>NC_141689.1:1651864865-1661864865 GCF_964263255.1 Lissotriton vulgaris
CCTGCCTACCCAGGATACACAAAACCCTGTCTGGGATGGTGCGAACACCGCCCCGGACAGGAAACCCTTTGTCCAAGCTCTCCTCGCTGGAAGGTCTCCCAGCAGCAGGAGGTCAGACTCGTGTCTGTGGTGGCAGCAACCATTTTGTGGAGCTGAGGCTTCAGTTAACTTTAACCGGGGTTCACAGTTGCGTACATGTCATGTCCCTCTAGAAGGGCGGAATGCTAACCTCGTCGCCAGCATTGGTGCGGGGTCAGCATCCCGATTCGTATGACACCTTACTCGACATGTCTTGATAATGTGATACCGAAGTTACCAATATGGTACGCGTTATCATGGAACAGCCATTGGGTCTTGGTTCCGCAAGCTGCAACCGGGCTCGGCTCGTGCCAGAGCCCAATTCACACAATTCCATGCACTCTGCCTTCAGGATTGTCAAGGCCTGCCATAGGAGTGACTGATAGGAACTCGGGTGTCCATTTTAGGGTTAGATATAGGGATACTATACCTCAAGCAACGGGCGAGTACGTCACGTTGCCCCAGCTGTCGCGCAGCCAGTTGTGTCAGATTTAGATGGCCATCCAGGGGTGGCATAATACATGCTTCAGCCCCTGGTAGGCCCTGGGTACACCGATGCCCTGAGTTACAGGGTCTGACAAGGTGGCCCAGTCCCAATTGGAAATGTACCTAAGGTACATGGAATCCATTTTAGAGAGAGAGCAGTAGGCCTGGGGTCCTGATTGGCAGGGCCCCAGGGCAACTAAGTCGGAAAACCAGCAAAACACCAGGCAAAAAGTCGGGGGTAACCATAGTCAGGTATCTACCTTCCTACAGTGTATATATATATATATATATATATATATTCACAGAAAAAACCATAGGTTTTAGGCCATATATAGTTAGGGATTAGCATTTACAAAACCTTAATATACTCGCACAAAACCATAGAAATTCGCATATATAGTTAGATGCAATAACTATATATCGCGCACCCGCAACCCACTGCTGATGATGTCACATATTACATCATTCATGACATGGTCAGTGACATCACTGATGACATCACTGATGACATCACTGATGACATCTCAAATGACAACATCCAGTGACTGTATGTTTCTGTAAAGTTAAAATATGTCTTAGATATTGAAGAATGAGTGGATGTATAAGTGTTTGGATGAAGGATTTAGTAGAGTGAGTGATTAAATGTGTCTCACTGAGTGCATGGGTTAGTGACTAAACTGTCTCAATTTGTGCATCATTATTACTATAGTTCTGTAAACTGCTGCATGTGTTGATCAGTAGCTATATGAGTAACTATATGGGTTATTGATTGGTTGCCCAAATATTTGTATGGGAGAGTGAGTGTGTGAGTGGGGGTGGCTGGGAGGTGTGTGACTCTGTGCATAGATGTGTGAGCAGTTGATTCAGTAGATGTATGGGTTCAAAAGTTCATGTGAAAACAGCTGTATGGGCGGTTGACTATCAGCATGAGTGCATTGGTGAGTAATTGGATTTATCAGTGCTATATGTCAAAGTAAGTACATATGTAAAACACAGTACATGTAAGAGTTGACATATATAAATAACTGTGCATAAGAGCCAGTGAATGTGTGAGTGGCTGTATGGATCATTCTGAACTTGTATCAGGGATTGTATAAGAGAGTAAATATGCGTTAGTATATGTTTGATTAAGTAAGGTGTGTATAACTGTATAGTTGAGGAAATGGAGGTGTGATTGATTCTTTGCATGACTGACTAGGTGTGTGAGTAACTCCATGGATGAGTGACAGTCTGTGAGAGTCTGTTTACACTGATTGTATCTAAGGTTATATTAGAGTCTGAAGAGGTTGATCGTATTTTCACATGAATGATATCATCAATGATGTGATCAGTAATGGCAAATGAGATGGTATCAGTGATGTCATTTGAGATGTCATCAGTGATGTCATCAGTGATGTCACTGACCATGTCATGAATGATGTCATCAGTGATGTCATCAGTGATGTCATCAGTGATGTCACTGACCATGTCATGAATGATGTAATATGTGACATCATCAGCAGTGGGTTGCGGGTGCGCGATATATAGTTATTGCATCTAAATATATATGCGAATTTCTATGGTTTTGTGCGAGTATATTAAGGTTTTGTAAATGCTAATCCCTAACTATATATGGCCTAAAACCTATGGTTTTTTCTGTGAATTTCAATGGTTTTTTTATTAGCAAATATCAAAAACTGTCAAATGTCAAGTACGTGATAGGTCAAAACTTTTTCGTGTTTATGCACGCTGATGTGCTTTGAACGCTGCCCCCCCCTCTTTTCTCATTAGTAGTACTCTCTCTTTGTAGATAGTGAAGGGTAGTTAACGCAGGCCTTTGCCCCCGTTCTAATCCATCGTGTCTGCTTCTCTCTCCATTTGATTGATTGTTACCCAAGCATTTACTGTTTGAGAATTAGTTCTCTTTGGTTCATTCTCTATTTACAAACAAGCACAGAGTCGCAATACTCTGTTTAGTCTTTGCAGATAGTGAAAAATCGTGTAAAAAAACAAAAGGAATCGAGCAAAATCAGTAGGCCACTAATGGGATCTCTTTTTGACCTAGCTAAAATAGAAACATTAAGACCAACCCTTCATGAGAAATACGAAACTAGTGAGATGAACTGAGCTCCACACGATGATGGCTGCAAGACAGCTCGGCTCCGCCACCCACCCCACCCAAAACAACGACAAACCCTATGCAAATATTATAAATATATACAACACACCAGCAAAGTAACAGGGTAAAACATTTTATTAAATAACTATTTACATAACTATTTTATACTTTTTGTTGCCCGATCCGGCTAGCTCAATCGATCGAGCATGAGACTCATGCACTCTAATCTCCTAGGCCTCAGTCAAGCATCAATACTAAAATGTTAATACACGAGTGTTCGTTCATGGTTTTGGTCCCTGAGTTGCTTCGATGTCACTGCCTTGCACAAATGGCATAAGTCCTGGATGTTGGGTGCCATACTTCAGAGTTCTGAGCAGCGCTTGTAACACTGTCTAAACCTTATTTGCACCTGCTGCAGCTTCACTATTCTCAAAGTAAGTGGGTGCCGTTTGTGGACCTGACTGCATTTGAAAACAATGTGATATGGTACCTCCCTAAACCGCTTGACGGAGGCCCCCGAGGGGCGGTGTGATGGCACGGACTCGGAGAAGACGCTTGGCTCCGACCCCTTCCCCAAGTCTTATAGCACTGGTGTAGCCTGAGATCGCACCCGACATAAGCGGCCTGCTCCCGGGGTCAAGCTGTCTTTGACGTTTTGTAGCCTTTCGAATTCTATCCTTAGATGGCATTGTCTAATTTCCAAATAATCTGCAGTTGAATCTGTGGTGAAATATAATAAAAAATGTTATTAACCACTATTACCAAACAGTAAATCAATAACAGTAAGAACTAGATTCGACAATGTTATTAAAAAAAAAAAGTATGCACAAGGATGCAGGGGGTATCACTTTGACACCCTCTGACACCCTCAAAACAGGCACAAGTGCCATGTAGCAAGCAAACCAGCCCTAAGGGCAGGTCTGCCTTTCACATGACATAGATGTGCGAGCACACATGTACATGCACACCGGAATCGGTATTTTACCATGAAGTTTGATTTCATGCTAAAATACCGATTCGTTAAGGCCTTTGGGATTCAGAAGACTCCCCCCTACATAACAAATTAACAGAATCGGTAAAATTACCGATTCGGTATTTTACCGAACAAATAATTTTTCCGATTCTGTAAATGTAGATTTACCTACATGTGGCCTTGGATTTAAGCCCCTACATACCGATTGGCCATTTACCGGTCGGAAACGGCCGAAATTGGCTGTAACCGGTCGGTAAATGGCCTGAAACAACCACCTACATCGGGCCCTAAGTGTGCATGCATTTGATTTCAAAAAAAGTTTTTAAACCTTTTATGTAAAACAATTATACACCTACATTCATGGGAAACTGACTTAAAATGCCCTAATACACATGAAAACGTTTTTTTAAGGTACTTGCACCTTTTTTTCAATAACTTTTAACATGGCTATGTAACTCAAACAATCAATCATTCCTATGGACTTTGAAGCCCATAGGAATGATTAGGCATTACCGATTCGGTATTTACCGAATCGGTAATTGAAGAATTCACAAGGGTGCAAGGGGTGTCACTTTGACACCCTCTGGCACCCCCAAAACAGACACAGGTGCCATGTGACAGGCATACCTGCCCTAAGGGCAGGTCTCCCTGTCACATGACATAGGTGTGCATGCACACATGTGCATGCACACCGGAATCGGTTTTTTACCATGAAGTTGGATTTCATGCTAAAATACCGATTCGTTAAGGCCCTTGGGACTCAGAAGAGTCCCAACTACATATGGAATTTACAGAATCGGCCGTAACCGGTCGGTAAATGACATGGAACGAACACCTACATCGGGCCCTAAGTGTGCATGCATTTGATTTCAAAAAAAGTTTTTAAACCTTTTATGTAAAACAATAATACACCTACATTCGTGGGGAACAGACTTAAAATGCCCTAATACACATGAAAACGTTTTTTTAAGGAACTTGCACCTTTTTTTCAATAACTTTTAACATGGCTATGTAACTCAAACAATCAAAATGAAAATTTGCCAGGCACACATGTGGGCGTATTTACAAGGGCCTTGCACTATGAGGAAAGTGACTTCAAATGACCAGACACACATGGGGACGTATTTACAAGGCCCTTGAACCCGGGGGAAGTGACTTAAAATTGCTAAGCACACATAGGAGAGTATCTACAATGCCCGTGCAACACTTATGCATAATTTTTTTCATGTACACCGTAACATTAACAACACAATTGCATCATATATCTGTTCCGCAAAAGCGATGCATTGCAGGAGTCACATTATTTTACCATCAAAAACAATTTCACCGATTCTGTAAATGTAGATTTACCTACATGTGGCCCTAGATTTAGGCGCCTACATACCTTTTCGCCATTTACAGGTCGGAAACGACCAAAATCGGCCGTAACCGGTCGGTAAATGGCCTAAACGACCACCTACATCGGGCCCTAAGTGTGCATGCATTTGATTTCAAACAAAGTTTTAAAACATTTTATGTAAAACAATAATACACCTAGGACCAGATGTAGGTAAATCACATTTACCGATTTTGAAATACCGAATATTACCGAATTTTACCGATTCGGTATTTCAAAATCGGTAAATGGGATGTAAGTACCAACATCTGATTTATTACCGATTCCTTAAAAATTCGGTATTTACCGATTCGGTAAATACTGAATCGGTATTTCCTATTGAATCCTATGGGCCTTGAAGCCCATAGGATTCAATTCAAATACCGATTCAGTATTTACCGAATCGGTAAATACCGAATTTGTCAAGGGTGCAGGGGGTATCACTTTGACACCATCTAGCACCCCCAAAACGGGCATGTGTGCAATGTGGCACACAGACATGCCCTAAGGACACGTCTATCTGTCACATGGCATATGTGTACATGCACAGATGTGCATATACACAGGAATCGGTATTTTACCATGGATTTGTATTCCATGGTAAAATACCGATTCTGAAAGCCATGTGCCAATGGAAAATTGGCTACCCACATTTCAATCTTGCATTTTCGGTAAAATTACCGATTCGGTAAAATTACCGAAAACGCAACATTTAAGGGCAAAGTAATTAATTTTACACATGGGGGGGTATTTACAAGGGCCGTACACTACAAGGAAAATGACTTCAAATGACCAGACACACATGGGGACGTATTTACAAGGCACATGAACCCGGAGGAAGTGACTTGAAATTGCTAAGCACACATAGGAGAGTATCTACAATGCCCGTGCAACACTTATGCATCATTTTTTACATGTACACCGTAACATTAACAACACAATTACATCATATATCTGTTCCGAAAAAGCGACACATTGCAGGAGTCACATCATTTTACCATCAAAAACAATTTCACCAATACCTTAAGAAACATGGAAGTGGTGAATAAAGCCAAGCTTGACGTTACGGCAGCCACGAGGTAGCTAGGCTCCGCCACCCCCCCACTGCTCCAAGCATGTCTGTCCCACCGCCCGCCACGCCCATTAACGGTAACATGAAATAGATAAAATTCAGCAGATACCTACCCCCATTCCGGAAACTCCCGAAGTGCAACAGGACCACAGTTACGCCCATCCAGAAGATGAGGCCTCGACACGTGCAGGGTGGGGCCCGGCTAATCGCCATCAGCCGTGGGGTGGAAGGCCCAAAATGTACTGGTCTCCCGATTCCCTTCTTCTGCTGTCTTGCAGGCCACGGGGGGGATGTCTTGCCTCTGCCTCCGACCCCCCCCTCTTATCGCCTGGTCCAGACATCACGGATATCAACGCCAGGTGTCGGCGTGGGGTGCGCTGGGAGGGAGAGGCGGCGCGAACGAGCCTCTCCCACCCCCCCAGGTGGGGGCCCCTCAGCTGCACCCCCAACGCTCTACTCACCCGACAAGGGTTCCTCCACTCTTGCGATGCAGCGGCGCTGCACTCACCCGACAAAAGGTCTCGTCCACTATTGCGAGGCAATGATGCTCCGCTCACCCAGCGGGGGTCTCGTTCACTGTTGCGGTGCAACAACGCTTCTAGTTTCCTGCGTCCAGAAACCTTCTCCTCAACTTTGAAGATTCTATAAGAGCCACGGGGGCCCCCAACCCCCGATGGGGAATGACTGCCATGATCACCCACGGAACGATCACGACGTAGCCGCGGGACGTCGGCGCGCTCATGCCGGCGCCGGCCTCAGTCTTGAAATCACCAAAATCCTGCAAGACTACCAACTTAATCAGTTCCGGTGGGACACCAGTATGACCCGGTAGGAGAGATTGTTGCCTCCCACCCCACTTTGACTGATGGTTCATGTCGGCAGTCCCATCTGCTACCCTTCCATGAAAACTTTTGGACTGCCGAAAGAGGTCCCGGTCCAACCACGAGTTGGTGGAGACATTTTGACTATACTTGGACCTTCCTGACCTCACCCAAAATGGCGCCGGTACAAATGAAACTCTCAACTCCTTGTTGTGCCCCGATTGCTCAGCCTTGATATCATGAGATATTATGCAGTTTTTAGCACATGAATTGATATGGGATCAGACTGATTACACATTCGAACAATGAATTGATATTAAGTTCTAATGCATCATTGATTACTGTATTTATTATTGAAGGTTCGAATTGTCGACACTTTTGGTACTTGCTCACAATGAATTATCAATATGATTTTGTTGCACTTTTTACTATGAAATCAACGACCACTGACTCTCTGTTATGTTTTCCACAAATAAATACCCCCCCCCCCCCATTTACAGTTCCTGCCTGCTCCGTGGCCGGTCCACGGGGTTGTAAGCCCGTATTTGGGCACCAAAATTTTTATTAAAGGTTTTTGAAAAAGCAAACGTAGTTGTAACGCGTAGATTGGTAAGTTTCGAAGAAATGGCCACTGTTTCCGATTTTTTTTTTTGTTAAAAAAAAGCAGGTGAAATGAAGCAGCTCAATTAGTTAAGGGTTAAAAAGTATAGTACGCAGAAACATTGAAAATATGAATGGTCCAGGTTTGTTGTGTGTTTTTCATTTTTCTACAGCATAAAGCAATCGATAAAGATCCTGGTATTTAGCCTCTACTTTATATGCTACCTGTATCAGGGAAGTTGTTTTAAATGCCCCTAAGCCACCCCGAACGAATGTAACCTGGCCCCCCTAGTACGAACGAAAACGACCCCGTACCACTGTAGGTTATCTCTCTTCCTCAAAAATGACAAAAATTACTTTCTAGAACGTTTTGGACATTGATGATTTTCATATGATCTATTTATTAAAGTAATACTCATCTCTCCGCATGAAATTAATTTTCCACATGCTACACAAGTCAATCTCATCTGCCTAAAGTTCTTTTACAGATTTGGGACCGTTTCCCTTGCCTCTGACTCACTTATTGCTAAGTCATTGGTGGATGTTTTTGCCGGTCGGGGATTATCCACCAAATCTCGAAGTTGTGCTTTAGAATAATTAAAAGGGTGCCACCTCTCCATGTGCCAATGCATGATATGATTACCATAGCTATATTTTTTTTCGGTCCCTCTCGAGAGTTTTTTTGGGCAGATGAGGCAGGTACCGAACCTGGCATTAACTTTCTTTTCATGAGAAGGAAAAGAAAAAAATTGCCAGATAAAATTCACTTTCACATGGGACGTTCTTGGCATTTCTTTCAGAAACTTTTACATCACTGTGTCATTTCTTTGTCTATCCTGCTTAAAGCAATGTCATGTAAATAGTTGTTTAAAAAGTTTTTTTTAACGTGTTTACTTTGTTGGAGCGTTGTATATATTTATAAGTTATTAAAGTGTTATAATCCTACAACTTTGTTGGAGTGCTATATATTTTTAATGTGACACATAATTGTGAAGACTTTGATGTACAAAAAGGCATCCCTGGAATCTTCCGCTTCAGGCTCGGACCCACACACCCTCACAGTGAGAATCCCCTCCCCAAGCACAATACAGGATGGTTATCAGATAGTAGGAACGCGTGTGGTGTGACGGATCTCATCGGGTGGGGGCCTTGATCTACTGTAACTCCTTTGAACAGGGGTGATTCTCTTCAGCTGGAGCCTTAAAACTACATCTGCAGGGCTAAGTGATAGCCTGAGACCGGCCTGCACAATCAGACACAGAGTAAGAGGAGTGTCAGAGGGTGCGGTAGTGAATAGGGTGAAAGGGAGGTGTCGGGCGGGCACAGGGTGTGATTCTCAGGGAAGAGCAGCGCAGATTGGGGGAGGTTTATGGCCCATGCATGAGAGAGAGAGCGGGGGTGACCAGTGCGTGGGGGAGATGCTTGCGAGGGTGGGGAGCTATGCTGAGGATCGGCGGCGTGCATAGAGTGGGTCTGTTCAAGGCATCTAAAATGGCAGCCGTGCTCAACAAAAGTGTGGCATTGCAAAAAAGGCAAGATGGCGCAAACAATGTTTATCAATAAGGATTAATTTATAACAATTATTTTTAACAAAATATTTACTCGCAGTGACAAAATGGCGGTGAACAGTTCCTGATTTCCATCGAATCGAACGTTAACAGACGTCACGCAGCAAAAAAAAAAAATGCTCACGCACAGCCGCTGGAAGACATGTATCAACATATATGAGCCTCCTCAGCCACCCTCAGAAAACATAAGGGGTCAGGATACGTCTCCCGTACCCCCTTATACCTAGTAATTTAATTAAATCGAAACACAAAATGGCGAATTCCCATTTCGCTACCAGTTTGCGGCCCGGTTCACGAACCGAGAAGCGCTTCTACCGTGAAAAATCAAATTTTTATTATTTGCCCCACGGGACCCTTTAATAACCCCAACATCATTCCTAGGGGGTCAAGAGGAGTCTACCTTGCCCCCTTTCATTAAATTCCCCCTTCGTTTTTCTCCTCCTCTTGTCTCTCGATCATACCGAGAGACAAGATGGCGGCCGCACCGGACTGTTTAGAATGTTGACAGACACCGGAGAGCCAATCAGCTTCGCTACGCAATGCTCTGTTAAGCGAAAAGTACGCGATCTGGTGCGCTATCTAGGACGCTGTCACAGATATATCTGTTTTTTAAAACGTTCATTTCTCAAAATCCACTGGAGCACATATATTGAGACCCAGCAAAAGCACATTGGGCTAACAGTCCCTATAATTTTGCCAAGTTTCGTGTAAATCCATTCAGCCGTTCGAGCTAAAAGTGAGGCCAAAGACCCTATGGAAAAATGAATAGGAAAAACATGTTTTGGGACCCCCCTTTTTTATCGGCCCCCCCTTGACGGAACCCCCCCAAATTTTCAGGGGCTGCTCAGAAACAAAATGTGCCATTTTCCTGAAAATTTCAGCTGATTCCGTCCACAAACGCCAAAGTTATTAGACATAGAATTTTCAAAAGTTCCATAGAGAAAAAATCCTAACTATATATACCTACTGGCGACCGCCAGTAGGTAATATATATATATAAAAAACATAGGTTTCACACCAGTTATAGTTAGGAATTAGCATTTAAAAAACCTATTAAATTCACTGAAAAAAACATAGGTTTCATACCAGTTATAGTTAGCTGGAAATTTTACTGACATAAAACCATAGAAATTCCAACGTTATAGTTAGTTGGACTCACTATAACTTGCGCGCCTGCGATGCACTGCTGATGACGTCACATATTACATCACTCATGACATCGTCAGTGACATCACTCATGACATCACTTATGACACCATCCTTGTGACAGAGTGACAGACCTCCTTTTGGTGTAATGTAACCCTTGAAACACATATTTAAAAATAGAAACTAACATTTTCAAAAGAATGGAGATACCCATACCAGTTACAACAACCAATTCAGTAATTCCACCATCTAGATACACATCCACTCATTCACCAACAGTTCTATATAGTCACTCATGCATATACTCACTCATCATATGTAGTGATACATCTATACATCCTGTTATACACCGACAGTCATCCAAAAGTTACTCACACACATACTCACACATGCAAATAAATTATTGAATATCCACTTATTTGCATATACAACTATACACACACTACCTCCTTACATCTAAGGAAACTTACACATACTTACTCTCTTAAACAATCACTTATAGAAACACATACTTATTTGAACAGGAACTCTTACAATCTCTTACGTTATGCTTTGCTCACCATAAGTGATGGTCTTACCACAAAAAATACAAGAGATTTGAGATGTCATCAGTGATGTCACTGACCATGTCATGAATGATGTAATATGTGACATCATCAGCAGTGCATTGCGGGCATGTGAGTTAAGGTTAGCAGAACTAACTATAACGGAGGGATTTCAATGGTTTTGTAAGTGTGAAATGTCCAGCTAACTATAACAGCCCTGAAACCTATGGTTTTTAAAGTGAATTTCGAAGGTTTTTTAAATGCTAATTCCTAACTATAACATGTCTGAAACCTATGTTTTTTTCAGTGAATTTCGAAGGTTTTTTAAATGATAATTTTTAGATATAATAATAGTTACATGTATTTTTTTATACTGATTTTCTACAGTTTTTTAACAGTTTACTTTTACATTTTTTTATTTTTTTAACTTCATTTCATTTTCTATCTTTATTTCGATCACTTGGACCATAAAAGATGTACAGCAAAAGTTAAAACAGACAAGAATAATACATATTCATAAAACAAAGAGTCTAAAAATCACTACGGTTATCATATGAAATGAGCCCATTGCGATCCCTCCGATTGGTGCCGCTTTTGTGCAAGATAAAAATCAGACTTCTCATTATGTTTAAAAATTACATTTGCCATAATAAATAAAACCAAATACAATCCCTTCTGATTTGTATTATGATTTTTAAAGTGCCTGTACCAAGTGCGTTGCAGAGTTCTGGATATGGCGAGTGCGCTTATGCCAAATCGCTGTTAAAAATTTAGCTACCGCAAATACAGTGAGGGGTGACAGATCCGTCTTGAGTGTTCTATAAGCTGGAATGCAATGCCTAAAGCCTAGGTTTTTAAGAAGGGGAACAAGCCAATACTTTCTGGATTTTTGATAGGCAGGGCAAAAGAATAGAATATGTAATTCATTTTCCAACTGATATGAACATGCAGGACATTGCTTAGTGGAGGGGGAATGACACCAGGTACTAGTGAATGTTCTAATCGGAAGAGTACCATACCTCCACTGCAAAAATAACTTCTTGGTCAATACAGGACAGATTCCATCAAGGGCCTGCTCCAAGTGATAGGAATCTTTGAATTGGATGAATGTATTAGTTAAAATCCCCAGCCGCGAATTTTCTAATAAGGTATTTATTTTAAATCATAATATTCCTTTGTTAAACATTTGCGTGAAACCTTGCTACAAATGTTTTCAGGGTCTAGCCATAATTCTGGCCTTCCCAGAATTTCGCATTCATTTTTTATGTATTTTCTCCAGGGAATTTTCGCCAGATTTGGTAAGCTCAAAATCTCTTTCAGGTCCTTCCTATAAATCAAGAGCTCCGGAGTGCTCTAGAGTCGTCGCCAGAATGTTAGTGGTTTTAGACCCAATTCCTCGTCAATAGATCTAAGGCCCAATTCAAATCTGAAAGGGAGGAGAGGAGTGCTTGGTGGTAGGGCTGTCAGCTGTCTCATGACCTTGTTTTCTGTAATGGTCAAGTCCTGGGTAGATGTGTGCCCCCACAGTTCCCCGCCATATGTGACTGCCCCCCTCGCCTGCATTTTGTAAATTTTGAGCAGTTGACCAAGAGGTTTAAGGGTCGATCTATTTATCATCCTGGAGATGCCACCCGTTAGCTGCACCAATTTAAGATTCGCTTTTGTTCGATCCGTATCCCAGGTCATATTTTCGTTAATGGTCACCCCCAGGTACTCGAGTGTGTGCAGCCTCTCAAGCCTCGTTGTGCCTATAGTTGGGTTGGGGCGAGTTGTGGCCGGGGGGCTGAAAATCATGAATTTAGTCTTGAGGGCATTAATCTCCAGCCCCCTTTCGCCACAAAATGCCACAAAACCATTCAAGACACGTTGGATTTAGAGAGCAGCAGGGTGCCATCCGCAAACATAATTGCGAGTACCCTGCTGCCGTCAAGCCTTGGGGTGTCTATATCAGTGATCCCAGTCAGGTGGGCGATTATCCCATTGACAAAGAGGCAAAACAGGGTGGGCGCGAGCACACACCCCTGTCTCACCCCCCTGTCAACAGGGAATCTCGCTGAAAGCAATCCTTTCTTGCCACACCTGACCCGTGCAAAGTTGTCTTGATGGAGCCTCATCAATATGTTCAAAAGGTCAGATGGAATACCCAACTCTACTAGCATGGACCACAGTTTCGTTCTTGGCACTAAATCGAAGGCGGCACGCAGGTCCACAAAGACCGTATATAGGCTGCCGCCCTTGATTGTTACAGTTTTCCAAAATAACAAGTTAAGACGGAAAATCTTGTCCGTTGTTGAAGTTTTCTTTCTAAACCCTGCCTGGTAAGGGCTCAGGATAGAAAACTCTTCAATCCAATCCTGGAGGCGATCTAGTATCAGTCTCCCGAATTTCTTTTGTGACACGTCGATGAGGCTGATGGGCCTGTAGTTGGCTGAGAGCAGAGGTGAACCCTTCTTAAATATGGGGGCGATCTCTGCACCCAGCCAAGTACAGGGCACCTCCATGCCCCTCAGGATGGCATTAAAGATCACCAACAAATACGGAGCCCATACACCTGGCTCGTGTTTGAAAAGATCGCCCGGGAGCCCGTCCAGGCCTGGAGCTTTACCAGATGCAAGCCTGGAGATTGCAACTAGCACCACCTCCTCAGTGAAAAGGTCCCCCTCTAGCTGTAGGCCCTTAGTTGGCCTTAAGCCAACTGAGGCCCCATCTGGGTCCAAATAGGCCCCCGTATGTAGAGCTTGGAAATGTTCCTCCCAGGCCTTCGCTGAGATGTTAGGTTCAGCGGCCGAAAGCGGCTCCTCAAACCCGGTATTTACAATTAGCCAGAATTTACGGGACTCCTTATTTGCCAGTGTGATGGTAAGATTCTCCCATTTCTCCTGCTCCCATTCCGCCCTAGCATGGCGGGTCAGCTGCTTGTAATCCCTTCTCCTCGCCTGTATTACAGATCTATTATTGCTTTGCTTGAAGGAAAGTAATAAATCTAATTTAGCTTTTCGGCAGACAGCGTTATACCACGTGGGACGATGACTCCTGGTGCCCCCAGTTTTTCCTTGGGAGAAAAGAACCTCTGCCATAATCTTAGTAAGGTCCTCATGAGCGGACCAAAGTTTTTTGTGCGTGTCATGGGCATGAGGTTGCGTCACTAGTGCACTAACCTTTTCAAGTGTGGGAACAACACAACCGTACATCTTTGAAACCTTTTCCGGGTTGGCGGCAAGTTTGTCCCACCTCACTCTATGTCTGTTTTTCACTAAGGTCAGCCCTGGAACAGGCTCATCAACACCAGCCCTGTTCTCATTATCTATGCCAGGCAATGAGAATTCTAATTCTGAGGAGTTTGACAATCGAGGTTTTCGATTATTATTCTAGTACCAAATAGTAATTCAAATGGAGTTTGCAGAATAAATTTGTTTAGTGTTGGTCAACATTGTTTTCATTCCTGTCTTATTTACATTTTCCACCCAGAGATTTTCTTGGCAGATTGTTAAGACTACGTTGGACACTTATTAGATGTTTGACCCACCCATCACCCAAACCTAATACCTTAGCTGTTATGGATTGCTTTATGTCACGTTTTTTTTCTTTCCACTACCGCATTACCCTCAGGGTGGAAGGGACTGGAATACCACAATGCAACGCCCAAACTAGCCATGGCCTCTTTGTAAGCTCGAGAGCTAAATGCAGGACCCTGGTCAGAATGTAGCGTGCCAATTGCCTATGTGCCTATGAAGACTCGCAAATCCTTTATAAAAGTTCTGGCATCAGCAGAGCGCTGGGGCCACATCCAAATAAATCTAGTCCTAGTAGTTGTGGGACAGCATCTGTCCATGTTGACGTCTGCGTGTAGATAGCCTAATGCTGTCTAGCAATGGTATCTGAACTGGGCTGGCTACACTGTAGTCAGGTATCAGGTGGTCCTCAAAGCTGTGATATCTGTAACATGTATCACAGTTTATTCCAAATTTGTAAACTTTGACCCTAAATCCTGGCCACCTCTATATTAGAGATTTCATGATCCCTTGATGTGTCAGACCCTCTCCCATACGTGCTTCTTGAACCAAGTAAGCTTTCTGCTTCCTGTTTGGATTTACTCTGTCCCCTACTCCAGGGATTCGAGCAAAAGGAATGGAGTTTGCATCAATTATGTATGTATACGTGAGTGGATAGTTTAGAGGTAACACTGCATGATTGCCTTCCATTGAGACTTTTACTGCTAATCACCGTCTATTACTCTTTTTGAGTGAGCGATTGTAGCTACGGAAGCCGTTTGCACAGCGACCTACGCGGCTTTATCAGCCAATGAATTCCCTGCAACGTGAACGCCATCACGCTGATGACTCAGTGTATGAATCATGTGAGTCATTTGTAGTTCTTTCTGCAAAAGAACTAGTTGTTCCCAAAGCATTTTATGCTTAATTGTGCCACCGTTTGCGTCTTTGAAACCGTTTTGAACCCAGTTCTGCAGATACTCATTGCAAGATTGTATGCAGTAATAAGAATCGCACACTATTAGTGTGGGGAATTCGTGATCAGTATTTTCAAGCTCCATCTTGAAAGCCTGTAGTTCAGCTCGCTGAGCTGTACAGTCTCCGAGTGATTGAGTTTAGTGACCATAGGTCTAAATTTGCCTTCGCGCCAGGGACCTTTAACAATCGCGCACACAGCACTATAGGCTTGTTTACCCCTAATTGCGGGTTGTGCTAATCCGTCTGTATATATTATACAGCCGTAATGTTCTAGAGGTAGAATCTCGGTCAGCAGAGGACATTCGTGTTCGTATTGTAAAAATTCTTGTGTCTTCAAATAGGGGTCAAAGACATATTCGACGTCTGTAGCAGCAGGAGAGTTAACCCATTGTATCCATCTTGAATGTAAAGCTTTTGCATTTGCAATGCTCGCTTTTGTCACTGCCTCTAAGTCAGGTACAGATATAACGATCATTATTTGTTTTCCCTGTGCGAGAGCTCTCTCTTTTGCTACTGCAGTTTGAACCACTGTCAGAATTTTTTCTGTAGAAGTGAATTTTATTTCAGCTTGTGTGTACAAGTGTGATTTGTATGCTATTGGTACCTTTTCACCTTCATTAACACCTTGGATGCTTGAGAGATTCCCCTCCTGTGCTGCATTCTCTGAATTCCCATTGTTCATGACGAGCCCAGCTCGTCATGAGCACAGCTCAACTGTGCCTCATGATGAGCTGAGCTCGTCATGAGCAGCGAAGGGGTTAAAGGTTAGGTATGTGAATCCGCATCTTCCTAGGATGATTCGGATCACAAGGTTGCGCACATTGTCGCGTGTTTCTAACTGTGTTTTTGTTAACATGTCTGTTTGTACTGAACACAAAATTTCTGTGTGGTTTTGAGTCCAATTAGTAGGTTTGAAATCAGGTTTTATTTATTCGTAGAGAGGTTTAACCCTTTCTGTGTAATTCTGAACATAAGTTCTTCAGAAATTCAGGAAAACTAGCATTGACTGTAAGATTTTGAGCGTCTTTGGAGGTTGGAGCAGCGCACATTTCTCTAGAAAGTTAGCTGCCTGGCTTTTGCCTTCACTTGATAACTCGTAGCCTAGAAATAGGACATTGAGGTGGGCAATTCGATGATTTCTTGAAATTGAATTTGTACCCTTCAGATGCGAACCAAAGTATTATGATGTTGACTCTTTTCAAGTGCACGTCCAAATCATCGACATAAGATAATGCCTCATCATTTGTAGTAACTCTGTTACCCTGGCAGAAAATAACACTGGGCTATTCTTGAATCCTTGGGGGAGACGGCAAAATTGTCTCTGTGTCCCCATAATTGAGAAAGCGGTCAAATGCCTCCTTTCAGGTGCAATGTTTTGACAGAAAAACCCATTTGAAATATCTAATGTGGTTTTATATTTTTTGTGCACGATGTTATTCATCAGTGCTGCACTGTGTGCATTTTGTACTACAAAGGTTTTACAACAAGAGTTTAATTGCCTGTAGTCTAAAACTAGACGATATGTATTGTCTGGTTTGGAGACAAAGGATTGTTCATTGACGAGGTGCATGTTTGAATCACCCCTTGGTATTCAAGTTGATTTAAAATCTCCCTGACCTGTTTTTTAGCTTCTTGCTTAACTGGATACTGCCTTTGTGCAGTAGGCTGCATTTTTTAACTGGATTTTATGGTGAGGTGAGTCCTCATCCCATCCTACATGATTTTTATATAATGCTGGAGCCTGAGCTACTGCCCATTTTCTGGCATATGTGTATTTTTTATGAATTGGAATGTGATTTGAGAAGGCTGGCATAATTATCTTTTCGCCATTTGAGCACTCCCTGACAAATTCAGGTGGCCAGTCTTGTTCAGCCAGATGAATGTCATAGCCCTTAGAGAGCTTCTCCCAAAAGAGTGCTCTTATTTTTCTTGTTATGTCCCCCTCCATCCGGAGTGTAATTGCATGCAACTTGTGGGGTACACTAATCCTGGTGTCTGCAGTTTCAACTTGAATGGATTCATTCAAGTCCACTGTCTCCAGATGATCCTTCAGGATCTTGCGAACTATGGTGACTTCTGCTGCACTGTCTAGCATTGTCTGAGCCCACTCCCCGTTCTTGAGTTGTGTCCTCAGGATCCTCGGCATGTCTAATTTTTATGCTGCTACCTTTTTTTTTTTTTTTTGTTGAATTGAGTTTTCTTATTTTTTGGAACGTGTTGTTCTTCTTTGGACTTCATGCGTTCCTCTTTCTGTTCTGATCATCCTCTCCTCTCGGATTTCTGTGAGGAAGTCAGAAAGGTATGAGAGGAACGTGCATAAGTATCTTGATATCTATCAGGTTTTCTTAAAGTATCCCTATTTCTAAGGTTATACCTTTTTTCTGAGGGCTCCCGTTGGGGGGATCTACCTCCCCATTGGGGAGATCTTCCTCTGGACTGAGAACGCTTCTCTTTAGGAAGTGTCTGTTTAGTATTTTCCCACTTCTTTTTAGGAGTAGTGAGATTGTTTTTAATAAACACCTTTTCAGGATTTTCTGTTAATTCGGGTTTTACTGGTTTCCCACCCAAACTATCTCTTCCTAATTCTTCATAAGATTTTTCAATAATTCTAGCAGGCTCATATGGTCGGTCTGTTGAATCTGTTTCTCTTAACTTTCGGCGGATTGCCACAGATGCTGCTTCACCTCTAATGTTAGCTAATAATATAGCTGAGACCTGTTTGAAATTTTTCAGTAATTTCATACCTAGATTTAAGGCCGGTTCTGGGCCGTATTCATTTTGAATCTGCCTCAGAACATCTGGTATTACCGCCATAGACGGGACACCATGTGTTTTTGTGTAGAATGAAGCAAAGACTGTACCTCAAGTGTCACAGTCCTCCACATGTGGTGCTATCCCCATTGGTAAACAGATTGTCAGAATTCTGTGTTTCTCATAAGGTGTACTATCAGGAAATACTGCCTCTATTTGAGTTATTTTCTGAGCTAACCAGAACGGAATTTGCCGAGTTTCATGTGCCTTCATAACAAAGATTACTTTACCACCTCTCGATGATACTCCATTTTCTATAAGTTTTATAGTTATGGTTTTCCTTATATTCGCCGGGATGATTATTGCATCCGGCTCACTTTGTTGGAGATGTGTGTCATCTAACACTGCCTGAGCTGCTGCTGCAGCTCTCTCCCTCTCGTCGTCACTCTCTGTCATTGTATTGACTGAAAGTTTGCGGAACAAGTTTCAAGGAAACAAAGATTAGGTAGACAATATTTTGAAACACTGTATCCTTCAACGTTAAACACACCAAAAATGAATACATAGGATTTTCGTCCTACTCAGATTTGGCAGATATTAACCTATTACCTTCTCCAGACGTCTATTGGAGTATTTTATGGGAAAAAGGGGTCTGTGTGAAAAGCACGACTGAGTTACTCTAGTATCTAGCGTTAAATTATTGCCTTACCAAACGTTGGGCGCCATGTAGTGCAGTTCCTATATTCCCAATAGGCTCTGCGTATTGGAATAACATATACTATAGTTTAGACGTAGGACTGAGGTCCACTAGGTCTCTATCGTATATATTAAACTTAATTGTGAGTGCCAGCTAGCTCAGAGGTCACCAGAAACTTTCTCAAATAAACAAGAAGGGATTAGTTTCTGACAACCGCATAAACATGACAACTTTGTTTCCCAAGAATAAGAAATCAATCTCTAGAGTCGCGGAAACAATAGATAGCTATTTTACTCAGTCAATCGTGCATGCTTTGTTTCACCAGAGGTGCTGAGAAAATAGAGAGACGGGTGTTTTCAATAAAAGGTATTTAATGAACAGTCTTCTTTCTCAAGGATAGAAAATGTACTGCTACAATCGTAATACTGGTCATAAAGTACACGGCATATAATACGAAAAGTATTATAAAGTAGTACTGTTAAAGCATGATATGGTTTCTAAGCCATAAGTTGCCTAAAACATATAAAATACATACAGTAATAAAATAATGACTAAAAGTACTCAACTGGTGCTTCTAAAATACGCCTACCCCGGTGTACCTAACCTAAGTCTAATACAAGGGAAGAAGTAAGTGAGGAGTAGCTTAAGTTTAGTATTTCTCTGCCAAGGATCTATCCAAGAATTCTCTAAGGGTCTAATCAGCTCCGTACCTTGGTTTAGAATGAAAGAGGTCTTGTATCTCTCTCTCAGGACTCGATTTCCCAGCAACCCGCAAGGGTAGGCGGGAAACACTGGAGCTGGATTTCTCAGCAGGAGAAAAGACAGCGTCTCTCAGTGCGTCAGCTGGAGGGTCGGCTTCCTTCAGCTGTTGCAGGGCGTCGGGCAATTAGTTAGTCGATCTGCTCTAAACTACTGTGTGTTTGTCTGGGCAAATGTAGGCATATTCATACTTTGAAGGTGCCGTGTTTGACGTATGATTGGACTTAATAACATCGCTCAAAGACCCAGTTCTGTGAAAACTCCATGATTTCCTAGATAAATTAGTATTCAGGCGAGGGGAAGTCCCTAGCTGCTGAAGGAGGATTTCTCAAAGAAATCGTTGTTGATTCTTAGAAGTTAGTGGAAGTAGCCATGTCGTATTTGGGCTGTATAGGCTCAGTCCAAGTATGGTAATGATTTCTATGCCTATATAAGGATCGGGTAATTTATACCTATATAAGGGCATGAATCGAGACAATTACACTAGGGTCCTAGATTCATTTACAACATACTTTCCCTATGCAATGTTGTCTGTATAGAAAACAACTCCTTACAGATAACATTGCACAGAAAATGTACAGCTACGAATGCAACTTTGCATGGAGAAAGTTTTCATAATGAAAGTCTAAAATGAAGCATCCAGTATGGGGAGTTTTTGCGATTAAAAAGGAACTGTTCAAATGAGAAAGAATTCCAGAAACACAGCGAGAAAGCCACAATGAGATTCCTCACATGAAAATATCCTAAAAAAGTTGTTGATAAATGCTTCAAAAAAGTAATGATTCAAGATCGAAAAGAAATACTTCACTCGAAAAAAAAGGATGACATGGACAAAAGCACAATAAGATTGATCACCACATACAGTGCAGAAAACACAAAAATTGACAAAAATCATTCGAAAACACTGGGGTATCCTGAAATCAGATCAAACTATGGCGAAAATAATTGGCGACCATCCTAATATCACATACCGACGAGCAAGAAACATAGGCGATCGAATTATCCACAGTCACTTCAGAGAATCACCAAATACAACCTGGTTGCAGAGGGAAGGCTTCTGGCCTTGTAAGCACTGCAAAGTCTGTAAGATTGCCTCCCCGACAAAAGAAATTGAAATCAAAAAGGGCACACATTGGAAGATACGTCAACATCTAACATGCAAAAGCACAGACGTAATCTACATGGTAGAATGCCCATGCCATAAAAGATAAATCAGCAGCAGCCGCGGCCCTTGGAGGGAATTCCGTGGGGCAGGCAGGCGGGGTGGGGGGTGGAAAACACCGGAATATGGATGATTGCAGGTAAGTAAAATGAATTTCGTTGCATGCCCTGCATCGCAAAATGCGATGCAGGGCGCGCTACGAAATTCGTTCCATTAATGTAATTGTTTACTTATATTCAATCATCCATATTCCAGTGTTTATCACCCCCACCCTGCCCCTAATCTGCCCCATCTGCCTGCCCCACGGAACTCCCTTCAAGGGCCACGGCTGACCGGCAGTACGATCTTTGAGGTGAAAAAAAGGATTTTGGAACACACACGAGCCACAACCCATAAAGACTGAACAAATGCTATTGCGAAACATATGGAGAAATTCCATGACAACCATTGTGAGACCTTAAGGTACTGTGCCATGAAACAAGTACCAGCATCAGAAAGAGGAGGAGATCGATTGAAGACTCTTCGAAAAAAGGCATCACAACCTTCAGGACTCTTGACCCTAGAGGGTTAAACCAGAATGAAGAACTGTATGTCCACCTATGATTGAAAAATAAATCTGTAAAAAGGAAGATTCACTCACCAGAGAGTAATAGAAAGATATGATGGCTATATCTGACTGATACCGAAATATAATAAACCCAAATATGATGGGACATACAGGAATGAAGCTCACCAGGGAGCCATAATCAGTGGCAGGACAGAGCCATTTAATTTGTAATAAAAAATGGAGTGGCAAACAAAGAACAACATGAACAGAATACTCACCAGAGAGACAAGAATGACAGACATTGTCTGGTTTTAAAAGCTATTGAAGTTTTGCATTTAAATGAATTTGTACATATTAACACTGAGCACTGACACCATGTAGAAAATTAGTACTTGTTGAGTTGCACCCAAGTCACTAACTACAATGACCATCATGCACTAGATCAAAACACCAGAAGTAACTGCATTGTAAAAATAAAAGAAGTCTGTTTGTCATGGCTCGGCATCCATTGAACAAGCCTTTTGAGAAGGTGAAACGCGTTGGGCTTGGCAAGCGTTTGTAGATTTGTGGAATTTTAATTATATACAATCCTATATAGAATATTTACACACAGCATTATTTATATATATATATATATATATATATATATATATATATATATATATATATATATATATATATATATATATATATATATATATATATTACCTACTGGCTGTCGCCAGTAGGTATATATAGTTAGGATTTTTTCCCTATGGGATTTTTGAAAATTCTATGTCTAATAACTTTGGCGTTTGTGGACGGAATCGGCTGAAATTATCAGGAAAATGGCACATTTTGTTTCTGAGCAGCCCTTGAAAATTTGGGGGTGTTTTGTCAAGGGGGGGCCGAGAAAAAAGGGGGGTCCCAAAACGCGTTTTTCCCATTCATTTTTCCATAGGGCGTTTGGCCTCACTTTTAGCTCGAACGGCTGAATGGATTTGCACGAAACTTGGCAAAATTGTAGGGACTGTTAGCCCGATGTGCCTTTGCTAGGTCTCAGTATATGTGCTCCAGTGGATTTTGAGAAATTAACGTTCAAAACAAGATATATATCTGTAACAGCGCTCCGGGCTGCGCTCCGGTCCGCTTACTTTTCGCGAAACGGAACTTTGCGATGCGAAGCCGGTGTCTGTCAACATTCTAAACAGTCCGGAGCGGCCGCCATCTTATCTCTCGGTAGGATCAAGAGAGAAGAAGAGGTGAAAAACGAAGGGGGAATTTAATGAAAGGGGGCAAGGTATACCCCTCTTGACCCCCTAGGAATGATGTTGGGGTTATTAAAGGGTCCCGTGGGGAAAATAAAAAAAAAATGATTTTTCACGGTAGAAGCGCTTCCCGGGCCGCAAACTGGGCCGCAAACTGGTAGCGAAACGGGAATTCGCCATTTTGTGTTTCGTTTTAATTAAATTACTAGGTACAAGGGGGTGCGGGAGACGTATCCTAATCCCTTATGTTTTCTGAGGGTGGCTGAGGAGGCTCATATATGTTGATATATGTCTTCCAGCGGCTGTGCGTGCGCCATCTTATCTCTCGGTAGGATCGAGAGAGAAGAAGAGGTGAAAAACGAAGGGGGAATTTAATGAAAGGGGGCAAGGTAGACCCCTCTTGACCCCCTAGGAATGATGTTGGGGTTATTAAAGGGTCCCGTGACTAAAAAAAAATAAAATTGATTTTTCACGGTAGAAGCGCTTCCCGGGCCGCGAACTGGGCCGCAAACTGGTAGCGAAACGGGAATTCGCCATTTTGTGTTTCGTTTTAATTAAATTACTAGGTATAAGGGGGTGCGGGAGACGTATCCTGATCCCTTATGTTTTCTGAGGGTGGCTGAGGAGGCTCATATATGTTGATACATGTCTTCCAGCAGCTGTGCGTGAGCTTTTTTTGTTTTTTTTTTGCTGCGTGACGTCTGTTAACGTTCGATTCGATGGAAATCAGGAAGTGTTGACCGCCAATTTGTCAGTGCAATAAAATATTTTGTTATAAATGAATCCTTATTGATAAACATTGTCTGCGCCATCTTGCCTTTTTTCCAATGCCACAATTTTGTCGTGCACGGCAGCCATTTTAGATGCCTTGACCAGACCCACTCTCTGCACGCCGTCGATTCTCAGCACGGCTCCCCACCCTCGCAAGCATCTCCCCCACGCACTGGTCACCCCCGCTGTCTCTCTCATGCATTGGCCATAAACTTCCCCTCATCTGCGCTGCTCTTCCCTGAGAATCACACCCTGTGCCCGCCCGACACCTCCCTTTCACCCTATTCACTACCGCACCCTCTGACACTCCTCTTCCTCTGTGTCCGATTGTCCAGGCCGGTCCCAGGCTATCACCTAGCCCTGCGGATGTAGTTTATGGCCCCAGCTGTAGAGAATCCAGACATGCCAACCCTCCCGATTCAGGCGTGAGACTACCGATTTCAGTGCTAGTCTCCCGCCTCCCGATTCCTGCAAGCAAAAACCCGATTCCTCAGGGGTTTCAGCTGACAGGGCTTGGTATTGTGTTATGTGCTAATTCTTCCAGGAAACGTCAGAGGGCCGATGCAGGGGCTCTAGAAGGGGTGATAAACCATTTAAGCCTCATTAACAAGCGCATGGTCTTTTAAAGATCTGTGAAGTACTCGGGGCGGCGGTGTGTGTGTGCCCTCTTTCAGGAGCGGGCGGGGGGGGCACTGCCAGCAACTTGCCAGGCCAGGCAGTGTTCAACACTTGCATCACCCTTTCTCTGCCTGCTATTGCGCTCCATGCTTCGGAAAGGTAAGAAAAAGAACGTGCATTTGAGTTTGAAATGTCCGATCCTGTAGCAGTACACTTGCAAAGCCCACACATGACAATAACCCGATTCAAGGCCCCATTCACCCGATTTTTTAAAAATATATAGCACTCCAACAAAGTAGGATTATAAAACTTTATTAACTTATAAATATATCGAACGCAACAAAAACTGTAAATACATTTAAACATTTTTTGGCAAAAAGAAGCAACAATGGTCAGTAGCTGTCTTTTGTGCGAATAGTCCCAAGGCAGCACAATGTGCTGAGTTCTGGACGGCACCTAGGTGATGTTACCTGGGTGCCGCACTGGTTTTTGGTTTCCTACAATGCAGCTCAGAAAAACAGCGTGGGGCGTCCTGGGTGGTGCGGGGGGAGGCCTCGTCAGTAGCGGTCTGTTGTGCGAATAGTCCCAAGGCAGCAGAACGCGCTGAGATGTGGATGGCAGCCAGGTGATGTCCAGTAACTTGCCGCACTGGTTTTGGTATCCTACAATGCTGCTCCGAAAAACGGCGTGGGGCGCCCTGGGGGGGCGTGGGGGAGGCGGCGTGAACTGGCCTCCCAGGTGGCGGCCATCCAGCTGAGTTGCGCCCGCTCTTGCGGCTACAGCGTCTCGCTCACCATGTAGTTGAGTTGCGCCCACTCTTGCAGTGCAGCGATAGGCGGCTGCCACAGGACTCTTAAAATGGCGGACGGCTCTACGGATTTGGGCCTGGTCCACTAAAATGGCGCTGGGACACCTTGGAACTCGGACGCTTGCCTGCTAGGGCTTGGGCTCCATTCTCGAAAGCGTCCCCTCAGCCGTGAAGATTCTACAAAAGTCTTGGGGGCCCTCGACTCCTGCAGGCTTCCGGTGGGGAGCGGCTGCCATGATTGCTCGCGGAATGACCACGACGGAGCCACGAGATGGTGGTGCTCTCATGCTGATGCCAGCTTCAGTCTGAATCATCCAGAAACAAGGTGGGGCTTTCATCGTGTGGGAAAAAAAAATGTTCTAAACCAATGAAAAGTGTTATTTTTAGGTCATATGACCAAGCCTTCCATCATTAGGAAACCAAAAGTAAAATGAACCAATGAAAAGTTTTATAAACAAGTCACATGACCTGTTATGCGGCATAGGGCTACAAAAAGCGTAGAAAACCCGTTGGCACGTGAGGCAGCGTCAGTAGCGGACCGATGTGCGAATAGGCCGAAGGCAGCACAACGCGCCGAGATCCGGATGGCACCGAGTTGGTGTCCAGCAAGTTGCTGCACTGGTGTGGCTATCCTACAATGCTGCGCCGAAAGTCGGCATGGGGCGCCCCGTTGGCCTGTAAGGTCGCGTCAGTCAGTGGGGGCTGTGCGTCTCCCCCAAGATGGAGGCTCCTCGGCTGCAGTGGGGCGCCCCTTAGCGTTTCACTCGCCGTCCAACTGAGTTGCGTCCGCACTTGCGGCTACAGTAGGCCGAAGGCAGCACAACGCGCCGAGATCCGGATGGCACCGAGGTGGTGTCCAGCAAGTTGCCGCACTGGTGTGGCCATCCTACAATGCTGCGCCGAAAGACGGCGTGTCCAGCTGAGTTGCGGTCACTCTTGCGGTACAGTGACTCGAACGCACCGAGATCCGGATGGCACCGAGGTGGTGTCCAGCAAGTTGCCGCACTGGTGTGGCCATCCTACAATGCTGCGCCGAAAGACGGCGTGTCCAGCTGAGTTCCGGTCACTCTTGCAGTACAGTGACTCGAACGCGCCGAGATCCGGATGGCACCGAGGTGGTGTCCAGCAAGTTGCCGCACTGGTGTGGCCATCCTACAATGCTGCGCCGAAAGTCGGCGTGGGGTGCCCCGTTGGCTTATGAGGTGATGTCAGTAGTGGACCGATGTGTGAATAGGTCGGAACCAGCACAAGGCGCCAAGATCCGGATGGCAAGTCCTGGATGTTGAGTGCCATAGTTGAGAGTTCTGAGCAGTGTTTGTAACACTGTCTGAAGCTTATTTGCACCTGCTGCAGCTTCATTATTGCCCTGGTGTGGCCAAAGATCGCCCATGACATAGGCGGCCGGCTCCCGAGGTCCGGCGGAACTTTTTTCCTTTTCTTTTCTGCATCTTGTCCCGTAATCCGTTTGACCTGAAGACACGACCCGGTCCCTGAATGTGTGCAGGGGGACGTTATTGATTGAATCAAAATGGCGGCTTCACACAAAGCTGACTCAATCGTTGCTGTTGATGCTATACAGACAAAAATTGGTTTTCAGTTTGTACATTCTTCAGGATTTTTTTTTCCATCCAAGGCTGATTGAGAGTTTGTAGAACAATGGCTTAAGATTTTCAACATACTACTCTTCAACATTCTTCCTAAATGTAACAATGTGAGACTCACTTGGAGAACGGCTGTTTATCTTTCCTTTCAAAATGCTGCCAACAATATTTTCTGAATGGAAGACACCATCTTGTAGCATAAAGGGCCGAAAGGGGTTCTGGTCTGGCCGATGGTTGGTGGAGACATTTTGACTATATCTTGCACCTGCCCGGCCTCGCCCAAAATGGCGCCGGTATAAATGGGACTCGTAACTCCTTGTTGTGTACTGGTTGAACAACCTTGATATCACGAGATATGAATGCAGTTTTGATACTCATGGCGGGTGGGGACGAGAATTGATTGAATATTTCGACATCCCTATTGATATTAAGTTCTGATGTGTTATTGATTACTGTACTATTGAAAGTTCGAATTAACGTCACCCATGGTACTTGCCCGCAAATTTATATCTAGATAATTTTTTTGTAAGTGGCCCTGTCGTATTTTAATTTCAAAATGTACGTCCACCGATTCCGCAACTGTTAGACACCTTAGTTCTTGCAACCTAATGGCCAGCTCGTTACGTTCCTCTACAGTGTAAATGTCTCCTCATCATATACGATTTCAGTTTGCTCCGTGGCCGGCCCACGTGGTTATAGGCCCGTATTTGTATACTGACATTTTGACAATAAAGGTTTTTAAAACAAAACAGGGTAGTAGTATTTACATTGGTAAAGTTTTTACTTTTAGTCACTGTTTTCGAATCAGTAAAAGGCAAGTGAAATAAAGCAGTCCAATTACATGACGGATAAAAGGAATAATACGTAGGAACGCAGTAAAGATAAATGGTCAAGGGCAGTTGTGTTTTCCACTCCTGCAACATAAAGTGATCGATAAGAATCTGATAATCAGGCGTATCGGCGACTAAGACAGCAGGCCGAGCCTCTTTTACTCAACGGCTCCGTCATGGGACGAAGAAACGCCCTTTTTCTCGAAAAAGGAATATATTTTACTTGCAGGACAGTTGTAAATTTTCCGGGAAAGTACATTAGCCTGGAACATTATAACATATATGTTTTAAAAAAAATAATGTTCGAAACCAATAAAAAGCGTAATTTTTAGGTCATATGACCAAGCTTTTCATCATTAAAATAACAAAAGTAAAATGAACTAATGAAAAGTTTTATTAACAAGTCACATGACCTGTTATGCTTACGTTACGCGCTGCGCGCCGCGCCCCGGATCACTTCCGGGTGCGCTAACGCGGCGTGTCATATAACGCATTACGCGACAACGTAGGTCAAGAATATAGTCAAAATGTCTCCACCAACCAGCGTTCGGAACACAACCCCTTTCAGCAGTCCAAAAAGTTCTGTTAAATGACAATAGAGGGGACAGGCAACAAGAATCATCAGTCAAAGAGGGGAGGGCAAGTTCTTCTCTACCGGGTCATGTTGGGGCGCTACCGGAACTGATCGAATTGGTAGTCTACAGTGTTTCTGGATGTTTCAGGCTTAAGCTGGCGTCAGCATGAGAGCACCACCATCTCGAAGCTCCGTCGTGGCCATTCCACGAGCAATCATGGCAGCCGCTCCCCACCAGAAGCCTGCGGGAGTCGGGGGCCCCCAAGACTTTTGTAGAATCTTCACGGCTGAGGGAACGCTTTCGAGAATGGGACTCAAGCCCTATCAGGGAAGCGTCCGAGTTCCAAGGTGTCCCAGGGCCATTTTAGTGGACCACGCCCAAATCTGAAGAGCCGGCCGCCATTTTGAGAGTCCTGTGGCAGTCGCCTATCGTTGCATCGCAAGAGCGGGAGCAACTCAACTACATGGTGAGCGAGACGCTGTAGTCGCAAGAGCGGGCGGTAAACAGCTGAATGGCGGAAGAGGCACAGTGTAGCCAAAGCGGGCGGAATGGCAACTAAAACGGTAAAGGGGCGCCCCACTACAGCGTGTCTTCAGGTCAAACGGATTGTGGGACAAGGTCCAGAATAGAAGAGTCATCAAAAGGCAAAAAGTTCCGCCGGACCCCGGGAGCCGGCCGCCTATGTCGGGGGCGATCTCAGGCTACACCAGTGCTATAAGACTTGGGGAGGGGGTCGGAGCCAAGCGTCTTCTCCGAGTCCGTGCCATCACACCGCCCCTCGGGGGCCTCCGTCAAGCGGTTTAGGGAGGTACCATATCACATTGTTTTCAAATGCAGTCAGGTCCACAAACGACCCTCACTTACTTTGAGAATAGCGAAGCTGCAGTAGGTGCAAATAAGCTTCAGACAGTGTTACAAGCGCTGCTCAGAACTCCGAACTATGACACCCAACATCCAGAACTTATGCCATTTGAGAATGGCAGTGACATCGAAGCAACTCAGGGACCAAAACCATTACCGTACTTTCACGTATGAAAATCTTACTTGGGGAGGGGGCAGGAGACAAGCGCCCCCTCCCAGCCCGCGCCAACTCACCGTATGTTTAAAATCTGAAGCCATCGTTCTACAAACTCAACCAACCTTGGATGGAAAAATCTAGAAGAATGTACAAACTGTAAACCAGTTTTGGTCTGCATAACATCAGCAGCAACGCTTGCTATCAGAGTGCATGAGTTTCATGCTCGATCGATTGAGCTAGCCGGATCGGGCAAAAAAAAGTATAAAATAGTTATGTAAATAGTTATATAATAAAATGTTTTACCCTGTTACTTTGCTGGTGTGTTGTATATATTTATAATATTTGCATAGAGTTTATCGTTATTTTGGGCGGGGTGGGTGGCGGAGCCGAGCTGTCTTGCAGCCATCATGGTGTCGAGCTCAGTTCATCTCACTATTTTCGTATTTCTCATGAAGGGTTGTTCCTAATGTTTCTATTTTAGCAAGGTCAAAAAGAGATCCAATTAGTGGCCTACTGATTTTGCTTGATTCCTTTTGTTTTTTTAAACAATTTTTCACTATCTGCAAAAACTAAACAGAGTATTGCGACTCTGTGCTTGTTTGTAAATAGAGAATGAACCAAAGAGAACCAATTCCAAAACAATAAATGCTTGGATAACAATCAATCAAATGTAGAGGGAAGCAGGCACGACGGATTACAACGGGGGCAAAGGCCTGTGTTACCTACTCTTCACTATTTGCAAAGAGAGAATACTCCTAAAAGAAAAGAGGAGGGGGGGGGCAGCGTTAAAAGCACATCAGCGTGCATAAATACGAAAATGTTTTTACCTACCACGTACTTGACATTTGACAGCTTTTGATATTTGCTATTAAAAAACCAATGAAATTCACTGAAAAAACCATAGGTTATAGACCATATATAGTTAGGAATTAGCATTTACAAAACCTTGAAAATTCACTGAAAAAACCATAGGTTATAGACCATATATAGTTAGGAATTTGCATTTACAAAACCTTATTTTACTCACATAAAACCATTGAAATTCCATATATAGTTAGTTGCACTAACTATATATCGCGCACCCGCAATCCACTGCTGATGATGTCACATATTACATCATTCATGACATGGTCAGTGACATCACTGATGACATCACTGATGACAACACCCAGTGACTGTATGTTTCTGTAAAGTTAAAATATGTCTTACATATTGAAGAATGAGTGGATGTATAAGTGTCTGGATGAAGGATTTAGTAGGTGCATGACTGACTGTATGAGTGAGTAATTAAATTTGTCTCACTGAGTGCATGGGTAAGTGACTAAACTGTCTTAATTTGTGCATCAGTATGTCTGTTGTTCTGTAAACTGCTGCATGTGTTAATCAGTAGCTATATGAGTAACTATATGGGTTATTGATTGATCGACGAAGTATTTGTATGGGAGACTGAGTGTGTGTGTGGCTGGCTGGGAGATGTGTGACTGTGCAGATCAATGTGTTCTTGTATCAATGATTGTATAAGAGAGTAAGTATGTGTTAGTATATGTTTGAAAATGTAAGGTACTTTATGTTTAACTGTATTGATAAGAAAATGGAAGTGTGATTGATTCTTTACAGGACTGACTAGACGTGTGAGTAACTCCATGGATGAGTGGCAGAGTGTGAGTGTCTATATTGGTGTATGAGTTCATATGATAGTGTTGTAAAGATGAGTGATTGTATGTATGAATGATTGTATGAATGAGTGAATCTGTGTGTAGACTTAGGAATCAGTGAGTGCGTATGTAGTAACTAGTATTGGTGTGTCAATGGTTTAAAAAATTATATTCTGTATTTTACACTGGATGTAACAGAGGTTATATTAAAGTGTGAGGAGATGCATTGTATTGTCACATGAATGATATCATCAGTGATGTCATCAGTGATGTCATTTGAGATGTCATCATTGATGTCATTTGAGATGTCATCAGTGATGTCATCAGTGATGTCATCAGTGATGTCACTGACCATGTCATGAATGATGTAATATGTGACATCATCAGCAGTGGATTGCGGGTGCTCGATATATAGTTAGTGCAACTAACTATATATGGAATTTCAATGGTTTGATGTGAGTAAAATAAGGTTTTGTAAACGCAAATTCCTAACTATATATGGTCTATAACCTATGGTTTTTTCAGTGAATATATATATATATATATACATATAAACCCGCAGTCTCACCGCTGAGCATCTCGATCTAATGTTCGGCTTACAGCCTAAAATTGAACTTATCAGAAAGGCACCTACATAGGTTCACCGTAATCTCGCCTTCAATGGGCATATGAACCTGGTTCAAAAGGGCTGGGGACCAACTAAGAACCCCAATCCCACAGCGGTGATCACTTTTTTATCATGCTTTGTCATATCTTATCTCGCCCTGAATGTTCATATGCTTACAACATATGATGTAAAACCTCACATGCCCCTTATCACATCCGTGAAAGGCCCGTAAAATGCCTACAGATATTTTAGGACCCTAAGTGAACAGCGAGTTCCTCTCTGCTGTTCAGTCCCCCTGGAAATTGCACTGGAGGTCTATAATAAATCTTGACTCAAGCCTCCTTAATCTCTTCTCTCTGTCACCTCCTCTCACATCTCTGGAAACATGATCTAGGCAGAAATACTGCAAGAGTGCCCTATTGCTCTTATGATGGCTCGCGAAGTGCCGGGCAACTGGATAGTTAGTATCATTACTGGCAACAGCGCTCAGATTCTCTAGTAGCCTCATCTCTACCTTTGACTTTTGTCCACCCTTTTTATCAATGTTTGCAGTATGAGATATAACGTCCTACCTCTGTTATTCATCTCCTACTTTCTCCTTTCAAATTCTCTTGTAAAGACAAAAAATTTAAAGGGAACATTTTCTGCATATTTTTAATAAAGCATTTGACACAATGCATAGTGACACAGAATGCATTGAATGTTTTGAAATTAATTTTCACAAGTCTTAAAAAAGGTGAATGCAAGAAAAGTTACTTGCCACATATGCAAGACTGCTTTCAAGAGGAGACCCCAATAAAGAGGACTGGTGTGGAACTGCAAGTATGCGGCAGCACTTGCAGACTCAGAATCCGGTCAACTTTGCAAGGGAAGAGTTAAGGAGATTGAGAGAGGCTCCTCCTGCTTCATGAGGAGGCCCAAGTACCAGTGGAGCAACACTGTCAACCTCTACTGCACAGCCTAATATTTTGTCCCCAATTTGGAACCCTTAAAAAAAAAGTAAGAAGGTTGGGAGCTCTGTGTGCCATCCTAATACCTAATCATCCTTTAGTTACACAGAGATCTACCCTGTATCATACCTATCCATACAAGTGTGAATTTGAGATTATCTGCCACTGAAAACTCCTCAAGTACTTATATCCATTACTTTTTACCTTCGTCGAGTAGTCGTATTGTGAGTATTTACCTTAAAGTTGTCCGTTAAAAATTTGTGAATCTCTCTGGCTTCATACAAATAGTTCATGCCATATTTGTGACATTGATGAAATGAACTGGAACAGGATATACTTTCTTCAATGTTGGTAACTTGCTGCTGACTTATGTAACATCGTGGTAACTGAAAAAAGAGTTAAAAATGTATATGCTTTACATATGTCCGAGCTTAAATGAGAAATGTGTTTCAGAAAGAAACGTCTATAAGACTATCTCAATGCAGATTTATATGTTATAAGCCTATTTATAGAAGCAAGAAAAATGATACATTGTTCAATTTTAAATCACATATTTGGGAAATAAAAAAGGAGGACATGCTTTTTTTACATTTGGTTGATTCCAGAATGCCTACGAATTCTAGTAAAACATGACAACAACACAGTTATCCGACTGCAAACACATGAAATACACAAGTGCTTGTCTCAGAATGGTTTTTGATCATGAAATGTTGAAGACAAACCTTATAACTCCATTAGGTCCATTGCAATTTTCGGCTGATAACATATGGAGAGCAGTCAGTGGATCTGGTGTGTCGAGTTGTTCACCACCACGTGGTATAGAGTATGGGCAGGACAGCTTGTGGCGACCAGCATCATGGTTGAGATATCTGTATAATGAGATTGAACAGGGGGCAAATGAAGTTTAACGTTATTAAAAAACATGGAGAGCGTGCTAAAATACAACATTGCCCAAGCAATTACATGTGCAGTGCATGGGGTAGAAGCAGCATGTGACGCACTACTTAAAAAATTATATGCAGCAGGATTAAGTGATTTTCTCAGAAACATCGCCTACCAAGGCAAACTATTTAAGTTATAAGAGCTGGAAACCACGGTAAAATACACTTTTGCAGAAAACTCTACCTTTGCAATGCAGGGGCAAGTGCCACACTACTTACACGAGAAAAACTACATTGTATTTACTTGAACAGCACATAGCACACTGCTGTAGGAGCATCCATGTGGTGCTTTGCAAATTAAACAAATGCACCAGGATTGAGTGATTTGCACAGAAACAAAAGTTACAAAGTCAACTTTATTGATATAAAAAAGCAGGAAAGCTTGCTTAAAAACAGCATTGCCAAATCGAACATAAATTTGCATTTACGCGGTATTTAACCCCTCCCATGCTGGTGACGGAACCGCTCCATCACCAGCCACGGGCGCGCTCAATCAATCAATCAATCATCGCATTTATATAGCGCACTACTCACCCAGAGGGTCTCAAGGCGCTGGGGGAGGGGGGTCCGCTACTGCTAGAACAGCCAGGTCTTGAGTTGCTTCCTGAAGGCGAGGTGGTTCTGGGTCAGGCGGAGGTGGGTGGGGAGGGAGTTCCATGTCTTGGCGGCGAGGTAGGAGAAGGACCGTCCCCCTGTGGTGGCTCTTCGGATGCGGGGGACGGCGGCGAGGGCGTGGCTGGTCGATCGAAGCTGGCGTTTGGGAGCGTAGAAGTTGAGGCGGCTGTTGAGGTATTATTTTATTATTTTATTTCGCGATTTCTAAAGCGCCTGGTGACCCGTAGGCATCCCCGCGCTATTAACCTGTCGCTATCCAGAGAGGGGAGAGGGAGTGTGTTTAATTGGGAAACAGGAATGTTTTGAGTTTCCTACGGAACACTATGTGGGAGGGTTCCAGACGAAGGCTGAGGGGGAGTAGGTTCCAGGCTGAAGAGGCTTTGACCGAGAAGCGGCGTCCGCCGGAACGAGCCTTCCTGAATTTGGGCACTTTAGCAAGATGCTCGGCGTCGGAGCGAAGTGATCTTGAGGCTTTATATGGGGTAACCATATGTTTAAGCGCGTCAGGGCCAGCTCCATTCATGAGCTTGTGGGTGGTACATAGGGCCTTGAATTCTATTCTCTGGCGGACGGGGAGCCAGTGTAGGGCTTTGAGGGCGGGCTTAGCCGACACTCTAGGGGAAAGGTTCATGATGAGCCTGGCCGCCGCGTTCTGAGTACGTTGGAGTTTGGCCAAAGAGTACTCAGGGGCTCCTAGATAAATGGCATTGCTATAGTCGAGCCGTGCCAAGACAAGGCCCTCGACAAGTAGTTTCCTGGATGGGAGGGGGAGAAGAGGCAGGATCTTGCGAACGGACCGAAGCAGGCCAAAGCAGGTGCCTGCTGTCTTGGTTGCCTGCGTTTTCATAGTGAGGTCCGGTTCTAACCAAACCCCTAGAGTCTTAATTTCATTTTTGGGAGATGGAATTTCACCGAAGGTGTCGGGCCAGGAAGTGGGCGGCAGGGTTATCCGTTTATTGCCTAAGAGCATAATCTCGGTCTTTGCGCCGTTCAGCTTCAAAGCCGAGTCACACATCCATGTGTGAATGTCCTGGAGACAGTGGAGCAAACTGTCCGGATGGGTATCCAGGTGGGACAGGGATACGACAAGTTGGGTGTCGTCAGCGTAGTTAATTATTTTTATCCCGTAGGGGGTCACTACGTCTTCCAGGGGCGCCATATAGACATTAAAAAGGGTTGGGCTGAGCGACGACCCCTGGGGAACTCCGTTCTTCAGTGGACGAGGCTCTGACCGGGAGTTGCCGTCCCACACCTGAAAGGATCGATGGGAGAGGAAGGATTCGATCCATGCTCGCGCCGTACCCACAATTCCTGCCTTGGCCAGGCGGTGTAATAGGACACGGTGATCCACCGTGTCAAAGGCGGCGCTGAGATCCAGGAGGATCACTGCCACTGAACCCCCTGAGTCTAAGATACACCTTGCCTCCTCGATGACAGCGAGGAGTGCGGTGTCCGTGCCATGGCCAGGTCGAAACCCGGTTTGGGATTGGCGCAAGATGTTATGGGTTTCGAGAAATTGGGATAGCTGAGCGTTGACTAGTTTTTCAGCCATCTTACTTATGCAGGGGAGCAGCGAGATCGGCCTGTAATTGGACATGTCGTCCGGGTTTAGTTGGGGCTTTTTGAGCAAAGCCTTTACGACTGCATTCTTCCAGTTGGAAGGCACCGTACCACTCGCTAGGGAGGAGTTGATCAGGTCCCTGATGATAGGGGCTGTGGTGGAGGACACCTTTTTAAGGAATCTTACTGGGGCTGGGTCCAGGGGGGAGCCACTTTTCATTTTATCAAGCGTGGCCGTCACCTCAGGGAGGGAGACTGTTCTGAAGGTTTTCAGCTGTGGTCCGCAATTATCGTCTGCTGTGGCCAGGATGGGAGGGATGATAGTAGGAAGGGAGTTAAGTATCCGTAGGATTTTGGAGTCAAAGTAATCGGCAAGATCCTTGCTTCTGTCTGTGACGGGGGAATGCGGAGGAGGTGCAGTAGGGATGTTTAATAATTCTCTGACAATCTGGTAGGATTCTTTGGCTGAGTTAGTCGAAGCTTTTATTCTGTCGTCGTAGAATAGTGATTTAGCTGCTTTCAAGGCAGTCTTGTATTGTCTAACCGCGTTGCGATAAGTGTCCTTGTTGCTGTGGAGCCTTGGTTGTGTAGGGCTTTGTGTGCGTGGGTGAGGAGACGGAAGGTGATTCTCTTGTTGACTGGGAGCCAGTGGAGGTCTCTCAGGTGTCCGGAGATGTGGCTGCGACGGGGGATGCCCAGGATGAGTCGTGCTGAGGCGTTCTGGATCCGCTGGAGTCTCTTCTGGAGTTTGGCGGTGGTTCCGGCGTAGAGGGAGTTGCCGTAGTCCAGACGGCTGGTGACGAGGGCCTGGGTGACCGTCTTCCTGGTCTCGGTGGGGATCCACCGGAAGATCTTACATAGCATGCGCAGGATGTTGAAGCACGACGAGGAGACGGCGTTGACTTGTCTGGTCATGGAGAGGGAGGAGTCCAGGATGAAGCCCAGGTTGCGTGCGTGGTTTGTTGGTTTGGGTGCGCTGCCTAGGGCGGGGGGCCACCAGGAGTCGTCCCAAGCAGCGGGTGAGGATCCCAGGATGAGGACTTCCGTCTTGTCCGAGTTCAGTTTTAGGCGGCTGTTCTTCATCCATTCGGCTACCTCTTTCATCCCTTCGTGAAGGTTGGCTCTGGCGGTGGCGGGGTCGTTGGTAAGGGAGAGGATCAGCTGGGTGTCGTCGGCGTAGAAGATGTTGTTGAGGTTGTGCTGGCATGCGATGTCTGCGAGGGGGCTCATGTAGACGTTGAAGAGGGTTGGACTGAGCGAGGAGCCTTGAGGAACGCCACAGATGACTTCGGTGGCTTCAGATCTGAACGGAGGGAGGCGACTCTATGTGTCCTTCCGGCGAGGAAGGAGATGATCCACTCCAGTGGCTTCTCCTGGACTCCGACGTTGCTGAGGCGTTGTACTAGGTTACTGTGCTGTGCTGATGATGGAGCAGTTCCATCACGGCCTGCTCGGCGCGGCTGCGCGCTTCAGACTCCGCGCCTGCGCTTGACGTTCTGTTGAGTGGGTGGGGCCATGACGGAACCACTCCGTCATCAGCATAGCGCTCCCGAGGCTCTTGCAGGAGCGGTTCCATCACGAGCATGGGAGCGCCGCGCGTCCCCCCCACCCCCCTAGCGCTGCGGTGAAATTGCCGCTGCGGCGAAGGGGTTAAAGATTGTTCAGATTAATTAATGTAATTACTCTTAAAAAAAGTGCTCACCTACGGAGAAGTGGATACAAACAGTCTCAATGGCTGTGACTGCGGAATAGGAAAAGTTCAAGAAGGTTGGCAGCTTATAAATGCTTTGCAGAAGGATGATTGGTTGAGCATGATGTCACTGGATGTAAGAGCTGTGATTGGGCATGTTGTAATTGAGCATGCTCAAATAAAATTAAATAGGTTAGGGGTACAAAGCCAGATGGTGGGACATATTGTGCGCATGCGTATATTTAACACGCATGCGCTACCACAAACATGCATGCGCAAAGTGAAGGCAACTCCTATGGGGTACATACATAGATGGAGTTCGGATGTCCCCAAGGTCTTCAAGTGGCTTCAGGAGGGGGGCTTTGCAGCCCTCCTCCATAAAATAATATTATATAATTAGCCATGCCTCGGGGGTTGGGGACCCTTGTGCCCGGAATTGGGCACGGGAGGGGGGCATGCGGCCCACTTCCCATAAAAAATTTAATACGTATACTCCTCCTATTGTCATCGTACCATAAGTGCACCCTTCTGATCACGCGCTGCAGGCTAATTGGCTGTCAAGTGGTTGTCAACATTTGAAACTAGAAACTGTTGGCAGCCCTTTTATGTCTCAGTAAAAGGGAGGCTGAAGAAGCGTGTGAAATGTGTGTTTGAAACGTGAAAAGGGGGAGGGTAGACACACCCTGATCCTCTAGGTCTTCTAAGGGGGTCCCACAAGGTCTCCCAGGGCCCCTATTATAGTTTAATTTTTTGGGGAAAAATCGCAGGGGCCCATATGATCTGCACATTCTAGCAATATTTTTTTTTTTAAAAAGACATAGGCTTCTGCGCGTCTTTGATAATTTGCATTCTTTCAACTGTTTAGAGCAGATGCAGCAGTGCTGTATCCAGGATCCACCATTGAGTAAGAAAAGGTAACGATAACACTATTTACCTGCTAATTGAATTTCTATCTATAGGATAACAGTGATGTACTTTTTAAGAAATTTAAAACAAATTATTAAAATAATAACCTCAGAAAATCTCTTGTCTTAATATTTGTATTAAATGTATATAAATAAGTTTTCAACATTGAAAAAATTGTAGAAGTCGCGCACACACCGCGTCTGATATGTATATGATGTCACGAGCTACTGCGTGGCCGCCATGTCGCGTTATATGTACATCTTGCGTATGCGCAAGGCATCGCGCACAAGTCGCATAGCAACCGCGTAGGAAAAGTTGTACCATTCACACACACTTTGCGGATCCTAGACAGCGACCCTAAAATGCAGACACGTTTCACTCAGAAAATAAATAGGGTGTTCGTAGCAACTACAAAAAAAAGAAACAAATAATAAAAATAATTTAAGTATATTATAAACAATATAAAATAAGGAAAAACATATTTTTATCTAAATAAAATTTCATAAAACAAATGTGTAATGTAATTTAAAAAATAATATCTAAAAATAAAAAGATTAAAAAAATGTAGTTAGAAAATATTTAAAAAAAACAATAAAAACATTTACAAATTAGCATTTAAAAAATCTTTGAACTTCACTGAAAAAAACATAGGTTTCAGACATGTTATAGTTAGGAATTAGCATTTAAAAAGCCTTTGAAATTCACTGAAAAAACCATAGGTTTCAGACATGTTATAGTTAGATATTAGCATTGAAAAAACCTTTGAAATTCACTGAAACAACCATAGGTTACAGATAAGTTATAGTTAGGAATTAGCATTTAAAAAACCTTAGAAATTCACTGAAAAAAACATAGGTTCCAGGGGTGCTATAGTTCACTCGTATAAAACCATTGAAATTCCCAAGTTATAGTTAGTTGTACTAACTATAACTCGCGCTCCCGCAATCCACTGCTGATGATGTCACATATTACATCATTCATGACATGGTCAGTGACATCACTGATGACATCTCAAAAGAAATCACTGATGAAAGTTGTGTTTTTAATTGCTGCCTGTGGCAGTATCAGAGAGTGCCAAATTGAAAAGGTTGCCATTAATGTCTGCTCTGTATGTGAGTGCAGTGCCATTCTTATGCTTAGTTTTAACATTTTGTGAGAATTGAACAACAAACTCAAATTTCAAGTATGTGAATAATAGTAAACTTGAAAAAAACTTTTGAATGAAAAGGCATTTGTGTATGTGAGGTTGATAAAAGTCAGTATGATATATGGAAAATAATTGTAACTTTATGAGATGAACTATGAATGGTTGTGTTAGTGTTATTTATATTTGTATTAGTATTTGAGTAAGTCTGTTTCTAGGTGTGTGAGTATGGGACTATTTGTCTGATGTTCAGACTAGCTGTGTGAAAATTGACTTAACTGTTCATTGCCCTGAAATTGTATATTGCACATGTGTTATTTTACTGCATGGTCTAGATGGTATAAAAATCTGCTTGCTAAGCTTTAAAGTTATACTTAACAATGTACTACAGGGTATCCAACATTTTACAAGACCATACATAATATCCTGCTCAAAAAGAAAATTTTCCTTTGAACTCTGGAATGTGTAGTGTTTATTTATTCCATTTTAAAAGAGCACTATAAGTGACAGAATTGAAAGGGAGAAACATTCAATGTAGTAGTACTTAGGTATTAGAGACTCTGTAGGTTGTGTATTGGTAAGTTATAGGGCATGTTTGGATGTGCTTTGCTGGAGAGATATGACCTTATACGTAATACTGAGTCTCATGTGTAGTTTGAGACTTCTAGATGTAGTTAAATATTAAGTGTTACACGTATAGTCCAGTTTTGTAGATATGTAGGATTCAATACATTTTTGTCTTGTCTGTGACAGTTCGATGTCTGCAGATATTGAGTATGATACCTATGCAGAATTTATCTATGCAGCAGTAATTCCATACAACTGATTCCTAATGAAGGCGGTTGATAACTTTCGATAAGCCATTACAAAGTTTGACACTCTTTGTTTGGAGAAACCAAACTATGGGGCTCATTATGATCGCGGACGGACTTGAGTCCGTCCGCGACCATCGAGGAGGAGGGAACCTCCGCATGGCCTGCGGATTTCCCTCCTGTCCAATTAGGATGTGACCGTCACATCCTCTATTTTTAACATTGCGGTGGGTGCGGTTTCAAGCTTCACCTGCCGCAATGTTAAAAATGCATACATTGCAATTGTATGCAGAAAGCTCAGGCACTGCGCAGTGCCTGCCGATTACTGCATACAAATGCAGGGGGGTACCATAGGTGCATTTTTTTGGGCATCCTAATATGGCTGGTGGTGTCTGAGAGACACCGCCACCATATTAGGGCTTTTCCGCCGCGGTTGTAAGCCAACCGCGGCGGAAAAGCTATGGACGGAAACCAGGACCCACCAGCCATCCTAATGTGGCGGTGGGTCTTTGGTGGGTCTGCTGCGGTTTTTCCGTATCCTCCGGGCCGGCGGTGGCTTCCTCCAGCCCGGAGGATGCGGAAAAAACGCTATCCTAATCTGCCCCTATGTTTTTATATGTTGTCAATGCACTCACTAAAAAAGTAAAACTCATTATGCTGTGTGAAACTGAAGAAGAGGACAGACATAAGTGGCAAGAAGTTGCAGGTTATTTATTTATAGAGGAATGCTTTTATTGTTCCACACAACAAATTATGTAAGTACTATTGTGATCATTTGGATGATAATAAAGTGCCAGCTAATTGAGTACACAACAAGTTAGAATTAAATTCCAATCCAACAAAAACTTAAAGACAAATATTTATGAATCAATCCATGATCTCTAGTTTTATTTGACACAACGAGCTAGGTCTCCACTTTGTTTAAGATTATATAGTGCCCGCCCGCTGCTTTTCTGGTATGCCATTTGGAAAAATATAGAGGGGCACTCACAAAATACATCATAAAAGATTGCCTTGCATGCGACAATGGTAGGAAAATCCCCTGGATAAAGCACATTGAATGATTGGTCTCAACCAAATATTTGAAAACCCTGAGGGCCCTTGTTCTATTACTAAGAAACAACTGCTGGCGTGTTGGTATCAACATGTGCAGGAAGAGAGAATAAAGACAGAGTTAGCAAAACCAAGAGTATCTGGCTATCTAAGTAGGAATCAGGGTCAGATTTGTTCACCTCAAAGTTATTTGATTGGCCATATGAATGATTGGGAGTGCAGTTTACTCTTCTGCTTTAGAGAAGGCAATATAAAATACTTACTGAACTTCCCATTGGGCTTTCACGTTAACTTAGACACCAGTCCCTGCCCCTGTGATGGGAACTTAGGGGGCCCGTTTACCTTCAGAGGATGTTTGAGTGATATCTGCCCTCACAAAATCTGAGATCCTCAAACGCTAATCTGCTTACCATTCCCAACTTCAGGCTAAAAACTAGGGGAGGAAAGGCACTGGCGGTCTTGGGCTCAAAGGCCTGGAATAAATTACCCCTGCCTCTTCATCAAATTACCGCCAAATCAGTCTTTAGGAAGTCGCTAAAAACCTGGGTCTACAGCCTGCCAGACAGACTATGCAAAGGTCTAACCTGAAATGATAGGTCCTCCCTGATGAACAGTTGATCCAATGCCATTTCCTTCTGCCTGGCTTTCTCTCAGCGCCAAGATGCTCCGTGGAGTGATAGATGTGCTATACAAAAACCACTTTACATTACATTACATTTTTATTTACAAATCCGGCCAATCGATGCTGCACTTTTTATTTTTCTGTAGTTTCTATTTGTTATACACCAAAACGATCCTGCTACCTCTGATCAAGATGCGACATTTTAGTAATTTCAGAGATTCTAATGATGCACCACTCCAATTGGACAATGAGGCAATTATTAATTGTGTCATCTTGTTTCTGAAAGTCACACTGTTAGCACGAAATTCAATGTCTGAATTAGGATTTTAACTTGTCTATGAGTCTAAATCTGTATTACAGAATCTGTTGCCCCATGTTTGATATGAACTTTCATTGTATTTATCCTTTTTTTATGACAACAGTGGATCAGTTTCTAAAGTGTATAATGCATATTGTTCTGTTTTTATCCTATATTTTATTCTGTTTTTATTATGTACTTCTTAAACCGAATAAAGAATGTATTGAAACATTGAAACATTGAATCAACTCTAATTCAGTGTATACATCCATTACAAGCTATATAGTTCATGTGATGCCAAAAACTGGGAATTTACTTCCAACAGAGCTACAGAAAGGACTTAAAGGTAGAGTTATGCACTTGCCAATGGATTTCAATCAGAATATTGACCTCTATATGGGTGCAGAGGGATTTTTAAGAAGCACTCATTGTTCTAGTCAATGGTGTCCCAACCAAGAGTAAAAACATATAGCAAGAGTCAGTGGATCTTAGTAAACACAAAAAACAAGATTGTATCCAGTGCAAAATATTATTTATTATAAAAAATGTAGTTGTTCTTCAAGATATAACACATATGGAGGATGAAATATCATCATCAAGAGGTCCAAATGAAAAGGGGAACGATCCAGGTCTTTACTGCCTTCTGGAAAGCCATATGGTTTTAGATACATCGTCTATTTCAAGTCAATTGCACATGCCGTCCAGGGTTCTGAGCCCTCATACTCAGCGAGGCAGTCAACTGAGGAATGGACACAATCCGTCAATAAGCTGTTCTGTGTTACCCGACTGGCAGAAACCTTTGACGAGCTGTTCCACCCTGCACACTCCCTCCAAAATATGTCATTCCTCAGTGGTGCAGCTGATTTAGTGTTGTGGGAACCAGTGATCTCACCACTCTCACTAATTTACCTATGCACCAAAAAGAAATCAGAAGCCAGGCCCAATATATCCTGTTGCCGGCTCTCTTAGCCTATAGCCCGCAGCTCTTCCTGAAACACCAAGCACAGAGCACTAAAGCTCACAATGTTGTGCCATCTTTGGAGAGATGGGTGGCTAATGCCTTAACCGCTGTGGTTTTTCTGCTGTGGTGCGGGCGTTCTATTAGGCGGGAGAGGCTGCGTCAGCCGACGGCAGCACTAGCGAGGTAGTGCTCCTGTCTGCCAACGGCCGACAGCAGCACACAAGGGGCTAATGAGCCCCTGGCCTCCAGAACTCTGCACTTCATTTAAGGAGCCCAGGGGTGTAGCTTAGTCAGTAAGATGTGAAGATCTTTGTTAGCACTGCGAAAGCCTTACCTTTAATTTCACTGGGAAAGTGACACAGTGAAGCCATCAGTGCCTCCTGAGGTGGGAGGAGGGGAAGGGAGGTCGATGTCTCTTAGTGACCCAAGCACAGGAAGAGAGGGAGGTTGAAGGCTCCAGGAGGAAGGCTGGGCACTCCTAGATAAAAATAAATCTAATCACCCATGAAAATAAGGTCTAAGACATTCAAAATAGTAAAAGGAGGTAGATAGGCTAAATTGCCAATCTGAGTGAGCTCTGGTGAACACCGCTACAGCAGAGTGCAGAGTTGGCAAAACTATGAAAACTCCACTGGCAGAGTGGAGCGGAGTTCACCTCCCACCCCTGGTTGTAATTTGAGAATTGTATACTTGTTCAGTATCATCCAGGCATGTGATCTTTGTGCAAACGACTCCTTGTCTTTCAACAGAAAGATTCTTTTCATTAAACTGTTGATGACGTTTTTAATGGGCTCTGGGGTTTCCCATTGAGTGCGAGCTGATAACTCATCTATTGTCGCATCTAGATGCTTCCAGGATGGAGAGTTAAAATTTGTTTGGACATCTTACCAAAGAGTTTCGCACAATTGATTTGAGGTGTTTTATTTGATTATCCTCCAAAACTTTAATAGAGGCTCCCTACCTCACAATAGTTTGAATTATTAACCCAAATTTTAGCCTTATCTGGGCCAGCAAGGCATTGAACTGGAGACGAAAAAGAGATTGACTTTTTTTACAATCATTGTGTTTAAGATTACAGAGTCTCTACCACTCAGTGCCTTGCTTCTATAGGAAACACTAGGTTTTAACAATGGGAGATGGTTTGGTCCACCCAGTGACCTCTGTAAAGTATGGAATGCTAGATGTACAGTACTGCCTTTCATCTGCAAGTCCATCTTATGCTGCAAAAAGGAACCCTTATCATCACATAGTATTCCAAGGTATCTAAATGCGTTATCTTGCTGCTGTTGGCGTCCTTGTGAGTAGCATTTATGCTTTCTCTGTATCCTCTGACTTGCTTCCATAACTTTAGTCTTTTTCTCATTTATAACCATGGCATTAGCTAAAGAATAATTAGATTTTGCGTCTATAAGTCATTGCAAACCAAACTTTGTTTGACTTAACAGGATCACATCACACGTTTGATAAATGCTTGTCTCCTAACCTGGAGTAATGCTCATTTACTTCATCCAGTGCTTGTGTCAAATCAGAAAAAAAGCTAAAGAAACATGGAGCAAGAATGCACCCTTGCTTTAGTCCCTGGAAGGTTTCAATTTTCAACAAATTGGAACAGTCACTTTTATTCAATTTTATCACCCTAACTCAAGTGTCAGAGCACAACTCTATTGCCTTGAAAAGACTAGCATGTATACCTTGTTTAAACAGCTTTTCTCAACGAAGATGTTGCTATAAATAGTTAAACACTGATTTATAATCTACAAAAGAGAGGTAAATTGGTTGCTTACTTAACTTATATTTATCCATAATTATAGAGAGTACTAAAATATTGGTTGCCTGCCATACCTGATCCTTGAATGAACCCTAATTAGTTTGGAGGAGTAATCTGCCTCGCTACCGCCCAATGTGATAATTCAGTCTGGAGGATTACTGAGAAGAGTCTTGCCTCTGTGTCTTGCAGTGTAATTAGTCAGTAATTTCATGAATAAGACCAGTCTCCATCTTTAAAAGTGGGTGTGATTATGGAGCCTTTCCATGTATCAGGTATAGTCTCCGCCTGACTTTTCCTAGATATCCTGCCCAAAAATATTTTTTTTCCCTGTACAGGGTGTGTGCAATTCTGGTCAGGCTGGGCGCCCCATCTTGTCTGCTTTCTTTTAATGAGTTTGCATACTTGCTCTTCTGAGATATGAAGTATACATTCACCTTGATTTATCTGGTCCTTTGAGGTTTTTCTTTATCATTCTAGCAATAATTTCAGGAAGAGATATGAACTGCATGACGGTTGGGTCATAAGGTAGACACACCAAATATCAGTGGCCATACAAAAAATGGCAGAATAACTGCAACCAAGCATGGAAAGGACAGGTCTGTAGATAGATGGAGAGGGCGCCATTCTGTAGAAAGAATAGTTGTGCTCTACTCAGTGCTACATGGGATACGTAGTACAAAAGGCAACCTATTAGTCATCCCAGAAAAAAGGCATAGATATTAGGAAGTGATTTATTTGAGAAAAACACTGTCTGATCATTTGGTTTTAATGCAACATAGAACTGTGACGTGTATAATGCTGGCATATGCAGGGCCAGGCCTTGAATTCAACACCTCATGGATAGCCAACTCATCGCACGCATGCTACCACTCACCGTGCACCGCCTTCTGGAATGCAGGTTCTTGCAGGTTCTATTCGCACTCAGGCAGATTGATTTTGTCAAAGAGTCACATCACCAAAATATAAAAAGTGGGCCTATTGTCTTTATCAAGCTGTGAGCATACAACCATATAGATTTATATATTTAGCAGATCTATCATCTTTCTTTATAATTTACCAACTTTTTAATCAAATATATATTTCAGTAATTCCACAATGCAACGTTTAATAATAGTGTTTTTTTATAAAAATGTAGAATACATTTGTAAGAAAAAATAAAACTAATATGTCTGTGTGTCTTTCTTACACATAGTTTTATTATAGCATTTTGTGGGCTGAAAATTTTTACTAGAAATTGTCAGAAACATGTTGTTTTATTAAATAAAATAAAACCAACATGTCTTTGAGAGGTGCCTCTACGTGGACTTTCATTCCCTGAATTCAGAGCCACATTAGACTTTTTTCTATATGATAACCTCTGGACCTGGATTGTAATGAATGAATTCCCAACCCTTAATCTGTGCTATCTTAACCTCATTACTCACCTATGGTGAACCCCCCTCCTCTGCAGACATCTATAGTATTGCACCCAACGTCATGTAGAATTACCCTAAGAATAAAAAGAATCGATACTGGTATCGCCATCTAATAGAGGTCAACCCAGTCCGCAACCTAACCTCTAAAAGAAAGTAATTGTCAACAAGTTTACACCAGCAAAACACAAACTCTTTAATTCATCTCCTCAGTTTGCAAGAGGAGTCATTCTACATCCCAGTGGCACTCATTACAGCTCAAATGGAAGCCAGGATTCACTTGCATGAGCTGCAGCAGCCTGCCACACATCTGGCCTAACATGCGCATGCCCTCTCCTAACGTGGAAGGTATGGTTATACATCAAATTCCATCAACATCCAAAATCATGAAAAAAGATGCAACTCAGTAATAGACCACTTTGAAAGTCTTTTCCAAAGGTGAATCAACATTATTTTTTAGGGCATCATTTGAGGTGTCACTGGAAGTCCAATCTTTTCACTCCCCCACAATCAATTTTTCGTACAGCATTCGCAATTATACAATCAATTAAATCCTCTGCCCATTGAGCGCCCGGAGAGGTCGTTACTTGCAGCATACCAATTCCCAACAAGCTTACGTTTTGCATCTTCATTTATGTTATGTCAATATGCAGATGTGTCTCAAACGGTGCCAGTATTGGCTATTGGCCACCATGTCTGGAAGAAAGGTTGACCACCTGTCTGCAAGTGTCTTAATTAAATCTTCTCTCCATGCCTCAAAACTAACCTGCACTAAAAATCTGAAAATATTGGAGTTGATATCATGTCTCTCCTCACTCACTTTTCAAGTTGCTTTTTTAGTATTTTGCTCGATTGTCTCTAATGATTTTTGCAATCTCTGGACTTGCTCCCTGCAGTCCAGAAATAACAGGAATTTATATTCCTCAAAGAGAAGTGAACTCTTTAATCTACTTTTTTGTGGGATTAAATCCCTGTCTCAAAAATTACGAAACCGTGCAATGATCTTTCCAGATGGCATACCCGCTTTGAGCAGAAGGGTTAGAAGTTCACGGCCGCCCGAGGTTCTACCGGGCTCCGTGTTTACTTTAGAGGCGACGTGATATTTTAACATTGGAATTGTGTTCTTTTTATTGAATCCTGCACACTGTGTTCTGACCTTCTTTTGTTGTACAGGCTACTTTAAAAAATTGCAATTTGCACATTTTAAGCATTTGCCCTAGATTTGTCCCCTGGCAGGCGATTAAAGCACTGCCCGGGACCCGACTTTGGCCGCCATTTTGGGTGAGGAGACTGGAGTGGAGCGGAGGCGAGCGGACTAGCGCTCGGCCCCTCCTGCCCTCAGCCCTACAAAAACTCAATCAGCCTCCTGGCCAAATTGATAGAAGTTCACGGCCGCCCGAGGTTCTACCGGGCTCCGTGTTTACTTTAGAGGCGACGTGATATTTTAACATTGGAATTGTGTTCTTTTTATTGAATCCTGCACACTGTGTTCTGACCTTTTGTTGTACAGGCTACTTTTAAAAATTGCAATTTGCACATTTTAAGCATTTGCCCTAGATTTGTCCCCTGGCAGGCGATTAAAGCACTGCCCGGGACCCGACTTTGGCCTCCATTTTGGGTGAGGAGACTGGAGTGGAGCGGAGGCGAGCGGACTAGCGCTCGGGCCCTCCCGCCCCCAGCCCTACAAAATGGCACCCCCCCCCCCAGGAAGAGCAGCGGGTGCGACGCAGGCGCGCCGGAGTTGCGCCAGAGTTAAGCCCGTCTGCGCCCGTCCGCGACCGGATGGGACCTGGGGCCACCCCCCATGCTTCTGGCTCTATTATCCCCAGACTCACTTACTCTCGTTATACTTTGTATAGTTTACGACCTTCGCCCAGTAAGTACTGCTCTCGCATGCGTGTTCATGACGCCCCTCTATCCTGCCCTGTATGCGCCTTGGCTCTTACATCTCTCCCCTCGGAGCTGTGTATTCCCCCATTCCCTTTCTGGATTGATACCCCTCTCCCAGTGAATGCTCATCTGTCCAACCCCTCTCCTGTTTTTAGTTTTATTAGTTTAAATTGCCGCTCACTGCCTAAACACAAGAGGGACATATTTGATCTCCTCACTTCATCTAGTCCGTCTGCCTTGTTTCAAACTGAAACTTGGCTGAAGGACTGCTCTGGGCCGGATATTGCCACCGCCCTCCCTGATGAATACACCTTTGTGGGGCGTAATAGACCTCTAAGGGATGGAGGAGGCATTGCCATTATTTTCAAAAGGATCTACTCCTGTAAGTGGGAAGACCTTGACATCCCTAACTGTGAAGCAGGCAGTTTTAAATTGCTATTATCCCCAAATTTCACACTGTCTGGTGCTCTTTTGTATCGCCCGCCTGGTGCGGCTGGCACATGGGCAGCTGCCCTTCCAGGACTTATTGCCCCCTTTTTGCTGGACTCTAATAACTTCCTGTTATTAGGTGATATGAATATACATTTTAGCGACACGCTATACCCTACTAGCACTCATCTTATACAGGACTTTGCCGCCCTCAATTTAAGTCTCCTAAACTCTGGTCCTACTCATAAAGGCGGCAACTTACTAGACCCAATCTTTGCTAATCTGGACACTGTTACCTGCCTACCTTCCAGACCTATTACTTGGTCGAATCATTTTATTGTAGAGTTTCACATTAAGACAACGGGTGCACCCTGCCCCCTTGCCAGCCCACACTCCCTTAGAACTAGTAGAAACTGGCAAAGACTTAATCTGGAGCAACTTAATAATTCCTTAGAAAAAACCTTACCTTCTCTTGCTAATATTTCTACGGATGATGTGGGTAAAATTAGCACCTGGCTTACCTCTGCTTTCCACTCTTGCCTTCCGACACGTAAATGTAAACAAAAGTTTCTGCACCCACCTGCCCCTTGGTTTAATGAAGAACTTAAAATGAAAAAATCCAGTTGCAAAAGATTGGAGCGTATCTGGAGATCCAATTATTTTTCGGCAGACAAAGAAAACTACAAACTCGCATTACATAAATATCACACTCTATGTAATACTGCCAGGGCCAATCATGTTAACAACACGATACTGAAAGCTCAGAATCGTCCTAAAGCCCTCTTTAAGGCAGTTCAGGAACTATCTGGTATGCCATGTGCCCCCAAAGCTCCCTGTCTGGAGAGCAATCAATGTAATTCTTTGGCAGACTTCTTTACAATGAAAATTGACAGCATCTATGCGGGTTTTAGAGCTTCACCATCCGCTCCACCTAGGTCATCCATTCAGCAATACGATCGTCCATCCATACAGGACGACCCTGAACGACCCTCTTCTCCTTTATTAGATAAGTGGGAACGTATTTCTATGCCCGTTTTCAAGAAACTGTTGGCAGAGATCAAATCTGGCTCTCCATTGGATCCCATGCCCCCCCAGATCCTCTGTACTTTAGCCACCGTCCCTCTGGACTGTATCTTGGCTCTATTGAATGCCTCTCTCATGGAGGCAATTGTTCCTAACATCTGGAAACATGCGATGGTGGTTCCACTTCTGAAGAAAGCTAATGCGGATATTTGCAACCCTGCCAACTTCCGGCCCATTTCCCTGCTTCCCTGCCTCTCGAAGGTGTTGGAGAAGCATGTTAAACGTCACCTCACCAGCCACATTGAATCAGCGAACGTTGTCCACCCTTCCCAGTCAGGTTTCCGGGCGGGCTTACGGAGTCCACCCTTTTGGGAGTCTCGGAGACAGTCAGGCGCCAGGTAGATAGAGGGGAGACAGTGGCACTCATCCTTTTGGATTTGAGTGCCGTTTTTGACACCGTCTCCCATAACATCCTTCTTTCTGCCCTGAAGTCCGTTGGTATCTGCGGCTCCGCTCTTGCTTGGATCCCTAATTTTCTTTCTAATCACACTTTTCAGGTCTTTTCCCCCTCTTCTGTGTCCACTGTTCACAATTCTCCGTATGGTGTTGCCCAAGGTTCTATTCTCAGTCCTTTATTCTTCAACCTTTATGTTAGACCTCTTGCTTTTCTTGCTGAACAGGCTGGACATTCTATTTTTTCTTATGCTGATGACACTCAAATCATTTTCTCTCTTTCTTCTAATCAGCACTCCCCCTCCTCCTCTCTTCGTTCTGGACTCACTCACATCACCAACTGGATGCTGATGAACAAACTAAACCTAAATGGCGACAAAACAGAGCTTCTCTTGTTTGGGCCGGACTCTGCGCTCTGGGGCCCGCAACATTGGCCTCAGCAAATGGGTCCATTGCCGGCCCCAGCAACTACAGCACGCAATCTCGGGGTCCTCTTTGACAATCAGTTATCCATGAGATAACATGTGGTCAAAGTCTCAGCCACCTGTACTACCTTCATCAGGTGGTTGAGGAAGATCACATGGATGCTTCCTCCAGACACCCAGAAGTCAGTGGTGCAGGCCCTTGTGACATCTCGCCTGGACTACGGTAATGTACTTCTTTTGGGCGCATGCAAAGAGGTCACCCGGAAGCTCCAAGTGGCTCAGAACATGGCTGCCCGTCTACTCTGTAATTTGCCTAGAACTACCTCAGTCTCTTCTTCCCTGCGTAGCCTGCATTGGCTGCGCATAGAATCCAGGTCCAAATTCAAAGCACTATGCTTTATGCACCGTATCAAAGCTGGAAAATCCCCCCACTATCTATCCACTTTAGTCCAACAATATTTTCCCTCCCGCACCCTTAGATCCTCTACTCACTGCATATTCTCTGTCCCCCGTTTCAAGCGTGCTAGAGTTGGTGGGCGCTCTTTTTCATACCTGGCACCCACGCTCTGGAACTCGCTTCCCATCCCTTTGCGGTCTGAAACGTGTTATCTTAAGTTCCACAAAGGAGTGAAAACCTGGCTGTTCTCTCTGTAACCTGTTCCTTACACTTCCGTTTGCCCTCTATTACTTCTGTTCTCCTAGCGCCGGGAAACCCACGGGTAGCTGCGCGCTCTACAAAATCAGATATAATAATAATAATAATAATAAGGGTGGGGGCACGGGCTGAATAAAAAAATTAAGACATCTTTATAGGTTTAAAACCTGTTTAAATCGCGTTTCCTCGGACGGTTCCACATACGGGGAATCCCATCTTTCTCAGAAGCCAATAAAACACAGATTAGTCTTTGTTAATCTACAGATAGTCTTTGTTAGCTCTCAAAGTAATTTGACTGTAGTTTGCCAATTATTTACATTTTCTTTGAGCTGTCTGACCACTTCATGTGTCTCATATGGTTTCTGCTACCTTCCTGTCATATCAGAATTATTTTTTAACATGAAGTAACATCAAGTTGCAAACATAAAGATGCATTTATATATTTTTTTCTTTAGGTATAGAAATGTTCAAATGATGAAGTACGCACAAGTGTTTGATATGAGCAACATCCGTATTAAAATTCCGTTATCTAATTTTTTTTTACATACCTCTCTTTGTTTACATTGGTGAGTTGAAGTTACTTCAGTGGACCCATTGTTTCACTCTATGCCTAGTTCCTGTACTATATCTATGGATAGAGAGTCTTTTTTGTTTCAAGTGCTGCCCTTAATCATGAATAGCTCGGAGAAAATCGACAGTAAAGTTTCCAGTTGACTGCCATGTGACTGTGTCCTCCATGTGTTGGTGCTATGTTTTATTGCTGCACAAATGTGGAGCCTGCTAGAACTAACAATTTGCTGAACTCATGCTTTAAAAATAAAGAAAAAGGTGATCGTATAATAGTTTGTTGTACATCCTCCTTTTTGAAATATCTGGGTGCAGGGGTCAGGAATGTTGGCACAGCACACCTACTAACAATGTAAACCCTGTAAAATTCTTAACCACAGATACACTCCCTTACAGTCAGGCTCAAGTATTGTGCATTTGTAAATGTTGTTTTCAGGTATGAATTTGAGACTACTCTCTGCAAAGCTTAAGATAACCGTACACTGTGTGAAACTACATTTTGAGAGGCTAAACATAACAAATGTACAAATTCCATATGAAAGATCCCAAAATATTGAGAGTTTTAATGTATTAGCTCAATTTCCTAAAAGTATCCCTTTGAAGGACCTAGCCACTACTACATGATAATCAATAGTTCTTTTTGAAAATTAGTGTTTTATCATGTAAGACTAATATGAACCTACATTGAGGTTTAGATTTAGCAAAAAAAAAGATACTGAGTTTGTTAGAAATGGGGATTCAGGTTGGCTAAGGTATATATCTGAGCCAAGCAGAACCCACCACTCTAGTCAGTGTAAGGGAGTTACACGCACAAGAAAAGCTTTGCTCAACCGCTTGGTAGCTTGGCAGACCAGTCAGGCTTATCCCAGAGGCAATGTGTAAGGCATTTGTGCAACACCCACACACACACCAGTGACACACTAGGCACCCAACAACACAAAAAGAGACTCCACATAATATTATATAAAAATATCCTTTGTATTGTTCAAAAAACACATTAGAACACAATCACATAATTACTGTGCCACTAGGCACTTGTCATGATGACACATAGATCATAAATCGCTCTGCCATAAGGAAATTGCCATAACATTACCAGTTAGTGCACTCAAGTAAATACTTGTAGGATACACATGTTACCAAAACACCATCACTCAGTACAAAAATGTGGCATAAAATGCATCCATTTGGTTAGAAAGTGAAAACCACAAAAATCACCATATTCGCATTCCCATAACCCCAGTACAGACCTAGTTTCAGCTTTTCTGTACTCCTATTAAGTAGTATACAATATTTGCCCACTTGTAGGTTACAGGGCACTTGCCCACCTATTGCCGTAACTATGGTATTATATGGCAGTTATGTTAGAATTCTGCTGTACTCCAACGAGGTTCCAGCCCGCGATTTGCCCCGGAGTCATAGGGGGCTGGGCCCACACAATGCTGATTGCATGTGGGATACCTCTCTCGGTTCCCCATGTACCAGGTTGCACAGGGCACCTGCTCACGAGCACACAGTGCAGACACTGCCACCAACATAGCCTTCTGAGCTGCAGGTCGTCCTTCCATGGTAGTGGGTCCGGGACCTTCCAGGGACTCGGGCAGTTACGACACACCATCGCCGTCTTCCAGCTTCTCTGTATCCACTCCTGCCTTTTCCGTCTGGCTTCTCTTGCTATGGCAGCAGTGCTGATCGTTGCTTAGCAACCAGGATTCTGGGCAGCTGCGTTGGTTCCGGCCGCACCCAGCTACTCTCAAGACCTTCAGTGCAGCCCTCATGCAGCTTTCCAATCCCCACAGCAATTTAGATATGGGGCTCTGAATTGGCACACGGCATAGTGGCCGATGTAGGAAGCCTCGCAGGGTGGAAGACTGGCTCTCTCATAACCTGTTCAGAACAAACAGTGGCTGCCCTGAAATGGGGAAGCTGGCCTCCACTCACCAGCAGCGCTGTATACAGCAGTGCCCTAGGCAGCCCACGCGCCTCAGCTTGACATCAACTAATTGCTCTCCAAGCACTTTCCCCGAAAACAAAGGGGAAAATCACTGCACTCACCCTGTGCACTACAAGCGTTTCCTGTATCCAACGAAGCATACACCTCATGTGCCTTTGTTGAAGGGGCCGGGGGCACCACAGCAATCCGCACAATCTGTAAAATAAACCAGGTGAAGAACACAGCGCGCACCATGCACTGTTCCACATCACACAGGGCAGGTCACAAGCCCTGGGAGATCACTGGGGGCATCGTGCAGGAAGCAGACTCAGGCCAGCACACCGGGACCTTACAGGCAAAGAGGCACTCCTTTCAGCAGGACAGCTCAAAAAAGAAAAGTCCAGATGGCAGTTCCCTGCCATATCAGCAATCCGCTGGGGTAGGATATGTAACATCTGGTTACAAGTCCATGCAGTGTCCTAAATCATGGGGTTACAGCCACTGCACTTATACTGCAAAAGTCTTTGTTCTGGGGATTTTTTAGAAGTGCACCACACCCCTTTTAAAATCCGAAGCCCTTGCCCCAGACACACTAGAGGGGGTGGTGACACCATTGTAAAAAGGTAGGCAAGGCACTATTCAGGTCCAGGTGCAACTCCTACCACCACTCTAAATGCGGACCAGGCCTATTGAGGTGCAAGGGAATCTTCTCCCGCCTTTCTAAATGCAGTCAAGGTCTATTCAGCCTAGTGATGATTCACCTAACCGCAACACCTCAAACCCCTTGTGACTGTCCGGAGTGAATGCAGACCCCCTTTCTCCTATCAGTCTAAACCAGATGGTGAATACACATCCAGGCAGGGCACAAAGACTCATAAGGCCCTGCAGCGGCGGATGCCTGAGAACGGTTTGAAAGGCTACTTCTGTGGGTGGCACAAACAGCGTCGCAGGCCCACTAGTAAGAGCTGGTTTCACAACCAATCCACGAAGCACAGACAACAGCCATTGAGCTACCTTACAATTGAAGCACTAGGTTCACGCCCTCACTAGGGAACCCGGCTGGGTTTCCTAGTGAGTACCTTTCCTTTCACTACAACACGGGTTGCACACACCCCACCAATAGCCTAGCAAGTCTACGTTCAGATGTCCCCATTATTGTAGGTCCTGAAGAGACCCTACACCCAGAATACGGTTGAAATCTGTTGACAGTAAAGAAGAGAGCGAACCACTGAAATTGCACTCTATGATTGTATAGGGCCCTTATATCAGTCAAAATAACTGAGAATTGGTCACTTTCTAAAAACAAATGTTTTAGAAACCTTGTAAATATTGCTACACAATGTCACACTTTTTTAGGTTCATATTTCACTTGGGACACCTTACACAACTGTGAATATCTCGTTTTTTCATGTGTATATATTTGAGTAATTGTCCATAATTTTTTACTTAATAGAAACACTGAACTAAATAATCAGCGCTTGTGGCTCTTTCTTTCTGAGATCACCGATAACCCCTGGCAATTGCGATTTCGCAAATCTTTTTAAATCAATATTAAGTATAAATTCCCACTGGAACTGTTGTTTTTCTTAAAATACTTAATTACCCTGGTTCCGTAGTGAGTAGGGTTCCCTTGTCCTCTCTTTTCGGCAGGCCCACTAGTAGCATTTAATTTACAGGCCCTTGGTATACGGGATACCAGTGTACAAGGAACTTAAAGGTAAATTGAATAGGCCAAACAGGTTTAGACCGTTCTTACAAGCTTGCAAGAGAGAGCATATGCACTTTAGCAATGATCAGCAGTGGTAAAACGCCCAAAGTCATAAAACCAACAAAAACAAGTCAGAAATAATACAGGAGGAAGGCAAAATGTTCTGGGATGACCCTGCAAACAAACAGAGTCCAATTCACATATTGACAAAGAAAACACTGGTACTCATATTTCTTTAACTAGTTGTTGATTTATAAGCTAACACAACACACAGACGTTCCCAGTAGTTTGACTGGAAAGCACCACCAGTCGTTTCTTTGCAGTCATATTTCTTTGAAAGTGATGTTATTTCTTTTTGCCTGTTTATTTCGCCAATTCTGAATTGTTGTACACAAAGTTTAACTCCATACTGGGGAAAGACAAAATCATATTTTTTCAATGTTATGTTTTCTGTGTAGAGAAAACAATTTAAATCCCACGAAAGCCCTTTCCTCTCTCCTCTACGAGCATTGGCCGTGCTTCGTTGCACTTTATAACAACCTTTCCTAGTGGTATTCTACCACCATTTTCCAGCTGGGAAAAGATCGGAGTGGAATTCCTCACAACCTCAGGTGTTCAAAAATGTGAAAGACATATCACATCTTTGTCTACCTATTTCTCACGCCTTAAATGGGACTTACTCCTTCTTAAATATTATGCACCTATTGTCTAATGTTACAAGGGAGTAAATTATCTTTTTCCTGCAGTTTCACCTTGTGTGGATGCATTACAGATGTAGATAAGGCCATGTTTGCTGTAAACATACTTTTACGACGTTGGCAAATGGACCACTATCTTTTTCATGTCTCATGTTGAGCAGTGATCTCACATATGGACAAATTAAAACATTAGTTCCGAAGATAGAATTATGGCTGAATTCGTGTTTTCCGCTTTGAGATTTAGTACCAGGTGTAGCATATCATTTCGTAACTGTTTTAAAACTCACGTTCCTGTTTCAACGCCAGAGATTTTAATGAGAGCATGTATTGTTATTTAAGGGTTTTCTTCAACTAATTCTAACTCAGCAACAGCTTTTGTCTTTGGTATTCTAGCTTCTCTAAAAACATATTCCGCCCTAAGGACTCGTTGTCGGAATGTATTAATAAAACATGTGTTAATGATTAGCTTGACATTGGTTTCCAAATGCATTCATGTGTGAGATTTTTTTCTTTTGTCCTCTATTTTTATGTGGCAATAAAACGTCCGAAGCAAGAATAAAATCTTTCTATGTCTTCTATTTTTCTTTGTGCAACCTGAAAGTGTTGCATAAATACACTTAGACATCTCGTTTTACAGAAGATTGATCATGGTCATTCTCCTTTATAATTATCTGTTATTATTCTGCCATTTCTTTCTTTCCTTACTTGTATAATCCATAATTGTTCGAATTTTCGACACAATGTCTTTCACACACAAATCAACCATGAAGTAAAACCCCTTGTTTTTCTAGCAAATGAAGCTATTACTTTTATATTTTTATCATTTGATTTATAAAGTACATTTCGCTTGAGCACCACAATTTTTATTTGATTGTAGAATTTTTTTTTAACAGTTTGCTAAAACCTTTGAATTAGGATAGTGTCTGCATCTGTTTCTAACTATTATGTTTAGTTTATGATTAGCTTTCATATCCTATTTTGGAACATTCGCATGTGGGGGTGCAATAATTGCTGCCTGATTGGAATTCCGGTCTCTGTGTTTGGGAAGGAATGCAATTCTTCCCAACTCACAATCATTTGCCTGATGTTCAAAACACTGGTCACAAAATACCACTGCTGTGTATGAATCCCAATGGGTCTCAATCTGGTCTACCTCTTCAATATTCATGAAATAGGTCACAAATTAAGATTCACTATGATTGGTAGAGGTCACAGGGCTGGTGGCCCATTGGGGTCAGCAGACTACCATGTCTGTGATTGCTTTTTTTTAATGCAGTTCGTTTACTTTAATGGAACATTTTAAACTTGTTAAAACTTTTGTTTGAGAGTATACCGTGATCTTCTCAACTACTCTCTACACCCTAAACAAGCATTTTTTTTTACATTCACAAAGGGGAAGGGGTCCCATGGGGGGAAGCAATTGATACAGACCACAACCAGTTGCCATTTGGAACACCTTAAACATGCCCTTTCCTAATGGCGCTTTGTTATGCCCTTCTAAATCCCAAATCAACTTGACTAAAGTGGAAGGGAGAGTATTACAAGGGAAATAAAAGACAAGGAAGAGAGTTTTGGAAAAAAGAAACAGGAGTTTGGTGAAAAATAATTAGACTATAATGGCAGAGTCAAACCCGGTAAGGAAGCTGTAGAAAATCCACTTTTTCTCCCTCATTACCTTTGATATTTTGACTTTTGCTGAACTCTATTTGTGTGCATACTTTAGAATTCTGTGCCCTTTACCTCTGATAAGCAGTAGTAAAGTGCCTTCGCTCTTCCTTCTAACATGTTCAATTTCAGACTACTATTGTGTATGATGCTGCTTATAAGTGCCTAGTATGGGGAATTATTTGTACCCATGGCATGGAACTAAAATGTCATTAATGGACTGCAGCATCTATTTTGTGATCAAGCCTGAGTGCAAACATGGCATAAGGCGTACTATTGTAGCTAACTGTAGCAGAGTAAAAACTGCAATTTGACCTGCCAAATAAACCCTTTTGACAGGCAAAAACCTCTCTTTTAATATTAAAAAACCATCCCATGTAGGCCTTAGGACTTGTAAACCACAATGCATAATACATCTATACTACTATTATAAAGAGAGAACTGTGTCCTTTGAGCCAGGTAAACTCGAAAAGTATACCACCAATCGCAACACCCAATACAGCGTTGGAAAGGGGGGGTCCTGTAGATGGACATAGGCTATGAAAAAAATAAAAATAAACTTTATTTTAAAAAATAAACAATAAAAAAAAAGTAGTCCCAAAGAAGTAGCGGCGGCCGTGTGCGCTAACAACGTGGACGTGCGTGCTGACATCATCTAGCGCGGGGTGGAGCGGCAGACAGCAGCGGTGAAGTCGGGCTGAGATACATGAAGCGCGGGGAGGAGCGGAATGTGTGCGGCTCAGAGAAGCGATGGGAGGAGGCGGAACGAGGAGCGGTGAAGTCGGGCTGATGGGAGGAGGCGGAACGAGGAGCGGAGAAGTCGGGCTGATGGGGGAGGCGGAACGAGGAGCGGTGAAGTCGGGCTGATGTGACGAGGCGGAACGAGGAGCGGTGAAGTCGGGCTGAGGTAGGTGAAGCGCAGGAGCGCTGGGAAGAGGCGGAACGTGGGCGGCTCAGAGAAGTGCTGGGAGGAGGCGGAATGTGTGCGGCTCAGTGAAGCGCAGGGAGGAGTGGAAATGTCGTGGCGGGTGGAATCCCGGGCGGGAGTGCACACAAGCCTAAAATGCTGCCCCCAGCCCCCTTCTGCGCCGGGCAACGCTGGGGCGGGCTGCTAGTTGTATTTATAAGAAGGGCAGGATGAAATTTAATGTTAACATTGACCTGACTGTGCAGAGATGATTCCTCTGAAACTCACAAAATATGCAGGGAGGTGGCATCTTTTTTATCATTATAGTGTCAAATCCTGCTTGAGTGACAAATCCTGCTTGACAGGTCTGCTGGGTTTACATATAACACTAGGGGCTCACTTGAAATGAAGAGAAACAGGATGACAAGACAGTTCTTGAGCATCCACTATTTGATTGCAGGAAAACCCTTCATTGTTCTACCAGACGTCTTTCTCTTGGTTTATTGTAGATATTGTGGCTGCTTAAAAAATTGATTTTTGTGTTAGATGCGGGAAGACACTAGGATTACCATAGTAAACTCCTCTCACACACACCCAGCCCTCTGAGTGGAGGTTCAGTGTGGCCAAATGCTTTTGCCATATTGTAAATGCCCAAAGTGGATATGGTTGCTCCAGAATATGTTACCCCATTGGTTACGGTGTACCCATGAGTCATTCTCACCCACTAGCTAGTGTCAGGCCTGAATGTGGTATCTCCAGGTATCCATTTCAGAACACTGTCTTGACCTGAGAAAAAACAGAAGAGGACAGAACCTGTGACCTGAGAGGAGCCCAGAAGAGGTGGACCTCCTCCTCCCTCTACACTGGACAAAGATGTGGGCTCTGAAGGTAATATGGCTGACCCCCTGTTCATGCTACAGGAATACCACAAGCTACAAGAGCTCTTTTCCTGCTGCTGCTCATCTGACCAGTGGCAGCTGGACCTAGACTCGACCCTGCAGTTGGGAACTGCCTGATGCATTCTGATTTCCTTTCTGAGGTCTTGGGGATCTTTAGAAATAGAATATATACTTTAACAACGCAGATTTTACTCCAGAATACAATCACAACACGCTATTACAATGACCATGTTGTAACCACGCAAAGCCATTACTACGAAAGTCATTACATCGACTTGCAGTAGATGGCGCCGTAACATTAGAAATGTATAATTTACTATTCCAAATCCAGCCTACTTAACAGTGGGGAAGGTATTGGAATAGTAAACTATACTATTTCTTATGTTAGAGCACCAACTACTGCAATTCTATGTAATGACTTGCTTAGTAAGGGCCCTGCATGGTTACAACGCGGTCGTTGTAACTAACCTTGGGCGTAGTTTGCAAAGTAGCGCTACGCGTAGCTACACGAAGTGCACTTCGCACTATGCGAGCTATAAAGTTATAAAGTTACTACGCGAACTGTATAGTGCAATCAGTGCAACCTGCATCTTGCACAGTGCAGGCGGTCGTTTTCTGGTGCTCAAGAAGATTTCTACTCGAGCAGCAGCTTTCTCAACACGGACTGATAGTTTCTCATTGCGAGTGGTCGCAAGAATACGCGAGCACTCGCAATCAGAAACATGACCTCCCCGCATTGAGAAGCTTGCCAGGAGGTTTATTTTCCAGGCTCGCGATCAGCAACTTGATGTTGCTGTCGCGAACGAGGAAAAAGTCTCGCCTGGATGTCATTTTGCTTGCTCGCTGTTGCCAACTTGACGTTGAGGACCACGAGCAAGCAAAAAATGACCGCTGCTTACACTACGCATGTTTGCACTGTGCTACGAGCAATTCGCATAATGCGAAGTAGCAAAAACTTCGCAAACTACGCGAGCGTAGCGTAGTGCTTTGCCCAGGCTTAACTGTAACGACCGCATTGTGATTGTATTGCGGAATAGAATCTGCGATCTAAAGGTTGGGTCCCTTAGAAAGGTACTCTTGTGATTGATTGGCACTTAAACAATTAAGGGCTTAAGTTAGATCTTGGCAAGCGGGTCACTCCATCACAATGGTGATGAATGTCCTGTCTACTAAAATATAAATCCTATTATATCCTATATTTCGGTTGATAGGATATCCATCACAGTTGTGACTTAGATAAACTGAGACTGGCCGGCCCCGTATTCGAGGTGGAAGATAGCTTCTCCACCGCCTGGTCGGTGGAGGACAACTATATGTCCTTCTGCACCAAGATCACCAATACTTCAGAGCGTCTCGTCCCTCTGAAAAAATGCAAACCAAGGAGAAGAGCAGCCGCCCCTTGGTTTAACGACTCATTGAGAGCCCTTAAGCTGGCCTGCAGAAAGTGGAGGCAAGGCTATCTCGACTCCAACAAAACTCTCTGGAAAGACAACCTTCGGGCATACAAAACTGCCATTGTCCAAGAAAAGGCTAACTATTACTGCTCTACTATTACCAACGCCACCAACAGTTCAAAAAGTATTTTTCAGATACTTAGAAATCTAACTCACCCAGAATGCTCCACGTCGACGCAGCCTCCCACCCAAGCCCTTTGCGATAATCTGGCAACTTTTTTCATTAATAAAATCAATATCATTATTCAAAACTTGAAGACCCCCCCCTTACTGGGAGATGCCTATACTCAGGGAGCTAGTACTAGCCCTCATGACTTGCCGCCTCGATCCTCCAGCTCGCCGGCTAGACTGCGAGAATTTTCTATGATCTCTGAACCCGAGTTTGAAAATCTGGCGCTCGGAATCACCTCGGGTTCCCGGCTCGACCCTCTGCCTCCAAAAATATGGAAAAGCTCTGGAACAGAACTTTTTGGCATCCTGCGCCAAATATGCAACCAGTCTCTGCAACGTGGCTACGTCCCAACCCCGTGGAAACAGGCGCTTGTAACTCCGCTCTTGAAGAAACCCTCCCTGAGCCCAGATTGTCTTTCTAACTATCGACCCATCTCCCTACTGCCTTTCCCTGTGAAGGTAGTGGAACGATGGGTCAGTTCCTGCCTTTCCATTCATCTTGAGCAGAACAACCTTTTAGACGATCTCCAGTTCGGCTTCCGCCCTGCCCACGGCACCGAAACTGCGGTTTTAACAGCCATGGAGGATCTTCGCATGCGTGCAGACAGGGGCCAGCCAGTAGCACTAATACTGCTGGACCTGTCTGCCGCATTCGATACGGTCAACCATAGGACGCTGCTGCTGAGACTCAGGGAAGCTGGCGTGGAAGGCACAGCTTTGCTTTGGTTTCACTCTTACCTGCAGGACAGGAGACAGGCTGTCTCCCTCCCCCCATTCCAATCTGCCTTCTCACCTGTGCCACAGGGAGTCCCCCAGGGATCTTCCATCAGTCCCATCCTTTTTAATGTGTACCTTAAACCACTGATCACATTAATTAAGTCATTCGGGTTAAAAACAATTAATTACGCAGACGACACCCAGCTCATTCTCTCCTGGGAAGGAGAAGACTCCATCTCTCTGTCCTCCTTCCATGAGTGTCTTAGAGAAACGGCTGGATGGCTCCATAGGAACTCTCTGCAATTTAACGCCTCCAAAACAGAGGTGCTGTTCTGTGCTGGCACCACTCTATCTTGCCAGTTCCCGAATGACTTCTGGCCTCCTGAGACAAGGGATAAATCTAAACCTGTCTCCTCGGTCCGCAACCTTGGGGTCATGCTCAACAATAAGCTGAGTATGGAAACCCAGGTGGCAAAAACAGTGGGGATCTGCACGGCTTTGCTACGCTCCCTGCGAAAAATTATGCCACTTCTCCCTGCACAAGCCCGGGCATTGGTAGTCAGGTGTACGATTCTGAGTCGCCTGGACTACTGCAACGCCCTGCTCCTTGAGTCCCCTGTCACGTTATTGGACCGGCTGCAGCGAATTCAATCAGCCGCGGCCAAGCTGGCTCTTGGCTGGTCGAGAAGGTCTTCGGCCACAGCGGCATTGGCCGAACTGCACTGGCTACCCCTAAAGCAGCGGGTGGCTTTCAAGTCCCTTTGCATTGTATTCAGGGCTCTGCATGGACTCGGGCCCAGGCCCTTGCAAGCCCTGTTTCAGTGGTATACTCCCGCCAGAGATCTGCGATCATCCTCGGCGTATCTGGTAAGGGTGCCCAGATACAATAAAGCCAGAACTGGGGGTAGATCCTTTAGGGTCGCAGCTGCCAAATTATGGAACAGCCTGCCCATTGACATACGCCAGATCCCTCAACTTCTTCCATTTAGGAAGTGTATCAAGACCTGGCTTTTCCCTTAGACCTCCCCGCCTCTACATACTTCGGTCTCTTCCTCAGTAAAGTATTTTCCAGCACCAGGAAGCCTTCAAGGTATCAGCTGCGCTATATAAATAATTAAAATAAATAAGAGTAACCCGTCTGACGAGATCTAATTCAGGCCCAAAGTCATAAGGTAAAATCATTGATCAGGATGAACCTGGTTGGCGTATCCCACCCGCACTCTATTGTGTTCAGTCTCAAATTTCACTTTGGTCCTAGTCTAAACCAACTCTTGACTATATATGGCACTTTGTACGTTTTGCGGCTACCGCCACAAAAATTCATATCTTTGGTTCACTAGTTATGTATTAATTAGATTTGGAATTTTATATGTTTTGGATTTTGACTTCATTGTTGTTTTGCTTCTACAATAATACCTTACACATTGCCTTAAGTTAAGCAAGTCTTCTTTGTGGCAGAGCTACCAGGGGGATGAGCTCAGGTTCTTTTAGTGACATATATTACAATATCCTATATACACATATAGGGAATTCAATGAAAAATCATGACTGAGAGGCAAGCTTAACCTGGAAAGATCTTTAGGCAGATGATACCACAAAGCAGAATCCAGAAAAAGAGGTCAAAGGTTCAGGCCTGCGGAGGGTATATGACCATTGTTGATGTGGTTTTTAAAATGAGGATGGCATGCATTATACTGTGCTCGATTGATGTTCAAGGCCTATGCCTGTCTTTATTCTACTTTCAAAGTCCTGACATTTCACCCTGAGTAGCAGGGAGATTCCATTGAGAGTGTATATCATGTCCCCAAACTGTCAGTAATAAACAGAGATAGTCACCACTCATGCTCATCTACATCCTTCGGGAGAGGATACACCAGGTGAGATGTTAATCAGTTGTGAATAAGGCTCTTGCAGGTGAGAAGATCACAACTTCATGGAGCCAGCTCTAGTCTCGATGAGTGACAGTGGCAAAAGATGGTTCAGCAAATGTGAATGTGACCTATCAGAGGCAGAGCCAGTGAGAGTCTAGAGAAATAGATCCAACCTCTCTACAGATGAGAACTGTAAACGGGTACTGCTAAGTCATCCAGAACTGAGGAGCACAGGTAGCTTACATCAGGGAGCAGCAGCTGGTATAGGAGAAATTGGAATAATGGCTGTGGAGCAATTATTCAGTCTCCTGCCATGTTAAGTCTTCAGAAAGATGTCAAAGCACTCTTGGTGTCAAAGTACTCTTGGCATATATGCTTGTGAAGAGGCCTGCAGTTGACAAAGGCAGTACAGCTGACAGTTACTGTTGATACATATCTCAGAGAAGGCATTGGGATTATATAAAGTGCTGCAAAGTGCAGTGAAAAAGTTGTTTGAGCACTTAGAGGTGATCATAATAACCAAAGGTGGGTAAGATTGAAATTCATTAAATGGGGTGGAGGGGCTTGTGGAAACCGTTCCTCGTAATTCACTCATCCTGGTCAGTTATATTTTCATGTGGCTTACCTAAAAATCCATCTAAGTCTGTGATTATTCAAGAACAGGAACTCTCTAATCAAAATTCATTTATTTCTGTCTCTTTTATTTGAAAAGGTGTCTGTTCACACTATCGGGACACCATACCCACAATAAGCATAAGTGAAAGGTGCATGTAGAGTTTGCAACAGCTTGGCATCACTTTAAAATAAGGAACATAGTGCAATAGAGGCAGAACATTCGCACATATCCGGATCTTTCTGTGCTGATGAGCCTGTTAAGTATTCAGCCCAGCTGTGCACATTCCATTTGTGTGATTGCACATCATGGCCCACATGCATCAAGCACTTTTTCATTCGCAAACGGTGCGATTCCTTAAAATCGGCCGTTTGCGAATGCAAAAGTGCTTTTTGGGATGCATGAAGCAATTTTACAATTCGTAACATGTTTGCGAATTCTAAAATTGCGGGTGCTTTTAAGAAGTCGCAGATGTGCGATTTCTTAAAAGCAATGCATCATTATTTTAAAAAGTGAAAATTCGCAAATAGGGTGCCAAATTTACCGAGTGGTTGAACCACTCGGTAAATTTGGAAAAAGTGTTTAAAATGTTGAAAATGCTTTTTTTTCAACATTCATGTTATGGACACACATGTCCTTAGGACATGTGTGTGTGCAACATGATGCGAAAAATACATTTCAGGGGTGCATGGGGGGGTCCTTTGGACCCCCCCTGCACCCATGACATTTTCTAAGTGCCACTCGCAATTTGCATTGACTCCTATGGGCCTTTTGGCCCATAGGAATCAATGGGAATTGCGAAAATTAACTTAAGAATTCGGTATTTCTTTGGGATTCGGTAAAAATTGCGATTTTTACCGAATCACAAAGAAATACCGAAAAAAATGATGCATAGCATTTTGCACTTCTTAATTTGCGATTCCTTATTTTTCGCAAATTAAGAAATGCAAAATGACACAATGATGCATGTGGGCCCAGATATTTTCTCACCTTGTCCTTGTTCAATGTTGTGCAAAGGAAATTACATTTGGACTCATGGATCAAAGCAGGGCATCCCTGCTAGGATTGTAATTTGAGAAACTTAGCCATGGCTTCAGCTCTTATTTCTAGTGTACACTGTGTGGACCCCATTAGGTTTTACTAGTTGGCTTGATTTAGTTTTTCACCTTTGCATCATGAGTTTTGATTCAACAAAATGTAAGGTGTAATAAAATAACTTGAAGTCTACTTTGACATCAACGACATAATAGGGCTGGACACTTTTCCCTCACACTATTTTTGCTGAGGGGCTAATGATCCAGTGGTTCAACAACAACAGATACTCTACTATCATATACTCACCTGGACCCATAAACTCACAGTGCAGAAAACCGCTGGGGTCAAGTGCTCAAGATTAGTTATTTAATACTCCTAACTAACCTTTCACTGATCAAAAAGTAGTTTCCTCTGGTCAATGGACCATTAGTTGAACTAGTTGATGGTGAAAATTAACATAAAACTAACTGTTTTTTTATTCAATGTAAAAAAGCACAGACTCGGGAAAGCAGGAAAGCTGTAAATCCTTTATCTAAATTAATGTATGTGAAACTATTAAAATAATATTGTGATTTCTCCTTCATTCATTGGAGAGAAAATTCAATACATAAACACCAGGCATATACTTCAGACTCATACAATAAACAAAGCTCAGGAAGGGAGAGGACAGAGAGAAAAGGAAATCAACAAATAACAGGAAAATACAGTTACCAAGGATGGTGTGAAAAACCACCCGCCTGGTCAAGGGGCTGCTGAGGGTCCTCCAAGATAGGGCAGGAGACAAAGTCTCCAGGACAGAATTCAGGACAAGATAGATGACCTCTCTTGAATACCGACGATTGCACCACACCCCTCTCTGACACTTTCTTCCTCCACAAGATTCTTCCCCAATCTTCTGATCCAACCCAATTGAAATATGATAGAAGGTTCTGCTTCGGTTCAGCATCTCACAGCATTTCTCCCAGCAACAGCATCCCCTGCAATCTCTGCAATTCTTCATCTGCTTCTTCGTCAACAGCGTTCAGTTCTGACTAACTAACTAAGGCTATCTTAATTATACCTTTCGTTCTGCATGTTCCACCGATTAATGTTTAAACATCATAAAAATATGAAATCTGCTTGGTCAGACAAGAGAGGAAGCTCAATCACACCATGCTTACATGTCATTAAAATCAATTCAACTATTGTTTGCAAACCCATCCCTTAATTTGTATTAATAAATTTAGTTCTCATTCGTCTTTTAGTTCACTTTGCATCATTTATTACCATTCAGAATATGAGTCTTCATCGTTGAACTTTTACACCATGAGAATGGATGGTTCTCATAATGTAACACTCATTTTTGGCTCCCTTTCAACTGCTCAGTCATGGCCCTAATGGCTTCACTCAGTGTGCATGTGCAGAGTTTGCGTCACTCAGCTTAATCCATTTACACAAGAGAGGCCCAAATACGCACTAGTGATAAAGTCAAAAAGACAATATTAATTTCACAAATACAGTGGTACTACTGTATACCATCCACTTCTACTCTACTCCCCTTCAATTATTAACCCCTTCACTGCGGCGGCTATTCCGCCGCAGTGCTAAGGGGGCGGGGCGGCCGCACGGCGGCCGCATGCTGGTGACGGAACCGCTCCATCACCAGCGTCAGTGGCGCTGTGCTTATGACGGAGCGGTTCCGTCATGACCCGCCCGCTCAATAGAATGCTCAGCGCAGGCGCGGAATTCACGCCGTGCATGAGCAGCGAGCGGGCCATGACGGAACCGCTCCGTCATCAGCACAGTGCACCCGCAGCTGATGACGGAGCGGTTGCGGGTATTTGACGTCATGTAACGTGACCAGAAAGGCAGGATATCAAGTGGCATACCTAGTTTTAGAAAGGTTTTCCACATTTTAGAGCGGGGTACAAGATCAAAAGCCGACTTAAGGTCGACAAAAGCTGCATATATTGTACCTCCCCCTCACAATACAGTGCGCCAGTAAATTAATAAAAAACTGAACACCTGGTCAATGGTACTGATACAGGAGCGGAAACCCATCTGGAGTGGAGACAGAATGTCGTACTTCACGATCCATGCCTGGATTCGGCTCAGTACCCGCCTAGCAGCTACTTTTTGGATACAATCAATGAGGCTTATAAGCCTATGGTTGCCTGGCTGGGAGCGGTCTCCTTTCTTATAAATGCACCTGCCCATGTACCTAGTATAGGTGCTCCATTTGCTATGGAATTCACGAAGAGCTGAATATAGGATGCCCAGTTAGGTATATCTTGGAGAAACAGGTCTGCGGGGATACAGTCGGGCCCTGGTGCCCTACCTCTTGGGATGGACAGTAGTGCACTTTCCACCTCTTTCTTTGTAAAATACAGAGTGGAAGTGGGAGTGATGCCATCGAATGACTCATGAGCCTTCTCTTGAAGTGCAAACTGGGCTTTAAAATGCAATACCCACTGGTCTGGGGCTACATGATTCACCGGCACTCTAGTTGGCGCACCACGGCCCCATTTCACCAAGTGCCAGACGATAGACATGCTTCTCACCGAGCATGCCTGGTGCAACTCAACCAAGTGCTGCTCATCCAAGTTTCTTTTGGCTCAATATTGGGCCACCTTATAGGCTGACCTTGCCATGCATATGTCATCCCTATTCTTGGTCCTAATTGCCCTATCGAGGATTCTATAGGCCGCGCGGCACAATTGGTCATACCAGGCGGCTGCCTTAAAACCGGAGTAAATCTAATTTTTTTATTTTTAGTAATAAAAAAAGCCTTAAGCTGGTCAAACAACTCCCCGTGGATCAGTTGAAAGATGAAATTGATCTCAGCTTGGCTAGCACATGCCTGGAGCTTACCCGGTGCTCTTGCCATCAAAGTGGTCATGTGATTTAGGTGCTCTTTTTTTTATCACATTTGACCATTTCACTATCCTGGTGTTGTTGGTCAAGTAAGCTTCCACATAATTAGTATGTGGTGCCAAACAAACACCAAGGGGAGTGCATGTGGGGTACAGGGAGAACACCAACGGGTTGTGATCGCTCTCGGTATGTTGACAGACCACCATATCAATTGAATTGGGCCAAAATTCCTTATTTAATAGAATATAGTCACTGCGACTACTACGGGCGCAGGTGTCAAAAGTATGAATACCCTGCTTATCTGAAGCTGTTCTCCCATTTACAGACCTAACTCCCTGTTCCATACAAAACACCATTAATTGGAGGGCAGCCCCAGTCCATGTTTTTGATAGGAGGGGGATCGAGGGCAGGAATAGACCAGTCAACATCCTCCTCTGTGCTGAGATTTACATCATAAAGGTCCAGGGGTTCAAAAGTACAGTTAAAATCACCAGATATTATCAGATTACTATTGTCTCTATATTCTATTAAAAATGTATCTAAAAGATCAATAAAGGGAGAAGCTTTCCCCCCCAAGCACACCCCTTGCATAGACATTGATAAGTAGCAGATCAGGTACTTTATCCTGCTGGATCCTAATTATTAAATTGTCCCTTCTGTCAATGTGCAGCTCTTCCACGCAATATTGATTAGACTGTCTAACCCAGGTTGTGAGCCCCCCCCCGTGGACTTCCTCTCTGGCCCCTCTCCAGTCTCTTTGAAATATTTATAAAGCCCTGGCGGAGTACATAGTCGAGTGCCCAGGTTTCTTGAAAAATCTGTATATTATGGCCCTCAATAAAGAGGGACCAATCTACTGAAGCAGTTTTTGGTAAGAGCCCTGCTATGTTCCAGGAGGCCAATGTAAGACCTACCGCAGGGCCTAAGTTATTACTGCTACATGGAAGATGACATGGACTAGTCGCTTTGACTACACCCATGGCCCCTACATAAGGGGGAACACCTGCAGATATCAAACTCTGGTCCCCTGCCTCGACCCGCCCAGTTGAAGTCTGGGCATTATCACCTGTGGGACAGGAAAAACTAATTGGTGGAAGGTCTCCAAGTGTAGTCGAGCCGGGAGCACATCCACTCTCAATCGGCACGACAATTAGAGGGGGGACAGTGCTATTGCTTGGAATTAATTTGAGTCAATCTATATCCTCTAAATCAGAGAACATTTCGTACCTGTTGTGTGAGGGGATCACATAGTCATAGATGCCAGGAAGCTGGTCTGTATCCCTTGGGCATGCCCTTCCTCTCACTTGAGCTGGAGAGTTCCGGTAGAAAAAAACCTAGTGACAGAATTTTAACATTATTCTTGCTTAGGTGCCCGGGCCCTGCCCTATCCAAAATGGTTTGGACAAGGAAAGGGACCCAAAACTGATGACCACGCAGTCTCTTCCACACGTTTTCGCAGATTCCCCAACCCACCGGATTCTACATATCATTTTGAATACCCTAAATGGAGCATTACCCTCCCCAGATCTAGAATTCAACAGGTGAAGTGCTTTGTTCTTGAGGGATGACCAGTGTTGGTCGCCACCTAAAGGAAGCACTGGCACATTTGATAGAATAACAGTGTAGGGAGTAGCTTTAAGTGGAGATGGAGAGACCTGCCAATACTCACAGACCCTCCTTGTGACAAAACTGGTGCTTGGCGGCCTACTAGTTCTCCTCACAATGATGTATTGACAGTGGTAGAAAATATGCTTTGTGTATTTATGATGGGGCATTTTCTTGATGATGTGAAGGGCAACCCTCCTCACTAGTAGAAGGTCTAGATTCAGTCTTGCTTGTGTGAGCAGCTACATCGGATCTTGGTGGTGCACCCTCTCTCACTAAGTGGGGTGAGGAGAGAAGGTGCTGCTCGATTATAGCTAGTCTCCTGTCTATACCAGACAGCTTAAGTAATATGGGATCAAGCATGGCATGAACATGTCTTCAAACTTTGTTATGAAAGCAGCCTCAAAAGTACTGGGTGACTGTGTATTGCTGGCCTTAGTTCTAACGTCGCCATCTCCCCTACTTTCTGAGGTTATAACAACCTTAGAGCCCCCCTTGCTACCTGGGGCTGTCACTTTCCGTTTTGCCATTTTACATGCCTGGTGCAGGGTTTTAGGTAGACCACGTGCCTTCCTTTTTGTAATAGTGCCTGCCCGTCCTAAAACCTGCTGAGACCTCTGTTTGCGGGTGAGCACTTTTAAAGGGTGTGTAGGCGGTGATGTTAAAGAGCTGACTGCAACTGATGACCCATTGATGTGGTGCTCTTGCGTGTTAAGGCTCCCCGGAAACATTTTAGGTAAAGCAGTAGCTTCGAGGGGAACCCTGAGAGGATCTAGTTAAAGTCTCCTCTTGGTCAGCTCAATTTCATGAATTAAGACTGACACTTCCCATGTCAGGAAAGCATTGAGTGTCCCTAAAACACCAGACCCCCCTTTCACCTTACGCTTGCACTAGCTCATACTATCTGGATAGCAGGGTAACAGCACACACAAGCACTTAAGGTATACAATTACAAACTAAGGAAATATAAAACACTGACCACTTTATTGAAGGATTGATGAAAGGTGGGTGGCGCAGCCAGTCACTGACGGGCTCGGACAGGCCCGCCCTTGTCCAACCCAGGAACGCCCACGCGCGTCCCACGCTGGAGACCCCCGGCCCCGTTATGAGCAGCTCCTGGTGCTCATGCGCGTGCTCCCAGCATGGTGCATGGCGTCAATGCTGCTGGGAGTGCTGGGAGATGTAGTTCCCAACCGGCGAGATGGCGGTGGCAGCGCTTGAAGGAAGGACATGCCTTAGCGAGTCCCAGCAGAGTCTAGCAGTTGAGACAAGTAGTGGCGGCAAGTAGCGTGAAACAAGATTGGGCTTCCGCTGGGAGTGCTGGAAGATGTAGTTCTCAACTGGCGAGATGGCGGTGGCTGTGCTTGAAGGCAGGACAGCCTTAACGAGTCCCAGCAGGTTCCAGCAGTTGAGGCAAGTAGTGGCAGCAAGTAGCGTGAAACAAGAATGGGCTCTTCCACTGCGGGAGCCCCTTCCCCCTTATGAGCACCACCGGGTGCTCATGCGTGTGCTCCCAGCATGGTGCGTGACGTCAATGACGCCGGGAGTGCTGGAAGATATAGTTCCCAACTGGCGAGATGGCAGTGGCAGTGCTTGAATGCAGGACAGCCTTAGTGAGTTCCAGCAGGGTCCAGCACTTGAGGCAAATAGTGGCGGCAAGTTGCGTGAAACAAGAACGGGCTGCATGTAATCATCATTTTCAATACTATTGTCATTATCACAACTACTGGTAATAATATTTGTCTTAAGAAACTCTTAACAAAATCAGTAAACCATTTGCCTATCAATATTATACTCTTTGTTAGTTTTACCCATACACCGCCAACCTCCAGTTGGGTCAAATCTTTATGACTTCTTTTAATATTTTCGATATACCCTTTAATTTCCTGACTTTAATCAGGAAAATAAATGCAGCAATATTGAATTTTCAACATACCACAGACTCCACCTTCTTTTGCTAATAAGATATCAAGAGCAAGACGATTTTGAAAACCATAGACCTTATAGCAATCATTTCTGTATTCATCATTAAGAAACCTCCAGCCGTGTCTGTAGAAAGATGATCGACTATTGTGGACAATTTGCAATTTTTATGTGAATTTAGAATGACTCCAACTGAGGGTATCGATGCACTAAATATATCACCTACAATTTTAGAAAAACTAGCTCTTCTTATTCGTGTTAGTCCATTAGATATTTCATTGATTCCATTGATTCTGTCCACAAGGTAGATTTTTGGAAAAACTATTCCAAAGTAACAACTACCATACCATCTTGCAGATAACCTATAATAGGCATTATTTCTGCCCTATAATAAACTCCTAGAAATACAGTATCAGTTACCCCTTTTAGTTCCCATCCCCTATGATTAGGAAGTTGTGTTCACATTCACTGGAACCAATGACAATGTTATTATAATCCGTCTTTAACCTATGAAGGCAGAATTTTTCCCTTTTAAGAAAGTCTTGGGACATTGCAGCATGAGCCTCACCCTTTGCATACATTCACTCTTTTTCAGCCCATGAAGGTACATGAGATTTCTGTTCAGAAGCTTTCTTTATTAATTCCTGTCTTCTTTCTTCTACTAAATTCAAAAATTCACTTTCTTCTTCACATAATATGCATGTTAGGTTATCCTTGTGTGCCTGAGCAATATCTATTGAACTCATTGTTAAGAAAATTCACCCATAAACTGTGCATCTTTACTAGTAAGTACTGGATTCATAGTCTTTCTAGTAGGTAGTTCATAAAATACTACATCTAAGTTTCAATACAAATACTGGAGTTTCCCGGTTACATAAAAGAAACTTGATAAAACACTACATGATACACCATATATTAAAGGTACATGATGATAGGTCACTCCTTTTGACACAGATGAGAGTAACTTCATACAGACATAACAATCACTAATTGTCAGTTTTAGGCTAGCGAGGACTGGACTGCATCTCCCAGAATGCCTGCAGTCTAGTCTGTTGTTTGTGTTTGTTGTACCTTGTGTCTATATCTTTTCTTCCTTTCCCTTTTGCCGGTGCTTGTCACTTGTGGAGCCTGACCAGTGATTACTCGTACTTGAAACCAGTGTTCATCTTCGGTGCCCCGTGTCATTGCTATGGAATTGTAATTGTCGGATCGGTGGAGACTGAGAGAAGCCGTGCGGAAACCTGCTCTGCTGCACGGCGCTTTGTTTGCCCTTTGACCCGGAGCCGCGCTGGTGATTCAGGAGGAGCCGCCCTGGAGTTTCCTGAAGCTGTGTAACTAACCCGAGACGGCGACTGCTGTTTTGTCGGGTATGTGAACACGGAGCCTTTTCGACTTTGAATAGCGTTAGGAACGCTAAGGGTTCAGAACTACATCGTGTAGAAGTAGAACCGGCTGCTTCTGCTTCATTTCCTGTTCGGAGCCCTTTCTCTGCGGTTACTCGAACTCTGGATGAATCCTTGCAACGAGTGATCAGTAATTAAGTTGGAAGTTTGTGCCTGTGGATTTAGGACATAAATAACTTTCAGTGCACAGAGAATTCTCTATCCTCTTTCCATCATCATAAATGAAGCAGGTGCCTTTGGTGGCGGAATAGGTATTCCCTCTCTTGTCAGCACAAGCTTATATTTCTTAAAGAAATTCTTAATTTTCTTCATTAATGATCTATATAGTTTCTCCATACATTCTTGATGAACGATATATGAAAAGCGTCTTCCGTAAATCCCCGAGTTCTGTTACTTATGTCTCGTACTATTTCAGCGCGATTCACACCAAATATCAAATCAGAATCCAACATACAATTTTCTTTTGACTAATTCTAACAAAGCCTCTATCTAACAGCCAATCAAAGCTCAGGCTTTCGCTGCTTGTCTTACCAATAATAGTGTGGCCTTTTTGTGACGTCAGTATTGCTCCTCACTACTGACCCTCCCTTTTCTCATCTGCTACCTTCTCACGCCCGCTGTTCTGACCAAACCCAGCGTGGCTCTTTGTGACACCAGTTCAACTCCTGTGACTGATCCTCCCTTCACAAGGTAACATGAAAACGTACTTCTTTAACTTTTCTTAATAAAACTCGCTAGTAACAACATAAAAACATTTGCTACTCTGTCTGTTCCAATAAACCAGGATAGATTATAATTTATTCCAAAATGCTTTCACTTTGAGTAACACCCCTGTATACCCTTCATTCAAGCTCAGGAGAACCTGTTACTTCTTTAAAGTCACCCGTATTGGGAAATGAGACCAAAGTTTCACCAGCGAACCCCTTTTGCTATCATTTGCACTCTACTTGTGCACGATATAGTCCCTAATACAACAGTGCCAGCCCTCTGTAGCTTTTCAGTGTTATGACAACAGATGAGTAACCTCCTTCAGTATGGCTACTATCACCACCAGCTATTCCATTCCCGGGATGCCTAGGCAAACTCTGTACCTGTGCTTCTAGATAACATAAAACAAGGCACTAACTCTTTTGTTAAACATAAATTTATAATAATAATCAATAAATATCACGAAACTAGTCAAAAATAACCATAGCTCTGCTACCAGAAAACTGATCCAGCGGTTCAACAACAACAGATACTCCACTATCATATACTCACCAGGGCCTATAAACTAACAGTGCGTAAAACCGCTGGGATCAAATTTGTAATTTCCACAGTGCTCAAGATTCATTATTTATTACTCCTATCTAACCTTTCACTGATCAAAATGTTCTTTCCTCTGGTCAATGAACCATTAGTTGAACTAGTTGATGGTGAGAATTAACATAAAACTAACTTTTCTTTTATTCAATGTAAATAACCACAGACTCAGGAAAGTTTGAAATCCTTTATCTAAATTAATGTATGTGAAACCAATCCAAAATAGAGTGCAGTCAACTTCATTCATAGGAGAGAAAAGTCAATTCATAAACACCAAGCGTATACTTCAGACTCATACAGTAATCAATGCTCAGAAACGGAGAGGACAGAAAAGTACATCAATAAATAACAGGAAAAAATAGTTACCAAGGATGGTGTGAAAGACCAACCCCCTGCCCAAAGGTCTGGTGAGGGTTCCCCTGGACAGGAGACAAAGACACCAGGACAGGATTCACGACAGGATAGCTGACCTCTCTAGAATACCGACATTTGAGCAGCACCCCTCTCTGACACTCTCTTCCTCCTCGAGATTCTTCTGTGATCTTCTTATCTAACCCAATCAAATTGGGATAGAAGGTTCTGCTTCAGGTTATGCATTCGGTTCAGCATCTAATAGCATCTCTCCCAGCAACAGCATCTCTCGCAATCTCTGCAATTCTTGATCCAATTCTTCAGCAACATCGTTCAGTTCTGACTAACTAAGGCTATCTTAATTATACCTTTCGTTCTGCATGTTCCACCCATTAATTTTCTAATATCGTAAAAATATGAAATCTGATTGAACAGGCAAGGGAGGAAGCTCAATCACACTATTCTTACATGTCATTAAACTCAATTAAACTATTTTTTGCAAACCCATCCCCTTAATTTTTATTCATAAATTTAGTTCACTTTGCAACATTTTAATAACATTCTGAACACAAGTCTTCATCGTTGAACTCTTCGCCATTCGTTCTCATGGTGTAACACTAGTTTTTGGCTCCCTTTCAACTGCTCAGTCATGACCTTCATGGCTTCACTCAGTGTGCATGCGCGGAGTTTGCATCACTCAGCCTAATCCAGTTACATGAGAGAGGCCCAAATACGCACTTGTGATAAAGTCAGAAAGACTTTATTTTCCCAAATAAAGTGGTCGCACTGTATACCACCCACCTCTACTCTATTACCCTTTATTTATTAATAATTTTCCCAAATAGCATTAGTAAAATAGCTTGTTTTCGTTTCATGTAAGCAGATGCCATGCATGTGAGTCTTCAAGACTCCATTTTAGTGTCTTCTGCTCATAAGGCAGAATTTCCCTCCAAGCATTAATACGTCATACTACGTAGATATAGTTGATGCATGCGCTCAACATTTCCCTGTTTAAGGTGGTATTAGTCCATTTTCATTGCTATCCGCATTAGTACACACAAATGCAAGTTTCACTAACCTGCGTTTTCTTGTGGTGCGTATTAGTTATCCACAACACTTTGTTAATGACTTTGTTAGTAAGTTAAATGAGTGGATTGCATCCAAGCACGTCTCTTTTCCATAAAACCTTGCTCCATCACTAGGATAAGATGAAGGAACAGACACAGTTTTCTAAGAATGTAGGCGCTAACGGTAGTACTAGGAAAATAACATAACAAACCAGGTGCAGAGGCTGCTACTCCTCAGTATTCCTAATTGACATTCACGTCTTTCTTTTATTTTCTTATCAACGTATAACAATTCTCCTAAGGCTCAGATTATGAATGATAAGGATCTCAGGGGTACTTCCCCACCCAGCAATTACATTACCACGGGGAGGTTTGTCTACTTAGTTGAGAAGTATCCACATTTGCAGAGTAAACCAACTGAGTGGTTTACAGGGCAATGTCACCTCGCCCAGTAAACCACTCAGTTGTGGGGTTCCTCAGGGCTCCTCCCTGAGCCCCACACTGTTTAACATATACATGCGCCCCCTTGCTGAAATAGTTTGCCCTTTTGGCGTCCAAATTGTGTCTTACGCTGATGACACTCAGCTGGTGGTAACTCTGAATCACCCCTCCTCTCATCCAAGTGATCTAAGGGGCTGTATGGAAGCAGTATGCACCTGGACGACCCAGTCTTACCTAAAACTAAACGGAGATAAGATAGAGCTAATGGTACTGGGTAACCCCCAACAGAAATCCATTGACTCCTTGTGGCCACCAGCACTGGGTCCGGCACCCTTAGCCAAGGACACCATTAAGAGCCTAGGAATCTGGTTTGACAATACACTGACACTTAGCTACCAGGCAACCAAACTATCTGCCACCTGCATGGGCATTCTGAGACTCATTCGTAAGATCCTTCTGCTCCTCCCATTCAAGGCCAGACAGATCATTGTCCAGGGCCTAATCCTCTCCCGGCTGGATTTCGGGAATGCCCTCTATCTAGGAGCCCCCCAACTAACCCTGAGAAAACTCCAGGTGATCCAAAATTGCCTGCCCGTACTCTCTTGCACATCCCCCGCCGTCAAACCGTGAGATCTGAACTAAAAGATCTCCACTGGTTGCCAGTGAGGGAAAGAATTGATTTTAAAAGCATGTGTATTGCCCACCGTGCCTACTGGAGGAAAGGAGCAATTCTGAATCACACCCTGATTACCCCCTACCATCCCAACAGACAGCTTAGGTCGGCCCATTTCTTCCAAGTCACCAATCCTAGGATCAAAAGAGAAAAGAGCGGAGGCAGAATGTTTTCAGTAAATGCGGCAAAGCTCTGGAACTCTCTTCCAATCTCTCTCCGATCAGAACCTAACATTCTGCTTTTCCAGAAAAAAACAAAAAAAACCCTTCTCTTCAGTAGATAACTCAGCCCCTGCCTCACGCACCTGTTTTTTCTTAGCGCTAGGACGCCTGCGGGTAGCTATCGCGCTATACAAAAACTAAATCCAATCCAATCCAGAGTAAACCAAGGAAAATTGAAAATAAAATGTGGAATTGGCATTTACCACACTGATTATCTATAGATTACTTATTTCTCACACATTTCACCCAGAATAATTTACTGGGTTCTTGCTGGAGAAATCTGTTAGGGAAAATTTGTGGAGGTGAGGAAATTAAGTGCACAACTTGGACTTTCTTCCCCTGCATTTGTGCAGAGATTAGAAATTTTCCATGTACTTAAGTTCAGGGCATTCTTGGTCATTTAGTGTTTCATGGAAAGGGAAATCTGTGCTTCTCCAATGCCACAAAATATGTGCCTAAGACTGCCTAATTTAAATTCATTGGAATCACCATGTCTCCCGGGGAAATCTTGGTCCAGTATTGTGATGTTTTTTGTTTTTTTACAAACTCCTGCTTTTGAATTGATCCCTAAACATAATAGGTTGTCTTTCACCAGCAAAGCATTGGCCAGGGCCTCCTTGACCTGATGAACTGGTGGGCCGTCAACCATAATATAACTGAGGCCATTAGGTCTTCATTTAGTGTGAGCAGATTTATAGGATTTGCCTATATTGGCAGATGTCCCATCAACTAAACTCACTATTTATCCACCCCTTTTAGAGATGGGCATGGTGCCAGTATCAAAACAGCAGAGCCTCGATTGGTTCAGGCTTTTTACATTGTGAACTGACAGTTCTCTTCGGGTACAGCACAAAAAGACTCAAGTTCATGAACGGAAAACAAGAGAAATGACCTCCACATGCTGAAAGTAACATCCCAGTGCATCAGAGCTGTTGCTTTTTTGAAATAACAAACTCCCACGTTGGGAGTTTTTTATTGAAATTATAGAATGTTTAATAGCAGGAAAGTAAACTTGTTTACTGCTCTGAAAAGGTCTCTCGCTTCAGTGTAGAGGCAGGATGTTCTGCAGCACTGAAGCCTTTAAATGTCTCTGGCATACAGGTAACCAGTTCTCCACCACAGGAAAACAGGGATCTGTGATCTGACATGCCGATGGGTGCCAACCACCATTCTGTTATAAAAAATGACTCCCATACAGCGATGGCCAGTGACATATAAAATGGTGGGATGGTACATACATAAAAACAAACACATACATTATGAAATCCGTAGCATTAAAAATGTCAAGAAAGAAAAAATTAAAGTTTTGCTTACCTTGTCTTGCAGCATATCCTAGATACTCTCAGTCTGTGACTCCAGACAACTGCGAGCACGACGTAACATCACACAGCCATCTACTTTATCCAATCCAGATGCTGCTCTGAAGCTGTGAAGCAGCAAGAGTGAAAAGCGTTTGGATTGGATGGAGCAGGTTACCGCAGCGCTCCAAAACGCAATGGAGGTCATTGCCTGCTTTCCAAATCAGCTGTCTGAGACAGCTAGGTTGGAGAGGTTTGAGTTGCGCATGTCGGGTTGGACATAGTAAGATAGCCGGCCAATCTCACATGCCCCTTTCAAATGAAGGGATCATTCCTCATTGCTGCCAATCAGCAGCAATGACACTCTGGCCCTGCCCACACACTCCGTTTGGCAGAGAGTGAAAACAAAATAGTAATATAATAATTTATTATCATTTTATAATCCACTTTTTTCAATAATTTGGGGGTGGGGTGATGCTCCTCTCCTCCCATCGAGGAACCGTTGATGCTCCCATATGTGTTTTACAATTGCATATTTTACCTGTTCCTTAAAGAAACATCTTTTCTTGTTGCAAACCACATTCTGTCGGTAAAATATTGAAAATAGGTTCCAAAACTACTAAACACAGATTTGAAGAATTGCTATTGAATTTTCAGTTTATCTAACACTAGGTGACTACCACATTCTAAAATTTCAAGTGGCCACATTCGTTATGTTACTGCTTTCTCTACCATACAAAGCCGCTCAACTGAGAACTAGACATGCATTGTTTTGTACTCTTTTTGAACACATTTAGCAACATGACATTTAGATTGTTTCACAGATAATCTACACTTTAATATGTAAATTAGGCAACTTGAAAAGAAAGGTATTCTTGGATTAAATTAAATGGGAAATAATATTCTCACCTTTAAAATAGAACTGATTCTGTTGTGTATTTCAGTTCTGTAAAGGAAAGTTATTTTCAGTTAGGCCATTATCCCAGAAGAAAAGTTACTGTGTTTCATTTTGTGCTTACAATCGTCATTTTGTACAATATGGTAATTATCTTGATATAATAACTTTATTCAGTAATCTGTAAAGCAGTTTAATCAACCTTCTCTGTATGCACCATAATTAGAAGTATAGCCACATTCAATATTTTCCTGGATGACATGTAGAATCCAAATAACAATGATATCAAATAGTCCCAAAAAAATGATGCTAAAGAGACTTATAGTTGTTTGCCAAGAAGGAATATTGAAATATTGGAATGTTGGAAGCTCCATTAAAAACAATGGAGTAGCTCCAGGCTTATAATGGCTGGTATAAGCCCTGACCTCCAACATTCAAATGCTTCTTTGTTCACAGCTGTGGCTGTGAACAAAGGCTTCAGGGATCCTGAGGGGATTTCAGTCCTCTAACTCTCCCTCTAGCCTTTGGTTATTTTTTTAACATTCTGTCCTCTAGTGGCAGAATGTTCTAATAGCCTTATATCCCTTTTTAGCTGGGCTATACCAGCTGTTAAGGTCCCGTTCCCTTGTTAAAGTCCCTCGCCTTCACCTCGGGCCTTTAACCCTGGAGCAGGCCTTTAATAGCGGATGTAGCCCGCTACGGCGGTCTATCAGGGTATAATATAGTTTGTTATTAGAAAATGAAAATTCCCTAAAACCCTTTAGCTGAAGGGGCCTTCATGTTGACGCACAACCCAAAATACAACAGATATGTGGCAGTTGTGTTTATTAACTGTGTTTACCAGATCAACCCTATCTGTTTAAGCCTCCTATAGTTTTAAGGTTCATTAAGGAATTAACAAAAAAATGCCCTCCCACTCTTTTTATTATGACTCAGTGGGATCTTAATTTAGTTCTTACATATTTGATGTATTCTCCTTTTGAATCTCTTCATAGCTACCCCTTGCGACTTCTAATATTTGAGGTTACTTTCCTCATTGCCATAACTTCAGCAAGGCGAAATAATGAGCTTCAAAGCTCAAGTATTAAACATCATTTTGAAGCTTTCTTCACCGATTGGACAATGTGGGGAACCAGGGCTGCTTTCCTGAAAAAGCGGTTACTCCTATTCATTTAGGTCAGTCTGTCACCCTTTCTACATTCAATCTTCCTTCCATGCCAACCAAAGTGACGTAAAGACTTAATCGCTTGGACTGCAAAAAAGCTGCCAATTTCTACGTGGACAGGACAAGCAAATTTAGACTGAATGATCAACTCTATATTAGTGTGAGAAGTTGGCCTGGTATATGCTGTCCACTAATTAAAGTGGGCACATTGCACCAGTTCAAACATCCCTTATGATGTATGAGGTCAACAATAATCTTTAGAAAGCTATCCTAGTGGTAGCTGTGGAGAGCATACTTCAGGCTTAATCTGGAAGGAATGTAAAGCAGTTTGTTTTACCAGAATTTAATCTTTAGTATTAACTAAATGAAAGAATCACACAGTCGTTATGAAAATATGTATTTATTGATATAACACTCTCTCGTCTCCTCTACATGAGGGTACAACACAAAGCACACAATACTTTCGCAAAGAAAACAGTTGTAAGTAGCACAATACACAGTGGGATCTGGTAAGACCTAACCATATACTAAAATAGTGGTATAAGAACCACTACTGGAGTTGAGACAGTGTCTAGAACACATAGAATCGCCGAGACCCCAAGGAACCCCCAAGGTGAGTAAACAAGGACCACACGGAGGACGGGTGCAGTGTGCTAACACGATTGCGGGCTCTGTACAATTCTATTGGGACGTCACGGTTACAGTTTTAAAGTTTAAGGACCCTTTGTCGGAGGACTTCAAGAAAACCCTTTGGAACATAGGAGGTTGGAGAGCCACCCCACCTGTGGCTACCAGAGAACCCAAGTTACCTATCCCAGGAGAGCTGGGTGCATCGGTCTGAATTGGTGTCGGAAACCGCCGTCGTTTTCATTGGAGGGTTGCAAAGAAGATCTGTTGCCGGGAAGGAAGAAAGTGTCCGTTGGAATCCAAGGTTGGATTTGTGATGAAAGGAACCTGAAAACAGAAGGGACAGAGTCTGTGTCACTTCAGGGTAACCAGGGGCTCAGTGGATGAAACCCCACCGATGTTGGGTGCTTCAGGTGTGAAGAAGGGATGCTTGACCCTGCATCCTGAGGACCAGGAGATGTCAACCACAACCAGGAGCCAGATGTGAGCTGTCCCATGAAGGATGTCAAGTGCAGAGGGTTTGGTGTCCGGCAGGAGCACCAACAAGCCTTGGCAACAGCAACCCACACAGGAAGGTCAAGCAGGTTATAGTGTAAGCCAGCAAGGTTCAGGGGGCACACTACGCAATGGGGAGTCAGGGCACATCTGGAGCAACCAGGAAAGCCCAACAGAATTCAAGATGACCCTCAGGAGGACCCACAGGCTGAATGACCAGGAGTCGCGAAGGGACCTCAATCAAAATCACAAAGTACCAGCCCACGGAGCACTCAGTGCAAGGAGGACAGATTTCTTTGGTGGAAATACTGCTCAGGGTCAGGATAAATGGAGTCTACTGCACAAGCTCGGGAATCACCACCAATCATATGCACTTGCAAAAGAACACGATGCACAGGGGTTCGGGTGATGCGGTCCCCACGAGGGATACTAGCCTCAAAGTCGGTAAGAGGGCAGCTCTACCTCTAGGAACTTTGGAACCCACCTCCTGTGTGCTGGAGCCTTCGGAGTCCACAAGAGCTCAGGATCAGCAGACAGCAGTCAGTTGCATTATGGTGCCTGCCCCCAGGGAAGATACTTCAGATGTCCTTAATGCGCCACAGTTCCCGCACAGAGCCTGTATGGTTCAAGGGCACAGACAATGCTTTGGACGGAGAGGGGATGAAGTCAGGCCGAGTCGAAGTCCAGCGAAGTCGAGAGTGTCTAGACGGTCGAAGGTCAGTGGTTTCTTGTTTCAGAGTCTTCTCCATGTCAAATGTAAGGTCCTACAGCCAGGTAAGCCCTTATGTATCCATGGGAGAGGGTTGGACAGATTCAGGGGACTCTCCTCTGGAACTTTCAGGACAGAGGGGAGGTTACTACCATGTCCTTTGTTCAGTTTTGTGTCAGAGCAGGAGTCAACAGCTCCCAAAACTGATTTGAACTGGACTATGCACAAGGACACCAAGTGTGGCCCAGGTGCAGACTTTCAGGCACTTTGGAATTGCACCCACCCAGTCCCAATACACTAAATCCTGTATGGTAGGTGGTCACACCTCCCTGTGACAGGATGCCTATTGCCCTGCCTTCCCCTGTTCAAGCATGGCTCAGCAGCAGTAGGGCAGAAATGTGTGTCTGGTCTGCAGCAACCATTTTGTGTTGCCCAGGTCGAGAAGGCTGGTACTGAAAAGACCAGTCACAACACAAAGCTAGCTTCAGAAGGGGGGAGTAACTGGTGTGGAGGTATGATTCCAAGATGTTTGATACCAAACATGACATGTTTTGTTTCAACGGTTTTCGAGATAGCATGTACCGCAAGGTTATAATACACCTCTACCTATATGTCTGACTGTGTCACAGATAACCCCAGAGAATGGTCTCCGAAGACTGCAGAGGGGCTCAGCTCATGCAGGGGCACCCTCTTAGGTAAAACCCAGCACCCTGCCTTCAGGATTGTCAAGGCCTCCTATAGGGGTGACTTATAATTTTGAGTGTAGTGACCTATAGATATAGTGAACCTATATCTAACGTAAGTAGTGCAAAGACCAGCTTCCACAGGCTCCAATGGCAGTCCTGTAGTTCAATTTTGCATGGCCTCTCATGGGTGGAATAAAAAATGATCAGCCTATGGGAGGCCTCTGGTGTACCTATGCCCTGGTACATGTGTTCCATATACTAGGGAATTATTACGGTACCCCAGTATCCAATCTGGAGTGTACCTAAGTACATGTCATTACATTTTAGAGACAAAGCAGATAGACTGGGGTCCTGATTAGCAGGATCCCAGTCAGACTAGTAGAAAAACAGTGTAACATCCAGCAAACAGTGGGGCTAAGCATGCAGTCGAATCCTACCATCCTAATTGGGGTACATTACAAAAATGAAGGGGAAAGCAGTTCATCAGAGGACTCTGCCTAGATAGATATCTGGTAATAGGATCTGCTATGTATTGGCTAATAAAGATCCTCCTGAAGGTAATCATGCTCATTCTACTAGAGCTAAATATTCTATGAGCTACTATAGCAGATATTTGTAAATCTGTGACTTGGGCACCTCTTCACACTTTTCCGAAACACTATTGTTTTGATTCCAAAGTGAGGAGAGCAAGGGTTCAAAATCTACAGCAGGGTCAGTTTTCGCTGTAAAAATGTGGTATGTCCCTTTTGCGTTTTGGGCAAATTCCTATTGCGGGCACTAGGCCTAACCAAACAAGTGAGGTACCATTATCATAGCAAGACTTTGGGGATTGTGGGGTGGGTGGGCTTTTGTGGATCCACGCAGATTCCAGAACTTTCCATCACAGAAATATGAGGAACATTTTTTTGCAAGAGATTCTGGGTAACAGAACCCGGATTTCCCTGTGCGTCTAGTTTAAAAAAATGTATAGGTTAGCTGGGTTTTCCTAGGTGCAAGCAGAAGTAGGGTTCAACATTCACTGGCCATGTCTGAACTGGGGTGGTGTGGAGTGCAAAAAAACGATGGATTTAGGCACAGATCTCTGTACTGGAGTGAATGTATGACATTGTTCTGCATTCTGTCCATCAATTGTTGTTTTTGCATTTGTCACCCCGAGTGGGATGGGTATGCTCAGACGTGAGTCCCATGCTCTCCACACCACTGGAGTCAAGCTATCCTGGCTTAAGATGGCTGATAGCTAGAAGCCGGTCCTAGGATGCTTGATTCCGGTCCAGGAAAGACATGGCTTGGCAGTTCGGGCTGGACTGTTCCCATGAGGCACAGGGTCAAGGCTGATTTGCATATGGCCATGTCTGAACTGGGGTGGTGTGGAGTGCAAAAACGATCTTTTTTGGAGTGTTTAGATTATTTTTAATAAATATATTTTCAGGATTTTCAAGTAGTTGGGGTTTTACCGGTTTCCCACCCAAACTATCTCTACCTAGTTCTTCATAGGATTTTTCTATGATTCAGGCAAGTTCAATTGGTTGGTCTGCTATATCTGTTTCTTTCAATTTTTGGAGGTAAGTTATATCCTCCATTGCCAATTGAACTAACTCTCTATATGCCGTTGTTAATTCTTTTATTTTAACCAAGAGTTCTTCGCTTGGCATTTTATCAATGTCTGGATGTGGTGTGTAGCTGGCTAGAACTGGCCATGTTTCTCCTGGTCTACCTAGTGGACCGAGCCTGGTGATGTGATCATTATGTTTTTGGGCGCCTTTAATCCAGAGCAGATGCGCTTGGTAATTTAGTGGGATTTCAACATCCTTGAAAGGAGTGTATTCATCCGGAGGTTCCTCTATTTTGTAATAATGGAATTCGTGTGTTACAGAGTTTGCTGCTGAAAAGTTTATCCATGAATAGAATACCTCTGTCTGCCAATATTTGTGTGCCTCTATCACGAATATGACTATACCACCTCGCGGTGTCAGGCCATTTTCTATAAGTTTTAGAGTTATAGTTCTTCTTAGATTGACCGGAATGAGTATTGCATTCGGTTCTGCCTTTAGGAGACTCGTGTCCTCCTCTAGGAGTTGAGCTGCTAGTTTTACTCTCTCCCTGTCATCATCACTTTCTGTCATTTTACTGATTGTTTTCCTGTTGCAGAATTACTTTCAAGGAGACAAAGATTAGGTGGACAATATTTTGGAACACTGTATCCTTCAACGTTGATTAAACCAAAACTCTACATAGGAATCTCTTCCTACTAAGTTCCGGCGGATTTTAGCCTTTCACCCACTCCAGACGTCTATTGGAGTATTTACGGGAAAAAGGGTCTGTGTGAAAAAGCACGACTGAGTTACTCTAACGTCTTGCGTTCGTTTTATCTCCTTACCAAACGTTGGGCGCCATGTAGTGTAGTTCCTATTCCCAATAGGCTCTGCGCATTGGAATAATATATTCAGCTGTGTAGACGTAGGACTGAGGTCGACTAGGTCTCTACTGACTATATTAGACTTAAGGTTTGCCAGCTAGCTCAGAGGTTACTAGAAACTTTCTCGAATAAACGAGGAGGAATTTAACCTCCCTGGATAGACAAGAAGAGATTAGCTTCTGACAACCATATAACATGACAACTTTGCTCCCTCAGAATAAGAGTAAATCTCTAGACTCGTGTGAAAACAATAGACAGCTATTTCACTCAGTCAATTGTGCATTCTTAGTTTCACCAGAGTGCAGAGAAGAGCGAGACGGGCGTTTTCAATAAAAGGTATTATTTATTGAGCAGTCTTCCTTCTCATGCAAGAGAAATGAATTGCCACAATTGCAATACTTAATGTAAAGTAAAGTACGCACAGTAAAAGGAGTATTATGAAATAATACTGTAAAAGCATTGATATGGTTTCTTAGCCATAAGATACTTTAAAATGGATAAAATATATACATCGACATATACATTGACTAACGTGCTCAACTGGTGCTTCTAAAATACGCCTACCCTGGTGTACCTGACCTAAGCCTAATACGTGGGAAGGAGTAAGTAAGTAGCAGTTTAAGTTAAGTTGGTTTTGCCAAGAATCTGATTCAAGAATTCTCTTTAAGGGTTTAGTCAGCACTGTACCTTGGGAATAGAATGGAGGAGGTCTGGTATCTATTTCCTCAGGACTTGATATCCCAGCAACCCGCAAGGGTAGGCTGGAAACGCCGGAGCAGGATTTTCTCTGCAGGAGAAAAGACAGCGTCTTTCTCAGCAAGTCAAACAGGAGGGGCAGCGTCCGTGGACTCTCGCATCAGCTGGGCTCTCGGGCAAGTAGATAGCTGCTCTGCTCCAAAACCACGACCGTGTGTTTGCTTAAGGCAACATTGGTACATTTATACCTGAAAGGTGCCGAGTTTGACGTAAGGTTTGGACATAAGACGTCAATAAAGATGTCACTAAGAACTGGCCGTTCTTACAGTGCTCACAGGAGTTCTATTACAAATCAAAACAAAGCAAATGGGGATTTCCCAGGTTGCTGGAGGTTTGGTGTGTCGAAAGAACTTGTTGTGCTTTCTAGGAATCCAAGGAAGTAGCTTTTGCCGTGCCTTGGACTGCAAGGGCTATTTACTTAAATATGGATCTGATTCTTATGCCATTATAGGGATATTATTCATTATAGCCGTACAAGGGCATAAAATAGCAATTTTGATTCGGGATCCTAGATAAAAACACAATATGTTGACCAGCTGAGTAGCACAGCAGAAGAATGCCTAGGACAGTCGGAGACAGATGCAAGTAAAGTTAATGATGCGCCCTGGCTCATGCAAAATGTTGGGAAATTATTCTACTGGAGAGACAGGCAGGGAGCAATGCTCCCCACACTCCTTAAGGAATATATACCTTCACTACATATCCTTTAGTTTGCATACCATTACAACATGGTTGTTAAAACGACTGTGTTGTTACAACGCAAACCGTTACATCACAAGTCGTTACAAGGACTTGCTGTAGGGGGGCGCGCTGGACTTAGGATTAGTATTATTTACAATTCCTACTCCTGTTTTGCAACAGCAGGGAAGGGTTGGATTGTAAATCTAACACCAGCACGCCCCCTAAAGCAAGTTGTTGTAATGACTTGCGATGCACTGGTTTGCATTAAAACAACGCGGTCATTGTAATGACCGCATTGTAAAGGAACCCGAACTAAAGCATGCGTTGCTAACGCTGCTATCCTATCGCTGACTGACCACCATAGGGCAGTGGTTGCCAGGAGCTTAGGTTTTAAAAGGACATGGAGAGTTGTAATAATTGATAAAGCCACAATGCACTAGCTGTATTGATCTGAGGGGATGTTGATGTGTCATTTATCTCCTAAACAAGCATGTCTTTAAATGTAAGCTGCCCATGAGTCATGAGCATTGGGCTGGTCTGAAGATTTTAGCTCTTGTATTCCCTGAGAGGTGTGGATGATGGGGAGCAAATGCAGCACAATAAAGGAATGTATGCCTGCTAAGAATGTCGCTACGATGCTTGGGCAGAAAACTGTTGCTACATACCCCAAGACTGCAATTTTGGATCAACAGGTCTGCAGTACCAGGGTCTGTCATGAGAAAGGTGCACACTAGGCTCCTGTCATACAGTGGGACACTTTTCCCCATAGCACACTTTCTCTGAGTGATGCAGTTACCAGGCAACTTGTGCCCCAATAGGCATTTACATGGCTTTCTGCAGAGCACCCTGCACGTTCGGAATAGAGCAGGGTTTTTCTATTCGCTGGGATGTCATCACTGATAATCTGAAAGGGCTAAAAGAATCCCGCACCATTGCTAACTAATTCCTTATACATGCAACTATAGGTTACAACAGCCAACAAAGTGAAAGGCTCAAGGGATTACTGAGAAACTCTGCCTGACAGAATTTATGACATGCTCTCTATGTGTAATATGTACATAACTGATTACGCACAACTCACCTCTCAACTTACTGGTGGATGTTGACCATTGATGTGTGTCCTTTTCTCAGTCGGACAGACTGACTAGCGCCTAATTACTGACCAATCCATTCCGATTACCTATTCAATTTGCTGGCACACCTCTCCCTCTCTAACTAAGACTAAGTTTCCCCTTCTCCACTAGTGACAGAGTGAACCACAAACAGAACAACATGAGTGCTGGGTCACATGCAGCTGGTTGATCACTTTCAAGTTGTGATGTCAATTGCCCAAAAGCTACAATAGAAATTCATTATGCAGGGTGGATCATTTTTAATCAATCACAGACCTTATGTACGGAAACAACACATTGAGACCTCCTACTTCCTCCTCTTAGCATGTTGTACGGAAACAACACATTGAGACCTCCTAGAGACCTCCTACTTTTTCCTCTTAGCATGTCAATCAGTATAATTTAGGGGTGAGCAGGAAGTAGGCAGGTAAACTCTGCTCTGCGCCGGTAGGGTGGGTAGTGCCATACTCCGCACTCCAAGCAGAGCTTGGAGTGTCAAACGCTTTGTGAACTCTACCGGCAGAGCGGAGCTTGCTGCCCACCCCTAGTTTTTTGTTAATGATCCCTCTCAGAAAAACATTGAAACAGTTCCTTTGGATTTTCAAGGTTGAGTCTTCCTAGATACTTCTTTGTTTCTGGATGAGGGCTCGATGATGAAGCATGGCATTAAAAAGAACTACATGTGTGATAGTTCTTTTTAAAAACCATTAGGTAGACCTGTGTGGGTCAAAATCAGTTTGAATTTCTAGGTAAGTTGGGCTCACTCCCTTTGTTCAATTGACTATAAAGTGGATGATTTCCTGTTAACTGTTTTTGTGTGTCTGTGCCATTAGGAAATAGGTATTTCAGCATGAGGATGAAGGGGGTTACTTAGTGTGTTATGTGCATTCATAACCATAACAAGCACATTTGAGTGGATTTGCACATTTTAGCCACATTCATAACTCAGTTTATACTGTGTTTTTTTCAGTGAATATCATATCATTTGAAATTATGTTATTAGTTTTCAACCCACACTGCGCACAGTCTTTGGCCATGGGCCCATACCACTGTGACTACCCATCCGCTGCTGTGCATGGTACTGGCTGTAAGCAGTGGGGAATGGGCCATGTGCCCTGCCATCTTTGTTTCCATTCAGCCTTTGTCCTTGCTCTGTGAGGTTGTGCATTGGGCCTGGCCTAAAGAAAAAGTCTGTGTCTTACCTGCGGGGTGTGGCTACATTCTACCATGCGCCTTCCAAGCAAAGCCGGACACTCATTTTAGTGTTTGAGTTTGCAAGTGCTTTTTGACATTACATGAAACTCATGCGTCCACTTCACTGGGTATTCAGGGACAATATGCTGGTTGAATGGAGCACTTAAAATGACTGCCGGGGAGCACACAAGATGGCCCTGCCTGGGAAATCTAGTGTAAATTCAGCACTGATTTTTCTAGAGACCATTATATTTTACATGCATCTAGGTATCCCTAACCTCTAGGTTGGACTCTATTAGTGTCAACCTCCCGTGGCTGTTGAAATTGTTTTTCACTGTGCAAAACTTTCAAGATTATTGAAAAAAATAAAAAATGTGATTGACAGGATTAACTTGTGTGCTTAAATGGCAGACATATAAAAAGTATTAACACTCCAAATCCTCCCTGGCATCTTTTTTTTTATGTAAATAGCCCAAATACTACGGGGAGGATTTACAGCAAATCATTTCTGAGTCAGGTTTCACTTTAATGCCCATTTTGATGTAAATCTGTTTAATGGCTTTTGCTATAACGTTTAGCAAATATTCCTAAGGGAGCTAAAGTGTGTAATGATGCACTTTATTGAGGCCACTCGTAACTTTTTTCTCCTTAAATGACTTGTTATGAAATGCGGCAGGCCAAAGTTAGCTAACTGAGGTTATAATACCAGATTTTGTGCAAATGCAGTCAAAGGGTCAAACAGTATGTTAAATGTGAAGTGTGGCTTAACCTTAACTACACTTTGGCCGTTACCACTTTGTAAAATATGTGTGTTGATGTGTGCATGCATCTGTGAATAATGAATCTATATATTTTATATAATTCAGCTGCTGTCTTGAAAGTTTCGGGGTGATTTGTCAAGCGGTGGGCACGAAAAATTGGGTCCCAAAACAGGTTTTTCCAATGTTAACTTCAATAGGAACTTTAGACAAGGCTACAGCCCGAACTGCTGAATGGAATTTCACAAAATGTGGCATGAGGGTAGGTGTTGGTTCAGGAAAGTACCTTTTTGCGATTTGGTGTAAATCCATTCAGTATTTGTAGAGTTATTAGAAGAAATTTGCAGTTGTATATATATAAGGACCAGGAAGTGTTCGCAGCGATCTTGTGACTCGGCTTAAAATAGAGTAACAGAAAAAACTAAAAATAAAAGGGGGACAGGGTAGAAACACCCTGACTATTAGGGCTGTTGGGAGGGGTCCCACACACACACACACTCACACACATTTATTCTTTCCATACAAACCAAACTTAATCTACACAAACGGTAGACAGATATGAAATTCTAAATGTATACCTGTACCTTGAATTTATAATTTATGCACCACCCTCAAATTGCAGTTGATTCAAAGCTAGCACTCAGCTGGTGCTAGCTTTGAATCAGCCAGACCACACTTTTTCGAACTTGAGTAGCTGTCTGATAGCGGTCACAAACTGGATGGCTTCCTCCCATCTCAAATTAAATGGGGATAAAACAGAACTTATGTTTCTGGGAAACCCAGCCCTCCCCAGCCCCATCCTACCTTGGCCACCTTGCATGGGTTCTCCCCCTGAACCAAAAAAGCAAATTAAAAGCTTGGGCATGTGGCTAGATAACACCCTTACCTTTACTCATCAAGCCACCACACTTTCCGCCACCTGCTTCGGACTGATGCGCATGCTGCGGAAAGTCCTGCCCCTCCTCCCCTTCCAGGCTCGCAGGATACTGGTCCAGGCCATTATCCTGTCTCGCCTGGACTACGGGAACGCCCTTTATCTGGGTGCACCGAGTAGCACACTTAAAACACTACCGGTCACCCAGAATGCTGCCGCGCGTCTGCTGCTGGGCCTGTCCCGTAGCCACTCAGGCACCATGGCTCTGAGAAACTTACACTGGCTGCCCATTCAAGCCAGAGTTAAGTTCAAAGCAATGTGCATCATGCATAAGGCCATGAGGAAAAATGCTCCCGCCATGATCTGCGCCTTGGCCACTCCCTACCACCCCCATAGATCTTTGCGGTCTAGCACTGCTTTTCTGGCAACAGCGCGGAAAATTAAACGAGCTAGGTGGGGCGGACGCTCCTTCTCCCTTAACGCTGCCACTACCTGGAACTCCTTACCTCCTGCCCTCCGTAATGAGCCCAATCTGTTAAAATTCCGTAAATCTCTTAAAACTTTTCTTTTTTCCACATAATTCAGTAAGTCTCCCCAGAAGTAAGCAACTTTAGCGCTACGAGGCCTTCGGGTAGATTTGCGCTCTATAAAACCCCCTTTCATTTCATTTCATTTCATTTCATATATTCTTTCTGTACAATCCAGACATAACGTGTGGAAACATTAGATGTTCTGAAGTTATATTTATACCTTACATTTATGATTTTAGCACTACCTTCAAAATACTATAACTCGCACACCTCCATACACAGTGTTGTCAACTTGCTTGCCACACTACACTAACTATCACTCGCTCCTTTACAATAAATAGCAAATACCAGTGACATACAGTGAAATAAAATAGTGTGGAGTGGCATTGAGGGACATAGATTGGAGTGTCACAGGATAACAATGTTCATGGCTCTTTCCTAGTGTGTGGAGTATTGTCTTCTGTTCATTTTCATAGTGCTGGTGAGGGAATCCTTGAATTTTGTACCTGCTCTGAACTTGTGTTACTTTTCTGAGCAAATGGGCTTCTGCACTACAGTTTGTGTGTAGTTTTGAGAAGGGTTAGTAGAGAGGCCCGGTGGCTTGGCGCCCGGCGTGAATGGCGGTGTCTGGGTGAAGCTCCTCTGTTTGTCCGGTGTACGGCATCCTTCCTGACTCACTCAGCGCTAATTGTGGGATGTGAGGACGTCGGAACATCTAGTCCTCCTACCCTGATATTTGTGGCTTCGCTGAAGTGCGGCATTTTGGATTTACAAACTATGTAAGTTCCGTAGCTGCATCGTCGCCTTGCGACCGCCATTTTGTTTTTTCCCCGGCTGAGCTGTGTCACCATATCAATGATCTCCCTGGAACTCAGTGGCGATTTTTCCCTCACCTTTATCTTCTTTTCTGCTTTTGGAGGTATGGATACGTTTTGCGCTCATTTTTGAGCAATTTCATGTGCCTTTTCTGACTGACTTTCACTCGGCGGCCATTTTGTCTTTTCTCGTGACCTCCGACACCTTATTGGCTTCTATTTCTTCGCCGCTATTTATGGGTAGATCTAAAGGCACTACGGCTGCGACACCTACTACAAAGCATATTTTCATTAAAAACTCGAAGATTTTTACCGAGTTTTCTTGGACTCAATCTATTCTATCTTCTATTTCGGAAGACAAGATGGCGGCATCTGAGACTCCTACAGCGATAACTGGGAAATCTCTTACTAAACACCTCAGACAAAACCCCCCTTCACCTCCAAAATCGACTTCTCCTGTCTCGATGGAGTTATTACTGGAGGAAATCCGGGCTCTGCGCCCTTTTATGGAAGACACTAATACGAAACTCCAAGTTCTCACCAACTCTTGGTTGCAGCTCGACTGCAGGGTTACAACTGTTGAGCAATCGCTTTCTTCCTTAACGAATGACTGTGCCAAGATCTCTCCTCTTCATTCTCAGGTCTCTACCCTTCAGCGCCAAGTGGAGGAGCTTGAAAACCGTAATAGGTGCAACATCCTCCGTACCTACGGCCTTGAGGAAGAACAAGAGAGGTCGGATCCCATTGGTTTCTTCAAATCCTTCATCCCCAAAGTCCTCCGTATGCCAAAAGGCACTCTGCTTAACATTCAAAGAGCACATAGATTAGGTCGCCCTCCATCTTCGACCTCCCCCTCTCAGATGCCTAGAGGGGTGATCCTGTACTTCCTGGAATACACGGACCTATTGAAGGTTCTCTCAGCAGCGAAATCCTCCCAGCGAATTATCTGGTCCGGATCTACTTTATTCTTTGCTCAGGATTACGCCAAAGCCACTGCTAACAGGAGGAAGGCCTTCTTGGATTAAGACCTGCGCTTCGAGACATGGGTGCTCGTTATGGTCTTTTTCACCCGTGCCTATTCAAGGTTACTTACAATAATAAGACTACAACATTTGAAGACCCTCTTCACCTTCGCAGCTTCATCAACGCTCATCATGCTGATTCCATGGAGTCCTCCTCATCGACTGCTGGCTGAATTTATGTTCCTTACCCCTCACTGTCTGATCTTTTCGTCTTGTTGCGTTTGCTAGTCTTATTGCTGCCACATGTTTTTCCCCTGTTGTCATGTTTGTAACAATTGTTTCCTTATTTTTCTCCACAGTTTATCCCTTCCCTTGCTGCGATGCCTCCCGGCCCTCCGTCCTGCTTGATTCCGGTTGTACCGTCATTCCGTCTGGTTCCTCCTTGTACCTTTTGAATCCTTCCCTTGTAGGTATGTCACGATTTCATGTTATTGTCTGGTTGTTTTGTTCCCTTTTTCTCTCTTTTTCTTCCTGTTCTCTCTGCTTCCCTTCTTTTTTCATACTATCTCATCTGCTGTTACCTTCTCCATTTTCTCAATACTTCTCCTTCGACTTCTTTTTCCCTCCATTTCTTTCCCTATCTCTTTTCTCAACTTTTTTGATCCCTTTTTCTCTCTTTTTCATCATTTCCTCCTGTTTCTATAGCTCATAATTTCTTTCCATTCAAGTTCTTCCTTTTGCACTTTTTATTGCATTGTTTGCATTCTGTTCTCTTTTAATGCTTTTACTATATATCATTCAGAGTTACATCTTGGAATGTTAAAGGTTTAAATAGTCCAATTAAAAGACAGCGAGTAGTAGCTCATTTAGATAAGTTAAAATCTGATGTCGCCATGTTACATGAGACCCACCTTAATGACGTTGAATCATCTAAACTAAATAGACTTTGGGTCGGCCATGCTTTTTCTTCTCCCTCTTTGGGGAAAAAGAATGGCGTAGTTATACTTGTTCATAAAAAGTTTGCTGTTACTGATTCTCATTTTGAAATTGATACTGATGGTCGTTTTGTACTACTAAGACTGAAGATTGATAATGTGCCTATTGTTATTTTTAAAGTTTATGCTCCAGTTAATGTTGATCATACCTTTTGGCCCCTCATCTCAGATAAATTGGTTTCCCTAAATGATAATTATATTATTTTTGGTGGTGACTGCAATCAGATCCATGATCCCTTCCTTGACAGGCATTCCCCAGTTACTTTCATTCGATCCAAAATGTATAATCAATTTATTTTATTTATTTATTTAAAATTTTATATAGCGCGCAGTTACCCTTGGGCATCCCAGCGCTTTTCCAGACACCATCAGGTAGTAAACACGGCCAGTTTAAAGCATTCAAGTGGGAAACAAAAAGGTTTTAAGACCTTTGCTAAAACGCAGTGTGCAGGTCTCCGCGCGTAATTTTAAAGGGAGCGAGTTCCACAGCTTCGCCGTGTTGAATGAGAATCTTCTCCCGCCGTGCTTGCTTTGTATGGGATCGCTAAGTTCTTTAAAATGAGGGGACCTTTCCCTAAAAGGATTTTGTGGGCTGTACAAAGTGCCTTAAATATCACTCTCTCCCGCACTGGAAGGCAGTGCAGCGCCTTCAAGGCAGGTTTCGCTGATTGCGTCCTCGGGACGTCCATAAGCAGCCTTGCCGCTGCATTTTGGACCTCTTGAAGAGTCTTGAGGGTGGATTCAGGGGCGCCCAGAAGGATGGCGTTACTGTAATCCAATCTGGATGTTATCAGGCCCTGAATCAACAACTTCCTCGATGTTACCGGTAGAAGGGGGAAAATTTTACGAACAGACCGTAACAGGGCGAAACACACTCCTGCGGTTTTCTTAGCTTGGGTCCGAAATGACAAGTCTTGTTCTAACCAGACTCCCAAGCTCTTAATCACCTCTTTGGGGTCCGGGAGGTCTCCCATACAGCTCGGCCAGCAGGTCAAAGGAAGAAGAGGAGTTTTGCTCCCTAGCAGCATTATTTCCGTCTTCCAGCCGTTCAGCTTGAGGGCAGATTCTTCCATCCAGGTGTGAACGTCCGACAGACAGGAGCGCAGAGTATCCGGATTCTCAGCCAGTTGGGATAAAGAAACCGCCAACTGCGTGTCGTACGCATAACTAACGATCTTGATGTTATACGGGGACACTATGTCCTCCAGGGGGCCATATAAACATTAAATAATGTGGGGCTAAGGGAAGAGCCCTGTGGCACTCCACACTGGAGGGGGATCGATTTAGAACGCTCACCGCCGTCCCAGACCTGGTATGTTCATCCGGTAAGAAATGATTTCAGCCACTGCAGGGCCATCCCGGACACCCCTACCTCAGCCAGCCGCCGAATCAACACCTGATGGTTCACAGTGTCAAACGCCGCACTGAGGTCCAGGAGGATCACTGCCACTGACCCTCCTGAATCCAGAATACATCTGGTTTCATCGACGACCGCCAAGAGAGCAGTGTCAGTACCCTGACCTGGGCGAAAACCAGTTTGCGAAACACGGAGCAGTCCATTGGACTCCAAGAAGGCTGACAATTGTTGGTTGACCAGCAGTTCAGCAATTTTGCCGAGACCCAGCAGCAGAGAGATGGGCCTAAAGTTAGACAGGTCCGAGGGATCCAAATTGGGCTTCTTTAAAAGAGCCTTAACAACAGCAGTTTTCCAAGTGGGTGGCACCAGACCCTGGACAAAGGAGGCGTTCATTAGGTCTGTCACAGGAGCCACAATGGAGGCTGCTGCTTGTTTAAGGAACTTCATAGGGACCGGGTCCATAGGGGAGCCACTTTTCAGGGATGCTAAGGCTTTGGATACCTCGCTCCCTGATACTGGACCAAAGGAATAGAGATGGATAGCTGTCTCTCTGGCCTGGGTTCCTAAGTTCAGCTTCCCATTATCCTGAGACAGCGTGGGCTGTGGCAGGGTGTTTAAGATCTTCGCAATTTTTGTGTGGAAGAACTCTGCAAGCTCCGTGCATTTCTGTTTGTCATAAGTGACCGCAGGCTCGGGAACTTTGAGAAGTTCTTTGACCACTTTAAAACTCTCTCTAGAAGAACTAGAGGCAGATTTTATACGCTCTTCAAAAAAAAGGGCTTTAGGCTGTCGAAGAGCGGACTTATAGCCCCTCATTGCGACACAATATTCTTCTCTCCTAGATAATTCCCAATTCTTCCTCCATAACCTCTCCAGCTTTTTACATCCCTTCCTAAGGGTACGAAGCTCGACAGAGTACCACGGAGCAGAGCCTATTTACCTCAGCGATTCGTCGTAATTCCCTAACTGATATTTGGAGACTCTGTCACCCTGATCTCCAAGAATACAGTTATTTTTCTCCTCCTCACAAAACCCAATCCCGTATCGATTACCTTTTCCTGTGTAAATCCCTTACCCAATGTGTCCTTGCTTCTGAAATTGGCTCCATTCTCATATCCGATCATGGCCCTGTCCTCGTAGACTTCGACCTGATACCCTTCTGCCCCTCACCTGGCAGATGGCGATTTAACAACTCCCTCTTGGCTGACTCCAGGTTTACAGACCAGTTCAGTGCTTTTATTACTGACTTTTTTTACACCAATTCTACCCCTGACTCCTCCTCTGTCATGATTTGGGACTCATTCAAGGCAACTGCTAGAGGTTTTATAATTAATTTTGTCTCTAAAAAACGGAAGGGTTTCGAACGTCAATCTTCCCTCCTTTTAGCAAAAATCAAAAAATTAGAATATTCCTACTATCAATCCCCCTCTGATTCTTCTCTTAAGGATCTTATCTCTCTGAAAGTTGCTTTTAATAAGTCTTCCACTGATGCCGCATCCTCTTATCTTTTAAAATGCAGTGCCCGCTACTATGGCGGTCAAAACAAGATGGGTAAACTTTTAGCCAGCTATCTAAAAACACGTCAAGATAGGACCTGGATTACCTCCATCACTGATTCGGATGGAGTCTCACACTTCAAAGATGAAGACATTCTAAATAATTTTGTTTCTTTTAATAAACAACTTTATACCCCTGAATCCCCTCCTCTTCCTGATGATTTGCCTTCTTATTTTCATTCTCTCACCCCCCCTTCTTCTTCCCATGTTGACTTTTCCCCGCTTGAATCTAACGTCACTTTAGCAGTAATTTCTCACGCAGTTTCAGTACTTCGTCGTGGCAAAGCCCCTCGCCCTGATGGGTTTACTATTGAATTTTATAGCCATTTCTCCAAGCAACTCCTACCCCAATTACTTCTTCTTTTCAATTCCTTTATCTCTGATGGCTCTTCTCATGGTACTTTTCAAGAAGCAATGATCTGCCTCATTCCTAAAGACAACAAAGACCCTACCCTATGCAAGAATTATAGACCCATTTCCCTTGTGAATACAGATTACAAAATCTTTGCCAAACTACTTGCCCTCCGTATAGATCCCATTTTACCTGAACTCATTGGTCCAGAGCAATCTGGTTTTGTCAAAGGTCGCTTATCATCTGATAATTCGAGAGTTTTCTTTAATGTCCTTAGTAAAGCGTCCACTATTCAATGCCCCTTAGCTGCCATTGCTCTTGATGCCGAAAAGGCTTTTGACCGTATTAGCTGGGAATTTATGTTCCGTGCTCTTTCCTGGATTGGCTTCCCCCAAAATTAATTTCCCTCATCGTTCTCCTATATTCTGGCCCCAAGGCTTCTATTTTCGCTAATGGTAAAGTTTCCGATTATTTTTCCCTCTCCAGAGGGGTTCGTCAAGGCTGCCATCTATCCCCCTTATTGTTTATTGTTGCACTTGAGCCCTTTTAAACAAAGATTAGACAAGACAATCTCATTACTGGTTTCAACCCAGGCCCCGCCCAAGTCAAACTATCAGTCTATGCAGACGATATTCCTTTTTATTGTTCCAACCCTGAATCTACTATTCCCTCCTTTCTTCGTCAAGTTGAGACTTTCTCCTTAGTTTTAGGATATCGTCTTAATCGTGATAAATGCGAGATCCTTCCCCTTAATGTATCCTGCCTACGGCATTACTTTGACCAAACTGGGTTTTCCTGGCAACCTTCAAAAATTAAATATTTAGGCCTTTGGTTTTCCTCTTCCATTTCGGACACTCTAAAATTCAACTTTGATTGTATCTCCAAGAAACTCTCGGATTCTATCACTAAATGGAATCCATTATTTCTTTCTTGGTGGGGAAGATTAGATTCAATTAAGATGATGCTAGCCCCTATTATCTTATACTCCCTTTCTATGAATCCTGTCCGTATCCCTCATTATTATTTTAAACGATTAGACTCTCTTCTGTCTAAATTTCTTTGGCAGAACAAACCTCCTCGAATTGCGATCTCCTTTCTTTAAGAGTACAAGTCTCAAGGAGGATTGAAATTCCAAAATTTCAAAACTTATCATCACTCCTTTTCCCTGAGGCAAACTCTTCGTTGGATATCTACAGATCCCCCTACCTATCCACCAATTTGGCTATCCTTGGAAAAGTCTTTCATCTCTCCCTTTGACTTTTCAGAATTACTCGCTTTTTCGGCTCACACTTCTCTCTTGCGGTCTCCTATTATTGCACATTCGTGTCACATTCTTACTCCCCTCATCCCCTCTACTTATCCTTCCTCCGCTTCTTTATCCCATCAATCCATTTGGCACAATAAGCAGCTCTTCATTAAAAATTGTTCCTTCTGTTGGAAATCCTGGCACTCTAAAGGCATACAATGGGTTTCGCAGTTGCTTTGTGATGGAGTTCCCTTATCCTTTTCTGAATTGCAATCCCGCTATCTTCTTCCCAACTCCTTTCATAAACAATATAATCTACTACTCCCTGCACTTCTTTCTTTCCTTCATTCCCTTCCATCTTCTTCTGAATTTCCCCCACTCTACCCTCGTTTGTCTCCACTCTTAAATTCTTCTCCTTCTGCTTCTCGTATCTACTCCTGCTTAATAACACCTTCGGAGCGCTCTAAATCTCTCACTGAACTGGCCTGGGAACAAGATTTATCAGTCACTTGGTCTGTCTCTTTATGGGATAAGCTTTGGATTAAGATTCACAAAATCTCTTGTGCTGCCAATACCACACAAACCCTTTATTTTATTTATCAAAGATTATTGTTCTCTCCATCTAAATTAGCCTCTTTCTCCCCTGATTTTTCTCCGACATGTTGGTCCTGTTCATCCTCTTCGGCTGACTTGTCTCATATGTTATTTCACTGCCCTAACGTTACCTCCTTTTGGCATAGAATTTGGTCACGTATTTCTACTATTTTCCATTTTCAACTCCCCTTCACTCCATCCATTGCTTTCCTCGGCTCCCTTTCTCCAGAGTTACCTCAATCCCCTTCACTACAAGTTGTTTGACCTTTTTCTTGCTGTAGCCTTCCACTTAATTACTTCCAATTGGAAAGATTCCTCAAAACTTACTTATTCTGCCTGGTGGAATGCTATTTGCTTTAATCATCGTTTAGATACCAACTATGTATCCCCTGTTTCCCTTGCCATCAAACGTGACATCCTTTGGATTCCACTCACCGATTACCTTTCCTCCACTTCTTCTCCCTCTCCCCCTCCTATCACCATTGCTCCCTTTAATTTGCCAGATGCAGTTTGTAAACCCCCTTGAACATTACATCATTGTCTTTTTGCCTATTCCTATATCGTTTTTTATTCTACCAACTGTTATTTATATGATTATATGCTGGCTTGCTCTTTTGCATTCAATGTAATCTGTGCACTTGCTACTATAATTGACTTTGATCTTCTTGTTTTATTTTCATTTTTTTTTTTTTTTTTCTCTCTCTCATTCCTTTTTTCATGAACGAGAGTGTATCGTTTATTGATTCCGCTTTTCTATTATTATGCATTAATTATCTCAGTATTCCTTGTATTATATTTTCTCTTCATGCATTTTCACTTTGTATTTTCTGTTTGGTATCAATAAACTTGAACCCAAGAGGCCCACCTTACATACATTAAATAATCTTCAACACAGCACGGCACAAAGCATTAACTGCACGTGCAATTTGTCTAAAACTAAGACAGATACACTTTACATTTGGAAGTAAGCAGTGGTCTGCAGAGTGTGCTTCTTTGGGTAATTTAAGTTCAACTAAGGGATTGGTAAATCTAGTCCCTAATGTATAAACTTCCTTCGAGGTGAAGATATCGGAATTTCTAAAGTTTCAACAGTGACAAGATACATTCAGTGCTATTACAGGTGCATTAGAACCCAGAATCATCAGTTCTGTCTTGTTAGTATTTAGAGCAGTAAATCAGTTTTCACACATCTACTTCTTGGATTAGATCATTCAGATCTTTTCTGCTTTCAACAGATGGTGTTCAACAAAGGTTTTATATAAAACTGAACTCACACTGGACATGACATCGGACCTTGTGAAACACTGCTCATTTTTTGTGACATATCCAGTTTGTAGACTGTGCTGGACCAGTAGCGGTCGGTGGTGGAAGTAGCTGGCAGGCGGTGACGTGGGGAGGGGGAGGGCAGGGAGGGGGATAGTAATGTATGGATTACAGAGGATTACAGGTAAGTAAACATATAAATAAATAAAATGAAGTTCGTTTTGTGCACTGTATCACATTTGGGGAAACTCCCACCACCGACCGCTACTGTGCTGGACTATCCTGTCGGGCAGTCTGGCACTCTTGCACTGTCAGTTTTGCCAGTTTCATAGGGCCCGTGTGTGGCCCATTTATTGTGTTGTGTAACTGCCCACAGGACCATAAAAATGGGCCACGCAATGGCCCTTTCAAGCTGGCCCATCTTGCGGTGCCATACTCACGAACGGACTAGTTCAGCGCTTTAGATTGTGTTCTTCTGCTGCTCAGACTTGTTCAGCTGCCTCACACTTTGTGATGATCCTGTCATCTCTTTTCTGACAGGCACCACATGGAGTTAAAATGTCCTGGGGCCTTGGTCATTTTTATCAGTATAGTAGTACCACACACACAATTTCTGCTTGGATTTCCACACGTGTTACCACATTCCAGTATTTCTACATGGATATCTTTCAGCAAATATTCCTAGTGGGTATAAAACAGCCGGAGGGTGTGATATTGCCACATTTCTCGTAAAACCGAACCAGTGATTGACTACTCACACACACTCTCCCAGATGCAACCTATTTACAGACTACCGAATCGATGCTTGCAAACGTATAACTACCTAAGTACTTTTGGACCTAGTCGTGTTGATCAAAGTCACATCTAGCAGCATAATTAGAAATCAGGTGCTGAGTACTGCAAATATATATATTTTTCCAAACACAGCAAACAAAATTAGCATGGAATAGGTTCCTATTGTGAGATGTTTTACCAGTTCCGAAGGTGACAGGCAACAGTTGTGTCAATCTATCACAAACAATGTAAGGCACACTGATTGCATTAAGGGTAATCTCTCAGGCTCAATTTTTGAACTATATAATTTGAAAATATCAAAGCAGTATCCTTTCTGATATCCCAGCCAGCGCTCTGCGTAATGATTAATCATTTCGGATAATCTTTTTTTCTATAAACACCATTATCCTCTTTCCTAACCCATTTCTTCCTTCATCATATTTCATGCAGTTTGACATTTCTATACAAATGTGATGCAGCCATCAGGCAGGATTACAGAAGAATTGCTGTCATGTGTAATTTTCACATTATTGAAGCCTATTGGTGAGACCAATTTACGAGGAGACAATATCCCTCTATTGCACAATTGGGTGTCCAATCATAACGGCTCCCCTGCTTGCAGCTCTCCAATATGCATGCAGCTGTTCTGGCTTCTTTTACAAGCCCTAGTTTCCTCATTGGGCACAGAACACGCGCTTTTAGTTCACTGAGTTCGAGAGGTTAAGGCCCAAAGGTCACTGCTTTACAGACACCGAGTATTTTAATCAGAAACACAGCTGTATGCAAATAGAAATATAATCTTGCAGCACACTTGGATGTTAGTTTAATAATACTTCTGTAACATCAGGCTACACAAGAGAGATGTGAATTTAGGATTTTTGTTTCATTGTGCATATTTGTATATTTGATTTGCAAATTAATATTTTTCAATCTGAGATGTGTAATTGCATACATCAAACTATAAGTGATTCTAGATGCATCATCCTTTTTAGGAAGAGCAAACGGTGCGAATCGCAAAAATCGGCCGTTTGCACTTCCTAAATTGGTTTCTGGGATGCATCAAGCATTTTTGGAAAATCGCTATTTTCAGCGAATTCCAAAAATGCGATTGCTTTTAAGGAATCGCAAATTTGCGATTCCTTAAATGCAATGCATCATTCTCAAAACATTTGCGATTTTACAAATTGCAAGTGCAAATTACCACGAAGTTGAACCTCGTGGTAATTTGCAAAATTGTTAAAAACGCACAAAAATGCATTTTTTAAACTGTTAAGTTACAGACATACATGTCCTTAGGACATGTGTGTATGTAACTTACAGGTAAAAGTGCATTTCATGGGTGCATGGGGGGGGGGGGTCATTTGGACCCCCCTCTCCACCCTTGAAATGCTTTGTTGAATTCCGATTTCAAATTGCGAATTCGCAATTCCCATTCATTCCTATGGGCATTTCAGCCCATAGGAATGAATGGGAATTGCGAATTCACTATTTGAAACTCGCAATTTTATTGCGATTCGGTAAAAATTGCGATTTTTACCGAATCTCAATAAAATTGCGAAATAAATGATGCATTGCCATTTGCGATTCCTTATTTGCGATTCCTTATTTTTCGCAAATAAGGAATCGCAAATGACAACGTTGATGCATCTACCCATAAGTCTGTTATTTGCTTAAAGAAATGTGATGTTCTTAATGTTAGCACGTTGGGATTAAAATAATAAAATGTGTTAGATGGAATGCTAGCAAACGTCATAGCCAGTGTCAATTGCCTTGGGATTCACTTCAGTCTGTCGCGTTTTTGTCCACTTCACTTCTACATGCAGGAAACAAACACATACAAATCTGTCTGGCAGTTCGTGGTTTACGGAGAGACACACGGAACGGTGTGTTGCCCAGTTACTTCGGTGTGAGAGGGGACCGGCTCTTGGAGATTTTAGCACCCTTACAGCAATTTACACGTGAATAAGGGTTCTTTATGCCCTATTGTTAAAAGGACGTTATTTACAACAGTACGTGGGGAACTATTGGCCGAAGTTTGGGGCTACAATGTTGAACACAACCAATAGTAATTAGCAGCACAATGACTATTTCATAACGGATGTGGATGTAGACTTGCCAGCAATTCAAGGAGACTAACGACTAGTTTGAATAATGCCTTGATTTATGAAACCAGCAGTGCATATCTGGACACTACTGGCAAGGAGCACCCGTTGCGGCGTCGTGGAACCCCGGCTTAAAATTAATTGATTTTGCCTTGAGAAAGTCTGAATACGGATTTGCACAGACGAAACAAGTGTTGGCTTCAATAAGTGCTGGGAATTTCTTTACATTAATAAATTAGCTTTTCCAATGTATGTGAATCGTGGATGATTCTTGAAAATCTCTAGATGATTTGAATAGCATTTACTCGCCTGTGGACTAAAGAATTTTAGCACTTATTGTCAGGACATACCTACATCTGATGTATGCATTTTGAATTTATTGTGACCAATGAGGGTGTGTTATAACTGTGCTTTCAGAAATGGCTCTGCTCAGTGGCAGCTCCACCCCTATGGCGGAGGAGCGTCTCCCCACTGCTTTCTCGCAGTTCGAGAAGCAAAAACATAAAATGGTAATAACTTTTAGTTATTACCATTTCATTTTATGTTTTTTTTTTGCCTGTGGGCAGATGGGCGGGGCTGCTCTGCTTATAGAGTAGCAGGGCAGGAGTGGTTTGCCCACTCCTTTATGGGCAATGACTGGTCGGCCCTCTCGGGCGCCCAAACCAGTCATGCACTCTCCCCTGTTCTCCATGGAGAACATGCCCATGGCGCAGAGACCAATCACAACGCTCCAGTTGGCTTAGGGGTGGGAGCCTGACGTGAGTCGGACACAGGCAAGCAGGAAAGAAGATGCCGGACCCAGCAGAGGCAAGGTTAGATTTAGTCATTCTTATTTTATTCTTTTTATGTAGCCAGCGCCCTGCACACACCCCAGCCTATTTTGGTTGTATTACATAATTTATGTGTCTGGTTGCAACTCAACTATTTCACCTCTCACTATTTACCCCTCTAAGCCAGAGAGGCAGGCACCATGTGTGCAAGAAGAAAAAGTACTACTTTGGTCACTGAACAAATTTGGCAAATTATTTGCTTATGTGTATGAGATAATTTTCACTAATGGAAAAAATATAAAGACACACTCAATCTTAAGAAGTACAATCGAAATTGCTTTTAAAAAATATTTTTCCAACCTATTGTTTTCTCAAACTGCTCTATTCTCGGAAATTCACCTTGCTTCCCTCTATCAATTTCGGAACATTGCGCTGAATTACACTGTGTTTTTATGGTCTGTTTTTTATTTCTCACATCTTATATATTGGTGAGCCACCGTCTTTGCTTCTGGAACGTGTGAGTGCTGAGTGCTTTTGATCAGGTCACATTTTCTTCTTTCCTTTGATTGTGGAGGCAGAGTCTACTCTTTGACACTCAGTGTGCTCTAGGTCCAACCCAAGGGAAGCTGAAACACTTCACTCCCCAATCTCACTAGGCGTTTTCCCCATCTGGGGCCAAATACAGAGGCACAGATTAAAACACAATGGACTTGTACATTTCAGATTTCACATGCATGTCTGTTGGGTATTTATATAGTGCAAACTGAGCTGTAAAGACACCGGTGTACAGACAGGGAGTACAAAATACAGGCTCAAACTTACACTACAGTGGAAAGGGTACAATATGAAGAGGGGGTGGGCAGTGGCATAGCAAGTCTCCCATCGGCCCTAATGCTTGCAAATAAAATTGGCCTAAACTTTCCTGTTGGGCAGTAAAAACATCAATTATTGTAATTCACAGGGGCCCTCACAGCCACTGCAGTTTCTGAAAAATTGACAGCCCACCCCCCTGGGGTCTCAAAAGAGTATGTCTCAAAAGATGACCAAGCCTTAAAACAACAGAGGGCTGAAAGTCGCAGGTGAAGATGACATGCTGCTCTACTGATATAAAAGGTTTAGGTCAAAGAGTTTTAGATCACACCAAAGCTGAAAGATTGCATCAAATGTTACGGACCATCAACATATCTACCAATTGTTAAAATAGTATTTTTTCCCATTTGCTGGAGTGGAAAGCATTTCCTCAATTTTTAACCCCCTCTTTTCCTTCTCAGACTTCCACATTGCATAAATTAATTTGTTCACTGGCTTAAACGCCATCACCTTTTGGACTTGTAGGTCAGGGTACCCATTAACGAGGGGCGTACCTTGGTAAGTAAGATTGGCGGGGTGAGCTTCAGGTTTCCCAACAACCACACTGCCATATAATGTTAAAACACAATAAACGAAAAGCAGGGTGCATGAGAGGGTTTAATGGGCAGTGGAGAAGGAAAGGAATGTGGAATGGTAGGGGTAAGAAGTGACATAGATTACAATAATTTGTGAAATACTCAATATTTTTAACGAGTTTCAAAACAGAGAGGGTGTGTGAGCATTTTTATCTGGGTGTATGGAACAAATCTTGCTGAAATCTTTGATCTCAGGGCCATACATTTAAATCTTGATGTGGCCACTCAGCCTTTCATCTTTCTGAGGTTGATAAAATTAGGGCCTTTGAGTTGAATAACAGAATTTAAATTCGGTGGCAAGGCCTCCTCTGGTGAATATTCGATTTACAAACATACATGGTGTGTTAAGGACACAGACATGTATTTTAATCTTTTTTTTCTTTCAATTTATTTGAAATATTACTCGGTCATTATTTCCTCTGTGCCTCCTTGACCCAGTAACTTCCATGCTTGTATCCATTCTCCTGACCTCCTTTCTTTCCTTCTTCTCATCTTTTTATTTTTCTCTTCTTCAGCACGCCAAGCCATGCCTCGATTCTTCTTTCCATTCTTGCTTCTTTACATCCGAATTCTTTCCCCACCCTTCCTCCTTTGGTGCATATCTCCTTTCTTCCTCCATTTGTTCCGTACTTTCTTTTTTCTTGATCCTTCCTTCATCCCTTCTTTAATGTCTCCCTCTCTTATTCTTAACCCTTCCTTCTACTTGTCTTCATCCAATCTGTTCTTCCTTCTATTCTTCCATCACACATAGTTTACTTCCTTTCTTTATCCCTTAATTTCTTCCTTTCACATAATTTCCGTATTTCCTCCATCTTTCATCCATTACTTATTTCCTCATTCCTTTACTCCCCTTCCTGCCTGCAATCGTTGATGCCTTCTTTAATGTATTCCTTCCTTGATCTTTTCCTTTCTTTTAAACAGTACTGTACAAGCACTTCTCTTTAGTTTGCCAAGTTGCCTCAAGTCAACAAATAACTTTTTCCTTAAGCTACATTTTGAGGTGTACACACATTCTCTAATTTGAGTTCACTTTTGAGTTGTTTTTATAGGATATGTTATGTTATATTGATTCGTACAGTACACTAATCACCTGAGAGGGCGCCCAGGCACATGGTTTGTGGTTGATAGGTCCCCGTGGTTCATATATGTAGAGCCAAGTATTAAGCATCTTATGAAACTCAAAAAGTGAGAAGGCTCTGATGTGTTGAGAATTGTGGATGTGGACTGAGCCAATTAAGGAAATGAGTGGTGCCAGCAGAGGGAGTGGGCGAAGCAGAGGGAAGTGGGGGTGGCCTCCTAAAAATAAATCTGAGCACCTGCACTTAATATTTTACAAATTAAGCACTGATTGTAATGTGATATCTGTAGTGAGACGAGTTGGAAGGCATCTTGAGTTATTTACAGTGCCTGTGACTTTGCAAGCTTTCTACTGTTAGACCTTGCCCTTTTTGGAGGGTTACCCCCAACCTTTTTGCCTTTTACCTCCTAATTTTCTGACCCTGTTTTTGATGCTATAGTATTCTGGATTCTTTACCCCTGCTGATCAGTGCTAAAGTGCATATGCCTTCTGTGTAAATTGTGACAATGCATGGTTAACCATGATTAGAATATTTTATTTCCTGGTAAGTCCCTAGTAAATGCACTGAGTGTACCAGGGCCTGTAAATCAAATGCTACTAGTTGGCTTGTAGAACTATTTGTGCCACCGACATGAGTAGCTCTGTAAATGTGTCTTAGACCTGCCATTTTAGTGTCTGCGCGCTCAGTTGAAAACTGTCACATTGACCTGGCAAGGGCACCCACTTGCCAGGCCCGAACCTTCCTTTTTCTTACATACCCCATGGTCAGGGTGCAATGTATGTGAAAGGTAGGACATGCACTGGTGTGTGTGACATGTCCTGATAGTGAAATACTGTGGATTTCATTTTTCACTCTTGAAAGGCTATCTGTCCCTTAGACTATCATTCGGGCTGCACTGTAACATATTACATGTGTAACTTTCAATTGGGACAAGATTGAATTATTGAGTTTCGGCTCTCTGAACTCAGAATTTATTAACATCTTTGCTTCAGCACATTTTCCTCCGCGTTGCTGAACATTCCAATCGCGGCGTGGCTCGGATGGACCCAGGCCATTCTGCGCCCACGCCCACTGCGCCTCATGACTGCTGGGGCCGTCATAAGCAAGGAAGGCATTAACATACCTCTTGGTAAAGGTGGTTTTTAGACTGGGTGTTTGAAAATTCCACTTTTAGAAAGTGGCCATTTTGTTGCTTTACCATTCTGTGTGCCTCTGACTGTTTGTGTATTCAGCGTCTGGTTTTGGAGTGACAGGAGCTGGGTATGTGCCTTCAATCTAGACAGCCTCAAGGGGGATTGAGGTGAGTCCTGCCTTGCCTGGGTGACTCACCTCTAGGCTGAATACACCTGTTCTGCATTGAGAGTGGTTGGAGGGGTTTCACTAGCACCTGAATAAGCTGTGTCTCCTTTTCACAATGCTGTCTCCACACCGGTGCTCATGCTGGACCAGGGAGGACAGAAATAGTTTGGACTGAGCTCAGAGTCTCTGACACATAGAGAACAATGACAAAATGGGGTATAAGTATAAGCTACAGGGGGGTCCTGGTGATGACTCCTCACTGGCTGAGGCTGAGTCTTCTTGCAGCAGCTGCCCCTAAGCACAATTGCAGGCAGCTGCTGCTCATGGGTGATACCTACCACTTCGCACCCATTCAAAAGTTAAAGTTCAGAAAAATTTCAAAGTCCCTGCCCCATAAGAAAAATTGCGCAGACCGACAGTATCACTTATCTATCTGAATACGTAACTCTTATGTCCTAGAATGGTCACTAAAATAATGGTACTATTGTTCTCAATTTACTTCCTTAGAAGTGTCCTTTAAATTGTTATTCAGTGTCCCATTCCCGCGAGTTAACTTGCTGACTTCAACAAACTTGGCATGTTGTGGGGCAAGCTGTCCTTGACCTATACTGCTAAGCCACAGGCAGCTCGGGCTTCCAGTTGGCGCATGCATACTTAGACCGCCACCTAGGAATCACAGTCAGCTTCCATTTTGTTTTGGTCAGACAGGCCTCAATTTAGGAACTATTACAGACACAAACACAAATAATCATACATTTACGAAATAAAACCTTTCTCCCTACCTCCCCCCTTCTAATAATCGCCCAGTTAGTATTTACCTAGCTTTAAGCAACACATATGCGTGTTTTTACTTACCAATCTTCATGATTTATGCCACAAATAAACAGACAAAAAGCACATTCAGGCAATTTTCAATTAGATTTGAACAAATGCGTACCTTTTTTGACACGATATATGACAAATTAGTAAATTATGCTTGGCTATTTCATGCAAATTAATATCCCACATGTAATTGTGTGTGTGCATTCTATGCTATGTTGGTTAATTTCAAAACCACAAGTTTAGTACATATTATTTTTATGGAAAGTTATTTTTACAAGGGGTATACAAAAAAATGTTGTTTCCAGCTTGCTCCATCAACTTCCCCCTTTGGTGATTTTATCACTAAATATCTCCCAAAACTTAGAAAATGTTTCTCAACATGTTTCAAATTCTTTTAATTAGTATGTGTTATATTTCTGTTTCTTCTAATTTCTTTCTATCTTGATAAGACGTTTCTTTACATTGTTCCATTTCAATGTCACCTTTTTCCCTTTCCCTGTCTTGTTTTTCTTCAATCTTCTTCTTCAAAGACCTTTTGACATTTCTTCTCTGCCTACATTGACAACTTAATCTCAGAACTAAGATCACTATTATTATTACAGTTACTGGTATTAGTATTTTCCCTATAATAGATCTACTTATTTCATAAAACTAATTTTAAACTGCTGTTAAACTTCTCCTAAATTTCTCAAGAACACCTTCACCTCCAATGGTGCTATTTCTTTATGCAATTGTGTAATATTTGTAATATATCTCTCAATGTTCTGACTTTTATCAGGAATGTTGGTACAACAGTGTTGCACCTTTAAAATTCCACAAACTCCTCCTCCTTTGCCAAAATTATATCTAAAGCAAGTCGATTTTGCAGTACCATGTTTCTCATAGCAAACATTTCAGTGTTAACCATTAAAAATCCTCCAGCTGTGTCTGTTGACAATCTGTCTACCATTGTTGACAATTTTCTAACTCCGTTTGCATTAAATGATATGCCTACTGCTGCTATTAGTGCTCGAAAAATATCACCTATTATTTCAATTACACGTTCTCTTCTTTTACGACTTAGTGGCTTACCTATTTCATGAATCCCATTCTTTCCTCTATCAACATGAACATTTTTAGGAAAGACCATGCCAAGGTAACACGACCAGTACCAGTGACCTGGTAACCTGTAATAAGCTGTGTTCCCACACAAAAAAAAAATTCCCGGAATGACTGAGTCATTTCCACCTTTAAATCCCCATCCCCCTTTGATAATATAAGTATCTTCACATTGACTTGCACCCACAAAATAATTATCATACACAGTGTTATCTCTCTGAATACATAATTTCCCTAACAATGGTGTATCTATATTTATAGACACATTTACATTATGTCCTTCAATATTAGCATCTGAAAATGCCCAGTTCGTAGATTTCGACTGTTTCACTTTTTATCGTCGCTTATACTGTTGTCTCCTTTCCTCAACCATATTCAGAAAAACTTTCTCTTCATTTCTCATTTTACAAGCCAAATTATGTTTAAAGGCATAATCATGTGTCAATTCTTGTGTTTCTACGTTATATTCTCCAAAAACTTTAGCAGGCCTAACTTGATTTAGTTCTGCAACAATTTTCAATTTGTCAAATACATCATCTGAGTCAGAATAATAATATTCTAATTTTCCAGTTCTATAAAATAAACTTGTTATTACACTACAGGTTACTCCACATGTTAACGGTAAATGGTGGTACGTCACACCTTTGGAGACAGATGCTGGCAGCTTTACACAGACATGGCAATCGCTAGCATCCATTGTCCTCACATATTCAGACAATAGTCTGGAAAAAGTATTTCTAGAAAAATTGCTGAGCGACTTATCTTGATAAATTCACGTCTATATACATGTAATCTTTCATTTCTCAAATCATCATTTCTATCTTTCAAACTCCTATTTGCTTTCAGTTTTTAATATCAGGTCTAGTGCATATGCCTTCTGTGTAAATTGTGACAATGCATGGTTAACCATGATTAGAATATTTTATTTCCTGGTAAGTCCCTAGTAAATGCACTGAGTGTACCAGGGCCTGTAAATCAAATGCTACTAGTTGGCTTGTAGAACTATTTGTGCCACCGACATGAGTGGCTCTGTAAATGTGTCTTAGACCTGGCATTTTAGTGTCTGCGCACTCAGTTGAAAACTGTCACATTGACCTGGCAAGGGCATCCACTTGCCAGGCCCGAACCTTCCTTTTTCTTACATACCCCATGGTCAGGGTGCAATGTATGTGAAAGGTAGGACATGCACTGGTGTTTGTGACATGTCCTGATAGTGAAATACTGTGGAATTCATTTTTCACTCTTGAAAGGCTATCTGTCCCTTAGGCTATCATTAGGGCTGCCCTGTCACATATTACATGTGTAACTTTCAATTGGGACAAGATTGAAATATTGAGTTTCGGCTCTCTGAACTCAGAATTTATTAACATCTTCGCTTCAGCACATTTTCCTCCGCGTTGCTGAACATTCCAATCGCGGGCGTGGCTCGGATGGCCCCCGGCCATTTTGCGCCCACGCCCACTGCGTCTCATGACGGCTGGGGCCGTCATAAGCAAGGAAGGCATTAACATACCTCTTGGTAAAGGTGGTTTTTAGACTGGGTGTTTGAAAATTCCACTTTTAGAAAGTGGCCATTTTGTTGCTTTACCATTCTGTGTGCCTCTGACTGTTTGTGTATTCAGCGTCTGGTTTTGGAGTGACAGGAGCTGGGTATGTGCCTTCAATCTAGACAGCCTCAAAGGGATTGAGGTGAGTCCTGCCTTGCCTGGGTGACTCAACTCTAGGCTGAATACACCTGGTCTGCATTGAGAGTGGTTGGAGGGGTTTCACTAGCACCTGAATAAGCTGTGTCTCCTTTTCACAATGCTGTCTCCACACCGGTGCTCATGCTGGACCAGGGAGGACAGAAATAGTTTGGACTGAGCTCAGAGTCTCTGACACGTAGAGAACAATGACAAAATGGGGTATAAGTATAAGACCTTAAACCCTAGGACATTAGATTACTTCAAGTAACAAAAGGTCTGACGCGTTGTGCCCTACTGTGGTATCTTGCTTGTGAAGAAAACTCCAAGGGCTTTTGTGTGCTTGGCTCCTGTTGGAAGTCTCAGGGAAATCAAAGACTTCATGGAAGAAGATCCTTGCTTGGTCACAAGGTGACCTGCCAGGTGGGAAAGCTGAAGAGCTGTGTTAGGAGCACTGCCCCAGATGTGTGTGGGGTGGGATGGCCTGCTATTGCTTCTCCTGGGTGGAGCAGGCGAAGGACTAAACTGTTCTTCACCTTGGTAAAAGAAAAGTGCAGGATGACCACTTTATTTATGCTTTCTCAGAGCAAGTGTGGAGCCCTGGATTTCTAATCCCCAGCTGAGGAAATGCTTAAAGAATCAACTAGAGTGTGGTGAGCTCTTCAATTCCTTTTGAAAAGATAACCAGCATATTGTGTTCTGCCTCTTCATTTTTGTGAAAGTGCATGAGGAGCGCTTTTGTTTGCCCTGCATCGCATTCCTGAGGGATGGGAGGGGAGAGCTGAGGAGGAAGAAGCGATCCCCCACTACCTGGTTGTAACCACTGTGTGGTGAGCCCTCCTCCCACCCATCAGGTCCAACGTGAAGTTTTCTGCAGAGAGGAGCTCAGTTTCTTCCACTGCAGCCATGGCATGGAGAGGTTGCCTAGCAACCTGCTGAAGCAGCATGCAGCCCTTCCCATTTTCCTGGAGCATGAGGGTATCAGCCAAAGGTTGCAGCAGCTGTTTGGCCTCAGGAGAGGTTGTTGCCATACCAGGAGTCCAGAGACATGCCTCTGCTTGACTGAGACCCGATCCAAACAGTGAGCAGAGCAAAAGTGTCACAGCCAGGTGTAGCTGGAGTGTCATGCTGTTTGACCCGACAGGCAGGTGGCCCAAGGGGTTTTTTGGCTTGCTCCAAGTGTGGTTTTATTCCCTTCCTGTGGCAGCTACAGGGGGATCCCGGTGAGGACTCCTCACTGGCTGAGGCTGAGTCTTCTTGCAGCAGCTGCCCCTAAGCACAATTGTAGTCAGCTGCTGCTCATGGGTGATACCTACCATGAGGTTTTTGTTTGGAAGCGCCATAATGGGAGAGGCTCATGGAGTAACGATCAATGGCTGCAATTGCCATATTCCCTGTTATATGTGAACAGGTAGCCCGGAGCCTGCCTATAGATAACAGGGACACCAGATACCATAATAGGAGCTCAGGTGCCACTCTTCGTATGTTTATGGCCTGTTTTAGTAATTTCTACACCATGGAAGACAGAGTGGTGATCTGTTGATGTCATATGTGTTGTATTCACTACAGGCTGCATTTCAGGTTCTGATATGTATGTATGATGTTTTAATGCCTTCTATTGGCCAGAATAACGAGTACTCTTCCAGAAACAGCAGGTTATGGACAGTGATGGTGTAAGGTGATATTTTCATAATGATTCATTACAGGTGCACTTATAAGTATTTATGTAGTTCACTAACTGAGATGTTTATGACAATTTCCTTATGGCAAGGAGATTTATGATCCATGTAATGTTGTGCCAATTGCCTAGTGGCAAACTGATTTTTAGGTGATTGTGGTCTAACGTGTTTTATATCTAATGCAAAGGATATTTTGTATATAACCTTGTATCAAGTCTCTTTTTGTGGTCGGTCTAGTGTGCCACTGGTGTGTGTGTGTTGCTCGATTGCTTCACACATTGCCTCTGGGATAAGCTTGACTGCTCTGCCAAGCTACCAAGAGGTTGAGCAGAGGTTTTCATGGGTGTGTAACTCCCTTGCCCTGACTAGAGTGGTGAGTTCTACCTGGCTTAGGTGCATACCCTTGTCAACCAGAAACCCATTTTCTAACACCCACATATCATGTTTGTTGTCATGATTCCATATTCAATTTCAGCAAATGGAAAAGACAATCGATTTTATGGTTCCTCCACTGCATGCCAGCTCGAAAGTGTTTGGGATTCCTCTAAAAAAGTACTGGCAAGACAATCATATGACCATGCTCAAGAAAGCCTAGAGGAGTAATGTCACCAACTTCATCCAGTCAGTGATGAGTGTAACCTCATGGGGTGAAGCTTTGCAAGTGCAATACTTTCATGCAGATCTATATGTATATAGTTAAACAACAGGGGGTGGTGATGGACAGAGTTTCTGAATTAAGCAGAATACTCTCACCCAGTCAAGAGATCAGGGCTTAATCCAACACCGTTTTTTAGCTCACTGCACCATCCCCGGTGGCTTGTTTCCTTCCCAGTGAAAGAATTGGCTTGGTAGTTTGGTTTGCCCTGTTCCCATGATGCACTGGGCCAGGGACAGACTAATTTGCATATTGCCAGGTTCTGTAGCTTGGATGGTGCAGTGAGCTAAAAAACGGTGTTGGATTAAGCCCTGATCTCTTGACTGACTCGTTGAGAGTATTCTGCTTAATTCAGAAACTCTGTCCATCACCACCTCCTGTTGTTTAATTATTTTGTCCACCATAAGCGTGGAAGGGTATACTCAGACGTGAGTCCCTTGCTCATTGCACCATCAGGATTCAAGTAAGCCGGGCCGAAGACGGCTGAAATGCTAGAAACCGGTCCCCGGTAGCTTGTTTCCTTCCCAGTGAAAGAATTGGCTTGGTAGTGTGGTTTGCCCTGTTCCCTTGATGCACTGGGCCAGGGACAGACTAATTTGCATATAGCCAGGTTCTGTAGCTGGGATGGTGCAGTGAGCTAAAAAACGGTGTTGGATTAAGCCCTGATCTCTTGACTGGGTGAGAGTATTCTGCTTAATTCAGAAACTCTGTCCATCACCACCCCCTGTTGTTTAATTATTTTGTCCACCATAAGCGTGGAAGGGTATACTCAGACGTGAGTCCCTTGCTCATTGCACCATCAGGATTCAAGTAAGCCGGGCCGAAGACGGCTGAAATGCTAGAAACCGGTCCCCGGTAGCTTGTTTCCTTCCCAGTGAAAGAATTGGCTTGGTAGTTTGGTTTGCCCTGTTCCCATGATGCACTGGGCCAGGGACAGACTAATTTGCATATAGCCAGGTTCTGTAGCTGGGATGGTGCAGTGAGCTAAAAAACGGTGTTGGATTAAGCCCTGATCTCTTGACTGGGTGAGAGTATTCTGCTTAATTCAGAAACTCTGTCCATCACCACCCCCTGTTGTTTAACTATATGTATATAGGACACTGATTTGCCAGTTAACTCAGACTAGCATTGTTGTTTAGTCAGCTTTAATAGACATAGAACCTTGGTGATGTAATCCGTTGTCCCTCTATCAAAACTATCAATTAATTAATATGAGATTGCTCTTTGAATATTCATCAATGCTGCAATTAAGGCTATGGAGGTGTGGTCATGTATATTCTGTTAAAGGATGATATAGGCACAAGGTGCGCTGCACTTTGAGCATGTCAAGGGTGTTTTCTGGAAGTATATGAGCTTGCAATAGTCTGAGCAGAATGGTGGAACAATGAAGATGAGTGCGATTTTGTGGAATACGCTTGGAAGAAGAAAAGCACCCTTTGTTTGTGCACGTGGGAGAAGAGATGATGCTAATTTCTAATATCAGAGAGTTAAACAAAATCCAAATGTTTTAGAATTTTTAAATCAAACTTTTATCCAGCAGCAAAGACGTGTGATGAGGTCCAACATACGTAAGCCCTTTTTTTGTAACAAGCATTCACGCACAAGGATGGTTTTATCTTAAAAAACAAAACAAAGACATTAAGACACAGGCTGAAGTTGTATCATCATAAGGTCATGGATATTACCAAACGTCCTAGCTAGCTTCAGCACCCACTAATGTTCACTCCGTCAGCTGCAACAGCAAACCTTCGCCTCTCTGTGGCTCATGATTTTCCTCTTGTTTTCCTGGTGGCCTCAAGAAATGTCTAATCTCGAGTAGAGAGTTCCTTTTTAGTGGAAGTAATATGCTTTGCACTCACATCAGTCAGTGTCAGATGAACACTGTCACCCAGGAAGATGAGCTCAACAAATGCAACAAGTAGACAAACATTATGGAAAAGTGATTAGGAGGGTGGCATTTACAGGGTTATCTTAGTGAAAGAATTCTAATTATTATAATAAGTGATTTGTAAAGAGCATGGTTTACTAAAAAGGTTTCCCAGCTATAGCCACCTCCCTGATCCGGAAATCACTGAGCATTTTCAAATAATCCATCAGTTAGCAGATGTTAAGAGGTGGGAACATCTAGCTTTTATGAAAGGTTGTGAACAATTTGCAGGCTCTTAGTGTCTTTGGCAAGGCATTCTAGAGCTTAGGTGTCAGATATGTGAACAACTGATCACTGGTGCAGCGCGGCTCCAAAAATTCTTCATAAACCTTTACCTTAACCTTACAGAGCTATTCACTAATTTCTCACCCATGGGCCCATAACTTCTACTATTCATTCATTCACACAATTGTTCTGCTCCGACGATTCAGTGAAGGCCAAAAGGAGAGCCGGAGTGCTATAGCGGAGTGCCTAATCTTAAAGTTTATACATTATTTACACCTGCAGTTTTTAATTCTAATACCATGGTTTTTCTGAAAGAAAGATTTAAAACACCCCACTATTCATTTTCAATGGATCAGCTAGTAAAAGTTAATTAAAGGACAAGAACCTGCTTAATTATCCATTTATTTAATTTTTATTTAGAGATTTGATCTCCCAGCATGATCTCTACGATTTACTTGGAGAAAATAATTCAGTTATGCATTAATCATTCTGAAAAAAAAGTTAAATTAGAAAAATGTATTTATTAGCATGACAGTTTAGGAAAATAAGTTAAAAGTATATTACCCAGATGTAGAGACGCTGACATCAGCACAAAACAAAATAATTCCCAAAGAAACACCTCTCTATCTCTCTCGATGTTTCCTTCTCATAGGACTTCGCACCCATTCAAAAGTTAAAGTTCAGAAAAATTTCAAAGTCCCTGCCCCATAAGAAAAATTGCGCAGACCGACAGTATCACTTATCTATCTGAATACGTAACTCTTATGTCCTAGAATGGTCACTAAAATAATGGTGCTATTGTTCTCAATTTACTTCCTTAGAAGTGTCCTTTAAATTGTTATTCAGTGTCCCATTCCCGCGAGTTAACTTGCTGACTTCAACAAACTTGGCATGTAGTGGGGCAAGCTGTCCTTGACCTATACTGCTAAGCCACAGGCAGCTCGGGCTTCCAGTTGGCGCATGCATACTTAGACCGCCACCTAGGAATCATAGGACTTCGCACCCATTCAAAAGTTAAAGTTCAGAAAAATGTCAAAGTCCCTGCGCCATAAGAAAAATTGCGCAGACCGACAGCATCACTTATCTATCTAAATACATAACTCTTATGTCCTAGAATGGTCACTAAAAGAATGGTGCTATTGTTCTCAATTTACTTCCTTCAAAGTGTCCTTTAAATTGTTATTCGGTGTCCCATTCCCGCGAGTTAACTTGCTGACTTCAACAAACTTGGCATGTACTCCATGTAGCGGGGCAAGCTGTCCTTGACCTATACTGCTAAGGCACAGGCAGCTCGTGCTTCCAGTTGGCGCATGCATACTTAGACCGCCACCTAGGAATCACAGTCAGCTTCTATTTTGTTTTGGTCACACAGGCCTCAATTTAGGAACTGTAACGACCGGATTTTCGGACCAGATAGAATCAGCTCACCAAGACATCACGAACCCAGCCGAAACGCAACCACCTCCCTCCTCAGGACCCATCTATCCAGGCACCTGGGTACCTACCTGAGGATGGGGAATTAGCAATATTCAAGCTCATATCATCAGAAACACCACTAAATCTATAGGGATTACTAGGAATACTTACTGATTACTAAGGACGTCCATGCCCTACACCACACTCATACCTTATAGTCTCGCGGCAACTCAGACCCAGACTATGCTACCCTCCTACTCATAGTGAAGGGGGCAATTTCAATAACTTACCATTACACACTGACCACAATCAGTGCTCTCTCAAGCCCAATCCTGTGGGTATACGCACTGTGTCCTCCCAGTGCTCTCTCTATTTCATACATACACAAGCCACAATCCTGTGGGTATACACACTGACCACAATCAGTGCTCTCACTAATGCCACTCTCTCTCTAGCAGCAATCTCACTACACACCGTGTCCCTCCAGTGCTCTCACAAGCCACAATCCTGTGGGTATACACACTGACCACAATCAGTGCTCTCACTAACGCCACCTTCCCTAGCAGCAATCTCACTACACACCGTATCCCCCCAGTGCTCTCATTAACGCCGCTACACAACGACGATCACTTTCCTATGAATACCTTCAGCTCTCTCTCTCTGTTGGGAAGTTTCTCTCATACATCTAATACCTACTGGGAATGTCTCATATATTTTATGTGGTACACAAGAATGGCCAAATTACACTGTACAGTTGTTATTATCTAATACAAGTTCTCCTCTCCCCTCATTATTCAGTTACCATTTACCTGGACGGGATACGCATCCGTTCACATAACAGCATCTGACTAGAAGAAAGGTTAACCTTATCATAAGAAAATAACAAGTACACAGTAGTTCACTAAGAACTGGGGTTCCTTTATTATAACAATTATATCAACAATATAATACTGCACTATAACACATAGCCTGAAAAGTAAGAGGGGAATAGACACATACACAGATCTGCGGGGTCTCTTTATTATAATGGAAAGCTTTATTACTATAACACATCCATATGTAACTGACAAGGACTGTAGAAAGCTAAAGAGGGAATGGATTATACTGCACACCGCTGAAAGTAAAAAGGATTAGCAATACAGTAGGGACAAGGTTAATGTTTAAGTGTAAAGCAAACTAATATAACAGGACAGATATCACCTGATTAGTATGAAGTCTTGCTCTAGCTGTCATCTGGGTTCCTCTCTTGTCTGTGCCTCGGTTCGTCTCAGATTTTTCCCTGCACTCTTGGACACGCATCTGCGCTGATCACTCTGCACTAGATTCCTCTCCCCCACGAACTGTCTTCACCTTCAAACTTCAGTCTAATGATATAGTTTCTGCCGCTCTCATAACCGTTCGCTCCACTAGCTTCTTCACTGTCTGATTATCCCAGCTCCAATGTCCAACTCACTCCAGCTGCTCCCACAGACTAATCCACGATATAACTTCAGTCTCTTCCAAAAGGCATCACTCCAGACTCCATCTGATCACAACTCCTTCTGATAAGTAACTACTTCTGACTGCTTTCTTCAGCTCTAAACATCATCTGCTCACAACTGCTTCTGATAACTCCAGCAATCATCTGTCTGCTCTCTCTCTCTCTGTTCTAAGCACTAACTCACTGACTTCTCTCTCTCCAAGAACCGACTGACTTCTCTCTGTTCCAAACACCAACTCACTTCTCTCTCCAGCTTCAACTAACTGCTCCGCCTCTTCTGCACTTCACTAATATGGAATGCTCTCTCCTCATGGAAAGTTCCAGCCAGTAGCCTCCTCCCACTGGATACATGTACCAGGCTCCTTGCTCTAGACGCTCCCACAGTGACCAGCTGCTTGTTTCGTCTAGAGACTGGAGCCCAGGGACACTTCTTGATAAGATTCAGCTCCGGCCGGTTCTCTCTAGTTTGCAAAGAGCGAACAACACCTCATAACTAAAACATCACCTTTACCCTGCAAGCATCTCAGTCTGCAGGGACAGAAAGCAAAATGGAGTCTTTCTGGTTCTGGGCCTTGTAGGCCCGAAAAGGACTTAACTCTATCAGAATACATACACAAACCATACCAATATGTAATATAAAGTCAGGACTACAGGATCCACCCTCTACTATAGGTAGGATGATGAAAGGACACATAATTATGTCAAAGCCAATAGGCAATAGATGGATTAGAGTCAAGAATAAGGGATCTACCATCATATAAAGCAGCTATCCTCTAGTTTATGCTTCTAGGTCTGGAAAAAGGCCTAAAAAGGACCAACACGAGCCAAGAATAAGGATCTAGGATGGTAGCAAGCTTAAAGTCACCATCACTCAAAAATAGAGCCAAAAACATGGTCACTACAGGAACTATTACAGACACAAACACAAATAAACATACATTTACGAAATAAAACCTTTCTCTTTACCTCCCCCCTTCTAATAATCGCCCAGTTAGTATTTACCGAGCTTTAAGCAAAACATATGCGTGTTTTTACTTACCAATCTTCATGATTTATGCCACAAATAAACAGACAAAAAGCACATTCAGGCAATTTTCAATTAGATTTGAACAAATGCGTACCTTTTCTGACACAATATATGACAAATTAGTAAATTATGCTTGGCTATTTCATGCAAATTAATATCCCACATGTAATTGTGTGTGTGCATTCTATTCTATGTTGGTTAATTTCAAAACCACAAGTTTAGTACATATTATTTTTCTGGAAAGTTATTTTTACAAGGGGTATACAAAAAAATGTTGTTTCCACCTTGCTCCATCAACTTCCCCCTTTGGTGATTTTATCACTAAATATCTCACAAAACTTAGAAAATGTTTCTCAACATGTTTCAAATTCTTTTAATTAGTATGTGTTATATTTCTGTTTCTTCTAATTTCTTTCTATCTTGATAAAACTTTTCTTTAAATTGTTCCATTTCAATGTCACCTTTTTCCCTTTCCCTGTCTTGTTTTTCTTCAATCTTCTTCTTCAAAGACCTTTTGACATTTCTTCTCTGCCTACATTGACAACTTAATCTCAGAACTAAGATCACTATTATTATTACTGTTACTGGTATTAGTATTTTCCCTATAATAGATCTACTTATTTAATAAAACTAATTTTAAACTGCTGTTAAACTTCTACCAAATTTCTCAAGAACACCTTCACCTCCAATGGTGCTATTTCTTTATGCAATTGTGTAATATTTGTAATATATCTCTCAATGTTCTGACTTTTATCAGGAATGTTGGTACAACAGTGTTGCACCTTTAAAATTCCACAAACTCCTCCTCTTTTGCCAAAATTATATCTAAAGCAAATCGATTTTGCAGTACCATGCTTCTCATAGCAAACATTTCAGTGTTAACCATTAAAAATCCTCCAGCTGTGTCTGTTGACAATCTGTCTACTATTGTTGACAATTTTCAAATTCGGTTTGCATTAAATAATATGCCTACTGCTACTATTAGTGCTCGAAAAATATCACCTATTATTTCAATTACACGTTCTCTTCTTTTACGACTTAGTGGCTTACCTATTTCATGAATCCCATTCTTTCCTCTATTAATATGAACATTTTTAGGAAAGACCATGCCAAGGTAACACGACCAGTACCAGTGATCTGGTAACCTATAATAAGCTGTGTTCCCACACAAAAAAAAGATTCCCGGAATGACTGAGTCATTTCCACCTTTAAATCCCCATCCCCCTTTGATAATGTAAGTATCTTCACATTGACTTGCACCCACAAAATAATTATCATACACAGTGTTATCTCTCTGAATACATAATTTCCCTAACAATGGTGTATCTTTATTTATAGACACATTTACATTATGTCCTTCAATATTAGCATCTGAAAATGCCCAGTTCGTAGATTTAGACTGTTTCACTTTTTATTGTAGCTTATACTGTTGTCTCCTTTCCTCAACCATATTCAGAAAAAATTTCTCTTGATTTCTCATTTTACAAGCCAAATTATGTTTAAAGGCATAATCATGTGTAAATTCTTGTGTTTCTAAGAAATATTCTCCAAAAACTTTAGCAGGCCTAACTTGATTTAGTTCTGCAACAATTTTCAATTTGTCAAATACATCATCTGAGTCAGAATAATAATGTTCTAATTTTCCAGTTCTATAAAATAAACTTGTTATTACACTACAGGTTACTCCACATGTTAACGGTAAATGGTGGTACGTCACACCTTTGGAGACAGATGCTGGCAGCTTTACACAGACATGGCAATCGCTAGCATCCATTTTCCTCACATATTCAGACAATAGTCTGGAAAAAGTATTTCTAGAAAAATTGCTGAGCGACTTATCTTGATGAATTCACGTCTATATACATGTAATCTTTCATTTCTCAAATCATCATTTCTATCTTTCAAACTCTCATTTGCTTTCAGTTTTTCAAATCAGGTCTAAAAGGAATGATAATAGCAAGAATTACCATATTAACATTAATATTCCAGTTCAATTTAACCACATTCTACACCATTTTTTAAAAATGGAACATTTAGATTTAATCACTTCATTAGTAGTCATTTTATTTTTTACACAGCAATTTTCACAATCTTTTACCCTCAATTGTCTCTTTTTAACCTTGTTTCCAATTTCAATGTTCACTTCAAGCTGAATTACGGCTTCTGTTTGGATATATATATATCCCTTTCTTTTTACTGTTACACTTGGAAATCCTTTTCTTTTCTTTGTGTTACAGTTTACTCACTTTTCTTTTTCAACACCTTGGCTATACAAGTTCTCCTGGCTGCCGTTTACTTCTCTTATTGGAGGCAGCCCCATGTAGCTCCACTCAGGTGATTTGTACTTTTGATTTGGTATTTTCACTCTTTTTGGCCTTTGCACAACCTCTATTTTCTTTCCCAACAACTCCTTTTGACTGGTTATTTTGTTTACTTGATCCTCTTGTACTTTTTCTTTGTTAACCAGTTTGATTTTCAGTCCATCAATTTCTTTAGGCCAATGATATCCTTTTCTGACTCTTTTTATTTCAGTTTCTGTAGTGTTTCTCTCTAAGTTCGTTTTCTTGAATTTCTCCTCAATTGAGTTTCATCATCACTGTCATTTGTCTCTGTTTCAGATCTTTCTATAGTTTCATTTAAAATTAATTTTACAGAATCTGATTTTTTTTCGGAGTTTAAATTCTCTCTGGTCAGTTCTTTCACTCTGTTAGGAACTTCTCCATAGCTGGTACTTGGAAGCTCATCCTCATCGTGAGTTATTTCCTTTTCACCAGTTTTGAGAGTCCGGTACCCGCTTTCAGAGCTTTCAGACTGTCCTTCAGTATTTTCCAAATTACCATTTTTATTTTCACTTAACTCAGTGTCCTTACTGGTATCAGTTTCTACCAAATCTCAACTTACAGGTCGATCTTCAATATTAGGTATTTCAACAATTTAATGTTCTCCTTCTGATTCAGAGCTAGTATCTGATATCTCCAGATGTCGACAAACAGGTCCAACTTCAGTACCTGGATCTTTTTCTGGTTCACCATCAGTGTCTGAATCAGTGTTGCTTTCACTCTCCTCCTGCAGATTTTCAGGCTCTGGCACACGAATAGTGTGACTGGTGTGTACCCACCTTTTGGTTCCAGCACACTTAACTGCAGTGGGACTAACCAGAACAACTTGTTGAGGTTTTTGCCAGCGACGCACTAGACATCTTCTTCTCCTGTGAACTTTTATCCGAACCCAATCTCCAGGGACTAGATCATGAGCTGGATGTTTCTCTTTCATTTGTGACTCTGTTCCCACCTGATGGAACACAGAAGTTACTACGTCAGACAGATTTTTGCAGTAATCCAGTATGATGTCATCATTTATGATCAACAGTTTATCAACTGGAACAAATGCTTGTCTCATTACTCTTCCCATCAAAATCTCATGGGGACTTAATCCTGTTCTTTTGTCAGGAGTGCTCGTCAGGGTCATTAGAACACGTGGCAGTGCATCGGGCCATTTTAGTCCTGTAGCCAAACACATTTTTGCAATTCTGTTTTTTTATTGTTCCATTTACTTGTTCAACCACCCCTGAAGCTTCTGGTCTGTAAGCAAGTGCAACTTTTGATGAATGTCCAGTGCTTCATAAATCATTTGCATTATTTTATTGTGAAAATGAGTTCCACGATCTGTTTCAATAGTTACTGGAAAACAGTAGCGTGGTATTATCTCACGTAACAGGAGTTTGGCAAAAGTCACTCCATCATTCCTCCTAGTGGGGAATGCTTCAACGCATCGTTAGAATAAACAAATGATCACAAGTACATACCTAAGTCTGTTACATGGTGGGAGCTCCATGAAATCTAACTGCATTCTTGTGAATGGACCTCCCTCCCGTCCTATGGTTCCCAAACTCACAACAGTTTTTCTTCTTGGGTTCAGTTGTTGACACACAAGGCATCTCTGACGAAGGCTCTCAGCAATCATCCTAAACTTAGGATTGTACCATGTCTGTCTAAACATTCTGATCATAGCGTCTCTTATGATATGGGCTTGACCATGATACATTCGGGCCATATTTGAGCTCATGTTATCAGGCATTACTGGTCTTTCATCTTTGTAAACCCAGATTTCATCCTCTCCTCTTTGTCTACATCCTGCCTTTAACCAGTTATGTTTTTCTTCTTCACTAGCCTCTTCCTGCATTTGTTTTACCTCCTGCCATGTCTCCACTACTGTGGTTAGCATCAAAGGACTTGAAACATATTCAGTTTGCCTATCCCGATTGTTAGATGCATGATTTTTGGCACAGTATTTTTCAATTGAATCCACATATTTATTACCACGAGTGATATACTCATTTCCTTTTTTATGGGCAGTGCATTTTACAACAGCTATCTTATCTGGCAATTGAATGGCATCAATTAACATTTTCACAAATTCAGCATTTCTAATGGATGATCCTGCCAAAGTCATATAACCTCTTTGGGACCACAGTAGACCATAATCATGTACCCCCCAAATCCATACTGACTGTCAGTCACTATGGTGATCCTTATTTCTATTCCCAACTCACATGCTCAAATCAAAGCAATCAATTCTGCAATTTGAGCTGAACGGATTCCTGTCCGACAAGATGCTTCCAAGACATCTGCTACTGTACAAACAGCATACGCAGCGCTCAGTACCCCCTCATCTGTCCTCAGACATCATCCATTAACAAACATCACGTAATCAGATTCAGGTAACGGTACATCTTTGATATCAGGCCTTGGTTTAGTGCAGTATTCTAGAACATACAGACGTTTGTGATCCACTTCATCTCTTACTTCCACCTTCATAACATCAGGTAATAATGTAGATGGATTCACATTTACACATCTTGAAATTGTAACGTTGTCTGCACTAGAATCGTTTTCTCATATTTTGTGATTATTTTATTAGTAAGGTATTGTGTCTTGGTTCTAGTGAGGAGAATCTCCACCGAATGAGGTACATACACTCTCAAAGGAAATCCCATCACTATACCTTCACTTTGTTCAATACTCATACTTGTAGCAGCTACTGCTTTTAAGCATCCTGGCAACACCCTTGCAACGGGATCTAAAACAGCAGAAAAATATGCAATTGGCTTTCTCAGTTTTACTTGCCTCTGTATTAAAACTGACAGTGCACATCCTTCCCTCTCACTGCAGTATAGTTCAAACTCTTTTTCATAATCTGGCATTCCCAATGCTGGTGCTTCACATAGACTTGTTTTTAGCTGCTCAAAAGCTTCCAGTTCTGCATTATTCAGAGTTACTGGGTCTTTTACATATGCTTTTGTCAATCTCTTTAAGGGTTTAGCTATTAGTGAAAATCCACTAATTCATTGTCGATCGTATCCAACCATTCCAAGAAACATTCTCACCTGTCTCTGTGTTTTTGGAGGTTTCATTCCTTTTATCATTTTTATTCTTTCTAAGGTGACTTGTCTGATCCCCTTAGCAATCTTGTGGCCCAAATATTATACTTCTTTCTGAGAAAATTGTAACTTTGATGGTGACACTTTATGCCCATCATCTGCCAAATGATTTAACAATGTAAAAGTTTTCTGAAACACATGCATCTTTTGTTTTTGACCCCAGTAGCAAATCATCAATGTACTGCACTAGAACTGATTCTCAAGGTAGACTTACATTTTCTAATGATTTCTTTAACAATTGATTAAAGATTGAGGGACTTTCAGTATACCCCTGAGGAATTTGTCACCATGCCAAAATACGGTCTCTGAATTGGAACGCAAATATTGGTTGGCTTTCAGGGTGTAATGGAACCGTGAAGTAAGCATTACATAGATCAATGACTGCATACCATTCTGCATCATGTGGAATTTGATGTAGAATTACCGCTGGGTTTAGCACAATTTGGACAACATGGAACAACTATCCTATTTACCTTTCTCAGGTCCTGCACTATTCTGAATGTTCCGTTAGGCTTTTTCAATCTCATTATTGAGGAATTACAAGGAGTGCTTTCTATTTCTCTCAAAGTCCCTTGCTCAATCATTTTATCTATTACCGGTGTTATTCCTTCAATGGGTTCAGCTGTCATTTTGTACTGAGGAATATTTGGATAACTTATTCCTTCTTTCACAGAAACTTTCACAGGATCTACATTTTTCATGAAACCAATATCTTCTCTAGTGAAATCCCACACTTGCTCTTTAACTACTTCTTTCAATTCATCCGGTATTTTCTCTCAATCAAACACAGGAAACATACTGTTCTTTTCTGCTTCAATTAGTGTCATTGTCATTTTATATAAACTATCCTCGTCTGGAGTTTGAAGCTCAATGCTATCTGGTGAGCAACAAATGACACAGTTCATTTTACACAGTATGTCGCTTCCAAGAAGATTTACAGGACTACTGTCACACACTACAAATAGATGCATATCTTTGAAATTTCCAATCTCTATTTCAATTGGTTTTGTTAATGACATTTTAATCTGCTAATTAGCTACACCTACAACTTGAATGTGTTCACCCGAGAGAGGAATATTTTGAATTTCCTAACAATAGAACGGGTAGCACCTGTGTCCACTAGGAAGTCACATCTACATCATTCACCTTCCCATTTACATTTGGACCAGACTGATTTACCTCTAGAGTAGCGCCAAGCACGCACTCTTCTCCCTCTCTCAGGCACCATCAGAAACTGCCATCCAACTCACTTCTGTCTTCTTTCAGCCAATATTGCGGACTCACATGCACTCTGTTGTTTCTTGTTACCTGATCTCCTGCGCAAAATCCTGTCTCTGTACTGTAACTCTGTAGGTTTATATTGTGAGGAAGTGGGGGTTGTGGCACCTGACACTGTGGAGGAACTACCTGTTGCAGGGGCGATGGTTGTTGAATTATCTCATTCTGAACCTGCGGATTCAATGATGTATTTTCCGGATTAACTTTCGGTGGATACTTACACTCTTTCCTCCAATGTCCCATCCTACCGCAATTATGACATGGATATTTCTTCTTTAATTCTTCTATATTTCCAGTTAAGTTTGGCTTATTAAAATTCCCTTTTACCCTACTTTGGTTACCTTCTGTAGTTTTGTTTTCTAATTGAGCTACTTAATGCTCTGCAACCGTTACTTGTGCCCACATTGCTTTCTCCTTGAGTTTCCTTTGTTTTACTTTAATTTCATCACTACAGTATTTTGCATGTCTCAGGACTTCGTCTACAGAACATGACTGCCATCCCATTAAAGTATGCTAAATCATATCCCCTATTTCTGGTCTCCACCCAAATACATAGCGATATACAAAGTGACTCATATCCTTTTCATTCAATTCCTCATATCCACTGTACTGTTTAAACACTAATAACAGTATTTCATAAAATGTGTGAACTGACTCTTTGGCTTCTTGTATTGTCTTATCTGATTTTACCAAATCTGTTTCTTTTGGTGGAATTTTATTTTTCGGAAACACGATCACTTTCTCATATTTCCACATTACTTCAAGTCCAGGAGCACCTGTCACTTTGTCTCGTAGATATTCTTCTTTTGGCCAGTTCACCATAATCTTACACTCTGACCATAGATCGGCTGGTACTACTATGTGGAATAACCCATCTAAGTCTTCCCACAAAACTTTTGAAACTTTCACAAATCGATCTACTTGCCTATACCACTCTACTGGCTTCTCTCTCAATCTGGGAAAGTCATTTGTGAATGATAAAATATCTTGTCTACTCTGAGGTACATGCACATATCCTCCTCCTTGTATTTCTCTCAAAGGAAATTCTTTTACCACTTTTTCCTTTTCTCTTACTGGAAGCGCTAATGTGGATTTGTCACTGCTTTCCTCTCTTTTCTTTGTCCAAATCATTTTCCATTTATCAGTGTCTCCCCATTTTCTCAATAACACAATTAATTCTTTTATTTGAGTAATTCTCCCTGCTGTATTCATGTTCTCTATATCCTTGTCAGTAAAACCCACTCTACAAGATTCCTGCAATACTTTGTATTTTGTAAAATCCACATCCATTTCAATTGCTAAACTTTCAAACCGATCATGCATGCTTTTGGTTTTCCACGTAATACTCTTACACATGAAAGTGATCTCATCATCCTGATAATTTTTTAATGTATCTGCACCAATTGTTCCAAATATTAGTTCCTCCATATCAACTGTTAGCCTTGCTAAATCTAACAATTTTGGTACCGTTTCTTTCTGTTTTAAGGTTTTGATCCAATCACTTAATTCCTGCTCTGTTGGCCCTACTGGAGTTTCTGTTAAATCACATTTTTTCTACACTTTTCTCAGGTGTTATAGAACCAGACTTTGCTCCTATTGAGCATTTATACAGTAGACTCTGATTAAAAGTCAAATCTGTCGGTGTCATTTGGTTGGTACATTTAATTTCTGATAAGTCTGGGTAAACCTTTTCTTTTACTTTTTGTAAACTCTAATTTAAAGGAATAGTTAGAGATGGCTCTTTTATTTTCTGGTTTTCAAACACTGAGATTACAGGACCTATTGTTACTGGAACAGTTACGGCTTCTATATTTTTAATAAGCTCCTGTATTTTTTCAGCGAGTTCATTTGTTTAACATATATATTCAGAAGTACTCTGTTGTGCTTCAACTTGTTGTTTCCAATTCTCTCCATTCCATTTCCTTGTTTAGGCGTCCCAGTATATCTGGCTCCTATTAATGGAACATCTTAATCATACCTCATTTCTACTCTCTCCGGGACATCTCTGAAGTTTGAAAATCGTTTTGGAGTTTCTGCTAATCTATCCACTAAGTGTGGAGCACTTGGAGTTGTACCCATAGATTTTGCTTGGTATGGAGGTGGTCTCCTATTTAGGATCTCCTCCAGCACTGCATCCTCGGATCCACAATCCTCATAACTCATTTTTCCTGTTTCCATATTATTCCTCTTTTTTGTACATTTAAAACCCTTTTTCCTCATCAACCAATCTAACCGGATACATTCCATCACACATGTTAGCATTTCTCCACCTTCGCATTCTAGTCTCATGTGTTTCTCGCCAAAATCCACAACCTCTATTTCTTGGTCCTACGTAGTCTCCAAACCTTTCTTGCTGTAAATCATGCATTTCATCTTCCCACTCAGCTAAAGCTTCAAATTGAGTTGGTCTGGGTCTTGGTTCAAGCTTCATCATCTTGTCTCTCAAGTTTCTTAACACCACAAGACTGAAAGATCCTACTTCTGGGAAAGCTAATGCACCATCATTTTTGGTATACCTTGCCCAATTTTCCAACCATATATATGTATGGTAGCCATATTTTGCCAACATGTATGATGCTGGCATCTTCGGCGGAGGAAATATTTTTCCCTCTCCAGTTTCCAAATGTAAACATTTTTGAAACCATGAAGATTTTTCTTTCTCCATTCCATAATAAAATTCCATTTTGCTATTAATCTCCTGTCTTTTCAAAATATCACGCACTCTTCCGTAACACCAGCCTATCGCACACTATTGCATCAATTAGAACAAGATACGTTTCATTAGTGCTCAACTAATTATTTCGCTGTTTTCGCTGATGCATTAATCAGCCCTTACTCTGTCTTGGTCACACGGACCAATCCCAGCGCGACACTTTTGACGTCAGCCCTGCTCCGGCTTCCGCAGCTTAGACTGACCCCTCCTTTACAAAATGTATCGGCACACTGTATTTACACTTTTATACAGCAAAATCAGTTAGTAACTACATAAAACAACTCCATTGGTCTGTTTCGCTAAAACCAAAAGAATATTTCTTCAATCCCACAAGAATTCTGTATCTCCAGTAGACAGCGCTTACCTCTTCTCTACCACAGAATTGTACTTTTCCCGATAAAGTAGCACTTCCCTCTACCTTACCCTTCTCTCAAGCTTAAGTTAAACTTTATTACTGTCTCCAGGTAGAGTTTTAAGACAGAATACACAATGATCCCTGTACTCAGACCCAAGATTTCACATGTTGCCCTCGCTATACATTCACCACTTTTACATGTAAAGGCCCCTAAACTTGTAACATACGACGATGTCACCACTTTGAAACAGACTATGTGATGTGCGACTTTACTTGCCACACTTCCACTGCCTACAGATAGAGTGACCAGTATCCCACACTTTCCGGAAGCCTTTTCCAGACTACATATAACGTAATACGAACTCAACAGATGTTAGTCCAAAAGTTTCTGTACATCAAAATCCTATATATTCTACTCTACACATCATATATCTTAGTCAACCTATAGCAACCTATGCTCTGCTACCAAGTATTACGGGTGCAGCGCAGCTCCGAAAATTCTTCATAAACCATTACCTTAACCTTACAGAGCTATTCACTCATTTCTCACCCATAGGCCCATAACTTCTACTATTCATTCATTCACACAATTATTCTGCTCCGAGGATTCAGTGAAGGCCAAAAGGAGAGCCGCGGAGCTATAGCTGAGTGCCTAAACTTAAAATGTATACATTATTTACACCTGCAGTTTTAAATTCTATTACCATGGTTTTTCCACAAGAAAGATTTAAAAAACAAAAACACTATTCATTTTCGATGGATCAGTTAGTAAAAGTTAACTAAGGACAACAAGACCTGCTTAAGTCTCCATTTATTTAATTTTTATTTAGAGATTTGATCTCCTAGCATGATCTCTACGTTTTACTTGAAGAAAATAATTCAGTTATACGTTAATAATCCTGAAAGAAAAGTTAAATTCAAAACATTTATTTATTAGCATGACAGTTTAGGAAAATAAGTTAAAAGTATATTACCCAGATGTACAGACGCAGACATCAGCACAAAACAAAATAGTTCCCAAAGAAACATCTCTCTATCTCTCTCGATGTTTCTTTCTCAAAGGACTTCGCACCCATTCAAAAGTTAAAGTTCAGAAAAATTTCAAAGTCCCTTCGCCATAAGAAAATTGCGCAGATAGACAGCATCTCGGGGTGCAAAGATTAGGTCAAAAAGCGAGCTCTTTTCAAAGTCCCAAATGTCCTCTTTTATACCCTTTTTCACTAATTTATCTATCTAAAATTGTAACTCTTATGTCCTAGAAGGTCCATGATTGGTCAATTTAAAGTTGGATGAGCATCACTTCATCGCTTTACTGTTCAATGTATGCAAAGTCATCATTATGACTAAAAAAAATAGTGGAGCTATTGTTCAAATTTTACTTCCTTCAAAGTGTCCTTTGAATTGTTATTCGGTGTCTCATTCCCACGAGTTAACTTGCTGACTTCAACAATCTTGGCATGTACTCCATGTTGCGGGGCACGTTGTCCTTGACCCGTACTGCTCAAGGCACAGGCAGCTCGCACTTCCGGTTGGCGCATGCGTACTTAGACCGCCACCTCGGAATCACAGTCAGCTTCCATTTTGTTTTGGTCACACAGGTCTCAATTTAGGAACTATTACAGAAAAAAACACAAATAAACGTAATTTTATGAAATAAAGCCTTTCTGTTTACCTCCCCATTCTAAAAATCTCCCAGGTAGTATTTACCTAGCTTTAAGCAACACATATGCGTGTTTTTACTTACCAATCTTCATGATTTATGCCACTAATAAACAGACAAAAAGCACATTCATGCAATTTTTAATTAGATTTTAACAAATGCGTACCTTTTATGACACGATATATGACAAATTAGTAAATTATGCTTGGCTATTTCATGCAAATTATTATCCCACGTGCAATTGTGTGTGTGTATTCTATTCTATGTTGGCTAATTTTAAAACCACATGTTCAGTACATATCATTGTTATGGAAAGTTATTTTTACAAGGTATATACAAAAAAATTTTGTTTTCACCTTGCTCCATCACCACCTTGCTGGGATTTTTTAACTCTGGGACCACTGCCAACTGCAGACGGCTTGAGCGGAGTGAGCATTTGGGAGTGTACCAGGACACAAGAGGTCTCAGTCACATAAGCCCTGTGTTGGATAGGCACTTGGGTATATAGCATAAGGCCTTGAATTGGAAAAATATGTAGCATATTGGCTGAGGAGGTAAATTTGGGTGGAAGGAGGAGGAACTGTGCAGCTGCATTTTGTTAATTCTGGAGCCGTTTGAGCAGAGTTTCACTGTATCCAGGTACAGAACATGGGGGCTTAGCCTGCAAGGGCAATATAGCGGACGTGTCTTGAGCTCGCTCCACCACTTATCCCCTTAATCAGTTAAATGTATCTGATTTACCATGGTATCTAAAGCGAGGTGCCTTGGCGGACTATTGGGGACAACCTCAGGCAGGTGATTGAGTGCTGATGCCACCACAACCACTATCGAGGGAGCGCACAAGCTGGTAATTGTGCCCAGCCTGAAGAGTGCAACCTGGGAGGAGCTTGCTAAATTGCCCACGAGCGGCCGCTACACCAGGCGAGAATGGCGCAGATAGCGGCACACATCATGCTATCCCACGAAAGGAGCAAGGATTGAATGAAGTGGCCACAAACAGTGCCACCCGGTAAGTGAGGTGACAGGTGGTGTTGCAACTGAAAGAGCAGAGCAGCGGCCTGGATAAAGGCTACTAGAGGAGGCAGTCAGAGTCGCTTACGTGGAGCAAGCAATTGATGTAGATATAACCGATGCCGCCTGTGGAGAGAGGGAACTAGTGGTGCTGTTGAGTCTGTGGCTGTTGAGTCTGTGGCCTCGATATGGCAGAGATATGATACTGCGGGAAACCTGGATGATATCCAAGGTCAAATTCGACAACGTAAAGGTCCTATTTTTCCCAGATTACGCACTTAAGGTCCAACATCAGCGGGGATCTTTCCTGCAAGTTAAACAGAAGGCTACGGAATATTGCATATTCTTAACTCTTTCTGGCAATACTCAGGGCCATATTATCAGAACCTGGGCTTCTATGGGAATTCACAAGGACATATTATCACGGCCCTTACCGGCACTTTAGCAGCAGTTTCGTGCTGCTTAAGAGGCAATAATGTTATCGCCGTTCTTGATATTATGGCCTTCAGATTCGTATCCTTTGATACTCCAAAAGACACTTGGGACTGGTTGGAAACCACAGGCCTGTTTTTGGGTCTGCCATCAACATGCATACCAGGCACCAGTAGTGGTGGGCGGGCATAGTGAGGAATAGTTGTTGACGACCCTAGAGACTAAGGGCCCGATGTAGGTAATAGTGAAATACCGAATTCTAAATACCAAATTTTACCAATTCGGTAGTTAGAAATCAGTATTTCCGATGTAGGTAAGAATTTGGTAAAAAATACTAAATCCTTAATATTTGTTATTACTGATTCGGTAATTGAGATTCGGTAATAACAAATACCTACCCATTCATTCCTATTCACTTGTAGGCGCATATTAATGAATGTAAAGACATTTGGTATTACCTTTTCGGTATTACCAAATTGGTAATACCGTGAGGTATTTCAAGGGTGCCAGGGTGTCCAAAGGACACCCTGTTGCACCCCTGAAATGTGCAAGTGTGCACATGTGGCACACATGCATGCCCTAAGGGCATGGATGTGTGCCACATGGCACTTAAAAAAAAGCAAGAAAGTGCTTTTTAAAAAGAAATTCTGCAATTACCACCAACTTGAAGTTGGTGGTAATTACTGATTTCTTGAGGCCCAAAAGCACTCTTTTATGTGCTTTCTACATTTCATTTAAGAAATCGGTATTACTGATTCCTTAAATGAAAGGCCAATTAGGAATCAGTATTAAGGAATCAGTATTTACCGATTCCTTATTACTGAATCCTTCCCTACTTCACGAATGCCTAAATACTGGTCGGTAACGGTGAAATTTACCAAACTTCACTATTACCGACCGGAATTTGGGCCACCTACATCGGACCCTAAGCCCCAGATTATCAGCTGTGCCTGGCCCAGATCAAATCAGACAGGAGCCAGAAGAGGCAGTTTGAGTGGCTGAGGAAATAGCTGAACAATAAAATATAGACTCAATCGTAGCTATATTTGTTTTGACATATCCAGCCGGACAGAGGTCTTATAAATCAATTGCGAAGGTATTATACAATAATACACAAGGTGTATTATTGTAATGTCCGACTGGATATGTCAAAACAAATATAGCTACGATTGAGTCTATATTTTATTGTTCTCTACTTTCTTCCTTCCAAATGACCACTGTTGTCTAAAAGTAACTGCTCCCAAGGTACTTGGCTGACTTGATTGGGTCCCCTTGTTGTCTTCATATATAGAGGGAATAGCTGAAGGCGCAGAGACAATCAGTAAGGAGGGAACTCTGATTCAGTCATTGTTGGACGAGGGCTCATCAGCAGCGGGAATGTCAGACGCTGTATCGGTGCGAATGCCTGACATCACACCGCAGACTGATGATGGTATCGTATAAATGCTGGGAGCGTGATGCTGGCATCATAAACTATCTAAAGGACTGCACCCCAATGTCATTTGGTTCTGTTGCTCTTGCTTTGCTTATTCTACTAGGGGGGGGGGGGGTCGCACAATAGGTACCACATTCAGGTTGGCGCATTGTGCCTGGCGGTTCCGTCTTTCTTTCTTTCATGCACATTTTTACGTGAATAGACATGAGACACCTTGGGACTTCATAATGGCATGCCCCCCATGGCCCCACACCTCCTCACACTTTTTCCATTATAAAAGAAACCAGTTGATTACATGGATAGTTTCTTTCCCATGCGGGTTTGGGCAGCACCTCTTGTTTATGTGGGCCACCCTGGTAATGTTTCCCTATTGCCATGATGGCTCATTCACTTTTCCCTTTAGTTACACAGGCCTTTCTGGGGGGAATGGGCAACAATACAATTGTTTGCCAATTCACATACATAGGTACATGTACAGGTCGGACTACATTTCATTTTCGCATAATGTAGTGCTGTGACAGATCACATGATACTCACCTGGAATGTGAGGCGTCTCTGTACACCATCCAGCAAATATGTGGTCTATTTGTACCTTAAGAGACACACTGTGTGCATCGCCCTCTTACAAGAGACACACTTAAATAGGGTTGAAATGGTCAGGCTGCAAAGAAAATGGAGGGGTAAGGTTTATGCCACTGACTACTCACTGTTTGCACTCGGGGCTTTAATTTAAATTTGCCCGAGAACACCATTTGCGATGTAAGAGGTCCTTGCCAATAAAGACTATCGAGGCACAGGACCAATCACTACATTTCTGTCCCCGGAAGGAAGGCTCAAGTATAAACAGCATGAAATTCACAGTGAATTGACCACGCATTTCACACAACTATATAGATCTGCCTTGAACGTCCCTGAAACAGACATACACTTCTTCCTTGATGGTCTTACCTTTCCCACTCTCACAACTGAACAGAGTAGAGAATTGGATACCCAGCTTAGGCTGGAAGAAGTGGGAGGCACAATGAAAACGCTGCCAGCTGGCAAGCTCCTGAGATAGGACAGCTTCCCTCTCGAATTCTACCAGACATATGCTGATCTTTTAAGCCCGCAACTTCTTGGAGTGTACACTGCAGCATTGGAAAATCTCTCCCTTCCAGCTTCCATGACTGAAGCTACCTTGATTACTCTTCCAAAACCGGACGTAGATCCCATATACACAAGCGCTTATAGACATTTGGCGCTGTTAAATGGGGATTAAAAAATATTAGCAGATGTTCTGGCAGGCCGACTGGTGCCTATCACCCCACATCTGGTTCATCGGGATAAAAATAACTATGCCCCAGGTTGCAACACCTCTCTAAACACACAAAGGCTTTTTTGAGTAATACGCAGGGCCACTGTGGTTTGGTCGGCATCAGGCTGCTTAGTACTGGATTTGGAGAAAGCCTTCCATACGGTGGAGTGGCTTTACATGTTTGCAGTGTTACGAAGATTTGGATTTGGTGCATATTTTTTAAGTGTAGTCCATCTACTTAATGGTACGCCGGCTGTCCGTGTTCGCTTGGGAATTCTATTTTTAAGGCCTATACCAATAGGAAGTGGAACTAGATGGCGGGCCCCCTTCCCCATTGATCTGCTCCCTGGCGAGGGAGCCTTTGGCTACAGCATTGTGACAATCTGCAGATCACTGGGGTATACGGCTGGCAGGGGGCACATGCTGTTTCGGTCTATGCAGATGATATCTTGCTATACATTACGGACCTACAGGAGATACCCCCGATCATATCCGACACACTTAACTTATTTGCTACACTATCAGGACTGAGCGTGAACTGGGACAAATTATGTCAATTTCCCTCAACTTCCAATGCAGTTTCCCCTCGCTTGATGATAAATAAGGCATTGGTGGCCTGGCAACCGGTTGCTTTTCGGTATTTGGGTGTAAGAAATTATATCACACAGACCAGGATCTTCTGGATGGCAACTTATCTAAAGCGATCACAGCTTTAATAGCCCAAATAGGATTTTGGAAAATGCTTAACCTCTCAGTTGAAGGTAAGGTAGCGCTTTTTAAAATGGTGATGCCGCTCAGATTGCTATCTTTTTTCACGAATCTTCAGATATATTTACCATTGTCACTTTTTTTGGCAGTTGGAAGCGATAATGAGGAACTTCATCTAGAGCAATGCATGATGCAGGGTGGCGCTTACTAAATGATGTATACCCCAGACACAAGGTGGTTTGGCTCTGCCCAATATGGAACATCATTATTTGGCATCCCAAGTACAACAGATTACAAAATGGGTGGCAGAGCTACACCTCATTGACGCAATGGAATGCGGCCCCCCATGTGCATTGGACAGACTCCTTTTTTTCTTTTTTTTATACCCTTGTACTAAGTCGCATACATCACTGCCCCTCCTGGTACAGATACCTCAGAAATGCTTCCGTAGAGCTCCTTATCTTGCCAGACATGTCACACCACATGCGCCCACACTCCCATTTTTGGGAAGGCAGAGTTAGACCATCAGAAATCGCAGATTGGCACAATGCTGATGTACACACACTGGTAGATTTATATATGGAGGGTACGTTGCAGCCTTTTCTTTCCCTCACTGAGGAAGAAGGTATCCCCCAGGACAATTTCTAAACCACGCTGCCTGGATGGTGATGCTAGGGCATCAATGGGGAAGTATTTCGGAGGAACCCCGATGCATCTCCTGATGCAGTCCATACATGTGATGGGTATGGGTCGGCACCTTATAAAAGAGTTTCCGGAATCAATTTGTGAACATACGATGGCTGACTTAATGTTTCTACGAAATAAGTGGGAGTCAGATCTGGTGCAACCGTGTGCACCTAAGTGATGGGCCTTGTTATTTCGGAGCCCCAGACAGAATCCCAGAAACTTAAGGTTTAGGCTGATTTAATTCTATAAAGTCCATAGAGCATATCTATCCCCGGATAAAAATAATACCTATTTTAACAGAGCCCTTGCTTGCTGCCCTCGCTGCAAAATAATAGACGCTGATCTCTTGCATATGTTATGGTCATTCCCCAAATTACAAGGATATTGGCATGGAGTGATCCAATTGTTGAACACAAGCATAGTTAGAGATCGACCAGGCATATGTGAGGCCTGCATTAGAGGGATATTTCCCAGGAATATGAAAGGCAAAGCCTCCTCTAGATTTTTGAACCTGGGGTTGGGGGTGGCCAAAAGACTCATCACTCATTGTTGGAAGGCAGAAGATCCCCCATCACTAACAGCCTGGTCCCCATCTATGCTGAACTGGGCCAAGGCTGAGGCTGTATCACTGGTAGGAGAAGATACGCTAGTGCTGTACAAGTATCCTATTTCAATTTCAATCCTGACAACGTTTCAAGTAACAATAACCATAGATGACCCCCCAGACATTCCTAACCCTGCCTAAACCAGACTACATTTGGGTTATAGTGCGATTTGTCAAGAATGTGGTCTGGAACACGCAATACACTTCTTGGACACTGGACCTGCATGGGGCAGTCTGATGCTAAGGATGATGCAATTAAGCCGAAATAGACCACCCCTCCACCCCAGCCTATCCTGCCCCACCCTCTTTATCTTATTATTTGCTGTTATATGTTTCTATTGAATACATGGAAATGGTAACAAGCCATGTTTGATGTTATAGATTTGTTGTATTTGATGTGAGTTATTTTGACACCCCGATCGGGATAATATATCTTATGTCCGCTCATATATTGGTATACTGCTCGAAATAATTTGATTCTTGTAAATGTTTGCTGGTTCTGCAATTAATGCATACGTCTGTAACATGTATCACATATATTAAAACCTAATGAACAGAAGGCCTGGGCATAGTTCACAGAGTTTTGCTGTGTCAAACTCTGTGAAATTCCGCAAGTGGGAGAGTGCAGTGTGAACTGCAGTTTGTGCTGGTATTCCTGCAGCTCGGGAAGAAATTCTACGTGAGCGGCTGCTCGCGCTTGGAACTTACCATTCGCAATCGCAAGTGGGGAAAAAACTGCTGCACACCGCGAACCAGAGTTTTCTGCACTCCGTGAACTCCGTGGAGTGCGAAGTTCACCGCCCAGGCCTAACAAATCAAACAAAAAAAATCAGATCAAACAAAAAAATACAGGTACAGAACATTATCAACGTCCAGTCTAGAAATAACTATGGCCTGGACTGCAGTTCTTTGAGTTTGGACTGGGAGGCAAACCAGAATTTATCTCAGACATTTAAGGATGCCGAACTATTTATTTATCTGATTGCTCTTAAAGAGCTTGTCATCAAGCAAACCCCCCTGATATTTTACCACATGCACTGGGGAGGTGGTAGTGCCCATGGCAAAAGCCACTCATGAGGACCTCATAAGTGCAGATGGCTGGCTACCAGCAGGACCTCTGTCTTGTCCCCTTTAAGTTTTAGTGAATTGGTGTTCATCCACAATGAGGCTTGGGCAAGAAAGATGTTAAGGGCTTCTGCCTAGTGATTATCCTTAGATGATAGGGATATCACAATTTGTGTATTATCTGCGTATCTGCATGTGATAACAATGTAAGCCCATATGATTCCACAATCTCTGCTGAAGGTCCTATGTAGAGATTGAAAACTTAGGGTAGAGCCCTGCGGCACCCTAGGGACTAGATGGGGGGATTTAGACATAAGTTGGTTCGGTGTAAACCTGCAAGATGCAGTTGTGCATGAAAGAGTTCAGCCAGGAAAGGACTGACCTGCACTGCTATTTCTCCTAATATAAAAAGCAAGGTCGTGTGGTTAACTGTTCTGAATACCTCATTGAAATCTAGGGTGACAGAGAGGAGGTAGAATTCAGTGCTGTGGCCGGCCCGGTAGCCCAGTGGGAAAGGGTTCAGTAAACTATTTATTTCTGCATAAGGTGAGAGTTGTGAGTTGACATGCGTATCCAACATTTTAGCGAGGTAGGCAAAAGTGAAATAGTTCTATAGCTTGACCATATTAGAGGGTCGTGCTTCAGTTTTTTTATTAAGGGTGTGACTATCCTAAGCATCCAAGGTGAGTAAACAATGCCTTCAGTCAAGGAAGCTGTCAGAAGTTGGGTAAGTCATTCCATGACCGGAAAGGTGAGCTTAACCAGTAACAAAGGGGGGCAGCGATCTAGCAGAAAATCTGAGCTGTTGGCTGTAAGCAATTAGATAAATGCTGTCACATCTAAAGGGTGGAACATATTCAATGTGCAGTTTATGCTGGGAGGAGCTTCATATGAGCTGACATCTGGTGTCCCTGAAAAGGTGGTTTGGATGTCTGCTACTTTTTTGGAGAAAAAGTTCACTATCCCATCACATTGGGATTGTGAAAGTTGGGTAGATGGGGCAGTGCTAGCATGGTCAGAGAGATTCTTAACTACCTTGCTAGTGTTTTCAGGCAACATTTTATCCACAGAGATTTTATCCGAGTAAACTCTGGCTCTAAAAATACTGCATTTCGTCTGGTAGTCCTGTAAAGTCGACCTGTATCTCAGTTTGTCCTCATTTACAAAATGTTTTCAGCCAATCTCCTTCCAAGTCTTTATATAGCTTTTTGTTTTTGTGCAAAGAGTTATTATACCACAGGATAGGGGTGAGGATTTCATGGTGTTTCCTAATTACGTCCAGAAACTAATGTACCAAATGAGGATCTTAGCCAAGAATCAATGATTTATGCATCTGATTCTACTGCATGACCCAACACAGGGCCTTTAGCTACAAATAGCGAGTTGAGAGCAGGGACATTAAGTTTAGACTATCTCGTGCCAAGTGAATGCAGTCTGTTTTTCTCTAGTTCGGACCCCTCTTTGAGTGGGAAGGTAGAAAGGGACTGCAAAGAGATTGGACTATGGCAGAGGAATAGGTTTATCTATCTGTATGTTCCTTGGGTTGGTGAATATAGGTTCTAACATTTGGCAAGCTAGATGGGTGGGTGTATTTGTGATGAGCTGGATATTGAGAACGGAAACATTCTCTAAGTGGATGGTTAGATCACAAAGAATTGTGACATTGGGTAAATTGAGAATAGGCACTGAGAGAATTTCCACAATGCCAGTGCTCCAATTGCCCACATATCCCAGTGGGTGATAGAAAAAAACTCTGGACAAGGTGAAGTTCTTAACTAGTGACGGTAAGAAGAGTAGGGTTTCACAATCAGGTATTGTCAGCTTATATTTTTGCATATAAATTATTCTTTAAAAATTATAGCTATACCATCCTCCTTTTTTGTTTTTATGATTCACTCTCAAAATTCCTTAAACATGTAGACAGAGCTGTAAAAATATTTGGCCCTTATGTGTCATATTGCCAGGTTTTTGTTAAAAAGATAGCATAGGGACCATATTCAATGCGGAAATTAATAATGTCCCAGTGATGCTTCACTAACGATTGGCAATTTAAGTTAAGAAACTTACAGCAATTAAAACTGTGACCCTGAACAGGATTTACCTTAAAATGCATGGGTTGCTCAACTGAAGGGGGAATGGACTCTGAAAGCAGGTGGATGGTCACAAAGTTGCAGTGCGGACAGACAATTTCTTGCTGCTAACACTAAATCTAAATTGTGAAAAGGGGGCAGGATCCTGTAGTGCAGTGGCAAAGGGCAAGCAGTTGAGAGGTAGAGTAAGCAAGTGTTAGAAATGGTGGTCTCTAGTTGGCAGAGGTAGGTACCTTCGTCCAAGTAGGGACCCTTGCTTCTAGTCAGGGAAAGGAAGATGCACACTTTAGATAACCCCTGCTCACCCACTTGGTAGCTTGACATGAGCATACATGCTTATCCCAAAGGCAATGTGTAAAGTATTTGCACTCAAAACATGCAGTAATACATCACAAATGGAAACCAAACCAGTTTAGGAAATTACAGTATATTTATCTAAACTCAACAAGACCAAAAAGTGATGGGGTTAAATCAGAAAAAGAATGCACACAGATGCCGCTGGTAACTAGGAGGAATCCCACTTAAAATTGTTGAAGCGTACAAGTACCTGGGTGTAATATTGGTTAGCAAATGCACATTATCGCAACAAAAAAAAATCATAGCATGAAGAGGGAGTAGAACAGCAATTGCATTAAAAAAACATTAAACATAAAATAACCGACCCAAGCCTCACTCCTTTGCTACAGGTAATCCATGTGAAGCTCCTCCACACTATCACCAATGGGAGTGGGTGCCTACAAGGAAGAGATGCAGGCATTTTGGACAGCACGCTAGCTAGGGCAATTAGACTAATATTCAATTTACCTAAATATACCTTACCGGCACAAATAAGACTAGAATTTGACTTACAGATATAACAAATTGCACGTAATGGTGCCTTCGTCAAATGCTGGCACAAAATTAAGGGAGCGGATTGTGGGACTCGAGTGAGCTCCTTTAGAATAAGCTTAATTTAAAAAAATGTAGCACAGCCATGACCTACTTGCAAGACTCAATAGACAGTCTGGTCCTACGAGATATTTGAGAAAGTGCTGGGTGCCACAAAAGCTTCAAAGAATTGGTAAACAAAATTGTAAAAATTATGCCTCTTGTGGAGGACAAAGCCACATTAAAGAAAATGTCACATGGTTGGTTTGTCTTACAAAGTTATTTGAGAGGCTCCCCTCAACCCTACTTAGGTGAAGGCTTCACAAGAGCAACAAAGGAAAAATACCTTCATCTGCGATTAGGCATCCTTCCATCATTGCTTCATTTACCTCCATGGAAATGACCACAGATAACTCACTGTTGATTATGCGGAGAATCAAAAGAGGACATGCTACACTTACTGTGCATAAGTAGGGGACTAAACAAGGAACGAAGACTCATATTAAAACCTGCCCTGAACAAAAAGGGGATAAGAACATGCAGTGAAAACATGTTTCAAAGGCGGGGATATCCAGCTAGCCTGTCGGCGGGTCCAAGTTATGAATACAGTAGGAAAAATGTTAAACATCAGCACTTAGCTGACTAACTGGGCCACCACATCAGGCATTTAAGATTCAGCCACTGCTATGCTAGCATCCAAGAGATTCACCCCACTTACTGTTGATCTTGCATTCCGCTTGCCTCATCTGCTGGAAGCCCCACCCAAGGACCTGCAGCCCCAGAACGTGCTACACAGAACGAAAAACTTGGAAACGGCGTGGTCCACATATCACCAACAACTCTGTCGCTAAACCCTTTTAACAATGTTAGAATTCTGCTCCAGCTAACCCGACAAACTGTCTACTAAAGTCTTCTGTATACAAAGATCTTATCTCAATTTAAATAATGGATTTACAATATGGAGAAATTTGATATTGATGTTTTAATGTTGCAAAGGTTTTGAGTAATCATGCAAATAAATATTTTAATTACTCACCATAACAACAACAATCCAACATACAGGTATTAAAGTAGCACTCAGGAACAGTTACTTTCAACATAAAGCTTGTAGAAAAGAAATAGTTCCACCTGGGGCTATTGCAATGTCATGACAGCAATAAATCCAAAATGTGGCATCGACCACGAGGTGTGTGGCATCGGGCACAGAGTCACACAGACCCCCAAACAAACAGTACCTTTGGATAAAGATGTCTATGACAATGCACAGTGTAGTGGAGGTGAGGAATTGACGCTGAGGTCGAGGCAGGCTCCCTGGCTGCCACAGGAGAGGCGAGGCATCGTGTCTGTGAGAAGGTGATGTGTCGAATACATGACAGGGAAGTTGGTTGCGTCAGTGGTGAGGCATTATTTCCTGTGATGGTGCGAAGCGAGTTCATGGGGTCACCCTTGGTGATTATTGCTTCCCAAATAACAGTATGCAGGCGCTGGGGGAGTCGATACCGCCACTGGCGTCGGGAAATGGCGATAAATACAGGCATTGAAGGGCATCGGACCTGCGGTGTTGGATGGGCGGTGCGTCATGCACTTCACGAGCGGTGCCTCTGTCCTCCATGGAGGTTGCAGAGTCACAGTGGCATTTCTGGTGGCATTGGAAACAGGTGTTCATGCTTTTTTCAAGTTACTTACAGCTGCCAAGAGCAGAAACAACCTCCAGAGGCCCAAAACTCGAATAGGTAACTCCTGGAAGGTCAGAACTCTCAGCAATAGAGTTCATGGGAGCTGGGGGTGAAGACTCTGTGTCCCTGAAACTTCGGACTAGGAGGCTAGCACTCACAGGCCCTTGTTCACAGGAATGTTCCAGTCTTTGCCCTTTCCTGGGCAGAAGCAGCAACTGCAGGCCAACCCCCCATAGCACACAGCAAAAGGGGCAGTACTCCTCCTCACAGATCTCTAGCTCTTCTTCTTGGCAAAGGTTCCTCTTGAGTCTGGAAGTGATCTAAAGCTTTTGGGGTTCAAGGTCCACTACTTATATCCCATTTTGTCTGTGTTCTCTTTGTGCAATGGTTTCTGAGCCCAGTGTGACCGCAGGGGGTGGAGACAGCATTGTGCAAGGGAGACAGACCCTATTCAGGTGCAAGGAAAACTCCTCCCACAACTCTAAAAGCCCCCATTCAGTTCAGGCCTGAGTCATTGTCATCCAAGAAGGGCCAGACACACCTCAACCCCCAGTGGCTGTCAACAGTGAATGCACATCCCCTGCCCCAGTCTCTCCAAAACCAGACATTCAATCTACAAACAGGCAGAGGCACACAGAATGGTTAAACAAGAAAATGCCTACTTTCTAAAAGTGGCTTTTTGAAACACATAATATAAAAACATATTTACTAAAATGTGTGTTATTAAATTCTGAGTTCAGAGAGCCTAAACTTAATTCTTCTATCTTGTCTCAATGGGAATGTATACTTGTAAGATATCACAAAGTTTCTCCCATGCTATCCTATGGGACAGATAGCCTCTCAAGTATGAATAAACAACATTGGCAGTATTTCCCTATCAGAACATGTCACACACACCAGTGCATGTTAGGAATCCTAACTTTACTACTCCTAAACTGAGACAATTCCTAACTGAAAGACTTTCGGTATTCACAGAAGTCATTTAGGAGTCCTAAAGTTAGGACTCCTAACTTCTGTGAATAGCAAAATGAGTAAGTGCCTTCTGTGAATACCAAAATGAGTATGTGCCTTCTGTGAATACTAAAATGGTAGTAAGATTAGGATTTTGTCTTCAGTTAGTTCTTTGAATCAGGGCCATAGTGACAGAGGTCTGTACGACCCGCACTGCAAGGGATCCTTGCCGGGTTTTGGTAATGAAACGATCACTGCTTCTCTAAGAGTCGGGGGTAACTGATTCCATTCTAAAGATTTGTGATGAACTTGTAAGAGCATTAAAGGCAATATATCTTTGTATCATTTATAAAAGTCCCCAGTGAAGCTATCAAAGCAGGGCGCAGTAGAGCTGTTTAAATCATCAATTGCACTGATTATTTCGTCTGTGGAAAATAGCTTATTTTTTTCTATAGTGCAGAAACAACACCGTTGCAGCACCATTGGATGAGGATTAAGCGTAATGTGATGGCGATCCATATTTGCAGAGACAGACGGATTTTGCTGGGACATCCAGATGGAGCTTCAACCCCGCGTGGCTATCTTGGTCCACGGCTTGGCCACGCCCCCATAAGCAACATGATTTTAATAGAAAAGAGAATCAGGAGACCTTTATTGTTGTGAAAAGAGCCAGGCAGTCTGTGCCATGGCTGCTTTTAGGTGTGTTGGCTAGAAGCAGGTGACGAAGACTACTGCACACTAAAGAGTAATCACTCTGTGCAGTCGACAGTAAAAAATGCCCACCAAATCGAGTATTTCCCCCAAACTTAATTCCTATCTAAAATATCAGTTCACTATATAATAAAGGCTTTCAGATTCAATCATTTTTGCAAAGCACAATCAATTTTACACAGTGGAGGTTAAAAAAAAGCAATTCAATTTTAAAAGGAAAGAGTCTCAGGAGCCCTTGTTTGTCATGAGGAGAGCATTTCAGCCTGCTCCTTGGCTGCGTTTAAGTATGCAGTATGGAACAGGTGTCAAAGACTACTGTGTACTAGAGCGCTAACCGATCTTTGCAATCAACAGTAAAAAATGGCCACCCTTTTTCCCTTGGATTCTCCGTCTGCTACAAGGCAGTCCGCCCGCTCTATTTAGATGCTGGTCCATGCATGAATGAAAGACTGTCTGAGTGCTGCCAAATCTGCCAGAATTTCTCACCCATGTCGACAGTGCCATATGTGACTGTCGGAAGGAGTTAAGCCAATTTGTCTGCCGGACCAATCATGATATTGATTTCTGCCAAAATAACTGCGGTGGCTAATCCTCCACACCTGATTTGGCAGATTAGAATGGATATAAGGCAGAAACTCACCTTCTCACACTTTGACACACTCTTTTATGCCAGGGAGCCAATCTTGCATGTCCTGCTACTGCTGCTTGACCACTAAGCAAATCAACACCGTTGTCGCTGGAACTGAAAGTAAGCTCCTCTATTACCTGTTACCTTTTGAATTGACAATTTACATTTGCTCTGGACTTGTGCATTTTTAAATCTCTCACACAAGTAATAGCATACCAATGTGCAATGCATATGTGTGTAATCTCGATGTTTAAGACATTTAAAGAAACACACCTGTATGATCACATTATATTTATACATTTGGTGCAAGCTACCTTAAAAAATGTAACACTTACACAAAATAGGATATAATAAAAATTCAGAACTTCCCAATACAGGTGTGTTTAAGAAAAGTTAGAAAATTGTCAAATTAAAAACATGCATTGCACATCATATGGATAAATGCAATGTAACATGATGTAGAAATTGCACTAGAGAAGGAGTAATATTTACCTTATCAATTACCTGTAAAACCAAAATTGGTGCCAAACTTGAATCATTCAGCATATTCATCCAATTAGCATTTCTGTTTGTCTAGTACAGTTACCTGTATTGCATCGAATTTCAACTACCACATTTTGTATTAAGGTGTATCCATGTGTGTATTCATATCAGTATCAAGATAAAATAAACACATCTGTTGTGACACTTTAAAAAATATTTTTGAAAATCTATTACATGCCAAAAATAAGATATAAAAAACATCTATAAAATAGACTGATGAGTCTCACATTAACGAATAAAAAATGTAAACAGTTAAAAACTGCGTCAAATCCTAAAATGCTGATGTAAAAGGGTAGAGATGTTACGTTGAGCCATATTTGTTTCTATTCCCCAGTGAAAGATGGACACAGTTTCCCACTGCCATGCAAGTTTTCTAATTCTCCAGCCTTTGCAAGGAAAATGAATGTCAGGACAAACTTGGTAAAATCAAAATGGAGATTCATTACACCAAAGAGATACGTCTCTCAAATAAAAAATGCATTAAATGGCAATCCCTTGTAATGTAATGTCCAGTGCAATGTTTTTCTGTAGCACTAAGCTTGCCTCATAAGTAACTGGAAAGAGGAACCTCCTCAGGAAGGGGCATCTAGTGGGCACCCAGCGGACACCTCAATAATCTTCTTGGGAGGGAGGTTTGAGTTTGGAAGGGGTGATCTTGGGTATGGAAGGGGTAGGTTGGGTTTTGGAATGGGTGGCTGTGCATTTGGGAGAGAAGGGTTATGTTTGGAAGGGGCCAATAATACAGCTTCATGGGAAAAGCGTGTACGATGGTCAGCAGAGGGTTGGGTTTGGGAGGAAGACAGAGTGGCAATGTGACTGTGTCTTTTGAGGTTGCAATTGCCCATGAGTATGGTGTATGTCATGTATGTTTGGCTGTGTGTTTCTTCCAAAGTGTATGTTGTTTGGGTGACTGTGGGCGTTTATATTTTTTGGGTGTTGTTTATAATGTATGTGTGTGTGTAGATGAGTGTGCAGCTGGTTAAAATTGCATGCTGTGTTTTTTAATTGAGTGTGAACTCCAGTTAAAAATTTAAATATGTGGGATAGATGTTCTCATCTCTACTTTAATGCTTGCGGTATTCACCTCTTGTTACATTATGGGGCTTAGATGGTGTAGGGACATCACATGCATGTATACACCTTTTTTCATCACAGTAGTTTTTGAGTTAGCGTATATTCTTTTTCTAGCAAGAAAGTACCAATGATGACAAAGTGAGCAAACTGGTGCGTACCACCCAACCAGTAGCTCCATGGATGGTGCTTATGTGACATACTTTCTGACTCACCTCACATTTTTTCTTTATAACTGTCTGTCAAATATGCCCATTTTGAGACAGTTAGCTGAGGGGCCGGTGACCTGATACTGGTTGATGATGATATTTTAGTAAGGATTAGCACATACGGGTGGGCATGACTAAATAAATTAGTGTAGCCTGACCAAGGAGCAAGATATGATACCCATTTATTGAAAATTAGAGATATGTGATATGTGTGGAGGGCGTCCTGGTTATTAGTTCCCTCTTTTATGGCTGAGATACCCGCCACCCCCTCTCAACACGATCCCAAAAGGAGGGAAACCGGAAACAGTTCTTTAAAGTTTTTGGATGTGGGAGGGAGTGACCCTCCCGCGGCCGTATTTATTAAAACAAAAAATTAAACATTAAACGTTTCATGTTATGTACAATTTCATTATCACATTGCGATGTTTGGCTAACCTTAACATATTCTCTAATACAGAGGTTCTCCTAGCCGAACTAGCATCCTACAAAAAACATTCTCTATAAACACTGAAATTGTACATCCTAACGTTTAAGGGCCAACGGCAAGGTCATAACCGGTGTCAAGATCCCTAACCAGACTTACCCCACCCACTTGGGAGGGGCGACAGCACAGAGGCTTACCTCAAGTGCAACTACTAACAATTTCCCTTGACTTGACGGGGGCACTTAAGACTCGACGCCATTTAAAGGTCGTTCGAATACTTGTGTGTGGTATCTAGAAGGTATCGTGGACCTCCCCCCACCCCACACAACTTACCGCATCTGCCGTCGCAGATGACACTGGCCCCGGGAAATTCCCCAGGAGGGGGCTGTAACCCCTCCTACACAGGAAGGGGCCTTGACCGCCTTTCCTTAACTTCCGGCGACCCGCCCTTAGACGGGACCGCCTCCCCATTGAGGGGCCAATGGCCACCTCTCCCGAGCGCTCCCATCCGTGTTGGGTGACGCCCACTCATAGGGATCTACCAATTAGTGCTCACCGATCATGACCTTACCGCCTACCAAAAAATAAATACGACAATTCTTACTCGAACCTATGAAAACATTGGTCGCTACGACCGAAAAGAGCATGCTTAAAAATGCAACACTACATCAAGTCATTTTAATCGTAACAGCCTAAACGATATTCGCCATACTTTATTATGATCAACAACAAACTGATACTTTCACAACCTGTAAACGAAACAGAAAACATATCTATAAAATTCACTTTATTGCACAACAACTTGCTGTCCTCAGGGGCTGGTGGGTGGGTCAAAATTGGCTCTTCGTTCTGTCCCGAGCTCACGTGTAGCGAGGAGGTGCAGCTTCGGAGCACAAGAACAAGAGGACGTCTTCTGGTCTTGCGTCTCTTTTTATCCGTCTTCAGGGCGGGCGTAAACCCGCCCCTGCCCGTCCCGGGGGCGGGGCTGGCTATGTCGGTGTCTAGGCCAGCCCACTCTAGGGCGGGAAAAAGCGCGCCCCGGCTACGCCGCTTCGGGCATACCAGCCGAGACGCGCCTCCCGCCCCAAAATGGCTTCCCGGGGGGATCGAGGCACTCCGCCATACGTTCGGGGGGACCGAGTGGTCGCCCCTTTCCATATGGCTGAGATACCCGCCACCCCCTCTCAACACGATCCCAAAAGGAGGGAAACCGGAAACAGTTCTTTAAAGTTTTTGGATGTGGGAGGGAGTGACCCTCCCGCGGCCGTATTTATTAAAACAAAAAATTAAACATTAAACGTTTCATGTTATGTACAATTTCATTATCACATTGCGATGTTTGGCTAACCTTAACATATTCTCTAATACAGAGGTTCTCCTAGCCGAACTAGCATCCTACAAAAAACATTCTCTATAAACACTGAAATTGTACATCCTAACGTTTAAGGGCCAACGGCAAGGTCATAACCGGTGTCAAGATCCCTAACCAGACTTACCCCACCCACTTGGGAGGGGCGACAGCACAGAGGCTTACCTCAAGTGCAACTACTAACAATTTCCCTTGACTTGACGGGGGCACTTAAGACTCGACGCCATTTAAAGGTCGTTCGAATACTTGTGTGTGGTATCTAGAAGGTATCGTGGACCTCCCCCCACCCCACACAACTTACCGCATCTGCCGTCGCAGATGACACTGGCCCCGGGAAATTCCCCAGGAGGGGGCTGTAACCCCTCCTACACAGGAAGGGGCCTTGACCGCCTTTCCTTAACTTCCGGCGACCCGCCCTTAGACGGGACCGCCTCCCCATTGAGGGGCCAATGGCCACCTCTCCCGAGCGCTCCCATCCGTGTTGGGTGACGCCCACTCATAGGGATCTACCAATTAGTGCTCACCGATCATGACCTTACCGCCACAGGTCCGGATAGTTGACCGGCTATCCGGACCCCCCACAAAACTCCTACCTAAAGGTCATGTTTTAACGATTTTAACCAAGCTAAGAAGTCTCCTATGAGTAACTCATTCCCCACCCTCGACAAATGCACACCATCCCCCAGAAACATACTGTCATTATTAATACAATTATGCGAGATCGAATGCAAAGTCTTGGAACGGAACAACCTACTCACTTTGTTATTTAGCTTCCTAACAGAATGATTCAAAGCAGGGATCGAGATAGCCCCCCGCCACACTTTTCGCGGGATCATATGAGACCACGCAATTATGCACCCCGGAACTCTCCTCGCTAACCAACTTACCGTGGAAAGCATAGCCTCCAGGAGAAGTCGTCTACCGGTGGTGACCAAATCATTGCCTCCCAAATGTACTATGACTAAGGACGGCGGTGACCTCATCCGCCCTAACAAACCCTCAAAGAATGCTTGAAACTGGTCAATACAGAGACCGCCTCTTCCGTAGAAGGACACTCTGTACCCGTATTCCCCAGGTATGTGAATCATGTCACCTGCTTTGAATACGTCTGCGGCCCGTCTCACGTATGAGTGGCCCACGACCCACACTTCCTTTCTCACAGCCGGTGATGTGCGACCGCTGGCCTGGTGTTGGGTCGACTGCACAGTCCGCCCTGCCGCGTAGGCTTGCGCAACTGAAAACAAACAAAAGACAAGAAGCGTGAGTACATGATTACAGCTTCACAACATGTGCAATCGCACGTACCTCTTATAACAATTGGAGGACCAACGCCCCACTCGTTTCACTTGTTCTACATTAAGACCCCTGGCTGTAGCTTCAGTAGCAGCCCCTATTCGAAAGGAATGGGTCCCAAATTCGCCCGGGTCCAAGCCCGCTGCGGCAATGGCCATTGCAAGCACCCGCTGAAACTGAAACCTCGTCAGTGGGGTGGCGTCTGCATGCCTCAACAATGTCCCCCCCCATGATGCCGCCCTCTGTGCTAGGTAATCTTCTAAACACTGTACCGGACACATGGAGGACCCAGGGGTCCTGCGAATGATCGTGCAGTCCCCCCTCCCATCTTGATCGGTCTTGGACCTGAGAAAGGAGACAATCATCGCATCGCCCCTGATCTGAACATGTTCCCTGCACAAGCCCCCCGCCACATCCTGTTTGTTCCTTGCAACCAGCTCACTTATTCTCATAGCCCCGTGAAATGCCAGCGTAAATGCAGTCCGGAACAAACAGGTCTCGAAAGGAGACGAGCATGTGTTAGGGAGTGTGGCCAGTAACTGGGACAACCTATCCAGACCTATCGGTCGTCTTACGTCTACTCTGCGACCCTCCAAGCGTTGCCACCCACGCAGCGCCTTTTGCACTGAAAAAGACGCTGTCGGGTCCTGGATCCCATGGGCCCTGGCAACAAAGGAAATGGCGGCACGATGCCTTTGGGCCGTAGCCGCCGATTTCCCAGCCCTACGTAAGGACATCAGAAAATGTACTACCCACTCTTCCTGACCCCAAAGTCCCCCTCTCTCAGCCCCCAAAAAGGCTAAATAGGCCTGAAACGCCCCTTCATATGCCTTCCTTGTCCTGGGTGCTAGACTCTCTCCCACGAGGTGACGAAGTTCGGGGCACCGAGAGACCAGAGAGCTTCGGGGAAGGGTGCCGGCTCTGGGTCCGCTGAAGGAAGGAAACCCGAGAAAGCCTGCATGTGAAAACGAGACAGTGCATCAGCAGCCTGATTCATCACCCCCGGGACATGTTTTGCTCTGAAAACCACGTTCAGTTGCATACACAGTAAGACAATTTCTTTGAGCAGCCTCAAAATCAATTTACAACGGGCTGCCTGACTATTGATGCATTCTACGACGGTCATATTGTCGGACCAGAACACGACAGAATGATCTCTGAACCCATCAGGCCAGGTTCTCAGGGCCACCAGAATGGGAAATAGTTCAAGGAAAGCAATATTACTCGACAGCCCCTTCTCGTGCCACCACTGGGGCCACCTTTGTGCAGACCACTTTGTGCCGAAAATGGCGCCAAAGCCTATGCTTCCTGCTGAATCTGTCCATAGCCCAAGCTCTTCGGAGGACACGGCTGGCTTGTTCCAGACTACTCGACCATTGAAGTCCGCCAAAAATGCTAACCAAATTCGCATGTCCTGGCGGACCTCGGCCGATAACCTCGTACGATGATGACCCTCCTTCAGGCCGACCATCGCTTGGGCAATTGAGCGGGAAAAGGGGCGGGCCATTGGGATCACCCTCAAGGCAAAGTTCAACTTTCCCACCAATTGTTGCAACTGATGCAGTGTAACCTTAGATGCATTTAAACATACTTGGAGGGCTGTCCTGAATTTCAACACTTTGATAGCTGGCAAACGGAAACACCCCTCCCTTGAGTCCAACTCGATCCCCAAAAACTCGAGGCAAGTCGTGGGACCCATAGTTTTACCCGGTGCCAATGGCACGCCAAAATGACCCATCAACACACAGAATTCAGCTAAGGCCTGGGCACATTCGGAATTTCCGGCGGGACCAAGGAACAGAAAGTCGTCAAGGTAGTGCATTACATTTCGGAAACCCGTTTTCTTAGTGAACACCCATTGCAGGAAAGTACTGAATTTTTCAAAATAAGCACATGATATAGAGCATCCCATTGGCATACACCTATCCATGTAAAATGCCCCCTGAAACCCGAATCCCAGAAGACGCTGGTCGTCTGGGTGTACCGGGAGCAACCGGAACGCTGACTCGATATCTGATTTCGCCATCAACGTCCCGGGCCCCAGGCGATTCAAGATGGCGACTGCCTCATCAAACGATGCGTATCGCACCGAACAAACTTCCGGATCGATTGCATCGTTTACCGAAAGACCATGCGGAGCAGACAAATTATGGATCAAACGAAACTCACCTGGGTCCCTCTTGGGGACTACCCCTAACGGAGAACAGACAAAATCCGGTACCGGGGGTACACTAAACGGGCCGGCGACCCGTCCCCGGCTAACCTCTTTCTGAATTTTCTCTTGCACTACAGATGTATATTGTAAAACGGACAGTTGATTTTTGCACGTCCCTACACCCTGAAAGTCTCCCACCGGGATGCGGAAACCATGTGTAAAACCGTTCCGCAGCACCCCGGCAGAAGTACGATCCGGGTATTCACTGAGCCAGGGAATCATTGCCAAAGTATCAATCGGGGTTGGTAGAGGCGCCCCTCGGACTATCTTAGACCTGTTTGGCGCCACCCTTCCCCCCATTCTCACTCGTTCTGGCTCTGCACGATGACTCAGGATGGGACGACCCACACGTACTACATTCGTGTTTGAACTTACAAGTTCCCGGAGGCCTGGTACATTTCCCCTTGTTGAAATTAAAACAGAAACCCTTTTTCCCTGTACTGCCTGCGGGTCTCGAATAATCGTCGGTGCTCGTACTTGGTCGAAAGGGCGTCCCCACATTTTGGCGGGAGTAATCTACAACATTGCTCCCAACCAATGGCATTTTTAACATTCCAGATTCCTTCATTTTATCCCATGTCACAGAATCGTAACAATCCCAAGTCAAACTCTTGTTATGCTCCTTTTCTTTCCTGAACAGATTGTCATAACAGAACCAATGGTTACCCTGATACGCTGTCGAGTAACCCATAATTCGTGATTGATAAATGGGAAATTCGGGAAGCAACTCGGGCCTACGTTCCCCTAAAATCGATGTAAAAATACCCCATGCATTGCCCCAGTTGCCAATATTCTCATTTACCTTAAAGGCGGCCATTTTTGCGCGCCAAACACTTGGATGCATTAAGTCTTTCTGACTCTTGACATGCTCTACCTCATAATGATCGACAAGCAGGGAGAATATATTCACGTATTCCCCAGCCCAAATCTTTTCTTTTATTGCTAAAGGAACATGCTGCCCCAATCTTTCTCTACCAGAGGGTGCTGACTCGTCCCTTGCGATCGGCAATGGCCGCTTACCTGAACCGGATGCTGTTTCTGCCACGTGCGGCTTTTCTATCACTGCTACCGGTGCGGTCACCTTGGCTGCTTCTTTCTCCTTACGCAGCTTGTTTATCAGCGCCTGTGCCTCGGCAGTCGTGGCGCCCCCAGTACTATCACCCAACCATGCTGCTAGCTGTGCTGCCAGCTCGGGGGGCATATCCTCGTTGGTTGTCGGGGTGATGACAACGGGGATTGGGTTCCCCTCCATCGGTAGCGGGGTCGGCACCTCGAGCGGGGCAGAGGGAGCCGGGACATCGCCCCCGGCTGGAACCCTTCGCGGCCTTTTAGGTTTCCCTCCAGCCGGTGGTTGGCCCGATCCCTCCTCCCCGTCTCGCTCCGCCAGCCGCTTCTTTATATCGGACATATCCTTACAAAGGGCCCGAACCAACTGCTCAGTCGTCATTCTCTTTGCTCCTTTCTTGGGCATCTCTCCGACGAAGTATCTAGAAGACAAAGAAAAAGATCAAAACGCTCAAAATTGGCTCTTCGTTCTGTCCCGAGCTCACGTGTAGCGAGGAGGTGCAGCTTCGGAGCACAAGAACAAGAGGACGTCTTCTGGTCTTGCGTCTCTTTTTATCCGTCTTCAGGGCGGGCGTAAACCCGCCCCTGCCCGTCCCGGGGGCGAGCTGGCTACGTCGGTGTCTAGGCCAGCCCACTCTAGGGCGGGAAAAAGCGCGCCCCGGCTACGCCGCTTCGGGCATACCAGCCGAGACGCGCCTCCCGCCCCAAAATGGCTTCCCGGGGGGATCGAGGCACTCCGCCATACGTTCGGGGGGACCGAGTGGTCGCCCCTTTCCATGCTCCCCCTTTTTTGACAGGAGGTGAGGTGTCTGCAGCGAAGGTGACCGCACCCATGTAAGGGTGCGGGTTTGGCCAACTGGGGGTAGCAAGAGGGAAGGCAAAGATGGTTCTCTGGGTGGTGCACGAGGATGCAGTTGGTAGAGTTCCTGTAGGGTCCACCACCACTAGAGACTGGTCACTTGTAGAGATGGTATTGAGTTGAGTTTGTGGCCTCCGCTGTAATCTTCTCACCCTCCATGCCACATGGATTTCTCGGAGTCAGTGGTGCCAGCACCTGAAAAACAGTGGCCAGCTGCTTCCTCGCCTACATGGGAAATGTCTCCTCTGCATGCTTCTGATTAAATTTTCCAAGTTTTCAAATTTCACCTGCTTCAAGGCTCTCAAACCTTGGTTCTATATTAGCATAGGCTAATGCAATTAGACAACATTTTCAGAAGGTATTTGGTCACAGTTTTGTAACTCCCCATGATAGCTCCTTCGTCATGTATGTTCCTGTGTCTTATCCATTTTTATTTCTCTGCAGGATCTGCTGTACACCTCAGAATGGTTGGCCTTTGTTGTTTATAATAGTGAACTTATGTCACCTAAAAGGATACAAAGCAAAAACACCTTTGTACAGTGTGTTTACAAGGCCCACAACTCTTCATTATTGTAATTCACAAAACGTAAAGCATGAATCAATGTGTGTCAACAAATATTGCAAAGGTGTACCAATATTTGTATAAACTGAAAGGCAGTATCCTTTGTTTGGGCATTTCATAATGGTAACACTATCTTCAAGTAACTAAAATATATTTAAAAAATCAAAAAATATTACAAGGATTCTGTACTGAAGTAGTTTATCAATATATCACACTCTATATAGATATCTATGCTGTTGAAGAAACTAAGAACATTATTGTATGGTGGATTGACAAATTAATTCTGTAGCATAAGTAAATACATAGGACCTGATACATTTCAAATCCACTCCAGTACAGAAAAAAAAATCAAATTTGACTCCTAAATACCTCTAGTTAGTTGAAGTCTGTTTTACCATTGTTAAATTGTTTTACAAAAATATGCTATCTATCCATTTAGCCAAAAATTGGTACAACATCACAATAAATACCACCAGCCCGATACACAGAACTAACTTAAGACAAAATCCTAAACTTACTACCAAATATTTTATGCCTATCTTAATTCTTTTTTCAAAAATCAGACAGACCCTCAATGCACAATTGCTGAGGAGTAAGACATGCAAATCTGTCACTTTTAACATTAATGACATAGTATTTATGATTTAAAACACATTTGGGATGTGTGCTGAATCAAAAATCTAGACATTTAATTGGTTTATGTCTTGTGCAAGCCCATTGCCATTTTTGCTATGTTACCATGAGCACGTTGCAGACTGTCCTCTGCTTTGCTCAAGTTACTCTACAGACACATATTGCTTTATTATGCACTGTACTTTCACATAACCACACTGTGGTTTTTGCGTTCTGTTCTTTTCTGGAATTTAGTTTGAACATGTAGACAAGATCGAGCAATAATGTAAAAAATTATAATTGTTAAAATTGTACATGTTGTGTTAAAAGTTGTTAAAAAAACATATATATATGTATTTTTGCAAACCTGACATTTGTGTCATTTATCTACAAACAAATGTGTAAATGTTTTTAAAATGTCATTTTTTGTGCCGACAGATGAACCCAGGGAGAGTGACGATATGACAGCTTCAGGTTTTCTGATCATTTCCAGGACCACCATGTAAGAATGGGATAGTCGAAAAGAAGTCAGATTGAATATGCAAATTATGCTGGAGTTATATCATCAGCTGGAGCCAGATCTTGTGCTTCACAATGGAAAAAATAAGTTATTTATTCAATCATGAGGCACATCAAAAGCTTCATCCAGTTTCCATGACTTGACGAGTTTGCGAATGTGAAGGGTGATTTTTATGGTTTGGGTCACCTATCAAATGTGGTTAGAGCAATTGATGGCACATATTACCTTAGTGCCACTAAACACCCGGGAACAAGTCTACTGGAGGTTGAAAAACTTGCATTCAATCAATGTGCATATTGTCTGCTTATCTGATTTGTGCATCACAAGCATCTGTGCACATTTCCCCAGGTAAACCCATGATTCCTTGGTACTACAGAACAGCAGCATACCCCTGCACATGGCACAACTTGGACCTGAGACGGCCTGGCTTGTTGGTAAGTACAATCTAAAAAAATATTGTTTGGCTAATTTCAAGGTGAATATAATTATGTCATATATTTTGCCTCTTTTTTTTCCAATTAGGAGACTCAGCTTATCATAACTGACTATGGTTTTTAGAACCACTGAGGAATCCAACAATGCCAGAGAAGTCCACCCCTATGAGGTCCATTGAAGAACAGGGAGGCCTGTGGTGCTGTCTTTTGGTCTCCTAAAGGCCATAGTTCACTCTCTTGGCAAGACTTGTGTAGCCCTCCTTTACTCACCCGATAACGTTTGACAAATCACCATGCCTGCTGCATGTTACACAACATAGCCTTACGATGTAACATCCCGTACATCGCAGAGGATGGAGACCATTAAGAGCCACCAGATGAGGAAGTTAAAATGGCAAATGAAGTTGATAGTGGTAAAGAGGAAGGAATTGACTTAGATCTACAGATGGATCCCAACAGATACAAGAAAGGCAGTCACCCAGGCCCTCATCAGCAGCAGACTCGACTACGGAAACGCCATCTACACGGGAGCCCTGACCAAGCTCATCAAAGGACTACGACGCATCCAAAATGCCACGCCCACATCACCCCCCACCTGAGAGACCTGCACTGGCTCCCCGTCAACAAGGGGATATCCTTCAAGCTCCTCACCCAGGCAGACAAGGCACTCCACAAGACCGGCCCAGCCTACCTCAACAGACGGCTCCCCTTCTACATCCCCAACCGCCAGCAACGCTCCGCCAACCTCTCACACGCCACCGTCCCGCGCATCCAAAAAACAACCACTGGTGGATCATTCTCCCACCTCACCGCCAAGACATGGAACACCCTCTCTCTGTGGCTAAGCTAGATGTTTTTTGAGCCAGAAATGAATCATTCAATGACCTAGAATACTAGACATCTGACTAATACACAACCTATAATAATATATAGAATTAGCCTTCATATGTATTTTGCAGAGTAAATTAAAAAAAACACCACTCTTATTCAGCATATACATTTATATACCTTACAATTATGAAGTCTACAAACATTGTGAATCAGATAACATCAATTCCATAGCATAACAAGGATAGAATAGCATAGAACAATGTACACCGTAAAACATTTCTAAATTTCGCATGGACTATTGATTGATAAATACATTACACTTTTACATATGTGGAAATATTGTAAAAAATAGATTGAGCAGGATAACATAGCAATCGTATTTTCACAAAACCAAAACAAGGCATCGTGGTAGTTGTAATAATTTCAATTATATATTTACAACACTTGCACCATTGAAAGTTAGATATACCTAGTGAAAATATACAGTTAAAAATAAGAGACATTTACTATATAAGACACAATATGAAATAGGTTATTTGGTGTAAAAACAATTGCAAGGACTGTTCAATCATGGAATGTAACGGAGTTTAAACCCTGTAATCTTAAATAAAAGGTAATACATTGAAATATGCACAACTAAACAAAAAAGAGATTTGATACAAATATGTATAGGTTTCCATGTTTGCAAAAGGTGCAAAGCACATTAGCAACAGCTAAATTAATAGTAATAAGGACATTTAGGTTTAGTGTCCCACTCAACAGTTTAACTTACAAGGTTCCACTCCACTAGGAGTTCCAGTCAAGCCTTCAGGATGTAGGCTCTGCAAGACCTTTTTCTTCCAGGGAAAAACTTTTAAGGGGGGTTTGGGAGAACCACCACTAGTCCTCTGGACCTCCAAGTGATGCTTAAAGGCGAGAGAATTCACTCTCAGCCACAGGTCATTCCCCCTCTTCCTAATTTCCTTGTGTGTGAGTAGGTTGTTGGCTACATCCTTCACTTTGTCAAATATTGTGGCCCAAATTTGCCTTTTGTGAGATTTGGTTAAATGTTGTAATCGGGCTTCAAACATGTGTGGTTGTACTCTAATCATTTCTTCCACCATGAATTACAATTCTCCCTTTGAGTAAAGGGGATTTTTCTTCCCTGCCATTATCTAAATTAACGAATTTGTAATAAATTATAGAACCCACAGGAAAATAAATGAAAGAAGGAAAAAGGGAGAAGAAACTGTGAAAACAAAACAAGACCCCTGACTTAACTGACAAAGGTTTAACTTCTAAATGTTGTGGTGCAGTGGAATGGCAAAGGATCATGGTCTGAAATGGAGTGTGTTTTATAGTTTCGTATGAGTTGTTAACAATTAGCCAAATAACATCAGTTATGTGATGCTAACATCCATCTAACAGACACAGGAATAGTCCAATGTTAGTGTTGTCCCGCAACAGATTCACAGCATCTGGGGAGAGGCTGTGGCTTAATGGCTAGACCGGCCAACTTAAAAGCTGGGGAACTAGGTTCGAGTCTGAGGAGAGGCTCAAACATCCTGTGATTTTGGGAAAATCCCTTAATCTCCCTGTGCCTAAAGAAAAGAAATGAATGTGTTGGTCTGTAATACAAATGGTGCTCATGTAAGGTGTTCTGATACCTTCGGGTCGAGTTCATGCTACATAAAACTGCAAAAAAAAAGTAAATAATTAAATAAAGAAAGAAATATGGAAACTGCCACTAGAACACCACCAGCACAACTGTGAAATCTAAATAGGCTTGGCGCAACCCCGCCACCTTGATGATGATGGAGTTCTATTCACCAGCAGAGGATTCTGCTGCATATAAAGCAATGAGTTGCGTACGCGACTGTAAACACTCTGTCGACGCGGACAGAGATCCAGCATAAAAACATCAGCTTGACGGAGTGCTTAGATACTCTGCAGTGGAGTAACAATGGTAGTTCTGCCAAGATTTAAATCAGGCTCTTCATTCCTGACCAAAATATCAGTTCACTATATTGTAAAGGTTTTCAGATTCAATCACTTTTGCGAAGAACAAAGTTAAAAGAAAAACAATGCCATGTTGAAAGGAAAGAGGCTCGGGAGACGTTGATTGTCATGAGGAGAGCCCAAGAACACCAAAATAAAATTTTAAAGCACACACTATTTTGCAAGGAAATATGTGCAAACACATGACATTGATGTGAGTGCCAGTCAGGCCAGGTTTACATTTTCTGTGATGGATGTATTGCCTTTGAGTCAGATAGTTCAAGACTTGTTGATGGTCCGTCTATTTTTCATATAGTTTTAGATGGAACTGAACATCATATGCACACATTCTAGGATGTGGGGTTGGACAAGGAAAGAGAGGAGGGCTACAAAATACTGAAGAAACATTGGCATAATACGACCTTTATGATACTCTGTGACTGTGATTAAATTAGAAATAAAAGATTCAATCTAAACCTGGTGGTTCTGGTTCTTACAAAGTGCCATGAACCATGCAAACAAATAGCCTCTAATATAGGTGTGTTTGGCTACACAATTAAAAAGTACTTTGTGGATGATCATGTTTGAGGCAGCTGACAAGTCTATTAGAAGTTGTGCTCAATTTAGATTTTCAACCCTGAAATAAAGAGGATCTTTATGAGTATTCTGAAAGTTGTTTTGGATGCTCTGATGGCAGCTATTATTGGACTAGAAGTGTTTGAGTAGGTTTATTCCTCTTGAGTATAGATCTGAATAGTAATGCCAGTTCTAAGAGCTATATACGAGTGTACGTTGGTCTAATAATAGCTTGGGAATATAGACTTCCACAGCATTGTATTGCACTGAGCTTGCGAAATCTCAAAGATGATTGCAAACTTCAGTGGGTGTCTTGAATGGGTACTGTACCCCTGATGTTAAGGTTAATTTCGATCATCATGAGCATCATTTTACTTGTAGGCATGGAGTGTAAAACGTGATGAATAGTGGCTGGCCACAGATGGTCAGACCATTGTTGACTGTTTTTTCCCCTCATTCCTTTGTACAAATATTTTGTCTTCAGGGAATAAGTAGAGTTTCCAGAAGGAGGATGGGCATGTATTTTGTACATGGATTGTGGAATGTGGTGGCAGGCTGCTACAGTGCATTATCAGAAGAAGACAAGGGAGGCCCTTGCCAAAATCTCTCAATGGAGAGTAATTCTACGCTTAACTGGTTGTTAGTAAATATAATCTTGACATGCATCTTCAGTTCAGCTTAAATATCATGGATGTGTGTAGACTCTACTGTTGTTGGTGCTAGCATGGGCCAAAGTACATAAGATAGCCACAATATAATCAAAAAGCAAACACTGTTCCTCAACTGAGCAGATTCACATCTGCCTCTAGTTTTTCACATTTTTCTGGTGTTCACAATCCACATGGCTGTGAAAGGTAAATATAGTTTTGAAGTTCTGGGGACTGCACTTCATGCACCAGTTTCTATTGATATTGATACTTCATCACCTGGGGTTCCACAGATCTCTCAATCGCTACGGTTAGCGCAACAATGTCACAAGAAGGTTAAGAGAGTTAACCCTCCCATCAGGCAGTTTTGAGTAACTTCATGCTCATAAATGATGAATAGTCAAAAGTAATAAAGTGCTCAAATATGTAACTGTAACGTTTACCTTTGTGAATAGGCACCATAGTCATCAAATCTGCGCAGACGTATGAGAGAATAATATGGCACAATTGCAATGGAGATTTTAGTTAAATATGCTTTGAAAGTTATTATATAGACTGACCACACTTTTTTGATTTCATAAATAGTGATCAAATATATGTATGTACAGCGGAGCTGGAAATGTAGGATGCTATATCACATCTTCTTGTGATGCCGGTAACAGTGTAGTATATTCAGAAGACACAGTACTAAACTTAGCTGACATGATAGCACATTAACCTGTCTGTGTGTTTGAAGTTATAGCTATAGAGATGGATTACTACAGGAGAAGTATAAGGTGGCGTTGAAGGCTAACAAGAGGCTCATACCTCCAAATTTATGGTGTAGATTAAGATTTCAGCAAAGTATGACCATCACAAATAAAGTAAGCATTGTGATGTGAATCACAAGGTTGATAAATTCGTGGTGTGTCAGTGGTTTCATACAAAAATTAGCATCTTCATATATTGTTTTACAAATGGCTATAGCTGGCATATAAAGAAAACAAACATCATCTTCATAAGTCATTTTACAGTCCTGGGGAATAATTTATATTAAGCATCCATAACAAAGTATACATTCTAAAGAAGCAACACAATCTGAATTCATATATACCGTGGAAAACAGGAACTTATTTGCATGTCAGAAATGACAATGATTAACTAACTACCTTAGTAGAAGCATGTTTAAAATCATCTCTTGTCTCCATTGTTTCTTCACTCTTGATGTTCCAGGATGTTGATAAAATAGTATATTGCCATTGCCATTATTACAAAGAATTGATTCAAGCTCATCAATTTGTGCTGAACAAGCCTCTATTATTATTGAAATACACCAATTCATGACATCATTTTGACTCTATGGTTACTAAACACTTCACTGAACACCTCCCATACAAGTAATGGCTTGATAAACTAAGGCCAACGCATCATGGAAATTATAGGGCATATTATCGAGGGGGTTTATCTCCGCTTTTTTGGCTTAAAAAGCCAAGAACGCGGAGATATTATTCTCTCTCTATTACCTAGCTGTCGCTAACACCAGTTAGCGACAGCTAGTAGGAGATAGCGACCATCTTGGGCCCCGCTTTGCATGTCAGTGATATTTATCACTAATGACATGCAACGTGGGCGTGCCAAGATGTTAGCGACTGGAAACAGTCGCTAACATCGCTATCTCCTATTACCAACTTTTGGAGATATTCGCGCTAAGCGCGAATATCTCCAAAAGCTAACACCTGCCCTGAGCAGTTCTTAGCCATGTTATTCAATGGGAGGTGGATAACATGGCTAAGAGCATTAGCTCGGGAATGCATGAATATTGCTGACTTTTCAGCGATATTCATGCATTGCGGCCGATTTTTATCACATTTGCGATAAACCTTGGGAATACCAAGGTTTATCTGCGATAAAAATCGCCGCAGCTCAGCGGTAAATTTTTGTCTCTAGCCCCTATGTTACATGACAAGCCTGTACAGATTACGTGTAAAGCCAAGTTAACTAAACATGGTTGTCATAAGTGCTGGATGCTGGACACCCTGTAAAATTAATTCAATGCACATTTCAGAATAAATCTGAAGTATTATTATCAGTGGTGCTTTAACGATCTCAATATCTGAGACCAGTGGGGCCAAATTAATGACAATGCCTATCATGTCATCTTCCAGTACAGACATGGTGATCCACCTTCTGTACTTATCCATGTAACACAAACACATGAAAGATAACAATGGCAACAATTGTCTAACAGTCTATCTTTTGCATGCGTCACACACTAAAAGATGCATTGGTGTCCAGCCTTTGGAACTGAACAGACCATATTATTACTTACTTTGCATTTTGGTGCATGACATACAAAGTGAAAATGTGTATAGCTGCATAATGGAAAGGGGCGACCACTCGGTCCTCCCGAACGTATGGTGGAGTACCCCGATCCCCCCGGGAGGCCATCTTGGGTGGGGGGCGAGTCCCGGCTGGTATGCCCGAAGCGGCGTAGCCGGGGCGCGCCTTTTCCCGCCCTGTAGGGGGTTGTCCTAGACGCTGACGCCGCCGGCCACGCCCCCGGGGGGCAGGCGGAGGCGGGTTTACGCCCGCCCGAAGACGGATAAAAGGAGCAACAAGCCAAGAAAGCATCCTCTTGTTCCTGTGCTCTGAAGCTGCACCTCCCCGCTGCACGTGAGCTCGAGACCGAACGAAGAGCCAATTTTGAGCGTTGTAATCTTTCTCTTTGTCTTACAGATATCTTCGCTTGAGAATGCCGGGCAAGAAGGTCGGAAAGCGGGTCGGTACCGATCAGATGCTACGCATGCTCATAAAGGAGGTAGCCGATTTGAAGAAGCAGATGGCGGCTAAAGACGGGGAGGGAGGACCGAAGCGAGTTATCGGACCAGCTTTGCCGGGAGTAGTCCCTAGCGGGAGAGGCAAGAGGTCAAAAAGGGGGGCACTTGGGGGGGAAACCCCGGTTCCCGATACTCCACGTGAGGAGCCAACCTCGGTTCTGAAGGAGGGGCATCCGATCCCCGTGGTGGTCACCCCCGTGAACGGGGAAGATATGCCTCCCGAGTTGGCGGCGCAATTGGCAGCGTGGTTGGGGAAAGATAGTAAGGGCGCCACGGCTGACGACGCCCGGGCAGTAATGAGACAGCTGCGGGAATCCAGAGAGGCTGCGAAGGCACCATCTTCTGTTCCCCCAAAGGTTCCGGCGGCTGAAAGTGCAGCAGGCCCAAGTTCGGCGGCAAGTGCGGGATCTACTTCAGGTAAGCGGCCATTGCCGATTGCGGGGGAGGGGTCTGTACCTTCTCGAAGGGAGAAGATTGCCCAGCATGTTCCACTGGAAATTAAGGAAATGATTTGGGCGGATAAGTATGTAAACATGTTTTCATTGCTTACCGACCATTACGAGATAGAGCATGTGAAGAGCCAAAAGGAGCTCATGCATCCGAGTGTTTGGCGCGCGGAAATGGCCGCCTTTAAGGTTGACGAAAACATAGGTACTTGGGGCAGAGCGTGGGGCATTTTTACCTCCATCATGGGTGAGCGCAGGCCCGAGTTGTTGACCGAGTTGCCTATTTATCAGTCACGTATCATGGAGTATTCCCTGACGTACGGGGGCAATCAGTGGTTCTGTTATGACAATCTTTTTAGAAAGGCTAAAGAGCACAACCCAGTTCTAACATGGGATTGTTTCGACTCTGTCTCATGGCAGAAAATGGAGAGTTCAGGAATGCTAAAAGTGCCATTGTCAGGGAGTAATGGGGGTGAATCTTCCCGCCAATCCTCTGGGACACCCTTTCGGACAGGTGCAGGTAACGAACACCACTCGAAGTCGAGTGGCAACACAGGTAAAAAGGGGATTTGTTGGAATTTCAACAGGGGAAAATGTACGAGGCCCCAGGGGTCATGCAAGTTCAGACATGAATGCGGGGGGTGTGGGCAGTCATCCCATCCTGAGTCCATGTGCAGAGCCAAGACGGGTGATAACGGTGGTAAGGGAAGCGCCAAACAGGTCTGAAATAGTCCGAGGGGCGCCTTTACCTACTCCGATTGATACCATGGCAATGATTCCTTGGCTCAACGAATACCCGGATCATGCTTCCGCTGGGGTGTTGCGGGACGGGTTTTCATATGGTTTCCGCATCCCAGTGGGGGATTTTCAGGGTGTAGCAAACTGTAAGAACCAACTGTCGGCCTTGCAGTATTCGGCAGTGGTTCAGGTAAAGATTGGGAAGGAGGTAACTCGAGGTCGTGTTGCCGGTCCATTTGATTGGCCACCGGTTGCTAACTTTGTTTGTTCCCCTCTAGGGGTGGTCCCCAAGAACGACCCGGGTGAGTTTCGGCTAATACATAACTTGTCAGCCCCACGTGGTCTTTCCGTGAACGATGCGATAGACCCGGAAGTGTGTTCGGTGCGGTACGCATCTTTTGATGAGGCCGTTGCCATGTTGAATCGCCTGGGGCCCGGGGCGCTGATGGCAAAATCGGACATCGAGTCAGCGTTCCGGTTGCTCCCGGTACACCCAGACGATCAGCGTCTCCTTGGTTTTATGTTTCAGGGTCGCTATTACATGGATAGATGTATGCCAATGGGGTGCTCTATATCTTGTGCCTATTTTGAAAAATTCAGTTGTTTTCTGCAATGGGTATTTACAAGGAAAACGGGTTTTCGGCATGTTATGCATTATCTCGATGACTTTCTCTTTTTGGGGGCAGCTGGGGATCCTGAATGTGGTAAGGCCTTACATGAATTTCGTGTCTTAATGAATCAATTTGGTGTGCCATTGGCGCCAGGTAAGACTGTGGGTCCCTCAACTTTGCTCGAGTTCCTGGGGATCGAGCTCGACTCAGTAGAAGGTTGTTTTAGATTACCCAGGGAAAAAGTGTTAAAATTTGGGACATCCCTTGAAACATGTATTCGTGCGACGAAAGTAAACCTGCATCAATTGCAACAAGTGGTGGGTCAGTTGAATTTTGCCCTGAGAGTGATGCCAATGGCCCGCCCCTTTTCCCGCTCGATTGCACAAGCCATGGTCGGCCTGAAGGAAGGACATCACCGCACGAGGCTCTCGGCAGAGGTTCGCCAGGACATGCGCATTTGGTTGGCATTTCTGGCGGATTTCAATGGTCGAATTGTCTGGAACAAACCAGCGGTGTCCTCCGAGGAGCTGGGGCTTTGGACAGATTCGGCGGGGAGTATAGGTTTTGGGGCCATATTTGGGACACAATGGTCAGCTCAAAAATGGCCGTCATGGTGGCACGAGTGCGGGCTGACGAGTAACATTGCTTTTCTCGAACTCTTCCCTATTCTGGTGGCCTTGAAAACGTGGCCGGAGGGGTTCCGGGATCACTCTGTGGTGTTCTGGTCTGATAACATGACTGTGGTTGAGTGTATCAATAGTCAGGCAGCACGTTGCAAATGGATTCTGAGACTGCTCAAAGAAATTGTGTTATTATGTATGCAGTTGAATGTGCTCTTTAGGGCAAGACATGTCCCGGGGGTACTGAACCAAGCGGCTGATGCACTTTCACGTTTCCGTATGCAGGCCTTCTGGGGTTTTCTGCCCACAGCGGACCCGGTGGCGGCACCCTTTCCCGAAGCTCTCTGGTCTCTCGGTGCCCCGAACTACAAAACCTCGTGGGAGAGAGTTTAGCACCCAGGACAAGGAAGGCATATGAAGGGGCGTTCCGTTCCTATTGGTCCCTTTTGGGTTCTGCTAGGGGGGAGCTTTGGGGACAGGAAGAGCTTGTCGTAAAATTCTTGCTGTCTTTACATCAGGCAGGCAAATCAGTAGCTACGGCCCAGAGGCATCGGGCCGCCATTTCCTTTATGGCAAAGGCTCATGGGATTCAGGACCCGACAGCGTCTTTCGTGGTGCAGAAAGCGCTACTTGGGTGGCAACGCCTTGAGGGTCGCAGAGTGGATGAGAGGCACCCGATAGGTCTGGATAGGTTGGCCCTGTTATTCTCCGTACTCCCTGCAACATGTTCATCCCAGTATGAAACTGTGTTATTCCGAGCCGCATTTGCGCTAGCATTCCATGGGGCTATGCGGGTAAGCGAACTAGTGGCAAAGAACAAGCGGGATACGATGGGGGGACTGTGCCGGGAGCAGCTTCCGGGTCAAGGTCGAGACGATGACTGTCTCGTTTTTCAGGTCAAAAACCGATCAGGGTGCGATTGGGGACTGCATAATCATTCAGAGGATTCCCGGGTCTTCCATGTGCCCTGTTGTTTGCGTAGAGGAATATTTAGCGCAGAGGGTGGCATCATGGGGGGGGACCTTGTTGAGACACGCTGACGCCACCCCACTGACGAGGTTTCAGTTCCGGCGGGTGCTGGCGATGTCAATTTCGGCCGCGGGCTTGAACCCCGGCGAGTTCGGGACCCACTCCTTTCGGATAGGGGCTGCTACTGAGGCTACAGCCAGGGGTCTGAGTGTTGAAAAAGTAAAGCGTTTGGGGCGTTGGTCCTCGAACTGTTACAAAAGGTATGTGCGGTTGCACATGTTGTGAAGCTGTAATGATGTACTCATGCTTCTTGTTTTTTTTTGGTTTTCAGTTGCGCAACCTTACGAGGCGGGGCGGACTGTGCAGTCGACCCGACACCCGGGAACAAGCAGTCAGACATCACCGGCTGCGGAAAGAGAGGTGTGGGTCGTGGGCCACTCATACGTGAGGCGTGCCGCAGACGTATTCAAGGCAGGTGACATGATTCACATGGCTGGGGAATACGGGTACAGGGTAACCTTCTACGGAAGGGGCGGGCTCTGTATTGACCAGTTTCAATCCTTTTTTGAGGGTTTGTTAGGGCGGACAAGGTCACCGCCGTCTATACTCATAGTCCATCTTGGGGGTAATGATTTGGTGACCACTGGTAGACGACTGCTTCTCGAGGCAATGCTTTCCACTGTAAGTTGGTTGGCGAGAAGAGTTCCAGGGTGCACCATTGCATGGTCCCATACGATTCCACGTAAAATGTGGCGGGGGCGATTTCGGTTTCTGCTCTGAACCACTCAGTGAAGAAGGTAAATAACAAGTTGGGTAGATTGTTTCGTTCAAGTGCACTGCATTCTATCCCGCATGGTTGTATCAAGGGGGACAGTATGTATTTGGGAGATGGGGTCCATTTGTCCCGGGTGGGGAATGAGTTACTCATAGGAGACCTCATTGCTTGGCTGAAGAGTTTAAAACATGACCTTTAGGTAGGAGTTTTGTGGGGGGTCCGGATAGCCGGTCAACTATCCGGCCTGTGGCGGTAAGGTCATGATCGGTGAGCAGTAATTGGAAGATCCCTATGGGGGGCGTCACCCATTACGGATGGGAGCGCTCGGGGGAGGTGGCCATTGGCCCCTCAACGGGGAGGCGGTCCCTTCTAAGGATGGGCCGCCGGAAGGAAAGGAAAGGCGGTCAAGGCCCCTTCCTGGATAGGAGGGGCTACATGCCCTCCTGGGGAATTTCCCGGGGCCAGGACATCTGCGACGGCAGATGGGTAAGTTGTGTGGGGTTCGGGAGGGGGTTTACGCTACCTTTTAGACACCTCACACGAGTCCTCGGACGACCGTTAAATGGCGTCGAGTCCATTGGGGCCCCCGTCAAGTCAAAGGGAAATTGGTAGATGCACTTGAGGTACGCCTCTGTGCGGTCGCCCCCCCTCACAAGTGAGGGGGGTATTTTCTGGTTTAGGGATCTGACACCGGTTACGACCTTGCCGTTGGCCCTTAACGTTAGGATGTACAATTTCAAGTCAAATGTTTTGTAGGATGTTAGTTCGGCTAGGAGAACCTTTGTATTAGAGATCTGTTAAGGTTAGCCAAACATCGTAATGTGGAAATGAAATTGTACATAATATGAAACTGTTATTTTAATGTTTTAATTTTGTTTCATATTTTAATAAATACGGCCGGGAGGGTCACTCCCTCCCGCCTTCCAAAAGTTCAGAACAGTTTCCAGTTTCCCATCCTTGGGGATTGCGTCGAGAGGGGGTGGCGGGTATCTCTGCCATATGGAAAGGGGCGACCACTCGGTCCCCCCGAACGTATGGTGGAGTACCCCGATCCCCCCGGGAGGCCATCTTGGGCGGGGGGCGAGTCCCGGCTGGTATGCCCGAAGCGGCGTAGCCGGGGCGCGCCTTTTCCCGCCCTGTAGGGGGTTGTCCTAGACGCTGACGCCGCCGGCCACGCCCCCGGGGGGCAGGCGGAGGCGGGTTTACGCCCGCCCGAAGACGGATAAAAGGAGCAACAAGCCAAGAAAGCATCCTCTTGTTCCTGTGCTCTGAAACTGCACCTCCCCGCTGCACGTGAGCTCGAGACGGAACGAAGAGCCAATTTTGACCCACCCACCAGCCCCTGAGGACAGCCAGTTGTTTTGAATAAAGTTTTGATATGGTAACTCTATTTCTTGCAGGTTGTGATGATTGTCGTGTTATTTTGAGTATGCAATAAAGAATGGTCATCTACAGTATGTTTTTTCAAATAAAGTAATTCTGCACTAGTATTGATCAGCAATCATACGTGAAATAGTTATGGTTGTTTTGTAATTGAGTGATTTTAGTTAAATTGTCGTATTTATTTTGGTCGGGCGGTAAGGTCATGATCGGTGAGCAGTAATTGGAAGATCCCTATGGGGGGGCGTCACCCATTACGGATGGGAGCGCTCGGGGGAGGTGGCCATTGGCCCCTCAACGGGGAGGCGGTCCCTTCTAAGGATGGGCCGCCGGAAGGAAAGGAAAGGCGGTCAAGGCCCCTTCCTGGATAGGAGGGGCTACGGGCCCTCCTGGGGAATTTCCCGGGGCCAGGACATCTGCGACGGCAGATGGGTAAGTTGTGTGGGGTTCGGGAGGGGGTTTACGCTACCTTTTAGACACCTCACACGAGTCCTCGGACGACCGTTAAATGGCGTCGAGTCCATTGGGGCCCCCGTCAAGTCAAAGGGAAATTGGTAGATGCACTTGAGGTACGCCTCTGTGCGGTCGCCCCCCCTCACAAGTGAGGGGGGTATTTTCTGGTTTAGGGATCTGACACCGGTTACGACCTTGCCGTTGGCCCTTAACGTTAGGATGTACAATTTCAAGTCAAATGTTTTGTAGGATATTAGTTCGGCTAGGAGAACCTTTGTATTAGAGATCTGTTAAGGTTAGCCAAACATCGTAATGTGGAAATGAAATTGTACATAATATGAAACTGTTATTTTAATGTTTTAATTTTGTTTCATATTTTAATAAATACGGCCAGGAGGGTCACTCCCTCCCGCCTTCCAAAAGTTCAGAACAGTTTCCAGTTTCCCATCCTTGGGGATTGCGTCGAGAGGGGGTGGCGGGTATCTCTGCCATATTTGTGGCTTGCTCCATCTCATTGTGACAAATAATCATGTAGAAGATATAGCTCAATAGACATATATATGTTCGTGGAAACATCAAGATTTAGGGACAGGCATAGGAAGGTACTTTGCGGTCGTAAGTCTCTGATTAACAAAATCCTGTATGGCCTTCCTGTATGTGAAAAACTGAAATTGCAATTTGGTAACATATTAACAAGTCACAATTTAGATTTGTGAGTATATACCAAATTGCTATCTAGATGAGGCTTTTTAGGGCATTTCTACAAAATTGCATTTTACAAAGGAATGTATTGATGTTTTATGTCTGAAATTCATACGGCCAATATTAAACGTTCACTGACTAAAAGGGACCCCTTCCCCTTTGTGACTGTTTACAAAACATTTTTTAAGAGTAGGAAGTAGTCCCAAAGACCACTGCTTAGCCCTTAAAAAGTTGTAAATATTTTAATTTGTTTTCAAATTACATCCTGTTTCCTTCTTGGAAATTGGGATACTTAAAAAAAAAATGTCATTAAACAAATCACAAGCATGCTAATCTGCTGACACCAGCAGGCAACCATCCATGTTATGGCAGAGATCGTAGTGGGTTGCAATTTGCCACTTACCTCATTGATAATAATTATGTAGGTTGAATTGTGACCTTGGAGGAATCAGTATGCCTATTATGACATAAGTCGGTTCACAAAATACCACTGGATTTGCTAAAGGTGGTGCGCAAATTGGAACCACTTTAAGAGAATATCAATGTTCGTACATTTGGCCCATAGTGACAATGTGCTATCATGATGGTACATGGTAATGGATTATTTATGATAAAACTAAGGGGTATATGTACAAGAATTGCAGCTAACTAACGCTATCCTTAGTTAGTGGCAATTTTCCTACTGCCGCGTACTGCTGAAAATAATCGCCATAGTAGCAACATATTTACAATATGTCGCCAAATGGCGATAGTTTCTCCACACAGCGGGAATTGTCGGCATTAAGACCCGCGTGATGGCTATAAAAATCTTGCCGCTAATGTGAAAAAAGTGATGGTTGGCCAGTCAGCAGGCAGAAAATGCATGTTAATCAACATGACACCACTGTTTTCACGTTTCGTGGGATAAATAAACCTGAAGAAACATGGAGCAAGCTGGAACGGTATACAACTGTTACCACGCATCTTTTACCACGCAATACCATTACCACGCATCTTTTACAACGTAAATACTTTTACCACGCATACATTTACAACGCATACTATTACAACGCATGTACCTTTACAACGCATGTACCTTTACAACGCATTTTTTTGGTAAATTATATCTATTGTATTATTTGAACATTACTAGTATTATATTATATTAGCATTAATTATTATTGGATTTATTTTTATTAGTAGAGTAATTTTAATAATTTAAATTAAATATGTTATTTCCTAATATAGTTTCTATTTATTATTTTATTACTAAAGTATTTTTTTGAAGTATTAATAAATATTTGGTATTCCTAATACAGTTTAAATTTATTGTATTATTACTGAAGTATTTCTTTGAAGTATTAAAAAATACTTGTTATTTATTTAAAAATATATTTAAGTATAAATTGTTTATTTAGTAGTTTTTAAAAAAAAATATATATGTATATATAAAATATATCCTATAGGTTTTTTTTGGGATAATTTATATGATATAAATGTAGTATTTTTAATATTTGATAATTTTTATACCATGTTAATGAAATACATTTTAAATGATATTAAAGATTATTAAAAAAATGTGCAAATTAATAAAATATATAAGGAATTAAAATATTTTTAAAATGTGAAGATAATTTTATATTAGTGTATTTTAAAAATTTAAGTCGTTTTAAAATGTATAAAGTTTTTTATTTTTTACTAAAACATATATTTTATATTTTTATATACGTTTAAAATAAAGAAAAATTCCAAATTTTAGGAAGAGTTATTTAAAATATGTTTTCAGACTATATATGTGAAGACATTTAGTTATAATGTATTAATTTTTTACACTTTTCATAATCATTTATTTTTTTAATAAACAAATTATTTCTTGTTCTAAATTTAAAAATTAAATTTATTATAAATGGCTCACTGAAGTACTTTTAAAATGTAATTAAATTAAATCATAAAGGAATATAAGAGTAAAAGTATATGAAATATTTGGTTCCCACGTTTTTACATTGAATCCAATGGGTAAAATTGTCCTTCTTTTATTTTCAGGAGATTTGCTATGAGTTCCGTGGGTAAGAAAAAGAACGATGAAAAGAAGACAAAAGAAGATATAACAAAGGGATAAGAATACAGAAAATAGGTAAGGAGACAAATTAATAGATTTACAAATTAAACAATGTTATAAAAAAGTAATGTATCTTTAAATGAATTCAATAAATACACAAAAAAAATTGTTCAAACATTTTATTTTTTATTAAAAATATATAGCAAATTTGTTGGTATTATTTATATTTTATTACATATTTTTACATATTGTTTAAATAAGGGAAACATAATTAAATAAACAAAAACAATTTCAAAAATAATAATACATAAAGTAGTCCCTTTTTGATCGTTGCAGCATTCGATTATATAACGACGTAAACGTGACCGTAAGCGGCCATTTTGAAGAGTATCCAAGGTGGAAGCAGCTGGAAGCTGATCTGAGTCCAGGTAGGAAACATTTTAAACTTTATTATAAGAAGTAATTAATAAAAGGTATAAATGTATGGTAAGGGAAGGATAAGGTGAGGTTGCTCTATATGTAAATGATGTTATGTTAATAAATAAGCATGTCGCTAGTCGTATATCTAGAGTATGCCTATGTTCGAACAGTTTAACCTGTTTTAAAAAAGTGGTGTTTATTTCTACATTTGTGAAAAGATGTTTATGTATATCACTTTTGTTATCGCTATGGTTGAAATGTAAAAAAATGCTTTTTTGAATTTATCGATTGTTTTTGTTTCAGTTTAAAAAGAGAAAAATGTGGTTAGATAATTGTTGATAAAAAGCTTCTTTGAAAGTAAACAGTTGTAATATAAATAATAATTGATATTGATATTTGATTTGTTGTTCTGTTGAACACAGAACAGAGAGATCACGTAGTTTGAAAGGGATTTGTCGGTTTTTCCGATTTAAGGTTAACCACAAAAATCATGTGTTCGAATTATGTTGCCAATATTTCTGAGAGTTATTCTTTTTTTATTTTGTTGAAAATAGTATAATTGTATAAGGAGAGTTTAGATTGAAATGTAAATAATTTTACTTATGGTATAGAGTTGGACTTTCAAGATTGTTCAAATTATAGTTCTGCTTGTACATGAAAGAAGAAGTACAAGGATTTGTGTTTATAATAACATTTTGGTTCAAAAAGGAAATGGATTTTTTTTACTTAAAAAATTTAGAGATGTTTTGGATATAAAATGTTTGAATTTGCAAATGGAATGTGATTTTTGGGTAAAATACTTTTCTTTTTTTAAAAATCTCTCTTTTTTTTAAACATTTTTTGGAATTAAAAATATGTTGTGGCCTTATAGAATATGCCTATGGAGATTGGTGAATTTAAAAAAAATCCAATCTGAAAAAATGATGGATTGTTTCTTGGATTCTGTATTGAAATTTACTTTTTTTAACAAATCATGCTTACTCATTAGAAGAAGCTTATTTGTAACAATTTTAGATAAAAGAGAAGAACAGAAAAGTTTTACTATTTTTCAAAAATGCATTTTTTAGGAATCAACAGTTAGAATTCTTTTTTGAAAATCACTGGATAATTGTTGATAGAAAATGGATAGATGAAATAAATTAGAAAATTAGTAATTCCGGTTGGATTTGCAACTATGGGTATTTACAAGTTGCATAATGTTGAAAAAAAAATTTGAGGACAACTAAAGGGAAGGAGACCCGACGGTAGTTTTTGATAATTAAAAATTTAGAAAAAGGGAATAGCCAATTAAATTTAGAGAGGATATAAATTTGGAGCAAAGCAGGAAAGTAATGTGTAGCAGATAATTAAAAACTAAGAATGTTAGCAAGATTTTCCAGGTAATCTAGAGCCACACACAACGTAAACTGTTGTAAAAGTGCCAATAGTCTCTCAGACATTTCCTTTGTTTTTTGAGTTATTCGTGAGTTTAGACTACCTGTAAGAGTTTGGGAAATTCTCATTTCCTGAAAACTTTGCTCCTTCTTCAATGTTTCCAAAAAAGAGTAGAAATTAGGGTGGGGTTTACCAATTAGATGGTTGAAGGAGTTATGCCATCCCTCAATGGCATTATTTGTTTTTGCCTCTCCCTGTAAGCAACTCGAATAACAGTAACAGTTCCACCACTCCACATGGAATCGTGGCTTCCTCCTGCGACCCGATCTGCTTAGGTGTCCAATCCATGTGTCTTCCATATAATTTAGAATGGTTGCCAAGTTTTCCTCATTTGCAATATAATAATCAGATTCTGTAATGGCAGTGTAGTACTCGTCTACACTTTCGGGAGGGACAAAACAAAGAGCAGTCAGTTTTTTTAATTCAACTTGTAGTTTGCTGTCTGAGGAGTATTCTGTAACTAGGGGTGTTTTTTGTAACTTACGCCAGAATGCCTGGGAAAAATGGAAAAAACACCCCTGAATTTGGGTATCCATGTACGTTTTTGTGATCACATTGATCATGCTCAATTCAAAATCAATAATAATTTTCCTAGGACTTTGGTTTGTTTTTGATTTTATAACTGATAAAAGTTCAGTGTAAGTTGCAGAAGTCTTATCAGGCAGCAAACTATATACTAGGGGGATAACATTATTGTTATTTTTAGCATGTATAGTATAAATTTGGGTGAATGGATGGGGCGTACTTTTAAACGTTCCATCAATCATCCAAAGTTCACTAGTTTCAAGTTTTAAAAGGTTGCGGGGTGTACTAAAAATTAATATATGTTTTTGAGGGTTTTCATTATCACGCAGGAGGAAAGGCTCATCAGCAAAAGAAATAGTGAGTTTGTGGGGAATAACTGTGTCAGAAAAGGTATGAGGTGTATTTGTTTGTGTGTTACTTGCCTGCTTTTGTCGTTGAATAATTTGTCTCAAATTATGGATGGTAGGCATATTGCTAGCTACATGACTAGGGACATGCTGAGCAACCTCTCTTAAAATGGATCCTGTGGAATCATTGGAGGTGCTTGCAAGTACTTTCATTTCATTTACCGTTTCTCTGATATCAACATCCATTGCAGAGGCAGAGTGGTTATGGTCAGTTGTTTTTATAATGACATTATCAACCGTAACCGCTCTGCCGCTGCAACGGGTTGAAAAGTATTGCACGCACCTCCAATGATTTCAAGGGAAACTTATCCTTTCCTTACAATAAATGTAACCTGCATGACTTAATAAATTGTTTCCTTTTTTAGACTAGATATATTTTGCAGTTGGTTGAGTAGACATTATCTGCAAAGCAAAAAAAATATGCTATTAAGTCTGTGCATTTGTTTAATTTATTTTTAAATATTATTTTTACACTTTCCCTATTGCAGTACTTTCCTGGAGTTAGAATAGTTATTGATACCCCAACACTATCCTGCACTTTCCCTACTGCAGCACTTTTCTGGAGTTAGAGTAGTTATTGATATTTCCACACTATCCAGCACTTTCCCTTGTACAGCACTTTCCTGGAGTTAGAATAGTAATTGATACACTTACACTATCCAGCACTTTCCCTACAGCAGCACTTTCCTGGAGTTATAATAGTAATTGATACACTTACACTATCCAGCACTTTCCCTATTGCAATACTTACCTGGAGTAAGAATAGTAATTGATACATCCAGCACTTTCCCTATTGCAGCACTTTCTTGGAGTTAGAATAGTTACTGATAACCCAACACTATCCAGCACTTTCCCTACTGCAGCACTTTCCTGGACTTAGAATAGTAATTATTATACTTACACTATCCAGCACTTTCCCTACTGCAGCACTTATCTGGAGTTAGAATAGTTATTGATACCCCAAGACTATCCAGCACTTTCCCTACTGCAGCACTTACCTGGAGTTAGAATAGTAATTGATACTTTTACACTATCCAGCACTTTCACTACTGCAGCACTTTCCTGGAGTTAGAATAGTAATTGATACACTTACACTATCCAGCACTTTCCCTACATACACTTACACTATCCAGCACTTTCCCTACTGCAGCACTTTTCTGGATTTAGAATAGTAATTGATACACTTACACTATCCAGCACTTTTCCTACTGCAGCACTTTCCTGGAGTTAGAATACTAATTGATACCTGCACACTATCTAGCACTTTCTCTATTGCAGCACTTACCTGTAGTTAGAATAGTTATTGATATCCCCACACTATCCAGCACTTTCCCTACTGCAGCACTTACCTGGAGTTAGAATAATAATTGATATCTCCACACTATCCTGTACTTTCTAAACTGCAGCACACACCTGGAGTTAGATTAGTAATTGATACCCCTACACTATCCGGTACTTAATATACTGCAGCAATTTATGTAGCACTTTAGAAAATGAGTTTTTCGTGTATTCTTCTATATTTACCTTTAAGATTGCTGTTTTTATTTGTGGTCTTCTTTTTATTGCTGGTCTAAAGTAGGATTTCTTCAAAGATGGCTTTGAGTTTCTAAAACAAGGAAAAAATAAGTGTTGATGTTTCATTTATTTTCAATTGAATGTTGTTGGATTGTGTTTAGAACACTACACATTATATTGCTTCATCACTTTCTTAAATGATGCACATTACTAGAGTTTGAATAGATCATTATAATCTTATACTATTTGTCACTTTCATTAGTCAAGCACCTTAATGGAGTTAGACTATAGATTGATACCTCCACACTATCCTGCACTTTCTCTACTGCAGCACTTACCTGGAGTTAGAATAGTAATTGATACCCCCACACTATCCAGCACTTTCCCTACTGCAGCAAATTCTTGGAGTTAGAATAGTTATTGATACTCTCACACTATCCAGCACTTTCCCTACTGCAGCACTTACCTGGAGTTAGAATAGTAATTGATACCCCCGACACTGTCCAGCACTTTCCCTACTGCAGCACTTCTTTTTATTGCTGGTCTAAAGTAGGATTTCTTCAAAGATGGCTTTGAGTTTCTAAAACAAGGAAAAAATAAGTGTTGATGTTTCATTTATTTTCAATTGAATGTTGTTGGATTGTGTTTAGAAAACTACACATTATATTGCTTCATCACTTTCTTAAATGATGCACATTACTAGAGTTTGAATAGATCATTATAATCCTATATTATTTGACACTTTCGTCAGTCAAGCACCTTACTGGAGTTAGACTATAGATTGATACCCCCACACTATCCTGCACTTTCCTTACTGCAGCACTTTCTTGGAGTTAGAATAGTAATTGATAACCCCTCACTACCCTGCACTTTCTCTACTGCAGCACTTACCTGGAGTTAGAGTAGTAATTGATACCCCCACACTATCCAGCACTTTCCCTACTGCAGCACTTACCTGGAGTTAGAATAGTAATTGATACCTGCATACTATTCAGCACTTTCCCTACTGCAGCACTTATCTGGAGTTAGAATAGTAATTAATACCCTCACACTATCCAGCACTTTCCTTACTGCAGCACTTATCTGGAGTTAGAATAGTTATTGATACCCCCAGACTATTCAGCACTTTCTCTACTGCGCCACCTACCTGGACTTACAGTAGTAATTTATTACTCCACACTATCCAGTATTTTTCCTACTGCAGCAATTTATGTTGCACTTTTGAAAATGTGTTTTTTGTTCAATATTCTCTATTTACCTTTAAGATTGATGTTTTTTATTTGTGGTCTTCTTTTGATTGCTTCGTTTTTTGAAAGATTGCTTTGCCTTCTAAAACAACATAACAATTTTTTGTTACTTAATTGTTGCTATATTAGGAATATTAATCAGATATTGTGTCCGCTACATTATTCAGCACTTTTCTTACTGCAGTATTGTAAATAATAAAATAATTACCTTTTTTATTAGTTGTCGTTTGAGTTTTCTTAGTATCAAACATTTTATACTTTTCTCTAAATACATTTTTTCTGTAATAAATAGAAAACATATATGTGTGTTGATAATTTTATTTGCGTTTCTTTTTTTTTAATTGTCGAATTAAATATATAAAAGTACCTTCAAATAATTTTTGAAGAGCAGTGTTGGCTGTGTAACAACATACAATTTATTGATACTGGTCTTTAGCGGCGTTGTATTCAGTAGTTCGACTAAAAAAAACAAATTACATTTTGACATGTTAGTTAAATAGTGTTTGTTTATTTATTTTATTTCAGTTCAAAATATTATGCAAAATTTATTATATGTTTTTCTTCGCTTTTAAAATGTGGGGTTTTCTATATATGTATATATGTATGAATAATTGTAGTAATATGTGTGTGCTATTATATCGTTTTTAAATAGCAAAGATCAACATATTAGGTGCAGCGTTATAAATGTTTTAGCATATTATGTTGAAAAGATTTTCAGTAACTTACTTGTATTTCGAAAAATAATTTTCCTGATATGCGATACGGATTTCGTTAAGGTGAAGAGGTCAGAGGGTCAGGTTTGGCGTCTGGTCACTCTGGTAGTTGAGAATCAACTGAATTAAAAATGGTGTCTGACTCGTATTTATAACTTTTGCTTAGTGTCACTGTTTTTTTTTGGAAACACAGCGTTGGTATGATTGTATTTTATACGTTTTATTTCTGTGTAAACATATAATTTAAAAGTTTGTTAAAAGAAATGTTATTTGTGGTTTTCGTGCCGTTTTGGCATCCATTTTGATAGTAGTGTTGTGGTATTATTTCATGGAAATTGTAGTAGGACTAACGTAGTGTTGTGGTATTATTGCATTGAAATTGTAGTAGGACTAATGTTTGAACTACATATTGAAAATGGCGTCTATGTGTGATTATGTGTATATATGAATTTGTTTAAATTAAAAAAAGAATTTCAGTTCTTGTTATATATATTTTGATTATTATTTTTTTAAATCGATGCGTGTGTTAAAATAATTACAATTTCGAATGTAAAAGTATTATTTTTAATACCCGAGTATTCATTTTAATACTCGAGTATTAATTTGTAGAAATTGTTACATTTATATCTCTTAAGTTTTAGTTTATCTTATCATTTTTAAGACACTTCCCCACCCAAAACCCCTAGTTTCCCTGCATCCCGTTCCAGGTTGTATTGTACAAAAAAAAATATATATATTATATTTGCGATGTAATGGTATGCATTGTAAATGTTTTCGTTGTAATAATACTTTACTATTAGTATCACTATATTGCGTTGTTATGGTATGCGTTGTAAAATCATGCGTGGTAACAGTATTTGCGTTGTAAAAAATGCGTGGTAAAAGTATGCGTGGTAAAAGTATGTGTGGTATCATCATATATCCGGCTGGAACATGTAATGCAGGAGAGAACGACCTCAATAACCCCTCTAACATCTAGGAGGACCAGCCAGAGACCCAGTGGAACAGGAAGAGGAAAAACAGGTTTAGCCGGCAGGAAAACCAGATCCTGATTGTGGCAGTGACAGACAAACAACACCAGCTCATGTCAGCTCCACAAGGCAATGGGAACTAAAATGCAATATGTTAGCCCATTGTAACCAAGGTGAATGCTGTAGCAGAGGTCAACAGGACAGTGACTGACTGGAAGAAGCGCTGGCATTATGCTAAGCGCAAGACCACGCAGAAACTGTCCAACAATCGCCAGGCAGCACTGCAGACCGAAGGTGGGAGTCCAGCTCCACAGGAGGAGCTGGATGCCTTGGAGGAACTGGTGTCCAAAGTCATCTGTAAGGAGTCAGTGGTTGGAGTCCAGGGACAGGATAGTGCTGAACATGACCAGCTACATCAGCAGCAGGTTAAGTAACAACTGGTGACTGGGGGGAGTTGGGGATGGGGACTAATGTTACTCGTGTCCAAACAAATATCCCTCAGTGAACACCCACATTGTCTGCAGATCTATTTTCAGATACATGGGTCCCTGGGGGTATAGACATATGTCACCTTAGCTGTTGAATACATATACAGCCACATAATGGTGTTGTCCCCGACTTGTAAGTCTGCACATCAACATATTCTAATATAGAGCAAAAATAGCATACATAAGTCTACACAATAAGGGCAACATGAACAAGGAAAGGTGCATATTGACTGGAGAGGTGGCAGAGTGTCGCATTGGCCTCCTAGGCTCAACACCACTCTCAGCCAAATTGGCAACACAGGGCTGCATCTCCTTGACAACAATATGATGCAACCACATGAACGACCCAGCTCTGGGACAAAACTTAGCAGGCCACCACCAATGCCGGAACACATAGACCATTGTGCAAGGGTGTCTGAGTACAGTTGAAGAGTGTACATGTGCATGAAGGGGGAACTTACTGCACATACACATTCTTGCACACAACACAGGCACACCTTCACAATGGTGCATGTGTGCCAGTATTGGTGGTGGCCTGCTAACTTTTGCCTCAGAGCTGGGTGGTTCACTGGGCTGCATCATATTGTTGTCAAAGAGATGCAGTCCTGTGTTGCCAATTTGGCTGATCGTAGTTTTGAGCCTAGGAGGCCAATGCACCACCCTGCCACCTCTCCAGGTAATATGTCCCTTTGCTTGTTCCTGAGATTCATCTGTGTGTTTCCAAAGTGACAAAGCATGTCATGAGTACATTTGGCATAAACAGATGCATCTCCACTCCACTGTAAATAGGCCCCCTTTTTTCTTAAATGTGCATATTCCATATTGTCCAGGTTTAGCATACTGGAGTGCTAATGTGATGTTAAACTATGAGCAGAGGGGATATGCTTTCCAAAGTAAAGTGTAGGGACTCTGCATATCAGGAATGTGTCTCATAATCACTACAACATGTTTGTTTCTGGACATGCTCACAGAACCCTACAGTACCTGTCAAGGTGCATGTCAAGTGAAGTATGACAAAGAGCAGGAACAACAATTTAGCACCAATACATGTCAACTTACTACATGTCACCGTCACCCTATACCTTAAAATGCACTCATCCACATCAAAGTATCTACATGTGCAATACAGATAACAGTATTGTACAGTAATCACAGTCCTGATGTGAGATGGCCACTACACATTGACGTGCATGGAAACCAGTCCTTGGGGAAAGTCAACACTGACAGTGAGCAGATGTATAGGCAGTCATGTCTGTAAACAGCCTTACACAAACAAAGGAATCCAATCACCCTGAGCAGAACAGCTTTATCATCCATGTGTCCATCAGATGGGCATATTTCCAAGCACCCATCCCCATGCCAATGTCACTTGATGTGACGTTGAGGTGGTGAATGGGGCTTAGCACCACTTAAAAGCCACTGTAAATCCACATCCATGTAATCAAGGCAAAATAACACACTTCACATGCTGTGAAAGGTGTGGGTAATGGATGTTGCGTTGGGTGTCCCCCCTGCAACACCCATCGAAAAACATGCTGCCCTATACTCACATGGGTAAAGCCAATAGGAGTCAAGTAAGAAATGTATGCAAGGAAAAATATGATCCTACCATGCAAAAAAAGATTTTTTTTTGTATGCCAACGCTTTTGCTGTTTCCATGTGTACTGCACTGTGCAGCACATATAGAAACAGCAATTTGTCAGTCATTGCTAATGTGCCTGAAGGGGTCCCTCCTTGCACATAAACATTCTTACCCTGAACCCAGACACACTTGCACTATACCGCTAAGGTTCCTGTCTTTGCGCCATGCTGACAAGTTAAGTGCCAGTGCAGGATGAAACACATGGCTGCACCATAAACTTGTAACTAAGGTGCAGGCCTGTGTCACTGGGGTGGCTAAGTGCGGAGTCAAACCTTTAAGGAGAAGGACTCACTCTGTCACTTCATTGTATCTCTACCCCCTGATGCAAGAAAAATGTCCAACAATGGACAAGTATCACAACCCTGACTAAGAACCATATGTCCTCCAGCGTGCAACATATCACCATTGTAAATGCACATAATTGCAAGGGTCATTAGCAAACTTGAAATGGATCTACACTGTTTGGATCATAGCAAAGCAAGCATATCTGTCATATCTATTAAGGGGTACACCACATCAACCCTGATCTGCCTATGTAAAGTTAGCATTCGCTGCACGATTTTGAATCATGATCGAAATGAATCCCTTGCTATTTCTGAGAAAAGGCCTCAGTTAGGTATTGTTTCTGCAATGTTAGGTTTTGCTTCACTAATGAATAGACTGTTCATATTAACGCATACCTTTCTCTCTAGATAGAGGCCCTCTCCCACTTGTCTGGTGATGGACCCGACTGGAACAACCTTTGACTTTGTAACTTTGTGTAAGATACAAGTGAAAATTCCAATATGGGCGTGTCTTAGCCCAGTTGCAAAACATACTTAATGTATCTTTATGCTTGTCGATTTCAGTCCCTTTGCAGCACTCCTAGTGACTGGGCAGACTGGGCTCCGCTCTGAGTTTATCTAATAAACAGTTATTGGGTTGTACTCTCTACTGTCTGACCGACTCTTCATTTGGTATGGAAGGCTGAGAGGTGCCACTTCCTTCAGTTGGCACCAGAATAGGGATTCCTTTTGGGTGACTGATCCGTCCCCTTTCCTCAGTCAGAACAAAGGCCAAGCACATCGTTGGGTCGGACTCAGGGCTCAGGGATCCCTGCATAAAGAGTGTCTGTTACTCGCAGCTGTCCCGCCGGATGGTGCCTTGCACAGTGGTCATCCAGACTGCAGTCCTGAACGCCGAAATCCTTGGATCTGACTTTGGTCTGAAGAGTCGTAGTGGAGAATTGGTTCGTTTGCGCTACTCATATCAGGTGAGCTTGCTTAGGTTCTTTGTGGATATGGTACCATTGTGGTTTGAGTTTGGTAAGGTCTGAGGACCGATTTTGGTAAAAGTATTTGCAACTATTTATTTATTTAAAAGTTTTGTATAACGCTAGCTGGACCCGAGGGTATCAGAGCGCTTCACAGCATGTCCAATTATGAGCATTATCGGCATAGACAAAATATGCAACTTACATACTTATGAGCATTATAGACATATAAATAATACAGATCTTGCGGTCGAACAAGAGGAATGTGGCTGAGGAGTTTCCTGTGGAGAGGTTACCTTGCTGACAGTGCGTGGGGTGTCTATCGATCCAGCCGAGGTCTGATGGGAAATCCTGGCGATTTTAGTTCTGAGACAACTGTTTTAGACCACAACGAGGTAATTGTACGGTGTCAAACTATTTCCAGAGTAACTTATGATCATCTCGTTAAGATTGAAAGCACTCTAGGAAGAGGGCTTTGAGTAGGATCTTGAATTTCGGGAAAGACGTGATCGTTCTGATGTGGGGGGGGTGGAGTTCCAAATCTTAGGTGCATTTCCCGCAAAAGATTTAGTTGCAGTTTTGTGTTTCTGAGATGTCAATGGAATGAGTAGTAGCATGTTGGAACTAAGCATGGGCGAATTTTGCGAATCTCGCGTTCGCGAATTTTGCGGATTTGGGAACTCGCAATCCGCAAAATCCGCGAATTCTCGCGAATTTGCGGATTTTTTTTTTTTTTTGTGTTTGCCACTCTCTGTCACCACTGCCACTCTCTGACTACTCATGCCACCCTCTGGCCCACCCATGCCACCCTCTGTTTCATCACAGCACCCTCTGGTTGTCCAGTTTTACATTATTGTGGCAAAGCAAAGCACACCTTCCCTGCCTCAAGTGACCTGAATTAATTTGGGGCTGATTAATGTGTCACAGAATATTTTTTTAGCTGGCACCTGCTTCCATAGTGCTTCCTGGTTAGTGATCTTTTGCACTTGCTAAGTGCTTTCATTGTTGCAAAATTAGTTACAACACCTGCCCTGCCCCAACTGACAATAATGAATTAGGGACTGATTAATGGATTTGAACTTCCAGCCTGGCTCCTGCTTGTCTCCCTTAGCTGTAATTCAGGACCTTTGTGGCATATGTGTAACTATTCTGAGGTTCAGAGCAGGGTCACATAATAGTTGCAACTGGCAACTGAACTCTGGAGGGGCCCCTCAGGAAGCACTACAGGAAATGGCTACTAATGATGAGCCTGAACTTTTGAACCTGGTAAGTAGTTTCAGTTTTGCTAAGATCGTATTTCTGCAATTTAGCGCTTATTCGCGGGGCGCGAAGTTGTACTGGAAAGCCGCGAACTCACGCGAACAGTGCGAGCAAGCCATAAAATCCGCTGCTCGCAGATTTGCGGATTTTGCGGGAGATTCGCGAATCTCGCGGATTGCGAATTTACCGAAAATCCGCGAGCGAAACGGATTTTCCGCCCATGCTTAGTTGGAACTTCTGAGAATCCTGGACTGGCTGGCCCTTTTGAGTTTGGCTGCCAGGTATTCTGGTTTGCCTGTGTGAAGGGCTTTATATGTGAGTCATGCAGTTCGGAAGCTGGCTCACTGTTTAATTGGGAGTCAATTAAGATCCTTGAGTCTGTGAGAGATGTGGTCGAATTTTTTAGTTCCTGTGACCATTCTTGCTGAAGCATTGAAGGTAGTTTTCAGGGGACCTAGGTGAGATTTTGCTGTCCCGGTCAAGGCTGCGATTCGATAGTCAATTCTGGAGAGCACCAGTGCTTGGGTGGCCTGTTGAAGGTCTTTCGAGGAAGGAATGGTTTTATTTTGTATAGAAGTTTTAGATTGAGAAACACACTTTTAGGGGATCTTGAGATGTGTTTTTTCATGTCTAGTTTAGGGTCCAGGGTGATGCCTAGAGATTTCACTGAGTCCGTTGGCGTGAGGGTGCCATTGAGGGTGTCAATGGCTTTGAGCCATTCTACGATTTGGGGTTCTCGTCTCTGCTGGAGATGAGGAGTACTTCTGTTTTCTCTTGATTAAGTTTAAGGTGGTTTATTGTGAGCCACTGTTGGACCTCTTTGAGCAAGACATTTAGGGGTCGATTAGGATCGCGGACGGAAACGTGTTCCGTCCACCGAGGAAGGTGGCAAGATACTCCGGACCTGTCCGCGGAGAAACCGCAATAGCGATTAGGATCAAATCTGATAGAAACGCCGATCGCAGCGGACGGAGCACAACAATCTCTGTCCGCGGCGGTCGAAGTACACCTGAGGCCGCGGCAGGCGGACGGAACCAAAATAACACCGACCGCCGCGTACGCACATGACCAGGAGAACAACAACCTCCCCCGCGATACCTGCGTAGTGTCCGTGTCCGCAATTAGGATAACTCCGCAAGTACCCCGGTAGCCACCGCGATCCACGTCCGCGGCGGAACCAATGCTACAAGAAACCGTGCACCACAGCGGAAGTCCAACATCCCTACAGTCAAACCAATGCCATACATTGCGACAGAATTCATCACCAAACACAGGAAAATGAACGAACACCCACCTGACACAACTAAACCAAACACAAGACACAATGACCCACCCCCAAGAACCGCATAAACCACACCTGCCAACACACCCACCTATCACCTGACTGCCAATCAACATTCACACAGGGCCAACACACATACTATAAATTAACTCCCACCCACTCCAGAAATCCTCTGCATCACAGCATAGCTGCTAGCAGGAGACACCACTTAGCCAACAGCATAAAACAGACATCATACACATAACCCACACCCTGTACACAAAGACCCACCACACCATCCCCAAACACCACACACCAGCACCTCCTACTTCACACAAACACACACCCCGAGCACCATGGCACCCAAGAAAAACCCGAAATTCACCGACACCGAGCTAAGGGTTATGGTCGATGAGATCATTCGTGTCGAACCCCACATATTTGGGGGCCTAGTGCAGCAGACCAGCATAGCTAGGAAGAACAGCCTGTGGGACCGGATCGTAACCAGGGTCAATGCCTCCGGGACCGTCCCGAGGACGAAGCAGGAAATTCAGAGGCGGTGGCACGACCTCAAGACCCGGGTGAAATCCATCAGAGCCAAGAACTTTCTCCGGGCCAACCACACAGGCGGTGGAACTCCCCCGGAGACCCTACCATAAACCGAGTGGGAGGAGAAGGTGCTGACCATCCTGCACCCTGAGACCCTTGATGGACTTGATGATGGAGAAGAGGCTGGTAAGTACCAACCAAGCACCACAAACACAACAACACGGTGTGCCTCACACAACTCTGAAGACACATCTCCCAGACCCCAAGCCATGCATGCAGTCCACATACTCACCAACGTCTAAACCACTCCTACAGGCCCCCATGTCCATAGAGAGGGTGGTGGTGGTGGGTGGGGTGTCAGAGGGGACGGAACTACAACTCCCAACAGGCCCCCATGTCCATAGAGAGGGTGGTGGGGTGGGGTGGGGTGTCAGAGGGGACGGAACTACAACTCCCAACAGGCCCCCATGTCCATAGAGAGGGTGGTGGGGTGGGGTGGGGTGTCAGAGGGGACGGAACTACAACTCCCAACAGGCCCCCATGTCCATAGAGAGGGTGGTGGGGTGGGGTGGGGTGGGGTGTTAGAGGGGATGGAAGTACAACTCCCAACAGGCCCCCATGTCCATAGAGAGGGTGGTGGTGGTGGGTGGGGTGTGTGAGGGGACAGAAGTACAACTCCCAACAGGCCCCCATGTCCATAGGGAGGGTGGTGGTGGTGGGTGGGGTGTTAGAGGGGACGGAACTACAACTCCCAACAGGCCCCCATGTCCATAGAGAGGGTGGTGGGGTGGGGTTGGGTGTGTGAGGGGACGGAAGTACAACTCACAACAGGCCCCCATGTCCATAGAGAGGGTGGTGGGGTGGGGTGGGGTGTCAGAGGGGACGGAACTACAACTCCCAACAGGCCCCCATGTCCATAGAGAGGGTGGTGGGGTGGGGTGGGGTGGGGTGTCAGAGGGGACGGAACTACAACTCCCAACAGGCCCCCATGTCCATAGAGAGTGTGGTGGGGTGGGGTGGGGTGGGGTGTTAGAGGGGACGGAAGTACAACTCCCAACAGGCCCCCATGTCCATAGAGAGGGTGGTGGTGGTGGGTGGGGTGTGTGAGGGGACGGAAGTACAACTCCCAACAGGCCCCCATGTCCATAGAGAGGGTGGTGGTGGTGGGTGGGGTGTTAGAGGGGACGGAACTACAACTCCCAACAGGCCCCCATGTCCATAGAGATGGTGGTGGGGTGGGGTGGGGTGTGTGAGGGGACGGAAGTACAACTCCCAACAGGCCCCCATGTCCATAGAGAGGGTGGTGGGGTGGGGTGGGGTGTCAGAGGGGACGGAACTACAACTCCCAACAGGCCCCCATGTCCATAGAGAGGGTGGTGGTGTGGGGTGGGGTGTCAGAGGGGGCGGAACTACAACTCCCAACAGGCCCCCATGTCCATAGAGAGGGTGGTGGGGTGGGGTGGGGTGTCAGAGGGGACGGAACTACAACTCCCAACAGGCCCCCATGTCCATAGAGAGGGTGGTGGGGTGGGGTGGGGTGTTAGAGGGGACGGAAGTACAACTCCCAACAGGCCCCCATGTCCATAGAGAGGGTGGTGGTGGTGGGTGGGGTGTGTGAGGGGACGGAAGTACAACTCCCAACAGGCCCCCATGTCCATAGAGAGGGTGGTGGTGGTGGGTGGGGTGTGTGAGGGGACGGAAGTACAACTCCCAACAGGCCCCCATGTCCATAGAGAGGGTGGTGGTGTGGGGTGGGGTGTGTGAGGGGACGGAACTACAACTCCCAACAGGCCCCCATGTCCATAGAGAGGGTGGTGGTGGTGGGTGGGGTGTGTGAGGGGACGGAAGTACAACTCCCAACAGGCCCCCATGTCCATAGAGAGGGTGGTGGGGTGGGGTGGGGTGTTAGAGGGGACGGAACTACAACTCCCAACAGGCCCCCATGTCCATAGAGAGGGTGGTGGTGGTGGGTGGGGTGTTTGAGGGGACGGAACTACAACTCCCAACAGGCCCCCGTGTCCATAGAGAGGGTGGTGGTGGTGGGTGGGGTGTTTGAGGGGACGGAAGTACAACTCCCAACAGGCCCCCATGTCCATAGAGAGGGTGGTGGTGGTGGGTGGGGTGTGTGAGGGGACGGAAGTACAACTCCCAACAGGCCCCCATGTCCATAGAGAGGGTGGTGGTGTGGGGTGGGGTGTGTGAGGGGACGGAACTACAACTCCCAACAGGCCCCCATGTCCATAGAGAGGGTGGTGGTGGTGGGTGGGGTGTGTGAGGGGACGGAAGTACAACTCCCAACAGGCCCCCATGTCCATAGAGAGGGTGGTGGGGTGGGGTGGGGTGTTAGAGGGGACGGAACTACAACTCCCAACAGGCCCCCATGTCCATAGAGAGGGTGGTGGTGGTGGGTGGGGTGTTTGAGGGGACGGAAGTACAACTCCCAACAGGCCCCCATGTCCGTAGAGAGGGTGGTGATGGTGGGTGGGGTGGTGTGGGGTGTGTGAGGGGACGGAAGTACAACTCCCAACAGGCCCCCATGTCCATAGAGAGGGTGGTGGTGGTGGGTGGGTTGGGTGTGTGCCAGTGCCGACTGAATGTCAAATAAAAATAAATGTACACGTAATGGCCACATGACTCATCCTCACATTTTTGTTTTGCAGGGGATCCTAATCTGACAGCTGCAATAAACACCAGGCCTCCAGCCTCACCACAGTCAGAAGTGTCAGGGGACGATTGGCAAGCCACCTCCGGGGCTGAGGATGGTGTTGGCTCAAGCAGCCAGCCAGGGACATCTGGCTCCCAGGTCACACCTGCACCACCAACAACTACTATGGCCTCTGGCATAACCACAACACCGGCTACTGTGACCTGCACAGCTACCTCCAGTACAACCTCCACCACCACAACTACCACCACTTCAGCCCCTGCCACCCTGCCCAACCCACCGCCCAACGCTGGGCCAGCGCCATCCCAGCCACGCAGGCAGAGTGTGAGGCAAACCACAAATGCAAGGCCAGAACCTGCATGCAGGAGCACTGCACAAAGAAGGCATGAGGAAACAACTACACCCGATGCTGTGCAACAGTGTCTAGAAGCACTAGCCAGGGTTGAGGCAAACTATCTACGTGGCCAGGCACAGACAGAGCAAGCCCACCAGGACTTTGTTGACAACACAGCGATGTTGGGGGCCATCGAGAGGCGGCTTGGCCAACTCGTGGACATTTTTAGCACGAGGATATCCGCCAACACCACCCTCCCCACAACCCCTCAGACAACGCCACCGCCACCAACAACGCCACCGCCACCGCCACCTGCGCCCCTGGCGGCGGATGTGGTACCTGATCAGCCAGCGCCCCCAGCTGACTCCGTCCCGACACAAAGACGGAGGGGCCGTCCGAGGCTGGAAGTGGGCGAGAGCAGTGTCGGAGCTCCTGCCACACGCTCCAAGAGGAGCCGACAATGACTCTTTTGGGTACCTGAGCCTGCCATTCACCCTGCCAACTATCCGGTCCCACCTGGCACAGGCCTGCTGCACTAGGCAGACACCACCCTATGTGGGGTCTGCACGGACATCTCATCTGCCATAACCCTTGACTCTCACTCCCCCACCCCTTCACTCATTTGTAAATATGCACCTACACCTATGCACAATCTGTAAATAAATAACACTTACTCACTCAATGATGTGTTGCCTCCATGTTTATTCACAAAGAAATGCATCAGAAACAGACGTAACCAGGTTCAGGGATCCAACTGGTACAGAATCATGCCGCAAGGGAGTTACCTAGGGAAACATAGAAAACGCAAACACACGTTAGGAAACACCATCACACTCATCCCAATGCACTGCAGTGCAACTTTCTACAAACCACACACATCACTACAGGAATGGATGAGACTACACACATCATGGAGAAGTGCATGTCCTCATAAATGAAGAGACACACACACATGCATACATCACATAACAAAACACATAGAAGATGCACAACACAATGACACAAGAGCAGCAAACCTACACAGGGCATACACAAGCAGCACAAGAGGGGCACACTCACAATCAAGGGAAGTAGCGTTCAATGAGCCGGCGCCTCTGGTCCACACCTTCCTCCTCACCACTATCCTCATCAGTCGACATGGGTGGGTCGGGAGGGCGAGGAAATTGCTGTTCATCTGGGTCCAAGATCAGTTCAATGTTATTGCGCACAGCCAGGTTGTGGAGCATGCAGCAGGCAATCACAATCTTGCATACTTTGCCTGGTGCGTAAGGCAGGGCCCCTCCAGTCTTATCCAGGCACTGAAACCTAGACTTAAGCAGGCCAAATGTTCGTTCCACCACTCGACGTGTCCTACCATGGGCATCATTGTATCGTATTTCTCCCGCTGTAGTGGGATTGCGTATTGGACTTAGAAGCCAAGGCCTGTTTGGGTAAGCCGAGTCGCCTGTGTTTGTGGAAATGAGAGAGAGAGAGAAACATCACTTCCTGAACATGTGGGCACACCAAGCCACACAGATATCACTCCTGTCACCACAGCATACTCACCAACAAGCCAGGCTTGTGCCAGACGCAGATTTGCCATCAGTTGGGGGACAATGCTGCTCCGCATGATGTGGGCGTCATGTGCAGAGCCAGGAAATCTTGCACACACATGTGAGATTATGTTGTCGGCCTGGCACACCACCTGCACATTTAGGGAGTGGAAGTGCTTCCGATTCCTAAACACCTGCTCACGTGCCCGTGGTGGAATGATCGCAATATGCGTGCCATCAATGGAACCCACAACATGTGGTATGCGACCCAGTGCATAGAAGTCTGCTTTGACCGCTGCCAACTCTGCCGCCTGTGGAAAATGTATGTAGTCAATCTTGTACAGCATCATGGCTGTCAGTACATCCCGAAGTACCGTGCTGAACATGGCCTGTGACATTCCCCCGGCATGTCCAACAGTGTACTGAAATGTGCCTGTTGCAAAAAAATGGAGTGCCGCCATCACCTTTTGGGTGGGTGAAATGGAGCCTGGATAGGTTCTTCGCGGCTGCAGGTGAGGAGTCAATTGGTTCACAAGCTCCAGCAATCGACGTCGATCAAGCCTGAATTTCCTGATCACCTCCACGTCCACCATATCCTCAAGCACAGTGTATGGGCGATGGACATTTTGAGCCCTCCTGTGTGGGAGAAAATGGAATGGAAGTCAATTCACATACAACGCATGTCTGTGCAACTCACACACATGTCATCGCACTCTATCCAACATGTAATAGGCAGTGTTCAATTAGCATATATGTTACATCTCTGATTGTCACAACAACATGGATTGACGTAGCAACAATGTGCACCCACTAGCTACATGATGTGTTGCAACATGTGCAATGCACTTTGTCTCACCTCAACATTACTGCCAACAAGACATGTGACATGACCCAAATGTGTAGGCGCAACATGACATACACACATGCAAGTGCATGCACACAAACGAAAATATACACACACCATTTCTTGATGCACCAATGGCAACACCAATAATGGTGACCAAACGGACATCACATGCATGGTGACCCAATAGGCAACACGCATGCACTGAACACAAGTGAACCCCCACCATAGTCAATATCACACATATACCAGTCACAGACAACTGAATCACAATGTGGCAATACATCCGGGATCTACTGTGTAGATGTGAGGTACGATAAACTTGTGTATGGAAATGACCGATGTCGACATGCACATGTGATGGACATTTGTGGCACACCGATGGCCATGGTATGGACACACATGGGATAGAGCATGAAGTGTGGAGTCGCGCAATCACGCACACAACCGTCATCATGCAGCTGCAGACAATGAAACAAGGAGCATCGGCAGGTGACATGCAATCATTGACCCCGCCATGGCGGTGCACTTTTTCCGCTGTTTACGTCTGGCCATACGCGGGCCGCGTTCAACATTCCCATTGTCTGCATGTGCACAGACCGTCACACTCACACACCGGCAAGTGCACGTGCTAGACACCGGGACGGATGCATCATTTGCAACAAAGTTCCAACAGTGGCGCCACCATGGCGGGGCATGTATTCGGCGGGGGAGGTGCAGGCCAACATATCCATAAGCTGATGTCCATGCACATGGCAGGTCATGACCCCCCTTACAGTGACATTGCATCAGCCAGCCTACACCGGCCGACCCAGCCCTGCCCATGACCGCCGTGCCGGCCATGCCAACTACCGCCGTTTCAGGCCCCCTCCACTACCGCCGTGCCAGGCCCAGCCCCTGACCGCCGTGCCAGCCATGGCAAATACCGCCATTTCAGGCCCCCTCCACTACCGCCGTGCCAGGCCCAGCCCCTGATCGCCGTGCCAGGCCCGCCAGGGCACGGCGGTAGTGGAGGGGGCCTGAAACGGCGGTAGTTGGCATGGCCGACACGGCGGTCATGGGCTGGGCCTGGCACGGCGGTAGTGGAGGGGGCCTGAAACGGCGGTAGTTGGCATGGCCGACACGGTGGTCATGGGCTGGGCCTGGCACGGCGGTAGTGGAGGGGGCCTGAAACGGCGGTAGTTGGCATGGCCGACACGGCGGTCATGGGCTGGGCCTGGCACGGCGGTAGGGGAGGGGGCCTGAAACGGCGGTAGTTGGCATGGCCGACACGGCAGTCATGGGCTGGGCCTGGCACGGCGGTAGTGGAGGGGGCCTGAAACGGTGGTAGTCGGCATGGCCGACACGGCGGTCATGGGCAGGGCCTGGCACGGCGGTAGTGGAGGGGGCTTGAAACGGCGGTAGTTGGCATGGCCGACACGGCGGTCATGGGCTGGGCCTGGCACGGCGGTAGTGGAGGGGGCCTGAAACAGCGGTAGTTGGCATGGCCGGCACGGCGGTCATGGGCAGGGCCTGGCACGCCGGTCATGGGCAGGGCTGGGCCGGCCGGTGTAGGCTGGCTGATGCAATGTCACTGTAAGGGGGGTCATGAACTGCCATGTGCATGGACATCAGCTTATGGATGTTTTGGCCTCCACCTCCCCCGCCGAATATGTGCCTCACCATGGTGGCGCCACTGTTACAACTTTGTTGCAAATGATGCATCCGTCCCGGTGTCTAGCACGTGCACTTGCCGGTGTGTGAGCGTGGCGGTCTGTGCACGTGCAGCCAATGGGAGGTGTGGACATGGGCCACGGTTGCCCAATAGCAAGTACCGTATGCTGTTCACCGCAACACCAGGGCCAATCATTGGCCCAATTCCAAACACGCTTCCACGGCTGACCAATGGCTGGCGCCGTATGCCACTGACATGGCCACAGGGCCCTATATATGTGTGATGTGCAAAAGCATACCTTCTACGATTACCACCGACTGCTGCCTGTGACCATCACCTCCACCTGCTGCTGCGGAGCTGACCACCGACTGCTGCCTGTGACCATCACCTCCACCTGCTGCTGCGGAGCTGAACACCGACTGCTGCCTGTGACCATCACCTCCACCTGCTGCTGCGGAGCTGACCACCGACTGCTGCCTGTGACCATCACCTCCACCTGCTGCTGCGGAGCTGACCACCGACTGCTGCCTGTGACCATCCCCTCCACCTGCTCCTGCGGAGCTGACCACCGACTGCCGCTCTAGTGCCATACTCCGTGACCTTGGCATGTCGAGAGTCAAAGAGAGCCGGTCTCGTCCCTTCACCGCCGCGGAGCTTGATGTCCTCATGGACGCTGTGCTCCGCAACTACGGACACCTGTACGGCGCACCCGGACCGGTGGTAAGTGCAGTGTGGGATAAGTTGTTGTGCATGAGGTGTTCTATGACACCTGGGCTCTGGAATCTTGGCGGTGTGATGTGGGACCAACAAATAAGTCGAAATGTGCCTGGCTGCAGAGAGAAATGTGTTGCCTCTATCTGTGTGACTGGCCAACTGTCCACTGACTTCCACCCTTTTGTCTCCCATCATGGTAGGTCAAGCTGCACCTTCGCAAGGACGTGTGGAGGAGCATTGCACGTGAAGTACGAGCAGCGGGGATGTCCAATAGAAGACATACACACTGCCACAAACGCTGGGACGACATTTCCAGACTGAGCAAGAATGTAGCGGAAGTGACATTAGGGATGATTCCAAGGACGGCACGTCTGGCCCGACGCTCAATGACCCCTCTCATGCACCGTATCATAGCTGTGACGCATCCTGACCTGTCCGAGCGGTTGCGTGTGGATGAACAGCAACGTGGCGGTAAGCATACTGTCAGTGTATGTTGCTTGTGAGTGCAATGCATGTATAGTTGCCCACACACATTAGGGACTTCCGTTGATCGTGAGGCTCGTTCCAATGGCATGTTGGTGACATTGCCGCAGTAAAATTTCACTTCCCGATGCGGCATGTTGAGACGCCACCCGCTAAGCGGTTCAGTTTTCATGCACATGCTGTAGTGCTCCGTCACCCCTTGGCAACACTTGTGTGCAGATGTAGTTCCTCATGCCCAGTGTGCATGCTGTACATGTATTACGGCCAATGCCACTTAATTCCTGTGAGGATGACTGGTTGGGGTGGGCCGTGTGCAGGTTGGGGGATCGATGGACATTGTCATCATTGGCTTTAGGGATTCCGTAGCTGTACTGTACGTGAGTGTGCCCATGACTTACACCAATTTCCTGTGCATTTCAGCTTTGGCAGAGGGCACTCAGCCACAGACGGCGGAGATGATAGAAGGCAATGCATCCGGATCAGACGTCGCGCACACGCAGACTGACACCGAAGGGGCCAGCGCCGGAGAGGGGGACAGGACCGTCCCGGAGGACTCGCATGTGGAGACAACACCGTCATCATCTTCCGACAGTGTTGATGAGTCAGCACTGTTGTCACAGACTGGGAGTGGGCAATCAACACCTTCGGTCGGGACACAGCACACAGGGCCCACCCTGCCGCCAACTGCACCATGTAATGTTCGTGCACGCAGGAGTAGGGGGAGCAGAGTGGCGTTCGGTGTCGGCACCGCTGCCCCAGCCTCGGTGAGCCAAAATGCACTTTGTGCAGAGGCTGTTGATCTGCTGCAACAGCTGTGTGTGGGGCAGACCAATATGATAAATGCTTTCCAAGACCACGATAGGAAGTTGGGGCAGGTGGTGGCATTCATGGAAGGTATGCATGGTGATCTGGCTGGTGTACACAGGACACTGCAGTCATTGGCTAACAGTGTGTCGTCTGCCATTGTACAGTCGCATGGACTGGGTGGTACTTCTGTTCCACCATCTACAACTCTGGATGTGTCAGGGGGGAGTGAATTTTCTGACCAGGACTCTAATACAGGTTATTGCACTAGAAGCAGCGTCAGCCAGCACGTCAAGGCACGGAGGCCTCAGACCCCATCCCCTAGGTCAGGTAAATCTGTTCACAAGGACAACGTCAGATATAGTGGAGTACACACACGTGAAGCAAAAGAGGGGTTGGGTGTAATGGCTACACATGCTGCACAGCCATCCCACACACAAGGTACTACCAAGCCAAGACTCACTCCCACTTCCATTGACACTACCGTGTACGAGGACATTGAGAAGACGAATAAATCTCTTGAGGGCTCGCATACTCCCAGTGCCAGGGAGACTAGGAAGGAAGGAGCCACTCCCAAGGGCAGGGAAACTAGGAAGGATTTAGCCACTCCCAGTGCCAGGGAGACTAGGAAGGAAGGAGCCACTCCCAAGGGCAGGGAAACTAGGAAGGATGGAGCCACTCCCAAGGGCAGGGAAACTAGGAAGGAAGGAGCCACTCCCAAGGGCAGGGAAACTAGGAAGGAAGGAGCCACTCCCAAGGGCAGGGACAAGGACAGTCACAAGACAAACGCACCAAAGAAGAGCACGGACACTCCCAGGGGCAGGGACACACACGGGGAGAAGGTGTGTCCTGGGGATATGTACACCACACACGACAAGTCTGCTGCCTGGAACAGGGCACCATCCAGGGAACAGGGAAAGTCCGCAGACAACAGTACTCCTACGGAAATGGAACATCCAAGGCCCAAGGCATCTCCCATGGACAGTGGCGCTGTCAGGGACAGGCATACATCACCCATTGTTGCACTGAGGCAGCTGTTTTCTGGGAAACGGAATACAGATGTCTCCGCAGTGGAGTCACCACTTACCTCCACTCCCATCAGGGCCCGTCAGGGACTGATGCAGGTGGACCCTGTAGTAGCATCCCCCATGACACATGTTGCAGAGGCCACAAGGCAGCCACACAGCAAATGACAAGCAGCCTCCAGCACGTCCCCAGAGAGCATTCCCCCCCCTGCAGATGCCCCTCCCATGGTGGGTGAAATTTCTTCTCAGTCCGGCCCATTTGTCAGTCCTGTCCTGTCCAGGGCACAGGCACATGTCCAAAAGAAACGTAGACACACAGCATTGACACATGCACAATCCGATGTCGGACATTTGCAACTATCCCCCGCTCCCAGAGCCACCCTGCCTCCTGGACCATACAGTCCTGTAGCTCATCATTTCAGTGGTCCCAGTGGCGCTGGTGCAGTTGACTTGCATGTGTCTGTTAGTGGCAGGGTATCAGTCGAGACATATCCTGTATCAGGTGCTGGCAGTGTATCTGGGTGTATGGGCCATGTTGGACCCGGGCCTTTATGGCTGGTTCACCCCTGGACTTTTTGCTTTTTATGGCGACCTGGTGTTCATGATTTCTGGCTTGGCGCACTTTTTCCCTGGGTCCCAGAGTGAAAGGGCGTGCGTGTAGTATGGCTGGCCTGCCCTCCCATAGGAATGCATGGGGAATGTGTGTGTCCCTGGTAGTTCCTGATGCGTGGGGAGTGCAGGCTCGAGTTTGGTATGTGTAAACTCGTGAGAGTGAATGCTGCAAGATGGTGTCTGCGGCATGTGTGTGTCTAGTTGGGAAGTGCTACTTCTGGACATTGAGATATGTGTGCAGTGAGGGTACTGGAGCGTGATTGGCTGGAGCTGGCTGGCATGCCAGGCTCCAGGAAGTCTGGATGGGTCTGCCCGGTGGTGAGTGGGAGATTAGCATGAGTTATGTGTGGGAGGAGTGTACCTGTGTCCTGGATGGGCTGGGTTTTCCCCACACAATGCTGGCTCCGCCCCCCTGTGGTGTGTCTAACGACCCTAGCCTCCCCAGTGAATGAAAGGGGTGGTTGGGCCATCAAGAGTGCTCCAGAACCAGCTGCGACTGGTTTTCCCCCCACCCTGCACATTGTGACAAAGGATTTCAGTGTATAAAAATGGGGCTGTGTCCCCACTGAAATTGTTCTCTTCTAGGATCTTGAGGGGGCTGCTGCTGCTGCTGCTGGGGCCAGGAGGAACCGCCACTTGGACTGCCTCCCTGCCTGGAGGGCCAGTGAGCTGGCCCCTGGCCCAGCCTTGCCCCCTGCCTACCTAAGGACTTTGCTGGGACTCTGCCCTGCTGAGGGCAGCTGGAAGCGCTGTGCTTGTGTTCCCTGCCTGGGAGCACGTTGGACTTTCCCTGGAAGCGCTTTGTTGGCCTTTGGCGCTTGAGAGCGCTTTATTGTTAGTCCTAGCGCTGGGGAGCGCTGTTGTGCACAGCCGGTGCCCACCCGGCATTTGGCCGCCTGATCTGCCGATTCGCGGCGCGTAGCGAGTGCCACCTCGCTTTATTGTTAATTTATCGAGCCGGTGCCCACCCGGCATTGCCCCGTACTTGGCTGTTGTGAATACCTCGAGGGAGCCCACTCCTCGGGTACTGGGAGCCCGCCTGCCTACCTGGAACGGGCCGCCGCGCTGCCCGCGACGACCCGGAAGTCCCTGGCCGACCGGCCAATCGCAGCGCGGCCCCTGAGAGGCCGACCGGAAGTCCCGCCTCCACAACCAGGCAAGCGAGGAGAAAGGCGCCGCCAGCGAGGCTCCGAGGACGAGGAGCCCCGCGCTGCAGAGGAGGAGACGCCTCCAGCCAGCAGACCCCCGGTGAGTGCCTGAGAAGGGAGAGGGGCGTCGGGACACATTGCCGGTGTCCGCCCCTCCCCCGTAGCGCGACCTCGCGCTCGTGTAGATTGGGAGCCCCGAGGCTCCGGGGGCATTGATTGATTCCCGAGTCCCCCGTGAGGGACTCCAACGATCCTGAGCATCAGGGTAGAGAGCCTGCGAGGCTCTGGTGGCATTTGAAGTCTTTAGAGCCCGAGAGGCTTCAGGGGAACATCTGCGTTTCCGAGCCCACGAGGCTCCGAGCTCCCCATTGTCCTGCGAGCCCAGAGAGAGGCTCCACGCCTGTGTTTAGAGCGCTGAAGCTCTACCTTTGCACATTTTGCTTTGTGAGCCCTCCTGGCTCCAACGTGGTGCATCATCTTTAACAACTGTCCAGCACTTAGTGGACAGTTGCTACGTTTAGGCTGGGTGTACTTTTGGCTTATTACAGCCTGCCCTGACTTTGGGACACAGGGACTGCCACAGGTTGTGGCTCATGTGAAGGTTTGCGCAATTGCTTGTGCTCGCACCGCTGAATGTGTTCTGAAGCATCATGTGTCTTTCCTTGCATACACCGCTGAATGTAGGTACTGCATCATGTGTTTTCTTGTGCTCGCACCTCTGAATGTGTTTGGATCCATCATGTGTCTTCCTTCCCTACACCGCTGAATGTTAATGCATCATGTGTAATGTTCCTATGCTCTACCCCTAGATGTTGGTGATTCCTAGGTGGTTGCTTTTCTCCTATACAGGTGTTGCTAGTTGAGGTCTTTTGTTCCCTGCGCAATAGTTGCCTAAGGTGGTTAGGGTTGCGTAGGAGGTTCTTATGCTTTACCAGTAATTACTGGTTGTGTGATAAATTGTGCTACATGATTCTAAAAGTATTCTATGTGCTAATTACTATTCCTAAAAAGTGATGATCCCTGACAGTGGTCCAGGTGGCCCTGTCTTGTAAATATCCCCCTTGTAAATTCTGCCCGTGCCTGTTGGCACAGTGTAATAATATGTGTGTTTTATCTAATGTGTTTTTGATACAATACAAAGGCTATTTTTACATAACCTTGTGTGGAGTTTCCTTTGTGGTGGGCCTTGGGTGTTGTTGCTGGGTGCGCGCGCAAACACTTAACCTACATAGCCTCCGAGTTTAGCCTTGACTGCTCGCGCCACGTTACCTAGAGGGCGAGTGGGGGTTACCTTGGTGTGTGACTCCCTTGCCCTGACACTTAGAAATGGCGATCCCTGACTGACCTCGACGCGAGTCTTGGCCGGCCAGGGTCCCGTTTCTAACATTGGCGGCAAGCGGTGGGATAAGGATTTGTGTTTGCGTTGTACCACAGTGGCAACTGGCCACTACAAAGCTCTGCATTTTAGATGACCACATTTTTGGGGATTATTGTGTTTTGGTAGAAGTTCCATTATCTGCTTCTCCTGAAGAGTGTAATTTTGTAATTGTGTTCAGTACATTTGTCCCCCGCCCTGCTTCCAGAGTTTGGTACCTGTGTCACTTGTGGTCAGGTTGAGAAGTCAGGGGTGGTAGAAACTGCCTTACCGATCCGAGGGGAGGGTGTGTGTGGATGAATGGTGTGTTTTCCTGGACGCATGAGTGAGTTCTTTTTTTTAAGGAGAGTGGAAGTTTTGGAATTGTGTACTTTGACTTCAGATTGCTAGTTCCCTTGTGTTGCACGTGTCTGTGAGCATCCTGTCAAGATGGAATCTCCTTTTAACCTGTGTGGCCTGTTTAAGTACAGTGTGCATGAGTTGGTACGGTTTTGTGAGGAGAGAGACATCCCAGTGAGTGAGTCAGACACCCAGTCCAAGCTTAGGGATAACATGATCCTGTGGCAGAAGAGTGACTGGGAGCGTGAGCACAGTGAGAGGGCCCGGACCGCACACCATGAGGGTGGTGGGTCTGAGGGGAGCCCTGAAGAGTCTGATGTGGAGAGTGAGGATGACAGTGGATGGGCGCCAGCAGAGAGCGAGTACCCCCTAGATAGGGAGTCCCTTGCTGGGTCCAGTGTCAGATGTAGCACCCCATCCCTTTCCCTGTCCCCAGAGGAGTGGGTGGATAGGAGAGAAGAGAGGGAGCACCAGTTGGCCATGGAGAAGCTCAGGCTAGAGCATGCCAGAGAGATGGCGCAGCTGGGTGTGAATGAGCGGACTGCAGAGGCTGAGAGGGCCTTGGCCAGGGAGAAGATAGCCCTAGAGGGTAGGTTATCCCCTGACCGCAGTCATAGTTTTCTGGATTCCCCAGGGAGGGTTGGATCCAGTGGTGGCAGCAAGAGAGAGTTTGGTGCGGGAAGTGCCATGCCCCGTTTCCAAAGAGTGGTACCTTGTTCCCGAGAGGACACATACCGGTTGAAGTTCAGAGGCAGTAGGAGACTGCCTCACCAGGATTGGGGAGATTATGTGGATGATTGTCATGATACCCTGATTGATTGGTTAGAGGTTCATGGGGAACCTGATTTTGATGGACTACTCAACCTTGTTATCAGAGAGCAGTTGCTCAATTGTTTTGTGCCAGAGTTGCGCAAACACCTATCAAGAGGTGACTACGTGAGTCCTTGGGACATTGCAAAGGAAGCAGACCGCTGGGAAGGTGCCAGTGGTTCTGACACGTCATGGGTGAGTGAACCCGAGAGTAGTGGGTTAGGTATCTTCCAGACCAGTGAGGTGGAAGAGGCTCAGTGTAGCCCAGCTAGGTCCCAGTATAGTGAGAGAGGTGGAGGGGCTGACTACCTGGCTCAGTGGAGCAGGAGTCAGTGGGAGGCTGAGAGTTCCCAGGTGCCCGAAACCCAGTCTCAGAACCTGGATGGTTTCTTGAGGGAACACCAGGTTAGGGATCTAGGCTGTCCTGTTAGACCCCTTGAGGGTGATCCCCTAGTGTCTAGAGAACCTGGAGTACCTTTAAATAGTGTTCCAGTGGTTCTAGTGTCCGGCAGTGCCACTCCAGCTGGGGGGGCACGGAAGTCCGAAGTGAGGAGTGATTGGGGGAGTTCCCCAGTGGGAGAACCAGTGGGTCAGGGACTACCCAGTTGGGCGAAGTTCCCGTTTGGTGACCATGGTGACACCACTTCTGTTCTGGGGGATCTTCCCGCACTGTCAGGCGGACAGGGGACGGGAGATCTGCGCCAGACAGACAGTCACACAGCACATGAGTCATGTGTTAGCCTCAGGGGGATGGTGAGTGAGTCCCCAGAAGTCCTGGAGTGCCAGGCAATTATCCCGCCTAGAGGTTTAGACCGAAGGTTGGGAGGCCAGGTTCAGGATCGGCCTGACCTGAAGGGTGGGACTTCTGTAACCAGAGTCCTAGCCAGTGCTTCTTCCAGGGGTACCTCTCCAGTTGGGAGGGTGCAGAACTCTGGAAGGGGGTGCAGAGGGTGGGAGAGCCCGCCTCTGACCCCGGCGCAACCCGAGGGGTTAAACCCTGGGTTGGAATGGCGTTCTAGGTGTACCCCTCGCAGGAGGTGGAGGAACCCTAGAAGAAGAGGTAGGGGGAGGAGAGCCTTCCCTGAGACTCCTGGTCCGCCTGAGGTTGTAGACCCTAGGCTGGAGAACCAGTGGCAGTCTAGCCCTGTCTTGCAGGCAGGAAGAGTGGAGAGTGGCTACTATGTGCCAGGGGTTACTACCCCCCACTTTGTGAGTAGGCAGGAACCAGTGGTACCTGGGTGGCCTAGGGCCTGGTCCTGGCCGGGGACAGCTGAGGAGTACCAGTGGGGTAGCCCAGTTGTTCCAGATGGTGGTTTGAGAAGGAATCCCAGGGGTTCACAGTGGCGTGGAACAGGACGGTGTCCCGGCAGTGGCGGGCCCGTGTCCTTGTTCTTTCGCCCAAAGCAGGGAAGCCCATCACGGTGGTGATCGGTCTACCCTGCGTTTTGGCTGGAAGGGGGTTGTGTTGGACCCGGGCCTTTATGGCTGGTTCACCCCTGGACTTTTTGCTTTTTATGGCGACCTGGTGTTCATGATTTCTGGCTTGGCGCACTTTTTCCCTGTGTCCCAGAGTGAAAGGGCGTGCGTGTAGTATGGCTGGCCTGCCCTCCCATAGGAATGCATGGGGAATGTGTGTGTCCCTGGTAGTTCCTGATGCGTGGGGAGTGCAGGCTCGAGTTTGGTATGTGTAAACTCGTGAGAGTGAATGCTGCAAGATGGTGTCTGCGGCATGTGTGTGTCTAGTTGGGAAGTGCTACTTCTGGACATTGAGATATGTGTGCAGTGAGGGTACTGGAGCGTGATTGGCTGGAGCTGGCTGGCATGCCAGGCTCCAGGAAGTCTGGATGGGTCTGCCCGGTGGTGAGTGGGAGATTAGCATGAGTTATGTGTGGGAGGAGTGTACCTGTGTCCTGGATGGGCTGGGTTTTCCCCACACAATGCTGGCTCCGCCCCCCTGTGGTGTGTCTAACGACCCTAGCCTCCCCAGTGAATGAAAGGGGTGGTTGGGCCATCAAGAGTGCTCCAGAACCAGCTGCGACTGGTTTTCCCCCCACCCTGCACATTGTGACAAAGGATTTCAGTGTATAAAAATGGGGCTGTGTCCCCACTGAAATTGTTCTCTTCTAGGATCTTGAGGGGGCTGCTGCTGCTGCTGCTGGGGCCAGGAGGAACCGCCACTTGGACTGCCTCCCTGCCTGGAGGGCCAGTGAGCTGGCCCCTGGCCCAGCCTTGCCCCCTGCCTACCTAAGGACTTTGCTGGGACTCTGCCCTGCTGAGGGCAGCTGGAAGCGCTGTGCTTGTGTTCCCTGCCTGGGAGCACGTTGGACTTTCCCTGGAAGCGCTTTGTTGGCCTTTGGCGCTTGAGAGCGCTTTATTGTTAGTCCTAGCGCTGGGGAGCGCTGTTGTGCACAGCCGGTGCCCACCCGGCATTTGGCCGCCTGATCTGCCGATTCGCGGCGCGTAGCGAGTGCCACCTCGCTTTATTGTTAATTTATCGAGCCGGTGCCCACCCGGCATTGCCCCGTACTTGGCTGTTGTGAATACCTCGAGGGAGCCCACTCCTCGGGTACTGGGAGCCCGCCTGCCTACCTGGAACGGGCCGCCGCGCTGCCCGCGACGACCCGGAAGTCCCTGGCCGACCGGCCAATCGCAGCGCGGCCCCTGAGAGGCCGACCGGAAGTCCCGCCTCCACAACCAGGCAAGCGAGGAGAAAGGCGCCGCCAGCGAGGCTCCGAGGACGAGGAGCCCCGCGCTGCAGAGGAGGAGACGCCTCCAGCCAGCAGACCCCCGGTGAGTGCCTGAGAAGGGAGAGGGGCGTCGGGACACATTGCCGGTGTCCGCCCCTCCCCCGTAGCGCGACCTCGCGCTCGTGTAGATTGGGAGCCCCGAGGCTCCGGGGGCATTGATTGATTCCCGAGTCCCCCGTGAGGGACTCCAACGATCCTGAGCATCAGGGTAGAGAGCCTGCGAGGCTCTGGTGGCATTTGAAGTCTTTAGAGCCCGAGAGGCTTCAGGGGAACATCTGCGTTTCCGAGCCCACGAGGCTCCGAGCTCCCCATTGTCCTGCGAGCCCAGAGAGAGGCTCCACACCTGTGTTTAGAGCGCTGAAGCTCTACCTTTGCACATTTTGCTATGTGAGCCCTCCTGGCTCCAACGTGGTGCATCATCTTTAACAACTGTCCAGCACTTAGTGGACAGTTGCTACGTTTAGGCTGGGTGTACTTTTGGCTTATTACAGCCTGCCCTGACTTTGGGACACAGGGACTGCCACAGGTTGTGGCTCATGTGAAGGTTTGCGCAATTGCTTGTGCTCGCACCGCTGAATGTGTTCTGAATCATCATGTGTCTTTCCTTGCATACACCGCTGAATGTAGGTACTGCATCATGTGTTTTCTTGTGCTCGCACCTCTGAATGTGTTTGGATCCATCATGTGTCTTCCTTCCCTACACCGCTGAATGTTAATGCATCATGTGTAATGTTCCTATGCTCTACCCCTAGATGTTGGTGATTCCTAGGTGGTTGCTTTTCTCCTAGTACAGGTGTTGCTAGTTGAGGTCTTTTGTTCCCTGCGCAATAGTTGCCTAAGGTGGTTAGGGTTGCGTAGGAGGTTCTTATGCTTTACCAGTAATTACTGGTTGTGTGATAAATTGTGCTACATGATTCTAAAAGTATTCTATGTGCTAATTACTATTCCTAAAAAGTGATGATCCCTGACAGTGGTCCAGGTGGCCCTGTCTTGTAAATATCCCCCTTGTAAATTCTGCCCGTGCCTGTTGGCACAGTGTAATAATATGTGTGTTTTATCTAATGTGTTTTTGATACAATACAAAGGCTATTTTTACATAACCTTGTGTGGAGTTTCCTTTGTGGTGGGCCTTGGGTGTTGTTGCTGGGTGCGCGCGCAAACACTTAACCTACATAGCCTCCGAGTTTAGCCTTGACTGCTCGCGCCACGTTACCTAGAGGGCGAGTGGGGGTTACCTTGGTATGTGACTCCCTTGCCCTGACACTTAGAAATGGCGATCCCTGACTGACCTCGACGCGAGTCTTGGCCGGCCAGGGTCCCGTTTCTAACAGGCCATGTGTCAGTCACTCGGTCTGTGGCTGTGTCTCACACTCCTGTATCAGGTGCTGGCAGTGTATCTGGGTCTATGGGCCATGTGTCTGTCACTCGGTCTGTGGCTGTGTCTCACACTCCTGTATCAGGTGCTGGTAGTGTATCTGGGTCTGTGGCTCACGTGTCAGTCACTACATCTGTGGCTGTGTGTCACACTCCGGTTTCTGGTGCTGGCAGTCTGTCTGATGAGGGTACTTCACGCAAGTTGCTGTAGTGTGCCCTCAGATGTAGTGCCTCTGATGGACCTGTGCCTTGCCATGCACTGTTTGTGCACCTAGCCCCTCTCATGTACTGCCTCTGATGTACCTGCTCTGGTGTCCACACTGCCCTGTTGCTGCCCTGTTGCTGTTCTCATACTGATGTACTGCCTCTGATGTACCTGCTTAGGTGTCCACTATGCCCTCTTGCTGTTCTGATACTGCTGTATGCCCTCTCATGTGCTGCCTCTGATGTACCTGCTCTGGTGTCCACACTGCCCTGTTGCTGTTCTCATACTGATGTACTGCCTCTGATGTACCTGCTCTGGTGTCCACACTGCCCTGTTGCTATTCTCATACTGATGTACTGCCTCTGATGTACCTGCTCGGGTGTCCACACTGCCCTGTTGCTGCCCTGTTGCTGTTCTCATACTGATGTACTGCCTCCGATGTACCTGCTCTGGTGTCCACACTGCCCTGTTGCTGTTCTGATACTGCTGTCTGCCCTCTCATGTACTGCCTCTGATGTAGCTGCTCTGGTGTCCACTATGCCCTGTTGCTGTTCTGATACTGCTGTATGCCCTCTCATGTGCTGCCTCTGATGTACCTGCTCTGGTGTCCACACTGCCCTGTTGCTGCCCTGTTGCTGTTCTCATACTGATGTACTGCCTCTGATGTACCTGCTCTGGTGTCCACACTGCCCTGTTGCTGCCCTGTTGCTGTTCTCATACTGATGTACTGCCTCTGATGTACCTGCTCTGGTGTCCACACTGCCCTGTTGCTGCCCTGTTGCTGTTCTCATACTGATGTACTGCCTCTGATGTACCTGCTCTGGTGTCCACTATGCCCTGTTGCTGTTCTGATACTGCTGTATGCCCTCTCATGTGCTGCCTCTGATGTACCTGCTCTGGTGTCCACACTGCCCTGTTGCTGCCCTGTTGCTGTTCTCATACTGATGTACTGCCTCTGATGTACCTGCTCTGGTGTCCACATTGCCCTGTTGCTGCCCTGTTGCTATTCTCATACTGATGTACTGCCTCTGATGTACCTGCTCTGGTGTCCACACTGCCCTGTTGCTGCCCTGTTGCTGTTCTCATACTGATGTACTGCCTCTGATGTACCTGCTCTGGTGTCCACACTGCCCTGTTGCTGTTCTGATACTGCTGTCTGCCCTCTCATGTACTGCCTCTGATGTACCTGCTCTGGTGTCCACTATGCCCTGTTGCTGTTCTGATACTGCTGTATGCCCTCTCATGTGCTGCCTCTGATGTACCTGCTCTGGTGTCCACACTGCCCTGTTGCTGCCCTGTTGCTGTTCTCATACTGATGTACTGCCTCTGATGTACCTGCTCTGGTGTCCACACTGCCCTGTTGCTGCCCTGTTGCTATTCTCATACTGATGTACTGCCTCTGATGTACCTGCTCTGGTGTCCACACTGCCCTGTTGCTGCCCTGTTGCTGTTCTCATACTGCTGTACTGCCTCTGATGTACCTGCTCTGGTGTCCACACTGCCCCGTTGCTGCCCTGTTGCTGTTCTCATACTGATGTACTGCCTCTGATGTACCTGCTCTGGTGTCCACTATACCCTGTTGCTGTTCTGATACTGCTGAATGCCCTCTCATGTGCTGCCTCTGATGTACCTGCTCTGGTGTCCACACTGCCCTGTTGCTGCCCTGTTGCTGTTCTCATACTGATGTACTGCCTCTGATGTACCTGCTCTGGTGTCCACACTGCCCTGTTGCTGCCCTGTTGCTATTCCAATACTGATGTACTGCCTCTGATGTACCTGCTCTGGTGTCCACACTGCCCTGTAGCTGCCCTGTTGCTGTTCTCATACTGATGTACTGCCTCTGATGTACCTGCTCTGGTGTCCACACTGCCCTGTTGCTGCCCTGTTGCTGTTCTCATACTGATGTACTGCCTCTGATGTACCTGCTCTGGTGTCCACACTGCCCTGTTGCTGCCCTGTTGCTGTTCTCATACTGATGTACTGCCTCTGATGTACCTGCTCTGGTGTCCACTATGCCCTGTTGCTGTTCTGATACTGCTGTATGCCCTCTCATGTGCTGCCTCTGATGTACCTGCTCTGGTGTCCACACTGCCCTGTTGCTGTTCTCATACTGATGTACTGCCTCTGATGTACCTGCTCTGGTGTCCACACTGCCCTGTTGCTGCCCTGTTGCTATTCCCATACTGATGTACTGCCTCTGATGTACCTGCCCTGGTGTCCACACTGCCCTGTTGCTGCCCTGTTGCTGTTCTAATACTGATGTACCACCTCTGATGTACCTGTTCTGGTGTCCACACTGCCCTGTTGCTGTTCTGATACTGCTGTCTGCCCTCTCATGTACTGCCTCTGATGTACCTGCTCTGGTGTCCACTATGCGCTGTTGCTGTTCTGATACTGCTGTATGCCCTCTCATGTGCTGCCTCTGATGTACCTGCTCTGGTGTCCACACTGCCCTCTTGCTGCCCTGTTGCTGTTCTCATACTGATGTACTGCCTCTGATGTACTGCTCTGGTGTCCACACTGCCCTGTTGCTGCCCTGTTGCTATTCTCATACTGATGTACTGCCTCTGATGTACCTGCTCTGGTGTCCACACTGCCCTGTTGCTGCTCTGTTGCTGTTCTCATACTGATGTACTGCCTCTGATGTACCTGCTCTGGTGTCCACACTGCCCCGTTGCTGCCCTGTTGCTGTTCTCATACTGATGTACTGCCTCTGATGTACCTGCTCTGGTGTCCACTATGCCCTGTTGCTGTTCTGATACTGCTGTATGCCCTCTCATGTGCTGCCTCTGATGTACCTGCTCTGGTGTCCACACTGCCCTGTTGCTGCCCTGTTGCTGTTCTCATACTGATGTACTGCCTCTGATGTACCTGCTCTGGTGTCCACACTGCCCTGTTGCTGCCCTGTTGCTATTCTCATACTGATGTACTGCCTCTGATGTACCTGCTCTGGTGTCCACACTGCCCTGTTGCTGCCCTGTTGCTGTTCTCATACTGATGTACTGCCTCTGATGTACCTGCTCTGGTGTCCACACTGCCCTGTTGCTGCCCTGTTGCTATTCTCATACTGATGTACTGCCTCTGATGTACCTGCTCTGGTGTCCACACTGCCCTGTTGCTGCCCTGTTGCTGTTCTCATACTGATGTACTGCCTCTGATGTACCTGCTCTGGTGTCCACACTGCCCTGTTGCTGCCCTGTTGCTGTTCTCCTACTGATGTACTGCCTCTGATGTACCTGCTCTGGTGTCCACACTGCCCTGTTGCTGTTCTGATACTGCTGTCTGCCCTCTCATGTACTGCCTCTGATGTACCTGCTCTGGTGTCCACTATGCCCTGTTGCTGTTCTGATACTGCTGTATGCCCTCTCATGTGCTGCCTCTGATGTACCTGCTCTGGTGTCCACACTGCCCTGTTGCTGCCCTGTTGCTGTTCTCATACTGATGTACTGCCTCTGATGTACCTGCTCTGGTGTCCACACTGCCCTGTTGCTGTTCTCATACTGATGTACTGCCTCTGTTGTAAATGCTCTGGTGTCCACACTGCCCATGCTCGATCCTAGACTGTGATGTTACTCCGATTCAGCGTAAATAAAATTGTGATTCATGTGTCGTGGGTTGTCGGAGTCATTCTTGCGTGTGTGATGCTGGTGTTTATTTGTATTTTCTTGAGGGCGGTGGGTTCAGATACATGTTACTCCCCCCTACCTGGGTCACGACCCTTGGAGGTGTTGCCGTACACATGAATATGTCGATTCCGGGACATGTCACTCCCCCCTCCCTACGTCACGGCCCTTGCAGGTACTCCTCTCCAGACAGCGAATGGTTTGTAGCCTACCTGCGTCGTCCTCGATGGTGGGCCAAGACTAGGACGTAGTGGATCGCGAAGAATATCGGGTAAGCGTGTAGTGCAGGGTCCATGTCGGCGAGCGGCTCGTGGTGGGTATGGTCGCTGTGGGGCATCCGCAGTGTTCAGGCAGGTTGTTTTTCCGCAGCGCTTTTATGTGTATTTTCCGCCATCTTGATTTGGAGGACGGTCCTAGACGTCAGTCCGTACGGCGGAGTCTCTGGATAGGTTACGTCCGCCGCGTGGTTGGGTGTGGTGGTGCGGCGGACCGTGTTCTACCGCCGCGGACAGATTTCGGCCCGTATTTCGTATCCTGATTTGGCAGACGGAGTGTCCGCGACGTACGCACGGAAAATAGGCATGTTCCGCATGCTCTGGGTCTGCGGAGGCACTTCCGTCCGCCATCCTAATGAGCCCCTAAGTCTGTGAATGTCATCAATGGAGGAGAATTCCAGATAAAGCTGTGTGTCATCCGCATATAGTTAGAAGGGGATGTTGGAATTCAAGAGTAGTGTGGAGAGGGGTTCCAAGTAGATGTTGAAAAGTTGGGGGGAGAGTACTGACCCTTGTGGAACACCTCTGTTGATGGGAAGGGATCAGATTCAAAGTTTTTGATTTGATTTCTTTGCGAGCGGTTGTGTAGAAAGGAGGAGAACTAGTTTAGGACCCTCATTTCAATACCTGCTCTTTCCTGGAGAACTTTGAGGAGCAAGGTGTGATCAACTGTATTGAAAGCAGCCGAAAAGTCTAGGAGAATGAGAAGGCAGCATTGGTTTGAGTCAAGTGACATGTGTAGATCATCTAGGGCATTAAGGATTGCAGTTTCGGTGCTGCAAACCTTTCGGAATCCCGATTGGTGTGGGTCTAGTAGCTTGATGTTCTCCAAGTGTTGGGTTAGCTGTGGAAGAACACATCTTTCCAGAATTTTAGATAAAAGGGGTAGGTTCGATACAGGTCTAAAGTTGTTCATATCCCCAATGTTTAGCCCTGTTTTTTTTAGTAGCAGCGTGAATCGGTCTACTTTGAGCCAGTCTGGAATGATTCCCGAGCTCAGTGAACTATTAATGATCTTGCACCAAATTGGGGCTAAGAAGAGCTTCAGGTCTTTAGCCAGGCTCGTGGGAAGCTGATCTAGGGAGTGGGATGAAGGTTTAGCGGTGGCGATAAGGTTGACTATCTCTCCTTCCTGGATGGGGTGAAGGAGGACCAATGATTAGGTGGATGCATGGGGGCGCTGGCCTTAATTGCCAGCGTCTTGATCTCTGTGGGAGGGGAGGGATTAGTGCTGAGAGAGAGATCGATCCTGGCGATTTTTTTGGTGAAAAAGATGACAAATTTGTCGTATTGTTCTTTGGATGTCACTATGTTGGATGTCATTGGTTTGGATCTTTGGCTCCTAATGATATTAAAGAGTTCTTTGGGGCGTTTTTTTGCGTTATCTACTGCGGAGCAGAAGAAAGTTGACTTTTTATTCTTGATGTGCTTATTGTTGTTTCTGCGAGCTGCATTGAGTTGATCACTGTGGCAGGTGGAGGGATTGTTCCTCCAGATTCTTTCTAAGGTTCTAAGATGTCTTCTGTATTCATTGATGTTGGTGGTGAACCAGAACCTGGAGGAGGTGCTTCTGGGTTTTTTTAGTTTCAAGGGAGCCAGGTGGTCCACTGTGAATGTCATGTTGGAGTGGTAGAGAGAGGTGAGTTTGATGGTTGAGAGGTGCTCCGTTGTGCTAGGGAGGAACGTGCCTACTTTGCTAGGTAAAAATAATGAATTTGTTTTCCTTTTAAAATGTCTAGTCTTAGTAAAATCTTGTAATCGTGTCATCGTTGTTGATCTGCAGATGCTCGATTGTATGCCTCCTCAAGGCAGCCCTAATTTTACAAGCATAATATGCGTATGAGCATAGTCTTGGCCCTATTATGTTTAGTACATTATGGCACAAATATGTGAGGGACAATACCGATTTGCAGTGGCTGTTGACGGGCACTTTTAATGAACAACAAGTTGGGTTTTTATAGGAGCAATTATTTAGGAAAAGAAATAGACAGTCTATGTTTGATTCTCTTAGAATGTGGCAGAATGGGGCTAGACAGAGAGGGTTAAAGATGGAGAGAGATGCACGGAAGGGAAACATGTAAACATTGACACACAAAGCTGTGGCATGTGATAGAGAAAAACAAGGGTATGGAATTGAATGTGAAGATAAGAGATTTCAGTTGCATATAGATAAATCTTATTTGACCAAAGAAGAAGACAATACTTTTGTAGAGGAGTTGTTAAACACTAGAACCCCGCCCCTTATGCCCCGCAGAGTATGTATCCTGCCATTTCCTTATAGTCACAGCAGCCTGTTACATCTGTTTCAGCTGTTTGTGTATACAAGGCTGTTGTTTTTTACGCTGTGGCTATGGCACTTCCTTTCTTCTTCTTTACCCTCGCTGTCTTTAGCAACTGTGACCCTCAGCACATCTACTGTTTATAATCCTGTGTCCTCTGTTATCTCCCCTCCTGTGCAAGCGTCAGTGGCGATTGTACCTGTTACTTCGGTTGTCTCTCTTTCTATGGTTTTTCATCCTCCTACACCTTTGAATGTTGAGACAACATTAAACAGATTTGAGGATAGAGATAGCGCAAAATTTAAGGAACGAATAGGCCCATTAGTACGATCTGGGGTGGAGGATGAAGAGACGCAAGTAATAGCTGACCAGGCTGCGCGGTGGGCTTGTTATCCAGTTTATAGTATGGAGGATGTTTGAGAAGTTATGCGACATTTAGAACCTTTTATACAGCAGCATGCCCTTAAGGATATTTCGGCTACATTGATTAGTCTTTGGCAATAACATATTGGAACCAAAGTGCCTCAGATTTTATTTGATATTAAAGATTGTGTGTATGCTGCTGATCTGAAACCAGGCCAAGTATTTGGGCAAGTTACAACTTTAATTGCTTATAGGGATAGATTACATGAGAGGAGCCCTACTCAGGTATCCCAGTTTCCGATGCGGGAGGTCCAGTCCATATATCCACATGAATTACCTGAGTGACGGACCAGCATGGTACTGTCACTAGACGTGCCATGCCTACCCACTTTCTGGAGCAATGGGTTTATACTCCATGAAAATGAAGTGAGGTTCTGGCCCTTAAGGCTCATTTGCCTGATCCTAGGAAGAATCCTACACTTATTACAAAGAGTTGACAAAGGCTGCCTCTTCTACTGTCATGACTCTTTCTGATATTGAAATGTTCTTTGGTCATCTCGTTCCAGTTGATGTTTGGAAACAGGTTCATACTCAAGATCATTTTGCAAAGTTGGGTGGTACATGGAATGTGATTAATGCATGGGATCAGGAAAGGAAGCCAGGTGATAAACCCCAAGCCGAGATATTAGCTTTGCCAGGTTGCATTATTACATATATGCATTCCCTTATTCGCCTAAGAAGGTAAGCTGGAATAAACTGACAGCTTGTCGACAGAAGAAGGATGAAAGTGTGTCTATTTCTCTTCCCGGTTCGAAGATTTTTTTTAACTATAGTGGGCAGGGTATGTCTATTGATAAAGGAGTTCGATTGTTTGCTGATAGATTTGTTTCCAGTCTTCTTCCTGAAATTGCGACTCATTTACAGGCATCTGAGAGTACTTGGTCGACCTCTTCCCCCTCTGTTATTTTGAATATGGCTCAGTACTATGAACATCGAGATCAGAAGGAAAAGGATAGGACTGCTAAGAAACACAAGGATTTAAAGACGAAGTGTTGTTACAGCAAGGGTTTTGGGGAAACAATAAGGAACGGGGTGGTCCTTCTAGGCAGCTTCCAGATACCAGTTGATAACCTTCAATGACACCTTTAGTGCCAAATCAGTGTACGTATTGTACTGCGAAGGGTCATTTGCATAGCCAGTGCCCTGTGCTTTTACAGAAAATTGCAGCACCTAGAGGGTGAGGTTCTGGTGGACTGGGTCGTGGGACAGAGAGAGCTCAGAATGTTACTGCTTAACAGGGTCATTCTGATAACAACTACTTTGATGATCCTCAAGATGGCTAGTATTATCATGATGATTATGACATGGATGAGGCAACAGGTATGTCCTACAGCTAGAACAGCCAAGGACAGGGAGAGGGACCAGTTCCAATACCTGTAAATTAGCAGGGTCCTTATTTCACAGCAGCTTTGCAAGGCTCGAATAAGGAATTTTTGGTGGACACAGGTGCAACAAAAAGTTCTGTTTCTCGATATATGGTCAATGGGGCAGCCCTGTCTGGCCCTAATAATGTTTCTGTAGGTTTTAGGTGTACCCGTTCTCAGTCCCATTTCCTGCCCCTTTGCATTGACTGTTGGCCCTTTTACTGTGGATTCTCTGTTTTTGTGGACATCCAACTGTGGTGAGAATTTGATGGGTTTGGATCTGTTTAAGATGCTGTATGCTACAATCTATTGCTCTCCTGCAGGTGTCTATATTAGGATGGATCAGGATGCAAGTACTAAACAATGTTTGTCTCATGATGCACCCCTTCCGGTTAAATTTGCTGATATCCCACCCACTCTATGGGCCACAGGTGACACAGATAAAGGACTGTTGCATATACCACCAGTTTCTATACAAGTCAAAGAGAATGCTGTTTTCCCCATATTCCTCAGTATAAGATACTGGAGGCAGGAAAATTGGCTCTTCTTCAGTTTATCCAGGATTTGATATAAAAGGGAGCAGTTGAGGAAATGTTTGACAATATTTGTAATAGTCCTATTCTTCAGATACTTAAAGGGCACCCTCAAGTTCATCTGAGGATATTGATGAATGTTATTGCTTTGTGATTGATCTGCGCAAAGTTAACAAAATAGTGGTTCCATAGTTTCCTGTTGTTCCTGATATTACCTCGCTTATGAGGATGATTCTTTTGACTGCTAAATTTTTCTTTGTTCTTGACTTGAAAAATGCTTTCTTTAGTATTCATTCAGACATTGGATATTTGTTTGGGTTCACACTGGCTGGTAGGAGCTTTAGATTCTGTTGTGCTCCTCAGGGCTATACAGAGAGTCCTAGTATTTACAGTCAAGCATTAAAAGGTCAGTTGGATTCCTTGTTACTTCCCTCAGGTAATGTATTGGTGCAGTATGTTGATGATCTCCTCATAGCTTCTGATATGGAACAGGGCTGTAGAGATAGTACTGTTAAATTATTGTTGCATTTGGCCAATCATGGACATAATGTTTCTCTTTCTAAATTTCAGTATTGTTGACAGGAGGTCACCTACATAGGTCACCTACTATTGAAGGAGGGTAGGAGGTTGAACCCTAAGCTCATCAGTACTATTGTTAATATGCCCATTCCACAAATTCAAAAAGATGTGCGCGCTTTTATAGGTATTACTTCCTATTGCCGGCAGTCTATACCTAACTATTCCCTACTAATTAAACCTTTGATTGCATTAGCAATGAAAGAAGTGCATGAGCCTTTGCCTTGGACATCCGAATGTCAGCAGTCGTTTGAGCAATTGAAAACTGCGCTTTGTTTGGCTCCATTGCTTGGTACACCTAACTATGGCAAGCCATGTGTGCTCTATGTCCATGAGATGGCTGGTTGCAAGCTTTCTGTCCTAACACATGGATTGATAAATCATTGAAACAGAGATGGATGTTACCAGATGCATATGTTCCTCCTGTGGTAACAATGGCACATGGTCCAGCTCATATTAGTGCAAAAGGTATTTGTAAATTGTTAGACCCTGTATGGCAGAATGACAACATCTCTAAGACATCTGGTGAAATGTTGTATGGTCTGCATGATGCATAATCCAGCAAAGGATACCCCCTTACCACCCAGTAATTTTGCACCACATACTTTTCCTTTTGAAGTCCTTCAAATGGACTACATTGAGTTAGAGGGATGAAATAATCTTAAGTATGTTTTTGTGGTTGTATGTGCATTAAGTAAATGGGTTGAGGTTTATCCCACTAAAGATAATACAGCCATTACGACTGCAAAGGTAGTTCTGAAGGAGTTCTTTCCTCGTTTCTGCTTACCCCGAGTTATCTGAAGTGACAACGGAAGACATTTCAATGCAAAAGTGATTCAATTGATTTGTGAGGGTCTTCATGTGAAGCAGAAATTCCATGTTGTTAATCATCCACAATCAGCGGGTTTGGTTGAGAAGCACATTGGTACTCTCAAACTGAAATTGGCAAAAATACAAGACACTACAGGGTTAAAGTGGCCAGATGCTTTACCATTAGCTCTTCTGTCAAAAAGAACAGCACATTATAGGACAGGACTGTCTCCCTAGGAGGTCGTGTATGGACACCCAGCAAATGACTGGGACGTCCCTTCATCTTCGAAGATTTTCTGACATTAAGCACTCTGTATTGCTTGGTTATCTTGGCCAGTTAACTGAAAGTTTATGTTCTATTCACCAAGAGGTGCATGAGTCCCTGCCTTCCACACCAGCAGGACCTGGCCATGATATCCAGCCAGGCGACTATGTATTATTAAGGAATTTTCAAAGGAAATAAAGTTTGGAGCTGCACTGGGAGGGGCCTGAACAGGTTCTATTAGTAACACATACTGCTGTAAAGGTTGCTGGCCGTAAGTACTGGGTTCATGCGACCCACTGTTGAAGGGTTTCTTTGCCTCTACCCTATGATCAGTAGGTGAAGGACGGCATAATGGACTATGCAAGCAGGTGCCCCAGTTTGTCCCATTCAGTGATGCCGAGCTAATGCGGACACAGACGGATAAGGAAAAGGCTGATGTATTGAAAAAGGCTGTTCCTCCAGAAATATGAGCTATCCAAGAGGCTTTATTCAAGGATCAAATAGTGGCTGGGGCTACCAGGTACAATTTGCGCCCTAGGCTGATATGTGCTTAGAACAGAGTAAGCGCCACCGCTGGTGCTCAAAAGCACCAACGTAATGATGGACAACAGGACCTTGTACCAGTGAGGATCTGACGGACACTGGGAACTTGTATATTTCTTTTGCATTTTGCCCGTATTTCATCATTCGCTATGCACCCCTTTGGCAGTTGGTTGCTGAGTAACAGCAGCCAGGGATTCTTGTTTCCCAGAAAAATGTTGTGTGGATCCGTAAACAGAAAATAACATGTGTTGCTCTTGTGGTTTTTATGCAAATAATATTGTGTGAGGTGTCATATATTTTGGAAAATGATCAGGATTTGCCGTTACGTACTAAGGTTATAGTTATTTCCCCACCAAGAAAGAAAGGGACTGCTAGAGCAATGTATTTCTAGATACACACAAGAGATTCTTTGGAGAAGGGACCGCTTGTTACCCCACTGAGTCTGTCACTAGTTTATGGACTGCATACCCATTATCTCATGTAAACTATACTTATACTCGTCCACCGCAATTTACAGAAGTGAAGAGAGTACTTGGTTTCAGCCACCCAGGTCCCTGTCTATATTATAGAAAGCCACTGGGAATGAGTTATCAAGGTTGTGATAAAAACACATATTGCAACAACTTTTGCATGGAAGAACAGAATGTCACATTGTGGATTGGCGTCATGGGAACTGATAAGATACCTGGAGGCTGGTTATTACCCTGCTTGTTGTCCTATTGGGAATAGTACAGATTCTTCTTTGTATATTAATTGCTCTCTAATGGTACTGTACAAAAATACAGTGCCCTTGGTGAATAATAAGGTAAACAGCCTTTACAACAAAACTTTTAAAACGCACTACCATAACGACGCAACCATTACAACGCAAACCATTACAACACATTGCGCTGGGGGGCGCTCTAGGATAGGGAATAGATTTAACTTACTATCCAACACCTTCCCTACTATCCACGGGGACTGGAGTTGGAATAGTGAAATTAAACTATTCACTATCCAGCACCCTAAAGCGCTATGCGTTGTAAAGGTATGCGTTGTAAAAACTGCGTTGTAACGGCATGCGTGGTAAAAGCATGCCTTGTAACATCATACATCCGAATGATAAAGACCCGAGTACATTTGGAATGAACACAAGATAAGCTGAATTCTTCCCTCCTTACTGTCTTCTTCCACGATCCTCAGAATATGGAATGCTCATAACGAGTCATAGTCATGGACTCCTGTTTTCCTGGTTTTATATTTTCCTTGTTGCTGTTAGAAAATGTTTTAGCTCATGCTAATAGGAGTGTAAGTTAGAATAGACATGTGTGACTCAACCAATGCTCAAATCTGTAAGACGCAAAAATAACAGTTGATGGACAGAAAGCAGAACAATGTCATACATTCACACCAGTACAGAGATCTGGGCTTAAATCCATAATTTTTTTGCACTCCACACCACCCCATTTCAGACATGGCCATATGTGCCTCATGGGAACAGTCTAGCCTGAACTGCCAAACCATGTCTTTCCTGGACCAGAATCAAGCATCCTAGGACCGGTTTCTGGCTATCAGCCTTCATCAGCCAGGATAGCTTGATTCCAGTGGAATGGAGATCACGGGACTCACGTCTGAGAATACCCGTCCCACTTGGGTGACAAATGCAAAAACAACAATTGATGGACGGAATGTTGCACAATGGCAAAACATTCACCCCCAGTCACAAATCTGTAAGACAACACTGTTTCAGCGACATAAAAATACTCTATACCCATGATGTTGATCATGACTTGGAACAATACTGATGTCAGTGTAAAGCCACATGAAGTGTCACAAAAAATACTTAAAAAATATATACTTAGAAGAAGTACCCATAGTCAATGTGGTGGACAATGTTTGCATATATGTGTGTTGTGGCATGACACATGTAAAGACAATTGCCTCAACATCTCACATATGCCCAAAAATCTATCTAGCAGATAGAAAAGGAATGGTGTAAGAAAGCATTTGTAAAAAACATTTTACTGGTTCAAATGCCTGCACAGGTTTGCTGTAACACACATCACAACTTCCTTTGCCCAACACTTATATGCCAATTTGTTCACAGTGTTGTACACGATGTACAAGACTGTGTAGAAACATATAAAGAGGCATTAGGGTGACTTCTATATGATGCAAAGCATACATCCCCTGCACTCTCATGTGGAAAGTGAAGCTGTTGTGGGGACCGGTGTAATAAAAAGATGTCCGAAAGTATCCTAACACCATGCCCACAGCATTCAACTAATGCTCTGCAGAGCACAATGCCCACAGTGCATGCTGTGTAATTCTGTACTTGCCAAATAATCACATATGGATAAATACTTCTCAGACCACTCAAAAACTCTTTTCCTGACCAAAGATTGTTGCTCTAAACATCAATCAGTTTGGTTCAAACACATTTTGAGTGAAGAGTGATGGTAGCCTTTCCCTTGAAGATGGTGTAATTATATTTGTAGACTTTTAAATTGAAACAGGATATGTCCACACAGCAAAAAACAATGGAAGCACAAACCATCAGCCATTGGCAATTTATTCTTACAAAATACAATCTTAACAAACTAAACTAATAATACTGACTAATCCTAAACTACAGTAACTTAACTTGTACTAATATTAAACTACACTAAACTAACTAGCTTATCAATACCCTATGGGCTCAAAGATCTTACAGGGACAGCTCAGATAATGCATAGTTAAGTGTGTGTGACAGATAGCATAAAGGACTGGAAACTTACAAATTATGCATATCTCTACATGCCCCACTCAGCCTTGTACAGGCATGTTGAAGACCCAGGTTCACATGTGAACATGTCATTGTTACTTTGGAATAGCAAAGCTGCATTTTGCATGTCACAATCCTTGCAACAGTAAAACTAACTATGCCTGTAAGCCCAAGCAGGCCGCATGGCCTGAAGATCATGCTGTGCCTATGTATGAGACTCTGGTGTCTAGACACAGATACTGCTGAGTTACAACATACTGATATGGATGACAATGCCTGCACTGTGCATTATATGGTGGATAGAACTCCTGGATTATAATTTCATCAATAAAGTTTCATATGAATCAAGCAAGTGTAATCGATAGTAATCTTTTTGGAAAGTTCATTTAATTGGTAGGTTACATATTAAATCTTCATAGTAACTCTTTTGTAAAGTGGTGCGTCAAATATATTCATTAACAACATCCATTGATCAATGCATCATCCCTATGCATTTCGGGCTGGGCCCTTCGTCAGGGGATAGCAAGAGATCTGCAATTAAATAAATTGGTGTCAGGAAGGGGAGCTCGCAACAACGAGGTGAATGTCACATTAAAAAAAAAAAAAATGGGAATTGTGCCACACATGCATTCACCTCGTGGTTGCGAGCTCCCCTTCCTGACACCAATTTATTTAATTGCAGATCTCTTGCTATCCCCTGACGAAGCGCCCAGCCCGAAATACATAGGGATGATGCATTGATCAATGGATGTTGTTAATGAATATATTTGACGCACCACTTTACAAAAGAGTTACTATGAAGATTTAATATGTAACCTACCAATTAAATGAACTTTCCAAAAAGATTACTATCGATTACACTTGCTTGATTCATATGAAACTTTATTGATGAAATTATAATCCAGGAGTTCTATCTCCGAACGGAGTGCCTTCGGATACAGTGCAAGCAGTCCTTGCACTCCTTCCTTTTTTCAGTTCAAGCAACAGTCCTTACCGGCTGGAAGGGACTATTTCCGGGCACCCAAAAGACCAACAACTCAGTATACTTTATTTACATCGATGAACACTTCTTACCACGAGTGCCGCCATCTCCACATTATTTTTTTGATTGTCATTATATGGTGGACACATGTTCTTGCCATTCTTGCATGAGCAATGAACATTACCTGATGTCAAGGCTTGTCTTGTTATTGTTTTAACATCACTGACATCAATCAATCAATTAATCAGTCATTTGTTAAGCGCACTACATACCCGTGAGGGTCTCAAGAACCTGGGGAGGGAGGTTGGGGGCGCTAATGATCGAACAACCAGGTCTTTAGTGTCCTCCTGAAGGTCAGCAGGTGGGTCTGTCGTAGGCTCAGTGGAGGGTGTTCCATGTCTTGGCAGCGAGGTGGGAGAAGGATCTCCCACCGGTGGTTGTTCTTCGGATGCGCAGGACGGTGGCGAGTGAGAGGTCGGCGGAGCGTAGCTGGCGATAGGGTGTGCAGGAGAGCCGTCTGTTAAGTTAGTCTGGTCCGGTCTTGTGGATTGCCTTGTGTGCATGGATGAGGAGCTTGAAGGATATCCTCTTGTTGACGGGGAGCCAGTGCAGGTTTCTCAGGGTGGGGGGTAATAGCAGTAAAAAGTACATAGTGCTTTGTGCTGAATTGTTGTCACAAGGGCACGGACCAGCCGGGTGCATATTGGGGGAAGGGAAGGCCACCAAGTTGTGCACAATCCCAAACCTCTGTCTCGTTAAAACAAACCGGTGGGAGGATCTAGTCACTTGGCTAAAATATAATTGATAACCACACTCCTACTAAATCTGCTATAGAACACACAGGTGGATAATTTGCCACTATTGCTAATCCGCCTCTCTGACTTGTGGTTCATAAAAACATTCTTCATTTCGATTTTGGATAAACCTGAGGCAGCATATCTATCCATTTTTATATTAAAGCCATAGATTTCTTGATAGCTACTAATTATAAATTTTATCCACGGAATCTTAAGATGGTTATCAACAGAGAGACAGACACTGATAATAGCTCTATTTAGGGCTGTCTCCTCTTTCTGCCAGATCAAACGCCATAACATTAATGGTCTTAAAGAAATCAGATAGGACAGATGGTGGATTCCGAGCTCTCTGTGGGCTAGATCATTGGAAGCAGATTTAGGCAGACACAAAAGTCTCTTTAAAAAGAGATTTTCCTCCACTTGTAGGCTCCCGGCTGATGCAAATCCCCAGGCCCCGGCCCCAAAGAGGGCAATGGAGAGACATCTCGATTGATAGATCTTGAACATGTCTCCAATCCGTTTGTCCCCTAGTTTGGTGGCAAATTTAAACACCCCGTGGGCACTTTTATCCATCTTGGCCTGCACATTAGTAAGCTCGCTGGCCCAGCTACAGTTCTTAGAAAAAGTGATGCATAGATAGCAAAAATGATCCACTTGTTGGACCTTGTGCCCATCGATAAAATATGAATGGGGTTTCAAACACCCTGCCCCACATGCCATGGTATAGGTTTTGGACTTATTAATAAGTAGTTTTCTGTCCCTAATGATAAGCGAAAACCTATCCATCAAACGTTGAAGGCCTATGGGGGTCCTAGACAATAACACAGCGTCATCCGCGTTTAATAATACCGGGACATCAAGATCGTTAGCTTTTGGGGCGTCGGCAGCTATCGCTTTTAAGCAGTATCCACTTCATTGATAAAAAGAGTAAAAAGCAAGGGGGCGAGAACACACCCTTGCCTTATTCCTCGCCCAACCTTGAACAATTAGTAGTACACTCCCCGCAGGTACCGTATCGCACACTGGTACGCACGTTATCATAGAGTTTGGCCAGGAAAAAGACGATACCCTCGGGTGCCCCCATTTCTAGCAGTTTGGCCCAAAGGATGGAATGGTCCACCATATCGAAGGCGCTACTCAAATCTGCAAAGCAGAGATAAAGAGAGCCCGTCTTGGCCTGAGTATACTTTCCTATCAAAAGTTCAAGGTTTAGACATTGTTCTAAAGTCCCTCGCCCCTTTCTAAAACCATACTGGCTCTTGGCCAAAATGCCATTTGATTCAGCCCATTCTTCCAGCCTAACTAATAGCACCCTGCTCATAATTTTTACCTAGAAATCTAATAGGGAAATGGGGCGGTAATTCTTCACGTCCCCCCTATCTCCTTTCTTATAAATTGGTATTATAATAGATTCCTCCCACGTTAGTGGAACACCGTTACATACAGCGGCGTTAAAAACGTTGGCTAACATTGGGCCCCATAGCTCAGGGACTAATTTATAAATGTCGATGGGCACCCCATCGGGTCCCGTAGCCTTACCGCCTCTACTGGAACTAATACTCTCTAAAACCTCAGTTATGGTGATATCCAACGGGACAATAGGCCAACAACCGTAAAAATCACCTGGTGACTTGTCTGAGTCAAAAATAGTGGAAAAATGAGTTACCCATGTTTCCATATTAACATTTGATGTTAATTCTGCTACCTTGTCATCTTTGAGAAATGGGCAGTTAACTGTGACCCAAAATAAAGAGCAGTTAGATATTTCGGCAGCCTGTGTCAGTTTATCCCAGGCCTCTTGCTGTAACTCAATCTTCCTGCTTTTAACTGCTACCTTGTATACTTGTCTGTGCTGTGTTACCTCGCTCATGACTCTAGGTCTAGCTGCCAGTGCCACTTTTAGCTCCTTTAATGCGGTGGTACAGGCATGATCAAACCACCCCCTTATGTGGTCTGGTTTGCCCTTAACATTCTTAGTAAATTTACTGTCGATAGGGAAATTAATATTTATAAAATTCCAGACGGTATCAACTGTAACATCAACACTCTCAAGGATAGCAATGATTTCTCCCAGACAGCTTTTTACGATTGAATTAGACATCATTTCAGCTTTGTCCCCTTTCCATCTGATTCTTTTTTGTTTTAAATATTTTTATTATTTTCACCTGGTATTAAGTTACAAAAAGCAATCAAATATTATTTCAAATTAAACAAGTTTGTCACATACAGACATGATCAGCTCCCAGCTTATCATTAATGTACATAAATCGAGACTTAATGTCAATTCAGTGCAATTCAGTTCAATTCTAGTATCCCCCATATTTTCTCGTATTTCTGCAATGATTTGACACCTCTAAGTTCTGCCAATGTACATTCCATGGTGTTGATTTCATTAACTAAATACCACCATTCCAAGGCATTAGGTGGATTAGGGTTGACCCAAGCTCTAGCTAAAGTTAATTTAGCACAGGATAGTAGGATAGATAATAGTACAGGATGTGGTTGATTTGTAGTGTATAAACCTAATATTACCATAGGGGCTGTTATTGATGTACTGGTAACGTTTTTTATAGCTAAAATTTTCCCCACTTCTTCCCAGAACTTCCCGAGCTTTGGACATGTGAACAGCATATGTATTAGATCTGCTGCATATTCGTCACATTTTGGACACTTGGTTTTTTCACCCAGAATATTATTTGAGGCCCACTTAGAAATCTTTTCTGGTGTGTAGTATAGCATATATATAGTTCTGTATTGCTGTAGACGCAGACTAGAAGATCTTACATGGTGATGAATGTCCGTGTACGCATCGGTTATCTGTTTTCCTGTTATATTAATACCTAGTTTTGCATTCCATTTAGTTGCTATTATTTCGTTATCGTTCATTCTTAAATCTGTCAATATCTTATATGCCGAACTAATTATTGATTTCTCCTTTTTTGAGTTTAGGATATCCCAGATACCCCCGCTTGATAAGACTTTGATTTTATTCTTCCGCACTAGAAAATCATAAATTTGCCTATATTTAAACTCGTGTGTGTCTGGTAATCCATATATTTGTTTTAAGGTGCGGAAATCCATCATGCCTTGAGTAGTAAATAAGTCCCCCAGTACCTTGATTCCTTTCGATTGCCATCTTCGGGATTCCCCGTCACTAAATATGCTAGGTAGTCCAGGATTATCCCATAAGGTTAGTTGAGTGTGATATATATTGTTTTTGCAATGTATTTGTATATCTTTCCATATCTTTACTAAGTCCCGTCCTGTCTTAAATTTTACCCTTTTGTAGAAGTTCGGGTCAGTAATACGAAGTAGAAACTGTTTAGAATCTTCATTTAAAAGTAAATGGTGGTAAAAAAGCAGATTCTCTGAATCTAATAGGGATCTAATACGCCTTATAAATGAGGCCCAAAAATAAAGTTTTAAATCAGGAAAATTGAGACCGCCTGATCCGATTTGTTTTTTTAACATCTTTAGCGATCTCCTAGCTCTCTTATAACCCCAGATAAAGTTGCAAAAAACGCTATCTAATTGCTTGAAGAAAAACCTATTTTGCGCCAGAGGAATTGATCTGAATAGGTATAAGTATTTGGGTATTATTTTCATTTTTATTAAATTTATTCTGCCAATTAAGTTTAATGGAAGTCGGTGCCATTTTTTTAGGTTCGAAGTGGTGGTTTTCATTAATTTATTATAATTGATCTTATTTATCTCTTTGATATTTGAGGTGATTTGTACTCCTAAATATGTCACAGTCTTACAGATTTCAGGCATTGTTTGGGGGGGAACAACATTTGCTATTATTTGAGTTTTGTGAGTGTTTAATTTGTAGCCAGATACATTACCAAATTTGGATGCTTCTATTTTAATTGTTTTCAAAGAGTCGATAACCTCAGTAGAGTAAATGGCTATGTCGTCCGCGTATGCGGTTATTTTTAGGCTCTGCCTGTCTGTTCTAAAGGGTGTTATTTCTGGTTCATTATCCAATGCCTTTAAAAAAGGTTCTAATGATAAGGCAAATAATAAGGGAGATAAGGGGCACCCTTGACGTGTGCCTCTCCGAATTGTAAAGTAGTTTGACGTGAGGCCGCCATAGCTGATATATGCAGACGGATTATCATAAAGTGCCTGAATCCCATTTAAAAAGTTTCCGCTGAACCCCATATGTCCCATTGTATTCCATAAATATTCCCACCCCACCCGGTCAAATGCTTTTTCAGCGTCAAGCATTATCATTGCTAAGGGAGTGGACTCTATTTCAGCTATGTCAAAAGCTGTTATTGCCGTGTTTACGTGAGCTGATGTGTCCCTCCCCATCACAAATCCGTGTTGTTGCGTACTTACTAGTTTAGGCAAAAGCGGTGCTAGTCTTCTTGCTAAACATTTTGAGAATATCTTAGCGTCGGCGTTAATTAAAGATATAGGTCTGTATGAACCCATCTCGTCTTTGGGTTTACCTTTTTTGTGGAAAAAGATAATTTTCGCCTTATTCCAAGAACTCGGAGCGGACCCTGTTCTGCTTATATGATTGGTTACTTCTACAAGAAGGGGTGTTAGCTCTTCCATACATATTTTATATAATTCCAGAGGAATAGTGTCTTCCCCAGCAGCTTTGCCTGATGGTAATGATTTTATAGCGTCTCTAAGTTCTTGTCTAGTTATTTCTAGAGCCAGGTTTTCTGCTTCATAGGTTGTTATTTTATTCGTAAAGTTCTCTTTTAGATACTTATCAATTGTTTCTCTATTAGGAGTTTTTTCCGGAGTATATAAAATTTCGTAATATTTAGCAAACTGTTGTATTATGTTGTCTGTCTGATTATATTTTTTATTGTCAACTCCTATAATTTGTGTGATCGTGGATTCTGCTCTATCCTCTGCTACCTTAAATGCTAAGATTTTGCCAATTTTGTCACCCCCTTCATATTGTGCGAATTTATATTTGTGAATCTGTGCGCTTCTTTTTTTAATCAAAGTTTCTTTGGTCTTACATTTTAACCGACTAAGATTGGCATTGATAGCCAAAGTTGGAAGGTTTCCTCTTAAAGCCTCCACTAGTTTCGCCTCTTCTACAGCTATATCCGATGTCAGGGTTGAATTATATTTACGCCTTTCTTGATTTTGTTTTAAAACATATGACTGTACGAACCCTCTAATACTGGCTTTACATGTGTCCCAGACTGTTAAACAGGAGGCAGTATTTCTATTAAAAGTCAGAAATTCTATAATATATTGCTTCAGTTGCGACGTAAAAATCGTATTCGAAATTAAATTCCTTGGAAACGTAAAGGCTCTAGGGGGATTGCTTTTTTGAAGGGTAGTTAGTTCCACCATTATGGGGTTGTGGTCAGATGTGATACGTGGGTATATGACCATTGTCGTGACGGAGCTCATCAAAGAGTCTGAAATTAAAGCCATATCTATACGTGAGCATAGCTTGTGAGGAGCAGAATAGTAAGTGTATCCTGGAGCATTAGAATATAATGAGCTCCAAACATCTCTAACATTGTGTAACTTACACAGGTTTAAAATGGATGTTCTAGTTCTGGGCATCCTAATATGGTTACCAGGGCGTGTTGTGTCCGACTGACGGTTCATGATACAGTTGAAATCACCCATTATTATAATTTCTCCTTCCCAGTCTAATAAAGCTATATTTAATTCTTCGTATATTCTTGGGTCTTCTTTGTTAGGTCCATATACAACACAAACCACAAGCTTCATATCACTGTGACATAGTTGAGTAATTGCCCACCTCCCCCGTTTGTCAGATTGTGTCTTAATTATCTCTACCCTGAATCTTTTATCTTTTAATATGGCCACCCCTCTAACATGTGAAGCGGCTGCTGAGTATGTTATCGTCTCGAAGCCCAGTTGATTCAGCAGCTTCTTATCGCCATCCATGATGTGGGTTTCTGACAAAAAAACTAGTTGTGGGTTATATAGATGTAATTCTTCAGCGACTAAGTGTCTTTTGCGCTTGTTGTTTAGTCCTGACACATTCCATGCTAAACATCTAATACTTTGCATCTTTGAAATAATAAAAATAGACAGTAGTACCTATTAACAACATAGTTTCATATTTTCTCACATATGGAAGAGAGCACTTTACAAACTTAAATCTCTTCTTAAGTCTTTCTACCAGGTTGAAAATATTTCCATCTGATTCTAATTCCATTCGGTCTGTGTGGTTCTATGTTAGCAACAATACCCATGTTAGGTACGAGTTTATCTTTCCAGAGGGTAGCCTCGATAGTGATACAATTGTGATCGCTGAGTATGTTATCCACGACCTTCGGGGGCCTTACACCGTGGGATAAGATTAGAAGACATACAGATGAAACCAATCACAGTGTTCGCGTTCCTACCCCTAAACGTGGGGATCATATCACCTAGATCGTTCTTCACATTGACCAATATTTCCATATCATAGGAGGCCAAGAGTTTGTTCAAGGACTCCCCATAATGATTATGTGGGAAATGGAGGTCAACATCCCCAAAGTGGTTAGTAACCTCACAGACCCTTTGGTTGGAAAGGGGGCAAACAGCAATATTAAAATCACCCACCCAGATAAAATCAAAAACATTGTTTGATCCCGCAATTATGTCACCCAAGGCAGTCTCCAGGGCGTTTACCACCAGGTGCCTTGTGCTGTCAAAGACATTATTATAAAAATTAATTAAAAGAATATTTCTACCATGCTCCTGATAAAGCCATAGGATCTGGGAATGGGCCCCAACCAATACATGTCTTTTCACAATAATGGGAAGTTTTACAGAGATCAGTACCAGGAGCCCTCCCTTAGCTCTACCGGAAGAGGAAGCCATAGAAGGTAGATGATACGAGACAAAACCATTATAGCCAATTGAATCTTTACACCATGTTTCCTGGAAACAGATTATATCAAAAGCATTAACAAACTCGGACCACCCCAGGGAATCTCCCTTTGCCGCAAAACCAGCGACGTTCCTGCTGGCGATTAAACATGTCAGGGGCCGATTGGCTCCATCAGGCAAGATGGTCATAAGGCTTACTCTGTTGTTCCTAGGAATTACTTTCGTGGTGGAATGGATTACAATCAGCCTATCTGCTACCGCCATGCCATCACCGCAGCCACCTGATGCATCCCCTAAACTGTCTGTGGTAATAGAGTTGCCACACCCACATGCACTCACAGAGTTTCCTGGTGTTTCGGCCTCTGCCCCAACACCAGGTAAAGAAGGTTCTACACCAGGCTGAGAATGGACCAGGTCAGGTTCAAGTCAATCATTAGGGTCTAGACCACTCAGGGATTGATATCGGTTGAATATGACAACCTCAAAACCAATGGGCATATCAGTACCATTACCTCTGCCCCTAATAGAATCATTGATGGGCTGGTGGATTAAATGCCTATAAAAATATCCCAGGGGTCGAATTGTAATTCCCTGATCGTTATGGGGTAGGGAGGTGACTCTTATCAATGCAGTGGTGGCAAAATGTGGATTACTAAAATTAATGATAACACAATCGCCACTAATATTCTTATGGGATCTGCCTATCCAGTTAGTTCTTCTGGTAGTTAAGATCTGATCTGACAATGCTACTGGGAAACCACACTCTCGATTAAGCCATGACACAGTTTTGTTCTTCAAGGATTCGTGGGATTCTGGCTTACTTGAGTGCCCGGTCACTCTTACCGGAGGGACATTAGTTAGGACTGCCACATACGGCGCACAGTCCGGTGGTAAATCAGGTAGTGAATTAACAAAACGTTTATTCTTCACCTCTGTTCGCCCTGACTTCCTTTCTGGGACTGTTATAGTCGGTGTATTTTGGCACGCTATTTGCGGGGGGTCAGGTGCAGCTGGTTCAACTTTGCAAGATCCCCAGTTAGGTAACTTAGATGTCTCATTATTAACGCCAGAACCCTTTTCAACAGCTCTAGATCTTTCAGTTGTGTCGATGTGGGGTCCCAAAAGGCCTCCTAATCTAACTACTTCCGCAGAAATCAGGTCAAATTTAACCATTAGGGGTTTAACTATCTTATCGATCTTTGCATCTTTGATACTGATCAGGAAATCTAGTTGCTCAGTGTCAATTTTAACTGTGGCATTGTTAACTACTAACTCGGTATCACATGCAACACTATTGGGTGGTGTTTCGGCTCTTTTTTGTTACGGCTCCCCCCGTTTTGTTTCTCTGTTCCTACATGTGTTCCTACATGATCTCAGTACTCTCTGTGCTCTGGGGGCGGGGGAGCACTGAACTGGAGGATCATGGAAGCATCCAGTATGACCTGGTTAGGCGCTGAATGAATGGGTGCTTCCATAGTTAAAATGTCAGGGTGATCAACATCACAGCTATCATCCAGTGGGGATGCAGAAAAGGAAATAGGCGATGTAGACGGTAAGACAGAAGGGCTCCCCGGGCCTAACGACAATCGTCGTTCTTCGTTAATTTTGTTAACCACTTTCACAAGGTAATTGTCTAGCGTGGCTGATACAGGAGGGGTTTTAACAGTTTTAGCTTTAGACATTGTTAGTACTGTCAAATTATCTTAAAGCATTCAGGTATTAAAAACAATCATAGATACCAAAATACAGTGATAAAGGGCTTATATCAGCTCTTTTTCTGGTACCTTATAGGTCAGTCATGGAGGTAAACATACAGGAAAATAGAAGTCTCACTTTGACGGGTATAAATGGGCTCTGCTATACTTCAAAAATTCAAAATCCGAGGCCCAGCCCAGCCTCATCCTGCCCCGGACTGCCACAGACTGTCCCGCCCTTGTCCCGGGCTTCTCCCGGCGTCGCCCGTGAGCGTCCCGCGACGTGGGAGGAGCAGCTCTCCTTTAGGCGCCTCCGGGGGTGAAAGTGGGCGTCGTCAGCCATCCCCCGACGAGCAGGGCACGCAGGGAGTTGTAGTCTCCCATGTCTCCATGCTCGGCGGCTGCGAGAGGAGAAGCGCGATGTCAGCAGCCCCTGGTCAGCGGACCTGCAAGCAGTTCAGGCGAGTTCAGGCAAGTTTAGCCCCAAACAGCGTGTGAGAGCCCACCTACACTAAATAATATACAGAATAGATGCTCACTAGCACATATTTAAATATCTCATCAAACTATTGTCAATTCCACAATGCACACAAAAGTGCAAAATCTAAAAAAAGGTTTGCTTTGGCTTGGTACATCAAAATGAAGACTAGGTGATCCCTCAGGTATCCCACACGATAAAGTACAAAGAAGGCAAAAAACAGTCATTTAAAGCAGACCCTGTCGAAAAAAGGGGAACCCTAATTAGTACCGGTTCTGCATTTTTACCCCTTAAGGTTGTTTCAATCTGATCGGACAATGGAAGCTCATTCCACAGTCTGTCAACATCTGTCAATCTCCAGGGGAATCAAAAGAGACAGAATTTCACCTAAATGATTCGACATAACAATAATAAATCCACTTGCTAAGTATTGTTAAGTATTGATCCAATCCAAAAGGGGTGCCCAGATTCTCTTGCCCTTTCACTTAGCTTTCTTGCCTTTATGCTCATATAGCACATTTCAATAATACACATTGACAGCAAGCACCCTAGCCATTGAGGAAAAGTAGGGTGTTGGTTATCCAGCCATGCTGAAGAAATACAAATGTGAATCACGCCTACAGCTACAAGCACAAAATGCTGGTCAGTTCAAGCACACCTTAATTATATACCCCCAGAAGCACCAGGTGACGAGTCAAAGTGAATATTACCAGGTCTAATATTGACTAATTTGACATTCCCCTGCTCCCAGTAGCCATTCAGTCAGAGATACTTTTGAAAACATCCGGCTGCCCCAACATTACCTAAAAAAGAAATTGCAAATATGTAAGTATTTAAAAAAAGTTTCTCTGATTAAAATTAAAGTTTGCATGTGGTGCCTTGAATGACACAGTATTGTGTCCCTGGAAAAGATCCCCTAAACTTGCAATCCCATTCCCCTCTCACCTTGTCATACCCAGATCTTGAAAGATACCTGGAAGTTAGGGATTCCTCTGTCAAACTGTATAGAAATTAAATTTTGCCTAAGCCCATTTTTTCAGTCAGATTGACCAGATCTTGTATGTTGCCCCCAGTGTCTTAAATCAAACTATGTTTTAGTAGCTTAGTTCAGTGAACCTTAAAAATCAGCCTCTAGCATTTTCTGCAATTAGCAGCTTTTAAATAGGGGGACACTCTATCCTAGATCATGGAATTGCAGATTTCTTCGTAGTTGAGGGTGAATATATTGTGATGCACGGCCGATTGGTACAATTTGAGACTTGACCCAGATGTCCACCTACTCAGCAAGTTTCCTGTCCTGGGATCAGCTAACTGGCTATCAATTAGGTATAGGTGCAGCTCTGGAAAACAAATATCAAGCATGTGCTCTTTCAAAATCAAGTTATACAGCCCTGAATAATCATCATCCTTGCTGTTCCTCACCCAGCCCTTCAGTGCCTTGCTAGCATAGTCCAAGAAATCAACCCATGTTTGTTATGAGATTGTGTGGCTGCCTCTGAATCTGAGCCTACACCTCTCAGGGATAAGCCCAAACCTGCGTACGGGGATGGCTGTTATTGCAGTGCAGCATTTCTGGTCCTCTTCCTCTAGTGTAAGGAATGTGTCCCTCCCCACCATGGGCATATACCTCCACAAACTACAAACCCAGAAGTCCTCTGGGACCAAGTGCACTCTCAGAGCCACTTTATAGACTGTAAACTATCTGTCCTGTAGTGTTGTTCCTATATTCCCAATAGTCTCCACGCATTGGAATAATATATCCTATAGACGTAGGACTTAGGTCTACTAGGTCTCTATCGAATATATTAGACTTAGTTGTGAGTGCCAGCTAGCTCAGAGGTCACTAGAAACTTTCTCGAATTAACAAGAAGGGATTAGTTTCTGACAACCTCATAAACATGACAACTTTTTTTCCCCAAGATAAAACATATCTTCAGATTCGTGGAAACAATAGATAGATATTTTACTCAGTCAATCGTGCATGCTTTGTTTCATCAGAGGTGCAGAGAAATAGAGAGACGGGCCTTCTTCAATAAAAGTATTTATTGAACAGTCTTCTTTCTCATGCAGAAGAAATTAACTGCTGCAATCGTAATACTGGCTGTGAAGTATAATGCGTACAGCAAGAAGAGCATTATAAAATAACACTGTAAAAGCATGGTATGGTTTCTAAGCCATAGAATACATACATAAATAAATAAATACTTTAAGTACTCAACTGGTGCTTATAAAATACGCTTACCCCAATGTACCTAACCTAAGTCTAGTACGAGGGAAGAAGTAAGTGAGGTGTAGCTTAAGTTTAGTATTCTTTGCCAATAATCTATCCAAGATTTCTCTTAGGGTCTAATCAGCTCCGTACCTTGGTTTAGAATGAAGGAAGTCTGGTATCTCTCTGTCTCAGGACTCGATTTCTAAGCACCCCGCAAGGGGTACTTGGTAACACTGGAGCTGGATTTCTCAGCAAGAGAAAAGACAGCGTCTCTCTCAGTGCGTCAGCTGGAGGGTCGGCTTCCTTCGGCACTTGCTGCGGCGAGCTGTGTCGGGCAAGTAGATAGTCGAACTGCTCCAAACTACTGTGTGTTTGCTAGGGCAAGTGTGGGCATATTTATACCTTGAAGGTGCCGAGTTTGACGTAAAGTTGGACATAATAACGTCATCAAAGAATCGTAGTTCTTTGAAAACTCCATGAGTTCTTGGACAAATCAATATTCAAGCAAGGGGAGGACCCTAACTGCTGAAGCCGAGTTTTCCAAGAAATCGTTGTGGTTTTTCAGAACTACTGGAAGTATCTATGCCTGTATTTGGACTGCATGGGCTATGTCTAAATATGGTTATGATTTCTCTGCCTATATAAGGACAATGGGATTTATACCTATATAAGCGCATACATCAAGAAAATTACACTAGGGTCCTAAAATGCTATACAACAGTCCATGTCATCCCCCACCACATAAGTGGGCACCAATTTCTTTGGGATCCTGACTCTGAACTCAGATGTGAACACAGCATGTATGCCGCCATCATTGCTGTAGCTAGACCTCTATATCAGGGCTCTATGTCAAGCTCTCTCATGCTGAGCTCATGGGACATTTTTCATACTTACAAAGCCTGCTCCTTCTCCAATCTAGCAAGGGCCTGCTCTTTGTCTAATTTGGCAAGACCCAATTTATGTTTCCTTTCTTCCCTCCTGTCTGCCACCACCTCTGGGGACAGGTTTCTTGATGACATGCTGCTGCTTGGTCTGCTGTGAGCATCCAGTCCTGGGAGGATGTTACCCCCCCCATCAGTATCTCCAAGACAAGACTTCCATTTTGTTCCTGCTCCGATTCCTCCTCCTCAGACTCTGACCCCTCCACCTCACCCACTTCTCCTTTACTTCTGGGTGGCCTTCTGCCCATACTTTTAAGGCTTCTTGACACTCTAACTTCTTTGCATTTCCCTTATGGAACAACCTTCTCTCCTGTCAGAACTCTTTGAGCTGGGTCACTTTGTATGCCTCAACGATGGCTAACTCAAATTCCATATTCCCAGGTAGGACCACAGATATTGTAGAGAAAATGAGTATGGGCTAAAAAGGCTTTTGGAAAACTCAAAGATTTTAATAAAGGAGAATTAAAAAATGGCTGCATTGGTCTGAAGTACAGGGTTGAATTGCCACCTGTATTACAATATGGTATGGCACAAACATAAGACCTATTCTCACTGTTGGTCACCAATGTTAGAAATTAGATTTTTAGTTGGCAGAGTTATCCACCCTATCCAAGCAGCAACCACCACTCTAGTCAGAATAAGCTAGATACACACTTTAAGTTGTGTTTTTACCCTCTGGTAGCTTGCCACAAAGCAGGCAGCTTAACTTAAGAGGCAATGTATAGAGTATTTGTACAACACACAAACAAACACATACACACACACCATAACACAATGAAAATACCACAAACATACTCTTCTCAAGTTTAGAATAAAGAATTTTGTTATGAGAACATCAAGACCAAACTTGAAAAACTCAATAAGTAGAATAGGAGTTATGAATTTTTAAAGAATAAACCAAAAATAGTGCTTAGAAGTAAATAGGGTTAAAAGGTTACTTCGGGTCGTGGTAGACCAGGATGAATCCAAAAGTCAGACCGACCTCGCTGGAGGGAAGGCTGGATACAGAACTCAGACAGGTCCCACTGGCAAAGTACTTTGGATGAGGCAAAGCATCAACATCGAAGACTCAAGGCGAGGAGTCAAGGAGGTACAGTGTCGTCGTCATCTCCCATGGAATGACGTGCTGATCTGTGACGTCAATGGAAGCTTCGTCGACAAACCCCCGTACGATCCAGGCACTGTGTTGTCATCAAACCGTGCTGTCCGTCAACATTAATGATTCAGAAAAGGGGGTGGTGATGGACAGAGTATCTGAATTAATCAAGACACTCATACCCAGTCCATAGATCAGGGCTTGATCCATCACCGTTTTTTAGCTCTCTGCATCACCCCAGTTCAGAACCTGGCTATATGCAAATTAGTCTGACCCCATGCCTCATGGGAACAGGGCAGACCAAACTACCAAGCCAATTCTTCACTGGGAAGGAGACAAGCTTCCGGGGACCAGTTTCTGGCATTTCAGCCGTCGTCGGCCCGGCTTGCTTGAATCCTGGTGATCCAGTGAGCAAGGGACTCATGTCTGAGTATACCCTGCCACACCTGTAGAAAAGGGGGTGTTGATGGACAGAGTATCTGAATTAATCAAGACACTCATACCCAGTCCAAAATGTCAGGGCTTGATCCATCACCATTTTATAGCTCACTGCATCACCCCAGTTCAGAACCTGGCTATATGCAAATTAGTCTGACCCCATGCCTCATGGGAACAGGGCAGACCAAACTACCAAGCCAATTCTTTACTGGGAAGGAGACAAGCTTCCGGGGACCGGTTTCTGGCATTTCAGCCGTCGTCGGCCCGGCTTGCTTGAATCCTGATGATGCAGTGAGCAAGGGACTCATGTCTGAGTATACCCTGCCACACCTGTAGTGGGCAAAAACGATTCAGAAAAGGGGGTGGTGATGGACAGAGTATCTGAATTAATCAAGACACTTATACCCAGTCCAAAGATCAGGGCTTGATCCATCACCGTTTTTTAGCTCACTGCATCACCCCAGTTCAGAACCTGGCTATATGCAAATTAGTCTGACTCCATGCCTCATGGCTACAGGGCAGACCAAACTACCAAGCCAATTCTTCACTGGGAAGGAGACAAGCTTCCGGGGACCGGTTTCTGGCATTTCATGCCTCATGGGAACAGGGCAGACCAAACTACCATGCACCATCAGGATTCAAGCAAGCCGGGCCGAAGACGGCTGTAATGCCTGAAACCGGTCCCCGGAAGCTTGTTTCCTTCCCAGTATAAGAATTGGCTTGGTAGTTTGGTCTGCCCTGTTCCCATGATGCACTGGGCCAGAGACAGACTAATTTGCATGTAGCCAGGTTTTGAGCTGGGATGGTGCAGTGAGCTAAAAAACGGTGATGGATCAAGCCCTGATCTGTTGACTGGATATGAGTGTTCTGTTTAATTCAGATACTCTGTCCATCACCACTCCCTTTTCTGAATCGTTTTGTCCACCATAAGCGCGGAAGGGTATACTCAGATGTGAGTCCCTTGCTCATTGCACCATCAGTATTCAAGCAAGCCGGGCCGAAGACGGCTGTAATGCCAGAAACCGGTCCCCGGAAGCTTGCTTCCTTCCCAGTATAAGAATTGGCTTGGTAGTTTGGTCTGCCCTGTTCCCATGATGCACTGGGCCAGGGACAGACTAATTTGCATGTAGCCAGGTTCTGAGCTGGGATGGTGCAGTGAGCTAAAAAACGGTGATGGATCAAGCCCTGATCTGTTGACTGGGTATTAGTGTTCTGTTTAATTCAGATACTCTGTCCATCACCACCCCCTTTTCTGAATCGTCCGTCAACATTAAGACACGCAGGCTGTAGGGTTTTGGTTGTCAAACAGCCACTGTATCAGTGTCAAAAGGCAGTGTGTTGGTTCCAATGAGTGTGAAGCCACTGCTGCATCAACGTTGATTTAGAAAAAGCTGTAAGAACCTAATTCTGAATCCCAGGACTGAAGTGGCACCTCAATCAAGGGTAGGAATCACATATGGCAGAGTCTATCAGCACCAACAGAGTTGCAATAAGTCTTTTATGACCGTGAGACTTCAGAAAGCAGGTGGCAAGCCAACAAGCCCTTTGTGTCACTCTAGGTTCAAGTGTGATGGATCCAGTCACTGTTCTCAGCAGGGCAGTGATCAGCAGGCAGCAGGGGCAGCTCAACACAGCCAAGGAACAGATCTTTAGAGCAGTCAGTGAAGCAGAGTAGCAGTCCTTGTAGCACAGCAGTCCTTTCTCCTGGCTGAGTTCTTCACAGGTCCAGTAGTGTACTAATTTGGTAGGGACTGTTTATCACTACCAGAACATGTAAAATTTAAAACTACATATCCTGGCTTTTAGTTACACAGCACCTAGTGCTACCTGGGCCCAACCTAGGGTTGCTGTATGTGCAATGAATGGGGAGTTTAATGATTGACACGTGGTTTTAAATGCCAAGTGAAAGAGGCAGTAAACTTCACACACAGGCCCTGCAATGGCTGGCCCCAGACAGGATCGAAACGCTACCAATCGTGGGTGGCACAACTAGAGCTGCAGACCCACTAGTAGAATTTAGATTACAGGCCCTGGGTATATGGTATACCACTTTGCAAAGGACTTACAGGTAAACAAAATATGCTAATCATGTATACACCAATGGCACCATGTTTAGGGGAAAAGCACATGCACTTTAGCACTGGTTAGCAGTGATAAAGTGCTCAGAGTTCTAAGGCCAAAAAAAAGATACAGCAAAAATGGGACGTAAGCAGGCAAAAAGTTGGGGGAAGACCACACTAAGAATGACAGGTCTAACACCCATGAGTCCATGACAGAGATTACATATTGCTAAATAAGCCACATTATGCTCATATGAGAATGATGAATAAATCTAAATTAAGCACTATGATATAAACACATTAGCACCAAATAGTTTTTGAAATGAGATGGTTTGATATCCCCAGATACAAAAATGTATACTGTCATGTGTTTGCATGTCATGCTTTACTGTACACTGTGTCAATTAAGTTGATAGAGGAGAGTTACTCTGACTCACAACAAATGTGTATGATGCTGTCCCACTTTGGGCGGCACACAGATTAGCAGGAAAAAATCCTGTTGTGGTTTTCAGGGTATAGAACAACATTTGCATACATCCTCTGGGGAAGGTCTGACAAAGCTTGGACATTAGGTCACTAGACCTATTGCAAACCATATTTTCACTTGATGCATCCCAGACTTTCAAATACATAAAGCTTCATCATGCCATGAGGCACATTACAAATGTGTTCATCTCTACTGGTGAGTCACCCTTACAGTACAGACTACTGACATCAAGGTTGACTAAGAAAGATTTATCTATGAAATATATTCCCCAGGAAGGGCAACACCAAAAGGGAATCCGAAGGCTTGTATTCCTGGTAGCAGACCGGTGTGCAATGCAGCAGGAGGGCAACTGTGACAATGCCCTGATGCACCTGTAGAAGCGAGCCTCAGCAAGGTCCACCAGTGCAAGGGGTTCGCCCTTCTCTGCACAAAGTCCTCAAACCAATAGGAAGAAGTTGGCACAGAAACTGGAATGGAAAAGATAACATTTATTACACCAAATGAGGTGGTGCTACGGTTCAGACGGTACCCTTCGGTATTTCAAGAAGTAGCACCCCAAACTAAAAGAGCATGGTCCATTTATACCCACACAGGGGCTCAAATAAAGGCGGTACAAACACAGAAGCAAGTTTTATGTACATATAAGGTAATATAGAAAGGCACAGTCGATCAGTGGGAGGAGCTAACGGTTTTGGGAACTGGTAAACACATTCCTGTCTGGTACTAATCACTAACAGCTGTAGACCCTACTGGGCATGCGCGAAAGTGGGGGTTGCTAAATATAACTCGTTGCCAGGCAGATTTCAAGCGCAGTTAACAGGAAGATAGGACAAAGCACATGGTCGACACGCGGCAGCATGTAGCAAACAAAATGGCTACCATGAATACCAAATGGAGTCGCTGAATGTCACTATAATTGCTAAAACTGAGATGTCTTCTGCTAATGCTTAATCTAATCGCTGTAAAATTACAACAGACGACCCTTTCAGCGGGCCCGATTCACAGAATGAACTTAAGACTCAATCCTAAACTTACTACTATTTTGGTATTCACAGAATGCACTTACTCATTTCGGTATTCACAGAAGGCACTTACTCATTTTGGTATTCACAGAAGCTAGTAGTCCTAACTTTAGGACTCCTAAATGCGTTCTGTGAATACCGAAAGTCTTAAAATTAGGATTTTTCTCCGTTTAGTAGTAGTAAAGTTAGGACTCCTAACTTTAGAAATCCTAAATGCCTTCTGTGAATACCGAAAGTCTTAAAATTAGGAGTTTTTCTCAATTTAGTAGTAGTAAAGTTAAGACTCCTAACTTTAGGACTCCTAAATGCCTTCTGTGAATACCGAAAGTCTTAAAATTAGGATTTTTCTCAATTTAGCAGTAGTAAAGTTAGGACTCCTAACTTTAGGACTCCTAAACTGAGAAAAATCCTAATTTTAAGACTTTCGGTATTCACAGAAGGCATTTAGGAGTCCTAAAGTTTGGAGTCTTAACTTTACTACTACTAAACTGAGAAAAATACTAATTTTAAGACTTTCGGTATTCACAGAAGGCATTTAGGAGTCCTAAAGTTAGGACTACTAACTTCTGTGAATACTGAAATGAGTAAGTGCATTCTGTGAATACTGAAATGAGTAAGAGCATTCTGTGAATACCAAAATAGTAGTAAGTTTAGGATTGAGTCTTAAGTTCATTCAGTGAATCGGGCCCAGCATTAGCTGAAGACATTCACTTTCCTGGGATAATCTAAATATTCATCCTGTATATCTATACTCATCATTTCAGCTATTTCCTTATCTAACATGTGTTGTGCTTTCATTTCTGTAACGTCTTTCTTGGCTGGTATACAGGCAGTAATACACATGGAGCAAAGCATTGGGCCACAATGAATACACATACAACATGTGAAAAACACTGCAATTACAATACATAGAATATTCAGTAGTTTCCAACCCCAAGCAGAGACTAGAGCCTAAAACCATCCAGCAAAAGTCCAGGTACCAGTTCCTGTATGAATTTCTGTAGCAATTTTATGCAGTTTAAATATTGCATCATATATTGAGGGCGAATTATCGGGAATAAAGATACAACAACTACTACCGATAATTCGACATGCACCACCTCGATCAGCTAACATCACATCTAACACCATACGATTTTGGAGCGCAACAATCCTTGCAATTTGCAGTTTCTCAGTAATATTTCCAAGTGATATAGCTGTCTGATTGGTAACAGTTTCTACAACCCTAGTTAATTGTCTCACTTTCCTACTATTTAATGCAGCACCTACAAAAGAGAACAAACCTAAATTAAAATCGACATATTGTTGTAGACTAGTGTCTGTTTGGTCTACCTCATCAGTACTTATTGTCCTCTTGTATCTGTTTTTAGTGATATCATTAAACATTTTAAAATCTGGATGATATTATGCAGGTGCCAGAAACACAGGAGGTAATAGAAAAGATACATAACATATACCTGACCACCCAACTGGTAGTCGATAATATCCATAACTACCACACACGAAGTATGTGCTATGTGAAGCTACAAAAGAACTATTGTTTACACCTTCAATATCTAAAATCATAATACAATTGCCTATTCCAACTGGAATTCATCAAATACTTTGTATACATAAATCTGCTTTAGTCTTTGTAACAGTAATCACAAATTGTTCATTTTCGGCAGAGTCTCTTGTGTTGGTGAAGACATATGGCGAGGAAATATTGTCCAGTCGGTATTCCTCCCATTCCCATTTAGTTCCATTAGCTTGGGGATACCCATCTTTGTTTAGATAACACACTTTATTTAGGCAGAAAAGAAGTCCGCCCACTGTAGGCCTTCTAGATGCAAACAAAAGCGTATACCAGGCTTGGCAAGAACCATTATGTGAGAAAGGAAGAGGAATAAAAGGTGTTCCTCCTTTCTTTTGATCTGCAGGTATCATTCCACATACCCAACAGTTGGTAGTGTTTGTGGCATTATGAGTATGATGCAACATCTGAACAACAGTGTTATTAAGATAAGATTGACGATGCTTCTTCTCATGATATGGAATGGTGAAGTAGTGGTGGTCCTCTGGGACTGGAGTAGTAGCAACAAAAAGCTCATGAGCAGGGGCCATCTTCTCGATAGACCAAGTGATTGCTGCCATAACCATTAAAACAGCAACAAACCCTATAGCACCAATGATAATTTTCCTATTCATCTTAGCAGCAATGAAAATCAATTCTTTCCAGAAACTAAAAAACAACCGTTGGCGCTCTTATCCTACGGGCAGCCGCTGATTTCTTCACTGAATGCTCAAGATGGGTGTCAATACACTACGCAGGGCTGATCCCCCCCTTGTCATATCGGCATTCTGTTTCAGCTAACCCGGGGCGGTAGCTCAACCTGTCTTTTTCAAAACCGCAGATTCTTTTCTTGGTCTCAAGTCGTATCGCGATGCTCCAGAAATCGTGGGGTCCAGGAAGCACTCCACAGATTCGTCAGGTGATACAGCTTGGCCTTTCTCCGTAGTCAGGATCTCTCGATGATCGGTCAGCACAGCAGGTTCCACCAAGGTAGGCAGTACTTTCTTGAAGTGGGTGCTATGCACCCAATTTTTCCGGTTGCTCTGGCCCTCTCCACCTCGGTTCCAGGCTGCTCGATCTTTCAAACGACTTAACCATTACATGGTCGCCAGGTCGGAGTTCATGGCCTTCACCTGTAGATCTAACAGGAAGTGCTTCTCGAACCTGTTGATGAATAGAAACCAAGCTATCAGTTAATTGTGCCAAATAGTCATTCATCAGGACACAAGGTACATCATATACAGAACTCGGTTTCGAAACTCCCCAAATATTAATTGGCCTCCCAAACACAACCTCATTGGGAGTAAGACCTGTTTGAGAATGTGGTACTGATCTAATGGACAACAATGCCAGTGGCAGCGCATCTGGCCAAGTCACGGATGTGGAAGCCAGGATTTTCGCTATTTTCAATTTCAGAGTAGTGTTATACCTTTCCACCAATCCTGATGATTGTGGGTGGAAAACCGCATGGAACTTCTGCTTAATCCCTAATCCTTTCAGGACATATTCAATAACTTCCCCAACAAAATGAGGTCTGTTATCATTCCATAAGAGTTTGCAAACACCAAGGGCTAGATGTAGGAGCCCTAATACTGGGCGGTAACGGCCGAATTCGGCCGTTACCGACCGGTATTAGGGTTTTCAGATGTAGCGGCCTATATTTTACCGATTCTGTAAATTTACCGAATCAGTAAATTTACATAATCGGTAAAATACCGAATTGTATAATTACCGATTCGGTAAATCCACATGTAGGTGGCATTCCTAAGATTGCCACAGGCCCTTAAGAATCAGTATTTTACCACACAATCGTATTGTGTGGTAAAATTCCGAATTCAGGTGTGCATGCACATCTGTGCATGTACACCTGTGCAATGTGACACACAGACATGCCCTTAGGGCATGACTGTGTGCCACATGGCACACAAGTCCAGAATTGGGGTGCTAGAGGGTGTCAAAGTGACACCCCCTGCACCCTTGCAGGATTCGGTATTTACCGAATCGGTATTGCCCATTGATTCCTATGGGCTTCATGGCCCATAGGAATTAATGGGCAATACGGATTTGGTATTCACCGAATCGGTAAATACCGAATCCTACCGATTCGGTAATTCTTAAATTCGAATTACCTACATCTCCCCCCTTCCTATTTACCGACTCTTAAATACCGAATCGGTAAAATTCGGTATTTAAGAGTCGGTATATAGGAATTACCTACATCTGGCCCCAAATCTCTGGAAAAATTCCTTCAACAACACCTTTGCTGTAGTGATACCAGGGTGCGCCTCGATCCATTTACTAAAGGCACAGACCACCACCAAGACATACTTTAGGTTGTTGCAACGCTCAAACTGAATGTAATCCATTTGCAAAACTTCAAAAGGTGCGGTTGGTGTAGCAAACGCTCCTGCAGAAGTTTGTGTCCCCTTTTCCAGGATTATATTGTAAACAGATTAAACAAGACTGTACTACTCTCTTAGCTGTGCTAGCAATTTCTGGATGTTCCCAAACTTGCGTAAGCAATTTAGTTATTGATGAAGCTCCAACATGTGCTAGCCCATGTGCCATCTGAACAATAGGTTGTACAAAGGCTGTAGGCAGTTTCCACCTATCTTTCTGCCTATTCCGCCAACAACCCTCATCATCCAACTCTCCTTCTTCAGACCACTGTTCACGTTCTTTTACAGAACCAGATTTCTGTATCTCTAGTACTTCTTGTCTAGCATCATGCCAACGTTCAGCTTGTGACTTCACTACATACATGGGAGTAGTGCTTCGTTGCATCGCAGTCTCACATGCTACGTGGTCTGCAAAGGCATTACCTTGTCCAACTTTATCAGTCACTTTCTTGTGTGCGCTACACTTCACAATAGCTATTTTCTTTGGGTATGTCAGTGCAGTCAAAAGATTATGCACTAGTTCTCCGTGCTTTATTTGCATCCCGTGGGATGTAAGAAAACCTCTTTCCTTCCAGAGCAGGCCAAAATCATGCCCTACTCCAAAAGCATAGGGCCAATCTGTATAAATATTCACACATAAGTCTGTACTAAGCTCACATGCTTGTGTCAAAGCTAACAATTCAGCTGCTTGAGCCGATTTCTGTGGTATGCGAGCTGTTTCCACTATCGTGTGAATCGTGGTAATTGCATATGCAGCTGAAGTCGTACCATCTGGCAATTTCAAGCAAGACCCATCCACATCTGGAAGGGGCGTATCCTGCAAATAAATGCAACCCTTTGTCTGTTCTTCAGTAAGGAATATACAATCATGTGTTTCTTGTGACTGAGGCTGATTGACTGGATACAGCAGTGAAGTAGCTGGGTTTAGGGTGACCCTTGACCCGGTCACTCCACTACCGCACAGCCCCCGTGTGCCCGGATTCTGCTGCCACTGCCTGCTTGGTCCTCTTGCTGCCGCCTCTCCTTAGGGCCCCTGCTCTCCAGGCTTGCCCTCGCTCTCCAGGCTTGCCCAGGCTTGCCCCGATCTCCAGGCGTGCCCAGGCTTACCCTCGCTCTCCCCCGCTCCGCTTTCCCGCTCTTTCCCCCCTCTGCTCTCCGCCGCTGCTCTCCTGTGGCCCCGCCCCCTCTCCTGTCTCCCGCTCCCCATTCGCCACCCCGCTCCCGCCTTTCAGCTGCTCTTCCCTCACACTTGGCCATAAATGGCACGGACCGCGCAGCAGTGAGCTGTGACCCTTGACCCGGTCACTCCACTTCTGCACGGTCCCCGTGTGCCCAGATTCTGCTGCCCTTGCCTGCTTGGCTCTCTTGCTGCCGCCTCTCCTTAGGGCCCCTGCTCTCCAGGCTTGCCCTCACTCTCCAGGCTTGCCCCGATCTCCAGGTTTGCCCAGGCTTGCCCTCGCTCTCCCCCACTCCGCTTTCCCACTCTTTCCCCCCTCTGCTCCCCGCCGCTGCTCTCCTGTGGCCCGCCACCCTCTTCTGTCTCCCGCTCCCCATTCGCCGCCCCGCTCCCGCCTCCCAGATGCTCCTCCTTCCCACTTCGCCATAAATGGCGGGGACCACGCGTACGCGCAGCGGCCACGCACAGCGGACGCGCCGATTGCGGCTGATTGCGCGCCGAGGGCGCACCAAAGGCAAGCCCGTCTATGCCCGTCCACGCCTGGACCGCGCCCAGCGCCAGAACACCTAGACCCCGCCAGAGCCAGCCAACCTGACTGAGCTACGACGCCGCCACCCTCCACGCACCCAACACCGGCCGACATCCAGCCTGCTACCAAGCCACCCCGAAACGCACCCACAGGGCCTTCACCTGCCACGCCTGCTACTTCACCTGCACTCGGTCCTGCATCACGCCAGCCAAAACAGCCGCCAACAACAACCGCCTCAAGTGCATCCCGCTCAACACCCGCTCGATCCTCAGGCACGCCGTCGAACTATGGGACCTCCTGGACAAAACAGCACCAGACGTCGCCTTCTTCACGGAAACCTGGATGAATGCCTCCTCAGCCCCCGACATCGCCATTGCCATCCCAGACGGCTACAAGATCATCCCGAGGGACCGCCCCAACCAGACCGGAGGAGGCAACGCCCTCAGAAACACTATCCGCATCATGACTAACACCGACGAAACCCTGGCCACCGCAGAGCACCTGCACTTCCAGATTCACACTGACCCCAAGACCACCCTCAGAGGAACCCTCATCTACAGAACCCTGGGACCAAGCTCACACTTCAGCGAGGCCATCGCAGACTTCATCAGCCCGCTCCCCCTCGCTCCCCCGACTATATCCTCCTAGGAGACCTCAACTTCCACCTGGAGAACGACCAGGACAACACCACCGCCTTCCTAGACAACCTCGCCAACCTCGAATTCAAGCAACTGGTCAACACCCCCACCCATTACGCCGGCCAAACGCTCAACCCTGTCTTCTCCTCTAGCAACCACATCTCCTTCAGCCACACCACTGAGCTCCACTGGACCGACCACAGCTGCGTACACTTCAACTTCAGGAAAACAATGACCCACCACCGCCCTCAACAAACCCCCCAAAGATGCTGGAGCAAGATAACCATCGACCAACTCACCACCTCCTTTCGCCTAAACCCTCCCACCAACACCACGGACCCCAACGAAGGAGCCCAAAACTTCAAACAGTGGATCACCGACTACGCCGACACCTTTGCTCCACTGAAAAACCCTCCCAGCAACCTCAACAGCAAGAAAGCTGCGTGGTTCACCAACGATCACAAAGACTCCAAGAAATCCTGCTGTGACCTCGAGAAAGCCTGGCGCCACAACCAGTCAACGGATAACATGACAGCCCTCAAGAACGCCACCCGCAAACACCACCAGCTGATCCCCACCACCAAAAGGTCATCCTTCAGAGAACGACTGGACAACAACACCCACAACCTCAAGGAACTCTTCAACGTCGTGAAAGAGCTCTCCAACCCCAACGCCAGCGACAACGACATCACGCCTTCTCAAGACCTCTGCAACTCTCTGGCCACCTTTTTTCACCGTAAGATCGCCGACATACACGACAGGTTCGGCGCTCAGAACACGTACCCCACCACCGAACCTACACCCCCCACCACCACCATGTGCGCCTGGACTCAGGTCAGCATGGAAGATACCACAAACACGATGAACACCATCTACTCGGGCTCCCCAGCCGATCCCTTCCCACACCACATCTTCAACAAAGCCGACTCCATCATCGCACCCATACTTCGGCTCATCATCAACAACTCCTTCATATCTGCCATCAACCCGGAGAGCTGGAAGCATACAGAGATCAGCGCCCTCCTGAAGAAACCCACCACAGACCCCTCAGACCTCAGGAACTTCCGCCCCATCTCGCTCCTCCCCTTCCCTGCAAAAGTCATCGAGAAAACCATCAACAAACAGCTGACAGCCTTCCTGGAGACGAACGTCTCCCTCGACCCTTCGCAGTCCGGATTCCGAGCGAACCACAGCACCAAGACTGCCCTCATCACGGCCACCGACGACATCGGGACCCTGCTGGACAATGGAGAAACCGCCACCCTCATCCTGCTCGACCTTTCGGCTGCGTTCGACACGGTCTTCCACCGCACCCTGACAACCCGCCGCTGCCATGCCGGGATCCAAGGAAAGGCCCTGGAATGGATCACCTCCTTCCTCTCCGACAGAACCCAAAGAGTCTGTCTCCCGCCCTTCCTTGAGGAAGCCACCAAGATCATCTGCGGGGTACCTCAAGGCTCCTCGCTCAGCCCCACCCTCTTCAACGTCTACATGAGCCCCCTCGCAGCCATCGCACGCAAGCACAACCTCAATATCATCTCCTACACTGATGTTACCCAACTGATCCTCTCCCTCACCAACGACTCCACCTCCGCCAGAGCCAGCTTCCAGGATGGAATGAAAGACATTGCAGACTGGATGAAGCTCAGCCGCCTGAAACTGAACTCAGACAAGAAGGAAGTCCTCATCCTCGGCCCATCCATCTCCACCTGGGACGACTCCTGGTGGCCCCCTGCTCTGGGCCCCCCACCCAAGCCCACGGACCACACACGCAACCTGGGCTTCATCTTTGACTCCTCCCTCACGATGGCCAGGCAAGTTAACGCCGTTACCTCCTCCTGCTTTAACACACTCAGCATGCTCAGTAAGATCTTCCGCTGGATCCCCAATGGAACCAGGAAAATGGTCACCCAGGTCCTCGTCACCAGCCGTCTGGACTACGGGAACGCCCTCTACGCTGGGACCACCGCCAAACTACAGAAAAGACTCCAGCGCATCCAAAACGCCTCAGCACGACTCATCTTGGACATCCCCTGACACAGCCACATCTCCACCCACCTGAGGGACCTGCACTGGCTCCCCGTTAGCAAAAGGATCACGTTCAGACTCCTCACCTATGCACACAAGGCTCTCCACGACTTGGGCCCTGAATACCTCAACAACCGCCTTAAGTTCTACACGCCAACCCGCCAGCTCCGCTCCGCCAGCCTCACCCTCGCCAACGGCCCACGGATCCGTAGAACCACCACCGGAGGAAGATCCTTTACCTACCTGGCGGCCAAGACCAAGAACACCCTCCCCACCCACCTACGACTTACCCAGGACCATCTCTCCTTCAGGAAGCAACTCAAGACCTGGCTTTTCGAGCAGTAGCAGCCCCCCCCAGCGCCTCGAGAACCTAGCGGGTGAGTAGCGCGCTTTACAAATACTCTTGATTGATTGATTGACATCTCTTCAATGTCATGTGAGGAGCTAGCAATGTCAATTCATATCCTGTCAGACGAGCGCTAGGTAAGTGCTGCGTCTTTCTTTAATTTAAAAGGGCATCAACCACATGAGGTACCAGCACCAACAGCTTATGTGCCAAAACTACCCTTCACTCTGACATATTGACATAGCTGTTGTCGCAACTGAACAAAAACACCCAGGTAACGCTCAGGCAATAGGATCAAGTACTGCTGAAAAATATGCACAGGGACGTTGCTTATCGCCATGTGTCTGGACTAAAACTGACAATGCGCATCCATCTTTCTCATGCACGTAGTGTAAAAGGCTTCGTATAATCTGGAGTACCTAACACTGGTGCTGAACAAAGGGCTTGTCGTAATTGCCGAAAAGCAGTCTCACATTCGTCTGTCCATGGAGGGAGTATTGGAGTACATTTTGTCAAAAGTGCTAGCAAAGGTTTAACAATGTATGAAAACCCCCATATCCATTGCCTAAAAAAAGTAGTAAGACCAAGAAATGCACTTACTTCTTTCTGTGTAGAAGGTACTGGTGTGTCTAAAATTGCTTGTATGCGATCTGATGTGAGTGCACATCCCTCCTTAGACAAAAGGTGACCTAAAGAGGTTACCTTTGGTCTACAATATTGCAGTTTCTTTCGTGATACTTTATGATGGTGTGAAGCAAGAAAAGAAAGCAAGGACAAAGTGCATTTTTTACAATGTTCAGGGGTATCGGCTGCAAACAAGATGTCATCGACATATTGTATGAGAGCCACACCTTCAGGCAAACAAAATAATCAAGCTGTCTTTTCATTGCTTGACTGTAAATACTTGGACTCTCAGTATAGCCTTGAGGAACTCTGCAAAACCTATACGGTCGATTATTCAAAGTGAAACCGAACAAATATCGTCTATCAGGATGAATAGGGATCGAAAAGAAAGCGTTCTTCAAGTCTATAACAGAGAAGCTGGTTGCAGTCGGGGGAACCAAAGTAAGAAGTGTCGTAATATCAGAATCCCCAGGGTACTGCTGTACAACAATCTTGTTTACCTCTCTCAGATCTATTATGAATATATAGACCCTAGTGTCAGTATCTTTTTTCAGAATAGGAAGAATCGGGCTGTTACAAACATTAAATGGAACTTCCTCAACAACCCCAACTTGAATTAGATCATGTACAATTCGTAAGAGTGCTTCTTCACCCTCCTGTGAAACTCTATATTGAGGCAAACGCGGCAACACAGCTTCCTCCTTGACACTAATATGTACCGGTGGGATAACCATTTGACCCACATCAGTATCTGAGGTAGCCCACAAAGTTTTAGGGAGTGAAGCCAATGCAATATCGTCTTTAACAAAACAAGCTCTTTCAATCAAGGATGATTATTGTTCAAAATAACACGCACTCCTTCAGGAGAACATCGTATTGTAGCCCTGAAATGCTTGAGCATATCGAGACCCATTATATTGTCTGGTGTGTTTGGGGAAAGCAAAAACGGACATGGAGCACTAAATTTATCAACATGAAATGCAAGTGGTTGTGACAATGGGCTAAGGGAAGGTGTTCCATCGAAACCTATCAAAGTAATAGTTACGCCAGAAAGGGGAGCCCTTGGAACCAATTGTTTAGAAAAGGCGCTACGAGTAGCTCCTGTATCAACCAGAAACTGATCAGTAGAACCCAACATGTGCTGTAACATAGGGACCCGTCTGATCTACTGGAACTTCAACTGATTCCTTACCCCATCCTAGGCAATCCTACGCATAAGCAGAATCGTGAAAATCAGACTGCACATAATCAGACATCTGATATTGATTTTGTCTATCAAAAGTGTTAAACCCAACCTGCGTTAGTATGTTAGTATCAAACCTAGCGCGATTGTTCGTATTTCCCCTAGGCCCTGAATATCATGAACGATTTCTCATTTGTCCCCGACCTTGTGAATACTGTTGGGAACGCAATACTGGACTATCGGCCGCCCAATGCCCAAATTTCTTACAATACGCACATTGATTAATAGACAAATTCGAACGAGTGTAAGAAGAGCTATAAGATCCATGTCCGCCTCTATCATAACCTCTAGAAGGCAGACCTTAAGCTTGAGCCAACATAACCTTCGTTTTTAATTCCTTAGACTTCTTGTTCTCATTCCCTTTTGCTTCTAATTCCTGACGCTCATAATATTGAGCCATAGTCAAAACAGATGCTGGAGAAGGTGTAGTCCAAGAGCTTTCACTTGCCTTTAAACGGGCTAGCTATCCCTGGTAACAGATTTGTAACATATTTATCAACAGAGATGTCTGCCCGTATCATCTGTCAATGACTGACCACTAAAATCATGAAATGCTTCCTCAAAGTAAGTAAAGAAATCAGAAACCGATTCATCTAACTTTTGCTTACACGATGCTAGAACGGTCCAATCTATCTTTGTTAGGGGAAATAATCATTTTTAACTTAACTAATATAGCTGCGGGAAGATCTAATATCAACAGACATGGCTTTTGAGTAGGCTCCCTTTCCTCATCCAAATGCTCTTAATCTTTCTATTCCGCGCCAAAAGTTACACGATCATTAACTTTACGAACGGTCCTCCACATATCCGGCGGTAATATCAATCCGAAAATAAATCAATATCACACAAGGTCATAGTACAAGAGCTAATGGCTCCCTCAACTTCCTTCTGGAAAGCGGCTGGATTTTTCTGCGGGTCAGGTAATGCTGTTTTAAGTGCCATTACTTCTGCCCTATTCCAAGGAGTATACACCCAATTATAGATAGAATAAGCTTTAGCATCAATAGAACTTTTATCATCACTTGTACCTGCTCCTTTAGAAGTAACATACAAAGGTGCTGCTTCCCGCATATGTTTCGCATGAACTATCTTTGTCTTATCTGTTCCGAAGATAGATGCTTGCGACCCTTCGGTCTGAGATTTCCGTGAAGCTGCGTCTGCAGTCTTTTTCTCCTCCTGCAAGCGAGCCACTTCAGTTCGTAATTTAACCAAACGCCTGATCACATCAGTCACCTGGGAGAGAACAAAAAGACCATCACGCATGTGCTTATAATCAGCTGCTACATCATCAGGTACTAAGTCTGTTGAATATTTCCGAAAAAATTCAATAACTTGCGAAGCAAACGTCTCAGTAAAATATAACCGCTCCCTTTCCTGTCACCCTTTTATGCTATCTAAAGGATCGGAAGCAGGAGCAGGACTGCAACCTGCTTTACGAGCAGGCTGTCTAAGTTCGGACGAACGCTCAACGGACAGCATAGAATGGGTGTCTCGTGCCTATCGTTGATCTGACCCCGAATCCTCATCGTCATCAGACGGGGCAGACGGAACAGCATACGGAGGTGGAGGGCGATCTAGTAATAAAAAATCATCTTGTGGTTTATTAGGGACAGGATAGAGAGGTTGTCGAACAGCGTATTGGCCAGATACCTGCAATCTGTGTTCTTTCTCCTCTCTCTCCTTCAATTCTTTCACTTCTTTCTTTCTCAACTCCAATGCTTTCTCATACACATTCTTCCGTTGCTCTTTCTCAATCAACGCTTGCTCACGCTTCGCTCGTTCATGCACTTCTTTCTCCCACATACGCACACAATCAAACATATCACGTCTAGATTTTCGCTCAAACATACATTGTTCCACATACGCAATCTTTCGCATATCAAATGACCCATGTATCGGCCAACGTAATTCGGGATCCTTGCGAGTTTATTTATTCCACAATGTGCTGTACATTATGGAAGAAAGACCGTGTTTAACATACATGTCTCTATTAGGCGACCCCTCTGGGGAGCCGGTTGCGATTCCTCAAGTCTCAAACTGGTACCACTACAAAAGCAACACATCCTACGAAGTGCGCTAAAAACAGGCATACCAAATATAGTGCAAAATATGCAGTATTATAAACAAAGTAGCACTTAAGGTACTTCTAGTACGATGTGCCATTCAAATCCAAATCAGATTGGAGAAAAGTCTCCACATTACCTGGCTATATGAATTGCAACTCATATATCACATACAGAGGATACAAATCTGACTAGTTTTTCCAAACAAATATGCCACGGTAAGTATTCCTAAAACTACCTTACCAAACGAGGGCATCCAAAACCTAAAGCAAGTGCCGAAAAATGGCTCTTACCACTCACAGGACGTCCAGATTCCAACTGCCAAGTTCTAAATTCGACCAAACGGTCACGGCACAGCGAATCAACAGAAGAGATCTCAGTCGAGGACCGGCGCCACCTGGATGGTCAGATCAGAAAGAAGGGAAAAAAGCCTTGGTTTGCCAAGACTCGGGTCTCCTCGGGCAATGATTGTCCGCGGCAAGATCCTAATCCATCGTCACGACCACTCCTTCGGGCATCTGAGTCGTCGATGAGCCCCACGTGTCGGGTGCCAATTTGTAGTAGCGAGCCACAGCTAGGCCCACCAGTGCAAGGGGTTCGCCCTTCTCTGCACAAAGTCCTCAGACCAATAGGAAGAAGTTGGCACAGAAACTGGAATAGAAAAGATAACATTTTTTACGCCTCTTGAGGTGGTGCTATGGTTCAGACAGTACCCTTCGGTATTGTAAGAAGTAGCACCCGAACTAAAAGAGCATGGTCCATTTATACCCACACAGGGTCTCAAAAGAAGGCGGTACAAACACAGAAGCAAGTTTTATGTACATATAAGGTAATATAGAAAGGCACAATTAATCAGTGGGAGGAGCTAACGCTTTTGAGAACTGGTAAACACATTCCTGTCTGGTACTAATCACTAACAGCTGTAGACCCTACTGGGCATGCGCAAAAGTGGGGGATGCTAAATATAACTTGTTGCCAGGCATATTTCAAGCGCAGTTAACAGGAAGATAGGACAAAGCACATGGTCGACAGGCGGCAGCATGTAGCAAACAAAATGGCTGCAATGAATACAACATGGAGTCCGCTGAATGTCACGATATTATCTAAAACTGAGATGTCTTCTGCTAATGCTTAATCTAATCGCTGTCAAATTACAACACACCCTAGTGTGGTGTCAATGAGATCGGTTTTCCCCTTAGTTCAATTAAAAACACTGCATAGGATACTTCCCCATGGTACAATTTACACACTTCAGCCCAGATTTACAATAAATTCACACAATTCAGAGCAGCAACTAACGTGCATACTGTGGGGGTGACAATTTCTGAAGGCAAACTTGCTAAAGTCCTAAAATCTATTAACAATGTTGAGACTGGATACACCCTTGAACCAGTTTGCAATATGAGCAGATCAGTCCATGAATCTCTGCTAGAAACAAGATCAAGAGGTAGCAGTCATTGAATTTGTGCACAGATATTTGCAAAATTTAGGGCCCTAGTCAAGAAGGAATTTTGGAGTATGTGAATGAGTGCTTCAATAATGCTCTTTTACATACTTTTAGATGACGTTGTCAATTGGATCAAAACATCTAAAAAACATATAATATTGTACAATTCAGGAGTGCTACTTTTTTAGTCATACACACAGTGTTGTTTTCAAACAGAGAATTATGTATTGAAAACAATGTGAACTACTCAAACATACTGTTTCATTTTCTGGAGTAACAAGAACAGAAACATTTTCTATTATGAAGTTAAGAATTCAATGTTTTAGAGGTAACAGTTGTTGCATTGTTAAAAACCTAAATGTGGAAGTCAAGTATCTTTTAGTCTGCTGTTAACAAGGTAGAACTAGCAGTTTGCCTTGATTGAAAATAGCCTTTACATGTTTTTCTTTTATTATTATCAGCAGCCTAATATGCCTTTGGAATACCATAGAGTATACAAAAATGGATAATTGCAATCTTCTTTTTCCCAAAATGTTACAATGGAAAACTATCTTCATTGGATTGAGTGCATAAAGTACTACAGAGGCCTTCTCACTCATGGCATAGCCTGGTTGATGTTGGAATCTCTCACGGATTCTACTCATTCCAGCCTTAAATCCTTTCAATGCACAGGGAAATAACAGTGTTTCCATTTCATCATGCTTTTGGTCTGGAAACTACTCATCTCATATTTATCAGGTTAACCTTCTGGCGGCTTGTAAAATGTAATAAAATTGATTCAAGGAACCTGGGATGTGGAAAGTATCCCAGGAATTGTGTAATCAAAAGAAGATTGTTGTGGATTAGAGATATGATTGCGGGTTGATAAGGGTGTTTTGATCTTAGGAAGTCGATGACACAATTTCTGATGGTGTAGCATTAGTTGCTGATTGATCGTTCTGAAAAGGTTTTACTGTAGGCAAGCTAAGATACTGTTGGCACTAAACATAATTGGATTATTTCCACCCTGAACTTTTCTGTCAGCAACTCTTATCCTTTGTACAGATATTTGCTGAGTTAATGAGAAGAAACTCTGATATGCCAACCATAATGGAATCCATACAGGAAGTCGTAATAGAGGCAGAAGTAGTCACCTTTCCTGAATTTCTCACAAAAATGGTCAACAATAGTATTTTAAAATGATTGAGCTGAGGTCAAACTGCTCCAATTTTCTCTCGGTTCCATGCATTGATTTATGAAGCTTGTGGAAACTTTTACCTCATCTTCCTGCATTATAAACACTGGTGCCTTGTGCACATCTCCAATAAAAAACAATTGTCCTGTGACTTAAGGTACATTTTTGTGAAGAGTCAGAGCTGATCATGTCCAGATTTGTCTGTGACCTTGTTCTAGAGAATGGGATTAATCACATTCAGGCTGCTAAGGGAAGTTGAAACATGAAGATAAAAGCAACAGGGGTCAAAGCTCGTTATACCTGGTTGGATGACTCTTACCAAAGAAAAGGTACATTTAGACAGTGTAAGTAACTTACCTCTACCAGAAAAAGACTCAGCCCTTGTCCTCCTTCCCTTCACTTACTCAATGTGGGTCCAGATAAAGTTGAATTTGTTGAAATCTGTCTACAACTCCTTGACTCTTTCTGATGTATCAGGCTGAACTCAATGGTCAGCACTCAACAACCCCTCAACCAAGACACCGCTAGAGACCACCACCGTTTACTTGAAATTCAAATTTCATGAATAAACTTCTAATTACACAAGAAGCAGTGGGGATGTTCACAGAATGTTCAAGTTAATCCTGAAATGTGTGTGTGTGTGTGCTTATATTTTTAGTATATGAAAATGCATAAATGTTGAGGAAAATGTTGAGGAAGTTAATACAATGGATGGGGAGCAAACACTGAATAACATGAGGGCACCACAGTGCACTTGAAAATGTATAAGACCAACAAGTCTTGTCATTAGCTTTAAATGATTTTCTACTTTACTAAATGTCCAACTTTACTTTGAAATTTGCCAGCATTCCCAATTATTCAATCCTCACCATTCTAGGTTGAAAGACTGGTTGATTGATATAAAGTTTCAGCATATCACCATGTTCACATTCACAATCCTAACTATGCCCATTATACGCTCTTCTGCAGTTAGATGGCTTGTATTTACTTACTTTGAAATTATATCACATTAATCCATCTGATTAATTATTTAATTGCTTGCAGAGGTATTAGTGAGGAAACTGTATTTATTTTACATGCTTAAACTAAGTTGCAACAAACAATGTGATCTCTTTGTGAATGAGTGGTGTATTAGAAAACTATATTTAACCCTATTTGTCTGGTTTTCTTCAGGGCTACGGGATTGTGCAGGTCTTTTGTAGAGGAGTCTTCATCCTTTTTATCATTAGTTAGGCAAGATAGTGGGATGAAAAGTAGTGTTATATTCCCCAGAAACAGCTTTCAGAATTAATAGGACAGGAATATTCTCCAATTAACAGCCAATGTTATGATCATAAATTTGAGAACGCAAATTTGATAGAAATGAAATATGAGTTGCGTATGTGTCTCTGAAATTTGTTTCTATATTCGAAAATTACAATAATAAATCATTCCCAAACAAATATTAGTTTGACGTTCCATTGTCTACTATGATATTAATAAATCTCCCTTCACAAAAATAGTTGTCTGGGCGTCATGACTGTGGTTCTTTGACAGATGGTAATTGGTTCATTTCATTAAGTATATAATGAGTCAAAGATTTGCAGTCGAAAGCATTATTCACAGAAAACAACATTTTGCAAGAGAAGCGAATTGGAAGTCTAACTGGAATGCAGGGACTAATAACCTATCATTGTTCTTTGGGCCCCGGCTCGAAACCATGACTAGTTTACTATTCAATACCTTGGGATAAAGGGACAGATTTATCAAGGCATTGTGCACAGCAGATTACTCAAATTGGTTCAAAGCCTTGATAACTAATTACTTTCCAATGCAAAACATTTTTACACTAGTAAGTTATCTAAAAGCGACACAAATATTACTTTGCAATACTCTGCATTAGTGTGTGTCAAAAGAAATTGCACGGGTGGTACCTGGGTGTTCCGAAACTACCATTGATGGTTCTCATTGCAAACCCCTACCTACTAACAGTTTCAGACAGGGCTTTGCAGCAAAAAATATGGGGGCAGATTTACAATAATTGGCGCATCCCTGCATATCAGCAGGGATGCGCCAATTATTTTGTGTGACGTTAGAAACCCCTTGCGCCACCATGGATGCGCTGCATTTGCAATGTTGCGCACCGTGGAGCAAGGATAGACAGATGCGTGACGCATCTGTCAGCGTATAGGTGACGCAGTGCTGGAGTTGTGTCGCAAGCATGACGCATCTCCAACACTGCTCAGGGTGGCCTATACTTGTTGTGCTGCGTCACTCTAACGCCTTCTACAAGCAGGCATAAGGTTTTGACGCAACTGGGTCGTAAAAGGTACTCTGTGAAATCTTGAAGATTTCACTGCATCACTTTTACAGGGCTTCTTTGCGACGGAACGCCCACCCTGCATACATTATACCTGACGCAGGTATAATGTAGCACAGGGCTTTACAACGTGATGCATCTTACTAGATGCGTCACGTTGTAAATATGTTGCATAGTGGTGCATTGTTTACGATGCCACTGCGTCACAGAAGATGCAACGGTGTTGTAAAGATGTCCATAGGGGCTTGTAAATCTGCCCCATGGTAGGGACGGGGCAAATAAGAGAAATGGTTATTTTTCTCCATACTTTTCAAACTACCAAGTGAGAAAATTTTGAACATATGTCTGCGCATTGTGTTTCGTATTGGAGGGGCACCCATCTATTACAAAACCTATGCAGATATCACATAAACAGTAGCATAGCTAGACCTTTTGCGGTCATAAGAGCAGGGGGTGCTTGCGATCATATCCTGCGTTTGACGCTCCGTGTGGCCGTATGTAAGAGCCGGAGGGAGGCCGCTGCCACAAAAACTCGTGCCTACTGGTCTTGATCACCTCCCCCACCCCGCCCTTCCCTTGCTACGCCACCGAACACAGACAGTGCAAAGGTGTGTGCATGTCGCTATGCAGCCTATTATTGCACCAGTTCTTGGAAAGAGAGTAGCAGCATCATAAATCAGTAGATATGGATCTGTCCTGCCCTCTTCCTCCCACACAGCAAGCAACTTTGGGTTGCGCCATTTTGCTTGAAATATTAGCAAATTTGCTCCAAAATGTTTTCATACTTCTGTTCGGTCTTTCATTTGTTTTTGAAAACATTTGCAATTAGAAGTGTTACAAACAATAGGTTTTACTTGATTTAGTCCACTGAATGTATCATCCTTGTAACCCTGGAAAGCTGAGATTGCTGTGTTAGAATTCTGGGGCCTTATTTATGAAGGACTTGCGCCGCCGGTGCGTCACTTTTAAAATGGGAAAAAGTGACGCACCAGTGGCGGAAGTCCTTCATAAATAAGGCCCTTAGCTCTTAATTTTCTTGTCACAAATAGCTTTCAACAGTTAGTGTTTCATTCACTGGTTTAGTTTAAGGGCTGATCAGTGGTTACTTTAAGCAGGTGGTTTCAGGTGCTCGACACCGGCGCTTAATTTTCACCACTGCCACTCATGACAGTGCGCCACATGGCATGTGTCTGATTTTGGGTTAAGCACAACAACAGTTGTTTAATAATTGAATATACATTAGAAATTACTAATTTCTGCTGTGCAAGCCATTATGGTTTTGGGTGACCTGGAGTAGTCTGAATTGTCACACTTATAAGAGTGTGATGGTTAGCAGTTGTGTTGGTATTGTCATTAGCAGTACTGATAGGAGCAATGCGTGGTTCAAGCTCAGTGCCCTCCTGACAAGGGCCCTGCCGCTTATTTATTTTTACAAATTAAGCACTGGGGCTAATCTTAATTAGCAGAATTTCTAGCCTTTATAAATGTTTCCATAGATTATGACTGTTTCATAATGTTTGCAACCCTGAAGTATGTTCTCGCTTTTTCACAAAGCCATTAATAAAAGATTCTCTGATTGACTGGGAACACAAATACATCCTAAACTAAACACCCTTGCATTTTTCATTCAAACTTTGCTGCGACTGTCATCCTTGACATAATAGCCACACGTTGTGTTAGCCATTGCAATTTCTTATTTTAAACACCTATGTTGTTTGTTCCAGTCAATTGTTGCCATGGGTCTAAGTGGCAGGAAGTCATTCAACCTGTCTTTCGTCTGACAACATGGAAACTTGTATATTGTTCTAGTTTCCGGGGCCCATACAGGTAAGAGGGGTAGAGACAGGTGGGGTGAGGGGGGGTGGGGGGGGGGGTATTTCGATGGATGACCACAAGCAAAAATTTAATATTTATTTAGTTTTCCCTCGTCAGTCGAAATCCTCCCCCACCCAAACCCACCACGTCACCGCTCTTACCTGCACGGGCCACAGCTTTGTTCTGGTCTTCACTGCTCTTTAATGACTAGTTACATAATTAAAGCTTCTGTCATCATTCTTTGACCTAACAATTCCTTTCACTTATGTACTTATCCTGATTTGGATATCTTCAATTCACTAGAACAACACAGCCAGCAAGTTACCGAATGTGGCATATGTAAACAAAACATGTACCCCACAAGGAGCTTCAGAGAAGAACATTTTGACCCGCAGTGTGGGTGGGAGAGGAAAAAGCATAACCCATAGTTATACTTTATGGGGAAGGCAATCATTTTTAACCAAATGGCCCAAAAAAATGTTGGTAAATTCCCACAGCTCGTTTTGTACCGCTGTTCCTTAAGGCACTATAACTATCACTGTCCTTCAGTCTTGTACGAATATTGTTCTAAACTCGAGGCATTGTGATAACATAAAAAATATATAATAATGACCTCTTTCACATGATATCCTGAAGGTGCTGTGTTGAAGGAAAATGTATCTACTGGTGAAGTTTGATGCCTGTAAACATGAATTGAACGCTGTACCCTTGGTCGTGAAATCTTGCACTTGTTCAAACCTGACACATTCATACGGTGCACCTCTTGCCTGACCTCAAGACCATCAAAATGCTCACATTTCCTACTGTGATAAAAATGAAGTTCATGAACCTCTGTTTGCTTTCTGGGCTTCTTGCTGTCTAAGGTCAGGACTACCAAAGGTAATCATGAATGTTGCTGATAAAGGTGCCTATTTATTAAAAAGTAATGCAGTATAGCACAGCAAGTCACCTTACAGGGAGGTGTTACAGGGAATGGGCAGGAATGGGCCATATTTAACACATATGTATGCAAAGATGGCAACTGGCGAGGAGCACAAGGAGTGAGTGCCGCTGGCTAGGGATCAAAAGTGCCTAAAATAACCCTGATAGCCTCGTCCCATCAGGGCACAGGAAGAAAGAACTAGAACTGCTAAGGAACTCATCGCACATTTACAGAAAGACGCAACAACAACACTGAATGGACACTTACCTGTGTCAAGGTTGGATGGGCACAGCACTCGTGCGTGGTCGAAGCCTTTGAACCAGCTGAGGAAAACCCCGTTTGCGCCATAATCAAGGCATATCTCACCGGTGGGTGATTGCAGGAGATCAATGCTGCAGGTACCCGGGTTTGGAGGTGTAGTCCCGCCCTTAGCCCTGGCTCTCTGGCATCGACTGAGGCTGATCACAGGCCCTCTGGAGATCACTGCTGCAGGGACTACGACTGCTCAGGTATTGTCCATCACTCCCTCCTTCCCTCTCTTGCGCGCCCCCGGGAGGCGAGGTACACGGCTGGATGCTCCAGGCCAGGAGATCAGCTGGGAGGCTTTCATGACCCTTCCTATTTGCCCGCATCCTCGCCGGGATAGAAGTTAGATTACTGGTCCCCTGTAGGCTGCTGTAACAATCCGCCGTGGAGGAGCTATTGAAAGGCTGATTGCCATTTAAAAACGGACGTGTTTGTGCACGCTGATCACACGCTGCCGAGCACTTCAATCACACGCTGCTGAGAACCTGGTGCTGATGTGTGTTCTGAGGAGCCTGACTTTGATTGACTTGGAGGCCTCCCCTCATATCTGCACATATTTGTTTATTTGTGTTGACATTAGCTTCTCATTTGCGCTGACTTTTGCTCTCCAGGTAGGCAATGCAGGGTCCCAATTTTGTGTGTGGGTCCTGGAAGCATCCTCAGTTCCCTCCCTCAAAATGGCAGTCATTTCACTTAAACTGAGGAAAGACTACTAACCTCACTACAATATGGAGAAAAAAAACATAGGACGACCTTCCAAGGTACATCACAAAACAGAAAAGAAGGACCAACATATTGCTCATATCAATGCAGTGAAAGTGACATAGGACTACGACCTAGGCACATCTTCAAAACAGAAAAGAAAGACCAACCACTGCACGTTGCTCTATAAAAAGGGACAGAGGACTACATCCCAAAGAGGTAGATACAGCGAAATAGTGATAGGACTATACCCAAGTCCATCACCGGATAAAAAAGTAGCCATTTTTTCTCTACTTCTCTCATCCCCCCTGGACTCCTCCTACAGTCTCCCTCTGCCAATTAGATTTCCCCGAAGCCTACATTTTCAGCCCCGTAATTATCCCTTCCCAACCTTTTTCTCCCTACCTACTATCTGCCTATTCAAGAACTAACTGTTGAATAAAAACTCTCTCACCTCCTTGTACTCATTTGTGGGGGCCCCTTCCCCGCTAGGACATACTTTCAGAATGGAGATCAGGCCTGAACCCTTATGATACAATGCATGCACTATCAACTATCCGCCTAACATCCCCAAAAATGCAGACAAAAAAACCAAACATTTCTTATTCAAAGGCAGACCCGATACACTATTCTCTGACTTCTTAATCTGTACAAACAAGGGTAATATAGTTAATGACCTCATCTTCTATACCAGAAAACTAACATGCTGGAGGGATGTAATATATTCCAAGCTTCGTACATCTGGCACTAGGAAAACACCTCATGGTCTCAAATTAACGACATTGCCCTTGGTCACCTTCAACGCTAATGCCACTTTTACCCTCTACAACAATGGTATCATCCTTATCCAAGCCTCTAATGCCAATTTATCCATAATGGCCAACATCTTCCCTAAGCTCAAGGAGGTGATCTTGGCTAAATCCAATGACGCCTATCCACACCCTTTCACCACTCTTGACTTAACTTGCCCTCTCCCCTCCACAGCCGGGTGGTCCACACTCCCCCTAAATCATCCTCCCCTTGTATGATCGTGGAACCTTTTAAACTCCTGCCAGACTGCAGGAGAGACTACTGGCTCCCTCCTCTCGCCATTCACCAGTCCGAAACAGGTTAACTCTCAAACACTGAGTCCCCCTCTCACCCATTTGCCATTGCACTCATCGAAAGTTCCCCCGTCACGCATCCCTCTTTCTACGTCACCTGCTAGGTCGGTGTCCGGGCAATTGTCCTCTACGGAACGTGTTCAGCTAATCCCACTCAATCCTAACTTACAGGACAATAGCCCTTCTACCCTCTTACTCTCACAAACCCCTCTATCCATACATCATGGAGCACCGCAAGTCCTCAATGACTGATTTCTCCCTCAGGAACCTCACCTTACTGCCTTAGAATTCTCAAATTCGTGCGAACTTGCGAATTTTTTTATTTTGCCTTGTTCGCGGGTTTTTTTTCAGTGCGGCTACTGCAAACTTACCTATGCGGTCAGTTTTGGGCACGGCCATCTTGTTCGCGGGAGGAAAACAACTCAGCAAACTCAGAATCAAGGTAAGTCAACGCAGCGCGCGTGAGATTGTATTTTTAAAGCGCGTACAAATAAAAAAAATTGCAAACTTGCGGATTGTTTGGCAATTTTGCGCGATTAGCGGATTGCGTAATTGCCAAAAAATCCGCAAATTGCGTGAGCGAAACGAATTTTTAGCCCATGCTTAATCATCACCAAAAATCACAGCATCACATTGGACACCATTACTCCGTGAGATTGGTCTGATCATCAATGCATTTTCTTTTTTAACAACACGGAAATCTCCCAGATAAAGTCTCAACCAACAAAATAGAAGATTTGGAAAACGGGCCTCAGAAATATCAATACAGCAGATCTAGCAACCCACTGTATATCTGCCCTCTCTCCACAAGTTGACATGACTGAGGCACATGCACTCACTAACTTCTACAACTCTACTATCACTAGCATCATGCCCCAACTAAAATTTCCAAACAGTGGTTCAACGACAACTTAAACACAGAGCGCCGCAACCTAAGGGCAATATAACGATCCTGAAAATCAAATCCATCTTATGACCAATTAATAATCCTTAGAATGGTAAGGAGTTCCTATAACAAACAAATCAAGAACGCAAAGGCCTTCTACTTTAGGTCCCAACTTAATCAAGCCGCTAATCACCCCAAGAAACTTTTTGAGCTGGTGAAACAACAATCAGTCAGCACACCAAACCGCTCAGTCTCTGGAGTCAGTCCACCTTTATGCAATGAACTGGCTGCCTTCTTTGTGGAGAAATCCAGACTTATCAATATAGATCTTGACTTCAGGAGGACACTATTGCTATCTGAGAAAATCGAACCGACTAGTCTGAACACCAAGAACAATGCCTCATGGAGCGCCTTTACTTCCCTCAGTGATAGAGACACTATCAAGATTCTTCAGAGAATCAATCCATCTAATCATTTCAAAGACCCATTACCACCGTCCATTTTCAAAGAACTGAAGGAGGTTGTCACCCCATCTGGACAAAGTTTGCCAATGCGTCTCTCTCACAAGGTACGATCCCGGATTGCCTTAAAGCTGCACAGGTAACACCTATCCTAAAAAAGCCTACAGCAGAAAGTACGACTTTAACAACTTTTGCCCTATCTCTAACATCCCCACCCTAGCCAAAACTCCTAGAAAAATGTGTCCAATCTCAACTCTGAGCCCACATTGAGAATTTCCACCTCCTGGACCAACACCAATCTGCCTTCTGGATTGGGCACAGCACCGAATCGGCTCTCACTCACGATATGGATGACATTTTAAAAATGCCTGACCAAAATGAATCCTGCCTCCTTATCCTCCTTGACCTTTCCTCAGCATTTGACACTGTTAATCACAACAACCTCCTATCCATTTTGAAGCACAGGATGGGCCTTTCTGGTGCGGTGCTGCAATGGTTCTCGTCCTTCCTCCACCACCGATCCCAAAGAATTAAGGCGATCCACTCTCCCTCCCAGCCATCACCAGTATCCATGGGGGTCCCCCAAGGGTCTGCCCTATCCCCATACTCCTTATTCTGTTCTTGGAACCCTTAGCTAATCCACTAAATTCCATGGACATTCTCTTCCATATGTATGCAGATGATACACAACTCTATCTGAAAGTCTCCTCCCGAATAACCTCATATCACTCAACTCTACCCTAATAAATACTCAAAACTGGTTAACTGAGAACCACCCTTTGCTGAACACCTGCAAAACAGAATTCTCTCTCATTTCTCCCCCGAATCACATTCCCAAAATAGACCTTTGGATGAACCACCTCAAAGCCTTCAACTGCTTCTGCCTCATTGTTGACTCAGCCAAATCTACCGGACTCACCCTAGACAAGCATCTGAATATGAAAAATCATATCAGCAATGTGTGCAAGGGAGCTAATCACCCAATGAGGATACTCAGGAATCTAAAACCTTTCCTCCCACAAAAGGACTTCAAGCAAGTAGTCCAAGTGCTTGTTTTGCCTAGGCTAGACTATGGCAGTGCTTTTCTCTGTGGCCTCCCCAAATATACCTTGCCCCACTAAGGACTTCTCTGAAAGCGGGGGTCAGATTGGTCATGGTTACCAAAAGAAACAAGCACATCTTCCCAGTCTTAAAATCCCTAAATCTGTTGCCCTATGAAGCAAGAACTCAGCTAAAGATTGCATGTCTGTCTCACAAAGCCCTCCATTTCAAACCCCCCAGTTATCTAGCACAAAAGCTAGAATTATCTGGAGGGGGTAGACCTTCTAGGAGTGCTAACTCTCTCCTCCTGAAACTACAGATCTTTCGCAAAAAGACAACGTGTCAACGAGCTTTCACCGGCTCTGCGCCGAAGATCTGGAACTCTATCCCACCAGAATCTCCTCCAAGGTTTCCTTCAAATTGGAAGTAAAAAGCTTCCTCATGAACAAGTTCCTACCTTAACAGGGTCTCGGATCGTCTGCTCTAATGCTCCGGACTTACACCATAAATACTGCCTTTGGTATTATTCTGCTTTACTAGTCACTCGCTCCCCTCCCAGTTCTCTATGGTCCAATTATTATATTTCCCTTTGTTGTCCCTTTTGTTTGTAACCTTTTGTTTGATATGCATATTTGATTTGTTTGGGTTGGTATTCCTTTTGATGACTGTACTGCAACTATTACCATCCTCTCCCTCAATTTGTAAAGTGCTCTGATATCCTTTGGGATCATGTTCGAGCTATATAAAACTTTATAAATAAAAAAAGGAAACAATAAGGCACATTTCCAGCCTTTTCCCCAGCCGTGGTTCAAAATGGGCTGCCCAGCACCAACGCAGACACCATGGTGCAAGGGTTCCTGCATTGCATGCAGGATTACCTTTTCCGCAGAAAGGATCACCTTCAAAATCCATGGGAGCACCAACACAACATCCATGGAACACCTCCCTGGGGAAGAGTATCGCAACCCAGCAATTTGCGCTGCGTTGTGTTACTTCAGATTTATCAAGCCACTCAGTCCTTTCATAGCGTGATAAATATCATCTATGGGTTTGCGTTGCACATGCATCACATTGTATGGTGCAAACGTGATGCAAACCCTTGATAAATATGCCGCAAAATGTATAAAGCTGTTAAGAATACAAAGATATATGAAATAATAAAATTATTGCGAATTGATTACAATTCAAATCCTGAATTACCATATCAGATAAGAGTGCAAATCAGTTGCCTGACATGTCAAGTAAAAAATGCTATGCATTTTCTAGGAACAGTCTAAAAGCCACAGAAAAATATGAAGTGTAAAGGGAATTGTTTGGAATATTCATCACATGGACGAACAGGTACAGTATCCTTCCACACAGAAACTACAGGGAAGGGCACCATTATATGTGCTATATTTAATTGAAATCTACTTAGCAAAACCTGTGATGAGTATTGGTAGCCACTGTGATGTATGGCTATTATTATTCTATTCTATTAAAAATATTTATACAGCGCACTATCACCATCGGTTTCTTGGCGCTCTTGATAAAGATAGCGGTGATCCAGGGAAGGGGATTAATCGTATGCAGCTTGAAAGAGCAGAGTTTTTAGAAGAGTACGGAAGCTATCGTACTTAGAACAGAGACGGAGAGATAGGGGTAGGGAGTTCCAAGTAGTGGGAGCCAGAACAGAGAAGCTCAGGCCTCCGTGCCTTTTTCTTTTAAATCTGGGGACCTCGAGAAGATTCAAAGATGCTGAGCGCAGAGCTCTGGCAGGAATATGACGGGACAAGGCTGATGAAATGAACTTAGGGGCTGCGTCTTCTAGGGCCTTAAAGGTGGTACATGCCAGTTTAAAAATACACCGTTTTGAGACAGGGAGCCAATGTAGACTGCGGAGTAGGGGGGTGACGTGCTGGTGTCTGGGCTGGCAGAAAATCAAGCGGGCAGCTTGGTTCTGCACCAACTGAAGTCGATGAAGGTGACATGCGGGAATTCCTGCGTACAAGATGTTGGCGTAGTCAAGCCTGGAGGTGATGAGGGCAATGACTACTTGGGTCAGGGCTTCTTTGTTCAGAAACCTATTGATCTTGCGAATTCGCCTGAGATGGAAGAAGCAGGCAGAAGTTACCGCGTTGATGTGGGGTCTCATAGAGAGATCTTGGGAGATGGTCACCCCCAGGCTTTTGACAGAGCTCACGGGAGTTGGTGCCGTCCCCAGAGATGTAGGCCAAAAGGAGGCGTTCCATGGGTGATTGGGGCCACCCACCAAGACGAGCTCAGTCTTGGTGGGGTTTAACTTTAAGTGACTGTGGTACATCCACTCAGCTATGGTTAGCATAGTGGACTGGAAGTTAGTGCAGGAGGAGGGGAGGGAATCGACAGGGAAAATTAACTGCAGATCATCAGCATAATTGTAAATTGTGACCGGGAAGTTGCGGAGAGTGGCAAGCAGTGGTTGGAGATATAAATTAAAAAGAAGAGGGGATAGTGCCGAGCCTTGTGGGACACCACAGTGAAGGGGAGAATAGGGCGCAGAGAAGGTGGAAAGGTGGACGGACTGTGAGCGCTGGTGGAGGAAGGATTTAAGCCAGTCAAGGGCCACTCCTTGGATACCGGCGTTGGAGACACGGTCGATCAAGATGGTGTGATCGACCGTGTCGAATGCCGCAGAGAGATCCAATAGGACAAGGGCTTGAGCGATGTTCTTGTCAGCTCCTTTCCTGAGGGTGTCCTTGACTGCCACTATGACCGCCTCAGTGGAATGGAGGGGTCTAAATCCAGCTTGTTGAGGGTCTAGAAACAGTGATTGTTCTATGAAGGAGCTCAGACAGCGGGTCACATAAGTTTCCAGAATCTTGCCTAAATAGGGGAGGAGGGAAATAGGTCTATAATTGCTGAGTATGGTAGGGTCTGCATTAGGTTTCTTCAGAATAGGTAAAACGGCAGCTTGCTTGAAAGAAGATGGGACCACTCCGGTAGCAAGAGAGTTATTAAGTAATGCTAGCGGGGGGCCTGGGCAAGCAAGAAAGGCTCCTTTGAGGACCTGCGGGGGGCAGCAGTCATTGGGGGATCCCGAACTTACTTTGTGAAGAAGTGATGAGAATTCTTGTAGAGAGATCGGTGGGAATGTAGTCAAGGTGCTAGTGTTGGGGGGAGGCAGAGGGGGAGGCGTAGGAGATGCAGGGGTAGGGATGTTATGTTTTATGGTTATTATTTTTTCTGTAAAATAAGAATTAAGTGAATCGCATAAAGCTTGTGACGGCTGAGGTTGGGGAGTGACTCGATCTGGGAGGGAGAGCTCATTTACAATTGAGAAGATATCTTTTGTTTTATTATTTGAATTCAGAATTTTTTGTGAGAAGTAAGCTGTCTTGGCTTCCAGAATAGATTTTTTATAAGTTTTTAAGGACTCAGTGTATATGAGTTTAAGTTGAGGATCGTAGTGGCGACGCCAACGGCGCTCAGTTTGCCGCAGGGCGAGTTTGTCTGCTTTAAGTTGGTCCGTATACCAGCGTTGGGCATCGTGGGGGCGCATTGTTTTGATTGTTTTCAGGGGGGCAGCTTTATCGCTGGCCCGGCGTAACCATTCATTGAGTTCCTCAGCCTGATTCTCTACTGAGGATAGCGGCAATGGTGCCGAGGATGCCAGTGAGGTGTGGAAGTCGGGAAAGTTAGCCCTTTTCCAATTGCGAGCCATCTTGTTCTTGGTGCGAGTGGAAGGACACGAGGTGTGAAGATGAAGGTGAAAGGAGATGAAATGGTGGTCGGACCAAGAGCATGGGAAGACTTAGGGGGGTGAAATGTCGAGATTGGATGTCCAGACTTGGTCTAGCGTGTGACCTTTCAGATGGGTGGGGGAGTGAATATGTTGTGAAAGGTTCATGCTTTTGAGAAGTTCAGTGAATTCCACTGATAAGTGGCTTTCATGGACATCCGCTGGCCAATAGTTGAAGTCGCCGATTACGATAATATTGGCATGGTTGATAGTCAGTTGAGCGATAGCGTCGCTGAAGAGTTTGGGGAAGAGAGGCATAGGATCAGGGGGTCTATAGACAATGACACAGACAAAAGATGATTATGGGGAGGTGAATTGTAGGGCCAGGTGTTCTGTTTTAGGGATGGGAGCCATCGTGATCTCCGAGAAAGTGTGGATAGAGCGAATGATAGCCGCCACTCCGCCTCCGGTCTTTCCAGCAGGCCGGTTGGCGTGCATGATATAATATCCCGTGGGGATAGCAGCTAGAATATCGGGGGCGGAATCTTCGGTGAGCCATGTCTCTGCTAAGAGGAGGATATCGATAGAGCTTTGGTGCAGTAATTGAAAAATTTCAAGCTGGTGTCGAATGAGGGAGCGGGTGTTGAGGTAATAGATCGATAGAGAGGTGGTGGGCTGAGGAGCAGGGGGGGTGGGGTCGTGCGAACCAACCGTTGGTGAGAGGTCAGAAGGAACGAGGATGCCACATGTCAGGGCCGCCTTGGCGGCTCGGGCGGGAATGGGGCCATCGTGATTGAAGCTCCTTAGGTCAGCAGGGGTATAAGAAAGAAACTCGGCATTACGACGGGGCCCTGGGCCTGGTCGGCCTCGGATGGGCGCAGACGGGCTTGACTTGTGCGCGACTTCGGCGCGAAGTCGGCGCTCCCGCTGCGCTCGTCCGCTGCGCGTCCTCCATGCCGCCATAAATACTGAAGGGGAGGGAGCACTAGACCGCTAACCTGCAAGGATTCAGTGCAGGGCGGAATGCCACTGTGTGTTATGAGGGTTGCTTGTCACATTTGTCAAGATGGGGGGGGGGGGCAGATTTAGGTTGCGATAAACTCACCTAAAAGGACCACTCTTGGTACTGGGGCCTTCCCGTTACAGTTGTTTTCTATTGTACTGACATCTTCCTTTTATTTGAACTCCATATTCCCCACAAGCCTAAAAGATGTGTACATTATGTATGTAAGACGCATGTACAGTTTACCATCTAGTACCTTTAATATTTGCCTCTCAACTATTACATCGTGATTCCTATACTTCATTATTAACGGCATAACGCAAACCATAGTAGTAACACACAGTAAAAGAGTTTTTTGCAAACAATGGATGGAATGGAGACCTCATGGTCGATAAACCTAAAAAAAAACATGTTTTTAAGGCACTGTGTTGCTTTTGTGTCACAAAAGATAATGACATAACTTCCTATAATGTGTATGGAGCTTCCCTACTTAGGAGTACAAAGGATGCTTGGTATTTAAGCTATTATGTTTGACCCTCAAATGAGTAATTCCAGGGAAAGGTCTCGAATAGGGACTTGGATACCTTTCAAAAACTCAAAATATGGCTATTAGCTAGATTTGCAGTAATCCAAAATTCGCCAGCTATGTGACTCAGAAACAGTGATCAGTAGTTCCCTCTTTCCGGTTATGAGATGTGCTGTCTGCAACTCATGCATTTACTGGAAGGAATTCAGAATTAAAAGTGTGGGCTTTAGACAGACCAATCATTTAATAACAGGCACAAAGCTGTGCATTGTGATGCACGAATATTTATGACTCAGACCCAAATTTTTAAAAGTAAGGGGCTGATGATCTACCTACTTTTTCACGAGGGACAAGTCGAGAAAAATATATGCTGAATTGATTTGTACATTGGCTATTGTAAACTACTAAGGGGCATATTATCAAGGCCCGCGATAAAATTATCGCCGCTTTAGTGTCCGTTTTCGGGTGAAAAGCGGGGATAATTTTATCAGCAAGGACACGCTAGCGCCTGTTTCTATGCCTCTGCGTCCGTTTACTCAACCCCCAGCTTTGCATCGTTAATGATATGCAAAGTGGGAGTTACTGACAGAAATAACGTGGAAAATGTCGCTAACAGACATTTCTCCAATTATCAATCTGTTTGCTAACCTGTGTAGCGACAATAAAGGTAGCGCTAACCGCGCTCATTGCAGGTTTCATTACGCCTGCTCTGAATCTTACTAAGCCATTATAGCCTATGGGGGGTGGATTATAAGAATGAGACCACCCTGCCCTATCTACAAGGATTTGCCTATCAATGTGCAGTTATCGCTGGTTTCCCAGCGATAATCGCACATTTCGCCGCTATCGCTGGATTTGATATTGCTTTGGAGATAGCAGTTGATAATATTGCACTATCTCTGCAATATAATCCAGCATTAGCCGGAAATAATTATACTCGTGCTAAGAGCGGCCAGCGATAATTATGGCTGCTGCTTGATAATATGCCCGCTAGCTCGCAAAAAAAGAGGGTTTTTTGACTCACAAACATTTCTTGAGAAAAAATAACCAAAGAATTTATCCGCTTATTTAATTTGTAAAAGTCTGGCACTCGAATACCTACGGATGTTGTATATTTATTTATTTATTTATCGACTCAACCCAAGGGTGTCAACGCACTGTATATTATAGATCTGGACGAAGTACAGTTCGACTAGAGAGATCATAAAATCAAATGTAAAACCATACAACATTGAATTGCTTCACGCAGCTTCGTAACACCTGAGGAAAGTTGTAATTTTAAGAGTATTCACAATACTTTCCAGTGTTTTATTCCACCCATTTTCACACACGATCCTAGTAGATTTGTGAAACCCATATGAGAAAACTTCCCAATATAATTAAACAACCTCTAATTTCAGGGGGATGAACGACACAGGGTTTCTCCGGAGAGAAATATGTCACCTCTGGTGAAAACGAGAGAATTCTTATGAATCTATATAAAGCAGCATTTTCTACACTGTAAAATACTACCATATATTTCCCTGGTATGGATAACTGTAAAGAAACTAAAACGTTTTATATTCTAAATTTTCTCACACATAATGTTAGGCAAAAAGCAAATGATAAGACTGCACATGTCCTCTCTGTCTATGAAAGTTATGATAAGGTCTTCTGTGATGGCTGAGATGGTTTTACGAGGGCTCCTATTGAAATGAAATGAAATGTAGTGGCAAAGCCAATAGGTCTGGGTGCACTTGTAGTACTGAGTAGGTATTAAAATGCACATTACAGTGTAGAAACGAAACAAGCAAGTGTTGGCAAATCCATCTGGTCTCACAATGCCAATGCTGTGGTAAGTGCTACTAGGTTTGCGGGTTTACCAAAGCTAGATACTTTTAAAACCCACCCGATTGGCAGACTGAACTGTGGTTACTGACTATGTTGAAGCAGGAGAGAGGTAGTGGCAGAAAAGCAGTGAGACAAGGTTGTGGATGTTGAGAAACCCAAAGGAGGGAATGCTAAGTTGAGAAAGAGAGATGCAGAGGAAGGCAGTGGTGTTACGTCGCACCAGACCCCAGCCACACTCAACTTACAATTTCAGATACCCAGAGGGAGAGAGGAGGGATGGCGTAGAGAGAGAGAGAGAAAGAAAGGTTGCAAAAATTGTGGCTTTCTATTGCCAACATTTTTTTGAGATAAAAATTTAATGTGTGATGATTTAGACACTTTTTGTATGTAAAATAGTCACTAATGCATTGCCATGCAAGCGCTTTACCGGAGCTTAAATAAAACAGCAAACAGCTATTACATTGAGATAATAGAGAAATAGTTCTATGTTTTTGGCTTGTCAAAGATGCTCGTCCCACTCCCATCAACCTCTGGTTACAGTCATTATCAAGCACAACGTTTACCCCTTGCTTAGGAAATTGTCACAAAGAATGTAGTATACGGTGGCATGACAGAAGGTATGTCACAAAGACTGTGACTGTCATTTGTATGCTGTCAGTTTTGACCCCATCACCTTTATTGTCAATACTGTCCCAATGCAGGCATATCAAAAATAATCACCACATGACCAATCTGACTGAAGGTGTCCAGTAGGATTTGAGGATCTACTGCAGGATTCAAGGATCCTGGGATTCATGGACCTACTGCGGGGTTGAGAATCCTAGGATTTGAGGAATTTATGCGGGACTCGATGATTCTGCAGCTTATCAAACCCACATTCAGGGTGTGAACAGGTACTTCATGGGCTTAAGTATAGTGATAGCTAGGGAGAGTTAGATATTAATCGGATGGATTGTGTGTCTTTTGTTGGACCCCTTTTATGTCCCCTGCATCTATGTACACGTTTTCTGTCTCTTATAACTACTGTCTCTTGGTCCTCTGCAGGGTTTTTAGGGAAATGGAGTGAGAATTTTTTTTTATTAAGTTTGACTTTATTGAAAACAGCAGGAAACAACAATTCAAAGTTTACATTGGCTATGAGAACAAGAATCGGAACAAGAGTAACTAGCTTGAAATACATTGTAGGAAAATAGATTCATAAAAATAAATATACATATAAATATACATAAATATGGACGGGCAAGATTGCAGTCGCTTGGACGGCCGAGTGAGCTGTTCTCCCACTCTCTGCTGCTGACCTGTCTTATTGCAATGTGGAACATCGCTTTCTGAAGAGAAGAGATACGGGATTTAGGAAAACATTACTAATGCTGTCTGGGGCCGGCTTGATCTGAATGATTTGGAGGTTGTGGTTCTGGTTTTGGAGCATCCCGCTCCCTTGCTACTTGGCGTCTTGCAGCTTGAGTGGTTTGGCAGCCGCTCATTCCCCGCTAGCTATACGGAAGGAGAAACGGATGGTGGAAACAGAAATAATGCCGCTGAAAGCGTCCAGTAGAGGCATCCGGGGACCAGGCTCATCAATTGTCCCAGGAAATCAGGCAAAAACACCCGCTGCTGATATCAGTCTGGAGAACAGCGAGGCTGGGAACCACCGTACAGCGTCTGAGTCAGAATCCATCGGTAAGAACAACACTGCCAGCCACGGGAAACAGACTGTACCGGCGCTGTTCAAAGCCCAGGCACTGAAGGGTAACGCAGTGCTCAGAGCCCCTGGTGGGGTGAGAGGATCCGCACAACAGAAGACACCAGAATCGAATCCTATCGCCTGTGCAGAATTGGCGGCAGCTCTTACTGAAGAGGATTGTACATTTACATTCACATTACTGCCATCTAGTGAACCCATATCTCAAGGAGCAGAACGCTCAGTGATCAGAAATATGGCTGTAGGAATGGATCCTGGTGGTACCTTGATGGACTCCCCAGCGATGGCAAAGTCCTATACAACTCCCATACAACAGATGTAATGCACTCTGGGAAATGTAGTTCCCTCAGATAAAGCTCAAAATTCAGAGGGCTCGTACACAATAAAAAAAACAGGCTTAACTACCCAGAAGGAAGGCAATGAACTCAGTGGTAGGGAGGATGACACTGTCAATAAATGTTTTTCTCTATCAGATTTATCCATCTCCTCTGAAGAAGATACCCGGGATAAGGACTGGGCCTGTGAACGGAGTGACTCTAGCAGTTTGAACTATGAGGAAGTTGAAAGTTCTCGGCTAAATTCAAAGACAGTAAAGAAATCGAAAGTGCTACCTGCCTGTCCTACTTTCACGGAGGGGTCCACTGGAACTATGCTTTGGGATTATTCTTATTCACCAGATCTGGGAGATAAGAAGAGCGCAGTAGATGGAGCAGTTTCCGGTATAACATCCACAGCCCCAGCTACTAAATGTTCCTAAGAAATTACTCTATCTACTATTTACTAGGTGATTATGGCTCACAAGAAGGGTCAAAATCCGAAAGCTCCCAAACACAAGGGGCCTGCAGGAAACTACAAAATTCTATCCGTAGGATAGCCAAGATGTGTTTGAACTTTTCCATAAAAATAGGAGAAGCAGAGACCAGGATCTCCAAACTTGAAGACGAGCTGGACTCGCAGAAATCCAAGACAGAAGTAATACAATCTGCAAGAGATGACCTGGAAAATCGTGTCAGGCGAAGCAATTTAAGAATTCTGGGCATTCCGGAGGCCCAAGAAGGCTCTGACACCCGTCAGTTCGTGATCAAGCTTTTCAAGAAGGCTTTCCCAGATCTTCCCTAGTGGGATTGGAAGACTCAAATTCAAAGGGCCCATCGCTTTCCCTTTAACCATTGCAGATCAGGGGCCCAATCTGATAATCGCCCTCGTGCCATTTTGATCTCCCTTAACAATTTTCTGGCCAGGGAATCCTTATACGATCTTGCCAGGCCAGATCGGAAAAGGGTTGGGAAAGGTTGCAACTTTTTCGTGCGCCCTGACTTCTGTCATAAGACAGTCGAACAGTGACGGATTCTTCGCCAACTAATGCCTGAATTTCAGGCAAAGGGAACCAGGATTTTTCTGCTTCATCCGGCTAAGCTAAAAGTGATTTTTCAAGGGCGAACCCAATTTTTTTTTGAGTTTTTAATCTCTATGAAGACAGGGTACATTTTGCAATTTCACTAGCCCTGAAGAACTGGTTAGGGATAACATGCCTGTTCCAAACTCTGAACTTCCTGGACCTTTGTTCTTTCATTATCATTGGAATGTCCATTGTTCTGTAGGATCCCTGTCTCCTCTTTTCTTTGTCAGATTCTTTCTTCCTCAGTTCAGTGCTCCTTTCAGATGTTCTTCATTGTTCGTGAATATATTTTGAGTACATTAAGTGTCTAGCAGCGAGAGGGGAGGGGTTTCCAACTCAGCATCACCAGGGACCGTTGGTCCCCATGCCTCATATGGTGGGGGTGTGGAGGGGTGGGAGTGGGGGCAGTAGGGAAGGGATAGGTTCAGGGTGGGGGTGGGTGGGGGCAAAGGGGGGTTGGGTGGGGGGTGCACAATTAGTCTTTCACAAATGTAGTTATGGCAAACAACATAAAATAGGCACAAAGGAAAATGTGGTCAATTTTGTCTCTGTTGAAATCCTGATCAGAAAAATCTGAGCAAAGTGTCAAGGTTTTAACAGGCTGGTTCTCACAACCTTCAAGGATGATGGATAGGATCAATTATAATCAAATCTGTTCTTTACACTGCTGTGGGCTAAACAATAGAAAGAAGAGGGATGTTTTAGCAAAACTCATTAGATATATGGATATATACATATTGTGTCTCTAGGAGACTCATGTCTCTTGGAACAACCATGCTTGGCTAAGAGAACTGAATCTCGGTCTCATTGCATGTACTTGACAAGCTACAACTATTAGGGGGTGGCTATAATGGCAAAGCAAGGCATGTTCACTACTAACCACGTGAAAGAGGATAATCTAGGTCGCTGGGCAATTGCTGAAACACTTATCAAGGCATCATTATATACTATATGTTTTTTGTATGGCTCCAACCTACATGACCCTACCATCCTAAATTTATGAGTATCGAACTTGCCTTATGGCCCTCCCCTATAGTTTCATGTGGGGATTTTAATATTCATTTGAACGCAAATTTTGATCTGTATAGTAATACCCCATATCTTGGGAGGAAGGGCAAGACATTCAAGGCTATACGCGGGTTCTATCATGAACACAGCTTGATAGATATCTGGCAAAGACAGCGTCAGACTGAGCCCGGTTATACCTTTTTTGGTGCCCCTCACAGTAAATTTGTACAACTATTTGACTCAATTATAGAAGGGACTAGCTGTGAGCTCCATCCTAGATTAATATCGGATCATAATCCACTAATAATGCAAATTCCATCTAGTGGGTCAACATAAGCTGTGGCAACATGGACCTTTGACAGGAAATTACTGTTAGACCAAGAGTATTGTAGCTATTTGACAAACTGGATGACTGAGTTTTTTTGTAGGAACAAGGATACAGCCCCCAAGCTAATTGTCTGGGATGCCTTTAATGCAGCGGTGAGCGGGGAGACCCTCTGCTTCTCCCTTCATCGACAGAAAGTGATTAAAGAGAGGATTAATAGCTAGGTTAATCAGCTTCGAGAAATAGAGGACGAGCTCATTCGAGTAATGACAGATCTGGAAAAAAGAGAGGAATGCCAACGACAGATAGCAATTGTAAGAAATAGAATACATCAATATTTCTGGGACGGACTTGCTGTTAAGTTAAGTTTATTCAATATTGAAATTTTATATATGAATTCGGTGAAAATACTGGCAGTTTGCTGGCTAAAAGACTGCAACATAAGGGTGTTTCTAATCGAATATGCAAAATTAAAGATCAAAGGGGATAGATTCATGATCGACCGGTAAAGGTGCTGGAGGTTTTTCAAGAGTTCTATAAGGTACTCTCCCCCCCCGATGAGGATGACTTAGATTCATCGGGTGAGGAATTTCTCTATAATTATATAACTTCCAAGGTTACACTAGGACAGACGGCTATGCTCTCCTCTCCAATAATTAGGGAGGAGATGGAACTTGCCATAACCTCACTGGCAGCGGGTAAGGCTGCTGGTCTCGATTCCTTGCCCATCAAATTTTATCGAACATTCAGGCAAACCCTATATGGTGAGCTTGAATCTCTATTCTTACTTGCTCAGAAGGGCCGGACCTCTGATTCTTGGCACAAAACTGCTATTTTAGTCTTCAAAAAAAAATACAAACCAGAACTTAGTGCTTCTACCTACCGCCCTATCTCTTTAATTTGTGGTGATAGTAAAATCTATGCCAAAATTATCGCGCTCAGACTTGGAAAGGTTATTGCTCCCTTGGTATCTTGGTTTCATACCTGGTCGTGATACATCAGACCGTATCAGGTGGCCAATAGCTTTATTTGATTGGGCCTAGACTTCTAAATTACCCCTGGGGATGATCCTGTTGGACGCTGAAAAGGCGTTCGACAGGGTCTCCATGGGGTTTCCTTTGGCTGATGTTAAAAAACAAGGGATTCCCGCAGGAGTTTATCACAGCCATACAAGCTCTGTATGTTTCCCCAGAGACCTGTGTCCGAATATCTGGACAAGAGTCGAGCTCCCTGTCTATCAGCAGAGGCACTCGCCAAGGGTGCTCCTTTTCCCCGCTGCTATTTTCAATATATATTGATCCCCTCCTTAGTAAATTGGATAATAATTTACAGATTAAGGCAGATATGGTCAACGGCGTGGCCTATAAAACATTAGCTTACGATGTCGCCATTTTTACGACGGATATTAGTTCCGCTCTTCCAGCAGTGTACGATTTAGCAAAGCAGTTCAGCTTAGTGTCAGGGTATAGGCTGAAGGTCTACAAAACCCAAGTCATACACTCAGACTTTTCAAAGTCTGTAGGGATCCAAATAGCCCCAGCAGCAACGTATCTGGGGTGAAGATCACATCAACCGAAGAACAGATACCGGAACTGAATATATTACCGATCATTAAAGATATTAACCAGACTTTGGAAAGATTAGATCATTTACACCTTTCGTTACACGGTCGCTGCAATGTCATTAAAATGTCCATATTCCCCAAATTTGTATATTTATTTCGGACTATTCCCCTAGAATTTCCGGCTCGATGTATTTCTAGTGCAGAAAGGGCTTGCACAAGATTCTTGTGGGGTTATCACAAAGCCAGAAGGGCAGCTAAATGGCTAATACTCCCAAGATCATGGGGTGGCTGGGGTTTACCATCCTTAATGCTATATGATTGGGCTGCACAGTTACAGCAAATGGGGATACTACTGGTTGGGGTTAAGGCGGCTGTACCCGAGTTCGCTAGACCTACTATTTTTGAAGTTCTACTTAGGGAAGATGCACGTAAATGTTTAGCTAAAACCATTGAACAAGTTATTACAAGAAAACAAAATTTTAAGTTATCCAATCTCCTTATACTGTGTGGAAGAAAATGCGGCATCGACTTGGTATATCGAATATAAATGCTTATACCCCTCTGCTGGCACATGGGCTTTTATCTTCAATTTTTCAGGATCGGATCACTATTAGTTATTGTGCTCTCGGAATTAATGCTTTGGGCACTTTTTTGTGTGATTGTCAAATCACCTAGTTTTCTAACCTACAAGAAGAATATGGGCTTCCTACTAGACACTTTTTAAAGTTTTTACAAATTAGGAGCTACTTGGTCAAAAATGTAGCACAGGGAAAAGCTCAGTTTGGGAAAATACCTTTGGTGGGAATCATAGAGAATAGATCTCGGATTGGGAGAATATATCAAACACTCATTTCCGGCTTTCCTGATGTTTTAGCTATTCAAAATGACAGGTGGGATAAGAAATTTGGACAAGAGGGTACTGATTTGGAAGCTTCTCTCGAGTTGGCCAACCAGATTCTAATAACTGGCAGCTTGAGGGCCCAGAACTACATGTCAGTATTTGATTTATATTATACCACAGGGAAAGATTCTAAATGGCATGGGATCCGTGGGAATTCGTGCAGCAGGTGTGAGACATAGGCTGCTGATACGATTCATATGTTTTTCGCATGTCCCAAACTGGCCAAATACTTACAAGATATTATTAATTATTTAATTATTTTTAGCCCAGATCCTCGGCAAAATAACGACATTAACACCTACCTTAGTGATTTTGGGGGTAGACCAGACTCAGAACATGGCTGGGTGTAATAAAGCTGAAAAAGGTTTCTTGTTTATTGCAATGGCTATCTTGAGAGCGGGAATAACATCTCAATGGATCAGTCCTGACTCCCCCACATTTATGAATTGGAGGGCCCAGCTGCTAGATATATACAATATGGAATTAGCTGTATACAGAAAAAAGGGCGTAGGAGATGTGAAATGGGAAAGAAAATCTGGGACCCTATCAGCAATTGGATAGGATGAATCTTGTGTTTACTCTATCATAATGTGGGACAGCCCTCTTTCTTCTTTCTCTTACCTGCCGTTTTTTTCCTTTTTGGTATTGTATACTTTGCATTAAAAAAAATTGTCAATATCAATTCACGTTTTGCCATAACATCTGTATTTGAGATGTAATAAAATAAAAAAATAAAAAATATATATATACATAAATATGCATTCCAAGCTGTATGAAAACTATAGAAATTTAAAGGAGTAAGGGAGGGGAACAAGGGGCTTAGTGACATTTATAAATTGTCTATTAATATAAAATAAATATACCGAGCCAGGTGGGTAAATTCAGGGAGGTTTCCTTACTTCATCAAATACAGTAATAATTTTACTAACAGGAGAGTAGGATAAATATATAGTTAGAGGGGGGCGCTAGAGGGTGCACAGTAAAGATGGCTGCACTGGTGTGAGGTTCTTGCCGCCCAGGCAATAAAACACAGTTATCCTGTCCAAAATGTCCACGAGTCACAAAATAACGAAAAGGGAATGTCGACGAAAGATCTATATATATATATTCACAGAAAAAAACATAGCTTTCAGAGACGTTATAGTTAGAAATTAGCATTTAAAAAACATTAAAGATTCACAGAAAAAAACATAGGTTTCAGGGGTTTTATAGTTAGCTGGACATTTCCTCCGTTATAGTTAGTCCTGCTAACTATAAATTGCGCGCCTGCGATGCACTGCTGATGATGTCACATATTACATCATTCATGACATGGTGAGTGACATCACTGATGACATCATCCAGTGAATGTGGTTTAGTTTGAAATTTAAATATGTATTATATATATATATACCAATCTGTTTTGAAGATTGAGTGGATACATAACGGTCTGGATGGAGAATTTAGTAGCTGTCTGACTGTCTGTTTAAGTGAGTAATTAAAAGTGTCTCACTTAATACATGGAATAGTAACTAAACTGTGTGAATGTGTGCATCACTGTCTCTGTTGTTGTATAACATGCTGCGTCAGTTGGTCACTAACTACATGAGTGTGTATATTAGTTATTTATTAGTTGGGTGAGTATTTGTATGGGACACTGAGTTTGTGTGTGGTTGGAGGGGTGTGTGTAACTCTATGCATAGATGTTTGAAAGGTTGATTGACTAGGTTTATAGGTTTAAGAGTGCATGTGGAAACAGTTGTTTGGGTGACTGAGTGTATTTATTTGTGTGTTGGTGAGCGAATATATGTTTTATTTGTACATCTTCAGCACAGTAAATAAATAAAAGGCATTGTATGTGAGAGTAGGTGTATATAAATAAGTATATGTAAGAGTCAGTAATTGTGAGAATAACTATATGAATGACTGTATAGTTGTAATGGTGATTTTTTAACATATTAACTATGTGTTACTATGTGTTTGAATAAATGAGGTGTTATGTGTATAATTATGTAAATGAGTAAATGTAAGTGTGAATATTTTTTTTCATGAGTGAGTAGGATGACTGCATAACCGACTAAGATGACTGCTGATGTGTCAATGTCTACATATGTGTATAAGTTCATTTGATAGTGTTCTATTAATTAGTGACTGCATGTATAAGTGATTCTGTTGTTGAATGGGTAGTTGTGTGTGTAGCCTGAGGAATCAGTGAGTGGGTATGTAGTAACTGGTATTGGTGTGTCAATGGTTTCAAATATGGTACTCTGTATTTTACAGTGAGTGATGAAAGGTTATACTAGTGTATGATGAGATGTATCAGAATGTCACATGGATGATGTTATCAGTGATGTAATCAGTGATATCATTTGGGATGTCATCAGTGATGTCATCAGTGATGTCACTGACCATGTCATGAGTAATGTAATATGTGACATCATCAGCAGTGCATTGCGGGCGCGCGAGTTATAGTTAGCAGAACTAACTATAACAGAGGAATTTCTATGGTTTTGTACGAGTGAAATGTCCAGCTATTTATAACACCCCTGAAACCTATGGTTTTTTCTGTGAATTTCTAAGGTTTTTTTAGATGTTAATTTGTAGCTATAACGTCTCTGAAACCTATGTTTTTTTCAGTGAATTTCAAAGCTTTTTTAAATGCTAATTTCTAACTATAAAGTCTCTGAAACCTAATATTTTTACAGTGAATTTTAAAGGTTTTTTAAATGCAAATTTTTAAGTGTAATAGTAGTTATACCTACTTTTTTGTACTGATTTTCTAGTTTTTTAACTGTTTATTTATAAATATTTTATTCATTAAATAACATTTTTCTGAAAATTGCAAAAAAAATTACAAAAATAGAACTGAAATATTGTTTAATGTTTTTGTTTTATTTCTTTGTTTTAGTATATTTATATTATTCTCCTTTAAAGAAAAATTCCGAATTTTTTTCTGAGTCGCGCATCCAAAGCGTACACATCACGCTGGGTGCGCAGATACTAGCCGCCATTTTAAAAAAGTTGTGAAGGATCCACATACGGTGTGCGACGGCTGCATGTTTTTCAGTTACATCATATACATTTAATATTACGTGCTGTGCGCGATTGGTATGCAACCAGTCCGCGACTCCTCCTCCTGCGCATTCGTGACAGATGCGCATTACGGTACAGGACGATTGCGCGGTGGCGGGTTCCGTGTGACGCCATATACGTGCTAGGGTGCTCTGGGTGCGTGACTCCCGCAAACTTTTTTATGTTTTAAAATGATATGTGTGTGTCTTTAATATACATATGAGGGCAAGAGATTATCTAAGATATTCATAAAAATAATATATCTGTACTTATAATAAATGTATATTATTTTTAAATATATTTGCGGGAAGTCGTGTCGGGTGCGTGCTTCTTGAGCGCAGAGTACGCGGATCCCATATGACCTAAAAACAAAAGATTTAACTGGTTCATAACATTTCCCACTGTGACTATTGAAGTACCCCACCCATTTTACTCATTGTTGTTGGAGCATCTTTAGAGATACATCTATTTTCCTACAAGAACCCTTTTTGCTTGTTTTTTTGGTGTTTTTCAAAAAATATCAAACAAAATGGCACCTGGACAGCAGCAGCAGGAGGAAGTATCTTCTGAAGAATAATTCTTGCAGGAGGCACCACGTCCACAGAGGCCGGAATCTGTTGTGTGAAAATTCTTCACATTTCCACCTGGAGAGAAGAAAGTAAATGCGAGAAAGGTGACATGCAAAATTTGTGACCGAGTCTTGTCAAGAGGCAGTGAAAAAAATACTCTTGTGGCACTGCTTCTATGTGCAAGCATCTCCGGACCACACATCCTTTCAATCTTTCTCGGGAGGAAATAAGGCGAGCTGCTTTGAACCCCTCACCTGCTGTGGCAAGTACGTCTGGAGCATCCTCAGGAACACCTGCAATGGACATTAGGCCAGAATTTTCCTTCTCAAGCAACACTGCGTGAAGTGTAAGAAACGTATATGCTTCGGTTGCAGTTTGTGCTGCGCAACGCAACCATTGTTGTTAATTTTTTTCTTTGTTTGTTTTGGAATGATAAATAATTCCAAATGTTTCCTGTTTTATTCGTCTTTTTTTGTTCATATTTTGAAAAAACACCAAAAAAATACACAAATGTTCAAAAAAATACAAAAGAAAAAAAAATCTTATCAGAACTAACTTATCTGGTTAAATAAAGAGCTATAATTGAAAGGTAATGTGTGAAAGTTTGGTTAAATAAATGTATACAGCATGATTGACTGAAAGAATGCATTAGTAGTGTATGCTGAATTTATAGGTGAAGATTTATGAGGAAGTACTGCAGTGTGACACTGCAAGCTCTTTATCTTCACTGCACTGTGGCACTTACGAAGCAAAGGGTTTTGAAATATGTAAATGAATATGTTGCAACTCTGTTCTTCCCTCTGCACTGCTGCACATACTGCAGCCATGCGGTGACACAGGCACCCTTGCACTATGGTGCAACGATGTCTGTGTCATGCGGAGATTGTTTTTGTGCAGGAAGGAACACCTTCCTGCACAAAAACAGTCAGTAAAGGCATTTTCCTCTTTCAATGTATGCTGTGGAATGTAACATGCATTGAAAGAGTAAAGAATTAGGAGAAATTAAAACAATTCTCCACGTTGCGCCTTGCTACATCAATACTAGGATGGCGCAGCATTCACACACATCTTCAGATTTACGATTTATCATAAATCTGGAGATGTGTCTTGTTCTATGGATGTTGCATTGGAACTCCCACAGCAACACCTATGGAACCCCTTCAACGCAAAGATCTGTGTATGAAGGGGTCGTATTTACAAGGAGAGGAAAAACCACGCAGGGTGGTTTTTCCTCTTCTTGTAAATATGAAGGAGTGCCTGGTGCCATCACTACGTTACAAAAAGTGACATACTGGTGGCGCCGGGTGCTTGTAAATCTGCCCCATAAGTGCTAAGGTATTGGCAGCGTGATACAATAAAAATATAGTGCTCGATGGGGGATTGAAGAATTGCATGAGACTGACAGGAGGTATCCTACGCTGCATGGCAACTACTTCAGTATTTAATGGAGTGGACAAATAGTATGTACCTGCTTAGAGATTTGTAGGGATTATGCACAGAATATTTTATGTTTACTTGTGTTGTTGCCTAGATCATTTTATAAGAATACCACTAGTAACTGGAATAATGACAGTGCTGCAAACAGAGTGAACACTTAATGTATAAGTGCCTACTTATTGGTGGAGTGATAGGACAAGTAAATAGTGGGAGATAAGTGATTGATAGAGAAGTGCATGGGACACACTGGACGATTCCGACCCTGCATGAGTACTAACTGGGCATTTAGAAGAATGTATCAATAGTATGTAGCTAGTTAGAGGTCTGCTTGGATAGTGCACAAAATATTATATCTGTACTAGTGTTAGTAGATAGGCCATTCTATAATGTCATGACTAGTAACTAGAATACATACAGTATTACAAACAGAGTGTATAGTGAATTTATAAGTGCTTAGGTGTGGGTGGAGTAATAGGATAAGTAGATAGGGCTGGATGGGTAATTGGAGAAATGCATGGGACAGACAGGAGAATTCCTACACTGCATAGGTACTGACTGGGTATTTAGAAGAGCATATCAATAGTTTGTAGCTGGTTAGAGGTGTGCATGCATAGTGTACAAAATAGTGTACCTGCACTTGTGTTAGTGACAACACCATTCCTTAAGTATACTACTAATAACTGGAGTAATTTCAGTGTTGCAAAGAAAGTGTGTGCTGAATTTATAAGTGCTTAGGTGTTGGTGGAGTGATAGGATATGTAGATAGTGCTGGACGGGTGAATGGAGAAGTGCATGGGACAGACAGAAGGATTCCTAGACTGCATAGGTACTGACTGGATTTTGATAAGAGCTTATCAATAGTATGTAGCTGGTTAGAGGTCTGAATGCATAGTGTACACAAATATTGTACCTGCACTTGTGATAGTGGCTAGTCCATTCCTTAAGTATATGACTAATATCTAGAATATTTTCAGAGCTGCAAAGAGAATACATGATGAATTTATAAGTGCTTAGGTATTGCGGAGTGATAGGATACGTAGATAGTGCTGGATGGGTGCTTGGAGAAGTGCATGGGACAGACAGGAGGATTCCTAGGTTGCATGGGTAGTACTTTACTAAGTAGCTAGTTAGAGGTTTATATATATAGTGCACAGCTGAATTTAGTTGTGCATTGATAGTGTTTGGATTACTTAATCTTACCTTGTTAGTAGTACATATCAAAAAATGCTTAACATTTTTTCAGTTATTATAAGTGCTTAGGTATTGGTGGAGTAATAGGATAAGTAGCTAGTACTGGATGGGTGATTGGAGAAATTCATGGGACAGACAGGAGAATTCTTACACGGCATAGGTACTAACTGGATATTTAGAAGAGCCTATCAATAGTATGTAGCTGGTTAAAGGTCTGCATGCATAGTGTACAAAATATTGTACCTGCACTTGTATTAGTGGCTGGCCACTCTTTAAGGATATGACTAATAACTCGAGTAATTTCAGTGCTGCAAAGGGAGTGCATGCTCAATTTATAAGTGCCTAGGTATTTTTGAAGTGATAGAATACGTACATAGTGCTGGATGGGAGAATGTACAAGTGCATGGGACAGACAGAAGGATTCCTAGACTGCATAGGTACTAATTGAGTATTTAAAAGAAGGTATCAATGCTATATGGCTGATTAGAGGTCTGCATGCATAGTGCACAGAAAATTGTAGCTGTACTAGTATTGGTGTGTCTATTGTATTCGAGAATGGTGGTCTGTATTTTAGGGTGTGAGGAGGTGCATCAGATAATCATGTGGATGATGTTATCAGCGATGTCATTTGAAATGTCATCAATGATGTCATCAGTGATGTCACTGACCATGTCATGAGTGATGTAATATGTGATGTCATCAGCACTGCATTGCGGGGGCGTGAGTTATAGTTAGCACAACTAACTATAATGGACAAATTTCTCTTGTTTGTACGTGTGAAATGTCCAACTAACTATGACATCCATGAAACCTATGGTTTTTTCAGTGAATTTCTGAGATTTTTTAAATGCTAATTTCTAACTATAATGTCCCTGAAACTTGTGTTTTTTTTGTGAATTTTATATATATGTATTTAATCTCCTCTCTCTCTTACAAGGAAGGAATCAGCACTCAGGCTGTAGTTTGGGAGTATTTAATCTGCAAAGGACATGATCCACGAGTTTCGGCTCGTCCGAACCTTGATAACGATACAAGACGTCATTGTAGCATCCTTATTTAAATGTACAAATGCCTTCAGTTGCCAACATTAACATAGGACTACATATTACTTTAATCCAAAAAGCTGGTGACCATATTGGCCTGGTCACGATGTGAAAATTCAGGAATTGATGCAACAAAGAAAAGAAAACAAGTGTTAATATGCACACAATGCATATGGCTGGGTTCAAACTGGATTGGCGAGTAAAAAAAAACTATTGATTTAGGCCCAGATCTCTGTACTGGGGAGAATGTATGACATTGTTCTGTATTCTGTCCATCAACTGTTGTATTTGCATTTGTCACCCGAGTGGGACGGGTATGCTCAAATGTGAGTCCTGTGCTCTCCATGCCACTGGAATCAAGCTATCCTGGTTGATGAGGGCTGAAAGCCCGAAACCGGTCCTAGGATGCTTGTTTCCAGTCCAGGGAGTACCTGGCTTGGCAATTTGAGCTGGACTGTTCCCATGGGGCACAGGGTCAAGACTGATTTGCATATGGCTGGGCTCAAACTGGAATGGCATGGTGAGCAAAAAAACAATGGATTTATGCCCAGATCTTAGTACTGGGGTGAATGTATGACATTGTTCTACATTCTGTCCATCAACTGTTGTTTTTGCATTTCTCACCTGAGTGGGACGGGTATGCTCAAATGTGAGTCCTGTGCTCTCCATGCCACTGAAATCAAGCTAGCCTGGATGATGAGGGCTGAGAGCCGAAACCGGTCCTTGGATGCTTGTTTCCAGTCCAGGGAGGACTTGGCTTGGCAGTTCGGGCTGGACTGTTCCCATGGGGCACAGGGTCAAGACTGATTTGCATATGGCTGGGTTCAAACTGGAATGGCATGGTGAGTAAAAAAATCATGGATTTAGGCCCAGATCTCTGTACGGGGGTGAATGTATGACATTGTTCTGCATTCTGTTTATCAACTGTTGTTTTTGCATTTGTCACCCAAGTGAGACGGGTATGCTCAGAAGTGAGTCCCGTGCTCTCCATGCCACTAGAATCAAGCTATCCAGGCTGATGAGGGCTGAAATAAGACTGTTAAGGGGTTTTTGAAAACTAGGCTATCAAGGGCGCACTGCCTCAATTTCTACGTTACTGTGTTTAGTTAGAAAGGGTAGCTGTGTAGTGCGTGAAGAGCAGACGGAAAAACACCCTTAACCGTCTAAAAAGTCAGAGACTAAACAACAATTATACAGCTGTGCTCTCGCAACTACATCAATGTGTCACAAAATTCAGTACAATAACAGGTGTGATCAAATGAACAGAAGCAGATTCTTCAGTGTGTTTCTTGTCCCAGCAAGAGATGATTTATTGCATCCAGACTTGAAAAATGTCACAATATGCCGACACGTGTTTCGTCGTGTGCCGTTGAGTCAACACGACTCTTCAGGGCTGATCGTACAAAAATTGCGTACATATGTTCAGTAGTGCGTCATATCACTGCAATTTACTGCATAAGGTGACAAGAAGTGCATCACACATGCAGTTGTAATGTGCATATACATTCGCACATAGTGGATGTGAAGGGTGACGACGCATCGAGATACTGAGAGTGTGCCACTTCAAGGAAGTGAGTGGGTGACCTTGAGTGGTAGTGCTGTGTCAGTGAGGTATATAATGAAGTTAACGTTTAAAAAGTGGGAGGGGTAAGTGAACTCACTATCTTAGACTTAAACTAGTCCCTAGAGGACTACGTTCCCACATCTTCCCAACTTATGATGATTTAGACAGAGATCTCATGACTAAATGGGAAGACTCACTCACACAGAATTCCATTACACTTATGGATATTCTCATCGAGAGTGCTGACCGCAAAACCACTAAATTACAGGCTGAAATCTCCATTGTTGAAGAGGAGATCAAAGATCTAAATAAACCTGAAGCCACCGTCAAAAACTACACCCTATTAGATGAGAACCTTCTTAAACACCAAACAGAAATTAAGAACAGAAAGGCACGTCAAATTAAAAGGGATGAGGCAGACTATAAAAATGGTAGAATCTATACCTTTGACAGGAAATATGATTCCCTGATCCCCAAACCCAAAACTGGCTCACAGACAGGCAGAACCACCACCACTAGTTCTGTCAACTCTAGTACCACCTCCCTGAGCTCTACTGGGCTCAGTGACATTGAGAATGAAATTTTGGCCAACTCTGAGCCCAACAATTCTACCTTTTTTTTAGAAATGGAACGTGTGAGGAAAGGAGTCAGAATACAGCCAACAAGAGCCGCTGCAGACCCAAACCCCACAGGGGCAAACGTGGGAACAAGCGAGGACTATCGCAGGAAACTGAGGTCAGGGACACAGAAGAACTAGACGCACCGGGTGACAAAGTACAAGTCATTAACTTGTCCTCATTTCCTTTGACACCTGAGATGGTCTCCTTATTGAGTAGAGGCCTGAACTTCAATCCCTATGCTACCGGCGACTTGTGCCAAACCAAGATAGATATCTTTAAATTCATTCGTAACCTCAAACTAAAAAAACATTTTGCGGGAGCACAGGACAGGCAGAGACAACCTAGACACACTCCAAATGTTTTTGATGATGTTTCTTTGACCATTAAAGATGTGCAATCTACACATTTGCTTCTTTCTTTAACAGACAGGGAAGACAGTCCTCTCGAAATGGAAAAGTTACTTGAGGAGTTGGATGTTGAGACTGATTACAGTATGGCGAGTGGCTTGAAAAGTAAATCTAAATGGACACCCACGTTATCAGGGGATAATGTGATTGACAGATTTCATAGACATGTTCTTGAGGATCTGAATAGAACCAATATCAAGAACTTAAACTCTAAATTCAAATACAAAGACAACTTAACCAAAGGGGAACGGTTAGCACTTTCCACCTTAAGTGACAATCCCAACATAATCATCAGGGAGGCAGATAAAGGGGGCAATGTGGTGGTCATGGATCTGATTGACTACAATAATGAGATCCTAGGCCAACTTAATGATGAATCATGTTATGAGTTACTCAATCATAACCCCATGGGTCCTCTAACACTTCTAATCAATGGACTCTTACTCAACTGGAAACAATCTGGTCTTCTAGATGACAACGAGTACCTGTACCTTAAAGTTTTCAAACCCACGTATCCCTGGTTGTACACGCTACCCAAAGTCCACAAAAATCTACCATTTCCTCCAGGAAGACCAATAGTATCGGGGATTGGAGGTCCCACCGAAAAAATCGCAGAGTATGTGGATCTTTTCTTGGGGCCTTTGGTCAAAAATCTTCCGTCTTACATACAAGACTCTAAACATATACTTAGCATCATGTCAGACATGGAGTGGCAACAAGACACCATATTAGTGACCTTAGATGTGGTGTCTCTCTACACCAACATCAATCCTGAACTAGGCTTAACAGCAATCACCAAACTTTTATCTAACCGACCTGCTTCACTCTGGGCACACACCAACATGCTACTACAAATGATGAGAATCATCCTAGAAAACAACTTCTTCATTTTTGATCGAAATTGGTATCGACAAAAGAAGGGAGTAGCCATGGGCTCCAAATTCTCCCCCTCCTTTGCCAATCTCTTTATGGGGGCTCTGGAGGCGGACTTGATCTGGGGCACCAAAGGCATCAGATACGTCGACTCCATAGTCTTTTGGGGTCGTTACATCGACAATTGTTTTCTGTTATGGTCAGGCTCTGAAGTACTACTTCAATCCTTTCTGGAACATCTGAACAACAATACATGGGAAATGAGCTTCACCATGCGACATAGCCTTACTAATATGGAGTTCTTGGATTTAGAATTCTATGTGAAGAATAACCAACTACACTCTAAACTATTCAGGAAGCCAACCTCCTGTAATTCCATACTCCATGCCTCCAGTTTTCACCCTGAACACCAGTTACGTTCTATCCCTTATGGAGAATTCCTAAGGGCTAAGCGCAACTGCAGTGAATCCAGTGAATTTGAGAATTGTATGTCTAATATGAAAGACAGATTCCTACAGAGAGGATACTCTAACGCATCCCTCAAGTCAGCAGAACGAAAGACTAGAACCATCCCTAGACCAGATTGTCTAAAGACACGTACGGAGACAGAATCAACAAATCAGATTGATAACAGAATACAATGCACTCAATCACACTACCAAAAAGAGTTTTAATAAACACTGGAAACTGCTTACAGAGGATCCGGTGCTTAAGGACTTCCTTCCGGACAGACCCTCCATCACATACAGAAGAGGTTTCACTCTTAGGAACAAATTGAGTCCTACAGTTCCCCCTAACACTAACACTACAGCTCGTGATTGGCTATCCACACGAGGCCTGGGTTTTTATAAATGTGGTTTCTGCTCCATGTGCATTTGGGGCAAACATGGTACTACAACTTTCAAGAGCCCGGCAGGAACCATATACAAAATCAAACACAACATCACTTGCCTGACCAAATTCGTTGTGTACATAATCGAATGCCAATGTGGCAAGATATATGTAGGCAGCACAATTAGGACACTCAAAGAAAGAATAGCTGAACATATGAGAGCTATACAGAAAAGAGACCCTAGGTACCCTGTAGCTCTACATATAGCTGAATGTCAACCACTGGAGGATCAACAGAGGTGGGACTGCATTCAGTCCCCAGCGAATGCACAGCGTTGTGCCATCTTTGGCCTTGCTTTTTCCAACTTTTATCTTTTTCGATCCAATTTATCCGTTTAATCATATTTTTATACCACTTTTATAAGGACGGGACCACACGCTCCGTGTACATGTTATTTGCAAGTTTCTACTGTTCATATGGTGTCACTCCGGACTTTCCCAAGAACATGATTGATACATGAATTCGTTAAAAGCAGTGTTTATTCAAAAAATCACCCAATGCATTTCGGGCTGTCACGCCCTTCTTCGGGGGTCACTGTAAATAATCACAAAACAGTACAATTACCCAACTGTTAACACAAAGCTTTCACGTTTACTAATATAACATTCTGCTAAAAAAAGTATCATGTCTACTACTCGAAATTAATCACTGTGTTGTAATTATCTGATAAACCAACATAATGTACCTATATTTCTAACCCTCCCTTTCAAGATCTCTCCTTCCGACGTCAGTATTGTGCTATGCCACCCAGTTCTTGCTGGTATCCTTCACCAATTCCTCATCGTGCAGATTTTACATTTCTATGTATCTACGTCAGCATATTGTTCAAAGGTTAAAGGATAACTGTTTTTCTGTGCTCCTGACTACGCTAACGGAAACCCCATGTAATGGCACGTTTCATTCACTTGTTTTTCCTCATCAAAACGAACCACTGGAGGATGACATCAATGTACGTGTCTTTGGGATCAACATGATTCCCCTCAACATCAGAGGGGGTAACCGAGAATTGACGCTCAGACGTAGAGAGGCCACATGGATCATGCGTCTTCAGTGCGTGGAACATTTGTCTAAACTACGATCCTGAGCTTCAATACTTTCTGGGCGACTGACAAGTCACCTTTTGGGATCCAGACTTTTATACATGCACTTACCTATAGTGCTAAGATCTATTCACTGTTAGACCTACGAGAGATGACAACAGACACCTTTCATATTACATCTACACCTTTGGAATGAAGATGTTTTTTACAATTATGCATATACTGTAACATGTACAATGAGTGTTATAATGTTGATCTTAATACGTAGCTGTCTAAGTGGTCTTTGTCATGATCCACCACACCGTTGGCGAGACCAGACAAAAATGAAATGAAATGTTGCTGTTGATATGATATACAAAGTCACGAATACACAAGAACGGTAATGCACCTTCACTCGACGATTTAAGACCCCAACTAGTCACTGACCATAGAATTGTATCACACTCATAGGCACCTGGTCACAATAGCAGGTGATGTTTCTAATCTTAGCCTCCACTCACTACTTACCAGTAAATAGACCACTCTCTGGCCAATAGAATTCCTTTTTTCAGCACTATCAGACTAAGGAGCAAATACACCCACCAAAGTCGGGCAAACTCCCGCTCCGCCTAACTAGCGAATTATACCATCTCTGGCCAATAGAATTCCTTTTTTCAGCACTATCAGACTGAGGAGCAAATACACTCACCAAAGTCGGGCTAACTCCCGCTCCGCCTAACTAGCGAATTATACTATCTTACCATTGCTCATGCTTTCTATCTTACTACTACTCCTCATCTTCTTCCAAAATGGTGTGGCACTTTTACACACTAACATTGTTTCAATTACAATATATTATGAGAACACCATGTACTTACTAGTATTTTCCCAACAACAATTAACTAAGAAAATACTATGGGTTTCCTTATCAACTCCCCATACCAAGATGGCGGACACGTTTTGTCTTACAAACCGACCGACATCTTCTATTTCTAACACTCCTACAAAGCCATCCCTCCCCCCCGGTCATGTGTCCGTTCGCGATAGACGGCCACCGGGAACCTAAAGAGGAGGGATACCAGACTAATAGTAAGTTTTTTTGCTTTCCCCACTACGACGAAAGCAGCATTTTAAGGAAGCTACGAGCCTATACAAACTAGATTACATATCATTGATGCGTGCGTGTTAATGTTAACTTTCACAGAACGCCGCTTATCAAGAAAACAAACACGTTTTTGGATGCCTTTTGAGCTTTGGATCCCCTCCCGGTCACTGCCTGAAACATACACGTTTCCAGGTACAGAATTTTATCTATTTACTTTTATTTTCCGCCTATCACAAGAGGTTTGTCATAGTGCTTAACGCGATAGTTGTTACTTTCAGCCCAATACAGCTGGTATTTATTTTCCCCTTTCACCACAGCGCTGATATTTTGGATATTCCGCCACCCTTACAGGGCGGAACAGAGCTGACTAAACAGGATCCGACCTACATGCCTGAAACTTACCCGTTTCTAGGTATAGAACATATTCATTGCTCTTGTCAATTGTTTTCACCTATCACACTGTGATTATAATTCAGCACAACGCGTTAGAGGTTAATTTCAGCTTAATGATCCTGGCACTTGCAATGTGTTTCTTTCACCATAGCGTTTTTATTGTGAAGATTCTGACACACCGGATAGGGCGGAACTTAGCTGATACAACGGAATTTGATTCCCCTGGATACTCTACCTTTACTTACCTATATTTTTGAACCAGAAATAAGCAGTGGTAAGGAAACCCCTCATGGAATCTCTTTTCCGTTTTATGATTATATTGTCTGGGCATCCACTGAGATGCACTTGAACATTCCTCTCTTCCTCATGCCCTCCTGATGAGTCTTTCTTCTCGTTTTTTCAGTATCTCTCTAAACTACCCGCTTAGAACAGTACCATTAGTTCCAGACTACCCTCGACCCATTCCTGGTGTCGAGTCTAAAGGTAATTACATGTTTGTTTAGAGAGAGCATGTTTCTTTTAAAATCACTTCTGATACTCGCGTTCGTTTTTAACCACCAATTAGACCCTCACAACCCCATTTGAACTTGTCACCCATTACGTTCACAAACTCCACTGTATTTCACTCTTACCATGACACTTTGACACTTGTCACCCTCGAAATGCAGGACCACCGTGAGTTCACTTACCCCTCCCACTTTTTAAACGTTAACTTCATTATATACCTCACTGACACAGCACTACCACTCAAGGTCACCCACTCACTTCCTTGAAGTGGCACACTCTCAGTATCTCGATGCGTCGTCACCCTTCACATCCACTATGTGCGAATGTATATGCACATTGCCACTGCATGTGTGATGCACTTCTTGTCACCTTATGCAGTAAATTGCAGTGATATGACGCACTACTGAACATATGTACGCAATTTTTGTACCATCAGCCCTGAAGAGTCGTGTTGACTCAACGGCACACGACGAAACACGTGTCGGCATATTGTGACATTTTTCAAGTCTGGATGCAATAAATCATCTCTTGCTGGGACAAGAAACACACTGAAGAATCTGCTTCTGTTCATTTGATCACACCTGTTATTGTACTGAATTTTGTGACACATTGATGTAGTTGCGAGAGCACAGCTGTATAATTGATGAGGGCTGAAAGCCCAAAACGGTCCTAGGATGCTTACATTTGGGATATTTTGTCTTTGGTGGCCATCTTGGAAGGCTTATTTGTTATGAAGTTTCCTTTTTTCCTCAATTACTACAGTTTCCTAAGTAGGAAATTCTTGCAGTTTATTTTTACTGTGATTCCATCAAGAAGGCATTCAGATGTGTCACACATTTGCCATAAATTTAGAATGTTAGCACTCTAGTTGCTCATTAGATCATTGTAGTAAAACTACTGCTCACCCTGGAAGTCAGCTGCTGGTATTCTAAGTGATGTTTCAGTCTGCATGTTAGAATTTTTTAATGAAATCGAAGAGGATTTGAGAAGTCAAAATGTGCCCTAATTTTTCTTTCTGCAGCACTAATCATAATTTCTATGACAAAATGAAGCCCCTCATTTTGTTCCTTTGCAAATTAAATCTTTAAGTGTTACCCCTTTATTCCAATCAAGATGGCTTCAGGTGTTCCATACTTTTGTCATTAGTAAGACTGTTAGTGCTCTAGTTGTTCTTTAGAAAACTCTGGGCCATTCTGTGATTGGGCTATACTTAGGCTACATCTGGGTGATATTTGTGCTACATTTGGGCTCTTTTGTCTCTGGCGCCCATCTTGGGAGACTTATTTGTTACGAAGTTTCCTAATTTCCTAATTTCCTACAGTTTCCTCAGTAGGAAATACTTTCAGTTTTTTACTTTGGTTCCATCAAGAAGGCATTCAGATGTGTCACACATTTGCCATAAATTCTGAATGTTAGCACTCTAGTTGCTCATTAGATCACTGTAGTAAAGCTATTGCTCACCAGATAACTTTGCTGCTGGTATTCAAAGTACATGTTTCAGTCTGCATGTCAGAATTTTTTAATGAAATAGAAGGGGATTTGAGAAGTCACTCAAAATGTGCCCTAATTTTTCTTTTTACAGCACTAATCATACTTTCTATGGCAAAATGAACCCCCTCATTTTGTTCCTTTTTAAATTTAATGTTTTTAAGAGTTACCACTTTATTCCAATCAAGGTGGCTTCAGGTGTGCTATACTTTTGTCATAAGTAAGGCTGTTAGCACTCTAGTTGTTCTTTAGAACACTCTGGGAAGCGGCAGTAGAACACAAAGGAATCAACTGACAGTCTCTGCCCTTGTTGGATGTACATGTTTTACTGAGAATGTCAGACTTCATTCTCACATGACCGAGGAAGATAATGTGAATTTACAAAAAATATGCTCTCAGTTTAGCCTATAGATGACCTTCCAAATCTCTGTGGGAAAAGCATGAGAAAATAGTTTTCTCTCAAACATGCTTCATGATATCCTAGCAGAAGGCTATTTCACATGGTAAAATCCCTTTAGAACACACCACTGTTCCTAAAATGAGTATTGTACCATCAACAACTGATTTATAATGTAACTAAAGTCTTAAAACCTTCTTTTAACCACAATGCTTTTTAATGAGGTGCTATCATGTATATTGGTCCCAAGATGGCTGCCAACACTTCTTGGATGAAGTGCTGACAGCCAATCAGATCTCACGATGAAATGTGTGGTTAGGCTCCGCCCAGATATATATATATAATTTTTTCCTTTAATATCTAAAAACTACTGACAAGATTTACACCATTTTAACAAAAAAGCATGAGTCTGAACCAAGGACTACCTCTTTGCCAAATTTGGTGTAATTCCGTTCAGAAGTTCAGGCTGTAGCTTCGACTAAAGGCTCCTATTGGAAATTGCATGGGGGAAAACACGTTTTGGGACCCCTTTTTTTCTCGACCCCCGCTTGACAAATCACCTCCAAACTTTTAGGATCGGAGCGGACTGGAGCGCCCCACAAGTTTTGAAAATGTTGCAAAGATTCATCAACCGGCGCCAAAGTTATTGCAAATAGAATGCTGCGGATTTCCTATGGAAAAAATGTCTTAACTATAGCTACCAACTTTGGCGCCGGTTGACGAATCTTCGCGAAATTTTAAAAACTTACGGTCAGCTCCGGTCCTCTCCTATCCTGAAAGTTTCACAGTGATTCGTGAAGCAGGGGCTGAGAAAAAAGGGGGTCCCAAAACGTGTTTTGCCCATGCAATTTCCCATAGGACCTTTAGCCACAGCTACAGCCCGAACTGCTGAACAGAATTACGCCAAATTTGGCAAAGATGTAGTCCTCGGTTGAGACTTGTGCCTTTTGCTTAAATGGTGTCAATCTGATCAGAAGTTCCTGAGAAAATTACCGTTAAAAGCATTTATATCTTTGGGCGCAGATGATCCGTCGACTATCTGCGCTCCCCCTAACACTACAGCTCGTGATTGGCTATCCACACGAGGCCTGGGTTTTTATAAATGTGGTTTCTGCTCCATGTGCATTTGGGGCAAACATGGTACTACAACTTTCAAGGGCCCGGGAGGAACCATATACAAAATCAAACACAACATCACTTGCCTGACCAAATTCGTTGTGTACATAATCGAATGCCAATGTGGCAAGATATATGTAGGCAGCACAATTAGGACACTCAAAGAAAGAATAGCTGAACATATGAGAGCTATACAGAAAAGAGACCCTAGGTACCCTGTAGCTCTACATATAGCTGAATGTCAACCACTGGAGGATGACATCAATGTACCTGTCTTTGGGATCAACATGATTCACCTCAACATCAGAGGGGGTAACCGAGAATTGACGCTCAGACGTAGAGAGGCCACATGGATCATGCGTCTTCAGTGCGTGGAACATTTGTCTAAACTACGATCCTGAGCTTCAATACTTTCTGGGCGACTGACAAGTCACCTTTTGGGATCCAGACTTTTATACATGCACTTACCTATAGTGCTAAGATCTATTCACTGTTAGACCTACGAGAGATGACAACAGACACCTTTCATATTACATCTACACCTTTGGAATGAAGATGTTTTTTACAATTATGCATATACTGTAACATGTACAATGAGTGTTATAATGTTGATCTTAATACGTAGCTGTCTAAGTGGTCTTTGTCATGATCCACCACACCGTTGGCGAGACCAGACAAAAATGAAATGAAATGTTGCTGTTGATATGATATACAAAGTCACGAATACACAAGAACGGTAATGCACCTTCACTCGACGATTTAAGACCCCAACTAGTCACTGACCATAGAATTGTATCACACTCATAGGCACCTGGTCACAATAGCAGGTGATGTTTCTAATCTTAGCCTCCACTCACTACTTACCAGTCAATAGACCACTCTCTGGCCAATAGAATTCCTTTTTTCAGCACTATCAGACTAAGGAGCAAATACACCCACCAAAGTCGGGCAAACTCCCGCTCCGCCTAACTAGCGAATTATACCATCTCTGGCCAATAGAATTCCTTTTTTCAGCACTATCAGACTGAGGAGCAAATACACTCACCAAAGTCGGGCTAACTCCCGCTCCGCCTAACTAGCGAATTATACTATCTTACCATTGCTCATGCTTTCTATCTTACTACTACTCCTCATCTTCTTCCAAAATGGTGTGGCACTTTTACACACTAACATTGTTTCAATTACAATATATTATGAGAACACCATGTACTTACTAGTATTTTCCCAACAACAATTAACTAAGAAAATACTATGGATTTCCTTATCAACTCCCCATACCAAGATGGCGGCCACGTTTTGTCTTACAAACCGACCGACATCTTCTATTTCTAACACTCCTACAAAGCCATCCCTCCCCCCCGGTCATGTGTCCGTTCGCGATAGACGGCCACCGGGAACCTAAAGAGGAGGGATACCAGACTAATAGTAAGTTTTTTTGCTTTCCCCACTACGACGAAAGCAGCATTTTAAGGAAGCTACGAGCCTATACAAACTAGATTACATATCATTGATGCGTGCGTGTTAATGTTAACTTTCACAGAACGCCGCTTATCAAGAAAACGAACACGTTTTTGGATGTCTTTTGAGCTTTGGATCCCCTCCCGGTCACTGCCTGAAACATACACGTTTCCAGGTACAGAATTTTATCTATTTACTTTTATTTTCCGCCTATCACAAGAGGTTTGTCATAGTGCTTAACGCGATAGTTGTTACTTTCAGCCCAATACAGCTGGTATTTATTTTCCCCTTTCACCACAGCGCTGATATTTTGGATATTCCGCCACCCTTACAGGGCGGAACAGAGCTGACTAAACAGGATCCGACCTACATGCCTGAAACTTACCCGTTTCTAGGTATAGAACATATTCATTGCTCTTGTCAATTGTTTTCACCTATCACACTGTGATTATAATTCAGCACAACGCGTTAGAGGTTAATTTCAGCTTAATGATCCTGGCACTTGCAATGTGTTTCTTTCACCATAGCGTTTTTATTGTGAAGATTCTGACACACCGGATAGGGCGGAACTTAGCTGATACAACGGAATTTGATTCCCCTGGATACTCTACCTTTACTTACCTATATTTTTGAACCAGAAATAAGCAGTGGTAAGGAAACCCCTCATGGAATCTCTTTTCCGTTTTATGATTATATTGTCTGGGCATCCACTGAGATGCACTTGAACATTCCTCTCTTCCTCATGCCCTCCTGATGAGTCTTTCTTCTCGTTTTTTCAGTATCTCTCTAAACTACCCGCTTAGAACAGTACCATTAGTTCCAGACTACCCTCGACCCATTCCTGGTGTCGAGTCTAAAGGTAATTACATGTTTGTTTAGAGAGAGCATGTTTCTTTTAAAATCACTTCTGATACTCGCGTTCGTTTTTAACCACCAATTAGACCCTCACAACCCCATTTGAACTTGTCACCCATTACGTTCACAAACTCCACTGTATTTCACTCTTACCATGACACTTTGACACTTGTCACCCTCGAAATGCAGGACCACCGTGAGTTCACTTACCCCTCCCACTTTTTAAACGTTAACTTCATTATATACCTCACTGACACAGCACTACCACTCAAGGTCACCCACTCACTTCCTTGAAGTGGCACACTCTCAGTATCTCGATGCGTCGTCACCCTTCACATCCACTATGTGCGAATGTATATGCACATTACCACTGCATGTGTGATGCACTTCTTGTCACCTTATGCAGTAAATTGCAGTGATATGACGCACTACTGAACATATGTACGCAATTTTTGTACCATCAGCCCTGAAGAGTCGTGTTGACTCAACGGCACACGACGAAACACGTGTCGGCATATTGTGACATTTTTCAAGTCTGGATGCAATAAATCATCTCTTGCTGGGACAAGAAACACACTGAAGAATCTGCTTCTGTTCATTTGATCACACCTGTTATTGTACTGAATTTTGTGACACATTGATGTAGTTGCGAGAGCACAGCTGTATAATTGATGAGGGCTGAAAGCCCAAAACGGTCCTAGGATGCTTACATTTGGGATATTTTGTCTTTGGTGGCCATCTTGGAAGGCTTATTTGGTATGAAGTTTCCTATTTTCCTCAATTACTACAGTTTCCTAAGTAGGAAATTCTTGCAGTTTATTTTTACTGTGATTCCATCAAGAAGGCATTCAGATGTGTCACACATTTGCCATAAATTTAGAATGTTAGCACTCTAGTTGCTCATTAGATCATTGTAGTAAAACTACTGCTCACCCTGGAAGTCAGCTGCTGGTATTTTAAGTGATGTTTCAGTCTGCATGTTAGAATTTTTTAATGAAATCGAAGAGGATTTGAGAAGTCAAAATGTGCCCTAATTTTTCTTTCTGCAGCACTAATCATAATTTCTATGACAAAATGAAGCCCCTCATTTTGTTCCTTTGCAAATTAAATCTTTAAGTGTTACCCCTTTATTCCAATCAAGATGGCTTCAGGTGTTCCATACTTTTGTCATTAGTAAGACTGTTAGTGCTCTAGTTGTTCTTTAGAAAACTCTGGGCCATTCTGTGATTGGGCTATACTTAGGCTACATCTGGGTGATATTTGTGCTACATTTGGGCTCTTTTGTCTCTGGCGCCCATCTTGGGAGACTTATTTGTTACGAAGTTTCCTAATTTCCTAATTTCCTACAGTTTCCTCAGTAGGAAATACTTTCAGTTTTTTACTTTGGTTCCATCAAGAAGGCATTCAGATGTGTCACACATTTGCCATAAATTCTGAATGTTAGCACTCTAGTTGCTCATTAGATCACTGTAGTAAAGCTATTGCTCACCAGATAACTTTGCTGCTGGTATTCAAAGTACATGTTTCAGTCTGCATGTCAGAATTTTTTAATGAAATAGAAGGGGATTTGAGAAGTCACTCAAAATGTGCCCTAATTTTTCTTTTTACAGCACTAATCATACTTTCTATGGCAAAATGAACCCCCTCATTTTGTTCCTTTTTAAATGTAATGTTTTTAAGAGTTACCACTTTATTCCAATCAAGGTGGCTTCAGGTGTGCTATACTTTTGTCATAAGTAAGGCTGTTAGCACTCTAGTTGTTCTTTAGAACACTCTGGGAAGTGGCAGTAGAACACAAAGGAATCAACTGACAGTCTCTGCCCTTGTTGGATGTACATGTTTTACTGAGAATGTCAGACTTCATTCTCACATGACTGAGGAAGATAATGTGAATTTACAAAAAATATGCTCTCAGTTTAGCCTATAGATGACCTTCCAAATCTCTGTGGGAAAAGCATGAGAAAATAGTTTTCTCTCAAACATGATTCATGATATCCTAGCAGAAGGCTATTTCACATGGTAAAATCCCTTTAGAACACAGCACTGTTCCTAAAATGAGTATTGTACCATCAACAACTGATTTATAATGTAACTAAAGTCTTAAAACCTTCTTTTAACCACAATGCTTTTTAATGAGGTGCTATCATGTATATTGGTCCCAAGATGGCTGCCAACACTTCTTGGATGAAGTGCTGACAGCCAATCAGATCTCACGATGAAATGTGTGGTTAGGCTCCGCCCAGATATATATATATAATTTTTTCCTTTAATATCTAAAAACTACTGACAAGATTTACACCATTTTAACAAAAAAGCATGAGTCTGAACCAAGGACTACCTCTTTGCCAAATTTGGTGTAATTCCGTTCAGAAGTTCAGGCTGTAGCTTCGACTAAAGGCTCCTATTGGAAATTGCATGGGGGAAAACACGTTTTGGGACCCCTTTTTTTCTCGACCCCCGCTTGACAAATCACCTCCAAACTTTTAGGATCGGAGCGGACTGGAGCGCCCCACAAGTTTTGAAAATGTTGCAAAGATTCATCAACCGGCGCCAAAGTTATTGCAAATAGAATGCTGCGGATTTCCTATGGAAAAAATGTCTTAACTATAGCTACCAACTTTGGCGCCGGTTGACGAATCTTCGCGAAATTTTAAAAACTTACGGTCAGCTCCGGTCCTCTCCTATCCTGAAAGTTTCACAGTGATTCGTGAAGCAGGGGCTGAGAAAAAAGGGGGTCCCAAAACGTGTTTTGCCCATGCAATTTCCCATAGGACCTTTAGCCACAGCTACAGCCCGAACTGCTGAACAGAATTACGCCAAATTTGGCAAAGATGTAGTCCTCGGTTGAGACTTGTGCCTTTTGCTTAAATGGTGTCAATCTGATCAGAAGTTCCTGAGAAAATTACCGTTAAAAGAATTTATATCTTTGGGCGCAGATGATCCGTCGACTATCTGCGTTCCGTGAGTGTATTGTAAGCGCACTCTTCCGATCACGCGCTGAATGCTAATTGGCTGTCAAGTGGTTGTCAACATTCAAAACCTGGAACTGTTGGCAGCCATTTTGTGCCTCGGAAGAAGCGAGGCTGAAGAAGTCAGTGGAATATGTGTGCAAAACGTAGAAAGGGGGCAGAGTAGAAATACTTTTACCCTCTAGACCTGCTTAGGGCCCATAAATTCTTATTTTTTTGTTTAAAACGACCCGGCAGGTGCGTGTAGGGTGCGCAGACTCTGCCGTAAAAAAATTAATAAATAAATAAAACTGAGCTTTTTTTATAATTATCCCCCGGGTGGCTAAATACCGGGGTCAAAATTATTAAATTTTATGGGTCGCCCAGAGGGGCCCCCAGCCCCTGGGATCGTCACCCCACAGGGCTAAAATAAAAAATGGTAGGGGGAGGGATCCAAGGTTCTCAAAGCCATGGGAACCACCACCCCTAAGCTTTATGTATTGTGGGAGGGGGATGTGTGGCCCCCTCCTGGAGCACTAGAGGGCCTTGTCACCCCCGGGGCTATAAAAAAAATGGTTGGGGGGCTCTCCAAAGCCCCGGGGAACACCATTCCCCGGGGCTTTATGTATTGTGGGAGGGCCGGCTTCTGCAGGGTCCCGGGGTGTCCATCCCACCCTCCCATAGCAAGGAAATCTGTTCTCTCTTCCAAAATCTAAATCAGAATGCTTTTTCACATGGGGAGCTGCATGTTAGTTGCTCCCCATGTGGAAAAGCAATGCCGGCTCCCAAACGCGTTGAAGTTGTGCACCAAAGGCGCTGGAGTCGTGCAACCTACAGATTATGAGTCGTGCCTTCAGCGCGTGTACACCAGGGGGCCACACTGAGCACTGCACTGGGTGCGTGACTTCTACTTTTACAGTATAAAACATAGCCTCTATCAGTAAGTTCTAATATCCCTGGGGACCCTCTTATAAAAAATGTTGGGGACCGCGGGGGGGCCATAATGTCCCCACGGTCCCGCCGGCTCCGCACGTCCTTCGGGAGCCGGCACTGCTTATCCACAAGCAATCTGGTTTGGAATTTGAAAGTGAGAACTGAGAAAAAAAGAAATTTTACATGGCAAATATGTCCCCTGCGTGTACCCCAACGTTTAGTGTAGGTGCATGTCACCCATGCATTTTCCCTCTCTGGCCTGCATTAATGATGCCTCTGCATTTATGTCCCACATTAGGATGCCAGTCACCAAGTCTTCCATAAAAGAAATGTTACTTTTGCACTGAGGCCCATGTGTTTGCATTGTGCACTTTTAATATATCGCAAAGAACCCATTTGTCCATTTCGTGGCTCAGCCAGTCCCCGAATTGAGGTTTCATGCCTCCAGACACTCTGAGGGCTGTAGCTATGTATCCCTGACCTCGCATACTTTTGGCTAAGCCGAGAGGGGCCCAGCACGGGGTGCCAAGACAGTATTGTGCACAACAGTTATCTGCTTGCTCTACAGAATCACATTCCTGCCTGGTGAAGGAGGTAAACAGAACCCGTCTGTAGAGATAGGGCCTAGCCTTTCTGTCTCCGTTTAAGTGATTTTCAAAGCTCGCGTCCGTAGAAAGCTCAAGGCCCCCACGCAATGAACGAAGAAATAGATGCCCACACTGGCTCTTGGTGATGAGCGACCTTTGCTTCAGATAATACATCCCCGGACTTAAGATATCAGATAATACCAGATGTGCTGGTCGCCCTGACACTGAAGGCCTCCCTACCAGACCGAAAGTCAGTCCCCTCCAGTTACACGTCAGTTGCACGTCATGATCAAGTTGCGCACACAAGTAGGGCAAAGTTCCAGCTGGCCATGCAACCCCCCTTCATGTATCCACCCACCTATGACTCACCTATGACTCCTCAAGTGAACGCCCACATGTACGCCCTCATGCATGCCCACATGTTCTTATCTCTTTTTCTCTTAGTCTGCCATGAAGCACTCCTCCTTATGTGCGAAGTTGAATGTATAAATATTGTACTCTGTGAAAAAAAGTTTAGAAGACCCTTCCTGAACCTTAGTGGTGATGGAACCGATTCTCCCGTAACTCGAGTTATTGAAATAAAGCCCTTTTGAATCGGACATCACAGACTCTGCCTCTCACTTTATGCATGACCCTTTGTTTATTTATAGAAATTATGACAGGGTAATACTTTATTTACCACAGAACAGATTTCACTGCTTTGTCTTTCAAAATCCAAACCAAGTTTGCTATGGGAGGGGCGGGAGCCACAAGATTCCCGCCCTCTCATAGCAAACAGCAGTGTCCCAGGGGTAGGTACCCCAGGACACTGCAGGAGCCTGCCCTGGGGCATGGTTGTCCCCAGGTCCCGCGAGGGCTCCAGGCAGAGGGCCACGCAGCCTGCCTCCCACAATACACAAATCCCCAGGGGTGGTGGTTCCCGGGGCTTGAGGGGGGTCGTTGAGGCCCACACACTTCTAATTTTTGCAGCGGGGGCTTGGACACAAAAGTTGCACAAGGGGATTGTAAATCTGGTACATAGTGTTCTGTTTTACTTTGATTTCCTTTCTGTCATGTAGAGGATCCTGGATAAATATAACGGTTTCTGTACAGCCAGTACCTTTCAACCCTACCCCCAAACTTCTTACTGCCTGTTACCATAGTAACAGTTCATGGAACACTTAAGTGAGCGCAAAGGTTAGAAGTTCACCACACAATGTTGCTAATCGAAACAGTTACTGTGCTGGAGTTTTTTAAAAGGTTCCATAGGAACCGTTAGTCATAGCTATAGACTGTGGTAAAGAGCTGGTAAAGAGTTAGCCTCAGTATTATACTTTTAGTAATGAATATCATTTCTATTTTTAAATGTTTTATAACTATATGGTTATCACACTAAATAGTGAAATGTTGTCAGAAAAAGAAGACGGATATACTTTTTTTTAATTAACTTTTATTAAAACAACAATAATCAACTGGAAACGTAACTTAAAGATAACAATGTAATAAATCCCAAGAAACCTAACTTTAAAAAAACAATTATATAAAATGTGATATGGACTCCAATAGAAGTAGGGTAGGTAATCTGCAAAACAAAAATGAAAGTAAGTGTTCAAAATTAGATCGATGTGACTAAATGAGCTCAAACATTACAAGTTAAGGTAATATTTGGCGATATTTTTTTAATTTGCACGTCTACAGTGTGCCTGGTACATTCCACCTCTCTTATAGGCTCGCTTGGAAGAGGTGTCTGTACGGAAGTGCCTACTGCGTCATATTTGCAGTATGGATCAACAGGTCTTAAAAATGACAGAATTAGGTGAGAGATCAAGTAATTATGCAGGACAATATTCTTTGGGGCTTATTTACAAATCCCTTGCGCCACTTTTGTTTTACTTTTCCCATGTTAAAAGTGACGCAAAAGTGGTGCAAGGGGCTTGTAAATAAGCCCTTTTATTTCTAACGCACTTAATCAGAGGCATTGTATATTTAGGCCGATCTGCTTAGCTTGTGTAAACACTGTGAGCAACAGAGTTCACAACTTGAACTCAGCTTTGGTTGTATTTGTACACTCAGGATAATGTATTTCATCAACTTCCCCTGTAAGGAGGTGTCTGTGCGCTGTTTTTCTTCCAAAGTACTATATCCCATGCACTCCCACTGCATAGCGGTGAGTTCTCAATATTGCGTATCTAGACTGTTGCACCCTATTGAGTCGCAGAGTGCGGAGGTGAGTGCGTTTTCTTGCGAACTCAGAGGCAGTTTGACAAGCCCCTTGCCCCACCGTTACACAAAAGTGGGGCAAGGGGCTTGTAAATCTGCTGCTCAGACTGTTGTAACCTATCTATTCTTACTGCTCGGAGGTAATTGTACATTCCTATGCAGTGAAGCTGCTGCAAACTACCCACTCTCTTCTTTCACAGATGACTTGTCATTGTTTCTGAAACAAGCTTCTTTGCTCACCTTGTGCCATGGGCGTGATTCAAAGAGGGTGCGCCACGAGTCAAAGCAGCTTTCTCAGGCATTGTAAAGATGGCCACGCATCATCGCAGAATCCATAAACGTAGAGCTTTGGAGGTGTTTGAGGGGATGATGACGCCAATTTGTGAAATACAACCTGTAAGATAAAAAGGAAGATAAGATTGTGCGTCATTTGTTTATGAAAGGAGAGCGGAAGTGAGAGAGTGACTGAAAAGAATATTCCCAGCTCACCGTTCTGTCACTGGTGTGTTTTTCACCACGTGCCAGGACATAGTGCACCCTGAAGCTCTACGTCTAAAAGATAGTAAAAGAAAGATGTTATGATTGGTATTTGTTACTATCTTAATGTGAAGCAAAATTACATCGCCCTTTCACACACCTTCCCTCCCGCATTTAAAAACAACTATTTGTACAGTTTATATACCTGACATTTGACCGATCATAAAAACGTTCCTGCTATTAGAAAAATAATATATAAATGCAATAAGATACGGTATATAGGACTGTGTACGCCTAAATCACTGCATCACTTTTTTGTATCCAGTCTGCTGCACCCCACCAACTCCCTTCGATGCTCACCCAGGCCTCACTGCTCACCTTTTCGTGGACAGGACACCTTCTACATCATGCAGTCCTGCTCTGCCACCAATAAATCTGATATATGGTGCCGAGTCTTGATATTGATATGGCTAACAACATACTCGTGCTCCCATCATCATCGCAGGTTCCTCACCCACTCAGTCCATCCGATACCACTAACTCAGTGACCAAAGAGGCCACACACGTAGTGGTGTGCCCTTTGTACTCGGTGGTTCGGGCCTACATGAGGCGTCCGAACCACCGGGACCATCACAGCGTTTGGGATTGGAGCAACTCTAAAATGACATAGAGCACATGCGTCTTTTTTATTGGTAGGGTCACGTGTGTAGTGACGCATGTGCTGGATGGGTGTGGCCATGAGGGAGTGTGTGTGTGTCGTTCTGACAACTAGACCTGGAAGTAAGACATCAGTACAATGGAAATCTTAGCAATGTTTTGTTTTTGTTTTTTCCTGGTAGCGTAAGTGAAGTGGGCTGGCCTGATGTATGCCAGTGCTGCTCAAGGCTGTGAACCATGATTCCAGAGCTATGGGGGTGATTCTGTTGTGAGCTATATGAGAAATCAAGTTATTCAGGTGTCTGTTTTGTATGCTGACGTCACCCGGGTCTTAAACGCAAATGTGTCATTATACCTGTAAAGATCCACAACATGGACAACATGAAAGGTACGGGCAATCACTGACTATATTCATCCATAGTTGCACACATAAAAGATGGTGGACATGACGCATTTCTGCGATTATGAATGTTTGTTGTACATTCAGTGGAGTGTTGTAGCTGTATTAATACAGGGCTGTGAAATGTTTAAGTAGCAGTTTTTGGCACATGAAGGGCAGCTAATATATATAAATGTATGTGGTTATTCGGGAATACTGTTGAACTTGGTGCTGTAAATCAGTGTTCGAGCCTCGGAGTTGCGTCCTCATCCTGTTATTGTAGAGTAATTACATAATTTATGCGTGCCTGAAAATGTACTGTAAATACGGTGCTCATGTATATTGCTAATATACTTTTGGATTTTTTTGCGCTATATAAATATGCTAAAAAAATTAATCAAAAAAAGGAGAAATAGCCCACACTTACTGTCAGAGGTAAGATGGTTGTATACGCTATTTATATCACAATATAATGTGGTAGAACACAGGAGCAGCATTTTATGAACATAATAAATATACAGACACAGATAGATAGTTGAAGTGTGTACGGGCACATGTGCTCGATTCCATTTTATTACGTTGCTGTTGGTAACAAGTAGAATAGTAATTATGATATCATACATAGATATTCAATCGTAAATGGTTTATGATTTCTGCTTTACAAAGGTAAGAGCACTACATGTAAACAAAATACACAGAAGATGCTATCGTAAAGTGTTCATGAGTTGTGGTGCACTGAGGTAGGGTCGGTTTGTGTGGAACCTGCGATGATGTGTGGTTCATGCAGACCGCACTGCTAACAATGTCTTTTGCTACTGAATTTTTCCTTAATAAGGCCACGTGGCGATTATTTATGGTGCACTGAGTTAGTGGTACGTCTGGTAGTCAGCATGTTGCCTACTGGACTGCATAATCTGTAATCACAATTGAAATAAAAGATGAAACATGTATGGAATACATTGTTAAAATGTGTATGTTGCAGGGACATTATAGTTCAAGATGTGACCTGTGCTGTCCGCAGTGTAGACTGCCATTGACTGTGCCTTTGCAATTGCAGAGTGAATTTTGTTTTTCAACTTAACCTAGAACTGATATAAAAGAAGTTTTTGGAAGAAGGCTACTAAAGGGATATTGTGTAGGGTTTGATAGATGTTTTATTTAGTTTGGTACTGCACTTTGCAAATAATGAAAAAAGAGTCAGTTGAATTCTGCTTGAATACGGCCATGTGGCGATGAATTATGGTGCACTGAGTTAGTGATACCTTTGGGACTGAGCGTGTACGTAACCTGCGATAATGCGCCGTCCGGACAGGCCGCACTGGGGGTAATGTTTTTTGACTATTGAATTGTGCCTTAATAAGGGCATGTGGCTATTATTTATGGTGCACTGAGTTAATGGTACAGTTGGTGCTCAGTGTGTGCTCACTCTGCGATGATGCGTGATTCTAGCAGTCTGTACAAAAAGCATTGACTGTTGCATACTCTACTGCATGAACTTGGAGGGGAAAAAAAAACTACCATCAATGGTTATCAATTGCTCTGCAAACTAGGTCTTCTGATTGCTCCCCATAACAAATTAAACAATTGCATTTCATGCAGTGCATTCTTTCTCAAAATGGGGACGTATGTCTGGTGGTGGTGTTGAAGGTGATGCCACAGAGGTACTTGGTATTGCCGGTGGAGGAGGTATATTTTGGTGCTGTGTTCTACATTCTTCGTGAACATAGTTCACAGGATGCTGGAATTAAAGGTGTTTGCGCATACTAGCAGTGCCACAGGAGTATTTTTTCTCTGTGCCTTAAATAAATGAAGGCTAAATTCCCTACTGTCTGTATTGTGGATAGAAACCTGATTTCAAGTTGTGAATACTACTGTCCGCAGTGTACAGCGAAGCCACTAGTCAGCACAGTTATAGAAGAATGCTTTTTTCACTTATTTAAACAAAATATAAATACATCAGTATAATTGTCTCTGCATTAAGTAAATCAAGGCTGCATTCCCTACTGTCTACAGTGTGCTTGTGAAGCTGTATTCAAGTTGTGAACCCTGCTGTCCGCATTGTAAACTGAAGGCAGTAGTTGACACAAACATTGAGGAATGCTTCTTTTGTCATAGTTAACAAAATCTGAGGACACAGTACAATTTTCTCTTCCTCAAATAAATCGAGAATTCATTTAATGCTGTCTGTAGTGCTGATGCGTTTCTGGTATCAAGTAGTGAACTCTGTTGATCTCAGTGTACATTTGAAAACAGTACTCAGTACACTCATTGAGGAATGTTTTTTGTGGCATCCTTTAACAACATTTTATCTGCCTTACATAAATCAAGGATAACTTGAATGCTGTCCGTAGTGTAGATCAAAGGCTGAATTCAAGTTGTGAACCCTGCTGTTCGCAATGTACACCTTAGGATGCACTGCATTATCTGTAATGTACTCCATACATTGACTGTTGCATACGGGACTCATGAACTGGTATCAAGTGGTGAACTCTGTTGATCGTAGTGTACATTTGAAGGCAGTACTCAGTACAGTCATTGAGGAATGTTTTTACCTCATCATTTAACAAAATTGTCTATGCCTTATATAAATCAAGCCTAACTTGAATGCTGTCCATAGTGTAGATGGAAAGCTGAATTCAAGTTGTGAACCCTGTTGTACGCAGTGTGGATTGAAGGCAGTAGTTGACACAGACATCGAGGAATGCTTTTTGTCACTTATTTAAACGAAATCTGAAGACACTGACCATGTCATGAATGATGTAATATGTGACCTCATCACCAGTGGATTGCAGGCGTGAGAGTTACAGTTAGTACCCCCAGCCCCCACCACCATGAAGTATTTAGGTACACAAAGGCTTGTATAATGGTGACCAATATTACTCCCAGCACCATCCCCAACTAAATAAATTATAAATAAATTACAAGCAGGAGGAGATAGATTGCGAAAGAGGAGAAGAAAGAGGTAACAACCCAAATATTGCAAAAAGAAGGCATGACAGAGGATATTCCCCCCTATTCTACTCATGGAGAAAATCCCATTCACTCATAACCTAGGGGGATTTTCCCGCAAGCGAGGAAAATTAGTCCTTGATTTCATGATCTGACATAGCTATGGAAACCCTCCCCACATTCAAATGAGGCAGAAAACAACATATTATGAAGCTGTTGTCCCTGCGTAGTGGTTCGCCAAATACTCCTTAGCTTTATCTCTGAAGTGAATGTTTGAGTTTTTCATCTGATGTTTATCTTCAAACGGGCAGGATGCAGCAAAAAAGAGTTACCCCCGATATCCTGGAATGCCTCAATTATTTGCCTTTATCGATACCTGCTCTCCACTGTGATGTGACATAAATCAGGAAGTAAAAAGAATGAGTGGCCCTCATAACTCCTTCTAACTTCAGGATGAGCATTTTTAAAGATTAGCCGTTATAGCAAGAAACTACCAAAGTACACAAGTATGGCTCTGGGTTTATCAGCCTAGGGGTCCCTTTCTTTTTAAGCATCTGAAGAAATCAATGTACGTGTTGAACCTCCAAGTCCCAGTTCCACATTATGAGGTCAGAGAAGAGTCAGCATAAAAGCTCTGATATACCTCCCTTCCCAGATTATTTCTCTGTTGTCTGTCTCAAAATCTTCCACCTTCCATGGTACATCAGTCATCTGTGATTTTAAGTCATCCTTCTGGCCCATCAATGCTCCAACGTCAAGTGCCAATGCATGCTTCTCCACTGTGGCAATCCTATCCCCAATTTCAAAACAGGTTTTATCGATCTTCCTAATTGCCCCTTGCAGTTTTATTGTGGCTAAGCAAGCCCTCAAGCTCTTACTAATGAGTCTCCTCTTGAAGCTGTTTTATGGATCTATAAATAAGCCCCAATGAAGACTTTTCCAATTCTTGTGACCCTGCGATAAAAGACGTTTGAGTCTTATCACTTGGAGAGTTTAGCCCTGTATGCCCGTTATACTCATCTGGATAAACATGCTGGGTGTTCAAGTAGTGCCATTTCAAAGTTCGAGCAAAGCCACGATCCTTACCAACAGTGGACCCCCTTTTCAGTTCCTCCCTTTGTGCTTTTTTTGTGTCTTGGCGGGCCTTGGCGTAGCAAATAATTCAACTGTCACATTACTTGAGCTAACCTCTGATGCCCCCGAGGCCCAAGACAGTAAGTTCTCCTTTGATTCACTAATACTCAGGGTGGAGGCAGCAGAATCCAATGTAAGCAAGAAAAACGCTACTTTGTGATCTGTGGAGCCCACCAAACCTATTGTCCCAGCAGCGCAGCACTTCTATCTGACAGAGGAGAGGCTCTATAGTACCAAAGTGCACAGAGATCAGTGCCATATTTACTGTTTTATCAACCAATGCACGCTAGGGGTGAGGATGTATATGCCCCAGCGTGGACATCAAGATCGCAGGGGTTGGATTCCCCCAATAGGTTCCCCCAAACATGCCCCACACTAACCGGTGTAGCATCCAGTCTGACCAGCTCCAGAAGATTGTTGGGGGCCTATTGCAAAGGTATGATAACTTTTCCAGCACCTTTCGGGGATAAAACAGTTACTCAGCATCCTGTAGTTTCCCAGAGAAGCCACCTGGCGCCATCTTGGTCACCAGTGTAGGTTTGCTCTCTGCGGTAGTAAAAAAGGAGACTCCAGTTGCTATAGAAAAAAAAGCAAGTAGAGGATGACTAGACTACTTGCGTGTCCCTCACCGAGATTGGCTCTGTTTTGCAGTGCACCACTTTGCCCCTGGAATTCCTAGTCTTTGGTTACCCTGCTCTCATGTTTCCTCAGTCAGATTGTGGTTCTGGGGGGGATTTGTCCAGGTACACGTTATAAAAGTGCACAGCAGTCTCTGTCCGATCCCGGCCCTGCTTCATGCTTTTTGGCTGCATCTTCTCCTCCTGTAGGCGCCGCACCAAAATACCACAAGATTTCCAGCCGACCGGCGTGCCATTCAAAAGACAATGGTCAGTGAATTGTAGAGTACCTGGATATCCAGTCCACGTGTATTCTGCCATGCAGCTCACGTGCCCCAACAGAAATTTCTCCACATGCCTTTTCAGCCTAACCACCTTGTCTCTATCCCCTCTGCCAACCCTTCCTCCAACATTACATCTTGAAAAACTGCTAGAGCTGAGAGGAAGCGACTTGCGAGATGTGTTACACAGTCGCCATCTTACTTTGGCTGTGGTAAGGTAAGGAAATATTTTATTGTTTGGTTAATTAAAACCTTTACGATTTCCATATAAAAACGCAATTGCAACAAAATTCATGTTCTAAAACAAATTAAATTGAACATGTAAAACTGTCATGAATTATATTGACATACAGAGAGCAGCAGCAGCAGAGTTCATATTCTAAAACCTTTTAAATAAAACATGTAACCTTCTTGAATTGTATAACAAGCACAGAGCAGTTGTCAGTAAATATTTACACAGTCCGTAAGTTATGAAGGCAGGACTCAATTTTCAAAGTGAGAGAGAGGGACTGTTCCATAATCAGTTAGTTGTTAGCAGCAATAAAAGAAGATTTGCTGTTAGCTTTAAGGGGCCATGTGGCGCAGTGATTAAGCAGTCTGGTTACTGGACGCAAGAGATTTTGCCCCTGCCACTTCCATGAATTGAACAATGTGACACGCTAGTTGTACATCTACGCCTCCAAAACATGTCTTCACAGTCTTCACAGCTTGTCTGCAGGATCTTATCCACTTTGTTACAAAGAGCGGCTTTAGTAACTGTCGCCGTTCGGCCTGTAGATTTCTGCATATACATAGCAGATGTAAAACACTTTCGTTGGCATCTTCGCATAAGCGGCATATTGACTGACCATGAAGTCGCTTCCATGGGGGAAGATGTGGTAAAGATGGTAAAGTGCCCTAACGAAGGTGAAGATATTTTTCTTTCCTCTTTCTATTGAAGCCTGTGCCTAAGTATGGTTGTGGGGAGTGTCTTCTGCTAGTGATAACTTTTTAACTATTTTGTTAACGATTTGCTTAAAACAGGGATAGGGTCCTGAGGCTGCCCAGAGTTCCTTGAGTCCCAGACGGTCTATAGATGATGTCAAATAAGACCTTGCTGCACACTCATTCTTTAGATGTATTTCTTTCCATAAATGTGAGTTCAGAGTCACTGCTACAGATTTTTTTATCCTGTACCAGGCCTTAACATAGGATCCTTTCCCAGCTATTTTTTGGCTTTGCATGCCGAATTCTAGCCTGATTTGGGCTGGTGAGATGAACTTTGGTAAATTAAATATTATTCTGGCAGCTCTAGACACAGTTCTGTCCAAAGTCAATGCATTTCTTCCCCTCAGACACTCACTCCCATAAGTGATAGCCGGGATGAGTTTCGCTTGCTAGACTTGTAGCAGTGGGATAAGGCTAGGGCTGGCCGTTTTCTGTTTGATCGATTTAATGGCTACCGCAATCTAGTTGCCTCTTCTTTTAATTGCTTCTTTTTGCAGATTGAAAGTCCCCTTATTATCCATGATCACACCTGGATTCTTGTACTGGTCCACTACTTCGATTGAAGAGTCTGCTATTTGCCAGCAGTATTTGGAGGTTTCCTTTTTCGGATGTATCCTCATAACCTGTGTTTTGTCATGATTATTGGTTAGTCCATTAGATGTAGAGTATCGACTAGTAGTGTCCAATAAGCTTTGGAGACAGATGGGAGTCTGGCTGACGAGTACGAGATCATCTGCGTAAAAAAGGTTGGAGAGTGGGAGACCTCCAAGCTTAGGCGGGTGAGAGTTGCTAGTACCCAGTTCCTTTCAAAGGTCAGACATAAATAAGTTGAAGAGCGTAGGGGCCAGTACGCACCCCTGTTTAAGCCCCATGTTAGCTGGATATTTCCTGGACAAATACTTTCCCTTTCCTAGCTTTACTTGGACCCAAGTGTTTGTGTGAAGGAGTATTAACTGATTTAGGAGAGCAGATGGTATTTTCATTTCCTTGAGTTTGTGCCAGAGCTTGTTCCTATTGACTTTTTCAAAAGCCGACGAATAGTCGATGAAGCACATGAATAGAGGTAGTTTTGCTGTCTTAGCCCTGTCTATCAGTAGGGATAATGCCAGAATATTAGTAGTTGTCCCCATGCCCTTGCAGAAGCCTGTTTGGTTGATTGGTATAATTGTTTGATCTTCGATCCAGGCTGTTAAGTCCTCCAGAAGGAGGCCAGCATAATATTTTGCCTCGATGTGGATTAAGGCTACAAGCCTGTAACTCTTAGCTAAGTTCTTATCCCCTTTCTTGTATAATGGGGATATAATTGAACCCCGCCAGGAGTCTGGGATAATCTCACCTTCTGCTATTTTGACATGCAGCGGCAATAGAATGGAAGCCCAGTATTCCGGTTCCAATTTGAATAGAATTGGTGGAATCCCATTAGGGCTAGGGGCGCCGTCCCTCTTACCCTTGGTTATCCTGTTCTTAATCTGTATGGTTGTGAATGGAAGATGATTGTTCCTGGTTGGAGCTTTTAAATATGGGTAGGATGCCTCGGATGTGGTTTTTTTCAAGTGGTACTGTATCTGTATTGTTGTGAATGGAAGATGATTGTTCCTGGTTGGAGCTTTTAAATATGGTTTGGATGCCTCGGCTGTGGTTTTTGTCAAGTGGTACTCCAATAGTAGGCACCTGGGCAAGGTGAGCTCTATTTCACAATCTATCCCATGCCCAAACAGTGCCACTTGCAGTATTCAGTTCAGTCAGGAGTCCACAGGTGAGTGAAAGCAGGAATGGATTGAGCAGAATGGTATCAGCATTGTCTGCTCGATTGAAATGGGTGGGTGAATAGATATGTGACGGAACCAATACGGTGCAAAATGAACTTCCATACAGAAATAATACAAGTTGAAGTCTGGTGCAGAGACACCACCATGATCGAATGGGAATATTAGTGTCTTCCATTTTATTCAAGGCAGTTTGTCCACCCAGATCAAATAATGCAGATCCAAAGCAGTTAAAGAAAGCTTTAATAAGCAGCAAATTAATGTTTTCAAACTGGAACAGACAACTGTTTTGGCAATGGTCAATCTCCCTGTAAGGGAGTAGGGCAGCTTGATCCAGCAATTTTAGAAGTACGGTCTCTGACAAAAAGTGCAGCATCATAGGTATATACTGACACGATAAGGCGTCTGGCAGTAAAACTAAGCCTCCCTTCTGAGTCGTCCTGCCATAGTCCATCAGCAATGGGCTCCTTTAAAAGTTCAAGTAATATCAGGGATAGCGGGCATCCCTGCATGTTTCCCTAAAATATTTGAATATGATCAGATAGCAGCCTATTCTGTTGAATGTGTTCTATGGGATAGGTTTCCTGCAGCCTGGTCCAGTTACTATAGTTTGTGGTGAAGCTAATTCTTACTAATATTGAAAACAAATACTACCATTCCAAGAAATCAGAGGCCTTAACCTTTTTAAAGTGTGGCCATCAGCCAATTAATGCCCCAGTGCGGCTGGCGGCTATTGGCTAACACTTGGGAGAGGGATTAAACTAGATGCCAGGGATTTCACTTTTTAAATACAGGGGTGGGTCGGCGAAGCATGGCCATGGCCAAATCCCCACCCCGAGTGAAGGGGAAAACCGTCTTTTTTGTCGGCCAAGTGGCAGATGGGGGTAATTACTCCTGATCTGTCCCTCCGGGGGACTAAAAGCCCACAAGACTAAGGGAATGCATTTTTTAAATAGGGTTTGGGATGTCCCATCTTGGGCATCGCTATGTCACCCAAATTAAATGGGGCAACAGTCCTTCTTCCCTCCTGAGGGGCAGATTGGGGTAATTACCTCCAATCTTCTCCCTAGGTGGGAAAAGCCCACTAGACACCAGGGCTTTTCTTTAATGTAGGGGTGGGGCTGCCCACCATTAGCCTGACTATGCCCCCAACCCAGCTACATGGGTAAACTGTCTTTGCTGCCCTGTGGCAGAAGAAATAATTACCCCCATTTGCTACAGGGGCAGAAAGCCCACTGTATGACAGGAATATATACTTTTCTTAAAATAATGGGTTGGATGTTTTTCATCTTAACATCATGCCCCACACTCACCCCTTAAACCTCAACATGCTTTCTGCTCCCCTGCGGACTAAAGCATCCCATCCTAAAGTCAATTGAGAGAACATTGATTCTTTTTGGTGTTGTTTTTAGATATGGGTCTAACTCTCAATTCACTTGCAATGGTGAATGGTGGACATATTGGGCTTGGGTAGGCTACCACCTGGAAATACCTAACAGACCTAGACAGTTCTGGAAACTAGACATCTGGGGGAGTCCAGGTTTGTGTGTGTTCCATACATCCCATCACCATTTTCTTATCCACAATTCCCTACAAACCTCAAACCTTGACTTAAACAATAATCTTCCTCACATTTCTGTTAGTAAACCTCCTGGAATCTGTTGGGAGCCATACATTTCCTACCACACAGCATCCCCCAAAGTCTCCTGATAAAAATGGTTCTTCACTTATATGGGTGGGCCAAGAGAACTTGACACAAAAGGACCTAAAGTGCTACATGAAGGTTAGGTATCTCAATAGAAGTAGCTGCAGGAGTTCCAGCTGTGCTCAACCACCACCCATGCAAACCTACCAACCACAGACATTTTTAATAGAAGTCAACCAGGGGATTCCAGAGTGGTGTGCCATGCATGAATCCCATTGGGATCTTCTTACCTACAATGCCTTGAAAACCTCAAACTTTGCCTGAAATCACATATTTTTCATACATTTCTGAGAATGAAACTTCCAGAATCCACAGAAATCCTCAAGATTCCTAACACTCAGCATTGCTCCACTTGTGCTGATAAAAACGCAATGCCACTTGTGTGTTTGGGCCTTTTACCTGCAACAGAAATTGATCAAACCGAGGTCAATGAGAATCCCCATGCAAGAGCACATGCAAGTATGCTACATAGCCTTTCTGCCTCTCTGTGTCTTCTGGAATTGCCTTCTTTGCCCAAGTAATTGAGCTCCTTAGTTTCAACCTCCCAGTATTCCTTAAGATTGTCTGCATATCTGTGAACATAGCTGTTGCTTGTGATTGCGTTGCTTGGATTCAATTCTACCAATGTGATTATGATGTTATGTATGGTTTTTAGGATTCCTGATTCTAGGACCACCGTTTTACATGCCGTACATGCCACCTCCTGTGTACCAATTTCAGAAAACATGCATTCATTTAGGGCAAATTCTTCAACTATTACAATATGTATCTCAGAGCAGCGAAACACTATGCGGCACAACCTCGCCCATCAGCGGTGACGCTCCTGGATCCTGTACCCGGAACCAGGCCTGCCGCCTGCTGCCAAGTTTAAGGGGTGGTGTCGCTGCACAAAGGGGGGCCTTGTAGATCCTTAATTAGTAGTAACCAGGTGAATGTTTTACACTGGAAAACTTGCAACTCAATGAGGACTGGACTGTGAACACATAGGTTCCGGATTTGTGCACCACCTATACAATATGAGCACTAATTTCATTAGCGACCATCCAATAACCAATTCTTGACCACAAAACATGTGCAGTGGATACACATGTAGCACACACATCCAAGGATGAATGACATGCAGATGTTGATTGTGTCATAGGGTGACTTGATCTTGTGTAATTAGGACATTCCCGTGTTGTTGGGTCGCTGCACAGTTCAAGACGAGACCATAAAAGTGTCCACAGTCACATTAATTTTGCCCCCCAGCTCTGGGCCCAAATTGCATGGTATCAAGTGAAACCTGGTGGGGGAATTCCAGTTTGTCTATGTTTGGAACTTTGCATCACTAGACTGCTTCATTTTAATGAGTAGAGCTCGGACCACTCATAATCAGCCAATAAAACCTCAGAGCTGGGTCAACTGATAGGGTCCAAGAGTAGACCCACACCAGTGAGTAGGGTAGCCATCCCCCTTCCCCTTAATTTATGCTGCCTCTACCAGGCTGCAGTCGAGCTCTATATCTGCTAGTACGGCCAATCCTATCAATCAAGGTTGGAGCTATCCCCTCTTCTAAGAAAGATAGCAGTCAGGTGACCACTCTGACTCAAATCCCAGCCACCCTGGATTAGCTTCCATTTCGTTTCCCCAGTTTGGGCTGTGTTGCTCTGCCTTTTGGTGTCTTCTCGATATGCCAAGAAGCAGATTTTACCCCCAGATTTCAACCCTCGTAGGCTTTCCGACCCTCACCTTTCAAAAGATCCTCAAATCCTCTACATGTAGGAATCCAATCTAGCATGGCTGAGGCTCATGAGGCAGTTCTCAGCTTATCTTAGATGTAGCAGTCTGTGCCTCTGAAAATGGACAGATGGACCAGTCAGTTTCAGCCGTCCAAGATCCAAGTGTGGCCTTCAGGTTGCTCTCTCTGAGCGCAGTCTCAGGCTTCACTGCAATGAGTTCAGATGCCCATATCTACTCCCTGTGGATATCTTCACTTCAACTAGGGGTGAGCAAATTCTGCTTTTGTGTAATTCCCTGAAATTTCGAAAACATCACTCAAAATTACACAAAATTACTCAAAATGGGATACCATCATTTAGAGCCATTTTTTGTGTGCAAAATTTGACCTTGTATTAAGTTTGGGTGTAAGAGTGCATTTCTTGAAACAGCACAAATAACTCAAGCGCTGCATGCAAAAGCTACACCTTATGACCATTCTCATTGTTGCTAAGCATTCAAGGTAAAGTTTTGCTATGAATGGCACATAATTAAGCGACATGGAATATTGGTGTAACTTTAGAAATTTTGTGTAACTAGCTTGATGCAAAATTTGCATGGATATCCTCCAGCTCAAACCCATATCTGACTCAGTGAGATATCTATTTTATCAGCACATGCGCAAAAAGGATAATTGGAGGATTTTCACTCTGGCCAGCAGAGCCTGTCTAGAAGGCAGCCATCTGGCAACCTATCCCCAAATATTTCATTCGAAATTTTTAAAAGATAAAGGCAACACTTATATTATCACCCCAAAAAATAAAATAACCACACTACTAAAACTGCAGACCCCAACTCCTAATAAATCCCATAATCTCCTTCAGAACAAATGTGATCCACAATAATTATAAACATAACCAATTAAAAAATATAGTCAAAATTCGAATATGAAGCAGTTAAAACTTAACAACAATGTAAATAAATATAATAAGTTAAAAAAGGAAGATTTAACCTGTCAAAAGGTTTATTTTGCCAGGTCAAAATAGCAGTTTAAAACTGCTGAAGTGGCAGGCCTGAGAAATGTTATAAGTAGGAGGGGTTGCAAAACTCAGTGAGATTCCGTGGAGTTCCGCGAGCTGGCGGAATTCAGCAACTTGCGCTGCTCACACTGATTTCTAGAGCCAGGAACTTGTTCCGCACTGTAAAATCAGTGTGAATGGCACCAAGCAGTACTCTGCTTCTATCTGCCGCTTGAGTGGATTTTCTACTCGAGCAGCAGCTTCCTCAACAAGATTGGTCGCAACCTGCCATGGCTGCCAGCATTTAGGAAATATCACCGGGAGGCGTTCAAGCACCCAGAACTCGCGCCAGGGGATGCAAATCGCTCCCTCTCACCAACTTAGTATTTAGAAAGAGGAGGGAGTGCATTCTTCATTTAATAATGTCCTTCTACAATTTTTCAGCTCTTCCCGCATTGACTTCATATTCACCTAGCTGTCCCATATAAAAGATGCTCCCATGCATTACTGACATGAACAAATCCCTGTAGACCAATTTGAGGCAAGTTTGGTGGGCAGATCACCTTTAAGGAAGACCAGTCTGATAAAAATATTGATTCTGCTTTAAAGAAATTTATTCTGGTACACATTTGACATTACAGGCTGGTATTTATTGAACTTATATTTCTCAGTCTCTCATTTCTGATTTCAAAGACTTTATACAAGTTTATGAAGGATTACGTGGATTAGAAAGAAGGCATTTAAAAATAAATGGAGTTTATGTCAAACATTGCTTTTGATATTACCAGTGGAACTCCTATGGATGGTAGTGCCTCTGTTGAAGCTAGAAATAATTAAATTCTTCAAGTTTGAAGGTACCTCTCTTTGTGGTGTTGAGTTAGAGGACTAATTACAAAAGGTGACTAAGGAGTAAAGGCATTCTTCTTCTTCCAGATGTGAGTCTACAAAACTTAACTCTCACAAGAAGTCTCCCATTTAGCAACCCTCTTGCTTGCAAAATCACCAGCCGCAAGGAAAGTTCAACTCTAAGAGTGAATGTAACAAAAAACCTAAGTCACGGAACAAGCAAACGTCCTGACTTTCTGGGAGATGGTTGGGAGTTTGTGGTGGGAAAAAGAATTAATGACTTTCCGTTGGTCTGGAAGACTGCTATTTTAAATGAGTGGGATCTACAGATAATGAAAGAGATGTGCAAAAGAGAGTTTCTACAGCCCTGAAGTACTCTGTGATATGACCTACTCCATGGCCACTAAGCAGGGAAAAGGGATTAGCTATATCTCAAGGTATAGAGTTGCTTCTCCTGAAAGGTGCTATATCAGCGGTTCTCCCACAGGAGCAGGGGAGGGGGGCTGTACTTGATAATATTTCCTGTCTAAAAGTCTATAAGTGGATGCAGGATGGTCTTGGATGGGAAACTCCTTAACAGATATGTAAAGTCACTCTCTTTCAAAATGGAGCTAATGAAACCTGTGATCCCCCTGGTCACCGAGGTTCCTTACATGGGTATTTTGGATCTTCAGGATGCTTACCTTCATTTGCCAATTTTCCCAAGCCATCAGTAGTTCCTTCAATTTTGTGTCAAGGGATAAAAAACTAATACAGGGTTTTTTAATCAGCCTTAATGAGGCCCAGACCATTCACAAAGGTTGTAGATCCTTTGATAGTCCTAATCTATCTCAAGCGAATAAGACTCTACCCTTACTTGGATGACTGCCTTCTCCATGCTCCATCTCAAGACCAGCTTAAGCAGGAAATGGTAGTAGCACGTAACTTCTTACAGTCCCATGCATTCAGTTGAACCTCGCAAAGTGGAACATGACTCCAACTTTGGATTTGATAATTTTACTTTTCATAGGATCAAGGTTTAATAAGGACCTCAAAAGACTGTTTCTCCTACAGCCCTGAGCAGTAACCTTGAGGAAAATGGCCTAATTGGTTATTCAGAGGCATTCTCTGCCAGTGCAACAATTGTTAAAATTACAGGGCACATGGCAACCTCTGTGTTCACAGTACCTTGAGTGAACTGCATCTCCATCATCTTTGGATTCATCTTCACTCTTTTTGTGATCCCAAGTCGCAGGATTTCATGAATCTGGTATTTGTAATGCTAGAGATCAAGAACAAGTTGGATGGTCGCTTTCAAATGCTGTTCCTCTTCAACAAGATCCTGTGAAGGTTCTGACGACGGATATCAATGACTTTGTTTGGGGAACCACACTGGACTCCATGACTTTTTAAGCAAAAAGGGTGGTTACCGCAGAAGTGTTTTTTTCCAATTGGATATACCTCACTGCTATTCTGAGCCCAATAACGCATTTCCAGCAGTGGATTCAGGGGTTTCATCTTGTAGTGAAAACGGATCATATGGAGTCTGTTGCTTGTGTAAATAATCAGTTCAGTTCATAAACTTTATTTCGATTAAAAAATCACAAAAGTTGATACACGACAAAAGAGTGGTGAAAATACAGTAAAACAATCCATAAAATGAATAAATAACCGTCAATTCGCTTATTGTGCAAATTCATGCCAAGAATACACACTAAACTCATTAAAACATTAATAAAACAGAGAGGAACCGTAATAAATGTAACATTTACAGCATTTCATTCTCCAGCGCAGCAAAGCAGAAATACCATCAAATTATGTGCAAAAGCTCAGGCAAGAATTTTTAAGTGCATTGTGCAGAGTACGATTACATGGCATTACTTTTCGCAAGGTATCTAATTTTAGATGGTTATTATGTTAACCCGTCGTTAGGTATTGAAATTAAAGTTTTAGCGAATAACCCACACCCGTCCCAAGAACTTAGCGACAGCGATCCCTTTCGGCTCTTCCAATGAAGTGGTTAGAATCCTAACAGCTTCATTGCTCATCCTGGTTCCCATGTTCTGACAAACAGGTTTCAACCATCTTTGCCTAGGTCTATGATAGGCTGGGCAAGCAATTAAAATGTGAGCCACTGTCTCTACCAGATCTAAACAATAGGGACAGGCACTGTTATTTGTACCTTTCCATTTCCTTGTGAATGCCTTGGTGGGTAGAGAGCCCACCCTAAATTGGTGATATAATTTTCTATGGTTGGGAATAGTAATTAAGTCCCAATAGCCCTCGAACTTGGCTTCATGTTTTTGATCAAAAAATCCTGTAGACAGAGACAGCCCAATGGAAGACGCGTAACGCTTCGATACAACCATATTCCAATGAGCTGCCTTAAACTCTGCCTTAGATGGCAATACAGCAGCCCCAGGATATGTCCATAATCGGCTCATACCCATCTCATTAGGTGTATCCCTCACACACTTAAGCCATAAAATTGTATTTAAAACATCAGTTCTTGACATCGTTTAGTGCCATCGCATAATGTTTTAGCTCAGTAGTCACCCATATCCTCCTCCAGTAAGCAATTGGCCTAAACTTTGCCACGTCCTTAATGGAGTGGCAGCCCATATCTAAGAACAATGGTAACAGCGGAGAGGACTGAGGGAGCCCAGTTAGGGACCGCAAAAACTTGTTTTGCCTTAAAATCAAATTATCCAGGTTAGCATAGCCCCATATTTCCGCCCCGTAAAGAATGGAAGCACCAATTTTAGTGTTATATATTTGGAGTGGCGGGGCTATTGGTTTCGTGTGTGATGATTTGTGCTCTTTAATCAAAACACCTGACAATTGGACATGCTTAGCTGTAAGGAGGTCTATTTTTGGTTTCCAACTTACTTTGCGATCTATGTGAACCCCCAGATAAGAAAATATATCAGTTTGTTCCAATTGCCCATCCGTCATACCGACACTACCAACAATCCGCTTGTGCCTGTGAAGGACCATGTACTTTGTTTTCTCCACATTGACAATTAGTTCATGGTCCCTACAAAACACCTCAAACCTAGTGAGGGCTCTTTGGAGGCCCATTCCAGTCTTTGAGAGGATGAGGGTGTCGACGGCGAACATAAGTAGGGGGATCCTTGTCCCTGCTAGGGAGGGGGCGTCGGTAGGAAAATCCTTAAAGTAACTCACCAACCCATTTATATATAGAGAGAAAAACACCAGGGCCAGGACGCACCCCGGCCTGACCCCTTTTTTTATTGGAAACGTATCTGTGAGACTTCCCTCAGCACCCCATCTCACCTGCGCATAACTTGTAGTATGTAGCCTGACCAGCAGAACCAAAATCTCCCTGGGCATACCTACTTTAAAAAGCATTGCCACATCTTGGTTCGGGGTACAAGATTGAATGCTGACTTCAAGTCAACAAAAGCAGCATATAAAGTGCCCCTATTACCACAGTACGCCAATATAAAGTATAAATCTAAACACCTGATCTATGGTGCTTGTGCAGGACCGGAACCCAGCCTGCAGATTGGACAGGATGTTGTATTCTTCCAGCCAGGACTGGAGTCTATTTAGGATCATTCTTGCCAGGACCTTTTGTGTACAATCTAGTAGGCTAATAGGCCAATAGTTCCCAGGCATTGAACGATCTCCTTTTTTAAAAATTGGTAGTATTTCTGCTCCTGCCCACGTACTTGGCGTTGGTGTGCCACTAGCCACAGCGTTTGCTACAATCTGTATATACTCAGCCGAGTTTGATATATCACGGGTGAAGAGGTCAGCCGGAATGCAATCAGGCCACAGAGCCCTCTCTCTAGGAACAGATTGAAGTGCAACTTCCACCTCACGTTTAGAAAAAGTTATATTAGTATCCGGAGGTGAAATCGTTAATATTCCGGAATCGACCTCTGCACTAGAAAACTGTGCAGTGAAGTGGGAAACCCACCTTTCCGGCTCTACATGATTGTGTGGGACATTATTAGGAGCACCACTGCCCCACCTAACCAAATGCCAAAGCGCACACATATTCCTCCCACGAGAAGCTTCCAACAAGTCCCCCCAATGCCGTTCATCCCAAGCCCTTTTGGCATGATACTGGGCCCTCTTATAATCAAACCTGGCCATAGATATTGCAGGCCTATCCTTGGACCGTATTGCTGCTGCAAGTTGTTTGTATGCAGCTCGGCAAGAACTACCATACCAAGCTGACGCTTTATGACCAATGTGATGACTAGGGTTCTTAGTTCTCTTTATAAAATGGCTTTTAAGCATAAAAAACAATTCCTCATGGATCTGCACTATTTTTGCATTCACCTCCCCCTGCATTGTGCAAACCCGCAATTTACTAATGGCACTAACTAGCAGGCTTTTCATATTAGTCAAGTGCTCTTCATTCTGAAGAACGTTTGCCCACTTGACACATCTAGTGTCATTAGTCAGTGTGACTTCAACAAAGTCAGAACGTGGTGCTAAACTAGCTCCACAGACTGGCGTAGCACTAAAAACTGAGAGCACGAGGGGGTTATGGTCACTCTCATGTCTTTCACAGACCTCCATATCAACAAGGTTACAACAAAGCTCCTTGTTTAGCAAAAAAAATCGATTCTGCTAGAGCGTACCCCATTGTTAAGAGTAAGAGAGTCTAATTTGTCTGACTTGGTTCTTCCATTAGCAGCCCTTACCCCGTGCTCCAGACAAAATACTTTTAATTGAAGGCCTGCACTTGACCATTTTTTAATCGGAGGGATATCTAGCTGGGGGATGGACCACTCAGCATCCTCCTCAGTGGCAAGATTAATATCGTGAGTATCCAGAGGTTCAAACGTACAGTTAAAATCACCAGCTAATATGACATTGTTACCAACTCTGTGATCTAATAAAAATGAATCTAAAATAGAAACAATAGGAGAGGCTTTCCCCCCTTGCAAGCTTTGGGCATAAACATTAATAAATAGTGTATCCGGAACTGTAAAACTAAATAATCAAGGGAGGCCCAGGTCCAAATCCTTGAACATGGAGTCAGTTCAGGTTTGCCAGTGGGTTGAAGTGCCAGTCTGTTGTATCTTGTGTCAGTTCATATCAATAGGGTAGACAATGTGTTTACAAACCCTGCAGGTCAAGTGTTTTCCTCTTCTCAAGAGATGACATTATCGGTTCCTCTCTTCCAGTTAAAATGCAGCAGACCTTACATAGATCTCTTTGCTCTGAAGTCTTATGGGAGACATTGGTGAAATTTTCAAATGTGGTGTTCTCTTCATGGTCTCTCTCTTGTTGCTTGTCACCTTAATTATAATTTGCAATTCTTTTGAGAGGGTTATGAAAAACATCTGACGGTGTCCACTTTATGCTCTCAGTGGGCTGCGATTGGGGCTTTTTGGAATATTAGGTGAAATCTCTCAGATATGAGAGATTTTGCATCTGTTAAATAGTGTTTCCCTTTCCAGACCATTTCTTTGTAGGACTTATGATTGGTTCTAAAGGCTTTAACTTCTCCTTACAATTGAACCATTTTCTGGATTATATGTTAAGTTTTTACCTTGAAGGTTGTTATCCTGGTGACAGTTACGTCTGCTAGGCATATAAGTGAATTAGGTAGATTCTTAAGAAAACATGTCTTTCTTTTTTGAGTATGATGTGATTGTTCAGTTGGATTCGTGCCAAAGGTAGGATCTTGTTTAAATTTGAGGCAGGAGCTTGTTAAATCTGCTCTTGAGGAGGTTTCAGATTCTTCGCCTGTCAATAGCATCTTTTCGGATGTTAAGAGACCTCCTCAGGTTTATCTTGAAAGATCATCAAGTGTCAGAAAAACTGATTTCCATGTTTTTCTACTTTAGGAACTTCCAATAAGGAGAGGAAATCATCTCTAATGGCCATTAGCCGATGGATTAAACAAGCTATTTCCTTGGCATATACTTTGTCTGGAACTCCTCCTACTGTTAGGAGCCAAGGAAGTTCCACCAGAGGGGTTTCAGCATCTTTGACCAAGATTGGGTGTTTTTCAATATCAGAGATTTGTAGTGAGGCCACTTGGGCGGCTTTCAATACTTTTGCTCATCACTACTGACTTCAAAATCTTTTGAATGATGGTACAAATTTTAATGTTAGCGTCCTAAATTCTTTTTTGCCTTGAATGCTTTAAATGCTGAATAAATTGCTATATGATGTAGTTGTACAAGGTGACTTACTATCAGTTTTGTTCTATATGAATTCCATGAAGAACATGCTTTGATATTGTTCACCAATAATGAAGGGGACAATGTCCAACTACTTACCGGCACTCTTTGTTACTCCTGGTCCCCCTTGTCCTCATCCCATTCACTACATCCCTCCCATATTTCTGTCCTTCATATTGGGTATGATGGGTCCGGTATTTCAGGAGGAATGCTGGGTAAGAGCTTCCTCTGGAGGCTCCAGCCCAAGCAGAGGGGTAGTAATATACAGTATTCATTTCCATGTTTTCACCTTTGGGAGGTATATATCACCTCACCAGTAATGAAGGGGACAAGGACAAGGAGTCATGGGGGTAGTTTATCATGTTTCTGACTATGTGGTAATTGCAAACAATTCAAAATGGCTGTACCTGTGAGACTATTTGTGAATTTTGTAGGCCAGGCTGAAATTTACTTTATTTGTTAAACTATAAAAGAGATGTAGAAAAAGGCAACCATCACACACACCCAAGATCAAGAATATTTAGCATTTGTGACAGATGTTAAAGAAAATGACATAGCAAATTCTGGTTATTGGTTGACGTATGGTATAGACTTCTATAAAGGGGCCTGATTTGCACATTTCATGTGTAAATCTGAAGCCTCATAATGATGTTTATATTCAAGCACTATAGTTAAAATAGATTGTGAATTATTTGACCTCTTGGCACATTACATTCTTGTGACCAGAATCATGCATGTGATTGTGGCTTTATCTAACTGATGTTTTCAGTGCCTAGAAACATAAAGTTGGGGAAGTCAACCTGCCCTTGGGCCAAGTAAATGTGTGTGGCATAGTTATAGGATAAGGGTTTCACTAAAGAAGAGTTCAGTAGGGTGGGGGCATATTATGTGACCCTTTGACCGAACAGTTGTGAGTCAGTAATCCTTTGATGGGTATTTGAAACGAAGTGGGTCTTATAGCACTTCCTCTGATCAATGTGAGCTATGGCAAAGTTGTCATTTAGGGGCTCATCTGGGGCATCTCTCGAAACACCTAGATAGAAAAGATTAAGAGACAAACTGGTATACAACTTTCCAGGGATAGGGCAGCTTAGTAACAAATACCTCTGCTATCTGCAATCGTTTGGGGCAGGCTCGATAATTTGCAAGCAGGTAAGCGCTTGATCTACTGTCTGTGACAAGCAATTGGCTGCCCTCCTCCTGTCTGCCTGGAGCATGATATCACTCAGAGGAGGAAGGAATTTCTTTGCAATGGAGAGGGATCACTCTGTTGTCTCTGGCAAGGTAGGAGTAGATCTATTATCTGGACTGAGCAACAAGCTGATTCATTGGCGGCTTTGCTGTCAGTGGCAAATTACCTCTTGTTCCTGGCTGTGAATGGTTATCAGCCTATTGTAAGACGTCTGCTCAAGAAGAATTTGTGTGTGTGTGTGCATGCAGATGTCTGTCTTTTGCAATTGTGTTTTCGCACGAAAATAGAATGCTAAATGATAGATTAACATTTAGTGTAATTGCTCATAATTTGGTGTCATTTTCTAAAAAATTTTGGTAAACGTGCAAAAGCAAATTGGGAGAATTTGGTGCACATCTAGAAAATACCATGGCAAATCTGAATATTTCAGGATCCACTTTTGCTTTATTTTCACTGAAAAGGTGTAAACAGCTTTTAAATAAGTGGAAGTTATCTATTTGCTCAGTTAACATCAACCTGATGACCTGGACTTTCATTTTAGGAGGAGAGTTTTAAATTTTTGTAATAAAGAAGCCTTAGGGGCCTATTTAAGATGAGGCCCATAAAGGTTCCGACGTGCGGTCGAAGGCTTCAGGGCCACATCGTAATGGTCTGCGTGGTTTACTTTCCGACCATCTCATAATGATGGAGGCGATCAGAAAATAAACCGGACACTCATTCTGGCTGGCTTCTGACTGTCTCGGAGAGCCTGTTGGTCAGTCGGATGCCTGCCAGTAATCTCAATGGCGAGCCTTTCTGCCCCTGAGAATACGATGCACGGTTTCTGACATGGTTTCCATGCTGGCATGTACAACATGGAAACCATGTTAGAAAGCTTGTTAGGGGCCCCCAGCAGGGCCCTCTTTGGTGCACGGCCTCTGGTTGGAGGGAGAGGGGGCACCTATGGTGTCCCACTGTTAATCCCTGCACTTTGTGGCAGGCACCTTAAGGTATCTGCCACGGGGTGCAGGGATGAACTGCACCTCCCTTTTCTCAATGGGAGCTTGTGTTACAGTTGGTTTACAGCTGTAACACGAGCTCCCATTGAAAAAACAGAACATGTGATTGAACAGCGTTCGGTTGCATTGTAATGGGCCGGTCGAGACAGCCGACCAACTGTCGGTGAGTAGATGTCGGGAACATCAAAATCAGCCCCTTAGAATTGGGTTCCAAGAGTTTTCAAAATCTAGGGAACAAAAGATTTGTATTTTTTAAAAGACTGTACTTTGTAAGTTCTTCATTTAATGAGATGTGGGAAAACTGCACAGTATGGGAATTCTGGGGTACGTAATAATATGAGCATTCAGTTGGCAATTGGGAATTGCAACAGTAATCTCAGTACACTGATTAAGGCCAGGGCCGGACTTGGATCCAAAACTGGCCCAGGCAAACGGCTGGGCCAACCCCCCTGGAGGGGAGAGGGGGAGGGGGGGTGCGGCCGAACTGTTTGCTAGGGCCTGTGTTGGCCGATTTTGTTACAAGGGGCCAATTGTGCTGGCCCGGAGTAACAGAAACAGTCCCCAAGGGGCCCAAAACCGGCCCCCACCCTGGCGGCCCTCTGTGAAATGCCCAGTGCCCGCTACAGCCAGTTGGGCCCTGATTCTGGCAGAATTTTACTTTAATTCATAGCCTTCTACTAACAAACATTTTGCCAGGTATTTTCTGGGCAAAAGTGCATGTGGAAAATCTCTCAGGCACAGATTTCCTGCAATGCTTGTAGTTACTATTGACTCTTTCATCCAAAAGACACTTCCGGACCCTGCCCCTTTATCTCACTCCGGCAAATTCTTTTTCATCCCTGATTTCTCTTCTTGTTACCGTTTCCTCGACTTTGTCTTACTCTTTCTTTTTCCCTTTTGTGTTTTCCTTTCTCTTGCTCTGGGTGGTAGTAGGATGAGGAACTTGAGAGGAGCTACAAATGGCTGATGAGTAGGGAATCTGGCCGGGAGCTCCAGGGCCAGGGATTGCCTTTTCGGTGAAATATCCCTGAAAGTGGCCCATCTCGATTCCAACACACCCAGGCAGTGGGTGGCTGCAGCATTGCGATTCCCCAGTGCCACCTGGCTGCCGTCCCCACCGGTAATGAAGAGGAACCGCATATGGCATCGGCAGAGCTACGCCACCCGCCATCACTGCTGCCGAGGCTGATCCACTGCCCGCGGCTGCCGGCACCTCCCCACACTACACAAGGTGAGCGCGGGTGCTCTCAGAGACTCCCTGCACTTCAGTGAGCCTCGCCTAGCCACTCGCGGTGCGGGAGATCGGAGCGGAGTTGGCGGCTGGTGATGTGCTTCTTGAGGGGTCTCTCCACTGTCTGCTGTCACGCACCGCGGGATGGTAGACGGTGAGCGGGGGCACTGCTAATTACCCTGGTGTTCCCCTAGATGTTCTGGTATTGATGGTGGGGGGCTCCGATGACCTCTCCCCCCACCGGCCTTAAACTCTCCGGGTCAGATGCGCGCTTGCTGAGCATAAGATAGCAGAGTGCACCTCGGTGCTGTGACTGCGTCCCCCCTCCGACCCCACTTCATGGAACTCTGCTCTTATGGTTTTTGGGTCCTGACCTGGGTGCATCTTGCCATTTTGAGATGGTTTCCATCGATGGCCACGACCCGGGACCGCCATTTTGTGGATTCTTGTCCTTTCCTTTGGTCTATTGGATTCCATCAGTCATTTCTCTTTTGCTGGACTGCCTTATCTCTTTCTCCCCCTCAGGTCCCCCTCTCTCCTCTCACCAATCTCTTCCTCTTACTCTTCTCCACCACCTACCGCTCTCTACCCCTTTTGATTTTTTTTTATTTCCCTGTTAACTCTGTAAATATGTGATATATACTTGTCCAGCCTAATCGCTAGTAAAATGTAATCCTGAGCAAATCTACTATTTGTATATATATGCATATAGAGATAACGCTAACCACTAGTATATGTAGTAGACCCTTGTACTCACTACCATTCCTATGCGATTCTTAGAGTTTATCCATTTATATCTCTTCCTTGAGTGACTTTACAACTTGGACATTTGCAATTTTCTCTGTTTGTATCTCTTCCTTGTGTGACTTTACAACTTGTACATTTGCAATTTTTTCTGTTCGTATCTTTTATGTAACTCATGTAATCCTAAGTCCGTATGTATCGCAACTGGTTCTTTTGTAAAGCGCTCTGAAACCTTCGGGTAATGTTTGCGCTATATAAAATTGCATTAAATAAAAATATAAATAAATAAAAGGCCATCATATCTGAATCACCATTAAAAATGGCATTTCAAACACAACTGCTTTTGCAAAAAGTTAACATTAGCTGTTTGGATAAAGCTTCCTCCTATAGGAAGCTGATAACATTTTGTTTTCATACTGTCATGAATAGTTATTATCCTTGCCTTTGGTACGTGATATGTTTAATGAAAGGCTTGGTTGAGTAAACAAGTGAGAAAAAAAGCGTTGTGAAGATGCCTATGCTCCCAATATAGATGTTTTCTTGTAAAATAGAGGATACTTGCAAAATTTTCAGTTCAATTAAAGTGAAAAATATGCCCTTTGACTCCTGTTCCTGCATGATGCTCTAAATGCAGTCATATCTGTAAAAGTCGTTTGAAGGGTTCTCGCTATTCGTGACCTTTCTCTATTCATTACTAAAAAGTCAGCCTGACATGCAGAAACAGAGGAAACAAAACCCGGCTGCATTATTACAATGCGCATTACTCCTACAGAGTCATTTCTTGTTTTCTGTGGATTATGAAAAGCATTTTAGCTTTAGGACTGATCGCGGTGGATTTACTGAGAAAAATAGTGCACAACGATTTAGAAAATTCAATTGTAAATCATGCATTTTGATTTTTCCTGGCATTCTTCGGGTCACCTCCACTCTAAAAAATTCCATTAGATTTAGAACTAAAAGTAGAAACAGGCAACGCATCAAGTACAGTCAAAACTATGTAACCTCAAATGGTTACATAGTTATGAGTAATTAGCAGATGCGATTGTGGTACAGTCTCTTGTGTCATTTAGACAGAACATGAGTCAAAATGACATGCTTTGTTTATTGATTGGGGAGATAAATGTCAACACAGTTTTAATGGTTATCTGTTTGACACATATATGTAAATATGCTGCTGTGATTTATTTTGCAATGCCAGCCAGAGAAGACTTCTTCTGTGATGGCATCATCGGAATTTTAGAGATGGGGGGCTTGGGGGAGGGCAGCCGACCCCTGGGAGGTCTCCTCCCCCGGGCGGTTTGGGAGATCAGGGTGGGGGCTTCCCTTCTAGCAGATTCCATTTGGGCTCCTTTTGGGCTGGTTTTTAGTTGTATTGTGCGCTGCCTATAAATGGGCGTGTTCCCGTTTTACGGGCACCATTTTGGGCTTTGGTGACCTGGTGGCCGGTTTGATCTTAGATATTTTTGTCAGAGTTTTGGTATTTCTTCCTTTCCTCTATAGCTTTGCTGAATTAGCTTACTATGGCTGGTGAAGATTATCGAGTTTTGGAGGCTATCCGCCTGCTTAGCGAGGCGGGTCGTTTGGACCTGGTTATTGGTGATCGGGGTCAGACCGAGCCTCCGCGTCCCCAGCGGGAGGCTTCGGCGAGGGTGTCGGCTGTGGTCGCAGCGGGTTTCTCCCCGAAACGCCGGAGACAGGATGGGGTAAGTGAAAGGGGTCGCTCCAGGACTCGGCGGGCGGGTGCGAGGTCCCGCCGGGGGAGTGATCCTGGGTCTTCTGACCCGTCTGCCTCTTTGGATACCTCCTTGGTCGAAGTGGTTGGGGAAGGTGATTTTCCTTCAGTAACGGGGGAGGTTTCTAATGTTGGTTTACGTGAAAGGGCGGTCTCTGCTCCTGTTTTACGAGGCCGTCGTGCTTCCAGGCAGCGTGGCTGCACACGGCGTTCGGCTTCGGCCTCCGCGGGGGCGGGCTCTGATGTCACCGGGGAGGGGGGAGTGGAGGCCATTTTGAATGTGGTTACTGTGGCGCAGCAGCCGTTACGGAGTGGTCAGGTTCAGGAGGTTCAAGAGGTGGTCGCTCCTCGGAGCGTTATTCGTCAGCACGTGGTTCAGGTTCCTGTAGGGGTTGAGGGTGGTTCTGTGGGCGGATCCTTGGTTCGGCCTTTAGTGTCAGGGCCTGGTGCGGTCATGTCTGAGAGTTCTGGTGTGCTTGTGCGGTCGTCGGTGAGGGATCTGGGTAGTCCTTTATTGTTTTCTCCATCGGTGTCTACCAGGGGAGAGGCGGTTTCTGTCTGTAGTGGTTCGTTAGGGGAGGGGGAATGGGCACAGATGGGTTTGGTAGAAGGAGTTGGTCGGTCTGAGGGGCCTTCCCTTGGGGGGGGAACGGTATGGTGCTGGTGTCCCTGCGGGGAGTTTTCGCCCGTCGGAGGTTGTAGACAGTGGTGTTTGTTTGGTTCAGCAGGGTCTTGCTGAGGGGGGTTCTTTCTATGGGTTGTCCGGGGATTTTCAGTTTCCTGGTTTGGGAGTGGTTTCGGGGGCTGCATCTCGGGGCTCCCTTGGGGGTGCGAGGGTTCAGGATTTTTCTGCTCAGGGGCCGGCGTCGCAGATTATTCAAGCTATGTTGGATGTGAGTTCGGATGAAGAGGTCTGCCCACCGTCTCCTCGGCTATGTGATGTTTTAAAAAAGAAAGGAGCAGGTGGTTCTGGGTTTTTGGACACATCTGGTAGGGGTTGTGGGGTTCGAGTTGGTGGTTTGTCTTCTGCTCCTAGAGTTGGTTTTAGTGAGGGACCCGGCACACCAGTCCGGCCTTTTTCATTACAGGTGGGAGTTCGACCTGAAGTAGCAGACTTGGCAGGGCGGCAAGCAGCCCAAGCACGCCGAGGAGAAGTGCGGGTGGAGCCTGGCGCGGCACGTCCCATACCATCGAGGGATCCCGCCGCGGCCGTCTCAAGCAGGTTCAGTACGACCTCGATGGCCCCAACGAGGGATTTCGACATGGGCGGTGCCTGCAGGTCTAGCGCGACCTTCACAGCCTCGTCGGTGGAACCCAGCGTTTTCCATGGGAGCGGGTCACGCACGGCCTCTCTTGTGCCACGTGTTGGTCGTACTGATGCTTTATCTTTTACAGCGAATCAACAGGTTGTAAGTGGTACTGGCGGAGGAGTGTATAGACGGGTTCAGTCGGCCTCCCCGCCAAGGTCTAACATGAGGGCTGGTAAGGCCCATGGTCGGTCTAAAACGGTGGAGTCAGGACAGACTTCGTTGATTGTCAATGCCCCTTCTCAGTTAGATGAATCGTTGATTTTAGACTATGATGAGGACAGCCCTGAAGAGGGCGAAGTTCGAGAAGTGGTGTCTGGGGGGGGACATGCTAACGTTTCTCACAGTATGTTACAGGCACAGGTGGTACGGAGTCGTGCGTAATCGTCTAGGCCACGAGTGCTCGGCCCCTCGGTGAGGGCTCCTCGGAGGGCGGACGACGGTGCACAGACAGAGTGGAGGACGGAAGCCGGTCAGCCGCCTCTATTACGCCCAGGTGAGACTGTGGTTCATTCTGTGCGGCCAAATATGGTTTCTATTGGTGTTGGTGTGGACTTAGTGAGAAAGATGGTAAACTATACAAAGGTCGTGTTGTCAGAGACCAAGGTGTGGGTACTGACGTGGATGAAGTTAGTACAAGTGATAAAGTGGATAGTGGCACGTCCACTGTTGGTTTGGGCACTACTAAAATTGTACTACACAGCAAGGAATTAAAAATTAAAAGGTTGCCGTATATGGGTGTTACAAAGCCTTTGGGGGCTCATTTAATGCTCAGTACGAAGGAACGGATATGGAACGGTGAGTATGTGGAGCTGTTAAAATTGTTGCACAGAGATGTTCGTGCTAAAGAGGGTTCCAAGGAGGAGGAGTTCGAATTGGCTAAGCGCCCTAAGGTACCTCTTACTATTGAAAATTGGACGGCGGCCTTTTTGATTTATGCCAGCGTCTACTGTGAAAAGTTCCCTGAGCGCTGTGTTTCATTATTCAAGTACATGGATGTTATACGAAAAGCTCAACTTACCAGGAATGATTATGCTTGGGCTCAATATGATGAGGAATTTAGGGCGCGTATGGCATGGGATCCCAAGGCAAAATGGGGTGAGTTGGACTCTGACCTGTGGCAGCACACCATGGGTTCATCCGCCACTGGTAGAACGGTGTTTACAGCCAGTGGTCTTCCTTTGGTCTATCGTCCCTTTCAGTCCCGTCCCACCCGGGGAGGGGTGGGAGCCAACTCGAACACCCAGTCGCCTACAGGCACATGTTGGGACTTTAACAGAGGGACATGTAACAGAGAGTTCTGTAAGTTCCGTCACGAATGTTCACAATGTGGTAGAAAGAACCATCCGTTATCCCGTTGCTGGGGTCCTAGGTCTTCCGGGGGTCCCCAGGTTTCCCAACAGAGTTCAGGAACTTTCATGCCACCACAACAACCTCCAGCTCCCAGGGGAGGGAAGTCTTCATCCGGTGCTGGGCCCAAAGGCTCATACACCGGTTAATGTTGATCACTTGGCTGCCGCTTTGCGGGATTACGAGCCTGCTGAGCTGCGGTCGGTTTTGTTATCGGGTTTCCAGTTTGGGTTTCGGTTGGGATACGAAGGACCGCGTATGAGACGTTGGTCTAAGAATTTGAAGTCAGCAGGCGAACACCCTGCTATTGTACAGTCTAAACTGGATAAGGAAGTGAGTGAAGGTAGGATGGCGGGCCCCTTTGATGACTGGCCTTTGGCGAATCTGATTGTATCCCCTATTGGTGTGGTCCCTAAGAAGGAGCCTGGTCAGTTCCGACTCATTCAGCATCTATCATGGCCTGAAGGTGAGTCTGTGAATGACTTCATTGACAACGAAGCTGCATCGGTGTCTTATTCTTCTGTTGATGTAGCTATGCAATTGGTTGTCACGGCGGGCCCTGATGCTCTGATGGCAAAATGCGATATCAAATCCGCATTTCGACTGCTTCCAGTCCATCCTGAAGATTGGTGTCTTCTGGGCATCCATTTTCTAGGAAAATGGTACGTGGACAAAGCTCTGCCAATGGGTTGTTCTATGTCCTGTGCGTTGTTTGAAACTTTTAGTACGTTTCTGCAATGGTGGTTTACTAAACAGAGTGGACATGAACTGGTCACACATTATTTGGATGATTTCTTCTTTGTGGGTACTGCAAATTCGCTGATCTGCCAAGCTGCTCTCACATCGTTTCAATCCTTGATGAGTCATTTAGGTGTACCATTGGCTCCTGAAAAGACCATGGGTCCTTGCACGACCATGTCTTTTTTTTTGGGGGATCGAACTTGACTCGCATTTGATGCAAGCTCGTCTTCCCTTGGACAAAAAACAGAAAATGCTTGATCTGGTTGGAGTTATGTTGAGAAAAGAGAAAGTGTTGGTGAGAGAGATACAAGTTCTGCTGGGACACCTTAACTTTGCCTGCAGGGTGGTCAGGGCGGGTAGGACTTTCTGTAGGAGGTTAGGCAGAGCTTTGTCTGGTCATTCCCTTCCACATCATCGGGTGAGGCTGTCTGCGGGGGTCAAGGAGGACTTACGTATGTGGGTCTTCTTTTTACATTCCTTCAACGGTGTGCCTTTATGTCGGGAGGTGGATTGGTGCTGGGATGTACAGATGTTCTCGGATGCGGCAGGCAGTGAAGGTTTTGGTCTTTACTGGCAGGGAAGATGGTGTGCCCAACAGTGGCCGGAACAATGGAAGACTGGTGGCAGAAGTATTGCCTTTCTGGAACTCTTCCCTGTCGTGGTGGCCGTTACTTTGTGGGGCACGGATTTGGCCCACAAGAAGGTTCTTTTCCGCATCAACAATATGGCTGTGGTGCAAGTAATTAACAAACAGTCGGCCAGGGATCCCCAGGTTCTGAAGCTTCTTAGAGTGTTTGTGTTGGGATGTCTGAAATATGATATCTGTTTTCGGGCCCTGCATGTTCCTGGCGTGGACAATGACATTGCGGATGCTTTGTCTCGTTCACAGTGGGAGAGATTCCGTGGGCTTGCTTTGGAGGCAGATGAGGAGCCGACTCCCATGCCGGACCACCTGTGGACGGTAGGCAACACCGGGTCTTTCAACTGGTTTTAGGTTCTTTGGCTCCCTCCACGAGAACAGCGTACGAGTTGGCCTGGGCGGAATTTTTAGAGTCGGGGGCGTGTTGGAGGGAGCTGGATTGGCAACGATCTGAAGATGTGGTTCAGTTTATTTTATGTATGATGGACAGGAATTTATCTAGAATTACTATTTCTGGCAAGCTAGCTGGTATTTCTTTTGTGGGTAAGCTTTTGTGGGGATACTCTCCGTCGGCTGGGGAGTTGGGTAGGAGGATGTTGGAAGGGTGGTCTAGAGAGAGGGGTGCTGTGCGTTCTTTGCGATCTCCTTTGTCGTGGCAAAAGCTGTTTCAGGTGATTTCTGTGCTTCCGGTTGTTTGTTCTGATAGAGTGGAAGCTTGTTTGTTCTCTACTTTGATGGTGTGGATGTTCTTTGGCGCTTTTCGTGTGTCTGAATTGCTGGGCACCAAGTCCTCTCCTGGCCTTCTGTGGGGAGATGTTCAGCTGTCGATCAGGGGAGTCCATGTTTGGCTCTCTCATTCAAAAACTGATCAGAGAAGTGTGGGTAAAGGAGTTTGGTTGGACGCGGTATCCCCACCGGAAACATGCCCTCTTCGTTGGGCCCACTGCTGGAAGAAAATGTCTGGTGGGGTAGTGGACCTCCAGGTTTTTCGACACCTCAATGGCTCATGTGTTTCTACTTATCAATGGCGCATGGTACTGCGGAAAGCGCTGCGACATATTGGCTTAGATGGGTCGTTATACGGTACTCATTCATTTAGAATTGGGGCGGCCACGGAGGCCTTTCACAGGGGATGGTCGAGGGAAGAGATCATGGGCCTGGGGCGCTGGACTTCTAATTGCTTTCAGCGCTATGTTAGGAACGAATCTGCTGGTGCGCAGGCGTCTTATCCTGTTTACCCTGTCTGATTCTGTTTTCTTTTTCAGGTTCTGTGGCTGGTCCTCGGGCTGCTTTCCTCACAGTATGGATCGTGGGCCATTCCTTCGTAAAAAGAGCTCAAGTGCAAGCTCGTCAAAGTTATTTTGGTTCATCCTTGGGTTTTAATGATCGTTTATTCAATGTGGTTTGGAAAGGAAAAGGGGGCATGTTATGGAAGGAATTGATCCCTGCACTTAATTCTTGGTTAGTAAGGGGGGTTTGCTCGGATGTGTTGGTGATTCACTTAGGAGAGAATGATTTGGGTTCTGTAAAAGGGGTTGTTCTGCTTCGGGCGATCAAAAAAGACTTGGCTTTATTGCACAAACAGTGGTCGGGGTGCCACGTGTTGTGGACAGAATTGGTGCCGCGGAGGGTTTGGAGGAATGCGGTGAAGCCGAAGGCGGTGGACAAATCTCGGAGGAAGGTGAATTTGGAGGTTTCCAGGTTCTGCAGGGACCTGGGTTTCGGTCGTATAGTTCATGGTGACATCAAATACGATGCAGTGGAATTTTTCAGGGGTGATGGAGTACATTTGTCCCAAATGGGTATGGATTTATATCTGCTGGAGTTGCGGGAGGTTTTGTCTCGCTGTCTGACCGTGCAACAGTTTGTCGGAGAATAATGGGTGTTTTTGTGTCTTTTCTGGTATTGGCTTGCTCTCTTTTTTCGGGCGTTCTCCCCCCCCCCCCCCCCTCCCCTGTTTTTTGGTTGATGTGGGGGGCAGAAAGGTGGGGCTCTCTCCTAATCAGTCTTTCCCCCCACGGCTTTCTGGATGGCGGTTTGCTATGTTATTGTCAGTTTTGGGCCAGGTTTGGACCCGTTGGTTGTAAAGTAGGACCTTGTGGGGGGATGTTTCATACTGATTGAGGTGGGGTTCGGAGATTATGGGTCGGGGGATATGATCAGTTGGTTTATAATCGGGGATGTGATATTTTGTATTTGATAAGGTGATGTTATAATGTTATTTGGGGTTTGTATGGTTTTATGTGTTTGGGTATGTACGGGTGGGGGCGGGTGTGATGTAGGGTGTGGGGTGGGGGCGGGGTTTGGGGTTTTGAAATAAAGACGAACAAATCATTGGTTGTGGTTTAGATTGTGAGGCGGTTGCCGAGTTTGTATATTTGTAAATGTGCACCTGTTCCAATAAAGCGGCCTTTTTCACACTTCATTGGTTTTTTGGTCTGCTCACTCTCCCCCACCCCTCTCTCCCAAGGCGCTGAGGTGTGGGAAAATGTTAGTCAGATAATTAGAGGGAGGGGCGCAGTTAGTAGCGGAAGTCAGGAAGTGGGGCAGGCCGGGAGTTGTAGTCTTGATACCAGTGACCCTGCAGATACCTCGACACAGGTAGCACCTGTGAAGCTCATAATTTGAGCCGACCGTAGCTCAGGTTTATCCTGAAAGAGGTTTCATGCTTCCACGTTCATAAACTTGGTTGTGTAACCTAGGCTCGCTTCATAAGGGCTCTGACGTACATTGTTGTACGCAGCCGATCCATCGAGATTTCATATTTTGGCACCATTGACGTAATTTAGATATTTATTTTTGCTTTGTGATAAAAGACTGAAAAAAAGTGAAGGGCTAGGTGAAGTGAAGTTGTCGAAGGTGGCTAAGAGTTGCCATTGAATGGCAACTCCTGTCATAGAAAGGAAGTGGCAGAGGAAAACTGTTTCCTATAAAACAAACCTGCAGAACAGCCACACTTAAGTATTCTCTAAGGTGAAACGAGAAGAAATGTAGTGAATGGGAAGACTTGTACCATTGTTTCATGAAAGGAGTATGGCCATACGTGGTTGGGCATTAACGATGCACTTTACAATCGGACAAATATGGTTTATACATAATAAATACGCTTGTAAAGGGTTTTGAACAAATACCAATGATGTGTATAAAACGGAAATCAGAGAAGCAAGCAGAGTCTTTGAAACTTTAAATATTTGGGGGCATATTCAGAAGGAGCTATCGTCGAATTAACGACACTTTATCGCAGCCAAATTGTGATAAATTTACCTCCCCATTCACAAGCTGGTGCTAACAGCCCACAGCACTAGTTTACACACGATAGCAGCCGCAAAACAATCGCCACAGAGGACCCATGCAACTATCGCTAATGAGATGCAGAGTAGGCGTTCCTGTGCCAAAAACCGCAAAAACACCTCACCTCAACATTCACAACAACCAGCCAGATCTGCGATAAGAACACAAAACACGTGATAAGGCACTTAGCAGCAGGAAATTAACACCTGCTCTGACCTGGTGTAAAGTCAGACCACAGCCTGCACTACAAAAGGGAGCCCAGGCCACAGCCCCACTGAAGACAAACAGATGCCATGGAGCAAATGCAGCAGCAGCACTGACACCTAAGAGGGTCACAACACCCACAACACCACCCCCAGGATCACCCCTCCCTGGCACCTGCGACAAAAGATATACCACATCAGCTACACCTAAACTTGCACAAAATAATCCGCCTGATTTCGCACAATAACAACTGGTGACATGCATGTGTTGTAACAGAAATGAGCATCACACATTCGCTTTTGAAGCAAACAATGTAACTTTATTGAAATTAACACAGAAATGAAATGAAGACACATGACGCTCCCCTCAACACAATCCGTAGGTCACAGCCTGCAAGACAAAAATCCTGATGACAAGGTGTGTCCTGAACACATCAAAGGACAGAGATAGAGCGAAGGAGAGAGAGAGAGAAGAAGAGAGGGAGAGAGAGAGAAGAATAGAAGGGGATAGAGAGAGAGAGAGTGCCGCCCCTGCACAACCAGACCACACTGCTCACCAGCTGCCACTGGTGTGTCTCCTACCACTTGCCGGTATGTATAGCAGTACAGCAGGTCACACATCAGAGTCAGAGCCGTCATCTGAAACAGACCAGATACCTGACTGACACTGTACACACACTTGCACAAGACAACATCACCCGCCCGCACATGCACACCCAGGCAGAGGCACCCCAGCCCCTCCCGCCACACATCGGAGCATGCCCGCCCTTGCACACCTGGGCCTCACTGCTCACCTTCCACCTCCAGCGTCTAGACAGGATGTCAAACCACATGCCGCTGAGAGCCACAAGTCCGGGCCCGCCGACATGGCACCCTCCACACCATGCAGCCACGCTGTACAGGCCACCAGGTCTCACGTCTAGTGCTGGGTCTTGATTACTCGATGGCATAGGACACACCAGGGCACCCGGCACCATTGCGACCTGCAAACCTGCTCATCCCAATGGGTGCCACTTACTGTGTGAACCCGGAAGCAAGGCCACATGGCCGCTGGCCCGCGCAGCCCGCTGGCTCAGCCTACACTGCGGTCCAGTAAGGCACACAAATACTGAGCGGTCTGCACTGCCGGAACGAGGCATGATCGCAAACTGCACACCCGCTCAGCAGCTTAAGGTGCCAATGACTCAGTGCACCCAAGGTTACCGTCCCATGGTAGGGTGCCTGTGCCGGCCGCAATGCAGCATTTGCCACAAACCCTGTTCAACCCCAGTCAGCATCCCGGGCAGGGTGCATGTGCCGGCAGCAATGCAGAGTGTGCCACAAACCCTGTTCAACCCCAGTCAGCGCCACATGGTGCTAGGCCCATGCCGGCCCCAAGACACCCCAAGATACCCTTACGGGATTGATTCCAGCGCTATATGAGAAACTAAACCTTGGGTCCGTCATCCAGTCCGCACCGGCAGAGGGGTATGTGACTTCGTCTGCCCTTATATTTGCAGAGTCACATAGCCTGTGATGCCTGTGCCGGATGGGTGTGGTGTGCGTGAAAACCTGCCCTCAGGGAGTGGCTGTGACATGCTGACAACTAGGCCAGTGACCTGCACACCACCAGCGAGTATGCCTGCGACGGGTAGCAATGAGGACCCCTCCTCGGAGCGTTAGCGGAGTGGTCTGGCCTGGCGTACGCTTGAACAGCGCAGGGCTTGCAGAAATGACTCGGGACACTGGGCATGGTTCAGTCCATGTTCGGACAAGGAAGTGGCTGATGCATGTGTCCCTGTTGTGGTGTCCACAGGCCCTGTTACACAAATTCCTATGTAGCACCCTCTGACTGGCATCCCACAGTAAGAGCATCATTGACGCTAGTGAAATCACTGTCCCTACATTCATCTACACATACATACATGAATGATGAAAGATATGACACAGCAGTGCATCACTGGATGTTTATTGCACATCCAGTGCAGTTCTGTAGCTGGGGGGGTACAGGGCAATGCTGAGCACACTACACAATATGGGCCCGTAGAGGGCCATCCAGAGTCCATCCGAGGATGACAAGCCATGCAGAAGAGGAATGGTACAGTCTGCAGTCTGGTCGCTGTGTCATTGGTCATCAAACAGGATGTGGCAGTCCATGGCGCTGTCCAAGGTGAGTGCATCTGAGTGAATCGGGGGTCAATGGAATGTCATGAGGCCATGTGCGGGACCAAGCAGAAACAGGCTAGGTGGCAGAAATGAATACTACTGAGTCCTTCTGATCACATGCACATCCACGTCCTCATCCCCGGATGTGTGCTCTGGCTCACCTGTGGGTGTTGCTATACCGGCTGCGGCACTGTGTGCCACTGACACATCAGGGGACGGAGGTGGATTGTCGGCCACACTGTGTCTTTCTTACACATCAGGTGCCGGAGTACTTAGGCCTGCCACACTGGGAGGCAGAGACACACAAGGGGGTGGGGGGGTGGGTATGTGGATGGTGTGGGGGCAGCAGCATTCTTCATTGCCACGCCTTGTGGCAGCAATGCCATGATGAGGATCTGCAGGGTATGGTATATCCCAGCTACATTCCGCTGATGTGCAGTGGTGGCTGCAATCCTTTCCACCTCATCCGCACCATGTCCTTCATGAGCCTCTGCGTGTGTTCCAGCTCACGGCTGGTATCGCTGGAGCCACTCTGAGCGGACAGGTGTTCTTCTCTCTGGTCATGACTCCAGTGATGTCAGTCAGGGCTCGTTGGTGACAATGGATCTGGCCTATACACCCAAGGATGGCATCAAGTTTGGTTGTCATGATGTCGAAGTCCAATCACAGCTGCTCTGCGGTCTCTCTATGGCACTCCACCACATGGCGTTGGAAGGCCATGCGTTGTTCATGGGGGTATTTGGGGAGTGCCAGGGCTGTGGGTGCCTCCGGCTGGGTGCTTTGGGTAGTGGGTGGGGTCTCCTCGATGTAGCTGGGCCGCCCTGATCCTGGAGGTGAGAGGCGGATGAGGCCAATGATGTCCTGGATGGTTTGGTTGTCAATAATGGTGTTGTCCTCCTCGTCATCAGCGAAGAGTGACTGGGACTGCCCTGCAGGAGGTGTTGACGGTGCCCCTGCAATGTGAAGGGGAGATGGTGTATTACAATGTGTCCACATGTATGTAGCCGCAGGTTACATGTTGATATTCAGACAGCATGCCATTGTATATTGTGACAGTCTGTGGATCTGGGCGAGGACCCAGAGCCATTGTGGGTGTGCACTGCGCTCTCCTTGATTGTGCATGTGTGCCATTGTGCCCATCTCCACCCGTCCCCCCAGTACCTGGAGGTCACTCGCCCTGTTGTGGGGAACAGTGTCCACTCCCCCGACTCCAGCCACAGTCTGAACACTGATGACTGTCGACACCTGCTCCTCCATGTCATCCAACTCAAGCTGTGGTGTTGGGCCCCCACCTCCAGAATGCGTTGCTGGCTTCTGGTTGGCAGAGAATTTCTCCTTGGTCCGCCGCTTGATGTCATTCCATCGCCTCTTGACCTCATCCATTGTCCTCTTGTGCTCAACAACGGCATTCACCTTGTCCACAATGTCCAGCCATATCCCTTTTTTGGTGCCCAATGACACGTTGGAGGTGACGAACAGTTGTTGATGGTGTTGTATCACCTCAGTGACTATGATCCTGTTCGCCTCCGGTCTTCCTCTTGTCCTTGCCCTTCCCTGTCCCCGAGGACCCGGGCTGGTCATCCCAGGTACTTGTGGGGTTGCGCTCGTCCGCTGCGCCTGCTTCGGCTTCCTCCATGGTGCTTGAGTGTTTGGGTGTTTGTCAATTTGTGTTTTGGTGTTTTTTTTACTTTTATAGTGATTTTTCCCACCTGCCAGGTGTGTGTTGCAGGCCTGGCGCTGCTTATCTCCTCCTCATTGCGCTTTGAGTCATCGCAGGTTTTTTTGGTGTTATTGTTTGTGTTTTTATCTTCATCAAGGTGGTTGTATCGCTGACATTGGCTGCGGTTTCGTCAGACCTTAGCATGCTACCGCCGTGTTGTGTATTCCACGTTGTCACTGAGTTGTTTTCCCACAATAGGAAAGTTGCGTTACGCTACTCTTGCAGTAGTTATCACACGTCCTTGTGAATGTACCCCTTTGCTATAATTATTAGGATGATTCATACCCACTTATACCTACTTCATGAGTTTTTTGTATTAGTTGAAAGCAGTGCAATGCATTTATGAATGATGTCTCTTATCGTCGTGCAGAGATACCAAGAAAAGCTGATGTTATATAGTTAAGTTGGAAGCACTTTTTCATACTAAAGAATAACCCGGAGAATGTATATTTTGGTATAGGAAGTCTGTGACAAAGAGATCTCTTCACATATTTATACCTCAGAGCACAGTTAATAAATATGAATTAGACGCTTCATGTCATAGGCTGGCAAAATTACTTGTAGTTCTATACTGTGACAGCTACAAATGACAGATATAAGTAAAAGAGGAGGAATATTGCATAAGCATTACCGTAGCATTTCACATTTAATAAAGTTAGCTACCTAGCATGTTTTTTCACTTTGGAAAGTTAGGTCAAAAGCCTGCAAGAGTAGCCCTGTTGTTGTTTTGATATATTGCTCCTCAAGAGAGCACTCAAAATTGCTGATCATGGGGGTCCTCCCAAAGTGGATATCATTTTCATGAATGTGACTACTATACTCATTTTCAGGAAGCAACACAACTAATGTCTGCTGGCAGATGAATGATAGTTATGGGATGCTTGCCTTCTTGCCTGTACCACAGCACCTTTTGGGAACCAGCATATTGGAAAATCTGTGAAGTATCTCATGACTGCTACCTATCAATTTCCCAAAGATAATGTATGTGTCTGTGTATGTGTGTAGCATGATGGAGGTGCACATAAGGAGGTGGGGTATCCATTTTGTGAGTCACCTTGTGTATGATTCCTCAAGAGGGAGAATGTTCTTATCAACATTAGGAGGCTTTTCTGTTCCAGCCCTGCTTTCTCTACCTACACCCAGAGACAGTACAGCCAATGTTGCGTGTTTGGATCAAACAACTCTTTGAAGAAATACAGAGTTACTTTTTCTATTAACCTCACTTGTTTGAAAAAGTTGAAGCAAGACAGACAGTGTCTAGTGCAGAAACTGAACAGTTGAAGAGGGTGAAGACATCACATCTTTTTACATCTGTGGTAAATGGAGGTGAATTTGCTTTTCCCCTATGTCATTTATTCAGCAGTTTCAAGAGATATAATGGTCTGATTGGCTGAGATCAACTTGGAACCAGTCAATCCCACATGACTGTATTATGAGATGTGTCAAACTATTTTGACTTTTTAAGCACTGTGTTCGACGGGACCTGGAGGGTCGGCCGAGGACAAGGGGAGAGGTCTCCGGGGAGAGCCGTCTCCAGCGATCGTACAGACAAGTAACTTCCCCCCCACAGATGGACACCACACAAAGATAAGGTTTAACGTTCTTTATAAGCAGTCTTGAGGTACGGTAGAATGGTACAAGGAGGTCTGGACTCAGGGGTCCCCTCGATTCTAGTCTCTTGGACGGGAAAGGGGGTAGCGGGACAGTCTTGTTACCAATATGGTAGTTGCGATGAGATGATGGGTAGCTCACAATCCTCGAGCTCGGCGTTCTAGGAGGACGGGCCGCGGCAGCGCCAGCAGGTCCCGGGGAGATCGAAGATGGCAACGGTCCGCGGCAGCGCCAGCAGGTCCCGACGAAGACGGTAGTTACAACGGGCCGCGGCAGCGCCTGCAGGTCCCGGCGAGGATGAAGGTTGCAGAGGGCCGCGGCAGCGCCAGCGGACAAGACGATAGTTCACAAGGCAGGGCTGCGGCAGTGCCAGCAGTCCGTCAAGGATGAGTTCTTCTCGGTGTCTCTCGACTCCAGGATACAACTGCCTTCCTGCTCTGGAGCTGCCCCAGTTATAGGTCTGGCGGCCTTTGATGTCCGGACCCTCGCACTTGGAGGTCGGGAGGTCCGGGAAGAGGGAGTCCAGACACCCAGCAGGGGGGTGGAGCCAGCGTCCGGGGAGGCTGGGGGCGGTCGGCACCTGGCGGGGGAGAGCCATCGACACTTCTTCCTCCCATTGACCTGCCAAGTGGTCCGTTCACCTCCTGGGTGGATGGTGGTGCCGGGATGTCGGGGCCTGGCCAGGCCCAGGGTTGGGGTCGAGCTGAGGCCATGCGGCCTCGTGGTGCAGTGTCCAAGATGGCGGCCGGGCCGGGCAATGGTGCTGACGGTGGCCCGGGCCCGTGATACAGAGATGTCCGGGGGCAGGAGTCCCGTAGGGGACGGATTGCGGGTTGCTTCTGTGGGTAGCACCTGGAGAGCTGGTGTCCGGGCCCTGTCCTGCGGGGAGGGAGCGAGCCCTTCATGTGGCCTGTCCAACATGCGTCCCCCCCAGCTGAAGGCGGGGAGAGTCACCCATCCTCTTGGGGACTTTCCTCGTCGAGGCGGAAAAAGCGTGACAGGCCATCCGCGTTGGCGTGATCCTGGCCAGGGCGGTGCTCCACAGTGAAGTCCATCCCCTGCAGGGAGATGGACCATCGCAAGAGCTTGGGATTTTCCCCCCGCATCTGCATTAGCCATTGCAGGGGGCGATGATCTGTTTGCACCCGAAAGTGGGTACCGAAGAGGTAGGGCCGGAGCTTCTTGAGGGCCCATACTACTGCGAAGGCCTCCCTCTCGATGGTGCTCCAGCGCTGTTCTCTGGCCAACAGACGTCTGCTGATGAAGGCCACTGGTTGGTCGACTCCCTCGGGGTTCAGTTGGGAGAGGACGGCCCCAATGCCATGGTCGGAGGCATCAGTCTGGACGATGAACTCCCGGCTGTAGTCGGGAGCCTGGAGTACCGGGGCGGGAGTCCAGTCGACTCTTTTTGGCTGGTTCTTGGATGTAAGTGCCGTGAGGGGCCCCACAATGCTGCCATAGTCCTTCACAAACTGCCGGTAGTATCCGGTGAGCCCCAAGAAGGCCCGGACCTCGGCTTGCGTTACGGGTGGCTGCCAGGACTGGATGGCAGCGATCTTGAGCTGGAGGGGGGCCACCAGACCGCTTCCCACTTGGTGTCCGAGGTAGGTCACGGACCCCTGGCCAATCTGGCATTTGCTGGCCTTGATTGTGTGGCCGGCCTGTTGGAGGGCCTGCAGGACCTCTCGGAGGTGGCGGAGGTGGTCTGACCAGTGGCGGCTGTATACCGCGATATCGTCCAGGTAGGCGGCGCTGAACTCTTCGAGGCCCGCCAATACCTGGTTCACAAGGCTTTGAAAGGTTGCGGGAGCGTTTTTCATGCCGAATGGCATCACTTTGAAATGATAGTGACCATCCGGGGTGGAGATCATTGACCAAACGAAGATCGTAGCGCTAGCGCTTGACTCTCACTAGGATTACTGCAAGCATTCTACTTTGTTTTACAGATATTTTAAATACCTTTTGAGTGTGATAATGTGTTTTTAAAAACAATTGCTGAGCTCTTACTTGCATTTTGCTCGCTACTCCCTGGTCCACCACAGCTTCTGTGCTGATTGTTGTGGAGGGAGGTTGAAGCGACACCACTTCCTGGTTCCTGGCTGTTCCATCCAGGCCAGCCATCTTGGGGAGGTTGACGGGCTAGTCTCCCCCTCGCCCTGACTATTTTAGGGCGGGAGTCTTTCGCGCACGATCATTGACCAAACGAAGATCGTAGCGCTAGCACTTGACTCTCACTAGGATTACTGCAAGCATTCTACTTTGTTTTACAGATATTTTAAATACCTTTTGAGTGTGATAATGTGTTTTTAAAAACAATTGCTGAGCTCTTACTTGCATTTTGCTCGCTACTCCCTGGTCCACCACAGCTTCTGTGCTGATTGTTGTGGAGGGAGGTTGAAGCGACACCACTTCCTGGTTCCTGGCTGTTCCATCCAGGCCAGCCATCTTGGGGAGGTTGACGGGCTAGTCTCCACCCTCACCTAATCTATAAGACCTCTCCCTACCTAGCGCAGCGGTGACGCGCAGCGGTAGCGCCGAAGAGGCGCCAAAGAGTAGCCAGTCTGCGCCAGTCAGCGGCACGGAAGCGGACGGGCCGGACGGCTATTTTCTTTATCCTCTACCTGAGCTAGTGGCAATATGTGCCTTAGTATGCTCACGTATACCAGCCCCGAGCTTCGTTCTCTCCGCCCTCCGTGTGGTCGTTGCCATCATGTATTCCCAGGAGGGCGGGCTCTGAAGAAATGGTGTAACACATGTGGTTGGCGCCTTCCTGACCGGAAATCACTTACGCAGGTTAGCCCACCCATCCAGCATCAATGTTTACTACTGAATACCAGATCCTTACCTGGCCACGCTCTAGACATTTGGAATATGCTACAGGATTCAAAGGTATCCTGTTTATTCCTAACGGAAACTTGGTTGTCTGAATCTTCTTCCCCCAATTTGGCAAATGCCGTACCCTCCGCCTACAATATTTATAGGAAAGACAGGCCATCTGGTAGAGGTGGTGGAGTGGCTATCATAGTTAATAAGAACATAGCATGTCGCACGTTCCCTGTAGATAATATACAGGGCAGTGAAGCCCTTGGCTTCACTCTTCAGCTTTCATCTTCCCAGGCTTGTACTGGTATCCTTGTTTACAGACCACCAGGCTCGGTGGGGCCGTTTTTAGAAGAACTGCAGGCAGCCCTATCGACCCCATGCCTTAGGTCCAATCATTGCTTTCTATTAGGTGACTTAAATATTCATATGGACAACAGCTCAGATCTGGACACTCAAAAACTGTTAGATATTACTTCCGTGCTTGGCCTCTCTCCTTATGTGGCAGGACCGTCTCATAATAAAGGCCACACGTTGGACCAGATCTTCTCTACTCTTCCTATCAGTGTTGACCCTCCCATGCCAGTTTTGTGGTCAGATCATTTTCTCATCACTTTTTCCATCCCTGTCATGGCTTCATCACGGTCCAAACCTGTTGGGTCGTTAAAGCATCTCTCTAAATCTTTCCATCTTCTTACTAGAGAGATGCTATCAAATGCTTTAACTAACTTCCCTTGTCCCACCTCTGACAATGTAGAGGATTACACTGCTCTCTTTCATAACTGGCTCACAGATCGTCTAGAGAGCTTGGTTCCGGCCAAGAAACAAAATTCTGCCGATAAGAGAACATCTGCCCCTTGGTTTACCCCTCATTTAAAAAAAGCACGACAAGATCTTAAGAAAGCAGAAAGAGCATGGAGGCGATCTTATGATCATACTGAGAGGCTAAATTTCAAGACGCTGACTCGAGCCTACCATAAATCCATTTGGGAAGGTAAAAAATCCTATCTGGAATCTAGAATAAATGAAGCGGAGCATTCTTGCAAGGAAATTTTCAGGGTGGTAAAAGATTTCACTTCTCCTTCTGCTTATACTCCGACCCATGCTCACTCTGAAGCTTGGCTGAAGGAATTGGCTGTCTTTTTTGTACAGAAAATTACCACTATTCAAGAATCTCTCCAGGCCACTTTTCAGCAGCATACGATGAGTCTGGGGTGTCCCTTGCCAGACCATGGTCCCTTCCTGTGTGATTTTCCCCCATTAGATCATGAGAGTTCTCTTGATATCTTGGCAAGTCTTAAATCCGGATCTCCACAGGATCCTTGCCCTGCCAAGTGTCTAGCAAATATGGCACCTGTTCTAAATGACCTGGTAAATCCCATCTTGAATCTGTCGCTCTCTTCCGGGGTAGTTCCCAAAGCTTGGAAGAGCGCCATGATCCTGCCACTCATTAAAAAACCAGCGCTCGACCCTTCAGTCCATGCGAATTATAGACCCATCTCCCTACTCCCTGCTCTGGCGAAAGTGACTGAGAGGTTTGTTCACAGATCTATTTCTAATTTCATCGAGGAAAAGGGTCTGTTGCATAGCACTCAATCTGGCTTCCGTGCAAATTTCAGCACGGAGACCGCGCTCCTTGAAGTCAAAGATGCCATCAGGGAGGAGTTGGATGTTGGAAAAAAAGTGGTACTGATTATGCTAGACCTGTCGGCGGCTTTCGACACCGTTCCCCACACACTTCTTCTTTCCAGACTCTGGGACTTTGGTCTGCGGGGAACGGTGTGGAATTGGCTTAAATCCTTCTTAGCCGACCGCCGGCAGACAATCTGGGCGCCTCCCTACTCCGCCGAAATGTCACCGCTTGAAGTGGGGGTTCCTCAAGGTTCCATCCTGAGCCCCCTCCTTTTTAACATCTTTATGGCCCCCCTGGCGGTGACGGCGGAGTCTTTCGGCGCCTGGATTGTCACCTATGCTGATGACACCCAGCTCCTCTTTGTAAGCAACAAGGATGGCCTGTTTGACGGTGCCCAGGTCAAGGGCTGTTTGAGCGCTGTTTTTGAGTGGTTTGGACGTCATGGGCTGAAGTGCAACTCCGACAAGTCGGAGTTGCTCTTCTTTGGCTGTACCTCTGAGCCTGATTGGAAACCCTGGTGGCCGCAAGATATGTTTCCTCCCACTAGTTCGTCTTTGAAAGCCAAAAATTTGGGAGTTATGATTGACAACGAGCTATCTTTCGGACCGCATATTTCATCTCTTACTGGGAAATGTTTCGGCATCCTTCGGATGCTTCGTAAATTCCTCCCTCTAGTCTCTATCCAGCACAGAAAAATCATTGTCCAGGCACTGATTGGCTCTAGGCTGGATTATGCTAATGTTTTGTTTCTGGGACTTCCCAAATATCTGGTCAGGCGTCTGCAAATCGCCCAGAATTCTGCAGCCCGAGCCATCTTTGGTCTTCCAAGAAAAGCCAGAGCCACTGATCTTCTCTCAACACTACACTGGCTTCCAATTGCTAAAAGGATTCTGTTTAAAACTTTGACCACGACTTTCAAGGCCCTACATGGCATAGGCCCCAAATATATTTCCAAACGATTGTCCTGGTATAACCCCCCCAGATCTCTCAGATCTTCGTCCCTATCAAAAATGAGTGTTCCCATTATCAAGCGTGCTAGAGCAGGAGGACGGTCTTTTCGCTACTTAGCTCCTCATGCTTGGAATGATCTCCCAATCTCTTTGAGACAGACTTCTAGCCTTCTGTCCTTCCGAAAGGCCCTTAAGACACGGCTTTTCCCTTAATTTGATGCTGCTTCCTGTGTCTGCACGTCCTCTTAGTGTTATGTTCTCCCTTCTTCGGTTGGGTTTCCTTCGATAAAGCGCCGGGATACTCCGTGGAGTGGCCGTGCGCTATAGAAGTATAAAAATAACATAACATAACATAACAGAAAGCGGACCGTTCTTGGGCCCTGGGGGTGAGGCCGATCTGCCAGTAGCCCGCTGTCAGGTCGAAGATGCTGAGGTAGCGGGCAGCCCCCATGCGGTCGATCAGTTCATCGGCTCGGGGAATGGGATGAGCGTTGGTTCGTGTGACAGCGTTCAGCCCCCGATAGTCAACGCAGAATCGGAGCTCAGGGGTGGTGCCTGGGGCAGCAGCCTTGGGGACCAGCACGACTGGGCTGGCCCCGGGGCTGTCCGAGGGTTCGATGACTCCGAGTGTGAGCATTTTCGACACTTCTTCTTGGATGCAGGCACGTACCCGATCTGGTACGCGGTACGCTCGATGTCTGATAGGGGTACTGTCCCCAGTGTCCACGTCGTGCAAGCACCAGGGGGTGACTCCTGGGGTGAGGGAAAATAGGGTTGCGAATTGCAGCAGGAGAGCCCAACAGTCTTGGCGCTGCTCCGGGGTTAGGGCATCTGAGAGTCGGACCCCGTTTACTGAACCATCTTTCTCACGGGTCCTCAGTAGGTCAGGGAGGGGCTCGGAGTCTTCTTCCGCTCCACTGTCTGTAGCCATCAGTAGGCTGAGCTCCAAGCGCACAAAGTGGGGTTTGAGTCTGTTGGCGTGGAGGACCCGGAGGGGGTTCCGGGGAGATTCCATGTCGATGAGATAGGTGATGGGGCTCTTGCGCTCGATCACCTTGAAGGGCCCCGTCCATTTATCTTGCAAGGCACAAGGTTCGGTGGGGGACATCACCCATACCTGCTGGCCAGGTTCGAACTCTATGGAGGAGGCGTTCTGATCGTACCATTTCTTCATGTCCTCCTGACTGGCCTCAAGATTGGCTTTGGCGATCTCTCGGAATCGCCGGGTCTGATTGCGGAGGGTCAGGAGGTACTTGTAGACGTCTGGAGGGGTTTTCAGGGGGGCCATCTCCCAACCTTCCTTGACTAGGCTGAGGGGCCCTCGAACAGGGTGTCCGTACAAGAGTTCGAAGGGGCTGAAGCCGAGGGACTTCTGGGGGACTTCTCGGTAGGCGAAGAGGAGGCACGGGAGTAGCACATCCCACTGGCGGCGGAGGGGCTCTTCCAACCCCATAATCATTCCCTTGAGTGTGCGGTTGAACCGCTCAACCAGTCCGTTTCCTTGCGGGTGATAGGGGGTTGTGAATCGGTAGGTGACCCCGCACTGCTGCCAGAGGGATTTTATATATTTTGAAATAAAGTTCGTGCCTCTGTCGCTGACGACTTCCCGGGGGAAGCCCACCCGGGAGAAGATCCCCATTAAGGCTCGGCCGACCACCGGTGCTGTTACAGTTCGAAGGGGGATGGCCTCAGGATAGCGGGTGGCGTGGTCCACCGGTACCAGGATGAATCGATGCCCTTGTGCTGTTCGGGGGTCCAGGGGCCCCACAATGTCTATTCCCACCTTTTCGAACGGGGTGGTAACAACCGGGAAGGGTTGCAGGGGTGCCTTGAGTTTGCGGCCGCTCTTCCCGCTGGCCTGACAAGTGAGGCAGGACCGGCAGTGGTTCAGTACGTCATTTCTCATTTTGGGCCAGTAAAAGTGGGTCACCAGGCGGTTGTAGGTTTTGTCCTGACCCAAGTGTCCGGCCAGGGGGACATCGTGGGCCAAGTTCAACAGGAAGTCTCTAAAACGGAGGGGCACCACCAACACTCGACTGGCCCCCAACTCCGCGATTCTTTGTTCGCTGTACAATAGATCATTGTCCCAATAGATCCAGTGGGCCCCGGCGGTATCTCCCGCGCTCTGGGCGAGGGCTTGCTGTCGTAGTCCCTCGAGGGAGGGACATGTCTTTTGCTCTTGACGGAATTGTTCCTGGGTGGGTCCCCCTTCTTGACGCCACTGGGCCAGGTCTGGGAGGTCCTGGGGCTGAGCGAGCCCTTCTTGGGGTTGTTCTGGGGGGTCGGCGTGGTCGGCGTCCCCCACTGGAGCGATCGGGGGAGGAGGTACTGGCCATTCGGGTTCTTCGGGTTGGGGAATGGCGCGGGCCGCCATGGACCGGGTGGTTACGCATGCCCAGTCCGGGAGACCCAACATCCCCAGGTGCTCTCTTCTTTCCACGGCGGCCCACGGGGAACTCTCGAGATCGTTCCCCAGGAGACAGTCCACGGGGGCATCATCGCGGACCGTCACCTTCAGCATGCCGGATACTCCTCCCCATTCGAAGGGGACGCAGGCCATCCGACACAGGCTTTCCGAATTGTCAACTGAACGGACGGGGCAGAGAACGTTCGGTAGGATTTGTTCTGGGGTCACCAGGTGACAGCGGACGGCCGTCACACTGGCCCCCGTGTCACGTAGGGCTTCAGCCTTGCGCCCATTTATGTTCACCCACTGACTGTATTTTCTGGTTTGAGATCATGCTCTTACTTGCCTGATATATGGAACAAGGGGATATTGGCCTGGGATTCGAGTATTGCTACTGCTGCCTAGCTCAACCCATGTTTCATACACATAGATTGAAATTAGTGATTCATGTCTCAATCTTTCTGTTTCTCTGCAGAGAGAACCAGTGATGTAGTGTCTGGCACCATTAGGACTGAGGAAGAGATCATTAGATTCTAAGATAAACTAAGAAATGTAGAGGGGTGCTCTGTGAACTCCTGCTCCCCTCAGGACTGTTGCCATTTTGTTTCCATGACTTGGGTGTATGACATTTTTCCTGCACTCTGTATTGATGGTCAGTTTCATTTTCCAGAGCCCACCATTTCTCTCCACTCCCTTTCCTTTGAGTCTGCTCGATTCTTTGTCTGTTCAACCACATGGTATATGACTCTTCCCCCATAGACTGTGCTCTGAGAGTTCCCTAAAGCCCGGACGTCTGATTATACTACCGCTTTTCTCTCACATTACCCGCCTTTCTCTTTCATTTCCATCTGGAGGTATTAACATACAGGTACAACTGGTGCTGACACATGAACAAAAAATACAATAGTGAAATTTATATTTTCAGCAAACATTCTTTGCTCATACATAGCATCCAGGCCACACAGTATAACTTGTTTAACATATTCAGATTTATTAATCAGACCCCAGACTAAGAATTCAAGTTGCATGCAGCTCCCTATAATTATGGTTCAACTCTACAACCAAATGACAAGTTCAAAATGGTACTTGGGATTTCTTTGTTGCATAATCCTTGTATTTTGTTGACTGGCACAGGTCTTTCCATACTCTAGGGCACAGGAGAGGTTCCACAGTGGGAGATAGCACAAATGTCCAGTTGTAATTGTCTCACTGTTTTCATTGCAAAGATCCTTTCTTCAAGGAACTTCTAAATTCCCCAGCGACAGATGTGGAGTTCCAAATGCGGAAGCTGGCATCGTTGGCATGACTGAACACCAGTATCCTTAGGGATCAACAAAATGCTAACACCATTAGCACAGGGACATCTTTTCGTCCTGAATTAGTCAAGGCAGAGCTGGAGACATCACTTTTTTTGCTCCTCTATCAGCAAGTCAGGAATTTTCCAAGGATGCAAGCAGGGAATCCTTTGGTTTCATCATCTCTCGTTCTCATTCTCCCATGAGGTTGGATCAAGTAGAGCACTTATGAAATAAAATGTGTCCCCTATTGGTGATGTCACATGATTAAATTAGACTACATTTCTACTACTTTCACATCACTTGCTTTGCAGCAGTGTGACCCATTGCCTGTCTTGGGGTTGTGCTGTCATTAATTTACCTGTGTTGTATTAGTTTGAGTGACACACACACATTGAATGAAGGCACTTAGTTCTCTTCTGCATAAGTGTGGACGCAAAATATGGATGTTGTAATATTAGCCTAAATTACATTGACTCTACAGTATTGACCAACGACATATCACCAAGTTAATAAGTACGTGTGGAGTTATGAAAAGTAAACATTACTTCCCTATAGTGCTTAATTTGAATTAGTGGATGCCAGTGGGCACCACCGGTACTTATTTTTTGAAGTACAGCAGTTATTTACGGATCAGATATTTACTGAGTGCAAGAGAGGGAAAAACACCCAGATCGGGAAGACAAGGACAGACCAAAACCAATGAAAATGGAGAAAGATGAACCTGCAAGAGCCAGGAATAGGCACAGGAAGTATCTAGCAGTGGATTAAAAGACTACTAACCTTGGTGTTTGGCGCCAGAATGTTTAATAGCACTGGCCCCCTGCTTCTGAACACAAATGAAGCACTGCATTCCTGTGTATGTTTACAATAAAAATATGCCGGTAGTCACTATTCACAAATTAAGCACTGCATTCCTGTGTATGTTTACAATGAAAATATTCAAGTAGTCACTGTTGTTGAGCAAATATGCGTACTGTTCTGTGTATTTGACCTCAAATTGTGAAATATAACTGAGGCGAGCTGCCACATCAATACATTATTCAAAAGTAAGCAGGCTAAAGCTGCCCCTGAATTAAATGAGCTTTTATGTTGTTTCAAGGATCTCATTGTGCGGGGTGTGCTACACACAGACTTTTTTGTAGTTTTGCGCGTTCATAAAAACGGTCCCATTTCCCCAGTTCATGGGATTTCGTGGTGTTTTATCACCCATACTGAGGTGGGAAACATGAAAGTCCTGTGAACACTTTGAAATTCATGACATTTTGCAGCAGTGTAACACATTTGGAAAACAGTGGCAAAGTAAATAGTACTGCAAGAGAAATCAGTCTTAGGCAGATTTTTCGCATTTCTGAAAAATATTTCATCCCGTGTTGGTTACAGAAGGGGTAGTTATGCCAAACTTTGTTGCTATTATAGTGTTGCTTTTAGAATCCTAGTCCAAGATGTTATCAGATGTTTCACTAGGTAACAAATTAATGCAATACCAAGTGATGTGACTCGCCGTTGGATTAGGGTCAAAAAATCGGCCCGGGCACACCCAAAAAAAGTACCCAAAATGTGGGTAGTGCCGTTCCGCAAAACACTGCACCATCAAAGTTTTATAAAAAGAAAGGGGGTGGGGGCATGTTTTATTAACTTCACTTAGATTTAAAAAAAATGCACAGATTAGTTCACACTGCTGAGCCACACATAAATGCAAGTGAGACCTTGGGGCAGATTTAGAAGCGCGGCGCAAATCCTGTGCCATGGTGCGGGGTACTTACATCGCCATGTTATAAAGCCTTGCGCCAGAAGGAGGCGTTCCGGAGCAGGGGGGGGGGGTGTTCCGGTGCAGGAACGCCTCCTAAAAGTGGCTGAGTGAAATCTACAAGATTTCACTCAGTCACCTTGGGGCCCATGCTGCGTCAAAACCCTGCGCCTGCTTGAAGCAGGCATAAGGATTGACGCAGCATTAACAAGATAGGGCCCCCCTAGAGCCTTGCTGGAGCTGTGCGCACTTGCAATGCAACACCAGCAATGCGCCGCCTTCACGGCACAGATGCTTCATGCATCTGTGCCGTTTTTGCCCAATGGAGTACCTTATTGTAAATGTGGTGCATCAATGGTGGCGGAGGCATGGCGCACAATTAGTGCCGCATGCCTGCTAATATCCAGGGATGCGCCACTTATTGTAAATCTGCCCCCACTTCTGCTCAGGCCGCTTGCCCCGTCAATCTTCAAACATTAATGGGCCGGCCTAGCGAGAGAAAGGGAGTGATACCTCCACCCATCTGCCTCTAGAGAGGCCACTCAGACACCCACTTGGCCGCTGGCGACATCCTAAGAGCACAGAGAGCCCCCAGGCTGCCCCAAAAAGCAGTCCACAGCTGGAACTCGGCTACCGGCCCTTCAGCCATTTTCTGAGTGCCTGCCTTACCAATCCGACCCTGTGACTCGGGATATATATATATATATATATATATATATATATATATATATATATATATATATATGAGTGTGATCAAGGTTGCACCTGTGACCCAAATGCAACTCAGCAACTTGAATAAACAGCGTCAAAAAGCATTTGTGGATTGTGTTCAATATGGCATTCTAACACGCCCTGTAAGAATTGCTTCATCGTTATGTATATTGTGCTTGGCTCCTCATTTCACTAGGGGCCTGATTCCCAAAGGCAAACTTAACTTTTGTGTAAGTTTACAATTTTTTGCTATTCACAAGGGTATTTTTATGTGCAGAGACTCCGTGGTGAAGATACTACTGGTAAAATACCTTTCTGAATAGCAAACAATTGAAAACGTACACACACGTGTGAATGTACCTTTGTGAATCAGGCCCTGCACAAAAAAAATAAATCAAGTATGCAGAATGGAAAGGGAAGACCACTCGGTCCCCCCGAACGTATGGATGGGTGCCCCGATCCCCGGGAAACCATTTTGGGTGGGGGGCGTGGTCCGGCTGGTATGCCCAAAGCGGCGTAGCCGGAGCACGCCCTTCCCGCCCAAAAGGGGTTGTCCTAGACACTCACTCTGAAGACCGCGCCCGTGGGCATACCTGAGGAGGGTCCCCGCCCTCCCGCAGACGGATAAAAGAGCGGAAATCCAAAGAAGCGTCCTCTTGTTCCAGTGCTCTGAAGGCTGCACCACTCGTTGCTCGTGAGCCCTCGACGGAACAAGCGGCAATTTTGAGAACTTGTAATTGCTTTTTCTCTTTCAGTTATCGAGAGTTCGAAGGATCTGGGACCTCGTTGATCGACTTGAGCGAAGTAAACGAAACTATGGCCGGCAAAAAAGCGGGAAGGAGCTCCGAGCTGGAGAAGGTACTGCGCACCTTGTCGAACCGAATGGCAATCATGGACCGAAAACTCGGTAAAGTTGATTCGATCGGTCGAGGTTTGGCTGAAGTTAAAAAGCAGTTGGCAGCCCAGAACAACCCATCAGGCCGCCCTAAGAAGGTAATAGGCCCGGCCTTGCCGGGAATCGTCCCTGGGGGTAGGGGGAAGCGTATTAAGAGGAGGGCGGTTTCCGGGGAGGATCCAGTTCCTGAGGTGCCCCCACTCGCCCCCATCACACCGGCGGTCAGCCCGGTACCAAGTCCAGATATGGGTCTACCAAGCCCGGTTGTAATTACCCCTGTTAATGATGATCAGATGCCGCCAGAATTGGCTCTTCAGTTAGCAGCAGTATTGCCTTGGCTCAAAAAGAAAGCAGGGGGGGCAGTGGCAGCGGGGGATCTGGCCGAGGATGCAAGATTGATAATCGAGCAGTTGCGGCAATCGAGAGAAGCCGGGACGGCGAATGTTCCTTCTATTTCCCCACAGGTAGCGCCAGGAGCAACCACGGTTGGCCGGGAAAAGACAACAGACACGGTGGTCGAACCTGGTAAGAATCCATTGCCAATGGTGAGGGAAAGTTCAGTGCCTTCGCGGCGTGAAAGGGTGGCCCAGCACATCCCAGTGGCCATTAAGGTGATGATATGGGGGGACAAGTATGTGAACATGTTTTCTTTATTGACCGACCATCGCGAGATGGAATACGCAAAGACCCAGAAAGATCTATGGCACCCCAGCGTGTGGCGGGCCAAGATGGCAGAATTTAGGGTCGACGAGACCGTAGCAAACTGGGTGAAGGCCTTCTCGATATTTACTGCGGTAATGGGGGAGCGTAAGCCTGAAGTGTTGACTGAGCTATCCTGTTACCAGAATAGGATCATGGATTTTTATACCATGTACAGGGGGAATGAGTGGAAAGGATATGACATGCAATTCCGAAAGTCTAAAGAGTTTGATGGAACTTTGACATGGGACTGCCTCGACACGGTGTCATGGCACAAGCAGCTCTTGCCGGGATCGGCAGGTGCGTCCTCGCCGGGCGGGAGCGGGCTTGGGACTGTTCAGCAAAGGCCAGAGCAGCCCTTTCGAGCAAGCGCCGGTGGGGAGTCTCAGCCCAAGACTGGTGGGAACGGAGGCAAGCGCGGGGTCTGTTGGGGCTTCAACAGAGGAAACTGTAACAGACCCCAGGGAACGTGTAGGTTCCGGCATGATTGTGCGGGCTGTGGGAACTCCTCACACCCGGAGAATAGCTGTAGATCCAAGAACAGTGGTACGGGAGGAAAGGGGGGGTCCCAGCAAGAGTGAGGTAATGCTGGGCAAACAATCCCCTTCACCCGTTGACATCATGGCTTTGACTCCCTGGTTGAGCAAATACCCTGATCATATATCCGCCGGGGTGTTGAGGAATGGTTTCCTGTATGGTTTCAACATCCCGGCGGGGAATTTTCAGGGGACCCCCTTTTGTAAAAATCAGCTATCCGTCCAACACAACCCTGAAGTGGTGGCCAGAAAAATTACCAAAGAAGTCGGCCTGGGGCGGGTAGCGGGACCCTTCCCATGCCCGCCGGTGGTGGATTTTGTGTGTTCACCTCTGGGAGTGGTCCCGAAGAAAGACCCAGGGGAGTATAGACTCATTCACAACCTGTCGGACCCGAAGGGCGTTTCGGTGAAAGAAGCCATTGATCCGGATATCTGTTCAGTCCGATACGCATCGTTTGACAATGCTGTGACCCTCCTGAATCGCTTGGGCCCTGGGGCTTGGATGGCGAAATCGGACATCGAATCGGCATTCAGGTTGCTCCCGGTACACCCATGGGACCAGCGATTGCTAGGATTTACATTCCAAGGGAAATATTACATGGATAAATGCATGCCCATGGGTTGCTCAATTTCTTGTGCTTATTTTGAGATGTTCAGCTGTTTTTTAGAATGGGCTTTCACTAGGGCTACAGGACATAGAGAAGTCATGCACTATTTAGATGACTTCCTATTCTTGGGGCCAGCAGGCAATGCGAACTGTGCACAGGCACTGCAGGATTTCTGCATTCTCATGCAGGAGTTTGGCGTCCCATTGGCACCAGGTAAGACGGTGGGGCCATCTACTTCACTCAAGTTTCTGGGAATTGAGCTCGACTCGGTGGAAGGTTGCTTCCGTTTGCCAATGGAGAAGGTGGCCAAGTTCAGGGCTTTCTTAACGCAGTGCCTGGGCAAAAAGAAAGTGACCCTGCACCAGTTACAACAAACAGTGGGTCAGTTTAACTTTGCCTTGAGTGTAATACCGATGGCTCGCCCATTCTCCCGCTCCATTGCACAAGCTATGGTCGGCCTCAAGGAGGGACACCACCGCACGAGACTGTCGGCAGAGGTTCGCCAGGATATGTGCATTTGGTTGGCATTTCTGGCGGACTTCAACGGTCGAGTAGTGTGGAACAAACCCCCAGCTTCGTTGGATGAACTGGGTTTGTGGACCGATTCAGCCGGGAGCGTGGGATTTGGCGCCATCTTTGGTAACCGATGGTCGGCACAAGTCTGGCCGACGTGGTGGCACGCCAGTGGCCTAACAGGCAACATTGGGTTCTTGGAGCTGTTCCCCATTTGGGTGGCTCTGTTGGCATGGCCAGACGATTTCAGGGACCGATCGGTAGTGTTTTGGTCGGACAATATGTCTGTGGTTGAGTGCATCAATCAGCAAGCGGCTCGCTGCAAGTGGATCTTGAGACTGTTGAAAGAGATTGTGTTACTTTGCATGAGATTGAATGTACAGTTCAGGGCGAAACATGTGGCAGGTGTACTGAATAATGCAGCTGATGCACTCTCTCGTTCACACATGCAGGCTTTCAGGGGCAATCTACCCACAGCGGACCTAGTGGTGGCACCATTCCCCGAAGCACTATGGCGGATCGGTGCCCCGGATTACAAGACCTCGTGGCAGCCAGCTTAGCGCCCAGGACGAGGAAGGCTTATGAGGGAGCGTTTCGTTCTTACTGCGCCTTTTTAGGCCCGGCAGGGAGACATAGCTGGGGGCAGGAGGACTCCTTCCTGGAGTTCCTAGTAGCACTCCACAGAGAAGGCCGATCAGCCGCAACTGCCAACAGGCATAGGGCGGACATATCATTCATGGCACAGCTCCACGGTATAAGGGATCCAACAGGTTCCTTTTTAGTCAGAAAGGCGCTTCGCGGTTGGCAACGCCTGCAGGGTCGCAAACGAGATACGAGGCACCCGATTGGTTTAGAGAGATTGTCTCGGCTTTTAGCAAAGCTGGATGAGACATGCTCCTCCCCTTCTGAAGCAGTTCTGTTCCGGGCAGCTTTCGCCTTGGCATTTCATGGGGCCATGCGGGTAAGCGAACTCGTGGCGAGGAACGAGAAAGATAGGGAGGGAGGCCTTTGCAGGGATCACGTGCAAATACGGGGTGATTCAATGCTAATCTCGATAGCTAGGTCTAAGACAGACCAAGATGCTGTGGGGGATAGTGTGGTTGTGCAGCGCGCTCGAGGATGCCCCACTTGTCCGATAAAGTGTTTAGAGGAATACTTGGCACAGAGGCCGGCGACATGGGGAGGGAGCCTGCTAAGGCACAAAGATGGCACCCCTCTGACGAGATTTCAGTTTCAGAGGGTACTAGCACTGACAATCGCCGAGGCGGGCATGGACCCATGCGATTTTGGGACCCACTCCTTCAGAATAGGGGCCGCTACTGAGGCTACGGCTCGGGGTCTGGGTGCAGAAGAGGTAAAACAGCTAGGCCGTTGGTCTTCGAACTGTTTCAAAAGACTGATGAAATGCACTCACGCTTGTTGTCTTTTGCTTGAATTACAGTTTCTCGAGCCTGTGACGTGGGGCGGAATCTGGGATCTACCCATCACCGAAGGACCAGCGGTCGAGGATCACCGACTGGAGAACAAGTGGTATGGGTTGTGGGCCACTCATACTTGAGGCGCGCCGGAGAAGTATTCATGGCAGGTGACGCGACTCACGCATCTGGGGAATACGGGTTCAGAGTGACCTTCCATGGGAAGGGAGGCCTCTGTTATGACCATTTTCAATCGTTTATGGAGGGTCTTTTAGGGCGGAAAAGGTCACCGCCATCTATAATCATAGTACACTTGGGGGGCAATGACTTGGTAGGACTGGGAAGACGAGGGTTAGTGGAACACATTTTGTCAGCATTCAGCTGGTTGGCTAAGAGGCTCCCGGGGTGTACAATTGCCTGGTCCCACATGATTCCCAGGAAGGTTTGGCGGCGGGGTTTCTCCGTGTCAGCGTTGAACCACTCGGTTAAGAGGGTGAACAATAAAATTGGGAAACTGTTTCGCTCCGCGCATCTGCATAGCATTCCCCATGGGTGTATTCGGGGTGATCACTATTATCTGAATGATAAGGTTCACCTGTCCAGGGCGGGGAATGAGTTACTAATAGGAGACTTCATAGCATGGCTAAGGGGTTTGAGTAGGCATGACCTTTAGGAGGTGTGGGGGGCCGGATAGTCGGTCAACTATCCGGCCTGTGGCGGTAAGGTCATGATCGGTGAGCAGTAATTGCAAGGTCCCTAGGGGGGGCGCCACCCAGAATGGATGGGAGCGCCCGGGGGGAGGCAGCCATTGGCCCCTCCGCCAGGGAGGCGGCACCCACTACGGATGGGTCACCTAGGGAGAGACGGCCATAGGCCCCTCCCAGGGGGGAGACGGCTAGATGCCCCTCCTACGAATTTCCCGGGGGCCGGATATCCGCGACAGCAGAAGAGAGTGTGGGGAAGGGGGGGAGTCCACGCTGTCCTTCTTACAGATACCTCACACGGAGACTCGGGCGACCTTTAAGATGGCGTTGAGTGAGAGGGGGCCCCCACGACAAGAGAAGTTACAGTTGGCAACGAGGGTAAAGTCCTCTGCGCATGCGCCACTCACACTTAATGCTAGGATGTACAATTTTAATTTAGAATGTATACATTTTCAGGATGCTAGACTCGGCTAGGAAACCTTTGTATTAGAGAGCTGTTAAGGTTAGCCAAAGAACATGTCTTCATCAAAATGTAACAAAAGTAAAATTGTACATAAATTCATGAAACGTTTTAATTTAATGTTTTAAATTTTGTTTCATATTTTAATAAATACGGCCGTGGGGGTAACTCCCCCCCCGCCTTCCAAAAGCTCAAACCAGTGTCTGTCTCCTCCCCTTGGGGAATTGGTGTTGGGAGGGGGTGGCGGGCATCCCGGCCATATGGAAAGGGAAGACCACTCGGTCCCCCCGAACATATGGATGGGTGCCCCGATCCCCCAGGGAAACCATTTTGGGTGGGGGGCGTGGTCCGGCTGGTATGCCCAAAGCGGCGTAGCTGGAGCACGCCCTTCCCGCCCAGAAGGGGTTGTCCTAGACACTCACTCGGAAGACCGCGCCCCGTGGGCGTACCTGAGGAGGGTCCCCGCCCTCCCGCAGACGGATAAAAGAGCGGGAATCCAAAGAAGCGTCCTCTTGTTCCAGTGCTCTGAAGGCTGCACCACTCGTTGCTCGTGAGCCCTCGACGGAACAAGCGGCAATTTTGACCCACCCACCAGCCCCTATTGCAATGTTTTGAATAAAGTGATTGGTTGATGATATCAGAATTTATTAAAGAAATGCAGTCAAGTTGTTTCAGCATTGAATAAATGTGTACAGGCCTTTCCTCTTTTGTAGAAAAGTAAAGAAATGTATCAAGTAAAGTAATTGTCTTGTGCTTTAGGACCTTTTTCCCTTTGTAGAAATGAAAAGCTGATGAATCATCAAGCTGTTTCACGTTAGGGGAATTTTCTTTCCTTAGTAGGTAAAAACAACCGTCGTATTTATTTTTTGGTCGGGCGGTAAGGTCATGATCGGTGAGCAGTAATTTCAAGGTCCCTAGGGGGGGGCGCCACCCAGAATGGATGGGAGCGCCCGGGGGGAGGCGGCCATTGGCCCCTCCCACGGGGAGGCGGCACCCACTACGGATGGGTCGCCTAGGGAGAGACGGCCATAGGCCCCTCCCAGGGGGGAGACGGCTAGATGCCCCTCCTACGAATTTCCCGGGGGCCGGATATCCGCGACGGCGGAAGAGAGTGTGGGGAAGGGGGGGAGTCCACGCTGTCCTTCTTACAGATACCTCACACGGAGACTCGGACGACCTTTAAGATGGCGTCGAGTGAGAGGGGGCCCCCACGACAAGGGAAGTTACAGTTGGCAACGAGGGTAAAGTCCTCTGCGCATGCGCCACTCACACCGTGAGGGCGGGAGTTTGGTAGTAGGGATCTGACACCGGTTAAGACCTTGCCGTTGGCCCTTAATGCTAGGATGTACAATTTTAATTTAGAATGTCTACATTTTCAGGATGCTAGACTCGGCTAGGAAACCTTTGTATTAGAGAGCTGTTAAGGTTAGCCAAAGAACATGTCTTCATCAAAATGTAACGAAAGTAAAATTGTACATAAATTCATGAAACGTTTTAATTTAATGTTTTAAATTTTGTTTCATATTTTAATAAATACGGCCGGGGGGTAACTCCCCCCCGCCTTCCAAAAGCTCAAACCAGTGTCTGTCTCCTCCCCTTGGGGAATTGGTGTTGGGAGGGGGTGGCAGGCATCCCGGCCATATGACTCATGTTCCAGTAATCGTCATTGAAAATCAGTTTAGATGTATTTTATTCTTACATATTCGTTGTGAACATCATGAAAATCTGAATGTGTTTTGCTATTTAGTGCCTCAACACGGCCAGTCCGACTTTTCTGCAGTGAATAAGAACTTTCAGAAATAATTACATCATTGCATCATTTATCCATGTCTCTTGTTTCACAGATAGCTCCAGCAATTCAGATAAAGCTGAGGATAGACGGATTATGTGAAAGATAACCAACTTTCACTAACTGTGCGCTGATGTTTCACTTGAAACTTTAGATGTTTCTTCTCCTATTTTGAACAATTCATTGACAAAAATTCATGACTCCATTTTTTCGTCAATTTCTGTTTTAATTGATTATGCAGTTTTCTTCTTTCATTATAAAGAGCTTGTCCATCATTTTCTTTTAATTATCAACATATATCCATTATAGCTCTGCCCAATGCATTTCGGGTCAGATCATGTGACCCTTCGTCAGGGGCCTGTGGAAAAGATGAATACAGGACCTTAGCCAACATCAAAATATTAAATAAAATACATGCATATGCAATAAAGTCATACAAATGAAAAACCACGGTATTAATTAAACATCATAAAGCCCATTGTCTTGTCGCATTACTGAGTGAGTATGAACACAACAGTGCAAATGGTGGTGTAATGGTGACATGAAAAACACGACAGTGCGTAAGGTAACATGAAAAATAAGATCAAGAGGGTAAATAAAGCGAAGCATACATTGCGGGCGCCGGAATCGCGCACATACAGTCTGGGTGCACTTACGAGAGTGAGGATATCGCATTAGACGCGCTCTCTTCAGGCGGGTGACTCGGGTAGCTATCGTCAATGCCAGACGGGTAAAGGGAAGTTGTGCGCGGCTGTGTTTTAAAAGCGAACTCGGTTCCGATCACGTGATCGGGTGAACAATGGAAGTCGACAAAAGACTTCTCAAGGGTGTTACGAGTAATGTGACTACTAGAAGTAAAAATTACTTCAAATAATATTGGAAAAGGTAACGATGTGAGCTAAAGATATAAGAGTAAAATAATATAAAACTGTGTGAAATGTAATCGGCCTGACATAGGGGTGCCGGTGAACCGAAAGAAATGAAGGAGAGGTTAGGAAAAGTGAAATGAAAAGAGGACAATTGAATAGACGTAAACAATGTACATGATGTAAAACCCAACAGTAGAACGTGGATGCTGAAAATATTAAAACATAATAACTGTAACATCCATTATGGTCATGGAAATAAAAATGTAATGAATGATAATTATAAATGCCAAAGAGGGCATCCTACACATAAAATGTTCAATGTCATAGGTTCCAAAAAGGGGGTTAGAAAGGTCCTTAAAGATGCCATTTTATAGAAAACATGAATATTCGATCCGGTCATTCATTCCGGATGGCTGCAGACTGTTCAATTTTTTGATCCAAAAGTATTCAGCTCTTAGTCTTTGTTTTGTAGGGTCCATATCGCTGAGTTGTGGTATAGTCTCCAATACCGTAAATCTCAGTTGGGAGATTTGATGATTTGCTTCAGACCAATGATTAGCCACAGTTGATTTCTGGTTATGAAGTCGGATATTTGATTTGTGTTCTGTTATCCGTACTTTAATTTTTCTTTCGGTTTGGCCTACGTATATCTTGCCACATGGGCATTTGATAGCGTAGATGGTGTTAGTTGTGTCGCAGGTACTGGTGTGTTTGAGATCAATTTCATAGCCTTGAGTTGGATGTCTTAATTTGTTTCCCACTATGACGTTGTTACAATGAGTGCAGTTAAAGCATTTGCACATTCCTTTGAATTCCTTCATTTTCTTAGGTTTGGTAGTTAAAATTTCTTTTAGATTTTTTGATCTTTGGAACGCAAATGTAATATTGTCATTGTACAGATCCTTCAAGTCTGGTTCCATTTTTATTAAGTTCCAGTGGGAATTGATGATTTTTTTGATTTTCATAGCTTCAATGGAGTATTTGAGAACACATACTGTTTTTTGTTCTGTTGTTTTAGTCTTGGGTGTGAAAAGTTTTTCTCTTGGGGTGATATTAATTCTTTTCATAGATTCATCTAGAACAGTTGTAGGATATCCTCTTTCAAAATATTTGTTGATTTGATCTTTCATGGAAATTTCCAATTGTTGTGGGTCTGATGTAATACGTTTCAACCTGATTAGTTGAGATGTGGGTAAATGTTTTTTCAAAGTGATAGGATGAAAACTTTGGAAAAGTAAACTTGAATTCCTGTCAGTAGGTTTGATGTGGACTTGAGTGGAAAAATGAAAATCGGTCATGTTGACTTTTACATCCAAAAATACAATAGATTCCTGATGAATAGTGTGTGTGAATTTGATTCTTTCATACCTGGTGTTTATGAAATTGATGTTGTTTTCAAGTGATTTTTTGTTTCCTTGCCATAGGAGGAAAATATCGTCTATGTATCTTCTGAATATAATTAAATTATTTCTCCAATCTGGGTTGTTGAGGATGAAGTCTGTTTCGAATTTAGACATGAAGATACATGCATATGCTGGGGCTCCCCCAAAGCCCATAGATGTTCCGTTGCTTTGGTTGTAAAAATTCTGTTGCCATTCAAAATAACTGTGGAATAGGGCGAATTGCATTAATTCCAGCAGAAATTTTTTTTGACTTTCTTCCATCTCGTTTCTTTTTAGTAGGCTCCATTCCAGGGCTTCCATTCCTTTGTTGTGGGGGATGGAGGTATAGAGTGAGGTCACATCTATTGTACATAGCCAGTATTCTTTTCCAGGTGAGAGAGTCACTTCGTTGAGAATTTTGAGAAAATCAGTTGTGTCCCTTATATACGTTTTACCTTCTTGAACAATCGGTTGCAGGAACCAGTCGATATATTGACCTAACGGTTCAGAGATTGAGCCACAAGCAGAGACTATTGGTCTGAATGGTGGATTTTTGTTGTCCTTGTGAATTTTAGGTAACATATACAATTTGGGTCGTCTTGGATATTTTGTTTCAAGAAATTGATGGGTCTTTTTGCTGATTATTTTCATGTCAAGTGCTTTATTAGTTATCTGTTGCAATATACTCTTGTATTCATCAGTCGGATCAATATCCAGTGGCATATATGTGTTAGTATCTTGCACATGTGAATTGACACTTTCGAGGTAAAAGCTGGTGTCCATAACTATTAGAGCTCCCCCTTTGTCTGCTCTTTGGAAAGTCAGTTCTTCATTTTGACTTAAATTTTTTAGAATATTCCATTCACGAGGTGAAAGATTCGTTCTCTTCGGTTTGGCAAATTTGATCTTTTGTAGATCAGTTAGTATTGATCGTTCAAAGGCTTCAATGGTTTTGTGGGTGATTGGAGCGCAAAATGTGCTTTTTGGCTTGAATTCTTTAGTTTGATTATCAAGTTCTTCAAGTGGTATGTTCTCATTATTTTTGAAGAAGTAGCGTAATTTTAGATTCCTGAAGAATTTAAAGAGGGCTATTTCTGTTTCAGCTGAATTAGATTGATAAGTAGGGACAAACGAAGTACCTTTGTTCAGGATTTTTATTTCGGTTTCATTGAGTTGTTTCTTGGAGATGTTAATGACTAAGTCACTTTCGTTTGGCTCCTTGTGACTCTTTTTATTCTTTCCTCTTCCGTTTCTTTTGCTTCTCCTTGTTTTGTAGCTTGTGGTGTTTTGTTTGCTGCTGGGCTTACATCTAAAAAAGCCGGTTTTTGAACTTGGGTTTGGGATTTTTGTAACTCTGCTGTTTTTGAAGTAGATGGAATAGGTGTTTTTGTGATTGGTTCCCTTGTTTTTGCGATGTCGGATTCTGACACTACACTTTCTCGGGATGAGCCCACATTTGATTTTGGTTGCGCTTGCGGTTGCTGCCATTTACGTTGATTATAAATTTCAGCCCACGTGTATACCTCTTCTAATTTATAATCGATCGTGTCACGACGATATTTGCGAATCTTTCGGTCATTTACCTCTTTGGTGTATCTTTCAAGTTTTTTGTTAATGTCCTCTAATAGTTGTTGTAAGTCCTCCTGTTTATTCAGTTCTCTTTTTATTCCTTCTAGTTCCTCCTCTAGTTCTTTTAAGACTTTTGATAATTCTTCAATTATTAATAAGATTAAATCTAGGGAACATTTATTTAGGATTTGATACCATCTTTCGATGAACTTTTTGTTGTTTTTACATAGCATCAGTTTAAGGGCAATTCGTGCACAGAGACCAAAAAACTTTTTGCATTCGTACCTAAAGCTGAGGATAGGACATATATCTGTAATGTAAAACACATGCTAATTTAATAACCTTTACAAACCTCATTGCTCAGAAACTGTTTAGTATGGAGCTGGATAATTTAGATTGCCATATCTTTGCTTTAAAAATGTAGATAGGTGACCTCAGACACACCCATTCTGCTGCAAATGATGTCTGTTCTGTGGTGGTGCTCTTCAGGTGGACGCAAGGGACAGCTCCTTCCGAAGCAGGTATTGAATGCGTTACATAAACATGCACTGAATTGTGAATGCTGCAATGTGTTTGTAACATTTTAGTTCGGTGGGTGTTATACATAACATGTTTAAATGTGTAGTGTGTGCATGGTGTAAAATAATTTGTTTAAACAGTAGCAATACTTTATGGTGCTGAATATACTGCTGTTGGAGTTACCATGTTTACAAGTATTGCTTGCATTCCATACAAAGGGAAAATGGCTGTGTAGTCAATTTGCAAGTAGGAGCACTGGAATGTTTAATGTTGCACTACTTCATGGGTGCTGGTAAAGGAGTCCCAGTAAGCATTGGGCATGCGTTTTGCATTGAGTTGAGTATCCAGTGGAATTTAAAAACAGTGAGACATATTTACAGGAAAATGTCGGAAACGCGGAGCTGCACTAAATTTTGGCTGCGTCCCGCTCTGACATTTTCAAAACGCAGGGATGCACCTACTCACAAAAATACGGCGCACCCCTGTGTTTCACCTAGCACAGGTGCAAAAAAAGCTGCCTAGAGCCAGCACAGGCACACTGATGACATGTTTCAAGGGTGCCTGAGCTGCAGTGGCGAATATTTATGTGAAGGAAGGGACACCTTCCTGCACATAAAAAATCAATAATGGTGATTTGCACCTCCTATGTGAACTGCAGAATGCAGCACACATGGAAAGAGCAAATAACAAGGAGAAATTAACATTCCCCCTCATTGCGCCATTCACTAATGCCTGGTATTCCATGGCATTCGTTTTTGGTGCAGCCTCAGCCTTGTAAATTTGGGGCAGCGTCAAAAAAGCAGTAGGTGTTGTGGTAGAACGCCCCCAGCGACACTCATTCCCTGCCCTTTTGCTCTACAGGACTGCGGCTGAAAAGAGCAATTTACAAGGTGGTGTTACGTCTTACTAAGTGACTTAGCCCCACCTTGTATATAATGGAAAATGGCGCTGCACCACTGGAATGTAAAAAAAAAATGCTCCAGTGGAGCTGAGGGCTTATTGATATTCCCCACTTTCTTTACACAGGTTTACAGTCACAGATTGCATGCTGTTACAAAAAACCTACCTGCTATGCCAACGGTTGAACCTGCTCTTCACAATTACACATCTTGTTATGATTCCTTTAGCATGCAATACCAAGGGCCTTATTACGACTTTGGTGGTCCTCCAGCTGAACTACCACTGCGCAGTCTGCTGGGGTCCCCCAAGGCCGTGGTGGGCCTGCCCTCTGGATTATCCATGGCGGGAGGGCTTTGCAGCAGCGGTTTGATGCAGGTGGTCTGTTAGGCTCCGCACATTCCTGCACGGTGTGGACCATGGAGGAACTGGTGGTGCAATCTAGAGTGGCATATGTTACGCACCCCCAGGCACAGGAGCAGCATGGGACCTGTTAGGGCCCCCTTTGTTACCTCTCCGCCACTCTTTTAATGGTGGGGTCACCGCCATGAAAGGGGCGGCAGGTAGGTAACTCGTAATATGCTCCCCAGTGCCCTGCGGCTCCATCAGCATATTGTAGCTTCCTGACTGCTGCGCGACCATTGTGGGATCCGCAGCAGATGCAGCAGTTTTGTGGCGGTCAGCCCGCTGTACTCGTAATACTACAGGTGGGCGGACCGACAGTGCGACAGTGGCCGGACCCGCACCGCGAGTGTGGCGATCCTATTGACCACCATACTCGTAACAAGGCCCTAACTCTACTAACCAATGGACTGACCACTAACTTTGGGCTCCTGGGTTTTGTGCTACTCACCGCAAAGCATTTCAATGCTTTGTTACTGGTAGTAAGCACTGTATAAAAGCAATATCAATTCAGTACTGCTATTTTCAGTGATAAACACCGCCAAGATTCAGGAGGAGACAAATTGATGTGATATTGATAAAGTTACATGACCATGCGTCTGAAAGTGTCTCCTTTCACGTGTGACTTGGCTGAATAAATTGCCCTGGTTTTGAGATGGAATCACTGATGCTGAGTGGCGCCTGTCAGTTATACATTTCTTACTTCTTGTATTGTCCTTAAAAATCTGGAAAAAAGCTCATGTCATACAAAAAAGAGCACGACTTTCAACAGTATGGTTTTTAAATTAATTTACTTAAAGTGGTCCTTCTCTCTGCCCCAGGCATCAGACTACGTCTGTCAGGAAGATCACCCCATCTCACACAGTTCCATTCTTCCACCATAAATACATACACTTCTAAAAAATAGTTATTTTAGGGACGCCGTTATGAACCAATCATCAATACACAGAGAAAGAAAGAAATAAGACGGAATGTTTTAATAACATTTGAAAGCAGTTTAAATCTTGTGATTTACTATTCCTGTGCTCGGAGTTGTCAGAGCTGCAGCTATTTGAGAAGAGTAAGAGGAGGGCTCGTGCATCACATCACAGACACGAGCAGTATTTCTTTCAAGTGGGCTGAAGACATTTTTATGGGCTAATTTATTATCAATGTCCAAGACGCAGGTTGTTTATGTAGTGCATGCCTAATAAGACACCCCAGGGAGATCTATTCTGCTTTGTTTAATGTGCGCTCTTTAAATCGTCAAAATAATCACTGTCCCTAACTCCTGCTTAGCTGTTTGTTAACCAGGTACAAAAGGCAACTTATTTTAGGACCAGTAGGAAATATTTCAAATCTTGTATCTGAACATTTCTCATACACATATTACAAGAAGTGATATTTATTTCATGATCAACTTGTCAAGGGAATTGTTTTGCTATTACCTTGAATTCGGCAGAGTTTCCCATTATTAAGAGAGGCAGCAAGTTTACAACTTTGTAAACAAGCATTTGCAGTGCAATAGGTCTCTCATATGGGAGGTTTTGAGCTATTGGCGTTGTAAATGAAAATGTGTTTCCTTTCCAGTTGTTGAAATGTAAAGCATTGCTTAGCATTGAAAAAAGCAGCTCTTGTTCACAGCCTCATTAAGCAGCGGCGCAGGAAGGAGGGCAGCAGTGCTGGAAGGTCGGTTCTCATAAAGTGTTCAAACAAGAAATGGATGTGTTAGATTCCTCACCTTTTCTGCGACGTGATAGACACATATGATGCATATAGAAGTGTTGCGAGGTCCCCAAACACAGCCGGAATTATTCTGTTTAGGTCTTCAATAAAAATTCTACAGTTCAGAACCCTGCCTTACTTCTAAAGGCGAGCAGGTGGTCTTCCACCAAAGCCAAGACCATCACTGGCTTGGAACAAGCCTCGTAACATTTGTTCCCGAGGGCTCACCATTTATTTGGTCATGCGTGAAAGTTAACTTGATTAACTCTTTAGAATGTCAAATTAATTCAAAAAAGTATAGGGGCATATTATCAAGAAACAGCATTCACATTATCGCCGATTTAGCGGCAGAAAACTGCAGCTAAAGCGGCGATAATGGGCTTGATAATACGCCCTTGTGAATTCCCATAGAAGCCCATGTTCCCGTGTGAACATGGATTTCTATGGGAATTCTCTACGGCGTATTATCAAGCCCATTATCGCCGCTTTAGCGGCAGTTTTCTGCCGCTAAATCGGCGATAATGTCAACGCCGTGTTTGATAATATGCCCCATAGTTTGCTAGTTGCATTGGGAATATTAGCTGACACAGAAATGTCACTGTAACATGTGCACGCCTTGTTCAAGCACCATAGCGGACAGGGCACACAAAAGCAGAACGCCTAAGACTGGATGTGCAAAATAGATTCATGAAAATGCAAGCAGACTCTTTGTGTCGTGTCTCAAATCTGCCTTGCTGTTTTTTACCCATGCCTGTTGCGCTATGCAGCAATGCATACTTGGAGAGTAAAAAACGAGCACATAGAAAGAAGGTAGAGAAAGAGGCAGGCTACGCAGAGACGTGGCAAGCATTGGCAAATGCAGTATGTCTTGGTTCTAAAAGATAGAGCAGGTAGCCTTGCTAATGCTTTTCGCCAGTCGCATGTGAACGCAGGTCCAAATATGCAAATCTAGTCCAAAACTGGCTCCTTATACTCTCAAATCTGGGCATCCTCATCGCTCACAACATCCGATCAAAACACTGCGACCAAACAAGAATAAAGAGGAAACCCATTGCATTAGGAGCAGGCACATGATGGACAACAAGGCCAGGAAGGGACTGGCTAAAAACTCACTCTATATGTAATGTATCAGAAACAACAGGACAGCTGTCTGTGCAAGAGATCTAAGAAGGGTCAGTGCTTATGTGTGCATGTTTTTGCTGTGGCTGCATGTGTTTCCACTTTAAATCCAGACCTTTTGGTTTTACCAGTGCTTGTGTTGTTTGGATGCTGTCAGTAGTAAACAAGCTTACAAAAAGTATTACCCACTCTTCTGAGTCCGTGATAGTTTTAAAAATGTTCCTTCCCATAGCTAAAAAAATTCACATCCTCTTGCTTTTAATCAACCATTACTGAATAAAGGTCTAGTAATTACTAGCGCTTTTTAAGGAAAGCCCAGACTACTTTAATTACCTGAAAGTATAGAGTTCATAATGTGATGTTCATAAATTACTTTCATGCAAACTTCCCCACTGCATATAATTAAAAATCAATGATGGTGATCGTGTGCACTGTGGCTTATTCTATAGGTGCATGGGTTCTTTGCCCTCCATACTGACGTCCTTCTAGCATAGGTTTTTGTTGGAAAAGTGGTTATTATTCCACAACTGTCAAAGGACCTGACATTTATATTTGAGAGTGTTTTTGAATGTTGGGTGGATTTATGTGAACTTAAAATTCCACTAAGTGCTCTACATTTTGAGTGCCCAAAATGTGCCCATCAAATAAATAAAATCATTCACTGTTCTTTATAGATCTCTGGTTACATTTAGGCTGTTGGTTAACTCCACCAGCTCTTTCCACAGGGGAAAATCATGTGACCTGCACAGTTTCCCATGAGCTCCCTCACTTACTCCTGTCTGAACAGTTACAGAAATACACAGCTCATTTTGAACAAATGCACTTGAGCATCATTCTTTGCAAATGAGGCATCGACTATTTTAGGTAGCTCTATTTTTTAAACTGAAAATTGGTCCATTTTGCTAGGTGATCTTGAGGCGATGGTAAGAAGTGTAGCAGAAAAGAACCAGGTGGCAACTAGACGGAGGAATCTGCACTAGTATCCATATCTCCAGAGGCCAGCTGGCTGCCATGCTGGTGAAGGTTCTCCGACACACTCCTGCATGTGGGGATGCTGCTGGACTTCCCCGGTTGAAGAGAGACTACTGGTTTAATACAGCTTTCTCCATTAACGGATCAGATTCAGAATAAGATAGATAGACATACATATATAAGTATATACAATTGTACCCTCTCTGCTCACGCATTTTATGTTATCAAGAGGTTGTTTTGTAAACTTGCAAGAGTTTGCTAACAGTTATTCAGATGTGGCCACTACCTACCTGTAATCATGCCTGTTCCAAAATTGGAATCATATTTCACAAAGGTTTCATGTAAAATAGACACAGTGCATTATATCCCAACTACCGCCATGAGCTCTCGTTTCCCAACATGCGGAGAAGATCAAGTTTCCGACAATACAAGGATACTAAACTCGGCTAGTGATCTGAATGGTTGTTTCAGATGAGAACAAAACTTAAAGGGCGATGAGGTCAGCACATTCCCGCTGCAGCTGTGGCTGCTACCTGTGTGAACTACAGAAACCCTGGTATTTGCTGCAGATGCAGTTTTTAAACACATTCCAATCCAGTCATGTAGCCTTTTCCTCTGTATGTCTTTGTGTTTGTCAAAGGATCAAATCTCTTGCGATATCTTTACAAACTGAGTCACATGTTCAGTGATTTGCCTAAGTGTTCAAATAAAGTCCACTCTATTTGGTTGCCGAAATAATTGTATTGTAAAAGTGAAATTCCCTGGGCTGGTTGAGTTTAGTATTTGCATCACCGCTTTTTTGGACATATTCCTTTGTATAAGACCGACTTTAAGAACATCCCAGCAGGTGCTGGCTGGTGGGTGGCTCAGGGTCAAGTTTGCTTATGGCTGATCTGAGTCCTTCTGTTAGAACCGGCATGTGAGGTTGTGTGGAGTTTGTCTGTGCACTGGGGTCCTGTGGCATACTCTGCTATACTAGCGGCTTCCATGCTTACGTGGAGGATGGCTGCAGCATGGAGGAAGCTGGTTATGAAATGCTGTTGTCGTGAACGCTTTGCTGCATTTGATTACCTTTTTCTTCTGTTCCGTAAACCGCTGCTGCTTGGGATGTTTAAATAAAAAAAGCCTTTCAATTTAAAAAAAAACAAAACTTAAAGGGCAGGAATGAAGGTGGGATGAGAAAATAGAAAGTAGGTAGAAAAAGTGAGTCAGATTTTCTTAACATCTGCTCATGCTCTGAGCTAGCTACACTAACGAGACTGTGCATACATCTCTGCACAGACTATGTGACCCATGTAGTGTAACTGAGGGCAAGATCTGAACGTGTGCAAAAAAGATACTAGTATTTAATGCAAATCATTATCTTTAGCGCAAGATTAGTAGTTCTGGAAATGGCGATTTGCTTTTGCTCTGACTGTACAATCCAAAGCTTGATGGAAATTCAGGTCTTTGCTGCACAGATTTATGAATGTATGGCCTGGGACATAAGGGCTGTGTGGCCTGTTTTGCTTAGAAATCAGTAGATTTCACGACACTACAGTGCTGTGCCATAAGCAGTGCCACTGGAGGGCAAAATTATGCCGCAAGGAGGTGTGGGAGGTGCTGCGGAGGCAGGACTGACCACTCGCAAGCAAGGATTTATAAAGGAGAATGAAACAAACAAATCAAAAGCAGGGGGATGCATTTAATCCCACAAGAGAAGTATACTAAAGTATACAAGAGTTTATACGTTTATAGTCAACCTAAAAACAAATGAATGCCCCTCTTTCCTGCCGGCACAAAACTAATTAAAGTCAAAAGAAGGCAGATCTTGTTGAAAGATGGATATTCAGTAATCCATTGGAGATGAGTATGGGCTGTATTGCTCTAGGCCCTATTTGAAATAAGATTGGCACTGGGCAGAAGTGCTACTAATACATCTGTGCTAACAACTATATCATAGATATACAAACAAATAAATATTTAATCTAGACACACATAATATACAAAAATATATTCTGTTTATTATTCTTATACTTTTTTTTCTTTCTTTTTGTTTCTTTGGTTTGTAAATATTATCAAAAAATCTTAAATGACATTACATGCAATCAAGCGACAATAAAATTGGTCAAAGACAAAAAGTTGTTAACTCATTTGATATATCTGCTATTATGATTAGGTATGACCACACAAAAAAAAATAACAATCAAAAGATGAGAAAAAAGAGAAGACTACTTGTTGACAATAACAATAATGTATCAGTAGATCCTGGGATGTAAAGTTGGAATTAGATGTTAATATCCAAAATTCATCTGGGAACACTTTTTGAAATATATAGATGTCACCAACGCGTTTCAGTCTTGGACCGTCCTCAGGGTGAATCTACCAGTGGCATACTAACAATTCTGTATATTGAACACTATCATACAAAGAATCTTATGGACACTGTTTTTGATATCAACTTTCTCAGTTTTGCTCACACTCCAGGATATGATACCTTCATGGTTGAGCTTTATAATACTCAGAATTGTAGAGCAACAGTATCACTTCGGATAAAAATGCATTCAAGCATGAAAATGGAAAACCTCTTATTTTTATCTGTAAGTTCACCTATTGATGACCGGCGAACTCCATTAATCAAAAGCCTCTGGGCAGGGGGAGTTTAGAGTGCAGCCAAAACTCAAATGGAGAGCAGGATAATGTCGATTTCCTGAGAGAAGAGGACGCTGCCCTTGTGACACGGGACTCCCGTGTCACAAGGGCAGTGTATTTACCATTCGGTCCTATGGGCAAGATGACCTTGCAACAGTGAAAAACAAATTTGTCAGTAATTCACTGTCAGGACCTGGTACACACCTCAGTACATGTCCTACCTTTCACATGCACTGCACCCTGCCCAGGGGGACCCACACGAAGCTCTGTCGCATCGGAGGACGCTCTTTCACACTACTGGGGGCTAAGTTATGGAACTCCCTTCCCCTCCACATCCGTTGCATTGACAACATTCTAGCTTTCCGCAGAGCTATCAAAACTCATCTCTTTCCCCCCCTGTAGGTCTCCCTTTTCTCTACTCAGCTGGTTGTGTTATGGTTCTAGTGCCGGGACGCCCCGTTGCTGGGGCAGCTGTTTGCGCTTTACAAAATGCTTAACATAACATAACATAACATAACTTTAGGGGTGTCTGATGTGCATAAAAAGGGAAGGGTAAGGCCTGGCAAGTCGGTGCACTTGTCAGGACAACAAGGCAGTTAACAAACTGCGCGCAGGCACTGCAGTGGCAGGCCTGAGATTTGTTTTTAGGGCTACTTGTGAGGGTGGCACAATTAGTGCTGCAGGCCCACTAGTAGCACTTGCTTTACCAGCCCTGGAACACATAGTGCACTTTACTAGGGACTTTACTAGTAAGACAACATACAAATTATGGACAACTGTTGGACTTGGCCCTTTTTGCAGGGTCATCCCTGAACTTTTTGCCTTCCTCCTATATTTTTTCTGACCTGTTGTTGGCTATTTGGGCACTTTACCACTGCAGATCAGTGCTAAAGTGCATATGCTCTCCCTACTGTAAATGAATGTATTATTTGGTGACTCCATGATTGACTATTTGGTTTACTTGTCAGACCCTAGAGGTGTGAAGATAACAAGGACCCCCTGGATAATGCCGTGACAGACTCCTAGGGCAGGGTAAACAAAGTGTATGCAAAAATTCCTAGGCAGTCAATGACTGCCTAGGAATTTTTGCATACACAGACCCTAGAGTTGGCCTTGTAAAACGTGTCTAAGGTCTGCCATTGCAGAGCCTGCATGCAGTCTGGCACTGTCATGCTGACTGGGCAAGTGCACCCATTTGCCAGTCCATAAACCTTCCCTTGTCTTCCTATTAGTCACCCCTATGGTAGGCCCACGGGCAGGGTGCATTGTAAGTATAAGGTAGGACAAGCTATGATGTGTGTGGCATGTCCTAATAGTGAATTACAGCCATTTCCGTTTTTCACTACTGCAAGGCTACCTGTTCTCCATTGGCCAGAATGGGCTGCTAGATTATTACATGTTTATAATCCTAACAGACTCCGAGAACACAGTAGAAATTCAAGTTTAGTATGCCTGAACACGGTAGAAATTCAAGTTTAGTATGCCTGGATTCAGAATAATAAAATACATCTTTTAGTGAAGGTTATTTTAATATTCTGTGTTTGCAACTACCACTTTTAGAAAGTAGGTATTTGCTGGCCTAACCATTTAGGCCTACCTCTGCGAGGTTGTGTATTCCTTTGTCTGGCTTTGTGAGTGACAGGGCTGGGGGATTCCAAGAGACAGGATGAGTCAGTCCAGTGGTGAATAGAGAGATCTGCATCTAGATGGGAGGGAGGAGGTGCACCTGGGACCTGAATAGGGCTGGGCTTTACCTCTACAATGCTGGATCCACCTCCTGGGGTATGGCTGATGTCTCTGCCCTGCACACTGAAAGAAGAGAAGGAAGGCTGTCAACAAAGTGCTCCAGGACTGTACTTGCCTTCCACAATGCTGGCTCCACCTCCTGTGGAGGCGTCTGATGTGCCTGCCCTGCTCTGTGAAAGGAAAGGAGAAGTCTGGTAAACAGAGTGCTTCAGAACTGAATTTACTGGGCACAGGCCCCTCTCCCCTCAGTGAACAAATGATTTTGGGGTATAAGTATTGAGACCCTGATCCCAAGAAATTAGATCACTTCTGTACTTACAAGACAAAACCTCTGCTGAGGAGAGGAACCTGAAGAAACTGAGGAGAGACTATTCCCAAGCTGAAGCGCTGCTTGGGGGATTGGCTTGCAGTGGTTGCCTGACTGCCAGAGAGAGGAGAAAGAACTTTGCGGACTTTACTTCAACTTGTGCAAAAGATCTCCAAGGGCTTGGAAGAGAGGTTGCCCCCTGACCAAAGTCCTAGGACCAGTGGACTTCACCAGCCTTTGTGAATTGCGGCTGGAAATGCTGTTTCAGTGGCTACGGAGGCAGGGAGCTTTGACTGACTCTCATGACCGGCCAGGTGTCCTGTAGGCACTGCATCAAGCGATGTCCGCCTCCAACAATGCAAGCTCTGAGCTCACCGACTCCGTCCTGATGCCGTCACCGAGCCGTTGCCTGCACCGCAACTGGTAGACACCCGACGTGCAACCCCTCGCTACACCGACTGGTACTGGTCTGACCAACGCGGTCACAGCTGCTGACTCCGAGTCCTGTGAACGCACCGGAATTAGGCACCGCCTCACACGCTTTGCGACACACCGCCCGACTCGCACCGCTGTCTGGACTGACCGACGCCAGCTCCCGATCTCCGGCTCTGTCGCAGCACCTCAAGCTGCAATCACCGCATCAAAGCACCATCTCGCCCTGCAACGCACACCTTGGATCTACTGACTCTGTCAATGGGCCGCTGCCTGCACCTCATCGAGGGACAAGGCATCCTGCAACGCTTTCTTTTCTGCACCGCGACGAACACCGGAACCGGCTCGCACATCCGTGCCGGCCGCCTCAAGTAAAAGGTACAGTGACTGAGTCTGTCGACATTTCAGCGGGCCCGTACCTACCGCGGTCCACTGGATTTGCTAGACTCTGTTATTTTAACAACGCTGTAGCCAGACCGGGCTACTGACTCGCACAGAACATTGAATTAAGCCTTTGAACTAGAACTCTTGGAATCTGATAGTACTGTGAATTCTTTTTGTCTTTTATTGGTCTTGTGGTAACTCCATATAAAATATACTTCATTTTGATATAAAACCTTGTGTGGTGTCCATTTCTAGTGTTGTCACTGGGTTACTGTATGTGGTCACAAATGCTTAAGTTACAACGCCTCTGAGAGAAAGCCTTTCTGCTTGTGCCAAGCTACCAAGGGGGGAGCAGGGGTTATTTTAGGAGTGTAATCCCCTTATCCTGACTAGAGGAGAGGGTCCCTATTTGTCACAAGTACCTACCTGTGCCAACTAGAGACCCCCAATTCTAGCGACAACCAATTACCATAACACTTTATACAGGGTGCATTTACACTTTGACACTGATCAGCAGTGGCAAAGTGCCCAAAGAATCTAAGTCGGCAACATAATGTCAGAAAAAGGTCTAGGAGGAAGGCAAAAAGTTTAAGGAACTTTAGACAAAAAGGGCTACGTCCAACACAGACAATTTATAAGTCTTCCACAGTCTAAACCTTCTCACAGACTATCATACCCTTTACTCTACAACTACCCATGTGAACTCTTACTTCATGACAAAATCTCTCCAATGCTCAGCATACGTCTTTGTTCTTTTGCTGCTGCGTACAGGCACAATACATTGAGAAGGTTTTAGAAGATGAGACCGTTACCTTCTGACTGATCACATGTTTGCTTACCAATGCTGCTTCCAACGTCTTTCATTTATTCACAATTCAGTTTCTACACCACACGTTACTAGCCTAAAGTACCAGCACATTACCTTTCTCCTCCATAATTTAACAGTGCCTTTCTGCATCCAGCATGGGCTCCTGACGTGCACTTCTTCACCCACTTTCCATGTCTCATTGTTTACTGTATTCTTCTCATCAAAATGTCTCAAATATTTAGAATAATGATTTCACCACTACTCAGGAATATCTTTCCTCTAGTTGATACCTTTTCATTTCTACATAAGAACACACCCACAACCAAAACTGGATTCAGTTCTGATACAGTCACCTGTCCCCTCAAAAACATAAATGGTAACACAGCAGTCACTACATTTGTGGTATTGCTATGGGCCCATTCTTTCTGAGTCACTCTACAGTCCAAAGCCATTGGCATACCTGATAATGCCATGCTATTCATGTGCTCAACAAGAATATTCACTTGCAATGCTGTTTGGAATTTACCATGGAAAGATCCTTTAAAACCTTTTCATCTCACCAGACACAAATTATCTGATACAATGGTTATAGGAATTCACTCATAAGCAGACACTTCCTTTAATGATTCAATAACAACCATACTAGTGGCTGAACCTAAAATTAAGTGTAATCAACAAGGACCAGCACCTGTCATTCTGAAAGAGACAACAGTTACTAGCGTCCACAATATATAATCCTGGATTCCTCTTTAATTACATTTAATTCACCAGATAAAGCAGGCCATATACAGCCCATGGGCAGGGTGGATTTTAATTTAAAAGGTGGACATATATTTTAAAATTGTACATATCCTGGTAGTGAAAAGCTCCCAAATGTGCTTCACACTATGAGGCCTACCTCTTCCATAGAATAACACTAGGTTACCTAATTACATTTAATTAGTGATAACCTTTGCTTGGGAGTTGGTTGAAATTTCATGTTTGGTGTCTAGGGAACTGTAATTTGAAATCCTTTTTAATTGTAAAGTCAGATCGTAAGTCGCAGTTGTAAAAATGTCACATTTTTTTTCTTTGGTGCCTTCAGTCTGTTTCTTGGGTCACATGCCTAGGTGTAGCTGTCAGTTGGCCGTTGTGTATTCCTCCAAGACAGCCACACAATAGAGGGTTAACAACAGGAAAAAGAGCCATGGGTGAGAAATGGGGCATGGCAAGTCACATGAATAATGAATTTGGGAGATAGAAGTGCAAGTGAAGGTCCATGCAGTCACAGAAATTCAATAATTGATTGATAATATTGAAAGAAGGGGATACGCTTCTCTCCTATTGGTAATGTTTCATTGAGGATTGTGGCCTGTGAGTGGTAGGCCATGGTGAGTTGAGCTATTTGAATTGAAAATAGTATTATCCAAGAACAATGACTTGTGCGCACAAGTGTCAAGCCCCCACTGCCCTGGGTTTAGTGAATGACCTTGCAGAAACACTGAGTGCAGTGAAATTTCATAGATACACCATTAAGAATATAGCTTCCTTGATGTCAACAGTGAAAGGATCAATTTGATTCAATCAAAAACCATTGTACACCAGGAATACTTCATAGGTGAAAAATGCAAAAATAAAGAGGTGATAGTCCAATGAGACGTAGAGCACCGAGGTAGACCAGAATCCCTTTAAATCATTTGCAAGGGGCAGACCCAAAGCCCATTCTAAGTATGTGTTAAGGTACTGAGTACAATGTGGTTCTGCTAAAGTGCATATATACAGAATATCAGAGACACAAATATCGTGGACCAAAATATTGTGAGAAAAATATTGAGGACACAAATCCTGTGAAGGTAAGTTTCTATAGGTATGCAAAGTTTCATTATATGTAACTCCACTAGTATGAACCTTGACAATATATATCTATATCTATATCTATATGTAGGAAAGTCTTAAAATTAGGATTTTTCTCAATTTTACTACTACTAAACTGAGAAAAATCTAAATTGTAATACTTTCAATATTCACAGAAGGCATTTAGGAGTCCATAAGTTAGGAGTCCTAACTTTACTACTACTAAATTGAGAAAAATACAAATTTTAAGACTTTCGGTATTCACAGAAGGGATTTAGGAGTCCTAAAGTTAGGAGTCCTAACTTTACTACTCCTAAACTGAGAAAAATCCTAACTTTAGGACTTTCAGTATTCAGAAAAGGCCTTTAGGAGTCCTTAAGTTAGGACTCCTAACTTCTGTGAATACCGAAATGAGTAAGTGCCTTCTGTGAATACGAAAATAGTAGTAAAATGGTAGTAAGTTTAGGATTTTGTCTTAAGTTAGTTCTGTGAATCGGGCCCATTGTATTAGATATTAACAGGCAAACACATCATCTGAGTACATTGGGTGTTGCTGAACTAAACACACATTATAGAACTTGAAATGCCTCAGTTTTAAATAGACTGTCACCGTGCTTACAATTCAACACTAAAAAAAGCTTCCCAACAGCTGTGTTTGAACTGCCGCTGAGCAACAGCTGACGTTGTGATTGTAGGCCACGGAGAGACAGGAATGTTGACTCAGCTAGGATTTTTTTCAGTGCAAACATGGTGTAAAACCCTGCATTTCAGACTGCTGTTTTAAAAAGTTATAAAAATCAGGTTCATTATTTTGGATAACAGGAACACCTTTAACCCCTTCCCTGCTCATGACGAGCTCAGCTCGTCATGAGGCACAGTAGAGCTGTGCTTATGACGAGCTGACCTTGTCATGAACAATGATAAATCTTACTTTCCAGCACAGGAGGGGAAAACCACTCGCAGTCAACTGGTTAAAGTAAGGATTTCCTTTCTTAAACCCTTTTTACATAAGCACATCTGTGGTTTTGATGTTCAATAATGATTGTCCTTTTAAAAAGTGGCGCAAAACTTTTCATGTTTCAAGTTAGGCTTCTGTGCGTAGGCTTATGAATGAATGCGTCTAAATATGATAGGCAAGGAATTAAGCTTGCTTTTTCTAAGTGGAATTATCAAAATTATTGGTTTTATTATTAAAAACTAATAATATGAAAACATTATTAAAAAAATAAGTGCTTTTAATATTTATAAAGCTAAATAATCATGCTGTGACCTCCTAGCATTACAATGTAATTTAAGTTGTGTTGTACCGCATAATGAGGAAATTTGCATATGAAATATCACTCTGCGCAGGCGTAATAAACTCATTTTTATGAGGGTGTATATGATATATTTCTAATTTTCCATTCGTGGGCTATGTAAAGAACACTCTGGGTATTCCTATTATGCAAAAATATTACAGGATATTCATTTTTAAGTGCTCCAAATATCAAAGTCGAAATTGGGCAACATTCACTAATTTAAAAATCAATTCTGCCATTCTGAGCAGTTTTTAAACTGCCTTAGGCTTCAGTACATTCGTACATTTAGGTATAATACGAACAGCTGACTACTATATTGTAGACAGGTATACTGCTCACTGCTTATAATTGAAAATGTATAAAACCCGCAGAAGGTATTCTCTTAATTTTAAACTGACAAACAGGGGGATAAATGCTTGCCAGCTTTCTGTCTCTAGGGTGACTTTGAATTGGGCAAGCCACATGGAACCCCTTTGCACACAGAATAGGACAGCTGGGAAGAGTTAAAAGTTAGTTATATATTTAGAAGCCTGGCAGGGCTCCCAGAGCAAGGTCTGCTTTGACATTTTGACACCTGAAACTTTTTGAAAGACAAGATGGCAGCACAGGGAAAGAAGGAGGAGTTGTGCTTATTTTTTTGGGTAAAAGCAAGATGTTATGCACACATATGAATATACCACAATACAATTGTATATGTGAGCTTGGCCATATATACAGCACTAAAGCTTTTAGTTTGGCGCTTACTAGGGCTGAGGCAATTAAATTTAGTTTGAATTCATGTGCCCTCATGTTACACTTGTACATTTGCTAAAAGGATTGGGGTTTGGGTATTCATGTTTTTCAGCCCTCTCAAAAGTGCTATGTACCGCCTATAACTTTGTTTATGCCCAGTTGTTACAAATAGGGGTTGATAGTGTTGACAGAAGTGAAACCTGTTTCAGGTTTCCTACTGTTAAAATGGGGGAGGGAAGTTGGCTCCTCTACAAATTAAGGGAAGGTAAAATGTATGTTACTCTTTCTTTTCTTAATTTTTTTAGCCTTTCTAAGCTGTCTGTGAAATAGCAATGAGACATTTAATTGGCTATTCTGTAATACTGTTTTAAACATTGTTAGCATTAATATAATGAATAATTATATATGTTATGTTACTACCCATCCTGTTTGATGAAATTATGACAGGATAAGTTGTCTAGATTGTTGTTCCGTTATTTTGATCTTTAAGGGGAACTAGATGTGGGTAGTTTTTGTTCTTAAAGTCTTAGGTGATAACACTATTATTGTATGTTATTCTCATGCTACATGGTTTTGCAAGGGCATGGCTAGTTTTTATTAGCTAGTTTATGTAAATATACTGACAGTCCTTATTAGAACTGATGTTGCATAGTTTGGATCATGAAAAGTAGAACACAGGGAAGATGCCCATGTGATCCTTGGCAAAAATGTTTTGAGGGAAATGTTGTGTTATAGATAAGAAACCCTGTTAAATTATCAGTTTTAGATTTTCCTGTTGCTCCTATAACATGAGAGCATGCCCCTAAACGTACAATGTAGGTGCTTTTATTAAGAGAAATTGTTTTAGAAGTGTCTGCAGTCCTGAACAAGTAGTTTAAAATCTATTAGTAAAAGTGTAGAACATTTACTTTTTTTATCTTTAGGGTTTTCAGATTAGTATACAGGAATACACCAATGTAAGGATTTAGGGTATGTCTGTGTTGTTTTTCTCTTTTCCTCACAGTTTAGTAAATGAACACAGTATTCCTTGACTGCTTGGGATTGGGTGATGTATTACTCTCGTCAGTTCACCAAAGAGTTCCTTTTATACTTGCCAATAGATCTAGGCTGTTGTTTTTTCCACTCTAAGATAGATAGATGGAAGTGGTTTTTAGGTGCCTTGCTAATATATGAGGCTTGGAAGTATTCTGAGACTATTCTCTCTGTTTATAGACTGTTTCTGTGCCTTGTCTAAAGACCTTTTGTTCTGTCCACCAATAGATATTTGCTGCCTTACAACCATTGCAAGAGGGGCCCGGACATCAGATTCAGCCTGGGCAGTCAGCGTCAGCATCATTCCAGCTTGAAGCCAAAGTGAAGATAACCAGCACAGGCATTGCTGGCAACTAGGACCTCAGTGAACTCAGAAGCCCTGTGATGAAGTGTGTACCCCTGCCACTGTCTTGGGTGAAAGACAGGGTCACAAACCAGAAATGAGAAATTGTGGATCAAGTTTTTGATGCCCAGCTGAGAGTCACAGACCGACCAGAACGGCAAGGAAGCTTTGCTTGGGTGACCCCTTTTGAAACAAGGGATGCTTCAGAGATCCTAGCATCAGGCCTCTGAATCCTGGTCCCAAAGTGAATGCAAGTTTGCTCCTTTTGTTTGTTGGTCAACAGATGCCTGAGCACACTGGATGCAATGTATGGGCACAAAAAATGAGCAGTGCACCAGCAGGGCAATACAGGAGTTACGGAAGGACTTGAGTTTAGGGTACAGGTGCTATGTCTCTGGTGCCTGTTAGATTGAAGTGAAGAAAACTGGTGCACTGCCTGAGACACTGGACAGGATCATTGAGAGCATTTGCACTGGTGGGTGACTGCCCTATCCTGAAAGAAGAGACTTTTTATCTGAAAATGGGCTGTGATTCTTGAGTTGCGAGCTGTGCAGCTCCGCTGTGGAAACAACAAGAGCCTGCCTGTGAGGCTCAAATGGACACAGGGAGACGACTCCCCTCTGGTTGGTTATACAGCGGATTAAATTTCCCCAAGGACTTCTTTTTGTCAATAATGTACCTCTTTGGATATCCCGTTTTTGAGGAGGAGCAGCCTTTTGCAGCTCTTTGTCTTAATTCCTATGGCCCTGTGTAGGGCTCCTGGTCCCTTGGAGCCAGGATTGTTTTTGTAATAATCTGTTTTGTTGCCTTAATATTTGCATTAGTTATATTTATTATGCACAAAAAAACATTTTTCTGAGCAATTGAAAAATGTGACTTTGCCCTTTCCTTGACTGTATTAAATTGATGTTCTAGCCCTCATAAAAGCAAAATGGACAAGTAGCCCTGAATATGTTTTTACTAGATGGTTTTAGGATTTGCTTAGGACTAGAAAATTGATAATTCTGTTTGTAATAGTGGTCCTTACTCTCTCCTGCTATCTGTATGTTATTTATGACCCAATGCTTTGTTCCCTTTGTATTAGTGTTTATACCTCATATGTACCCACTTAATGAAATGTTTAGAATAGAAAATGCCCACCTAGCAATGAATTAGGATATTGATAAATTTATGAAAATGAATGTGCATATATTTTCTGTGTTCCTACTGGATCATAGGAATGTCTTTAGCTCATGCTAAAAGGACTATCTGTTAAAGATTGCAGAGATGTGTTAGCATGAGCTGAAAGCAATTTTGTATTTTGGCAGCCATTTTAGGTAGCCATGTGCGACCGCTGAGCCTGTAACCAGGCGAGGTCGCCCCCACACACCCCTGCTACTGCCTCCATCAGCTGTGCCCTTGCAGTGCCCTTTGCTGCCTTGCTGCTGCCTTCGTTTTTTTTTTCTTCGATTCTGCCTCCATCTGCTGTGCCCTTGTTGTGCCCTTTGCTGCCTCGCTGCTGCCTTTGTTTTAAATCGTTCTTTCTCCCTCTCCTAAACCTTTTTTTACTTTCTTCACAGGGCGACCCAGCCGCCGCTGAGCCGCCCTCTGCCCTCCTTCCCCGCCGCTGCCTCCCTGCGGCCCGCCCCCCTCCTGCCCATTCGCCGCCCCGCTCCCGCCACCCAGCTGCTCCTCCCTCCCGGCTCCTTCTTAAGGAGACAGCACAGAGGTGCAGGGAGCGACCGCTGAGCCTGTAACCAGGCGAGGTCGCCCCCACATACCCCTGCTGCTGCCTCCATCAGCTGTGCCCTTGCTGTGCCCTTTGCTGCTTCGCTGATGCCTTCGTTTTTTTTTCTTCGATTCTGCCTCCATCTGCTGTGCCCTTGTTGTGCCCTTTGCTGCCTCGCTGCTGCCTTCGTTTTAAATCGTTCTTTCTCCCTCTCCTAAACCTTTTTTTACTTTCTTCACAGGGCGACCCAGCCGCCGCTGAGCCGCCCTCTGCCCTCCTTTCCCACCGCTGCCTCCCTGCGGCCCCGCCCCCCTCTTGCCCATTCACCCCCCCGCTCCCGCCACCCAGCTGCTCCTCCCTCCCGGCTCCTTCTTATGTCGCCCCCACGTACGCGCAGCGTTGACGCGCAGCGGGCGCGCCGATTGTGCGCCAAAGGCAAGCCTGTCTGCGCCTGTCCGCACCTGGACCGCGCCCAGTGCTAGGACCCCTGGCCCCCACCGATGTAAGATGACCCGACAGACCTACGACGCTGCCGCCCTCAATGCACTCAATGCAGGCCGGAACCCCGCCTGCTGCCGAGCCGCCCCGAAGCGCATTCACGGACCCTTCACCTACAGAACCTGCAAGTTCACCTGCCTCCGAACCTGCACCGCACCCGCCAAGCCAAACACCAGCAGCAACCTCAAGTGCATCCTGCTCATCACCCGCTCCGTCCACAGACACGCCGTGGAACATGGAACCTGCTCGACACAACATTACCAGACGTCGCCTTCCTCACGGAAACATGGATGAACGCCTCCTTGGCCCCCGCCATCACCATCGCCATCCCGGACGGGTACAAGATGATCAGGAGGGACTGCGTCAACCAGACCGGAGGAGGCATCGCCATCGTCCACAAGAACACTGTCCGCATCACGACCGACTCCAACGACACCTTCGCCGCCGCCGAGCACCTCCACTTCCAGATTCACACCGACCCAAAGACGACCCTCAGAGGCACCCTCATCTACAGACCCCTGGGACCACGCACACAATTCAGCAAAGACATCACGGACTTCATCAGCCCACACGCCCTTCCCTCCGCCGACTACATCCTCCTAGGGGACCTCAACTTCCACCTGGAGAACAACAAGGACCGCAACACCGCCGCCTTGCTGGACAACCTCGCCAACCTCGGACTCAAGCAACTGGTCAACACCCCCACCCACTACGCCGGCCACACGCTTGATCCCGTCTTTTCATCCAGCAAGCACATCACCTTCAGCCACTCCACCGGACTCCACTGGACCGACCACAGCTGCGTCCACTTCAGCTTCAGAAGAACCACAAGGAGCAAGATCACAGCCGACCAGCTCACCACCTCCCTCAGCCAGAACCCACCCACCAGCACAACGGACCCCAACGAAGCAGCCCTCAACTTCACTCAGTGGCTGACCGCCTGCGCCAACGAACTCGCACCACTGAAGAACCCTCCTAGCAGACCCTGAAGCAAGAAGGCCTCCTGGTTCACCGACGAACTCAAGGACTCTAAGAAGACCTGCCGCTCCCTCAAAAAAGCCTGGCTCCTCGACCAGACCACTGACAACATGACCGCCCTCAAACACGCCACCCACAAGCACCACCAGCTCATCCGCACCGCCAAGAAGAAATCACTGAAGGAACGACTGGACAACAACGCCCACGACAGCAAGGAACTCTTCACCATCACCAAGGAGTTCTCAAACCCCAGCACCGGCAATAACGACATCACTCCCTCACAAGATCTCTGCGACTCTCTCGCCTCGATCTTCCACCGCAAGACTTCCGACATCCACAACAGTTTCGGCGCACCACCCACACACCCAACCGTCGAACCAACGCCCCCCACCGCCACCCTCCGCACCTGGACCACAGTGACCACCGAAGACACAGCCCGCACGATGAACACCATCCACTCCGGATCTCCGACTGCCCCCTGCCCCCACCACATCTTCAACAAGGCCAACTCCACCATCGCACCCCAACTCTGAGACATCATCAACACCTCCTTCGACACCGCCACCTTCCCGGAGAGCTGGAAGCATGCCGAGCTCAGCGCCCTACTGAAGAAACCAACAGCGGACCCCCACCGACCTCAAAAACTTCTGCCCAATCTCGCTCCTTCCTTTTCCTGCCAAAGTCATCGAGAAGATCGTCAACAGACAGCTTGCTGCCTTCCTCGAGACGAACGGATCCCTCGGCCCCTCGCAGTTCGGTTTCAGAGCCAACCACAGCACCGAGACCGCCCTCATCGCAGCAACCGACGACATCCAAACCCTGCTCGACAACGGGGAAACAGCGGCACTCATCCTCCTGGACCTCTCCGCAGCATTCGACACTGTCTGCCACCGCACCCTAATACTGCGCCTCAGCAACATCGTCATCCAAGAGAAGGCACTGGAGTGGATCATCTCATTCCTCGCCGGAAGAACACAGAGAGTCCGCCAACCCCCATTTCGATCAGAGGCCACCGAAGTCATCTGCGGCGTTATGCAAGGATCATCACTCAGCCCCACCCTCTTCAACGGCTACATGAGACCTTTTGCCGCCATCGCACGCCAACACAACCTCAACATCATCTCCTACGCCGACGACACCCAGCTGATCCTCTCCCTCACCAAAGACCCCGACACCGCCAGAACCAGCCTACACGAAGAAATGAAAGACGTCGCCGAGTGGATGAAGAACAGCCGCCTGAAACTGAACTCAGACAAGACGGAAGTCCTCATCCTGGGACCATCGCCCTCCGCCTGGGATGACTCCTGGTAGCCCCCAGCCCTGGGCACCACTCCCAAGCCAACAGACCACGCACGCAACCTGGGCTTCATCCTGGACTCCTCCCTCTCAATGACCAGACAAGTCAACGCCGTCTCCTCATCATGCTTTCACACCCTACGCATGCTTCACAAGATCTTCCGATGGATCCCAACTGAAACCAGGAAGACGGTCACCCAGGCCCTTGTCACCAGCCGCCGATTGGACTACGGAAACACCCTCTATGCCGGAACCACAGCCAAGCTACAGAAAAGACTCCAACGCATCCAGAACGCCTCCGCCCGACTCATCCTGGACATCCCCCGACGCAGCCACATCTCCGGCCACCGGAGGGACCTGCACTGGCTCCCCGTCAGCAAGAGGCTCACGTTCAGGCTCCTCACCCACACACACAAGTCTCTCCACGACCTGGGCCCCAAGTACCTCAACGACCGCCTGACCTTCTACGCGCCGACCTGCCAGCTACGGTCTACTAGCCTCGCCCTCGCCGCCGTACCACACATCCGAAGAGCAACCGCCGGAGGCAGATCCTTCTCCTACCTGGCGGCCAAGACATGGAACTCCCTCCCCATCCACCTTCAGCTGACCCAGGACCACCTTGCCCTCAGGAGACAACTCAAGACCTGGCTGTTCGAGCAGTAGCGGACCCCCTCCCCCAAGCGCCTTGAGACCCTTCCGGGTGAGTAGCGCGCGTTACAAATGTTATAATTGATTGAATGATTGATTGATTGATTAATTGTGCTCACCATGTGCTGTTTCCCTCTTCAGAGCCTTGCACATGCTCAGAAGGGCCTAGCTAGTAGAATGCACCTGCTCCTCTAGTATACATGTCAGGCTATTTTTGCTACTGTATGTAGAAGTCACTCTCCTTCCACGTTGTTGAGCAAGCAGATCTCGTATGCCCATATTAGTCATTTTGCATTCTTACATGTGCCAGAACCTCCCCTTGGTATTATGCTGAATATGTAACACTAAGACCAAAAATGGGTATGGCTCTAATCAGTAAGGCTGAGCCCAATATACCAAAAAACAAGAGAATTGCCAGTACTGATTATCATTCAAAAATATTTAACCTAAATGCATAAACAATACACATTTGGAAGCTCATTAATAGCTTGTTTATTTCAAAAATATTCTGTTTATATCAAATAACAATGAAACACTTAGGGGCCTATTAGGATGGCGGACGGACCAGCGTCCGTCCGCCACCCCCGAGGTGGAGGGACCGTCCGCAGGGGCAGTGGCGTTCCCTCCGTGCGAATTAGGATGGGACCGCCACCCTGGCGGTCACATTCCGTATATTTTACATTGCGGCGGGTGCTGCTTTAAGTAGCACCCGCCGCAATGTAAAATATGCATGTGTAGCCTTGGCAAATACAACTTGGCAGGCACCGCGTGGTGCCTGCCACCCTGTGCATGCCAAAGCAGGGGGGTACCATATATGGTACCCCCCATGTGCACCCCCCAACCCCCAACACCCTGGGGGCTTGCAACAGGCCCCCAAACACAAAGGACCACATGCTTTTCCACATCAGAAAAGCCGCCACAGAAAAGCATGTTTTCTGCCCCATCCTAATATGGCTGGCGGTGTCTGATAGACACCGCCACCATATAAGAGCTTTTCTGGCACGGTCGGAAGGCGACCGCTGCAGAAAAGCAGCGGACGGTCTTCCCATCCGCTGCTGACCCCCCATCCATCCTAATGTGGCGGGGGGTCCTTGAAGGCTCCGCAGCAGTGACTCCGCATCCTCCGGGCTGGCGGTGGCTTCCGCCGGCCGGACGATGCAGATTCACCGCAGTCCTAATCAGCTCCATAGTTAACAATCAAAAAGGAAAATACTGGATCAATTGTAGACAAGGGGCCTGAAAAACAATTAACTCATACCTTCATTCACATCATCACATATATACTTATACACAACATTCCTCATTCATACAATCCAAGCAGTGCACACTCAACAAGGGAAAAATTAGTAATCCCTATGTGGGGCACCTGGTCTGCCAAACCAATAACAATTTTTACTTTTTTACTTTTTTTCTTTATCTACACCTAGTTGTAGCCAATTCGACTTGATTGATTTAAACACCAGTACAGTAAAATTAAATGCGACAAAATCACAACTCAATAGTGGGACGACAATTTTGGCAGAACCAATGGTCTACGCGTTTCGAATCCCACCACTTAAGTGATTTTCCGCAGAACCACTCCAATCTGTGAAAAAAGACAAAAAAATATATGTATCTAACTGGATCCTATTTGAAAAGTCAATGGGCACAAACACTGTTCTCAAGCCCCAACCTACCAGTAATGCAGAAAGCAATCAGGCATGAATTTTCCTAACAGATATTGCCAGAATTTTCTAGAAATAAAAGAGAAGAGGGGGCGGGGATAGAAATACGCGAAAACTCTGGTCAAGCACTCTGCACGTGGCTGATGGTACCTCTTAGAGCCACCAATACCCAGGCCGAAAGGTAGCACAATAAAGTGCACACACACACACCAGGGGCATCGTGCAGCACATATTTGTTTTTTGATGCAACGTTTTAGAGGCATGGCAATCACACATGGAAGTCTAATGTACAGAGCATGAATGCTGATCAAGATGATTGTTGCATGTTGTGTGTAGTATAAGATACGTGTATACAGGAAGAAACTTTTCAAAAAAGCTTTCTAAGCAGAAGAGGTGTCTCTCATCAAAAGCTGTAGAGAGAATTAGTAAAATGGATGGGGTCGTCCAACTGTTACAATGGGAAATGTTATGAGCAAATCAAATGCTTTCTTTTAAGTTCAGATGGCAATCGCGCACTGAGCGGGCAAGGAGGCCGCACCCAACGCAATTTTGACAAAATATATTTATCATAATAAGTTTATTACAGTTTGAAATATATAAATGTTTAAAATATTTTAGATTATCGCTTGCTCTCATATACGTTTAAAGGTATTTAGATATACTTTTGAGGAAAAAAAAGGGAATGTCATACCCAGCGCGATACTATACGTCGTAACACAGGGTCTGGCAGCGTGTACTCATCGCATAAGCAAAGCACAATGGGTGTGACCCCATACGTACATGACGTAACATGTGGCTTGGTACTGCATACCCGTCAAATACCAAAGTAGCACCTGGGGTGACTTCACGCGTATATGATGTTCTGCAGGACGCGGTGCCACAAAGTCGTTGGATACGAAATGTGTATCATTTACGAGTTTAGCAATGTGGCGGATAGGATTCATGTGGTGATGCAGTTTTGTACTCTACCCGTATGGGAGTGCAGTTTTCTCCCCCCCCTAAAAATTATTTATACATATTTTTGGGGGAAGATATAAAACATTACATAATCTTTAAAGTTAAAAAAAGAAGTATAATACAATTCCAAAATATTTAAAAATATATTTGAAAAAATATAGGTTTTAGAAACATTAAAATATGAAATTATCATTAAAAAGCTTTTGAAGTTGACAAAAAAAACATTGTTTTCAGGGACGTTATAGTTAGTTGAACATTTGACTCATATAAAACCAGAGAAATTCACCTGTTATAGTTAGTTGAGCTAACTATAACTTGCGCACCCACAATGCACTGCTGATGATGTCACATATTACATCACTCATGACATGGTCAGCGACATCACTGATGACGTCACTGATTACATTACTGATGACATCTGAAATGCAATCACTCATGACATCACTCATGACGTCATTCATGTGACAATCTGATGCACATACTGATGCTCTAATATAAACCAGTTCTGAAAAGCTGACTACTATTTTTGAAACCATACTGAGAAGAATGCCATATACTACATGTCACTCACTATTTCCTAAGTCTATACACATCCAGTCACTTATACATGTAGTTACGCATCAATACAGGACTACAATATGCACTCATACATCTACACATGCAGTCACACTCTGCCAGTCATCCATAGAGTTACTCACACACCTAGCCAGTAATGCAAAGAACCAATCATATACCCATTTAATCATGTATACAGTTATACACACCAACTCTGTTATTTCTAGACATACCACATCACTTATTTATACAGATTATATACTGTCTTATACAATCACTGATATAAGCAGGCACTTATTGATACACCCACTCTTCAAATAACTTAGTCTCACGTATACTCATTTATATGCTCCAACACTCACATATAGTGGCTTAAAACATATGTAGTTAGTCACAGATATACCACTGAGACATTTCACCCATAGACACACTAACTCACCCATACAGCCCTTCCCGGATTCACTTTTTAAGCCATACAACCACTGAATCACCCAGTCAGGCATCTATGCACAGACCCATAAACCCACCCACCCACACAGACACTCAGGAACCCATACAGATACTCAGACAACAAATCAATACCCTATATAGACACTCATGTAGCTATTCAGCAACCCATGGAGTTGTTTGTACACCAATGGAGAGACCAATACAGACTTCCACACAGTTTAGTCACTAACCCATGCATTCAGTAAGAAATGTTCAATCACTCACTTATACATTCAGTCAGCACCTATGAAATAATTCCTTTAGGCACTTGTATATGTAGTCTTTCTTCAACACACCTTGGCATATATATAGAAAACATATTTAAACTTTACAGAAACACACATTCACTGGATAATGTCATAAGTGATGCGGACGACACGCAATTGGTCGTCTCGCTCTCACATCTTGACAACCACCCAGACAATCTGCTGACATGCCTCCAGGAAATTCACCACTGGATGTGCGAGTCATCGCTCAAGCTAAACGGATCAAAGACAGAAGTCATGCTTTTGGGCAAGCAATGGACCACCATCCCCCCATCGGTCTGGCCAGACGTTTTCGGGGAAGTACCCACCCCGAAACAAGAAATTAAGACCTTAGGAGTCTGGCTGGAACCCGAGCTGTCTCTGAAAACTCAAGCAGCCAAAACAGCAGGCACCTGTTTTGGTCTCATGCGCTCCATCCGCAGGATCCTCCCACTACTTCCGCCCCTATCTAGGAAACTCCTGGTCCAAGGTCTGATCCTTGCGCGGCTAGACTACAGTAACATGGTCTATCTGGGAGCTCCTGAAGCCACCATGGCTAAACTTCAGCGTACGCAAAACGCAGCTGCCCGGCTCCTTATGAATCTCCCTTCCAGAGTCTCAGCCAGACCAGCGATCAAGGCCCTCCACTGGCTTCCAATACGACAAGGGGTAGAATTTAAGGCCCTGTGCACCGCACACAAACTTCTCAACGGTCTTGGCCCTGATATCCTGAGAGACCTGGTCACCCCATACAAGGCCCCCAGGTCCCTACGCTCGGACAATGAGCGGCTGGCCAATGTCCCCAGATTCAGGAAGGCACGCACCGGCGGCCGACGCTTTTCTGTAAAAGCGTCCTCAGGATGGAACTCTCTTCCTCGCCCCCTGCGGCTGGAACCCAACCATCTCCTTTTCTGAAAAAAATTGAAAACTCTGCTGTTCCCAAAATAAGGTCCCCTTTCCCCTCTGGTCTCCACAAATGTTACAGCGCGGGGATGCCTTCGGGTCACCAGGCGCTCTATAAATCGCTAAATAATAATAATAATAATAATAATCAGTGATTTCATTTGAGATGTCATCAGTGATGTCACTGACCATGTCATGACTGCTGTAATATGTGATATTATCAGCAGTGCATTGCGGGCGCACAAATCATTTCTCTGGTTTTATATGAGTCAAATGTTCAACTCACTATAACGACCTTGAAACCTACGTTTTTTATGAATATGAATATATATATATATATATATATATCTATCTATATATATATATATATATATATATATATATATATATATAGATATATATATATATATATATACATGTATATATATATATATATACATGTTGTGAGCAAGGCGGTATAGCCGTTGGAACGCGTCATATCTTTTCTTTTGTAAAATAAACTTTTTCCTGAAATAGATCCCACGGAGTCAGCGCCTGCTTTGTACCACCAAAACGTCAGGTTTGGATTTTATATATATATATATATATATTCACTGAAAAAACCATAGGTTTCACACCAGTTATAGTTAGGAATTAGCATTTAAAAAGCCTTTGAAATTCACTGAAAATACCATAGGTTTGACACCAGTTATAGCTAGGATTTTGCATTTAAAAAACCTATTAAATTCACTGACAAAACCATAAGTTTCACACCAGTTATAGTTAGCTGGAAATTTTACTGACATAAAACCATTGAAATTCCCACGTTATAGTTAATTGGACTCACTATAACTTGCGCGCCTGCAATGCACTGCTGATGACGTCACATATTACATCACTCATGACATGGTCAGTGACATCACTCATGACATCACTGATGACACCATCCTTGTGACAGAGTGACAGACCTAATTTCAGTGTAATGTAACGCTTGAAACACATATTCAAAAATAGAAACAAACATTTTCAAAAAAATGGAGATACCCAAACCAGTAACAACAACCAATTCAGTAATTCCACCATCTATATACACATCCACTCATTCACCAACAGTTCTATATTGTCACTCATATATGTACTCACTCATCATATGTAGTGATACACCTATACATCCTGTTACACATCAGCAGTCATCCAAAAGTTACTCACACACATACTCACACATGCAAATAAACTATTGAACATCCATTTATTTGCATATACATTTATACACACACTACCACCTTACTTCTAAGGAAACCTACACATACTTACTCTCTTAAACAATCACTTATAGAAACACATACTTATTTAAACAGGAACTCCTACAATCTCCCACTATATATACTATACTCACTTATATACATCAATACTCACATATACTAGATTAAAACATATGTCGTTACTAATGAAGACACTAACACACACATATACACACTCATCCACCCATACAGTCCTGCACATATGCTGTCTTCAGAACACAGACAAACAGTGAGTCAGTCACCAACCCCTGCAGCCACTTATACACAAAGAGAAACACTGATACAAACATTTAAATATTTAAACAATACTCGCTAATATATGTATTCACTAAGATACACTTAATAAGCCAGTTAACCAACCAATTTTTTTTTAAAAAAACATCCATTTACACACTTATTTAAACATTTATTCTTCCATCGACCTTTACAAATACATATATAAAACATATTTATTTTTCAGAAAGACACACATTCACTGGATGGTGTCATCAGTGATGTCATGAGTAACCTATGGTTTTTTCAGTGAATTTCAAAGGTTTTTTTAATGCTAATTCCTAACTATATAAGACCTGAAAGCCCACCAGGAATCTCCAGTATGCGCCAGGGGACTGCATTGCAGAGAGGTGTAATGAAGCCACAACCCTTTTTAGACCTCTCTGCAACGCAGCCCCCGTGCATGTTTGAAGAGGGGGAACTAATTCCCCTTGCATACTGGGGGTCCCTGGGGGCCAATTAGCCCACCTGGAACCTCCAGTATGTGCCAGGGGCTGCATTCCAGAGGTGTAATGAGACTATGCCCCTTGTTACACCTCTCTGCAACGCAGCCCACTGCCGCGTTTGCTGAGGGGGAACTAATTCCCCTTGCATACTGGGGGTCCCTGGGGTCAACTAGTCCACCAGGAGCCTCCAGTATGCGCGAGGGAGCTGCATTGCAGAGAAGTGTAATGAGTCCACACCCTTGTTACACCTCTCTGCAATGCAGGCCACTGGCGCGTTTGCAGAGGGGGGACTAATTCCCCTTGCATACTGGTGGTCCCTGAATCATATCTGCCCAAACACTGATATTCCGAACGATTGTAAATGACTTTTCTTGAGAAACATTTGGATTTGGATTATCATGTCCTATACTTTGGAATTTTTGAAAGACTGACTTTGAGGATGCTATAAATTACTAAAGTCTGCCCGAATTGTGTGGGTAAAATTGATACCTAGTCACTTTGAATAAGAATATACTTATGTATCGTCTAACATTTGGAAGAAATATCTAGTTATATGACAACAGGATACCGACATAACTTGAAGGAAATAAGAACGCCCTGAAGAAGTTCTGTTGTACAGAACGAAACGTTTCGGCTGGCTGTGGTACATAAACTTAAGGAAAATAAAAGCATTTGAATATACACCAAGATTCAGCGCTTCAATAAGGACTCTAAGTGATATGATTTGATTTGACTCATTGTGAAAGTGGTGCTGTGCCAAACTTTGGAATATTCTCCACTACTCTCTACTACTTACTTTCTCCTACTCCACTACTCTCAAATACTCACTCTCTACTACTCATTCTCTACTACTCTACTACTCTCTACTACTCTCTCTCTACTACTCACTCCCTACTACTCGCTACTCACTACTCCCTACTACTCACTATCTACTACTCTCCACTACTCACTCTCTACTACTCTCTCTCTACTACTCACTCTTTACTACTCACTACTACTCTCTACTACCCACTCTCTACTTCTCACTCTCTACTACTCTCTACTACTCTCCCTCTACTACTCACTCTCTACTACACAATCTCTACTACACACTCTCTACTACTCACTCTCTACTACTCTCTCTCTACTAGTCTCTACTACTCACTCTACTACTCACTCTCTACTACTCACTACTATTCTCTCTGCTACTCATTCTCTACTACTCTCTACTACTCACTCTCTACTACTCACTCTCTACTACTCACTCTTTACTACTCTCTTCTACTCACTCTCTACTGCTCTCTACTACTCACTCTACTACTTACTCTCTACGACTCTCTACTACTCACTCTCTACTACTCACTCTCTACTACTCACTCTACTATTCACTCTACTACTCTCTACTACTCACTCTCTGCTACTCTCTCTACTGCTCTCTACTACTCTCTACTACTCACTCTCTACTCTCTATTACTCACTCTCTACTCTCTACCTCTCTACCTCTCTCTTCTTCTCTCTCTACTAATCTCTACCTCTCTACCGCTACCTCTCTACCTCTCTACCTCCACACCTCTACCTCTCTACCTCTCTCTACACGCACACATATACACATATATGCATATATATATGCATTTGCATTTATATATATGTATGTGTATGTATAAAAAAACAACAAAACATTTTTTTTTTAAACAGCTACTTTTAAAACTGTCATTCTTTTTCCCCATGGTACGCTCCCCGGTACGCTCCCCGGTGCGCGTACCGGGCGCTCCCCCCGCGAAAATAAAAAATAAAAATATTTGTTTTTGCCCCGCGGGGCCATTTTATGGCCCCCACTCAAACCTAGGGGGTCAAGGGGGGGTCTACTCTCCCCCCTTATGGTCATTTCCCTCTTTGTTTTGGCCACCTCTCGTGTCTCAATCCTACAGAGACACAAGATGGCGGCCGCTCCGGACTGTTTAGAATGTTTACAGACACCCCAGAGCCAATCAGCTTTCTGCGCGCAAGTCGCGTGGCGCGCCCGGTGCGCGTACCGGTGTGCGTACCGGAGCGCGGCTATAGATATATATATTTGTTTGAACCTTAATTACTCAAAATCCACTGGAGCACATATCTTGAGACATAGCAAAGGCACATAGGGCTACCAGTCCCTACAATTTTGCCAAGTTTGGTGGAAATCCATTCAGCCGTTCGGGCTAAAAGTGAAATCGACCGCCCTATGGAAATTAACATGGGGAAAACGCGTTTTGGGACCCCCCTTTTATCTCGACCCCCGCTTGACAAATCCCCCCCAAACTTTTAAGGGAAGGACCGGAATGCCGCGAGGCCATTTTGAGGAAATTTTCAGGCAGATTCGTCAACCGGCGCCAAAGTTATTCCAAATAGAAATTTGAGATTTAACATTGAAAAAAATCCTAACTATAACTACCTACTGGCGACCGCCAGTAGGTAATATATATATATATATATTACCTACTGGCGATAGCCAGTTGGTATATATAGTTAGGATTTTTTTGCTATGGGACTTTTGAAAATTCTATGTCTAATAACGTTTGTGGACGGAATTGGCTGAAATTTTCAGGAAAATGGCACATTTTGTTTCTGAGCAGCCCCTGAAAATTTGGGGGGGGGTCGTCAAGGGGGGGCCGAGAAAAAAGGGGGGTCCCAAAACGCGTTTTTCCCATTCATTTTTCCATAGGGCGGTTGGCCTCACTTTTAGCTCGAACGGATTTGCACGAAACTTGGCAAAATTGTAGGGACTGTTAGCCCGATGTGCCTTTGCTAGGTCTCAATATATGTGCTCCAGTGGATTTTGAGAAATTAACGTTCAAAAAAAGATATATATCTGTAACAGCGCTCCGGGCAGCGCTCCGGTTCGCGTACTTTTTGCGTAACGGAACTTTGCGATGCGAAGCTGATTGGCTCTCCGGTGTCTGTCAACATTCTAAACAGTCCGGAGCGGCCGCCATCTTGTCTCTCGGTAGGATCGAGAGACAAGAGGAGGCCAAAACAAAGGGGGAAATGAAGGAAAGGGGTCAAGGTAGACCCCTTCTGACCCCCTAGGATTGATGAGGGGGGATATTATAGAGCCACGCGGGGCCCAAAACAAAAAAAAAAATCTGATTTTTTCGCCGTAGAGACGCGTCTTGGTACGCGAACCGGGCAGCTAACCGGGCAGCTAACCGGGAAGCTAACCGGCAGTGTAACGGGAGTCTGAGGAGAAGCTGATTGGCTGTTAACATTGTAAACAGTCTGGAGCGGCCGCCATCTTGTCTCTCTGTGGGATCGAGAGACAAGAGGTGGAAAAAAAAAAGGTGTAAATGAAGGAAAGGGGTAAGGTAGACCCCTCCTGAACCCCTAGGATTGATGAGGGGGCTATTAAAGTTCCCCGCGGGGCAAAAGAAAAAAAAATTGCGATTTTTCGCGGAAAAGGTGCTTCCGGGTACGTTAACCGGGCAGCTAACCGGCAGCGTAACGGAAGTCCGACATATTGTGTTTTTTGAACGTTTGTGATATGTGCACGTGTGGATTTTGTCTAATTAAGGTTAAAAAAATATATATATATCTTTAAGCGTGCTCTGGCGCGTTTACGTTACGGGTTTGGTTTGCGCTGCAGAGACGATACGTCACGGTTATGCGATGCATCATGAGGCGTCTCACGGGCTACGTGATACGTCACGTAATAAAGAATATATTTTACAGCTATAGATATTAGCTTTTAAAAAACCAATGAAATTCACTGAAAAACCATAGGTTATAGACCATATATAGTTAGGAATTTGCATTTACAAAACCTTGAAAATTCACTGAAAAAACCATAGGTTATAGACCATATATAGTTAGGGATTAGCATTTACAAAACCTTATTTTATTCGCACAAAACCATTGAAATTCCATATATAGTTAGTTGCACTAACTATATATCGCGGACCCGCAATCCACTGCTAATGATGTCACATATTACATCATTCATGACATGGTCAGTGACATCACTGATGACATCACTGATGACATCTCAAATGACATCACTGATGACATCACGGATGACAACTTCCAGTGACTGTATGTTTCTGTAAAGTTAAAATATGTCTTACATATTGAAGAATGAGTGGATGTATAAGTGTCTGGATGAAGGATTTAGTAGGTGCATGACTGACTGTATGAGAGAATGATTAAATGTGTCTCACTGAGTGCATGGGTTAGTGATTAAAGTGTCTTAATTTGGCAATCATTATATATGTTGTTCTGTAAACTGCTGCATGTTTAAATCAGTAGCTATATCAGTAACTATATGGGTTATTGAATGGTTGCCCAAGTATTTGTATGGGAGACTGAGTATGTGTGTGGGTGGCTGGGAGGTGTATGACTCTGTGCATAGATGTGTGAGCAGTTGATTCCCTAGGTGTATGGGTTCAAAAGTGAATGTAGAAACAGCTGTATGGACAGTTGACTGTGTGCATGAGTGTATTGGTGAGTGAATGGATATCTCAGTGCTACATGTCAAAGTAAGTACATATGTAAAACACAGTCCATGTGAGAGTTGACATATATAAATAACTGAACAGAAGAGCCAGTGAGTGTGAGAGTGGCTGTATGGATCATTGTGAACTTGTATCAGGGATTGTATAAGAGAGTAAATATGTGTTAGTATATGTTTGAATAAGTAAGGTGTGTATAACTGTATAGTTGAGGAAATGGAGGTGTGATTGATTCTTTGCATGAATGATTAGGTGTGTGAGTAACTCCATGGATGTGTGACAGTCTGTGAGTGTCTGTTTACACTGAGTGTATCTAAGGTTATATTAGAGTCTGAAGATGTTCATTGTATTATCACATAAATGATATCATCAGTGATGTAATCAGTAATGTAAAATGAGATGTCAGTGATGTCATCAGTGATGTCATTTGAGATGTCATCAGTGATGTCATCAGTGATGTCACTGACCATGTCATGAATGATGTAATATGTGACATCATTAGCAGTGGATTGCGGGTCCGCGATATATAGTTAGTGCAACTAACTATATATGGAATTTCAATGGTTTTGTGCGAATAAAATAAGGTTTTGTAAATGCTAATCCCTAACTATATATGGTCTATAACCTATGGTTTTTTTCAGTGAATATATATATATATATATATATATATATATATATATATATATATATATATATATATATATATATATATATATATATTCACTGAAAAAACCATAGGTTTTAGGCCATATATAGTTATATAGTTAGGGATTAGCATTTAAAAAACCTTATGTAAGTGATGTCATTTGAGATGTCATAAGTGATGTCATTTGAGATGTCATCAGTGATGTCATCAGTGATGTCATTTGAGATGTCATAAGTGATGTCATCACTGATGTCATTTGAGATGTCATCAGTGATGTCATCAGTGATGTCACTGACCATGTCATGAATGATGTAATATGTGACATCATCAGCAGTGGATTGCGGGTGCGCGATATATAGTTATTGCAACTAACTATATATGCGAATTTCTATGGTTTTGTGTGAGTAAAATAAGGTTTTGTAAATGCTAATCCCTAACTATATATGGCCTATAACCTATGGTTTTTTCAGTGAATTTCAATGGTTTTTTAATAGCAAATATCAAAAGTTGTCAAATGTCAAGTACGTGATAGGTAAAAACATTTTCGTGTTTATGAGCGCTGATGTGCTTTGAACGCTGCCCCCCCCACTCTTTTCTCTTAGTAGTACTCTCTCTTTGCAGATAGTGAATAGTGAAGGGTAGTTAACGCAGGCCTTTGCCCCCGTTGTAATCCGTCATGCCTGCTTGTCTCTCCATTTGATTGATTGTTATCCAAGCATTTACTATTTTAGAATTGATTCTCTTTGGTTCATTCTCTATTTACAAACAAGCACAGAGTCGCAATACTCTGTTTAGTCTTTGCAGATAGTGAAAAATCGCGTAAAAAAAAAAATATTCGAGCAAAATCAGTAGGCCACTAATGGGATCTCTTTTTGACCTCGCTAAAATAGAAACATTAAGAACAACCCTTCATGAGAAATACAAAACTAGTGAGATGAACTGAGCTCCACACGATGATGGCTGCAAGACAGCTCGGCTCCGCCACCCACCCCACCCAAAATAACGACAAACCCTATGCAAATATTATAAATATATACAACACACCAGCAAAGTAACAGGGTAAAACATTTTATTAAATAACTATTTACATAACTATTTTATACGTTTAGTGGCCCTATCCGGCTAGCTCAATCGATCGAGCATGAGACTCATGCACTCTGATCTCCTTGGCCTCAGTCAAGCATCAATAGTAAGATTTTCATACATGAGTGTTTGTTCATGGTTTTGGTCCCTGAGTTGCTTCGATGTCACTGCCTTGCACAAATGGCATAAGTCCTGGATGTTGGGTGCCATAGTTCAGAGTTCTGAGCAGCGCTTGTAACACTGTCTAAACCTTATTTGCACCTGCTGCAGCTTCACTATTCTCAAAGTAAGTGGGGGCCGTTTGTGGACCTGACTGCATTTGAAAACAATGTGATACGGTACCTCCCTAAACCGCTTGACGGAGGCCCCGAGGGGCGGTGTGATGGCGTGGACTCGGAGAAGACGCTTGGCTCCGACCCCCTCCCCAAGTCTTGTTGCCCTGGTGTAGCCTGAGATCGCACCCGACATAGGCGGCCGGCTCCCGGGGTCAAGCGGAACTTTTTGCCTTTTGGTGACTCTTCCATTCTGAACATTGTCCCACAATCCGTTTGACCTGAAACGATTATACAAATAAAACATTTGTGAGTTTTAAATTTCCGGAGAAGTATAATTCACCAATACCTTTCTCTGTAGATCGTTTTCCATTAACAATCCCAGTTCCATCACCCGCCCAGGATATCACTAATGTTAGTTGTCATTTTTGCTTCTGTTTTAATAAAAAATGTTTTAAGGTATTTACTGTTTTTGTTGCGATGTATATATTTATAAGTTATTAAAGTGTTATAATCCTACTAATTTTTTATCGAGTATTGCTCTTTGAGATATTCCCTGTCACAGGGAATATCTCAAAGAGCAATAATCGGACCCTGTCTACAAACAGAGAAGAATAGGCTAACCTCCGCCACCCCCCCACTGCTCCAAGCATGTCTGTCCCACCGCCCGCCACGCCCAATAACGGTAACATGAAATAGATACAAATCAGCAGATACCCACCCTCATTCCGGAAACTCCCAAAGTGCAACAGGGCCACGGTTACGCCCATCCGGAAGATGAGGCCTCGACACGTGCAGGGCGGGGCCCGGCTAACAGCCATCAGCCGTGGGGTGGATGGCCCAAAATGTACTGGTCTCCCGATTCCCTTCTTCTGCCGCCTTGCAGGCCACGGGGGGGGATGTCTTGCCTCTGCCTCCAACCCCCCCCCTCTTATCGCCTGATCCGGACATCACGAATATCAACGCCAGGTGTCGGCACATTTGCTGAATACTGTAAAAGTTTTCCTACACTTGGCGACGTGCTCGCTGCCTTGAATTCCTGGAGTGAGTCCATGAAGTTTCAGTCAACAAGGCCGGAGGGTGTTCTTCTAGACTGGCTCGCTGACCCGCTTCCCACGTGTGCTTGATATGAGCTCCCCATTCTGGCCTGAAGCGGCACCCTGCAGGCCACGGGGGGGGATGTCTTGCCTTTGCCTCCGACCCCCCCCTCTTATCGCCTGGTCCAGACATCACGGATATCAATGCCAGGTGTCGGCGTGGGGTGCGCTGGGAGGGAGAGGCGGCGCGAACGAGCCTCTCCCACCCCCACAGTTGGGGGCCCCTCAGCTGCACCCCCAACGCTCCACTCACCCAACAAAACGGTTCCTCCACTCTTGCGATGCAGCGGCGCTGCACTCACCCGACAAAAGGTCTCGTCCACTATTGCGAGGCAATGATGCTCCGCTCACCCAGCGGGAGAACGTCCACTGTTGCGGTGCAACGACGCTTTTAGTTTCCTGCGTCCAGAAACGTTCTCCTCAACTTTGAAGATTCTATAAGAGCCACGGGGAACGACCACGACGTAGCCGCGGGACGTCGGCGCGCTCATGCCGGCGCTGGCATCAGTCTTGAAATGACCAAAATCCTGCAAGACTACCAACTTGATCAGTTCCGGTGGGACACCAGTATGACCCGGTAGGAGAGATTGTTGCCTCCCACCCCACTTTGACTGATGGTTCATGTCGGCAGTCCCCTCTGCTACCCTTCAACGAAAACTTTTGGACTGCCGAAAGAGGTCCCGGTCCAACCACGACTTGGTGGAGACATTTTGACTATACTTGACCTTCCTGACCTCACCCAAAATGGCGCCGGTACAAATGAAACTCTCAACTCCTTGTTGTGCCCCGATTACTCAGCCTTGATATCATGAGATACGTATGCAGTTTTTAGCACATGAATTGATATGGAATAAAACTGATTATATGTTCAGACAATGAATTGATCCAGGATGGGTATTGATTATACGTTCGAACAATGAATTGACATGGGATGGGTACTGATTACACGTTTGAACAATGAATTGATATTAAGTTCTAATGCATCATTGTTTACTGTATTTATTATTGAAGGTTCGAATTGTCGACACTTTTGGTACTTGCTCACAATGAATTATTGATATGATTTTCTTGCACTTGTCGCACTTTTTACTATGAAATCAACGACCACTGACTCTCTGTTATGTTTTCCACAAATAAATACCCCCCCATTTACAGTTCCAGCCTGCTCCGTGGCAGAAACATTGAAATTATGAATGGTCCAGGTTTGTTCTGTGTTTTTCATTTTTGTACAGCATAAAGCAATCGATAAAGATCCTGGTATTTAGCCTCTACTTTATATGCTACCTGTATCAGGGAAGTTCTTTTAAATGCCCCTAAGCCACCCCGAACAAATGTCACCTGGCCCCCCTAGTACGAACGAAAACGACCCCGTACCACTGTAGGTTATCTCTCTTCCTCAAAAATGACAAAAATTACTTTCTAGGACGTTTTGGACATTGATGATTTTCATATGATCTATTTATTAAAGTAATACTCATCTCTCCGCATGAAATTAATTTTCCACATGCTACACAAGTCAATCTCATCTGCCTAAAGTTCTTTTGCAGATTTGGGAACATTTCCCTTGCCTCTGACTCACTTATTGCTAAATCATTGGTGGATGTTTTTGCCGGTCGGGGATTATCCACCAAATCTCGAAGTTGTGCTTTAGAATAATTAAGAGGGTGCCACCTCTCCATGTGCCAATGCATGGTATGAATACCATAGCTATATTTTTTTTAGATCCCTATCGAGAGTTTTGTTTTGCAGATGAGGCAGGTAACGAACCTGGCATTAACTTTCTTTTCATGAGAAGGAAAAGAAAAAAATTACCAGGTAAAATTCACTTTCACATGGGACGTTCTTAGCATTTCTTTCAGAAACTTTTACATCACTGTGTCATTTCTTTGTCTATCCTGGTTAAAGCAATGTCATGTAAATAGTTGTTTAAAAAGTTTTTTTTTACGTGTTTACTTTGTTGGAGGGTTGTATATATTTATACGTTATTAAAGTGTTATAATCCAACAACTTTGTTGAAGTGCTATATATTTTTAATGGGACTCATAATTGTGAAGAATTTGATGTACAAAAAAGCATCCCTGGAATCTTCCGCTTCAGGCTCGATCCCACACACCCTCACAGTGAGAATCCCCTCCCCAATCACAATACAGGATGGTTATCAGATAGTAGGAACGCGTCTGGTGTGACGGATCTCATGAGGTGGGGGCCTTGATCTACTGTAACTCCTTTGAACAGGGGTGATTATTTACAGTTAGGGCCATAAACTACATCTGCAGGGCTAGGTGATAGCCTGGAACTGGCCTGGACAATCGGACACAGAGGAAGAGGAGTGTCAGAGGGTGCGGTAGTGAATAGGGTGAAAGGGTGGTGTCGGGCGGGCACAGGGTGTGATTCTCAGGGAAGAAAACCGCACATGTGAGAAGGTTTCTGGCCCATGCATGAGAGAGAGAGCGGGGGTGACCAGTGCGTGGGGGAGATGCTTGCGAGGGTGGGGAGCCATGCTGAGGATCGGCGGCGTGCAGAGAGTGGGTCTGGTCAAGACATCTAAAATGGCTGCCGTGCTCAACAAAAGTGTGGCATTGCAAAAATGACAAGATGGCGCAGACAATGTTCATCAATAAGAATTAATTTATAACAATTATTTTTAACAAAATATTTACTTGCAGTGACAAAATGGGGGTCAACAGTTCCTGATTTCCATCAAATCAAACGTTAACAGACGTCACGCAGCAAAAAAAAAAAACGCTCACGCACAGCCGCTGGAAGACATGTATCAACATATATGAGCCTCCTCAGCCACCCTCAGAAAACATAAGGGGTCAGAATACGTCTCCCGTACCCCCTTATACCTAGAGGAGTGTCAGAGGGTGCGGTAGTGAAGAGGGTGAAAGGGAGGTGTCGGGCGGGCACAGGGTGTGATTCTCAGAGAAGAACAGCGCACATGGGAGGAGGTTTCTGGCCCATGCATGAGAGAGAGAGCGGGGGTGACCAGTGCGTGGGGGAGATGCTTGCGAGGGTGGGGAGCCATGCTGAGGATCGGCGGCGTGCACAGAGTGGGTCTGGTCAAGGCATCTAAAATGGCTGCCGTGCTCAACAAAAGTGTGGCATTGCAAAAAAGGCAAGATGGCGCAGACAATATTTATCAATAAGGATTAATTTATAACAATTATTTTTAATAAAATATTTACTCGCAGTGACAAAATAGCGGTCAACAGTTCCTGATTTCCATCGAATCGAACGTTAACAGACGTCACGCAGCCACCAAAAAAAAAACGCTCACGCACAGCCGCTGGAAGACATGTATCAACATATATGCGCCTCCTCAGCCACCCTCAGAAAACATAAGGGGTCAGAATACGTCTCCTGTACCCCCTTATACCTAGAGGAGTGTCAGAGGGTGCGGTAGTGAAGAGGGTGAAAGGGAGGTGTCGGGCGGGCACAGGGTGTGATTCTCAGAGAAGAACAGCGCACATGGGAGGAGGTTTCTGGCCCATGCATGAGAGAGAGAGCGGGGGTGACCAGTGCGTGGGGGAGATGCTTGCGAGGGTGGGGAGCCTTGCTGAGGATCGGCGGCGTGCAGAGAGTGGGTCTGGTCAAGGCATCTAAAATGGCTGCCGTGCTCAACAAAAGTGTGGCATTGCAAAAAAGACAAGATGGCGCAGACAATGTTTATCAATAAGGATTAATTTATAACAATTATTTTTAACAAAATATTTACTTGCAGTGACAAAATGGGGGTCAACAGTTTCTGATTTCCATCGAATCAAATGTTAACAGACGTCACGCAGCCAAAAAAAAAACGCTCACGCACAGCCGCTGGAAGACATGTATCAACATATATGAGCCTCCTCAGCCACCCTCAGAAAACATAAGGGGTCATAATACGTCTCCCGTACCCCCTTATACCTAGAGGAGTGTCAGAGGGTGCGGTAGTGAAGAGGGTGAAAGGGAGGTGTCGGGCGGGCACAGGGTGTGATTCTCAGAGAAGAACAGCGCACATGGGAGGAGGTTTCTGGCCCATGCATGAGAGAGAGAGCGGGGGTGACCAGTGCGTGTTGGTGAGATGCTTGCGAGGGTGGGGAGCCATGCTGAGGATCGGCGGCGTGCAGAGAGTGGGTCTGGTCAAGGCATCTAAAATGGCTGCCGTGCTCAACAAAAGTGTGGCATTGCAAAAGAGGCAAGATGGCGCAGACAATATTTATCAATAAGGATTAATTTATAACAATTATTTTTAATAAAATATTCACTCGCAGTGACAAAATAGCGGTCAACAGTTCCTGATTTCCATCGAATCGAACATTAACAGACGTCACGCAGCAAAAAAAAAAAACGCTCACGCACAGCCGCTGGAAGACATGTATCAACATATATGAGCCTCCTCAGCCACCCTCAGAAAACATAAGGGGTCAGAATACGTCTCCCGTACCCCCTTATACCTAGAGGAGTGTCAGAGGGTGCGGTAGTGAAGAGGGTGAAAGGGAGGTGTCGGGCGGGCACAGGGTGTGATTCTCAGAGAAGAACAGCGCACATGGGAGGAGGTTTCTGGCCCATGCATGAGAGAGAGAGCGGGGGTGACCAGTGCGTGGGGGAGATGCTTGCGAGGGTGGGGAGCCATGCTGAGGATCGGCGGCGTGCAGAGAGTGGGTCTGGTCAAGGCATCTAAAATGGCTGCTGTGCTCAACAAAAGTGTGGCATTGCAAAAAAGGCAAGATGGTGCAGACAATATTTATCAATAAGGATTAATTTATAACAATTATTTTTAATAAAATATTCACTCGCAGTGACAAAATAGCGGTCAACAGTTCCTGATTTCCATTGAATCGAACGTTAACAGACGTCACGCAGCAAAAAAAAAAACGCTCACGCACAGCCGCTGGAAGACATGTATCAACATATATGAGCCTCCTCAGCCACCCTCAGAAAACATAAGGGGTCAGGATTCGTCTCCCGTACCCCCTTATACCTAGTAATTTAATTAAATCGAAACACAAAATGGCAAATTCACGTTTCGCTACCAGTTTGCGACCCGGTTCGTGAACCGAGAAGCGCTTCTACCGCGAAAAATCAAATTTTTATTATTTGCCCCACGGGACCCTTTAATAACCCCAACATCATTCCTAGGGGGTCAAGAGGGGTCTACCTAGCCCCCTTTCATTAAATTCCCCCTTCGTTTTTCTCCTCCTCTTGTCTCTCGATCCTACCAAGAGACAAGATGGCGGCCGCACCAGACTGTTTAGAATGTTGACAGACACCGGAGAGCCAATCAGCTTTGCTACGCAAAGCTCCGTTACGCGAAAAGTACGCGATCTGGAGCGCTATCTGGGACGCTGTCACAGATATATCTGTTTTTTTAAACGTTAATTTCTCAAAATCCACTGAAGCACATATATTGAGACCCATCAAAGGCACATCGGGCTAACAGTCCCTATAATTTTGCCAAGTTTCGTGCAAATCCATTCAGCCGTTCGAGCTAAAAGTGAGGCCAAAGGCCCTATGGAAAAATGAATGGGACAAACGTGTTTTGGGACCCCCCTTTTTTCTCGGCCCCCCCTTGACGGAACCCCCCCACATTTTCAGGGGCTGCTCAGAAACGAACTGTGCCATTTTCCTGAAAATTTCAGCCATAATATATATATATATATATATATATATATATATATATATATATATATATATATATATATATATATATATATATATATATATATATATATATATATATATATATATATATATATATATATATATATATATATATATATATATATATATATATATATATATATATATATATATATATATATATATATATATATATATATATATATATTCACTCCTAGGACCTACACTTTGGAATTCAATGCCACATACATTGCGGTCTGAGCCGAGTTACATCAAATTCAGAAAAGCCTTAAAAACATGGCTATTTAACATCTAGTTTTCTGTAAACGCATTGACATTGGGATCTGCTGCGCCGGGAAACCCTTTGTTGGGTAGCTGTGCGCCATACAAATGTAAACAAATAAATAAATAATATATATATATTTATATACATATATATATATATATATATATATATATATATATATATATATATATATATATATATATATATATATATATATATAGAGAGAGAGAGAGAGAGAGAGAGAGAGAGAGAGAGAGAGAGAGAGAGAGAGAGAGAGAGAGAGAAAGATATCATAAAGGCATTTAAATGTGGAGTTAAGAATATACTTACCAATTCACAGTCAATGTTTTTGACAAAATATTATGTCCACACAATCTATCTGTTTCCGATATTATGTCAGTTCCCTTTTGAAGCTATCTACAGTGACTCTAAAAAAAGCAAAATCTGTAACTGAAAACAAGAAAAGAAAACGGGGGGGGGGGGTCATGGCTTGACCCATTACGCGATGGCTGCCTAGTCTGTCAGCTCATGTTACATCTGCTTAAATACAAGGCTTTTTCCATCCACCTGGGCAAGAAAAGTAACCCCATCATGTGCTAAGACCTACGTACTCTGGTGTTACTGATGAAGGATGCTCTTACCTGCTTACTGGCGATATCTCCCACTTTCCCCCAGAGACCCCTGTTTTGCTTTCTCTACAAAATGGCACCCAGTGTTTATCGGAGTAATCCTTTAGACTTTCAGAGTGTCAACTAAGTGAACATCGCCTTTTAGATGGATCAAAGCTGCTAACCTACAGATGCATGGTGAAGAAGACCACTCAGCTCTTCTGCTGGGGAACTTAACAGTCGGTTTTGCTTTCCTCTGCCACTCCAGATAAGTTTTGCCACTTACTTATCTAATTAGCTAGCACCATCCAAGTTGTCCTACATAAACAGGTGCAGCACATCTCCAGCAAAACCTGCTGTGCTCCAAAATACAATGGCTCCGCAGCATACAGTAGCAGTGCCGCAGGGCCTTACCTTTTCTACAACTGAAACCCTGCATCCCTCCTCAGCACACTTGCGATTGACTTCTTATGTCTGACTGATGGCAGCTATGGCCTACAGGCCTAACGGCGATTACATCTGCAAAACAGAAGGCACAATCTCTCATCGCTAGCACTACTCCTCTCTGCACTCTCAAACTAGCATTCTTTAACATACATTTCAGTAATAATTTTTGTTGTTTAATATTGGTAAATATTGATACATATTACAAGTCTCAGCTCTCCTTTCTATGGAATCTTCTGCGCACAGCCTTTGTTAATGGCAATTTAGTACAAGGCTCTCTATGTAGATATTGGCCACACCCTGTATGGTCACTTTGGCTGTATCCAATAGAAACTATCTTTATATATTATCGAAAGAAATCCAGTATCACAGCCTATAATACTTAGAACTATTTAAACCTAAAGATCACTCAAGGAAAGAAAGTGATCGGAGAAACATTTATATTAAGGCAATTCATTAATTCTATCTGTTCATTTGGATATCAGCTTCGACAAAGACTGAGAAATGTATAATCTGTCTCACACCTACATAGCTTACAGACCCAGACTTTGGACCACAGGCATCAATTCACCAAAATGCCAGGGGTAGCAGAAGTGACATCACTTCAAATAACCTTCAGCCCAATAACTTCACAGGTAATGACATTGTGCGATCTATGGCACAGAATCATCCGAGGGAAGTGATATAATAACACAGATTTCTAACATAGAAAAACGTCCAACAATGAGCCGGAAAGAGGCATGATGGAGAAAGTGAGGGATTGCAAGGAAGCCACACGACTCATCCTGGACATTCCCGTACACAGCCACATCTCCGAACACCTGAGAAACCTGCACTGGCTCCCCGTCAGCAAGAGAATCACGTTCGGACTCCTCACCCACGCACACAAAGCTCTCCACAACCAAGGCCCAAGATACCTCAACGACCGCCTGACCTTCTACACTCCCACCCGCCTGCTACGATCGACCAGCCACACCCTCGCCGCCGTCCCCCGCATCCGAAGAGCCACAACGGGAGGAAGATCCTTCTCCTACCTGGCTGCCAAGACGTGGAACTCCCTCCCCATCCACCTCCTCCTGACCCAAGACCACCTCTTCTTCAGGAAGCAGCTCAAGACCTAGCTGTTCGAGCAGTAGCGGAACCCCTCCCCCAAGCGCCTTGAGACCCTCCGGGTGAGTAGCGCGCTATACAAATGCTTTGATTGATTGATTGATTGAATAGTGAATTTGGCTGGTAGAGGACTATGTAGTCACTCTGAGTGCAGTGAAATTCCTTAGATACACTGTTAAGAAAAAATTATTCCCAGGTGCCAACAGTGGAAAGATAAATCTAATTCAATCAAAAACCATTGTACACCAGGAAAACTTTAGATGTGAAACAAGCAAAAATAGAGAGGTGACAGTCCAATGAGAAGAAGTAGAGAGGCAAGATAGACCAGAAAGCCTTCAAACCATTAATAAGGGGCAGACCCAAAGCCCATTCTAAGTATATGTTAAGGTACTGAGTAGAATATGGTTCTGCTAAAGTGCATATATACAGAATATCAGAAACTCAAATATTGTGGACCAAAATATTGTGTCAATAAGATTGAATACACAAATACTGTGCAGGTAAGTTCCTATATGTAAGCCTAGTTTTATAATATATAACTTCACATGTATGTAGCTTGACGACATATATATCTTAAAGGTATGTCAATGGGGAGTTAAGAATAGTAAATCTATACTTACCTATTTGCACTTACAATCTTGATATTTTGGTCTTCGATGTTTTTTACACAATATTGCGGCCACACAATATTTCAGTTTCTGATAATATGTCAGATCCCTTCTAAAGCTATGTACAGTGAATCTAAAAAAGGAAAGTAGAATCTGTAACATAAAAAAGAAAACAACATTTACATAAAATTATTTGCATATTCCTTTCTCAAAATTAAATCATTTTCTGCATACACTTGTAGATTATATAAAGCATGAATAAAGAAATAAATAGGCTCATGCCATCTCTATGCAAGCTCTTAGCAAAATGACTGATCAGTCTGCACCATATGCATATTAATACCTTTAAATCCCCATACACCACCTATCTTTTCAAATACTTTCAGACTTTCAAGTGTAATAAAGTTTTCAAAAACAAATGTCCACATGCTAACAATGTATCTGGTTGTTGGATGTTACCCAAGAGTGCATCTGGAAATATATATTATTTTATTTTCATAAAACACCCTATAAACTCATGTGAGATTTACATTACTAGTCATTTTATGGTGCATGATCCTTGATCACCATAGTGTGTTTAAGGTCCGAGACACCATAACCCTTGTACAACTTAACTTGCGGTAACAACAGGTTGTGTTGTAAATCTACTCTCCTATGTCGATCACAGTACAGAAAGCAATACACTGATTGGCTATATGCTCGAATCCAATAAATGGGAATGCAGCACTGGTCACTTCACAGTTGCAGGGTGAGGGGTTTCTTCAAATACATCTCTTCACTGTATAGTGACAACAATATATATTGTAATGTGCGGTCACTCCACTATTGCAACTGTACTTTTAAATGACATATTCTCCCTTCTAGTCCTGATGAATACTCCTGGTCTCTTGTAAGCTATTTATGGAACGGCAGAAACATTCCAACTCTTTTGAGCATGCATGGTCTTAATAACCCACTTCAAGTTTGAATATGTCTTTTAATATTGAGGAGTACATTGACTAAAAGGCATTTATTATTTTTATTTTTTTTCATTTGCAAAGTTTTATATAGCGCTGACTAGACCCGGAGGTATCAGAGCGCTTTACATGAGGATCAGTGAGTTACAGATTCCATAATTACATAGACAAGTAAAGAAAAGAAAAAAACAATGAGATTACACAATAATGTGAGAATATTAGCACGTACACAAGTCTTATGCGGAGTGAAGAGATAGAGTGGAAATGGAATAAAATGCTTAACACCTGGTTTATCTAATCATATTTCTTCTTTTCTTTTCTCATCTTGGGAGTGTGCTGGAGTCCCGAGATACCCCTGCAGTGGTGATTCATTGCGCTATCTTAAATTTGGATAACATAACATTAGCACAGTATGTTAAATTGGGGAGTATTCATCTTTGGCAGTTGCGACATCCGGGTCGAGGGTCATTTGTTCTTGTTGCAGGATATCTCTTAGCAGTTATAGAAGATATCAAGCTCACGCTGGATAAAGGCAGATAAGAAGGGGCCCCTGCTCCATGGAGGGAGGGCGGGGGTCTGCGGGGCCCTTGCTCCATGGACTCTGCGGGGCCCCTGCTCCATGGAGGGAGGCCCATTCAGTGCATTTATAAATGGTCCAGACATCATTACACCATGGACCTCATCACAAGACTGGAAGTGAACTCAGTGACCAAGCATGCCGCATAAATGTTGAGAGAGTCCACTGTCCCTTAAAGTACCATCTACCTTTAATATAAAAGGATATGAAAAACAGGCATATACATTTACCCAAATAAGACTGAATCACATCTGATTCTTCCACCAACTATAGTGCTGTATGTGTGCTGAGAAGCATCCTGGGAGTCACAACGCATAGTTTTATCCTGAACTATTGAGCAGAAATTCACCTCTAACCGTCATCTTGTCCAATATAGACACTGGCATTGTACCACAAGCCTTCATTATAATACCTGTTTGTGTATATGCTTACCCTTGTATTTAAACGATGTGACCATTTAACATGCACTGAACTTTGTATTATCTTCATCATCTATGACTATTTACCAAAGAGCTGACACGTTCTGCAATGTGTGTGTCATAGGCAGAACAAACACTAAATTAAGCCTTAAAAGTGTGTTCGGGATATTTAAACGTTCCACAACAATCAATTGAGTCAACATTTATCAAAATAATTTGATTGCATACCTAGAATGTGACATCTGATAATAATTATCTTTACTGTTGCCATTTTTACACTTCACAAAGCTAATGATTTTTTTTATTAAAAAAATTGCAGATTTGAGAAATATTGACTTGTGCTACTTAGTTTGCCTCTCGTTTTAGCCTCTACTCACAGCATTCTTTAACATGCATTTTATTAATGATTTGTTTAGTTTAATATTGGTAAAAATTGATACATTTTATGAGTCTCAGCTCTCTTTTCTACAGTATCTTCTGAGAACAGCCCTTGTTAATGGCAATGGAAATTTAGTACAAGGCTCTGGATGTAGCCATTGGCAACACCCTGCATGGTCACTTTGTCTATAACCAATAGAAACTCTCTTTCTATATGATCACAAGAAATCCTACATCAGAGCCTAAAATGCTTACAAATATTTAAACCTAAAGAACACTCATAGAAAGAAACCAGCTACAACTGATCTGTTAAACATTTACATAAAGGCAACTCATTAATTGAATCTGTCCATATGGATTTCAGCTTCGACAAAGACAGAAATGTATAGTCTGCAGTAGAGCCTGGTGTGCCAGTGAAGTGGCAGGGCAGGGGACGACGACGAACGAAGAAAACACTAATATAAAAGGTAACACAAAGAACTTACGTGCTGCATCACTGCCCGCGAAACAACTCTCTTCTGCCTTGCTGCAGCACAGGATCCCTGCCTTCCCTGCGGCAAATCCTGATGCTGTTCTCATGGATTAGAGCAGCATCAGGATTGGCTTGAGTGCCCTCGATGTGCACTCCCAGGGAGACTGGGAGCCTGTGTCTGCTGTCTCCAACAGACAGTTTCATATGGCCTGGTACTCCCCCAAGTCCCCTTTTTTACCTTTGTTACCTACAGCCAGCCCTTGCCCGGATGGGGGTCTCCCTCCCTCCTTCAAGGCAAGTATTGAGACCACACCAATTTTTTGAATTTTTGGACCCCCCGGCCGTATTTATTACAAAATTAAAAAACATTATTTATTAACATTATTTACAATTACGCAGAAAGGCCAGATATATTGTTAGGCCGATGATGTCACATGGTTAACCTTAACTCTAATACACATGACACTCCTACTGTGAATCTAACAATGCATATATAAACTTTCTGCGTGTCCCCTCTACAGCCTATGGCAAGGTCAATGACTGGCAGCCTCCTGAACCCAGTAAACTACTTGCGGTACAGCTTATCGGACGGATACTTTCCACCGGGCCCCCCCTACGCCCTGTGCCTTAAACTCCATAACGGGGGCTGCAGAAACTCTGCATACTTGCGCCCTGATGCGCGTGTGCGTGCGGTGGTGGCCACAGACCCACTGGGAAGATTGTCTCCCCCGGCCCCCGCACCCCAACAGCCTACCTACCGGCTGTCACTGCCCCTGGAGTTACATGTTTGACCGCTAAGGACCGAAGACTATGCTTACCAATCATGACCTTACCGCCTGACTGGAGACACACAACTAAATACAACATTATTACCTGGTATCAAATAACATGTTCTGACATTTATTCAAAGTTACACACTTCAATTAGATAACTCTGTACTAACCAATCCTGTTCTTGACAAGCTCACACATATTGACACTTTTATTATAAATTCACCAAAACATTGCATTTACATTGTCTATCTCCTGAGATACCTGTAATGAAGTAATAGAAGAAAGCAAACATATCAAATTGACATTAATTCTATCTCCTGATATACCTGCATTAAAATGTAAAGGAACAGAGAAAATACATTACTGACAGACATCATTAACAGGTACCTACTTTTCAAGCTCACATTAATGCTATCATTCAAGATACCTGTAATGAAAAAACTTTTTTAAAGAAACATCAAAATACATTCCTGACCAACGCATTTAAATTAACTGCCTTAGGGGATGGTGGATGGGGAAAAGAAATTATGGGCCGCTGGTGGCCCGGGTGCTGTGCCTGTGGGGAGCGTAAGAACAAGAGAATGTTCTGCTCCCCACACCCCCTTTTAACAGGGGAATTACTGGCCAGTCTAAACTGGTCTGGCCCCGCTGTTGTGTGTCCGCGTGAACCGGAGGCACTTAAAGTGCTTCCGGTTCACTCCCTGCCATAACCAGCCTACTGGATGATAATGGGGGAGGTGGGAGTGCTCCCCCGCCTCCTTTTCCCCGGGGACAGGCTCGACCACCATAAGGGCAGCCCGCACTATTTTAGCGCCCTGCCTGGTTCAGTGCGCATGTCGGTTTGGACGTCCTGAGATGGACGGCCAAACCCCCATGCAAACTGACGGCAGTGACCAACACTGCCTTCAGTTTGACTTGACTTGACTTGCCCCACAATGGCCCTGCCCCCATGTCTCATTCATTGGAAGAAAAATAAAATGATGACAAACACGTTTTATTTTTCAAATTTTGAGGCTGGCAGGGGAGGGAGACACAACTCCACCATAGCTGAGGAGATGCCTCTGATGATCTGTCTCTCACCTACATAGCTTCTGGACATTCAACCATGGGTGTCAATACACGAAAATGCCAGGATTAGCAGAAGTGACATCACATCACATAACCTTTGGCTCAATGACTTCACAGGGAGTGGCATTGTATGACCTTTGACACTGAATCATTTGAGGAAGTGATATAATAACACCAATTTCTAACACAAAAAGATGTCCATTTACTATGCCACATACATTATATAAATAGGGTTTTGAAATGATAAGAAAATTACACATTTCTCCTAGTTATTAAATGAAAAAATATGTTTGTTGAAAGAGAAAAACATAGACACAAAAAAAACCTGGGAAGCCAAATTTATTATACCTCAAACTGTGATGATTCAAAGGATGTTCTAGTGTAAAGTTCCAGCCTAACATGTATTGGTAAATTACAGAAAGAACATGCATAGACCATGCATTGCATGTGAACTATAATATTGACAATAATTATTTATTCTTCAGCATCATGTGTAAGGGTGATTTGTATGTAAACGCATTATTTTTCATATGTTGACAGTAATGAAAACGTGCAACTTCTTGTTTAGAACTGTGTGTTGCTTTATATATATATATTTTTTTTAATTATTCAGAAGAGTATACATTGCACTGCTGTTTTTAGAGAACTCCAAGCTAATGGTACTCAGGTCAAAGGCAGAGCGACAGAAAGTAAACAGTGCACATCGTACCACTTTTACCCACTGTTCTTGGCATTGCCTTTTCTATCACAAAAAATCAAAAGAGGGAAGCGTAGAGGTTGAGATAGAATCACCCTCCTGAACAGTTCATCTAAACATAAGGATTCTATCAATGTGTGGAGGTGCAAAATATTTTTAAGGATTTTTACAAAAATTTAATTGGAGTGAAGTGATAGACTCTCTCTTAGAGATGGAAAGATGAGAGCACATGTGCTTGTTTAAAATACCCCTCACACACTAAAAAAATCCGTTAGTGTCATGCTTCATCATAGGGGTCTTCCCGTCCCTATAACGGGGCGGGGCGTGCTGCGACCAGACGGACTACGCGGGAGCACTATAAATCGTGACAGAGCTATGTGTAGGTGTAGTGATGAAAAGTGGAGTGTAGGGATCTAACTAGTGAGTGCAAAAAATATAGAAAAATTAAAAATTCCCTGGCTAGTAGAACAAATACACTTTATTGGAGTCTCTGGCTGGGAATGTTAAAAAGGGGATGTAGGTAGAGCAATTACTGACTACCAAGTCGACATGTTTCATAGGCAGTCCCCTGCTGCCTACTCATCAGGACCAAATCGTGATCCCTACTGTGAATAGCTCAGTTCTAAAGAAGTAGGCCTACTGTCCTACAAATATACCGGCAAAAATAAGCTGGATATTTGTGCCTCAGGGCATGAGCTGGCCCGGGTGAAGCAAGGCATCAAACAAATAAGTGCCAAAAAACGGTGACCCTTGGTCTCTGTAAAGGAAAAGGAAGAAAACGAGGGAGAAAGCACAGACATATTCATGTCATTACTGCTGGTCATGAAATGTGCATCGTTGATACGCTTTGATATTCACAACCATAGCCAGTTTGGTAGAATTCGTAATGCTAGGTACAATTACCTTCACCGCAGGTTTGAATATATTAATCAAAATGCACCTCTTGTTGTTGGACAGAGTGTACGTCATATTGACCAGAACCATCCAAATGGACGTGGTTCATTCATAACCCATCATACATACATTAGTGGCTCAACACATTCATACAAACGATCCCAAAAGCATCAAAAAGGACATAAATATTTCGTATTTTTTCAAGATCGATATTCTAGACACAGTATATCGTATTTTCTCAGCATAATTATTCTAGAAATAATGCCAGTGTAGATGGTCACAAAATACACTCGTTGTATACATACTTTTTGGTAGTTCTCTCAGTGCCCCATGAGCTGGCAGGAGGAGGGAGATTAGCGCGGTCTACTGAAAAATAGAAGTGGCCGCCCCCACTGTTAGATGTGGTTCGTTCGTTTCCTGACAGTGAAATGGCCCAGTAACCCGTTTATTAAAGACTCGGGTCTGAGTCTATCACTTACGTTACCGGCTCGAGCGATTCGCCTGGCATTCCTCCCGTCCGAGCTCCGAGGATAGGTAGTCGCTCGTCTGCCGGTGGAGATATATTGTGCCTTCCGTCATGCTCATTGTTACACGGAGAAACGCCCAAAATGAACACTAGAATGGGCAAATCCAAGATGGCCGCCGCAAAACGGCTCAATGTGAGGATTATGACCGATAGTCTTTTCTCGCTTTCTGTCGCCAGCGTGAGGGACCCGGATTAACTTAATGCAACTAAATACAAATTGTATACTCGTGCTATGCCTCATTATTAAATACTATGCCTCATTGTTAAATGTTTTACTCTTTGGTTTTCACAGGTCAGACAGAAAAATAAAAAACTAAATGTAATGTATTATCACATTCACAGGACACCTCATTGTTGATGCTTGTTAATTGGTGTTCCTAGGTCAAAAAAATAATAAAATATAAAATAAAATGTAGTGAATAATCACAGTTTCAGGAAACAAAAATGTTGTCACTCTGATTATCATGGGTCAAAATTGTCATTCAGCTGGTGGGTTTTTTTGCGCAGGGTCCAGTGTTATTGCATTCCTGCTAGATTGGTGTAGCCCAAGGGTCACAGGATTCAGCTCGCAGATTACCCAAAAAGACAGATAGATTCATTATGTATCTATTGCATGAGGATAGACGGATGAGGTTCACACCTATCCCCAAGGAAAGGCATTGTTCCAGAGTTCATGTATGTTGATTACATCAGGTTGGGATACTGGCTTCAGAAAAACCAGGGGTCACAGCTGTCCCCAGGGTATGTCATCATTCAGTCCCTTTTTATGGGACTGAATGCGAAACACCCATCTCTGTTCTTTTTCCAGGAGGTACCTCTCGTTGTTCACTAGCTCAACTACAGTCCAAGATATTTCGCCAGGTTTGTGGTTCATCTCTAGGTAGTGATTCGTGAGTTTCGTGCTGGTCTTCTTGCATTTGATGGTGCTCTTGTGTTCACCTATCCTGACTTTCACTGCCCTGCTCGTCATACCTATATACTCCAATCCGCAGGGGCATATGATTAGATAGACCACATTGGTACTATTGCAGTTGCTGAAGCCCCTTTGCTCCCAGGTTGTTCCATCACTAAAGGTCAGATTATTGCTTTTCTTCGTGAGACAACATACTTTACAGTTTCCGCATGGATGATGGCCATGTACAAAGTCGGGATTCTTCTGTACAGAATTGCTGTTTGCTTTTGGTCTGGTGTGGACTAAGGCATCCCTTATGCTCTGTGCTTTTCTGTGAGAGAACAACGGTTTTGGTATTTGCAACCCACCGCTATTCAGAATTTTCCAATTCCTGTTGATAATCTTAGTCACCTGATTCGAACAGGTATTATAGGTGGTGACACAGATCGGTCTCTTCTCCTCCTCTTTCTGTATTTTTTCTTCCAGAAGGCTCTCCCGGCAATTGTTTTTTGCCCGTTTGTATGCCTGGTCAATGATCTTATCAGGATACCTTCTGGCTTCCAGCTTCTTCTTCAGATCCTTAGACTGCAGTTTGAAGTCTCCAATTTCTGTGCAGTTCCTGCGAAGGCGCAGGAACTGACCATACGGGAGATTATCCCGCAGATGTCTCGGGTGAAAGCTGTTGTACAAAAGTAAACAGTTCTTCGAGGTGTCCTTGAAATGAGTTGTCGTCCTCAGTCTGCCTTCTTTGGGGAAGATATTCAAATCTAAAAATACCAAGTTACTGTTGGAGGTGGTACTGGTGAACTTTAAGTAGTTGTCTTGCAAGTTCAACCAGCTCAAGAATTGTTTAGAGGTCCTCTCATCTCCATCCCAGATGATCAGGATGTCGTCGATGTATCATTTCCATACTTTGATATTGTCTCTGAAAGGGTTGTTTCATCCAAACATCATCCAAACATCATCCCGTATGGTCAGTTCCTGCGCCTTCGCAGGAACTGCACAGAAATTGGAGACTTCAAACTGCAGTCTAAGGATCTGAAGAAGAAGCTGGAAGCCAGAAGGTATCCTGATAAGATCATTGACCATGCATACAAACGGGCAAAAAACAATTGCCGGGAGAGCCTTCTGGAAGAAAAAATACAGAAAGAGGAGGAGAAGAGACCGATCTGTGTCACCACCTATAATACCTGTTCGAATCAGGTGACTAAGATTATCAACAGGAATTGGAAAATTCTGAATAGCGGTGGGTTGCAAATACCAAAACCGTTGTTCTCTCACAGAAAAGGACAGAGCATAAGGGATGCCTTAGTCCACACCAGACCAAAAGCAAACAGCAATTCTGTACAGAAGAATCCCGACTTTGTACATGGCCATCATCCATGCGGAAACTGTAAAGTATGTTGTCTCACGAAGAAAAGCAATAATCTGACCTTTAGTGATGGAACAACCTGGGAGCAAAGGGGCTTCAGCAACTGCAATAGTACCAATGTGGTCTATCTAATCATATGCCCCTGCGGATTGGAGTATATAGGTATGACGAGCAGGGCAGTGAAAGTCAGGATAGGTGAACACAAGAGCACCATCAAATGCAAGAAGACCAGCACGAAACTCACGAATCACTACCTAGAGATGAACCACAAACCTGGCGAAATATCTTGGACTGTAGTTGAGCTAGTGAACAACGAGAGGTACCTCCTGGAAAAAGAACAGAGATGGGTGTTTCGCATTCAGTCCCATAAAAAGGGACTGAATGATGACATACCCTGGGGACAGCTGTGTCCCCTGGTTTTTCTGAAGCCAGTATCCCAACCTGATGTAATCAACATACATGAACTCTGGAACAATGCCTTTCCTTGGGGATAGGTGTGAACCTCATCCGTCTATCCTCATGCAATAGATACATAATGAATCTATCTGTCTTTTTGGGTAATCTGCGAGCTGAATCCTGTGACCCTTGGGCTACACCAATCTAGCAGGAATGCAATAACACTGGACCCTGCGCAAAAAAACCCACCAGCTGAATGACAATTTTGACCCATGATAATCAGAGTGACAACATTTTTGTTTCCTGAAACTGTGATTATTCACTACATTTTATTTTATATTTTATTATTTTTTTGACCTAGGAACACCAATTAACAAGCATCAACAATGAGGTGTCCTGTGAATGTGATAATACATTACATTTAGTTTTTTATTTTTCTGTCTGACCTGTGAACACCAAAGAGTAAAACATTTAACAATGAGGCATAGTATTTAATAATGAGGCATAGCACGAGTATACAATTTGTATTTAGTTGCATTAAGTTAATCCGGGTCCCTCACGCTGGCGACAGAAAGCGAGAAAAGACTATCGGTCATAATCCTCACATTGAGCCGTTTTGCGGCGGCCATCTTGGATTTGCCCATTCTAGTGTTCATTTTGGGCGTTTCTCCGTGTAACAATGAGCATGACGGAAGGCACAATATATCTCCACCGGCAGACGAGCGACTACCTATCCTCGGAGCTCGGACGGGAGGAATGCCAGGCGAATCGCTCGAGCCGGTAACGTAAGTGATAGACTCAGACCCCGAGTCTTTAATAAACGGGTTACTGGGCCATTTCACTGTCAGGAAATGAACGAACCACATCTAACAGTGGGGGCGGCCACTTCTATTTTTCAGTAGACCGCGCTAATCTCCCTCCTCCTGCCAGCTCATGGGGCACTGAGAGAACTACCAAAAAGTATGTATACAACGAGTGTATTTTGTGACCATCTACACTGGCATTATTTCTAGAATAATTATGCTGAGAAAATACGATATACTGTGTCTAGAATATCGATCTTGAAAAAATACGAAATATTTATGTCCTTTTTGATGCTTTTGGGATCGTTTGTATGAATGTGTTGAGCCACTAATGTATGTATGATGGGTTATGAATGAACCACGTCCATTTGGATGGTTCTGGTCAATATGACGTACACTCTGTCCAACAACAAGAGGTGCATTTTGATTAATATATTCAAACCTGCGGTGAAGGTAATTGTACCTAGCATTACGAATTCTACCAAACTGGCTATGGTTGTGAATATCAAAGCGTATCAACGATGCACATTTCATGACCAGCAGTAATGACATGAATATGTCTGTGCTTTCTCCCTCGTTTTCTTCCTTTTCCTTTACAGAGACCAAGGGTCACCGTTTTTTGGCACTTATTTTTTTGATGCCTTGCTTCACCCGGGCCAGCTCATGCCCTGAGGCACAAATATCCAGCTTATTTTTGCCGGTATATTTGTAGGACAGTAGGCCTACTTCTTTAGAACTGAGCTATTCACAGTAGGGATCACGATTTGGTCCTGATGAGTAGGCAGCAGGGGACTGCCTATGAAACATGTCGACTTGGTAGTCAGTAATTGCTCTACCTACATCCCCTTTTTAACATTCCCAGCCAGAGACTCCAATAAAGTGTATTTGTTCTACTAGCCAGGGAATTTTTAATTTTTCTATATTTTTTGCACTCACTAGTTAGATCCCTACACTCCACTTTTCATCACTACACCTACACATAGCTCTGTCACGATTTATAGTGCTCCCGCGTAGTCCGTCTGGTCGCAGCACGCCCCGCCCCGTTATAGGGACGGGAAGACCCCTATGATGAAGCATGACACTAACGGATTTTTTTAGTGTGTGAGGGGTATTTTAAACAAGCACATGTGCTCTCATCTTTCCATCTCTAAGAGAGAGTCTATCACTTCACTCCAATTAAATTTTTGTAAAAATCCTTAAAAATATTTTGCACCTCCACACATTGATAGAATCCTTATGTTTAGATTGCCTTTTCTATACCTGAGGCCAGAGGTCGTAAAGGCAGTACCAAGGGTCTCAAGGAGTCAGCCAGAGACAATATTGATGTCTACGTATTAGTGCAATAATGGTTCTGCACTGTGGTAGACACATATCAAATAGAACAAATGCAACGGTGCCAAAATGTCTGCAGTCATCCTTCTCAGTGTCCCGTTCACAGTATCCTTTTCCCTAAATTACTGAAAAGAACAGTACCATTTTGTAACTTGCTATGTCTGGGCTTGTCCTCCACAAGTTTGTGGAGTATCTATATACACAGGTTGTCATTTTACTTGGAAATATTGTTTATTTTGCAGAGGGCGATTTATGTATGGACCTCTTAACAAACTATTGATTACCTGTCTGTCTGTCACTTCTCAGTAGATAACCTTTCCCACTCTCGGTGCCTCTGCTTGACGAAAAACAGCAGCAATATTTCTGTCTTGAAGGACAATTTCTGGTGTGCGATAGACACGTGACTTTCCTTGTGATTGCTATTTGTTTGAGGTACCAAGTGACAAAAAGGTGGCACTGCAGCACAATAAAAAAGTATAATCCAGTAGATAAATAAATAAGTTTGCGAGAGTTCCCTAATGGGAAAATCATAGTACGATTGTGAGCCTTTACGTATTAGTATATGTTTCCTGTTTCCCACTTTGACTGGACCCCACGATCAAATAAGTTACATGACAGAACTGACATGCTCTTATATTGTTGTTGGTTTAGCTCAAAATCATAATGCAACTTAAATCTCGTCATTTCATGCACAGCAGCAAATCCTAAGGCAAAGACACCACCTGCAAATTAGGCTAGGAATAGCCATCATCTGGGTATAGTATAGGGTGCAGCACCTCTTTGAGCAATATAAAGATGGACATTATGAAAAGCTAGTTATTTTACAATGTGCTGGTAAGGTGTATCATACATAGAGCTAAGTGCCAGATGTATTAAGCACCTTATTATTTGTACAATCTCCATTTTGGCATTTACAGCTGGTAAAATGCTCTCTCTAATGTTCTAATCCAATTATAGAAGTCAGAAAGGTTTTTCCGACTCATAAAACGGGATTTTAAATGGAAATTGATTCGGTACATGGAAGTGTCTTGTTATGCATTCCAAATATAGACGGCCTCATTCACGAGATTTTGCCGTAGGGCAGCACAGTAGGCCTTCCTGCTGCGCTGCCTTACGGCAAAAGAAAAGGGCAGGAATACGCCGTATCTATCAAATACGGCGCATTCCTGTTCTTTTCCCCAGCGCTGGCGCACTATGGGCTGCTGTGCGCCAATGCAGGCACCATTGCACCATTATGCAAGGGTGCCTGCGTTGCGGGGATGGCAATTTTTGTACAGGAAGGGAAACCTTCCAGTACAAAATAATCACAAGAGGCTTTTTCCTCTTTCTATGTGTGCTGCAGAATGCAGCACACATAGAAAAAGGAAAAATAGGGAGAATAAAAGTTATTTCTCCTCGTTGTGCCTCCCTTAAGTCTGGGGAGGCATAAGATTTTGGCGCTGCCTCAGATTTATGACTTCTCATAAATCTGGGACATTATCAAAAAGCAATCGATGTTGCTGGGAGTGCCCCCAGCAACACCCATTGCACGCCTCTTTAAACCAGAAAACTATGTTAAAGGGACCGATATTTATCAGGCAGCAATAAGCCAAAAAAAGTGGCTTAGTGCTCCCAATTAAATATCATGCAGGCTTCTGCGCCAGGGAACGTCACAAAAAGTGGTGTTCAGGAGGCGCAAGGGGCCTCATATTTGAGGCCCAGAATTGCTATCTTATGCATCAGTATTTTCTGACGAAACCCAGTTGCAAAACAATAATATTTTACTGACACCTCAAACGAGGTTATAAAGCATTTGCAAAAGAGAACGACATTTTTTTATGGAAGAGTAGGCAGTGGTCCAGTAGACCACTGGCAACTCTTATATACAGAGAAAAAACGGTGGTCTATCTCCCTTTAGTAAAATGGGCAGCATTTAAAAAGAAAAAAGCTTGGCACTTTGGCATTACAGAATGGGCGCAGGCACTTGTACGGCCCCTTCTGTAATACCAATAGCACTGGCACGTATTTAGGGCCAGCGCTACCTGCAGGGGCGTTCCCTCATTTGCATGGGGCTTACCCCATGCAAATGAGGGAATCCCTATGCTTCTGAGCAAATGATGTATTACAGATGAGGGTGTAGAGGCAAATAAGCCCTCAGGAGGTGCACTGACAGTGCACCATCTATAAGGAGGAGCACTGTCAGTGCACCCCCTGATGGCAGCCCTCTGGAGGGCTGAAAGGGGACTTCCATGAACCCCCAGTCATCCCCTTGCAGGCAGGTGCAGTCACTCACTGCACCAACCTGCAAGGGGATCTCTAATCCCCCTTCTAATCCCCCTTAAAAGTGCAGGCGGTTTTGTGAAAACATGGAGTGGCTGTAAATCACCCGCTATGTTTTACACCTGAATGTGCTGCCCCCAGAGCAGCGCGAGTTCTCGCCTACTTTGGAGTCAGTGCATTCATCATAATAGGGGACATTTTCACTGGTTCCTCAAGGCGCACCTTTTTAAAGGTGCGCCCAGCACAAATAATGAAAATGCACTTTAAATGTAATGTGGTCGGTGCACAGACATAATATCGAGTTTTTATTTCGAACCACAGAAATATCGAATTGGAAATATCGAAGGGACAGAAAATAGACATCAAGAATATCATTGACCAGAATATTGACCTGAGGGTAAGAAATATAATTTTTGTTAATATCAAAGTTGGTAATGTAGTTTGCAAAAATAACATTGCTAATAATATAAATGTTTATATTACTCCCAGGTCCCTCCTGTCCTCATTCCCTTCACACTAAACAGTGAGATTAACCATCTCTCAGACAGAAAAAAAGAAAAGCAGGAATGCTGGTATACACCTCCCTCTCCCTATAGGGAGTACATAAGGGTACAGTACCCAGCATGCCTCCTGTTCTTTTTTCTGTCTTCGACAGTTTTTCTGTTTGTATGGACCAGGAGCCTGTGGGCTCCTGGAGCTTACCTGTAGCTGGGCTTCGGGTGCTTGCTGGTCGTCTTGGCTTCTCCTCCTGCTGGGCTTGAGGGGTTCCTTGCGGATGCTTCCTGGCCTTTCTTCTGGACCTGCATTGGAGGAGGTTGATGTCACCGAGAGTGTCCTGTCGGCGTCTCCGCTCTGCCGGGCTCGGCGGGGACGCTGGCTTTCGTTTCCTGCTGCTCCGTGGTGCGGCGGCCCCTGTGCGGCTGGGGCGCTTCCTTCCGGAGTCTGCCTGACTTCCTCTGTTTGGGGCAGGAAGTCAGGCGGGTGCGATGGGCGGCTGGCGGCTGTTCAGTGGCTGTTTGCCGGCTCTTCCTGTAAGTACTGCATAGGGTTTTTTTACGCTTTAATAGAGTCTGTTTTTTGGCAGGGCCTGCATTCTGTTGTTTTGTGGTGTGATGCATGGTGCTGCTCGTTTTGATTTCACTGCATAAGGAGGTTGATGCTCTGGTGGGCTTCCTGCAGTCTTGTCTGGGGTCCTGCTCTGCCTTTGGATAAGGGAGTGGTGGGCTTTGGTTCCTCGCTGCTTTCCAGTGCCTTATCATGGGGAAACATGCTAAGAAGAGAAGGCATGTTGTGGAGTCCTCTTCTTCTTCTTCTTCTTCTTCTTCTTCCTCGTCCTCATCTCCTTTTCCTGTGCAGTCCAGGCATCGTTCCAGGGGTGGTGATGCTACATTGAGGGAGCTGATCAAGGAGACTTTGTTGGAGATGGTGGATCCCAGGTCAAAGGGGTCCAAATCCAATTCCAAGTCCAGATCCGGTTGTGCTCCACCTCCTTCTTCTTCTTCTTCTTCTTCCTCTGGGTCGGAGGATGGATGGTTGGAGAGTGATGTGGTTAAGGGCAAATATGTGGATAAGGGCATGTTGCCGGAATTGTTGTGTCATGTTAAGGTGAATATGGGGGTCCCTGCTGATGATGTCCCGGGTACTTCTGGAGGTTCCTTGCTTCGACAGTTCCAGTGCACTGCTCCTGTGGTTATGCCTTTCCATCCTTGTGTCAAGGAGGTTTTGGATCGGGAGTGGAAAGACCCAGATCGCATTCTGCTTCCTCGCTTCATGGCTAAGCTCTATCCTCTTCAGGATATGGCCAAGGATTTGCCGGACTCTGTTCCTGTAGATTCTTTTGTGGTGAGTCTGTTGGGGCACACTTCTTTGGCCAAGGATGTTATTGTGCGTGATCCTGTGGACAAGAGAGTGGACGCTTCCCTGCGTAAGGTTTATTCTGGCTCTCATCTGGCTCTGTGAGCTGGCATCTACAGGACTTATGTTGCTCAGTCTCTGCTTTCGGACTTGAAGACTTTCTATGGTTCCATGGATAATGCCACTGACTGTTCTGATATTCTGGCTCACGTTGAGCGTCAGGTGGAGTTTCTGTCTGATGTTTCCTTCGACGTGGTGCGTGCTTCTGCCATCTCGGGGGGTGCTTGCATTGCTGCTCGTAGGAACTTGTTCCTGAAGGACTGGAAGACGGATTCGGCCCAGAAGTCTGCTGCACTGCGTTTGCCCTTTCAGGGTTCTATGTTGTTTGGGGCGGAGTTGGAGGTCAGGTTGCATCGGCTTTTCAAGGAGAAGAAACATTTCTCCTCTTTCAAGCAGTCCTCGGATGCTCCTGCTTCTTCAAAACCTACTCCCTTCTTTCGTCTCTCCTCTCACAGGCAGTTTTCCAGGGGTCGTGGTCGTTTTCAGCCTGGTCGGGGTTGGGACAAGAAGGAGAAGTCCCCTCCTGCTAAGCCTTGTTCCTGACTATCTGCGGTCCGAGGTCGGATCCTTGGTCGGAGGTCGGCTTCGGTTCTTTCTTCCGGCCTGGATGTCCTCCTGTTCAGACTAATGGGTCCTGGACGTTATCTGCCTGGGGTACCTTGTGGAGTTTTCCAGCTCGCCTCTGGACTCAGGGGTCCATCCGACTCCCTGGCCGTCCTGCCCATCCAAACGAGTGGAGCTGTCTCTGGGGGTCCGGTCTCTGTTGGACAAGGGGGCAGTTCAGGTGGTTCCTCCGGGGGAGCTGGGTCGAGGGTTTTACTCCATCATTTTTCAGGTACCCAAGGTGACTGGGGGGGTTTGTCTTGTTCTGGATCTAACAGCCCTGAACAAATATGTGATGTGAATACCGTTCAAGATGGAGACCCTTCAGCGGGTGATTCCCCTGGTTCTCCAGGGTCATTTCATGTGCTCACTGGACTTTCAGGATGCCTATTATCACGTGCCTGTCCATCCACTTTCTCATCCTTTCCTGCGGTTTTGTCTTCTGGGGGTGCATTACCAATTCATGGTTCTTCCCTTCGGCCTGAGATTGGTTCCCAGGGTGTTTGCCAAGGTGGTGGCCCCCTTGGTGGCTTTCTTGCACCTCCAGGGGATGATGGTTTATCCGTATCTGGACGATTGGTTCCTGCATGCTCCCTCTGCGGATCTGTTGTGGAGGGATCAGAGGTTGGTGTGTTTGGCCTTGCGGGACCATGGGTTCCTATTGAATCTCCCCAAATGCCAGCTTCTGCCATCTCAGGACTTGCAGTTCATACGGGCGCGTTTCCGCACGAATTTGAATCAGGTCTTCCTGCCAGTGGCTCGTGCTGTGACCACGTGTTCCCTGGCACATCGGTTTCTGGTGGGTCAATCCTTTCGGGTCCGTCTTTGGTTGCGCCTTCTGGGTCTGATGGCGGCCTCTGTGTTCACGGTGCCTTGGACGCGTTTCCATCTTCGTCCTCTGTGGTCCTACCTGCTGGCTTGGTGGGATCCCTGGTCTCTGTCAATCCTTCCTGCCCTGCGTTGGGAGGGAGGTATCCGTTCTCGGTCCCTGAACGCGGTGGTGTCCCCCCTGTTTTGTGGGCGGAGTGCCATCTTTTGTCCTTGGTGGCTCTACATGTTCGGGGGGTGGACAATGGGGTGGCGGAAGCCCTCAGTTGTTTTTTTCCTGCATCCCTGGAGTTGACCTTGACTCCTGTGGCCTTTTGTCAGGTGTGCGTGAGGTTTGGTCTTCCCTTTCTGAACCTCTTTGCTTCCCGGCTCAAAGCTCAGCTTCCCTGTCCCTTCCTTGGCCTTCCCGCCTGCTTTCCACCTTTCCTCCTCTGGTTCTGATATCTCGCTTTCTGTCTCGGCTGCTGATGGAGGATCGGGAGGTGGCGGTGGTGGTGCCTTTCTGGCCCCGCAGGTCTTGGTTTCCCACTCTGATGCTGTTGGCTGTTCGGGGTCCGTGGTTCTTCCCCTTCCCTCCGTCTCCGTTACGTTCCTATCTGATGTTGCCCCTGAGGTGGCTTCGGCTGTAGGTTTGGCGGTTGAGAGGCAGGGGTGGCGGAATAGGGGTCTCCCGTAGCATTTAGCCTTGGCTATTCAGCGGTCTCGGAAGCCTTCTACCCTTCAGTCCTATGGTAGGCATTGGGGTAACTTTGAGGTTTGGTGTCTTGGCCTGGCGTTGTCACCCTTGGTTTGTCCTTTGCTGGATGTTCTTCAGTTCCTTTGGGATGGGTTTGAGAAGCGTTTGTCTGTCTCTACTCTCCGGGCTCAGTGGGCTGCTATCAGGGCTTTTCGGGCCCCTTGGGGGAATCTGCCTGATGTGGATGGTTTGGTTTCTCGTTTATTGCACAGTTTTGCGAATTCCCGCCCTGTGGTGTGTCCTTCTTTTCCTCTATGGGATCTTCCCTTGGTTTTGTGGGTTTTGGTTGCTGCTCCCTTTGAGCCTTTGGAGGAGGTTGATATGAAGTTTTTTACCCTGAAGGTTGTTTATTTGGTGGCTATCACTTCTGCTCGTCGCCTGGGGGAGCTGGGTGCTTGGATGCCCCGGGATCCTTTTCTGTCCTTATCTGCTGATGGTGTGGTTCTTCGTTTAGATCCCTCCATCGTTCCTAAGGTTTCCTCCCAAATCCATCGCTCTCAGGAGCTGGTCCTGCCGGCTTTCAATTCGGCTCAGGTGGACGAGGATGACCTTCCTTGGTCCTGGCTGGATGTTTGCCGGGCTTTGCGGGTCTATGTTGATCGGACCTGTGCCTGTCGGCTTTCTGACTCCCTGTTTGTTTCTTTTGGTGCTGTCTCCAGGGGTTGCCGTGCTTCTTCTTCTTCCATTGGGCGTTGGTTGAAGCAGGTTATTGTTCTGGCCTATTCTCTTTCTGGTTCTCCTCCCCCGGCTGGGGTTCAGGGGCGTTCTACTTGGGGGATGGCTGCTTCCTTGGTGGAGGTCCGTGGGGTGTCCCTTTCTGAGATTTGTCGGGCCGCCACTTGGGCTTCGGCTAATACCTTTGTTAGACATTACCGTATCCAGAATGTTCTGGGGGATGACACTAACTTTGGTTTGGGGGTTCTTAGGACTGTGTGTTCCTGATTCCCCTTGTTTTCCTTCTTCTGTGCTGTTATTTTCAATAAATTGCTGGATGTTGCTGTACTGCAGTGTCCTGGTGGTTTGTTGTTTGATGATGGCCGGTTTCTGCTTGGGTATTCTCACTGTTTAGTATGAAGGGGACGAGGACATGAGGGACCTTAGGGTAATGTCCTATTACTTACCGGTAATCTTCATTACTCCGGGTCCCGTTGTCATCGTCCCCTTCATACCATCCCTCCCTCCCTCCAGGGCTTTCCGGCCCTCATCTAGGGCTTGGTGGTTCAGGAGGCATGCTGGGTACTGTACCCTTATGTACTCCCTATAGGGAGAGAGAGGGGCGTACCAGCATTCCTACTTTTCTTTTTTCTGTCTGAGAGATGGTTATTCTCACTGTTTAGTATGAAGGGGACAAGCACAACGGGACCCAGAGTAATGAATATTACCGGTAAGTAATAGGACATTAGTGTTCTGTATTTTACTATGTATGTGTTCTATATTTTTTGTTAAGTATTATATTAAAAAATATATATATATATATATATGTATTACATTTTTAGAAGTTAGAATTTTTTTAAAGTAAATTTAGCGTCTTAGTACCGTGGCGGATTGTGAGTTTATAGGGGAATAGGGTGGGAAGTAATTTAATTATATTATTGATCCATTATTAATTGGTAATTAATTTATATGAATTGATTAATTGATAATTATAATAATTGTGTTAATTTATTTTATGAGTGGGTTGTGGGTTTATAGGGGAATAGGGTGGGATGTAATTCAGCATAATAAAGAAATTATAAATCTTTATTTATTGGTATTGATAATTAATTTATTGGTAATTAACTATGATTGATAATTAATTTATATTAATTGATACTTATATTAGTTGTGTTCATTATTTTTTGGGGTGGGATGTGGGTTTATAGGGAGATAGGGTGGGAAGTAATTTAATTATAATGAAGTAATTATTCATTTTTATTCTTTGGTATTGATCATTAATTTATTGGTTATTAATTATTAATGTGTACTTACTTTTTATTAATGTATTTATTGATTATTATATTAAATGTGCTATTTATTTTTATATTTTAAAAATGTATTATATAATTTATATTATAATAATATAATTTTATTTGTGGGTTTATAGGGGAATAGGGTGGGAAATAATGTATTTTATTAAAGTAATTAGTAATTTTAATGTATTGGTATTCATAATTAATTCATTGTTAATTAATTATTATTGGTTATTTAACTTTAAAAATTATTTAATTGATAATTATGTTAATTTTAACCATCTGCTATCCAACCCTTACCCTACAGTTACACTCTCTGGAGTGGGAATAGTTCTTTTTACCCCTACGCTATCCAACATTTTCCAGACTGTTGCACTCTCTCTGGTTGGAATAGTAATTTTTACCCCTACACTATCAAACACTTTTTCTACTGTTGCATTCTCTGGAGTGGGAGTAGTAATTTTTACCCCTACGCTATCAAAACTTTCCCTACTGTTGCACTCTCTGGAGTGGAAATAGTATTTTTTATCCCTACGATATACAACACTTTCCCTACTGTTGCACTCCCTGGGAAATCTAATGTTTTGTGATTTTTACACTGATATTAGAAAGAGGTTTTTAATTGCGCTTCTGAGAGGAAAGGGTTTTTTACAGGTCAGACCAGCCCTAATGTACCTTCAACTGTTAGATAACACCTGGAATATTTTTAATATTGCAAGTTTTCTTGTTGCTGCTGTCTGCCTTATGAGAAAAGGATTCTCTATGATGGTTGAACTATGATTTTTTCTGAATTTAATTATCCTGTAACTGTTTTTATCTGATATATTCTCTAATTATTTATATTTCTTGTGTAGAAAGTGTTTACATTTATGTGTTGCCCATTTGTATTGGAAAGAGTACATGGCTGTTTTTGTGTCTTGTGTTTTGTATTGTACTTTTATGATTTTAATTAATCGAATAAAGTGGTTTGACTGACTGACTGACTGACTGACTTAAATACAGCACATTCATGCCCTTTTCCTGTCATGCAGACCATTTAATGTTTTTTTAAAGATGCAACCACAGATGTTCCTTGCAGTAACTCAGTCCTCATTCCGGTACTATTGTATGCAGATGTTACTGTCCTCTTTGTCATACCCCAAACACCCTGTGTTCTTTAGTTTGACCTTTTTCAGATTTTATGTCAAATATTGACCTGTCAACCAATTGTACTAAATCACACACCATGGCTTGTAACATTACTTGTTATGAGTCTTTTGCATTAATGGGAACAGACTAGAGAGTGAAGTTAGCTTTCTTTATCTAGGCCTTGCATTTGAATCTAATAGTTCTTGGGTGGCAAATATTAGTTGTAGGAAAGGCAAGTTTGCACAAACAGTATGTTTAATTTTTAACATTTTTCAGGTAGTAAACCGACTCCCCCAGTGGCATTACAAAACTTACTGGGGCTCCCCTGCAAAGTGCATGCAGCCCCCGTGCCATGGGCACAATCCAGAGCTCTCGCCCAGGGACCTGCCAGTGTCAGAGGGGCCTCCAGAGCTCGGGCCCCTCGTATCATGAGGGCACAGGAGGTTTTGCTACTCCACTGATTCTCCCTCTTTTGGAAATATATAAGAAACACTGGGTTCCACTGACAGGCATGGGTGCAGATTTTGGGGCTATGCTGATTGTCAAGCATTGCAAGTTGAGGAAAATAGATTTTGTAGGTGCTTTCTTTCCTTTCCTCACTGTACATCTCATTATTTTGTCATGCAGAACTCACTTTGCTATATTCTCTTATAGCTTTTCTTATGGAATAACTCATAGGCTACTTTTAGTCAATCCATAATTGTTGATTGCCTGCGGTGTAAGCGCAGCATGAATATTCCCTGGTTGAATTCTGTTAAAAAGAATTTTGTTGACCTAGGTCAATCATCATTATTTGACAATCGCACAATATTTTAAAAGCAGAAATCCCTGACTAAGCATTTGTTTTTGGATCAATGTTGTATTCAAAGGGAATGTTTGAATTAAGAATGGCCTTGGTTCAAAGCTATGTTATCCTAAAGACCTGATTACGAGTATAGCGTTCAGACTGTCCAAACTCCTCGCCCACGGCTGCCAGTAGACTACAGCGCTGGTGGTTTTCAGAGCACCGCATTATGAGTTTATGACGGTACCAGTGGTGTGACTGTGGAGACCTTGCATCAGTGGTGATTAGTTTTCCATATGTATTGATGCCCGTGTGAACATTTCGACTACATATGTGTTGAATATACACATATGCATGATACATGTGGAAAAATACCATCTACCCATTGCTTGAGTCTGGCTCATATGTGGGAGGTCCAGGCAATTGATATATGGCACAAAAAGGTCTCACCTGTATTTCGCCTAAAGCAGGGTTGTAATTCTTGGGGTGAAGAAACTGCTGTGAAGGCAGGATCTAAGGAAAGGGATCCACATCTAAATTTGATGTGAGAACAGGAAAGGAGTGAGTATGCACCACAAATCCTTAGTTTCTGCCAACTTGAAGCTGCTCGTCAGAAAGCCAACTCGTAATACCAACGGGGGTTAAACTCCTCTGTACCAATATATGGCAGCTGCTATTTTCTGAACCTCATCTCTATCTCTGCTGCCCTTTACATTATTTTGCAAGTTTTTTGTTTTCACAGATCAAGATTTTCATTACCTTTGCTTAGGAACCATAATTCCAAGCAATGTAGGGTTGCTCTCCGTTTTTTTAGAACTTCTACCTCATTCAGATGTATATTATAGTTTCAGACTTTTCTTAAAATCTGCAGTGTCTTATTGCAAACAAATTAGCTTATTGTATGGAAAGGCTGCTTTTAAAGATTGTGTTTTTCTTTTGATGCATAAGTGTATCTTTCACCATATGAACTTTTGTATGAAACGTTTATAATTGTCTCGGACAATCTAATAAAGATTTTATGATTATGATGATTATATAGCTAATGCAAAAAAATGCATGTGATGAATACCTGTCTCAAAGATAGATCTTCGAAAAGATACTTTACAAAAATACTTCGAAAAAGATGAACAGTGTATTAGGCGAGCAACACACAGATAGGTTGCAGCGTAAGAGATGCCTGATTTAAAGTTGTGGCATTTTTAAGTGTGTAATAAGCAGTTGCGCAAATGGTTTGTTTCTAGTTGTTAAAGTACGTCCTACAATACGTAATATCACACAAAGGTAGCTGGGCTTCTTCAATGCCGTCACTTGTATGTAATGAAACCCATCTTAAAGACAATGTACCTCTCATTTGGAAGTCAGTGATTCGAGTACAAGAGAAAAGGCATATTATCCAACCTCCTAGCCGCCACTATCAAACAATCAGCATTATAGAACCAAGGTTTCAAATTCTGATTCCATATCCTTTTATATTTTAAGAAGAGACCCTACCTTTATTGATATATTGCATTAAAACCTTGTTTTCTATGGTAACACCTATTCAACGAAGATACCAAAGAGCTGTCTGAGTAATAGAAAAATGCTTTACTGCTAATGAGGTTAGTGGGAATTTGGGTTGCTTGTTCAGGGGGGCGAAACACTATTCCAGCAGCATCCACAATTCCTATCAGGGTTATGCCGCAAACAGACCACACATTATGCTGTGCTTACCCCTCTGGTAGCTTGCCACAAAGGAGTCAGGCTTAACTTAGTGCCAATGTATAAGTATTTATGCAGTGCTTCAAATATAAATAAAGGAAACATACAACACAAGAATAATACCACACCAATTCCTAAAATTAAAGTACACTTTTTAAAAATATTTGAGATCAAATTAACAAAAATAGAATCAGTAGAACTAGAGATATGCAATTTTAAATATTTAAGTGAAAATGGTGGCGAAAGTCACAAAGTGTCAACTGTGGTTATCTGGTTGCGCAAGACCGGGACAAAGTCACAAGTTTGGGCTGACAGTGATAGAGCGCAGGTCGGATACAGGAACCAAGTTATGTCTGCTGAACAAAGTCCCTGAAATCCTGATTGCGAAGCATTGTGAGATCCCACATGAGGATGTGTTGCACAGCAGGAGTTTCAATGAGTCTGTTGACAAGGCTTGTGATGAGCGGTCTTGCAATGCTAGGTCCTGTGTCTGAAATGCTTGCACAGTGGTGGTTCTGATGAGCAGTGAGCTGTGATGTGATGTCCTGCTTTGCTGATGCGTTACACAGCGCCATTTCCAATGCGGAGCTGTGCGGAGATGGACTGTGCTGTGTCGGTTCTGCCCAAAATATCACAGGTGGGCTGGCAGAGCACATTCAGTCTCACTTCTAAGAGGCCACATCTGGTGAGGTACCACTTGGGGGTTGGGGCAAGACTCACAGCAGAGTCCAGGTGCTGGATTCAAGGTGGTGCGACACTTGTATCAAACAAGGGCTCCCTGTATACGTAAGATAGAAACATGCACCCCTAGGTCAGGGAAAATACATAGTGGAAAAAACAACCTAGGCGGAAGTCTTTAGATTGCCTACACAATGGTCACAGGACAAAAAAAAATTATATAGAAAAGGACAGTTTCCAAATAAGAATTTGAACTTTTTTATATACTAAATAAATGTGGTATTAAGTGAGACAATATAAAAATGCATATATCAAAGAACAGAATAAAAAAAAAATTCGAAAGTATAAATCACAATAAAAAACACATTTTGATTCCTTTCACAAAATTGAAAAAGGGTGGTGCGAGCCTTTTCTGGCCCTGAGGCTTTGCTCAGAATTTCAGCCAACTAGAACTTGGAGTCACTCTTGTGGAGCTGGGTTCAAGATGAAGGCCCAGCTCTTTTCACTTAGGTAACAGGGAATCAAGGCAGCAGAGTACCAGGGCAGCAGAGTATCAGTCCTTTTTGCCGCAGAGCAGCACTGCAGTCCTTCTGAGGTCTCAACAGGTCTGAGGTGTAGTGAATTTTTTGGTCTGATGGTCCAATATTTATACATGCGTCAGTTATGAAGTAGGAGAATGTAGGAGAGTAGGGTCTGCTTCCTATGGGCACCCCCCACTTTTTGCTGTGATTCTCTGGTTTTTAGACTTTAGTGTGGCTGTGGGCCTGCTAATCAGACCCACATCCCAGCTGTTCTCTCTCTAAATTGATACCATGTACTTTAGGTACATACCAGATTGGTACTGGGTCACTCTTGTGAGCCCCTGTATAGTGTACCCTAGGCCTACCAGGGGCTGCAGCATGTATTGTGGCACCCCTGGTTTACCTTCCAAACTGACACCACAGGTCTGTTTACACAGCCTGGGTAAGTTGGTGTAATCACCCCTTACTTAGATATAGTATACCTATATCTGTCTTTACATTTAGACACATATACACCTATAAGCCACTCCTATTGTAGGCCTCGACAATCCTGGACGCAGAGTGCTTGGTTTTATGTGAGAGGGTGCCCTATCATGAGCTGAGCCCCTCTGCCGCTTTCGGAACCATCTCCTTATTGCAGTTCTATGATATAGCCATACCATATACTCTTAAGTGCATTACAATCCTCGCGGTTAATGCTAACTTTGGTTTGGCTTTATCGAAACATGTTGTGTAAGGTGTCAAACACTTTGGAATACTACCCCCTGACAATTCTGGTGGCAGGGGTAGCATTCCACCCTTCTAGAGGGAAAAGACATGTAGCTTACTGATTTACCCGGTTAAAGTTAAACAGAGCCTCAGCATCACAAAATGGATGCTGCTGCCACAGACACGAGTCTGACCTCCTGTTGCTGGATGAAACTCCGGCAGAGGTCGCCTGGACAATAAGTTTCCTGTCCAGGTAGGTGATGGCACCTCCCCAGACAGGGGTTTTGTGTATTGGGGCAGGGAGGGCTGTATTCAGTGAATGCATCTAGACACTGCCTGGGGCACACAAGGTGCTCCATGCATAGCCAGGTTCAAACCAGTTGCTGGGCACTCCAGCCCTGCTCTGGCACGAAACTAGACAATGGGAAAGGGGTGTAACCACCCCCTTCTCTGGTCCACCCAAAGGAGGGACCTAGTCAGGTAATCCAGCCCCCATCCTTAGTGTAAGTATAGGAGCTGTGTCCCCAGGACTTTAGATTATCCTGGACAAATCTTTGAAAGACATTTCATGGACCTTCAACATTCCATTCTGAGTGGAAGATGGAAGACATCTCCCTTGTGGTCAAGGAGTGACCACCCTGTGCAAACCGGCACCAACAGCAACTTCACGAGTCTGCAATTTCAAGGATCCCATTGGTACCCAAAGACTCTGCAACTCAAGAACTGGACTCCCAGACTTTTATGACCCCGATCCACATCCACAGTAAAGCTGAGACCCGTGGCAGACACGAGAGAAGTGGGACAGGACATCTTGGACATCCTGCATTTTGCTACCTGCACTCCTTTCCTAAAGCCTCAGTAAGTTGTGCATTGGGGTACATGAAGCCCCAGCCTGGGGCACCATTTGCACTAAAGCCCAGGCCCCCACACTCAGTGAATGTCCATTGGGCCCCACCTTTGCATTTGAGCTTGACACGTCTTCTATGTTCCTTGCCTCTTGGCTAGTGAGCCCCCTGAAGATGCCATCTTGAACTTACTTAACTGTCCTCGTTGCTCCAGACTTGCTACAGTTTTCCTGAAAAGGAGAAGTGCCACAGACCTTGCTGGTCTGCAACAGACTCAATCTTGACATCCTGCAAGGGTTGCGGTTGCCAAGGCTTGTTGGGTCTAATCCGTATACCAACACTGCAGTCATCTAGATCCATTGTAGGACAGCTCGAATCCAGCGCCTGGTCATAATCGATGCCTCCTGGACCTCGTGGCTGAAGAGACAAACTCACCTTCTTCTCCTTCAAGCACCTGACATCACCCGGTTCCTTCCTGGTCACTGGCTCTCTGTCCCCTTTGCTTTCAGGTTCTTCACATCACCGATCCACCCTTGGATCCACCCGGCCACATTTCCTCTGCAGCACTTCTTAGCAGCTCTCCATAGAAAACGACGATGAAACCTGACCCGAAAAGACACCTATGCACCCGGCTTCCCTGGGTGAGGTAAGAAGAGTACTCCAGGGCTCCCGTGGGTCTTGACTCTCGCAGTGTCCTAGTTTAAAAGGGTTCCATCCTAGTCCATCCAGAAGTGTCCTTAAAGTATATATTTGTAACTTCCTTGTTTCCCATAGAAAGTCAATGGTAGCCGCGCCTGTGTTTAGACCCTGCACGCATCTCCTGTGGGCCTCCTACTTCCTAACCTTTGGTTATTTAGTGTAGCCCCAGTGATTCCACAGGCCCCAGGCCTACTTTCTAACTCTCACATGGTACTTATACTACTTTCTTAGTTTATGGTGTGTGAGGCCCCGTGGGCATAACATATACTGTGCAACTTATTGTATATTAACTGTGTGACTTGTATTGTATTTTGACCTCTGACCTCATAAAGAGTGCAGAGGGGTTGTCTTTAGATTAAATACATTTATATTTGATATATACCTTGTGTGGTGTCCTTTCATTTGGTACTCAAGGGATTATATATGGTAAAACAACTTGCTTAACTCGCCTACTGAAGTTTTAGCCTGAAGACTGCTGGTTCATGCTACCACTAGGATAGCTTTCTATAAGGTTGACTTTACAACCACCATCAATAAGGGTCGATTAGACTGGTGCAAGGTGCCCACTAGAACTAGTGGACATCATATGCCAGGCTAACTTCTCACAGATAAGGTCTCAGAGGTTTCCACCTGTGGAGGTCTATAAAACTCCCAGCCTCACTGCCCTAGCTCCAACTTGTCTGAAGGCACAAATGACTAGAGTAACCCTTTGTGAGTGTGCTGAAACAGAGCCTTTGTGATGGGTAAGTATGGTAAGTGGTAACTATGGCCTGAAAATTCGTTCCACTCGAGGAATTTGGGGATTTTCCGCAATTTCGCAATCCGCGAATCTCGCAAAATTGTGGAAAAATCCGCGAATCCCCAAGCGGGACACATTTTTTCAAGAAACAACTTACAGGGTTAAAGATGGGCCCAAGTTGAAGCTAATTTCAGTGTAACCATTTACAAAATGGTTACAAAGAAAGTAACTTCAACTTGGGCACCTGCTGTAACGCTGCAAGGGCTTCTTGAGCGGCGCCTCGTTTCCTACTTGCAACTACTCTCTGCCCCTGCTCTGACCCTCGAAGCAGGGTCAGAGAATAGTTACAAGTATGGCACGAGGCTCCTGTCACAAAAATTCAACCTCAACAGGAAGCACTGACAGATAAATAAAGCAGGTGCCCGAGTTGAAGCTCAAATTCAGTAACGATTTAATCAGCCCAAAACATTAGTGAGCACGGTCGGGGCTGGGCAAGTGTGCTTTAACCCCATCCCTGCCGTCGGAAATTAGCTGTAATACTCGAGGGAGGTCTTTGCCTCCATGAGTTTCTCGAGCGCGATCAACTTGTAGTTCCTGTGGCCAGGAGGCTGCTTTCTCCTCACCTGCTGCCCTGCTCGCTCTCTGACCCTTTACACAAGAGGCATGTGCACACGCATAGAAGCCCCGCTCCACACACTAGCAGTATCAAACATTTTTCCCGCCCTTTCCCAACTATGATGGACAGCTCACTCAAGCGGCCTCGTGTGAAGTACGTGTCATACTTTATTTATTAGGTTTACATTATCAATGAAGAGTGTTTCTTTTATGTCCATTGTTGTATCACATGTATTCTGTGGCATCTCTCGTGAGTTGCCCATTTCTGTGCCATCTAACTGAAGAATGTATCATTCGTCGGTTGTATGCAGCTGCAGATAGTCGTGCTCCAGTGAGTTTGCTGTTACCTTCTTCAAATAAACCACAGACCTAAACCTTACATTCAAGCTTCAGTCGTGCATCATTTCTCTCTACTAAATGAAGGATTTTCACTTTACATTTGGCGACGATGGACTAAAGTGAAAACAGCTTCTCACCAATATTTGTGTGACCAAAAGAAGGAAAGAGTCTTTCACCCAAGAGTGATTCCAGCATCATCCCCGAAATTCCGGATGGAAACTACAACTGGATGATCTCGAAATTAATTTTGGGTGTTTTCTGATGTTCGAAGGGATTCAATTGGCTTCAGTTTGTTCACGTGACGCGCTGATGCACAGCTCCACGTCACCGACTAACACAAGGAAGACTGAGAGCTCGGCTTTCGTCAGCACGTTTACCTACGTCATGACGTCCCAGTGGCCATTTTGTTTCTTCTAACACATTGTTTCCATGACAACAGTCCTACGATCAGGACTTTCATGGAAAAAGGCTGTTTTCTTTGACGATACACACGTCTGTGTGTAACTTTTGGCAGTTTGGAGTGAGCGCTTTCAGGGATACCTTATTCAACAAGCATTTTTTCAGAATTTTTAGCAAACATTATTTAGCGCATCACTTTCTATTCAGATATATATAAAGAAATACATACAAGGAACCACAAAGACATAAGGTACATTATTAAAATATTTTGTTTATACAATATTTTAATCTTTATCAAAACATTCAGTTATATTTAAAATTTTAAACCTGTTTTGTATAACATGGCAACAGGTCAGCAAATTGTAAATTTTTTTTTTTTTTTTTTAAACCTTTATTAGTTGCGCACAGTACAGAAATGACAAAAACAAAGTAGATATGATAGCGACAGCATCTGCAATACAATAAAGCAAGTCTCATGGTACAATCAATAGAGAGGTAACAGCTTCACATAGTTCACTACAGTACAGGCACCGTTTCGTGTGTACAACAATGGGATGCCAGAGCACCAGCATCTTCCCTGCTAGGTAATGCTGCTAATTTCCAGTGGAGGGATATGCGGGGCAAATCACAGCGCTAGGCCGTGCACGACGTCCCCCTTCTCAAGCATCGATTGCAGCTTTGGGTATATGCGGCCATCTGTGTGTGTGTCCACCCCCACTATCCCAGGATCTGGATGGGCGCAGGATGTCCCTCCCTACCCCATTGTCTCAAGGTCTTCAGGTATCCCCAGTCCCCCGCTATCAGTGTTCAACCAACCGCCATGGCCACCCACCGCACGTCAGCCGGTGTGAGTGACCCCCCATCATGCATGAAGTAGTATGGTGAATGCAATGCACATCGTCTATATGCTCACAGGCCCGGGGCCGACTCGTCGTCTCCTGAGGATTCGCTGTGCGTCGCCTGGGACAGCCAGTATACCTGCAAGGGAGCCCAGAAGTCACTGGGCGTGCAGCGGGTCGGCAACAGTTCCGCATACACCCCCTGTTGGTCCTGGCAGTATGTGAGGTCGTCAAGCCAGTCCTTAAATTTTGGCGCTCTCCCCCTCCCCCACCTGCAAGCTACCCTCCGCTTAGCAAGGAGCAGCGCAATGTCGACAAATTTGTGATCCGGTTTGGGCACATGTTTGGTGTAACCCAAGAGCATCACTATTGGCTCCATGGGCAATGAGCTAGCAATCATTATCTGGAGTGCGGCGTGTACCTGTTCCCAATACGTATATATGGCTCCGCATTCCCAAGCCAGGTGGAGGAAATCCGCGCCACTCGCACGGCATCTCACACATCTATCATCTTCCGAGAGATGAAACCTGAGTTTCCTGACTGGAGTATAATAATAGCGTTGCACAAACTTGTAATGAATTATTTTCAGCCGGCAGCTGGAGGAGACTCTCGCCGTGCCCGAGCAGCAGTAATTCCACTGCTCATCTGTGAGCGCAGAGGACAGTTCCGAGTCCCAGTTAGTACGAGCCTTTGACAACATCAATGGGCGTTGCCCACGTATAGCGGCGTACAGTTTAGACACTAAGTGCTTGCCATCCGATACGAGCAAGGTATGCAATGGCAGCACCGTCCCAGGTTCTTCCGGGAAGTTGGGGAGTATGTCTCGCATGCCCTGCCTGAGTCTGATATAGTAAAACACCTCCATGGGCGTCGGGGGGGCAGCCTGGAACATCTGATCTTTTGTACGGAACGTCCCTTCTAGAAATAGGTCGCCCCATGTATTGAGGTGTATGCGTTTGCACATGGACCGAAATCCGGTTTCCGTTAGAAGTGAAAGTTTCGGATGGTACGCAAGGGGCAGCGCCGGGGAATAAAGTAAGGGGGCGTCCAGCAGTTTAGTTACTCTCCGCCAGGCATCAATAGTACAGGTAACAGTAGTAGCAGGCGTCTCGACATCCCCGGTCAGTCCCATCAGCATGCCCCTTAGCGGGAGCGGATGAACGATCCAGTCCTCGGCGGCGATCTGTGGCATGAAGGGAGCGGGATTAACCCAATAATAGGAGTGTTGAGTCTGAGCGCTGAGATAGTATAATTCCATGTCGGGCACATCGAATCCGCCCCTATCGTATGGCTGCGTTAGGACCCTCCAGCTAATGCGTGGTTGCTTTCCACCCCAAAAGAGGCGCAGGAGTTCAGAACGAAGCCGTCTAAAAAAATAGGCCCCTGGGTAGTAGGGGATGTTTTGGAATAGATAGAGGAACCGGGGGAGGACTACCATCTTAATCAGGGAAGCCCTCCCTGCCATTGAGATTGGTATGGCCCGCCAGCGGGATACACTATCCGTCAGCTGCGAGATAGCCACCCCATAGTTTGACCGAATAGTGTCGTCCTTAACGAGCGACACCTCTATGCCCAGGTACCTCAATTCGGAATCACACCATTCCAGGGGGTAATCCAGCGGGAACCGAGCTACTGAAGGTGTGAGGGGGAAGAATTGCGACTTCTTCCAATTTATATGCACCCCTGATATGCCGCCAAACGCCACGAACTCCCTCAGTAGCGAGTTAAGGTGATCTCGTGGGTTGCGCACGTACAACGTGACATCATCCGCATAGAGCGAAATACTTATCTGCCGCTGATGGCAGTTAAAAGCACTGGCCTTGTGCAACTGTCGCACTCTACAAGCCAACGGTTCTATTGCCAAGGCGAACAGCAGGGGCGATAGGGGGCAGCCCTGCCTAGTTCCTCTCGTGATTGGCATATGTGCTGAAAGCACCCCATTGACGACTACCCTGGCGACAGGTGAGGTGTAGAGCAGCTTCACCCAGGCTATAAAGATACGGGGGAACCCCATTCTACCAAGTATAGCAAGTAGGTAACCCCATTCCACCGAGTCGAACGCTTTGGTGGCGTCCAGGAACACGGCCGCGATAGGCAAGTCGGGCGAAATGGTGGGTATAAGAGAGAACAGCGTGCGCAAGTTGTGGGACGTAGCTCTCCCCGGGACAAAGCCAGATTGATCAGGTAAAACCAAGGTGTTCATAAGCAGGGACAGCCTCGTCGCCAGCACTTTAGCGAGGATTTTCGCGTCGCAGTTTAGCAGCGAAAGGGGGCGATAGGCATCTGTGTCCTTCGGATCCTTCCCCGGCTTCAACAGCGACGTTATCGCCACCTCTCTCATAGAACCCGGCAGTATCCCAACCTCGAGAGAGTCCTCGAAAACTTCCTTCAGTACCGGCGCCATAACGTCGATATAACATTTATAAAATTCGGCCGGTAGGCCGTCCAGCCCTGCCGCCTTACCATTGCTAAGGGACATAATCGCCTCTCTGATCTCGTCCAGTTCGAACGGGCACCCCAAGAACGCCCTATCGCTATCACTAAGCCAACAGAGTGCGATATCGTCCAGGAAGTTCCCGAACTCCACCTCACCCACCTGCTGCGTGGAGTATAAGCGCTGGTAGTGCTTTAGGAAGGCGTTATGAATTCCCTGGGAATCTTGGTGAGTCCTACCCTCACTATCAGAGATCTCCAGGATATGGGTGGCGAAGCGCTGATGCCTCGTGAGAGCTGCGAGCACCTTTCCCGGACGATCCCCTTCGCAGTAGCGTCTAGCCGTCCAATATTTGCCCCGGAACTTCGTTTCCCTGGCCGCTTCTTCCTCATAGGTCGACAGCAGTGCCCTGAATCGCCCAGCGAGGTCAGGACAGGGGTCCCTAACCATCCGTGCCTCCAGCACTTTAAGCTCCGCTTCAATTTTAAGTAATGTGCGCACAATGTCCCTTAGTATTCCGCAACTTTTAGAGATCGTGATCCCCCTCACTGTCACCTTAAAGGCTTCCCAGATCGTTTCAACCTTATCGACCGACCCTTTGTTTCTCGGAAAGAAGGCCTCAATCTCCTCCCCTAGTTCATGTCTAAAAACAGGGTCCAGCAAGGCTGAGGGAAAAAGCCGCCACGGCGGGCGCACCCTAGCGTACCCCGGCATCTCCAGGACCGTCAGGACAGGGCAGTGGTCCGAGTAGGTACGAGGCAGATGTTTCACCCGAACAACTCCTCCAGCGAGACCTCGTGAGATAAAGCAGTAATCGATCCGTGCCCATGAGCGCGCATGTGCCGTAAAATGTGTACCCTCCCTGACTGTCGGGTGTGTGTGCCTCCAGCCATCCACTAGTCCAGCCTCTGTCAGTATGCCCTGAAGTGTATCCCTGGCGTTCGTGTTGTATTGTGTACTGCCGTACGATCTATCCGTCATAGGACATAACGACAGGTTGAAGTCCCCCCCCCAGAGAATGTGAGTGGCTTCAATGTCCAGCACGTGGCCCCACAGCGTCAAAAAGAATCCAGGAGTGTCAACATTAGGGGCATAGCAATTCACAAGTATTATCACATCAGTGCCCAATCTTCCCCAAAGAATGACATATCTCCCCTCATTATCCACCCGCACACCCAGCTTTTGAAACGGTAATCGTTTGTTGACCAAGATAACAGTCCCCCTAGAGTAAGTGGAATAGGAGGAAAACTCTCTCACACTCGCCCATCTGCACGCAAACTTAGGGATACCATTCGGGTTAAGGTGGGTTTCCTGGAGCATTGCTATCTGCACATGGTGCCGATCTAAATAAGCAAGCATATTCCTACATTTGCGGGGGTTATTAAGGCCACGGACGTTCCAGGACATTACGGAAACAGTATTCGACATATCATCACCTGTATTTGCCACCGTATCCCTGAAGGGAGCTTTTAGCCGTCACTGCAGCTCTCGACCGAAATGCACCTGATGCAGATCTTTCCGCTGTCCAGCACATTCTCGCCATGCAAACACCCGAGCGTTCACACACACGGAGTCCAGTACCTGCGCTCTCGTCACTCATTCCATACGCAACAGTAAGTCTACATTCAACAACAACTCGCACCCCAACAACCAAGTCCCACACCCCCCCCCATGCACAACTGTTCAGCCCCCAACCCCCAGCTCCCCCCTCCACCCACTGAAGCAACCCAATCTTGCCAGTATCACATCCCCCCCCCCCTCCCCGACCCCAACAATCAAGAGCAATTGAAAAACCTTTTGGGGAATCCCCTTCTGAGGACACCAGAGGAACACACTCCAACACCCCAACACTCCTCCCTCGACCCGCATGCACCATACGGAGAAGACAGAGAAGGTAGGGTGGTGCCTGGCATATGTTTCCCCTGCAAGGTAGGACCCATATGACAATACATTTCCTCATACCCCCCCCCCTCATGCCAGAAAAAACATCAAAAGATTCAGGAGGTCTATCACAGGAGCAATCGCTACCCAGTTCAGTGCAAATTCTGCCCCCAGTGTGGCCAACTCTAGAACAACTTCAGCAGAGGGGCAGGTATATACCAAATCAGTCGTCACTCACCAGCGACCCGCAGAACAGCAGGACTATCAGAAGAGCCATCACTGGCAGTTCCTGGCCCTCTCACCGGCAGCAGACATCTCCAACCTGAGTCCAATCTCTAATCCATAGTTCGGAGCCAGCAATCCATTGTTCAGAAGGACGCAATTAAGGATCTACGTGTTCAGCAGGGTTCACGTCTGCCTCCTCGTCTCCCTCGTTTCGCCTGTCCCTCCTAGCGGTGCGCAGCTTACGGGCATAGTCCTCGGCTTGCTGTGGGTTTGTAAAAAAGTGTTGTTTACCCTGGTGGGTCACCCTGAGCCGCGCCGGGTATAGTAGTGCATAATCCACTTGCATGTCCCTCAGTTTTTTCTTCACGTCAAGGAATTTCCTCCGCTGATCCTGCACCATCGGTGTAAAATCCGGATACAAAGAGAACTGCACTCCGTCGCAAGCTAGATTCCGTGCCGTGCGGGCTGCACGCAATGCCGTGTCGCGGTCCCGGTAGTTAAGTAACCGGGCAATGATGGGTCGCGGCTGCATCCCCGGCTTTGGGACCGGGCCCAGGGAGCGATGTGCCCGCTCGACGATGAATTGGCTGGAAAAGGCCTCCTTGCCCACCGCCGTGAGGAGGATGCGCTCCACATAGTCCTCCATGCGTCCAGTGTTGGTGGATTCCGGAATCCCCGTGACGCGTATGTTGTTGCGTCTGCTCCTCGCCTCCAACTCCTCGTTCTTTGCCGCTATTACTCTTAGGATGTTATCCATTCTAGTTAGACGCGTGTCGTGGGACGCGGCAGTGTCCTCAGAGGAAGAAATGCGTCTCTCCGCCTCCCCCAGGCGCTCCTCATGGACCTCCAGCTTCTGTGCAACCCCATCCATTCTGGAGGACAGACGGTCGACCTTGTCAACTATCGTAGCGAAGCCCTGCCGCATTTCCTCCATCATCAACTTAAGTTCCGGGGCCAGGGGGGCAGTGGGGGGCTCAGCGTTCGACGGCCCCGGGGCTCCGCCGGTCCCCGTCGTGCTGCGCAGCGGTTTTTTGGCAGTCGCCGGCTCGAAAGAGAGCTTGGGCTGCTTGTTGTCGTTTTTGCCCATAGCGCCGCGACTGGAAGCTCCCACGCGGGCACCGCAGCTGGCTGTACCGCACGTGTCCGTAGCTCCCAATGAGTGTGCGTTGATGGCCCCCCCGAGCGGCAGCCACGTCCAGGGGGGAGTCTCTACCTTGGGGCCCCTCGTCCCAAGAATCTCCGCTCCGGCGTATCAGCTATGGGAGGTGGGCGGCCGTGGCCAACACCGCGGTCCGGAGTCCAGGAAAAGGCAGCAGGGGGTGGCGGCAGGCCGCTGGGGCTAGGTGAAGGTCAACGCGCCATATGCGCGGGGTAGGATTCGCAGTCCGGGCAACCACTATGCCCTCTGAATGTCCGCTGGTGCGTCGCAGGACCCCGCTCCCAGGTGGCGGTAGTGATTGGTGTCAGTAGCGGGGCTGCGGGGAGATGGCCGCCCCACACGGCGGCTGCAGGTGCGCCTCGCGATGGTCTCCCGGTCTCTTTGAAGGGCGCCGGAGCAGCACAGAGCCCTCACACGTAGTGCAGCGGCACCGCAGGGGGAGAGACTCACCTCCGCAATCACCCGATGGCCGCCAGCAGTGCCCTCTGTCCGGGATACAGGCCTCTCAGTCCCAAGGCCCAGCCGCCTCGTGGAGAGCCGCGGCCTTGCGTGGGCCGATGTCCGGGCGCCTCCGCAGTGCACAGCAACAGCGCTCACCGGTCCGGTCGCTCAGCCCCGTATCTCAGGCGTCCGAGGGCGGATCGCTCCCAAAGTTGGACCGGAGCAGCACCACAGGTTAGGCCACCAGTGTAGCGATTTCTGGGCGTCTACTCGCAGGATTTAAGGAGAAATGCAGGATCTTTCTGGCCAGGCTGCCAGAGCCACGCTAGAGAGCGGCCATTAGCTAGTGCGCCCTCTAGCGCCTCCAGCAAATTGTAAATTTAAATAATTTTCTACTTTCACCTGGCAAACCTAAGGAAACATGGAAGGTATGGTTTAAAAGTTTTAAAAGTTATTTGATCGCAATAGGAGCAGATGAATACTCTTCCAAAAGGAAATTAGTTATATTATATAGCCACCTGGGGAGTGCAGGACGACAAATCTTTGATAATCTACCCACTTCTCTGCCCCTCCAGGAAATGGAGATGGATGGAATGAATATATGGATGCAATCTTGAGACTTAATAGAACATTTTTAGAACAGCCAAGCATCATGCTAGAAAGGTTCAATTTCATGAAGAGAAAACAGGAACAACACGAATCTGTTGAAGAGTTCATATCTGCTCTTAAAAATCTTGCTGCAGATTGCAATTTTAGAGCATATGTAGATACTGTACTCAGGGATCAGTTTGTTTATAAGTGTTGTCACAAGAAAATTCAGGAAAGAATTTTGAGTTGCCATGATCCATCCTTGTTAGAAGTATTGGAAATGGCAAAGAGCATAGAAAGATCCATTGTATCATCGAAATGCATAACTGAAGGGAACACCTCTCCCTTCCAAAATGAGTTAAATGTCAATGCTGTGTATTCCAGGAACAAGGTTACTAAAACTTTTTCAAAAAAGAGCTAATTCATTTTGCTACAGATGCGGATCCAAAATGCATCTTGGAAATAGCCCAGTATGTCCTGCTTTGGCCAAAAAGTGCACATTTTGCCAGAAAATTGGACACTTTCATACGGTTTGTAGAAACAAAAGAGCGATTCAAGTTAGCACAATATCTTCTCTAGGAGACAATTATATTGCTGTTCCTTTCATTGAATCCCCTTTGGGGAATACTAATGTCAATACTGTTGATTTTAAGGATCTTCAAAATGCACTTCCAGAAACTTTACATAAGAAAGAGATACTTTTCATTGACCTGGTTGAAACTTCTTCTAATATAGAGCGTGTGGAAGATCCTACGTGTGAAGTTATTATCGATCATATTCCTTTGGACATGATGGCAGATTCTGGTGCACCCATGACCATTATATCTGATGTTTTATTTAATATGCACTGGTCCTCAAATGTACAATTATAACCTTTAGACATAATCCCCAAAGCATATGGTGGAAAAGACATTGATATGTTAGGGTTCTTTGTCACAAAGATTTCATGTTTGGGTAGGAGTGTTCACACTAAAGTTTATGTACCCATTGATGGCAAGTGTATCGTTGGTTGGCAGGACCTTGCCAAAATGGGTCTTAAACTAGTTCCAGGGTCTGACTTTCCCATTCAAATAAATGATGCTTCCATCTCCTCTGTTCATAGTATAGATAAAGTAGTCATTCATGACATAATTTATGAGTTTCCAGAAGTCTTCAATGACTCTGTTGGGAAAATCAGAAATTTTGAACATCTTATTAAACTCAAGCTTAATGCTATTCCAGTCATTCATAAATTAAGAAATGTTCCACTTAATGTTAGAAATGACTTAAAAAAAGGTTTTAGATGAAATGGTTTGTGACGGCATCATTGAGGCTACGGACTCATCTCTTTGGGTCAGTCCCGTTGTCGTGGTTAAAAAGAAAGACTCCAGTATTCGCCTATGTGCGGATCTTCATTCTTTATATCAAAATGTATCAATTGACTGCCACCCTTTGCCGAAAATTCAGAAGTTACTTACTGGCATCTCTGAGTCGAGATTTTTTACACTTCTTGACCTCAGAAGTGCCTCTCGTAAATTGATATATATATATGTAAATTGATACTTGTATAGCGCACTACTTAACCCGCAAGGGTCTCAAGGCGCTTGTACGAATACCGCTGTAGAACCCATCCTGGCTTTCCCTGTGAGGCGTCCACTCCTGGGCACCCCCAAGGTGGAGGCCAGGCATCCTTAGCGTTGTGGGGGCCGTTGTGGAGATTAAGCAAGCTATTGCCCAGAGTTGCAGAGTGGGACTCCATGATTGGAATAGGCACCGAGGCGAGAATTATCAGGTCCGTGGAATTTTGAGCCCAAGACCCACCGAGGCGGGGAATTGAACCCTGGTCCCGGGCTAGAACTCTGCATTAGGGTCTGCCGCTCTAATCATTGAGCCACATTTCTCCACCATTGAGCCACACTTCTCCACGTCAAATTCCTCTTACAAAGTGTTCATCGGAACTTACCACGTTTATCACCCCGTTTGGTGCGTTTAAATATTTGAGACTCCCATTCAGGTTGGCATCCATGGCGAGTGCTTTCCAGAAAAAATTATGGACACCATTTTACATGACATTTATTGAGTTCAGGCGTACCAGGGCGATGCTTTGATACATTCAAAAACCCAACAAGAACATATTCAAACTCCAAGGAAAGTTTTATCACGTTTTAGGGATGTTGGTATAACTTTGGGTGAGAGAAATGTAAACTTGTTGTAAAAGAATTGGATTATCTTGGGCATTCAATTTCTACTGAAGGAATGTAACGCAAGCATTCACTTACCCAAGCTATTTCAAACGTCCCCATTCCAAAAGATAAAGATTCCTTGAAGTCTTTTTTAGGTCTGACGGAATATTATTCCAGATTTATTCATAACTATTCCCAACTTGTGCAACCCCTTAAAGTCTAGCTTAAAAAAGATGTGAAGTTTTTGTGGTCTCAAGATTCAGATCTAGCGTTCAATCTTGATAAAAAAGGTATTTTGGGTGCACCTGCTTTATCTTCTTTATCTCCAGGATTAAAATGTAAAACTTATGTTGACGCCAGCCAGAAAGGTCTAGGAGCTGTACTCTGTCAATGGAATGGTGCCAAATAAAACACCATTGGCTTTGCGTCAATATCTCTCAGTGGTGCGGAATCCAATTATAGCACCATTGAGAGAGAAGCCCTTGCCTGTTCTTGGGCTGTTGAAAAGTTTAAAACTTACATTTGGGGTTCTCACTTTACACTTTTAAGTGATAACAAACCCTTACTCTTACCCTTCTCAACGGAAATGGCACAGGAAAGGCATCTGCCAGACAGGTAAGAATACTTTCTAGATTACACAAATACAACTTTAATATACAACACATTTCAGGAGGCAAGAATTTAAGGGTGGATGCTCTTTCTAGGTTACCCTCAGAGAATGATAGAGATGAAAATATTGATGATGTAGAGTGTGTTGTGGCCTCTATAGAGGAGTTGGTTCTTTCACCTTTTTCCATTTCAGAAACTGACTGGATAAAAAGCTCTTCGGATGATGCAGTTTTAATGGCTGTTAAGAACATGATTATTTCAGGTTGGCCTAAGATACGTTTTCTTCCGGCATCCCTGAAATCTTTTGCACACATTTCTGAGGAATTCTCCATCATTAATGATGTAATTTTCAGAGGTGACAGGTGTGTTCCTCCTCTAAACTTGCGGAAAAGACTATTTCAAGCAGCTCATCAAGGTCATTTAGGAGTTGGAGGCACATCATGTAAACTGAAAGAACACTTCCGGTGGCCTGCCCTTGATAAAGATGTCACACAGTGGATAAATTATACAACACTTGTTTAGTATCAGATAAACACTGGAAGAGTCCCCATTTACCTTTACATAATGTTCCTCTTCCTGAAGAGGGGTGGGACAAGTAAGCCATTGACTTTGCAGGTCCTTTTGAAATTTTGCCTCAAGATAAACACTTCATTATTTCACTTATTTACTATCACTCAAAGTGGGTTGAGTTTGAGTTTTGTGAAAAACCGAATTTGTCCTCAGTCATTAATTTTTTTTTAAAGGGTTTTACTTTCTGAAGGTTCTCCTAAAGAGATTGTGAGCGACAATGGTTCACATTTTTGTTCCTCAATTGTGGAAGAATTTCTCAAGGTACATGATGTTAAACATCTGAGAGTGGCGCTTTATTCACCGACCTCTAACGATTTAATTGAAAGGATGAATAGGTTTCTCAAGGAGGGTGTACAAACTGCTATTTCTTGCAATATGGATGTGGAAAGGTTTCTGAAAGATAAGGTATGGTCATATTTAGTTACCCCTCATTCCACAACAGGTATCTCTCCTTTCAGATTGTTAAAAAAAAGGAATCCAAATGGAAACATATGTCCATCTTGGATCAAAGACTTATCTGCTGATATTAAGTTGTGTCTAGCTTGTTATGATAAAGACACAGTCAAAGGAAATGTGTTCAACCAACAGAGGATTCAAAAGAGAAATTTTGATTCAAAGATCATTCCTACATCACAAACCTTTAGGGTTGGTGATTGGGTCATGATCAAAACTTATGACAGGATTAAAAAAGGTTTGTCTAAATTTTCCCTCCCCACTCAAGTTCTCAAGGTTTCTAAAGGTTCTCATTTCCTTGATAAAAAGGGGTGTTGGAACAAATGTGTAATTGTCATACTCACTCCTGAACAGGCCAACAAGGTGTTTAAAACTAAACTTGTCGATGACGGTCCTTCTTGTTCCTATTTTTCTTTAGGAACTTTGTCTGATAATGTTCATCCTCAAATGCTACAGGACACACACATTTTGGATGATATTTCCTTAAGTTGTGATGATAATGTTGATTCATTGGAAGTTCCCAGCCCTTCCACTTCCTCTTCTGTGTTGTCAACCAGATTACACAGGAATTGTTCTTTTCCTTCACGTTTTAGAGATTATTATTTAAGCTAAATATTTTTGTGTTATACTCGTTTTATTTCTCTGTAAAAAAGGGAGAAGATGTGAAGTATGTGTCACACTTTATTTATTAGGTTTACATTATCAATGTAGAGTGTTTCTTTTATGTCCATTGTTGTATCACATGTATTCTGTGGCATGCACCTTTTGAAGAGAATGTTTCTCTTCAAAAGGTGCAGCTCTCGTGAGTTGCGCATCTCTGTGCCATCTAACTGAAGAATGTTTAATTTGTTGGTTGGATGCCGCTGCTGATAGTCATGCTCCAGTGAGTTTGCTGTTACCTTCTTCAAATAAACCACGGACCTAAACCTTACATTCAAGCTTCAGTCGTGCATCATTTCTCTCTACTAAATGAAGGATTTTCATTTTACACCTCGTCGCCTTTTGGCGCAGTGGCAAACTTACAGTCACACATGGTCACTGGGGACAAATCCTCTGGCCCTTTACGCAGCTGCAGTGTAGGAAAAGCACTATACATTTACACAACGAGGTAGCACTTACTGATTAGCCAGTACTCCAGTTGAGTAGAGGTATTACACAAAATGGTGGCATCTTCGTGGATAACTATGCAGGGCAGGATTCATTCTGGCACGAGGCTCCTGTCACAAAAATTAAACCTCAACAGGAAGCACTTACAGATATAGCTGGTGCCCGAATTGAAGTTCAAATTCAGTAACGTTTTTTAATCAGCCCAAAACATTAGTGAGCACGGTCAAGGCTAGGCAAGTGTGCTTTAACCCCATATCTGCCATCAAAAATTAGCTGTAATACTCAAGGGAGGTCTTTGCATTCATGAGTTTCTCGAGCGCAATCCCCTTGTCGTTCCTGTGGCCAGGAGGCTGCTTTCTCCTCACCTGCTGCCCTGCTTGCTCTCTGACCCTTTACACAAGAGGCATGTGCATACGCATAGATGACCCGCTCCACACACTAGCAGTATCAAACATTTTTCCAGCCCTTTCCCAACTATGATGGACAGCTCACTCAAGGGACCTTGGCGACTTTTGGCGTGGTGGCAAACTTACAGGCACACATGGTCACTGGGGACAAATCTTCTGGCCCTTTACGCAGCTGCAGTGTAGGAAAAGCACTATACATTTACACATCGAGGTAGCACTTACTGATTAGCCAGTATTACAGTTGAGTAGAGGTATTGCACAGAACTGTGGCATATTCGTGGATAACTATGCAGGGCAGGATTCATTCTGGCACGAGGCTCCTGTCACAAAAATTAAACCTCGACAGGAAGCACTTACAGATGTAGCTGGTGCCCGAGTTGGAATTCAAATTCAGTAACGTTTTTAATCAGCCCAAAACATTAGTGAGCACAGTCGAGGCAGATCCGCAAAATTCACCCATACTTAGTAAGTGGTAGGTGATGGCTCCTCCTGTCTTTGAAATCATAGAGGACCTGGCCTGCCTACACCTATTCCTCCTTTGTCTCATGATCTGGGAGCAATATGCAAAGGCCAACTGCCAACTACACAAAGTCATATAATGCAGGATACAGGCTGCAGCCACTAAATGTTTGGGACAAGAAAATAACAACTTTCTAAAAGTGGCATTTACAGAATTGTAACTTAAAGTCCAACTTTACCTTTAAAGAGGGTTTTAAATTACAATTCTTTAGACACCAAACTCTGCGCTCTAACTTGTTTCCAACTGAAAGTTATCACTTGTTACATGTAATAGGATGAATCAATGTTATCCTATTGGGGAGGTAGACCCCGCTGGAGTGAAAAAACAATTTAAGGAGGTTTTCACTACCAGGACATGTACAGGTTAAAGGTACATGCCCAAAATTTTAAATACACTTTATCCTGCCCTATGGTCCTTTTAAGGCCTACCCATGGTGACTTATATGTATCAAACGAATCACTGACAGAATTTCGACTTCAAAAATATCGACCTACAAGAATATCGAGTCAACAATATCGAGGGCAAAAATATCGACATCCTATCTACAACATGGTAAGTACAAAAATATCGAAAAAAAAATATCGATGTTAAAAATATCGATGTTAAATATATCGTTTTTTTTTTAATATATAAATGTAAAATTAAGTCTATAAAACTAATAAATAAAAGAAACATATTTAAAAGTATCTAATAATATTTAAAAGTAATAAATAATACATATATTGAGAATACATTAATTAAATATATACAGTAACTATGTAATATATATACACTGAACAATAAGTATTAATAATTATTTTACGAATTTATAAATTAATGAAATATATTCTAATTTACTAACACATTTACAAACATAAAAAAGTAACATAAATAAAATGTAAGTAATATAAAAAATAAAATAAATATTTGGTATATTAACAATTAATTAAATAAAACGTTGCATAGCGTAAGGGTAAAAATTTCTATTCCTACTCCAGAGAGTACAACAGTAGGGAAAACTGACCCTGAACTCAAAAACACCCCCTCACCCAAAAACTGAAAACTGACCCTGAACCCTAAAAATACCCCTTTACCCAAGAACTGAAAACTGACCCTGAACCCTAAAAATACCCCTTTACCCAAGAACTGAAAACTGACCCTGAACCCAAAAAATACCCCTTTACCCAAGAACTGAAAACTGACCCTGAACCCAAAAAATACCCCCTCACCCAAAAACTGAAAACTGACCCTGAACCCTAAAAATACCCCTTTACCCAAGAACTGAAAACTGACCCTGAACCCTAAAAATACCCCTTTACCCAAGAACTGAAAACTGACCCTGAACCCAAAAAATACCCCTTTACCCACGAACTGAAAACTGACACTGAACCAAAAAATACCCCTTTACCCAAAAACTGATAACTGACCCTGAACCCTAAAAATACCCCTTTACCCAAGAACTGAAAACTGACCCTGAACCCTAAAAATACCCCTTTACCCATAAACTGAAAACTGACCCTGAAACCAAAAAATACCCCTTTACCCAAGAACTGAAAACTGACCCTGAACCAAAAAATACCCCCTTACCCAAAAACTGAAAACTGACCCTGAACCTTAAAAATACCCCTTTACCCATAAACTGAAAACTGACCCAGAAACCAAAAAATACTCCTTTACCCAAGAACTGAAAACTGACCCTAAACACTAGAAATACTCCTTTACCCAAAATTAAGTATTATTATTTAATTAGCAATTAATTAATAATGAACAATAACAAATAAAGTAAATATATTATCACATTAGCTGTAATTATTATAATTTAATAATTAATATTATTTTTTCCCAATTAATTAATTAACAGTAATAAAAAATTATATATCAATAAATAACTCTAATTAATGTAACTTATTAATATTATTTAATTACCAATTAATTAATAATGTTAAATATGTTCAAAATAATAATAATTAATTAACTAATTAATATTAATTATTTTCCAATAAATTAAATATAAATTTATAAAAACATATATTAATTAATTAATTATTATTAATATACTCCCCACCCCATTCCCCTATAAATCCACATCCCACTACAGAAAATATATATCAATTAATCAATTAATTTTTTTCCCAATTAATCAATATTAATTAGCAATTAATTATAATTAATTAATTAATCCTACTAATTAATAATCAACTTACCATAATTAAATTACTTCCCACCCTATTCCCCTATAAACCCACAACCCGCTACAGAACATATATATCAATTAATAAATTAATTAAAATTATTTTCCTATTATTTTCACATAATTACCAATTAATTATAATTTATTAATAAATCCTACTAATTACTAAACAATTTACCATAATTAAATTACTTCCCACCCTATTCCCCTATAAACCCACAACCCGCTCCGGTACAAAAACATAAAAGTTACTTATAAAATTATTTATTATTAAATAAAATTTATACACATATAATAGTAATTATTTTAAATAGTTAAATTAAACATATAACACATACATAATAAAAAACTATACAATAATACAAATATCGATATTAGTGTCATCGAAATTAGTAACATCGATATATATGCTATCGATATTACTTACTTCGATATTACTTACATCGATATTAAGTATTTCGATATTACTTACCTTGGGTCGATATTCTGTCCTACGATATTCTTGCCTTCGATATTATGCACCTTCGATATTTCAGACTCGATATTATGGTAGGTCGATATTTACAACTCGATATTTTGACTGTGTACCGTATCAAACATGAACAAAAGGATTATTTTGGCAGGTCAAAATAACAGTTTAAAACTGCATACACAGTCTGCAATGGCAGGCCTGAGACATGTTTTAAAGGGATACGTAAGTGGCTCTAACAATAAATGCTGCTAGCCCATTAGTAGCATTTAATATACAGACACATTTAACATATAGTAGCACTCTACTAGGGACTTACAAGTAAATTAAGTGTGGAAATTGGGTATAAACAAATTGTACCATGTTTAAGGAAGAGAGCGCAAGCACTTTAGCACTGGTTAGAAGTGGTAAAGAGTGCATAGTCCTCAATCCAGCAAAAACTGTTTCAATTCACTTGAGAGTAAAGGCAAAATGGTTACACGGAGGGCCCATACCAAAAAGGTTTACAGCTGTTTTACGCACAATAATTCAATGGTGGTTGTATTTCAAATATGATGTCCTAAATACAGTTTGCAAAAATAAAATCCTACTTCAATATAGATGTTATATTATCAACTGCAAAGAAGTAATCTCTTAGTAAACAATACTTAGATGACACTGCTTATTCTGTTACCTTACCTCCTACTGTAAGTACATGTACTATTGATTAGCATACCATCCTATTTACCAACACACTTTAGAAATAAAACATACATTGGCAAAACCATAGGTTGGTTTAGGGTGTGTTCATTGTTGTAATATCTGCATATTGCTGTGTGATATTTGGGTGCACACATGGTGAACAGACCAGCAGGCTTTGGCAGAAAAACATGGAGGAATACAAAGTCCTCTAAGGGGCAAACCAACAGAACATTTGTAAGATAACAAAAGGAACTTTGTCATGCAGGCTTTTGAAACCAGTGCATAGGCCTTTAAACAGGACCCCTTTGCACAAAGTACCTAGTGTAGGGTCGTAAATGGCTGGAGATTAAGAACTCATCAGTAGGTTTTGATCAGAGGTGGGCTACTGTAATTTTGCACCAGTCATAAAAGAGAAATGGTGCAGGAAAGCAGTCTAAGATACAAAGCATTTTTATAATCAATTTGGGCAAAATATATTGCTTGGAGAACCGTATAATTATATAATTGGATTTCTTGGGAAGAATGGGGCAAAAGTTTCTTAGAACTTTAAGATAATTCAAACAGAAAGCAGAAACATTAATTGCCAGTGACTTAAATGATAATTTGTCATCAAAGTTCAAACACACATTTTTCATCATGTTAGTGGGAAGGAGACAATGATCCACAGCATGTGACTTGCAGCTTGTGTTGTCTGGGTTTAATTTAAAGATAACGTAAAAAGTTATAGAAATTGCTTGGTAATCTAGCAAACCTTAAATGTTTGCAGAGAATGATCATTGTGGTTTTATTTCATTCAAATATCTATTGGGTCTTTGTGAAACAATAATGCATCTGAACATGGCCTTCAGGGAAACATTAGTTCAATCAGTGATAGAAGGTGGCATCTCAAAGATGATTGCAGATCTCTCTCTATAAAGAACTGAGCTAAGGTAATGTGCATAAAACATACACACATTCCTAGGACGTTAGACTGTCACACTCTCCCACCACAACTTGTTGAAAATTAAGCCACTCCACAATGCTGATACAGTATATGCTTAGCAGTAAGCTAGCAACAGATCACAAAACAGACAATATGTAAAAAACGTGCAGCACAGCAGCCATTTTTATGACAATTTAAAACATGAAGATATTTTATTGTAGACAGCTGAGGATGGTTGTGAATGTCTTTACCTGGTAGTAAGAAGTGAAAGTAGGGTCCCCTAATGGAGTTCAATTGGTGATGAGTTGTATACAAGAAGAACTAAGTGATAGTTTATTTTGACAAACACATTTTTATTGAGTTTACAAAGAAAGTACACCAGCATTGCATAACAAACCTGTAAGATTCTTGAAATACATAAGGACTCTGTGCAGCCCATTGGGCTGGTACTGTGGAAAGTTGAGTGTGTAACAAATGAACAAACCCTATGGGTATCACCCAGCCTCCCCCAACCATTTCCCCCATACTCTGCGGTATTTCTTAGGGCATCCATGAGCCTCATACATAACTTTCTCTTGTGTGGCGCACCAGTCCACCCCAGTCCATCATTGTCCAACACTCGGGGGCTCGGCGCGTTTCTCTCTTAGCAACCGCCAATGCTATAGTTAGGAATATCTTCTCATTCCTGGATCCATCTAACCTGTCAGTAATACCCAGGAGTGTGTGCTTCGGTTCGAGAGGCACCTCCCATCCCAAAATTTTAAAGAGCTCTACCTCTATTTCCCTCCAGAAGAGCGTGAGATCAAGACAGGGCCACACTATGTGAAGGCTCGTGGCTGCACCTAGTACAGGCCGGGTCGAACTGAACCCAGCCTGATGTAGGTGCGCCGGGGTGAGATAGGCTGCTTGTAAGTAGTATTGCGGGACCAGGCGCAGCCTTGCGGATGCGGTGACAGTTCTAGGAGCCATAAGAGTGTTGCGCCATCCTCTTCCTCTAGGGGCCAACCCAATCCTCACACTGAGCCTGCAGTCGACCTAAGGAGGTGGGAGTATTGTTAATCAGTGTGCAATAAATACGTGAGATGCTGCCCTTCCCCAGGTCTCCAAACTTTATTTGAGCTTTGGGAGGACTGTGATCTGGGAGCCGTGTACCCATTGTAAGGTGGGAGCCGAGGGCATGACACTGTTGCAGATACCTTGATGAATTGTGAGTGGTGCAGTGAGAATCTCTTCTGGAGATCTTCCAAAGGAACGCTTATGATCCCCCACCCATACGTCTCCCAGCTGCAAAATGCCTATAAGGTCCCAAGCCCTGAAGCCCTGCAGTTCGTTCACTTCCTTGTGCCAGGTCCCATTCCACAATGAAGTACACTGAGTCAGTGTATGTGTCCATTTGGTGTGCCGCAGTGCTGCCTGCCAGGCCAGCAACATTGAGCGTGTCACCTCGGGAAGGTGCATGGAAATAGGGGCCCGTACAGCATGGATAGACTCTTAGCGAGGCCTAGTTCTCCCAGCTCCAGCCTATAGGCTGGGTCTGACCAGCCCCGGTTGAACCAGTCGTGTATGGAGAGGAGTTGTGTCGCGAGATAATATAAATAGAGATGGGTCATTCTCAGGCCCCCATCAAACGAGGAGATCCTACAAGTGTCCAATGCTAGTCGGGATCTACCCTTCCCCCACAGTAGCAGGGTGGCTATGCAGTCTAGTTCGCGAAACCAAGATTTAGGAAAGCACAAGGGAGTGTTCTGGAGAACATAGAGGAAGTGAGGGAGGACAATCATTTTAAATGGAGCCACCCCTCCTATAGGGTTCAAGGGCAGCGACTGCACTTCTGAAGGTCCACCTTGGCACGCTTTACCAGAGGAGTGACATTGAGGGCCCAGCTTAGCTCGGGGAGCAGGGACACCCAAATCCCCAAATATTTAAAGGATTGGCGGTGCAGGGGCATGTCTGAATGCCAGTCAAAACAGTCTCTCAACAAATGGAGAGGGACCAGTACTGATTTGTTGGGATTCAACCGGAGGCCAGAAGCCTGTTGAAAGGAACCCAGGATGCGTAGACAGTGTGGACCTGATTGAGCAGGGTCTGCCAAGTAAACAAGAACGTCATCCGCATATAGGGCGATTTTGTCCAGCTTGGTGTTGGGCCACTCCCACTCCCGCACCCGCTCACAGGACCGCACCATGGACACCAAGGGCTCCATCACAAAGGCAAAGAGCAGGGGGGAGACTGGGCATCCCTGCCTCGCTGCCCTGCGTACAGGGATGGGCTACGATAGGGTCCCGTCTACCAGTACTCGAGCTCTTGGGAAGGCGTACAGAACCCTGACCATGGTTTGGAACCAGGGGCCAAGGCCCATCCTCTCCAAAACGTCTCAGAGAAACCCCCAATCCACTGAGTCGAAGGCCTTCTTGAAGTCAACAAGGAGAATCACCAGGTATGGGGTTAGGAGGTGACGGTGGGCCAGGGCAGATTGCAGTCTACGGAGACAATGCCGGGTTCCACATGAAGGAATGAACCCACATTGGTTCGGGTGAACCAGTGTGGACTGGTGGGGTTTAAGTCACTGGGAGAGTATCACGGCAAACACCTTGATCTCAGTGTTAATGAGTGAGATTGGGCGGTAGTCGCCACAACAAGACGAGGGTGGGTGGGATTTTTGCAGAACCACAATGGTGGCCATGTCCGTCTCACAAGGGAAGGAGCCCTTCTCCACTGCCTCCTGATACAGTCTCGCCAGGTGGGGCACGAGCGTCTCCCGGTAGTGAGCGTAATATTCCTGGGGGAGACAGTCTGGACCCTGTTTCTGGCCCAAAGAAAGAAGGTTGATCCCTTCCCCAATCTTTTTGTGGGTAATGGGGCGATCAAGGTCAGCTTGAGTAATGGGATCTATGCATCGGAGGCTAAGTGATAGTTAATGGTAGCCTACAAAGGTTGCATACCAGTGGAACTTTATAAACTTGTAGGTCTGCAGCGGCAGGTAATCTGTGAAAGTGGTGAGGTATAATATTGGACTGGAAAATGAATGAGTAAGGGAGTGAAGCGTGTGAGCTCAATTCTATTAAGGTTGGCACAGGGGCATTATCGCCAGTGAAAGGTTTCAAAATATGGAATGGGATGGTGCATTTAATAGCACATTGTTTGCACAAATGCTAAGAATTAATTTCGCCCAGTGTGAACTTAATCCTGCTATGGATGGCCCCGAAAATCCCGGAATTGCCACTACATATTGAAGGGCTAAGAGCCAGGCAGCCCACTTGCTTGCATATTCAGAAATGCTCAACAACATACACACACACCTTGAAAAGGTTTTTTTAGTTTACATTCTGCTGCCTGAAAGTGTCTGAATTCAGCTTATGCTACTGAGTAACTAGTGCTTCATGGACACTTCGAGCACAGACTTCCCTCCTGCTTGCAACATCTTGAGTTACACATGCAGTGTGACCAACAGCACAAGGCCTGATTGACGTATGTCCTGTCAAACACACTGTAAGAATGCCATTTGGCATGTCTTATGCAAGAGCATGGACATCTAGTCCTCTATAGAGAGTTGTGAGGCTCGTGAGATGCCTGCATTATTCAACGTACTCTGCTTCACAACACTTAATTACACTAACAGGTCCCAGTTGGATGGCCAAATGTACCTTTGCTGGCTAATATATGTGCATTTTGTGTTCACATTTATTACTATCTCTCTGGGAGTCTGCAATTGGAATCAGTAACTGCAAACAATCAGAGTGCTAGGGGAAAAAATGGAAGCTCATGGATGAGTACATGTGTACTCTCTGCTGTAATAAATGATAAAGAACAAATTTGAGATGTACAAAGCAGGGCAATGTATAGCCTCCACACTAGGACGTAGTATTATTAAATTGCAACAGCCTTTGGATTTGCAGTAAACACACAAATACATCCAAAACATATTTAATATTAACTTGGTCATGTATAGCGCTTCCTATCACTTTTTGTCTTTTCTATGGACTGTAAATATAAGTCACTAATTTCAAATGAAGTTGCTCAGTGTTTATCTAACTTGGATTAAAGGCTCATTTGCCCAAGTAGGGATTTCCATTTTTGACCTACATTTTACAACAGCTTTCTGCAGTGAAACATTAACTTATTTAAGCCATCAATGTTGACAAATTCTGCAAAAAGAAGATGTATAATCTTTTATTTAACTATTAACACAGGTGTATGCTAGCCATATCATCCAAACAGATATTTGTTGTCTTTGAAGGAGGGCACAGGTAGTCATGTGGATAAAATAAGAGCAAAATCTATAAATATCAGTCATAGTGCATGAGTGTTTTCTAAAGAATTTATGACAGATCTCTATGTATGAATTTCAATTGAAATGTAGCAATTTCACATCATGTTAAATTAGGAAGCACATTATATTTTCTTTTCAACTGTACATATATAATGTTTTACGTACCAAAAAAAAAAATATGTTTGCTATGTGTATTATCTCACAAATCACTCAGCCGAGATCAGGTGTCTCCAACCAGTCAATTGGTAGCTACCAGGAGCACCCAGTCACCCAGACACCTTCTGAAAAGTTAACAGCCCATAGTTAGTTTTCAAATGAGCACAATGTCATATTTTATTTTCAAAGTTAAGGGAAGTCGCTGTTCATTTGACATCATGATCATCAGACTACAGATAGCAAGGCCTGATAATGAGCAGTGCTCAGTCAGAGTTGTGAGCCAGGCTGGGGCTGAATCACAAAGGTGAACAATTGAAACACTGAGGTGTCTTACTCTTGGAAAAATCCTTGTCAAATCAAAATTGAAGTTGTGAAGAAAATGATATTCCTGAATGCTTTTAAATGGACAAAATAAAATTGGAGAGTTGCCTTAAATATTGAGTTAATACTTCATTTCTGTTTTCTCCCATTTCAAAGTGTTCAATTTCAAACTGCAGGCCCCTATTCCCAGTGGGCAATATACACTGTGCCATCATTATATATGAAGAGGACAGACCTTTTTTACATGAGAGAAGTTGTAAGTGCTGAAAAATGTGCCATGATATGAAGTGGTTGGTAGAATATTTATCTGCAGTTTTAATGACTCCAAATTAAAAAGAACATACAATGGTATGTTTGTGTCAAAGTCAAATATTCTTTGTAAGGTTTCATAACCATCCAAGTTACAAAACATCCATAAAATACATTTAGCAAACCTCACTTTATTCAATATCTTTATTACATAAATGTAATATAATAAAAACATTTAAAAAATCATAAAAGTCACAAAACATAATCCCAGCAGATTTGACTTCCAGTTGTTTCTGTCAGTATATATAAAGATGCACCTGCAATTTGATTATCTAATCTCTGTGAGGCCTAAGATATTACTTAAAATCAACTCCAAGTTTCAAGATGTATAAAACTCATGCTGTCTTATAAAGCGCAATGTTCTGAAAGTAACAGTAAAGACTCATTTTTTTTTTTTTTTTTTAAATATATTTTTATTGCAGGAATCAGTAAATCAATACAGTATCGACCAGCATTGTGTTATGAACGATATGTACAACAGAAAGCCCACTGATCCCCCTCCATAACGTTTGTACACAGCCAATTAGCCCATATCCCTGGGGTCGGGCGGCAAATAAGCTGGGGTCAGTAGAATGCTGGAGCTGGTCCGGATGACACACTGTCCGTCTTCTGCTTTTCTAAACAAACCCAATACCCCCACAGTAACCCCCCCCCTTGAACTGCCCATTAACTACGGAACTCTCCCCCCCCCCCCCCCCCACCATCAGCGCCAGGGAGCTCATCAACGTAGGATCCATTGCTTGACCCACGGTGAAGGTAATAGTGCTATCAATGCTAATGGTTATCGGGACTCGGGGCGAGTTGCCTCATCACAATCGGAGTCGCTGGGGGTACAATAATCTCTGAGGGCCTGCACCAGCGTTTCCCACTCTAACGCGGCCTCCTGCGCCTTCTCGTTACCCTGCCTCCAAGCCAGCTGGTATCTCAGCGCGCTCTCACCCGCCGCCCACTTCAAAAGCTCACTGTGCCATCTGCTGCCTGCCGGACCAGCCCGTGCCTTCCAGTTCCTGGTCACCTCTCGCTTAGCAAGTAGGAGCCCCAGGTCAATGAATTTACTGGAGATTTTATTCCGGGGGGTGTGGGGGAACCAGTGCAAGAGCCCCACCGCCACATCGAATGATAGATGCCTCCCCGTCACCTCCTCTAAGGTCGCCTCTACCTCCCGCCAGTAGGACGTCAGCCCTGGACAGGCCCATAGCATGTGTAAAAGGTCCGCCTCCTGAGCCGGGCACCTAGGGCATTCTGCTGAAGCCGTGGCAAAATAACGCCTGATCTTTACCGGGGTCAGGTACGCTCTGTGGAGAACATAATAGTGGACCAGTTGGAAACGGGCGCTGCGTGTACCATTCCAGGCACGCCTCACCAGCTGGGCCCAGGTCGTCTCCGGCATCTCCCTACCAATGTCCTCCTCCCAGCGGGATTTCAATGTGGTGAGAGGAACCAACCCCTCGGTGATCAACCTGCCGTAGAGGCAAGTGACCGCCTTCACCGTGCCCGCCGACATCATCACGTACTGGCATACCTGAGATAATTGGGGTTCCTCTAGCCCGTTCTGCCAGTGCGCCTGGATCGCTCGCACAATGGCCGAATGCAGCAGAAAGTCGCCCCTGGAGATCCCAAAGCGGTCAATGAGATCCTGAAAGGACAAGAGCGCTCCGTCCTCATACAGGTCCCCGACGAGCTGCAAACCTGAGTCCTCCCAGTCCGCCAATCGTGACCAATCCCCTCCGTGGGGGAGGGCCGTCAGCATCCCCAACGGTATTTCAGGTGCATATGGATTCCGTGAGTGGCCTCTAGCGTGAGCCCGGTTCCAGCACAGTCGGATAGTCCGCTCCTCCATCGATAGGTCCCGTAGGATCAAGCGTTGTCGCAGCGCGATAAAGGAGAGGATGTGCCTGGCCATACCCGTCCCCCTTCCGTCTTCCGGGCCTCTGAATTCCCTGGCTATCTCCTGGGTGTAGGTCTGGAGCTGTGCCGCCAGGTAGTACTTCTCGAAATCCGGCACAGCAAGCCCCCCCTCGTCCTTTGGCCTCATCAGGGTGTTGAGGGCCACCCGCCGCCGGCCCGTTCCCCAGAGGAACCCGATCACCATAGAACGCAGGCGACGAAACGTGGCCGGTGGGACCCAAATCGGCAAGGTTCGGAAGTAGTACAATAGCCGGGGGAGCGCCACCATTTTGAGCAGGGCAATACGTCCCGCCACTGAGAGCGGCAGCGTGGCCCAGAAGTCCATGCAGCCTCGGAGCGCTCGCATGCAACGGGCAATGTTCCCATCTAGGAGGTCGGGTTGGTCATGATACACAAATACCCCGAGGTATTTAAAGCAGTCGGGCTCCCACCTGATCTCCTTACTTAGCGTAGGAGCGGGGGTGCCCCTGCGCATTGGGAAGAGGCAGGTCTTAGACCAGTTCACTTGGAGACCCGAGACTGCTCCGAACTCCGTTAGCGCTACTTCCGCTCCCCGCAAAGCGTCGACCGGATCCTCCAGGAAGAGCAACAGATCGTCCGCATAGAGCGAGACATAATGCGGGCCCACCGCCGTCCATAAGCCCGTGTAGTGGGCTCCCGAGCGGAGGTGCATCGCCAGCGGCTCTACCGCTAGTGCAAAAAGAAGCGGGGATAAAGAGCATCCCTGCCGCGTGCCCCGTTCCACCGGATATCGCGACGAAATCAAAGGGCCCGATCGAACCCTGGCCGAAGCGGAAGCGTAGAGGACTGCGGTCCATTTGACAAATCCCTCCCCGAGGCCGAATCTCCGTAATACCGTGCATAGGTAGTCCCATTCCAGGCTATCAAAAGCCTTTTCCAGGTCTACCGACAAGACCACCGGGGACGGGGCTTCCACAAATGGTTCCCCAAGCAAGCGGAACAACCGTCGGATGTTCATAGTTGTATTCCGCCGTGGGATGAAACCGGCTTGGTCCTCATGTACTAGGGAACTCATATGTCCCAGCAGCCTCGAGGCTAAGATGCTGCTCAATATTTTGTAGTCCACCGTCAGCATGGATAGGGGACGGTAAGACCCCGGGTCGGACGAGTCCCGGCCCGGTTTGAGGAGAGGAACCACCAACGCCTCACACATCGAGCCAGGGAGACGACCCAACCTCTTCGCCTCCCTGTAGACCACTAATAACCGAGGGGCCAAGAGGTCAGCGTAAGCTGCATAGAACTCCACTGGGAGGCCATCTAGGCCCGGGGTCTTGTTTCTCGCCATCCGTTTGATGGCCCCGCGGATCTCCCCTAAGTCGATATCGGATCCCAGGGTTTCAGCCACTTCCTGTCCTACTGTGCGGAGTTCCAGTGGGCTAAGATAGTTGTCAAGCCGATCCGGGTCACGCGCGGAGCGACTACGGTACAAACTTTCGTAGTAATGCCGGAAGCAACTAAGAATCTCCGGTTGGGTGCAAACCTCGGTCCCGTCTGCCCTACGCATGTTTGTCGTTGTCTGGGACTGGCGCGTGGGGTTGGCCAACCACGCCAGCAACGCACTTGACCTATCTCCCTCCGCAATAGACCGGACCGTATAGGCCTTATAATCAAAACAGCGGAGCCGCTCGACCTCTACCGCTACCTTCTCCCTCGCCTCTACCGTTTGCGTTTGTAATTCCGGGTGCCCGGGACGGCTAACCTCAAGTTCGCGGAGTGCCCGGTCCGCTGTATCTAAATCTGCCAGGATAACACGCCTCACGCCCACCTTCTTAGAGATACAGTAGCCCCTCACCACCACCTTAAAAGCGTCCCATTCGAACGCCCTAGTACTCGCGGAACCGCCGTTGGACGCAAAATAATCCGCGATTTTCTCCCCTAGGTCCGCCTTGAAGACACTGTCCTCGAGGATCTCGGGGCGCATCTTCCAGGTGGGTACTGCCGGCGTCCCGGGGAACCAGCGAACGTCCAGCAGGAGGGGGTTATGGTCCGAGATGGTCCGCGATAGGTACTCCGAACGGACCGCTGCCGAAACTAGTTCAGGCGAACCAAGAAAGCCATCTAGCCTGACATGTAGCTCATGGAGGCTCGAAAAGTATGAATAATCTCTAGTCGCGGGGTGATGCGCCCTCCAAATGTCCGTCAAACCCCAGCGGGTCTGCCAATCCTGACGACCCTTGGCCGTACGCCGGACCGGGGAATCGGGGAGCGGGGGGTGCGAGCGGTCCATGTCCACATCTACTACGGAGTTAAAGTCTCCCCCCAGCAGGAGGGGCCCGGCAAAAAAGTGGGCCAGCGAGCCCGATAACCCGGAAAGGAAGGCAGTCTGGTCAACATTAGGAGCATACACACAGCAAACGTTCAGATCCCTCCCTCCTAGGGTGCCTGAGATGGCCACGAAACGCCCCTCTGGGTCCAACACTGTCCTCGTGACCTGAAAGGGGACTCCTGCCCTAATCCATATTAGCGCACCCCCTGGCATAAGCAGAGTACGCCGTGGAGAAGACCTGCCCTCGCCACCTACGCTGAAGCGCCGCCCCTTCCGCCTTGTTCAGATGCGTTTCCTGCAGCAGCGCCATTTGCACTCCCCTACGCACTAAATAAGCATGGACCTTGTGACGCCTGGACATAGTGTGAAGCCCCCTCACGTTCCAAGTAACACATTTCAAGTTAGCAACATCAGCCATTGTCCCATAGTGTTCTTGCACAGTCTTCCCGTTTGGGTCCCCCCAAAGAAAAAGCATCAATCCACTCAGCGCTGATGGCGGCCATTTTCCCCAACCAAAACCAAACCACCCAAAAACCAACAAGGCCCCCCCCCAACCCCCCCAGAACAGGACCCAAACTGCACCATCTAGATCCCATCCAAACCTCGGCGTGTATCAACCCCAAAACCTCCCCTAGTCCCACGGTCGCCACCGTAGGAAGGCCTTATGGGCCAGGTGCGGGCTGGGCGGAGGCAGTGGGCCCTCGTCGCCCAGGCTACCAGGACTATCGCAAGCCCCCCCCGGTATCAAACCCTCCTGGGGCAAGAGCAGAGGCCCCCCAACCCTCCCTCCTCCGTTGTCAGCAATAAAGAACGGCAGCCGCCTCCCCCCTGCCGGGCCCCCACCCAAAACAAGGCAGCGTACCCCGTCACCCTTGTCCGTCTAAGAGGTCCTCCACCGACTTCGGTGTGATCACCGGTGTATGGGTACTGTCTGCCACTGAATCCTCCGAGTCCGATGGTGCCCCCTGGGCACCCGGGTTTTCTTCCTCCTCCTCGAGAGTTTCATCTCTTGCTCCCGATAGTTCCGACAGAACCTCCAACACTCCCCTCCGCTCCGATGATGTCTCCGCAGTCGATGGCCCTCCCGTGCGGCCGCGGCGATTTCTGACTCTCTTGGATCGCCTCCTTTGTTCCGGCTCATCCTCCCGTTGGGTCGAGGCGCCGAAACCATCTTTCCCTGTCCGATACAGTTCGAGCCAGTTACAGACCTCCTCCGGGGTGTCGAAGAACTGGGCTTTGTCGTCGACAATGACGCGGAGCTTCGCGGGGAATAGGAGGGAATATTGGATGCCCTCACTTCTGAGTTCACGCTTAACCGCCAGGAAGGAGAACCGCTTGCGTTGCGTCTCGTAGGTATAGTCAGGGAAGATGTTCACCTGACTGTTTGCGACCTGGAACGGACCATTGTGCCTGGCGGCGTTTAGGATCAAGTCTCTGTCCCGAAAATGTAGCAACCGCGCCACCACCGGCCTTGGGGTGCGTCCCTGCTGTAGGGGTCGTGCTGGAACTCTGTGGGCCCGTTCCAGAGTGTAGAAGGAGGACAGCCCCTCCGGGACCACCGTGTCTCGGAGCCAGGTCTCCAAGTATCGCACCATATCACCATCCTCGATTTTTTCCGGTAGGCCCACCACTCGGATGTTGTTCCTTCTGTTGCGGCCTTCCGCATCCTCCGCCCTCCGTTCGAGGGTCTCGATTCGGGACATGGCATCCTTTATCGTCGCAGCTAAGGTTCTCTGCGCCGGTTCCAAAGTTTTCACCGTGCCCTCCACCTCCTTGACCCGGTCCGAGAGTTTACCATGGTCCGCCCTAAGGAGGCCCAGGCCTGTCGCCACCTGAGCAATGTCCTGTTGGAGGGCCGACCGAGTAGCCTCTATCGCCTCCAGTATTCGGTCGAACTGTTGCTGCAGCGGAGCGCCATCAGGTCTTTTGGGGTCTCCTTGCTCTTCCTTGTCCTGGGCTTCAGAGTCCGAGGTGGTCTGGGTGGATCCCTTGGCTCCTCTGGGTTTCCCCATGCTGCCGGGGGCTCTCCGTAGGTGTCCCGGAGTAAGTGTCTCCGCGTACAGGAGTCGATCGCGACCTTCCCGGGAATTCCGTCTCACATCGGGTCTGGGCGATCTCCTTCTCCAGTGCCTGTAGGGGCTCCGCCGCCTCGGCTCACACCACCGCCACGTCGTCCGAGGGCACCGATGAGGGGGCGGAGACAACCGTCGCCTGGACGGGCAGGCCCGTTCACCCACTATAGCTCCCGGGTGAGGGCCACCAACTCCCTCGGTTGTTCCGTGGCGCCAGAGTGTCGCGCCTCCCATGTAGTTGAATTGGCCGGGAGGACGTATCTGGCTGCGGAGTCGCGATGCGGGCCACCACCTGTAGCCGAAGGCTCCCACACCCGGTGCCCTCCAGTGCGTGGGCACCCGCCCAGTCGTCTAATCGAGTGTGAACCCGTTGCATAAAGTCTGAGCCCGTCAATGTCCACTGTCCAAAACAACCGAGGATGATGAAGCCGGGTGCCAGCCGACATCCGCGAGTCCTCCTCAGCTCAGTAGCTCCGATCGAGGGGACAAAGGGATCCGGGCGCCATGTTGGGTCGCACTCCGCCACTCCGCAAACTTCGGCATTTCTTCAGAGCAGTCCCCGTCCAAATTCCACTAAGGCCCCCGGCAGGGTGTCGTCGCCTCGCACAACCGAATGCGGGGTTTGGGGTGCCCCTCAGCCACCGATTTTCAGGATAAACTCGGGCTTAGTCCCGGAGCCGAGCTCTCAGGCGACCATCGCCATCGGCGCCCAAGCCACGCCCCGTAACAGTAAAGACTCATCTATATACATAATGCATATATACTTAAAATTGTTTCCATAAGACAACCCATATGCTAAATGTGCTAGAATTTACAATAATTCAGAACCTTTTCCCACTTTGTCCAGATATTGAATAAGACTGGACTCACAGAGAAAACAACCTGGCTGGATGTGTCAGTCATCAATATTCTTTTTGTCTCTCTGTGGTATGGTACCCCCATAGACAAACAGATCGGGCACAACCTTTTTCTGAGCACACTAAGATATTCAGGACATACAAACATAACATTATTAAGTGTCTCTGAATTCATACTAAAGCTAGTAATTTATCAGGTGGACAATTTTTATTCTAATTTTTACTTAATGATCAGAGGGGCAAACAGCATGTTCTAAATCTAATGTACAGGCTTTTCACCAGGGGTGGTGTTATGTTGTCCATTTAGCTTTCAAAGGCAGGGGTAGGTTAAAATGCCAAGCACTGCTTTGTAAGGTGGCCCAGAGTACCTATGGTTATTATTTGTTTGCCAAACTGGAGACCAGTAAGTACATTTTAAAACCTGCCTGTCCGCCTTACAATGTAATTCAGCCAAGTCCCACAGTTTGATCAAGCCCCATGATGTGCACCAGTCACAAGCAAACCTTACCCATGATACCGCCCAAGGATGATCCATATCCCTTACATCTCTCAAAGAATCTCAATATTCAACTAATTCTAGAGTTCCCCAGATATGGATCCAGAATAGTAGTGGTTTTAAGTGCGCCAGATCAGATACTCTTTTAATCCCTGTATGAAATCAAAGAGAGTCCCGGGGAGAACTTACGGGTGCCGAGAGCAATGAGCTAACAAATGTCTTCTCCCCCACTGCAAGCCTCATGGCATCCATGTAATCCCAAACTTCTGCGCCATACGATTTGGCACTTTTGTCCCTCACGCGATAGGCTTCTAGGGTTAGGAAAATGAAATGCAAATATGTGTTCTTCTGGAAACATATAAAAAACTTTGATCTATGTGATATCACAAGAGCTCCTTTATTTACTTGATTAACCCACCTAATTTTGTTTGCCTGGGTCACCCCGAAATAATAGAAGCCAAAGACCCATTCCAAACTGTCTTCCCTAACCATTATGGAACAGGTCCTATTAACATTCTCAAAGACCATGAACTTAGTTTTTGCAGCATTTAAGTCCAAACCCCTGTAGCTGAAGAACTCCAGGAATGTATTTTGTGCATTGTGTAACCCCATTAAGTACTTGGAGATTAATAGTGAATTATATGCAAACAGGAGTACAGGTGTTTTAGCCCCATTCAGAGTAAGGGAGTCATTAACACACTTTGACAGTTATTTGGCCCCAACATTAATGTATACGGTGACCAAGGTGGAAGCCAAAACACACTTTGTTAGTTCTCCTCTATAACCCCACATTCTATACGCGTAGTTCTTTTCATGCAACCTAAATAATAATTCAATTAACCCACCTGGAACTCTTATGGCTGGTGTCATCCATGTAAACATACCACATATGTCGAAAGGTAAGTCCTGTGCTGTAAAATACACACAAAACTTGCTTTCAGTTGCCCATACAAATATATCCCCTTCATACGCACACATGTTCATACATCCCTAAAGACCACGCTCTTACTGACAAACACTGCAGCCCTTTCATTGTGCCCTTAGTCATGATATTTAGTTCAAACCATTGTATCTGGCTCTATGGACATTAGGCTTTAAGTGAATATACCAGGTCTGGTAACAATGCATCAGTTATTTTGCCTTCAGTATATGATAATGATATTCACGGATAAGAAGTTGGCCTTGGCGACAAAGATTTCTCCGTCAGCAGAGTTTGAGGAGCTTTGCGGCTCTGCGCTCCGCTCAGAGTGTGAAGCATGGCGCCGTGGTGCACCTTTTCTCCTTCATATATGTTGAAGCTTTTCTTATCCTTAGCATTCTCTGTCATTGCTCCAATAATACTGCTGAGATTAGTAATCCCAGCAGAGGTTGTTGCTCCCGTGAAACTCCTTGTCCGTGACCTATTCTTGTTGGACACAGTTTGAGCTCTGAGCTGCCACTGGGGAGCGGTGGTGGGGAGGGGAGGGAAGAGTCTGCAGCAGGCCTGGACATACTCCTCTGCGGTGTCCTCTTGCTGGAGTCAGTGGATGGCAGAGCCTGGGAGGGGTTGACCAGCCGTAAATCACAGACGTTGTGGGCCTTGTGTTACCCAGTTTGACAAGACCTTTGCGCTCATCTCACCAGTGTACGTGCTGCTGGGCTACTTGGGACTGAGTTTCAGACGGCTCCTGTTAGTCCTGGCTGTCTTCTTCTGGTACTGGATGAACAAAATCACAATTGATTCCTGCCTCACGTGGGCCCTGCTCTTCCTGGAGGGTGAGGAGAAGTCATTAACGATTCTCAGCAAGCATCTCCACAGCGGAGCTGCCCCCCTGGCTAAGGTGGAAACTCTGCCACCTAACGTGCTGAACCTGTTGCTCTGTTCTGTTCACAGTCGGCATACTTGTACTGACTAGGTATCTCTAGTTCCGCTGTTGCATGGTGATGTCATGTCAGCTATGCACTGCAATGAATGCAAGACTTGGAAGTCTTGCAAATCCTGGCTTCCATTTTAAGAATGTGGTGAAACTTTGCCCTCGAGTGGCAATTTGAATAATATTGTGAGCCTGTCTAACTGCAATTAGTGTAAAAGTATACAATGGACTGCATGAACTACTAGTTCAGAGTACTCTGCCCACTTGCGGAACACCGCAGAATCTTGCTGATTTTTACAGTAAATCTGTAAGCTGCTCCCAGGTAGCCCTCATTGCAGAAAATATTGGTGCCCCTGGCCTAGATGATGTCACTGGTCTGGATGATTGATTTTAGCACATGACAAGATATAAGGTAGTCAACAGCTGACAACAAATGTAATATTTATTGTTTTATTATGCCAGAATGAAAAAAATATATTGTGCTGTAACGTTTGACTAATGCTTGTGATTGATGTAGTAAAATTGTTTTACATAAACACAGAAAAACAAAAAGTAATAATAATAATAATAATAATAAAACCATTTTTAACACCTTAGCTGCTATGGAACGTCCAGCTCCAGTGCTGAACGTTCCAATGCGCAGGTGCAGCTGGAACGTCCAACGGCCGACGGCAGCACTCCCGAGGTAGTGGTGCCGTCGGCCGTTGGACTGGGCGCAGCACTTATGAGGTTAAAGCACCTGGCTGCACAAAAAACGGTGTGCCCCCGCGCTAAATACTACTAATTCACCAGAGGCGGAAGAGAAGTGGTCAGAAGAGAAGAAAAGGGCAAGAGGGTTATACAGAAGGGAAAAGAAATGTTTTGAGTGTTGCACGGAACTTGATCTCAGAAGGTTCCATTCGAAGGTCGAGCGGAAGTTCATTCCAACACTTGGAAGCCAGGTATCTAAATGAGCATCCATCCATCCTAGCTTTGGTAATCCTGGGGGGGTTTGAACAGCATCACACCTGATGATCTCAGGTTTCTAATTGGGCGGTGTATGGTGAGGAGATTTTTCAAGTAGACTGGGCCTTTACCCTGGGCGATTCGATGCACGAAACAGAGGGCTTTAAATTCAATCCGCTCCTTGATAGGGAGTCAATGGAGTTTGGCCAAAGCGGTCTTCCCAGATGCTCTGCGAGGAAGTCTGAGTACAAGGCGAGCAGCTGCGTTCTGCACGCACTGAAGTTGGTGTAGGCCTTTTTTGCTCAAGCCAGGAAGCAAAGCATTCCCATAATCGAGATGGGGAGTCACCAAAGCATGGACAATGGTCTTTCTGGCATCGTAGGGGAGAAGATCTAAAACCTTACGCAGAACCTTCAGTATGCTGAAGCACCTGGCTGTCACTTTGCTGACATGAGATTTATAAGAAAGATCCGAGTCAAGCATTATGCCCTGATTGCGTACCGAATCCACAGGACGAGGTGGGCTTCCCAGTTCCGTAGGCCACCACATGTGTGACCATGCAGAAACTGATTTCCCTACCACCAGCAATTCTGTTTTTGCGCCATTGAGGCGCATACAGTTGCTGTTCATTCATGATGCCACTGATGATAGACAGTTGGAAAAATTGGTGGCATCTTCTCTGTGGTCGGGTGTAAGCTTGAACATCAGTTGGGTGTCATCAGCATAGCTAACAATGACCACCCCAAATGCTTCCACTATGCAAGCCAGAGGTTCCATATAGATATTGAACAAAGTGGGGCTCAGACTCGAGCCCTGGGGAACCCCATGGCTTGCCTTTCTGAGGGAAGATTTGAAAGGGGGACAGTGTATCTGAAAGCTCCTGTTGGCTAGGAAAGATCTGTCCCGCCACTCCCATATCAGAGAGCCGAGACAGCAGCGTTGTGTGCAGCACGGTGTCAAAAGCTGCACTAAGATCTAATAAAACCAACGCTGCTGTCTCTCCTTCATCTACTATTTGTCTAAGGCATTCAGAAGAGTAGAGTAAGGCTGACTCCGTAGAGTAGCCAGTTAGAGATTGCTCCTCCAAATATCTCATCAGCTGCCTATTTACCACCTTTTCCACAACCTTCGCACAGAAGGGGAGAAGGGGAATAGGGCGAAGATTTTGAAATTGGGAAATGTGGATGTTAGATTTCTTTTTTAGAGGGATAACCTGGGCTGTTTTCCACGCGTCCAATACGTGGCATTCTTGTAAAGATAGCGACACGATGTGACTAATCTGATCGATGATCATGTTCTCCATGACTCCCTTACATCGTGCAGGTAGACAAACGTCACAAGGCGAGCCAGATTGTATACTATTGATGATACTTAATAGTTCCTGTTTATCTGGTGTTGTGAAACATGTGAGACAGGATTTCACCGTATGGGTATCATTCACTACCACATGTTTGCTCGAGAGAGCAATGTCCTCTGTAAAGGTGGCATGGATTTTGTCGATTTTATCTACGAAAAAGTCAGCTATAGAGTCACACAGCTCCTTGGAGTGGGCGTCTTGGGCTTCAAGTCTAGACGGGACCGTGAGTTCTCTGTAAATAGTAAAGAGTTCTCTGGTGGGATTGTCCGCTAGATCGATTCTGCTTTTAAGATGAATGCCTTTTTCAGTTCTCACTAATTTCTGATATTTTTTTAGTTCCCTTTTGTAAAGCGCTTTAGACTCTGGGTTATAGTTTTTCCTCCAGCTGCGTTCTAGTTTTTTGCATGTGGCTTTAGCTAGTTTAAGTTTTTCCGAAAACCAGAGGGCAGTTTTAGATTGCCTTGCGGGGGTTTGAGTGTCCAGGGAGCCGCTACGTCCAGTGCATTGGACACCCATTTTTCATATCTGTTCCATGCCTCTTGAAGAGAGTAGCTGGGGGGGGGGGGGATTTTCTGATAGGGCACATTTAAATGTCACAAAAGTCACAAAACAATTCTTTTTTCTTTCATTTCTTGTATCTATATAGATCCACATCCATCAGAAAAATACCTTTTGGAAGGCAATCGTCAAGAAGGTGTTGACCCTAGGCGGATCTACAAGCAGTGCTGCATTCATTGTTAGAAGAGATGGGAAGACCTATGATGTTGGACCAAGATTTCATCAGAAGTCCAGCTTGGTCAGTCCTCCCAATTTGGGAAGTACGTGTGCCACCCCCTGAGCCCCCTAATGTCCTGCATACTGGTGGTGGCCTATCCACAGCTTGATGGGAGGTTGAGAGCCCAACAGTAGCATCAAGGGGGTAAGATCGAATTTGTGTTTGGCCTGTAATATAACTATTTTTTGTTACAGCAACAATGTTTGGCATCAACATTCAATCAATCAATCAATCAGAGTACTTGTAGAGCTTATCCGTGAGGGTCTCAAGGCGCTGAGGGGAGGGGGGTGCTGCTACTGCTCGAAGAGCCAGGTCTTAAGGAGTCTTCTGAAGGCAAGTAGGTGTTGGGTCTGCCATATGTGGGTAGGGAGGGTGATCCAGGTCTTGGCATCGAGGTAGGAGAATGATCTGCCACCGGGGGTTGTTCGTTGGATGCGGGGGACATCAGCAAGGGCCAGGCTGGTGGAGCGGAGCTGACGGGTGGGTGTGTAGAAGCTGAGTCTGATGTTCAGGTAGGCTGGTCCGGCATTGTGAAGTGCTTTGTGTGCGTGGGTGAGGAGCTTGAAGGTGATCCTCTTGTCGACGGGAAGCGAGTGTAGGTCTCCCGGATGGTGGGTGATGTGGCTGCGATGGAGGAAGTTGACGATCAGTCGGGCGGAGGCATTTTGGATGCGTTGTAGTAGTCGTAGGTGTTTGGCTGGGATTCCTGCGTAGAGTGCGTTGCCATAGGCCCCACTGCTGCTGACGAGGGCCTGTGTCACAGTTCTTCTGGTTTTGGTCAGGATTCACTTGTAGATCCTGCGGAGCATGTGGAGGGTGTTGAAGCAGGAGGAGGAGATAGCGTTGACTTGCTTAGACATGGAGAGGGAGGAGTCGAGGATGAATCCTAGATTGCGTGCATGGTTGGTGGGTGTTGGTGCTGTTCCTAGTGTGGTAAGCCACCAGGAGTCGTCGCAGGCTGAGGGGGTGGGTTTGAGGATGAGTACCTCCGTCTTGTCCGAGTTCAGCTTCAGACAGCTGCTCCTCATCCAGTCGGCGACGGCCTTCATTCCCTCGTGGAGGTTGGTTTTAGCGGTGTGTGGGTCCTTTGTGAGGGAGAGGATGAGCGGGATGTCGTCGGCGTAGGAGATGATGTTGAGGTCGTGATGGCGGGCCACTTGTGTGAGGGGTGCCATGTAGATGTTGAACAGCGTTGGGCTGAGGGATGACCCCTGGGGGATGCCGCAGAAGATGTCGGTGGCTTCTGATCGGAAGGGTGGGAGGCGGACGCTCTGGGTTCTGCCGGAGAGGAAGTTCGTGGTCCAGTCAAGGGCCTTCTCTTGGATTCCGGGTTCTAGGAGTCGTGTCTTTGAAGTGCGATGGCAGACCGTGTCGAAGGTGGCCGACAGGTCTAGGAGGATGAGGGCTGATGTTTCGCTGTTGTCTAGTTGATGCCTGATGTCATCTGTGGCTGCGATGAGGGCTGTCTCTGTGCTGTGGTTTCGTTTGAATCCGGACTTGGATGGGTCCAAGATGTTGTTGTCTTCCAGGTGGCGGGCCAATTGTCTGTTGACGATTTTCTCGATGACCTTTGCCGTGAACGGAAGCAGGGAGATGGGTCGGAAGTTATTAAGGTCCTTGGGGTCCGCCTTGGGCTTCTTGAGGAGGGCATAGATTTCGACGTGCTTCCAGCTTTCCGGGAATGCTGTTTCAAAGGAGATGTTGATGGCCTTCCGTAGTTGGGGTGCGATGGCTGTGTCTTCTTTGTTGAATATGTGGTGTGGGCACGGGTCTGACAGAGATCCTGAGTGGATGGAGTTACTGACCTTGCATGTCTCGTCATCATTGACGTTGAATCAGGAGGTCAGGCGGATGGCGCTGGTGGTGTTCACAGGGGAGGTGGAGTCTGGCGTAGTCGGGCGGTCGTGGTGTTGAAGCTGTCGTGGAAGTCAGCAATCTTGCAGTGGAAGAAGATGGCTAGTGAGTCGCACAGTTCTTGTGGGGGCGGGATGTCATTGGCATTGGAGAGTTCCTTTAAGATGCTGAAGAGCTCTTTGCTGTTGTGTGCGTTGTTATCCAGGCGGTCTTAGAAGGAGGATCACTTGGCTAATCTGATGAGGTGGTGGTATCTGCGGGTGGCGTCCTTATGGGCTGTGGGTTGTCCGTTGTGCGTTCGTTGAGCCATATTTTCTTCAGTTTCCAGCATGCAAGTTTGGATGTCTGGAGCTCATCGGTGAACCAGGTGTCTCTCTTGCTGGCGTGGTTGTTGGAGGGTTTCTTGAGCGGGGCGAGGGTGTTGGTGCAATCATCGATCCACTGTCTGAGGTTGTGGGCTGCGGCGTCTGGGTTGGTGGGGTCGGTAGGTGGGTTCTGGGCGAGGGTAGTGGTCAGCTGGTCTTCTGTGACTTTGCTCCAGCAGCAGCGAGGCAGTTGTTGGGTGCGGTCGTGCGTCGTTGGTTACTTAAAGGTGAAATGGATGCATCGGTGGTTGGCCCAGTGGAGTTCGGTGGTGTGGTCGAAGGTGACTTGGTTGCCTGTGGAGCAGATGGGGTCCAGCGTGTGACCGACGGCATGGGTGGGTGCGGTGACGAGTTGTCTGAGGCCGAGGTTGATGAGGTTGTCGATGAGGGTGGTGGATGTGGCGTCGCTGTTGTTCTCGAGGTGGAAGTTCAGGTCCCCGAGGAGGATGTAGTCCGTGGAGGCGAGTGCGTGGATGCTGGCGAGGTCGGCAATGGAGTCACTGAACCGAGCCCGGGGTCCGGGGGATCTGTAGATGAGTGTTCCTCTTAGGGTGGTGTTGAGGTCGGTTTGGATCAGGAAGTGCAGGTGTTCGACAGTGTTGAGGGTGTCGTCTGCATGGTTGGCGAAGTTGAGGGTGGATTTGTGGACGATGGCTATGCTTCCTCCGGTTCTGTTGACGCGATCCCTGCGGATGATCTTGTAGCCGTCTGGGATGGCTATGGCGATGTCGGGTGCAGAGCAGTTGTTCCACCAGGTCTCGGTCTCGGTCAGGAAGGCCACGTTTGGGGCTGAGGGGTTGAGCAGATCCCAGAGCTAGACGGCGTGTTTGCGTGCGGAGCGGGTGTTGAGGAGTATTCAGCGGAGGCGGTTGGGTCCTGTCCTTGGAGGTTTGGTGGTTCTATCGCAGGTGAAGCTGCAGGTGCAGCAGGCGAAGGGTCCGTGGGTCCGTTTCGGGGTGGCCTGGAAACAGGTGTGGTTTCAGCAGGACTGTTCCCATGAGGCACAGGGTAAAGACTGATTTGCATATGGCCATGTCTGAACCTGGGGTGGCTTGGTGAGCAAAATAACAATGGGATTAAACCCAGATCTGTGGCTGGGGGTGAATGTTTTGCCATTGTGCAACATTCCGTCCATCATCTTGTATGTTTTGCTGTTCACCCTATGTGGGAAGGGTATGCCCAGACGTGGGTCCCGTGCTCACTAAGCCACTGGAGTCAAGCTATCCTGGCTAAAGATGGCTGATAGCCAGAAACTGGTCCTAGGATGCTTGATTCCGGTCCAGGGAAGACATGGCGTGAGCAAAACATTGATGGATTAAACCCAGATCTGTGACTGGTGGTGAATGTTTTGCCATTGTGCAACATTCCGTCCATCTTCTTGCGTGTTTAGCATATTTTGTACAACATTCTCACAATGATAAAACAAATGTGAAATTACTTGAGAATTTAGGAGTCAAATATGAAAATCTTTTGGCTCTGTACAAAAGTGGATTAAAAATGTATCAAGCCCTATGCAGTTGAATTCATTAATCAATCCACCAAAAATATATTTCTTAATTTTGTATAGCATAGGCATATACATAGTGTATGATACTTCGGTAAGCTACTACACTAATGAATACATATAATATTTTTTACATTTAAAATATACTTTAGTCACTTGAAGTAAGTGTTACCATTGTTAAATGCCCGAACTAAGGAAACAGGCTTTCAGTTTATATAAATATTGGTATAACATTGCAATATTTGTTGATACACATTGACTCATATTTTAGTTTTGTGAAGGCAAATAATGCATATTTTTTGGTGTTGTACACGCACTGTACACAGGTATTTTTGGTTTATATGCTTTTGATGGCATTAGTTCATTATTCTAAACAAAATAGCCCAACCATTCAGAGGTGTTAAACAGTTCCTGGAGATAATTATACATGGATAAGAGACAAGATCATACATGATATAAGAGCTATCATGAAAAAATACAAAACTGTGACCAAATGGATTCTGAAGATGTTCCCTACTTGCATGAGATATTGGTAATAAAGAACTAAAGTTTGAGAGCCTTGAAGCAGGTGAAATCTGAAAACTTGGAAAATGTTTTGAGATCAAAAGTCATGGTCAGTTCTATTTACAAACATCCAATAAAGCTATTTTATATGCCTTTTTTAGCATCATCATGAGAAGGAAAAGGAGAATTCTAAAATGTAGGTGGGAAAGCAGCTGGCCACTTTGTTTTTGACTGGTGAGACCATCAACACTGATGGACCCTGTGGCATGGAGGGGGAGGAGACAGCCACGGAGGCCACTATCTCTACATCATTTTCTGAGGCCTCAACAAGAGACCAGTCCCTAGTGGTAGCGTACCCTATAGAACTGTTCCACCTGCATCCACCTAGAGAGCCATCTCCACCCTACCTCTTGCCCCCACCAGTTGGCCAAATCCATGGTGTAATTTCAGGCCGGCAGAGATTATTTACAGCATAGATCTTCAAACTGTGGGGTGCGCCCCCCTGGGGGGGGGGGCGCAGTATCCTCTCGGGGGGGAGACGGCGCGCACTCCACACCACCACTTCTTCCATTGTTGCCTCCAGGCGCCAGTTGCATGTCTCAGCCTGCCCATAGTCAAAGTGGAGATGCAGGGGCACTAGGAGGTGAAAAAAAACAACAAAGCCTTGTTAACACATGAATGGTCTTTTAAAGACCTGTGAAGTACTGAGCTGACACACACAACGACGGGGTGTGGGGAGATGCAACGGGGGGCCTCGATGAATGCTCTATCCTACTGCAGACCACCCACTTCCCTAATACCTCCCTGTTCTGTGGAACAGACTCAATCATTTTAATAGGTTTCCAAATTCGAGTTCGACACACTTGACCTGGAATCTGTTCTAAATGCTCCACACTTGAAAGCAGGGTAGAAACAATATTAAGTAACTGACATCAGCGCATGTGATTGCATTTATGTGAGGCTCTAATAGACCCTTCTGGTGCTGCATAGAGTCGTCACAAAGCCAAGTAGTGCCATCTAAAGGTGAGGAATCAGCAGTTAAATTTGAATCCACCAGAAAGAGGAAGTAGCTTGCTCTTTAGTAATCAAGGAAACGCATTCAATTTCCCCTCTCTCTCAATGGCTTCTCTTCTCTATGTGTAGTACATCCGTATTCCATGGACAATGTCCTGCCTACTGTTAAAAATAGTCTGCAAGAAATTAAAACTACAATGCCGTGTTTTTGTGGCATACCAACAACATAAACACTGCGATGATGATTTAATATCTTGCACTACGTCACTGTGCTTACATCTCTGCAAGGAATGAAAACTGCATTGCCGTGTTTTTGTGGCATTCCAGCAACAAAAACACATCAATGTAGATGTATTTCCTACACTACGTCACTGCCCTTACATCTTTGCCGACTTTGGAGTTGGGGTTTGAGACTCGGCTTCGGCTCATTTGCAAATCACAATTTTCCCGTGCCTACCAAGAAAATAATGCGTGCATGTCTAATGTTACTGGTGCTCATGTAAAACGCCAATACCTTTGGGTAGAGTTCAACAGTAAATAATAAAAGCAGATCATGTTAATTATGCTCTCCTGCCTGTTCTGTGCTGCATGTAGTGAAGTAGTCAGACTCACTGTGCAGGTGTCTCTCGAATTGGAAGAAGGCACAGCACTGTGACCCAGGCTCTTCTGAGGGGTGGAGCAGGCAGTGGGCTCCTGTAGTGGCAGTGAGCTGAGACCGTGACTGCAGGCCTCGTTAGCCGACCTGTGCAAAATTTACTTCAACAGAACTAACATAGATAAAGGCTCGATGTTATTTTATACCTTGCGGAAGGCTGGAACAAACAGGAGGGTTCAGCAATTGGCAAACATGGAACTGCACACATGGAGCGGCAGACTGACCCCATATTAGTAACAGTGGCCTATATCAAACAAAAATGGAAACAAGTGGGAGTATTTGGAGGGTGTTTTCGCAACTGTAACTTGTCAAGAGTATGCCTTTGCTCCAATTATCTCTTATCTATGATTCACATTTTGGGGACCCTCCTGCACCCAGAGAGTGTGTCCGTACTGAGACACTTTGCAAGTCTAAACCGGTCAGACAGGAGGTCCTGTATTTTTTTAAGGCATTTGACATGGCTGCCACCACCGATTTAGATACTGTCAGTTCTAACATGATGATAAAATCTGTGTCCATAACATATCTCACAAGTCATAGAAACATAAGGAAAGGCTATCTGATAGGGGGGAGGGGTGGCTGAAACCCTCCGAGCCCTATGGGCATTGCACGCCTCTTAAAGACCATGTGTATATTTACATACCTTTGTTTTCTGGTTCCAGTACCCCCTGGGACCCTACTCTGCCTATTCCTTACATTTGGATTTTACTGCCTTGGTGTGAGAATACATTTTATGAATAGTAATATAAAGTAGGGTTCCCAGAAGAAAAATGCTTGCCATGTGTTGTTTAAAGAGCCTGCAAAGGCCTTGTCTTGACACTAAATAGGATTATAAATAAAATAGTATGTATTCATTTGTAATGTGGCTATTCAGTCTTTGTTCCCTTTAATTGTCAGTCATGGATCATTCAGGCAGCCTTAGAACACAATTAAAAATGATTTCTATTTATTTTTGCTGTTCCAAGTATGCACGGATAAATGCTGAAAATAGGTTTTAGGTGATTGCTTATGTTTGCACCATCTGGGTCATCAATATAAAGAACTGGCAATGCTAATCGCAAGACTGGAAGTTTGGTGCAGGATAAGCACAATATTTATTTCGTCCACCCTCGATCCCTGGAGCCTGAATAATGCCATAAAAGCAATAGTTTAACTTATATCTCAACCCTTATGCCAAGCCTCAATAACATGCTGAGTAACTTCAACTGTGTCTGGGAATGCAACCTGCATTCAGACAACTTACTCCTCATTCTCGCCCTTCTTTTCACACTCACTCTGCACTCACAGGGATCATAATGTACTCACACTGATCACCATGTACTCACAGTGACCACACTGCACTTATGCCACTCACCATGAACTCACACCGTTCTCCCTCCACTTACTTGTGGTCACTTGAGTACACCACACACTCTGCACTCTCAGTGATCACTCTGCACTCACAATGCTCTTACGCTGTTCACCCTGTACCTCACCCTGCAGTCAAACGAGTTCACCCTGTACCGCACCCTACAGTCACACAAGCACACTACTCACCCTGCTCATGTGACACTTCACTCACCTGTCCCCCTCAGGTGTGCGATCATTGTTAGGGACAGCCTTGGCTGGGAGTGTTAGTTCCCCCACGAAAGTTTGGGTCTAGTTGCACCCCATGCTGCTTGATGCATTGATGCTCTGCATCCATCAAGTTTTCGCTGAAATATTTAAAAGTATAATATAGATAATTATTTTTACATGGATAAGAATGTTTCAAAATGCACATTGTACTTTTTGAATGTAACTACATTAGACAGCTATGCAAGACAGTAATGGCTTTATTGTTACTTTACAGTGACCCCTGACGAAGGGCGTATCCCGCCCGAAATGCATTGGGTTATTAATAAACACCGCTTGGAATGAACCATGGCATCAGTCGTGTCTTTACAAGAGGCCCGGATGGGCACAGTTTATACATGAGAAACTTGGTAAAAAGCTGAGTGAACCCCACATGTAGAGCGTAAAACTAGTCAAAAGGATAATGAAGAGGAATATTTTGGAGCAAATTGATAATAATGATTAACTGATGGATGAACATATGAATGAATTGGTCACACTAAGCAGTTCAAAGCTGTGCAATTGGTTTGGGGCGAAAATTCGCCTCATCTCGTTACATTGTTAATTCAAGTGCCATCAGGGCAAGGCACTACACCAATGCTGCACGCATTTCACTTACAGGAATGGACAAGTTTGATGAATTTGAAAACAATGGTGTGCATCCCGATATCCTGCATTGTCGACCAGTGTTAGGGATAGCCGTGGCTGGGAGTGTTAGCCCCCCCAAAAAAGTTTGGGTCTAGTTGCACCCCATGCTGCTTCTCACGTCGGAAGTACGTTTCACTGCAAGGAATTTACAATCGTTGTATCCTTCCTGAAGATTCCATTCTCTGGCAGGTAAGAGTGAAAAAGCTTTTTATAACATTTTTTAAAGCCTTGCTCCTTTCCCCTTCATCCCACTACTAGAGGGAACGTTGGATGTTTCAAGGAGGAGCGGATTTGGCATCAATGCCATAGATGCTGACATTGGTTCTGGGAACCCCGGTTCGAGTCCTGGTATCAGCTCAACATCATGTGATTCTGGGCAAAATCACTTAATTTACCAGTGACTTACGAAAAATGAATTTGGACTTGATTAAAGTCGCTGGAGCTTGTATAACATGTTCCAGTCCATAGAGCTGAGTCCACAAGACTGATGTAATAAATATTGTGAAGTATGCCTACCATCTGTCCTCACTTCTTTCGTAGACCAAATTAAAAAAATATATATTGTGCAGCTATTTCTGAAGCTTTGGAAGGCAATCTTCTTTATAAGCCAACTATACCAACAAATTGACTCTTGATGCTGCTCGAGAATAAAGATGTTTATATACTCTTGAATCACTTATATAACATGTGCATGATGTAAGTGTCCCCTTCGCCTTCTTGGAAAACTGTGGCTGGCCTCCTACTGACATGGCAACACCTGACCATACTCCTCATAATCATGGATTTTTCAATCGTGTCAGAAAGCATGTTTTGTGACACCCCTTTTTCTGATATCTTGTTTAGGGGTACGGATGTGGTGCAACAGCCTGTGCTGATGACTGTAGAGCTGGGGAACCAGGTTCAATTCTTGGTGACTGCTCAAAATCCTGTGATTCTGGGCAAATCACTTAATCTCCCTTTGCTTATAAAAAATTAATGTGTGCTTGTGTAATATAAAAGATGCTCCTGTAAGCACTCTAATACCTTTGGGTCATGTTCGCACTATATAAAATTAAAAAAAATATTACAATATTTTGTGAGCATTCCCATTTCCAGATACTGCTCACGACTGGAAGTGGAGCACAACCAAAGGATGGCAGAAGCAAGATTTCATCCACACATTGACTGTCTCTGTGGAGAAAAACAGGCACACCCCACACCTGTGTTTCGGGAGTGTTTTTGTTAATCTATCCTACATTTTGTGTTTTAGGTGAAAAATAAAGCTCCAATGTAAATATTTGTGCTCATTTTTTCTTGGAGACTTTTCATTTGAATTTTATAATAAGCACAAGCACAAACAAAACTTCAGTTTACTAAACCCTCTTAATTTATTTAATATTATTTGCCCTATACGACCTGGGCTCTGCAGGAGGGAAGGGCCATCAATGATGCAGAGTACCAGCTTCCAGAACTTTTTTGTCAGGTGGCCGTGAAGGTAGGGGGCTCGACGTGTAAAATGTTTTAGATGGGGGGGCTCAGCCGACAAAAGTTTGAAGACCTCTGATTTACAGGATTAGCCTCCTCACTGACCACAGTCTCCAAAGCAGCCCAAATGTGCGCCTCAACTCAGGCTCCTTCCCCATACCAATTCCCAAATCCCATCCTTCCCAAGCACACACACTCCTTACACACACCCACTCTAACAGACACAAGCAGAACACCCACACATAAACACAAACACACCAAGAAATACAAGCACACACCCAGACAACATACAGAAAACACCCTCACCACCACACCCACAACCACCACACCCACCAGCACACCAAGTACCACCACCAAAACCTCCACCACATGCACAACCACCACCAGAACCATAACACATAATATCAACCCACCCTCAACAAAACCACCACCACTATCAAAACCACTAGCACACCTACTCCCACCACAACCACCACCACCCACGACAACCAGAAAACCTGCATCTACCACAACCCCCAGCACCCCCACAGCTACCACCATTCACACAACCACCAGCACACCCACAAACACTAGCACAAGCACAACCTCCAAGCATATCCACAAGCACCGGCACACCCACAACCACCACCACCACTCCCCACAAGCACACCCACATTCACTACAACCAGACCAATCAACTCAACAACACACTCATACAGACAAACATACTCACTCAAAACCACACCTCCACCTAAAAAACAGCAACAAAACCCAAAAGGAAAACACTCACCAAAACACCAAACACCTGCCAAAACATACACACCCAAACATACAAAACATACACCAGACACACATCCAATAGCTCCACAGATAGACACACAATCAAGCTCCCTCAACCCTCAGTTTCTGCTCTGACCTTCACCCCTTCCAAATGCAAAACCACCCCTCCTGAATACAAATCCAACCCTACAACACCAAAAGCCACCCCTCCCACTCCTTCCAACCCCCCTACAATGCCTACCAAACCTACCCCTTTCAAGGAAGATCCTTAAGATGCCTGCCCTTTCCCCATTAGATGTTCCCTCCTGAGGAAGTTCCCCTTTGGAAGTCTATTTAGGAAACGTTTTAGAACATTTAATTTTGTGGATTTGTTATTTTACATTTGAAATATATCTTGATTTGAGAGAAGTATCTCATTTATTAATAAAAAAGCTTTTAGTTTCAACAAGTTTATCCTAAGATTATTTTTCTTTTATTATTCTTTAATTCAAATGTGATGTACATATTGTAACTTAAAATTGTGACAGAAAATTCAACCATAAACTAGTAATAAAAGTATGTGATGAACATTTAAAATGAGATGCAAACACTCATCATGATGATGGATACTTACACCAACAAATGGATTAGTCAATTTTTATTTTAAGTGTTAGCACAGATGTGTTTATTTTTACTAGATAAGTATTAAAAGTAAACACATATGCATTGCACCTTAAAATAATGATGGTACAAATAACATTTAATTACATACAGGAAATGCACTAAACAAGGGAAAATGTTAAATTGATAAATATATTTATTGATAAAACCTTGGAACTGACATTGCTTTAAAACAACCCTTTCACCTTGTCAAGTGCAATTTCTAAATATTTTTACATTGCAAATATCCCAATAGTGTGTAATGCATATGCTCATGATGTTATAGATTCAGAAATTGGCATGTTACTGCTTGTAAGAGAGATTTCAACACACTGACCAAATGTAAACTGACAAGTGCTGTACTCCCTCCGACAGCCACTTTTGCCTATGGCACTGTTGACGCTGGTGAACATGCATGGCAGAGTCGGCTGCACTCTAAAGATCTTTCGTCCATGGGTCCCCCAGGATCTGAATAGAGCAGGCGAACTGCCTAGTATGCAGATTGGGAATCCCTAAACACCCAAACCTATAGAAACTATAACCCTCAAAACTCTATATTCTGCAGCGTTCCAGCCCAAGAAACAACAAATATTCACACAACAAATACGAAGCTAGAATTCTATGTCAAACTAATGTAGACCTATTATCCAGCCATCCGACTGGGTCCTCCAGCATCCACACAGTGAGAAGAAACCAAAATCAAAGCTCCTGTCACCATAAAAAAGCAATCTCACTGCAATCAACTTAGAACCATCCATAACCAAAAAAAGATAAGTGCTTCCCTACAATTTAAAATACACAATTGAAGACATCCCTGACAATTTAAAGGACCACAATCTAGACAAATTACTTATCACACACTTGGCCTTGTGAAACCTGGCAGCCAACTATAAAAGCTTTGGTTCTAACAGACCACAGAGTCTAGACAGAGAAGATGAAATAGGTGAAAGTCACACACATCCCCAAAAATCTGATCCAATTCAAATGCTTACTCATCATTCCAATACCTCCAATTTAAACCTAGATCAGAAAACACAAACCCCACAAGAACATACTTTAGAAACAACCCGTAAAGTCACGACAACTTATTCCTGATCAAATGTAAAACTTCATCACTTCCATCCATAAACAGCTTATTTTTAGGTGATTTCTGCCTTCACTAGGAGCCCCGCGGGGCACCAGGCTGCTCTGCCAAGAGGGCTACTCATGAAGAATGACCTAACTGACTTTTCCTATTCCCTCCACACCATGAAAGCAGAAGCATCCATTCGGGGTCCAAAAATAAATACCATAAGACGGGTTCATTTTACCAGTTTCATCAATACTGGTTGCGTGGTCAGACCATTTTCATATTCAATTTTCCCTCAGCTCACTAAAATCTCAGGCATTTGGCAAATGGGAAAAGACTAAGGGGGGGCGTAAAATCCGTTTCGCGGGCGAATTTGCGGATTTTCCGCGATTTCGCGATCCGCGAATCTCGCGAAATCGCGGTAAAATCCGCGAATCAGCGGGGACGAATTTTCACCCAACAAGGGTTACAGCAGGAGGTGAAAAAGTTGAACCTAATATCTTTGTAACCTTTTACAAAAGGGTTACAAACAAATTAAATTCAACTTGTACACCTGCTGCTAATTGCTTCCTGGCGCCTCGTTGCCTACTTGCAACTATTCTCTGACCCTGCTCTGACCCTTGAAGCAGGGTCTGAGAATAGTTACAAGTAGGCAAGGAGGCACCTGTCAAAGGAATTAAACCTCATCAGGAAGCACTTACAGATATAAAAAACAGGAAGAAGGGAGAGGATGGCAAATACACCCATTTTGAGTTGTCAGGAGGGGTTAAACTAAAAGAGACCTTTACAGCACAATTTTCATATGCATTTTGCTAAAAATAAAAAGCTGTATGTTCTGTAGGGGCAACTCAGGAATCTGGCCCTTCAGAGATGCGGCCTCTCTTTCTTTCTCTCGTTCTCTCTCTCCCTCTCTCTTTCCCTCTCTATCTCTCTCTATCTATCTATCTATCTATCTATCTATCTATCTATCTATCTATCTATCTCTCTCTCCCTCTCCCATAAACGACTGCATGGGTAACTTCGCTATGAAAGCAGCTCGCGAAGACGCAAAAATCCCCGCGAACACGCAAAAAACCCCGCGAACACGCAAAAAAACCCGCGAACACGCAAAAAAACAAAAATCCACAAATTCGCACAAATTCGCGAATTTTGCGGATCGCAAATTCGCAAATCCGCAAATTCGCGGATCGCGAATTCGCAAAATTCGCCCATGCTTAGAAAAGACCAAGGAATGGATCCGAGAAACTAAGGGCCAGTTGTAGGAGCCCTAATACTGGTCGGTAACGGCCAAATTCGGCCATTACCGAACGGTATTAGGGTTTTCTAATGTAGGGGGCCTATATTTTACCGATTCGGTAAATTTACCGAATCGGTAAAATACCGAATCAGTATATTTACCGATTCGGTAAATCCAGATGTAGCTGGCACTTCATAGAGTGACACAGGCCCTTTAGGAGTCGGTATTTACCACCCAATCCTATCGGGTGGTAAAATACCGAATTCAGGTGTACATGCACATCTGTGCATGTACACCTGTGCCATGTGACACACAGACATGCCCTTAGGCACACAAGCCTGGAATTGGGGTGCTACAGGGTGTCAAAGTGACACCCCGTTCCCCCTTGCAGGATTTGGTATTTACCCATTCGGTAAATACCGAATCGGTATTTCTCATTGATTCCTATGGGCTTCAAGGCCTGTAGGAATCAATGGGAAATACCGATTCGGTATTTACAGAATCGGTAAATACCGAATCTTACAGATTTGGTAATTGTAAAATGAAAATTACCTACATCTGCCTCCTTCCTATTTACCTACTCTTAAATACCGAATCGGTAAAATTCGGTATTTAAGAGTAGGTAAATCGTAATTACCTACATCTAGCCCTAGACCTCTTAACAGTTATTCTGCAGAAGTAAATACAACAGCAGAGTTATAACTACTGAATGAGGAACTAAATGTGACATTTCTGAAAGGTAATGACAATGAAACCAGGAGTGTATTCAATGGTGCTGACATTTTAGAACTCAAAAAATGAACAAGAAAACCTCAATTGTATTCTAAAAACTTAAATAAACTAAGAATGAAAAACATAATGGTGGAAAGAATTGGTGTCAAAACCCACCAACGATAACCCTGAACTTCGAGCATACTGAAAGACAAAAACACAAGAACATTTTCAAAGACAATAACGACTTCAACAGAGACCAAATAGACCAAGCAAGAAACTGTACTAAGAAGCTTTTTGACCTGGTAAAAGAGCCATAAAACCTCCCTTGTCATGAAATTAAACAAATGAATGAAAAGAATTAATCATTCTCCAACTTTTTCATTGAAGACATCCTTGAGATTTAACTCTCTCTACCTTCTGGGTGAATGACCACCTAGCCAACATTCAAGAACTGAAAACTATTTATGCCAGGACACTTTCAAAGAAATCACAGAGAGTGAACCTCTTGCCATGATCTAAAAAACCAGCACATTAATTACTTAGTTCCTGCCTCAATACTAAAAACAAGAATTCTTCACATCAATCTACATTTGAGACACCTGGTTAGCTCTTCTGGTCTCCAGGTATATTTAAACACTTCCTCAAAGTAGGACAGGCCACTCCGATCCTAAAAAACCTGGAGCAAATCCAGAGGGTTTAAACAATTAACACCAAGTTTCCAATCTCACATTCTTTCATAAATCATTGAAGGTTATGTGGGCACCCAACTCAGTCATTCTCAGTTTACAGCAACATGTTAGATGATCTTCAGTCTGAATGGCCTGCATCACAAAAACAGCCTTACTGTATGCGGTTTAGTATGCATTATGTCTATTTGACAATGGTTAGTCAATTGTCCTCATCCTTATTTACCTCTCAGAGTCATTCAACATGGACAAAAACAAAGCAGCATAGATGGTTCTTAGACAAAGAAAGAGATAAAGTGGATGGTCCTAAAGTACTTTCTTTTCTTGAAAACTACTCTCAGCAAATAAAACAGAGCAAGAATGTCTCAAGTCCAACATTGGAGGGCATATTGTATCACAAGATTTAATTCTGTCTCCAATTTACTTTACTCTGTATGTTGAAACTTTCACAATACTGTTGAGACACTCAAATAGGTCAAAACATTTTTATGGAAATACTCTTTATCTTTAGCTAAAACTACCATGCCCTAGAGAATTATCTAAGGGGCTGATTACAAGTCTGGCGGTCTTGCGACCATCAAACTTGTGGTGACTGTGGTCCGTCTGCCCCATTGCGACTTGCAGATTTTACCTGGGGCAGTCCCGTTGAGTATATTACAAGTTCTGCAACCACTGTACCCCAACAGGGCCCCAATGTCCCCCTCACCATGGGCATGCATTCAGGGGGGCACAACATGTGACCCCCTGTCTGTACACCTCAAAGTTCCAGCACGGCATGGACATCACCATCCATGCCGTGCTGTTACTTTTTTGACGTTCCCACTGTGGTGCCTGTTTTCCAGGCACCGCCTTGAGAAAGGCGAACAACCATCTATCGTACACTACTTCAACTTGTAATACGGCGGGCGGTCCTTGCTTGAGTTTGGTGCAACTGTGCCAGTGGAGAGCCGGCGCAACTGTGTCAAACCTGTAATCAGGCCCTCAGTTCGGCCCAACACTTGATTACATTCTATTATGGATGCTTTTTCACCACTTAAAGACCATAATTCTACTCAATCGCTGAACCAAGACATTATTCCGAGCCATATTTTGCTCCACATTATGACTTGCAAATTTGTTGTGGTGGAGTACCACAGGCTGCACCAGGGAACGGTTGCTCCTTGGCGGTGGCGGAGGTGTGCCACAATGTAGTGTGCTCAGTGGGATTGGCACAGCCCCGCTGAGTATATTGCAAGTTCCGCAACCGCCATTCCCCAACGGGGCCCCAATGCCCGCCTCACCATGGGGATACATTCAGGGGGGGCACAACATGTGACCCCCTGTCTGTATACTCAGAAATTTCCAGCATGGCATGGACATCACCATCCATGCTGTGCTGTAACTTGTTTGACGTTCCCATTGTGGTGCCTGTTTTCCAGGGACCACCATTGGAAATGCGAATGACTGGTTGTCGAACACGAGTTCAACTTGTAATGCGGTGGGCGGACCTTGCATGGGTATGGCGCAACTATGCGCTTGGAGATCCAGTGCAACTGTGTCAAACCTGTAATCAGGCTCTCAGTTCGGCTGAACACTTGATTAGAGTCTATTATGGATGCTTTTTCATCACTTAAAGACCATAATTCTACTCAATCGCTGAAACAAGACATTATTCTGAACCGTATTTTGCTCCATATAGTGTTCACTGCATTTGACTATGCATTGTCTTGTAAATGTATATATCTATAACTCTAAAACACACTTAACTGTCTTGAAATGTATGAGTTGTCGTATCTCATATATTAGAGTCGCACAACACATTGTAGTTCATCTGTTACTGTTAAATACATACCTAATGTAAAGCGATCAGATAATCCTAAATTTGGCATGCGCTATAAAAAACTGTACAATTAAATACATAAACAGATAGATAAATAACTGTTTTTGGGTTGATATATGATGTTCTCATAGCTGCCCTTACAAAACATACTGTAGTAACTCGAAATAAAATCACTGCTGGGTAATATGTTATCCAATACAATGCATATAGAGAAAGAGTTATTAGTGTTCATCGGTACTAATTTATTTTAGGCTGCGTGGGTATTATTAAAGCATAGCCACCAATGCACAAAGTTGTGTTATAGACTATTTCTGTGCAACCCTGTATTTTACAAGCAGTAAATGGTAGAAATGAGGAGTGGGTGTCCCTTTTGCAGTCTGTATTTCCTCATCTATATCATCTTTTATTCGCCTCTCTTTTTCGAACCGTCCTGAAAAACATTACATATTTTGAAACTGCATTAAGTGTAATAACAATCCGAACAAGGGCAATTAGGGGAATGGAAATAAAAGGGAACTTTGGGCTACCAGAGATGCAAAGAGAGCTATTTGGCTGATCTTGTTAGCAGAATCAAAGTGTTCTTCCTCCTACAAAAAGCACTTTTTTACCTCCAATAAATGCTTTTAAGGCATTCTTTAGAAAAGTCCGTAATTTTCAAAGTATCCCTGAAAGCATGTAATACCTTCATAATTTGGAAAAATTGCACTACTGTAAAATAATGGCAATTTTCAAGCTAACTCGTTTATATGATAAGGAAATGCCGCAGACTTACTTTGAAAATAATTACAGGAGGCTGCTGGACACACCACATAGTGCTCCAAAGGAAGAATTTTACCAGATTTTTTTTTACAGATAAATGTGCATTAGACAGTAATCAGCTCGCTTGGAAGCAAAAAAACATTCTGATGAAAGATCTGAAGATTTCTTTTTCGGCCCAATTCAGCTTGGACATCCACTGTTGTGTTTTATTTCAAACATGTATTAAACGTGACATTTTTGGAGTGCAGAATAGAAAGGGGTACGTCCACTAATCGTACATCTTTATCAAGCCGTATTTAAATATTTGAATTGTGTGTGTGGGCTCCGACGAGGAGATAACTTTTTTTTATTTTCTTACCAATAATGACCAAAACAGAAGAAAACACAAAGCAAACCAGCATATGGTGATACTCGATGCAGTCATAATAAAGCACAGGAATCACAGGCCGCTTTAATGGAGAATGTGTGTGCTCTAGGCAACCTTGTTGCAGGTGGTTCAGATAAAAATGTAGACACTGGTATAGGATGAAGCAAAACCAAAGGGGATGATGGACGGAGTGCTGAACATTGCAAGCACTCACCCCCAGTCAACTGATCTGGGTTGAAACATCGTTCTTTAGCTCACTCCACCACCCCAGTTCAGACCCAGCTATATGCAAATCAGTCTTGACCCTGTGACTCCTGGAAACAGTCCAGCCCGAACTGCCAAGCCATGTCTTCCCTGGACCAGAAACGAGCATCCTGGGACCGGTTTCACCCCCCGGTTGACTGGGGGTGAGTGCTTGCAATGTTCAACACTCCGTCCATTGGTTTTGACAGGCATAGGATGCAAATATTCTGTTACGGTCGAAACGGATGTGAGCGCCCCAGCAGGTCATCTCCTTCCAAGGGTCCCAACAAACTAATGTCAACTACCCCTTTTTCTGCAACTTCCCACTTGATCGCTGCTGCAAAGACTTGGAGAAGTTAAGCCATCTGCTGAAGAGGAGTAGGCTTGTAAAAACTGTAAACTCCCCAGGTAAATCAGTCGGCCCAGGGTTAAGCTGTACTAGACCTTACAAAAGCATGGATAGTGTGTGCAGTCACCCAGAAGTTTTGCTTTCCTCTTTAATTGGAGGGAGGACTCAACATTTTACACATGTGGTAGGAAAGGACAGTCACCAAGGGAATGCTGAAAGCCAGAGTACACTGCACAGCCTTTAGTTTTCAACAGCCTCTCTACATTTTTCCATGAAGTCCTCATTTTTGCAGGAGACTTCTCTTCAGCAAGACTAGATCTCTTGCCTTCTGAAAGTGGACTGTAAAACAAGTGTCATTGTATTAACGTTTGGAGTGGACGTTTGCCAGGTGCTTGCAGTAATCAAAATGTGCAGTTGCCTTAGGCCAGTCCTCGAGTAGCTCCATAATTGTGGCGGAGGGTGTGGGGCACCTGCAGGGCTACCCAGATCGCTGCTTGTGCCGGTGGAGCGGCGATTGCGGAGCGCTCCTGATCCCCGCCGAGGACCCAACATGGCGGCCGCCCGGTGCCAGCTCGGGCTGTAGAGCAGCTGGGAGGAGGAGCGGAGACCGGGGGCGAGTCGGATGGGCGCCGTGCACCCGAGCCGTGTGTGGGGCTCCTGCCGCTTCCCACGCTGCCACCTCATTGCTGGTGTCTGTGGAGCGGCGCTGGCTGGCTGCTATCGGTCCCTGCCGGGGACCAAACATGGCGGACGCCCGATGCCAGCCCGGGCTGAAAAACGGCAGGGAGGAGAGCGGAGACCGGGGGCGAGTCGGACAAGAGCTGATCACCTGAGCGGTATGTAGGCCCTCGCTGACACCCGCTGTCGCCCGTCGAGACTCTTGCCCCCCCTTCCCCCTTGCTGACCACGCTGTGTAGCCGGTGCCTGACTTTAAGATGGCGCCCTGGGAGACACACTTTCTCTGACCGGCAGACACAGGCTCCGGGAACACGAACACGAACGCAGAGGATAGTGCCCTGGTGGACTCTGGAGGACTTTTCTCGTGGACTAGACCCTCCCTCCATACCCTGCATCCTACCCACCCTTCATCTATGCTGTGAATGCTGCTGTTTGTTCGGACAGTTTTCGCTGGACTCTAGCCCTTCCCTCCAGACCCTTGCATCCCACCCACCCCTCCTCTATGCTGATACTAGTGTAGTGTTGGCAGTGGTCCTTTGTACTCTCTACCACCCCTATATATTACCCTTAGAGTGTTTCTAGTCACACCCCTCCTGTCAGGATAGAAGACCACTCTAACGACTAGCATCCTATGTGATTAGCAGATTGTATCAATGTGTATCCCCTCCCTGTGTTTAGAACTATAGCTTTAACGTCTAATCGCCTGTGGAACTGTTGGAATACAGCCAGGTGTTCCCCTTCCCCCGTGTGAAGAGATAACCCCACTCACTAGAGCAAAAAGTAATGTGTTCCTAAAATGTGTAACGTAACTGATACTATGTAAAGTGCCCTGTAAAGGGGCAGCTGACATTCCAGGAGCCTAGTCCCGACAGCTCGACGACTTCGGAGGGTTGGAAGAGGTCCCCCGCTATACGGCGGAGGAGGGCACTGGACATCGAATGCTGTCTTATGTAAAGCGCACTGATAACCTAATCGGTTCAAGATCCTAAAATGTGCAACGTAACTTATTCTATGTAAACTGCTGTGATAACATGTAACGCAACTGGTGCTATGTAAAGCGCTCTGATAACCTAATCGGTTCAAGTTCGCGCTATAGAAAACTCTAAAAATAAATAAAATAAATTTGATTTTTAGCATTAGGGTTAATGGGCATATCATTTAAAAACATATTTCATTAATTATCCGTCCATTCAGGCTGTTTAATATTGGTGGAGTGGGATTCCTGCTACAAATCATCTGTGCTCCTGCTCCACCAAACATGTTGTTCCCTCAGCTCCTTTAGAGGGATGGATCTGCTAGAATTATGATGGTGGAGTTCATGTGGCCTCTGCCAGTAGCAGCTTGTCCTTAAGGGTGACACCCCCCTCCCACAATTTTGCAATCATTAAACATGTCTGTAAGGGTGAGATTGACAGACACTTTTCATGTTCAGGTCAGACAGCCAGGTACTATACATGCACTAAAAACACAGGTGCTTGGCTGTCTGAGCTAAAATTCACCGGCCAAAACTTTGAGGGGGAGCGTCACAGATAGACTCAGACCTGGCAACTTCAGTTTTAAGAACTGAAGTGCCCTGGGCCAACTCGCCATCAGGTATGCTTATCACAGAGTGGGGTGAGGGCAGCTGTCTCACTGACCTTATGCCACTCTGTGAAAAGTAAGGAACTGCTGCCTCCCCCCTTTTGGCTGACTCATAACAAGGTCAGCTAATGAGAAGAGGCTGCAGGGCGAATCATCCCCTCCGAGCGACGGAAATCCAATACCCCAGCTCAAAGTCCTTTCGTGGAATATTGCAGGTCGCTGTACCAAAATGTTGTTACCCAATTACAACGACTTGATTGAGGAACATCATATTTGCATATTCCAAGAAACTTGGAACATAACCCTACTATACAAAGCTGGTTATACCTGTTTTTTCTCAAATCTGCTATCTCTTCGGGGAGGGGGCGGCCCCCCGGAGGCCTTATTGTTTGGACTTAGATCGATCTGGGCTGTCAAATCCCTGAACATCATTGTGACAGCCCAGACATTATGTGGCTTTCTATTAAGGGAAGCAGATGTGGTAAGACTCTTCAATTGTTCAATGTCTACCTAAGGGGAACACCGGGGGGTAAATTGTCAAATATTATTCTGTCCTTAGAACAGGAATTATCCAACCGCCCACCCAACTCTTATGTTATGATTGCAGGAGATTTTATTTGTACTTTCGAGCCATTAGGCTCTGAGGATTTGTTGGGGACAGACGAAGATGATATAAAGTGGGGTGTCCCATTGTTAAATATCCCTCCCATTAAGAAATGGTCGCAAATAGTAATACAGATTAGTGCCCTTGCTCTAGAAATTGACCTAAGGGCTACGAATGGCAGAACCCCCTCTGATGTCATAGGAGCAAATACATACAAAAGAATTAATTGTCCCTAACGAATTGACTATATATTAGTCGACGTGAGGCTATGGAAAATGGTAATAGATATGTGAGTGTTCCCTTCCTCTGACAGCGACCACAATCCACTAAGTCTGAGTATGGAAATCCCCATGGCCCATCCTTTCTCCCTAAACCAGGTCTCGGGCCCCTTATGACAACTAAAGAACTAATCCCTTCAAATTGCAGAAGGTCCCTTAAATGGCATAGAGTCGTTGCCCAAGAATCCAAAATGGCTGGCATAAGTCTTGCCTTGAGCGAAAATATTTCTATATTAAGGGAGGCCTATGACAAAATAGATGGCCAGGTAAAGATACTAGAATTATATGATAGAATGATAGCTCAGATGGGGCCTTTTTTATATTGAACATTACTGTCAAATTCAGTGTGGGCACCAAAAAGTGCAATACGTGGTTCACTGGGGATTAAAGGTCCAAAAAAAGGGCCTTGGTCTTAGAAATAAAAATTAAAAGCTGCTCATTAATTAGAGATTCAAGAAAGAACTTTAAATCTGCTGTCCAATGTGCCAAGCTTGAGTGGGACGAGTTACATTGGCGGAACTTAAAAAATGCGAGCACAGCTAAAGACCCCAACCTTTTCTGGAATTTGGTTAGGCTGTCTGGTAACAAAGATCTAGGCCTAATTCCCAACTGCATTACAAGTCAGGATTGGTTTAACCATTTTGGAAGCCTCTATTTAGGGTCTAACCTAACTCCCCAATTGGGACTAAATGACCAACCAAGTGCTAACCCCACCATGAATATTACTTATCTTTTCACATAAAAAGAAGTGGAGGTAGCCATAAGGAAAATAGTTCCGGCAAAAGCCCCAGTACACAATTGCCTCCCAGGAGATCTCTTTCTTGCAGATTCCCGTAATTGGGCAAATAATATTATGCTTTTACCTAATTCCATCGCTAAGGGTAGTGCAGTACCAGAGTCATGGAAGGGTGCTGAGGTGGTACCCATTGTTAAAAAAAGTTGCAAGGTAAGACCCTGCCAACTACTGCCCAATCAGTTTGATTGATGTAAAGTAGTTGGCAGGGTTATACTGCAGGGAATTCATCAATGGGCGGATGAAGAAAATATCCTCTCTCAATATCAAGCAGGATTTAGGGCCTACTCAGGGACAGTAGATCAAACATTTAGGTCAATCTTAATTTATTGGAAGGTGGTCCTAATTGGCAAATGCAGTCTTTATTTGGCATTTATTGTTCTAAGGACTGCCTTTGACCTGGTCCCTCGTGAGCAGCTGTGGCATCTGCTGGGTGAAATGGGAATCTCACCTCTGTTACTGAATTTGCTGACCCACTTACATGAGGGCAACTATGCCCCAGTAAGGCAGGGATCCCAAGACCAGAAAAAAGACAGGATCCCAGTCAAAAGAGGAGTACGCCAGGGCTGTGTCTTGGCGCCCACCCTGTTCTCTTTATATATAAATGGGTTGATTAGCTTTCTCCAAGAGTTCCCATCTGACGCTCCTGCCCAGGCAGGTGATAGGGTCCCCATCCTTATCTTTGCAGAAAATACACTGCTTATATCTAAGACACTGACAGGGCTGCAAAAGCTCCAACACAGGAGGCCAGGGGGCTGATCGTTAATACCTTCAAGACTAAACTTATGGTGTTTAATCCCTACAGGTCACATAGAGGCAATTTTACCGTAGACGGAACTTGCCTGGAAAAATGCAGTGGAAACACCACATAGACAAAATGCTTTTAAATCATAAACATGTTGCTGTAGCATTAGCCCAAGAATATCGCTCCTCGCAGAGTAGACCTGTGGTCCCTGCTCTTACAATTTATGCAGCAAAAGCAGTCAGTTCCGCACTCAATGGAGCCGAACTATGGGGATTTGAGAATGTGGACAGTATTAGTAGATCAGAGCACAAGTTTTTTAAGACATCTAGGGCCAGATGTAGGTCACCAGTTACCGGTCGGTAACGGCTAATTTCGGCCGTTACCGACCGGTAATTGGTTTTTGAGATGTAGGGGCCTGTATTTTACAGAATCTGTAAATTTACTGAATCAGTAAATTTACCGATTCTGTAAAATACTGAATCTGTAATTTTACAGATTCAGAAAATCAAGATGTAGGTGGCACTTCACAGAGTGCCACAGGCCCTTAAGAGTCAGTATTTTACCACCCAATCCTATTGGGTGGTAAAATACCGAATCGAGGTGTGCATGCCCATCTGTGCATGCACACCTGTGCCATGTGACACACAGACATGCCCTTAGGGCATGTATGTGTGCCACATGGCACACAAGCCTGCACTTGGGGTGCTAGAGGGTGTCAAAGTGACACCCCCTGCACCCTTGCTGAATCGGAACTTACCGATTCGTTAAATACCGAATCGGTATTTCCAAATTGATGCCTATGGGCTCCAAAGCCCCTAGGAATCAATGGGGAAAACCGATTCGGTATTTACCGAATCGGTAAATACCGAATGTTACAGAATCGGTAATTCAATAAAAAAAATTACCTACATCTCCCTCCTTCTAATTTACCGATTCATAAATACCGAATCGGTATGATTCGGTATTTAAGAGTCGGTGAATTAGATTTACCTACAGCTGGCCCCTAGTAATGCTTCCCCGCAATGTGCCACCCAAACCATTGATGAGCGACATGGGCAGACGCTCTTTTAAAGATTTTAATAGGTTATGGCCTCAGTTATTTTGGGCCGGCTTGTGGCGGACTCCTGCGCATTTTAACTATGCGTCTGCACTCACAGAAGTTATGGCCTTAGATGGCAGTCAAAGATCATTTGGGTGTCTAACCTAAAAAAAACGCTCTTTGCACTCGACTTCAAGGAGTTGTGGGACACGCAAATGCCACCCAGTAAAGCCGAGCTCAAAAGGCACTATTAAGCTTGGGTTAATTCCCAGGAGCACAGCAACCTAAGAGCAGGAAGGCTTACGGAAGAATTTTTATCTCCATAAGCAGCATATCCTTTTAGAACCATATTTAGATTTCATCCAGGTACCCCGAGATAGAGCACTTTATATACAGTTCAGGTTAAGTTCACTCCCGGTCCGAGAGCTAACTGCAAAACGGAGAGCCCCTTACCAAACACCAGCGGGATGTCACTGCTGCAAAGCGCCGACTGAGAGTGTAGCCCATCTTATGTTTGCCTGCTCTGCCTACAAAAATGTAAGAACGAGATAGCTAAAGCCCACTAGCAGACATATGGGCATATATGAACATCGCACTGCTCTACGTACTTTAAAGCCAGATGCACTGGTCCTTTTTGCCTGTGGTGTGGCCAAGTAGCTTGACCGTGTCTGGACAATAAGGTTCAAATCTCTGCTCGGGGCATCCCAATGAACTACCATGTTTTTATGATATCTTTTAGCCAAAATGGTTTGCACAGCTCATATTACACTGTCACTTTTATATTGCAGCTATCCTTTTATAAAATAATTCAAAGGAAAAAAAAAAACAAATCTTTGTATTATGTGGGGAGGGCTGGCATTGATTTCAACCTGCTTACAGTTTGCTTTTGTCATTCTTTGGGTATTGAGAATGTAATAAATTTTTTATACTGTAAATTGTTGCTATTTGATAACTCGTATTGTTTTTATATTGGTGAATTTAAGGTTATTAATGCTTTTAAGATACCTGTTATCGAATAAAGCTATTTTTGATTGATTGAAGTATTTGTTATGCATCTAGAAGCTAGCACATTATTTGGCACAAATAAATGCTAACTTTGCTTCACCACTATGGGCATTTTCGAGGAAAATCGATGAACGATCATATTGATACCTGATAACAAGAACAAGTCTCATGAATTAAATCTGCACTTTATTGAGAACTGTGTTACAAATGCAAAGGCTTTTAGAGAAGTGTTGCTTTTTAATTGGCAGTTAATTTCTTTTAGAATCGAAATAGAATATTTACAAGGCAGACCTAGTATAAAAGACTCTCATCTGGATTCTGAAAAAATTGAAGTCTATGACCAAAGCAATACATTGAGATAACATACAAGAGAAACAGGCGGTACTAAGGTACTGTGGAATCCCATAAAGCAGAAATGTAAAAGTAGATTGAAAGAGGTCAAGGAGCAACATGAGTTTTACTTTCGCTGATAATGATCCCATGTAGTCTAGAAATAAGAACTACATGGGACTTGGTATGAAAATAAACAACAGGCTAGGAGGAGTGAAAATGTGTGTGTTTTGCGATGACCTGGCCAATAACAAGTGTTCTTGTATATACCTATAGCAATTGTTCTAATCTCAGCATGTTTGGTGCTAATCTGATTGCTCTTTGGCCACATTTGCTGTAGTTTTGTTGGCCATCGGAACCAGTCCAGGAATCTGGGGTTTAAACCATTGGTTGCTCTACCAATGTTGTTGAACTGTATGAACAATATTAACCATATTGTGATCTAGTTATAGATGCAGTTCACCTATGTATATGCAAACATGACCACCGGTTTCCATCTAGTTTTAGATTGTAACTAATGACATTTTGCATTTTTTCTTTCTTGCATTTTCTTTCTTTTTATAAGTAAGAGCACAGAGAAACATCTATGGACAGTAAAGTCAAAGCAAAACATATGGTGACAGATTATAACTGACATGATTTGTGTTAAAAGATGCTGCTCATTTGTTTGGACCAAGAATCAGTATGCTTATCCCTACGATGGTATGATTTTCTTGTCTCTTATCATCTAAAAGCACGATTCTTTATACAATGTTCAGTAAGACTTTGCAGAAGGATCACTAATCGTAAGTCTAACCACACCTTGGAGAATGATAACATTCCAGTCAAACCAGAGACCTTTCTCATCATCCAGATTCCTTTTATCTCTACAATCATACCATTCAGAATACATCTCCAGCATAGAAGCACAGCTACAAGTAATTCAAGCAGATGGTACATGTGTATCGTGTGGACAAGTAAGAGTGATCAGAATATAGATTAAGAAAGTCTTGACTAAAATACTTACAAACTGATTAGTTTTAGCACATTCATTTGGAGTATTTAGAGTTGAGGCTATTTTTAGTCCAAATGTCTCTTGACCTCCCCTTTGTAGCAGTAAGTAAAACAAATGCCGCTCGAAGTTGTGTGGGGCGGACTTTGTTTCTTGGAGTGTTTTGTGATTACTAGCGGCGTGTGTTTGTGCCGCACCTGGAGACTCTTCCCCATCAACTCCGCCTCCCTCCTGGGCGCTTACAGCCACAACTCGCGGCCCCCGCTTCACGGGAGCCGCTCGAAGTTGTGTGGGGCGGACTTTGTTTCTTGGAGTGTTTTGTGGAGTGCTCTTTCCTACCGGAGCCCCAGGCAGCAGAAGGACCATCACTGTGGGCGGCGGAAGTTACAGCGGGACTGCGAGTCCCAGGATTACTAGCGGCATGTGTTTGTGCCGCACCTGGAGACTCTTCCCCATCGACCCCTCCTCCCTCCTGGGCGTTTAAAGCCATGACTCGTGGCCCCCGCTTCGCGGGAGCCGCTTGAAGTTGTGTGGGGCGGACTTTGTTTCTTGGAGTGTTTTGTGGAGTGCTCTTTTCCCTTCCGGAGCCCCAGGCAGCAGAAGGACCATCACTGTGGGCGGCGGAAGTTACAGCGGAACTGCGAGTCCCAGGATTACTAGCGGCATGTGTTTGTGCCGCACCTGGAGACTCTTCCCCATCAACCCCGCCTCCCTCCTGGGCGCTTAAAGCCACGACTCGCAGCCCCCACATTTGCGGGGGCCGCTCGAAGTTGTGTGGGGCGGACTTTGTTTCTTGGAGTGTTTTGTGGAGTGCTCTTTCCTACCGGAGCCCCAGGCAGCAGAAGGACCATCACTGTGGGTGGCGGAAGTTACAGCGGGACTGCGAGTCCCAGGATTACTAGCGGCGTGTGTTTGTGCCCCACCTCGAGACTCTTCCCCATCGACCCCGCCTTCCTCCTGGACGCCCCGCCCGCCCATTGGCTACAAGAGCACGCCTTGATACGCGCATCGCGGGTGCTGGGCTAAGCCCGGGCAAAGGGCGGGCCGTTTGAGGCCGTTAGAGGACAGTAGAGACCGGACCGGGCCACCCCCCTAACTTCTTGCCTTCCAGAACAATCAATTCTCAGAATCTTGCCAGGTTACCCTGAAGTTCTGCTCGAACAAATGGCAACGAGGGAAACAAGAAGCAAGGCGGCCACTATGGTCACAGGTACTCTGGATAACTTTCTTGCTAAGGCTAATACCGTGGTAAATAAGGGGATCACAGTCTTAGAAAAACAAATAGCAGAAGGGATTAACAGCCCGCACCTGGCTTCCCCGGGGTCATCCTCTAATGCTAGATCGACACAACTGCTGGATGCTACTCACCTATCACTTATGGATAGCATCGATCAAACTATAGAGTCAGTTCTCCAGCAGCTGAGGACTCCGTCCAACTCATTTAGGGATCGAGACTCTGTCTGAACCCTTGATGGGGGGGCATCTCCCCCATCACCACAGACTGTTCAGTCTAGGGACTTGGGGAATGGTTCTATTGAAGCGGATTATATGGGTCCCCGAGAGAACGTTGTCCCGAAAAGGAAAATATCGCGGAAGTCTAAAGGTGCTAAAAGGGCTAAAATAGATCTTACCCCAAACACCGCAGACGACAGCACTGATGCCTCAGGAACCCCTTCCTCTGAAATGGCGAGTTCTGTAGTCCACGCCACTAACCTCATACCTCCGCACACTGGCCCATTTATCTTTGGAGGGGGATCTATAAACAATTCAGAGCATATCATTTCCTCACTTACTGACTTTATTAAAAGTCTTTTGGATCCCCTCTCCCTAAAATTGGACTGTATTGAGGCTAGACTTCTAGCAATAGAAAAATCAGGTGGAAGTGGGGCTGATCAGCAAGGGTTGCGACTAAGTACAAATGGAGTAAATGGAACTAATGATGGAATTTGTCTCCCGCCTAGTGTTTCTACTAATGTGGTTCCAATTCCGCCAACAACCGTTTCCACGGAGAATGTCCCTACAACCACCCTACCACAACCTGCCCCTGTACCCCTCCCTGGGCAATTGCCTCCAGTCCCACCTGTCAGGAGGTCGAAGTTACCTACTCCGGCTAGTTCACTGGGACAGGAGAGACCGCCTAATGTAATGGCTGACTGCCCCAATAGGATAGCCAATAACCTTAACCGGCGAAAAGCAGTCAACTTGCCTCCCGTGGCGGCGGCCTACACTGTAATTCTGATGGGGGTACCTGAGCTCTCCAGCAATGTGGTGGAATCTTATGATTCCCTACGTAACAAAGTTATTAGCTGGCTAAATGTTCAAAGGCCCCTACCTCCTAACCTTAGAGGAGAAGTACTGATGGTTAGAAGGGTCCCATGGCTTGGGTATACCGTCAAGAAAAAGGGAGGTGATTGTATAATCGTAAGTTTTAGGAGTTCTCAGGTTGCGACGTACATTTGCAATTGGCTTGGGAGTCAGGGGAATACTTCCATAGAACTGGTCACCCTGTCGTTCTTCTACCCTAATACACGAGATGTGACTATGAGGAGGGACGACGGCTGGACCAGGGTGGGATTTGCTGTTGACTGGTCAAGGTAGAGGCCTACTCGTTATGACATCCCTGTTCATGACAATTATGTTCACCCCAGCAGATATAGTTGCCTTGATCAGGTTGACTGACTCCCTAAGGGCATAGCTATTGGGGATACTCAAGGTGTAGCTTCTGAAACCGCTGGGTTGGGGACAGGAAGAGATGTAATTGATTGCACCACCCAAGACCTTGACGCATCTCCCCCGGAGAGCATAACTATGTGCCGTTCCCATGGCCATGGCCATATAGTTAACTTATTCCCGAGTCCATCCGCTTCAAATTTAATATCTGAAGTTCCATTTGATCAGGGAATACTGTCGAATAGGTCTGAACTACCACCACTATGTACCGCTGCTGAGAGGACCACGGGGACGGTACCTAAGACTCCCGTAGGAATTATGAAGGTCCTCTCCTGGAATGTGGCAGGTATTGCTAACAAAATAGACACAAATGATTGGGCTTCCTTGGTAGGCAGCAGCGATATCTGTCTCTTTCAGGAGACTTGGGCCAGGGAACACCTCCTTAGAGCAGGCTACGCAACCTTCTACATCAATGCTAAGTGGAATGGCAAAGGGAGGCCCTCGGGTGGACTAGCTGTCTGGGTGGCCAGCCATATTGGCTGTAATGCGGAGATAGTACCTACATATTCGGAGGACATACAATGTGTTCTCCTTAAATGGCCCAATGCTTCTCAGTTCACCGCTCCTCGCCGCTGGTCACTACTCCTCCCTCCGGTCCGCTGCTCCTCACCTCCTCCCCCGCCATGTCCGCCGCTCGTCACCGCTTCTCCCCTGTGCCATATCCGCCGCTCCTCCTCGTGCTCCTGGACGCTGCACCTCCCCGCTCTCCTGACGTCAGCATGCAGGTCGCGGCTGGCACTACTTCGAGGGGACTACTTTTTTTATAATGTAAATGTTTTAAATATAACATATTTTTTAACTTTATATAGCCTATGTCCATCTGCACACCCTGAGGATTACAACAATGTATCGGATGTGTGGATTGGCGCTGTGGTTCTCGAGTTTACCCACCTCAAAGCCTCAAATTTCTTCCTTTATATTAGTAGTATATATATATATATGTTACCTACTGGCGGTCGCCAATAGGTAGTTATAATAAGCATCTATTTTCCATAAGAAATCCGCAACATTCTATTCCCAATATCTTTGGCGTCGATTGACGAATCTTCGTGAATTTTTCGAAAAATGGTGGGATACTCCGTTACGCTCTTATCCTGAAAGTTTGGGGATGATTTGTCAAGCAGGGTCTGAGAAAAAACGGGGGTCCCAAAACGTGTTTTCCCCATGTTATATCTCATAGGAAATTTTAGACACGGCTAATGAACGCAAATTTTGCAAAATGGTAGCCATTGGTTCCGAAAGCACCCCTTCTTTAAATGGTGTAAATCTGTTCAGTAATTCCTGAGAAATTAAAAATATAGTGGTGAAAAAATAATTTTCTCATAGGAAACTTTAGACACTGTGGGCCCGATTCACAGAATGAACTTAAGACTCAATCCTAAACTTACTACTATGTTGGTATTCACAGAATGCACTTACTCATTTCGGTATTCACAGAAGTTAGTAGTCCTAACTTTAAGACTCCTAAATGCCTTCTGTGAATACCGAAAGTCTTAAGATTAGGATTTTTCTCAGTTTAGTAGTAGTAAAGTTAGGACTCCTAACTTTAGGACTCCTAAATGCCTTCTGTGAATACCGAAAGTCCTAAAATTAGGATTTTTCTCAATTTAGTAGTAGTAAAGTTAGGACTCCTAACTTTACTACAACTAAACTGAGAAAAATCCTAATTTTAAGACTTTCGGTATTCACAGAAGGCATTTAGAAGTCCTAAAGTTAGGACTTCTAACTTCTGTGAATACTGAAATGAGTAAGTGCCTTCTGTGAATACCGAAATGAGTAAGTGCATTCTGTGAATACCAAAATAGTAGTAAGTTTAGGATTGAGTCTTAAGTTCATTCTGTGAATCGGGCCCTGTTATAGCAAAAACTGCTGAATGGAATTACACCAAATTTGGCAAAAGGTACTGCTTGGCTCAAAAAGCCACCTTTTTAAAAATGGTGTAAATCCGTTTGGTAGTTTTTGAGGAATGAAAGAATAAAGATAGTGATATCATTATCTATGGCCACGGTGGATCCGAGCACCCTATGCACACTCTGCGTGCACCCTCCTGATCACGAGCTTCATGCTGATTGGCTGTCAACACTCCAAACCAGGAAGGGTTGGCAGCCATTTTATGCCTTGGTAGAACCAAGGCACAGGAAATTAGGAAAACAAGAGCGCAAAATGCAAAAAGTGGGCAGGGTAGAAATACCCTGACCCCCTAGACCTGCTTAGGGGGTTCCCACAAGGAACTCCAGGGCCCAAAAAATATATATATATTTTTTTAAAATGTGACAATATGCGCAAGGGTGCACGGATCCTGCCGAGAATTTAAAAAAACATAGCGCCGGCTCCCGCACTTCATTTAATTTAAGCCTCCGGGTGAGCCAGGTCCTGGGGGCATTTGAAAAAATGTGTGGGGGGGCCCAATCCCCCCCACACTGCCCTGGGGACCACCAGCCCCAGGGCTTTCTAAAAATATTCACAGGGAGGGACACCCTGGGGCTTTATTTATATATTTGCGGGGGCTCAGCACGCCCCCCTGGTGTGAACACACTGGGTGCACGACTCCCAGTGCGGCCCCCTGGTGTGAACTCGTTGGGTGCGCGACTCAAAACGCGCAGGGTGCGCAACTCCAAGCAAAAAAAAATCATATTTTTCAAATATACATTAAGCTTATGTGTATAGATCTTGGGTGGCAACCAAAAGAGCCCTTGTGTTTATTGAGAGATTTTGGTACCTACAAGTAAGTACCAATGCAGAGTCTAAAGTTGTTGAGGAAGACTCTGATACCCTCATCTGTAAAATGTACACCATCTCTCCTGTAGATGCCGTCCATATCAAAACGCAGATTGTTGTTGTAAATGGACCCCATTCTATAATCTCTGAGATAAGCAGAAACAGCTTTATTGACATGTTTCCTAGCTTTCTCAATCTGTAGACAAAATTGATTGGACCAGTTCCATTTCTGTCTTTGGCATATGTTAGAATAGACAAGGGCAGTTTGGGGGAAAAGTGACATCAATTCTCCAAAGGTGTCCATCATAAGCAAGTCAAGTCAAGTCAAAAACCACTTTATTCGATTATTTAAAATCATAAAAGTATACTATACATATACAAAAACATTAAAGGTCTGATAAAATCTGTTATACAAGCTAAAAACACAATTCATATACAATTAAAAAAGCGTAATCAATCATGCCCACGTTTAAGCAGTTGATAGGGATGCAATTTCTATTACTGAGAGGATTCAATTTCATATACAGCTTTCAGTCTATCCCTCTTGATTCTAACAGACGCGGCGAGAAAGCTGCCAACACAAAACATAGTTACAGGGGATTCTAACAATTGTAAAAACAATAAAGCAGGTTTAAATTGAATAAAATTCATTTTTTTTAATAATGGGAAAATAAACCTTTTCCTGGCCTCTAGGTACAATGGGCAAAAAACGATAAAGTGCATAGTGTCTTGCGATGAAAAATCATCGCATTTGCATGGAGCAGCATCTTCAGGTCTACTCCAACCCTCCAAATCCCAAATAACTGTATGTATTTGATTAAACCGCAATTTAGTCAGTAGATACCTGTGGAAAGAATTTGTCACTATGGTCAGATACGGTGACATTACGAGTGGCTGGGTGACCAGAACATGGCCCCTAACTGATGGTTTACATAGTTCTACTCCTTCACGCTCTGCCTCCTTCAACTTGATAAAATTAGTTGTTACCCACTCAATGTCAGCCTTACAGAGAGATTCAGGGTTTGAAAAGATCTCTGGTCTCCCCATATACATGGCTAACATTTTCATGTTAGACAACCACTGGATTTTATTCAGGTTTCAGGTTTTAATGTCTTTATTTCGATGATAAAATCGTAAAAGACAAAGGAAAAACATTCATGAACAAATCAAAAAATCACCGCATTATACATGCACCTGTATAAAATCAACTTGAACATATTATCAAATTTACAATAGGACTAAAAGCCACAAGTAAAAAGTTATTAAACATTTGTAAATTACACCAGACATTAAATAAGACCAATTCTGAAAATACAGTAAACGCACACAAAAAACACTTGGCACGTTGCAGAATATAATCAAGAAGAGGTTAGATTCCTTCTAGCTCTGATTGCCCAGGCCCAACCTAAATACTTGGCCAAACATATCACAATAAAATCAGAGGTATTTGTTTTTAGGGCCCATATTGCGTCCGAGGATTTTCTACATGGCAATCGTTTAAAAATGGGTTTTAACCACTTGGAGCGGGGTTCTGTATATCGTGGACAGGCGAACAAAAAGTGGCCCTCAGTTTCTTTACAATCAGGGCCACAACTGCAAAGGTTTGAGGTGGTTATGCCCCAGGATGAGGTAAAGGAATTCAAGGGTAATGAGCCCACCCAAAATTGATGGTACAATTTTTTATCCAATGGCCTGGTAATAAGATCCCAATAGGTCTCGCGGGCAAGATCCAGCTTGAAGCTTAGAAAGCGCCCCGTCAGACCCTCAGAACTAGAGGCATGTACCAGGGAAAGGCGGATTGAGGCCCAAAATAAATCCTTAAATTCCTTTTTCGAGGGGAAAGTATTGGTACCTGGGGAGACCCATGTCACTCAGGCTCTTTTTCACCGAGCGGAGCCATGGGATCCGCTCAGACCCCCCCATGGCCTTCACTTCTGATAGCTCTTTTGCAAATAGTACGAGATCCTCAGAGGTCCATAGGCGCCTCCAAGTGGACACTACTCTATATCTTGCCAAGTCCATAATTGGAAGACAGCCCATATCATGGCAAAGAGGGGTCAGTGGGGTTGATTGGGGCAACCCTACCAGGTTACGGAGGAATCTACACTGAATTCTGTATAGGCTCGAAAGATCCATAAACCCCCATAGCTCTGCCCCATAAAGTGTGGCGGCATTGATTTTAGCATCATATATTCGCAAGGCGGGGATGACCCGTTTTGTAATGGATTTCTTTTGTTCATGCAGGAGACATCCAGTCAGTTGAGCAAGTTTTAGCTGCTGGGTCTCTATTTGTTTTTTCCAGGACAGCCGAGAATCCAAAGTGACCCCCAGATACGTCATGGTGTCAACTTGATCCAAGTTGACCCCATTCAGTTGTACACTGCTACGTATTGGTTTTTTTCTGGATAAAACCATAAACTTAGTTTTACCCACATTTATCTGGAGATAATTTTTATTACAAAACTCCTCAAGATGGTTTAAGGCCCGCTGTAGGCCTCCCCGGGTCTTTGATAGGAGGAGGGTGTCGTCTGCAAAGATCAACATAGGAAATTTAGTCCCCGCCAAGGATGGAGCATCGGTATTGGTGGACGTGAAGAATTTGACTACTTGGTCAATAAACAGTAAAAAAAGGGTGGGAGCGAGGACGCACCCCTGGCGAACTCCTCGTGTTACTGGAAACGAGTCCGTAAATTGACCTTGTGCTCCCCATCTTACCCTGGCGTAGTTCTCGTCATGTAGTCTAATAATCATCTCAACCAGTTCACCCGGCATACCTAAGTCCCTTAAAACCTGCCATAATTTTCCCCTCGGTACCAAATCAAAAGCTGATTTCAAATCTATGAAGGCAGCAAAAATAGTGCCACCACCAAGCATAACAACCTTCCAAAAGATCATACAGAAACGTAGAACCTGATCAATGGTACTTGTACCAGATCTAAAGCCCGCCTGTAATGGGGACAGAATTTTTTCAAATTCCAACCACCCCTGTACTCTCCCCAAAATCATGCGAGCAAAAACTTTTTGAAAACAATCAATTAAGCTGATCGGGCGATAGTTCCCTGGGTTTGATCTGTCTCCCTTTTTATGTATAGGGAGAATCTCTGCCCCCTTCCATGTTTTGGGGATACGGGATCCTCTCGCTATGGCGTTAGCTATGTTTGTTAAATAGGGAACCCAAAGGCCTGTATTTGCCTTAAACAGGTCAGCTGGGATTTGATCCAACCCAGAGGCTTTCCCCCGCTTTGTTAGGCCTAGGGCTATCTCCGTTTCTGTTTCAGTAAAGGTCATGATCACATCACAAGGGGATATTACATGTGACAGGTTCAATGTGGACAGGGAGTCAACGGCCTCTGAGCAAAATTGGGAGGAATAATGATTTATCCAAGCTTCCGGGGATACATGGTTGGATGGAATACGAAAGTCACCATCCTTGCCACATTTAACAATGTCCCAGAATTTGGTCTGATTATTAGACTTACTAGCATCCAGAAGATCCGCCCAAAAATCATCTTCCCATTCCCTCTTGGCTTCCCATTGTACTCTTTTATACCTTTGCCTAGCCACCTTTACTGCACTCATATCTCTAGATTTGACTTTCTCAATTAGTAAACTATGGGCCTCCCTACACTCTCTGTTGTACCATTTTGCTCTTGGGGCATGTAAGTGCCCAGTACCTTTCTTACAGGGTTTCGAGAGAAGTTTTTTGAGCTCGGAAAAACATTTATCATGCATGCCCATAATCTTATCTAGTTCAATTTGACCCCTCCCAGCAACGACAGTCCTCATATTATTTAAAACAAGCTTCACCTCATTTTCTATACTAGCCTGTATAACTGCGTCGTTTGATATGGTTGACCATTTCAGTCTCCTCCGATCATTTGATACGGTTAAAGCCCCTTGCCCCCTAGGATCTGGTTCCGCTAGTCTTATCAAATCAAGCTTTTTAAGTTTCATAGACAGTGGGTTATGATCACTTTCCGGACGCATAACAATTTTCATGTCAACAATTAGACTCCAAAATTCCATTTTTAGAAAAATATAGTCAATACGACTCTTTCTCACGCCATTGTCAAATGTAAAGTTAGCTCCAATGTCCGATTTGGTGCGACCATTTACGGCCCTTAGACCCCAGGTGAGACAGAAAGCAGTCCAACTCAGAGCGGCCTCCGTTGCTTTAACTGGTATTTGGTTCGTTAGTTCTGGGATTTTCCATGTGGCATCTTCTGCAAACCCCCAATTATCCTCAGGCAGATAGAGTGGCTCAATTGTGCAGTTTATATCACCAGCTAACATGATAAATGTTCCTTTGTTCCAACCGGTTAAAAGGTTGTCTAGGACACCTATCAGCTTGGGGCATCGCCCACCAGGGAGGCCTCTAGAGTATATATTAATAATAAGCAGATCATGACCCCCTGCCTTACGCAACCTTATTGCCAAAATGTCAGGGTTTTCCACATATAATTCGGAAACTGAGTATCCCCAGGCCTGTCTTACCCATGTTGTCAGTCCCCCTGATGCCCGCCCTTTAGTACTCTTTACTGCTGGTTTAAAGAAGTTTAAAAAAACGACCTTGTATATAGGTGCTGTAGCCCAAGTTTCTTGCAGTAGCACAACCTCGTATTTATCAATGAACTCCAACCAGTCCTCAGAGTCCAAACGGGTCTTTGCTCCGGCCACATTCCAAGACACAATGTTTGATGTCAATGTGTCTGTTTCTACGAGATTATTGCTGACATTGGAAGGGGAAAGGGGATTAGATAGGCTAAGGCTTGTTAGGCTATTACTCATTCTGTTAACTTCTACATTAGCAATAGAAACCCCTTCCCCAGCTGGCGCCCCCGGTGTTCTAGCTTTATTATGGGACATGGGCTGGTAGTCTATGTTTAATTCCAAAGCCGGGTTATGTAGATATTGCACTCCTTGCCCGTTCTCAGTAGACAGGTTAGGTGACAGGGTCGGTGCACGCAGTCAGTCAATCCATTCTAAATCTGATAGCGCCTCAAAATGGTTAAAGAGCGGGGGTACTGTGGGGGGTAAGGTGTTATCGGCTCTCGAGACCTCCCCCCTCTAGTTTTCCACTGATTGGGGCCCATTGGATAGTTGATATGTGTATGGGGGTAAAAATAACCAAGGTGCAAGGTCTGAACATCACCAAGACGGGCAAATCTTGCTTTCCTTTGGATTCTGTCCACCACCCAGGGGTCTTTAAAGGAAATCAAAATACAGTCCCCTTCTAGGTCTTTTACACCCTTATCCACCCAATCAACTCTCCTTACATAAAGTATTTCGGTGGGGGAAGAGGGAGGAAGGGGACGATGTTTATTTAACCAGAATATAACCTTATTCCGCAGGTCCCCTTGGGTCTCTTTAATACCATCCCTTAAAGGGGCCACCCCAGTTAAAACGATGGTGTATTGGGATGCTTCTGGCGGTAAGTTAACTCTGGGTATTGGTTGTGTTTTTCGATTATCCATCCTCTGAGACCTATGTGATTGGGGATTTTTCTTCTCTTTACCCATTATTGGTGTTTGCACTGGGGTATTGATTGGTTGATTTAACATGCCATTCGAAAAAAGGTGTTTCGGTGGCGCATTATTGGCAGCTATTGGGCGTTTGTCCCTCGGAATGTCCTTTGCGGGAGCTCTACTGACAGTGGTTGAAGTGGAAGCAGCTGCTTTTGCCCCTATTAGGGGTTTCTTGTTATTATTTGCAGTTGAGGTCCCTGGAGGGATCGCTGTGGGTTTTCCCGCTCTTTGGTTGACGCCCCCAGTGGGATTACAAACCCCCATCCCAGTGACGGGTGTTGTTAATTTTTGCAAAAGGCCCAGGTTGGTATTGACAGCTGATTCCAAAACATCTATTTTAGCGGTCATTAGCCTAGTTCTCTCTAAAACCGGGAGCAATATTGTTTTAAACATTGCTTCCATCTTGGCCAACAAAACATCATCACTGCTAAGGCAGGTAGGGCAAGGATTTGCTGACCCAGAGGGAGCTAATGAGGGACAATACACCATTGGCAGACCTTGGTGGGTCTGGGAGAGGGAGGAACTAATCCTGTTGGTAAGATCAATTTTGGGCTGTTTTTGGACCTTTTCCCCCTGTGGACTTGAGACATGTTTTCTTTTCCGGGATATGGGGTTTGTGATATCTTGTTGTGGATTGGACATACTGGGGGAAGTGGGAACATTGGATTGTGAAGCGTCAGACGTACTGCATTCGTCGTCCTCAATATCTTGGCTATCAACCTCATAACTTGTCTGATTTGTATTTGAGTTCTGTTCCCTATTGCCATGGGGCGGGGATATTGTTGCTCCATCTCCATCTACATGGACTATCGCCTCTGTCTCTGTGGTAGAAATACAATTAAAAGCAGCGTTGGTTACAGGGCTTTTAACACGTGCAAGAGCACCAATTGAAGAACGTTTCCCGGTCACTAAGTCCAGGGACAGTCTGTGTTCTACCATTTCTATTTCTTTTTCTAGTATTCCCGTCACTCTGGTAATAAAGGCATCAAGAGGACCAGAGACAACACCCTTAGAGGTTTGTATATGCACTAGGCGCTGTTTACCAGATCTTAATGCCATGTTTGGGGGATGATGTAAGAGGTACAAAATACAACAAAAATGGAGTGAGAGAATGTGGTTTTAACCAGGACTCTGGGCCCAACCCAACCTCGTCCGACCACGGACGGCCAAAGACGGTCCCGCCCTTGTCCCGGGCTTCTCCTGGCGCCCTCCCACGCCCTCCCGCGCGCTCCCGCGCAGCGGGGATGATGCCTCCTCTTTGTAGTTTTGCAGAGGACACCGAGGGGGCGGGGCCGGCAGGGAGAGGAGCCCAGCTGGAAACGGGCGCGCGGGGACTCCTGGTCCGTGGAGTCCTCCGCTCTACCCTCGCAGCCCTGCCGGTCAACAGATGATGCCCCTTGGAATTGTCAGCTGCTGTGAATCCGCGAAGCGGGACCCGCGAAGGGGGTCCGGCGAGGAGTGGCGGCTCACAGCAAGCTGAGTCAGAGGTAGGGTGTAAAGTGCGCCGCGTTGTAACAAGGAATCCACCGAAGGTAGGGTCAGCCGCCTCTTAAGTTTTGCGGAGGTGGGGGCGGGGCTGGCAGGGAGAGGAGCCCAGCTGGAAACGGGCGCGCGGGGACTCCTGGTCCGTGGAGTCCTCCGCTCTGCCCTCGCAGCCCTGCCAGTCAACAGATGATGCCCCTTGGAGTTGTCAGCTGCTGTGAATCCGCGAAGCGGGACCCGCGAAGCGGGTCCGGCGAGGAGTGGCGGCTCACAGCAAGCTGAGTCAGAGGTAGGGTGTAAAGTGCGCCGCGTTGTAACAAGGAATCCACCGAAGGTAGGGTCATCCGCCACTTAAGTTTTGCGGAGGTGGGGGCGGGGCCGGCAGGGAGAGGAGCCCAGCTGGAAACGGGCACGCGGGGACTCCTGGTCCGTGGAGTCCTCCGCTCTACCCTCGCAGCCCTGCCGGTCAACAGATGATGCCCCTTGGAGTTGTCAGCTGCTGTGAATCCGCGAAGCGGGACCCGCGAAGCGGGTCCGGCGAGGAGCGGCGGCTCACAGCAAGCTGAGTCAGAGGTAGGGTGTAAAGTGCGCCGCGTTGTAACAAGGAATCCCTGGATTTTATTCATATTGTCTAACCTAATACAGTCCTTTAAGATCTTATGGTTTAGGGAGAGGTTCGGATTTAACCAGATTTTAATCCATAGCAACATTGGGGCTAATGTAATTATGTCTGCTATTTAATCAATCCCTAGTTCAAGATGGACCGAGTGGGAAGCAGTAGATTGCGGGAGGCCTAGGAGGGAGCGTAGGAATTTGTTTTCTTCTGTTTGGATAGCATCGGGTTTGATGAATCCCAATATTGCTGCCCTGTACCTTACAATGGAGATAGTCTTTGCTTTATAGATTGTTAGAATTGCCTCAAAAGGTTTCCCCCCCAATCTTTTGGCAAAGCCTAACACTGCGGCTGAGGAATTTCTCGTCGAGTTTACCTTTAATAGAATCTGAGGGGACCATCAACTCTTGTCATCAAAGATTACTCCCAAGTAGGTAAATACCTTCACTCTAGTGATTTCTTCACTACCACAAAAGAAGGTCTTAAGTTTATTTTTTGTGGGCCCCAATGACATAACATGCAATTTACCGTTGTTTATTGAGAGATTTTGGTACCTACAAGTAAGTACCAATGCAGAGTCTAAAGTTGTTTAGGAAGACTCTGTTACCCTCATCTGTAAAATGTACACCATCTCTCCTGAAGATGCCGTCCATATCAAAATGCAGATTGTTGTTGTGAATGGACCCCATTCTATAATCTCTGAAATAAGCAGAAACAGCTTTATTGACATGTTTCCTAGCTTTCTCAATCTGTGGACAAAATTGATTGGACCAGTTCCATTTCTGTCTTTGGCATATGTAAGAATAGACAAGGGCAGTTTGGGGGAAAAGTGACATCAATTCTCCAAAGGTGTCCATCATAAGCATTTCCAGACCTACCCCAGTCAAAGTGCCTAGGTCATTGCCACCACAGTGCACGAATATGAGGTCATGGTGTTGGAGATGGAAAAGGGATTTAACCAATGGCAAGAATTGGTGCCATGTTAATCATCTTTGTCCAATCCATTTAATGTCTACTTTTGGCAAAGCTAAATCTTTGTCAATAGCTCTGCTTTCAGCATACCTTTTGCTCCATAAATAAAGCTGTGTCCCACAATCCACACTCTAAGCATCTTGAAGAGAGGTCCGGATGCACTCAGAAGGTGTCTGTATGTGAAATGGGTAGTTTGAAAACTAAGGTTTTTCTAAATTGGTGGATAAGATGCTGTTTTAAACAAGGAAGAGAAATGATTGGCTGTTTGAGAATGCTATAGACTGAAAAATAGGGTGCATGTTTGTGTATTTTAACAACATGTTTCTTATTAGTTAATAAAAATTGTTTGAACAGAATATTACATAGGATAAGCTGATATTTTGAAAAGTCAAGCAGCCTTGCTGTTTGGATTTGCAACATTGTCTGCTGAACTTGTGACCTGTATGTTCAGTTGAGTGTTCCATGAACTGTTACTATGGTAAAAGGCATTAAGCAGAATGGGGGTAGGGTACAAAGTTATATCAATTGGAAAGGGTTGAAATGTGTAACCAATAGAGATGTGTGTTAGCGTTTGAATTAATGTGGGAAGCAATATGATTTGATATTGACATGTATATGTGTGCAGAATGAGAGGGAAAGTTTGCAATTTTTGGGGTTTTGCTAAGAGCAGTGTACTACAGACATTCTGTATAAGAATATCTGGTGCGTGATTCAGATACTTTTTAATCTACTAATCAATTTGAAAGGTGAGTTCTTAATTTGTGAGGTATTGTATGTGGTGCCTTTGTTTTTAATTAGACTACTGTGTTTCTCCTGATAAAGTCCAGGGAATACTCTTGTTTGTCTAGAATCACACTGTGAGTCTGTGTGTACTTGTGCAACCATCTGGCAGAAGCATGTGGTTACTTCATGTCTTTGCTGAGAGATAAGTGCTCAAAAAGCTATCATGTTATCAAATTTCAGTACCATTAGAACTGATTAATTACTTATGCATTGGCAGAATGAGTCAGTCATTCACAGTAGACGGCAGTAGTGAATTGTGTAGAATGTATGCAGTCACCTTTCCCCTTCCACAGTAGTGAGTTTCTCCTGCTAAAGTCCAGGGAATAGTCTTGCTTGTCTAGAATCACAGTGTGAGTCAGTGTGCAATTGTGCAACGATTGTGGAAGAAGCAAGTGGTTACTTCATGTCTTTGCAGACACATACATGCTTAAAAAGCTGTCCTGTTGTCAAATTTCAGTAGTATTTGAACCCAGTCATTGCTTATTCATTCGCAGAATGAGTGAGGCATTCACACTAGAGTGCAGTAGTGAAATTTGTAGAATGTATGCAGTCACCTTACCCCTTCCGGACTAGTGAGTTTCTTTGCTAAAGTCCGGGGAATAGTCTTGCTTGTCTAGAATCACACTGTGAGTCTGTGTGCATTTGTACAACCATTGTGGCAGAAGCATGCGGTTACTTCATGACTTTGCACACACATAAGTGCTTAAAAAGCTGTTCTGTTGTCAAATTATAGTAGTATTTGAACCCAGTGATTATTTATGCATTCACAGAATGAGTCAGGCATTCACAGTAGAGTGCAGTAGTGAAATGTGTAGAATGTACGCAGTCACCTTACCCCTTCCAGACTAGTGAGTTTCTCCTGCTAAAGTCCAAGGAATAGTCTTACTTGTCTAGAATCACACTGTGAATCTGTGTGCACTTGTGCAACCATTGTGGCAGAAGCATGTGGTAACTTCATGTCTTTACAGACTCATAAGTGCTTAAAAAGCTGTCCTGTTGTCAAATTACAGTAGTATTTGAACCCAGTCATTGCTTATGCATTGGCAGAATGAGTGAGGCATTCACACTAGAGTGCAGTAGTGAAATTTGTAGAATGTATGCAGTCACCTTATCCCTTCCGGACTAGTGAGTTTCTTTGCTAATGTCCAGGGAATAGTCTTGCTTGTCTAGAATCACACTGTGAGTCTGTGTGCATTTGTACAACCATTGTGGCAGAAGCATGCGGTTACTTCATGACTTTGCACACACATAAGTGCTTAAAAAGCTGTTCTGTTGTCAAATTATAGTAGTATTTGAACCCAGTCATTGCTTATGCGTTCGCAGAATGAGTGAGGCATTCCCACTAGAGTGCAGAAGTGAAATGTGTAGAATGTATGCAGTCACCTTACCCCTTCCGGAGTAGTGAGTTTCTTTTGCTAAAGTCCAGGGAATAGTCTTGCTTGTCTAGAATCACACTGTGAGTCTGTGTGCACTTGTACAACCATTGTGCCAGAAGCATGTGGTTACTTCATGACTCAGCACACACATAAGTGCTTAAAAAGCTGTTCGGTTGTCAAATTATAGTAGTATTTGAACCCAGTGATTATTCATGCATTCACAGAATGAGTCAGGCATTCACAGTAGAGTACAGTAGTGAAATGTGTAGAATGTACGCAGTCACCTTACCCCTTCCAGACTAGTGAGTTTCTCCTGCGAAAGTCCAGGGACTAGTCTTGCTTGTCTAGAATCACACCGTGAGTCTGTGTCCACTTCTGCAACCATTGTGACAGAATCATGTGGTTACTTCATGACTTTGCAGACACATACGTCCTTAAAAATCTGTCCTGTTGTGAAATCTCAGTAGTATTAGAACCTAGTAATTTCTTATGCATTTGTAGAATGAGTCAGGCATTCACACTAGAGTACAGTAGTAGTAAAATGTATAGAATGTATGCAGTCACTTTACCCCTTCCAGACTAGTGAGTTTCTCCTGCTAAAATCCAGGGAATAGTTTTGCTTGTCTAGAATCACACTGTGAGTCTGTGTGCACTTTTGCAACCATTGTGGCAGAAGCATGTGGTTACTTCATGTCTTTGCAGACACATAAGTGCTTAAAAAGCTGTCCTGTTATCATATGTCAGCATTATTTGAACCCTGTGATTGCTTATGCATTCGCAGAATGAATCAGGCATTCACACTAGAGTGCAGCAGTGAAATGTGTAGAATATATGCACTCACCTTACCCTTTCCACACTAGTGTGTTCTACTACTTAAGTGCAGGGAATAGTTTTGCTTGTCTAGAATCACACTGTGAGTCTGTATCCACTTCTGTAACAATTGTGGCAGAAGCATGAGGGTACTTCATGTCTTTGCAGATACATAAGTGCTTTCAAAACTGTCCTGTTCTCAAATTTCAGTAGTATTTGAACACAGTTATTGCTTATGCATTCGTAGAACGAGCCAGGCAGTCTCACTAGCGGGCAGTAGGGAAATGTGCAAAATGTATGCAGTCACCTTACCCCTTCTAGACTAGTAAGTTTCTCCTGCTAAAGTCCAGGGAATAGTCTTGCTTGTCTAGAATCACAATGTGAGTCTATGTCCGCTTCTGCAACCATTGTGGCAGAAGCATATGGTTATTTCATCTCTTTCCTGACATATAACAGCTTAAAAATCTTTTGCACTTGTGCTCCTCTGGTGAGCCATTCAGCACCATGTAATAATCCATTAATTGTGCTAAAACCCAAGCACTTATAAATTCACCCAGGCATTTTCTTTGCAGTACTCCAATCATTAAGTCAGTACACAAGTACTCATGCAATGACTCAGGCCTTAGCACATAAACTGCTTAAAACACCTATCCACTATGCATGTAGTCCTCTTAGCACCTACACATTTGTCTTTAACACCTTCAATTCACCCAGTCAGTGTCCATAGACTCCAGCAAACACTCTGCCACTCCCTTTGCATTCTTTTTGTGACTCATTTAGCACCATGTACTAATCCATTCACTGCCCCAATACCCAACCACTTATAAATTCACTCAGGCAGTTTCCTTGCAGTATTCTAATCATTAAATCAGTACCCATGTACTCATGCAGTGACTCATGCCTTAGCATATAGACTGCTTCAAACACCTATCCACTATGCATGCAGTACTCTGACCACCTATACATTTGTCTTTCACACCTTCAATTCCCCAGTCAGTGTCCATAGACTCCAGGAAACACCCTGCCACTCCCTTTGCACTCCTCTAGTGACCCATTCAGCACCATGTACTAATCCATTCACTGTGCAAAACGCAAAAACTTATACATGTACCCAGGCAGTTTCCTTACAGTAGTCTAATCATTCAGACAGTACCCAAGTACTCATGCAGTGACTCAGGCATTAGCACACAGACTGCTTCAAACACCTAACCACTATACATGCAGTCCTCTAACCACCTACACATTTGTCTTTCACACCTTCAATTTCCCAGTCAGTGTCCATACACTCCAGCAAACACCCTGCCACTCCATTTGCATTCCTCTAGTGACCTATTCAGCTCCATGTACTAATCCATTCACTGCGTCAAAATCCAACCACTTATAAATTCACCCAGGCAGTTTCCCTGCAGTATTCTAATCATTCAGTCAGTACGCAAGTACTCATGCAGTGATCCAGGCCTTAGCACATAGACTGTTTCAAACACCTATCCACTATGCAAGCAGTCCTCTAACTACCTACACATTTGTCTTTCACAACTTCATTTCCCCAGTCAGTGTCAATAGACTCCAGGAAACACCCTGCCACACACTTTGCACTCCTCTAGTGACCCATTCAGCACCATGTACTAATCCAATCACTGCGCAAAGATACAACCACTTATAAATTCACCCAGGTAATTTCCTTGACGTACTCCAATTATTCAATCAGTACCTAAGTACTCATACAATGTTCCAGGCCTTAACACATACACTGGTATAAACCCTTGTTCATTAGACATGAAGTCCTGTAACCACCTACACATTTGTCTTTCAGGCCTTCAAATACAATTTCAATTAGTGATTATAAAAGAAAGTGCTTAAATGATTTATATACAATGTGTTTGTTTAGTAATAGAAAAATATAATTTCTAGATTTATTAAAATTAAAATTTGTATATATTTATTTTTTACAGATATTGTTTATTATCATTAAAATAAACTCATCATGCCAGCAAAGAGAAAAGAACATAAAAGGGACTATTATTTGAAGAAAATTCAACAACAAGTATTGGATGAACAACATCATGTGGGTAAAAAGAAAAAGTCTTCGGGTAAGACAACAAAAGAATTCGTTAAAAAACTTTCAAAGCCTAGAAACAGTGTGCAGATTGTGCAAAGTACAAAGAATGCTCCGACCAGTAAAACGAATATGAATAAAAACAATGGAAAAAATTGAAAATTATATTCAAAAGGCACAATGTATGGTAAAAGAAGGCAAAATCTGTATAAATAAATCAGAAAAAAGATTGTTATAATAGAATTGTTTTTAACCTACTGAAAGATTTAAAAAAATATAAAAAAGAGCACTATTTTATAAAAAAGAAAAAGCATATTGAAGCCATTGAAACTATAGGAGAAAAGATTTTAAATTAAAAAGGAAATTATTATTTTTAGTTTTAAACAGAATTTGATCACTACATAAACCAATCTATTTTATGAAGGCCAAAAGTAAGAAGAAAAGAGTAATTAACAGAAGGAATTTTTGTGATTTTTTTGGGGTGAATGGAAACACAGTACAAGTTCAGAGCCTTTCTTTAATGAAGAAAGTTCTTTTTAAATCAATAATGTATTGCATGCAGTTGATACCAGTGGTCGACGGTATGAGGTTTGAAATGGTTGTCCAATTGAAAGAGAAGATGGTTCCTAGAAATGCAGAACAAGTGATAGCTGAAGAAGTTCTAGGGAGACGTCCTAAAGCCCCAGTGTACACTTGGGATTGCAGTAGTATTTGTAGTTTACAACAGGAATCCATTGATGTTTTATGACATTTCTTATGAGAATATATTAAAAAAAAGTGTTAAACAAAAGATTAAGATGTGGCAAGGACTACATCCTTGCAGAGTGAGTTAAAATACTGGTTTGCAAGGTCATTCTCTGGCTTTTCTTTCTAGAAAAGTATGTCAAAGTGTTTTCATCATTTCAGGATGCTAGCAGTACATCATTCTCAAATGCCAAAGTTAGTCAAAAGATTGTATTACGCAAAAAGTCCAGCATTAATGGTAAATGAGCTGAACAGTGCTCTTTTGCGTGGATCAGTATCAGATGTGAAGATGGTTTGTGATGAAATTGAGTTTTGTTACTTTGCTCCTGGACAAGAGAGTGCAGAAACTGGCACATTAACAGAGCAAAATGTGGGGGAGAATGTGCAACCTACTACTACAAAAAATTTTGAAGGACAAATTACAAAGTTTAAGGTGATTTCAGGTGAAAGGCCAAATTATTGCTGTATTTGTTGCCGGCGAAGTCAAGTCAAGTCAAAAGATTAATATAGCGCGCTACATACCCAGAGGGTCTCAAGGCGCTTGAAGAAGGGTGGGGAGTTACTTGTCGAATATCCACGTTTTGAGTTGTTTCTGAATGCTAGGTGGTTCTGAATAAGGCGAAGGTCAGTGGGAAGTGAGTTCCAAGTTTTAGCTGCTAGGTAGGAGAAGGATCTACCTCCCATGGTGGTTTTGTTGATGCGGGGTACAGTGGCAAGGGCTTGGTTGGAGGATCGTAGCTGGCGGGAGGGGGTGTAGAAGGATAGTCGTGTGTTGAGGCATTCGGGTCCGATTTCGTAGAGTGCTTTGTGTGCGTGGGTTAGGAGCCGGAAAGTGATCCTCTTATTGACGGGGAGCCAGTGGAGGTTTTTCAGGTGATCAGAGATGTGTTCTTTACGCGGGATGTCTAATATGAATTTGAATTTGAATTTAAAATATTTGTATAGCGCATCATTCACCAGGCGGTTTCTTGGCGCTGTGGAAGCCACTTTAGCAGTAGGGACGAGAACTGGCAAAAGGAAAGAAAAAAAAAAAGAGGGGGGTCAGTTTACATTGCAGAAAGCCTGAGTGAATAGAAAGGTCTTGAGATCTTTTCTAAAAGTGGAATATTGTGTGGCCAGACGTAAGTGGTCGGGGAGGGAATTCCAGAAGGATGGTGCTAGGAATGAAAAATTGGTTCCACCCCATTTCTTACGTCTGTACCGGGGAACCTGGAGAAGAGCTTGAGTAGATGAGCGAAGCTCACGAGCAGGGGTATATTCTTTTAACAATGAAGAGATGAAAGCAGGGGCAGTGCCCTGGCGGGCCTGAAAGACCATGCAGCCTGTTTTAAAAAGGGATCGCTCCCTAACAGGTAGCCAGTGTAGTGCCTTCAATAGAGGGGTAGAGTGGTGGGACCGAGAGAGGCCATGCACCAATCTGGCCGCCTGGTTTTGAACCAGCTGGAGCTTCCGCAGACTATACGCTGGGATGCCGTTGTAGAGGGCGTTGGCATAGTCCAGCCGGGAAACAACCAGAGGGGACATGATTAGCTTAAGTGCAGGAGGAGAGAAAAAGCGAGAGACAGAGCGAATAGTTCGAAGAACAAGAAAGCAGGAAGAAACAACAGAACTGATTTGTGAGTGAAGGTTGAGATGATGGTTGAGTTTGATGCCCAGAGTCTTAACTGAGGGAGAGGGTGTGGGAGAGGATCCAAGAGAAGAAGGCCAAAAGGAAGAATTCCAGGGACTGGAGGAACAACCCGTAAGGACCAATTCTGTTTTGTCAGGGTTCAACTTCAGATGGTTGTGGTTCATCCAGTCCCTGATAAAAATCATAATAGACTGAAAATTGGAGATAGAGTGTGAGGAAGAGGACAGATTGAAGATGAGCTGGAGGTCGTCTGCATAATTGTAGACAGTGACCTCTAGTTGCTGAAGTGCGAAAATCAGAGGTTAGATATAAAGATTGAACAAAAGAGGGGAAAGAGAAGAACCCTGGGGGACACCACATGTGACTTTGAGTTGGGTAGCTGAGAAATCCCCTAACCGGACCGCCTGGGTGCGGTCCCTCAGGAAGGACGATAGCCAGACCAGGGCTGAGCCCCCGACCCCCGCCGCTCCGACACGGGAAAGTAAGATGGAATGATCCACCGTATCGAAAGCGGCGGAAAGATCGAGGAGCACCAGAGCCTGGCGGCAGTTTTGGTCCATGCCCTCCCTGAGGTTATTAAGGACCGACACCACGACAGACTCGGTGGAGTGCCTAGGCCGAAAGCCTGCCTGGCGGGACGCTAGGCCCCCATTGGCTTCCACATGGGCACTGAGGACCGATGTTACGTGTCGCTCCTGCACCTTGCCCAAGTAGGGCAGGAGAGAGATGGAACGATAATTGGCTGGAGCAGAGGGGTCCGCGCCAGGCTTTTTAAGAATGGGCACTATGGTGGTGGTTTTAAGTGCTGGAATTACCACCCCCTGGGCCAATGAGTTGTTAAGAAGGGAGATTGGCGGTTTAGGGCAAACAGAGTAAATCTGTTGCAAAATATGGGCTGGACAGATATCCGCCGGGGAGCCAGACTTAACTTTGGGGAGTATTGTGAGAAACATTTCTTCAGTAAGCGGGGGGATAGAGGAAAGGCAACAGTGAACAGAAGGGGGAGAAGGCTCGGAGAAGGTGGGGGAGGGAAGTGGGATATTAGCTTTGATATTACTAATTTTTTCTAAAAAATAAACATTCAAAGAGTCACAGAGGGATTGAGTGGGGGGGGCTTAAGGGTGGCCCTGTCAGAATAGGCCAAGTCCTGAACGATGGAGAAGATCTCCCTAGATTTGTTCTCTGCCATAAGAATTTTTGTTGAGAAATATTCAGATTTAGCCTTTAGTATGGCCCTTTTGTAATCGCTCAGCACCGTCAAATAATGAGCTTTTAATAGAGGGCAATAGTCTTTTCTCCATTGCCTCTCGGCCCGCCGGAGAGTCAACTTCTTGGTCTTCAAGTCATCACCAAACCACCAATTCGACTCCTTGGATCTTCGGATTTATATCCGTCGTAATGGGGCTACCGTGTCGCAGCCTTCGGCAAGCCAGGTGTTGATAGCAGCGGCTTGAGAGATAGAGGATAAGCCCTCTAAGTTAGGTGCGGAGTTTAAAAGGGAGGATGACAATGCAGGGAGGTCTACCCTGTTCCAGTTCCGCGCCCAGGTGTTTTTGACAGGCGGGATCTTTGTGGCCAACTTGAGGCAGAGGGAGAATGAAATCAGGGCATGGTCTGACCAGGGGCAAGGGGACACGGACATGGAAGAGACCGAGGTGTTGAGAGACCAGACCTGGTCTAGTACATGACCGTGAGTGTGTGTAGGGGTCAGGAGGTGAGAAACAAAATTCAGGGATGTAAGAGAGTCAGAAAATTGCTTCGAAGCGGTGCATTCGTTGGGGTCCGAGGGCCAATAATTGAAGTCCCCCAATACCAGCACTGAGGTGTGATTAATCGCTAAGGTGGCTAATAAGTCTTGGAATGCTGGCAAGAACAGGTGAGAGGGCTGGGGAGGGCGATACATTAATAGACAGGTAAGCGGAGGAGAGAAGGCAAGAGAACGCGCCACAAGGTGCTCGGTAGGATTGATAGGGGAGGAGGGAAGGAGTTGGAAGTTGTGCTCTGATCGAGAGATGAGGGCCACACCTCCCCCTGCCTTGCCTGCTGATCGATCAGCACGGAGGGCCACATAAGAAGGGGGAAGAGCGGCCAATAGAGAGGGCAGGGAAGACTCACAGAACCATGTTTCTGTTAACAATAACATGTCAGGCTGGTGAGTGTCGAGCAGCACAAAAAGCTCCTGATGGTGCTTTACTGCCGACCTGGTATTAAGTAAAATAATGGACAGTGAAGGTGAGAGGGGTGAAGAGCCTGAATGGGGAGCATGGGACAAAGGAGAAGCTGGGTTAGTAGGTATAGGATGAAGGGAGGTGGGATCAAGGCCAAGAGCAGAAATGCGCTTGATGACGGGGACATCCAGGGGCCAGTGACCCTGCATAGCCAGTAGCTCATCAGATGTATATGGGGGGACATGAGGACGCGCCCCTAGCCCCGTCTGGCCGCGGACGGGCGCATACGGGCTTGACTTAGGCTCGACTTCGGCGCGCCTTCGTCGCGCCCGCTGCGCTCGTCCGCTGCGCTGCCTCATTGGGGGACGTCTAAAATAGGGGCGGAGCGCGGGGGTGTGACGCCGAGCTAGGTCGCCTGACCAGCCCAACCAAAGATGGCGCCCACACTCCACCGAGCCCAGACAAGGTAGAATTAAAATTAGTCTCCAGTTGACTTTGTGATGATAAAAACAGCTTCTCTAGTCCAGATGAGCCTGGCTGAGGCGTTCTGGATGCGTTGTAGTTTTTTCTGAAGTTTTGCGGTGGTGCCGGCGTAGAGGGTGTTTCCGTAGTCCAGTCGGCTCGTGACCAGAGCGTGGGTGACTGTTTTTCTAGTTTTGGTAGGGATCCAGCGAAATGTTTTTTTGAGCATGCGAAGAATGTTGAAGCAAGATGAAGAAACGGCGTTGACTTGTCTGTTCATCGAGAGTGAGGAATCCAGGATGACGCCCAGGTTCCGTGCGTGGTCCGTCGGGATGGGTGCTTTTCCAAGGGCCTCTGGCCACCAAGAGTCGTCCCAGGCGGAGGGGGAGGAACCTAAGATGAGGACTTCTGTTTTGTCTGAGTTCAGTTTCAGACGGCTGTGCTTCATCCATTCGGCTACTTCTTTCATTCCTTCGTTTAGGTTGGTTTTGGCCGTGTTAGGGTCTCTGGTGAGTGATAGGATCAGTTGAGTGTCGTCGGCGTAGGAGATGATGCTGAGGTTATGTTGGCGTGCGATGGCCGCGAGGGGGCTCATGTAAACGTTGAAGAGGGTGGGACTGAGTGAGGACCCTTGAGGTACGCCACAGATGACTTCAGTGGCCTCTGACTTGAATGGTGGAAGGCGGACTCTCTGGGTTCTTCCGGAGAGGAACGAGGTGATCCATTCCAGTGCTTTTCCTTGGATTCCGAGGTTTTTGAGGCGCTGTAGAAGGGTGCTATGGCAGACTGTGTCGAAGGCTGCGGAGAGGTCGAGGAGGATGAGGGCGACTGTGTCTCCATTGTCCAGTAGAGTTCGAATGTGGTCTGTTGCTGCGATGAGGGCGGTTTCGGTGCTGTGCTTGGCTCGGAAGCCGGACTGTGAGGAGTCGAGGGATTTGTTGGTTTCGAGGAATGCGGCGAGCTGGTTGTTGACAGCTTTCTCGATGACTTTGGCCGGGAATGGAAGGAGTGAGATAGGGCGATAGTTTTTGAGTTCGGTGGGGTCAGCTGTGGGTTTCTTCAGGAGGGCGCTGAGTTCGGCATGTTTCCAGCTTTCCGGGAAGGTTGCGGAGTTGAGGGAGCAGTTGATGACGTCTTGGAGGTGCGGTGCAATGATGGAGTCTGCTTTGTTAAAGATGTGGTGAGGGCAAGAGTCAGTGGGGGATCCTGAGTGGATAGAGTTCATCAGATGGATGGTGTCCTCAGTGGAGATTGGCTTCCAGTCATTGAGGATGTTCAGGGGGGGTGGGGTTCCTGCAGGGGATTGGGAGGGTTGGTCTCCGGGTTGGTTGTCGAAGCTGTTGTGGATGTCTGCAATTTTGTTGTGGAAGAATGAGGCTAGGGAGTCGCAGAGGGCTTGAGAGGGGGTGATGTCGTTGGAGTTGGCTGAGGGGTTGGTAAATTCCTTGATGATGTTGAATTATTCCTTGCTGTTGTGGGCGTTATTATCTAGACGGTCCTTGAAGGCTGCTTTCTTGGCATTTCGGATTAGTTGGTGGTGTATGCGGGTGGCGTTTTTGAAGGCGTCCTTGGTGCTGGTGGTTGGGTCTTTTTTCCAGGCCTTTTCGAGGGAGCGACAGAGTTTCTTGGATTTCTTAAGGTCATCGTTGAACCAGGAGGCCTTCTTGCTGCCTAGTTTGATTTATCGTTTTTTCAGTGGTGCTAGGATGTCGGCGCTGTTGGATAACCATTGGGTGATGTTGGTGGCTGCTTGGTCTGGGTTTGAGGAGTGGGCGGGGGGCTTTTGAAGAAGCGATGAGGAGATCTGGTCGATGGTGATTTTGTTCCAGTTTCTTTGCAGAGTGGGTTGGGGGTGGTTGTTGGATGTGGGCTTGTTGTAGGTAAAGTGAACGCAGCTGTGGTCAGTCCAAAGGAGAGCTGTGGTGTGGCTGAAGGAAACATGTTTGCTGGAGGTGAAGATAGGGTCGAGTGTGTGACCTGCGATGTGGGTGGAGGTAGTGACAAGTTGTTTAAGTCCGAGGTTTGCGAGGTTGTCCAAAAGGGTGGTGGTGTTGCGGTCGTTGTTCTTTTCAAGGTGAAAGTTGAGGTCTCCCAAAAGGATGTAGTCCTCGGAGGGGAGCGCGTGTGGAGTGATGAAGTCCGTGATGTCTTCACTAAATTGTGCGCGGGGTCCTGGTGGCCTGTAAAGGAGGGTGCCTCTGAGTGTGGTCTTGGGGTTGATGTGGATCTGGAAATGAAGGTGTTCAGAGTTGGCGAGATTGATGTCTGAGCTGGTTGAGATGCGGATGGATTTCTTGTGGACGATAGCGATGCCTCTTCCTGTGTGGCCGGTGCGGTCCTTGCGAATGATCTTATAGCCTTTCGGGATGGCAATGGTGATGTCTGGGGCTGATGTGGCGTTCATCCATGTTTCTGTTAGGAAGGCGACGTCCGGAGAGATGGTGTCGAGTAGATTCCAGAGGTCAATGGCGTGTCTGTGGACCGATTGGGTGTTGAGCAGGATACATTGTAGGTGGTTGGGGTCGGATATCTGTTGTGTGTTCGTAGATGAGGAGTAGTTCTTGGTGCCGTCGAACTTGCAGGAGTTGCAGGAAAAGGGTCCATGAGTGTGGCCAGGAGCAGCTTGGACGCAGTTGAGGGATCGGCCGGGGTTGAGGGCTAGGAGGGTGGTGGCATCGTAAGTAATGCGGGAGGGTTGGACTTCACAAGGACCAGGGGCTCTGGCGCTGGGCGCGGTCTTGGCGCGGACGGGCGTAGATGGGCTTACCTTTGGCGCACCTTCGGCGTGGCCGTAGCGCGTGGACGCTGCGCGTGCGGACATCTGCCATAAATGGAGAGAGGAGGGGGCGGAGCGTGGGAGGGGCAGCAGCTGGGAGGCGGTAGCAGGGAGGAGGGGCGGGCCAGGGAACACACAACAAGATAGGGGGTCAAAGGGAGAGTAAGGCAGGGGCAGCAGATGCACCACGGCACCGGGGGCACAAACCAGTTCCCAGCCTGATGCAAAAGTAATACCTAAATCACTGCGCTAGGTAAATTAAATAAATAAAACACAGCGCGAGGCTAATTAAATAAATAAAACACAGCGCGAATTAAATTAAATAAATAAAAACACAGCGCGAGGCTAATTAAATAAATAAAACACAGCGCAAACTAAATTAAATAAATAAAAACACAGCGCGAGGCTAATTAAATAAATAAAACACAGCACGAACTAAATTAAATAAATAAAGCAGTTACAACTCTGCAGTCTCGATGCGGTACCACCAGCAGGCCAGATCGTCAACAGGAGCTGGGATCAGGGAGCGTGGGGGGAGCGACCGTGCTGGATGAGGTCCAGGTGATCACAGCGCGTCAGAGGAGGTAGGGAGCACTCTGTTCGTGGGTGGGAGGGGCAGCAGCTGGGAGGCGGTAGCAGGGAGGAGGGGCGGGCCAGGGAACACACAACAAGATGGAGGGTCAAAGGGAGAGTAAGGCAGGGGCAGCAGATGCACCACGGCACCGGGGGCACAAACCAGTTCCCAGCCTGATGCAAAAGTAATACCTAAATCACTGCGCTAGGTAAATTAAATAAATAAAACACAGCGCGAGGCTAATTAAATAAATAAAACACAGCGCAAACTAAATTAAATAAATAAAAACACAGCGCAAGGCTAATTAAATAAATAAAACACAGCGCGAACTAAATTAAATAAATAAAAACACAGCGCGAGGCTAATTAAATAAATAAAACACAGCGCGAACTAAATTAAATAAATAAAGCAGTTACAACTCTGCAGTCTCGATGCGGTACCACCAGCAGGCCAGATCGTCAACAGGAGCTGGGATCAGGGAGCGTGGGGGGAGCGACCATGCTGGATGAGGTCAGACTAGGACTGTTGATCTGTATTTAAAAAGTGAAAGAGAAAAGAATGATAAGTGAAAGGAATTTGCAACTTATTTGTTGGTAAAGAGTTGTTTTGATTTGGGTTCTGACCAGCGTACTTGCAAATATTTTTATAACAAATTAGATGAGAATAAAATGCCTGCTAGAGCTGTCCATAATAGTCTAGAGTTGGTAACTATTCCTCTAGAACTGATAGATTTAAATACGTAGGAGTCTATCATGATTCAATGTGTGCACCCATTTCAAGCCAATGTTAATATGGAGCCTAAAACAGGTAAATTGCCTCCTTCAGATTTACAGAGAGGATTAAAAGAAAGAGTTGTATATTTACCCCTAGATTTAAAGAAAAATATTGAAACTATTGGTGTAGAGCATGTAGAAAGTGATTCACTCGTTATTCTAGTTAATGGTGTTCCTTCTAAGAGTAAGAAAATCTGGCAAGATTTAGTGGATGTTAGGAAAGTGCAAAAGGCAACATTATATCTATTATGAGTACTAAGAAAAAGTGTATGTGGAAGAAGAAGAAATACTTTTAGGAGATGAAACTGAAACGTCAAGTAGTGAAATTGAAAAAGTGTACATGTCCAAAAGTGAAGAAATCTATGAACATTATAGTGTACATCCACTTAATTCAAAAGAAGTCTTGGGGAATACTATTAAATTATTCCAAATGAAACAAGCATTTGCAATGCAATAGGTCTCCCAATATTAAAGTTTTAGCTATTGGCATTGGTAAATAATGGAACACCAATAGCTCAAACTTTATTAATGCGTGACCTATTGCATTGCAAATGCTTGTTTTTTATATTTGCTGTTCTATATAGCACAAACTCGACCCGAACGTACTGGAATGCTTTACACGAGCAACAGCGGCATTCACAAGGACACTAATTTTGTTAGGCACGAGGAGATTATGTGATTTGCCCAGAATCACAGAATGTTGAGCCGACGCTGAGACTCGAACCTGAGGCCTAGATGTATCAAGCCTTTTGCGATTCCTTAAGGCCGAAATTCTGCGAATTTCGGCCTTAAGGAATCGCAAACGGACATTTAGCATATTTTGGGATGTATCACACATTAGCAAAATAAGGAATCGCAAAAAATTGCGATTCCTTATTTTGCTTATGCATTTAAGGAATCGCAATTTTGCGATTCCTTAAATGGCATGTATGAAACTTTTTTAAATTGCGAATTTGGGTTAAGGAATCGCAAATTAACACCAATTTGAGGTTCGTGTTAATTTGCGAAATCCTTTTAAAAAACAAAATATGACTATTTTGAAGGTGGCATGTGACACACATACATGCCCATAGGGCATGTATGTGTGCCATATGCACACACATGTAAGTTTCAGGGGTGCAGCAGGGTGTCCATGAGACACCCCTGCACCCTTGAAATAATTCTCAAATTGCGATTAGCAAATTGCGAATTCGCAATTTGAGAATTACTGCACAATCATTCCTATGGGCCTCCTGGCCCATAGAAATGAATGGGAAAATTATTCCTTAATTGCGATTAGCAATTTGCTAATCGCAATTAAGGAATTTTAAGGAATCGCTAAAAAATAGCGAAATTCTACATACATACCATTTTGCACTTCCCAAATAGCGATTCCTTAACAATCGCTATTAGAGAAGTGCAAAATGGTTTCTTGATACATCTGCCCCTCCATCTCCAGTTCCAAAGTCGGAAGCTCTTACCCCACATCCTCTAAAGACAGGACTGCAGGTGATCCGGTTTAAATGTGTACAAATCTCTCACATTACAAACTAGTAAAGCTGTGGAGATGTGAGTCTACCGAGTGCACGGGGTGCAGAGTTCAGCGTATTGTTTTACGCAGGTTGGACTAGTCCACTCATTTGTACCTGCAGGGTGTAGTGTAGGATATGCAGGAGAGAGTATGGTGGGGACGATAATAATAATAGCTGAGACAGCCCCTCTTTGGAATAATAGCATTCCCGATAGTGCATAGATTTAGTGAACTCCTATGGCGCCCTCCGCTAGAGAGCTGCGAAGCAAGGAGAGCGCGTTCCGCCTGTCGAGTCCCAGAGCCGGAATGGAATGGATAAATAATATCCATCGGTTAAGAGTGCAATATAAAAAAAAATGTGGATGCATCACATGGGGATGTCGTGGAGGGTTAAAAGGTTACATGCGAGCATAGGCAAAAGGCAAATGGTTATTGCAGTAAAGACGTATCAGGGGATCAAGAATACACGGCAAATGATAATAGCAACGGCCATGGATTATTGCAGCAGACTTTGCTATATCCTTGGAAAGATGTGATGATAGCGCGCATTCTCCCGTTAGCCTGGCCTAGCAACGCTACACTAGTCCGACATATAAACTTGGCTTCATGGATTCCATCGTAGCCCAATGTCACATTTGTCTTTTGAGGATCACTTGTCAGTGGCCTGTATCGGTTTCTTCTGGTTATGTTGAGTCTGTTTTACTGTTGACTAATAACACGCATCACGCATGAGTAATACCTAATTCCCGGATGGATGGAACACGAGAGCCTTGCTTTGAAAGAAAACGGTGTGTACAGCAGAGTAAGATAATCAATGTGTTTGTTGAAACGTATTCCTTTTCTTGTTGAAACGTGTCAAGCTCTGCATGACATTTAACTGGTTTTAATATATCTTGCTGGTATTAAAGGATGTGCAAAAATACATTTTGTAACATAGGATCATGTGACCAGATTACTGACTGCCTTTTACATGACAGGGCACGGGCTGTGCACGAGGCATTGTAATATTTGTGACAATTTGACAGCTTAGTACCTGCCTTAATAGAGTTCATCATCATTATAATTGTGTAGCTACTATATAGTTATATTTTTATAAAATCTTTTTCTATATGTTAGTTCAGTGTATGTCCTACAAATCTTATAAACTTGTTGATTTCGTAACAAATTCTGTTATTATCCATCAACAATAGTTTTAATTTTGCTTTTGGTTCTGATGTAGACTCCAAAAATATGGAAGGCTGTAGGGAGTTTATTCCTTTCGGGTAATATCCCTGTTCAAATCAATAAACTCTGCATAATCAACTTAATAATCAAACCACATTCTGCACAGCCTTTTCTCATGATAAATACCCATCCTTGTTTGTGACATCTCTGATAACAGCAGCTCACATACTCAGAATGTTTGGTTCGCGCTGGTCTGGATAATTATCTCTGGTGCTATGGATGTATGATTATTTAATCATTTGACCACAGTGGATTTTATAAATTGAGCCGAAGTGGGGCGTTAAATTGGTCATGTACAAATTTCCTCTTTTATTATTCATCGAGGTTTTGTTTTGTTGGTTTGATAAATAGGTCACAGGGACTTCCAATTATTTTTGGCAAATATCCCTTCAAGGACCCTCACAAAGGAATGAGATAAGATAGTACTGATTATCAAGAACTACGCTAAATAGGCACGATCAGCTAGTTCACTAATCAACCTTCAAGTTAACAGTGATGAGATGTTGAGTTCAGAGAGTTTTCAAAGGCAACAGCTGTATACAACCAGGTTTAGGCAGCAGCATGCTTTTGTTTTTCACTTTCTCATTTTGTTTGTGACGTTTGATTGCAATGAAAGTAAAGAAGAATAAACATTTGAGCAGCATTTAAAGTAAGACGTATTGGCTTTGGTAATGCTTGTCCGCACTATGGGGCTCATTAGGATGGTGGACGGAAGTGCCTCCGCAGCCCTGGAGTATGCGGAACATGCCTTTTCTGCGTCCGCCTGTCGCGGTCACTCCGTCCGCCAGATCAGGATAGGAAAGATGGCCCAAATTCTGTCCGCGACGGAAGATCACGCTCAACTACACCCGACCATGCGGCGGACGTAACCAATCCAGACACTCCGCCGTACGGATTGACGTCTAGGACCGTCCCCCAAATCAAGATGGCGGAAAATACACATAAAAGCGCTGCGGAAAAACAACCTGCCTGAACACTGCGGATGCCCCACAGCGAACATACCCACCACGAGCTGCTCGCCGACATGGACCCAGCACTACACACTTACCCGATACTCTTCGCGATCAACCACGTCCTAGTCTTGGCCCACTATCGAGGACGACGCAGGTACGCTACAAACCATTCGCTGTCTGGAGGGGAGTACCTGTAAGGGTCGTGACGTTGGGAGGGGGAGTGTCACGTATCTGAACGCACTGATTTGAAGCAAATACAAATACACACCTGTATCACACACGCAGGAATGACTCCGACAAAGCACGACACATAATTGACTTGCTTTATTAAACATAATCTGGGTATCATCACAGTGTAGGCTTGAGCATGGGCATTGTGTCCACCACAGCTGGTACATCAGAGGCAGCAAACGAGAGGGCAGACAGCATTATCAGAACAGCAACAGGGCATTGTGGACACCAGAGCAGGTACATCAGAGGCAGCAAACGACAGGGCAGAATGCATTATCAGAACAGCAACAGGGCATTGTGGACACCAGAGCAGGTACATCAGAGGCAGCAAACGACAGGGCAGAATGCATTATCAGAACAGCAACAGGGCATTGTGGACACCAGAGCAGGTACATCAGAGGCAGCACATGAGAGGGCAGAATGCATTATCAGAACAGCAACAGGGCATTGTGGGCACCAGAGCAGGTACATCAGAGGCAGCACATGAGAGGGGTTAAGTGCATCAACAGTCCATTTCACTGCACAGGTACATCAGAGGCAGTACATGAGAGGGGCTAAATGCATCAACAGTCCATTGCACTGCACAGGTACATCAGAGGCAGCACATGAGAGGGGCTAAGTGCATCAACAGTCCATTGCACTGCACAGGTACATCAGAGGCAGCACATGAGAGGGGCTAAGTGCATCAACAGTCCATTGCACTGCACAGGTACATCCGAGGCAGCACATGAGAGGGGCTAAGTGCATCAACAGTCCATTGCACTGCACAGGTACATCAGAGGCAGCACATGAGAGGGGCTAAGTGCATCAACAGTCCATTGCACTGCACAGGTACATCAGAGGCAGCACAGGAGAGGGCAGAATGCAGTATCAGAACAGCAACAGGGCATTGAGGACACCAGAGCAGGTACATCAGAGGCAGCACATGAGAGGGCAGAATGCATTATCAGAACAGCAACAGGGCATTGTGGACACCAGAGCAGGTACATCAGAGGCAGCAAACGACAGGGCAGAATGCATTATCAGAACAGCAACAGGGCCTTGTGGACACCAGAGCAGGTACATCAGAGGCAGCAAACGACAGGGCAGAATGCATTATCAGAACAGCAACAGGGCATTGAGGACACCAGAGCAGGTACATCAGAGGCAGCACATGGGAGGGCAGAATGCATTATCAGAACAGCAACAGGGCATTGTGGACACCAGAGCAGGTACATCAGAGGCAGCAAACGACAGGGCAGAATGCATTATCAGAACAGCAACAGGGCATTGTGGACACCAGAGCAGGTACATCAGAGGCAGCAAACGACAGGGCAGAATGCATTATCAGAACAGCAACAGGGCATTGTGGACACCAGAGCAGGTACATCAGAGGCAGCAAACAACAGGGCAGAATGCATTATCAGAACAGCAACAGGGCATTGTGGACACCAGAGCAGGTACATCAGAGGCAGCACATGAGAGGGCAGAATGCATTATCAGAACAGCAACAGGGCATTGTGGACACCAGAGCAGGTACATCAGAGGCAGCAAATGACAGGGCAGAATGCATTATCAACAGCAACAGGGCATTGTGGACACCAGAGCAGGTACATCAGAGGCAGCAAACGACAGGGCAGAATGCATTATCAGAACAGCAACAGGGCATTGTGGACACCAGAGCAGGTACATCAGAGGCAGCAAACGACAGGGCAGAATGCATTATCAGAACAGCAACAGGGCATTGTGGACACCAGAGCAGGTACATCAGAGGCAGCAAACGACAGGGCTGAATGCATTATCAGAACAGCAACAGGGCATTATGGACACCAGAGCAGGTACATCAGAGGCAGCACATGAGAGGGCAGAATGCATTATCAGAACAGCAACAGGGCATTGTGGACACCAGAGCAGTTACATCAGAGGCAGCACATAAGAGGGCAGACAGCATTATCAGAACAGCAACAGGGCATTGTGGACACCAGAGCAGGTACATCAGAGGCAGCACAAGTACGTATTACAAGCAACCCGTCCCAAGGACCACAGCAGTGGAAGTTTGTTTACAATGGCAATGAACACACCATGTTCAATGACATGTGAGTGAACTGAACATCACCTCACATCACACTATCAGGTGGATTGCGTGAAGTACCTGCATCGGACAGACTGCCAGCACCAGAAACTGGAGTGTGAGACACAGCCACAGCTCGAGTGACTGACACATGGGCCACAGACCCAGACACACTGCCAGCACCAGAAACAGGAGTGTGACACACAGCCACAGATGTAGTGACTGACACGTGAGCCACAGACCCAGACACACTGCCAGCACCTGATACAGGAGTGTGAGACACAGCCACAGCTCGAGTGACTGACACATGCGCCACAGACCCAGATACACTGCCAGCACCTGATACAGGAGTGTGAGACACAGCCACTGCTCGAGTGACTGACACATGCACCACAGACCCAGATAAACTGCCAGCACCTGATACAGGAGTGTGAGACACAGCCACAGCTCGAGTGACTGACACATGGGCCACAGACCCAGATACACTGCCAGCACCTGATACAGGAGTGTGAGACACAGCCACAGCTCAAGTGACTGACACATGCACCACAGACCCAGATACACTGCCAGCACCTGATAAAGGAGTGTGAGACACAGCCACAGCTCGAGTGACTGACACCTGGGCCATAGACCCAGACCCACTGCCAGCACCAGAAACAGGAGAGGGCACAACTGATACAGTGGTACTACATGATGCATGACAGCAAACAACAGACACAGTGCCACTATCTGACACATGCGAGTCAACTGCAGCTGCACCACTGGGACCACTGAAATGATGAGCCACAGGCTGTATGGGCCAGGAGGCAGGGTGGCTCTGGGAGCGGGGGATAGTTGCACTTGACCGACATCGGGGTGGGCATGTCTCAATGGTGTGTGTCTACGTCTCTTGGGGATATGTGAGTGCACCCTGGACAGGACAGGACTGGCAAGTGGGTCGGACTGAAATGAAATATCACCCACCATGGGTGGTGCATCTGCTGCCGGGGGTATGCTCTCTGGGGACGTGCTGGAGCCTGCTTGTCATTTGCTGTGTGGCTGCCTTCTGGCCTCTGCAACATGTGTCATGGGGGATGCTACAACAGGGTCCACCTTCCTCTGCTCCTGACGGGCCCTGATGGGAGTGGAGGTAAGGGGTGACTCCACCGCGGAGACATCTGTATTCCGTTCCCTCAACAACATCAGCCTCAGTGCAGTAAGGGGTGATGTATGCCTGTCCTTGATAGCGCCAGTGTCCATGGGAGAAGCCTTGTCCCTTGGAAGTTCCTTTTCCTTAGGAGGAATGTTGTCTGTGGACTTTCCCTGTTCCCTGGATGGTGCCCTGTTCCTGGCAGCAGACTTGTCTTCTGTGGTGTACCTGTCTCCAGAACACACCTTCTCCCTGTGTGTGTCCCTGCCCTTGGGAGTGTCCCTGCTCTTCTTAGGTGCCTTTGTCTTTTGACTGTCCTTGTCCCTGCCCTTGGGAGTGGCTCCTTCCTTACTAGTGTCCCTGCCCTTGGGAGTGGCTCCTTCCTTACTAGTGTCCCTGCCCTTGGGAGTGGCTCCTGTCTTACTAGTGTCCCTGTCCTTGGGAGTGGCTCCTTCCTTACTAGTGTCCCTGCCCTTGGGAGTGGCTCCTTCCTTCCTAGTGTCCCTGTCCTTGGGAGTGTCCCTGCTCTTATGAGGTGCCTTTGTCTTTTGACTGACCTTGTCCCTGCCCTTGGGAGTGGCCCCTTCCTTACTAGTGTTCCTGTCCTTGGGAGTGTCCCTGCTCTCCAGAGGTGCCTTTGTCTTCTGACTGTCCTTGTCCAAGGTAGTGTCCATGGAACTGGGAGTAACCCTTGCCTTGGGAGTACCTTTTGTGTGGGATGCCTGTGTAGCATGTGAAGGCATTTCCCCCAACACCACTTGTGATCCCGTGTGTGTACTCCAGTGTATATGACGTTGTCTTTGTGAACAGATTTTGCCGACCTAGGGGATGGTGTCTGAGCCCTCCGTGCCCTGACGTGCTGGCTGACGCTGCTTCTAGTGCAACAACCTGTATTTGAGTCCTGGTCAGAATATTCACTCCCCCCTGAGACATCCAGTGTTGTAGTTTGGGAAACAGAAGTAGCACCCAGTCCATGCGACTGCACAATGGCAGACGACACACTGCTAGCCAATGACTGAACTGTCCTGTGTAGACCAGCAAGATCGCCATGCATCCCTTCCATGGATGCCACCACCTGCCCCAACTTCCTATCGTGGTCTTGGAATGCATTTATCATATTGGTCTGCCCCACACACAGCTTTCGCAGCAGATCAACAGCCTCAGCACAAAGTGCATTTTGGCTCACCGAGGCTGGGGCAGCGGTGCCGACACCGAACGCCAGTCTGCTCCCCATGCACGAACAGTACATGGTGCAGTTGGTGGCAGTGTGGGCCCTGTGTGCTGTGTCCCGACCGAAGGTGTTGATTGCCCACTCCCAGTCTCTGACAACAGTGTAGACTCACCAACACTGTCGGAAGATGAGGACGATGTTGTCTCCACATGTGAGTCCTCAGGGACGGTCCTGTCCCCCTCTCCGGCGCTGCCCTCTTCTGTGTCAGTCTGCGTGTGCGCGAATTCTGATCCAGATGCATTGCCTCCAATCATCTCCGCCGTCTGTGGCTGAGTGCCCTTTGCCAAAGCTGAAATGCACAGAAAATTGGTGTAAGTCATGGGCACACTCACGTACAGTAGGACAAGGAATCCCTAATGTCATTGCTGACAAAGTACATCTAGCCCCCAACCTGCACACGGGCCACCCCTACCAGTCATCCTCACATGAAATAAGTGGTGTTGGCCGTGAAACATGTCCAGCATGCGGACAGGGCAGGAGCACGTACATCTGCACACATGTCCTGAAATGGGGTGACGGACGACTACAGCATGTGCATCAACACTCAACTGCTTAGCGAGTGGCGTGTCAACATGCCGGACCTGTAAGTGACATTTGACTCCGCCAATGTCACCAACATGCCATTGCAATGATACATACGCTACACGGAAGTCACTAATGTGTCTGGGCAACAATACATGCATTGCACTCACAAGCAACATACACAGACAGTATGCTTACTGCTACTTTGCTGTTGATCCACACGCAGCCGGTCGGACAGGTCAGGATGCGTCACAGCAATGATACGGTGCATTAGAGGGGTCATTGAGCGTCGGGCCAGACGTGGCGTTCTTGGAATCATCCCTAGTGTCACTTCAGCTACATTCTTGCTCAGCCTGGAAATGTCGTCCCAGCGTTTGTGGCAGTGTGTATGTCGTCTATTGGACACCCCCACTGCCCGTACATCACGTGCAATGCTCCTCCACACGTCCTTGCAAAGGTGCAGCTTGACCTACCATGATGGGAGACAAAAGGGTGCAAGTCAGTGGACAGTTGGCCAGTGACACAGATAGGGGCAACACGTATCTCTCAGCAGCCATGCACATTTCGACAAATGTAATGGGCCCACAGCACACCGCCAAGATTGCAGAGGCCTGGAGTCATTGACCACCTCATTCACACCAACATGTCCCTCACTGCACTTACCACCTGTCCAGGGGTGCCGTACAGCCATCCGAAATTGCGAAGCACACCGTCCACGAGGACATCCAGCTCCGTGGCGGTGAAGGGACGAGACCGGATCTCTTTGACTCTCTACATGGCAAGTTCACGGAGTATGGCACTTGAGCAGCTGTTGGTGGTCAGCTCAGCAGCAGCAGGTCGAGGTGATGGTCACAGGCAGCAGTCGGTGGTCAGCTCAGCAGCAGCAGGTCGAGGTGATGGTCACAGGCAGCAGTCGGTGGTCAGCTCAGCAGCAGCAGGTCGAGGTGATGGTCACAGGCAGCAGTCGGTGGTCAGCTCAGCAGCAGCAGGTCGAGGTGATGGTCACAGGCAGCAGTCGGTGGTCAGATCAGCAGCAGCAGGTCGAGGTGATGGTCACAGGCAGCAGTCGGTGGTCAGCTCAGCAGCAGCAGGTCGAGGCGATGGTCACAGGCAGCACTGGTTCCCAGGGTTGAATGTGTGCTTTTGCAAATCACACATATATAGGGCCCTGAGGCCATGTCAGTGGCATTCGTCGCCAGCCATTGGTCAGCCCTGGATGCCTGTTTGGAAAAGGGCCAATTACTGGCCCTGGTGTTGCGGTGCACTGCATCCGCTACTTTCGATTAGGCATACGAGGGCCGCGTTCCCTCTTCCCATTGGCTGCATGTGCACGGACCCTCACAGTCACACATCCACAACCACATGTGCTAGCCTCCGGGACGGATGCATCAATTGCAACAATGTTCAATTACTGGTGCCACCATGGCGGGGCACGTATTCGGCGGGGGAGGTGCAGGCGGGGGAGGTGCAGGCCAACACATCCATTACCTGATGTCAATGGACATGGCAGTTCATGACCCCCCTTACAGTCACATTGCATCATCAACCGTACACCGTCGGCCCAGCCCGGCCCAGGGCCGGCGTGCCGGCCATGTCAACCACCAACATTGACATGGCCTGCATGGCGGTAGTGGACGGGGCCTGGCACGGCGGTAGTGGATGGGGCCTGGCACGGCAGTGGTTGACATGGCCGCCAGGCCGGACCTGGGCCAGGCCTGGCACGGCAGTAGTGGACGGGGCCTGGCACGGCGGTGGTTGACATGGCTGCCAGGCCGGTCCTGGGCCAGGCCTGGCACAGCGGTAGTGGACGGGGCCTGAAACAGCGGTGGTTGAAATGGCCGGCACGCCGGCCCTGGGCCGGGCTGGGCCGGCCGATGTACGGTTGATGATGCAATTTGACTGTAAGGGGGGTCATGAACTGCCATGTCCATTGACATCAGCTAATGGATGTGTTGGCCTGCACCTCCCCCGCCGAATACGTGCCCCACCATGGTGGCGCCAGTGATTGAAAATTGTTGCAATTGAAGCATCCGTCCCAGAGGCTAGCACATGCGGTTGCCGATGTGTGACCGTGAGTGTCCGTGCACATGCAGCCAATGGGAAGAGGGAACGCGGCCCGCGTATGCCCATTCGTAAACAGCGGAAGCAGTGCACCGCCATGGCTGCGCCAATGATTGTATATTTTCAGATGATGCACCGTGTTGTATTGTCTGCAGTTGCGTGATTCCGGTTGTGTGCGTGATTGCGTGACTTCATCTGTCATGCTCTATTCCATGTGTGTCCATACTATGCCAATCGGTGTGCAAACAAAGTGCAACACATGTGCATGTCGACGTGTTGACGTCGGGTATTTCCCTACACACGTTTCTAGTTCTTCACATCTACACAGTACATTCCGGATGTATCGCCACATTCTGATTCTGTTGTCAGTGTGTTGTTTATGTGAGGTACTAACTATGGTGGGGGTACACATGTATTCAGTGTATGTGTGTTGCCTGTTGTGTCACCATGCATGTAATGTACGAATGCCCACCATTATTGCTGTTGCCATTGGTGCATGATGAGATGGTGTGTGTGTATCTTTATTGTGTGTGTGCATGCACTTGCATGTGTGTCTGTGATGTGGCTTCTACACATTTGGGTCATGACACATGTCTTGTTGGCAGTAATGTTGACCTGAGACTATGTAGCATTGCACATGTTGAGACACATCATGTTGCTAGTGGCTGCACATTGTTGCTACGGCACTCCATGTTGTAGTGACAATCAGAGATGTCACACATGACAATTATCCACTACATTTACCTTGTTGGTAGGGTTCATTGACATGTGAGTGAGTTGCACAGACATGCGTTGTATGTGAATTGACTTCCATTCCAACTACTCCCACACAGGTGGGCTCCAAATGTCCATCGCCCATACACTGTGCTGGAGGATATGGTTGACAAGGAGGTGATCAGGAAATTCCGGCTGGATCGACGTCGATTGATGGAGCTTGTAGACCAATTGTCTCCTCACCTGCAGCCACGAAAAACCTATCCAGGTTCCATTACACCCACAGCAAAGGTGATGGCGGCACTACACTTCTTTGCAATTGGCACCTTTCAGTACACAGTTGGACATGCCGGGGGGATGTCACAGTCCATGTTCAGCATGGTACTTCGGGATGTTCTAAAAGCCATGATGCTGTACAAGGATGACTACATCCATTTCCCACAGCCGGCAGAGTTGGCAGCGGTCAAAGCAGACTTCTATGCACTGGGCCAAATACCACACGTAGGGGGTTCCATTGATGGCACACATATCGCTCTCATTGCACCACGGGCACGTGAGCAGGTGTATAGGAATCGGAAGCACTTCCATTCCCTCAACGTGCAGGTTGTGTGCCAGGCCGACAACATCATATCCCATGTTTGTGCACGATTTCCAGGCTCTGCACATGACTCCCACATTATGCGGAGCAGCATTGTCCCCCAACTGATGGCAAATCTGCGTCCAGCACAAGCGTGGCTTGTTGGTGAGTATGCTGTGGTGACAGGAGTGATATCTTGGCATGGTGTGCCCACCAATTCTGTTAGTGATATTTCTGTCTCTCTCTTCCCCCAACATAGGCGACTCGGCTTACCCAAACAGGCCTTGGCTGCTGAGTCCCATACGTAATCCTACAACAGTGGGTGAGATACGATACAATGATGCCCATGGAAGGACACGTAGAGTGGTTGAACGTACTTTTGGACTGCTGAGGTCTAGGTTTCGGTGCCTGGATAAGACCGGAGGGGCCCTGCCTTACTCACCAGGCAAAGTATGCAGGATCGTGATTGCCTGCTGCATGCTCCACAACCTGGCTGTGCGCAATAACATAGAAATGCTCTTGGACCCTGATGAAGAACAAGCTCCTCGTCCTCCCAACCCACCCATGTCGACTGATGGGGATAGTGGTGAGGAGGAAGGTGTGGACCAGAGGCGCCAGCTCATTGATCACTACTTCCCTTGAATGTGAATGAGCACCTCTTGTGCTGGTTGTGTATGCCTTGTGTATGTTTGCTGGTGTTGTGTGGTTGTGGTGTGCATCATCTGTGTGTTCTGCTATGTGATGTTTGCATGTGTGTGTGTTTATTTATTTGGACATGCAAGTCTCCATGATGTGTGTACTCTCATCCAATGATTTTGTGATGAGTGTGGTTTGTGGAATGTTGCACTGCAGTGTTTTGTGATGGGCGTGATTCTGTTTCCTGACGTGTCTTTGCTGTCTCTGTTTTTCCCTAGGTCACTCCCGCTGCGGCATGATTATGTACGACTTGGATCCCTGAACCTGGTAACGTCTGTTTCTGATACAATCATGTGAATAAACATGGAGCCAACACATAATTGAGTGAGTAAGTGGTATTTATTTACAGATTGTGCATTGGTGCGGGTGCATATTTACAAATAAGTGTGGGGTGGGGGAGTGTGAGTTGAAGGTAATGGCAGATGAAATGTCCGTGCTGTCACCACATTGGGTGGTGTCTGCCTAGTCCAGCATACCTGTGCCAATGATTGGCTATGTGGGACAGGATAGTTTGCTGGGTGAATGGCGGGCTCTGGCAGTGTCTCAGTCATTGACGGCCCATCTTGGGGCGTGTGGAAGGATCATCCCCACTGCTCTCCCCCACTTCCAGCCTCGGACGGCCCCTCCGTCTTGGAGGCTGGACGGAGTCATCTGGGGGGGCAGGTTGCTCAGGTGCAACATCCATCACCAGGGGCGCAGGTGGCGGTGGTGTTGCTGCCCGTGGCGTTGGTTGAGGGGGGTGGGGGTGGGGGTGTTGCGGGCTATCCATTCCCTCCACATGGTGGTCTGCTGGGCCATGATGTCAACAATTTGCCCAAGCCGGCTGTCAATGGCCCGCAACATGTTGGTGTTCTCCACTGAGTCCTGGTGGGCACGATCTGCCTGTGCCTGGCCACGCTCGTAGTTAGCCTGGACCCTGGCTAGGGCTTCCAGTGACTGTGCACAGGATGGGGTGGGTGTCCTTCCTCTGCACGACGTTGCGTAGAACTCCTGCCTGGCTGATGTGGCCTCAGATCTCTTGTTTTACGCCCACTCTCCCTGTGTGGCTGGGATGGCGCAGGCCCTGCGTAGTGCGGTGGGTTAGGCAGGGTGGCAGAGGCAGGAGTGGTGGTACTGGTGGTGGTGGAGGTGGTGGTGGGAACACATCTCTGGTCACCTTAAAGACCTCCACTGGCTACCCGTCAATAAGAGGATCACCTTCCGACTGCTTACCCACGCACACAAATCACTCTACGACATCGGACCAGATTGCCTCAACTCTCGACTGTCCTTCTACACCCCCTCCCGCCAACTACGGTCTTCCAGCCAAGCCCTCGCCACTGTACCTCGCATCAACAAGACCACCATGGGAGGCAGATCCTTTTCATACCTGGCTGCTAAAACATGGAACTCACTCCCCGCTTACCTTCGCCTCACCCAGAACCACCTAGCGTTCAGAAAGCAGCTTAAAACGTGGATATTTGACAAATAATCCTCCTCCCCTTCCTAAGCGCCTTGAAACCCTCTGGGTATGTAGTGCGCTATACAAATTTTATGACTTGACTTGACTTGGCTGTGCAGGTCACTGTGGCCGGTGTAGCAGGAATAGCACAGGCGGTAGTAGTCGGGGCTGGAATCTCCTGGGAGCCAGATGGCCCTGGCAGCCTGCTTGGGCCCGCACCATCCTCCGCACCGGAGCTGGCTGTGGCATCGTCCCCAGAGAGTCCGGTGTGAGGCGAGTCTTGAGGCCGGATGGTGGTTCCACCAGTGAGATTACGATCACCTGGGGGATAATATTGTGCAGGTCAGTACTGTGGACATTACGTGTTCTTTTCAAATTAATGACATTTCAGTGTCCAGTCGCACACACCCCACCCACCACCACTGCCCTCCCTGTGGACATGGGGGCCTGTTGGGAGTTGTAGTGCCATCCTCTCACACACCCCACCCACCACCACCGCCCTCCCTGTGGACATGGGGGCCTGTTGGGAGTTGTAGTGCCATCCTCTCACACACCCCACCCACCACCACCGCCCTCCCTGTGGACATGGGGGCCTGTTGGGAGTTGTAGTGCCATCCTCTCACACACCCCACCCACCACCACCGCCCTCCCTTTGGACATGGGGGCCTGTTGGGAGTTGTAGTGCCATCCTCTCACACACCCCACCCACCACCACCGCCCTCCCTGTGGACATGGGGGCCTGTTGGGAGTTGTAGTGCCATCCTCTCACACACCCCACCCACCACCACCACCCTCCCTGTGGACATAGGGGCCTGTTGGGAGTTGTAGTGCCATCCTCTCACACACCCCACCCACCACCACCGCCCTCCCTGTGGACATGGGGGCCTGTTGGGAGTTGTAGTGCCATCCTCTCACACACCCCACCCACCACCACCGCCCTCCCTGTGGACATGGGGGCCTGTTGGGAGTTGTAGTGCCATCCTCTCACACACCCCACCCACCACCACCGCCCTCCCTGTGGACATGGGGGCCTGTTGGGAGTTGTAGTGCCATCCTCTCACACACCCCACCCACCACCACCGCCCTCCCTTTGGACATGGGGGCCTGTTGGGAGTTGTAGTGCCATCCTCTCACACACCCCACCCACCACCACCGCCCTCCCTGTGGACATGGGGGCCTGTTGGGAGTTGTAGTGCCATCCTCTCACACACCCCACCCACCACCACCGCCCTCCCTGTGGACATAGGGGCCTGTTGGGAGTTGTAGTGCCATCCTCTCACACACCCCACCCAGCACCACCGCCCTCCCTATGCATATGGGAGCCTGTTGGGAGTTATACTGGTGACCTCTCACACACCCCAACCACCACCACCGCCCTCCCTGTGGACATGGGGCCTGTTGGGAGTTGTAGTGCCATCCTCTCATACCCCCCACCCACCACCACCGCCCTCCCTGTGGACATGGGGGCCTGTTGGGAGTTGTAGTGCCATCCTCTCACACACCCCACCCACCACCACCGCCCTCCCTGTGGACATGTTGGCCTGTTGGGAGTTGTAGTGCCATCCTCTCACACACCCCACCCTCCACCACCGCCCTCCCTATGCACATGGGGCCTGTTGGAGTGGTTTACACGTTGGTGAGTATGTGGACTGCATGCATGGATTGGGCCTGGGAGATGTGTATTCAGAGTTGTGTGAGGCACGCCATGTCGTGGTGCTTGGTTTGTACTTACCAGCCTCTTCTCCTTCCTCAATTCCGTCAAGGGTCTCTGGGTGCAGTATGCCCAGCACCTTTTCCTCCCAATCGGTGTAGGGTAAGGGCCACGGGGGTGTCCCGCCGCCAGTGTGATGTGCCCGGAGATGGTTCTTGGCCCGGATTTCTTTCACCCTGGTTTTAAGGTCATGCCACCGCCTCTGTATCTCCAGCTTTGTCCTCTGCACTGTCCCTGACGCATTCACCCTAGTAACTATCCTGTCCCACATGTGATTTTTTCTGGCCACGGTGGTCTGCTGGACTAGGGCCCTGAATAAGTGGGGTTCTACACGGATGATTTCATCCACCATTACCTTTAACTCTGTGTCAGTGAATTTGGGGTTCTTTTTGGATGCCATGGTGTGTGGTGCTCAGGGTGTGGGTTTGAGTGAGTTGAGAGGTGCAGCTGTGTGGTGTGTAGGAATGGTGTGGTGGGTGTTTGTGTTGTGGGTGTGTTTGGGTGGTGGTTGTGTGTCTTGTATAGGTGTGTGCTGTAGGTACTCTTGGGCCGCTTGCTATCAGCTATGCTGTGATGCAAAGGATTTCGGTAGTGGGTGAGAGTAATTTTATAGTCTGTGTCTTGGTCCTGTCTCAATGGTTATTGGCAGTCAGGTGCTAGGTGGGTGTGTTGACTAGTGTGCATTATTTGGTACTTGGGGGTGGGTCATTGTGTCTTGTGATTGGTTTTGATGGTTCAGGTGGGTGGTAGTTTAGTTTCCTGTGTTTGCTATTTACTTCCGTCGCACTGTTTGTCATTGGTTTGACGGTAGGGATGTTGTTCATGTTGGCCTTCCGTTGTGATGCACGGTTTCTCGTTGCATTGTTACCGCAGCGGACGTGGATTGCGGTGCATACCGGGGTACAGGCGGTGTTATCCTAATCGCGGACACGGAGCCTCCGCAGGTATAGCGGGAGATGTGGCTGATCACGCGGTCATGTGTGTATGCGGAGGCCGGTGTTTCATCGTTTGCTTCCGCTCGCGGCGGTCTCAGGTGTACTCCGATCGCCGCGGACGGAGTTTGGTGTGCTCCGTCCGCCGCGATCAGAGTTTCGTTCACATATTATCCTAATCGCTATGGCGGTTTATCCGCGGAGCGGTCCGGAGTATCTTGGCACCTTCCTTGGCGGACGGAACACGTTTCCATCCGCGATTCTAATCGACCACAAAAAGTTTGCATTTGAAGTGGAATGCTTATCTACATTATATAAAGTGGTCTGGTTTCCTGAGGCATTGTATCTGCTAGATGGTGGAAATGTCTCTGAATATTGCAGAAAATTCCTTAGACCCACCTATATGAAAGAGATACTTTAGTCTATGGAGAACAAGCTGTTTCCGCCATAAAGGATTACATGAAGTTACCCCCCCAAAAAACGCACAGTTTTTGACTGATATACACATAATACAATGTGAAAAATAACAGCTGCTGTTTTTATAAAATTGTATTTACTACTGTATATTTATTAAGCGCTGTTGTGTAGCCGGTGGGCACATTAAGAAGAGAGGCACGTTAGCACTGGAGTTCTTTAGCAGCCCTCTGTACACTTCACCAAGATGACGTCCACAGGTTCCTGAATGACCGGCTGTGTGCCCACCGGGCTGGGTATTCACGAACACTCTGCGGCGAGCGCACGGGGAAGCTGAATCCGCAAATAGCCATCTTAATCTCCCCTTGCCCTCCATCCCGTTATGTGCGATGTCTCCTGGCTGTCGGCTCTGAGTCGCTGTCACCTGCCCGTTGATTGGCCAATCACCCACTTCCCTTCTCCGCCTGCTGCTCTGATTGGCCGCCTCTCCAGAGGGCTCCTGTGGTCCTCAATCCTCACAATGGTGGCACCCACAGACCTGAAGCCCCCCCACGTGTCCCCCGGTCCCCACTGCTACTGACCTGGCTGAGGAGGCCCGCCAGGTGACCCCCATGGGTAAGAGTGGGAGGGGCAGAGTGTCAGAGAGGAGCGGGTAGAGGTTAAGGGGACAGAAGGGAGGGCAACAGGGGTACCAGGGAAGTGGGATCCAGGGGGCCGGATGACACAGGGAGGAAGGAGGCAGCGGTGCGCTGAACATCAGGGGGAGCCCAGTGATGTCATCAGTGATGTCATTTGAGATGTCACTGACCATGTCATGAGTGATGTAATATGTGACGTCATCAGCAGTGCATTGCGGGAGCGCAAGTTATAGTTAGCTGAACTAACTATAACGGGGGAATTTCAATGGTTTTGTATGAGTGAAATGTCCAGCTAACTATAACATGTGTCAAACCTATGGTTTTTTCAGTGAATTTTTAAGGTTTTTTAAATGCTAATTCCTAACTATAACGTGGCTGAAACCTATGTTTTTTTCAGTGAATTTCTAAGGTTTTTTAAATGCTAATTCCTAACTATAACGTTTTTGAAACCTATGGTTTTTTTCAGTGAATTTCAAAGGTTTTGTAAATGATAATTTTTAAATATATTAATTGTTATATTTTTTATACTGATTTTCTACATTGTTTTAAAGTATTTATTTTTAGATATTTTATTTTTTAAATGGCATCATATATTTTTATTATAAATTGTAAACAATGTTTTTAAAAATATTGAAATTGTAATATTTTCATTTTTATTTTATATTTTTTTAATGTATATATATTTTATATATCAGGCAATGTTATCCCATTGAAGAAAATTCAAGTTACTGTAAGTATGGTTAGAATTACTTTTCAGTATCAGTAGTGAGCTAAAAGATGCAGCAATGAGGTTTCTCCTGATAACAGGTGAGTAAATCAGAATTCGTAGTTCGACTGATTTTAGAGGAATTCTTTTAAGTTCCAAAACTCCACACTTACAAAAATTTCCAAGTGAAACCAGTCAATGTTAGCCTATGAAAGGAAATTCCAGTTACTGTAAGTATGGTTAGAATTACTTTTCAGGATCAGTAGTGAGCTAAAATATGCAGGAATGAGGTCTCTCCTGATAACAGGTGAGTAAATCGGAATTTGTAGTTCGACTGATTTTAGAGGAATTCTTTTAAGTTCCAAAACTCCACACTTAGAAAAATTTCCAAGTGAAACCAGTCAATATTAGCCTATGAAAGGAAATTTAAGTTACTGTAAGTACGGTTAGAATTACTTTTGAGGATCAGTACTGGGCTCAAAGATGCAGCACTGAGGTCTCTCCTGATAACAGGTGAGTAAATCAGAATTTGTACTACATCCAATAAGCGCCACAGAGCTGTGTAGCAGAGAGATGCAAAAAGGGGCATGGCATGCACCACCTCTCTGCAACGCAGCGCAGTGGTGCTTCCTGGAAGCACCTGGTGGATTACTTGACCCCCATGGTCCCTCAGGTTTGAAGTTAAATTTTTCCCCAACTTAAAACGCGCCACAGGGCGTGTTTGCACATATCACGTCAGGCCCGTCCCCTCCCTTCACCACTGTGAAAATGCGCCCTGTCACTGACCCCCAGTGTTCCAAGGGAATTACTTCCCCCTCTGCAAACGCACCAGAGGGCGTGTTTGAAGAGTGGTGCAGGGAGGGGCTGGGGCTTGAGGTGACGGATTGCACCACTCTGCAAACACGCCCCCTGGCGCGTTCGCAGGGGGGGAACTAATTCCCCTTGCATACTGGGGGTCCCTGGGGGCCAGCTAGCCCACCAGGTACCTCCAGTATGGGCCAGCGGGATGCGTTGCAGAGAGGTGTAATGAGGCCACGCCCCTTTTTACACCTCTCTGCATTGCAGCCCCTGGCGCATACAGGAGGCTCCTGGTGGGCTAGTTGGCCCCCAGGGACCCCAGTATGGAAAGGGAATTAGTTCCTCCTCTGCAAACGCGCCAGGGGGTGTGTTTGCAGAGAGGTGCCCTGAGGGGGCGTAGCCTCCTCCCGATCCTGCTTTTTTTTATATTGACTTTTAAGAAGGGGGGCTGTGTAGCCCCCCTTCTTTTTCTTTTATTTTGGGCCCTGGGGACCCCATCCCCTAAGGCCTGCCCCAAGTTTAATAATTTTTTTTAATAGGGAAGGGGGCCACGTGGCCCCCCTCCCAAGGCCATAGTGTGCCCGGGGACCCCATTATCCAGGGCATGGGCCTTTTAAAAAAAAAAAATTTAATTAGGAGGGGAGCTGCTTTGCCCCCCTCCTGTGGCCGCTTTTGGCTACGGGGACCCCATCCCCCGGGGCCAGCCATTTTTTAAATTATTTTTTTATTTTTGGGGAAGGGGGGCCGCCTGGACCCCTCCTGGGCCACTTCTGGCCCCGGGACCCCATCCCTGGGGCCTGGCTCTTCTCATTGGGGGCAGTGGGGGGGTCCCCAAGCCCCCCACTGTCCCTGCTGGCTCGCCGCATGCTGCGGGAGCCGGCATTGCTTTTCTGCATGGGGAGCAGCTAACATGCTGCTCCCTATGCAGAAAAGCAATCCGCTTTGGTTTTTGAAAGAGAGAGCAGGTTTCTGCTCTCTCTTTCAAAAACCATAGCAAACAGCACACTGCAGGAGCCGGCTCTGGAGGGTGGCGGTCCCCAGGGCCATCAAGGGCTCCAGGAGGGGTCCGTGCGGCCCCCCTTCCACCAGTTAAAAGCCCCGGGGTGGTGGTCCCCGGGGAAGGGGGATCTGTCACGGAACCCCTATTTTAAATATTAGTGCTCTGGGGAGGTAGCGGTCCGTGGGGCGTGTGGAGGGCCTTGAGGCCCCCCACACACGTTTTTTTTTTAAAGAACCCCAGGGGGTGGCAGTCCCTGGGGCTGCGGGGGGGCTTGAGCCCCCACATACACAATATTAAATCCCTGGGGGTGGCGGTCCCCTGGGCTGGGGGGCCCCACTGGGCCCCCCATTATTATAAAAAAAAGCCCCGGGGGGTGGCGGTCCCCCCGCATAAATAACGTGAAAGTCCCGGGGGCCCCCATTAGTGATGTCTTTTGAGATGTCATCAGTGATGTCACTGACGATGTCATGATTGATGTAATATGTGACATCATCAGCAGTGGATTGCGGGCGAGCGAGATATCGTTAGTAAAACTAACTATATCGGAGGAATTTCAATGGTTTTGTACGAGTGAAATGCCCAGCTAACTATAACACCCCTAAAACCTACATTTTTTTCTGTGAATTTTTATGGTTTTTTAAATGCTAATTCCTAACTATATCAGGCCTGAAACCTTTGGTTTTTTCAGCGAATTTCAAAGGATTTTTAAATGCTAATTCCTAATTATATCAGGCCTGAGACCTTTAGTTTTTTCAGTGAATTTCAAAGGTTTTGTAAATGAAAATTTCTGAATGTATTGTTATATTGATACTGATTTAATACATTTTTTAAACTATTTATTTTTAGATATTTTAATTTTTAAATTACATTGTAATTACATTATACATTACATTACAAAATATATTGTCTCAGAATGAATTGCTTTAGTTTAAATACTTTGCAAATAGGCAATAGACTATTAAGTACAGTAGTTACAGTTGTTGCAATTGGCAACACAATTTCAAACACAATGCAACAATGACCTCAATGTGTTTTTCTAGTTAAATGCAATTAGTTACTTTATGGATTACTTTTCTAACCACAGGACTGGATCCTAGATTCAGTCCTTGGACATCTCCTGTAAACGATGAAAAAAAGTGTTTTAGTTACAGTAGTGATTTTTAAGGAATATTATTGTATTTTAAAAGTTGACACTTAGAAATGTTTTTACATAGAATCACCAATGTTATCCCATGGGAGGAAATTCAATTAGCAAGTAAGTAGTGTTATCATTACTTTTTCTTACTCAGTGGTAGATCCTGGTTCCAGCACTGGTGCATCTCCTTTAAACAGTTGAGAGAATGTGTTTAAGTCATACAGGCGATTTTTAAGGAATATTTTTAGTTTGTGAAAATAGACACTTAGAAACTTTACTCGTGAAAACCAGACAATGGATTCCTATGGAAGGAAATTCAAGTTATTGGTAAGTAATTTTAGAATTACTTTTCAGGATCAGTACTGAGCTCAAAGATGCAGCACTGAGGTCTCTCCTGATAACAGGTCAGTGAATCGGAATTCGTAGTTCGGCTGATGTTAGAGGGATTTTTTTAAGTTCCATAACTCCACACTTAGAAGAATTTCTAAATGAAACCAGTCAATGATAGCCTATATAAGGTACTTCAAGTTACTGGTAAGTACGGTTAAAATTACTTTTAAGGGTCAGTACTGGGCTGAAAGATGCAGCACTGAGGTCTCTCCTGATAACAGATGAGTAAATCGGAATTCGTAGTTCGGCTGATTTTAGAGGAATTTTTTAAAGTTCCAAAACTCCACACTAATAAATATTTCCAAGTGAAACCAGCCAAAGTTAGCCTATGGAAGGAAATTCAAGTTACTGTAAGTATGGTTAGAATTACTTTTCAGGATCAGTAGTGGGCTGAAAGATGCAGCACTGAGGTCTCTCCTCATAACAGGTGAGTAAATCAGAATTCGTAGTTCGGCTGATTTTAGATGAATTTTTTAAAGTTCCAAAACTTCACACTTAGAAGAATTTTCAAGTGAAACCATTCAATGTTAGCCTATGGAAGGAAATTCCAGTTACTGTAAGTATGGTTAGAATTACTTTTCAGGATCAGTAGTGGGCTGAAAGATGCAGCACTGAGGTCTCTCCTGATAACAGGTGAGTAAATTGGAATTCGTAGTTCGCCTTATTTTAGGGGAATATTTTGCTCAATAGTGAATGAAGGGGACGGGGCCTGAGATGACATGTGTGCAAACACGCCCTGTGGCACGTTTTAAGTTGGGGAATTCATTCTTCTTCAATCCTGAGGTCCCATGTGGGCCAACTAGCCCACCAGGTACCTCCAGTATGCACCAGGGAGCTGCGTTGCAGAGAGGTGTAAAAAGGGGCATGGCCTCTTTACATGTCTCTGCAAGGCAGCCCCCTGGTGCATTTGCAGAGGGGTAACTAATTCCCCTTGAATACTGGGGGTCCCTGTGGGCCAACTAGCCCACCATAAACCTCCAGTATGCACCAGGGGGGTGCGTTGCAGAGAGGTCTAAAGAGGTTCACCTTCAAGCTCCTCACCCTCACTTACAAAATACTCTACAACTCCAGACTAATCTACCTTAACAGCAGTAATCCTGAAAGGCCACATTTTCTTCTTCAAATTTTGGCTTTAAAAATATTAGGTAAGAATGTGGTAACACTTTAGGCTAATGAAGCTTAAAAACTAATTGACTATCATTACAATGTATCCAACCATTCAGACATTTTAAATAAACAGTGTAATGTCCAGATGTTGTAGAAGGTCCATCATGAAAAATATTTGCAACAGCTACAAAATTTCTTCTTGATATTGATAGTTGAGTAGCTACAACATTTTTAATTTAAGTTTCCAATTTTCTTCCATCAGCTCTACAACGTTGCAGCATTAAAATTACATACTGTCCATATCTTTGTATAAATAATGTTAATGACATTTCTGATTTACATTGGCTGCACTCCATGTTTTGACTTGCTCCTCTAACTAGATTGTTAAAAGACACTGATTCACAGTCTGGTAAAGTCAAATATATGAATCTTTCAGTATCTATGTTAGTGGTACATGTAAACAAACAATGTTCACAGTCATGTTGCCATTTATAAGAAAGGCCAAAAATGTTTTCAATATTTATACCTTCATCTTCTTATGCACCAAGCATAAACATTAAAAATTCCTGACAATCTTGCTGAATATTTTGCGTAAAATGAGTAGTACCAGAACATATGTCCAAAACATTGAGAATATCAAAAACACTTTCTATTTTACTTTTATCACTACTACATTTCTCATAAACAGAATACAACAATGTAAAGAATCTTTTGTCTCGATTTTCAACAATTTGCTGCTGCAAACTTTCAATAAAAAAAACAACATTAACAACTTCATTAGCATAGCAGTTAACACCACAACTATTTTCAAACTGATAACCAACATTCTCTTCAACACTGTCCTCTTTCTTTTTGCTTGCAGGCGCATCTTCATCTTGTTCTTTTTCTTTCTCTACAGTTTCACTACAGATATTCTAAAATCTTTTTTTTCTACCAACCACATGCTTTCCAAATACTTGATATTGACCTAAATTGGGTGCATATTCTCTTCTTAACCTTTTATACTCCTTTACACAATTTGCATCTGCACTAACCGTTGTCTCATCAAAATCAATCAAGCACAATCCAGATAATGTTCTCACTCGAGACAAAGCAACATATGCCATACCCTCTTTCAACACGGTACTTCCAATATTCACTAAAGCACTATCTACACTTAAACCTTGAGATTTATGAATGGTGACCGCATATGCCAAAGAAATAGGAAACTGTTTTCTGCGTACATACAAATCTTTTACTAGCAAAAAACGAGCTGAACAACAACTAAATTGTTGTGTTTCAGCAATTTCATCAAATTTGATTTTCAAAAATTCAATCCCATCTCTATTTACATAATTAACAAAATTAACAATTTTACCCATTGCTCCATTTGCTAAAATTACCCTACAGTTTACGCATGCATACAAATTCTTTTCTAAACCAGCAGTTTTACTTATCGATTTCTCTAAAGAATCCAATTTCCTCTTCAACTTTTCAGTCAAAATCATAGTGATTCCTTCATGTCCTATTTTATCAATAGCTTCCAATTTTATAATTTCTTCATTTTCCAACTTTAACATTTCTTCATTGAATTTAGAACATTAACACAATGGTGGCATTAAGCAGATTACAGATTTGTTTTCTGCAATTCTCATATATATTTTCTCAGGAACAATATTTTCATTTGGAAACAAATTGGGAAGTAATCGTCTCTGTAAAGCTTGTTTGCCATGTTCTGTCACTTTTCTAATTCTTATATCTTGAAGAATATTTCCATAATCTGCATCATTTGCCTGACGCATATTTGTAATAAGTTCCTTATATTCAAAAAATGGCCAAATGTTAACATTTCCAATACTCTCCAAATACTTTCTGGTATCTTCATGTGCCAGTGTTTTAAACACTGGTTGTCCTTTTACAGGAGTAAGTTGTAGTAGATCTCCAAAAACTATGACGTGTTTTCCTCCAAATAATACGTCATATTCTGTTTTAAGTATTTGCTGCATTCTTAAATGCACAAAGGCAAGCATTAAGTTTGATACCATGCTTACCTCATCAATAATGAGAAGTTTCATTTTCTTCAAGACTCTTGAAACTTCACAACAAGCTTCTCCAGATAGCTTGTGGTATTCCAATTTTTTTTCATGCTCTACTGGTAGCATTAGTAAACGATGTAAAGTAATTCATTTAATATTGTGAGCTGTCAAACCAGTTGGAGCAGTGACAACACAAGACAACTGCGACTCAGTGGTTTTCTGTAGATAAGTTTTAATTACTTTAATTAAAAAAACGTTTTCCTGTTCCAGCTTGTCCATTCACATACATTCGGATAGGTTGAAATGACGAGCTTGAGCACTCTTTCTTTTTATGAAGTAATCCATGGTTAATCTGTTCTCTCACTTGCTCATATATTTCTTTCTGCTCAACATTTAGTTGTTCTTCCAACTTTCCTAAGTTTGTTACATCTTCTTGATGTTGATACATTTCTGTTTCCACCTCTTCCATAGCAGTTGCTGCTTCATTTTGAATAATTGGTTCTCCTAATGGATCCTAACTTAACGGAGCAGAAGTTTGACTGTCTTGAGAACTGTCTCTAGCAATATCAGCTGCAATTGTAGCTTCTTGCTCAATTTTGTCATTCAACATTTTCATATAATTAGCAAAAACAGGACATTCTATGTATCTTTACTTGCGTTGAAGGAATCTTCATAGCTCTCAAAATTTCCAAGTAACTCCAATTCTGAATGCCATGGCTTGAAAAGTTGCAAGAGCTAAATAGTAAAATTCCCTTTTGTCAGGTGTTTCGCAACTCAGTTTACGGTGATTAATCAAATGTCCTTTTCTTTGTTTCAACAAACATCCTTCAGAACCAATCACGGCATATATACCATTATTGATGTTTTCTGTAATATTCTGTTTAAAAATATAGTTTTGCAGCACTTCATAGAGACAAATGTTCTCAAGATGATGACTTCTATTTGGATAATATGTATCCAACATATTTGTTTTTACAATATCTGTACTTTCTAGCTCTTTTTCAGCTAAACATTCAATTTCTTGTACAGATTTAAGTACTCGGTTTCGTGTTGCAGCAAGACCTAGACTCGCCCAAATGATTCTGCTAGATTTGGAGTATAGACTTGCAGATGATAAGAGATCTGAACATTCATACACTCTAATTTATCGATGAGATAAAATCTTCAAACTGAAGTATAACATTTCTTACTTAGACTCTTCTTGTGGGAAATCTCTTCCCACATTTCCTTAAATTCCGCCTTTTCTGATGTTGTTATGTACGATGTTACATATCGAGCAACAGCAATGGAATTGTCCGCAACATAATAAATATCCATATTAGCATTCCACATGGACAAAAAGTCTGGGTTATAGTCATTTATGTATTTGGATTCTTTATTTCTTCTTAAGTTGTAGGTATTTTTTGGAGACTTTTTCGTGATAGTATGTCGCAAAGATGACATAAAACTGTTCACTCTTCCTTTCGATATTACAGGACGTGGAAATCCGAAACGGCATTTGGTGTAGAATTTGTCATTAGATTTGTACTTTCGAAGACAGTATTTCCCACAACGATGGCTTTGGAATCGTAAGACTTGTTGTCTTAAGTCCTTATCTTGTGTACGTTTGGGTATATCACATGTAGCATATTCCTCAATGAAAAGACAACACAGTATCATCTAAATCTGTTCCAAATTTGGGAGCATCTTTGATCCATATTAGCATGTGTATGTGAGGAGCACCTCTTGCTTGATACTCCTTTCTCCAAAAAAAGTCCAGAACCTCTCCAAGAGGAGGATTTTTTTATTGGTGATAAAATACATCATAGCTTCAAATCTATGATTGAAATACCTGCATACATTAACTGGATCCAAAGAGCACAATTCTACAGGTGTCTTGTATTCAATATTTAGTATATTTGGATTTTCCTCTCGAAGAAATTGAAGTAAATCATCCCAAGCATATTCAGCACAGCTTAGAGTAAGGAACCATGTAGGAGTTCCTAAGTTCCTTAGCATACATTTAAGTTCTCAAGGACGACGGTACCAGTACTCATTAGTACGGCGCTGACATGCCATGACATTAATTAGCTGAGATTTCAAAACATTATCTTCTGGTGTACTTTATCCATAAATTCCTTTGCCGAAACATTTTGCAGATGTACACCTGTTTTCAATATATGGTTTACTGCATAAGAAAGTCCATACAAATCACTCCCAAACAAAAGATGAAACAAATACGGATTACATTGTCGAAATCTTGGATCTTCTGCATACAATCTTAATGTCCGGTATTCATGCAGGAATGTGCACCGGTCGGTCATCATATCGTCCTCCTTTTTCTGTGGGAAACAAATGAGGGAAACAACTAGCTTCCAAGCTTTTTTCCCATATGCTAATTGGACTTCCCTTTGCTTCTTTCATTTGGAATAACTCTATAGTATTCCCCATCACATCTTTAGAATGAAGTGGATGAACACTGTAATGTTCGTAGATTTCTTCAGTTCTGGACACTTCCACTTTTTCAATTTGTCCAGATGGCAAGTCACTATCTTCTTCTACAGTTATTTCTTCATCTCTCACAAACACATTTTTATAATGTTGATTCTTTTTTATCAGATACAACGTTGCCTTTTTCACTTTCCTAACATCCACTAATTCCTTCCAGATTTTCTTACTCTTTGTAGAGACGCCATTAACAAGAATAACTAAAGGTTCATATTTTACATTTTCTACACCAATTGTTTCGATATTTTTGTTTAAATCTAGTGGCAAATATACAACTCTTCCCTTTAATCCTCTCTGTAAATCTGAAGGAGGCAATTTCCCTGTCTTAGGCTCCATACGAACAATAGCCTGAAAAGGATGCACAAATTGAATAAGAATAGACTCATAAGTATTTAAATCCACCAGTTCAGAAGGAATATTTACCAACTCATAATTATTATGCACAGCTGTAGCAGGCATTTTATTATCATCTAATTTGTTATAACAATATTTACAAAAACACTAATCAGAACCCAAATCAAAACAATTCTCTACCAAGAAATAAGTTGCAAATTCCATCCACTCATTATTATTTTCCTTTTCACATTTTAAATACAGATCAACAGTCCTGGTCTGATTGTTATAATAAGTACGTCAACAACAAATACAAGAATAATTTGGTGTTTCACCTGAAATCAACTTGAACGTTATAATTTCTTGCTCAAATTTTTCTGTAATACAGTGTTGTACATTCTCTTCTACATTTCCTTCTACTAACGTATCAATTTATGCACTGTCTTCTTCAAGACCAAAGTACACAAACTTTCATTACATCTGATACAGATCCACGCAAAAGACCACTGTTCAACTTTTTTAACATTAGTGCTGGACTTTTTGCATAATACAATCTTCTGACTAATTTCCTCATTTCAGTATGATGTACTGCTAACATCCTGAACTAATGAAAAACACTTCAACATACTTTTTTAGAAAGACAACCCAGAGAATGACTTTCCAAACCAGTATGTTCTCTCACTCTGCAAGTGTCTAGTCCTTGCAACATCCTAATCTTGGGCCCGATTCACGGAACTAACTTATGACAAAATCCTAAACTTACTACTTTTGGTATTCACAGAAGTTAGGATTTTGTCTTAAGTTTGTCTTAAAACAAACTTAAGACAGACTTAAGACAGACTTAAGTTAGGATTTTGTCTTAAGTCTGTCTTAAGACAAACTTAAGACAAAATCCTAAATTCTGTGAATACCAAAAGTAGTAAGTTTAGGATTTTGTCTTAAGTTAGTTTGGTGAATCGGCCCCCTTTTGTTGAACACTTTTCTTAGTATAGTTATGTAAGAAATTGCGTAAAAAATCAATAGATTCCTGCTGCACACTACAAATACTACTGCAATTCCAAGTGTACACTGGAGCTTTAGGACGGTTCCCTAAAAGTTCATCAGCTAACACCTCTTCTACATTTCTAGGAACAATTTTCTCTTTCTCAATAGGACAACCATTTTTAACCTCATGAGCACGACAGTAGTGTCAACTGCATGCAACAAATCAGTACTCTGAAGATAACTCTCTTCATTAAAAAAAGGATCAGAACTTGAACTACGTTTCCATTCACCCTAAAAAACTTCAGTTTATTACTCTTCTCCGCTTACTTTTGGCCTTCATTAAATGGATTGGCTTATCTAGTGATCGAATTCTATTGATTACTAAAAGAAACAGTTTTTTTTTCAATTTGAATGCTTTCTCAACTCCATTTTCAATACATTTCCTCTTCTTATAAAATGCTGTTTTCTTTTTACAATTCTTTATTAACTTAGCCAAATTGGACACAACTCTATTATAGAACATCTTCCTCCTTATTTCCTTATATTGGTTTTTCCTCCTTTTACTATACACTTTTTTTTCAGAAGATGATTTTCCATGGTTTTTTCTCTTTTCTCTTAGTGGTAGATACACTAATACTATTTTTTATTTTGTGCACACTACTCTTAGTGCTTAACAATCTTCGCAGAAAAGTCTTAGTTTTCTTACCAGGACTTTTTTTCTTTTTGTTAACACTTTGTTTTTCAGGTAAATCTTGTAGATGACTTCTCTTTAAATAAACTGCTTTCTTTCATTCTTTCCTTTTTCAGTTGTTGAAGGCATGATGATTTTTTTCAGTGTTGATCAAAAGAACCTATTATAAAAAATGTGTATCACTTAAGAAAAATAAATATATGAAATACACTATTATATTACTTATAAGAAGAGAGGGGAGATTATGACAACAAACGTGGGAGTATGAAAATAGAAGGAGTTACAACAAGAGAAAGAGGACTATGAGACAACGGGAAATATAAATAGAAAAGAGAATATAAGTAGACACTGCAGTATAAGGGGATAAAGAGAGTATGAAAAGACTGGAACGTATGAATCGATAGGAGGAGTATGAGGCGAAAGGTGGCAGTATGAGGAGAGAAGGGAGGGTATAAGAAAAAAGAGACAGAGTATGAAGAGACAGGGGGGCAGTATACGAAGAGTACCAGAAGAGAGCAGGGATTATGTGAGGAAAAGTGGTGCACTTGAAGAAAAGGGGTGTACAAGAACAGTGGATACACTATGAGGAGAAAGGAAGGAGTATAAACAGATGGTAGATTATGAAGAGTGAAAAGAGTATGCCGAAAGAGGGAAGAGTATGACAAGAGAAACAAATATAAAGAGAGAGGTCAGTATGAAAAGACGGGGAGAATGAGGAAAGTGCTGCAGAGTATACATAGAGAGTTAAGCATTAACTATTTTAAAATGCCACTTTTATATGAATTTATTTTCTCTGCTCTTAGCTTTGTGTGCCTACAGCCTGTCTCCAAAATTGGGCAGGATCAGAGGTAGGAGCTAACATGCACACCTGAAAAGGTTGTGTCCTGTCCCCACAGAGGGCTGCATACCCCCTGGTGTGAATCTGGGGCCATAGCTGTGAGGGATGACCATTGTGCACTTCAAAACCCTTCTTTGAAGTCCCCCTCACTTCAAAGGCACACCTGGGTATAAGAACTGCACTTCTGACCCTACCACTTCAGTGAACAACTGGACCTGTGAAGAACTCTACCAGGAGGAATGACGGCTGTGTTGCTCCAAGGCCTGCCACTCTGCTGGACAGCTGCTCTGGAAGAACTGACTTTCTGTTGTGCTGCCCTGCAGCCTGCTACTCTTTGCCCTACTGAGGAAGGACTGCATCCATCTCACTTGAACCTATATTGACTTCAATGTCTCAAGGACATCAAAGACATTTTATCAACCTGCAACATGACCTGGACTTTGCTAGCTGCAAATCTTGCCCTGCCAAGTAGTGCCAATTCAGTGCTGGGCCCTTGGAATTGGGTATAACGTGCAGGATATAGGCCCAGATCTCTGTACTGGGGTGAATGTATGACATTGTTCTGCATTCTGTTCATCAATTGTTCTTTTTGAATTTGCCACCCCGAGTAGGACGAGTATGCCGAGACATGGGTCTGTGCTCTCCATGCCACTGGAGTTAAGCTATACTGGCTGATGAGGCATGAAACCCAAAAACCAGTCATAGCATGCTTGTTTCCAGTCCAGGGAGGACCTGGCCTGGCAGTTTGGGGTGGACTGTCCCCAATGGGTACAGGGTCAATACTGATTTGCCTATGGCTGGGTTCAAATTGGGATGGCATGGTAAGCAAATAAACTATAGATTTAGGCCCAGATCTCTGTACTGGGGTGAATATATGACATTGTTCTGTTTTCTGTCCATCAATTGTTCATTGTGAATTTGTCACTCTGTGTAGGACAGGTATACCCAGACATGGGTCCTGTGCTCTCCATGCCAGTGGGGTCAAGCTATCCTGGCGGATTAGGGGTGAAACCCTGAAACCGGTCCAGGACATGCTTGTTTCCAGTCCAACGAGGACCTGGCCTGGCAGTTTGGACTGGACTGTTCCCATTGGGCACAGGGTCAAGACTTATTTGCATAAGTCTGGGTTTAAACTGGAATGGCATGGTGTGCAAAAAAACAATGGATTTAGGCCCGGAGCTCTCTACTGAATGTATGTCATTGAGCTCTCTACTGAATGTATGTCATTGTTCTGCATTCTGTCCATCAATAATTTTTTTTGAATTTGTCCCTCAATCATGATGCATCACAGCTTCTGCGCAGATCAAATAGCATCACCGACTGCACAGCGCATTGTCTCCAGTTTCCAATTCATCTCTGACTTTACATGGCTTGGTGCCGACGCATCACCTTCAACCTAATGGTTTGACAACAATGCTTCACCTCCTTACTCCATCGACAACGCAACTAAGGTACTTTGCCGTGGGCCAAAGCTGGTCCCTGTATCTGACCTGCATTCCATAGTTGTCAGCCAGAACCTTTGGATTTACCCCAGTCTAGCATGTCCCTATAGCACCGTTTGACACGTTTAGCTTTTAAGCACTGCAATTTTATGTAATCTAAAAAAATGTATAACCCCGGTTATACTTATTGGAATTTTGTCATTTTGTTCTTGTTTCATTTGTAAAAATATAAGCTATTTTTCTAAACTGGTGTGGAGTCTTTTCAAGGTCTTTTCACTGTGTTACTATATGAAGTGTTGCCCAAATACTTTACACATTGCCTCTTAAGTTATGCCTGCCTGCTCTGTACCAAGCTACCAGAGTGTGAGCACAGGTTAATTTATGGTGTGTATCTGACTTACCCTGTCTAGGATTGTGGTTCCTACTTGGACAGGGTGCATACCTCTACCAACCGGAAATCTAGTTTCTCACTGTAGTCGTACCTTAACCCCCAGTCTTTATGTGGGGTCCAAGATGGATGTTCCAGCCCCAAAATGAAAAAAAAAATTTTGTCCCACCAGTCCCACTGTACACTCACTGGTGTATTTGGCAGCTTGTGTGATCCTGCTGGACTCGAACGGGGGCCAGTACAGACCTTTCCATCCTGGTAAGAGAGATCTTCAAACAGACAAAAAGTCACTAATAGTAACATTTTGTACATAATATGCATGGTAACAGGCTCCAACCCCTCTATTAATCGTGTGAAGACTTTTAATTCCACATCTAGGGATACATATCCATTCAGAAATTATGAATACACCTAATTTTAGGTATACATTTACTTACCTGTCTCTTATTTTTAGGTAAAGGCAATTGTGCATGATATTTATAGTTTGATCACACCAGCAAATGTCATTGCACATACAAGGATGGAAAACACCGACAAAATGGGCACATAACAAGTTTATCATTGGTCTACTAAACCAGCTGTTGCCCCTCCCTGATGCACAGATTAACCATGAATTTTCCTCCTCAAACTCTGCAATTCGAATTTCCCATCCTAGTTCAATAATTGTATTATAAAAATAGAAATGTTACACTATTTGCATCATCTACTGGCAAGATCTGTGTTCTAGACATATTTTCATTTTTCAAGCATTTTTATACAGAAAACATGAAGTATTCAACAAGCATTAACTTGTGACACACAGCATACACTAAGACAGGAACTTGTGTTCATTCAAGTTCATATCAAGAGAGAAGACTTATTGTGATGCACAGCATTCGTGGATTCAGAAGCATAGTCATCCATAGCTTTCTACTCCAAACCCAAAGGACAGAAGAGAGAAAGACATGTACTTTTTTCATGTCTGTGTCTTGGAGATTTGCATTTTGGAAACTGAGCATTAAATAAAAGATCACAATTCTAGCAAAACTCAAACACAATTTCAATTCTAATATGCACATCTGATTTCCATTTTACAAGAAAAAGTACCTGAGAGACTTTTTCTTTTTCATTGCTGCGTTCATTCAAGTACTTTAAACAAGCAGGCTGCCACTGTGCAACACCACAGGATGCCTCTGAACAAGCGAAGAAGAGAAGACTTTTTTTGCAGGTTTTCCCATTTTTTAAATATCTAAATTATGAATGTTATCTTACTGCAAAGGAGCTGGGTTGTGTATTCTTTAATGTCCAATTAGAATAAATATACGCAACATAAAAAAATACATCAAATAGACAAAATGCTGTACACAACATTTACATACAAATCAACAAGCAGCTTTATCATTCAGCACAAAGCTTTTACAAAGGATATCTGAGTATTGATGATATTTTATAGAAATGGTGTAAAGTGTTTTGAGCAAATTCTCAAATAATTGCCTTGGGCTTGATAGTTTTAAGGATGTAGTGCATTTTACCACTTGCTCTGAATACAATGATTTGCAATGAACTATGATTAAGATATGCTTCTCTTAGTTAGAAAAAAATCAAAACTGGCAGTACTTTTTTATGTTCAGAATATGTTATTGAATTAAATATAATAGGACAATAAAAAGGATATACCAAAAAGTGTGTTGAATGGCTAATTGAAACACTAGTATTTTATTATTTAACAGTAATAAATCATCAATACCTCATATTACCAATATTAATATAAAAGGGAGAAAGAAAGATAACACAGATGATTAAGATACTTACAATATACTTGTATCATATGAATTACTGTTAAATGGCAATATGTAACTATAATATGCAAGTTACAATTTCTTTGTAACGTGAACAAAAACATATTTTTCATCAATTTCCAGAAAATGTCATGCTTATCTAACAAATAAATTAAAGGGGCTAAGAGTTTGTTGACAATATAGTTGTAGTCAATAATAAAGTTGAAGTTATACCGTAAATATATCAATAATGCACCACCCTCAAATTAATACACCTTTATTTATGCTGTAACTACAAACCAAACCTAATCTCCACAAAAATGTAAAATTGTAAACTTATACCTTTAATTTTTAGTTTAAGTAACACCTTCAAATTATGCACAGCACGTGCAGCTCCATACAAAGTGTATTCAACACAGTAGCCACAATATATTAACTATACCTCGCCACTCTACCATACTTTCAGGCACATGCATCAAGAAAAGCTTTTGCGAGCCCTGAATTGCGGTTATTAAGGTATCGCAATTAAGGACTCTCAAAAGCCCCTTGCATGTAAATTAAAATAGTGATTCCTAAACATTCCTTAATTGTGACTTGCAAATCCCAAGTCGCAATTAAGGAATACCTTCACATTCATTTCTATGGGCCTACAGGCCCATAGGAATGAATGAGAGATTGCATGCACAATTTGCGAGTACCAATAGGTACTCGCAAATTGCACATGCAATTTCAATGGTGCTTGGGTGTCCAAAAGACACCCTGTTGCACCCCTGAAATTGCTCTGTGCACACATGTTGCGCACACACATGCCCCAGGGGCATGTGTGTGTGTAACGTACAACTTTCAGTTGAGTCAGGGCATTTTTCAAAGTTTTCGCATATTACCATCAAGTTCATCTTCCTGGTAATTTGTCCCTCCTAGTAGCGAAATCTCTATTTTAAAGTGATTTTTGCATTGCCTTCAAGGAATCGCAAATTGTGATTCCTTAAATGCAATTGCAATTTAAGAAATCACAATTAATTGCAAATTCTCAATTTGCGTGTGCCTTGAACCTTGATGCATGGCAAATGCCCATTTTGCAGGCGTAAACGGGCGCTTTTTGTGAAACGCACCGTTTGCGCTCGAAAAATGGTTGATGCATGTGCCTGATTGTGTTCTCACAAAATATGTGATTTCTGATGTAATAGCTATTATTGCAAATATTATAATTTCTGATGATATAAGTGATATAACATAAAAACGTTTAAACTGTATATGGAGAAATGGAGTGTTGTTGAGTGGAGTAGCATAAAGTGTACTGGGGTACAGTGGAGTAGAGTAGAGTGGAATAGTGTACAGTGGAGTGGCATACATGGGAGTGGCATAGAGTGGATTGACATAGAGAAGAGTGGTGTACAGTGCAATAGCGTGCAGTGAAGTGGCATACGGGGGAGTGGTATAGAGTGGAGTAGTGTACAATAGAGCACCATACACTGAAATAGTGCACAGTAGAGTAGCATAGAGTGTTGTGGTATACAATGCAGTGGCATACACTGGACTGGTGTCAAATGGAGTAGCCTAGATTGGAATAGCGTCAACTGGAATGGCGAACAGTGAAGTGATGCTCAATGGATTGTGCAGAGTAGAACAGCATAACCTAGGCTGGCATGGAGTGGAGAGGCGTAGAGTGGAATAGAATAGTGGAGTGGCATAAAGTGGAGTGGCGAAGAGTGTAATAGAGTAGAGTTGAGTGGTGATAGTGGGGTTGCACACAGTGGAATAGCTTAGAGTGGAGTAGCGCAGAGTGGACTGGGGTAGAGTAGAGTTGCAGAGTAGAGGGGCAATCAGTGGAGTGGCACTCATTTGAATAGTATATTGTACAGTACAATGGTGAAGAGTGGAGTGGCATACATTGGAGTGGTATAGAGTGGAATAACATACAGTGAAGTGGAGTGGCACAGAGTGAAGTAGCGTACAGTAGAATAGCATACATTGTAGGGGCAAATAGTGGAGTGGCTTAGAGTGGAGTGTGGTAGTGTAATAGCATAGAGTGGAGTTGCATATAGTATTTTGGCATAGAGTGGAGCAGCATACAATGGAGTGAGGTGCAGTGGAGGGGAGGCAGCAGAACAGCATATGAGTGGAGTGGCATATAATAGAGTGACATAGAGTGGAATGGCATACAGTAGAGAAGCGTGCAGTACAGTGATGTACAATGGAGTGGTGTAGAGTGGAATCTAGTACAGTGGAGTAGTGTACAGTGGAATGGCATACAATGGAGTGCTGAAGAGTCAAATAGCTTTGCGTGGTATGGATCGCTCTGAAGATCCCCTATCACCATGTCAGTTCATCACTTTGAGGGTTGGGTGGGAGGGAATGGGGTGTGCGATGGGGCGGGTTTGGTTTTTGGACTTTGTTTATTTACTTTGTGTACTTGAGTTGTTGTTGTTTTTCTTTGTCTGCTCTTGTTTTTCATATCTAGATTACTGCCATTGTGTTCTTTATTCGAATCATCCAAACATAAAGGAATGCAGTGAATTTATTGTACATATAGGTGACTCTGCAGGAGAGGGAGTGTATTGCTTATGTAAAATCGCAACCAAGTTAATGCCTAAAAATATCTTTACTTTGATAAAAGGAATGGCTCTAGACCTACTCAAGATTAAGTGCCAATGCTTCAAAACATCACTAGTACATAGAATTCTATTCATTATGAACATATCTCATCTATGATGTCCCAACCTACACTGACACCTTTGACACAACAAAATATTAAGATAGTGTAACTAAATGTTAAGGGTGTAAATCCCCCTATCCAAAGAAAGAAAATGTTTGACTATCTTCACAAACAGAAGGATGATATCTTCCTTTTAGAGGAAACACAAATAGACTTCAAGCAATTTAACTCACATAGAGATAGGGCATACAGTAACTTTACTAGTTCTGAAGACATGGGTACAAACAACGGTGTCCTGATTCTAATATCTAAAAAAGCCAATGTAGATATAGTATACTGCTCTACAGATACACGAGGAAGGTGAGTCACAACAAAACTTGTCAAAGACAAAATGGAATTCTACATTACAAACATCTGTGCTCCCAACAGGGATTATCCGAAATTCTGGGGGAATCTTGCCAAACAAATTGAAACAATTCCAGACTCAGCAGTGCACATAATGGCCTGTGACTTCAATCTACCCATGGACCCAGTATTAGATAGGGACTCACACTGCCCTTTTCTTGGAACCAAGTCACACAAAGGCCTTATCAATATATGCAACCGGTTTAATCAGTCTGACACTTGGAGGATACAAAACCTCTTAGGCAGGGAGTATACTTTTTATTCACTCCCACATAATTCCTATTCGCGTATTGACTACCTGCTTCTTTCAACCAATACTGTGCCTAGGATTGTACAAACATCCATTGAGCCGAGAGTGATCTCAGATCACTCATGTATTAGTCTTGACATAACTGATTTAAAACCCCATAAAAAGCAATCCCTCTGGAGATTCAATAACAATGTATTAGATGCAGAATCATATAGGCGAAATATTGAGAATGCAATTCAGCATTACCTCTCAGAAAATAAAATAGGTGACACATCGGATCAACATGATATGGGAAGCACTAAAAAGCACTCTTAGAGGTCAGATCATCAACATTAGGTCTGCCATGAACACGGATATTAACAGCAAACTGGAAATACTAGAAAAGGAGATATCCGCGTTGGAGACTAAGCATATAACTCCAGGGGTGGGGGAATCATATCGCCCGACGCCCGAGCCATGTTGTTTTTTACCACGGGCAAGAAGATTTAATGTCTATTTTGTCCTACGGACAAGTAGACATTAAACCGCATACATAATATATGCTGTGGGCTCTCCGGGACTCGCAGCCAATCAGAAAGCCTGACCACCAGCCAGAGACGCTTTTGAGGCCTGTGATTGGCTGTCAGCCCATGACAGTGGTTGGCTGGGTGACAAACGTCAGTCTAAAAAAGCGGCATTCTCTGCAATCGGGTGTATTGCTATCTCAAGCTTAATGGAGTGCACATGAAGAACCACGAGGAAGCAGTCTCAATTTGAACACAAAAGGGTCGCAGTAATATCTTGCTGCTAGTGGCGCGACCTGAGACACAGGTGAGGAGAAAGGGCGGCATTAATGTTACGAGATTAATGCCAAGTGACCTTGCGGCACCAGGGGGTGGGGCATAGGAGATAATTAACTTTATCCTCTCTCTCTTCAAGAAGGGAAGAAGAGAGGCAAACATCCTGCTGAGAGCTCAATGCATTGCGGTAAAAAAAAAAACGGCATTTCGCTAGTGCTCAGTTCAGATTCCACAAGAGAAAACAGAGCGCGCTAATTTGGGGTTTGGAGCGGACGGTCCTTTAAGTGGAGCCCCACTATGCAACGGCTCATATTATACTAAATGTGGGGTTAAAGAATTGTACCCGTTAGTAAACATTTGAAATTCCCATGATCAGTATCTCCGCTTCAACAAACGGTAGCATTAGAGCAAATGAGCAATATGTTTGTTTAACCTCGTATTGCCCATAATAGCTGGTGGATTTTAAAAGTGGTGAGGCAGATGTGTGATTTATATTAATTTCCTTTCGGACAGAAGCTACAATACATTATCTGCAAAGTTCCTGTTCGAAGTCGTCACTTTTAGCCTGGATGAGAATTGAGGTTATGAACAGTGAGTCCTGTATACGGTTACATAATATATGTAAAGACGAAAAGATGTTGAAATTGCAGTGTCCCAAATCAGTTATATATCTCAGACACTCATTCATTGGTGGGCTAATAGAGTGTGCTTCTCACATTGCACACAATGTGACATGAGTTAACACTATCGGTCTCGTTCTCTCCCCCTCGCCTTATTTTTCCCTCAGGGGCCCAGGTTTCATGCTCTCTTTTCTCCTATTTTTGGGAACATTTGTCTGTTTAACCACATTTTGAAATAACTGCTTGGCTCGTGAGGATCTTGAGTGCTGCCTGCAGCCAAGTGTTGCAAGCGCCTCGGCCCTGCCTCTTACTCCTCAAAGCGCCCTCCTAAGATGTTTCTCACACCTCATTACTTGCTTAACTGTTTGACTTGTATGGGTCAAACCCCGATCAGAGGACACCTAAAAAATAATGAGCATGCCCTTGTGTAATGTAACTGGTGCTCATGAGAAGGACTCCAATACCTTTGGGTCGTGATCGCGCTATATAAAAAAAACTGCAAAAAATAAATGTCCACATCAAGCTCACATGACAAGCAAGGCGCTTCCCTTTTACAGATAAAGCAAATTCCGAAGCGTTACTTTCCCAGTTTTAAAGGTGAAAGGAAAGAATCCTGAAATCCGACTTTACCATGATCAGTGCAAGAGGTGCAGGGAATGTGCTTCAGCGTTCAGGCCTGTGTCATGGCTTGATAACCTAACGTGCACTTTTAAAGCGCATGTTCACCCAGAAGGTTATCTTGGCGCTGAATAACAGATGTTTATATTGTTACCCAACACAATGGCACTCATGTTGTCTACCTCAGAAGGATGAAAGCCTGAGTGGACCCAGCAGGATTTTAATCTGTGACCATAGGTCAAACACAGAGCCCTACAGTGGACGCATTAGTTCACTAAGCCACCAGACCCGATATATCACGAGAGGAAAGTAAAATAAAGTAGTGGCGCTTTTGGGTGTTTGTTGAGCTATTATTTTATCTAAAGCCGCTGAAGAATAAACCAACTTCATTCACGAGATGGCATTTGAATATCCAGGAGGTCAGGACGGTGTTTCCAACTCTACTGTGACTGAGCCAAGGCGTCCTTGCTAGGTGTGACATGACATTTTGAGTGGTTGCAGTTACTCACTAGCCTCTGTCTCGATGCTCAGCTCTGCACTTCTAGATTTACTGTCTTTTCAACACAACACTCCTTCTCTTCGCTGTGAGTCTAACGCTTGCTTTCCAGCTGTGTGAGTATAAAGATTTCACTGCTGGTACATTTCCTACTTATCGGAGAGTGACAAACTTGATCAATTGGTGAGCTGCACTTTTTCTTGTTAGGGTAGCTTACTCAGCCGCTGCCATTGCTATATGCAAGAGAGAACCCTGTAATGCTCCTGCCAGGGCTGCACATGCTCTTTGTGTGGGATAAGAATGTAGAGATGTAGCTGTGAGTGCACAATAATATAAACACACTAAACCTGACCAGAAGTAAAAAAGGAGAGATTGATGTAACAGCCTATTACTGCCTCTTGTCTATTTGTACATGTGGATACTACACTCAGTGAGCCACAGCACATCTGCTACGTGATTTTGCTGCCCCATGAACCGTTCATAAGCTCTGCCAATAAGTGCAGTTACTTCCATTCTCAAGTTTATCTGAGCATCATATCTGAAGCTGGACAGTTATGAGTTCGCCCTATGATGAACACCCTTCTGTTCTACAGGATCATATTTCGACAAAGTCTTGTCCGTGCCAAAAACACTTCAAGAAATGTAGTCGGTTACCAGTCTGCAATCTGCCTTTAGGTACTATTTCTCTTCACATGAAAATGTGCTACATGCAAATTAGTTGATAATTAGGTGCAGTACACACTGACACATCTGCATGCATGCTGTACAACCACCCACTACAACAGATGCCTTTAAGAGTGCATAACCATGCACTGCATAATTGGACTTGCACTTGAAATGTATATTGCATAGTATGTTGCACTGATTGCAGTACAGGTTCTCTTCGTGCAGACCTCCCTTAATAATTAATGGAATAGGCGGGGCAAGCTGTTACCTTCCCAGGACAAGTAGATTTGTGTAACATTTTGTCCCCTGGCCAAGTAGATTTTTGGAAAATTTCCACATCCCTGTAACTCTATCTTAAATGAATTAGTGAAAAAAAAATACGAGTATAATACGATAATAAGTAAAGGGCGGGTGTTTGGATTAACAAACAAAAAAGTATCAGACTTTGCGAGTCTAACAAAGCAGGGAAGAACTTAGCTTCCTATTTAAAATTCAAGCTACAAAAAAATATGATCATGTCCCTAAAAGATCAAAATGGAACAGCTCACTCTGATCCCGAAACAATTACAGAAATCTCTAAAGATCTCTATAGTACACTGTATAGTAAAAATCAGGACTTAGATACTGCAAAAGCCAAAGACTATTTAGGCAAATGCAACTTGCCGGTCCTCTCAGAACCAGATAGGGATGACAACCGCTACCGAAATTGGAGAAACTATAAAAACCATAAGTTGGAAAGGCACCGGGACGTGATGGCTTTATTGCCAAATTCTAAAAGTTATTCACCTCATCTCTGGATCCCCCCCGCTAACTATGTATAACGAATTTAGTGAATCCGGCAAGATTAATGGAACTCTTGAAGAGGCTATCATAACTGTAATCCCAAAGGATGGAAAGGACCCTATACATCCTAAAAATTATTGGCCAATATCATTGATCATCTTAGACTGCAAAATCTATGCTATGATCCTTGTTAAGCATCTTCAAAAACACTTACTGAAACTCATCCACCCTTCACAAGACGTATTCTGTAAGAATAGACTCTCAAGTGACAATACACGTATCTTATGTCATGCCCTGGAGAAAGTCAAAATAGCTGATTCCCCAACGGTTGCAGTCACGTTAGATGCCAAAAAGCCTTTTGACAAGATCGACTGGGCCTACTTTAGAGCAACACTAGACAAGTTTAACCTAGGAGATAATAGTATCAATATGATCATGGCTGTACTTTAATCCTTTAGCCAAGGTGAGGGCAGGGGGGATACCTCCCCTCGTCTTTTGAACTAGAGCAGGCACCAGGCTGGGATGTCCCATTTAACCTTCCTAGTTCCTACTGGCAATAGAGCCATTCCTTTATCAACTTCAAAACAACAACCAGATAACGGGTAAACGCTTTCACACATGTACACTTAAAATAACAGACTACACTGATGACGCGTTAATTATCTCTGAAAATGAGAAAGAATCTATAACTGCACTTATGACATCAATAGAACATTTTTCGGCAGTTTCTAGCTACAAACTAAATAAAAACAAAACTGAAGTAAAACTCCTAAACCTTGGCGGAAAGGAAATAATTGGTAACTCGGGCCTTGCATGGCAACCAAACTGTATAAAATACCTAGGATTAGATTTCACAAGAGATCTAATCACCACTCTACAGATGAACAAGGATGCTCTCATAAAAAAAATATCTACGTTACTTGATGACTGAACGCCAACATTTTTATTGTGGTGGGGAAGAGCAGAGACGTTAAAAATGATAATCACACGGGAAGAGCAGAGACTTAAAAAATGATAAACACACCTCTAGTAAATTATTTAGCCAGCATGCTACCAATGACATTCTCTAATGATTTCCTGTCCAGAATTTATAAAATATTCTAATTGTTCCTGTGGCAAGGTAAGAGACCCAGAATTTCTCTGAAAAAAACATCAATTACCAAAGAAAAAGGTCTGGTCCTTCCAAACTTGAGGAATTATCAAACCGTGTATCTATGCAAGCATGGTGCAAACTGGCTATTCACCCATAACGGTTACACACTAGTCTGGGTGGCGATTGAAAGATCACTCATTAACAACATTCAGTTATCTGCTCTCCTAACCATGGATCTCTCTTCCATCCCCCACTCTAAATATATTATTCAAAATACCAAACTTGCATTGTTACATCTGGATCACTCATCCGCGGTTAAAATGACAAATCCAACTTAACCTCCCAGTGGTATAATCTTTGCCTGAAGGTTGATGGTGAGATGCTTTTCTGGGACAAATGGTCGCACAATGCCATGAATCTAGTCAAAAACATGTTTACAGGAAGACTCCCTTCACCATTTTCTGAGCTGCAAACATGATTTTCTCTAGATTCTTTAGATTTGTACGTGTTTATTAGGCTTAAGACTCAACTCACGCTGCGTTCCATAAAACCTAAAGAACTGTCGATCCTCACAAGGATAATTTCTAAAATCAGGACACACTATCTCTAAAATTTACAAACTCTTATCTCCTAAACCTTGGAAGTCACACCTTGTTAACATCGATATCACTGAAGAGGAGACACAAAAGGGGGTGTCAAATAGTTATCCCTGTAGGAAGTGGAAAGGCTTTACGCTGGGCAAGTTTTATAAAGAGCTGAGTGAAGGGGGACCCCCAGGGGGGTCAAATTGCGAGAGCGCTAGTGAAAACTTGGATAGGCGCATTCTTAAGGCTCTTGATAAAGTGGCGCCGCTGACTATGAACAAGGCAGGCACCAGAGGATAGAAATCTGCCCCTTGGTTCACCCCGGGGTTGAAGCAAGCCAAGGCAGGCTGCAACTGTGTGGAAAGGTGCTGGAGAAGGGACTTCGGATTACATAACAGGCGATTGTACAGAGAGGGACAGAGGAAATATGAGGTCCTTCTGAGAGGAGCTAAGGCCGCACACTATAAAGTTAGAATTGGAGAGGCGGAGAACTCTTCTAAAGAACTGGTTAAGATATATAAGGAGATTTCTGCTGTGGCCAATTCAAACACTCCCAGTGATGACTCAGAAGGGGAATTTAATAGGGTGGCAGAATTCTTCGCCCAGAAGGTGAGGATTATCTATTCTACTTTCACGGATTGCCCAGGGCCTGGTGGAGATTTTGAGGAAGTGGTGGGAGACAGGGGGTCGGGGAGGAGGCTGACAAGTTTTTCGACCCCCCCCCCCGAGACCTTAAGCAGCATCTGCCTCACTAATAAATCGGGATCCCCTAGAGACCCTACCCCCCCTAAGATCATAGGAGAGAGCCTGGAGATTCTGGAGCCTTATATCAGGCACCTATTGGACACCTCCTTTGAATCACAGATGCTACCAGCAAGCTGGAAGAGAGCAGTGGTCTTGCCCATTAGAAAAAAACTCACCATTAGTCATGACGTTTTAGAGAACTTAAGACCCATCTCACTTCTGCCACACATGGCTAAGGTAGCGGAGAAAGTGGTCAACAAGCAGCTAATGGCATTTCTGGACGAGGCCAGCCTCCTACACCCCTCTCAATCTGTTTTTCAGCAGGATATTCTACAGAAACCGCCCTATTAAGGGCCACGGAGACCATTAGATGGGGGTGGACGCGGGACACACCATGGCGCTGATTATGTTAGACCTCAGCGCAGCGTTCAACATTATAGCACATTACACCTTGCTACAGTGTCTGAGCAGGGCTGGTGTCTCGGGTTCTGCTCTTGGCTGGCTGAAATCCTTCCTGACGGGGCGCAGTTTCCAGGTTCAAAGAGGAACATTCCAGTCCAGGGACTTCGCACTAGAACAGGGGGTGCTCTGCCCTGAGCCCCACCGTGTTCAACTTGTATATGGCTCCATTGGCTGAGTTGGTAAAGGCGTTTGGTGTGGAGCTAGTCTCCTACGCAGACGATACCCAGATGCTGATCTCCCTATCCCAGGCAACCTCGGTCGAGGCATCCAACTTTAAGGCATGCATGCAGGAATTGGCCTGCTGGATGAACAAGAACTGCCTAAAGTTGAATGGTGGCAAGACCGAGGTGCTGGTGGTAGGTGGAGACAGATCTAGCTGGACCTCAGACTGGTGGCCAAAGTGTCTAGGCACCACCCGAGGCCTTGTACGGAAGCTAAGAATCTAGGGGTATGGGTGGACTCCGCCTTCTCTTATGATGGCCAGATCTGCCGTGTTGTGGGAAAATGTTTTGGCTTATTAAAAACCTTGCGCAAAACCTTAGACCTGCTCCCGCTGGAAGCTAAATTGACGCTGACACATCCCCTTATTACGTTGCATATTGATTATGCAAACGTACTCTATCTGGGTGCGTCTGTAAAGAAATTTAGGACGCTTACAGGTCTTGAGGCTGCCACGAAGGGCGGCGTCTAAACCGGCCCTTGACGTTCTTCTTTGGCTACCAGTAAAAAAAAGAGTTTTGTTCAAAGCCCTATTTATCTGCCATCGTATTCTCTGGGATAAGGCGCCTGCCTATCTGAGGAATCTGGTTACCAGATATCAACCAGGAAGGGCCCTGAGATCCGGGGGAACTGGGCAGCTGTCAATACCCAAGATGAGGAAAGCTAGAATGGGTGGCCGTTCATTCCGCTTCTTAGTCGCTCAAAACTGGAATAAACTTCCGGTCGGCCTCAGGCTGGAGAGGTCGGGACCCAAGTTCAGACGACTGCTTAAAACTCATCTATTTAACAACTAGTCTTTATGGCGGCCTCTGGCGGTGGCTCATATCTGACAGTCCTTTCTCCACAGCGTGGGGACACGCCTGTAAAGGCGTAACTATGCGCTCTACAAATGTCTTTATTATTATTATTATTATTATTATTATTATTATTTAAAAAGTGAGTTAAAATGGGAATCTGAAACTAATTCCAGAGGAATCCGCTTTGACTGGGACAGATTACACATAACTCCCTTCTCTAGTAAAATATCACCAATACTATCTGAAACAAAACTTATGTTAATAAATAGGACATACTGGATCCCTAAAAGTATTTTTAAACTTAAACTCAGCCAAAATCTTGAGGTGACCTTTCCCATATGCTCTTCTATTGCCTAATCCTTCAAACTTATTGAGACAAAATATATAAATGTATAAACAAAACATTTAATATCACACTCTCAAGTGAATTTTCCTACATTCTGCTAGGCTTTCTAGATCCAATGCTTCCGGATGTAAATGCAAAGTTGTGCCTAACAAATGGAAAAACTCCCAAGAATTCTCATTCCATATATGGCAGGAATGGTTGTCCTTCCTCAGAGGGGCGGATAACATCTCTCTGCATTCCTCTTCATGGCGCACCCCACATATGAAATTGTGGAAGTCCATTGACGCCTTCTCTTTTACATTTGATCCGCCGTGAGCATATTGTATTGCATTCCATTTTAGCCCTTTGCATGTATTTGACACATTATACTTTCGTTCTTTCAGCAAAAACTACCCCCCTACTTAAAGACCGTATTTTATTGAAGGTTATTAGACCTTAATACAATGAATGGTTTCTCTGTGAATGTACTATGTCCTCCCTTGTATGCCTATAAGGTATCACAAATTATACATCGAGATATGATATTCATAGCCCATCAGGGGTTGGCAGCAATGTATTAAAACTAAGTTGTAATCTGTGAGGCTCATAGTCTTCGGTTGCCTCTCCTATAAAACTGCATTTCCTATTCCATCAACCTGAATTATTAGCTGTCTCTTTCTCCTTTGTAATTTTGCCTTGACCTCATCATATGATAGTGATATTTTTTGTTAGGTCACTTGCACTGTTTACTTACTATGTATTACATACTTTTTTTAACTATATATTTTTTTGTATTTATTTTGTATTATTCTACTTTTTATTATTCTTTTTGTAAAATCAATAAAAACTATTTGAAATTAAAAAAGAGTGAAATAGCTTCAAGTGTAGTAGTGAGAGTAGACTTGGGTACAGTGGAATATCATAGAGAAGAGTAGCATAGTGTGCAGCAGCATTGAGTGTAAAGGCATAGAGTGGAGTGGGGTAGAGCAGAGTGGTGTAAAATAGAGTGGCATACTGTGAGTGGCATACAGTCAAATAGCGTTTAGTAGAGTGGCATAAAGCAGATTGGCACAGAGTGGATTAGCATTGAATGGAGTGTCATTCAGTGGAGTTTGGTACAGTGAATTAGTTTAGACTTGATTGGTGTACAGTGTAGTGGCGAAAAGTAGAGTGGCATGCAGTGGAGTGGCATACAGTTGACTAGCACATAGTAGAGTGGAGTGGCATAGAGTGGAGTGGCATAGAGTGGATTAACATAGAATGGAGTGTCATACAGTGGAGTTGCATACAGTTGAAGAGTATACACTGGATTGGGGTTCAGTGTAATGGTGTGCAGTGCAGTGGCATAAACTTGAGTGCCGTACAGTGTAGTAGTATAGAGTAGAGAACCATACAGTGGAGTTGTGACCACTTCGATGGTGTAGAATGTAGTATAGTAAATGAACTGGTAAAAAGTGTAGTGGTGAAGAGTGGACTGGTGTCGAGTAGAGAGAGAAACAGTAGAATAGTGTAGAGTGGGGTGGTGTAGGATGGAGTGGCATACTGTGAAACAGCAGAGAGTGTAGGGCCATTGATTGTAGTGGTGAGATTGGAGTGGCATTCAGTAGAGTAGCGTACAATGGAGTGGTGTAGAGAGGAATAACGATGAGTGTACTTGTGTACAGTGTAGTAACATGGGGCCAGATGTAGGTAGGCCGTTACCGATCGGTAACGGCCGAAAATCCCGATTTTGGGCCCTTACCGATCGGTAAACAGCCATCGAGATGTAGGGCAAAGAAAAAACTCAAAATCGGAGCGAAAACCGATTCGGAATGAGTACCGAATGGGAAAGAATCCGATACGTACATACCGAAAATCGGATATGTAACGAATCGGTAATACACCGAATTGGATGCAAATACCGATTCGGTCCATGTACCGAATCGGTAGTGACACCGAATCGGAAATTATCCGATTCGGTCCATGTACCGAATCGGTAGTGACACCGAATCGGAAATTATCCGATTCGGTCCATGTACCGATTCGGTAGTGACACCGAATCGGAAATTATCCGATTCGGTCCATGTACCGATTCGGTAGTGACACCGAATCGGAAATTATCCGAATCGGTCCATGTACCGATTCGGTAGATGAACCGATTCGAACATAAGCCGAATCGGAGAACCTACCGATTCGGTAGAATCACCGATCGGGAAATTCCCCGATTCGGACAGATGGGGAGATGTAGGGAGGCACAGAAACACCGATTTCGGCTCAAAATCGGTAGAATTCACTCGGTATTTACCATGGATTACAATCAGGTGGTAACCAACTCCAATCCATAAAAACAGCCCCAAAATGCATTGCAACTTGCAGGATGGCAGCTTTTTATGTCTTTGCGAGGCGGCTACGGCTACAGCAGGAAGGACAGAGGGAATGGCAAAGAAATGAACAGGTCTACAGACAGAGGATAACCCTGTTCATGCTCACAGAGGCTGAGATCCTACAGAGATACAGGCTGGACTCTGACACCATACTTGAGCTCATCAGGGACCTCAAACCATTGTTGGACCACCCCACCCCAAGGGCACACGCCATCCCAGCACACGTCCAGGTGCTATGCAGCCTACACCTGCTTGCGTCTGGCAGCTATTAAAGTGGAGTTGCAGCGGCAGGAGGAGTGACCCAGAGCAGCCTGTCAAGGTTCTTCCACACATTCCTTGACGCCATGATACACAGGATGGGCCAATACATCTCGTTCCCGGCAAACCATGCAGAACTGCTACAAACTAAAGCTGACTTCTACCAGATGGCACAATTTCCCCAAATCATTGGCTGCATAGATGGCACGCACATTCTGATATGCCCACCAGCGGACACAGAATACATATACCACAATCGGAAATCTACGCACACCATCAACGTGCAGGTGATCTGCAATGCGAAGTGCACCATCACAGACCTGGTAGCAAAATTTCCAGGGAGTACCCACGACTCCTATATTTTCCAACAGAGCGGCATCTATGCACGGCTGATGGCTGGCGAATTTGGTGAAGGATACCTCCTAGGTGAGACACATCATCAGACCCCCATAACACAAAGTAGCTAGGTGTAATACATGTATGCATGTGTGTAATGTTACTCCTTTCCCTTCCAGGCGACAGTGCATATGCCCTCCGCTCATTCATACTCACCCCCTACCTCAACCCCTCCACACCGAGCCAAAGGAGGTATAACCGGGCCCACAAAAGCACAAGGAATGTCGTCGAACGGACCTTTGGCATCTGGAAAAGTCGATTCAGATGCCTGCACAAGAGTGGAGGTGCAAGGCAGTATACCCCCATCACCTGCTGCAAGATCATAGCTGTATGTGCAATGTTACACAACCTTGCGGTGAAGAAGGGCACTGAGGTGGAGTTGTCTGACTACGAGGACCATGACGACGACGAAGCTGTGCCACTAACACAGCCAGCTGGGGTGTCTACGCCAAGTGATGGCAGATACAGACGTGAGGAGATTACAGAAAACTATTTCTGAGTGAGTACAGATGCACAGACAGGTAAATGGTTGTGGTGAAAAGCAAATTTTAATACTGTTGCAACACAGTTACTGCACTGATGTGCAACAAAACAAAATAGTGTAACAGCTCGGAAAACAAAAGTCTAAGGTCCAGGTTGCCTCACCCGCCCTTGCAAGCCTACTTCTTTGAGCGCTTGGCAGCCCCACTGGTGTGTCCCTCACCCCCTTCAGGATGTCCAGCGGCTTCTGCGGAGCGCCTGGTGCTCCTGCGTGGCTCTGACGCAGCGCTGACCGGGCTGCTGCGGCTGCTGCTGTCCCCAGCATCCCCCAGGTCCAGGGCAGGATTTGCGGCCGTGTTAGAGATAATCATGGCCTCCATTGCCGTAGTGATGCGGGCCATTCCCCTTGTTAACTCGGCGGTATTTTGGGTGAGACTTGACTCCATGTTGGCACTGCTGACAGAGTTGTGCCGTTGCAGCTGCAAGGCGGCTCATGGAGCGGTTTAGCACGCGGGCATCCCGCCTGCGCGAGAGCTCATGCTCCTCTAGCCTCCCGCATAACTGGGTAATGGCAGTGGTTAGCCTGCCTAGACCTGCTGCTACCTCCTTGTTGCTATCTACAAAGGCCTTGAAACCTGTCGCCATCTCCCCCATCTGCAGGTTGTGCTGCCTGAGCTGGCGTTGGCAGGCCATGATGGACTTCGCCTGCTGCCTTTGGATCTTCACCATCTTCCCTTCAAGGCCCAGGAAGACACTGGCCTCCGGTGCTGGCGCTGCAGTGCTGGGAATGGCACGGCGACGGGTACTGCTGCTGCCGGCCTGCTGAGTGGGCTGGGGTGCCACTGGTGCGGGTGTGGTGCTGGCCGGGGCCTGAGCCCCTGCTCCCATGATTGGGTTTCCTGGAGCCACAGCCATAATCGTGGCAGGAGGTGGTGTAGGTGCATGGTGGTCCCTTGTCGGGGAGTTCTCTGGGGAGAACATCAAGGGTGGTGTGCTTGGCATTTGTGGGGAGTGCAATAGGTCATAGTCGATAGCCAGTTCTCCCTCACTACCCAGCCTGATGGTGTTTTCCTCCTCCTCCTCGGCAGCCTGACTCGTGCTTGGCCCTGCGACAGCACTGGTAGTTGCTGCAGCTGCCTCTGTTGCCTGTGGTCCTCCGCCTGATGGTGCCCCTAGGTATAAAGAAGCATTTGTAAATGGAGTGCCGATGTATTACAGGCAGTACAAATAAAGCATTGCACATGTCCTTGCATCTCCTTCGAATGTGTTCCACTGTTTACTATCTTGTCATTCTGCACTGCCATATTTTGCTACCTTCTGCTGACTACATATACCATGATGCTTTACTCTTTTATGTTTCTTACAGTACTGGGCTGGGGTTTGGCTGTGCATTGTGTCTAATGGGGAGGTGTCTGGTAGGGTGTGTCATGATGCGCATGCTTCTTACCTGTAGCTGTAGCTCTGGCTGAGCTGTTCAGGGTCCCGATTCCGGTCACGCTCTCCCTCTCGATGGTGCTGGACATCAGTTCCTCCAGCTCTGTGAGGGGAGGCGCCGGGTTCCTGCCTCCATCTGTTGCTTCTGCTTGCCTCTGGATCTCAGCCATCTTACGTTTGGTCAGGCTGCGGATGTCATAGAAGCGCTTTTTCAGCTCGTCAAGGGTCCTGGGGGTGACACCTACAGCACTGACCCTTTCTGCAATTTCACTCCACAGCCTCCTCTTAGTGCTGTCCGGCACACTGAGGGACAGCTTCCCGAATAGCTGCCTGTGCACCCTCACCACCTCCTCCACCAACACCTGCAGCTCGGTGCTGCTGAACTTTGGCTTCCTCTTCTGGCTGGCCTTCTGGCTGTCACTGGGGTTTGCCATCTCGATCTGAACAGTTCTCTACCTCCTACTCCCACTGCTGCTAACTGTGAGTGTTCAGCTCAGGCCAGCTCTCCAGAAAGTTCTTAATTAGCTGCACCTGCCAGGGTTGCCACCCCCTGTTTGGGTGGGGGAGGGGGGATCCACCTCATTGCTGAATCGCCTTTACCGATTCGGCTCTTACCGAATCGGTAAAAACCGAATCGGATTTTACCGATTCGGTAAGAGCCGAATCGGATTTCACCGATTCGGTTTGTTCAATGCATTCCTATGGGCTTTTTGGCCATGGGTGTGTTTTTATACCTCCGATTCGGTAATTGCCGAATCGGATTTTACCGATTCGGCTATTTCCGATTCGGTGGTAGCCGATTCGGCTACTTCCGAATCGGTGGCAGCCGATTCGGTAATTTCCGATTCGGTCCGTGCCGATTCGGTACGTAGCGATTCACATTACCGATGCCGACCGATTCGGTATTATTTCGCTGTTTGTTTCCTACATCTCGTTTTCCGATTTCAGAATACCGAATCGGCCCGCCTCGGTATTCTGAAATCGGAAAATCCCTTTTACCTACATCTGGCCCATGGAGTGGAGTGGCCTGTTGTGGAATAGCGTGGAGTAGAGTGGCATAGAGTGGAGTGTTGTACAGTGAAATAGGGTAGATTGCAGTAGTGTAGAGTGGAGTCGTGTAAAGTGCAGTGGAGCGGTGAAGAGTAGAGTAACAAAGATTAGAGAGGCGTACAGTGGATGGTCATAGAGTGGAGTGGCATTTAATCAAGTGGTGAACAGAGGAGTGGCATATAGTGAAGTGGCACACAGTGGAACAACGTACAGTGTAGTGTTATAGTGTGAGTTCCATACAGAAGAGTAGCATAGAGCAGAAGGGCATTCATTGGAGTGATATAGACTGGAGTGTCATAGAACGGAGTGGCATCGAGTGTGAAAGTGTACAGTGGAGTGGTATAGAGTGGAGTGGCTTCTAGTGGATTAGTGCAGAGTAGAGTGGTGTACGGTGGAGTGATGTAGAGTGGAATGACATAAAGTGGAGTTTTATCATTAAAACAGGAGTAGCATGAAAGTGTGTGAACAAATGTAGATGTAATGGGTCAAGAAAACCACTTTGAGGTGTAATTGGTAATTTCTGGTAGTATGTGTGAATAGTGTAAGTAGTATTAATGTTATAAGTTGTAAAATACTTAATTATATATTGTTCCCTAGTATACTGTGGTTAGTTCATGGTATTCCACTGTGCATGTGGATGAGAAGACAGTATGTGATTGGCTGTTAGCTGTGTTTACCAAAAACAAAAGGCAGCTATATAACTCCTCCAACTTAAGCCCACCGCGGCCGGCACGGCTCCACAGACCCAGAGCTAATTCTTGCTAAAACTTTTCATTTAGGTCACTTTTTAGTGCCTGGATCAGAACTTCAATACCCAAGATGCACCAGGAGGTGTCCCACGCATAATTGTTAGGCGCCCCAGGTAACTCATCTTTCATATCCACTCTAACTCAGCAACAATTGCTGACACTCACGCTAACTGTGACATTTCAATCCTCCCAGATGGACTGATGCCTCCCTCCACCTGGTTCACCCACGCCGTGACTGCACCCCTATTTCAAGTGCACCGGTCAGTTTGCCCTCCTAACCGGCCACATTTTGACACAGTTAATTCGTATCACTTCATCCCAAACACTTCGATTACCGCACACTCCTGTCTACTGCCGAATCGATATTTGTGTCCTGCCGTTTTTATCACAACCATGCTGCACCGAATTCACGTATCACCAGTCCCAATAGTCACCTCACCGCCAGCACTATTACAAGTGTATTTTTCAAGCCTATTTCCACTTGCATCACAAGTACGTATTTCAATCGCATGGTCCTCGAAACGCCACAACGAACCACACACAAAAAATGAGCACATCGCCACCCGTGCCCTTTTGTGACAGCTCGCACCGCGTCCGTTGCACTTTTTAACTTTAGAAAAAGTTGCACCGTAGAGAAATGTGTATATAATTCCCCTCTGAGATAACTTGTCTCCCCCCCCTTTTTCCTCTCTCCTGTTTAACCTTACAGGCTTGTTTAAAATACACTCAGGCAAAATGTTCATTGTAGTCCTGAAGATGATCCCAATTTAATTTTTGGAGACAGGGATAGAAACGTAACATCGACAGTTTGTGCAGTACTGCTTCCCTTTTCAATCTTGTAATATGTGTTGCAGTTACTGTCGGTTCTGAGCTTATGTAATATTTCATTGTACCACAAGCCACCGTTTTTCTCCACCTTGTTTGCCAGTTATTCTATCCTTCCCCCATGTATTTTCTTGACTCGGTACAGGCTTGTGCCCGGTTAACTGTGGCTTGCTCCACTTCCCAAATTCTGTATATATTCACCAATATCCTTGAAATAAAAACCTCCTTGTCCAGCTGGACATTGGAGTAAAAGATACATAGTCTTCATTTTAAGTCTGTGCTTATTATTACACGTTATATCTACCAAAAGCTTAGGACCTTTGTTAGCTCTAAACATACAAATTATCCGATGTCTCTTGCTACCTTTACGGGTCCCCTTGTTTTGTATAATAATAAATAGCGCAATCGCTGGACTGCAAGGGTTTCTCCTCATTCCCTTCTCCCACCCTTCTTGGGGGCGGGCCAACTCTAGTACTACGTCTCTCCCCTCGCATACACATTTACCCCTCCCCATTGTTCATTTCCCAGCATGTCAGCTAATGCACCTCTCTACACGGACGATTATATCAAACACCTTTGCTCACACCCCTCATTACTTTCAGAGACACCAGATGCACCAACTCCTGGAGGTAATTCTATCCCAGACCAACTTGAAAAACTCAAGAAAAAACAGGTTCGTTTGGAACTTATGATCTTAATGCTGACTGACTACTTGAAGGCTGATATAATCCCTTTAGGTCTGCAGGTCCGTAATATCCCCGGAATCTTCATAGATAACCCCAAATACATTCAAAACTTTAGTTACATAGGGACAACTTGTTCACGCCATTGGCTCGTCCTAGGGATCGATATTGCCAGCGAAACTCTCAAATCCCTCGAACTAGAGATTGCAGAGATCCTCAAACAAATATCTGACTCTGACCGAACACCTGATGCCAAAAAATTGCTTGAGCAGATCAATAAAACTGTTGCTGACTTCAACAGAATCGAACAAAATAAAAAATCCAATAAAGTTAAAAAGGACGTAAAAGCATACAATATCGAAAATACATACCCCTATTTGCAAAAAGATTTCTACACGAATAAATCCTACCCACGGTACCAAAATAGCCGCCCTTGGGGTCGTTTTAACAAGCGGCAGAATCTCGTTGGATTCTCAGACACCTCCGCAGACTCTTCAGACAGTTCAAATCCGGGGGAAGGCAGCAGTGGGGCCAGGAGGGGAGGTGCGCATCACAAAACTTTTTTAGCCAGAGGCGCCCAGGACCCTCCACAATGGGGCAAAGTAAAGAAAACCCAACAATGGCACATCCCTCCTGGCGAGCGCAGAACTCGCAACAACTATTACCAATGGTAACAGCAAGATCTTCTTGCCCTCATAACAATAACCTCAATACCATCCCCATCTTCAACCTGTCATCCCATACTTTGGCAGAAGATGAGTTATCCCTGCTCAAAAAAGGATCATCCTTCGTCCCTACAGTTCCTCCCAATTTCACGGAACTGCAAACTGAGCTTATGAGATTTTTCAGACGAATACGCCTCCAGGCCTTCTTCGAGTTACATCCCACACCAGAAAGGTTTGCCAACACTCCATTTCATCCCCCTTCAACCTTCATTTTCACAGCCAGTATGATCCCTGTGGAAGTAGTAACCTTTGAAAAGGTCATCTTGAAAGAATTGCATAACCTTCTGAAAAAGAAAAAGTTTATTCCCTACAACATTTCAGTAAAAGAAAAAAACACAATTGTTCAACTTAAAAACAATGACAGCTTGATAATAAAAAGTGCTGATAAAGGTGGTGGGATCGTACTCCAAGAAAAAACTAAATGTATCTTAGAAATTGAAAGGCAACTGGAAAACAGAGAGCACTACAAGAGGTTGCCTCATAATCCCACTAAGGAAATACAGACCCTAATCCAAAAGATCACCAAAGATGGCCTCAATGCTGGCTTCCTAACCAAAAAGGAATTTAATTTCTTAAATGTGAAAACCCCTTGAATTCCAGTGATCTATACACTTCCCAAAGTGCACAAAGACGCGGATAACCCCCCTGGACGTCCAATCGTCTCAGCGTGCGGGTCCATCCTTGAACCTTTAGGCTCTTACGTTGACTTTTTTATCAAAGAATTTGTCCCCACTACCTAGTGTTACATAAGAGACTCCATGCATATGATCAACATGATCGAGCACCACCCCTTCGACCCAACATCAGAGACTCTAGTGACTATGGACATAGAGTCCCTTTACACTAATATTCCGCAGATAGCAGCATTATTAGTGATTCAGAAGACTCTAGACTCACGTCCTCGCCCACACTCTGTCCCAAGCATGTTCATACTCCAGTTGCTTGAGACATGCCTCACCAGAAACTTCTTCATGTTCGATAACACCTTTTACGAGTAAATCAAGGGCACTTCGATGGGTGCTATTTTTGCCCCGAATCTGGCCGTGCTTTTCATGGACCAACTTGAGACCAATGCGATCCTCAATCCCTCCAATCCATTCTTCACAGTGATACAGTTCTGGCGTAGGTATATCGATGATATTTTTATCATCTGGAGACAGGACGTCGATTGCCTACGCCAGTTCTTACACTGGATGAATAATAACTCCATGGGCCTAACATTCACCATTACCACTAATAAAGAGTCAATTGCCTTTCTGGACCTCACTATTTTTCATAATGAAGGTTCCCTACTCACTTGACTTTATCGTAAACTAACTGAAAAGAATACCCTCTTGGCTTATAACAGCAACCACCCAAGAGCTTTGCGCGACTCTCTCCCCTATTCCCAATTTTTGAGGATTAGGCGTAACTGTTCATGTAAAGAAGACTACTTCAAAAAGGCTGACACCTTGAGTTCTAAAAAAAAAGAAAGGGGCTACCCAAAGAAAATAGTAAAAAATGCATCCAAACGCGCATAGTATTGCCCCCGTGAGACCTTACTTACCCCCAAACCTAAGACTGACTCTAATCGCATTGCCTGCATTTCCACTTTTTCACCCGTCTCGCACCAACTAAGGAAAACCATACTTAAACACTGGCCTATCCTTAATTCAGGCATTCTTTCCATTGATAAACCACTGTTTGCTTTTAAGAAGAACAAAAATTTAAGAGACCACCTTGTCAGAGCGGCGCTACCCAGTACACCACTTGCTTCTACACTTGAAACTTTATGGGGTCTGTCCCGAATTGTTGGTCATTCCAAATGCGGCGGTTGTAATAACTGTAATTTCACAATGGAAGGGAAAAGTTTCACTTTCAATAACATCACGGTGCATAGCAATTCATTCTCAAATTGTAATACATCGAATGTAATATACCTGATTCAATGCCCTTGCCTAAAGGTTTACATAGGACAAACCACCCAGAAAGTCAAGATCCGAATTGGACAGCACCGAAGCAGAATACGCTGTGGAACCCCAAATGTGCCACTGGTAGACCACTTCACAGCATCAAAACATTAAGAAAATGACATCAGATGGACTGTACTAAAGGTCTTGAAACTCCCACCCAGAGTAGGTGACATTGGTCAGCTGCTGAACAAGGAGGAATTGAAGTCCATTATTCAATTCAATTCCATACAGGATGGTCTAAACAGAGCTGAGGATTGGACTGGACTTGTGTGATTTCCTCAATACTCTTGAACGTTATGCAATAATGAAATGGTATATCCTTACTCCTCTCCTCAAAAACACCAATGGTCTGTAAACGTTTGCTTGGAAACTTATATCTTACAAGTGCGCCCAGGCATGCAGTGCAATACTGTTATTTTGATTTTGCATCCTCTGTAAGTCTGAAAAAATTTGTGATTTCCAAACATTTTTCTTTTCCGAACTGTGTCCAAGTAGTGAGCACCTAACCCTTCACATTATCCCCCACTCCGCAACAGATTCACCACTCTAAGATGGCGGCCGTTCTACACCCTCGGTAAGGTCCACCAAATAGTCCTTCCGTGCTTTCCACCGCCCGGGAGCTGCTGCTCAACAGACCGGGTTCCCGCAGTTGCACACATCCGCCATCCGGCATACCAACGGGACCCATTTGCCGCCCGACAGCATTTCTATTACGGTAAGCTAACCTTGGGTCCCCACACCACACCCCCGTACTCCCCTTGTCACTCGGCCCTCCGGGCTAACTGAACCTGCGATTTTCCCATTACAGGAACGCCCAGAACCGGCTCGCTCCATTGTGAGCGACCACCTCTAACTCCTCCAATGCCAGGTTTAAAAGCACGCCAGCAGTTACCCTTCACTCGCCAAGGTAAACTTAAGCCCACCGCGGCCGGCACGGCTCCACAGACCCTGAGCTAATTCTTGCTTTTTAGTGCCTGGATCGGAACTTCAATACCCAAGATGCACCGGGAGGCCGACCACGCATAATTGCTAGGCGCCCCAGGTAACTCATTTTTCATATCCACTCCAACTCAGCAACAATTGCTGACACTCACGCTAACTGTGACATTTCAATCCTCCCAGATGGACTGATGCCTCCCTCCACCTGGTTCGCCCACGCCGTGACTGCACCCCTATTTCAAGTGCACCGGTCAGTTTGCCCTCCTAACCGGCCACATTTAGACACGGTTAATTCATATCACTTCATCCCAAACACTTCGATTACCGCACACTCCTGTCTACTGCCGAATCGATATTTGTGTACTGCCGTTTTTATCACAACCACGCTGCACCGAATTCACGTATCACCAGTCCCAATAGTCACTTCGCCGCCAGCACTATTGCAAGCGTATTTTTCACGCCTATTTCCACTTGCATCACAAGTACGTATTTCAATCGCATGGTCCTCGAAACGCCACAACGAACCACACACAAAAAATGAGCAAATCGCCACCCGTGCCCTTTTGTGACAGCTCGCACAGCGTCCGTTGCACTTTTTAACTTTAGAAAAAGTTGCACCGTAGAGAAATGTAATTCACATGTTGTAAGTATGTATATAATTCCCCTCTGAGATAACTTGTCTCTCCCCCCTTTTTCCTCTCTCCTGTTTAACCTTACAGGCTTGTTTAAAATACACTCAGGCAAAATGTTCATTGTAGTCCTGAAGATGATCCCAATTTAATTTTTGGAGACAGGGATCGAAACGTAACGTCGACAGTTTGTGCAGTACTGCTTCCCTTTTCAATCTTGTAATATGTGTTGCAGTTACTGTCGGTTCTGAGCTTATGTAATATTTCATTGTACCATAAGCCACCGTTTTTCTCCACCTTGTTTGCCTGTTATTCTATCCTTCCCCCCATGTATTGTCTTTTCTTTTCCCCTTGACTCGGTACAGGCTTGTGCCCAGTTAACTGTGGCTTGCTCCACTTCCCAAATTCTGTATATATTCACCAATATCCTTGAAATAAAATCCTCCTTGTCCGGCTGGACATTGGAGTAAAAGATACATAGTCTTCATTTTAAGTCTGTGCTTATTATTATACGTTATGTCTACCAAAAGCTTAGGACCTTTGTTAGCTCTAAACATAATTTTCAGCACAGCTTGGCAGTGTTCTATATTAGAGCCTTACATATCAGTAAGTAGTAGGTTTTATTGTTGTTCCTTACCTAGTACCATTTTATTCAAGTGTTAATAGGTAGAGTAATTGATTCATAGTTTTCTATGTACTTTTACAGCAGTTGAGGGAAAACTATGCATTTTTTTTAAATGTTTTATGTAGTGCTCTATATTTGTAGGCATTACCATGGAACTTCTAAGAATTGATGTGAAGATTTAAATATGTTAAAAATTGAAAATAATCGAAAGCACACTATCTTTGCGAAATATAGCATAGTAGAGTGCTTTTTAATTTGTCAACATATTTTATTTTTATTTATTTTAAGAACCGCTGTACCTCAGAGAAAGTACTGCGGTACTCCGTACATTTAAAACACATATATCTAGAAACGTACAAATAATTTTCCCTACCCTTTGCCACTTTAAAATACTGGCAATAGGTTGAGAAAAAAATACTAAACCTAATACTTACCTATATATAAAGGTGTAATACAGAACACAGTCAAAGAGTACCAAAAACAACATGGTTGCCTTTAACCTTTGTTAATTCAATCACATAATAATGTGTCATCAATATGTACTACAGTACTTCCATGAAATAGTGTAATAATTCATGAAATTATGCAATATCAGATATTACTCAGTTAAAATGTTTTATGACTTAAAACAAACTTACCCTAATTACCTGTAGTACTGAAAATGAATAACTGCACTTTATAATATCTAAACTTGCCCTATATCATGGAAATCTATTCAGTTGTTTTTTGCTACGCGAGATACAAAAGTCTAACATTTACAATGAAATTATTGATGAGAAAATGCATAGACAGAATGCAAAGACTCCAATTGCCCTCGGTTTGGTCCAATTCTCTCATGGGCCCTGGGGCCAGCCACACAAGTGGGGGAAAATTTTATTGGCTCAAGTGTGGTAATGATGGGTGATAGGTATTTTGTGGATTCTTGCAGATTCCATAATAGACATGTATCAAAATTATTAATTTCAGGAAAAGCTGGAGTTTTGCAGACCATTTTGATTAGGATAACCTTGGTGAATGCACACAAGACATACCACACTGAACTTCCCTTGTTGTCTAGTTTTCTAAAACAATTATGATTTGTAGGTTTGCATAGATGGTGACACAGCACGGCCTCATATACCACAGATGTCACTATATCTCTGTAGCACTTTAGGGCCTTTTGTCTCATGGCCTCTTGGCCTATAAACACAAATGGAGTACCGTTCTTATCAGGAGATATGTGGGAGCTCAAGCTGGTAGCAAATCTGTGGCTCTGTGCACAATGTAGAATGTTCCAGCATTGAAATGTGAGGAAAATGTGTGTTTCTTACCAAAGTTGATGTTTTCAAAGCCATCTGGGTAATATTTCCTGATGCAAGCTATGCACGTCGTACCTTCCTGGACTCCCTTGGATGTCTAACTTTCACAAATGTGCAGGTTTTATAGGTTTGCCTAGCTTACGGCTGAGGTGCGCCCCAAAATCTACAGCTACTCAGATTGCAAAAAAAGAGGGTGCATCTTCATTGCAAAAATGTTATGTGTCCATGTTGCCTTTGTGACCTTTTCCTGTTGTGGGCACTAGGCCTACCCACACAAGAGGTAGACGTTTTATCGAGGGACTCCCAGGGAATGCTGGGTTGTCAGATATATGTGACTACCTGCAGTTTCTACACAGAAATATGTGGAAAATATTTGTTTTAGTGAAAGTTTGAAATTTACAAAGGATCCTGGGTAAAATTGCCTGCCACTATACCCCTGGAACTGCCTGGTTGTCTAGTTTTCAAACGTGTGCAGGTGTACTAGATTTACCTAAGTGCAGGCTGAGCTAGAACCATAATCAACAGCTACACACTGTGGAACAATTTGATGTGTTTATGCTGAGTTTGGGGCCCTTTTTTCTGTCACAGACACCTGGCCTGCCCACACTGGGAGGTAGAATTTTTATCAGGGGACTTGGGAGAATGCTGAGCTTTAGGACATGTGTTGCTCCCCAGCAGATTCCGGATGTTTTCCTCACAGAAAAATATGGAAAATCTGATTTTGTGGTCAATGTTTGAGGTTTGTGAAGGCTTCTGTGTACAATTACCTGGTGAGAGCCATGCAATTTATGCATCCTTGGACACCCATGGTTATCTAGTTTTCAAAAATGTGTAGGTTTGGTAGGTTTTCCTAGGTGCTAGCTGAGCTACCCCCCCCCCCCCCCAAATCCAAGGCTACCTTTCATTGCAAAGAAAAGTGTATGTTTTCAGTGCAAAAATGTGATGTGTCTAAGTTGGGTTGTGAGGCCCTTTCTTGTCACAGGCAGTAGACCTACCCACACAAGTCTGGGACTTGGGGGACTGATGGGTGGTAGCAAATGTGTGGCAAATCGCAAATTTTAGAAGTTTTCATCACATACATTTGTGATTTTTAGTCAGAGTTTGAGGTTACCAGAGGCTTTTGGATAAAATTACCTGGTGTGAGGCAAGCAAGTCATGCCACCCTGGACTCCCCTGCTTGTCTAGTTTTAAAAAATATACAGGTTTGGTAGGTACCCTGTAGGAAATGTATCCTTTTTGCCCTGATCATTCTCATTTTTCCACATATACTGGTGGCTTTGTTAATCAGGCCCAGGACCAGTGCTTTGTCCTTAAAAGACATATGGTAATCAATGTAATAATAATTGGCCAAGAAAATCTATCTGCAAGTATCTGGTATATAATAGGCCCAGTGGACGTTATGTACTCAAGTGTGCACTGCCATGATGTCAGGTGTCATTTTGAAGCCAGCCCTGTCTTGAAAGCTGGATTTAAAATAAAACTGTGTTCAAATTTGAGTTTGGACCAAAAGTACTTCCAATGTCCAAAACTACCTTTATATTACTTATACGTCACCCTAAAGGTCTGCCCTAGATGCTCTAAGAGTAGATGTCTTGTTATAAAGAAGCAGGGACATTATAAAATATGTTTTATATGCCCCGGTGAGGAAAAAACAGCTGAAGTAGTTTTCTCCATTGTAGTGCTGCTAGCTCCGTAGGGTAACAAGGAAAGGACTTATTAAACTTTAAAAAAGTCAAATTTTTGCTTGGAAGTCCCGATCAACATAATTCAATGTATCAAAATAATAATTACAATAAATGCCACAACTTGCCAAGATTTGATTGATTATAACTATTGCAAGAAAATAGTTTTATAATGTAATATCCTGAAGTATTATAAAACAGCCTTGTAGCAGCCTTGCCTAATTGGCTAACCTCTGACAGCCTGAGTTAAGCTGCTCCCTGAGTAGGTGTGAAGAGGCCTGGGGCTGAAACAATACAGCCATTTGGTGGGGCTTCCTGGAGAATCCAGGGACAGGAAGGGGGCTGGGGAGATACACTGAACTTCAAAGGGAGAAACACAGACCCTGGCCAGCCCCCACTTCCTTGATCCGCAGCCAATTGGGATGCTCCCTAATTAGATTAGGAGAGAGGCTGAAAGGTTAGTATAGGAAAAAGTTGCCACACCTGTGAGTTGGGTTAGCCAGACCAAGAAGAGAGTTTCTCCATTTTGAATTTGGAGAAATGTGCATTCTGGGACAGATGTATGCTACAATTCCAACGCAGTTGGCATGGCAGAGGGTGTCAGCTTGAACCCCATTGCTCGGGGCATACCCCTTTCTTGCCAGCCCAGAATGGGGATTAAATATGCGAGATCTGCAGGAACCCCTCAGATTCTAACCTAAAACATCCAAAGAAGAACCACTGCCTGCTAGACCCTTGAACAGCACTCCTCAATCAGTTGCACATAAAAGGGAGAGGAGGAGGGTAAGATGATGTACATCCCTTCAGAGAGTCATTTCAATCTCAGAAATGGATGCAGCAGCAATAACAACCTGTAAAGAAGAAACAAAAGTATACTATAGACTAATATTCTTGGAACAGTTCAGGAATCCAGAGTTAGGATTTCACAGGATTTCTGCTGTGTGTCTGAGGAAATTAATCCTTTATGGAAGGGGAAACCTCACACACATAATAGTGCCATGCTTCATCATCTGCATCCTCTCCCCACTCTGGTAGGTCATTGCCACTAGAGCGGACTCAACCTCCTCCAAGACCGTAATCAAAGGAGGGAATTCTTTAAAAAAAAAGTACTAGACAAAACGGGCAGGATCAAGATTAACTAAAAATACCTCTGTGTATCATAGTTATTTAAGAGGACAACAGCTATACCGAAAACAATCGAAGGCGGGTATGTGTTGAGGACAATTACTCAAATCAGGTCTGCCAACAGGTTTCTGCCCACTGCTGGTAGTTTAAACTGTCTGGGGCATTCTTCAGGGCTAATGGATCCCTATAACTAGTTGCTGTGGCTCTACCAGTCACTAAAACATAATACTAATAAAGTTGTGAACTACTTTTTAACACAGGCGACTCCTACCAGGAGCTGTATATGTTTTTTCCACTCCTACTCAAGAGAAATTGACTGACTGACTGACATATTTTAGATATAACATATAAGGAAAAATGCATATTTTTGCCTTAACCCATTAGGAATAAGGAGAGAATTTCCTACTTTCATTTATTGCAATTAAAAATGTGGTCAAGCAAGTGCAATGTCACAGCACAACACTGCAAAGAGATAAACATGAGGAAATGTAACAAGGATTAATAGCCCTTGTATTCGCTGTTTCGAGGTTTTTAATGTTTGCGTGGTGGAAAAGGTCAAGAATTGGGCAAACTTGTTCCTGTGTTGTAACACTGTTAACATCATTCCAACCAGATTCAGGGGCCGATTATGATCGCGGACGGAATTGAGTCCGTCCGCAATCACCGAGGATGAGGGAAAGTCCGCATGGGCTGCGGCATTCCCTCTTGTGCAATTAGGATGTGACCGCCACCCTGGAGGTCACATCCTCTATTTTTAACATTGCGGCGGGTGCGGCTTCAAGCTGCACCCGCAGCAATGTTAAAAATGCACGCATAGCATTTGTATGTAGAAAGTGGCAGGCACCGCGTGGTGCCTGCCGCTTTCTGCATACAAATGTAGGGGGGTACCATAGGTACCCCCATGTGCACCCCCCACCCCCCTTCACCTAGGGGGCCCGCAACGGGCCCCCGCAGTGAAGATCCGTATGCTTTTCCACTGCGGAAAAGCATATCTTGGCAGCAATCCTAATATGGCTGGCGGTGTCTGGAAGACACCGCCACCATATTAGGGCTTTTCCGCCGCGGTTGTAAGCCGACCGCGGCGGAAAAGCTGCGGACTGAAACCAAGACCCACCAGCCATCCAAATGTGGCAGTGGGTCTTTGGTGGGCCCGCTGCGGTTTTTCCGCATCCTCCGGGCCGGCGGTGGCTTCCACCGGCCCAGAGGATGCGGAAATTCCGCAATCTTAATAGGCCCCTTTGTGGTATCCTTGTTCAGTTGCAGGCTCTTTTTTATGGAAAATGCATAAGATTGTCTTATTGTATGATATAAATCACTGTTTATGGTTTTATACTGCTGCATTTTTAATGGTATATTGATTTTATATTGTATTTTAAGATGTAAATGATCATATTTTTTGATCGATCGAATAAATATTAATATTTAATAGCCCTCACAAGCATACAAGTAAACTATAAAGTTGGCAGTGTGATAAACATATTTTGTCCTCAGAATGTGAAACCTATTTCTTACCCTAAACATCAGGTGATACCAGCATCCTGGTCATGGAGGGGTATGTCCTTTGTAGTCACACATTGGTTTAGGGGTAACAAAACAGTCGTCCTGTCAGGAGAAGGAAAGAGTATTTTTTGTTCACAGTATCCCGATGTGACCTAGCACAAACCTGTTGTCTCCTCACTCCTGCATATTCTGCATATAACACAGGGAGCCCACATAAGCCATGGTCCCACTTGTCGCACAAGAAATGGGGTGTATTCACCCTGGATAGATACAATATACCTGGGTAAGAAGACAGAAAACATGTAAGGCTAATTGCCACTGTGTTCCACCTTGCTGAAACTTCCAATATGCTCGAAATATTTACGCTTACCTCGTAGACACTTAAGCTAAAACACACTCCAGTCACATGTTATTTTATATAGTGATGTTGGCCTCTTAGGACTAAGTATTTGCTTTTGGTTGTCGCACTCAATAACTTTTGGCCCAAAAGATGTCTTGATGAAAATCCATATACACGCACCTTGGCCTTTAATGAGAGTCACCCAATAACTTTAGTTTAGCTGCCACATGCTCTCCCTAGTCGCCGGGCATCTGAGGAAACATACCAGATCTGACCTGCCCCATTTACTTTGTCAAAAGATACACCACACGGGGTTACCTACATAAGCTAAGCTCCGAACCACTGGTACAAGTGGCTGGAGCAAGGGAATAATTTTAAATTATGCTTGTTCAGCCCTAAAGCACTGCTGGTAGAGGGTAGGTCCCGGCAGAGGAGGTCCATAGATTTCCTGTGTGTTCATGGGGGTGTAATCCTCCCATGGACTGGTATCGGTGTGCTGGAGCAGAGCAGTGCTGAGAAGTCAAAATAGCTGACAAGGGGTAATGAAAAACCTCATAGGGTGATCTTGGGGAACATTCAAAAGAGAAGATGAAATAGTATTCTTTTTTCATGTTCTGGCTCAATAACCAAAAATCAAAAGCCACTTGGGATGGCAAGCGTAATGATGGCACATATTTTCCTTCCATATTCATGTTGATACTGTAAATTCAAGGAAAAAGACTAGCTGCCATGATTGAGTGAAGGTGTTTGTGTATCAAAAGGCCACTTTTTTTGTGAACGAAACTGTCCCTTAACCCCTAGTGGTCAGGAGTGCCCTGGCTGGAAAGTGTCCTTAATACTGCAGGATGGGGCATATTATTTAAGAATCACTGCAGGTACAAAAGATGCAGCATGTGCACAGAAGAAGGAAGAAATAGACACATCAGTAAGTTTTTCAATATTCGGATACTTGTATGTCCCAAGGAAGAAATCTCTCTGGGGGGATAGCGTACATTTTTTTGGACCAGTGACCTCAGGAACACATTGTAAAACTGTGAGAGGAGCTCCAAAATAGACCCAATTCCTGAGGCAATTGGTCTACCTGAAGGGGGAAACATATTTTTATGAACCTTTGGAATTACATTGAAGTACAGAACTCAGAGTTGTTTTTGGATAAAAAAGTTAGCTTTGTATTTTGTCATCCATTCATTCTCCAAACCCTCATTGACTATGTAAGCCATCTCTTCATGGACTTCAATTGAGGGGTCTTTTGAGAAGGAAAACAACCTTTACAACGCAACTTTTACAACACACAACCATTACAACAAAACTTTTACAACGCAACTTCCATTACAACGCATGCCATTACAACACAACCATTACAACGCATGACACTAAAATGAATACCACCAAAACGCATGTCATTACAACACAGTCATTACAACGCATACCATTACAACGCATCAGACACTTACCCTACTGTTGCACCCCCTGGAGTTAGAATAGTAACTTTTTACCCCTACACTATCCAACACTTACCCTACTGTTGCACCCCCTGGAGTTAGAATAGTAACTTTTACCTCTACACTATCCAATACTTACCATACATGCAATGTAATGGTATGCGTTGTAATGGTATGCGTTGTAAAGGTAGGATGCGTTGTGATGGAATGCGTTGTAAAGGTAGTTTTTAAAAATGTGTTGTAATGGCATGCGTTGTAATGGAATGCTTTGTAATGGATGTTGCGTTGTAAAAAAAAGCGTTGTAAAGGTATGCATTGTAAAAGTATGCGTTGTAACGTCAGACATTCTTTGAGAATCATCTGTGATGACATTCCTCATTGGGTAGTCCCTTAAACTTGTTCCGATACATTTCCTTGGGAAGAACCACTGCTAGTTTCCTTTTGTCTGCAGGTTTGATCACAATGGAATCATCTGCCGCAAGAGTGTCCGAGGCTATTCTTTCCAAATTACTTTTGTTGCAGAACCTCTTATGGTTACTCTCTGCCAATCTGTCTACCTCTCTGTTAACTTATTTTTTGAAAGCCAGTACCTCCTGTGGATTTTGGTTGTTATGTCCAATTAATTGGAGTCTCAGGGGGAAAGATACAGGGGTACAGGCCGCCCCCCACTCAAATTGTACTACACAAACACAGGCCTGTCTCCCAAGACACTCTTACTTTAGTTTGAATGTTTGAATGTAACACGGGTAGTGTGATACAAAATTTTAATTTCCACTAGCCAAGTATCCTTTGGCTTTTTACATCCATCCAAGTGTCAAAGATTAATACGGTACTCACACAGCGAACAACCAATCTATCGCTATACCATCACCCACCAAACAATTTTTGTGGGAAAAAAAGTGTGGAGAAGAAAGTGAGCCCCTCATGGAAGAACCGCCAATCAGGTTTATCTGACTAGTAACTGTCAGTAATCCCAATTATCATCATCGGTGGCTCACTCTCATAACAGTGGGAAATGAAAACAAACACCAAAAAAAGACCGACAACATATAACAGTGCTTCTTCTCAACATCAGCCCCACAATCTGCTGACTGTTCTTATCATAGCAAGTTAACGTTTTATCCTTGCTATGCTTATGTGCACATCTAACACAAAGAAAACACACAATATCCCCCAGTGAGAAAAAACGTGAATCTCACACAGGTGACCCACCTGAGACTGTGTATGGTGTGAGCCATTTTTAACTTGGGAGGGTTCAGAGCCTAGAATAAATCCAGAGTGGCCAGTGAACTTTTCCATTTTAACTGTGTGAGATTCACATTTTTTCTCACTGGGGGATATTGTGTGTTTTCTTTGTGTTAGATGTCCACATAAGCATAGCAAGGGTAGAACGTTAACTTGCTATGATAAGAACAGTCAGCAGATTGTGGGGCTGATGTTGAGAAGAAGCACTGTTATATGTTGTAGGTCTTTTTCTGGTGTTTGTTTTCATTTCCCACTGTTATGAGAGTGAGTCACTGATGATGATAATTGGGATTACTGACAGTTACTAGTCAGATAAACCCGATTGGCGATTTTGGTCGTTACCCTGTGTTTACCTCCTAATCATTGTGGGGTTTATCCTGGAAAAAAAGTTCAATCTGATTTTTTTCACAGGAAACCTGCTGTTTCCATTTTGAGTTTGAAAATGTCCTTTTTGGAGTTGGGACAAAACCCAGACCTTTGTTTGGGACTGCTTTTTCTGTGTTGTTCAAGGTTCGGTCAGTCCAATGTATCCCCAAAATTCTGGCGGGAGCACCACAGAGGACTCCATCCAGAAGGATGGGAAAAGTACAATTTATTGACAGAATGTTGAACAATGTCAAACATTCAGTCCGGTAGAGACATCTGGGCCTAAATCCATTGTATGTTTTGTTTCCTATGCCATTCCAGTTTTAACACAGCCATATGCAAATCATTCTAGGCCCTGCTTACCAAGCAAATAGTCCAGACCAATCTGCCAGGACAGGTCCTCCCTGGAGAAGAAACAAGCATCCTGGGACTGATTTTGACCAGTTTGGGGGTTTATCCCTTATTAGCCAGGTTAGCTTGACTCCAGTGGCATGGAGAGAACAGTCCCACATCTGAGTATACCCGTCCCAATCAGGGTGGCAAATGCAAAAAGAAAAAATGATGGACAGAATGCTGAACAATGTCAGATATTCACCCCAGTACAGATATCTGGGCCTAAATCCATCATTGTTTTGGTCTTCAAGCCATTGCAGTTCAGACCCAGCCATCTGTAAATCAGTCTTACCCCTGCTCCCTGTGGGAACAGTCCAGCTTGAACTGCCAGGCCATGTCCTCCCTGGACCGGAAACAAGCATCCTGGGACCGGTTTCTGAATTTTACCTCTTATCAGCCAGGCTACCTTGACTCCAGTGGCATGGAGAGCACGGAGCCCACTCCTGGGAATACCCCTTCCACTTGGGGCAATAAATGCAAAAAGAGCAATTGATGGACAGAATGCTGAACAATGTCAAACATTCACCACAATACAGAGATCTGGGCCTATATCTATTGTTTATTTGCTCCCCATGCCATTTAAGTCTAAACCCAGCCATATGCAATCCAGTCTTAAACCTGCTCCCTATGGGAACAATCCAGCCCAAACTGCAAGGCCAAGTCCTCCCTGGACTAGAAACAAACATCTTGAGACCGGTTTCAGGGTTTCACCCCTCATCATCCAGGCTAGCTTGACTCCAGTGGCATGGAGAGCATAGCACCCACTTCTGGGAATACCCATCCCGCTCAGGGGGAACAAATGCAAAATGAACAATTGATGGACAGAATGTTCATCAATGATAGAAAAACCCAGAAGTATGGCACCTGCTGCACTCTAAGGGCTCTACAAAAGAATGACTGTGCCTATCCTAAAGAATAAGAAGTGGACTCTGTGAGCAGAAACAGGTAGAAAAGTGCTGGAAGACGTCACATGCAACATCCACTGAAAGGACAACTCCCCCCTGGCCAGCTACGCATGGATTTTCCTTGACTGACCAGAGAATTGTGGGAGTTGGTGTCCCAGACTCCAAGAGACAAACCCGAGGTTCAGAACCCTGGTGGGTGCTGTTGGACCTTTCCTCACCCTTAAGGAACCTTTCAGATGATGATATGAATGTTTGGGAACTTTTTTGCCAAGTTTTGTGATAAAGATCAAAGACCGGAGTCAAGCCTGTGATGTTGATTTTTTACTCGACCTGACAACACTGGTTTGTTCCGCAGAAAGCTCTGGAGCTCCTCGCCACCCACAATGAAGACAAAGACCTTCAGGGCTCACTGAGGCATCTCAGTGATTCATGGCCCGTCTTTAATGTGAAATCCAGTTCTGAAGACCTGGTCGCTCAACGTCAAGAGAAAAAGATCCTAAAGGTGATTAAGTCAGAAGGTAAAAACTTTACAGGGGACAACCGCTCATCGTATTCGACCAGTGTTCCACCGTCGTTGGCCTGAAACAGTGACTTTGTCCTTGTCCAGCATGACCAAATAGCTGGTGTTGGCACTTCATACCTTTTGGCACTAGAAAGCAAAATATTTTCATTTAAACTTTACAAATTCATATCTCCTATTCCCTACACTGGATCTGTGGTGTTTTGGTGTCATTTGAAAGAGGATTCTCCATGGCGACATTTGTAAGTGGGTGTATGAAAAAAGTCTTAACCATCTTGGAGAGCCCCTTTTGGTTTTTAGCACTCATGATGCCATATCAGGCTCCTGTAGACTAGTCCACTCCTCTCTCCAAGAATGTTGCTTCTACTCAAACCCCCACAACTGCCAAAACAGAATTGATGATGTGTTCCTAAGTAAGAATTTGACCCAATAACTAATACTCTCAGAGATCAGTTCAATTTGCCTCAGTGATCATGCCCCTGTTTGTACCGACTTCAATATTCTTCTAGAAACCCCCTCTAGATCTTGCTGGTGGTTTAATAGCACCTTATTATCTAACAAGGCATTCCTTAAATCATATGAAACTTTTGTGCATGATTGTTTTTATATTACTGATATATGGGAGACCTCTTTTCATTTTGTTTGGGATGCCAACAAACATGCCTTTAGAGGATTTATTATAAACTATGTCTCTGATAAATGGAAAGCGATGGAAAAAGAATCTGAGTGTATTCCTATGGTTAATAAATATTTAGAACTCAAATATTTTGCATTCAAGAATAACAAAGGCCATTTGGATGCACTGGTAGGAGCAAATATTCAATTTAATAAATCAACCACATAGAAAGCAGGCAGTGCTCTACTTAAGATGACTGTTAGATATTGCAGAGGTAAAAATAAAACTGGTACTTTATTAGCTAATTACTTTAATTGATGAAGAGAAAAATCCTCTATCATATAAATTAATAATCAAGAGGGTACTAATTTGTGTTGCTACTTGGAGATATCTAGTTGCTTTATTCATCTTGTCTCACAAAATGATTTCTCTGGATCTTTTACTGAAGAAATTATTTGTTTTATTCCAAAAAAAGACGGTGACCTGTCTCTGTGCATAAGATGACCACTCTATATCACTGATAAGCTCTGGTTGCAAGATTTTTAGCAAAGTGTTTGCTCTTAGACTGAATGATCTTACATCCAATCTAGTAGCTAATGAACAGTCAGGTTCTGTTAAAAATTGAAACATAACTGCTAACTTGAGGTCTTTTTTCAACATTCTGAGCAGTCCCAAAACTCAAAATTCCCTTGCAGCAACAGCTATAGATGCTGGAAGGCGTTCCACAGAGTTAAATGGCAATTTCTCCTGCAGTCTTTTTGTCGGCATGGGTTTGGGCAAAAATTCCTTCAACTATTCTCATTACTATATTCTTCTCTCCGCTCATCTGTCATGGCTAATGTTGTGCAGTCTCCAAACTTTTCTCTTAAGAGAGGCACTAGGCAAAGATGTCCTCTATTGCCCTTGCTATTTATTCTTACTATTAAAACTTTTATTTATAGACTGAAACTTTCTGAAGAGATTTTAGCTTAAGAAAACTCATATTAAATTCACAGCATACATGGACAACATCCTTCATTATATTTCTAAACCAGAAACCTCACTTCCATAGTTTTTTAAAGAGCTAAGGGCATACTTGGATGCATCGAAGTATAAACTCAATTTGGGAAAGTCTGAAGTCATGCTCTTGAATATTTTTTTTTTCAAATCCTCATTCACTGTAACGGGTCTCTCTTGGAACACAGATAAGATGAAATGCTTGTGAATCTCCTATCAAAATAATCATAGAGACACTTTAAAGTCAAATATGGATGCTCTTCCCTATAAAATTGCTAAACTAACTCAGAGTTGGTCACCATTAGTTTAAAAAAAAATGTTTATCCTCAATCTGCAATTGTATGTGTAAGGAGTTGTCAGGGACCCACCTCTCATTTTACTAGACCTTCACTGCCCCTTTTTTCCGGAACTTGGCTAGGGGAGTCTCCCTTTGAGTTTGTTTTGGAGGGGATCCCTTTGTTTCCATTACCATTTCCAGTAAATACTTCCGTGAGGTGGGAGCTGGCCATCCTGGCCACTCAGACAGGCACTAAGCCTGTTTATTTATTGCCATTGCATAATCATTGGACTGTGAGCAGCATGGAGCAAGTTTACGAGGAAATTATAGTTTCTAGTTAGGCTAGTGGAAGTCTTCCCAAATTTCCCATCAGTTATGTTTCCTGCTTGGTTTCCCCTTTATGTCCATTCTGTTTATTCTAAGAATCGAGGCCAGCCATTCCTGGTGTGTAGGTGGTACCAGATTTACCCATTTGATACAAATTTCCCTCCTTGCCAATAGGATTAACATAAAGAGTAGATTATCTTGCTTTTTGGTTAATTTATCCAAACAGTCTGCTTTAGTCACCCCAAATATAACAAGATCTATACTTACATCAGGTGGTCTTCTCAGTATGGTGCCTAGCGTCTTACCCACTTTCTGCCTGAATATGTCGAGCTGGGGCGCTGCAAAAACATATGCAGGTCATTGGCTATCTCCAAACCACATTTGGGCCAGTTCTTCGCTCTGGCCCCGCTAAACTTGGATAGCCTCCCATAAACAAAGAAATCTCGGGTTGGTACTGGGCCCTCATATTAGCGGGGGAGGAGGACTTCCTGATTTTCCTGATTCCTGAAGCGACCTGGGGGAAAGATCTGCCGACGCTGGATACACATAAAATATGGCAAGTATCTAGGGAAAAATGCTGGTCCATTGTAAAATCCGCGGCCTTAAGGAGAAACCACTTGTCACCATTAGTTTTGTCATGGTCGGGCCGACTTCAGACAATCAAAATGATTATTCTCCCTATCATTACATTTTATCTTTTGATGTTAGCTATTAAAATTCCTGCAATATATTTTGAAGCCATTGATAAGCTTCCAATCAATTGGTTCTGGAATGGAAAGCCATCTCGCATATCACTACAATGGTTGAAGTTACCCAAGTCCTCAGGTGGGGTTAATTTCTCTTATTTTCCATATATCATGCAGCCGTTTGTATTGAGGAAAGACACAGTTGTTTTTCCGATACCCCTGATTCACCTTCCAAATCGTGGTTTTTGTTGGGGCTTGACATGATTTCTCCTTTCTTTCATTTACACATCCTTCATATAACCTGCAAAATGTTGGATCCCCTCAGTCATATCCCACGCTTGCTCCATTTTTAAGCTGCATTTGATAACCCACCTATCCAAGTATCAACAATTTGTTCAAAGTCCCATCTGGTACAACAAATTGCTCTTAAACAAAGGAAAGACGCTTTTTTGGCATCCTTGGTTTAATCAAGGTTCAACTACAGTTTTTCAATTACTGCAAAATACGAGTGAAGTCATTCTTTTTGCAACTATTTCCTCCTCAATTAATCTCTCATCCAAATGTCTAAAACAACATCAGTTTTTTGAACCACTGCTCACTACCACACTCAGTTTCTTCCCATTCTCTCCCATATGAGGTCAAAGTGCACAGATGTCTTCTACTTCCATCACCTAATCATCCAAAGCTGCACTAATCTCCAAAGCATTAAGACTACCTTTAAGAGACAGACAGACCTAAGTCCAAAATCAAACTTACATGGGGTTCTGAGTTATAATGTAGTTGGCCTTCACCCTTTTAGTGGAACATTTGGGAGAAGATTCATACCACTGGCCATCCTGCTAACCTCACTCAAATGCTGTACTATGTTTACAATCAACTCTTTTTATACCCCAACATATATTTTCAAACTAAAACTGCTCAAACAATATATCTGTTGACGTTGCAATATTCTTCCTTGCACATACCTACAAATGCTTTTTCTGTGCTCCAAGTTATCTCAACGTTGGTTGCTTGCTTGGACAAGAATAGGAGACATCACTGGATTTCATACATTTTCTCTATAGTTGCTTCTTTTCTGGGTGGTCTGAGGAATGCTTGGCTCCATAATAAAATGTATAGTAAGTTGGTAAATCTTTAAATTGCACTTTGCTTACAGGTAGTCACCGCTAATTGAAAATCTACAGAAAAGTTCCACTCTCCAACAGCGGTGGAATGTGGTAAGTCATAACATTCAACTAGATCGCTACAATCTAAATTCAACCTACATACTTGCCAAGTGTGAAAATTGTGAGAACCACTGACCAGTTACTTAACTACACTTGCAAGCATTTCAGCTAAGTAATTATATGTTTTATTACATTGTTCTTATTGTGTTATGCTGGATAACAGTTATACTGTTTTTACAGAAGTTTATTAGTATAGCTATCCTATGCATTGTTTCAAGAAATGTTGCATATTTTCCTCTCTCCCTCTCTCTGTCCTCTTTTCTCCACTTCCCTGTCCGCTCCTTCTCCTCTCTCTACTTCCTTTCTTACTCTTCTTGTTATGGCTTACTGAGTTTGCATTTCTTCCAGACATTGATCAAGACAAGCATTGCGATCTTTTATGCACTAGTAGCTATGGCATGTTAGAGTTCTCGCCCTCTTTTGTCAAATATCATCTCAATGATGGATTATTTTGTTACAATTCCTCTATATTCTTCTTTTTACTTAATACAAATAATTAAACTTAAAAAAAACGTAGAATATTTGTGATTAAACAGAAACACGTTTTTGTTGACCTTCTTCTAATCTGTTTATCTAAAGAGTGAATGTTGCTGATTTCCTCTTCCTTAAGAAAGGGAAACTCAATCGTTGTGCATTCTTTCCCCTGTTACAGGCCTGAGTAAGAAGCACTTAGGGCCCGATGTAGGTAAATCTATATTTACCACTTCATAAATACCGAATCATACCGATTCGGTATTTATGAAGTGGTAAATTAGAGGGGGGGAGATGTAGGTATTTCAGATTCGGTAAATACCGAATCTGTAAGATTCGGTATTTACCGATTCTGTAAATACCGATTCGGTATCCCCCATTGATTCCTATGGGCCTTGAAGCCCATAGGAATCAATGGGCATTACCGATTCGGTATTTACCGAATCGGTAAATACCGATTCCAGCAAGGGTGCAGGGGGTGTCACTTTGACACCCTCTAGCACCCCCAATACTGGCTTGTGTGCCATGTGGCACACAGACATGCCCTTAGGGCATGTCTGTCTGTCACATGGCATAGGTGTGCATGCACACATGTGCATGCACACCTGGATTCGGTATTTTAACACCCAATTGGATTGGGTGTTAAAATACCGAATCTGAATGGCCTGTGGGACTCAGAAGAGTCCCACCCACATCTGGGAGATACCGAATCGGTAAAAATACCGATTCTGTATTTTACAGATTCTGTAAATTTACAGATTCGGTAAATATACCGAATAGGTAAATACTGGCCCCCTACATCTCAAAGTGCCAAATACCGGCCGGAAACGGCCGATTTCGGCCGTTTCCGACCGGAATTTGCCACCTACATCGGGCCCTAAATCAGATATCTGAACAGAACGATACTCGTATATAAGAGGCCTTTGCAGTATAACTTGTCAGGTTTAGTAATAAGACATGCACAAGGCTTATTAAAATCTTAATTTGAATTTAGTGATCACAAAAAATATGTAAGTGATCAACTTTTCTATAATTTCAATATTGCTTTATGTTAATTTGTGTCAATAGTTGATTAACCTCGTTTCATATTCAGTATGGAGACTCACAGGGCTTGATTCACAAAGGTACATTTCTACTTAAACCTGAAGTCTAAGGGTCATATTTATCAACATGTCATGCAACGCATGATACGCAGAAAGCCACCTTGCTACTCTGCATTAAATGGAGAGGGCTGCATTGATTCATATTTAACATTATATAGCACATTCCTGTTCTTTACCTGGGCTGGCGCACAAACTGCTCCCTAGCGCCACTGTGGGCACCCTTGCACCAAGGTAAAAGGTAGCCTGTGTTACAAGCAGGATTTTATATAGTAAGAGATACCTTTCTGCACAAAAACAATCCTCTGAGGCGTTTCCCTCTTTCTATGTGTGCTGCAAAATGTAGCAAATGTAGAAAGAGAAATAAAGATATATGGGAAGGCGTAGCATTCTGACGCATTCCCAGTTCTACCAGTATTGGTAAATCTGGGAATGTCTCAAAATCCATGTGTGGATGCGTGGGAACACCCATAATCCCCCAATGGAATGCATCTATGGGGCAGAGTAACACAAGGCATTGACCTGTGCTTGCACCACCTTGCATTACTCCAGATATACCAAGACAAACAAGGTGGCCTTGCTTGGCTTCCTAAATCTCATCTAGGTTTTGCATTGCCCTAGCGCCTCCATGAGTGGAGCACAGGGATGCAAATCATGGATAATTATGCCCCCAATTTTAGACCTCGAGTTCTAGTTTAGACCTGAAATCTGAAGGGCAAATTCACAAAGGTAAACTTAGACTTAATATATCCACCTTTATGCTCACATTTTTTAGAATGGGTAAACTTACAGTTCTGTATACATTTGCGTTTGTTTTGGTATTTACAAACAAAGATTTAATAGTAAGTTTAGGACTGCGGAGAGCCTGCAGTTTGAGGTGGCAATTTCGCATTTAAAGTTGTGAATCAGGTTCTCTGTTCTTAAAAATGTAACCATACAGGAGGGTTTTATTAACTGTATTATAGCACTATCTAGCCATCTGCTTGATATCAGTTAGTAATTTAAAATAATTTTATTCATGGAAGTATTTGCAATGTATCAAGCAAACATTGTATAATTTAAAGTCTAAGCATATATTGTTTTTAATACGCAAGATGGCCGCATTTCCTTTGTGTTAAGCATGTTTTATTTTATTTCATTTTAGATTCTACACAAATCTAACACGTGTGACTCTTTGAAAGTCAGAGAAAGAAGTAGGTCGAAATTTGAATGCAGGTGTTACACCGTATGCGTGTTGAGTCAAATGGAAATGTCCTACTTATTCCCAGGAGTGATACATTATGTTAACACACTTGCAAGGGAGTTAATTATGAGAATGAAGCCTCTTGAAAATTAGAGCAAGTCACGTTTAATATTTTATTGTGATGGAGTCCTGTCTCGCATCGTTCTGTCAGGTACTGCTTTGCTGTGGCACAGAGTACAATTTTTATTAAATATGTTACGTTATATGCTTTTGTTGCTATCTATTATATAAATTAAATTGATTACAACAAAAAAAAACTAAGCTCTCTTGTGTAAATCAATATTATATTTTACTTCAACATCCGAGCAAAGTCAAGGGTACTCGCAAATATTTCCCAAGAGTCAAAATGTGTGGTCCCTGCTGTGACCGTTTGCCGTATTTTTGGCTAGAGAGCAGGCTTAGTTACGTTAGTGGTACAGTGGAAATGTTTTAGCGATGGCAATAGGAGATTTGACAATTAATCCTGGCCGGTTGTGAACATGCCGTTTTTTTAATTGCGTGTGTTGTATCTGTTAAAGATGTATTTGGGGCATATTATCAAGGGGGTTTATCTCCGCTTTTTTGGCTTTAAAAGCCAAGAAAGCGGAGATAAAATTATCTCCCTATTACCTAGCTGTCGCTAACACCAGTTAGCGACAGCTAGTAGGAGATAGCGACCATCTTGGGCCCCACTTTTCATGTCAGTGATATTTATCACTAATGACATGCAAAGTGGGCGTGCCAAGATGTTAGCGACTGGAAACAGTTGCTAACATCGCTATCTCCTATTACCAACTTTTGGAGATATTCGCTTTAGCGCGAATATCTCCAAAAGCTAACACCTGCCCTGAGCAGTTCTTAGCCATGCTATCCAATGGGAGGTGGATAACATGGCTAAGAGCATTAGCTCGGTAATGCATGAATATCGCAGACTTTTCAGCGATATTCATGCATTGCAGCGATTTTTATCGCATTTGCGATAAACCTTGGTAATACCAAGGTTTATGTGCGGTAAAAATCGCCGCAGCTCTGCGGTAAATTTTTGTCTCTAACCAAGCAATAGCGATAATTATCGCTATTGCTTGGTAATATACCCCGTATTTATTTCCAGAAGGAAAGGGGCGCTCAGGAATCATGTAAACCCAGTGTCCGTAAATACCTGACCATAATAACTGAGCCATCAACAGAGTCTTATCTCCTGGGGACCCTGACTACCTACGAGCGTTTTTTACTGACTAGGTTCTTCTGTTCGTGGTGCCCAAGGGGTCCAGAAGAGTTCAAGTGTTAGCACCCTGTGGCTTCGAAAATCTGTCTCCACAGGATCTGCTTGACTTCACGCTCTTCTGTAAATATTATGATGTGCCCCGGAGACACTTTTTATTCCCCCTCTTAAGGAGGCTCAATTTTAGTCAGATGGTCCAGTTCTCTTGTACCTTCAGATGTTAAAACCGGAGTGCATCATTTTTATTGTAGGGTACCTAAAATCACTGATGAGAACCTGGGCATGCCTAGAATATTAGCTAACCATGGGGGGCTGTTGCACCTTTCATAACATACATGTGTTTTATCTGCTCGGTGAGATTTTGACATTTAACCTTTTGCACCTGTAGCATTTTGTTTACGTTTTGGAATATATGAATTTTAACTTTTAATGTATGTACCAATGTATGTATCTAAGGATTGTTAATTGTTATTAAGACTTTTATTGCTTACTTGTTGTAAAACTATATAAAGTTTTATGAAATTAATTGCCAGTCTATCCTTATGACAAATTGAGTGTTTTTGGAAAATTACTTTTTGAACATATTTTTGCCCTCCTTTTTTTCAGAGATAGGAAGAAATTAAATAAAACTAAGCACTAGCAGTAAGTATGTGATAGGAATACAGGAATGTAACCCAAAAATCATTTGATTTTGCTCATGGGAGAGAAAATACTCAGGGGCATATTACCAAGCAATAGCGATAATTATCGCTATTGCTTGGTTAGAGACAAAAAAGTATCGCCGACCTGCGGTGATTTTTATCGCAGATAAACCTTGGTATTACCAAGGTTTATCGCAAATGCGATAAAAATCGTCCGCAATGCATGAATATCGCTGAAAAGTCCGTGATATTCAGGCATTACCGAGCTAATGCTCTTAGCCATGTTATCCACCTACCATTGGATAACATGGCTAAGAACTGCTCAGGGGCAGGTGTTAGCTTTTGGAGATATTCGCACTTAGAGCGAATATCTCCAAAAGTTGGCAATAGGAGATAGCGATGTTAGTGACTGTTTCCATTTGCTAACATCTTGGCATGCCCACTTTGCATGTCATTAGTGATAAATTTCACTGACATGAAAAGCGGGGCCCAAGATGGTCGCTATCTCCTACTAGCTGTCGCTAACTTGTGTTAGCGACAGCTAGGTGATACGGAGATAATTTTATCTCCGCTTTCGTTGATTTTAAAGCCAAAAAAGCAGAGATAAAGCCCCTTGATAATATGCCCCTCAGTCTCCTAATTCACTCACTAAAATGTGGTGTAGTGAGTAAGTTATGCACCTTAAAACAAGGAGTCCTGCACTGTGGTGTTTGTACTCTTGCTTCAAAAAATGTTTGAGCTAGGTCAAAACATGTCTTTTCTATGTCTTATATATTCTCAAGAACGTGTGATAATTATCGCAAAATTAGCTTAACGCAACTTTTCACACAGTCCATCCTTGAAAAATAGCGCTGTGTTAACGTTGTAATCTCAACACGACAGTACTATGCGATAGTCTCATGATAAAGCATCAAATGACCATTTTAACTTTAACGTGACGCCGCAAAAATGCAAAACAAGTAAGCAAAAAATGTTGCGAGGAGGCTAATCGCGATAAAAAAATCAGCGATAACCAGTGACAGGCCTGCAATTCCCACGCATCATGCGGGAAAATGCACCATGAATGCAGAACAAAAAAAAAGGGAAAAAAAAAAGAAACTGCGTAGCACCATGGATACACCCAGAACGAGTGCAGAGGTTAACGCAAACCCCACAAGCCCCACAGACCACAGCAAGGAACCTCGGGGTTGGGGAAGGCCAAGGAGAAGAGGAAGAGGAAGACAGGGTACAGTCCATAGGAAAACCGGATCATCGTCATGGAGGTAACAGAACACTACCAACAACTGTTCGTCACCTCCACTGTGTCATTGGCAACACAAAGGGAAACATGGCAATCCATCTTGAACAGTGTCAATGCAGTCGGAGTGTTGAGGAGGTCAATGGAGGAGGTCAAGAGGCTCTGCCATGATGTGAAAAGCCAAACCAAGAAGTATCCCGCTGCCAACAGGAAGGCAGCAAGGGCAACTGGAGATGGGTGTCCTTCGCCACAGGAAGAGCTGGAGGAAATGGTGACCACAGTCAACAGTGTGGATACGGTGCAAGGAGTTGGGAGTCCAGACACAGCTCGATATGACCTGACACAACATCAATAGGGTGAGTAACGACCAGGGACTGGGGGGATGGGGGAGATGGGCACAATGGCACAATGACACACATGCACAACAATGTGTAGCACACTACACACCCACAATGAACCTGGATCATGTTACTTATCCCCGTGGCACACTGCAGCACGCAATACATCTGCAGACAAACAATGCACAAGAGTACAATAACCATCCAAGAACACAAATTTTGCCGACAATTCAGCACCGTAAAAGCACAAAAGTCAAAGGCACATTGCCTCAAAGGGATAAGGGGCAGCAAAATCACAGCTGCAGGGGCAACTCTCCCAAAATACAGCACACACACATAATGAAAATGTATGTATACAACCTCACATCCGTCATGCAGTCCAAATGTCTACTGTCCCGCATCAAATAGTCAGCTCCTCCCAAACAGTCACAATGTACATTGCCATACAGTCTTCGTGTAAAGTTGAGCAATGCGCCAACATACATGTCAATACAATGTCAAAATGCATCTCCCCTCCACATTGCAGAGGGACAAACAACACCTCCAGCAGAGCAGACCAGACAACTCATCAGTGATGCTGAAGAGGGCCTCTACACCTGCGACAGCGCCAACACCCTACAACAGCTCATGGACATCATAGGTAACCCACCCCCAGGAGCAGGGATGCCCAGCTGCATTTAGAAGACCCCACCCCCTGCACAGATGACACAGCAGGAAGCAACCACAACCATCCCTGGTTGCCAGCACCTCACCGAAGAACACATCGCATTCTAAGGCCAGGTGTTAGAAGGAGGTGGCTGAACAGGTGCAGGTGGGTTTTGACCTCATGGAAGCTGAACTAGATCACATACAGTGGTGTCTAAGTCCCATCATGGACCACTTAGACTCCCCAAAGGAGACTCACACTGCGACAGAGACACATGCATTTGCACATTTCCAGTACTGAACCACAGCCAGAGTCCCAGGATAATCATTAACACTCCCATGCAGGACTTGCGTACGCCAGCCCAGTCCACTCCTCTTACCTATTGAGTGGGGGATGACAAAGTTACATGTCCAAGGTCTCACCCGGTGCCTGCGGTAACATGGTTGCATCCACTGTACACAGCACAATGTAATGTTGTAGGGTCCGGGCCCTCTTGCATACATTATGACCACATGGGCACACTCAGATAGCTTGTGGAACTGGCGAAGGGCATGTGCCCCGGCACCTTTATTGCCAGGGTCACAGGTGCAGTGAACCCTGTGTTGGATGTGTGTGGGGTGAGTGTAAGTGGACGTATGACGTTACAACGCATACTTTTACCATGCATACCATTACAACGCGGTTTTTACAACGCATACCATTACAAACATAGCGCTTTGGGGTGCTGGATAGTGAATAGTTTAATTTACTATTCCAACTCCAGTCCCCGTGGACACTAGGGAAGGTGTTGGATAGTAAATTAAACTTATTCCCTATCCTAGAGCGCCCCCCTAGCGCAATGTGTTGGTAATGGTTTGCGTTGTAATGACTGCGTTGTAATGGTAGTGCGTGGTAAAAGATTCGTTGTAAAGGTTGTATACCGTGTAAGCCAGCCCTCACGGAGTGGTTGGTGCTGGAAACAAATTGAACAGTGATCACTAATAAAGCAGAACCAGAAAACACCAGCATTACAGAAACAACTGCAAAGCATCATTGTGGTAGCCGGAGCAAGTACAGAGGTCACCCAATAGGCAATCAGAAGTGTCCGTGAGTTGCAATGCACTGAGGTTGGAGCACCAGAGCTGAGCGTGCTCATGTGAATAAATTGTCTAGGATTGTGTCCCTTCAGAATATTGCTGCTGCAGCTGCAGTGAAGTGTGTTACTCCTGCATCATCTTCCTCATCATTGTCCCAGGTCTTCCGCACTGCCTGAGGTGACATTGCTGCGTGAGCTGTCCACAGCACAAAACTCATTCAGAAAGGGTCCATGAGCTGTGGTACACAGAGTCAGTGGCACCTGAAGAGCTGAGCATGGTATTAAGCAGATGATGGCAACCATGACAGGTGTGAGCAACTCTGATAATCCGGCAGTAAATCTCTTTAGTCTCTGGCAGTTGTTGGTTGGAGGTGGTTCTGACGGTGGTGGCATGTGCATCTTGCGGTGCTGCAACGTCCGTGTAGTACAGGACTCGATTTGATGTGTGAGTCCTGGTGGACTGTAGTTGAGGCCGTAGGCAGCAGAAAGTGCAGGCCACAGACATATGACGTTGATGACCCCAAGGCCATCGACCCAGAGGCCATCCAATATTCTATCGGACAGGGTCCATGACTTGAGCTCCACAGAGTTAGTGGCCCAGGATGCACTGCGGCCAGCACAGGCACACCGCCATGGGATGGAGACTTGTGGTGCACTGAGGTAGGGCCACGCGAGCTGAGCAGGTCTTCATCGATGTTAAAGGTGAATGTTGCGGAGGGTTGCGGGGGGACAGTGGTGTCCCTCCAGGGCATGATGCAGAGGGTAGAAGCCGGCAGAAACAGGCAAATGGAGGAGTGGACTGCTACAGCCTCACTTTTTACCACCAAGTCAGTATCAGCTAAATGTTGATGAAGTCAACCCCACGGGCCATAGACTCAGACGCTACCAAAGTTCAACCAGAGAGTGTCCATGAATGTCGGGGCACAGACTTACTGGCACTGGATGTAGGAGAGTAGGATCTGCTTCTTATAGTTACCCCCAGTTTTTGCTGATGTTTTACTTTTTTCGACTTAGACTGGATAGGATTCTGCAATCCAGGACCCTAGCCTAGCTGCTTTCGCCTTTAATTGATTGCATGTACTTTAGGTGCACTCCAGATTGGATTCTGAGGTACCCATATAAGTCCCTAGTATATGGTATACTATGTACACAGGGCAAAAGTACCCCAGAGGCCTCCCAGGAGCTGCAGCATGTATTATGCCACCCCTGTGAGACCATTCAAACTGACACCACAGGTCTGCTACTGCAGCCTGTGTAAGGCGGTGCATGCACAACTTACGTAGATCTAGGTTCACACCTATGGCAGACCTTATCAATCCTGAAGGCAGGGTGCTGGGTTTTATGTGAAACGGTGCTCCTGCATGAGCATAGCCCCTCTGCAGCCTTCGGAACCTTTTCTCCGGGGTTGTTTGTGATGCAGCCAACCATAAATATTTAAGTGCATTATAACCTTGCAGTAAATGCTAACTTTAAAACTGCTGGGAAACCTAGGAATCATACCTCCCCGCCACTAACTGGCGAGGGAGGTATGATTCCACCCTCCTAGAGGGACATATGTGACATACCAGGCTAACGAGTACCAGCTTTCTCAACTTGGGCATCACAAAATGGATGCTGCCAGCCACAGACACAAGTCTGCCCTCCTGCTGCTGAGCCAAGCTCAAGCAGGGGAAGGTTTGACAATAGGCTTCCTGTCACAGGAAAGTGTGACCACCTCTCAGACAGGCTTTAGTGTATTTGGACTGGTGGGTGCACTCTGAGAGTGCTTTGAAGTCTGCACTGGGGGCACATTTGGTGTCCCTGTGCATAGTCCGGCTCAAACCGGTTGCAGGAGCCATTTGCTCCTGCTCTGGTGCCAAACTGGACAAAGGACATGGGTGTCCCCTGAGTTTGTCTCACCCCTTCCTTGGGTATAACGTAGGAGCCCCTGACTAAGGAACTTTAGATTTTACCTGGACTAAACTCTGCTATAGAAACCAAGTACTTCGGATGACTGAAGAATTTCCCTTGGAGTAAAGGAGTTACTCCCCTGCAGGACAGGCACCTAAACGCATCTGACCGGTTTGCATATCCCATGCTCCTGAGGACTCTGAAAATTTCTGCAACACAGGAGGTGGGTTTCCAAGGTCTCTGTGGTTGATCTGTGCTCTCTGCAATTCTGAGGCCCGTATCTCTCGTGGGGACCGTGCAACCCGAACCCCTGTGCACATTGTACTTTTGCAACAGCATATCCTTTTCAGAAATCCCTGAGACTGTGATTTGGGCTAATTTTAGTTGTGACCTCGAGAAGTCTTTCCATCAAAGATTTCCGGCCTACACTCCACGAGTGTTCTGTGAGCTGTATTTCCTGATTCAGCTTGAGGTTACGTTGCAATCCCTGGTCTGTTGGCCTGTGGGTCCTTGTGAAGGTAACTATGATTTCCCACGGGCTTCCCAGTTTGCTCCAGATGTTCCCTCACTTTCCTTAGCTTGGAGAGTCCTGAGGACCTTGCTGGTCCGCACCAAAGCATTGTTCCTCTGCCCGCATGGGTTGCACTTGCCAAGGCTTGTTGGTGTTCAATCCAGACACTTACCTACCCAGCACTCGACATCCTTTGTGGGACAGTTCACTTCTGGACTTTGGTCATTGTTGACGTCTCCTGGTCCCCGTGGCTGCAGAGTCAAGCTTCACCTCTTCTCACCTGAAGCACCCGACATCGGTGAGTATTCGTCTACCGAGCCCCTGGTCAACATGAAGTGACCCAGCCTGTGTCTCCCCTGCTTTCAGGTTCTTCTCATCTTGAATCCTGGCTTGGATTCTTTTGGACACTATTCATCTTCCCGGCAGCAGCACCTTTCTGTATCATGCCATTGAAAATGACGAAGACTCCCGACATCACTTGACACCAATGCACCCGGCCTCCCTGGGATAGGTAACACAGGTACTCCGGTACTCTCAAGGGTGATGGCCTTAGAACCTCCCATGTTTGAAAGGGTTGGCTCAAAGTCCTCTCCGAACTGTCCTTACTCTTTAAAATTCCAACCACGACTTTTCCATAGAGTTGTACAGAGCTCGCTTCTGTGTTCTCACACTGCACCCGTCCTCCGTGGGTCCCCTGTGTCACTACTTTGGGTGGTCCTTTGGGTCCAGCAATTCTACATGCTGTAGGCACTGTATCTAGTCAATTCGTGGTTGTTATACCACTTTCTTAGTATATGGTTTGGTCTCCCCCTGGAGCCCAATGAGTATTGTGTAATTTACTGTTGTTCTAGTGATTTAATATTGCGCGCTTTGTGCTCTAATCTCATAAAGAGGTTGGTAGAGAGTGTTTAGTAATATATACATATATTTTATATGTCTCCTGTGTGGTTCTCCTTTCATTTGGTCATTCAGGAGGTTCTGATCTGGTAAAACAAGCTGCTGTACATTCCTTAGAGACTTAGCCTGAAGGCTGCTCTCCATAGCTACCACTAGGATAGCTTTCAATAAAGGTTGTCTTTAACCTAATCATCAATAAGGGTTGTTTGGACTGGTACAAAGTGCCCACTATATTTATTGGTCCGCATATACCAGGCCAACTTCTCAAACCGGAGCTAAAAGGGGATGAAGTCTGTGATGAGGCCTGTACAATGATGTAAACTCTGCCATAAATAAATCAAGACTCCGTTCCAAATGTGTGACCTACTCGACCGCAGTGTAGGCGGGAGCCAGAGGTCAGCAGGAGCACACAGCCACGTGTCGTTGGCTTGCGATGCACAGAGTTAGTGACACCAGAGCAGTTGTTGGTAGTGTTCGATCACCTCTGTAACGATGATCCTTTTTTCCTCCGGACTGAAAAGCGTCTGCCTCATACACCTCTCCTTGCATGCAATGATATGAACTGTGCCATTGAGGAATCAAGACTCAGTTCCAAATGTGTGACCTTCTGGACCGCAGTGTGGGCTGAAGGCAGTAGTCAGCAAGAGACCACAGACACGTTTGGTTGGAATGCTATCCACGAAGTTGGCTGGCACCACATCGAAGGGAGTACATTGATATCAAATGTCCAATAAACATATAAACGCGGCCATCAGGATATCAAGACTCAATTCCAAATGTGTGACCTACTTGACCGTAGTGTAGGCCAGAGGCAGCGGTGGAGTACGTCAGCGAGAAAGGAGAACTGCAAGCCTGTGTCCCCGAGGCCATGATGGTCTGAGGAAGCTGCCAATGTTGCGGGGGCCTCTGGCTTGGAGCTTGCACCGGCAAGTGGTGGGCCCTCTTTAGCACCCGCCGGTGTCGGGAGGTGAGCAATGAGGCCTGAGTGCGCAGGGGCGGGGAAGACTGCTCTGGGACCAGCGGCCCGGGATGCAGCAGGTGCACAGGATCGCAGGCAACACCGCTCATAGTGACGGCATTGGCCTTGTGGTGGGGTGAGAGGCACGGCCTTTGCTGACACGTTGACCTTTCCGGAAGAGACCCACGCCCAGAGGTACGTGCTTTTTATTCTCACCCCTACGCTGGCCTTGCATACGCCGAGCGAGCCCACTCCGCTCACGGTTACTGGGGGGGGGATGGGGGGGGTGTAACAATCTACATTGCCGAGATCTTCCTTTCTGGCTGGGGTGACATCTTTGCATCCACCACACTACAAACACCAGCAGTTTATGTCGACATGGATATGTCTGTGGTCTGCATACTGCATTGGGTACATTCTCATTCATGGGTCACTTTGCGGGCCTGCGGGTGGTGGCGGTTGGTGTTGTGCCCTTCTTGGGTGTCCGAGCTGCATGATCAGTAGCCCCATAGCATCTGTTGTTCTTCAGGTGTGGCTCTGAGCCGGGCTCCCTTCTCTGGCGGAGGTTTTCATCCGACTTTACACCAGGCAATAGCAGGTGTTAAATTCCTGCTGCTAACGCGCCTTATCGCCTGTTTTGTGATCTTATCACCGATCTGGCTGGTCATTGAGAATGTTTCACAGTTGTGTTGTCACAGCTTTTTGCACGGGAACACCTACTCTGTATTAGCGATAGTTGCTGGTGTCATCTGTGGCGATGTTTATTGCGGTTGCTATCGCTGGGAAACTGGTGATATTGGCTGTTAGCACAAGCTTGTGAATGGGGCAATAAATTTATCGCCACTTTGGCTACGATGAAGTGCTGATAACTCGGCGATAAGTGCTTGAGAATATGCCCCTTAGTCACTTAATTGCCACAATGCGATAAAGGTAGACAAACCACTGAAAGCTTGTGCCAGGCTTTAGCTCATCTCTGGGTTCCTCAAGCAGTAAACAATCCAAGCTTTGATATGGTTTTTGTCACCCATCCACACTTTAACCTTATGGACTAAGAATGAAAGATAAAGCATTAACTTTTGATATAAATTGAAACAGGGAGAGATATACCAATCCAGAAGCTAAATGTCACGATGTGAAACCAGAAAACCTGGAATCAATCCTGGCTTCTCCACTGACCAAATTGTGTGGTCGTAGGCATTTGTTTTATTTCACCTTGCCTCCTTTTTGTTCAATAATGCCTTTGAGAGCACCATGATGTACATGAGGTCAGAATAGACTTTAATGGTGTTCCACGTAGAAGATGCACATGACAATCAGCCTGCCTTTTGGTTTACTTAGAACATTGCCTGTCAGAGACTAACACGTACGGGCCTGAATGTTTCTAAGTTCATATTAAAAAACAATGGCTTCTAATGAATGCCACTCAATACAGTTATATTATCTGATAATCTAAGTTGAAACACTTCCACATGTTAAAGCAATACACTTTTCTGAATTTCGAAGAGACTTTAGCATATTGTGACATGTTTATTGCACCATATCTTTAATTATCTTATGTTATGTTAGTGATATTTGAGATACACCCTACTCACTCTATGCTGGGTACCCTGGCATAGTGTATCTATACGTGGAGGTGCTAGAATATGGTTGGTGGCCCAGAGGGGCAGGCCAGGAGTGATACAGCCAGAAAAACAAGGCTTTAAGCTGTATTCTAAAAGTAGGGAAAAATGTAGGTGTTCCTACAGATAAATGGTGCAGGTCACCTTCTCTGCTTCTTTTCCTTCTCTTCAGTAATCATGTAAATACATGCTTGCTTGTTTCTCTCTAAATGTTAGTGCTAATTCAAGTAAACTACAGCATGTTCCCCTATGTATAACATCACTTTAACTTTTGTTATTTTAAAAGGAGTTCTAAGGTTTATTTTAACGCAAAGTAATATTTTATTACCACATATAAAGTTAACCCACTGCCGCACAAGTGCACCGCAGGGGGTTGTCAACAGGGCCTGGCCATTTGTCCTGCAGATCGTGGGGTTATCTGCAGGGCCTGGCTTGCGGCAAGGCCCTGAGTCCAACTCACCACTGGCAGCCACCAAGAGGCAATCAACCACATTTCACACACGGTCTTTGGCCTTGTGTAATGTAGAATTGGTAGCAGGACCTAGCTTGCAGCCAGGGACTATGTCCAACTTCCCGTAGACAGCCAATCCCAATCTCACACGGTGCATGGCCTTTGCTCATGTGTGGCATAGGCCACAGGCAGAGAACTCCATTCTGTGCACAACAGAGAGTCAGCCAGATGGCTTGGCCTGCTGCAGGGCCCTGTGCCCAAACCCAGAGCATGTTGTCAACCCCATGCTCTTCCCGGCCTTTGGAGTGGCTTCTCAGCCCTCGGATCAAATTCACTAGGGCCAAAGCATACATGTTAAAGGGAGGGTGTGTGCAGCCACCCTTTCCTGGCCTTATCAGGCCCCATGGACCCTATCCTGTATGGCTGCATGTTAATATAAAGGGTAGGGGGTCATATGGCCACTCTCCTCATTGCTACATGGCCAGTGGTTCTCATCCCTGGACCATATCCTGTATGGCTGCATGTTAATATAAAGGGTAGGGGGCCATGTGGCCAATCTCCCCATTCCTGCACGGTCAGTGGTTCTCATCCCTAGGTGCCAAATATAGTTAAAAGGGGAGGGGGAATGTATGGCCTCTCCTCCGCTGAGCATTATCAGACCTGAGATACCATCATCCAGGGCTGCATGTTATTATAAATGTAAGGGGGGCATACATCTCCCATCTTGAGTCTTCTCAGCCCTGGGGAAACCATCCCCTGGGGAGAAAAAATATTATAACGGGGTGGGGGCTGAGTGACCCCCATCCAAATCCTTATTTGGCCCTGGGATACACCATCCCAAGGGATTTGCATTAATTGTAGATGGGTGCCCCATGCCAGCCTGTGGAACCCATCATTCACCATGTTGCTGGAGACAGGAAGCCCCAGTGCCCCGAGGAGCCCAGCTGGCTCCCAGGACAGTACAGGAGCCAACATTGCTCCCCTGCTGCTCAGAGGGAGCAACTGTTTTCTGCTTTCTGTCTTGGGGCATGAGCAATATGTGTTCTGAACACAAGTCTTCTCCCAGTTAGAGGGAGCATGTTAAATTCTCCAGCTGTCTGGGAGTAGAATTGTAAGCTTGTACCATTTGGCAATGCTCCTACAAGATGGGAGCAAAGATGTGTTACCCTGCCTGCTGTTTGGCCAACATGGAAACTACTGCATCCCGGGGTCAGGCGCCCTGGGGCTTAGTCACTGAGTTGGCCCTGGGGAATGGGTCCCCACCCCCCAGGGCCATTTAAGTCAATGAGAGGGGGCCATGTGGCCTACTCCCCTTTTTTAGGTAATCAGCCCTGGGGGATAAGATCACCAGCGCCTTTGATGTCATGAGGAGTGGTCTGCATGACCCGCCTTCCATTTAGTGCACATTTTAGCCCAGGGGAAGGGCTCCCTGGAGTCTATAATGGCTCAAGGAGGGTGTAATGTGCTTCCCTCCCCTTATGAAATGCAGGCCTGGCACATAGCTTCCCAGGGGCCCAAAATGGGCTTGTGGATGCAAGCCCCCCTCATGCCTCCTCCCCATATATTGTTTGATTGAGGCAAGCTGTCATTTATTTATCTTTTTTTTGCTGTGAACCCGCGGGATTCCAATGGGATCACTGCAATTATTGCCAATATTTGTTCACCCCTTCTCTGCCTATATATGTATTTATTTTTAAAACTTCCTGACTGGGGACTAAGTCATCAAGTCCTCTATGGCTGCCAGGGAACTTTTTCTCATTTCGCTGGCGAGCAATCAGAGTGCTCATTCCCACTAATGTCTGACTCATTTTGAAGCAAATTGACCCAAGGGATAAAAAGATCCCTGGGACAATCGCAACACTCCAATTTGTTAAAATTGGGTTAGAGGCCAACCGTCCAGATATACAAATATATTTAAAATTTGAAATCTCACAAACTACTGAATGGATTTACACCAAATCACAAAAAAAACAATCTGTGAATGGAAGTTCTAGCATCATGGCAAATTTGGTTTAATTTAGTTCCCCAGTTTTTGCTGTAGTGTTGTCTAAAGAAGTCAATGTAAAATAAATTGTGATTTTCTTTTTGGGAGCCCCCTTTTGCTCACCCCACACTTGACGGATCACCTTGCATCTTTACATGCACAAAGGGCACAAAAGAGCATTTCTATGAAACTTTAATGGAGATTCTTCAAATGGTCCAAAGTTATAAGCAAAAAAAAAGTCCTTTTTCTATGGAAGCGCTGGCCTAGCTATAACTAACTAGTGGCGACCACCACTGGGTAATGTATAGAGGTAAGGTAGATAGATAGATAGATAGATAGATAGATAGATAGATAGATAGATAGATAGATAGATAGATAGATAGATAGATACTTGTCTACTAAAATGTTACCATTTTAAAATTATTGGGTTGTTAGGGAACTTAGAAAATGGTCGGGATGAGTAAACAGATATGGAGAGAGGTGGCTGCACTTATGCAGAATTCTCTATCTTTAACTATCACTATACAAGTCAATGCAATAATCAATGTATGTTATAACCTGCACCCGCAGAGTAGTGGTGACATCCACAATGACGATATTAATGTATGTCATAATCCATGCACAAATGACAATACTGTTACTAGTAAGAACAATGTTCATGTATGCTATAAACTATATGCTCAATTATAAGGATATAGATAAAAATGATACCAGTGAATGCTATATTATTTTCAGGAGTTCTAATGAACTCACATCATTGCTGTTGGAGACAAGTCTTATGACCCCAATCCACACATATCGAATACCATGTCTCAGGTGGGGTCTCTCATAACCTAAAGACAAACACGGCCCAGGGAAAACCCCGATTGATCGCACAGATAGGTAGTTGCACCGCAAACAGGTCTGAGGAAATTTTCCCCACCAAGACACATTTGCCAAAGGTTCACATTCCCCAAAACACCACAAAGATAGATACCACATGTAGATAGAAACACACAACTAATCAGGACACGACACGCACACCGCATGGGTGACCATGGGCTTCTCATGCCGGACATCTGGACACATACACACTGGCCTATACAAGCTCTCCCCAAGGTTGATAGTCATCTGTGTCCTTATCAGATGCCCGCATTTGTTGATTTATGACTGATATGCTTTTTGGAATGTTGAAAATTGCTTTATGTACCTCATGAACTGTATATAACAGCGGCAAGACTTTGTACACCAAGAGACTGTTGAGGCTGTCCCAGCCACAGTGTTTAATCAAAACAACTTATTCATGTTTTGCCAAATGCCTCTTGTCTTTTCATTTATTTAAGGTAAACTCATATCCAATCAACAGCACAGTTTGTGCACAGTGATACTCAAGGGGCCCCTTCAGACCATTTTCAGGTTACATAATTTATGTCTTTCTTGCTACCAACTCCTTTCCAAGTGTAACCACCCAGTTCTCCTTGGTATAGCCCCCATTCTCATGCCACACACTAGGTGCTGCACAATACCAGCAGGGTGAAGCACTCCAAACCTCTGGCCAGCATTACCTCAATTCAACCAAGAGAGTCGTTCAGAGACTCAATCCTTGCCAATCTCCCAGGTTTTCATAAAGCAGAGGAGGACGTTTCCCCACCCACTTACTTTCTGGTGCAGTACAGATCCACTAGAGGCCTTCTGACTCTGCCAGCCTGATTTCTTCTGATACCGGGCCCCACCATTTCAGAGAATGTGACTAGTCTATTGCCCTACAAGCAAAGGCCCAATCCACACCTTCTCTGACTGTGGACATGGAACAGACTGTCTCCCATACTTGTAGGCAAATCTCACAGGGTCTCAGTTCAAGCTGCTCAGCTATCTGCTGGCAGCAGAACTTGCCATCATATCTGCCTCTTCTCTGTGGTTTAATATGCACATGGTCAGCCCGCCAACATTGGAGCAGGAGCCCATTTAACACTCAGCCACTGCATACTCGACCTATGTGGTGGATCAGGCTCTGTTCTGCGCTTAGCCATCCCTGAGACTTGAGGTTCTTTGGTTTCTGACTTTGTCCTGTATTTAGCCGCCATTTTGTGTCTCGTCGCCATTTTGTGTTGCCCTCACTCAGGCAGCACGGCGAGCAAAGTGTTTTTGCTTTTCTCAGCTGCTACGTATCCCTTTTTGTTAAAGAGTAACTCCCTGCCCTTGTTTACAAAACCGATGTCAGGGTCTGGCCGAGTTCGCTAATCCATGTCTGGGTTGATTGATCCCTGTCTCGACTGACTATTTGCCTTCTCCTATTTTTTCCTTACATTATCTTATCCGACTGGCCTTCGCTATTCTCTCCTTGTATTCTCTTGTTACACAACTATCCTTTGAGGCACACAAATACATCCTGCCACCTGTAAATTGGATTGTCGATACTAGCACTGATTAATTTGTTGGCAGGGGTAACAAACGGGGTTTGAGAAAGGGGCGTATTTGAGACACCTGATAGCTTGTTTTTCAACTTTTCCTATTGGCTTGCTTTGTGTGGGTTGGGAGTATATGTTGTAAATATGTGTACTATAAGCGACTGTGTGCCACGGATTGAAGTGGCAGTCTCCTCCGAACCTACCTTGTATGTAACTTCTGGGATAACTGTTATTGGCTGCCGCTAATAAACCTGGTTTTCTACGCCCAACAGAGTGTCTCCTGTCTCTGTTCGACATGGCAGGTGAACTCTGGGATTTAAGGCGTGCCCTGCGCCGCCAGGCCCATAAGGCCCGGTTCTCCAGACTGCACATTTTCAGTCCAGACGATCACGCCACTCAGTTTACAGAGGTCCATCTAGTAGCATGATTGAAGATATGACTATCACTCCCTCTCAGTAGTTTGGATGATTGAGGAATATTGGGCTTTTGGTCAGGGGTGCTTTACAGTCTGTCCACATGCTGTCTCGTCAGACGATCCATCCCATATTACAAATATTGACGCCCAATAGCCAATGCAGGTTATGTGCGGACCTCTGAATAGTGAATCAAACGTCCACTTGTCCAGCTGGCTTCTCCCACATACTAATCAGGGTCTTGTGCAGATCCAGATTACTTTATTCTTCTACTGTTTAGGCTTTACTTATGGATATTGGATGGCCATTATAAAAGAATGGATTAGTATTTTATTGATCAAACATCTTTCAGATTTGGCCAAAATTGAGAAAGGTAGAAGCTCTACTCATGTTAACATACCCCAATAAGCTGAAAGAACTCTGAAGCTTGCTTGGTTTTACCAACTATAGTCTGAAGATTAGAGAACAATATGCGGAGATCACTCAACCACTAACAAAACTTGTCAGACAGGCTATAACATGGGAATTGGGAGCTCTTTAAGAAATGCTTTGAACTTACTCGAACCGAATCCCCTTGTTTATATTATCATAAGAGAAATAAGCAACTTCTTTTTGAGTCTGGACTCTGCATTAACTTAGATAGCAGCATTACATCAAAAGAATGAGCACACAAACAAAATGGTTTATTATGCCAGTGATTTCCTAACTATAACTTAGCTTTAATCTTAGCTTTTTTATTACATCTAAATGTTTTTTTTTTAAGTGTTTAGCGGTTTTCAGATACAGATAGTGTATTAGTATTGCTGATTTTTCCTCACATAGTCTAAATATCCTGCTTTCATCTCCTTCTCTTTAAGTGGAATGAGGTTGAATCTCAATTTCATAACATTTAATTTCATGTCCTTGGAAAGTGTTTGGGATAGATAAGTAGTAAGTGTAAGTAAGTAATTCTTCATTGATAGATTCATTGCGATCGTTTTCCATATACATGGTCAAGCAATCAATTAAAAATATATAAGAATAAATAAGACATCGAGAACTGGAGCCAGACAAGGTGGTGAGGCATCAATACACATGAATGGGCACAGAGTGGATGTGAGCAGTGACAATAAAAGTTAAATCCTCTTTGTTCCTCAATAGAGGAATAAAGCCTGGGGGTATAAGGGCCAGTCCAGTAGAATAAAGGGCATGGTGCTTTGTGCATTAAGGTAGTGGTGCCAACCAGTCCAGGGCTGAAGCCTGGGTGTATGAGAGCCAGTCCAAGGAGGTAAAGTGCATGGTGCTTAGTGCATTAGTGAAGTGGAGCACGCCACTCCAGAAAGTTTGAAGTGCTGTCTCAAAGGTGGTTTTAAGCCCAAGCTGAGTTGCTACAACATCGATGTTGGAGTTCTGCTGGTGGACCCTGGATGTATGAGAGCAGGTCCAAGGGGGTAAATTGCATGGTGCTTTGTGCATTAGTGTAGTGGCGCCCACAACACAAAAGGATTTGGCAGTGCCATCTCAAAGGCAATTTAAGGCCCTGCTAAGTTGCTGCCAGATTGACGTTTAAGAACTGCTACTGGATCCCCTCAAGTGGCAGAGCAGTTTGGAGAAGCATTTTGCTGTAGGTGCTGTGCTCTTCCAGCTTCTTAGGGGCTAACTTGAGAGTCGTTGCAGCTTGGCAGGGTGGTTGCACCAGGGCCCCTATTTTTAAGACTGTTGTTGCTGGTGATGTTACAATTGTGCAGAAAGAGGCCCTCTGTGGCAAATGTGCGATGTTAGTGGTCCTAAAATGGCCCTCAACAGGGAAATCAAGTGTGGTGGGGGGGGGGGGTGAGTCAGATCAGATGCTATGCTCTTCCAGCTTAGAAGTGAGGTTGAGGACAGGGGTAGCTCCTCCATTGGACCAGAGGATCGTCACCACACAAAAAGGCTCCACCGTAAGCCCTGGAGATGAAAAACAACATGGTAAGTAATTACCAATGTATTTTTTATCGTCCCGACCTGAACCGAGCATCTGGATGGGGTGGGGCTGCTGAGTGACAGCAGTGAGGAGTGGTGGGCAGATGGCTGCCTTTTCACTGTTCAAAGTGTGAATGTCTCTTTGACGTCTTGAGACGGCCGCCACACATGCACACTTTAAACTTCTCAACATAGCTGTCTTAAGAAAGCTAGGTTGAGAGCGAGTGCACGTATCCAGTACCCACCAGAGCGCCAGGAGAGACAGCCTCCATCAATCTGGACAGTGCTCACATGCTGGTTAACAGCACATGAGAAGGCCGTCATTGGTCGAGGGCGTTTGCTGGGGCCTGCACTGTATCTTGTCTTCTGCATTGATTAGGCAATTAGTCTGTAGTTAGTGGGCTTTGAGTGCCTTCTTTGTATATTGGCTGTAGCATGCGGCCTCACCAGGAATCTTGGATAATATTTGTTGACAAAAAGTAATTGAATAGTGGTGTTATTTGCATTGTTTAGACAAGAGAGTCCTTTTGAAATAGCACATTTTGAAGGTAGTTAGGTACTGCTACCGATCACTTTCTCAACCAGCATCGCCTGTTTCATAAACACACAGAATACCCATTGCTTGAAACTGAGCTTATAAAGACCCAGACTTACTCCAACCACACAGTGGATTTGGAGTGGAAGCCCTGAAGAGTCGAGTTGACTCAACCGTACACGACGAAACACGTGTCGGCGATTGATATCATTCTCAAGTCTGGAGAAAATTAAACATCTTGCTGTGACAAGAAGAATTACACCAAAGAACCTGCTTCTGCGTTTCTTTTTTACTTTTGGTCATTGTACCTTGTTTGGATGAACACACATGTAGTTGCGAGAGCTTACTTTTGTTTGATAGCCCAACAACCGTTGGCCTTTTCTTTCAGTGCTTTCATGTCTTGGACCCAGGATATTAATCTTGCTTTCGTTACCAGAAGTTTTGCAGGAAGGTCTGTGGCCTATATTTTGTATACTTCTAAATAAATCAATGAGCTAGTCATGTAACACCTCCAATTTAGTTATACCCCATTCATCACTGCCCATAGGGTGTGTTTTAATGCGCCACAGGGGGCATGCTTTTCCATTCATACAGTAAGCTAAACACGTAACATTTATTAGTACATGTTAGGGAGTTAGTTTAAATTCTAAAGTGTACCTGGGTGTGGGCTGTGCAGTTTGGCAGAGAAAAGCATTTCCTATACCTAGGTACTTGAGCTCTGTCTAGCCCTATTGCCAGTTTTCCTCGGAATAAAAAAAAAAACTAATGGCACCATATGCGATGGAAGGTAACAGTTTGCTAGCCACCACCTTCAGGAGCACTTCTAAGTGTGGGCTTAGGATAGATTTGTCTAGTGTAAAAAAAGCCCAGGTTAAGGAGTTGGTGGCTGCTTGCTGAGTAAGTATGTGTGCTGTTTGTCAGCTCCGACTGTCCAACCATACGCTTAGGTATTTGTATGTGTAGACCTTCTCAAACTGTTCCTTCAGGAGAATCATGTTCCACTCTTGATTAGTTTGCGGCTGGCAATCATCACTTTCGTTTTTCACTGTGTTAATTCACAGTTCATTATCTTCACAGTATTTGATCCAGGTGTAAAAGAGTCTCTGAAACCCATGTTTTGGCTGATCTAATACCAGAGTGTTGTCAGCATTATGCCACAGCTGTTTTTTGTGAATAGTTATTTTCAAAGGGAATGCTTTTGCTTCCCATAGGTAATCTTTAAGATCACAAAACAATGACAAAGTCCACTGGTCTAATGAATCAGAAAGTACCCTTCAGCGACTAGACCTAAATAACTGTAAATTTGTTAACTGAGGAACAAAGAAGAAGAAAAATCCTTAACAAGGAAAATCCTTAAAAAAGGACGTATTCCTATCAGTCACCAAGGAGACATGCTTCATCATCTGGGATCTCGTCCTAATTACACACTAGTGCAACCAAGGGCTCCAACCTTCTCACTAAGAGAGGGGAGCTCACAGAGGTTTTCAAAAAGATATAATCTGAATGGGGAGCTCTGTAAGATCTAACAGATGTGAGAAAACTATTAATATATGAGTGATGGTAGCAGTGCATGAAAGTGAAGGTGCAAATAAAATTGGATATCAAGAGAAAAGGATTTATTAGGTATCTTTTGTTATCCAGATTAAAAACAATGCAAAAGCAGTTTTAACAAAATAACTGCAGCTGTTTAATAACTGGGTCTACATGTTTCAGCCAATCGGATTATGAATGAGCCTAGGTCTTCCTCAGGACCTCTAAAAGATATATTGCAACTGAGTAGTGAGAAAAAATACAAGGAATACAAAAAATACAAATAATGTTAGAACAAATACAAACATGTGACCTGATATTCAGGTGTTCAAATGCTCCATAGATCACAAGATGCGGATGGCACCTGGAAAAAGAAATGCTTTTCAGAGAACAGAAACATAGATCTAGTGCTCATTTTATATACCAATATAAATGTATATTGGTATAGTATATGTATTAGTATTAGTATTAGTATACATATATAACTAATGTATACTTCAATATTCTGTATAAACCTATGCTCACCCGTATCTAACGAGGAATGGACCTCATCTCAACTGGTGACAGCTCAGAAATTGAGGCCCCTGTCTATGGATAAGAGGAAAAAGAGCTAACAATGATAAGCAGACAATGAGCATCTCCCCAAGTCTGACAAATCATATACTTCTAAATTCCAAAACCTGCTTTGTGCGACTCTGCATAGAACAGCAAGATGGCAAAAAACTGGATAGTAATACTTAAGTGGTGTATCTAACTAAGAAATGTCTACAATGGCATACATGGATGATCCTCGTGTCATAATATTATTGTTGAAATATAACAACAGCAAACTTAATCAAATCTGAGAACTCAAATATGTTAAAAACTGTAGCTTGACATATTTGTTGAAAAAAGGCCAACTATCAAAAGAGTGTGGTGTAAAGCTGCACCCAGTATAGTATGAGGTTGAGTAGTGTCTAAAACAAAGTGCGAGATAGTGTACCTGGTTATGGTGTAAAACAGGACACTGTGTAGTTATAGGAACTCGCTAAAACCATTCTTTAAGAGATATTGAGCATGTGATTGACAAAACTCTGAAATTCATTCTAGCGAAAACAGCCTGGGTGTGCTGCATCCTAAACGGTGCTGATTATGCTGCCAAAAATAACTAGGTAGTAAAAGACAACAGGAGCATAACCCATAGACCAGGCTGAGATCTGGGTAAGTATACATAATTGACAACAATGTCTCAACCGGATTCAATGAGGAAGGCAGATACATGCCTATGTACACGACATTACAAGGCAGAAGCAAAAAGGGGAGACTCACAGTATTTTTTCAAAAGTGCTCATGGCATCATATATTTAAATTCACTGTTTATACAAAACAGTTATAGTTAGGACTCTTGTAGGCTTAGGGTAGAATCTTGATTGCGTGAGTGGAATATTAACCCACTCACGCAAAGCACAGTGGATTACATTTTTGTTTCATTTCTGTTATCACTGCATTATCTTTTTGGGCAGATTTTTTGGGACCGTGGATCAAGTAGTGTGGCTCAGATATACTCTTTGGATGTGATGCAGCCTTGAATTACAAGCCAAGTGAAGGATTAAGCTCTCAAAAATGGCATGACATTCTGTGTTTTCATTCACACCTGCAGGGCTGACCCTTTCAGACACCTTCTTTACCTGGTCCTGTAAGAGGCCCATCGTACTGTCCTACCGGATAACTTCCTGTGTGAAAATCTCAAAAGGGAGTAGCATCCGTGTCAGGCATGTGACTAGGTCCTGTTTGTCTCCATCCATGGTCATGGCTTTCCCAACTGCATCCCCTCTTCTTAGAATCACATAGTAATTGTTGTGTTTGTACTGCTGAAATAGACATTGACAACATGCACCTTGGCATCTCATGTATCAGGGCTTTAAATGTTGCTCTATTATTACACTGAATAATCTGCAACAGCTTCTGGGCTTTAAAAGAATGGCTGCAGATTCCACTACAGTTGGTCGGCAGGTTGCTGAATATGTCTTCTTTTTTTAGAAAGTCTTACACCACCAGATTGATGCAATGGGCCAAACACAGGACCCTGAAATAACCTCAGTTTGACTTTTTTCAGTTCTCGCGGTGCAGGAACAGTTTTTGGTGTTTTCATTGCGGTGCCCTTTTTCAGGGTACCACCATGGGAACGTCAAAAACAAAGCCCACCAGACAGGAGGAGACTCGTAACCTTGCGGGCAGTCTGACCATGGATTTGGCAATGAAGAAGTGGGGCAGACCAGGCAGTGCACCACAAAATTCGTAATAGGGACCTTAGTGTGAAATGATGCATTGTTTGCAACTTGAATTGTACAGACAAAGGCAATATTAGTTTGTTTGCTTCATTAACTTAGGTAACCACTTGAAAGATAAACCATACCACAATACCCTAACTCCCTATCAGAATATAACACATAATATATGCCCCTTTACTTTTTTAAGAGAAATACACATTTATGGTCACCATTATTAACCATCATCTTTAAAGCAGTCATTTTTGGCCCACTGCCTGGATCCTGGAAAGAGGTGATAGTAGTCCCTGTGTTTAACCGCATGCGCGCTAGCGGGTTTTCCCGCTGTGCGCTGAAATTTGAAAAAATCGCAGCTTTTGTGACAAAGCCAGCTCGTCATGCGCGCAGCGCAGGTAACGCCCATGACGGGCTGGCTTTGTCATCCGCATCGAAGGGGTTAAAAAGGGAGAAAGGAATGACCCAGTGTGTTACAGACCTACATCATTTATTGATGCAACAGTAAAGGTCCTGGGTAGGGTCCTCCTTGTACAACTAGAAGAGTGGGCTTCAGCAAAAGGGGTTTTGTCTGACACACTATACAGTTTTGGAAGGGGCACAGGTAAGACGAGCAATGTCTCCTTTTGTCCCTGATTATCAGCAAGCACCTCAAGCCCATGAAGAGCTCTATTCATCTGGCCTTCATGGACATATCTAGTGCTTGTGATACTATCAACGGGGACAAATTGCGGGCTATGATGCAAGATATGGGTTTTAAAAAAGCATTAGTAACTCTTTTACATAGGCTTCATACAAATACATTGGTGACTGTAAGATATAGCAGCAAGGGGTAAAACACACTCCATCATTTCTACGGATGTGGCCCGTCAAGATTGCAAATTAGTCCAGTTTTTATTTCTTTTTTTTACACTAATGGATTGGTGGCCTTTTTATTAAAATGTGAGCTTGACTTCCCCATAATTAGGAACTTTTTCCCTTTGCTCCTATACGCAGATGAAACTGTGTTGGTGGCAAGGACAGCGATAAGCCTGCAAAAATCCCTCAATGACCTTGCCGAATTCATGACATCTCTTGATTTAAAAGTTTATTTTAATAAATCATTTATCATGGTCTCTGCTCCTCGGACCACAAAAACTAAAACCTTCATCATTCAGGAAAGGTGATGGAATAAGTTTGAAACTTCTCGTATTTGGGCAACTTATTCAATACTCAGATAAAATGGGGTCCCCTTTTGACAGAGCACAGCAGACTAGCAGGGCAGTGGATGTGCTTTTTCGGTTTGTATCTAAGCTGGAGCAAAAACCAGTGAAAGAATGACTAAAAATCTATAGAGCCAAATGCCTCCCTATTGCTACCTACGGGACATGGGTATGGTGATATAATAGATGTCAATAGCTCTAAGTAGTAGAGAACAATTTTATTAAAAGACTCCTGATGGAATCAAAAGCACCTCCAAGTCTGTTTGTCACGCAGGACTGGGCTTAGCGTTCATAGAGGAAAATATGGGCCTTGCCCTGTTGTTTCCATGGGCTAAGATTTGGCTTTCGGTGGGCTTAGCGTTCTCAAGAGACATTTCCAAGGATTGCCTTGACGCTTATAGTGTTAAAAAGATTCCCTGGTTTCATTTTCTGAGGTGTAGGACACCAGGACCGGCTACCAGGAGTTTCTGTGTACTGCCGAGCTGGGGGCTAATTTCTCTGCAGTGGGGGCTGATTTCGTTGATGGGGACCTGCGTGCGTTTTGAAATAAAAAAAGCAAAAATAATTTTGTTCAGCACACGCAGGTCCCCATCAACTAAATCAGCCCCCAGCTCGGCAGCACACACAACCACCCGGTAGCCAGTCCGGCCCTGTAGGACACTATAATTTAAAACTCCCAGAATATTCCCCCAAATGCCTAAGATACCATCAAACAGGTGTTACATAGCAGGGGCAAAACACATATTCGCCAACTAAGTTTGCCTGGAGTTTACCCCCCTGTTTTGGCTAACTTACAGTTTTACTTAACTTTTATTTTAAATCCTCAGACCAGTTTTTATCATACTAGGTTTCGATTAAGCACTGTGCACTTTTTGTTAGAGATTCCTCGCCAAGGAGTATGGTCGGAGAAACTCATACCTTGCCCTTGTGACAATTCATCTAAACAAAGCACACTGCACTTTGAACTATTTTGTGCACTTTATAAGTCAATGAGAGCCAGATTTTTGCTTTCATTATTGAGAAATAGTTGTCAGTACATGTATAGTGAAGGTTTTAACTATCTGTACTCTCGGCTTCCATCGATATCTGTATAGCAGTTGCAAACTTCACCAGGGGCTAGATGGCCAGGGAATGATACCGCTAAGCCATGCTGTCTTTTTGTAAAGAGGGAAGTAGGCGAGTATGAATCTGTTAGGGGCCCACTTTGAGTGACCTCTGAGTCCCACTTTTAACCTTTTAATTTATTCTGTATAATGCACTCAATGATTCCTGGTTACCTAAATGTCCTTCTTTTTGTATAACTTCCTAATATTTTAATTCACGATGTCCAAACTTATAGAAAGGGATAATGTGGGAGACAAGGACAGGTTTATTTATTTGATAATTATTGATGGTCTCAAAGTTTCTTATTTTGAACTATGTGTATAATCTTGTTTATTCATTCTTTTATTCATTTTGACATTTGTCCAGACCCAGTCTGGGCCGTATATAAAATATTAACCGGGGTGAGCTGGCGGATCTTTTATGAGCCCTTTTGGGTGCTTCTTTCTGAGGCTTTTTGCGCCCCGGTTTTGTGATAGTGCCTGGTTAGTTTGAAATTACAATATTTCTATTGATATCAAATGCAATTATGTTTGTTAAAGTCTTTTATGAATTGTATAGTTTAACACTGTGCACTTTTATGGTTCTTTTGAATCGAAATAAAGTTGCTACTTGACTTGACACACAAAATACAGAACGATAGAGCTCTTTCCTTTTATGTAAAATATATTCTAAAGGAGACACATGTGACACTCAGGGGACTAAATGGGTAAATTGAGTGCTAATATTTTAAAAAACAAATAATGGTAGAATCTAAAGTGCACTCCATCCAGTGTGTATACCAGTTGGAAACTGAATTATATACCTAAAAACTGAATGGTGTTGAGAGTCGGTGTGCCTATAGTGGGTGGATGGATGGATGATGGATCAACTGAGGCTCAAATGGAAAACATTATTTACAATAAAAAAAAATGTACACTAAAAAAATTCAACAATTTTCATTTAAAAATATTAAATACAAATGTAAAATGTAGTTAAATATTAACAAAATTACCTAAAAAAATTGAAAATTACAAAAAAATAATAATAGTTAAGATACATTTTTTTAACAATAACTGAAATTATCCTCAAGCATATTATTAAACTGATATCTCATCCTTCCAGGCAAGCCTATGTCAATAGCACACTGGCTGCCTGCACAAAATGACCACCAGCCACATGGTCACAACAACAAGCAGGAGGCCTGGAAAACAAAGAATACATCCAGGCCTATGGCAAAAGTGCACTGGCTGGCTACACAAAACTTTCACCAGCCTCATGGTCACAACAACAACCAGCAAGGAGGCATGGTGACAACAAAACAACAAAGAACACATGTTGGCTTATGATAAAAGCACACCGGCTGCCTACACAAAATGGCAGATAGGCAAACGGTTATAAAAACAAGCTGGAGGCCAGGAAAACAAAGAACACATGCAGGCTCAATGGCAAAAGAACACTGGCTGACTGGGCGTGAGTGTTTGAAATGTTTCAGCACTCCATCCATAATCTTGTTGTGTTGCTATGTTTGCCATAATTAGGGAGAGTATGTCCAGACATGGGTCCCTTGCTCACTGTGCCACTGGTTTCAAGCTATCCTGGCTAATACGGGGTGATTCCCTGAAACCAGCCCTTGGATTCTTGTTTCTGGTTGTGGGATGACCTAGCTTGGCAGTTCGGGCTGTGTAGTTCCCTTGGGGAGCAGGGTCAATACTGATTTTCATATGGCTGGGTCCAAACTGGGGTGGCATGGTGAGCAAAAGAAGAATAGATTTAACCTAGATCAGTGACTGCGGTGAGTGTTTGAAAAGTTTCAGTACTCTGTCCATCATCTTGCTGTGTTGCTACACAAAATTGCCACATGGTCACACCAACAACCAGCAAGGATTCATTGCCACATAAAAGAAGTCATGCAGGACTGGGGAAAAAGCCCCGGTCAAACGAACACCCTTATATGCCACTTTTTAAACTTACTTGCGAAATCTAAAATACAAAGTCCTTAAATCCATGGTATATATGCAGCAGACAAGGATAGTGATCCTTCCAACTCAAATCTCAATATAAAGAGATCAGAAGATTAACAAAGCACTGGGATGAGCCTCCTGGATAGGCACACAAAGTTGGAGTCTCTGGGGCACTTCTTTCCTGTTGGAAAAGAAAGTTTAAAAAAAAGGCTTCTTTCACAAAACAAAACAACTCCAGGAGAAGAAAATCCACTTTTGGAAAACCTTGCACAAAAGCTGCTTGAGCGAATCGTTTGCGATTGCGATCGGTACTACATTGGCACTTTTGTGGCCGGAAGCCATGCAAGTGCGCATGAAGCCTTGCAGGAGCTCGCTTGTGGTGCGCCCAAACACGAAGTTTCATGCATGCTCCCAAGCAGCCTGAAAGTATTGTGGCCCTCGTTAGTGAGTGCCAAAACAAATCCCGAGCCAAAAAACTGAAAAAAACTCAGCTCCAAGACCAAAAGGCGGAATTCAGGAAATCACTGCACTCCTCCACGGAGTGCCCGAATTCCGCAAACTCCACAAGAGAAGTGGAGTTTTATGCCCGGGCCGAGAGCTAACATCTTGGCTGGACATCCCAAAGAGGTTAATCCTATGTCTGAAGACCCTCTGCTCTCATCTTCCCCCGCCTTCTCCTCAAATCATTCTTTCTTATCATAAGGGGAAACCAACAAACACATTCAGTGACATCTTGTAAGGTTAGAAAGCGTTTGTGTTGTGCAGTTCTAATTTTATGTATGCAGTCAGGTTACAATTGGCTCTTGGTCTAGTGACTTTCAGGAAGGAGAAACTTAGAAATCTGAGGTTTGCTCAGAGGATTTGACTTGTATATTCCATTCACATTTGGGCTGTTTGTAGAAGACATTACATAACACATAACTAACAAGTAAATGTGCAACTGTCGTCAGGAAATTGTATAATTCAAACTGGTGATGTTCTGGTTTGCAACTTGAAGGGTCTCACGTATAGGCTTCTGGTATTGTTTCTTACATGATATATCTACACAATTTTAGTGGTGTATGTTTTGGTTATCACAGTTACCCCTCCAATACACTCCATAAACATACACATATGTAACAGTCCAGTGCCTACATGAAGCTGTTTTCCATTTATAGTCATGTATTGTGTGATTTCTTTGTTGGTTGTACAACTAGAAGGTATGGATCTCATGGTGTGTGTATCGAGGCATATGCGTTGGGGGCATGCAACAATAAATTTGCCCTGAGAGTGGAGTCTCCACCCTGAGAGAGGAGATTTCACCCCGAATGTGCAGATTCCACACTTGGGACGGAGATTCCACCACCAATGCGTTTCTCCTCAGTCGTATAGAAACTACTCGTATGCCCCTTTGTGAATCCCAAAAAGTAGTAAAGTTAGACTTTCGGTCTAAACTGAGACTTTTGGTCGAACAATACCTTTGTGAATCAGACCCAAACAGTGTGGACTTAAGGCAGACCAGATTCATAAATACAGCAGTACGCCAGAAAGAGAACTTTGATGATGATACATTTTGAAACTGGCAACCAATGTAGGGACGTCTAGTATGCTCTGATGTGAGCTTTGCTATGAAAATTGTAAATCAGATGAATTTCAGCATTTTGAATTGCTTAAAGGTGGGAAAGGGAATAGTTGGGGAGTCCAAGTGGACTGCATTGCAATAGTCAAGCTTAGGCAGTCTTATGGTTTTCACCGCCAGTTGCTTGATAGGTGGTGGAAGATAAAGGCAAATCTTTCACATCCTCAGATTTGGTGGAATCATGAGGCTGAGAATCAGATGATTAGGTTTGTCACTTCTACCACTGGATGAGGTGGGGAACCCAGTTTTGTGGGCCACCTATACCGAAACCAGAGTACAGCCTGCTCCCATGGAGGAACATTTTCAGTTCTCTATGTGTTAGTCTTGAGATGGTTGTTATGCACCCAACTCCCAACTGCACATAAGCAGCTTTGAAATGTAAAATGACATTACCATTTTAATCAGATGAGATCAAAGATTAATTGTGTATCATCTGCATAAGTGGCAAGGAGATTCCAAAGGAGGGGATGATCCAAGCTAAAGGATGGACATTGACTTCATAAATAATAGGGTCCTCTGTGGGGTTACTGTCCCACCTTGTAAATACCTGATCTGAAAGGAGAAAGATGGATAGCCAATGAGCAATCTTGCAGGAAAGAAGATATCCAATATTTTGCCATGCCTTCTCTCCCAGCTTGGGAGGGACAATCAAGCCACATTGAATATGACACAGTGTCAAAGGCTGCCAAGAGGTTAAATAAGACCATGACCTCAAAATATGCCTGATCTCCTGTCCTTCGTGTGTCATCCAAGAGTCAGAACAAGGCTTTCTAAGTGTAAATGTGAGCACCAAGCCTGATTGCACAGAATTAAGACATTGTTGTGCTCCAGGAAAGCGGATGATTGTTTACATGTTATTCTAAGATCTAGCTAGGCAAAAGGAGTAATGAAATAGGTACGTAGTTTTTAAGACCAGTAGCCTCAACAGTGATTTAAAACAATAAATAAATAAAAGCAAGAAAAGAGCCTGCTTAAAGGCAGCAGGTACCATGACTTCTTGAAGTGATTTAGTGCACTAGAAGGTAAGAAAAGGGTCAAGAAGTTCATTGAGGTAATGACCAATGTTAGTAGGTTTGGAATTGATTGGAGCCAGATTTATTAGCGAGAGCAACTGCTTAAGGTGATTCTCATTCACCCTTTCTTTTTAGAGGTAAGGGATATCAATTGGTTAGAATTTTACATATGTGTATCATTGAGTATTAATTATTTTGTTATGTTATTGTCACAGAACATTAATTCTTCTTTTCAAATGGATATTTTGTACTTGGGTAATTCTTCTGTTTGAACAACATTTAGTAATATGTGAATTTATCCTCCTTATTTAGATAAATCTTTCTAGACAGTGTCTCTCATTCTTTCAAAACTATTTTCCATTCACAGCCATCTATTAATTTGAAATCTGACAAGGCAGTATTTTGTATTATATGCACAAACCTGTTTTTATCGTACACAGTAACATCATTTTATCTACTCAATTATTATTTTCTCATTAACATTTTCACAAGCAATATATATAAAAAATCAAACTCAACAATTAATTTGTGGCCTCATTGCCATTGTTTATTATTAAATGGGGATATCTGTATTCTAATTAAATATTCCATTTGTTCATATTCGTAGTCCCATTTCTAATAGTTTTACACTTCCTTCATGTTTCTTTTATCTATTTACACATTATTGTGAGTTAAATTTATACCCACTGGTTCATCTTCCTTTTTATCATTTACTCTATATAAGGGATATACAGTACCTATAGGTTCTATAACCTTCCTTCTGAAGTTATAGAACTCCTCAGTGACTTGGAATATCCATATCATGTACACTAAGGGGTACTTTATCCCATATAATTCATGGTCACACCTTTCCCACAAACCACAAAAATCATTGGTGTGTACTCTTTCATATAAAAGAGCAAGCGTTCTGCAAACATGATGAATAACAATAAATCCTCTAGTACCTAATTAAACACATCAAAGTTCTGGTAGATATTTGTTTCAAACAAATATTGTAAACTGTTCAATACAAGTCAGTTAAAAAAATATATACTGTAGCTCGGAACATGTAGAAACATGCAGAAAGATTCTAGCTTTTCTCTAAAGAGGGCAAACGACAAACATATTCTTTCTGCTTGTGATTGCAAGCTATTAAAATAGAGCAGAAGAAAGAAAAGATGCATTCCGTTCGTAGCTTTAAACAACTGCTTCAGTTATGCTCCTTAACCTGACCTGCCTTTTACCTCAGCTACTGGCAGCAGATATGGTGATGTCAGAACTCAACTCTAATATACTTTTAATAGTCGAGTTCTGACGTCTTTTCTTTATAATTAGTGAGTTGGTGCATCACAAGTCACCTATTATAAACAAATTACTGACTGCTGTTTACACAAGGATTACAGAATCCCATGTATTATAGTTATGTACCATAAAGCTATATAATATACATATATATTTATAATTTAATTATACATACATTATTTCTTTGACTCTTTTTAAGAGTTGTATTTTTCCCTGTGTGATCCAGGCTGAAAAGTTAAAATCAAACCCAATAAAGGGCAGAACCTGAAGCAGATCTCCCTTTTATGCCTCACATGAATGCAGTGTTCAAGGGTAAAAAACATTCAACTATACATTCTTTGAAAAATCCATTTCCTCCTGCAATTCAACCACCACATAGAGTTAATGAGAGTCTTGTTGATGGCATACATAGGGCCTTCTTACGAGTACGGAGCTCCTGGAACCGCCATACTTGTGGTGTTGGTCTGACCGCCACCACCCTGGCAGTCCGGCTGCACTTTTATAGTGGTGGCAGTGGGATTGGAACAAAAACGCTGCCACTGCCAGGATCCAGAGAGGAACAGCCGTGGCCGGCAGTGGGAGTACCTGCAGGGCGGTGACGAGGGGAAGGGGAGGGGCAGGGTGGAGGGGTAGTAATGTATGGATTACAGAGCTTCCCAGGTAAGTAAACATTTAAATAAATAAAACGAATTTCGTTGAGTGCACTGCATCCCCAAATGCAATGCAGTACGCGCAACAAAATGTGTTTTATTTATTTACATGTTTACTTACCTGTAAAACTCCGTAAACCATACATTACTACCCCCACCCTGCCCCTCCCCCTCCCCACGTCACCGCCCTGCAGGTACTCCCACTGCCGGCCATGGCTGGAGAGTAAAGTAGGCAGGAATCACTGCGATGCTGATGCCGACACCACCGAGCAGATTTCAACCTGCCTTTCCACGAAGCATTTCATGGCAGGTACCCCATCATGAAATGCTTAGGGGAAGGCTTTGGGAGAGGCCCATTGGGGTACGTGCAGGGGGCAGATGATGTTCCATCCCAAAAGTCTCACAGTGAAAGTATGTTATCGAGGCTCTCCAAATAATCAACCATGCAGCCACTATTACACTGCCGCCACCACACCGCCAGCCCTGGATTCGATTTGGAATTCACCGGGTGGATTCAGCAAGGTGCTTGGTGCTCTTCCTGGGATCGCCCTTGTGGTGGTCCCACAGGAAGACCACCATACTCGTAATCAGGGCCGTAGATTAAATTGACATAGTTTATAGTGGGTTCCACACTCATTGACAGGATGGCAAGTCTTCAAAACCTGTTTGAATGCACATGAATCAGAGCAGTGTGACCCACTCAGTCCAACATCTATGGCCTGATTTAGAGTTTGGCAGATGTGTTACTCAGTTAAAAACTTGATGGCTAGTCAGACTGCCTTATTTCAAATACATTTTATTCTAAGTGGCCTGCCTATCTTTCACATTTTTGACAGTGTAAACCACATTTAAACATTCGAATCAGGCCCTTAAAACCTAATTAAAAGTGCCCTTTGATAAAAGCGATAATTATCTCTCATTAAAAAATCCAAAACCTAGTTGTTTATGGTTGCAGTAATTATCACCTATTCTCACTTGCTGAATTTTAACAGTGGATTTACCCTGTATATACCGCCTACAAAGAAACAAACCACTTTTAAGCAGGAATCACAATTTAGCTGTATAGTGTCCTAGTGGCCACAAAGTACACAGACTCTGGGAACAATGCTCAAGCATTTATTAGGCTCTCTGCTCTGGCAGGCACCCTGGTTACAACTGCCCATGCCCGGTCTTAGCTCCTCCTCTTCCCTTTCCCTGCATACGTCCACTTCCTTCAGCTGTGCTGGTCCTAGTGCCCAACACTTATCACCTCATTACATCTCCCCCCTTCTTGACAAAATGAGCTAGTTTAATCAACCTTTAAACTGATAAACAAAAACATATGACATAGTTACAGTTCTTCAATTAGACGACTCGGTCTTTTAATAGTTCGCCATGGTCGTAGCTGCACGTCTTGGTCGTCCAGCTCTCTTCCACTAGGGATCACCATCGACTGCTGGTCACTAGTTTCCGTCCCATCAGTTCCTGTTTCTCCATTGTCATGACCAGTCAGCAGTTCTTTGACTTTCGGGCTGCACTTCTGAAAGTGTGTCACATTCCTGGTGACTCTCTAGTCCTTAGATTCAGCAATGATCATGGTTCCTTTCTGTCTGGTGACTACCAGCCGAGTCTCATGATAATAACAGTCTGTTTTCTTTTGCTGTTCTTGCTTAACTAGCACCCAATCTCCTTCCTGAATTGAAGAGGGTGCAGCTCTCCGACGGTGATCCGCATAGGTCTTCATTTTCTCCTTCTTCAGTTGGTCAATGGCAGCTATGTCTTCATGTTCGGAATCTTGAGATGTCTCTCCGTCAGTCCAGTCGATCATGGGTATTCTGCTGCCCACCGACCGACCCAACATTAGGGTCGCTGGGTGCTTGCCAGTGGTGGAATGAGGCGTGTTTCGGTAAGCTCGCAAAACTTCATTTAGTGCCACTTTTTATATCTTTCCAAGACAGTTCGGCTTGTTGAATGGCTTTCTTTAATGTGGACATGAATCATTCCACCATTCCATTGGTCTGTGGCCACAACGGTGTAATTTTTCAATGCCTAAAGTTGAGATGCTTGGCAAATTCCATGAAGTCTTGACTGTTGAATGGAGGTCCATTATCGGTCTTCACGATTTTCGGAATGCCCCAAGCAGCGAACACTTCATCCAGAACAGGTATTGTGCCGGACGCTTTTGTTGATGCAATGAGTTGTGCAATGGGAAAACGTGAGTACTCGTCCATGATGACTAAGATGTATTGTCCAGATTTAAATGGCCCAAAGAAATCTACGGCAACATGCTGCTAGACACTCTCCGGCAGCTGGGATATTTGCAGTGGTGCAGGAGGGTCAGGTTGACTGACCAGTTGGCATTGGGGGCAGTCCTTCAACGTGAGCTCCACCATTTAGTCCAGCGATGGGAACCAGACCGGTTCTTTCAGTGCTCTCTTGGTAGCCACAATGCCTCGGTGGCCTTCATGCGCCAGATTGATGACTCCTTGGCGCAAGTGTTTCGGGATAACTATTTGATTGTCTCGTAAGATGAAGCCATTGGCAGCTATTGACAGTTCCTCCTTTACATGCTTGAAGGCGGCCAGTTCGTGTGTGTCAATCAGGCTAGTTGGGTTTTTGTCATCTAGGTGTCTCCAGTTATTGTTCTGTATACAACGCATTATTTCTTGCAAAGTAACATCTTCATGTGTGGCATCCCAGATGGCTTCGAGTGGGACTGCAGGTGGTCTGGCCTGATACACTACAAAACGTATGTATTCCTCGGCTACTGAAAATCTGCATTTGGTTGTCTCTTTGTGGTGCCTTGACATGTAATCAGCAGAATTTGCCACTTTTCCTGGCTTGTGCACAATTGTATATGTATATTCTTGGAGGCGAAGACACCAGCGTTCTATTCCCTGTGGCATTTTAGCTTGAGGGTTGCCAAAGAAGGTGATGAGGGCCTGATGGTCTGTGATTAGTGTGAAATGTTTTCCGTACATGAAAATGTGAAAGTGTTCACAGGCCCAGAAGACCACCAAGCTTTCCTTCTCTGGCTGTGAGTATGCTTTCTCGGTATCTGTCAGGCTCCTGCTGGCATATGCAATTATGTACCATTTGTCACTTTCGGTGTCGTATTGAGCTAGGATGGCTCCCAACCCTACGGGACTGGCATAAACAGTGATTTCCATCTTCTTTTCCAGATCAAAATAAGCCATGTTGTCTGCTGATTCCACAGCTGCTTTAATTTCTTTAAATGCTTGTTCGCATCTCGTGGACCATTGGAAGGGGTGACCTTGTTTTGGGAATTTTCTCAGGGGATAGCTGATGGTTGCATAGTCCTGGATATACCAGGCACAGTAGCTGGCCATCCCTAAGAAGGAAAGAACATCTCCTGCGTCGTGAGGGCTGGCAGCTGGAGAGGGATGAGATCTAGTACCGCTTTGGTGTGATGACGCGTGCTCGATGGTCGAGATTGCCTTTCCTGATCTCTCTGTTTGTCTTTCCTAGACGTTCCACATACGTTCTCGAATTGATTCCCCCCCACACTTCCTGCATTTTTGACACAGAGCAGGGCAATTATCCGTGTGAGGAAAGTCATAGCCACAATGATAGCATTTAAGATGACGTTGACGGCTTACAGGTTGATGTTGAATTTTGCACCGGGATGACCTCTGCTTCATCGGAGAGTATCTGCATGTGTTACGAGATTGAAGCCTAAAGGCCTGTTCACGCTTTTTACTACTCCCTGCTTGCATCTTTTTGGGGTGTTCTTTGGCCTGATCATGTACTCGTGTCATTTCCTCGATTTCGTCCAGCGAGTAACTCTTCTTTAGCAACTTCCGACGTAGTGACTCTGACTGACAGCCTTCAATGATTCTCAGACGAAGGGCATCATCTGTAGAGAATGAGTCAAATTCACAGTAACGGGCTACACGTCGGAGACTTGTGATGAAAATGCTCATGGTTCTTGAGAGGCCACGTTGAACATATATCTTTAATTATCAACGTTTCTTTTGTGAAGGAACTTCCTGTTTAACGCTTCACACACATCGGCATATGATGCTGCAACAGCCGCTGGGAGTTCCTTTATGATCTGACCAGGGTCATTTCCTATAAGATTACGCAGCGCTATCAGTTTCTGTGTTTCTTCAGTTATGTGCGACCCTTTCAGGAAGTCTTCAAAATCTTCGAACCACTCTTTTCATCGAATACCCATGCCTCCTCCTGATTCCAGGACTAACGGTTCAGGTGGGCGCAGAAACAATACTCCCAGCACCCCCATGGGCCCAGTATTGGCTGGTGCTAGGACCTGTCTTGATGATGGTGACCCTGACATCCTGTGCTCAATGAAAACACTCTGTTTGCCACTACAGATAGAAAGGGAACACTTACAATGCTGAGTCCCTTCCCGCCAGTTGGCATGTAGTTGTTCCCAGGATTATTCTGAACTGCCACGTGAGCAGATCACACCAGAGAGTTTCCTTAATGGGCACCACACAAAATCAGGGTATTCTGACTAGCGCCCTTGCAGTCTTGAAAAGAGCCACTTTCCACTTGAGTTTTGCCAATGTTTGATGCTTTTCAATGAGTTGCCTGATTTCAAAATGGCCGCCAGTGGTTCATCATAGAGGATTGGTGGAGGTGCCTGACTCCAAAATGGCCACTATCAAAATCTCACTTTTCACAGGACTTGGGCTTCCTCTCTTCCCACGGGAGCCCTGTTGGTACCGGGACCACCACAACACCGGTGGGCACTCACTGGCTGCACAGCATTCTCTGCACGAGGATGACGCGACTGGAGTGCGCTCCCAGATCGCGTCAGGCAGCATACGCGTCTGGGGTGGGCTCCCAGCATGCAGCTACACACTTCCCGGCGGGGCGTCTCTCACGCTCTTCTCGGCCGGGGGCTCCCGGCCGACAGCACAGCACGCCAGGACAGATGCGGCCGGGGTGGGCTCCCGGACCGCCACAGACAACAGTCTTTTCGCGCCACTCCTCTCCGGCGACCACAACAGCGCTGGAGCACAAAGAAGGTGAGCGCTCTCATTCCGCACAGAGTACGCAGGTGACACATGGGACGTGGCCACCCTTGTCGCCAGTTGTAGTGTCCTAGTGGCCACAAAGTACACGAACTCTGGGAACAATGCTCAAGCGTTTATTAAGCTCTCTGCTCTTACGAGCAACCTGGTTACAACTGCCCATGTCCGGTCTTAGCTCCTCCTCTTCCCTTTCCCTGCATACGTCCACTTCCCTCAGCCGTGCTGGTCCTAGTGCCCCACACTTATCACCTCATTACAAGCTGATTACACCTAATCAGGCCCTACACATGCTAAATTGCCTCCCAATGAATGCTGATATCAAATTCAAAGTCGTTTGCATAGAACAAAAGGCATAATGATACCACGGTATACGACACATAGACAACAAAATAACAAAAATACAGTTCCCAACCAACAGGTCTGTGTGGTATACGTCAGCATATTTGAATAATCAAAAAGATTTCAAGCGGGTCGATAATAAGATGGGGCCTTGGGAGACCAAGTTGCCATAATGCAGAATGATCTGAATTCAAGATATAGAGCAGAGCCCAACTTCAAATGTTTAAGAACTTGGAAACAGAAAGGTCTTATCTCGCCTGCTTCTTACGCACACACAACAGTGGGTAGTAATTAAAGGATATTAAAATTGGGCACAAGGTAAACGCAACCTATATCTTGTATACACTCTTTGCCAGTTCCTCGAGGCATCCAGAATGTATCGTGCAGCACTTTATAATAATTCTCAATTAATCAATAAATGTTTAAGAACAAAAGTTTGATTTGATGCTGTCAAAATGAAACAATGAACTGCACAGGCGAGTACACGGGAAATTGAAGCAATGATTTGTTGTTTGAAGACACCTTTCTATGGGCAATGCAGTGATTCATTAAAATTTTCACCAGCCTGGACAATCTGCTATGATGAAATTGTTTTATATGCGTTTTCCATGGTATGGTAAAAGTTAGATTTTCTTAAAACAGATTACCATGATTTTTCAAGAATATCTATTTTCATTTTCCGACTGTAACTGTTACATTTTGTTAAATAAATGCCCTTTCTTTTAGACAAAACAATCAGAACAATGCCACTTATTTCCCATTCCAAAGGTGTTAGAAGACAAGGAAACAACACATGCTTATCTATGCGGTAATGCTCTATTTGCCTGCAGGACAAAGTTTATGGAACCAATTAACATTTCTCTGGGTCAACTACATTACGCGAATGATAAAGCCCTCTTCTATTTCCATTAATGGAAACTAAAATCGTTTAGAGAAAAATAACATATATTTTCAATGACTTTGTCGATTTCCTTATTAATTTGAAGGTGATTTCAAAATGTTTTTGCCTCAAGGCTTTTTGCGCAGAACGTATAAAATGTATGTGATAACTAAAGGAGCCATGCATCATTATCGAATTCATGGAAGAGGAAAACTGTAAAAATGATGCTACGAAGTTCCCTTACTAGAAGACTTAGTAGATGTGTTTTTGCAGAAGAAGACCACAGTAGCAAAGTAAATATGAATTCGAAAAAAGAAATCCAATTCAAACATGTAATTTTAAAGTCACAAAGCTGCACTAAGTAGGCGGAAACCAAAAAGAAACACTTGTCATAAGAGTTTACTTCCTATGTAACCGAAAGCTGTAAATTAAATTAGCAGTTTCAAATGACTGTATAAACCACAAGAATAATACTACTTATTACATTATGCAGCATGTGTCACTGCCCGGTGATGATAAGATGTGTACTAAATTGTAGTTCTTTAAAATTGAGATCGAGAGAAATGGTGAATAATATTCATTTAGCGATACATTTCCTATCATTTTCTATTGACTGTCGCAAAAAACAACTAGTACAATGCAATTTGGAGTCCAATCTATTGTTTATTAAGGAAGTTAGCTTATCATCTAAGCATTATTAATCTTCTATCTAACAAGTGTGGAAGGTGATTTAATCTTTTGCTGTGACTCATGTCTTGTCGCAGTAATGAAAAGTAATATGTCTGTAACTGAGCACATAACGTCTCAAGATGTTTGGCCTACTCGACAAGTACGAAATGTAATTATAATTTGGTTTTAGAGCAAACAAACCTAGTAGTGTTCACCTCACTGACGCATTAATATTTTCAATACAAATCAGCCTATTTTCAAATTAAATTAAAAATGTGTCTGTCCTCCCCTCACCTCACTAACAAGAACAAAATACAAATCAGAAAAATGAGTAATAATGAAAAACACTCAGAATAGTTTGCCCAAAAATGTTATTTTCAAAATGTAAAAAAAGCAGCAAAATCAAGGTTTGCGGCCTAGTTTTGTTTTAGACATGTATTCAAATGAGATATATGGAGGGACATTTAATCGCATAAAATTTAATATGCAAAAACAGCGATATGGAAAAAAATAGCTCACTATTCATTTGGCTATTAAGCTTGAGAACAAAAAAGCTTGGTGGAAAATTTGACACACAAACATTTGAACCGTAATATGTCTGCCCTAGAATTTATTTAACAAAAGTCGGCAATTAGGCCACTGTTAAATGTGCAACTTTGCACATTGGTGTCGGTATAATGAAATTTTGCACTTCCCAAGTACAAACAAGCATAAGTAACACAAACATATTTGCTGAGATAATTGGCTTCAAATTATGTGTCTCAGTTGTAGAGATCGTATAGTCTACATATGAATTATTTTGTGTTTCCAGTCTAATCTTCGTACTTGACTCATCACTTCTCTCCTTTCCCAAGTGAAAAGCCATTACCATAATTCCCATGGAAGCATTTTATGAGGGCACCCAGATTGAATGAATGTGGCAGCTTGTGAGCATGGCTATCGTTGTATAGTATTGCACAAGCCTACTGGAAGACTAACATAGTATTGCACAGTGGGATATGATTCATGAGCAGTTAAAAAGACAAATTGATCGTAGCTTCCCATCATGGAGAGAGGTGGTGCTCTTTAAGGACTTCAAGTTACAAGGTAGAGAAGCACCGTTAAATAGACTGGTTGTTCTGTAAACCAAAGTCACTCGAGTCCATTTATTACCAGCTCTATAAACGAGGAAACAGTTTTTCCTTTTTTTCAAACGAACATAATACGAGTATTGAACAATTAAGGTCAAAAAGAGACAAGTCATCCTGTATATTCTTTCGGTGATTTATTTTTTTATTTCCTAATTACTTTCCATATAAAAGACATCAAAGACTATAGCCATCGAGTTTCATCCCACACTCCGGAGACTTCTGAAAGGCAGATAATTAGACATGTTTTTAAGTTTAAAAATGCTTTATTGAAGAAAATTAAATTAAGAAACAAATGGCAATTACATCAGATAAACATAGACATCTGAAGGACAATCCAAGTGAGAATATATACGAACAAACTGAATAATGTAACATTCTGTTAATACAAGGAAGATTATAAACGTATGAGAATTTAACAAATTAAACATATCCCTCACTGGTAGATTATGAACATAAGAAACTTGAATTGAAATGCATGACTGTAATGCTAAAACAAGTGCATTTTAATCATTTTATAAGAGTGAAGGAAAAGAAAAGAAAAGGAATGAAAAGAAAAGAAACAAAAGAAAAGAAAGAGAAGGCAAAGAGAGGTAAAAATATAAGGTATTGTAAGGTTAAACAAGCTAATAGCTAGCAACTATGTGGCACTATAAATGGATAGTAAATAAACCATTCTAATTTTAAGGAGGATCATAGTTACAAACTTTAGATACGGCTTGAGTCGTGCATCTAGATGGAAATGAAGTTTGGGGTGACCATAATAAATCTTTTAAAATTTTTGAAGGAAGAGAGGTAGCATGGGCTCAATTCAAACAATGATGATGACATAACAGTTTCCACCATGCCATGTAGGAAATATTAGTTGTATTGTTCAAATTGGATGTGATTATTTAAAATGCTAAAGCAAACATCAAGTCAACAAATTTCCCAACCATACGCTGAGAAGTCCAAAGGGGAAGGCACTACCCAAAAAAGATGTGTATAACATCAAAAAGGAAAGACACAAATAAAATGTTGTTCAATTTATGCCAGATTTACAAGTAAAACTTTTGAAAAAGAGGGCAATTAAAAAACATGTGTGTATGATCACTATTGTCCTGAGCACAGGACCAAAAATCAGTAGTAGGAGAGATTTTAAATCTATGTAAGCTTGTGGGGGTGATATATAATCTGATATAAAAATAATATAATGTTTGTTTTGTTCTAGCAGAGCAAAGTCCATATCGATTTCCAAGTGTGGGCTGAAAATTGGAGATGTAATTCTGATTCCCATACAAGCTCTACTTTAGACTTTGTATTTCAATCAGAGGAGCCAAGCAATAATTTGTATATGTTGGAGGCCTTTCAAATAGGTGGAACAATCTTTTAGGGAAGGAAGAGGTTGCATTATTGAAGCTGTAGAAGATTGTTGAGAAGGGTAGAGGAAAAGAATAGGTTTAAGGTGTTGAAAATGAGAAGTATATTTGGTAGATATGTGGTATTTTTCTTGTATCTTAGAAAAATCTAGCAAAGAGCCCTTGGAAAATAACTCTCCAATGACAATAATACTCTTTTTAATCCACCCATGAACTCTATTATTTAATTTAATGTTTTTGTTACACCAGATTGGTATTAAATATTTTCAGATGTGGAAATTTAAGAGGTGACCAAAGGTTAGGTAATAGCTTTAAAATTAGTAAGTATTGGGGAATTTAAACCTTTTGGGGGTTGGGTGACTCAGGCCACATCTTTGAAAGCAAAAGGACAAAATTGCGCATGTTCTAATTGCCCCTAAACTGTTGATGAGTCTGTGTGATTTTCAGAAAAGGAAACCCAAATATGTTTCAATGTGAAAGCCGAGTGATTTGATCTAAGGTTAAGAAAATTAACCCTACCAGAAACGTTAGGTTGCTAAAGAGGAGCTAAAGCAATTCGAGGTTTGCGTTTGTTCCATAAAAATTGATTTAAAGAATGATTAATGATTTTAAAGAACTATGAGGAAGAGAAATAGGAAGCATTGACAAATAAAAATTAACAATAGGTAACGACATCATTTTGATTGTAGACAGCCTACCCCACGAAATAAAGGGAACCAACCATCTATTAGTGCATTAACTTTAGTCATAATCTAATTGGGGTTAATCTTAATAGTCTCCTTAATATTATTAGAATAGAGGATGCCTAGAGAGTTAATACCTTTGAGCTCCATTTAAAACAAGAGTCTGAGAACATATGAGGAAGACAATATTTATTCAGCTGTAAGATTACTGACTTATCAATATTCATTTTATAACGTGAAACAAAGGAGTATGTGTTCAATAGTGAGAAGAATTCTGGAAGGAATGTAGTGGGGTTGGATATATATAAAAATATATCATCCGCACACGCAATGTTCTTTGTATTGAGATTTTTAAAATGAAATCCATAAAATGTGGGAGATCAAGAAATTGTTTTCAGAAAGGGTTCTAATGATAAAATAAATAACAGGGGAGAAAATCGTCAGCCCTGCCTAGTACCTCTGTGAAGGAGGAAGTATTTGGATTGTCTACAGTTGACCAAAATAGAAGTAGAAGGTTCAGAATATAATACCTTAATATATTGGGTAAAGTAAGGGCTAAATCTATGCCATTTCAGCGCACCAAACATAAATTCCCAATTCACATGATTAAACGCCTTCTCTGCATCCAGCGTTATAGCGGCTAAGGGAGAGTTAAGTTTAGCAGCTGAGTGAATAATATTAAGGAAGGTTCTATAGTTGTCTGAAATAGATCTTCCGTTCACAAAACCAGACTGCTGCATATCAATTAAGTCAGGAATATGGAAAGGGGCGACCAATCGGTCCCCCCGAACGTATGGCCGAGTACCTCGAGCCCCCCGGGAAGCCATTTTTGGGCGGGAGGCGAGCCTCGGCTGGTATGCCCGAAGCGGCGTAGCCGGGGCGCGCTGTTTCCCGCCCTCGAGTGGGCTGGCCTAGACACTGACGCGGCTGGCCACGCCCTAAGGGCAGGCAGGGGCGGGTTTACGCCCGCCCTGAAGACGGATAAAAGGAGCAACAAGCCAAGAACGCATCCTCTTGTTCCTGTGCTCTGAAGCTGCACCCCCTCGCTGCACGTGAGCTCGAGACGGAACGAAGAGCCAATTTTGAACGTGGTAATCTTTCTTGTTTGTCTTACAGATATTCGGTCGGAGAATGCCTAAGAAAGTCGGAAAGCGAATGACTACCGACCAGATGCTGCGTGTTCTTATGAAGGAGGTGACCGACCTGAAGAAGCGAATGGCGGAGAAAGATGGAGAAGGGGGACCGAAACGTCCGTTGGTTGGAGCAGCTCCGGGAGGAAAAGGCAAGAGGCCCAGAAGGGGAGCAGCTGGAGGGGACATCCCGGTTCCCTGTACCCCACTCGAAGAGCCAACTCCGGTGCCGGCAGAGGGGAATCCGATTCCCGTGGTGGTCACCCCCGTGTCCGGGGAGGATATGCCGCCCGAGCTGGCAGCACAATTAGCAGCGTGGTTGGGAACAGATAGCGAGGGCGCCACGGCTGACGACGCACGGGTGTTGATGAGGCAACTGCGTGAAACGAGGGAGGCGGCGAAGGCAGCATCGCCAGTTATCACGCCGGCTGCGGCAGTAGGAAAACCACCTGGGACAGGCTCAGCCGCAGATACAGCTTCCGGTTCAGGTAAGCGGCCATTGCCGATTGCGAGGGATGAGTCTGCCCCGTCAAGAAGGGAAAAGTTGGGTCAACATGTCCCTCTAGTTATTAAGGAGAAGATATGGGCAGATGAATATGTAAACATCTTCTCGTTACTTACCGATCATTATGAGATGGAATATGTGAAGAGCCAAAAGGAGCTCATGCATCCGAGTGTTTGGCGCGCAAAGATGGCCGCCTTCAAGGTAAATGAGAACATTGGCAATTGGGGCAAGGCGTGGGGGATTTTTACATCCATCCTGGGCGAACGTAAGCCCGAGTTACTGTCTGAATTGCCGATTTATCAGTCACGTATCATGGGGTATTCCGTGTCACATGGGGGCAATCAATGGTTCTGTTACGATAATATTTTCAGGAAAGCGAAAGAACATGATAAAAACTTAACTTGGGATTGTTACGATTCTGTGTCATGGTCAAAAATGTCGGAGACTGGTATGTTGAATCTGCCATTAGTAGGGAGTAGTGTGGGGGAGTCCTCCCGCCAATATTCTGGGACCTCCTTTCGATCAGGCGCGAGTAACGAATACCAGTCCAGGCCGAACGGCACCACAGGTAAAAAAGGGAGTTGCTGGAACTTTAACAGGGGTAAATGTACGAGGCCCCAAGGGTCATGTAAATTCAGGCACGAATGTAGCGGGTGTGGGCAAGCGTCCCATCCTGAGTCCATGTGTAGAGCCAAAACGGGTGATAACGGGGGTAGAGGAGGCGCCAAACAGGTCTAAAATAGTCCGAGGGGCGCCTTTACCTACTCCGATTGATACCATGGCAATGATACCTTGGCTCAGCGAATACCCGGACCACGCTTCCGCTGGGGTGTTGCGGAACGGGTTTTCATATGGTTTCCGCATCCCAGTGGGGGAGTTTCATGGTTTAGCGAAATGTAAAAACCAAACATCAGTATTGCAGCACACGACCGTGGTACAGGAGAAGATTGGGAAAGAGGTGGCTCGAGGTCGAGTCGCCGGTCCGTTTAATGTGCCACCGGTAGCTAACTTTGTTTGTTCCCCCTTAGGGGTGGTCCCCAAGAAGGACCCGGGTGAGTTTCGGCTGATACATAATTTATCAGCCCCACATGGTTGTTCCGTAAACGATGCGATAGACCCGGCAGTGTGTTCAGTACGGTATGCATCTTTCGATGAGGCCGTAGCCATTTTGAATCGCCTAGGGCCCGGTGCGCTGATGGCGAAATCTGATATCGAGTCAGCGTTCCGGTTGCTCCCGGTACATCCAGACGATCAGCGTCTTCTTGGTTTCATGTTTCAGGGACACTATTACATGGATAGATATATGCCAATGGGGTGCTCTATATCTTGTTCCTATTTCGAGCAGTTCAGTTGTTTCCTGCAATGGGTCTTCACAAGGAAGACGGGGTTTCATCAGGTTATGCATTATCTCGATGATTTTTTGTTTCTAGGGGCAGCCGGGGATCCGGAATGTGGTCAGGCTTTGAATGAATTTTGTGTCTTAATGAACCATTTTGGCGTGCCATTGGCACCAGGTAAGACAGTGGGTCCTTCGACTTGCCTCGAGTTTCTGGGGATCGAGCTCGACTCGGAGGAGGGTTGTTTTCGTTTACCAAAAGAAAAAGTGCTTAGGTTCAGGGCATCCCTGGAGACGTGTATTAGTCAGTCTAAGGTTAAGTTGCAGCAATTGCAACAATTGGTGGGACAGCTGAATTTTGCCCTGAGAGTAATACCGATGGCCCGCCCCTTTTCCCGCTCGATCGCTCAGGCCATGGGCGGCCTGAAGGAGGGTCACCATCGCACGAGGCTCTCGGCCGAGGTTCGCCAGGACATGCGCATTTGGTTGGCATTTCTGGCGGAGTTCAATGGTCGAGTTGTCTGGAATAAACCGGCGGTGTCCTCCGAGGAGCTGGGGCTGTGGACAGATTCGGCAGGGAGCATTGGTTTTGGTGCCATCTTTGGCACACAATGGTCGGCTCAAAAATGGCCGTCATGGTGGCATGAGGATGGGTTGACGAGTAACATTGCTTTTCTTGAATTGTTCCCCATTCTGGTGGCCCTGAAAACTTGGCCTGAGGGGTTTAGAGATCACTCTGTGGTATTCTGGTCTGATAACATGACCGTGGTTGAGTGTATCAATAGCCAGGCGGCACGATGCAAATGGATCCTGAGGCTGCTGAAAGAAATTGTCTTGTTGTGTATGCAATTGAATGTCCTATTTAAGGCAAGACATGTGCCGGGGGTGATGAACCAAGCGGCTGATGCGCTTTCTCGTTTCCGTATGCAGGCCTTCTGGGGTTTTCTGCCCACAGCGGACCCGGTGGCGGCACCCTTTCCAGAAGCTCTCTGGTCTCTCGGTGCCCCGAACTACGAAACCTCGTGGGAGAGAGTTTAGCACCCAGGACAAGGAAGGCATATGAAGGGGCGTTCCGTTCCTATTTAGCCTTTTTGGGGACTGCTGGAGGGGAGCTTTGGGGCCAGGAGGAGTGGGTAGTAAATTTCCTGCTGTCTTTACATCAGGCAGGCAAATCTGTGGCTACTGCCCAGAGGCATCGGGCAGCCATTTCCTTTGTGGCAAGGGCTTATGGGATCCAGGACCTGACAGCGTCTTTCGTTGTACAAAAAGCGCTACGTGGGTGGCAACGCCTTGAGGGTCGCAGAGTAGATGAAAGGCGCCCGATAGGTCTGGATAGGCTGGCCCTGTTATTATCTGTACTCCCTTCAACGTGTTCATCCCAGTATGAAACAGTGTTATTCCGAGCCGCTTTTGCGCTGGCATTCCATGGGGCTATGCGGGTAAGCAAACTAGTGGCAAGGAACAAGCGGGATGTGACGGGGGGACTGTGCCGAGAGCACGTTCAGGTCAAGAGGGGAGTCAATGTCCATCTCGTTTGTCAGGTCCAAGACCGACCAGAGTGCGATGGGGGACTGCATAGTCATACGAAGGATCCCCGGGTCCTCCATGTGCCCGGTAAGTTGCGTAGAAAATTACTTAGCGCAAAGGGTGGCATCATGGGGGGGGACATTGTTGCGACACGCTGACACCACCCCACTGACGAGGTTTCAGTTTCAGCGGGTGCTTGCGATGTCAATCTCCGCTGCGGGCTTGAACCCCGGCGAGTTTGGGACCCATTCCTTTCGGATAGGGGCTGCTACAGAGGCTACAGCCAGGGGTCTGAATGTCGAACAAGTTAAACGTGTGGGGCGTTGGTCCTCGAACTGTTATAAAAGGTATGTGCGGTTGCACATGTTGTGAAGCTGTAATGATGTACTCACGCTTCTTGTTTTTCTTTGGTTTTTCAGTTGCGCAAGCCTACGAGGCGGGGCGGACTGGGCAGTCGACCCAACACCGGGTCAGCGGTCAGACATCACCGGCTGTGAAAAAGGAGGTGTGGGTCGTGGGCCACTCATACGTGAGGCGGGCCGCGGACGTATTCAAAGCAGGTGACATGATTCACGTGGCTGGGGAATACGGGTACAGTGTGTCCTTCTACGGAAAGGGCGGGCTCTGTATTGACCAATTTCAATCATTTTTTGAGGGTTTGTTAGGGCGGACGAGGTCACCGCCGTCTGTAGTCATAGTACATCTTGGGGGCAACGATTTGGTGTCCACTGGTAGACGACTACTTCTCGAGGCAATGCTTTCCACTGTAAGTTGGTTAGCGAGAAGGGTTCCAGGGTGCACAATCGCATGGTCCCATATGATACCGCGAAAAGTGTGGCGGGGGGCTCTGTCAGTTTCTGCTCTGAATCATTCAGTAAGGAAGATTAATAATAAAGTGAGTTGATTGTTCCGTTCAAGTACACTGCATTCTATTTCGCATGGCTGTATTAAAGGGGACAGTATGTATTTAGGTGATGGTATTCATTTGTCCCGGGTGGGGAACGAATTACTCATAGGAGACCTGATAGCTTGGCTGGGGACGTTAGGACATGACCTTTAGTTAGGAGTGTGTGGGGGGTCCGGATAGCCGGTCAACTATCCGGCCTGTGGCGGTGAGGTCATGATCGGTGAGCACTAATTAGTAGATCCCTATGAGTGGGCGTCACCCATTACGGATGGGAGCGCTCGAGGGAGGTGGCCATTGGCCCCTCAACGGGTAGGCGGTCCCTTCTAAGGATGGGACGCCGAAAGGAAAGGAAAGGAGGTCAAGGCCCCTTCCTGGGTAGGAGGGGCTACAGCCCCCTCCTGGGGAATTTCCCGGGGCCAGGATATCTGCGACGGCAGATGTGGTAAGTTGTGTGGGGTTTGGGAGGGGGTCTACGCTACCTTCTAGATACCTCACACGAGTCCTCGAACGACCTTTAAGTGGCGTCGAGTTTATTGGGGCCCCCGTCAAGTCAAGGGAAATTGGTAGTTGCACTTGAGGTACACCTCTGTGCGGTCGCCCCTCACAAGTGAGGGGGAGTTTCGGGTTTAGGGATCTTGACACCGGTTACGACCTTGCCGTTGGCCCTTAAACGTTAGGATGTACAATTTCAAAATTTCAAGTTAATGTTTGTAGGATGTTAGTTCGGCTAGGAGAACCTTTGTATTAGAGAATATGTTAAGGTTAGCCAAACATCGCAATGTGGTAATGAAATTGTACATAATATGAAACTGTTATTTTTAATGTTTTAATTTTGTTTCATATTTTAATAAATACGGCCGGGAAGGGTAACTCCCTTCCCGACTTCCAAAAGTTCAAGAACTGTTTCCGGTTTCCCATCCTTGGGGAGTGTGTTGAGAGGGGGTGGCGGGTATCGCGGCCATATGGAAAGGGGCGACCAATCGGTCCCCCCGAACGTATGGCCGAGTACCTCGAGCCCCCCGGGAAGCCATTTTTGGGCGGGAGGCGAGCCTCGGCTGGTATGCCCGAAGCGGCGTAGCCGGGGCGCACTGTTTCCCGCCCTCGAGTGGGCTGGCCTAGACACTGACGCGGCTGGCCACGCCCTAAGGGCAGGCAGGGGCGGGTTTACGCCCGCCCTGAAGACGGATAAAAGGAGCAACAAGCCAAGAACGCATCCTCTTGTTCCTGTGCTCTGAAGCTGCACCCCCTCGCTGCACGTGAGCTCGAGACGGAACGAAGAGCCAATTTTGAACCCACCCACCAGCCCCTGAGGACAGCCAGTGGAGTTGAATAAAGTTTTGATATGGTAATTCTATTTCTTGCAGGTTGTGGTGACTGTCGTGTTATTCTTAGTATGCAATAAAGAATGGTCAGCTACAATATGTTCTACAAATAAAGTAATTCGCGAAATGGTTTATGCACTAGGCATTGATCAGTAATCATACGTGAAATGATTTATGGTTGTTTTAATAGAGTAATTTAGTTAAATTGTCGTATTTATTTTTTGGTCGGGCGGTAAGGTCATGATCGGTGAGCACTAATTAGTAGATCCCTATGAGTGGGCGTCACCCATTACGGATGGGAGCGCTCGAGGGAGGTGGCCATTGGCCCCTCAACGGGTAGGCGGTCCCTTCTAAGGATGGGACGCCGAAAGGAAAGGAAAGGAGGTCAAGGCCCCTTCCTGGGTAGGAGGGGCTACAGCCCCCTCCTGGGGAATTTCCCGGGGCCAGGATATCTGCGACGGCAGATGTGGTAAGTTGTGTGGGGTTTGGGAGGGGGTCTACGCTACCTTCTAGATACCTCACACGAGTCCTCGAACGACCTTTAAGTGGCGTCGAGTTTATTGGGGCCCCCGTCAAGTCAAGGGAAATTGGTAGTTGCACTTGAGGTACACCTCTGTGCGGTCGCCCCTCACAAGTGAGGGGGAGTTTCGGGTTTAGGGATCTTGACACCGGTTACGACCTTGCCGTTGGCCCTTAAATGTTAGGATGTACAATTTCAAAATTTCAAGTTAATGTTTGTAGGATGTTAGTTCGGCTAGGAGAACCTTTGTATTAGAGAATATGTTAAGGTTAGCCAAACATCGCAATGTGGTAATGAAATTGTACATAATATGAAACTGTTATTTTTAATGTTTTAATTTTGTTTCATATTTTAATAAATACGGCCGGGAAGGGTAACTCCCTTCCCGACTTCCAAAAGTTCAAGAACTGTTTCCGGTTTCCCATCCTTGGGGAGTGTGTTGAGAGGGGGTGGCGGGTATCGCGGCCATAACGGAATTAATACAGAGAGCCACTAATTTAGCAACAATCTTACAATCCGTTTTAATCAGTGAGATAGGTCTATAGTTACTACACTGAGAAAGGTCCTTATCTTTCTTAGGGAGTAAATGGCCTGAGTAAAACAACCTTGTGTATGTCCTGTGTTCAAAAAATGATTAATGAGAAATAGTAACTTGGGAATTAAAAGATGTTAAAATTGTAAATAAAAGAGTACAGTAACGCCATCTGGCCCAGGAGTTTTATCTTTGGGGAGTTAATTTATGGCATTTAATAGTTCTTGTTCAGATAAAGGAATATCTAGAGAAGATAAATCTACCTTATTATCTGGGCTTTTAGGAATTGATTGAAAAAAAGTGTTATGTTTTGGTCTCAGTCGGAACTGGAAGTGGTCATCCCAGGTGTGATGTAAATAAAGAGGGCAGGAACCCGTGGTATGGGATCTATGACCACACAAGCAAACCCCGATTTGTATTTCAGTTGTGTACTTGCGCTTGTCTGGTTCACCATGCAACAACTGGCGATGAAGGTGGGATGCCTTCTTTTTTTCCCCGCATGGTGTGAGGTGTTGAGACCAGCTGCATTGGTAATTTGCTGTTGTGTTCCTGTGCCGGTAATTCCACCTCCTACCAGCTGGTGCATGCTGTGTGCTCTGTTCCCGGGTCCCGAGTTGTGGCTCCACCCCTTTTTTCCTGTGCAGCCGGGCCGTGTTTTGCTGTAGCGGCTGTCTGAGAGACTTTGTCCTGTTTGCTGGAGACTGTTTTGCCCCTGGTCCGGAGAGTGGTGCTGGCGTTCTGCTGATGCACTGAGTGGGCAGGTGCTGAGGAAGCTTGGAGGACGCTGTTGCTCTCTGAGTAAGTCGACTGGAGAAGGCTGGATGTTCCTTATTTCCTGTGGCCATTGAACAATACATGGAGGTAACCGATGAGACTTTTTAGGGTTGTGCTCAATGTTTGTGGTCCCTGGATAAGTTATCCGGATATATGCTTGTGACATACCACACCTTCACCAGTCTGTATATTGTGGTTTGTTGGTGCAGCATAAAACTTTTCAGTCATTACCATGACCACGGTAACACCTGTGGAGCCGTTTTTACTTGATGGCCGCCTTCTGCACAGGCAGCCAATTGGAGAGTCTGACTGAAGCGTCCTGAAACTTATTTTGCGGCAGTGGGCCTCCCAGATGAGCGTCAATGGCCTATGCTACACACAGGTGGGGCTGCGTTACACAAGCTCGGTACATCCATAGTTGAAGCTGGACCACGGCATACCTATGCTACCTTGAAGGCTGCTCTGTCTGCTAATTTTGGGCATCGCACCATCCCTGATTATGAACATTTCTTGTTGCAACAGGCAAGACAGCTCCCGGAAGAGTCTGTGGATGGTTTCTATCCTGATTCAGGGTGCTTGCTAGCAAGTGCATGTTGCCGGACACTAATGATGAGATACATGCGCAATTTATCCAGGGGCGTGCATCAGCTAAACTGAGGGAGCATATACTCCAGGTTCCAGGAATGGCAATGGCGGACCTCACGATGGGGAGGTCAAAGTAGTTGTTCAGGGTACGGGCGGCGCACATGGAGGCTGCTCTGCAACACCAGGTGAGTTTAGAGCCTGTCAACGCTGTGGTATCTAGTAAACCGTATGAGCGCAGTCAGTTACATGTTTCCAATCGGACATGCTATGGATGCAGTGGGTCTTTTCCCCATCAAGGACCGTGCCCAGTTCAAGGAAAGAGGTGCTCTGCCTGTAATAAACTTCATCATTTTGCAAGAATTTGTTGATCTGCCATTCAGGGAAGGCCGCAATCTAAACAAGTGAATGCTTTGGGGGCTGCTTCCTCCTTCACAGAAGATGGGAACATGGGTGATGATGACATTGAGGGCACTATCCAAGAAATCCACCCCATTCAACCCAATGGCGGGTTGAGTAGGCGGATTCCTAGGTGTAGGATGTTGATTGCGGGACACCCTGTTCAAGTGATGATCGATACTGGGGCATTTATAAATATCATGGCTTGTTCAGTGCTGCAGACTTCACAACCCAGTGTGAGAGGTACGTCAACGTGAGTGTTTGATTTGGGTCCTTTGTTTCTCTTTCATTGGCTAGAGTGTTCACTACTAACATCACTTATGATTCCCACTCTACTCGAACCAAGATTTACGTAACCCAGGAGTGCTGTTGAGTTGTCAAACAGCCTAATGTCTGCAATTGGTGGCTTTCGCTTTTGCTATCCATCGGGAGAATGTGGAATCCTTGGTGGGTGAATATTCATTGTTTTTTTAAGGCATTGGGTGCCTTAATGGTCATATGATCCATCTTCATGTTGATTGTTCTATTCAGCTGGTGGCACTTAAACACAGAAGAGTGGCGTTTCATTTGGGGCCAAAGTTGGAAGAAGAGTTGAAAGAACTTGAGCAAGCCGACATCATAGAACAAGTTGATGGTCCAACTCCCTGGGTGTCACCCATTGTTGTGGTATGGCAGCCCAAGCAGCCAGGTGAGGTACGATTCTGCGTGGACCTGAGGTTGCCCAATCAAGCGTTCCAAAGAGAGCGTCATCTGACCCCTTCTGTAGACGACATTGTGGCTGAGGTGAGCGGTTCCAAATGGTTTTCCAAAATGAACCTGCAGGCAGGATACCATCAATTATTGTTGGATCCTGAAACACGAGCTATAACCACTGTCTCGACGCATGCTGGTCTATGGAGATATAACCGCCTTAGCTTTGGAGTGTCCAGTGCCGCCAAGGTTTTTCAGGACACCAACTGAGGCGTGATAGCAGGCCTGAAAGGTGTTCTTAATGTCAGTGGTGAAGTTATTGTGCATAAACTCACCTTGGAGGAACACATGGACCACCTGAGGGATACCTTCCGGCTTCTAGGTGAGTGTGGCATTACTCTCCACCGTGATAAATGGAACTTTCTTAAACCAGAGATTGCTTTCATTGGATATCGTTTAACTCAGCATGGAGTGTCAACAGATCCATCCAAAGTCCATGATATCCATGGTTAATGGCGAAAGGAGTTTTCTGGGCATGGCTACATATTATAGATGATTCATTCGAGATCTGACAGGCCCTACTGCTCCTTTGAGGGAACTAATGAAAATGAATGACAGTTGGGTTTGGGAGCCGGCTCAGGATCAAGCTTTTCAGGACACCAAGCGGGCTCTTTCTGCTGAAACCACCTTGGTGTATCTCTCACCTCAGCCATAAATCCGAATTTTCTGTGAATGCAAGCCCTTTTAGCCTTGGTGCCGTGCTGTCACAGAAGCAGGAAGATGGAGCATGTGGCTTATGCGAGCCGTGCTCTAACGGAGACAATGATATTCATACCACGAAAAAGAGGCCATCGCTATTCACTGAGGTTGTCGACACTTCCATCTTTATCTTTATGGGCAGCCATTTGTGGTTCATACGGACCACTAGTTGTTGATTCTTCTTTTTATGGGTCATTCATCAAAGCCCCCACCATGTATTGAGAAGTGGATTCTGCAGTTGCAAGAGTATCAGTTTCGGGTGGTATATCGACCGGGGGCGCAGAACCCTGCGGATTTATCCTCTAGACACGCTCGATCAGCTGCAGATGAGGAGGAGCGTGCTAACAGTAAGATGGAGGAATATGTGAGGCTGGTGGTGGAGCGATCACGCCCTCGACCCATTGCATTGGAGGAGATTGTGAGTGCCACGTCTGAGGATGAGTGCTTACAGCTAGCTATGGCCTCGGTGACGTCTGGGAGATTGGCACCTGTTATTGGAGAAGCTACCTTGTAGTACTGATAAGGCATGCACCGACCTGATGGTGTTGCATGACGTTCGTGTCAAACTGGCAGTGTCTCCAGAGGGTTGTCTTATGCGCGGCTCTCGTCTAGTGATTCCTCTGACACTACAGCAGTGGGTGGTTGATTCGGCCCATCTTGCTCATCAAGGGATTGTTAAGACTAAGTACCATTTGTACTGTAAAGTGTGGTTTCCCAATCTCGAAAACATTGTGGAGCATATAGTTCCACAGTGCCCTCTGTGTCAAGCAACTGACCCTGCTGAGCCCCCTGCCCCGATCGTCACGGAAGATATACCACCATATCCCTGGTACAGTACCAGCGCTGATTTTGGAAGCCTACCAGATGGCCGACATATGTTAGTAGTCATTGATGATTTTTCAAACTGTCCCAAGATGGAGATCTTGGATTCCTTAACGGCGATTAACACCATTTCACGGCTGGAGAAGGTCATGGCCACACATGGTTTTCTTAAGGAATTGCGTACAGATAATGGCCCGCCTTTTACTAGCCAAGAGTTTTCAGAATACCTACTGTCTCGAGGTGTTGTACATCGGAAAATTACCCCTTGTTGGACTCAAGCGAATGGGGAGGTGGAACATTCTATGCGCACAATAAACTGTTGTAAGCAAATCTCAGCTAGGCCTACTTAGTGCAAGGGGTTCGCCCTTCTCTGCACAGAGTCCTCAGACCTTAGGAAGAAGTTGGCAATGAAACTGGAAAATACAAAAGCAAAGTTTATTAAACCTTTAAAGGTGGAACTACAGTCCACACAACACCCTTCAGTATTGTATCGAGTAGCACACCAAACTAAAGCACATGGCCCCTTTTATACACAATGAGGGGGTTTAAAAGAAGGCGGTACAGAAGACAAGAGCAGTTTCATGACGATACAAGGCCATATTGGAAGGCACAATCGATAGATGGGCGGAGTTAGCAGTCTTCGACAACTGGTGAACACATAACTGTCTGGAACCAATTAGTAATGGTCATTGACCCTACTGCGCATGTCTGGACATGCTGGAAGCGGTGAGTGCTAAATATAGCCGGTTGTCGGGCGGACTTCAGGCGCAGTTGACAAGAAAGTAGGACAAAGCACATGACGAGCACATGGCAATGTATGGCATACAAAATGGCGATCGCAAATACAAAATGGAGTCGGCACATTTGATACGATAATGGTCAAACAAAGCATGTCTTCTGCTAATGCTTAAGCTAATCGCCATTGATTTACAACAGACGACCCTTTCAGCATTAGCTGAAGACATTTGACTTCCTGGGAAAAGCTAGATATTCATCCCTTATATCAATGACCATCATGCTATCTATCTCCTTTTTCAAATCATTCTGCATTTTGACTTCTGCAATATTGGTTTTGGTTGGTATGCAAGCAGTAACACACATAGAACATATCGTCAGACTGGACTGAATACATACACAACAAGTGAAGATTATTGCGATTATTATACATAGGGCTGTTAATACTTTCCAGCCCCAGGCAAAAATCAGAGTCCAAAACCATCCTGTAAAAGTATATGTACCATTTTCTGTGTGAAGGTCTGCAGCGATTTTATGAAGTTTATTAATCGCTTTGTACACTGATGGGGTGTGGTCAGGTATGAGCATGCAGCAGCTACTACCTATAACACGACATGCACCACCTCTATCAGCTAGAATAACATCTAACACCATCCTACTCTGCAAAGCCGCAATTCTAGCAATTTGCAATTCTTCGGTGATGTTTCCTAAAGCTACAGCTGTTGGATCTGTTACAGCTTCCACTACTCTAGTCAATCGTCGCACTTTTCTGCTGTTTAATGCAGCACCCACAAAAAGGAACAATCCTAAATTAAAATCTATATATTGTTGTAGGCTAGTGTCGGTTTGGTCAATGCTATCAGTAGTCAAAGTTCTTTTGTATCTATTTACAGTAATATTGTTAAACAGTTTAAGATTTCGATGATACAATGGAGGTGGCAGAAACACAGGGGGCAATAAAAATGATACATAACAAATGCCGGTCCAGCCGGCTGGCAATCGATAATATCCATGATTTCCGCACACGAAATAAGTATTATTTGAAGCTAAAAAGGTACTATTATTTAAGCCATCTATATTCAACACAGCAATACAGTCGCTAACCCCAACAGGGATATGTCCAATGCTCTGTACACATAGTTCTGCTTGAGTTTGAGTAACAGAAATGACAAAATGTTTGGCATTGGATGAGTCTCTTGTGTTGGTGAAGATATATGGCATTGAAATATTGCTGGGTGATATTCCTCCCACTCCCATTTAGTTCCATTCGCCTGGGGATACCCATCTTTGTCTTGATGGCACTCTTTATTTAACCGGAAAAGCAGTCTACCCACTGTAGGCTTCCTGGTCGCAAAGATCAAAGTATACCAGACTCGACAAGAGCCATTATGCAAAAAAGGAAGAGGTATGAATGGTGTATTTCCTTTCTTTTGATGTGCAGGCATCATCCCACAAATCCAACAGTTTGTAGCATTTGTAGCGATGTGGGTGTGAAGCAACATTTGAATGAAGGTATTATTGAGATAAGATTGTCGATGTTTCAATTCTTAATATGGGAGCGTAAAGAAATAATGCTCCTCTGGTGTAGGTGCAGTAGCAACAAACAACTCACGAGCAGGAGTTGTCTCCTCAACAGACCATGTTATTGTTGCCGCAATCACCAAAGCAACAACAAACCCTACAGCACAAAAAATCTTCTTCTTTTCCATTTTAGTCACGACACAAAACAAATCTTCCTGAAACTAAAGTAGTTGTCATATCTCTTACTTCTGGGTAGCCGTTGATTTCTTCACCACGGGCCACGACGGGTGTCACTACTCTAATGCAGGGCTGACCCCCCCCCCATGCCTCATCGGCTCTCCGCTTCACTGACCCAGGGAATGCTCAGACAACTTTCATAAATGCTGCAGATTTCTCTCTCGGTCTCAAATTATATCTTGTTTCTCCAGGGACTGTCTTGTCCGGGAAGAACTCCTCAGATCCGTCAGGTGTCACAGCACGGCCTTTCTCCGCAGTCGGAACCTCTTGATGGTTGGTCAACACAGCAGGCTCCACCAAAGTCGGGAGTACTCAGTGACAATGGGTACCATGGACCCAATTTTTCCGGTTCGAGACTCGAACTGCTGTTCTCGTGGCGAGTAGCACTTGCTCTGGCCCACACCACCTTGGCTCCAAACTGCTCGATCTCTCAAAGGACTTCAGAAGGACAAAGTCACCAGGCCGGAGATTATGGCCCTCACCTGTGGATCTGTCAGAAAGTGCTTCTCGAACCTGTTGATGAATAGAGACCAAGTTATCAGTTAATTGTGCCAAATAGTCATTCATTAAGACACAAGGTACATCATACACAGAACTCGGTTTAGGAATTCCCCAGATATTCATGGGACTACCAAACAGGACCTCATAGGGTGCGAGACCTGTTCGAGAATGAGGCACTGATCTAATTGACAACAATGCCAGTGGCAACGCATCTGGCCAATTCAGAGAAGTAGAAGCCTGTATCTTAGCTAATTTCAGTTTCAGAGTAGCATTGTATCTTTCCACCAATCCTGCTGATTGTGTGTGGAACACTGCATGAAACTTCTGTTTGATCCCTAATCCTTTCAGGACATACTTTATAACGTCCCCTACAAAATGAGGTCTGTTATCGCTCCACAAAAATCTACAAACACCATAGCGAGGAAAGAATTCCTTCAAAAGCACCTTTGCCATAGTAATTGCAGTATTGTCCTTTGTGGGGTACGCCTCAATCCATTTACTGAAGGCACATACCACCACTAAGACATACTTCAGACTATTACAGCGTTCAAGCTGAATATAATCCATCTGCAAAACTTCAAAAGGTGCAGTCGGTGTAAAAACTCCTCCTGCTGGAGTTCGTGTCCCTTTTCCAGGATTAAATTGCAGTCAAATCATACAGGACTGTACTACTCTCTTAGCTGTGCTAGCAGTTTCTGGATGCTCCCAGACTTGTGTAAGCAATTTCACTATTGCTGAAGCTCCAACATGTGCTAGCCCATGTGCCATCTGAACCATAGGTTGTACAAAAGCTATAGGCAACTTCCATCTATCCATCTGCTTGTTTCGCCAACAACCTTCATCATCCAACTCTCCATCCCTGGACCATTGCTCTCATTCTTTGTCAGAAGCGGTCCTCTGTATCTCTAGTACTTCCTTCCTAGCAACGTGCCACCGCTCAGCTTGTGACTTCACTACATACATAGAAGTAGTGCTAGGCTGCATCGCAGTCTCACGTGCCACTCGATCTACAAAAGCATTTCCTTGTCCCACCTTATCTGTCACCTTTTTATGCACACTGCATTTCACTATAGCTACTGTCTTTGGATATGTTAATGCAGTCAAAAGATTATGCACTATTTCTCCGTGCATTATCTGCACCCGTGTGATGTCAGAAAGCCTCTTTCCTTCCAGAGAAGGCCAAAATCATGTGCCACTCCAAAAGCATAGCGTCTATCTGTATAAATATTCACACACAATCCTGTACTAACCTCACACACTCGTGTGAAGCGTAGTAATTGCATATGCTGCTGAAGTTGTACCATCCGGTAACTTCAGACAAGACCCATCAACCCACTGTTCTCCATCTACATCTGGAAGGGGAGGGAGGGCAAGCTACTACTCTAAGGAAAAGCATGTATTGACAACGGGGAGAGGGAGAGGAGGGAACCGTTTGAGCAACAGATAAATATCCTGAACAAAGAAATGTAAATGTTAATGTTGATTTTAACTTAGAGATGTAAAGCAAAGCACTTAGATGGGATGGTATTATATCATATATTTTTTATTTATCTACAGTGACCCCTGAAGAAGGGCAATGTTAGCCCGAAATGCATTGGGTATTAATTAAACAAGAACAATAGGCGTTTGATAAAAAACCTATTCCTCTCCCGGGGCCTTTCAACAACTTCATAATGCAACAATATTTATAAATGTGCAGCACACTCCTAGCTGAGACATTATCCTGCAGAAAACTCTTCATCACCAGATTGAGGCAGTATCCAAGTATTCCGGAAGGCAACAGTCTTTCAATGATCGGTAATTGCTGAAAATGTTCTCATCATCCTGAAAATTATTTTCTCTAGTAGCGAAGTAAGCACTACATATGCCCAGTCAACTGAGGCAGTTGTGAGCTCTAAACTCACAAAATAGCAGCCGGAACACAGAGCACTCAGGGAGCAGAGGAGAAAAACAAGTAACAAAAAAAATAGACTGAGTCAAGGTCTGAAACACTTGCCTCTCCGCTCCCTGGAGCTTCCAACATTCTTTCCCGCTGCCAGACAGCAGCATAACATTTAAATGTAACTTTGTGATCGTCTATGTTCTCTGTGCCATGGAGGATTTCAGGAAGCGGCCATCTTGTTTTGCCGTCGATTCAGATAGTTAGACATGTTGAGCATATTTCATTCGCATAACTCATTGTTTTGGAAGTCCATGATTGGATAAAAAATATCAGAAATGTCTCTTTACGGAAAAGGTCGCACAGGAAGGCATCACGCCTAATCTCATAATAAAGTTCCTACGTGTGTTTATGAAAGTAGGACATCATATCCTTTCTGCCACAGGTTGATCCCAACACACAGTAATCTTGGTTTCTGGAAATAGACGACCATAACCGTCTGGCATGATTATTGACAAGAGGGTTTAAACTATTTGTTATTATTTTTACAGGTTCTTTCATTATAAATTAGGGCAAATCATGAAGAGACATTTCACTAAATCGTATGATAAAACTCTGTCCAATTGTCATTTATGTGTATAGAACAAATTCTATGGATTATGTTTTGCATGTTAAGCCTTTTATGGCATTGAATGAATAAAGCTTACTGAACTGTACAGATTCATGAGCAGTTAAGAAAGACAGATTGTTCTTAGATTCCCATCATAGGGAGAGGAATTGCTTTGAGGAGACGGGTTGTCAATTCCTTTCTGGATTGTAGGAAAGTAGGAGCTGTCTGGATGTGAAATAGGTGTTATTTCTTATCCTAGGTGCAAAATGAAAAAGTCTTGCAGGTAGGACTTTTCATTATTGCATGTCTTCATTTCCAGTGATTCTCCTGATTCTTGGTTTCTTATTCACACCAGAGATTGTTAGTTTCTTTACCAGTTATATATTTTTTCACTTGGCCTTATAGAGAGTTTATATTTTACGAAGATCTTTCAATCAGAAAATGACTTGTCACTATCCCCTGTAGTAGCAGTCAACCGGCACCTCGTGGAGGAGAATAGGCAGAACTCCCCATTCCCTACAGAACTCACTGAAGTTGTATTGGTTATCAAGGAATGCACCTTAGGGAAAGCACCTGACCCATATGTCACTCCTGTTAATTTGCATAAATCTAAAGTTCATTTATGGACCCTGCTGATAACTAATGTGTTAAGGAGTGACTTTGCAGGTTCTATTCTGGCATCCAGAAGAACTGCCATCATCCTCGTCATTAAAAAAAGGAGATAGAGCTTCAAATGCTTGTTACAGGCCATTTTCTTTAGTGGATACAAGTGTGAAGATTTGGGCTGAGTACGTATGCTGTCTGATGTCTTGGGCCAATGAAAGTAAGATTTTGTCTGACGAACAATTTGGTTTCAGGTCAGGTACTGGCCCAGTGGAACAATCATTGAACTTACATCTTATGACAGGAAAAAAACATTACAGCCAAAAGGGGAGCCCTACATATGGCTTTTATAGATCTAAATCTAGTTAATAAGAAAAAGCTATGGGAGATAATGTTAAACATGGGAGTGAAACAGAACTTCTGACCTTAAAAAAAAGACGCCTGTACCACGATTTAACAGTGACAATTCGCATTGGGCCATGGGGCGAGAACACTTCACAGATTAGTTCCTCGCAGGGTGAAAGACAAGGGTGCATTTTGGCCCCCTTTTTTCTCATATATATAGAGGGCATCAGTAAACATCTAATAGGGCTAAGAAATCATGTCATGGCGATGGGGAATAAACACATATCACTTTTGTTGTACGCAGACGGGGCAATTTTAATTCCCTGCACTGCAAATGACTAACAGGTGCTATTGGATTCTTTCCTGGATTATACGAAAAATCTAGATCTAAACGTAAGTTATTCTAAAACATATATTATGATCTGTGGTCATCCAAATACAAAAGTAATTTCCGGCACACCTTTAGAGAAAGTATTACTTTTTAACTATTTAGGAACCACCTTTAGGCGCATCCCTTTCCTGGAAACAGCTTTTAAATAATAGAGACCACCAACTTGGAGAGAACACCCAAGCTATTTTTTGATTTCTCCAGAAGTTAAAACATAACCCCATTAAGGAGATTATGAACCTATCTAAAAGCAAAAGCATCTCAGTTGGGCTGTATTAATCAGGTCTTTGGGGTATTGAAATTTGGGGGCTCTCCAGCTGATAGAAAATGGCTTTTTCTATTTTATTGGCTGTACCAAAAAAGACTGCAAGTTTAATTTCTCATGAGGAACTAGGCTTGCCATAAATGTAGGACCAAATTGGGCAAGCCCCTTTAACATTATGGAATAAGTGCTGGGCAAACTCGGAGGCAGCTCTTGTATGATGCTGTATGCCTGACTGCTAAGCCCTAGATGGCATTTATCGCATCCCTTGGTTTGCGTATCTTATGCAAACTTTTGGGTAACTAGGCATGACAGAGCCATACCCCAAGCCACTAAATCTCAATCTAAAGTACAAAGAGACTGTCAAAGAATATTAGCTTGAACATTGTATGCAAGCAAGATTAGTGATTCCACAGGAGCTGCAAAGATCAGTGAATTATTCCAGGGTGTTAACTACCAGAAACATTGAACCAAATTTATTCTGGATTGTGGATCCAATCCACCAACTTTACCTCACCAGTTTTAGGCTAAATATTATTCATCTTATGGGTGCATTCCCTGTGCAAGATGTCTGGCAGCATGACCTTCCACCATGTCGCTGCAATAATCAAGTCTGCGTTGTGTACTCTACTCCTCTTGCAGAGTTTTCAATTTTTTTTCCCTCACTCACATGCGTCAACGTTAAGTTGGCGAGCGTAAGCGGGGAAAGTCCACCTCCTGGTGAGATGTTTCCTCGTTCTCGATCATCAACATCAAGTTGGCAAATGTGAGCGTTGAAAATCAATTTCATGGCGAAATTTCTCAACGCAGGCAATCAGATTTCACATTCAGAGTGGTTGTGTATGCTCACGACTTCTTGTCTTGAGAAACTGTCCGCTTGCATTGAGAAAGCTGTTGCTTGAGTAAAAATCTACCCGAGCAACAGAAAGGATTCAGCGCCCGCCTGCTCTGTGCATGGTGCATTTTGCAATGATTGCACAGTGCAGACAAGCACCTGACACTGAAAATAACAGCGAACAGCATTTATCCAACACACAGTTTTTTTGCACTTCACAGAGTTCTGCGTAGCAGAACTTCAATCAATCAATCAATCAGAGTACTTGGAAAGCACGCTACTTACCCGTGAGGGTCTCAAGGCGCTGAGGGGAGGGGGGGTGCTGCTACTGTTCGAAGAGCCAGGTCTTGAGGAGTCTTCTGAAGGTGTATAGGTCTTGGGTCTGTCGGATGTGGGTAGGGAGGGTGTTCCAGGTCTTGGCGGTGAGGTAGGAGAAGGATCTGCCGACAGAGGTCGTGCGTTGAATGCGGGGGACAGCAGCGAGGGCGAGGTTGGCGGAGCAGAGCTGGTGGGTGGGGGTGTGGAAGCTGCGTCTGCTGTTCAGGTAGGCTGGTCTGGCATTGTGGAGTGCTTTGTGTGCGTTGGTGAGGAGCTTGAAGGTAATCCTTGTGTCGACAGGGAGCCAGTGTAGGTTTCTCAGGTGAGGGGTGATGTGGCTGCGGCAGGGGACGTTGACAATCAGTCGGGCGGAGCATTTTGGATGCGTTGTAGTCGTTGTCGGTGTTTGGCTGGGATTCCTGCGTAGAGTCCATTGCTGTAGTCCTGTCTGCTGCTGACGAGGGCAAGTATCACCGTTCTTCTCGTTTCGGTTGGGATCCACTTGTAGATCCTGTGGAGCATGCGGAGGGTGTTGTACCAGGAGGAGACGGAGTTGACCTGTTTAGACATGGAGAGGGAGGAGTCGAGGATGAATCCTACGTTGCGTGCATGGTCGGTGGGTGTTGGTGCTGTTCCCATTGTGGTCGGTCACCAGGAGTCGTCCCAGGCTGAGGGGGTGGGTCCAAGGATGAGGACCTCCGTCTTGTCCGAGTTCAGCTTCAGACAGCTGCTCCTCATCCTCTTGGTGAAGGCCTTTATTCCCTTGTGGAAGTTGGTTTTGGCGGTGTGTGGGTCCTTGGTGAGGGAAAGGATGAGCTGGGTGTCGTCGGCATAGGAGATGATGTTGAGGTTGTGATGGCAGACTACTTGTGCGAGGGTGGCCATGTAGACATTGAACAGCGTCGGGCTGAGGGCTGAGGGATGAGCCCTCGGGGATGCCGCAGATGATGTCGGTGGCTACGGATCGAAAGGGTGGGAGGCGGACTCTCTGGGTTCTGCCTGAGAGTCTGCTTGAGAGTCAAGGGCCTTCTCTTGGATTTCGGCTTCTAGGAGGCGTGTCTTTAGACTGCGATGGCATACCGTTTGGAAGGAGGCTGACAGGTCCAGGAGGATGAGGGCTGATGTTTCGCAATTGTCTAGTTGGCACCTGATGAGGGCTGTCTCGGTGCTGTGGTTTCATCTGGATTTGGACTGGGATGGGTCTAAGATGTTGTTGTCTTCCAAGTGGCGGGCCAACTGAATGTTGACGATTTTCTTGATGACCTTTGCTTGGAACAGGAGCAGGGAGATGGGCCGGAAGTTCATGAGGGGTCCGCTTTGAGCTTCTTGAGGAGGGGGTTGATTTCGGCGTGCTTCCATCTTTCCAGGAATGTCGCTGTTTCGAAGGAGATGTTGATGACCTTCCGTAGCTGGGGTGCTAGGGCTGCGTCTGCTTTGTTGTCATGTGGTGTGGGCACGGGTCTGATGGAGATCCTGAGTGGATGGAGTTCATGACCTTGCGTGTCTCGTCGTCATTGACTTTGGACCAGGAGGTCAGGAAGTTGGTGCTGGTGGTGTTCCCAGGGGAGGTGGCGTCTGGCGTAGTCGGGCGGTCGTGGTGTTGAAGCTGTCATGGATGTCAGTGATCTTGCGGTGGAAGAAGATGGCTAATGAGTTGCACAGTTCTTGTGAGGGCGGGATGTTGTTGGTGTTGGTTCTGGGGTTGGAGAGTTCCTTTCTGATGCTGAAGAGCTCTTTGCTGTTGTGTGCGTTGTTGTCCAAGCGGTTTTTGAAGGAGGATCTCTTGGCTAATCTGATTAGGTGGTGTTGTCTGCCGGTGGTGTCCTTGTGGGCTGCATGCTTGTCCGGTGTGCGTTCGAGGAGCCATGTCTTTTCCAGTTTCTGGCATGCACGTTTGGAGGTCTGGAGCTCTGCGGTGCACCAGGTGGCTCTCTTTCTGGCGTGGCTGTTGGAGGGTTTCTTGAGCGGGGCAAGGGTGTTGCCGCAGTCGTCGATCCACTGTCTGAGGTTGCGGGCTGTGGCGTCTGGGTTGGGGCGGTTGGTGGGTGGGTTCTGGGCGAGGGTGGTGATCGGCTGGTCATCAGTGACTTTACTCTAGCAGCGGCGAGGTAGCTGTTGGGTGCGGTGGTGTGTGGTTGGCTTCTTGAAGGTGAAATGGATGCAGTGGTGGTTTGTCCTGCGTAGTTCAGTGGTGTGGTCGAAGGTGATGTGGGAGCCTGTGGAGAAGACGGTAGTCCAGCGTGTGGCCGGCAGCGTATGTGGGTGCGGTGACGAGTTGTCTGAGGCCGAAGTTGGCAAGGTTGTCGATCAGGGTGGTGGAGTTGGCATTGTTGTTGTTCTCGAGGTGGAAGTTCAGGTCCCCGAGGAGGATGTAGTCTGTGGAGGTGAGTGCGTGGGTGCTGGCGAGGTCAGTGATGGAGTCGCTGAACTGAGCGCGGGGTCCAGGGGGTATGTAGATGATTGTTCTTAAAAGGGTGGTGTTGGGGTCGGTGTGGATCCGGAAGTGCAGGTGTTCGGCGGTGTTGAGGGCGTCGTCTGCGTGGGCGTCGACCTTGAGGGTGGACTTGTCGACGATAGCTATTCCTCCTCCGACTCCGATGGCGCGATCCCTGTGGGTGATCTTTTAGCCGTCCGGGATGGCTACAGCGATGTCGAGCACTGAGGAGTAGTTCCACCAGGTCTCGGTCATGAAGGTCAAGTCTGGGGAGGAGGTGTCAATCAGATCCCAGAGCTCGACGGCGTGTTTGCGTGCAGAGCGGGTGTTGAGGAGTATGCACCGGAGGTTGTTGGGTCCAGTCCTTGGTGGTTTGGTGGTTCTGTCGCAGGTGAAGTTGCAGGTGCGGCAGGAGAAGGGTCCGTGGGTCAGTTTCGGGGCTACCTGGAAGCAGGTGTGGTTTCGCCCGTCGATGAGAGCGTGGAGGGTGCTGGCGTCGTAGTGGTAGAGAACTTCACAAACTGCACCCAGGCTTAGCAATAATGCAGCAAAACAAAGTACTAGTCACTTTACATTGTTTTGTTCACTGTATTCTGCTTCGCTCTCATTTTCACTCATCCCTGTACTGCGCAAATCCAACATCAGCACAATACCAACTAGGACTGTAATTGCTGCAGAGTTCATCAACTCTGGAGATATGTTATACAGTTTTGAATTACATTAAAACAGCTTTGATGATTTAGAAACATTATGAAGAAATAGAAATGTGCTTTTAAAATGGTCTTTCTATTCCATTTTAAGTTTCAGTTTGTATGACCTTTCCTTATGAAATAGAGTGCCAAAACACCTTTCATTTTATGCCCTCTGTATAGCATATTAGAGACCCACTTTCCAGTGTTATCTTTTGTAAAATCCTCTCAGACAAGTATTATGTAGTTTTTGACTATTTATACAATTTTTAGGGGCATTGTGAAAATTATCTTTGCATGATCTCTCTGTACGAAATAGAGCCCCAAAGCACCTGTCATTTTACACTGCTTTGTATATTCTCAATGATATCCTCTGCAAAGCATATTACAGTTCCACCTGCCATTTTTCCTACCTGTAAAATTCTTTAGAGACCTATTGTGTCGTTTTAACAATTTTTATTATTTTAACAGGTTTTTTCTTTATTAAATATGGAAAATCATGAAGAGACAGGTTACAAAATCTTATTATGAGAACAAATTCTGTTGACTATACAATTTTTAGGGGCATTGTGAAAATTATCTTTGCATGATCTCTCTGTACGAAATAGAGCCCCAAAGCACCTGTCATTTTACACTGCTTTGTATATTCTCAATGATATCCTCTGCAAAGCATATTACAGTTCCACCTGCCATTTTTCCTACCTGTAAAATTCTTTAGAGACCTATTGTGTCGTTTTAACAATTTTTATTATTTTAACAGGTTTTTTCTTTATTAAATATGGAAAATCATGAAGAGACAGGTTACAAAATCTTATTATGAGAACAAATTCTGTTGACTATGTTTTGCATTTTATGACTTTTATGGCATTGACCGAATAAAGGTTATTGAACTGAACTGATTCATTGTTCGTATATTCCCATCATGAGGAGAAGTAGTGCTCTGTGAGTAAATGGGTCTTCAATTCTGTTCTGAATTGCAGGAGGGTAGGAACTGTATGGATGTTAAATAAAGGGTTGTTTCTCATCCTAAGTGCATAATGAAAATGTGTGCTGTTGGGTCTTTTCTTTATTGTATGCCTTAATTTCCAGTGATTGTCCTGGTTCATCGTTTCTCATTCACACCAGAGATTATTGATTTCTTGGCCAAGTATACAGGTATGATTTATTTTGGATGGCCTTGCAGAGAATTCATATACTAGTGAAGAAAACACAGTCTTGAAGTGGGAGCCAGTATAGTTCCTTCAGTGCTGTGGTGATGTAGTTCAAACTTCTTTAAGGCACTTTTGCCATGTGCAGAGCACCTAGGTAACATTTCCGGGGACACCACCATGGTAGGGGCAGCCACTGAGCAGAGAGTTGAACTCATTTAGATTAGAGAGGACTAAGGCTTAGGCTTCAGTTCCTGTATTTTAGGGCCAGTTATACAAAACCAGTTTGCAATTAAAAACTCTGCAATTCTCAAAATCACAGGGTTGGCTTTTTAGCTTGTTTGAAACTGCTTTCTATTGCATTTAGGAAAAGGGAGACAAATCAAGGCCCAGAACTTACAGCCTGATTCATGAAGTAAAATTGCGCCCGCAATCGCTGCGAAAATGCAAATGCGGGCGCAATTTCCGTAATCGGCATTCAACATCAAAATAGCGAATTCGCAAACACATATTTGCGAATTCGCTAATATATTCGCAGAATCCCGGCAGGTGAGCATTAGCGAATCGGAAATAGCGACACACCACGGATTCTGCGAAAATAATTGCGAAATCGCAATATAATCGCAATCGGTATTCAAGAAAAATCGCTAGTAGCGAAAAACGCAAAAATCGCTATTTGCACCGCGCAAAATAAGGACAACTCAAAGCAGGTGGTAACCATGAAAGCCATGCAAAAAAAACATTCAAAAAACCGTTGTCCTATCACCAACAGGTACTGGCCTGACCAATCACACATAAGGACCATCATCATCAGCAGCATTAGGAGTCCCACAATGCCAGGAATGTACATGGTGGTGAGGCGTCGCAGGCTAGAGCGATTAGCACGGAGGAGACGCAGGATCCAGGACAGGATATTCCGCCAGCGGGTCACCTTGCTGGGCCAAACCAGAGAGCAGATATATGCTAAATACAGGCTGAATGGGGAAATGATAATGCAGCTAATACAGGACCTTGACCCCCTGATGCAGCACCCAACAAGCCGTACCAATGCTGTGCCTACACATGTGCAGGTATTGTGTAGCATGCACCTCCTGGCCTCCGGGAGTTTCCAGGGGATAGTAGCGGCTGCTGGGGAGATATCCCAGCCCACCATGTCACGCTGCCTCCACACTTTTGTTGACGCCATGCTCACCCAGCTACACCGTCACATCAAATTCCCCGCCAGCCAACAGGAATTGGACATGACCAAGCTACAATTCTACAATGTAGCCCATTTTCCACATGTGCTCGGATGTATAGACTGTACCCACGTCGCCATCTGCCCACCAGCTGGCATGGAGTATATGTTCCGCAATAGAAAGTCCTACCACTCCCTCAACATCCAGATGGTCTGCAATGCTAAGACATACATCACTGACATTGTCGCACAGTACCTAGGGAGTACCCATGACTCCTTCATTTTCCGGCACAGTGGACTCCACACACGACTGGTCAGGGGAGAGTTTAGGGAAGGACACCTACTTGGTAAGTACACTTTGTTTGAAATGTCACATTGCAAAGATGTAACAGTGCAGCACAGGCAATCACCATCTGCTCCTCTCATTCAGGTGACAGTGGCTATGCCCTCCGTGAATACCTCCTGACCCCATACCTCAACCCTGCTACACCCCAGCAACGGCGCTTCAATATTGCACACATACGGACAAGGAATTGCATAGAAAGGACATTTGGCCTGCTCAAGAGCAGGTTCCGCATACTGCACAAGACAGGTGGGGCCATGTATTACAGTCCTGAAAAGTGCTGCCGCATTGTGGCTGTCTGCGCAATACTACATAACATTGCAACCAAGCGCCGGATACCTGTTGACATCTCTGGCAGTGAATCGGAGGGGGACAACCGGCCACCTGCACATGCGCGCCATGCACATGGGGAGAACCCAGCAGAAGGGCACAGACGTCGCAACCACATCACATTGAACAGTTTCTAGAACAACCACTTCCATCACCCCACAAATCAACAATGCATGCTAAATGTAATGATGACACAACGCTAATGTGTGTAGCAAAATAAATGTATTTGTTAAATTCACAAAAATAAAAATAAGGTACCAGTCCAAATAAGTACAACAAACAGTATTACGCCATACTGCTGTGCATCACTACATGGCAGCCTTAACCTCAGCCTGTGCCATTGATTAACTGCAGTTCTCAGGAACGCCTAGTGCGCGTTGCGCCATAGCGCCTCTGAGGGGCATCCTCCTCCGGGGCTTCAGGCAATGGGGGGGGCCTGGTGCTGCGGGTGTGTGGTGGGACCTGTGAGGCAGATTGAGAGCTGACGCTGGACGCCCCCTCACTCGCATCATCACCCCCCACAACAGATGGAATAGCTGGAGGGTGAAGAGCAATGACGGCCGTGGTGAGGGTCTCCAGCACCCTTGTCATGTCCTCGCTGCACTGTATGATTTGGTGCTGCTGGGTCAGGGAGCACCGCGCCAACAGAGAAGTAGCATTCGCTGCTACGTAACTTGCCCTGCTGTAAGTGGCCAGCCGGGTCATTAGTTGGCGGTGGCGCCGGCGTGCTCCACTGCGCTCTCTCAACATGGCAGTGGTGTTGGCCTCCATGGCTGCAGCCATGCGGACCATTCCATCTCCCACACCTGCCATGGCTGCAGTCATGTTCTCCAATCGTTCTCCCACACCTGCCATGTCTGCCCTCATGCCTTCCATGTGGCCTGCAACAGAGGCCACATTGCGCCCTATCATGTGCAGTTGCAGCTGTATAGCTCCCTGCTGCTGAGCCTGGCGCTGACAAATGCGAAGCATGCGTCTCTTGACGCTGAGCTGCGCCAGTCCCTGAGCATTGGCCCGCCTGCTAGCTGCTGTGGAGTGCTGGCGTGACCTGCCACGCCTGCCCTGCTGGCCTGAGTGTGAGGCTGGCCGCTGTGTGGACACTGGCGCAGCCCCGGATGTAGAGGCAACAGCTGCTGGGGGTATGACCGCCGGTGTTGCAGGTGCACCAGATGCAGGGGGTGTGACTGCTGGTGTGGCTGTTGTAGAAGATGCAGGGGGCACAGTAGTGACTGCCCTGGCTGCGGCTCTGGGAGGAGCAGCGGTGGCAAGTGGCACAATGTTGGCTGGCCTGCCAGCGGATGTGGGTGCTGCACCAGTCGCAGGGGGGACGCTGCAGGTGGTTCTTGCTGCTGGTGTAGATGCAGCGGCAGGGGCTGGTGCCTGGGTTGGTGTTGGCACCTCCTCCTCCTGGACGCCCTCATCGATTTTTTAGCCTATCGCTGTCGCTGGTATCGCCACCTGTGGGGGTAAGTGGTGGATCATTAGTTGCATGTATCTGGCAGATGTGCAGTTGCTACATGCATGCTGGGTGACATTCCCTGAATGGCAGTGGCTTTGTGTGCTTTGGGACCATGCTTCAGGACATTCCTTGATGTGCAACTATGGCATGCCTATGGGACATTGGGGGAGCCTATTTGGTCATGGACATCCATAGGGGGCAGGGTCGCAGTCGCATGCCACTTACCTTGGGTGTCTTGGGTGGTGCGGGATGAGTCCAGTGTTGTAAATCCGACACAGGCCTCCTTCTCCAGGGTGTTCTCGACCTGGTCCTCCATGGGAGTGTTGGGTGGTACAGTTGGTCCTCCTCCTCCAGTGCCCGAGGACTCCCCAAGGCGCGCCGCCACCTTCTCCTTGGCACGGCCTCGGAGGTCGTACCACCACTTTTTTAATTCCTCGAGGGACCTGTCCGCCACTCCCACGGAGTTCACAGCCGAGGCTATCCCCTGCCATATGTGCCGCTTCTCCTGTTCAGGGACCCTCCGAGAATTTGCGCCAAACAGTCTGTCATGGTTGGCCACAACCCCCTCTATGAGGTGTTCCAGCTCCTGCTCTGAGAATTTCAATTTTCTTTTGCGCCCAGACGAGCTGCTGGTGCCAGGTGCAGGTTCCTCAGCCATTGTACCAGGGTTGTGGATCAGTGTTATTTTTCCTGATTAGCTGCAGCTCTCCAAAATGCTCCCTCTCTCTCAGCCTCACTGTGGAAAATGGTGGTGGGAACCGGCAGCTTCCTGGTTGTGATGTCATCACTGGGCTCGAAATGCGACTTCCCGTTTTCCCGATCTCGCGAGTTTGCGATCTCGCAAATAGCGATATCGCAAATAGCGATATCGCTATTTGCGAGCTCGCAGTCCAGGCGCAGGTAGCCGGAAATTGCGATTATTCTGCGATTATCGGTCATCGCTAAGGGAATTTGCGATCGCGTGCGAATCGCTTTTTTTTATCGCAATTCTTCATGAATTCGGATTTGCGATTTCTGAATAGCGAATCGCTTTTTTTCGCTATTACAGAATCGCAAATGCCGATTTTCATGAATATGGCGGATACTGTTTTATTTAGCTTATATGACATAGAATTAATGGACCTAACATGCTTGATTAGTTCAATTGCAGATAGCATTTGGCTTTGTTGAGCTGGCGTGAAATTTAGGAAGAAACTTTCACAAAGTTGGATCCTCAACATTCTTTCTTAATGTATCACCAGTCCCCTATAAACATCAAAGCTTTGAAGGCTACTTTCCTCAGAAGAGTACAGATTGTAGAATAAACATGAAGTGCAATCTATTTTATTTTGATGAAGATTGGTGCAATATGATGCGGACAAACCATGTGCCGTACTTCAGTATTCATCTGCTTGAAAAAACCTATGTAAGACTATCTGAAGGGAGCATGCATGAATGAGCAAATATGTCTAAAAAAGAGTCTGAGTGGGTGTGAAAGAGCCAATATGACGGTTTGTGTGTGTGCATTTGTGGCATAATTAGCAACCACATCCTCTGGAGATATAGGGCCTCATTTATGAGGATTTGCTTTAGGGCAGAGCCTCAGGCCTTCCTGCTGTGCTGTACTACTACAAAAGAAAAGGGCAGGAATGTGCCTTAGTTATCAAATATGGCACATTCATGTCCATTACCCCTGTCCCGGCGTACAATGGGCTGCAATGTGCCAACGCAGGCACCTTTGCACTATGGTACAAGGGTGCCTACGTTGCAATGATGATTATTTTTGTGCAGGAAGGAAATCTTCCTGCACAAAAACAATCACAAGTTGTTTTTCCTCTTTCTATGAAAAGGAAAAAAGAGGAGAAATACATATATTTTTCCTTGTTGTGCTTCCCTTACGCCTCCCCAGGGGAGGAGTAGGACTTTGAGGCTGCCTCAGAGTTATGATTTTTTGTAAATCTGGGGCAGTGCCAAAAAGCCAGGAATGTTGCTGGGATTGCCCCCAGCACCCCCCATTGCATGCCCCTTTAACACAGAAAATTGTGCTTAAGGGAAAGATATATATGTCAGCATTAAGCTCAAAAAAGTAACTTAGTGCTGCCTCCTAAATATGGAGCAGGTTCCTGCGCCACGGAACGTCACGGAAGAAATGTTGCAGTGGCACAAGGGGACTCAGAAATGACGCCCGTAGTAGTCTTTTCAGACAGTTGATTTCCATTAGGTCTGAGTTTAGAAACATCTTTACATTAACTCTTAATTGTGCAAAAGAGAGATGGCTAATCATTGCCCTTTTGCAACCATTCTATAATTTTGCAGTTTGAGCTGTGTACGCATAGGTTTTATGACAAAACTTCCACTCACAGAAAGACCTGTTGAATAGTAAATAGAAAAATCTCTACTTGCAAACCTCTGTGACTTGCTAAAAACAGAGGGGTGGTAGTCTGCAATGAACAGCAGATCACCATCCATCAGTTTGTATTCCCGTTAGACCAGTCATCCTTTGCAGTGTTTACGTTGTCTTTTTGCTTCTGACCTCCTGGTTTTTGTGGTACTCTGAATATATTTTACGCTGGTTTAATATTTCCATGCACTTAAATACTTCACCCCTATTTCTAACAATTCCTAAATGAGAAACTTTCGTTAAAGAAAGCCCTGTTCCTTACATCAACCTGTGCTGCAGAAGTAAAAAAGGAAAAGACTCCTTTTATGAAAAACATAGAGGGGGCGATTGGGGAGGCAGTGGTTCATTGCACTCTGCATCTTCACTAGCTTGAAGTTGCACCTTGTGTTCAAACCTACCATGACATCCAGTAAATTGTTTTGCTAGATGCATTCTGTTTCACCATTAAATAGAAACATCAGTTTAGCAACTCAAATCAGTGCTAGGTGTAATGCAACATTTCTATCTAAGTCTGTCAGAAGGAAACTGTGAAACCACACTGCAAATAGGAAATCAGTAGTGTAAAAGGAGTGTAAAAAGTTCTGGTAGAACAACGGAATAATGTTATATTCTGACAGTGCCAATGTCCTCTTGAAAGATGAATTTCACAGTTGTGTTCATTAAAACGCATATAACTTAGAAATAAAGGTATTTCAATTGATTGCTTACACAGCTCTAATTCTTTACAGGAGCCCACAGTGTGTGCTATTATAGAACTCATTGTTTCTTTCTAAGGTGCATGGCCAACAGCATCACTATCTTTACAGTGTGTGGTTTGTCTTTAATAAACCTTTTTTCTCTTTCTGATGTCACACCTCCTTGTGGGTCTTGTAATTGTATTTTTCACAACTCAACTATAAAATTCAATGGCAGGTTTTAAGATCTCAAAGTCTCATGTCTTAATAAATCGTGGTCATTATAGTTCAGTTCTCTGGGCATTTAATATATATATTTGGTGCAAATTCATTCAATAGTTTTAAAGAAATTAAGGCTCCCAGTGCTCTGATTGCCTTGCAGCAACATAAACAGAAATGTTGTGGCGGCCGTTACAGGACTCTAGGACTTCGGCCACTGTCCAGAAAATGTTTTAAAAAATGACGTAAAGAGAAAAAGGTAGGGATACCTTGACCCCCTAGCACCCTGCGGCTGATATGAAACACATTTCCCTGTTCTCACTCCCACAGAAATGCCACAGGACTATGATTTTTTTTTAAACAGTGAGGTGTCTTTTTATTTATATTTTGTAAATTCCCCAAGTCTGGGCCCCATCCCGAAGCAAATTTGTTTTGGCCCAGTCGATCCCCATCACTGGGGCCCAATGCATATTTTAGGTCCCAGGAGACCCCTATCCCCCAGGACAGCAGAGACATTGTGGGGCCCAGCAATACCCCTCCATGTCCAAGAGGACAGGCAAGGGACTGCAATACTCTCACTCGAATTAGAAGGAGCAAAAAGAAGCCACTCCTGCCAAGCAGGAACTGAAGAATTCAGGATGCTGGTTCCTGGAGAGTTCAAGCACCAGCAGGGTAGAAGGCAGCCCCATCCAAATAAAAGTGAGATGGGTTCCCCAGGTGGAACCAGGTCAACCCCACATAATGGATGCCAGCTCCTGCACAGTGCAGAGAGCCAGTAGGGTCATGTGGAATTTAGGACTCCCCTGCTGTCCCGAATCAAAACCAAAAAGAAAGCTGAATGCCCCTTGTTTTTGCATTTGTCACCCCGATTGGGATGGGTATGCTCAGACGTGAGTCCCATGCTCTCCACACCACTGGAGTCAAGCTATCCTAGCTGAAGACAGCTGATAGCAAGAAACCGGTCCTAGGATGCTTGATTCCGGTCCAGGAAATACATGGCTTGGCAGATCGAGCTGGACTGTTCCCATGAGGCACAGGGTCAAGGCTGATTTGCATGTGGCCATGTCTGAAAAGCGGTGGTGTGGAGTGCAAAAAAACGATGGATTTAGGCCCAGATGTCTGTACTGGGGTGAATGTATGACATTGTTCTGTATTCTGTCCATCAATTGTTGTTTTTGCATTTGTCACCCCGAGTGGGATGAGTATGCTCAGACGTGAGTCCCATGCTCTCCACACCACTGGAGTCAAGCTATCCTGGCTGAAGACGGCTGATTGCCAGAAACCGGTCCTAGGATGCTTGATTCTGGTCCAGGAAAGACATGGCTTGGCAGTTCGGGCTGGACTGTTTCCATGAGGCACAGGGTCAAGGCTGATTTGCATATGGCCATGTCTGAAATGGGGTGGTGTGGAGTGCAAAAAAACGATGGATTTAGGCCCAGATCTCTGTAATGGGGTAAATGTATGACATTGTTCTGCATTCTGTCCACCAATTGTTGTTTTTGCATTTGTCACCCCGAGTGGTATGGGTATGCTCAGACGTGAGTCCCATGCTCTCCACACCACTGGAGTCCAGCTATCCTGGCTGAAGATGGCTGATAGCCCGAAACCGGTCCTATGATGCTTGATTCCGGTCCAGGAAAGACATGGCTTGGCAGTTCGGGCTGGACTGTTTCCATGAGGCACAGGGTCAAGGCTGATTTGCATATGGCCATGTCTGAAATGGGGTGGTGTGGAGTGCAAAAAAACGATGGATTTAGGCTCAGATCTCTGTACTGGGGTGAATGAATGACATTGTTCTGCATTCTGTCCATCAATTGTTGTTTTTGCATTTGTCACCCCGAGTGGGATGGGTATGCTCAGACGTGAGTCCTATGCTCTTCACACCACTGGAGTCAAGCTATCCTGGCTGAAGACGGCTGATAGCCAGAAACCGGTCCTAGGAATCTTGATTCCAGTCCAGGAAAGACATGGCTTGGCAGTTCGGGCTGGACTGTTCCCATGAGGCACAGGGTAAAGGCTGATTTGCATATGGCCATGTCTGAAATGGGGTAGTGTGGAGTGCAAAAAAACAATGGATTTAGGCCCAGATCTCTGTACTGGGGTGAATATATGACATTGTACTGCATTCTGTCCATCAATTGTTGTTTTTGCATTTTTCACACCGAGTGGGATGGGTATGCTCAGACATGAGTCCCATGCTCTTCACACCACTGGAGTCAAGCTATCCTGGCTGAAGACGGCTGATAGCCAGAAACCGGTCCTATGATGCTTGATTCCGGTCCAGGAAAGACATGGCTTGGCAGTTCGGGCTGACTGTTCCCATGAGGCACAGGGTCAAGGCTGATTTGCATATGGCCATGTCTGAAATGGGGTGGGGTGGTGTGGAGTGCAAAAAAACGATGGATTTAGGCCCAGATCTCTGTACTGGGGTGAATGTATGACAGTATTCTGCATTCTGTCCATCAATTGTTGTTTTTGCATTTGTCACCCCTAGTGGGATGGGTATGCTCAGACGTGAGTCCCATGCTCTCCACACCACTGGAGTCCAGCTATCCTGGCTGAAGAAAGCTGATAGCCAGAAACCGGTCCTAGGATGCTTGATTCCGGTCCAGGAAAGACATGGCTTGGCAGTTCGGGATTGACTGTTTCCATGAGGCACAGGGTCAAAGCTGATTTGCATATGGCCATGTCTGAAATGGGCTGGTTTGGAGTGCAAAAAAACGATGGATTTAGGCTCAGATCTCTGTACTGGGGTGAATGTATGACATTGTTCTGCATTCTGTCCATCAATTGTTGTTTTTGCATTTGTCACACCGAGTGGGATGGGTATGCTCAGACGTGAGTCCCATGCTCTCCACACCACTGGAGTCAAGCTATCCTGGCTGAAGACGGCTGATAGCCAGAAACCCGTCCTAGGATGCTTGATTCCGGTCCAGGAAAGACATGGCTTGGCAGTTCGGGCTGGACTGTTCCCATGAGGCACAGGGTCAAGGCTGATTTGCATATGGCCATGTCTGAAATGGGGTGGTGTGGATTGCAAAAAAACGATGGACTTAGGCCCAGATCTCTGTACTGGGGTGAATGTATGACATTGTTCTGCATTCTGTCCATCAATTGTTGTTTTTGCCTAGTGGGACTGGGGCACCCCACACAATGGATCCTGGTTCCTGAACAGTGCAGGGAGCCATCTGGGTAACTGTGGCATTGGGAATTCTCCCGCAGCCTCAACCAAAAAGAAAACACTTTTCTTTATATTTTGATGAATTCCCCCCTGACAAAACCAAATAGGCCTGCTTTTTATGTATTGATGTTTTGACCCCTTGACAAAGCCAGTAGGTGTCCCTTATTTACAATGGCACCCCATTATATCATGATATTGCATCTAGTATAGACAGTATTAATGCACACAGACATCATTCAGCATAGAGGTATTGCAGGACAGGCCAGTCCCTCATCAAGTCTTCGTCCTGTACAGAGGTTTTTGTGGACTGGCAAGACCCTCATGAAACCCTACTACACACAACCTTTGCCCTGTAGTGAGGTCTTTGTTGACAAGCCAGTCCCTTATAAACCTTACCATACACAGCCTTTGCCCAGCACAGGGGTCTTTGTGGACTGGTCTGTCTCTTGGCAAGCTCTTCTATGCACATCCTTCATCTTGCTCAAAGGTTTTTTTGAACAGGTCAGTCCCTCATTAAAACCCCACTGTGCACAGCCTTCAAGCTGCACAGAGGTATTTGTGGACAGTCCAGTCTGACATCAAATCTTACTATAAGGCTTCACCCTGCACAGAGGTCTTTGTGGACAGGCAAGTCCCTCACCAAACCCTACTATGTACAGCCTTGAGGTCTTTGCAGAGATCAGTCTCACACCAAACCATCATGGGCACAGCCTTCACCCTGCACAGAGGTCTTTGCAGCCAGGCCAGTACCTCATTAAATACTACAACGCAAAGCTTTCAGCCTATACAGATGTCTTCTTAAAGAGGACAGACCCTCATGAAGCCCTACTATGCACAGGCTGCACTCTGTGCACACAGTCTATGCACAGCCTATTTTCTCCAGACACCTTAGCCCCTTTAGGTGTGAAAGCACAACTACATCCAGCCTGACCTCTCTGACCATCTCGTAACAGAGAGTCCACTCCAGCCACATTCTCATATTTACTCATGTAGCCAAGGTCTTACTAAGTGCAGTTAAGTATGGTAGTAACATCTTACTTCATATTAAAAAACCTTAGAAATTCACTGAAAAATATAAAGGTTCAAGGTTAATGCGATGGTATAGTTAGGTGCGGTATTGGCTTCTTACTTAAGATTACAAAACCAAGGTTAAAGCGATTTTATAGTTAGGCAACAATGTGAGTGATAATGCAACATTTTAAACTAAAAAAAAACTTTGAAATGTACCATTTATGGTGCAGCAAGCTAACTGTAAATTGTGCCCCCACCATGCCTTGCTTATGACCTCACATATTACATCTCTTGTGACATGCTCAATGACGTCATTCATAACATCGCTGATGACATCTCAAATGACATCAAATGACAGTTTTGTAATATTCTTCATATGTTTAGATTTCTCATTGACAACGCATGCAGCATAACGTGCACTGTTTATTTTGCAATGACATGTTGTGCTTGAATACTCAGGAGGGTGCCTGTAGATTCTTTCCAGGGCTGTTCCTTCTAGCACACTGTAGAACATTCATTCAAGAGACTGTTTGTTGTTTTTATAAATAGTTTATTCTGACACGTCCTAATGACCTGGTGAATCAATATTTATGTAGTGGGATAATGTTAGGATGGTAGGGATATATGGCATTTTATAATGCTGAAATAATTTTTGCTGATCTAATTTGCTCACACCCTGCTGACATTGCAATTTTTTTCATTTTCTATTGATTTGAGGGTGATCCAGGCAATCTTTGGGTCTCTACTAGGGATTCTGTCTCATTCGCTAGATACACAATAAGAGAACCCTTGCTTACCCTCTGATAGCTAGGCACAGAGCAGTCTGGCTTATCTACAAAAGGCTATGTGTAAAGTATTTGTGCAACACACACACACACAGTAAAACAATGAATACACCACATAATGGTTCCACATAGGTTTAGAAATATAGATTATTATATACTGAACAATATAAGACCAAAACAACAAAAATCTAGTCAGTGGATCTCACGATTTACTTATTTTTTTTTGTTTAGAAAGCTTTATTGAATATAATATGCATTGTAGAACATCAGTACAGAAAAAAAGAAAGTTGAAAATGAGTTGCAAGAAAATTGTATACAATTTAAGTCATAAAAAAAGGGAAATAAAAGCTATACCAAGAACAAAAAGCTTTTGAGGATTTTTCATTTTTAAGAGGGAAAGGGAAAGAGAAAGAAGAGCAAAAAGAGGAAGGAGAGAGAGAAAGAATGAAAAAAACATAACATATACATTCAATACCAAGTAGTTATAAAGAACATATAGATAAGAAAAAGTAAGATGAGAATATCAGCTGGGAACAAATAGATAGAAAGGCAGAAACTTCAAATAACATGTCTAGAGAGAAAATCAGTCAATGGTAAGCATAACAAATCTTTTTTAGTTAGTAAAGGTACAGAGGTGGTGTAAGCAGAATCAAGTCTATGATGATGGCATAAGAAATTCCACCAGGCATTACGTGAGATTTTTGATGTGTTCTTCCAATTGGTTTTGATGATCTGAGAGGAAATAGCTATAAACAAATCAATAAATGTACGTACATTACATGAGGCATTCCAAAGAGGTGAGGAGCCACCTAAAAAAATATGAACAATATCAAAAGGGAAATCTGTGTTTAAAATATCATTAAGCTTAGCCCATATATTGGACCAAAGAGACTTAACCAAGGGGCAGTGAAAAAAACATATGAAAGAAATCACTATTAACATGAGGGCATGACCAGCATTTCTTGGAGTCAAGCAGTCTAAATTTATGGAGATCAGAAGGGGTAAAAAAGAGTCTATTATAAAAATAACATAGAGTCTGTGTAGGGCTTGCAGAATGAGAGACTGTAAGTATTTTTGACCAGATAGAATCCCAGATTTGATGAGAAAAATCCTGAGGTACATCTTGTTCCCATAAGAGGTCTAGTTTTGATTTGACCCTAACAACTTGCGAAAGGGAGAGAAATTTTTATATAGCAGAAGCTTTGAGAGGAATAGAAAAATCTGGTGATGGGGAAAGGGTCAGAGCAGTAATGGGCTGAGGGGCATTATGAGAAAGTACTCGGGCTAGGGCATTTCTTAACAAGGGATATTGAGAAGAAATTGTATCAGAAACATGAAAAGAGTCACGAATGTCTGAGAAATCTCTCAGTAAGTTATTCTTGAGTAAGTGGTCATAAGCAATGATACCTTTATCGATCCATTCCTTCCAAAATAATGCTCGTTATTAATTTTCAAGAATTTATTATACCAAATTGGGATCTGAGAATGAGAATCAATATGTAAAGTGAAGAAGCGAGACAGCAAGCGCTTTAGAGTGTTTTAATATGGGGGTGATAAAGCGTTTTGGTGGTTGAGTTAGACGAGTTGCTGTAAGAAATGAAAAGGGTGAGCTTTGTGCTAGCTCGTTTGAACTCCAAGCAGTTAATGTATGGCAAGAAAGGTTTGAAAGAAAAGGCCAAATCTGTTTTAATGTGAAGGCAGAGTGATATTGGGTAAGATTAGGAAAATTAATACCTCCTAGGTCTTTGGGTTGTTGGAGACGGGACAAAGAAATCCTAGCTTTACGATTGTTCCATAAAAACTTTATGAGGATTCGATTGATATTTCTGACAAAAAAGAGATGGGGAGCATGGAAAGATGAAAATTAACAATGGGAAGGAGCATCATTTTATTAGATGAAAATCTTCACCACCAAGAAAGGAAAAGAGGGGACCAACCTTCAATGAGAGTAGATAGCTTTTTCAGTATGTCTGCATGATTGATGTTAATTGTTTCTCTAATGATATTCTCATATAGGACACCTAAACATTTGATGCTGCGAGGATTCCATTCAAAGCCAGAACCTTGAAACATATGAGAGAGGCAAACTTTGTTTAAGGGTAAAACCTCAGATTCATCAATATGTCACTTGTAGCCAGAAACTGAAGAATACTCATTTAATAAGGAGAATAGGGCAGGCAAGGATGTTGACGGATTAGAAATGTAAAGAATAATATCAACAGCGTAATATCAATATTCTGAAATGTAAAACCAGCATAAGACAATGAGCGCCTAATTCTTTCCAGAAAAGGTTCTAAAGCAAGAATGAAAAGAAGAGCGGAAAGGGGGCAACCTTGTCTGGTACCTCTAGGGAGAGAAAAGTGTTGGGTATGAGAGCAGTTGACCCAAATGGAAGTGGAAGGGGCAGAGTATAACAATTGGATATGCTGAATAATATGGGGACTAAAACCGTGCCAGCGCAATGCTCTGAACATAAAGTCCCAGCTTACCATAGCAAATGCTTTGTCAGCATCTAATGTTATAGATGCAACTGGGGAATCCATCTTTGAAGCCAGGTGAATGATGTTTGAGAAAAGTTATTGAATTGTCGGTAATTGATCTACCCTTAACAAGCCCTGATTGATAAATATTAATGAGATCAGGGATGACTTTATTGATTGGTTTGGCCAGAATTTTAGCATAAATTTTACAATCGGTGTTAATTAAGGAAATAGGCTTATAGTTTTTGCACATGGAAGGATCTTTGTCTTTTTTAGGGATCAGACACGGAATTGCCTGAGTGAAAGATCCAGCAGATTTACCTGCAGTAAGAAAATAATTAATCAATGAGAGTAAATGAGATATTAAGGTGGCTATAAAATGGAGATAAAAGCATACAGTAAAGCCATCTGGACCAGGGGTTTTGTCTTTGGGCAATAAAGTGATGGCATTGATTGTTTCTTTGTCAGACATAGGGGTATCCAGGGAAGTGAGATCTATATAGTTTTTGGAGGATTTAGGAATGGTTTGAAAAAAGGAGTTGATTTGTATAGAAGTCAGGTTGGATTCTGGAGTGTAGAGGGTGGTATTGTACTGAACAAAACAATCAAGAATCTTGTCATTAGCAGAATGACAAACTCCCTGAGTATCCTTAATAGCAACAATTTTGGATTTTTGCTTCTCAATTTTGAGATAATTTGCAAGAGACTTACCCGCCTTATTCCTTCTACCATACATCTTTGCATTGAATTTGAGAAGATTGTTACTAGCAGAGTTCCATGAATGTTTACTATATTGTATTTTTGCTTTAATGAGAGAAGATAATGTATCTGTAGAGTTTGTTGTAAAATATTGATGTTCAAGGTCTTTAATTTGTTTAAGGATAAGGGAGGACTGCAAGAAAGCTCTCTTTTTCTTGTGAGATACAAAAGAAATAATAAATCCAAGCATGCTGCCTTGAAGGCATCCCAAACAAAATGAAAATGAGGAGTAGAATCAAGATTGTTAAGGAAAAATCACTCCATAAAGGATGTAAATTGTTCAACAAATTGGGAATCTAAGACAAGAGAAATATTGAAGCGCCAGCAACGAGAGGCGGAAGGAGGTGAAGGGTAATCCAGGTCTAAAATGACGGGGCGTAGTCTGAAATGAGGATAGAGTCAATATCTGAGTTAGTCATGAATTGCAAGGCGTGTTGTGTAAGGAAAATATACTCAATTCGGGAATGAGATTTGTGAACAGGGGAAAAGAAGGAAAATTCTAATGTGTCGGGATGGGAGAATCTCCATTTGTCTATTAGACCTCTAGAGGATATGGCCCTATTAAAGGACTTTTGCATCTTATTGGGAAAATATCTGGTTTGAGATTTCCGATCCAGAAAGTGGTCCATGAGTTGATTACAATCACCACCTACAATTAAACTTTGAGCTGCATGCGAAGTGAGAAGAGTAGAAAATGTGTTCCAAAAAGATAAATCAATGCCATTAGGGCCGTAGACATTACAAACTGAAAATTGTGCATCATTAACAGTAGTATTTAAAAACAACCATCTCCTATTGTTATTATGAAACTCATTATGTAACTGAACATTTAATGACTTGTGAAATAAAATAACCACGCCATTTTTATTATTCACTGCCGGAGAACAAAACATTTCTTCTACCCATTGTTTACGCAGTGAAGGCAAATCTTAAGGTTTGAGGTGTGTTTCTTGCAATAGTGCAATTTGACATGTCAATCTCGCCAAATGAGATAAGACTTGTTTTTTTAACAGGGTTGCGAATACCTTTAACATTCCAAGAGATAACGCTAAGACCTTTCAAGAATAATTGTTACGGTAAGACAAGCAAGAGATTAAAGAAAAGTAAGAGTGGGAAAAAAAGGGAATGAATTAGCAAGGAAAGGGATACAAAGAAAAGGATTGCAGAGAATAGTCCAGTAAAAGGTATTCTTACCAAATGGTTACAGCAAGACCAAGTTAAGGGAAAGGTACAGAGAAAATTTGCTTAAATATGGCTCCTAAAGGCAGAGTAACAAAAAAAAAACACCACCAACTTGGCTAATTCTGCAAATACCACCCCAGGTGTGGCTGAGAAATCAACTACAGCTACAGTAGCAGATCCAGAAAACCGCAATTCACAAACAAATGGTGTTACTAAAGAGCCCATCATATCTGATTTATTCAAGAAAAAGGCTATAACTAATCCTAACAGAAGTATTACAAATGAACCAACCCCCTCTAAGGCTCCAGCACGTCTCTAAAAAAACTGACATAAGCCAACCAGCTAAATCCCCTGCTGTCTTAGCTCTAGATGATGAAGGAGCCGGAGTAAGAGGGGGAGTGAATGATGATGACGTATTATCTGAACTTTGCCTCGCTGTAGAGGGAGTTAGAGTCTCACCCAGGCTGATTGAACAACAAGATGCAGAGTCTATGGAATCAGGGGGCCAATTTTTCTCAATGTCTGATTTATCAATTGCATCGGAAGGAGATCTTGAAGAAGAGCTTTTAAATGAGGGGCATCTTCATGAAAAAGACTGGGCGGATGATTGCAATCAAATCTCAGAAGAAGATATGCTCAGCTCTGATTTTTTAACAAATGAAGGAGTATCAAATACTGTTCGCAAGGTCATAGAGGAGAAATCTAATGAGAATATAAGTGCCATGAGTCAACCTCAATGGGATGGGGCCGGTGCAAATAATAAGACTGATCTTGAAAATCCAGAGTTACTAGAGGAAGCTGAGGAGGTTACACTAAAATCCATATATAAATGACAGGCTTCAATGTATCGTATGATCATGACTCACAGAGAGGAAACCAAGGCTGAGGGTCTTCGGACCCAGGGAGATATACGTAAACTCCAGAATGTCGTTCGACGATTGGCCAAGTCTAGCACGGATACTAATTTGAGAGTGCAAGAGACCGAAACACTATATCTGCGGTAGAGGATGAGTTAACGCTACAAAAAACTCAATTAAAGACTTGGATAGCACTAGGCAAGATATTGACTGGAAATTAACTGATTTAGAGAATCGTGCACGGCGTAACAATTTACGTATTTTGGGAGTTGGGGAAAAATCAGAAGGGAAGGATGTTCGCCGGTTTGTAGTAGAGATGTTTTCAGATGCCTTTCAGGAACTTACTGGATGGGACTGGGACAAAGAAATTATAAGAGCCCATCGTTTCCCATTCAATCAAAAACCGGACCAGGAGGGGAGGAATAAACATCCAAGAGCTATTCTCATTTGTGTGCAGAACTATCTTCTCCGAGAGATCCTATATGATCTGGCAAGGCCATCCAAACCCAGAAAAGGCTTGGGGCATGAATTCTTCGTTAGACCAGACTTTTGTGCCGCAACGGTTCAACAACGCTGGAGACTTAAACAGCTTATGTCACCTATGCAAGCTAAGGGGGGGCAAACCTTCTTATTGAATCCAGCCAAGCTTATAGTTGTGCATAAGGGAAGAACCTTATTTTTTGTTTCGGAGATAAAAGCACAACAATTCCTAGAAATTATGTAATAATCTTTATAGGATAGAGGTCAGGGGTATTATTGTATTTAGTTTGAATGGGCTGACCCCCTAGCAGTGTCTTATGCTATTTTTCTTTTGCCTTTCTTGTCCTAGATGCATTCTATTCTCTTTTTGTCAGGTTGGTCAGGCCCGGGCGGAACTCACAGCCCATACTCACATACCATCAATGAGGGCAATAGCCCTTACTCTTCTGGTGGGGGGGGTGTTGGGGGAAGGGAGGGGGGGGGGGAAGAGTGGGGGTTGTGGGTGGGAAGAAGTTTATTTTTTTTCTTGGGGTGCAAGGTCATACAGCTGGAAGATGTATATGTTTTGTGTTTAAGATCCACTTACGGCAGGTGCCGAATTTTGGTAATTGTTGTTCATGTATTTCTGACTATGCAAGTTTACTTAAAAATGATATATAATGGCTAAATTGTCGATATGTTCTATCAATGTATGTGGTTTGAATGATAAAAGAAAAAGGGGTATAATGGCTCAGATGTTAAAAACTATGCGGGTGGATGTAGTCTGCATTCAGGAGACTCATATTGCCTGGTTTAGCAGAGGGAGCTTAAGAGATCTTGGATTGGAAGTGGTAGGGTGCTCTCGTCAGAATTCTACAACAAGAGGGGTTGCAATTCTTAAGAGACATGGAATGGGGGAAGTAAAAAAAGTTAAAGAAGACTTATCTGGACGACGGGTGATTGCCGAACTTAAATATGGAGGACTGATTATTACTATATGCTCAATGTATGCATCTATATTGGATGACTCTGCTGCGCTTAACCATCTAAGTGTAGAACTGGCACAATGGTCCTCCAATATTATATTCTGTGGAGACTTTAATCTACATTTGGAAGAAACATTCGACATTCATAGTAGTACCCCATATAAGGGTAGGAAGAAGAAGGTATTTGCAGCACTTAAAGGGATCATCCAAGAATATAGACTAACCGATGTAGGACATGAGAAAAGAGCAGGGATGTTTGGGTATACTTTTTTTTCTGCACCGCATCAAAGATTTTTTAGATTAGATTATTTCTTTGTATTTAAGGGACTATATAATGACCTAGCGCAAGTGGAATATGAGGTTCTTCCGAAAATTATCTCAGATCATAACCCTTTAATGTTTAAATTTGAACTGAATACTTCTAATACCACCCGTTCATGGTCTTTTGACCGTAAATTACTGTATGACCCATCTTATATTGACCACATGAACACTTGGATCCCGGAATTTTTTTCTAATAACAAAGGTACTGCATCTCCTGAAATAGTCTGGGATGCCTTCAAATGTGGGATTCGGGGTGAAACACTGAGTTATTCAAAAAGCAAACAAAAGGAAGCTAGGCTCAAAGAAAGTTCTGAAATTAAAAATCTTAGATCCCTAGAGGTCCAACTTATGCAAGCATGCAATGAAGGATTACCTACTGAAACTGTTATAGAGAAATTAACAACTTTGAAAGTTAAGTTACATCAACGATTTGCTACAAAGTTTGCGCAGCAAGTCTCTGCCTTCAGGACAGAGCTATATGAAGTTGGAGAAAACTCTGGTAAACTATTGGCAAAGAGGGCGAGATAAAAAGCAGCATTTGCTAGTATTAATAAAATAAAAAATCACACAGGGACGACTGTTAGTAAAATGGAAGATATTCTTAGAGTATTTAGTGGTTTTTATTCTAAGCTGTATGCTGATGACGATCGCCCTGATTGCTCAGATCAGATTAATCAGTTTGTTGACTCAGTTCTGAATTCTACCCTATCTAATGAAGAGAAGGAGAAACTAGACTTACCATTCACCTGGGAGGAGATTGAACTCTCCCTAATGTCGCTAGCTTCAGGAAAAGCTGCAGGACCCGATGCTATTCCTTTAGAATTTTACAAATTCTTTAGGAATGTTTTAAAATTAGAATTACTGGATGTATGTCTGAATGCACAGCAAGGTAACGCCCCTCAATCATGGCATGACTCTATAATTACGGTGTTTCTTAAAAAAGGCAAGCCTCCGTTATTACCCTCATCTTTTCGCCCTATTTGACTTATAAATACTGACAGTAAAAAATGTTCTAAAATTTTAGCTGTAAGACTATCCAACATTATTTCCCCTCTAGTTTCTAAGTACCAACATGGTTTTATCCCAGCTAGAGACACTGCCGATCACATTCGACGTGTGATTTCCTTCTTGGATTGGTCCCAAGCAACTCGGTCTAATATTGGACTCGTATTTTTAGATGCTGAGTGTGAAGGTGCTCATTTATTGTTACTGTATCTTTAATGTACCAAGAACCTTTGCTGTAGTGGTTCTGGAACCTTGCCTTGGTTGTGTTCCCTCTTGTTCAGTTACTATGCTGTCTCCTGTGGATGAGGTTTAATAAATACCTCTTGGCTTACTTTTCTGGTTCCTGAGCTTTCTTTCATGCAGAGGACACCACATTTTTATGGCGATGATCGGGTGAACCCACATCACTTTCCACCTCAACACAGAGACTGAGAAAAGAAGAGAATTTCCCCTTCTCCTCCAGCGACAGTTAAATACAAAAAAAAGGAAGCGGAGTCTTCCCAGCGGCTGATACAATTAAAAACGGTGAGGAGTAAGGTGGGAGGCTTCTCGAGGAGATTATTTTTATAAAAAGGAAAAGACTGTCTTTAGCTGAAAGAGTCAAAACGAACAATGCTCGCGCTGAACAACGCTCGTGCTTAAATTGCCCTGCTCGCGCTTATGAAACTGACATCAGAGTGTTACACGCGCATTGATTCTTTTGCTCGCGCTGCTCTGCTCGTTCTATTATGATGCAACAGCGCCCTCTGCTGCCCTGTTTAGAAAATGCAAAGCACTGAAAGGAAAGAACGTTTCTTGCGCAATCATCTCACATTGTGTTGTCATCAAAAGAATCTTATCGTGTACAAGAAAGAAAGACAGATCATTCCAATTTAACCATTGTTGAAGGGTTCCAATCTTCTTTAACTCAACAATTGTTTAGCCTAGAGGAAAAGAACACAGCAAGAGAAAGAAAGATTCTGAAAACAAACTCTCTTTATTGTGAACATTCTTTATTTAAAAAAAAAGAGAATTTAATATAATTAATAACTTTAAAAGAAGATCCTTGAAATGCAAAATGTAACTCAACCCGCATTTTTTTTAAATACTCCAGGAGAACCTAATATAAAGTGGAAAAAATGGAAAAAGATTTTTGCCAACTACGCAAGAGTTTGTGGAACTAACCTAAGTGCAGAAAGGAAGCTAGCCCTCCTTTTACATTGTTTAGGAGGAGAAGGACAAGATGTCCTAGAACATCTCCCTGATCTATCTGCTGGGGAACAACGTAATTTAAATGAATACGAAATTGCGATTGCACAACTGGATAAACATTATCTTCCAAGGATTAGTACCATCATGGAACGCTATCACTTCGGCTTAAGGGAACAAAAGAGAGATGAAACTGTAGAAGACTATGTTTCTTCATTAAGGAAACTAGCTTCCTCTTGCAATTTTGGCTTAACACTCGATGAAAGGATTAGGGATCAATTTGTCCTCAGATGTGCCCATGATGAAATAAGAAAAGAACTCTGGTTAAAAGACGAACCACCCCTTGAGGAAGTTCTAGCAATAGCTAAACAAGTAGAACACATGACAAAGTGCGTGGGAGAATTAAGAAAAGAAAAAGATAAAACATCTATTGTTGAAAAGAAAGAGGACACAAAAGTTGAAGAAGTAATATGTCAAGTCAAGAAACAAGACAAGAATGAAACTCAGTCTGCCTCGGGAAAAGATGATTTTTCTACAAATCCTGGTTTTCAAAGCAATTTTCCGGGACAAAGTAATAAATTTACATGTTTTAGATGTGGCCAAGTAGGCCATTTGGCTAATTCTCCACTATGTCCTGCATTAAGAATTATATGCAATGTATGTGGCAAAAAGGGACATTATGGTAAATGTTGCAGATCAAAAATGTTTAGACCTGACATGTCTAGAAAACGTTGGAATCATTCCCAACCACAAGTCAGAACTGTTACATTTGAGATAAAATGTGAGGAAGGAGATCATCCAATTCATCCTGTAAAAGTAGGAAATGTGATGATAGATTTTAAATTCGATTCATGTTCTCGTATCACCTTAATTGATGAAGAATTATTTAATAAGCATTTTGCTGGAAAAGTAAGACTAATGAGATCAGATGTTAGGCCCCTTGGGTACTCAGATAACCCAATTAAAATGGTTGGATGTTTCATGGCGGAGATTGAACTTGGGAGTAGAATTATTGTAGGGAAAATTTATGTGGCAAAGAAGGGTGATATCTTGTTAGGCTGGGTACATCAAGGTCAACTTGGTGTAACTTTAGATCCCAATGCAGATCCGCAGGTACAAATTCATCAGGTAGATATACTGGAGAGAAATGAGTCAGATAAGGAATTGGGAGAGGATTTAGCTAGCAGATTTCCAAAAGTATTTAAGGAAAACTTAGGTTGTTTACAAGGTTATAAGCATCACATTAGATTAAGAGAGAATGCCGTCCCTGTCATAGCGAAAGTTAGAAGAATACCATTGATGGAACAGGATAAGGTAAAAGAAGAAATAGACAAATTGTTAAAGAATGATGTCATTGAGCAAGTGGAGGCTACTGAGTGGTTGGCTCCCGTTGTCATAGTTAAGAAGCCTACAGGTGAGATTAGGCTCTGTGTTGATTTAAGAGCATTAAATAAGGAAGTAGTTGTGGACAAATTTCCCCTTACCAATATTGATGAAATGGTTAGCACCCTTGAAGGTGCCAGATATTTCACCACACTTGATCTTGCCTCAGCCTATCATCAGGTTGTATTAGATGAATATTCCCAAGACCTAACTGCCTTTATCACCCCCATGGGTACTTTTAGGTATAAAAGGATGCCTTTTGGCCTTGTGTCAGCGGCTTCCGTCTTTCAAAGGATCATGGCAAGAATTTTAAAGGGAATATCTGGTGTAAGATGTTACCAAGATGACTTACTTATTTATGGAAATAGTTCAAAAGAACATTTTGGTCGTGTCTGTGCTGTACTCAAACGTTTGGAAGATGCAGGTATGACACTTAAGAAAAGCAAATGTAAATTTGGTGTGAAGGAAGTAAATTACTTAGGCCATAGAATAACTGACATGGGCATCTTTCCAAAAAAAAGAATTAGTTGACACCATCAACAAAATAAAAGATCCAGAGAATAAGGAAGAATTAATTTCCTTCCTTGGTATGGTGGAGTTCTATGGGAAGTTTATTCCCAATTTTGCGGACAAAACACAGTTTATGAGAAGGTTGACATCGAGGAATGTGGAGTATGTGTGGTCAGATGTATGCAAATCTGAATTTGTAGGGATTAAATCTGAATTGAACAAGGCTCCCTCTCTTCAGGCATTTATACCAGGTCTTCCTACAATTTTATTCACTGATGCAAGTGAAAAAGGACTTGGTGCTGTCCTAATACAAAAAAGAAATGGGAGGGACAATTTGATTTGCTGCTCCTCAAGATGTCTAAGGGGCTCGGAATTAAATTATTCTGTTATAGAAAAAGAATCCCTTGCCATCTATTGGGCTCTGAGAAAGTTAAAAAACCTAATTTGGGGTACCAAGATTCTAGTTTATTCAGATCATAAACCTTTAAAAGAAATTTTTGATAAGAAGGGATTGGATTCAATCTCTTCAAGAATTAGAAAATGGATTGTTTCATTACAAGAGTTTGATTTCTCTGTTGAATATATCCCAGGTGTCTCAAACAAGTCTGCTGATTGTCTCTCGAGAATGGTTGGTAAAGAGAATTTTGATGAAGATGATGCTGTAGGTTGTTGTGATGAATCTATAAACGTATGTGAGGTTACAGAGGGAGCGATTGAGGAAAAGGAGTGGAGAGATGAACTTGAAAAAGATGAAGAATTAAAAAGAGTTATGCTGTCCTTGAGCAATAACTCTCGCTTAGAGAAACCGTGGACCTTGGTTTCCGATGAACTTTCTATTCACTCTGGTTTTTTAACTAGGGGAACAAAAATGGTTCCTCCACTTGGTATTAGAAAAAAACTTTTATCTCATGCTCACTCTGGACATCTTGGTATTGTAAAAACCAAAGAAATGTTACGCATGCAATTTTGGTGGCCAGGGATGGATTTGGAGATAGAAAGATTAGTGAGGGATTGTCCAGAATGTTCTGCAAGTGATAAAATACTTAAAACTAGACAGATGCCAATGGTTAAGCGATCCCTTCCAAGACATCCTTGGGATGAACTAGCCATAGATATAGTTGGTCCGTTGTCAGGTGTAAGTGATACACCTTATCTTTTAGTCCTTATGGATCTCTATTCCAGATGGATTGAGGTGAGCGCTGTAAGGGAGATCACATCTGAAGAAGTAATAAAGTTTCTAGATACCATCTTTAAAAAAGAAAGTTTCCCTAATAGTCTCCTGTCAGATAATGGACCACAATTCTGTTCAAGGGTTTTTGAAGAGTTTATGGGAAAATCAGGTATTTTACATAAGAAATGTTCTTTATATCACCCAGAAACCAACGGTGCTGTTGAGAGAGTTAATAAAACCCTGAAGGAGGCTATACAGTTAGCAAGATCATCTGGATTAAATTGGAAATCTGTCCTGCAAGACAGAATAAATGCTTATCGCTATACTCCCCACACAACTACTGGTAGATCCCCCTTTGTTTTGTTTAAAGGAAGGGCTCCCAACACCTATCTGTGTCCTGCTTGGATGGATCTTGATAAAGGCCTGGTTGATAATGGAATAGGTGAGTGGCGAAGGAGGGAGGAGAGGAAGCAAGATGAGAGAAAGATTTATTTTGATAAGAGAAAGTGTGTAAATGCTCAAAAAGTTCTTGTTGGTGACCTGGTTCGCATCAAAGCTCCTGTTGGTTGCAGGAATTGGTCCAAATTCTCGGATGTAAAAGCTGTTGTGAAAATATTTAGGAATGCCATTAAAACTGAGGATGGTAGAATTTGGAATAAAAGCAGAGTTGTCGTTGTTAAGTCAAGAATACCTATACCTGATTCCTCTTATGATAGACAAGGTTCATCTCATATGTTCTCCAATTCTGCCAATGATCCTAACTTACCCATGCTTCCCTCTAGATGTCAAAGAATACGTAGACCACCCTCCTATTTGAGAGACTATGCATTATGACCTTTCCATTTTCTTTATCGTTTGAATTTTGTTTTATCTGTTTTACTTATTGTTCTTCTTTCTCTGTTGGGGGGAGATATGTGAAGGTGCTCATTTATTGTTACTGTATCTTTAATGTACCAAGAACCTTTGCTGTAGTGGTTCTGGAACCTTGCCTTGGTTGTGTTCCCTCTTGTTCAGTTACTATGCTGTCTCCTGTGGATGAGGTTTAATAAATACCTCTTGGCTTACTTTTCAGGTTCCTGAGCTTTCTTTCATGCAGAGGACACCACACTGAGAAAGCTTTCGACCGGGTTGCTTGGGGCTACCTTTGGGAAATATTGCTCAGGAAGGGACTAGGACAGGGTATCATAAAAGCCTTACAAACTCTGTATGTTTCCCCTAGAGCGTACATTCGTATTAATGGGCAGTTATCGTCACCTTTATTAATTACTAGGGGTACCCGTCAGGGATGCCCTTGTTCTCCCCTACTTTTTGCTTTTTACATTGACCCTTTAATTAATCATTTTTTTTTAGAAGCTAATATCAAACCCATACATTTAGCCAATATTAATTATTGAGTCCTTGCCTACGCCGATGATATTGTGATCACTACTACTGACGTTCAAACAGCCTTACCTATTATTGATGAGATTGCTAAACAGTTTGGGTTTTTTTCTGGTTATAAACTCAATTTGGAAAAGACACAAATCCTCTGTTCAGGAGAAAACCCACCTGCAAACATCTCTATCACTTCAAAAGTCACATATTTAGGAATAAAAATTTCTTTACCTATAGAAAAGATACCAGAACACAACCTAAACCCTATAGTAACCCAAATCAATACTTCATTGCAGCGCCTTGATCATCTACACTTATCTCTCTTTGGTAGACTTAACATTTTAAAAATGTTGGTTCTACCAAAAGTTTGTTTCGCACAATACCTCTGGATTTTCAACTGCTTTCCTTTAGAAATTTAGAGAGAACTATATTTCGATTTCTATGGGGTTATAAACGCCATAGGAAAGCTGCTAAGAAAATGATTCTTAGCAACGAATGTGGCGGATGGAATGTCCCTTACTTTCTTTTTTATTATTTCTCTGCCGTTTTACAATACATTGGTCCCCTAATTATGGGAGATAGAGTCGAACTGCTAGATTGTCAGACCCCATCAATTTATCAAATGATCTTGGGTGAGAAAGTTAAGGGCAGCTTTTTGAGAATGGTAGAACCCAGCTATCACAAGCAAACTAAATATAAGACGTTGAAATCAGCTTTTGGAGTCTGGCAAAAAATTCGAAAACATATAAAATTAATGAAATACATTTTTACACTCCCCTTACATCAAAGGATTTATTTCCAGAAATTTGTTATGATTTAACCATGTATAGATGGCAGCAGAAAGGAATAAGGTATTTGGGTGATTTATTTTATAAGGGTCAAATGGTCTCATTTCAGGATCTAATGATTAATTTTTCTGTGGGAAGAAATGACTTTTTCAAATATCTGCAACTTCGTAGCTTTCTTCAGAACCATTCTTTAATTCCTCCAGTTAAAACTCCATTGTTAGCGCTTTTACAAAAAAAACCCGTATAGGAGCTATTTATTTAAGTTTAATGCAGGAATATGGGGATGACTTAGGCCAATGCCAGTTGAAATGGGCTAACAGTCTAGGTATACCGGATGTTGATATCTTATTGTCGATTAAAATGGCTGCAGAGTGTCTTATAACCGGGATGATGAAATCCCAACATTTCATGTGCATCCATAATCTTTATTACACTCCAAGTAAAATTGTTAAATGGAGTACGACGGCAGGTACAACTTGCAGTCGGTGTGGATTATACGCAGCCGACGAATTACATATGTTTTTTTTTTGCTCTAAACTGTCATTGTTGTACCAACATATTGAAACTTTTTTATCTATTATTTTGGAATGTGAGATTAAGATAACTCCCGAATTAATATTACTTGGTATAGACCACACTGTTACTAGGTCCAGATCAATTTCTTACTTTCTTTTTCTTTGTATGGCCGCAGTAAGATCCTGTATTACTAAGGAATGGATTAGCCAGGATCCCCCCACGTTTTTCATGTGGCGGGAAAAATTATTATCTATGTACAACATAGAATCTGCTATATATAAGCTGAAGGGGGTTAAAAAAAGAATCATGGGGGAAAAAATGTGGACACCAATTGCCGAGTGGATTTAACCTAAGTTGCTTTATTGTCTGTTCTATTCTTCTTCCATCATGTATTCTGTTAAAAACTGCTACATATTTTTTTTTAATGTATTGTGTTATTTCGCTTACTATGCTCTGCTGTATTTCCTTGCAATAAAACAATAAAACTTTAAAAAATAAAAATAAAAAAAAGGATGAAAGACAAAGTAAATTAGAAAAAAATAAAAAGGAGCATATTGCTGCCTAGAAAACGATAGAGAGAAGAAAAGTAGTTGTGTAAAAAGAGATAAAAAAGAAGAGATGACAAAAAGCCAAGGGGCTTTAGTCATAAAAGTGGATTAAAAAAGAACAAGAAACATTATTGAGGGAGGGGGGCGGAAAAAACCAAAACAGCCACACCACAGGGTGGGGGTGCACCAAGGAACAAATATCGAAAATACAACATCAGGTAAAAAGGAATGGAAGAAATATTTCCCCCCCAAAAAATTAACAAAGGCGACACAGAAACAAAAGGAGCTTACCAGAGACATGGGAACACCTAAAAACGGACAAAAGGAGAAGTTAACAAAGACAAACACCAAATGCAAAACCTAAGGAGTGAAAAAGAAGACATTAGTCAAATAATCAATGTTTGCCAAGTTCCATGTGTTCCTCTCGATGTGTATGAATATACTTACGGAGATCAGCTGGGTCCTCAAATGAAAATGTTCTGTCCTTGTAAGTCACTTTAAAGAAACATGGATGTATAAGGCCATAGTGGGTGTTCATGTATTTTAAGGCTGATCTTAGATCTAGAAATTCGTTATGCCTGCTAGCGGTTGGTTTAGATACGTCTTGACTAAAAAAAAACCTTATGACCTGACCAGTACATCTGATTGTGTTGTTTGGCTGCCGTAAGAATATGCATAAGATCAGAGTATAGCAGAAAGTAGGCAATGATACCTCTTGGTTTGGTGGCCGAGGATCTATTTTGAGGCACTAATCTATGTACTCTTTGAATATTAAAGTCAGTGATTTAGAGAGGCCAATGATCTGCAAAAGGAGGATGATCATATCAGATCTTTCAGAACCTTCCGGAATGCCATAAATACGAAGATTATTGCGCCGATTGCGACATTCTAAATCTTCAGCAGTTTTTTTTGAGTTGGTGGACTTCTTTGGTAAGGTTCTTGACTTCTGCAAAGACATCCTGCGCGTCGCTCACCTTTTGTTCAACATCGGATAGTCTCATGTCAAGGCCGGACCATTTTTCCTCAATTCTTTGGAGGGTAGTGGTAGTGTCTGACATGAAAGGACGGAAGAGATGCAATTCATCCATGATGTCCTCCAGTGTGATGGGAAGAGGGGACTTAGGTTGAGAGCAAGGGTCTTTTTTAAGGTGCTTGCTGTTACTGGCTGTAGAAACCTTCTGACCCCCAGAAGAAGTCCCAACGAGTTATTAGAGAGAGCAAGATCCATTTTGAAGAGTTGAGCAAGAAGGTCGGATAAATTCAAAAATCAAAAATGAAGAAAAATAAAAAGGCAATAGTGTTATTGAAGCACAAACAAGGACAATTCAACAGCTGTCAGGAGAATTAGTGCTAGAAAAAGAGTTGCTGCTGTCACAACAAAGAGACAGAAGCTAAAATCTGAGTAAAGAGCACAGATTCAACTGAGTAGGCACTGAAAAGCTGTGTCTTAATCAAACGTAATTCTCATAAAAGAAGAGCTTTTTTCTCTTTTTTTCTTCCTTCCTCCCTTTAAAAGACACAGCGTGTTGTTGAGCTGCATGCCAGTTTTATACAGGTTGGTGGAATCGTTAGTGTCATAGCAACCACAATACTAATGAAGCAATGACAGCACATTACTATTGAAACTCAGCATAAGTAGTTATGCAGTTACAAGAGCCAATACAAAGACAGCTGCAGTGATATTAAATGTATTATAGAGCTAAATGTGCAGTCCTAGGTACACTTTCAGTGAAAGCAATGGGCTGAGGTGAAGATAATTGTACTTATATGAACTCACAGTCTATGGCAGTCACTGTAATAAAGCACTTGAGCAGAATAAGAAGACCAAAGCGCATATTTAAAGACAACTGCTGTGCAGATGAAACAATTAGGCAAAATTAGTTGTATGGTGGAGGCCTCATGTAGTGAGATTTGAATTGCGGGTCATTCTGAAGAGAAATTGTGTTACGCCGCTCCGTACGCGTACAAAATGGTCAGCCGCTAAATCGGGAGTCTCAGGATAAATGTGTTCATGCTGAAAGCGGGTCACAGCATTGCCAGTGAAAGTCAGAACCCCACCTCCGCTATCTTGGTGATTTCTGACAAAATTACAGCTGTTTGTACTCGAAATTGCTCCTGTCGAGAGGTCCTTTCCTGTAAAGATGCGCCTCGGTGCAGCGGAACCTCCTCAGGGCACGGCCATCTTGATGCCGCGCGCTCAAGATTTACTTCTTTAAAGTATAATTATGAAAAAGTGCTTAAAGGTCACCAATGCTTTCAAAAAGGTTAGTTGTGTTCATGGGGAAATGCAACACAAATCCCAACTGAGATGGAACCATGTGCCCAAAGGTCACTTGTGATTCAATCGTTATTTAGGTCACTGAGACCGAGGGACTTTCCCAGGTGCGACTGACCACGAGGGAGCACAGGATTGTTACAGGCACCCACATGTCCAGCAGCACACAGTACCTTATAGGCAGGGCCCATGTCTTCATAGCTGGCACACAGCGCAGATTCTCCTTATGTAGATGGGCTGTGAAGGTGTTGGGAAGGAGTATGGCCACTTCAGTCAGTACGAAGCTACAGGACACATGCCACGGCCGATTGGACATGAAGCTCTGATTGTAGACAAACTCCTCTGTCACTTGGATACAAAGCACTGATCATAGACAAACTGCTGTCACTCACGTCCAGCTGCAGTGTAGGGAAAAACTAAGTCTTTGTTGTCCCTGAGACTTCTTGAACAGGGAGCAAGCCACCAACCCCTTGGAGATCACCTGGCAGAAGACAGAGTCCAGCTCACCTTCAACAGAGTCAGAGACCGGCAGGCAGCAGGGCAACAAGCAGAAAAGCAGTCCTTCCAGAAAAGCAGTCCAGTTGATTCCTTTAGGCAGCACAGCAGTTCTTCTGGCAGAATTCAGTTACAAGACCAGTAGCGTCTTATTTTAGTCAAAGACCCAGTTCCTATACCCAAAAATGCCTTTATGTGGGGGTGATTTAAAAGCAGCTCTCAAAAGTGCACAAAGACCCCTTTCAGCCCAGTCATGTCTGCCAGGTTATCTATGGGGGTAAATCAGCCCTTTGTTTGGGGACAGGACACTAACTATTCAAGTAAAATGTTAGACCATCCCTTCCACCCTGCCCATCAGAATGCAGATGAATGTAGATGGGTACTCAGACATTTCTATCCTTCCTGTTATGGCTGTCTAGAGGGAAAGAACAAAGTGTAGCTACCACCCATCCCAGATGTGTATTGGAGATAGGCTGTCAGGCACATGGAGCAGTGAATGAAGAGAAATATTCACTTTCTAAAGTGCTTTAGTAAAATAGTAAAGTGAAATACAACTTCACCAGTAAGTAGGATTTTGTCAATCTCATTCAAAACATATGAAACATTAAAAATCTAATTTTCTTCTCTGATCAGAATCACAGCTTAAAAGTGTATTACGGAATTCCAAATGTTGACCCATGAGAGGAGTAGGCCTCACAGTAGTGAAAAGCGAAATAGGCATTTTGTCAAAATCAGGGCATGAAAAACATAAAAGTACATCCCCTACCTTTTACTTAAATAGCACCCTGCCCTCAGGGGTTCCTAGGGCCTACCATAGGGGTGACTTATATATGAGAAAAGGTGAGTTTAAGGCTTGGCAAGTAGTTTTAAATGCCAAGTTGAAGTGGCACTAAACTACAGGTACACTTCACACATGGACATTGCAGTGGCAGGCCTATGAAACATGTGAAAGGCTACTTTTGTGGGTGGCATAATCAGTGCCACAGACCTACTTCTAGCATTTTAGTTACAGGCCCTGAGTATCTTCTCTACCACCCTCCAAGGGACATACAAATAAATTACATTTGTCAATCAGACATATACCAGCTACACACAAGTTTAGGGCAAAATCACATACACCTAAGCTTTGAGTAGCAGTGGTAAAGTGGTCAGAGCCCTAAAGCCAACAATAAGGTAATTTCATGTATTTGAAAAGAAATTTGATTTAATTTATAGAGCACCTGAATCACCCCCCAAGTGTTCTCTCTGCACTACGGACCTGCTTTGAATCACCCCCCAAGGGGTCTCTCCGCACTACGGACCTGCTTTCATCAGCCAGAAGAAGGAACAGATTAGAACAATGCCATCTTAAGAAGCCTACGGAACTGCAGGTGATCCGAAAACACCAGCAGATGGATAGGTAATTGGTTCCAATAGGTAGGGGCTAGATGGAAGAACTCTTTACCACACTGCTGGGATTTTTTACAGCGTGGAACCACAAGTAAAGATTTGGTCCCAGATCGTAAAGCCCTGGGATGATGGTGTTTTGTACATTTTACTGCCAGATATCTGGGGCCTTTGCCATTTAGGAATTTGTGTACAATGCAATAGATCCTAAAACACATCCGCATCCGCACTAAGAGCCAATGCAATTTCTGGAAGAGTGGAAGGGAAGAGGTGCAGGGAGGATGACTGAAGACCATCTGGGATTTCGGACGACTAGTAATTTGTGCAATGATGCTTAAATCAACAGAACATTGAAATAATCCAGGAGACTTAGGCCCACATGCATCAATGTTAGAAATTGTGATTTCTTATTTGCGATTTTTAAGGAATTGCAAATAAGGAATTGCAATTGTCTATTCATGATTGTTTTCGCATTTTTTTTGCGATTTGCAAAAATTTGCTTTTTTTTGCGATTCGCACAAAAAATGCGTATTCTTAATTGCGAATTTGCATTTTGCAAATTCGCAAATTGCGAAAAACGACACATGATGAATTGCATCAATCTGATTGCCAGGAAGCCAGTAAGGCAATCACAGGCACCTGGGAACTGGTTTGACTGAAGCTCTGGCAGTTGGACTTTGAGGCTGCTTTGAGGGGTTGCTGCTGCAGTCTGTGTTCTTCACTTTTAAGGAGAAATTGAGATGGAAAACCAAGAAGAAGAGGGGCCCTCAAGAAAAAGGAAAATAAAGTTTTCAGAGAAGGAACTTGAAATCCTTATTGAAGAGGTGACTGACAGGCATGATCAACTTTTTGGCAAGTTGTCACATAAGGTGCCTAATGCTGTAAAAAGAAATATTTGGCTTAACATGCAGTTGGTGTTGCCCACTGTGAAATCAGCAACTTACAAAAAAGGTGGTACGACTTGCGTAGTCGCGCAAAGGAGAAGATTGCGTCAAGAGTTAAATCTGCAAATAAAACAGGAGGTGGTCCCCCCAAAGATATACCCACAACCCCTTTGGAAGACCTTGTGGATGGGACACTTTTGACTGAGGCAGTTGTGGGTGTCATGAACATAGACACGTCTGATCTCATTACCCCTTCTGAAGGTAAGTCTTAATATAAGTTGTAAGACAAGTAAACTTAATGAAATACTTGTGGCCTTTGCCAAAGTGAACATAGGGAAAGCCCGTTTTTCAAAACACCATTTACTTAATGCATAACATTATCTGAAGTTGCCAGCTCCAGAGTAGCAATCTATTCATGCTTTAAGCAATGCATCTTGGGAAATGTAGTTTCTATCATTAAGTAGTAGGGTAAAAGTCATATTTGTAACTTTGACTGAGACACAGAGTACATTTAATGTAAATGAAACCATGTCAAGGAAACAATTACTCATAATGTAACTTTGTTTTTATTTTCACATTTACAAAGCAATTTCTAAAGTAAAAATATGTTTGCACTTTTTCAAACAGAATTGCTTCAAGAATTAATTGAGCACGATTTGCGGGATTTCAGTAGCCTAGAAATCCATGTAAATGAAGAGGCTAATAATCCAAGTACTTCCACTGCTAATCTGCCAGTGAATGAAAGGCAAATAGTACGCCAGTTACTACAAACCGATTCAGAGGAGGGTAACAGTCAAACTAATCCAGTGACAAGACCTGAACCAACACCAACAGTCACCAATGCAAGGCCTAGTAGGCGAAGGAGGCGAAGTCAATTTTATAGACGGCGTTCTAAAACATCAAACTTGGCCACATTTGAAGAGGGATCCAGCACTGGCAGTGTTGTTGAGGACAAAATATTGAAGATACAGCGTCTGCAATTCAAAGATGTTAAAATTATTAAAGGCAAAATAGCACATATGTCCAAACAACTTGGTGGCATTCACAGCACTATGAATAGGATGGTTGAGGCTTTGAAAAATGGCCATGAGGCAACTGCTGAGAAACTTGACAGGATTGCTAAGTCATTAGAATCAATGGGCACTGTAATGAAAATGCAACATAAGGAAAGTTTGAATAGGCACCTGAGGCTAATGACCAGCTTACATGGTCAGAACAGACAGTTGTCACGTATTTCTAATTGTGCAGCAAAAATCTGCAAACTAAATGTTGTCATGCAGGAAAAATTAAATGATGTTTTTGTTGAAATTTCAAGGGGAATGGTGAGAGGGAATGAATTAGTACATGCTTCAAACAGTAGTGACCCACCAGGGATTACTTTTTCTAATTTTGACAGTGTTGTGGGTCGTCAAAGTGTAGACCCACCTGAGTGTGCCATTGCTGGGACAAGACGTAGTAATAGAAATCTGAAAGAAGGGTGCCTAATGGTTTTGGAGAAAGATAAAAATGCTGGTAAGGCTTTAGGTGTGCGCGGGCGTAAAAAGTAACATGATATCAGTGTTCTTCCCATTCATGACTATTTGAAGAATGTTGCATTTACCAAAAGTTTCATATTTACAAGAATTTCTTCCTTTAAACATGTCATGAATTGATTTAGTTAATTGCTGAAAATGCTATTTTGAAAGCACATCATCTTATGTTTGTGAAAAGAAATTAAAATTATTATGGCAAAAACATGCTGGTCCATGTTGTCTGGCTGGGGGTTGCTGTGGTTGATTGTCATTTGGCGGTAAGACATCTTCTTCTTCCAAATGTATGCCTCTCTCTGTTGCCATGTTGTGTAGCATTGCACATACAGCAACTATTTTACAGCAAATTTTGGGATTATACTGCAAAGTTCCACCAGTCTTATGCAGTATGCGGAACCTTGATTTAAGAACACCAATGGTTCTCTCAATGACATTGCGAGTTGATTTGTGAGCTTGATTGTAATGTTGCTCCTTTCTAGTTGCTGGGTTGAGGTATGGAGTCGAAATGTAAGACCTGACACCATAGGCACTGTCACCTTTCAAAAAACAAAGATTTATAAATGACATTACTAAAGCAGTGAAAGTGTATGAATTTTACTAATTGAATAAAAATTGATTTTCCATATTTACCTAGCAAATAACCATCTCCAAACTGTCCAGCAAGAAGTCTTGCATGTATTGCGCTGTGCTTAAATATGTATGAATCATGGGCACTGCCAGGGTAACTAGCCACTATGTCAGTAATAATGGTCTTTGAGTTACATATCACTTGAATATTAAGTGAGTGGAAACATTTCCTGTTACGGAATATATACTCATTTTCTGAGGGCGGACAAATAGGTACATGTGTCCCATCCACACAGCCTATTACATGTGGTAATTGTGCCATATTATAAAAATCTACTTTAGTTTTCAACAAATCCTGCTGAGAAGTTGGAAACTTTATGTAATTCCTTATTCTATGCAACATAGCATCCAAAAAAGCATTAAAAAATCTTGAAAGGGAGCTCTGGGAGACACCACCAGCAATGGCTACTACTCCCTGAAAAGAACCAGAAGCTAGAAGGTGTAGAGAACACAGGACTTGTACATGAGTAGGTATTGCTTTTGTCCTGCGAGTCTCCCTTTGCAAAATAGGGTCTAAATCATTAATTAAATCTAAAATTAAATTACCAGTAAGCCGGTACCTATCATAAATCTCATCATCAGTTTGCCCAAGCAAGGTTATGCGTACTCTAAAAATTCTCTCTTGTATCTGCCTTCTCCTCCATCCTGCAGCTACTCTCAATCTGTGGCGGCGAGCCAAAAAGAAAAGTGCTGCCATTGTGCAATGCTCCTGGAAGTTCTGTGAAGCCCATCAAAAGAGGGAACTTGAAAGACACCTGCCTTATATACTGTAGCTGCCAATCAGCAAGGCACTTGTAATATGTGTTCTGCCCTAAAGAGCAGTGGAGATGGATGAGAGATTCAAAACATATATGACTCTCTTATTTTGACACCCAACTGCCTTTAAACTGTTAACATCATCAATTTCCAAGAAGAAATGTTTTTGAAGAAGCAGCATAAATGTATAATTACATATGTACAACTTTGCCTACCTACATTTCAAAATTCACCATTGTGTTGTGTATGGAAGGGGGAATTTGTTCAGGACATCCCTCCTGTTACATCTTATTTTTAAAAAAACCATTGTGTGCATGTGTGAGGTCATAAACCATCAGCCTTTGTCATATATTCTTACATTTAAGGTCTGTTTTATTGACTCAAATAGAAATCCGGCATTTTGAAAGGCTTCTTCCAGTTCCCTAAAGGCCCACTACAGCTGTTTCCCTGAAGAACACAAGTTTCCCAATGGCTGTGAAAATTGAACACCAACTCTGACTTCTTCTTATTTTTGGAAATGCAATTTGCGATTTTATTTGAAATCGCAAATTGCGAATTTTGATGCATTGGAAAATTTCGCAAAAAAATGCGATTCGCATAAACTGCGAGACATTTAAGAAATCGCAAATGTACTTGCGATTTCTTAAAATACGAAAAGCCACAAAAACAATCATGCATCTCAAAAAGATAGATTGCATTCGCAAACGGGTGAATTGCGTGAATCGCACCGATTGCGAATGCAATCTACTTTCATGCATGTGGGCCTTAATACTAGCGTCTGTATAAGGGTTTTCCGAGTGGACAGAGTGAGAAAGGGAAATACCCTTTGCAGGTGGCTTAGAACATGGTGGAAGAGGCCTGTTACTTCAGTATGAACATCTGATTTAGGCAGACCCCATGGTATTTTACCACAGACTTTGGGGTAGGTGCGGATCCTAGCTCCACTAAGAGTTCAGCAAAGATAGGAGGAGGAAAATGCTTGGGGTAGTACCCTTCATAGAGGTCCATTTTCCAACAGGTACCTATTGATGTTTTTGAGGATAACATTGAGCTATGGGCTCTCTTACTTAACAAGCTTTTTATAACAATGTTTCACATAAGCACAATCCAAGATCATGGTTACTATTTACTATAGTAACTTTATTCAGAAAGGGGGGACAAGCAGCAACCTAACTGATATAGGCCAATTTTGTTGATCGCTTCGACTGTCAAAAATCTTGGAAGGGAATTTATAATACAGGTTTCAGGACAGGAGAATGAGGTCAATCAATCAACAACACTTGTAGAGCGCGCTACTCACCCACTAGGGTCTCAAGGCGCTGGGGGGAGGGGGAGGGACCCGCTAAGGCGCGAGCAGCCAGGTTTTGAGTTGTTTCCTGAAGGAGAGGTGGTCCTGGGTCAGCCGTAGGCGGGTGGGGAGGGAGTTCCATGTCTTGGCCGCCAGGTAGGAGAAGGATCTTCCTCCGGCAGTGGCTCTGCGAAAGCGTGGGACGGTGGCGAGGGCGAGGATGGCGGATCGGAGCTGGCCGGTGGGTGCGTCAAACGTGAGGCGGCTGTTGAGGTATTTGGGGCCCATGTCGTGGAGAGCCTTGTGTGCGTGGGTGAGGAGTCTGAATGTGATCCTCTTGCTGACGGGGAGCCAGTGCAGGTCTCTCAGATGGGCAGAGATGTGGCTGTGACGGGGGATGTCTAGGATGAGTCGTGCCGAAGCGCTCTGTATGCGTTGGAGTCTTTTCTGTAGTTTGGCTGTGGTTCCAGTGTAGAGGGCGTTCCCGTAGTCCAGTCGGCTGGTGATGAGGGCCTGGGTGACAGTCTTCCTGGTTTCGGTGGGGATACACCAGAAGATCTATCGGAGCATGCGTTGGGTGTTGCAACAAGATGACGAGACGGTGTTGACTTGTTTGGTCATCGTGAGGGAGGATTCCAGTGTGAAGCCCAGGTTGAGTGCATGGTCCGTGGGCATGGGGGGGGGGTGCCCAGTGTAGGGGGCCACCACGAGTCGTCCCAGGCAGAGGGGGATGGTCCCAGGATGAGGACTTCCGTCTTTCAGACGGCTGAGCTTCATCCATTCTGCGACGTCTTTCATACCTTCCTGGAGGCTGGCTCTGGCGGTGGCGGGGTCGTTGGTGAGGGAGAGGATCAGCTGGGTGTCGTCAGCGTAGGAGATGATGTCTAGGTTGTGTTGGCGTGCGATGGCTGCGAGGGTGCTCATGTAGACGTTGAAAAGGGTGGGACTGAGTGAGGATCCTTGAGGGACGACGCAGATGATTTCGGTGGCCGCAGATAGGAAGGGGGGGAGGCGGACTCTATTGGTTCTTCCGGAGAGGAACGAGATGATCCACTCCAGGGCCTTCCCTTGGATTCCAGTGTTGCTGAGGCGCTGTATTAGTGTGCGGTGGCATGCGGTGTTGAAGGCAGCCGAGAGGTCCAGGAGGATGAGGGCAGCTGTTTCCCCGTTGTCTAGCAGGGACCTGATGTCATCGGTAGCTGCGAGGAGGGCGGTCTTGGAGCTGTGGTTAGCTCGGAAACCGGACTGCAAGGGGTCGAGGGATCCGTTTGTCTCGAGGAAGGCGGAGAGTTGTTTGTTGACGGTCTTTTCGATGACTTTGGCAGGAAAAGGGAGGAGCGAGATGGGGCGGAAGTTCTTGAGGTCCGTGGGGTCCGCGGTGGGTTTCTTTAAGAGGGCGCTGAGCTCGGCATGTTTCCAGCTCTCTGGGAAGGTTGTGGATGCAAAGGAGCTGTTAATGATGTCCCGGAGATGGGGTGCGATGATGGAGTCGGCTTTGTTAAAGATGTGGTGTGGACAGGGGTCGGTTGGGGAGCCGGAGTGGATGGTGTTCATCATGCGGGTGGTGTCTTCGGTGCTGACCGAGGTCCAGGTGCAGAGGGTGGCAGTGCGAGGGGCTGGTTCGGTGGTAGGGTGCGTGGTCTGTGCACCGAAGCTGTTGTGTATGTCGGTGATCTTGCGGTGGAAGAACGAGGCTAGTGAGTCGCAGAGGTCTTGCGAAGGTGTGATGTCGTTGTTGCAGGCGCTGATGTTGGAGAGCTCTTTAACGATGCTTAAGAGCTCCTTGCTGTTATGGATGTTGTTGTCTAGTCGTTCTCTGAATGTTGTCCTTTTGATAGTTCAGATCAGCTGGTGGTGTTTGCGGATGGCGTTCCTGAGGGCTGTCATGCTTTCTGTTGACTGGCCATGGCACCAGGCTTTCTCAAAGGTACGGCAGGGTTTCTTGGAGTTTTTGAGGTCGTTGGTGAACCATGAGGCTTTCTTGCTACCGGGTATGCTGGGAGGATTCTTCAGTGGTGCAAGGTCATTGGCGCAGTTGGTGAGCCACTGTGTGAGGTTGCAGGCTGCTTCGTTGGGGTCCAGCATGTTGGTGGGAGGGTTCTGGCTCAGGGAGGTGGTGAGCTGGTCAGCGGTGAACTTGCTCCAGCTTCTCCGGGGAACCTGTTGCGGGTGGTGGTGGGTTGTGGTTCTCCTGAAGTTGAAATGGACGCAGCTGTGATCTGCCCATGTTTGTACGGTGGCATGGCTGAAGGAGATGTGGTTGCTGGAGGAGAAGACGGGGTCAAGCGTGTGGCCGGCATAGTGTGTAGGGGTGTTCACAAGTTGCTTGAGTCCGAGGATGGCGAGGTTGTCCAGCAGGGTGGTGGTGTTGTTGTTGTTTTCCAGGTGGAAGTTGAGATCCCCTAGGAGGATGTAGTCCGAGGAGGTGAGGGCGTGCGGGCTGATGAAGTCTGCGATGGTTTCGCTGAATTGTGTGCGTGGTCCCGGGGGTCTGTAGATGAGGGTGCCTCTGAGGGTGGTCTTGGGGTCTGTGTGTATCTGGAAGTGAAGGTGCTCGGCGGCGGTGAGGGTGTCGTCGAGTTGTTTGTGATGCGGATGGTGTTTATGTGGACGATGGCGATGCCTCCTCCGGTTTGGTTGATGCGGTCCCTCCGGGTGATCTTGTAGCCATCCGGGATGGCTATGGCAATGTCTGGGGCTGAGGAGGCGTTCATCCAGGTTTCTGTGAGGAAGGCAATGTCTGGTGATGTTGTGTCGAGGAGGTTCCAGAGTTAAACGGCGTGCCTGTGGATGGAGCGGGTGTTGAGCAGGATGCACTTGAGGTGATTGTTGCTGGTGTCTGGCCTGGCCGGTGCGGTGCAGGTTCGGAGGCAGGTGAATTTGCAGGCTTGGCAGGTGAAGGGTCCGTGGGTGCGTTTCGGGGTGGCTCGTGGCAGGCGGGGGTTCGGCCGGTGTTGAGTGCGTGGAGGGTTGCGGCGTCATAGTTCAGTCGGGTGGGCTGGCATTGTCAAGGGCCAGGGGTCCTTGTGCTGCGCGTACACATGGACTCCGCCATAAATGTCCAAGTAGGAGGGAGGAGTAGTTGGGAGGGAGAGAGGGGGCCAATCGGGGGTCGGGGGCGGGGCCGCGGGGGACGCAGCGGTGGGATTGGGGGGAAGGTACAGTGGCACAGAACGTGGAAGGGAAAACAAAATGAGACAAAACGCAATGGGGCACAGGGTGCTAAGGGAGTACAGAAGACATAGTGGACACAGTACAGCAATAGGGCACAGAACGCGAAAGGGGAACACAGTGGAAAAAAACAGTACAATCTGCAGTGGATGCAGAAAAGGAGCAAAGCTTACGCCCACTGGACCACCAGGGATCGAACGGGCGGCAGCAGCGAGGCAAAGGGGCACAGAGACACAGCACTAGCACGGCGTGGGAGAGCAACCTGGCCTGAAAAAAGGGTTAAGGGTCGCTCATTAACCCTTGCTAATATGGGTTCCTTGCAGGGGCTCCTCCCATGGCTGCTAGCTACCACTTATTCAGTTTCTTCTTTAGTTTAACAATCTAAACAAATATCTGTCAGGAAGGGAGTTTCACGGCACCACATGTAATCTATGCCATTACCTGCCTAATTATATGCAGACAGCAATATTTTATAATTTGTACCCCGAAGAGCCTGGAGTCTATGGTCAGAGCTTTCTTGAACTTTACATCCGAGCTTGATTTAGAGACCAAATTAAGGAAATCAAATCTAATGGCTTGTGGCCCGCGGAGTTTTTCTCTGCGATTTCTTTCTATAAATAGGGAAAAATTGATGAAGGTTTTTAAATTCCCATACTAGGCCGCAAATTCATGGCACTCCAATAACAAAACATTCCAGAAGTTCAGGTGTGCGGACAGGGAGAGCACAGACCTGCATAAACACTATTTTAGGAGCTTCTACTTGTTTAAAACAAGTTTAGGTACAAATCTGTCTTTATTGATGGTCTCTTGGGTTTGAGAGAGATCTCCCCTGACTCGTTTTCTAAAAAGGTCGGCACGTTGGCAGATGTTTTCCCGTTGGGCCAGTTTAATAGCTCTAATCTAGATATTTGTCCATATGATGATCAATCAGAACCGACACTTTTGCACTTTACTCTTTTTTGTCAATTTGATCTTATGTATGTTCAGCGCTTTTTATTCCCATTGTTGAAACGTTATGGACTTACGTAATTTCGACCAGCTTTGTGCTTTTTGCAAATGGGGTAGATGCATGGCTTTTTAAAAAAATCTGCTGTGAAGAGCCATAAATCAATGCTTTAAAAAAATGTATATCTCTATATTATCTTAATATTTATATGTAATCGAATGAAGAGAAAGATAAAGATATTGATGACTACATTTTTAAATGCTGTTTTTAATGTTATCGTAGGGACACATTTCCTCATCTAATCTTGAGGACAGCACCTCTCCCGAACTCCTACACAAATTAAACTTTTCTTCTAGACTGGGAAAGGGCATTAAAGTCATCAAAATGAAATCCATATGCTCAAAATTTAGAAATGTCTATTAAATAAGAAACATTGCAGGAACATCGGCCATATGTTATTGAATGGCTAAAATATAAGGGGCAGATTCACATGCCCCTTGCGCCTCTTTTATGCCGCTGTTGCGTCACTATTGTGACGCAGCGGTGGCGCAAAAGATGCGCCATGGTGCGGGGTATTTACAATGTGACGCACCTGGGAGATGCGTCACGTTGTAAAGCCCTGCGCCATAAGGAGGCGTTCCGGCACAAGGGACAAGGCACAAGGTTCCTGCGCAGGAACACCTCCTAAAAGTGGCTGAGTGAAATCTACAAGATTTCACTCAGTCACTTTTAGGCCAATGCTGTGTCAAAACCCTGCGCCTGCTTGAAGCTGGCGTAAGGCTTGACGCAGCATTGGAAGAATAGGCCCCCCAGAGCATTGCTGGAGCTGCGTCGTGCTTGTGACGCAACTCCAGCAATGCGCCGCCTTTACGACACAGATGCGTGACGCATCTGTGCTGTTTTTACCCCATGGTGCGTTGCATTGTAAATGCAGCGCATCATGGGTGGCGGAGCTGCAGCGCACAATTACTGGCGCATCCCTGCTAATTTGCAGGGATGCGCCAGTGTTTGTAAATCTGCCTCTAAGTATTTTCCAGGACCTAACAGGGAATTTGAATGGAGAGAGGGGTTCAGTGAATAGGAGTGGGTACTCAAAATGAGATTCGAACCAGTGACGAAAAGCACACCTGGGAGAATTTGTGCGTGAGACATGTAGGACATTCTTGGAAGTGGGTAGAATCTACATTAATGCCTCATTATGCACCTTCAGAGAGGCGGAAATGAGAATGGTGCTCAGTAGGGTATACAAAGATGTGCAGTGTCTCATGCTTCACCAAAAGACAGAATGTTGCTGCTGTTTGAGTGGTGATAAAATGGTCTTTAGAAGGAACCCTATCCTGCAGCATGGCGGATTTAGGGGCATATTATGAAGGGTGGCGAAAGTGAATAATTGCCGCTTTAGCGGCCTTTTTCGGCCCCTAAGCAGCGATAATTCTATCGCCCTATTAGCAAGCTGTCGCTAACAGCAGTTAACGGCAGCTTGTAGGCGATAGCGAGCGGTTTGGTGCCCGCTTTCCATGTCAGCGATATTTATCGCTAATGACATGCAAAGTGGGTGTTCCCAACCTAACATCGCTATCACCTATTACCAACACAGGCGTAGCGTTGGAAATATTTGCGCTAAGCGCGAATATCTCCAAAAACTAAAGCTCGCTCAGACCAGTTCTTAGCCATGTCATCCAAAGGGAGGTGGATAACATGGCTAAGAGCATTTCGTCGCTAATGCGTGAATATCGCTGTATTCTCAGCGATATTCACACATTTCGACGCTATCGCCGGAAAATGTATCGCTTTGGAGATAAATGTTGCTAATAGCACGTTATCTCAGCAATAAATTCCGGCGATGCTCAGCGATAAAAAAATCATCGCTAAGCCTATTTAGCGATAAATATCGCTACTTGTTGGTAATATGCCCCTTAGTTTCTCTTTGTCACTCAAAATGGATGCTTGGATGTTGTTACCATATGTGGGATGGAATTCATCCCAGCATGACCCATCTATATATGCGATGGAAGACCATACTGCTACAATGAGTTGCATATCTGCACAACCTCCGTCCGCTGTGCACCTCACTATAGTATGCATCAGCTGTCTCTGAAAAACAGAAGTAGAGGAATTTGCAAAGCAAAAAGCCAGCAGCTGCCTCGGACTCAAGAGCTAAAGACCAACTGGCAAGCATATTTCACCTCTATTCACCATGTATCCGTCTCCCTGATTGTAAGAATCTTGGTGTCAAAAAATATGGCCCATCTGTCTGTGATTACTGGGCAAAAGATATTTGTTAAAAGAGTCATTGTTTCACTGGGATTGAAATTTGTTAAGATGTCAATTCAACTTCGATGGCAAATAATGCAATTTGTACAACTGTTAGAAAATGGATTTCTGTTTGGCAGAGGTGTGCACCCTGTCCAAGCAGAAACCACAATCCTAGTCAGGGTAAGTCACAGCACACACTAGATTATCATGTGCTCACCCTCTGGAAGCTTGGCACAGAGGAGTCAGGCTGAACTAAAGAGGCAATGTGTAAAGTATTTGTGCAACACTTCAAACAGTAAAGCAATGAAAACACCACAAAAAGACTTCACGCCAGGTTAGAAAAATAATGAATAATTTTATAAATAAAACTACAAAAATCCAATGAGTAGTAATTGAGATCTGAACTTTTAAAGATTAAATGCATAAATAGCGCATAGAAGCAGTAAGTGCCTAAAGAGTTAACTGTAGCGCTGGACCTGGACAAAGTCAAGAGTTCAGGCCGACCTTGATGGAGCATGGGCTGGATACAGGGGCCCAGTTAGGCCCATTGAACAAAAGTACCTTGATCCAGTGGGCAGGTCGACAAAAATGTGGGTGCAGCCGAGCGATGCATCATTGAGCCCTATGCTGTCAGAATGATGCACCAGATTTCTCTACACAGTGGAGTTGATGTAATGGTTCAGTGAGTGATGCATTGCTTTGAGGTGCAGCAGTTCTGATGGCGATTCGCCAGGTTTTTTTATGCTGTAAAGGCTATGTGTCAATCTTCTCCATGCAATGGCAGCGATGTGTGAGTTCCAAAGCAGTGGTTCCAAGTGTGATGCAGCAGTTCTGAGTGCGATGAGCCAATCCAGTATGCACAACAGCGGTGATGCGTTGATTCTGTTCTCTCAGCAGAGGATGTGTGAATTCTGCTGGAGCAAATCCTGAGGCCCACTTCCAAGTGTCCAGGACTGGTGTGGCACAACTTGGCATGACAGACTCACAAGCAGTAGAGTCCAAGGGTTGGAACAGGAGGGTTGCAAGTCTTTTGTTTCCCTGAGATGTAGAAAAACTGGAATCAAGCCAGCAAGCCCTTTGGGTCACTCTGGTTTCAAGTGTAGCTGGTCCAGTCCTACTCACCCCGGTAGAGAGAGCAGCAGGCAGCAGGGCAAAACAGCAAGGCAGGAGTTCAACCCACAGCAGTCAAGCAGAGTGGCAGTCCTTTAGCAGCATAGCATATTATCTTCTTCCTGGCAGAGTGGTTGCAGGTCCAGATGTGTAAAGAAGTCATCATGTCAGAGGTTCAGTATTTATACCCAGTTTGGTCTTTGTAGTGTGGGAAACTTCAAAGAAAGCTTTGAAGCGAACAAAAGTCCTCACTTCCTGCCCTTGCTCTAGGGGTATGCAGCTCTATGTGTGTGGACAGAGGGGTCTGCAGCTCTATGTGTGTGGATAGGACACAGCCTATTCAGGTGTAAGTGTGAGTTTGTGTCCAGCTCTATTGTCCCATCTCCCCGGAAGGCCCATTAAGACACACCTCATCTCCCTGTGTGAGTGGCTGTCTAGAGGGAATACACAACACCCAGCTGTCATCCAGCCCAGACTGCACAGATACAGGCAGCAGGCACCAAATGTCTAAAGAAAGTGAATGCCAGCTTTCTAACCCAGTCCTAGGATGATTGTTTCCGTTCCAGTGAGGACCTGGCTTGGCAGTTTGGGCTGGACTGTTCCCATGAGGCACAGGGTCAAGACTGATTTGCATATGGCCAGGTCTAAACTGGGGTAGCATGGTGAGCAAAAGAATTATGGATTTAACCCAGATCTCTTGACTGGGGGTGAATGTTTTGATTTGTTCTGCATTTCGGCCATCAATTGTGTGTCTTTAGCATTCTAAAAGAGGCATTTGCTAAACTGCAACTTAAAATCCAACTTCACCTTAAGCTGTGATTTGAAATTGTGAGTCCAGGGACACCAAACCTGAAGAGTCTATCTCTTCCTAATTGGGAATGACACTTAAAAGATGTAATAAAATAATCCAGATGTTATCCTATGGGAAGGATGTGCCTAAAACAAAATTGGGAACTTTTCACTACCAAGGCATGTAAAATTTAAAAGTACATGTCCTGCCTTTTGAATACATTGCACCCTGCCCAATGGGTCTCACACGGCCTATCTTAGGGGTGACCTATTTGTATAAAAAGGGATGGTTTAGGCCTGGTAAGAGGTTTATCTTGGTAGGTTGAAGTCGTAGTGTAAACTGCACTTGCAGGCGCTACAAAGACAGGCCTGAGCCACTGTTAGAGGGCTACTAAAGTGGGTGGCATAATGAATGCTGCAGATCCACATGTAGCATTTAATTTACAGGGCCTGTCCACCTGTAGTGGACTTTACTAGGGACTTATAAGTAAATGAAATATGCCAAGTGGGGTTAAGCAAGTGTTACCATGTTTAGTGGAGACAGCACACACACATTAGCACTGGTCAGCAACGCTAAAGTGTGAAGAGTCCTAAAACCAGCAAACACGAGGTCAGAAAATGGAGGTAGGCAGGCAAAAAGTTGGGGGAAGACCTTCCCAAGGTTGTCAGGTCTAACCACATCTTATAATGCTGTTTGCCAGATATTAAAAACATGGAACCTTTGCTTGCTAGTATATTGACCTATTATCATATATGTATAAAGGCAATAGCAACCACTGGTGGCAGTGCTGTGGGGTGGTGGGGCAGGGTGGGGGTGGTGTAGTGTGGAGGATGGTAAACTATGGAATACGGGCCAACTGAGGTAAGTAAACAAATAAATAAATAAAATGCATTTTGTTGCGCTCTGCATCGCATTTGGCAATGCAGCGTGCGCAATGAAATTTGTTTTATTTATTTGTTTACTTACCTCTGTTTGGCCGAATTCCATAGTTTACTACTCCCCACACTGCTCAACCCCCGCCCCATCGCCCGCAGCACTCCCACCACCGGCCACTACTGTATAAAGGCTGACACAGAACATAAGTAAATAAACCATTTATAGCGAGGTAAAAACATCAAGTAAAAATCTGATTGTCTGAAAAGTGCATCTCTTAAAAACTAGAACATACCTCTTTGCAACCAAACTCAGCAAATAATCTATCAAGCATCTAGTTGAATATTAGTAACACTTATCAATTTAAGACAAGTATTGGAAATCGTATACTGTGCACTTTGACTTGGCGAAGAGCTGTATAACAGTTTTATGTAAAATGAATTATTGAGTGCCACCATGCCCATAAAATCAAGAATAAAACAAATGCATTAACTGTATCACAGGAAACCTCAGGAGAGAACCATTACTGGATGCAACACGAACAGAGCAATAACGCGTATAGTGCTTGCTTAAGCAGCCTTTAGGAATAATTCTAATATCTACTGGAAAACAATTCGACATGGATAAAGAATAGCAGAATAACTAGATGTATTATTTCTGCTAGTGGGTCTCTCTTTCAGAGACCACGTCTGCAACTCCATTCACGAAATTCACATTACCTGCTGCCACATTGCTGTGCACATTTCTGCAAATTATGTCAAAAGATAAGCAGCGGTGAACATGAGAACTGCGATAAAGATAAATCATTTCACCTAAAATGGCCTATGGGCAGCGTAGGCCAAAGAAGTAGTTTTCTTAGATATGAATGAGAAGGTCCCTGATCTTGGCCACTGACACTAACTAGTCTTGCTGCTATCAGTAGGAGAAGACAAGCCTAGCAAGAGTTTTTCATAGTCCTAAAAAAAATCAAAAGGTCCGCACCACTCGTTTAAAGTCAGAAGCTATGGTAATAAAAATCGAAAAAAAACAAGATAGGTGGATAATTGGGATGTTTTCCGATTTTTAAGGGGTATATTATAAGTCCATCGTTAAAATGATGCAGTGAAACCCCCCCCAACACCCACAAAATTACAGATAGAAGGGGTTACAGCCACATGCATCAACCTATTTAGGAAGTGCAAACGGTGCGAATCGCTAAATTCGGCCGTTTGCGATTCCTAAATAGGTTTTTGGAATGCATCATGCATTTTTGGCAAAATCGCTATTTGCGATTCCTTAAAAGCAATGCATGATTACTTTTAAAATTGCGAATTCGCCATTAGGGGGTGCAAATTACCACGAGGTTGAAGCTCGTGGTAATTTGCGAAAATGTGTTAAAATGCTCACAATTGCACTTTCACACACTGTCATGTTACAGACACACATGTCCTTAGGACATGTGTGTGTGAAACATGCACTTCAAAATACATTTCAGGGGTGCAGAGGGGGGGTCCTTTGCACCCATGGAATGCATTAACATTTTGCGAATCTAAAATTGCGATTCCGCAATTCCCATTGATTCCTACGGGCCTTTTGGCCCATAGGAATCAATGGGAATTGCGAAATCGCAAATTGGAATTTGCATGATATTTGCGATTCGGTAAAAATTTCGATTTTTACCGAATCGCAAAAATTATGCGAATAAATTGTTGCATCCCGTTTTGCGATTCCTTATTTGAGATTCCCTAATTTTCGCAAATAAGGAATCGCAAAACCTTACATTGATGCATGTGGGGGTTAGTGTTTTTTCCATGTATGGCATTATGCCATCATTCCTAGTTCCCTGTACCTAACAGAGGTTAATGTGGTAATACCACTGTATTCCCAGTTAAAAAATTTACATTATTTTCCATTCGCAAATTCCCCCTGGTGTATTATTCGCGCACTAGTACAATGTCTATCATGGGCACACAGTCCTATTTGCATTTGAATTAGGATTGCTGCGTGATTCAGAAAGAGGTATTCATTTGTAAACTGAAAATTCTTTTACAATTCGCTGACCTCCTGTCTTCATTATAAATGTATAATTCCCTATTTGGTAGGTCCGCGAAAAGAGTTATATTTTGCCCATAAAGACACCCAGTCACCTTGGTGTTTGCCCTTCGTTAGGGGCTAAGGAGCTAGAGAGGACAGGAGTATGTCACCAGGGAGCGCAGACTACACTCCCCAGCGTCCTTTGCGGCAATCAAAGTTCAGCCTCCGACAACCAACCCAAGCGCCAGGAGGCGCCTTTAAATTCCCACAGGGGCTCCCGCAGCGTGGGACACGCCCGGGCCAATGGTGGGCCTGTCCTTGCCTGTTACTGCCAGGAAGAGGCAGGGCAGGGCCACCTCCTTTGGCTCATTGTTTTCCATTGTCAAAGTAGAACTATCTGGGTTCTAGACGCACAAGTACTGAATACATGATATATTTGTATATTTGCCCTTCAAAACAATATTAAGCAAGCCAGTACTGTTGGTAAATCTTCGAATTAATTGTCATTAATAATACTACAGTTTTTCTGGATATTTTGGGCAGTTGAAGATCTATCTTTGATCTAACAAATATCTGTTGTTATGGGAAAAAGGAAAGTAATTGTGAAAGACAATAAAGAGGGTGGGACACCTGAGGGGGGCGTAGGAAAATTAATAAATCATTAAATTGCACGCAACTCTGCTGCCCAAATCTGTGTTCTGGATCGCATTGACAAATTTTTTGGTAGAATGTCAAGACATCGGAGCTCTGCCGTCTAGCCCTCCTACCATCTCATCCATATCAAGTAAACAGCACTCCACCAAAGAACCAGGCATAGAGCCTAATTAGGCAAGTAAAGGTAAGTGAACCCTGTCTATATTCACTAGACGCACTACACAGAGCACTGTGCCCAAGCTCTTAGGCATAATACCGATATGCAATGCATGCCAGCGGAGCATGATAGGGAGGTAGGGCCCCCCCCTACCACTCTAGGGGTTGACACTAACGCAGAAAAAGGTAGGAATGACAGCTTTACCACCACTAATATCCCTTTATACAGCCAATTTTCATGACTCTAAGACCAGTCAGATCAAACAATGGAAAGGCACAAAGAGGCACAGAGAGAGACCCTGTCCATACCCCAGATGTAGTATGAATGAACACTCAGAATGAGGCACTAGAGGAGAGGGGTGTGGTGTCCCAAGTACAGCATCCAATTAAAGTGAGCAACACCTGTAAGATTATCGCTGAATTTAGGGATGAAGTTAGTTCAGTAAAATCACAAATTCTAGCGCTCTCAAATCAAGTGAAGCTTCTTGTAAATAATGAGCAATTGAGAGTAAACACAAGTGAACTATCCACTAGTCCTTTATTAAATCATACTCCATCAATAGATACTAACACCTCCGTAAGGCCTACAAGCAAACCAGTCCCCCTAATGTCTATCCAAACACGTCTCCCAATAGAATATAGAAATACAAGTCCCTCCAGAACAATGCAGGTGGTGAATAGGTCACCATAATCTAAGGCCTACAAGCAAACCAGTCCCCCTAATGTCTATCCAAACACGTCGCCCAATAGAATATAGAAATACAAGTCCCTCCAGAACAATGCAGGTGGTGAATTAAAGTCACCATAATCTAAGGCAGAACCAAGTCCCACTAAGGGGTCGATTCCGATTTGGGAAAAACCGCTCCAAATAGCCGTTCGGAGCGTTTTTCCCGTACAAATCGTACCCTGCAATGTCCCCCGTACGTACGACGAAGTACGATTCGTACCAGTAGCCGTACGAGTCGTACAAGACACTGTACGACTCTAATCTCCGTACGATTCTCCCTCCGAACCTGCTGTACGCGACATCTGTACGGTTCGCGGCTGGTTTTTATGACCCAGCAAGTACGATACGTGTTGGGTACGCACCGTACGACCCTTTTTCTATGGGAGCTGAAAACAGCCGTAAAAGCAGAGTTTGTGCCGAAACAGGTACGGAACGGCCCCCCCGGGTACGGTGCATACCCCCCATGATCGCAGGGGTACGCACCGTACCCCTGCGATCATGGGGTGTACGAGCCGTACCCCCATTGTACGATCTGTGTACGAGCCGTACCCCCATTGTACGATCGGTGTACGATCGGTGTACGAGCCGTACCCCCATTATACAATCGGTGTATGAGCCGTACCCCCATCGTACATGGGGTACGGCTCGTACACCGATTGTACATGGGGTACGGCTCGTACACCGATCGTACAATGGGGGTACGACTCGTACACCGATCGTACATGGGGTACGGCTCGTACACCGATCGTACATGGGGTACGGCTCGTACACCGATCGTACAATGGGGGTACGGCTCATACACCGATCGTACATGGGATATGGCTCGTACACCGATCGTACACCGATCGTACATGGGGTACGGCTCGTACACCGATCGTACACCAATCGTACAATGGGGGTACGGCTCGTACACCCCATGATCGCAGGGGTACGTGCCGTACCCCTTCAATCATGGGGGGGTACGCGCTGTACGGGGTGTATGTAATCGTGCGCTATTCCGTACGAATCGCCCTTACCTGACGTGGACCGTACGAATCGCGTCCTGATTCCCCGGTCCGGATCGTACTCGTCAGGTCGTACGGTGTGTGTATGAGTCGTACGGTTAACAGTCTCAGCCTTGCAATACGTACGGATCGCGACGATTCCGACGGATTCACGGAATGCGGATCGTACTGCGCGACTCGGACGGACGGGTATGATTCCTACGGAAAGGGCTACGAATCGTACGGTGGGAGTTTCTTTATGATTAATGTGCCTAAAGTTCAATCGAAGGGCAAACAAAGGATCAACATTCATTGCTCAACAAATCAATCCATTGGATCTGCAAAATAAGGTGGTGTACGTCAATAATCAGGGACGATATTCTCTGGGCAAAAAGAATATCTTACGGTGCCTCCCATTCAGATTCCATCAAACTTCACTTAAGAGATGCAAACTTAGTTCACAATCCTATAGCTTTAGAGGTAAGAACCTGCTCTCCGGTAACCACTGTCATCCAGATGAAATACAGCCCTTCTGTTTCAACACAGTTGCATGTACACAGAGATTTAGTGCCTTGATGGGGTCTGATTCATCTTTATCCCAGAATGACTGACTGATATGCCATAACAACACATCCTACCAGACCTCCAGCTACTATGAAATTACCACCTATTGCACTCTGGAGATACAACCGCCAGGAGCGCTACCAAACATTTCCTCCACCATGTTGCCGATCCCTTGCTCTGAGTCCCTTATTCCACCGTATCCCACCACTGGAATTCCAACATTGGCAAGCCTGGACCAGCAATCAAATCCCCCATCTCCACAGACATGACCCAAATAGGAGGGATACCTTTACACCATCGCTCGAGGATTAGAAGAATCAACATCTACATTCTGTGTACTGACAAGGAATGTGGCTGGTATAAGACCTAAGGTGGTACTCCCCCACTGGATTGAATACATTGAACAATTCGATGTCTATATCCTACAAGAAACCTGGGTGACCACGCCTGTCTATATTCCTGGATATGTCACGCTGTGTCGACCAGCAGTTACCAGCAGACCAGGAAGACCAGCAGGGGGGCTAATGACCTGGGTCATGATTGACTTGCTATGTACTATTAAAGAGATCAAAATTAAGGGCCCCAACATACTTGCAAATTGTCTCAGGGACAGAAATGGCAGGATGGTGGATATATTTAATGTCTACGCTTGTGAGACCAAGGAAGGCACATGCCCACCAACCCTTCAAGAGCTAGAAAGCACTCTTTAGGAGAGAGAGTCATCACTGCCTCTGATAGAAGCAGGAGATTTTAATACTACGTTTGAGCCTTTAGATTTGGTAGATGTATCTACCAGCAACCAGGTGGAGACACAATGGCATGTCCCTCCCCTTGATCTACCACAGATCAGAAAATGGACACAAACTGCCCTGCAGCTCCAGGCAATAACCCTTGAGTATAGGCTTGGGGCAGCAAACTGGTGTACCAATTCTGACAAGGTGGGAGCCAACACCTACAACAGGACGACCAATACAAGCCGAATCGACTATGTATTGATAGATGTGAGGCTGTGGCCGGAAGTACTGGATATAGTGGTCAGGAAAACAGCTGATAGCGACCATAACCTGCTTGAGCTTGCCATAATCTCACCTTGGAGCAAAACCAATGATTCTTTGGGGGTAATGCTCTCCTCCAAGGATCTATATCCCATGAGTGATAACAGACGTTTGAAGTGGGCGAAGATAGCAATGTATACCATTAAGATTGAAGCCATAAAACAAACCTTTCAAGGAAACATCAATAGGCTCCAAAATAGAGCTGAACAGAAAGACAAGCTTAAAACAGTTATGGACATACACTCGTCCTTTTTTAACTAGCCAGCTTCCCATTTTACCTGCCCGAGATCTCATAGCAAGAAGACACCAGTCAACTTGCAGCACTCCTGGTTCAATCAAAAATGCAAGGAAGCACGGTCATATATGGTAGCTGTTATTAAAGCCAAGAACACTACTAACACAAGATTAGCTAGGAGATTGTACAAAAAATCTCAGAACGAAGCAAAAAAGGAGTGGGTAGAGGATTGATGGGTGCAGATCATTGACACCTGTATACAGAAAGACTCAAAGCAATTCTGGTTGCTTGTAATAAGGGGAGATGCTGAAAGACACAGATCACCCATCAATAATATCACAGAAGCTGCCTGGTTTGATCATTTCTCGAACATTTATTCAGGACCAGGTGTGACGGACATAGGAGGCTCTTTCCAAGAGTACACCAATAAGCAGCAAAATAATGACCTATTCTCCTTAACCGTAAAGTAAAGTTTATTTTGTTGATTAATTAAAACCATTACAAACAGCAAAGAACAAATTCAGTTTACAACCTGATTTGAGAAAAGCAATATAAACACAGAACCAGATTATCCAGCGCTCATATACATACTTAGTTAAGCTGTAGTAGGATGATCAATGAACAATTTAGCAGCAAAAGTGAAATAAAGTGCAACGAGTTGACAGTGAACGATTTAGCAGCAAAAGTTAAATAAAGTGCAATGTGCGCTCCAGTTCCATATCAAATACTTTAGATGCTAATCAAAGAATTCTGATAAAACCATTTTAAACTTAGAATAAAATGAATATACTATCTCCCCAAACGATTTGATGTACTTTAAGGCAACAAATTAAAAAATCGTATGCTAACAGCAAATATTATCTATAAAATGAAGTAATACATTTATAACAATTAAAATTAAAATAGAGTCATTGGCATTTTAGATAGCATTCATTACATGGGTTTCATCGGTTGTAGTGTCATCCTTACATGATTTTGTTTCCACTATAAGGATATATTTAACAAACTGATGAACTAATCTAGGTGTAATACCTCTTAGACATACAATGATTGCAGTTCTGCACGTTCTTACTCCCATTTCCTTAAAATGCATTTTTAAAAGCATATTTCATTCAACAAGCAATCTTGGGCACAAAGTTACAATATGCTGTATAGTTTATTCGTTCTTACCACATAATCTACAGACATTAGAGGGCCAATTTTTTTCCCATTTTGGGATTCCATCTTTAGTTGGGTATCTACCAAACTGTAGCAGCATGAATTTATTTTTAATATAAGGTTTTAAATAAAATTTCAAATAAGGCTGGGGATACAAATTGTTAAAAGCGTTTGCTATTGTCCAAAGATGTTTTTTTTCCCTCAAATCGTCTTTATCCGTTATACAAGACAAAAGTGCTGCTGATTGATTGATTGATTTGATTTGATAAAAATTTATAATGCGCAAAACAATAACCCGCAGGTATCAAGGCGCCTAACAATAACATCTAAAAAATGGAAACATCATCCTTACACATAGGCTTGCAGGAAGAGGCGAGTTTTAAGGGCACTTCGGAATTTCTGTAGGGAGGGTAGGGACCTGAGATCCAGAGGGAGGTCATTCCACCATTTAGGGGCAAGGATGGAGAAAGCCCTGCCGTCCCATTTGGCTCTTCGTATGCGGGGGACTGTCAGGAGCAGTTTCCTGGAGGAGCGCAAGTCCCTTCCAGGAGTGTAATGGGAGATGATGGCACCAACTCCCGTGTCGCTGTTCTTTGCAATGGCTCTATAGGTCATGCATAGGACTTTAAACCGTACTCGGTGCTCTACCGGTAGCCAATGCAGCGCTTTCCTGGCCAACGTGGCCGAGGAGCGTCTGGGAACATCCAGAACAAATCTGGCTGCGGCATTCTGGACTACCTGCAAGCGCTGCAGCAGGCTCCTGTTTAGCCCCGCATACAGCGCATTACAGTAGTCCAGTCGTGAGCCGATAAGTGCGACAGCTATTTGCTTTCTGGATTGCTGAGAGAGATATTTCCTGATTCTTCGCAGGGTGTGGATTAAGCCCCAACAGGTGGAGATGGTTCTACTAACCTGTCTGCCCATATCCAGGGCAGGGTCTATCATCACCCCAAGATTCTTAGCAGATGTCGTGGGGGAAGGGCACACTCCTAGCGAGTCAGGCCACCAGCTGGCTGACCAGATATTCTCTTTCCCTCCAAACACCATTACCTCAGTCTTCTCCCCATTCAGTTTGAGTGAGTTCTGGATCATCCACTGACCAACCGCCTCCATGCAAGATCTAAAGTTGGAGGCAGTTGGTACATCTGAATGGGAAAGAGAGACGAGGATTTGGGTGTCATCTGCATAAGAAACTACCTCCATCCCGAAAGTTCTAATTAGTCTGGCTAGTGGGGTCACGTAGATGTTAAATAGGGTCAGACTAAGAGCCGACCCTTGCGGGACCCCACAAGGCACCGGTCGGGATGGAGATAGGAACTCCCCCAGCTTGACTCTTTGTTCCCTTCCGTCAAGGAAAGAGGTCAGTAGATCTAGAGCTGCGTCCTTCACCCCCACATCCCTCAGACGAGATGTGAGTACTGAGGGGGAGAGGGTATCAAAGGCCGCAGTTAGATCTAACAGGACCAGGAGGGTGGTCTGGCCCCCATCCACTTTCGTGCGGATCTTATCAAGCACAATAGTGAGGGCCGACTCAGTGCTGTGTTCCCTCCTGAATCCGTGCTGGGAAAAGTCCAGACAGCCCGAGTCTTCCACAAAGGCAGCGAGATGCTTGTTTAGATGTGCCTCAAGCATCTTCGCAGGGGCTGGGAGCAGTGAGATCGGACGGGTTTTTTAGGACCTCCGGATCAAGGGAGGCCTTCTTTAGCAGGGGTTTCACTACTGCACTCTTCCACTCCGAGGGGAAGACACCATCTCTCATAGCTAGATTCATGATTTCTAGCAGAGGCGGTAGGAAGGTTTCCCTACACTGCTTAATGATTTTCAGTGGGCAGATATCTAGGGGGGAGCCAGATTTAAAACCAGCGGGGGAAAGGAGTCCAGGGTGCTCAATAGGGAGATATCTGTGGTGGTCATGTTCATCTCAACCCGAGCAGGGGGCCCACTGATATATGCTCTTTGTTCCTCAAGAGCCAAGGTAGATATTCTGTATTTTGGTGTGAAAGAAGGAAGCAATTTTATCACATAGATCTTGCGAGGGTACAACAGGGTCAGGTGTTTGTAGGTTGACTAAGGAGTCAACGATTCTGAAAAGCTCCTTCGGCGTGGAGAGCGAGGTTGTCATGGCCACAAAGTGATCTTGTTTGGCCTGCACAATCTCAGCCTTGTATTTCCTGACCAGGAGTTTGTGAGCTTCCTTGTTCTTGAGGTCCCAGCCTGAGTGCCAGAGCCTCTCCATTCTCCTCACTTATTGCCTGAGGAGTCTGAGGGATTCAGAAAACCATGGGGCAGATGGTCTTTTTCTGTCTCGGCGGCGGGTCTGTACTGGGGCCAGTTCATTCAGGGCCTCAGTAATAACCTGTTCAAAATGACCAACCGCGGTCTGAACACTGTCCATGCCAGTAGTAGAAAGGCTGACAGCCCATGGCGCAAAGGAGTCATTGCTGATATTTCTAAAATTTCTGGCAGTTTCCACTGAGTGTTTCCCTATTTTACTTCTATCCATCCTATGGCATTCCAAAAGGAAAGGGACCGCAAGGTGATCGGGCCAAGACAGATACACCGGATCCTTGATGGTCAAACGATGGTCGTTAGAGAAAATACCATCTAGTGTGTGGCCTGATTGTTTTTTTAAAGACCATTTTACACCTTGTTTCATCCTCTAAGTTCGGGCAATCAAAGGCAAGCAAACATTTGTTTAAATAGGATCGCCAGCTTCCCGAATAGGCCCCTCTTTGAATCTCAAGCCAACAAAGGTTGGCCAGCGAGCCTTTCTCTGATCTGGATGATAACAGTAAAGATTTTAAAAATGTAGATTGCCTAACGAGACACTGTGGGGCATATTATCAAGGGCTCTATCGCCGTTTTAGCGGGGAAAATCCCCGCTAAAACGGCGATAAGAATAACGCACTATTACCAAGCTGCCGCTAACTACTGTTAGCGACAGTTCCCATGCGTTAGCAATGAAAAAAAATATCGCTATACGCGGAAGCGATAAATATCACTAATGATATGCGAGGTAGGCGTACCCTCGCTAAATTCCACCAAAAAAGTCGCTAACACGCTAGCGCACTATTATCAACTATCGCCTAGACATGCTTAGCAACAAAAAAAATACCCCGCTAAAGCCCCTTAGCTGGAGATAAATAAGAACTGCTAAAAGCAGTACTAAAAATGCAAAACTGGAGATAAAAAGACCATAGAAAAGGAGAACTAGCCCAGCCCAGCCCCACCACAAAGCTGAAGACCTGCAGACGGCATGGAGGTAGTAATCATACAGCTCGGAGTCCCACAGTGGCCACAGCCCCCACCGCCTCCCGGACCACCAGCAAGGCAGCACCAAAGACGACGGCAGACAATGCGCAACCGACTTGTCCTTGGAGACCTAGAATCACAGGAAATCATAGCCCACTACAGGCTCAAACGGACATCCATTGACTACATACTGAACCACATAGCCCACAGGCTCACACCACCAACCCAGCGGATTACCAATATCCCCCCACAAACAAAGCTACTGGCTGTGCTGCATTTCCTGGCCTCCGGGACTTTTCAACCCACAACATCCAGAGTGGGTGGTGTCTCACAGGCAGCCTTTTCAAGATTCCTCCCAAATGTGTTGGATGGCATAATCAACCTGATACCCCAGGAACTACACTTCCCCAATACTGTGCGTGAACAGCTCCTGGTCAAGCAGGGTTTCTACGCCATAGCTGGAATTCCACAAGTACTGGGTGCAATAGACTGCACACATATCCGATTTGTGCCACCAGCAGACAGGGCACACATATATAGAAACAGAAAGCACACGCACTCAATGAATGTGCAGGCAATAGTGGACCACCGTGGAATGTTCACAAATGTCATAGCAAAGTTCCCAGGGAGTGTGCATGATTCGTATATTTTCCAGCAGTCAGTCATCAACCAGCGCTTCCAGGATGGAAGATATGGGAATGCAGTCCTAGTTGGTAAGTAGTAATCCAACATATCACTTGCATCTACAGCACATACATGCAAAACAGAAATCTATCCACATCAATGTCACTGTATCACATACAAGGGGGCACATGTGCAATAACTGGTGCATTCCTGCTAAGCAGCAAGGATATGCAAGACATAGTGTGCCACAGCTCCACCATCATGGATGGGTGCCATTTACAATGCAGTGCGCCATGGTGCCAAAACGGCACAGATGCGTGATGCATCTGTGTCGGAAAAGTGACGCATAGCTGGAACAGCATTACAAGTGCAACGCAGATCCAGCAATGCTCTGGGGGACCCATCTAGTTAATGCTGAGTCAATCCTCATGCCTGCTTCAGGCAGGTGTAGACATGTGATGCAGCATGGGCCTAAAAGTGACTGAGTGAAAAGTTGAACATTTAACTCTGCTACTTTTAGGAGGTGTCCCAGTGGCGGAAGGCCCCCCCTGCACAGGAACACCTACATGTGGTGCAGCCCATTACAACGTGCCGCATCTCCCAAATGCATCACAATAAAAGTACCCCTGGCCCCAGCTTTGTCAGGTGGAAGGCAGCAAAACTCAAATGGGCAGGGAGTGAGAGTTGCAACAGAATGCAACTGGCACATAACTCCCAATAAGAAAAAGTGCCTGAAGCTACACGTGCATGGGAGGCCCTGGTGGGGGGACTCAGGATAATAGACAGGGAGGAGGATAGCAGGTCTGAGTCCTCAGTGGGGGTGGGACATGCATGAGTAGCTCCATTTGGATAGAGAGGGACTAGCACAGTGAGAGGCACCCGCAACATAGGAGGAAATAGAGAACTACACTATAGAGCGTACGCTGACTCATTGGTACATGACACACATCAGTAGTGATTTAGCAACACATAGATGTCACACTACTGCACCAGCGGCCGGGCTTGGGGGATGGGAGTTGATGGTCAATGTGCATGCCCAACGATGGGGCGTTGTGTAAGAATCATGTACCATTATACATGCTTGATTGTGGTTCATTGATGGGCTGGGCATGATAGCATCCACACTGAGGGTGGTCAATATGCTTTTAATACTGATTGCATACTTGTCCAGTCTTAACTTGTACAGTTGATTGGCTGAATTCATTTAGGCCCCTTTGACGTGTGTAGTATGTATTTAAGAAATTTAAAAAGTCTCATTACAAAAACATTTCCAACTTAAGATATGTGATATTGCTACATTCATCATGACCGCTGAGCACTCATGTCATTTAGTCTTGAGGCCAGGACTGGTAGGAGCACACAGTACAGGTAGTGGATGGTGTTCCACATGCTGGAGTTGATGTCCTTGTTGAACCTAACAAGGCCCCTATGGTCCATGCATGTAACAGGTAGCTCACTGGTGATGTGTTTCAGACCATGACCATGAGAAGCATGCGTTGTGTTCTGCAGCAGGATTGCTGAATGCTGGTGTACAGTAGGTCAAGTGTGTGTAGTGTGTACTCATGCCACCTATATAGCAAAGGTACATTACAGTGCAGTAGGTGGATCACTGTCTGTGGAAGATGGGAAAAGAGCCACACATGCAACTCCTCTGCACAATAAAATGATGTTGGATGGAGTCACAGCAGTGAGCCTGATTCACATGCTAACATGTAACATGCACTACAGCCTTCTGCTTAAACACATGGTCACCTTGAAATACAATATGACATCCATCCCAACACACTAATCCATGCACATAAACAACACATCCAGCACAACCAATTACTAATTCCGCTTTCCCTTGTATGTCACAGGGGACCAAGGATATGCACTGGGACCATGGATGATGACACCAGTACGTCACCCCACCACCCCTGCCCAGAGACAGTACAATGCGGCACAGATACGCACAAGGTCCATTGTAGAGCGGACATTTGGTGTCTTGAAGTCCAGGTTCCGGTGCTTGGATATCACAGGTGGCAGCCTGCTGTACAGTCCCGAATTGGTGAACAAAATTATCTTGGCATGTTGTGTGTTGCACAACATATGTGTCCGTACCAAAGCACCATGGATCCAAGTGCCCGAACCACCTGATGAAGATGAGGACGAAGATGAGGCTGGTGCTGTACACCCCACACCAAATGCTGCTGGACTTGCACGGAGGAACCGCATCATCAACAATTATTTTGCTTGAGTCAGTCACGTGTTGTCTTAGAAATAAAATTGTCACAAAAATAACGTCTTAATGTCTTACTGTCTGCCATGGGCACTGTACCCATCAAACAGTTACGTGTCACAATGAGTGGTCAGATGAGGCCATTATCAATGGAGGGTGGGAATGTGTACGCAGTACAGGTATGCCCTGCACCATGTCAAATGTATGAGACTCTACTTGGCAAGGTACTATGTAGGCTATACCATGTCAAATGGTTGTGTCACATGGTGCAAACACTAGCTGAGTAGGGTGCTGATTGTGATGAGGATGACATTCCTATACTGACTCAATTTCCACAATCCATGTATCATGGATTGGGCATGTTGTGTGAATCACACTAATCGGGAGAGTGTGAAATGGTGTGCATGATGCCAATAGTCATAGCAACATCCCAATACACATTGGTGCCAATCATCCAGACACATCTCCAGACCATGTCAGTCGTAGCAGCAGTAAACTGACCCTTAAGATGTGTACAATGTTCCTGATTACCAGCCAATGTTCATTTCCATAGAAGCATGCACAAGAAGTGGCGTATAACTAACCAGGGCCCTTATGAGATACATATCCTGTATATTTCCAAGCCAATTGTTGACGTATAATGTCAAGTACATATGTGCACAGATGGCCATACTGGCAATGAGGCTCCTGAACAATGCCTCAAAGATGTATGTGTGGATTGTGATTAGAGGAGCAAATAGGGCATGTAATGGCAAGAAATGTTGCTATGGGCGGTGACAAGTGGCGCCATTTGGATCAGGGAAAGGGCCTATCATTTAGACCACCTCAAAAGGAAAGGGCCAAATTTGAGTAACAAGTTGATGTGCCGTCTAATGTGGGTACAACATCAGTATGTCTGTCACAAGACATCAGCCTGGAAACTACTCCCACCTACAGATCCACCAGACCAAACATCACTATGCTGAGCAGAGACTTTGTAGAACGGATGGACCAAGACATGCATAACACCAACATACAAATTATTTTACATGGCTGGGTGAAGACACCTCCTACAGCTGGACAGACAAGTAAATGTGGATACACACTCACCCCTGGGTCATTCATAGATACCACCTAGACACATCTCTTATACCTATTCTACAATTACGTGACATCGTAACATCTACATCTGACATGACACATGCAGGTTCACACACGGTGAAGTCTACAGAAAGTGATGGGCCAATGTCACGTGTCCACCATGGGGGAGTAGCACATGTAAGAGGAAGCTTTCATCACTCATGGACCACTTGTGGACAAATGCCAACATGACGAGGCATGTGTGGTGGCTAAGTGTACAAATAGTACAGACGTGCTTGGGGCTGCCCGGAGCTACCTTCCAACTTGTACCTACACATGTAGGATGCAGAGCTGCTGGCCACGTTGGTAAGTTGTGGCCCATCTACACACCTGCTGCAGCCCTCCCCCAAATCTGATGTTGATGAAAGGCATGCTCATTGCACCTCAGGGCCAGAGACTCATGATTCACATACTACACACATAACAGTGTGAGTGCAGGGAATACTCAGTGAATGCAGTAGTGCCACTAATATTTATTCAGACTGTGTGTACCCTTTTGAACATATGATGCCAATATAGAAGTCAACCAGTGGTATGTATCAGTGCATGGCCTACTAGACCTGAGGACAGTAGTGCCTGCCCTGCTGCAACCAAACATGGACCAAGGAGCCTTCTCCTATCACATTTAGCACATCAATGCTCACTGGCATGTACCAATTGAAGACCTTGCCTGATGGACCATTCACATTGTGACAATGTCATAACATTGCATTGGTGCAATGGTGAGACCACATGTTTGCACATATCTACATTATTCTACACCATCTCTGGATCAGTATCAACATGTACAATGCTCGGATTCACATTGTCGTACATCCCTAAGGTATCAGTCGCCGGACCCTAAAAAGTAAGTTATTACCTTTGCTACATTTGACCAATACACATATCAAAGGGAAAATAATATTTTATTTACACTATATACAACTGGTGAGCATATAGGGCTAGTGCAGAGGGTGCCCGTTGGATGGCCAGACAGAGACAATAGATGTTAACAGGTCCAAGGGAAGAGGCATAGTTCACTCCACAGGCTGGTTGAGGTGGCAAGGAATGGGTTCATATGGCAGTCCATGGGGGTCCAAGGATGTTCCGGGGGACAGTGAAAGTGAGTGTAAGAAGTTCATGGGTGGCACGAATCAGAGTCCAGCAAAACAAAAGAAACTGGGGCATTGGTACAGAGGGATACTAACGCTTCCTCCTCAGCACAATTTCGCAGTCATCCTCATCTCCATCATCATCGGTGTCATGTGCCTCACAGGTGTCAGTGGGTGTTGTGGCAGCAGCCATGTGAGGCACTGACACTCCTGGTGTTGGAGCTGAGGATGTGGAGGCGGCAGCAGCATCCATCTGCACCAAACCCTGTGGCAGCAAGGAGGTGACAAGAAGGTGCAGGGCGGTGAAAATCCCAGTAACCTGGCGCATGTGTTCAGCCCTGGCAGCCAGATGTTGGGCCTGCATCCGCTCCATGCTCTCCAGAATCATCCTGATGTTCTCAAGTCCCTTGACGACATTGCTGGAGCTATCCTGAGCAGACAAAGCATGTTGCCGCTGTATCATGACTCCAGCAATGTCACCCATGGACTGGTGGAGAGCATGGAATGGGCCCTGGGTGTCAGTAAGGCGCCCACGGATGCCTGCGAGCTCGGCTGCCACGAGCTTGAAGCCCTCGTCCACCCTATCCCCCAACCGTTCCTGGAGCCCTATGATCCGCTGTTGGAATGCACGTGCCGTCGGATCTGGCCCCAGGGAAGTGGCTGGGGTGGTGGATGCCTGCTGCTCGTTGGTGTGAGCAGGGGGGGGGCTCTGCCGAGGGCTACTGGGTTGCCCTGCACGGGAGGCTGGGGAGGCAATGTCATTGAGTAGGAGTTCGATGTCCTCGATGTTGAGTGTAGCTTAGACATCCGGGTCAACAGTGAGTGCCTGTCCAGGTTGCTCTTCAGGAGGTGCTGTCTCGGCCTCTGCAATGTGACATGGGATATGAATTACATCACTGTCACAATCAATCATGCATTTGAACATTACACCTTGATACAGCATGACATTGTCTGATCATACTTGTTTACAGGAAAGGACCTCTGTTTGACAAATGGGGAATCATCTGAGGAGATTACAGGTGAGAAGTAGCAGTGGTACATGGTCGTCTCACAGTGCCCTATCTTCAATGGGACATACCAAAATGGTTCTGCCTTAGCACTAGGAAATAGCCTAATGAATGTGGAGTGTATCTTGACACTATGTGAGACTATTGGGACTGTGATGCATATTTACACTGGCTATCTGGCAGCCCTTGTGTGACCTCATCTCATATGCACAACATTCCACACATCACTTTGACTGACATCACCTCCCCCTTAGTGTGTGGCTCATCTCAGTCCTGCTTTAGGTTCATGCTGTTTGGCATTTGGATGAAATATACCTATCTGGACGCACCAGCCACATCCTTAGTGTGGACTGAGTAATGAAAGGCACATACATGTCCTGGTGTAATAAAGACTTACTGCAAAACTACCACCCATTCTAAAATCGGTATTCCAATGGGGAGTAGTTATGTGTCCAGCTAGCCACTATGGCCATGCCAGGGTTGCCCGCATTAAGTTATGGCGTGCTACATGTCTCCAATGGACCTCAGTGTCCGACAAAAAGGTGCAGTATTCCAATACCTGTTGGCTCCATGCATGTCCGCAGGGATGCCACAGTAATAGTGCAGAACGCCACAGCCAGCATGGATGTGATGCGTAATATGTGTTCTGCAGCCTGGGCACTAAAATTACAGTATCTGTGAGAGCCATCTATGCCGTAAATGTGTGGCATTGCTGGAGTGTTCATGCAAGTGCAAGTCAGCCATGTGCAGGTGCAAGTGCCAGTATGTGCAGGGTGTTGACATATGCAGGTGGGGGAGTAGTATTGATGGGTGACTATGGAAATGAACATCACTCAGAGTCATAGCCCTCCAAGTACCAGGGCTAACTATTGTGCAGATTGCTAAACAAGATTTGGATTCACACTGTAGCAAAACAGACTGAAGCAGCAGAAGCAGCAAGTAACCCAAGTATTACACAACACTGCATACCGAAAGGCAGAAAACACAGTCCCACACATCACCCTATGTCCACATGACATTAGAGTGTGGTGAGAACACCCAACGCCATCCATGCACAACATGGCCTGGGATGTCCTCCAGAAGCAAGCACAATGATCTGCCACACCCAACGCAAGCAACCTCCTAACGGCCCATGACACACACCACAAGGGCAAACACAGGCCCTACAGCCAACACAGCCACTGATGGAGAGTAGGCACAGAAGACCACAGATAATGACCAGCCAGGCCAAAGGGAACCAAAAGGGATAACCACCCTACAACAAAGGCACAGCATGAAGGAGGCACACCTCCAGACTGTACACAAACGCTAAACTGAGCACCTGCACATATACATCAGTAAGAGGTACACAACACAACAATATTAGAAACAAATACTGTGACAATGTGCAAAGGAATTAAAATACCTGACCCAGGAAGATTCAACTCAAGGTCCATCTGGCCAACAAGGGGCTCACATGCTCAACCCACAAACCACCAAAGGGCCATCCGGCCACACACAAAGCTTGCAGGGTGGACAGGGCCCAACCCTAGTTGAAGCAAAACACCACGTAATCCTAAACAACCTCCCGGATACCAATGCGGACACACCCCGTGTTGGACAGCACTCCAGGTAAAATGTCCACATGACTGGCATGGAACCAGAGGGTCCAAGGGAACCATACCCAGGTACAAAGTCACCCATAGTAGGAGGACAGGCCAATGCAAGGTGGTCCACACACACCACAGCCACCCCACAAGCAGAGCTGACACCCCACGACTGATGTGAAACAACAAGGGATCTCCGGCAAGCTACAGCAAGCAGGGCCGGACAGGGAACCAAAACCTGCCCCGTCAAGGTGCTCGGCTGTCCCCCGTGGGGAGGGTGGGTGTGCAACAGAGCTCCTTGCCAGGTCCGGTTTCCCTCCAACTTGGTTACAGGGAGGAGCTTGCAGCTATGCTGCACAAACAGCCCTGTAGGTAAAAGGGACCCCAAGGGCCCAAAAGCGGGAACCTACCCTTGTGGCGCACCAGGGGATTGCCCAGGGCCCGCAATGGTCAGTCCAGGCCTGGCAGCAAGGCCCCACTGCCAAACACAATGTAGTGAGTCAGACCCACCACGACCAAACTCCATGCCTCCCCACATGGGAGGCCCAAGCCAGTCCGACCTGCAGCAGGATCCACAAATCGTGTGCAATTGGTGGCAACGCACACATGTGACATTACACACCACCATGACACAGTGTGACCGGAACATCAACATCCTCAGGAGGTACAAAGGCAGTAAGAGCCCAGGGCCAACGAATCAACCATGGGATATACATAAGGCATAGGCTGCTATCACACACTAGACCTGTGCCAGCCTGCGCCACCAGAGGCACAAGACATGTACATTCGCACACGGATATCAATGAACGCTCCATGTGACCCCACTACCGCCCTGCATGAAGCATCACGCATGCTGAAAGCAAGTGCAGGGATAGGACGCAGCATTGGTCCAGGAGTGAGTGGCTGGTATCATTCAGAATTACATCAGCCAATGGTATGACGCGTAGCAACGCCAGTACACTACCTCCTGTGCATTTGTGCCACACCCGGTGGCAGCCCTTATTGCCGGTATACCTCTCTTCACGTGGCAAGACCTTGGGGATATGCCACAGCATTGGGCATCCTTTGCACCACATATGCTGCACATGGATTGTGCAACAGCAGCCGCACATAATGTAACGCTAATGCTGACATTCAGGGGTGCAAGGAACTTGAAAATCTGCACCATGATGTATGGTTTGTGGTGTTTGGATCCCTCCTATTGTGTGTTGCCTTCTACGTCTGCATGATGTAATGTCATATTTCCACCCTATGCATGAGATGTAGAGGCAAAACAAAGAATTTGACCAGTAACGTCTATGTAAATGCATTTGGAAGTGTCCATTTGGACGTCCTTCCATACTTTGCTACAGAACCATGATGAAAGAGCATTGTACCATTGATAGTAGATATAATTCCAGTAGGTAATCTGTGCATGATCACGTTCCCTCACCCCTGTCTCTTGTGTTGACCTAATTTTATGTTAAGATTAACTTGTAATTTGTGTTCACACCTCTCTATCCAAATAATTAGAAGATTTAGTGGGATGAAAAATATACTCATAATTTTTTGGTAATTTTCTGGTATTTTTTCCAATTTATATAGAGAAATCCATGATGTAATTCATTTATGGATAATTAATATTAATTATGTCGCTTAGCATTGGTTAGCGAGTAAATTTTCGTTGCAAATACAAAAAACGGGTCGCATTTCGATCGATTTTATATATGACTACCATCGCTAACACCTATTATTTTCTCGCTAACACCTATTATTTTGTCGCAAACACTTATTATTTTGTCGCTAAGTCGGACTTTTTACCAGCAAACACAGGAAGTGGTGTATTACTGCTTCCTGTCACTTGGGTGTGGTTTCTACTTTCACTTTCTCTTTTCTGCAATTGCTGGTGCATTGGCTGGGTGTAGGAGGTGTATGGTGGTTGGTGTGTTGAAAGTTGGATTTGGAGAGTGTTGCAGCGTGCTCTGTCTTGTCTAAAGTGTGTGTTTGTACTTTTTGTAGTGTTTTATACAGTTTGTGTGTCTACTGTCCTCTGGTTTGTCTGCAGTGTCTGTTTGTTTTGTTACTTGTATTGTACACAGTTTGTGTGTCTGGTGTCCTCAGTTTTTAAGAGTTAATTCAGGGGTTAGTTTGTATATATTATTAGAGAGTTTGTTAAGTGGGTTATTATTTATTAGTTTTTATAGGGTTAAGGGGGTCAGGGAGATGCCTGCTGTTGGGAGGTCGGGGAGGATGAGTGAGGAGGCATTGGGGGGGTTTTTGTAGTTGATAAAATTTTATCTTCCTAATATGTCGGAGGCGGGGGGCCGGATCCTGCTGGGGTATGCTGTTGGGGGACGCAATGTGCGCTGGGAGCGTGTGAGGCTCCAAATGGAGCACTACTTCAAGATAGCACGCTCTGTGCATCAGTGGAAGCACCGCTGGCAGGACATGACTGCGCGGGAGGCCGACCTCCTGGATTACACCGGAGTGCTGCCAGGCTTACAGGGTGGTAAGTCCTACACCCATAGTTTCACTTTAATGTTCAAATGTAATATAAGTGCGTTACGTGTGTGACATGTGTGTATGGGATGTACATGCTGACTCGTTACTGTGATACTGTGACAAGGTCTTGATGACAATGTCATTTCCCTAGGGGCCATATGTATCATGGCAAAAATAGTTTTGTAACGCAGACATTAGCTGATTTGCGGCGTCAGCAAACCCTTTATTTGGTAAATGGCATTTATGTTACATTATTTGTGCAAAGTTAGGAATGGCAAAATTAGCTTTTGCTTAATTTGCTATTACATTTGAGGAATAGCTACTTTAGCAATTCCTTACATGCTATCTATCAGGGCAATTTACATTCAAAATCGCCATTTGGGATTCACAAATTACCACCTTCTGCTAGTTGGTGGTAAGTAGCGCTATTTTATTAATGTGCTCTGTTTGTCTTTTAATCATCAATAGCTGCCAAGTGACGCTCATACATGCTCTTGCAGCATGTCTGTGCGCCTTATGTGCACACATGTCATTTTTCATGGGTACTGCAGGGTGTTCACGTGACACCCCTGCACCATTTGAAACAATGCAATTAGCAATTTGGTAATTGCAAACTTCCCCATTAATTCCAATGGGCCTCATGGCACACAGAAATGATTGGGAAGATTGTGATCTGCAAATTGCTAATCGCTATTTTGGAATGTTGATGGTTCGCAAGCAATACGCAAATTTCAACATACTCACTATTTTGCAATTTCGACTTAGCGAATTCTAATTAATCGCAATTTACTAATCGCTAAAGGGAATGTTTATACATCTGTCCCTATGTAATTTGCACATGATTTGCTTCAGTTAAGATTGATTTGGACTCCCACTTCCCGGCACATTTTAGCAGAGTGACATGCCTCTTGGGGTAATTTGGCAGCGCTGTTGCATTACTTATGTGACTGAGTAGCAACGCAAAAGTTGCCCCATGGTGCAGGGTAGGTACAATATCACTATTCTTGGAGAATCCTCACTACCTACAGTTATGCACCTTTAGGGTGCATTCTGCCGCAGTGGAGGGCATTCATACGCAGGAACACCTCTATGAAGTGACATACTTAAAAGTTTCAGGTTACAGTCATTCACTTTTGTGTTTTACAGCTCAAGAGTGTTTTACATCCCAAAGGATTGTGTGTCAGCCTCTTACTAAATGCATACGTACCATCATACGGAGTACAACGTACACATGATGCCTGTGTGGACATGGTGCTTAGGAATTGCATGACCCAACTGTCATGTGCATGTGTGACTGTGGTTATGTTATGTTTGGCCACCACTGCATTAGCAAGCCCATGTGTGCATGCCAATCATTGTGCACAGAGTCATTAGTACTATGTGTGAATCCCCTACTAAGTGAAGTTGCATTTCTTGTGACTGAAAAGTTTTTCCTCATGTTCATCATGTTTCTGTGAAGTGTCTGGATGCCATACAATGACACATATTTAATTTTGTTAACTCACAGATGGTCGGCAACCCATCACGCAGGCTGACGTGGACCGTTTCAAGGACCCAAGAGCCACTGGTGAGTAATTGTGAAGTACATTGGCATGTGTGATGTAATGGATGTCATTGAGAAACGCAACACACGCTAGTTTGGCAATGCTGGTGTGTTCCGCATGTCACTGGGCCACAAGGTTCTGAGTATTGTTGTGTCATTATTCAGACAATATGTATGAGAGTGTGGTTAGACGCATATCTATCTAAATTGTGACATTGTCCATGAATGGACGATGCAACTGCTCTGATTACCTGTGCATGACATCCAGCACAGATTATAGCAAAATAGCCAATGATTCTGGGATCATGCAGGCATTACGCTACAGGAGTTTCACACATGGCTACATATTATCACGACCAGCACAAAGATGTATACACGCTTCATCTGCAGTACACTGCCTCTGAAGCGGACATTGAGATTTACTTATATATCCTCTAACACACCCATATCATGCCCGGTTAAGTCAATGTCATGTGTAAGGTATGCATAGATCACACCTCATCCACACAAGTTTTGAAGGTCCTTTTGCAGTCTCATTCTGATGAAACTGTGCCATAGAGGTTCAAGGCAATATGGCACCACATATTGGGAACAGGCAAGTTTACCAACGTTCACAGGAGAGTGTGTGTTGATAGATGGATAATGGGTGAGGGGGCAGTTCATTACACCGCCAAGGGGCAAGAGAAATGACCTAGCGTAGCCATGTTGAGAGGGACTTACACAAGACAGGGTCATGAATGTTTTGTCACATGATCTGAGTGGTATATTTTGCCGTTCCAGGTCTTCTCCTTTATGAGGCCTTTAGGTCCTGGCCTAGACTGGGTGTCATGCATGCAACTCAGAATCTTATAGGGGCATATTACCAAGTGATAGCGATAATTATCGCTATTGCTTGGTTAGGGGGGAAAAATATTGCCGAGCATCAAGGATTTTTACCGCTGAGATACCTTGATATTATCAAGGTTTAGCTCAAAAGCGGTGAAATTCCTGCGCAAAGCATGAATATCGCAGAAAAATCAGCTAGATTCTTGCATTATCGTGACAATGCTCTTCTTAGCCATGTTATCCACCTTCCATGGGATAACATGGCTGAGTACTGCTTTTAGCAGGCGTGAGCTTTTGGAGATATTTGCGCTTAGCGTAAATATGTCCAAGAGTTGTTAATGGGAGTTAGAGATGTTAGCAACTGTTTTCAGTCGGTCACATGTTGGCAGGCCCACTTTGCATGTCATTAGCGATGATTATCGCTGACATGCAAAGTGTGCCGCTAAATGCCCGCTATCGGCTACAAGCTGTCGGTAACTGGTGTTAGCGACAGCTTGGTACTAGGGCAATACAATTATCGCTGCTTTAGCGGGAAAAAGTCCCGCTAATGCAGCGATAATGCCCTTGGTAATTTGCCCCATAGTTCCTTTTCTACCGCATGATGAGCCTGTGGTGTTTTTACTATGTAGGCGTGGAAGGGGTTCTAGGCGACTGGTCGTGAGTCAGTGTGGCTGGCATATTCTGCAGGGTCTGCTGTTTGCCACTAATTTTTACATGTAGTCATGTTATCAGAGGATTGCTGTCATCGGTGTGGCTGAAGGCCAGGCCCTGCAGCAAAGGGTTCCTTGCTTCAATAGGATGGCATTTGGAGTTATTCCATATTTTACACATGAACCCATAGCAGGTGAATTTACCTGGCTGACGGCCTTTGGCCAGGACAGGGCATGTTATTTTGTTTGTCGTAGGTCTAACGTCACATGTTTGCAAGGGGCAGAGGAGCACAGTTCCAGCTGCCACCTTTCATGTGACCAAGATACCTCAGGGCTGCCAAACGGAATGCGGTCTGTTTTACTGCTGTTTCGTTAGCATTTGTTGATGCTCTTCTAGTTACGCATGTTAAACATGCTGTTTGTACAACAGAGACGTGTGTCAGTGTAGTTCGTCCCACACATACTCAGTTACTGGTTATTGTCGGCATACAATACACTTAGATGGGCCGTACTATTTCCCGACGTTGGCCAGCAGACTAAAGTATAGATTGGACAGCATTGGACTTAGGATAAATCCTTGCCCCATGACCAGGACAGCTATGGGATTTCTGAGGTGCATATTGTGTAGGCCTTTATGGCGTGTTTTGATGCTGTTTCCTGCCGATGTACGCAGCAATATTGACGAGAACTTCCTTGATATTCTTGACACCTGTTGCTGGTAGGGGTGTCCCGGTCTTATTCCCATGCATGTAGGCTGAGCTTACATAGAGTTACCATTGACATATTCATATAGCCACACTGGCAAACATATGAGAGAGTGGCTGTCTTGTCAGTGACTACATGACCTGTACACATTTACAGATAGACACACATGTCTGCACATGTGCATCGTAGAGCAGTATCAGCAGTGTGTCGCAGGGTCAGATGAGGGTGGGGCTGCCCATGGAGGGGTAGTGCCACACTACTAATGTTAATTGGACTACTTGCACACTCTCAGGATGCAAAAAGGTGACATGTTATCACTCTCTCATTTGGCATCTGATTTGTCAGTACATCACACTTGCCATGTACTGTGATGTCACGTTCCAGGGCCTGTATAGTGGTAAGTAGGGCTTGTCAATTATGTGGGCAGGTCAGTTTGAGACGTTACAGGATGTGACATATGTGTTGCCTCCCATGTGGTATGTGATTTGTGCCATATGATATGATGATAGGCAAATGAACCAGTGTAATTTGTTTGGGATTGACATTTCCCCTTTTTTTCAGACAACATGAATGCAGAGGAGACCCATGATTTCAATGTGGCCAAGGAACGGTGGCTTCACATCCGCAGGGTCAAGAAGGGGTTCAAGTCCATGGCACAGAGATACGCTGCAGCTCGTCGGGATGGGACCTGGCATGCGATGCCAGAGGCTGTTGGACACAGTGACTCATCTACCAAATCCAAGGCTGGTGGCAAGGCTGGCGGTGGAAAAAAATCGGACACAGTGGTCCCACCTGTTCCGGTACCAAGCACATCAGCCATTCCAGGTACCAGCAGCCAGGGGCCAACTCAAGCTGCATCCAGCCAGGGAGCTGGCCAGTACACACCAGGGCAGGATCCGGGGGCACCCACCACAACGCCGGCAAGGGCTGACAATCAACAAGATATTCTGACAGAGCTGGCCAGGAACAACAGCTTGCTCCTGGATGTGCCCAATGAACTGGTAATGGTGAACCGGCGGCTGAATGACATTGCGGTAAAACTTGGGGTACCATAGTCCTGGACTTCTTCTGGCCCACACCCCTCTTCTGCCTTCCCTCCTTGTTCTCAGTTTTGTGTTTGTATATAGTTGTATAATCGGATATAGATGTAGAATAGTTTTAGATTAGGTATAGTTAGTTTAGTGTAGTGTGATATCGTTAGGTTAAGATAGTGTTGGGGCTAAGTTTCTTTTCTCTTTGGGTGGGGGGTTTATGTCCTTTTGTAGTTTGTGTAGTAGGGTTTAGTTAGCATAACATGTGTAGTTTAGTTTATTATGTGTGTAGGGATTTTAGATATAGTGTTAGTTTTAGTGTTTAGTGTAGTTTTAGATAGGTAATTTTTTATACAATAAATACTTTTACATTGGTTAATACTTGCATTGGTGTCAGTTAGGTTGCAGAGTGGGGGTCTTCACACATTCTATGCTTCTGAGGTCATCAGTGGTGTGATCCCTGTATGTGTGACTTTGGATGCAACCTGTTACTGGGATGCATGCATAGTGTTCACTACACTTTAGGTGTGGTATCTGTTGACTTGCATGGTTGACAGGTAACGTGGGATTTATTGTGTATGTGCAAAATCTGGGGGCATATTACCAAGGGAATTGTCACCACATTAGGTGTACTTTTTCCCGCTCATGCAGCAATAATTTTGTCACCCTATTACCAAGCTGTCGCTAACACCAGTTAGCAACAGCTTGTAGACGATAGCAGGCATTTTGGGGCCCACTTTGCATGTGTGCGATAATTTTGCTAATGACATGCAAAGTGGGTGTGCCAACATGTTAGCGACTGTAAACAGTTGCTAGCATCTCTGACTCTGGCTATGAGCATTGTAACAATAATGCATGTATGTCGCAGTTTTCTCAGCCATATTCATGCATTTAGCTGGACTTTTTACGGCTTCTGAGATGGACCTTGATAGTATCACGGTATCTCATCGGTAATCACTCCTCGGTGCTCAGCATTTATGATCGCTATTGCTTGGTACTCTGCCCCCAGCTATTTGGCGTTCTGCTATATTGCACTGACTGGAATGACAGTCCACAGTTTTGCTACGTTGCTGGCATACTTGTGCATTTGGTAGCAATATGACCAAATTTGTGCCCACATGTGCCTGTCACTTTGCCAGCACACCATGATGCAACAAGGTCCCTTGAGTTTACTGGTCGTTATAGTGTGTACGCCAAGAAGATATTTCATACTGCTAGTGTGTGGTGGAGGTTGCCAAACAGGTAGACGTTCTATGTGACTTCACATGCATCTTGTTTATGAGGGGTCAGAGACCAAGCAGTGCAGCAGGTGTGGTGAATGCAGGCACCTTGTCACAGGAGCTTCAGAGGGATGGGGCTTGTGCACCCAACCACCCACCCACACTTCCACCCATGCCGCTGGTCACACATTGGACACCACCTTCTACACAGGCACCTACGTTACTTTCGTACACAACACCTGTTTCCACAGGACTGTACCGTGCTGCATCCATTCCCCCATTCACTGTACAGTTCACAGACCACCGCACACAACAGGTAACTCACCACTGCTGGAGGAGAGTGACTGTAGACCAGCTAATCACCACCCTTACCCACAGGCCACACAACAACTCCACCAACTCCAACGCTGCAAGCCCCCTCCTCAGGCAGTGTATGTACAACTGTGACAACACACTTGTGCCACTCAAGGTACCCTGTTGTACCCACACCAGCAGGCCAGCTGCCACGTTCACCTATGTGCTGGTATGTATCCTGCGTTGGATGGCAGAAACATGAGTGGTTATTGGTCACCATATACACTCCACACAACCACGCACACCACAGGGATGCCATACACATACATCTCCGCCGCTTGTGATTGGACAAGGGTTGCTCCTTGTAAACCTAAATTAATGACAACACACACTGGAGCAAGGGTCTCTTCTGCATCATCAGGGAACTCTCAGGCTCCAGCTCCAACACCAACGACATGACTCCCTGAGTGGAACTGTGCAACTCACTAGCCATCTTCTTCTACTGCTAGCTCGCTGATGTCCATGACAGCTTCAACACGACACCCACCCAACCTATGCCAGGGTCCCCCTGTGTACACCAGCAGCGCATGCCACCTGACCTCCCGGTCCAATGTCAACGGCTAGAAGATACACATGGTTATGTACTCCATCCACTCACGCTCCCTGTCAGACCTATTCCCACACCACAGGGCAGATTTATGAGGCCGTTGCGCCTCTTTGCACCAAAATTGCGTCACTTTATTTGACGCAACTGCGACGCAAACAGTGCACCCTATTTACAACGTGACGCATGTAGGAGATGCGTCACGTTGTATGGCACTGCGCCATAAGGAGCCATTCCTGCGCAGGGGGGCCGTTCCTGTGCAGGAACGCCTCCTGTAAGTGGCTGAGTGAAATCTATGAGATTTAACTCAGTCACTTTCAGGGCAATGCTGCGTAAGAACCCTGCGCCTGCTTGAAGCAGGCGTGGGTCTTGATGCAGCATTGTGCAGATGGTGTACCCCTGAGCCTTGCTGGAGCTGCGTTGAGCTTGCGGCGCAACTCCAGCAATGCGCCACATTTCCGGCACTGATGCCTCACGCATCAGTTCTGTTTTTGCGCCATGGTGCGCAACATTGTAAATGGGGCGCACCATGGGTGGCGGAGCTGTGGCGCACTGTGGCGCACGTTAACTGGCGCATCCCTGGGGATGCGCCAGTTGACATCAATCAGCCCCCACATATGTTACATGGCAGATGCTGCTATCTGAGCTGACTACATTACAGCAATATTTCCATGGAGCTTGCTACACAACTTATTCTGCACCCTCCTCAACTTGCCAGAGCCAGGCCACATGGACCTGAGGTGCTTCCAGCCTTTCTCCCTGTTCCTGTTTCCAGGGCCGATCACTGGGAATTGTTCTACATGCAACTGGCCCACCACCTGGTAGTCAACAACATCCACTACCCATCCCAGGACTGCATCATTGGAGTCCACACCACCCTGCCGGTACTCATGTCTACCACTGACAACATTATGTGCCACCTGTGCAACAGCTCAACATCTGCCCTCATCCTCCTGGTGATGTGTCCCTATGCCTGCATGACCCGGGCTCTCCAGGACTTGTAGTACGTTACATGGGGGTATGCACTGTGTACACGTGCATGGTACATGCATGCGACTGTGCCCATCCACCCACTTCCACCTGTTCCTATTTGACACTCACCCTGGTGTTGTTGTGTGTCTTCCAGTACAGCAGTATCCTGGCCTCTGGCTCCGATGACACTCTCCTCACTGATGACGTTCGCTACAATCTCTTCCACCTCATCCAGCTCCTCCTGTGGAGCTGGTCCACCGCCTCCCGTCAGACTTGCTGCCCTTAGGTTTGCTCCCAGTTTCTTTTTTGTTTTGCTTTTTGTGTCGTGCCACCGCTTCTTACACTCGTCCACTGTCCTCCTGTCATTATTTCCTGCCATATGTCCCTTTTCCTCGCCAGGGTGACTCTGGAACTGACAAAGAGTTCCTGCTGGTGTCGCGTCACTTCCTCAACCAGTACCTGGTTCTCATCTGGAGTGAACTTAGGGTTCCTCTTCCTCTTGCCCCTTCCCTGGCTCTCTGCCTGGCCTTCCTGGGTGTTGGTAGTGCCCTCTGCACTGGTCCCTGGCTGCTCACCATAATTTTGTACATTTTCCATGTTTGGCAACGATTTTCTCTTTAGCGGGCATTTTTTCGTCCCGCTAACGCGTTTTATGGTAGCCTTGGGCCTATTGGGTTAGCGATAATCAACGCTGATAGGCCCAACGCGTTTTTTTTCACGTTAGCGTGCGGCGGCTTAGCGTGGCCACGCTACTTTTACCGCATGCGTTTATCGCATTTTCGGGGAAATATCGCCACCATGCTGGGTGTTGATAATACCTCGCTACGGCGGCGATATTTCCAGGCGATGCTTCGCGATAAAAATTGTCGCGATAAATATCGTTAGCGATATTTTTCGCCTATTGTTGATAATATCCCCCTGTATCTTCAGTCCAAATTCCAGTCTGACATTCACTCGACTGATGTTTTTTTAGGATTCTAAATACCGATTTATATGATCTTATTTCAATATCATCTAAACGTTTTGCATCATTGCCCCGAAAAATAACAGAACCATAGTCCAATGAAGGAATTAACTTCACTTTCATGGCCTTCATCAAATGGTCATGATTTGGTCATAGTAACTTATCCCTCAATTGTCTAAAGGCAAATGTAAGAGATGAGCCTTTAGCTTCTAGCTTGTTAAAATGTTTCCTGAAAGATAAATTATGATCAAATGTAATACCCAAATATTTATAGGTTTTTACACAGTCAACAACCATACCGTTGATATTCCATTCTTTAACACCTGGTTTACCTTTTCCCATGGTCATTATTTTTGGTTTTTTAAATATTTATTTTTAGACCATTCCTTGCGAATTAGACATTAAAATAGTCTGTTAATCTTTTAAGGCCAATCACTGTCTGACTTAATAAAATAGTATTGTCAGCGTATTGTAAATATTTAATCTCTTGGCCGATCACAAAAGGGGAATGAGCATTAATATCTTTAAAATGGGCAGTGAGATCAGACGTAAAAAGAATAAAAAGGCAAGGGGCCAAAACACAACCTTGTTTCAAGCCGATGTTTGTTTCCAGGCGTCGGGTTAAATGACTACCGTCGTCTACTTTAATCTGGACCCAAGTATCCAAATATAGCAGTTTAAACATTTTTAAGAGTGCGTCAGATATTCCCCAATGATATAATTTTGACCATAATATGTCGCGGGGCACAGAGTCGAAGGCTGCTTTTAAATCAATAAAACATATATACAGATTTTGTTTCCTAATTTTAGCTCTTTCGCCTAATAAAGTTAATAAAACTAAATTTGAGTAGGTTGATTCTCCCTTTCTGAAGCCAGTTTGTAAATTTGGTATCAGTTTTTCTTTTGAGGCCCATAATTCCAATTCCTCTAGCAAGCAGGTTGCGAATATTTTAGCATCAACATCAGTTAGGGCTATTAATCTATAATTTGCTGGATTATCTTGAGGGCCGCTTTTGTAGATTGGTTGAACGATACTACCCTGCCAAGAGCCTGGAATTTTACTGGTTCTAATTACATCATTAAACAGCACGGTAAGAACCTCTGGCCAATCCTTCAAGGCAGCTTTAAATATGGCATTTGGCATTCCATTGGGGCCAAGCGCACCATTTGATCGAATCCTATGTACCACTTTTTTTACTTCATCAACTGTCCATGGCTCAATAACCGGGATATTTGTCGGGGGTTGCCCAGATATCCTTAACCGATATCATCGAAAGTATCAACTCTATACTTAAAAATTGAGGGGCAGATTTACAAGCCCCTTGCACCACGTTTACGCTGCCTTGCGTGACGCAACAGCGGCGTAAACGTGGCGCATCCCTGCGAGGTATTTACAACCGGACGCATCTAGGGAGATGCGTCACGTTATAAAGCCCAGCGCCGCAATGGGGGCGTTCCCACGGAGGGTGGGCGTTCCGGCGCCTGTGCGCCTCACAAAAGTGCCTGTGTGAAATCTACAAGATTTCACGCAGGCACTTCCGCGACGATGCTACATCAAATCCTTATGCCTGCTTCAGGCAGGCGTAAGGACTGACGCAGCATGTTTAGTATTGGGCGGCCCGGAGCATTGCTGGAGTTGTGTCGTGCTTGCGACGCGACTCCAGCAATGCGCCGCCCTTACGTCACGAGATGAGTCACGCATCTGCCTACCCTTGCACCATGGCGTGCTGCATTGTAAATGCGGCGCATCTGCCGTGACGCAAGGGTAGTTTTGCGTGACGCATTTGTTCTGGTGCATCTATGCTGCCATGCAGAGATGCGCCAGAACTCGTAAATATGCCCCAAAGCATCAGGTCCAGATGGAATATGTCTTTCTAGCTGACATTCCCAATTGGTCCAGGTACATGTGGGCTTTACAAATGGTACAGCAGCTGGGGCCCCCATACCTCCTTTGCAGCAAAGAGCAAAGGTCATTCTGGTTCGTATGAAGGGGGACCATTCACTGCCTACAAATTACAGGCCCATCACCTTAATAGATGGAGCGCAGAAGGTTTTCTTTCCTGCCCTGCTTACCAAAATTACTGATTGGATGGAGGAGAACAACATGCTATCCCCCTTCCAAGCAAGGTTCAGGAGAAAAATCAGTACCATCTACCGAGGCTTCTGCTTCACTCTATTGGCCTGGAAGACTGTGACACTAGAGCAGGGCAGTCTCTATACTGTTTTCATTGTTCTGAAGTTAGCTTTCAATCTTATTCCTAGGGCCACTCTTTGGCAAGTCTTTCAAGATCTGGGGCTCCCACAGGACATTCTGGCACTCCTAGTACAATTGCATGAGAGAAACTTGATGGGGGATCAAGGCATTTGACAGACCCAATAAAGGTTGTAAGAGGGGTGAGGCAGGGCTGCATTCTAGCCCCCTATTTATTGTCACTTTTCATAAATGTGGTGGTGAAACATCTAGCGGAAGTCCACACAGACGCTCCCCCATTGGGGAGTGTTAAAATAACTACTTTGCTGATTGCGAATGATACGCTATTAGTCTCTAAAACCCCCAGAGGCCTTCCATTGTTACTTGATTGCTTCATTTCTTTTTGTGAGATGAGAGGATTGGAAGTCAACACCTCAAAGACAAAATTCTTGCTAATGAATCCTCACAAATCATTCAGAGGGAAACTATTATTGGGTGGGATTCCATTGGAAAGAGTGGATTCCATCTTTTATCTTGGCGTAACCCTCACAGAAAAAATAGCAGGGAAACAGCATATCTCCGAGCGAATCCTCCAGCAGAGGAAGACTACTGGGGCTTTAATTTTAGAACACAGGGCGTCACAAACTACACCGATCGCAGCCCCACTCCAGATGTACGATCAGAATGTGGTAGGTTTGGCGCTGAATGGGGATGAAATATGGAGGTTTGACAACCTGACACTGAAAACAAATTCCTAAGATCACTCTGTTCCCTTCCCTAGAGTACCCCGCTCACTCCACTAAGGTTAGATGTGGGCAGAACTAGAACAGTGGATAAGGCGAGGCTTTACCCACTTCTTTTCTGGCTCCACCTAAAAAAAACATCTGAGCTTAGTCACTATGCAACTGCCCTTGAAGAAGTCCTTAAGCCTGATTGCTTCAAATAAATTGGCTGGTTCAGTAACATCAAGACATCGCTCTCTGCAATAGGTCTGGGGAACTTATGGGAAGTGACAGATACCAGCTTACTACCTAGTAGGGAGTGGGTTTAGTCCTATTACTGGAATTGGTTGGTGGAGAGAGCCATCACACATGCAATAGGAGGCCACCTCACAATAGCATTTATGGAGTTCAAGCTGCATGGTGTGTTTGAACCTTATGTGGAGTTCATCACTATCCCTCAAGAGAGAAAGTTATATATCCATTTCAGGTTTGGATGCCTCCCCCTGAAATCGTTCACAGAATCATGGAACAGGGGCTCTTCAGCCAACACTATGTCACTGTCCATGCTGCTCTGAGACTGAGGATACCACCAAGCACGTTCTCTTTGCATGCCCATTATACAAAAACCCAAGATCTAAATGGCTAGCCCCAGCCTTTGGACAACTGGGAACCCAATGTCATTTAGAAGCATTATGCATCCTCAGAAAAGACACAAGGCCATTAGTAGTTTGTGCAATGGCTACATTTTTGGGGAGAATGTGGTTTATTAGGAGGCAGGTGCATAAAAAAACCATCTAAGTACACCCTCAGATTACATTTTTATCAAAACTCCAATAACCAACAGTCTAAATTTGACATTTTCTGTATAAATATATATTTATAATATATTTAGACTTAAGCCTAAATTACTGAGAACTTGGGCAATTTTGTATTTTTGTACGTTATGCATTACCACTTTATGTACATTTTTATGGCTCTATTTCTCCTCTTAGCACTAAAACTGAGTCCCCTTTGATGCTATTTTTTACCAAGGTCCCATTCCTTTATGTCTCATGGTTTCGGTAAAGTAGTACTTCATATGAATTGTTGCTCTAGATCCGAGATTGTATTTGATAAATTCATTTCAAAGATAAAGGAGATTTGTACCTTTATACTTTTGATTTGCTTTACATGTATTTTAGATTTTTAAACTAAAAGCATGGACGTTTTTATGTATTGCTTTTTCGATTCTACCTTGTGTTAGGGGATTTGAACTATAATCTGACAGGAGGAAAGACGAATAAGAATAAGAATAAAAATCAAAATATACGAAACAAGCTGAAAAAACTAGGCCTAGTCATCCTAAATGGAAACATGAAGGGAGATCAACCTGCCGGTATTACCTTTTCCTGTGGAAAAAAACAATCAATTATTGATTATACAATAATTAGTAAAGAGCTAACGCCCCGGGTAGACAATTTCTACATCTCAACACGACCTGAGAGCGATCATTTCCCTCAGGAGACAGTATTATACTTAAACATCAAGCAAAAGGAGTGTGTAGCATCATTAGCTGCATGGCCTGAAATATATAATTTACAGAAGCCTAAATGGAGAGAAAACATCATGGAAGACATAATGAACATGGTGAATGAACACATAGAGAATGCTGAGGAGTCCGCAGGACAATTATTAAGTAACTGGGAAAATCTATGTGAAGCACTCCTGGACAAATTTCCGGCAAAACCAATAAGCAAAGGTAATCACGGGGCTATTAAAGAGCCATGGTACACAACACAGCTGAGAAACAAAAAAAGAAATATTGCCAAAGAGGTAAGACAAAAAGCGCAAGCAATAAAAAATGGGGAAAAAAACAGACAGCTGAAAGATTAAAAAAATGAGAAAAGACTATAAGGTGGAATGTAGAGTGGAAAAAAGGAAATACAGAGAAAAGTTATGGGAAGATCTGCTGTGGGCAAGTAAATTACCGAAGAGTAAAGAATTTTGGGACATTATCAATAAATTAATGAAAGGATACAGAAAGCAAACAACATCAGAATAAGCAAAAACACTTGGTTAGAATACATTGATAATTTGTACAACCCCGAACTAGGAATAGAAAAGGCGGATGCAGCAAGGTCACTGAATGTAAAGGAAAAAGGAACGCACCCCGAGGCAACCAGTACTACTATTGAAAGTGGAAAAATCCAGTTTAGCTGGAAAGCAGATGATCAAACTCTGACAACCGTTAAACCCATAAAAAAATTGATAAAAAATCTGAAAGCGGAAGGAGCAGCAGGCCCAAACGGGCTACCTAACGCCCTGTTCAAACGAGACCTGGACGTTTGGGCAAAATATCTAACACCTCTTTTTAACAAAGTTTTCCGAGATAACAAGATCCTACAGTCCTGGAGTGGTAACCTGTTCCACCCAATTTATAAGAGCGGCACCAGAACAGAACCCGGGAATTACAGGTTGATTGCCCTGATTGACGTAGAGGCCAAACTCTATGCTTCATGTATCCTGGAACATCTACAAGAGTGGACAGAGGAAAACAACATCATCCCAAAATTCCAAACAGGCTTCAGACGGGGTATGGGCACCATTACAAACCTAACAGCCTTGACAATTCTTACGGAAAAAGCTGAAAGGAAAAAGGGAGTATTAGTGGCTTGCTACATTGACCTAAAAGTGGCATTCTATAGAGTGCCGCGGGACCGTTTGTGGAAGAGACTTAAAGCATGGGGATTGCCACAGCCACTGATAAATGCAATACAATCACTATACAGTGAAACATGGGCCACTGTTAAACTTGGGGACGAACAAAGAGTCTCTTCAAAAATAAATATAACAAACGGACTAAAACAGGGCTGCGTCCTTTCACCATGCTATTTAATTTATACTTAGCAGACTTGAACAGTCACTTAGAACAAATAAATGGACACCCACCGATTTTGGCAAAGGAGCCGGTTCAATACTTACAGTATGCAGATGATATTGTCCTGGTAAGTCAAACTCCGATAGGGCTGCAAAGGACAATAAACAAACTTATAGACTACCTGAACGTTCAAGATTTAGAATTGAATAAATCCAAAACCAAGGTGGTAAGATTAGCGGGCCCAAGACAAGGAAACTATAAATGGTACGCAAAGAACTGTCAAATAGAGGAAACAAGAGTTTATAAATACTTGGGCATCAAAATGAAAAGAAATCTGTCAACAGTGGAGCAGAAAAAGGAGATCACAGCAAAAGCTCAATCCTTAATATTTGCCTACAAACAATTATCCAAGAAACTGGAAAGCCCTTCACACGGGCATCTTTTAAAAATCATGGCAGCCCAATTGCTACCAACCTTTTCCTACGGTCTGGAAACCTGGCATGGCCAAGAATGTAACATCTTAAACAAATTACAAACCAAGATTTATAAAACGGTATTCAATCTTTTTAAAGATTCCTCGCCAGCACAAATTTGTTTGGAATTCGGATTACAGAACCAGGAATGCCAAAGGAAGGCAACCATGGTAAATCTATGCTGGAAACTCAGAGCAGCAGAGTGGGGAACTTTGAACAACTTATGCTGGTTGGAAATAAAACAACAAATGGAGCAAAGAACCCCAAATACGTGGGGGGGCCAACTGCGGATAGCACTGGATGAATTAGAGGGATGTATGACGTTACCACGCATACTATTACCCCGCATACCATTACAACGCGGTATTTACAATGCATACCGTTACAACGCATAGCGCTTTGAGGTGCTGGATAGTGGTAAGTATAATTTTATATTCCAACTCCAGTCCCCGTGGACACTAGGGAAGGTGTTGGATATAAAATTAAACTTATTCCCTATCCTAGAGCGCCCCCCAGCGCAATGCGTTGTAATGGTATGCGTTGTAATGCCTGCGTTGTAAGTGTAGTAGGTGGTAAAAAATGCGTGGTAAACGTTGTATACCGAATTAGAGATCAATGGGCTTTGGAACAGCAAGATGGAAAAGTCCACATTTAAAAAAGCTTGCAATAACAAAGCAAAATCATTATCCTTCGTGGAGGATAAAAGGGGATTACTAAGACGCCACCACGCATAGGTCATAATAAATTCTTACACACGGCTAGGACCACAACCCTATCTAGCAGCTCATTTCCGATTGTCTTTAAAAAGGAGATTCATGCCATACAGATTTGGAGATCTTTGTTCATTAGACTTGGCGCCCACCTGGAAAAACAAGCATCAAACAAAGGCATTTCGTTTATGTGGCTATCACATTGAAACTCTGAGCCACTTGCTGTGTGTCTGTGAAACTGTGAAATCAGAAAGAAGGAAGCTGCTGAGAACAGTTTTTAATGATTTAAATATCCGCACCTGCAGACAGGCGGCGACAAGTTGGCTGGGTGCCGCATCAAACATTTTAATATGCAGGGGGAAAAAAATTATGAGAGCGGTAGAAAGCTTACTTATAAATGTGGGCAAAGGCTGAAGGCTTGGTGCCACAAAGGAACTAAGTGGAATTTTAAGAACTGAAAAAGTTCTTTTAAATGAAACGTGTTTTATATGCTTTATGGTTTGTGAAAACCAAATAAAGGTATTTTTGACTGACTGACTGATTCTACCTTGTGAGAATAATTTTATCAACCAGTTTTCTGTTTTGACTCCGGTTATATTAAGTAAGCTGTTGCTATTTATTGTCATCCATTTTCGCTTATAATACGTAACAAGAAAATTGTGTATTACTGAACATACTGTATTGTCTATGCACTTTAATGGTCGAAACGACCGAATAAACATTGATGAGTCCATTAGGTAATTCAAGGCCGCCATGTTCCTTTACTATTTATTATTTATTAAACATTTTGGAAATGAGAGCAATTTTAACAGTGAAGTGAGACATGTAAATTAATTTGTATTCAAACAAAATTTACTTGAGCGCTTTTTTCGCAGGTCCTTCTAGAGCATGAACTATACATCGCAGTCTTTAGTGATAGTCTATGTTCTCACCAATTCGAAGCTCTCCATAATCAGTACTTTATATGATAGCTCCCTGTTCACAACTATCCGCCTGTTTCTGATGTTTAAGCCATTGTTAAAAAAAAAAAATTGAATCCCTTTCTGAAAACGTGCCTGAGGACATTTCTTCAGCAATTCCTGTAAGATTCAGGCACACACAGGAGCAGTCCCTCATAAATGTTTAGCTCTTTTTTACACATGATAGGAACCCTCTGTGTTTTGTTCCTTGCAGAAAGTAGCCTTCCTACCTCTTTATGCAGTGCGCTCAACTTCTAACAAGAGCATATTTTGCTTAAATATAAAAGACACCAAATGGAGCCTTTCTATTGAGTGCATTGTAGGGGTTTGAAATGCTTTAAAGTGGTACATTGGTGTACTTTTCCACACAGGGCAATGTTGAAGCAGGTTCTGAATATCAAAAAGGAGAACAGCAGAATGAGGGTGCTAGGGCACTGCTCACCTCGTGGATGGTAATTGTAAAGAACAAATAATACTTACGTAAGTTATTTTGTTGTAATTAAGTAAAAGCTTTAAAGCTGTTCTGGGTGCTGCTTAAGTGACTGGTTGCCTCTCACACTTGTTACATGAGAGTCAGACAGACAGGCACTTTCGAGTGGGACACATGCTCTAGTAAGCATGGGGCATATTATCAAGAACGGCATTAACATTATCACCGCTTTAGCAGCATTAAACTGCCACTAAAGCGGTGATAATGGACTTGATAATATGCCCTTGTAAATTCCCATAGAAGCCCATGTTCTGGTGTGAACATGGAGTTCTATGAGAATTCACAAGGGCATATTATCAAGCCCATTATCACCGCTTCAGCTGCAATTTCCTGCCGCTAAAGTGGCACTAATTTTAACTCCTTTCTTGATAATATGCCCCCATGTGTCCTTCATCATGTTCCTTTAAAAAGAATGCCGCAGCCAGACTACTGTTAAATCTCCCCAGATATCACTCAGGACCTCAAGGGACTTCATTGGCTGACTGGAATAAAATAAAGTTAAAGTACCGGGCGTCTAAGGGCATATGCCCTGCATTCCCCGGACTGCCTGTCAATCACTTTCACAGTCAGTAAACAACACACTTTCCCAACTCCTCACCTGTGACGTGTTGGGAAAGGGTATTGCTTGCAGCCTGTGAAAAACATCAGGCATGTGACTTGAGGTCACAGAGCCATGAGACTCTGTGACCTCGAGCCACATTCATGCTTTTGCATTGAAGGCCAAAAGGGCCTGCTTGGCACCCTCAGGCCTCTCATCCTGGACTGAAACAGCAGCAGCACACCTTGTTGTGGGCCGTTGTGTGAGTTCCAGAGCAGGATTTGCCAGGTAAGTGGAACAGGGGTATGGAGGCCTTCTATCAGGCCTGCCAGCCTGTGGTTCATTGTTGCTGATTTAGGAACAAAAAAACCAAACTGCAGGCTGGCCCATCAGAGCACACATCTGGAACTCTTGTTTTTTAAAGTATTACTATTGTGTGCTTTTATTATGCTGGCCACTCTACTTTAGTACATTAGTTATTATCACTATATTGAGAGGCATTTATTAAAACTGTTAATAAATGCCTCTCAATATCTATACTACTATAATAAAGGAAGAACTTTCAGCCTTTGAGGCGGGTAAACTCGGGAACCACAGCGCCACAACGGTCCCCCTCAGTACTCACATCTCGTCTGAGGGAAGTGGGGGTGAATGACGCAGCTCTAGATCTACTGACCTCTTTCCTTGACGGAAGGGAACAAAGAGTCAAGCTGGGGGAGTTCCTATCTCCATCCCGACCGGTGCTTTGTGGGGTCCCGCAAGGGTCGGCTCTTAGTCCGAACCTATTTAACATCTACGTGACCCCACTAGCCAGACTAATTAGAACTTTCGGAATGGAGGTAGTTTCTTATGCAGATGACACCCAAATCCTCGTCTCTCTTTCCCATTCAGATGTACCAACTGCCTCCAACTTTAGATCTTGCATGGAGGCGGTTGGTCAGTGGATGATCCAGAACTCACTCAAACTGAATGGGGAGAAGACTGAGGTAATGGTGTTTGGAGGGAAGGAGAACATCTGGTCAGCCAGCTGGTGGCCTGACTCGCTAGGAGTGTGCCCTTCCCCCACGACATCTGCTAAGAATCTTGGGGTGATGATAGACCCTGCCCTGGATATGGGCAGACAGGTTAGTAGAACCATCTCCACCTGTTGGGGCTTAATCCACACCCTGCGAAGAATCAGGAAATATCTCTCTCAGCAATCCAGAAAGCAAATAGCTGTCGCACTTATCGGCTCACGACTGGACTACTGTCATGCACTGTATGCGGGGCTAAACAGGAGCCTGCTGCAGCGCTTGCAGGTAGTCCAGAATGCCGCAGCCAGATTTGTTCTGGATGTTCCCAGACGCTCCTCGGCCACGTTGGCCAGGAAAGGGCTGCATTGGCTACCGGTAGAGCACCGAGTACGGTTTAAAGTCCTATGCATGACCTATAGAGCCATTGCAAAGACCAGCGACACAGGAGTTGGTTCCATCATCTCCCATTACACTCCTAGAAGGGACTTGCGCTCCTCCAGGAAACTGCTCCTGACAGTCGCCCGCATACGAAGAGCCAAGTGGGGTGGCAGGGCTTTCTCCACCCTTGCCCCTAAATGGTGGAATGATCTCCCTCTGGATCTCAGGTCCCTACCCTCCCTACAGAAATTCCGAAGTGCCCTTAAAACTCGCCTCTTCCTGCAAGCCTATGTGTAAGGATGATGTTTCCATTTTTTAGATGTTATTGTTAGGCGCCTTGATACCTGCGGGTGTTTTGCGCATTATAAATTTTTATCAAATCAAATCAAATCAAGCAGGTCTTGGCTATATTATTAGCCAACATAAAAGGAGAAGCAGCATCTGTGGCGATCCGCCAACAATTGAAAGAAACAGATATAGCAGACCAACCAATTGTACTCGCCAGAATCATAGAAAAATCCTATGAAGAACTAGGTAGAGATAGTTTGGGTGGGAAACCGGTAAAACCCCAACTACTTGAAAATCCTGAAAAGATATTTATTAAAAATAATCTAAACACTCCAAAAAAGAGCTGGGATGGAAATAAACAATCCACTCTCAAAGAAAAAAGATTCCAGTCCAGAGGAAGGTCTCCTCGGCGGAGAGATAGATCTCCGAACCGAGAACACAAGTCTCCCCAAAGGGAGCCCTCTGAAAAAAGATACAACCTTAGAAATAGGGATAATTTGAAAAAGCCTGATAGATATCAAGATATTGATACACGTCTCTCTCGATCTTTTCAGACTACCTCGCAGAAATCGGAAATAAGAGGATGGTAAGAACACAGTGAAAAGCACGTCAAGTCCAAACACAAGGAACCTGCTCAAAGTAAAAAATTACAATTTCCAAGAAAGAAGGTAGCAAGTATTAAAATAATCAAACATGCCGAGAATACTGAGGACACAGCTGAAAAACGGAGAGTGGGCACAGACAATGCTAGACAGTGCAGCAGAAGTGACCATAGCTCGCAAGATCCTGATGAATCATCTGGAGACAGTGGACACGAATGAATACATTCAGGTGGAAACTGCAGATACCAGAGTTAGCGAACCTCATAAAATATACGAAATAACATTGCGTATAGAGGGAGATAAGACTAGGAAGGTAAGGGGTCTGTTTTGGGATAACCTCTCAAAAGGCTATGACATCCTATTAGCTGAGAAAGACTGGCCACCAGAGTTTGTCAGGGAGTGCCCTCATGGCGAAGAAATGATTATGCCTGCCTTCTCAAATCATATTCCAATACGTAGAAAATACATATATGCGAGAAAATGGGCAGTAGCTCAGGCACCTGCATTATATAAGAATCATGTAGGATGGGATGAGGACTCTCCTCCTCACAAAATCCAGTTAAAATGTCAACCAACTGCACAAAGACAGTACCCAATTAAGCAAGAAGCTATAAAACAGGTCAGGGGGATCTTAGATCAACTTGAATACCAAGGGGTGATTGAAACATGCACCTCTCAAATGAACAATCCTTTGTTTCCTGTCTCCAAACCAGACGATTCATATCGTCTAGTCTTGGACTACAGACACCTTAACTCATGTTGCAAGACATTTGCGGTACAAAATTCGCACAGCAACATTAGACATTTCTAATGGATTCTTTTGTCGAAATATCGCACCAGAAAGCAGGTATTTAACCGCTTTATCAATAATGGGGTCACAGAAAAATTTCTGTCGACTCCCACAGGGATTCAAGAATAGCCCAGGATTATTCTCAGCAAGAGTACCAGAGTTACTACAAATATATGATGATGAGGCATTATCTTATGTCGATTACATCTATCTCACAGATGACGACCTGGATACTCACTAGAAAAGAGTGAACACCATAATACTTGGGTTCGCAGCAGAGGGTTACAAATTCAACTTTAAAAAGTCACGAATTGCCCATCTAACTGTCCTATTTTTAGGATATTAATTATCAAGTGAAGGCAAAAGCCTAGCAAACAACTTCTTAGAGAAGTGCGCTGTACTCCAAGCACCAAAAATGCTGAAGAACTTACAATCGATACTAGGCTTCTTGAATTTCGGAAGAACTTACATTCTAAATTATGCAGAGAGGGTTAAACCTCTCTATGAATTAATAAAACCTGATTTTAAACCAATCAATTGGACTCAGAAACACACAGAAATTTTGAGATCATTGCAAACAAACATGTTAGCTAAAACAAAATAGAAACTCGCGACAATACACGCAACCTTGTAATCCGAGTCATCCCAGGAAGATGCGGATTCACGTACCTGACCTCTAATGAGGGAGAAACGGTACCAATAGCTTACAAATCACATTTGTACACAAAAGCTGAAATGAAGTTCAGTTCAACTGAAAAAATTCCAACCGCGGTTCAGACTGCTGTAGCAAAAGAAAGGCCCCTAGCACAAGGTAAACGAATAATAATCGTTACACCGATACCAGCACTAAAAGCGATAACAAAAGCAAGCATTCCAAATGCTAACGCACTACATCCACGATGGATCCAATGGATTAATTCTCTTGCTGCAACAGACGTAGTATATGAATTTGATCCTAATCTAAAAACACAAGAATTTCTACAATATGAATACGAATGTCCTCTGCCAATCGAAATCCTGCCTCTAGAACACTACGGATGTATAATATATACAGACAGATCAGCACAACCCGCAGTTGGGGGTAAAGAAGCTTACAGTGCTGCGTGCGCGATTGTTAAAGGTCGTTGGCACAAAGGAAAATTTAGACCACTGGTCACTAAAACGCAATCTCTAGGAGATTGTACAGCTCAGCGAGCTGAACTACTAGCATTTAAGATGACGCTTGAAAATACTGATCGCGAATTCCCCACACTTATATTGTGCGATTCATATTTCTGCGTTCAGTCTTATAATGAATACCTGCAGAATTGGGTTGAAAACGGGTTCAAAGATGCAAAAGGTGGCACAATCAAGCATAAAATGCTTTGGGAACAAGTAGTTCTTTTACAAAAAGAACTACAAAAGACTCACGTGATACACACACTGAGTAATCAACGTGATGGCGTTCACGTTGCGGGGAATTCATTGGCTGATGAAGCCGCGAAGGCAGCTGTGCAAACGGCTTTCATAGCTGCTATCATCCGGTCAAAAACATTAATAGACAGCGACGTACTACAAGCTGTCAGTGCGTCAGTAAAAGATGACAAAAAAACACTCCCGAAAGGCTTTCCAGTAAAGTACTCATACATAACTGATGCGAATAATGTTCCATTTGCTCGAATCCCTGGAGTGGGGGATAGGGCAATTCCAAACATGGAACACAGGTTAGGACTAATTACAGCGGCACACGAAGGGCTCGCTTCTGCACATGTTGGTATTTCAGCCACAATATCATTACTAAAACAGAGATATTGGTGGCCGCGCATGAGAATACAAACTAAGAAATATGTTCTAGAATGCGAAATATGCCAAAGAATGAAAGTATCAACAGTGAAACGACCTGTGCAGACACCTCTTCTAATCTCAGATAAACCATTAGCATGTGTTTACCTGGACCACTGTGGTCCCTTACAAAGGGATGGTAACTATAAATATATCATGGTCGCAGTGGATTCCTGCACGAGATTCATTTGGATGTGGCCCCAGTGCTCGGCTGACGCCAGAACTGTTATAAAATATTTGAGAGTCTTTATGGGCACATACGCATTTGGCATGCTACATTCTGACCAGGGTCCTGCTTTTAGCTCTCGAGCTTATAAGGAGGCCATGACCAGCATGGGCATTGCATTGCGGTACTCTTGTCCCTTCCATCCTGAGGGAAATGGGATTGTGGAAAGAAAAAACCGAGACATAAAGCAATCTATAACGGCAAAGGTATTAGGTTCGGGTGATGGGTGGGTCCAACATTTAACAAGTGTCCAACGTAGTCTTAACAATCTGCCAAGAAATTCTCTAAAAGGTTTCAGCCCGTACGAACTATTGTTCGGAACTAGAATGTATATTCAGGATTTAGATAGTCAGACTTCAGTGGTAGAAAATACGAAAAAATGCTTTGACATCAAAGATCGTTTGGCTGTTTTACAGGACTTAAATGAAACAAGAAAAGCCCTGAGCAACATAAAGTTAAAACAGCAGCCAACAGCCACTGAAGATAAACCACCTGTCCCAGCAAGGCCTGTCTGGATTCCTAAGATTTGGGATCTGGTCAGAGAGAAGATCGAGGTGAAGAAGGAATTTGGGCCTTCTTACAGAAAAGCAGTACCTGTCTCAGCAGTCAGCGGAACAAGATCAGTTGTACTACCGCCCCTTGCTGGTAAAAAGGAGAACCACGTTGTATCCATCGACCTGGTAAAACCACAATCATGTGGCCAATAATAAGTAGTAGGCCCAGTGGACTCCCAAGAATTAGCAGAACTCCAAAACTTGCTACAATCCAAGAGGTTCAAACTGAGAGATTAATCACATTTGACAAACCTGCAGTGAATAAAAAAAGACTATGCAACAATGCCATGGAACTTGTGCCTCTTGAAACCCAAATTGAAACAGTTCATCAAGAAACACCAGTCTACAACGATGTAGCCTCAGACTATGCTAATGAAAGAAAAATTGAAAAAGCAATTCCAACAATTGACAGAACTGCATCTGGCTACTTCATCAATTTCGATAACTTTTCTGAAGATCCAAGCGAACCTGAAGAAACGCCAGCAACAAAAACTTTTAAAGACAAAGCAACAGAACTCTGTCATCAACTCAAAGAAACCTATCTGATTTCTCCATGGATTGAATTTTGGATTGTGTTAGGTGTACTTTTCCTCCTGCTTTGGCTCATAATGGTACTTTGTTTGGGAAAATTCATTGAGGGAAAATACAGTACAATGGACACAGCAAGTCAGAACATCAACTTGGTCCTAAAGCCACACAAGGCATCTCACATCGAGAAAAGAGAACTATCATCAGTGAATGTCACAGCCATTCCTATGCCCGGTGGGGTAGTTTGGGACAAAACAGATTACGAAATCTATGGCCCGGTTGAACTCTTGAAATATCCACATCAATTCAAGGTTTCATTAAGTGACTTTGTAAAACCAAGTACATTCTCTGATGATTGGGACTTTGAAAGCATAAATAATATGATGTCAGATTTAGTAATGTCAGCAAAATTTACAGAACATGATTATTTACAGGGTTTATCAAACTATGAACAAATGTACTCCTATAACCAATTTGCACATCACTATTTGCATAAATCTGTGCAACCTAGAAATGTTTTTAAGTATAATCAATGGGAACATTGTGCAACTCCACCTAAAAGCAGTTCGAAAACATTTTATGAGAAATTCCCATACTTCTCAGGGTTTAACACAAGATATGCAGAAACATTTTTATTATAAACTGTTAGATAAAACAGGGATAAAAACTATGTTGACAAAAACTAAATTAATTTATTCGGAAACATTTTATGAAAAAATTATTACATTTGGTTTTGATTTCTGGAAAAACAACATTGAAACAAAAAACATCTGGGGTACAAAAGAATGGCATGTCCAAGGTTTAGAAGCATTATTTTGAGCCTGCATGATCCCAGAACAAATAATGTTGTTGAATGACACCATTCAACAGACTACTTGTCTTGGCCTAGCTAAGATTAAAGACCTAAACAAACCGTCTATTCCAAAGCCAATACCTCATAATACGACCACAGATATTGAGATAGATGTGTCCCAAATTTTACACCAAAACAGAACACATCCTGATTGGAAAAAGTGATTAATCTGGCCAACAGACACAAATTACTGTCAAGATAGATTCCTGAACAAAATACAGGAGTTCAAAATGACCAAACCAGACCCTAGATACTCCCAGAGACAACATCCAGGGATAGTAACAACATACAGTGTAGGGAAACTATGCCTTGAATGGCTACATACATCCACACTGGCAGAAATTAAGCAACACTTGACTTTACTTAAAGACCGTGCTGACTTGCGCGATTTCATTATGGGGCCACGCAAACAACGTCAAAAACGTTTCATAGCGGCCAGTATATACGCTGCATACAACGAAGCTTGGAAAGTAACTCAAATTGAGACAGCAGAGAAAATACGAGAAATTGATTGTATTAATTTGGATAAATCACTTTCTGTTGTGGACAATGTGTTAATGACTCTGTCCTCCAGAATATATTCACTGGACAGTATTGTATCATCTGCTATCGATATAATAGATCAGGACTTACTAATGTTACAACATGGTCAGTCCCAATTACGTTCTATTGTACAGCTAGGCTGGACGTTGCAAAATCTGCGTTCAGGCTACGTGCCATGGCGTCTAATCAACACAACGTCATTATTCTCTATCTTTAACCTTACTGATAAACAAATCAGTTTGGCACAAAAAGGAGCAGACTATACGATTTTGAGCATTGAAAAACTTGAGAGATTACCATGGACAATGTCAGAAAGACCTGTCATTGAATGGATAATACACGGAATAATCACAATTCCGATAACAACTTTCCAATTTAAAAATTGCCAGGAGTATATACCAGCAGGCCAGTATGAAAGGTTGGGTAAAGGGTACATTAAGTCATCATGGAAATTACCTTACACACACACATGTTATAGTGACAAGAACCAGAATGTATTTCTTAGTGGTAACATTTGTAAATGATCACTAAGCGGTATACTTCTGTGCCAAGGTATTAATTTGCATGGGGCATGTGAGGGGACTTCAAATAACCTTTCATGCCACCAGCACGGCACACCTGCAACACAGATAGAGCCATTCTTTAGACAACTTTCTAACTGGAGTTACGTTCTAATAATGGACCACAGCTGTTGTGGCATGGTGCCAGGGAAAGCATATCTCGTAAGCGTTAGTTCCATGGTCACTTGCTGTATGCAAGTATTGTATCCAAACGGCCCTCCTGTTACAGAGGCGACGATTTGGCCTTCTTTGAATATCTCTTCTATACGAATTGATACTTTAAGCAGAATGAAGTCTGTTCTTTTACAGACAACCGTGCCTTTAACGTCATCAAAAGAAATGTATGATCTTCAAGTTGCAAGGACAACAGCAGAGATACATACACTTTTATCAACTAATTGCCCCGTGCATTTCGTAGAAATGCTAAGCCAAATTCTAAATATGTCAGATACCAGTGGCATCGCACATGTATTTAAGAGAATTTTTTCCGGACTGTTAACACCCTTCGAAGCAGTCCTGGGCATCTTTCCCAATTTTGTCCATTCTGTCTTTGGCGGCCTACCACTACTTTTGGGACTCGTAGCAGGAATTTTATTTTTGACTCTTCTGCTCCGATATGGCAAGCCAAAACGCAGACAAGACTCCAGCAACGATGGAAGAAACGATCCTAGCTATACGTTATCGGGACCCCATAACTAAAGTCCTTGGATTAGCCCGGCTAAGAGATCTAAATATGACCTGGTTTCTCTCATTCAGACCTATATGGCAGAACTGCATCTTACCTGTGCTTCGATGTATGCTATGCGGAGAAGAATGCGTGTTGGACACCTGTCTTACACTACAATCAGCAGTACCAATGGATATCGATACTTTGCTAAGTCCTGTAACGGCTCATGCATCGTGTTGTCCCCAGCGGTCACCAATCCTGATGACGGCATTCGTTGAAACTTCACCACTACGATTAGGTGGCAGTGAAGCACGAGATGAGAGCAACATCACCCAGGTACGACCTTCTGTGAGCATTGCTGATCCTGACATCGATGATAGCAATCATTCTCACGACTGCCCCGTTGCAGCATTTTCAACCATGGTCGAACTTTCACCTGAAGCTGTAGACTGTTTTTTGCACATCTATCTGAAATGATGTTCTCCCCTGAACAGAAAGAATAACTTTTTAAGCAGACCGGCACACAGCGTTCCCCTGAACTCTGAATTCGGCCTTCAGCTTTGATAAACAAAAGCTACTGAAAACATTTGGAACTATTTTCTCCCCTGAAAACGAAATAATTTGTTTTCAAAATTCAAAAATATTTACCCTTTTCTGGCACATGTACTCTGCTTAAAGTAGAACTATTCTTAAAGAACAGAGCTTCTATTTTTAGTAATTCTAGAGACAAAATATTACCTCAGCCTCTAGCACACTTACAAGCAATTGCATTTATATGTGATGAAATAGTCTCGACCTTCTTTTATGTATTAAGAGACATTTCATGTGTAATTTTCGCAAATCGTTCAGCTAAATATATATACATCCTTTTTACTGAATGATAACACTGCTTGATAAACGTACATTACCAATAATCTTTCGTGTATTTCGCATACACCATTTCAATTGCAAAAAAGTATTTTGGGGTAGGTTGGAATACACATGCACCTTTACATGTTTACTATTGATAGTTTTAGTAATGATGTACATTAGATCGTGGAGTGGGTATTGTGTTTTTACCTAGGAACCTGAATCAATATTGCTATTTTATGCCCCTGTACGGCTATAATCAATAATATCCCTATAATGGCATAGGAATCAGATCCATATTTAAGTAAATAGCCTTTGCAGTCCAAGGCACGGATTCCTAGAAAGCACAACGAGTTCTTTCGACACACCAAACCTCCAGCAACCTGGGAAATCCCCATTTGCTTTGTTTTGATTTGTAATAGAACTCCTGCGAGCACTGTAAGAATGGCCAGTTCTTAGTGACATCTTTATTGACGACTTATGTGCAAACCTTATGTCAAACTCGGCACCTTTCAGGTATAAATATACCAACGTTGCCTTAAGCAAACACACAGTGGTGGTTTTGGAGCGGAGCAGCTATCTACTTGCAGAGAGCCCAGCTGATGCGAGAAGCCCACGGACGCTGCCCCTCCTCTTTGACGCGCTGAGAAAGACGCTGTCTTTTCTCCTGCCGAGAAAATCCAGCTCCGGCGTATCCAGCCTACCCTTGCGGGTTGCTGGGATATCAAGTCCTGAGGAAAGAGATACCAGACCTCCTACATTCTATTCCCAAGGTACGGTGCTGACTAAACCCTTAAAAAGAATTCTTGAATCAGATTCTTGGCAAAACCAACTTAACTTAAACTGCTACTTACTTACTCCTTCCCACGTATTAGGCTTAGGTCAGGTACACCGGGGTAGGCGTATTTTAGAAGCACCAGTTGAGCATGTTAGTCAATGTATATATGTATGTATATATTTTATCAATTTTAAAGTATCTTATGGCTAAGAACCCATATCAATGCTTTTACAGTATTATTTCATAATACTCCTTTTACTGTACATACTTTACTTTTTATTAAGTATTGCAATTGTGGCAATTCATTTCTCTTGCATGAGAAGGAAGACTGCTCAATAAATAATACCTTTTATTGAAAAGCGCCTGTCTCTCTCTTCTCTGCACTCTGGTGAAACTAAGAATGCACATTTGACTGAGTGAAATAGCTGTCTATTGTTTTCACACAACTCTAGAGATTTACTCTTATTCTGGGGGAGCAAAGTTGTCATGTTATATGGTTGTCGGAAGCTAATCCCTTCTTGTCTATTCAGGGAGGTTAAACTCCTCCTCGTTTATTCGAGAAAGTTTCTAGTGACCTCTGAGCTAACTGCCAAACCTTAAGTCTAATATCGTCAGTAGAGACCTAGTCGACCTCAGTCCTTCGTCTACACTGCTGAATATATTATTCCAATGCGCAGAGCCTATTGGGAATATATGAACTACACTACAACTGCTGGGGCAAAATCACTGAAATACAACTACAGACAAACCTCACACTCAACCCACCGACCAACCCCTCCAACCCCGACGAGGGTACGGGCACCCTCAGATGATGGATGGACGACTGCACCAACACCTTAGCCCAGCTGAAAAAAACAGCCCTCAAAGAGACCAGCAAGAGAGACAATTGGTTCACCCCGGACCTCCTAGTGTCAAAGCGCACCTGTTGGAAGTTGGAGAACGTATGGCTCAGTTAGAAGTCGCCGCGCAGCCGCACAGCCCACAAAGACGCCATCCACAACCACCACCACCTCATCAGGACCGCTAAGAGAACCTCCTTCAAAGACCACCTCAAGAACAATGCACACAATAGCAAGGAGCTCTTTAACGTCATGAAGGAACTCTACAACCCCAGCTCCAACGATACTGACATCCCACCATCGCAAGCCCTGTGCGACTCCCTTGCCTCCTTCCTCTGTTGCAAGACCGCCGACATCCACGATAGCTTCAACCCCCGGATGTCCCTAACAGGCCACAACACGCCGGAACTACCTCACCCCACCGACGACGACCCCCTGACAACCTGGGCCAATATGAGCATCGAAGACTCAATCAAGACCATGGGCACAATCCACTCCGGCTCACCGTCTGACCCTCTCAAACACCACCTTCAACAAAGCCGGCAGCTCCATCGCACCCCACCTACGTAACATCATCAACCTCTCCTTCGAGACCGCGACCTACCATGAAAGCTGGAAACAGGCCGAGATGACCACCCTACTGAAGAAACCCAAGGCGGACCCGAGCGAACGGAAAAACCTCTGGCCCATCTCCCTCCTTCCATTCCCAGCTAAGGTCATCGAGAAGATAGTCAACATCCAACTCACCTGCTACCTCGAAGACAACAGCATCCTGGACCCCTCCCAGTCAGGTTTCTGCAGCAACCACATCACCGAGACCGCCCTCATCGCCGCCACAGACGACATCAGGATACTACTGGACAACGGTGAGACAGCGGCCCTCTTCCTTTTTGACCTCTCCGCCGCCTTCGATACTGTCTGCCATCGCACACTATGCACACGACTCCATGACGCAGGGATCAGAGACAAGGCCCTGGACTGGACCTCCTCCTTCCTCTCCGGCAGAACTCAGAGAGTTCGCCTACCCTCGTTCCAATCCGAAGTCTCCGAGATCATCTGCGGCATCCCACTTGGATCCTCCCTCAGCCTGATGCTGCTCAGCGTCTACATGGCACCTCTCGCACGCATCGCCAGACATCACGACCTCAACATAATCTCCCACGCCAACGACACACAACTGATCCTCTCCCTCAGCAAGGACCCCCTCACTGCCAAATCCAACCTACACCAGGGAATGAAGGCCATCGCCGACTAGATGGAGGATAGCCAACTTAAACTGAACATAGACAAGATGGAGATCCTCATCCTCGGGCCAATCCCTCAGCTTGGGATGATTTCTGGTGGCCCGCATCACTGGGGACCCACCACACTCATCAACCATGCATGCAACCTTGTAGTCATCCTCAACTTGAAACTCACCATGACCAAACAAATCAATGCTGTCTCCTCCTCCTGCTTCAACACCCAATGTATGCTCCGCAAAATCTACAGATGGATCCTGACAGACACAAGGAAAACATTCACCTAGGCCTAAGTCAGCAGCAGACTCGACTACGGAAACGCCCTCTATGCCATAGCCCCGACCAAGCTCATCAACAGACTGCAAAGAATCCAGAATGCCTCTGCATGCATGATCCTCGACGTCCCGCGCCACAACCACATCACCCCCCACCTGAGGAACCTGCACTGGCTCCCTGTCGACAGAAGAATCTCCTTCAAGCTCCTGATCCACGCACACAAGGCACTCCAAAAGACCGACCCAGCCTATCTTAACAGTCGACTCCCCTTCTACGTACCCAACAGGAAACTCTGCTCCGCAGACCTCTCCCTGGCTACCATCCCATGCATCTGTAGATCCACAGCTGGAGGCAAATCCTTCTCCCACCGTGCCGCCAAGACCTGGACACCCTCCCCCTCATCCTATGATAAACCGAAGGCCTTCTAACCTTCAGGAGACAACTCAAGACCTCGCTGTTTGACCGGTCGCAACAGCACCCCCTTCCTCCCTACCCCTTAGCACCTTGAAACCCTTGCAAGTATGTAGTGTGCTTTACAAATTATCTGATTGATTGATTGAGTGGCTTTGTGTGTATGTAAATGTTTCTATTTCCTTAGCATTCATCTACTTGTCTTCTGGTTGTGTGATGTCCTCAAATCCGCATCTTCCACAATGGATTTCTATCTTTTATTGACCAATTTGACTGCGTTCTTAAACTTTCGTTTCAGTCAGGGGCAATAACAAAGGCCCCCTGCAGTGCGGTCCCCCAGGTTTACCCAAACAGGAGGGGGCCCACCTCAGCCTTCTACTGGTGTGAGTGTGAGGGGTCCCTTCAGCACATCTTGCAGGGGGGGCCTCTTACATTTTCTTAGGCCAAGCTAGAGCCAGAGTATTTTAAAGCCGCCCTACCATCTGGACTCAACGGCCCTCATGAGGCTTGGTTTAAACATTACCTCTGCACGCCTGCCTCGTCATTTAGAAATTCAATTTCAGTGGCAGAACAAGGTGCTTCTAATAAAGTATACTCTCTTGTTACGTAGGGGCAATGTAAATATAAGCCAAGCTATGACCAATTAAACTGCATCAGTTTGGGTCGTATGCATGACTAGTACCTGGGTGTTTTCTACTTTCCCTACAAGCACCAATTTCCTCCAGTGTTTCTTAGATATTGCAATTTCACCCTCCAAGGAAACTATTCACCCTATTTTTTTTATCCTCATTGTGCAATGATTTAGAGAGATGAGCATTAAGGACCCAGGTCCTATCCGACTTAGGCAGAAGCACTCCTTTATAGTGTGGAACCTGGGGGTGGAAGGAGTTCCCAACTTTCCCTGATGTGAGGGCCCCCTTGTTTCCACTTCCGTAATGTTGCTGCCTGTGGGGGGGATCTAGCCATAATGGCTACTAGTTCAAGCCCTTGCTTGAAGGCCATTGCCATTGCTTAATCATTGGACTTATATTGTAAGCACGTTCCTTGTACCGGTCTAGAAGGTCTTCATATTGTGTTGTTCCCAGGTACCCAAAATGTATACCTCTTGTTTACCCTCCCGTACTTATCTAGATTGCACATTGTCTGAATTGAAACTAGCCATTCTCTATGTGTTGGAGGTACAGGTTTCACCCACTTTAAACATATTTCTCTTCTGGCAAAAAATATTAATAGATTTTCGCTATCTTTATCTAATTTCGGATAACCTGAGATGTTATGGCCTATCCCAAAAATAACAAGATCTATGCTTACCTCGACTAGTTGGCCTAGGAGAATCGACAGAATCTTACCCTCCTCATTCCAAAACTGCTTGAGTTGGGGGAGCTGGCGGAACATATGGAGATCATCTGCTCTTTCTTCCCCACATTTTGGACAGCATCTCACCTTTTCCTTATTGATCTTGGATAGCTTCTTCGGTGACCAGTATGCTCTGTGGGTAGTAAACAGGTGATTTTTCCGCAAGGGGGCGGATTTCACTATTTGCCAACATGTAGCCATAGATGCTTGCCATAATTGTGTTATATCCAGGGTCTGCAGCACTTTCCCCCAGAACTCATTTAGAATCATGAAATCATTTTCCTCCGCCTAAATAAGAACCCAATACCAGAAGGAGATTTCTTTCTTGGGTATCTTATTTCTCTGGAATAGTTTCTTGATTGCTCTTGTTCCCATTTCTTTTTCTACAAAGATCTTAAGTCAATTCTGTAGCTGATAATATTTACATTTTGAAATACTACCCTCGGTCTTGGTTACAAGAGCATTCCAGTTAATAATTGAGTTATGCTCTATAAGTTCACCCCATTTATTTATACCTATTTCCCTTAAGGGAAATAGGTATAAATAAATGGGGCCACCGGGCAAATCCTTTATAGGAGCAAAACCGCTGTAGTAAGGAATTTTCAATGTACTCCTCATCCAGTACCATACTTTTTCAGCTGTCCAGAAAGTCTTTAGTTTTAATTTTTTAAAGAATTTGTTGTGCCCAAATTCATACAGGAAGTGGCTGTCATCTTTACTAACTAGCACCTGCAAGTGTGGGGTTAGACCTCATAACTGTCCAGTAATATTCTTGAGTATTTAAATTGAAATGTCTTGCACTATTCCATCATATCCGGGCTTGCTATCCCTCCCTGGTCTTTTTTCCTTCTCAGTTTCTTCCAGGCAATTCTCGTCCCCTTGGTGGCCCAAATAAAGCTGTTTAATTCTCCTTGTAATTTTTTCAACCATTCTTTCTTATATTCTAACGGTGTAGCACTGAATATATATGTAAATTTAGGGATGATTGACATCTTGATTACATTGGGTTTTCCCATAAAGGTTAGAGGAAGCCCACCTCAAACTTTTAGAAGCTTCCTTACTTCCCCCAGAACACTGTGGAAATTCACATTCGTTATTTTTTTAATGACTTTTAATAGGTCTATACTGAGATACTTTATTTTTTCTCTCGCCAATAGATTTTTAGAGTTCCATTCCATGATCTCGGATTCTGATTGATTTATCATATATCCTCAAACGTTTCCGAACTGGGCCATAACCTCCTCTATTGCTGGAAGTGAAGTCGCTAGCTTACTAGAAAATAACATCAGGTCATCAGCATACAGTGCCACTTTTTTCTCCCAGCCTTGATATATAAATTGTATAAACTCCTGGCAATCCTTTTTTAAAAAGGATTGCCACTCCTTTCCTACAACATTCTTGATTTGTGCACATGTAGGTATCCACCCACATCTGGTACTTGATTATGTCTGCCCATTCCTTTTATAAGACGTAGGTGTCTTGTATCATAACAATCTCGCTATCAATTGCTTTCAGATATTCCATGATTTCTGACTTCGTGTTTTTGATTCTTAGACTATTTACATTCCATGATATTATATTAACTGTCTTCATGTTTGGGTTCTTATTTCTGTTAACAGAGCCCCCGGCTGTTATCGTCTTTGCCTAGGACCCTTCTTCCCTAACGTTGCTCATATTGGACTTTTTTCCCTAACTTGCTCCCCATCCGTGCTTTTATTTTTTCATAGAGTTTCTAAGTGATTTTTTTCCCCTTACCCTTTCCCCTACCTTCCCAGGAGAAGCCTCCCATTTCTTTATTGGGCAGAATTCTTCCCTTTTGAGCCCTTCATCCTCCAGGTGAGAATTAGACTACTGTTTTTAAGTACAAGACACAAAGTGCCATCTTTTTTGTTGCATTTTTATATGTTCAACTAGCTTACCTGTCCCGCGTTGCTGCGATCTCAGTAGAAAGGAAATTCGAGGAAACTCGTTATGATAACCTTAAATTTACATTGTGTCATTGTTATTGAAACTTATTCATTTAATTTTTTTAAACATTTCTAAGTGTGGCTTGAGCAGTGCGTCCTCGATTGGCTTCCAGTCTTGATTTTGGTTGCTCTCCTGTTTCATTCGAGCGGGCTTGAGTGGTGCGTAATTGATGGTTTTCCAATCTTGATTCTGGTTGCTTTCCTGTTTCATTTGAGCGGGCTTGAGCAGTGCGCCAATCTTGCTTCCGTTGCTCATCTGTTTCTGAAGCTCGTAAAGTCTTTTTCTTTCGTGCTTCTGATGTAGATTGACCAATCGATTTCCGTTTGGGGGTCATAACTGTCGACAATGCTCGCAAGTTCGCTGTCTATTTCAGTATTCGAAAGATTCTATTTTTACAGAAACCTTCGCGGGAGTGTACTCAACAACTTCTCAAAGTTTCATGGCGAGCGGATGAATGGTGTAGTAATGCATAAAGGACAGACAGACATACTTTCGTTTTTATATATATAGATTAGGCACTCCACTTCTTTAGGATCTCGGATGTTATACATTTTATTCTCCCACATGATCTGCAATGAGGTAGGAAATCGTATCTGGACTGTCCTACCTAGAGATTTTAATTGTTGCAATAACTGGCCTAATTCCCATTGCAGTTCTTGTGTCACTTTGGCAATGTCCGCTCTGTTTCAGAAAGGGCCAACCCAGTCACGACAACACTTGTCATACCAAAGCCACTTAACAAAACTTGAGACTGCCGATGACTTACACACACCTTGCCTCAAGCACACAACAGAATAATGAAGCATGCATCTCTACAAGCCTGCACATGAGTTACACAAACCTTGACACTCAACACAAAGAAAATTCAAACAACCATGCACTAGAAGAAAACCACTAAAACAGCAACAGTGTTATGCCACTTTTGAGTATTCAAAAATAATGGAAAGTGCACCAGGAAAAAAGTCCAAATGCTAAATAGGGAGACCTTTATGTTTCTTTTATTCTTTATAGTAAAGCATGCAGTCAGACATCAGCCCACGTGTTTTGTTCTTTACAAAAGAACTTCTTCATGGCAAAAACAATTTGAGACAAGACAGCACATAAATATACATGAACACATATATACACACGTTAATCAGAGAACAGAATACATATATAAATACAAATGACACCAACCACATGATGACAACTACATATATTAACATTTCTGTACATAGCTCATAGAGCAGTCAAAACTGAATAACACACCAATGTAATAGACCCAATACCGTGAATCCCTATTTTCACCTAACCCTAATAAGAAGCACGAATATCACTAATCAATACAAGAAATACCACAACATGTACCAGTCCTAAGTGATATTGACCATAATTATAACAAGAAAATATGCATTTATATACATAAGTTGGTTTTATAAAAAAAGATTTGGCTAAAAGAGAGTAGTCCATATAGCAAGCGAAAGAAAAAAGGGAAGGAAAAAAAATATAGAAAGGAAAAAGGGAAGGAAGAACATTATAGGAATTTATGGGAAAAAAGGGGGGAAGAAAAGGGGGGGAGGAATTTATCATAAAGACACATTGATGACTGGCCTTATTTTAGAACCATATTTTAGTTGAATATCGTATACAAAATCTGAAAAAGGGGAGTATATATACATATAAATGATGATGCGTATGGAAGAGACAGTGGGTACAAAAAACTCAGAGCCAAGTACACAAAGAAAAAGAGTCAAAATTCTCACGAATGCAAGTCATTAGCAGGGGTCCTGATGATGTCAAAACCCAGAAGTCATTAAGTGTGCATGCTTCACAGTACCTGCACGGTCTGAACTGCAGCAGTCCATGCCGTGCAGGTACTGCCTTTGATGTTCCTATTGCAGTGCCAATTTCATAGGCCTTTTCAATGGCAATGAAATAAAGTCAGTCTTGAACGAGCTGACTCATCTAAATATCTTAGATTATATTTTACCTAAACTTTAAAATGGAATATTCAGTACACATCTTTTGAAAATGGGTTGCTTGCTTCAGTGAGCACCCTATTTCATTTCGATTCTCGCAATGGTTGGTTTTCCTATGAGCTTCATGAAAAAAAAAAAGCTTTGGGGTAAATTACTACTTTGAGTCCTTTTTGTGACATAATTATCAGCACCCGACCCTAAAGTAGATTGAGTGCAATTTTACAGGTTTAAGCGATTGTGTTAAATTTGTATGTATTTTATAAGTTCTAAATAAGCATGGGCGCAAAATCCGTTCCGCTCGCGGATTTTCGGCAAATTCGCAATCCGCGAACTCCTGCAAATTTGCCGAAAATCCGCAAGCGGAACGGATCCGGGGGGTAAAAGTTCAAGCTTCAAGCTTGTAACTATTTTAGAATGGCGTCGGAAAGCTGCTAGCACCATTCTAAAATAGTTACTAAGTTAACTTCAACAGGAAGCACTAATAGAAGCAGGTGCTCAAGTTTAACTGAATTCGAGCACCTGCTTTATTTTATCTATTAGTGCATCCTGATGAAGCTAACTTAGTAACTATTTAAGAATGGCGCTGGCAGCTTGCCGGCACCATTCTAAAATAATACAGGAGTGGGGCAGAGGGAAGAAGGGCACAAAGACGAGTGTGGCAGAGGGCAGAAGGGCACAAAAACGAGTGGGGCAGAGGGCAGAATGGCACAAAAACGAGTGGGGCAGAGGGCAGAAGGGCACAAAAACGAGTGGGGCAGAGGGCAGAAGGGCACAACAATGAGCGGTCTCGCAAAAAAAATGCGCGAACACGCAAAGCGCCCCGCGAACACGCAAATCGCCCCGCGAACACGCCCCAAAAAAATCTGCAAATTCGCGAATTTTGCGGATCGCAATTTCGCAAATCCGCAAATTCGCGAATTGCAAATTTGCAAAATTCGCCCATGCTTAGTTCTAAAGATGAACAAAACTAGTACATTAATGAGGTCAACACTATCAGTAAATGTTTGGCCATGGATAGTTGAAGCTAGTGGTTCCCCTGCCTTTCAATTAAATACTTTTTAGTAACACTTGCACTTGAGTAAATATTTCCTAAATTGACTCATACCATTCAGAGATATCCGCTGCAACTTGCTTGTATCTGAATGTTATGGTTATAGCCCTGCCAACCAATGCCAACTAGTAACTTTAAACATCAGTAACTTTCACTGGAAATGTGTGGATTGGTTGGCAACTACATCCTGACCTTGTTTATGTGTTTTTCTCTCGGTTTGCTGCTCTACACAAAGGTGTTTTAGAAATTGTTTCTTTCTCTTTCGAGGCACTCCTTGGAACGTTAAAGTCAATATTTGTCATTTTTTATTCTATAATATTTCTAGTTTTGTTGAAATACTTTCTTTGTCTTCTAAAAATCTAAAACTTTAGATTGAAGCTTGAGGTAATTTGGTGTCTGGAAACACACGTATAAGAATGCAAAGTAAAGGTGAAGTGCATGAACTGAATTGTATAATCACTTCAGTGACAATAATTATAGATTGAAGAATAAGCTGTGATAACACTTACCTGCAGGAGGTACATATGTGACAGACATTTGCATTGCTGATTTGCTGCAATTACAATCATGTGTTATTTTTGAGGAATAAGTGCCTCCTTATTTCTTGAGGCTTAATCTTCTAACAACAATGGTGCAGGTGTACCATTTCCTGGTTTGCAACCAGCAAATATGCTTATGAACCAAACTATGTGCCCTTTGGTCAGTTTGAAAACAAAAATAAAGAATTAGACATATATTTTTGGTGCATTCCCAAGTTTACCAGGTTTGGTAAATCTGGAAATATGTAGAAAACTATGGGAGTTACGTGGAAACACCAGCGCAACACCCATAGTATGCCTTTCTTGTACAGAGCAAGGCAACTCAGCGATTTGCTCTGCACTGCATTACTCCAGATTTTTGAAGCCATTCAGGGCCACGCAAAGTAGCTAGGGATGGCTTAAAAAATATGGGGCAGATTTACAAGCCCCTTGCGACACTTTTACACCGACGTTGCGTCACTTTTGTGATGCAGCGGTGGCGTAAACAATGCGCCATGTTGCGACTTATTTACAACGTGACGCATCTAGGCAGATGTGTCACGTTGTAAAGCCCTGCGCCACATAAAACCTGCGCCAGGTTTCATGTGGGCGTTCTGTCGCAGGGTGGGCGTTCCCTCGCAGGAAACCCCCGTAAAACAGACGCAGTGAAATCTACAAGATTTCACGGAGTCAGTTTTACGATGCTGCTGCGTCAAATCAGGCAGGCGTAAGGAGTGAGGCACCACATTGAGTATGGGTGGCCCTGTGCATTGCCGGAGTTGCGTTGGGCTTGAGACGCGACTCCAGCAATGCGCCGCCCATACGCCACAAGATGCATCACGCATCATCCCTTCCTTGCACCATGGTGTGCCACATTGTAAATGTGGCGCATCTGTGATGGTGGAAGGAAAGGATTGCATGATGCATCTGTTCTGGCGCATCCCTGCTGATTTTCAGAGATGCGTCAGAACATGTAAATATGCCCCTATGACTTTAGGTTTGTGTCACTCTTGCACCAACTGTTTTTCATGATATCGGCATCCTGGGAAAAGTAAAAACTGGCCTAAAAAGTCATAAAATAACAGCTGGATGTGAATCTAGTTGGCTCAGAAATTAGACTACAACTGTTTTTCTAGTGAATGTCACACATGTTGAAGAGGTTTATGGCCACATTGTTGAAAGGTCGGTGTATAGTCATATTATTGTTTGAAAGGTTATATATTTATATATTTATGTATTTATTCCTTTGTATACTGCCAAGGCATAGTTTCAAAGAAATGTTTTAAAGGACTAAGGGCCCGATGTAGGTCGGTCAGTAACGGCCGAAAATCGGTATTTTCGGCCGTGACCGACCGGTATTCAAGGATTGGCATGTAGGGGCACAATTTTACAGAATCGGTAAATTTACCGATTCGGTAAATTTACCGATTCTGTAAAACACTGAATCGGTATTTTTACCGATTCGGTAAATCTCAGATGTAGGTGGGACTCTTCTGAGTCCCAAAGGCCCTACAAAATCGGTATTTTACCACACAAACCTATTGTGTGGTAAAATACCGAATTCCGGTGTGCATGCACACCTAGCCATGTGACACACAGACATGCCCTTAGGGCATATCTGTGTGCCACATGGCGTACTTGCCTATTTGTGGGGTGCCAGAGGGTGTCAAAGTGACACCCCCTGCACCCTTGCAAAATTCGGTATTTACCGATTCTGTAAATACAGAATCAGTATTTCCCATTGATTCCTATGGGCTTCAAAGCCCATAGGAATCAATGGGAAATACCGATTCTGTATTTACTGAATCGGTAAATACCGATTGTTACAGATTCGGTATTTCCACATCTGGAAATACCTACATATCCACCCTTTAGATTTACCGATTTTTAATTACCGAATCGGTAAAACTCGGTAATAAAAAATCGGTAAATCTAATTTACCTACATCTGGCCCTAAGACAATAATGATAAAAATAACTGAGTCCATATAAAATTCTTTTCACTTGAAAATTCTAAAACCAATATCTAGCAATTTCATTTACCAATGAATAACTAGCGCATCCAATCGATTCTTTAATCCATAAATTGAAAATCTATTTTTAGGACTTTGGTTTACATTTTTTTTAAGACAATAAGAAATCAAAGTATATTATTTGCAATAGCTAATTTGTTCCCCAGAATACAGATACATCAGCACTTTATTCCTCCGAAATGAATTCATTCAAATTCATATATGAAAAGTTTGTGAGACTACCAATTTATAAGATAATTAATGCTAATAAAAAAAGTTTCTGTTCCTAGCCAATTGTGGGTATGTGTTTTTAATCTCTTATTAGTTAAACATTCTGTATGTAGTAATTACCTAGTTCAATAGTTTGTGTTTGTAACAGTCTTTTTTGGCTAGCATTGGACACAAGGTCTCTATTTGCGTCATGTTAGACCTGGCCCTTTTTGCAGGGTAATCCTGAAACTTTTTACCTTCTTTCACCTATTCTTTCTGACCTATTTCTGTTGGCACTAGGATTCTGGGCACTTAACCACTGCTGTTTCATTGCTAAAATGCATATGCTCTCTTTCTAAATTGTATTGGTAATTGTTTGTCCATGATTGGCACAAATGATTTACTGGTAAGGCCTTAGCAAAGTGCACTGTGTTTGCCCAGGGCCTGCAACACAAATGCTACTAGTGGGTCGGAAGCACTGATTGTGCCACCTACATGAGTAGCTATGGAAACACTTCTGAGACCCAACACTGCATCCACTTGCCAGGCCCAAACACTCCCTTTTACTACATGGATGTCACCCCTAAGGTAGGCTCAAGGTAAACTCATGGACAGGGTGCAGAGTATTCAGAAGGTAGGACATGTACAAGTTCAGAAATTTGTATAGCGCACTACTCACCCAGAGGGTCTCAAGGCGCTAGGGGGAGGGAGGGGGCATTATTTATCAAATAGCCAGGTTTTAAGCTGCTTTCTGAAGGAGATGTGTTTCTGTGTAAGGCGGAGGTGGGTGGGGAGAGAATTCCATGTTTTGGCCGCTAAGTAAGAGAAGGATCTTCCTCCCATGGTGGATCTACGGATGCGCGGAATTGCGGCGAGGGCTTGGTTGGATGACCGTAGTTGGCGGGTGTTTGTGTAGAAGGATAGTCTAGTGTTGAGGCATTCGGGTCCTAGGTCGTAGAGGGCCTTGTGTGCGTGGGTGAGGAGACGGAACGTTATTCTCTTGTTGATGGGGAGCCAGTGGAGGTCTTTCATGTGACTGGAGATGTGAGCTTGACGGGGGATGTTCAGTATGAGTCTGGCTGAGGCGTTCTGGATGCGTTGGGAGTTTTTTCTGTAGTTTGGCCGTGGTTCCGGCGTATAGGGTATTTCCATAATCCAGACGACTAGTGACCAGTGCGTGGGTGACTGTCTTTCTTGTTTCGGTGGGGATCCAACTGAAGATTTTTTTGAGCAAGCGTAGGATGTTGAAGCATGAGGAAGAGACGGCATTGACTTGTCTGGTCATCGATAGGGAGGAGTCTAGTATGAAGCCCAAGTTGCGTGCGTGATCTGTAGGTATGGGTGCTGTACCCAGGGCCGGTGGCCACCATGAGTCGTCCCAGGAAGAGGGGGATGATCCTAAAATGAGGACTTCCGTTTTGTACGAGTTTAGTTTTAGACGGCTGTTCTTCATCCATTCGGCTACTTCTTTCATTCCTTCATGTAGATTGGTTTTGGCGGTGTTTGGGTCTTTTTGATGGAGAGGATTAACTGGGTGTCATCTGCGTAGGAGATGATGTTGAGGTTGTGTTGTCGTGCGATGGATGCGAGTGGACTCATGTAAACGTTGAAGAGGGTGGGACTTAGAGATGATCCTTCTGGTACGCCGCAGATGACTTCGGTGGCCTCTGATTTGAATGGGGGGAGGCGGACTCTCTGGGTTCTTCCGGCGAGGAATGAGATGATCCAGTCTAGAGCTTTTTCTTGTATGCCAACGATGCTGAGGCGTTGTATGAGGGTACTATGACAGACTGTGTCGAAGGCAGCGGAGAGGTCAAGTAGGATGAGGGCAACTGTATCTCCGTTGTCCAGTAACGTTCGGATGTCGTCTGTGGCTGTGATGAGGGCGGTTTCGTGCTGTGTTTGGCTCGGAATCCGGACTGTGATGGATCAAGGGAGTTGTTGGATTCAAGGAAGGTGGCGAGTTGACTGTTGACAGCTTTTTCAATGACTTTGGCCGGGAAGGGGAGGAGTGAGATTGGGCGGTAGTTCTTAAGTTCAGAGGGGTCTGCTGTGGGTTTCTTCAGGAGGGCGCGGAGTTCGGCATGTTTCCAGCTGTCCGGGAAGGTAGCGGTGTTGAAAGAACAGTTGATGACATCGCGGAGATGGGGTGCGATGATGGAGTCAGCTTTGTTGAAGATGTGGTGGGGACATGGGTCAGTTGGTGAGCCAGAGTGGATGGAGTTCATCAGGCGGATGCTGTCTTTGGTGGTGATTGGGTTCCAGGCGCAAAGGTTGTGAGAGTGCTGTTTTGGTTTGGGGGTGAGTGGGGTGGGCTGGTTTTCGGACTGGTTTTCAAAGCTGTTATGTTTTTCGGTGATTTTGTTGTGGAAGAAAGAGGATAAAGAGTCGCAGGGGAATTGGGAGGGAGTGATGTCGTTGGTGCCGGCGGTGGGGTTGGTAAATTCTTTGACGATGTTGAATAGTTCCTTGCTGTTGTGGGCGTTGTTGTCGAGTCGATCCTTGAACGCTGATTTCTTGGTGGATCGGATCAATTGGTGATGTTTGCGGGTGGCATCCTTGAAGGTGGACAGGTTGTCGGTGGTTGGGTTTTTTCTCCAGGTTTTCTCGAGGGTACGACATAACATCTTGGATTTCTTAAGGTCATCGTTGAACCAGGGTGCCTTTTTACTACCTTGTTTTGTCTGGTGGTTTTTCAAAGGTGCTAATTCGTCAGCGCTGTGGGTGATCCATTGTGTGAGTTTGGATGCCGCTTGGTTAGGGTCCGATGATATGGTGGGAAGGTTTTGGTTAAGTGATGTGAAGAGTTGCTCGGTGGTAATTTTGTTCCAGTTTCTTTGAGGAATAGGTTGTGGGGGGATGAGGGTCTCAGTCTTTTTGTAGCTGAAGTGAACGCAGCTGTGGTCCATCCAATGGAGAGTTGTGGTGTGATCGAAGGAGATGTGTTTGCTGGAGGTGAAGATAGGATCGAGCGTGTGACCGGCAAGGTGCGTGGGTGTGTTGACAAGTTGTGTAAGTCCGAGGTTGGCCATGTTGTCCAGAAGGGTGGTGGTGTTGCTGTCGTTTTTCTTTTCCAGGTGGAAGTTAAGGTCTCCCAGTAGAATGTAGTTCTCTGAGGTGAGGACATGTGGGCTGATAAAGTCAGTGATGTCTTCGTTGAATTGTGTGCGGGTTCCATGTAGTCTGTAGATGAGGGTGCCTCTAAGTGTCGTCCTGGGGTCGGTGTGGATTTGGAAGTGAAGGTGTTCGGCTGTAGCGAGGGGAATGTCGGAGTTGGTCGTGATGCGGACGGTGTTCTTATGGATGATGGCGATGCCTCCTCCTGTTTGGTTGATGCGATCCTTTCGGATAATCTTGTAGCCATCTGGGATGGCTATGGCGATGTCGGGCGCTGAGGAGGCGTTCATCCAGGTTTCTGTAAGGAAGGCGACGTCTGGGGAAGTGGTGTCGAGTAGGTCCCAGAGTTCAATTGAGTGTCTGTGGACCGAGCGGGTGTTCAACAAGATGCACTTAAGTTGGTTAGTGTCCGAGTATTGTTTAGAGGATGTGGATTTGGTGTGGGTCCTGATGCAGTCGAACTGCAGGAGTGGCAGGTGAAGGGTCCATGGGTGTGGCCTGGGGCCGCTTGGAAGCTATTTGGTGGGCGAATGGGGTTGAGGGCTGAGAGGGTAGCGGCATTATATATTACGCAGGCGGATAGGGTAGTGCGGGGGCCAGGGGGCCTGGTGCTCGGCGCGGACGGGCATAGACAGGCTTACCTTTGGCGCACCTTTGGCGCGCATGGGGCACGTTCGCTGCGCGTGAACGCTGCGCGTAGAAGCGTCGGTCATATGTGGATAGTGGAAGGGGAGGGGCGAGGGAGGTTCAGCTGGGAGGCGGGTGCGGGCTGGAGGGGACGGGCTCCGAGGCACAACAACAACAAAATGGCTACAGAAGCGAAACCGGAACCGGTTGGGGCCAACAACAGAGAAAACTTCGTGGGCAGAGGCACAATCACAATAATTCATCAATTAATGCAACAGGTTCACAATTAAAGCGAGCGTTACGCGAGGCGGGTAATTTATGCAGTAATGAGGCAATGCAGGCGCTACTATAAAAACAATGCTAAAACGAGCAGCACGCTACAAAATGCAGGCAGCAGGCAGCAGTACGATACCAGATGCAGGCAGCAGTGAGAAGAACAATCTTAGGCAATGGCGTAATGTAAGCAGCAGAACGATCTTAGCAAGGGCCAGGGGCTGTGTGGAGCGACCGCTTCTGACGGAGTCATTTTTGCGTTTTACATGTCTTGATAGTAAATTACTGCTAATTTTGTTTTTCACTATTTCAAGGACTCTCTCCTATAGGTTATCATTGGTGCTGCCTAGTATCCTCTTACAACTATAACTAACAATTGGGAAGAAGTAGAGAATTTGAGTTTTTTGGTCTCTAAACTACAATTTAAAACCAAAATAAATTAAGTGTTTGAAAATACCCTTTTAAAAAGTTCTTATTTTCTTGCTTTACCATTCTGTGCCTCTGCCTGACTATGGAATCAATATCTGGTTTAGACTGATATTTGGGCTCTATTTGCCTTCACTCTAGACAGTCAAAAAGGGAGCTGAGGGGTACCCTGCATGTCTTGATTGCCAATCACCAGGCTGATGGGCCTTCCTGAGCTGGAGTGGTGGGAGGAATTGTCTCACAATGCTGTCTCCACTCCCCTGTAGTGTGTCTGGAGCCAGGACAGGACAAGGCTGGACCTGTGCACTACAAAAATAGTATGCCTACTTCAAAGGCCAAAAGGGGTATAAATATTGGACCTATAACCCTCATTTTTATAACACTTCTGGACTGAGGAATCTGCCAAGAAGATGAACTGAAGAGCTGTCAGGAGGAGTATTGCCTCCTTGCTGTGTTACTTTGCTAGGTTGGCATGCAACTGCTGCTTCTGTTTCTGAGCAGAGAAAGATTTGGACTTTGTTTTGTTTGGAATCTTGCATTTTCAAAGTTCTCCAAGGGTTTCTGTGTGCTTGCATCCTGTTCGAAGTCTCAGGGCCATCAAGTAATTTATCTACAGCACCTTGACTTCTCTGCTTGGAGTTCTGATTTCCAGGTAGTGCAAATTTCAGTTCCTGAGCCCTTGGAATCATGTAGTTGGTGCTGCAACACAAGAAAAGCAACATCAACGCCATCAGCGACGACGCTCATGGAGTGCACAAAGCACGTGCCGACTCGAACCACAGCCCCGGTATTGCTGACACCATTCATTTTATAGACTCCGATAATGTCATTGAGGGTGCTGCCTGCATCGGAGCTGAAGGCGCCGCTGGAGGAGTGCATGACACACTGCCCCAAATTTGTACCACAACCCTGACCTCTCTAAAGCCAGTGCTTCTCACTGATGCCTGTTGAATCCAGAGTCTCCATTGCATCATCCTGGAGCCGATAACCAACATGGGTTACTTTCTGAACTCATCTATACCGCACCGTTGTATGATATCGATGCCTTACCGTTGATGCTGCTTCACCTCCCCTGCACAGCTAGGACTCAATGTTTCACCTCCTCTGTGGCACTAAGGAACCAAAACCACCTCGGCCCATCAACCCCTCACCTCTCTGATGCTGTGCGATGTCTTTTGACTTCATCATTTTCCAAGGTACTGTTACTTGGGGATCCGCATTACTCTGTGGCCAGCCTTCCCACCTTGCGGTCGGTGCTGCACTAGGAATTCATACTTGTCATGACATCGAGGTAGCTCTGGTTGGAGCTATTGTTGTTTGAGGGCTACATTTTTCCAGTAAATTGCCCTAAAATTGATATATTGAGTTGTGTATGTTGGATTTTTGTAATTTTCATCTTATTTAGTTTAGATAAAGATTGGTTATTTTCCTAAACTGGTGTGGCATCAATTTGCACTGTTTACACTGTGTTACTGTGTGTGTATTATACAAAGGCTTTACACATTGCCTCTGAGATAAGCCTGACTGCTCATGCCAAGCCATCAAGGGAGTGAGCAGGGGTTATCTTGGGTGTGCAACGCCTTTACCCTGACTAGAATAAGGGTCCTTTCTTGGACAGGGTGCAAATCACTGCCAACTAGAGACCCCTATTTCTAACAGGCCCCCTTCTGCAAGAAAAATAAACAGGCCATGGACCCTCCCACGGTGTTTAAAAAAAGCACAGGAGACTGTGTTTTTTTCTTAAAACATGTTGCTACAGCTTTGTATATTTTCTACAAATTTGCAGCAGAATAAAAAAAGAATTGTGACCCCTGGGTATTTCTAGTCTGACCTGTTATGTCTTTTTTACCTTCTTTTAGGACTCAGGACTGAGTTCCAAGTCCTAAGATAGCTGCCAAAACTTCCGGGGTTGAGGAGGAGGCAGCCATAAATATCTCACTTTGAGATCTGTCCGCTGTGTGCATCCACCACGCTGGGAAATATACCATTTATTTAATCTTAATTTCTCCAAAACTCCTCGGTGGATTTAAACCAAAAGCACAAAAAGCACTCTTCCTGGACCAAGAGCTAGCTTTCTGTCATATTTGGCGTACATCTGTTCAAATATATATGTATATATAGAGGGCAGGGCTTCTGGACAATTGAAATGTGCGGGTGGAGTCACACGCAGCCCAACCAGCATCATCTGAGGAAGGCCGTCGGGCCGAAATGCATTATGCACACGCTGGCATCCAGTAAAGGTGTTCCAACGATATCCCCTGTGTGGCCTCTCTCTGTTCCTTTTGGAGTGGATTGTCTTGGATATATATATATATATATATATATATATATATATATATATATATATATATATATATATATATATATATATATATATATATATATTTATATATATATATATATATATATATATATATATATATATATATATATATATATATATATATATTCAATGAAAAAACCATAGGTTATAGGCCATATATAGTTAGGAATTAGCATTTACAAAACCTTATTTTACTCGCATAAAACCATTGAAATTCCATATATAGTTAGCTAACTATAAGCGCTAACTATATATCGCGCACCCGCAATCCACTGCTGATGATGTCACATATTACATCATTCATGACATGGTCAGTGACATCACTGATGACATCACTGATGACATCTCAAATGACATCACTGATGACATCACTGATCACAACAGCCAGTGATTGTATGTGTCTGTAAAGTTTAAATATGTTTCACATATTGAAGAATGAGTGGATGTATAAGTGTCTGGATGAAGAATTTAGTAGGTGCATGACTGACTGTATGAGTGAGTGATTAAATGTGTCTCACTGAGTACATGGGTTAGTGACTAAACTGTCTTAATTCGTGCATCAGTATGTTTGTTGTTGTGTAAGCTGCTGCATGTGTTGATCAGTAGCTATAAGAGTAGCCATATGGGTTATTGATTGGTTGCCCAAATATTTGAATGGGAGGCTGAGTGTGTGTGTGGGTGGCTGGGAGGTGCGTGACTCTGTGCATAGATGTGTAAGCAGTTGATTCACTAGGAGTATGAGTTCAAGAGTGCATGTGGAAACAGCTATATGGGCGGTTGACTGTGCATGGGTGTGTTGGTGAGTGAATGGATTTCTCATTGCTACATGTGCAAGTAAGTACGTATGTAAAACACAATACATGTGAGAGTTGAGATATATAAATAACTGAACATAAGAGCCAGTGAATGTGTGAGTGGCTGTATCGATCACTGTGAGCTTGTATCAGGGATTATATAAGAGAGTAAATATGTGTTATTATATGTTTGAATAAGTAAGATGTGTATAACTGTATAGTTGAGGAAATGGAGGTGTGATTGATTCTTTGCATGACTGACTAGGTGTGTGAGTAAGTCCATGGATGAGTGACAGTCTGTGAGTGTCTGTTTATACTGAGTGTATGTAAGGTTATATTAGAGTCTGAAGAGGTTCATTGTATTATCACATGAGTGATGTGATCAGTGATGACAAATGAGATGTCATCAGTGATGTCATTTGAGTTGTCATCAGTGATGTCATCAGTGATGTCATTTGAGATGTCATCATTGATATCATTTGAGTTGTCATCAGTGATGTCATTTGAGATGTCATCAGTGATGTCATCAGTGATGTCACTGACCATGTCATGAATGATGTAATATGTGACATCATCAGCAGTGGATTGCGGGTGCGCGATATATAGTTAGCGCTTATAGTTAGCTAACTATATATGGAATTTCAATGGTTTTATGCGAGTAAAATAAGGTTTTGTAAATGCTAATTCCTAACTATATATGGCCTATAACCTATGGTTTTTTCATTGAATTTTCAAGGTTTTGTAAATGCAAATTCCTAACTATATATCCACTATAACCTATGGTTTTTTCTGTGAATTTCATTGGTTTTTTAATAGCAAATATGAAAAGCTTTAAAATGTCAAGTACGTGATAGATAAAAACATTTTCGTATTTATGCACGCTGATGTGCTTTGAACGCTGCCCCCCCCCCTCCCCTCTTTTGCCTTAGTAGTACTCTCTCTTTGCAGATACAGAAGGGTAGTTAACGCAGGCCTTTACCCCCGTTGTAATCCGTCGTACCTCCTTGTCTCTCCATTTGATTGATTGTTGTCCAAGCATTTACTGTTTTAGAATTGGTTCTCTTTGGATCATTCTCTATTTACAAACAAGCACAAAGTCGCAATACTCTGTTTAGTCTTTGCAGATAGTGAAAAATCGTGTAAAAAAATAAAAGTAATCGAGCAAAATCAGTAGGCCACTAATTGGATCTCTTTTTGACCTCGCTAAAATAGAAATATTAGGAACAACCCTTCTTGAGAAATACGAAAATAGTGAGATGAACTGAGCTCCACACCATGAGGGCTGCAAGACAGCTCGGCTCCATCACCCATCCCGCACAAAATAATGACAAACCCTATGCAAATATTAAAAATATAGACAACACACCAGCAAAGAAATAGGGTAAAACATTTTATTAAAAAACTATTTACATAACGTTGGTTTATAAGATGATGTCAGTAGTGGACCGATGTGTGAATAGATCGAAAACAGCACAAGGCTCCAAGATCCGGATAGCAAGCTCCTGGATGTTGGGTGCCATAGTTTAGAGTTCTAAATTTCAGCCTTTTTCAATGCCTGTGCTTTGTTGAATCAAAATGGCGGCTTGACACAAAGCTGACTCAAGCGTTGTTACTGATGCTATGCAGACCAAAACTGGTTTTCAGTTTGTACATTTTTCTAGATTTTTCAATCCAAGTTTGGTTGACTTTGTAGAACGATGGCTTCAGATTTTCAACATACGGTGTGGTGGCGCTGACTGGGAGGGGGCGCTTCGCTCCTGCCCCCTCCCCAAGTAAGATTTTCATACATGAAAGTACGTTAATGGTTTTGGTCCCTGAGATGCTTCGATGTCACTACCATTCTCAAATAGCATAAGTTCTGGATGTTGGGTGCCATAGTTAAGAGTTCTGAGCAGCGCTTGTAACACTGTCTGAAGCTTATTTCCACCTACTGCAGCTTCACTATTCTCAAAGTAAGTGAGTGTCGTTTGTGGACCTGACTGCATTAGAAAACAATATGATATGTTACCTTCCTAAACAGCTTGACGGAGGCCCCTGAGGGGCGCTGTGATGGCCATGGACTCGGAGAAGACGCTTGGCTCCGACACCCTCCCCAAGTCTTATAGCACTGGTGTAGCCTGAGATCGCCCCCGACATAGGCGGCCGGCTCCCGGGGTCCGGCGGTACTTTTTGCCTTTTGATGACTCTTCAATTCTGGACCTTGTCCCACAATCCGTTTGACCTGAAGACAAGCTGTAGTGAGGCGCCCCTTTATCGTTTTAGTTGCCATTCCGCCCGCTTTTGCTACACTGTGCCTCTTCCGCCATTCAGCTGTTTTCCGCCCGCTCTTGCGACTACAGCGTCTCGCTCACCATGTAGTTGAGATGCGCCCGCTCTTGCGGTGCAGCGATAGGCGGCTGCCACAGGACTCTCAAAATGGCGGCCGGCTCTTCGGTTTTGGGCCTGGTCCACTAAAATGGCCCTGGGACACCTTGGAACTCGGACGCTTGTCTGCTAGGGCTTGGATCCCATTCTCGAAAAGCGTCCCCTCAGCCGTGAAGATTCTACAAAAGTCTTGGGGGCCTCCGACTCCCGCAGGCTTCTGGTGGGGAGCGGCTGCCATGATTGCTCGTGGAATGGCCACGACGGAGCTACGAGATGGTAGTGGTCTCATGCTGACGCCAGCTTTAGTCTGAAACATCCAGAAACACTGTAGACTACCAATTCGATCAGTTCCGGTAGCGCCCCAACATGACCCGGAAGAGAAGAACTTGCCCTCCCCTCTTTGACTGATGGTTCTTGTTGCCTGTCCCCTCTGTTGTCATTTAACAGAACTTTTTGGACTGCTGAAAGGGGTTGTGTGCTGAACGCTGGTTGGTGGAGACATTTAGACTATATTCTTGACCTACGTTGTCGCGTAATGCGTTTTATGACACGCCGCGTTAGCGCACCCGGAAGTGATCCGAGGCGCGGCGCGCAGCGCGTAACGTAAGCATAACAGGTCATGTGACTTGTTAATAAAACTTTTCATTGGTTCATTTTACTTTTGTTAATTTAATGATGAAAAGCTTGGTCATATGACCTAAAAATTACGCTTTTTATTATTTTCGAACAATATTTTTTTTTCAAACATATGTTATAATATTCCAGGCTAATGTACTTTCCCGGAAAATTTACAACTGTCTTGCAAGTAAAATATATTCCTTTTTCGAGAAAAAGGGCGTTTCTTCCTTCCATGACGGAGCCGTTGAGTAAAAGAGATTCGGCCTGCTGTCTTAGTCGCCGATACGCCTGATTATCAGATTCTTATCGATCACTTTATGTTGCAGACATGAAAAACACAACTGCCCTTGACCATTTATCTTTACTGCGTTCGTACATATTATACCTTTTATCCGTCATGTAATTGGACTGCTTTATTTCACTTGCCTTTTACTGATTCGAAAACAGTCACTAAAAGTAAAAACTTTACAAATGAAAATACTACTACCGTGTTTTGTTTTAAAAACCTTTATTGTGAAAATGTCAGTATACAAATACGGGCCTATAACCACGTGGGCCGGCCACGGAGCAAACTCAAATCGTATATGATGAGGAGACATTTACACTGTAGAAGAACGTAACGAGCGGGCCATTAGGTGACAAGAACAAAGGTGTCTAACAGTTGCGGTATCGGTGGACGTACATTTTGTAATTAAAATAGGACAGGGCCACTTACAATAACATTTTCTAGATATACATTTGCGGGCAAAGAGTTACGAGTCCCATTTATACCGGCGCCATTTTGGGCGAGGCCGGGCAGGTCCAAGATATAGTCAAAATGTCTCCACCAACCATCGGCCAGACCAGAACCCCTTTCGGCCCTTTATGTTACAAGATGATGTCTTCCATTCAGAAAATATTGGTGGCAGCATTTTGAAAGGAAACAGAAACAGCCGTTCTCCTAGTGAGTTTCACATTGTTACATTTAGGAAGAATGTTGAAGAGTAGTATGTGGAAAATCTGAAGCCATTTTTCTACAAACTCTCAATCAGACTTGGATGGAAAAAAAAACCTGAAGAATGTACAAACTGAAAACCAATTTTTGTCTGTATAGCACCAACAGTAACGCTTGAGTCAGCTTTGTGTCAAGCCGCCATTTTCATTCAATCAATAGCGTCCCCCTGCACACATTCAGGGACCTGGTCGTGTCTTCAGATGAAACGCATTGTAGGAAAAGAAGCAGAAAGGAAAAGGAAAAAAGTTCCGCCGGACCTAGTGAAGCTGCAGCAGGTGCAAATAAGCTTCAGACAGTCTTACAAGCACTGCTCAGAACTCTCAACTGAGGCACTCAACATCCAGGACTTGCCATTCGGATCTTGGCGCCTTGTATTTTTGTTTTGTTTTTGATGGAGGGGAAAGAACAAAAAACAGACATTGAAAAAGGCTCAACAGTGCAGGGCGCCTTGTGCTGGTTCCGACCTATTCACACATCGGTCCGCTACTGACATCACCTCATAAACCAACGGGGCACCCCACGCCGACTTTCGGCGCAGCATTGTAGGATGGCCACACCAGTGCGGCAATTTGCTGGACACCACCTCGGTGCCATCCAGATCTCGGCGCGTTCATTCATTCAATAGCGTCCCCCTGCACACATTCAGGGACCTGGTCGTGTCTTCAGAAGAAACGCATTGTAGGAAAAGAAGCAGAAAGGAAAAGGCAACAAGTTCCGCCGGACCTAGTGAAGCTGCAGCAGGTGCAAATAAGCTTCAGACAGTTCTACAAGCACTGCTCAGAAATCTCAACTGAGGCACTCAACATCCAGGACTTGCCATTCGGATCTTGGCGCCTTGTGCTGGTTCCGACCTATTCACACATCAGTCCACTACTGACATCACCTCATAAGCCAACGGGGCACCCCACGCCGACTTCCGGCGCAGCATTGTAGGATGGCCACACCAGTGCAGCCACTTGCTGGACACCACCTCGGTGCCATCCGGATCTCAGCGCGTTCGAGTCACTGTGCCGGAAGAGTGACCGGAACTCAGCTGAACACGCCGTCTTTCGGCGCAGCATTGTAGGATGGCCACACCAGTACGGCAATTTGCTGGACACCACCTCGGCGCCATCCGGATCTCGGCGCGTTCGAGTCACTGTACCGCAACAGTGACCGCAATTCAGCTGGACACGCCGTCTTTCGGCGCAGCATTGTAGGATGGCCACACCAGTGCGGCAATTTGCTGGACACCACCTCGGTGCCATCCGGATCTCGGCGCGTTGTGCTGCCTTCGGCCTATTCGCACATCGGTCCGCTACTGACACCGCCTCACGTGCCAACGGATTTTCTACGCTTTTTGTAGCCCTATGTCGCATAACAGGTCATGTGACTTGTTTATAAAACTTTTCATTGGTTCATTTTACTTTTGGTTTCCTAAAGATGGAAGGCTTGGTCATATGACCTAAAAATAACACTTTTCATTGGTTTAGAACATTTTTTTTTCCCAAACGATGAAAGCCCCACCTTGTTTCTGGATCATTCAGACTGAAGCTGGCGTCAGCATGAGAGCACCACCATCTCGTGGCTCCGTCGTGGTCATTCCGCGAGCAATCATGGCAGCCGCTCCCCACCGAAAGCCTGCGGGAGTCGGGGGCCCCCAAGACTTTTATACAATCTTCACGGCTGAGGGGACGCTTTTCGAGAATGGAGCCCAAGCCCTAGCAGGCAAGCGTCCGACTTCCAAGGTGTCCCAGGGCCATTTCAGTGGACCAGGCCCAAAACCGAAGAGCCGTCCGCCATTTTAAGAGTCATGTGGCAGCCGCCTATCGCTGCACTGCAAGAGTGGGAGCAACTCAACAACATGGTGAGCGAGACGCTGTAGTCGCAAGAGCGGGCGGTAAACAGCTGAATGGCCGCCACCTGGGGAGGCCCGTTCACGCCGCCTCCCCCCCCCCCCCGGGCCGCCGCACGCCAATTTTCGGAGCAGCATTGTAGGATACCAAAACCAGTGCGGCAGTTTACTGGACATCACCTGGGTGCCTGTCGTACATGTTGTGTCAGCCATGTGACACTGGACACAGACCGCTACTGACGAGGCCTCCCCCCGCACCACCCGGGACGCCCCACGCTGTTTTTCTGTGCTGCATTGTAGGATCCCTAAACCAGTGCGGCACCCAGGCGACATCACCTGGGTGCCGTCCAGAACTCTGCACGTTGTGCTGCCTTGGGACTATTCGCACAACAGACCGCTACTGACGAGGCCTCCCCCCGCCCCACCCGGGACGCCCCACGCCAATTTTCGGAGCAGCATTGTAGGATCCCTAAACCAGTGCGGCACCCAGGTGACATCACCTGGGTGCCGTCCAGAACTCTGCACGTTGTGCTGCCTTGGGACTATTCGCACAAAAGACAGCTTCTAACCATTGTTGCTTTTTGTGTTAATAAATGTTTAAATGTTTTTAGTTTTTGTTCTGTTCATTATCGTTAAAAGTTAATAAAGTTTTATAACCTTACTTTGTTGGAGTGTTATCTATTTTTTGAAAAACGGGTGAATGGGGCCTTGAATCGGGTTATTGTCATGTGTGGGCTTTGGAAGTGTGCTGCTGCAGGATCGGACATTTCAAACTCAAATGCACGTTCTTTTTCTTACCTTTCCGAAGCATGGAGCGCAATAGCAGGCAGAGAAAGGGTGATGCACGTGTTGAACACTACCTGACCTGGCAAGTTGCTGGCAGTGCCCCCCCGCCCGCTCCTGAAAGAGGGCACACACACACCGCCGCCCCGAGTACTTCACAAATCTTTAAAAGACCATGCTCTTGTTCATGAGGCTTAAATGGTTTATCACCTCTTCTAGAACCCCTACATCGACCCTCTGACGTTTCATGGAAAAATTACCATGTAACACAATACCAAGCCCTATCAGCTGAAACCCCCAAGGAATCGTGGGGCATATTATCAAGGGGGTTTATCTCCGCTTTTTTGGCTTTAAAAACCATGAAAGCGGAGATAAAATTATTTCCCTATTATCAAGCTGTCGCTAACACCAGTTAGTGACACCTAAAAGGAGATAGCGACCATCTTGGGCCCGGCTTTGCATGTCAGTGATACTTATCACTAATGACATGCAAAGTGGCGTGCCAAGATGTTAGCGACTGGAAACAGTCCCTAACATCGCTACCTTCTATTACCAACTTTTGGAGATATTCGCGCTAAGCGCGAATATCTCCAAAATCTAACACCTGCCCTGAGCAGTTCTTAGCCATGTTATCCAATGGGAGGTGGATAACATGGCTAAGAGCATTAGGTCGATAATACATGAATATCGCTGACTTTTCTGCGATAATAGCAAGGTTTATCTGCGATAAAAATCGCCGATCTGCGGCGATAATTTTTGTCTCTAAACAAGTTATAGACAAAAATTATCGCTAGTTGTTAGTAATATGCCCCCGGGTTTTTGCTTGCAGAAATCGGGAGGCGGGAGACTAGCACTGAAATCAGTACTCACACGCCTGAATCAGGAGAATTGGCATGTCTGAATTCTCTACAGCTGGGGCCATAAACTACATCCGCAGGGGTAGGTGATAGCCTGGGACCAGCCTGGCATCTAAAATGGCTGCCGTGCACGACAAAATTGTGGCATTCGAAAAAAGGCAAGATGGCGCAGCCGCTGGAAGAGATATATCAACATATATCAGCCTCCTCAGCCACCCTCAGGTAACATAGGGGATTAGGATATGTCTCCCGCACCCCCTTATACCTAGTACTTTAATTAACGAAGCACAAAATGGCGAATTCCCGTTTCGCTACCAGTTTGCGGCCCAGTTCGCGGCCCGTGAAGCGCTTCTACCGTGAAAAATCATTTTTTTTTTATTTTCCCCACGGGACCCTTTAATAACCCCAACAACATTCCTAGGGGGTCAAGAGGGGGATACCTTGCCCCCTTTCATTAAATTCCCCCTTAGTTTTTCACCTTTTCTTCTCTCTCGATCCTACCGAGAGACAAGATGGCGGCCGCTCCGGACTGTCACGCAGCAAAAAAAAAAAAAAAGCTCACGCACAGCCGCTGGAAGAGATGTATCAACATATATCAGCCTCCTCACCCACCCTCAGGAAACATAGGGGATTAGGATACGTCTCCCGTACCCACTTATAACTAGTAATTTAATTTACGAAGCACAAAATGGCGAATTCCCGTTTCGCTACCAGTTCGCGGCCGCGCTTCTACCGTGAAAAATCATTTTTTTTTTATTTTCCCCACGGGACCCTTTAATAACCCCAACAACATTCCTAGGAGGTCAAGAGGGGGATACCTTGCCCCCTTTCATTAAATTCCCCCTTCGTTTTCCACCTCTTCTTCTCTCTCGATCCTACCGAGAGACAAGATGGCGTCCGCTCCGGACTGTTTAGAATGTTGACAGACACCGGAGAGCCAATCAGCTTTCTGCGCGCAAAGTTCCGATAAGCGAAAAGTAAGCGGACCGGATCGCTGCTAGAGCGCTGTTACAGATATATATCTTGGTTTGAACGTTAATTTCTCAAAAACTACTGGAGCACATATATTGAGACCTAGCAAAGGCACATCGGGCTAACAGTCCCTACAATTTTGCCAAGTTTCGTGCAAATCCATTCAGCCGTTCGAGCTAAAAGTGAGTCCAACCGCCCTATGGAAAACTCAATGCAAAAAACGCGTTTTGGGACCCCCCTTTTTTCTCAGCCCCCCCTTGACGAAACCCCACCAAATTTTCAGGGGCTGCTCAGAAACAAAATGTGCCATTTTCCTGATAATTTCAGCCGATTCCATCCACAAACGCCAAAGTTATTAGACATAGAATTTTCAAAAGTCCCATAGGGAAAAAATTCTAACTATATATACCTACTGGCGAACGCCAGTAGGTAATATATATATATATATATATTACCTACTGGCGATAGCCAGTAGGTATATATAGTTAGGATTTTTTTCCTATGGGATTTTTGAAAATTCTATGTCGAATAACTTTGGCGTTTGAGGACAGAATTGGCTGAAATTTTCAGGAAAATGGAACATTTTGTTTCTGAGCAGTCCCTGAAAATTTGGAGGGGTTTCGTCAAGGGGGGGCCGAGAAAAAAGGGGGGTCCCAAAACGTGTTTTTCCCATGCAATTTTCCATAGGGCGGTTGGCCTCACTTTTAGCCTGAACGGCTGAATGGATTTACACCAAACTTGGCAAAATTGTAGGGACTGGTAGCCCGATGTGCCTTTGCTATGTCTCAAGATATAGGCTCCAGTGGTTTTTACGAAAATTAACTTTGAAAAATATATATTGGGCTACATTGGGCTATATATATGTTGGAGCCCAAATGTAGCCCAATGTAGCCCAATGTAGCCCAAAGATGGCCACCAGAGACAAAAAAAACAAATGTAGCCCAAATATCAGCCAGATGTAGCCCAACTATAGCCCAATGACAGAATGTCCCAGAGTGTTCTAAAGAACAACTAGAGTGCTAACAGTCCTACTTATTACAAAGGTATGGCACACCTGAAGCCATCTTGATTGGAATAAAGTGGTAACTCTTAAAACATTTATTTTAAAAAGGAACAAAATGAGGGGGTTCATTTTGCCATAGAAAGTATGATTAGCGAATATATGACAAAATCCCGCATACCATCAGTCCGCAAAAAAAATCCCGCATGTACTATTAGGCCGCAAATTAAAATAACGAACACTTTTAGAACGAATATGCCTTTAGCATACACTAAACAACTAAACTACCCTAAACCCTAAAACACTACCCCCAGCATGACCCTACACTACACAAACAGTACAACACTACCCTAAACCCTAAAACACTACCCCCAGCATGACCCTACACTACGCAAACACTACAACACTACCCAAAACCCTAAAACACTACACCCCAGCATGACCCTACACTACGCAAACACTACAACACTACCCTAAACCCTAAAACACTACCCCCAGCATGACCCTACACTACACAAACACTACAACACAACCCTAAACCCTAAAACACTACCCCCAGCATGACCCTACACTACGCAAACACTACAACACAACCCTAAACCACTACCCCCAGCATGACCCTACACTACGCAAACACTACAACACTACCCTAAACCCTAAAACACTACCCCCAGCATGACCCTACACTACACAAACACTACAACACTACCCAAAACTCTAAAACACTACACCCCAGCATGACCCTACACTACGCAAACACTACAACACTACCCTAAACCCTAAAACACTACCCCCAGCATGACCCTACACTACGCAAACACTACAACACTACCCAAAACCCTAAAACACTACACCCTAGCATGACCCTACACTACGCAAACACTGCAACACTACCCTAAACCCTAAAACACTACCCCCAGCATGACCCTACACTACGCAAACACTACAACACTACCCTAAACCCTAAAACACTACCCCAGCATGTCCCTACACTACGCAAACACTACAACACTACCCTAAAACACTACCCCCAGCATGACCCTACACTACGCAAACACTACAACACTACCCTAAACCCTAAAACACTACCCCCAGCATGACCCTACACTACGCAAACTCTACAACACTACCCTAAACCCTAAAACACTACCCCCAGCATGACCCTACACTACGCAAACACTACAACACTACCCAAAACCCTAAAACACTACCCCCAGCATGACCCTACACTACGCAAACACTACAACACTACCCAAAACCCTAAAACACTACCCCCCAGCATTACCCTACACTACGCAAACACTACAACACTACCCAAAACCCTAAAACACTACCCCCAGCATGACCCTACACTACGCAAACACTACAACACTACCCAAAACCCTAAAACACTACCCCCAGCATGACCCTTCACTACGCAAACACTACAACACTACCCAAAACCCTAAAACATTACACCCCAGCATGACCCTACACTACGCAAACACTACCCAAAACCCTAAAACACTACACCCAAGCACGACCCTACACTACACAAACACTACAACACTACCCAAAACCCTAAAACACTACCCCCAGCATGACCCTACACTACGCAAACACTACAACACTACCCAAAACCCTAATACACTACCCCCAGCATGACCCTACACTACACAAACACTACAACACTACCCTAAACCCTAAAATACTAAACCCCAGCATGACCCTACACTACGCAAACACTACAACACTACCCAAAACCCTAAAACACTACCCCCAGCATGACCCTACACTACGCAAACACTACAACACTATCCTAAACCCTAAAACACTACGCCCAGCATGACCCTACACTACGCAAACACTACAATACTACCCTAAACCCTAAAACACTAGCCCCAGCATGACCCTACACTACGCAAACACTACAACACAACCCTAAACCCTAAAACACTACCCCCAGCATGACCCTACACTACGCAAACACTACAACACTACCCTAAACCCTAAAACACTACCCTCAGCATGACCCTACACTACGCAAACACTACAACACAACCCTAAACCCTAAAACACTACCCCCAGCATGACCCTACACTAAACAACCACCACAACTCTACACTACACTAACACAACACTACACTACACAACACTACACTACACTACACAATCACTAACCCACGAAAAAATTAACAAAAACCCACTTACCTCTCTCGTCATCGTGGTTTTCACAACGCAAATGCATTTACCATACATGCCTTTAAAACGTAATTCTTTGTAAAGGCATGCGCGATAAATGCACATGCGTTTCGAAAAAATGCGGGATAATGGTATGCGAGGTCAATGACCTTGCGGGATAATGGTATGCGGACTGAAAGTCTGCGGGATAAAAAATGCAGGAAAATGGCTGCAAACCATGATAAGCAGCAGACTTCCCTGGTGAGCACTAGCTTTACTACAGTGATCTAATGAGCAACTAGAGTGCGAACATTCAGAATTTATGGCAAATGTGTGAAACATCTGAATGCCTTCTTGATAGAACCAAAGTAAACAAGCATTGAAAATGCAATAGATCTCGCCCTCGTTTAAGTTAAAGCCATTCTGTTTGTAATGAGGTGGCTTTTTAGCTTTGCTTTTATTAGTGTTTTTAAAACTTTCATGTAAATAACATGCATATGTATGCATATATGTATATGTATGCATGCATTTATATTTATATAGATATGCAGATTATATATGTTTATATATGTATATTACCTACTGGCGATAGCCAGTGGGTATATATAGTTAGGATTTTTTCTCTATGGGATTTCTGAAAATTCTATGTCTAATAACTTTGGCGTTTGTGGACGGAATTGGCTGAAATTTTCAGGGAAATGGCACATTTTGTTTCTGAGCAGCCCCTAAAAATTTGGGGGGGTTTCGTCAAGGGGGGGCCGAGAAACAAGGGGGGCCCCAAAACACGTTTTTCCCATTTATTTTTTACATAGGGCGGTTGGACTCACTTTTAGCTCGAACGGCTGAATAGATTTACATGAAACTTGGCAAAATTGTAGATATGGTTTGCCCGACGTGCCTTTGCTATGTCTCAATATATGTGCTCCAGTGGATTTTGAGAAATTAACGTTTAAAAAAAAATATATATCTGTGACAGCGCTCCGGTTAGCGCCCCGGTTTGCGTACCTGACGCGTAACGGAACTTCGCGAAGCGAAGCTGATTGGCTCTCCGGTGTCTGTCAACATTCTAAACAGTCCGGAACCGCCGCCATCTTGTCTCTCGGTACGATCGAGAGACAATATGTGGTGAAAAACGAAGGGGGAAATGAAGGAAAGGGGGCAAGGTAGACCACTCCTGACCCCCTAGGATTGATGAGGGGGATATTAAAGTGCCCCGCAGGGCAAAAAAAATAATAATAATTTTTTTGCGATTTTACGCCGTAGAGGCGCGTCCCGGTACGCGAACCGGGCAGCTCACCGGGCAGCTAACCGGGCAGCTAACCGGCAGCGTAGCTGTCAACATTGTAAACAGTCCGGAGCGGCCGCCATCTTGTCTCTCGGTAGGTTCGAGAGACAAGATGTGGTGAAAAAGAAGGGGGAAATGAAGGAAAGGGGGCAAGGTAAACCCCTCCTGACCCCCTAGGATTGATGAGAGGGATATTAAAGTCCCCCGCGATTTTTCGCGGTAGAGGCGCTTCCCGGTACGCGAACCGGGCAGCTAACCGGCAGCGTAACGGGAGTCCGCCATCTTGTGTTTTTGGAGCGTCCGGTTCGCGTACCGGGTAGCGTCCCGGTAAGCGTAACAAGGGGAAAACCAAGAGAAACAGTAAAAAAAAAATTAAGGGAATAGATTTCCAGCAAACTTGACAAAATTGTAGGGACTGTTTGTTTGATGTGCCTTTGCAAGGCCTCAAGATATGTGCACGTGTGGATTTTGTCTAATTAAGGTTAAAAAAAATATATATATCTGTAAGCGTGCTACGGCACGCTTACGTTACGGGTTTTGTTTGCGCTGTAGAGCCGATACGTCATGGTTATGCGACGCGTCATGAGGCGTCTCACGTGGCTACGTGATACGTCACGTAATAAAGAATATATTTTACAGCTATAGATATTAGCTTTTAAAAAACCAATGAAATTCACTGAAAAAACCATAGGTTATAGACCACATATAGTTAGGAATTTGCATTTACAAAACCTTGAAAATTCACTGAAAAAACCATAGGTTAGAGACCATATATAGTTAGCTGGACATTTTATTGACATAAAACCAATGAAATTCCATATATAGTTAGTTGCACTAACTATATATCGCGCACCCGCAATCCACTGCTGATGATGTCACATATTACATCATTCATGACATGGTCAGTGACATCACTGATGACATCACTGATGACATCTCAAATGACATCACTGATGACATCACTGATGACATCTCAAATGACATCACTGATGACATCATGACACACCAATACCAGTTACTACATACGCACTCACTGATTCCTACGTCTACACACACATTCACTCATTCACCCATACAATCACTCATACATACAGTCACTCATTATTACAACACTATCATATGCACTCATACACCTATGCAGACACTCACACACTGCCACTCATCCATGGAGTTACTCACACATCTAGTCAGTCCTGTAAAGAATCAATCACACTTCCATTTCCTCATCTATACAGTTAAACACAGAACACCATACTTCAGTGACATCACTGATGACATCACTGATGACATCTCAAATGACATCACTGATGACATCTCAAATGACATCACTGATGACATCATGACACACCAATACCAGTTACTACATACGCACTCACTGATTCCTACGTCTACACACACATTCACTCATTCACCCATACAATCACTCATACATACAGTCACTCATTATTACAAGACTATCATATGCACTCATACACCTAGTCAGTCCTGTGAAGAATCAATCACACTTCGATTTCCTCATCTATACAGTTAAACACAGAACACCATACTTTTCACACATATACTAACACATACTTACTCTCTTATACAATCACTGATACAAGTACACATTGATATGCACAGAGTCACACACCTCCCAGCCAGCCACACACACACTCAATCTTCCATACATCCACTCATTCTTCAATATGTAAAACATATTTAAACTTTACAAAAACACACAGACACTAGATGATGTCATCAGTGATGTCATTTGAGATGTCATGTCATCAGTGATGTCATTTGAGATGTCATCAGTGATGTCATCAGTGATGTCACTGACCATGTCATGAATGATGTAATATGTGACATCATCAGCAGTGGATTGCGGGTGCACGATATATAGTTAGTGCAACTAACTATATATGGAATTTCATTGGTTTTATGTCAATAAAATGTCCAGCTAACTATATATGGTCTCTAACCTATGGTTTTTTCAGTGAATATATATATATATATATATATATATATATATATATATATATATATATATATATATATATATATATATATATATATATATATATATATATTTTTTTTTTTTTTTTTTTTTAGTAAAAAAACAAAGGTTACAGGGACATTATAGTTAGGCTCAGGTTTCACTCATCCATGGATTTCATTAATCCAGCTGTTATAGTTAGTGAGCTAACTATAACTCATGCCCTGCAATACACTGCTTATGACCTCACATACTATATCACTCATGACATGATCAGCGACATCACTGATTGTATCACTGATTATGTCACTGATGACATCTCAAATTACATCACTGATGTCATCGCTGATGACATCATCTAGTGAATGTGAGCGTTTTTTAAAAGTTTATGCATGATGCATGATAAATATATATACCAATATGTATTGGTGAATTAGTGGGTGTATGCGTGCCTGTTTGGATGACTCAGTCGGTGTGTGATTGATTGTATAAGTGAGTGAATATGTGCCTCAGTGAATGTATGGGTGAGTGACTGGATTTGTGAATGTCTGTATCTGTTTGTCAGTTGGTGTTTAAGTGGCTGTATGGGTGTGTGAGTGGGTACATGAGCTTTTATGTACATTCGTGATTGGTTGTCTGAGTACCTCCATGGGTGTCTGAGTATCTGTGTGGGATGGTGAGGGAGTGTGTGACTGGCTGTATGGACGAGTGAGTGGGTGAGTCAGTGGCTGTATGGGTTACGGAGTAAATGTGTGATGGCTGTGTAGGTGAGTGAGTTTGTTTATGGCTGTATAATTGAGTGAGTGCAAGTGTCTGTGGTATATGGTTGAGTGACTTGGTATGTGAAAGGCAGTATAGGTGAGTGACTGTATGGTGAGTGAGTGAATGTGAGCGTGTCTGTATGTGTGAGTGTGTGCCTGTGTCAGTGGCTGTATAGGTGAGTGAGAACATGCTATTATCTGTATGAATAAGTGAGTGAGTGTGTGATTGACTGTACGGGTGAGGAAGTAGATATATGAGTAGCTCTATGGGTCACTGACTCTGAGTGGCTGTACGGGTATATGAGTGGATATGTTAATGGCTGTATTAGTGAGTGAGTGGGTATGTGAGTGGCTGTATGGGTGAGTAAGTGGATGTGTGTGTTGATCTATGAATCAGTGACAGGCTGTGTAAATACTGGTATGGGTGTGTGAATGGGTTTGAGAATGGTAGTCTGGAAGTTGGAGTAGGTGGATGAAAGGTTATATGGAATGTGAGTGGGTGCATATGAAAGTCAGTAAATGTCTCACACATGTCGCTTAGTCCTGAGTCATCAATGGTGGAGACCACATCAGCTTTTGGTGCCGCTAACCCTGTGGAAAACAAGTCTGTGCCACATGGTGGTAGGCCCCTGATGGCTACGTGAGCTTTAGGAGGTACTAACTCTCTGCATCTCAAGTCCCTGCCATGTGGTGGTAGGCCCTGATGCCCATATGAGCTTTGGGTGGCAGTAACCCTGTGCATCTGAAGTCCGCGCAAAAGGGATGGTAGGCCCCTGACGGCCATACAGATCAGGGTGCGACTAACCTTCTGCGCAACTTTTCAAAGACTCTTTATGGTTGAGACCCATGGTTAGTCCGCCATCAAGTCAGCACCGGCAATAAAGGATGTGTCGATGTATTATATCTGCGTGGTCACATTGCCTGTGTCGCAGGTGCCGGATGTTTGTGGTGTGTGTGCAAACCTGCCCTCAGGGAGTGGCCATGAGATGTTGAGAACTCGACCACTGACCTGCACACCAAAAGCGAGTAAGCCGGCAATAGGTAGCTATGTGAGGCCAACGTCGGAACATAATCAGAGTGGCGTGGCGTATGACGGTGCAAGGCAGGTATAGCTACAATGATGAAGATGGCTCCTAGTACAATATCTGTGAGTCAAGCAGACGGGCTGCAGCTGCCACTCTGTGAGCCTGCGTGCAAACTGTTCATAACTCACACTACATAAGTATTGAAGAATCATTTTGTGATTCAGTTGGACTCTGTCCGAGGCATTTGTAAAAACATATCGTAGTTCTTTCTGTGAGAGATACCCCTTTCATGCTGCCTCTCCCCACATCAGCAGGTAACGCACCCTCTTCCCACATTACCAACATACCCCCAACAACCTTCTTGGGCCCGGAAGTGTCCCTGTGAAGTTGGACAAAGAAGAAACGTAGTAATGTATAGATTTACAAATAAAAAAATATATTTAAAGAAAAGAACAACAAATAAGACTGAAGAGAGTCTGGCGCTGTGGTTGCTGCCACAAAGTTGGGGTGACTGATATTCAGGACTCAGGACACAGCTGCACATGTGGGATCAGCCTATGTTAAAGAGGGTTAGTGGGACTACTTGTCGCCGGTCTTGCATATCGAAATATGCCTCACTGATCGAAGGGAGTGTGCCGCTGTGGTCGGTGCCACAGACTTGGGGTCACTGATATTCAGGACTCAGGACACAGTTACACATGTGGGCTCGTCTTGTGTTAAAGAGGGTTAGAGGCACCATAAGCATTGAGACTGGATGAGCCCGTGATGATGCTTGGTGTGGACAGGCCTCACTGGGAGCAATGTGTCTTGTCTACTGGACTGCGTTATGTGGGATCAGGACGGTATCTGAATTGAGAGGCGTGCTAACCGTAGTGTAGGCCAGAGGTAGCCATGAGCAAGGGCCCACAGCCACGTGCATACATTGGTGGCCCCACCGGCCTGCGTAGTGCAGGTTCAGTGGCACCACGTGTCACCGGCCTTCCATGTGCAAATACCCCTCACTAATCGAAGGGAGTGTGGTGCTGTGGTCACTGCCACGAAGTTCAGGTCATTGACATTCAGGACTCAGGACACAGTTACACATGTGGGATCGGCTAGTGTTAAAGAGGGTTAGTGGAAGTATGTGTCAGCGGCCTTGCATATGGAAATATGCCTCACTGATCAGAGGGAGTGTTTTGCTGTGGTCACTACTAAGGACTTGGGGTCACTGCCATTCAAGACTCAGGACAGAGTTAGACATGTGGGATTGGCTTGTGTTAAAGAGGGTTAGTGGGAGTACATGTCGCCGGCCCTGCATATGGAAATATGCCTCACTGATCAGAGGGAGTCTGGTGCTGAGGTGGCTGCCAAGGACTTGGGGTAGCTGCCATTCAGGACTCAGGACACAGATACACATGTGGGATCGGCTTGTGTTGAAGAGAGTTAGTGGGAATATGTGTCGCCGGCCTTGAATATGGAAATATGCCTCACTGATCAGAGGGAGTCTGGTGCTGTGGTCGCCGCCATGGACTTGGGGTCACTGCCATTCAGGACTCAGGACACAGTTACACATGTGGGATCGGCTTGTGTTGAACAGGGTTAGTTGGCACCACGTGTGCAAAATCCAAATTGCGAGCTCTGCTGCCCGCAGTCTAGACTGCTAATGAGTGTTCATTTGTACTTGAAAATGAATTTGGTGATTGTTCTAAAGCTATAACAGATGTAAATAATGTTCAAGAAGAAAGGATACTAAAAGAAAATTATGTAGATTTGAGGCCTGTACTAGTTAATTGCTAGTGGACGCTGTAGTTAATGAATGAAGAAACAATTTTAATTGTGAGCCCTACTGAGTGCAGTGTAGGCGTATGATGAACAGATGAAATAAGTCTAGAATACACTGAAAAAGTGTTGTATTTTCTGAGAACAATCTTCTCGGAAGAAATTAGCATTTAAAATTGGAATTGTGAGCTGTACTGCCCGCAGTGTAGACTGCTATTCCATGCTTGTTTGCTTTTTTAAGTTAATTTTGTCATTGTAGTAAAGCTATAATTGCTATAAAAAAGTTCTTGTTGCAAGGATACTAAAAGGTTAATATGTAGGGTGCAGGACTGTGATATTTACTTGCTTACTGAAGTCTGTAGTTACATATGGAAATACCCCTCATTAATAGAAGGAAGTGGTGCTGTGGTCGGTGCCACGAACTTGGGGTCACTGCCATTCAGGACTCAGGACACAGTTACAGATATGGGATTGGCTTGTGTTGAACAGAGTTAGTGGTACTACATGCCGCCGGCCTTGCATATGGAAAAATGCCTCACTGATCGAAGAGAGTCTTGTGCTGTGGTCGCTGCCACAGACTTGGGGTGACTGCCATTAAGGACACAGTTGCGCATGTTGGATCGGATTGTGTTGAACAGAGCTAGTGGTACCATATATCACCCGTCATCCACAGTGTAGTCCGGAGGCAGCAGTGAGCAAGGGCCCACAGCCATGTTCATATGTTGGTGGCTCCAACCGCCTGCCTAGTTCAGGTTCAGTGGCACCACGTGTCTCTGGCCTTCATATCCAAATATCCCTCACTGATTGAAGGGATACTGCCATTCAGTTCTCAAGACACAATTACACATGTGGGATCAGCTTGTGTTGAACAGTGTTAATTGGCACCACGTGTCGCCGGTCTTCCACAGTGTAGGCTGGAGGCAGCGGTCAGGAAAGGCTCACAGGTACGTGACGTTGACTTGAGCTGCAGAAATTGGGAGCATTTAGTCTTCTTAACCCATTATAGTCTCTTACAGAATTTGCTTTGCTACTAATGTTGAATTGTGAACCGTGTAACCCCGGTGTAGGGCGGAGGCAGAGGTCAGGATGGGCGGAGAGCCACGTGGTGTTGAGTTGAGCTGCCCAGTTAGTGGCACCTGGAGTACTCAGCGTGTGCGCACCCTGCGATGATGCATGGTCGCGGCGGGCTCTACTGGTAGCAGTGTCTTTTGTCTAATTAATTTTGCCTTGATAAGGCCATGTGGCGATAACTTATGGTGCAGTGAGTTAGTAGCACCGAAGCTCACAGCGTGATACATGGTCCTGGTGGGCCGCACTGGGAAAAATTTATTTTGTCTAATGAATTCTGTCTTAATAAGGCCATGTGGCGATGACTTATGGTGCAGTGAGTCAGTAGCACCTGAAGCACACAGAGTGTGCGCACCTTGCGATGATGCATGGTCCGGGCGGGCCGTACAACGTGTCTTGCGAACTGGACTGCGTAATCTGCAATTGCCACTGCATCTGAATTGTGAGCCCTGCTATCCGCAGTGTAGATTGAAGGCAGTGCTGTACCGCTGTGTTTGTAGGGGGCTTGTGTGGAGGAGGCCCTGGTAGCCATGTGCCAGGGTGAGGGCTGCTGGTCCGGCAGACTCGCTGGTCTTCCCACAAGTGAACCACGCCTAGGGCCTGGCCTATTTATTCATAGTCCTTCACTGGAGTGGCGTACGTTGGACCAGCCCACTCCACTTCCGCTTCCAGGGGGGACAACACAGCTACATGACCGAGATCTTCCCCACTGCCTGAGGTAACATGGTTGCGTCCACTGTGCACTACACTACAAGTATCAATAGTATATCTCCACAGGGAGAGGTTTGTGCTTTGCATAGTGAGGGCTATGCAGCACATCAGCGTTACACTTGGCATTGCGTGCATTATTATTGATTGGTAACTTGCCTCCTTCATATATAGTTGGTTGCCACATCTCCCAACATTCAACTATTATGTGGCTGAGGGGCCATGGTATTTTGGGAAGGTCCGTTGTAGTTGGGGGGGTGGTTCAGGGGAGAGGTGCTGGTAGTGGTGGCGCTGGGTGTTGTGGCCTTGTTGGTTGTCGGGGCTGCATGATCAGTAGCTCTAACACGTGTTGGTCTTTAGATGTGGCTGTGAGTTGGTCCAATTCATACAGTAGATAGTCAAGCTCCTTACACCAGTTAAAGGTTGATGTTAATTTGTTACTGCTAACTCGGCTTATCGCCTGCTTTTTGGATCGGAATGCAGATTTGGCTGGTCGTTGAAAATATGGGGATGTGGTGTTTTCATGTATTTTTTGCACAAGAATGCCTACTTTGCATATCATTAGCATTAGTTGTGGCTGTCAATTGTGGCGATTTTGTTAGCAGAAGGTGATGAGATTTGCACTTTTCACCAGGTTGAGAATAGGATGATAATTAAAAGACACGGAAAACAAGATAGGTTTAAAGAACATTATAATTAAAAATGAGTATTTAAAAAACCTTTGAAATTCACTGAAAAAAACATGTTTCAGACATGTTATAGTTAGAAATTAGCATTAAAAAAACCTTCGAAATTCACTGAAAAAACTATAGGTTTCAGGCATGTTCTATTTAGAAATTAGCATTTAAAAAACCTTTGAAATTCACCGAAATAACTCACGCCCCCACAATGCACTGCTGATGACGTCACATATTACATCATTCATGACATGGTCAGTGACATCACTGATGACGTCACTGATGACATCTCAAATGATATCACTGATGACATCATCCATGTGAAAATCTGATGCACCTCATCAGACCCTAATATAACACTTGATGCACCCACTCTAAAATACAGACTATAATTTTCGAAGCCATGAACACACCAATACCAGTTAGTACATATCCACTCACTAATTCCAAGGTCTACACACATATATTTATTTACCCATACAGTCACTCATACATACAGTCAGCCATCAATACAGCATTATCATATCCAGTCACATATCTATACAGACACTCACACACTCCCTCTCATTCATAGAGTTATTCACAGACCTAGTCAGTAATGGAAATAATGAATCACACTTTTATTTACTCACCTGTACAGTTATACACATACCACATCACTTATTTAAACATATACTAACACATAATTACACTCTAATACAATAACTAATACAAGCACACACTGATCCATACAGCTATTCTCACAATCACTCACTCTCACATATGTCATATAGTCATTTATACAGTCCAACACTCATATGTACTGCCTTTCACATATGCAGTTACTCACACATGTACCACAAAGGCATCCATTCACTCACGAAGACACTCATACACATACTGACCCAGCCATGAAGTCCTTCACAGATACATACTTAAACACTTATACCCAGTGAGTTATCCACTCACACATCTTTGCACAGAGTCACCCCCCCACCCATCCACACAGACACTCAGGCACCCATACAGGTACTCAGACAAGCAATCAATAGCTCATATAGATCCTCATTTAGGTGCTAGCCAAACCATGCAACTGCTTACACATCAACTGACAACCTAAACTGTGTGAATGTCTGTATCAGTCGCCAACACATGCATTAGGCAATCCTGACTCTTATACACCCATTTATTCTTTAATACACCATGGCGCATACTGAAGGTTCCTGGTGGGCTAGTGGGCCCCCAGGGATCCCCAATATTCAAGGGGAATTAGTTCACCCTCTGTAAATGCCCCAGGGGGCTGCGTTGCAGAGAGGTGTAAAAAGGGGCGTTGCCTCATTACACCTCTCTGAAATGCAGCCCCCTGGCGCATACTGGAGGTTCCTGGTGATCTAGTTGGCCCCCAGGGCCACCCAGTATTCAAGGGGGATTAGTTCCCCCTCTGCAAACACGCCACAGGGCGCGTTTACAGAGTGGTGCAATCCATCACCTCAAGCCCTGCCCCCTCCCTGAACCACTCTGCAAAGGCACCCCCTGGTGCATTTGCAGAGGGGGATGTAATTTCCCTTGAATACTGGGGGTCCCTGGGGGCCAACTAGCTCACCAGGTACCTCCAGTAAGCGCCACAGAGCTGCTTTGCAGAGTGTTGTAAAAAGGGGCATGGCCTCATTACACCTCTCTGCAATGAAGCTCCCTGTCAAGAATTCCTGTCATGCGAGGGGAGGAAAACGGTAACCAGCGAAAATGGACTACATCTCCCAGGATGCTTAGCGGTTGAGAGGTTATGTAAACAGGAGAGCTGTTACATAACTCAAGGAAAACTCGCCCTTATGTAAACAGGAGAGCTGTTATATAACTCAAGGAAAACACGCCCTTATGTAAACAGGAGAGCTGTTACATAACTCAAGGAAAACACGCCCTATAAAGGGAGGAACCGGGAGGTACAACGCTGTCGGATATTGTGTTTACACCGACGTACCTGCTTCGTGAAGAGCAGTGTTCCGGAGTGGTGCTCCAGTAAGGCAAGAACGGAGGTAGGTCGAGTCGTTACTCCCTGGGCCGCGTCTTGCCCCATCGTCACCTGTGAAGGACCCGGAAGCTCTACCGGTCAACCATTGAGCTTCGCTTTTTGACTCGGCTGATGCAAATGCGCCAGGGGGCTGCGTTGCAGAGAGGTGTAATGAGGCTAGGCCCCTTTTTACACCTCTCTGAAACGCAGCTCCCTGGCACGCACTGGAGGTTCCTGGTGGGCTAGTTGGCCTCCAGGGACCCCCAGTATGCAAGGAGACTTAATCCCCCAACTTAGGACACGCTACGGGCGCGTTTGCACAGTGGTGAAGGTAGGGGGCGGGGCTTGAAGTGATATGTGTGCCAACATGCCCTGTGGGGTGTTTCAAGTTGGGGTATGAAATCCTCTTCAATCTAGAGGTTCCCTAGGGGCCAACTAGTCCAACAGGTAACTCCATTAGGTGCCACGGAGCTGCGTTGCAGTGTGTTGTAAAAAAGGGGCGTGCCCGCTGAACACCTCTCTGCAACACAGCTCCCTGGCGCATAATGGAGGTACCTGGTGGGCTAGTTGGCTCACAGTGGACCTCAGGATTGAAGAGGAGCTAACTCCCCAATCTAAAACGTGCCACAGGGCGTGTTAACACACTTGTCACCTCAGGCCCCGCCCCCTTCCTTCACTATTGAGCACAATATTCCTCTAAAATCAGAGGAACTACGAATTCCGATTTACTCACCTGTTATCACGAGAGACGTCAGTGCTGCATCTTTGAGCCCAGTACGGACCCTGAAAAGTAAATCTAAGCGTACTTACCAGTAACTTGTATTTCCTTCCATAGGAATCTATTGTGTGGTTTTCACCAGAAAAGTTTCTGGCTATTTTTGAAACATACAAATACTCCTCTAAAATCAGCCTAACTACGAATTCCGATTTATTCAACTGTTATCAGGAGAGACCTCAGTACTGCATCTTTCAGCCCACTACTGATACTGAAAAGTAATTCTAACCATACTTACAGTAACTTGAATTTCCTTCCATAGGCTAACATTGACTGGTTTCACTTGGAAATTCTTCTAAGTGTGGAGTTTTGGAACTTTAAAAAATTCCTCAAAAATCAGCCGAACTACGAATTCCAATTTACTCACCTGTTATCAGGAGAGACATGAGTGCTGCATCTTTCAGCCCACTACTGATCCTGAAAAGTAATTCTAATCGTAGTTACAGTAACTTAAATTTCCTTCCATAGGCTATCTTTGACTGGTTTCACTTGGAAATTTTCCTAAGTGTGGAGTTTTGGAAATTTAAACATTTCCTCAAAAAACATCCGAACTACGAATTCTGATTTATTCACCTGCTATTAGGAGAGACCTCAGTGCTGCATCTTTCAGCCCACTACTGATCAAGAAAAGTAATTCTAATCGTAGTTACAGTAACTTGAATTTCCTTCCGTAGGCTAACATTGACTGGTTTCACTTGGAAATACTTCTTAGTGTGGAGTTTTGTAACTTAAAAATATTCCTCAAAAATCAGTCGCACTACGAATTCCAATTAACTCACCTGCTACCAGGAGACACCTCAGTGCTGCATCTTTCAGTTCACTACTATTCCTGTAAAGTAAATTTAACTGTACTTACCAGTAACTTGAATTTCCTTCCGTAGGATATCATTGCCTGCTATATAAAATATATATAAATTAAAAAATATTAAATAAAAAAAATATTACAATTTCAATATTTTTTAAAATTTTGTTTTCAATTTATATTAAACATACGTAATGTAATTTAAAAAAATAAAATATCTAAAAATAAATACTTTAAAACAATGTAGTAAATTAGTATAAAAAATATAACAATTAATACATTTAAATATTATCATTTACAAAACCTTTGAAATTCACTGAAAAAACCATATGTTTCAGCCACGTTATAGTTAGGAATTAGCATTTAAAAAACCTTTGAAATTCACTGAAAAGACCATAGGTTTCAGCCAAGTTATAGTTAGGAATTAGCATTTAAAAAACCTTAGAAATTCACTGAAAAAACCATAGGTTTCACACATGTTATAGTTAGCTGGGCATTTCACTCATACAAATCATTGAAACTCCCCCGGTATAGTTAGTTCAGCTAACTATAACTCGCGTGCCAGCAATGCACTGCTGATGACGTCACATAGTACATCACACAGATTCTCTAGCAGTACATATCCTAAAGCCTAACTGACTTCAAGAATACATGTATTCCCATATTTTGTAAACACATCAACTAAGCAAATTATTCACCCAGTTTCATTAAAAATCAAGCTTTACTCACAGTATGATCTTAGACACATGACCAGGATCTTACATGTAATCTACCATATCAGTCTCTGCTTCCACTATGTGTGTCTGTGCTAATACCATCTCAATGTCTCTACTGGCAAAACACAGACCATATATATATAAGCAAGACATAACATTCCTTTTTCATTTCAACAGCACACCCTGGATCTGTAAAATTTGTAAATGATGTAATTTTGAACTGAGTAAGGTTTTAGAGCATGTAGTATTAGTTATTTCTATGTAGCGTGTAACATGGTAATGAAATTAGTGCTTTTTTGTTTATTTTAGTATTTGGTGCTCAAATCAAAGATTCTGGAGTGTGATTGAGAGTGTTTTGAATCTTCAAAACCATTTATAAAGGTGAGTTGCTCATTTGTAAAGAGGATCTATTTTTGTGCAGTTTAAGTCAATAAGAAAAATTTCTCTCACTGTTTCCAGCATTTTTTCTGTTTTGTACCATTTTTTCTTCAGTGTGTAACATGTCTGTGTCTGATTGCACTATTTATGTATGTGCTCATACCATTTCACCCTCTCTCGACACCATGTTTTTTGTGGCTGCTTCATGTGTTCCTCTGCTTGCAGCCCTGCATCATCTATCCTCTGCCTGTGACAGTTTAGTCTCTGCCTGCGGTATTTCATTTTATATCTGTATCATCTCTCTACCTCTGCCTGTACCATCTGTCTGTTCCCTTTCATATGCATTTGCAGAGGCCTATTATGATATGGCTGCTGGTGTGTGTTACACAGTGCTGCCATGTTAAATCTTTTCCCTGTCTGTCTGTAGTTTCGCACCCTCTGCTTGCATTATTTTCTCTCTGTCTTCTCTTTCTCCGCCTTTGTGTGCTCAATTTAGCCTTTGCATGTAACATTTCAGTGTCTGTTTCCAGCATTTCTTCTTTGTTGTACCATTTTATCCTCTGTGTGTACCATGTCTGTGTCTGCTTGCACTATCTGTGTCTGTGCTCATACCATCTCACCGTTTCTCTGCACCATCTTTTTTGTGACTGCTCCATCTGTTCCTCTACTTGCAGCCCTGTACCATGTATCCTCTGTCTGTAACAGTTTAGTCTCTGCCTGTGTTATTTCATTATTTATCTGCATCATCTCTCTATCTGTGCCTATATCATCTGTTTGCACCCTTGCATATGCATTTGCACAGGTCTATTATGATATGGTTGCTGGTGTGTATTAGACGGTGCTACCATGGTAAAACCTTTCCCTCTCTGTCTGTAGTCTCATATCCAATGCTTGTACCATTTTCTCTCTATTTCTACTATCTGTCCCTCTCTGGGCTAAATCACGTAAACCATGGAGTGTGTCATGATTTAGGAGAGATAGTTGTAGAAAGTTCAATGCAGTATGTATCTCAGGATTCTTAATTTTCAAATTGGATTCATGCTGTGCAATTTAGATGCCGGGTGTGCTGTTGAAATGCAAAAGAAACTGACTCTGTAGCAAGTAGTAATCATTTCAGTGATTTTTCATTTGTACATTCTGAGTCCCACCTTCACTCTCTACACAACTTGAACACCAGTTCATTGTGCTAAACTCAGAAGTTCCATCCCTAGAAACAAATTATAAACTCTTTCAACAGTTCTACAGTCCTGATAACCTTGAAACAACACTCACAGTAAGACCCCCTTTGACTGTAGTAATTATTTTACTAAATTGCAAGGGATAGTGTTATGTGTCTAAGATCACAGTGTGAGTCTGTTTTCAATTAAGAGGAAGGTGGCAGAATATTTTGCACAGTTAGTGTGTTTAAAAGTATGGGAATATATGTACTTTTAAAACTGATAAAGGTAGTTTTTTATTATCTATTAGTGAAAATGATATAATTAAGTGTTTACATTTTTTTGCAAGGACCAGCAACATTATCATATTGTTGCAATGGAAGAGCATCAAGAGAACGTTGCTTTGAATTTTGAGATCTCATGTGAATTAATAGAGGATGTCAAAGATGGACATTTTCCAGAGGAATTTGATACTGAAAATGAAGACTTCTTTGATGAGAGTTTGGACAGTGTTTTTGTGGAAGTGGTAGAAGATTTTGAATTTGAAGATGAAGATGGACATTTTGTATTTGATAAAAATGAAATACTGGACGAACTCATGTTGGAAGTTTTATTGCAATACGAAATGTCTGATGAATTAATTTATAATTTATAATTAAAAATTATTCGAGTGAGTCCTTTAGTAGTATTGTAATAATTTGAATAGTTGATGTGTTTAATAAAAATGAGAACAGATGCTCTTATGAAGTGTGTTAGGGTTTAGGGTCAGAAATATTAATCCCACTATGACCCTCTACACTGCCTGAAAACCACTGTACTGTTTTTAAGCCTGAAATATTATTCTCAGCAAATAATTCTATAATGTTGAAACATCAATACACTGCCATGAAGTCAGAAACAGCATTCACTTGATTATTTTCTACTCTGTTCAGAGACTGTTGCTATGCCTTAATTTTACTTATAAAGTGAAGAAGTGTTTACATTATTTAGTGGTTATAATTTATATGATGTAGTATGTTAGTAGTGGTCTATAACATTTTTTTTTCTTTCTTCACAACAGATTGTAATTTTCTACAGAAAGAAACATCAACATGCCGAACAAGAATGAAAAATTAAAAAAATAAAAATATAAACAGACTTACTTTTTGAAGAAAAAACTATTAGAAGATTTACGTAATCAACAAAGTACGGACAAAAAGAAGAGTGCTCCTGGTAAGACAACCAAATCAGAGAAAAAAGAAAAATGTTTCCCAAAGAAGGGGCCTATTAGGATGGCGGACAGACCTGCGTCCGTCCGCCACCCCAGAGGAGGAAGGACTGTCCGCAGGAGCAGCGGTGGTCCCTCTGTGCTAATTAGGATGTGACCGCCACCCTGGCGGTCACATCCTGTATTTTTAACATTGCGGCGGGTGCTGCTTGAAGCAGCACACGCCGCAATATTAAAAAAATGCATGTTTACCTTTGCATGCACGAAGCTGCAGGCACTGCGTGGTGCCTGCCGCTTCGTGCACGCAAAGGCAGGGGGTCCTATAGGTACCCCCATGTGCACCCCCACCCACCTTCACTCTGGGCGCCCGCAACGGGCCCCCGAAGACAACACCGTATGCCTTTCTTTGCAGAAATGCCGCCGTGGAAAGGCATATGACCGCAGCTATCCTAATATGGCTGGTGGTGTCTGATAGACACCGCCAGCCATGTTAGAGCTTTTCACCGCGGTCGGAAGGCGACCGCGTCAGAAAAGCGGTGGACAGAAAATAGATCCCCCAACCATCCTAATCTAGCGGAGGTCTTTTTCCAGTCCGCAGCGGATAATCCGCATATTCCGGGCCGGCGGGGGCTTCCGCCAGCCTGGAGGATGCGGATTATCCGCAATTATAATCGGCCCCTATATGATGATCAAATTGTCTATAGTAATAGACGTAGTAATCAGTTTGAGCAAATCAGGAAACGGATGTTTTATAACAGAGTTGTTTCAAATTTATTAAAAAATGTAATTATTTCTAAACGGAAAATAGCTTTTTATAAGAAAAAATATATTGAGAGTATTGTTGAATGCACGTTGGACACAAAAAAGAAGTTGTTTGTTTTAGTTATTAATAGAATAAATACACTCAATAAGGCAATCAATGTCTTGAAAGCTAAGAGTAAATGGAAAAGAGTAATAAATAGAAGTAATTATTGTAAAGTTTCTTTCTGGAAAATAGAAGCATAGTTCAAGTTGTGAGCCATTTTTTAATGAAGAGAGTTACTTTCAGAATAATGATTTGTTGCATGCAGTTGACACCAGTGGTCGAGCATATGAGGTGAAGGACGGTTGTCATATTGAAAAAGAGAAAATTGTGCCTAGAAATACAGAAGAGGTTATAGCTGATGAAGTTTTAGGGAGACGTCTTAAGGCTCCAGTGTACACTTGGAATTGTAGTAGTATTTGTAGTGTCCGACAGGATTCAATTGATTTTTTTCGCAATTTCTTACGTAAGTATGCTAAGAAAAGTCTGAAACAAAAGATTAAAATGTTGCAAGAATTAGACCCTTGTAGAGTGAGAGAAAAAAACAGGTCTGCAAGGGCTTACTCTGGCTTGTCTTTCTAAAAAAGTATGCCATAGTGTTTTTCACCATTTCAGATTGTTAGCAGTGCATCATACTGAAGTAAGGAAATTAGTGAGAAGGTTGTATTATGCAAAAACTCCAGCACTTAAGCTCAAACAGTTAAATAGTGCTCTTTTGCATGGATCTGAATTAGATGTTAAGAACATCTGTGAAAAAATTGAGGTTAGTTACTTTGGTTCAGAATAAAACAGTGCAGAAACTGATACAGTAATAGAAGGAATTATGGTAGAAAATGTACAGAATTTTAATACAGAAAATTTTGAACAAGAAATAACAAAGTTTAAGGTTATTTCAGGTGGAAAGCTGAACTTTTCATGTGTTTGTTGTCGACGCACTCATTACAAAAATCAAAAAAGGTTAGTTGATTTATATTTAAAAAGTGAAGAGGAAAATAATAGTGAGTGGAAAGATTTTACAACTTATTTGTTGTTAGAAAATTGTTTTGATTTGGGTTCTAATCAACGTATTTGTAAATATTGTTATAATAAATTAAATGAAAATAGAATGTCTGCTAGAGCTGTACATAATAATCTTGAGTTGGTAAATATTCCATCTGAACTGATGGATTTAAATACCTATCAGACTATTCTGATTCAATGTGTGCATCCATTTCAGGCTATTGTTTGTGTGGAGCCTAAGACAGGGGAATTGAATCCTTCAGATTTACAGAGAGGATTAAAGGGAAGAGTTGTATATTTGCCTCTTGATTTAAAGTAAAACATTGAGACAATTGGTGTTAAAAATGTGGAAGAGGAACCTTTAGTTATTCTAGTTAATGGCGTGCCTACAAAGAGTAAGAAAATATGGCAAGATTTAGTGGATGTTAAAAAAGTAAAAAAGGCAACATTGTATTTGGTCAAAAAAATCAATACTATAAAAAAGTATATGTAGGAGAAGAGGAAACAACTGTAGAAGAGGTTAATGATTTGTCAGCTGGACACATTGAAAAAGTGGATGTGTCCAGAAGTGAAGAAATTTATGAACATTATAGTGTTCATCCACTGCATTCCAAAGAAGCAATGGGGAATGCTATTGAATTATTTCAGATGAAAAAAGCAAAAGGAAGTCCCATTAGTGTATGGGAAGAAAGCTTGGAAGCTCGTTGTTTTCCTTAGTTATTTCCAACAGGTCAAGGTGCACGATATGATGACGGACCTATGCAGATTCCTACGTCTGAATACCGGACATCAAGATTATATGCAGAAGATCGGAGGTTCCGTTAATGTATTCCATATTTGTTTCATCTTCTGTTTGAGAGTGACTTGTCTGGACCAGTGAACCATATACTAAAAAGTGGAGTAAATGTGCAAAATGTTTTGGCAAAGGATTTTATGGATAAAGTCCAACAGAAAGACAGTGTTTTGGAATCTCAGCTAATTAATCTCATGGCATGTCAGCGTGGTACTAACGAGTTTGGTACCGTCGTCATGGGGATTTGAAATGTATGCTAAGAAACTTAGGAACTCCTACATGGTTTCTTACTCTAAGCTGTGCTGAGCATGCTTGGGAAGATTTACTTGAATTTCCTCGAGAGGCAAATGCAAACATAGAAAATATAGAGTACAAGACACCTGGAGAACTGTGCTCTTTGGATCCAGTTAATGTATGCAGGTATTTTAGTCATAGATTTGAAGCTATGATGTCATTTATTACAAACAAAAAAAATCCTCCTCTTGGCGAGGTTCTGGATTTCTTCTGGAGAAAAGAATATCAAGAGAGAGGTGCTCCTCATATTCATATGTTATTATGGATCAAAGATGCTCCCAAATTTAGAAAAGACTCAAATGATACTGTAATGTCTTTCATTGAAGAATATGCAGCATGTGATTTACCCAAAAGTACAAAAGATAAGGACTTACGTGGAAACGTCTTACGATTTCAAAGCAATCGTTGTGGTAAATACTGTCAACGAAAGTTCAAATCAAAGGATAAATTCTATACCAAATGTCGTTTTGGATTTCCTTGACCAGTAATTTCAAAAGGAAAAGTGAACAATTTGATGTCATCTTTGCGACATACTATCACAAGAAGATCCCCCAAAAATACCTACAATTTAAGAAGAAGTGAAGAGTCAAAATACATAAATGATTATAACCCAGTCATTTTATCCATGTGGAATGCTAATATGGATATTTAATATGTTGCAGACAACTCTATTGCTGTGGCTCGATATATAACGTCTTACATCACCAAATCTGAAAAGACGGAACTAAAGGAAATGTGGGAAGAAATTTCTCATGAAAAGAGCCTAAGTAAGAAATTGTATAGCTACAGTTTGAAGATGTTGTCTCATCGAGAAATTGGAGCATATGAATGTTCTGATCGATTATCATCTGCAAGTCTATATGCGAAATCTAGAACAATCATTTGCGTGAGTTTAGGTCTTGCAAAAACACGAAACCGAGTTTTGAAACCTGTTCAAGTAATTGAATATTTAGCAGAGAAAGAACCAAACAGTACAGACATTCTGAAGACAAACATGTTGGATACATACTATCCAAATAGAAGTAATCAGCTTGAAAACGTTTGTCTGTCTGAAGAACTGCAAAGCTACACTTTTAAAAGGAATATTACAGAAGATATCGATAAAGGTGTATATGCTGTGATTGGATGTGAAGGATGTCTGGTGAAACAAAGAAAAGGACATTTGATTAATCACCGAAAACTGAGTTACGAAACTCCTGACAAAAGGGAATTTCACTATTTAGCTCTTTTGCAACTCTTTAAGCCAAAGCGTACAGAACAGTAACTACTTGGAGACTTTGACAGTTATGAAGATTCATTCAACACAACGAAAGATATTATCGAATGTCCTATTTTTGCTACTTATCTGAAAATGTTAAATGACGAAATACATCAAGAACCTTCAATTGCAGCAGAGATTGCTAGAGACAGTTCTCAAGACAGTCAAAGTTCTGCTTTGTTGAGTCAAGATCCACTAGGACAACCAATTATTCAAAATGAAGAAGCCACTGCCATGAATGTGGTGGAAAGAGCAATGGAACAAGCTCAATAGGATGCAATAAACTTAGAAGAATTTGAAAAACAACTAAATCTTGAGAAAAAACAAATATATGATGAAGTGACAGAGCAGATTGAGCATGGCTTACGTCATGAGAAAAAAAATCCTCATGTATGTCATTCCAACCTGTCAGACCATACATGAGTGGAGAAGCCGGAACTTGTAAAAGTTTTCTAATTAAAGGAATTGCAACATATCTACAGCAAGGAACTGAGTCATCACTCTCCTGTGTTGTCACTGCTCCAAATGGGTTGGCAGCACACAATATTAAAGGGATTACTTTACATCATTTATTAATGCTGCCAGTCGAACATGAAAATAAAATAGAATATCACAAGCTATCTGGAGAAGCTTGTTGTGAAGTTTCTAGAGTCCTTAAAAAAATGAAATTTCTCATTATTGATGATGTAAGCATGGTATCAAATGTAATGCTTGCCTTTGTGCATTTAAGAATGCAACAGATTCTTAAAACAGAGTATGATGTGTTATTTGGAGGCAAACACGTCATTGTTTTTGGAGATCTTCTGCAGCTAACTCCTGTGAAAGGCCAACCTGTGTTTAAAACTGTTACACATGAAGACACCAGAAAGTGCTTGGGAAGTATTGGAAATGTTAATATATGGTCGCATTTCAAATATACAGAACTCATTCAAAATATGCGACAGGCAAAGGATGCTGATTATGGAAATATTCTTCAAGATAGAAGAATTGGAAAACTAAGTGAACATGGCAATACAACTTTACAGCCATGATTACTTTCACATTTGTTTCCAAATGAAAATGTTGTGGCAGAGAATATATATAGTAAAGTGGCAGAAGATAAGTCAGTTATATGCTTGATGCCAACTCTACAAGAATGTTCAATCTTCAAAGAAAAAATGTTAAAGTTAGAAAATCAAGAAATTAAGAAACTGGAAGCTAAAGATAGAATAGAGCATGAAGGTAGCACTATTATTTTGTCAGAAAGGTTGAAGGTAAAATTGGATTCTTTAGAGAAATCAATATCTAAAACTGCTGGTTTAGAAAAGAATCTGTATTTATGTTTAAATTGTCGGATTATTTTACGAAGAAATTTACATGTGGAAAGAGGTTTGGTGAATGGAGCAATGGGTAATGTTGTTGGTTTTGTCAATTACCCAAATAGAGAAGAGATTGAATTTTTGAAAATCAAATTTGACAAAAATTGAAGAAGTACAACAATTGAGTTGTTGTTCAGCTCGATTTTTCTTGTAAAAGATTTATATGTCTGTCAGAACCCGTCATTTGGACTCGCAAATATGTGGTTCAGTATCAGCCCAAGATGATGCCAGGATCCCTGCATGTTCTTCATGGTCGGATAGGGTCCGAGTCTGGAGAGACAAAATGGCTGCCACAGTGCCGTGGTGCTGTGAGGTTGACGCTCTAGTCGTTTAACCTCGTTCTGATGCGGAGAGTACGAACGGAGCGCGAGCTCTGGAAACTACGCACTTCACCTGAACCATTAGCGAAGACGAACCTGTGTGCGTAGCTCTGGTGAATTCCTTGAATCCTTAGTTCTAAATTATCCTTGTTGCAGTACTCCATTTGCGGTTAGCGCGAGTGTCGAGGAAATGTTGTTACGGTGTATTAATTCAAACGCGTAGCAATTCTTTTCCCATTCCAAGTTCGAGATTCCAGTTGTGAAGAGAACTCCGTAGCATCGTCGAAGAGAGAAGTGAGCAGTTCATGATTTCCTGAGGAGAGAAGCCCCAACGGAAAAGAGAGAGTCCGTCAGCGAACTGAAAGCTAAGTAACAATTACCAGTGTTTGGCCAAACTGAAGATTATCAACAGTAGTGAACTAGTACGTCTAATGAGAAAAGAACTATTTCTTAAGTATTTTTTGAGTGAACAAGAAAGAAACAATTACATGAACTTTGCACAACCTTGAAGCTGTCGCCTGAAGGAATAAGATAAAGACTTATCAATAAGGAAAAGACTTGGCTAGAGGTATTCAAATAACTGAAAACTTTACAGAATCCAATTACAGCGACATCGACTAGTTAGTGAAGTAAGTATGCTCTAGAAGGTAACAGTCTTAGTTTAACAATAGAGTAGTACTAGTAGGCATCTAACCCATTCGTCCTTGTCTTCCTATGCAGTAACAACTGACTAGACGAGGAAAGCACAAATAACCCTTAAGAAGAGAAGCAAGGTCCAGAAATAGAAAAGTGAGTTAACAATAAGAATCCCGTGAGTACCAGAGTCAGGATAGGAGAGTAGGGAAACTAATGGTGTGCTCCTATTTCAGGTTTCTAACTCACAGACACCCAGAAGGAAGTTGTCTGAAGAAACTTTCCGGACCAGTCTCTTCTCTGTTTATTATTTTATCCACACCCCCTTCCCGGAGGATGATGTAGGGAGGTTCTACTAGACCTGCCAACATCGTCTCTTGGGATTTGGGTATTAGCATCTAGTTCCCGAGCCAGAAATCATCTCTGCTCCTGCGCAAGTGAGAGTCAAGAAAATACATATCAGGTAATGCTTGGAGCCCTGACAATGTCCGACGAAAACAGTTTCCTATTTGTTTGGCATATGCGGTGACTATTCATAAATCTCAAGGTTTAAGTATAGATTGATATTGACATAGATTGACATTGATAGACATTGACTGACCTGTGAGCGCGAGCTCTGTCCTGCGAGGTCCTTTCTGTTGGACTGTTTGTTCTGCTGCTATACCTCGCGGTACCCGCTCCGCGGGTCCCGCTTCGCCCATGTGCTTGGGCGCACCGTTGCTGCTTGCTGACAGGGGAGCTGCCTGAATCTCGGGGAGCAGGGCTGCGAGCGCCAGGTGAGGATCAGGGACTCCATTGCCCAGGAGTCCCTGTGCTGCCATCATTTCCTGCACCTGGACGCTCTCCCTGTTGGCCACGCCCCCTAAACACCGCTGAAAAGAGCCTGCTCGCCCCTAGCTCTTTGGGAGACATTGACTGACCTGTGAGCGCGAGCTCTGTCCTGCGAGGTCCTTTCTGTTGGACTGTTTGTTCAGCTGCTATACCTCGCGGTACCCGCTCCGCGGGTCCCGCTTCGCCCGTGTGCTTGGGCTCACCGTTGCTGCTTGCTGACAGGGGAGCTGCCTGAATCTCGGGGAGCAGGGCTGCGAGCGCCAGGTGAGGATCAGGGACTCCATTGCCCAGGAGTCCCTGTGCTGCCATCATTTCCTGCACCTGGACGCTCTCCCTGCTGGCCACGCCCCCTAAACACCGCTGAAAAGAGCCTGCTCGCCCCTAGCTCTTTGGGAGACATTAACTGACCTGTGAGCGTGAGCTCTGTCCTGCGAGGTCCTTTCTGTTGGACTGTTTGTTCTGCTGCTATACCTCGCGGTACCCGCTCCTCGGGTCCCGCTTCGCCCGTGTGCTTGGGCGCACCGTTGCTGCTTGCTGACAGGGGAGCTGCCTGAATCTCGGGGAGCAGGGCTGCGAGCGCCAGGTGAGGATCAGGGACTCCATTGCCCAGGAGTTCCTGTGCTGCCATCATTTCCTGCACCTGGACGCTCTCCCTGCTGGCCACGCCCCCTAAACACCGCTGAAAAGAGCCTGCTCGCCCCTAGCTCTTTGGGAGACATTGACTGACCTGTGAGCGCGAGCTCTGTCCTGCGAGGTCCTTTCTGTTGGACTGTTTGTTTTGCTGCTATACCTCGCGGTACCCGCTCCGCGGGTCCCGCTTCGCCCGTGTGCTTGGGCGCACCGTTGCTGCTTGCTGACAGGGGAGCTGCCTGAATCTCGGGGAGCAGGGCTGCGAGCGCCAGGTGAGGATCAGGGACTCCATTGCCCAGGAGTCCCTGTGCTGCCATCATTTCCTGCACCTGGACGCTCTCCCTGCTGGCCACGCCCCCCCAGCCTCTTCCGCGGCACGGGAGCGCGCGGGAGGGCGCCGGGAGAAGCCCGGGACAAGGGCGGGACCGTCTGTGGCCGTCCGGGGCCGAACGAGGCCGGGCTGGGCCTACCCTCTTGGTTTGTGCATTCGACCTCTGGTCTCAACTATTTGTTAAGAACCCCCTGCTGAGTATAACCCATTACGAACACCATGCCGTCTCCGGCAAGGGAGAGTACCCCATTTAAGCCGGGTGGAGTTAAAAATAGGACCCTAGAGAATTATTTCTCCCGGGCAGTAGGGGAGGGGGATAAAGAGTGTAACCTGTCCAGGTTAAGGGCAGAACGGAGACGCTCAATAGACAACATGAAAAATACCCGCTTCGGAGACCAACTTATTACACCCAGGGAGGAGTTGTCCCGAATTGATGATGTCCCACTTCTGCTGAGGGATTGCACTAATATTTCATCAGGTGCAGTCACGAGTATAGCTCCAGCCATTAGTCCTAGCCCCACTAGGGTGACCATTGATTTAGTGTCCCAACCCCCCCCCAGCCCCCAAAACTAGGAAAGCTAAATCTAAGCCAATTAACACTCAAGTAGCTTTTGGACCCCCTCCCAATAAACGCAGGAGGAAATCTAAGGGAGTTCAAGGAAGGAGTAAACCCAAGGTTCCCCATTCGGAGTTTGGGAAGTCCCTAAAAACCCCCACGTTAGTAGAAAAACCATCGGATGATTTACATCCTAAACCCATTGCTCATAAGGATTCAGCTCCTGTTACGATAAAAGATACAGGAGCTGGTACTGCCAATATCCCCTTGTCTGTTGTCCCGCTTGGAAACTTAGAATTTTTGCTAAGGTCTCTGTTATTACCGATCAGCGAGAGTATTAAAAAGATTGAGATCAGACTAACCATCCTAGAGGCCACACTAGGTAGTCTGAAAACTCCAGCTGGTCGACAGGGAAGGCAACCAGATTCCACTCTCCCTGCCGCAGTCCCTCAACAGACGGCAAATAGTGTTGTCAATCCAGTCCCTCCACAAGCCGCGAATGTGGCACCCTCACAACAACCCTTAAGGCCGAAGCCTGCAACATCCAAGCCCCTTAATGCCACTATGCCCAACCCTCCGCCAGGACCTGTACCTCCGGCACAGCCGGTAGATAATACCATCCCGACCCCTTTAATGAAGCTCACCCTAAGACCACGTAGACCTAATTTACCCCCAGAGACTAACGCTTTTACTGTAGTCATGGCGGGTGTCCCCCCACTTGAGGAAGGTGAAACGGAGGATTTTTGTGCCCTGAAAAGTAGGGTAATCAAGTGGTTAAACATAAACAGACCCCTCCCGACACATTTCAATAATGAAATTATAATGGTAAGAAGGGTACCATGGGTGGGGAGAACACAAAAATCCATTAAAGGGGACTGTATACTGGTGAGTTTCAGTGATACAGGTACGGTGTCCTATATATGTCAGGGGAAAAATAGATCTAGGGAATCCACCATCCAAACCCTCCATGTGTCGTTCTTTTTTCCCATTACCCCAGTCCCATTTCAGCAGCCCCAAACTCATGACAGCTGGGAGAGGGTTGGCAGGAGGGGGAGACACCAGGCCTTATACCCCAGACCGATATCCGGCCGACCTGAACAACCCTTTTATACCTACAACCGGTTCAATTGCCTGAATGGCCTAGAGGGGGTCGATTGACAAACAGATAATGCCCCCCAGGGTTGTATAGAAAAGGGCGCTCTGGTAGAAACATTGGAGGAGCAAAGTTTTAAGGCGCAGCATACCTCGGTGATTGGTGTGGGGGATCTAATGTGTGTTGAACCTAAGGTAATAGCTAAAAATAGTATAGGAGGGGGACATGGGCAGGCAATGCAAAGGTCAATGCAGGAAATAAGACCAAGGGCCCAGGGGGGCGCTGAATGGAGTGGAGAGGGTGTGAGATTTATCTCATGGAACATAGCTGGCATAGCGGGCAAATTTAACAATAAGGAATGGGTTGACTACATTAGAAAATTTAATATCATATGTGTACAGGAGACATGGGCTGGGGAGAATAATTACCATCTGCAGGGGTACAAGTGCTTTTTTGTTCCCGCCCGAAAATCCAGTTCTGGGAGAGCAATGGGCGGTTTGTCCCTCTATGTAGATTTAGACTTCCCAGGCACCTGGTCCTTCCCAGACTGGTCCTCACACGGGATCCAGGCAGTTCGGTTCCATGGAAAGGGGTTACGATTCTCTGTTTTTAACTTGTATAACACCGAGATAGCAAATAATCATACCCCGGTTTTAACTGAACTTGATCAAAGGTTAGGACAAGAAATCATATCCCAGAACAAAGGCCCATCTCACGGGCTGCTTGTGGCGGGGGACTTTAATTGTCACCTCTGCCCGGCACTGATTAAAGCAAATACAGATTGGGCGCAATGCCCAATTGAGAAGGGGCCTCATTTTTCTCACTTGCCTACTGGGTCGGCTCTTAGGTTGCTTCGGCTTAAGTACGACCTAGAGCATACCATCAACATGATAGACCCACACAGACGGCACACTCCCACCAACTTTTAAGGGCAGGGGCTGCTCATCTATTATAGATTATATTCTGGTTTCGAGATCCCTGGTTAACAAAGTAATTAGTGTAGGGATAGACTGGAACAGCTTCAGTGACCATAACCCGCTTGTCTTAATGCTTGTATATAGGGCGGGTTTTGGATCCAATGTCCATCGTTTAATTGGGGAGAAGGTCACCGATCAAGGCAGGAGACTGAAATGGTCTAGAATAGATGGGGTAAAGTTTTATAAAAACTTGAGCAATAAGGGTTTGCAGGCCATAAATGACTGTTTGGATCTGGAGGTCCAGGGCCCAAGATTACTAGAAGCGTTCTGAGGTTCCGTGACGGTTCCGTGACGACTTGAACCCGTGTTTTCAAGTTTGTCGGAAATACATAAAATTAGTATCAGCGAACCGCAAATGATCCATTTAGTATATCCTAGTGTTTTCGCTACGCTACGAGCAAGAGCACTCCTTCCATTGACATATTTCTGATATACCCACGGCATCCATCTTAGATCGTGGCCGCCATTTTGTGGTTCCTTGCCCTCACATATGCAATAGCCTCTGATCATTTCATTCACTCCACTTTGATTAAGGACACGTAGCCTTAGCCGGAGATTCACCTCTTACATGACACGTGCACCTTAAACCAGATCACGCTGAAGCTGCATGACTCGACAAAGGCTGCCTCCTCTGCCCGAGGCCAGCCCACCTGAACTGGTTTTCCTGTCCATTGTACCTGATCATGATTAGGCGGCCGAAGCCGGTAGCCTTGCCCATTTACAACCCACAAACATCTCTTATCCCGCTTTTCTATCTTCTGCACCTGGCTCTGCTCCTTTCCTTCTGGGCCTTTATTAGGGGGAGGTAACGAACTTTACGATGAGGCGGTCCGGGTCTTGAATGCAATATTGACAAGGGATTGTGATGGACTGGTGGGAACCCCTCTTCGTGATGTTTGGTATCAGATATTATCGACAGTTCCTGTGTAACGCCAAATATTTATTGTTTAGAGACACAAAGGTTTGGGAATGTACCGACATGTGAAATATTTGCCTAGAGCACAATTTTTAGTATATAAGGAGCAACCCACTTTGTACAAATCGAACAGTCTCCTAGATTCTGCCCGTGTGTAGATTCTGTGACTTCTGTGTCCCTGCAGTAATAAACCTTTGGTCTTTGACGCCACCATCGAGAAGCCCGTGTTTCTGTTCATTTGTGCACCAAGGCAGGTGGGACTCCGGGGTCTTTGGGTGTTGTACCCTGACACCTCTGGACGGAACCAAAAAAGTCCAGAACTCCAATTGGCGCCCAACGTGGGGCGACGTCATTCGGTACCGGTCCAAAAGCCTGAAGAGTTCGAGAAGCTTCGTGTGAAGATTCCTGAGGGAGGCGCCCCACTTCATCGATCCCGGCATATCGCAAAAGTGGCCCTGAAGTTCTCTTCCACGAGGGTTCCCGTTCAGGACGGCTGCAGTGGGCCGTTGCCTTGACCGTCGCCCTGTCTTGGACCCGAAGTGGTGCAGTCCTTAGTACGGCGAAACGTGACGGGTTTCTCCTTGGTGACGTCTTCAGTGCCTCAGTTAAGTATTTAGTGATAGCTAGCTGGTTACTTTTGTGAGGATTGTTAAAAATCCTTGATCGGTTCTTGGTTTGGTTTGGTTTTGTAAGATTATCACTAGTTGTTCTGGTTACGATAATCTATTTGGTTCAGTTTTGGGTATCGATACATCAGTTCGTTTTGGTAGGCCTAAGTTCTTGGTTCAAGTGCACAATTTGTTTCGTGTTTTGTTTGTTTTGTGTTCCGGACTGAGAATGGTAAGTCGGAAAATGTTGTCTTGTTTTAGTTGCAACAGTGACTCACAATTAGAGGATTCCTGTCTGGTTCCTCCGATTGGGACTCCCCTATATGACCTATATTGTAAGTATGGTGTGGGTCCTATAACTTATAATGAGATATGGGTCCGTTATTGTAAGAAGGATGGTGTCCTTAGTTGGCCACTGCATGGTAGTTTTGAACAAGAGATTCTCGACAATTTAGAAGCGAAATTGTTTAGGAAGAAAGCCCGGCCGGCAATGTTTGACTCTTTTCGTTATTGGCGGAAAGAATCCAAACAGAGAGAAATGAAAAGGTTGAAAAAAGAACAGAAAGAACTAGAAGAGTTAACTCTAGAGCAAGCGACTAAGCAGTTGCAGGCTAACGAGTGTGAGAAAGCCATAGATGTAGCCATTAGAGAGCGTAACTTAGCGATTGACAAGTGCTATCCTGCCTTGCCATCGAAAATGGCTAAGATACTGGAGGATTCCGAAAACGATCCTCTGCTATCTTATCTGTTACGGTCGCCTCCACCGTATGCACAAGGTGCTGCGGCTCCACTCATCCCGAATGTTCAATTGCCGGTTGCTGGACAACCTGGTGTTCTTGTTCCTCAGAATCAAGTTCCTATACCTCCTGTGGTGAATGTAAATGTTCCTACAGCTCCTCCTCTTCCTGCACTGCCCGCTCCTATACCTACCACTGTACCTATTGGTCCTCAAACTATTTTCCTCGATACTCCTACTGTTTCGTCATCTATTCCTACCTCTACTGCGTTCTCTATGTCTGCGAGTGTACTAACTCCACTTTCTGTTCGTCGAAGAATTACTGATTCTGTTACTAATATGCTGTCTCCTATATATAAAACCTTGATTAAGACTCCTACTCCTGACTCTGTTCAGAGACGGAGTCAGCTTCCAAGTACTGAGGAACGGGGAGTTTTAGACTCCACGGCTCTCAGATGGATTACAAAAGTTAGAAGATATAGTACGAAAGATGTGTTAGAGACATTTATGCAATGGGGAGAGCCAACACAGCGATACGTCTTCGACGAGATGTGCTCGTTGTTGCGTGAGGAAATAGAAGAAGACGATGTCGAATCAGATTTGGAAGATTTAATTAAGATTCAAAAAGAGTTTGCTGCTGGAATGATAGTGGGCGATAATATAAAGGAAGCGATGGAACTTATTTTGAGTTTTAGGAATGATCCATCTCTTCGTTCGCCGAGAGATTTAGAAAGAGGTAAAGTGAAGCCAAGTCGCCAATATCCTATGAGGGAAGTTCCTCCAATTTGGCGCGAAGCAGTACAACGTGATGATAATGCGGGTATTGCAGCTGCTCCAGCGCAGTTCCAAAGAGTATGGATACATATTCCGTGGAAGCGAGCAGAAGTGTTAGCAGTGAAACAGGCCTTGCCAGATCCACGTAAGAATCCAGCCGGATATTACAAGGAATTGACACAGACAGTTGAGGCTTGTATAATGAACTTAGCCGACATTGATATGTTGTTTGGTAATGTAGTTCCACAACCAGTGTGGGCTAAAATTCGTAGAGAGGATCATCAGGCTGCTTTAGGTGGTGATTGGGCAGCTATCACTGCAGCAGATGCTCAACAAATAGGTGGTGCGAAACCCGAACCCCTAATTGCTAATCTTCCTGGTAGAATAATAGATTTAATGAAGACTCTGATGCCAGCATTGCGTGTTAATTGGGATAAATTATCCGCATGCAAGCAGAAGAAAGACGAAAGTGTCTCCGACTTCTTCACGAGGTTCGAAGAGACTTTTGTAGACCATAGTGGTCAGGATATGAGCACTGAAGGAGGACAGAGATTGTTTGTCGATAAATTTGTGCATAATTTGTTACCCGAATTATGCAATAAATTGAAAGACTCAGAAAGTGCGTGGGCTGTATCTACGACAGCGCAAATACTTGCGACTGCACAGTACTATGAAAATAGGGATAAAGAGGAAAAGGAGAAATCAGAGAAGAAAACGAAAGATTTAAAGACTAAAGTTCTTTTACAGCAGGCGTATCCGCCTCGCACGAATCAGACTAATATGCAACAGAATTCGTATCAAAAGACAGATTATAATTCGACCAGGCCTCAATACCAGTGGAATCAGTGTGCGTACTGTAAGAAAGAGGGTCATTATAAAAATGATTGTCAGATTTTAGCGCAAAATAATGCGGCAGCAGCTCAGAGAGGTCGTGGTGGTTTTGCACAGAATTCTAGAGGTCGGGGACGAGGTGCTATGCCTCCACAAACTAATGATCGTCCTTCTAATCACTTTGATCAGCGAAATGTACAGTCAGTTCAACAGAATAGATCTCAACAATATCTTGTTGAGGATTATTGTGAAGTTGAAGAGGGATTTCAACAAAATGGGTACTAGGACAGCCATAGACAGAGAGAGGGAGTAGTATCAGTTCCAGTGGATCAGAGTGGGCCTTATGTCGCAGTAGCAACATCAGGTGTAGTCGAACCGTTTCTGTTGGATACTGGTGCCGCAAAAAGTTCTATCATGCATGCGAAACTCCCTGGCGCACCTTTGTCTGGCTCAACAAATGTTTCCGTAGGTTTTTCAGGCGCCCCTGTGTACAACCCGATATCTGGTCCTTTGTCTATTTCTGTTGGACCGTGTCAATTGAAAGCACCCTTAATTTTGACGACAGGTTGTAATGAAAATCTGCTTGGTTTAGATTTGTTAAAACGACTATATGCGACATTGTACTGTTCTCCGGAAGGAGTACAGCTTACTTTGGGTAAAAGACTCACCTCTCCGATGTACTTGTCAATGGACAAACTCCCGCCGGAGCTACGTTCACTCCCTGATTCTCTTTGGGCGACTGGTCCCAATGATGTAGGTCTACTAGAGATTCCACCGTATGTAGTAACTTTGAAAGCGAATGTGAAATTTCCAAGAATTCCTCAATATAAAATATCGAATGAAGGTGAGCGTGCACTCTTATTGATTGTGCAAGATTTGATTAAAAAAGGTGTGGTTGAAGAAACGCGAGGAAATGTTTGTAATAGTCCTGTATTGCCGATTTTGAAACGAACAGATCCTACAAAGCCTCCAGTCTATAGGTTTGTCATAGACCTTAGAGAAGTTAATAAGATTGTAATTCCGCAGTTTCCTGTAGTGCCAGACATTACTGCTTTGTTAACATTGATTCCCGCTACAGCTACATGGTTCTCAGTCATCGACTTGAAGAATGCCTTTTTCAGCATTCCGATAGCCGAGGAAAGTAGGGATATTTTCGGCTTCTGTTTAGGAGGTCGCAGTTTCAGATTTAAACGCGCTCCACAAGGCTACTGTGAAAGTCCATCTATTTACAGTCAAGCTTTAAAAAGCCAGTTAGATTCTTTTGTCCTTCCTCCAGGTTCTGCCCTAGTACAGTACGTAGATGATCTTTTGGTGGCTGCCGATGACAAGGAAACTTGCAAGGCAGCTACAATTTCACTATTGCATCATTTGTCTAATTTGAATCATAAGGTGTCACCTTCCAAAATGCAATATTGCTGCCAAGAAGTAACCTATTTAGGTCATCTCTTGTCAAAGGAGGGAAGGAAGTTGACCCCAGAAAGAATAAAAGCAATTATGCAAATGAGTGTTCCACGCACACAAAGGGAAGTACGTGCCTTTCTAGGTATTACCTCTTACTGTAGGCAATGGATCCCAAATTTTTCACTTTTAGCAAAACCGTTGGTAGCTTTGACTGGAAAAATGTTCCGAGTCCGGTGCCATGGTCTGATGAATGTCAAGAGAGTTTTGCTGAATTACGAAAAGCTTTGTGTTCAGCTCCTGTATTGGGCACACCTGATTACAGTAAGCCATTCACGCTCTACGTTCACGAAAGAGAAGGTTGCGCGTTGAGTGTCTTGACACAGAAGTTTGGTGATAAACAACGCCCTTGTGCGTATTTCTCATCAACATTAGATCCGGTAGCTAGAGCATTGCCTAGTTGTTTGAGGGCTACAGCGGCAGCTGCAGCTTCCATTCGACAATCTGCTGGTTTGGTGATGAACAATATGCTAGTGGTCATGGTTCCTCATGCAGTGGACACACTCATGAACCGAACGAAGACACAACACCTTACTAGTGCGAGATTATCTGGTTACGAGCTGACGTTATTAGCGAGTCATATTCAGATCAAAAGATGCAATGTATTGAACCCAGCAACATTGTTGCCGACTGATCAAGAGTCGAGTGATTCTGAGCCACATGACTGTTATTTCAAAACGGAGGAAGAGACAAAAGGTCGTATCGACTTGAGAGATACTCCCCTATCCGACCCAGATGGTACGCTGTATGTGGACGGGTCATGTTTTAAATTGGAGAATGGTGATGTGACTGCTGCCTACGCGGTAACGACTTTGAAGACGATTGTGGAGACTGCAAGAGTGAGTCAGAATTCTGCCCAAGCTGCAGAGTTAATAGCTCTTACGAGAGCGTGTGTTTTAGCTGAGGGAAAGAGAGTGAATGTGTTTACAGATAGTCAGTACGCATTTGGCGTGGCCCATAGTTTTGGCCGGTTGTGGAGAGAAAGGGGTTTCATTACGTCCCATGGGACTAAGATTCAACATGGTCAGCTAGTTAACGACTTGTTAGAATCTCTAACCTTACCGACTGAAGTTGCGATTGTGAAGTGCAGTGCTCATAAAGCAATCACGGATGATGTTGGTCGGGGAAATGCCTTTGCTGATGAAACCGCTAAACAGACAGCTAGAGACATGATGAGTAGAATGTATGTTGCTACGTCTGCAAGATGGATTGCTGAGTCTGGAATGTGTGAGGACACAATGGAAAGTGTGAAAGAGATTCAGAAAGAAGCGACTGAGGAAGAGAAACGCGTATGGAGAGAAAGTACGGGCAAATTGGACTCGAATGGATGTTGGATCGATTTGACAGAACAGCAGCGTTGGATGTTGCCTGATGCGTATGTGCTTGCAGTAGTGACGATGGCGCATGGAGTGGCGCACATAAGTTCTAAAGGGATATGTAAGATGTTAGCTCCGGTTTGGAAGAATGAGGGAATCAGTAAGTGTGCAGAGAGAGTGGTGAAAAATTGTATGGTGTGCTTGATGCATAATCCTGGCAAGGGAACTCCAACTCCAGCTGGTCATTTTGCTCCTCCTTCCTGTCCCTTTGAAGTAATACAGTTAGACTTCATTCACATGGAACGCTGCAACAATTTAAAATACGTCCTGGTGGTGGTTTGTGCTTTTTCCAGGTGGATAGAAGCATACCCACTAAAGGACAACACTGCTTTATCAACTGCCAAAATTCTTCTCAAAGAATTTTTCCCTAGGTTTGGAATGCCACGGATTGTATGGTCAGATAACGGAAGTGAGTTTATAGGGAAAGTTATGCAGAGTGTGTGTGCTGGTCTAGGATTGAAACAAAAATTTCATAGTGCGAACCATCCCCAGTCTGCTGGTTTAGTCGAGGGTTACAATGGCACCCTCAAGCTTAAAATAGCCAAAATTCAAGCATCCACAGGTTTGGCTTGGCCAGACGCACTTCCTTTGGCCTTGTTATCAACGAGAGCAACAGTGCATTCTAGAATAGGGCTTTCTCCATATGAGATTGTATTTGGCCGCCCGGCAAATGTCTGGGGTGTGCCAAGGCCTAAACAATTCTGCTCCATTGAATATCCTATGTTGATAGACTATCTTTACGACTTGACTGCTAAATTAAGTCTTATTCATCAACAGGTTTTTGATGCTTTGCCAAAACCTCCGGAGAGTCCAGGGCATCAGCTGAAACCCGGCGACCACGTGGTGGTCAGAAATTTTGCGAGGACAAAGAATCTTCAGCCTCGCTACATCGGCCCCTTCCAGGTCCTGCTGGCGACGAGGACAGCTGTACGTGTTGCTGGTCGTAAGCACTGGATCCACGCTTCTCACGTAAAGCGTGTTCCACTGCCGCTGCCCTACGACGACTGGGTGAAGAAGGGAATTGGTGCCTCCGAATCTGAAATAACTCCAAAATTTGTCCCTTTCAGCGATGCCGATTTGATTTCTGACACTTTGAAACGTGATTCTCCTCTTGAAAAGACTGCTTTGAACATTGAAAATTTGTCTCCAGCATCAGAAGAAACTTTGCCATCTGCGAACGTAAACTCTGCAACAGCTGCTAGTGATACACTATTTTCCGATCAAACAGTACCAGCGAAGAAAAGATACAACCTTAGAAGCCATAAAAAGGACTAATAAAGCAGGCAACTGCATACTGTGATTTTGATATATATATATATATTTTGAACTTTTGCCTTCAGCCAGGAAGTTTGTTATTGTTTATTGTTTTTAAAATTGCCTTGCCGTCTGGGTAGCCGTAGGGTCGTGGCTGTGTGCCTAGTTTGAATTTGCAGGGGTCTGACACAAGGTCGATCTTTCTGTTAGTACTGGGAACTCCCAGGGCTGACAGAGGCATTTTCATCTACGTACACATCATCAGTGGTCGCGAGCGGATTGTAGAAGATGGAGCTTCCTGCGCTGCAACGAAAGAATGTGGTTTACGTTCGCAGAAACAGACTAAATAGAATTCTTCATAGCAAATGTTTCTTGATGCAATGTGCCATTACATTTTTGATTGTTTTAGCAACACTGGTGGGTGGAATTGTCTTTAGCATGAATTTGATTTTTGTGCCAGTGTCTACAGTACCTCCCCTTGATCCTGCTATTTCTACTGTTTCTTCTATACACTCTTTTCACTCGTTTCCAGAACATGAGCAAGCTCGACGCTCAGAATTCATTAATAATACTTTTGTACAGCTCTTGCACCAACACCAACTGGTAGTTAACACTACAGACTGCTGGGTATGTGGCTTGATACCTCACACTATGGATAAAGGTATTCCCTATCTGGTTTTGCCTTTCAGCTACAATGGATCATTTCAGGCCCTTCAAACCATCTTTGCTTATGCTCTTGAGACCTATCCTCCACGTCCACCACGTTCCACTAAATATAACTCTGCCAACAAAGCTTTAGTCCAGGGAATTATTGACATGGTCAAAGACGTCAATAATACTCCATCTTACCCTAGAGACGAATTGCGAGTATATTTAAGTTGGAATACTTCAGAGTATCGCCTTAGTTTAGGAGAAAGCAAGCGTAAAAGCTCAACTCCAATCTGGGTCGTACCTCACCGAGGTCAGGTCTGTTTGCAAGGTAATGGGAGAAATCCGAGAGCTCAGCTAGGGAGGAGTGAGTGCGTAGAGACTTATGTGTTTCCGGCTAACTCTTCCCCTGCCTTTCTTACTGCTAGGGGTACCTATTTCATTTGTCGAGACAGAGCTTATACATGGTTGCCTGCCGACTTCTCAGGATCATGTTATATTGCTCGATTATTGCCTCCGACATACACTGCTTCACCTGATTACCACAGAACAAGAGTAGCGAGAGGTGTCTTCAGCAAGGAAGATACCGCTGGTCAGGAAGCTGGAGACTTCTTCAAAGGCTTCCTTCCGTTCTGGGGGCCTATGGCCAATAGTAGAAACATACGTCAGCTAACACGGGTAGTTGAATCTACTATTACCGAAACTGCTGGTGCCCTTAGCAATCTGACAGCTGAGCTTCAGGCGGATAGGCTCATGACATTGCAGAACCGTATGGTTCTAGATGTTATACTTGCAGATCGAGGTGGGGTATGCAGAATGATCCAATCGAGCTGCTGTGTCTTTATTCCTAATAATGCTCCAACAGTTTACGAGGCGATCTCTAAGTTGCACAAGATTTCGGACTCCATACATGTAGATGAGGGAAACTGGTCCTTTATGGAGTGGGTTTGGACTCTGATCTCAGCGTGGGGATGGAAGGTTCTAATGGTCATTGGTGTCATCTTAATATTACTATTCTCATGTTGTCTGATTATCCAGTGTGGTCCTGCTCTGTGTAGTCTTTGTGCTACAACCTGTTTTAGGAAACCACCTGCATTTGGAGAAAAGACACGAGAAAGGATGATGATACAACAGCATGTCACTGACCTGATGAGCATAGAACTAGATTCAGACATAGATTGAGTAATTGCCTATGTAAGGGCAAAAGGAGGGTCTGAGGTTCCGTGACGGTTCCGTGACGACTTGAACCCGTGTTTTCAAGTTTGTCGGAAATACATAAAATTAGTATCAGCGAACCGCAAATGATCCATTTAGTATATCCTAGTGTTTTCGCTACGCTACGAGCAAGAGCACTCCTTCCATTGACATATTTCTGATATACCCACGGCATCCATCTTAGATCGTGGCCGCCATTTTGTGGTTCCTTGCCCTCACATATGCAATAGCCTCTGATCATTTCATTCACTCCACTTTGATTAAGGACACGTAGCCTTAGCCGGAGATTCACCTCTTACATGACACGTGCACCTTAAACCAGATCACGCTGAAGCTGCATGACTCGACAAAGGCTGCCTCCTCTGCCCGAGGCCAGCCCACCTGAACTGGTTTTCCTGTCCATTGTACCTGATCATGATTAGGCGGCCGAAGCCGGTAGCCTTGCCCATTTACAACCCACAAACATCTCTTATCCCGCTTTTCTATCTTCTGCACCTGGCTCTGCTCCTTTCCTTCTGGGCCTTTATTAGGGGGAGGTAACGAACTTTACGATGAGGCGGTCCGGGTCTTGAATGCAATATTGACAAGGGATTGTGATGGACTGGTGGGAACCCCTCTTCGTGATGTTTGGTATCAGATATTATCGACAGTTCCTGTGTAACGCCAAATATTTATTGTTTAGAGACACAAAGGTTTGGGAATGTACCGACATGTGAAATATTTGCCTAGAGCACAATTTTTAGTATATAAGGAGCAACCCACTTTGTACAAATCGAACAGTCTCCTAGATTCTGCCCGTGTGTAGATTCTGTGACTTCTGTGTCCCTGCAGTAATAAACCTTTGGTCTTTGACGCCACCATCGAGAAGCCCGTGTTTCTGTTCATTTGTGCACCAAGGCAGGTGGGACTCCGGGGTCTTTGGGTGTTGTACCCTGACACCTCTGGACGGAACCAAAAAAGTCCAGAACTCCAGTTCGACCATATTGCAAATCTGATAGACGGACTACAAAGGTCCAATGTGCCCACACGTAATCTGGTCAATCCCCGGTGGTTTGATAAAGATTGTTCTAAGGCACTGAGGGAACTGAAATGCTCTCTTAAGTCAAAACCACGGGATCCACAAAAAATTAGTGCATGCAGAGAGAAATATAAAAAAGAGACCAAAAGGAGGAAACTCACCCTGCAGGCAGAAGCTTGGGCAGATCTGAGAGAGGCAGGGGAAAGAAGGGACCTAGCGGGGTTCTGGAGAATCATTAATAAACCGACCTTTCTAGAAAATGATTCTCCGGAAATAGGGGCTAATATCCTACCGGAGCAGTGGGTTACCCACTTTAGGAGTTTGTATAATCACGAACCGGGCATCCTTGTAGAGTCATCAGCAACCCCAAGTCAGGCTCCCCCGGTAGTATTTACTCTTAAGGAGATAGTGGCAGGGATGGAGAGTCGAACTAAGAACAAAGCCCCGGGTCCGGATGGAATTCCCCCTGACCTTTTTCTTAGTAATATAGATCTATGGGCCCCCTTGATGACTAGGGTCTTAAATACTGCTACCACCTGCGGTCTCCCTCCATCATGGTCGAAAGCGATCATTGTGCCAATCTTTAAAAAGGGCAACAAGGACAACCCTAGGTGTTATCGGCCTATTTCCCTGATTGACGTCTCGGCTAAACTTCTGGGAAGGGCATTTCTGAAAAGATTGTCCGAGTGGACCGAAGAGAATAACATCTTCTCGGACACTCAATATGGGTTCAGGTCAGGGAGGTCCACTAGCGATCAATGCCTGAACCTATATATGCTGACTGCCAAATACACTCTGGCCAGTGATGAACCCATTTATATGGGATTCATGGACCTGGCAGCAGCATTCGACCACGTCAACAGGGGGAAGTTGTGGGACATGATGGAAGGCTTGGGGATCGAGAGTGGTTTAATCACCATATTAAGAGAGCTGCATAGCGATACCACAGCTAAAGTGAGATTTAACAGGGAGGGTGGATTGTCCGACTCATTTCCGTGTAAAAGTGGAGTCAGACAAGGTTGTATTCTTGCCCCTTTTTTGTTCTCCCTCTACATTAATAATCTGGAGCAGTTTCTTTTGGGCTTAAAAGCAGATTCCCCAAGGGTCGGGACGCGGCATATCCCTGTCCTGCTTTATGCAGACGACGCGGTCTTGCTTGCGCGCACACCCCGAAGCCTACAAATTCTGATAGATGGGTTCGTCAAGTTCATGAGTGACCTGGACCTATCTGTCAACTTAGGCAAGTCATACGTGCTCCTGGCAGGCAAAAAACCTTCTTCTAAATTCTCTTACACAATAGGCACCCATTGTTTAGAGGAGGTTAAAACGTTCTCCTATCTCGGAGTAACCTTTGATGGTGCTCTTCAATTTAACTCCTTGGTGGCAGAACGCTGTAATAAAATGATTGCCTCTAATGGGGCAATAGCCGGTTATGGCAGAAGGCTGGGCAGATGGAGTCCGGAACAGGTGATGAACCTGTACGGCTCCATAACATGCTCTAAAGTAAGCTACGGGGCAGAAGTTTGGGGCTTTGTGAACACTGCTAGAATTGAACAGGAAGAAAACAGACACCTGAAATCTATCCTGAGGGCACCACCCAGTACTGCTGGATACATAGCTCATAGGGAGCTAGGGAGGCCATACCTGGTTGACTGGTTAAAACTCAGGCCAATTGTGGCGTGGCTAAGAATCTGGGTAAACCCAGATGCGCACTTAAGCAGAGAAATTTTATTGGACTGCTTGGGTAGGACTCACTGCATGCGCATCCCCTGGCTTAAATATGTGAGAAACACTCTTGAGGATCTAGGGTTCGGAAACCTCTTCAGGAACCCCACAACCATCTCAGCACAGCACAAGAAACAAGTAGGGGAAATTTTCCTAGAACGGAAAACCCTATGCCGTGCTGAGGCTGAAGGAGAGAAAAAGTCTGTGAGGGCTCATAATTTGGTGAAGAGTGTGGAGGGCATGGAGCCCTATCTGTATCTTGTGCATAACACACAGGACAGATTTCTTTTGTGTCGTTTTAGACTGAACTTACTTCCTTTTATGTTGGCTTCTCCAGCAGGTTTCACCACGTCAATTGAGCAGAAGGGACCCTGCGGCTGCGACAACCGGTCTCCGCAGGATTCCCTTCATTTTATCCTGCTTTGCCCCTATTTTTCCATGCCCAGGCGTAGATTCCTAGTAAACATCTTAAAAAAAGCCCAATTGGAACATGCCAGGGATGCCTTAGTCTATTTGCAGAAAGCCTCTGACCCGCTAACCTTATGTTGTGTTATGAATTTTATCAAGGTTGCAGTTCGACTAAGGATGACGAGGGGAGAGGAATGAAAGACTTGGGACTCTCTGTTTTAAATTTATGGCCCTGTATGTTGGTATTTTTACTGTATCATCTATGTACAAGGATCTTGACTAATATTTAATGCTTTTTTATCTATATATATGTATGTGTGCTTTTATGATGTTTTTTAATCACCGAATAAAGATTCGTGACTATGACTATGACTAAGTATAGATTGTGCTTTGGTGAATATTGGAAGTACTGTGTTCAAAGAGGGTATGGCCTATGTTGCTTTATCTCGAGTCAGATCTTTATCTGGATTATACTTAATTGATTTTGATGAGACAAAGATTAGTGCAGATCTAAATTGTGTGAAGGAGTATATCAGGTTAAGAAGAGAATATGCTCCAAGTTTACCTCAATATCCTTTAATTGAAAAGCGTGTGGTAGGTCGAAAAAGAAGATATGAGAAAAAATGTAGTGAAGTGGTAGAGAAAAGAAAAAAGGTAGATGAGCCTGTGATTGGAAGCAAAAAAAAAAATGATACTACTGAAGAGGTTGTTGGATTTCAGTTTAAAAACAGTTCTGGTGTCAACTACTCTGCAAATGTAGTGGGGTAATGTTGTTTTTTTTCTTGAAACTTTACAGCAACAGATTTATGAAAATCGGGACAAAATATTTTGTTGTTTATTGAATTCTCTGTTTGAGAAATGTAGCAGTGATAACACTAAAATAGAAAATGTTTCTGATATTCAAAATGTTTTAGACATGTGCTGGACTAAATCAATTTTCTCAGAATATTCAGCAAGATTGTCAGGAATTTATTATGTATATGCTTGCTGTTTTACAAGATTAAGGTGAAGATATTGATAGTCTTTTTGGTCTTTCTTATAAATGGCAACATGACTGCGACAATTGTTAGTTTTCAAGTAGTACTGACATACACACTGAAAGATTTATATATTTAACATTACCAGACTGTAAAGAAGTATCTTTCAATAGTCTAGTTAGAGAAGCAAATCAAAACATGGTCTGTTCTCAATGTAACTCAGAAATGTTATCGACATTATTTATCCGAAGATATAGACAGTATATAATTTTAATGCTCCAACGATGCAGACCTGATGGAACAAAATTGACAACTTCAATAAAAAAATTTGTGGCTTCTCAACTATCAATTTCTGGAAGAACTTTTGTAACTGTAGCAACTATCTTCCGTGATGGTCCTTCTACAACATCAGGACATTACAGAGCTTATTTAAAATCTCCAAAAGGCTGGACACACTGCAATGATACTCAATTGACTTTTAAAAAACGTTTGCCTTTTGACTTACCAAATTCTTACCTAGTATTTTCGCAACCCAAATTTTAGGAAAATTGATTGGCCTAGGAAGATTACTGCTATTAAGAAAGGATACTCTGTTGTTCAGAATTAGTTTGTGAGTGAGGGTGAGCAAATTATAAAAAAAAACTTGTATTTGAGATAATGAGAGCATCAGGTAGAGGTTTTACTAATCTTAGATGGTAGAGAACAAGTTGGAACTTTTGATTCTAAAGGTCGGGAAAAGAAATGTTAAGAGTACAATTAAGTAATTTGCAAACTAAACACTTTTCACATACTGTTTGACCATGAGGAGAAGTATCTCAGAGCAAAATGACTACTTCGGGAAAATGTTGTTAGAACAATCTTGTATGGAAGTTTATTTAGAGGGTATAAAAAATAAGTGATATTGTTTTATTTCATTGTGATTGTTGGAGATGTAGCACACTTAAACAAGAAATTGTGAATTAGAGAAAAACATTTAAGATATGTTTTTTTTCGAATATTTACATTATGTATTCAAATGTTGTATGTTTTTTTTAAACACAATCTTTTTGATTGTTTTTTTTTACCCGCTGTCATATAATGAGTAGTATTGCACTCACTGTTTTAAGTGAAATTCAATACATTCTGAGAACAGCCAAATAAAATAATTAAAATAGTGTACAAATTATTTTGTATTATTTTGTATTTTGTATTGCGAAATATACATTATAACTGAATTGTTTGTTCTCTTCCCCAGATATTATATTTATAAGGTAAGTACGACAAACAAAAAAAACTTCTTTAAGAATCTCTTACTTATCTTTCTCTCTTTCCTCCCCCATCTATCACTTCTGTCACTGTCACTGCCTTTCACTCAATCTAAGTCATATTCTCCCACTTCATATTTTCTTCTCTGTTCATCATTGTCATTCTCTTTCTCCTGCTCTTATTTCCTTAGTTTTACTTTTTTTCTTTCGCTCACTCCATCTGTCAATCCCTTTACCTTATCCCCCTTTCTTCAATGTCTTTTGCAAATTTTCATACCTTGAGTCTCTCACTTTTTTCACTCCATTTCTCTCTTCCTCTCTTTCTTTTTCCCACTTCATTTCCTTTCAGTCACACACTCTACCTCTCTTTGCCTTTCACTTACTCTCTTTCTATCTCTCTCTGTCATCCTTCCTCTCTTTTCCTTTCTATTTTTTTCACTCACACTTTCTTTTGTATTATGAAATATATATTGTAACTCAATTTTTTCTTTTCTTCCATAGATAGTATATTTTTTAAAGAAAATATATTATAAAGTTGCCATTATTTATAAGGTAAGTTTCACACAAAAAAAATATTTTTTCCTCAGTCTCTTACATTTCTTACTGTCTTTCACATTCTTTAATATCACTTTTTCTAACCTTCTTTTACTGATATTACTCACCTTTTCTTGTTTACATTACTGCCCTTCATTCACCTCTACTCTCCAAAACAACTCTTCCTTCACCATTGTCTGTTTCTTACTTATGTTTCCTTTTTCCTTAATCACTTCCTTGTGTTGCTGATTCGCTCAATCTCTTCTTACTCCCCCCTAACTTTCTTTCTAATACATCATCCCTCAGTGACCTTCAATCACTCCACTTCTTTCATTCCTTCACTCCATTTTGTTCACTACCCTTCTTTAATTCCCTTTCTCGCTATCTTTTGCTTCATCCATCTCTAAGTCTCTTCCACAATTTTAGTCACTATAACTCAATTTTTCTCTCACTCACTCCCCACTTCTCAGTTTCACTTACCTCCATTTTATCATCCTCATACCCCTTCCCTCTTAACATTCACTCACCTTACCCTACTCTATTTCCCTCTCTCTGTGCCTTACACTCCTTCCCTGTCTCTGCCACACTCCCCTTCTCTCCCTCACCCTCCCTCACTCTCTTTCCCTTAGTGCCCTTCCCTTATTTTTTCACTCCTCTTAACTCACTCCCCTACCCTTAGTCCCTTTTAGTCACTGTTTGTCTCACCTTTCCTCACTCATCATACTCTCCTTTCCTCACTCACCATACTCTCCTTTCCACACTCATTCCCTCAGTCCCTTCCTCTCCTTCACTCAGTCATTCATTTATACACTACACATTCTCTCCCCCTCTCTCTCTCCCTCACCCTTCCACAGATACTATATAATTTGTCATTATTTATAAGGTAAGTATGACAAAAAATATATTTTCATCACTCTATTGTTTCTTTTTCTCTTATTTCCTTTCTTCACTCTCTCTCTTACTCATCTTCCATTTGTTTATGTTAGTCCTCTTCCATCATCTGAGACAATTCGGGAATCAGTGGACAGGGGCGAGGAGGCCATGCTGGTCCTCCTCGACTTGTCCGCTGCATTCGATACTGTGTCTCATGACATACTTGTGACTCGGCTGCAGCAGTTGGGGATTGGAGGCACGGCCCTGGCATGGATTAAATCGTTCCTCTCAGGGAGATCCCAAAGGGTACTTTTGCATCCCTTCGAATCAGAGGACAAACCCCTTGTGTGCGGTGTGCCTCAGGGCTCCGCCTTAAGCCCTCTTTTGTTTAACGTGTATTTGGGCCCTCTTGCCAGGGTAGTTGAGTCATGGGGAGTCAGGGTGGTCTCATACGCTGATGACACTCAGCTTGTCTTTTCTTTTAGAGACCATTCTGACTCGCATTTCTCCAACTTTCGTAACTGCCTTGGCAACATCTGCACTTGGATGGCTTCTAATCATCTGGCCCTAAATACAGACAAAACAGAGGTGCTCTTTTTTAGCCGGAAATCAGCTCCCCCCGCCACCTTGTGGTGGCCTACGGTCCTGAACCCCCCTCCCAATCCAGTACAGGCAGCCCGCAATCTCGGCTTCCTTTTTGACAACACCATGTCCTGTAAAGCTCAGGTCAACAAAGTCACTGCGGCTTGCTTTGGCAAGCTGCGCATGATTAGGAAGATCTTTCCCTACCTCCCTCAGATGTCCCATAAAACAATTGTCCATGCTCTCATTACGGCACATCTGGACTACGCCAACAGCCTATATGCTGGAGCCCCCCTCTATCTCATTGACCGATTGCAAATCGTTCAGAATGCGGCAGCTAGGCTTATTGGAAACATCCCTACCCGCAATTCGGTTAAAGCATATCGGAATGACCTACACTGGCTCCCTATCGCCCGCCGGATTCAGTTCAAAATCTTGACCCTTGCCTTTCGGGCCATCCATGGAATTGGCCCAGCATACCTGAGCAAAAGACTCAAACTATCCATGTCAGAAAGACACCTAAGATCCAATAGCCTCCATCTACTGACTGTTCCCAGATTTAGGCTCTCCCGGAGTGGCGGCAGAACGTTCGGCGTGACGGCGGCTAAGTACTGGAATGGCCTTCCTTTGGACCTCAGGTTCACTGAGTCAGAGCAGATCTTCCGACGCAAATTAAAAACCTGGCTGTTCACCCAATCTTATCAGGCGTGCCTCTATAGCTTTAGGTTGGATGGTTGGACCCTGGCAGCCTTCTCCTGTGATTAACTTGTTCTCGTAGCGCCGGGACACCCCCGACGGGGGTAGATGCGCGCTTTATAAGCTTCTTAAATAAATAAATAATAAATCATTCTCTTTACTCCTCTATATTCACCTTTACATTCCTTCTCTCACCATCCGTACTCTTCCTTCACCCTGAAGTATCTTATCCAATTCCCTCTTTCCCCTGTCTGTCCCTCACTTCTTTTTCCTATCTTCCTCCATCACTACCCTTGTCTTGCTGTATTGATCTATCTCTTCTCACTCTCCCGTTACTCATCATCCCTCACTCTCTTTCAGTCTCAGCACTTTTTTCACTCTTTCCCTCATTTCATCCGTCAGTCCCCTTTCCTTACTCTTCTTTCCTCATTTACTTTTGCTAACTCCCTTTCCTTTAGTCTCTCACTTCTTTTACTTCATTTCTCTCTCTCTCTCTCTCTCTCTCTCTCTCCCTTTGTCTCACTTAGTCTAATCACTTCATTTCCTGTAAGTCACTTGCTCTCCCTCTCTTTCTCTGTCACTTTCTTTCTCTCTTTCTTCTCCCTCACCCTTACTCACTTTCCATTTCTGTTTCCTTGACTTCTCCTTTTTCTCCATTACAAAATATATATTATAACTATATTTTTTCTTTTCTTCTACAGATTGTATATTTTTTTTAAAAATATACTATAAAGTTGTCATTATTTTTAAGGTAAGTTTGACAAACAAAAAACACTTTTCATCACTCACTTACTTTTCTTTGTGTCTTTCCATTCTTTAATCTCTCTTTTACTAACCTTCCTTTACTCATGTTACTCACCTTTTCTCGTTGTGATTACTGCCCTTCATTCACTTCTACACTCCTTTTCTCACCAAAAATACTCTTCGCTCACCATAACTGACCTTGTGTAACTCTCTTTCCACTGCCTGTATCTCACTTCTCTTTCCTATCTTCCTCAATCACTACCTTGTGTTGCTGTATTGCTCAATCTGTTTCCACTCCCCCCTTACTGTCTTTCTATTACATCATCCCTCACTGAACTTCAATCACTCCACTTCTCTCACTCTTTCTTTACCTTTTCTACACTCCCCTTCCTTTATTGTCTTCCTAATTCTTCTTTCCTTCATCTCTCTCTAAGTCTCTTTCTCTGTATCAGTCAGTATAACTGATTTACTCCTTCGCACTTCTTCACTCTCTCTTTGTTTGTCTCTCTTACTGTCAGCCTCTTTGTCCACCAGTCTTCCTTTTCTTTTCTCTCTTATTCCATAAATCCTTCTCTCTTACTCACTACTGTTTCCTGTCTCTTAATATGCTTCTTTTTCTCACCCTGTCACTAACCTTCACTAACTCTCACTCATTTTCTACTACTTCATATTTTTATCTCTGTGCATCACTCCTATTCTCGTTCACCTGCATCAATTCTCTCACTCCCCCTTACTCACTTTCCCTCACTCCATATGTCATTTCTCTTCCCTTACTTCATTTTTCTCATTCATTTTTGCTAACTCCCATATGGCTGAGATACCCGCCACCCCCTCTCAACACAATCCCCAAGGATGGGAAACCGGAAACAGTTCTGAAGTTTTTGGAAGACGGGAGGGAGTGACCCTCCCGGCCGTATTTATTAAAATATGAAAAAAAATTAAAACATTAAATCAACAGTTTCATATTATGTACAATTTCATTACCACATTGCGATGTTTGGCTAACCTTAACATATCCTCTAATACAAAGGTTCTCCTAGCCGAACTAACATCCTACCAACATTTACTTAACTTTTGAAATTGTACATCCTAACGTTTAAGGGCCAACGGCAAGGTCGTAACCGGTGTCAAGATCCCTAACCCAGACATATCCCCCTCACTTGTGAGGGGCGGCACGGAGGCATACCTCAAGTGCAACTACCAATTTCCCTTGACTTGACGGGGGCCCCAATAAAACTCGACGCCACTTAAAGGTCGTACGAGGACTCGTGTGAGGTATCTAGAAGGTAGCGTAGACCCCACCCCAAACCCCACACAACTTACCACATCTGCCGTCGCAGACGTCCTGGCCCCGGGAAATTCCCCAGGAGGGGGCTGTAACCCCTCCTACCCATGAAGGGGCCTTGACCGCCTTCCCTTTCCTTTCGGCGACCCATCCTTAGAAGGGACCGCCTCCCCGTTGAGGGGCCAATGGCCACCTCCCCCGAGCGCCCCCATCCGTAATGGGTGACGCCCACTCATAGGGATCTTCCAATTAGTGCTCACCGATCATGACCTTACCGCCCGACCAAAATAAATACGACAATGATAACTAAATAACTAAAGACTAAATATAACAGACAGTAGCAACAACAACTTTATTCAAAGCATGCTTACTGATGAACACTAAAGCAGAATTACTTTATTTGCAAAACATAACACAAAACGATCATTCTTTATTGCATACTCAAAATCTTCACGATAATACCACAACCTGTAAACGAAAATCAGAATTATCCATCAAACTTTATTTAAAACCACTCGCTGTCTTCAGGGGCTGGTGGGTGGGTCAAAATTGGCTCTTCGTTCCGTCTCGAGCTCACGTGCAGCGAGGAGGTGCAGCTTCAGAGCACAGGAACAAGAGGATGCTTTCTGGTCTTGTTCCTCCTTTTATCCATCTTCAGGGCGGGCGTAAACCCGCCCCTGCCTGCCCCAAGGGCGTGGCCAGCCGCGTCAGTGTCTAGGCCAACCCACTCTAGGGCGGGAAAAGGCGCGCCCCGGCTACGCCGCTTCGGGCATACCAGCCGAGACTCGCCTCCCGCCCAAGATGGCTTCCCGGGGGGATCGTGGTACTCTGCCATACGTTCGGGGGGACCGATTGGTCGCCCCTTTCCATATGGCTGAGATACCCGCCACCCCCTCTCAACACAATCCCCAAGGATGGGAAACCGGAAACAGTTCTGAAGTTTTTGGAAGACGGGAGGGAGTGACCCTCCCGGCCGTATTTATTAAAATATGAAACAAAATTAAAACATTAAATCAACAGTTTCATATTATGTACAATTTCATTACCACATTGCGATGTTTGGCTAACCTTAACATATCCTCTAATACAAAGGTTCTCCTAGCCGAACTAACATCCTACCAACATTTACTTAACTTTTGAAATTGTACATCCTAACGTTTAAGGGCCAACGGCAAGGTCGTAACCGGTGTCAAGATCCCTAACCCAGACATATCCCCCTCACTTGTGAGGGGCGGCACGGAGGCATACCTCAAGTGCAACTACCAATTTCCCTTGACTTGACGGGGGCCCCAATAAAACTCAACGCCACTTAAAGGTCGTACGAGGACTCGTGTGAGGTATCTAGAAGGTAGCGTAGACCCCCCCCAAACCCCACACAACTTACCACATCTGCCGTCGCAGACGTCCTGGCCCCGGGAAATTCCCCAGGAGGGGGCTGTAACCCCTCCTACCCATGAAGGGGCCTTGACCGCCTTCCCTTTCCTTTCGGCGACCCATCCTTAGAAGGGACCGCCTCCCCGTTGAGGGGCCAATGGCCACCTCCCCCTAACGCCCCCATCCGTAATGGGTGACGCCCACTCATAGGGATCTTCCAATTAGTGCTCACCGATCATGACCTTACCGCCACAGGTCCGGATAGTTGACCGGCTATCCGGACCCCCCACCACACTCCTACCTAAAGGTCATGTTTTAACGTCTTCAGCCAAGCTATGAAGTCTCCTATGAGTAACTCATTCCCCACCCAAGACAAATGAACACCATCCCCCAAGTACATACTGTCATCATTAATACACCCATGCGAAATAGAATGCAGTGCATTGTAACGGAACAACCTACTCACTTTGTTATTAATTTTTCTCACAGAATGATTTACAGCAGAAACAGAAAAAGCCCCCCGCCACACTTTTCGTGGGATCATATGGGACCACGCAATTGTGCACCCTGGAACTCTCCTCGCTAACCAACTTACAGTGGAAAGCATCGCCTCCAGGAGAAGTCGTCTACCAATGGTGACCAAATCATTGCCCCCAAGATGTACTATGACTACAGACGGCGGTGACCTCGTCCCCCCTAGCAAACCCTCGAAAAATGATTGAAACTGGTCAATACAGAGACCGCCCTTTCCGTAGAAGGACACACTGTACCCGTATTCCCCAGCCACGTGCACCATGTCACCTGCCTTGAATACGTCCGCGGCACGCCTCACGTATGAGTGGCCCACGACCCACACCTCCTTTTTCACAGCCGGTGATGTCTGACCGCTGGCCCGGTGTTGGGTCGACTGCATAGTCCGCCCCGCCTCGTAGGCTTGCGTAACTGAAAACCAAACAAAACAAGAAGCGTGAGTACATCATTACAGCTTCACAACATGTGCAAACGCACATACCTTTTATAACAATTGGAGGACCAACGCCCCACACGTTTAACTTGTTCCACATTCAGACCCCTGGCTGTAGCCTCTGTAGCAGCCCCTATCCGAAAGGAATGGGTCCCAAACTCGCCCGGGTTCAAGCCCGCAGCTGTAATCGACATCGCAAGCACCCGCTGAAACTGAAACCTTGTCAGTGGGGTGGCGTCCGCGTGTCTCAACAAGGCCCCCCCCCATGATGCCACCCTTCGTGTTAAATAATCCTCTAAACACTTCACTGGGCACATGGACGACCCGGGAATCCTGCGTATAATTATGCAGTCACCCATCCCACTCTGATCGGTCTTGGACCTCACAAACGAGACAGTCATTGTCTCCCCTCTGATCTGAACGTGCTCTGCGCACAGTCCTCCCGTCACATCCTGCTTGTTCCTCGCCACTAATTCGCTTACCCGCATAGCCCCATGAAATGCCAGCGTAAAAGCGGCTCGGAATAACACTGTCTCAAACTGAGATGAACATGTTGTAGGGAGTCTGGATAATAACTGGGCCAACCTATCCAAACCTATCGGGCGCCTCTCATCTACTCTGCGACCCTCAAGGCGTTGCCACCCACGTAGCGCTTTTTGCACAACGAAAGACGCTGTCGGGTCCTGGATCCCATCAGCCCTAGCAACAAAGGAAATGGCAGCCCGATGCCTCTGGGCCGTGGCCACCGATTTCCCTGCCAGATGTAACGACATCAGAAAGTTCACTACCCATTCCTCCTGGCCCCAAAGCTCCTCTCTAGCAGTCCCCAAAAAGGCTAAATAGGACCGGAACGCCCCTTCATATGCCTTCCTCGTCCTGGGTGCTAAACTCTCTCCCACGAGGTTACGAAGTTCGGGGCACCGAGAGACCAGAGAGCTTCGGGAAAGGGTGCTGGCTCCGGGTCCGCTGTGGGAAGAAAACCCCAGAAGGCCTGCATACGAAAACGAGAAAGGGCATCAGCCGCCTGGTTCATTACCCCCGGGACATGTCTTGCTTTGAATAGCACATTCAATTGCATACACAGTAATACGATTTCCTTGAGCAGTCTCAAAATCCATTTGCATCGTGCTGCCTGGCTAGTGATACACTCAACCACGGTCATATTGTCAGACCAAAATACCACAGAGTGATCTCTGAACCCTTCGGGCCACGTTCTCAGGGCCACCAAAATGGGGAAAAGTTCCAGGAAAGAAATGTTACTTGTCAGTCCACTGTTATGCCACCATGCCGGCCATTTTTGTGCAGACCATCGAGTGCCGAAAATGGCACCAAAACCCATGCTCCCTGCCGAATCTGTCCACAGCCCCAGCTCCTCAGAGGACACGGCCGGTTTGCTCCAGACGACTCGACCATTGAAATCCGCCAGAAATGCCAACCAAATGCGCATGTCCTGGCGGACCTCTGCCGAGAGCCTTGTGCGATGATGGCCCTCCTTCAGTCCGACCATGGCTTGAGCGATCGAACGGGAAAAAGGGCGGGCCATTGGTATAACTCTTAGGGCGAAATTCAACTGTCCCACTAACTGCTGTAATTGATGCAGCTTAACCTTAGATTCACTCATACACATTTGCAGGGATGCCCTGAACTTTAACACTTTATCACCTGGCAAACGGAAACAACCTTCTCCGGAGTCTAACTCGATCCCCAGAAACTCGAGGCAAGTCGAAGGACCCGCCGTCTTACCTGGTGCCAATGGCACGCCAAACTGATTCATTAAAACACAAAATGCAGCCAAAGCTTGCCCACATTCCGGATCCCCGGCTGCCCCCAGGAACAAAAAATCATCGAGATAATGCATCACATGTTGGAAACCCGTCTTCTTAGTGAAGACCCATTGTAGGAAACTACTGAATTTCTCGAAATAGGCACAAGATATAGAGCATCCCATCGGCATACACCTATCCATGTAATACTGACCCTGAAACATGAATCCCAGGAGACGCTGATCGTCTGGATGTACCGGGAGCAACCGGAACGCTGACTCAATATCAGATTTTGCCATCAGCGCACCGGGCCCCAGGCGATTCAAAATGGCTACGGCCTCATCGAAGGATGCGTACCGCACCGAACACATTTCCGGGTCTATCGCTTCGTTTACAGACAGACCACGTGGGGCTGACAAATTATGTATCAGCCGAAACTCACCCGGGTCCTTCTTGGGGGCCACTCCTAAAGGCGAACAAACAAAGTTAGCAACCGGGGGTACACTAAACGGACCGGCAACTCGACCTCGAGTAACCTCCTTCCGGATCTTTGCCTGTACCACGGTCGTATGCTGCAAGACCGATATCTGATTTTTTCCATTTTTCCACACCCTGAAAGTCCCCCACTGGGATGCGGAAACCATATGAAAACCCGTTCCGCACCACCCCAGCGGAAGCACGATCCGGGTATTCACTGAGCCAGGGAATCATTGCCAAGGTATCAATCGGGGTAGGTAAAGGCGCCCCTCGGACTATGTTAGACCTGTTTGGCACCTCCTCTACCCCCGTTATCACCCGTTTTGGCTCTGCACGTGGACTCAGGATGGGATGATTGCCCACACCCACTACATTTGTGTCTAAATTTGCACGACCCCTGGGGCCTAGTACATTTACCCCTGTTAAAGTTCCAACAAACCCCCTTTTTACCTGCATTACCGGTAGGCCTCGAGTGATTGTCGGTACCCGTACCTGATCGAAAGGGCGTCCCCGCATACTGACGGGAGGATTCGCCCACGTTACTCCCTACCAATGGCAATTTCAACATACCAGTATGCTTCATTTTGGACCAGGACACAGAATCATAACAATCCCAAGTTAAGTTTTTATCATGTTCTTTTGCTTTTCTGAAAATATTATCATAGCAGAACCAATGATTACCCTCGTGTGATACAGAGTACCCCATGATCCGTGACTGATAAATCGGCAATTCGGGTAGCAATTCGGGCCTTCGTTCTCCCAAGATCGATGTGAAAACCCCCCACGCCTTGCCCCAATTGCCAATGTTTTCATTTACCTTAAAGGCGGCCATCTTTGCGCGCCAAACACTCGGATGCATGAGGTCCTTCTGACCTTTAACATGCTCCATCTCATAATGATCAGTAAGCAACGAGAAGAAGTTTACATACTCCCCTGCCCATATCTTTTCTTTAATAGCTAAAGGGACATGCTGACCCAACTTCTCCCTTCGAGAGGGTGCCGACTCCTCCCTCGCAATCGGCAATGGCCGCTTACCTGAACCGGACGCTGTGTCTGTGACTGAAACCGTCCCCTGTGGCTTCTCCACGGCCGCAGCCGGCGTGGATACCCTCGCTGCTTCCCGTGTTTCACGCAGTTGCTTCATCAACACCTGCGCGTCGACAGCCATGGCGCCCTCGCTACCTTTACCCAACCACGCTGCTAATTGTGCTGCCAGCTCGGGCGGCATATCTTCCCCGGACACGGGGGTGACCACAACGGGAATCGGATTCCCTTCCTCCGGCACGGGAGTGGGTGCCTCGAGCGGGACACTGGGACCCGGGATATCTCCCCCAGCTGCTCCCCTCCTGGGCCTCTTGCCTTTTCCTCCCGGGGCTGCTCCCACCAAAGGACGTTTCGGCCCCCCTTCCTCGTCTTTATCCATTCGCCTCTTTAGGTCGGTCACCTCTTTCATGAGAACACGCAGCATCTGGTCGGTAGTCATTCGCTTTCCCGCCTTCTTCGGCATTCTCCAACAGAGTATCTGGAAAACAAACAAGAACGATTACAACACTCAAAATTGGCTCTTCGTTCCGTCTCGAGCTCACGTGCAGCGAGGAGGTGCAGCTTCAGAGCACAGGAACAAGAGGATGCTTTCTGGTCTTGTTCCTCCTTTTATCCGTCTTCAGGGCGGGCGTAAACCCGCCCCTGCCTGCCCCAAGGGCGTGGCCAGCCGCGTCAGTGTCTAGGCCAACCCACTCTAGGGCGGGAAAAGGCGCGCCCCGGCTACGCCGCTTCGGGCATACCAGCCGAGACTCGCCTCCCGCCCAAGATGGCTTCCCGGGGGGATCGTGGTACTCTGCCATACGTTCGGGGGGACCGATTGGTCGCCCCTTTCCATTCGTTTAGTCCTCCACTCCCCTTCACTCCATTTAACTCTCCCTCTCTTCGTCTGTGTCACTCAGTCTAACCTCCTCACTCCCTCTCACTCACTTGCTCTCCTTCTCTTTCTCCCTTATTCTCCTTCCCTCACCCTCATACCCTTTCTGTAACTGTCACTGCCCTTTATTCAACGTCATTCCCCTTCCCCTACTACCTTTCCTCCTTTCTCTATGTCACCCCTGTTGTCTTTTCTGCTCTCTTTTCCTCTCTCTCCCTCACTCTCCTTCACTTATTTAAATCCTCAGTCACATTCCCTCACTACGCTTTTTAAAGTCCCTCCATTCCCTCACTCAATTTCTGTCTCCCTCACTCCCCACTTCTCACTTTCACTTACCTCCCTTTTATCATCCTCATACCCTTTCCCTCACCATTACTCCACTTTTCATACATTCAATCCCCTTACCCTACCCTATTTCCCTCTCTCTGTCACTTACACTCCTTCCCTGTCTCTGCCCCGCTCTCCTTCTTTCCCTCCCCCTCCCTTACTCTCTTTTTCTTAGTGCCCTTCCCTTACTTTTTAACTCCCCTTAACTCACTCGCCTACCCTTAGTCCCTTTCTTTTAGTCACTCTTTGACTCACCTTTCCTTACTCACCATACTCTCCATTCTTCACTCATTCCCTCAGTCTCTTCCTCCCCAACACTCAAACATTTCAGTCATTAATTTATTCACTATACATTCATTGAAACAAATAATGACTCATTGTGTTAGAAATACAGCTCTTTTTGGAGAAGTGAGTTAGTTCTGAAAATAACTTTTTTTTGTTTTGTTGTTTTATATATTTTTTTTCTTTTTTGAAAGTTTTATATTGTTTGTTTTTTTCAAAAGGGAACAGGAATCTTTAACTGCAAAACTGTTCAACAGGAACAAAATAAATCCAAACTTTAAAAAAAATCATCTTCTCTGGGAGCATTGGTGTTCATTAATTCTCTGCTCGATCACAGTGAGGCTCTGCTCCCCATACACAATAATTTCAAAGCACTTGTTGCATCTCATGTGCACTTTTCTTAAGAATGGTCTTAAGTCCATTTCTGCTGTGGATGGAGATGCAGGTGGTTGTGCCGATGATGTGTTGGCCACAGCTGATGGCATTTGTGTGGCCAGGGCTCTTGTTGATGCCTGTGCAAATTGCACAGGGTGCACTTGTCTAACATGCCTTATCATCGTGTGTATTGAGAAGGAGTATTTTTTTGAAGGGTTTCCCCTTGAGAGAACAGTGCCACATATAGTACATGTGACTTTCGGTGCATTCACTTTTTTGAGCCCTTCTGGTTTAGTAAAAAATTCCCAAATTAATGATTTCTTCCCTTTTCTTGGAGGTAGGCGATTTTCTTCCTCAGAATCAGAAAATGAATGCTGTCTTTCTGCCATTTCTGAAAATTCTCTGGAAACTGGACAAGCTCCTCCCACGAGAGTAAAACAGATAGTAAGGGAAGTGGGTTGGGTTTTTGAAGATTCTAGGACAGAAACTACTATGAACCAATGAAAAGTGTTGTTTTCAAATCACATGACAAGACGTGCGCGCTCGGGTGCGCGCACGTCGCTTCAAAATAGCGTTTTGCCCGATTCTCATAAAAGTTACAAAACGTGAAAAGGAGGCATGCGAGAGACACCCTGACCGCCTAGACATTCTCAGGGGGTCCCAAAAGAACCCCAACGGTTTGACATATGTTATAGTTAGGAATTTGCATTTAAAAAACCTTAGAAATTCACTGAAAAACCATAGGTTTTACACCGTTTATAGTTAGCTGTACATTTTAGTCATACAAAACCATTGAAATTCCCCCGTTATGGTTAGTTGTACTCACTGTAACTCGCGCACCCGCAATCCACTGCTGATGATGTCACATATTACATCATTCATGACATGGTCAGTGACATCAATGTTGAAATCACTGATGACATCTCAAATGACATTACTGATGACATCATCCATGTGGTAATGAAATACACCTCATCATACACTACTATTATTTTTTTCATCAATGTAAAATAGAACATGCCCTATTTGAAACCATTGACACACCAATGGTATTTTCTAAACACCCACTCAGTGAATCATAGATCTATACACACATCTAATCACTTACCTATAGATTCAGTGTTATATGCAGTGAATAATTAATAGAACACTAACAAATTTACTTATACGCCTATTTCAACATTAAAAAACCAAAATACATTGTATTCACTTATAAAAACATCTTATTGACTTATGCAAAGAATGGATCATATTTACATTTACTCACCTACACACATATACAAAAACCACTTTATATATTCATCTATTCACTTAGTGTGTATTTAAAGTATACAGTTATCCATATAGTGACTCATACAATCACTAATTCTAAGGCTCACTTAATTAGATATTACTGAAACATATACTTTTTTTATTCAAATTTAATAGAGATATACTATGGAGAGATATTTTTCATCACCACCACACGTATAAACATATACACTCACTAAAACAACTGTTTTTACATCTAGTCAGAACCTTATTATCGACTGAATTAATTATTCACACATTTTTAAGTAATAACATACCCCCCACAAAACCATATACACATTCATTTTCCCATACAAATCCTCAGTTAAGAAACCACAACAAATATAGTCTTTAACATACCAATGAAGACAAAGCAATAAAGACTTTCACACAGTTAAATTACTACACAATATATATAGTGAGACTCTACAAATTTGTCAAGGAAACAATCAATGACACTGTTACTAAATCCACCATCCACCCATTTATATTTATATATCTACCCATTCTTCAATGCAAAGTACTGTATTTATAATACATATTTAAATATCAAAGCAAACCACATTCACTGGATGATGTCATCAGTGATGTCATCAGTGATGCCATTTGAGATGTCATTAGTGATGTCATCAGTGATGTCACTGACCATGTCATGAATGATGTAATATGTGACATCATCAGCAGTGGATTGCGGGCGCGCGAGTTATAGTGAGTACAACTAACTATAACGGGGGAATTTCAATGGTTTTGTATGACTAAAATGTACAGCTAACTATAACTGGTGTAAAACCTATGGTTTTTTCAGTGTATTTCTAAGGTTTTTTAAATGCAGATTCCTAACTATAACATCTGTCAAACCTATTTTTTTTTCCGTGAATTTCAAAGGTTTTTTGAATGCTAATTTCTAACTATAACGTGTGTCAAACCTATGTTTTTTTCAGTGAATATATATATATAAAACATATTTACAATTTATAGAAACACACATTCACTGGATGATATCATCAGTTATGTTATTTGAGATGTCATCAGTGATGTCACTGACCATGTCATGAATGATGTAATATGTGACGTCATCAGCACTGCATTGTGGGGCGTGAGTTATAGTTAGCTCAACTAACTATAACAGGGGAATTTCTATAGTGTTCTATGAGTGGATTGTCCAACTAACTAAAACCTCCCTGAAACCTATAGTTTTTTCAGTGAATATATATATATATATATGTGCAAATTACGAATCCCCCTGTTGCAGCAAAGATCCAAGAGTCATGTCAATCGTGAGTGTAAATAAGGTTATTTTTTCAGGCAGGATGAACAATATATCTATATATACTTATATACATTACCTACTGGCGGTACCAGTAAGTAGTCATAGTTAGAACCTAGTATCCATAGGTAAAGCATTTTTTGACTTGGGTGTAACTTTGGCATTGCTTGACTAATCTTCATGAAATTTCCCCCCAAAAGTGCCAAGGTAGGTACTGTGTGTTGTAGAAAGTTGGGTGGTGATCCGCCTTTATGAAAAAAGATGATCTCATGCAGGGAAATGCACTGCTCTATTTGGCTGCCAATACTTCAACCAGTAACTGTTGGTGGCCATTTTGGGACATGTAATTGTAATTGTAAAACATTTGTAAAGAGCATGGTATCCAAAGGCATCCCAGCGCTAGAGGCCAATGTTCATGAACTAGATATCAATTTATGGAAACAGAAAGGTTTTTATGCATTTCTGGAAGACCAGATGGTTGGTTTCACATCGAACGGCAAGGGGGAGGGAATTCTATAACATTGCTATGTTACATAAAAAAAACTACCCCCTGTGCGTGCTTCCTTAATTCTGGGTATAGCTGCCATCTGTTTATTGCCTGATTGCAGAGCTCTCTTAAGATGGTAAGATGAAATGAGGGAGTGTATAATAGGTGGTCTAGTATCTTGTAGTGTAGTTCCTCTATTCCCAATAGGCTCTGCGCATTGGGATAACATAAACGGTAGTTTAGATGTAGGACTTAGGTCGACTAGGTCTCTACTGAATATGTTAGACTTAATTAGGTATGCCAGCTAGCTCAGAGGTCACTAGAAACGTTCTCAAATGAACAGGAACGAGTTAACTTTCCTGATTAGACAAGAAAGGATTAGTTTCTGACAACCGCATAAACATGACAACTTTGCTCCCTCCAGAATAAGGAGTATATCTCCAGAGTTGTGTGAAAACAATAGATAGCTATTTCACTCAGTCAATCGTGCTTGCTTAGTTTCAGCAGAGTGCAGAGAAATAGAGAAATGGGGCGTTTTCAATAAAAGTTGTTATTTATTGATCAGTCTTCTTTCTCATGCAAGAGAAATGAATTGCCACAATTGCAATACTTATCATAAAGTAAAGTGCGTACAGTAAAAGGAATATTATGAAATAATACTGTAAAAGCATTGATCTGGTTTCTGAGCCATATGATACTTAAAACTGATAAAATATATACAATACATACAATTATAAAAGTTGACTAAACGTACTCAACTGGTGCTTCTAAAATATGCCTACCCCGGTGTACCTAACCTAAGCCTAGTACGTGGGAAGGAGTAAGTGAGCTGCAGTTTAAGTGAAGTTAGTTTTGCCAAGAATCTGAATCAAGAATTTTCTAAGGATCGAATCAGCTCCGTACCTTGGTTTTAGAATGAAGGAGGTCTTGTATCTCGTTCTCAGGACTCGATCTCCCAGCAACCCGCAAGGGAGACTGGAAATACTGGAGCTGGATTTCTCGGCAGGAGAAAAGACAGCATCTCTCTCAGTGCGTCAAATGGGAGGGTCCGCTTCCTTCGGCACTCGCATCAGCTGGGCATTGGGTAAGTAGATAGCCGCTCTGCTCCAAACCACCGTGTGTTGCTTAAGGCAAAGGCTGGTATATTTTTACCTGGAAGGTGCCGTGTTTGACGTAAGGTTGGACATAAGACGTCACTAAGAACTGTCACTAAGAACTGGCAGTTCTTTCAGGACTCTCAGGAGTTCTAGGACAAATCAAAACAAAAGCAGGGGGAATTCCCGGGCTGCTGGAGGTTTGGTTTGTTTAAAGAACGCGTTGTACTTTCTAGGAGTCTAGGGAAGTAGCCTTGCCTTATTTGGACTGCATTGGCTATGACTAAATATGGACATGATTATTATGCCTTTATAAGGATATGATTTGTTATAACCACATAAGGGCATAAATCCGGAATATTTAATTAGGGTCCTAGATATGTTCACAACACCCACTCCACGTATAATGTCCATCATTACTAAATACTAAGCAATATATAAACATATAAGTATGCATGTGTTTTCCAGCCCACCCCAAAATACATCAAATGCATTTGAAATGGTATAGATACACGAACATGAGTATTATACTGTACGCTTTCAAGCAGTGGTATCATTCAGATACATTTTCTGTAGTGCATTATATTCTTCACTGAATGAATTACAAAATTTACATTTAAAAAATGGCTCTTAATACAGAAGAAAAGGTTGAGACCATTTCATCACATATTTATACAAGATTGTACATGTGCTAGAGGCTGATTCAAAATATTGTCTCTAAAGTCTCTAAAAATAGAAGTTCTGTTCTCTAAGAATAGTTCTACTTTAAGCAGAGTACCATGTGCCAATAAAAAAGGTCAATATTTTGTAAATTGGGAAAAAATTATTTCCCTTTCATGGGAAAAAATAGTTCAAATTTTTTTTAGCAGTGCTGTTTATCAAAACTGAAGGCCAAATTCAAAGTTCAGGGAATGCTGTGTGCTCGCTATTTCAAATATTATTCTCGTCATTAGGAGAGAACATTACTTCAGATAGGCCAGCAAAAAACACGTCTACCACAGTAGGTGAAAGTTGGGCCAACTCCGAAAAAGTGGAAATAGTGCATATATGCGATGCATTGCCATCATCGGTGTTTAGATCAGCAATGGTCACGGAAGGTTGTACCTGTGTGGTGCCGCTTTCATCTCGTACTTCACCGTCACCTAATCGTAATGGTGAAGTCTCCACAAATGCTGTCATCAGAATAGGGAGCCGCTGGGGACAACACGTTGCATGAGTGGTTACTGGACCAAGCAAAGCATCGATATCCATTGGTACTGCTGATGGTAGTGTAAGACAGACGTCCAACACGCATTCTTCTCCGCATAGCATACATCGAAGCACAGGTAAGATGCAATCTTTCCAGATTGGTCTGAATGAAAGAAACCAGGTAGTATTCAGATCTCTTAGCTGGGCCAATCGGAGGACCTTAGTGATACAGTCTCGGTATCGTATTGCTAGTATCGTTTCTTCCATCGTAGCTTGAGTTTTGCCTGTGACTTGGCTTGCCATATTGGAGCAGAAGGAACAAAAATAAAATTCCTGCTACGAGTCCCAAAATAAGAGGCAGGCCACCGAATAGAGAATGCACAAAATTCGGAAAGATGCCCAGAACTGTTTCAAAGGGTGCTAACAGTTCTGAAAAAATTGTCTTAAATACATGTGCAATGCCACTGGTATCTGACATGTTTAAGATTTGGCTAAGCATTTCTACGAAATGCATGGGGCTATTTGTCGAGATTAGGGTATGTATCGCTGCCGCTGTCCTTGCAACTTGCAGGTCATACATCTCTTTGGACGAGGTTAAAGGCACAGTTGTTTGTAAAAGAATAGACTTCATTCTGCTTAAAGTAATAATTCGAATAGAAGAGATATTCACAGAAGGCCAAATTGCTGCCTCCATGTCTGGAATGCTATTTGGATACAATACTTGCATACAGCAAATGACCATGGAAGTAACGCTCACAAGATAGGCTTTTCCTGGCATCATGCCACAACAGCTGTGGCCACTTATTATAACGTAGCTACCGTTTGAAAGTTGTCTGAAAAAGGGCTCTATCTGTGTAGCAGGGGTGCTGTGCAGATGACATAAAAGGTTGTTTGATGAACCTTCGCAGGCTCCATGCAAGTTAATACCTTGACACAGAAGTGTACCGCTTGGTGATTTTTTACAATTGTTACCACTAATACCTCTTTTTTCCTCTGACTATAACATCTATGTTTATAAGGCAATTTCCAGATCGACTTGATGTATCCTTTACCCAACCTTTCATACAGGCCTGCTGGTATATACTTTTGGCAGTATTGAAACTGAAAAGTTGTTATCGGGATTGTAATGGTGCCATGTATTATCCATTCAATGACGGGTCTTTCTGACATTGTCAATGGTAATCTTTCTAGTTTTTCAATGCTCAGCACCGTATAGTCTGCTCCTTTTTGTGCCAACGAGATTTGTCTATCAGTAAGGCTAAAGATAGAAAATATTGACGTTGTGTTGATTAGACGCAATGGTACGTAGCCTGAATGGAGGTTTTGTAACGTCCTGCCCAGCTGTACAATAGAACGTAATTGGGATTGACCATGTTGTAACATTAGCATATCCTGTTCTATTATATCAATAGCAGATGATACAATGCTGTCCAGTGAATAAATTCTGGAGGACAGAGTCTTTAACCCATTGTCCACTACAGAAAGTGATTTTTCCAAATGAATACGATCAATTTCTCGTATTTTTTCTGCAGTTTCAATTTGTGTTACTTTCCAAGCTTCATTGTAAGCTGCGTATATATCGGCGTATATGAAACATTTTTGACGCTGTTTGCGAGGTCCCATTATGAAATCTTGCAAGTCTGCACCTTCTTTAAGTAAAGTTAAGTGTTGCTTAATTTCGGGAAGTGTGGATCTCTATAGCCATTCGAGGCATAGTTTTCCTACACTATATGTTGTAACTGTCCCTGGATGTTGTCTCTGGGAATATCTTCGGTCTGGCCTGTTCTGTTTGAACCCTTGTATTTTGTTCAGGAATCTATCTTGACAGTTATTTGTGTCTGTGGGCCAGATCAATCATTTGTTCCAATCAGGAATTGTTCTGTTTTGTTTTAAAATTTGGGACACGTCTAACCCCTCATCTGTAGTGTTGTTTCTATCAGGCATAGGCTTTGATATAGACAGGTTGTTTAATTATTTTATCTTGGCCAGGCCAAGACAGGTTGTTTGTTGAATGGTGTCATTCAGGAACATTATTTTTTCTGGGATCATGCAGGCTCTGAATAATGATTCTAAACCTTGTACTTGCCATTCTTTTGTACCCCAGATACTTTTTGTCTCAATGTTGTTTTTCCAAAATTCAAAACCAAATGTAGACATTTTTTCATAAAATATTTCAGAATAAATCAGTTTAGTATTTGTCAACATGGTTTTTCTTCCTGTCTTGTTTAACATTTTGAAAAAAAACTTTTCTGGATTAGTGTTATTAAACCCTGAGAAGTATGGGAATTTCTCATAAAAATGTTTTCAAACTGCCTTTTGGGGGAGTTGGACAATGTTCCAACTGATTATAACTGGAAACATTTCTAGGATTTGCAGATTTATGCAGATAACTAGCAGCCCGCCCCAGCGTTGCCTGGGGCAGAAGGGGGCTGGGGGCAGCATTCCAGGCTTGCATGCACTCCCGCTCCGGCCCCCGCCCGCCACGACATTGTCTGTGTCCCGGACAATGTCGTGGCGGGCTGGGGCTGGGGCGGGAGTGCACGCAAGCCTGAAATGCTGCCCCCAGACCCTGAGCGTTACTGCAGTTGTTCCGGCCCAACCTCCCGCACCGGCTCCTTCCCGTCCCATGTCCCAGAGCCTTACTGCCGCTCCTCCCCGAGCTCCTCACTTCACCGCCGCTCCTCCTCACAAGCCTGAAATGCTGCCCCCAGACCCTGAGCCTTACCGCAGTTGTTCCGGGCCAACCTCCCACACCGGCTCCCTCCCGTCCCGTGTCCCAGACCCTTACCTGAGCCGCCGCTCCTCCCCGAGCTCCTCACTTAACCCCCGCTCCTCCTCGTCATCACGTACGTTGCAGCCAGCGCTACGTCGTGGCTGTCAGCATTGCGGCCGGCGCTACTTTCAGGGCACTACTTTTTTTTAAGTTATATTTTTAAATTTACGTTTTTACCTTGCCAAAAGGTTTGTGTTCTTTCTTTGTAATAGTAGTATAGATAGATATGTATATATATTAACAGCCCGTCCCGACCTTGTCCGGGAGCAATCAGGCTTCGACGGCCCCCAGCCCGCCCGCCCCGTTGAAAATATAGTTTACAACAGAATTTTTCATGTGCAAAATTCCACTACCACAAAGTTCCGAGAAGTACAAACATGCATTTAAACATATTAGCAGAAACAGGATTTTGTGCGTCTCCACACCTTCCATGAGAGCAGCAGTCGGGGGTATAGAAAAACGCATAGGTGCCAGTATTTGTAAGCTTCCCTTTCACTTCCGGGAGGCATAAACATACGGTGGTGGAGGGGATTTAACCCAGATAGTTGTTCTTTTAAGACCTGTCTCCTACGCCCTGGAGAGTCCTGACCCACAGCTATTAGCCCGGCCCCTGCCCGGCCCGGCCCGTCCTCCGACTGCCCCGACCCCCGCCTGCCCCCGCAGCAGCCCAGCCCCCGCCCGGCCCCTGCCCGGGCCATCCCCCGCCTGCCCTGACCCATGCCTGCTCCGACATGGGTCCCCTTACCTCAGCCGCCGCTCCTCAGTTTACCGCTTCTCGCCGCTTCACCTGACCGCCGCTGGCCTGTCCCCTGCTCCTCACATCACCGCTCCTCCCCAGCGCCATGTCTGCCCCTCCTCGCCTGGCTCCTGGACGCCTCTCCTCCCCACGCTCCTGACATGAGCACGCACATCGTGGCCGGCGCTACTTTGGAGGGACTTTTTTTTTTTACTGTACATTTTTGAAATAACGTTTAAATGTATATAGCCTTTCACCATCTACACACCCTGACGATTCCAACGGTGTATCGGGTGTGTGGATTGGTGCTGTGGTTCCTGAGTTTATCCGCCTCAAAGGCTGAAAGTTCTTCCTTTATAATAGTGGTATAGATGATGCCCAAAGTGATTGAAGCAATACATTTCTTCATAATTCGAAGAACCCTGTAAATAATCATGTTCTGTAATTTTTGCTGACATTTCTAAATCTGACATCATATCATTAACATTTTCAAAGTCCCAATCATCAGAGAAAACACTAGGTGATACAAAGTCACTCAAGGAGATCTTGAATTGGTGTGAATATTTCAAGAGCTCAACCGGGCCATAGATTTCATAGTCAGTTTTGTCCCATGCTATACCACCAGGTATAGGGATGGCTGTGATGTTCACTGATGATGGTTCTCTTTTTTCGATGTGAGAAGATCTGTGTGGTTTCAAGACCAAGTTGATGTTCTTAATTGCTGTGTCCTTTGTACTATATTTTCCATCAATAAATCTACCCAAACTTAAACCAAGATGAGCCATAGAAGGAGGAAAAGTACACCTAACATAATCCATAATTTAATCTATGGTGCATTTAGATATGTTTCTCTCAGTTGATGAAAGAGCTCTGTGATTTTATCTTTGAAAGTTTTTGTTGCTGGCTTGTCTCCATGTTCACTTGGATCATCGGAAAAGTCATTAAAGTTGATAAAGTAGCCAGATGCAGTTCTGTCAATTGGTGGAATTGCTTCCGGATTTCCATTGATCTTTGGATTTTCTTTTGTTACATTTGTATAGTCCGAGGCTACATCGTTGTAGACAGGTTTTTCTTGACGAACTGTTGCAATTTGGGTTTCAAGAGGCACAAGTTCCATTGCTTTGTTGTATAGTCCTTTTTTATTCACTGCAGGTTTATCAAATGTGATTAGTCTCTCAGTTTGAACCTCTTGGATTGTAGCAAGATTTGGTCTTCTGCTACTTCTTGGGAGTCCACTGGGCCTACTACTTATTATTGGCCACATGGTTGTGGTTTCACCAGGTCGATTGATACAACTCGGTTCTCCTTTTTATCAGCAAGGGGCGGTAGTACTACTGATCTTGTTCCGCTGACAGCTAAGACAGGTACTGCTTTTCTGTAAGAAGGTCCAAATTCCTTCTTCACCGCAATCTTTTCTCTGACCAGATCCCCAATCTTTGGAATCCAGACAGGTTTTGTTGGGACAGGTGGTTTTTCTTCAGTGGTCGTTGGCTTTAGCTTTTCGTTACTTAGACTTTTTCTTGTTTCATTTAAGTCCTGTAAAACAGCCAAACGATCTTTGATATCAAAGGTTTTTTGTTTCACCACTGAAGTCTGACTATCCAGATCCTGGATGATCATTCTAGTACCAAATAAGCATGGGTGGAAAATCCGTTCTGCTCGCGGTTTTTGCGGATTTTCGGTAAATTCGCAATCCGCGAACGCTCGCGAATTTACCGAAAATCTGCAAATTCGCACGCAGCGGATTTTTTTTTCTTGGTGATACAATTTTGGAGCATGCGGCGTTCACTTACCGTCATTCAGCATTTGCCGAGTTGCTTTTCTCGATATTTTGCGAGTGCTGCTCCATTTTGGATCTTGCTGCGGGATCCCGCAGGAGTTTGGCGACGCATAGCGAGAGTTCGCAATTGCGAACATGTAGGTGCGGCGGGCAGCAACAATCTTGCACTCGCGAAATTACAAAATTTGCAATTCTGCACAAGAAATCCACTAGCAAGCAGCATAGACCTTCTGAAAATGATGATTTTTATCAGAATAACTCCTCAGGTTGACATTTGCCTGCACTTTTTTGGATTTGAGGCCTTTTGACTTTCTTTGGATCACTTTTGGATTAGAAATCAACTTTCAAAGTAAGTTTGTTTGGGGCATTACAGTTGCTGTTCTGCAGAAAAACGAGTTTTGCAAAACTGAAAGCACTCAGCAGGTGTAAAAGTTCAAACTCATCATTAGTAATAGTAACCATTCCCTGTAGTGCTTCCTGACTGGGGCCCCTCCAGAGTTCAGTTGCTAGGTGCAACAATTGTATGACCCTTCTCTTACCCTCACAGCAGGCTCATAGAATAGCTACAAGTAGGCCACAAAGGTCCTGGGAAAAAAATTGCACTGCAACAGAAAGCAAATTACACATAAGGAAGCAGGTGCCAGACTGGAATTTTAAAACAGTGACACATTAATAAATCAACCCCAAATTAATTCATGTCAGTTGAAGCAGGGCAGGTGTGCTTGCTCCCCCCCCCATAATCTACAGTGATGATGAACCAGAGGGTGGCATTGATGTACCAGAGGGTGGCATGGGTGAAACAGAGGGTGGCAGTGGTGAAACAGAGGGTGCTGGGAACCTGTGATGATGAACCAGACGTAGAAACAACATAGTCGCGACCGTTGCGAGCCGAAAAGTAAGTTCGCAATAGCGAACTGGTGCAAAACCCTCGCGAACTGGCAGAAACCCTTACGAACACAAAAAAAAATAATCTGCAAATTCGCGAGAATTCACGGATTTTGCGGATTGCGAGTTCGCAAATACGCAAATTCGCGAACGCCAGATTCGCAAAATTCGCCCATGCTTAGTACCAAACAAAAGTTCGTACGGACTGATACCTCCTAGAGAATTCCTTGGCATGTTATTAAGACTACATTGGACACTTATTAGATGTTTGACCCACCCGTTACCCGAACCTAATACCCTCGCTGTTATAGATTGCTTTATTTCATTGTTTTTTCTCTCCACTACCGCATTTCTCTCGGGATGGAATGGACAAGAGTACCACAATGCAATGCCCATGCTGGCCATGGCCTCCTTGTAAGCCCGAGAGCTAAATGCAGGACCCTGGTCAGAATGTAGCATGCCGATTGCGTATGTGCCGATAAAGACTCGCAAATCTGTTATAACAGTTCTGGCGTCAGCCGAGCACTGGGGCCACATCCAAATGAATCTCGTCTTAATAATTATGGGATAGCATTCTTCCATCTGGATGTCTTGCTTACAGATAGCCTGATGCTGTCTAATCGAGGAGTCTGGGCAGGTGTCTGGTCGGGTTCACAACTGCGATCTCTGTTGCAGTCCTGACAATTCATTGGAAAGTTATAGATTTGCAAGCTCATCCCCGTCACCAGTATTTTGATTGTAATTCTATTAGAGATTTCAGGATCTCTTGGTGCCTCAGACCCAATCCCATGTGTGCTTCTTCAATCAAAAAGTCTCTCCGGTTTGTGTTGGGAGTTACTCTATCCCCCACTCCAGGGATTTGAGCAAACGGAACGTAGTTCGCATCAATTATGTTACCAGCAACCACCACCTCAAGTGCATCCTGCTCAACACCCACTCCGTCCACAGACATGCCGTAGAACTCTGGAACCTCCTTGACACAACGTCACCAGACGTCGCATTCCTCACGGAAACCTGGATGAACGCCTCCTCAGCGCCCGAAATCGCCATAGCCATCCCGGACGGATACAAGATCACCCGAAGGGATCGCGTCAACCAGACCGGAGGAGGCATCACCATCGTCCCCAGGAACACCATCCGAATCACGACGAACTCTGATGACACCTTCACCGCCGCCGAGCACCTTCACTTCCAGATTCACACCAACCCCAAAACCACCCTCAGAGGCACCCTCATCTACAGACCCCCGGAACCACGCACACAATTCATCGAAGCCATCGCGGACTTCATCAGCCCGCACGCCCTCACCTCCTCTGACTACATCCTCCTAGGGGACCTCAACTTCCACCTGGAGAACAACAAGGACTGCAACACCACCGCCCTGCTGGACAACCTCGCCAACCTCGGACTCAAGCAACTGGTGAACACCCCCACCCACTACACCGGCCACACGCTTGACCCCATCTTCTCCTCCAGCAAACACATCTCCTTCAGCCACTCCACCGGACTTCATTGGACTGATCACAGCTGCGTCCACTTCAGCTTCAGGAGAACCACGACCCACCACCACCCGTAACAAATTCCCCGCAGGAGCTGGAGCAAGATCACCGCCGACCAGCTCACCACCTCCCTCAGCTAGAACCCCCCCCGCCAGCACAATGGACCCCAACGAAGCAGCCCGCATCTTCACTTAGTGGCTCACCAACTGCGCCAACGACCTTGCACCACTGAAGAACCCTCCCAACAGACACGGCAGCAAGAAAGCCCATTGGTTCACCGAAGAACTCAAAACATCCAAGAAAAACTGCGGCACCCTTGAAAAAGCCTGGCGCCACAACCAGACTGCAGAAAACATGACTGCCCTCAAGAACGCCACCCGCACACAACACCAGCTGATCCGCACCACCGAAAGGACAAAATTCATAGAACGACTGGACAACAACACCCACAACAGCAAGGAACTCTTCAGCATCGTTAAAGAGCTCTCCAACCCCAGCGCCGGAAACAACGACATCACTCCCTCGAAAAACCTCTGCGACTCACTTGCCTCCTTCTTTCACAGCAAGATCGCCGACATACACAACAGCTTCGGCGCACCAACCACGCACCCAACCACTGAACCAACGCCCCCCACCATCACCCTCTGCACCTGGATTCCGGTCTGCACCAAAGACACTACCCGCATGATGAACACAATCCACTCCGGATCCCCAACCAACCCCTGCCCGCACCACATCTTCAATAAGGCTGACTCCATCATCGCACCCCAACTCCGGGACATCATCAACATCTCCTTCAACACCACCACCTTCCCAGAGAGCTGGAAGCATGCCAAGCTCAGGGCCCTCCTGAAGAAACCGACAGCGGACCCCACCGACCTCCAGAACTTCTGCCCCATCTCGCTCCTCCCTTTTCCTGCCAAAGTCATAGAGAAAACCATCAACAAGCAGCTCGCCCCCTTCCTCAAGACGAACGGATCCCTCGACCCCTCACAGTCCGGTTTCCGAGCCAACCACAGCCCCGAGACCGCCCTCATCGCCGCCACCGACAACATCAGATCCCTGCTCGACAATGGGGAAACAGCGCCTCAGCAACATCGGAATCCCAGAGAAGGCACCCGAGTGGATCATCTTGTTCCTCACCGGAAGAACCCAGAGAGTCCGCCTCCCCCCGTTCAGATCCGAGGCCACCGAAGTCATCTGCGGCGTACCACAAGGATCCTCACTCAGCCACACCCTCTTCAACGTCTACATGAGCCCCCTCGCAGCCATCGCACACCATCACAACCTTAACATCATCTCCTACGCCGACGACACCCAGCTGATCCTCTCCCTCACCAACGACCCCGCCACTGCCACCCTACACGAAGGAATGAAAGACGTCGCCGAGTGGATGAAGAACAGCCGCCTGAAACTGAACTCAGATAAGATGGAAGTCCTCATCCTGGGATCAGCTCCCTCAACCTGGGATGACTCCTGGTGGCCCCCTGCCCTGGGCACCACCCCCAAGCCAACGGACCACGCACAAAACCTGGGCTTCATCCTGGACTCCTCCCTCTCGATGACCAGACCAGTCAACGTCGTCTCATCATCCTGCTTCAACAACCTGCGCGTGCTCCGTAAGATCTTCCAATGGATCCCCACCGAAACCAGGAAGACGGTCACCCAGGCATTTGTCACCTGCCGACTGGACTACGGGAACACCCTCTACGTGGGAACCACTGCCAAACTACAGAAAAGACTCCAGCGCATACAGAACACCTCCGCACGACTCATCCTGGACCTCCCCTCCACAACCATATCTCCGGCCACCTGAGTGGGCTGCTCCCCATCAGCAAGAGGATCACGTTCAGACTCCTCACCCACGCACACAAGGCTCTCCACGACCTGGGCCCCAAGTACCTCAACAACCGCCTCACCTTCTGCACACCCACCCGCCAACTGCGATCGACCAACCTCGCCCTCGCCACAGTACCACGCATTCGCAGAGCCACCACTGGAGGAAGATCCTTCTCCTACCTGGCGGCCAAAACATGGATCTCCCTCCCCATCCACCTACTGCTGACCCACAACCATCTCTCCTTCAGGAAGCAACTCAAGACCTGGCTTTTTGAGCAGTAACGGACTGCTCCCTCCCAGCGCCTTGAGACCCTTCTGGGTGAGTAGCGCGCTATATAAATTGTTTGATTGATTGATTGAATTATGTATGTATTTCTGAGTGGATAATTTAGAGGTAACGCCGCATAATTGCCTTCCATTGAGGCTTTTACTGCTAGTAGCGTTTCACCGTCTATTTGTTTTTTAGAACGCTTTTTTGTGGCTACGGAAGCCAGTTGACCAGCTGCCGCTGTGGCTCTGTCAGCCAATGAATTCCCTGCAACGTGAATGCCATCACATTGAAGACTCTGCGTATGTATCACGTGAGTCTTTCGTAGTTCTTTCTGCAAAAGAACTACTTGTTCCCATAGCTTTTTATGTTTTATTTATGGCACCTGTCTCATCTTTGTAACCGTTTTTTATCCAGGTCAGCGTGGAATTATTTGACCCAGTCCTGAGGCGGAAGCCGGGAACTGGAGGTACTTTGTTTATTTTAAATAATTTGTTCTGCGTGGTGTCACGATTCCTAATTGCTTTTTAACTTAAAACACAATGTAGCGCTCGCATTTCTCCTTCGCGCACAGCTGATCTTAATAGCTGCTTCGCGCCCTTCCTAGCTCTCTCATAGCCTGCCGCCGCCATCACCACCGGCGTGCACGCTGACTCCGCCCCTTTCTGAGGCCACGCCCCCCGATCACAGTATATAAACCGCTGATCAAATTGCGGCAACCAGAAACCTTTGACCCAGTCCTGAGGCGGAAGCCGGGAACTGGAGGTACTTTGTTTATTTTAAATAATTTGTTCTGTGTGGTGTCAGGATTCCTAATTGCTTTTTAACTTAAAACACAACGTAGCGCTCGCATTTCTCCTTCGCGCACAGCTGATCTTAATAGCTGCTTCGCGCCCTTCCTAGCTCTCTCATAGCCTGCCGCCGCCATCACCACCGGCGTGCACGCTGACTCCGCCCCTTTCTGAGGCCACGCCCCCCGATCACAGTATATAAACCACTGATCAAATTCCGGCAACCAGAAACCTTTGACCCAGTCCTGGGGCGGAAGCCAGGAACTGGAGGTACTTTGTTTATTTTAAATAATTTGTTCTGTGTGGTGTCACGATTCCTAATTGCTTTTTAACTTAAAACACAACGTAGCGCTCGCATTTCTCCTTCGTGCACAGCTGATCTTAATAGCTGCTTCGCGCCCTTCCTAGCTCTCTCCCAGCCTGCCGCCGCCATCACCACCGGCGTGCACGCTGACTCCGCCCCTTTCTGAGGCCACGCCCCCCGATCACAGTATATAAACCACTGATCAAATTGCGGCAACCAGAAACCTTTGACCCAGTCCTGAGGCCGAAGCCGGGAACTGGAGGTACTTTGTTTATTTTAAATAATTTGTTCTGTGTGGTGTCACGATTCCTAATTGCTTTTTAACTTAAAACACAACGTAGCGCTCGCATTTCTCCTTCGCGCACAGCTGATCTTAATAGCTGCTTCGCGCCCTTCCTAGCTCTCTCATAGCCTGCCGCCGCCATCACCACCGGCGTGCACGCTGACTCTGCCCCTTTCTGAGGCCACGCCCCCCGTTCACAGTATATAAACCACTGATCAAATTGCGGCAACCAGAAACCTTTGACCCAGTCCTGAGGCGGAAGCCGGGAACTGGAGGTACTTTGTTTATTTTAAATAATTTGTTCTGTGTGGTGTCAGGATTCCTAATTGCTTTTTAACTTAAAACACAACGTAGCGCTCGCATTTCTCCTTCGCGCACAGCTGATCTTAATAGCTGCTTCGCGCCCTTCCTAGCTCTCTCATAGCCTGCCGCCGCCATCACCACCGGCGTGCACGCTGACTCCGCCCATTTCTGAGGCCACACCCCCCTCTGTTCCCTACAAATGTGCATATACAGGACGCGCAGCGGACGAGCGCAGCGGGAGCGCCGTTTGCGCGGAGAAGGCGGGCCTAAGGCAAGCCCGTCTGCGCCCGTCCGCGACAAGACCGCGACAGGCGCAGGAAGCTCTGCCCATTCTTCCTCCCACATCTCCTACCAACCCAGCGACCTCCTTCAACTACAGGTCACTAAGCATTGTCCATGTATACTTGACCCAGCCGCGCTGTCAGGCCCAGTCAGCTGCAAACACTGCCACTGGTCCACTGGCCTCCACTCAGCTGTCAGGAAAAAACTAAGGGAGTTAGAGGGTTACTAGCTTGGCTCGCCCTCCAGTCATTAAAGTCAAAAAAAGGTTTCTGTTTCCAGATACCTGAGAGCCTTGCTAGAGGAAAGGACAGCCACTGCTCAATGGGGTTGGCTGTTGGGATAGTGTCTAGTGTATAACAAAGGAATTTTTTTTTCTTTTTTAGGTGTCCCCTCACTCACCGGGGTTGCCCCACGGTGACATGCTTCATCATTGGGGCCATCCCAGTCCTCTACGGGCTGGGGCGTGCTACGACTTGCGGAGTTACGTAGGAGCACTTAAATGGACTATGTGTGGTGCATGTGTATTTGTGGGGAGTGGACTATGTGATGAGTTAAAAAATACCTGCCCAGTAGGTTACTAATAAACTTTATTCTGGCCTCTAGGTGGTAGTATTAAAAACGGGGTAGGGAGATAGGCTATCCTAAACTTAATGTGTCCAGATGTACCTATCAACTCCTAAGTCGACATGTTTCGTGCATACCCCAAGCACTTCTTCAGGACTACACAGGGACCAGCCCTGTGTTCGCCACTCCTTACTCTGTCACTGAGATATTTACAAAAAAGGGTTTAAACTGCAGCAAACTCTGTTAAGTGCATGCATTTATACCTACGTATTTTGTTCCAAAAACACGTGGTTCCTGAAAGATAGAAAACAACTTTAAAATTCAAGAGGTGGTTGGCCCCATTAGTTATCACACACAGTTTTTTGCAGAAGTGATGTACTCTGTGAATTCGGACGCGGACTCATTGGCCGTGCTTGTTTTCATGCACAAAAACATGATTGATTTCGTGCATTTTCAAACGTGGTTTTTTAACAAAACACCTTTCGCAGTGTCACACCCATACATTCATCAGTCATACACACTCATACATACTTTTTTATGAGACCTAACTGGGCCCCATGGAGTGGGAGGGGTGTCACACCCATACATTCATCAGTCATACACACTCATACATACTTTTTTATGAGACCTAACTGGGCCCCATGGAGTCGGAGGGGTATCGGTATCCTCGCAACTCTGATGAGAAAGAAATGGAGTTGTTAAGTCACCCAGTACTGCTCGTTTTCTAGGCATTTGCTCCGTTTCCAAATCGGCATTCCTTCGCGCCCTATACCACTTACTTGTGCTCTGGTTACCTCTTGTATTCAGGCACCTACTCTTTTTCCCTCCGGTCCGGATGTTATCGGACTGGAGGTTCCGTGTTGTTTAAATGCTGATGCCATTCGCGGTATCCCAGCGCTGGCGTGGGAACGCCCTTCGCGCACGCTAGAGCGTGTGCTTCTCTACCCATGCCCCGCCTACGGGTAGCCCAGTCTAGAGGGCCAACCACCCCTTGAATTTTAAAGTTGTTTTCTATCTTTCAGGAACCACGTGTTTTTGGAACAAAATACGTAGGTATAAATGCATGCACTTAACAGAGTTTGCTGCAGTTTAAACCCTTTTTTGTAAATATCTCAGTGACAGAGTAAGGAGTGGCGAACACAGGGCTGGTCCCTGTGTAGTCCCGAAGAAGTGCTTGGGGTATGCACGAAACATGTCGACTTAGGAGTTGATAGGTACATCTGGACACATTAAGTTTAGGATAGCCTATCTCCCTACCCCGTTTTTAATACTACCACCTAGAGGCCAGAATAAAGTTTATTAGTAACCTACTGGGCAGGTATTTTTTAACTCATCACATAGTCCACTCCCCACAAATACACATGCACCACACATAGTCCATTTAAGTGCTCCTACGTAACTCCGCAAGTCGTAGCACGCCCCAGCCCGTAGAGGACTGGGATGGCCCCAATGATGAAGCATGTCACCGTGGGGCAACCCCGGTGAGTGAGGGGACACCTAAAAAAGGAAACATTTTTCCTTTGTTATACACTAGACACTATCCCAACAGCCAACCCCATTGAGCAGTGGCTGTCCTTTCCTCTAGCAAGGCTCTCAGGTATCTGGAAACAGAAACCTTTTTTTGACTTTAATGACTGGAGGGCGAGCCAAGCTAGTAACCCTCTAACTCCCTTAGTTTTTTCCTGACACGTTGCAGCGCGCAGCTGCGGGAGTCTATTATAGACACCTATATAGTGACACACACCCACGTTCTAGTCTGACACAAGTACTTACTGAAAAAGTTCAAGATGGCAGAGATCACAGGGCTCTCCTTTACAGAAGACGAGGCAGATAGGATAATAGCCTCCATGCTCCCCCATTCAAGCACCACCTACAAGGATACTAGTGAATCCCAACAGAGTTGGGATGAAATAACGGAACTTAAACGCAATCTAGTCAAAACCATAATACATGGGGTAATGATGAGCGAGTATCACAGGGCCAACGCAGCATCGCGCGGCCTTATAGTGAAAAATGAACCTTTCATATTTCAAGATGACCTCATTTTTAAAAAAGATTGGTCACTGATCAGCTGGCATTGCACCAGGGACTGGCTAGTCCTCATTGTAAAGACCGCGGCACGCAGAGCTGAGGCGTTGAAGGTGCAGATCCAGGACCTGGAAGTTAAACTAAAAACATACCAATCACCGGCAGAACTCAAGAAAAGGCTGGACGAGCTGAACAAGTCAATGACTGAATTCGAGATATCCCTGAAAGACACTAAGTACACTAAATTTTACAAAGATAAGAAAACCTTTTCTCATGAAAAGGTGTACCCATACATTAAAGCCGAGTATGTACTTTCTGGGAGGAACCCAAGTTACAACAGTGACAGCGGAGCCTCCGATACAGGATCCGACTCCTCTGATAACAGTTACAATCGCAATCAACCGCGAAATAGACGAGGCAGAGCGGGGAGAAGAATGAACAGGGGAAACAACAGGCAGCCCTACCAAGGACCACCACCGCAGTTCTTCTATGGACCCCCTCCTTTCCAGCAACCATACCCACAACAACCTTTCCCATTTTGGGACAATGCCCAGATGTCAGGAATACCACAACAGCCTTTTTTAGGGAGGGGCAAAAAACCAGGCCGAGGAAAAACCAGAGGGCAGCAAGTCCAATGGGCCCAACCTCTGGAAACCAACAGAACACACACAAGGAGCCAAGGACCAGTAACAACACCATCAACCAGCAACATCTAAGCCTAGTGGTAAACCTCTCTGACAAAGTTCTAACACCAGTTCAGGAGAGAGTCTTGGAAAAAGGTTTGGGTTTTGTTCCGACCACGACCCTGGATAAATTCAAGTTGTATTGTGAACTGAAGGAATTTGTACGCAGCATAAAATTACAAGTCTTTTTTAAAGACAAACCACAACCTATAGGAACCACGAGTGACACAGGACTAAAGAAAAAATCATCCTTTACCCCCCCTATGAATAGCCTACCAGTTGAGGTACTGGCTTTTGAAAAGGCAATCCTGAAAGATGTAATGGATCTGGATACCAGGGCTTTGAATACATTTCATAATACCAGTAGAGCTGAAAAGGAAGCCATAGCTGAATTAGCCAACGATGCAACAATAACAATAAAACCAGCCGACAAAGGCGGGGCAATTGTTATACAAAACTCAGAAGACTATGAGACGGAATGCCTGAGATTACTGGCAGACCAAAGAAATTATGAGGTACTGAGGGCAGACCCAACAGAACGCCTAAGGATCGAGATAGCTGGGATGGTGGAAGAGTGTCTGGTCAACGACTGGCTAACTAGAAAGGAGGCAGATTTCCTGGAAAACAAACACCCTAGGGCCCCGTATTTTTATACTATCCCTAAAATCCACAAAAGGTTGGAAAAACCACCTGGGAGACCAATCGTCTCAGGCATAGGATCAATACTTGAGCCTCTGTCCAAGTTTGCGGACGTTTTCTTGAGACCATTGGTACAGAAGACAGATACATACCTACAGGACACTAAATCAGTACTGTGCCTTCTAAAAGACCTACCTATTGACCCCTCCACACAGATACTAATAGGTCTCGACGTAGAGAGCCTGTATACAAGCTTGCCTCACAGAGAGACCCTACAGATCCTAGAGGACATCCTATTCGAAAATCAATGGGTTTACAAAACACCGAGGCATGTAGTGCTAGAATGTTGCCGCCTTGCCCTTACCGAGAACTTCTTCCTCTTCCAGGAAACTATATACAAACAGACCCATGGAACTAGCATGGGAAGCACATTCGCGCCGAGCGTGGCGGGACTGTATGTGCACTGGCTAGAGACAAAAAAGATCCTGAATACAGACAACCCCCATGCCACCAAAATCCAGATGTGGAGGCGTTACATCGATGACGTCATCCTCATCTGGAATGGAAATGAGCAGGAGGCGGATGTGTTCCTAAACTGGCTGAATCTCCAGGACCCTTTCCTGAAGTTCACCTCCACAATGAGCCGTGAACATTTAGTCTTCCTAGACCTAAACATTAAGGCAGAAAAAGGGACACTAATAACTACGACACATTTTAAGCCAACGTCTAGGAATTGCCTACTTAGCTTTGAGAGCTTCCACCCACGCCAACTCCGTGAAAACCTGCCATTTGGGCAGTTTCTGAGACTAAGAAGGAACTGTTCAGAGAAATGTGATTATGAAATGCAGGCCAAGGAACTTTGCGACAAACTATATCAGAGACAGTACCCGAAAAAGATTGTTCAGAAAGCTAAGAAAAGGGCATCCAATAACCACAGGGATGCATTGTTGGAGTCCAAATCTAAGGAACCACCATCAAATCCATCCGAAAAAAGGCCCATCTGCATCACTACGTATACAGTAGCTTCACAGCAGGTGACAAAGATCGTGAAAAAACATTGGAGAACTCTGAATAGTGGGGGTCTTAACATCACCCAACCAATGTTCAGTCATCGGAAAGGGAAAAACCTGAAGGACTTGATGGTACACACACGCCCTAGATCTATGGAAGGCCCAGTCCGACGTCTGCACCCCTTACCAGCAGGACACCATCCATGTTCCAACTGCAGCGTGTGCCACCTGACTGAAACCACCAAACAGGTGATTTGTAATACAGGCCTCAAATGGGAGTTAAGACAGTTTTCAAACTGCAATACATCAGGAGTTGTCTACATGATCACATGTGTGTGCAATTTGCATTACATTGGAATGACAACCAGAAAGGTTAACACCAGGATGGTTGAACATCGCAGTAACTTTAGGTGTAAACACTCGAACACCAAAATGACAACACACTTTTTGGAAAAAGCACACACACCCAACGATATGCGCTGGGTAGTGCTGGAAACCCAACCAGCCCATGCTGACATGGAAAAGAAACTATTAGAAAAGGAGCAACGTTGGGTGTTTAGACTTCGCTCCCATATCGTGGGATTGAATGACGACATTCCCTGGGGACAGTTTACATGAAAGACACATGTAAAGATTATAAAATCAGACCCATTACGTGTGAAATTCACGAAGTCTCATGAATATAGTTCCTAACATCCTTTGGCAATAACTGTACAATACGTGATGAAATATTATCCTGTGTGGCAGAATTTATCACTGGAAGTTTAGGATCCCTTGTGAAAATACTGTATTTTACCAGCTTAAAACTACCATGGGATACTGGTGACACTCCATACTCATCTGATGGGTAGTATTAGCGAGTCATTTCCATCGGTACAATTTTGAACTAATTTCCACTTTTTCTAACACGGCGGGTAAAAACCCTGATAATATGGCAAGTACTCTGTATATTACCCTAAATTTATCTAGAGGTGTCGTAATGCATTAATAGTCACATTAGACACTTGATCACGACTATGAGCGAAGATCGACACCCCTAAGATGGCCGCCACGTAGGCGGGGCACGGGTAGAGAAGCACACGCTCTAGCGTGCGCGAAGGGCGTTCCCACGCCAGCGCTGGGATACCGCGAATGGCATCAGCATTTAAACAACACGGAACCTCCAGTCCGATAACATCCGGACCGGAGGGAAAAAGAGTAGGTGCCTGAATACAAGAGGTAACCAGAGCACAAGTAAGTGGTATAGGGCGCGAAGGAATGCCGATTTGGAAACGGAGCAAATGCCTAGAAAACGAGCAGTACTGGGTGACTTAACAACTCCATTTCTTTCTCATCAGAGTTGCGAGGATACCGATACCCCTCCGACTCCATGGGGCCCAGTTAGGTCTCATAAAAAAGTATGTATGAGTGTGTATGACTGATGAATGTATGGGTGTGACACCCCTCCGACTCCATGGGGCCCAGTTAGGTCTCATAAAAAAGTATGTATGAGTGTGTATGACTGATGAATGTATGGGTGTGACACTGCGAAAGGTGTTTTGTTAAAAAACCACGTTTGAAAATGCACGAAATCAATCACGTTTTTGTGCATGAAAACAAGCACGGCCAATGAGTCCGCGTCCGAATTCACAGAGTACATCACTTCTGCAAAAAACTGTGTGTGATAACTAATGGGGCCAACCACCCCTTGAATTTTAAAGTTGTTTTCTATCTTTCAGGAACCACGTGTTTTTGGAACAAAATACGTAGGTATAAATGCATGCACTTAACAGAGTTTGCTGCAGTTTAAACCCTTTTTTGTAAATATCTCAGTGACAGAGTAAGGAGTGGCGAACACAGGGCTGGTCCCTGTGTAGTCCCGAAGAAGTGCTTGGGGTATGCACGAAACATGTCGACTTAGGAGTTGATAGGTACATCTGGACACATTAAGTTTAGGATAGCCTATCTCCCTACCCCGTTTTTAATACTACCACCTAGAGGCCAGAATAAAGTTTATTAGTAACCTACTGGGCAGGTATTTTTTAACTCATCACATAGTCCACTCCCCACAAATACACATGCACCACACATAGTCCATTTAAGTGCTCCTACGTAACTCCGCAAGTCGTAGCACGCCCCAGCCCGTAGAGGACTGGGATGGCCCCACTGATGAAGCATGTCACCGTGGGGCAACCCCGGTGAGTGAGGGGACACCTAAAAAAGGAAAATTTTTTCCTTTGTTATACACTAGACACTATCCCAACAGCCAACCCCATTGAGCAGTGGCTGTCCTTTCCTCTAGCAAGGCTCTCAGGTATCTCCACTCAGCTGTCCCATCAGCCGATATACCACAGGCCCCTCAGCCCTCCTTCAAAGGTGGTCTGATCAATGCACGATCCATGTGCAAGCACAGCCAAGATATACACGACCTTATCTTGGAGTCCGATCTCGATTGCCTCATGATAACTGAGACATGGCTAACAGCAGATAGTAACCCTGACATTGCTGTTGCCCTACCCCAGGGCTATTCACTCTTCAGGGAAGATAGAGCCAAGGTCCGAGGCGGAGGTGCCGCAATCATCCTTAAAGACACCCTCCCTTGCCACACCTTTAGTCTAGAGCCTTTAAAAAAGATAGAAGGACTAGGTTTCTCTATTAAATTGAACGAACACACTTCGTTCTCAGGCGGACTGATTTACCGCCCACCCGGCAATGCCTCTGAGTTCCTCGACTCCCTGTACGATTCCTTAGGACAACTCTCACTCAGATACCCATTCTTCACCCTCCTAGGTGATTTTAACTTCCATCTAGAATCGAAAGCAGATGTTCAAACCATCAATTTCGTACAAACCCTTGACATATTCAATTTTAAGCAACTTGTCACTTCACCCACCCACTCCCTGGGTCACACCCTCGATGGAGTCTGCACAAACTCTCCCTCATTGATCACACTATCCCCTTTGCCTCAGATCTGGTCTGATCACTCCCTAATCCCATTCCACATTCTGAGCGAAAATCTACCCAACCGCGACAAAGCAGCTTCTCACCCCGACAATCACATCAATTGGAAAAAGGTCCAGGACAACATCACTCTCAAACCCTCAATGCAAACTCAAACTCCCATCTTTTCTGGCAACGTCGATACCGACGCCGATCTTTTTCACAACTGGATCACTCAAGAAATGAATTCCAGAATCCCGCCCCCACGCCCCCGCACCTCCCGGGGTAAAACCAAAACCAATGCCCCCTGGTTCACACCTGAACTAGCAAATGCTCATCTGCTATGTAAAAAGGCAGAAAGAAAATGGCGACAGACATACGAGGCCATAAATCGTACTTCCTATATCGCTACAAGGAAAAACTACCTTTCGGAAATCAAACTGGCTAAAAAAAACTACTACGTCAACGCCATTAAAAACGCAGGCCAAAAACAAAAGGCGCTGTTCGCGATAGTTAAATCATTTACGCAGCCCAAGGCACTTCTGCCTGAAATTCCCCCTTCTCAGAAATTTTGCGACCAAATCTCTGACTATTTCGAGGACAAAATTGCCTCTATCCAAATCAACGTCCCCCCCCGCCACTCCCCCTGTGCCCCCTCCACCGGTCCCCCAAGGCTGCACTCTAAGTAGCTTCTCCTCTGTCACTCTTGAGCAGTCCAGAAAAGCCATCCTGGCCTGCAAATCGGGCGCCCCGTCTGATCCTTGTCCCCCCAAAATACTTCACCAATTAATCGACTAGGTTAACCCGACCATCAACAATCTAATCAACTCCTCGCTTAGCTCAGGCTCAGTACCCAGCCGTTGGAAAAAAGGAATCGTCAAACCCCTTATGAAGAAGGCAAATAAACCCCCGACTGATCTAACCAACCTCCGCCCAATTTCGCTACTCCCGTCCTTGGGAAAAATTACAGAACAACTAGTCCATAGCTGGATGATAACAACCTTCTTCATCCCCAACAATCTGGATTCCGCCCCAAGCATTCGAAAGAAACCGCTCTTATCGAACTGTCTGACACCATAAAAACCCTACAAGATCAGAGAAAAAACTCCATTCTAATCCTTCTTGACCTAACGGCGGCGTTTGATACCATTTCCCACACCATCCTCATCAGTAGACTTAGGGACATTGGCATCTCTGACTCCGCCCTATCCTGGATAAAGTCTTTTCTCTCCGACCGATCTCAAACTGTCGCTCTGGGCCCCTTCCACTCCAAAGACAAACTTGTTTTCCCAGGTGTCCCGCAAGGATCCATCCTGAGCCCTCTCCTTTTTAACATTTACCTCATTCCTCTCCTAAATCTGATTGAATCATTCGGCATACCTGTCACTCCGTATGCCGATGACACACAACTCATTGTGCCACTGGACGAACTATCTACCAAAGCAGATCTCAACATGAAACACTGCCTAACCGAAGTATTCCGATGGATGGACAACAACCACTTGAAATGTAACTCGAGTAAAACGGAGACCCTTCCGATCGGTACAAATATCCCCTTCTGTCCAGCACTTTTGTGGCCGGATAATTCTGCTGCCCCCCCTCAGACAGTGTCGTCGGCCAGGAATCTCGGCGTAATCTTTGACTCCGAACTCTCTTTTGATCAGTATGCCAGAACCGTCGCAGGCAAATGCTTCGGAACAATCAGATCCCTCAGAAAGTTCTTCGACTTTCTCCCCATCGATGCCAGAAAAACGGTGACAGTAGCACTCATAATCTCACGCCTGGACTACTGCAACGGCCTGCTCGCAGGAGTCAAAAAGAGTACCATCCTAACACTGCAGAGCGTACTACACACAGCTGCACGTCTTGTCCTGGGCCTGCCCCGCAGATCCTCTATCACTGCAGCGCTTCGTTCACTTCACTGGCTTCCCCTTCACAAAAGGATTCTCTTAAAAATCCTGATCATAGCCTTTCGTGCCTACAACAAAACAGGCCCTAAATACCTCACCAGGCGCTTTCCCCACTATACGCCCAGTCGTCACCTTCGTTCGACCCACGACAACCTCATCCTTCCCCCTAAATACAATCTGAAAACCAAGGGTGAGAAGACCCTCAGCTTCCTTGCCACTAAAGCTTGGAATAAACTGCCCAAAACCCTCAGACAACAAACCCAGGAAAAACCGTTCAGAAAGCTTCTAAAGACATGGATCTTCAATCTACCGGACGATTACTCCAAAGCCTCCATCTAATCCTCCTGGACTGGTTCACTCTGGATCCCCAGCGCCAAGATGCTCCCTCCGGAGCGAACGTCGCGCTCTAGAAATACCCCACAAATATCACAAATATCACAAGACCGGACGCAGTAATGCGAATCACACACTATTAGTGTCGGGAATTCGCGATCAGCATTTTTAAGCGCCATCTTTAGAGATCTTATTTCAGCTCGCTGAGCTGTACAGTTTCTGAGTGATTCAGTTTTAGTGACCATCAGTCTGAATTTACCTAAGCGCCAGCAACCTTTAACAATCACACACGCTGCATTGTAAATTTGTTTTTCCACAACGTAGTGTTGTGCAAATCTGTCCATGTACATTACACAGGTGTACTGTTCGAGAGGCAGAATTTCGATTGACAGAGGGCATTCATGTTCGTATTCCAGATCTTCTAGTTTTTTCCTTTTCGGATCAAAAGCGTATTTCACGTGTTCTGTAGCAAGAGAATTTTCTCAATGTATCCATTTTGGATCCAGAGCTATAGCATTTAGAATGCCTGGTCTTGTTACCGCCTCATGGGCTGATACTGCTGTTAAAACAAATATGCTCTCCCCATGAGCTAGGGGCTTTTCTTTTGCTACAGCTGTTTGAACCGCAGTTAGACTTTTTTCAGTAGAACTGAATTTCATTTCAGCTTGTGTGTACAAGTGTGATTTGTAAGCTATTGGTACCGTTTCTCCCTCATTAGAGGTCAGGTATGTGAATACGCATCTTCCTGGGATGACTCGGATTACAAGGTTGCGTTCGTTTGCGCGTGTTTGCAGTTTTGTTTTAGTTTACATGTCTGTCTGTAATGATCTTAACATTTCTGTGTGTTTCTGAGTCCAATTATTTGGTTTAAAATCAGTTTTTATTAGTTGGTAGAGAGGTTTAATCCTCTCTGCATAATTTAGAATGTATGTTCTTCCGAAATTCAGGAAACCTAGAATTGATTGTAAGTTTTTCAGCGTTTTTGGAGCTTGGAGTACTGCACACTTCTCTAAGAAGTTGTCTGCTAGGCTTTTACCTTCACTTGAAAAATAGAACAGTTAGATGGGCAATTCGTGATTTTTTAAAGTTGAATTTGTACCCTTCAGATGCGAACCCAAGTATGATGGTGTTCACTCTTTTCAAGTGAGTCTACAGGTCATCGTCTGTAAGATAGATGTCATTGACAAAAGATAATGCCTCATCATCATATATTTCTAGTAACTCTGTTACCCTGGCTGTAAATAATCCAGGGCTATTCTTGAATCCCTGTGGGAGACGACAAAATTGTTTTTTGGGTCCCTATGCTGGAGAAAGCGGTCACATATCTGCTTTCAGGTGCTATGTTTTGACAGAAGAAACCATTTGAAATATCTAATGTCGTTTTATATTTCTTGCGCACGATGTTATTCATTAATGCTGCACTGTGTGAGTTTTGTACTGCAAAAGTTTAACAGCAGGATTTTAGGTGTATGTAGTCCAAAACTAGACGATATGAATCGTCTGGCTTGGAGACAGGAAAAAAAGGATTGTTAATTTGTGAGGTGCATGTTTCAATCACCCCCTGATATTCAAGTTGATCTAAAATTTCTCTTACTTGTTTTTTAGCTTCTTGCTTAACTGGATACTGCCTCTGTGCAGTAGGTTGATTTTTTAACTTGATTTTTATGGTGAGGAGAATCCTCATCCCACCCTAAATGATTTTTTTTTATATAATGCACGGGCTGGGGCCACTGCCCATTTTCTTGCAAATGTGTATTTTTTATGGATTGGAATGTGATTTGAGAAGGCAGGCATAATCATTTCTTCACCATGTGGGCACTCCCTGACAAACTCTGGTGGCCAGTCTTTCTCTGCTAGAAGGATATCATAGCCTTTAGATATATTCTCCCAAAAGAGACCTTTTATTTTCCTAGTTTTATCTCCCTCTAGTTTATGGGGCAGGCTAACTTGAGTGTCTGCAGTTTCCACTTGAATGTATTCATTTGTGTACACTGTCTCCAGGAGATTCATCAGGATCTTGCGAGCTTTGGTCGCTTCTGCTGCGCTGTCTAGCATTGTCTGGGCCCACTCTCCGTTTTTCAGTTGTGTCCTCAGAATTCTCGGCATGTTTTACTTTAATACTGGCTACCTTCTTTCTAGGAAATTGTAATTTTTTACTTTGATAAGCAGGTTCCTTGTCTTTCGACTTGACGTGCTCTCCTTTATGTTCTGACCGCCCTCTTCTTTCCGATTTCTGTGAGGAAGTCTGAAAAGATTGGGAGGGACGTGGATCAATGTCTTGATATCTGTCAGGTTTTCTCAAATTGTCCCTATTTCTAAGGTTGTATCTTTTTTCAGAGGGCTCCCGTTGTGGAGACTTGCCCCCACCGCCCCCCTTCTGGAGATCTATCTCTTGGGGAGACCTTCCTCTGGTCTGAAACTGTTTTTCTCTGGGAGAGGTTTGTTTATTACCCTCCCTCTTCTTCTTTTGAGAGTTGAGATTATTTGTAATGAAAGTCTTTTCAGGATTTTCAATTAGTTGGGGTTTTACTGGTTTACCACCCAAGCTATCTCTACCTAATTCTTCATAGGATTTTTCCCTTTTTTAATTTTTGGCGGATCACCACAGATGCTGCTTCTCCTTTTATGCTGCCTAATAATATAGCCGAGACCTGCTTAAAGTCTTTCAGTAATTTCATACCTAGAGCATTCATTTTGAATCTGTCTTAGTACGTCTGGTATAACCGCCATAGACAGAACACAATGGGCCCGATTCACAGAATGAACTTAAGACTCAATCCTAAACGTACTACTATTTTGGTATTCACAGAATGCACTTACTACTTTTGGCATTCACAGAATGAACTTACTCATTTCGGTATTCACAGAAGTTAGTAGTCCTAACTTTAGGACTCCTAAATGCCTTCTGTGAATACCGAAAGTCTTAAAGTTAGGATTTTTCTCAGTTTAGGAGTACAAAAGTTAGGACTCCTAAATTTAGGACTCCTAAATGTCTTCTGTGAATACCTAAAGTCTTAAAATTAGGATTTTTCTCAGTTTAGTAGTAGTAAAGGTAGGATTCCTAACTTTAGGACTCCTAAATGCCTTCTGTGAATACCGGAAGTCTTAAAATTAGGATTGTTCTCAGTTTAGGAGTCCTAAAGTTAAGAGTCCTAACTTTACTACTACTAAATTGAGAAAAATCCTAATTTTAGGACTTTCGGTATTCACAGAAGGCATTTAGGAGTCCTAAAGTTAGGGGTCCTAACTTTACTACTACTAAATTGAGAAAAATCCTAGTTTTAAGACTTTTGGTATTCACAGAAGGCATTTAGGAGTCCTAAAGTTAGGAGTCCTAACTTTACTACTGCTAAATTGAGAAAAATCCTAGTTTTAAGACTTTCGGTATTCACAGGAAAATGGGTCCAGGAAAAAGGAATAAGGCAGTGATCTGTCCAAGACAGTAAAATAGGATTTCTAACCTGAAGATCTGTTATGTTAGAAATAATATGGTTAAGTTGATGACCCTCGGAGTGGGTGTGGCCTCTCAATTTCTGGGAAAATTTTAGGGCTTCCATACTAGCCAATAGGCCATGTGTGGCTGGTAAAAAGTAGTCATCGAAATGCATGTTAAAATCTCCCAACAAAGAAAAGTTGGACAGGGGGCTAACTAAGTTGGCTGTGATCTTGGGGAGGTCATTGCAAAATGTGCACAATGTCCCCGGAGGGCGATAAATTAAAATCCCAGAAAAGGTGCAGGTGTGGGAAAAACCGATAGAAAAGAGCAGACTCTTGCAGCAGCAGTAAAATCCAGTTTTAATAAACGATGGCTATGCCACCTCCTCTGTTATGTTCTCTATCATGTCTTGGAATAATATACCCAGAGGGGAGAGTTTGCATGAGGGTTGGGTCTGGTTCACTCGTTCACCATGTTTCTGGTAAAAACAGAATGTCTGGACTCTCCTCCTCTAGCAGTAGTCTAATTTCAATGGCATGTCTGGGCATTGAGCGACAATTAAGCTAAAGCATGTTAAAAGCAGTGGCTGAAGTCGAGGTTGTGTGCTCATTGAAGGTGGGATGGAAATGAAAGGGGCAGTGCCTGCGTTGAATTGTCAACCCATCAGGGCACATACGATGGATAAAAATACTCCTTACCGTTCCTCTGTACTGCTGGAGCTGATCATTGCCATAAATGATCGGCGCCCTAGCGCAACCAGCAGAGGTTCTGGCACCTGGGACCGGTCGGGCACAGATGAGCTTGCCTTAGGCATGCCTTCGGCATGCCAGCGGCGCGCATCCGCTTCGCGGTGGCGTCATTAGCCCCTTTTGTAGCTGTGCGTGCGCATTGGCGTCAGCATCTAAACACTCGAATGCTGACCTTAAAATGGTTTTCCTAAGATTAAAAAGCAACCCCCACAGCTTTAGCACAGCTCTCACTATTGTAAGGTACTAAAGTGCAGCATGCAATTACAAATTTAAAATCCCCCCAAGTTTTCATCAATTTTAAAAACAAATAACAATTTTAAGTTCAGTATAGCAATCAATCTCTATCTGGACCAATCCTGGGTGTAGCCCGTGTGGTTGCGCTTCGTGTAGCTACTCAAAGTGTACTTCGCACTACGTGAGATACGCGTAGCGCTACGCAAATTGCAGAGTGCACTGTTCCCGATGATTGCACAGTGCCGGATGTTTGTCTGCACTGTGCTCTTATTGAAAACGGCATCTCGCACAGTGCGAGCTGTCGTTTTCTGCCGCTCGCGTAGATTTTTATCGAGGTGCAGCTTTGTCAACGCAGACTGGTAGTTTCTCATCGCGAGCGGTCGGGAGTATACGTGACCACTCACAAAGAGAAACCTGACCTCCTGCATTGAGAATCTCGCCGGGAGGTTTATTTTCCTCGTTCTGGATCATAAACTTAATGTTGCTGATTGCGAACGATGAAAACGTCTTGCCAGGATTTCATTTTGCTCGCTCGCGGTCGCCAACTTGATGTGGAGGACCACGAGTGAGCAAACAACTACGTGATTTTGCACTGTGCTACGTGCAATTCGCATAGCAGCACAAACTACGCAAACTTTGCGAGCATAGCGTAGTTGGCCGCCCAAGGTTAATCTGGACACCAATAGTGTTCAGTAAAAAGTACCTGAGCGCGGTTGCGACATCAGCCCCTTTTGTAGCTGGGCGTGCGTGGTGGCGTCAGCGTCAAAACCCTCGAATGCTGACCTTAAAATGATTTTCCTAAGATTAAAACGCGACCCCCAGGACTTTAACACAGCTCCCACGATTGTAAGGTCCTAAAGTGCAGCGTGAATCACAAATTTAAAAGCCCCTCAAGTTTTCATCAATTTTAAAAACAATTAACAATTTAAAATTCGTTTAAGCAAAAAATCTCTATCTGGACACCAATAGTGTTCAGTAAACAGCGCCTCAATGCCTTCGCCGAGTCCCCTCAAACAATAAGTGAAAATAAAAAAGGGGCAGTGTATGAATACCCTGACCCCAAGCCATGGTTTTCACCAATTTGTGGCAGAACTTTTTTTAAAAAGCAAGCGTGGGCTCCCATGCTTGCTTTTAAATAACCTCTAATGGGTGGGCAATGTACCAGGGGCATGCAATAAATATATGAGGGGGCACATGGGGCCCCCTCATAGTGCTTATCAAAGCCCCAGGGAGCACCACTTCCCGGAGACACTTTTCAATATTAATGTAGGTGCAGCTCCGTGGACGGCCACCTCTCCTGGGGCTATTCCCTATTATGTTGGGGGCATTGTGGACCCCCCTAACCTTCCACCAGTAACTCACCGGGGCTAATGAAAACAATATGGGTGGGCCTCACGTACCCCCCTGCTGCTGGGACTGCCACCTACCAGGGCTAATTTCAATAATATAGGGGAGCCTCATGGACCCCCTCTGCACCAGTGCTAAAATAAATACCAAAGCGTGAGGGGGCTCTGGCCCCCTCGTGGCTCTGGGGTCCCCACACATCCCCAGGGACCACCAACTCCCATGGGGAAATTGGAATAAAGGAGAGAGGTGGCGCAACCCCCCTCCAGTAGCCCTTCATGGCCCCTAGGACTGCTACCCTCAAGCCGGCTCCTACAATGCCCGGGGTGGTTGTGGCATGGCAGAAGCACTGCTCCCACCATACCATAGCAAACCGTGTGTTCCACTTTGAGCAATCAAGAGCATACCCAAAGTGTCACAACCTAGAGAGGTATAAACTTCTGGTATTATTTTTGGTTGTTCCCATTTTTAATCTAGAACTGGAACCACTTCCAATCTCTGGTGTATAGCCAGAACTAAAGCTTCTCGCTTAATGTTGCTTAGGATGATAGAGAAAACTGTAAATATGTTTCCCATAACATTCATTCCTAAGTCCAAAGCTGGCACAGCTCTGTGCTCATTTTGTACCTGTTTAAGTACATCAGCTAGAACTGGTAATGAAGGCTTCCATGGCTGCTGGTGTAAATGCATGCAGATATTCTCTACAGGTGTTGCATTCCTTTACGGGTGGCACCATTTTCAAAAGAGACTCATCATCAGAATTCTATGTTTGTCTTGGGGTGTAGTGTATGAGTACACTATATCTAACTAGTTAGCCTTATTAGCATTTCATCAAGCTTCCTGGGTACTTTTCCCATAATAGAGTTATGGTTTGTACATGTGTCGGAGTGACTGGTCCCACTGCAAGAGAAGTTCTGGTGCTCAGTGTGCATTGTACAAGGGAACTTTGTCATTTAAAAATCCTATAACCTCAGTAGGTTCTAGGTTCAAGACGCAGGAATGAGTATGTAACCAGTCACACTAGTCACGTATCTCCTTCTCTGCTCAGGGGTCCCAAACAGATATTTCTGCGCCTATGTGACAATTGACCAGCAAACCAGCTCTGGTGTTCCTGGTAGGTCAAAGAGATTTCCAAATTTGACAAGCGACCATTGTGCTGCTTTAGAAGCACAGTCCTGAAGCAGAATCAAGACGCTCAAACTACATCCATGAGTAAAACATCACAAATGCATACTCATCATGTGCAGCTGTTAGAAAAGTGATTCTCCCCCCCATAGGGGACACCTCATGATTTTAGAAGCTGAGTGACTGCTTCCCAGTAGTTGGCTCCTATTTCAATAGGTGCCACCATGAAGAACGGATTCAATGGAAAATGGAATCAAGGTATTAGAAAACCCACAAAATGGGGAATAACCTTTTATGAGTTAAGTTTGACAAACCTACAGACATAGGTTTAAGAGGTATGAGGTAACCATAATTACTACTCTGTAATTACGTAATTATAGTTCACTTTATGTGAATATTGAGAGAACTACTCAAGGTCTCATTTTAATATACAATCCCGTGTTGGAAACCAATGGTTGCGCAAGCTACGACTCTGGTATAGCTTTACTAGGTTTGCTTTCGCACTTACGGGTGACGCAGTTCTTGGTTCAATGCACCAGTTCTGAATGTGAAAGACAGGTTATTTTAGCCCTTTGGGATCTCAGCCAATACAATGTTGAAGTGGAGTAATTTCTTCTGGGATACTAACAATCCCTAAAGTCAGATCTGAGGAACTGCGGTGATGGAAACAAACATATTTTCCTGTTCACAATATCATACACACAGTGGTACTAAAGAGAATATACAAGTTTATTTAAAAGCATTTATTATAACAGGGTGCATCTATTCCTCATGACGTCTGAAACAAACACATAGAATATCATAAAAACATTGAAAATGCATGCTGTCAACAATGAGAATAAAATGAACATTTCTAACCTAATTAACATGGCCTTTATAAACTAACACCCTAAAACCTACTTCTATGTGCTACACTAGGAGAGCAGGGAAAGTAGAACTTGCAGTCTAGCCTTTCCCAGGGAGAAGAAACGTGCTGCATACCATATTGACAGTAAAGTTTTGTGATAGTCAGAGAGCTGAAAGCAGTGTACGTGCAACAGGAAAACATACGCTGTGGCAGCGTCCTTTTTCCTGGAGTCAGCTCGTTATCTGCATCTGGTCGGATGTAGCATCTTCTTGGGTCACTGGCAGCATTCAAGACTTTCTCCGGCAGTATTTTCAGCGATAATCACAGGGAAGGAGCTCTCCTGATAAGTTGTCAAGTGGCAACCCTTTTATACTTTCTGTTATCAAGGATTGAAATTTCTGTCATAAATTCAGTAATTTCTGACATAGATTATTTGCATCAAAGGGCATGTCCCAGACCTATCTTGATGATCATAGAAGGTACATGGACATCAATTTACTCAACACTGTTTTGACTACCTGTCTCTATTTCCTCATATGTGTCCTTGACAATGTAATAAGAAGACAATTGGCCCAGGCTGATGTCGAATCAGGGGCAATAATGTATGTCATTTCATGAATGACTTGACACAGTTCTTGGAATAATAAGGTCATACGACATCTGCATCAATGGCAAAAATGGAAATGATTCTGCATAAATTGGGTTAACACCATGACTGCTGCCCAGATTTATCACCAGTGCTGACCCCTAATGTTAATGGGTGTGGTCATGATGGAATGGTTCCGTCATGAGCACAGCTCACCCGATGCTCATGACGGAACCATTCCGTCATGAGCATCGAAGGGGTTAAATGGTGACTCCCCATATAGGTCTTTGTTGTGATTTCCAGGCAGAGTGTTGTAAGGCAATGCTGTCAGCACCTCTGATATGTGATTCCCAATTAATCCAGGATTTAAAGGAAGCCTTGTGTGTGTTCTTCCAGTTAGAGACAATGGTTTTAATTGCGGATGATAGTAAAAGACTAAGTAGAAAGTGATGGGTGGGGTGTCTGATGGTTGGGTCAAGGAATCCTTTCATGAGAAATGAGAATTCCTTATTGGGGTGAATGTTAAATAGTTTTGAGAGAAACAAAAAAATATTGCACCAGAAGACGGTCACTGATTTGCAGTGATTTTCAGAGTGTGCAGGTGAGGTGGTGTCCAATATGCTTTGTGTATTAGCCAAAATTAGCTTTGGAGAGTACTGGTCAGATGATATATGTGGTGAAAAATTTCTATAAGGTGTTCCAGTCTGACTCTGATATGGTATTGGAAGAGTGAGTCTCTCAGTATTTTGTTATATTCTTGTTTGCTTTTGATGCCTTGGGACCACCTGGTTTTGGGCGATGAGACCGGCTTCGGCTTGGAGGGCCTACTGCAAATGTTCACAATCTTTCTGTACCTCGTGGACTGTCCTTCCACCACTAATGGGCGGTGTTGTTGACCTTCAGCCTGCTGCTTTAGCATGTCATCTATTCCGATTGTCTGGGTCGTGATGATGTCTCGGATAGCCCGGGTGGGTATTGGTAAAATCCCACTTCTGATACCACTTGTCATGTATCAGATACCACCGGAGACAGGAATGTATGTATATCAAGCTTTATTATTGCTATAATCCTCAAACAACATGGGTTGGATCGTCTTTCTGTTGCGGCTTCTCTTCACTATCGCTGTCTGCTGTGTAGAACCTTCTCAGATCCCGACCGAAACGGCAGTCTTCCCCTCAGGAAAAGAAAAGAAAGGAGAGGCAATCCTGTCCACAGGCCTACTCTGGCCTACCCTATGACCTTCTCTCCACCAATAAAGGGAAAAGGCTGGGGATAAACACACAGTGTTTTGTCAAAGTGCACAAACAACATAGGGTTCAGGGATGGACTTAATAGAGAAAGAAACAACCAGCCATGTCCTAGCCAGGGACCCTTCCCTCAGGAAACCCTTTTTGAGACAGTATGGCCACCCGTGGTTCTTGTGTCTATTTCATGTTAGGGCAGAGCCTACTGATTAGGCAGAGGGATTCTTCTCCCTCCCTCCACTACTCTATAGTCCTTTGGTTATAGCCCCAGAAAGTAGGCGTGTGTTGAAATCCAAGTTCCCACCCACGCCCAGTCGTGCAGATCCCTTGTCTGAAGCAGTCACCCTTTGATAGAGTCTCGGCTGACTCATCCTTAGCGCCTTCCTCCGAGGTCGCTTTTGCCTTCAGGTGTTTGGTTGCGTCCTTGCCCACAGGACCGGGAACATCCTCCGGCTCTCCGGCTCTCCTGCCTCATTGTTCTTCCAGCTGCTGCTGTCCGATATCTCCTCCGTAATTTCCTGCTGTCGACCGCCTTCATCTCCTGCTTCATCTCTTGCCTTGCCTCACTCCGGCAGTTCTCCTCCCTCCAGTTTCTCTTCCGGGGTTAGGTACGGTGTCAGACTCTGCCTCTCTGCTATAGCCAGGAATGCATCTGCGTTACCCCAGGGAACCAACCATAATACTCTCAGGGTGCCCTGTCGTAGTGTCCTAGCTCATTAAGATTACAGAGGAGTGGTGGGAGGGATGGATCTCTGTAATGATGCTTGGATTTTGAATTGGTCATTTTAAGTTTGAGGAGATTGTAAAGCTCCTAGTGTTCCTATTGGTATAGTTTTTGTAAGTTGAAAATGGATAGGGGAGAAGTTCTGGTTCCTAATTGTTGACAGAAAAAAATTACTTTGTTGATGCATTAGTCCCAATAGAGGTTCTGACCCTCATTGTAATATACGGGTTATGCAAGAGAGAGCCTATGGCAGAACGTTTTATTCATGAGGGTAGTTTCCTATCTATGTTTGCTAAGACATTTCTGTTTTTTAGAATGTATTTGGAGTTGGTGAGTTGCTTGCAGATGGTTTTGTGTAAAGTTAGAGAGTCCAAACAATCTTTCAACCGCAAACCAAATGGTATTTAGACAGAATATCGAGAAAAAAATATCCATATGCCAAAATATAGAGTTTGAAAAATTGTGATTGGGAAATATTGTCAGCAAGAATATCGATATCAAGAATATTGATTTTAAGGTAAGTAATATTGATTTTAAAATATAGAAGTCATTATTATCATTTGCAAAAATATAGTTGTGTAAAATATTGTTTTTTAATCAGTGTTATGTATCTTAATATATATTTTAACCCCTTCAGTGCTCATGACGGAAAGGTTCTGTCATGAGCACAGGCACACTAAATCCCGCTGCTGCATGGCGGGGTGTCGTATTTGCATTGAAAATCTAACACAAGTAATTTCTATTTAACTGTTTGGTGCTTGTGGGTGCTACCTCAGCCCCCCCCCCGAGCACCAAAACACATGGGAGAGATATCGTTGGAAAGGGGATACCCCTTCCCTAGTGGACCCCTGCTTGGGGATCACTCCAGGAAGGCGATTCACAAGGAGGGATCCACCCACTAGGCAGCAGCGAAGAGGGAGTGGACCCTTGGGCAAGGGCCTGTGCTCCCCCCATTGAGTTATGGCATAACCAGTCTTTCTGCCCTTCCCCAATCTACCCCCCTGGAGGGGCAGAGAGCACCCAAGACACCAGGGATTTTTTATAGGGCAGGGTGGGGTTGCCTAAAATGGGCATGCCAATACCCACACACCTCCCAACAAATGCCAGACTTTCTCCCCTTCCAGGAGGCAGATGATGCAGCGGCCCCTGATCTGCCCCCCTGGGGGAAGAAATCCCACTAGGCACCAGGGACTATTATTATATTTTTATATGTAGGGGTAGGGGCTGCCCAGAATGGGCATGTCTATGTACCCCCCAAAAGACCACTGCTCCCTGGGAGGCAATAGGGGGGGGGGCAGAAAGCCAGTAAGGAACCATGGATTATTTCTTTTCAAAGCTCAGGGGTGGAGGCTTCCTAAAAAGGGCATATCAATATCCCTACCTCCCCAAATAAATGCCACAGTCCTTCTGCCTCCCCAGTAGGCAGATGGGGTAGTAGCCCCTGATCTGCCCCTGGGGACAGAAAGCCCACTAGGCACCAGGGATTCCTATTTTATTTTCATACATACGGGTAGGGGCTGCACCTACCCCAAAAAAATTGTCAGAGTCTTTCTGCCCCATCGCAGGGGCAGAAAGCCCGCTAGGCACCAGTGATTATTTATTTTCAAAGTTTAGGGTGGGGGCTGCCCAGAATTGGCATTCCAAGGCTCCCATATCCCAAAACAAAATTCCACAGTCTTTCTGTCCCCCCAGAAGGAAGATGGGGCAGTAGCCCCATATCTGACCCCCGGGGGGCAGAAAGCCCTCTAGGCCCCAGGGATTATTTTTTTTAACACATTGGGGTTGGGGGCTGCCCAAAATTGGCATGCCAATGCCCCCACATCCCCAAAAAAGCCACAACCTTACTCTGCCCCCCTGGGAAAAATCCCCTTATCTACCCCCCCGGGGGGCTGAAAGCCCACTAGGCACCAGGGATTCCTTTTTTCAGATACAGGGGTGGGGTGCCCATAATGGGTATACCAATGTCCCCACTCCCCTTTAAAAATTGCCAAGACTTTCTTCCCCTTCCAGGAGGAAGATGGGGCAATAGCCCCTGATCTGCCTTTCTCCTGGGGGGTGCATAGAGACCACTAGGAGCCAAGGATTATGCTGGATTTGTGTATGTAGGGGTGGGGGCTACAGAGAATGGGCATTCCAATGTCCCCACCCCTGCAAAAAATAGGCACAGTCTTTATGCCCCTCTTAGGGGCCTATCGGGTCCCCAGGGCGGCAGAAAGCCCACTAGGCACTGAATTTTTTCACAATGTACCTAGCTGTGGATTTTGGGCCCTAGTGAATCCGGCACCTAGGGAAACCTAGCAAAGCTGTTTATTTTTTAAAACAAGACACCAAGGGGATTCTAGGATGGGGTGACTTGAGTACCACTCACCAGGCTCTGAGATCCAGAATTCCTCACATATTTGTGATGGAAAGTTCTAGAAGCTGCATGGATCCACAGACTTCCACCGACCCAGCATTCCCCAAAGCCTCCTGAAACATCCCAAAACGCAACTTGAACACATTACATTTTTCCAGTGAAAAATTACAGTTTTTTCCTAATGTGCCTAGCTGTGGATTTCGGACCCTAGCTCTGCGAGCACCTGAGGAAACCTAGCCATCCTATACATTTCTAAAAACCAGACAGCAAGGTTAATCCAGGATGGTGTGACTTGAGTGGCTTTCACTAGGTTCAGTTACCCAGAATCCCTTTCAAACCTCAAACTTTGTAAAAAATAACTCATTTCTGTGATGGACAGTTCTAGAATCTGCACAGATCCACAATCTTTCACCCACCAAGCATTTCCCCAAGTCTCCTGATAAAAATGATATCTCACTTGCAAGGGTAGGCTTAGTGTCCCCGACAGGAAATGCCCAAAAGCAATGTGAATACATCACACTTTTCCACAGAAATCTGACCCTTTTTTTAATATGCCTAGATGTGGTTTTTGGGCTCTAGTTCAGCTGGCACAGAGGGAGACCTAGCAAACCTGTACATGTTTGAAAACTAGATTCCCTGGGAAATCCAGTATGGGATGACTTGTGTGGCTCTAACCAGGTTAAGTTAACCAGAATCCATTGCAAATCTCCAACTTTGGGGGAAAACACACAATTTCTTCATATCTGAGGTACTCCCGCGGCTAACAACTGAAGGATGCGGGGGAAAGGGTGCATTCCGACAGCCTTTCCATGTCGAAAAGGCCGGCACATAAAGGCTGGGGAAACCAGACATCGTAATCGGCAGTCAGAGCAAAAACTGACCATGTTGGACCAAAAACGTATAACTCCAGTCAAAAAGCATCCGACTAGCGTTCAGAGGCTTTCCAACCGACATCGTAGTCTGCCCCTATCAATGTTAATGGTATATGTATAGACATATTTATTTGTTTTTGTGTACTTTTTAAATTAAAATATAAATTGAAATTATTAGCTTATTAGCTTTTTTGTAAGTAGATATATGTAAATATATATACTAATTATTATATATTTGTGTTTAAATTTTTTAATTAAATGTATTTGTTATATTTGTTAAGATATATACTAAATATTTTAAATTTATTTCAAAGGATTGTTATTATTTATTATATTTAATATGTATTACTTTACTTTATATATATTTGAACATCGATATTTAATACAACTATAGTAATAACATTGATATTTTTGTTACAATAATGTTGTACTTACCATTATAATGACATGATATCAATATTTTTGTCTTAGATGTTTTGGTCCCGATATTTTTGTACCTGGACGTTTACAGGGTCGTTATTCTGTCAGCAAACCAACCAAACAGGGGTATAGCTGTCTCGAGCCTGGAACCAGTATGTTTTTTATTTGGCTAGAAAGGCTGTTTGGGAAAATTAAACAAAAGTCCTAGATAATACCTTCTAATGTATTGTGCAGGCAGAGTTTTTTCAGCGTTATTCTTCCTTTTTACCCTGCCAGATGAACTGTGAGATCAGTTTGTCTAATTAGCGGTGGAAGTCATCTGAGAGTAGTAGGGGAAGCATACTAATTGCGAGGTAGGTCATAATTTTTATAGTTCCTATTCAGCCCCACCTGGTGATAACTTTAGGTGAACAGCTATCATATAACTATCTTGTCTTTGGAAGGGTGAGTTTTTCGTTATGTTTAATGGAGTCTTTTAGGTCTGAACCAAATTCTACCTCTAGATATTTGATATAGTGGGGTTGCCAGGTTAGACCTGAATCTCTTAGTAGGTCTTTTGTACCATGTTAAGGAATGTAACTTCTGATTTGTTTCTGTTCAATTTATATCACAAAACGTTTGAGTATTGTTCTATAATTTTGATGAGAGCCTAGATAGAGGAGCCTTGGTTATCTGTGGCTATTAAAATGTTGTCCCACACAAACAAATGATGGACGTAATGCTTAATAAATCATACATTCACCCCCAGTCAAGAGATCTGGTTTAAATCCTTTGTTCATTTGCTCATCATACCACTCCAGTTTAGACCCAGCCATATACACATCAGTCTTGACCCTGTGCCTCATGGGACCAGTCCAGAAAAAACTGCCAAACCAGGTCCTCCCTAGACCAGAAACAAGCATCCTGGGACCTGTTTCTGGGTCTTACCCTTCATCAGCCAGGTTAGCTTGAATCCAGTGGCACAGTGAGCAAGGGAACCATGTCTGGGCATACCCATCCCACTTAGGGTGAAAGTGCTATGCAAACAAATGATGGACGGAATGCTGAATAAATCATACATTCACCCCCAGTTTCGAGATCTGGGTTAAAACAAATTGTTCTTTTGCTCACCATGACACTCCAGTTTAGACCCAGCCACATGTAAATCAGTCTTAACCTGTTCCTCTTGGGACCAGTCCAGACCGAACTGACAAGCCAGTTCATCCCTGGACCAGAAACAAGCATCCTGGGACCGGTTTCTGGGTCTTACCCTTCATCAGGCAGGCTAGCTTGAATCCAGTGGCATGGAGAGCACGGGACCCACGTCTGGGCATACCCGTCCAACTCAGGGTGACAAATGCAAAAAGAACAATTGATGGACATATTGCAGATCAAGGGATAGAAAGTGCTTCATCAAGATTAATACAATCATTAATAACCTCTCTGGAGAACACTAATTCTTTGGACAGCCATATTTTAAGCCCATAATAACACAGGGGCAATGTCTATGCGATCTTCTACGAACTCAAACCCCAGCTCTTGATGACAGAAGATCGTGGGGCACTGTTTGGGGTCATCAATACTCTTTTAATGAATGTGGGGTCCATCATTTTTAGCTGTCGGCTATTACGGTATACCCACACTCCTGCCCCGTATGTTACAACAGGCTCGCATTTGGTTTTGTATAGTGTAACCAGCTCAGTCACTGGCTAATGGCCCAGCTTTCTGGCAAAGCGGAAAAGCCAGGAGGGGTTCCACAGCGGTATGAGTATCAGCGCCAGGAAGCCGAATAGGCGACACCGCAAGGTGACGTCTGGTGACAGTGCGCTCTATAAGTACCATAATAATATAGTTAACAGGAGTATAACCCATATACCTGATTAGGACTGGGTAAGGAAGGTACAATCAAAAAACAATGTCCCAATAGGTAAAAGTAAACAGTCAATTAAGTAAGCATGCACATCGCATTGCTAAAAGGAAAGAAGGAGAACACTCTTTAGTTTTAAGACAAGATAGTCAAATCATCTTATTTATGATATACGTTCATGGTCGGTAATATACAGTTAATAAGCAGCACTGTGTAAACTCAATTACATGACAACCATAAAAAACTTGGTGCTCTACAAAAGTGACTGTCGTGAAAGTGGTGACGCCAGTGAAGAAATAGACAGCGTGAACGGCGCACTGTGAACAAGGTGCAAGTTATCTACAGTGGGTGGCTCGTATCATGTGACAAAGTGATATCACAGATTACAGATTTTTGCATTGTTTGAACCATATTAGTAAAGTACGCCAATTAATAAGCTGTGAAGTCGACGGCGTTTCGATCCACGTTAGTAAGGATCGTCATCAGGACTTGGTTGTCTGACTCGGGGAGTGCTGGGAAGGAGCTTGATTTGGAAGCGATCAGGAGCGATCGTCAGTAATGAATTGGGGACCTGCGCGGGGGCATGGCTCTTGAGGTCTAGGAGGTCGTCTGTGATCCGCCGAATATCTGCACGTGTCCTTAAGATCTTCGCACTGGAGCCGGAATTAATCCAGGGGTCTAGGGAATAAGTACCATGGCATTTTACATTTGGCTGTGGGCCTATTTTTTTCCCCTGGGAGCCATATCTTATAATGACAGAGATCGATGCATGGAGCCTGCGAAGAAGAAAAATCAAAGCCTTCTCCACACCCATGTTCCCCATAAGAGCCCACAACTTCTCTCGATTTACAGTGTCAAAACACTGGACAAGTCCATGAAGGCCAGGTGGATAGGGCCCTTCCTGGCCTTCATGTACTTGCCCATAACCAGTGACAAGTTAAGGCATTGTTCAATGGTGCCCATCCCTCTCCTGAAGCCATACAGCATTCTTGCAATCACTCCATTGTCTGTCACCCAGGTTTCAAGTCGGGCAAGGACTACCCTCCCCAACAACTTTGCCAGGGAGAACGGCCTGTAGGAGGCAGGGTCACTTCGATTACCTCTCTTGAATACAGGGACAACAACAGCTTCGCTCCAGGATGCTGGGATAGGGCCAATAACCACTGCCTTAAAAACAGCGGTCACACATCAGCCCCCCAGTGGCTGTCTGAGAGAATGCACATCCCTAGGCCCTGTCACTCCAATGCCAAACAGTCAATCCACAAACCAGCAGAGGCACATGGGATGGCTAAACAAGAAAATACTCACTTTCTCAAACCCAAAATGTAAAAATCATCCTTACTAAAAAATGCATCTTTATTTTTTTGAGTTCTGGCATACTAAACTCCATCTTTGTATATTGTCCCAATGGTAAGTTATATTTATAAGATATTATAAATATACTTCAATTATATCTAATAGTGAAAAACAAAGTTTGCAGAATTTCACTATCAGGACATGCCACACACATCAGGGCATGTCCTACCTTTTACATTTACTGCAGCCTGCCCTCATGGGTACCTTGGGCCTTCCTTAGCTGTGACTCACATGTATTTTCTTTTTTTTTCTTTCTCTCTGAATCATTTGCTCCCCTCCTATTTCGATACGCACCAGTGATTATCTTACTCTCTGTTGCCCCTTATATTGTAACTGCTCTTGTTCTGTGAGTCCTATTTGATTTGTTTTCTGTCTGGTATCCCTATTTGACACATGTACTGCAACTATTACCTCTTCACGCCCTCAAATTGTAAAGCGTTCTGATATCACTCGGGATCATGTTCGCACTATATAAAACGTTATAAATTAAAAAAATCAAAATAAGAAAAGGGAAGATTAGGGTTTGGCAAGTGGGTGCACTTGCCTGGTCCACATTGCAGTACCAAATTGCCTGCAGACACTGCAGTGGCAGGTCTGAGTTACATTGACAGGCTGCTCATGGGGGCGGCACAATCAGTTCTGCAGGCCCACTAGCAGCATTTGATTTATAGGTCCTGGGCACACATAGTGGATTGTACTAGGGAAATACCAGTAAATCAAATATGCCACTCATCAAATCACCAATCCATGAACACAATTTACAGGGAGAACATATGCACTTAAGTAGTGATCAGCCGTGGTAAATTGCCCAGAGTCATAAATCCATCAAAAACAGGTCAGAAACAGATGGACAAAAATGTCTGAGGATAAGTCCTCTGGACAAGTAAGGTCCAACAGGGCTATATATATTAAGTACTTGAATAAGGGATTCCTCTCTAGATAAGGTTGAGACTATCAGGCTGCCTTCTTCAGCTGTAGAGTATGAATCAATTGGGATGTTGGAATGTTTATATATTAAGGTAATTACTCAGTTTTTAATGAGTTGAGGGAGAACAGAGAATCTCTAATGTCCAATTATTTTTGAGTGAGGTGGCTTCTTTGTCTGTGATTTTTGTCTCTGGAGGAGGATAACAGCACCTCCTTTACATTTATGGAGATAGTCCATTATTTTGTGTCATTTTACTGGATGTTTAAACCCTTGACATTTAGGGAGACAATGTTGAGATCATCTGCAATAGCCTGCAGTTTCATAGTGCTAAGGAGAGTGATACTTATACAGCTTGACAGTGCAGTGACAGTGCAATGTGTGTTGACCTTTAGGATGTGTTGATAGGTTATGATTTCTTTTGAAAGCCCTAATCTGTGTACATCAATAGTTTTTCTGTTAAATCTGAAATATACCAGAGAGCATAGCTTCTGCAAGTGGTCTGGAGTATAGTAGGCTACAGTTTTCTTTAATGAGAGTGTATTGTTGGGTATGTTTTATGGGGAATAAAGCATCTCAAGAACTTTCCATTTACATTTCGAGACCTTGGGTGCATAGACGTTAATGGGATCGATATCTAGAGGCTTATTATGATGTCGGTTGGAGTTGCCTCAGATTGACACCGTCTCGTTCTTGGGACCGACCGACCTGAGGTCTGCGGGTCCAACCACCTGAATACGATGCACCTGAACACTGTTTGGTCGTATTCCCACTGTTTTCTACGGAAGCTTGTGTTCCAATCAGCCATAACTAGGGGTGGGCGTCAAATTCCGTTCCACTTGCGGATATTGCCATATTTTGACATTTTTGCATCCCGCAGAGAGCGCGAAAATGCCAAAATGTCAGCGATTCGCAGCATAGCGGAGATTTTTTTCATGTTCGCGCTTTGAAAATGTGTTCTCAGGTCCGCGATCGCCTTACCGGGATCCAGTGTTCGCCGATGAGTTTTCCTATCCGTTCGCGTGCTCCATGAGATGTTGGTAACCGGTCGTGCTATCTGGCGAGAGTTCACGACCGCCATCAAACACCGCGAGAGTCTGAGGTTGCAAACATGCCAATCTCCACCAAAACAAATAATGTGAGATCGCGAATTTTGGACGCGCCACCGACAGCCGGCAGAAGTGTGGTGAAGCTTGCAATCTCGAACACGCTGAATTTTCAATCTGGAGAGGAATATTATCTCTAGCAACATAAAACCTTCTGTAAATGATGATTTGGATTAAAAAAAACTCCTCAGATTGACATTTGGCTGTCTTTTTTGGTGCAAAGAGTCCTTTTAAAAAAAAATTGATGGGGGGGTAGGAAGTGCCACAGAGTCCCCAACTTCCTGTTCCTGTCCAGCAGGCTCCTCCCAGTGTGTCATGATCTGTCTAAGTGCGCCTGCATGACTACGACTCCCAGAATGCTAAGAAGAGGGCAGAGTCAAACCCTTATATTCCCAGCGTTCACCAGGGCGCGCTGTAAGAGATTACTATTCTGAACCTTGTTTGTTTCGTTGTGGGTTCCTTGTTGAATAACTATTGTTCCGAATTTGAGTAAAGGAAGCGTTGAGACCTCGAAGGCGTTCCTGATGCAAGATTAGCCGCCTTGGACAAGACGTCGGAAATCAAACGTTGTTTTCGGTCCTTTCTTCCCGCGTGCGGCTGCCGCGAGGAAGGATTTGCGTGTTCTCGGCAGAGACACGTTTGTTTTGGGATTACTGACAAAGGGAAGTCCTTCCATATCCCGATCCTTTACCCTTATCTCGTGCGGCTGCCGCGAGGAAGGGTACTATGCTCCTGTGTTCTTAACGGAGATCTGTTGGCTTGGACCTTGTACGCGGGAGGAATCCCAGCTCCTGTTTTTTGGCATTTCTGTCCTTCTCGCGTGCGGCTGCCGTGAGGAAGGATTTAGACTCGTTCAGAGGAGACCAGTTGTTGCACGGAGTGTGAATACTATCGCATTGGGTACAGGACACTAAAAGTGCATATCAAATCACTCTACAAGCTGGTAAGCCTCGGAGGAGGTCGGATTTTTTTCTAATCTTTTTTAGTGTTCCATATTTAGTTGGGCCCAGCTAGGAATACAATTAGGTGTGTATTTTTGTTCTATCCTTGGATGAACTGGTATCGTTGTATTGACTTTACTGAATCCTTACTCTCCAGTGCCTTGAACTGACTTTTATTCATTGATGAGGATTTCCAGCTTTGGATTACTGGAGAGAGTTCTTATAATTTCCGGGGAAGTGAGATAAGGGTATGTGTGGTTGTGTGTATGTCCTTGAACTTTTTCTAAAGCATAAATGAACACACAGTAACCTTTGGTTTACTTACAGGATGAAAATCGTACACAGAATTTTCTATAAAACAGAGAGGCAGAGGTCACCTCCTGATTATTGGGGTATGTATAGGTTCATTAGTGAGAATTGAATGAGAGTAGTTAGACTTGATGTTTTAATTCTCGCCTTTTGTCGTTTCAGCTATCCCTTCCATTGCTGTTCCTTCCGTTACCCTTCCCTGACTTATCCCTCGCTTGATTACCTCTACACTCTGTGTTATTGTTTTAGTCAGAGTGTGGGGAAATCAGGAGGTGGACCCCTTTCAGCATCACCCTGATCCCGAGGAGGAGCCGATTGAGACACAGTGCTTTGTCCATCTTCTGTTAATTCTGCCTTTGGATTTTGAGCTGGAAGGATCACTCTTTGTGTCTGCTGCATCATTATCATTGGATTTGAGGAGTTTGGAATTTGATATTTTACAAGTAAGTTGGTGTTGTGTCTGTTTGATTGGGGGCATTGCAGTTGCTGCAACTAAAATTTTGGTACTAATTATTCTTTTTTTTAAATTGTTGTGGGCAGCAAGTAGTCCCAGAGCTAGTCATGGGTGGTTGCATGATGAAGCAACTGTTCCTTTGGTGTGTGTTGAATGTATTTCAAACACTGTTTAGGGCATGGATTGTATTGGATTGAGTTGGAAAATGTGGTTTTGGGGGTATTTCTACTTTTGGGTGCGTATTACAAAAATGCCTTTGTTGTGTGTGTCTGTGTGTTGGTGTGCACCCTACAGACCTTGTTTTGCCCTATGGATTTTTGTTTTTGGATTTTATTGCATTATTAAGACAAAGCAGTGTGGTTTAGCATGCATCCTTTGCCTGGCTTTTATAGCCCTTTTGTCAGTTCATTGTTTCCCAGGCCTCTTGCTTGTTGTTTGTGATTTGTGAGTGTCCATGTGGCTGGTGGCCTTTTCTGGTGGGAGATATTAGTGTGCTGCTTTTGCCATATAGGCCTGCATGGTATTCCTTTGTGGCCTAGGCTTCTTGTTGTGGGCCTGGCCATGAGGATGGCGGTCATTTTAAAGGCAGGCAGTGTGCTTTTTGCAATAGGCCTGCATAGTCTGTCTTCTGTTTTGGGTAGTTGGGTGGCCCTGGCCATGTGGCTGTTGGCCATTTTGAAGACTAGGCTTGCAAGCTTGTGTAGCCTTGTCTGCCAACAGGCCTACTTCCATCCAGAAGGCTTAGAGCAAGTAGCCACAGGTGCATTAAACAAGTGTTTATGTGTGTTCTGTTCAATTTAAACATCATTTAGGGCATGGATGGCATTGGATTGAGTTGGGAAATGTGTTTTTGGCGGGTATTTCTGTTTTTGGGTGTGTGTTAAGGAAATGCCTTTGTTGTGTGTGTCTCGTGTGTTGATGTGCACCCTGCAGACCTTGTTTTGCCCTGTGGATTTATTGCATTAAAAAGACAAAGCAGTGTGGTTTAGCATGCATCCTTTGCCTAGCAATTCTAGGCCTTTTGTCAGTTCATTGGTACCCATGCCTCCTGCTTATTTCTTGTGATTTGTGAGCATCCATGTGGCTGGTGGCCTTTCCTGGTGGGAGTTATTAGGGTGCTGCTTTTGTATACAGGCCTGCATGGTTTTCCTATTGGCTTACTGCTTCCATCCATCCCCTTTGCCAGCAGCAGCTTCCTGAATGATGTGATTGTCAAATAATTTAATGCCAAACAGGATCCACTCCATTTCTATTACATTTGTATTTTGGTTGTTGTTCTTATTCTTTCCTATTCTTCCTGAGAGTGTAGTGTGTACACAGTAGTATACCATAGCCCTTGTTGACAAAGTCTCAAAAATGGCTACATTATATATTTTATTTGTTTGTTTGTATTAGTAGTAATTGAATCACAACAACAAATGCAACATTTCTCTTGGCTTATTTGCTTTTAGGTGCACAACAATACAGAGGAGGAGGTATCAACATCACCTGTTGTACTGCCAGACAGAAGTCCTGCTGTGCACCACATCATGTCCACGTGTGACCACAGACATCTCTGATACTTGTGCACCTGCGTCCTGCCTGACATCTGAAGCAGATGGCCCTAAAGAAAGGTACCAGGTCCTCCAGTACCAAGAAAGTTGCCAGTGAGAAGAAGAAGGAACAGAAAAAGGAGGTGGCACTAACCACAACGTGTGTGCCGGCCCATGTGTTTTTTGGAACCAAAAAAATTACGCCTGCAGCAGCACTGTCTGGGAACCAAGCTGGGAGGAGCACCTCCGCACCAGCGGGCCAATCCCACCAACGTAGGCCCAAGCCCATGAGTGTCGCAGAGGTGGCCAGTCTATTAACGAGCAGCAATGTTGAAATGTCATTATCGAAAAGTAGTACACAATCAACGCAGGGAGGAAACTCAGCAGATAAGTGTGCAGCACAAGGCGCTGCTACAAAAACAGCAGCAGCCGCAAGAACAGCAGCAGCCACAACAATAGCAGCAGCCACAACAACAGCCCACAATAGTAGTTTTTCCCCTTGAAGTAGGGGCCTATCAGGAAATCGAGCTTCCTACAGACAAAGATTCAAACCACTGTTTCAGAAGATCTATTGTCTTCCAGACCCCCAGCACATTGAAGGAGGGTTAGTCCATCATCTTCTTCTTCAAGCCCCGCTTCTGACAATCTAGATGCCACTTGGAAGCCACTAGCTCAGTCTGAGAGTGATGCACGCCACAAGACAAGGCTAGTGAAAGGGAAGGTTCCAGAAAGCCTTAGAGTTATGGAGATGGATGTACAATAGGGGGATGATGATGACGAGCCAGTCATCACAAACATCACTCCTGGCCCAAAGGAGATGGAGACCAACATTATTACCCTATCCAAAATTGCTGCACGGGATATAGCACGGATACCACCAACACAGGTAACACCACCACAACCTCCAGCTTCCATATTTGCATTTGCACAGGCCCTGCAGGGACCAACATCCAGCTCAACCACCACCTCAGTAGGTAGTGGTAGAAGTCATAGTGTAGCTGTACAGAGTCACATTCCAAAAACACCCTCCAGTTCATCTGGTATTGAAAGTGGCACAGCCAGCAGCACCAGAAAGTTCTCCTCCCCAGTTTGGGAATTCTTTTCGGTTAGCAGTAAGGAGGAAAACATTTATATATGCTCAATTTGTTGACATGCTGTTAGGCGGGGTAAGCTTGGTGCAAACTATGGTACCGGAGGCCAAACAGGTCATCTCAAAATACACCACAGTATCATGTGGGAGGCTCACCTACTTCGCTTAGAACAAAGTAAAACTCAACCCATTGTTGTTGGGCATGAAGAGTCAGGGGACAATATTATCACGGTGGAAGGTGAACAAGAGGAATATATTTCGAGCCCTGTCCCCAGTAGTGTAGTGGTACCGTCCACATCCTCAGCAACATCTTAGTGGCACCGCAGTAAAAACCATATTCAGAGTCAAGCTGAGACACCAAGGCGACCGAGTACTGCAATGAAACAAAGTACGTCGTTGAGCCTAACTGGGTTAAAGAAAACAACTGCACCACAAAGGAAAATAATCCATCCTACCATTGAGAGCATGCTTAGGTTGGAGGGCAGTACCAACGCAACCACCCAACGGCACCGTTGTATAATACGAAGCTAGCTAAAATGTTAGCGCTGGACCTTCTCCCTTTTTCGTTTATGGAAGGGGTGGGTTTCCTTGAATTTGTGTCAGCCATCTGCCCTAAATGGAAGGTTCCCAGCCTTCCTATTTCACAAGAATTGCTGTTCCAGCACTACATCATGATGTACTGGAATTGGTTGGACAAGTTTGGCAGCAGAGTGCTGTTCACAATATCCAACTGACAACAAACATGTGGACCAGTTATCAAGCCACTGATTACATGTGCATCACTGCACACTGGGTCTCTTTTGCTGGGGTTAGAGACAAGCTTTCTGAAGTAGGTGCTGTTGACACAGCTGAGATTTTTAAAGCTACTCGGAAACATGCAACTGTGGCCATGTTTGTCATGGAGAAATCTCATACTGCTGTAAACATATTGGAAGAGTTTCACAGCAAGGATTTTGAATGGCTGCACCCAAGAGGGCTTAAGATTGGTTTTGTTTCCACAGATAATGTCAGTAATGAACTTAAGGCCATGGAGCTGGGTTCCTTTTTCCGGGGTCCGTGTTTGGCGCACTGCATTAACATTATAGTTTAAGACTTTCTGAAAAAAAGAAGCCATAGTCTGTAACTTACTGACCACCTGCCGAAGAATTTCAGCCATTCTTTTAAAGCTCAGAAGCATCCGAGGGTCATTCAACATGACTATAGAATGCCAGTCAAAGCACTCATCTAGGAGGTGGCAACATGTTGGAACTCAACTTATTACATGCTTGACCGTCTGTTTGAGCAGTACAGGCCAATGAATGAATTTGGTATGCAAAGAGGGGATGATAATGTGAAAGGCATGACCCTTCACATGGACCAATGGTGCCTAGTTAAATGTCTGACTGAGATGCTTCTTCCTTACGAGATCTTCACACGTGAAGTCAGCAAGGAGGACTGTACTATGGGCCAAGCTATCCCATTTTTGCAAATGTTAGAGCATCAGCTGAAGAAGGTGTCTGAAGCATACAAAGGTGTAGAGGGAGAAAAAGAAGCATATGAGTTGGTGGAGAGCTTAGCCCCTCGCTTAGCTGACAATACAAGGGTGCAAAATAAGATTTTGTCACAAAAACATTACATTTGTGCCACAATTCTGGATCCACGGACAAAATTGACACTAAAGATATTAATTCCTTTTTCAGAAATGGATGTTGCCTGGTACAAAACTTGGGTAGCTGAATCAGCGAGTAAGTTGGAAAATGAACAGCGGCTAATTAAAAGCCAGCTAGATAAACCCACAACAAATACTGCGTCAAGTTCAACTCCGGAGCGTGAGGGCAATGAGTTTGTTTCAGAAAACTCACCAATACTATCGACAACAGCAAGAACTGGATCATTAGGCCCAGTAAAATCGATAAACGATTGGTATTTACATTTAGGCATTGGTAAGTCCAGTGCTGATGCAAAGAGAAAAGAACCCGAAAAAAGTTTAGCACCCTGAACATTGAGGGGATGGTCCAGGCCTATTTGGACGATCCAACAGAGGTATACTTTGATCAAAACCCATTGTGGTATTGGTATGGGAAAATGGGCCAATGGCCACTGCTCCGCAGGCTGGCGATAAACTATCTGGCTTTCCCTGTCGCAAGTGTCTCTTCTGAACGTCTTTTCAGTGCTGCTGATTCCATTGTAACAGCAACAAGGACCAGTCTCTCGCCCAAAAACGTAGAGAGGTTAACCATGATCAAAATGAATCAGCACTTTATATCACCGAATTACACCATACATGAATCAAGGGAGGAAGATGAGGACAGCGCCTCATGTGATGGAAGTAGTGTGTTGGATCATGATTACCTACTTCTGGTTGAACCCCCAGAGTTTGAGGACGAGCTATACTTCCCTGGCAATTAGGCTTGCACTTCTTACTGTCTTCCTCCCTTATTTTCTTTTTATTTGTGTGTCGCCTTTCTGGTTAGAAACTTCGAATCACAACATATCCATCACCACAGTCTTCTACTCTTTTTATTGCCATATACAAGTTTCAGCTGTCTAGATTTCACAGTACACTACTCCAAATCCTGCTCCTCCATCCTCCTGAATATCCCTAAATCCATTGCCCTCAATACAGATGATGATCGAATAACACAAAATAGAAGAAAAAAAAATCCTTCCTAGTCCCTCCAAAAGAAGTGGAACATGATGACGACTATAGCATCCTCCTTTCTGATGGCCCCATTAACTGAAGATGAGAAGGAACAGGTAATGAATGATGCCATTCATTGGACGCTGACTGAGTGATTTTGTTGTTGTTTGTTGTGCATGAAGTTAATTCATTGTGTACTATATGGAATAATCTACACACTAAAAGTAAATCAAGGCAATTTTTCCCTTGTTGTATTTTCAATAAGAAATGTGTACTTCTACTGCAGGCCGATACATTGCTTTTTAATATAGGAAGGGGACTCAATCTGTACACTACACACTGAGTAGGACAACACCATGATGATGATGGCGAGAGAGACGGCCCCTTCACTTAAGATGAGAAGGGAGAGGTAATGAATGGCATGCATTGGACACAGATTCTGAGTGATTTGTGTTTGTGTTTGTTTTTTTGTTATTTGTTGTACACTTAGTAAAGCCAAAGTGTACTAGTATTTACTCTACACACTAACAGTGACTCAAATCAATATTTCCACTCTTGTTGTTTAATAACAAAATTGTTCTTCTACTGCAAGCCGATCCATTGCATTTTTGAATATGGAATCTGGACTCACTCGGTACACTGCACAGTGAGTTGAACAACACCATCATGATTACCACAGTGACATAGTTTCTTCACAGTCAATCAGAGATGGTTGATGGAATAAGTCAGGGTATTTCATGAGGGGCATAAAAGGTAAACAAGTCAACAATAACCACAGCAGACCTAAATGTCTGTGTAGCGGTGCAGTGTTGGTATTGAGATTTTATAAGAAACAACTGAGATCCAGTTTATCATTGAGGCTTCAAGGCATCATGGTGTGAAATTTCTTAATCCAAAAAACTTCCTTCTGTGACAACATTCTACTGGGGTCAATTCCTTTTTTAATGGTTAACTTTTCCAAGACTGAGAAGCAAACTTGCGAAATGTTATGACTATGTTCTAGCCAATGAATAGCGAGGTTGGAATTGGTGTTCTTGATTCTAAGCATGCGTTTGTGCTCTCCAATGCGTATCTTGTCTTGGAAAAGTTAACCATTAAAGAAGGAATTGATCCCAGTAGATTGTTGTCACTGAAGGAGGTTTTTCGGATTAAGAAATTTCACAGCATGAAGCCTTGGGGCCTCAATGATAAACTGGGTCTCAGTTGTTTGTGATAAAATCTCAATACCAACCGTGCATACAGAGACCCTGCCACAACCTACATCTTCCATCTCCATGTCACTCAATCTCATACCAATCAGTCTATTACTACAGTAGATACATGCACTCTGTACCTCGCTATACACTCTCTAACTGCATTTTTTCTGGAGCTAGTTTCTATAGATTATTTCAAATTGCCTTCATCATCATGTTGTTATTTTTGTCTCTGTTGCTGTTGTTTTTCACTGCCAGTAAATATGGGTTTCCGTACATACAAATCAGTCCTTGTACAGATGCAGGCTTTATGCAGATGATATGTTTGCCATAAAACAAATGTAAACATGACATGTCTTTAGGAATATGTATTGCTTGTCTTACATGTTTTAACTTTGGAGGTTACACCGCTGGTATTTCTGTATATGAATCCTAGTTTGGAATGTCACAACTCTTTACACAGTTTACATTGTCACTCTTTATTTCTTTCTTGCACTTGTATAGCATGTTCTATCCAGAACAATGTCACATAAGAACTTATGGCTTTAGTATCCCACGCACTTTTATTGTTCCATATTTATAATGAGTGTGTTGCTAATTGTGCTAAGTGTTTTGTCACAAACCCTGCTCAGCACCCTATGATAATTTTTTTGTGCTCTTGCAGTGTGCGCCAATTCTTCATCACTCAGGTTCAACACCCAATATCCAGTTGTTGCTTATCGGCATATCCTTTATTTTAAATGTTTTCATTGTCATTCCTTCATTTTCGATTTTTCATTACTTTCCATTGGAGCATTGTTTCCACAATATTCAGTACTTTGCACACTGTCAGTAATTACAGTACTTGTGCTCACATCGTTTTTACTTCAGTATTTTTACGCGTTCTAATACCTGCAGTGAATCTATTCTACAGTTCTACAATTCTACAGTTAACTCCATTTCCTTCAACCAGTAGTAAGGATGGCAGCCCCATTTACTCCTTTTTAGCTGTTGTTTCTCCTTTTCTCACGTGGTATTCAGTTCACGTGGGACTTCTGCGATTCAAACATACGCGGTTGTCCGCTGCGTCTATTACCTGTCTCCAAATCCTGTTTAGTAGTTACGGCGCTGCACTTTTTTATTCCTGGTGGGTTTTTCAGTTTTACCACCGCCCTCTTCCATGTCGAACATTTTTGCCAGTATATCAGTACCAGAGGCCGTTTGTTTACCAATGGTGGTTTCCCTGTTCTCCGCAGTTTCCAAAACGCCAGATAGACCTCAGTCAAGTAGCTTCTCTTCACATTTTGTCACACTGGACAGCAGTACGTTGCGCTCCTGGTGAGATTTAACTCTGTATTTCTTCAGTTTTGTAACTACTGCATATAGAATTAATTATGACTGTGCATTTCATTTATGTATTGACACAGTGTTTTTTATGTTGTTCCAGATTCCTATCTACTATTCAGGTATTTTCTTCAATCAGGGTGTTTTGACATACACCATTTTGCGCTTTCCCACACATGCGGGGTATTTATGTGTGCTTCCTGATTTTTCTCAGGAATTTTGCTGCTATTGTAGTGTTGTATACTAGTGAATTCATAGTTTTGCATTCAAGTAAGGATCTTCCACAGCATTTCTATCTACACTTTTGCACCACCTTTAGCGTGCACTCTGTGCGCTGCGCACTTGCACTAACCGTTGGTTAGGTGTACTTTGGGGCACTCTAATTTTCTCTTTTCCAGTTGTACCAGTCGGCTTGTGGTGATGGCATGTGACTAGGTTGTCACTTCACATATTTTATTTTTACGCATTTTGTGCAGTGTGCATTTCTCTATCTTCCACACGTCATGCCACTTTCTCTACTTCATTGTACATAGATCTTGGTGCATCTGGCTTTGACAGGTTTGTGCCATTTAAAGTAATATGAAACACAAAAATATGATGTTGTCTTATTGTTTCATTTTTTGTTTAAATTTAGTGGTCCCTCAAGAAGGGAAATTTGGTCCCGAAATGCATGGGGCTGCACATCCTAGACCTACATTTCTTCAACATGTTATTTGGGATTTGTAAAACATGGAAATTGGAAACATTGTTACCATCTGTATGACATATGTTCACAGTAATCATTGTAATATGCGTTGATTATCGCATGTAAAAAACTTTGTTCAGCAAAGATGTCATTTGTTTGAAACTAATTGTGGTATAAGTATTTATTGGTGAAAATTGCTGATTTTTCGTTTGAAAATAATTGCTAAGAAGTGATATAAGTTTGTATATATATATATTCTGTTGTGCACACAGTGTTTCAAGCAAATTTTGTGCTTGAGTTTTTTTTATAAGGGGTTTATATTACCAAGTCAATTTGGCAGTTTATAACTGCATTTAGGCGCAATGGTAGTCCTGGGTCATGTTTTAAGGTACTAATTTAGCTAATGTCACAATAAGTGCTGCAAGCCCACTATTAGAATTTATTTCACAGGCCCTGGGAATATGTTTATCACTTTACAAGGGACCTATGAGTAAATTAAATCTGCCAATAAACTGAAAGTCACCTAAAACATGTCAGGGGAGTGAGCACAAACACTTTAGCACTGTTTGGCAGTGGTAAAGTGCTCAGAGTCCGAATAAAAACAAATATCTGCAATAAAAGTAGAGGCAACACGTTCAGAGGAAGACCACCCTACGGCGGGCAGGTCCTACATCTGCAGTTTAACATCTCTACAGAGACTGTCATTGAAACTGTGTTTGAAGCTGGCATATGGGTTGACCACTTCACAATAGTATATATTCAAGCTGCTACCTCAGTTACACCTCTCATTTTGGGCAAGGATGAGTTAAGAGGACTACTGATAGGATTGAAGGCAGAGTTGAAAGGTACTGTAGCTGCTATAAGTAGACATCTGTCAATTAGAGCTCTTTGCCTGGATGGGATTCCATCAGCTTCTTTTCTGGCTGTCCATCCGTTCTAACCCTGAAACTAGTTTCAATCGTAAGATGCTGCTGGATTGCATGAAACTTGATAAGGTAATGAAGATTCCTTGACTGGCTTATACAAAAAGAGTCAGCTACAGTGTTATAACCCAGAACTCTAAACTAACCCAAAGGCTCTTTTCCCCCAGTGAAAACAAACATTGAAAGGATGTTTCTAGGCAACCTGCAGGTACAACAGGGATCGCACTTAAAGTTATAGGTGTAATATATTACAAAATAGATTTCTAAAATGTAACTCAGGCTTGGAACTGTATCTTACTTGGGTTTCTAATAATTATCATATGGTCTTACTCACCAGATTGAGACTAAGCACATTGCACTTTAAGGTCACATTTCCAGAACCATGTTTAAATGCCACTAGTTTGATAGCATGCCCATGTGATGTTTCCTCTTCATGTTCTGCCATGGTATTATATAAATATTATACAGATGTGAGAAACAATTATTATTACTATTTTTGAGGGAGGCTAATTTTAGATTTTGCAGGCAAGCCATGCTTTATATACATACGCTTACTTTTATTAATATTTACCTGGTAGTTGATAGCTATATCCAGTGTGCAGTTAAATGGATAACTGTACTTGGGATTTCTTGGTATTTACCAGCTAATTGTACTTAATCTATTTTAGACCTATTATGATTCATATTACGATGAACTTAATTTGTATGTGCACTGTGATTTAGTTTTTGTCTATTTATGAGGTGTCTTTTTAATATCAATTTGGAAGTACTTGTTTACTGCATCACCTTTTATATCTATGGAATATTTATAATGTGGGGTTTGTGTCTTTTCTGGCCTATTCATGGCTGAAGAAAGAATTAATGACTGATCAAACTCTACCTGTGGAATGAGCTGTCAACCATAACTGGGTGTTGCAAGGCCTGACAGAGATGATCCTTGAGGCAGGGGTTACCCTCAAGCACAAGGTAGCCAGAGTACATGGTTGAGCCACCTCTCACCTAGCTCGAATACTAGGATTGCTAAGTAGGCGCTCTTGTTAAGTTAAGAAAGCAGAAGCAAATGAGGCAGCAGTCCTGCTAATTCAGCGGGAGGAGCACTGGGAGGGCAGGGAGCCAGCTAGGAATGCACAGTATTGCAGGCCCTCCCTCAGTCCCCAGCACTCAAGTGTGGGTGCCCTAAAGGAGACACTCAAATGCACATGAACCAGAAGGTTTTTTAAAGTCTAAAAAGAAAGGGGATGAGTAAGGTTTTACTGGCCACATCCGTGGCCTTCTTGGAGTCAGAACATTTTCCAGAAGCTCTAACTGTGTCTAATAAAATGTATATATTCTGTACCCAATGCCAAGAGGGCAGGATCACTGAAGGAACAGAAGTATATTGAGGCTAACTAGTGCTGTATTGCCTCCACATAATTCCCAGAGTTTTATTTGTATGTCTATATCCAGTGGCCCATGCATACAGGCTCTTTTCATTTGACTGACTAACATTACATTGTGTAAACTGGCAATATATAATTTAGATGACAAATCCTTGCCAGACTATCAGCCTTAGTGAAAATTTCAAATGAGCCCATTTGCTTCCTCCTCTCTCTATCTCTCTCTCTCCATCCATTTCCAATCAATCAATCAAACAATCTATCAATCAAGTAGTTTGTCCATAGCACTGCTTATCACCCAGGAGAGTATCCAGGCACTGTGCAGGTATCAGTCGAAGAGCCAGGTCTTTGAGTCCCTACCTGAAAGGATTCAGTGACAGTGTTCTGCAGAGGTGAAGGGTGAGGGCATTCCTGGTTTTGGCAGCAATGTAGGAGAAGGAGCACCTTCGGGAGCAGTCGCAATGGACATGTGGTATCTGTGCGAGGGCAGGGTGTGTGGAGCGGAGATTCCTGGTTGGTCAGTGCAAATGCAGGCTTGGTTCATGTAGGCTGGTCCTTGGTCAAGCAGGGCTTTGTGGGCATGGGTCAGACACTTGAAATGGCATCTCTCCTGGACAGGGAGCCAGTGGGGGTTCTTCAGGTTCTGGGTGATGTATGTCCTCTTGGGCAGGTTGAGGATCAGTCTGGGTGCTGTGCTCTGGATCATCTGAAGTCTTTGCCTGAGTTCGGTGGTGGTAACCGCATAGAGTATGTTGCCGTAGACTAGGCGGCTGGTGATGGTGGCCTGTTTCACTGTTTTCCTGGTGTTGATGGGGAACCACCTGAAGACATTGTGGAGCATGCAGGTCGTGTGGAAGCAGGCTGAGGGAATGGTGTTGACCTGATGTTTCATGGAAAGTTTGCTGTCCAGGATGATGCTGAGGTAGCAGGCAAGCTCTTTTCAGCGTGGGGGTGGGGCCGAGCTCTGCCAGCCATTAGGAGTCATTCCAGAGAGCGCTCTGTCTGCTGAAGATCAGAATTTAAGAATTGTTAGTGTTGAGCTTCAGGCACTTGTCTTTCATCCATGCCAAGATGTTCTTCATACAGTTGTGTAGGTTGGTCTTTGTTGTGGTGGGATCTGCTGAGAGGGAGAGGACAATCTGTGTATTGTCAGCATAGGAGATAATGTTGATGTTGTGCAAATTGAAAATTTCTGTGACTGGTGTCATGTAGATGTTGAAGATTGTTGGACTGAGGGATGAGCCCTGATGTATGCTGCAAATGGTGTGCTTGGGTTGCAAAGAGAAGGGTGGAGGCAGACTCTCTGGGTGTATCCTGTGAGGAAGGATGCCATCCATCTGAGTGTATCATCTGTGATTCCAATCTGGCATAGTGTATCCATGAGTGTGTGGTGAGAGACATTGTGGAAGGCTGTAGAGAGGTCCAGGAGGATAAGGGTGGCTTATTCTCCTCTGTCGAGTAGGGTGTAGAAGCCATCTGTTGCGGCTATCAGGGCTGCCTTGGTGTTATGGTTTGGTTTGAACTCTGATTGAGATGGATCCAGCTGGTTGTTTTTCTGTAGGTGTTTGGTGAGTACGAGATTTATTTCCTTCTCCAGGACTTTGGTAGAGAATGGGAGCAGGGAGATGGGATAGTACTTCTGGCGCTTGTTGGGGTCTGCTGATGGTTTCTTGAGGATGGACTTAAACTCCATGTGTTTCCATTCTTCTGGAAAGGTGGCTGTGGATATAGAGGCATTGAAGATGGTGGTGCACTGGTGGTTGATCTCGTGTTTTCTGAGGTTGAAGAGCCAACGGGGGCATGGGTCAGTGGGTACTCCTGTGTGGAAGGAATTCAGAAGAGTGATTGTGTTTGGTATGCTGAGTTGCTCCCATGTGATGAGCAGGTAGTTAGTGGTTGTGATCAATGGGTTGCTGAATAGTTCGGAGGGATGGGGACCAAAGTTTTGAAAATTGGTTGCTATCTAGATGTGGAATTGGTCAGAAAGGGCACTGCAGAATTCCTGTGAGGTGGGGATAGAGCTGACTGTGGTAGCTGGGCCAACTCAGTTGGCAGCGCTGGTGATTCAGGTGTTGAAGTTCTTTACTCTCTGGTCAAGGTTGGTGGTGATCTTGGTCTGTGTGGTGCTGAGAGCGTTACTCCTTAGTTGCTGAGTGACCTTGGTCCAGCTGCATTAGGGTGGACTGTGGCCATTGGGGGAGGTGTGGAGAGGTCCAGCAAGGGTGAAGCGTATGTTGGAGTGGTCCAAACAGGTGAGTTCCGAGGTGTGGCTGTATCTGATTATCCCCCTTTGACTACTCCTCTCTTCCTCTCTCCTCCCTAAAGCCTCTTTTGTGCCTGCTAGTTCCTTGGGTTGTAGAATTTGCCAGCAGTGACAGTGTCTTTGAAAAACTGGGCTCCAATGGTGCAAGTCCTCCCACCCCCGGAAATTCCAGATTGAGTATGTGGCCTTCCAAGCCTTGCTGGCAAACACATATTTATGATTCCAAACTTCTTTGGAAATGACACCTTCAAGCTTTCATATCAATCAGCACTACCACTCAGGAGTCCCAAAACAATCCTGCTGTTTCAGCCTCCATTGGTGTACTCTTACTAGGCCTTTTGTTTCTCTGTGTAGGCCTTAACCACTAACGCCTAGACATCATACAAGGCATAGGCTTATGAAATGTGAACTGCAAGGATAGGGCATCTTGGGGCATATTATCAAGGGGGTTTATCTCCACTTTTTTGGCTTTAAAAGCCAAGAAAGCGGAGATAAAATTATCTCCCTATTACCTACGTGTCGCTAACACCAGTTAGCGACAGCTAGTAGGAGATAGCGACCATCTTGGACCCCATTGTGCATATCAGTGATATTTATCACTAATGACATGCAAAGTGGGCGTGCCAAGATGTTAGCGACTGGAAACAGTCGCTAACATCGCTATCTCCTATTGCCAACTTTTGGAGGTATTCACGCTAAGCGCGAATATCTCCAATAGCTAACACCTGCCCTGAGCAGTTCTTAGCCATGTTATCCAATGGGAGGTGGATAACATGGCTAAGAGCATTAGCTCGGTAATGCATGAATATCGCTGACTTTTCAGCGATATTCATGCATTGCGGCAATTTTTATCGCATTTGCGATAAACCTTGGTAATACCAAGGTTTATTTGCGGTACTAAACCGCCGCAGCTCAGTGGTAAATTATTATCTCTAACCAAGCAATAGCGATAATTATCGCTATTGCTTGGTAATATGCCCCTACGTTCTTTATATGAAAAAAAACACGTTAGTGAGGAGATGCTTTTTAAATAAAATGATTCTTAAATAAAACTGATAGACATATGACATTCCTTTCCATTTATATTTTGCTTTAATATACAACTGGAACTCGTTTCTTTGTACACAGTATTCTGAAATTATACAGCTCTAACATTATATTTGTATGCACTATGATACTTTTCGGGTTGTAATTTTAGACTTTTTGATTTATTGGACTGTATATTGGGCTTAGCCCGTGGCACCATGAGGTTAATTTAAGTTATTAGCCACGGAAATTAAAGGCGAACCCTTGACTACCAAAGTATATAGCAAGGCATTAAAACTGAAGACCTTGGTTAAACAGTAGTGCTCAACAGGGACATGTGACGGGAAAAGGTCAGATATAAAGATCTAAATACCATTTTCCTAACATCCATTATGGTGCCCTTAGGTCATAACACATAGTTACACCTATTTCTGTTACAACCATGATGAATTGCACAGTACACGGGAAGAAGAAAATCTGTATAGTTAAGTAAATCCGATTTATTAAATGAAGATAATAATAGTAATAATAACACAAGGGAATATCTGCTAGATCAAAACATGTTTTTGTTCTTTATACTGAATATGCGGTTCTGGGCTGCCTCCTGAACTAAGAAACTGTCACAAACTTATGTGTTTTATCGTGTAGGTTTTCTCACATTAGTATGAAAATAGGTCATTCGCCACTAAACCACTACCAAAGCATGACAGTTTAACTGCCCCTATTACCCTGCAGCACGCTTAAACTTGATTTATGAGGTTATTTTACAGGATGGTTGTCCTTAGGACGTTCTGAGCAGCGGGATAACGAATATTAATGTGATTTTCTCAGTAAAAGTAGAAAAAGCACTGCACGTGGATTGGATGGAGACCAACAACAACATCAAAGTATATACACGGAGTGACACCTGGGGAGACAATTTTACTTTCAGATAGCTTTACCTGCTCGGGCGAATTGAATCAATAATAAGAACACGACACATTTCCCTAAAATATGCTAGCTTGCGTGCCAGAGTGCATTCATTTTGGAGCAAAACGCTTTTTAAAATCTCTTTGATGTATGGCACTATTTTAGCTCCATATTCCAAATCAATATAGAATTTAATATATCTGAGTCTAAAATGCATCATTATGTACCCACTGTGAAGAAGCTTAAAAGCAATAATCTCGAGATAGCCAAAGAAATTAACGTCATGCACGTAAGTAAATACATAAATAAATAAATACAAAAGCAATACGTCATTTCATAGCTAATGGAGAAGAGGCAACTACATTCTCACTATAATGCATTGTTATGCAGTTTATTAGTCATTTGGTGCATATTATCAGCAGTGAGTACGGAAGGTGGTATATGACTTTTATATGATAATTGTCTTCGGCAGAATTTGGCTAGCTTGTTTCCTGACAAATGATTTTGCCTTTAAATTTTCTATGATCACCATGTTCTTTAAAATCTGTTGAGCAAGGGAGTAAAAAATAAATGACCTGGTTCACCTTTGCCTAGGCTACATATCTCCACTCCCTCCAATGAGAGGGGGTATTCTCCTATGAATGAATTCATGAGGGTAAAGTTACTGTAAGTAACATTACAACTGTCGGAGGAGACCTCTGCACCGCGGTCGAGACTTTCATAGAAGAACTTTACTAAAGTTTACATATTTAAAAAGATATACAAAACATGTTGTGAAATATAAATGTAAAAAAATGCAGTAAAATTACTCTAAACGTCAACGCTTCCAAATTGGCATGTACTAAATAATAAAACGAATTGCATGTATTTATTTGATAAATAATAACTTTTAAAGACCTGCCCATCATTAAAAATGCTATTTTTATTTACAGTGTAGTAAATGTGTTTACACGTTTATATTACATTAATTCAAATATGCTCAACATATAAGTTAAAATGTGTATTTAATCTTTTGTTAAATTTAAGTGGTTTATTAAATTAAAGAAGCAATACAATTTTTTTACTGTGTGGTTCTTGATTTACACCAAGCCTGTTCTGGAGTACAGTTAGGCCTGTTTTGACACAGTTAGACTATAGTAACTTTAGAAGAATATTTTTTCAACTTGAAATGGTCTTACTCTTTTATGAGTGTGAGATTTCCTCAACCCCACCCATTTTTGAATATCTACATTATATTATTTATATTATATTGCATTTTCCCATTCGGCTTGGTCCCTCACACATTTAATACAAAAATGTATGCCTACATGTGTTGTGATCTTCACCATTAATGAGGATATCTCTGCACAGAAAAGATAGGAGAGGTGCAGGAGGCGAGCACCACTCATCGGTTTGTGAACTGCATTTTGAGTAAGTAAGTAGTACTACGTAATACTAATTCACGGATTAGAAAATGTAGTTTGAGAATCGGGCCAATACATTTATTTTTTATGCATTTCAATGTGTCATCTATTGATCACATATAAGGTATCAGTTGTTAGTTTTATGCATATACACAATTTCTAATGTGTAAAATAATATTTAAAATGCACTTTTACTTTTAAGGCTTGGGGACAAAGGGCCAGAAGTACATAGATTTAATTCAGGATGCAAATCACCCAATTTGCAGAATCAGGACTTTTGTGACCGGAAAAAAGCCTTTTTCTATGTACCAAACCCTATTTTACGATTCAGTACCCAAGTACTGAGTTATTCGGTATTAGGAAGGGGCATGTTAAGGGAATCCTTCTCTAAAAGCGACTCCCAGTGGTATGTGTGAATGTTTTATTAATACTGAAAAAGTCGACGTTGGGGGCGTGGCTAACGCCCGATGAAGATGGCGGCATACCTGTAGCTCTCCTCGGGAGGCGCGGGTAATGGGAGTCCTGACGGCGCACTACTGACGACTTTCCACTCCGGACCTGACCGAGAGGCCGGCGGAATGTGAGGGGCGTCGTTCGGTGTCCTTCCTGGACCACGTTTCATCGTTTTCGTGCTCCTGCCACATTAAGTGAGTGACGAGACTTTATGAGAGGCTGCAGGCGCCATTTCGTCATACCGCTGACGGAGCTCTGCTTCTAGCGGTGAAGGCTTCTTGCGCAACTGTCTGTTTTATAATGGAAATGCTTTTATGACAGTCTTCGCTTTTGCTGCCAGCTGGTTTTTTGCCTGCCCCACACATATTGCTGAAATGTGGGCTTTTACCTCAAGCTCTGGTCGCTTTTGTTTTCGCAGCCTCCACAGTTTAATGAACTGCGTCACCTCAGCCTGCATTCTGAGGTATTTCTCTTCATCAACAAGTGCCCTTTGAACTGCCCCTTGAACTGCCTCCTCTAATTAACAGTTCTACATGTGGGAATCACTTCAGAAACATTGCATCATTTATGTTTTATCTGACACTTAGACTCAGAGCTACGTTTGCGCATATACTGTTTACCTGCTTGCATGTTGTTCATTTTCTGGATTTTTGTTATGGAGTTCTTTTCTTAATGCCCTAGCCAGTGGTTCATAGCATTTCTCTCATTTTTTTTTATGCTGCATTTTAATTTATGTGCTCTACATAGTTTTTATACAAAATGTTTTCACTATTAGGGCTTTGATCCACAAGGTTTCCTGGCTACCTTCATTGTGTTATATGCTTCTTTCTATCCAGTTTGACTGCATGCTGTTTCTTTTTTCACTCTTTTTGGTCAGCCACCTTTCCTTGCATATAATGTCATAACGTTTTTCTTAGTAGGTGGTTTTTATTTTCAGCTTGCACCATTTAATGAAACTTGACGATGCATTGTTTATTGCAATGGTTTATTGTGCATGTCTCATAATTTTCTGATAATTATACTGCTATTTCTATTCTGTATGGGGAGCATGTTTAACGCAATCCACTTAACCCCATTTGCTCAGGTACTTTTATAAGGCATGGGTTGCAGTATTATATTGTGAGGTTCATTGGGTTGTGGCTTGGATATGTTTTGAGTGTTCCTCCTCCATTCTGCATGACATTTGCGATTTGGTTATTTCATTTTCATTTCTGCCACTAACTCCTGCTTTCTTGAACCTGTGCACTTTTTATATGGGGAGATTACACAAAGACTTGCGCAAACCATCCACCACTGTTAAAAAGAACTTTGGTTATACGGGGTCCCGCTACCAGTGTCTTGTGATGGATGACTTACCTGACATCACACCTGCTAAGGGGTCATCGTCATCCTTTGTGGCATCATTGCCTGTTGCAAAAAAAGGCACATTCAAAAGATTAAAAAAGGATCCTCCTTCGCCTCCTACGCAGGCGCCTTCTGCTACCACCATTGACTTACTTTTGGACGAGATACGGGCACTGCGTCCTTTCATTGAAGAGACTAAGTCCACGCTACAACAGTTGTCAGAGAAATGGCTTTCGGTTGATGAACGGATTATTGCTCTTGAACAGAATGTCGCCTCAATGGAGTCCTCTATATCCAAGGTAGATCCAGTCTGTGCACAAGTCTCCATCCTCCATAAGCAGATCGAGAATTTGGAAAATAGGAGTAGACGTAATAACCTACATCTTTATGGCCTTGAAGAGGGTTTGGAGGGCTCTGATCCCATTGCATATTTCAAATCTTTCTTGCCTAAGCTTCTCCATTTGCCGGAGGACACCAATCTTAACATTCAAAGGGCGCATCGTCTAGGCTCATTCAGAGGTACTCTCTCTTCTGCTGCTTCACTGAGGAAACCTAGAGGTGTCATTATGTACTTCCTTGAGTATACTGACTTACTTACAGTCTTATCTGCAGCAAGGGCGATGAATCGAATCACATGGTCTGGTCATCCTTTATTCTTTTCACAGGATTATGCCAAGTCAACAGCTGACCGACGTAAGGAGTTCTTGTCCCTTCGTCCTCAATTGCGTTCTTTGGGGGCACAATATGGCTTGTTCCACCCTTGCCTTTTCAAGGTGACTATTAATAACAAAACTACCACTTATGATGACCCCTTGAAATTGAAAAGCTTCCTATATTCCCACTCCAGCGAGAAGATGGATACTGCATCTGCGTCAAGCTCCAAGTAGTCTTCCGTTATTGTAGTGGTGTTGCTTTATTGTTCTGCAGTTGAAGTTATGACAATAGATTGGTTTTCATATTCTACTTTTTGTGAGACATTATGGGTTATTATGTTTGATCTCATGTTTCTTTTCTATTGTACAGATTCTTGCCCGGCTCCTTTGGTTCCTTTCCTATGTTCGTGAGGTCCGTTGGGTCTTTTCCCGTCCCTCGTCCTCCCTTTTGAGCTATGGTCGCCCCATCGTTCAAGTGGCTTCCACCCTCCCACCCCTTGTTTGGTGTTGTTTCGGATGTTATGTAAGTTTTTTCTCCTACCCTTTTTCCTAGTGTTTTTTGTTATTTGGTCGAGATGTATTTCTTGGGTTCTTATTCATGACCTTCCCTCTCCCTTTTCTTTCTCTTATTCAGATGCTTCTGATTTCTTTGTTATTTATCACTCCTTATTCAGGTTCCCTTTATACTTCTTCTACTTTTTTCCCTTAGATCTTTCATTTTCTTCATCTATTTTCACTACTCCTGATTTTAATTGTCTGATGAGGTTATATTCCTCTATTTTTTTCCTCGACCTACTTGTATGGTTCTCTAGGTATTATTATGTCTGTTTCTTTTCCATTTTCTTCTACTCTTAGTTTGGTCTTTCCTTCTTCTTTTGTTTCACTACTTTCCTTTCTCATCTCCTTTTTTCAATATTCTTCTAGCTTATGCCTTCCATTAATTGTTTCTCGTTATTTCTTTGACTTTGTTTTTTACTTATTATTGATGTCTATAGTACGGTTTTTGTTATCTTATTATATGCCTTACACATGCATGATTATTTCAATTTTTACTCGTACGCACCATGAATGGTTTTCCATGCTTCACTTTGCTCTTATTATGGTATGCCGTTGACAATTGTTACATGGAATGTTAGAGGTCTTCATTCCCCAATTAAAAGGCAAAGAGTATTATCCCATATTGCTAAACTTAACGCAGATATAGCTTGCATACAAGAGTCTCACCTCTCGGCTGAAGAGTCTGTCAAACTGAAAAGAGGTTGGGTGGGAGAGGTTCATTTTTCCCCGGGGGATGGTAAAAGAAATGGAGTTGTGATTTTATTTCGTAGGTCGCTTCCTGTTAAAGATGTTACAAGTTGTACTGATCAAATAGGTAGATGGGTTTTGGTTAACTTTACTTTAGATGGGGTCCCTATGTCTATTTTAAATGTTTATGCTCCAGTTACTGGTGATGCCTCTTTTTGGTCCTCCCTGGCCCCTCAGATCACACAAAATTACAATGATAATTTCATTCTAGTTGGAGATTGCAACAAGGTTCTTGACCCATTCTTGGATAGAAAGTCAGCTACTGCTTACATTCCCCACAAATCACATAAATCTTTTACACAGCTCATCCACCAATTTAAATTGCTCGATGCATGGAGATTATGCCATCCTACCCTGCGAGAATATTCCTTTTTTTACCTGCCTCATCACACTCAATCGAGACTGGATTATTTTTTTCTCTCGCATCATCTGTCTCAGTCCCTTATTTCCTCTGAAATTGGTTCTATTTTAATTTCTGACCATGCCCCAGTTTCCATTTCATTGGACGTGTTAAGCAAACCTAATTCAACCAAAAAATGGCGATTCAATAATTCCCTTCTCCTTGATTCTGTTTTTGTCTCGTCTTTTACTTCTTTCTTCCATGAGTTTTTCTTGCTAAATCAATCTGACGAGATTCAATTCCCGGTAGTATGGGATGCTTTTAAAGCTTCTGCTAGAGATTTTATCATTCAATTTGTATCCCGTAAACGGAAGAAGGCGCAACAAGTCACCAAAGATCTTTTTTCTAAAATTAAAAGTCTAGAGCATTCCTATTATACTTCAAAGTCCAAAGACTGTTTAGACGCCCTTATTGCTACCAAGCTTAAATTTAACCAAGACACAACTAACATTGCCTCTAATTATTTACTAAAGTCTAGTGCAAAATTTTACGGCGGCCAAAACAGAGCTGGTAAATTACTGGCCAATTACTTAAAAGCTAAACAAAATCGGGTTAACATAGACACTATTCATGGTCTGGTCGGCTCTCTAAAGCATAAAGATAATGACATTCTGCAGGAGTTCCAACATTTTTATGAAACGCTCTACTCCTCTGAGTCTACTTCGTCTGAGGACTCTATTTCCCAATTCCTTTCTCACATTGAGCCTCCTTTTGTTTTCCCTCCTGATCTATCTTCCTTAGAATCGGATATAACATCATCGGAACTCTTGCGATCCCTGCGGATTTTGAAACCTGGGAAGGCTCCAGGTCCTGATGGGTTTACTGTTGAGTTCTTTTCTCACTTCTCTCACTTACTTATCCCTAAATTGCATGGTCTTATTTCTTCTTTTCTTGAATCTGGTTCCGCTTCTGCCTCCTTTTCAGACGCTCTTATCTGTATTATTCCCAAGCCTGGTAAGGATCTGCAGCATTGTAAGAATTATCGTCCAATTTCATTGGTTAATATTGATTATAAGATCTTCTAGAAAGCACTAGCTTTGCATTTGGAATTGCACTTGCCTGATCTTTTGGGCAAGGAGCAGTCTGGCTTTGTTAGGGGCAGATTTCTTGCAGATAATACCAGGCTATTTTTCGATATTATCTCTAAATCTTCCCGCTCTTCTCAGTCTTTTGCTGCCATTGCGCTTGATGCTGAGAAAGCTTTTGATAGAGTTGAATGGTTATATCTTTTTCAAACCTTGAAGTGGTTTGGTTTTGGTCCAAAAATTTCCAAATTGATTTCCCTCTTATATTCTCACCCGAGGGCGGCCATATCGGCGAATGGGGGTATTTCTCCTTATTTCTCTCTCAAGCGAGGGGTTCGTCAGGGTTGCCCTCTTTCCCCCTTTTTATTTGATCTTGCTTTGGAACCTTTTTTATTACGAATTCATCAAAATAAAGAGATTCATGGCTTTACTTTCCAGCAGTCCCAATTTAAGATGGCGGCGTATGCAGATGATATTCTTTTATTTCTTTCCCATCCTAGTTCTTCACTTCCTGCATTCTTAAATGAGGTGGATTCTTTTGCGTTTGTGTCTGGCTACAAATTAAATAGGGATAAATGCGAAATCCTGCCCCTTACGAAATTTACTCTTAAAAATGATTTTACAGCTTCTGGTTTTTCTTGGAATTCTCAGTCCATTAAATATCTGGGTCTTAACTTCACGGCTTCCCTATGGTTTTTTTCAGTGAATTTAATAGGTTTTTTAAATGCTAATTCCTAACTATAACTGGTGTGAAACCTATGTTTTTTTCAGTGAATTTCAAAGTTTTTTTTAATGCTAATTCCTAACTATATAAGACCTGAAAGCCCACCAGGAATCTCCAGTATGCGCCAGGGGACTGCATTGCAGAGAGGTGTAATGAAGCCACGACCCTTTTTACACCTCTCTGCAACGCAGCCCCCCTGCATGTTTGAAGAGGGGGAACTAATTCTCCTTGCATACTGGGGGCCCCTGGGGGCCAACTAGCCCACCTGGAACCTCCAGTATGCACCAGGGGGCTGCATTGCAGAGGTGTAATGAGGCTATGCCCCCTTGTTATACCTCTCTGCAACGCAGCCCCCTGCCGCATTTGCAGAGGGGGAACTAATACCCCTTGCATACTGTGGGTCCCTGGATGCCAACTAGCCCACCAGGAGCCTCCAGTATGCGCCAGGGGGCTGCATTGCAGAGAGGTGTAAGGAGGCCACACCCGTTTTACACCTCTCTGCAATGCAGGCCACTGGTGCGTTTGCAGGGGGGGACTATTTCCCCTTGCATACTGGGGGTCCCTGGGTCATATCTGCCCAAACACCGATATTACGAACGATTGAAAATGACTTTTCTTGAGAAACATTTGGATTTGGATTATCATGTCCTATACTTTGAAATTTTTGAAAGACTGACTTTGAGGATGCTATAAATTACTCAAGTCTGCCCGAATTGTGTGGGTAAAATTGATACCTAGTCACTTTGAATAAGAATGTACTTACGTCTCGTCTAACATTTGGAAGAAATATCTAGTTATATGACAACAGGATACCGACATAACTTGAAGGAAATAAGAACGCCCTGAAGAAGTTCTGTTGTACAGAACGAAACGTTTCGTCTGGCTGTGGTACATAAACTTAAGGAAAATAAAAGCATTTGAATATGCACCAAGATTCAGAGCTTCAATAAGGACTCTAAGTGATATGATTTGATTGGACTCATTGTGCAAGTGGTGCTGTGCCAAACTTTGGAATATTCTCCACTACTCTCTACTACTCATTCTCTACTACTCTACTACTCTCTACTACTCTCTCTCTACTACTCACTCCCTACTACTCGCTACTCACTACTCCCTACTACTCACTATCTACTACTCTCTACTACTTACTCTCTACTACTCTCTCTCTACTACTCACTCTTTACTACTCACTACTACTCTCTACTACTCACTCTCTACTTCTCACTCTCTACTACTCTCTCTCTACTACTTAATCTCTACTACTCACTCTACTACTCACTCTCTACTACTCTCTACTACTCTCTCTCTACTAGTCTCTACTTCTCACTCTCTACTACTCTCTACTACTCACTCTCTACTACTCTCTACTACTCACTCGTTACTACTCTCTACTACTCACTCTCTACTACTCTCTAATACTCACCTTACTATTCACTCTACTACTCTCTACTACTCACTCTCTGCTACTCTCTCTACTGCTCTTTACTACTCTCTACTACTCACTCTCTACTCTCTATTACTCACTCTCTACTACTCTACTACTCTCTACTACTCTCTCTCTACTACTCACTCCCTACTACTTGCTACTCACTACTCCCTACTACTCACTATCTACTACTCTCTACTACTTACTCTCTACTACTCTCTCTCTACTACTCACTCTTTACTACTCACTACTACTCTCTACTACTCACTCTCTACTTCTCACTCTCTACTACTCTCTACTACTCACTCTCTACTACTCTCTCTCTCTACTACTCACTCTCTACTACTCATTCTACTACTCTCTACTACTCACTCTCTACTACTCTCTCTCTACTAGTCTCTACTACTCACTCTCTACTACTCTCTACTATTCTCTCTGCTACTCACTCTCTACTACTCACTCTCTACTACTCTCTACTACTCACTCTTTACTACTCTCTACTACTCACTCTCTACTGCTCTCTACTACTCACTCTACTACTTACTCTCTACTACTCACTCTCTACTATTCACTCTCTACTACTCACTCTACTATTCACTCTACTACTCTCTACTATTCACTCTCTGCTACTCTCTCTACTGCTCTCTACTACTCTCTACTACTCACTCTCTACTCTCTAATACTCTACCTCTCTACCTCTCTCTACTTCTCTCTCTACTAGTCCCTTCCTCTCTACTGCTACCTCTCTAATTCTACCTCTCTACCTCTGCACCTCTACCTCTCTACCTCTCTCTACACACACACATATACACATATATGCATATATATGCATATGCATTTATATATATGTATGTGTATGTATATATATATAAAAAAACACCAAAAAGATTTTTTTTTAAAACAGCTACTTTTTTTTTAAAACTGTCATTCTTTTTCTCCATGGTACGCTCCCCGGTACGCTCCCCGGTGCGCGTACCGGGCGCTCCCTCCACGAAAATCGAAAAAAAAATTTTTTTTTTGCCCCGCGGGGCCCTTTTATGGCCCCCACATCAAACCTAGGGGGTCAAGGGGGGGTCTACTCTGCCCCATTATGGTCAATTCCACCTTTGTTTTAGCCACCTCTTGTGTCTCGATCCTACAGAGACACAAGATGGCGGCCGCTCCGGACTGTTTAGAATGTTTACAGACACCCGAGAGCCAATCAGCTTTCCGTACGCAAGTCGCGTGGCGCGCCCGGTGCGCTCCCCGGTGCGCGTACCGGGGCGCGGCTATAGATATATATATTTTTTTTAACCTAAATTACTCAAAATCCACTGGAGCACATAACTTGAGACATAGCAAAGGCACTTCGGGCTACCAGTCCCTACAATTTTGCCAAGTTTGGTGTAAATCCATTCAGCCGTTCGGGCTAAAAGTGAAATCGACCGCCCAATGGAAATTAACATGGAGAAAACGTGTTTTGGGACCCCCCTTTTATCTCGGCCCCCGCTTGACATATCTCCCCCATACTTTCAGGGAAGGACCGGGGTGCCGCGAGGCCATTTCAGGAAATTTTCAGGCAGATTCGTCAACCAGCGCCAAAGTTATTCCAAATAGAATTTTGAGATTTAACATTGAAAAAAATCCTAACTATAACTACCTACTGGCGACCGCCAGCAGGTAATATATATATATATATATATATATATATATATATATATATATATATATATATATATATATATATATATATATATATATATATATATATATATATATATATATATATATATATACTGAAAAAACCATAGGTTTCATACACGTTATAGTTAGGAATTAGCATTTAAAAAACCTTGCAAATTCACTGAAAAAACCATAGGCTCACACATGTTATAGTTAGCTGGACATTTCACTCATACAAAACCTTTGAAATTCCCCCGTTATAGTTAGTTCAGCTAACTATAACTCGCGCGACCGCAATGCACTGCTGATGATGTCACTTATTACATCACTCATGGCATGGTCAGTGACATCACTCATGACATCACCGATGACATCTCAAATGACATCACTGATGACATCACTGATGACATCATCCAGTGCATGTGTATCTTTCTGAAAAATAAATATTTTTTATATATGTATATCTAAAGGTTGATGGAAGAAAACATGTGTAAATAAGTGTCTAAATGGATTTTTTTTTGTAAAATTTATTGGTTAACTGACTTATTAAGTGTATCTTAGTGAATACATATATTAGCAAGTAATGTTTAAATATTTAAATATCTGTATCTGTGTCTCACTTTGTGTATAAGTGGCTGCATGAGTTGGTGAGTAGCTACATGAGTGTGTATATGGGCTATTAGTTGTTTTTTTAGTATCAGTATGAGTGTCTGTATGGTTCGGTGGGGGATATTACTTATCACACAGATGCATGAATGAGTGACTCACTATTTGTATGTATTTTGAAGATAGCATGTGTGCAAGACTGTATGGGTGGATGATTTTGTGTATGGGTGGGTTAGTGAGTGAATGACTGTCTCAATAGTGTATTCATGAGTAACTACATATGTTTTAAACTAGTATATGTGAGTATTGATGTATATAATTGAGTATATGTGAGAGTGAGAGTTTGGAAGAGTACCTGTATAAATAAGTATGTGTTTTTATAATTGATTGTTTAAGAGAGTAAATATGTGTATGTTTCTGTAGAAGTACGTGTAGTGGTGTGCATATAGCAGTATAATCAAGTAAATGGATTTTTGATTATTAGTGTGTAACAGGATGAATAGGTGTCTGAGTACATATGATGAGTAAGTACATGTATGAGTGACTATATAGAACTGTTGGTGTATGCGTGGATGTGTATGTAGATGTTAAATTACCTAATAGGTTGTTGTAATTGATATTGGTATCTCCATTTTTAAGAAAATGTTAGTTTCTATTTTTGAATGTGTGTGTCAAAGATTATTTTACGCTGAGAGGAGGTCTGCCTCTTTGTCGCAAGGATGATGTCATCAGGATGTCATTTGAGATGTCATCAGTGATGTCATGACTGATGTCACTGACCATGTCATGAGTGATGTAATACGTGACATCATTTATTTATTTTTTGCAATTTATTGAGCGCACAACTACCCGAAGTTGTCTCGGCGCTATTGAGGAGAGATCCGTGCTGAGAGAAAGGTAGCCTAAGCTTGATCAAAAAGCCAAGTCTTTAGATGCTTACGAAATGTCAACAGTGAAGGGCTATTTTTTATGTGGAAAGGAAGTGTGTTCCACAGTCTAGAGACAGCGACAGGGAAGCATCTGTCTCCCCAGTTTGCCTTTTTCGTACGGGGGACTGGCAGTAGATGAGCTGAAGAAGAACGTAGAGTTCTAGTTGGCATGTATGTGCATAAGGCTTTTTTCAGGTATTGCGGCCCTATATTATTCATTGCCTTATAGGTGATGCACAGAGCCTTAAATTTTGTGCGGCTTCGAAATGGAAGCCAGTGTAGTCGTCGAACAATGGGGGAAATTGATGCAAATTTAGGTGTCCGGGTCAGAATTCTAGCAGCGGCTCTTTGGATTAACTGCATCTTACTCATAACTCGCTCCTGAGCGTTTAGCAATAGTCCGTTGCAGTAATCCATTTTAGATAGTACTAACGTGCACATAAGGGTCTTGCCTGCATAAAGCGGGAGAAACGGCAGAAGTATCCTGATCATTCAGAGGGTATAAAAGGATGACGAGACCACTGCGTTTGCGTGACTCATGCTTCTCATCAAATAGAACTCCTAAATTTCTGACCTTTTTTACTGGGATTGGGGGAGAACCCAGATCTAACGGCCACCAAGTGGGAGACCAAGATGGAGTCAACCGGCCAAAGATCAGGACCTCAGTCTTTTCTGAGTTCAACTTTAAACAATTGTGGTCCATCCAAGTACTGATTGCCATCATTCCATCTTGAAAATTTGCTGCTACTGCTTCTTCAGCAGTGCATTGCGGTCGCGCGAGTTATAGTTAGCTGAACTAACTATAACAGGGGAATTTCAAAGGTTTTGTATGAGTGAAATTTCCACCTAACTATAACATGTGTGAAACCTATGGTTTTTTCAGTGAATTTGCAAGGTTTTTTAAATGCTAATTCCTAACTTTAACATGTGTGAAACCTATGTTTTTTTCAGTGAAATTGCAAGGTTTTTAAATGCTAATTTCTAACTATAACGTGAGTGAAACCTATGGTTTTTTCAGTGAATTTGCAAGGTTTTTTAAATGCTAATTCTTAACTATAACATGTGTGAAACCTTTGTTTTTTTCAGTGAATTTCTAAGGTTTTTTCAATGCTAATTCCTAACTATAACGTGTGTGAAACCGAAGGTTTTTTAAGTAAATTTCAAAGGTTTTTAAAATGCTAATTTCTGTATCAATTTTTTATATTGTTTATTCCAAAAACTGCCTTTGTATATTGTAATACATTGACTGTATCCTGTAATATGCAACGGTGCAGATAGTTTTTATGATTTGGATAAAGTTGAACAGTATAGTCTACATCTTCAATCAACATATAAACAGTCAAATTTGTTTGTTTGTTAATTAACTTTTTTTTTCCAACGTGCGCACACCTCGCGATTTTAAAAAAAAAAGGGTTTTTTGCCCTTCGCGGTCCATCAAGGACCCCCTGAGAAGGCCTAGGAGGTCAGGGAGTCTCTACCCTAACCCATTTTCATGTTATCCACTCCTGCCTCAAGGGTGCGTACAATGTGCGCGCACCTCCAAATTTTTTATTTTCTTTTTTAATGGTTTTTTTGCCATTTGGGGTCCTTCAGGGACCCCCTGAGAAGACCTAGGGGGTCAGGGAGTCTCTACCCTGCCCCCTTTTCACGTTCTCCACTTTTGTTTTGAGCTCTTTTCTGCCTCGAGGGTGCGTGCACCGTGCGCGCGCCTCGCGATTTAAAAAAAAAAAACAATTTTTGGGGCCTTTGGGGTCCTTCAGGGACCCCCTGAGAAGGCCTAGGCGGTCAGGAAGTCTCTACCCTGCCCCTTTTCACGTTTTCCACTTTTTTTTTGGCTCTCTTCTGCCTCGGACACAAAATGGCGGCCAACACTTTCTCGTTTACACCGATTAGAATGTTGACAGACGTCTAACAACAAATCAGAATTCCACTTGCGCACACCCGATTCGCGCACCATGCGCCCATGGGTGCGCGCACGGTGCACGCTTATAGATATATATATTTTCTCAGAAGCTACTGGAAGGATTTACACCATTTAACCAAAAGTGTGATCTGCCAATCAGACTCCACCATTTTGCCAAATTTGGTGTAATTCCGTTCAGCGGTTCGGGCTGTAGCCGTGTCTAATCGTCCTTTGGAAATTAACATGGAGAAAACACGTTTTAGGACCACCCTTTTTTCTCAGCCCCCGCTTGACGAATCTTCCCGAGACTTTCAGGGAAAGAGCGGAGCGGGCCATCTTCGTTGAGAAATTCGCGAAGATTCAACAACCGGCGCCAACGTTATTCCCAATAGAATGTTGCGGATTTCCTATGGAAACTAGGTCCTAACTATAACTACCTACTGGCAACCGCCGGTAGGTAAATTTGGTCAGATTTTTGGATTGTTGTGCCGTTCTTTAAATGTCATGAATTCATGTGTTTAATGTTTATATATATGTACTATATATGGTGTTTGTAATTTCTATGTGCCATTTCATGTGCCAAGTGTATTTAGTGTGTTTTTATCTGTATACTTTTTCAGCCCTGACGAAGTTCCATTTGAAACGAAACGCTTTAGCTGATGTCCAAATTTTAAAATGAAAAAACAATAAAGGATATATTTTGGAATACATTTGAAGCTCACTGACTTCATTATGGTGTACCGTCCTTCTCCATGTGAACCGTCCCGCACCCTTGTAGCCAGACTGCACAACGCCGGGATACAAGGAACCTCTCTCAACTGGATCCTCTCTTTTCTCTCTGGCTGAACCCAGAGGATCAGAGTTCCCGCTTTCATCTCCGAACCCACAGAGATTAACTGCGGAATACTACAGGGATCATCACTTCGCCCCACGCTCTTCAACAACTACATGGCCACCCTCGATGCCATCGTCAGACAGCATAGGTTCAACATAGTATCTTACACCGAAGACACTCAACTCATCCTCTCCCTCACGAAGGATCCCAAAGACACCAAGCTTTGCTTCCAGGAAAGAAGGAAGGATGTGGCAACATGGATGAAGGAAAGCTGCCTGAAGCTCAACACGGAAAAGAATGAGGTCCTCATCCTGGGACCCTTGAACTCCGCATGGGATGACACCTGGTGGGCCTCCGCCCTCGAGATCCTCCCACCCCAACAGACCATGCCCAGAACCTCAGCATAATCCTTGACTCCTCCCTCACCATGACACGCCAGATCAACGCTGTCGCCTCCACCAGCTTCAAAGGCCTCTGCATCCTCCGAAAGACCTTCAAATGGATTCCCCCTGAACACAGAAAAACTGTCACCCACGCACTCATAACAGGCAGACTGGACTACGGAAACGCCCTGTGCGCCGGCATCAACAGGACCCAGCTGCACAAGCTCCAATTCATTCAGATTGCAGCGGCCAGGCTCGTCCTCTGGACCCCACAACATGAACACGTGAGGCAACACCATCTAGACCCACACTGGCTCCCAGTTGAGAAGAGAATAACCTACACACTTCACACCCACACCTACAAATCCCTACACAACATCGGGCCCAAATACCTCAACGATAGAGTCAGTTTCCATGCACCCAAAAGAACTCTCCAATCGGTAGACATCTCCCTAGCAGAAACACCCTGCATCCGCAGAAGCAGAACAGGTGGAAGGGCCTTCTCCTACCTCGCAGCCAAAACCTGGAACAAACTCCCTGTAAACATCAGATGATCCCCCAACCTGCACATCTTCAGGAAGGACCACAAGACCCTGCTCTCCGACTGATCCAGAGCTGCCCACCACCCCCTCCCCCCTGTGCCTAGAGACCCTAATGGGTGAGTAGCGCACTTTATAAACCTCTGATTGATTGATTCTGTGCTTCAAGGAAATGAATAATGTTTTGTAGGTGTTCTGATTGATGCTCAGCAATATCACACATTTGGAATGTGGAACAGGGAGAACTGGAATGGTTGATGTTTAAGGGAAAGAAAGCCAGTTGCCACTGGGTTGGTGACCAGTGAAGCTGCCCTGGGAAGTAGCATGGTAAAAATACTTTACCTTTCACGTTATGATTTGCAGACAGTTATCTGTGCCAATTTTGTTTGGGATACATCATGCATGCAGTGCATGATGTATCATCTTCTACTTGAGCTCTTGGGTACAATGAACATAATGGTTACATTCTCAGCTGCGGTGCTGCTGTGTCGAGAACGTACCCATTACGTCCAGGCACCCGCCAACTCAGCCATATTTATAGGCCGATCTGCCCCCATGGGGTCTGAAACCCCCTAGCTACCAGGGATATGTGTTTTGGCATGTTAGGGAATGATCCCTTAGGAAAGGGTACACCCCTTTTTTGGGGGGCAGTATTTTGACGGTTTCTGATGCCCCTGGGGCGGTTCACCCATATTTTTAGGCCGATCTCCACCCAAGGGGGGCAAGAACCCATTAGACACCAGGTACTGAATTTAGTGATAAATTGTGGAGTGGCCCCTTGGGAAACGCTCGCTCCCCATTATGGGACCAGTATTTTGGCCATTTTCTGCCTTCCTTGTGGCAGATTTGCCTTATCTTTAGGCCTGTATGCCTCAAGGGGGCAGAACGCCTCTACACATCAGGGATTTTCTTTATTTATATGTCAGGGAGTGGCACATCGGGCAAAGGTTTCTCCCCATTATGGGGGCAATGTGCTGTCCATTTTCTGACCTCCATGTGGACAAATCAGCCTTAATTTGAGGCCCATCTGCTCCCAAGAAAGGCAGAAAGCCACTTGACACCAGGGAAAGTTTATGTGTGTGTGTGTGTGTGCAGTGGAGTTCAGCTGACGGGCTATGTGCTTTTAGCTGATGCTCTGTGTACACTGGTGCATGACTAGTTATATGTGTGGACTAGTGCTTGGCTGGAGGTGCATGTGCACTGGTGCTTGGTGTATGGACATGCTTGAGACCTGTTTGTCAATTGTCTGATGTTTGAGTGCTTGATGCTGAGATTGGAGTTATATGAACAGCTGCCAGAGGATTATAGAGGGAGGCAACCATATTCTGTTGGTGGGGAGATCACATCAGTCAAACCCAAAGCAAAACATTATTTTCCACGTTGTGTGTTGTGCTCTTTAATGGAGACTCAACTTCTAATGAGGATTTTTTCCTTTTTCTCTTATGTTCAGATTTGTTTATAAGAATCATCTCTTTATGATGTCATGTGACCCCAGTTTTACACACCCCATTAGTGTCTGTTAGCCAATCTAGAACGAAAAGGAAAGAAGTAGGTTCTCAGTGTGGGCAAGTCACTTCAATAAGGTCACAGGCATTTTTTACTGTTTATACTGCCTATATTTTACTTATTTCAGTTCTTTCCAGACTGTGGGTCACAACCCACTAGTTGGTCGCAAGCCGATTTTTAGTAGAATTCTGTATTTATTTTGTCACAATTGCTGTGCTTCAAAGACAAACTTCAAATGTGAGGCAATGAGGCATATTTTCAGGGGCCTATCAACCATTTTAGCGGCACTTTTTTGCTGCTAAAGTGGCAATATTTGTTACTTCCTATTAGCAAGCTGTCACTAACAGGTGTTAGCGACAGCTTTCAGGTGATAGCAGCTGTTTTTTCTATCGCCTTGCATGCTAGCAATATTTATCTCTAATGACATGCAAGGTAGGGGTTCCTCCTCTAAATTTCACAAAAACTCCCACTACCCACACTTCGCCCTATTAGCAAGGATGAACCTGACCCGTTCAGTGATAAAAAAAAGTCACGCTAAGGCCCGTTAGCTGCAGGAACTTAAGATCAGAAAACAGCTGGTCTTAAAAATGGGTATAACACTTGGGCCCATATCTCTGCAGGTTTTGGTGCTGGAGAGCGCTGCAAGCAATGTTGCAGTGCTGCCTTGTGACAAAAATACAGTGCAGGAATGTGGACCATTAATAAGATAGTGTGCAAACCTGTGCCACAGTCATGAAAAGTGTTTCTGTGACAAGACAGAGTTGCAACACCTCTCTCTACGCCCTTCTTGCGACAGCACAGATGCGCTTTAACACTGGACAGTGCTCTATGACGCAAGTAATTATAGATACGTCTGGAATCCTGACGTATCTGCCTGCGCTAAAGTCATGCATTGCTGCAGTCATGTCACAACCATGATTTAACTCCAGCAATGAATGGGGCCAGCCTATCCCTGTGGCACTGCCTCACCCTCACTACTGCCAGCAGACAGGCGGAAGGTACTGACACAGTGCTGTTCATGAGGGGGTCCCGAATGTTGGTGCTCTTGGTGATCCATAGGTGGTGGTTGCGCGCTGGAGTGTCATCATTTTGAAGCATTGGTGGAGTGTTGGTGCGGAGAGAGTTGACGAGATGATCTTAGGTGCATTTGATCAGGCTGCAAGGGTGTGCGATGATGGTTGTGGCATCCGGTGGGCAAGTTGAAGACGTGATGTTACCAATTATGGTCGGTCCAGGAGAGTATGGTGTTGTGGCTGCAGTTGAAGTTCACGCTGGCGGAGGTGACGTGCTCGACCATGTGTCCTGCTATGTGACTTGGTGCACCGACCTGCCTCTTGGTCCGATGTTGGGGACCTTCCCCATGAGGGGGTGGTGTCCTGGTCACTGGGTTTGTAAAGATGAAACTTGAGTTCACCGAGTAGGATGTCATCGGTGGATGGGAGACCATGGGGTGCAATGAGGTCTACAATGGTATTGGAGAATGGAGGGCCATTGCCCGGGGGGCCTGCGCATGATGGTGCTGCAGAGGATGCTCATGGGCCTGGTCTGGATCTTGGAGTCAACTTAGTCCATGGTCACTCTTGGGTCATTAGAGCGCGTGGTCAGTCAGAGTGACCTTCTGTAGGTCATGGCAATGCCTTCTCCCTTACAGTCAGGGTGCTTCTTGCGGGTGATACTGCAGCCATCAGTGATGGCGATGGCGATGTCCCTTCCGGATCAGAGGTTAGTCCTGGCAGGCGAGGTGGTGGGTTGATGGCGAGGAGGCTGCTGGCATCGTAGCAGTCGAGTGTCCAAGAGGAATGCTCCTTGGTGCTGAGTGTGGTCCAGGGGCAAACGGATGCAAACGGCATAGCCTATGGTTACCTTTGGCATGGGAGGTGACCATTACAATGCAGGCAGTACATTGTTAACAACGCAAGTCCGACAACGCAGGGGCCTTAACATCGTATTTGAATACAACGCATTGTGAGGTCAGTAATGGGGTAATTTAACGTTTTTCGGGTGGGTATGGGTTTCGGATTTAAACATTTTTAATTGGGATGTGTTTTGGTGTAAAATATGAAAAATGGGGTGTATTTTGGGGTTAAAAATGAAAAACGGGGTGTATTTTGGGATAAAATATGAAAAATGGTGTGTGCATTAGTCTCAAATGAGATTTTTAGGTGTGGTGTGGGGTTCAAAAAGGAATTCCAGGCTTCATGGTTGGGTTTGTGGTGCAAAGGATAGTTTGGGTTGCACTAATATGAAGTGGGAACAGTGTTCTTAAAGTCTCTGCTATGCAACACCTACTCTACTGTTGCAATGTGCCTATTATTAGTATGCATTGGAATGGAATGCAATGTTATGGTTTGCGTTGCAACTTCGTATGTGCCTTTGGCATATAAGTGGAATGCCTGCTGTGCATGGGTGCACAGCAGCCACAATTGAGAAGTGCTTGGGGGGCTGGACAGCTGTGAGGTGGTAAACGCCGGAAAGAAAAATGGATGGTGCATGGACCCTGGGATGTGTGTGTGAGTGGGTGTTGCTAAAAATGTATTGAGGGAGGTCTTACCTCGAAGCTGTGTCCCATGTCATCGTAGCTCCTGCTCTCCTGCGTCTGCCTCCAGGAAAAGGAAGTAGGCAGCCATGCTCCCTCCCTGAGTCAATCACAGCGATGCGGCGGTGTAATTGATAATTGGTAATGGGTCAAGTCATGCAGCCAGGGGCTGGACGGGTGGCCATGTTCTCCATGCAGTCTGAAAGCCAGCCTGCATTGCGAACAGGGAAGTGCGCATGACTGCTTTGGGAATCCTGAATGGGCCGACAAAACAGTCATTGGGCACTTCAGTGGGCATGCCAATCTGCCCATGCCCTTCTCTGTGTTTGGAACAGTCCTAACAAACCTCCCACCACCCGGTGATACGGAGCATGATCACATAAGTTAGTTATCCTTTGTTTTTCCCTTTTCATTCTGTATTTTTGAGTTCTCTGAGCCAGGACTTCCTGATTCCTGCCGCTGCTACTCCTGCGGCCCGCCCCCCTGTCCTTGAACATTCACGCATCCCAGATGATCGTTCCTCATCCCTCCCCTACTTAATGGCAGCCCCTGCGCAGTCGCGCTGCAGACGTTCGCAGCCAGTGAACTCCATACTTGGATCTCCAACTGCGCATACAAGATCGCCCCACTAAGCAAACCCGATAAAGAGCACCCCAGGAAAGCCGCCTGGTTCACAACTGATCTCCAAGAAGCAATACACACCTGCAGATGCCTGGAGAAGAACTGGAGAAACACCAAGACACCTGAAATCTACACCACCTACAAGGACGCCATGACGGATTACCACAACCAAATCCTCAACAACTCTAGGCAACTCTTCGAGGCTATTAATGAATTCACCACCCCACGCAGAGGAGCCACAGACATCATCCTGTCCCAAGAGCTCTGCGATAAGCGTGTAACCTACTTCCACCACAAGATCAAAAATACTCCACAACAACTTTGCTGACCATCCACCATATGCCACAGCCGGTCCCCCGCCCCCCAACACACCAGCCAGCCCACCATCTCCACCTGGACGCTGGTCACAGCCGAATACACCGCCTCGACCATGAAAGGCATCAACTTGAGGGCCCCCACCGACCCCTGCCCTTCTCTCATCTACCACAGCACAGAGATCGCCCTACTCACACCCTAGACGACATAGGCACCCTCCAGGACCAAGGACATTCCGCAGCCCTCATCCGACTCAACCTTTCAGCGGCCTTCGACACTGTCTCCCACCACACACTAGTTGCCAGACTACACTAAGCCAGCATACAAGGAACAGGCATGGACTGGATCCGATCATTCCTCTCCGGAAGAGGCTAAAGATTTAGACTGCCACCCTTTCTCTCCAATCCCACGTTCATCACCTGTGGAGTCCCACAGGGGTCATCCCAGAGCGTGCCCTCTTCAACATCTACATGGCCCTCCTCACCGCCATCCTGTGCTGATGACACCCAGCTCATCATCTCCCTCACCAAAGACCCCCCCACCGCCAGACTCAACTTCCAGAAAGGAATGCATGACATTGAAGTTTGGATGACCAATAGCTGCCTGTAGCTCAAAGCCAAGAAGACAGTAGTCCTCGTCCTTGGAACCACCCCTTCAGCATGGGACAACACCTGGTGTGCACCACCCTCGAAGGCCCACCTACCCCTAGTACAACACCAAACACCTCGGCATCGTACTCGACTCATCCCTCACCATGAACCAATAGGCTTACGCCATCACCTCAAGCTGCCTCAACATCCCTCCGCATCATCCGCAAGACCTTCAAATGGAGCCCCCCGGAGTCAAGGAAGACAGTCGCCCATGCACTTATCACCAGCAGATAGCTATTGCCAGGTATTCATAATATTCCCCTTTGTTTCCTACATCGAATGCGTTTACAGGCTTGTTACAGTGCCATGATTGCCTTTGCGGAAGTGTCAGGGCGCTAGACCTAAGGCTGATCTCTAAGAGAGCCGAAGGGCAAACGACATCTGTTAAAAACATCTGCTACAGGACAGTTAGCCCCAGTCTACCCCCCTCCTCCCCACCACATAGCCATCACTGGGGCTACAGAGGGTCATTACAGTTCTCCCGAGAAGGACGTGTCCTAATATCGAGCTAAAACACAACACTAGCAGATGGACAAATATCCCATATTTACATCTCATTTAACCCCAGTGTGCCCTGTGAAGACAGTTCTATAATTGTTTTTTGCAGTTTTTTTATGTAGAGTTTGGTGAAAGGGATTATTCTTTATATAAGTGCTACCAACTTCGGTAAATGACAGCAGGCCCCAGGAAATAAAGCATTTGCCCATGATCATAGAGTGAGCAGGTGGTGTTATAAGTCAGGGGCTCTCGTTTGACAGCAGCTGAAAGAGACAATAGACCGAATCTCTGCAAGGGCTTTGGGCATTGCGTGTCAACAACTGGAACACATTTGGAGGAGTAATTCTTAGATCAGTAGAGGAGGGCAGATATCAATAGTGTAGCAGGTGCAGCTGCACCGGGACCTGAGAGTCTGAATTCACCAAAGATATTGCTGACTAAGTTGCTGACCTTTTTATAGCTAAACTAAGGGATAAAGGGGTAACTTTTTCATAGAAGGTGGAAGTGCCCTTATGTAGCACTCTTCACAGGAACCCCTGTCTCTGAGGAACGACCATCTCTAGCCCCTGCCCAGCCTGCCCCCCAGTGACCAGAAGCAGTCCTCTAGCTCCCCCATCACGTTCTATCTCTCCCTGAACATAACCCCTCATCTCCTGCAATGTCTAAGCCAGACTAGATCTCTCATCACCTTTCCAGTGACTTGACTCCCGTCCATCCCTTGTCTAAATACTCAGCCATCAGTCTTCTGCCTAGCCACATGCTAACCCTTCTCACTACTCCTCTCATTTACTGTGTCTCGCTCCTTCTTTTTCTAGTTCCCAGACTAACTCATCTACCATCTAGCGCCTTTCATAAATCTGAACCTCAGTGGCTCAGAGTTTAAATACGGACTCACCGCGCAATACGTCTACTCTTTCAGCCATAACTGATCCACATGACAATGTTCCAGGTATCCTTGGGGCCATGACAGTTTCCTGTATAACGCTATCCCATTTGTAGGTCAAGTCTTATCCTCTCCGCGCCTGTAGCTCCTGCTGTGAAGGTCTCCCAGCATGGTCAGGGTCATTGTATGTGTGTGAGTGCAGGGGTGACCCGAGGGCTTGTGCCAGGGTCATGTTAAGCATTGGTAGTAACACCTCAATTACCACCCTTGCACCAGTGGTCTTGTTGCTGTCAAGGGGAAGGTCACAGTTTCCGGACATTGGGCTTTGGTGCAGCCACCTCATGCTAACCTCAGGACAAAAAAGACTGTTGTCTTTGTTAGTTCTCTTACCATCACCAGCCACTTTCTGGACTACGGGGCATATTATCAAGCCCATTATCACCGCTTTAGCGGACTAATGCTAATGCGCCAATCGCTTGGTATCACCTTCTACTGGCTAAATCACTATCGCCATCAAGCAGAATTTAGCTGGAGTATTCACGACAGTTCCCTGAAACTATCGCCTGTTATCGACGTTTGGTAATACATTGCTAACAAGGCAATACATTTCAGGGATAGGCAGCGCTAACAAAACTCCTGCTAACTGGAGTTGGCAATAGTTATCGCCAGGTATTGATAATATGCCCCACAATCTTCTTGCAAATTAGTGATTCATTTTTTAAACAAGGGGATTAGTGTTAAAAAAACCTCTCACTTTGCAATGAGAGAATGAAAGGTGAACTGAATTATGCTGCTATGTTGCTGGGGTACAGGGAGTGTAAAAAGAAGGCTGTAGGATGTCATTTTTAGTAGCGCACAAACAAATGTAAATACCAGAAAATAAGCAGTATGCATTCTGCAGTTAGGTAAGCAAAAATTAAACTTTTTTTTTGTAATTCTGAAAAGTGATTGAAACGAAGATTTTCATAGGATCAAAACAAAACAAGACAGTTTACTAAGTGATACACAAATGATAAATATTCACTGAAACCTGAATTCCACACATTATCATTTGTGTGCAATTTAGTTTTGTGAGTAAAACTGTATGTCTGTGCACATTAAGTAGCGTTTTCAATGGAACATTTGCTGTCTGTAAATGAAAGTGCACTACCCCACAATGCTTTTGTTACATTGCCAAACTACCCACCTCATGTCTATTAAAGTTAGGTGAGCCACAAAAGTTTGTCATTCTAAAAATTGGATGCACTTTTTAAAACTTTCTCAGAAGCACTGGCTTATTTCTTTTTCCTTGTGTGTTGGTTCTGGTGGCAAAATAGAACCACAATTCTTTTCAGGGCGAAGTCACAAGCAAACCGTAAATTAACATGTGCTCAGCTCTTGAGTAGCTTGGCACAGGGCAGGTTTAGCTCCAAAGTAATGTGTAATGTATTTGTGCACCACTTCAAACCGTAACAGAATATAAACACACCACAAAAGGATCCCATAACAGGCTGAGAAATATAGAGTGCTTTTTAATAAATCAACAATACTAGAATAACAAAAATCTAATCAGTAGAACCAGACATTCAATTTCATAGATTTTTGTAAAAATAGCACCACAAGGCATACATGCCAACTTTGGATATGTGGTACAAAAGGGGGTGGTGATGGACGGAGCATCTGAACCAATCAAACACTCACACCCAGTCAAAAGATCTGGGTTTGATCCATACCCGTTCTTTAGCCCACTCTGCCACCCCAGTCCTGCTTTGGCCGCCATAAGTGTGGCAGGGTCTGCTCTGACGTGAGTCCCTTGCTCACTTTGCCACTAGATTCATGCAAGCCGGGCTGAAGACGGCTGGAATGCCAGACACCCGTCCTCGGAAGCTTGTTTACGGTCCAGGGAAGACATGGCTTGGCAGTTCGGGCTGGACTGTTCCCATGAGGCACACGGTCAGACTGATTTGCATATAGCCATGTCTGAACTGGGGTGGCAGAGTGGGCTAAAGAACGGTGATGGATTAAACCCAGATCTTTTGACTGGGTGTGAGTGTTTGATTGATTCAGATGCTCCGTCCATCACCAACCCCTTTTGTACCGCTTTTGGCCGCCATAAGTGTGGCAGGGTATGCTCAGACGTGAGTCCCTTGCTCACTTTGCCACTGGATTCAAGCAAGCCGGGCTGAAGATGGCTGGAATGTCAAAAACCGGTCCTCTGAAGCTTGTTTCCGGTCCAGGGAAGACATGGCTTGGCAGTTCGGGTTGGACTGTTCCCATGAGGCACAGGGTCAGACTGATTTGCATATAGCCATGTCTGAACTGGTGTAGCAGAGTGGGCTAAAGAATGGTGATGGAATAAACCCAGATCTTTTGACTGGGTGTGAGTGTTTGATTGATTCAGATGCTCCGTCCGTCACCACCCCCTTTTGTACCAACTTTGGATATGTGGTCATGCCAACCCGGGACAAAAGTCAAAAGTTCAGGTTGACCATGATGGAGTGAGGGCTGGCTACAGGGACCCAGTTAGGCTTGCTGACAGATTATGTTAAATCGTGGTTTGCGAAGCATTGCGAGGATCTGCGAGGATGTAGTGCGCAGTCGGGATGATGATTCAGTTCTGAGGAGAGGTATGGGTGCAATGCAGAGTCTATCATTGTTGTGGCTGCTGTCAATGAGGGATGCAAGGGCCTGTGCGAAGGATGCATCGTGTAAAGGTGGTTCTGAGGTGAAAATGGGCTGTTATGGTAAGAGGGTCATTGTGGTGGCTCCGATCCATGCAGCAGTGGCAAATCATGGGCTTTGTTTGGGGGTTCATCATGCAGTTGAAGAGATGTGTTGATTCCTCCAGATCCACAGCGCCTGGCAGAGCACGTTTGCCCACTTCCAAGGGTCCAGGACTGGGGTGGCACCACTTGGCAGGGTATACCCACATATGACAAGTCCAGGTGCAGGTGTAAGGTTGTTGGAAGCCCGATGTTTCCCTGAGGCTTCTTTTCAGTCTGGCAGATTCCTTCTTCCTCTCAGAGTGAACACAGGTACTGAAGAGTTGGTGTCTGAGATCCAGTATTTAAACTCAATTGAGCTTTTGAAGTGGAGGAGTGGCTTCTAGAGTTTTCCTTTTGAAGTGCCATGTCTTTGCTGTCCTAGCTCCAAACTACCCTTTGTTTGGTGGCTGAACACATCCTATTCAAGTGTAAGGAGTACTGGGCTAAGCTCCGCACTTCCATTTTCCCAGTGATGGCCCATCCAGGCATACTTAAGCTCTTCATTGTATGTGGCTGTCAAGGTGGAACGCACAAAGTCCAATTGTCATCTGTCATTTAACCCAATGACTGGCGGCAGGCACTAAATGGCTAAGGAAGGAAAATGGCAACTTTCTGAACATGGGACTGGTTTGCCCAGATGTGGGTCCCGTGCTCTCCATTCCACTAGAGCCAATCTATCCTGGCTAATGAGGGGTGAAACCCTGAAACCGGTCCTGGAATACTTGTTTCCAGTCAGGGCTGAGGAAGGGTGACATACCCTGCAACCTATCCCAGGATGCTTGTTTCCGGTCCAGGGAGGACCTGGCCTGGGGGAGAATGTGTGCATTGTCATCATTCCGTCCATCTTTTTTTGATGTAACACTTTTTGCCCTAAGTGGGATGGGTATGCCCAGACGTGGGTCCCTTGCTCACTGTGCCGCAAGATTCAAGCTAGCCTGGCTGAAGAAGGGTGACTTACCCTGAAACTGGTCCCAGAATGCTTGATTCTGGTCCAGGGAGGACCTGGCCTGGCATTTCAGGCTGGACTGTTCCCATTGGGCACAGGGTCAAGACTAATTTGCATATGGCTAGGTCCAAACTGGAATGGCATGGTGAGTAAAAACACTATGGATTTAGGCCCAGATGTCTGTACTGGGGTTATTGTATGACATTGTTCTGCATTCTGTCCATCAATTGTTCTTTTTGCAACTTTCTAAGCGTGACATGTGCAAAATTGTAATTTTAAATCCGACTTCACTATAAGTTAGAATTTTCAATTAATATTCCTAAGACATCAAACAAGAAATGGTTACCTGATCCCATTTGGAAATGACAGCTTATTAAATGTAGTAAGGCAACTCCAAAGTCACTCTATGGAAGAAGTAGGCCTTGCAGTAGTGAAAAGCAAATATGAGTGTTTCACTACCAGGACATGTAAAACATCATATTACTTGCCTAACTTTTTAAATACATTGCATCCTGCCCACCCTGGGGGCTGTTTAATGTCTACCCTAGGGGTGACTCCTACATATTTAAAAGGAAGGTTTTGGCCTGGCACAATTTTGCCAGGTCAAAATGGTAGCTTAAAACTGCACACACACGCTACAATGCCAGGCCTGAGGAATGTTTAAGGGGCTACTCAAGTGGGTGGCACGACCAGTGCTGCCGGCCCACTAGTAGCATCTAATTTACAGGCCCCAGTCCCATGTTGTGCTACCTTACTAGGTTCGTACAAGTAAGGTAAATATGCCAGTTGGGCTCATAGAAATTCCACCATACTTTAAGGAAAGAGCACAAGCATTAAAGTAAACTGTGAACATAAGAAGCCAGCTCCTAAAAATGTTGGTGTACATGTTACCTTCTCGCATACTTAGACACATCTAGGATGTCAGTAGGTTCACACTTAGATCAATGAGGGTTAAAGTTAAATATAATCCTAAAATAAAATCAGCACCACCTGGTAAAGGTCCAACTATTTATCCAGAATGGTGACAGTCAGACATGGTGTGGATCCTCAATACCAATGGCAGTACATTGACAGTACTTAGTATTGAAGGCATAAAAAGGTGGGTACCATGATATCAATGAGGATGTCAAGTCTACTGTTTTTCTTAAAAACAACAAATAATATTGACAAATTAAATATTAAGGGGCCGATTACGATGGCGGTCTGAAAGGCTCCGAATGGGATTCAGTTTTGGACAATCTGATTTAGAACCTATTTTTCTAACCTAATCGGATACATTTCTGAGAGACCGATTACGATGCATGAAAACCATTCAGGCTGTGTCCCATTTGGTTCCGAATGGTGTTCAAACAGCCCAAGTTGTTCGGATTCGAATCGTACAGCTCTTTGGACACTGTTTCCGACAAAGTGAAGTTTGATGTCCGATTCTGACAATCGTTCCGAATCGATCTGTCTGACATGAAATAGCTGTCGGAATCTGGTTTTGGGGGCCCATAGTAGGCCCCAATTCACCTGTAGGCCTCCGGTTGGGACCTGTGGGTGTACCCATGTGGCCCCTCTTTACAACCATGCACAGTGTGGCACGCCCCATGGGGTGCCCATCACAGGGTGCAAGGTTTTCCCGAACCACCTCTTTCTTCAATGAGAGCCTGGGTGCTCACTCGAGGACAGACTCCCATTGAAGTCAATGCAATGTTTGGAAGCATCGTAATCGGTCAGTCAGACTGGCAGAACTCGATTTGGTTGGAAACGATAGCGATACCGCTTCGGTCTGAAGAGTTTCTGACCGACATCGTAATAGGCCCCTTAGTATTTTAATATTGTTGATTTATATTATCAGTTTTGGTAGTTTATTTTAATATTGGTTTTGTTAAGAGCTTTTTAATTAGTAGTATTTTGGGTTTAATTAGGCTGTTTTTGAAAGTTTCTTAGTTTATTTTTTGTTTTAATTTCATTTGTAAGTAGAATGTTTTTGGGTCTTTGGTTTATAAATACGTTTTTAGTGAGCATTGTTTGAAATTAATGCTTTTGAAGTGTTTTAAAATGTTATGTTTAATGCACTTGAAAATAATTATATTTTTAAGAATATTGTGTTAATATCATTTTCAGCAATATTGTTGTAACATATCTTTTTAGTAATTTATTGTTTTAATTAATATTTACATTATATGTGTTACTGCTGTTTGTATATTATGAGTTTTTTAATTTATTTTGTCATTCTAATTGAGTTAGACTGTATTATTTAATTTTTAACAGTACTGTAGAGTGTTGTAGTGGGGTGTGTTTGTACAGGGATATGTGGGAAATTAATTCATAATTAATTATGAATTATTTCTGAGTTGGAAATTGATTATGTAATTGATTATTAATTATGTATAATGTGTAATAGTGGTTTATTTTAATTATATTCAGGTGCAGGCAGCTTGAATTGTAGTGGTATAGGGAGGGAAGGTAATAAGTAATAATGAATTACCAATTCATTAATAATTGCTATTGATTAATTGATAGTGAATTAGATAAATGATGTGATACCTATTTATTTTAGTTATAATTCAGATGTGGGATGCTGGGTTTGAAGGTATTTTAATTAAAGTTAGTTCTTTTGTACAATATTTAATATTTGACTGCTGCTATGTAAATTAATTAAGCTGTTAATGACTGTGTAATTATTCTGCTGTTTAATTATTCTTTTATGCCTATTAGTATTTGTATGCGCATTACGAGTGTATTTGTAAATGTCTTTTAGATTGTGAATAAGCTGGTTCAGAAAATATATATATATATATATTTTAAATAATTTATATAATTGATTTTACAGATGATGTACATGGGTTCTGAGGTGAAGAGAGGTAGGTGGATTCTCTGGGTTCTCCCAGTGAGGAAGGAGGTGATCCGTTTGAGGGCATTTCCTTGGATTTCAATGTTGTGAAGCACCTTGATAAGGATGTAGTGTGATAAAGGGCAACGTCTGCTGATTCACATTCATGTTTTCTCCAGGTAGGCATTTTTTGGTATAATAATATTATACTACAGAGGGATCAACCCCTCAACTTTTTCACCCTTGTGACTACCTAGCCAGATGAAGTGTACAGGATTGCCCTACTAAAGATATTTCACCTTGAAAATAGTTATCAATTCTGGAAGTTAGAAATTTCAGTCAGCTCAACCACCAACTTCAATTTAACTTACTTAACTCACTGGTTGGTAGCAAAGGATTTGTAGATCCTGGTCATGTGTATTAAGGACACTCTGACATTGTTCTCACATTGTTTGTTACATTTCTAGTACAATGGCATTGAATGTGGTTCTACGAGGCTGAACCATATGATTTCTTTATAACGTTGGACCTTCATGGACTCCCAGTTGAGCAGCGAGTTCATTAGGAAGCCTAATGCATTCTGAGCAAGTCTCTCCACAAGAACGATCCCACCATATTAGACCTCTTGTTACTCCTTAAACCCCTGGAAGTTCTTTGAGATCTTCCTCAGCCCATTTGCCCACATACAGAAGATGAAGCTGGGGGGCTGCTCCTTTTCCCACCTGCCCCCCCCCCCAGTCTGTTGAACTCTCTCTCCCTTGTCCTTCGTCAGTTAACTTGCAAACTTTTCTTTCACAAGTCACTGAAAACATGGCTGTATGGCAACTAACTCTCTGGTAATTACCTTCATATGATGATTGTTCTAGCATTGGGAGGCCTTCTGGTAGCCATATGCTCTATACGAGTTACAGAATTTAATAGAATAGAACCACTGCGCATAAGTGTCTATACTTTTGTCATATTGTCTTGATAAATTGCTATAACTAATTTGACTTGGCATTTTGTAATTCTGTATACCGTAAATGAATTGTCGTTGTCATGTTGTATCAATACCCCACGCAAGTCCTCTTAGAAAGGCTTATTCTCAGCTGCCAAAGTGAACATGACATTCCCCACAGAAATCAGTTTATTTTTGTGAATCATACTGTGTGTTGGCTGTGGGAGTCCTTTATATTCTAAATTAATTGTTGTCTTTCTTGTTGTATACATAACACATGCATGTCCTCAGAGGAAGGCTTATACCCAACAGAAAGGGTGAGTCAGAGATTTCCGACAGAAAAAAAGCTTTTGTGAGATAGGCTGTTTGGTTCATGTGGACACTCAGTACAAGCTTACATCAAGCTGGTGGTCTCTGTTTTCCATATCTTAACAATCTGAATACCTACAGTGACAATAACAAGGAAGGAATTTGGGTCCTGGTTCTATTTGTGACTGTGACTCAGTATGTGTACCACATGCATTTCTGAGAGGATGGGATAGCTGCTTGTACCAAGCAACCAAAGGGTAAGCAAGAGAGTCATCATAGAAACCAATTTACCTTTGAGGGTTAGACTATTTTTCTTGGTTGGAGCTAAGTTCTGTACACCTTGAGCGTGTGGATTCTCTTCCTGATACCACAAAACCTCTATTGTACTACATTGATGGCAATGTGGACATGAAATAAGTCCTGATTTGATCTGTGCCTGTGAATGGTGAAGCTCGTGCTTGCATTTTTGTATTGAACATATCCCTATCATTATCCCCCACTTTCTCCTCTCCTGTTCAGCTTATATCTTGATTCTCTGGCCAATCAGCTTCATGAAAAGGGGTGGTTAATGTTTATGTGGACACATGGCATTCAGCTTCTGTTGAACATTGGTTAAGGTCGAGATTAGAGAAATCATTTGCTTTCTCTTTCACTGGAAAAGGACTGGGAATGGCAGTCCTCTTACCATTTCAAGTTTAATCCACCTATATTAAAGTCTTGCTCAGTTGCAATTATGTAGAGACTGGGAATAATGTCATTTTTTTAGGAACCTTGACATCATTTTAGATTCTAAACTCTTCTTCAGTGCATGTGACTTAGCAGTCTCAAAAACTACTTATTTATTTTAGCTCTGTCAAGCGTATGCTTCCTTTTATTTGAATGATTTTCATGATTAATGCCTTATTCACTATCGCCCTGATTACTACATTGCCATCATCTTTAACTCTCGTAGTAAAAACCTCGCCATACTCTAACATATTCAGAAAGCAGCAACCAGAATTATTTTTGGTCTTCGCAAATTTGATCATATTTAAACCAATATAAGATCTGTGTACCTCCTCCCCTTTATGGGAAGAATTGCATTTGAATCCCTCTGGCTCATGCATATTTTCAAAGTTAATTATCTAAAATGTTCTGTTATAAACTGCTCCCATCACAAATCCGTCATAAAGCTGTGATTATCTCTCCATAGACTCTTGGTGATTCCTAAATTAAATAGTGTCTTCTATGATGGTAAATCCTTCGAGGTCCTCATAGCCACTATGTTGAATAATCAGCAATCGATCAGAGATGAAAGAAAACCTCTTTCATTTTCGAATATGAATACAAAGTTGGAATTTCTGGGTTAGTCACAAGGTGTCTGGATGTTCTGAATTGCTATGTTAAGCAGACAATTCTCTTCATCACCAAGAGACATCTTTTTGGGAAAACCATTTGTTTCCCTGCAAATTTCGATTTAGAATGTAATATAAACAGGAGTTTTTGTCTGGGCACTTGATGAACGAATTAGGGGGGTATCTGAGGATGTTTTCATATTCAGTAGCACTAGCCAACAGAAAAGTAAAGCTTCTTAAGGTAGATACACCATGCCTCTGATTGCCCCCAAGAATAGCCTGTAAGAAATTTCATTTTGAGCATTTTGGGCAGCAGTGCTTTAATGGCTAACACTGGAATAGAGAGGAGGGTCTTAGGCCTCAAATGCAATTTGCGAGAGGGGATATATCCTGATTGTTAATGTTCATGTTTACTGCTCTCCCAACTGTTTATTTATTTATTTATTTATAGAGCTTTATAAATCACAAAATTGAACCGCAGGAATTATAGTGCTGTACATACTGACAGAAACCACAAACCCATTATAGTACATGAGATTAATTAGTCAGTTTGTTGCTTGTCACATGGTAAACCATCGTCCTCACAGAGAAATGTGAGAGAAACAATGTGTTCATGGACTTTAAAGCAATGCTCCTTTCAAAGACAAGGCAGTGAAACATAAAAGCTTGGCAGGATATGCCAAAGGTACAGGGTGGTACAAAAGGGGTTGGTGATGAACGGAGCTTCTGAATCAATCAGACACTCACACCCAGTCAAGAGATCTGGGTTTAATCCATCACCGTTCTTTAGCCCACTCTGCCACCCCAGTTCAGACATGGCTATATGCAAATCAGTCTGACCCTGTGCCTCATGGGAAGAGTGCAGCCCGAACTGCCAAGCCATGTCTTCCCTGGACTGGAAACAAGCTTCCGAGGACCAGAAGGTACAGGGTGATCATCACCTTAAGCCAGCCCTTGCAAAAAATAGTTCAGGACTCTGGTTACCAGAATCTTCTTGATCTCTTTGTCGAAGGTGTGCGTCGCTGGGTTGACTGAATCTTTGATGGTTGTGAGTTCCCTATACGTAGTGCGGATCCTGAGATTGTGCAGGCAGAGATCTTTTTTTTAGAATCTTGAGGGTTTCAGCAAGAAGGAATTTGCACACCTTAGGGGGGGCTTTGCCACCTGAAATCTTAAGCTTGTCTGTAAAGTGTCTTGGTTTACTGTGGTGCATAGCTTTGTGTGCCATGCACGTTATTTTCACCTGGATCATCGCTTCTAATGGGAGCCACTGGAGCAACTTTAGAGAGGGTTTGATTTGATCAAAACATCTTCTGCCTTTTATCAGTCTGGCTGTGGCTTTAAGGGTGGACTTGAGTGGTGCCAGGCTTAATTTAGGCATTCCTGTTAATGTTGCACTCCTATAATCCAGTCTGGAAACAACCAAGGTTTGCACTGAAGCTTTGAAGTCTATAGGTGGGAGGAAAGGTTTTACCTCCTTAAGTATGTTGACTGGAGTGGTGTGGCTCACTGGTTAGAGGCGGCAGACCCGGAAGCAGAGAATGGCCTGGGACCAGGGTTCAATTCCCGACGCGGCAGGGTCATGGACCAGGGTCAGCGGACTCGATAATTCTCGCCTCGGTGCCTACTCTAACCAGGGATCACACTCGGCAACTCTGGGCATTAGCTTGCCTCATCTCTACAACGGCGCCCCCACGTACGCAGGGGATGCCTGGTTTCACCTTGGAGATACCCAGTAGGGTCCATCTCACAGGGAAAGCCAGGACAGGTTCCCCAGCGGTCTACAGCGCAGAGATACCCCATGTGGGGTGATTCATGCGCTTTACAAGACATTATTCGTACAAATAAAAAATGATAAGACTATTTATAGAAGGTTCAGACTAATATAAAAGAAAAACACTTAAGGCTTGATCACCTGTTTGGCTGTCCAACCGCCCAACCAACACATCTGCTAGTAGACCAAAGGGCTGGCGGTCTTCAGACTGCCATATTAGAAGTGTACCATCGTGTGGCTGTAGATATCTTCCAGAAGTGGTGGATATTTTTCATATGTATCAATGCTTATGTTAACATTTTGACATCATATGTGTCAAATACACACATATGTATGATACATGTGAAAAAAATACCATTTACCCATCTACTATCTGCCAGAGTCGGGCCCATATGTGGGCAGTCTAGGCAATGGGTATATGGCACAAACAGGACTTACCTGTATATCACTTCAAACATGGTCGTAATCCTCGGGGTGAAGATGCTGCTGTGAAGTGGGGACCTAAAGAACGGAAGCTAGGTCGAACTCTAATGGGAAGAACAGGAAATGGATGAGTACGCACCCCAAATCCTTTGTTTCCCCCCACTTGATGCTGGAGGTCCCACTACCACGGTCGGCTCGTAGGAAAGCCAACTCATAATATGAAATGTGGTGAAACTCCTCTGTACCACCCTATGGCAGCTGCTTTTCCCCAACCCCAGCGCTCTGCGGTGTGCTGGCAGTGTAGGTGGTTCAGCCTAGGTCTTTGCAATAGCAATATCTGACCAACTCGTGATATGGCAGTCATTCAGCTGAACTCACGGCAGTCGGACCACAACCCCAAGTAAGACGGTTCATGGACTGCCAAAATCGTAATAAGGCCCTTAGACATCTAAAAATACACACATAGGACATGATTCACAAAGGTAAATTTACATTTACTATTTTTTTGGTGTTCACAAACTGCGATTTTAAGCTTACAGTAATTTTATGACTGTGGAGACTTTGTAATCATGAAAGATTGTCCTGTCCTATATTTTTATGTGTGGAGTTCTCTGCCCCAGCAGTTGCGGAGTCTCTGCACTGATGACATCCTTAGAATGGTATAATATTCCATGCATATGAAGATGTTATGTTCTCCATATCACTTTGGGGAAAGATTTCTACATTCAGCTCGAAGAACAAAATCTCGTTTGCACAGAGACTGGCAATATGAGTTGTCTGATAATGAGCACAGTTTTCCTCTAATGGATTTTGGCAGGTCAAACGTGTCGAAATGTATTGGGAAAAAAACTAGTAAAAAAAAAGGGGGAAATCTGCATAATCTTGTGTGCCATATACCAATTCTACATGTTTCGACTCTTTTTTTATGTTGAAAACATAACGTATTTTCCACTGCTGGTAAACACCTTACACTGGGGAAATGGTATTTACCATGTGAGGTTATTACCATACCAACTTCTCCCAACTTTTAACATGGGTATTGGAAGTTAATATATAGGTTTTGGCACCTGATGAAATCTAGTGTGATTTGTATTTTGCTTTAAGGTTGTCGCTTAAACTGAGCACCTTCATTGCTTCAGAGGAACATGTGTGGGCACTTACACCATCAATTATTAAGTTTCGATTTAAATTTAGAATCTCTAATTTCATTACGAAAAGTATTTGTTCTTGCTAGAAATAAACTGATCATTGCATTGAGAATATCACAGCAAACTTTATAAATGACTTTATAAATCATGTCCCATACAAGTTTTTGTTTTGTTTGTGGGTTCAACATGTTAGATATGGAACCGCTTGTAATGATAACTGACTTTGAAAAAATACTACAATAGATGGGGCTTCCCTGTTGTGAGTTTGTAAGTGGTCCAATACAATTGAAATACTTACGTTGGGTAAAACACTGCTCGTGTTTGGAGAAAAATAAAGATGATCCTTAACGTGAAGTAAATGAGTTAGGCTGTTTAATGGCTTGTTGGAAATTAATTGCGGTTAAATCCGTCCAAACGGTTTAAAAGGATGCCTGTGAGGAAATGATAAACAGATTAAGACAGCTTCCATTGCCTGGCATCTGGCTACAGCAGATGCCAAGTAACACCCTGGGTTTGTGCCGGGTTATTGGGTAAAGTGGAGAGTGGAGCTAGGGGAAGAATGTGGAATGCAGTCAGTTATGAGTTGAGAGCAATGTGAAGCTAGCAAAGAAAACTCATATATTTTATGTGCCAATCTGCTTGTTTGTGTAATTGTTCCTCCTCCACAAAAACAGAAACAAAGATGCTATTAGAGGAACATAATTACTTCACAAATGTATGTGCTGTTTACGGTTGTCTAGCATGTAGTCGTATTTTCAAAGACATTGACTGCTTTTGGGCTTACAATGAAGCAAATGAACACTACAAGTAATCCTTTCAGGCAGTTTGCAGAAAATGCGATGGAGACACAAAGCCAGAATGATGGCACTTGTTTCACTTTTGTTTATCTCACTGAATACAGCACCATGAAAACAAGCATTACTATTCTGAAGAAGAAAAGAAAAAATACATTAGAATAATCGTGCTTTTTCATTTTCATGTACTTGTATCAAATTATAACATGACTTTGATTAGTAGTCTATACCTGGGTCATACAATATATTCACCTGCAAACACAATCAAAGCGGAACATGATTCGTGATGACTTGTGATCTAATTCCAGTTAAAAGTCTCCCGAAACGAAACAGCCAGCTCCGTGACCAATTTGGCATGCAAACTGTAAGAAAATGGGTTACTGCTGGACCGGGTAAAACCCTTCTCAAGCAGCACCTATAATTATTCTCAGGGTTAATTCACAGACAAACTTAAATTAACTTGGAGACAACGTGTAGAGTAAAAGACTTCAAGGAGTAACACATTGGAAACACACCACAAAAGGATCCCACACCAGTTTAGAAAAAAAGAGTAGTTTTTAATAATTAATCTAAGGCCAAAACAACAAAAATCCAGTCAGTAGAACCGCAGATATGCAGGTTTTAAGATATCAGTGAAAATAGCTCCAAAAACCACAAAGCACGAACTGTGGATATCTGGTCACACTAACGGGGATAAAGCACAGGCTGGTTAAAGAGACCCAGTTAGGCTGCTGAACAAAAGAACCTTGGTTTCTTGTTAGCTAAGCACTGAAAGGTTGTGCGCCGAGGATGAGTCGCACAGCGGTGATAATGCGTTGGTTCCAGGGCCGGACTGGGAACCGAAACCAGCCCTGGCAAAGTGCTCGGCCGGCCTCCCCCTTCCCCCCAGGAAGGGATTGTAGTGCGACCGTGCTCTTTGCCAGGGCCGGTTTTCCGCCGATTTTGTTACAGGGCCGTTTTGCTGCAAAAACGGCCCTGTAGCAAAATCGGCCCCCTGGGGCCCAAAACCGGCCCCCACCCATGCGGCCGACCGGGGGATTGCCCGGTGCCCGCAACGGCCAGTCCGGGCCTTCTTGGTTCCAATATTATGTGGAGCTGTGATTCGAGGTCCTGCATTGTGGTTGTGGATTCTGTCATTGTGGGTTTGTGATAGGAAGTCCGGCGTCGGGGATACATTGCATGGTCGAGGTAATTTTCCGGTTCTGCGGAGTTGTAAAGCTGCGTTGCCAGACCTTGCGTCATTGTCAAAGCTGCCATTGACAAGAAATGCGAGGGCCTGCGTCAGGAATACTGTGCACAGGCAGTTCCGATGTGTCTGTGGGGTTACCACTGAGTTCTTTGGGTCAGAAGAGCACTCACAGCAGAGGTGATGCATCAGTTCTCAGGGTGATGCATCGAGCAGCAAAGTAGTACAAAGCTTTATTTCGATATGAAATATCTTAAAAAGCACATGGCAGTTAAAATACAATTCATTTGTAAATAACATTAAATAAGCACTTAAGCAGGGATACAACAGTAACAAATCATTAAACCAATTACAGCTATGGACATAATTAAAAAGTAGTCACCTTGTAAAATTATCTTAGATCTTTCAGTCTGATCACCCACGTCCAACTAAGAAATTTGGCCACCCCACAAGCTAGGGTGGTTTTAGGATCTATCTGCAAGATTCTAAGGGCAGAGGCATGATTCTAGGTCTCAAGCTGGCGGCAAAAAGGTTTTAACCATTTCGACCTACGTTTATTATAAGCGCGACATACAAGGAAAAAATATGGGATGGTTTCAGGTGCATCGGTACAAAACGGGCAATTGGCAGGTGTTTGGTTGGGGGGTTTCCACTTACAGGTACGTTCGCGAACCGGAAGAGTTCCCAGTCTGAACTGAGTATATAGGGCCCTATCTCTGGGTTTCCTAATAAAATCCAGATAGGGTTCAAGACGATGTATTGTCCTGTGTAGACGGAACTCATCTGTCAACCTGCCCAGGTCGGTATCTCTAGAATCTTAGGCATCAACCCATAGCCAATAAGCTCTCTTGATCTCCAGTTTAGACACCGATACACCTGTCTCCCATGCAATATTAAAACCAATAGCCAATAAAAACTTCTTTTCCCTAGTAAGCCAACCAATTATATGGGACCCCTGCATATTCATGACTTCTCCAAGGCCATCTGCGTAGCTAGAGAGCTCATGTGTACGCCACAAACGAGCCCAATAGAGAAGCGGGCACAAGATAATGAGATCTTTAATTGATCGGCGTCCAAGGTCATATTGGAGTGGTTTGCTTGGAGTACCCCTAGGTAATGAAACGAGCTCCCTAAAAAAATTATTTTCAGCCAAAACAAGGGGATCAACATTGTTGAAACCCCAGAGCTCAGCTCAATCCAATGCACTACCTATAGCTTTTGCAGAATAAATCTCCAGTGCAGGTGCTATGGGTCTGGATATTGATCTCTATGTTCCCTCCCGATGACTCCCAGGACACGTTTGTGATTCAGGGCCATTTTCTCAATATGTGGGTGCCATTTCAATTGGTCAGATATCCTTATCCCTAGGTAGTCAAATGTTTTAACACGCTCTAAGGGCACCTCGTCAAGTGTAAACGTACAGTTGGCTGTCTTGCTAGGGTTGAAATAAAGGAGCTTGGTTTTTGTTGTATTTATGACCAAGCCCCTTAAGTTACAAAATGTGCAGAACCGGTCCAAAAGCTTCTGGAGCCCCATAGGTGTTTTAGAAACCAATAGCTTATCGTCCGCAAAAAGCATATTGGGGACTTTGACACTGGCCAGGGTAGGGTCGTTGGCATCAATATCGGACAGAAATGAGACAACCCCATTTACAAACAATGAAAAGAGGGTCGGTGCTAGGACGCATCCTTGGCGGACGCCTCTATTTACCGGGATTTTGTCGGTTTTCTGCTCCTGAGTGCCCCACCGGATACAAGCATAATTTCCATCGTGCATACGGGCCAACAAATTCAGGATGGGCAAGGGGAACCCCATCTCCCGCAAAACCGTCCACAGGCGCTCTTGGGGAACCAGGTCAAACGCAGTCTTTAAATCAATAAAGGCCAAGTACAGACCGCCCTTGCCAATGGTTACTATCTTCCAGTGCAGCAAAACCAGCCTAAATGCCTGGTCAACAGTGCTAGTGCACGCCCTAAAACCTGCCTGGAATTGGGAGATGATGTTATTCTCCTCCACCCATGAAAGGATCCTCTCCAGAAGGACCCTGCCAACCACCTTCTGGCCAGCATCAATGAGGCTGATTGAACGATAGTTGGCAGGGTCTCCCCTTTGTCCCTTCTTATAAATCGGGATCACCTCGGCCCCTTTCCAAGAACTCGTAACCGGCGACCCCTGGAGGAGGGCATTAATCAAAAGGGAGAAGAACTTAGCCCATTGCTCGATATTGGCATGAAATAGATCGCCTGGAATGCCATCCTGGCCCGGTGCCTTCCCTGGTACAATTTTATTAACGGCTGTCTCGACCTCTTTTTGCCCTACAGGATCGATGAGGGACAAAATATCTATCATAGGTGATGTGTCGTGTCCAGGGGGCCCACTGTTATCTGTTACCCCTACCCCTTCATACAAACTCCTGAAGTGATCGAACCACTCCCCATCAGTGATATGGTTGGGTGTTGGTTCTGTGTCGCCACCATTTGAGCTTCTGACCAAAGCCCAAAACCACTCGCTATTTTTGGACTGACTAGCCAGCTTCAGCTCCTCCCTATGGGAGTCATCCCAAGACCTCTTTGCCACCAGTAATACTCGCCTATACTGGGATCGGGCTAAGCGGACCTCAGCAGCATCGCGAGTTTTAATGGCAGATATCAATTTGGATTTTGCCCCCCTACAGTCCTGATTATACCACTTGGCTGCAGGTTTCCGGCTCTTTAGTTGGCTTGTGGCCCGAGTATCAAGGAAAAGAGCAGCCATCATATCATTTGTTTCGGCATAAATCACATCAGCCTGGGCGAATCCCAAATCGTTAATGCAAATTGCAGAGAGCTTCTCGGTCTGGTCTCTTACAATCTCCCCAAGGGCGCTGGTTTTGTGTTCATCTAAGATGAATTTTTGCCATTTGATGAATCTTCTACAATTTGAGGGTTTTATATCCCTAGTCACCATCCTCGGTCTACTACTAGACTGAGACTTCCCATTAAACAACTGGTTCCGCATACAAAGGGACAAGGGGTTATGGTCGCTATGGATAGATGGGATGATAGTCATGTCACTCACATGTTTCCATAGCCTCTTGTCGACCAAAATGTAATCTATTCTGCTAGGGCAGGTAACCCTATTGTAGGTGTGGGCTCCCAAGAAATCTGATGGTGTACGCCCGTTAACAGCTACCAGGGTACGCTCCATTAACAGGGCATTCAATTGAATGACAATCGGTGTCCATTTTTTAATTGGCGCGATCGTCAGTTGCGGTATGCCCCATCTCGCAACCTCATCAAAAAAAACTCCAGCTCCATCCACAGCCAGCAGTTTGAAAGTACAGTTAAAATCGCCGGCAATTATGGATAGAGAATCAGTGGGGCAACTTAAGAGTGAGTCTGCTAACGCAGAGATAGTCGGAGATTTAGCCCCCCCTTGCAGACCTCTGGCATAAATGTTAAAAAGCTCCAGAGTCACTGTAGCTGAGGATCCCTAATCGTTAGCCTCATTAAGTCCATTGATGTACTATGGTGGTGGGTAATTTTACAATTTAATGCAATTTCGATCCAAATTAACAGACCGCCCGAGGGGCGACCCCACCCAGAAGAGATAGCTGGAACATGGAAGGAAGAATAGCCAGACTTATACATTGGTTGGAGACACCAAGTTTCCTGAAAAATGCACAGGTCATATTTATCAGTAAGGTTATTCCAATCAGGAAGTAGTACTTTTTTACGCAAGCCCGCTACGTTCCATGAAATAATGTTAAGGTTGCCGTTGTGACCATCAACGTATAGCGAGACTAACCCCTGGTCAGAGCCTTTGTCACTACCCTCAATAGGGATCAGATGGCAAGTCTTTGCAGGCACTGTGGGCTCAGTTTGCCCATGATTACCTTTTCCTGCCAGGGCGGTGTAGTCCAGAGAGGTCATCGGGCCCGAAGGGTGATCTAAGCCTTGGACACTATCCTTATTACTCCCATATGTCTATGTCATAGTGGCCGAGGTTGAGAGTGGACTATCATAAAGTTCTGGTGCCTATTATCGATAGTTCTGGAAGGGACAGATGAGACAGGAGAAGCCCTAGAAACCCCTACCTGTGCCGGAAGTCAGTCAACAGCTTCCAATCCGCTATACCGGTTTTGGCAAGGGATAAAAGGTGGAACAAACTGGGGGCCTAACCAGCCTCCACAGTTCCGGTTACCTCCCAGGTTAAATCTCCCAGCCCTCCGTTGTATTAAAGTCCAACCATCATCAGTAGGTGGAGGGAAACCGGAGGGATACAAATAGGACAGTCGGAGTGCTAGAATGGGAGGTCCTGGACCATGACTTTTCCAGTTGCAAATGTGTCTCACTGTCCCGGGGTCATCAAAATTCACTAAAATACAGTCTCCCCTAATGTCCTTGTCTGAATGTCCCACCCATGAAACCCTTTTGACCATCAATATTCTACTCACAATATGCATAGGTAGTGGTCTAAATTGATTAAGCCAGGCGACGACCTTATTGCGTAGAGATGCATATGATTCATGGTCACCTTTTTCCAAAACTGGTATTCCTGCTAAAACTACCAGATAAGGACTTACTTCCGGCGGAAGGTCGATAATAATTCCTTCACTGGCAGATAGTTTCTTGGGGGACCCATCACCCAAATTTGTTCGAGACATTTTACTCAGTGTTGTACCTGGGGCTTTTGCCTGTAAATAAGAAGAGGGAGCGGCTGCAACCGGTATGTCCAAGGGCTTGGGTGGTGGAATTATAGCGTCATTAACAGCCCCCATTCCCGAAAGATTAGAAGGGGGGCCTCAGCCCTAGATTCTTTCACCTTTTTCCGCAAGTCAGCCTTACCAGAGGACACAATACCAATCCTATCTAGTTTTTCCTCGATCTTGGTTAATCTCTCAAGGACTGGGCGGAGAAGAAGTCTGAAAAGATCTCCTATCTTATTAATCAAGGGGTCCTCCACATCCAACCCGGTAAGTACCTGACTTTCTACCCCCATTAGCCTCCGGGGACAGCCTCACAGGGGTCGTAGTTAGTTTTGAAGTGTGCGATTGCCTTGGTTGTCTCGGAGGCCTGCCCTTTGTCGATTGGAGCTTTTCCCTGGCGTTTGGTGACTTTTCCCAACTTTTGAACATTAGTAGTGACCAGATGCTGTGTGCACTTGCGCACAGCCACTGATTGGCCGGCCAGGCGGGGCAGGAAGGGGAGAAATTACGTAGGACCCGCCCTTGTGTTTGGAGGAAGGGCCAGGTTAGTGCTCTAGGCATTGTGGAGAAGTGTGGCTCAATGGTTAGAGCAGCAGACCCTGATGCAGAGGTCTAGACCGGGACCAGGGTTCAATTCCCTGCCTCGGTGGGTCTTGGGCTGAAAATTTCACGGACCTGATAATTCTCGCCTCGGTGCTTATTCCAATCATGGAGCCCCACTCTGCAACTCTGGGCAATAGCTTGCTTAATCTCCACAACGGCCCCCACAACGCTAAGGATGCCTGGCCTCCACCTTGGGGGTGCCCTGGAGTGGACACCTCACAGGGAAAGCCAGGATGGGTTCCACAGCGGTATTCGTACAAGTGCCTTGAGACCCTTACGGGTGAGTAGTGTGCTATACAAGTATCAATTTACATTTTGCATTTACATTGCCAACAAACACCTACTTATGGCGCCCACAGCGTGGACATGCACACTGGGCGCGCCTTAGGCAAACCTGTCTGCGCCCGTCCACGTCCGGACCCGGCCAAGGACAAGGGACCCTGCCCGTGGTGCATCCGAAATACAGACTTACATCTCATATTCTATGGAAGATTTACTAGCACTGAGGTACTCCGGGACCAGTCGGTGTGAACACGTTTTACCAATAACCAGCCTGATAGGTAAGTAAACATCCTGTCTAAGCTGCTTCAGCAAGGTTAGCAAGAGGATTATCGATAACACACCTCAAACAGATAGGACCGGAAGGAAAGCTTAGTGGAAAATGGGTCTGATTAACAGCAGATTGCTATCAGCACATACTACAGAAATTAGAATGCTTATTGAGAATGAGGAGCTTGACATCCTATTTCTAACAGAAACTTGGATGAAAGAATGCTCCACTCCCAACACAGTCCAAGCAATCCCTCCAGGTTTTGCAATTAGGAGGCAAGACAGAAGGGAGAGAACTGAAGGGGAGTGGCTATTGTATATAGAAATGATTATGGATGCATGTCAATACTTTTGACCATCACTAATTGTGATGCCTCACTCTTCAGCTTAAAGCTTTCACCCAATACCCCTTTTTCAGGGACACTAATTTATAGACCTCCGGGTAACTCTAACTCCTTCCTAGAGGAATTTCCGAACACCTTAGCCACAACGGTGGCCATTAAGGGTCCACAACCATACTAGGGAATTTCAATCTCCATCTAGAGTCACTTGACAGTAACACTTCAAACAGACTAATCCAAGACATGGAAGCCCTACAACTCAAGCAACTGGTGAGAGAGAGCACACATGATAAAGGACACCTATTGACACAATCTTTTCCAATAAACCCAAGTTAGTGGTAGGGACACCCCTGCCAGTGCCATGGACTGATCACTATTTCATCTCTTTCACACTAGATAACCCCAGACACAGCTCTTAGGGGATAAACTAACTAAGACGAGGAATAAATGGCCCAAGTTGTTAAAGAATAGCATGGTAAATGATCTAGAAGGCCAGGACCCTGGCATAACAAACAACGTAGAAGAATCTGATAAGAAGTGGACAGATTGAATTAATAATGTAGCAGCCCAATACCTGCAAAGAACTAGACTAAACAACCAACCATCGAGGAAAAAAGTGCCTGGTTCAACAATAACTTAATACAGTCAAAAAAGGCATATAAAAAGCTGGAAAGACTCTGGGGAAAAAATTATGATCCCGCTATTAAAAGCCAATACAAGACAGCTATCAGACAGTATCATAATGAAATGATCCAAGCCCAAGCCAAATTCTTCGAAGGAAAAATTAACTCAGCAGGTAACTCGGTCAGAGAGTTTTTTGAGATAGTGCGATCACTCACTTCCGCTGATCAGGAAACAAACATTCCCACCTCATCCAAGGAGAGATGTAATAGGATGGCAAACTTCTTTAAGAAGAAAGTTGAAATCATCTACAACTCCCTGCTAGGAAACAACTGCCCAAATCAGGGTCACATTGGACCACTTCACAAACCTGCGAGGAAGCTATGACCTCCATCTTAACAAAGATTAAATCTGGCTCCCCCCTAGACCCGATGCCGCCAGACATCTTGGGACAAGGAGGTAAAAAAAACATATCAACTACTGCAGCACTTATGTCACTCTCCCTGACACAAGGGACTGTCCCCCAATCCTGGAAACATGCTATTATCCAGCCACTGCAAAAAAAGCCCCAACTAGACCCAGCAGAACAAGGGAACTACCGACCCATCTCACTTCTGCCACTACTAGGCAAAATAGCTGAAAAATATGTTAATCAGGCTCTGTCACAATACATAGAGGATAATCAGATACTGCAAGCCACTCAAATGGGCTTTCGACCCCAACACAGCACAGAGTCAGCTCTGTTGGTGGCAACAGACGAATTGAAGGGAATTCTAGACAAGGGAAGTACAGCAGCTATTCTGGACCTCAGCGCCCCCTTTGATACGGTGAATCATAAAACCATGATACACAGGCTAAAGAAAACTGGGCCCTTATTTATGAGGCCTTGCGTCAGTTTTGCGCCGCTGGTGCGTCACTTTTTGTGACGCACCAGCGTCATACAAAATGCGCCTTGTTGCGCCATATTTAAAAAGTGATGCATCTAGGTAGATGCGTCACTTTTTAAACCCCTGCGCCACATTATACCTGCGTCAGGTATAATGTATGCAGAGGGGGCGTTCCCCCGCAAAAAGCCTCATAATAGTGACGCAGTGAAATCTATGAGATTTCACTGCGTCACTTTTAGGATGCTGTTGGGTCAAAATCTTGCGCCTGCCTCACTGCAGGCGTAAGACTGACGCAATCCCTTTCACATGGGGCTTTCCCCATGTGAAAGGACGCATTGCTGGAGTTGCGTCACTTTTGTGACACACTCCAGCAATGCGTCACTTTTGCGCTTACAGATGCGTCAGAAATACTGACGTATCTGTAAGTCCTTGCGACATGATGCGTCATACATTAAATATGACGCAACATTGGTGTCGCAAGAAGTACGCAGTGAAAAGTGACGCATCGCTGTTTTCACGCAGCGATGCGTCACTTTTCATAAATGAGGCCCCTGGTGTCACAGGCTCTGCCTTAAACTGGATAACCTCTTTCCAGCTAATGGAAGGGGAGCATTACTCTGATATCCTCCAAGTGTCATGTGGAGTCCCACTGGGCTCCGCACTAAGCCCAACACTCTATATATGCTACCTCTAGCAGAGATAGTGCAACGATTTGGATTGCCAATAGTGTCATACGTGGATGACACCAAGCTGGTTCTATTTGTGATGGAGAGTCCCCAATCGAGCCACCACTACCTGGCACCATGCATGATGCACGTTGCAGATTGGATGAACAAGTGGTGCCTAAAATTGAAGGGAGAGAAAACAGAGCTCATGTTCCTGGGTAACAAGGAGGCCCCAAGAAACATGATTAGCTGGCCTCCAGAACTAGGAGATCCCCCAATCCCAAAGACAGAGTTAAACAATCTTGGAATTTAGTTGGACAAAAACTTGTCCATGGAGACTTAAGCCATAAAAATAGCAGGCTCATGCTTCGAAGCACTGCGAATGCTTCGGAAGATCCTACAGCTCATTCCTGAAATCACTCTGAGAACAGTGGTACAGGCCCTTGTACTATCACGGTTGGATTATGGCAACTCCCTGTAACTTGGCGCATCCAAGTACGACATAAACAGACTTCAGGTGGCACAAAATGCAGCAGCTAGGATTCTACTCCGCATCCCAAGACATCAGTCTGCTGAGGCAGCCCTGAAGACACCACACTGACTCTCAATGAAGTCCAGAATAGAGTTCAAATCACTATGCATCGCTCATAGAGCCATGAATGATAGAGTCCCAACTTCAATTAAAAAACTTGTCACATCATACATTCCAGGTAGGCATCTTAGATGCTCCTCAGATCTACTCATGAAACAGAACAGAATAAAGAGAGCCAGATGGCGAGGTAGATCCTTCTCGTATCTGGCCCCGGGACTAAGGAACTCCTTGCCTAGGGAAACTCGCATAATAACTGATAAACTGGCATTCAGAAAAAAAGCTCAAAACATGGCTCTTCCCGTAATCCTCTATGCAACCTCTGCCAATTCTCTCAGCGCTGGGAAGCCCTCAGACAGGTATGAGCTTTACAAATCTCATAAACATAAACATGTATATCCAAATAAGGTTGTAGTTGTGCTCTGTATACTGTATCTGACATTGGTTAAATAAAAAGATTTAATTTTAAAAAAATAGTGTCAATGTAAAAGTAAATGGAAAGCTGGTATATAACGTAACTAGTGATTTAATCATTGTCATCTCAGGGACAATGTGGTGATCCCGCCAAAATCAAAATGTCACAAGAGAACAGCTTTTAGAACTTCTTTAGCAATTTATATATTATCTATTCTTCTGGTATTTTACAACTTTTCTCGTGTGGACAGTTTTAGAAATACAGTATATGATATCTAACCTCAACATGAGATTCTTATAATGATGGACATCTTCTAATTTGTTTGAAAGAGATACATTTTGACTGAGGGTTCAAACATTAGTAGCTTCCCAGACAAGATTCATCAAGTAGATTTGACTTTTGTTTAGGTAATTTCACAATTTGTTAGAAAACCCCAAAAGACGTTGTTAACTTCATTTCACTACCGTCAACTCTTGTAAGTCCACATGTTTCGTTATGAATATATGGCCGATACAAAAACTCATTCATATTGATCTTCAATTATATCCCAACCAGTTCCATCTAGTATACTTGCCTATACTTACTTTGCGATGCATGGGTATGACGATTTTATTGATGTGATATAACTGTCATGCAATATAATTCATGGGATAATGGAGGGTTTACCAACCTATGTCCTCAAGTTGTAGTCCCTCTGGTAGGAATATCAATAGTGATATCCAACTTTTCTATTATAGGCATGTTGCTTGTTTATTACTTTGGTTAGAAAAGTTTGACTCACACAAATTCATGCTGCTCTCACATATTGACTCATTTATTGATTCAGGGATTTCTAAAGAGCTCTGCTGCTTCACTTATGACCCACCAGTGTGGTGCTCAATGCAATATCAACTTAGATCCATATAAAATAAATTGTGGCGGATTATTTGGGGGTTGGGAAGTATGGGTCCGATTCACAAAAGTAATCTGAGAAGAAAATCCTAACTTTATGACTTTTGGTATTCACAAAGGTTATTTAGGAGTAGTAAAGTTAGGAATCCTAAATTTACTTCTCCTAAATGCCCTTTGTGAATACTGAAAGTTGTAAAGTTGAGATTTTGTCTCAGTTAAACTTAAGTTTAAGATAAAATTCTTAGTATCATGTATTTCTCTGAACTATTGGCACTAGACAGCGACATTTTCTAATTCTAAATTCCATTTAAACTCACATTTGGACAGTGTTATTTTCCTTATTAATGATTCTACACTCCTTACATGAGTATTTTTTATTTGCAGCATTGAGTGATTATGTTACTTTTAATCCCCAGATTTTTATCGATTCTACATTGGGGTACGTATCCCCTCTAGAGTCCAGCATTAGAAGATCTAAATCTGCAGCACCCCTGGTCAGCCATTGGGTAGAAGCCAGCCATACGGAGGAGGATCTCTGTTGGACTAATCTGGAAAAAACATGTCTACAGAAAGGCTTGGACTGCACTAACATACAACGAAAGCGCAAATTATTTTGGATATTTCTACTTGACTAAAAGGATAAGGGACGGAATGAATCCCTTCAATGGAAAATGTGTTTTTATAGAACTTTCGCATCAGCTAAGTACTAAATATGCCCCTTCAGGTTTCTTGTCAGTTAGTATACCCCTACCCAGGCTGTACCTGTGGTTGAAATTGCCCTTTGAGTTTCTTTGTAGTCACGTTCCCTTTTCTTCTACTAGTGTCTGATGGCCACTTTTAGATTCTTTTTGTACATATGTTTGTCCCTTCTGCTTCTTTGTTAGAAATACCTGCCTTTACTCTTAAACCTATGAGGATTTGATTTGCATTCGGTGTGCTTCTACTTATATACCTATGAGCACGTGGTGTGGATATACTAGCCAACCTCTAAGGCATAGCCTTAGAATCATATATTTCTCTGGAACTATTGGCGCTAGACAGTGACATTTTCTAATTCTTAGTTCCATTTAAACCCACATTTAGTTATTTTCCTTATTCATGATTCTACACTCCTTACATGAGTATTTTCTATTCGCAGCATTGAGTGATTACGTAACTTTTAATCTCCAGATTTTGATCGATTCTACATCCCCTCTGAATTCATAAGGGTAAGAGAACGCAGCATACACGATAACCCTTCTATTCCTATTCCCATTTCCTTCAGGGATCCGTATCCCTTCAAGAATCTTCAAGGGACTACTCAAGAAGCGTATTCCCAGAAGCGCCGATTGACGAGTACTACATACTGAGCTGTTCTGCGGACACCAACATGCAAGCTCATTGGCTCTTTAAGTGCTCTAATTAACTAGATCTCTATCCGAGCCGCTTTTCCGCTGGTGGGATGCTCTATCTCTTTCTTGCCGTTAGCAGCACATTTCTTCACACCCAGGTAATCTATCTCTGCCGCCATGATGACCATCGACCCAGAATCTCAATGAGCAGACTCCGTTTTGAAAAGGCCTTTATTATTGATCTTGTTTCTTTCTTTGTAAGTTGCCCATACAGGTCAGGGAATCTTGCTTGGCCATGCCATGAGAACAAACTCCATGGAGCGAGATTCATTGACACGAAGCTGCACTCAGGAGGTACCATATTTTAATTCAGCCCATCTGACGTCCGCCCATGAGGTGTCAGGCTATAGTAAATTTTCCTTTTTTCATTTTACCTTTCTTCATGCATTAGTGTTCTGAGAACCCCTTTTGACTGGTGACTGCAAAACATTTTTCCCCAACGCGTGATTTAAAGAAGGTGAGTGATAGCTTGTTTACTTTAGGCAGGGCATTAACACGCGCGCCCGGTTGAAACTGTGTTCCCGATTAGGATACTTTGTCATGGTGCTGCATTTTTATTTCATAACTTCGGCGAGTCACGCTTTTGTATTAATACCGCTGAAGACTAGCTTTCGCATACCACAACTCGACGTTAAATGACTTATCCATTGATTTCAACCAGTACCCAAGCGTGTCTTTCTTCAAACCATTTAACTTCAACCTCTAATTTTTCCGGTAAGGTGCAATACCTTTAGACTGTAGCATCTGGTCTTTCTAGCAATCTATTGGAACTTGGCCAGTTTATGATATTACGACCTGCCTTTACTCTTAAACCTATGAGGATTCGATTTGCATTCGGTGCGCGTCTATAGGCCAGACTCGCTGAAAACAAGTAGCAGCCCCTGTTCTTAGCTCCTAGGAGAACCATATTTTTATCAAGCACCTTTTGTTTTGGTAAAATATGTATGTACTAATAATTATTATCTCTGACACTTGAAAATGGTTCAGTCTGAGGCATTTATGTGCTTATGATCTTTATTACTATGCCTTCCGTTTTTCTATTGACTGTCATGTGTATTCAGTCACTATACAACATTGATTTGCTGTAGATTTAACTGCTGTTATTCTTACTATTGCAAACAAAGCTGATTTGCATATCGCCATTGTCTAACCCAGGGTGGTGTGGAGTGCAAAAAAACGATGGATTTGGGCCCAGATCTTTGGACTGGGGTGAATGTGTGACATTGATCCACATTCGGTCCATCACCTGTTTTGTTTGCAATACCGCCATAAGTGCGCTGGGGATGCTCAGACGTGGGTCCCAGGCACTCCACACCACTGGAGTCAAGCTAGCCGGGCTGATGAGAGGTGTTACCTCGAAACCGGTCCGGTCCTCGGATGCTTGATTCCGTTCTGGGAAGGACAGGGCTTTTGTAGTTCGGACTGGACTGTTCCCATGGGGCACAGGGTCAGAGCTGATTTGCATATCGCCATTGTCTAACCCAGGGTGGTGTGGAGTGCAAAAAAACGATGGATTTGGGCCCAGATCTTTGGACTGGGGTGAATGTGTGACATTGATCCACATTCGGTCCATCCCCTGTTTTGTTATTCTTACTATGGCAGTCCCATTTCTTGGCAGGATACTTGGATTTCTGTTTAGAACTATTCAGTTTAGCTCATTTCAATGTGCTTTGATGTATTGTTATTCTTGTCTCTATTCCTCTTTTTGTTCTTTTTTGTTCTGTTTATCCTGTCTCAATTCTGTCCCTATTTTGATGTGCATGTGTCTCTCTCTCTCTTTTTTAAGGCTTTTTTAAGTCTTTTCTAAGTCTTTATTAATTTTGTAAATTCATCTTAGATTATGACCCTCTGTGCGTTTAACCACTGCTCTTTAATGTATTTAATTACCTAAATTAATTTACCTGTAATAACTATGCATGTATGAGGAAGAAATGTTAAAATTTATTCTTTGCTCTCAACAGGTCCCATTGCCTCTGCTGTTCAATATATACCATATGCACCCTGAAGAAGGTGATACCCAAATGAAAGAGTGATTCACTGAAACGGGCATCGATGCTTTGAATTAGCCGCCTCGATGAATACACCTGATTTATTTATTTTGAAAATTGATGACTATGCTAAAAAGTCTTCTTTTGATGTGAAAACATTTCTGGTTGATCACAATTATTCTGAAGGTTCCGTTGAAATGATATCACATTAATTGTTAAAATTCAATTCATGAGTTATTGCACTGTTTAGTAGGAAAAATCTGTTATTGAGCATTTATATACATTGTGAGGGGACTTGGTGCATATTAAGCCTGTCTGCCTATATGTGATGGATGTATATGTGGTTTCGCGTGTGTATGTTTTGAGTATGAAGGTGACTGTGTGTTTTTGAGTGAAAGTTGTGCAATGGAATCTGATTTTCTCCCCCCAATTTTTTTTAAGTAAGGTTATTTATTTATGAATTCACTAATAATTTTGTATTGAAAAGATAAAAAAATAATAAATTAAGTAATGAATACACTATCTTGAATGCCTTTAATATTTATGCTAATGGTCTAGCCAGAATGGTCAATATTATTTATGACATGCAGCATAATTTAACCCCTTCGGTGCTCATGACGAGCTCAGCTCGTCATGAGGCACGGTGCTCGTGTGCTCATGACGAGCTGAGCTCGTCATGACCATGCCCATTTCTATTAGGGTCCAGCACAGGAAAGGAATATGTCAAGCAGCCAAGGTGTTAAATTGAAATAGGTAGAGTTCTTCCTTTGTGAACTTTGGTCTTTTGCCCTGCTTCTCTACCTACATCCTTTCTCAGGGGTCCCCCTTTTTTACAGTGGTGTTAGTCATTTTCGGTCTCATGGATCCTAAAGTAAGCCTATGCTCACTACTCCAATATTCATGAATGTGTGAGACTTTCAATGGTTCACCTTCCCACCAGCCCAGAGGCGTGTAGAAAATATATTTTGAAAATATAATTTACTGGGTATAGAAGTTATTTTTCCTTCTTTTAGATTTGGCAGACAATAGTTTTAGTTGTGTATTTAGATTATGCATAAATCAGATAGAGACTAGGCCCAATCTCTTATGTGAATATTCTAGAACATATGAACTTTGAGATAGATATATACCTTTTTGGGTATATAAGTATTATTGAGGAATTCCAGCTGCCAAAGTTACAGAAGAGTGCTCACATTTTGGGTAGTTGCAAATGTATGCATTACAGCTCTGAAACATCATTATTTATCAACAATAATATTGCACTGTGAAAAGGTTAATCTCTGTTTTCAGAACTGAACAGATTTTAAATGCGTCTAGAAAATACAAACGTTCTTCATGCTAGGATTAATATATGGGGGCTTATTTACAAACGCCATGCACCACTTTTGCGTAATTTATAACATGGGAAAAGTACAGTACGGGTGGCGCAAGGGGCTTGTAAATGGTATTGTCGATATTGACTCAGACTAAAAGATTTGACAAATATTATGAGCGTTGTTAGGCTGGACGAAAAAATGTAATACCTGATTGGCATACAGCTTGTCCTACTACAGTGACTTTATTTTAAACAAATCTAATGGGGCCTCATTTATGAGAAGTGACGCATCGCTGCGTGCAAGCAGTGATGCGTCACTTCTCAGTGCGCTCTCCTTGCGAGATGATTGATGCGTCATGTTTACTGTATGACGCATCATGTTACAAGGAGTTACAGATACGTCAGTATTTCTGACGTATCTGTTAGGCGCAAAAGTGACACATTGTCCGAGTGTGTCACAAAAGTGACGCAACTCCAGCAATTTATCTTTTCACATGGGGCAAGGGCCTGCATCAGTTTTACGCCTGCTGTGAGGCAGGCGTAAGATATTGACACATATGTATCTTAGAAGTGGTGCAGTGAAATCTTATAGATTTCAATGCGTCACTTCTATGACACTTTCTTGCGCCAGAATGCCCCCCCCCCTGCATTTATTATACCTGGCGCAGGTATATTGTGGCACAGGGGTTTACAAAGTGACGCATCTACCTAGATGGGAACTTTGTAAATATGGTGCAACAAGGCACATTTTTTACGCCGCTGGTGCGTCACAAAAAGTGACGCACCGGCGGCGTAAAAGTGACGCACAGTCTCATAAATAAGGCCCATGGTGTCCTTTTTTTTTGCTCACAGTTCATAACCTTCCTGAGGTGATGACTCGTTTTTGTGCTCTGGTTTTCTTTACTTGATTTTTAACAATTATTTGCAGCTAGATACTAACATTAAACTGTGATGAGATATTTTCTGTTGTGGCGTAACTTTAGATGCAGGGAAATATTTGGCGGAAAACAGTATTTTATCCGAAAGAAAAAAGGTATTCCCAATTGATGTAAATCTGAACTGAGTGTGATGAGTTATAGAAGATGGAAGGCACGGATTTCTTTTTAATATTCCCATGAGGAACGGTTCGTGGCTCTGTTGATCATCTTTTATTTCCAGAGAACAAAGGTAGCAGGCAGGCTCAAAAACAGCTCAACAACTCTCTGCCCAGAGGGGAATGACAGTCACTGAATATTGAAATAAACTTTTGACCTCAGTTGCTAAGCTTCGGAATGTGATAAACGAACAAATGAAACATTGTGAAATGAATGTGGTGCATCGGTTCTTAATCCCATGCACCCATGCACAAGGTATTCATATACTATTAAAATGAGCATTATTCAAAGTTAGCAGCCAAAATGTTCTGTCCTTCCCTCTTACCAATTCATATACTATAAAACTTAATGGACCAAACATATATTTTAACATTTTTGACCTTATCAAGAATACAGGTTTATGTATTCTTGATAATACATGTTTATGTAAAGAATACATGTGTATGTAACATTTTCCACCTGTATTTAAAAACATCTTCCTTTGCATCACAATGATAGGGTGCAGAGGTATTTTTTCGTTTCTACTATTTTCCCAATATTTACATAATTCAGCAATGTGGTTGATTTAGTTGTACCTACATGTCTAGTTTACAGATAAAACTTGTATATTTTTGGTACTGAATGTAAGCAAAATATTGTCCTAGGAATGAAATCACAATTATAGCGAAATGCACGAAACAGAATTGAATATAACCCCCAGAGGTAAATAAATGTTGAAAAAACCAACTGAATAACATTTTCTTCCTGAAAACCCATTTGGTTGGTTAGAGAATAATTTCTCATTGATGGATACATTTAGGTTCCCATCAGCTATAGAAATAACTATTGCTGTGCCTATTCCGCTGCATTGTATATGTTTTTGCTAGGCAGTTCCCATTAGCATCATATCTATCTATCTATCTATCTATCTATCTATCTATCTATCTATCTATCTATCTATCTATCTATCTATCTATCTATCTATCTATCTATCTATCTATCTATCTATCTATCTATCTATCTATCTATCTATCTATCTATCTATCTATCTATCTATCTATCTATCTATCTATCTATTTATCTATCTATCTATCTATCTATCTATCTATCTATCTATCTATCTATCTATCTGATTGTCTGTCTGTCTGTCTGTCTGTCTGCCTGCCTGCCTGTCTGGTGAAGAGAGTCTTTTTTCTCTTACGGTCTCTTTTTGGTCAGTGGTTACTAAGGGGCTGATTATGATGTAGTCAGAAAGCCTTCGAACACTAGTCAGAAGCTTTCTGTCCACAGTCGGAAGATTTACAATCTATACGGTCGGTTTGCCGTCCAACTGACCTATTATGATGTCAACCCTTGGAATCTTCTTGCCAGTCAGAACCGCACTGTAATCCCCTTGGGACGTTGTTTCAGCTGTCAGGATCACAATGGTGGTTTAACACACCCTTTCCGTGACGGCCTGTCTGACACCGAAATTATGTCAGAAAGGGCCCCTAGCAAGGCCCCCTTTCCTCCGCGGCCAATGGTTGTTGGTCGGGCGGTTACCTAGTGTGCCCCTCTATAAAAGCCTGCCCTGTGTGGCATGCACCATGGGGTGCCTGCTGTTATGTTGTCCTTCTTTATCTTGTATCTCCCTCATTAGATTCTAGTCTCACTTGCTTAGAATAGGAATGCTTCAATGTTCTTAGAATAGGAATGTATTTGATATTCCAGGTCAGTTACGACCTGAAGCTGTTCGTGGATGAGGCAATTAAACCGGACTCATAAACCTACATTTGTTTCCTGTTTATTTCATCCTGGAAACACCACATTAATATTGGCGACGATCCTACCTCTCAAACGCCTCAACACACAGCTGTCTCCATTTCGAACTGCCTCCCCAGCGGCTGAGAAAAACGGAAAGGAAGCTTTGCCTTCCCTGCGGCAGATCTGATGACCCAAAAGATGATAGAAAACTGTTTTTGTGCGGTGAGGAGCAAGGCGGGAGGCTAATTAAAGAAAAAAGGGGACTTAAAAAAAAAGAAAGAAATAAGACAGCGAGCTTTATCTAAGCCGTTAGAAGTGCTCGCGTGTCAGTGCTCGCGCTGTTCGCGTGTCATCGCGCGATCCGGTTAACAGTGCGTTTCAAAGAAAGCCTTGGAGCGTTTCAATGACGCGCTACGCAAACGTGATCAGGAGGTCTATATGCGTTCCAAGCTCCTGTGCGTTTCAATGACGCGCATGCTTGTGAAACAAATGAACACTCTCTAATCGCGTTCTAAATCTAAAAGAACGAAGGAAGCAAGAACGTTCTTTTTTACAAGGTTAGAACGTGGCATTGTTCCAAGGAATAAGCGAAGAGGATATTCTCACAATATCCCCACAATTCTAATTCAATTATTACTGGAACAAAGACTATTATAAAAAAAAAAGGGAGAAACAAAGGGAAGAAGTTAACAGATCATTATTACACAACAACAACAACATATTTTACAATGAGAGTTCTTCTAAGGAAAAGTACATAATAAAGAGATTCCATTAAGAAAAAACACAGTAAAACAAAAAGTGTGCATATAAAAAAAAAGGGAAAGAAAATGCAAAATGTAACTCAACCTGCATTCTTTTTAATAAGTCCTGGTGAGCCAAATGTAAAGTGGCAGAAATGGAAGAAGATATTTGCAAATTATGCGAGGGTTTGCGGCACAAATCTAAGTGCAGAAAGGAAACATTCTTTATTGTTACACTGTTTAGGAGGAGAAGGCCAAGATGTATTGGAACACTTGCCAGAGCTCACAGCGGCAGAACAGAGAAACTTAAATGAGTATGATATTGCTATAGAACAATTAGATCGGCATTACCTCCCAAGGTTGAGCACAATAATGGAGAGATACCATTTTGGACTAAGAGGTCAAAAGAGGGACGAGTCTGTGGAAGACTATGTATCAGCATTAAGAAAATTGGCCTCTTCGTGTAAATTTGGACAAACGTTAGAGGAAAGAATAAGAGATCAGTTTGTTTTGAAGTGTGCTCACGACAGCATTCGAAAAGAACTATGGCTAAAGGATGAACCACCCTTGGATGAAGTGCTTGTAATAGCAAAACAGGTAGAACACATGACCAAATGTGTAGATGAACTGAAAGGGGAAAAAGAGAAGATGGTGGAACCGGAAAAGAAAACTGAATCAAAAGTTGAAGAAGTCGTTTGTCAAGTGCAAAAAGAAGATAAAGCAGACAGTGGAAAAAATGACAATGGGATGAATAGATTCAATCCGAGTTTTAATATGTCTAACAAATTTTCTTGTTTCAGATGTGGCAACTCCGGTCATTTAGCTAATTCACCAAACTGTCCTGCATTGAAATCTATTTGCAATGATTGTGGGAGAAGAGGTCATTTTTCAAAATGTTGTAGAACAAAAGGTAATAAAAGGGATGGTACATACAAGAAATGGACACAACCACAAGTGAAAACTGTAACGTTTCAAATTAGTACTGGGCCATTAGAACATCCCACACATTTAGTTAAGGTAGATGATGCCATGATTGAATTTAAATTTGACACATGTTCTCAAATCACCATGATTGATGAAGAGTTATTGCACAAAACGTTTGGGAAAAATGTAAAATTGTTCAAGAGTGATATCTTACCCTTAGGGTATGGCAGTAAACCCATTAAGATTTTAGGTTATTTTATGGCCACTATGGAATTGGGATGCAGAATCATTCCGGGGAAAATTTATGTTACTAATTTTGGTGATGCTCTAATTAGTTGGAGGGACCAACGTGACCTTGGAGTTACACTTGATCCGAATGCCACACCTCAGGTGAGAATTCTTGAAGTTGAAAACCTGTCCGACATGTTTGCAGAGAAGTTTCCCTCTGTGTTTAAGGATAAGTTAGGATGTTTAATTGGCTATAAGCATTGTATTAAGCTAAAGAAAAATGCAGTTCCTATAGTGGCAAAGGTTAGAAGGATTCCACTTGCAGAACAAGTGAAGGTGCAAGAAGAGATAGAGAAATTAATTGCGAATAACATAATAGAACCTGTAGAGGCCACAGAGTGGTTGGCTCCCATTGTAGTAGCGAAGAAGCCAACTGGGGAGATTCGTTTGTGCATTGATCTAAGAGCCTTAAACAAGGAGGTGGTGGTAGACAGATTCCCGTTACCCAATATAGATGAAATCGTAGGCACGTTAGAGGGAGCGAGATACTTTACCACCCTGGATCTGGCATCTGCCTACCACCAAGTTGAATTGGATACTTCTTGTCAAGACTTAACTGCATTTGTAACACCAATGGGTACCTTTAGGTTCAAAAGAATGCCTTTTGGATTGATATCAGCTGCCTCTGTATTTCAGAGAATCATGACACACATACTTAAGGTTCTTCAAGGGGTAAAATGTTACCAAGATGATCTTCTAATATATGGGTCAGACTTGCAAGAACACAATGAACGTGTGTGTGATGTGTTGAGAAGATTGTCTGACTCTGGTTTGTCTCTCAAAAAGGAGAAATGTAAATTTGGCTTGGAAGAAGTAAATTACCTAGGTCACTGTATTAAGAGTGAAGGGGTTTTTCCAAAATCTGATCTAGTTGCTTCCATCAATAATGTGGCAGAGCCTGTTAATAGAGAGGAGTTGTTATCCTTTCTCGGGATGGTAGAATTTTATGGGAAATTTATCATACATTTTGCGGACAAGACAAAGAATATGAGGAGACTCACTGGGAAAAGTGTCACATTTGTCTGGTCTGATGAGTGCAAAAAGGAATTCGAGGGTATAAAAGAGGAATTAAAGAAAGCTCCATGCTTACAAGCATTTGTTCCTGGTTTACCTACGTTCATATTCACTGATGCAAGTGATAAGGGATTAGGAGCGGTTTTGGTGCAAAATAAACATGACCATGATTCTTTAATTGCATGTGCATCCAGGTGTCTTCGTGGTCCAGAGTTAAACTATTCCGTAATTGAAAAGGAATCATTAGCGATATATTGGGCTCTAAAAAAATTCAAAACGTTGGTTTGGGGGACTAAATTTATTGTCAAATCTGATCATAAGCCATTAAAAGAAGTTTTTTGTAAAAAGGGATTAGATTCTATCTCTTCTCGGATTAGAAGGTGGATCATATCCTTACAAGAATTTGACTTGAAGTGCAATATTTACCTGGTGTGTCAAACAAGGCTGCTGATTGTTTTTCTAGATTGGTGAAAAGTGATGATGCAGGCTGTGAAGATGACTATGTTGATGAAGATGACTATCTTAATGTTTGTGAGGTTACAGAGGGTGTAGTAGGTAAAGAAGAGTGGAAAGAGGAATTGTCAAAGGATGAGGAGTTGGTTAAGGTAATGTCTCTATTAAAAAATAATAAGCGTCTGGACAAACCTTGGTCCTTGGTTTCTCAGGAGCTATCAATTTCAGATGATATGCTAACTCGTGGTTTGAGGCTCATACCTCCTTCCTCTTTAAGAAAAAAGTTGTTGTTACATGCACACTCTGGACATTTGGGCATAGTAAAAACCAAGGAGATGATTCGTACTCAGTTTTGGTGGCCAGGAATGGACTTAGAAATAGAACGTATGGTTAGAGAATGTGTTGAATGCTGTGCAAGTGACAAGATTCTAAAAGTCAGGCAAATGCCTATGGTATGTAGAGAATTACCCAATCATCCTTGGGATGAATTAGCCATTGACATTTTAGGGCCTCTCTCTGGAGTTTCTGACACACCTTACCTGATAGTTTTAATTGATTTGTATTCACGGTGGATTGAGGTACGCACAGTTAATGAGATTACGTCAAATTCTGTCATCAAATTTTTATCTGACATATTCTTGAGAGAGAGTTTCCCAAATAGCATATTATCAGATAACGGTCCACAGTTCTGTTCTAGCTTGTTTGAAGAATATCTTAAGAAATGTGGGATATTACACAAGAGAACATCCTTATACCACCCTGAAGCTAATGGTGCCGTCGAGAGGGTCAACCGTACATTGAAAGAATGCATCCAGCTCGCAAGAGCTAGTGGTTTGAATTGGAAAGATGCACTTAGGGAAAGAATAGATGCTTATCGTTACTCCCCTCACTCAACTACTGGGAAATCTCCTTTTGAGCTATTCAGGGGTAGAGTTCCGAACACGATGTGGTGCCCAGGTTGGATGAATCTGAAGAAGGGATTTGTGGACAATCATGTTGGTGCTTGGAGGGAGGGAGAAATAGAAAAACAAACTTGCAGGAAAGCTTATTTTGACAAAGTTAAATGTGTTAAATTTCATGAGGTGAAGGTAGGTGACCTTGTAAAAATAAAGGCACCTGTAGGGAGAAGGTCTTGGTCCAAGTACACTAATATCAGGCCCGTCATTAAAGTTTTTGGTAATGCTATCAAAACACAAGATGGGAGGATTTGGAACAAAAGTCGAGTTGTGGTTGTTAATTCGGAAAATGTTACTCAGGCTGACTCTGATACCAATTCTAATCTTTTTGGTATAAACGACCCTTCTCGCTCATGTCCCAACTTTTCACCCAACACTCGTGTGAGGAGTCAAAGATTACGCAGTGCTCCAATGTACATGAAAGATTATGTGTAAGCAATGTTCATTTTTTCTTCTTATTTGTTAACTTCTTTTATCTCTCTTTTACATTTATTCTTCATGTCATTATTTAATGTAAAGAAGGGAGATGTGTTATGTTGTCCTTCTTTATCTTGTATCTCCCTCATTAGATTCTAGTCTCACTTGCTTAGAATAGGAATGCTTCAATGTTCTTAGAATAGGAATGTATTTGATATTCCAGGTCAGTTACGACCTGAAGCTGTTCGTGGATGAGGCAATTAAACCGGACTCGTAAACCTACATTTGTTTCCTGTTTATTTCATCCTGGAAACACCACACCTGCCACAGGGGGAAGGGTTTTCACACACCCCATTTCTCTATATGAGCCTGTAATATGGCTAGTTGACGGCTGTAACTGAAGAGTGTTTGGCCACATTGTAATCAGGCAGTTGGATCAGCTGACCGGAGGTCGGTCTGTCCCGAGACGTCGACAATGTCAGTCGAAGGCAACTCCGACCGACATCAAAATAATCCCCTAAATTGGAATCACAAAACCGAGTGTTCTCATTGGCTCGCTCCTAGAGCAAAAAAGGATTTTGTGGCAGGCTTACCGACTGAGAACCAAATCAGGCCCTGGCAAAGTGCTCGGCAGGCCCCCAGGGGGAGCGACCGAGCTCTTTGCCGGGGCTGGTTTTCAGCCGATTTTGTAACAGGACCGATTTTGCAGCTATGCTGCAAAAATGGCCCTGTAACAAAAATGGCCCCCAGGGCCCAAAACCGGCCCCCACCCTTGTGGCACACCGGGGGATTGCCTGGTGCCCACAATGGCCAGTCCGGGCCTGTTTTGTGGCCACTAATTCAGGATGTGAGCCACGGGTACAACTTCTCAGAAAAAATTGTTAACACCACATAAGGCAACAGGACGAGCACTAGACCTGCACGACATCTTAATGATGCTGCCTTAGCTTACATAATTTAGGCATCTTAATATTGTACTTTTTATGTGAAATGCCCCAAATTTAGCCATTATGCCAAGTTGTGTAATTACACCGATGTTCGTGACAAAATTGTAGCATAGAAACAGGCGAACAACCAGAGTGTGAGTAGATGTTGCTCGCAGCAGTTGTGTTTTTGTGCTATATTTCAGCACAAAATCTGTCCACTCTTCAAAAATTCACGTGAGTATCCATTTCACACAAGAATATAACACTAAATGATGGTTTCGTATTTCACATAATTAGAAGTAATTTCATATAAAGTTTCCAAAATTTCACATAATTACACAAAATCAAATTACGTGAACCTTGCAAACCCTTAGTGAACACACTAGGTGAGATGTCAAGACATTTTACTGCATTTGCTGCGAAGGGTTCCGTGCTTACCCGCCATTTACCACTTTCTAAGGTGGTAAAATAATGATGCTTGAGATCTTCAAATATTATGACATCAATAAGCCAAAAGGTTTGGCAGAGACATGTCTTATATTAGCACTTCCATTGCTTACTTTATGTTGCGTGGCACCTGCTATTTGTAGATGATGCACTAAAATGAAGCGTTACGAATTTAGTGTATGTTATAAAAAAAAATTGCTTTTTGACGTGATGTATGTGATTTATTCTGTACTATCAAAATAACTGCTTATTTGGAGACAATGTTGGGCTGGAACTCAGATGCAAGATTTTTGAGAAGATCTGGAAGAGGCGTATGAGTGTCCCTGTGCACATCGATGTGAGTAGACAACACTCAGTAATTAATTATTTTAAACAGTGGATCAAATGGCTGACTATTTCTTACTTATTGTTCATTTTTATCATTTGAGATTGACAACCACTGCATAGTGAGATTTGCAGAACTCCAAATTAATGACAAAACCAGAACATCAGTGATTACAGTGCATTAAATTACTTTGATAAGAAGAAATGGGTTGGGAGGAAACATGGCGGCGGCGGGTTGAGCCGCAGCTGTGCTCTGCTTATGGGCTCCCACGACTGCCGATATCAGGACATTTCTTAGCGGAATTCTGCATATTTTGAACCCTGGCATGACTTTCCGCTACTCCGCTGCAGTCTTTGTGCCACAATAGAGATTAGGCGGATTAAGCAGATTAGCGTTTTTTTCTTCTAAGCGGTGGCGTCTCCTCGCCATACACCCGCTCTTAATGCGTTTGGGGGAGGAGCCTGTAAAGCCTGCAGCGGCGGCGGTGGACGAGTGTTTACAGGAGCCTGTGTGCTCCAGGACAGCTAACCTTTTGGCGCGGGAGCCCCTGCTTTTCCCGGGCGGGGGGTGGATCTGGTCATTGGCCGCCCTGGAGCTCAGGAGGGGCCGCCGTATTCGGGGAGCCCTGCTTGAGCGGCGTGGTCTGGCTGCCCCTACGCCTGTTGCTGCCACTGCACGGGAGGTGCAGGGTGAGGAGGGAGAAGCTCTGGAGGAAGAGAAGCTTCAAGCCCTGCATCAACACCAGAGCAATATCTGCGGTAACGGGGTTGAAGTGGGAGGCTTGGAAGGTGTGGCGAGAGCCGTTGGCAAACCAGTAGCAACTGGGGGGGTCCCTAGGAGGGGTAGAGGAAAAGGGAAAGGGAGCACGAGAGGAAAAGGGGAATGTATGGGTGTAACTACTGATGAAAACATCAAAGACATTGATCTCTCAAAAGAGGGGGAGTTGACTTTAAAGTCGCCTGCAGGCGTTAATACCAGCATTAGCGCGGATAGTAAAAAATTGTCAACATATTTAACAGGGCAAGTTAAAGCGAAGCGGGCATACACCCCTAAGCTAGCAAAAAAGTGTAAAGGGAAGAATTCTGCTTCTGTATCAAAAATAACTCCCTCACTGCGATCTTATTTTAAGGTGGTGCCTCAATTGATAGTGTTGGGTGACAATACCCCCTCCGGTTCACAGGGACAAGTAGTAGGTGATCTTACGCCGAAAGCACGGATGGCCACTAATGAAGTTGAAAAGTCATCTATGGAGAACATGGAGAGTCCGGATGATTCCATATCTAATCTCTCACTAGAAGGTGTGGGGGGGTTCAATGATAATAGCAATAACAACAATGCCACTGTCAGTAGTGATAAAGCCAGTAATTACGCTAATAATGACAATCGTGACAATAATAGTATTTTGGATCATGAGACCTCCCCAAGGTTAGGAGAGACGTGCCAAACCGAGTTCGTGGATTGTCATGTTCCGAGTGACTTGGCGTTGTCTGCACCTTTTTCTTTGGTTCTGGCTCCTCCACTGGCTCCTCCACTCCCTTTTCCCCCTCCTATTGTTGCGTCTGGGTTGAGTTTGCAGTCAGTCATCCAAGGAGCTAGTGCAACAGCAGGTCTAATGGCTGGGGGAGGTGCAGGCTCTGCGTACGACGCATCCCATGCTTCAAATACGGATTTGGTCACCACACTTCAGGCTTCCTTTCAGGCAATGTTTTCAACTTTGGCCGCAGACATTAAAAAGGGCTTTGAGACATCTGCATCAAACCAAGCTGATATCCTCTGCTTTTGTGAATCTCGTGACAATAAGCTTGGCACCCTTACCACTAGGACAGAAGTCCTCAAGGATAAAGTTACAGAAGTGACCATTAATATGGACGCTACAAAGACGGAATTTGCGGGCCTTAGACAAGAGAATCAGAGTTTGTCTGATAGGATGGAAATGTTAGAAAATAATGCCCGGAGGAACAATTTGCGCAATCTGAATATTCCAGAGGAGAAAGAGGGATCAAACATCAAGCAATTTGTGGTCTCTCTGCTAAAGGAAGCACTGTGACTAGACCTGACCGAACAGGAAATAGCCTTAGGCATCCAGCGCATTCATAGAGAGCCGTTCCGAAGGAACCCCCAGAGGGTAAAACCTAGAAAGGTTCTGGTTAACTTTCTTACCTACTCTCTCAAAGAATCCATTTTGAATATTGCGTTGAAACAGAAGGTCGTAAACGCTAAAGGGTTCAATTTTCAGATCAGATCAGATTTATCTAGAACCACACTCGACAAACAATGGGAGTTAGGCAAGAGATTGGAGGCCTTTAGAAGCCATGGAGCTGTTGCTCAGTTAGTATTTCCGGCAGCACTAAGAGTTATGTACAAGAATACTATGCACAATATAAGATCAGTGCAGGCTGCAGATGAGTTGCTGCTGACCATGGGTAGGGGGCCGGGACCAGCTAAGTAGCTTGGGCTTCTTCATATTTACCCTGCGGGGTCTTTTGCGGTATTTTTTTCCTTCTTTTTCTGGTTTTGACAGACGTACTAATATTTATTCTCTGATAGATTTGAGGTTGAGATCCCCTACAGGCACATGACTCAATGAAATAGAAATAGAAAAAGACAAAAAAAAAAGTGGGAGATTATCAAAATAAAACGGTGATGGGCAAAAATGTCTAAATAAAAAAAAAGATAACATACATAATTTAACAAAAATATAGGAGAGAAGGAAAAGGAAGGAGGTTAAAGAAGAACAAAAAAAAAAAGGGGAAGGGCAGTAGAAAAGGGAAAAAAAAAATTGGGCCCTAGTACTGGTTATCACACTCTGGTTCGCACAGTGGTAGGCTTGGTGGTCGCTCTAACTTAAGGGTCACATTTTGGGGGGAGTAATTTCATTTAGTATAGAATATCATGTTTTAGGGCTCTAAATTGTGGTTTTGTTGATTCCTTCTTTGTTTATTGTCCCTGGAGTTCGTGGTTGGTTTTAGTGGGAGTCCATAGCAGGGTGCTATCTCTCTGGTTTTCCAGATAGATAGAGTGGGGGTTTCCTGAGGGAGGGGGGTTTGGAGCGGGAGGGGGGTTAGGGGGGGTGGAAAATTTAAAAAATGTCCTCTAAAACATCCTCAAAAATATTTTCGAGAGGTGAAAGACAGTTGTAAGCTATTACATAACTTATATATGGGAGTATGGCAATATTGGATATTGGTCCTTGTGATCTTGTTGCTTGGGTGGGAATGCCAACACAATGAATAAACTCCGTATTTTGTCCTGGAACATTAATGGTCTTCGAACTTGTCCAAGAAGAAATAATATAATGCAATATTTACGAGACTCGGCAGTGCAAATAATAGTGCTCCAGGAGGCACATTTGGCAGAAGCCGAAATACTAAATCTGTTGGGTAAGAATAGGTGGATAGACTTTGGGGTTGTTACATCACAATCATCACATATTAGGGGTGTGGCCATCCTTTTTAAAAAATCTATTAGGGCGAGGTTGGTTTCTAAGCAGGTGGACCCTTACGGCCGATGGGCCATAGCCTCAGTTATTATCTCAGGTTCGCCATTCACTATAGTAGGATACTATGGCCCGAATCAGGATGATCCATCAGTTCTATCCACACTCTTCTCACAACTATATCTATTCCCAGAGCCGGTTATCTTGGCAGGTGATTACAATGTAGTCCTTGACCCTGTGCTTGATAAGTCACCTTCCAATAGGGCCAAAACTTTATCTAAAACTAGGACTTTTTTGTTAGACAATATGAAAGCACTAAACTACAACAATATATGGCGGACACTTCATGGGTCTCAAAGGGGGGTCACTTTCAGGAACTATAGATTCCATCATCAGTCTCGTATTGATTTCATTTTGATTAGTCATATTCGGGTTAAACAGGTTAAATCAGTGTGTCATTTACCCTTCCATCTTTCCGACCATACAGCCATCCTTCTTGAGTTCGAGGTCATGTCCAGGGCCTCTCTGAGAAACTGGTCCTTCGATAGATCAATTCTTGCCTCATCTGATAATATAGATGCACTAAATCAGGAAGTTAAGTTTTTTTGGGAGATTAATCAGGGTTCAGCCCCACCTGGCATCACATGGGATGCGTTTAAATCTACATTAAGGGGGTATCTAACTAACACAACTGCATATAAAAACAAGATATACAGGGAATCCGTAGCCTTGCTTGAATTGGAGATTGAGGGAGTTCAAGCAGAAATCGACAGGTACTCAGTAGCATCTGGGGCCACATTAGAGGATCTGCAGGATAAGCTAACGGTTTTAAAAGGAGATCTTTCCTCAGTCTTGAATGTGCGGGTAATGGAGAGATGGGAGGCCAGCAAATTGGTTCACTTTGAATACGGGGAAGGTGCGGGTAAGCTCCTGGCCTGGAAGGCGGAGACAGACAGGGTCCGAAAAAATATTAGTTCCATTAGTAAGGATGGTGTAATACACTCTACTGATGAGGGAATTAGTGGGGCTTTCAGGAGTTTTTTCAGTGAAATATATCGTGAGGATAAGAATGTACAACCAAATCAAGCAATGGAATGGTTGTCAGGGATTTCCCTTCCTGCCTTATCGCCAGAACAAAGAAACGCCCTGGAGTGCCCTTTTTCATTGGAGGAAGTACGGTTGGCTGTTCTTAATAGCAAAAAAGGTAGGGCTCAAGGACCCGATGGGCTACCATCTGAAATCTACAAAGTAATCTGTTCAACAATCCTTCCCTATCTAACGGATCTGTTTAATAACATTCTGCTGGAAGGGGTTTTGCCCCCAACGTCCTGGGATAAGGCCTCCATAACTTTGATCCTAAAGCCGGGCAAGCCAGCAACTAACTGTGGGTCATATAGACGGATTTCAATTCTTAATACGGATTATAAAAATTTTGCATCTGTGTTAGCAAATAGACTGGGAGCGGTGGCAAATAACATCTTGCATATGGACCAGAAGGGATTTGTAAAGGACCAGCAGCTATATGAGCTGACTTATGACCTCATCGGCGCAATAAACATGGCCACGTCCACATCTCTTCCTCTGGCAGTTCTCACGCTCGATGCCACAAAGGCCTTCGATAGGGTAAATTGGGTGTACCTATCGGAGGTCCTGGGAAAGTTTAATTTGGGGGATAATTTTAGGCGGGCTGTAAAACTTTTATATAAAAACCCTACTGCCTCATTATTGGTTAATGGGGAACTAACGGAGTCATTTAGTATTACGCGCGGAACCCGTCAAGGGTGTCCCCTTTCCCCTCTTTTGTTTGATTTATATATAGAACCTTTTGCCCAATTAATTCGTGATAATCCTAATATAAAACCTTTTATTTTTGAAGGGTGGACGCGGAAAGTCGCATTATATGCGGACGATGTTCTCATTTTCTCATCCGAGTTGAGTTCGGCGTTTCCAACAGCGATAGCCATTGCAGAAGAGTTTGGGGCAGTATCCGGCTATGAAGTCAACGCTTCTAAAACCGATATCATGGTTTGGAATCATACTGTGCCGGTGGCAGGGGCACAGCCTAGTTCTATTCTGAGGTATTTGGGTTTAAATATCTATGCGGATATTAATAAGATCGTCCCCTTAAATTTTGCCCTTGTGGCTAAGGAGTGTCGTAGGTTGATGAGAACATGGTCAGCTCTCCCTATCTCCCTGTTAGGCAGGTCTAACCTGGTTAAAATGACTATTTTACCTAAGATTATGTTTTTGTTTAGCACTATCCCTCTTTTTTTTGATCCATCCATGATTGCAAAATTCCAAGCTGACATAAATACATTTATATGGAACTGTGATACACCCAGATTGGCCTGGAAGAAGATAAGACGTCGCCGAGAAAAAGGGGGCCTCGCGGCACCAGATTTGCAGTATTATGGATGGGCCTTTCAACTCTCCCATGTCAGGATGCTTTTAAAGACCCCTAGTTGCACTGGGTGTGGGAAACTATTTTCAGCACTTCTTATAGGGGAAAAAGTTAGGCCTACGAATTTTTTGTTAAAATTTGGTGATCCCAAATATTTCAAAAAAGTCAAGCTTAAGGTACTGAGGGATCTAGCTAGAACATGGGGTAATTTTAGACGTGGTCTCAGACTTGACTACTACCACAGTAGGGCTCCACTTTGGGAATTCTCCGGGCTCACCTTCTTGGCTCTTGGATAGTCTAGCTCTACCTGTCAGAGAGGCGGGTCTTGCATCGTGGGGGGACCTGTTTGTTGAAGGCACGTTACTTTCATGGGAGGCTTTGAGTTCAATAATAGGAATGCATTTCTCAAGATTTAAATACCTCCAAATTCAGAGCTGGGCACACGTTCAAAATCAGGGTAGGGGCAGATTTAAAATAGGTGCTGAGAGTAATCTGGTATCCCATCTGATAGATAAATTACCCTTTAAGAAAGAGATCACATTTTGGTATAATCTTATGATAGACGAGTCTGATGGTGAATTTTTGCTCCCCCACTCGCTCTGGGACACATATATCACTAATATTGATACGGAGATCTTGTGGCTAGAATCGTTTAAAACTCGGGGGGACATTGTGAAACCTTCATGGCTTTGTCGCAACCACCTGTTCACATTACACAGGGCATATTATTCTCCACTACGGTTATCAAAATTTCCTAATAACGCTCTGCTGGCTTGCCCCAGATGTGTTTTGGTAGCCGCATCAGATGTACATATGTTTCTCGAGTGTCCATCCCTAACATCATACTGGAATGAGATGTGTGTGTCCCTCTCCTTAGCTGTAGGGTCTCAAGTTAGTCCTTGCCCAATGTTAGTCTTTTTGGCATTTTCCCAGAGCTTAGCGGCATGGGTAAAAAAATGGTCTTCTATGCCTGTTTGCTGGCTAGAAGAGAAATATGTAAACGATGGAAAGATCAGACACCACCACCAGCTTCTATGCTACAGACTTCAAAATTAGATATGATCAGGGCTGGGAACCCAAATAAGAGAAGATTTTGGCTTCTATTGAATTGGTAATCATGGAATACAATAGCATGGGGTTTGTTTTTTCCCCCCATGTCCTATGATTACGCTGCTTGGAAGGGTCTCCTTTGGCTATACATACCCTATAAGGGTGATTTCGGCTAAGATCTGGGTATTATATAGCAGCATGTTAGCCTAGATGGTACCATGTGACGAATAAGAGGTTGACGCTATGCACTGAGGGTTCCCCGATAGGAATCGCTATTACTCCCCCCAGTATATCTGGGTCAGTGTTCCTGTCATCTCCTCTATCTTTCTGTTGTTATATGGTCACCAAGGGCGAATATGAGGACAAAAAAAAAAGAGAAAAGAAAGAAGAAATGGGTTGCGTTTCACTAACTTGTCCTTTTGAGCTTACATTCATTGTGTACAAATACAGCAAATCTAAGCTGCTGTAACAGTGTGCTTTATTTGTTTTCTTTCCAACAAAATGTGGGTCTCTTTGGAATCAGTATGTCATGACTGTCAGGGCCGGCTTTAGTGTGATGCCAAGCTCACTGGGGCGCTGCGTTTTGAGACATCTTATGGGTTTAGACCACCTGCTGGCGAGCTTCCTGTTCGTAGCCCGATTCTATATACATCTCCCGCTGATAATCGCCGGCGCCTCCCCAGACAGTACAGACGACTGCGAGGAGACACCGACGGAGAGGTAAGCGGGCCACACAGCGCTCGTTTCCTGGCGCGCTGCACGCCTGTTGTCACTGATGCGAATAACAGCGCTGGCTCTGAGATGCACTCGCACGCTGTTCCATCGCTTAACACCAATTGCTTGACAATCACTGTCTGACGCGATGCGCTTACGAGGCATTATTTGATTTTTAGCTAAGGCTCTGATGGTAAGCCTACAGTCACCTATGGGCGAAATAGAGCATACTCACTCTCCAGTTCACCGCTGAATCTGTAAGCCTTTTGCTACCACTGCCTGACGCGATGCGCTTTTGAGGGATTACCTAATTTTTAACCATGACTCTGCTCGCTATGGCACAATATTGGTGGGTCACCCTCAACGAATTCACGCATCATTGAGTGGGTTATTTATTTACTTCTAGCCTCCATGTAAACTCCGTTTTCCTTAATTTTTTCTCGTGTTGGAAAACCTCTAAAAATTACTCATTGTCTTTAGAGCGGTGCTCCTTATACCTGCGCTGCAGCCAGGTGGGGTGAAGCCTCTCAACCTTCATATTTGGGTGAGTGTGTGTTTGGGAACCCATGTCCCATTATGTGTGAATGTATTTCGATCACACTATGGTAATTATTTGAATATGAATCACTCATGTTCTTTTGTGTCTTTGTTTGTATGTCTTTCTGTTTGGATCCGATGTCACTGGATACTATGCATTAACAGAATACGGTTGAGTACACCTGGGATTTTCAGGTGATATTTTTTCATTTTATATATACATAAAGCAGTAGTGTTACTCCAACTAGGTCCTGAAGAATGCATTTGAAACTCTGTTCATTGTAATGCAGAAACATGTTGACCACTTAGTGCGGTTATTATTTCAAACCCGCACCTGCACCTGCGTTTTAATCTTAGGGATTGGGAGATACTAATAAATTCTGTTTCTCTACCCAATTCACCTAATTTTATTATTACCCCTCACTTTTCACCTTAATCACTGTACACTGCTTTTTTCAGTAGCCACTATCATTTTCTGTACGTACATACCTTCTTGCCACTTTCAGCGGTCACGGTAACATCTGACCGGCCGTTTTGTCTCCTGGGTAAGGAGAACCCAAATGATGAGAAAGAGGGCGGTACAGTGTGGCTTCTGATGGGAACTATTTTCTCCATTTACTCTTGAGCCTTGACCAGGCCTATAGTCACTAGTTTGCATGAAACTCTCACTGGTGTTATTGCGTAATTTTGGTCTTGTGATCCATTCTGTCTGACATACTATCATTTCCTTGACCCCCAGGTATCATTTGTTGTTATAATATTGTGTTTGGGGCACGTACCTGGTCGGTCGGTAAACCTGCCCTCAGACCCTTCTTCCAATTGTGTGTTCGTGTGAATAGTACAGCTAAGGCTGTGGGTCTTTTAAATACTGGTCGACCTATACGGTCTCCAGAACAATTGAGTTTACTGCGAGGTTTTTTCCCACTTTGCTTCCGTTGCAGAGGGTCCCTCCATATCTGTTCCATTGCGATTAGCTATTTGATATGGCCACTAACTGGGGCCTAGCATTTGAGAGTGCGGAGGTACAAAACATTCTGGACGAGAATCCCAGTCTTCTAGATAGCATTCAGATTCCAGCACAAGTGACTAATAATGATGATGGTTGGGCAAAGGTCTTAATCCTCAAGAAATCCCATACCAGGACATCTGTCCATGGTATAATTATGGCACAATATCTTCGAGATAACTGTGCTCCTTCAGGCCTCATTGTTAATAATGCACCACGTCTTTTTCTGGATGATAAGGATTTCCTTAAGGACTGGTCAATGATAGCCTGGAGATGTACAAGGGACTGGCTAGTCCTTATCATTAAAACCGCGAAAAGGGTTGCGGACAAAATACGAATTGAAATTCAGGTACTTGAGGGCCAGATAAAAACCACTCTCAAAAGTGGAATGTTTAAAAAGGGACAAGAAGACAGTGACAAGAACAATAAAGACTTCAAAGACTCTATTATGTTCACCAAATTGGAAAAATTTAAGAAAGACTTAGCGAAATTCTCCATGGAGAGAGTATATCCATACACGAGTGACACATACACGGCACCAACATTCAATCGAGGCGGTAAAAAGGGTGGCTCGATGTATGGCACATCAAGCTCAGATGGGGCTTTCAGTGACTCAGATACCTCACAAACGGGATCTGTTGATCAAACTTCCAGAGGCCGAGGAAATAGAAGAAACTGGAGGAATGGAAATCAACCACAGAATTTTAACAATTTCCAACCGTGGTGGCCGGCTAACCCTTGGATGTTTGGACCAAATTGTCCTCCCCAAATGGGTCCCCCCTTCTGTCCCCCCCACATGCAGCAAGGCCCTGGTTCCTTTCCTTTTTTAGGGTTTGGCCCGAGACGAGGCAGGGGCAGGAGGAGACAAGGAACAACAACACAACAGGTCCACTGGAATACGAACACTCCACAGCAATCGAGAATGGACCTGCGCAGCGGGAAGAAAGTCCCACAGGACACCGCAGGAACAAGCAACCAGACAGCCTCGTGATGAACCTGAGCTCATATGTACTCTCTCCTAATGAAGAGCGCCTTTTGAATAAAGGCTTGGGTTTTGTGGCAACCCAGAAAGGGGATCCTTTCACTGCCCAAATCGAACTAGCCAAGCTCTTCAGAAAAATAAGATTGCACTATTTTTTTTCTAAACCAGCAAACATGGTCACCATCATTGAAGACAAAAATACCGGACTGAAGAAGCCATCTACGTTCAATCCACCAAGTGCTGTGTTACCTCCTAAGGTTTTGGCTTTCGAAACAGCCGTGGAAAAGGACATTACACGTCTCTATAAAACAGAGATTAAACCTTTCATGAATCTCTCAAGAGACGAACAGTTGGCCCTGCAGTCATTGTCATCTAATGACAGGATCACTATTAAGCCTGCCGATAAAGGTGGTGCAACTGTCATCTTGGACACTGTGACATATAGAGAAGAATGCCTCCGGCAGTTGAGTGACCAGAAATCTTACCTGCCACTGAGAGAAGACCCTACAGAGAAATTGCAATGCAAAATAAGCCATTTGGTGGAGGAAGCAACAACTGAGGGTTGGATAACACCACAGGAAGGACAATACTTAGTCACCAAATACCCCGTGATCCCGTACTTCTATTGCCTTCCAAAAGTGCATAAAACAATGAGGCCGCCACCTGGCAGGCCCATTATCTCAGGGATTGGCTCGGTTTTGGAACCTCTTTCGACCTTTGTCGATCACTTCTTAAATCCCATGGTCAAGGCAATGCCTACGTTCCTGCAAGACACAAAGGATGTTCTTAGACTCCTTCCAACAGTACAGTTTAATACCGAGACTGATATCTTAGTCTCGTTTGATGTGGAGTCATTATATACGTCAATCCCTCAAACCGAAACCCTTGAAGTGGTAGGTGCCCTGTTGGAACAGAACAACCATCAGTCCATCACTCCAACACACTTTATCATGCACCTAGCGGAAATCGCCATGAAAGAGAACTACTTCCGTTTCGAAGATACCATCTACTTACAAACGTCCGGGACCAGTATGGGCAGTGTTTTCGCGCCTAGTCTGGCAAACCTGTACGTCCATCATTTCGAACAGCAGGAGGTTCTAACGCCCGCCAACCCATACTTAACATCGTTGTATGTATGGAAGCGTTATATTGACGACATCCTGGTGGTGTGGCGTGGCACGGAAGAAGACCTAGTGTCATTTCATGGATGGCTGAATAGTAAGAACATCTACCTCAAATTCACCATCGAATTCAGCAGGACGTCTTTGGCTTTCCTTGACTTGAAGCTACATGCGACTCCAACTGGTATCGAATCTGAGCTCTATCGTAAGCCAATGGCTAAAAACGCATTATTGCGATATGACAGCTGCCATCCACGAGCCCTGAGGGACAACCTGCCCTTCGGCCAGTTCCTCAGGGTTCAAAGAAACTGTTCCAACAAAGAATCTTTTGAAATCCACTCAAAAAATCTGGAGGTTCAATTGAATGAAAAGGACTACCCGAAGAGAATCATCCGTCAGTCCAAAAAGAGGGCGTCTAATAATAACAGAGAGTCGCTATTTGAAATACTCCCTCCCAAAGAAGAGACCAACCGTATTGCATTTGTCAATACTTTCAACAGCCGGTCGAACCAAGTACAGAAGATCATAAAAAAGCACTGGTCGATCTTTAAAACCGGGGGTGATGACATTGCTCTACCTATCTTCGCCTTTAAAAGAGGACCCAACTTGAAAGACCAAATAGTCCACACCCGCCCGCGCAACAAGGAGTCAAGACAAGTGGGCACTCTGTGGGATTTACCTCCTGTCGTCGGCCATCATCCTTGCGGAGCATGTACTGTCTGCCCCCAAACCTGTAAATCCACCATGGTCGACATAGGCACCAACCGCCCATGGACCCAAAAGAAATTCACTAACTGCAATAGCAGTAATCTTATCTATTTGATAACGTGTCCAGGCCCACTGCGATATGTTGGGATGACGACCAGGAAGATCCGAACAAGGATACAGGAGCATAAGAGTACAGTGCGGTGTCAAAAACAGGCTACCCGCCTCACTGCACACTTTTTGGAGAAGGGACATGGCCCTGAAGACTTCAGCTGGACAGTCTTGGAACAACCCCATATTCCTGATTCGTGTCCTGACATTAGTCGGTTTCTGTTCAAAATTGAACAGAAATGGGTATACCGCCTGAACAGCGATAAAGAGGGCCTCAACGAGCCAATACCCTGGATGTCCCTCTGATTGCTGTCATGACATGCTTACTTGCATTTATATTCATGCTAGACACTGATAAGCTTAGGCATTTGCCATATGTTCCTACCCATTGAGACCAATGCCTTTGATATACTCATAGAAGCCCCCATACGGTCTTTTTTATTAGAATATGCTTGCTGGTAAATAAATCACAGGGTTTTTCAAGGTAGTATCTATGTTTACTAACATACATACACTAATACTGCCATTCTTGAGTGTAATAGACCACCTAATAGGCTGATAACATTGAACGAACCGCTGAGAACTACATTTCCCAGCCTTCTGTGCATCACGTGACCGCCTCTGATCACGTGATGCTCCCTGTTCGTAGCCCGATTCTATATACATCTCCCGCTGATAATCGCCGGCGCCTCCCCAGACAGTACAGACGACTGCGAGGAGACACTGACGGAGAGGTAAGCGGGCCGCTCAGCGCTCGTTTCCTGGCGCGCTGCACGCCTGTTGTCACTGATGCGAATAACAGCGCTGGCTCTGAGATGCACTCGCACGCTGCTCCATCGCTTAACCCCAATTGCTTGACAATCACTGTCTGACGCGATGCACTTACGAGGCATTATTTGATTTTTAGCTAAGGCTCTGATGGTAAGCCTACAGTCACCTATGGGCGAAATAGAGCATACTCGCTCTCCAGTTCACTGCTGAATCTGTAATCCTTTTGCTACCACTGCCTGACGCGATGCGCTTTTGAGGGATTACCTAATTTTTAATCATGACTCTGCTCGCTATGGCACAATATTGGCGGGTCACCCTCAACGAATTCACGCAGCATTGAGTGGGTTATTTATTTACTTCTAGCCTCCATGTAAACTCCGTTTTCCTTAATTTTTTTCTCGTGTTGGAAAACCTCTAAAAATTACTCATTGTCTTTAGAGCGGTGCTCCTTATACCTGCGCTGCAGCCAGGTGGGGTGAAGCCTCTCAACCTTCATATTTGGGTGAGTGTGTGTTTGGGAACCCATGTCCCATTATGTGTGAATGTATTTCGATCACACTATGGTAATTATTTGAATATGAATCACTCATGTTCTTTTGTGTCTTTGTTTGTATGTCTTTCTGTTTAGATCCGATGTCACTGGATACTATGCATTAACAGAATACGGTTGAGTACACCTGGGATTTTCAGGTGATATTTTTTCATTTTATATATACATAAAGCAGTAGTGTTACTCCAACTAGGTCCTGAAGAATGCATTTGAAACTCTGTTCATTGTAATGCAGAAACATGTTGACCACTTAGTGCGGTTATTATTTCAAACCCGCACCTGCACCTGCGTTTTAATCTTAGGGATTGGGAGATACTAATAAATTCTGTTTCTCTACCCAATTCACCTAATTTTATTATTACCCCTCACTTTTCACCTTAATCACTGTACACTGCTTTTTTCAGTAGCCACTATCATTTTCTGTACGTACATACCTTCTTGCCACTTTCAGCGGTCACGGTAACATCTGACCGGCCGTTTTGTCTCCTGGGTAAGGAGAACACAAATGATGAGAAAGAGGGCGGTACAGTGTGGCTTCTGATGGGAACTATTTTCTCCATTTACTCTTGAGCCTTGACCAGGCCTATAGTCACTAGTTTGCATGAAACTCTCACTGGTGTTATTGCGTAATTTTGGTCTTGTGATCCATTCTGTCTGACATACTATCATTTCCTTGACCCCCAGGTATCATTTGTTGTTATAATAATGAGCTTCTTGTGTGTCCAGCAATCTTAAGGCAACAATAAAAATGTCAACATAACTCGGTCGATTAATTTACCTGCTGAAGAGAGATCAGTGTCTTATCTAGTGGCAGTTTTGACTTATAACAAAGATCACAGAATTGTATTTTATGTAGAGGGCTCAGTGCAATACTACTTTTGTTACATAGATCCTTTTACTATTTGCAGTCCATAAGTTATAATACAAACATAACATATTGAGCTATAACCAATCATCAGATGTTGCATGCAAACAGCAAAGTCTTTCATTATACTAATGTTGTTAAAAAGTGTTGGTTTGGGTAGAAATACATTCTTATTAGTGAAGCCAACTCGTTTTAGCTCCATTCTAAAACGATGACATAGGTCCATTGACCTTTGAAGATCCATTAGGATTTGCTAAACGACAAGATCTGTAAATTGGGTGTTTAGTCTTCATTGCCATGCTTGGCTAATCCTCAGGCTCCCACGTGATCAATCAACCATATTCAATATCTTAACATATTTTTACATTAAGGAGAAGTTGTACTCCATTTCTACCTGGCAGCGCAGAAAATAGTGATTTCAAATTGATGATATTACCTTTTTAGGTGTGGTTTAATAGTGCAGCTGTTGCCAGACATTATGTAATGAACCTCAAAAAAGGCTTTAGGAAGCACTATCAGAAGAGAAGCTTTGGCTCCTTCCACATATTGGTAGTTATGTTTACACAATTTTATTGGAAGAACTTGTGTGCGTCCTCATAAAGAGTGCTTGTATTGAACACCTACTGACTGTGAAAGCTTGCTTTTCACTTAATAGGGCCACTGTGTTTAATGTGGAGATAAGGTGGTGTACAAAACCCCTCTATAATTATGCAATCATATTGTGTGTGATTCTATTCCTGGAAATACCACACAGGGGCCCTTTATGTGTACCATAGCTACCCAGCACACTGTTTTCAGCTCCTTCCTTTTGCATTGAGCTCTGCCCAGCAGCCAGTGAGTCTCTCTGGTCTCTGGCACCCGCGCAACCCATCGCAATGTGCCACCAAACTTGTGTAACCCCCATTAACTCAGCCTGATGTTCCACCTTCGTGCCCATGTCCCACCCCTCAGTCCAATAATCCTTCTCAGGCCACTCCACCCTTCACCACGTAGCTGCTGCTTCGTGTCTGTCACTATTTGTGTACAGAGCATTGCACTCCTCCAACCCATCAGCATGCAACCTTTTTTCTGAGGGTCTTTTGGTGGAAGATGGCGGTGGTGTTGGTCCTAGAAAGGATCCTTTTGGCTGCCTCAGAATGTGACTTGGGTGGACCTAGCTGAGGCGAAGAGCAGTCTACTGTACCCATATGCCCGTTGTGTCATTTCACTGCTTCCCAGGGCACCAGGCTGTTCACTGTGAGGTAGCTCTTGAAGAGGAGAGGAAGGCGGACAGATGGCAGAAGGAAGGGTTGATCCAGGGGCCCCTGTGGGTGAAAGTGCTGCAGCGTCGGGGTGAGGGAGTGAGGTCAATCACAAGGTAAGCCATAATTGTAACATGCTGTGTGGTGCGAGGAGAGATTGATAGTAGTAATGACCTATGGAGGTGATGTAGGAGAGCAGCACAGCTGTAATTTGTAAAGGGTTGTGGAGGTGCTACAGGCGTGGAAATGACTTCATAGACAGGGATGGCAAGGATGATAGGCAGTGTGATGGGCGTGGGTCATGAATGGCTGTGTGGCGTGAAGAGTGGTTGAAATGACACGGGGTGACTGGTGGTGAGAAATTTGAGGAAAGATGTACAAATAGAGAGGCCTACGATTGAGCACAAAGTGGATTAGGTGCCACTTGTAAGGCTGATGGGATGGGTAACGAGTGATGGGGTGGCTGTGGAGTTGAATGAGAAGTGACATGGCTTGTTCAGCTATGTTGCCTGAAAATGCCTCTATACAAGGCACTCTGTGAGAAAGGTATACAACTCACACCTGCACCCAGACACTACTCTTTTTAATTCTGAAAGGTGTGTACTGCACAGGTCAGCCATCATCTCACTATGCTCCGGCACAATATTTTGCAGGCTTGATGTGCAAGGAATGTGTTCTGCATTTGTTTTCTTTCTGAGTTCAACTGTGCACAATAAAACACTTGAGTGCTGATCACTAAATATGTTGTGCTCTGCATCAATTGCAGCCCCTGACAGTTATCTTCACGTTTATACACATTTCATGGGTACAGTTTTGAAAAGCCAATGCGCGTGATGCACAAGCTCTTCTTCCTGCTGTGATATGATGTCAGAACCCTCACGCTTCTTCACAAACACCGCTCCGAGTAGTACTGTCTGCTCTTTTTTTCTGCCAAAGGTGCTTTTCTGTGCGCCCTCCGTCCCCACATATGTATGCATGCTTTATATGCATGCTACTTTGGCAAAGGGGGAAGAGAGAGCTTTGAACCTCATGAACAGTCTAGAAAGGCTTGAAAGCAAGTGCTGAAGAGAAGGTCTGCTATGGTTATTCCCCATAGCTGAAACTCCCTTTCATTTCTTCTTAAAGTGGTGTCTTTTTGCACCCTCAGGCACAAACAAAGTGTCTGGTGATTGGGTTGTACATTACTATTCCCACAGACCATTTCTGAGGCAGCTGGAAGGGCTGATTAATGATTATTCTGAACAGAGACTTCTTTTGAGGTGAGTGAAGTCCCTGTATTCACTTATTACTGTGTACTTGTTACACCATATAGGTCCAATGTAATTGACCTTTTCCATGACTTTCATACTCAGACTGCCCATGCTTAGTTTTACAGCAGGCAGACAAGCCATATTGTCATCTACTTAACACAAAAGGAACATTCTTATGGAGCATTCATGCAACTATAAATTAGATTTGCATGACTATGAGTAAAAAGTATATTCAGACACCAGGCCAGTTTGACTTTTTTAATCATTACAACATATCACTACACAGGTTGCACCACCCCACGTCCTGATGAAGAACCCACACAGATGGTTCCATGCCACAGCACTATTTTGGGTTGAACCGTCAATGCTCTCAATCTTTGCCTATAGTAAAACAAAACTCCACTTGTGCATTGAAGACGATTTCTCAGTTGCCCTGGACATATGAGAATTCAAAATTAAATCATTCTTGATAGGCAGCATGCTGGGGGTAGCACTGTGATGTTTTATCTTGTATTATACGTTTTCACTTGTAATGCTGCATGAGCACGTTTTTCATTTTCCCACTACTGGAGCAACCTACAGTACATTGTTCATGGATACTCTCACTGTATCTACGCCATAATATATGCAATTGATTTCTAGTTGTGTTTTCTTCAACATTTATTTTTCTTTTCTTAAAATAATTTTATGTGCTGTTCAAAGCTTTATTTATGTTCAATTGTTTTACCCCCCCATGGGACCATTTGTTTACTGTACTAAATGCTGCTCAGGTCTTGCTGTTCACTGGGTTAACCTTTTGCCTTGCAATCATGCCTGCAACAGATGGTGTATCAATGCTCCCATAAGAAACAAAGTAACAGGGGGTCAAAAATGTCTCAAGTAAAATGTGTCTGGATGACTGAATGTGTGCTTTAGAGTTGTTAGAAAGGCACACAACACGATATCGCACTGTATGGGAAGATATCCATCAGTTACTCGTCCTTTGCCGCCCTTTCATCATTTGAACCACTTCCCAAAGTGGAGAGTCTTAGTTGTTGATACCTTATCAGGGAAAGGCTGTTGTTATGTGTTTGGGGGCATAGGGGAAGTGCTGTATAGTAACTGAGGAGCAGTGCAGAAATGAGTTGTGAAAACCAAAAAGGAAAGAATGTGCTCTATAATAAAATTGAATAATGAACGCAAATAGACTTTATTCTGGTGCCGTTCATTTCCAAAACTAAAAACAATTCAGTGCAAAGTTGCCAGTGATTAACCCTAATAGTCACTGGCCCAATGTGATGGTCGACATGTTTCTGCGGTAATTTAAAGATCACTAAGTATCTCCCGCTTCTTCAGGACCTATAACATTTGCTACTGCTCAAGAATGCGATATAAAAAAGGATTTCTGATACAGATATCACCTGTTCAAACCTGGTAGTCCTCCTTTTGTGCAGGGGATGTCCCAGGAAAGACGTCATCAAGACACAGACAACATAGATAAAAGACACATACAAAGATAAAAACGACATTACCATGGTTAGTGTAAGTCATCTCATATTTTCAACTAATTATATGGCAATCCTACATGACCAGCTACCAATCACTAGGTCACTTGAGTCCTCTCGCTCACCTATAGGGTAAGGGGAAAGTGCCAGGCATGAAAGCGCTCCGTAAAGTCTCTATGAGATACCATTGTCCATGTTTACACCTTGTGTATATTGTATCCCTTTTCATTATATACCTCCATATCTCTCTTAGCTGTTGTTCGCTTGCTCGTGTTCTATCATACCCTTGTGTTGTGATTCGGGTGAATATACTCATATTCCAGCTCAAATGTTGGTAAAAAGGTCAAAGCCTAAGTGTTTAACCATCGACCCTTCTACCGCAGCCAAATCCATTCGTGCTCCGGTTCATACAAAAAAGAAGACAGCACAGTGTGCTTTGTATCTCCGTGTGTCAGATTTGTATCACCCTCAACGAGTGACCATTCTTATCGTTCGCGCTCTAAGTTCGCGATTTCTGTTATTAGCTTACTCTTATTCTATCACACACTATACTACGGGTGATTCGAGCGTTATCGCTCTTAGTACGCTACTCATTCACACGGTACACACATTCATTTACCTAATTTTGGGGGGTAGCGTGGGCTTACCTGCCCGTCGGTACACTCTGCAGCCGTCTGGGCTTTCTGGGGAGGTGCCGGGGCTGCGTGTGTTGACGTTATTTGTTTGTTGGTGCTCGTAGCGCGATTGGTTGGAAATGACGTCACTCTTCCGTGACAAGGTATGACAGGAGACGTAGTGCGTTTAACGTTTATGTGCCGGTACTGTGTATGATCGTTATGCGGTAGTGGCTTCAAGTCGGTACTCTGTATAGATATGACGAGTGTCACGCAGAGAAATGTAACCTTGCAGTTAATCGGTTATGAATGCGTATAACCGAGTCATGTGTCTTATAAAAGGGGGGGAAGGAAATAAACACCTGCTACCGTGTATTACTCTCAAGACGACAGAATATGTTATGACTGTGAACAAAAGAATGAAACCCTGATTAGGATAGACGGGCCCCTAGTATGTTATATGCGACCCAAGGAACTATGGAGCGGTCGTGAAACTGATTTCTGTTAGGGAGATGTTATTGGAGATTTCTTTCTGAAAGGGAATAACTAGTTGATGGAATGTATATTAGTATGAGCAGTAAACTAGAAAAAAATATATATGAGACGAGGAGGGATACATCGTGTCTCACACAAGATATCAAGGGATTTGGATACACGTGCATCTATGTCATAAGTGTATTGGTAGACTATTTTGTTTCATCAGAGATTGATAAATGTGTAGGACTTAATAAATTCATGTCACCCTTGTTTTCGATATCTCGATCTCAGACTTATAGTCATGTTGCAGTTACATTGTAAGTGGTTCAATTGTATTATAGTGACATCCAGGGGATGTCCTCATTAAACCCAGCTTTGTCAGTATTAAGCTTGTACACCCATTTCTGTTCTATTTTGAAAAGGTGTTTAGACACATCTGTAATGTGAGTTGGAATCAGTGGTTGTTCAAGTACTGTCCATTGGAAGTCTGTAGGTTTATGATTAACTTCCAAGAAATGGTTAGTTAGACGGGTCGCCTGTTTTTTTACAGCGGATGGTACTTTTATGCTCTGAAATCCTCGTTCTAATTTTCCTGGTCGTCATCCCGACATATCTCAGGGAGCAGTGGCAAGTGATTAAGTATATTAAATTGCTGCTATTACAGTTCGTAAAGCGCCTTTGCTCCCAAGCTCTGCTAGTCCCGATATCAATGCTTGTGGATTTCTTGGTTTGTGGGCATGCTGCGCAATTCCCGCACGGGTGGTGTCCTGTCACTGCTGGCATGTCCCAGAGTGTCCCAACTTGGTGAGTGTTATCTGGTCGTGGTCTCCTGATACTGGTGACTCTCTTAAAGGCAAACAGAGGTTGTTCCAACTTGTCAGGGCCGGTATTGAGGATCTTCCAATGTTTTCGGATGATCTGTTGGATGGCATTGGATCTGGTACTGAACGTGTTCACGCACGTTATCCTCTCATTTTGTTCCTTTGGTGGAGCCGGTTCCAACAAAGCCTCCCGATTATTATTAGAGGCCCTCTTTTTAGATGTTCGAATTAGTTTCTTAGGATATTTTCTCTCAAGTAGCTTTTCTTCTAGATCCTGGGCATGTCTTTTGAAGGTCTCTTTTGTTGAACAATTACGTTGGACACGTAACAATTGTCCAAACGGAAGGTTGTCCCGAGGGGATTTGGGATGACAACTCCCATATTCTAGGAGTGAGTTACGAGCCATAGGCTTTTTGTATAACTCAGATCTCAGTCCTTCTGGAGATACAGTTATTAGCAGATCCAAGAAAGCAAGAGATTGATGGTTGTATTCTATGGTGAACCGTAGGAAATTGTTACAATTGTTCAACCAAGTATGGAAGTTCATGAGGTCGGGCACACTGCCACGCCATACCACCAAGATGTCATCTATATATCTTTTCCAAACCCGTACAGATGGTAAATACGGGTTTGTGATGTTCAGTGCATAGTCCTGTTCAAATTTGTGCATATAGAGGTTCGCCAGGCTCGGCGCGAAAACGCTGCCCATGCTGGTACCTGACGTCTGTAGATAGTAACTGTCCTCATACTGAAAGAATTTTTCTATCATCGCTATAGATGCAAGATCCATGATCAGAGAGACCGGCGAGATGGAGTCTAGGTCACTCGCATTCAGAAGTTGTTCAATCACCTCTAGCGTCTCGTCTTGTGGAATCGAGGTGTAAAGTGACTCCACATCAAAGGACACCAGTATGTCCGATGTGGAGTCGAATTCAATCTCTGGTAGTAGCCTTAGCACGTCTTTAGTGTCTTGTAAGTAAGACGGCATGACCCATACCAACGGTCTCACAAAAACATCTACAAAGGATGAAAGAGGTTCCATTAATGAGCCAATTCCCAAGATTATCGGGTGGCCCGGAGGTGGCCGCTGTATTTTATGTATCTTTGGTAAGATATAAAAATATGGCATTGTAGGATGTGTTCTGCGTAGGTAGCTACCTTCATTGGAGGTTATCCAACCTTTCGAGAGGGCTTCTTCCACCAAATGGCCAATCTGTGTCATCAGTCTGGGTGTTGGATCTTCAGATAAACGACGGTATGAACGACTGTCGCTCAGATGTTTAAGACACTCTGCCCTATAGGTTATAGTATCAAGCAGGACTGTTGCTCCGCCCTTATCTGCCGGTTTTATCGTAATTGAAGGGTCTTTAGACAGCTCTTGGAGTGCCTGCTGTTCAGCTTTTGTGATATTGACAAAAGGTTTATGTCTTTCCATGAAAAGGTTTTGTACGTCATGTTGAACAGCTTCTTCGAAAGTAGTGACTTTCTCTGGAACAGTGGTACTGAGAGGCGTGAACGTTGACGGATTCCTCAAACCAGTGTTTTGTTCATTCGCTGTTTGTTCAGTGTTTTTTTCAAAGAAGAAGTGTAGCCGTATTTTACGGAAGAATTTGGAGATCTCTACCTGGGTTCATCGACTGTGGGGGCGGATTCCACTGTACTTGACTCTGTGGAGCTCGTCTCCTGCTGGGTGCATCTATAGCGATGAAAGAAAACTTCTTTCAGTATGAGGACAGTTACTATCTACAGACGTCAGGTACCAGCATGGGCAGCGTTTTCGTGCCGAGCCTGGCGAGCCTCTATATGCACAAATTTGAACAGGACTATGCACTGAACATCACAAACCCGTATTTACCATCTGTACGGTTTTGGAAAAGATATATAGATGGCATCTTGATGGTATGGCGTGGCAGTGTGCCCGACCTCATGAACTTGCATACTTAGTTGAACAATTGTAACAATTTCCTACGGTTCACCATAGAATACAACCATCAATCTCTTGCTTTCTTGGATCTGCTAATAACTGTATCTCCAGAAGGACTGAGATCCGAGTTATACAAAAGAATGTCTGACTAAATATCGAAATTAAAAATATCGACATACAAAAATATCGGGACAAAAATATCGAAGTCAAAAATATCGGAATCCTATCCCTAACAAGGTAAGTACAAAAATATCGGAAAAATAATATCGTAGTACAAAAATATTGAAAAAAAAAATATCGTTTTTTAAAATGTATTAATAATGATGTTAAAATAATTATAAAATACATATAATGTTACTAATATTAAATAAAAATATTAAAACATAATTTAAAACTTAAAACTAATACATATACATTTAAAATAAATTAAAAACTTAATAATTTAATGTAATTTTATATGTTGTAATTTGATTTAATTGATTTAATTTAAATTTATTTAATTTTTACCCTGTACGACTGTACCCCAAAAACCCAAAACAGACCCAGAACCCTAAAAATACCCCTTTACCCAAAAACTGAAAACTGACCCTGAACCCTAAAAATACCCCTTTACCCATGAACTGAAAACTGACCCTGAACCTTAAAAATACCCCTTTACCCAAAAACTGAAAACTGACCCTGAACCCTAAAAATACCCCTTTACCCAAAAACTGAAAACTGACCCTGAACCCTAAAAATACCCCTGTACCCATGAACTGAAAACTGACCCTGAACCCTAAAAATACCCCTTTACCCATGAACTGAAAACTGACCCTGAACCCTAAAAATACCCCTGTACCCATGAACTGAAAACTGACCCTGAACCCTAAAAATACCCCTTTACCCAAAAACTGAAAACTGACCCTGAACCCTAAAAATACCCCTTTACCCAAAAACTGAAAACTGACCCTGAACCCTAAAAATACCCCTGTACCCATGAACTGAAAACTGACCCTGAACCCTAAAAATACCCCTTTACCCATGAACTGAAAACTGACCCTGAACCCTAAAAATACCCCTGTACCCATGAACTGAAAACTGACCCTGAACCCTAAAAATACCCCTTTACCCATGAACTGAAAACTGACCCTGAACCCTAAAAATACCCCTTTACCCATGAACTGAAAACTGACCCTGAACCCTAAAAATACCCCTGTACCCATGAACTGAAAACTGACCCTGAACCCTAAAAATACCCCTGTACCCATGAACTGAAAACTGACCCTGAACCCTAAAAATACCCCTGTACCCAAAATTAATTAATATTATTTAATTACCAATTAATTATTAATTATCAATAACAATAAAGTAAATATATTAGCACATTTCCTGTAATTAATCTAATGTAAATATTAATATTATGTTGCACAATTAATTAATTAAGAATAACAATAAATTATATATAAAAATTATTGTAATTAATTTTTTAAATATTTAATAATAATTAATTACCAATTAATGATTCATTATAAATATGAAAAACAATTATAATAATTAATTAAGTAATTAATAGAAATTAATTACCAATTAATTATTAATTAAAATATATACAAACATATATCAATTAATTAATTATTATTAAATTACTTCCCACCCTATTCCCCTATAAACCCATAACCCGCTACAGAACATATTTATCAATTAATAAATTAATTTAAAAAAATTTAAAATTAATTCTCAATTAATTAATTAATAATTCCTAATAATTAATAATTAATTTAACATAATTAAATTACTTCCCACCCTATTCCCCTATAAACCCACAACCCGCTACAGTAGTAAAACACAATATTTAATAAAATAACATTAAAAAAAATATTAAAACATAATTAATACAATATAATATACACTAAATGTATTTAAAAATAGATATTAGTAACATCAAAGTTATTAATTTCGATATTATTAACATCGATATTTACAACTTCGATATTACTGATATCATACCAATATCGATATTTAGACTGTCGATATTACTTACCTTCGATATTTTTGTATATCGATATTAAAACTTCGATATTTTTGCTTATCGATATTAAAAAATCGATATTTTGTCTGTGTACCATACAGAAAGCCTATGGCTCGTAACTCACTCCTAGAATATGGGAGTTGTCATCCCAAATCCCCTCGGGACAACCTTCCGTTTGGACAATTTTTACGTGTCCAACGTAATTGTTCAACAAAAGAGACCTTCAAAAGACATGCCCAGGATCTAGAAGAAAAGCTACTTGAGAGAAAATATCCTAAGAAACTAATTCGAACATCTAAAAAGAGGGCCTCTAATAATAATCGGGAGGCTTTGCTGGAACCGGCTCCACCAAAGGAACAAAATGAGAGGATAACGTGCGTGAACACGTTCAGTACCAGATCCAATGTCATCCAACAGGTCATCTGAAAACATTGGAAGATCCTCAATACCGGCCCTGACAAGTTGGAACAACCTCTGTTTGCCTTTAAGAGAGGTACCAGTATCAGGGATCAGTTGATACACACGAGACCATGACCAGATAACACTCACCAAGTTGGGACACTCTGGGACATGCCAGCAGTGACAGGACACCACCTGTGCGGGAATTGCGCAGCATGCCCACAAACCAAGAAATCCACAAGTATTGATATCGGGACTAGCAGAGCTTGGGAGCAAAGGCGCTTTACGAACTGTAATAGCAGCAATTTAATATACTTAATCACTTGCCCCTGCTCCCTGAGATATGTCGGGTTGACGACCAGGAAAGTTAGAACGAGGATTTCAGAGCATAAAAGTACCATCCGCTGTAAAAAAACAGGCGACCCGTCTAACTATCCATTTCTTGGAATTTAATCACAAACCTACAGACTTCCAATGGACAGTACTTGAACAACCACTGATTCCAACTCACATTACAGATGTGTCTAAACACCTTTTCAAAATAGAACAGAAATGGGTGTACAAGCTTAATACTGACAAAGCTGGGCTTAATGAGGACATCCCCTGGATGTCACTACAATATACTTGAACCACTTAAAATGTAACTGCAACATGACCATAAGTCTGAGATCGAGATATCGAAAACAAGGGTGACATGAATTTAATAAGTCCTACACATCTATCCATCTCTGATGAAACAAAATAGTCTACCAATACACTTATGACTTAGATGCACGTGTATCCAAATCCCTTGATCTCTTGTGTGAGACACAATGTATCCCTCCTCGTCTCATATATATATATTTCTACTTTACTGCTCATACTAATATACATTCCATCAACTAATTATTCCCTTTCAGAAAAAATCTCCAATACCATCTCCCTAACAGAAATCGGTTTCACGACCGCTCCATAGTTCCTTGGGTCGCATATAAAATACTAGGGGCCCGCTATCCTAATCAGGGTTTCATTCTTTTGTCCACAGTCGTAACATATTCTGTCGTCTTGAGAGTAATACACGGTAGCAGGTGTTTATTTCCTCCCCCATATTATAAGACACATGACTCGGTTATACACATTCATAACCGATTAACTGCAAGGTTACATTTTTCTGCGTGACACACGTCATATCTATACAGAGTACCGACTTGAAGCCACTACCGCATAACGATCATACACAGTACCGGCACATAAACGTTAAACGCACTACGTCTCCCGGCATACCTTGTCGCGGAAGAGTGACGTCATTTCCAACCAATCGCGCTACGAGCACCAACAAACAAATAACGTCAACATACGCAGCCCCAGCCCCTCCCCAGACAGCCCAGACGGCTGCAGAGTGTACCGACGGGTAGGTAAGCCCACGCTACCCCGCAAAATTAGGTAAATGAATGTGTGTACCGTGTGAATGAGTAGCGTACTAAGAGCGCTAACGCTCGAATCACCCGTAGTATAGTGTGTGATAGAATAAGAGTAAGCTAATAACAGCAATCGCGAACTTAGAGCGCGATTTATAAGAATAGTCACCCGTTGAGGGTGATAAAAATCTGACACACGGAGATACAAAGCACAATGTGCTGTCTTCTTTTTTGTATGAACCGGAGCACGAATGGATTTGGCTGCGGTAGAAGGGTCGATGGTTAAACACTTAGGCTTTGACCTTTTTACCAACATTTGAGCTGGAATAGGAGTATATTCACCCGAATCACAACACAAGGGTATGATAGAACACGAGCAAGCGAACAACAGCTAAGAGAGATATGGAGGTATATAATGAAAAGGGATACAATCTACACAAGGTGTAAACATGGACAATGGTATCTCATACAGACTTTACGGAGCGCTTTCATGCCTGGCACTCGCGTTGTTTTTAATTGACTTTACATATCACTTTTTCTACATCATAGAGCGGTGCACTATCTTCCTGAGCTGTTGCCAGGCGAGGAGTGGCACGTTCCTCTTACTCTATAGGTGAGCGAGAGGACTCAAGTGACCTAGTGATTGGTAGCTGGTCATGTAGGATACCATATAATTAGTTGAAAATATGAGATGACTTACACGAACCATGGTAATGTCGTTTTTATCTTTGTATGTGTCTTTTATCTATGTTGTCTGTGTCTTGATGACGTCTTTCCTGGGACATCCCATGCACAATTAGGAGGACTACCAGCTTTGAACAGGTGATATCTGTATCAGAAATCCTTTTTTATATCGCACCCTTGAGCAGTAGCAAATGTTATAGGTCCTGAAGAAGCGGGAGATACTTAGTGATCTTTAAATTACCGCAGAAACATGTCGATGATCACATTGGGCCAGTGACTATTAGAGTTAATCACTGGCAACTTTGCACTGAATTGTTTTCAGTTTTGGAAATGAACGGCACCAGAATAAAGTCTCTTTGCGTTCATTATTCAATTTTATTATAGAGCACATTCTTTCCTTTTTGGTTTTCACAACTCATTTCTGCACTGCTCCTCAGTTACTATACAGCACTTCCCCTATGCCCCCAACCACATAACAACAGCCTTCCCCTGATAAGGTGGCAACAACGAAGACTCTCCACTTTGGGAAGTGGTTCAAATGATGAAAGGGCGGCAAAGGACGAGTAACTGATGGATATCTTCCCATACAGTGCGATATCTTGTTGTGTGCTTTTCTAACAACTCTAAAGCACACATTCAGTCATCCAGACACATTTTACTTGACACATTTTTGACCCACAGTTACTTTGTTTTGTATTTGTACATTTGGTTAGGGGGCTGTAACTGCGTGGTCATTAAATTTTCCCTGGGACCCTCCATCTATTTGTTCGTTGTTATTGTATCAATGCTCCCGACACATGGGCATGTCTGAAAGGGATAGCTTGTTTGTGCTCCTAGGAATGCACTCACCTGCAAGGGATGGCCTGTCAATTTCCCTATCCATAAACCCTTATGCAAATGATTGTGTGTGCCTAAAATGTATATACTCATGTCCAGTGAATGATTAGTCTGTTTTTAAATCCTCCAGAGTGTTACTTTGGAAGGAAATGTATCCCTGCTTATTTTGCTTGGTGCTCACCTTCAATATTACCTGCTCTGTTTTTGCTACATATGCAAGGAGAATGCAGTGCTTCATATTTTTGCTATAGGTAATCTTTCTGAGTAATGCATGATATTTTCATTGCTCCTCCTCATTACAGATGTGTTCTGCTCATGTATCTTGCTGTTGTGGAAGCACACATTGTTTACTACATCCTAGCATCACTACCAAATGCATAGCACTCCGTCCTACAGTGAGGGGTCTAAATATTAACCTTTGGTAATTATGCCCCAGTACTCTTTCTCATGCATGTGGTGGTCAATAGCTTCTCCCTATCCATGGTGCTTGTGCCGTTTTACCTCCTACTACTGTGAGTGATCTATGCATTTGACCACAGTTATGATGCCCTATGGTTCTTCCTCGACCTTGGAGGTTGCGTAGCCGAGAAGCATAACTAGGAATAGTTGTAAGAGTTGTGGCATATGTAATTAAGGGTGTGACTTCTAAACATGCAATCTAAAATCCTATGCTTCATGCTTTGTGCCTACTAATCAGTGTTTGGGAGCCTCTCTGTGAGATTTCTGTTGGAGTATCCAGACATATATTTAGGCCAGACCCGGGCCTACATATAATACAAAATTGCACATACACCTAAAACGAATGAGACCTATTGGTTTATCCATGGCTTATTTTATGACTTCATTTCTGTAGTCACCCTGGTTGAATCACTCAAACAATTGACTTGCTGATGGTTATTTCTCTATGAATAAAAGAATGGATGGCACATTTCTAGTAAGGGTTTACTGTACTGCATAAAAGTGAATGAAAGAAAAATCCTTGGCTTCTTTAAAGACTTGCCTTTTTCATTTGTCATGCAAAGAATTGTTCTGCATTCTGTCCATCACCTGTGGTTTTTGCATTTGTCACCCCGAGTGGGATGGGTATGCTCAGACGTGAGTCCCATGCTCTCCACACCACTGGATTCAAGCAAGCCGGGCTGAAGTAGGCTGGAATGCCAGAAACCGGTCCTCAGAAGCTTGTTTCCGGTCCAGGGAAGGCATGGCTTGGCAGTTTGGGCTGGACTGTTCCCATGAGGCACAGGGTCAGACTGATTTGCATATGGCCATGTCTGAACTGGGGTGGTGTGGAGTGCAAAAGAACGATGGATTTAGGCCAAGATCTCTGTACTGGGGTGAATGTATGACATTGTTATGCATTCTGTCCATCACCTGTGGTTTTTGCATTTGTCAGCCCGAGTGGGATGGGTATGCTCAGACGTGAGTCCCATGCACTCCACACCACTGGTTTCAAGCAAGCCGGGCTGAAGACGGCTGGAATGCCAGAAACCGGTCCTCGGAAGCTTGTTTCCGGTCCAGGGAAGGCATGGCCTGGCAGTTAGGGCTGGACTGTTCCCATGAGGCACAGGGTCAGACTGATTTGCATATGGCCATGTCTGAACTGGGATGGTGTGGAATGCAAAAAACGATGGATTTAGGCCCAGATCTCTGTACTGGGGTGCATGTATGACATTGTTCTGCATTCTGTCCATCACCTGTGGTTTTTGCATTAGTCATCTGAACTGAGGCTGAGGCCCCAGCAATCATGTTACTGGCATTGGGCGAGGCACCGTGTGCACTGCTATGCTCCAAGGTTGCCGGAATCGCAGGGCCATGCCCTTAATTTCACCCCTGTTTTCCAAAGTGTATACTTAGTTTTACTTGGCTGGCAGTGGTCAAAAGAAATAAAAAAATCCTCGAAAGCCCAAATGGATTTAAAAAAAGTGTAATATTCTTTCAGGAAATATGATTTGCACCGTGCAGGAAGAGCCAATGCGGCTTTTACTGGCTGGAGGTGATGGTCACTTGAACTGAGTCAGAGAGGCCCCAGCAATCATGCCACAGGCGTCAAGCGGGGCACCATGTGTATTGAATTGACACAGCGTAAAGAATCATTCTGGTCCCATACAGTGTGCAGCCAAAATCAGGTCTCACTTGTCCCTGATTTCCAGTGTCCCCAAGTTACACACTTCTATGTACAACACTCCCTGGTTGAGATCACCTTTCGAAAATAAGAATAATCCCTGCACAGCCCCCTGCAGCTGGCTGTAAATCCATTTGTGACACATCAAACACAGTAAAGAATACTTTTAAGCACAAGGGGCCTTCAGAAACACATTTGCTAACTAACTGCCATATTATGAGATCTGTGTTGCGAATAAAATACATAACTCAACAATGCCTGCCTCTAATTGTCACTTCACTGGTGTGCAGCAACATTGTCCCTGCCTCCATGAAATAATCGACTTTGTTTCTTTAGCACCGTCTTGCTACAAATTCAATTCAATGAGCAGAATGGCCATCAGCGCTATAATTAAGGCAGGGCGACTGGCACACTGATATTCTGCATGCTAAGTGTTCTCTTTTTTCAGCAGCACCCTTTTCAAGGTATTGTTTCCTACTTTATTTTATTTGTGTTGAGAGTAGTTTCACCTTAGTTGTGTAACCTCTTCCAAATCATCTCCCCTGAAGCAGTAGGATTATCTCATGGACACATTTCAAAATCTTTCTTATTGCTCTGCACTCTTTTGTTTGCACAAGCAGTTTATTCATATTAATTTTCAAACAGCAATATTGCTCGATAATCGGGTTGAAAGAAAGGCAGAGGAAATAAACCCAAATATCCTCCTCCCAACAGAGCTTTTCACAAGCATATATGAATAGTGTGCACTGGATTTGGAGGGCTTGCCATGCAAAAATGTGCCTGCCACAAATTAAGCTCAAGAATAGTGCAAGAATGCCGAGACCTCAGCCACGACCTGGATGCAGCCTCCAGGGGAATTTGAGGGTCAGTGGGGGTCAAAGGTTTGTCGGCGGGCATGTCCTGGTACATGATGTACTTGCTTGTGAGTGGTTAGTCTGTAGAATGAGGCAGTGACTTAACGTCACATTGGGGCACCTCCCTGCAGTGGGTGTGCAGTGCGTTTCTACAGAAGTTTGAAAAGCGGAGATGCGGCCCGCCTGGATAACCCCCAGCATGGACAGAGGAGTGCACAGGAGAGATAGTGGTTTGGAAGCCTGCCTGGAGAGGGCTGAGGAGGGCAGGTGATGTCTGTCTGGGGAAGAGTACAGAAAGGCATGTAGGGTGAGTCCATGTCAGTCTAGTACAGGAGAATGGAGACCAGAAGGGAGTCTGGCGGAGCCCTCTAGGAGAGAGCAGGAAAGAGGGACGAGTCTATGCTTATAAAATAAAGCAGAAGAGATGAGCAAGTGTGCAGGCCTGCCGGAGGTAGAGGGTCAGAAGGGCATGTAGGAAGGGGAGGTGTCCAGCATAGAGAAAAGACAAGAAGGAAAGTAGGGGACAGCCGGATCAGAACTTGACATGGGGGGGTCATGCTCATGGCTGAGAGGGGAGGAGGCCTCAATGAGAGATCAGAAGATATGGGGACTGGCAGTAGAAGAGGGTGAGTGTGCAGGCCTTAGAGACATCAGAAGGGGGCGGGTTAGAGCTTGTCTAGATATAGGCTGAGTGCAAGAGGGAAAAGTGCACAGGTGTGTGAAGACTGCAGGAGGGATGGAAGTGTAAGGGCGTTTGCAAGTCAGGTGGAGGGAACAGAGGGGAATGGGGAGGTAAGGGCACAATGTGGAGGAAGTGGGTGGAGCCAGGGGGGAAGTGGGTGTGGCCTCCAACAAATATTTGAGCACCTGGACTTCTTATTTTACAAATTAAGCACTGCGGGGGCAGAGTCAGAATAAAGAAATAAGAAAGAAGGTATTTTGCAATAGAGGTAGGTCTTTTACATTACTTACTTCTTTAATATGGCTGAGATACCCGCCACCCCCTCTCAACACAATCCCCAAAGGAGGGAAACCGGAAACAGTTCTTAAAGTTTTTGGAAGAGGGAGGGAGTGACCCTCCCCGGCCGTATTTATTAAAACAAAATTAAAACATTAAACAGTTTCATATTAATGTACAATTTCATTACCACATTGCGATGTTTGGCTAACCTTAACAGATTCTCTAATACAGAGGTTCTCCTAGCCGAACTAACAACCTACAAAACATTTTCTTGAAATATTGAAATTGTACATCCTAACGTTTAAGGGCCAACGGCAAGGTCGTAACCGGTGTCAAGATCCCTAACCAGAAATACCCCCCCCCCACTTGGGAGGGGCGACAGCACTGAGGCGTACCTCAAGTGCAACTACCAATTTCCCTTGACTTGACGGGGGCCCCAATAAACTCGACGCCACTTAAAGGTCGTTCGAGGACTCGTGTGAGTATCTAGAAGGTAGCGTAGACCTCCCCCCAAACCCCACACAACTTACCACATCTGCGGTCGCAGACGTCACTGGCCCCGGGAAATTCCCCAGGAGGGGGCTGTAACCCCTCCTACACAGGAAGGGGCCTTGACCGCCTTTCCTTTCCTTCCGGCGGCCCATCCTTAGAAGGGACCGCCTCCCCGTTGAGGGGCCAAAGGCCACCTCTCCCGAGCGCTCCCATCCGTGTTGGGTGACGCCCACTCATAGGGATCTTCCAATTACTGCTCACCGATCATGACCTTACCGCCCGACCAAAATAAATACGACAATGCTAACTAAAGAAACAATACATTGGCCACTATGACCAAAATAAGCATGCTTATAAATGGACACTAAAACCGAATATCTTTAATCACAAAACATACATAAAATCGACCAACTTTATTACACACTCAATATCAACACGATAATACCACAACCGGTAAACGAAATAGAATTATTGATCCATTTTATTACAAACAACTGGCTGTCTTTCAGGGGCTGGTGGGTGGGTCAAAATTGGCTCTTTGTTCCGTCTCGAGCTCACGTGCAGCGAGGGGGTGCAGCTTCAGAGCACAGGAACAAGAGGATGTCTTCTGGTCTTGCGACCCTTTTTATCCGTCTTCAGGGCGGGCGTAAACCCGCCCCTGCCTGCCCCGAGGGCGTGGCCAGCCGCGTCGGTGTCTAGGCCAGCCCACTCTAGGGCGGGAAAGAGCACGCCCCGGCTACGCCGCTTCGGGCATACCAGCCGAGACGCGCCTCCCGCCCAAAATGGCTTCCCGGGGGGATCGAGGTACTCCGCCATACGTTCGGGGGGACCGAGTGGTCGCCCCTTTCCATATGGCTGAGATACCCGCCACCCCCTCTCAACACAATCCCCAAAGGAGGGAAACCGGAAACAGTTCTTAAAGTTTTTGGAAGAGGGAGGGAGTGACCCTCCCCGGCCGTATTTATTAAAACAAAATTAAAACATTAAACAGTTTCATATTAATGTACAATTTCATTACCACATTGCGATGTTTGGCTAACCTTAACAGATTCTCTAATACAGAGGTTCTCCTAGCCGAACTAACAACCTACAAAACATTTTCTTGAAATATTGAAATTGTACATCCTAACGTTTAAGGGCCAACGGCAAGGTCGTAACCGGTGTCAAGATCCCTAACCAGAAATACCCCCCCCCACTTGGGAGGGGCGACAGCACTGAGGCGTACCTCAAGTGCAACTACCAATTTCCCTTGACTTGACGGGGGCCCCAATAAACTCGACGCCACTTAAAGGTCGTTCGAGGACTCGTGTGAGTATCTAGAAGGTAGCGTAGACCTCCCCCCAAACCCCACACAACTTACCACATCTGCCGTCGCAGACGTCACTGGCCCCGGGAAATTCCCCAGGAGGGGGCTGTAACCCCTCCTACACAGGAAGGGGCCTTGACCGCCTTTCCTTTCCTTCCGGCGGCCCATCCTTAGAAGGGACCGCCTCCCCGTTGAGGGGCCAAAGGCCACCTCTCCCGAGCGCTCCCATCCGTGTTGGGTGACGCCCACTCATAGGGATCTTCCAATTACTGCTCACCGATCATGACCTTACCGCCACAGGCCGGATAGTTGACCGGCTATCCGGACCCCCCAAAAAAGCTCCTACCTAAAGGTCATGCTTTAACGTTTTTAACCATGCTAAGAAGTCTCCTATGAGTAACTCATTCCCCACCCGAGACAAATGCACACCATCCCCCGAATACATACTGTCATCATTAATACAGCCATGCGGAATAGAATGCAATGTCCCGGAACGGAACAACCTACTCACTTTGTTATTAAGCTTTCTAACAGACTGATTCAAAGCAGGAATAGAAATAGCCCCCCGCCACACCTTTCGTGGGATCATATGGGACCACGCAATTGTGCACCCCGGAACTCTCCTCGCCAACCAACTTACAGTGGAAAGCATTGCCTCCAGGAGAAGTCGTCTACCGGTGATGACCAAATCATTGCCCCCTAAATGTACTATGACTATAGACGGCGGTGACCTCGTCCGCCCTAACAAATCCTCAAAAAATGCTTGAAACTGGTCAATACAGAGACCGCCTCTTCCGTAGAAGGACACCCTGTACCCGTATTCCCCAGCTACGTGAATCATGTCACCTGCTTTGAATACGTCCGCGGCACGCCTCACGTATGAGTGGCCCACGACCCACACCTCCTTTTTCACAGCCGGTGATGTCTGACCGCTGGCCCGGTGTTGGGTCGACTGCATAGTCCGCCCCGCCTCGTAGGCTTGCGCAACTGAAAACCAAACAAAAACAAGAGGCGTGAGTACATCATTACAGCTTTACAACATGTGCAACCGCACATACCTCTTATAACAATTGGAGGACCAACGCCCCACTCGTTTCACTTGTTCAACATTAAGACCCCTGGCTGTAGCTTCCGTAGCAGCCCCTATCCGAAAGGAATGGGTCCCAAACTCGCCCGGGTTCAAGCCCGCAGCGGCAATTGACATCGCAAGCACCCGCTGAAACTGAAATTTCGTCAGTGGGGTGGCGTCCGCGTGTCTCAACAAGGTCCCCCCCATAATGCCACCCTTCGTGCTAGGTAATCCTCTAAACACTTTACCGGACACATGGAGGACCCGGGAATCCTGCGTATGATTATGCAGTCACCCATCCCGTCTTGATCGGTCTTGGACCTGACAAAGGAGATAGTCATTGCCTCTCCTCTGATCTGAACGTGTTCCCGGCACAAACCCCCTGCCACATCCTGTTTGTTCCTTGCCACCAGTTCGCTTACCCGCATCGCCCCGTGAAATGCTAGCGTAAAAGCGGCTCGGAACAATACCGCCTCGAACTGAGATGAACATGTGGCAGGGAGTGTAGCCAACAACTGGGCCAACCTATCCAAACCTATCGGGCGCCTCTCATCCACTCTGCGACCCTCAAGGCGTTGCCACCCACGCAGCGCTTTCTGTACAACGAAAGACGCTGTCGGGTCCTGGATACTATGGGCCCTGGCAACAAAGGAAATAGCAGCACGATGCCTCTGGGCCGTAGCCACCGATTTCCCAGCCCTACGTAAGGACATCAGAAAATTCACTACCCATTCCTCATGGCCCCAAAGCCTCTCTCTATCAGTCCCCAAAAAGGCTAAATAGGACCGAAACGCCCCTTCATATGCCTTCCTCGTCCTTGGTGCTAGACTCTCTCCCACGAGGTGACGAAGTTCGGGGCACCGAGAGACCAGAGAGCTTCGGGAAAGGGTGCCGGCTCTGGGTCCGCTGAGGGAAGGAGACCCGAGAAAGCCTGCATATGAAAACGAGACAGTGCATCAGCCGCCTGATTCATTACCCCTGGGACATGTTTTGCTCTGAATAGCACATTCAGTTGCATACACAGTAAGACAATTTCCTTGAGCAGTCTTAAAATCAGTTTACATCGTGCTGCCTGACTATTGATGCACTCGACCACGGTCATATTGTCAGACCAAAATATCACAGAGTGATCTTTGAACCCTTCTGGCCAGGTTCTCAGGGCCACCAAAATGGGGAAAAGTTCCAGGAAAGCAATATTACTTGTCAGACCATTGTCATGCCACCATGTCGGCCACCTTTGTGCCGACCATTTTGTGCCGAAGATGGCACCAAAACCTATGCTACCTGCTGAATCTGTCCATAGCCCCAGCTCTTCAGAGGACACGGCTGGTTTGTTCCAGATGACTCGACCATTAAAGTCCGCCAGAAATGCTAACCAAATACGCACGTCCTGGCGGACCTCAGCCGATAGTCTCGTGCGATGATGGCCCTCCTTTAGGCCGACCATAGCTTGGGCAATTGAACGAGAAAAGGGGCGGGCCATCGGTATAATTCTCAGGGCAAAATTCAACTGTCCCACCAACTGCTGTAATTGATGCAGCGTAACTTTAGATCCATTTAGACACACTTGCAGGGCTGCCCTGAACTTCCACACTTTGTCAGTTGGCAAACGAAAACAACCCTCTCTGGAGTCTAACTCGATCCCCAGAAACTCGAGGCAAGTCGCAGGACCCACCGTCTTACCTGGTGCCAATGGCACACCAAACTGCTTTATCAATACACAAAATTCGGCCAAGGCCTGGCCACATTCGAGATCCCCGGCTGCCCCAAGGAACAGAAAATCATCAAGGTAATGCATTACATGTTGGAAACCCGTCTTCTTTGTGAAGACCCATTGTAGAAAACTACTGAATTTCTCGAAATAGGCACAAGATATAGAGCACCCCATCGGCATACACCTATCCATGTAATAATAACCCTGAAACATGAAACCTAGGAAACGCTGGTCGTCTGGGTGTACCGGGAGCAACCGGAACGCTGACTCGATATCTGACTTCGCCATCAGCGCCCCGGGCCCCAGGCGATTCAAAATGGCTACGGCCTCATCGAAGGATGCGTACCGCACCGAACACACTTCCGGATCTATTGCATCGTTTACAGAAAGACCACGTGGAGCTGACAAATTGTGAATCAGTCGGAACTCACCTGGGTCCTTCTTGGGGACCACCCCTAAAGGAGAACAAACAAAATCCTGTACCGGGGGTATACTAAACGGGCCGGCGACCCGACCTCGAGTAACCTCTTTCCGGATCTTATCCTGAACCACGGTCGTATGCTGCAGGACGGAAAGTTGATTTTTACACTTCTCCACACCCTGAAAGTCCCCTACCGGGATGCGGAAACCATACGAAAATCCGTTCCGCAGCACCCCAGCAGAAGTACGATCCGGGTATTCACTGAGCCAGGGAATCATCGCCAAGGTATCAATCGGGGTAGGTAAAGGCGCCCCTCGGACTACGTTAGACCTGTTTGGCGCCTCCTCTCCCCCCGTTATCACCTGTTTTGGCTCTGCACGTGGACTCAGGATGGGACGACCCGCACCCACTACATTCATGTTTAAATTTACACGACCCCTGGGGCCTGGTACATTTACCTCTGTTGAAATTGAAGCAGAACCCCCTTTTTCCTGTATTGCCGGCAGGTCTCGAGTAATCGTCGGTACTCGTACCTGACCGAAAGGGCGTCCCCCCATATTGGCGGGAGGATTCGCCAACATTACTTCCTACCAATGGCATTTTCAACATACCTGTCTCCTTCATTTTATCCCATGTCAAAGAATCATAACAATCCCAGGTTAAGCTTTTATTATGCTCTTTTGCCTTTCTAAAAAGATTATCATAGCAGAACCAATGGTTACCCTGGTGTGATGTCGAGTACCCCATGATTCGTGACTGATAGGTCGGCAATTCGGAAAGCAACTCGGGCCTACGTTCCCCCAAGATCGACGTAAAAATTCCCCATGCATTGCCCCAATTGCCGATAGTCTCATTTACCTTAAAGGCGGCCATTTTTGCCCGCCACACACTCGGATGCATAAGATCTTTCTGACCCTTAACATGCTCCACCTCATAATGATCAACAAGCAACGAGAAGATGTTCACATATTCCCCCGCCCAAATCTTCTCCTTAATTGCCAAAGGCACATGTTGACCCAACCTTTCTCTACGAGAGGGTGCTGACTCATCCCTCGCAATCGGCAATGGCCGCTTACCTGCACCGGACGCTGCATCTGCGGTCGCAATCGTCCCTTGTGGCTTGTCGACTACTGCAGCCGGCGCGGACACCTTGGCTGCATCCCGTTTCTCGCGCAATTGCTTCATCAGCGCCTGGGCCTCGGCAGCCGTGGCGCCCTCACTACTGTCGCCCAACCACGCTGCAAGTTGTGCTGCCAGCTCGGGCGGCATATCCTCCTTGGACACCGGGGTGACCACCACAGGAATCGGATTCCCCTCCGCCGGTACTGGGGTTGGCGCTTCGAGCGGGGTACAGGGAACCGGGGCGTCTCCCCCAGCCGGTCCCCTCCTTGGCCTCTTGGCTCTTCCTCCTGGAGCTGCTCCAGCCGACGGACGCTCCGGCCCCCCTTCCCCGTCTCTCTCCGCCACCCGCTTCTTCAGCTCAGCCATCTCCTTCATGAGAACCCGAACCATCTGTTCGGTCGTCATTCTCTTCCCGCCTTTCTTGGGCATTTCTCCGACAGAGTATCTGTAAGACAAAAGAAAGATTACAACACTCAAAATTGGCTCTTTGTTCCGTCTCGAGCTCACGTGCAGCGAGGGGGTGCAGCTTCAGAACACAGGAACAAGAGGATGTCTTCTGGTCTTGCGACCCTTTTTATCCGTCTTCAGGGCGGGCGTAAACCCGCCCCTGCCTGCCCCGAGGGCGTGGCCAGCCGCGTCGGTGTCTAGGCCAGCCCACTCTAGGGCGGGAAAGAGCGCGCCCCGGCTACGCCGCTTCGGGCATACCAGCCGAGACGCGCCTCCCGCCCAAAATGGCTTCCCGGGGGGATCGAGGTACTCCGCCATACGTTCGGGGGGACCGAGTGGTCGCCCCTTTCCATAAACCTGATTCCTGTAAACCTGAAGTTGGAGACTGCACCTCATTACAAGGTGTCTTTAATTTGTTAAAAGATGTGAAAAAATACAAAAGAAGTGCAGCATTTTATAAAAAGAAAAACAAATTGAAATTATAGTAGAGAAGGCTTTTGAATTAAAAAGGAAATTATTCATTTTAGTTTGGAACAGAATTTGAACACTAGATAAACCAATCTATTTTATGAAGGCCAAAAGTAAGAACAAAAGAGTATTTAACAGAGCTAGTTTTTGTGATTTTTTTTGGGTGACTGCAAACACAGTTCAAGTTCAGAGCCTTTCTTTAATGAAGAGAGTTTTTTTCAGACCAATACTTTATTGCATGCAATTGATACCAGTGGTCGAACTTATGAAGTTAAAAATGGTTGTCAATTGAGAAAGAGAGGATGGTTTCTAGAAATGTAGAAAACTAATAGCTGATGAAATTCTAGGGAGCCATTCTAAAGCCCCAATGCATACTTGGGATTGCAGTCGTATATGTAGTATACAACAGAATTCTATTGATATTTTACGCAATTTCTTACAAAAATATAGTAAAAAAAGTGTTAAAACAAAATATTAAAATGTTGCAAGGACTAGATCCGTGCAGAGTGAGAAAAAAAACTGGTTTGAAAGCTCATTCCCTGGGTTGTCTTTCTAGGAAAGTTTGTCAAAGTGTTTTTCATCATTTCAGAATGTTAGCAGTACATCATTCTCAAATGCGGAAGTTAGTCAGAACATTGTATTATGCAAAAAGTCCAACAATAATTTTAAATGAGTTGAACAGTGCTCTTTTGCGTGGGTCAGTACCATATGTAAAGAAGGTTTGTGATGAAATTGAGTTTTGTTAATTTGGTCCTGAACAAGAGAGTACGGAAACTGACACATTAATAGAAGAAAATGTTGAAGAGAATATGGAACATACTAATACATAAAACTTTAAAGAACAAATTACAAATTATAAGGTGATTTCAGGTGAAAAGCCAAATTATTCTTGTATTTGTTGCCGGCGAACTCACTATAAAAATCAGACTAGGACTGTTGATATATATTTAAAAAGTGAAAGAGAAAATAATGATAAGTGGAAGGAATTTGCAACTTATTTGTTGGTAGAGAATTGTTTTGATTTGGGTTCTGATCAGCATATTTGTAAATATTGTTATAACAAATTAGATGAGAAAAAAATGCCCACTAGAGCTGTCATAATAATCTAGAGTTGGTAACTATTCCTCCAGAACTGATAGATTTAAATACGTATGAGTCTATTCTGATTCAATATGTGCACCCATTTCAGACTATTGTTTGTATTGAGCCTAAAACAGGTAAATTGCCTCCTACAGATTTAAAGTGAGGATTAAAAGGAAGAGTTGTATATTTACCTCTAGATTTAAAGAAAAATATTGAAAGTATTGGTGTTGAGAATGTAGAAAGTGAACCACTAGTTATTCCAGTTAATGGGGTTCCTACTAAGAGTAAGAACATCTGACAAGACATATTGGATGTTAAAAAAGTGTAAAAAGCAATGTTATATCTGATAAAAAACAATGATTACTACAAAAATGTGTATGTGGAAGAAGAAGAAATACTTTTAGCAGATGACTGTGAAATGTCAAGTGGACAAATTGAAAAAGTGGACATGTCCAAAAGTGAAGAAATCTATAAACAATATAGTGTACATCCATTTCATTCGAAAAAAGTGATGGGGAATACTATTGAGTTATTCCAAATGAAGAAAGAAAAGGGGACTTCCATGAGTGTATAGGAAACAAGTTTGGAAGCTCGTTGTTTCCCGCAGCTGTTCCCAACTGGAAAAGGTGGACGATATGATGAACGATCATTGCAGATTCCTGCATCCTAATATCGGACAACAAGATTGAATGCAGAAAATCCAAGATTTTGACAATGTATCCCATATATATTTCATCTTTTGGTTGAGAGTGTCTTGTCTAGACTTTCATATGCAGTTACCACATATTAAAAACAGGAGTAAATCTTCAAAATGTTTTTGCAAAGGAACATCAGAGAGATGATCATTTAGAATCTCAGCTGATTAATTTGATAGCATGACAGTGTGGTACTAATGAGTATTGGTATAATCGTCATGGAGAACTTAAATGTAAGCTAAGGAACTTAGGAACTCCTATGTGGTTTGTTACCCTAAGCTGTGCTGTATACGCTTGGGAAGATTTACTTGAATTTATTCGAGAAGCAAATTTGAATATTACAAATATGGAATACAAATCACCTGGAGAATTGTGCTCTATGCCTGTTAATGTATGCAGTTGTTTCAATCATAGGTTTAAAGCTATGATTTCTTTAATCTGCAGTAAAAAGAATCCTCCACTTGGAGAAGTTGTGGATTTATTTTGGAGAAAGGAGTATCAAGCTAGAGGTGCTCCTCATATACATATGCTGTTATGGATCAAGGATGCACCCAAATTGGGAACTGATTCAGATGACACTGTTTTGTCTTTTATTGAAGAATATGTCACATTTGCATTGTAAGGGCATTCCATAGGTGTTGCTGTGGGTGTTCCCACGCAACACTAATAGAACAAGACACATCTCCAGATTGATGAGAAATCGTAAATCTGGAGATGTGTGTGAATGCTGCGCCATCCTAGAGTTGGTGTAGCGAGGTACAAGAAGGAACATTGTTTTCATTTCTCCTCATTTTTTCCTCTTTCAATGCATGCTGCATTTAACAGCATACATTGAAAGAGGAAAATGCCTTTAATGATTGTTTATGTGCAGGAAGGTGTAAATTCCTGCACAACAACAATCTCCCCACGACACAGACGTCCTTGCACCATGGTGCAAGGGTACCTGTAACACTGCCTGGCTGCAGTTTGTGCAGCAGTACAGAGGGAAGCATAGAGTTGCAACATATTTATGTACATATGCCACATCTCTGTGCTTCGGAAGTGCCACAGCGTAATGCAGTTAAAGAGCTTGCACTGTAACGCTGCACTACTTCCCCATAAATCTTCACTTGTAAATTCACCATACACTACTAATACATTCTTTCAGTCATTTATGCTCTACACATATATTCAACCGAACTTTCACACATTATCATACAAATATAGTTCTTTCTTTAACCAGATAAGTTAGTTCTGATAACAACTTTTTTTCCTTCTTTTTTTCTTATATATATATTTTTTTTTTTCTGAACAATTTGCTATTGAAGAAAGTTCCTCCTCCTACTGTTGCTGTCCAGAAGCCATGTTCTTCTATTTTTTTTTAAAGTACCAAAAAAAATGATGAACTAAAGGTTCTTGTAAGCACACGGATGTCTCTGCAAAGATGCTCCAAAAAGAATGATTGAAATTGGTGGGGTCCTTCAATAGTTACAATGAGAAATGTTGTGAACCAATCAAATCTTTTTTTTTCAGCTCACATGGGATCTGCGGTCCGTGCACACATGCAGCACGCACGCTACGCGACTTCGCGAAAGCACATTTAAAAGTAATATAAGTTTATTACAAGTAAAAATATATTATTTTTATGAATACATTAGATAATCTCTTGCTCTAATATGTATATTAAATCATACTAATATAATAAAGAGAGAGCCAAACCTTTGAGGCGGGTAATCTCAGGAACCACAGCACCAATCACAACACCCAATACAGCGTTGGAAAGGGCAGTTGCAGCAGAAGGACATAGTCTATGCAGACACCCACCATATACATTTAAAAGGTAAAACAACCGTGCCAGCAAAGTAGTCCCTTGTGGGTGTGTCTGCGTTGTGCTGTGGGCGTGTGCTGGGGGCGTGACAAACGCTGGGTGCATGAGGTACGTTCCGCCCTTCATGCCATGTCTCATAGCGTGTGCTAATCCCACCTTGCTCCCTTTAAAAACCCCTGCACCCCATAGTCATAACCCACCCTTACTCCTTAAAAAACCCCAACACCATTAAACACTAACCCATCTTAACCCTATAAATATACCCTGTACCCCAAAACCCAAACCTATCTCTAAACCCAAAAAATACCCCTGTACCACAAAACCCAAACCTAGCCCTGAACCCTATAAATACCCCTGTACCTCAAAACACAAACCAACCCCTGAACCCTAAAAATAACCCTGTACCCCAAAACCCAAACCTAGCCCTGAACCCTAAAAATACCACTGTACCCCAAAACCCAAACCTACCACTGAACCCTAAAATACACCTGTACCCCAAAACCCAAACCTAGCCCTGAACCCTTAAAATACCCCTGTACCCCAAAACCTAAACCTACCCCTGAACCCTAAAATACCCCTGTACTAAGCATGGGCGGAAAATCCGTTACGCTCGCGGATTTTGCGGATTTTCGGGAAATTCGCAATCCGCGAGATTTGCGAATTTCTCGCAAAATCCACAAATTCGCACGCAGCGGATTTTTTTTGCGGCGCGCGGCGTTGGTGATACAATTTTTGCGGCGCGCGGCGTTTATCATCGTTTGCCGGGTTGTTTTTCTCGATAGTTTGCGAGTGCTGCGCCATTTTGGATCTTGCTGTGTGATCCCGCGGGATTTGGCGAGCGCGATTACGTCATCGCGGCTTGCGAGCGAGAGTTTGTCAACGCGAGTACAGCGAGATCACGTCTCGCGGTACTTCGCAATTGCGAGATTTGAGATGCGGCGAGCAGCAAGAATCTCGCACAAACGAAAATATAAAATTTGCAATTCTGCACAAGAAATCCACCAGCAAGCAGCATAAACCTTCTTTAAATGATGATTTTTATCTGAATAACTCCTTAGGTTGACATTTGCCTGCACTTTTTTAGCGAGGAGTCCATTTTGGGGAGGGGGGAGGGGGGTGGGAGGAAGGAAGTGCCCCACAGTCTTCAACTTCCTGTTCCTGTCCAGCAGGCTTCTCCCAGTGCTTTGTCCATCTCCTGGTCACTTTTCATTTGGGTCTGGAGCTGGAAGGAATACTTTTTGTGGATGCTGCTGGATATTTGGATTTGAGGCCTTTTTGACTTTCTTTGGATCATTGTTGGATTAGAAATTTTACAAGTAAGTTTGTTTGGGGCATTCTTTCAGTGACACATTAATTAGCCCCTAATTCATTATTGTCAGTTGGGGCAGGGCAGGTGTTGTTAATAAACTAACCCCAAATTAATTCATGTCAGTTCAAGCAGGGCAGGTGGGCTTGCTTTCCCCCCCCCCATCTTCTACAGTGATGATGAACCAGAGGGTGGCATTGATGTAACAGAGGGTGGCATGGGTCAAAGAGAGGGTGCCAGTGGTGAAACAGAGGGTGCTGGGAGGCTGTGATGATGAACCAGACGTAGAAACAACATAGTCGCGACCGTTGCGAGCCGACAAGTAAGTTCGCAATTGCGAACTAGTACCAAATCCTCGCGAACTGGTAGAAACACTTGCGAACACACAAAAAAAAAAAATCCGCAAATTCGCGAGAATTCACGGATTTTGCGGATTGCCAATTCGCAAATCCGCAAAATTCGCGAACGCGAGATTCGCAAAATTCGCCCATGCTTACCCTGTACCACAAAACCGAAACCTAGCCCTGAACCCTATAAATACCCCTGTACCTCAAAACCAAAACCTACCCCTGAACCCTAAAAATACCCCTGTACCCCAAAACCCCAACCTAGCCCTGAACCCAAAAAATACCACTGTACCCCAAAACCCAAACCTATCCCTGAACCCTAAAATACCCCTGTACCCCATAACTCAAAATTATGTCTGAACCCTTAAAATACCCAAACACCCCAAAACATATACCTTAGTACCCCAAAACATATACCCCTATACCCATACTTACCTTATCCAAACATTAAAAAAACATGCTATTACCATTCATGCATTTACAACGAATTTCTTTGTAAATGTAGGCGTGGTAAAAGCAAATAAAATGTAATGTCATGCGTTATAATGGCATTGCGGAGTCATGGTACTTTCGTAATGAAAGTATGAGGAGTGATGGTATGAGGAAAAAAATGTGCGGAATAATGGGTGTTTACCCTCCCCCGGTAAGTACTTTGGTGGCACGGCGGCCCACATCTCCAGCAACATACTCATATTTTCTTTTCCACCCATTTGAAAATTGCACAGGTCTCTCTCATTGATGACCAGCACCAACATACACTTTTAGACACATCTCCCGCCACAAGTTCTAGAATTGCGAACTTTAGAGCTGGGGAGCTACGTTCGAATCTCGGCATCAGCTCAACATCCTGTGATTCCAGGCAAATTGCTTTGTCTCCCCGTGCCTACCACAAATGAATTTGTTCTTCTGTAATGTAAATTGTGCTCATGCCATGTTGTCGAGTTTGCGCTATATAACATTGCAAGGAAAAATAAAGTAGGGAAACTCGAGTTCACACACTACTGAACGCGCACTCTTAAGTGCATCAGCAGTACACTGTGAATTGGAGCGTTTCACAGGCCTGTCACAGATAAGAAATACTATCAAAACGAAATCCTACAAAACAATATACTACTGGCCGGCAGCAATTCATATCCGGACAATGTCGGGACGGGCTGCTAGTACATATATATATTATTTTAGACTTAAAAAAAAATTTGCGAGAGTCACACACCACGCGTCACGTGGAACTCGTCACCGGGCAAGCGTTGTGTAAAGTAATTCGCATGTGCCGCGAATACACGGGAGCAGGAGTCGCGGACTGGTCCTATAGCAATCGCGCACATCACTGAAAATACGCACCCGTCGCACACCGTGCGCGGATCCTTCACAACATTTCTAAAATGGCTGCTATAATCCGCGCACCAATCGTCATGGGTACCCTTTGGGTGCGCGACTCCCCAAAAAATTTTAAAAAATTAAAATAAAGAAAATAATATAAATATATTAAAATAAAGAAACTAAACACAAAACTTAAACAATATTTCAGTTTGAATATCTTTTTTTAAAATGTTTTCCATTTTATTTTAAAAATATATAATATATATATTTTTTTTAAATAAACATTTAAAAAACTGTAGAAAATCAGTACCAAAAATACATATAACTATTATTAAATTTAAAAATTATCATTTAAAAAACCTTTGAAATTCACTGGAAAAACCATAGGTTTCAGACAGGTTATAGTTAGGAATTAGCATTTAAAAAACCTTACCAATTCACTGAAAAAAAACATAGGTTTCAGGACTGTTATAGTTAGCTGGACATTTCACTCATACAAAACCACTTGAAATTCCTCCGTTATAGTTAGTTCTGCTAACTATAACTTGCATGCCCGAAATGCACTGCTGATGATGTCACATATTACATCATTCATGACATGGTCAGTGACATCACTGATGACATCAACCATGAGACAATCTGATACACCTCGTCACACACTAGTATAACCCTTGATCACTCACTGTAAAATACAAAGTACCATATTTGAAACTATTGACACACCAATACCAATTTCTATGAACCCTCTCACTGATTCCTACGTCTACACAAACTTCTACTCACTCACCTATAGAATCACTCATACATGTTGTCACTGATCAATAGAACACTATCAAATACACTTATTCACCTATATCGACATTGACACACCAGTACACATCCTAGTCAGTTATGCAGTCATCCTACTCACTTATGCAAAGAAACGATCACACTTACATTTACTCAGCTACACACTTATGCAAACATCACCTCATTTATTCATACACATAGTAACTCATACTTACAGTCTTTTAAAATCACTATTACAAGTATGCACTCATCCATATAGTCACTCACACAATCACTGACTCTTATGTATTGTTATTTATATACAACAACTGTCACATACATTGCCTTTTATTTTTCTACTTCGTTGGAGATATACCACTGAGAGATATATTTGCTCATCAACACACCCAAAAACACTCACTCACCCAAACAACTGTTTCCACATGCACTCTTAACCTCATACCTGTAGTGCATCAACTTCTCACACATCTTTGCACAGTCGCAGACCCCCCAACCACACACACATTCAGTCTCCTATACAAATACTCAGCCAACTAATCAATAACTAATATAGACTTTCATGTAGCTAGTGACCAACTTATGCAGCACCTTACACAACAACAGACAGAGTGATACAGACATTCACACAGTTTAGTCACTAACCAATGTATTTAGAAAGACACTTTTAAATATTCACTTAAACAGTCAATCATACAGCTACAAAATCCTCCATGCAGACACTTATACATCCACTCATTGTTCAATGCAGACTGGATGATGTCATCAGTAATGTCATTTGAGATGTCATCAGTGATGTCATTTGAGATGTCATCAGTGATGTCACTGACCATGTGATGAATGATGTAATATGTGACATCATCAGCAGTGCATTGTGGGGGCACGATTAGCAGAACTAACTATATCAGAGGAATTTCAATGGTTTTGTACGAGTGAAATGTCCAGCTAACTATAACAGTCCTCAAACCTATGGTTTTTTCAGTGAACATTTATATGAATAATTTTGTGACTGGTTGACTAGACAGGCAATATTTGCACATGGCTCTACGTTGGTCGATAAAATATGCGTATTTTGCACACATCTGTCATTTTGTTGTGTATGTTTACAGATTTTGCATGACTTGCATATTATCTTACTGCGATGATTGCACATGGACATATAAAAAGCGTTATTTGCACATATCATGATGAATGTTTGCTGTAATTTGCACATATTTATTAGCAGTATTTGTACAAAGATTTGAGCTTCGTTCGCTCATTTGTTTACAATATCAGTCAGCATTTTATATACTGTGCCCATGTCTTTTGTATTCATACAGGAATTTGATGATGAACTTTTTATTGGTTGTTCCTATTTATCACATGATTTTTTGCATTCAAGCACATAAACTGTATTTACCTTGTATCTAGGCTTTCATTTCTCTGCTATTTGTGCAAGATTTGTTTATCCACTATATCAGGTTTCATGACTATTGGGAAAACAGACTGACCGATGTTGTTTCACAGGCATTTTGTGCATAGTATTTTGTATATGTTTATTTTAACATGTGGTGTGCACCAAGCATATTTTTAAAAAATGGCGGCCTGTATCTGGCTATCTGTGAGCAAGGGCAACCCCCCAAAATGCGTCAGATATTAGCTCTGTAAATAAACAACTTACAAGTGCCTGAATTTAGAATTTGTGTTGTCTCTGTTAGCCAGCTGAAGCGAGGAAGTGCAGAGACGGCGTGTTCTGTTTCGTATATATATATATATATGTATATATATATATATATATTATTTTCAATAGGGAAATCGCAACATTCTATTGTGAATCATTTTGGCGCCGGTTTAGGAATCTGCCTGAAAATATCCTCAAATTTGCCTCGCGGCGCTCCGGTCCTTCCCTGAAAGTTTGGGGGGGATTTGTCAAGCGGGGGCCGAGAAAAAAGGGGGGTCCCAAAACCTGTTTTTCCCATGTTAATTTCCATAGGGCGGTCGACCTCACTTTTAGCCCGAACGGCTGAATGGATTTCCACGAAACTTGGCAAAATTTTAGGGACTGGTAGCCCGATGTGCCTTTGCTATGTCTCAAGATATGTGCTCCAGTGGATTTTGAATAATTTAGGTTAAAAAAATATATATATCTATAAGCGTGCCACGGTACGCGCACCGGGGCGCTAACCAGCGCGCTACGCGAGTTCGCGCGCGGAAAGTTGATTGGCTCTCGGGTGTCTTTCAACATTCCAAACAGTCCAGAGCGGCCGCCATCTTGTGTCTCGGTAGGATCGAGACACAAGAGGTGGCAAAAACAAAGGGGGAAATGACCATATGGGGGCAGAGTAGACCCCCCTAACCACCTAGGTTTGATGTGGGGGCTATAAAAGGGCCCCGCGGGACAAAACATTTTTATTTATTTTTTCGATTTGCGCGGGGGTGCGCCTGGTACGCGCACCGGGGAGCGGATCGGGGGAAAAAAAGAATGACAGTTTTAAAAAAAATTAGCCTTTTTTTATAAATTGGAGGTAGTTCTAAAAAGAACTGTTTTTTTTCTTCTTTTTGTTGTTTTATATATTTTTTTATGTTTTTTCGAACATTTTGTACTTTTTTTGGCTTTTATGAACTATTTTATATTTTTTTGTTATTTTTAAGGGGAGAAACAAAAAACAGGGAATTGTAAACGGCTCAACTGGAGCAAAAAAAATCAGGAAAAAATTATTGTTTTTTGGGGCAATTGTGGTTGTCACCAGCACGGTTGATGAGCTTTATGCTTTGCTCACCATAGGTGATGGTCTTACCACAAAATATACAAGAGATCTTGTATTCCCCAAACTGTGGTTGTATGTTTGGGACCATCTCCCTTGTCTCTGGTCCCGATGGAGTGGGTTGCTTTCGTTTGGAGGTGCTGGGTGAAGATTGGGGAGGGTTGCTGGCCAGTTCTCTCACCTTTGCCGCAGCATAGTTGTTGGGATGCTTGCGCTGCATGTGCCGAATCATGGTGTTATTGCCAAATTAGTATTTTTTATTAGGGTTCCCCCTTGAAAGTTCAATGCCACAGATTTGGCAAGTCACCTTTGGCGCATTCACTTTCTTCTTGCCCTCTGGGATGGAAAAAAACTCCCATACAATGTGCTGCTTTGGCCTATATGGGGTATTGTCTTCTGGTAGGAATGTCCTACTCCCCTCCTCCTCCTCCTCCACTTCTTCATCTCCACCACTGTGGTGTTGTGGTGGTCCTCTTGGTGGTGTTGGTGGTGGTGGTGCAGATGCTCCAGCTGCTGCTGCTACTGTAGCCATTTTAAAGTACAAAATATTAGTCACAGATCTCCAAACAGGTCTTCCTCAGTCAAAGGACAAAGTCAGAATAAGGATAAAAGGTGGGGGCTTTCATGATATGGAAAAAAAACTGTCCTGAACCAATGAAAAGTGTTATTTTCAGGTCACATGACCTGGGCTTTCATCATTTGGAAACCAAAACTGTTCTGCACCAATACAAAGTGTTATTTTCAGGTCACATGACCTGACGCGCTTATGCTACGTGCCACTGGGCGCGCCAGGGGGCGCGTCGCGTAAGCGCGTCGGATGCTTACGTTTCGCTCGTATTCGCTCAAGTGCTTCCGGGTGCGCTTACGCCGTGCGTATAACGCGGACGCGGCCACGCGGCTACGCGATACATCACAATGATGTTTTCGTTCGCGGCAATAGCGCTAACGGGACGCTCACAGGTGCGCGCCCCAGGGCGCGCCAGAAAACTGCGCTTTCCGGTGCGCTCACCGGGGCGTGCACCGGGAGCGCTCCTGGGCAAAAAAAAATAAAAAATTGTATTATATAAATATACAATATAGGATTCATTATAAAAAATATTACATTTCATAGGTTTGAGGCCCTCTATATAGTTAGGAATAAGAATTTTAAAAACCTATGAAATTCACTGAAAAAACCATAGGCTTCACACCAGTTATAGTTAGGAATTAGCATTTTAAAAACCTATTAAATTCACTGAAAAAACCATAGGTTTCACACCAGTTATAGTTAGCTGGAAATTTTACTGACATAAAACCATTGAAATTCACACGTTATAGTTAGTTGGACAGCATGCAAGGACCACCAGCGTTTCCTTCATTTCTTTTTATTCATCCTGAAGAAGGTCATCACAGGAATTATGGGACTGGTAGTTCCTCCATACAATTGCGCCTTAAATGAGGTGCTGCAAAAAGCGTCCATCATGTAAAGAGATTAAAATAATCACTGGGACCTTCACAAAAGTTTAGGAAAAACAATAACAGCATCAGTCATTGCGATTGCCGCTCTTCATCCTGAATAGGTAATCACAGGAATTATGGGACTGGTAGTTCCGTCATACAATTGAGCCTTAAATGAGGTGCTGCCACAAGCGTCCATCTGTAATTAAATGAAAATAATCACTGGGGTGTTCACAAAAGTGTAGGAAAAACAATAACAGCAACAGTTGTTCCGATTGCCGCTTTTGATCTATGGCGACAATGGACCCACAAGTTCAGTAAGGGTGCCATCCGTGACCGGGGCTGTCACTATGATATATATGTTAGTTAAAATGGGTGCTTGAGTTATGATATATGAGTGAGTGAGCGGGTGCATGAGGGGTTGTATGGCTGTGTGAATAGGTGAGTGAGTGACTGTGTAAATGACTGCTTGGCTAAGTAAGGTAGTGTGTGAGTGGGTGCATGGCTGGGTGAGTGACTGTTTGAGAGGCTATATGGGTGACTGAGTGGGTGTTTGAGCGGCTGTATGGTTGAGTGAGTAGGCATCTGATGGGCTGCATGGGTGAGTGAGAGTACGTGTGAATGGCTGTATGGGTGACAGCGAGGGCATGTGAGTGGTTGGATAAGTGGTTGTATGATGTGTGAATAGGTGTGAGAGTATCTTTACAGGTGAGTGAGTGACTGTGAGTGGTTGTATGAGTGAACGAGTGACTGTTTGAGTAGCTGAATTGGTGTGTGATTGGGCAGGTGAGTGACTGCGTGGGTGCCTTATGTATCCTAGGTCATCTACCTTGTTCCCAGAGGATTCCAATGGGGCGGCAATACTAGTTTCCGAATCGTCCTGAGACTTGCCTGCGGTTTACAGGAGGAGACACTGCTCTGGTGGCAAATCCCAGGGAGAAGGGGTTTGGATGGAGAGAGTGTATAGAATCAAAAATGCTGTGACAGCAAACCTGCAGCAGGCATTACCACCAATATGATTTATTTATATTTATCAAACGTTTTATATAGTGCTTGCTAGACCCAGGGGTCTCAGAGCGCTTTACATAATCAGGAGCCAGGCAATGGTCAAAACATTTAGTAACTGACGGACAAACAATCTTAGGCTAATGTACAAACAGCAATAAATACACTTGAAAAAATGAGGCAATGCAGGTGGAATACACTATGTACACAGACAGCTGCAAGGCCCTGATGGTGGTTAATGCTTAATGGCAATTTGCCACTTAAGAGTCCAGGAAGGGAACAAACATTCAAGGTCAAAAGAGGCAAAACAAAAGTAGACAACCATCTATTTAACAGGTCAGATAGAGAGACTGATAGGACCAAGGTTAAGAATTGTTCAAGTGTTTCAGTGTTCCACTATTTCTCGATGAGAAGGTGTTTAAGGTCTCTTTTGCAACCAGTGAAGGAAGGGTGGCATCGTAAGTACTTTGGTAGAGAGTTCCATATGCTGGTAGCATTACCCGAGAATGAGCGAGGCTGGGTAGATTTCTTTATTAGTTTGTGAGAAACCAGAAGAAGTATGTTGGAGCTTCTCAGTGCTCTGGTTCTTTCTGATTTAATGAGTTTGTTTTCTAAGTATTTGGGGGGGTGTGAGTGAATGCCTTGTGGGTGATACAGGCTGTCTTGAAATTGTATCTTCCTTCTATAGGATGCCATTTGAGTGTCTTGAGTGCAGGTGTGATGTGCTCAAAAAATGTAATATCTGTTATGAGCCCGGCTGCCATGTTTAGTACAAATCTGAGGGGAGCTAGGTGCAATTTCAGGGTCCCTGTGATGATAGCATTCCCGTAGTCAAGTTTGGAGAGGACCAGACATTGATTAGCTGCCTAAAGCTCAACTCAGAGAAGACCGAGGTCCTCGTCCTCGGACCCTCCACCTCCGCATGGGACAACACCTGGTGGCCCACCACCCTCTGAAGCCCACCCTACCCCACTGACCATGCACGGAACCTTGGCATCATCCTCGACTCATCCCTCACCATGACCCACCAGATCAACTCCATCGCCTTCACCAGCTCAAACTGCATTAGCATCCTCATAAGACCTTCAAATGGATACCCCCCAAATGCAGGAAGACCGTCACCCAGGCACTCATAACCAGCCAACTAGACTACGGCAACAGAACTCTCCTATACAAGCTCCAAACCATCCAGAATGCCACAGCCAGACTCGTCCTCGGGACCCCGCGGCAGGAACACATGACCCAACACCCACAAAATCTCCACTGGCTCCCCGTTGAGAAGGGAGTAACCTTCAAACTGCTCAGCCACGCCTACAAATCCCTCCACAACATCAGACCCAAGTACCTCAATGAGAGAGTCTCCTTTCACGTGCCCAAAAGGAACCTCTGCTCCACAGACCTCGCCCTTGCAGAGATCCCCCACATCCGCAGAAGCAAAGCAGGAGGAAGAGCCTTTTTCTACGCTGCAGCCAAGGCCTGGAATGAGCTCCCAGTCAACATCATATGCTCCCCTACTCTGCATACCTTCAGGAAGAACCTCAAGACCTGGCTCTTCAACTGAACCAGAGTTGCACCCCCCCCCCCCCCAGCGCCTTGAGACCCTCATTGGTGAGTAGCGCGCTTTATAAAAAAACCCTGATTGATTGATTGATTGATACATTTTAACAGTGTCAAATCTATGCAGAAAGAGCTAAAACAACAATATAATCTACAAACTGAATTTAATGGTATGTATATAACTTTGTAATTATTTTAAAAATGTACATTAGAAATGAAGATGTATATGGAAGTTTGATTAAACAGAGTATCTCAGTGATGAGAAAAAATGTATCAGATGAACTTTATATATTAGAGGGTATGTGTTTAAAAGGTTAGTTGTGTATGTTGTGGAAAGTAAGAGAAAATGAATTAATGCCTCTTTATTACATTGTGTATTTTATTGAAAAATAAGAGTATAGTCTTGTGGAAAGTTGCAATGAGGAACTAAGAATGTTTTAAATGTCTAATCATCATGTGCAGAATAGATACATCTGTTATTTGCATTCTGGGAGTTGTAGTACTTTTAGTAAAATTATGAAACAGAAATAGGGTATTGAGAATAAAAGATGAGGGCATGTTGTCTGCCTGTATGTGAATTAGAAAAAAGTAACACTGTCTGAGAAGTGTTTGTCAATGTGGTTTTTCAACTTATATGACCACTTTGCATATGCTTAGATGATGAGATATGGTTTTTGTGCTTGCACATAGTTATATATATATAGTGGGACTTTTGAGTTTGATTAAAGATGCAGAGAGGTATATATTTTGGGAAATATGGCTTGAAGGTGTACATCTATTAAGAAATCGCATATATGTTTACATGGTGATCTATAACAGTAATTATGATGACAATTTCATGTATATGGTCAGGGTAGTGTTTTACATTAAACATGCATTGTTTAAAATCGAGAAGGAATAATATTGTAGAATTCCTCAAGAATTCTTGTGCTAGCTTCATTTCCACTGTAACTTTTGTTTGAGATATGCTGAATGTATGTTTTAGAAGCAGAAGTATTTAAGAAATGATATAGGTATGCTATTTGCAAAAGGTTTTGAGCTTTGAAAAATTACAAAATGTAGGTTTCCGGTTTAGAAACAATTGAGTCATTGAAGTATGCAGGCACTACATATCCATTCATCTAATCACCTAGTTTAGTAACTGTTGGCTTATGTAATTAACAAGGCTGTAACCATGCAATCATCATAACATTTGTGCTGAACCTATGCAGACATCTAAACACACACTCACAACCCATTCATTGCAATACTAAGGCACACACGTGCACTGATGAAACACTCAGGCTCTACTTATGCATTTGTGTAATCACATAGATAGTGCAATTGTAGTAAACCTATTATTCATCCAGTACCTATGCAGTCATTTACTTGCTGAGCCAATAATCTTGCAGTAATATAATTACCCATGGAGTATACTTCCAATCTCTCAAGCTTTACCAATGGAATCATGCAGTCACTCAGACACTAGTAATGCACTCATCTACTGAGGTAGGCACTACTGATGCACGGATTCAATTCTCCAGGCACTAACCATGTAGGTATGTAAGCATCCAGGCACTACCTTTTGAGTCATCCCCCAAAAAATGGGCAGTATCCAATTGCTGAAACACTTTTTATTCACTTATCCAATAGTTTAGGTGCTATGCATGTTATAGCTGGTAAGTAGAAGGGGGGTAAATGAACAAAAAGGGATGGTAGACAAAAACGCTGAGCAAAACATTTAAATTATACACAAGGGAAGTCAGAAATTAACAAAAAGTTAAACTAAAGTTGAAAAAGGCAGGAATTGGCACGAATGGGGTGGATGGAGGTGGCTGGAACATGGTGATCTCGGAACATAAGGGATAGTTAGGCAAGGAAAGGCTGAAGTAAACACTATGGCTGTGAGCTTACTCAACGCAGATTGCCATTTGTACTTTGTATTGGATGCAAAACACATCTCTTGCAGTATCTGTTGATATAAGTCTCTAGAGATTAATTTCGGCAGGGACTGAGAAAAGGGGGGGCAAAAAAGATGTTTTTCCAAAGATCATTTACATACAGAATTTTAGACACAACTACATCCTGAACCACTGGACAGAACTGTACCATATTTGGCAGAAATGTAGCTCTTGGACTGGAAAGAACCCTATTTGTTATTTGGTTTAAATTTGTTCCATGGTTTTGGAGCTATTAAAAAAACAGTTGAAAAGACAGGGAAACAGATCATCCAAGGATGCAACAGTTCCCATGCTGAAATCTGATTAGCAGCTAGCACTTCAACCAGGAAGTGTTGGCAGCCATTTTGGGACTCAGCTTCAGCCGAGTCCCACCAAAAATGTAAACAAAAATTAAAAGGGGCAAAGTAGTAATGCCTTGTCCCACTAACTGTGGTTCTGGGGTCCCCCTGTAATCCCAACAGGCCAGAAAACATGTATTTTTACTTTGAGTTCTTTGTTGTAAGTGTTGTGCTGATCTGTGTCTAGTGAGGGTCAAGAAAATGGGGGGGCAAAAGTGTGATTTTACACTTTAGTTCCCATAAGGTTGTTTGCTCTTCAATAATGAAGAATGCAGATGAACAGAATTACAACACACTTGCCTAAAACGTTACTCAAGGAGTGTACTTTTGTCAGTTTGGTGTAATCGGATCAAAGGTTTTTGAGAAATGCACATCTAAAGGTGTACTCTAGCTGGGCATGATGCTGTTACATTTTACAGATATCATAGATATGGAAAGCTGAATTTTGATATGCCTATAATTTTCATGATATTTGTCAAATTTGCCCAAAAAATGTAGCAGGTGCTTCTCATGCTTAGTTCAATCTTTGTATTAATACATTTGTGAAGATTCATCAAGTGTGGGCAGTTTTAAGGAGGGGATTATTAATGTGTTCATATGTTAATGAATATGGCATGCCATCATTTGTCTAATCTACATCCACATGAAATTGGCAGATATTTAGCATGTTTAGTTTTCCTAGGGTGTGTATACTTTTTTGCAAATCCAGCATGGGTGCCAGATTTGAAAGGGGGGCAAACATAACTTTATAAGCTGATAAATATGGTGGTCTGCAATGAATCTGCATACAATTTGACAGCCTCTTTTGCACATTAAGACCAGTGCGGGAATCTCAGTTTTAATGCTGAATTCTGGGTTTGCGGAGTGGGACACAATTAAATGGGCGTCAAAAGTTAATGATTTCCTAAGAACATATGTTTAGTTCCTATGGTCTGCACAACACCTTGTCAGGCACAATGTTTAGCTTACTTGTGATATATGGTAGGACCGTCCTCTCAATTTATGTGTGAATACTCTGCAGTCAAAAAGATCCTACTACTGAAATACCTTTTGAATAGCAAACAATCATAAACTTACACAGAAGTAAAAGTTTAACTTTGTGAATCAGGCAGTTTGAGTTTCATGAAAATTCCCAAAGGGGGTTCACTTAAACGGGTGATCTAAAAAGCATCAGTTCCATTTAATCCACGTAGCAATGTTTGCTCTCTGCCACAGAAAGAATTATGGGAATCTTAGAATGAAATTAAAATAAGTGTTGTTGCTTTGTTTGGAGTAAATCTGTTCAGTAGCTTTTAAGAAATTAGTATTAGAGAAATGTGTCATTGAGCTGGACAGGGCTAAAATATAGAGACAGTTAGTGAGCAGATTGCCTTGAAACCATGTTTACAGACTTTCCATTTGCAGACTTTCCATGAATCTACCTTGACAAATAAAGGCATTATACAGTATTAACAATATTAGCAAATCATTTTTTTTCAAGGCACTTTAACATTGCTTCTTTGTCAGATCTGCCTGAAACTTGAGATCCCTGCACTAGGATCCACTAATTAACAGCCTATCAAATATGCCAATTTTCAAACTTGCATCAAAATTATTTATAAAGGAACACTTTTTTGACCACTGCCCCTTATATTACCCTGACCCACCTTATATTATTGCCATGAGCTCACTATATTAAGAATAAGCTGAACATGGTAAGGCCAGTCAATTTTCATACGGATCGGTGATAAGGCGCCTAAGTTACTACCATATGAAAGATGTGACCAAAGGCATAAGAACAGGCCTTATGCCAGGTCCTGTAACTAAACCCCTGTGTCACTCGGCCAAAGGTCCCAAAGATTCTCCTGAAACAATTTAAAACTTAAATTGGAGTTATGTATCGCTTGGCTATGTTTACGAAAACCTCCCCAAATTCACCTAAATACCCACAGTCAAAGTGTAGGTAAGGTTTTGAATTACAATAATATAAAAAATAATGAAATTCCCAATTTATGTTTAAAACCATAATATGTAACCTACAAAACACCCATGCAAACCATGTCTCATACCAACAGCAATGCTCATGATCTCACAATATGTTTTCCAATGAATTACAACAACTAAAAGAAAAACATAATGAAATAACAGTACATAGTTTCCCCCATGGTGTGGGGGTTGGTAATTGTTTACTGTCCCTCAATGCCAGTAATATATATATATATATATATATATTACCTACTGGCGGTCGCCAGTAGGTATATATAGTTAGGATTTTTTCTCTATGGGATTTTTGAAAATTCTATGTCTAATAACTTTGGCGTTTGTGGACGGAATTGGCTGAAATTTTCAGGAAAATGGAACATTTTGTTTCTGAGCAGCCCCTGACAATTTGGGGGGGTTCATCAAGGGGGGGCCGAGAAAAAAGGGGGGTCCCAAAACGCATTTTTCCCATGTTAATTTCCATAGGGCGGTTGGCCTCACTTTTAGCTCGAACGGCTGAATGGATTTGCACGAAACTTGGCAAAATTGTAGGGACTGTTAGCCCGATGTGCCTTTGCTAGGTCTCAATATATGTGCTCCAGTGGATTTTGAGTAATTTAGGTTCAAAAAAAGATATATATCTGGGCGGAGCCTAACCACGCATCTGATCTGATTGGCTGTCAGCACTTCATCCAAGAAGTGTTGGCAGCCATCTTGGGACCAATATACATGATAGCACGTCATTAAAAAGCATTGTAGTAAATAGAGGGTTTTAGGACTTTAGTTACATTATAAATCATTTGTTGATGGTACCATACTCGTTTTAGGAATTGTGGTGGGTTCTAAGGTGATTTTACCATGTGAAAAAACCTTCTGCTGTGATATCATGAATATTGTTTGAAAGAAAACTAATATCTCATGATTTTCCCACAGTGGTTTGGAAGGGGATCTATAAGCTAAACTGAAAGCATATTTTCTGTAAATTCACATTATCTTTCTCAGTCATGTGAAAATGAAGTCTGACATTCTCAGTAAAACATGTACATCCAACAAGGACAGAGACTGTCAGTTGATTCCTTTGTGTTCTACTGCAGCCTCCTAGAGTGTTCTAAAGAACAACTAGAGCGCTAACAGTCCTACTTATTACAAAAGGTATGGCACACCTGAAGCCATCTTGATTGGAATAAAGTGGTAACTCTTAAAACATTTAATTTAAAAAGAAACAACACGAGGGGGTATATTTTGCCATAGAAAGTATGATTAGTGCTGCAGAATGAAAAATTAGGGCACATTTTGAGTGACTTCTCAAATCCTTTTCTATTTCATTAAAACATTCTGACATGCAGTCTCCCAAAATGGCCACCAGAGACAAAAGAGCCCAAATGTAGCCCAAATATCACCCAGATGTAGCCCAAGTATAGCCCAATGACAGAATGTCCCTGAGTGTTCTACAGAACAACTAGAGCGCTAACAGTCCTACTTATTACAAAGGTATGGCACACCTGAAGCCATCTTGATTGGAATAAAGTGGTAACTCTTAAAACATTTAATTTAAAAAGAAACAACATGAGGGGGTATATTTTGCCATAGAAAGTATGATTAGTGCTGCAGAATGAAAAATTAGGGCACATTTTGAGTGACTTCTCAAATCCTTTTCTATTTCATTAAAACATTCTGACATGCAGTCTCCCAAAATGGCCACCAGAGACAAAAGAGCCCAAATGTAGCCCAAATATCACCCAGATGTAGCCCAAGTATAGCCCAATGACAGAATGTCCTAGAGTGTTCTAAAGAACAACTAGAGCGCTAACAGTCCTACTTATTACAAAGGTATAGCACACCTGGAGCCATCGTGATGGGAATAAAGTGGTAACTCTTAAAACATTTAATTTAAAAAGGAACAAAATGAGGGGGTATATTATGCAATAGAAGGTATTATTAGTGCTGCAGAAAGAAAAGTTAGGGCACATTTTGAGTGACTTTTCAAATCCTCTTCTACTTCATTAAAAGATTCTGACATGCAGTCTCCCAAAATGGCCACCAGAGACAAAAGAGCCCAAATGTAGCCCAAATATCACCCAGATGTAGCCCAAGTATAGCCCAATGACAGAATGTCCCAGAGTGTTCTAAAGAACAACTAGAGCGCTAACAGTCCTACTTATTACAAAGGTATGGCACACCTGAAGCCATCTTGATTGGAATAAAGTGGTAACTCTTAAAACATTTAATTTAAAAAGGAACAAAATGAGGGGGTATATTTTGCCATATGAATTATGATTAGTGCTGCAGAAAGAAAAATTAGGGCACATTTTGAGTGACTTCTCAAACCCTCTTCAATTTCATTAAAACATTCTGACATACAGTCTCCCAAGATGGCCACCAGAGACAAAAGAGCCTAAATGTAGCCCAAATATCACCCAGATGTACCCCAAGTATAGCCCAATGACAGAATGTCCCAGAGTGTTCTAAAGAACAACTAGAGCGCTAACAGTCTTACTTATGACAAAAGTATGGCACACCAGAAGCCATCTTGATTGGAATGAAGTGGTAAGTTTGAAAACACTCAATTTAAAAAGGAACAACATGAGGGGGTTAATTTTGCCATAGAAAGTATGATTAGTGCTTCAGAAAGAAAAATTAGGGATCATTTTGAGTGACTTCTCAAATCCTCTTCTATTTCATTAAAAAAATTCTGACATGCAGACTGAAACATGCACTTTGAATACCAGCAGCAGACGTCCCTGGTGAGCAGTAGCTTTACTACAGTGATCTAATGTGCAACTAGAGTGCTAACATTCAGAATTTATGGCAAATGTGTGACACATCTGAATGCCTTCTTGATGGAACCAAAGTAAACAAGCATTGAAAATGCAATAGATCTCGCCCTCGTTTAAGTTAAAGCCATTCTGTTTGTAATGAGGTGGCTTTTTAGCTTTGCTTTTATTAGTGTTTTTTCAACTTTCATGTAAATAACATGCATCTGTATGCATATAAGTATATGTGTGCATGCATTTATGTTTGTATTTATATAGATATACAGATGAGATATGTTTATATATGTATGTATATATACATATTCACTGAAAAAACCATAGGCTATAGACCATATATAGTTAGGAATTAGCATTTACAAAACCTTGAAAATTCACTGAAAAAACCATAGGTTATAGACCATATATAGTTAGGAATTAGCATTTACAAAACCTTGAAAATTCACTGAAAAAACCATAGGTTATAGACCATATATAGTTAGGAATTCGCATTTACAAAACCTTATTTTACTCACACAAAACCATTAAAATTCCATATATAGTTAGTTGCACTAACTATATATCGCGCACCCGCAATCCACTGCTGATGATGTCACATATTACATCATTCATGACATGGTCAGTGACATCACTGATGACATCTCAAATGACATCACTGATGACATCTCAAATGACATCACTGATGACATCACTGATGACATCTCATTTGACATTACTGATCACATCACTGATGATATCATTCATGTGATAATACGATGAACCTCTTCAGACTCTAATATAACCTTAGATACAATCAGTGTAAACAGACACTCACAGACTGTCACTCATCCATGGAGTTACTCACACACCTAGTCAGTCATGCAAAGAATCAATCACACCTCCATTTCCTCAACTATACAGTTATACAAACTTTACTTATTCAAACATATACTAACACATATTTACTCTCTTATGCAATCCCTGATACAAGTTCACAATGATCCATACAGCCACTCACACATTTACTGGCTCTTATGCACAGTTATTTATATATGTCAACTCTCACATGTACTGTGTTTTACATATGTACTTACTTTGACATGTAGCACTGAGATTTCCATTCACTCACCAATACACTCATGCACACAGTCAACCGCCCATACAGCTGTTTCCACATGCACTTTTGAAACCATACATCTAGTGAATCAACTGCTCACACCTCTATCCACAGAGTCATACACCTCCCAGCCACCCACACACACACTCAGCCTCCCATACAAATACTTGGGCAACCAATCAATAACCCATATAGTTACTCATATAGCTACTTATCAACACATGCAACAGTTTACAGAACAACAGACATAATGATGCACAAATTAAGACAGTTTAGTCACTAACCCATGCACTCAGTGAGACACATTTAATCACTCACTCATACAGTCAGTCATGCACCTACTAAATCCTTCATCCAGACACTTATACATCCACTCATTCTTCAATATGTAAGACATATTTTAACTTTACAGAAACATACAGTCACTGGATGTTGTCATCAGTGATGTCATCAGTGATGTCATTTGAGATGTCATCAGTGATGTCATCAGTGATGTCACTGACCATGTCATGAATGATGTAATATGTGACATCATCAGCAGTGGATTGCGGGTGCGCGATATATAGTTAGTGCAACTAACTATATATGGAATTTTAATGGTTTTGTGTGAGTAAAATAAGGTTTTGTAAATGCGAATTCCTAACTATATATGGTCTATAACCTATGGTTTTTTCAGTGAATATATATATATATATATATATATATATATATATATATATATATATATATATATATATATGTATATATATATATATATATATATATATATATATATATATATGTGTGTGTGTGTGTGTGTGTGTGTGTGTGCGTGTGCGTGTATGTGTGTGTGTGTGTGTGTATATATATATATATATATATATATATATATATATATATATATATATATATATATATTCACTGAAAAACCATAGGTTTCACACCAGTTATAGTTAGCTGGAAATTTTACTGACATAAAACCATTGAAATTCCCACGTTATAGTTAGTTGGACTCACTATAACTTGCGCCCCTGCAATGCACTGCTCACTGGTTAGAGCAGGCAGACCCTGAAGCAGAGGTCAGACCCGGGACCAGGGTTCAATTCCCGACGCGGCAAAGTCTTGAGCTCAAATGTCCATGGACTCGATAATTCTCGCTTCGGTGCCTGACCTAATCATGGGTTCACACTCTGCAACTCTGGGCATTAAGCTTGCTTAATCTCCACAACGGCCCCCCCGCGGCGGGATGCCTGGCTTTCATCTTGGGGATGCCCTGTAGGGGCTATCTCACAGGGAAAAGCCAGGACGGGGGTCGATTCTGGCGCTATATAAGAAACATAATAATAATGATAATAATATTACATCACTCATGACATGGTCAGTGACATCACTCATGACACCATCCAGAGAATGTGTGTCTTTCTGAAAAATAAATATGTTTTATATATGTATATGTAAAAGTCAATGGAAGAATAAATGTTTAAATAAGTGTCTAAATGGATTTTTTTTTAAATTGATTGGTTAACTGGCTTATTAAGTATATCTTAGTGAATACATATATTAGTGAGAAATGTTTGAATATTTAAATATATGTATTAGTATTTCACTTTGTGTATAAGTGGCTGCATGGGTTTGTGAGTAGCTACATGTGTGTGTATATGGGTTATTAGATGTTGTTTTTAGTATCAGTATGAGTGTCTGTATGGTTTGGTGGGGGTATGACTTAGCACATAGATGCATCAATGACTGACTCTCTGTTTGTATGTGTTTTGAACACAACATATGTGCTGGACTGTATGGGTGGATGAGTGTGTATATGTGTGTGTTATTAAGTGAATGACTGTCTCACTAGTGTCTTTATTAGTAACTACATATGTTTTAATCTAGTATATGTGAATATTGATGTATATAAGTGAGTATATGTGAGAGTAAGAGATTGTAAGAGTTCCTGTTTAAATAAGTATGTGTTTCTATAAGTCATTGTTTAAGAGAGTAAGTATGTGTAAGTTTCCTTAGAAGTAAGGTGGTAATGTGTGTATAACTGTATATGCAAATAAATGGATGTTCAAAAGTGTATTTGCATGTGTGAGTATGTGTGTGAGTAACTTTTGGATGACTGTCGGTGGGTAACAGGATGTATAGGTGTTTCACTACATATGATGAGTGAATATATGTATGAGTGACTATATAGAACTGTTGGTGAATGAGTGGATGTGTATATAGATGGTGGTATTACTGAATTGGTTGTTGTAACTGGTATGGGTATCTTCATTTTTTTGAAAATGTTCTTTTCTATTTTTGAATATGTGTTTCAAGGGTTACATTACACTGAAAGGAGGTCTGTCACTCTGTCACAAGGATGGTGTCATCAGTGATGTCATGAGTGATGTCACTGACCATGTCATGAGTGATGTAATATGTGACGTCATCAGCAGTGCATTGCAGGCGCTCAAGTTATAGTGAGCCCAACTAACTATAACGTGGGAATTTCAATGGTTTTATGTCAGTAAAATTTCCAGCTAACTATAACTGGTGTGAAACCTATGGTTTTTTCAGTGAATTTTATAGGTTTTTTAAATGCTAATTCCTAACTATAACTGGTGTGAAACCTATGGTTTTTTTCAGTGAATTTTATAGGTTTTTTAAATGCTAATTCCTAACTATAACTGGTGTAAAACTGGTGGTTTTTTCAGTGAATTTCAAAGGCTTTTTAAATGCTAATTCCTAACTATAACTGGTGTGAAACCTATGGTTTTTTCAGTGAATTTCATAGTTTTTTTAAATGCTGATTCCTAACTATAACTGATGTGAAACTTATGTTTTTTTCAGTGAATTTCATAGGTTTTTTAAAAGCAAATTTCTATAGCTATGAAATATAATATGTTTTTAATGTATTCTATATTGTATATTTATGTAATACTATTTTTTATATGTATATTCTTAATTTTTATTTTTATTTTTTGCCCTGGAGCGCTCCCGGTGCGCGTCCCAGCGAGCGTACCGGTAGGCGCAGGCTTCCGGCGCGCCCCAGGGCGTGTACCGGTGAGCGTCCCGTTAGCGCAATTGCCGCGAACGAAAACATCACTGTGACGTATAGCGTAGCCACGTCCGCGTGATACGCACGGCATAAGCGCACCCGGGAGCATCCACGCGCATACGAACGCGCTACGTAAGCGCCGCCAGGCTCGCCCCGGGGTGCACCCTCAGGCGCGCACCGGGGCGCGTACCGTAAGCGCGTCGAGTCATGTAACCTGAAAATAACACTTTTAATTGGTTCAGAACAGTTTTGGTTTCCAAATGATGAAAGCCCGGCTCATGTGACCTGAAAATAACACTTTTCATTGGTTCAGAACAGTTTTGGTTTCCAAATGATGAAAGCCCGGCTCATGTGACCTGAAAATAACACTTTTCATTGGTTCAGAACAGTTTTGTTTTCCAAATGATGAAAGCCCCTACCTTTTTTCCTCATTCTCGCTTTATTCTTTGAGTGAGGTTGACCTGCTTCGATTGATAGAGAAATGGCTACAGTAGTAGCAGCAGCTGGAGCATCTGCACCACCACCACCACCACCACAAGGACCACCACAATATCACATTGGTGGTCAAGAAGAAGAGGAGAAAGAAGAGGAGGAGGAGGAGAGAAGGCAGTTCCTGCATGAAGACAATCCCCCCATTTAAACCTAAGGAGCACTTTATATGGGAGTTTTTTAAAATCCCAAGGGGTTTCAAAAAAGTTATTGCTGCAAATGTGACCTGTGTCATCTGTGGCACTGAACTTTCCAGGGGGAACGCTGCAAAAACATATTCTTTTGGGAATCACACAATGCTACGCCACATGCAACGAAAGCACGCCAATAACTATTCTGCAGCAGAGGTCAGAGAACTGACCAGAAACCCTCCCCAATCTTCTCCGAGCACCTCTAAACAACCCACTCCATCGGCTCCTGAAACTAGAGAGATGGTCCCATGCATCCAACGCCAGTTTGGAGAATACAAGATTACTTGTATATTTTGTGGGACTACCATTTCTTATGGGGAGCAGAGCATCAAACTTATAAACCGTGCTGGAGACAACCACCGGTGCCGAAAGAAGCCTTAATTTTTCCTGTTTTTTTTTGCTCAAGTTGAGCTGTGTACAATTCCCTGTTTTTTGTTTGTCCCCATAAAAATAAAAAAATATATAAAACTGTTTATAATAGCCAAAAAAAGTATAAAATGTTCCACAAAACAAACAAAAAAAACAACAAAAAGAAGAAAAAAAACAGTTCTTTTTAGAACTACCTCCAATTTATAAAAAAAGGTTACATTTTTTTAAAACTCTGTCATTTTTTTTCCCCATGGTACGCTCCCCGGTATGCTCCGCAGTGCACGTACCAGGCGCTCCCCCCGCGCAAAATGAAAAACAATTTTTTTTTTTTTGCCCCGCTGGGCCCTTTTATGGCCCCCTCATCAAACCTAGGTGGTCAGGGGGGGTCTATCCTGCCCCCTTTTGGTCATTTCCCTCTTTGTTTTTCCACCTCCTGTGTCTCGATCCTACCGAGACACAAGATGGCATCGGCTCCGGACTGTTTCGAATGTTTACAGACCCCCGAGAGCCAATCAGCTTTCCGCGCACGAACTCGCGTAGCGCGCTGGTTCGTGCCCCCGTGCACGTACCGGGGCGCGCCTATAGATATATATATTTTTTGGAACCTAAATTACTCAAAATCCACTGGAGCACATATCTTGAGACATAGCAAAGGCACATCGGGCTACCAGTCCCTACAATTTTGCCAAGTTTTGTGGAAATCCATTCAGCCGTTCGGGCTAAAAGTGAGGTCGACCGCCCTATAGAAATTAACATGGGGAAAACACGTTTTGGGACCCCCCTTTTTTCTTGGCCCGGCTTGACGAATCCCCCCGAATCTTTCAGGCAAGGACCAGAGCGCCGCGAGGCACAATTGAGGAAATTTGCAGGCAGATTCTTCAACCGGCGCCAAAGTTACTCCCAACAGAATGTTTCGATTTCCCTATTGAAAATAATCCTAACTATAAATACCTACTGGCGACTGCCAGTAGGTAATATATATATATATATATATATATATATATATATATATATATATATATATATATATATATATATATATATATATATATATATATATATATATATGTGAAGAAATCCCCGCCTGTCAATGGATGACAGGCAGCAGCAGGGTGCAGACCTCGCAGCGCCACAGCAGACAGGCAAATGAAGCTCTCCAATAATCCAACTCGAGTGAGTAGCAGGTTCAAAACATTTATTAAGGGGTAACGCGTTTCACTCCACTAGGGAGCTTGATCACACAAAGGCACTCATAAAAGTGGGGATATATATACAACAAGTGGGAGGGGCTTGATTGGGGAGAAAAAACGCCCAAAAATAAAAAAACAGGAAAGTAAATAAAGCAACAGTGTCTACATTTATCCAACATGTAAAGCACACATGGGAAACAGCATGTACCACATGGGAAATTACATATTAAAGATAACACAATGCAATGTGATAAGAGAACAAATCTGGGAAGTATTCAAGCAGATCAGGAGTAAAACAGCGCTGCATGGTTCAAGAAGGTTGCGAATGAGTAGCATGTAAAGTAACATGGGAAGTCACGACAAAGTGCCAAAATAAGTAATTACATGGAAACAAAATTAGCAAACCAAAGGGTCAAAGAGCGCGCTGAAAACAATTACGGCATAGTGCCTGAGTCAAATATCTGCACATTAGAGTAATTAAAAGAAAGGAAATATATCAAAGAGCATATTAGTGAAAATAAGCGTGGCGTAACATAGCAAGCTGAGAGAGACATGTGAGCTCAAATAAGGGTAAGGGAGGAGAATACAAAGTGCTAGAAAATAACATAAAAAAAGAGTGAAAAAAATATATTAGAGAGCCCAACCACAGATGTGAAAAATTAAAAGTGAGAGGAGAGGGAAAGTAACAGAACAGAAAAAGAGTAAGATAGCGGCAGCACAAGAAAATACTAGAAAACATGGCAACAAATCCTATTCAAGTTACAGATATAACAAGAGTCATGATTCTAAGGTTACGCCATGCATAGCATGTGGCAAATGAGCCAGCAGTCAAACAATGAGCCTAAACTGAGCGAGAGAGAGGAAAAGACTGGAGCAAGGAATAGAATAATTATGACCAGACCACCTAACTTGGGACAGAAGGAAGCATTATAAGAAGCTTTTCAAATCTTCAGTCAAGTTAAGACCATTAGGGGCTTTGGTGTCGAGGGACAAAATCAACTGGGTTTCACGCTGCCTGAGCATTTTTTCACGGTCACCTCCACGGCTGGGTGGAGGTACTGAACAGAGAACCGTGTATTGGAGGTCTTTAAGCTTCTTGTTGTGGACCAACCCAAAGTGTCGAGCAACTGGATAGTTACTATCGCTATTTACAATGGCCCTTATGTGCTGCAAAATTCTCTGATGCACTGGTAGTTTGGTGCTGCCAATGTATTCTAGGTTGCATGTGCACTTTAGTTTGTAGACCACAAACTCTGATCTGCAAGTGAGGTATTCCTTGATGGGAATAGGAGTGTCACAAAAAGCAGTCACATAATGGGTAGCATTAGTAGCAAAATTGCAAGCACGGCAGGAGGTGCATTTAAAAAAGCCCATTTTGGTGGTTTTGTTAGGTTTAGGAGGATTTTCAGGTGCAATTCTATCGAGTGCATCGCGCATGGATGGTGCACGTCGGAAGGTAATGGTAGGGGTATCATTTAATAGTGGACCGAGGACTGGGTCAGTCAAAATAATAGGCCATTCAGTGCCTATGATGCGTCTGATCTTACGCTCATGTGTGCTAAAAGTAGTTATGAGCCTGACAGTGCATTGTGAATCATCCTGATTATCATTACTGTTAGTGGTACAATGCTCTCTGGGCTTTAGTAAGGTGGCCCTATCCAATGATGAAGCTTTAGCCAAAGCTTGATCCAGTATGGCCCTTGAGTAGCCCCTTTGCAGAAAACGTTGCTTAGATTCCTCAAGGCAAGTAGCAGTCGAATCAGGGTCACTGCAGACTCTGCGAATGCGAATGAATTCGCCAAAAGGGATACTGCGGATAGTATGGGCAGGATGAGAGCTTTGTGCGTGCAGGATGGAATTTCCCGCCGTACTTTTTCGATGCAGTCTGGACATGAGGGTATTGTCCCTGATGAACAGTTAAAAACACCGGGGCGCGCCTATAGATATATATATTTTTTGGAACCTAAATTACTCAAAATCCACTGGAGCACATATCTTGAGACATAGCAAAGGCACATCGGGCTACCAGTCCCTACAATTTTGCCAAGTTTTGTGGAAATCCATTCAGCCGTTCGGGCTAAAAGTGAGGTCGACCGCCCTATAGAAATTAACATGGGGAAAACACGTTTTGGGACCCCCCTTTTTTCTTGGCCCGGCTTGACGAATCCCCCCGAATCTTTCAGGCAAGGACCAGAGCGCCGCGAGGCACATTTGAGGAAATTTGCAGGCAGATTCTTCAACCGGCGCCAAAGTTACTCCCAACAGAATGTTTCGATTTCCCTATTGAAAATAATCCTAACTATAAAAACTGGGTATCTGTTGGCACGTTAAAAAGGCAAACGGACACGATGGAGTATGGATTATGACCTCCAGTGTCCTGTTTGACCACACAGGACACTGGAGGTCATAATCCATACTCCATCGTGTCCGTTTGCCATTTTTAACGTGCCAACAGATACCCAGTTTTATTAAAATAGTTTTTACCCTCGGGTGCTGGGATTTTTGTATGGCTTTTTAATCTTCACCTTCATACTCACCACATTGCACACTCAGTAATTATACCAGCTCCGCAGTAATCTGGCGTCGAAGCACACCCGGGGCACGTTAGGTGCCACTGTGGTGGGCCCGATGATGAAGCATGCCACCAACTAGGTTGGTGGGTGAGGGCTTTCTAATAAAACCTACTGGTTTTCCTTGACATACGTACTCCATTGAGTCTTACCTGTATAAACCTAGCTAGTCTTTCTTGATTTTTGATATATAAAAGCGGGGATTCAGACTAGCTTACCTAGTCCTCCCTCTCTCCTTTGATTTAGTGACATACTGAAGACTGACAGCATACTAAGGAGGATCTACCGGCACATACTTTAATAACGTTTAGCAGAGCCAGATCATTAGGTGACATGTTGGTCTCCAGCCATCTGGAGAAACCGTCTCCAAAAACAAATACCTTGAAACAACTGTTGGGGTTCTTTCCTTGTGGGCGCTGCAAGGCCTGTACTGGTAGCAGAAGAGTGCTATCGTACAGTATACCTGATACTGGTAACATAGTGCCCATCACGCAGTTTATAACGTGTAGTTCTCAGTTTGTAGTGTATTGCTTGCTCTGCCCGTGTGGCTAACGCTACATCGGCAGCGCAATCAAAGAACTCAAACTGAGGATTCTGGAACATCTCCGGGCAATCGAGAAAGTTGACATCACATATCCGGTTGCCCGGCACTTTGCCGAGGAACATGGCAAAGATCGTATCAAACTCCAATTCTTTGGATTGGATGTTGTTCCACCCAATATACGAGGAGATCGGCTTAGAAGACTCCGTAGGTTGGAATCGAGATATATTGTAGACCTTTCCACTAAACACCCGAGAGCACTCAATAGTGGAGAGGAACTGTCATGCCACTTAGGCAAATGAAATCATAACTATTATAGGCTCTCCGGAGAATGATCTGTGTAATGCTGTTTCTTAAGAACCATGAATTTTATGACTGCCTTTTATAAATCTTGCATTTCTCTTTACTTAGTTTGGAATTTTTGAGGGTAGTTCCCTGCACTAATTTACCATCTGTGCAGTATTTGCAGGATTTTGGACATGTACATATGTATATACAGACAGAGTCTGGAATCAAGAGAAAGGGATTATGTTTTCCATCATGGACAAAGAATAAGAATGATGATGCTATATGAGTACGCTCTATCTTCTTTGCAAGATGACTTGGGAATTCATTTACCGATCAGATGGAAATCATTTACATAATATATCTTGTATAATATATTTGGTCATTAAGATGTTATCTGTTGATAAGCTTGATGAATTTTGAGAACTTTTGATAATCCTGACAATTTCTACAATTCTGAAATTATGTGACGCATGTCATGATATACTCTTTTTGATGAACTGCATTGGTATTTCTAGTATAAGTTTGTTAATCATGTTTTGACATTTTGTACATAGGACACTAGCCGATCCACGGCTTTATTGTAGCGTCATAATTTATGGACATTATATAAACTATACCCCTGCAAATGGATATAACACCATTCAAAAATGGTGCCCGTAGTGGTGCAAAGGGGCGAAGTCCTATGTCACTGTCAATGATTGTAAAACAACTTTATAAACTTGCTGTTTGCACGTCACCAGTGACACACTGACGAAGGCTTACGCCGAAACGCGTTTGTGCTTTCCCTTTTCCCCACATTAAATCATCACCGTGATATCTCTCAGTTTATGAGTGCTGCTTCTTTTCTTGTGAACTAAGAAAGGCTTTGAGCGTTTTATATATATATATATATATATATATATATATTCCCACAGACGTCTTCCCCACAAGAAGAAGACTTGAGGCAGCACTCGAGGTCCATTCAATCCTTTATTCTCATTTAACACCATGGGCATTAACGCGTTTCGGGGGTTTACTTTCCTTTGTCAAAATGCCCCCCTGGTGAGTAAGTCGCCACTGCTGCTAACAATCCCTTCATCAAAGAAGTGTGTCCTTCCCACCACTTAAAGTAGCGTGGGTTGCCTCCAAAACACGGTGTGGAGTCGCCTCTGTGTTCGCAGGTGAACCACATTTCCCAGCATGCAACATCATTCCCAAGCTGGCGGCGATCCCATCCATCGGTGCGTTTGTTTGGTGAGTGACCGATGGGTTGTGTGAGCAGGCAGGGAGTGTAGCTAGTTTTCGGGGCATTTGAAAGTCAATCACGGTCCTCTCCCCCTCCCATGCACTTCCATCCGTCGTGGCGCCGAGAACACCGTTGAAGTAAGGGTGTAGTCCCATAAAGTATGGACTGCGCATCCGCAGCCGTGTCCACTCCAGATTTCGTGCGGGGCAGTCAGGGGATCTTCCATGTAGCGACCCCCTTAACACTTGCGGGGGGTGCCAGCCTTAGCGCGCAGCAACACTCCAAGTCGCGTCGCTAACCACGCCATATGTTCCCACAGACGTCTTCCCCACAAGAAGAAGACTTGAGGCAGCACTCGAGGTCCGTTCAATCCTTTATTCTCATTTAACACCATGGGCATTAACGCGTTTCGGGGGTTTACTTTCCTTTGTCAAAATGCCCCCCTGGTGAGTAAGTCGCCACTGCTGCTAACAATCCCTTCATCAAAGAAGTGTGTCCTTCCCACCACTTAAAGTAGCGTGGGTTGCCTCCAAAACACGGTGTGGAGTCGCCTCTGTGTTCGCAGGTGAACCACATTTCCCAGCATGCAACATCATTCCCAAGCTGGCGGCGATCCCATCCATCGGTGCGTTTGTTTGGTGAGTGACCGATGGGTTGTGTGAGCAGGCAGGGAGTGTAGCTAGTTTTCGGGGCATTTGAAAGTCAATCACGGTCCTCTCCCCCTCCCATGCACTTCCATCCGTCGTGGCGCCGAGAACACCGTTGAAGTAAGGGTGTAGTCCCATAAAGTATGGACTGCGCATCCGCAGCCGTGTCCACTCCAGATTTCGTGCGGGGCAGTCAGGGGATCTTCCATGTAGCGACCCCCTTAACACTTGCGGGGGGTGCCAGCCTTAGCGCGCAGCAACACTCCAAGTCGCGTCGCTAACCATGTATATATGTATATATTCACTGAAAAAACCATAGATTTCACACATGTTATAGTTAGGAATTAGCATTTAAAACACCTTGCAAATTCACTGAAAAAACCATAGGTTTCACATATGTTATAGCTAGCTGGACATTTCACTCATACAAAACCTTTAAACTTCCCCCGTTATAGTTAGTTCAGCTAACTATAACTTGCGCGACCGCATTGCATTGCTGATGATGTCACATATTACATCACTCATGACATGGTCACTGACATCACTCATGACATCACTGATGACATCTCAAATGACATCACTGATGACATCATTTTCTGAAAGAGTGGCAGACCACCTCTCACCGTAATATAACCTTTGATACACATATTTGAAAATGGAAACTACAATTTAAAAAAAAAAATGGAGATACCAATACCAATTACAATAACATATTAGGTAATTTCAACAACTACATACATATCCAGTCATTCAACAACAGTTCTATATAGTTACTCATACATGTACTCACTCATCATATGTACTCATACACCAATACATTCTGTTACACACTAATACTCATCTATATAGTTTCTCACACACATATTCACACATGCAAATAAACTATCAAACATCAATTTCTTTGCATATACAGCTATACACACACCACTACACTTACTTCTAAAGAAACGTACACATAGTTACTCTCTTAAACAACCAATTACAAAAACACATACTAATTTACACAGATACTCGTCCAAACTCTCACTGTCACATATACTCAATTATATACATCAATACTCACATATACTAGTTTAGCACATATGTAGTTACTCATGTAAATGTAAATGTAAATGTATAGGCATTTATATAGCGCACTACTTACCCGGAGGGTCCGAAGGCGCTTCGACCGCTGCGAAACCCTTCCTGGCTTCCCTGAGAGATGGTCCCTTAATGGGTATCTCCAGGGTGAGACCAGGCATCCCCGGCGGTCTGGTGGGGCCGTTAGTGAAGATGAGGCAAGCTAATGCCCAGAGTTGCCGAGTGTGATCGCTGATCAGAGTGGGCACCGAGGCGAGAGAATTATCGAGTCCGCTGACCCTGGTCCAGAAACCTGCCACGCCGGGAATCGAACCCTGGTCCCGGGCCGTCCTCTGCTCTCGGGTCTGCCGCCTCTAACCAGTGAGCCACACTACTTCACTACTTCACTCATGAATACACTATTGAGACAGTCATTCACTCGCTAATCCACACATACACACAATCATCCATGCATATAGTCTTGCACACATGGTTTCTTCAAAACACATAGAAACAGTGAGTCACTCATTCATGCATCTGTGCGCTAAGTAATATCCCCCACTGAATCATACAGACACTCATACTGATAGTCAAAAAAGACAACTAATAACCAATATACACTCTCATGCAGCTAATCAGCAACCCATGCAGCTACTTATTTACAAAGTGAGACACTGATACACATATTCAAATATTTAAATATTACTTGCTAATATATGTATTCACTAAGATACATTTAATAAGTCAGTTAACCAATCAATTTTACAAAAAAACATCCATATAGACACTTATTTACCCATTTATTCTTCCATCAACCTTTAGATATACATATATAAAAAATAGTTCTTTTTCAGAAAGATACACATTCACTGGATTATGTCATCAGTGATGTCATCAGTGATGTCATTTGAGATGTCATCAGTGATGTCATGAGTGATGTCAGTAAACCAGGTCATAAGTGCTGTAATATGTGACGTCATCAGCAGTGCATTGCGGTCGTGCGAGTTATAGTTAGCTGAACTAACTATAAAGGGGGAATTTCAATGGTTTTGTATGAGTGAAATGTCCAGCTAACTATAACATATGTGAAACCTATGATTTTTTGCAGTGAATATATATATATATATATATATATATATATATATATATTCACTGCAAAAAATCATAGGTTTCACATATGTTATAGTTAGCTGAACTAACTATAAAGGGGGAATTTCAATGGTTTTGTATGAGTGAAATGTCCAGCTAACTATAACATATGTGAAACCTATGATTTTTTGCAGTGAATATATATATATATATATATATATATATATATATATATATATATATATATATATATATATATTCACTGAAAAAAACATAGGTTTCACACCAGTTATAGTCAGGAATTGGCATTTAAAAAACCTATTAAATTCACTGAAAAAAACAGAGGTTTCACACCAGTTATAGTTAGCTGGAAATTTTACTGACATAAAACCATTGAAATTCCCACGTTATAGTTAGTTGGACTCACTATAACATGCGCGCCTGCAATGCACTGCTGATGACGTCACATATTGCGTCACTCATGACATGGTCAGTGACATCACTCATGACATCACTGATGACACCATCCAGTGAATGTGTGTCTTTCTGAAAAACATATATATGTTTTATATATGTATATGTAAAGGTCGATGGAAGAATAAATGTTTAAATATGTGTCTAAATGGATGTTTTTTTAAAAAAAAATTGATTGGTTAACTGGCTTATCTTAGTGAATACATATATTAGCAAGTAATGTTTAAATATTTAAATATATGTATCAGTGTTTCACTTTGTGTATAAGTGGCTGCATGGGTTGGTGAGTAGCTACATGTGTGTGTATATGGGTTATTAGATGTTTTTTTAGTATCAGTATGAGTGTCTGTATGGTTTGGTGGGGGTATTACTTAGCATATAGATGCATCAATGACTGACTCACTGTTTGTATGTGTTTTGAAGACAGCATATGTGCAGGACTGTATGGGTGGATGAGTGTGTATATGTGTGTGTTAGTGAGTGAGTGACTGTCTCACTAGTGTCTTTATCAGTAACTACATATGTTTGTATCCAGTATATGTGAGTATTAATGTATACAAGTGAGTATATGTGAGAGTGAGAGATTGTAAGAGTTCCTGTTTAAATAAGTATGTGTTTCTATAAGTGATTGTTTAAGAGAGTAAGTATGTGTAAGTTTCCTTAGAAGTAAGGTGGTAGTGTGTGAATAGCTGTATATGCAAATAAATTGGTTTTCAATAGTTTATTTGCATGTGTGAGTATGTGTGTGAGTAACTTTTGGATGACTGTCGGTGTGTAACAGGATGTATAGGTGTATCACTACATATGATGAGTGAGTATATGTATGAGTGACTATATAGAACTGTTGGTGGATGAGTGGATGTGTATATAGATGGTGGAATTACTGAATTGGTTGTTGTAACTGGTATGGGTATCTCCATTTTTTTTTAAATGTTAGTTTTTATTTTTGAATATGTATTTCAAGGGTTAAATTGCACTGAAAGGAGGTCTGTCACTCTGTCACAAGGATGGTGTCTTCAGTGATGTCATGAGTGATGTCACTGACCATGTCATGAGTGATGTAATATGTGACGTCATCAGCAATGCATTGCAGGCTCGCAAGTTATAGTGAGTCCAACTAACTATAACGTGGGAATTTCAATGATTTTATGTCAGTAAAATTTCCAGCTAACTATAACTGGTGTGAAACCTATGGTTTTTTCAGTGAATTTTATAGGTTTTTTAAATGCTAATTCCTAACTATAACTGGTGTGAAACCTATGGTTTTTTTAGTGAATTTTATAGGTTTTTTAAATGGTAATTCCTAACTATAACTGGTGTGAAACCTGTGTTTTTTTCAGTGAATTTCAAAGGCTTTTTAAATGCTAATTCATAACTATAACTGGTGTGAAACCTATGGTTTTTTTAGTGAATTTTATAGGTTTTTTAAATGGTAATTCCTAACTATAACTGGTGTGAAACCTATGGTTTTTTCAGTGAATTTCATAGGTTTTTTGATAGCAAATTTCTGTAGCTATGAAATATAATATTTTTTTAATGAATTCTATATTGTATATTTATGTAATACTATTTTTTATATGTATATTCTTCATTTAGGTTTTTTAAATGCTAATTCCTAACTATAACTGGTGTGAACCCTATTGTTTTTTCAGTGAATGTCATAGGTTTTTTAAATGCTAATTCCTAACTATATATAGGGCCTCAAACCTATGTTTTTTTCAGTGAATTTCAAAGGTTTTTTAATAGCAAATTTCTATAGCTATGAAATATAATATTGTTTCTAATGAATTCTTTATTGTATATTTATGTAATACTATTTTTTATATGTATATATATTTTTTTATTTTTTATTTTTTTTGCCCTGGAGCGCTCCCGGTGAGCGTCCCGTTTGCGCTAATGCCGCGAATGAAAACATCATTGTGACGTATCGCGTAGCCGTGTCCGCGTGATACGCAAGGCGTAAGCGCACCCGGAAGCACCCGAGCGCATACGATCGCGCTACGTAAGCGACCCGGGGCGTGCCCCGGGGCACGTAGCGTAAGCGCGTTGGGTCATGTGACCTGAAAATAACACTTTTCATTGGTTCAGGACAGTTTTGTTTTCCAAATGATGAAAGCCCCCACCTTTTTTCCTCATTCTCACTTTGTACTTTGACTGAGGAAGACCTGTTTGCAGACCTATTTGTACCTATTTGTACTGAGAAATGGCTACAGTAGCAGCAGCAGCAGGAGCATCTCAACCACCACCACCACCACAAGGACCACCACAACACCATAGTGGTGGAGAAGAAGAAGAGGAGGAGGAGGAGGAGGAGGAGGAGAGGCGGTTCCTGCCTGAAGATACTACCCCCTATAAGCCAAAGGAGCACATTGTCTGGGAGTTTTTAAAAATCCCAAGGGGCCTCAAGGAGCACATATCTTGAGACGTAGCAAAGGCACATCGGGCTACCAGTCCCTACAATTTTGCCAAGTTTTGTGGAAATCCATTCAGCCGTTCGGGCTAAAAGTGAGTCCAACCGCCCTATGGAAATTAACATGGGGAAAACACGTTTTGGGACCCGTCTTTTATCTCGGCCCCTGCTTGACGAACCCCCCCCCCAAACTTGTAGGGAAGAAGCGGAGCGTAGCGAGGCAAATTTAAGGAAAATTACAGGCAGATCCCTCAATCTACGCCAAAGTTATTCCCAATAGAATGTTGCAGATTCCCTATAGAAAATAATCCTAACTATAACTACCTACTGGCGACTGGGAGAGTGGTGTGGGCCCTCCCACCCAAGCATTTTTAAGGAACCTGGAACCTCACCCTCTGGATCTAATATCTGTTTAATGAGTAACAGGCATGAGTTCCCTCCCATCAGCCCTACAATGGCCCTCTGGACTTCATTTCCTGGATATATATGTCCATAGTGTCCCAGGGACCTAATATCCAAGAACACTGAGTCGCTCCTTGCCTGGGAGAGTGTGGGCAGGTAACAGAAGTCCAACTTTTTGCCCTCAGAAGGAACAGCTGCTCCGGTAAGTGAGACCAAACCAATACAGCTGGCTCATGCTGCACCCTAGATGTGTGCAGGCTGGGGAGACAGGGCAAAATTATGGGGAAAACACATTTTCCCCTCCTCCTTTTTCTTGACTCCCGACTGGCAGAATACTATGAAACTTTCCAGGAAGAAGCTGAGATGGATAAGACTTTATTTCTTCATTGAAAAAAGGATAACGTGATGTTATAGCTATGTATAGTAATAACATCTTACTTTGTATTTAAATAACAAAGGTTATATGAATGAATAGTTAGGAGAAAATGTCAGAAAAAACATACCTTTTTAAACTAACAAACCCACTGAAAATCTACAGTTATAGTTAATTCAGGTAATATAACTTGCTCCCCCGATATGCAGTTTTTTCATCAATGACGTAATTTTAGATGTTGCTGTGATGTTATAAATGATGTCATTGAACATGTCATGGGTGATGTAACATGTGAAATCATAAGTAGTGCATGGCGAGGGCCATAAAAACATCTTTCAGAAAAGAATTTACTCACGTTTAATTTTTAAAAAATCATGTATTTTGAATCTGTTTGAAACAATTTTCAAGCTACAAACTACAGCCATAGAACTAACCACAAGGGAGCTTTACACTGACGAAAATAGTGCTCCTGCAAGGAGTGCTTTAAAAACATATAGTAAGAGCTGCTGTCATCATGGATTTACTGAATGGGGAAAATGCGTTTAGGGTCCTCCTTTTTCTCTGCCCCTGCTTGAAGGATCACCCTCGAACTTTCAAGGAAGTTGCTGAGGTGGATGAGACTATACTTTTGGAAAGTTTAGTAAAGATTCCTCAATATGCTTTCGCTATGGAAATGCAGACCTGTATATATGTATGTACATATATGCATTCTTCAAGGGTGCCAGCATTACAAGGAGAAGGGAAACCTTCCTGCACAAAAAACATTCCCATGAGTCATTTTCCTCTTTCCATGTGAAGAATACAGCACAAATAGAAAAAGGAAATAAGGAGGAGAAAAAGAGAATGTTTTCCTTGTTTCGCCACGCTCTGGGAGGCATATCCATTTCACACAATCCCAGGTTTACAAACATTTGTAAGTTTGGGACTGTGTGAAATCCATCGTGGATGCATGGGAACATCGATGCTCCACTCATGAAATGCCTCCTAGAACTAAATGTAATCCAATGCAGCGCAAGCTGTTGAATTGCATTTTGTTAAAAACCCTCGCAAGTCGGCACAAATTACCCTTTGAATTTCCATGAGGCAAAATATAAGGAAATGTGTCCCCCAGTGTGCCAAGTTGCACATAGAATTTGTTTCTTGACCATAGGTCCACATGTCTGCTGTGAGGTAAATGAACTGAACAGTGCTATCCATCATAGCATCACCAACCAACTACAGTATTTGATGGTTCAACGCTAGCACAGCAACAGTGGAAATATTTGTCCAGCTTGGAACTTCCCCTTGCGGACAGCGAGTCAAGAAAGCCCATCTCCTTCCACACAAAAATGGGAAGAAATCAAACATTAACATTTTGGCCAGCTTCCCATTGTATAAATGGACTTTCTTAAGGGTTTGGTTCCCAAAGAGTCTAATTGTTGAACATAACTTGATAGGTTGATGTTGTGACTGTTTTCGATGTGATACCTCTACTAGTGACCTAAGAGAAGCAGGTAAGCTGTGTGGGTGCTTTGGGTTAAGTGCATCACTCTGCATATGGTGGCATCATAATGTTCTTGTTGCGGATCACAGCACACTATGAACAACAGTCACAGGACTGCTTCACATGGTACTGGAATCCTCTTCTACCACCTCCTTCAACCACCAGCAGCTAGGTCTTTGAGGTGCTCTTTCTACACAAGCCTGTGTTTGTATTTCAAAGGGACCAGTTGGTCCCCAGGAACATAATGGCCATCTGGCTTACCACAACAAACATTTGTTTTGCAATTCAGAATGTTATAATGTTTTCCTTATGTAGCCTGCATGCAAAGTGGTCCCAAAATTTGAAATAGAGCTTTCCTATTGTGTCAGAGCCTGTAGTATGTGTTAATAGGGAACTAGGCAGTTGTGCTTGCCTTTCTCTAGGGTGGGCTGTGGCTCTAATATGAGTGATGGTAGTGGTTGCTGCAGGTGTTTGGGGAATTCTTGAAAAGATGAAAGCAGGTGATGTTGGACTGCATGAATAAGAGCAGGTTAAATGTAGGTGAGCTGTACTTCCTCTGTGCCACTCTCCACATTAACAATCACTGACTCATTATCACTTTCTTCACTTCTTCACTTCCAAGCATTTCGGAACCTTCCTTTTCCCACATCTCTAATGGTGGGTCTTAGTCAGGTTCCCATCCGTATCAAGATGATCTGATGGGCGAACTTAGAGAAGATGGTGGAGAGCTTTTTCTTTTCCTTTGCCGGTGAAGCTGATGTATCCAATGGAATAGCAGTCATCACAACAACATCCTGCTGTGCAGGAGGCTCAGCTTCCTGCTTGTCAGACTCTCACTTGGATCTTTCGCAGGAGTGAAATGGGACACAAAGAAGATTATTGACTTCCCTGTAGTCCAAAAGTTACCCCAACACAGTCAAAGGTCAAGAGAGGCCCACCAGGAAGAGAGGACGATGGAATATGGTATCATCACTGGGTCTTGCTCTGGTCTGTGGATTTCCCTCGCACCTTTTACGTTCTTTAGAAGAAAAAGCAATAAGAATCAGTACTTTAAATCTAAAACAAATCTATCCCCTATGTTATGTCATATCTTTAGAAACATATAAGATTCTAACGACCTTGTGTTATCTCCCCTGTATGCCTAGAGGAGACAGACGTTCAAAAGATTCCACTTTTGAATCTATATAAGACAAATAAATGTGTAACTCTAATAACCATTTTTATTAATGCACAATTATGTGTTTTGTAATAATGGCTCACCTTAATTACTTATTGCATAGGCTTGAGAAAAAAACCTCCATTAATTTGCAGATATTAACAATTACACCAATATACCGTTCTCTTCATTGATCATATATAACAAATGCAACTTATTTTTGCATCATAATCTCAGCAATGCACGTAAAATAAATACAGTACTTTTCTTTAGGCACCAAATAAATGTTTTAGCTTGAAAATAAATGTCAACAATGATGTAGCAACTCATCGATATATAACTGCTTTATTTATTTGTTTCTTCGGCACCAAGTCTCACCGAAAAAAAGAAATCCTCAGATAAGTTCTTAGTGAATTTTTATAAGCATGACACCGCTTTACCCAACATACACAGCAACAGTCTTAAAAGCTCGTCTTCCTTCTTTTGTTCTGTAGAATGCTGCTGCAACGCTTCTTGAGGAACACAAAAATGCTCTCTGAAACGGACGCACCCCAACGTCAGCAACTAACAGATGCAAGCAACCAAAGAATCCAGCAATCCAAAGTTGCAACGAAACAGGAAATGAGGTAAAAATACTGGACAGGAAGGTAAAAGACGAGCGGTTTCCACGTTCGTCCAATCCCAACAATGCTCTGGTACTACTTCTGGAAGATAAGCTGTGGATCCTGTTGTTTACTTTCCTATGAAAATGTGGTTTGCTGGTGGAACTAATCAATTTCAGTCTCACTGCTTGTGTCCATGACTGCAGTCACTGTGGCGCTGTGGTGCTGAGAGACATGGACTTTAGTTTTGATGGTGGTAGCATGTATCCAGTTGTGAGCCTCCTTCTGGACTTTTCCTCCTCAAAAGAGGGTGCAGCACGTTTGCCACATTTCTGGAAAAAGCAATTGGGTTTGCTGCTGTTGTTGGCACTCACAAGCAACTTTGTCTCTTCTCTGGCCTCTTTCTAGGCAGGAACCTCCTTCTTTGGGACAATCTTGTTAGAAATAGAATTTAGCACTTAACATGAGCTGAGGGACTTAGCACAATACTCTGGTGTCACTTTCAGCTCTTTCACAGACTTATCTCTGTCTCAGTGCCATATGTAATGTCTTGTCCACCTGCAGGTGACCCAAAAAAGCATGAAGCATGAAGTGAGTATAACATTGCACCCAATGTAATGCAAGTTATCATCATCATCAAAAATGCTTAACAAGAGTATACCCATACATAATTATTGTTTAATAGACATTACACAGAAGGCTTACTCGGAGTCCCTCCACAACCCAAGAGAGCCCTATTGAAGGAATAGTAAGGTAAAATTTGACTAAATAAATTAGATATTGTTGCTGCTGCTCCAAGGCACATAGGTAACTCTACGGGTGACAGTAGGAGGCAAAAAACAAATAAATGAACCAAATATTTGCTAATGTCCATCCCAGGACCTTGGGAAACCTATGGGAGGCCAGGGGGTACAGCCAAACATTGAAAACATGAATTAAATCATATCTCCAGACCCTCTGGGGCCAATCGGACCCATACAGGAGGTAGGCGGGCATGAACAAATCAAATAAATGATTTAAATAATTAATAGTGTCCTTTCAGGGGCCATAGGGGCCCCTACGGGAGTCAGAGGGGCTGGGAAACACCAATAAATACGTTTAAAAAACAATATATTATTCAAGATGGCGGCGGAGTAGGACGTGCTTTGAGTCCCCTCCGGTGCCAGGCCCTACATAGCCTTGTTTAGCACCTGACCCCAGGCTTGTTTGCGAGCCTCTGGACCCTCCTGCATCCCCTGGGAGCAGTGTTTGGCTGTCGACCCCTGTCCGGCTGCGGCGGTGCCCGAGAACGGCGCCGGACTGGAGTGGCGTGTCGAGGGGTTGGCCGGCAGCGCTTTGAGGCCGCAGGGCCTTGCGGAGTGATAGCAGTGAGAGGAGGTCTGAGGCGGCCTAGAGGAGCAGCTGGGGCCCGGCGGACGAAGAGGAGGCCCCGGAGGTGGCAGCAGCATTTGGCATTGGAGCGGAGGTGGGGCCCCTGCAGACTGCGGACCGGAGACGGTGACGCTCGGCCTACAACCTACGCAACACCGAGGCTTGCGGCCTAGTTGCGGAAGGTGGGAGGAGCTACGCCGGGGGCGCGCTGCCGTGCTGGGACGCTAGCTGCTGCCTAGAGCTGAGGAGACCCGCATGGGAGATTCCGGCGATCCCTGGAGGAGTTCGTAAGGCACGACTACTGAGGTGGGGGCTGCGACATCCAGCTTTGCGGCCCCACACAGGTGCACGACATCCGGCCTAGCGGACACGAGGGAGGAGGAGCGAGTGCTGCGGCTGTTTGTGTGCCTGGGCCCCCGGCGCCTGTGTAGTGCTAGTAGTGGAGAACGGGCGCCGGACTCCATCGAGCGCGAGGAGGTGGAGCTGGAGACGCGAGCCCCTCTCGGAGGGTTCCCGAACCACTTGGGGACAGCTGATGGTCCGGACGGGGCCTTGGGGTAAACTTGTCCCCCCCCCTGAAGAAGGAGAGTCGGACTTGACACTGGGGCACTGCACTTTGGAGGTGGCGAACAGAGTAGGGCTGTGGTGTTCGGCTGAGCAGCCTCAAGAAGGGAGACTTTGGCCGTGCAGTGGTGGGAGCCTGAGCTGGTGACCCCGGGAGTAGTGGAGGCTCTCTGGACACTTTGCCTCTTCCTTGCCACTACACTCAATAGTCACTTGAACGATTGCACCACTGAGAATTGGGATAGTGGCTGGAGACTGGGGGGAACTGCCTTCAACGGGGCCCGGACCGACTACGCGTCCAGTGAAGGGTCGCTGAGATAACCTGTGGGCAACATCAGGGTCAGGGGAGTAGTGCTGCTGCATCGGCGGAGTTCCACCCAGAAGTAAAAGAGACCTTCCGCAGTGTCTTCCAGACAGACTAGGGGGGCCGCGATGTCCACCATGTCGCGCAAAGGGAAGCCCGGCAAGGATAGCCAGCCCAAGGGCACCCAACAACCGGAGTCCCCTGGCGCTAGCACTTCGCCCAGGAAGTCCGATGATGAAGCCCCTGCAACCAAGGCCTTCATGACAGAACTCTTTACATCTATAAAGGAGGATATTTCTGAACTCCGGGCGCAATTGGCATCTGATCTCCGCGAGGTGCGTAGGGACGTGGACGGAATCGGGGAGCGAGTGGCTACTTTGGAGGATCATGATTTGAGCATGGCAAATGATGTCCACCAATTGCAGCAAGATGTGCTTAGGCTCACGGAGCAGACCTTGGACCTGCAGGCCCACGCGGAAGATCTGGAGAACCGTTCCCGTAGGAACAACATCCGCATACAGGCGGTGCCGTGGGATGGCGAAGTGGGCGACCTGCGTGGATATGTGCAGCCGCTTTTCTTGCAGGTCCTGGGCGAGGAGGATGTGCATGAGATCAGGATGGACAGCGTCCACAGGGTAGGCCTGCCTTGGCGAGGTGTAGGGACGCCCCCTGACATACTGGTCTGCGTGCATGACTTCCAGTTGAAGGAGCGGATCCTCCGAAAAGCGCGGGACATTCCGTCCTTGCAGTTCCGTGAGCACCGCCCTCAGCTTTATCAGGACTTGGCGGCAACGACTCTTCAGAAGAGGCGCGAGTTTCGACCAGTGACTGCCTTTCTGCGAGAACATAACATTTCCTACTCATGGGGTCATCCCTTCAACATAGTCTTCCTGTGGCAAAATAAGCTGGCGCAGATCCGCTCTCTTCAGGTGGCGAAAGAGCTTCTGGGCATCGAGGACACGACTCCTGCTTCTGGGGCAGGCAGCCCTTCATCGCGGAGACGGCGACGATCCTCCTCTTGGCACAGAGTGGGGTCGGAGACAGATCGCGGGACGCCTGACCGCGCGACTAGCCTGCTGGAGAGGGGAGATGCGGTGGCGTCAGTTGCTTCAGCGACATTGGTGTCTTCCCAGCAGAGCTCCGGGGCGGCCTGATTTTCGGGCTGATGACCAGATGGCGCCGGAGGGGCCCGTGCAGTCAGGTACCGTGGGTATGGTTGTACTTTTTGAGAAGACACCCCAGACCGTGGCCTTGGGAGACCCATCGGTGGTTCCCCGTCCCCTTCCCAGAGACTGTTCTGCGATCTGCACCAATCTGGGACTGTTAAGTACTCTTTTCTTGTTTGCTTGCTTGTTGGGGGGGTGTGGGGGGGTGTTTGGGGGTGGATTGCGCGGGGGGTGGTTGGGGGTCGGGGTGGGTAGGGAGGTGGTGGCAACCAATGGATGCTTGTTGTGAGTGTTGTCCTCTCAGGCTGAACACTACGTGGGCCATGGGAGACGGGTTTCAGGGGCAGTTGCTGTCAATGATCCTTGCTATGACTAGGGTCCTCTTCCTGTTGTTGTGCAATTGGACTTTGGAGGTCTTTGGAGCCTGGGGCCGGAGGTGGGAGAGTGGGGATGGGGGACCTACAGGGGAGCTTGGGGGAGTGACGGGATTCTGGGAGGACGCCTGTTTGCCTGTGGGGGGGAGGTGACAGCGTCAGGTTACCATACCAAGTTCACAGCGTTGGGGCCTGATGACACCTCATGCCTCTTAGTATTGGCACATGGAATGTGAAAGGTCTCAACTCCCCACAGAAATGCCAGAAACTTTGGAAGTATTTGTTTGACCATCATCTGGATGTGGTGGGCCTCCAGGATACCCACCTGGCTAGAAGAGACGAGCTTCGGCTCCGGCACAAACACTTTCCCCTCATCTACAGGTTCTCTGCCCCCACCAAACACAGGGGGGTGGCTCTTCTTTTTCGGGCGTCCCTTCATTTCCAGCCTATAGGGGTGTGTAGTGATAAAGATGGCCGTTGGCTGATGGTGAAAGGGTCATTGTACGGCTGACTGTGCACTTTTGTCGTGGTTTATGTTCTCAATGCCAGACAGAATAGCTTTCTCCAGGGCTTGTTGGACAAGGTGGGGTAATTTCTGGAAGGGCACTTGTTCTTATTGTGGGACTTTAACATGGTGTGGGACAGGGACCTGGATAGCTCCAGAGCACAGAGGGCGGAGGCTGGGGTCTTCTCCGCCAAAACACAGCGACAGGTGAGTGAATTGGGGTTTATTGATAGCTAGCGCTTCCAGCACCCCCAGACCCAGGATTACACTTTCTTCTCCCACGTCCACCACTCCTACTCTCGCTTAGACCATACCTTTGTGAGCCAGGGCCTTAGGGGGGATCTCCGTGACTCCAGCGTTTTTCCACTCTCAGTGTCTGATCATAGCCTGTTGGTTCTCGGGCTGCATTGGCAGGTGGGAGGGGATGGCTGGCGGAAGTGGTATTTTCCGGCAGCGCTGGTCCGAGACGAGGTCTCCTGCAGGGAGCTGCGAAAGGCCATTAGTGAGTTCTTGACTCTCAATCCGCCGTCGGACACTTCGGTGTGCAACGCGTGGGATGCTTGTAAGGCTTCGTTGAGGGGCACTTGCCTAGGCCTCAATGCGAACCTCAACAAACTAAGGAGGAAAGAGCGTGAGGACTTAGAGGCGGAACTGGCGATATTGGAACAGGCGCACAAATCGAATCCGTCCTGAGTGACCCTCCGGCCTCTGACAGCGGTGCGGGGGAAATTGAAAGCTCACTACAACAATCGAGCAGGGGAACAAGGTGGGGCGGCACTTAGCCCAACAGCTTCGGGATAAGAGAGAGAGGGACTACATTGGAGGGATACAGGACTCAGCGGGGTCCCTGCAGCACTGAGATGCGGACAAGGCGGATATTTTTGGCCGCTTCTATGCCGAGCTTTATAAGGGCAACGCTCTAGATCAAGATGCTCAAAATGGGTTTCTGGCTGGCCTCCCCATACCACAGGTCTCTAAGTGGAATGAGTTGCTATCTGCCCCTATCTCCGATACAGAGGTGCTGGAAGCGATCAAGGCCCTGAAGCTCCACAAAGCTCCGGGCCCGGATGGCTACACTGCCCTGTTTTATAAAACGTTTGTGACTGAACTGTGTGATTGTCTAGTTTCCCTCTTTAATAAAATGGCGGTCACCGGGATGACCTCTGGAACCATGGCCGAGGCCATGATTACCGTGCTCCCAAAACCAGGGAAAGACCTCACCATGTGCTCGTCGTATCGCCCGATAGCTCTCCTCAATGTTGATGCTAAATTGTACTCCTCCACCATCGCAAATAGTATCCAGGACTTGATGCCGGCCCTCATTCATCCGGACGAGTCCGGGTTCATAAAGGGGCGACAGACACATGACAACCTGAGGCGGGTAATACATCTGATAGAGAAGGCCAACAGGTTCCGCATCCCGGCGATTCTGGTGGGGCTGGACGCGGAAAAAGCTTTTGACCACGTTGATTGGGGCTTCTTGTTCCGCACCCTGGGTGCCTTTGGCTTTTCACAACAATTCATAAAAATTATCCGTGCCAATTACAGCAGTCCCACCTCTAGGGTAATGGTCAATGGACATCGGTCTGCTTGCATCCCTCACTCACGGGGGACGAGGCAGGCCTGCCCTCTCTCCCCTCTCCTCTTTGCTTTGAGTATCGAGCCTTTGGCCCTTGCGATTCGGGAGAAGGAACAGATTAAGGGTCTTCCTTTCACGGGTGAGCAGCACAAAATTTCTCTCTTTGGACGGAATCGGGGAGCGAGTGGCTACTTTGACGATGTGCTGTTGTCGGTGGGGGACCCGGCCCAATCGTTGCCCCATATTCAAACAGTGCTCTCTGACTTTGAGGCGGTGGCGGGGTTTAAGGTCAACTTTGACAAATCGTACATACTGAACCTCACTCTTCCTTCAGAGGAGGTGGACCGGGTACGCGCGCTCACGCCCTTATCGTGGGCATCTGCCTCTCTGTTGTATCTGGGCATCCGGCTGACACCTGCACTAGGTTCATTGTTCTCGGCTAACTTCCCCCCAATGCTATCGGCAGTTCGCGCTGATCTAGAGAGGTGGAAGCCAAAATACATCTCATGGCTGGGTAGGATCCATGCTCTCAAGATGGTCCTACTCCCTAAATTCTTATACCTCTTCCAGGCTCTGCCCATACCGGTGGAGTTGGATTTTTTTTGGCGCCTTAAGACTTTGATGCTGAAGTTTGTGTGGCAAGGAGGCCGGGCGCGCTTCTCTTTCGCGACTCTGAGGCGGCCGCGGAAGGAAGGAGGAGTGGGGCTTCCTGGCATTCACCTGTACTACAAGGCCGCGCAGCTGCGGGTACTGGTGGAATGGTCCCAGCAGCTTTCAGAGAAACACTGGCTGCATATTGACAGGAGTGTGGCTGGGAGGTTGATATGGGATTTGGCCTGGAAACCTAAGGTGGACCGGCCCAGGAATGCCTACATCAGCACACCCACCAGCACGGTTCTGAAAGTGTGGGACACGGTCAGCGGTGATGACCGTTGGACCACGTTTCCCTCCCCCTTTACGCCCATTCACTTTAATCCGGCCTTCCCACCAGCCCTGGGGAAGGGACCCTTCAGACTATGGAGAGAGGGAGGATGTAGAGCCCTCACGCATTTGTTCCACGGAACGGCGCCTCGCACATTTCATAATTGTATGCAAGATTATGGGATCCCGGCCACTGAATGCTTCCGCCACAACCAGCTCCTACACTGGGCAACCTCAGCGGGAGTGGTGGACGCCGCCACGAGGCCACTAACAACATTTGAGGCCTTAATTCTCCGCACTTCTACTATGAAGGGGACGATTTCCTTCTTGTACGGGCTGTTGCTGGACACTGCGGTGTCCTCACGTCCCCACTATATGGAACACTGGGAGGTCCTTATAGGCAGAGACATTGCTGACAGTGAATGGAAAAGCCTCTGGCAGAATATAGCGGCGCATAATCACTCGGTGGACCTTAGAGAAGCCCACCTGAAACTCATGTTCGATTGGTACCTCTACCGGTCCAAGCTACACCGGATATTTCCCACCTCTTCAGACAGGTGCTGGAGAGGTTGTGGTTTGTTGGGGGACTTCCGCCATATTTGGTGGGACTGCCCAGCTATCCGCCCATTCTTGACTGAGATTTTGTCCCACATCAAGGACATTCTGGATTATCCGATTCCAGAGTCGATGGATTTTGTCCTGTTGGGGCTCCGCGACCCGATGTTGGAGCATCAAACTAAAGTGGACAAACGTATCCTATGGCTCTGCCTTGGAGCTGCCAAGTTAACCTTAGCGGCGGCCTGGAAGAAACCGACTGCCCCGGCTATGTCATTATGGCAAGCGAGAATATGGCGATTACTGAGCATGGAGAGAATGTCGGATATATTTTTGGGCAATTTTTAAAATGTCTTGTTCCGATGGGGCCCTCAGGTCCGCTTTCTATCTCTAGGCCTGCCCTCTGCGGTCTGTCCCTCCGCGTTTCGTGCTCTTCACCTATTCCAGATTTAATCGGATGGTTTGAATGAGGACTTGGAGTGCATGTGTGGATGGTCGCCACCACCAGTGGAGGAAAGGGGGGAGGGGAAGGGTGGGAAGTGGGGGAGGCAATAGTTGGGGTTGTTGTTTCTTACTTGTTGCGACACCGCTTAGCCTACGGAGATGAATAGCTGTTTGAGTCTTTTGTAGCACTGTGCCCCAATTGGGGTTGCCGCCTCTTATAGCAAGACTATTGCCGGTCAGCTGCCCAGGAAGGGATTTGAGCCTCATTCTCCCTCTGCTACAGACGAACATTGACTCTAGAACCTGCACCTCAACCTTAATCTATGCTGCCTTACTTTGCCTTCTTTGAGGGAGCGTTCTCCAGCACCCCCTGTGTGGGGTTAATTGCGGTTTGTCGCTTGTGTATTTCTTTTTTTGTTTTCCCTTCCCCTTTTGTTTTTTTTTTTGTTTTTTCCTGCAAATACTAAATAGAAATTTTACAAAAAAAAAATATATATTAATTTTATTTCAGCAAACAGTCATACAATAAGCATACCTCACAGCGTTATTATCATATAGACAAAAAAACAACTAATTACTCACAATTCATTAATGAAGCATTTAACATTGTAGAAAGAAGAAAAGTATACAAAATTAGATCCATCTTAAGATAGGGGCCCAGATTTTTTGTCCAAACTCCTTTCTTTTGACACCCTTATGTTTATAAATGGCCATTTGAAATTGATATATGGATAAAATTTTGACTTGCTAGATATAAAAAGCTGGAGGTTCAATATCTAACCAGCGTGAGGTGATACAAAAACGGTACGCAGCCATACAAATAAATAAAAAAGGTTTTCAGCTGCTGACCTTGTTTCAATCTGATCCATTTCTAGACCGATAATAACCATTTCAGCAGTTAATTTTAAAGTAATCCCCAAACTGTTTTTCAAAAAAAATTCAATGGGGGTGGTATCAAAAAAGGGGGAATGGGGGTGGACGATTTTTGAGTGGGGTCCAATGTACTCGTCCTGAGAAACAGCTATCAATAGAGTTGTACAGAGTTCCCCAAGGGGAGCTAAAAAATTTTAGCTCAGCCTTTCTTCTCTCTCACTCACTAAAAAAATTGGGGTTAAGTGCATGGTGTAGACCCTTGTCAGAATATAAGGATACCTCACACAGGCTATCGGCAGGACCACAACTGTTGCCCCAGCCGATGACCGTCCAGCGTCATCATCGGTATCCTGCTCCTACGGCAGGCTGGCGGTGCAATGCCCGTCGGGCAGCTAGAGAAGCTGCACTTTGGCGGAGATCTTCTATTCCGTGCCAACGGGTGTGTGGGTGTGAGGGGCCTGTAAAAAGGTGCAATAGTGAGCGTGGTGGTGTGTTTTAAAAAAAGTCAGTAGAGTCCTAAAATAGAGAGAATTTTATTGGTCAGGCTCACTGCTTTATTAAAAAAGTGAAGGGGTATTAAGGAGTGGTGAACAATGAGACCAAACCTTTATTCAACCCTTGTTGTGGAAACGGTCAACATGTTTCTCGCCCTAAGGGCGATTCATCAGGACCTTGTGCTCATATAATTGCTAGCATCCCCCGGGATTTGGGAGGACACTGGTATACGACCTGTATGGTGTCGCTCGCGGATGTTTCCTTATAACAGAACTCCTAAAGAAATGAAGAGAAACAAGCAACCAAACAATGATGTCAAAAGTAAATCATTATTGTGCCTATATCCAGGGTGTCGGCGGATATGTGCCCAATGGTTAACGTTCTGTTTAGGCGGTGATAGGGTCGGGTAGTGCTGTGAGTGAGAATTGTTTAGAAAATGTATAAACATATATATACAGTGCGCCTAGGTGAGCCGCTCTGCATAGTGCTGCCATGCTGCATCGCTATAGCATGCATCTAGGTGAAGGCGTCGTATTCTCGCCTGTGCATTTGTACAGGGAAGTGGTGCATCCTCATTTAGTCGAGCGGTGGATTGCGCCAATGGTATATTGTTGTACAAGCATTTATAGGCTAAGATTTGAGCCGAAAACGCTTAAAAAGCTGAAAGAACCGCACAGTTAGAACCAAGAGGTAGTGTGATGTAATTTGACACTCTGTAGCTAAGTAAGTTCGATGCTGGCAGGAGGGTCGTGTATCCCAGCAAGGAAAAAATGATTAAATAAGTAAAGCGAGTCAACATGCCATGCTGGATGCGTGCGTCTGAAGAGACGCGTGCGTCTATGCAAACGCCAGTTAAAGAGTCACTAATCCACTTACCCGGAGGAATTCCTGTATAAGGCCTCACAAGCTGTCCAGGTGGGGCCAGCAGCGATTAAGGAATTCCTATAAGGAAAGTAGCGTATTTTAGCGGGATCGTGGGGGCAAGTAGCCGGCTGGTGACCCAATAACGTGAGAGGGCTAGCTGCGTGTAAAAGCCAGGGGCTGCCCGTCGAACCCCAGATCCCCACCTTACCTCGGACGTCGCTGGTGCCAGGCTGCTCTACACCTACCCCTCCCACAGGAACTCCGGTGACTGGACAGCCGGCAGCATAGTACAGCGAGGTCCAGTGTTGATAACGGAGAGCGAAGCGCGCGCAGGGGGTGTGTCAATCCAGTCGCCGGATTACGGCGCGCGGCAGTAGAAACCAACGAGGGGTTGGTAGGCGATAGCGCGGACCAAGTCCAAAATAAACCGGCGCCATCTTTGAATGGGTTTGAAAGGCTCGCTAGGCATGTATGGGGCACTAGGGAGTGGACCGTGGGTCCAGATTGGAAACAATAGTAATATTCTAGCGGGTTTCCCTCTAGCATGCGCAAATGTAGAGCACCGAAGGCATGGCCAGAGAAAGGGTTCAAGCCAGCCCAGAATGGATTTGCAAAGACTTTTTTATATATATAAATAAATATATCCAGTGGGGCATGTATTGAGGCGCTTGGGAAAGGATAGCTAGGCTAGATTAGTAGTGACTAGGTAGTGGGTCTCCCCTTGGCATACGCAAGTAATATGCAAGGGATGAACTAGAGATAGCACTGCACAAGTCATACAACACGGAGGCCATCTATAATTCGGTATGGGAGTGCAGCCAGGCATGTTGAGACACTAGTAATTGGACAACTGGTCCGGAATGATCCCTATCTGGCGAGTGTCGCCCAGGGCACCCCATCATTCAGTCCCAGATCGTCGCTCTGAAGCCGGTGTATCCATCTCTGTTCATATCTGAACAGGGCTTGTTGGTTCAGGTTCGGTAAAGACTCGATGACAGTCCATCGAATGTTCTCTGGAGAGTGATTATTGTCCTTGCAGTGTTCGTACAGCTTTGTGTGTGTTTTATGACATCGGATGTTGCTATTGTGCTCCATTATACGTTGCTTCACAGGACGCATTGTCATCCCGATGTACAATAGATCGCAAGGGCAGATCAAAGCATAAATGCATTTGGAACTGTTGCAGTTGGTATGTCTGCTCATTGTCCAAGTGAAGTTCTTATTCAGTACAACGGTCTTACCCTGGATAGTCTGGGGGCAGACAACACAGGATCCACAGCGATAGTGTCCAGTCACTGGGGGGAGGTCCCAGAGTGTATTAACAGACTGAGTGCTGGTTTTCTTAGGACGGGTATGGATGAGGGTGTCCTTGAGGTTAGCCGTCCTTTTAAATGCAAATCGTGGGTGCGGTAACTCCATACCTGCGGAGTTGAGAATACCCCAGTGGGTACTGACAGTCTTTTTAATGAATGAGGAGTTTCTTGTAAATGAAGTAACACAAGTGATCTTGTCATCCGGCTCCTTGGGGTGTGTCTCAAGAAGGGCCTCTCTATTATTGTTGAGGGCCCGTTTGGTAGAGTTTTTTAGAAGACGTGTGGGGTAACCCCGGTCGAGGAGTTTGGTTTGCAGAGTTTGTGCCTGTCGTTTGTAGTCAGCGATTGAACTGCAGTTTCTCCGAAGGCGGAGAAATTGTCCAAAGGGGAGGTTATCCCTAAGGGATTTCGTATGGTGACTGGAGTAAGGCAGGAGACTGTTCCTGTCAGTCTCCTTCGTGTAGAGACTGGTGCTGATTGTAGTTGGCTCCAGGATTATGCTGAGGTCCAAATAGGGTATGGATTGATCCGAGATGGTGCCCGTGAACTTAAGAAAGGGGTCTTGTTGATTTATCCATGTGCAGAAAGCCTCACATGTCGTCCGATCCCCCTTCCAGAACACCAGGATGTCGTCGATGTACCGACGCCAGCACGTGAGATTTTCACGGAATGGGTTGTATTCAGGGGGGTAGATGCATTTTTTCTCGAACGATGCCATGTAGAGGCATGCCAGGCTCGGCGCAAAGGTCGAGCCCATCGATGTCCCGCGGATCTGGTGGTACAGGTTGGACTCGTATTTGAAAAAGTTTTCGGTCAATGCAATATGTGCCAACTCCATTATAAATGAAACAGGGGTAGGGGACGACCACTCTTCTTGTCGTAGAAGGGCGTCCACAACTTCCAGCGTTGCCTGTTGGGGTATATTTGTGTACAACGCTTCCACGTCGAGAGTTAAGAGAAGGTCAATGTCCTCCCTGCCATCCATGTCGTCGATGAGCCGAAGCACATCTCTCGTGTCCTGCAAATATGACGGGATGGATTTAACCAGTGGTTGCAGGAAGGCATCGCAGAATTGAGAAAGGGGTTCTAAAATTGAGCCGATGCCAGACACAATAGGTCTACCCGGGACTGGAGTGGTACCCTTATGTATTTTAGGCAGGGTGTAAAAGTATGGTATGACCGGGTCGGTGGTCACCAGAAATTCTGCCTCTTTTTTACTTATCCATTCGTTGGTCTCTGCTTCGATGACCAGGGACATCACGGTGGTGGTCAGTCGGTTGGTTGGATCCTCTGTCAATAATCTATAATGGGACGTGTTTGCTAGTTGGCGTCTACACTCCTGATCGTAGTCATCGTAGTTTTGTATGACAGTGGCTCCCCCCTTGTCAGCTTGCTTGATGACAATTGAAGTGTCCTTGCCGAGGGAGGAAGCTGCCTGTCTTTCAACATTGGAAAGGTTGTTAAACGGTTTGATAGAGGGTTTGTTCTTCATGGTTTGCAGAACCGCTCTTTCAAACGTCAGGACCTCTGGTGGAACCATCCCATCGGAGGGGGTGAAGGAGGAAGGCTTCCTGAGACCCGTGTCCTCACAGGGTAAGTCAGGTCGATTGTTGAAAAAGGCCCGGAGACGTATCTTTCTGAAGAACTGCTTAAGCTCGATCATTTCCTGAAATGAGTCAGGGATCGGTGTAGGGACGAAGCCCAGTCCTTTTTCCAGGACACTCTCCTCTGTGGTGGTCAGATTTCTATTGGAGAGGTTCACGATCAAACTCTTCTCCCTCTGGTTGTCGCGCTCCTGGTTTCCACTCCCGTTGGCTCTGGCATCTGGTCTTGCCACTGTACACCCTTGTTCCCGCCTCGCTTTCGCCCTCTTCCTCTGCCCCAACCTCTGCCTTGAAAAGGAGGCGGATTAAGGGGGTAGAATTGCGGGGGGCCCTGAGGGTAGAAGGGGTATTGCCATGGTGGTGGTACATGTGGTGGGCCATGGAACACTGGTCCTTGGTGGTATCCTTGTTGCCATGGACGTGTTGGTCGTGCATTTCTCACTGGATAGCCTCCACTGGAATCACTACTCGTGGAGCCCCGCCTGGTGTCTGTGCTTGAATTATCGTCCGAGGAGTAGGTGTTCTTCTTTCCTTTGTAGTCATCCTTGAGGTAGGGATAGACCTTCTCCTTTGCAAATTTGGCTATATCTTTCTCCAATTTGGTGGTTTTCTGTTTGAGCAGGAAGTCATAGTGGTCAGCCATCTCTTGGTTGATCTCAGCGAGTTTTGTTGTAAAAGCTGGTTTATTGTTTTTGGAAGTGGCATTTTTCATAGTTGCTTCTATGGCAGAGATTTTCTCTTGGAGCGCTTCAGACAATCGTTTGGCAGTCTGGCTGATCAGAAACAGTAGGTCCTTGGTGCATTTCCAGGAGACCTGGCACCAGTCTACTTTGAACCGTTTGTCGTCTAAGAACAGCCTGGGGACGATGTTTACAATTAGGCCCTGCGGCGCTATATTGCTCCTCAGGTATTCTGTCATCATTAACCCGTGAATCGTTATCCTGATCAGTTCTTTTTTCATCTCACATAGTGTGGACCACTCATCAGAAGAAGTTCCTGACACCGCTGCTGGAGGATTATTGAGGAGTGAAGGAGTGTTCCTTAGTGTTTCAGCAATAGTGTCTTCATTAAAGCTGAGACCAGGGACATCCTCCATATTGGTGTGGGATGTGGCAGGGGTCGGGGTGCCCTGTGCTACGTGGCCAGGGCAGAGTGTCAAAGAAACACTCAACAGAGTGTACTCAAGGTTTTCTGTGCGGCTTGGTCCAAGGGGCGGAAAATCCTTGCCCCTGGTAACCTAAAACAAAGCAATTCCCGTGCAGGGCGCACGCTGAAGCTGGTATCAAAAAAGGGGGAATGGGGGTGGACGATTTTTGAGTGGGGTCCAATGTACTCGTCCTGAGAAACAGCTATCAATAGAGTTGTACAGAGTTCCCCAAGGGGAGCTAAAGAATTTTAGCTCAGCCTTTCTTCTCTCTCACTCACTAAAAAAATTGGGGTTAAGTGCATGGTGTAGACCCTTGTCAGAATATAAGGATACCTCACACAGGCTATCGGCAGGACCACAACTGTTGCCCCAGCCGATGACCGTCCAGCGTCATCATCGGTATCCTGCTCCTACGGCAGGCTGGCGGTGCAATGCCCGTCGGGCAGCTAGAGAAGCTGCACTTTGGCAGAGATCTTCTATTCCGTGCCAACGGGTGTGTGGGTGTGAGGGGCCTGTAAAAAGGTGCAATAGTGAGCGTGGTGGTGTGTTTTAAAAAAAGTCAGTAGAGTCCTAAAATAGAGAGAATTTTATTGGTCAGGCTCACTGCTTTATTAAAAAAGTGAAGGGGTATTAAGGAGTGGTGAACAATGAGACCAAACCTTTATTCAACCCTTGTTGTGGAAACGGTCAACATGTTTCTCGCCCTAAGGGCGATTCATCAGGACCTTGTGCTCATATAATTGCTAGCATCCCCCGGGATTTGGGAGGACACTGGTATACGACCTGTATGGTGTCGCTCGCGGATGTTTCCTTATAACAGAACTCCTAAAGAAATGAAGAGAAACAAGCAACCAAACAATGATGTCAAAAGTAAATCATTATTGTGCCTATATCCAGGGTGTCGGCGGATATGTGCCCAATGGTTAACGTTCTGTTTAGGCGGTGATAGGGTCGGGTAGTGCTGTGAGTGAGAATTGTTTAGAAAATGTATAAACATATATATACAGTGCGCCTAGGTGAGCCGCTCTGCATAGTGCTGCCATGCTGCATCGCTATAGCATGCATCTAGGTGAAGGCGTCGTATTCTCGCCTGTGCATTTGTACAGGGAAGTGGTGCATCCTCATTTAGTCGAGCGGTGGATTGTGCCAATGGTATATTGTTGTACAAGCATTTATAGGCTAAGATTTGAGCCGAAAACGCTTAAAAAGCTGAAAGAACCGCACAGTTAGAACCAAGAGGTAGTGTGATGTAATTTGACACTCTGTAGCTAAGTAAGTTCGATGCTGGCAGGAGGGTCGTGTATCCCAGCAAGGAAAAAATGATTAAATAAGTAAAGCGAGTCAACATGCCATGCTGGATGCGTGCGTCTGAAGAGACGCGTGCGTCTATGCAAACGCCAGTTAAAGAGTCACTAATCCACTTACACGGAGGAATTCCTGTATAAGGCCTCACAAGCTGTCCAGGTGGGGCCAGCAGCGATTAAGGAATTCCTATAAGGAAAGTAGCGTATTTTAGCGGGATCGTGGGGGCAAGTAGCCGGCTGGTGACCCAATAACGTGAGAGGGCTAGCTGCGTGTAAAAGCCAGGGGCTGCCCGTCGAACCCCAGATCCCCACCTTACCTCGGACGTCGCTGGTGGCAGGCTGCTCTACACCTACCCCTCCCACAGGAACTCCGGTGACTGGACAGCCGGCAGCATAGTACAGCGAGGTCCAGTGTTGATAACGGAGAGCGAAGCGCGCGCAGGGGGTGTGTCAATCCAGTCGCCGGATTACGGCGCGCGGCAGTAGAAACCAACGAGGGGTTGGTAGGCGATAGCGCGGACCAAGTCCAAAATAAACCGGCGCCATCTTTGAATGGGTTTGAAAGGCTCGCTAGGCATGTATGGGGCACTAGGGAGTGGACCGTGGGTCCAGATTGGAAACAATAGTAATATTCTAGCGGATTTCCCTCTAGCATGCGCAAATGTAGAGCACCGAAGGCATGGCCAGAGAAAGGGTTCAAGCCAGCCCAGAATGGATTTGCAAAGACTTTTTTATATATATAAATAAATATATCCAGTGGGGCATGTATTGAGGCGCTTGGGAAAGGATAGCTAGGCTAGATTAGTAGTGACTAGGTAGTGGGTCTCCCCTTGGCATACGCAAGTAATATGCAAGGGATGAACTAGAGATAGCACTGCACAAGTCATACAACACGGAGGCCATCTATAATTCGGTATGGGAGTGCAGCCAGGCATGTTGAGACACTAGTAATTGGACAACTGGTCCGGAATGATCCCTATCTGGCGAGTGTCGCCCAGGGCACCCCATCATTCAGTCCCAGATCGTCGCTCTGAAGCCGGTGTATCCATCTCTGTTCATATCTGAACAGGGCTTGTTGGTTCAGGTTCGGTAAAGACTCGATGACAGTCCATCGAATGTTCTCTGGAGAGTGATTATTGTCCTTGCAGTGTTCGTACAGCTTTGTGTGTGTTTTATGACATCGGATGTTGCTATTGTGCTCCATTATACGTTGCTTCACAGGACGCATTGTCATCCCGATGTACAATAGATCGCAAGGGCAGATCAAAGCATAAATGCATTTGGAACTGTTGCAGTTGGTATGTCTGCTCATTGTCCAAGTGAAGTTCTTATTCAGTACAACGGTCTTACCCTGGATAGTCTGGGGGCAGACAACACAGGATCCACAGCGATAGTGTCCAGTCACTGGGGGGAGGTCCCAGAGTGTATTAACAGACTGAGTGCTGGTTTTCTTAGGACGGGTATGGATGAGGGTGTCCTTGAGGTTAGCCGTCCTTTTAAATGCAAATCGTGGGTGCGGTAACTCCATACCTGCGGAGTTGAGAATACCCCAGTGGGTACTGACAGTCTTTTTAATGAATGAGGAGTTTCTTGTAAATGAAGTAACACAAGTGATCTTGTCATCCGGCTCCTTGGGGTGTGTCTCAAGAAGGGCCTCTCTATTATTGTTGAGGGCCCGTTTGGTAGAGTTTTTTAGAAGACGTGTGGGGTAACCCCGGTCGAGGAGTTTGGTTTACAGAGTTTGTGCCTGTCGTTTGTAGTCAGCGATTGAACTGCAGTTTCTCCGAAGGCGGAGAAATTGTCCAAAGGGGAGGTTATCCCTAAGGGATTTCGTATGGTGACTGGAGTAAGGCAGGAGACTGTTCCTGTCAGTCTCCTTCGTGTAGAGACTGGTGCTGATTGTAGTTGGCTCCAGGATTATGCTGAGGTCCAAATAGGGTATGGATTGATCCGAGATGGTGCCCGTGAACTTAAGAAAGGGGTCTTGTTGATTTATCCATGTGCAGAAAGCCTCACATGTCGTCCGATCCCCCTTCCAGAACACCAGGATGTCGTCGATGTACCGACGCCAGCACGTGAGATTTTCACGGAATGGGTTGTATTCAGGGGGGTAGATGCATTTTTTCTCGAACGATGCCATGTAGAGGCATGCCAGGCTCGGCGCAAAGGTCGAGCCCATCGATGTCCCGCGGATCTGGTGGTACAGGTTGGACTCGTATTTGAAAAAGTTTTCGGTCAATGCAATATGTGCCAACTCCATTATAAATGAAACAGGGGTAGGGGACGACCACTCTTCTTGTCGTAGAAGGGCGTCCACAACTTCCAGCGTTGCCTGTTGGGGTATATTTGTGTACAACGCTTCCACGTCGAGAGTTAAGAGAAGGTCAATGTCCTCCCTGCCATCCATGTCGTCGATGAGCCGAAGCACATCTCTCGTGTCCTGCAAATATGACGGGATGGATTTAACCAGTGGTTGCAGGAAGGCATCGCAGAATTGAGAAAGGGGTTCTAAAATTGAGCCGATGCCAGACACAATAGGTCTACCCGGGACTGGAGTGGTACCCTTATGTATTTTAGGCAGGGTGTAAAAGTATGGTATGACCGGGTCGGTGGTCACCAGAAATTCTGCCTCTTTTTTACTTATCCATTCGTTGGTCTCTGCTTCGATGACCAGGGACATCACGGTGGTGGTCAGTCGGTTGGTTGGATCCTCTGTCAATAATCTATAATGGGACGTGTTTGCTAGTTGGCGTCTACACTCCTGATCGTAGTCATCGTAGTTTTGTATGACAGTGGCTCCCCCCTTGTCAGCTTGCTTGATGACAATTGAAGTGTCCTTGCCGAGGGAGGAAGCTGCCTGTCTTTCAACATTGGAAAGGTTGTTAAACGGTTTGATAGAGGGTTTGTTCTTCATGGTTTGCAGAACCGCTCTTTCAAACGTCAGGACCTCTGGTGGAACCATCCCATCGGTGGGGGTGAAGGAGGAAGGCTTCCTGAGACCCGTGTCCTCACAGGGTAAGGTCAGGTCGATTGTTGAAAAAGGCCCGGAGACGTATCTTTCTGAAGAACTGCTTAAGCTCGATCATTTCCTGAAATGAGTCAGGGATCGGTGTAGGGACGAAGCCCAGTCCTTATTCCAGGACACTCTCCTCTGTGGTGGTCAGATTTCTATTGGAGAGGTTCACGATCAAACTCTTCTCCCTCTGGTTGTCGCGCTCCTGGTTTCCACTCCCGTTGGCTCTGGCATCTGGTCTTGCCACTGTACACCCTTGTTCCCGCCTCGCTGAAATATATTTGAGAAGTTTGGGGCACTTAAAAAACATATGAATAGAATCAGCAGCTGTTTCATCACAACATTTACATTTATGACCATTATTACTTTTCCATTTAGCCAGCTTTATCGGAGAATAATAAAGATCATAGATTGCCATAAAATGCTGGCTTTGCAGCGAACCGTTGAATAACAAACGAGTCGATAATTGAATAGATCTGGTTATATCAATATTCTCCGTTTCAAATTTCCTTTGCCCTTTTAATCTCAATACCAATCAGATCATCCTCCATTTGACTTATAACCATCTGGTAAATAGGCCCAATTTTTTTAGTCCTTCTACTTGCTTCTAGAATATTATTTTTGCTCATACAAATGGAGGTAATAAGACCCTTTGAATCCAAAAAACGAAGTATCTGTAGGTATTTGAAAAAATCCTTTCTAGATAAATTTAATTTTGTATGTAAACTAGAGAAAGAAGCAAATAAAGTATCTTGATAAAGAACTCCCAATTGACGAATACCTGCAGTGTACCATCTCATCATTATTTGATCATTCAAAATTTCAGGAAGCATATGATTATTCAGAATTGGAGAATAGTTGTTCAGAATATTTAGTCGGATAACTTTATTTTTGATCTGGCGCCATATAGATACGGCTGTTGACAGAATTTTAAATTTAGTTTTCTTACAATAACTTGGTTCTAAAATTTTAACTAGACATTGGGAGACTTCCTCGCCTAGCAACATCTCATAAATTGAGGGGTTAGTTGGTTCATCCACAATAATGTCGGGGAATATTAATATGCCCATGTATCTTAAAGAGATAAGCCAATAGTATAAACGGAAATTAGGAATCCCCCATCCACCCTTCATTCTCTGGAGAAAACACCATCTTAAAGCACGCCTAGATCGTCGGTAACCCCATAAAAACCTAGACACCATTCTGTCTATTTTTGTGAAATAAGATGCTGAAAACAAGAGGGGAATTGTGCGAAATAGATATAAAAATTTAGGAAAAATCAACATCTTCAAAATATTTGCACGTCCATAAAGAGAAAAGTGTAGGTTATTTAATCTTTCCAGCGTGGTGTTATAGGATTTCAGCACTGGCTCAATGTTGAGATGTACAATCTCCTCAATCTTAGGGGAGATAGTAATCCCAAGATATTGGGCTTCTGAAACAAAGGCCACGTCATTAGGACAGCCACTTTCAGAATGAATCAGCTGGGTCTTTGCAATATTTAATTTGTAGCCCGACAAGACTCTGTATTCTTCTGCTAAAGAAATAATTTTCGGTAATGCGAGATTGATGTCTGAGGTAGTAATGGCAATATCATCTGCGTATGCAAATATTTTAAATTTATTTTGTCCAATCGTAACCAGAAAAAATGCCTTCTTCTTTTAATAATTTACAAAGAAAGGGCTCCAAATAAATGGTGAATAGTAAAGGGGAGCAAGAGCAACCTTGCCTAGTCCCCCTTTCTATCATAAACAGCTCTGATAATGTATTTGAGATCCTTATAGCGGCTTTTGGATAATGGTATAGAGCCTTAATTGCATCTATGCATATGTTAGGGAATCCCATCCAGGCCATAATAGCCCATAGGAACCCCCAGGTGACCCTGTCAAACGCTTTTTCAGCATCCAACAGGGCCACCGCAACCGAAGATTTTGAGGCTTGCGCCCAGTCCAATAATGCTAAAATTTATTTTATGTGGTCCGTGGTGTCCCTTTAAGAGATAAACCCATGTTGCCTTATGGAAACCAAGGACGGCATCAAGTCGTTTAGTCTGTTAGCGAGAATTTTAGAAAAAATCTTGCTATCGGCTGAAATAAGAGAAATAGCTCTATGAGATCTAAGCTATTCACTATCCTTTCCTTTCTTTTTAAATATAACAATAGTGGCTAATGCCCATGACTCAGGAGGATTGCCTGAGAAAGCTAGCTGAAATAGCTTAATCAATTCTGGTTTTAACATTCTCCTGAACACTCGATAAAATTCTAAAGGAATATTGTCAGGTCCCATTGCCTTGCCGATAGCCAACCCCAAAATGGCTGCTTCAATTTCTTCCAAAACTATTTGGGCACAGAGTATCTCCTTCTGTTCTTCAGATAATTCCGTTTTATTAATGCTTGCCAAATATTGTACTGTCTTTTCTCCCAAATCTGCCCCATTATTGGACTGATGATTAAGGTTTTGATAAAATTCGTTAAAGGCTGCTAAAATGTCCTCTCTGGGAGTCCTGACATCTCCCCTAAGATCTCGAATTTTCAAAATTTAATAAGATGTTGTTTTTTGGCGCAGTCTCTGCTCTAATATTTTCCCAGTTTGTTCATTTAATTCGTAGCATTCTGTTCTATATTGTCTAAACTCGGATGCCACTCGGTCAGCGATGTGAGAATACACTATGCTACGCTTAATTGAGAGATCGATTTGGGATTCTTAGATGTGCATATTAGCTTTAATGCTTTCAGCTAGCTTTTTTTCAGCCTTTAGGACCATATCACAGTCGTTTTTGAATTTCTCACGTTTACTCTTGTGTAAAACATTTGAGTATTTTAAAGTTTCCCCTCTTATTACAGATTTAAATGTGTCCCATAAAATTGGGATAGAGGCGGTATCATTATTAATAAGGAAAAAATCCTGAATAACTTTGGTCATAAATTGTATTAAGTCCTTTTCGAATAATAGATTCCTCTGATATGACCAGGTTGTTTTAGGGACTTCCCAAACCGATGGTAAACTAAAACTTGCTATTAATGGATTATGATCTGATAATAGTTTTGGAAGGATCTTCATCGCTATTGTTTTAATAAAAAATTGGGTTACAAAAAAATAGTCTAGACATACATATTTTCGATGTGGGGCAGACAAAAAGCTGAACCCAGGGTCTTTGGCATGAAGATTATGCCAAACATCCAAAAGCCCATTATCAACCACTAAATTCTTCAATGCTCTAAAAGTCTGTGGTTTAGATCCCATATAGTTATTGTTTTGTCTCATATCAAAATTGGCTTTGATATTAATGTTAAAGTCCCCACTTATAATGATGGGGAGGCTGCACAATGCAAGCTTTAAATTTTAAAAATTTAACAGTTCAGAGTCATCCAGATTAGGGCCATACACAGTATAAATCATAACTTTCTGTTGAAATAAAAGTTCTGCGCAAGCCCCCCTCCCCCATTTGTCCGCAGTTGTTTTAAGACAAGAGCCTAGATTTTGTCGCATAAAAATAGCGACCCCTCTCTTAATCCCAGTCTGTTTAGTGCATATTAACAGATCTAATCCTAAATTCTTTAGATGTCCCCTTTTATCCCACGCAACATGGGTTTCTTGTAGACAAAGTATATCAATTTGCAACAAGTATATCATTTTAGCCAAAATCCTCTTTTTCTTGGCATCATTAAGACTGTTCATATTCAATGTACACACCTTTATTTTCTTACTCATTTAAAAAAAGATAAAATATCAATTAAAGGCCTCCCAACAAATATAATAACAAAACATGTTTTCCTAGTCCTATCCAAAAATATCAAGATACATTTACCATCTTTATAATAAACATTGCCTCTAATAAAGCTGTTCAAATTCCAACTCAAAAGCATGTATTGATTTAAATTGACCATATCTAAATCTGATACGATTCTGACTGTTGCTGAATTAAACACCCCCCACCACCACCAGAACCCCCAAAACCCCCCTACCCCACAAGCCCCACCACCCACACAATCAACCCTCCCCCCACCCAAACCCACCTTATGAGGCACAGGGACAGACAGTCCCTGGGAACACAGAGAGTCCACTCCCCCTCCCTTCTAGATCTGGAGAAGGAGTCCTATACTGGTTGTAAACCTAGCCATCTCAAAAATTATATGTACATAACAATTTTATCATTGAAAATCGTTAATATACAAACGAAAAATAGAAAATATCAATGTTAATTTCTCTGACTTGCCAAATTTAACAGTAAACTATTTATAGTGAAGCTAGGTACTCCTTAGCTGCAATCTCAGAGAGAAAATATGTTGTTTGGCCTTTCACAATAACCTTGAGTTTGGCCGGGTTTAGTAGATACACTGTAGCTCCTTTTTCCTGAAATCCAGCTATCAATTGTCTCAGATGCCACCGTTTAGATACCATCGCCTGACAAAAATCAGGTCTAACAAAGGAGCTGCATCCTTTGGCCCTACGTTTTTTATCTGGTCTGGTCAGGTCAAACTCTGCTTCTCTTGCTAGGAAGTTATTAAATCTGACCAAAATGGCTCTAGGATAATCACTTTCTTTTTGCTTTAACATTTTTAGTAAATGGGAAGCGATGAGCACGTGCAATTACCACAGACCAGTCCCAAGATACCAGATCTGGAAAATGCAGCGGAGAAAAGCTCACAAATAAATTTACGGACATCACTTCCTCCTAGATTTTCTGGCGCCCCCAAAACCCGCAAATTATTCCGTCGGGATTGATTTTCAAGCTCCGATAACTTGTAGCTGACATCATCTCGTTGCTCTTTGATTATGGAAAGTTCTTTTTTCTGTGAAATATTTTCATCTTCAAGTGTGGATATTCTCGTTTCAGCCTCTGAAACTCTTACAGACATATCAGTACATATTTTAGTAATACGACAAACTGCATTCTGTGCCTTTTTACATGTCGCTTGTGTACGAGCAATCTCAGTCTTTGTATCAGACCTATGCGCTACCATAGTTTGGTATATCATGAAAAATGTCACCTCCGGACCAGAATCACATACAAAGTTAGGTACTGCAGGTTGTGCTGTTTCAACAAACCGAGCGGGGCTGCTGTGTTGGGTCTTCCAGACTATTGGACTTGTTTCTTACTGACTGTGATTTACGAACCCGTTGTTGCTTCTTAACGGTGATAGCAGTGATAGCGGACCCCGGAGATATTCCAGCATGTTCATTTTCTTCATCTACACTGCTGTCATCAACAGGATAATCAGCCCAGTCCTTATCAAAACTTTCATCAGAAGTAAGGTCGGACATTAAATAAAATTGATCATTGGTTCCTTGTATAACATCTTGACCAGAATCTCCACCAATGTCTGATACTGAATGGGGTGTATTCAAATTTTCACTTGTCTCCGTCATTTCGGCATTTAGCGTGGAAAAAGCAATACTAGGGACTTCAGTTCCCATAACCCCCTTCTTTGTATGTTCAAATCCTGGCACCGGCTCGGCCTCTGCCGAGATTCCAGGCAGTTCAGAATCTTCAGACGTTTAGGTATATTAGAGTGTAGAGATTGTTCTGCTCGAGATGTTAAATTTATATTGCTCTCGCTATCTCTCAGTGTCGTATTACACTCACTTTCTATCTGAGCTGAGCGAATTTCAAGAGAGGCAGGCACAGTCACGTCATCATGTTGCATTCGTGCATTTTTAATAAGTTGCTTTTCGAACAGAGCGGGTACTGTTTGTGCAGAATTATTGCTTTTGCCACTACGCTCTCCCCCTTTCTTCAGAGCTAATTCTGGTTTGTGGTAGACTCACCAGCTTTAGAAATGTTGAGAGTTCCATCGACAGCAACCTCCGATCCGTCGACCATGATGGAGGCTTTTGTTTTACCACTCCTTGTAGCAGGTTCTTTCAGTTGGGCGTTCGCATTTTTCGGCGGCATGTTGATTCCGTTACTCCTGGCAACTCGAAATGACTGCCCAAGTCACTGTGTTAAGACCCTACAAACAGGATACGAATGCTGGAACACTCGAGCAAGTAGTAGCGCCAAATACACCATGGAGTACGGGATCTAGGAGAGCCGTTATGCCGTAGGAGCCAGGTGTGGAGCCTGCAGAAACACCAGGTCAGTTAACAAAGGTTTTCTCGTATACCTCGTACGCCTCGTACGCCTCAAACCGCATCTGAATATTGAGCAAAAGATCCTCACAGTGCAACAAAGTCAAATGAGGAGTCCCAGTTTCTCCCAGTAGTTTCTCCCTGTTTTCTCCTTCTTCGGATCAGGAGCGGGGGAGCCGACTGCTCACGCCTCTAACCTTGCGGCCGCCATCTTGCCTCGCTCTGTAATCCCAATAAATACATTAAATATTTGATAATGTCCCTTCCGGGCCCAGACAGACCCTATGTGATACAGGGGTAAGGAAGAAGACAAATAAATCAATTATATAGTTTGTGGTATTCCTCCCAGATAAAGAGGGCCCTTATGGGAGGCATGGAGCAGGCAAACAATGTATAAATTAGTTAAAGAATTGCTGGTGTCCTCCAGGGCCTATAGGATCCTATGGGTGGTGGGGGACAAGCAAAAATCCAATAAATGTTTCAAATAAATGCTGGTGTCACTCCAGGACCCATGAAGCCATTTGTGATGGGGTGGCAGGAAAACATAAATTAAATCAATATTTGCTTGTGCCTTCCCAGGGACCAGGAGACCATATGGAAGACGGAGTCATGCATAAAATGAATAAATTAATTAAACAATTGCTGATCTACCACTAGGGCCCATGGGGACTTGACAGGGGGTGGGCACTGGCAATAATTGAATAAATGACTCAAATAATTGCTGTGGTCTGTTCAGGTCAATGGCAGCCTAATGGGAGGTGGAGGGGGACAAAAATTGAATAAATAAACCAAAACAACACCAGTATACTGCAATCAGCCGCAAGCACAAATAAATATCTGAAGAAAGGAGCAAACAAATTAGTTAAATGTCATGGGCTTCTTCTATCAATGTTCCTAGAAAATTGTTTTGAAAAGTGTAATGCAGGGGTTGAAATACACAATGGCTGCACAACATGGTGGTAGCCAGCTCATCCACTACATGGTCAGTGAAGAAGTAGGCATAGAGAGCAAAGACAAAATGGCCACCACACACAGACACATGCACTGTAGGAAGGTAGGATCCTTCTGCAAGGTTACCCCCATTTTTTTGCCTGGTGCTAAGTTATTTTTGAGTCGACTAGTCTGACTGGGATCCCTAAAATTTTTGGACTCGAATCACAAAAGTAATCTGAGTCAAAATCCGAACTTTATGAGTTTTGGTATTCACAAAAGGCATTTAGGAGTCGTAAAGTTAGGATTTTGTCTTAAGTTTTGGTCTTAAGCCAAAATCCTTACTTACGTTTAACTTAAGTTTAACTTAAAGTTAGGATTTTGTCTTAAGACCCAAACTTAAGAAAAATCAAGACAAAATCCTAAATTAAGAGTAATTTAAGTTAGGATTTTGTCTTAAAACCAAAACTTAAGACAAACTTAAGACAAAATCCTAACTTTACTACTCCTAAATGCCTTTTGTGAATACCGAAAGTAGTAAAGTGAGGATTTTGTCTCAGATTACTTTTGTGAATCGGGCCCGTTGTGTGCAGTACCTAGGTACATCCCAGATTGGATACTGAGGTACCCTTATAAGTCCCTAGTATATGGTACTAAGGTACCCAGGGCATGGGTACCCCAGAGGTCTCCCATGGGCTGAAGCATGTATTATGCCACCCATGAGAGACCATTTAAAATGAAACTACATGCATGCCATTGCAGCCTGTGTAAGCTGGTGCTAGCATCACTTACTAAAAATATAGGTTTCCTATATCTACGGTCCCTGCACTTAAAACCTATAAGTCACCCCCAGAGCAGGCCTTTGCAATCCTGAAGGCAAGGTGCTGGGATCTAAGTGAGAGGGTGCCAGTGCATGCGCAGGACATTCCTTCAGCCTACGGAGTACATTCTCCCGGGTTGTCAGTGAAGCAGCCATATACTCTCATACTTTACAGAGGGGCACCGCGAAATTACGCAATGACCATCTCAAAACTGGCTGCAACAAATCCTATCATGTTTAGTATCAAACAGGTTAGAATCCTAACCCCATAATGTAAATGGTGTGGGAGGTATGATTCCAAGCACTGGAAGAGCCCTAGCTAGGCTCTCAGTGTTTCCTTTGCCAGCCTAATGGCCCAGACACCACACAATGGTTGCTGCTGACTACAGAAACAATTCTGCCCTCTTGCTGCTGAGCCAAGCTCGAGCAGGGAAAAGCAGAACAATATGCATCCTGTCACAGGGAGGTGTGACCACCTCCAAGAAAGGATTTATTGTATTGGGGGTAGGGTGGGTGTGCTTGCCAGCACTGCTCTGTCTGCACGAGGGGCACATTTGGTGTCCTCATGCATAGTCCAGTTCCAACCAGTCCTGGGAGCCGTTGGCTCCCAGGACTGGTGCAACTCTGGGCAAAAGACATGGGAGGACCATCCCTCTTGTCCAGACCCTCCCCTGGGAGGGTCCCCTAAATCATCCCAACCCTTTCACTAGGGTACAAAAGGGCTTACCTCGGTGTAGGTTCCTAAATTTGTCTTGGGACAAGATTCAGATCAGATGTAACTTCTACTTCTCCCGTCTGGGCACTCTGGGCTTCACTGGACTTCGTTTGGGTTCGACTTCATCTCCCTTCCAGTCTGCTGCATTGTCTATGCCTGTGCACCATACAGGAACCATCCAGGCTTGTGGGCATCAAAGACACCTGAAGGAATCTCACTTGGAGTGAAGGAGTCACTCCCCTGCATCGCAGGCTCCGCAAGTAAGTGCACCGGTCTGCTGATCCTGAGCTCCTCTGGACTCCGTAAGGTACTGCAACACAGTTCATGGTGTTCTAAAGCTCCTGAGGAGTGCCCTGCCCTCTCACAAAAATTGAGGCCAGTATCCCTTGTGAGAGTTGCAATAACAGAACCCCTGTGAGCCCCGTCAACTTGTAGTTCCAAAGGATTGTTGACTTCCTTCCAAGAAGATCTTCAGGTTCCAAGTAACCCCAGGCTAGAGCACCTCCAGTGACCAGAATCTTCAGCCACGCCGCACTGTGTGCATCGTGACCTGCATCTTTTGTTGAGCTGCTTGAGGTACTTTCGCGACTCCAGTATCTACAGCCTGTGTGTCTATTTCAGGGTCACCTCAATTTATTTTGGGCTCCCCTGATTGCTTGGGCCTGCACTGACTCCCTTGTTTGTGGTGAGTCCCCTGGACTTTGCGGGTCCCGGCATTACTTCATTGGTTGCATTTGTTAAGGCTTGTTGGTGCTCCCACCAGACACCCATCCCTCAGCACTTGACATGCTTCATCAGACAGCTCATGCAATGTGCCTGGCATTTCTCAGCATCACCTGGTCCTCACAGCTGCAGAGTCAAGATCATTGTCACCCATCCTGCAACACCCAACATCGGAGGGCATTCATCTTCCAAGTCTCCTGATCACTCCTGAGTGACATAGACTCTGTCCCCTCCCCTTGTAGGTACCTCTCATCTAGAATCCACCTTCGGATTCCACCAGACAGTTTCTCCTTTGCCAGCAGCTGCACTTTCCTGAAATACACCATTGGGTTCAACAGCAGTTTACGACAGCCAATTCAAACGTATGCACCAGGCTTCCCGGGTGTAGGTAAAGTGTTTAATAGGGTATGCACAAGTGGGGTGGCTCTCCAACCTTCTGTCTTTCACAGGGATTCTTCAGGGTCCACTGGGAAGGGTCCTTACAGGTAGATTATTGAAGCCACAATCGGCTCGCAAAGGTCCAGATTCTGAGAATCTGACCCTTTGCGAGCGCTATTTTTGCATTTGGGATTCATCATCCCAAATGCAAAATTCGCTATTATAGAATTCGCAAATTTGCGAGGAATTGCATTTAAGGAATCTCAATTTGAGATTCCTTAAATGCAATTCATGAAACATGTAAAAATTGCGAATTCTCAATTTTGGGCCGCTATTTACCGCAAAGTCAAACCTCGTGGTAAATAGCGGAAACTTAGAAAATGCACTTAAGTGCATTTTTCTAAGTTGTATGTTACACACACACCTGTCCTTGGGACATGTGTGTGCCTAACACCAGCATCCAATATCATTTTTGGGGTGCAACAGGGTGTCCTTTGGAAACCCCTGCACCCTTGAAATCGCAAACTCAACATGCGATTCGCTAATAGCGATTCGCACATTGATATGTCTTCCCATTCATTCCTATGGGCCCATAGGCCCATAGGAATGAATGGGGAGTTATTCCTTATTTGCGATTAACAATTAGCTAATCGCAAATAAGGAAGCTGTAGAAATCGCAATAAATATTGCGATTTCTACATGAATCCCGTTTTGCGAGTCTGTGATAGCGATTCCTTAATAATCGCTATTACAGACTCGCAAAACATGCCGATGATGAATCTATATGTTAATCTTTATAAATCCAACCACAACTTACACGTAGAGTTGTACGTAGCATGTTGTCATGTTCCCATACCTCACAAGCTTTACGTGGGGTCCCTATCTACTCACTTTGGGTGGTTCCTTGGGTCCCCAGCACTTCTACTTCCTCTCAACTTTGTCTTGACCCCCAGGTTGTGGTTCCTATACCACTTTCTTAGTATGTGGGTTGGTTCCGCCCTGGGACCCACTGTGTATTTCGTGCTATATACTGTGTTTCTTTGCAAAGTATTGCATGCATCATGCAGTTATCTGGGTAGGAGTTATTTGCGTGTTAGAGAGTATTATATAATAAATACATATTTTTAAGACTACTTTGTGCGGTTCTGTTTGAAAGGGTGGTCTCTAGTTGGCAGAGGCAGGTACCTTTGTCCAAATAGGGACCCTTCTTCCTGGTCAGGATAAGGGAGTTACACTCCTAAAATAACTCCTGCTCACCCCCTTGGTAGCTTGTCACGAGCAGTCAGGCTTATTCTAGAGGCAGTGTGTAAAGCATTTGCACATAACCAACAGTAATACAGTGTAAGCACTACAAAAGGGAAACCACACCAGTTTAGAAAAATATTCAATATTTTTATATACCCAAGCCAAGACCAAAAACGATAAAAATCCACAATACAGTACTTAGAATAACCTTGAAATATAGTTCCTTGAAGTTAATAGCTCCGTCTGGGGCTATCACAGCATTGTAAACAAACAAATCCAAACAGCTCTGGCTGACTGAGGCATTGCGGGCCAGCTACGGTGTCGGGAAGATCCGTAAAACAGTACCTATGGAAATGCAGGGTGTCGGCAACCTCTTGTTGAGCTTCCGAAAGCACGGCGTCTGCAGGCGTCAGTTCCGGAGGTCGGTGCAGGAGTTGTCGGGCCCTTGAAGTCACATGTGTTGCAGATCGAACTCCTCGCGGTTGAAGTCAGGAGTGCTGGTGTTGGCGGGCATCAGGTGCTGCGGTGCAAAGTGTAGTGGAGTGGCGTGCGATGCCCTCAGGTTGTGGTGCGAGCAGTGCCTCGATGGCAGCGTCATATGGCATCGTCAGTGAGACCAGGGTCACGGTGCGAAGTGATGCGGTGTTCATCGCGGTGCTGGCAGGTCATGGTGCAAGCAGGGTTGCGTCGTTGCTAAAGAGCTGTCGTCGGCAGACTAACTGGAGTCGATGGCACCGGGCGTCTGTAGGCCAAAGCTGTAGTCCAGGATGAGGGCGGCGCGTCATGTAACTTTACGAGCGGTGCCCTTGAATTATGGTGCAAGCAGCGGCATCGATTTTGGCATGAAGCGGCGTTGTCGGGGATACCAAAATGATGTTGTGAAGTGAGGCAGTGCTGAGTGCGGTGACCACAGTTCGCGTTGCGAGCAGCGGCTCGGTGATGGCTGTCAGATTGCGGTGGCGGTGACCTCTGTGGTGCCTTCAGGACACGTAGTCAGCAGCGGTTTCGTAGATGGTGTTGTGTTGCTTTTTCTTCTGTTGCAGCAAAAAACACACAGTTTCCAGTGCTGAGGGCAGAAGAACTTGAAGTGTTTGCTGTTCCTGAGACTTATGAACAGAGGGCAAGCTCTACCTCAAACTCTTGGAGATACTCAAAGAAAACAAGTAGCAGAAAATTCAAGTCCAGCCCTTTCACTGCCCAGGACCAAAGCAGCCACTACAGGCCAACACAGCTAAGCACACTGCAAAGTGATAGTTCCTCCACATAGCTTTTCCAGCTCTTCTACTTTGCAGTCTTCTTGGTCAAAAATAGTTCTAAAATTCAGGGGTTGGGGCTACACTTTTTATAGCCCAAAATCCATTGTCATTTCAGACAAAGAGTGTCTGTGCCCAGACCGAACCAGTTCTGTCCTCTCTGGTGTGGCTTCCTGACTGGAGGTGGAGACTGCATTGTCAGAGGCAGACCAGGCCCATTCAGGTGAAAGGAAATCTCCTCCTATACTCTAAATGCAGCCCAGGTCTATTCAGCCCTTTCCTGACCCACCTAGACTTGCTGGAGTCACAGCTCCTCCCCAGCCCTCAGGCAGTCAATTCACAACCCCAGCAGAGGCCTACTGGATGGCTGAGCAAGAAAATACCTGCTTTCTAAAAGTGGTATTTTCAAACACAGAATGTAAAAATCACCTTCACTAAAAGATGGATCTTTAGATTCTGAGTTCAGGCATACTAAACTTTATTTCTCCACATAGTTCCCAGGGCCAGTTATGTTTATTAGAAGCTATAAACAAACTACCCACAAGGTAGCCTTGCAATAGTAAAACACGAAATTGGCAGTAATTTAGGATATGCCACACACATCAGGGCATGTCCTCCCTTTCACGTACACTGCATCATGCCCTCAGGGGTGCCTTGAGCCTACCTTAGGTATGACTAACATGTAGAAAAGGGAAGGTTTAGCGCCTGGCAAGTAGGTGCACTTGACAAATCGACATGGCAGTTAAAAACTGTGCGCAGACCATGCAGTGGCAAGTCTGAGTCACCTTTTTACCGGCTACTTCTGTGGGTGGCACAACCCGTGCTGCGAGCCCACTAGTAGCATTGGATTTACAGGGGGTCAGAAAGCAAAAAGACTGGGGAAGCTCGCCAAAAGATGTCAAGTCTAACAGGTTCTTTTTCATTTAACATATACTATAAGATTGCATTCTGGTAAAACAAGCTGCGTTACATTCCTTATGGACTAAGCCTGAAGGCTGCTCTCCACAGCTACGACTTAGACAGCATTCAAAGGTTTTCTAAGACCTCTTAAATCACCATAAGGGTTGTCTGGACAGGTGTAAGGTGCCCACTTACATTAGTGAAAACAAAACAGGTGATGGACCGAATGTGGATCAATGTCACATATTCACCCCAGTCCGAAGATCTGGGCCCAAATCCATCATTTTTTTGCACTCCACACTACCCTGGGTTAGACAATGGCGATATGCAAATCAGCTCTGACCCTGTGCCCCATGGGAACCATCCAGTCCGAACTACAAAAGCCATGCAAACTCAGGCCTCCATCGTGCCAAACATGTGTAAACATTTTGCTTTAAAAAATGTAATACCACAAAGGCCCCAACTCCAAACTCTAGGGCGTCAAACAACAAGGATAGAAAAAGAACACATAATCAACACAATTATGTGCTGCTTGCCCTCCCTCAAACACATTTTTTTGCAAAGTACTACATTTAATCTTTTTGATTATTCCGGTAAAGTGCAATATTCCATGGGTGTGGATGTATCAAAGATTGCTGACAAAAACACAGTGATGCGAACCCTCCGATATCCAAATCCAACAATATCTGGTAACACCCTGGACGGTAAAAAATCAACAGGTGCTCCTTAAAGCCAGATTTGGAATAATGCCAGGCATGTGTCACCTTCCCCCGTGGGAGGGACCGGAAACTCAAAGGAAATGCAGACTGTGTAATAATGGTGAGGAGGATATGCTTCGTCTTCTGTGTACTTGCCCTGAACTTTTACAGGAGAGAAAATCATTACTAAAGTTTCCCTTCAAAGTACGAGGCATAAGGACATGTAGGCAGGCCTTGATTAATTGCATGAACTCTAACGACATCATTTTAAATGCTACCTTTGTAAAGGTTTAATGATAGTCAAAAGGAAAATAGGTGTCATATCTATTTTAAATATCTAATCGCCTACAAACCTGATGCAAATACATTTTAAGTGTTTTTATTCATGAATACAGTTTTTAGTCCTTGTTTGAGAAGTGTAATATTGTAAGATTTTAAATAATCATCACAGTAAACTATTTTCAGTTTCAGTTTCAGATATCCAAATCCAAGAGCTTAACAAAACTGAGGAAGGAGTCTCCAAGACAGGAAGAGGAAATTGCTACTGTATGTTCAGTTGCGTCCCAGTGTCTATTGCAGCTTTTTTCTATTAAGAAAGGTAAAATATGTTTTGCACTTAAAAATTACCAAGTTTTTGTGTTCGGTAACAATTCAACTAAAAACAAAATGTTTTGAGTTGATTTGCAGGTCGATTGTATCAAAAGAACTGCCACTCAATATTTTAATTCTTGTTTTGTTCTAAAAAGGATTACTTGAACGGTCCACTCACGTGAAAAAAATCAGCCTGAAATGTTTTAACCAATTGCGTTAAATCATGTTTTTTATGTACTTCTGGCAATATGATTTTTCCCCAACATGATTTTTGTCATGCCACGTCGCGCAATCTCAGTACTTACACATCATTACTGTAAGGTGAAACTAGGAAAATGACGTCAATTATGCATGTATAACTCAAATTTCTCGTTTCTCTGGTCATAATGCAAAAGCATTGGGTCCTATATCAACAGCATGAGCATGGCAGAAGATTAATTTAAATCTCAAACGTCCTCCTTTAGTTAGAGTTCTGCTCAGTGACCAAAGCGTTCTGCTTTCATCGTTTTCTGAATTACAAGACTCGACTTTGCGCTTTAGCACTCTAAACACAGGAAACAATGCACATATTTCTTTATTTAATTTTTTACGAGTGCTGCGTATGCACCTTTACATATAGGGACAGTGGATCACTTCTCTGTGGCTGCAGTTGTCCCTTTCCCACATCCAAGGATACTTTCGAAGGCCTTTGAAGCTGTTCTGCTGAACTTGTCTAGGGGTTCGGGGAATAGCAGAGCAGTCAGATCTGAAGAGCAGAAAACACGCTCACGCCACATAGGCAGGTCCCTTCTGCTTTTTTTCTAGGACCGTGTTTCTTTATTTTTGCTTTCTGTATATTTAAAAAGCATTATTTTGTCAAAACCCTGGTAGATTACTGCCCCGAGCTGCAGCTGCCCATGTTCTGTGGTTTAAATGACGTCAAGAAAATTGTGGTTTTTGGTGACCATTGGAACCTTTCGCATTGTTTTTCAATCCTTATGCTTGCCAACATTCTGTGACCAAAAGAGGCAGGGTTTTTATCTCACAAATGGTAATGAACATAATGATAACATCATAGACATATCAAATCAAATCAAATCAAAATATAACTTTATTCGATTGTTAAAAGCAATCATAAAAGTGTACATAAAAAACATTTCATTAAAATCCATTAAAATTAATTTTACAATTCTCAATTGCGCACAGGAAAATCCATTAATAGCAAGGGATTCAAAAATCATGATTGCATAAATCTTAAAGTGCATTTATGTGATCATACTTTTTCTACTACGCATCACATTTTTCAAGAAGAGAATAGTTGTTGCAACACATGAGTGATTATGTAAACATTGAATACTTAACATAGCCACTCGGCATTGCCGGTGGCCCATCTCTCTCAGTAATGGTCATAAGACATTATGTCTGATCACATCATAAAATTTACAAAAAAGAAGATCATGAATAGTACTCTGGGGTTAAACATCATCACAGGGACAGGGAGGTAGTTCATGCATCCAATTGTTTACCGTGGGAAAATAAACCAATCTATGGAAAGTTCCAAATCTAAAACGAGATAATATTAATATTTCATAATTATCTAGCACAAATATCAAATAGGGCTGAATATTAAAAGTTGTTAAAATCATTTGATGTTGCAGAACAGTGGGTTTTAAGACCTCAGATGTAATTCTTAAAGAATCCAAAAAAGCGAAACTCTCCTTCTTCAGGTCTTGCGTGAAATGGCTGAGATAGTAGAAGGATTTAAAAAATAATCCAACTTTCCAATATCTGTTAGAAATTTACATACATAGCTCAGCCACGGTATGCTCATGGCTCCCTCTAATTTTAGGATATTTGTCAGAATATCTCTATTGAGCTTTGTTGCTTCTTCTGTCAACAGCCCGTGCCATAATAGCACAGGCTCCAGCTTAATTAGACCAGATATAAAAGCAAGACCCAATTCTGCGTGGCAGTTATAATTAGGAGTGCAAGGATAAACTTAAAGAAGGAGTTTTCCACCATCTGGATGGGCATAGGATCAGAAAAGCCCCATACCCCACTGCCATAAGTAGCACCAGACACACATTTAGCTTTATAGATCTTTATTAACTCTACAGGGGGTCTGGTACCTAATTTCTATGAGAAAGTCTTAAGGGCAGCCGTCGATTGAATCATCGCACGTTTTTTTGCTAGCACAGCCTGTTTCCAAGACTCACTCTGAGTAAACAGAATACCCAGGTAGGAAAATTGCTTTGTGGATTCAAGCTTCTGTCCTGCTAAAAATATGGCCCTCTTAGGTTTATGATACCTGCCACAATGCATAGTAAAAGTTTTAGATGTATTAACTTTTAAACCCAACTCATTCATAAAGAGGGAAAAACTATCTACCACACGCTGTACTCCCACTTGAGTACGTGACATAAGAACAGCGTCGTCAGTGTACAAAAGCGCCAGGATTGGACGGCCGGCTACATATGGGGGATCCAAACTGGTATTACACAATTCTTTTCCAATCCATATATATACAAATTAAAAATGAAATGGGACACAACACAGTCCTGTCTGACCCCACTCCTAATTGGAATTTTATCAGTGTGTTCCCCCTTTAGGCCAAAGCAAACGTGGGCTGATGCTTTGCTATAAAAACGTTTAAGAAAATAAGTACGATTTTCTTCAACCCCCAGTTATCCCAATATAATCCACAGTTTGTGATGGATCACACAGTCAAATGCGACTGAGAGGTCTACAAAGGCCAGGAACAAGACATAGACATATCATTGTAGTATTTGTCATCTGAATATAACGTCATGTGACAAGGCACAGACCAAACCCCACGAATTAGGGACCTAGGAAGTCTGCTGTGGTTTAATGAAGACTGAAACCGCCAGAATGCCATGATGTGACAAATCAAAACCTGGGACAGCAATCAATGTGCTAGTGACAAGAAGTAAAAAAAAAATGCTATCTTTTAAGGACATCTCACTGTTGTGTTAAGACATTTTTTATACTGATTTTGCTTACAGGTCGACAGCAGAAGTGCTTATGAAGCACAGTTTAACACTAAAATACAGTTACCAAATGCGTGTGTCAGTGTGCTTTATAATGCACCTTTAACTTTCTGAAAATAAATTCATGGAGATCCCCAACTTTCATTATAGGTGAATATCAAAAGCCTGCTCCTTACTTAGAGTTTGGGCATGGGACACAAACGTGGCTGATGTGAAATGTGACGCCATGACATTTGTAAAACGGTGAACAGGACATCTACCGAACTAGAAATAAGCCCCTGTACATGTGGTGCGAATCAATGTCAGTTGCCCGAACTGCTTTATTTTCATTTTCTCCTTTTACCACATGTCAGAATATTCTTCTAGTTGTTGCTTTGCAAGTATCTAGGAGTTGATGCATTTGTATTTTTTCTTCAGCATAGCAAAGCACTGAGGCTGAATCCTCATTGTTAATGTTTCAGTTATTACTGGTGAGTCCATCACTCCGGATGCTGCTTGTGCCCAGATTAATTACTTGATGAGAAGTGCTGAGACTCACAGCAGCACCTTCCCAAAATTCCTTCTGCATATAAGGCCAGTATATAAGATCTTCCTACCCTTCCAACATCCTGTTTTCCATAACTCAAGCCCACGATTTTCTCCAGGCCCAAAACCACCGCCCTTGAGTGCAACACCACCTGAACATCTGGCTGAACGATGGCAAGAATGTTCTACTCTGTAAATATGTAATATATAATTGTCCAAGCCTAATCGTTGTTAAAATGTAATCCTGAGTGAAGTTGCAATTTGTACATATATTTATATTCACTGAAAAAAACATAGGTTTCCCATATGTTATAGTTGGGAATTATCATTTAAAAAACCTCAGAAATTCACAGAAAAAACCATAGGTTTCAGGGGTGTTATAGTTAGCTGGACATTTCACGGGAAACAACCTTTACAACGCAGATTTTACAACGCACTACCATTACAACGAAACGTTTACAACGCAACATCCATTACAACGCATGCATTTACAACGCAACCATTACAATGCATGACACTACAACGCACACCACTACAACGCATGTCATTACAACTTAGTCATTACAACGCATATCATTACAATGCATAGGATTACAACACATAGTACCCCTACACTATCCAACACCTACCCTACTGTTGCACCCCCTGGAGTTAGAAAAGTAAGTTTTACCCCTACACTATCCAACACTTACCCTACTGTTGCACCCCCTGGAGTTAGAATAGTAATTTTTACCCCTACACTATCCAACACTTACCCTACTGTTGCACCCCCTGGAGTTAGAATAGTAATTTTTACCCCTACACTATCCAACACTTACCCTACTGTTCTACTGTTGCCCCCCCTGGAGTTAGAATACTAATTTTTACCCCTACACTATTCAACACTTACCCTACTGTTGCACCCCCTGGAGTTAGAATAGTAATTTTTACCCCTACACTATCCAACACTTACCCTACTGTTGCACACCCCTGGAGTTAAAATAGTAATTTTTACCCCTACACTATCCAATACTTACCTTATATGCAATGTAATGTTATGTGTTGTAATGGTATGCGTTGTAAAGGTAGTATGCGATGTAATGGAATGCGTTGTAAAGGTAGTTTTTAAAAATTAGTTGTAAATGCATGCGTTGTAATGGCATGCGTTGTAATGGATGTTGCATTGTAAAAAATGCGTTGTAAAAGTAGGCGTCGTAAAAGTATGCGTTGTAACGTCATACATCCCATTTCACTCATACAAAACCATTGAAATTCATCAGTTATGGTTAGTTGTAATAACTGTAACTTGCGCATCCCTGATGACATCTCACATGACATCACTGATGATATCATCCAGTGAATGTGGTTTGGTTCGGTATTTGAATTTGTATTATATATATAGCAATCTGCATTGAAGAATGAATGGATATATACATATCTGGATGGAGGATTTAGTAGCAGTGTGATTGACTGTTTACTTGACTAATTTATAGTGTCTCACTAAATATATTGGATAGTGACTAAACTGTGTGAATATCTGTACCACTTTGTCAGTTGTTGTGTTAACTGCTGCACCAGTTGGTTACTAGCTATGTGAAAGTCCATATTAGTTATTGATTAGTTAACTGAGTATTTGTATGGGAGAGTGAATGTGTGTGTGGTTCGGTGGGGGTGTGTGACTGCCGAAAGATATGTGAATAGTTGATTCAGGTATATGAGGTTAAGACTACACGTTATAACAGTTATTTGGGTGAGTGATTATTTTTATGGGTGTGGTGATGAGCAAATATATCTCTCAATGGTACATGTCCAACAAACAGTGTATTTGACATTAGTTGTATATAAATAAGTATACATAAGACTCAGTGTTTGTATGAGTGACTGTATGGATAACTGTATACTTGTAATAGTGATTTATAACACACTACGTATGAGTTACTATCTATATGAATACTTGTAGTGGTGTTTGTATAAGTGTGTAGCTGAGGAAATGTAAGTATGCTCCATTGTTTGCAAAAGTGAGTAGGATGACTGCATAAGTGAATAGGATGTGTGCTGGTGTGTAATGTTGATATAAGTGTATAAGTATATTTGATAGTGGTCTATTGATCATTGACAGCATGTATGAGTGAATCTATAGGTAAGTGATTAGGTGTGTGGGTAGATCTAGGAATCACTTAGTGGGTTTTAGAAATGTGTATTGGTGTGTCAATAGATACAATATGGTACTCTGTATATTACAGTAAGTGATGAAAGGTTATACTAGTATATGATGAGGTGTATCTGATTGTCACGTGGATGATGTCATCAGTGATGTCCTTTGAGATGTTATCAGTGATGTCATTAGTGATGTCACTGACCATGTCATGAATGATGTAATATATGACATCATCAGCAGTGGATTGCTAGTACAACTATAACCAAAGAATTTCAATGGTTTTGTATGAGTGAAATGTCCAGCTAACTATAACACCCCAGTCACCCCATAGTCAGTGAATTTCTGAGGTTTTTTAATTCATATTTCCTAACTATAACATACATAAACCTATGGTTTTTTCTGTGAATTTCGAAGGTTTTTTAAATGATAATTCCTAATTATAATGTTCATTAAGCATATCTGTTTTTTCTATCTTTTTCTATTATCATCCCATTCTCAACCTGGTAAAAACTGCAAATATTACCACTATTCAATTGATTCCGTCCTCCAACTAAATTGCCACAAACCAGAACCACAACTAACATTAATGATATACAACCTAGGCGTTCTCGTAGAAAAAACAGGCGATAGTTCCACTTACCACTAACAAATTAACATCAACATTTAACGTTGACTATGTACTGCGTGAATGACATCCAACTCACACCCATATTTAAAGACAAATATGTGATAGAGGCTCTAATTATGCACCTCCGACACCCAACCAAATCACAACACCCAGCGCCACCACCACTACAACCATCCCTCCTGACCCCTCCCCATCTACTTTCTCAGAGGCAGCGCAAAACAGGACAACAGACCTTCCCAAAATAATATATCCCCTCAACTGCACACTGGCTGAATGTTCAGAGATGTGGCAACCAACTATGTATAAGGGAGGGAAATCGCACATCAACAATAATTTACACAATGCCAAGACTACCAGTGATATGCTATACACAACTCACTATACAAACCAAAAACGTTTCTGTGTGTAGATATACCATTGATACGTGTAGTGTACTGCACAGTGGATGCAACCATATTATCATAGACACTGGGGAATATCTCGGTCATGTAGCTGTGTTCTCCCCCCCTTGAAGCAGAAGCGGAGTGGGCTGGTCCAACGTACGCAACTCCAGCGTAACAGTATAAATACATAGACTACGCTTTGGGCGTGGTTCACGTGTGCGAAGACAAAAGACTCTGCAACAACGAAGCTCCTCACCCTGCACGTGGCTGCCGCCATGACCACGTGCCTCCTCGATACAGGCGCATTGCGAACTCAGTGCCACAGCACCGCAGACTTATCTCTATATCGACTACTGTCTTCGATCTAAACTGCGGAGAGCAGGGTTCACAACTTGAATTCAGATTTGGATCTACACTAGAGACAACATTGAATTCAGCCTTTCTTTATTTAATGCAGAGACAATTGTACTATATGTCTTCAGATTTTGTTAAAGGGTGTGACAAAAAGCATACCTCGATGTTTGTGCTAACTACTGCCTTCGATCTACACTGCAGACAGCAGGGTTCACAACTTGAATTCAGCTTTGGATCCACACTACGGGCAGCATTGAATTTAGCCTTGCTTTTTTAAAGGCAGAGACAATTGTACTCTATGTCCTCAGATTTTGTTACAGGATGTGACAAAAAGCATTCATCGATGTCTGTGCCGACTACTGCCGTCGATCTACACTGCGTACAGCAGGGTTCACAACTTGAATTCAGCTTTGCAGGTGCAAAAACATTCCTCAATGTCTGTGCTAACTACTGCCTTTGATCTACATTGTGGCATAGATTCAGGTGCCATGGTGATTGCACCTAATGCATTCCAGTAGGCAAGAGACATTGTACCAGTGCAACCCGCCCGAACCTCAGTGTATGCACACGCTGAGTTCTTTAGGTACCACTAACTCACTGCACCACAAGTCATCTCCACATGGCCTTATTAATATAGAATTCACTAGGCAAAAAACATTGCTACCAGTGTGGCCCCCCGGACCACGCATCATTTCAGGTTACGTACACGCTCAGTGCCAAAGGTACTACTAATTCAGTGCACCATAAGTCTTTGCCACGTGGCTGTATTCATGCCGACTTCAACAGACAAAAGACATTGGTCCTAATGCGGCCCCCCCTGGACCACGCATTATCACAGGGTACATACAATCTCAGCGACAAAAATACCATTAACTCAGTGCACCATAAATCATCGCAATGAAGAGTGAACAGTTTTATGTCAGCAATGAGGCATACAATCACTTTTAAATCAAATTGATGCAGAATTCAATAGACAAAAGACATTAGTCCAATTACTGTGCCCCCCGACCACGCATCATCGCAGGCTACATACATGCTATGCGGCAAAGGTACTACTAACTCAGTGCACCATAAATCATCGCCACATAGCCTTTTTAAGGCAGAATTCAGTAGACAAAAGAAATTGCTACCAGTGCGGCTTTGCCAGAGCACGCATCATCGCAGGCTCCACAGAACATTGATGCTTCAGGTGCCACTAACTCAGTGCACCACTTATCATCGCATGTTGCAGACACACTAACTTACCAATACTGTGCAGCTATACTCAATGCCACCTGGTCGTGGGTACTTGCTAACCGCTGCCTCCTTCCTACACAGCGGTCATCAGAGCTCACAATTAAATAGACTCTTGATTCATTATTTGCAGAGTGCTGTACCAAATTAAGTATAATGTCCCTTAAACTTACATAGTATCCCTCTAGTATCCTGTAGTGTAGTTCCTATATTCCCAATAGGCTCTGTGCATTGGAATAATATATACTGTAGTTTAGATGTAGAACTGAGGTCGACTAGGTCTCTACCGAATATATTAAAATTAATAGTGAGTGCCAGCTAGGTCAGAGGTCACTAGAAACTTTCTTGAATAAACAAGAAAGGATTAGTTTCTGACAACCGCATAAACATGACAACTTCGTTTCCCAAGAATAAGAAATCAGTCTCTAGAGTCGCGGAAACAATAGATAGCTATTTTACTCAGTCAATCGTGCATCCTTCGTTTCACCAGAGGTGCTGAGAAAATAGAGAGACAAGCTTTTTCAATAAAAGTATTTATTGAACAGTCTTCTTTCTCAAGCATAAGAAATGTACTGCTACAATAGTAATACTGGTTATAAAGTGCAAGGCATATAATACGAACAGTATTATAAAGTAGTACTGTAAAAGCATGATATGGTTTCTAAGCCATAAGTTGCCTAAAATGTATAAAATACATACTGTGATAAAATGATGGCTACAAGTACTCAACTGGTGTTTCTAAAATATGCCTACCCCGGTGTACCTAACCTAAGTCTAGTACAAGGGAAGATGTAAGTGAGGAGTAGCTTAAGTTTAGTATTTCTCTGCCAAGAATCTATTCCAAGAATTCTCTAAGGGTCTAATCAGCTCTGTAGCTTGGTTTTAGAATGAAGGAGGTCTTGTATCTCTCTCTCAGGACTCGATTTCCCAGATATCCGTAAGGGTAAGCCGGAAACACTGGAGCTGGATTTCTCGGCAAGAGAAAAGACAGCGTCTCTCAGTGTGTCAGCTGGAGGGTCGGCGTCCTTCGGCACTTGCTGCTGCAGGGCGTCGGGCAAGTAGTTAGTCGATCTGCTCCAAACCACTGTGTGTTTGTCTGGGCGAACCTAGGCGTATTTATACCTTGAAGGTGCTGAGTTTGACGTATGATTGGACTTAATAACGTCACTCAAAGACTCAATTCTTTGAAAACTCCAGGATTTCTTCTATAAATCAATATTCAAGCAGGGGGATGTCCCTAGCTGCTGAAGGCGGGTTTTTCCAAGAAATCGTTGTTGATTCTCGGAACTTAGTGGAAGTAGCCATGCCGTATTTGGGCTGCAAGGCTCAGGCCAAATATGGAACTGATTTCTATGCCTATAAATTGGATAATATTTACCTACAAAAGGGCATGAATCGGGAAAATTTACACTAGGGTCCTAGATTCAATTACAACAATCCTTCCTTCAAGAACTTCTGTTATATCAGTTATAGGTTTAGTTGAATAACAAAATTTGCCATGCAAGTGCAAAGGAACACTGAATGGCAGTCTACATTGCAGACAGCACAGGTCACAATTTGAACTATAATGTCACTGAAACCTACATACTTTAACAATGTATTACATATATGTTTCATCTTTTATATGAATCATAAGTACAGGTGATGCAGTCCAGTAGGCAACAGACAATTATTCCAGTGCAGCGCGTTCGGACCAAGCATCATCGCAGGGTGAGCACACGCTAAGCACCAGATGTACCACTAACTTAGTACACCATAAATAATCACCACGTGGCCTTATCAAGGCAAAATTCAGTAGTCAAAAGACATTCTTACCAGTGCGGTCTGCCTAGATCACGCATCACCGCAGGCTCCACACAAACTGCCCCTACCTCAGTGCACCACTACTCATGAACCCTTTCCGATAGAATCTTCTGTGTATTATTTCACATGTACTGCTCATACCTTTGTACAGAAGAAGTCATAAACCATTTATGATGGAATATCTGTGTATGATATGATGATTACTATTGTACTTGTTACCAAAAGCAACGTAATAAAATGGAGTTCAGCGCATGTGTCCTTACCCAATTCAAGTATCTATCTGTCTCTGTGTATTCATTATGTTTGTAAAATGCTGCCACTGGGCCCTACCACATTATATTGTGCTGTAAACAGTGTATGGAACCATGTTACCTCTGGAAGTAACAAAAACTTCCGTTATATAACTTTCTCTCACTCATTCTACAAATACGAACGTAGAAACTGGATCATTACAATACTGCAAGCAAAGTGTATTGTACATTTATAAGAGTGTGGTATTGCTCAATTTTTCTTTTTGTAGCATATTTATATAGCACAAAGTGGACCCAAAACTATGTCAGCAATTTACTTGAGCACCATATTTACAGTACATTTTGAGGCACACGTAGATTACGTGATTTGTCTACAATAACAGTATGTAGACGTGACTCTGAGGCTTGAACAATGATTTCCAGCACCAAGTTCGACAGTATACGCAAATAACCACATACGTATATATATTAGCTGTCCTTCATATGCCAAAAACTGCAACCTAAAGCTTTCAAAGCCCTGTATTACTACAGCTACAACACTCCACTGAATGTACAACAAACATTCATATCGTCAGAAATGCGTCATGTCCACCATCTTTTTTGTGTGGAACTATGGATGAATGTAGGGTCAGTGATTCCCCATACCTTCCATGTTGGCCATGTTGTGGGACTTCACAGACATAATCACACATTTGCGTTTAAGACCCGTGTGACGGCAGCACTACAACACAGACACCCAAATCAGTTGATTTCTCATATAGCTCACGATGGAGCCACGCCCATAGCTCCAGAGTCATTGTTCACAGCCTCGCGCAGCACTGGCATACGTCAGGCCAGCCCACTCCGCTTACAGGAAAACACAACAGTGCTACATGACCCAGATTTTTATTGTAGTGATTTGCTAGTTTCAGGTCTAGTTGTCAGAACGGCACACACACACACTCCTCATGGCTGGTATACACCCACATCACACCCACCCAGCACAGGCGTCAAAACACACGTGATCCTACCAATAACAAAGACCTGGCACCATTTTATAGTTGCTCCCATCGCAAGCGCTGTGATGGCCCGTCCTGGTGGTTTGGACACCTCATGTAGGCCCGAACTACCGAACAGGGGGGCTCACCACCACGTGCGTGGCCTCTTTGGTCACTGAGTTAGTGGTACCACAAGGACTGAGTGGGTGTGGAACCTGCGATGATGATGGGTGCACGAGTATGTCCTTTGCAATAGCTATCTCAAGACTCAGCACCAAATGTGAGACTTCTTGGTGGCAGTGCGGGACTGCATGGTGTAGAAGGTTGCTCTGTCCGCAAAAAGGTGAGCAGTGAGGTCTGGGTGCGCACCGGAGGGAGTAGATGCGATACAGCAGACTGGATACAAAAAAGTGACGGATCGATTTAGGCATACGCAGTCCTACAGACCCTATCTTATTGCATTTGGTTTTTTTTCCAATAGCATGAAAGTTTTTATATTCGGTCAAATGTCTGTCGCTTCCGCATGCGTAGCGAAGTAGAGTATTTATTTTTTATACTATGTACACTTAAATTTACCATCTTCTTTTGACAACCTTTCCTTTCTCAATTCATTTAGGACTCGCGCTTCCGTTGCTGTGCGGAGTACAGCTTGTGCCTTCGTTCGAGTGCACAGCACTGTTCACGCAGCTCGAGACATTTTCTATGTGAAAAAACGGGGATATGAACCTAATCTACGAAACGCACATGCTTTTGCATGTCTATTGCTTCTGTGCTAAACCATTGGCCTTTGCGTGTAGCTTATTCTAAAAGACTGTACGCAATTGTCCAGAGGCGGGTGCATTGCTCCGTCCATGGCCTATTGGTATCTATTGCGGGCTTGCTGCACGTAATAGACTCCAATAGCACATGAGGTTTCAATTATTGTGCCCAGACACGGGCTTGATGATTGAAACCACGTGCATGACTGCGCACCACTTGTTTTCTATAACCAGATGGAAAACATTACTAATATTATAATTGTTCATAAATCAAAGCCCATTAAACAAGTTGGAAACATACAAATGGTTGTATTTTTAATGGGGGAGGAAAGGTGTGTGAAAGGGCAATGTTATTCTAATCCACATTAAGATAGTGGCAATTACCAATCATAACATCTTTCTTTTACTGTCTTTTAGATGTGGAGCTTCAGGGTGCACTATGTCCTGGCACGTGGTGGAAGACACACCAGTGACAGAAAGATGAGCTGCGAATATTCTTTTCAGAGTCACTCTTTCACTCTCTTTCTTCTTCTCTCCTTTAATGAACAAATGATGCACAATCTTATCTTCCTCTTTATCTAACAGGTTGTGTTTCACAAATTGGCGTCCCCCCAACACCTCCAAAGCTCAATGTTTCAGGAATCTGCGATGATGCATGGCTAACGTAACAACGCATAAGAAGGTTGCTTCGACACATGGTGGACCCTCTTTGAAACACGTCAATGGCACAAGGTGTGCCGAGAAGCTTGTTTCCGAAGCAACGAGAAGTCACCTGTGGGCAGAGAGAGTGGATAGTGTGCAGCAACTTGATTGCGTATGAATGGACAATCACCTCCTGGCAGTGGGAGTGGATAGGTTGCAAAAGTCTGGATGTGCAGGAAAGGGCACTCACCTCCAAACACTGGGAGTGCATGGGGTACAGCAGTCTGGGTGTGCAGTAATGAGAACTCACCGCTTTGCAGTGGGAGTGCATGAAGTATAGCACCCTGGGAGGAAAAGAGTGCACAGATACCTCCTTTGAGTGGGAGTTGATGTAATACAGTAGCCTGGGTGTGCAAAGGCATAACTCAGAAATATACGTGTGCAGTTATATGTACTCTGCAATTCCTATTTGTGTATTATCTTTCAGATCACTAAACTTGAGGATGCACTATAAACCGGCACGCGGCTGGACACACACCGGTGGCAAAAAGGTGAGCTGTGAAGATTTTCTCCAGTATCAACACTACCTCTCCTGCTCCATATATTACTTTTTCTCTCTCACACTTTCAATGTCTTTCTTTCTCTCTTTCTCTCTCTCTCCTACTCTGTCTCACACTGTTTCTCTTTTCAAGTCATGAACCCTTCTGTCCACACTGCAGATAAATAAATCAAGGCTGAATTTAATATTGTCTGGAGTATAGATCCAAAGCAGAATTCAAGTTGTAACCTCTGCTAAAAACAGTGTTTCAAAAAGGTAAGCAGAGTGGCACAACCTTGAGTGTGCATGTGAGAAAAGCAATCTTGCCTTCCATAATGATGTAATCTCTCACCTCATTCAATCACATCGATCTAATTTTAAGGACTTATGTTTCATTTTTGTTTTGCAGGTTATCTACACTGCTACCACTGGAGTCCATCTCACGTTTTGTTTATTACAGTGTTCTATTAAAGTTATGTTTCTATTTATTTATTCCTGTTTTAATAAAGGATAATAAAAAAATAACTGAGTGTATACGTCTTCTCTTTCTGACAACATTTACTATTATTTAGTGTGATAATCATCTGCTTAGAGAATATATATATATATATTTTTTATTGTTCATCATCATCAAGAACAACATTTTAGTAATACATTTCATTATACAATTGCCTCAAACAAATTATACAACAGAGTCAATCAGAAGAAAAAAAAGAAAATATACAATAAATCTCGGCACGATTGGGCACCATACAATAGCCGCGAGCCAAGCTATCCGATTACCCCCAAACAGAAAAGAAGAGTACACTCTTTTAATCATTTTCAAGCCTATATTTCGAATCAGCGATAGGGGTCCATATCCGTTTCCCTAGTTGCTTTGTCTTCCAGCCTTTTTTATCATAAGGCGCTTTCTCTAATACATATACCGCTAAAAATCGTGATAACCATTGTTAGAATGTTGGCGGATTTGGATCTTTCTGCAATGTTGCGATGCATAGCCGACTTAGAGTCATCGCTAAATATATAAACTCATATTGAGGTATTTCTACGCCGTCCCTGGTTACCCCTTGAACCATATGGCTGAGATACCCGCCACCCCCTCTCAACACAATCCCCAAAAGGAAGGGAAACCGGAAACTGTTCTTAAAGTTTTTTGGATGTGGGATGGAGTGACCATCCCGGCCGTATTTATTAAAACAAAAAATTAAAACATTAAACGTTTTCATGTTATGTACAATTTCATTATCACATTACGATGTTTGGCTAACCTTAACATAATCTCTAATACAGAGGTTCTCCTAGCCGAACTAGCATCCTACAAAACATTCTCTAAGAACACTGAAATTGTACATCCTAACGTTTAAGGGCCAACGGCAAGGTCATAACCGGTGTCAAGATCCCTAACCAGACTTACCCCTCCCACTTAGGAGGGGCGATGGCACAGGGGCTTACCACAAGTGCAACTACTAACAATTTCCCTTGACTTGACGGGGGCACTTAAGACTCGACGCCATTTAAAGGTCGTTCGAACACTTGTGTGTGGTATCTAGAAGGTATCGTTGACCTCTCCCCACCCCACACAACTTACCGCATCTGCCGTCGCAGATGACACTAGCCCCGGGAAATTCCCCAGGAGGGGGCTGTAACCCCTCCTACAAAGGAAGGGGCCTTGACCGCCTTTCCTTTACTTCCGGCGACCCGCCCTTAGACGGGACCGCCTCCCCACTGAGGGGCCAATGGCCACCTCTCCCGAGCGCTCCCATCCGTGTTGGGTGACGCCCACTCATAGGGATCTACCAATTAGTGCTCACCGATCATGACCTTACCGCCTACCAAAAATAAATACGACAGTTCTTCAACCTATGAAAACATTGGTCGCTACGACCGAAGGAACATGCTAAAAATGCAACATCACATCAAATCACTTTAATCGTAACAACCTAAACGATATTCACCATCTTTATTAACCACAAACTGATACTGTTATAGCCTGTAAACGAAACGGAAAAACAAACTTATCAATTCACTTTATTGCACAACAACTTTGCTGTCCTCAGGGGCTGGTGGGTGGGTCAAAATTGGCTCTTCGTTCCGTCCCGAGCTCACGTGTAGCGAGGAGGTGCAGCTTCGGAGCACAAGAACAAGAGGACGTCTTCTGGTCTTGCGCCTTCTTTTATCCGTCTTCAGGGCGGGCGAAAACCCGCCCCTGCCTGCCCCGGGGGCGTGGCTGGCTGCGTCGGTGTCTAGGCCAGCCCACTCTAGGGCGGGAAAAGGCGCGCCCCGGCTACGCCGCTTCGGGCATACCAGCCGAGACGCGCCTCCCGCCCAAAAATGGCTTCCCGGGGGGATCGAGGCACTCATCCATACGTTCGGGGGGACCGAGTGGTCGCCCCTTTCCATATGGCTGAGATACCCGCCACCCCCTCTCAACACAATCCCCAAAAGGAAGGGAAACCGGAAACTGTTCTTAAAGTTTTTTGGATGTGGGATGGAGTGACCATCCCGGCCGTATTTATTAAAACAAAAAATTAAAACATTAAACGTTTTCATGTTATGTACAATTTCATTATCACATTACGATGTTTGGCTAACCTTAACATAATCTCTAATACAGAGGTTCTCCTAGCCGAACTAGCATCCTACAAAACATTCTCTAAGAACACTGAAATTGTACATCCTAACGTTTAAGGGCCAACGGCAAGGTCATAACCGGTGTCAAGATCCCTAACCAGACTTACCCCTCCCACTTAGGAGGGGCGATGGCACAGGGGCTTACCACAAGTGCAACTACTAACAATTTCCCTTGACTTGACGGGGGCACTTAAGACTCGACGCCATTTAAAGGTCGTTCGAACACTTGTGTGTGGTATCTAGAAGGTATCGTTGACCTCTCCCCACCCCACACAACTTACCGCATCTGCCGTCGCAGATGACACTAGCCCCGGGAAATTCCCCAGGAGGGGGCTGTAACCCCTCCTACAAAGGAAGGGGCCTTGACCGCCTTTCCTTTACTTCCGGCGACCCGCCCTTAGACGGGACCGCCTCCCCACTGAGGGGCCAATGGCCACCTCTCCCGAGCGCTCCCATCCGTGTTGGGTGACGCCCACTCATAGGGATCTACCAATTAGTGCTCACCGATCATGACCTTACCGCCACAGGTCCGGATAGTTGACCGGCTATCCGGACCCCCCACAAAACTCCTACCTATAGGTCATGCTTTAAAGATTTTAACCAGGCTAGGAAGTCTCCTATGAGTAACTCGTTCCCCGCCCTCGACAGATGCACACCATCCCCCAGATACATACTATCATCATTAATACAATTATGCGAGATTGAATGCAATGTCTTGGACCGGAACAACCTACTTACTTTGTTATTCAACTTTTTAACCGAATGATTCAAAGCAGGGATCGAGATAGCCCCCCGCCACACTTTTCGTGGAATCATATGAGACCACGCAATTAGGCACCCCGGAACTCTCCTCGCTAACCAACTTACCGTGGAAAGCATAGCCTCCAGGAGCAGTCGTCTACCGGTGGTGACCAAATCATTGCCCCCCAAATGTACTATGACTATGGACGGCGGTGACCTCATCCGCCCTAACAGGCCCTCAAAAAATTCCTGAAACTGGTCAATACAGAGACCGCCCCTTCCGTAGAAGGACACTCTGTACCCGTATTCCCCAGCTATGTGAATCATGTCACCTGCTTTGAATACGTCTGCGGCCCGTCTCACGTATGAGTGGCCCACGACCCACACCTCCTTCTTCACAGCCGGTGACGTGCGACCGCTGGCCTGGTGTTGGGTCGACTGCTCAGTTTGCCCTGCCGCGTAAGCTTGCACAACTGAAAATAAACAAAAGACAAGAGGTGTGAGTACATGAATACAGCTTCACAACATGTGCAATCGCACGTACCTCTTATAACAATTGGAGGACCAACGCCCCACACGTTTCACTTGTTCTACATTAAGACCCCTGGCTGTAGCTTCAGTGGCAGCCCCTATACGAAAGGAGTGGGTCCCAAATTCGCCCGGGTCCAAGCCCGCTGCGGCAATGGCCATTGCAAGCACCCGTTGAAACTGAAACCTCGTCAGCGGGGTGGCGTCTGTATGCCTCAACAACGTCCCCCCCCATGATGCCACTCTCTGTGCTAGGTAATCTTCTAAGCACTGTACCGGACACATGGATGACTCGGGGTTCCTGCGAATGATCGTACAGTCCCCTCTCCCATCTTGGTCAGTCTTAGACCGGGGAAAGGAGACAATCATCGCGTCCCCCCTGATCTGAACATGCTCCCTGCACAAGCCCCCCGTCACATCCTGTTTGTTCCTTGCAACCAGCTCACTAACTCTCATAGCCCCGTGAAACGCCAGCGTAAATGCAGTCCGGAACAAACAGGTCTCAAAAGGGGACGAGCATGTATTCGGGAGTGTGGCCAGTAACAGGGACAACCTGTCTATACCTATCGGTCGTCTCACGTCTACTCTGCGACCCTCTAGGCGTTGCCACCCACGCAGCGCTTTCTGTACTGTGAAAGACGCTGTTGGGTCCAGGATGCCATGGGCCCTGGCAACAAAGGAAATGGCGGCACGATGCCTTTGGGCCGTAGCCACCGATTTCCCAGCCCTGTGTAAAGACATAAGAAAGAGTACTACCCACTCTTCCTGACCCCAAAGACCCCCTCTCTCTGCCCCCAAAAAGGCTAAATAGGCCTGGAACGCCCCTTCATATGCCTTCCTTGTCCTGGGTGCTAGACTCTCTCCCACGAGGTGACGAAGTTCGGGGCACCGAGAGACCAGAGAGCTTCGGGGAAGGGTGCCGGCTCCGGGTCCGCTGAAGGAAGGAAACCCGAGAAAGCCTGCATGTGAAAACGAGACAGTGCATCAGCAGCCTGATTCATCACCCCTGGGACATGTTTTGCTCTGAAAACCACGTTCAGTTGCATACATAGTAAGACAATTTCTTTGAGCAGCCTCAAAATCAATTTACAATGGGCTGACTGACTGTTGATGCACTCTACCACGGTCATATTGTCGGACCAAAAGACTACAGAATGATCCCTGAAACCTTCTGGCCAGGTTCTCAGGGCAACGAGAATGGGAAATAATTCAAGGAAAGCGATATTACTCGTTAGCCCCTTCTCGTGCCACCATAGGGGCCATCTTTGAGCAGACCAGCTCGTGCCGAAGATGGCGCCAAACCCTATGCTTCCTGCTGAATCCGTCCATAGCCCAAGCTCTTCCGAGGACACGGCTGGCTTGTTCCAGACGACTCGGCCATTGAAGTCCGCCAGGAATGCTAACCATATCCGCATGTCCTGGCGGACCTCAGCCGATAACCTCGTGCGATGATGACCCTCCTTCAGGCCGATCATCGCTTGGGCAATGGAGCGGGAAAAAGGGCGAGCCATTGGGATTACTCTTAAGGCAAAATTCAACTTCCCCACTAATTGTTGCAACTGATGCAGTGTAACCTTGGGTGTGTTCAAACATACTCGGAGGGCTGACCCGAATTGTAACACTTTGCTAGCCGGTAAACGGAAACACCCCTCCCTTGAGTCCAACTCGATCCCCAAAAACTCGAGGCAAGTCGTGGGACCCATAGTTTTACCCGGTGCCAACGGCACACCAAAATGACCCATCAACCCACAGAATTCGTTTAAGGCCTGGGCACATTCGGGATTTCCGGCGGGGCCAAGGAACAAAAAATCGTCAAGGTAGTGCATCACATTTCGAAAACCCGTCTTTTTAGTAAACACCCATTGCAGGAAAGTACTGAATTGCTCAAAATAGGCACATGATATAGAGCATCCCATTGGCATACACTTATCCATGTAAAATGATCCCTGGAACCCGAATCCCAAAAGACGCTGGTCGTCTGGGTGTACCGGGAGCAACCGGAACGCTGACTCGATATCGGATTTCGCCATCAACGTCCCGGGCCCCAGGCGATTCAAGATGGCTACTGCCTCATCAAACGATGCGTATCGCACCGAACAAACTTCAGGATCAATTGCGTCGTTTACCGAAAGGCCGTGTGGCGCAGACAGATTATGGATCAGACGAAACTCACCTGGGTCCTTCTTGGGGACCACCCCTAACGGAGAACAAACAAAATCCGGTACCGGGGGTCCACTAAACGGGCCAGCGACCCGTCCCCGGCTAACCTCTTTCTGAATTTTTTCCTGCACCACAGATGAATGTTGTAAAACAGAAAGCTGATTCTTGCAAATCCCTACACCCTGAAAGTCCCCTACCGGGATGCGGAAACCATGTGTAAAACCGTTCCGCAGCACCCCGGCAGACGCACGATCCGGGTAATCACTGAGCCAGGGGATCATTGCCAAGGTATCAATCGGGGTCGGTAGAGGCGCCCCTCGGACTAAATTAGACCTGTTTGGCGCCTCCCTTGCCCCCATTCTCACCCGTTCTGGCTCTGCACGCTGACTCAGGATGGGATGACCCACACGTACTACATTCGTGTTTAAATTTACAGGACCCCGGAGGCCTGGTACATTTCCCTTTGTTGAAGTTATAACAGAAACCCTTTCTCCCGTTATTACCTGCGGGCCTCGACTGGTCGTCGGTGCTCGTACTTGGTCGAAAGGGCGACCCCACATTTTGGCGGGAGTAGTCAACAACATTGCTCCCGACCAATGGCATTCGTAATATTCCCGATTCTTTCATTTTATCCCACGTTAAAGAATCGTAACAATCCCAGGTCAAACCCTTGTTATGTTCTTTTTCCTTCCTGAACAGATTATCATAACAAAACCAATGGTTACCTTGATACGCCGTCGAGTAACCCATAATTCGTGATTGGTAAACGGGAAACTCAGGAAGCAACTCAGGCCTACGTTCCCCCAAAATCGACGTAAAAATACCCCAGGCATTGCCCCAGTTCCCAATGTTCTCATTTACCTTAAAGGCGGCCATTTTTGCGCGCCAAACACTCGGATGCATTAGGTCCTTCTGACTTTTTACATGCTCCACATCGTAATGATCAACAAGCAAGGAAAAAATATTCACGTATTCCCCTGCCCAGATCTTTTCCTTTATGGCTAAAGGCACATGCTGTCCCAATCTCTCTCTACGAGAGGGTGCTGACTCGTCCCGTGCAATCGGCAATGGCCGCTTACCTGAACCGGACGCAGCTTCTGCCGCTTGCGGCTTGTCTATCCCTGCCAACGGTGCGGCCACTCTAGCTGCCTCCTTCTTCTCGCGAAGTTTTTTGATCAGCGCCTGTGCCTCAGCAGCCGTGGCGCCATCACTGCTATCCCCCAACCATGCCGCTAGCTGTGCTGCCAGCTCGGGGGGCATGTCTTCCTTAGGTGTCGGGGTGACGACAACGGGGATTGGATTCCCCTCGATCGGTACTGGGGTCGGCGCCTCGAGCGGGGCAGAGGGAGCCGGGGCGTCCCCCCCAGCTGGAACCCTTTTCGATCTCTTAGGTCTCCCTCCAGCCGGTGGTTGGCCCGATCCCTCCTCCCCATCTCGCTCCGCCAGCCGCTTCTTTATGTCGGACATATCCTTAAAAAGGGCCCGAACCATCTGCTCGGTCGTCATTCTCTTTGGGCCTTTCTTGGGCATCTCTCCGACGAAGTCTCTGAAAGACAAAGAAAAAGATCAAAACGCTCAAAATTGGCTCTTCGTTCCGTCCCGAGCTCACGTGTAGCGAGGAGGTGCAGCTTCGGAGCACAAGAACAAGAGGACGTCTTCTGGTCTTGCGCCTTCTTTTATCCGTCTTCAGGGCGGGCGAAAACCCGCCCCTGCCTGCCCCGGGGGCGTGGCTGGCTGCGTCGGTGTCTAGGCCAGCCCACTCTAGGGCGGGAAAAGGCGCGCCCCGGCTACGCCGCTTCGGGCATACCAGCCGAGACGCGCCTCCCGCCCAAAAATGGCTTCCCGGGGGGATCGAGGCACTCATCCATACGTTCGGGGGGACCGAGTGGTCGCCCCTTTCCATAATTTCATTAGTCATACTGATTTTAATCCCTAATGCTTTGTCGAAAAATTGCTCTAATGAGTTTTTAAATGAGTCCAGGGCTGGGCATGCAGCAAACATGTGCATAGTGTCCGCCTGTGTTGCCTGACATCTAGGACAAACCACCTCCGTTGTTCGACCCCATTGAGCAATTCTGTGTGGCGTGTAATAGAGCTCATACATGGTCTTATATTGCTGGACTTGTAAGCTGGCTACTCTTAGCACTGAATTTAGTAGCTTAAACGCTTTTTCAACCTCATTACCAGATAGGTTCAGCTTGGTATTCCATTTTTCAACAACCTTTCCACAGTCATCCTCCTTATAGCGAATCAATTTCCCGTATACCTGCGATATCGAACAGCCCTTCTTATCCCTTAAAAATTCCATAATTTCCACTCTATTATGGTTGATATCCCCTCCCTGTTTTTTTTACCAAAACTGATCTTATTTGCTGGTATTTAAAAAAATCTCTGCGCTCCAAGTTATATAACTGCTGTGCTTGATCGAATGTTTTAAGGCCAGTTATATCCATAAGGTCACTGATCGTTTTTACCCCCATCATATCCCACCTCTTCATTACTTCATCGTGAAATACCGCTGGTAACAGCTTATTTTTAAATAAAGGAGTGGAATAGTTCATCCTCCCCATTTTCATTTTCTTCCCAAAAGTTGACCAAACTGACATTGCCGCCCCCAGCGTCTTAATCTTAACTTTTTTTATTATAGCTGCCTTCATGATGCGAGAGAAGCCACTTATTTGAATCCTTAATTAATAACTCATATATATCAGGGACACTCTCACTCGTTCTCCACCGATCCTCCATACTCCCACCCACTAGCCCTCTGATAAATTGCAAGACGGTAGCCTAATAGTATGCCCTGAAATCAGGTCCCGCGAGGCCCCCCTCGTTCTCTCGGTAGCGAATTTTTTTTTAGTGCTCGCCGTGTTTTACCTTTGGCCCATATGAAACGGTTCGTGACTCCCTCTATTTCGCTAAACCAGTTGTTGTTAAATTTTTAACGGGATAGTGCAAAACAGATATAGCACTTTAGGCAAAAATATCATTTTCATAAAGTTACATCTACCTCTTGTTAAATGCAGATTATTTAATCTGTCTAGATCCCCTTTTGCTTTTTTGATCACCGGCCCTAAATTAATTTCCACTACCTTTGTGAGATCTGATGTTATTGTTATCCCTAGGTAGATTGCTGGATCTGTTATTCTTTGATCCACCATAGTTACCTTTTTATTAATTACAGTGTGGGTTTTACTCTGGTTTAATTTATAGCCCGAGAGCGCCCCATACATCTTTGCTTCCCTTTCTATTTCCAATAATGTCACTGCCGAATCCATTCAAAACAACTGGCAAAATGTTTTCGTTTAACTCTATTTTTCTTACAAAGGCATCTATATGGAAGGCGAAGAGAAGCGGGGAGCAGGGGCACCCTTGCCTAGTTCCCCGTCCAATATTTATTATCCCACTCTGCTCTCCCATGATCCTTAATCTTACCGTGGGGTTCTTATGTAAGGCACTCAAATCCCCGATACAGACATCACCTATATTTGCCTTCCCTAATGCAGCCCAAAGGAAGCCCCACGAGACCCTATCAAACGCTTTTTCAGCATCTAACAAGGTTAAAGCCATAGGGTCTCGTGAGGCTGCTGTCCTGTCGAAGAGTGCCATACTCTTCTAATATGGTCCGCTGTCCCCCTGCCTGTGATAAACCCATGCTGTCTGAGAGAGATGATCTTACCTATAACAGCACTTAATCGGTTAGCCAATATCTTAGAATAAATCTTCGTATCACTGTTCATTAAGCTTATAGGTCTATAGGACCCAGGATCGGTTGGGGTTTTATTCTTTTTCAAGAATACCACCATGGTGGCCTCCCCCCAGGACTCAGGAGATGAGGCCCCTCTTTGCGTAGAAACCATGAGCTGGTAGATGTCCTCTTCTATACTGGGGAGATATTTTTTATAAAATTCAAGTGGTATAAGATCGGGGCCCACAGCTTTCCCAGCAGGTAAGTCTTTAATTGCTGCCTGTATCTCTTCTAGTGAGAAGTTAGTTTCCAGTTTTGCTTTATCCTCCATTGTCAGCTTCTCTGCTCGCGCGATCTCTAAATAGCTCTCTATTTCACCGCTATCAGCGCCACTTTCAGGATTATATATATATCAGGATTCTCAGCTTGCCCTCCATTTCCTCTTTCTCTAGCTTATTTCCTTTTGTTGAGTAGCTGATGGTTTCCCCCCTTATGCCAGCCTTCATAGCATCCCAAGCTATTATGGGGGAGGCAGACCCTCTATTTACATTTAAATATTCCTTTAGCCAGCTATCCATCTGAGAAACATACTTAGGTCCTGTAACATGGCTCTCTCGAAAGTCCAATTAGATTTCACTTCTGATAGTTTAGAATAGAGATATCAAGCACCAGAGTATTATGGTCTGACATCACTCATGGTAATTTTCTAACCTTGGAAATAGATATCAGCACAGGTGATATCAGAAAATAGTACAATCTAGCTAGGGATTTGTGTGGAGCAGAATAATAGGTGCTCCCCCACCCCCAGTATTTTGCTGTTCCCATATGTCAATCAACCCATTATCCTGCATCATTGTTTCAATGCCCTGTGGCTTTTCTTCTTTCAACCTGGAAACCTGGCTGGATCGTTTTTCCACAGGCCATGTAAACCATTAATGTTCAAGTCACCACAGACTATAATAGGCAATGGCCAGTTTGTCATTTGTGCATTGATATGATCTAAAACCGCCGGATCATCTACTGTTGGGGCATAAATAGAGCAGAGCGAGAAGCTAAAACCTTGTACCTTGCATTCTATTATGACCCATCGACCATAGGGATCTGCCTTCTGCTTTATTACAGTCAACATTCTACCCCATGCTAATATATCCACTCCCAGAGTCCTAGACCCTTGCGTTGTACATACTAAAAGCTGATAGCCGAGCTGTTCAAGCAAGAATTGGTGAGATTTCTCAATATGGGTTTCCTGTATGTTGTCCTTAAATATTCTTTCAACTCTCTTCGTTTTTTAGCATAATTTAAACCACATATTGTAATTGGGACTAGCCGCATGCATGTTTTTTCTTTTTCCACTTTGCTTTCCTCCTTTTCCCTCCTATATGATTTCTTGTTGATGATGATTTTTTCTCTTTTCTCCCCCTAGTTCCCCCCGTTCCCACCCCTTCTACATGAACGCCCCCTACGGTTGCCCCTCCCTCCCCCCCGCCTACTGAGGCAAGCAGACCTAAGGTCTCTGTGATGGAGTCTGACTGTCAGCCTCCCTATGCCTTTACATCCTTTAACTTTTATTTCTGGTGCATTATACCACAATGTCGTCAATTATTCAAGTTTCCCCCTCCCTTTTTAACCACCTTCCCTTTTCTAATGAGTCAGCCCTGCTACATATTTTTTTTTATGTTCGTGCAGTCTCTTTGGGCCCTCTGTACTGCCACCTTTCCCCCCCATCACCATCACCATTATCCATGTGCATGGCCCTATCTGTGTACGTCAATATGACCTTAGTGGCCATGATGTTTCTCGTTCAATCCGCTTCATGCGGTGGTGCTGGCTGGACTGCTTGTTTTTAATGTGTCCATGTACGCCTTTGCTTGTACTTCGGAAGTGAATATTCTGACTGTGCTTTTATATATGATCTTCAACCTGGCAGGATTCATTAAGTAAGCCTGCAATCCCATTTGATGACATGCATCCAGCAGCTCCCTCAGTCTCCATCGCCTTTCCACTGTCATATGACAGTAGTCTGGAGTTGTGAAGAAGGTCTGATTATCAAACGAGTGTTTAGCGTTAGATCGAGCTTTAGCATACACTTCCTCCCTCAATAAGAAGTTCACAAAGAATATCAGTATAGCTCGTGGCCTCTGCGTTCCTCCCTGGGCCTGTATCGCTCTTTTCTTCATGGTCATTGGGAATCGATGTACTCTTTGGACTTCCTTCTCCCACTCCCAATGGCTCAATTCTGGAAATGCTCCCTTCTACAACTTCAGGACAGAAGCTCTCACATCGTCCCCTTCCTTTCCTTCTTCAATACCCAGAACTCTAAGATTATTCCGCCGCTGGCGATTCTCTAAATCTTCCACTTTCCATTGAATGTTGACGAGTTGCTGCTCGTGTCCCTTTACCTTGGCTGTATCCTTTGCTTGTTGATCTTCCAGGGTGCTAGTGTGATCCTCCAGGTGGGATACCCTTTCTTTTGTGTCTGTGCAAATCTTGGCAATTTTTTTGATTGAGCCTTGTAGATTCCTTGTTGCGAGCCGATTTTTCCTCCCCTCAATCTTTGTTGCCTCTTGCAGTTGTTTTATTGAGTCTAATATCAGCTGCAATGGAGGAGTTTCAATTTCTGGCCCTTCAGCGCCCCCCGCATATATGCTCCGGATAGGTGCCCCGAGTGGCTGAGTAATCCCATTTTAAATTTGTTGCGTTGTTGCCTCCGCTACCGTGCCTTTGCCCGCTAGGCGCTTTTTCCTGTGACTGTGTATCTCTTTGTCATCTTGACAGCCTATTCCTTCTAGAAGCTATGTCCCTTTCATTAGGAGAGGCTCTGCTGTTCCCTCCTGAGCTAAGACCAAGGCTAGCGGCTGTAGAAATCTCCTTATCACTTCCTTCTACCCCAGATGGGGTATCTTCAGACCCATCGGTGATGGAGAAAAAATTGTCGATTGCATCTAGATTGTCCTTAGTGCCACTGGGGCCACTGCTTGCGGCGATCTCCTGAATCAATGTTTCAGTCACGAGTGTCTCTGTGCCTGTTGTGCCTGTTGTGCTCACCAAGCTGGTTACTTCGGGCCCCGCTGATGTTCCGACTCCTGGGGGATCCCCTTGGCCCTGTCACTGGTCTGCTGGATCTACTGGGTCTGGCTCCGTGCTGCCCTTGTCATGTTCTTCTTCGATTTCCCGGGCGTCCATGATCTCCCCCCATTGCGTCTCAGAGTTAATATCCTGTGCCCCAGAGACCATCCGTGGGCTCTCCTGTGTGTTTGCTTTGCCCTTGCGGGTGGCTGCATTTTTTTCACTTTTCTTTTCCAAGACCAATGCGTTTTTGTCAGCTACATTAGCTGCGTTAGTTTTGGTGTCTTGGCTGACAGGCGAGAAGTAACCTGTGATAGGCTTGGTGCTCCCTGTATTCCCCCCGGGGTTAGCAACATTAACAATATTAACAGTACTTGTCAGGGAACCTGCATTCGGCACCCCAACCTTCTTTCCCCTGGCGTTACTCCATGCCTTTGTCGCACCCCCACTCTCACCTGGGGTGTCTTTGATATCCTTGTTCTTCCCTGAGTCCTTCTGGGGCACAGCCTGTTTAGAAACCAATTGCTCCGCATCCGGAGCTCTTCCCTTTCCTTCTCGCACAATTTTTGGCACCATCCTGGGGATTCCCAAGCTGCTAGGGAATCTCGGGTTGCTCCGGCAATTCACTGGTATGCATTGACTATGTCTGCCGCTTGCTCTGCCTGTGTACACCTCTCCAGGGAGTACACTCCTTGAGCAGCATTCGTGGCTGATTTTTTGTCGCTCTGCTTGCCTCACTGGCTCCAGCAGCAGCTCCGGATCTCCTGCCGCTGCCGGCTTCACAGCAGACTCCGCTGGCTCCGCTGTCTGCTCCGCCCAAGATCAGCCCGGCTCTCCACTCTCGCAGCTCCACTAGCACCGCTGCTGCCGTCACAAGGAGTCCGATAACCAGCCCCTCAGCCGCAGACAAGAAGTCACCATTCCTGAGGGCTGCTTCCATGGAGTATGTAGCCATAACACACCATTTCGCCCATTATTCAGTTTCTAGGCACAGGGAGCGTTCTTGAGTGCCGCTAGTCAGACGCCATCTTGCCTGCGTAGAGAATATTTTAAAATTACTCAAGATTTATGTGCTTAAGAGTTACTTACATTATTTTTTGTTGGTGCACTGTAATGTTTAATAGTTTTGATTTTAAAATTTGCTTAGAGAATATTTCAAAATCAAAACTATTTAACATTACAGTGCACCAACAAAAAATAATGTAAGTAACTCTTAAGCACATAAATCTTGAGTAATTATACAACTACAAGAGTTCTATGCGTGTATCACTTTATAACACCATAAGTGTCCGTGTGATTACAAAACAAATAAGGCACTGCCTAGCACCACCGAGGCTTCAGAGACTGCCGAGAAACACCCTGCATATTAAAATAAAGATCCTGAGTATGACAATACCCGGACTTAAGTTGCCTCGAGCTCCTCGAACAATTAGTAAATAATTCTCGAGAACGTGGCTGTCTCCTAGACTACAAAACGTCTCTGTACCATTTTGCGCCCAATTCACATGTGACATTAACACGGTACTTGGGAGCATATTTATAACAAAGCCATTAAAATGATAACCCTTAATTTGTAAAAGAATACCTGACTGGGCTCAAGGTTTACTAAGAAAAGAATGATGTTTATAACTAGAAGTGTAATACCGGGGCTAACTCTTTACCAGGTCTTTACCAAAGGCTGTATCTGAGATTAACGGTTCCTATGGAAACATTTTAAAAGTCAAGCACACTTGCTGTTTGGATTAGCAAAATTGTGTGCTGAATCTGTGACCTGTGTGCTTAATTGAGTGTTCCATGATCTGTTACTATGATAACAGGCAGTAAGCAGTTTGGGGGTAGGGTTCAAAGGTGCTGGTTGTACAGAAACCTGTCCCTCACCACCCCTTGTTGTAAATATTTTTGTCCACCCTAAGCGTGGAAGGGTATGCTCAGATGTGAGTCCCTTGCTCATTGCACCATCAGGATTCAAGCAAACCGGGCCGAAGACGGCTGTAATGCCAGAAACCGGTCCCCGGGAGCTTGTTTCCTTCCCAGTGTAAGAATTGGCTTTTGTAGTTTGGTTTGCCCTGTTCCCATCATGCACTGGGACAGGAACAGACTAATTTGCATACAGCCAGGTTCTGAAACTGGGATGGTGCAGTGAGCTAAAAAACGGTGTTGGAGCTAGCCCTGATCTCTTGACTGGGTGAGAGTTTTCTGCTTAATTCAGAGACTCTGTCCCTCACCACCCCTTGTTGTAAATATGGTTGTACAGAAACAGTCATATTTACCCAAAGTCCTCTACATGACAGAGGAGAAAGCCAAAAGAGACAACAGAAGACAGTGTACATTAGGAGCAAAAGAAATACACAACTCTTCAAATTAACCCCAAGAGAAGCGCGAGCAATAGCCACTGGCGTTATAAAACACCATGTCCAATTTGTCTACTCTGTACTCAACAATGGGCAATTCTTTATCGATCCCAATCGGACACTGTTGTTTCAAGTTTCACATTGTGCACTTCAATAAATACTTTGTGGCTATTTAATTGGAGATGGGTTTGTCAATATTCCAAAACGTAGAGGCATATTTACAAGGACGGCATTACATTTATCGCCGCTTTAGCAGCAGCAAACTACCAGTAAAACGGCGATAAAGGACTTGAAAATCCTTTGTTGTCTTAACAGAAGATTTTTTCTACACTGCTGTTTGCTATGGCAGGGTGTGAGCCAAACCTCCTGCCCTGCCATAGCAAAATTGGTTTGGATTTTGAAAGAGAGAATAGGGAAACCTGCTCTCTCTTTCAAAATGCAAAGCAGATTGCTTTTTCCCACAGGGAGCTGTATATTAGCAAGTACCCATGTGGAAAAGTAATGGCAGCTTCAGAAGGATGTGGGGAGCTGGCTAGGACCATAGAGACATTGGGGCTCCACCCACGGTCCTCAACGTTCATATACGCCTAAACAGTAAACAGGGCAATGTAATTTTCACCAAATGTTTGCTTTTTGTTAAAAAATTGCGGTGAAATGGCCCTTGTTAATATGCTCTGAAGTTTGTTATGACAGAGCGGGAACCTCGACTCGCGCCCTGCCATACCAAACAGCAGTGTCCCAGGGTAGGCACCCCGAGACACAGCAGGAGCTGATCCTGGGGAGTGGTGCTCCCCAGGTCCCTCGACTGCTCCAGAATGGGGGCCACGCTGCCCCCCTCCGACAATTTAAAAAGCCCCGGACGGTGGTGATCCCAGGGGCTTAGAGGGACCTTTGAGCCCGCCCACCCATTTTTTTGAAAGCCCCAAAGTGTAGCGGTCCCCGGGGCTGGAGAGGGCTTTTAGGCCCCCCTACCCAAGTATTTTACTGAGGGAGTACCTTTGAGCTACCCCCACCTGTTTATTTTATAGCACAGAAGGATGGTGGTCACCGGGCTACAGGGCCCCCCTGGACCACCATCAAATGTATTATTTTAGACCCCGGGATTTAACCCCCCCAGATAGCTAATTTTTAAACAAGCACAGGAGCCCGCGCTTCGTTTTTATTTTTTTTTATGGCAGATCCTTGCACCCTGCGCACATTTCTCCTTTTAAAAAAAATATAATAACATAACCTTGTGGGACCCCCTAAGCAGGTCTAGAGGGTCAAGATATGTCTAACCTGCCCCTTTATGTTTTGAACACCTGTTCAACTGATTTCTAGATCCTCGCTTCTACTGAGGCACAAAATGGCTGCCAACACTTCCTGGTATCGAATTTTGACAACCACTTGACAGTCAATTAGCATTCAGCACGTGATCGGGACGGTGCGCTTAGGGTTCGTTCAGAATGCGCGGATCCACCACGGCCATAGATATATATGTACTTTTAATTGTGATTTTCTCTGGAACTACTGAACGGATTAACACCATTTAAGCAAAAGGACTGAGTCTGAACCAAGGATTACCTCTTTGCAAATTTGGTGTAATTCCGTTCAGCAGTTCGGCCTGTAGCCGCGATGAATGATTCCTATGGAAAACTGCATGAAGAAAACATGTTTTTTGGACCCCCCTTTTTTCTCAGCCCCCGCTTCACGAATCACCACAAGACTTTCAGAATAGGAGTGGACCAGAGCGCCCCACTAGTTTTGAAAATATCGCAATGGTTCGTCAACCGGCACCAAAGTTATTCCAAATAGAATGTTGCGAATTTCCTATGGAAAATAGGTCCTAACTATAACTACCTACTGGCGACCGCCAGTAGGTAATCTAACCACTAGTACATGTAGAAGACCTTTGTACTTAGTACCATTCCTAAGTGATTTTAGAGTGTATCTGTGTGTATCTCTTCCTTGAGTGACTTTACAACTTGTACATTTGCAATTTGTTCCTCCTTTCACTCCACGTGTACATTTGCAATTGTTTTCCTGTTTATATCTCTTATGTAACTCATGTAATCCAAAGACCTTATGTAACACAACATGTTCTATTGTAAAGTGCTCTGACATCTTTGGGTAATGTTCGCGCTATATAAAATCACATTAAATAAATAAATAAATACATTCTCTCTTGGCTTGGTCTGAACATGGTGGGAGTAAGAAGTTAATTAATCTGGGCAAAAGCAGCATCTGGAGTGATGGAATTATTGGTAAATAATTGAAATATTACCTCCTGCAGCTTTTGCCCCAATTAATTACTTACTGAAACCTAGCAAGCTATATTAGGACCAGGACAAAAGAGAATAATGCTGAGCAGAAAACTAGTCCTTATTCAATAATTATTCCTCAACCTTTACATCATAGACAAAATAATGTTTGCTTCAAAAGAATCCTGAATGTCCCTTTCCTGAAGCACCCTATAATGCTTAATGAACGTGGATGGGGAAGTTCATGTGACAACTCTGCATATCTCTCATATGGAACACCCCTGTATTTTAGCTAAGGTGGCTGACATGCCCTTAGCTGACCTGGCTTGCATACACCTTCGGAGTAGCTCCTTTTTCCTTGTGGACTAATGTTATTACTGATTTCACCCATCTACTTAGTGTCTAAGAGAAGGTTTCAAACCGGTTCTAACCCAAAAATAACAACTATTGGATTCCCTAGCTTTTGTCTGTGCAGTTCTCTCCAGATTTATTAGGATTGCTCGCTTCACATCATAACAATGAAGATACCGTTCCTCTGAAGTTTGAATGGTCTGATTGAAAGAATGATAGGACAATCTACTGTTATAGATGGAAAGAAGACTTAATCATGCGGATGAAAGAATGTCCTAAACAGAGAACAATCCTGTCTTCAATTATTACTAGAAGAGGGAACCTGATGGACAAGATTCCAAGCCCTCTCAATCTCCTTGCTGATGTAACAGTCACAAGCAAGAAAAAGATTGTTTAGAATTGCAGGTACACAGATTCTAAAGTGAAAAAAGTAGGGGATATAGGAGCTCACAGAACTTATAATAAATCCCAGACAGGAAATCTTAGACACGTTAAAGGTCAACTGCAGACTAACTGCCTACTTGAACAGTTCTTAGAAAAGTTTAACCAATTCTTTCTCCAAGAAGCTATACTAAAGTTGGTCCTGGTAAGCTAAAGTGGATTTCACCATGGAGGCCTGAATGGAGACAGTGAATTTCTCTTAAAGCTCTCCTGGATAAGAGCCCTGCCTATCGATCTTCAAGCCATTAGCTGCAATCTTCTGAGATGATGGATCAGAAGAACCAGGAGGGAGAGAGAGGAAGGTTGGATTGTCAGTATGAGACCAAAGTGGCCATGCTTGAGCAACAAGAATCATCATTGCAGTGTCTGTCAATAACCTCAATGTGAATTTCAGAAGTGGAAAGGGGAGAAAAGAATTAAAGATGCCTGCCGTCAACTGCATGAGAGGGCATCCAAACTCCAAGGAACGTCCTTGTGTCCTCTTGAAATGGGCCCATTGCAAATCTGGTGTATGGGGGTGAATAGGGATGTGCAGGTAGGCACTCTACAAGTCTCTTGTAGTCGAAAGCCCATTGTGATCCAATCTGTATCACTTGTTTCGATTGAGCATGCTGAAGTGAGTTGTTCTTATCCAGGTGTTCGACCCTCTCAGGTAAAGTACTGGTCTTTAGTCTCCTGATGACTTCTGTACTAAGAACGAAGTCAAATAAACACCTTCTCCATGATCTGCAGGTGAAACTGGAATAATTGCCCTATTGTTTAATAATGCCTGAATTCCTGCATACAGATACTCTCTCCTGTCAGGGTCTGAGGAAATTGAAGTTCGCACCAAGCCTGAAGTAGGAGAAATATTCTTGAATTCTATTAGGTAGCTGTTTACTTGAATACTTGGCACCCATTGGTCATGCACATTCTCTTCTCACATCTTGCAAAATGTTAATAGCCACCCCAGCTTGATCCTTCATATCAATAAGGATAACACAGTCAGGAGAGCTTCTTCGCCATGCCCGATTGAACTCATCCTGCCTTTTATAAAAACTACTTAGGATGGAATTACCTTCTTTAGTACTGGTAGGATTTGGAATCCTTTCTCAGACTTTCTTTGGAGTCCATATTCTAAGATCTGGAGGTTTTGGAGGATAATCCCTTAAAAGGGAGGGCATGTTTCGAAGTCGTATGGAATTTACAGCCACATGCAACAAGCTAAAAACCGGTCGCAAACGGGCAGATTCTCAGAATCTGCCCCTTTGCGACCGGTATTTTTGCATTTGGGATGCATCATCCCAAATGCTAAAATCGCAATTTAAGGAATCTCTAAATTGAGATTCCTTAAATCGCGATTGTATTAAAGAAATCCCAAATTGAGATTCCTTAAATGCAATGCATCAAAGTCAAAAAATTAGTGATTCCGCTAATAGGAGTAGCAAATTACTATGAAGTTGGACTTCATGGTAATTTGCAAAAACTTTGAAAAATGCACTTTTGTGCATTTTTCAAAGTTTCATGTTGCGCACACAAATGCCCTTAGGGCATGTGTGTGCGCAACATATGTGCACAGATCAATTTCAGGGGTGCAACAGGGTGTCCTTTTGACACCCTGGCACCCTTGAAATTGCATTCTCAATTTGCGATTCTCTAATTGAGAATCGCAAATTGAGAATGTCTTCCCATTCATTCTTATGGGCCTCTAAGCCCACAGGAATGAAAGGGGAGTTATTCCTTAATTGCGAATCGCAATTTGCAAGTCGCAATTAAAGAATGTGTAGGAATTGCTATTTTTTAAGCGATTCCTACATGCATAGGCTTTTGTGATTCCTAAATAGCGATTCCTTAAAAATCGCTATTTAGGAATCGCAATTCCATCTGTTGATGTATCTGGCTGTTAGTTAGCACTTCCTCCAACTGGTTTCCTTCCCTCTAACGGAATTTGGAGGAATAAAGACTTTTCAGAAGAATATGTTTTACATTACCTACTCCACAAATTGTGGTGGGCCAAAACTGAAGACCCTGAAGCCAGAGAAGTTGCTATGATAATATCTGAAGAAGTATTTGCTAAATATTTAGCTTGTTTTCCCATCTTAACTAAAATATCTGAGCAGTCTGTTTTGTCCTTGACTGCTTCTGAGCATATCTCAAAATCTCGTACAATGGATTGTGAAGCATAAGCCACACCTTTCTAGCAGTGGCGCCAAGAATAAAAAGATCCAGATCAGGCGGAAGGACGTTCGCCCACAATGCGTCCAGAACCTGGAACACCCTGCCACTGCATCTCAGAGCCAATCCCAACCGTACCGTGTTTCGTAAACAATTAAAGACCTTCTTGTTTAATTCCCCCGTTAACCAGTAGTCTCCTTCTCCTCTGTTCTCCGGTAGGTTCTGGTTACTCTAGCGCTTGGACGCCTCCGGGCAGCAAATCACGCTCTACAAGTTTACATCTATTCTATTCTATTCTATTCTATTCTAAGCCACATAAGTACCCAACTAGAGCCCAAATTATTTGCTGCAAGTTTTTTTTTTAGTGGGATGTCTACCTTTTTGTCCATTGCATCAGCCAGAGTGCAGTTATCTGGGTTAATGGTGGACATGCCTTTCAGCAGGGCCAAGAATGATTCAACCTTTATGTAATGAAGAATAGCACCATCACTGTATAAACCTTATTAAAAAACGTATGGATCAATGACAGTGGCATGGGCAAATTGCTTGTCTTCAGAGAGTGAGGAAATAAAGCTTCCACCTCTTCTTGATGAGGGGCCGCTGGAAATCCCATATTCTCATGCATATGGTCAACGATTTGTGCTACATATTATTTGGTATTGCATTATGCATCAGTGAAAGTATTTGGTCCTTTGCCAGCAGAATCAGAGTCTGAATCAGGGGCTACATTAGAGGGCCTATTTTTTAAAAATGATTTGTAGCACAGGTGTAAAATTTTACAGAGTCCAAAAATACAAAAAATACAAGAAACAACCTGCCTAGCTCCCATGGCGCATATACAATATTCATAGTTCATGATCCATTTAAAGACAGAAAAACCATCATCCAGACATTTCATACATAATTATTGCCCAAGGAAAATCATAATGGAGAGGAAAATAGAAACAAGATCAGATGTAAAAACCTCATGAATTATGAGAGAACAATACTTGATGAAATAATAGGTGGAAGAACAATTCAATTCCAAAACCGTCAAATTCTTTACAGTTTGGTGAAGGAACCTACCATTTTAGCATAGATAGATTCTCGTTAAAGACTATCTGCATTTTTATAATCCATTGAGAGATCGTCAGGACCATCTTGGACTGAGCTAAAATAAGTGATCTGGCAATTAAAGTTACAATAAAAGTAAATTGAAGTTGACCTACTGTCAAATCTTCCCTCGTCTCCACTATTCCAAAAAGGGCAGTAGAAGGGCTAAGAAGAAGAGTAATTGCAGTTTCTTACAGAGGTTTCCCAGAAGATAGCATGTAAACCCGACATGGAGCCAATCCCCCACTACCAGCCGACATCTAAAGCACCTGGGATCTGCAGAGGTGAACATTTTATAGAGCCTATCCGGAGTGTAGTAGATCATCCATTTACTGAACCATGCCATCCTTCTCAGATTAGCAGCCCGGACTGTTTTACTGCTCATGTTATTATAATTCCGCCATATTTGCAAGGTAAAAGTGCAGCCAGTAGTCAAGTTGATCTTCTCCAGGTGATCCAAGATCACCTGTTTATTCTCCACAGATTTAAATAATTTAAACCAGTTAGCTATACCTTTGATTTTAGATATAAAATGAGCCTTCCCCAAAATAGCACCTGGACAACCTTTTTTGAAAGTTTGGCCTGTTCTCTTGATGCACCACTGCAAATGATGGATGCATCGCCACTGCCTGCCCCGAAGCATTGTTCCTGATTGAAGCGTCAACCATGGGTTTCACTGCAGGCCCGGCTCGCACTTGCAGCGTGTCAGAAGATTTGTCACAGCATGAGTCTCGAGCCTCATTTCACCGACATCTGTGGCACCCGCTCCTACTCTGATGCAGCACCTGCTTCGTGGCTGTGGAATTAACGCAATGCCAGCTTTGCATCAGTGAAATCAATGCAGCGCCTGCATCGCCACTTTTACATTTTCGCAGCATGCCTGAATTTTCGACGCATCGTCCCTCGAAGCCAATTCTTCATCAACACCACACTGCAATGAGGAAACGAGGTGGCATGTCCATAAACCAATGCACCACTTCCCCTGCCAGTATGTAACTGACAATTCATGTCCCTTGTCAGTAAGGAACTGACAAATCTCCTTTGCTACCTAGAAGCAAGGAACCGATGCCTCACCTTCCTTGCCAGTAAAGAACTGACAGTAAGAAACAGACCCATTGCTTTGATTTTCCGATGCCTCAGCTCTCCTGCGCATTGCACTGTCTTTGATTTTTGTTGTATCTAAGGTACTTTGAGCTAAAATGAACAAATCCAATTGGTTTCAATAGACTAAACTTGCATAATTTTTTAAAAGTGAAATTTCGACTTGTGTATGTTGGAATTTTGTTGTTTTGGTCTTGTTTTATTCAGATAAATAGTGCTTATTTTTCTAAACTGGTGTGTACTGCTTTCCTAGTGTAGTGTGTACACATGGTTTACACATTGCTTCTGAAATCAGCCTGACTGCTCGTGCCAAACTACCAAGCGGGTGAGTAGGGTTTATCAAAGCTGTGTGACTCCCTCACCCTAGCTAGAGTGAGGGTCCATACTTGGGGTGCAAACCACTACCAAATAGAGCCCCAATTTCTTACAGAGCTCTGATGGCACCAGATCTGCATTGCAGTGCCAGACTGCAAGGCTACACCTGCATAGCATTTAATTTGCTCAGCAAGCAGTTGGCCCCGACTAATTGGCTTTTAGTTTTAATGAATTTCAAACAACTCCTTAACCTTTCCTGGGACTTGGTCTTTTTTCTAATGATATTTACTGCACAACAACAGTGAATTTCTATGTACTGTCCGGAGCCTAAAGCTGACATATAATGTGAGATGTCCAGATGTAAGGAGTAGAACTGTTTAAAAAGCAGTAACCTACCACCTAATTAAGTTGGGTTGGTAAGTATGACACCTCTCATCCTGCTCTATTCCATATTCCCACAGAGGGAGGAGATTCTTCCCTAACTCCCTTTATGCACCTTACTTTACAAATTCCATTTGATGATTCATCCAGTTCTGTGCATGTTTATAAACCATTGGAATTTGATATTTAGTCTCTTTCATCCCATTGTAGTGAAACAAAACTACAACTCCCACAAGGCACTTTTTGGTGTAAAAGTCCAGGCATGCTAACTTGATCCTTTATCTGATGTCTGTGTCCATGCTTGTGTATTTTTGTGAAAGAGTATGAGCTTTGGCATGGACAGTTGTATCAAAGAACTGCATATGGTAAACTGGTAATGAAGACGTGTCATATTCTTGGTAAAAAAGTCAGGTGGAACAGGGCCAGACTGGGAAACCAATAGCAGCAGTAGCAAAACTGCTTAAACCAGCCCGCTCTCTTCGTCTCCTCATGAAATCTTCCTCTTTCAATCCATCCATTCACTTTTTCCTCTCCCTCCTGAAGCATTCTTTTGTTTGCTGCAACTGACCTCAGGGCAATGGAGACAAGTGGCAGAGGCACCAGGAGCGGCCCTGGGCTTTCAAAACCAGCCTCCAATGGCCCCACAGGGGGAATGCTGTTTGAAATAACAAAAAAAGCCAGTCTGTCTATAATGGGGACTGGATTGCTTGATGGATTTGCAAAAGAAAAAGTGTGATAATGAGGTGGCAATGACTTCACATGAGCTGGTTACTCCAGACCTTCGATTTAAGCTCTGACATCAGTTTCCTGACCAATGCCCACTACTGGCGTCTGCCAACAATTCAGATACTATTGATTAGAACATCTTGCTAATACTGCATGCAAGGATCAGTGGGCAGTGAAGCTGCTTGGTTTAAACGAAATAGAAGTAAAAAATGTGCTACACATTGCACTGATGTAGCCCTTACGATCCCAAAAGCTGATTTTTTTTTGCCTTTTCAATTGTTCTGCTTATTAGCAAATTTTTTAGTAGCTGCCCGGTGTAAACGAAAAAGATGTTTTAGAATGGACAGCTATTACCTATATGTTCACATGACTTTCCTTGTAGACGAAAAACTTTTATATCCAATGTTTGTATTGGATTTGTGTGAGGCCTAATCTAACTTACTTTATAAGGAATAATGTATTATTGGTGTTATTCATACATGTATTGCTGTGAAGGTGCAGGTCACATTATATTTTGTATGGCAGCAAATGATTACATGCTCTGTATCTTTTTTTACTATTTTTAAATTATGATGCAATTTTAATAAGTAAAACACATCTATTTAGCATTCAGTATTGTCCTACAGGAAAAGATTGTGTTAAAATGTTAAATGTTTTATGGATGTAACCTTTGATGGTTGTAATGACCGAGTCACAGGGTATAATATCAAGGACGGCGTTAAAAATGATTGCCGGTTTAGCGGCAGAAAACTGCTGCTAAAGCGTCGATAATTGGCTTGATAATATGCCCTTGAGAATTCCAATTGAAGTCCATGTTCTGGTGTGAACATGGGCTTCTTTTGGAATTCTCCAGGGCATAATATCAAGCCCATTATAACCGCTTTAGCAGCAGTTTTCGGTCGCTAAACCGGCGATAATTTTAACGCCATCCTTGATAATATGCCCCAAAGTTATTTCTATCTATCTACAGTGTGCATGCACATATGACAAATTATACTGGCTCTAACTAATGGCTTTCTCCTTAAGAATGAGAAGACAAGCACAGAGGAGAACCCCCTCACACGGCACTAATACTGCTGACCCCAAGGAGTCTTCATTTTATTCGAGAACAGAAGATGTGTTTATTCACCCTAATGGTAAACATTTATACGTTTCATAAGGATATATAATGGTAAAGTTGTAATTGAAGCCTCATAAGAACAGTGGGTCAGTGGCAAAACACAGGCCCCCGCAGCACCTGCAGTGCGGGTGGGCCCCGAGCTGAAGGGTTCCCCCTCAGCACAGCGTGGGCCCCCTTCAATGTACCTTGCGGGGCCCCCCTCAACTTTCGTTACGCCACTGCAGTGGACATTACAGTTGTGCATTAGGCAGCACTTAGCTGAGGACCCACAGAACAGGGAAGGAGGGCGACATTTACTATTCAAACTTTGACGTGACACAGCACGAGACGTTAGGGATAGAGAAGAAATGCACCATATCCGTTAAAATATGGCACAGTTCTGCTCTCTAGTGTTGCGCGCTATGTGCTGCATTGTTTTTTTGGGGGGTAAAATCTCACACAAAGCACCACAAGTTCTGAAGTGTGTGTTTTGGAAAAATCTCAACATGGATTTTGCATCGGGGCCTTGCCACTATAGTGGCGAAACTGCATTGTGAAATCTTACTAAACCTGGGCAGAGATTGTAACCTCGAGATGTCGCACACCACATATGCCCTACGTCTTTTTATCCAGACCTACCATATTTTGCTGGCTCTGTGGGAGGTCTGGTTCACTCCTGGAATTTTACTTTTGACTTTCCAATAGGCATGATAAAGAAAAGGGGAAATATTTGCCTCCTAGTGATCCAAAGTCTTTGTTTTTTCTTCTTTCATATATGCAGTTTGTACATACTTCTCTACATAACCTCTACATAATAAAATCAAACAGCGCTGTAGTAACAAGATTACCAAAAACAGAAAGGCTTATTTTGCTAGTCAAATTGTGTCAGCTAAATGTTGCTCTGCCTGTCGTGTTTCATTTTGTTGCATTGCTGTACTTGGAATTGTACTTTTCCTGTACTGAAGCCAGCACTTAGAATATCTGGAATCAAAGAAATAGTTTTGCTCGGCTGACTTACCTACTGCCAGTCACCAGAAAAACGCGAAACCTTTTCACGTTTGTCAATTTTTTTTTTGCCCTGTGGTGAAGGGTTGTCCATTGCTCAACACTCTCACAAAAACAGGAGCCAAGGGGGAAAGCTTGTCCATTGCTCAGCCAGAGCACAGAGGGGCATATTATCAAGGGGGTTTATCTCCGCTTTTTTGGCTTTAAAAGCCAAGAAAGCGGAGATAAAATTATCTCCCTATTACCTAGCTGTCGCTAACACCAGTTAGCAATAAGTAATGAAAGGGGACCCCCTCTGGGAATTGCTTTCAGGTCAGGGAGTAGAGGGGAAGGCAATAACAAGAACAACAAGAAAAGAACTCCCTCTTGACCTATAACTACTTAAACCATAGGAGTAACCTCTCAAACATAGGGCATATACCAACAATGTCTACACAAGATGAAAAGTTTTTTTCATTTTATTTCATTTTAGCAGTTTAAAAAGTCCTTTTTTTTCCTCCTTTTTTTTCCTCCTTTTTTATATCATATTTTTCAAATTCATCAGTTATAAAAAATATATACATTTTACACAATAGCTACAAAAAAACATTTTACAACACAATCAAATTGTCCTTATTTCTTCAAATTTATGCAAAACATGAAATCAATTAAATAAGCACACCAGGTAAAGAGCCACACACACACCACAGACATCCTCCTAAACATCCATTCCATCACAAAGAAAGCAAAAAAAGGAGATTTCCTATAACATTGAGACTGTAGTCCAGTAAATGACCAAAGTCATTTAGATTTCAAAAGGAGAAGAAAGGTCGACGCGTTTCGGTGGAAATGCCGCATAAGGGACCACCTTCATCAGGACCAAACAGACAGTATGGTATAGGATCTCTCAACCTGGGGTGCAGATCTTTCTAGGACACGTACAGGCATTTAAGGATGTTTCTACTCGTTTCCAAACACTTAAGCCCGATCTGGAGATACGTAGATGTTCACCAGGCCAGATTTATATTCCTTTTTTATTAATGGATAAGGCAGCTGTTTTTTTTGGAACCTGAACTGTATACAAGAGGACAGAGCCCAGCAGAGGACGGCTTATTACTATCTCTAGGGTCGACTTATTCTTCGTTGGGGGTGTGGAGGGGACGCCACATTTTTAAATAATTTTCCTAGTTGTATAATCCTCATAAAATGGTATGTCTTTAATCATGTAGATACATTTTGCAAGATCCAAAGATCCTGGTCCCCAACGCAAGCCGCCTCTGCCGTCGTCCGTAGTTTACTCCGCCTTATACAAGGGGACAGAGCCCAGCAGAGGACGGCTTATTACTATCTCTAGGGTCGACTTATTCTTCGTTGGGGGTGTGGAGGGGACTCCACATTTTAAAATAATTTTCCTAGTTGTATAATCCTCATAAAATGGTATGTCTTTAATCATGTAGATACATTTTGCAAGATCCAAAGATCCTGGTCCCCAACGCAAGCCGCCTCTGCCGTCGTCCGTAGTTTACTCCGCCAGTTAGCGACAGCTAGTAGGAGATAGCGACCATCTTGGGCCCCACTTTGCATGTCAGTGATATTTATCACTAATGACAAGGAAAGTGGGCGTGCCAAGATGTTAGTGACTGAAAACAGTTGCTAACATCGCTATCTCCTATTACCAACTTTTGGAGATATTCGCGCTAAGCGCGAATATCTCCAAAACCTAACACCTGCCCTGAGCAGTTCTTAGCCATGTTATCCAATGGAAGGTGGATAACATGGCTAAGAGCATTAGCTCGATAATGCATGAATATCGCTGACCTTTCAGCGATATTCATGCATTGCGGCGATTTTTATCGCATTTGCGATAAACCTTGGTAATACCAGGGCTTATTTGCGGTAAAAATCGCCGCAGCTTAGCGATAAATTTTTGTCTCTAACCAAGCAATAGCGATAATTATCGCTATTGCTTGGTAATATGCCCCAGAGTTCTTACGAGTGCACATTGTTAGCCAATTAAAATAGCTCTGAGGGAATTGTGGGGCATATTACCAAGCAATAGCGATAATTATCGCTATTGCTTGGTTAGAGACAAAAATTTACAGCTGAGCTGCGGCGATTTTTACCGCAAATAAACCTTGGTATTACCAAGGTTTAACGCAAATGCGATAAAAATCGCTGCAAAGCATGAATATCGCTGAAAAGTCCGCGATATTCATGCATTACCGAGCTAATGCTCTTAGCCATTTTATCCACCTCCCATTGGATAACATGGCTAAGAACTGCTCAGGGCAGGTGTTAGCTTTTGGAGATATTCGTGCTTAGCGCGAATATCTCCAAAAGTTGGTAATAGGAGATAGCCAAGTTAGCGACTGTTTTCAGTCGCTAACATCTTGGCACGCCCACTTTGCATGTCATCAGTGATAAATATCACTGACATGCAAAGTGGGGCCCAAGATGGTCGCTATCTCCTACTAGCTGTCGCTAACTGGTGTTAGCGACAGCTAGGTAATAGGGAGATAATTTTATCTCCGCTTTCTTGGCTTTTAAAGCCCAAAAAGCGGAGATAAACCCCCTTGATAATATGCCCCTGTGTATTTAAGGATGTGATATGTTTTAGTAAACTTACACTCATTATGTCTAACGTGTATGCTCATTTGGTAACTCAGATGTTATTTGTGTTTTTGTTGTAAATGTTTGTGAGAGCCTCTGTTCCATGTGTTGTTGTGCTATACGTTTGTGTAGCATTTCTTGGTGGCATGGTTTATTTTGCGCAGGGAGACAGCAGTAAATGCAGAATTGGTGGCTGTCTTGAGTACTATGTAAGGAGATCTTATTATCTTATGTTCCCTGTTTGTGCCACCTCTCATGATGGGAGGTGCTGAAAGAGCATGGAAATGGCCAGTTGGATGGCACATGTTCAGTTAGGAATATTCGATAGTGGGTTTCCACCAATTCTATGTCCCGCTTGTAATTTCAAAGTGTGGGTTCCCATTATGTTTCCGGGAATCTCTTTGACTGGATTCAAGTTAGTCTAGACATTACATTTGGTAGCTTGGCGTCCTATAAAATGTAGCTTTCATTTAATTTACACTTAACAGGAGAAAAAAGCAGAGACTAAATGGGTAATTCGCCTTGAGGCATTTTCCAAGATCAATGGCAGAGTATTAGAATATCTGATATTCAGAGTGGAGAGTTAATTATGATGCCGGTCTGACTTCCGTTCGACGGACACCATCACTGTCTCAGGACCGACCGACCTCTATTCGGCGGTCCCAACACCGCAATTACAATGCGACTGTACATGGTGTGGTTGCTGACTCCCATTTCTCTATGGGAGCTTGTGCTGCAGCCGTAGCACAAGCTCCCATAAAGAAATGGTAGATTGTGTTAATGCCAGCACTGTGTGGCAGGCACCTTAAGGTGCCTGCTACAAGGTGCAGGGATTAACAGGGGTGCACCATGGATGCCCCTCTGCCCCCAACCGGAGGCCGCAAGGGGAAGGGGGCCCTGCTAGGGACCCCCAAACTCACTTTCTGACAGACTTTCCATGTCGGAAAGCCCTTCATGGAAAGCCTGTCGGAAATGGAACACTGTAATCCCAATGACAAAAACGCCATCCATTGGGATTATGGGCCAGTCTACAACTTCAGCATGTCAGAATCCAGCCGGAATGACGCCCAGTTTCAGTTCCAAGTGCCTACATTTTAATTAGGCAGTCAAAATTGAAACAGTGATTGGGCCTGGAAAGCCTCCGACCTGTGGTCCGAGGCTTTCCGGGCCTCATCGTAATAAGGCCTGTGGTGTTTACACCAACACTGCAAACATATAAGCACATCTCTGGAAAGTTACCAGCAAGACAGGAAAGGTCCAAGGATTCCAAGGTTTAAACAACGCTTTGATAAGCTGCTTTTGTAGGTAGCTGGAGACACACTCGAAGCTCTGGACCTCTTGAGCTTCATAAAAAGATACAAGTTTGAAAGTAGGAGAGTGTGTACTCCATGAGAAATCACGCTTGTACTTGTTTGGATTAATATCCGTTCTTTCAACCTGGGATTCAACCCATACACCAACCCGCAGACTGAGAGCTGCGAGCAGGGACCGAACTGCACTAGTCAGCCTCAAAAAGAAATTTGCTCCTCGAGTATTGAAACTATTCTCTTGAATTTGTCAATTTGGAAATAGTAATAATAGATGCTGTATATGTGGAAATAGCCTTGAGAAAGCCCCGGCGCAACTCGCCAATAGGGGGCGAAACACGTGTCGGCTGTCCATGTCTCCCTAAAAAACAATAAAGATGTCACACTGCAACCTGAAATAGTTCTGTCCTTTGTATGACGATTTGAAAGAACGGATATTAATCCAAACAAGTACAATCGTGATTTCTCATGGAGCACACAATCTCCACCTTTCAAACATCTCTGGAAAGTGCTCAATCTCTTTATTCAAGAACATAGGGCCCGATTCACAGAATTAATTTAAGACAAAATCCTAAACTTACTACTTTTGGTATTCACAGAATGCACTTCCTACTTTTGGTATTCACAGAATGCAGTTACTACTTTTGGTATTCACAGAATGGATTTACAACTATTAACTTTATGTCCGCACTCGTGCTGGAGCTTTCGGCCCGGAGGCAGAGCTTCTGGCCAGGAGGTGGGGATTCCTGCAGGTGGTCGAGATGTAGCCATGGACAAAATCTCCGCCTCCAAGCTGGAAGCTCCGCCTCTGTGCCAGAAACTCCACCGTCAAGCCGAAAGCACCGCCTCTAAGCTGAAAGCTCCGCCTCTGGGCCGGAATCTCCGGCATGAGTGCGGACGTAAAGTCAGTAGTCGTAAATCTTTCTGTGAATACCAAAAGTAGTAAGTGCATTCTGTGAATACCAAAAGTAGTAAGTGCATTCTGTGAATACCAAAAGTGGTACGTTTAGGATTTTGTCTTAAGTTAATTCTGTGAATCGGGCCTATGTATTATGGTCTTATTGCATGTGAAATTCAATCGCAGAATACACCTGTAATAAGAAAAACACATTACTAGCCACTTGCAATATCTTGTGATTAGTGAACTGTATCCTGTTGATTGATCCCTCACCTCCCAGAGCGACCTCAATCAAGGAATATGCATGTCCACTCGATTAGGAGAGCAGTGACTGGTGTAAAAGATGGACCACGTAGAAAGCTTCCAGGCAATTTGCTTACCAGAGTCTGCAGTGACAGAAAAACTCCCAGAACTGAGAGGACATACTAAATGAGGCAGTCACAGTAGTGCCACTGAGAAACAACAGAGAGGCTGCACATCCTTAAATTATGAAATAACTGAGTACAATATAACGATAATTGACGTTACCCAATAATCTGACCCTTTATAAAGGCGCTCGGCAATTGACCTCGTACATGGTCATAGAAATGATCAGCAACACACAAAATCCTTGTATTGATATGTTGGTGGTATATTATCCGAAATAAACACAGAGGCTATTCCCCTGGCTTGGAAATATGCATATTTCTGACACAAGGTCTGCAAATTGTTAATTTCAGGGGCATTACGTGTTTGTGTCTTATGCCTATGCTAAATGTCAGTGTGGAGGAAACCCTCTGTAAGTTTCTGTTGCTCCTGTTGCTATGCGCTGACTGAACATGTGGGAGAACACACAGTGACTGATGGTTTCATTCTTTTTTTTCACCCAGCATAGCTGGAACCTGAAAAATAAGACGTCATTCGTAGATAGAAATGTATTTATGATTCCCTTTCGGCTTCTGCAGTGGTCTAGCCATCTTAACACCTTATTATTCTTTTCTTCAGAAGCTATCAGTCGTAAAGCTATGATGATCAGTGTAATGTCAGGGTGTACTCTGCAGGTCAGGCCAATCTGATTTACTTTATTATTAGACGTTTGTTTAGATGTCAAGCATCTCCAGGGAACTTTATGTTTTTCACTTTGGCAGTACCTTGTGAAGAGAAACAAAGAGTGTCAAATGAAAATGCGTATGTTCCATCTCAAGATTTGTGTAATGTGTCTGTAACCGCAGCCGAAATAGTATTAACTTTGTAGCTTTGTACTTGACACATAAGAGTCTTACTTTTCTAATCTCATCAATTCATCACTCCTATCCTTGATTTTATTAATGTCCCAATAAATGTAATCACTACTTAAATTATTAATTGACATGACATTATATGCATCAATTCTAATCTACAATTTATCACTGTAAACAGAATTTGTAATATTGGAAGTGTAATGTCTCTTCTTGGGGGTACTTTTTGCTGTTCCTTTAGCAGTAGTAGTAGTAATTGTTGATGTTGTTATTGTTCTTCTTTATATATTACTTTGAAACCTTTAGTATATGTCTACAAACAGACTCTAGTCCTCGCGTTGTATATTAGTAAATCGTATTGACATTAAGCAATAAACTTTATTGTTATTAGGATTTGTACTACTTACTGTTGGTGTATTTATTGTTGTTCGTCTTCTACTTCTCCTCTCTTGAGAGACTGAAATCAAAAGAAAGATGGTAGCTAACAACGACCAACTCCTCTCTCGGTGTAGTCCTGAGAACATCCACACTGACAGCTGATGTCCAGGAAGGGTTTAAATAGGGATGTATCTTAGTATACTTATTGTTTAACCTTTAAATGGCTAATCACATTTGACAACTAAAGAAAACTGATTCCAATCCACTAAAACTAGGAGTGGAACGTGTTCTCTATTCTAGCTAATGCTGATGATCTTCCAACCTCCTTTTAAAGTGCCCTAAGGCTGCATAAGACACCTGACCTAGAGTTCTATGATAATTACAACTACTTAATTATAAAGGGTGACACAACCAAGATAATGTCCTTTATGTGGAAGAAATTAAGACAAACCTGGTTAGTAAGCAGGGTTAGCAATGCCACTAACACTACAATACCTCGGTACTAGGTTTACAATGACCCTAAATTGGATACATTTTACTTGTGAATTAGAGAGGAAAACATCTGTACCTCCTTAGGCTTTACCAGTTTGATAATACGTTTGGGGAGGGTATGTGTGCTTCCCTATTAATATATTTACCTCTAAATTGAGTGTGTCTCTATTATATTGAAGTATGCACAAAACAATGGGCAGAATGCTTGAATTAATCTCAGCCACTGGTAATAACTTGTAGCCATATCCCTGTCAATTATTTTATCGCACACTGTTATATCCTAAGTATTACATTTATATGTAATCAGCATAGGTCATCCTAGGTGCACAGCCAGAGTGAGAGATGGTAACGGAATGTTGGTGTGATTCTGATAAATGGAATGCCTGGGTGCCTGTGTGGATGAGTGGTGACAGTTGGAGATGGGCTGAGCTACTAGGCAGGCTGCTCCTTGTGGGGTTGGCACATGGCTAGTACCTGACTAGAGATGGCTGAACTATGATTGATACTACCCTGACTTGGAACAAATAAAGAAGACTTTAAATATACAACATGGCATACCAGTGTCTCTATGTGTAGGGTACAACATTTATTTTGGCGACGAGTGGACCTGGACTCAAGCGTACTGAAAGATGGTACAGAAACTAAGAGAAATTAAAAGGAATTTCAGAAACCAAGAGTTCACAAGGGACTTGAGTAACAAGACAGAAGAAATAAACCGTCACAAAGGAAAAAGCATCTTGTTTGGAGTAAGCCAGCCTGAACTTGCTCCATAGAGTTGACCCCAGGTATAGTCTGTACATTAGGGTATGTCTAGACTATGTTTCACCCTCCCACATCCTTTTTTATATGCCGCATGGATGTTTCTATGCCGAGAGGAATTGTGGCTCCACAGATGTGAGTTATGGACTAACTCAGTGAATGTAATTCACAGGTGCCACATAGGAGCTAAGCGGCTATATTCATTTTGTGCCTTGGATGAACATGGTGTGCGTAAGCAGTGGTGTGAGGAGTATCCCAAATCTCTCGCTGTTATTTACATTGGAGCTGTTTTACCCTTCTCATTGTCTGGGACAGCAATCAAGTGATCAAACTGTGTTTACAGTTTAACACGTTAAATTCAGCGGTCTACCAGCGATCTCTAGAGTCACTTAAAGGATGTTATTTCTTACTGATAATTCGAGGTGAATGTTACTCTACACTTCAACAATGTTCTGAATGTGTATTGGATTGGCACGGATGTACCATGTTACAACGCATACCGTTACAACTACCTACCATTACAACGCGACCATTACAACGCATACCATTACAACGCATAGCGCTTTGAGGTGCTGGATAGTGGTAAGTATAATTTACTATTCTAACTCCAGTCCCCGTGGACCCTAGGGAAGGTGTTGGATAGTAAATTATACTTATTCCCTATCCTAGAGCGCCCCCCAGCGCAATGTGTTGTAATGGTATGCGTTGTAAAAGTCGCGTTGTAATGGTAGTGCGTTGTAACAAATGCGTTGTAACAGGTGTTTACCGATTGGCACACATCTGCACACTGTGCCATTGTGTTTTGGACGCCGACGACAGAGTTTGGATTGGGGGTGCAACTTTTCTTTTGTGTTTTGACAAGGTACGCGCTCCCTGCCTTTAACTTTACAAGTACAGTGGCATGGAGCACTTAGGCCACGTCTGGTGTATGCATCGGACTATTGAAGAGAACGTTGTAGGTGAGCCCCTTTTCGTCTTTAGTTGTTACCTTCCTTTGAGCCATCTGGCTGCCTGCACCAGTTGAACCGTCTCTCTAATATTTTTTTTTAATGCTGGCGCGCGTCAGTATTAGCGTGGGCACTCCTATCTGCATGATGACGCAGACCTTATGACTTCTAGCTTTTCATGAAGCTCTGTGATGCCTGTCTTCGCCTGACTTCTTCTCTTCTTCGGATGTTTTGGTGCACGCAACCACCGTGAACCACTCTGCATCAGCGTGACACAGGGTGCTGCCATATTGGGATTGGTGTATTTCACCAAGGCTGTAGGCTGTATCTGTTGTGCTTCGCCAGACATGTTTTTCACTGTGCATGGAGTTTATTCTGTCATCAACAGCTTTGAAGTGTTGACATCTGCGAGATTGGCACTTGTTCTCATGGTTTGTCTGTTGTTTGCAGGACATTGCAGGTCTTGATCTGCTACTTCCTGCTACGCCTGGTTATGGTCTCCACTGCTTTGGTGTGTTACCTGCCAGACTGGTCAGTAAAAAGAAAAGGTATTTCTTTGCATTTGTTGACTTTCACCTGCCTGCAACTGTGTTCTATATCCCTGTGCAGGATGTGATCACTCTAGTCACAGGCAACGTGTTCTTGCTTGGGGGCTATAGTCATCTGTGGTTTGCATTTTTGCGATGCCAAGGTGTTATATGCTTCTTTTGTTGTGATTAACAAGTTTCTGGTGAGGTGCACTATACCTGTGTGTGTGCCCAGAATAGTACAACTCGGGTGAGAGGTCGCTCAATTGAAGTGATTACACTGTCTTTTAGTTCATTGTTAGCAAAGTTTAGTGATGCCACTGTTTTTGCCTCTTTACACTTAGGCAGGATTTAAATTACACTTCCTTACAAGAGGGTGGTTATGGTCTTGGTGGGTGGTTTCCCACCACTATGTGTTGTGGTTATGTTACATATATGGTTTTGTGTCATGATCAATGTGTGTAAATCGTCTTGCACTGCACGTTTGGTCTGCACGTTTGGTCTGATGTGTTGGTAAGTCACATTGCGTTGCAAGTCCGTTTGTATTTGTGTAAGTCGCCCTGCGCATTACTTGTTAGTGTATTCTGTGCCAGTCACCCTGCTCATCTTGAGCTGTCCTGTGTAAGTCGCCCGCGCTTCAGATGTTGTTGTGTGTATGTCTCCCTGCGCCTCACCGTGTGTACCCTCTATGTGGTCCATTTTGTGATACTCATGTGGTTTTTGGTGTTAGTTCACCCTTGTTGTCTGTTTCTGACCTCGGGTGTTAGTCATGGGGTGTGTCCACCCTTCACTACATCATTTTCTAATGTTTTTTTGGAAAAGATGGGGTTCAAGTTCAAGTTCAGGTAATTATATAGCGCACTACTCACCCAGAGGGTCTCAAGGCGCTTGGGGAAGGGGGGTTAATTTTATGTTGAATAGCCAGGTCTTAAGTTCTTTTCTGAAGGAGATGTGGTTTTGAGTAAGGCGGAGGTGAGTGGGGAGTGAGTTCCAGGTCTTAGCCGCCAGGAAGGAGAAGGATCTGCCACCCATGGTGGATTTTCAGATGCGCGGGACTCCGGCGAGGGCTTGATTGGACGATCTTAGTTGGCGGGTGGGTGTGTAGAAGGACATTCGAGTGTTGAGGCATTCGGGTCCTAGTTTTTAGAGGGCCTTGTGTGCGTGGGTGAGAAGACGGAACGTAATTCTCTTGTTGACGGGAAGCCAGTGGAGGTCTTTTAGGTGTCCGGTGATGTGATCTTGGCGAGGGATGTCCAATATGAGTCTCGCTGATGCATTTTGGATGCGTTGGAGTTTTTTCTGTAGTTTTGCTGTGATTCCCGCATATAGTGTGTTACGTTAGTCCAGTCGACTTGTGACCAGTGCGTGGGTGACAGTCTTTCTTGTCTCGAGGGGGATCCAGCGGAAGATCTTTTTGAGAATACGAAGTACGTTGAAGCAGGAGGATGAGACTGCATTGACTTGTCTGGACATCGAGAGAGAGGAGTCAAGGATGAAGCCAAGGTTACGTGCGTGGTCCGTGGGTATGGGTGCTGTGCCCAGAGCGGAAGGCCACCAAGAGTCGTCCCAGGCAGAGGGGGAAGATCCTAGGATGAGCACCTCCGTTTTGTCTGAGTTGAGTTTTAGGCTGCTATGTTTCATCCATTCGGCTACTTCTTTCATGCCTTCGTGAAGATTCATTTTGGCGGTGTTAGGGTCTTTGGTGAGGGAAAGGATTAACTGGGTGTCGTCGGCGTAAGAGATGATGTTAAGATTGTGTTGGCGTGCGATGGTTGCGAGGGGACTCATGTAAACGTTGAAGAGGGTGGGACTGAGTGATGATCCTTGTGGTACGCCACAGATGACTTCGGTGGCCTCTGAGATGAATGGGGGAAGTCGGACTCCTTGGGTTCTCCCGGCGAGGAATGAGATGATCCAGCCCATGGCTTTTCCTTGTATGCCGATGTTGCTGAGGCGTTGTATAAGGGTTCTGTGGCAGACTGTGTCGAAAGCGGCGGAGAGGTCGAGTAGAATGAGGGCCACTGTTTCTCCGTTATCCAGTAGTGTTCGGATGTCGTCTGTTGCTGCGATGAGGGCGATTTCGGTGCTATGTTGGGCTCGAAATCCGGACTGAGAGGGATCGAGAGAGTTGTTGGATTCAAGGAAGGCAGCAAGCTGGTTGTTGACGGCTTTCTCAATGACTTTGGCGGGGAAAGGGAGGAGGGATATGGGTCGGTAGTTTTTTAGTTCAGAGGCGTCTGCTGTGGGTTTCTTCAAGAGGGCGCTGAGTTCGGCGTGTTTCCAGCTTTCTGGGAAGGTGGCAGAGTTGAACGAGCAGTTGATGACATCACGGAGATGGGGTGCGATGATGGAGTTAGCTTTGTTGAAGATGTGGTGGGGGCAGGGGTCGGTTGGCGAGCCAGAGTGGATTGAGTTCATTAGGCGGATAGTGTCTTCAGTGGTGATTGGGTTCCAGGCGCTGAGGTTGTTAGTTGGCGGTGTAGGATCTGAGGGGGGTGGGGAGTGTTGTTCGCAGGAAGTGTTCTCGAAGCTGTTGTGAATGTCTGCAATTTTGTTGTAGAAGAAGGAGGATAACGCATCGCAGAGGTCTTGGGAGGGAGTGATGTCGTTAGATGCTGCGGTGGGGTTGGTGAATTCATTTGACGATGTTGAAGAGTTCCTTGCTGTTGTGGGCGTTGTTGTCGAGACGATCCTTGAAAGCTGATTTCTTGGTGGATCGGATCAATTGGTGGTGTTTGCGGGTGGCTGCCTTGAGGGTGGCCAAGTTGTCGGTGGTTGGGTTTTTCCTCCGTGTTTTCTCTAGAGTGCGGCATAGCTTCTTTGATTTTTTAAGATCATCATTGAACCAGGGAGCCTTTTTGCTGCTTGATTTGGTCTGGTGCTTTTTCAGGGGTGCTAATTCGTCAGCGCTGTGGGTGATCCATTGCTTGATTTTGGTGGCTGCTTGGTTTGGGTCCAGTGAGAGGGTGGGAGGGTTTTGGTTGAGTGATGTGAGGAGTTGGTCGGAGGTGATTTTGTTCCAGTTTCTCCGAGGAATAGGTTGTGGGCGGGTGTGGGTCAAGGTGGTTTTGTAGGTGAAGTGAGCACAGCTGTGGTCCGTCCAATGTAGAGCTGTGGTGCGATAAAAGGAAATGTGCTTGCTGGAGGTAAAGATAGGGTCGAGCGTGTGTCCGGCTACATGGGTGAGGGTGTCAACAAGTTGTTTGAGTCCGAAATTGGCCAGGTTGAAGGTGGAAGTTGAGGTCTCCTAATAGAATGTAGTTCTCAGAGGCGAGGGCGTGTGAGCTGATGAAGTCAGTGATGTCTTCGCTGAATTGTTTACGGGTTCCTGGAGGCCTGTAGATGAGGGTGCCTCTATGTGTGGTCCTAGGGTCGGTGTGGATCTGGAAGTGGAGATGTTCAGCGGTTGCGAGGGTGTCGTCGGAGCTGGTCGTGATTTTGATGGTGTTCTTATGGACGATGGCGATGCCTCCTCCTGTTTGGTTGGTGCGGTCTTTTCGGATGATCTTGTAAGCGTCCGGTATGGCTATGGCGATGTCGGGTGCTGATGATGTGTTCATCCAAGTTTCTGTAAGGAAGGCGATGTCCGGTGAAGCAGTGTCGAGTAGGTCCCAGAGTTCAGTGGCGTGTCTGTGGACCGAGCGGATGTTCAACAGGATGCACTTCAGGTGGATAGAGTCGGAGCTGTGTTTGGAGGAAGTGGGTTTGGTGTGGGTCCTGAGGCAGGTGAACTTGCAGGTGTTGCAGGTGAATGGACCGTGGGTACGTCCAGGGGTGGCTTTGTAGCATTGTGGTGTGCGTCCAGGGTTGAGGGCGAGGAGAGTTACAGCATCATATGTGAATCTATTGGGCTGGGTAAGGTGGGGGCCAGGGCAGGGGGTATGGCGCTGGGCGTGGTCCAGGCGCGGACGGGTGTAGACGGGCTTACCTTTGGCGCACCTTTGGCGCGAATGGGGCGCGACCGCTGCGCGTGAACGCTGCGCGCAAAAGCATCTGTCATATGTGGATAGTGGAAGGGGAGGGGCGAGGGAGGGTCAGCAGGGAGGCGGGGTGGAGATCAGGGGAAGGAGGCAGGACCACAACAAACAAAATGGCAGCAAGCAGTCAATCTGCAAACAACACTGGGGCACAAAGTAGGCGATCGCGATGTTAATGGCGTTCAGGCAAATGCAGTATATTATAACAGGCGCTAATACAATTATATGCAGTAAAGTACAAGGATTGCAGTCGCACAAGCACACTTTTGTCGTCAAGCGAAACGATTTAGATGGCCTCGGCAAATATAAACAATACTGTGCGGCGGGCGGGGCAATGTATCGCTATGCTCTAGCTAGAAGAAAGTTGGATTGTGCAGTCTCAGGCAGAGTGCGAGGTCGGATCTTAGAGGTAATGATACCGCTTCTAGGAGGCTGGGAGCAGCGTGTGAAGCGGCCGCTTCTGCTGAGAGCAGGACGGTTACGAAGGTTACGAACATTACTGCTTTCTTGTGTATAGTTCTCTTCTTTAGATTCGTAATTTTTGTTTCTATTGAAAGTAAAGTGATAATGTTATATACTAAGTATTACATTTATATGTAATCAGCCTAGGTCCTCCTAGCTACTCAGCCAGAGTGAGAGATGGTAACGGAATGTTGGTGTGACAGTGATAAATGGAATGCCTGGGTGCCTGTGTGGATGAGTGATGACCGTTGGAGATAGGCTGAGCATCTAGGCCGGCTGCTCCTTGTGGGGTTGGTACATGGCTAGTATCTGACTTGAGCTGGCTGAACTATGATAGATACTACCCTGACTTGCAACAAATAAAGAAGACTTGAAATATACAACATGGCTACCAGTGTCTCTATGTGTAGTGTACAACACACACCATGTCAATACATTTTAGAGCCAGTCATTTGCAAATCAGTCCTGACCCTGCTCCAATAGTAACAGTCTAGCCTGAACTGCCAGACCAGGTTTTCCCTCAACCGTAACAAGCATCCCAAGACCAGTTTAGCTCTGGTTGGGAGTCTTCAGTTGGGCTTAACTTGGTTTCACTTGCACAGTGAGCATTGGGCCCGTGCCTGGGCACACTCATCACACTTAGGGGTGTCTCTCTGAAGTATTCAAAAAAGTGATGGATGGAATGCTGAATTAATCTCAGCTGCTAGTAAAAACTGGGGACCTCATACCAGTCATAGTTGTTTTGTTCACCAGCTACCTCAGAAGGGTTTCCCCCTTTTGGATTTCGTCAGTAAGGTACATTGTGCTATTGATTACAGTAGAGAAAACAGGTCCTGCTGCAATAGTGGGGAGGGTTGCCCCTAGGCAGTGGTGGCTCCTCCGCTGTGGCAGAAGAGCATTGCAACACTGCTTTTGTGCAGTGCACAGTAAAGGAAATATAAGATGATATTAACTTTGAATTTTTTAGCATTTTATGTTTCCTTTGCCGGCGGGCGTGTGGGCGCGCCTGCTTTGCTCTCGGAACAGAGGAGGAGTGATTTACCCACTCATAAGTGCACAATGACTGTTTGGTCAGCCCTCTTGGGCTGCCCAAACCAGTCATGCACATTTTTCCCATTCTCCATGCAGGCTGCATTACAGCCTGCATGGGGAATATGCCCAGGCCCCCATTCCCTGGTTGAGCATCGAACCAGGAGGCTCAAAACCAATCACAACGCTGCATTGCAACAGTGTGATTGGCCAGGGGAGCCTGGGTGCCTACCAATCACAGCGCTGCATTGTAGCAATGTGATTGGTCAGGGGAGCCTGGTAGTTATTCTTGGCATCCTGTCCCAGGAGGAGAGCAGGACCAGAGAAAGATGCGGGACCGGTGAAAAGGTATGTGAATAAATAGTATTTTCTCTATTTCTTGCCCCCGTGCCCCCAACACCCCCTGCCACCCTCACCCTGACATCCACGAGTCGTGTCCGCTACAGCTGCTGCTAGGAATTTTTACCTAAACTCAGGTTTATATACTACCTGACATTAAAGGCCACATTATATATTTCCTATATCCACGTACAGAGGGCCATAATTATATCACTTTTCCATTAGTGTTGGCCAATTTTTTGAATATATCTACACCTGAATAAATACTTACTGAATAGGTAGATTTAACAGGTCAGATAGCGAAGACAACACTCTTATTATAAGCTGATAAAATAGTCTGCAGGGAATAAACAAGACATTCAATGTAGATGATAAATATATATGATCTTATTGGATACCCTAAATCGTTCTTATATAATTATGGCCCTATGTACGTGGATATAGGAAATATATAATATGGCCTTTAATATCAAGTAGTATATAAACCTGAGTTTAGCCTCTAAACAAATGAGCTTTAGACATGTAGGTCTCTATTGCGATTATAGGTTTATGTACTTTTGATCAATATGAACACTGAAATAAACGTCACTAATTGGACTGTACCATTATAAGTCCTTCTTGTCTATTATTAATTAAGAGGCTACAATTTTGTCATATGTTGTTCAACTATAGGCTTTGCTTGATGTCTTTTTTATTATTTTTGAACCATGTTAATTGTAAATATATTTACATATGTGAAATTTAAAGTTTTTATTAAAAATATTTTATTGTACACCCTTTTTTTAGGAAATACGTGGCTATTCCTGAAGAAGGCGCTGGTTCGCCGAAACGCGCGTCGAATGTATTATTGTGCCACTTATATTGTTTTCTTTATGAATTTGTGATATTATTTTTATATAGTGATGTGATTTGGTCTAAATTGTTTTCAGATACAAATCTTTTATGCAACATGTATTTTTAATTGAGTCAATAAAAAGCAGAACCTTAGTTGTTTATGTGTTACCTCTCCTTTATGTCATTGTAGAGACAAGTTGACCTAATTGCTTAAATTGCTAGGTTGTTACTTCTCATATATACAAACATGTCTGCAAGCATCCCTGCTGACTCCTCTTCCACTAGCTCACCTGTCTGCCGAGACCATACAGGAGTCTTTAGTAAAAAATGACTAAAGATAAAGAATCCAAACATGAACTGTAGGGCAACATGGATCAATATACAAAGGTGGTCACATCACCAGCGGCCCGAAAGGATGGCCCTGCCTTCAGCCCAATTAAAGAGGAATTACTACAAGCTATCAAGTCCTCAAGGGAAGTGCTCCAAGGTAAAATTGGGGAGGTGCATTCGGAGATGTCCCTCTTGCGCCAAGATCTTTTCAATGTCTCGGACATTATAACTGTAGTGGAAACAAAACTTACAGAGACAGAAGAAGTGGTATATTCCCTCAGAAAGGGACTGGAGGAGCAACACAAGGTTAGCGCTGATGTCCTATGATGCACTGAAGATACAGACAACCGAGCCAGGAGAAACAATCTCCACTATGTTGGATTTCCTGAGGGATGTGAGGGCACCATTACAAGTGAATTTCTGACCTCCTGGTTGTGGAATATATTTGTATGCAAAATCAAAGGATAGAGTTAGGGAAAACACATGTAAAATGTGTAGCGGGAACTCCTGGTCCCCTGTACTAAATAATACCAACAATGGAGGAGTACCCCCTATGCAACAGTAAAGAGAAAGGCCTCTGTTGTTTAGAGCTTAGTGCTCGGGTTAGCACAATGTGCCCCAACCTGTTACTGGACAGTGGATGTCCTTTTAGAAGACCCCTCACTCTCACTCTTATTTTGTGGAATATATTTCCCAATGAACTATTTTGAACATGTTTTGCTGTGAAACTGGCCTGTACAGCCCTGAGAAGGAAGCCTCCTACCGGGGATTCCCGATCCCCATTATCGAGACATGATTCTTCAGGAGGCATGTAGATTGGGGCATATACGCTATGAGACCTCCAAGATCATGATTTTCCCTGACCACAGCCTGGATGTCCAGCATTAGTGACGCACGTTTGACTAAGTGAAAACGAAACTTTGAACCTTAAAACTCCAATACATGTTAATATTTCCGGCCAAGTTTAAGGTCCTTTACCAAGGGAAATTCCTTTTCTCTCATTCTCAAGAAGAGGCCTGAACTTGATTGGAGGAACAGCCATGGCTCCAGCCCAGTTTTGTGACCAGCATTGGGTGCCTGATGCCTCAACCAACAGGTGCCAAGCCAAAGGCCAGCCCCTGGTGACAGCAACGATGGCGCAGTAGAACCACTTTGTCGGGGCAGGTGACCCAATACCCGACCAAGGGCCCAAAGAGATGGACACTGGTCATCGGATACAGGACTGATGAGAGACAAAAGCAGAAGCAACCCAAGACATGCCTCTCCAGTGAAGCTAGCAAAGAGGTCTGGCCTAAGTGGGCTCCACATTGGGGAAAATACAGCATTTGAGCAGGACACGATGAATGCCGCTCCCCTTGCATGATATCTGGTTTAAATGTAGAGAGTAATACACTGGAATTGGCAACTGACTAGTCAAGGAGCAGTACAGTAGCATCAAGACAGTAATGATAATTGTTACCCAAGAGAACATACCTATTTGTGGAATTAACTAATTACTTGTTTGCATTGAGCATTCTCCCTCTTCCCTTCCCTTCTTTCTTCTCCTTTCTCTCGCCATCCAAGTATCCTCCCTCTCCCTCTTTCTCCTGCTTCATTCCTTTCTTTTCTCCTTATGCTTATTCTTTTCAGGTGATTTGAATTTTATCTGAACAGTTGGGATGGGGAGGGTGACAGATCACCCAAGTTGGACATGCAATGTGTTTGCCTTGCAAGTTGCTGAGACATGCACAGGTTGGGGATGGCAGATTGGGAGGGCAGGTCATGGTTTACTGAAAATGTTTGTTTTCTTTCAATTAAAATGTCCTAACCACATAAACCTAAAGGAGAGCGAGGGACAGATAGCTCCAACAGGACACACAGAATATGTCAAATTAGCCACCGAAGCAGTGCTTAATCACATACTAGACAGACAACACCATCTCTATGAAGTTGAGATAAAAATTGGGAAACTATTAGCCTGGCTGAGACGTCAGGAAATGAAAACCAGACGGGTTACTCAGATAAGGGATACAGAGGGTACTCTCCATTCCATGGATAAAGAGATTGTTAGAGAGTTTGCAAAATACTGTACAGATCTCTATAAAGATCCCCCCTCGCAGATACTGCCCAAATTGATTAATATCTCTCTGAAATTCGTTTATAACCCCTATTCAGCACAGACATCACCTCAGTTGAAGTCCAACACACCATAAGCCATATCACCTCGAGCAAAACTCCGGGACCTAATGGCTTAACTTCTGAGTTTTTTAAGAAGCAAAATGAATGTCCTTGCTTCCACTCACTTCCACTTTACCTAAGGGTCCGAGAAGACGGTATCGTACCTTCTGACTGGTGCAGATCCACAATTGTGGGGATACACAAGGATGGGAAACCTCCGACTTCCTGTGTCTCTTACCAATAGATGTCATTAATTAACATAGGAACCAGAATTCTAGCTACCATTCTGGCCAATAGACTCCTGGGGGTGATCACTCGACCTATCCATGGTGATCAATCGGGCTTCTTGACAAAGCGCTCCACCAGGGGCTCGATCCTAGCAGTCTTACACACATTTGAACACTAGGGAGAAATCTGCTTTAACCCGATTGACCTCGCCAAAAACTTAAAATAACCAAGGAAGAATTCCAATATTTGAGTGATTATGCCACTACAGATCCTGAGTGCACCGTGGAACTTAATGTCAAGATAATTCTGAACAAATTTCAGGTACACTCCAGGGAAGAGTGGCAATATTTAAAATGATCACTCTCACAAAAATTCTATCCCTGCAGAATACATACTACAAGCTTCCAGATGATGTTTTCACTAGAATTAAGGGTGAACTCAGCAGACTGTTGTTATATGATAGCCACACAAGAATAGTTCTTCGTAAGCTACAACACAACTTCTTTAATGGAGATAAAGGCTAACATGCATCATTGTTGGTATTTGCAATTCCCAAATTGCGAAAATTAAGGAATCGCAATTTAGAAATCGCAAATACCTATGCATTAAAAATTCGCATATATTTTTGCGATTTCTTATTTTTTCTTATTTGCGATTTCCAATTTTGCGAATCGCTAATAAGGAATCCCTTTACATTGATTCCAATGGGCCTTGAGGCCCATAGGAATCAATGGGAAGGCATTCTCATTTTGCGATTAGCAATTAAGGAATCGCAAAATGAGAATGCAATTTCTAGGGTGCAGGTGGGGGTCCAAAGGACCCCCCCTGCACCCCTGAAATGTAACATACAGTCCATTTTTCACACATACATGCCCAAGGGCATGTGTGAGTGTAAAATGAAAGTGTCAAAAATGCACTTTTGAAACTTTTCTAAAATTACCATGAAGGTTGACTTCATGCTAATTTAACACTTCTAATCTGCGAATTTTTTCAGATGATGCATTGCATTTAAGAAATCGCAACATTGGGATTTCTTTAATGCAATCGCAATTTAAGAAATCGCAAATAAATTGCGATTTCTTAAATTGCGAAAAAGCCAAAAAGGTTAATGCATCCCAAAACAAAGATTTGCACTCGCAAACGGCCGAATTTTGCGATTCGCACCATTTGCGAATGCAAATCACTTTTATGCATGTGGGCCAAACCTCTCGCAGACCTGCGGGCCTACTATTAGGCATCTCATTTAATAATGAAAAAAAATTGTGGGGATATGTGATCAGTTACCATTCTACTTACTCTTTACAAAATACACAATTCCTGGTGTAGCTTTACCAACATCACCTTTATGGAGGGGAGGAGGGTGCAGACTCTTACCAGCTACTCAAGTGACTTTGGAGGCATAGCACAGAGCAAACTCCTGTGTAGGATGGAGACAGTAAATTACCAGGGAAACCGCACTATGGATTGCTAAGCAATTGAAAGAAATAACGACATTGAAAAGTTTCACACCCTGAGATTGAATAGGCATCTCCAAAGTGGGAGACTTGCTTGAGGGTGGTGCCTTAATGCCTTCTCTTCCCTCCAGAGGGAGTTTGAACTGCATGACAGGCAGCTCTATTAAGACCTACAGTTAGCGCATGCTTGGAAAGCTGAACATATACTCTCAGACCTCCCTGAATATGTTTCTTTAGAGGGCAGGCTTTTGATGGAGTAACTAGGGGAAAGGCAGTATCTTATATGTGCAAAACTATTAATGATAAATGCCCGACACCCTTCTAAAATTGAGGACCCCGTGTGAGGTGGGTATTGGCATATTCAAAGATTTAAACTGGGATGCAGCTCTGATGTTCCCACGGGAAGGTTCAAGTGTCTGAATAGTTTCAGCGCTCCATCAATCATCTCCTTGTGTTTGCTTTGTTCATTCTAAGTTGGCAGGGTATGCCCAGACGTGGGGCCCTTGCTCACTTTGCCATTGGATTTAAGCAAGCCTGGTTGATGAGAGGTATTACCCCGAAACGGTCCCAGGATGCTTGTTTCTCTCCAGGGAAGACCTGTCTTGGCAGTTTGGTCTGGACTGTTCCCATGAAGGACAGGGTCAAGACTGATTTGCATATGGCTGGGTCTGAACTGGGGTGATGAAGCAAGCTAAAGAACGATGATGAATTCAACCCAGATCTGTGAATGGGGTGAGTGTCTGAAAAGTGTCTGAAAAGTTTCAGCGCTCCGTCCATCATCTCCTTGTGTTTGAAGCTACAATCGGAGCCAGGCTATGCCTCATACAATTTAAAGTCCTATATAGGCTTTATTATAATAAGACCCACCTTCATAGAATGGGCAGAGCGGCCTCACTGGGCTGTCTGAGCTGTGGACGGAAACAGGGAGACTTCATCCATACATTATGGACATGCCCAGCATTACAAACATGCTGTTGCCATTTGTTTTCAGAACTCTCTGCTATACTCGGAGTACCGGTGCCTTAGGATCCTAGGTATGTCCTTTTAGGGATATCCAATGATGTAGATATACCATGCATGAAACTACTGCTGTGTTATCTGGGTTTGGTGGTGGCCAAATGGTATTTAGCTGAGGTGCAAAATTTCACAGAATTGAGGAAAGGAATGGATATGTTTATGGCAGCCAGCAGAGTGACATATAAGCGTAAGGGTCGCCCCTGTAAATTCTGTAAGATATGGGGGAGTTGGATTGAGTATAATGGACATGCTGATGATGATGATGCAATTGCTGTACCTCTTGTGTAATTCCACGATGGAACCCACCATAATTCTCTCTGTCATTTAACCACAATTGTATTGATGCCTTTTCTCTTGCTCATGTTGGATTATAATGTAAGAGGGCTGATGTGTTATTGTTTTACCGCCATGCTCTTCTGTTTAACAAGAGTATTTCCGGTGCCCCTCATGTTTCCTTTTTAAAAACCCAATAACAAATTTGATTTAAAAAACAAAAGATTGATGTAAGCAACATTTCTTGAGGTAGAAATCATTCACGTAGATGTTCTTCATTCCCACACCCATTATAAACATCCTTCTCATGGTGTTCAGTTTCAAACCAATTTTAACATAGCTGCTGGCTGTCCAAGATGACTTCCTGAATTTCTGAATGCCACAATGTGGGGGTAGGCTGCAATACTGGAAGCAGGCAGTAGTATATATTAGTAACATCACCATAGAGATGCATACACTCTTATGCTAATGTCTCCAATAGTCCCGCCATTCTGTGACTGGGTCCTGGATGTTACTGGAACATAGTGAGTAAATTGCTGGCAGACATGGTGGCATGCAGGCGTGAGAATGGTAGATTTTAATTTAACCTTTAGGACTTACTCTGTTAAACTCTAAATGAGAGATAGGTGAAAGAATGTGATCTTGTGCTGGGCTATGTTACCTGAGTAGCAACTCCAGAATATCGCCTTATCATAATATCGAGGGCAAGGTATTTGGAGTAAAAAAATAACAATATTATACATTAAGAGGATAAGTATATATGTGTTTACAATAATGCTAATGTTGCAAATATTGTTTCTTAAAATACAATTACTAGTACTTAATATAGTTTTCAAGTGTTTTCTTGTGTGTTCATTTTTGTTATGAATATATATAGAAATACACATTAAATTATAGTTTATAATGTTAAACATTTTTTTACATATATTACGTTTTTCTGATTGTGAGGTTCATTAGGGCATTGGGTGGGTAGTGCTGCTTTAAAAATATATCATAACTAATATTGTGTTACTTTGTATAACCTTTATCATTTTCACTTATGTTGTGGAGTTTAATGGATGTTAAACGCTATGTTTAACTTCGAGAGGTATGTTTGGACTTTTATATGTTAGGGTCATTATTATTATTTTTTGATTGCTACCAAAAATAGAGATAAATAAATTAAACCTGCCTAATGATTAATTTCTAATATGATAACCAGTTATCTAGTGTGGGACTTTTGCGCCTGTTTCCATTTGAGGGTCTATTATACTGAATCCTTGAATTATGCCAGGTATTTCAACAACCAAAGGGCAAATGTCAATCAACAGTTAAAATTAACATCGCTTGGAATTTTGGATTTATACAAACGTGAAGGGGGGTATGATGTTTTAAGTGTTTGGTACATTGGTTGTTACTTTTACGTGTTTTTTGCATACTGGAGTACGGGGTTCTAATGCCACTAGCGCTATTTCTTGTGATGTGAGGGGCATACAATTGGTATCAAAGGATGTGTTATCTGTTATATATATATATATATATATATATATATATATATATATATATATATATATTACCTACTGGCGATTGCCAGTAGGTATATATAGTTAGGATTTTTTCTCTATGGGACTTTTGAAAATTCTATGTCTAATAACTTTGGCGTTTGTGGACGGAATCGGCTGAAATTTTCAGGGAAATGGCACATTTTGTTTCTGAGCAGCCCCTGAAAATTTGGGGGGGTTTCGTTAAGGAGGGGCCGAGAAAAAAGGGGGGTCCAAAACGCGTTTTTCCCATGTTAATTTCCATAGGGCGTTTGGCCTCACTTTTAGCTCGAACGGCTGAATGGATTTACACCAAACTTGGCAAAATTGTAGGGACTGGTAGCCCGATGTGCCTTTGCTGGGTCTCAATATATGTGCTCCAGTGGTTTTTGAGAAATGAACGTTTTAAAAAACAGATATATCTGTGACAGCGTCCTGGTTAGCGCTCCAGATCGCGTACTTTTCGCGTCACGGAGCTTTGCGAAGCGATGCTGTTTGGCTCTCCAGTGTCTGTCAACATTCTAAACAGTCCGGTGCGGCCGCCATCTTGTCTCTCGGTAGGATCGAGAGAGAAGAAGAGGTGAAAAACGAAGGGCGAATTTAATGAAAGGGGGCAAGGTAGACCCTTCTTGACCCCTTAGGAATGATGTTGGGGTTATTTAAGGGTCCCGTGGGGCAAATAAATAAATATTGATTTTTTTGCGGAAGAAGCGCTTTCCGGTTTGCGAACTGGGTAGCGAATCGTAGGGACTGGTAGCCCGATGTGCCTTTGCTGGGTCTCAATATATGTGCTCTAGTGGATTTTGAGAAATTAACGTTTTAAAAAACAGATATATCTGTGACAGCGTCCTGGATAGCGCTCCAGATCGCGTACTTTTCGCGTAACGGAGCTTTGCGAAGCGAAGCTGATTCGCTCTCTGGTGTCTGTCAACATTCTAAACAGTCCGGAGCGGCCGCCATCTTGTCTCTCGGTAGGATCGAGAGACAAGAGGAGGAGAAAAACGAAGGGGGAATTTAATGAAAGGGGGCAAGGTAGACCCCTCTTGACCCCCTAGGAATGATGTTGGGGTTATTAAAGGGTCCCGTGGGGCAAATAAAAAAAAATTGATTTTTCGCGGTAGAAGCGCTTCTCGGTTCCCGAACCGGGCCGCAAAGTGGTAGCGAAACGGGAATTCGCCATTTTGTGTTTCGATTTAATTAAATTACAAGATGGAGGAAAAACAAGGTGAGAAATGGGTATAAGGGGGTACGGGAGACGTATCCTGACCCCCTATGTTTTCGGAGGGTGGTTGAGGAGGTTCATATATGTTGATACTTGTCTTCCAGCAGCTGCGCGTGACCGTTTTTTTTTTTTTTTGCTGCGTGACGTCTATTAACGTTCGATTCGAAGGAAATCAGGAAGTGTTGACCGCCATTTTGACACTGCGAATAAATATATCGTTAAAAATAATTGTAATAAATTAATCCGTATTGATAAACATTGTCTGCGCCATCTTGCCTTTTTTCCAATGCCACACTTTTGTTGTGTACGGCAGCCATTTTAGATGTCTTGACCAGACCCACTCTCTGTACGCCGCAGATCCTCAGCATGGCTCCCCACCCTCGCAAGCATCTCCCCCACGCACTGGTCACCCGTGCTCTCTCTCTCATGCATGGGCCATAAACTTCCCCCCATCTGCGCTGCTCTTCCCTGAGTATCACACCCTGTGCCCGCCCGACACCTCCCTTTCACCCTGTTCACTACCGCACCCTCTGACACTCCTCTTCCTCTGATTGTCCAGGCCGGTCCCAGGCTATCACCTAGCCCTGCGGATGTAGTTTATGGCCCCAACTGTAAAGAATCACCCCTGTTCAAAGGAGTTACAGTAGATCAAGGTCGCCACCTCATGAGATCCGTCACAGCACACGCGTTCCTACTATCTGATAACGATCCTGTATTGTGATTGGGGAGGGGATTCTCACTGTAAGGGTGTGTGGGACCTAGCCTGAAGCGGAAGATTCCAGGGATGCCTTTTTGTACATCAAAGTCTTCACAATTATGAGTCACATTAAAAATATATAGCACTCCAATAAAGTAGTAGGATTATAACACTTTAATAACTTATAAATATATACAACGCTCCAACAAAGTAAACACGTTAAAAAAAAACTTTTTAAACAACTATTTATATGACATTGCTTTAACCAGGATAGACAAAGAAATGACACAGTGATGTAAAAGTTTCTGAAAGAAATGCCAAGAACGTTCTATGTGAAAGTGAATTTTATCTGGCAATTTTTTTCTTTTCCTTCTCATGAAAAGAAAGTTAATGCCAGGTTCGTTACCTGCCTCATCTGCAAAAAAAAGACTCTCGAGAGGGACCGAAAAAAAATATAGCTATGGTAATCATACCATGCATCGGCACATGGAGAGGTGGCACCCTCTTAATTATTCTAAAGCACAACTTCGAGATTTGGTGGATAATCCCCTTTCGGCAAAAACATCTATCAATGACTTAGCAATAAGTGAGTCAGAGGCAAGGGAAACGGTCCCAAATCTGCAAAGGAACTTTGGGCAGATGAGATTGACTTGTGTAGCATGTTGAAAATTAATTTCATGCGGAGAGATGAGTATTACTTTAATAAATAGATCATATGAAAATCATCAATGTCCAAAACGTCCTAGAAAGTAATTTTTTTCATTTTTGAGGAAGAGAGATAACTTACAGTGGTACGGGGTCGTTTTCGTTCGTACTAGGGGGGCCAGGTGACATTCGTTCGGGGTGGCTTAGGGGCATTTAAAACAACTTCCCTGATACAGGTAGCATATAAAGTAGAGGCTAAATACCAGGATCTTTATCGATTGCTTTATGCTGTACAAAAATGAAAAACACATACAACAAACTTGGACCATTCATATTTTCAATGTTTCTGCGTACTATACTTTTTAACCCTTAACTAATTGAGCTGCTTGGTTTCACCTGCTTTTTAAAAAAAAAAAAAAAAAAAAACGGAAACAGTGGCCATTTCTTCGAAACTTACCAATCTACGCGTTACAACTACGTTTGCTTTTTCAAAAACCTTTAATAAAAATGTTGGTGCCCAAATACGGGCCTACAACCCCGTGGGCCGGCCACGGAGCAGGCTGGAACTGTAAATGGGGGGGGGGGGGTATTTATTTGTGGAAAACATAACAGAGTCAGTGGTCGTTGATTTCATAGTAAAAAGTGCGACAAGTGCAACAAAATCATATCGATTATTCATTGTGAGCAAGTACCATTAGTGTCGACAATTCCAACCTTCAATATTAAATACAGTAATCAATGATGCATTAGAACTTAATATCAATTCATTGTTCGAACGTGTAATCAGTCTTATCCCATATCAATTCATGTGCTAAAAACTGCATACCTATCTCATGATATCAAGGCTGAGCAATCGGGGCACAACAAGGAGTTGAGAGTTTCATTTGTACCGGCGACATTTTGGGTGAGGTCAGGAAGGTCCAAGTATAGTCAAAATGTCTCTACCAACTCGTGGTTGGACCGGGACCTCTTTCGGCAGTCCAAAAGTTTTCGTTGAAGGGTAGCAGAGGGGACTGGCGACATGAACCATCAGTGAAAGTGGGGTGGGAGGAAACAATGTCTCCTACCGGGTCATACTGGTGTCCCACCGGAACTGATCAAGTTGGTAGTCTTGCAGGATTTTGATCATTTCAAGACTGAGGCCGGCGCCGGCATGAGCGCGCCGACGTCCCTCGGCTACGTCGTGGTCGTTCCGTGGGTGATCATGGCAGTCATTTCTCATCGGGGGCCCCCGTGGCTCTTATAGAATCTTCAAAGTTGAGGAGAACGTTTCTGGACGCAGGGCTCATTTTCTAGCTGAACTGAAAAGCGTCGTTGTACCGCAAAAGTAAAGGAGACCCCCGCTGGGTGAGCGGAGCATCATTGCCTCGCAATAGTGGACGAGACCTTTTGTCGGGTGAGTGCAGCGCCGCTGCATCGCAAGAGTGGAGGAACCCTTTTGTTGGGTGAGTGGAGCGTTGGGGGTGCAGCTGAGGGGCCCCCACCTTGGGGGGTGGGAGAGGCTTGTTCGCGCCGCCTCTCCCTCCCAGCGCACCCCACGCCGACACCTGGCGTTGATATCCATGATGTCCGGACTCCTCTCCAGTGTTGTCGCAGCTAGAGTTCCCGTCGGCCTCGGCTCTTCTCCTGGTCCAGGGGGGGTCGGTCGGTGGCATGTGCAAGACATCCCCCCCCAGTGTTGTTACAGCCATTATTGAAGAAAGAAGAAGATACCGTCGGCCTCGGCTCCTCTCCTGGTGCACCTTACGCGACGACCCTTTTGATGGGTGAGTGGAGCGTTGGGGGTGCAGCTGAGGGGCCCCCACCTGGGGGGGTGGGAGAGCCTCGTTCGCTCCGCCTCTCCCTCCCAGCGCACCCCACGCCGACACCTGGCATTGATATCCGTGATGTCCGGACCAGGCGATAAGAAGGGGGCGGGGGGTCGGAGGCAGAGGCAAGACATCCCCCCCCCGTGGCCTGCAAGGCGGAAGAAGAAGGGAATCGGGAGACCAGAACATTTCGGCCCATCCACGCCACGGCTGATGGCGGTTAGCTGGGTCCCGCCCTGCACGTGTCGAGGCCTCATCTTCCGGATGGGCGTAACCGTGGCCCTGTTGCACTTCGGGAGTTTCCGGAATGGGGGTAGGTATCTGCTGATTTGTATCTATTTCATGTTACCGTTAATGGGCGTGGCGGGCGGTGGGACAGACATGCTTGGAGCAGTGGGGGGTGGCGGAGCCTAGCTACCTCGTGGCTGCCGTAACGTCAAGCTTGGCTTTTTTCACTACTTTCATGTTTCTTATTTCTAGCGAAGTCAAAAACTCATCAGTGGCCTACTGATTTTTTTTTATTTCTTTCCCTTCCTTTTCAAGTGTGTTTCATGATAATCTACAATATACACTTGTACATATGAGTCTTATACAGGGCGGATCTCTGTATAACTATGGATAATTAGATATTAGGATGGCATACAAAGCTCCCAACCTTCTTATATTTTCTCTTAAAGGGTTTCAAATTGGGGACAAATATTAGGCTGTGCTCTAGAGGTTGACGGTGTTGCTCCACTGGTACTCGGGCCTTCTCATGAAGCAGAAGGAGCCGCTCTCAATCTCCTTAACTCTTCCCTTGCAAAGTTGACCAGATTCTTAGTCTGCAACTGCTTCAGCATACTTGCAGTTCCACACAAGTCCTTTTTATTGGGGTCTCCTCTTGAAAGCAGTCTTGCATATGCGGCAAGTAACTTTTCTTGCATTCACCTTTTTTAAGACTTGTGAAAATTAATTTCAAAACATTCAATAAATACGGTGTTACTATGCATTGTGTCAAATGCTTTATTAAAAATATGCAGAAAATGTTCCCTTTATTTGTTGTTAAGGTCTTTACAAGAGAATTTGAAAGGAGAAAGTAGGAGATGAATAACACATGTAGGACGTTAAATCTCAAACTGCAAAAATTGATAAAGAGGGTGGACCAAAGTCTGCATGATGAATGCCAGTGGAAGCGTTTCAGGCACACTGCGAAGATTTAAAAAAATATAAATATTGTCAAGTTTTACTTTGACTTCTGATGTTTGATCTCATTTAGTCACTTCAATCTAATTTTAAACACTAATTTTCTTTTTGTTTTGCAGATTAACTACAATACTTATTTTGGACTCCATATTACATGTTGTTTATTATATTATTTTGTTACTTATAGTTCTAGTTATTTATTGTAGTGTTATCTTTTAGTTATAGTTCCGGTTATTGTTTTAATAAAAGTTAATTAAAAAAGTACATACGTCTGTTTTTTTGTGGGGGTAGCAGTCATATTGTGGTGAAATTTTAACCTATGTGCTGACGTAAGTGTTCCATAAACTACTACTATGGAAACAGGCAAAATACTGTTTGGGGGTAGGGTATAATACGCAGGAATGCTGTAAAAATAAATGGGCAAGGGCTGTTTTGTTTTCCACTGTTGCAACATAAAGTGATCGATAAAAATCCGATAATCAGGCCTATCAGCGACAAAGACAGCAGGCCGAGTCTCTTTTGCTCAACGGCTCCCTCGTGGGACGAAGAAACGTCCTTTTTCACGAAATAGGAATATTTTACTTGCAGGACAGTTGTTAATTTCCCGTGAAAATACATTAGCCTGGAACATTGTTAGTGATAAACTGTAAATGCATCTGGGTCCTTTGCTTAAAAAAATATATATAAAATATATTTGTGAATTAGAATAAGAATATATGTTACAGCTATAGATATTTGCTATTAAAAAACCATTGAAATTCACTGAAAAAACCATAGGTTTTAGGCCATATATAGTTAGGGATTAGCATTTACAAAACCTTAATTTACTCGCACAAAACCATAGAAATTCGCATATATAGTTAGATGCAATAACTATATATCGCGCACCCGCAATCCACTGCTGATGATGTCACATATTACATCATTCATGACATGGTCAGTGACATCACTGATGATATCACTGATGACATCTCAAATGACATCACTGATGACATCTCAAATGACATCACTGATGATATCACTGATGATATCACTGATGACATCTGAAATGACATCACTGATGAAATCTCATTTGCCATTACTGATCACATCACTGATGACATCATTCATGTGATAATACGATGAACCTCTTCAGACTCTAATATAACCTTAGATACACTCAGTGTAAACAGACACTCACAGACTGTCAATCATGCATGGAGTTACTCACACACCTAGTCAGTCATGCAAAGAATCAATCACACCTCAATTTCCTCAACTATACAGTTATACACACCATTACTTATTAAAACATATACTAACACATATTTACTCTCTTATACAATCACTGATACAAGTTCACAATGATCCATAGAGCCACTCACACATTCACTGGCTCTTATGCACAGTTATTTATATATGTCAACTCTTACATGTACTGTGTTTTACATATGTACTTTGACATGTAGCACTGAGAAATCCAATCACTCACCAATACACTCATGCAGACAGTCAACCGCCCATACAGCTGTTTCCACATGCACTTTTGAACCCATACATCTAGTGAATCAACTGCTCACACATCTATGCACAGAGTCACACACCTCCCAGCCACCCCCACGCACACACTCACTCTCCCATACAAATATTTTGGCAACCAATCAATAACCCATATAGTTACTCATATAGCTACTGATCAACACATGCAGCAGTTTACAGAACTACAGAAATAATGATGCACAAATTAAGACAGTTTAGTCACTAACCCATGCACTCAGTGAGACACATTTAATCACTCTCTCATACAATCAGTCATGCACCTACTAAATCCTTCATCCAGACACTTATACATCCACTCATTCTTCAATATGTAAGACATATTTTAACTTTGCAGAAACATACAGTCACTGGATGATGTCATCAGTGATGTCATCAGTGATGTCACTGACCATGTCATGAATGATGTAATATGTGACATCATCAGCAGTGGATTGCGGGTGCGCGATATATAGTTATTGCATCTAACTATATATGCGAATTTCTATGGTTTTGTGCGAGTAAATTAAGGTTTTGTAAATGCTAATCCCTAACTATATATGGCCTAAAACCTATGGTTTTTTCAGTGAATATATATATATATATGTGTGTCCTTTACATACTGAGATATGGGGTTCCCATACAGTGTGAGGTAGTTCCTATAAATCTATTAAGGATTTGCATGTTTAGACAACATAAACTATGTGATAGGTGTCCAGACTGATTCCGACACCCTCTCAGGATATGTTCGCCTATATACCAGCTAGCTCACAGTGCCATTATGAATCCCTCTTACCAAGGAGAGAATAGTTTCTGGCAACTATCAAACATGACAACAATGACTCCTAGGGATTGTGGAAACAGTACAGTCATTTTCGCTCAGTCACTCATGCTGACTTTGTCTCAGAGAGATGCACAGAATAAATGGTGGGGGCGTTTTCAATAAGCATTTATTGAACCAGCATTATTCTAGTATAAAATATGTGTGCTTCAACAGCCATAAAAAAGAAACAGATATACATGATTATAAGCACCAATAGAGTAAAAGGATGGTATATTTCTATCATGGTGCTAATAAGGATAAGTATATGCAGGTATTTAAATACATGACAGTGATACTGTGTACTCCTACGATTCTAACCCTAACTAGATGTACCTAAATGTAGCTAGCATGTATGTAGGTGTAACCAACCCCATTGCCTCGTGTGAGAGAATGAAGGACCCCGTCTTGGTCTCGAGATGAACACCCCATGAGGGATGTCAGACAACTGCATGTAAGAGTGTCTGTGTGCAGGAACCTCAGGGTCTTCTGTCATTGTGTCAGCACGGACGTCTTTCACCTCTGCCTGCCCCAGTGTTTATGTAGCCAAAAGGTACCCTCATAGGTTCTACCTTGCTGTGTCATGTCGGCCGAGGATGATGATAGTGATGAACCTTATGCATAGTTATTATGCAGAAGATGGTAATCCTGCTATGATTCAGAGAATCCTCATGTATAATAAATTAGGCTAGTTTTTGGAGAAAGCCACACAACATTTATGCAGCACCCAATCTAGGTAAAAGGTCAGCACTAAACCTGTTATGTATTTCAGGGTAAATGTAGGTGAAAGGTTAGGAGACCACCCAGGCCTATATTGGGGTACATTGCGAATCATAACACCCACTCCTCATCCGACCGGACGATATACAAAAATGGGATGTCCTTCTTATTAATCACAAAAGCATTGTTAAAATGTCCAGAATCTAAAAAAATTAAAATAAAAACACCTAAAACTAAATCTTTAAAAAATATGTTCATATATGTTGGGAGCAATTGAGTACATCTGAAAGCCATGGTGCTCAGTAAGAGTGAAGAAGAAGAGAGAAACAAAAAATGTTTTGTTTAAAATCTAATTTTGGTTGCTTTGGAAAAAGGATGAATTCTTTCCAGCACATGGAGAGCCAAATGTTTGTGTGTCCTGTGTGGGAGACGCAACATCGCTGCTACTCTCATTTGCTGGTGATGGTCCCTGTTACACCTCACAAATCAGGTGAATTGAGCAAAGCAGATGGGGAAGCATTTGAAACATCCAAAGGCCTGTGTGCCTGTAGGAGAGCCTGTATCCAAACCAATAGGAGCTAAAGCATCCAGTGGTGGCGCTATGAATGCTGGCATCAACATGGCAATATGCTGACGACATTGCCCTACATAGGCCTTTAACAGGTTCAACAATACATCCATGTCCAGTGGCACAACCGATGGAAGTTTTAGGCAGAGATTAAACACGCATTCTTGTCTACAGAACAAGCAGAGGAAAACAGGCAAAACACAGTCAATCCAGACTGGTCGGAATGATAGAAACCAAGACTCGCTCAGTACCCAGAAGTCAAGGTGTGCCCAGAAGGGGTACCATGTGATCGCTGTAACGTTGCTCCAAGAGCGTTTTTACAATCTCCTTGGTGACTGGGACGTCCATTGCTTAGTAAAGAAATTTAAACCAGGATTCCCGCTACCAGTAGCAAGATCAGCGAGAGTCCTCCAAAAATGCCTCCAAACACAGACTGCGTAAAATCTGGAATTACTCCGAAGACTGTATGAAAGGTGCTTAACAGTCCAGAACCTACGGTCTTAAATAGGTGTACAATACTCTTGACAATATTACACATATAAAAAATACGCTGTACCATTTCTCTGAAATGGAAAGGGCTATTTGTTCGTACTAGTGCCGGTATCTCAGCTGAGGTCCTTGCAACCTGAAGATCAAAAGTCTCTCGGGCTGAGGTGAAGGGCACATCTTTTTGCAAAAGCATGGCTTTCAGTCTGCTCAGAGAATCAAACTGTATAAAGGAAATATTCAACAAAGGCCATCAATCAATCAATCAATCAATCAATCATGGCACTTCTAAAGCGCGCTAAATACCCCTGAGGGTCTCAAGGCACTTGGGGGGGGGGGACCGCTACTGGTCGAAGAGCCAGGTCTTGGGAAGTCTTCTGAAGGCCAGCAGGTCCTGAGTCTGTCGAAGGCTGGTAGGGAGAGTGTTCCAGGTCTTGGCGGTTAGGTATGAGAAGGATCTGCCGCCGGCGGTGGCATTCCAGATACAAGGAACTGTGGCGAGGGCGAGGTTGGCTGAGCGGAGGCTTCGGGTGGGGGTGTGGACGCTGAGTCAGTTGTTGAGGTATGTAGGTCCGGTGTTGTGTAGTGCTTTGTGAGCGTGGATGAGGAGTTTGAAGGTGATCCTCTTGTTGACGGGGAGCCGGTGAAGGCATCTCAGGTGGGGTGTAATGTGGCTGCATCGGGGGGCATCGAGGACCAGTCGTGCCGAGGCATTCTGGATTTGTTGTAGTCGTCTCAGGAGCTTGGTTGTTGTTCCTGAGTAGAGGGTGTTCCCGTAGTCGAGTCTGCTGGTGATGAGGGCCTGGGTGATGGTTTTTCTTGTGTCGGGGGGATCCATTTGAAGATCTTGCAGAGCATTCGGAGGGTGTTGAAGCAGGACGCGGAGACAGCGTTGACTTGCCTGGTCATGGAGAGGGTGGAGTCGAGGATGACCCCAGGTTGCATGCATCGTCTGTGGGTTCCGGGGCTGTGCCTAGCGTTGTGGGCCACCAAGAGTCGTCCCAGGCTGATGGCGTGGGTCCGAGAATGAGGACCTCCGTCTTGTCTGAATTCAGCTTCAGTCTGCTGTCCTTCATCCAGTCGGCTACGGCCTTCATTCCTCTTTGGAGGTTGGCTTTGGCAGTGTGGGGGTCTTTGGTGAGGGACATGATCAGCTGGGTGTCGTCGGCGTAGGAGATGATGTTGAGGTTATGTTGTCGTGCGACGTGGGCGAGCGGTGCCATGTAGATATTGAACAGCGTCGGGAGCATTCCTGTGGGACGGCGCAGATGATCTTGGTGGTTTTTGAGCAGAAGAGTGGGAGGCAGACGCTCTGGGTTCTGCCGGAGAGGAAGGATGTGGTCCAGGCCAGGGCCTTCTCTTGAATTCCAGCGTCATGGAGGCGTGCTGATAGGGTGAGGTGGAAGACTAAGTCAAAGGATGCTGATAGGTCCAGGTGGATGAGGGCGGCTGTTTCTCCTTTGTCCATCAGGATCCTGATGTCGTCAGTCTAACTGATGAGGGCGATCTCGGTGCTGTGGTTGCTGCGGAAGCCGGATTGGGAAGCGTCCAGGATGTTGTTGTCTTCAAGGTAGCGGATTAGCTGTTTATAGACAATCTTCTCTGTCACTTTTGCCAGGAACGGGAGCAGGGAGATGGGCCGGAAGTTCCTGAGGTCTTTGGGGTCCGCCTTGGGCTTCTTCAGAAGGGCGTTGATTTTGGTGTGCATCCAGCTTTCCGGGAAGGTTGCTGTCTCGAAGGAACTGTTGATTGTTTTCCTGAGGTGGGGCGCGCTGGTTGTGCTGGCTTTCTTAAGACGTGGTGAGGGCAGGGGTCAGATGGCGATCCGGAGTGGATGGAGTTCATGGTTTTGATGGTGTCTTTGTCGCTGACGCGGGACCAGGTTGTCAGGCGGCTGGTGCGGGTGGTGGTCGCAAGGGTGGTGGGCTCAGTGGTGGGTGTGGGGTGTCGGAGTTGAAGCTGTCGTGGATGTCGGTGATATTGTGGGGAAAGAAAGTTGGCCAGGGAGTCGCACAGGTCTTGTGATGGTGGGATGTCATTGGTGTTCGAGCTGGGGTTGGAGAGTTCTTTCACGATGTTGAAGAGTTCTTTGGTGTTGTGTGCGTTGTTGTCTAGGCGGTCCTTGAAGACAGTCCTCTTGGCGGTTCGGATGAGTTGGTGGTGTCTGCGGGTGGCGCTCTTGTGGGCTGTATGGCTATCTGGTGTTCAGTCGTGGAGCCATTTCTTCTCCAGCTTCCGACAGGTGCGCTTCGAGATCCGGAGGTCTTCGGTGAGCCAGGCGGCTTTTTTGTTGGTGTGGTTGGTTGTGGTGGTCTTGAGAGGGGCGAGGGTGTTGGCGCAGTAGTTGATCCACTGTTTGAGGGTGGTCGCGGTGGTGTCTGGGTCGGTGGGGTCGGTGGGTGGTCTCAGGGCGAGGGTGGTTGTCTGTTGGTCCTTGGTGACCTTGCCCCAGCAGTGGCGTGGCAGCTGTTGAGTGCGGTGGTGTGTGGTGGGTTTCTTGAAGGAGAAGTGGATGCAACTGTGGTCGGTCCAGTGGGGTTCGGTGGTGTAGTTGAAGGAGACGTCGGGCTTGAGGAAAAGATGGGATCCAGCGTGTGTCCAGCGGCGTGGGTGGGTGTCGTCACGAGCTGTTTAAGTCCCAGGTTGGCAAGGTTGGCGATCAGTGCGGTGGAGTTGGCGTTGTTGTTGTTCTCGAGGTGGAAGTTCAGGTCCCTGAGAAGAATGTAGTCCGTGGAGGCGAGAGCGTGGATGCTGACGAGGTCGGTGATGGTATCGCTGAACTGTGGTCGTGGTCCGGGTGGTCTGTAGATGAGTGTTCCTCTGAGGGTGGTGTTGGGGTCGGTGTGGATCTGGAAGTGCATGTGCTCGGCGATGGTGAGGGTGCCGTCGGTGTTGGTCGAGACTCTGAGGGTGTCCTTGTGGAAGATGGTGATTCCCCCTCCCACTCCATTGGAGCGGTCTCTGCGGGAGATCTTGTAGCCCTTTGGGATGGCTATGGCGATGTCTGGTGCTGAGGTGGCGTTCAGCCAGGTCTCCGTCAGGAAGGCGACGTCAGGGGCAGTGGAGTCTTGGAGGTCCCAGAGTTCAATGGCATGCTTGCGAGCGGAGCGGGTGTTCAGGAGGATGCAGCGGAGGTGGTTGGGTTCTCTGGCTAGTGGTTTGATGTGCTGTATGCTGGTGAATCTGCAGTTCCGGCAAGCGAAGGGCCCTTGGGTGCACTTCGGGGTGGCCCGGTAGCAAGGGTGGTCTTGTCCGGTGTTGAGTGCATGGAGGGTGCTGGAGTCGTAGTGCAGTCTGGCATTGCGGGGGTGCGGGGTCCAGGGGTCCTAACGCTGGGCGCAATCAAGGCGCAGACGGGCGCAGACAGGCTTGCCTTTGGAGCGCCTTCGGCGCACCAGTGGCGCATCTGCTGCGCTTCCGTGCGGTGACCTCCATAAGAGGCGAAGTGGGAGGGAGGGGCAGCTGGGAGGCGGGAGCAGGGTGGCCAATGGGCGAGGGAACGGACACAGAAGGCAAAAGGGGGGCGGGCCGCAGGGGAGCAGTGGCGGGAAGCGGGAGGGGCACAAGGGCAGTGGCACAAGGAGGAGCGCCTAAGTAGAGATAAAAAAGCAGAAATACCAAAGACAAGATACAAGACACGATACAATAAACAAATTGAGAAAAAGAAGCAAGATTAGCAGTTCAACCAAAACAGTCACCAAGAGTCGCCAGGGGTGGCTAACCCTCGGCAGCAGCGGGGGAGAGGCACAGGCACTCAGGAGGAGCCGTGCGGCGTGGGGAGTGACCTGAGGTCAGGTCTCACTCACTGCCACACGGCGACCTCCATAAGAGGCCAAGTGGGAGGGAGGGAGGGGCAGCTGGGAGGTGGGAGCGGGGTGGCCAATGGGCGAGGGGACGGACACAGAAGGCAAAAAGGGTGCGGGCCGCAGGGGAGCAGCGTCGGGAAGCGGGGGCGGGGGGGCACAGGGGGCAGTGGCGCAAGAAGGAGCACCTAAGTAGAGACAAAAAAGCAGAAATACCAAAGACAATATACAAGACACAAAACAATAAACAAATTGGGAAAAAGAAACAAGATTAGCAGGTCAACCAAAACAGTCACCAACAGTCGCCAGGGGCAGCGAACCCTCGGCAGCAGCGGGGGAGAGGCACAGGCACTCATGAGGAGCCATGTGGCGTGGGGAGTGACCCATAACGGCGTCTCCCTGACTGTGTGGGTCAGTGGAAGCAATACTTGCATACAACATATAATCCTGGAACTTACTGTGACTAGATATGTGATACCTGGAAGCATCCCACAAAAACCTTGATCATTCAGCATTAAGAAACTCCCATTCGGGAGCAGTTTGAAAACTGGATTATTCACGGCAGCTGTTGACCCTTTCAAATGACAGGACAAGTTTGGAACTGAACCAATACAGGACCATGAAGCATGATATCCTGGCAAATGAGTGATCTACTCACTCAATTGTCTCAGTCTGTACCGCTGAGAAACACTTCAGTGTCTCCATTCCTGCATCTAAATCTATACAGTAATTGCCAAGATTCATGAATGAATTCCATACCCATTGTTTTATACCTGGTGGTGTTCTAAGTGATATTGAAACTGGAAGGTTGTTACTAACAAAGTGATGTGTCCCTGAATTAATCTTTCTGTGGATGTTGACTCTGCCACTGTGACAGGTAAGTGGTCTAATTTTTCAATGTGCAGCATTGTATATTTCACATCCCTTTGTGCCATTGTTGTCTGCTTTTCAGTCAAATTATATTCAGAGAACAGAGAAGTACTGTTGATATATCTCCAGGGCACATAACCAGAGCGCAAGGATTGTAGCATCCAGCTTAATGACACAATGGAACATAACTGTGATTTCCCCTGTTGTGGAATGCACAGATCTTGTTCCAGTATATCTATGGCAGATGATACAATGTTGCTCAGTGAATACATTCTGGAAGTCAGTGTGGCCATACCATTTTCAACCCCAATCTTTTCTAAGTTAACTCTGTCAATTTCGGGGACCTAGCAAAACATCTCTTAAATCCATGTCTTCTAAGAGGAAGGACAAGTGTTATTTCACCTGTGATAGTGTTGAGGTCCTTAGTCAATCTAGGCATAACTTTCCAACAGTGTATAATGTCACCACCACTGGATATTCTTGTTGTACATAGCGTAAGTCAGGCCTTTGGATACTAAACCCTTGGCGGTACCCTTTAATCCTGACTGACACCTATTTGTGTCGATAGGCCAAACTAACCATCTCTTCCAATTGGGGTCTGTTAAATTGTATGAAACGCCTTTTCTGTACAGTTCTGCCATCCCATAAAGTGTGAAGTTGGAGAAATACAAGGTGGGTTCAAGTCCTTAATCTGGGCTAACCCACGATAGGAAGTCTGTTGTACAGTGTCGTTGAGGAAGATAATTTGTTGTGGTATGACAAATGCTCTAAATAAAGCTTATGTTCCCTGAACTTGCCAGTCCTTAGTACCCCAGATAGATTTTATGTGTATAGTGTCTTTCCTTAAGTAGTAACCCTGTTCAAACAGTTGGGCAATAGAGGATCTGTTTGGTGTTTGTCAGCATATTTTCCATGCAGGTGAAATGCAACCTTATAGTAATATGAGCATGGATCTGATGTCTTAAACCCAGAAAAATAAGCACACTTGTGTGCAAAGACGTTTGAGCTACCTTTCAGCGGTGTTGGGCAATGTTCCCTTTGGTGATATGTGAATACATTACATGGTGCATTTGTTTTACGCAGCAAATGATGACCATAGTGTTGGTAACAATACAAGGTATCAAAAACAGATGAGTCATCAAACATTTATTTTTTGAAAAGGCTGCGGACAGTTCTAAATCAGACAGTATAATATTTAGAGTCTCAAAATCCCATTCATCAGAGTATATACTGTAGGTGGTAATATCATTCAAAGAATTTTTAAATACATAAAGTATTTTCAACAGTTCAGTGGAACCAAATACATCATATAAAACTCTGTCCCAAACTATCCCATCAGGGACTAGAACTGCTGTAATGTTCACTTTGGACATGTCTCTCTGTTCACGATGAGCTGACTCATGATGTTTCAGTGCCAATTTCACACATGATACTGCAGAGAGTTCTGGGAGATAGTGTACATTCACAAGCAAACAAATTATAGTCACCAAACCTATCCAGAAGAGTAGGAACAGTATTTCAGTTACTATCCAGAGCTGTAGCCATGGTGAGACTAGGTATGTCTTTTTCAGCCAAAGGTAGAAACCATGAAGTTGTTTTTTATGGGAAACTTGAAATGGCAGTGGCTCAGATTCACTAGGATGAAGAGAAAAATTGTCAACATCGATGAAAAAGCCAGATGCAGTACGATCTATCTTTGGTAGCTCGGCAGGTCTAGTTGAACTTGCGGATGACTCCTGTAGAGGCATATTGATGTAGATGTTGGTGTTAGCTCGAAATAATATCTGCGTATTATTTGATTGACGTTGTTGATTAATTTCAACAGGAATGAGTTCCATTTCATTGTTGGTAACTTCATTTCTATGTATAGAGGATTCTTCAAATGTTACCAGTATTTCTGTCTGAACCTCCTGTATGGTAGCGAGAGGAGATCAGCGGCTACCAAGGCACCCACACAGCCTGCTATTTGAAATCGGCCAAAAAGTGTGGTTCGTTCATATCAATGGCGATGAATCTCTTTTCTTTTTGCTGACAAGAGGCAGAAGAAGTACTGTTCTTGTTCCTTAGACAGCCAGGACAGGTACAGCCATTCTGCAAGATGGCCCAAATTCTTTCTTCTCCACAATCTTTTCTCTGACCAGATCCTCGACTTTTGGGATCCAGGCCGATTTTGCCGTTATCGATTGTTCTTCCCCAGTGGTGGTGCAGTTTATTTGGACATTGCTTTGTAGTGCCTGGAATTCATTGAATTCCTGTAAAACAACCAAACGGTTATCAATAACAAATGGTTTTTCATCCGCCACTGTGCTGCCACAATCAAGGTCAGGTATCCAAATTCTCATCCAAAATAGGACCTCGTAAGAAGTGCAGCCTCCCAGGGAACTTCTTGGCATAGTATTAAGTGCCCTCAGGACCCCATGTAAGTGATTGGCCCAAGTACCACCCTAATAACCTTGCTATTAAGGTTTGCGTTGAGCCTCGGTGTTTCCTTTTCACAATCAAATTTCCCTCTGGATGATACAGAGAGGTGTACCGCAATGCAACACCCAAACTTCCCATGGCATCCTTGTAAGCCCAAGATCTACACGTGGGGTCACGGTCAGAATATAATGTGCCAATTGCGTATGTTCCTAGAAAGACTTGCAAATTCTTTATAACAGTTAGGGCGTCAGCCTCATGCTGAGGCCAAACCCACAGGAATCTAGAGCATGAATCCACTGCAACGAAGATGTACCTGTAGGCCCCGTACAATTGTAGGGGGCAGCAGTGGTCAAAATAGACACAAGCGAGAAGTCTGTCTTAAATCAGTAGTTGTGTTTGAGGTGGACGTGCTATGGTGGAACCCTTCATCTGCTGACAGATGTCACACTTAAGGACAAATGCTTTTTTCTGTTTAGTTAAACCTGGCACCAATAGCAGTGTTTCAGTAGTGAAAATGTCACAGTAACCCCTGCGTGTGCTGAACCCAGACCCTCTTGTGGAGCTAGAATTAAACCTAATCGGCGATCCATGTTTGGTACTACTCTATCCCCCACTACTGGAATTTGAGCATACAGAATATTTTGCACATCTAACTTGTAGGAGTACTTGAGTGGAAAGCCTTTTGACAAGGCTGAGCTGTTTTTGTGTGAAGTAATGACAACTACCATTGTGCTTCTGTCTATTCTTGTGCTAGAATGAGTGATTTAGGCTATGACAGCAGTTTGCACAGTCACCTTGGCGGCTTTATCAGCCAATGATTTTCCTTTTGACGGGAATGCCATCTCGTTATTGACTCAGCGTATGAATCACATGACCCTGTGACAAGTCTTTTTTCAGCTCTGCCACTTGTTCCCAAAGTAATTTATGCTTTATTGTGCAAACCTTTGAGTCTTTAAAACCATTCTGCCCCAGTAGTGAAGATATTTATTATAAGACTGGACACAGTAAAATTAATCGTACGCTATAAGTGTGGGGAATTCCAGATGTGTATTTGTTAGTGCCAGTAAGAGGGCTTTTAATTTTGCCTGCTGTGCCATGCAGCATCCTAGAGACTGTGTCTTCGTACTGCTAGGATGGAACTTGCCTTCCTGCATACGTCCTTTTACATTCGCACAAGCTGTGCTCTATTGCTGTTTACTACCTATGGTAGACAGAGCAGAACCGTCAGTGTAAATGATGTATTCAAACTGATCTAGAGGCATTATTTCTTTTGGAAGGTTATATTCTTGTTCATATTGTAGAACTGCTTGTGTTTTTAATGTAGAATCAAATGTGTAGGCTACATCTGTTTCAATGAGAGAATTAGCCCTTTGTATCCATCGTATATGTAGTGCTTTTGCGTTTGGATAGCTAGATTTTGCACCAGACTCTAAGGCCAATACCGTGGTTACAACAATTATTCATTTCCACGGAGCCAGCGCTCTTATTCTTACTACAGCAGTCTGTACTGCTGTCAGAATTTTTACTGTAGAAGCAAAGCGCATTTCAGCATTTGTGTGCATGTTTGATTTGTATGCTATGGGTACTCAGACTGACCTGTGATTACATGGATCACCAGACTCTTGGGGCCTTATTTATGAGCCTGTGCGTCACTTTTACGCCGCCGGTGCGTCACTTTTTGTGACGTACCAGTGGTGTAAAAAATGCACCTTGTTGCGCTATATTTACAAAGTGACGCATCTAGGTAGATGCGTCACTTTGTAAACCCCTGTGCCACATTATACCTGCACCAGGTATAATGTATGCAAGGGGGGAGTATTGACGCAAGAAAGGTCGTGGAAGTGACGCAGTGAAATCGATGAGATTTCACTGCGTCACTTCTAGGACGCCGTTGCGTCAAAATCTTGCGCCTGCCTCACAGCAGGCGTAAGACTGACGCAGACCCTTTCACATGGGGATTGCCCTATGTGAAAGGATGCATTGCTGGAGTTGCGTCACTTTTTTGACACACTCCAGCAATGCGTCACTTTTGCGCTTACAGATACGTCAGAAATACTGACGTATCTGTAACTCCTTGCGACATGATGCGTAATACAATAAATATGATGTATCAGGAATGTCGCCAGGAGTGCGCACTGAGAAGTGACGCATCGCTGCTTTCACGCATCGATGCGTTATTTCTCATAAATGAGGCCCCTGGTTTTTACACGTGTGTGTAGGTGTTTTGAAGCTATCATGTCTGCTTATGAGGAACAAAGACGTTCTGTGTGTTCCTGTGTCCATTGTCGAATTGAAAACTCAGGTCTGAATAAATTGTAGAAAGGTTTCACTTTTTCTGCGTAATCTAAAATGTATGTCTTTGGAGGTTAGAGCAGCGCACACATTTCTAAAAAGTTAGCTGCTAGGCTTTTTCCTTCACTTGAGAGCTTGTCTCCCAAAAATAGGACATTGAGGTGGGCTACTTTCGATTTTTTAAAGTTGAATTTGTAGCCCTAAGAGGCGAACCCCAGAATAATGTTGCTCACCCTGGTCAAATGATCCAATAAATCATCATCCGTCAGATAAATATCATCTACATAGGAAAATGCCTCCTCATCAACATTTTTAAGTTACTCTGTTACTCTAACTGAAACAACCCGGGCTATTCTTATACCCTATGGGCAGTCAACAGAATTGATTCTGAGAGCCTAGGTCTGAAAATGCTGTCAAATGTCTGCTTTCACACAGCAGTATGTTTTTCTGGTAGTTCTCCTATTTTCACCGCTTTGCTCACAGTTAACTACAATGCTCTGTATCTCTTTATGGTATGACTCCAGTATGTTCCAGAAGTTTTGAGAACATTACGTGTTTATATGTTGTATGTCAAGTGGTGTTCAGTTTTTTCACGAGTGTTTTTAAAGTTATATCCCTGCATCCAACTATGCTTTCTCTCAAAGGAGACGCCTGATGTGTTTTATTATGTCCCATTAGATTAAAGCACTAATTAGTTATTATCTCTAAGGGCACCTACTATAGAGGAGCACATTGGTTGAATTACCACATTGGGTATGGCCCTGCCCACATGAGAGGTGGACAGGCAATTTGTGCTAACTTTTCATCCAGTTTTATTCCCTGTACAGATGCTACGAGTCAAAGACTAAACCGTATGTATGTTGAAGTGGGTACACAGACATTAGGTGTGCATCCTCACTTTATTATAGGTTTTCACAAGGAGTGGCATGCATGGGGCTGGTCCCCATGTGGTCCTGAAGTAGAGGTTTAGGGGATACCTCGAAACATGTCGACCGAAAATTTGGGACTGTGTACACATAACAGATATATCTTTTCCCTACTATTTAACCCCTTTGTATCCTTACCAACTGGGAGCAAGAAGAAAATATTAGCTCACTAGCTAGGTATTTTTAACATCACTGTCACCACTCCACGAACATTGCACTACACATTTCTTCAGAAAAAAGTGCTCCTATGTAGTTCCGCAGGTCCCAGCTCGCCCCAAACAGCAGCTGTTTGGGATGGCCCCAATGGTGAAGCACGTCACCTAGGGGCAATCCTGGGTGAGTGAGGGGACTCAAGAAAAGAATTTTCTTTTCTTTGGACAGGGGTTTGTTTTTTCGCGCATTCAGCGGAATCCTAATTCAAACTGCAACAACGCTACATTTCACCAAATGTTTCTCTTGCTTGTTTGCTTTTTGGTGCACAATAGATATCATCCACAGTACTACTGGACAGTCATTTTTTTTTTTTTTTTTAATTTGTTTTTATTGCAGAATTAGAAACCAGTTCACAAAATAGATTAACCAGTACACTTATGGTGTCCCAATGCATAGACAAAGTAAGCAGAATATCGTACACAGCCATTTAGCCCACAACCCGGAGGCCGGGCGGCGCATCGATCCGTACGTCCAGCAAGAACATCACAGTGATTACCCCAGAGGGATATCTGGTTAATAACATCATTCTGTATCTGCATTTTACCCCCCTAAACTCCCGCCCCTCCCCTTACACCAGCCGGCATGCTCCAGCGATCCATGTGAGCGACTTCGCACTTGTAACCCTGGTCCCATACCTATCTTCCAGTGGACGCCTATTATGACGACCCAGGGTACCTCTAATATCACCCTTGCAGCCTGTCTGGGCCCTCTCGGTACCCTTGGAAGCGTACCTAACCCTAGGTTCAACTGCAGTGTCTCCCAGAACATGGCCTCGGTGCCTAACACCTTCCCCAAACAACACCCTCTCCCCTCCCCCCCCCGCAACCGCTGCTGATGTGGGCCTGGTCTTGCTAACACTACAGTGGAGCGCGCTACATATCGAGTGGTGCCTTTGCTCTATCAAGCCTCATGGTGCCCCAGGTGTGTAATATGTCTATTCTTCGTCCTTCACCATCTAATCACGCAACGCTTGGACTACCATCTCCCACGCCCTTGACATTTCCAAGCTCTTGTCATTATCAATCCTGACAGCCTGTCTCATCCGGAGCACACTCTCACATTCAGACCATTTCAGCAGTTCATTCACCCATCTCCTCCCCGACGGTCCCTCCTTAGACTTCCAGTGCCAGGTAATTTCTCTTTGTGCCAATTTACTCATTACTTTTGTGTTCTTTGTGTGCGGAAACCAGAGCAATAGACACGCCACCATGTCAAAGTCCACCTCCCTGTCGGTCACCACATTCAGGAGTTCCCCCACTTCCAGCCAGTACGTCCCCAACTTTGGACAGCCCCACAGCAGGTGGTCTATGTCAACCTCTGGCGCCAGGCACCTCGGGCACAGTGCTCCATGTACCCGGAAGTACCTTTTGATCTTTTCCGGGGTCAGGTAAGCCCTGTGTAGGATATAAAAGTGTACCTGTTGAAAACGTGCATTCCTTGTCCCTTTCCATGTTCGTTTCAGAATATGTCCCCACACCGTGTCTGGAATGGGCCTACCTATACTATCCTCCCATTTCGATTTCAGTACCAGAAGCGGTTCCAATCCCTCATGTAACATCCTGTTATGTAGGCAGGTCACCGCTTTAAACGTACCCGCGGCCATCACTACATATTGGGAGGCCATGGTCGTTTCTGGCTCGAGGAGCCCTCCTTTCCAGTGTTTCTGTATCGCCGCTACCACTGCCGCATGTAAAAGGAAGCTCCCGTCCGGTAGACCAAACTGTTCCTGCAACGTCTGAAAGGGGACCAACATTCCATCCACATACAGATCTCCCACCATCTGTAAACCTAACTCCTCCCATTCCGACAGCGGGGACCAATCACCCCCATGTGGCAGCGCAGTCAACATTCCCAGTGGTATCTCTGGGGCATACGGCCGGGCCTTCTTTGCTCTCTTCAAACTCCTGTGCCAACACAACCTGATCGTATTTTCTTCCATTGTAAGGCCCCTTAACTCTAGTTTCTGTTGCATAACTATGTAGGCCAGGACGTGACGTTGTATACCAGTCCCTCGTTCGTGTTCCGGCCCTCTGAATTCCCTGGCCACGTGTTGTGTGAATATTTGAAGCTGCGCTGCCAAATAGTACAGCTCAAAATCGGGGACTGCCATCCCCCCTTCGAGCTTGGGTCTAAGCAAAGTATTCAATGCTACTCTGCGTCGTCCGTGACCCCAGAGGAAGTCCGTTGTCAGCATCCTTAGTTCTTTAAAGATCCGCTGAGGAATCCAGATGGATAGGGTGCGGAAGTAATAGAGCAACCTCGGGAGCGCCATTATTTTCAGTAGTGCCACTCGGCCCAGTACTGACAAAGGGAGGGAGGCCCAGAAGGATATACAACCTCTCAGTGCACGTATACAACGCCCTACGTTACCCTCCAACAGACTCGCGGCCTCATGATAGATGCGGACTCCCAAATACGTGACACAAGATGGCTCCCAGACCACACCCAACTCACGAGGGGGACATTGTGTGTCCGCCCTAAGCGGAAAGATACAAGTTTTATTCCAATTCACCTTAAGTCCCGACAACTGACGAAACCTGGTCAACATGTCCATCGCCCCCGTCAGGGCCTGTTCCACATCTGCTAGGTATAACAACAAATCGTCGGCATACAGAGATATGTAGTGTGATTGCTCACCCTGTTCGATCCCCTGATACATGGCCCCAGACCTAGCCTGCGCCGCCAATGGTTCCACTGCCAGTGCAAACAGCAGTGGGGACAACGAACACCCCTGCCTCGTCCCTCTACGGACCGGATAATCCGAAGATACAATCGAGCCCAGGCGTACCCTTGCCGTGGCCGATGAGTACAACACTCTCGTCCATCTGCCAAACCCCTCACCTATACCAAACTTCCCCAGTACCTCATCCAAGTAAGCCCATTCAAGGCTATCAAAAGCTTTTTCAATATCAACCGATAAGACCGCCGGTCCTTAATCAGTGTCCGCAGCACTGTCCAATATCCTGATCAGTCGGCGTATGTTTAGCGACGTGTTCCTAGTAGGAATGAACCCCGCTTGGTCCCCGTGCACCAGTCTGGTCATGTGTGGAACCAATCTGGTGGCCAGGATACGACTCAATATCTTATAGTCCACAGTCAGCATGGACAAAGGCCTATAGGACGTTACATCAGATGCCTCTCTACCGGGTTTCAGCAGCGGTACTACAGGCGCCTCCCTCATTGATCTGGGCAGGTACCCCAATCTTCCAGCCTCAGTATACACCACCAATAGTCTGGGCGCCAAAATATCCACGTATTTCTGATAAAATTCGATCGGCAGGCCATCTACCCCAGGTGTTTTGTTCCTTGCCATTTGTTTAATGGCCACTCTAATCTCCGTTAGCGTTATAGGCCCTCCCAATTCCTTCGCTTCCTCGTCATCCAGCACTGGGAGCGGTACTGAGTCCAGGTATGCTCTGATTTCTGAGGCCTCCACCTCTAAGTGGCATTCATACAACTTCGCGTAATAAGACTGAAAGCGTGCCAGCACCACCGCCTGCGAGTAGACCATCTCCCCTGATTCAGTTCTTATGCTCATAATTGGGCAGCCTCTAATTTCCGGGTTGGCAATCCTGGCAAGCAGCTTACCCACTTTATCCCTCTCGGCATGCGCTTTAATGGCGTATTGCTTATAATCATAACTCCGCAGCCGTTCCGTTTCGGTCGCCACTACCTCTTTAGCCTCTAATAACCGGTCTTGTAAGTCCCGTCGCTCAGGCTTACGCCGTTCCAAGTCCCTTAATACATCCTCCGCTTTCGCAAGTGCATTCAAAACTGACGTTCGTGCATTCGAGAACCTGCCCATGCATGCTCCTCTCACCACCACTTTCATCGCATCCCATTCCGTAGATCTGGTATTAGCTGAGCCCTCGTTTTCCTCAAAGTAGTGTTCTATGCCCTGTTGGACCGTGTCACTAAACACCGAATCCTCTAAGGTGTCAGGCCGTAGCCGCCATGTTGGAACCGCTGATCTCGCACGTTGCCACTGCACTAATACCAACAAGGGATTATGACCATGTTAAGATGGTCCTAGTCAGGTATTCCGTGTGGGTGACCATGGCAGCCAGGGGGCTACTACACAAGACCGAGTCTTTCCTGACGTGTAACGCATGGAGAGCCGAAAAAAAGGAATAATCCCTACTATCAGGATGCTGCTCCCTCCATACATCTAGTAATCCCCACCTCTCTTGCCAGTCCCTCCTATGTGTGGCTAACCTGCGTACCGGGGAATCAGCCAGCGGCGGGTGCGACCTATCAAGTGCCACATTAGTAATTGAATTGAAGTCACCTCCTAGGATTATGGGGCCTGCCAGGAAATAGGCCAGTGAACTCGTAAGGCCATCAAAAAAGTGAGCCTGATCAACATTTGGGGCGTATACACTGCATAAAACCACATCCCTGCCATATAACCTCCCCTCCACCATCACATATCTACCCTCAGGGTCCACCAACTGATTCGTAACCTGGAACGGTATGCCCGCCCTTACCCATATCAGCACCCCTCTAGCAAACCCTGAATAAATGGTACCAAATACCTGACCCCGCCACCTCTTCTGTAGTGCAGTGCATTCTTGCTTAGTTAAGTGAGTTTCCTGTAACATTGCAATCTGGACACCCCGCCTCACCAGATAAGCATGCACCTTGTGGTGTTTGACCATTGTTCGCAGTCCCCGGACATTCCATGTTAAGCATTTCAAATTAGGTAACGTCCCCATGGTAATCATTACTGTACCAGTTCAATAGCAACCAGTTGCTGCCCACATCGTTGCAGTTGCTTCCCCCCAACATAACTGTTGAAAAAACTCCCCAAACCCCACTCCCCAGGACAGAGCCTAATAACCCAGTTTCAGCCCTGTTCCAAACCTGTAACACAGCACACATCAGTCTAATCTGTGGTCACCACCACAGAAGGCCTTAAGGGCCACAAAGGGGTGAGTTATCGCCGACCCAGGGCAGGCGGAGCCCCCGCCCCGCGCCTTCCATCCCACACTGCTCGTGCAACACCATACCTGCCGGCCCTTCAATCACTAGGAGAGCCTGCCCCCGTAGAAACAACGAAATCGGCCAGCCCAGTCAATAGTCACTCATTAAAGAGTCCATCTAATGTCTGTGGGGTGACCGCAGGGCCCTTCGAACTCTCAGCCTCCGATAGTTCTTCTCCAGATCTACCTCCGTCCTCACCAGAGTCCGATTCCACCACCGCCTTCTCCTGTTGCGACCTCGTAATACTCGCTGTTGCAGCCAGCGCCCCCTTCTTGTCCGCGGCCATCTGACCATCTCGCTCCGCTCTCTTGAGCTTGTTTCGTGAGCGGATTCGTTGCGATTTTCGTATCTGGAGCGGTTTATGTCTCTCACGTTGATTTTTACCAGTCCGGTCCGTGCCGGCTCGATACAACTCAAGCCACGACCATGCTTCATCCGGGGTCTGAAAAAAATGGGTGTTCCCATCCAGGATAACACGTAGTTTAGCCGGGAAGAGCAGGGAGTATTGAATGCCTTCCTCCCTCAGCTCTTTTTTCACCGCTAGGAAGGACGCTCTGATCTTTTGGACCTCCTGTGTGTAGTCCGGGAAGACCGTAACCCGACTATTGTACACCTGAAAGGGGCCCAATGTGCGAGCCCTCTGTATTAACAGGTCCCGATCTTTATAGTGCAGGAGTTTCACCACCATCGGCCTAGGTGGTCGGCCTAGCATCGGTGGGCGAGCTGGCACCCTGTGTGCCCGTTCCAGGGAGAAGAAAGGAGATAGACCCTCTAGCGCCACCACCGTTTTGAACCAGTTCTCCATATAGGCCACTGCGTCGTCCCCTTCGATTTTCTCCGGAAGGCCTACAACCCTCACGTTGTTCCTCCGATTACGACTTTCTGCATTCTCTGCTCGTCTCTCTAGTGTGTCCAGGCGGCTGAGGATATCCGTCAGTTTATGTTCCGCGGTCACCACCGCCAGCTTCAGTTCTTGAAGCAATTGTTCATGGTCTTTTACTTTGTCCGATAGCTTGGCATGGTCCGCTCTCAGGAGACCCAGCCCTGTGGCGACCTGCGCAATGTCCTGATGCAAAGCCTCCTTAGTCGCAGTTATTGCTTCCAAAATGTTGTCCAGTCGCTGGTTCAGCCTCTGTTCCTCCTCCGTCACCACTGGGGAAGCCCGGGCCCCGCCATCTCGGATCAGCGCAGTCGAGTCGTCCCGGTCCTGTTCCATGATGGAGGCCCCGCCAGCAGCCGCTATCTTAGCTGCTTCGGGCGTCGTCATACGGTCGTCGCAGGCCTTCCTCCTGGTCTCGTGATCCCCGTCTCGGGAGCCTTGCTCTCTATTGTCGGTCCTAGTGCAAACGCCCCAACTGGGCTGCCGAGCCGTGACCCTCTTCGACGGTGCCGATAGCCACTAGAAGCCGGGGCCGCCCGTTATACAATCACCAAGGCAGAGGTTGGGGGGGAGGGGAGGATAGAGGCGGATGTCGTGTCAGCCATACCCCAGTCCAACGCGGGCCCCCGCACCTCCAAGTCCAGTCCCCAGATCCGTTCAGGTGGGCCCTAGCTTCTCGAGCCCTGTTGAAAGAGGCTCACACTTCGTTTCGGTTCCGGTCCGCCTCGCCCCTCGAGCAGAGACCTTGTCTCTCTACGCCGCCATTTTCTTCCCTCTCGGCGCAGCACCTCCGGCCTCCACCATCGGGTCTCAGCGTTATGATTGGTCTCCCGAAAGCCCCCAGCTGCTCTCCGATGTTTCCTCAACACTTCTCACGAGGAAACCGCCGTTCAGGGAACGCCAAAGGTGTAGTTTTCAGGAGAAATTGCGGGACCATGCGCGGAGCTGCAAGCTCACGCCGCCATCCCGATCGGCATCCAAGCCACGCCCCACCGTACTACTGGACAGTCATGTGAGTCCTCCAATCTCTTCTGCTTGTGTAGCTAAATGCTACTGCCAACTGACAGTTTCAAGATGGCCCTAAGGAAAGGTGCTGCCAAGAAAGTGGGCATCAGGGAGGAGAAGGAGAAGCAAATTTCCACCACTGATGTGCCAGGCGGAACCTTTTTCAGCAGACTTGTGCCTGATGCGCTGGGCTCTGGGGAACTAGGTTCGGAGCAGCAATCTGACTCCAATGGCACCCCCCCCAGCCTGAGCCCAAGCCCATGTCTTTCAGTGAGGCAGCCACTGCAATCATGTCAAAGCAGACAAGCAAAGACATTTAATTGAATTTGTCTCTTTCGCAAAACATTGCCCAATCATTGCAGGAAAGTGGACAACGGCTGTAGCCATCAATGGATCTTACTGAGGTAGGAGCAGAAGAAGAGGTTGAGCTTCCTGCTGGGCAAGAGCTTCCTGTTGCACAACCATCGGCTTCCAGATCTCCAGCAAGTAAAAAAAGAGTACTCAACCCTTTTCTCCAAGCTCCCTTCTGATGATATGGACATGGATTGAACCCTGACTGAGTCTGAGACATGCAAGGAGAGGCTCAAGAAAAGGAAAGTTCCTGAGAGCCTTACAATTATGGAAGGAAGTGAGGATTATAAGCCAGTCATTTTGGAAGCTGGCCTGGAGGGGACTGACATTACCCCTCTCATTCAACCTGCTCCAAGGGATGTGGCACCACCACCACCGGCGTCAGCTCCCATTTTGTAAGGTTCAAGCTGAGAACTGCATCCACAACTAGCTCAGTAGAACTATGCCCTGAGTCAATTGTGGACACACCCACCTACCTCCAGTTCTTCAGGCATGGGTAATGGCACCAGTGGCCCACAGCAAAGGTACACTACCTCAGTTTTGGACTTTATGGTTAGCAAGCAGGGAGACAACATTGCAATATGCTCTATTTTCAATGCTAGTGTTGGTTGAGGTAAGTTTGATGCACACTATGGTACTGAAGGCCAAGCGACCCTTTTGCAAAAACAATATACAGTCTGCTGGAAGGTGCACCCTAATTAACTTTCTGCACATGGTGGTGGTCAAGGTGATGTGAGAGGGGAATCGGCTCCCAAGTTTCTGATCAGAGTAGGCAGTGTAGTTGATGAAGAGGAACAGTGTGACATCTTTATGTAAAGCGGCCGTGTCCCCAGCAGTGCGCCCGTATCACCAACTTCAGCAAATTCATAATGGCTCAAGAGTCTGATAGAGATTTCACAGCAACAGCATAATGTGACTGCCCCAAGATGCACATTGAGTCTATCACCTCTTGGTCCTCTCCTGAAGTAGCCTGCATCATTTGCACCAAAAAGAAAAAGAAATTCAGGCTACAATTACATGCATCTTTAGGCAGGAGGGGACCTCCAAATGCAACAACCCAATGGCACATTTGTACAACAGGAAGCTGGCTAAAATGTGAGTGCTGACCTCCTTCCTGTTGCTTTTGTGGAATGAGTGCTTTTTTTTAGAGATTTGGGTGGCCATCTGCCCCAAAGTACTGAGTGGGCACAGGGAGGAAGGGAAGCACACCTTGATTTCATTTTGCCATGTATTGAAACCTTGTAAATGCCACATTAACTGAAGCAGACGCACATTGCACTGCCAACAATGCAGTGCCAAATTGAACATTGCAGCAGTTACGTCATGACACTGATGAAATGCCATGGAAAAGGAAGCGATGGGTGGATACAATCTACCTCACTTAACAAATATAGTTAGTCAAGAGAGTAAACAGAAATACCCCCCACTTTGAACCAAAGCTTTAACAAAAGCATTCCAAGCAAGCACAGCAAGTGAGCACACCCCTCACCAGAAGGGTTCCCTTGTTTCTTCATCCAAGTAATTATGTATTCCTCATTTCATTGTTCAAGTATTCTTCACCCTTTGATACCCTTCATTTATGCTTAACATTCTCTCATCCAGTCTTTCACAATTGAACACCATCAATCCATATATATCCATCCATCCATTCATTCACCTATCAACTGCCCTTAACCATCATTTCACCAATGCATCTATTTACCGCCCCACACATCCTTTCACACATTGTCCCTTTCACCTATCCTGTTTTAACCTACCTGAGCATTCCTTTGACCCATCAAACCTTTCATCCACAGAGGCAAGGATCCTATCTATGCTCTTCTATCCACCTTTCACCCACCCATGCTTCCTATCACCCACCTATGCATCCGTTCACCTTCAATCATGCATCCTTTCACTCATATAGCCTTTCACCCATCCTTTCTCCTTAATCTTTTTCCGTTTTCCATCAACTCATCATTTTAGCATTCATTATGAGTTTTGTCTGCTGAGCTGCAGATAAAAAAGGCCATTAGCTCAACCCCCCTGTAGCTGCTAAAAGGAGGGCTCACAAAATCCTTGCACTGAGTCTATTTGTATTTGTCAAGAGCAAGCAATGTTACTTAACACCGTCTGCTCCTTCCGCTGCTGGAATTTCCCCTCTGACCGCCAATCCATCTGCTCCGCTGGCACTGGCCACTGGTGGTTGGTGAGGCTAAAAAAATTCCACATTTCAGATGCTACTTATGGCTCCCCTTATTATTATTATTTTTTTAGAACAAAATACAACCCCAGTACATCACTATAGTTTGGTTGCAGCATGTTCTATCAAAAATATCACATTGGTCATTTTATCTGTTGGCAAAGTTTGAAAAGCCAGATAATCAAGCAAACCATAAACATTTCGTAATGGTGGGGCAGAGCTATGATGACTCTAAGTAATTGGAGTGCAATAAAGATAGGAGTTGGCCTAACGGCTAGGGCGGTCTACCTCGAATTTGGGGAACTGGGTTAGAGTATCGGCAATCACGCTGAACATCCAGTGATTCTGGGAAAATCACTTAATCTCCCCTTGCCTAACAAAAAATGAATCTGTCCTCATGTAATGCATCTGGTGCTATGTAAAGTGCTCTGATACTCAATTCAGGTCAAGTTTGCGCTATATAATACTCTGTAAAAAAAAAGGGTTGGAATAATTGGTCAATGAAGGATATATTGTCTTGGTTGGCAAATACAATTGGACCATCCTCATACTAGTTTCCAGCCATACTGCACTGTAATTGAAACTGTTGGCATACCTACCACTGAATAAATGAATGATAATACATAATCAACCTGGGGGGCGGGGTCCACCTATGGCCATGGACACTATCTAGTTTAACTGTTTGAGCATCAGCAAGAAATAGAAAACCACCTCAATTAACATTTGTTGAATGAGAATATCTTACTTAGGAATGCAATCTTCATAGTAGAGTGCGTGTCCACAAATGGATTCTCTTAGTCTTACAGTACCAGTCCACAAGATGTATGAGGGTAGAGGGAAAGCTTGCTGAAAAAGAAAAAGAATGGAACCTACAGACAGACTAGTACAAACAGGAGGTGAAGACATACTTAAGATTCAATAAGCTTGTATATACAATGTATAATTTGAATGAAGTGTGCCTGCAATCAAAATGTATCATGTGCAAGCCAAAGAAAGTGCTAATAAATTCACAAAGTAAAATCAATATAGCATTTATAGAAAGCTATGCTTGGGATAAAAAGTATAGGGACTTTTATATCACCACTGCATACTTGGACTTGAAAGATGCTGCATTATGCCTACTAACTGTATGTCACTCCATTTATTATTAGTAATAATTGTTTGGGTCCTATGTAGCTGGTATACACAGTACTTAAGTTCAAAAGTGCATGTGCAGTGAAAAGTATGCCCTCTAAAGGTGGTTACAGGAAAGTAAAAAAAAACACTAAAGACATAGAAGCAGTTGTTTCCCCACAGTCTTCTGTAACTTAACAGAAGACGCAATATACCTGTAGTCTGTATGACACAAGTCTATTTGAAGTAATTGTAAGTATAACAGAGCAGTTCTGCATTGTTTGATATTTAGACACCGAGTCAGGGGAACAAGTAAAGCCTTCCTGATCAGGAGTCAGAATAAATGTAACTGTGACTGAACAGGGTTCGAGTCACATGGGCACACTATGAGATCCTGGTAGTTTCTCGCCTTATATATACTAAGCAGTGCGCCCATAGGGAAAAATCCTAGCTTTTTAACAAATAGCGGCCACATTTTGTTCAATTTGGGTGCACCTAACCTGGCCAAGATGTTTCCTGTTGCAGTCACTGTCAAAGGGTAGCATCAAATATGTGAACATAGTCTGCAGTCTGGTGCCTTGAAAATAGAATGGTCTTGTCTTCTCTAAGCATGGGCGAAATTTGGGAACTCGCGTTCTGCGAATTCGCGGATTTCCCTGCGAAATCGCCAAAAAATCTGCGAGTTCGCAAATTTCCCTGCGAAATTGCGGATAGTTTTGCGATTTGCCCTGGAGTACTTTCTACTGGCTAATCCAGTAAGAGCTCCCTCATTAGGTAAATGTATAGTGCTTTTATTACACTGCAGCTGCGTAAAGGGCCAGAAGATGTGTCTCCAGTGACCATGTGTGCCTGTAACACAGGCACAGGCACACATGGTCACTGGAGACACATCTTCTGGCCCTTTACACAGCTACAGTGTAGTAAAAGCACTATGGGGCAGATTTACAAGCCGCTTGTGCCTCTTTTGTGCCGCAGCTGCGTCATTTTTGTGACCCAGCGGCAGCACAAAAGATGCGCCATGGTGCTGGGTATTAACAAAGTGACCAATCAGCACCACCACAGAACCACTCAGCGCCACCACACCATCACACATCACCACCACAGCACCACTCAGCGCCAACACAGCATCACTCAGCCCCACCACACCACTCAGCGCCACCACAGCATCACTCAGCACCCCCCCAGCATCACTCAGCACCACCACAATATCACTCAGCACCACCACAGCACCACTCAGCACCACCACAGCATCACTCAGCACCACCACAGCATCGCTCAGCACCGCCACAGCACCACTCAGCACCACCCCAGCATCACTCAGCACCATCCCAGTATCACTCAGCACCACTACAGCACCACTCAGCATCACCACAGCACCACTAAGCACCACCACAGCACCACTCAGCGCCACCCCAGCATCAATCTGCGCAACCATTCAACAACTGGTTCAAATATGTTCTCTCAATGTTTCAAGCTTTATTACAAATGTCACAAAAAGATGGTAATATTTCACTTCTGTTCTTGGATTTTCATCAAAATAAAATACACTGAACATAATCTTCACAAAAGTTATTTACAAAAGTTTAAGCTATTGCCAATTTAAATTAAAATCACTTTTATTTAAGTATTAATTATTTTAAAAAATTAAAAGCCATTGTAATTTGTAACATCAATACATCTAAGTCATGTAAATACAAAACATGTTGCATTACAAATGCTATAGGAGTCACATTTGCGAAAGTTGTAACTATTGGTATTGTAAATGACAAAGCTATTAATTTAGCTATTTTCAAAACCAACACATAAATAAAAAAAATTGTCATTTACAAGACCAATAGCTCAAACTTTCCTAATGCGAGACCTATTGCATTGCAAATGCTTGTTTTTATATCTGTCAGTGCTTCCTGTTGAGGTTTAATTTTCGTGACAGGCACCTCATTGCCTACTTGTAACTATTCTCTGACCCTGCTTCAAGGGTCGGAGCAGGGTCAGAGAATAATTGCAAGTAGGCAACAAGGCGCCAAGAAGCACTTACAGGCTTACAAAAAATTTGCATCAACTTTTGAACCTGCTGCTGTAACCCTGTAAGTGCTTGGTTGAAAATTCGTCCCCGCTGATTCGCGGATCTTACCGAGATTTCGGGAGATTCGCGGATCGCGAAATCGCGGAAAATCCACAAATTCCGGGAGCGGAACGAATTTTCAGCCCATGCTTAGTCTTCTCCTTAGGACGGCCAGAAATGATAGTAAAAGACTTTGTTTTATTGGTTTGCAAACCTAGGGAATCATAAACACTAAAAGCCCCTCTAGCAGTCTCTGGAGACACACACCTGTCCTCGACCTGAGAACGCAATCATCTGCATACATTAATATGGGAATAGCTCTTGACCCTGCTCTTTGTGGATTGGCCACAATCTTTCCTAGATGTTTCTCCAAATCATTGATGTAAGTGCTGTACAAAAATTGGGCACAGACACAGCCTTGACGTACTTCCCTCCTGATGTTGACTGAAGGGGCACTTTTCCCATTGGGGCCGTACCTGATGCAATCCACAATGTCCTTATGCAGTTGGCTTGGGACATAGTCCAGAGTTTACCTCTGTTAACATTGTAGAATACTGAACTTAGGTCCATGAAAGCAAGGTATAGTTGTCCCTTCTTAGCCCTTACATACTTGCTATGCATGAGAAGACGATTCAGACATCGGACAATCATGCCTAATCCCTCCTAAAGCTGTGCTGGGTAGGGGTTAAGATTTATTTATCAGTTGCCTAAGTCTCTAAATACTCTAATATTATCCTGCCCAACACTTTAGCTGTACTGTCTATAAGCACAATTGGGTGGTAGCATTTGGGGTCCCTCTATCGCCCTTTTTAAATATAGGTACTATGATGGCATTTGACAAGAGCCTGGGTGGCCCCAATCAGATTATACTATTTAGGTTGTTAACCTGTAAGGAGCCCACAACTCTGTGTTATTCCTAAAAAGGTAAATTGGCACTCCAACAGGCCCTGGTGCTTTGGTATGTGAACATCTAGTCACGGCTGAGATGATTTTGTTCTGTGTGATGTCCAGAAAGGGGCATGTCCTTAGATTAAAAATTAAGTTGGCGGTCAGTTGACCTTGATTTGATTAACAGATGTCATTAAATACCTGGCTAAAATGTGTCACCCAGGCTGAGGATTAAGTAGAAATATTCATGCTGCTACTGTGGTCACTTGCAAAGTATGGGTTATTTATCACTTTCCAGAGCTCTTTTTTGACTTTTTTTACACAAGCCCCCTCCAGTTGCTCCCAGGCCTCCCTTCTTATGGTTGCTTTCCTAGCCTCAAGCATGTACTAGTAAGAATGTCTACAAAATCATATAATCTTCAAGCGCCTGGGGAGTTTTGCAGAGTTTTCTTTAGCTGTGTGTGTGCTCTAGGGGGCGGGGGGGCTTTCAAGTTGAGTTTTAGCCTTTATCAGGCAGTGAGGTGCAGAATTTGTATTTGCCAATGCAATCCTGAGTATTCCTCCACGATGTTTGAAGGATTAGTAATGCAGTCCAAACAGGTTGCTATTTTGCTTTCACAGCTCCCCAGCAGATATCTCAGAAGCTTCACTGTATTCACCTTTGCCCGCTTGCGCCTGAGTCCTACATTTTTGGAAAAGTCTGCACTAGGGGCGATACGAGTAGGTGCAGAGGTTGTTAGTCCCAATTTTCAGTAAATGGCTTGTGGATTGTGGTCACTTTTCTCACAGGGTAAAATAGTGTATTTTGCAATTTTCTGTCTTATCTCCATTGGGACTACTATAAAATCAATAAGGCTTGCAGCATCTTTCCCTGTAAATGAAACTTGTGTGCCAGTGGCTTTGCTTGCCAAATCAATGTTATGCAATAGATTGTAACTTAACAAAAAGGTCTAGTAGTACCACAAGGACTGTGATGGAAGTGTGAGAGATCCTGTGAGTCGGACTCCAACAAACCACATACAAGATTTCTAGTAAATCAACATAATCTTAGATTAAAATCACACCCCCACAATATAGGGAAGTCCCCTGACATGTTTCCTATAACTTTATTAAGAGCGGAACCTGCTGAGTTTATAATGGTACTGCCGTTTGCATCAAAGTTAATATGGTAAAAGTTAATCAGGATCACTAGAGACATAATTCCTAGTGATATACATAATTTGAAAGAAGGGCAAATCTGTAATGCTATCCATTAGTTTGAAGGGCAAAGTCATGATGATTATAGTCAATAAACCACCACTATTATGACCAATGAGTGGTGGGAACCACTTGAGTTGAAGTGGCATGATATCCTTTCAAAAATATATGATTGCATGGCAAGGTCTCTTCGAGACAGATTACTTATTCAGTAATCATTCTCTGGATTTTGTAATCTATGCACAATCCCTGCAATTTTCCAGAATGAAACCTTTCTGTCCTACCCTCTTGCAGACACATATAAAAATATCTTTAGATCAGCAGTAATTTCTGTTCTGAGAGGCAATAATAATAACCGAGACCTCATCATGCTGCCTACAAATGTCATGTGATGTGGCAACAATGTTATCCAGTCAATCAACCTCTGCAAGTGCTGAAAAGCGATTGTAAGTTGATATTGAATAAGTGGCAGCCTCATAATTACCCAGAGTAGACCTCAGCATTATCTGGGAATATTGAAGTGTTAGGTCTGTAGAAGAAGCTAAGTGGAACAGCTTCTACATGTGGATTATAACCATTGCAAAATATTATGGATAAAATGGAGTTTACTAAATAAACATTAGTGAATGATACAGTCACTTTGCTCTCTTTTTGGTACGTTGCCTATCTATTGAACTCTACAAACAGAAATGATGTTGTGTGAAGCAGAAATACTACCTATTTGGTATTGTATTGCATTGTAATTACATTTATATAGCGCTTTCTACCCCTGAAGAGGCATCAAAACACTGTTTCGGCAAGTATCACGCTACGCCGGAACCCATAAAGAATTAGTGTTGAATTAGCATAGTGAGATATGAAAGTAATTTGAGTGGTGGATAGGTTAGTCACTTATTTCGTTTCAAAAGGATAGGGGAGGGATAGAAGAAGGAAAAGGTTTGCATTTATATATTGCTTATTACCCCTGATGGGGTGTTGAAGTGCTTTTTTGGTGAGTAGCATGCTGCTCCAAGACCGATAAAGGATTAGTGTTGAATTAGTATAGTGAAATATGAAAGAAATTAGAGTCGTGGATATGTTATTCAGTTATTTGGATAGAGAAGGGTATATCACCTAGAGATGAACATAGCTAATGTCGCTGTTCTTTAGTTGAGCCTCGTTCTCAAGCTGGCTGCATGGCAAGGCAGGTAACGATTTTTAAATGATGACCAGGGCGGAGGCCTCAGGAGGCAGATGTATGATAGGGAGAGCAGAAGAGTAAGGAATACTTGTATTGCCAGCATGGCAGATTTCTCATGTGACTGGTTTAGAATATGCTTCTGACAGAACAGATGGCACCGAAACAGTTGGGGTGCGGTGTGATAATTGCTTGGGGGCAACCTTGTTTAATAACCCATTGGTTTGACCAGTTTGCGCACCAGTTAAGACCCCTTGGTAAAAATTGAGTCCATAAGTCAGTCCTGTTCTCTGGTTGAAGGATTGATATGAAGGGAGCAGCATTTGGTTGGCCAGCCTGGTGGAATTCCTTAACCAATGCTTCTCTTCTAACAGTAGTGTTTGATTGAGTTGTAGCACCAGGACTTTCCTAAAGCCCAATTTGTTTTGTTTTTTATATGTCTTTTAGTAGGGACAGGTCCAATTGGTGCTGGCTCAGAATGTGTCTCATTCTTGATTGCCTGTGTGATCTCCAACGCTCCCTTAAATATACGGAGATTAGTTGTCCCCTTGCCACTCCCAGAAGGCGTTTGGCCCGACTCCTCGCTTGATGTCAGCCTGATTAAAAAGGCCTTGTTTTTTTCTGTAGTAAGACTAGAAGACAAGGCAGAATCTACTACTACACTACTTGGAGAGGCAAGAGCTAAGGTGTTTTTGTGGCATCCAGTCTCTGTTCCACAATCCCAATTTCATTATTGATGGCTCCAAGAGAATCAGTCAGAAAAAAAGTAATTGATCCGGCGGGGTGCTTCTTTTTACTTGCTGAATCAGAAACAGTTTAAGCATCAGATTTCCTCTTACCCGCGGCAGTAGCATCAGTTTTGTTTTCTTTGGGCTCCAAAAAGCAGGGCCCGATTCACAGAACTAACTTAAGACAAAATACTGAACTTACTACCATTTTGGCATTCACAGACGGCACTTACTCATTTTGGTATTCACAGAAGGCACTTACTCATTTCGGTATTCACAGAAGTTAGGAGTCCTAACTTTAGGACTCCTAGATGCCTTCTGTGAATACCGAAGGTCTTAAAATTAGGTTTTTTCTCAACTTTACTACTACTAAACTGAGAAAAATCCTAATTTTAAGACTTTCGGTATTCACAGTAGGCATTTAGGAGTCCTAAAGTTAGGAGTCTTAACTTTACTACTACTAAATTGCGAAAAATCCTAATTTTAAACTTTCGGTATTCAAAGAAGGCATTTAGGAGTCCTAAAGTTAGGAGTCCTAACTTTACTGCTACTAAATTGCGAAAAATCCTAATTTTAGGACTTTCGGTATTCACAGAAGGCATTTAGGAGTCCTAAAGTTAGGAGTCCTAACTTTACTACTACTAAATTGCGAAAAATCCTAATTTTAAGACTTTCGGTATGCACAGAAGGCATTTAGGAGTCCTAAAGTTAGGAGTCCTAACTTTACTACTACTAAATTGTGAAAAATCCTAATTTTAAGACTTTCGGTATTCACAGAAGGCATTTAGGAGTCCTAAAGTTAGGACTCCTAACTTCTGTGAATACCGAAATGAGTAAGTGCCATCTGTGAATACCAAAATGAGTAAGTGCCTTCTGTGAATACCAAAATGGTAGTAAGTTTAGGATTTTATCTTAAGTTAGTTCTGTGAATCGGGCCCGCAGGCTTTAGGGGGATGGCCCAGTCCAGTGTCTGTCTGCTACGGAAATGCGCATATGAGCTCACCCTTGGCCATACATGTTCCGCGCAGAAGAAGTGCTGCCAGCCCTTTATGCGCCCGTTGGCACTCTTGAAATATGATGGCAGCTCTGGCCACAGGAAGTGCTGGATCCCACAGTTCCGGGAGGAGTGATGGCAGCTCTTTATGCGCCCATTGGTGCTCTGGAAACTTGCTGGTGGCTCAGTCTGCAAGGAGTACTGAACCCCTAGTCCTGGGCAGTCAAAAGGGTGTCCCATGTAGTGAGAGTGCTGGCAGCCCTTTATGCACCCGTTGGTGCTCTGAAAACATGCTGGCGGCTATGGCCACAAGGAGAACTAGAGCCCGTAGTCCGGGGAGGTGACAAAGGCGTATAATAACAGGTGGACTTACTGGGGCCAGCAGATCCATTGTTTTCAGACACTTCGCTGGTGGTTTTGGTGGTGATGGAACTTCCAGCTGCAGTGGATATGGTGCTTGACCTGCCTCTGTGGTGCTAGCCCTCTTCCTGCTACTGGATGCTGATGTAAGAAATAAAGAAGATAAAATAAAAAAGATCAGTGGTACAGTTAATATTCTCCCCAAAAATATTTTAACAGGCAAAAGGAAACAAAGTAATATTGTACTTTTCTAAATTAGATTACCTATAGTACTAGTATCGAGTTGACCTATTCCTAATTTCTTAAACCTAAGACCTATTACAAATTACCTACACTAAACTACATTTTTGAATTACTAATGCATTGCAATGAATGTTCCTTGCTTCTCTACTCATCCTCAATCTCATCCCCTTTAAGAAGCCAACTAGGTCTCCCTTTTTTTAATGCGTAAGTGCATACTACAAATCACTGGGAGAGTGCTTGGGACAGTACAAGCTAAATAAAAAAAGGCGCATTGATCTCTAACTCGCTGATATTACTACTACTTCCACTACCTTAGTGACAGGACAGAGGAGTCTGCATAACTTCCTAAATAATCAGCCCAAGTGAGCGCCAATGAGTACAATTAGGTAAGCCCAAGCACCAGGCTTTGATGACATAATATTTGTAACTTAAACTTAACTTACCTCTGAATGTGACCAGCATACTATTTGGGAAACAAATTTTAGCATAAAAGGAACACAACAAATAAATAATTACTCATGAGCCCCGCAACCTCCACACCCTGGAGGTCAAGGAGGTCCTGCTCCCTTTCCAGAATATCAGCCCAGCAGTGCATCAACTGCTGTTTGGTGGACCCCAGAGCTCCGGCACACACAGAGGCGCACCCCCTTGCAGCAGATGATGCTCCTGCAGGCCATACCCTCTTCCAGACCTACTGCCTGCTGCCAGCATGAAGAGAGGTAGCACTGCACATAAAAAACAAGTGCAGCTACCTCTATCTCCAAGAAAATGGCACGGCTGCACCCCTTGGTGGTGCTGACAACCGCAAGGTGTGTGACTAGCAGCCACACAGACGTCACTGCTTCCTCTCTCACCCTGCTATGCCATGGTGCTGGGTGGTTAAAAAAAAGAAGTAGGAGAATGAAGAAAGGAAAAACTAAAGTCTTAAAGGAAAACACAACAAAAACGTAAAATACTCGAACACAAAAGCACACACTGATACAAGAAAGGAAAATGAGGGGTGGATGAGTCAGATAGGGGGAGAATTTAAAAGTTTAAGGGTGGATTGAAAACAGGCTCCAGCACCATGCATACAACAGAAAACAAAACGGTCATGCCCAAGTGAACAGCGTGCTACCGTTTGTACTTATTTCCCAGCATGAGAACTTGCATCATGCTACTGAATGTCAAAAGCGTAGAGCTAACGGGCACTTTAAGCAGCTTCACCCATTTGTAGAATTCCACAGACTCTCACGGAGTTTTTGGGGTGCTCAACGTAATTCTGCGTAGCTGAACTCAGAGAGCATTGCCCAAATGTATTTGGAAGGCAGTACTTGAGAGAAGCCAACTGAAGTGATCTTAGGTTTCCCCAAGATCTGACAATGAGCGAAAAGTTAATGGGGTAGGTGAAGGAAAATGGCCATTCACAGCAGGGGTTGGCCAGGCCATTTGGGGCATATGTGGGTAGAAGACTGTACACGGTGGGTGTTGGCCAGACCCTTTGGAATGTCAAGGGGATAAATAGTATTTGCAGTTGGAAATGACACAGGGCCCTTTTGCCAGGCCTTTCATCCAAACTGCTGCAGCTTTCTAACCCCAACTGTAGGCGGCCTTCAGACACTTGAAGCATAGACTGTCCATAGGGATTGGCATAGGCTAATAACATGAGCATCCGCATGATATTGGCAGACTGTTTGCAAGATAATGCTACTACAGGTAACTCAGGATTCAAGAAGATCTGACAAACAGGGCAAATCTTACAGGATGGGCAACCCTTTTTCTATTTATTAGTATCTGTGGTGTCAAATCACAGACAGGTATGCCTTTTGGTAGACCATTAGCATGTTTAGCTATCCCTCAGCATTTGGATTTTCATACAAATCTGCAAAGGGGGTATGATCCTATGTGAGAAAAAGTGTTAACCTCAATTTGGTAATCTGCCATCAGCTACGCGGAGCATGAGTTTCCCACAGGACCTGTCCAGATGCCTGGTGGGGTATTTTTATAAAATGGGTTTGCAGAGCAAATTTTAGGAACGTAGACTGCCTACTCTTATGAAATGAAACAGCAATGCTATATTTTTATTTTTTTAAAAAGCATCCCATTTTCATTTAAGGAAAACTGGCTGCATTAAAAAAATGCTTTACAAAGAAAACAGTCACAGACATGGTGGTATGCTGACCCCAGCAGGCCACCATCCCTGTGAGTGATCACCATTCTGAATGGGCGCAAATGGGAACCTGCCTTGTGAATAATAATGAGGCAGGTCATTTGCGGCCCATTTAGGAATCACAAACAATGTCTTAAGCATTGAAATTTGTGACTTGCAAAATAGAATGGTTGTACACCAAAGTTCTTGGCAGATGAAACGTTTTTTTGACCCCTTGTTTAACATTGCCCCCTTGATGGGTTTGCAAGAAACTACCTTATCAAAAGAATGAAGAAAAATGAAAAATGTCACAGGATTACTTCGTTATTTGCAATTTAAAAGTTTTAGACCCCATTCTTAAATGTGCCCTCACCTTGAAAAAACATGCACAGGAAATGTTACTTAACAATTCCAGGGAATGTCAAATTCCTAGACCATGCTGAACAGCCTTGCGACTGTAGTGAATTGTAACGCAGCAGCATCAAAGTAAAGTAAAAGTAAAGTTTTTATTTGCACAATTAATTAAAATCATTGCAATATAAACACTCAAGAATGACCGTTAAAGATGAAATGATATTTAAGTCTGTTAAAAACGAAGTGTTTATAAATAAAAAAAATAAAAAAAAAAGGGCAAGGAAAAGTCATTAAGAAGGGATGGAGCTCAGACTTGGCCCAATGATAGGTTCAGGGAATTGATTTCTGTAATGAGCTTTACAAAAAGAGTCGCCAACTGAGGTGAGTCTCCCCTCATACATGCATCTAGTGCTTCCTGACATGTCCTGATATTAAGAAGGAGCCAAATTGATCGCAGCCAGAAATTTCTTTGAGCTCGAAGATTTTGGCAGATGCACAGAACATGGATAAGATTTTCCTCGTCCAGGTTACAGAAGCGGCATTGGGAGAATGTTTCTTTCTTGTATCCCTGGCCAAACTTGTATGCCTTCAGCTGGATTAGGCCGAAACGGAGTCTCATTAATTGAATTTTTATGTGGACTTTCATAGAGGATGCCAGGTAGGACGGTAAGGTTTTTGGGGCATATAGTTTGGAGGCCCAGGAGCCGTGGAAGAGCTGAAGTACCCGTTGTTCATCGACGTCGTTTGATAAGATTTTTGCTTGCTTGGTAAAGAGTTTTATTTTCGCCTCGATGGGCAGCTGGGTTGACCATATGTCCTTTGCTTTAAGGGATTCGAGGCAAGATGTCAAATGTTTGTTCCACGATGTTTTGGGGTTGCTGAAGACTAGCCAAATGCAGCTTTTTAAGGTGTGAGGGCTAGCTTTTTTGGTTTTTAAGCAGTAGCTGATGTATCTTGCACTCATAATCCATGGCTGGGAGGATAGAGAAAATTCTTTCCGAATTCGAGCATGGGCGGTCAAGTTTGGCAATCGGAAGACCCTACGAAAACAAGACGATTGCGCTCTATCCAGCCAATTGTTCATTTTATCTTTGAAGATTATTGCACCAAAGGAAATGATGAGGAGTAATTTTGTAGTGATCAATTTTATTAACGGTACTAGGTCCTGGGAGTGCAGAGCACTTTTAGTTTTTATAAAGGCCCCTTCAAGGCTGCGGGCAACAGACTGCATTTCGGTTATGTGCACAGACGATCTCCCTTTATGGTCAATCCACACGCCCAGGTACTTATATGCAGTGACAGTTTCCAATGGCTCCCTTTCAATGAACCGGCTATGCTGATGCTCCTGGATCTATCGGCCGTTTTTGATACCGTGGATCATGATAGGCTAGTATATCGGCTTACAGCAATTGGGCTGCGTGATCAAGCACTTGGCTGGTTGCAGTCCTATTTATCGAAAAGAACACAGAAGGTAGCACTAGGCCAATGCTACTCGAGGCGCAGGGCGTTGAGTTGTGGGGTCCCGCAGGGGTCGGCTTTAAGCCCCCTACTATTCAATATCTATCTTGTCCCACTTTTTACACTCATTGCCAACTGGGGAGTCACCGCTATATCATACGCGGATGACACCCAGCTGGTTTTCCCCTACTCAGAAGTGTCAGAGGTGGCCTTTGCGCGCTTTAAGGGCTGCCTCCAAGATGTGGCAACTTGGATGAATACAAATAAGTTGAAATTGAATCCGGGAAAAACGGAAGTGATCTTCTTTGGAGAAAAAGCACCTCCCCGTCAGAACTATGGTGGCCGGCTGAGATGGGGACCCCCCCCACCCCCAGCCACTGGGCAAAGAACCTTGGGGTAAAATGGGACGATAATCTTTCTTTCGCGCCCCAAATCCAGCAAGTCACCGGATGCTGCTTGAGTAAAATGAGGAACCTCCGACAAATCTTGAAACTACTGCCTGAGTCCTGTCGGAAAACGGTGATCCATGCCACAATTACATCGAGGCTGGACTATGCCAATGGCCTGTATATGGGTCTTCCTAAATATCTGACCCAACGGCTGCAAACTGTACAGAATGCTGTGGATAGGCTGCGGAAGCATATATCGTTTAACGAGCACGTTTCCCCCCATCTTCGTTCTCTGCATTGGCTGCCGATATCCAGCAGGATTAAATTTAAAGCTCTCACACTGGCCTTTAGGGCTCTGCATGGTACATGCCCCAACTATCCGAGATCGGTACACAGACAAAATATCGAGTTTTAAATTTCGATATACAATAATATCGAAGTTTAAATATCGATGGGACAAAATATCGAAGGTAAGTAATATCGACAGTCTTAATATCGATATTAGTATGATATCAGTAATATCGAAGTTTTAAATATCGACGTCAATAATATCGAAATAAATAACTTTGATGTTACTAATATCAATTTTTAAATAAATTTAGTGTATATTATATTGTATTTATTATGTTTTATTATTTATTTTTAATGTAATTTAATTAAATATTGTCTTTTACTACTGTAGCGGGTTGTGGGTTTATAGGGGAATAGGGTGGGAAGTAATTTAATTATGTTAAATTAATTATTAATCAGTAGGAATTATGAATTAATTAATTGAGAATGAATTTTTTATTAATTTTAATTAATTGATTAATTGATAAATATGTTCTGTAGCGGGTTATGGGTTTATAGGGGAATAGGGTGGGAAGTATTTTAATAATAATTAATTAATATATGTTTGTACATATTTTAATTAATAATTAATTGGTAATTAATTTATATTAATTAGTTAATTAATTAATATAATTTTGTACATATTTGTAATTATTAATTAGTAGGTAATTAATTAATATTAATTAATTAATTACATTAATTATAGTAATTTTTTATATTTATATAATTTTTTGTTATTCTTAATTAATTGGGAAAAATAATATTAATTATTAAATTAAATTAATTACAGCTAATGTGCTAATATATTTACTTTATTGTTATTGTTAATTAATAATTAATTGGTAATTAAATAATATTAATTAATTTTGGGTAAAGGAGTATTTTTAGGGTTCAGGGTCAGTTTTCAGTTCTTGGTTAAAGGGGTATTTTTAGGGTTCTGGGTCAGTTTTCAGTTTTTGGGTAAAGGGGTATTTTTAGGGTTCAGGGTCAGTTTTCACTTTTTGGGTAAAGGGGTATGTTTAGGGTTCAGGGTCAGTTTTCAGTTCTTGGGTAAAGGGGTATTTTTAGGGTTCAGGGTCAGTTTTCAGTTCTTGGGTAAAGGGGTATTTTTAGGGTTCAGGGTCAGTTTTCAGTTCATGGGTAAAGGGGTATTTTTAGGGTTCAGGGTCAGTTTTCAGTTTTTGGGTAAAGGGGTATTTTTAGGGTTCAGGGTCAGTTTTCAGTTTTTGGGTAAAGTGGTATTTTTAGGGTTCAGGGTCAGTTTTCAGTTTTTGGGTAAAGGGGTATTTTTAGGGATAAGGGTCAGTTTTCAGTTCTTGGGTAAAGGGGTATTTTTAGGGTTCAGGGTCAGTTTTCAGTTTTTGGGTAAAGGGGTATTTTTAGGGTTCAGGGTCAGTTTTCAGTTTTTGGGTAAAGGGGTATTTTTAGGGTTCAGGGTCAGTTTTGGGTTTTTGGGGTACAGGGATATTTTTAGGGTTCAGGGTCAGTTTTGGGTTTTTGGGGTACAGGCGTACAGGGTAAAAACAAAAAGAAAATTACATTAAATCAATTAAATAACATTAAAAAAAATAAAATTACATTAAAATATTAAGTGTTTTATTTATTTTAAATGTATATGTATTCGTTTTAATTTTGTTTTAATATTTTTATTTAATATTTGTAAAATTATATGTATTTTAAAATTATTTTTACATTATTATTAATACATTTAAAAAAACGATATTTTTAATTCCGATATTTTTGTACTACGATATTATTGTTTCGATATTTTTGTACTTACCTGTATGAAGATATGATTCCGATATTTTTGATGTCGATATTTTTGTGCCGATATTATTGTATTTCGATATTCTGTCTGTCGATATTATGTCAGACATTCCTGAGATCACGACTCCCCAGATACACCTCAGACCCGCTCTCTTCGTTCGAATGATCGGGTTTTACTGAGTGTTCCACGAGTCAAAAAGGCAAGACTGGGCGGGCGGACTTTTTCAGCTAACACGGCTCGACTGTGGAACACCCTACCACCAGACTTGCAAAGGGCCCCGTCAGAACTGAGCTTTAGGAAACAGCTCAAGTTTTGGTTATTTTCACTGGATCATTAACTTTGCTCGCTTACCGGGCAGTCTGGCTTTGTTTTGCTCTCACAGCGCCGGGACACCTCCTAGTTGAGGTAGTGGTTCGCGCTATAGAAAAACCAGTATTATTATTATTACTATTATAACCACAAGATCTTTTTGGTTTTTGCAGAAGGTATTACCATTGCTTTAGTTTTGGTGACATTTATTTCGAGCATATTCATGTTGCAGTACTGAGAGAGGGAGTCAAACAGTCTTTGGAGACCTACCTGGTTTGATCTAACAGAATGGTATTGTCAGCGTATTGCAGGGTTTGAATTTTTCTTAGTTCGATTCCTGGAGGGAAGGCGCGGGTGCATGACAACCATTGGGGGAGGTCTGCGAGATACAAGTTAAAGAGTAGTGGTGCAAGGGTGCACCCTTGTTTTAGACCTCTACTAGTATAGATTTTGCTAGAGGTAAGTCTTACTTTGACCCAAGTGTCGGTGTGTAAAGCTATTAATGCATTCAGTAGCGGCCGCGGAATGCCCCATCTTGCCAGTTTTTCCCACAGTTTAGGCTGGCTCACGCTATCGAAGGCTTTATGAAAGTCGATAAATCTCAGATGTAACGATTTAACTTTTGCGGCTAAGGTGGATTCCATCAGGTGGGCTACACTGATCAGATTGTCTTCGATGTGACACCCTTTTTGAAAGCCGGTTTGGGTAAAAGGGACTATGTTGTTATTTTTCGCCTACTTGGAAAGTGCAGTTAGAAGGACGCTAGTGTATGCCTTCCCGTCCACGTCAAGGAGGGCTATCATCCAATAGTTATCGGGATTAGATCGCGAACCCTTTTTATGGAAGGGGACGAGGAGTGATCCTTGCCAAGATGCCGGGATGGGGCCTCCCAGTATTGCGGCCTCAAAGACGGGTGTCAGTATCTGGGCCCATTTTCCAGCAGAGGCTTTAAATACTTGGGTAGGGATTCTTTAGGTCCGGGGGCGCCGCCTGAACGCACCTGCTTCTTCCACTCCATCGCTCCCATTCTTACCTTGTTATCACTCTCTCTCGTTTTAGGCGAAATTCAAATCCGTCATTTGCACTATATTTTAGCATAAAATGTATCCTTGTGTACATTTATGGCACGAGGATGCATTTAAATAAGAGCATCACGAACAACGGCTGATTGCATTTTGTTATTCGTAGGAGTTCACTGTAAATGATTACCGCAAATTGCACCATTCTTGGTAACTTTTTACCAAACATGGCATGTAATTACAAGAAATGGCCTATTTGTGAAATATTAGGAATTTTGCGTAACCAGCATAATGCAAAATTCCTGAAGTTACTTACACAAATTACACCGGCATAATTTATAATTTCACCCAGGATTTATATTTAGCTCTTCACCTGCTGTTATGCTTAAAATTCATCCACTCTACCCCAGTACTCCACCCCACTTTGTCTGAATGTATGAGAAAGTAAACCTTCAACCCTGCCCCCATTCTACTACTGCTTCTCCCCATTATGAAAGATAAGTTCCTGTGTGTTTGCATGCATGTACACTGAGGGCCAACAATTTTTGAAAGTTTTTGTTTAAAGTGTTCAGAAAAGATTTGAAAACAAAACAGAACAAACATTGATAAAGGCCAAAGGTCTGAAGTAACTACCAGATATTTATTTTAGCAACTATGGGAGGGACAAGGTAGACATTCTGAGAGATGGGGAATTTGTACTTAGTATTTAGTAAGGGACATGCAAATTACAAAGCACACCTATAAAATAGTATGTACGTCTAGTGTTCCCTATTTTTATTTATTAGCACCCTACCCTGTAGGCATAAAATGCACACTTTAGGGGTGATTTCTGAATACATAAAAAAGGCTTTACCTACATAGCAAAACACTTTTATCTGCCATGGATTCTCTACAATGATTTTAAAATGCTGCCCAGCGAAAGCACAGTCATGCTCTTGGTAGACATGTATTTTTTGTCATATCGGTGGATGGAATTACACATTGCAACCCACATATCACTTTTAACTTTTCATGCCTTGTATACACTTTTGGCCCCATTTATAATGGACGTATTGTGATGATAAATAGGCAAAATATGAATTGCCTATGTACAGCCCAAGTTTTAGGGGTAAAGCAGTAGATATTGCTATTGGATAACAGGGGTAAAATGCACAAAGTCCTAAAGCCAGCACAATAGCGTCAGGAAAAAGGATTAAAATGTGGAGTGAAGTAGAAGGTGTAGTGTTGTGCGATCTATACAGTAGGACCTTATGGTCCTAAGCAGAGAACTTACAAAGTTACGTAATCATTTGTGAAATATTTGGGTGTGTCAGAATGTGGTCAATACATTCTACAACATAGTGCATTCAGTAAACAGTTGCATGCTGAAAAATAAAGACATGTATTACAGAGCTTCATGTGTGGCATAGTGATTTGCGTGCTCCAGAGGTGGGGTGGATGCTACAACTGGCAATGAGTAGGGGATACCTGCCCTGAAGAAACAAGACTGCTCTCCCTGAGAGTTTGCAGAGGTCCAGCAAACTGCTTGCGCGTGCCACGTGCACTCCAAGAAGCAGGCTATGGTTGGCTTATATGTAGTCAAGCTGCTGCTCAAGCTCACACAAGGTCCTGAAACAAAGTGAAGGCCCTACAAAGGAGAACCATCAGAAAGTCTGCCAAAATCCTAGTGGTAAGGCTGCAGGAAGAGATACTGCGCCACAATGTGACACAGAGCCATCATCCATACAAAGCAGAAATGCTAAGGGCAGTGACAACCAGGTATGAAGTAGCGATAAAGGTAGTGACAGCCAGGTGCAAGAAAGTACTAAAGGCAGAGACCACTAAGCACAAGGAAACGCTAAAGGCAGTGACAACCAGGTACAGAGAGTACAAACGTACTTACCATCATAAGGGCGGGAAGTGCGACACAACCTCGAGTTGAGTGTGATGACCAAGTCAGGATGAGCTGCTGATGCAAGCAAAGTAGCAGGTGGCCACCAATACACTGAAAGCCCTTCGAAATCATTAAATATTTCAATGGTTGCCGAAAGAAGAGCAAAGTATGGCACAGCCGTTTTCCTGTAACCACCACTCTCATTTGACACCGCCAAAAATGAATATTGGCACCAGAAGAACTACATGGATTGCAATGTTCAATGATTTCATGTATGCTCTTGAAGAAGTAGATGAAAAAAATACTTAAAGAACCTTTCAGGTGATGGAGAGAAAGAAGTGTTAAAGAAAATATCACGAGCAGATGAAATATCATACCATCAAACTAAAGAAATGTTGGAAGCCTGCTTCAATCCAAATGTTGACTATGAAAGGTGCATTTTTAACCGTGCAAGACAGCAAGTCGGTAAAACGATGGAGGAGTTTGTGAAAAGACTTGATACCCTCATCAAGCATTACAAGATCAGTGAATTCAATGACAAAGAAGCCATGCATCTCAGGGTCATCATTGGTTGCCTCTCTGATTCGTTCAGGAGACGCATGCTGAGGGAAACACTCAGTGTGGAAAAGTTACTCATGGCTGTGAGAGCTGAGGAAAGGGCAAATCAAAAGGCTACTGTCATGATAGCTGGAACAGCCCTGAATAATTCAGCGTTGATCATAAAAAGTAAGCAGAAATACAAACTGGGGCCCAGAAGATGATGTCTCAGAAGAAAAAGAAAATGTGTTTAAGATGTGAATTCTCGTTTCCACACAAACTTAAAAGTCCCGTCAGATGACAGATGGGAAAGGCTTTGGGAGAGAAAACCATTTCATAACAGTCTGCAAAGTGAGAGAGAAACTATGTGCTTCACGACGAAAGGAGAAAATGGGTACCAGAAAGTTCCAGAGTCATTCTAGTCATGCCCACATGACCAAATGGCAACATCAATTGAGGCAAGTAGAGACCAAACAAAGTCGATTGTCATTAAATGTATTTTCTAAAGGTTCTTCAGTGTCATCATTGAGAGACTGTGAAGAAGATGGATGTGCAATAGTGATGGCAACTGCAGACAACATGCACATATAGGGTTGGCTGCCTGCAAAGAAGAAAACTAGTCAAAGAGAGATTGCCATGTGAAGCGACCACACTCATTTGGCTGATACCCCACGATCATGCTAAAAGTGAATGGTTACCCTTTCAACTCTCAATGCAGGCAGTGGTACATTGAACAATATCATACTAGCAGAAAAATACAATGAACAGTCTCCCGAACCATGTCTAATGCCATCGTAAACAAAGGTGTACACATGGGCTGCTTCTCCGGCATTGCAAAGTCAAGGGTAATTTGTAGTGAAATGAGGCATAAGAAAATGACAGTTCTCCAAGGTATCTCGTTGAGTGCATGTCTACTCTGTAGAAAAGCTTTATTCGATTTTTGTAAAATAAAAAATCATAAAAGCATCAACATCAAAAATCAATGCATAAATAAAACTGTACAGTACAAGAATTAGGTAACAATTTTTGCAATAATTTTAGGAACATGATAAAATTTTCCTTTTTAAAAAGACACTCTTTAAAAAACTAGTCATAGTTGCCACACAAGGTTCATCATTTAAGAGCTGGAGATACAACAAAGGAATCCAACAATGTCGCCATGGGCCATATTTGTTCAAAAGTGGTTTAATCCATCGTACTCTTTCATGATGATGAAAACCACAAAAACAGGTCACGTGTAGTGTTGATTGATCAGATCTCCCATCGCACGGACACTTAATACGTTTTTTGGACCAATCATTAATATGAGGGAAAGACACTAAGCGGTAAAAAATATCGAATCTAAATCTGGTGAGTAGATACCTATCAAAGCCCCTAGGACACCAGATCAGATAAGACTGCATATTTTCTGAGGTGAGCAAGGAGTGGTGCCGTAAGACCATAACTTTGTTCAGCTCTACCGCTAACCTCAAAGATTCTAAATGAGCCCAACATTCTTTCTTTAGGGCTACCCTCGTGATCCTGCATAGCCCCTTGGGATCATTGTAATACTCAGGTTTGCCCAAGTCAAGGCAGAACTTTCGAATGTAAGTTAGCCATGGTATTTTCTGAGAGTTATCGAGGGCAATAACATTGAGCATGATTTCTCTATTTAAGACTAACTCGTCTGCAGTCCAGACCCTGTGCCAAAGAAGTAATGGCTGCATCGCAATCTGGTCACTGATGTGACGGACCCCCAGCTCAGCGTGGCAATTGTATACTGTAGTACTGGGTGGAACTGCTAAAATAAACCTCAAAAAGCATTTTCTACAGATTGTAGTTCTCTGGAACCAAGGATACCCCAGACGCCTGCCCCATAAATCGCTGTACTTACACATTTGGCAGAATAAATCGTAAGTAAAATAGCTGGAGGTCTTTTTCCCATTTTAAGAGAAAAGGCCATAAGTGCTGCTGTGGCCCTTTTAAATGACAGGATTCTACTCCTGATTGCTGGACCCCAGTGTCCAGTGGCCTCCAAAACTACTCCCAAATATGTAAACGTTTTTGTGGTCAGGACTTTATCCCTGCCAGCAAACAGTTTGCAGGCTTTGGGTTTTCCTCTGGTGCATACCATCGCAAAGGTTTTCTTTACATTTAGAGACAAGCCCCTGGATTCCATAAAATTAATATACTTATCTAGAGCTAACTGCAGACCCCTCTCAGTTCTTGCCATAATAACGGCGTCGTCCACATATAGTAAGGACACTACTTGTTTAGAGTTGATTCTAGAAGAATCAATAACTTTAGACGCCAGGACCTCCTCCAGATCATTCGTATAAAGATTAAAAAGGAGGGGCGCAAGGACGCACCCTTGTCTCACCCCTCTTTTCACATAAAATGGTTTGGTACATTCACCACTGACACCAAATCTCACCCTTATCCTAGCCCCGGCGTAGAGTTGTCTTAAAAAAGAGATAATGGGTTTGTCGATTTTGAGTTTTTCCAACACCTCCCACAATTGATTGTGCCTAACACAATCAAACGCGGCACTAAGATCGACAAATGCCGTGTAAAGTTTTTCAGTCTTGGCCTGTACATATTTCCCTTGAAGGAGTGTGAAGTTTAAAACCTGCTCCACGGTCCCCATCCCTTCTCGAAAACCATATTGGACCTGGGATAGGACACCGGCGTCTTCAACCCATGATGATATTCGGTTTAGGACAACCCTACCCACAATCTTCATAAAAGAATCAAGAAGGGAGATGGGACGATAACACAAGGGACTCTCTCGATCTCCCTTCTTGAAAATGGGAATAATGATGGAATCGGACCAAGATTTGGGAAGGTCCAGCTCACCACTTGCATCCATCACTCTTTTCAGGATAGGGGACCATAAGTCTACCGAATGTTTAAACAGATCAATGGGTACCCCATCAATTCCCGGGGCCTTTCTTCCCTTACTCTGCTCTATGGCCGTGGTCATTTCGCCAATTGTAATTCCCAAATTAACTTAATTGAAGGTCCGAGATGCCTCTTTTTCTATGCCCCCCATGTCGACTAGTTTTAGGGTCTCCCCAGGGTTATAGACTTCCGAAAAGAAGTCGATCCATGAAGATTCGCTAATAGCGACCTCTATCCTAGCGCTATTTAAGGTATTAAAAAATGGTGCATTAACTGCGCGCCAGAATTGGGCACTGTCCTTAGATTGGGCTGCAAGAACCAGATGGTTCCAGGCCTCCTGTTTAATGTTTTTCTTACAGTTACTTCTGGACAGTCGATAGATTTTTCTGCAATTAGCCACCTCTGCCGGGTCCCTGATCTTTTTATGTAGAGCTGCCTTCAAAAGGGAATGTGACTTAGAGCAGGCCGCATCAAACCATGAATTAGTCTATGTACTAGAAGAGGAATCTCACCCACTCCGGGACAGACTGTCTCTAATATTAAGTGAGATAATTTCAAAAGCTTTCAGTACATCCTCACTAGAAGTCTCTTCATCTAAACACCTCTCAATGTGGGAGAGAGATCCCCTGACAATCTTATTATGCATGGTCTCTGCGTCATTGCAAGTCCATGTAATAGTATACCCAATAAGTCTAGGCATTTCACAAGACTTCAACCATGACAGTCTCTCTATCAGGGAATTATGTTGAGCCTGTGGAAATCTGATAGTAAAGGAAAGGGGAAGATGATCACTAAACCCCACCAGATGGGTGGTAAAATCAGTATACCAAGAGGCATGACTTTCAGAGGCCAAAATATAATCTATGGTGGTACCGTGGCCTCTCCCCACGAAGGTTGCACTAAAATCGACATCGGGAGTGCATAATCTGTTTACAAAATTTAAATTAAAAGATGCCAACAGTTCATTCAACAAACCCCCCCATCCTGATGAGAAAAATGTGGGGACGTATCATCTACACCTGCCCCGATAAATCTGCACCCCCCAGCTGCTAAGTCACACAAATTGTGGTTAAGATCCCCCCACACCAACAATAATACAATCCCTCCCCTTTGGAATGAGAGTCCCCTGCAAAACCTTGCTCAATGAGAGAACCGTATCAGTTAATAAACATTTACTTGGGTTGTTATAGATGTTAATCAGAATAATGTCAACTTTAGTATTCAACCAAATTAGGAGAATCTGGAAGTAACTTCCCTGGGCAACAAGCTTATCCAAAAGGTTAGAGATGTATATACAAAGCCCCCCACTATTCCTCCCACGTTTAGAAAGGAGGGCCGCAACATGAAAAGTGCAATACCCGTTTAGATGAACAGGTTGAATAGACCAAGTTTCTTGAAAACACAGTATGCCAAATGCATTAACAAAATCGGTCAAGGAGGAATCCAAAACCCTGTCCTTAATACCTGCGATGTTCCAAAATAGAAAGCTGAAGTTGGAAGCTAATGTACTATAGCAACGTGCAAACGAAGGCACGCTGGACTGCCTAACTGCTTCAACAGTGGGTACTACCATATTTACAGGACATGAGTTATGAATATTAACTTCTAAACCATTAACATGAGCTTCTAGAATATCACAGTCCAAATCAGTAGGAACTACTAGGCTGGGTTCCATGCAAGTCCCTAAAACATTCTCAATGATTGTTCCTTTACTTTGACCTGCTAAGGCGTCTGAGCCATTAACAAAAGATGAGGAGGTCAAAGAATGAATCAGACAGGTCTGTACCAAAGATGTTACACCCAGTCAATCCACTCCCTCCAAATCACGCAAGCTATCATATCGGTTATGGATGGGAATTTGGAACTGATTAGATGACCAAGGGACAGATGAAAGATATGAACTATTAGAATACTGGTTCCAATGATCTGAATAGGCCTGACGAGCAGGGTAAGCAGGAAATACAAACTCTGGAGCAATTAACCACATCATTGCTATTCTATATTGCCGCTGTGTGCTGCAATTTTCAAAATCCCATTGTTTGTGACAAGGTCAACTCGTCATAAGCACAGCGCAGGTAACACCCATGACGAGTTGACCTTGTCACAAGCATCAAAGGGGTTAAGGATCTAGGAGCATTATGAAATCCCTCTGTATGATGATAACGAGGTCTACTCGTATGATTAAACTGAGAATTCCTTAATGGTCTAATTAATCTATCCGCTTTGGCAGTCCAACAGCTTGGCTTCCTAACCGGGCTTAACAAATCTCTAGGATAAAAATAAAGCAAATCTTTTGGGATAATCGAGCTACTACCCAAAGGGGAAGTCCAATTCAGAATGTAACTAGCCGCCCTTTTGTCCTTAAAACTAATTATAACAATATACCCTGAGATATTTTTTGGGCTAGGACCCAGCCACGCAAGACGTCGTACCATAAGTATTACGCCATTTAAGTGTGGGGGTAGGGGTCGATTCTGTTTTAGCCAGTGAATGGCTTTGTTCTTAAGTTGAGATTGGTCTTCTTTCTTTCCCGGTTCTAAGACTGGAACAGCCGTCAAAATCACTACAAAAGAGGCAGCTTCAGGGGGAAGATTTACTCTGTATTTTTTGGGTATAGGAGTCTTAGCTGGGTCAGCTACAACAGAGGGCTTGGATGTGGCGCTTCCTGTGTTCGAACACCCCCTTATTTCGCTAACCGTCTTATTAGCTACATGCCCAGAAGATAGACCAGCAGATGACACAATATTACTGGGCTGTTTTTCCTGAGTACGAGGAGGAAAAGACGGGGTGATATTACTGGGTGTAGGGGCAAAGGGTTTCACAATAGATCCCTTAGTACTCGTATCAGACCCCTTAATAACTTTCTGTAGCTCCTCCAATTGCGAAGTTATCCTCTTAAGCCTTTCTACCAGAGGTAGGGTGAAAGATCTAAGCAATTTCTCAATACCCCCCATATGGTCTAAATCCTGCTGATCTAGAACAGGGGTGATGTTCACAGATAAGGGGGGTGGATTTGTGGTTACCTGAGATGGCTTCTTAGTACAAAGGGAAGGCAACGCTTTTTTCTTGGCTAGGCCTGGTCCCTTTCTACGCCTTTTCTTAGGCGGCGGGCCGGAACCGCAGTGGATATCCACTTCGTCCAGCCTGACATTGATCTTAGGTAATAGCATTTGGTTGGCCAGCCTGGTGGAATTCCTTAACCAATGCTTCTCTTCTAACAGTAGTGTTTGATTGAGTTGTAGCACCAGGACTTTCCTAAAGCCCAATTTGTTTTGTTTTTTATATGTCTTTTAGTAGGGACAGGTCCAATTGGTGCTGGCTCAGAATGTGTCTCATTCTTGATTGCCTGTGTGATCTCCAACGCTCCCTTAAATATACGGAGATTAGTTGTCCCCTTGCCACTCCCAGAAGGCGTTTGGCCCGACTCCTCGCTTGATGTCAGCCTGATTAAAAAGGCCTTGTTTTTTTCTGTAGTAAGACTAGAAGACAAGGCAGAATCTACTACTACACTACTTGGAGAGGCAAGAGCTAAGGTGTTTTTGTGGCATCCAGTCTCTGTTCCACAATCCCAATTTCATTATTGATGGCTCCAAGAGAATCAGTCAGAAAAAAAGTAATTGATCCGGCGGGGTGCTTCTTTTTACTTGCTGAATCAGAAACAGTTTAAGCATCAGATTTCCTCTTACCCGCGGCAGTAGCATCAGTTTTGTTTTCTTTGGGCTCCAAAAAGCAGGGCCCGATTCACAGAACTAACTTAAGACAAAATACTGAACTTACTACCATTTTGGCATTCACAGACGGCACTTACTCATTTTGGTATTCACAGACTCCTAACTTCTGTGAATACCGAAATGAGTAAGTGCCATCTGTGAATACCAAAATGAGTAAGTGCCTTCTGTGAATACCAAAATGGTAGTAAGTTTAGGATTTTATCTTAAGTTAGTTCTGTGAATCGGGCCCGCAGGCTTTAGGGGGATGGCCCAGTCCAGTGTCTGTCTGCTACGGAAATGCGCATATGAGCTCACCCTTGGCCATACATGTTCCGCGCAGAAGAAGTGCTGCCAGCCCTTTATGCGCCCGTTGGCACTCTTGAAATATGATGGCAGCTCTGGCCACAGGAAGTGCTGGATCCCACAGTTCCGGGAGGAGTGATGGCAGCTCTTTATGCGCCCATTGGTGCTCTGGAAACTTGCTGGTGGCTCAGTCTGCAAGGAGTACTGAACCCCTAGTCCTGGGCAGTCAAAAGGGTGTCCCATGTAGTGAGAGTGCTGGCAGCCCTTTATGTACCCGTTGGTGCTCTGAAAACATGCTGGCGGCTATGGCCACAAGGAGAACTAGAGCCCGTAGTCCGGGGAGGTGACAAAGGCGTATAATAACAGGTGGACTTACTGGGGCCAGCAGATCCATTGTTTTCAGACACTTCGCTGGTGGTTTTGGTGGTGATGGAACTTCCAGCTGCAGTGGATATGGTGCTTGACCTGCCTCTGTGGTGCTAGCCCTCTTCCTGCTACTGGATGCTGATGTAAGAAATAAAGAAGATAAAATAAAAAAGATCAGTGGTACAGTTAATATTCTCCCCAAAAATATTTTAACAGGCAAAAGGAAACAAAGTAATATTGTACTTTTCTAAATTAGATTACCTATAGTACTAGTATCGAGTTGACCTATTCCTAATTTCTTAAACCTAAGACCTATTATAAATTACCTACACTAAACTACATTTTTGAATTACTAATGCATTGCAATGAATGTTCCTTGCTTCTCTACTCATCCTCAATCTCATCCCCTTTAAGAAGCCAACTAGGTCTCCCTTTTTTTAATGCGTAAGTGCATACTACAAATCACTGGGAGAGTGCTTGGGACAGTACAAGCTAAATAAAAAAAGGCGCATTGATCTCTAACTCGCTGATATTACTACTACTTCCACTACCTTAGTGACAGGACAGAGGAGTCTGCATAACTTCCTAAATAATCAGCCCAAGTGAGCGCCAATGAGTACAATTAGGTAAGCCCAAGCACCAGGCTTTGATGACATAATATTTGTAACTTAAACTTAACTTACCTCTGAATGTGACCAGCATACTATTTGGGAAACAAATTTTAGCATAAAAGGAACACAACAAATAAATAATTACTCATGAGCCCCGCAACCTCCACACCCTGGAGGTCAAGGAGGTCCTGCTCCCTTTCCAGAATATCAGCCCAGCAGTGCATCAACTGCTGTTTGGTGGACCCCAGAGCTCCGGCACACACAGAGGCGCACCCCCTTGCAGCAGATGATGCTCCTGCAGGCCATACCCTCTGCCAGACCTACTGCCTGCTGCCAGCATGAAGAGAGGTAGCACTGCACATAAAAAACAAGTGCAGCTACCTCTATCTCCAAGAAAATGGCACGGCTGCACCCCTTGGTGGTGCTGACAACCGCAAGGTGTGTGACTAGCAGCCACACAGACGTCACTGCTTCCTCTCTCACCCTGCTCTGCCATGGTGCTGGGTGGTTAAAAAAAAGAAGTAGGAGAATGAAGAAAGGAAAAACTAAAGTCTTAAAGGAAAACACAACAAAAACGTAAAATACTCGAACACAAAAGCACACACTGATACAAGAAAGGAAAATGAGGGGTGGATGAGTCAGATAGGGGGAGAATTTAAAAGTTTAAGGGTGGATTGAAAACAGGCTCCAGCACCATGCATACAACAGAAAACAAAACGGTCATGCCCAAGTGAACAGCGTGCTACCGTTTGTACTTATTTCCCAGCATGAGAACTTGCATCATGCTACTGAATGTCAAAAGCGTAGAGCTAACGGGCACTTTAAGCAGCTTCACCCATTTGTAGAATTCCACAGACTCTCACGGAGTTTTTGGGGTGCTCAACGTAATTCTGCGTAGCTGAACTCAGAGAGCATTGCCCAAATGTATTTGGAAGGCAGTACTTGAGAGAAGCCAACTGAAGTGATCTTAGGTTTCCCCAAGATCTGACAATGAGCGAAAAGTTAATGGGGTAGGTGAAGGAAAATGGCCATTCACAGCAGGGGTTGGCCAGGCCATTTGGGGCATATGTGGGTAGAAGACTGTACACGGTGGGTGTTGGCCAGACCCTTTGGAATGTCAAGGGGATAAATAGTATTTGCAGTTGGAAATGACACAGGGCCCTTTTGCCAGGCCTTTCATCCAAACTGCTGCAGCTTTCTAACCCCAACTGTAGGCGGCCTTCAGACACTTGAAGCATAGACTGTCCATAGGGATTGGCATAGGCTAATAACATGAGCATCCGCATGATATTGGCAGACTGTTTGCAAGATAATGCTACTACAGGTAACTCAGGATTCAAGAAGATCTGACAAACAGGGCAAATCTTACAGGATGGGCAACCCTTTTTCTATTTATTAGTATCTGTGGTGTCAAATCACAGACAGGTATGCCTTTTGGTAGACCATTAGCATGTTTAGCTATCCCTCAGCATTTGGATTTTCATACAAATCTGCAAAGGGGGTATGATCCTATGTGAGAAAAAGTGTTAACCTCAATTTGGTAATCTGCCATCAGCTACGCGGAGCATGAGTTTCCCACAGGACCTGTCCAGATGCCTGGTGGGGTATTTTTATAAAATGGGTTTGCAGAGCAAATTTTAGGAACGTAGACTGCCTACTCTTATGAAATGAAACAGCAATGCTATATTTTTATTTTTTTAAAAAGCATCCCATTTTCATTTAAGGAAAACTGGCTGCATTAAAAAAATGCTTTACAAAGAAAACAGTCACAGACATGGTGGTATGCTGACCCCAGCAGGCCACCATCCCTGTGAGTGATCACCATTCTGAATGGGCGCAAATGGGAACCTGCCTTGTGAATAATAATGAGGCAGGTCATTTGCGGCCCATTTAGGAATCACAAACAATGTCTTAAGCATTGAAATTTGCGACTTGCAAAATAGAATGGTTGTACACCAAAGTTCTTGGCAGATGAAACGTTTTTTTGACCCCTTGTTTAACATTGCCCCCTTGATGGGTTTGCAAGAAACTACCTTATCAAAAGAAGAAGAAAAATGAAAAATGTCACAGGATTACTTCGTTATTTGCAATTTAAAAGTTTTAGACCCCATTCTTAAATGTGCCCTCACCTTGAAAAAACATGCACAGGAAATGTTACTTAACAATTCCAGGGAATGTCAAATTCCTAGACCATGCTGAACTGCCTTGCGACTGTAGTGAATTGTAACGCAGCAGCATCAAAGTAAAGTAAAAGTAAAGTTTTTATTTGCACAATTAATTAAAATCATTGCAATATAAACACTCAAGAATGACCGTTAAAGATGAAATGATATTTAAGTCTGTTAAAAACGAAGTGTTTATAAATAAAAAAAAATAAAAAAAAAAGGGCAAGGAAAAGTCATTAAGAAGGGATGGAGCTCAGACTTGGCCCAATGATAGGTTCAGGGAATTGATTTCTGTAATGAGCTTTACAAAAAGAGTCGCCAACTGAGGTGAGTCTCCCCTCATACATGCATCTAGTGCTTCCTGACATGTCCTGATATTAAGAAGGAGCCAAATTGATCGCAGCCAGAAATTTCTTTGAGCTCGAAGATTTTGGCAGATGCACAGAACATGGATAAGATTTTCCTCGTCCAGGTTACAGAAGCGGCATTGGGAGAATGTTTCTTTCTTGTATCCCTGGCCAAACTTGTATGCCTTCAGCTGGATTAGGCCGAAACGGAGTCTCATTAATTGAATTTTTATGTGGACTTTCATAGAGGATGCCAGGTAGGACGGTAAGGTTTTTGGGGCATATAGTTTGGAGGCCCAGGAGCCGTGGAAGAGCTGAAGTACCCGTTGTTCATCGAGGTCGTTTGATAAGATTTTTGCTTGCTTGGTAAAGAGTTTTATTTTCGCCTCGATGGGCAGCTGGGTTGACCATATGTCCTTTGCTTTAAGGGATTCGAGGCAAGATGTCAAATGTTTGTTCCACGATGTTTTGGGGTTGCTGAAGACTAGCCAAATGCAGCTTTTTAAGGTGTGAGGGCTAGCTTTTTTGGTTTTTAAGCAGTAGCTGATGTATCTTGCACTCATAATCCATGGCTGGGAGGATAGAGAAAATTCTTTCCGAATTCGAGCATGGGCGGTCAAGTTTGGCAATCGGAAGACCCTACGAAAACAAGACGATTGCGCTCTATCCAGCCAATTGTTCATTTTATCTTTGAAGATTATTGCACCAAAGGAAATGATGAGGAGTAATTTTGTAGTGATCAATTTTATTAACGGTACTAGGTCCTGGGAGTGCAGAGCACTTTTAGTTTTTATAAAGGCCCCTTCAAGGCTGCGGGCAACAGACTGCATTTCGGTTATGTGCACAGACGATCTCCCTTTATGGTCAATCCACACGCCCAGGTACTTATATGCAGTGACAGTTTCCAATGGCTCCCTTTCAATGAACCGGCTATGCTGATGCTCCTGGATCTATCGGCCGTTTTTGATACCGTGGATCATGATAGGCTAGTATATCGGCTTACAGCAATTGGGCTGCGTGATCAAGCACTTGGCTGGTTGCAGTCCTATTTATCGAAAAGAACACAGAAGGTAGCACTAGGCCAATGCTACTCGAGGCGCAGGGCGTTGAGTTGTGGGGTCCCGCAGGGGTCGGCTTTAAGCCCCCTACTATTCAATATCTATCTTGTCCCACTTTTTACACTCATTGCCAACTGGGGAGTCACCGCTATATCATACGCGGATGACACCCAGCTGGTTTTCCCCTACTCAGAAGTGTCAGAGGTGGCCTTTGCGCGCTTTAAGGGCTGCCTCCAAGATGTGGCAACTTGGATGAATACAAATAAGTTGAAATTGAATCCGGGAAAAACGGAAGTGATCTTCTTTGGAGAAAAAGCACCCCCCCGTCAGAACTATGGTGGCCGGCTGAGATGGGGACCCCCCCCACCCCCAGCCACTGGGCAAAGAACCTTGGGGTAAAATGGGACGATAATCTTTCTTTCGCGCCCCAAATCCAGCAAGTCACCGGATGCTGCTTGAGTAAAATGAGGAACCTCCGACAAATCTTGAAACTACTGCCTGAGTCCTGTCGGAAAACGGTGATCCATGCCACAATTACATCGAGGCTGGACTATGCCAATGGCCTGTATATGGGTCTTCCTAAATATCTGACCCAACGGCTGCAAACTGTACAGAATGCTGTGGATAGGCTGCGGAAGCATATATCGTTTAACGAGCACGTTTCCCCCCATCTTCGTTCTCTGCATTGGCTGCCGATATCCAGCAGGATTAAATTTAAAGCTCTCACACTGGCCTTTAGGGCTCTGCATGGTACATGCCCCAACTATCCGAGATCGGTACACAGACAAAATATCGAGTTTTAAATTTCGATATACAATAATATCGAAGTTTAAATATCGATGGGACAAAATATCGAAGGTAAGTAATATCGACAGTCTTAATATCGATATTAGTATGATATCAGTAATATCGAAGTTTTAAATATCGACGTCAATAATATCGAAATAAATAACTTTGATGTTACTAATATCAATTTTTAAATACATTTAGTGTATATTATATTGTATTTATTATGTTTTATTATTTATTTTTAATGTAATTTAATTAAATATTGTCTTTTACTACTGTAGCGGGTTGTGGGTTTATAGGGGAATAGGGTGGGAAGTAATTTAATTATGTTAAATTAATTATTAATCAGTAGGAATTATGAATTAATTAATTGAGAATGAATTTTTTATTAATTTTAATTAATTGATTAATTGATAAATATGTTCTGTAGCGGGTTATGGGTTTATAGGGGAATAGGGTGGGAAGTATTTTAATAATAATTAATTAATATATGTTTGTACATATTTTAATTAATAATTAATTGGTAATTAATTTATATTAATTAGTTAATTAATTAATATAATTTTGTACATATTTGTAATTATTAATTAGTAGGTAATTAATTAATATTAATTAATTAATTACATTAATTATAGTAATTTTTTATATTTATATAATTTTTTGTTATTCTTAATAAATTGGGAAAATAATATTAATTATTAAATTAAATTAATTACAGCTAATGTGCTAATATATTTACTTTATTGTTATTGTTAATTAATAATTAATTGGTAATTAAATAATATTAATTAATTTTGGGTAAAGGAGTATTTTTAGGGTTCAGGGTCAGTTTTCAGTTCTTGGTTAAAGGGGTATTTTTAGGGTTCTGGGTCAGTTTTCAGTTTTTGGGTAAAGGGGTATTTTTAGGGTTCAGGGTCAGTTTTCACTTTTTGGGTAAGGGGGTATGTTTAGGGTTCAGGGTCAGTTTTCAGTTCTTGGGTAAAGGGGTATTTTTAGGGTTCAGGGTCAGTTTTCAGTTCTTGGGTAAAGGGGTATTTTTAGGGTTCAGGGTCAGTTTTCAGTTCATGGGTAAAGGGGTATTTTTAGGGTTCAGGGTCAGTTTTCAGTTTTTGGGTAAAGGGGTATTTTTAGGGTTCAGGGTCAGTTTTCAGTTTTTGGGTAAAGTGGTATTTTTAGGGTTCAGGGTCAGTTTTCAGTTTTTGGGTAAAGGGGTATTTATAGGGATAAGGGTCAGTTTTCAGTTCTTGGGTAAAGGGGTATTTTTAGGGTTCAGGGTCAGTTTTCAGTTTTTGGGTAAAGGGGTATTTTTAGGGTTCAGGGTCAGTTTTCAGTTTTTGGGTAAAGGGGTATTTTTAGGGTTCAGGGTCAGTTTTGGGTTTTTGGGGTACAGGGATATTTTTAGGGTTCAGGGTCAGTTTTGGGTTTTTGGGGTACAGGCGTACAGGGTAAAAACAAAAAGAAAATTACATTAAATCAATTAAATAACATTAAAAAAAATAAAATTACATTAAAATATTAAGTGTTTTATTTATTTTAAATGTATATGTATTCGTTTTAATTTTGTTTTAATATTTTTATTTAATATTTGTAAAATTATATGTATTTTAAAATTATTTTTACATTATTATTAATACATTTAAAAAAACGATATTTTTAATTCCGATATTTTTGTACTACGATATTATTGTTTCGATATTTTTGTACTTACCTGTATGAAGATATGATTCCGATATTTTTGATGTCGATATTTTTGTGCCGATATTATTGTATTTCGATATTCTGTCTGTCGATATTATGTCAGACATTCCTGAGATCACGACTCCCCAGATACACCTCAGACCCGCTCTCTTCGTTCGAATGATCGGGTTTTACTGAGTGTTCCACGAGTCAAAAAGGCAAGACTGGGCGGGCGGACTTTTTCAGCTAACACGGCTCGACTGTGGAACACCCTACCACCAGACTTGCAAAGGGCCCCGTCAGAACTGAGCTTTAGGAAACAGCTCAAGTTTTGGTTATTTTCACTGGATCATTAACTTTGCTCGCTTACCGGGCAGTCTGGCTTTGTTTTGCTCTCACAGCGCCGGGACACCTCCTAGTTGAGGTAGTGGTTCGCGCTATAGAAAAACCAGTATTATTATTATTACTATTATAACCACAAGATCTTTTTGGTTTTTGCAGAAGGTATTACCATTGCTTTAGTTTTGGTGACATTTATTTCGAGCATATTCATGTTGCAGTACTGAGAGAGGGAGTCAAACAGTCTTTGGAGACCTACCTGGTTTGATCTAACAGAATGGTATTGTCAGCGTATTGCAGGGTTTGAATTTTTCTTAGTTCGATTCCTGGAGGGAAGGCGCGGGTGCATGACAACCATTGGGGGAGGTCTGCGAGATACAAGTTAAAGAGTAGTGGTGCAAGGGTGCACCCTTGTTTTAGACCTCTACTAGTATAGATTTTGCTAGAGGTAAGTCTTACTTTGACCCAAGTGTCGGTGTGTAAAGCTATTAATGCATTCAGTAGCGGCCGCGGAATGCCCCATCTTGCCAGTTTTTCCCACAGTTTAGGCTGGCTCACGCTATCGAAGGCTTTATGAAAGTCGATAAATCTCAGATGTAACGATTTAACTTTTGCGGCTAAGGTGGATTCCATCAGGTGGGCTACACTGATCAGATTGTCTTCGATGTGACACCCTTTTTGAAAGCCGGTTTGGGTAAAAGGGACTATGTTGTTATTTTTCGCCTACTTGGAAAGTGCAGTTAGAAGGACGCTAGTGTATGCCTTCCCGTCCACGTCAAGGAGGGCTATCATCCAATAGTTATCGGGATTAGATCGCGAACCCTTTTTATGGAAGGGGACGAGGAGTGATCCTTGCCAAGATGCCGGGATGGGGCCTCCCAGTATTGCGGCCTCAAAGACGGGTGTCAGTATCTGGGCCCATTTTCCAGCAGAGGCTTTAAATACTTGGGTAGGGATTCTTTAGGTCCGGGGGCGCCGCCTGAACGCACCTGCTTCTTCCACTCCATCGCTCCCATTCTTACCTTGTTATCACTCTCTCTCGTTTTAGGCGAAATTCAAATCCGTCATTTGCACTATATTTTAGCATAAAATGTATCCTTGTGTACATTTATGGCACGAGGATGCATTTAAATAAGAGCATCACGAACAACGGCTGATTGCATTTTGTTATTCGTAGGAGTTCACTGTAAATGATTACCGCAAATTGCACCATTCTTGGTAACTTTTTACCAAACATGGCATGTAATTACAAGAAATGGCATATTTGTGAAATATTAGGAATTTTGCGTAACCAGCATAATGCAAAATTCCTGAAGTTACTTACACAAATTACACCGGCATAATTTATAATTTCACCCAGGATTTATATTTAGCTCTTCACCTGCTGTTATGCTTAAAATTCATCCACTCTACCCCAGTACTCCACCCCACTTTGTCTGAATGTATGAGAAAGTAAACCTTCAACCCTGCCCCCATTCTACTACTGCTTCTCCCCATTATGAAAGATAAGTTCCTGTGTGTTTGCATGCATGTACACTGAGGGCCAACAATTTTTGAAAGTTTTTGTTTAAAGTGTTCAGAAAAGATTTGAAAACAAAACAGAACAAACATTGATAAAGGCCAAAGGTCTGAAGTAACTACCAGATATTTATTTTAGCAACTATGGGAGGGACAAGGTAGACATTCTGAGAGATGGGGAATTTGTACTTAGTATTTAGTAAGGGACATGCAAATTACAAAGCACACCTATAAAATAGTATGTACGTCTAGTGTTCCCTATTTTTATTTATTAGCACCCTACCCTGTAGGCATAAAATGCACACTTTAGGGGTGATTTCTGAATACATAAAAAAGGCTTTACCTACATAGCAAAACACTTTTATCTGCCATGGATTCTCTACAATGATTTTAAAATGCTGCCCAGCGAAAGCACAGTCATGCTCTTGGTAGACATGTATTTTTTGTCATATCGGTGGATGGAATTACACATTGCAACCCACATATCACTTTTAACTTTTCATGCCTTGTATACACTTTTGGCCCCATTTATAATGGACGTATTGTGATGATAAATAGGCAAAATATGAATTGCCTATGTACAGCCCAAGTTTTAGGGGTAAAGCAGTAGATATTGCTATTGGATAACAGGGGTAAAATGCACAAAGTCCTAAAGCCAGCACAATAGCGTCAGGAAAAAGGATTAAAATGTGGAGTGAAGTAGAAGGTGTAGTGTTGTGCGATCTATACAGTAGGACCTTATGGTCCTAAGCAGAGAACTTACAAAGTTACGTAATCATTTGTGAAATATTTGGGTGTGTCAGAATGTGGTCAATACATTCTACAACATAGTGCATTCAGTAAACAGTTGCATGCTGAAAAATAAAGACATGTATTACAGAGCTTCATGTGTGGCATAGTGATTTGCGTGCTCCAGAGGTGGGGTGGATGCTACAACTGGCAATGAGTAGGGGATACCTGCCCTGAAGAAACAAGACTGCTCTCCCTGAGAGTTTGCAGAGGTCCAGCAAACTGCTTGCGCGTGCCACGTGCACTCCAAGAAGCAGGCTATGGTTGGCTTATATGTAGTCAAGCTGCTGCTCAAGCTCACACAAGGTCCTGAAACAAAGTGAAGGCCCTACAAAGGAGAACCATCAGAAAGTCTGCCAAAATCCTAGTGGTAAGGCTGCAGGAAGAGATACTGCGCCACAATGTGACACAGAGCCATCATCCATACAAAGCAGAAATGCTAAGGGCAGTGACAACCAGGTATGAAGTAGCGATAAAGGTAGTGACAGCCAGGTGCAAGAAAGTACTAAAGGCAGAGACCACTAAGCACAAGGAAACGCTAAAGGCAGTGACAACCAGGTACAGAGAGTACAAACGTACTTACCATCATAAGGGCGGGAAGTGCGACACAACCTCGAGTTGAGTGTGATGACCAAGTCAGGATGAGCTGCTGATGCAAGCAAAGTAGCAGGTGGCCACCAATACACTGAAAGCCCTTCGAAATCATTAAATATTTCAATGGTTGCCGAAAGAAGAGCAAAGTATGGCACAGCCGCTTTCCTGTAACCACCACTCTCATTTGACACCGCCAAAAATGAATATTGGCACCAGAAGAACTACATGGATTGCAATGTTCAATGATTTCATGTATGCTCTTGAAGAAGTAGATGAAAAAAATACTTAAAGAACCTTTCAGGTGATGGAGAGAAAGAAGTGTTAAAGAAAATATCACGAGCAGATGAAATATCATACCATCAAACTAAAGAAATGTTGGAAGCCTGCTTCAATCCAAATGTTGACTATGAAAGGTGCATTTTTAACCGTGCAAGACAGCAAGTCGGTAAAACGATGGAGGAGTTTGTGAAAAGACTTGATACCCTCATCAAGCATTACAAGATCAGTGAATTCAATGACAAAGAAGCCATGCATCTCAGGGTCATCATTGGTTGCCTCTCTGATTCGTTCAGGAGACGCATGCTGAGGGAAACACTCAGGGCCAGATGTAGGTAAATTTCATTTTCCGACCTCTTAAATACCGAGTCATACCGACTCGGTATTTCAGAGGTCGGAAAATAAAAGTACCGAGATGTAGGTAAATGCAGATGTGCAATTACCGAATCGGAAACAGTCGGTATTTTCCGATGCGGGAAATACCGACCAGTTAATGCCCATTCATTCCTATGGGCTTTGAAGCCCATAGGATTGATTGGGCATTTACCGGTCGGTATTTACCACATCGGAAAATACCGACTGTCACAAGGGTGCAGGGGGTGTCACTTTGACACCCTCTGGCACCCCCAAAAGAGGCTCGGGTGCCATGTGGCAGGCATACCTGCCCTAAGGGCAGGTCTGCCTGTCATATGGCATAGGTGTGCATGCACACATGTGCATGCACACCAGAAACGGTATTTTACCATCAAGTAGTATTTGATGGTAAAATACCGATTTTGTACTGCTTGTGGGACTCAGAAGAGTCCCACCTACATACCAATTTACCGGAATCCGTAATGATACCGACTCGGTATTTTACATACTCGGTAAATTTACCTATCGGTAAATTTACCGAGTCTGTAAAATACAGGGACCTACATGTCGAATTGCTCTTACCGGTAGGTAACGTCCGAATTCGGCCGTTACCACCCGGTAAACGCCTACCTACATCTGGCCCTCAGTGTGGAAAAGTTACTCATGGCTGTGAGAGCTGAGGAAAGGGCAAATCAAAAGGCTACTGTCATGATAGCTGGAACAGCCCTGAATAATTCAGCGTTGATCATAAAAAGTAAGCAGAAATACAAACTGGGGCCCAGAAGATGATGTCTCAGAAGAAAAAGAAAATGTGTTTAAGATGTGAATTCTCGTTTCCACACAAACTTAAAAGTCCCGTCAGATGACAGATGGGAAAGGCTTTGGGAGAGAAAACCATTTCATAACAGTCTGCAAAGTGAGAGAGAAACTATGTGCTTCACGACGAAAGGAGAAAATGGGTACCAGAAAGTTCCAGAGTCATTCTAGTCATGCCCACATGACCAAATGGCAACATCAATTGAGGCAAGTAGAGACCAAACAAAGTTGATTGTCATTAAATGTATTTTCTAAAGGTTCTTCAGTGTCATCATTGAGAGACTGTGAAGAAGATGGATGTGCAATAGTGATGGCAACTGCAGACAACATGCACATATAGGGTTGGCTGCCTGCAAAGAAGAAAACTAGTCAAAGAGAGATTGCCATGTGAAGCGACCACACTCATTTGGCTGATACCCCACGATCATGCTAAAAGTGAATGGTTACCCTTTCAACTCTCAATGCAGGCAGTGGTACATTGAACAATATCATACTAGCAGAAAAATACAATGAACAGTCTCCCGAACCATGTCTAATGCCATCGTAAACAAAGGTGTACACATGGGCTGCTTCTCCGGCATTGCAAAGTCAAGGGTAATTTGTAGTGAAATGAGGCATAAGAAAATGACAGTTCTCCAAGGTATCTCGTTGAGTGCATGTCTACTCTGTAGAAAAGCTTTATTCGATTTTTGTAAAATAAAAAATCATAAAAGCATCAACATCAAAAATCAATGCATAAATAAAACTGTACAGTACAAGAATTAGGTAACAATTTTTGCAATAATTTTAGGAACATGATAAAATTTTCCTTTTTAAAAAGACACTCTTTAAAAAACTAGTCATAGTTGCCACACAAGGTTCATCATTTAAGAGCTGGAGATACAACAAAGGAATCCAACAATGTCGCCATGGGCCATATTTTTTCAAAAGTGGTTTAATCCATCGTACTCTTTCATGATGATGAAAACCACAAAAACAGGTCACGTGTAGTGTTGATTGATCAGATCTCCCATCGCACGGACACTTAATAAGTTTTTTGGACCAATCATTAATATGAGGGAAAGACACTAAGCGGTAAAAAATATCGAATCTAAATCTGGTGAGTAGATACCTATCAAAGCCCCTAGGACACCAGATCAGATAAGACTGCATATTTTCTGAGGTGAGCAAGGAGTGGTGCCGTAAGACCATAACTTTGTTCAGCTCTACCGCTAACCTCAAAGATTCTAAATGAGCCCAACATTCTTTCTTTAGGGCTACCCTCGTGATCCTGCATAGCCCCTTGGGATCATTGTAATACTCAGGTTTGCCCAAGTCAAGGCAGAACTTTCGAATGTAAGTTAGCCATGGTATTTTCTGAGAGTTATCGAGGGCAATAACATTGAGCATGATTTCTCTATTTAAGACTAACTCGTCTGCAGTCCAGACCCTGTGCCAAAGAAGTAATGGCTGCATCGCAATCTGGTCACTGATGTGACGGACCCCCAGCTCAGCGTGGCAATTGTATACTGTAGTACTGGGTGGAACAGCTAAAATAAACCTCAAAAAGCATTTTCTACAGATTGTAGTTCTCTGGAACCAAGGATACCCCAGACGCCTGCCCCATAAATCGCTGTACTTACACATTTGGCAGAATAAATCGTAAGTAAAATAGCTGGAGGTCTTTTTCCCATTTTAAGAGAAAAGGCCATAAGTGCTGCTGTGGCCCTTTTAAATGACAGGATTCTACTCCTGATTGCTGGACCCCAGTGTCCAGTGGCCTCCAAAACTACTCCCAAATATGTAAACGTTTTTGTGGTCAGGACTTTATCCCTGCCAGCAAACAGTTTGCAGGCTTTGGGTTTTCCTCTGGTGCATACCATCGCAAAGGTTTTCTTTACATTTAGAGACAAGCCCCTGGATTCCATAAAATTAATATACTTATCTAGAGCTAACTGCAGACCCCTCTCAGTTCTTGCCATAATAACGGCGTCGTCCACATATAGTAAGGACACTACTTGTTTAGAGTTGATTCTAGAAGAATCAATAACTTTAGACGCCAGGACCTCCTCCAGATCATTCGTATAAAGATTAAAAAGGAGGGGCGCAAGGACGCACCCTTGTCTCACCCCTCTTTTCACATAAAATGGTTTGGTACATTCACCACTGACACCAAATCTCACCCTTATCCTAGCCCCGGCGTAGAGTTGTCTTAAAAAAGAGATAATGGGTTTGTCGATTTTGAGTTTTTCCAACACCTCCCACAATTGATTGTGCCTAACACAATCAAACGCGGCACTAAGATCGACAAATGCCGTGTAAAGTTTTTCAGTCTTGGCCTGTACATATTTCCCTTGAAGGAGTGTGAAGTTTAAAACCTGCTCCACGGTCCCCATCCCTTCTCGAAAACCATATTGGACCTGGGATAGGACACCGGCGTCTTCAACCCATGATGATATTCGGTTTAGGACAACCCTACCCACAATCTTCATAAAAGAATCAAGAAGGGAGATGGGACGATAACACAAGGGACTCTCTCGATCTCCCTTCTTGAAAATGGGAATAATGATGGAATCGGACCAAGATTTGGGAAGGTCCAGCTCACCACTTGCATCCATCACTCTTTTCAGGATAGGGGACCATAAGTCTACCGAATGTTTAAACAGATCAATGGGTACCCCATCAATTCCCGGGGCCTTTCTTCCCTTACTCTGCTCTATGGCCGTGGTCATTTCGCCAATTGTAATTCCCAAATTAACTTAATTGAAGGTCCGAGATGCCTCTTTTTCTATGCCCCCCATGTCGACTAGTTTTAGGGTCTCCCCAGGGTTATAGACTTCCGAAAAGAAGTCGATCCATGAAGATTCGCTAATAGCGACCTCTATCCTAGCGCTATTTAAGGTATTAAAAAATGGTGCATTAACTGCGCGCCAGAATTGGGCACTGTCCTTAGATTGGGCTGCAAGAACCAGATGGTTCCAGGCCTCCTGTTTAATGTTTTTCTTACAGTTACTTCTGGACAGTCGATAGATTTTTCTGCAATTAGCCACCTCTGCCGGGTCCCTGATCTTTTTATGTAGAGCTGCCTTCAAAAGGGAATGTGACTTAGAGCAGGCCGCATCAAACCATGAATTAGTCTATGTACTAGAAGAGGAATCTCACCCACTCCGGGACAGACTGTCTCTAATATTAAGTGAGATAATTTCAAAAGCTTTCAGTACATCCTCACTAGAAGTCTCTTCATCTAAACACCTCTCAATGTGGGAGAGAGATCCCCTGACAATCTTATTATGCATGGTCTCTGCGTCATTGCAAGTCCATGTAATAGTATACCCAATAAGTCTAGGCATTTCACAAGACTTCAACCATGACAGTCTCTCTATCAGGGAATTATGTTGAGCCTGTGGAAATCTGATAGTAAAGGAAAGGGGAAGATGATCACTAAACCCCACCAGATGGGTGGTAAAATCAGTATACCAAGAGGCATGACTTTCAGAGGCCAAAATATAATCTATCGTGGTACCGTGGCCTCTCCCCACGAAGGTTGCACTAAAATCGACATCGGGAGTGCATAATCTGTTTACAAAATTTAAATTAAAAGATGCCAACAGTTCATTCAACAAACCCCCCCATCCTGATGAGAAAAATGTGGGGACGTATCATCTACACCTGCCCCGATAAATCTGCACCCCCCAGCTGCTAAGTCACACAAATTGTGGTTAAGATCCCCCCACACCAACAATAATACAATCCCTCCCCTTTGGAATGAGAGTCCCCTGCAAAACCTTGCTCAATGAGAGAACCGTATCAGTTAATAAACATTTACTTGGGTTGTTATAGATGTTAATCAGAATAATGTCAACTTTAGTATTCAACCAAATTAGGAGAATCTGGAAGTAACTTCCCTGGGCAACAAGCTTATCCAAAAGGTTAGAGATGTATATACAAAGCCCCCCACTATTCCTCCCACGTTTAGAAAGGAGGGCCGCAACATGAAAAGTGCAATACCCGTTTAGATGAACAGGTTGAATAGACCAAGTTTCTTGAAAACACAGTATGCCAAATGCATTAACAAAATCGGTCAAGGAGGAATCCAAAACCCTGTCCTTAATACCTGCGATGTTCCAAAATAGAAAGCTGAAGTTGGAAGCTAATGTACTATAGCAACGTGCAAACGAAGGCACGCTGGACTGCCTAACTGCTTCAACAGTGGGTACTACCATATTTACAGGACATGAGTTATGAATATTAACTTCTAAACCATTAACATGAGCTTCTAGAATATCACAGTCCAAATCAGTAGGAACTACTAGGCTGGGTTCCATGCAAGTCCCTAAAACATTCTCAATGATTGTTCCTTTACTTTGACCTGCTAAGGCGTCTGAGCCATTAACAAAAGATGAGGAGGTCAAAGAATGAATCAGACAGGTCTGTACCAAAGATGTTACACCCAGTCAATCCACTCCCTCCAAATCACGCAAGCTATCATATCGGTTATGGATGGGAATTTGGAACTGATTAGATGACCAAGGGACAGATGAAAGATATGAACTATTAGAATACTGGTTCCAATGATCTGAATAGGCCTGACGAGCAGGGTAAGCAGGAAATACAAACTCTGGAGCAATTAACCACATCATTGCTATTCTATATTGCCGCTGTGTGCTGCAATTTTCAAAATCCCATTGTTTGTGACAAGGTCAACTCGTCATAAGCACAGCGCAGGTAACACCCATGACGAGTTGACCTTGTCACAAGCATCAAAGGGGTTAAGGATCTAGGAGCATTATGAAATCCCTCTGTATGATGATAACGAGGTCTACTCGTATGATTAAACTGAGAATTCCTTAATGGTCTAATTAATCTATCCGCTTTGGCAGTCCAACAGCTTGGCTTCCTAACCGGGCTTAACAAATCTCTAGGATAAAAATAAAGCAAATCTTTTGGGATAATCGAGCTACTACCCAAAGGGGAAGTCCAATTCAGAATGTAACTAGCCGCCCTTTTGTCCTTAAAACTAATTATAACAATATACCCTGAGATATTTTTTGGGCTAGGACCCAGCCACGCAAGACGTCGTACCATAAGTATTACGCCATTTAAGTGTGGGGGTAGGGGTCGATTCTGTTTTAGCCAGTGAATGGCTTTGTTCTTAAGTTGAGATTGGTCTTCTTTCTTTCCCGGTTCTAAGACTGGAACAGCCGTCAAAATCACTACAAAAGAGGCAGCTTCAGGGGGAAGATTTACTCTGTATTTTTTGGGTATAGGAGTCTTAGCTGGGTCAGCTACAACAGAGGGCTTGGATGTGGCGCTTCCTGTGTTCGAACACCCCCTTATTTCGCTAACCGTCTTATTAGCTACATGCCCAGAAGATAGACCAGCAGATGACACAATATTACTGGGCTGTTTTTCCTGAGTACGAGGAGGAAAAGACGGGGTGATATTACTGGGTGTAGGGGCAAAGGGTTTCACAATAGATCCCTTAGTACTCGTATCAGACCCCTTAATAACTTTCTGTAGCTCCTCCAATTGCGAAGTTATCCTCTTAAGCCTTTCTACCAGAGGTAGGGTGAAAGATCTAAGCAATTTCTCAATACCCCCCATATGGTCTAAATCCTGCTGATCTAGAACAGGGGTGATGTTCACAGATAAGGGGGGTGGATTTGTGGTTACCTGAGATGGCTTCTTAGTACAAAGGGAAGGCAACGCTTTTTTCTTGGCTAGGCCTGGTCCCTTTCTACGCCTTTTCTTAGGCGGCGGGCCGGAACCGCAGTGGATATCCACTTCGTCCAGCCTGACATTGATCTTAGGTAATAGCATTTGGTTGGCCAGCCTGGTGGAATTCCTTAACCAATGCTTCTCTTCTAACAGTAGTGTTTGATTGAGTTGTAGCACCAGGACTTTCCTAAAGCCCAATTTGTTTTGTTTTTTATATGTCTTTTAGTAGGGACAGGTCCAATTGGTGCTGGCTCAGAATGTGTCTCATTCTTGATTGCCTGTGTGATCTCCAACGCTCCCTTAAATATACGGAGATTAGTTGTCCCCTTGCCACTCCCAGAAGGCGTTTGGCCCGACTCCTCGCTTGATGTCAGCCTGATTAAAAAGGCCTTGTTTTTTTCTGTAGTAAGACTAGAAGACAAGGCAAAATCTACTACTACACTACTTGGAGAGGCAAGAGCTAAGGTGTTTTTGTGGCAAACAGTCTCTGTTCCACAATCCCAATTTCATTATTGATGGCTCCAAGAGAATCAGTCAGAAAAAAAGTAATTGATCCGGCGGGGTGCTTCTTTTTACTTGCTGAATCAGAAACAGTTTAAGCATCAGATTTCCTCTTACCCGCGGCAGTAGCATCAGTTTTGTTTTCTTTGGGCTCCAAAAAGCAGGGCCCGATTCACAGAACTAACTTAAGACAAAATACTGAACTTACTACCATTTTGGCATTCACAGACGGCACTTACTCATTTTGGTATTCACAGACTCCTAACTTCTGTGAATACCGAAATGAGTAAGTGCCATCTGTGAATACCAAAATGAGTAAGTGCCTTCTGTGAATACCAAAATGGTAGTAAGTTTAGGATTTTATCTTAAGTTAGTTCTGTGAATCGGGCCCGCAGGCTTTAGGGGGATGGCCCAGTCCAGTGTCTGTCTGCTACGGAATGCGCATATGAGCTCACCCTTGGCCATACATGTTCCGCGCAGAAGAAGTGCTGCCAGCCCTTTATGCGCCCGTTGGCACTCTTGAAATATGATGGCAGCTCTGGCCACAGGAAGTGCTGGATCCCACAGTTCCGGGAGGAGTGATGGCAGCTCTTTATGCGCCCATTGGTGCTCTGGAAACTTGCTGGTGGCTCAGTCTGCAAGGAGTACTGAACCCCTAGTCCTGGGCAGTCAAAAGGGTGTCCCATGTAGTGAGAGTGCTGGCAGCCCTTTATGCACCCGTTGGTGCTCTGAAAACATGCTGGCGGCTATGGCCACAAGGAGTACTAGAGCCCGTAGTCCGGGGAGGTGACAAAGGCGTATAATAACAGGTGGACTTACTGGGGCCAGCAGATCCATTGTTTTCAGACACTTCGCTGGTGGTTTTGGTGGTGATGGAACTTCCAGCTGCAGTGGATATGGTGCTTGACCTGCCTCTGTGGTGCTAGCCCTCTTCCTGCTACTGGATGCTGATGTAAGAAATAAAGAAGATAAAATAAAAAAGATCAGTGGTACAGTTAATATTCTCCCCAAAAATATTTTAACAGGCAAAAGGAAACAAAGTAATATTGTACTTTTCTAAATTAGATTACCTATAGTACTAGTATCGAGTTGACCTATTCCTAATTTCTTAAACCTAAGACCTATTACAAATTACCTACACTAAACTACATTTTTGAATTACTAATGCATTGCAATGAATGTTCCTTGCTTCTCTACTCATCCTCAATCTCATCCCCTTTAAGAAGCCAACTAGGTCTCCCTTTTTTTAATGCGTAAGTGCATACTACAAATCACTGGGAGAGTGCTTGGGACAGTACAAGCTAAATAAAAAAAGGCGCATTGATCTCTAACTCGCTGATATTACTACTACTTCCACTACCTTAGTGACAGGACAGAGGAGTCTGCATAACTTCCTAAATAATCAGCCCAAGTGAGCGCCAATGAGTACAATTAGGTAAGCCCAAGCACCAGGCTTTGATGACATAATATTTGTAACTTAAACTTAACTTACCTCTGAATGTGACCAGCATACTATTTGGGAAACAAATTTTAGCATAAAAGGAACACAACAAATAAATAATTACTCATGAGCCCCGCAACCTCCACACCCTGGAGGTCAAGGAGGTCCTGCTCCCTTTCCAGAATATCAGCCCAGCAGTGCATCAACTGCTGTTTGGTGGACCCCAGAGCTCCGGCACACACAGAGGCGCACCCCCTTGCAGCAGATGATGCTCCTGCAGGCCATACCCTCTGCCAGACCTACTGCCTGCTGCCAGCATGAAGAGAGGTAGCACTGCACATAAAAAACAAGTGCAGCTACCTCTATCTCCAAGAAAATGGCACGGCTGCACCCCTTGGTGGTGCTGACAACCGCAAGGTGTGTGACTAGCAGCCACACAGACGTCACTGCTTCCTCTCTCACCCTGCTCTGCCATGGTGCTGGGTGGTTAAAAAAAAGAAGTAGGAGAATGAAGAAAGGAAAAACTAAAGTCTTAAAGGAAAACACAACAAAAACGTAAAATACTCGAACACAAAAGCACACACTGATACAAGAAAGGAAAATGAGGGGTGGATGAGTCAGATAGGGGGAGAATTTAAAAGTTTAAGGGTGGATTGAAAACAGGCTCCAGCACCATGCATACAACAGAAAACAAAACGGTCATGCCCAAGTGAACAGCGTGCTACCGTTTGTACTTATTTCCCAGCATGAGAACTTGCATCATGCTACTGAATGTCAAAAGCGTAGAGCTAACGGGCACTTTAAGCAGCTTCACCCATTTGTAGAATTCCACAGACTCTCACGGAGTTTTTGGGGTGCTCAACGTAATTCTGCGTAGCTGAACTCAGAGAGCATTGCCCAAATGTATTTGGAAGGCAGTACTTGAGAGAAGCCAACTGAAGTGATCTTAGGTTTCCCCAAGATCTGACAATGAGCGAAAAGTTAATGGGGTAGGTGAAGGAAAATGGCCATTCACAGCAGGGGTTGGCCAGGCCATTTGAGGCATATGTGGGTAGAAGACTGTACACGGTGGGTGTTGGCCAGACCCTTTGGAATGTCAAGGGGATAAATAGTATTTGCAGTTGGAAATGACACAGGGCCCTTTTGCCAGGCCTTTCATCCAAACTGCTGCAGCTTTCTAACCCCAACTGTAGGCGGCCTTCAGACACTTGAAGCATAGACTGTCCATAGGGATTGGCATAGGCTAATAACATGAGCATCCGCATGATATTGGCAGACTGTTTGCAAGATAATGCTACTACAGGTAACTCAGGATTCAAGAAGATCTGACAAACAGGGCAAATCTTACAGGATGGGCAACCCTTTTTCTATTTATTAGTATCTGTGGTGTCAAATCACAGACAGGTATGCCTTTTGGTAGACCATTAGCATGTTTAGCTATCCCTCAGCATTTGGATTTTCATACAAATCTGCAAAGGGGGTATGATCCTATGTGAGAAAAAGTGTTAACCTCAATTTGGTAATCTGCCATCAGCTACGCGGAGCATGAGTTTCCCACAGGACCTGTCCAGATGCCTGGTGGGGTATTTTTATAAAATGGGTTTGCAGAGCAAATTTTAGGAACGTAGACTGCCTACTCTTATGAAATGAAACAGCAATGCTATATTTTTATTTTTTTAAAAAGCATCCCATTTTCATTTAAGGAAAACTGGCTGCATTAAAAAAATGCTTTACAAAGAAAACAGTCACAGACATGGTGGTATGCTGACCCCAGCAGGCCACCATCCCTGTGAGTGATCACCATTCTGAATGGGCGCAAATGGGAACCTGCCTTGTGAATAATAATGAGGCAGGTCATTTGCGGCCCATTTAGGAATCACAAACAATGTCTTAAGCATTGAAATTTGCGACTTGCAAAATAGAATGGTTGTACACCAAAGTTCTTGGCAGATGAAACGTTTTTTTGACCCCTTGTTTAACATTGCCCCCTTGATGGGTTTGCAAGAAACTACCTTATCAAAAGAATGAAGAAAAATGAAAAATGTCACAGGATTACTTCGTTATTTGCAATTTAAAAGTTTTAGACCCCATTCTTAAATGTGCCCTCACCTTGAAAAAACATGCACAGGAAATGTTACTTAACAATTCCAGGGAATGTCAAATTCCTAGACCATGCTGAACAGCCTTGCGACTGTAGTGAATTGTAACGCAGCAGCATCAAAGTAAAGTAAAAGTAAAGTTTTTATTTGCACAATTAATTAAAATCATTGCAATATAAACACTCAAGAATGACCGTTAAAGATGAAATGATATTTAAGTCTGTTAAAAACGAAGTGTTTATAAATAAAAAAAAATAAAAAAAAAAGGGCAAGGAAAAGTCATTAAGAAGGGATGGAGCTCAGACTTGGCCCAATGATAGGTTCAGGGAATTGATTTCTGTAATGAGCTTTACAAAAAGAGTCGCCAACTGAGGTGAGTCTCCCCTCATACATGCATCTAGTGCTTCCTGACATGTCCTGATATTAAGAAGGAGCCAAATTGATCGCAGCCAGAAATTTCTTTGAGCTCGAAGATTTTGGCAGATGCACAGAACATGGATAAGATTTTCCTCGTCCAGGTTACAGAAGCGGCATTGGGAGAATGTTTCTTTCTTGTATCCCTGGCCAAACTTGTATGCCTTCAGCTGGATTAGGCCGAAACGGAGTCTCATTAATTGAATTTTTATGTGGACTTTCATAGAGGATGCCAGGTAGGACGGTAAGGTTTTTGGGGCATATAGTTTGGAGGCCCAGGAGCCGTGGAAGAGCTGAAGTACCCGTTGTTCATCGAGGTCGTTTGATAAGATTTTTGCTTGCTTGGTAAAGAGTTTTATTTTCGCCTCGATGGGCAGCTGGGTTGACCATATGTCCTTTGCTTTAAGGGATTCGAGGCAAGATGTCAAATGTTTGTTCCACGATGTTTTGGGGTTGCTGAAGACTAGCCAAATGCAGCTTTTTAAGGTGTGAGGGCTAGCTTTTTTGGTTTTTAAGCAGTAGCTGATGTATCTTGCACTCATAATCCATGGCTGGGAGGATAGAGAAAATTCTTTCCGAATTCGAGCATGGGCGGTCAAGTTTGGCAATCGGAAGACCCTACGAAAACAAGACGATTGCGCTCTATCCAGCCAATTGTTCATTTTATCTTTGAAGATTATTGCACCAAAGGAAATGATGAGGAGTAATTTTGTAGTGATCAATTTTATTAACGGTACTAGGTCCTGGGAGTGCAGAGCACTTTTAGTTTTTATAAAGGCCCCTTCAAGGCTGCGGGCAACAGACTGCATTTCGGTTATGTGCACAGACGATCTCCCTTTATGGTCAATCCACACGCCCAGGTACTTATATGCAGTGACAGTTTCCAATGGCTCCCTTTCAATGAACCGGCTATGCTGATGCTCCTGGATCTATCGGCCGTTTTTGATACCGTGGATCATGATAGGCTAGTATATCGGCTTACAGCAATTGGGCTGCGTGATCAAGCACTTGGCTGGTTGCAGTCCTATTTATCGAAAAGAACACAGAAGGTAGCACTAGGCCAATGCTACTCGAGGCGCAGGGCGTTGAGTTGTGGGGTCCCGCAGGGGTCGGCTTTAAGCCCCCTACTATTCAATATCTATCTTGTCCCACTTTTTACACTCATTGCCAACTGGGGAGTCACCGCTATATCATACGCGGATGACACCCAGCTGGTTTTCCCCTACTCAGAAGTGTCAGAGGTGGCCTTTGCGCGCTTTAAGGGCTGCCTCCAAGATGTGGCAACTTGGATGAATACAAATAAGTTGAAATTGAATCCGGGAAAAACGGAAGTGATCTTCTTTGGAGAAAAAGCACCCCCCCGTCAGAACTATGGTGGCCGGCTGAGATGGGGACCCCCCCCACCCCCAGCCACTGGGCAAAGAACCTTGGGGTAAAATGGGACGATAATCTTTCTTTCGCGCCCCAAATCCAGCAAGTCACCGGATGCTGCTTGAGTAAAATGAGGAACCTCCGACAAATCTTGAAACTACTGCCTGAGTCCTGTCGGAAAACGGTGATCCATGCCACAATTACATCGAGGCTGGACTATGCCAATGGCCTGAATATGGGTCTTCCTAAATATCTGACCCAACGGCTGCAAACTGTACAGAATGCTGTGGATAGGCTGCGGAAGCATATATCGTTTAACGAGCACGTTTCCCCCCATCTTCGTTCTCTGCATTGGCTGCCGATATCCAGCAGGATTAAATTTAAAGCTCTCACACTGGCCTTTAGGGCTCTGCATGGTACATGCCCCAACTATCCGAGATCGGTACACAGACAAAATATCGAGTTTTAAATTTCGATATACAATAATATCGAAGTTTAAATATCGATGGGACAAAATATCGAAGGTAAGTAATATCGACAGTCTTAATATCGATATTAGTATGATATCAGTAATATCGAAGTTTTAAATATCGACGTCAATAATATCGAAATAAATAACTTTGATGTTACTAATATCAATTTTTAAATAAATTTAGTGTATATTATATTGTATTTATTATGTTTTATTATTTATTTTTAATGTAATTTAATTAAATATTGTCTTTTACTACTGTAGCGGGTTGTGGGTTTATAGGGGAATAGGGTGGGAAGTAATTTAATTATGTTAAATTAATTATTAATCAGTAGGAATTATGAATTAATTAATTGAGAATGAATTTTTTATTAATTTTAATTAATTGATTAATTGATAAATATGTTCTGTAGCGGGTTATGGGTTTATAGGGGAATAGGGTGGGAAGTATTTTAATAATAATTAATTAATATATGTTTGTACATATTTTAATTAATAATTAATTGGTAATTAATTTATATTAATTAGTTAATTAATTAATATAATTTTGTACATATTTGTAATTATTAATTAGTAGGTAATTAATTAATATTAATTAATTAATTACATTAATTATAGTAATTTTTTATATTTATATAATTTTTTGTTATTCTTAATTAATTGGGAAAAATAATATTAATTATTAAATTAAATTAATTACAGCTAATGTGCTAATATATTTACTTTATTGTTATTGTTAATTAATAATTAATTGGTAATTAAATAATATTAATTAATTTTGGGTAAAGGAGTATTTTTAGGGTTCAGGGTCAGTTTTCAGTTCTTGGTTAAAGGGGTATTTTTAGGGTTCTGGGTCAGTTTTCAGTTTTTGGGTAAAGGGGTATTTTTAGGGTTCAGGGTCAGTTTTCACTTTTTGGGTAAAGGGGTATGTTTAGGGTTCAGGGTCAGTTTTCAGTTCTTGGGTAAAGGGGTATTTTTAGGGTTCAGGGTCAGTTTTCAGTTCTTGGGTAAAGGGGTATTTTTAGGGTTCAGGGTCAGTTTTCAGTTCATGGGTAAAGGGGTATTTTTAGGGTTCAGGGTCAGTTTTCAGTTTTTGGGTAAAGGGGTATTTTTAGGGTTCAGGGTCAGTTTTCAGTTTTTGGGTAAAGTGGTATTTTTAGGGTTCAGGGTCAGTTTTCAGTTTTTGGGTAAAGGGGTATTTTTAGGGATAAGGGTCAGTTTTCAGTTCTTGGGTAAAGGGGTATTTTTAGGGTTCAGGGTCAGTTTTCAGTTTTTGGGTAAAGGGGTATTTTTAGGGTTCAGGGTCAGTTTTCAGTTTTTGGGTAAAGGGGTATTTTTAGGGTTCAGGGTCAGTTTTGGGTTTTTGGGGTACAGGGATATTTTTAGGGTTCAGGGTCAGTTTTGGGTTTTTGGGGTACAGGCGTACAGGGTAAAAACAAAAAGAAAATTACATTAAATCAATTAAATAACATTAAAAAAAATAAAATTACATTAAAATATTAAGTGTTTTATTTATTTTAAATGTATATGTATTCGTTTTAATTTTGTTTTAATATTTTTATTTAATATTTGTAAAATTATATGTATTTTAAAATTATTTTTACATTATTATTAATACATTTAAAAAAACGATATTTTTAATTCCGATATTTTTGTACTACGATATTATTGTTTCGATATTTTTGTACTTACCTGTATGAAGATATGATTCCGATATTTTTGATGTCGATATTTTTGTGCCGATATTATTGTATTTCGATATTCTGTCTGTCGATATTATGTCAGACATTCCTGAGATCACGACTCCCCAGATACACCTCAGACCCGCTCTCTTCGTTCGAATGATCGGGTTTTACTGAGTGTTCCACGAGTCAAAAAGGCAAGACTGGGCGGGCGGACTTTTTCAGCTAACACGGCTCGACTGTGGAACACCCTACCACCAGACTTGCAAAGGGCCCCGTCAGAACTGAGCTTTAGGAAACAGCTCAAGTTTTGGTTATTTTCACTGGATCATTAACTTTGCTCGCTTACCGGGCAGTCTGGCTTTGTTTTGCTCTCACAGCGCCGGGACACCTCCTAGTTGAGGTAGTGGTTCGCGCTATAGAAAAACCAGTATTATTATTATTACTATTATAACCACAAGATCTTTTTGGTTTTTGCAGAAGGTATTACCATTGCTTTAGTTTTGGTGACATTTATTTCGAGCATATTCATGTTGCAGTACTGAGAGAGGGAGTCAAACAGTCTTTGGAGACCTACCTGGTTTGATCTAACAGAATGGTATTGTCAGCGTATTGCAGGGTTTGAATTTTTCTTAGTTCGATTCCTGGAGGGAAGGCGCGGGTGCATGACAACCATTGGGGGAGGTCTGCGAGATACAAGTTAAAGAGTAGTGGTGCAAGGGTGCACCCTTGTTTTAGACCTCTACTAGTATAGATTTTGCTAGAGGTAAGTCTTACTTTGACCCAAGTGTCGGTGTGTAAAGCTATTAATGCATTCAGTAGCGGCCGCGGAATGCCCCATCTTGCCAGTTTTTCCCACAGTTTAGGCTGGCTCACGCTATCGAAGGCTTTATGAAAGTCGATAAATCTCAGATGTAACGATTTAACTTTTGCGGCTAAGGTGGATTCCATCAGGTGGGCTACACTGATCAGATTGTCTTCGATGTGACACCCTTTTTGAAAGCCGGTTTGGGTAAAAGGGACTATGTTGTTATTTTTCGCCTACTTGGAAAGTGCAGTTAGAAGGACGCTAGTGTATGCCTTCCCGTCCACGTCAAGGAGGGCTATCATCCAATAGTTATCGGGATTAGATCGCGAACCCTTTTTATGGAAGGGGACGAGGAGTGATCCTTGCCAAGATGCCGGGATGGGGCCTCCCAGTATTGCGGCCTCAAAGACGGGTGTCAGTATCTGGGCCCATTTTCCAGCAGAGGCTTTAAATACTTGGGTAGGGATTCTTTAGGTCCGGGGGCGCCGCCTGAACGCACCTGCTTCTTCCACTCCATCGCTCCCATTCTTACCTTGTTATCACTCTCTCTCGTTTTAGGCGAAATTCAAATCCGTCATTTGCACTATATTTTAGCATAAAATGTATCCTTGTGTACATTTATGGCACGAGGATGCATTTAAATAAGAGCATCACGAACAACGGCTGATTGCATTTTGTTATTCGTAGGAGTTCACTGTAAATGATTACCGCAAATTGCACCATTCTTGGTAACTTTTTACCAAACATGGCATGTAATTACAAGAAATGGCATATTTGTGAAATATTAGGAATTTTGCGTAACCAGCATAATGCAAAATTCCTGAAGTTACTTACACAAATTACACCGGCATAATTTATAATTTCACCCAGGATTTATATTTAGCTCTTCACCTGCTGTTATGCTTAAAATTCATCCACTCTACCCCAGTACTCCACCCCACTTTGTCTGAATGTATGAGAAAGTAAACCTTCAACCCTGCCCCCATTCTACTACTGCTTCTCCCCATTATGAAAGATAAGTTCCTGTGTGTTTGCATGCATGTACACTGAGGGCCAACAATTTTTGAAAGTTTTTGTTTAAAGTGTTCAGAAAAGATTTGAAAACAAAACAGAACAAACATTGATAAAGGCCAAAGGTCTGAAGTAACTACCAGATATTTATTTTAGCAACTATGGGAGGGACAAGGTAGACATTCTGAGAGATGGGGAATTTGTACTTAGTATTTAGTAAGGGACATGCAAATTACAAAGCACACCTATAAAATAGTATGTACGTCTAGTGTTCCCTATTTTTATTTATTAGCACCCTACCCTGTAGGCATAAAATGCACACTTTAGGGGTGATTTCTGAATACATAAAAAAGGCTTTACCTACATAGCAAAACACTTTTATCTGCCATGGATTCTCTACAATGATTTTAAAATGCTGCCCAGCGAAAGCACAGTCATGCTCTTGGTAGACATGTATTTTTTGTCATATCGGTGGATGGAATTACACATTGCAACCCACATATCACTTTTAACTTTTCATGCCTTGTATACACTTTTGGCCCCATTTATAATGGACGTATTGTGATGATAAATAGGCAAAATATGAATTGCCTATGTACAGCCCAAGTTTTAGGGGTAAAGCAGTAGATATTGCTATTGGATAACAGGGGTAAAATGCACAAAGTCCTAAAGCCAGCACAATAGCGTCAGGAAAAAGGATTAAAATGTGGAGTGAAGTAGAAGGTGTAGTGTTGTGCGATCTATACAGTAGGACCTTATGGTCCTAAGCAGAGAACTTACAAAGTTACGTAATCATTTGTGAAATATTTGGGTGTGTCAGAATGTGGTCAATACATTCTACAACATAGTGCATTCAGTAAACAGTTGCATGCTGAAAAATAAAGACATGTATTACAGAGCTTCATGTGTGGCATAGTGATTTGCGTGCTCCAGAGGTGGGGTGGATGCTACAACTGGCAATGAGTAGGGGATACCTGCCCTGAAGAAACAAGACTGCTCTCCCTGAGAGTTTGCAGAGGTCCAGCAAACTGCTTGCGCGTGCCACGTGCACTCCAAGAAGCAGGCTATGGTTGGCTTATATGTAGTCAAGCTGCTGCTCAAGCTCACACAAGGTCCTGAAACAAAGTGAAGGCCCTACAAAGGAGAACCATCAGAAAGTCTGCCAAAATCCTAGTGGTAAGGCTGCAGGAAGAGATACTGCGCCACAATGTGACACAGAGCTATCATCCATACAAAGCAGAAATGCTAAGGGCAGTGACAACCAGGTATGAAGTAGCGATAAAGGTAGTGACAGCCAGGTGCAAGAAAGTACTAAAGGCAGAGACCACTAAGCACAAGGAAACGCTAAAGGCAGTGACAACCAGGTACAGAGAGTACAAACGTACTTACCATCATAAGGGCGGGAAGTGCGACACAACCTCGAGTTGAGTGTGATGACCAAGTCAGGATGAGCTGCTGATGCAAGCAAAGTAGCAGGTGGCCACCAATACACTGAAAGCCCTTCGAAATCATTAAATATTTCAATGTTTGCCGAAAGAAGAGCAAAGTATGGCACAGCCGCTTTCCTGTAACCACCACTCTCATTTGACACCGCCAAAAATGAATATTGGCACCAGAAGAACTACATGGATTGCAATGTTCAATGATTTCATGTATGCTCTTGAAGAAGTAGATGAAAAAAATACTTAAAGAACCTTTCAGGTGATGGAGAGAAAGAAGTGTTAAAGAAAATATCACGAGCAGATGAAATATCATACCATCAAACTAAAGAAATGTTGGAAGCCTGCTTCAATCCAAATGTTGACTATGAAAGGTGCATTTTTAACCGTGCAAGACAGCAAGTCGGTAAAACGATGGAGGAGTTTGTGAAAAGACTTGATACCCTCATCAAGCATTACAAGATCAGTGAATTCAATGACAAAGAAGCCATGCATCTCAGGGCCATCATTGGTTGCCTCTCTGATTCGTTCAGGAGACGCATGCTGAGGGAAACACTCAGTGTGGAAAAGTTACTCATGGCTGTGAGAGCTGAGGAAAGGGCAAATCAAAAGGCTACTGTCATGATAGCTGGAACAGCCCTGAATAATTCAGCGTTGATCATAAAAAGTAAGCAGAAATACAAACTGGGGCCCAGAAGATGATGTCTCAGAAGAAAAAGAAAATGTGTTTAAGATGTGAATTCTCGTTTCCACACAAACTTAAAAGTCCCGTCAGATGACAGATGGGAAAGGCTTTGGGAGAGAAAACCATTTCATAACAGTCTGCAAAGTGAGAGAGAAACTATGTGCTTCACGACGAAAGGAGAAAATGGGTACCAGAAAGTTCCAGAGTCATTCTAGTCATGCCCACATGACCAAATGGCAACATCAATTGAGGCAAGTAGAGACCAAACAAAGTCGATTGTCATTAAATGTATTTTCTAAAGGTTCTTCAGTGTCATCATTGAGAGACTGTGAAGAAGATGGATGTGCAATAGTGATGGCAACTGCAGACAACATGCACATATAGGGTTGGCTGCCTGCAAAGAAGAAAACTAGTCAAAGAGAGATTGCCATGTGAAGCGACCACACTCATTTGGCTGATACCCCACGATCATGCTAAAAGTGAATGGTTACCCTTTCAACTCTCAATGCAGGCAGTGGTACATTGAACAATATCATACTAGCAGAAAAATACAATGAACAGTCTCCCGAACCATGTCTAATGCCATCGTAAACAAAGGTGTACACATGGGCTGCTTCTCCGGCATTGCAAAGTCAAGGGTAATTTGTAGTGAAATGAGGCATAAGAAAATGACAGTTCTCCAAGGTATCTCGTTGAGTGCATGTCTACTCTGTAGAAAAGCTTTATTCGATTTTTGTAAAATAAAAAATCATAAAAGCATCAACATCAAAAATCAATGCATAAATAAAACTGTACAGTACAAGAATTAGGTAACAATTTTTGCAATAATTTTAGGAACATGATAAAATTTTCCTTTTTAAAAAGACACTTTTTAAAAAACTAGTCATAGTTGCCACACAAGGTTCATCATTTAAGAGCTGGAGATACAACAAAGGAATCCAACAATGTCGCCATGGGCCATATTTGTTCAAAAGTGGTTTAATCCATCGTACTCTTTCATGATGATGAAAACCACAAAAACAGGTCACGTGTAGTGTTGATTGATCAGATCTCCCATCGCACGGACACTTAATAAGTTTTTTGGACCAATCATTAATATGAGGGAAAGACACTAAGCGGTAAAAAATATCGAATCTAAATCTGGTGAGTAGATACCTATCAAAGCCCCTAGGACACCAGATCAGATAAGACTGCATATTTTCTGAGGTGAGCAAGGAGTGGTGCCGTAAGACCATAACTTTGTTCAGCTCTACCGCTAACCTCAAAGATTCTAAATGAGCCCAACATTCTTTCTTTAGGGCTACCCTCGTGATCCTGCATAGCCCCTTGGGATCATTGTAATACTCAGGTTTGCCCAAGTCAAGGCAGAACTTTCGAATGTAAGTTAGCCATGGTATTTTCTGAGAGTTATCGAGGGCAATAACATTGAGCATGATTTCTCTATTTAAGACTAACTCGTCTGCAGTCCAGACCCTGTGCCAAAGAAGTAATGGCTGCATCGCAATCTGGTCACTGATGTGACGGACCCCCAGCTCAGCGTGGCAATTGTATACTGTAGTACTGGGTGGAACAGCTAAAATAAACCTCAAAAAGCATTTTCTACAGATTGTAGTTCTCTGGAACCAAGGATACCCCAGACGCCTGCCCCATAAATCGCTGTACTTACACATTTGGCAGAATAAATCGTAAGTAAAATAGCTGGAGGTCTTTTTCCCATTTTAAGAGAAAAGGCCATAAGTGCTGCTGTGGCCCTTTTAAATGACAGGATTCTACTCCTGATTGCTGGACCCCAGTGTCCAGTGGCCTCCAAAACTACTCCCAAATATGTAAACGTTTTTGTGGTCAGGACTTTATCCCTGCCAGCAAACAGTTTGCAGGCTTTGGGTTTTCCTCTGGTGCATACCATCGCAAAGGTTTTCTTTACATTTAGAGACAAGCCCCTGGATTCCATAAAATTAATATACTTATCTAGAGCTAACTGCAGACCCCTCTCAGTTCTTGCCATAATAACGGCGTCGTCCACATATAGTAAGGACACTACTTGTTTAGAGTTGATTCTAGAAGAATCAATAACTTTAGACGCCAGGACCTCCTCCAGATCATTCGTATAAAGATTAAAAAGGAGGGGCGCAAGGACGCACCCTTGTCTCACCCCTCTTTTCACATAAAATGGTTTGGTACATTCACCACTGACACCAAATCTCACCCTTATCCTAGCCCCGGCGTAGAGTTGTCTTAAAAAAGAGATAATGGGTTTGTCGATTTTGAGTTTTTCCAACACCTCCCACAATTGATTGTGCCTAACACAATCAAACGCGGCACTAAGATCGACAAATGCCGTGTAAAGTTTTTCAGTCTTGGCCTGTACATATTTCCCTTGAAGGAGTGTGAAGTTTAAAACCTGCTCCACGGTCCCCATCCCTTCTCGAAAACCATATTGGACCTGGGATAGGACACCGGCGTCTTCAACCCATGATGATATTCGGTTTAGGACAACCCTACCCACAATCTTCATAAAAGAATCAAGAAGGGAGATGGGACGATAACACAAGGGACTCTCTCGATCTCCCTTCTTGAAAATGGGAATAATGATGGAATCGGACCAAGATTTGGGAAGGTCCAGCTCACCACTTGCATCCATCACTCTTTTCAGGATAGGGGACCATAAGTCTACCGAATGTTTAAACAGATCAATGGGTACCCCATCAATTCCCGGGGCCTTTCTTCCCTTACTCTGCTCTATGGCCGTGGTCATTTCGCCAATTGTAATTCCCAAATTAACTTAATTGAAGGTCCGAGATGCCTCTTTTTCTATGCCCCCCATGTCGACTAGTTTTAGGGTCTCCCCAGGGTTATAGACTTCCGAAAAGAAGTCGATCCATGAAGATTCGCTAATAGCGACCTCTATCCTAGCGCTATTTAAGGTATTAAAAAATGGTGCATTAACTGCGCGCCAGAATTGGGCACTGTCCTTAGATTGGGCTGCAAGAACCAGATGGTTCCAGGCCTCCTGTTTAATGTTTTTCTTACAGTTACTTCTGGACAGTCGATAGATTTTTCTGCAATTAGCCACCTCTGCCGGGTCCCTGATCTTTTTATGTAGAGCTGCCTTCAAAAGGGAATGTGACTTAGAGCAGGCCGCATCAAACCATGAATTAGTCTATGTACTAGAAGAGGAATCTCACCCACTCCGGGACAGACTGTCTCTAATATTAAGTGAGATAATTTCAAAAGCTTTCAGTACATCCTCACTAGAAGTCTCTTCATCTAAACACCTCTCAATGTGGGAGAGAGATCCCCTGACAATCTTATTATGCATGGTCTCTGCGTCATTGCAAGTCCATGTAATAGTATACCCAATAAGTCTAGGCATTTCACAAGACTTCAACCATGACAGTCTCTCTATCAGGGAATTATGTTGAGCCTGTGGAAATCTGATAGTAAAGGAAAGGGGAAGATGATCACTAAACCCCACCAGATGGGTGGTAAAATCAGTATACCAAGAGGCATGACTTTCAGAGGCCAAAATATAATCTATGGTGGTACCGTGGCCTCTCCCCACGAAGGTTGCACTAAAATCGACATCGGGAGTGCATAATCTGTTTACAAAATTTAAATTAAAAGATGCCAACAGTTCATTCAACAAACCCCCCCATCCTGATGAGAAAAATGTGGGGACGTATCATCTACACCTGCCCCGATAAATCTGCACCCCCCAGCTGCTAAGTCACACAAATTGTGGTTAAGATCCCCCCACACCAACAATAATACAATCCCTCCCCTTTGGAATGAGAGTCCCCTGCAAAACCTTGCTCAATGAGAGAACCGTATCAGTTAATAAACATTTACTTGGGTTGTTATAGATGTTAATCAGAATAATGTCAACTTTAGTATTCAACCAAATTAGGAGAATCTGAAAGTAACTTCCCTGGGCAACAAGCTTATCCAAAAGGTTAGAGATGTATATACAAAGCCCCCCACTATTCCTCCCACGTTTAGAAAGGAGGGCCGCAACATGAAAAGTGCAATACCCGTTTAGATGAACAGGTTGAATAGACCAAGTTTCTTGAAAACACAGTATGCCAAATGCATTAACAAAATCGGTCAAGGAGGAATCCAAAACCCTGTCCTTAATACCTGCGATGTTCCAAAATAGAAAGCTGAAGTTGGAAGCTAATGTACTATAGCAACGTGCAAACGAAGGCACGCTGGACTGCCTAACTGCTTCAACAGTGGGTACTACCATATTTACAGGACATGAGTTATGAATATTAACTTCTAAACCATTAACATGAGCTTCTAGAATATCACAGTCCAAATCAGTAGGAACTACTAGGCTGGGTTCCATGCAAGTCCCTAAAACATTCTCAATGATTGTTCCTTTACTTTGACCTGCTAAGGCGTCTGAGCCATTAACAAAAGATGAGGAGGTCAAAGAATGAATCAGACAGGTCTGTACCAAAGATGTTACACCCAGTCAATCCACTCCCTCCAAATCACGCAAGCTATCATATCGGTTATGGATGGGAATTTGGAACTGATTAGATGACCAAGGGACAGATGAAAGATATGAACTATTAGAATACTGGTTCCAATGATCTGAATAGGCCTGACGAGCAGGGTAAGCAGGAAATACAAACTCTGGAGCAATTAACCACATCATTGCTATTCTATATTGCCGCTGTGTGCTGCAATTTTCAAAATCCCATTGTTTGTGACAAGGTCAACTCGTCATAAGCACAGCGCAGGTAACACCCATGACGAGTTGACCTTGTCACAAGCATCAAAGGGGTTAAGGATCTAGGAGCATTATGAAATCCCTCTGTATGATGATAACGAGGTCTACTCGTATGATTAAACTGAGAATTCCTTAATGGTCTAATTAATCTATCCGCTTTGGCAGTCCAACAGCTTGGCTTCCTAACCGGGCTTAACAAATCTCTAGGATAAAAATAAAGCAAATCTTTTGGGATAATCGAGCTACTACCCAAAGGGGAAGTCCAATTCAGAATGTAACTAGCCGCCCTTTTGTCCTTAAAACTAATTATAACAATATACCCTGAGATATTTTTTGGGCTAGGACCCAGCCACGCAAGACGTCGTACCATAAGTATTACGCCATTTAAGTGTGGGGGTAGGGGTCGATTCTGTTTTAGCCAGTGAATGGCTTTGTTCTTAAGTTGAGATTGGTCTTCTTTCTTTCCCGGTTCTAAGACTGGAACAGCCGTCAAAATCACTACAAAAGAGGCAGCTTCAGGGGGAAGATTTACTCTGTATTTTTTGGGTATAGGAGTCTTAGCTGGGTCAGCTACAACAGAGGGCTTGGATGTGGCGCTTCCTGTGTTCGAACACCCCCTTATTTCGCTAACCGTCTTATTAGCTACATGCCCAGAAGATAGACCAGCAGATGACACAATATTACTGGGCTGTTTTTCCTGAGTACGAGGAGGAAAAGACGGGGTGATATTACTGGGTGTAGGGGCAAAGGGTTTCACAATAGATCCCTTAGTACTCGTATCAGACCCCTTAATAACTTTCTGTAGCTCCTCCAATTGCGAAGTTATCCTCTTAAGCCTTTCTACCAGAGGTAGGGTGAAAGATCTAAGCAATTTCTCAATACCCCCCATATGGTCTAAATCCTGCTGATCTAGAACAGGGGTGATGTTCACAGATAAGGGGGGTGGATTTGTGGTTACCTGAGATGGCTTCTTAGTACAAAGGGAAGGCAACGCTTTTTTCTTGGCTAGGCCTGGTCCCTTTCTACGCCTTTTCTTAGGCGGCGGGCCGGAACCGCAGTGGATATCCACTTCGTCCAGCCTGACATTGATCTTAGGTAATTGCTCAGTCGCTGTTAGCAAATTTTCTTTCAAAAGTTCCACCTCATCATGGATGCTAATTAGCGAGGCGGAAAGGTTAGTAATGGAATTTGGGGCGGACATAGAGTTCAGGGAAGTGTTCCTATCTTGAAGAAGTAGGGGAATGCTGGAATCCAACAAGTGCTCAGGGCTCGTAGAGCCTTCGGCTCTGTCGGATACCAATGGCGAGGCGGGCAAGACAGGGTCCTGTGTGGGTCTGTTATTTTTAATGAATTCGATCGAACGTCGCCTATTAGCGCGTCGCTCTGCTAAGACTAGATCCCTATCGACTGATAGGGCCGTTCTAATAACAAAATTGTCCAGAGTGCCCTGTTTGGCTCCCACCTCCTCAGTTAGGGTCGGGGTGGCTAATGACATTATCCTAAATGTAATTGATCAAAGCGTCCAAAGAAACTCAACAAATAAATTACCAATAGCCTGGGACACACAAATAGACAGTAATCTAACGGGCACCCAAATTTAGCTGCAGTAAAATGGAACAAGGAAACAACAAAACACCCCTTAGATACGTTACATAACAATCTAACTATCAGACGAGCAATAAAGGGGCGCCCTGCCCTCGCTCCTCTGGCCTCGGAGGGCCTCAGAGGGGCCCGCCCTTTGCCCGGGCTTAGACCCGGGCGCTCCCGCGCAGCGGTTTCCTCTTGCAGTTATGTAGAGCTAGGGCGGGGGGCGTGACCAGCAGGGAGAGCAGCCTCAGGTGTAGCGAGCAGGGACTCCTGGGAAGTTGAGTCCCTGCTATGCTACTCGCAGCCCTGCCGGTACCTGGAAACACAGTTTTGCTCAGTCCCGCAAACCCCACAGCCCCGTGGGTCCAGGTGACGAAGCGGGACCCGCGGAGCAGGTCCGGCAAGACGTTAAGCAGATCCTAAACACGAGGACGATCAGCAGCAATCCGCAGGGCGTTCCTTATCAGAGTAGTTTCCCGCACTTAGATCACACCAGGCAGATTATATCAGGACGAGGGCGTGACCAGCAGGGAGAGCAGCCTCAGGTGTAGCGAGCAGGGACTCCTGGTAAGTTGAGTCCCTGCTATGCTACTCGCAGCCCTGCCGGTACCTGGAAACACAGTTTTGCTCAGTTCCGCAAACCCCACAGCCCCGTGGGTCCAGGTGACGAAGCGGGACCCGCGGAGCGGGTCCGGCAAGACGTTAAGCAGATCCTAAACATGAGGACGATCAGCAGCAATCCGCAGGGCGTTCCTTATCAGAGTAGTTTCCCGCATTTAGATCACACCAGGCAGATTATATCAGGGCGGGGGCGTGACCGTCAGGGAGAGCAGCCTCAGGTGTAGCGAGCAGGGACTCCTGGGAAGTTGAGTCCCTGCTATGCTACTCGCAGCCCTGCCGGTACTTGGAAACACAGTTTTGCTCAGTCCCACAAACCCCACAGCCCCGTGGGTCCAGGTGACGAAGCGGGACCCGCGGAGCGGGTCCGGCAAGACGTTAAGCAGATCCTAAACACGAGGACGATCAGCAGAAATCCGCAGGGCGTTCCTTGTCAGCATGTCTACTCAGTTTGAGCACTGCTGCTGACATGAAACTATTATCCATCAATTACAACCTCAATGCACATTCTTCAGAAATTGTAAGTCAATTCCATTTTTATGTTTCATGGACTAGGTACACTCAAGACAATGAACGTGCAATTTCACGTTAATGAGTAAATCTGTCTTGTTGCTCAGCAACACAGTCGGATTACTTTTTATTTCAGGAGGCTGTTGAGAAAAAACTAGAAGCATTATTAAAGCATGACATCATCGAGCGCTCTACTGGTCCAACGCCATGTGTTTCACTCACAGTGGTACTGCCAAAAAGGTCAGTGGAGTTGAGGTGCGCATTTGTGTTGATATGAGCCAGGCCAACAAAGCAATCATGAGAGAAAGACATCCAGGTCCACACATAGCTGACATGATTGCACAGCTGAGTGGTGCAAAAGTTTTCTCCTGTCTTTATTTGAAAAAAGGATACTAGTAAGTTGAGCTGGAAGAGAACTGTAGGTACATTACTACTATTGCAACTTATGTTGGTTTCTTCAGATACAAAAGACCTAGCTTTGGCGTATCATTGGCTGCTGAAATCTTTCAGGATGTCATTCACCAAATAATTCAGCCTGAGGCTGTCACACACGCTTTTAACTACGGTGATGATATGCTTGTGTTTGAGGCCACACTAAAGGAGCATGACAAAGTATGCCACCTGCTCGCTGATGCAGGGAAGGAAGTATGAGTTTCACAAAACCATACTCAAATTCTTTGGACATATTTTCTCAGAAGGGGGAATGACTCCTGACCCTGAAAAGGTACATGCACCATCATCCACCTGTCATCTGCACTATATAACCATGTTGCGATCCATCTAAGGCACTGCCAGCTATTGCTACTGATACAATAATAACTTTGCCACTGTGAGTGCCCCATTAAGAACCTTGACAAGAAGAATATTCTCTTCCAGTGATCGTGCAATTGAAAATGCAACTGAATTGGCTTACGTTTATCCAAAAGTACACACTGAGATTGAAGTAGATGCAAGCCTGATGATGTTGGGCATGATCCTTGCTACACAATGGGCATTCAAATGCTCAGAGGCACATTGTGGCCTATGCCAGCAGAAGTGTTTCTCAAACTGAAGATGCCTGTTCTCAGTCTGAAAAAGAGAGCTTAGTTGTAGTGTGGGCTTGTGAGCATTTTCAAGTGTTTCTGTACGGAAAGCATTTCACCCTTGTCACTGACCACCAAGAATTGCTCAACAAAGGATATTTTTAGATTTGAGTGTGAGAATGTCTTAGATTACAAGAAGTTAGTCATCTTTCTAAAATATCATTGGGGAACATCCTTGTTGAGCAGAATTGATGGCTTTGAAGATAATACAGGCTAATTTGAATTTAATTTCGGCCTCATTGGGGAGCCAGGAAAGTTTTCATAGTATAGGCAAAATGTGAATGCTGTTGTGCGTGCTAGGTATTAGGCAAGTTTCTAAGTGGAGAAGGGCCTTGAGAGGGCAGTAAAAGTGTTCTATAAATTATTAGAAGGTAATGCCCCAGCTAGGCAAAAAGCATATGCAAGAAATAAGGTTGCATTAGCCATGTATGGGACTGTGATATGGGGCTTTGCAATTTTAATCTCTTTCAAGTGGGGAAAATACTTTTCTTCACCAGACACTTAGTTTACCACAGACTGCCTTGATGTTTTCTGTAAGCCAGGTGCTTGCTATAGAATATATCGAGGGCAAGATGAAATATGACCACTTGATTCTGTAGATTTCAATTTGATCTAACCAGCTCTATCTTGATAGAGTTTCTGAGGATGAACTCCTTTAGTGCTATCCTCAGGCTGCACTATATAATTTTCAGTTTTATATAAAGCAAAATTGATTGGAAGGTATTGGAGTGCTAAAAGTGAGCACCAGTTATGTTAAACAAGGACACATTCATTTTTAATTGTTCCTTGTTTTATTAGGCACAGGAGATGGGCCTGATTATGAGTACAGGTCACATTTGTCACATTTGAAAAATAACGATACAATGGGTACGTTATTTATCAAGTGCAATAAATACCATCTATTAAGAGTTGTGGGGGAATAGCATTCGGATTTTGATGTTTTACACACCAAAAACTGCATGATACTGTAACCATTTGATTGTCCACCATTACATTTCTGAAGGTTTCACCTGCCATAATTTATTGATGGTTGAGTTATTTAACACATCCTATAATTTCTGGCTATGTTAAATACCTAACAATTCGTAATTCCAACACGTGCATAAACAGGGGTAAACGCACCGGACAGAATTTAATTAACAACTCCTAATCAGGCCCTAAGTGATTTGCCTGAGACCCAAAGTAAGCAGCGCTGGGGATCACACAAAGGTGCAGCAGGGAAGCATTGGCTGTGACAAAATCTTTAGCCACCCTGAAGGATGATCAAGTTATGTAAATGTAATTCTATGTATTGAAGTGATAGTTGATCTCTCTGCATTGTAAGATTAATAAACTAAGCACGTTAGGACTCATGTCCTTGTTAAAATGTCTTTGGGGACTTAGCCATATTTAGGTTGTGTGATTAAGAGTCTCAAGCGAAACGTGTTGGTGCTATTTCTATTTGGTCCACTTTCAAGAATGTTGAATTTTCTTAATGGGAGAATAGTGAAGAATGTGAAGATGTTATGTCCTTGTGATGGAACAGCCCTTTAGATCCCTATGCACTTTTCTTATTCTGTAAATTGTTTGAAACTTCCAGAAAAAGACATTTTTTAATTTCTGCTTTCGTCATTGGGTCATCACAATTGTATATTTGAAAATGACTGTTTTTTTTTTTTTTTGGTATTCCTCATATACCATAATTGGAAGTCTTGATGGGAAACTGGCAACCTCAACGCATTTGGTAATCCAGATCCAGCCCTGGTTTTAGTCGGCCTATAGCGAAGTGGTAGGCCTGATGCCTCAAGTAGCCACTGCTTTCCCAGCTCTACTCCATTTCACACTCTAGTTGGCGCCCGTGCTACTTTGAATTCAAGGGAACCAGCAAGGTCCCAGATAAATCATTGGAAAACCAATCATCTGTCTTGCCATGTCACAAGGGCCACCCAGATTTTAACCAAACTTGTGGGATCGCATGCCATGTCAGATTTTCTGGTAAGGATAATATGCCTCAGACAGTTCGGAAAGGTGGGGGGGGGGTTGGGTACTTCCAGGCTCTACAAATTTCACGCCTTGCAAGGAGCATAACAGAGAATACAAATTTTGTAGGGGGATCATTTAAATTGTAATCTATGCACAGACCAGATAGTATGGTACTTGTATTTACTACCAGGGGCACTTGAAGGACGTCTTCCAAAAAGTCTCGAATTTTTGTCCAGTAGTCTTTTATTTCTGGGCAGTCAGACATCTCTGACAATGGTGTTCTAAGTTGGCGATTTTAGCCATTTTTTTCGGGGTTATATAAACCCTATACATGGTGTACAAATGATTTCTTTTTAGCGTTGCAGGCTTGACTACTGATTGCAGGATGGTAAAAGAATCAAACCACAAGTCCTTGAGGTTTCTACTATTCGGAATTGAGATGTTGCTCCAAATTTTTTGTATCTCTGGCTCTGTCACAGCCTCAACCTCAAGCATAGCTGAATACCAGTATGCGATTTGACTCTTCCACCTTCTGCGGCTGGTCGCTGCATAAAATTTCGGATTCGGATTATTGTTGACTCGAATTCTGGTTGACCACCATCCTGATAGCTGATAATATTTAAATCTGGTGAGTGTTCCCCCAGTCAGATTGGAGAGCACTTCCCAGCTTAAGAGCTGTGCATCTTACTGTAGGTCCCCCCAATATTCTAACCCTGCCAACCTCAAGGGCCGGGATAATTGATTGTCAAGGCAAGCTGGGGTCCCTGGGGAATCCCGTATTGGGGCTTGCATTGCGTAGTATGGGATATTGAGCCTTTTCCTAACATATGCCCAATTTCTTAGGGCTGTCCCCAGAATCTTAAGTCTCACTTTTAAAAAAAAAAATAGATCCCCAAACTTAAAGAGAAAAAAGTCCCTGTGGGATGTCCTGCAATAGTGCTGAAAATAGTAGCCCCGAAGAAGATTGATCGATTTTACCAGCCAATAATCTAAAGTGTTTTAAATGAAATGCGTGGCAATAGACGAATAGATCTGGAAATGCCAGCCCTGCTGTTCTTAAACTTCTCCTGAGTTTTTTCCAGGCAATTTGTGGAGCTTTTGAGTTCCAGATAAAGGATCCTAGTTTCCCTTGTAACTTTTTAATTGCCAATATGGGGAAAGATAAAGGTATGGAATTAAATAGGAACGTGATCTTAGGAAGGATAATCATCTTACTTAAGTTGACTCTCCCGAATATATTTAAAGGAAGAGATGACCATCGGTGAAGTAGGGTACAGACATCTTTAATGACTCTGTCTAGAATAATTTTTGGCATCTCCTCGATCTTTTTAGCCAGATGTACCCCCAGATACCTCATTCTTGTCTTGGAACCTGTTGTCTCTACATCTTGGTTCCATTTCATAATCTCTGTCTTGTCTTTATTAACTGTATAACCAGAAATTTCTCTGAAGGTTTCTGCTAAATGTATTAATCTAGGCAGCGCTTCCGCTGGGTTTGAGGTGTACATTAATAAATCATCGGCATATAACGCAAATTTCAATTCTAAATTAAAGATCTTAAATGGCCTAATTAAGGGGTCAGACCTAAGAAGACACACAAAGGGCTCGATATATAGGTTAAACAAAAGAGGCGACAGGGTGCAACCCTGCCTGGTTCCACGGGCAATGGGTATCTGATTGGTAAGAAACCTGTTTACTAAAGTTTTAACACATGGTGCACTATATAGAGATTTAATAACTGTTATAAAGTTATTTGGGAGACCAAAGCTAGCCAGGGCTGTCCATAAATATAACCAATCCACCTGATCGAATGCCTTGGCGGCGTCAACCGCTACCAAGGTCAAAGGTAATTTTTTCTCTACAGCAACGTCTATTGCAGCCATAACTTGAAAAGTTAATTCATTGAGTTGTCTGTCCGGGATAAAGCCCCTGTAATCGCAGTGAACAATAGTTTTAACTACCCTGGCCATTCTTGTCGCTAGTACACCTGCAAAGATTGTGTAGTCCACATTTAATAATGAAATCGGTTTGTAGGACTCGATCCTTTCTGGATCTTTGTTCGGCTTCAGTATTAAAGTGACACTGGCTTCCAACCATGACTTTGGGGCCTGCTCTCCCTGTAGAAAGATTCCACTAATCAATAACGTTAAATCAGAAATTATTTGGTCTAAGACTATCCTGTACAGCTCCACAGGAAGGCCATCGGGACCCACTGCTTTTCCACTGGCCATTTTCGAGATTTGAGCTCTTATCTCGCCTTCTCTAATCTCAGAGCTGAGGAAGGATCTATCGTCTTCTGACAGACTGGGAAGCGTATCTTAATTAACCAGTTTTCCACCCGTTGTCTACTAGAGCATGAGTTATTTTTATACATGCTTTACATATAGGCCTCGGCCTCCTCTCTAATAAGTTTGGCGTCATGCGTGATTACCCCAGTACTAGCTCGGAATAAACTGCTAATCTGGTTCCTGGTTCTGTCCGCTCGGGATTTCCATGCGAGTAGGCGACCACACGTCTCTCCATACGCAAAATGTTGGAGCCTGCTCACGTCCCAACTGTCTTTTAAGTTTTTGTCTAGATCTGCTTGGTACTCAGCCCGTCGGATATCCAGTTCTTTTTGTAAGTTGGGCCTAGTATCTGGCTGGTTTGTTGACGCTCTCTTAAGCTCCTGTTCTTTTAATTTAAGCTTCAGAAGGCGTTTTTCTTTCTTTTCCCTCGTCAATTTATTTCTCTTGATCGTCAGGGCACTAAACGAGCCTCTAATAAAGGCCTGGAATGTTTCCCATATTATCTGCTTACTTGTTGAGCCATTGTTGAGCCTAAAAAACTCCTCAGTCTGTGTTGCTAGATCCAGCCTGACCCCTTCTTGTAGTAAAAGTGCTCTATCGAGAGTCCACCTTCTCTGCTGTACCTTTTGTTTAAATTGAATTACAACCTCAACGGTTGAATGATCAGACAGGATAGCCGGTAAATAAGACATGGAGTCGACTACTAAAAAAAGTGCTTTATCCAATAAAAACAAATCAATTCTAGAATGATGGCCGTATCTTCTGCTATAAAAAGAATAGTCCATTTTCCCTTCATTTTTTGCTCTCCAAATATCTATAAGGTTAAAATCCCTCATGACATTCTTAAGCTCCATTCGTGATTTTTGGTGAGGTATAAATCTTACCCTGGAAGTGCGGTCCAATACTTCATCGAAAATCAGATTAAACTCGCCCCCAAGTATTACTGGTCCGACAGTCCCCAAAAAGCTTTGAGTTTCATAAGTGACCCCGGAGCATCTTGATTGGGCCCATAATAAACTGCGCATACAAAGGGGGTCTGGCCAGCTATTAGGGATGCCACCAGCCATCTCCCAGAGTGATCTGTCTCAGACTTTACTAGCCTGATCCCGGCATTTGATATAATTAGTATTGCCACCCCTCTTGTGTTGTCGCTTTGCTCTGAGCAGAGGATATCCTGAACCCACCCACATTTTTTTAATGCTGACTTGCATTCTCGCATCTCTAGATGAGTCTCCTCAAGCAGGCAAACATGTGCTCCTGAGTTATACATATAATCGTTTACCTGTGTATCTTCCTCCTGTCCCTTAAACCATTTATTTTCCAGCTGATAATTTTAAATTTGCATGTCATATTGGCCATGTGGATCGTCTTTTCGAAAGGTTCCCTGTCCAGCTCTCATCTAAGATACCTAGCATCTTCATTTGTACATGGGGAATATTTTTTCCCTTCTTTACCCCTACCACCCAACTAACTACCCACCTGCCTTGAGGAACCCCTCCGTACCAGTTTTGGCGATCTTGTCGCCCGTTGAGAGCCCTCTTGTGTCTGACCGGGACTTCCCCTGAAATAAACGGACAGTAGGCATCAAACTGTGAACTCTAATACCTTATCCTTTGTTAATTAAATAAGTTTACGTTATTATATATATCATTTTCTTTTTACCCACTTTTTTAGTGTATATTTTTTTTTTCTTTTTTTTTTTCTTTTCCTCTTCTTTTAGGTGTGCACCCGTTTAACACGTTTACTCTCTCTTCTTTTTTTTAACTTTATTCACTAGCTATATCCTGACTATTCACCCTTCCCCCCTAGTGATTACTGTCTATACTTGGGGAACATTTGTGTTATTTTCTAGGATCAATGTATCAAAATATACTAAAATATAACTATACATCTATCAAGGTATTATGGTGTCGAGGTGTGAAAAGGACTAACAAGGCTGTACTAGGAGCTCTCTTGCATTAAAGTTAGAAGGGTATCCACCTCTTGGGGTGATAGAAAATGATGCGTTTTGTTCCTCCACACAACTTTTAAAAAGGCTGGAAATCTCATCTGAACCTGCGCTCCCATACTTCTCAAATCTGGCATCCTGTTCCCCAATTCCCATTGTCGCTGTGCCATTGCCTTCCCCACATCTGAGCGAATGAGATACTTAGCTGAATTTATTCGGAGTGTTGTTTCTGACAGGGCTCTACTCAGAATTAACTCCTTTGTGGTATATGTGAGGAAATTTACCAAAATCTTCCTAGGGGATTTTCTCTCAGCATGAAGTCTCGAGGGGTCTCTATGCGTCCTCTGGTTCTCTGACTCTAAATCTATGTCAGGTCTATCTCTGAGGACTCCTTCTCTGAGAAGTTTACATATAAATGTCTTGACGTCTCCATTCTATACTCCCTCCGGGATTTTTAAGAATTTCAGGTTATTTCTCCTGGAGTGAATTTCCAGCCTCTCAATATCCATCTGGAGAGTCCTATTCGGGGTTCTGAGAGTCTCTATGTCTCTATTGTGCCTTTTAGTGGCCCCTGTTAATAAAGTAACTTTCTCCTCCAAGATGCCAGTACGTTTACACACGTCATCCAACTTAGCCTCCAAGTTAGAGCACTGTTCCTGGATACTTCTTTGGTTCACCTCCGAAATTTCAAATTTGGATAGTAGATCGCCTCTCAAGTTATAAAGGAATGACTCGACCTGTGAAAGTCCTCCATCTAGGGCACCCGTCACTATCTTACCTCTGATGTCGCTCCCGCCCGCCTGTGCCTTAGCAGCCACCACCACCTCTGGAGTAGAGACTAAAGTGGGCAAGCCCTGAGCTGCTTGTAGCGGGTTTTGACTAAGTAGATCTTCTTCAGGCAGCACTTGACCCTCTACATCTGCTAAGAGCGTGTATCTGTTCTACAAGATCACTGGTTGTGACACAGTGGTCCGTGCTTCTGATTGCTTGTCTGGAATGACTTTAGTAGAGTTGGAACTGGGAGTAGAGGATAGTGTGGGAGATTTCCCCCCTTAGGGTCTGCAGCCTGCTCTATGATTTTAAAGTACGTTCTTAAAGAGGGTGTAAGTTTTGGCTGGGATATACAAGGTTTAGGTGATTTCCGCTTCCTGGGCTCCCCTGCTCTAACAATTTTGTCCTTTTTTTCCTTCTTCCTCCTCCTTGGGGTAAGTCGTGTTACCTTTGTCACAGGGTTGCTCAGATATCCAGTACCGGACCTCTGTAGCTCAAAATTGGATCTAAGTTGGTATCTATTTCTGGCGGGTGCAACATTGGCTGCAGACTGGACAGGGGGTGTGGGTGCTGATGTCTCGTCTCTCCCCCCTTCACATCCTCCTCCAGGGGCTGTAGGTACAACAATTAATTCAACTCCAGCTGGGGGGTGTGCAGATTTTAATTGAGTTGGTAAAGATGTTATACCTAAGTCCATTCCCTCGTACTGCACTGAATTAGAAAGAATATGGTCAATATCAGAAATACCTGTGCCAGGCACCCTCCGAAAAAAATGCTTAACCCCCACCAGATCCTCAGTGTGTATGGTACCGCCCGCAGCTCGTTTCTTGACACCCCACACTCCCTTGACTGACCGTGTGGCGTTGTTGTGGATCTGGCTATGAGGTGAGCAGAGACTATTCCTGGCGAGAATCCACCTCGACCTCAGCCATACGCTTGCTCGACCTCCTCGCCGAGGCTTCTGCCCCTGCTCTCCTTCGGGACCAGCATTGCTCTCTGCTCCCACCTCACCGCCCACAAAAGCCAGAAGAAATGCCACTCCCATCTGGTGTACACTCCGTTCTGCTCTGTTCCGGGTCTCTGCGGCTTCTTCAGGGTCCTAGCGCTAGGCGGGCGCTAGGCAGACGCGGGTCGAGCTCCACACACCATGATAGAAGTATCTAGAAAGAAAGATAGGAATATAATAAAATCAAATTAGCTTGAGATCGCTAAATACAGCGCAGTCTCATACTTCTGCTCACCGTTTGGTAGCCGTTATTTCTGCCTACAACATGGGGAAATCCACCTCAGCCCGGAGCTCTTGCAGCAGACGTCAGCCTGCCGCCATGTTCCTCCTCATTTGAAAATTACTGTTGATGTATTCCCCCTTTATGGCATGTTAATGAAAATAAATGTGGTCCCATAACACATGCTGTTTAGACCAACTTTACTAATAAGCACTGATTCCCACATTTATGAGGTTGAGCATTCGAGACCTCTTGTATATACTTTAGTATGTATACTTTAGAATATACTTTAGTATATACTTATATGTGTATGTAGTTTGTGGGCTCTGGAGATCAGCCCTAGAACTTGTCTGGTTCGACGTAGGGACTTTTTTTCTGTTCAACTGCCTCTATTTAACTGTCTTTATAGAACACGACCAGCAGAGGTCAGTAAAATACCTGAATTGCTTTCTGCTGAGGGGCTTTCTTTTTTTAATTTTTTTGGCAACTGCCTCTATTTAATTTTCTTGATAGAAAAAGACCAGCAGAGGTCAGTAAAGTACCAGAATCATTTTAGCATTCTCTAGATTCCAGTCCATAGAATCTGTCTTCCAGGAGCAACTGTAGACAATAATATATTTTTCAAATCTTGTATTGTCAGTGATATGACCACCGAAGGCCCTGCTTTTATATTAAAAACAGAGCTTTGGACTATACCATTTCCCACTGAAAGGCCATATTTCTCTCCATGTGTTCTGATACCTGGCTTGTCACACTGTTTGGTGCTTACTTTCCCTTCATGTTAAAAAACAATAGCTGTTTCAGCACCCAGGCTAATTTGCTGCATAGCTAAATATTTATAAAGTCCCTAAGGCAAGACCGATCGCATTTCCAATGCTTGTTACTACAGTGGTCGAATTCGAGTTTGTGCCACAGCACAGCAAAAAAAAACAGAAGAAACACTTTCTGCTGCCTCAGAGACACCTTACATAGTGAAAGCACTCTCCTAATAGTTACAATGTCTCTCTTCAATAATAATGTACCAAATAACCCCTTCCATCCTGGTTTAAGTTAAATATATTTTTTTTAAAACAAGTATATATAAGGAGATGTAAGGAGCATAATATGCTATTTCTTAAAATTGTTGAGGGAGGGACATCATGAATCAACAATGGTAATAAATACCATGCGAGGCCCTGCAAATCTCCATATATACTATTTATTAGTTTTACATTTGCAGCTCCCATGAAACGATTTCTTTTGGGTGACTGAATACTGACAGACTCTATGATATTTGTAGAAGTTTCTTTTTTTAAAAAAATATTTTGTTTTTCTTTATTGCTTTTTTGTTCATTGCAACTTTATTTCAAGGATTGTGTGTTAAGTTTTTTTAACTGAACTAATGATTTCTGTTGAAAATAATTTCCTTTGCGGTATTTTTACACCCTTACTCTTTTCTTACATTGCTATTGTGTCAGTAAAGTTAATCTCTATCTATATTTTTTTGGGTGAGATGGAGTCCCTGTAATTATAATGGGGGTAAGAATACCTACGATTACTACAAACACTGGATATTCCACTTATTCTGAATGGAACGCTATGAGAGCCTTGAAATATGAATTTTACAATTTCCTGGTAAGTTCCTTTTATAGCTTAGACCCCCATTAATGGGATGTCATCCTTTATCACTCTGGCATACAACCTCTTTGAAAAAATGCATTCTTCTAATCATATTGGTAAAACTGCACATCCTTGAAAGTGAAAATGTGATGATTTAAGATTCCATATGCTTGAAGGTGCCAAACATGATATGACTATGACATCAGTGAAAACATTTAGTAAATGAAGAAAGGCATTGAATCACCTGCACTATAAATGTGACAACAGTCTCACTCATCTAAGACTAAGGGGGGTAATTATGATGGCGGACAAACTGAAATACATCTGCCATCGTCCCGGTGATGGGGCCACCCTCCTATAAGGCAGTGGACCCACATACCAAATTACATTGCAGCCGCCACCACGGCAGCTGCAAAAGGCATTTTTTCGATTGCGGCTGGTGCTACTGGCTGCAGCACTCACCACAATGGAAAAAAGGCAGGTTTTGCATTTCCCTGCATTACATGGCAGGCACCACGCGGTGCCTGCCTCACGGTGCAGGAAAAGTAGGGGTGCCCCCCCAAGTGCAAAATGAAAGTGCCCCTGCACAGGAGGGAGCTGCAACGGACCCCTAAAGTCAATCCCATCCAGCCTTTCAATAGCGGGGGAACCAACATGGAAAGCCTGGCAGGGATCCAGCATCCAAATCCGGCGGGCTGTGCCTGCTAGGCAATGCCACTATTCTGTGGATGTGGGCCATTTCAAACAGGCAATCGTAACGATTGCCTATGTCGGCCCCATGGTGGATGGGCTTTCCATCCACCAGTCACACCTCCCACCATCCTGATCTGGTGGAAAAAGGCCTTATGATGGCGGTGAACCCGCCACCGGCAGGCTGACAGTGGTGGGTTCACTGCCATAGTAATCAGGCCCTAAGTCCTCCAAGCTAATAAGTTTGTATTTTCCTACAAACTGTCACTCCTAATATAGAAGGCACATACAAGTGACCAAATAAAGGCAGATTGTAAAATATTTTAATTATATAGTCAAATAGCTAATTGCTTCAATGAACTATAGGTGAATCACACAATACCTGGTCACCTACAAGCTGATGAAGGAAACACAACTACTTCAGCCACCAACACCACATCTATGATATTTACTGTGGAGCTCAACTTGGACAATGGTTCACATTGATTTGTGTTATTATATGTATGTTTTCAATTCACAGTTCAATGGGTGTGAGATTTGCAGTATTAACTTGGTAAAGTGAGAGTATATTCAAATCCATGACAAAAGGCACTTACTTTACTGAAAAGAGACACCAAAGAAAACTAGAAGCCTAGATCTACAACCATATTAATCAATTATTCCAAAAAGGTAAGAACTCATTCTATAAGATTTAGCAAGGCTGTGATCCAGAAAATCTTTATTCTTTGTAAAAACCATAAAAGAATTGAAATGCAATAATACAACAATTAACAACGATCACATAAAACATGAAAAGCAAGTCTTGGGTTAATAAGTACTTGAAATCATTCCTGCAGTTGATATACAACTAAGCATGGTAAAGCTGATAGTAGCAATTCTATGAGACACAATAATCAAATCAGTTCATTGTGAATTGTGCATAATAATTCAAACAAATGATCTCCCTTTTTAATCATGGCACTAAAAACATGACATACAATGCATAGAGGTCAATACACCAATCTATGTGCTGCTACGGTTGGTGTGGCAAAAAATAAAAATGTTGTTGGACCCTGCAGTCAGGTATAAAGTGACATAACAAAAAAGGAAAAGGAAACAATCTTCCCTTATCATCATGGGTCTGAAAATCATATCACATCAATGGTACATTACGTGCCCACAGTATTATGCAGTCTTACACCTACCACTATCAATCTGTATACCAGAAAGCAAACTTATTGGGACTGTATTCACAAAAAAAGAAAAAGAATAACAGGGACAGCCTAAGCTTACTGAGCGGCCAGCTGTAAACCATAGTAAAAGATTTAGATTTGTTAAAAGACAGTCTCATTTGATCCATAAACAAGGCAAAGTTATCCAACAACCTTTGCAGCCCAACCCCAGTTCTCGATAAAAAGACACAGTCATCTGCATATGACAACGCTGGTAGTTGCTTGGCTCCCGCACTTGGTATGTTTGTCTTTGCCTTTAACAGGGATGATTCAAGATCATTGATGTAGAAGCAGAAGAGAAATTGTGCCATAACCCAGCCTTGTCTAGCACCCGCCAAATCTTAGGTGGGAAGGGGTACTCACTATACCTGATGCACCTTGTTACATCCTCGTGAGGTAGACTCAGTAAGTACACAATCTCACTGGTAACTCACATGGGGCGTGCTGCCGGGTGGTGGGGTGTTGTGGCATAGTGGCAGGGAGGGGGGTAGTAAACTTGGACATACGACAGAAAGGAGGAACATAATAATGACTTTCCTCCATTCTGTCATATGTGCGAATGTACTACGCCCCACTCTCCCCCGCCCCACTACCCCGCAGCACACCCTAGGCGAGCCGCCACTGCACAATCTGAGAATCTGCTTCCATTGCCATCCTCCTCCATAGTTTCCCTCAATCAGCATAATGAAATCTAGAGCTAGGATACATAAAAGCTAAATGTAAAAAGCCTCTTTTCACCTTGGAGTAGAAAGTAATTACAAGGAGTAAATTCAGGCATTGAACAAAAGTTCCCAGTTCATTTCTGAACCTGTACTGAACATCAGAAAAATTACCTTTCTCATTGGCCCAAGACTCTAACCGGTGTAACAGGATTCTTCCCAAAACATTGGCAGTAGAGAAATAGGATGATAGCAGCAAGGATCAGCTTGGCCCACCTTCTTTAGGATCAGGACAATAATGGAATTTGACCAAGATTTGGTGGGGACCTGCATGAATCGTGCCTTCCAACACATTGACTAATATTGGTGCCAAGAGGTGTAGTTTGTTCCTGAAAAGCTCAATAGAGACTCCATCAAGGCCCGGTGTCTTGTTACCCAGGCTCCGTTCTACTGCTGAAATTACATCCTTTAAAGTAATTGTCAGAAAGTCCCCATTGTCTGCGCTAGAATTATTTTTTGCTGTATTGTCTAACATATCTGGCTGCGTGATGTTATCATATACCTTGGAGAGACGGGACACCCAGAGATGTGATTAAATAATTGCATCACACTTGTGTCTTGTATGTCTTAAAAAAAGATGAGATACCAATTTTCTAAAAGTGAGATACATTAATGCAACTTGCCACACTCATGGCTCCCATGCTTCCTGCCTTATAGTTGTATTTCTCTCCTTAATCATTGCCTTATTGTGCAATATCTATAACCTCCCTTCCTCCACATCCCTTGGTGACATTTTTAGGGCAGTTGGGGTGACCAATTAGCAGGTTCAAAGCCAAAGAGTTATGATCACTCAGACAGTAGTGAAGTATTGTGAAGTTAGAGACCTCCTTATACAACAGATTTAAAATAGCAATAAAATTGATTAAGCTAACGGTATCTTTTCCAGTTAAGGTGATTTGCTTCAGATCAGCAACCTGAACTAAATCCAAAGCAAGGATAAGGTCTTGCCTATTTATAGTACTATTGAATATATCACAACATGGATGTGTTCAATATGTAGATGATCAACATTATCGCATCCCAATAGACCACACACAACATTCCCTCAAATAGAGCACAATCTACTATTGAAATCACTTCCCCATATTATAACAAAGTGCCCCTTTACTTAATCAAATATCATGCTTAGCACGAAGTCAAGTGAATCAGCTATTGCAGTATTATTAGTGATTATTATAAAAATCAATTAGAACTATAGACTGGTTTACCAAAAAAACAAACAGATAATTTGGAACTGGAGAGAGTTAAGGAAGGATTTGGTTAATCTAGAGACAGAGACAAACATTAACATGCCACTGCTATGATGTTCTGATCTTGAAGGAGAGGCTGGTGTCATCAGTAAGCAAACCCCATTAATGTGTATAGTGTTACACACCCAGGTCTCTAGAAGGCACACAATATGGGATCCCACAATCAGGTTTAGCCAATTTGCATCATTCAATTTGGTGACCTCACCGGCCACAATCCAAAAATAACAATTTGAGATCTGACACAGCTGAGTGAGTGCATAAATTAAAACTCGGCACTGCGCTTCTTGAGCCAGTTCGACATCAGCATCAGTGTAGTTAAAAGTTCTGTATTTGGCCGTTAGCACAATGCAATCATCTGTGTCAGTATAGTCTTGTTGAGCATGTAAACTGGCGTTGATCTTTCCTGTTGTCATACCACCCTTAGATATAGAGCAGGTAGTTTATGACACAGTTTTGTTTCTAAAGACACAAAACCCCTAGTATCTGTCCTGGATCTTTGTTCCTGAGCATGCAGAACTAAATTCAGATTGCTGGTTAGATCCTTACTGAACACAAGTCAAGTCAAGAATAACTTTATTTTGTTTCTAAGACCATACAAGTTTGACAGATAACAGTTTATCACAAATTATAAAACAATTGCTTAATACATTTAAACACAAAAACTATTAATACAATTCTGCAGTTTAAAAGTTCTTTTTATAAAATAGTCAGTCTAGAGCAGCATAGTATTACAAAGTTCATAACATTCAGACAGTATGGAATAAGACAACGAGAAATTACACCATGTGTTAACAGCCTCTTTTACTCATAGCGCTTTCTGATAGGCATCAAGAGTTTTATATAATTAGCTATCGCAATTCAGATGTCGGGGGTGGCCAGAGTGTGCAAAAAATGAAAACCGTCAATATATGTACTGGAGCAAATTTTCCTTAATAGTACAGCTAAAAATGTACTCCTCGCCTCTTTATATAAGGTGCAGAATAGAGTAAAGTGCATAGTGCTTTGGCTTGCTGGATTTTCACACGGACAGGACATAAGCTTATCAGCCCACCGTCTTTGGTGCAGAAATGCCAGCAAAAAGTGCACAGTACATGAATAAAATGAAGTTAAAAATAATCTAGTCTGCACATTAGCAGTAAAAGTTAGATAATATTGCTGTGGGGTGGGGAGCAAACGTGAGATGCACATCCCCTCATGTTGGTGATAACCCATAATGGCCCTGGCGTGGTATGCCTCTTAATATTAGCTTTAGCATTTATAGGAGTACTTTCAGGATTGTCATAAAAATGCCCAAGTCCTGTCTCTTGATATTTATCCCTCACAAAACAGAGCCACGGTGTTGTTAAAGTGCTATCCAAGTTATTGCATTCTTTGATTACTTCTTTCGAGAACATTTATTCATCTGACAAATAGATTTTTGCCCATAAAAACCGAGGGGCGCTACCAATGCGGTCCTCTATAAACTCTAACCCCAATTTTTTTATGCCAGAAGAGGGTGGGGGCACTATTCGGGGTCATCAATAATCTTTTGGTGAATTTATTTTCCAAAACTTGTATCCGGCCACACCCCTGCCCCGTAGGAAGGGGGACAAAATGCACCCTGGTGGTACACCTTCTGTTGAGACAATCTGGTTATTCTTTTACTCTTGGTGCCATATCTTCTTGCAACTGTGGTTTCAACAGAGTGTAGCATACGAAGGAGGGATACCAATGCTTCTTCTACACCCATACTTACTATCAAGGCCCACAGTTTATTCCGATTAACGGTGTCAAAGGCGCTGGACAAGTCGATGAAGGCCAGGTGGATAGAACCCTTCTTGGCCTTCAAGTACATGTTAATAATTAGGGACAGATTAAGGCATTGCTCGGTTGTGCCCAACCTCCTCCTAAAGTCACATTGTGTTTTATGACAACAACAAACAGGGTTTTAGCTGTAAGGGAAATGCTGGGCGCACTGCTTAGGTTGACGCGCAGGAGAACGCAATGAAGCAGAAGGTGCATGCAGGTGAGGGGTAAATCCCTGAAACCCCTCAAAGTGTGCTCAATGAACACCCTAAAACATGAAAAGCAAAACCTGCTGCACACTTAAGTAAAGTTCAAGCAAGAAAGATGTCTCAATGGACATAAAGTTCAATGATCACAGATGTAGGATTCTTTTTTTATTTTCTGTTCATGGAAAAGCCAGCCGACACGTGTTACGTCGCCGGAAAACACAGTTTCCGCGACTCCTCAGGGCTGTAGGAAATAGATATATATCCACAGGTCGCGGTGCCGGTGATAATTCCGACCCGGTTCCGCTCGAGACCGGGTGCGCACCCGGAACCGCTACGCGTTTGAGAGGAATCTTGTCGCGCACTGACTCCCCGCACTATGGGGATGATTTGCTGTAGAATCTTCTGCACTTCTCACGTTGTTACACGCCTTTAGGATATATTTCAAATCCTCAATTCCTGAAAAATTATTACTTAAAATAGAATCTTCGCCACGCACAAGTTGGAGAAGAACATTTTGAAATTACAAGGTTTCTTAGAACCCGGTCTCGAGCGGAGCCGGGTCGGAATTATCACCGGCACCGCGACCTGTGGATATATATCTATTTCCTACAGCCCTGAGGAGTCGCGAAAACTGTGTTTTACGGCGACAAAACACGTGTTGGTTGGCTTTTCCATGAACAGAAAATAAAAAAAGAAGAATCCTACATCTGTGATCATTGAACTTTATGTCCATTGAGACATCTTTCTTGCTTGAACTTTACTTAAGTGTGCAGCAGGTTTTGCTTTTCACATTGTGTTTTATATATGACCCCCGTAGTGGGTTCCTAGGCCTCTAATTAGGCAAGGAAGACCCTGCCCAGCACCTGTGCTGTGGCATCAATAAGTGAAATTGGCCTATAGCATGCCAGGTAACTCCTATTTCCCTTTTTAAAAACAGGGACCACTTTGGCCTTCTTCCAAGTTGCAGGCATGGGCCAATAATTACTGCTTTGAAAACATTTGTCAATATGGGTGCCCACAAGTTAGGATTCTTTTTAAATAATTCAAGTGGGACCCCATATGGACCTGGGGCTTTCAAGCAAATCCACTGTGCTAAAGCCTCCTCGACCTCAGATACTGTGATGGATGAGCTGAATTGGGAGGCTGCATTCAAATCTAAAGGCTGATCCCGGAGGTTCTCCTCTATCTTCTTGAGCTGTGAATTAAAAATAGCAGTGAAGTGGGCTTCCCAGGCAATCCTCAGAATCAGTGGGTCCATCTGTCTCACTTCTTCCATAAATAAAGGGCGGTTTATGATTTCCCGAAAGCTTTTTTGATCTTTTAGATAGATTGCTCGCTCCATGTCTTCCCATGCTAATCACCTCAATTCATCTTTTCTTTTTTCAATGGTGGTTTTATAAGTATTTGTTGCGATTTTGATTTGGTTTCTGTCGCGGGGGTAGCGCAAAGGGACCTTTTAAGATTCCTTTGGGCCCTGTAAGATGCAGTATTGAACCACCGGGCCTCTCTGGATACCTTGCAATGAATAGTTCTAGTCAGCCTCTTGGCTATATCAGAGCAGAGAAACCAAAGTCACGGACAACATCAGCTGGGGAAACTTGCTGCAAACACCTCATTATTGAGCGATAGTTTACTTTTATGGCATTTCCTCAAATTTGGGAGGGTTTATCATACCTCAGTTTCATTTGCCTCCGTTATTCGGGTTATTGTGAATCAGGCATTCATTGCCCTCCTCCACCTGAATCATTAAATCAAGAGAGACAATGAGGGGATTGTGATCACTGGTACAGTTAGGTTCCACTGAGAAGTCATGGACAAGAGGAGTGTATTTCTTAGAAATTAGCATAAAATCATTAAAAGCTTCCCCTCCCACCACCAACATAGGCAGGGCACTGGGATAAATTGCTGCCGCCCAAATTATTAATGAAACCTAAATCATTCCCTACCTCCATTGCGGTCATTATGTCCAGCACATATCGATGTTGCATCACCATGAGTCAAATGACTCTTCGTTATTCCTTGATCACATTAAGGCCAAGCTCAGTGCTGTTCATCATCTTAAGCATCTCCCATCTGGTTATTTGTAACGAGCGGGCGTTCACTTTTGTCTGCATGGTAAAGAAGGGAATGGACCCTCCTGTGTTTACTTGTGTGTCAGAAAAAAGTCAGAATTCTTCTATAATGTCCTTGTACTGAGTCCAGCCAAAATACTCACCAGTCCTTTTTTATGAAGCTTGATACAACTGAGTTATCTTGTTCTTTAGCAGATGTTGATGCAAGTCCGCAGATCCTCTCCTCTAATTTTGCCTTGACTCTTTTCTTAATGGTGCTCTGTACCTAGCCCTGCCTTCCTCAGTTGGAGGGCCCTCTGCTTTACATCCCTGCTTTGCTTCCATGGTAGTCTCTCTCTTCTTAGTTTGCTCCTTTCCTCTAAATCCCACCTAGAATGCCTCCTTCACCCTGAGTCATGCTCTATTCTTTTTGGTTGTGACTTACCCTCAAACTCACTTCCTGTTGTTTCTTTGGTTACCTAACTAAACCCTGTGGCTTCCACCTTTTCATCAGATAATTGAGGGCTGGGACCCCTTTCTTCATCCCTGCAAGTTATATCATTGTCTAGAACCACTGTGAATCTCCCTATCACTTGAGTATGTTCACCTAATCCAGTGGGAGGGAACGATCTCTGCATTCCCCGGGTTTCATGGGATGAATGCAATGGATAGGGTATCGAACTTTGGGGAGCACTGGCGATGCTTGGATTACCTGGGCCTTGTGGGCTGTTAGATTCTCATGCCTGTACCTAGCAGATCATTGTTTGGTAAGAGGCCCTTCAGGGCCTTCAACTGGGGGCTTGGTGTAACCTGATGCAGGTATAGCAGGCATCAGAGAGAGCACCTTCATACCTGCATATGGTGTGGGAGGTGCAGATGCTTTGTTTATTTCCTGTGGGATAAGATTATCTGTCTGTGCCTCCTCGAAGATTGCCCATATATCTAATAGTGTCTCTCTCCTGTCCTTCTGCTGTCCTGTGTATTTGATCTTTATGTGTTCTCATGTGTTTGATTATGTTAGTGTCAAAGGTTCCCTCCTTGGCCAGGGAAACACGTGCGCCTTAGTGTGTGCATGCCATACGTAGCAATAGTTAAGAGTTTTAGCCTGTGTGGGGAACCTGGTTTAAATATGTTTTAGTGGAGAGTGAATGCTAATTTGGGTAGGTTTTAGGGATAGATGCGCCCTGGTTTTTAGGGAAATTTAAGTTCTACTCTGGTTGTGGGGAAATATAAACATGGGGATTCCTCAAAGCCTGGGCGGAGTACGCCGCGCTACGCCGAGCTCTGCAAGTGGCGGAGTGCGATGGAATAATGCTGTTCGCAATAATTTTAGGTGCCAGATTCTTCTCCGCACTGTGCAATCATCAGAAACTGCACCATGCAGGCGCTGCTTCCTTGCTGCTGCTCGAGTAGATTTTCACTTGAGCGGCAGCTTTCTCAATGGGAGCAGACAGTTTCTCAACGTGAGCGGTTGCGGGCATACACGTCCAATTGCAATGAGAAATCTCTCCAGGAGGTTGAATTTTTATGCTCGCGATCGCCAACTTGATGTTGACGATTGCGAACGAGGAGAAATCTCGCTGGGCGTTTGCTTTTCCTCGCTCGCGCTCACCAACTTGACGTTGACGAATGCAAGCAAGGGAAAAAAATCCGTTCCACTATATGGGGCAGAGTTTTTCAGAACTCCGCAAGCTGTGCGTAAGTGGAGTGCGGAAAACTGCGAGCCGATCAGAGTTCACTAACAAGACTTAGATTGCTGGTTATAACTACTTTCTGTCAGTTCAGTGCTATTTACAGATGCATCAACATAAATATTTTCAAAACACAAATAGCAATGCATATGAAAGGTCATAACCTAGAAGAAAGTGCAATTGTTGAAAATTTCATGAAATTTGGCAACAAATAGCAGACTTTACAGCAATAGGAAAAAACAATTGTGAGAAATTGCAACACCTTCACATAACACATTGAGATATTGACAAAATGCACCACAGCATCGAACAACATCAAATATAACTTCGATACCACAATAAGAAAAAATTGACAGAGAAAAAGATTATGACTTTGCCAAAAATACCTTAGTCCACTCCTAGTGCATCCTATACTGTGACCGGGGAAGCCCTGTACAGTACACAAGACTGAGTGAACCCAATATTCTGTCAATATCAGCTCCTGGACAAAGAAAATTTGAACTTTTTTCAAGGAGAAAAAGGAATAACTTGAGGAACACAGGCATCTCTTGGCCAAAACACAAGCTACATCTAATCTCCTAGATACAAATCTTATTTCCTATCATACAAATTACACCCTGGTCCATGTCCAAGGAGTTAGCGTACCATCTGTGTCCCGCCCAGCAGTCCAAACGAACAACACCTCTTCCATCGTTAAGATAACAACTGTTTTTTAAGAAACTGGTAGCACTGTGAAAACCCCTTTAGACTAAAAAATAAGAGTGACATGCTTTCCTATGTCACACCCTGGGCCCATGCGTGCTATCTGTGTCACCCTAGTGTTCCAAGTGGTGAGGCCTCAACCCTGTATCACACCCAGGAGGCATCTGTCTCATGGCCAGTGGTCCAAGTTGCAAACAACCTTCACCCTTTGCTGACAATCGAAAAAAGGTGACCCCCACAACAACGCCTCCGAGGCTGCCTTGTGACTATTTGGTTTGGACACATAGAATAAGTACTATGCCAGATTTCTGTCACTGGCAGGGCGCTTGGATTACATTTTTGCACTTCCCAGTTTGCCATACCCCAAAGGCTGGGAACTAAGGATCAGATGTGGTCTCTTACTCTCTGACAGTGACTTCGGGATGGACCTCCGACCCGCAAATTCAGCAGAACTTCCAATCAATTGCAGTGTCTGCTCACCTTCCTTGCTACACAAATGTGAATGCGTTCATTTGGGGTGCCTTTCCTTCAGCTGCAGTTGAGTCCGAGGTACCGATCTATCCTATGTGGCTCACCAAAATTTTGTTCCAATATGAAATTACCTTGAAAAAAACAAACGACAAGAGGTTTTTGCCAAACAGGAAAAAATTGTTTAATTATACATTTCAGCCTGGAGCACAGTTACAGAAGTGGGTTTGAAGACTATCTCAAAGTGAAATCTATTTGAATGAACCTTTATACACTTCTCTGGGTATCATAAAGTACTTCTAGTGATCCATTTTTGGTAAAAGATTGCAGACCTTGTCTGTGGAGTCATAAGTAAATCCCCTGATAACAAATGAACATGAGCCTTGACCTCGTGAGGACACAATGGGGCCCAGTGGGTAACGTGTCCAGATGTGCAGCATGAGGGGTGCTTGATCATTGCATGTACTGTCTGTGCTGTGTCCTGATTGGGTGTGTGTACCTACATTCATGTGATATCTGACTTTATGGTGTTTTGGGAATATGCAAACCCCTCCAGCCATGTGTGCTTTATTAGGGCCAATCTCCCTGGACCATTGTGGTATCGCTGTGATTATCTGGGCTATGACCTGTGTTTCCTGTTTGCGCTTGTATCTGCTGGCTAAGTGCCACCACACCTGTGACCTGTCAATCAGTTACCTTTGGCCTGGGCCGCAGAGCCTGCCTGACAACATATTTCTGAGTAGGGGTTGATGGAGAGTTTATTTTGGGTGAAATTGATAATAGTGATACTATTTCATTAGTCTATGCAAGTGTATCATTGTCAGTGGTGTCTGCACCAATTTTGTGCTGGTGGGGCAATGCGCACATGGGATGGAAGACGAGGACGAGTTAAAAAAATATATTTTTTGTAAGTACATGCTCCTAGGGCCGCCGCCTCATTGCTCCTCTTCCGACACTGCACAGGCTCCAGAGGGCAATCACAGCACTGCTGTCAGCATGAGAGCAGCACTGTGATTGGCCCGAGTAGGCTGACTTGATGCCTGCTCAGGCCCAGGGAGCTTGGGGCTTTTCTCCACCCGGCTGTACAACATAGCTAGGTTGGAGAAATACGAACGTGCATGTCTGTTGGGCTAGCTTGAGACAGATGGTCAAACAGACATGCGCACTTACAAGTGCCCAAACACTCCTCCAGCAGTGTGATGCTCGGCAGGATGGCCCTGCCCCTGCCCTAACCTCGGTTAGGAGTAATGATAAATAAAATGATAATAAAGTGCTTTTATTATTATTTTATTTTTCAGTGGGACAACGCTTCTCTGCCATAAGAGAGGCGCCGCACCTGATTATTGTGCACATTTACATCCATTTTATCAATATTTATAGGGGCACCTTTAATAGCCTTAACATGAGCATTGGTGGAGTTACTTTCTTGGCATTCTAGGCTGGATGCTTGATGTGAAACTGCTCTTATGTCTGGTTGACTATTTTGAGACAGTACATTATTTGGCGCACAGACGCACCCCCAACTTGAAGGATTCCCTGGTACACACTAGACCAAGGAGGAAGGAACCAAGTGCCCAATGAACACTCTGGGACATGCCCCAATTATCGGCCACTACCTGTGTGGGGGGTGTTCGGTCTATAACCAGATCAATGCCTGTAAAGAAATCAGACTCTCCGAGACCTTCACATGGCAACTCAAACGACATACAAATTGCAACACTTCTAGGTGCATCCACCTCCTCACATGTCCCTGCAACAAGAGATACTTAGGGATGGCGATGAGGCAGATCAAACTAAGTGTCTACCGAGCACAAGAGTCACGTGAGATGTTTGAAAACACACACCAGGCTATATACCCACTGCAAGGAGTTGAACCACAGCGAGGACAGCCTAAAATGGATGGTGCTTGAATCACACCCCCACATCACACACCAGGCCCTCTTCAGAATTGAACAGAGGTGGGTACACCGAATGGCGACTGACGTTGACGGTCTTAATGACAACATTCCTTGAGTTACCCTAGCAAATACACACTGAACTATGCATGCTCCAACTCCTGCCATATATCAGGCACTGCTATAACCTTAATTCCACCGGTTGGCTACCCTTCACTAACCTGCCCATACCGGGTTCACTATACTAGTTATATACCCAGATATACCTCGATACACTCCCGATATACCATGGCGCTACACAGCTTGCGGGAATTAAACCAGGTGACCAACTTTATCCACCCACTGTGGGCCCCTACTCTTATACACAACTGCGGTAAGCCCCGAGTTGTCAGAAGCTATTACAGTTGCCTGACTTACTCCGGCACAGTTGCCATTACCTTTTGTTTTCCTCCACACCTTTGGGGGTAACGCCTGTCTAGTACTACGGGTATATATATATATATATTATATATTTTTATATTTTAACACACACTTTCGCCCCCCTTGAGTTCATAGTTGAGGGTCAACTTTGTAATACAACCAGGCCCGTGATCATTAAGACTTTTGTTCTATCTTGGTAACTTGGGTATCCGCTCCAAGATAGGTAGACCTTACCCCGAAATTGATTGACCACCTAATACTTCAATAACACACCTTCCTATCCCTCAGTGGCAGCCGCCTGGCATCTTGTGCATATTCTATAGCCCTTTTTCTGAACATTCTAAGATGGCTGCCATGCACAACTCAGAGCACCATTCACTGCAGCCGAGTTCACTCACACAGCGCTGCTTGCGACGCGCGCATGGAACCACTCCCTCTCCTACAGCGCGTGACCGGGAGCTTCGAAGGAGCGCGGCATAATAAAAATGCTGAGGCTGCGTTTGGAACAAGCTCTGGCTTCTCTTGCCCAGTGCGTGGGTAGATTCGAAGAGTGTGTCCTACTACCGACAGGTAAGTGCTTTGTGAGTGGGATCGATTGCAGTCAAGTGTGAGAGCTGACGCTTCCTCTAATCAGGTGATTTCACCATGTTACCTGCTACTATGCAGGGGGCACGTCTGGAGCACCCACGCTGGACGCTGTCCCGCCCGCGTATCTCCTTGTGCACCAAGCCCCCCCACCAACCTCAGCCACATTGCTACCGGTTGATATAACCTATTATGGATAAGACAGTTGTTTGGGGTTAGTCGAGCTCCTCAATCCCTCACTGCATAGCACATGCATGTAAAATCATGCCACTGTCGAGAGCACCCTGCGACTCGGTTAACCTTTAATCGCTTTAACTGTGCCTCTTTCACATAGGGCACCTACATTTGAGGTGCTTTTGACAGAGAAGACCTTTGAAGCCAGTGTTTCTTATTAGTAGGGTGACACCACAGCTCCTAACTTTTTAACTTATTTTTGCCACCTGTTTTTTTTGCGTTATGAGCAGAACCAGTCCATGTTTTTTTTTTAATACACCAACCCCCCTCTTTTTAACCTCCCCCTTGATCTTGGCTAGTGCTAGTTAATAGCTCTTACATACTTGCACTAGCTTGATGAACCATTCTCCAGTTGGGCCAGGTTGATGACGTTACTCACTGCCACCTATTTCCCTTTTGTCATCTCTGTGTAGGTTTCGCTAGAAGCGGCGGGACTAATTGTCGGCCTCTGAGTCCAGTGCTAGGTAGAATAATTTCTCCGTACCACAGTGTGTAGATAGCTACTTTTAAGGTCCTGATGAAATGCACTGTATCTCTTTTGAACACTTAGCATGACACATGTTGACCAGCAACACAGAGTAGAGCATTGCTCCCCTGGATCATTGTACCAGCGAGCAGCCTCTCTTCACATTTTTTAACAAGGTAGACTACCACGTTATTAAACTTTCTCAGTGGACTATCTATCCTTTTTAATACACCACCCATCCACATCTACACTTTCCCCTAGGACCCTCACACCCTCCGCACCACACGGCAGGACCAAAGGATCTCTGTCAAAGAGCCCCTTAATTGGTGCCCGTCGGGTATCGCCCCGCCGACTCGACGAGGAGCAAACCCCGATGATGAAGCACGACACCTAGCTTGCTAGGTGTGTGAGGGTTTTAGTTCCAAAAGGGAGATTCCCCCCTTTAGTGTGCCTTCACCCACTTTTTGGTTCGTCCCCCTTCTCCGACCTTCCAGCCTCCCCAACTGGGGAACTGTGTACCTTTCTTTGTTTACAGTACATTATTTGATGACTTAGCTGGCGACTTAGAGCCCGATTACGATCTCGTTCGGAAAGCATTCCTACCAACTCTGTTCCGCAATGCTTTCCGAACGAGTCGACTGCAAGCTGTCCGAACAACAGAGTACGATGCATTGCATATAAACCCCAACCGACTCGTTCGGAGTCCGATTCGTCCAACCAATTCATCCTTAAACAAGCCAGATCCAACCAAATTGTTTGGGAATGCTGAAACATAGCATTGCGGTCATGAACCAGACTCGGTTTAACCTGCGAACAGATGACTATGCATACAATGCGTTCTTTAAAACATGTCAGTTTGTAACAGATAAGGCAACCGAATGTTTGGGAACTCCGAAACATAGTAATGCCGGCATGAATCAGACTCGGTTCAACCCCCAAACACAGGATGATGCGTACAACGCGGTCTTTGAAACGTGTCAGTTTGTGACAGAAAAGGCAACCAAATTGTTTGGGAACGCTGAAACATAGCATTGCGGGCATGAGTCAGACTGGGTTCAACCTGTGAACAGATGAAAATGCTTACGACGTGGTCTTTGAATCATGTCGGTTTGTGACATAAACGGCAACTGGGAAATGTCAGATATTAGGAAAACAAGCAATGGCCTCACCAAATCACACCAAAATCATTAGCCACACCCACCAATCCACCTATATAAACGGCAAAACAGATGACCATGATCCTTTGCAACAACAGAACTGACCAGAAGACACCAAAATAGCCACTGATCCAGTGCTCCCTGCCTCACACACACACACATCACCCACAAAACAACTGCCACACACTTTTTTGGGAGAAAGGACACCATCAAACACACACTCCTTTACCCATTCAAACTCGCCCACACCTTCACACTCACCCTCACCATGCCCCCAAAGCAGCCACGTTTCACAGAGAAGGAGTTGGAAGTACTTGTAGATGAAATACTCAGAGTAGAGCCCCTGTTATTTGGGAACCAAGTCCAACAGACCCCCCTGTCCCAGACAAATAGGATGTGGGAGAGACTAGTTGACAAGGTAAACACTGAAGCACCTTGCCTGCCCACAATGGATGATATCAGGAACAGGTACTATGCTGGGCGAAGGAAGGGTAAGTAGCTGATTGGCAGAGAACATGCCTTACGTCAGCGGACTGGCAGTGGCCCTCCTGCACTGTCCGTGCACTTCAATTTCTGGGAGGAGAAGGTGCATGCGATCCTTCTGCCGGAGGGCATCTATGGAAGACCAGGAGCACCAGAGTCTGATGAGTACCAACTCAACTGTCCAATAATGTTATTAATTACACTTCCACATACATCACTGTCAAGGTTACAGTGATACAAATCACTGCTAGCAAAGCCATAACATATAAAGCAAATGAGCATGTGATGGGTATGCCAGTTTGACAAACAACATACTTGCAATGTCAGAGTAAGTTTAACTCTTTCATAACATGTACAAACATCTTACAAACTCACAGCAAGGTTTTGTGCTCCAAGTAACAGTCACCAGCATCAGCCAATTTAGCAGCACAGTTTCACTCACTCACAGGGAAGCTAAGTCACAGGTAGGAAGGTTGGGATGGCTGGAAAGGTGGGTGTGGGCACAGGTCTCATGGGAGTTGTAGTCACTGATAACAATCCTCCTCCCACGTAGCCCAACGAGCCCACCCAGAAGTATGCTTTCCTCACAGTGAGTGAGGAAGTACTGGCAATATGACTGACACTGGGACAGTTGTGAGGAGCACAAATGCCTTATGGGAGCTGTATGCAAACAGCAGACCCCAGTTTCAGCCATCGTGCCAGTACTTTTCCACTCACTGTGAGGTAAGCATTGTTCAAGGTGGGCTTGTTGGGCCATGTGGGAGAGGAGTACTTGCACTGACTTCAACTGCCATTAGGCCTTGTCCCCACACATTCCTCCCACCCAGCCCACACAGCACACCTGTGACTATGCTTTGTTTTAGAGTGACTGAAAATGTACTGGCAAGACAGTTGACACTGGGGACTGGTGTGGGGAGCACAAGGCCTTCATGGGAGTTGTGGGCAGAAGCAACCAACATTCCTCAGTGTCGGCCATATTGCCAGTACATTTCTACTCAACAACAGGGACTGCATAGTCACAGGTGTGCTGTTTGGGCTGGCTGGGAGGACTGTGTGTGGGAATGGGCCTGCTGGTAGATGTAGTCAGTGATAACACTCCTCCTACTACCCAGACCAAATAGGCCACCATGAACCATGCTTACCTGACAGTGAGTACAACTTTACGTTCAAGGTGACTGGCAGTGGTGCCTGGTGTTTGTTTTAACCACAATTCCCTTCAGGGCCTTGTGCTCACCGTACCAGTCCTGTGTCAGACATCTTGGCAGTACTTTTTGACTCACTGGGAGGTAAGCACAGTTCCAGGTGGGTTTTTGGCCTATGTGGGAGGAGGACGATCTGCACTGACTTCAACTTCCATCAGGCCCTGTCCTCCACACACCTTCCCAGCCAGCCCAGACAGCACACCTGGGACCATCATGTCCCTGATAATCAGTGGAAATGTTCTGGCAAGATGACTGACACCTGGAACTGCTGTTTGGAACACAGGGCCAGGATGGGAGTTGTGGGCAAAAGCAAGTGTCAGCTATCTTGCCAGTATATTTCCATTCACTCTGAGGGACTGCATAGTCCTGGGAGTGCTGGTTGGGCTGGCTGAGAAGGTTTTTGGAGGACAGGGCCTGATGGGAGTTGAATTCAGTGCAAATACTCCTCCTCCCACCCAGCCCAACAAGCCCACCAGGACCTGTGCTTACCCGATAGTGAGTGGAAATGTACTTGCAAAATGGCTGACACTGGGGACTAGTGTGAGGAACACAAGGCCCTGATGGGTGTTGTGAACAAATAGGTACCATTCATCAGTGTAACACCTCTTGCAAATACATTCCCACTCACTGTCAGAGAAGCTGAGTTACAGTTAGTCTTTTGGTGCTGGGTGGGAAGGTGTGTGTGGGACATGGTCTGATAGGAGTTGTGGGCAAAAAGAAGTGTCAGGTATCTTGCCAGGACATTTCCGTTCACTCTCAGGGACTGCATAGTCCAAGGTGTGCTGTTTGGGCGGGCTGGGAAGGTGTGTGGAAGACAGGGCCTGATGCGTGTGGAAGTCAGTGTAAATACTCCTCCTCCCACCCGGCCCAAAAAGCCCACCAGGACCTGTGCTTACCTGATAGTGAGTGGAAATGCACTGGTAAAATGACCGACACTGGGGACTGGTGTGAGGAGCACAAGGCCCTGATGGGAGTTGCGGAAAAATAGGCACCAGTCATCAGTGTCACACCTCTTGCAGATACATTCCCACTCTCTGTCAGGGAATTGAGTTACAGGTAGGCTTTTGGTGCTGGGTGGGAATGTGTGTGTGGGACAAGGCCTGATGGGAGTTGTGGGCATTGCAAATACTCATCCTCACACCCAGCCCAGAGAACTCCTCTGTTGTTATGCTTTCTTCACAGTGAGGGAAAGTGTACTGGCAAGGTGGCTGACACTGCTGCACAATGTTGACCTTTAAGCCAACTCCTATCAATCCCCTGTGCACACACCATCATGCAACAGTGTCAGCCATCTTGAGAGTACACATCCATTCACTGTCAGCTAGCCTTTGGCACAGATGACCTGGTGTGATGGGGGTTGTAGGAGTATTTGCCCTGACTAAATCTCCCATAAGGCTCTGTCCTACATACCCACCCCACAGTGCTTACAGGATTCTCTGCTGTCCTGACAGTGTGTGGCAATGTGCTGTCAAGATGGCTCACACTGCTGCATGGTGTCTGGATCAGAAGACCTTGTTAGGAGTTGCAGTTAAGTCAAACAAAAGGCACCAGTATGAGACACCTTGATAGTACAGTGCCACTCACTGTGAGGTAGGCATAGTTCCATTTGGTCTGTTTGAGCTGGCTATGAAGGTGTGTGGATGACAGGGCCTGATGGGAGGTGAAGTAATAGCAAACTCTCCTACCCACACCCAAAACTACATGTTAACCTGTACCAATGGCTACACTGTTGCATTGTGTTTGGTGCACAAGACCTTGATGGGAGTTGTGGTCAAATCAAACACCAAACACCACTGTTAGACATCTTGATAATATACTTTACTCATTGTCGGGACATCAAATGGCATGGTTAGGCTGCCTTGGAGGAGGATTGCCTGCACTGACTCCGTCTAACATCAGGCTCTGTCCTCCACACACCTTCCCAGCTAGCCCAAACAACACATCTGGGACTATGCAGTCCCTGAAAGTGAATGGAAATGTGCTGGCAAGATGGCTAACACTGGGACCTGGTATTTCGTTTGGTCACAACTTCCAACAAGGTCTTGTCCTCCTCACACCAGTCCCCAGTGTCAGATATCTTAACAGTATTTTTCCACTAAACATCTGGGACAGCATGGTCCCAGGCGTGCTGTCTGTGCTGGCTAGGAAGATGTGTGAAGGACAGTGCATGATGGCAGATCTGGCAATTGACAACACTCCTCCACCTTGCTGTGAGAGGCCAAACGCTAAACATCAAGTCATCCGTAGCTTCAGTAGAAAATGCCATGGTAATGATCTGAGGGGCTGTGGACATGCAAAACAATCATTGTGTCTTTCATATACCCAAGGGGCAAGCTGGGAATACCTCAGCAACAAACCAGGATAGCCAGTCCCAGACTCTGGTCAACCCGAAACTCTCCGTCGTTGAGGTTTCTCCACATCCTTGGGATGATGATGAACTACCTAGCACATCAGGTGTGGGTCAGACCACACCATTAGTAACACCAACATCCTCTGAAACCCCTCCTGCCTAGGCAGCCGACACCCAGCTGACCCCTGCCCTCAGGACACACCACCCCAAGCTAACACCAAAAGCACAGCTACACGGGGCACTCTGGAGTTGGCGGACAACACCACCACTGTCAAAGAGGAAAGAGGCTCTATGGTGACTGTGCCAGCACTAACAGGTCTTGCTCGGATGGGTAGGGGTTTTCGGAGGGGCTATGGGGACATGCACCAACAGGCAGCTGGTGCTGATGCTGCAAATGACCCACACCTATCAAGAATCCTCAATGCATATGAGGGTTGCACAGAGGATTTTGGCCAGGAAGTTTGGGATCCGCATGACCATGTTAGAACAGCAAGCATCCCATTATTAACCATGGGTGTAGTTTGCATAGTAGTGCTACGCGTAGCTACTCAAAGTGCACTTCGCACTATGCACGCAATGCGTAGCTAGGCGAATGCTGTTCGCACGGTTTGCACAGTGCCGGATGCTTGTCAGAACTGTGCAGTCATTGCAAATTGCATCTTGCACAGTGCAAGCGGTCGTTTTCTGCCTCTCTAGTAGATCAGTACTCGAGCGGCAGCTTTCTCAACGTGGACTGGTAGTTTCTCATAGCGAGCGGTCGCGAGCATATGCGACCACTCGCAATGAGAAACCTAACCTACCCGCATTGAGAATCTCGACGGGATGTTGGTCTGCTCGCTCATGGTCGCCAACTCGACATTGAGGACCGCGAGCAAGCAAAAAATGCTGACAAACACGCTTTTGCTATGTGCTACGTGCACGTAATGCATAGTAGTACAAACTACGCATGCTCCGCCTAGTACTACGCCCAGGTTACCCATTACGCAAAAGTGAACAACTACATGTAAAACATTGATGACCTGATGGCAGGGTACAGGGACATTCTCACCTACCTATGCCAGATTGCCACCAACATGTCCACATCTCCCTCTGTGCCCACATCAGGTGAATCAACATCTGCCCCTGCCACAGTGAGTGAGGTGGACACTGGTGGAGCACCCCTTGCACCATCACCTCTGCCTGCACTTGAGGGTGCCCCCAAGAAAAAGAAAAAGGGTTGTCCAAAGAAGATTACAACATGAGAAGCCAATGGCTACGTATCATTCCCAGGAAGTGACAACCTGCTCTGGAGTCCTGATACCCTCCACGTGTGCCAAGTGTTCACTTTGTTGACTCTCACTGTACTCTCCCACATTGGCTGGAGGGTCTTAGTTGGATTTGGAATTAAATAACAGTGGATTTACTTCTGACAACTTCATCTACAAACTCTGCCAACTCCTTTCTGCACTTTGTTGTCCCAGTTTTGTATGATCACTCTCCCATCAGCTCATTTGTCATCAACCAACCATGCATTAAATTAAATAAATGTGTACCAAATGCTTGCTCTTGTCATGACTTTGAAACACAAATGTACATGCTGAAATGAAGCACTGAAGAACAAAGCTGAAGACATCCACAAAATTGTACAAGTAATCAAATTAGTAATGTCAACTACTGCCTTGGCAGTAGAAGTAACCAGTCACAGCATGATAGACAGACACAACCAGGTCATCACACAACCTAGTGTATATGGTACTGATGCCATCATTGTCTACTCTCAGCACAAATTTCCCCATCTGCAAGCACCAAAATCAGTCATTGTTACCAAAAGAGGTCTCCATGGAACATGTTTTGTATCAGGTTACCCTGTGGATGTGTGCAAGCAGACAAGGCACACCTCAACGTGAAGCACAGGTGTATTCAAATGATACAACCTTGCTCCTTGACACAAACTGCAATCACACAACACAGTAACAAAAGGCTCACAAATCCAAACTAATTGCCATCTGTCCAAAAGGTGTTGAGGCCAAGGGATGTTGACCACTCTTCATTGTTGGAGTATGACACAGGATCATGGCTCTGGTGTGGGCACAACTCAGAAGTTGACACGGTGAATGATCCTGGGAAGGAGAAAGACATAAGTGAGTCAGGAACTCAAGAATGATGTAGTTTAATGTTGCAAACTATCTGAGTTAAAGCATACCAATATGAGTGTGAACCCAAGCTATTACTGAGTGTATCATTGTCCATGTCACATGCTAAATTGCATTAGGCAATGCGGTCCAAACTTACTAAAGAATAACATACAATCAGCAGCATACATAAACATAGGACAACAGCAACACACAAATGAACATTCTGGGGCTGACTCCTCTCATTCAATACTTACATTTAGGTGAAGAAGTTGCGGATAAGTTGTTGTTGCAAATCCCCCTCATCATCCTCATCATCACTGACATCATGTCTATGACTGGGCGGTGAACTCCTCTCAATTCACTGAGTTTGCGGAGTTCTCTGCACTTTGTGCTCCACGGAGCTCGCGGAGTGCCGAAAACTCCACTTTGCATAGTGCAGCTGAGTTTTTTCCCCACTCGTGCACCAGGCAGCACACATGGAAAAAGCAAAAACTAGAAGAAATAATGCATTTCTCCTTGTTTCTCCATCTTAGGACCAGTTTTTACCTGGACTTAATTTGGGCGCTGCCTCCTATGTACGCCACCCTTGTACATAGGGGGCAGTGTCAAAATGAATGGTGTTGGGGTGGAATGCCCACTGTAACACCCACTGCCCACCCCTTTCACGCTAACCATAGCGTGAAAGGGGGCCTTATGTGCAAGGCAGCGTTAAGCCACTTTAAATGGCTTAACTTTGCCTTGTATGTAAGGCGCAGCACCCAGCGTACCACAACGTCACTATAGGTGACATTGTGGTGGCGTTCGGGGCTTGTACATATGCTCACAGTGCCCATAAACCTCAACAGCCATCAACCTGATGAGGTAATGCAAACCCTCCTTGCTTAGATGGCTGACTACCGATGTGCGCATGCCTCTACAATGGTTGCTGTTGTGGCAGCCAGATAAGGGCTTTGAGATATACAGGCCGGCATCTTTCCCTTGACGAGGTAAGACCCATCCTTTGGGTTCATTTCTGATACACATCCTGGCTTAACAAGTCTGGCACCAGAAATTTAATGATTGACTCATTTGGTTTTTCTCGTACAATGGTAGTACACATCCATTTTTTTATATAGCCCTACAATAACCTGTATTGTCATTTAAAATATGATGTAGCACGTATAGGAGTAATGTCATGAGTATGGCGTCAAACTAGTCATACTCTTGAACATGTGCAGTTATAAGTCTAATGCATAAATATACATTCAAATTAACTTCTCAGGCACAGGAGTTTGGGTACCAGGGTAATAAGTGACCTAAATAGAGCCAAACCCTTTTTTTACAAAAACATCAAAACAAAGCCATGATTGCCATGAACAACAGTGAAAATGGTTATGATATAAAGATGTTCTGTATATACAAATCAGTAATTAACACTGATTATATTATTCTCACTTTAATGTGTGACTGCAGGGAGGTGCCCCCTCAACATGGCTATAACACTTAGAAAACCCATATTTGGGATATGTTAGATGACTGAATGAATGAATCTAACACATACATAAACAGCATCTGGATGTACAACATTTGCAGTGTGAAATTCTCACAATCCAGCACGTTTGGCACTTCATATGGTTGTATTTTGTTTTCTAAAAGTGTCTATGAGCAAGTACATACATATATTTTGCAATGATCAAAGGTAATTTTTAGTTAACCATCCATTATGTGAGGCACTCCATATGGTTGTATTTCAATTTCTAAAGTGTCTACGACCAAGTAGACTGTTCCCTTATACTTTTGAATGATCACAGGTATTCTGCTTTTACAGGTGATGAATCATGTCAGGAGACTTAGGTAGGAGAGCCATTCCCTCAACAAGTAGCATGGTCTGAGTGTGGTAGACAGAGAAAATGCGCTAAGCATTGATGAAGACTGTATGACCCATAGGAACATAATTAGGCCAAAACATATTGGCTAGACACAGAAAATGTAAATGCAGCTGAGACATGAACTGGGGGGATGGCACTAGTCCTCATGATGTACGCGTCATGTGCTGATCCAGGGAAATGTGCACAGACATGGGAGTTCATCATGTCAGCCAGACATACCACCAGGACATTGATTGAGTGGTAATTTTTGCGATTCCAGTAGGTCTGGTCACTGGCTTGCGGTGGGATCAGAGCTACATGTATTCCATCAATTGAGCCAATGACATCTGGTATGCGCCCCAGTGCATAAAACTCCCCCTTTTAGTCTGTCAACTGTCTACATGTTGGGAACTTTATATAGTGGTCGAGGAAATGTAGCAATGCCTCCAACAAATCATGAAGCACATGGCTGGACATGGTTTGGGACATGCCACCTGATGTTTCCACAGTATACTGGACAACCCTGTGGCAAAGAAATGTAGGGCCACCATCACCTTCACCTTGGGGTCAGCACATTGGGATATTGGCATCCAGGCAGCAAATGCAGTGCCAACTGGTCAGCCAACTCCGCAATAGGTGTCATGGTAAAGCGGTATCTTTGGATGGAATCCCGTTCATCCATGGTCTGGAGGTCAGGGAAGGGCCTGTAGACTGGAGGTCTTCTGTAATACCTATGTGTAGAGTGTAAACACAGTTGATGTTAGTTTACAATGTACAAAGCTACGTGTATTGAAACACATGAAACATGATATCTGGACAAAATGAAGTCACAGGACATTGGAAATGAACCTTGATAGGATAAATGGTGAGCCTAGATAAAAAGCACATCATTAGTTTCATTTCCAGACATGCCACCAGCTATGGTTACACAGCAGTTTGAGTGATGTTGTTGTATAGCGTTTTAGGACCCTAGTGTAAATTACCAATTCATGCCCTTATATAGGTATAATTCACCTTGCCCTTATATAGGCATAGAAATCATAACCATATTTAGACATAACCCATCCAGTCCAAATACAGGCATGGCTACTTCCACTAGTTCAAAAAAGCCACAACGATTTCTTGGAAATGTCGGCTTCAGCAGACAGGGCATCCCCTTTCTTGAATATTGATTTGTCCTAGAAATCATGGCATTTTCAAAGAACTACCATTCCCTTGGAGTTCTTTGGTGACGTTAATATGTCAGACTTTACGTCAAACCAGTCACCTTCAAGGTATAAATATGTCCACACTTGCCCTAGCAAACACACAGTGGTTTGGAGCAGTTCGACTATCTACCTGCCCGACGCAGCTCGCTACAGCAAGTACCGAAGGAAGCCTACCCTCCAGCTGATGCACTGACAAAGAGGCTGCCTTTCTCTCGCTGAGAATCCAGCTCCAGTGTTTCCAAGCTCCCCTTGCGGGGTGTTGGGAAATTAAGTCCCGAGATTGAGATACCAGACCTCCTTCATTCTAAAACTAAGATATGGAGCGTATTAGACCCTAAGAGAAATCTTGGATAGATTCTTGAAAAGGAAACTAAACCTATGCTACACCTCACTTACTTATTCCCTCGTACTAGACCTAGGTTAGGTACATCGGGGAAGGCGTATTTTAGAAGCACCAGTTGAGTACTTTTAGTCTTTGTTATTTATGTATGTATATTATGGCTTAGAAACCATACCATGCTTTTACAGTATTGTTTTATAATACTCTTCTTTCTGTACGCTATATACCTTACAAAAAGTATTACGATTGTAGCAGTTCATTTCTTTTGCATGAGAAAGAAGACTGTTCAATAAATACTCTATTGAAAATGCCTGTCTCTCTATTTCTCTGCACTTCTGATGAAACAAAGCATGCACGATTGACTGAGTGAAATATCGATCTATTGTTTCCACTACTCTGAAGATACGTTTTGTCTTGGGGAAACAAAGTTGTCATGTTTATTCGGTTGCCAGAAACGAATCCCTTCTTGTGTATTTGAGAAAGTTTCTAGTGACCTCTGAGCTAGCTGGCACTCACAATTAAGTCTAATGTATTCGATAGAGACCTAGTTGACCTAAGTCCTACGTCACACCTATAAGATATACTATTCCAATGCGCAGAGCCTATTAGGAATTAAGGGGCACATGCATCAACCTATTTAGGAAGTGCAAACAGTGCGAATCAGTAAATTCGGCCATTTGCACTTCCTAAATACGTTTTTGGGATGCATGAAACAATGTGTCAAAATTCGCATTTTTTTGCATTTCCTAAAAATGCAAATGCAATTAAGGAATCGCATTTGTGCGATTCCTTAAATGCAATGCATCATTTTAAAAAAAAATGCGAATTTTGAAATAGGAAGTGCAAATTAACACGAGGTTGACCCTCGTGTTAATTTGCGAAATTCTTTAAAAAAGCACAAAAATGCATTTTTGAAAGTGTCATGTTACAGACATAACCCATCCAGTCCAAATACAGGCATGGCTACTTCCACTAGTTCAAAAAAGCCACAACGATTTCTTGGAAATTTCGGCTTCAGCAGTCAGGGCATCCCCTTTCTTGAATATTGATTTGTCCTAGAAATCATGGCATTTTCAAAGAACTACCATTCCCTTGGAGTTCTTTGGTGACGTTAATATGTCAGACTTTACGTCAAACCAGTCACCTTCAAGGTATAAATATGTCCACACTTGCCCTAGCAAACACACAGTGGTTTGGAGCAGTTCGACTATCTACCTGCCCGACGCAGCTCGCTACAGCAAGTGCCGAAGGAAGCCTACCCTCCAGCTTATGCACTGACAAAGAGGCTGCCTTTCTCTCGCTGAGAATCCAGCTCCAGTGTTTCCAAGCTCCCCTTGCGGGGTGTTGGGAAATCAAGTCCCGAGATTGAGATACCAGACCTCCTTCATTCTAAAACCAAGATATGGAGCGTATTAGACCCTAAGAGAAATCTTGGATAGATTCTTGAAAAAGAAACTAAACCTATGCTACACCTCACTTACTTATTCCCTCGTACTAGACCTAGGTTAGGTACATCGGGGAAGGCGTATTTTAGAAGCACCAGGACATGTGTGTGTGAAACATGCACTTTAAAATACATTTCAGGGGTGCAGGGGAGGTCCTTTGGACCCCCTCTGCACCCTTGCAATGCATCAACAAATTGCGATTTCCTAAAAAAAGAAATGCAAAACGGCATTTATTCCTATGGGCCTCTAGGCCCATAGGAATCAATGTAATGCCATTCCTTAATTGCGATCCGCAATTAAGGAATCGCAAATTCCGAAATTTAAGAAATCCTAAAAAAATTTAGGATTTCTTGATGCATAGGATTTTGCAATTCCTAAATAGCGATTCCTTAATTTTCGCTATTTAGGAAATGCAAAATCCTAGATTGATGCATGTGCCCCATAGGAACTACACAACATGGCACCCAACGTTTGGTAAGGCACTCATTTAATGCTAGATACTAGAGTAACTCAGTCGTGCTTTTCACAGAGACCACTTTTTCCCGTAACATACTTCAATAGACGTCTGGAGTGGGCAAAAGGTTAAAATATCCGCCATAACTGAGTTGGAAAAAAAATCCTATGTATTCGTTTTTAGTTTGTTCAACCTTGAAGGATACAGTGTTCCAAAATATTGTGCACCTTATCTTTGTTTCCTTAAAACTTGCTCTGCAAACTTTCAGTCAACAAAATGAGTGACCCCGAGAACGGTGGAGATGCAGTAAATGCAAACCAACCAGGTTTAGATGTTACAGATTTCCAAGAAACCGATGCGGATGCCATAATCATCCCAGAAAACGTACGTAAAACCATTACTATGAAGCTTATAGCAAATGGCCTATCACCAAGAGGTGGTAGGGTAATATTTGTCATAGAGGCACATAAATATTGGCAGACAGAGGTATTCTATTCATGGATTGTCTTCCCTGAAGCAATTCCAAGAACACATGTGTTTCACTTCTACAAAGAAGAGGAAACTTCAACGGAATACACTCCTTTCGAGGATATTGAAATTCAATTAACATGCCAAGAGCAATCGCTCTGGTTTAATGGCACCCTACAACATCAAAATCACATTACCCGGCTCGGTCCACTAGGTAGACCAGGAGCAACATGGCCGGTACTAGCCAGCTATATGCCACATCCTGCCTTTGAAGAAATGTCAGGTCCAGAACTATTAGTTCAACTAAAACAACCAATAAAAATACAAAGACAATTGGTTCAATATGTCATGCGGACTCTAACAGTCCAACCTCCTATAAGGATTCCACAGCAAACCCCTTACCAGGGGAACACAAATAAAATAACAGCACAGACTATACAATCAGTCATTGGTAAATTACCCACAAAACGGGAGTAAATTCTATTCTGGTTAGCTCAAAAGATTACTCAAATAGAGGCAGTATTTCCCGATAGTACACCTCATGAGAAACACAGAATTTTAACAATCTCTTTACCAATGGGGATCGCACCACACCTGGAGGACTGCGACACTTGGGGTACAGTCTTTGCTGCAATCTACACAAAAACTCATGGTGTTCTGTCTATGGCGGTAATACCAGACATCCTGAAACAAATTCAAAATGAATAAGGGCAGAGCCTGCTTTAAATCTGGGTATGAAATTACTTAAATACTTCAAACAGGTCTAAGCTATAATATTAGCTAATATTAAAGGTGAAGCAGCATCCGTGGCGATTCGCCAAAAATTAAAAGAACTTGATGTAACTGAGCAACCATATGAATTGGCCAGAATAATAGAAAAATCCCATGAAGAACTAGGCAGCGATAGTTTGGGTGGGAAACCAGTTAAGCCCCAACTAACAGAAAGTCCGGAAAAGGTTTTTTATTAAAAACACTCTCACTACTCCTAAAAAGAAGTGGGAAAATACTAGACAGACACTTCCTAAAGAGGAGTGTTCTCAATTCAGAGGTAGGTCTTTTAAGAAGGAGCCCTCTGAAAAGAGGAATAACCTCAGGAATAGGGATAATTTGAGAAAACCTGATAGATATCAAGATACTGATACACGTGTCTTACCTTTCAGACTTCCTCACAGAAATCGGAAAGAAGAGGACGGTCAGAACACAAGGAAGAACGTGTGAAGTCCAAAGACGATTAACACGTTCCAAAAAATAAGAAAACCCAATTAACCAAGAAGAAGGCAGCCAAGGATCTTGAGGACACAACTCAAGAATGGGGAGTGCGCCAAGACAATGATGGACAGTGCAGCAGAAATTACCATTGCTCGCAAGATCCTGAAGGATCATCTGGAGACAGTGGACTTGAATGAGTACATTCAAGTTGAAACTGCCGATACCAGGGTTAGTTCACCCCATAAGTTATATGAAGTAATACTCCGGATGGAGGAGAACATAACTAGGAAAATAGAGCACTCTTTTGGGATAAGCTCTCTAAGGGTTATGACATTCTTCTAGCTGAGAAAGACTGTCCACCAAAATTTGTCAGGGAGTGCCCACATGGCAAAGACATTATGCCAGCCTTCTTTAATAATATTCCAATTCACTTAAAATACACCTATGCCAGAAAAAATAATGGGCAGTAGCCCAGGCTCCAGCATTATATAAAAATCATCTACGATGGGATGAGGATTCTCCTCACCATAAAATGCAGTTAAAAAAACAACCAACTGTTCAGAGGCAGTATCCAGTTAAGCAAGAAGCTAAAAGACAGGTCAGGGAGCTATTAGATCAACTTGAATACCAAGGGGTGATTAAAACAAGCACCTCTTCAATGAACAATCCTTTGTTTCCTGTCTCCAAACCGGACAATACATATCGTCTAGTTTTAGACTACAGACATTTAAACTCTTGTTGTAAAACTTTTGCAGTACAAAATGCACACAGTGCAGCACTAATGAATAATATTGTACATAAAAAATATAAAACCACATTAGATATGTCAAACGGTTTCTTCTGTCAAAATATCGTACCTGAAAGCAGGTACTTGACCGCTTTCCCAATTATGGGGACACAGCGTCACTTCTGTCGTCTCCCCCAGGGATTAAAGAATAATCCAGGGTTATTTTCAGCCAGATTAACAGAGTTACTACAAACGTATGATGATGAGGCATTATCTTATGTCGATGACATCTATCGAACAGACGATGACTTGGAAAGGCACTTGAACTGAGTGAACACCATAATACTTGGTTTCCCATCTGAAGGTTACAAATTCAACTTTAAAATATCAAGATTTGCCCACTTCAACATCCTATTCCTAGGATATGGACTGGCAGCCAATTTTTTAGAAAAGTGTGTGCTGCTCCAACCTCCAAAAACGCTGAAAAACTTACAGTCAGTTCTAGGTTTCGTGAATTTCGGAAGAACATACATTCTAAATTAAGCAGAAAGGGTTAAACCTCTCTACGAATTAATCAAACCTGATTTTAAAACAACAAATTGGACTCAAAAACACACAGAAATGTTGCGTTCAGTGCAAACAGACATGTTAGCAACATCCCATTTACAGACACGCATAAATGTACGCAACCTTGTAATCCGAATCATCCCAGGGAGATGCAGATGTACGTACTTAACCTTTAATGAAGGTGAAAAAGTACCACTCGCTTACAAATCACACTTGTACACACAAGCTGAAATGAAATTCACTTCAACAGAAAAAATTCTGACAGCGGTTAATACTGCAGTAGCAAAAGAGAGAGCTCTCGCACAGGGAAAACGCATAATGGTTGTTACTCCTGTACCTGCCTTAGAGTCGGTGACAAAAGCTAGCATTCCTAATGCAAAGGCTTTACATCCAAGATGGATACAATGGGTTAACTCTCTTGCTGCAACGGACATTGAATACGTTTTTGACCCCTACTTGAAAACTCAAGAATTTTTACAATACTAACAAGAATGTCCTCTGCCCACTTAGATTCTGCCTCTAGAACAGTACGAATGTATAATGTATACAGACGGATCAGCACAGCCCACAATTGGGGGTTAACTGTCAAAGCCCAGCTCACCTGAGTTTTTGTTCAGTTCTGATGGAGGTTGAAGACAGTCTGATCCCACCCTGAAACTGCTTGTTCCAGCACACTAGTTTTAAAACAGTGGACTAAGAACCAGAAGCTCAAGGGAAGGGGGGAAGTGGATAAAATAAAAAAAAATAGAGACAACACCGTTCTTGCGTTTCCCCTTTAGAAGAGCTGCTAAAATCTGCGGCCCTCTCTGACTTCTGTAGAAACTGGTGCCTAATGAAACATAAAGAAAGAACAGATAAGTGCAACCTATCCCTAAAAGCGTTCCTGACTAAACCTTAATCTTATTAGAAATTCTCTTCTAAAAGTACCTCTTGGATCCTGGTCTCAAGCTTCCAGGTTTGGAATGTGTTACTGTTCTGGGATGTGCTTTCTATTACTGTAAAACTTCTGTAAAATCAAACGAATATCATTATCAGAATTACCAACGTCTAACATTCACCTTAATATAACTAAAGCCTAAATTCTTAATAGCAAACTCACTTTTCACACATTTCCAGACTTTTAATAAAACAAATACTGTACTTTTACATCAAAATACAGCAGGTAATTTGTGCAAGTCCTTGATTTACTGTTTGCCTTGCTGTCAATGGTTTCCTCTGTTTGATTCTTAAAAAAGTTCCATGTAAAACAATGTTTATTTCACAAAGTTCCACAAAGTATTCTTGTAACAAAGGGTTTGAACCACAAAGTTCGTGGGAGATATCTTGTTCCAAATTGTCTTTACATGAATCCAGAAATCGCTGATAAAGGTCTTTCAGGTAATAAAAGGTTTTGCACTTCCTTGTTGCTGAAAAGGGATACTGATCAGTCTAACCTTGACCTCTTTCTCTTTTGCAGGTCGATTGCAGTGGACAGAAGAGGGGCTGAGGCAAGAAGTAGCCGGAAACCAGAAGAAGGAAGAGCCAAAAGCCGCGCCCGTTGAAGTCAATGAAGGTCTGGAGAGAGCAGGAGTTCCAGCACAGAAGGATCTGTTCTCAGGTAAGTGGGAGGTAGACAAGCACAAGCACTGGGTGAGGCTCAGGACTGCCTTTCATAGACAGGGCTGGGTGTGGTTCGAAGAGCTGGGTGTAGTTCGAAGAACTGGGTGTGGTTCGAAGAACTGGGTGTGGTTCTCACAAGCAGGTGTGCAGAGCTTCAGTTATTATGCTAATGAGTTGAAGTAACACATGGCCTAGGGAGGAGTGTTCTAAATAAGCCTTGGTAAAAGCAAGGTCCAATGTTTTCTAAATAAGCCTGGGTAAAAGCAAGGTCCAATGTGCAAACAAGACAGCAATGTCCAAACTTGTGAATACATTGAGCAACATACACAGAAGTCTTAGGGAGGGGCTGAGATAACAAGAAAGGCTTTCAGTAGTATGTTTAAAGAGAGCTATTACAGAGACCACTAGTGAATGAAAGGGGACATGCTCTTTGCTGAGCACAAACCCTAACAGTCGCCCCCCTCAAAGGCCCTCCTACTGGACGGGGTTTCCGTGGATGTTTTAGATAAAATTGTCTAATCAACCGTGGGGCATGTACATAGGACGCCGGTACCCATGAATTCTCAGTTTCGTCATATCCTTTCCATTCTACTAATTAAAACAGACGTCCATGAATTATTTTTTGCGTCTTTTATGCTTTTCACTTCATATTCTAGATTTCCCTTAATTGGTATGGGTGGAGGTGGTGGTTCGGGTCGGGTATTTGGGTTGTACGGCTTAAGCAAGGACACATGGAATGTAGCATTTACTGGGTATTCTTTTGGTAAATCCAATTTTACTGTTACCGTTTTTACTATGGCAGTTATACTAAAGGGACAATGAAACGTGGTTGCAGCTTTCGGGATCCCTCTACATTTATGTTCTTTGTGGAGAGCCATACTTTGTTTTATACATTGGGGCCTCAGATCTGTGTTTGTCTGCTTGTCTTTTCATGCTTTCTTTGTACTTTAATAAATGTTTCCTGGCCTTGTCTTGTATGTCACCTAATCTCGTTAGTCTATCTGTTACTGTAGGCAACAGGGAATCTTCTATTAAAATGGGTATAGCTCTCGGATGATACCCCTGCATGAAATAGAATGGTGGGCAAAGTAGAGCTGCATGCTCAGTATTATTATAAACAAACTCCGCTACAGGGAGAGCTTCATATCATTCACTAGAATAATCAGCCAATAAACAACGTAGCGTTTGAAGTAAGGTTTGGTTCAGTCGTTCAGTTTGTCCATCTGTTTCTGGATGGAAAGCAGTGGATAATGCCACATCTATTTTCAGTTTTTCGCATAATTTTTTCCAAAATCTAGAGTTGAACTGGCTACCTCGGTCTGACACCACTTTACTTGGCAAACCATGTAAACGCACAATTTCTCTTATAAAAATATCGGCAAATTCTGCCGCAGTTGACAATTTCCGTAATGGTACAAAATGTGCCATTTTAGACAAAAAAACTACTATCACTAATACTGTTGTGAAGGATTTTACTGGTGGTAAACCTACAATAAAGTCTACACTCACAGTGTGCCAAGGTTGTTTGGGTGATGGCATTGGTATTAACAAACCGTCAGGGGCCTTATGAGAAGATTTATGTCTTGCACAAACTGGACAGGTAGTGACAAATTGCTTAATGTTCTTACTCATATTGTCCCACCAAAAGTGTTTTAGCACATTTTACAGGGTTTTTACCCAGCCAGGATGACCTGCCAATGGTGAGGCGTGATGCCAAATTATCACCTGTGTTTGTAATTCTGTGGTGGGCACTAACAGCATGTTGTCGTGATACAATAAACCTTGTTGTATTGAGTTATGGGAATCCTTTAACCAATCTTGAGGTGCCATTTGCATGTGTGCATTATATAGATCTGTGATAAAATCCTTCTGTTTTACTGGTGCCAAATGTTTTTGGGGAGGAATAATGGGTTCTCCTATTTTGTCTTGTTTCATGTCTGAGGTATGTCCGTATCTAGATAACACATCAGATTGAATTTGTTGTGCACCTGGACTATAGGTTATAACGAAGTAAAATGTACTACAAAAATTTAACCAACGCATCTGACGTGGAGTTAATGCTTTTAGTGATCCAAAGAACTGTAGGTTCTTATGGTCAGAAAAGATGGTAACAGGGTACTTGGCTCCCAATAAATGGTGCCTCCATTGAGAAAAGGCTACTTTGATAGCTAATAGTTCTCTTTCAGCCACAGTGTAAATTTGTTCAGCTGGTAATAACTTTTTGGAATAGAAGGCTATAGGATGTAATTGGCCATCTACTGCATCTCGTTGAGAGAGAACTCCTCCTAAAACTACTTGTGAAGCATCCGCTTCGAGAAAAAATGGCAAATCGGGATCGGGATGTTTCAGAATTGGGGCTGAAGTGAACTTTTGTTTCAGGTGTTCAAAGGCGTGAGCCGCCTCATCAGACCAAAGAAATCGTTGCCCTTTCATCAACAAGGTGGTTATTGGGGCCGCAATGTCTGCAAAATGAGAAATAAACCTCCTATAAAAATTGGCGAAACCCAGAAATTTCTGAACATCCTTCACAGATGATGGTTCTGGCCAATCAGTAATAGCACTCATTTTCTTTTCATCCATAATTATTCCTTGAGGTGACAGGCCGTATCCTAAAAAGACCACTTTGCTGACATTAAAAGTACATTTTTCTAATTTAGCAAAGAGATGATTTTCTTTTAACTTTGATAATACTGCACGAACATGTTGGGTATGTTCTTCCGGGTTCTTAAAGTAAATGAGGATGTCGTCTATGTATACTATGACACAAATGTCCAGGAATTCGTGTAGGACCTCATTTATAAAGAAATGAAAGGCCACAGGGGCATTACACAACCCAAAGGGCATTACTGTGTAATCAAATAGACCAAACTTTGTCTTGAAATCTGTCTTCCACTCATACCCCTCTTTTATTCTGACCAGGTGGTAAGCTCCCCGCAGATCTAGTTTAGTGTATACAGTAGAATGTCTTAATTGATCTAACAACACAGGTATTAGAGGAAGAGGATATTTATTTTTTATTGTAGCCTTATTTAGTCCTCTATAGTCGATACACGAGATCATAGATTTATTCGGCTTCGGGATAAAAAAAAGTGGAGATGACACCGGAGATGTGGAATGTCGAATGAACCCAGACTGTAGTATGTCGTCTAGGTAGGTTCTTAAATATTTGGTCTCTTCGTCAGTCAAAGCATATACTCTGTTATTAGGTAAAGGGGCCCCTGGGATGAGATCTATACGGCAGTCATATGACCGATGTGGGGGTAACACACTAGCCTTCACTGGATCAAAAACGTCTTTAAAGTCAGAATATTCAGGAGGGAGACTTGGTTTGTCTTGTGTAACACTAGCACAGTGTATTACTGAGCTCTTTTTTTGTACCTGCTTCTTGATAGCAATTGGTTCTACGGAATGAGGAATCCAAAGTAACTGTTCTGTTCACCCAATCAATTTTTGGGTTATGAGTTGTTAACCAGGGAACCCCGAGAATCAAGCCAAAATTAGGGGTATCTATCAGATCAAAGCTAATCATCTCTGTGTGCCCGTTTTGACAGACCATGACAAGGGAACTTGTTTGTTTTGTGATTAATCCAGAGGTCAATCCTGACCCATCCACTGCACATACTGCTTCTGGACAAGGCTTCAGGCAAATAGGAAGACCTAATGTGTTATATAACGTATTATCCACAAAAGGTCCCGTTGCTCCTGAGTCCAGTAGGACTGGGAGAGAATGTCTAACTTGTGTAGTAACAATTAAAAAGATCTGAATTATGAAATGTCTAGGTATGTGCGGTACCATGAAGGCTACAGAATTAGAGGTTTGATTAAGAGGTTTTCTCGAACAAGTAATCTCCCCCCTTGTCGAGCTTAATCGTTTCCCGACTCAGTTGAGATAGAGGAAACAGTACCCTTTCTTGAAGTTTAGGTTTTACTGGACATTCTCTGGCAAAATGTCCTGCCTTGCCACAATATAAACAAAATTGAAGTTTTCTCCTTCTTTATTTTTCCTCTGACGTGAGTGGACCTCTGAGTGTCCCTATTTTCATAGGCTCAGGTTCAGGGAGTTTATTATCTGTGTCTTTCTTCTCATGTCTAATAAAAGTTAACCGCGATTCCAATTTGGATTTATCTCACTTTCTTTCTCCTAGCCTGTGTTCCAATTTCACGACAAAATCTACAAAGTCAGAATAGTCTTCTGGCAAATCAACGATATTACCCAGCGCGTCTTTTAACTCGTCTCTCAAACCTTTATAAAAAAGGGAGACACGCTTTTCTTCTGGCCAACGCGTCTCGATGAGTAAACGATGAAAACTAGTGACATAGGTCAATAAATCCTTGTTACCTTGTTTAAGATTTAAAAGCTCATTATCGCTTGCCTGCATAAAAGTGTGTTTTGCAAAAAGGCTGGTCATAGTACGTTTAAATTGATTCCAGTTATGGAGGATGGGATCATCTCTATCCACGAAAAGAATTGACCAATTGGCTGCTGTACCGCCCAAATAAGACAAGACGAATGCCACTATCGTAGCATCAGTAGGGAACTGTTGTGGTTTACAAACGAAGTGTAATTGACATTGATTGATAAAAACATGGAATTTGTTACTATCTCCATGAAAACGTTCAGGTGCTGCTAAAGGCACAGAATTAGGAACAGTAACAGTAACCTCAACTGGGGGGGGGCGGGGAGTTGCATGTTTTGCTCGCGCCTCTGTCTCTGAGGAAGTTTTAAACAAAGGCGTAAAAGCTGTGTTCCACTGAGATTTCCTAGGTTTATAGCTGCTTAAATCCTGTTTTAAAAAGGTGTTTTCCAACTTTAATTTCTCTATTTCCTCTTGCATATGTTGCAAGATGCCAGACACTGATTCATTATGGGCCAAGTCCTCATTTAGGGCCTGCACCATATCCGTGGCGTCAATGCCCTCGGTTTCTTCCTCGGCATTCATCTTCCAACAGAACTGAATATTTTGAAGGCTTGTGCTTCTGTCAAAGCCCAGCTCACCTGAGTTTCTGTTCAGTTCTGATGGAGGTTGAAGACAGTCCGACCCCACCCTGAAACTGCTTGTTCAAGCACACTAGTTTTAAAACAGTGCACTAAGAACCAGAAGCTCAAGGGAAGGGGGGAAGTGGATAAAATAAAAAAGAGAGGCAACACGTTCTTGCGTTTCCACTGTAGAAGAGCTGCTAAAATCTGTGGCCCTCTCTGATGTTGAGACATAAAATTATATATATTTATGATTGGCCCACTATGTACCATATAACTGCATATACGCATTAATAACCGTATAGAAATAAACAATGTATGTTAGCTTAATGATAGGTTTATGAAGGTCCGTTTAGACCTATTGGTATAGCCGGGGCCACTGTGTTTCGTTTCCCTTCGTTCATGTACTGTTTCCCAGAAGTCACATGGTTTAGCTCAGGATACGAAACCAGGCTAAATTGCTCAGTCTGCTTCTCTGATCTTTTGTGTGTAGCTCAGGGAAACCCAAGGTCACACCTGCCCTTCTTGTGGGATGTGCACATTCTGCAAGTCAAAATGAGATTCCCTTTGGGCGAATGAACATAGAACAACTAGTTCTTACGGACCAAACAAATAAAATAACATCATATCATGACACATGGACAAACAGGAAGCAATGTAAACAAAATTAAAAACAAGTGAAAACACTCTAGTAAAAATAAATCTAAACAATTTATTCGTATACACTATATTTGTTAAAAAATGGGAAACATACAGGACGGAATTAATGTACAATAAATCAATGAGACATTCCAGTAAAAAAGGAGGTACAGGTTGAGGACTAAATTCACACAATGATACAGAATTTTCCTCTATTTCTTGACCAAGTATTACTACTTAAGCATCAACGCGTTTCGGTGGTGAAAGAGAAATTAGACCCCCTTCATCAGGACAGTTGAGATAGCAGTTTCCCAATAATTCTAAAATTTAAAACAGAACCATTCTTAGTTACATTCTTAGTTACAGATAATACTCATAGCAACATAGTATAGTTCTTCTTAAAAAATATAGTGTATAAAGATTTCTACAGCCCTAACAAATTGTATCAACACTGCTTCCATGTACAACAAAACAGACATTACTCAAACAACATAACATAATATTCATAAACATTGCCACAATATGCTTTTTACATTGAACACTTCATTGTTTCTCATGAATAGACAGTAACATCTACAGCTTGTACCTTTAATTCTTAGGTCTCCCTGAGACATTCTAGTACCCTGACAGTTCTCAATTCTAATACACTGACTACTTAAGTCCATATGGTGCAGATATTGGGTACAACTAAATCCATTATAGACAAGAGAGGCGGATAACACGATATCTTTGATATATCACCTACCTCAATAAAAAACCATTAGGATCGTAATAAGGGGTACTCAGCCTCCTTTCCACTCAGAAAAGATATTCGTCCAGCGAAATATCTTCTCACTTTGAATGTTTAAAATATATCCTATGCAGGGAAATGAGCAAAAGTTAGCAATTGCTTTTGTGGTGAAAGATCTCCACCCCTCTTTTTCTAGGAAAACTGAAGAGTTAAATATAGCTATTGAAAACTATTCATAGCACAAGACCGTTCAGAAGACTAGTCTCAATAACAGTTAGAGACAGATATCAATTACTCTATCATGCAGGTGAATGTAACTCTAACACACCTAAGACATCTACAATGTCTAGCCTACTGGGGATATAGAATATGGTTCAAGTATAGTAGCCCCATACAGATTTAGTGAATGTATAATCACATATAAATGGAATTTCCAAAAGTGTTCCAGACAGATGAATGCAACCATATGAGGCCAGTAGTTAAATTTTAAACTCACATACTTCCTGTGCCTCAAATAGAGCTAGTGAAATGATAGCGCGTACAAATACAGATAGAGATGCTAAGCGTGACGTTAGATTCAGCCAACTCAATTTCCCATGCGGAGAGTGGGGTAACAGACCAGCCGGTTTATAATGTGATTGCGAAGCCAGCTAATTAAGACAAAGACTTATAAACCAAAGAATACATATAAGCCAGAATAATCATGCATATACTCTGCTCGGTATAGCTCATCATACGCTAATACCAATATGCTCCTTATTAATACTTACATAGTCATATAATGTTGTGGATCTTAACACGCGGTATACATTGCTCGTGTATTAAAATTGTGCTGCAGAAACATGGAAAGAAAGCAAAAAGCAGAAGCCATGTCTTATTTTTTGCTGACTCCATAATTGTTGTTTGCTGACTTCATAGTTAAACCCAACCCGGGTCAGATAGACTCTCACTTACTTATTGTTTAATGATCCCGGCAAGAGGGAGTCTCTGTGTTTTTTATGGTTCTAGACTTCCTTTTCGGGCAATATAGGTCTGTGGGCAGAAAGCTAGTGGTTAGATAATAACCCTCTCTGCCTTAAATTTGTTAGCTAGTCTCGCATAGTCAGTTGCTAAAACACTCCTTGGTGTTACTTACTTGGAGAAATATGAATAAAGTCCTTCGGTAAATGGAGCCCGCCGCAGTTCAAGCGTGCATTCCCTAGGGGGCAAAAATGCCGAAAATTAAAAAAGCTATTCGTATACTTTTAGCGGAATTTTTCATAGAGGCTTTCTAGTTAGTGAGCATTAGTTAGCATCCATACCTATTGGCGCTGACGAGTAAAGCGTCCCGCGTGTCTACAGCTTGGAGTCCTCAGCAACAAACAACACTCTCGCGTTGTTTACCGGTTTAAATGCATCCTTCCTTTCCTACGCTATACGTGATGTCTCGGTCACATGACAGAAATTCTTAGATCTAAAGGAAGGACTATACGGACGGTGTTCGGGAGCGTAGAATACTCACTTCCTACTAAATGTAAACATTCATAGTGGGTAAAGAAACGCCTATTCAAAGGCATCGATCTAGCGTTATTTATTAATTAAGAATGTATATCACTAGATGGAATTCCAAAGTGGAAACATTGATAACAGTCTTGTTTTCTTAGGATAAGACAACATAACTAATTTTTGCCTAAAGACGATACAGTTTTAAACTAAGTAATACCCGTAAAAGAGCCCACAAAATTGGGTATATATCAGAGACTAAGCGTCTTGTATCTCAGTGCATGAATCCTTTAAAAAGGAGATAATAGGTTCCTAGGCACTGCTACTGCATGACATTTAAGGAGATGTCATATATAGAAGTGCTGCAAATGCCCATATGAGAAAGCATCAATCACTAACCTGAATAGTTGATGAATCCAATAGTAACTACAAACAAAGTCCATATGGCTATCAGATCCAGATGTACATTTGTACATGAACAGCTAGTATTAAAGTGTGGACACGCACCTTGCAGCTGTACTGAGGCTATGCTTAGCCTTGGTAAAGATTTATAGTGCCCCAATGATACGATCCCATTCTTCTCTTGAGTTTAAACCTCTTCTAACAGTGTCAAGATAGGAGATATACCATTGTTCTCTCTCTTTCCTACTAGAGACAATGTCGCCACCTCTCTTGCCTATTTTGATTTTTTCTAAGATAAACCAACTAAAATCTGATTCCCTATGTCCATTCTCCAGAAAATGGGCCACATTTGGTGCTGTGATCTTTTTAGTTTTAATTGCAGATCTGTGCTCCTGAAACCTCGGATGTGCACATTCTAACAGGGCCTGTTCCTGTACTCCCTGGGTTTTAGATAGACGACAGGGCGCCTCACTGACCTACCCCTGGAATAGCTTCAGCTTAGCTACCAACAATTAGTGGTGCCTTATATGGGCCTTCCTTCTGGCTTACTGACAACTTGTGTTTTTCCTTGTAGGGTGTTAACATGAATGTGCGAAAACGTATATATGCTTTGTATCATTTGTATTTAGCCAGTCTCCTCTACACACCTCCATGGGTCGTGTAGACCGAGGCTCCCTTGTCAGGGCTTGTATTTGATTGAATAAACGATTCGACCTTCTCCATTGCCGACTGCCTTATTATTCTTTTATGCTATATTTGGGCTATTGGTAAGTATAGTCAGGCCTTGTAAAATTTAATTCCTTCAGTTGGCGACTCCGCCGGGACTCCGCGATAGGGTCGTCCCCTCCTGTAAACAGGAGCAGAAGGGACAGGGAGGAGTTCTGGCCGAGTGGGTGGACAAGAAGTATTTTTGATCCAAAACACCTGTTAGTGGTTAGACAATTGGAGAGTCCGCCCTCGAGCCCAGTATCCCTCCCAGCTGCTGAAGACCCTACGCCGGAGTCCTACGGGCTTAACCTGAGAGAAACACAGACTGTGTTGGTCTGTCTAGAAATCAGCAGTGGAGAAGTCGGGATCGGCCTGAGTGCACCAGGTGAGTGAACTTTTTGATTAAGATTTGGAAACGGACACTTGGAGGAAGTGTCCACTTGGAAATAGCAGTCTGTTTTTTTTTGGTGGTCGGGGAAGCCAGTCCACAAGGGTATCAAGAAAGGGTCTGATGTTGCGGTGCAGGGGCTGCACGGGCAGACACCTCTTGGATTTTTTTGGTATTGCAAATAATACTTGGTGCCTTGCGGAGCACGGAGTGCTCGCTCGGACAAATTCACTCAGGGGAAGCCCTGGGAGCAGCTGGGTAAGCTAGGGTTCTGGATCTTCGTGCCCCGAAACACCGGCCCAACCAGAATGCGACCAGGGGATACCTAGGAAGTGGGCTTGTGGTTTTCCTACCAAGTGGATTATTTGTGGTTGAATTTCGGATTGGTCTGAGATTCTTTTTGAATTGATTCCCCGAAAGAGAGTCGACGGGCTCCGTTCGTATTTGACTTCACTCCGACCATCTACCTCACCCTTGATTTCGTTACAACCAGACTCGGTTTTCCCTTCTATTTTGCGCCCAGTATTTCTCTCCCCTCCAGCTCGAAGCACTATAGATCCCCGAAATTTGGCTACCTTAGACACTACACCTAAACGTCTTGGGTCGGATTCAAGCGACCAACGTTTTTTTCACCAGATCCTCGTTAGGTATCGAAGAACGGAAGGCTATAGTAAATCAGGCATCCCAATGGATGCGGAATGCCATTTATACAATGGAAGATATTTGGAGTACTATGAAACTAGCTTTAGAAAATATGGCGATTCGGTTGATTTCGCTATGGGAACAGTGTTTTGAGGAGGGGCTCGCTCCACAAATATTGAGAGACATAAGAGAACGAGCCCACAAATTCCAACTGCAGTCCGATGAAGTATATCAGAATGTAGTGACTCTCTTGCAGTATCGAGAGCGAATGCATCGGAAATGCGCAGATTGGGGAACCCAGAATCCTATGAGAGAGGTACATCCTCTTTTCTTTCCAGAATTACCTGAACTTACGGATAACGGGGGCAATGTCACTAGAGCAAGGGTGGACGCAAGGCTTTAGGAACAATGGGTTTATACCCCTTGGAAACAAAGCAAGGTCTTACATTGAAAGCCCAGCTCCCTGACCCTCGTAAGAATCCCACTGCTTATTACAAGGAATTGGCCGAGGCTGCAAATTCCGCGATCATGACCATACCAAATATTGAGTTGTTTTTCGGACTTTTGATCCCGGTTGATATTTGGAGACAGATACATGATACGGATCACATTCCCGAGCTAGGGGGAACGTGGGATCAACTGAAAACTTGGGATAAGGAATGAAAGCCTGGAGAGAAACCGCAAGATGAAATTTTAGCAGTACCAGATAAAATCATTACATACATGCAAACCCTTCTGCCTCCTAAGAAAATAGATTGGGATAAGTTATCCGCCTGTAAACAGAAGAAGGATGAGAGTGTCTCGGATTTCTTCACCAAGTTTGAGAAAACATTCATAGATTTTAGTGGGCAGGATTTATCCACAGATGGGGGAATATGACTGTTTGTGAATAGATTTGTGACAAATCTATTACCGGAGATTATGTCTCGCCTACAGGCAGCTGAGAGTACGTGGACTACGGCCTCCCCGTCCGTGATCCTCAGTATGGCTCAGTATTATGAGCATCGAGAGAATGAGAGTAAGGAAAGGACTGAAAAGAAAACTAAAGACTTAAAGACTGGAGTCTTGTTGCAGCAAGTTAGTAGAGGACAGAATGCGGGACGAGGTGGGCGCGGTTCCTTCCAAAGAGGAGCAGGCAGAGGAAGAGGAGGACCCCCGAATATTGGTCTGAATCAATGTTCGTATTGTAAGCAGGAGGGGCATTAGAGGGCGGACTGTCCTTTGTTGATGGCAAGAAACGGCCCCAGTAGGGGACGAGGACGGGGACGGGGAAATATCGATTGAAATAGCATGCGGAGGGAAGACGAGGATTCCCGGAAGAACTATTTTGATAGTCCACAGAATAGGCAGTACTATAATGAGAATTATAGGGATGATGGGTACGATGGACAAGATTATGCATGAGACAGCCAAGGACAGAGAGGGGGCCACATTACAGTACCAGTTGACCAAGAGGGACCTTATGTACAAGGGGAACTGTTGGGTGCATTAGGAAAATTCCTATTGGATACTGGAGCAATGAATAGTTCAGTTGCTCATACAATGGTCCCAGGGGCTGCTCTGTCTGGCCAAAATAATGTATCAGTAGGATTCTCTGGAATACCTGTGGTAAGCCCCGTTTCTAAGCCTTTGCCTTTCACGGTAGGTCCTATTTCTATACAGTCCCCTTTTCTGTTGACACCGAATTGTGGTGAGAACCTTTTGGGTTTAGATATTTTTAAGAAATTACATGCTCGGATTTACTGTTCACCGGATGGTGTATATTTAACAATGCAGAAACCCTCTTTGAAGGATGCTCAATATTTTGTAAAAAATGAGCGTCTTCCCCCTGAATTCTCTACAATTCCTCAGACTTTGTGGGCAACAGGAGACACTGATGTTGGTCTGTTAAAGATAGCCCCCGTGTCCATTACCCTGAAACCTAACGCGCAGCTGCCTCGCATTCTACAGTATAAAATTTCACCTGAAGGTGAACGGGCTATGTTAAACATTATTCGCGACCTTATTCAAAAGGGGGTAGTGGAAGAAACAGCAGCGAATACTTGTAATAGTCCGATTTTACCGATTTTGAAGAAAACACCAGTTGATGGTGCTCCAGATTAAAAGAACACATTTCGTTTTGTGATTGACCTTCGAGCAGTTAATAAAATTGTGGTTCCACAGTATCCAGTGGTACCTGATATAACTGCCATTTTAACTATGATTTCTCCCACAGCTCAGTATTTCTCGGTAATAGATCTGAAGAATGCCTTCTTTAGCATCCCGATTCATCCAGATAGCAGGCATATCTTTGGATTCTCATTGGCTGGCCGAAGTTTCAGATTTACACGCGCTCCTCAAGGCTGTACTGAAAGTCCCAGTATTTATAGCCAAGCCTTAAAAGCAGTCCTTGATGAATTGATTCTGCCAGCCGGAAATACCATTATTCAGTATGTAGATGAAATACTAGTGGCCTCTGATACTAAAGAGGGATGCAAAGAGGCTACTGTGAAATTGTTACACCATTTGGCTAAGAAAGGAAATAAAGTGTCCCTTTCTAAATTTCAATATTGTCGACAGGAAGGCCATTTTCTGTCGAAAGCGGGGAGGCGATTAACTCCTGAACGAATATCTGTTATAACAAACATGTCTGTACCTCGTACTCAATGTGATGTTCGTGCTTTTCTTGGAATAACCTCCTACTGTCGGCAATGGATTCCTAACTATTCACTTATCTCTAAACCCTTGTTGCAATTGACAACCAAAGATGTGCATGAACCCCTACCCTGGACGGATGAATGTCAAGAAGCCTTTGAATCTTTGAAGTTTGCTCTTTGTTATGCACCTGTGTTGGGAACTCCAGATTACCGAAAGCCTTTTTCACTTTATGTGCATGAGGTAGACGGTTGTTCATTATCAGTGTTAACACAGACTTTTGGTGGGAAACAGAGACCCTGTGCATTTTTCTCTTCAGTTTTGGATATTGTTGCACGCGCCCTCCCAAGCTGTCTGAGGGCCACTGCTGCAGTAGCACTGGCCATCCGACAGTCAGAAGGAATAGTCCTTAACACTGATCTCACAGTCATGGTACCGCATGCTGTGGATATCCTTCTGAATAGGACTAAGACGCAACATCTCACGAGTGCTAGATTGACAAGATATGAATTGACATTGTTTGCCCCTCACATTACTATTAAAAGATGCACTACTTTGAATCCCACCACGTTATTGCCTCTCCCTGAGAAAGATGAAATAGTTGATGCCCATGACTGTGTGTTTAGAACAGAAGAAGAAACAAAGGGACGTGTGGATTTAACTGACACCCCTTTACTTGAACCAGACGGGGAATTATATGTGGATGGCCCTTGCTTTAAGTTACCAGATGGCACTGCAACAGCTGCATATGCCATTACCACTTTGAAAACAGTGGTGGAAACCGCAAGAATTTCACACCATTCAGCTCAAGCAGCTGAACTAATAGCCTTGTTAAGAGCCTGTGAAATGAGCGAGGATCTGAGGGTGAACATTTTTACAGACAGCCAGTACGCCTTTGGCGTCACACATAGTTTTGGGAGGCTGTGGAGGGAGCGGGGTTTCTTTACTACACATGGCCAGAAAATTCAACATGGTCCCTTGATTGATCGATTGTTATTTGCTTTAACCTTACCGAAGAACGTAGCCATTATCAAATGCAGTGCACACAAGAAAGTTGTAGACGCTACTGGAAAGGGGAACGCCTTTGCTGATTCAGTAGCAAAAGAAACAGCTCAAGCTAAAGGAAGTCCCATGTTTCTTAATACATCTGCCCGGTGGCCCACCGAAACATCCCTTTTTGATAATACCCTTGAAAGTGTGAAAGAGTTGCAGAAAGAAGCGACTGTTGAAGAGATGCAGAGGTGGGAACGGGAGATTTGGAAACTGGATGAAAATGGATGTTGGATAGACCGATCTGAGAAACAGCGATGGTTGCTCCCTAATGCACTGGTATATGCAGTAGTCACCATGGCGCATGGCCCAGCCCATATCAGTGCTAAAGGAATTAGCGCAGTATTAGACCCGGTATGGAATAACCCCAACATTTCCAAAATAGCAGCCCACATTGTCAAATATTGCCCGGTGTGTTCACGACATAACCCTGCAGGAAGAGAATCTGTTCTGAGTGGCAATTTTTCCCCGTCATCCTTACCCTTTGAAGTCCTACAAATAGATTATATACAAATGGAACGTGTAAATAATTTAAAGTACGTATGGGTGGTGGTGTGTGCTTTCAGCAAATGGGTTGAGGCCTACCCCACCAAAGATGCCACTGCAATTACCACTGACAAAGTCCTAATTAGGGAGTTTTTCCCTAGATATTGTTTGCCCCAAATTATCTGGTCCGACAACGGGCCCCACTTTAATGCCCTACTTGTACAAAGTGTCTGTGATGGGCTAAAAGTAAGACAAAAATTTCACGCTGCTAGGCACCTACAATCAGCAGGCTTGGTTGAGAAATATAATAGCATATTGAAGCTCAAAATGGCCAAAATCTGCGCAGACACTAGATTAAAGTGGCCTGATGCCCTCCCATTAGCTTTACTACCAATGTGTGGGGAGTCCTGAGGCCCAGATCTTTTAGGGATATTGATTATCCGTTGATCACAGATTACCTTTATGCTTTGACTAAAGATCTGCGTTCTATTCATCAACAGGTATTTGACACATTGCAGCCACTACTGGAGGGTCCTGGACATCGTTTGGAGACTGGCCAGTGGGTACTGGTGAAGAATTATCAACGAACATAGAGTTTGGAGCCCAGGTGGTCCGAGCCCTACCAAATCATCTTGGCGGCGAGGACAGCAGTGAAGGTGCATGGCCGCAAACACTGGATCCACGCGAGCCACGTCAAGCGCCTCCCACTGCCTCTGCACACTGACCGGCAGAACAAAGACCGAGTGCCGAGTCAGGAAGGAGAATTAATCCGGAGTTTTGTTCCCTTTTCGGATGCTCAAGAAAAAGGGGAATCCAGTGGAGTGTTGCCTGAAGGGGAAGGTGAGATAGCTCAATCAGAAGCAGCTGCCAGTCCCGAGGCACCACAAGAGGTGACCCAGTCTGTTACCCATGCCACTGAATTGTTTTCTGACCAGGAGCAACCTGGCCATTGTCGATAAGACCTGCAGCCCCGAAAACAGCGCGGTACCCCACTCTCTAATAGAAGGAATTAGATCGAGACTTTGTAATACAAAACATCAAGTAGAGTGATTGGGGTACTGAGCGAGACACTGGACTGAACTCGCAGAGAGCTTGGAACATTGTGTAATAGGCTCTCTTCAGAAAGAAAGACTGAGTTAAGGGCAGCGATCGTACTTTTGGAATCTGGAAGTTTGCTTTCCCTTGGATGAGGGATATAAGGGTCTGCCTGTGAGGCTCTAAAAACGTATATTCACCACTTCTCCTTTTTTTGCACTGCACTTTTACCTATTTTTGGACTTCCACAGGTCACCAAATGCTTGTGGGCAGTGATCCCGCTCTCTAACAGGGTAAGATTTGGTCTCAATGATCTAGAGACGTATTACCACTGTAGGATGACCAGATGATAAAATTGATCATACAATAGTTTGATGGGTATCCTAAGAACCGAGCGGGTTCTATTCACAACCATTGACACTTCCTCATGTTCAGATTTTTGGCTATTCCACTCCTAATGTTTGCCATGTCCATTCAACGTGATTTGGATTGAGGTTTTTCGTATATCCCTCTGTACTAGACCCCTAGGTTTCTTTGTGATAAATAAAGCTCTAAAAACGGACACAGGAAAGAAGAAATGCCTCAACACACGGGTCAATGGTTTCCTCTGTTTGATTCTTAAAAATGTTCCATGTAAAACAATGTTCATTTCACAAAGTTCCACAAAGTATTCTCGTAACAAAGGGTTTGAACCACAAAGTTCGTGGGAGATATCTTGTTCCAAATTGTCTTTACATGAATCCAGAAATCGCCGATAAAGTTCTTTCAGGTAATAAAAGGTTTTGCACTTACTTGTTGCTAAAAAGGGATACTGATCAGTATAACCTTGACCTCTTTCTCTTTTGCAGGTCGATTGCAGTGGACAGAAGAGGGGCTGAGGCAAGAAGTAGCCGGAAACCTGAAGAAGGAAGAGCCAGAAGCCGCGCCCGTTGAAGTCAATGAAGGTGTAGAGAGAGCAGGACTGCCAGCGCAGAAGGATCTGTTCTCAGGTAAGTGGGAAGAAGACAAGCACAAGCACTGGGTGAGCCTCAGGGGCTGCCTTTTATAGACAGGGCTGGGTGTGGTTCGAAGAGCTGGGTGTAGTTCGAAGAACTGGGTGTGGTTCGAAGAACTGGGTGTGGGGTTCACAAGCAGGTGTGCAGAGCTTCAGTTATTATGCTAATGAGTTGAAGTAACACATGGCCTAGGGAGGAGTGTTCTAAATAAGCCTTGGTAAATGCAAGGTACAATGTTTTCTAAATAAGCCTTGGTAAAAGCAAGGACTGTCCTTCTACACCCCCTCCCGCCAGCTACGATCCTCCAACCAAGCCCTCGCCACTGTACCTCGCATCAACAAAACCACCATGGGAGGTAAATCCTTCTCCTACCTGGCAGCTAAAACCTGGAACTCACTCCCCACTCATCTTCGCCTCACTCAGAACCACCTAGCATTCAGAAAGCAACTTAAAACGTGGATATTTGACAAGTAATTCACCACCCTTCCTCAAGCGCCTTGAGACCCTCTGGGTATGTAGCGCGCTATATAAATTTATTGACTTGACTTGACTTGACAAGAAACCCTCTGGTGGTGTACTTGCTTTGTGGATACAAAAGATTAGTTGTGGACTTTTAGCAAGGGACCGAGATAGATTTGGAATTTTAGAGAGCATGTTTCCCTTTCGACTTATGATGGAAGATGAACGGCCACTTGCCCCCGACGTCATGTTTATAATATGCAATTGTTTTCAGGATGGCCCACTAGCATGAAGGTGGCATTTGTTGCTTGTATTGTCCTAATCACTGTAATAATGATGTGTGTGTTTGTATATTTGGAATTTCAACACCCAGTGCAAAAATTATTGAAGACCACTCCTGCCCCAAAAGAACACCTCTTTTATTCTCTGCCCCCGGAAAGGCTAGGCATAGGGAAACATATTCGAAAAATGTTTTTATAGAAATGCTGCACCAAACCCACAGTAACACAAACAAAACAAACTGCTGGGTTTGTGGTTTGCTACCATCAGTTATGCATCAGCATGAGTTATTTATCTCTCTCCCTTTATCGTATTTAGCCAGTTGTGAAGCCTGGTGGCAACTGCTATCGTTGATGTATTCCCACTATGTTGTAAATCCTAAAATATATTCTGAAAGGGATTATGAAGCCATTTTAAAATATATAGAGCGACACCAAGGATTTGATGCTGAGGGAGATGAAGGACAGGGTTCCCTAGATCCAAATGCTTGTATGAATGTATATACTGATACAAAAATTGATAACTGGTTGCAAGAAGAAATGCAGGATTTTTAACTTTTTAATTCCATGTTGTATTTTCAGTATTTTAAAGAACGTAATGTTACCAATGATAGAGCCCTGCCTATCCCCATCATAAATTCCACCTCTTTGTTTTGTATTAGGGGGTGAGGTCACATTAAGGTAGGGAGTAGTACATGTAATTACACTTATACGTTGCAGACTGACAGTACTCCCCCGATGATCACTCCCCCTAATGTATATTTTTTGTGCGGAGAAAATGCTTATACTTGGCTTCCGTGAGGATGGGCAGGACGGTGTTATCTGTCCTTCCTTTATCCCCCCGATTATGTTGCCCCTTCTGATTACCATAGAACTCATCAGCTAATGAAGAGAGACATAGAATCTGATAGGACTATGAGAAGCTATGATACTGATAGTACTGATCAGACAGATACCTCACTGCAACAGTTTGAAGACATTTCCAAGGGCCTGGTCCCATTCTGGGGTCCGATTTTCAATAGTCGGAATATAAGGCGTTTGTCTAGAATTGTGGAAAACGTGGTCCAGACAACGACTGAAATTTTGACCAACCTCACTGTAGAGCTTCAGGCTACGAGGCTTGTCTCTCTTCAAAATCGGATGGTGTTAGACGTCATCCTGGCGGATAGGGGCGGAGCTTGCCGCGTCATCAGCAGCTCTTGCTGCGTTTTCATTCCTGATTCGGCCCCTACCATACATCTTGCCATTAAAAAATTACATCGATTAGCTAGCGAACTACATGAAGAGAACGGTACTTGGTCCCTCAGTGGTTTGTTCTGGGGCCTCCTAGCTACATGGGGTTGGAAGATATTTATGATCCTGGCAGGAGCATTTGGAATAATTTTCACATGCTGTTTATGCCTCCAGTGTGGCCCGGCATGCTGTACTTTTTGTGCTACTAAGATAACGTCTGCTCTGACCTATTCTCGACAGGAAAAGGTTGAGAGACAATTGTTTTAAAAAGGAAGTAACGGATCTCATGCAGATTGATGAAGGGGTGTTTGTAGAGTGAATATAGTTATATTGGCCATAGTAGGCCAAAAGGGCCGTCTGTTGAGATATAAAATTATATATAATTATGATTGGCCCACTATGTACCATATAACCGCATATACGCATTAATAACCGTATAGAAATAAACAATGTATGTTAGCTTAATGTTAGGTTTATGAAGGTCCGTTTAGACCTTTTTGTATAGCCAGGGGCCACTGTGTTTCATTTCCCTTCTTTCATGTACTGTTTCCCAGAAGTCACATGGTTTAGCTCAGGATACGAAACCAGGCTAAATTGCTCAGTCTGCTTCTCTGATCTTTTGTGTGTAGCTCAGGGAAACCCAAGGTCACACCTGCCCTTCTTGTGGGATGCGCACATTCTAGCAGGGCCCGTTCCTGTACTCCCAGGGTTCTAGATAGACGACAGGGCGCCTCACTGACCTACCACTGGAATAGCTTCAGCTTAGCTACCAACAATTAGTGGTCCCTTATATGGGCCTTCCTGCTGGCTTACTGACAACTTGTGTTTTCCTTGTAGGGTGTTAACCTGAATGTGCGAAAACGTATATATGCTTTGTATCATTTGTATTTAGCCAGTCTCCTCTGCGCACCTCCATGGGTTGTGTAGACCGAGGCTCCCCTGTCAGGGCTTGTATTTGATTGAATAAACGATTCGACCTTCTCCATTGCCAACTGCCTCATTATTCTTTTATGCTATATTTGGGCTATTGGTAAGCATAGTCCGGCCTTGTAAAATGTGGCTCCTTCACTGACTTCTGTAGAAACAGGTGCCTAATGAAACATAAACAAAGAACAGATAAGCACAACCTATCCCTAAATGTGTTCCTGACTAAACCTTAATCTTATTAGAAATTCTCTTCTAAAAGTAACTCTTGGATCCTGGTCTCAAGCTTCCAGGTTTGGAATGTGTTACTGTTCTGGGATGTGCTTTCTATTACTGTAAAACTTCTGTAAAATCAAACGAATATCATTATCAGAATTACCAACGTCTAACATTCACCTTAATATAACTAAAGCCTAAATTCTTAATAGCAAACTCACTTTACACACATTTCCAGACTTTTTATAAAACAAATATTGTACTTTTACATTAAAATACAGCAGGTAATTTGTGCAAGTCCTTGATTTACTGTTTGCCTTGCTGTCAATGGTTTCCTCTGTTTGATTCTTAAAAAAGTTCCATGTAAAACAATGTTTATTTCACAAAGTATTCTTGTAACAAAGGGTTTGAACCACAAAGTTCGTGGGAGATATCTTGTTCCAAATTGTCTTTACATGAATCCAGAAATCGCCGATAAAGTTCTTTCAGGTAATAAAAGGTTTTGCACTTACTTGTTGCTGAAAAGGGATACTGATCAGTATAACCTTGACTTCTTTCTCTTTTGCAGGTCGATTGCAGTGGACAGAAGAGGGGCTGAGGCAAGAAGTAGCCGGAAACCAGAAGAAGGAAGAGCCAGAAGCCGCGCCCGTTGAAGTCAATGAAGGTGTAGAGAGAGCAGGAGTGCCAGCGCAGAAGGATCTGTTCTCAGGTAAGTGGGAGGAAGACAAGCACAAGCACTGGGTGAGCCTCAGGGGCTACCTTTTATACACAGGGCTGGGTGTGGTTCGAAGAGCTGGGTGTAGTTCGAAGAACTGGGTGTGGTTCGAAGAACTGTGTGTAGTTCTCACAAGCAGGTGTGCAGAGCTTCAGTTATTATGCTAATGAGTTGAAGTAACACATGGCCTAGGGAGGAGTGTTCTAAATAAGCCTTGGTAAATGCAAGGTCCAATGTTTTCTAAATAAGCCTTGGTAAAAGCAAGGTCCAATGTGCAAACAAGACAGCAATGTCCAAACTTGTGAATACATTGAGCAACATACACAGAAGTCTTAGGGAGGGGCTGAGATAACAAGAAAGGCTTTCAGTAGTATGTTTAAAGAGAGCTATTACAGAGACCACTAGTGCAATGAGAGGGGACATGCTGTTTGCTGTGCACAAACCCTAACATTAACAAGCTTATAGTGCTGCGTGCGCAATTGTTAAAGGTCGCTGGCGCAAATGGTAAATTCAGACCCCTGGTCACAAAAACTCAATCCTGAGGAGATTGTACAGCTCAGCGAGCTGAACTACAGGACTTCAAATGGCGCTTGAAAATACTGATCGCAAATTCCCCACACTCATAGTGTGCGAATCGTATTACTGCGTCCAATCTTACAATGAATACTTGCAGAACTGGGTTCAAAACGGTTTCAAAGATACAAAAGGTGGCACAATCAAGCATAAGTTGCTTTGGGAACAAGTAGTTCAATTACAGAAAGAACCACAAAAGACTCATGTGATTCATACACTGAGTCATCAATGCTCACTTGAAGGGAATTCATTGGCTGATGAAGCAGCGAAGGCAGCTGTGCAGACGGCTTCCGTAGCTGCAATCACTTGTTCAAAAACAAAATTAGACGGCAAAACAATGCTAGCTGTCAATTCCACAAGCAAAGGTAGCGGTGAAGTGTTACTTTTAAACTATCCACTCTAATATGCATACATACCTGATGCCATCTCCATTCCTTTTGCTCGAATCCCTGGAGTGGGGGAGAGAATAATCACAAACAGGAGACGTAGAGGAGCTTTGATACAAGAAGCACATATGGGAGAGGTCTAATACATCAAGGGATCTCTAAATCCATTATGGAATTAAAAGAGACGTACTGGTGGCCAGGGATGAATGCCCACATTCACGAGTTTGCAATTATTGCCATGAATGCAATAGAGATCGCAGCAAGGAACACCTTACTACAGTGTAGCCAGCCCAGTACAGACACCATTGTTAGACAGCATTAGGCTTTCAACACGCAGACATCGCTATGGAGGAATGCAGTCCCACAACTGTTAGGACAGATTCATTTGGATGTGGCCTCAGCGCTCGGCTGACACCCGAACTGTTATAAAAGGTTTGCGAGTCTTTATCGGCACATATGCAATCGGCACGCTACCTTCTGACCAGGGTCCTACGTTTACCTACCAAGCTAACAAAGAGGCCATGGCCAATCTGAGCATTGCATTGCGGTACTCAAGTCCATTCCATTCTGCGGGAAAATCTGTAGTGGAAACAAAAAAATGGGACAAAAAGCAGTCTATAACAGCTAGGATATTAGGCTCGGGTGACGGGTGGGTAAAACATCTAATAAGTGTCTAACGTAGTTTAAACAATCTCCCAAGAAATTCTCTGTGTGGAATCACTCCATATGAAATTCTTTTTGGTACTAGAATCATTGTCGAAGACCTCGATCGTCATACTTCAGTGGTAGAACAAATCTCTTTGATATCAAAGACCGTTTGGCTGTTTTACAGGACTTAAATGAAACAAGAAGATGTCTAAGCAACACATTACAGAAGCCAACGACTACTGAAGAAAAACCTCCTGTCCCAGCAAGGCCTCTCTGGATTCCAAAGATTGGGGATCTAGTCAGAGAAAAGATCACGGATAAGAAGGAATTTTAGCCTTCATGCAGAAAACCAGTACCTGTGCTAGCAATCCACGGATCAAGAGCAGTGTTACTGCCGCCCATTGCTGGAAGAAAGGAGAACCGGTTTGTATCAATCGACTTGGTAAAACCACATCATGTGGCCGATAATAAGTAGTAGGCCCAGTGGACTCCAAAGATGTAGCAGATGAACATATCTTGCTACTATCCAAGAGGTTCAAACTGAGAGACTCATCACCTTTGAAAATCTGTAGCAAGAAAAGAAGGACTATGCAACAAAGCAATGGAACTTGTGCTCTTGAAACCCAAATAACAGTTCATTAAGACACTCCTGTCTACAATGATATAGCCTAGGACTATTCTAATATGACAAGGGACCAAGCAGCTTCAGCGATTTCGAGTAATCCGGATGCAATACCAACAATTGACAGAACTGCCTCTGGCTATTTCATCAACTTTGATACCATTTCTGAGGATCCTAGTGAACCCGAAACAACGCCATCAAATAAAAATTTCAAAGACCAAGTAACAGAACTTTTCCAGCAACTAGAAAACACTTATTTGGTTTCACCATGGGTTTAATTTTGGATTGTTTTAGGCGTACTTTTTCTCCTACTTTATCTCATTCTTGTATTAAGTTTGGGAAAGCTGATAGATGGAAAATATAGTAAAATGGACACAGCAAGTAAGAACATCAACTTGCTGCTGAAGCCACACAAATCATCTCATCGTAAACAAAGAGACCTGTCATCAGTGAACATCACAGCCGTTCCTATACCTGTTGGTATAGCAAGGGACAGAACTGATTAGGAAATTTATGGTCCTGCCGAGCTGTTGAAGATTCCACATCAATTTAAGGTTTCCTTGAGTTACTTTGTTTCACCCAGCACATTTTCTGATGATTGGGACTTTGAGATTGTTAATAATATGATGTCAGATTTAGAGATGTCTGCAAAATTTACAAACCATGAATATTTAAAAGGTTCATCAGATTATGACCAAATGTATTGTTACAATCACTATGGTTATGTTATGTTATGTTATGTTAAAATTACTTGTAAAGCGCACTTACACCAAGCGGTTTCATGGCACTGGGAGCGGGATGGCGACAGCATGAGGATGACGGAAGCTTTACTCATATGCTTGTGAGAACAGAAGGGTTTTGAGGAGTGTTCTGAATTGGGAGTAACAGGTTATCATTACTTGCACAAATCTGCAAACCCTAGAAATGTTTATACTTATAATCAGTGGGAACATTGTCCAACGCCACCAAAGGGTAGCTCAAAAACATTTTATGAAAAATGTTCATACTTCTCAGGTTTTATTACCACAAATCCGGAAACATTTTATTTTAAAAATGTTAATACGACAGGAATGAAAAGTATGTTCACAAATAAAAGCTAATTTATTCAGCAGCCTTTTATGCCCAGCTGTCCTTGTTAGGTTTCGACTTCTGGAGTGACAACATAGAAACAAAAACTGTCTGGGGCTCAAAAGACTGGCAAGTACAGGGAATAAAAGCTTTATTTCGAGCCTGTATTATTCCTGAACAAATAATGTTTTTGAATGACACTGTTCAACAAACTTCCTATCTTGACCTAGCCAAGATAAAAGATTTAAACAAACCATCCATACCTGTACCTACAGCTGGGAGGGGTCAACGTAACACCGATTTTACCTAAAAACAGTACTGATCCTGATTGGGAAAAATGGTTAATCTGGTCCACAGACATGAATAACTGTCAAGATAGATTCCTGAACAAGACACAAGGGTTTAGAGTAAATAGGCCAGATCCAAGATATGTCCAAAGACAACATCCAGGGATAGTAACAACATACAGTGTAGGAAAACTATGCCTCGAATGACTGCAAAAATCTACACTTAAAGAGGTTAAACAGCACTTAACTTTACTTAAAGATGGCGTTGATTTGAGAGACTTCTTAATAGGACCTCATAAACCATGTCATAAACGTTTCATATACGCCGGTATTTATGCTGCTTATAATGAAGCATGGAAAGTCGCGCAAATGGAAACTGCAGAAAAAATACGAGAAATTGATCGTAATAATTTAGAGAAAGCTCTCTCTGTAGTTGATAATGGATTAACAACTCTGTCATCCAGAATATATTCTTTGGACAGCATTGTATCCTCTGCCATAGACATAACGGAAAAGGACTTGCTCATGTTACAACATGGACAGTCTCAATTGCGTTCTATAATTCTGCTAGGCTGGGTGTTACAAAATCTTCGTTCAGGCTATGTGCCTTGGTGTCTAATCAACACCGTGGGCCCGATTCACATAACGAACTTAGGACAAAATTCTAAACTTACTACCATTTTGGTATTCACAGAAGGCACTTACTCATTTTGGTATTCACAGAAGGCACTTACTCATTTCGGTATTCACAGAAGTTAGGATTTCTAACGTTAGGACTCCTAAATCCCTTCTGTGAATACCGAAAGTCTTAAAGTTAGGATTTTTCTAAATTTAGTAGTAGTAAAGTTAGGACTCCTAACTTTCAGACTCCTAAATGCCTTCTGTGAGTACAGAAAGTCTTAAAATTAGGATTTTTCTCAGTTTAGTAGTACTAAAGTTAGGACTCCTAACTTTAGAACTCCTAAATGCTTTCTGTGAATACCCAAAGTCTTGAAATTAGTATTTTTCTCAATTTAGTAGTAGTAAAGTTAGGACTCCTAACTTTCGGACTCCTAAATGCCTTCTGTGAATACTGAAAGTCGAAAAATTAGGATTTTTCTCAACTTTATTACTACTAAACTGAGAAAAATCCTAATTGTAAGACTTTCTGTATTCACAAAAGGCATTTAGGAGTCCTAAAGTTAGGAGGCCTAACTTTACTACTACTGAATATAGAAAAATCCTAATTTTATGACTTTCGGTATTCACACCCTTTGCTTGGTTCGGTAATGAATCTCGCATTGTGTTGTCCCCAGCAGCTACTAATCCTGATGACGGCATTCATGGAGGTCTCACCAGCACAACCAGCTGACGGTGAGATACGTGAACCAACAGGCACACAGGTACCATCTACTACAAACATTGCTAATGCGACTGACTCTGACGGTGATGCTTCTCATCTGTGTACAATTGATCGGCTTAACGAGATAGTCCAACTTTCACCTACTATGGTAGATGATTTCTTTACCAGCTTAGAGGATTTAATATTTTCTCCTAACAACGAGAATGACTTTTGAAATTATCACACAGCATTCTATGGGACTCTGTATTCGACCATCACTTTTTAAAACAGAACTACCAACTTTAGAACTCTATTATTTCTACGATTTGACTTTTTCCAAAAGTTAAACTTTTCTTTTTTTGGCACAAAGTAATCTGCTTAAAGTAGAACTACTGTTAGAGAACAAGAATTCTTTGAACACTTCCAAGAGACAATATTTGACCTTGTGTATTTCAGAGCCATTTCATAAATGTTATTTAATGACTCAATCTGATAAGCATTTTTCCAATGTCACACTACAGGCTTTGAATGAAAATATTGCCTTTTTTTAAAATGCATACAGCACAAATGCTCATTTTCTTGTACAACCATTTGGAATGCATTTTATGTATTTTGGGTGGGATTGTAAACACATGCTTCAGATAGGTTTTTGCTTAGTATTTAGTAATGTCAAACATAATAAAGTGGAGTGGGTGTTGTGTAGCATTTTAGGACCCTAGTGTAATTTGCCAATTCATGCCCTTATAAAGGTATAATTCACCTTGCCCTTATATAGGCATAGAAATCATTACCATATTTAGACATAAGACTGACTAGAACAAACCAGTATTAAGGCAAAACTTTTGACTAGAGGGTCCTTGAGTAATCACAGCACACACACATTGGTGATCTAAATTTCAAGCACTATCCCAGGCTAAACAATATTTGCTAATAAAAAAATATGAACAGGTAAACACACCAGTGGAATGAAAAGTGTAAACACAATTTATTAAAATACCTCCCTGTGAGGGTTACAATCTAGGTAAAAATATTTAAAATAATCACTGAAAGTGAAACAAAGTTAAAAAAAAGGGGGTCAAAGTACAAAGGTCGACGCTGCGTTTCGGTGTGAGTTTCTATTATTTACACCTTCTTCAGGACACTTTGACAGTTCTCAAGTAATCTAAAAATGTAAAAAACATCATTTTAGATATTTATTCTTACGACACATGATCATCCATCTACTTAACGTTTTTAATATCCTCACTGGTGTACATCATGACATATCACTTTTTCTGCCTGTTATCCAAGGGACGTGCATAATGAGGACCTCTGTTCGTGCTCTGGCTTCACAATAACAATAAAAACCCTTTACTTTATATCTTACACATGAAAATCTGGAGATGCCCTACATTGTAAGGAATCTATATACAAGATAGTGAAAATTAATACCTTATATTGTCGAAGTTTCTCTTTTGACCATTGAGAGAACTTCTAAGGCAACATGATATCTGTAAATCGTCTGTGCCTCCACTTTGCACAATGGCCTTAATGGGGGAAAAATATTAAAATATTTTATATATGAAATACTTTGTTTTGTCTTCTATTAATGCACCTATCATTTATTTATGCAAATTACCTCGTCTCAATTTGGGGTGCACGATAAAGAACAACGGAGGAGCCACCGGATTCCTCGAGATAAATTTATGGGGGACAGCCTCAGGTCCTTTTCTGAATTTAGGATCCCACAGCTGTCTATTCAAATTCAAACGCTGTGTTCTTTTATTGGTGAATTGTATTGATACCTGTTTGGGTAAAGTGAACATATTTAAATAAAAACGCTCAAGAAATGTGAACAAATAATGTTTATACGGGCATTTTGTGCTTATTTACGCATATTAGCATGAGTTCAGTCGGTTCTTAGGGGATACATTATTTTTGAACTAATACAAGTTAATCTAGCTAATCTCTCTGTTCCTACTGATCGCGTTATACTTGCAAAATACCTGTCTGGTAGGAGGAGAGGTAAATATTATTGTAGCTAATCTGCCTGTTACTGGCAAAGTAAAGTTAAAGGCGAAGTCAATTCTAAACTGTTCCTCTCTTACTAAGACATTTGCACGTATAGCGTTACTCCATAAAACTTAACCTTAGCAGGCTACCTCAAACCAAACGCTCACAATCTCTCGTTCTCTTACCTAATAAGTGTGAGTCGGCCTCCCTGCTCCTCTGTGTTCCGCGTCATCCGGGTAAGTAATTCCTGGGACGCGGGACATGGTTAAGTACTCTCACTTCCCAAATTGACCCGGAAGTGGGGTTATGCAGATCTGATATTGTCCGGTTTATTCCGCTTTCATATGGCAATTCATCTAAGTTTATACATCTGATGAGAGGGACAATGGTCCAATTCGAGGGTTTCACTAGATTATTTTAAGGTTTCTTGGATTACAGTTTTTTTCAGATTACGTGACCCGGAAATTGTATTTTTCGGGCGCGCTCGTGTTTTACCACTCCTTGTATTACTTTCGCCTTTGAAAAGGATTGGTAGAAAGATCACTAAGTTGTTATAACACTAATAGTGATGTCCCTTATTTTTATTTGTTGCGCTTTGAGGTGTTTATGGTCGACTTATTTAAATTCAAAACAATGGCGGCCATTTTGGATTGGGAAGAGTTCAATTTTTCTATTGACATCTCGTTATTTCATCATAGTGTTCTATGTCTTACGTAGTTTATCCTGGTATCCCAATTTTTTCAAAAAGCCTACATTTATGCATCATTTTCCAAAAGCCCCATTTGGGACATATATAGAGATAAAGTTAATCGAGAGCTAACTATGTTTAATTACACATTTTGTGACTTTGCCCGACAATGTATTAAACACAAAGAATAAACAATTTTTGAAATATATGTCTTATAATCCAAAGGTTTTCAACATTGTACAGTACAACCTTATATTATGCACCAGGCATATTATTGATACACACCATCTTCTCTTGTTGTTATTGACTCAGTACATGACTACAAGCAATTTCAATGTGATTTCAGTGTGTTAAAAACATCCCCGAGTCCCATACAACAAAATCTTAACATGTCTTTATACCAAATACAATATTTAGACACAAAGTATTCTGTTAGGCATATATTCAGATTTAGTCTGGGGGTTCTGTTAGACTACCTAAGGCGCTCTGATAGTCGGACCGTTCTATACTATTACATTGATATACATTCAACAATTAATTATAATTCCTGCCTATGGTGTTTAATGGCAGGAGTTGTAAGGCAGGGACGCTTTAGGTTTTGTTAGCTATACTAGAACTTATGTTTTATTCTAGGTAAATCCACCTGACTATGTAACAGCAGTATGTATGCCTACATGATTAATTTTTCCCATTCTTCTTTGTTGTTCAGCCCTGTCCTGAATGTATTGAAGAGGGACATAAAGAATTGTTCCCTTCTTTTCCTTTTCATCTGTATGTCTCCTCCTCTCAGGGTTTGCTGTATTACCTCTATGCCACACCATTTCAGGTCTTCAATTTGGTGATTATGAGACAGCCAATGTTCAACAAGGGGCGCTGTTCTCTTTTTCGTTCTTATCGCTGATTTGTGTTCGGTCACCCTAGTTTTGATCTCTCTAGACGTCTCACCAATGTAGGCTTTGTTGCATGGACAAAGTATAAAGTAAACTAGATTTTTGGTTCTACAATTAATTAAGCTTTTTATTCAAGGGCATGCATGCAAACAGAGTTCCTGTTTTTTTGCAATATGTAGAATTGTGTTCTGGGCTGTAGAAGTGTGTGTATGGTTGACTTCTCAGCGTTGTTCACATGGGATGGTGGGATCATTGCACCCAAGACCACTGTCCATAATGCCATTTGCTTAACCCTTAGACATTGTTTGCAATCTGATCCTGAACAATGTGTAAAAATGTGTGACTCTGAAACATGTAGCATGTGAATTAAGGGACTATCACCATGTCATCCTCACAGCTCGACTTCCATCAGAAGGCCAAGCTGTGGCAGACCATCGCCCAGACGGTTCGTTCAGTGGGGGTCACCAACGGATGCATCCACCACTGCCAGAAAAGGTGGCAGGATCTCTGGGGCTATACACAGAGGATTGTGCGGTCAAGCTCAACCTGTGACCTCCAAGCAAAAGGGGCAGACGCCGGACCATGACACCCCACATGCTCTGGATTCTGGCAGAGGCCTTCCCCTAAATGGATGGGCAGTTGAAGGCCAGACAACAGCAAGGAGGGGGTGAGTATGTGCAATTGCAACACCTATGTTGAACATGCACATTGCAGTCTCTCAGCCTGTTGTCCCTCTTACAGTTCATAAGTCATCCAAACCCACAGTTCTGTCTCAAAAGATGCATATGCACCATGATTAGTAAATGCCCGGTTGTGCCCCTCTCCACCTGTGACTTGTGGGTCACTTATGTCCAGGGTAGTGACTGTAGTCCCATGCTCATATGATCAGCACAATCTACAACAGCATGTGCATGGAGATGACCTTCATGAGTGATGCAATTGTCTGACCAATGTCAGCACAGTGACTAATGTATGACCTCCACTCAGTGTGGGTCAAACATATATGTGTGGTATGCTGCAATTGGAGCACATAGGTGTGTGAAGCCAATGCTATACATCCTAGCTGCTGGTGACACCAATGTGCATGTCGCGTTGAGTTCATCTTGCTGATTGTGCCAAATTTCTGTCCCAGCTATAGTGCTCAGTGTAATCACATGTTTTCCATGGGCCAAGGAGAGGTATGCCAATTACGGGAATCTATCACACTGGCTTATCGCATGTTTGTATGTGTGATTCCATTTTCCCCATTCAAATGAGAGAATCCATGTGTCAGACTCTGTTATAGTGACTACACATGACAATCTTTGACAGACACAGGTGGCCACTGTTGGAAACATGGCTTCACACATGGCTACACTTCAAGGGCCAGATGTAGGTAAAAGTCATTTACCGATTTTTAAATACCGATTTTTACCGAATCGGTATTCAAAAATTGGTAAATAAGATGTAGGAAAAAAAATTCGGAAAAATACCGAATCGGTAAAAATCGGTATCGGGTATTGGTAGTAACCGAATCGGTATTTACCGAATCGGTAAATACCGAATCGGTAATGGCCATACAACCCTATGGGCCAAAAGGCCCATAGGAATGCATTGGAAATACCGATTTGGTAAATACCGAATCGGTAACTACGGAATCAGCAAGCAAGTAAAAGTGAAACCAATGAAAACAGCCAATCAGGTGGTACCACCCTCCCTCAACCTACCAGGGAATGGCTACCCAGGCAGCTGCAACTCATTAGAAGTTTCTGGAGAGGCAGTCAGAGCTGAGCAGTGAGACAGAGCAGCAGGGAGAGTGTTTGGTGATTTTGAAGACTGTGGAAAAGGCAAGCAGCACAGAGAGCCAGAAGGCTGAAAGGAAACGTAAACTGAAGTTTAGCAGCATGGAGCTGCAAGTACTGGTGGAGGAAGTGGTGAGGGTCCACAGACAGCTCTTTGGGAGGCAGTCCCTCACAGTTCCAGAGTCTGCCAAAAGGAAACTGAGGACTGCCATAGGAGAGAAGGTGAATGCTGTGGGTGTGACCTCCAGGAGCCTAGAGGACTTAAAGAAAAGGTTCTATGACATCAGGAGCCTCACCAAGAAAAAATTGGCAGAGCTCCACAAGCAGGCTGGTGTCACCGGTGGAGGCAGGAACCCCGCGCCCCCCCATGACTGACCTTGAGGAACTGGTGGCCACAACCATCGAGACAGACAGTGTTGTGGGAGTAGGGGATGTGGACAGCTCAGCCAGAGCTACTACAAAAGGTAAGAGGCTTGCGCAGCATGACACACCCAAGCAGACACCTCCCCTTTAGCCTTAGTGTACAGCCAAACCCCAATCCAGTACTGCTAGCACCATACATGAGCAATGCATTATGGGAAATGTAGTCAGCTAATGTAGGACCATTTGTCAGTGCACATAAATCATCAAGGCACCGAAAGAAAATCAGAGTAATGAAAGTGAAATGTGCAATGCTTTTATTGTAGTGACTGTAAGACATTTGCACTCAGTTTACATACGCTTCTTTATACCTAGGGGCAACATCAGGCAGTGGAGCATCAGCTGCACAAGGGACAGCACCAGCGACGGCGGAGAGTGTGGTGGCAGGGCCAAGCACCATAGATGCCTCGCAGGAGGAGGAGGACAGCACTGCCATGGTCCATGAGGACGACCCTGTTCATCCCCTCTTGTTTCCCCACTCCCCACAACTATCTCAATCCCCCCCATTGGTGTTCTCACCTGAGAACTCCCCGTCACGGTCCCTGCCAGCACCTGCGACCTCACCAGCCAGGAGGAGTATTGTGGCCCCAATGACAGTCATGGCGGGAGCTGAGGGTCAGGCACCAGCACCCCATCAGTCACTCCTGTTGCACAGCAGTCCACCCAGCAGGCCAGCACCACTCGCCGCTGCCAAAGCACTCCCAGCAGTGCAGGTCCAACAGGAGAGGGCACAGTGTTCCGTGGCCTTGAGGGGAGCATGGTGCGCATCCAGCGCATGCAGGCTAAATCCATTCAGGCATGCCACCGCCAATTCCGGGCCCACAATCTGCAAATGGGAGAAATGGGCAAGGGCATATGTGAGTTGGTGGCAAGCAACAGGGAGGTAGCTAAAACCAACAGCGACATTGCTACTGGAATGGCACGCATAACCACCGCCATCAACCAGCTTTGTGCCAAAATGGAAACAATCGAGCACACAAGGCGCAGGGATGCGCATGTGCACTACAGGGCAATGAACCGGCTGGCCACGGCAACTTCCCAGCTATGCCGCAGAGGGGTGAACATGCAGGAGAGCCTGACTCAAAACACCGCGGAGGTGACCTGGGGCATGGCCAGGATCACCAGTGCCATGGAGGCCATGATCATCTCAAATACTGTTGTCAATCCTGCCCTGGACGTGGCTGAGGCAGAGGACAGCAGTAGCCGCAGCAGCCCAGCTAGCGCTGTTTTAGAGCCACGCAGGAGCACTAGGCACTCAGCAGAGGCTGCAGGCCATGCTGAAGGGGGTGAGCAGCATCCCAGTGGCACTGTGAAGCGCAGCAGAAAATGACTTTGACAGTGTGGGTGAGGCAACCCGGGGCATTACCAGTCCCCACCTTTAAATTAATGTTTTTATTTGTTGCACATCAGTGCTAGAACGTTGTGGCAACATTAAATAATTTTTTTTCACATCCATAACCTGTTTATCTGTACTCACTCAGAAATAGATTTCAGTTATCTCCTCACATCTATATCTGCCATCACTTGGTGTAGACACTCCAGCAGGTTGTGTTTGTGGCACAGCAATGTCATCGTAATGGTCCTCGTAGTCTGATAACTCCACCTCAGTGCCCTTCTTCACCGCAAGGCTGTGCAACATTGCACAGGCAGCAATGATCTTACAGCAGGTGATGGGGGTATACTGCCTTGCACCTCCGCTCTTGTGCAAGCATCTGAACCTGCTTTTCCAGATGCCAAAGGTCCGTTCTACTACATTCCTTGTGCTTTTGTGGGCCCGGTTATACCTCCTTTGGCTGGGTGTTGAGGGGTTGAGGTAGGGGGTGAGTATGAATGAGCGGAGGGCATATGCACTGTCGCCTAGAAGGAAAAGGGGTAACATTACTCACATGCATACATGTACTTCACACTGCTATTTTTGTTATGGGGGTCTGACAATGTGTCTCACCTAGGAGGTATCCTTCATCAAATTCCCCTGCCGTCAGCCGTGCATAGATGCCGCTGTTTTGAAATATGTAGGAGTCGTGGGTACTCCCTGGGAATTTTGCCACCAGGTCAGTGATGGCGCACTTTGCATTGCAAATCACCTGCACATTGATGGTGTGCGTAGACTTCCTATTGCGGTATATGTATTCTGTGTCAGCAGGGGGGCAAATGGGAATGTGCGTGCCATCAATGCAGCCAATGATGTGGGGGAATCGTGCCATCTGGTAAAAGTCTGCTTTTGTTTGTACCAGTTCCGCATGGGTTGCAGGGAAAGAAATGTATTGGTCCATCCTCTGTATCTGTATCATGGCGTCAAGGAATTTGTGGAAAAACCTTGACAGGCTGCTCTGGGTCACCCCTCCTACCGCAGCAACTACACTTTGATAGCTGCCTGACGCAAGCAGGTGTAGGCTGCATAGCACCTGCACGTGCGGATTTAAGGTGGCCCAATACCGCTCGGTAACGGACGAAAATTGGTATTTTCGGCCGTTACAGTTCGGTATTGGGCCACCTACATCGGGCCCGTTATGTATTATTTTTGTTTCACATACACAACTGTTGGCATGTGTGTAATATCTCTTGACTTTTAGGACTTGTGGCTTGGTCAACCATGTGCATGATGCATTACTTTCACCATGTTGGCTGAAGTAGGTGTTACCACTCTGGCAAAATTGCAGGTAATACAGAATACCGCCGCCAGAATGGTTTTAAACTGTCCCCTTGGAACCCCAACCCTCCCCCTCCTTAGACAACTGGACTGGCTGCCGGTGCAAAAAAGATCCTTGTTCAAAATAAGCTGTCTCTCCTTTAAAGCTCTTAGAGGGGAGGGACCATCCTATCTCCAAAACAAACTTTTCAAACAATCAAATGAATGCAATCTAAGATCGAATACCTTAGCTCTCTTGAAGATTCCCCGCATTCGGCTAACCCGCACAGGTGGCAGAGCTTTCTCGTTTATAGCCCACAAATACTGAAATTCATTACCAGTAGCCCTGCGAAAATCCAGCACCTATATGTCTTTCAGGAAAGAATTAAAAACTTTCTTGTTTTAAAAACTGCTTCATAAAATAGCTCCATTTCTGTGTCCCCCTCTCTGAAATTCCCATTGGTCCATTGGTAAGCGCTGAGATGCCCCTGGGTGAGTCAAGCGCTATATAAAAATCTGTAACATAACAGAGATGTCAACTGTTCATCCAACTTTGTTTGTGAGTTAACAAACCCGGATGGTGAATAAGAGCATTGTCAGCTTGTCAAAGTGTGCAAATTGTGTCTACCACGTTAGGGACATGCAGACTTGGCACCTGTAGATGTGGACTAAAGGAGTTTAGACGGGATTGGTACATACGTGTTGACTGGAATCATGTAATGTTGAGGTTCTGTACTAATAGCCCGTACAGATGGTGCACCCAGACAGGCCAGTGGCATAGTGCACCACCTGAAGCATTGTGAAGATGCAGTCATTGGTCTTCAAATTGTGTTCAACATTGTATAAATATGTAACTGTTGAGCTGTATACAATATTATTGACATACTGAAGAATCTCCCCAACACTGTCCATGGCTGACACAAGACAGTGGGCCAAGTGCCTCTCACTCTAGCTAGGCCTACCGCCTTGTTGTTTACAAAATGAGAATCAGATGTGTGACCGGACAGCAGAGGACCTAAGACACTGGCCAAATGAGCACTATCACTGTTATCTGTGTGAAATGAGTCATGCAATGACTATATAAGCCTTCTGTATTGCAGGCTGATCATTTGCCCAGCTAGGCCATAGCCATGGCTTCACACTTTGATGACTGGGGATTGAAGAATGGTTACCATGTCACAATTCAAATGTGTGCATCCCAGTTGTTGTGTCAGTTCAAGACTCCCTTGCAGGAGATGAGACAGGTATGTCATGACACAAGACCATCATGAGCATTACAAATCAGACCACATGCTACGTGGTGTAGGAGATGAAGTGGTTGTGGGATTTGACATTTAGCTAACTGATGTCGCACATGACATCAAGTGTCTGGAATCCATGGGTAACTGGTAGACTAGCAAGTACCATGTACACATGTGTGATATGAGTAGAAAGCTGCAGTCAAAATGATGTATGTGCTTGCTCTGTGATGATACCCATGTGTCAAGTACATGCGGATAACTCATGTGAATCTCTTAGTCATTCATATTCACTGCATTAGCATCGGCTACCAGAGGAGGCAGTGCCAGGGACCAAGGTGAAGCAGCTTGTCAGACTGGGTCTAGTGGAGAGGAGGAGGAGGAGGGACCTAGTGGCACCGAGGGTGAGGGGAGTCACACTGAGGGCAGCTCCAGATCACAATCAAATAGAGCTGCAGATGATTACACCTCCAGTGATGACTCTCTTGGGGTGGTGGGTGAGCCATAATTGGATCAAACGACATTGGAGTCTGCTACCACCACCATCTCCAAACTCTCAGCTGCTCCCAAGCCCAGTGCCCGTGGCCGCTCCCATGTAGGGGTGCATGTCTCCTTAGGGCCAGGCAATCCACCCCATACCCCGGTCACCCCTGCTTCCCTGAGTGTAGAGGCCATGGATTTGCTAAAGCAGATCGCTGTTGGGTAGACATCTGTGCTGAATGTCCTCCATGTGCATACCACTCTTTTGACACAATTGGTGTCATACATGGAGGGCATCCACTCAGACATGTCTGCCATACAGAGATCGAATCAGGCACTGGCCTCCACACTGACGGCAGCAGTGTCCCTGATCTAGCAGTCCCTTACCCCTCCTTCCTCTTCCCCATCCACATCCCAACTACCCCACTTGACCCAAGCACACGCAAGCAGGCACCCACATCAACATCCAAATGCAGTACACAACCTCCCTACACATGAGTTCAAACACACATGCACGCACACTCAAGGGACTGACAGCACACACACCAGGGAGAGGCAGAAATAAGCCAAACATGTATCCACAGGCACTCTGCATACATCAGATTCCTCTGCCTCCACAACTCTTACCCTTGACTTTCTTGTACCCCTTCTGCCCAGAAGCTCTTCCTCTGTGACCATGGCCTCTTCCCCATGGACCGATTAGTCTACCCTTACAAGGGGAAGTAGAAAGCACTCTAGCCCTGACATCTAATCTGCCCCGCCAACTCCTGCCAAAACAATTTCCTCCCAATCCAAGGCCCCACTCCCAAAGATCCAGAGTGCCTCCCTATCACAGGTTTACCCATCCACAAGTATATCATCACAAAGAAACTGAGGCCCAGTACCTCCCCACTCCCATGAGCACTCCCCCTGCAACTGTCCACCTCAGTCGGTAACTGCCACTGCAGTGGACTGCCCCTCAATCTGGCCCATCCACTGCAGTGGACCCACAACCCAACACAGTCTACCCTAGTCTGGTCCCATTGGTGCCTGGCATGCCCCCGATGCCCCTTCCAGGGAAGGTGTACCCTTGTGGTTACAGTGCAGGCAAGTGATGGAGGGGATTACCCTGACCCCTCAGAGATTTTACAATTATGGACTGGCCAATGGCCGTATGTTTGAGTTCTACATTCTTGTATTTTCATGCTGAATAAAGCGTTGTGGAAGTTTCTAACTGTAGATTTCTGTGTCTCACAACTTGGTTATAAGTCAACTGTCACTCATGTAAAATTCTTGTTGTGTGTATACAATGGTGCTGTTATGTCATGGACTGAATGTGATCCATGGAGTTGTTGACTCATTACAGTATGTATACAAGTCCTCAGTGTTAACAGTTGCAGGGTATCATCATCCATATCACTTTGGCCCATGAAGGTGACATAAATATGCCAAGCTTCCATGTTTTTATTTCACCTTTGCTCTTAGGTCATGCTGCCATATGTTACCATAGTGCAAGTGTTGCAAAGTGCATCAGTTTAGGAGGGGCATGCAGAATATGTTTGTGATGTGGAACAAGTCACCTGTCTCATCAGTACATCTGGGTACATATGGATTTTGAATAAATGGTGGTGTCTTTGGAAGCACCCATGTACACAAAGTATTGGTCAAAAAGCTATCATGTGACTTGATAGTGTTGGAGCCATATCTGTCTCTACTTTTGATCTGGTAGACCCCAGCCAATGGCAAGCTTACTACAGGTGGAATTCCAATGGAGGGAATTTCCCTCATGGCATTGTGACCATCTGTGACATATCCTGATCAGGAATCTGACAGTCTTCAGATCCTGTTGCCTCCAAATAAACAAGTTTACCCAGATGGTCCTGTTTGACAAGGTTTCTGTGGTTTTACTAGTCCAGTGCTTTCTCATCCCATTGTGTGTTGTGCCATCCTGCTTTTGTCTGGCTATATCTTTTTTTTTATTATCAGCTTGAAAGCATAGAAAGAAAAGGAACATAAAAACTGACAATTTGATCATGGCAATTATAACACAAGAATATAAAATACATATGTCATATACATTAAATAACATAATGACAAAAAATAATTTGACACAGTCAGAAGTATGAAAAAGTAATTATTCAGCCAATACCTAAATGATGCCCATATTTTCACGCCCCTCTCACGTCTCCTACCGCTTCTCAAAAACACAGCTGATTCCAAATTATGGAGAGCTAAGATCCTTCCTCTCCAATTCGAAAAGGTGGGAGGGACCGGGTTAATCCATTCAGAGGTTATGCATAACCAAAATAGTGCCATTGCAATACAGAGAAAGGCAGATTCATGAGCTGATCTAACAGTTTGCGTTTCAAAACCCATTATTACCAGCTCCGAGGAAAGTGCAACCAAGATTTTTAGAGAGTTATTAATGAATGCTTGTACATCTTGACGAAATACGCCCAAATTGGTACATGAAAAAAAAATATGTATGTCATTGGCTGCCAGTAGACCATATCTTGGGCAGCACTGAGCCCCACTACCTCCCCATTTAGATATTTAAGCGGGAGTATAGTACAGGTCGAACAATGCCATATAACTTTGGGAGCGAAGACTCCCTGATATTAAAGCTGAATTTGAGAGCTCCAGAGCAGAAACAATGTCTGTACCAGCATTTCCTAATTAAAAATCCAGTTTTGAGTTCTGGGAGGAAAGATGGCCAGGGAGGCCCGCCAACAAATTTTGATAAAGGGCCCCAATACGGGCCTTCCTCAGGATCAAATCCATGAGTGTATTTTTCACTAGCGCTGTAGGAGAATTTTGAAGGAGGTTGCCCATATAGCTACGTAACTGTAAGTATTTTAAAAATGTGTGCGTGTCCAAACCAACATAAAAATACCATGGGATCTCCACCTAATTGTAACTAAATCCTGAAAAATAGAAGACAACAGCCTAGCGGCTGTCAAAGGTATATAAAAATTAATGTTAGGGATCAGCCATTTCCGTCGCACCTTCCTCCAGCCTGCTTTAACCACTAAAACTTAGGGGCCCATTAGGATGTCGGGCGGACTGCCCCCGCCAGGCTGGCGGTGGCTATCGCCAGCCTGGCGGGGGCAATCCGCCCGACATCCGCATTGGAATTCCCCCCTGCCATATTAGTATGGCGGGGGAGACCTCGGCAGACGGAAAGACCATCCAACGCTTCTCCACCCCGGTCGCCTTGCGGCCAAGGCGGAAAAGGATTAATATGGTGGTGGTGTCTTTCAGACAGTAACAGCCATATTACAATGGGCTTTTAGTGATGCCTTTCCGCGGTGGCGATGCCGCCACGGAAAGGCATGGAGTCTTCACTCTGGGGGCCCCCTGTGGATCCCCAGAGTGAAGGAGAAGTGGGGGATGCACACGGGGGGTACCCCCCTTCATTTGCCTGCCGCTTTGTCTAAGCTAATGATTTAATGCATTTTTAGCATTGTGGCGGGCGGTGCTGAGAGCACCGCCCTCCACAATGCTAAAAATGCAGGATGTGCCCGCCACTGTGGCGGGCACATCCTAATACCCCCCACGGTCCCAATCCCCGCTAGGATGACGGGCGGACAAAGTCCGCCCATCATCCTAATAGGCCCCTATGTCTTTTTGTAATAGCTGGGCTCTAGAACTGAAGAGAGAATCCCAATAGCCTCCTCCCCTAAACTAATCTTGAATATAGAAGGACTAAGTGATGGTGGGAGTGGGGCTCGCAAACCAAAGAGTGGCTGGGCAAGATGTTGTCGGAGCGCAGCCCAATTGTACAGCAAGAGACTGGGAACTGCCCACCCACCCCTGTCCAATGGCAGACACATCTATTTAGCAGCCCTTCGAGGAAGGTGATAGCTCCACAAAAACCTATTACAACATCTTCCTGCACTGTTAAGGCTGGTCTGTGCGAATTCCAAAGGAACAGTCCTAAAAATATACAGGAATTTTGGCAAAATCAGCATTTTTAATACGTTCCTCCTGCCAAATAACGACAGATGTAAGTTATCCAACCTGCGAAAAGTAGAATTGACAGTGTCTATTATGGGTAAGATGTTCATTTCCGGTACCTGCTCTACCGCAGCCGTGATTTTGACGCCCAAATAGGTTGTACTTTGGATGATTGGCGCATATGAAGGACGCATAGTAGATGACTGGATGACCTGAGTTTTCTGGACGTTAAGTTTATACCCTGAGATACGGTCAAAACATTCGGCCAACTTCTAAATATCTGGAAAAGCAGATGAAACATTACTAGTAAGAACAATAAGATCATCTGCATACACCAGAACTTTAAATTCGACTAAATTGACCTTAACAGGTAAAATATTAGGAGAGAGCTCTAATTTATTTATAAATAAATCAATATAAAGGGCAAATAAAAGGGGCGAACAGGGACAACCCTGACGGGTGCCCCTGTTAATATCAAACGGGCATGATTGCAAGCCTGAAATAGACACATTGCTTGAGGGGCAATATAAAGAGACTGTAAAGCAAATATAAAGTTATGACAAAACCCCTTCCAATTACCGTAAGAACTTTCCACAGAAATCCCCTAGCAACCCTGTCAAATGCCTTTTCGGCGTCTAACAGGATTGCTCCAAGGGGAGATAGCGTGGCTTGGGCCCAGTCCAGAAGAGCTATGACACGGCGGATGTGGTCCTCCGTGTCCCTTCCGGGAATAAATCCATGTTGTCGGATGGAAACTAAAGGGGATATCACCCTTGCCAGTCTGACTGCTAATATCTTTGAGAAAAGCTTACTGTCCGCATGGTATAAGCGAAATTGGGCGGAATGAAGCGGGGTCCAGCTCCGGCATATCCTTTTTTTCAGCAAAATGATTGTTGTGAACCGCCAGGAGTCTTGAATCCTGCCCTGCTGGGCATCTCTCAGAGTTGTTAGAAGGCCATCCCTGATCTCCAGCCGAAATATATTGTAGAACTCCAAAGGGATAGAGTCAGGACCAGCTGCCTTGCCGCTAGTTAGTGAGTTTAAGGCTGCATCTACTTCCTCCCATATAATGGGTGCAGCAAGAATCGCATTTTGATGATTCAAGATTTTTAAAGTGTTAAGTTCCTCAGTGAAAGGGCCAAACTCAGATTCGACCGTATGAGCACTAACTTCCTCAGAAAAAACTGTCAAAACACCCTCAGGGGTATTTTGAATAGCTCCCTGCGCATCCCGAATCTTGTCAATACGAATATCTAGGCCTTGCTGATTAAGCCACTTGGCCAGGACCCTGCCAGATCTTTCACCGTACTCTAAGTATTTAGCAGCAAGGTCCTGGCCGAAGAACTCAAGCAGAGAGGCTTTAATACGTGCCACCTATAACTGCATATGAAGTATGGCGGAGCCCTCGGTAATTGTGGTTGTAACCTGGACCTCTGCGTGACGCAATTCATCCATACGCAGCTTAGTTGTTTCCTTAATTTGCTACTGACGGAAAGTTGAAAAACTTTTGGTCTCACCGCGCACAGCGGCCTTAAGCGAATCCCAGACTATGTTACTGGGGGCTGAGCCTCTATTAATATTAAAAAATTCAGTAACCCAGGGTCTCATGTGGTCTAGATACGATGGTTCCAGCAACAACTTCCTCTCGAAAGTCCAGGATCTGGGGATTCTAGCAGAGCCTGTCAGAATGCAATTGATAGTCAATAAATTGTGATCAGAGATAATTCTAGGAGAAATAGAATTTAATGTGGTATCTGCCATTTGATCTGAAATAAAAAAATAATTAAGCCGGACAATTTTTTTATGGGGGGCAGAAAAATATGTAGAACCATCTATGTTCTTGCAATGATGAAACCAAAGGTCAGTCATAAGATGTTCTTGGACTTAGCCTTGTAGAACTCTATATACTCTGAGTTTCTGACCCACATAGTTCTGTCCCCCTACTACATTAAAATTTGCAGGTAGATTGATGTTAAAATACCCACAGAGACAGATGGGCTGGGGCCATGAAGCCAATTCCACATTTAAATGATCTAATACCGCAGGATCATCCAAATTAGAACTATAAACTGTACAGACCATCAGGGGTGAACCATTAACCAACAGCTCAGCTACTGCCCATCTCCCCAAATGTCTTGGCTAGATCTTAAACAAGAACCCAACCCACGTTTCATTAAAATTGCGACCCCTCGTATCATAGAGGACTGCTGAGAGCACACTATTAAATCGAACCCAGGGATTTTAAGACCCTCCCTCTTGTTCCAGGGAATATGGGTTTCCTGCAGGCACAATACTTCTAAATGCAAGGCTTGAATTACTCGTGCAAAAAGGCGCAATTTTTCCCATTATTTAAACCACAGACATTCCATGAGGCTATGCATACCCATACTGACGCCATTAGGAATCTTTAAAGTAAACATCAAAATTACATTACTTCTTTGATTTAATCCATAATTGCCATGAAGAAAAAAAATTGTCAAGCTTTTTATTTTTGAATGCGCCCCAACCCCAACCCTTCCCTCCCATTCCACCCCCCACCTCTGCAATACCACCCACCCCCCCTCCCTTGCCCCTACCACCCCCAAGCTAGGCAGGAACCGAAGTTCCAGTGATGGAGAAGCTGGTATGAGCGGGGACCCCCCCTGAAGGATGCTGCTAACTATGCAAAAAAAGAAAAAAATCGAGCCAAAGAAAGGGCTATTCCCTCGCGTGGACCACCTGAACTCACCAAAAATATTTTGAGAAAATAAGATTCATCCCTGTGAGAGTAATAGCCCTACTAATAGCTTAAAGAGAAAAGAAAAGAGAAAGATATACATTTAATAAACAAAAACAATTGATCTATTACAGTAAATCCAAAAATGCTTTGGCCTGGATCTCAGACTCAAAATATCTGGTCTGGCCTTGATGAGTGATTTTGAGTTTAGATGGAAAAAGCAAAAAGACCTGTGCCCCCTTGGATTGAAAAGGGGCAATCAGCTGACGGAGCTGCCACCTCCGTTATACCATGGCTTGACAGAAATCTGGCCTCATGAAAAACTGACAACCTTTTCCAGACCTTTCCCTATCAGGCCTGGCTAGATCATAGATCTTTTCTCTTGCTAAGAAATTTTTCATGCAAATTAAAATAGCGTGGGGCCTGATCTCTGCTTGGCCCGGGCGGTGCTTCAGTTTAAAGGGAAAACGGTGGGCACGTTGTATCTCCAATCGCCAGTCCCAATCCTTCACCTCTGGAAAAGCTTCTGAAAATAAGTCAACAACAAACTGACGAGTGTCTGATCCTTCCGTCCCTTCAGGAACCCCCAACATTCTTAAATTGTTCCTCTGTGCCCGGTTCTGAATGTCAACAAGTTTCCCTTGAATGTCTGTGACTGAATTTCATCCAACGTGCTTTTTTGCGTCACCAAGTCATCTTCCAATGTAGATATCCTTGTTTCTGCCTCCGTAACCCTGGAAGCTATATCCGTGCAGGTCTTGATAACTCTACGCAGGGAGTTTTGAACCCTGCAACAGGCCCCCTGTGCCCAGGCACTTTCCTGGCGTGTCTCCTCTCGATGGGCCATTATAGTTTGATAAATTATGGCCAGCGACATTTCAACTGGGGGCGAGCTGGTGTTAAATTCCAGAGCATAGGGAGTTAGATCTTGAGACCCGCCTTGTACCACTGGCTGATTAGAAAATGAATAGTCCCAAGCCAGAGAGCCTGTAGTTACCGCATTGTCCTGAGGTGCCTTGCGAATTGTGGGAAGACCAATAGACATGGCGATGGAATTAAATACATCATAAGTGCGCCAATCCCCTAAATCGCTGCCCTCATCATCATCAGTCCAATCTTTGTCCAGCCCATTATCTTCCACTGATGACCCCGTGTGTTCAGACAAAGAGAAGGAGTTATCACCATCTGTATCTCCATCAGCACTTACGGAGGGTGCTGGAATCTGTAGCAAAGCATTGTGGGGGGCAATGTTCTGTGGATAAAGCATTGGGCCTTGTGGAACTACATCTCCCAGAACCCCCTTTGATAGTACCTCCAAGCCCAGGCCGGAGTCAGTACATGAAGCTACCACCGGAAAATTATCAGCAGACTGTGCATCCTCACTTTGTACAGTTAGAGTTGCAAGCCTACCCCCAACATCTTTTCCATGCAATACTGTAGAAGAAGGAGACAAAGTATCAGCATCCGTCTTACCAGCTTTAGCTGCAGCTGCGGGCTCTGCTGTAGCCGTGAGGGAAACTGTAGGGCTCTGAACGCCTTTCCCTGTGGAACTCCCCCGTGATTTGAACATTGCTGGTACCATAATTAGCCCCAGCTTTGCAGTTTTACTGGCCCTTGTCTGGATGTTTTTCGAATTGTCCGGAACAGATAGGACTGTTGTCGGGATAGACCGAGCTGATGCTGCGGCTGGAGCAGGCGCTGATGTTCCTGCTGCTGGCGTCTTGACTACGGCACAAGGGAGACTCTTCAATTGATTTTTCGGAGGCATCCTGCCGATGAGGGACTGGGCGGGCTGTCCCGGCTGGATGTATTGAGCCCAGTGGTACACAAACAGAGTGCCGTGTGAAAGACAGAACACCAAAATCCAGTTCGGGGAGTCGTGGCGAGAAGCGAAAAACTGCCAAAGCATCCCCCGACAACAAGCAAGGCAAGGTAAGGGGCCAGTACTTAATTAGGAACTCGAGCTATACAGCATGATTGAAAGCAGCTTCCGGAGAGGGGAGAAGCGCCAGTACCGGCTCACTCGACCAGATGACTGGCCACCATCTTGCCTAACACACACCTTGTCTTTCTATATCATGTTGATTTTATTGTCTGTGCAAGCTTTAACATTATGTATTCACCCACACACCATTTGTAATTGAGTATGAGATGTGTGTGTAGGCTGTAATTTGTGCTACACTACTAATATTGTCTTTTGAGCTATGCCTGATGCTGTGCCTGGTCACACCGTGCTGACCTAGGGGTAATGTGATGTATGTTTTTTGGCCCTGTGCTTCATGTGTTAAGCAAAGTGGACTGTGTGTGCCCAGATTTGTAGTGTGCCCATCTGCCATACAGATGTCGCTGGAGCCTAGGTCACATCTATGCTCTTCATTGCCACACAGTGGAGTATGTGGAAATATGTTAGCGGACACTAACTGCAGGTGTGTTTAGCAAGAATGTTATTTCATGTAATGAGCTGGCACATACAAGGGTAGAGGCGATGGAGACTGATGTAACATTAGTTCTCATGTAGTCTAGACTCCGAGGTGATGGTGAAAGTACAATTTAGGAGAATGTCAGAGGGTGTGGGTTGTGACTAAAGTACATTGGCAGCTCTTGTGTTTGGGACATGGGGTACCCACATTGTCCCTATTTGAGTGATTGACATACAGGGGTGTGCTTCAGAGTATGCAAGCTTGATTTCCGGCTTCCATACTGCTCAAGGTATAGTAGGAATATGTAGATTTGATAGGGGAATATCCAGCTGGACAAGGTTAGATTGTGGCAGGTGATGAAAGCTGTGGTCTGTGGAACTATTGTGAAATTGGGCTGTGATGGTGTATTTTTTGATGAGTGAGGTTTGTTGATACTGTGCATGAGTCCATGGGGTTCTTGCTCATTGAAGTCTTATGTGGATGTGAGAGGGCCACATTGAGACAAGGTTTAACTAGTCATATGTGAGAGAGTGGACAAGTGTATGTGAAGATATGTGCACCAGTAGTGTGATTATGGGTGCTGGATGGTGCAATTTGAGGTGTTGTAGAGTTGTAGTACGTTGTGTTTGAATCTGCAGTTTCATCTTTTTCTCGAGTGACAATTGGTCGGACTTGTGCAGATATGAGTGTGTATATGGTGATTTGCACATGACTGAGTACACATCCATTGAGCTATGTATGCGTCTCTTGTTGTGAGATGTGGTTATGTGTGAAGTGTGCATGTCAGGGTATGCAGGGATGCTGCACGTTGTGGTATGAGTACAGTCAAAGGCATCACTGTGTAACTGTTTTTTGTGTCCTCATTACACCATGGTTACTGCAATCTGAGCCGGTTCGGAAAAAAAACCTCCCTCGATCCTTCTATGGTCCAGGCAGTTACATACAGCACCTTCCACGGCACCCAACTATCCTTCTTAAAAGAACAAGGGGGGAAGTGGCATAGCCTCCTTACCACCCAAATCCATGGCTTGATGTAATCATTGGACTAGTTTTCCGAATTTGTTATCAATGGTTACCTTTCAATCCAGCTAATTCAGAAAAGGCTCCCACACCTCAGCCGAGATACTTTTATCCCTTTTAATGTCAAATCTACATGTCCATTTAACCACGTTCAACCAGGTTATTACATGGGGCGGTTGAGGGTCTAACCAATGTTTACAAATTTCCCTTCTAGCCAGAAGAATTAAATAAAACAGTAAACCCCACTGTTTAAATCTTCGGGCCTGTTGGGATACATAATCCACTCCTAAGAGTACCAAAGTTTCTTTTAGAGTTATATTTTCTCCTAGCATGTCCCTTATATTGTTTTCCACAGAGCTCCAGAAATCCTTTAGCACTGGACATGTAAAAAAGACATGTAGGTCATTTGCCTTTAGATAGTTACACCTCTTACATCTTGGCATCGGCTGTTGCACACATTTTGATAATCTATGTGGTGTCCAATATAGCCTATGAATGACAAAAAAGTGATGTCTTTTAAGATAAGCTGCAGTAACAATGGCATATAGGAGTTTAACTGAGTCAAACCACAGAGCATTCATACTACCAGTTGCCACCAACTTTATTTCCTACATTCGTAGCCCATGAAGTAAGCTGTAGGTATTTGAACCTTGAGAGCCTGCTGCCCGTCTTAATGTTCAACACTCCCCATGTGACCAACGCGCCTTCTGATGTTAGGTCAACCCATTGTTTAACTCCTGCCTGCTTTAAGGGTAAGCTGAGGGCATCCTTCAGGCATTCCGGTGTCCCCGGGGAATTCCATATTGGGACAAACTCTGAGAAATAGATGATCTTAAGGATCCATCTCACTGCCAGCCAGAGACTTTAAGCTGCTTTCAGCACTTTTAGTCTTACTTTAAAAAACAATTCTAGCCCCCAAGTTTATAGAGAAATGCTCCACCGGCTTCTTTGGTCATCTCACTCAAGATTAAGCCCCGCGTAGTGCTCTCAGGTTCTCCCACCAGCATATGGAAGTTCTTCCATTGAAAGGCCATACAATAAAGCCTAATATGTGGTAATGCCAGTCCCCCTTTTTTTAGACATCTTCTGAGTTTTTTCCAAGACAGCAGTAGCCCCCGGGAAGCCCAAAAATGTTTGAAATCTTCCCTTGGATTTTCGTAATTTCCTCTTTTTGAAAGCTGAGTGGTATACTGTTAAAAAGGTAAGTTAGTTTTGGTAGTACTTACATTTTACTCATATTAACCCTCCCATATATAGACAGTGGTAGGCTTTTCCACCTGGCTAAATTCCTGTCTATCACCTTGATAACACGCTTCAAGTTTAGTAGGGGGATTTTGTGAATCTTCTCAACGATTATTATCCCCAAATATTTACTCTCCGGACAAACTCTACCTCCCCATCCATCCATGTTCCAACACATTACCTCTGCTTTTTCTAAATTAACGAGATATCTTGAGAGTAAGCCAAATTCAGCAGTCAGATGTTCTATTCTTGACAATGTTTGCGTTGGGCAGAGGTGTAAACTACGACATCATCTGCATATAATGCTATTTTACTATGCGTCAGGAGTTGGTTCATGGGAATGATCTTATCATCTAACCTTAATTTGTGTGCGAGTGGTTCCATATATATATCGAAAAGAAGGGGGGGACAGGGAGCAACCCTGTCTCGTCCCCCTCCTAATTTTGAATCCTCTTATTAGTTCTCGATTCAGCAGAATTTTAGCCGTTGGTTGCTCATATAACATTTGGACTGCACGGATTAAATTAGAACTAAATCCCATTGTGTCTAGAACGGCCCACAACAATGACCTGCAAACCCGATAAAACGCTTTGGCGGCGTCTATTGTGATCACTGTCAATGGGATTGATCTTTTAACCGCTAAATCTATGGTTCCTATTAATGAGAGTGTTAGGTCTTGTATCTGTCTCTTAGGGACAAACCCTTTCTGGTCAGGGTGTATCAGTTGTGTTGCCTCCTTAGGCAATCTCCCCGCCAATATACCTGTGTATATTTTTAGATCAACATTTATTAAAGATATAGTGTGGTATGAATCAGGATTTTTCGGATCCTTGGCAGGTTTTAAAATTAACATGACAATAGCCTTATTCCAAGCATTTGGGATTTTCTCCCTCACCTTATATATAGCATTGAAAAGAGACGTCAATTCTGGGGCTATCTCTTCTGATAACAGCTTGTAAACCACAGCCGGAGTTAGGGCCTGCCTCCTTACCGTTCTTCATATGCTTTAATTGTTCTCTTATTTCTACCTCATAAAACGGGGAATTCATCCTGTCTCTCCCTTCTCCTGTTAACACGGGGAGAACGATATTACTAAACCAGCTCTTTAAGGCCTCTGCATCTGGTCTTTCTGACTCTGAATAGAGTTCTGAGAAGAGTGTTACCCTTCTTTCCTGCATTTACTCCTCATTATTGGATACATACCTCTCTAGAGTTATAACCAGCTCTTTAATATGATTTCTTTCCCTATCAGCCCTCGCCTTCCAGGCTAGGAGAGCTCCAGCTCTCCATATTCAAAATGTTGCTTACAGCTTGCCTCCCACCGTTCCCTGCTCTTTGTATCCAATTTCAACCTATAGCACAATCTGGCTTCATCCAGCTTTTTTGCTGTCTCATTATCACAATATACATCTTGCTGTACTCTCCCTTCCAAAATCCCTATCTCTTCCTCCAGTTTTGGTAGTTCAGCTTGTTTTGCTTTATTCTAATATGAAGCTAGATTTTGCATTACCTTTCTGATATAGGCCTTATAGGTGTCCCAAACGACACTGATTGGTGTAACAGAACGTGGTTAGAGCCAGACAAGTCACTCAATCCTTAATTCCCATGGGTGTCTAGTTTTCAAAAATGTATAGGTTTACTAGGTTTCCCTAGGTGCTAGTAGAGCTAGGGTTCAAAATCTATAGCTAGGCACTTTGCAAAAAAGGGGTCCGTTTTTAACTGAAAATGTGTTGTGTCCACACTGTGTTTTGGGCCATTTCCTGCCATGAGCACTAGGCTTACCCACCCAAGTGAGGTACCATATTTCTAAGAAGACTTTGGGGAATGCGGGGTGGGTAGAATTGTGTGGATCCACGCCGATTCCAGAACTTTCCACCACAGAAATGTGAGGGAAATGTGTTTTTTTTTTTACAAATTTTCAGGTTTGAAGAGAATTCTGGGTAACAGAACCTAGTGAGAGCCAGACAAGTCACTCCATTCTGGATTTCCCTCGGTGTCTAGTTTTCAAAAATGTATAGGTTTGCTAGCTTTCCCAAGGTGCCGGCAAAGCTAGGGTTCAAAATATACTGCTAGGCACTTTGCAAAAAAAGGGTCAGTTTTCACAGAGAAAATTTGGCATGTCCACGTTGCGTTTTGGGCTGTTTCCTGTCACGGGCACAAGGCCTACCCACACAAGTGAAGTACCTTTTTTCTCAAAAGACTTTGAGAAATGCAGGGTGGGTGGAATTTTTTGGATCCACGCAGATGCCAGAACTTTCCATCACAGAAATATGAGGAAACAGTATTTTTAACTAAGTTTGAGGTTTGCAAGGTATTCTGGGTAAAAGAACCTGGTGAGAGGCACATAAGTCACCCCATCCTGGATTCCCCTTGGTGTCTACTTTTAAAAAAGGTACAGGTTTGCTAGGTTTCCCAATGTGCCGGCTGCGCTAGGGCCCAAAGTCCACAAGTAGGCACATTGCTAAAAACAAGGCTGTGCCTAGGGGGCTTTCTGCTGCCCTGGGGGGAAATCAGGGGTGGGAGTGTTAGCCTGTGGCTATTTTTTTGGCAGTGGGGGCATTAGTATGCCCATTCTGGGCAACTGCTACCCCCATGCATAAAAAAATCCAGCGTAATTGCTGGCGCCCAGTGGACTTTCTGCCTGGGGCAGATCAAGGGCCACTGCCCCCATCCACCCCCCGGGGGGGTAGAAAGACTGTGGAATATTTGGGGGGAGATGTGTGCATTGACGTGCCCATTCTGGGCTGACCTCACCCCTGAATTTAAAAATACGAACAATACTGAGGCCTAGTGGGCTTTCTGCTCTCCCCAGAGGGCAGATAATGGGCTATTGCCCCAATATGTCTCTGGGGAGGGGCATAAAGACTATGGTACCTGTGTTTGGGGTGGGGGCATTATCATGCCCATTCTGGGCAGTCTACACTCCTACATTATTAAAAAGAAAAACCCTGGGGGCTTGTGGGCTTTCTACCCTGTTCCCAGCAGCAAATCAGGGTCTGTTGCACCCATATGCCCCTGGGGGGAGCACAAAGACTTTTGCACTTTTTTTGGGGGGGTGGGGGTATTGGCCTGCCCATCTTGGGCAGCCCCCACCCCTACATCAATAAACAATCCCTAGTTTCTATTGGGCTTTCTGCCCCGCCAGGGGGGGCAGAAAGTCTGGAATTTTACTGGGGTGGGGGCATTGTCATGCCCATTTTGGGCAGCCCCCACCCCAACATCAATAAAAAAATATCCTCAGTACCTAGTGGGCTTTCTGCCCCCAGGGGGGCAGATTGGGGCTACTGCTCCTGTCTGCCCCCTGGGGGCAGAAAGACAGACATGTCTCTGGAGGGGGGCTTGGGGCATTGTCATGCCCTTTTTGGGCAACCCTCACCCCAACATCAATAAAAAAAATCCCTGGTTTCTATTGGGCTTTCTGCCCCCCCGGGGGGCAAACATACTGACATTTTGGTGAGGGGATGGGGCATTGCCATGCCCTTTTTAGGCAGCCCCCACCCCAACGCCAATAAAAAAATCCCTGGTGTCTAGTGGGCTTTCTTCCCGACCGGGGAGCAGATTTGTGTCTACTGCCTCCATCTGCAGGGGGGGCAGATAATTGTTGTGCCCAAAAAACAATGGGGGGAGCAAAGGCTGTTGCCCAAGGGGCCACTCCCCCATCTCTGGTGCTAGTGGGTGGATCCCTGATTGGGGATCGCCCTCCTGGGGTGATCCCCAAGCAGGGATCCAGTAGGGAAGGGTACCATTGGAAAGAGGAGATTCTCCCCTTTCCAACGATACCACTCCCAAGTGTTTCGGTGCTCGGGCCGAGATAGCCCCACGAGCCCTACAACACTGAAAATTAAACTAAGTTTCAGTTTTGTTTTCATTGTATGATGACAGCTCGCCATGCACATGATCGTCATTACTTTGAAAACCTGTGAAGGACCTCAGGAGGTTGGGGTAGCTCTTCCCCACCTCCCGAGGCCCCAATAAAAATGGAAATCCCTCTGCTGTAAACAGCAGAGGGATTTCGTGCCCCAGCCCTCATGACGGAATGGGCCTGTCATGAGCACTGGAGCACCAGTGCTCATGACAGAACCATTCTGTCATGAGCACCGAAGGGCTTATGTCATGATGCTGGAACATTGGCTGCCAGCCAACTGCTTAGGGGGTTATTTGCCCCACAAGTGAATGGGCAGGGATGTGTGTTGTTATGGCACCTTTGCTCTGACTTGTCCAGACATGCATCCCCACACTTCCCAGTAGACTACACACATGTGAATACACATTGCATTATGACTTTGAATGGCCAAGGTGAAGTGGCACCAGGGGAGTAGACTCACAATGATGGAATCTCTGGTTGTGCTGAGGACACCACTCTGCAGTGAGAGCAAACTCACATGTGACACTGGAACACTTCACCCAGTTCCATAGGTGTTGGCATTGTCAATGTCTTGGTAGCTATCATCTGGTATGGCAAGGGTGGGCCTTGTAGGTGTACATGAAGGCTCCCAATCAGAACTTTGTACCCTGCCCTAGAGTTTGAGGTGCATGTGCCTTTGTTGTGGGTCTGCTTGATGGATTCCTGGATTTTTAGACAGTGTTAACATTCAAAATGTAGCCAAAGCAGATTTTTCTTCTGCACATCTTCCACTATCCTCACAAAATGTAGCATTTACCCTATTTTGCAGATAGCTATGTGGATTGTGTTTGTGAGCCATAGCTTGAGCCTCCCTCCCCTGGCGCCGTCATCATGGCTGGCAGATTCTCTTACACATTTGGCTGTGCTTTGGAGCCTCCAAATCCAGTTGGTGTATCCTCTTTCCAGAGACTCATGTGCCATCCAACTCTTCTGCAGTGCACGATATGCATGAGAGAAATGGCATTAGTCATTAGCTACACATACTTCAGCTTTTGTAGTTTGGTGTAGACTTGCTGTGAATGACATGCAACAAAGTTGACAGTGTACATGTTCTGATTCTGAGTTGTGTGCAACGCACCCAGGCCACACATGGTGACTGTCTCCAACGTTGTTGTTGGTTCATGATTTTCTCCATTGCAAGTAGGAATGTAGTCTACAGATGTGGCACTGACAACTGTGACACAAACACTTCTGGCTTGTTGCAGTGGGAGGCTCATAAATCAGCTTTGAGTATTTGTGTACTCGTGTGCTGTCAGGTCTGGTATCCTCTGTGCTTCAGTATACACAGACTCATCACTTCATTCTTCTGTGAGTATAAGAACTCCTGTTGCCCTGCGAGGTTTGAGTGTGTATTGTCGTAAACGGATGCTTGGACTATGTGTCACATACATATGTGTAGGTATGGCACTTTCTGTTCCACCGTCAACTGTGTGTATCTCCTAGTATGTAGTGGGCTGGGTGTACCCACCTGATGCTGACATTCCCTCATTGGTCATACTCAACATGCTAGGAACCCATGGTAGAATTATAATCACAATGATGCCTGGGCACTCATGGAGTTATTGCCATACATTCCCTCATCATTGCTGTCATGGTGGCCTCCACGATGTCACCTGTAGATGGAGGTTTCAACGAGGCACAATGCTGCTGATCAAGTGGGGGGTTAGACTGGTCAATAGTGACTTTGCTCCCTGCAAGGCCCCTACCTCCATTACAGTCTCCTTGAAACTGCAATGCCCTGAAAGTCATGGTTGGGTGTGTGAGAAAACACTGTTACTTGCAAGGCACGTGACACAGGGCACAGCAGTGTGTCTGTTCTGAAGTCTGGCCACCATCATCAATTTTCAGCACAGCAGCTCAGCGGACCGGATACTGGCACCACAGTGTTGTGGCCTGGTGAGGAATGATGAAGGGAGCCGGCTCCACCGACAAGTCACCTCGGTGCACCCGCTCATCGACAAATGCCTGATTGCCCAGATTGCCAATCCAAGGCCTACACAGGCCACTTCCTGATTGGACTCAACATGCATATGGCTCAGTGGGGTTCAGTCCCCCTGTTGTGTGTGTCAGGCCAGGCTGACACAGCTTACACACACAAACACACATGTTGTAATTTATCTGATGTGGGTGGCCGGCCTGTTGACTTTGTGCATCAGCATCCATGTATTTCACCTGTATTTGAGGGGCATTGCGTGGATGTTGCTCTTTGTTTTTTTCTTTCCTGACCTTGGGCCTCTAACTTCTCCACTCTGGCCATTCCTTAACCTTGCTAGTCAACGTTACTGCCACAGTGTGGGATTGCGTTTCATTCAAAGTGAGAATTGGCTTAGGTTATTTGGTATTTGCAGCAGCTTGTACACCAAATGTGTGATGAATTTTGGGTCGTAAAATGTTATATAGTCCAACTACACATTGCTGGGAGTGTTAGCCCACCAAACCCCAGATTGGCTACACATAGTTGTGTGTATGTTACCCCTCCAAACAATGCTTGCCTGTACTTTGTTGTGGGTATTTGGCCCCTATGCCCACATTATGTCTACATGGTGTGGGGGTTTTGCCCCCAAAAGCCCTTATGAGTATGCCATGCTGAGGGGTTTGACCCCCACAATCGCCAATTTGCCTCTACATTGCAGGGGTGTTATCCCCCAAACCCAAATTGGGGGCAACATTGCCGGGGTTTTACCCTCCCAGACCCCTAATGACTAGATGTTGCTTGGGGAGTTGGCTACCCAAACTCCAAATTGTCTCCACATTGCTGGGGGATTACCCTCCAAAACCACATATTGTCTCCATATTGCTGGGGGGTTAGTTCCCCAACCCCCCATAGGGTACGCAATGCTGGAAGTGTTAGCCATCCACCCCCTATAGGCATTAGATTGCTGGGAGTGTTAGCCATCCACCACCCTGTACAGTAGACAATGCTTGGAGTGTTAGCCCTCCACCCCCTTGTGGGCATTAGATCGCTGGGAGTGTTAGCCATCCACCCCATTATAGGTATTAGATTTCTGGGAGTGTTAGCCATCCACCCCTCTATAGGGTGGGCAATGCTGGGAGTGTTAGCTATTTACCCCCTATAGGGTAGACAATGCTGCAAGTATTCCCCCCACCACAATAGTGACTGTGGTTTCTCACAAGCTGTGTGTAATATTGCTTTTTGCAGGATAGTGGCATTTTTGTGTGTGGTGGTGTCTGACTTACAATCTGCGATGACCGCATTGGTTGGGGTTGTAGTATTGGCTGTAGGCATAGAGTATGGGTATAACCTGAGCGATAGGATACATGGCTGCACCGTCTCATTCACAGGAATCATGTTTTGGCGCGCTTCGGAGCTGAAATACTCCCCTTCCTGATGCTCTGACGTGTGGGTAGTGGTGATGGATTCGGCGCATGAGAAGTAGGCTGTTTGTAACCAGGCTGGGAATATGCTTCCGGACGACTCCGTTCAGCTTTTATGGAGGCTTCTGGGTGGGAAAATTAAGATGGATTTGAAGTGACGAGTTTTTTAACAAGCAGGGGTTTTGAGCATTGTACTTCGTCGTTTGGAAGAGGCAGCTTCCAGTGCAAGTCGATCAGAAGCTCCCACTCCGGACGGCTCTGGAAAGACCTTTCTGACGGGATCATATTAAACCCCTTAGTGTCTACTGGAGGTTTCCTTACATGGGTATTAGCATCAGGCAGATTACCTTTTCTCTTGTCTTCTTAAATTCACCATCCAAATGAATTTTTTGACAATAACATACATAGAATTATTTTTGGAATTGCTTGTCAGTGAAATTAAGAAATTTAAAACATTAAGTTTCAGGTCTTTTTTACATTGACAATAACTTTCCATAAAAGGCCTATTCATCTTTTCTTACGGCAGAATTTTTTTAAATTTTTAGTGCTCTTTCCAATATCAATACACTCAGAAACATTCATATTTGTCTTAGAAATTAGAGATGTGTGGTTGATTTACACCTCCCTGCATGTATCGTAATACCCCTCCAGGCATTCAAATCGCACCAAAAGGTTCGACAAATTCCACAAAAAAAGCCAAATGATTGAACCCAGGCATAGTCCTCAATGATGGTAAAAAATCTTACATAATATTTCTACTACTTAAGCATGGTCACTTCATTTGTACTAAATTGTGATAACCTGGGTGTAGTTTGCAGAGTATTGCTATGCGGAACTCTGTGAAGTGGCTTCTGTGCATACCAAAATGAGTAAGTGACTTCTGTGAATACCAAAATGGTAGTAAGTTTAGGATTTTGACTTAAGTTAGTTCTGTGAATCGGGCCCAGAGTGATTGCAGACAAAGTCTTGAACCAGAGCAAGTATTATCAATGGAGTCATAATATATGTGATAAGTAAAGTAATATGTGAGGTCATAAGCTATGCACGATGAGATGCATGTGCTAGTTCCCTAAACTATAAATGTCAAATTTCAATTATATCATTTGAGAAGCCATCATTGCTGTACTATATGAAGTCTATAGCTAGGAGATTCCAGTGTTTTTTTTATTTATGAATATTCGTTTTTAGCCCATTTCAACACCTAACTATACATCACTTTAACCTTGGAATACTATTGAACACATGTCAATTAGTTCACACTGAATATCATCCAAACGTACGTAGTTCAACTAGTGGCATGCAAGGTAATTTAATATGACCTGGTGAACTATGACAGGAGATACAAATGGATACAAATGGATTTGGATCTGGAATTATGACAGAGATCGATATTGAGAATGGTTGCACATATGGATTGTCAAATGAATAGAAATATAGACAAATTTGAGTCAACACATATGCCTCGCTATGTACCCCAAGTTGTGATTGTGATTGATGATGCTCAAGAGAGATCTTACTCAGCGATATCTGGTGGCTTAGTTGAAAGAGCAACTAGCCATATAGTAGATTATGAATATCCAGCTACTAACAATATATTGAGATTTAATTTGCGTTTGGATTTTCTATTTGGTGGATGAGAGAAATGTAATTATATTTTTGCATAATTTTATGGATCTTAATGTATATTTTGTTTTAATTTGTGTTTATAAGGGGTTGCCGGTCTTTTTAATCCACCCAAATATATTAATGAAAACATATAGAAACAAATGTAAAATGTTCTCACATGTCAAGGCAAAAATGTCCAAAATGCACAAAACACACACATATTGTGAGAAAAGTGGTGTATTGTATGGCGTGGTTATGCTATCTCAAAATAATGATGTAATACATTCACAATACTAACTTGGGTCTAGTCAGTCTCATTTGCTAAAACTTAGGTCAACTCTAGGTGACTGTGGCTTTGAGCAGTCAGGCTTAAACAAAAGAACATTTGTAAAGCATTTTGAAGTATTTTTTTTTTGTCCTCATTTGCCTTGACCACACATGACGAGAAGAATAACCTCCATCTTTCATTTCGTGTCCTGGTAATCTCGTTGTTTGGTACCATCCACCAGAGACATTTATTTACTGAATGGAGGGTCGTGGGAAAGAGATTTTTGCTCCACCTAGGTTTTCACATGACCTGTCGGACATAGTGCCTGTAAGACCCTTTTGGAAGTCCGAGGAGCATTAAAGGCAAAATCATAGGACCCGGGAAAAAAGAAAAAACCCTGGACTCTTATCTCCATGACTTCAGTAAATCCCAGAATGCCAGTTTATTCTTATTACAGGATCTGGCCATATCCATCTTAGACACTTCATACAGCGAGGTCAGTCACTCTGAATGTGTTGGTGCTATTGGCTCTACTCAATACTTGCATATTTGCCTCCTTGCCAAGAGTATTGCGTAGAAGAGTAGAGATCTTGCAGAGCCCACAATATTGTCGTCTAAACCAAAGATAATTAGCTGTAAGCTAATGGTCAGAGGGACCCTCAGGATGGATTTCAGAGATGTTATAACATTGTCCCAGAACTCACATAGCAGGGGGCAATCTTTGAACATGTGTTTGTCCGATGCTTCTGGATATCCACATTTATTACATGCTTTACCAGGCTGGAATTTCAATAGTTTGAGCGGGGAAAGGTACGCTCTGTGGGCTGTAAAGATGTGATTACGCCTAAGCCAAGCAGGTTTAACTGTTTTATACAGAGTGTTAAATTAATCCATCCACAGGGAATCACACTGGATATTTAACTGTTCTCCCCATAGGTCATCTGCCAGTTTAAATTCGCCATCTACTTCCTCCGCAATATCCCAGTACCACATTGAGACCTCCCTTCTCCCTCCTAGCTTTACCAAGAGCTGCTCTTCTAAATTACTATCCTTCCCAAGTGGCACTTTACTCTTTGCCTGTGATAGGACCCAACTATTCAATTGAAGATATTTAAACTTGGATAGGCCGGGCCCCACTGCCTCTCGAAGATATTCCCAGGAAAGCAGAACAGCCCCTTCCAACAGGTCTCCCCACGTCATAAACCCAGACTCTCTTAAGGGTGTGCTAAGACTATCCTGAAGGCATGCAGGAGTACCCGCGGAATCCCATAGTGGTGCCCTTTTTGAAAAATAGCTCAGCCCTATTCTTCTTCTAATTAATAACCAGCTTCTGGCTATTGACTGCAGAGTCTTCAATGTAACTTTAAAAAAAAAATTCTGGTCTCCAAACTTAACAGAAAACCATCTTCCGACAGGTCTGAACCTTTTAGCATAGCCCAAAACATCTCGCCCACAGTTGTGGTGGTAGGCATCTTCAGCAACATTCGCAAATGGGACAGCTGAACTGCCCATGCATAGTATTGAAGATCGGGCATTGCTAAACCCCCTTTCTCCCTCTTCCGCCTAAGCTTTTTCCAAGCTAATCTAGTGGCTTTTTGCTTCCAGATGAATAAATTTAGCACACCTTGACATTTCGCTAATTGTTTCGTGTCAAAAGTGAGTGGAATAGAGTTGAAGAGAAATGTTATCTTAGGGAGGATAGACATTTTAACTTAATTAATCCTTCCCAAGATTGATAGGGGAAGGTGCATCCATGAGTTTAGCTGTTTTTGGCATTCTTGTGATCAAGGTTAAATTCCGGGATATTCTCAACTTTCTTGGTGATTCTAATACCTAAATAGCGCATGGTGGAAGCAATATGATGATGCGTATTCTCCATATTCCATGTCATTATCTCGGTCTCGATCCCGATATTGTGCCAAACTCATCTACATGTGCCATAATCGCAGAAAAGGCAGTATCAAGATCTGCTGTAAAGATCAAAATGTCGTCTGCATAGAGGGCCACCCTTTTCTCCCACTCTCCGTATTTAAATGGGACGATGTTATTGTCTTCTCTGAGTAGCTGTGCAAATGGTTCTATATAGAGATTAAACAGGAGAGGGGAGAGGGGGCAGCCCTGTCGTGTACCCCTAGTGATTGTAAAGGGATCTGTCAAAGTACCATTAACAAGTAGTCTGGCTGTAGGGGCGTTGTACAACAGTTTTATAACACGGCAGAAGCCTCTTACTACATTAAACTTAATCAGCACATCAGAGAGGTATGGCCAGTTAACCTTTTTAAAGGCTTTATTCGCATCTAATGTTAATAGAGCCAGGGGGAGGATGAAGGCAGACGCGATGTCAATAGCACCTATTAGATCGTAAGTTAGGTCTGCTAACTGCCGCCCTTGAATAAGGCCTTTTTGATCTTCGTGGATGATATTACCCACAACTCCCCCCAACCTTTTTGACAGGATGGCAGTAAAGATTTTATAGTCACAGTTAAGGAGTGAAATGGGGCAGTAAGAGCCGCAGTCAGTCGGACATTTTCCAGGTTTTAATATTAGAACGACTGTGGCTTCACTCCAAGACCCTGGGGGAGCTTCTCCCTTCAAAAGAATGCTGTTGAAAAGCTTCACCAACACTGGGATTATAGGCTCTTTAAGAAGACGATTTACCTCTCCTGGAAGGCCATCTGGCCCTGTCGCCTTTCCTATTTTAGAGAGATTAATTGCCTTTCTAACTTCGTCTTCAGTGATTTCTTTTTCTAGCCCAGCTTGTTGTTCATTCGTGAGACTTGGTAGGCAGATCTTTTCGAGCCAATTTTTCCTTTTTTCAAGATCACCAATTGTATCCTCCGTATAGATGTTTTGGAAGAACTCGCGAAAGGCTATGCCTATACCTGAGTTGGATGCTCTAAGCAATGTCTCCAATTCAACCTTAATCTGTTTAACACCTTGGCTGCTAGGCGTTTTCCCGCTGTGTGCTGGAAATTGCTGTTTTACTTTATTTATGACGAGCTCAGCTCGTCATCAGCACAGCTCAACTGTGCATCATGACGAGCTGAGCTCGTCATCAGCATCGAAAGGGTTAATATGGTATGGTACCTGATCCGATTTTACTTTCCACGCGAGTAGCTTTCCGGTGCTTTCACCAAATTCAAAGTGGGATATTTTACTCGCTTCCCACCTGCGAGCAATTCTCTCCTGGAGAATGTTCTCTAGTTGTTTTTTAAGTGAATCTAGTTCTTCTAGGTCTACTTTCGGAACTGGTCCTGATTGACAATTCAGTTTTAGTTGTAGTCTATCCATCTCTTCTTCCAACCGCTTGATATTGTTCCTAAATGTCTTTTTCCTGAAAGAAGCTCAATTCGTTATGCAGCCTCTCCAATAGGCTTTTAAGGTGTCCCATACAACTGCTATATTAGTTGTGTCTAGATTCATTTCGGGGGATTGACTGGTCTCAAGTTCAAAACATGTATCTCATCCTCCTCTAAAAGAATTGTACTGAAAAAAGACCATGATCTAGGCTGTTGTTGCTGTGGGAAAGAAAGACCAAAAGCTACTGCTGAATTGCCTGATAAGTGGGATGGAAGGTACTCGATATGTTTAACCAAATCCTTTAGAGTGTAACTAAATAATGCATAATCAATTATAGATCTGTGATGGTATTTTAAATTGATACATAAAAAAATCCTGGTTGATCACCTGAGCGCTCCCTCCAAATATCTGAAAGACCGTTTTGCCCCATTATATTAATAATGGTATGCCGTGATTTAGAGGGGACTACCGCTTGTGACTTGGGGGATTTATCTAAACCAGGGTCTAAGACAATATTGAAATCTCCCACCCAAATAATAGGATCAGGGAAATTGATCAGATGGTTACGAATCGTATCCAAACAGGAAGGATCATCCTGATTAGGACTGTAATAGACCACCAAAGTGATAGGCATATCGCCTAGTAGCATTTTTAAAATGAGCCATCTACCACTAAAGTCTTCCCTACATTCCAATACTTGTGCCTTAGCTTGTTTTTTAAATAAAACCATCACCCCTCTGATGTTTGCTGATTGGTCTGTACAAACATAGGTGTCAACCCACTTCTGTTTTTTTAGTATTTCTAATGACTCTGCCTTTAAAAAATGTGCTTCCTGTATGGCAATGGCCTGCGCCGGCGAATCTCTTAAGTATTGTAATATTTTAGCTCTTCTATTCTTTGTGCGCAGGCCATTGACATTCCATGACAGAAACTGTATCAATGCCATCTTCGGTCTTTTACCACCACCTGTACTGCCATCAGACAAGCCCAGCCCCCGTATGAATCCAATCTTACTTTGTCTCCAAACCTACCCTGAACCGAGACCAGGGCTCTCTGAATTATCTCACAATGGAAGTTGAAATCAAAAACATAGTAATGGAGTGTCAACAAATGAGGATATTTTACTCGTATTCCCCCCGTGCCCTTCCCCCACCCTTTGGGAAACCCATCCCTTATTTGCGTGCACTGCATCTGCTAACGCCCCTACCCCGCCACATAGCACAGCATGCACTGTCCACAATTATCCAAATTATGCAAAATTATCCAGTGCTACACCAAGTGTTTAACGCAATGTTAAAGATATACCATCAATATCCTAACCCACCACGCAATTTAGTAAGAAAGAGAAAAACAGGTTTTGTTTTTGTTTTTATTTTTTATTTACTTTTTTTATTTTTATTTTATTCTCCCTTTTTCCTTTCTATATTGTTTTTCAGTCATTTTTTTCCCCTGCATCCTTTTTCATTTCCATCCTTCCAAACCTTACCATCCATTCTGTTGCCTCACGGCTTATTTCTATAGGGTTTTTATTTATTTATTTGTTTTTTTTCCTTTTCTTCTCCCCCTTTTTTTTTTCCTTTCCCTTTTTTATCACTTTAATATTTACTTTCCCCTGTTTTACCTTTTTTTTTTGGCTGTAAAGGACATCATTACTTCTCCTGAGTGGGAGAACCTCAACTGAACTAATCGGTTATTACTTAAGGTTCTGCTCATTCCTTTTCCCTTGACGCGTCTCTCAGGGACTCAAGTAGTTCGTCTGGCTCGTGTGGGGTTCTGATATTATGCATTTTATTATTAAACATAATCTTAAGGAAGGCAGGAAATCTCATCTGCACTGTAGCCCCCAGTGACCTAAATTTGTCCATTCTCTGGCCCAATTTCCACTGGCGTTCCAAAGTCACTTTAGATAGATCTGAGCGGAGCTCGAACAAAAAATCTGGACCCTTCAACGATTTAGACTTGAGTGCCAAGTTCAAGATCTTCTCTTTTACGGCATAAGTAAGGAAATTTACAAGAATCTTCCTCGGTTTTGGTCTGTTAGGATTAAGATGAAATGGATCCCTATGAATCCTCTGAATGTCTTTTTCTAGGGATGAATGACGGTACAACGCATGCCTTTACAACGCGGTTTTTACAACGCATACCATTACAACGCATAGCGCTTTGGGGTGCTGGATAGTGAATATTTTAATGTACTATTCCAACTCCAGTCCACGTGGATAGTAGGGAAGGTGTTGGATAGTAAATTAAATCTATTCCCTATCCTAGAGCGCCCCCCAGCGCAATGCGTTGTAATGGTTTGCGTTGTATTGGTTGCGTCGTAATGGTAGTGCGTTGTAAATGTTTTGTTGTAAAGGCTGCATACCTTTTTCTAGGAACCCCACTGATTCCTCGAGGTTCAGAGAGTTCTTGAGCAATACCACTATGTACGTCTTTAAGTCACTCCCTTCCTTGCCCTCCAGAATTTTTAGGAGGCGTAGATTGTTCCTGCGGGAGTGGTTCTCGAGAGACTCAACTCTCTCTCGCAGAACATCACCATCCCTGCGCAAGGCTTGCATTGTAACTTCTGCTGACCCTAGATTAGCTTTGAGATGTTTAACAGAGCCATCCAAGTTTTCGGTTCTTACATTCAAGAGATCCACTTTCTTCTCTAGGGCGTCGCATGCTGCTCTAATCTCAGACTGATTTTCTTCAGAGACTGCAAACCCCTGTTTTATATCATTATTTAATGACAAGAAGAGGGCCTCTATCGAGTTACTACCTGTACCTGCACCTACACCTGCACCTTTCCCTCCTCCCCTCTCACAGGCCATTGAAGGGGCAATCTCTGCACGAGTTTTAGTGGGAACAATGGGGGTTAATGAACCCTCAGACATCGTTGTCATACTTGCTGAGGAGGATGAAACTGCCAAGAGTTGTATCCCAAGGGACTTGAGAGGGCTAGTTGTAGTAGCAGAGGTAGATATCGCCATAGTAGAGTTAGTAGAACTCAGGGGGTTAGCCATCCTAGAGGGGGTAGCGGGTGGAGACATAGATTCTCCTACGTGGGCAGGAGAGCCGCCCTGCTCAGGAGAGGTTTCTTGATTTATAACATGCAGTATCTGGGGTTGTACCTTGAAGATAGAATGTAGCGAGGGGGTGATCTTAATAGAAGTGGCCTTCAAAGTGGGCTTTACAGCGCCTTTGCTTCTAACCCCTTTAACACTCCTCCCCTTCACTTGATAGTTCTGGAAAGCAGTGTCCCGGCCCCCCGAGACACTTCTCCTTTTAGTTTAGCTTCAGGTGTGCCTTTAAGAGATCCTGGTGTACAAGTATCCCTTTCTAAGCTGCACCCATCACTATACAGCAGTTTCTTTGGGGTGTTCTTATCAGACTTCCCCTTTCTTTTCGGCCCTTTCTTGCGTGTGGCAGGTTTAGTAGGTTTTTCAAGGATTCCAGTGTCTCTACTGCCCAAAATCGGAGCCAAAATCGGGACCAAATTATGTGTGGAGGGGCTCTCTAATAACGTGTCTCCATTGCTCTTACCTGAAAAAAATGACTTGTCCCCACACTTGCCTTCAGGACTATGATCAAGCGCAGGTCAAACAGAGGACTCAGAAGCGCAGCGTGTCAGAAGCGAAGGGCGAAAAGGATGCGGAGAACTCTGTCCGTCCGTGGGACACATCCAAACAACCCTTCCCCGCTGCTGCCAGAGGAGGTGAGTCCGGACCACAGCTTAGGATAGTCAAAAGCACCGCGGCTTCATAGCGTACTCCAAAGGCTGCAGGGAGGGGAGCACAGAGCTTGGACACGCGCTGCCGCTTAGCTAGCGGGAGCCATGTTTCCCCAAGCATTTTGAAGTATTAAAATAACAAAGTAGGAAAGTCATACAACATGAAAGAAATCCAACACCATATTATATTAATTTATAGACAACAAACTGAGCAAAATCCACTGGAGAGTTCTGGAGATATATATTTTAAGTAAATCATAAATCACTGCTTTGCAGGGAAAAATTCCAACAAGCATTGGTAATCACACTGTTTGGGAACTTTGTAAAACATTTTAAAAGTTGTGTTCACCCATTCCAGCCTGCTTTGTGTGACCAACACTAGCATGAGTTCAAGGGGGCCAGTAAGGAGTTGTAGGATGGGTACTTTGTCACCAAAGCAGTCTTAAGTCCAGTTCTAGGTTCTGTGGGCGTACCACCATTGACTTAAACTGAGTGGTCCTGATGCGAGGTATACAGGATGCTGAAGATGCTGATGGTGCTTCGCGCATAATGGGGTCGTCCTGGCGCAACTACTCAGTCCAAGTGGGGCAACTTGACCACAGGGGTCGATGCCCTAAATGTCCTCTTTGGTCCAGCAGAAATCCAGTTTTCACTGAACCACTGGTCTCAGGTCACAGACAAATCATAGTTTCTCTTTTCGTGGGTGACCAAACTGCACTCTGAGGATTTTCCCTGATCCAGCAGAGTCAGGTGCATGTTTTGAGTGTTTAAACATTGGTGTAGGCTACACGTTGGTTGTCAGTGAATCGAATGTGGCAACTGACTGGCCAGAATGAGCTTCCTCAGATTCTGTGTCAGGAACAGGTAGTCATCCAAATGACTCTAGGAGTTCACCTCTTCTGTCTTCGGCTCGTGTGAATTGACCCCCAAGCCAGGCATCACAAGATGCAGTTGAAGAATCAGCAGGAGTAGTCCAGCATTTGGTGCAGCCTCTCTTGCCATGTCCCTGGAAAAGCATGGCAGTCCAGACATGAACTTGAGGCCAGGGGTGCCATATTTATACCCCGAAAGTGCCTTCAGGAGATGCAGCAGTCATTCGTCAATCACCTAGCAGATACCTACCCATTTTCTTACAACTACCTGCAATGTGTGGCATCCGCTATGCCTGAATGTACTTTTCTACCCCCTACTAAGATGGCAGAACTCCTCTTTGAGTTTATGGGAATTGGTAGCCCACTCAAGAGGCGTGACTCCTCAAGGCTACATGCCCATGGACAAATTATTTGGCAACTGTTCTCTCCTCATTAATCCTGACGTATACCCATCCACCTGAACAAAAGACCATCTCTTCACATGTGTGCTCACCATCTGCCCTTCAGAGATATCTTCCCCTTTGAAGTATGCCTTTTTTCGACTGTCCACCACTGCGCCGCCTGTGCCAGGGAACCACCACTTCCTGGTAGTGGTGCAGTGCACAAGCCTATATAATATGCACATCTGGTCCACCACGTTGTGACAAGCATAATATGAGTTTCCCCTCTACCAGCCTTTTCATTGTGGTCTGGTGGAGGGGTAAAGAAGAGGGTCCTGCAAGGGCTCCAATGCCCCCGCTGCCATGGGAATGCACGCACCCCAAGTTCCATCATGGCATGGAATTCATGGGCCATGCTGTTCTGGAACTTCTTTTGCGTTCCGATTGCAGTACCCATTTTAAGGGCAATGCCAAGGTGATGACAAACGAAAGGACCAAAAAACCTGCAAGGCACGAGTTGTACCCGTAATCTGGTGGACAGTCCCTGCACAGTTTTGGCGGTGCTGAGCTGGTGCAGAGCCGGGCTGCCTCAGCAAAGTCATGGTCAGCCCCTAAGTCTTCTCATGATTTCTCACATTTTTCTTCAAAGTATAATCAGTATAATTGATGCACGTTTGTCATTTTCCTTTCAAATGTGTTATAACCAGTTTTGTGCGTCTGTTAAAACATTAAGCAGCTTATAATATTAGTGATGGAAATGGAAATAGTCTTGCAAGGCACTTATGTGCACTTGGTTTGTTTTCTGTGTTAATAACATTGTGATCTGTTTTATTGTCATATACTAGACAATACATACATATGTTTTTAAGTGCAATAGCATTTTCTATTGGACCCAGCTAGAGTCCAACCAAAATGATTCAAACATGCAAAACTGTAAGTAACATTTTCCCATTGCCTCACTTGCTTAGTAACCGAATTGTGTGTATGCTCACTATTCTGAAATTTCTCAATTTTCAGGCACCATAGCACTCTTTATAAACTTGGAGTGTAGATATGTTCTTTTTCCTTCATGTATAATAATGTTCACAAGTACATTCTTACCACCAGCCATGCACAAAATGAAAAAATATATACTTATATGTGGGCAGATTTACAAGAAAGTGATGCATCTGTAAAGATGCTTCACTTTTCCTGCTCCACCATGAGCAACCCTTGCGCCACTATGGATGCACCTTATTTACAGTACGGCGCACCATGGCGCAAGGACTGACAGATGCGTCAAAAATTCTGACGCATCTGTTGACACAAAAGTCACGCATTGCTGGAGTTGTGTCGCAAGCACGATGCAACTCCAGCAATGCAGGGGGAGTGCTATCCTCATTGTGCTGCGTCACTCCTTATGCCTGCTTCAAGCAAGTATACGAATTTGACACAATGGTGTCCTAGAAGTGGCTCAGTGAAATCTTGTAGATTTCACTGCTTCACTTCTACGGGGCTTTTTTTGCATTGGAACGCCCACCATGCATACATCATACCTGGCGCAGGTATAATGTGGCGCAGGGCTTTACAACATGACATATCTCCCTAGATGCGTAATGTTGTAAATGGGCTGCATTTATACGCTGCTACTGCATCACAAAAAATGACGCAACTGCGGTGCAAATATGACCCAAGGGGCTTGTAAATCTGCCTCATAGTTTGTAATGCAAGTACTTGTTACAGAAAACCATTGCACCACACTAACAGCCTTGCAAAAAATAGATGCAATTAACAAATTAGCAGGGCTTCCATGGTAACTAGGCTACTCCACAAAACTTCCATATACCTGCACTAGGTGCCATATGTTCAAATGGCCTCATGCAAGTGCAAATTCTCCGCAAAATATATCAAACACAGTTGAAAGGTGCAGGGACCCAATTAATGTTTTCATTAAGGTTAAGTAAGTAAACCGCATTATGTAAATAAAGTCTATTGTGATTGCATGTCATGTCTAAGCATAACCACATCTGAAATTCAGAGCTTACATTTTTTTTCAAAGACTGAAAATACAATTGAACTATGTGAGTATTAAAATGTGGAGCACGTTGGCTGTGGAAACACTCTTAACAATTCAGGCAGAGACACTCTGTTGGGAGGCACACTGACAGAAGATAACAGAGAGGCTGCATGTGTATAAAATATGTAAACCAGCAGTTGTTTACCTGATTCAGCTCGCCAAAGAAAAATAAAGACTTAGAAAGATAAAAGAAAGATTTAAAAAGAAAACAAGCAGCATCGGAAAACATGCTAATATTACTTATGGCAACATTAAATTGGCATTAAAATGTTAAATTAAGCCACTTAATCAGAAGGCACAAGAGGAGAGCTAACTCTGTTACTCTGACCACAGAATCAATCAATTCTAACACCAGGAACAACAGAATAATTTAAGGGCTTTTCTAGCACTTAGATTAAAAGTAGATGTAAACAACATTCACTGCAGCCTCAGAGTGTCAATAGGAGGGCCATACTTTAATTGAGATATGCAAATGTATATGTAGTAATGTGCCAGGCTTTCTCTCTTTGAACACTCTATGAATGAATAAAAACACAATTGATATTATGACCTTTGTGTGTTGTATTTTGAAAAGAAATGTTGCCTGTGGAATGTAATTCAATTGATCCTACATATTATAAGTCCCAATTTGTATCGAATAAAAAATGCCAAAGCAAATAGACGTATATTGTGTTGCTCCAACAACAGAGGTGCAAATCATAATACACGCTTTGAAAATACATAGGTATCTGTGTATAAAGGAAATATTTTAACTGAGAGGATTAGAACACAACAGAAACAAATCTCAAGCTGTCTCTGAGGTCACTTATTGTTATATATGCCCCCACACACCGCATTATCCTACTCCTGTGAGCACCACATGGCTAGATGCCCTACACAACCAGGTGCATTGCCTCCCAAAACAGCTATCTTTGGCACTGAGCCCAGTCTCCCATTCAAATGTGAAACAACCCCTTAGTGTCATGCTCTTAAAGAAAGAGTCCGGAAGTGGCATTTTTTCTCCCTCCTACACCCTCCTTTGTGCATGCCTCAACTTAAACTTTGTCTCTATGCTTAAGCATCCTTACCTGGCACCCTATCAAACCCCCACGCCTTGGGGCATATTTACAAGCCCTCTGCACCACCGTAAAATTCCTTTTTTGACGTTTTGGTGGTGCACAGGGATTAGCCGTATCTACAAGGCCATGTAAAGCCACAATGAGTGACGTTTCATGGCCTTGTTGATCAGGGGTAAGGTGAGTTAGTGCAAGTCTCTGCCTTGCCTAACTCTGCCCGAAAGAGGCATTCCATGGGTGTTGTTGTGGGTGTTACCCACTTAACACCCTTGAAATTTGATGCAGCCCCAAATTTACAACATCAGGTAAACCTGGGGCAAAGCCAAAACGTTGTGCTTCCCTAGATCAGGAGTAACAAGGAGAAATGTTTACATTTCTCCTTGTTTTTTTCCTCTTTTCACGTCTGCTTCATTATGCAACACACATAGAAAGAGGAAAATGCCTCTTGCGATTGTTTCTGTGTTGGACGTTGGCCCATCTTGTGCAAAAAGAATCACACACAGAACATAGACCCCCTTCCACTGTAGTGCAAGGGTGCCTGCATTGAAATACGGCTGTAAAATGTGAGCCAGCACTGGCTGAAAGGACAAGAATGCACTGTATATTGTAAATACGGTGCATTTCTGTCCTTTAGAAATGATGTAGGGCAGTATAGCAAAATGATTTGCCACACTGCCCAACACCAATTTCTTGAAAATGTGCCCCCACCTTTGTGCATTTCCTCCTCTCACCCTTATTTTAAAACAAAAATAAACCTTTGCTTGGTGTCCTGTAATCCTCTCCCTCCACCCTCAGCAACATCCTTCAAATCAAACATATCCCTATGTGGTGTCCAGCTATATTCCCATACCATCCTCTGAACATCCTCCTCATCTCACCTTCCATAGTCAGACTCCGCTGTAAACAGGCGGAGCGGGCCTGGAGGAGAGGTTACAGGGAGTCGGACAAGGCAGCATATAAAATGGCCTTGCAGGAATACAAGACCCAGCTAAGAAAGACCAAAGCGCAGTTTCTGCAAGATACTTTGGCCAAGGCCCCCAATAAGTCACAGACTTTGTTTAAGTTAGTCAGTAATTTAGCCAATCCTTCTTGTACTATACCTGCTATCCCGGCCTCTCAGGAATTATGTGATTCCCTGGTCCTCGCGTTTGAGGAGAAAATTAAGACAATTTTGAATGGACTCCGGATTTTTGGACAGTCCGCTCTATCCTTATCTTCTTCCACAGATTCCCCCCCTTATTTAGGTTCTGAGTGGGATAACAACAAGGAAGAACTTCCTCAGCTGTCCTGTTTTCCCACCCCCTCCTTGGAGGAATTTTGTGTTCTGGCCAATGGCGTATCCTCAGGATCACCGCTTCACCCAATGCCACATAAGATCTGGAAGACATTCCAAGATGAGCTGTTTCCCCCGCTACACTCCGTCTGCTGCCAGTCATTGACTACAGCTTCAGTTCCAGACAGTTGGAAGTTGGCAATAGTAACACCACTGTTAAAGAAGGCCTCTCTGGACCCTTCATGTCCGGCCAACTATAGGCCCATTTCGCTTTTACCTTTTGCGATAAAAATCATCGAGAAATGGGTCACAAGAGCACTATCCAACTTCCTGGAATCCAACTCCTGCCTGGATGAATCACAATTCGGGTTTAGACCGGCTCATGGCACTGAGACGGCATTGGTTACCGTGTTGGACGACCTACGAACGCGTGTCGACAGGGGCAAGTCAGCATTTTTAGTGCTACTTGACATGTCGGCCGCGTTCAACACGGTGGACCATGTAGTCCTTTTGAGCCGCCTTCGGAGTGTAGGAGTAACTGGCTTGGCTTTGAGATGGTTAACATCTTATCTCAGCAACAGACAGCAAGCGGTGGCACTACCACCTTTTCGATCTGCCACACGACAAGTGAATCAGGGTGTCCCCCAGGGGTCAGCGATCAGTCCGATCCTTTTCAATCTTTATCTGCGACCCCTGGTAGACCTGATAAAGTCATTCGGCATATCTGTCATCAATTATGCCGATGACACCCAACTGATTTTCTCATTTGAGGGCACAGAGACAGTGTCGAGGGACTCCTTTCACCGTTGTATGTTGGCAACAGCAGAATGGTTGCGAGTCAACTCGCTTCAATTTAACGGGTCAAAAACTGAGGTTCTCCACTGCTCCCTAGATCGTCTTCCTCGTTCATTGCCGGACGATTTCTGGCCAACTTCTATCCCAGGCACAGTAGAGGCTGCTGATTCGGCTCGCAATTTGGGAGTCCTGTTTGAACCTAACTTGCAGCTTGATGCATCTGTGAACAGGACCACAGCGACTTGTATGGGCTTGCTCCGCGCCCTACGTAAGATCTTGCCGTTACTCCCCCTGGAAGCTAGAGCAGAGGTAGTGCGTAGCTCCATTCTCAATAGATTAGACTACTGTAACGCACTACTTCTGGGAGCCCCCAAAACTTTGATCTCAAAGTTACAGAGGATCCAAAATATGGCCGCTAAACTGGCCTTATCCCGTCCACGTTCTGCTTCTTCATCTGCAGCATTTACTGACCTCCATTGGTTACCTGTCCAGCAGAGGATTGCCTTCAAGGCTTTATGCCTTGTCTTCAGGGCTCTACACGGACTGGGACCGATACCGCTTCAAAATCTCTTTTCTTGGTATCAAGCCGCCAGACTTCTGAGATCCTCCTCAGCGTTTCTAGTGACGGTCCCCAGGATTAATAGAGCGAGGATCGGTGGCCGTGCCTTTAGTTTCACCGCTGCTACGCTGTGGAACACCCTGCCTCTGACGCTGAGGAGTAAACAAGACCTTACTTCTTTCAAAAGGGACCTTAAGACCTATTTGTTTCCTAGAGCCATGTAGTGTGTTTCACCCGATGGATTGATGTGGTCTCAGCGCCAGGATACCCTTTGGGTGACAGCTGCGCTTAACAAGTAGCAATACAATACAATACAATACAGGCTGGCACTGCCCTAAAAACCTCAAGTGTCTAGCTACCAAACAAGGATGTAGAATTATTGCAAGAAATGGTTTATGTCCAAAAGTGAGAGATGTCCTTCAGATCTTAAAATATCAGAATGTAATCTATGCAGATATCATCTTACAAGATCCATTTACAATGCAGCAGCTCAAAATGCAGGAACACCAGGCCAACATATACACAGTCAACGCAATACTGTGGAAGGGTGGGATGAGCAACACAACATTTACAACGTGTACTCACAAGATGCCAATGGTAATCTTCATGAATTCTGCCAATTGCATCAAGCTAAAGGGAATCTTTTAGGTGGGGGGAAATATTTCAATATATAACCACGAATGCCAGATGGATCTGGAATGAGGGAACTAGAGGCACGGGGTACTGGTAGGTGGCAGCCTCCAACATATACTGTATACCACAATGAGCCGCTCCCAGTCTTAGTGTTACTAGTGTAGGTTACAGTGTTATAATGTGAGTGCAGGCATCTCACAAAAAGTAAAAGACTGGTCTCACACACCACCGGGTGTCATGCTTCATCATTGACCAGTCCTCACCCTCTAAAAACTCGGTTTGATAGAGGGTGGGCATACACCTGACGACAGGGATGCACTTCTAAACTAAGTGGGGGCCCAAATAATATATAAAGTGATTTAAAAGGCCATTAAGGGTGCAGGCTTAAATTTTAGTGGTGCCAGCATCCATATGGTAGTTAAAATAAGGTGATCGGTGTCATCGGGATATCAGGGTCCCCACACCGCTCTGAGTGAGGTCAACATGTTTCTGCCTAAAGGCCCATCCGGGTCCGCGGCACTCATCAGGACCTTAAACTAACGGGCTCCACTCTTACCACACTCTGGTGAGAGGGTTCCTCTTGGTAGGGTGAATGTGATCTCACTCCACTCTTGAACTGGCTAAGTCTTGTACGCCTATAATAAAAAAAGAAAGATAAACCTAATAACACTGTTATTGTAACTAGCAAACACAATATTTAATTGAGTCACAAACACCCCATTTGCTACCGTGAGTGACTACTTAGTGCATCAGTCAAGTGGAAAACAATCCGTGCACCCATGCTTAGGGAACTCGTTCCCCATTGCGCTTACCCTGAGATGGGGTCAATTCGGCCCCATAGGAGGGAAGGGCAGATGGACCCTTTCGGTCTTGGAACTAGAAAAAGAGAGAAGAGCAGACAATCAAGCTATAACTGTAGCTTTTCACAAAAATCTGCATTCATATTTCATAATTCGGAAGAAGGATGGCCGAGTGACCTAAAAAGGAAATTCCATTCATAACCGCATTCATGCTCTTACTGTCTGACGACATGATCTCCACCTCTGCACCTAGATCTGCAAGCCTCCGCTCCTCGCTGATGAAGTGAGCTCGCTGGTTGTTCAAATTTATACTCTGGGGCCGTGTGTTAATTGAAAGATTGGCAAGTGAGTGAGCGTTACTGAGAGACAGCTGTGTGAGTTCCGATGTCGGAATGAAACCCATTACAAAGTGCTCACGGGGTGCCTGGCTGCCCAAATATGGTGGCCGAAACTATCTACAAGTTAGTCACGTCACAACAAGGACGTGTGTGAGCCACTGGGTAGGCGGCCGGGATGGTAGTGAGTTTCCCATGGTCATGCGCATAGTGTTTGAAGTGATGGGCGCATGTTCGTCAAAGGGACGGAGCAGTGTTGTAATTCTAAACTGTTTTGGCGTCTAAGTAAAAGCTGCACACGCACGATATACGTGTACTGCCAGAGTGTAAACAGCAGATTACACAGTCACGAAGCCTATTAGAGCGGTAAAGGGTAGTTTTTAAGATGACACAAATCTATTAACAGCGCCAGTGCACAATGTATCGGAGCGCATGTAAAAGGTCCCTCATGTGGACAAAACTGTCAGTTATTGACAATGTGATGTTAAGATCGCAAGCCCCTGGTGTGGGTATGAATATATAAACCCATTCACTGATACTCTCGTGTCTCACACACATTCGTACTTGCCACTTAAAGAGAAGAAGAGTGTCATTTTTCAGATCTTTACAGTTAATTAAATTGTAAGTAACAAAAATAACAAAAATTCATGTTATGTATACTAGTGTGTTGCACAATGATGGTGGGGGCTATGCGAGTGGCGTGTAAGGTGAAAAGATGAGTCTTATACACGCTAAAAATTATTAATAGGCCTTCTCACTGTGGTTGGTCAGTGGTCTGTCTGGAGTGCACTTAAAGCTCGGAGTCTGAGGCTTCAAGAGTGTGTAAATGTGTAATGCATCTCAATGATGTCATCTAGGGAAAGTTCGCTTTTACTGACTCAGCTGGAGCCATGGGATGTCATCATTCAGACCCTCTTTCCAAGTTTGAAGGCGGTACACCCACCGTTGTTCTCGAATGTACAATGGCCTGCTAAGGTCAGTGGTGAGTTTTTTCATGACTTTCAGAACTACCCATCTGAGGTCTGTGTCTTTGTGGTTCTTTTCTAGAAAATGTCTAGTCAGTTTAGTATTGTTTTTCTTGCAGCGAATCGTGCTCCGGTAATCATTGATGCGTATCTTGATCTTACGGGTCGTCATTCCCACATATCTCAGCTTACAAGGACATGTGAGAAGATAGACCACATTCTCAGTGTTACAGTTGCTGAAATTGTTCAGTATTCATGGCCGTGTTGTTCCGATGTCTACATTCTTTGTTCTTATAGTGAGGTGACATACGGCACACCCTCCGCAGGGGTAATGTCCAGTGGGTCTAGGAGTGTTCCACAGTGTCATTTGGGTATCCTCTCTCGGTTCTGGATCCTTGGCCCGTACTAGCTCATCCCGCAAGTTCTTGCTTCTCTTGAATGCGAACAGGGGAGGTTCCCAATGTTTTTCCGTCCCTTGAAGGATATGCCAATTCTTTCTGACAATTCTTTGTACTTTCTTAGAGGCTGGGGTAAATGTTGTGACACATACTACCCTGTCTGATTTTTCTTTATTGACTGTCTCAAGAAGGGTGTCGTGGTTTACATTTCTTGCTCTTTTCTTTGCTCTTCTGATTAGTTTCTTGGGGTAGTGACGATCCCGTAATTTGGCATCTAGTTCCTTTGCTTCTTCTAGAAAATTGTTTTTTTCAGATCAGTTCCTGCGGATCCTAAGAAACTGTCTAACCTGGAGATTATCCCACAGGGCTTTGGGATGATAACTCTCATAGAGTAATAAGCTGTTTTTATCAGTTGCTTTGTTGTGAACTTTAGTACTGATGCCCTCTGGGTCCATTGTGATATCCGGGTCTAAGAACACTGCGTGATTTTTATTTATTGAATGGGTAAATTTGAGGTGTCTGTCTTTTGTGTTGATCCATTCTACAAAGGATTCTGCTGTAGTCTGGTCACCTCGCCATACAATGAACACGTCGTCAATGAAACGTTTCCATGTCCTTATATTTGCGGAGTACGGGTTACTTTCATGGAAGACATAGTCTTCCTCAAACTGATGTACATATAAGCACGCTAGACTGGGGGCAAATGTGCTGCCCATTGAAGTACCACCAATCTGATGAAAAAGGGCACCCTCAAATTAAAAAAAATATTCAGTCATGGCTATTTCTGCACATTTGTTTTCAAATCTTCGTGGTGTGAGGAAGTTCCAATCGATGTTGTCAAGGATCTGTTCTACCACTTCCAAAGTGCGTTGTTGAGGAATGCTGATGGGAAATATTTCAAAACAGGTTTTTCCTCTCTTACATTTCTAACTATCCAATATAGAGGATACAATGATCGCCCAATGCAAATAAAATCATCGGAATATAATACCTCAGTTTATCCTGCCTTCGTTTTCTATTATCAACTGCAGATTGTATCCTATTTAAAGTTTCCATGATCTGCTTTGGAGATATATTGTGTGTGACAGATTGTTTGTTTCAGCTGTCTGGGAGACTTAATTTACTAAGACTAACAGTAGTATTCCTTTCAGGAGAGAACATTTGTGGCATCTTTCATTTAACATTATCAAGTGGCTGAGCTGAATGTACTTTGGGCCCCATTCACAGACCTAAAGAAAGACAAAATCCTAAACTTACTACCATTTTGGTATTCACAGAAGGCACTTACTCATTTTGGTATTCACAAAAGGCACTTACTCATTTTGGTATTCACAGAAGGCACTTACTCATTTTGGTATTCATAGAAGGCACTTACTCATCATTGAGTAAGTGCCTGTTTGTGAATACCAAAATGAGTAAGTTGCTCAAAATGAGTAAGTTACTCATTTTGGTAGGGGTTCAGAGATAATCTAATAAACAGTACAGTACTTCACTAACCACGAGCAGGGAGCTACACGCAGACAGACCATCACCGGAGGTGGTTTTTCTTCCTGGGAGCTGAACATACAGCCTCCACTTGTCTATTAGAACCTGCCGCCTGATTCTACTGCAGATAGGAGTAATATAATGTTGAATATCAGGCAGAGACAACTCCATATTGTATGTATGACTGTGGAATGAAGTATTGTATCTGAACCCCTTTCAAACTGTAGTTAAGGGTGTTCATATCTGATTGTGCTTCCTTAACCTGGATACTGACTTTAAGCCTTGGGAAAGTCGTCTAATGATGAAACTCGTTTTGGGTGTGTTTGTTTCATCAACGTGTCAACTTATCAAGAATTGATTTACTCTTAGTATAGAATGCGCTCTACTAATTTTTTATTGGAAGTTTGCGTTTTTGAAGACTAATTGTGAAATTAAAACTATCTATTGACATAATAGTCATTTGTAACTGTTCATTGTGCTGTGCTCCGTTGTATAATTTTCTAATTTGAGGATTTGGAGTACATTTTTCTCCTTATTCTTGGTAGCGCTGTTGGTAGCACAGCGTTCACATTGAGCACACCGTTAAAACTATGTGAAATTACAATTGCGAACTCAACAGGGGTGCTGGATTCTTTTCTTAAAAGCAATGCCATCATTTTCTATAAAACAGTGAAACAACTTTAGGAGATCCTCACAGTCAGGTCATGTAAAACTGAAACACACGTGTCCAACTTTTTAATACCATGCACCCTGCCCTAGGAGTTGTTAGGGCCTTTCTTAAGAGTGACATAGCTGTAAAAAAGTAAGGTCTAAACCTGGCAAAAGCTTTACTTTGCTCGGTTGAAAAGGCAATTTAAAACTTCACTACAGGGTGCAGTGGCAGGCCTGAGACATGTTTTACAAAGCTATTTTATAGGGTGGCACAATGAGTACTGAAGTCCCCTATTAGCATTTAATTTACTGGCACTGTGGACATATAGTGTCATTTACTAGGGACTTACAAAGTAAATTAAATGTACTAATCAGGTGTAGTCCAGTTTTAGCATGTTTTGAAGTGAGAACAGAAGCACTTTACCACTAGTTTGCAGGAGTAAAGTGCACGGAGTTCTAAAAGTTAACAAACACGGTCTCATCAAAAGAAGGCAAACATATGTGGTAACCCTACAGAGAGGGCCAGATCCAACATACATTTTTAATAGATCAGGTTTTTGAGGCACACATATGCCAGCAACCATACATAAGTTTCTGAGATAATCTTGCATTACCATACATTTTTTATTTGGGACTGTTACAAGGCTTTTATGCAATATTATTAAACTACATAAAATGTAATTCAAGCACCATTTCTAGGAGGAAACTGGATTAAATACAATTATTATTCTGTGATGCTGTTAGAAGGTGAGCATTTGGTTGATAAACAAAAAGCTTTGGTCAGAATAGTAAAACAGTTGTAAAGGACACACTGCCAGTGGATCTACCAGTAAACATAATGTAAAATTGTCTCCCAGCAATAAAAGTCATATGGGTTTAGCAAAAAAGTAAAAAGCTAGCTTAGCAGACATAATATAAAGAGACATGAAACTAGATTTGTCAGATTAATAAAGAGTTAATATTACCACACAAATGGCAATACGAGATGTTTATAAAAGAACAAAGCTTCTCATCACATAGTAAGGTCCCATATCTAAATATAGCTGATCTAGATCGCCTTGAGCCTGTTGCCTATCTCAACAAAATAAAAACTTATTTTTTTATTTTGAGACGTGGGATAGCAGCTGGTCATGACAATTTTATTTCTATCGAACATGTAAATATCTTATGGGGCAGATAAATTTCCTCTTTCATATGTAATTTCAGCAATGTTTTAAGGAAGGGTTTTCGTCAATCATGGTAAATTGGATTAATTGCAGTATTTGTAAACTAAATACATATCCTGCTCACTATTCTTCCTATATGCTTATTTCACTACTCAATTGTGAGAGCAACATTTCTCTAAGTTATGTATTGACATCTTTCAGAAGTCACCTGGAGAACTAATCAATGAAGATCAAGATGAGTTTCTCAGAGGCAGAACATTTAGGAAAACATTTCTGAAATCCTGGCAATAATAGATTTCTCTTCAAGTTTTTTTTTTCATCAACTGATTGTTGCTTTACCCTATGCATAAAACATTTTCAATTTAGTACACTTACATTATTTGTGTCAAAACAGTGCTCGTTTTGTTATTTCCCACACTCTTATCCAAGTCAGTCATCAAACTTTGCACCAGGAAAATAAGAAAATAGGTTCTTGACAATGCAGTCCAGGCCACCCTTGTCAAATAAGGAAGTTTCTGACCCCTCTCTCATTTGCTCTCCAGCATTTTTATGAAGCTACTTGCAATTTGAGACCACACTAATCTCACAATTTGGGGTTTTCGCATCATCATAAAGCAAATCTACATGCAGACAACTTGCTTGCATTAACACAACAGCTCTACTGTTTCCCTCCTTATTAGTGTAATGGTCTACTTTGATAGCTTCTCAGGTTATAAGATAAATATCACATAGATTGAAACTTTAGTATGGCAATCCCCAAAGAAGACTAGGATTATAAAAGTTGAAAAAGTACAATTTCTTAGGGGTGTCATTTATATGATCTTCATAGTTTTTTTTTACACAATCGTATTGATGGTTTTTCTTCTGAGCCAATTACAAAAAAAAGCAATGCATATCCCATCTTGTGGTGCTTAAAAAAGAAACCAGAGCATTGACCATACTCAGTTTAGATCTTAGAGGTTTACAGGGATAACACATATCCATTTTCCTCTACCTTTATTCCCCATAGTGTTACTTTCCATCAGGTAGCCGCTCTGCCCACCAAATTGGATTAGCCCTTTTCTATAACCCTGGTGTGTATAGAACTCTATTAATACAGATATATACTACTATCTCTTGTCATGGGGTGTCACCCATTGTATCACCATTTCATTTTGTTTTTGTTTGTTTATGGCGGACTACATTTCCACCAAGTCCTCCTCTGCTTACTCATAATCTCTGACCACCTACTTCTCATCTCTTCTGACAGGGCTCATTCTCTCATATCAGCTGCCAAAGCTTTCCTGATGGGTTTTCTGTTCAACCCCCAACAAATATCAATGCAGCTCTTTGCCAGCAGTAATGCCAATGCTTCAAACGTAAGTTGCATTTTCCTTGTGGAGATTTTAGTAAAAATATACTCAATAAACTGTGCCTATTTGTGCCATCTAATTTGATCCCATTTGTGGTACATAATAATTGTATCACTTCTTCTGAATATTCTTTTATATTCAGGCACCGCTCGGCCATGTGTATGAATGTGGCCTCCTATGCTTGACATTTGGGACATTTCGGGGATCTATTTGGGAAGCTTCTATGTATTCGCGGAGATGTCAAGTTTGTGAAATATAAAAAGTTTAAAAGTTTTAATTGAAATCTGGCCTTGTTCGTGAGATCCTGGCCCTGTGTACAAGTGGTATTCCATTCAGTATCAGATAAGGTGTTCGTATATCCCTGTTCCAGGTTTGACTAGCCTCACAGAGCTCATTGTTTAGCTGCTTTCAAGGAGCGATAGAGGTGTGAAACCAGCCAACAGCCCGGTCCCATTAGCAGCATTGTTTATGGCATCACACATGTTGCTGAGAATCCAGTCAAAATCTCTCTGCCAGCTTAGCAAATTGTAGCAACTGGCCCAAGGACATCCCGTCTTCATGTCCCGGGCTTCCTGAAAAGGTCTGATTTTTTTTTTTTAGGTATATGTTCCCTAAAGTCTGACATTATCTTTCCCACCAGCCTATCAGTAACATTGTTTATATTATTATATTATTTGCCTAAAAATCTGTATCAACCGGACCTGTAGCAAAGCAGGCGGCGAGGGGGGGATGGGGGGGGCTTTTAGTAAACATTGCACAGCTAGTTCCCATGCTCCCATGTAGGTAGTGCAACTTGATGTACTACATGAGGTTCCACTAGGCAGTAATCTTTCCCGAATAAGGAATATTGGTAAGGGGTCCTCCAAAACTACCCACTCAAGCAGTTCCTTCCCAAAGTTCGACTTCTCTGCACACTAGCCAGCAGCGTGATGTTGGTGCACTGTTACATAAAGAAGTTCCACATCATATTAAGGAGGCCAACTGACTGTCCAATTTTTGTTCTTTATACTATTGAATAAAAGAATAATTAGGCCAAAATGTAAACTCTGTGGCCAAACGTTTACCAATGTTGATAGTGGGAAGAGTTAATTCTATCAAGATGAAAATCCAACCTAAGATCATCTATCTATTCCTGCGTGTTTTGGTCCTCATTCCTTAAACGTTCTTCTGTAAACACGATTCACAGGTTGATAGCTTCTTTGGTGAAACAAGGTAGCACACAAGTCTAAGAACATTTTTTAACAGGTTTAAATAAACCGGACTGGCATAATCTTATTTCAAAACTACTATTTGTCTGTCGATCTACCATATATTCCCTTTTTATTGGCACTTCATGGGTGTCTCCCACATCAATTTTGGTTTCTTACACACTAATTTCCCAGCATTTCTACATGCTTACTAAACCATTTTCAATTGTCACAAATTAGTGAAAAAAATAAATAAAAATACCGGCATGGCCTGGGTAATTTGGAATGTCCAAAATGTCTCCATGTTCCTAATTTTATGAATTTTGCTACCATCAGGTGTAATCTTTATTTTCCATTGCTTAGAATCTCACCAGGTTTTACTCATTCCATCACTATCTGATGTGCCTAGGGTTGCTACAGGTTAGAAAGATATTAAGTCTCCAATGTTTCAAACTTTTTCATGCAGGAACCTGATGGGTTTTACACATGGAACACTATCTAAATCGCATTACAAAACAAAATTGGCCTTCGTCATCGATTGAAAATTACGTCTATTCATCTGAATTGCATTGTGCCGTGTCTCGCCATTGTAATGAGATGTTATCCCCAGGTGCGCCTAATTACTCTGGTTTTCATTCCTTTGCAATTTCTGGTTTTCATGAAGGAGTGATGGTGTTTCAGTGGTTCATTCTGCACCGCATAACGATAGACTAATTAACTTACACTTTCAATTTTCAACTGTAAATTAATTTCTTGGCATTTCTTTATTTTTTTCATAAAAGAATTGTTGGCCTTTTAGGATCTATGACTCACATTTTTTTTCTCTATGATGATTGTTGCTTTTCCAAGGTTTGTGATGTATATTTTTAAAGTCTGACCAGTGAGTTGTTTGATGTCTTTTGATTAGGTAGAAACTCCGAGGTCCATACCCTTGGCCTAATCAGCTTCTATAATGTTGTGAAGGCTTTAAATATAATTTATGGCAAATGTATCCTGAGTATCCTAGATTCAAACATATAAATGGATATAGACAATTGAATACATTTTTCACCTTTTCGTTGAAAGTGGCTAGACTGTGGTGTAAGAAAAACACCTTGGAAACAGGCATTGCAGCTAGAACGTACAAAATATAAAAAACAAACATAACATGCTGAACGCTACTATTTTCATAGTGTTCCCATCATTCTGGCAAAAGGTGTTCAATAATCAACAGTTTCCAGTCCCATAATGATGCTGCTGTGAGGCATGCTCTTTGGAACATAGTTTACGAATTTGCTACACTCAGTCTTGGTAATATGTGTACATATATTTGATATATGCCTGATGTTGGTACCTTGAATGCGGCAAGAAGAATTTAAACACAGACAAACTATGTCTAAGGAAGTCATGTACATGTATTATTTGCTGCATTAAAAAAGTCCATGTGATGAAAGATGTGCCGGCTGCTGCTTGTCTCTGATGTCAAGCTTTGTCCAACAAAGATTGTGAAAAGTACTGGGAAGAATAAATACGAACAACACACACATGGATTTTGGAGTACTTTATTGCTTTATGTTAACAGTGACCACGAGAATTTCTACATGTGCTTTGGTATGTCTTGTCCGTAAGCCTGTCGGTATGGGGCCTTGTTCCAGGTTGGCCATTTCACACTAGGTGACAGGGTGCACTTACCAGAAGAGCACCAACCTGAAGAACCTTTCTCTATATGCTATGTAACTCTTCCCTTACTGTAAATGGCTTTTGGATGTATGAACACTGTGGCAAAGCCATCATCTGTTTTGTTTTATGACAAAAAACAGTGCAGGCTTAGTGTGAGGTTCTTTTGTTTGTGCATAAAGCAACACCCTTTGAAGTGTAAGTGGGGCCAGTTACAGCCCCTCCCGAGTCCTCCTACCAGAATGGTCTATCCTGTCCACATCTAAGTCCCTTTTTCTTTTACTATCTGGAAGCAGCACACAAAACCAGCACAGTCATGTGACCCAGGACACTGGCAAAGGGCACAAATGGTTAGAAGAAGGAAATGCTAACTTTATAAAAGTGGAATTTTTAGAATTGTGCTTTAAAATACAACTTTGCCATTAAAAGGGATTTTAAATTACAATTCATCAGATTGTAAATAGAATCGTTGTCCTTGCTCCCTTCCAAAGTTAGCACTTGTAATAGGTTAACCTAGGATTAGTTAATGGGAGAGATAGGCTTTACAACAGTGAAAATGACTATAGGAATTATTCACTGTCAGGGCATTTGAAACTTAAACCCAAATGTCTTTACTTTTTAAATACCATTCAACTTACCCTAGAAGCTGTTGGGGCCTATATTATACTTTAATAATTAGTAAAATGGAAGGTTTACTTTGCCAGGTCAAAATGGCAGTTTAAAACTGCAACACAGGCTTTAGTGGCAAACCTGGGACATGTTTTAATGGATTCACAGACAAAATAGCGACCTTCAAAATATCCTCATACCAAAATATTGTGACCAAAATATCGATGTCAGAATTATTGTCATTCTATACTTATAATAGAAAATACCAAACTATCAAAAAACAAATATAACAAATAAACGTAATAAAAAAGTTAAACAAACATTTATAATAATTGATATATATAGAGAGCTACTTGAAAATTTAAAATATAAAATACATTATAAAATATATAATATAATACAAATGGGATTTCCACTACAATTTATACAAAACTACGCAAACTGTTATAGTAAATATATAAAAAATGTACTACTCCCATTTCACCAAATGCAAAAATAATAAAACTGGGTAAAGTTTACGTATCTTCCTACAGTAAATGAAACAGTAGTGAAAATGTTGGATTGTGGATTGTTAAAATGTATTATTCCCACTCCAACCAGTAGGGAAACTGTTGGAGTGCAGAGGGGTGAAATGTACAAATTCTCATCCAATCAGTACAACAGTAGGCAAATTATTGGATTGCGGAGGAGTAAAATTTACTATTCCCACTTCAGTCAGTGCAACAGTAGGGAAAGTGTTAGTTTGCAGAGCGGTAACATTTCCGATTCCCACTCCAGTCAAAGCAAAAGTAGGGAAATGTTGGAGTGCAGAGGGGTAAAATTTACTAATCCCACTCCTATCATTACAATAGTGGGGAAAGTATTGGATTGCGGAGGAGTAAAACTTACTATCTCCCACTCCAGTCAGTAGGTAAAGTGTTGGATATTGGAGGGGTAAAATTTACTTTTCCCACTCCAATAAATGCAACAGTAGGGAACTGTTGGATTGTGGAGAGGTAAAATGTCCTATTTCCACTGCTGTCAGTACAACAGTAGGAAAAGTGTTGAATAGTGGAGGTGTAAAAATTACTATTTCCACTCCAGTCAGTACATCAGTAGGGAAAGTGATGGGTTGCAGAGGGGTAAAATTTACTTTTCCCACTCCAATAAATGCAACAGTAGGGAACTGTTGGATTGTGGAGAGGTAAAATGTACTATTTCCACTGCTGTCAGTACAACAGTAGGGAAAGTGTTGAATAGTGGAGGTGCACAAATTACTATTTCCACTCCAGTCAGTACATCAGTAGGGAAAGTGCTGGGTTGCAGAGGGGTAAAATGTACTATTCCCACTCCAGTTAGAGCCACATTAAAAAAAACAAAATATCTTAAACAAAATAAAATGATTTAAAAAACAGTGTAAATAAAGAAAACCCACATCTAAAATTTAAAACTAAATATAATTGCACAATTAACATAATTATTAATTAAACAAATAATATTAATTCAAAACGAATTATTAGTTCATCAAAATTAATTAATATCAAACCCTCTACCCCGATAAACCCCACAACTCACACCTAAAATTTACATCATATACAATTAAAATATACACTAAAATGCATACCACAATAATTTAAAAACTATATTTTAAGACCCTCGGTTCTGCACGAATGCTCCTGCTGTGCAGGAGAATTAATAGGTGGGCGAGATTCAGACGGCCCACAGCTGTCCTTAGCACACGCCCACAGTGACGTCTGGCAGCCGGGGTCCGTCCTGAGCATCAACGAGATTAAACAACTACATTTTTGCAAATGATTTAAATGACTTTCATATTTAAAAAATCGATTTTACGTACCTTAAAACTGATATTTTTGACAACTATATTCTTGTTGACGGTATTTCCATATCACGATATTTTAACACAATGTTTTGGTATGGCACTATTTATTTTCAATAGTTTGGCTGAGTACCATTTTAAAAGGCTTCTTTAGTGGGTGATAAAATGAGTGCTGCAGGCCCTCTAGTAACATTTAATTTACAGGTCTGGGTACATGTAGTACCAATCATTAGGGTTTTGCAAGGTTATTAAATAGACCAATATGTATAGGTCATTTTTACCATATCAATGATGTCAAATCAAGAGTTATAATTTGTTCAACTTTTTTTCAAATAGAATTCTAGGATTTGAAGTCACAAGTGTGAAATTATCAGACACAGATATATGCAAAACATATCCATACAGTTACAGGCGGATAGGCAAGAAAAACATAAAATGTTGCTTTGGTTTTCAGAGGCCAATGTGTTCTAAATATAAATTACACAGCTTTGTGCCTGTTGAGCCATATATTGTTAATTAAAAGTCTCCCAAAAATACCAGCAAAAGGAAAAGAAATAAAGGTAATTACAGTATTTTAATTATTTTAATCAAATAATTGCATTCATTTGAAATGCCAATGAAGATGTATATTTTGTAGTTTGCAAATCGACTGTTTCATAATACACATCAGAATACTACTTGACAACTGCTAACAGAAGGCAAGCGAAGAATCTCCAGTATACTGAAAGAGCCCAGTTTGGTCATCACTATGATATTGATTATAAAGCAACATGTATGATCATTTGGGGGTTGATTACAATGTCTCATAAACAGGACCGACTGACCTCTCGTCGACAGTCCCTCCTGCCTCATTAGGATGCAACTGAACACTTTTAGTCGCATTTCCGACAGTTCCCTATGAGAGCTTGCATTACGGCTGTAAACCGGCCGTAATACATTCTCCCATAGGGAAATGGGAGGACTTGTGCATCCCTGCACCCTGTGGCAGGCACCTCAAAGTGCCTGCCACAGGGTGCAGGGATCAGCAGAGGGGCACCATAGGTGCCCCCTTGGCCTCCAGCTGGAGGCGGCACACACACAAGGGGGGCCTGCTGGGGTCCCCCAAGCACACTTTCTGACATGGTTTCCATGTATGACAGGCCAGCATGGAAACCATGCATAGTAATCCCAAGGGGCCTGCCGATGGGATGTGAGCCCATCGAAAGCCAGCCGGAAAAAACTGCTGTTTTCAATTCCGACAGGCTGATTATGTATCAACCAACGTCTTTCCGACCTCCATCATAATAGGCCCCTTTATTAGGACACCATTGCACGCTAAATCTCAGAAAATAAGTTGGATAAGTCTTGGTCCAGTTTCATCTTGTAAAAAAAGTGTGAAGATAATAACCAGAGCTTGAATGTTTGGCAAAGGGAAATCCATATGGAAATGTATACAGCACTTCTAAAGACAATAGTTAATATTCAAACAGATTTTGCTTTGAAAATACTTGCTTTTATGAGTTACTGCTTTATTGCACATACAAAGAAAGATTTGTGCTAAGGAGCAATCTGGTCACACCTGTTCAGGAGGGTTTGAGAGTTGTTCAGTGAGACATGAACAACTAAGCCTCATCAGTTATTAAAAATTGTGATGACAGACTCCAGAAATACACGTTTTACATGACTCTGCTTTGGTTTGCATGCAGAAGATGAGATTCCAGAACCTCATGAACCATAGTAAGCTGTTTCTGAAGCAGTCAATGCTTGCACTCAAAGTTGGAATATTTAAACATATTTGAAATTGGGGGAACAGGAAATAGAACTAAAAAGTACATGCATTTTGTTTTTTACCTTTTAATAAACTCCTAGAAAGAAGTTCTGTTGGATGTTGCAACAATCCACAGTGGACAAAAGGTTCAGACAAAACCTGGTCAAACAATTGATTATGGATCAATTTGACCATTCTCATGTTTAAAAAACCCAGATCTGTGACTGGGATGAGTGTCTGAAAAGTTTCAGCGCTCCGTCCATAATCTTGTGTTTGCTTTGTTCACCCTAAGTTGGCAGGGTATGCCCAGACATGGTCCCCTTGCTCTCATTGACATTGGTTTCAAGCTACCCTGGCTGATGAGGGCTGTTAGCCTGAAACCTGTCCCAGGATGCTTGTTTTCAGTCCAGGGAAGACATGGCTTGGCAGTTAGGGCTGAACCCTTCCCATGAGGCACAGGGTCAAGACTGATTTGCATATAGCTGTGTCAGAACTGGGTGGTGAAGTGAGCTAAAGAATGATGGTGGATTTGACCCAGAACTGTGACTGGGGCTGAGTGTCTGGAAAGTTTCAGTTCTCCGTCCATCATCTCTTTGTGTTTGCTAGGTAGCCCATAGGGCATGGTGCTGTGTAATTAAAAAGTTTGACATGTACTTTTAAATTTTACATGTCGCAGGGAAAGGAAGATGGCGGAGTAGCGCCACACATCTGAGGATGCTCTCCATGCCTCCCCCGCCGAACCTTCAGTGAGCCGTCATCCTGCAACCAGTATGGTCCCGATTGTCCTGGGGCCCTGGTCTAATGTGTTATACAGCGAGTTGCAGCTAAAGAATCGGATACAGGCACAGCAGGTTGCGTACCCTAGTTCTGCCTACCTTCTCTACTCTTCAAGGAGCCTTGAATCAGCAAATGTGCTGCATTTCTTCAGCAAGCAAGGGGGTCTCTCTTCACGAGCCGCATGGTGGACCTCTCGCCTGGTTCTATCGCAGGCTTTCCAGACTACCCTAAAGCCGCAAACGCCATATTTACTGCCCAGGTGCTTCGCATTGTTCTCCAGGACCATTCGCCCTGCCACATACGGCCAAAGGAAAACGGAATGAAAATGCAAGAAAAAGCACAAATGCAGTTTGTAAAACCACAAACAAGGACAAGGAAGGAAACGGCGCAGACACTTCACCAATAGGTGAGCAGAGCCTTCCTAATTCTCTTGTTGATACCCATGCGGTCCACGTTGACACTGTCACCGCTACTAGCTCCATGGTTGAGTTGGAATAGGGTTACAGCTTGGGAAACCAATTCTGAAGTTACTTCAGTTGGGGAGAGCAACCAAACTGCTCAGGTCATGTGGATATGAGAACTCCATTCTGGGGTTTGTGATGGCCGAATGCTGAATGCTGCAATATTAGATGTAAGAAGTGGCGAGGCTTGCCCGGGCAGTGCTAGGGCCCTACCTGTTGAGCATCATGTCTCTGTAATACAGGAAGCTGGAAAAGCAACTAATGCAAATGACTTAGTAATCAGCTTGGCTGGCGACTCTGCATTAGAGAAGGACAGTCTAATAGATAAAACGACGAATAGCCCAGTAACAACTGGACATGTTGATCTAACTTTGTAGGAACGAAGTGACCCCATGGAGACCTCTGATCAGACAATGGGGAAAAAACTTCAGGAGGGGAACAGCAGTGAAACTAGCAGTGGCTCCGAAGTCATTATTACTGGTAAGGGATTGCAATCAGAGAGAGCAAACAGGATAATGTGCTCATAATCTCACTAACTACTCCGTTGACACCGTCTCTAATGCGGAGCTGTTGGTCCAAGCTACGCTACAGTGGCGCGAGAGACAAAATGGTTCAATATGGCTCAAAGTTGGGAGGACAGACAAGATAGCACCCCTAGCAGAGGGGTGTGTGAAAATATAAGAGCCAAAAGCCCTAAAACTACCAAGACATGCAAAGGTGGCAAAAGTGGGAAAGGCTGAGGTGGGGGCCGTGGTGAAGGAGTAAAGCAGAAAGTGATTGATGATGCGATGGGACGATTAAAGGAGACTTCAACAAATAATGCTAAGCCTGGCCCCGGGACCAGTCCACTGCGGAAATGGGTGTCTTCAAAAGGCGTAGTTAAAAACATTATCTTCAGGCTATCCAATGCCAGCAGTACAGTAACTACTTCTACAGACCTATGGGAGGGAGTCAGAGCAGACATCAACCATGAAGATACCACTGAAAAATCTGTATCTGCCACTAGCAGTGGTTTCCTGACACCTTCAGACTTTTCCCCAATCACAAATTCTGCAGCGCTACTAACATCGCTAACTGCGTCAGGACCAGTTTCCATAGTTAACAGTTTGGAGCAGACAGAAGAGGAGTCGTCATTGTGCAATAATATGCAAGTACTGCACGCTCAGAGAGCAAAGGCTCAGGCACATTATAAACAGGCTAATGCCGATAGCAGGGAAATCAAGCAAGCCTTGGCAGAGGTAACATAAAAGGTCAGTGTGCTCTCCTCTTTAGTGACGGACTTACAGCAGCGAGTAGCTGCGGTGGAAGAATCTAATTTGTATGCAGTTATCATGGTGAAGGCTCAGGACTCCCAAATGATGTTTTTGCAGTCTAAGGTCAAAGATCTTAAAAATCGGCAGAGGCATCAAAATCTATGGATCTTCGGCATTCCAGAAGGAAGGGAAGGCAGCGACAGCGTACTTTCATAATTAAACTGTTACAGGAGGCCTTTCCGGATCTCGGGAGACTCGGAGACTGGGATATAGAGACCCATGTGCAGCAAGCGCATAGACTGCCACTATAATTTCCCAAGGACGTCAGGCCAAAGCCAACTTTGTTAGACCTATTCTAGTTTGTCTGGGAAACCTTTTGCTATGCCAAGCTATCTACTTCAAGGCGCCCCCATCGTCTCCAGTGAGGGTGGATGCAATGTCCAATTTTGTATGGTCCGACTTGTGTAATGTAACCATAGACAAACAATGGAAGCTCCGCCAGTTAATGGATCCTCTCAAAACTGTATTCTCACAAGTGTTCCTACATGAACCGGCCCATCTCAAGATCATAAAAGACGATATACAACATTTTTTCTTTGATGAGCAGGACGCAAAACAAGCTTAATATGGCAAGCTGCCGGCAAGAAATGATTCTAAGTTTTTGATTCAAGGATCATAGTGATATAAGAGAGGTCGTTCCCCTCTCATTTTTACAGATAGAATACCTAAGATTCATGACTCTAAAATGACTCTGAAATTGGCTGCTGTTTTATTTGTTACGAGATAAAAAAAAAAAAAAATATATATATATATATATATATATATATATATATATATATATATATATATATATATATATATATATATATATATATATATATATGTATATATATAACCTTGCAACTTGCCTCGTCGCAGGGGGAGCACTCAGGAGCTGGTGCCATCAGCGGGATTAAGGCAGTGTCCCGTTATTGTATTTCACACAAGTTCGAAGATTCGAAAATGATGGCACTCCACTCGGGAAACTTTTCAACAGCGTTTTATTTCACGTTTTGAACGTTTCGCTCTTGATCACGGTAAATATTCAAACAGTGAGTCCCTTTTCACTTTCACATTATATACACATTAGACATGCAATGCATTGTGGGCATTGTAGTTGAATTAATGTCATTTAACTTAAACAGATTCAGCAACCAATGTTTACATTGTGTATCTTGTATCAATTAAGCCAGCTGTACAGGGGTTTTTGGAGATTTCAGATACTAGGGGCGCTCTGCCTCAAATTCTATTTACAGTGTGTGGTGTAAGTTAATCGATGGGTAGTGCGTGAAGAGCAGACGGAAAAAAGCCCTTAACCGTCTAAAAAAGTCAATGACTTAACAACAAATACACAGCTGTGCTCTCGCAACTACAATAGGGTATAATAAACTTCGTACAAATGACAAAAGCAATCAAATAGACAGAAGCAGATTCTTGAGTATTTTTCTTGTCATAGCAAGATGATGATTTAATGTGTCCAGACTTGAAGAACAGTCACAGTTAGCCTAACTGTGACTGTTCTTCAAGTCTGGACACATTAAATCATCATCTTGCTATGACAAGAAAAATTGATTGACTGTTTGTTGAGAACAACTATTGCAGTGAGGCAATAATGGGTGTTATGTATATATATAAAAAAAAAAATATATATATATATATATATATATATATATATATATATATATATATATATATATATATATATATATATATATATATATATATATATTACCTACTGGCAATCGCCAGAAGAAGGTAGGTATAGATAGGACTTAGTTACCATAGGAAAATTACAGCATTCTATTCCCAATAACTTTGGCGGCGATTGTCAAATCTTAGCGAAATTTTCAAAACTAATTCTTATTTGATATCAGCTCCTATGTTTAAAGTTTGGGGGAGATTTGTCAAGGGGGGCCGAGAAAAAAGGGAGGCCCTAAAACTTGTTTTCTCCATGTGAATTTCTATAGGAAACTTTAGACAAGGCTACATGTCGAACGGATGAACGAAATTACCCCAATTTTGACAGGTATGAGGGTCTTGGTCTAGAAAGCACGCTTTTGCTTATTTGGTGTACATCCGTTCAGTAGTTTTTAAGAAATATTGAAATATTGAAATTTACAGATATCGATATTTGGGAATTCTGCCATCTGATTGGCTGAGGCGTTACATGCACGAGCTTGCTGCTTATTGGCTGCAAGCTGTGCGAGCAGTTGCAACTAGGATGTGTTGGCCGCCATTTTGTGATTCATTTGAGGTAAAAGTAAGGGGAAAAAGGGCGAAAAAAGTGGGAAATAGGAGGGTAGGAGCACTGTAACCTCTGTGTTGTGTTTAGGGTGTGCTATAGAGGGGGTACGAAGAGAAGTACTCACCCCTACAAGTGCGAAAGTGGTGGGTTACTGAAATTAAGTGAGGTATTGCCTAGAGTCTGTTGCTGCTATGGTGAGCTGGTGCAGGACTTGGGATTAAAGCATGAGCTCAAATTGTCTGTCATATGCTGTGAAGTCATGTGGCGTGGCCTCTGCACTACACCTGTGGAAGTAGTGTCAGCATGTGTTTATCCCTACTTGGACAAACTACTGACCCGTTCTGGTCTGAAAGTCCTAGGGTACGGAAAATTTGTGAGGTATTGTCTAGAGTCTCATGGTGCTAAGCAGAGCTACTGCCGGACTCGGGGATGAAACCGTGTGCCTAAACTGTGTGTGCTATGCTGTGAAGTCATGTGCTCTAGGCAATGTGACATACCTGTCCAAGTAGTGTGAACATGTAGTTATAGCTACTTGGATGAACTTTTGTTTTAAAAATTGTAGCTTGTATATTGTGCTTAGGGGGTGTTATAGAGGGAGTGCCAAGGTAAATTTGCTCGTATCAAATCAATTGGGTATTTGTGAAGTGCTAACTACTCACTTCTATGGGTCTGATGGTGCTGGGGGCAAAAGCTGAGCTGGTGACAGACTGAGGGTAAAGTTGTTGAACTACTGACCACTACCACTCTGAAAGTACGGGTATGGAAATTAAGTGAGGTATTGCGTAGAGTATCACCCTGTTAAATTGCGCTGCTGCTGGACTTGGGGATGAAACCATGAGCCTAAACTGTGTATGCTATGCTGTGAAGTCATGTGCTCTGGGCGCTGTGCCACATGTGATCAACTTGTATATGGTGCTTAGGTGGTGTTGTATAGGTAGTGCAAAGGTAAATTAATATGGTATTTGTAAAGTGCAATCTACTCACCCCTATGGGTGGGTAGAGCCGGGTTCAAAGCGAGAGGTCTGTGCTGCAAGGTGAGATGGTCTGGCCACTGCACCACAGCTGTGTGGAGAATGCATTTTGGTAAGGGTGCAAGATTTGCCGTTATCTGCCCTGAAATAGCGGGCCTAAGTTGTTAGTTATAGGTTGGCTCTAAAAAGAGCCCTTGTGTTCATTAGTTGGAACTACATATAAGTGCGGAGGCAAAGCTTCAAGTTATTCAGGAAAACTCAGTTTCAACGATCTGTGAAGTGTACTCCGTCACTTCTGTAGATATCCACCATATCAAAACTTATGTTGTTGTTGTAGATGGAGCCAATTTTGTGGTCTCTGAGGTATGCAGACACAGCTTTGTTGACTTTCTTCCGAGATTTTTCAATCTGAGGACAACATTGTTTGGACCATTTCCACTTCTGTCGTTGGTATATATTGGAATATACAAAGACAGTTTGAGGCAAAAGTAGCATCAATTGATCAAAGGTGTCCATCATAAGCTTTTCTAACCCTATCCCAGTCAATGTGCCTAGGTCGTTTCCACCACAGTGCACAATCACAAGGTCAAGGGTTGGAGATGCAAACAGGTTTTAACCAAAGGCAACAATTAGTGCCACTTCAATCCTCTCTGTCCAAACCATTTAATGTCCACATTTTGTAAACCGAGGTCTAAGTCAATACGTCTCTGTTCTGCATACCTATTGCATCAGAAAACATAGCTATGTCCTATGATCCACTCTAGCATTTTGAAGGTATGGCTGGAAGGTATAGAAGGATGTCTATAGTTCATGCAGTTCCTTTGTAGAATAAGAGATATGTTTAAAGATGTGGAACTAGTTTCTTTTCACATACAAAAGGTACCTGATTGGGAGATGAAAAGCATTGCTTTTTAAAAGTAAGGTGCATATTTGTTTTGTGGGAAAGCATCTTTGTGATTGGTTAAGAAAAAGCAGTTTGAACATGGAATAAATATTATAGGATGAAAGTTGATCTACTCAACCACACCTGCTACTTGCATTTGGAATGCAGTGTTCGAACTTAAAACAATTGTGAACTTTTAACCTGCACATGCAGATAAATGTTCGAGAAAATATTACAAAAAAATATTGTGAGGTTTAAAAAAATTGATGAACTTTTAACCTCCATGTATTGTAGAATGTTCTGGAAAGTGTGTTGATAGAATATGTTGCATTTCTGACTTCTATGTGTATTCGAATATTAATAATATTGTTTATATGGAAAATTAGAAAGACATTAATAGAAAGAATATTGAAAGCTAAAAGAATCAAGGAACTATTCTAATTTGTTCTTTATTACCTACTGGCGGTTGCCAGTAGGGAGTTATAGAGTTAGGACCGAGTTTCCATAGGGAGAAAATGTTTTGTTTTGCTCATAACTTTGGCGTAATTTGATGAATCTTCATGAAATTTTGAAAACAAATTCTTTCTTCATATCAGCTCCTATGTTGAAAGTGTGGGGGTGATTCGTCAAGGGGGGGGTTGAGATAAAAGGGGGTCCCAAAATGTGTTTTCTCCATGTTAATTTCCATTGGAAAGTTTAGACATGGCTACAGGTCGAACTGGTAAAAGGAATTACCCCAGATTTGGCAGGGAGTAGGGTTTTGGTGTGGAAAGCATAATTTTTTTATTTGGTGTGAATCCATTCAGTAGTTTTTGAGAAATATTGAAATTTACAGATATCGATATTTGGGAATTCTGCCATCTGATTGACTGAAGTGTTGAGAGCAGGAGCTTGCTGCCTATTGGCTGCGATGCTGTTGAAACTAGGAAGTGTTGTCCACCATGTTGTGATTCAGTTGAAGCGAGTAAGGGGGAAAAAGGGCAAAGAAAGTAGGAAAGGAGAGCAGGAGCACCCTAAGCTTCGTGGGGGAGTGTGAAGTGAAGTAGTCACTGTTACCGGTCTGAAAGTGCAGTGTTGCTCCGAGTGACATGGTGCTGATATGATATGATGCTACACTCTGGTATAAAACCGACAGCCAAAAGCGTGAGGTCATTGCTGTAAAGTAATGTGGACTGGTGTTTGTAGCATACGTGTGCAAGTAGAGTTAGTAGGCATTTATACTAGGCCTGGGCGGTAAATTTAATTCCGCTCGCGGAATTTGTGGAATTTGAGTGAAGTGCCCAAAATTCTGCATTCCGCGACTTTCAGGTTCACAAATGCGTGTTCGCGAGATATTTCTTACCGAGCATGCAAACAGCGATTGCGAATAGTAAAAAAGCATCGCAAACAAACAATTCCGCGTGTTTGTGGAATTTCTGCGTGTTCGCAGGGATTTTTCCCCGTTTCATGGAGATTTGCGTAACGCGATTATGCAAATTCCGCCCACCCCTAGTTTATACCATACAGGGAGTGGGAAGCAAACTACTGACCGCTAATATGTGTGTATAGTATACCGGAAGCAGGAAGCGAAGTACACATGCCTACCCGTGTGAAGACTTGGGGATGAAACCAAGGTGATTGCTGTAAAGGGATTGGCTCTGGGTGCTGTAGTATACGCATGCAAGTACTGTTAGTAGGTGTTTATACCATACAGAGAGTGGGAAGCGAACTACTGACCGGTACTGTGCTTTCATACCATACCGGAAGTGGGAAGCGAAGTACTCACGCCTATCGGTGTGAAGAGTCGGGCATCAAACCAAGCTGATTGCTGTAAAGTGACTGACTCTGGGCGCTGTAGGATACTAGCCACTGTAGTATAAGTATATAAGTAGTGTTAGTATGCGTTTATAGTATATAGGGAGTGGAAAGCAAACTACTCACCCCTACTGGTGTGAAGACTCGGGGATTAAACCATGAACCTAAATTGTGAGCTCATTGCTGTAAAGTGATGTGCTATAGGTGCTGTAGCATACCCGTGGAAGTAGTGTTAGTTTGCCTTTATACAATATAGGGAGTGGAAAGCAAACTACTTGCCCCTACTGGTCTCAAGACTTGTGGATGAAACCATGAGCTCATTGCTGTAAAGTCATATGCTCTGTGTAGTATTCCAATGTAAGTCATTAGTATGTAATTCTACTAGAATCTAAGCATGTAATGTTAGAATTTAGGGCTGTCATGAGGGGAACCTTGCGGCGTTTGTACACAGTGCTGGAGAAGACGGTTGCTTTGCTGTTTGCTCCTGTTGGTTGCTGTTTCAGGTGTCTTGTTTTCCTGTAATGAATCTACTTATTGGATCCACTGCTGTCTGCCTTTTCACAACATAAATTTGGCGACGAGCAAGAGAAGGTAAAAAGAAGGCACCACTGAACAATATTTCAAAATTGCTTGCGTTGTGCTAAAGACCTGTTTTCTCCGTGTAGCTATTTCTACTCATGCCAGGGTCTTCGGCTCATTGAACTATGTCATCCGACTTCTGGTAGGACTTATATTTTTAGATTTTGCGCTACCTCTGCTTCTTCACTACATTCTTTTCGCTGTACTACACGTGTGTAAGTAGTGTTAGTATGCGTTTATACTAACAAATTCTTCATGGTCCTAGGGAGGGTGACCCCTCAGGCGCAGCTTATACAATGTCCCGGGGTGTGCATTCGCGGGACATTTGTGTTTGCTATTAGAGGGCCAGTGCATGGCTTCCGCCATGTGATAGCACATCCTTGTTTGACTACTTGAAGCAAGAGCAGGAAAACCTTGTATCACTTTAATAGAGGCGATCCGGATGGTAAAATTGGAGAGAAAAAAGAAACAAAAAAAAAAGCAGGGTCTCACCCGTTCAATTAAAAAGGCCCCTGGTGGGTAATGTTCCGTGGCCAATCCAATTATTGCAGGGTCTCTGTAGGACTAGGGATGTAAATTATGCGCAGAAGGTAAAGTACTAAAAATGATATACCATAGAGCTATACTTACCAATAGCCCAAACACCTTACTTATCAAGAATAAGTCATTCGGCAATGGAGAAGGTTCAATCGTTTATTTTGCAAACCACCCTATATAGGGGAGCCTCTCTCTCGTCCTCACCCTCAAAGGTGCGCAGAGGAGACTGCTGGATTACATTCAAAACAGTGCATATATACTTTCGGCATACCTCATGAAGACCCCGTACATGGAAAAGTACCACTTCTTGTGAATCCAACAGGAAAACCCATATAAGGCACAATTGATTGATTCGAAACTCAGCTCAAACTATTCCGGGGGTAGGTCAGTAAAGGTACCTCCCTTTCGTTCTGGGGCACAGGAGTACAGGCACAGCACCTGCAAGAATGTGCTCATCCTACAAGAAAGACAGATGCGACCTTGAGTTTCCTAAGTTATAATCAATGGTCCATTCATAGCACAGGCCCACCTCTCAGGCTCTCTACACAGTAGCAAGTCATGTCTTTCCCTAACTAAAGTAAGAGACACAAGGAAATGAATTACAAAATGGCGTTTATTGAGTCAAGGCCCGATTCTTAATGTATGCATAGTTCGAGTGTATCTACCAGGGGCCCTCCAAAGGTGGCATGTTAATATATTAGATACATTAGGCCAACATTATACAATATCGATTTATATTCCTTCAGACCGCCCTTTTGGCCTGATGTGGCCAATATATACAAAAAGAAAACAGCAGATTTTAATCTAAAAACACACCCTCATCTATTTGCATCAGATCTCTAACTTCCTTTTGCACTAACTGCTTCTCTAATTTTGCCTGGTGCAAAACTGTCAATGAGGAAGTAAGCTTGGCAGCGCAATAAGAGCAACATGCTGGCCCACAATGCAGGCATAGGCAACAAGTAAATACCACCCCAATTTCTCCAGCAAGGATCATGAAGATCTTCCAACCCCAGGTAGACAAGAGGTTCCAGAACCACCCTGTTACGGACCAAGTACCAGTGTCAGCATGAACTTCGGCTGCCAAGCGATGCAATTTCTGAATGGCCAAATGTATAGTTGGAGCAGAATCAGGTATATACACACAGCAGGAGCTGCCAGTCACTCAGCATGCTCCTCCTCGATCAGCTAGGATGACGTCAAGCACCATTCAATTTTAAAGCGAAACGAGTCTCGTGGCTTGAAGCTCTACCGTCAGGTTAGTCAAAATTCCAGCAGTGGTTTGGACTACATTTTCCACTATTCTGGACAGGCGTCTAACATCTCTGCTGGTAAAAATAGGACCCCATATAGGAAAGAGACCCTTTGCTATATCCAAAAACTGCTGTAAGGCGGTGTCAGTCTGATCTGTACTGTCAGTATTGATACTTCTACTAGCTCGTATAAAATCTAAACTTTGTTTATTCAACTGGTGATTCATATGATAGTTAGAAGAGGCTATATATACTGGAGGATAAAGGAAATACAGGTAACACTGCCCTGCCCATCCTCTGGGAAGCCAAGTGTAAGCGTTTTCACCGCGTACAAATACACGTTAGGTGGAGTTATCAAGGGCGGGGTGATAGAGGTATGCAAAATGTAGGTGTAGTTACATCTACTGTCTCCTACCTTAACATGACCTTTACCTCTAATACAAAATAAAGCAGTACTATTTAAAATGGGAACTGGCATTGCCCTATCATCTGTGACATTACGATCTTGAAAATACTGGAAATATTGCGTAGAGTTAATGTGTTCAAAATCTAACATTTCTTCCTTCAACCAAGTAGCATTCTCATAAGTGGTATACATATTCATACAGGCATCTGGATCTAAAGATCCCTCTCCTTGGTTTCCCAAAGCGTTGAATCCCTGATGTTGTTCTATATATTTTAAAACAGCTTCATAATCCTTTTCAGTATATCTTTTGGGGTCGGCTACATAATGTAAATACATAAGAGATAGCAACTGAAACCACGCCTCACAACTCGCTAAGTGTGATAATGGCAAAGAAATGAATAAATCATGACGATGCATTACAGACGGCAAAAGGCCACATACCCAACAATTTGTCCTATTTGTGGTGCTATGAGCTTGATGTAACATTTCAATGAAAACATTTTTAACATACGTTTCTCAATGTCTTTCATTATGGGGAGGCAAAGTATAAAAGAAATGCTCAGGCGGAGCTGCTGTAGTACCTAACACCTTATGCATAGGATATTGAAATTCTAAATGTACAAACACACTCAATAATATTATCATGATTACTGCAATAACTATCTCTCTGACAAGCGACTCAAGCTGTGATTCAGATTTTTTACGGCAACCTTTTGTAACCAAGTTCAATCTGCAGCAAGAAATGGATTATGTGGTGGAAGAGAGGTTACAAACACTGAGACCAAAGCAGCAAAAGAAACAAGGAGAAAGAGGAAAAACCAGCGGAGACGAGAAAGGAAATGCAGATCCAAACAAAAATCCAAAAAAAAAAAAAGGTTACATGGGTGAGGAAACAAAAGTAGCGTAAAATAGCATTTTGAATTTATCTTAGTTTGTTCTTACTAAAGCGGAAGAGCAACTGTTGTCTTTGGGCTTGAATTTCTGTCCAGGGCAAAGTTTCAATCACGCTAATACTCGTATTGATGTTTTCTGTTTTATCAGAAAGTTAAAATTACAGAGGTTCTTCTCTTTGAAAACAGCCAAAGAGAATGGAGACTGGGAAATGGATACTGTTCCCACCAATAGTGAAAATGGGTTACCCTCAGATGTGTCAACTCTCTTATTGCTACATGACCTCAATGCAGCCACTGCATCTCAACCATTGGGACCAGATGTTGATTTAACTACGCAAGCACGTTTGAATCAAATCAATATTACACAGAAGGGCGCAGGGCTAAGCCCTTAAACACCAAAATCAAGTTTTATTCCTTTGATGCCAAAAGACGCATTGGACACTTTTCACGACTGTGTCATTAACAATATTAAACAACTATATCAACATACTAGGAGCAAGAAATATAAAAGAAATCTACTATAAAAATATAGAATATGCAAACCTGATAAAAAACTCAGCAACAATAATGAAATTGTAATAAAAAAAATACGACAAAGGAGGACATTTGATGATCTGGCCCAAGAAGGATTACATCAATGAGGCCAAGAGACAATTAAGTGACGGAGATTGTTATACTAAAAAATCATACAAGGAATATTCTAAAGCAGAGGAGACTCTATTTAAGCAATTGTCTGTATGGTGCAGGGAGGGGCTAATTTCAAATGATGAGTTTAAATTTATGAACAATGAGTTCCAAGTCCTCCCTGTCCTGTACTTAATACCTAAAATCCACAAGGAGATCATGCCTGTCCCCTGCAGGCCAATACTATCAACAATTAAAAGTTCTGAGGAACAAGTGAGTCGCTATGTAGAATTCTTCCTCCAAGATCTAGTTAAGGAATTACCTAGTTAAGTGAAAAACACCAGTGATTTTTTAACTAAGATTAATGACTTAAGTTGGAGTGATGACATGTTGCTAATATCATTAGACGTTGAGTCTCTCCATACTAGTACTAGCAGCCCGTCCCGACGTTGTCCGGGTATGAATTGCTGCCGGCCAGTAGTATATTGTTTTGTAGGATTTCGATTTGATAGCATTTCTTATCTGTGACAGGCCTGTGAAATGCTCCGATTCACAGTGCACTGCTGATGCACTTAAGAGTGCACGTTCAGTAGTGTGTGAACTCGAGTTTTCCTACTTTATTTTCCCTTGCACTATTATATAGCGCGAACACGACAACATGGCATGTGCACAATTTACATTACAGAAGAACAAAATAATTTGTGGTAGGTACGGGGAGACAAAGCGATTTGCCTGGAATCCCAGGATGTTGAGCTGATGCTGAGATTCGAACGTAGCTCCCCAGCTCTAAAGTTCGCAATTCTGGAACTTGTGGCGGGAGGTGTGTCTAAAAGTGTATGTCGGAGCTGGTCATCAATGAGAGAGACCTGTGCATTTTTCAAATGGGTGGCGAAAAAATATGAGTATGTTGCTGGAGATGTGGGCCACCGTGCCACCAATGTACTTACCGGGGGAGGGTAAACACCCATTATTCCGCAACTTTCTTTCCACATACCATCACTCTGCATACTTTCATTACGTAAGTACCATGACTCCGCAATGCCATTATAACGCATGGCATTACATTTTATATGCTTTTACCACGCATACATTTGCAACAAAATTCGTTGCAAATGCATGAATGGTAAAAGCATGTTTTTTTATGTTTGGATTAGGTAAGTATTGGTATAGGGGTATATGTTTTGGGGTACTGAGGTATATGTTTGGGGGTGTTTGGGTATTTTAAGGGTTCAGATATAGTTTTGGGTTATGGGGTACAGGCGTAGGTTTAGGGTTTAGGGATAGGTATGGGTTTTGGGGTACAGGGGTATTTTTAGGGTTCAGGGCTAGGTTTGGGTTTTGGGGTATAGGGGTATTTTTAGGGTTCATGGGTAAGTTTGGGTTTTGGGGTACAGGGGTATTTTAAGGGTTCAGGGATAGATTTGGGTTTTGGGGTACAGGGGTATTTTTAGGGTTCAGGGCTAGGTTTGGGTTTTTGGGTACAGGGGTATTTTAGGGTTCAGGGGTAAGTTTGGGTTTTGGGGTACAAAGTTAATTTTAGGGTTCAGGCCTAGGTTTGGGTTTTGGGGTACAGGAGTATTTTTAGGGTTCAGGGGTAGGTTTGGGTTTTGGGGTACAGCGGTATTTTAAGGGTTCAGAGCTAGGTTTGGGTTTTGGGGTACAGTTGTATTTTAGGGTTCAGGAGTAGGTTTGGGTTTTGGGGTACAGTGGTATTTATAGGGTTCAGGGCTAGGTTTGGGTTTTGGGGTACAGGGGTATTTGTAGAGTTCAGGGGTAGGTTTGGGTTTGGAGGTACAGGGGTATTTATAGGGTTCAGGGCTAGGTTTGGGTTTTGTGGTACAGGGGTATTTTTAGGGTTTAGGGATAGGTTTGGGTTTTGGGTACGGGGTATATTTATAGGGTTAAGATGGGTTAGTGTTTAAGGGTGTTGGGGTATTTTAAGGAGTAAGGGTGGGTTATGATTATGGGGTGCAGGGGTATTTAAAGGGAGCAGGGTGGGATTAGCACACGATATGAGACCTGGCATGAAGGGCGGAACGTACCACATGCCCCCAGCGTTTGTCACGCCCCCAGCACTCGCCCACAGCACAACGCAGACACTACCACAAGGGACTACTTTGCTGGCATGGTTCTTTCACCTTTTAAATGTATATGGTGAGTGTGAACCTTGCTCTGAACCCTTAAATGCCCCGTACCCCAAAACCCAAACCTACCCCTGAACCCTAAAAATACCCCTGCACCCCAAAACCCAAACCTAGCCCTGAACCCTAAAATTAACCCTATACCCCAAAACCCAAACCTACCCTTGAACCCTAAAATACCTCTGTACCCCAAAACCCAAACCTAGCCCTGAACCCTAAAAATACCCCTGTACCCCAAAACCCAAACATAGCCCTGAACCCTTAAAATACCCCTGTACCCCAAAACCCAAACCTACCCCTGAACCCTAAAAATACCCCTATACCCCAAAACCCAAACCTAGCCCTGAATCCTAAAAATACCCCTGTACCCCAAAACCCATACCTATCCCTAAACCCTAAAACTACCCCTGTACCCCATAACCCAAAACTATATCTGAACACTTAAAATACCCAAACACCCCAAAACATATACCTCAGTACCCCAAAACATATACCCCTAAACCCATACTTACCTTATCCAAACATAAAAAAACATGCTTTTACCATTCATGTATTTACAACGAATTTCGTTGTAAATGTATGTGTGGTAAAACCATATAAAATGTAATACCAAGCGTTATAATGGCATTGCGGAGTCATGGTACTTTTGTAATGAAAGTATGCGTAGTGATAGTATGCGGAAAGAAAGTTGCGGAATAATGGGTGTTTACCCTCCCCCGGTAAGTACATTGGTGGCACGGCGGCCCACATCTCCAGCAACATACTCATATTTTTTCACCACCCATTTGAAAAATGCACAGGTCTCTCTCATTGATGACCAGCACCGACATACATTTTTAGACATACCTCCCGCCACAAGTTCCAGAATTTCGAACTTTAGAGCTGGGGTGCTACGTTCGAATCTCAGCATCAGCTCAACATCCTGTGATTCTAGGCAAATCGCTTTGTCTCCCCGTGCCTACCACAAATAAATTTGTTCTTCTGTAATGTAAATTGTGCACATGCCATGTTGTCGAGTTCGCGCTATATAATATTGCAAGGAAAAATAAAGTAGGAAAACTCGAGTTCACACACTACTGAGCGCGCACTCTTAAGTGCATCAGCAGTGCACTGTGAATCGGAGTGTTTCACAGGCCTGTCACAGATAAGAAATGCTATCAAAACGAAATCCTACAAAACAATATACTACTGGCCGGCAGCAATTCATACCCGGACAACGTCGGGACGGGCTGCTAGTATATATATATCTCCAAAGCTGACATTGAAAGTAGCAACTACAAAATCACACTGAGTTCCCATTTCAAAGTTTGAGATGCATAAGACTCACACACACACATCCACCCACCCACACACACACACATATATATACATATATGTGTTATTGTGTGTGTGTGCATATGTTTGTTTGTGTGTGAAAGCACATTTACTACTGTTTTGACACCTTTTTAACTGTAGTACATTTAGAATTGCAGTTTGCGAATAGCAATTGGCTTACTCTTTTATGGTTGGTGTCTGGCCCTCCCTAAAGCCCTTCTTAATCTTCCCTTAATCCCACTTTACTCCTCCCTAAACCCCACATATTTTGCAGTTATCATGCTTCATTTTTCAACCACTCAAATTGGTCGCTTCCACATGTCCCTCCAATGGTCCAATTACGATGCTGGCAGGTTGTGGTACAGCCACCGCTGTACCAGTGGTCTTACCGCCCTATTATAACTTGGTTCCACCGACCCTGGTGCCTCCCCTATGTGGATGCATACAGTGAAGCACCACATGTGCCCCCCTGTGTGCAAGCAGACCATTTCCTGCACAGCATGGATTTTACAGTCCATGCCATGCAGGAACAGTTTTTGGCATTACATTGCGGTGCCCATTTTTAGAGGCACCGCTGTGGGAATGCCAAAAACCCACCTGCCATATAGGAGGAAACTCCGAACCGACCATGTCTTTGGTGCAGCGGGGAGCATGGCTTTGGGGAACTGCCCGCTCTTGCTGCTCCAAAAGTCGTAATGGGGCCCCAAGTAGTAACTTATACAAAGGGAGATCTCCCCATTTAACACATAGGAGAACTAGAGATCTCCACTTATTTATGAATAGAATGTTGTTGTACTTGTGTAGTTCTATTGTAGTAGTACTAAACTAATTACAAAATGTGGTTTGTAAATAGAGCCAACACTGTCTACATTTCTTGGACGCTTTTAACAAAGTACAGAACAAATATGTACATTATCATATAAGTGACAAATTACCATCTTGCAAAATGCTTAAATGTAGTGTTTAGAGCTGCACTGGATAATTGTAGACAATTCCAGAGTTCACTTAACACTCAATATGAGCTATCTGAGGTAAAATGCATTTCAGTAAATAGTGTGCTAGGCCTCAGTGACGTATTTATAAATTAAGGAATTGAATATTGTAAATTTGTATTTTTTGAAATAATGGTAGGCAAGTTTAAACAAAGCAAAATTTGTGGAGGCAAGATGGTGCCTGAGTAGCCGCTGCTGTTGCAGCTCTGCTGGTCCGGCCCGAGATGAATTCGGGAAAAAACCCTGTTATATTCTGAAAGGTCTAAAATAATTCTTCAAACTTAACCCAATTCACGGAGAAAGCTGAGTACCTTCACATCCCGATGTCCGCTGGGCGAATAGAACGAGCTGTGCTGGACGCGACGCCGACGCTGATGCATCTTCCCTGGATTACGACGCTCTCAACGCACTCAGCTCCCATATCCTTGGCAGCCCTGATGCTGGAGTCTTCCTTAGCGTGCTCCCTGGTCGTTTTCTATGTGATCTGCAGAATCCTGCTGAGCGCAAGAGAAGGGATACTGATACGCAGGAGCCGTGGTGTTTGTCGGACGGTGGGCGGGACATGGAAGATACATTGTATCCAACATACAGAAGCTAAACAAGTAGGGATGGCAGGGCGGGGAGCGAAAGTAAATAAAATTAAAAGCACACAACTGATGAGTCTGCCAGGGAGTAAACTTTTACAACCTAATCCAGTAACATTTGAAAATCGTCAGAAACGCACTGATACATGTAGAGCCAAAAATAAGGAACACAACAAAAAACCCAGTTATACAGAAAAGAATGAGCGAACAATCAAACAGGGAAAAAAACACAAGTAAAGAACGCTAAAGGGGCAGATAATGGTCAGCCTACACAAAATGCTCATGGGGACACCCACTTATCTGAAATACATTCACTCCCATACATGATAAAATACACAGTGTGATGGTGGGAGAAGTGGCTGACACAGAGGGTCCGAGTGACCGGACAGGTTTTATAGAGTCTGCGCTGCCATCTGAAAACACAATGGAGATTAAGACACCAATCTTTCAATCTAGTCCAACTACCAGTTTCGGGATGGCTCAGGAAGATAATGGGTATAGACTTCCACTACCCTGCCCATTGTTATCTGGCAGAGCCCACAAATTCCCAATAATACTGTAGCGGAGATGGGCAATATGATTAATGTAGATATGGTGACTCTCAGTGGATATGATAAGGAAAAGAACCTTGCTTTCCTGCCGCAAATTCTATTCGCTCACGGATGATACTGAAATTTCAGATGGAAGTATTTCCGCCGCTAGTGAAGGCGGAAGCCAGAATTGGGATAGTAGCTCAGACCCGGAGCTATCCATGAGACCCTCTGCAAAAAATAAATGCTGAGAAAAAAAAATCCAGTCGACATAAGAAATGTGAGACTACTGATCAGGGTAGCACAATGGATCTCAGATGGGATTATTCCGCTTTGCAACTAACAACTTTGACAGAGCAAATGATGTGTTCAAGAGAGAGTCATACACCCACATGAGGCACCGTCAATGGGGTGACTGATTCATAAGGCAAACCCACTTTGTCAGAAGTGCTACAATCCATTAAGAACTATCAAGAGGAGGTCAAGATAGACAGCCGAAGGTCGGGCCTCACAACGCAAAAGCTTCAGGGTACCATCAGGAAAGTGGGCAAAACATGTGCTGAGATTGCAGATAGAATGGCCTCAGTGGAAGTACGTACTGAAAATCTTGAGAAGTACTTCATAACTCTGAAAAATCAAGGTGAGGAACATGACGGCATAGTCAAGGAACTCATGCTCAAAGTTGAGGAGCAAGAAAACAGACTACACAGTAATAATCTATGCGTTCTTGGTATTTCAGAGGGAGCTGAAAGGAATGACCCTAAGACTTTTATGATCATGCTCTTTAATGGAGCTTTTCCAGATTTACATTCATGGGACTGGGAAAAGGAAATACAACAAGCTCATCGCTTTCCACTAACACCATCTAAACAATCCAACACCTCATTGAAATACCCTTGAGCTATGCTAATTTATTTTGGTATTTTTTTATTGCGGCAACTGCTCTATGATCTTCCAAAATAGTGGTTGTGGATCAGTACGTTAAAAAGAAATAATCACTGTCACATTCGAGTGGATCAGTCGACCGTGTCGTAGATAGGAACTGTAGATAAGGAGTTCGCGTCTTTGAAGGAGTCCACACGGCAGGACCAGAGGGGACAAATGTAAACGGGGGGAAGCTTTCCTCCATGCTGTCTGGGGTTATATACGCGGTACAGAGCAGGAATATCGTCGTAAAAATATCGACTAACCTAAATATTGCTGCAAAAATTTCTACAGGAAGAAATATCGATGACAAAAATATCGTCTGACCAGAATATCGACAGACAGGTAAGTAATATTGTTAACATTAATATAGTTGTAATAAATATCGTTTACAAAAACATAGTTTACAATAATATCGTTTTTTAAATAATTATAAGTAATGGAGTGTTTTTAATGAATATTTGTAGTCAAAGTAGTATTTTTAGTAGTATATTATTATTTAATAATGTATTTTAGGTTGAATTAGTATTAATAGTTCCGTAGCGGGTTGTGGGTTTATAGGGGAGTAGGGTGGGAAGTAATTTAAATATAATGAAATAATACATTAATTCATGTTTTAAATGAATATAAATAGTGTAATAAATAATAGTTAATTAATTTCAATTAGTTAATTGAATAATAATTATGTAATTAATTATGTTAATTTTTTAATTAATTTTAGGTGTGTGTACAGGATTTTTTTAGTGAAAATGTTTTTGGGTAAAGGGGTATTTTTAGGGTTCAGGGTCAGTTTTCAGTTTTTGGGTAAAGGGGTATTTTTAGGGTTCAGGGTCAGTTTTCGGTTTTTGTGTAAAGGGGTATTTTTAGGGTTCAGGGTCAGTTTTCAGTTCTTGGGTAAAGGGGTATTTTTAGGGTTCAGGGTCAGTTTTCAGTTTTTGGGTAAAGGGGTATTTTTAGGGTTCAGGGTCAGTTTTCAGTTTTTGGGTAAAGGGGTATTTTTAGGATTCAGGGTCAGTTTTCAGTTTTTGAGTAAAGGGGTATTTTTAGGGTTCAGGGTCAGTTTTGGGTTTTTGGGTAAAGGGGTATTTTTAGGGTTCAGGGTCAGTTTTCAGTTCTTGGCTAAAGGGATATTTTTTGGGTTCAGGGTCAGTTTTCCCTACTGTTGCACCCACTGGAGTGGGAATAGTAATTTTTACTCCTACACTATCAAATGTTTTAATTAGTAATATATTGTATATTTTAATTATATGTATGTATTATTGTTGTTATGAAAGGAAATGAAATGAATGAAACTTATATAGCGCACGACTTACCCTGGGGCATCTCCGCGCTTGCTTAGGGAACCCGTCCTGGTATTCCCCTGTGAGATAACCCTGGCAGGGTATCCACAAGGTGAAAGCCAGGCATCCCACCGCGAGGGGCCGTTGTGGAGATTAAGCAAGCTATTGCCCAGAGACGCAGAGTGTGAACCCGTGAGTCGAGAAGGCACCGGAGCGAGAATTAACGAGTCTGTGGAATTTTTTAGCCCAAGACCCGCCGAGGCGGGGAATTGAACCCTGGTCCAGGGCCGAACTCAAGCTCCAGGTCTGCCGCCTCTAACGCCTGAGCCACACTTCTCCACCATTATATAAAGTAATATGTAAAATCAATTTATATCTCCACATTTATTAAGTTTATAATTAAAAAGTGTAGTACATTTTTTTGAAATAGTTAAAAAATAAAAGTAATGTAATGTATTTTGTTAATAGTACTTATATTTATTTATTATTTAATGTAATTTTAATTATTTTAAAAAGTCGATATTTTTTACATCTATATTAATTACAACGATATTTTGGAGTCGATATTTATGTACTTACCTGTTTAAGTATAGGGTGTCGATATTTTTGTAAACGATATTTTTACAACGATATTTATGTCAGCTATATTTTTGTAATCGATATTTTAACACCCTACCATATACGCCCTACTCCTTATCTACGTTTCCTATTTAAGCTGAACAATCGCTTATTGATCGTTTGTTCCAACACTATACGACCAAGTTCTGATACCACAACCTGTTTTCACACAATTTAGTTGTACGATCACGACACGGTCTCGAATGTGACAGTGATTCTTTCTTTTCAACGTACTGATCCACAACCACTATTTTGGTTTTCATCTGTCGTGACTCTGGACACATCGGTTTGCTGACATTTGCTGCTTTTAAGATCAAATATATATCATTTCATCTAAACACCAAAAGAAGTTGACCTACCTACACTGTGGAGGTTTGGACTTACAACTTTGGCTGCTTTATAGGACTCCCGAGAAATGTTCAAGCCCTGATGAAGTTCCGTACTGAACGAAACGCGTTAGCTGAGGCCTTTTAAAGATTGAAATAATAAAGAACTTTTCATACCATCACAAATCTGTGGGACTTCTAATTTTGGGGCACCTTCCTCATTTTCAACACTTGGATATAAATTGGTGGGAGCCACAACACAGAACTCTAAGACACGGGGTAGCAATTTTGACAGCTAATCGCTCTCTTCAAATCACTAGAACAATAGCAGATCAGAACTGGCGGTTGGTAATTGCAGAATGCTGCAGGGACAATAGGGATCCAATCACAATATGCACTATTTATAGAAACACTTTAGACGATCCAACTGTATTTGATTATATAACTAATGAGTTTGCGGCCGCTACCCATAATTATTTGTGGTGATTTTAATATAAACCAGCCTGAAAGTCTAAATGTGGCCCTTGATAATGGTTGGGTCCATAATTGTCAGAAACCCAAGGTCTAACTAACAAAAAAGTGTCTATGGGTCTAGCAAGGTCTTCAGAGACTTTAGGACACTATGCTGTGAGCAAGCACTTTCTGATGTCTGGAATTGGCAAAGCCCCATGGACCCGGGTTTTACATTCTTTTCTTGTACACACAAGAAGCATGCTAGATTAGATTTTATATTAGCATCACATACTATCCTCCATGTGTGCTCAATTTAGAAAGCTCTGCACATATTGGCTGACCACAATCCTCTAATTGTAGAACCTAAAGGATTTGGCTCTAGGATTATGGATAAGTCCAATTGGAGATTTGAGCGATCGCTACTTCTGAAGGAGGAATACGGCGAGCATATGAGGAAGTGGATACCCCAATTTTTAAGGAGAAAATAAGAGTGTAGGGGTGGATAGTTTGGGACGCTTTGAAAGCGGGAATACAGGGGGTAAACACTTAGCTTTTTGTTAACTATGAATAAGGAAAAGCGACATTTGCTCAATGATATGCAGGGCAGCTTGGCTGCCGCAGAAAAAGATTTGATTGTAGCACTTCAAGATGGTAGAGACGCAACGGAAGCACATATAAAAGTGATGGTAGTTAAGTCAGCAATTCTTGAAATAAAAAGAAAGAGAGCAGCAGACAGATTACCGGTGTGGCGAGAAAAGGCATATGAATGTAGCGAGCAAGTCGGGCACCACCTTGCAACCAGAGCTAGGCAATGAACAACTCCGAATATAATAGCCGAGAACAATGACCCTGTGAGAGGGAGAAGTAGAGATCCAGTAGGTAATAGTAAGGGGTTCTACTCATACTATCAAACTCTTTACCATGAGGATATCCCAGATAACCTGGGTGATGTTACTTTATATCTTAATCAAGGTCCAGTGGTACAATTGGCCGAAGAAGATCAACAGCAACTTGAGGAACTTCTACAGTGGGTGGATATTTTGCTTTGTATTAATAGCCTTCCGAGTGTAAAGGCACTGGCTTGGATGATATACCCTTAGAGTTTTATAAAAAATGTACCCCACAGTTGAAAGATTTGATGTTACAATTAATTATACATGTATTTAAAGGAGGAAAACCACTGCAGTCCTGGACACTGGCTAAAATTATTGTTTTTCTCAAACAACATAAATCACCACTGGAACCTGCCTCCTATCGACCTAATACTTTAATTAATGCTGATAGCAAGATATATTCAAAGCTTCTCGCCACTCGCATAACTGCTGTCATTCACAAGGTTGTCTCACCGCGACAACATGGCTTTTTACCAGAATGTGGCACAACTGATCATATCAAGAGAGTTATCTCATGATTTGATGCCGCTAACATTTCTGGAGACCCAACAGCACTTATACTACTCGATGCTGAGAAGGCCTTTGACAGGGTCTTCTGGCCTTTTTATGGGAGACCCTGTCAAGGGTCGGAATAGGCAAAGGACTAATACAGGCTTTTAAAATTATATATTTTCATCCTAGAGCAACACTTTCTTTAAATGGGTTTCTCACAGACTCATTTGAAATAACTAGAGGTACCTGACAGGGCTGCCCAATCTATCTGCTGCTGTTTGCACTTTACATAGACCTTTTTTTTACGGCAACTTGAAATTAACAGGAGAATTAGGCCTATCAAATCTCAGGGTGGGAAAACTAAAACTTTGGCCCTTGCCAACTACATTGCTATAGTCACTCCTGATCCTCAAGCAGCTATGGTTGAGATAGAGGCGGAAGCGTACAGATTTGGGGTATTCCCTTAATAGCACTAAAACCCAAATAGTTTTCAGCAATATAATATGGCTAACAATACGAGACAGGTAGAAATGGCCATATATCTTGGGGTTGATATTCTGGCCATTGTTGATAAGAATGTTGACTGTAATATTGATCCTCTGATCACTAAATTTTTAACTGAATTAATGAGACTACTTAAATTACACCTGTCGATTATCGGCAGATGCAATATAATTAAAATGATTTTCTTCCCCAAATATTTGTATTTTTTAAGGGCAATTCCTTTATAATTCACTAATCTGTGTTTGAAAAAAATTGAAGATTTATTCTCCTGGTTTATTTGGGCATATGAAAAACCGAGGAGAGCATACACATTTTTATCTTTACTGAAAGAAAGGGGAGGCTTGGCACTACCAAATATTCGATTATACTATTGGGCCACTACCTTACTATGTAATCTAACCCTCATATCTGAAAAGTCAATAAATAGTATCATGGAGGAAATATTTACGCCTTGTGAACTTATAATGGGCAAAGATGCGCAAGATGGCTATGGAGATTCCTGAACGATAGCCAGTACAAGAAGGTTCCCTTTAAATCATAAATAGGTGAGTACAAAATTATGAGATTAGTTCGTAAACTGCTAGGGCTGGGCCGACTGAATCACTACACACCGATAGACAATAATCCAAATCTGCCGGAAATATTTAAAGATCTTATCATAAAAAATTTATGTGATGCCGGCCTGTCCAAACTTGGCGATTTCTATTCTTTAACCAACCAAGTTAGCTTTGATAACCTTAAGGAGATATATAATTTGGATTGGAGAGACTTCTATAAATACCTCCAGATTTGAGATTTTCTAGGCAAAAAAGGGGGAGGGTCAATTGGCTTTTCCAATAACGAGATGATAGATAGGTTAAGGAAAAATAGATTTTTTCTATTGAAGACGTTTACAGCTATTTTAACTCATTAATGCCGGATGATATGGAGGTTCGTGCAATCAAATGGAAAACAGAGATAGGCATTGAGGCAAATACATTTTTTTACTCAGCCGGATTAGAGCAGAGAATCTTAATTGCAGCTCGGCTTCAGGCACAATATTACAAATACTGTTTTTCACTTTACTATACCCCCAAAAAATTCTCTAAATGGAGGACAGGAAAAGGAACTCAATGTCCCCAATGTGCGCTGTTTCAGGCGGATCTAGATCACATGTTTAACCCCTTCCATGCTCATGACGAGCTCAGCTCGTCATGAGGCACAGTTGAGCTGTGCTGATGACGAGCTGAGCTCGTCATGAATAAAGGGCAATACCAGTTTCCAGCACAGGGTAAAAATAACCACAGCAGCGATGTGGTTAACTCATGTAACTCTTTAATTAGTTTGAAACAGGGAATATCTAACTTCTTTAAAGAGGTGCTAGGGGTCGATTATATTCTCTCTTCGTCTTTGATTGGACTTGGGGAGGACGCACAATTACAAGGGCCTGGAGAAAAACTTTATAGGTATGGAGAACACTGCGTTTATGTTTGGCTTCAGCGTGGTTGGATCAAACCCCCCCTAGTTTTCATCTATGACTTTCTCGTTTATTGGCAAACTATAACTTCAAGAGAGCTATCTATGCAAAGAGGGGATTGCGGGCCCGATCTAAAGGCTTAAAAATATGGGCACTGCTGACTAGATGGCTCAAGAAGTATTAGCGAATCCTTTCCCGATTTAATATCAACTCGAATGAGTCCAACTCCTTATGGGTGGGGAGGGTGGGTCAGGAGCAGAAGGGGAAGGGGGTGGGGTAAACAAACAAAATGTGCATAATGCATACACTTTTGTCTTTTTTGTTTTCTTTATTGTTTTGTATGCTTAATGAAATGTAATAATTGCTTATTGTATAATCATGCACAAATAAAAAAGTTTTTTAAAAAAAGCAAAAGTTGTGTAAATAACAAGACAGATGATTTTCTTTTTACCTTTCATGTAACTCACACTAAACAATGTGCTATGTTGATTTATGATAACCACGACTAAAGAAACAATACTGTCATTGATAATATCAAATATGCTCAGAAGCAGACTGATCAAAACAATTGGCATCATATTTCATGTAGGTCATCACAATGCTACTGGCCACTGTATAGTGAAGGTTTCAATCGACATCAAGTTAGTTTATCTTTATTAACAGTGTTGTCACATTCAGATTTATGTAACTCACGCATTTGAAAAACTGGCACCATCAATTTTTAAGAATCAATTTTTTTAAGGGAAGATGGAAAAGACCAATATACTTAGGTAACACAATACTTTCTTGATTTAATAAATGTACATGAAATATATTTTTAAACTTGCTTTTAAGTAAATTCGATGTTCCTTATTTTATTTTCAGATAACATACTACTACTCTTATAGGTGGTAGGCTAAAGAAAAAAGTTGTTGTCTGCCCATCTGGAATAACATCTAATATAACATAAAAAGGTGTGTACACATCAGCTACATTGCATTAATGAATCCATAATGTATGACCTACTAAGGTGCTTTCTAGAAGCAATTCAGCCTCAATAAACTAGAAGAACATTTTTTTACATTTTTAAGTGAGATTTTTAGAAAAAGCTAATGAAGTGTTATGTTTCACTTTTGGTAACATTGACTATTTTATTACATCCTAGCGATTTCTTTTCCATATAGCTTGTTGATTAAAAAAATAAATCAAAAGAAACACACAAGCAGAACATATTACAGATTAACACATTGTAGTCTAATATTATAATTTTTGGTTACCACATCTAGATCAAAATTGTTGAAATCAATTTAATGACTACTTTTAGTAGCACTTACTGAAAATGTAAATTGGAAATTGGACCCTGTTGCACTTCACTTGTTCTAAGTCGTAGAAATGTTTGTAGGTTCCAAATGCAGAATTTGGAATCCCCGGTAACAGTGCAGTCACAGGGCAGGGGTACTTTCACTTTTGTTTCAAAAGTTGTTTTCCTTTGTCCTCTAGACATCCTGATCACCCTCTCAGGCTTCTCTAGTAACACAGACATTAGAAACTGCAACTCTGAGACATTTTCTTGTAACTCTAAAATCTTTTAAACTTTGTAAAACATCTATCTCATTTGTTCCGTCGATACGGTGCCTTTTTGTGATGTTTTGAAGACTGTTATAATAGAAACTCCTGAGCTCTGCATCTCTCGTTTTACAGATCTCAAGCTGAATTCTTCAACACAGGTAAAAGCCTCTCCTTTTGCACCGCATCAAGCAACTGATGTCACAGAGTTAGATGAGGGCGACTGTCCGCAGGTGAACATGTAAGACACTCATTGTCTGCGCATGCCCCTTTGATGCTTTTCCTGGCGAATGCCTCCCTGAGGAATCAGAGCAGAAATTGCGCTGAATCCGTGACTGCTGTTGTTTTACATGAGAGCCACATAGAAAAGCCTGGCAGACTGTAAGAGGCACGCGGGCCGTACTTTGAGGACCGCCCTATTACAGCATGGGAACTCACAAACATTTTCAATGGGGCCAAAAAGTTTGGTCTGTGATGTGATCGGGGGCCACATTGATGCCAGCAGGTTGGCTGGGGGGTGGCAGTGGGGGCCGGTGGTAAGTTAGTTGTGTGAGAAGCAATCCATATACATTAAGGGGCAGATTTATGAGGCCGTTGCGCCTCTTTGCGCCACAATTGCGTCACTTTATTTGACGCAACTGCGGCGCAAACAATGCGCCCTATTTACAACGTGACGCATCTAGGAGATGCATCACGTTGTAAAGCACTGCGCCATAAGGAGGCGTTCCTGCTCAGGGGGGGGGCGTTCCTGTGCAGGAACGCCTCCTGGAAGTGGCTGAGTGAAATCTATGAGATTTCACTCAGTCACTTTCAGGGCAATACTGCGTCAAAACCCTGCGCCTGCTTGAAGCAGGCGTAGGTCTTGATGCAGCATTAGTAGAATGGGGCACCCCCGAGCCTTGCTGGAGCTGCGTCACGCTTGCGACGCAACTCCAGCAATGTGCCACGTGACGCATCTGTGCCGTTTTTGCACCATGGTGCGCCGCATTCTAAATGTGGCGCACCATGGGTGGCGTAGCTGTGGCGCACTGTGGTGCACGTTAACTGGCGCATCCCTTGGGATGTGCCAGTTAACATAAATCTGCCCCTCAATGTCTGAATTGCACAATGTGAAACCAAAACCTTGGGAGTAATCCTGGCCTTCCCACTTAACTAAACTGTGTGATCCTAGGCGAATATGCAATGATACGTTGCCTGTGGTATAACGCATGTGATTACAATGCGGTCATTACAACGACCGCATTGTTACAACACATACCATTACATCATAAGTCGTTTCTACGACTTGCTGTAGGTGGCATGCTGGACTTTGGGATATTAAAATGTACTATTCCAACCCCATCAAGCACAACAGTAGAGAAGGTGTTGGAATAAATAAATTATACTATTCCTTAGTTTTGAGCGCCCCCTACAGCAAGTCATAGAAAGGACTTGCGTTGTAATGGTTAGAGTTGTAAAAACATGCAATGTAAATGCTGCTTCTCATCCTAGACAGTTGTTTTATTTTCCTTTCCCTCTTGTTTATTCTTTAACACATATGAGGATCTGAAATGCATGGCTTCAGGATGTGTGTTTTAAAAAAACTTTTCCTGTGCTGGATTAATTAAACTATAATGGAATATACTTTAAGAATTGTGTTTAGATATTAGATTGTTACTCTTTTGCGGCTAGATGTCTTATAACATAAAGGTGTTTCTAAAGCTAAGTGGTGCAGAACTCCTGAGTTATTTCCTTTCTTTAACTTCAATTAACCTTTAAAACATGCTTACATGTTTATTTAATATATCTTTTATCTTAGTGCTGAGTTGAGTAAACAGAAGCCCAGCACTGATGTTGACCAGGGGGCAGCATGTAAAGGTTCAGTGTTTTACAGTTAGCAGTTCTGTGTGTGAGTACGTTTTCAATAAAGTATTTTAGTGCTACTGGTGTTTTTTAAAGGCTGAAGAGGAAGTGTAATGGGCGGATTCACAAGATATGTCTACAGCCATCTGCCAGCGAAAACAGAAATAATAAAATCAAATAGCTCTCGTGGCAGTTGTGAGATTAGACATGTATTCTCTATGGAGTAAATAAATCAGCGTCTACCTGAAATTTATAGCTCCCAGAAGACTCGTTAAATGTATTTACCCAGCAGTTAGAAGTCGTCTCAATGATACTGATCACTAACAAAATGATTTATCATGATGATCTGAGTATAATTAGTTGGGCGGCAACACGACAAGGGCATTTAACCATGATGTTGGGAATAACGTTGGCCATACATTTATTCAGCAGTGTTCTTTAGCCCACCTTTCACAGGAACATGGTTAATATTTTTTTTTTAAACGCACTAAGGGTAGTGAATTATTTATTGACATATTAATTGCTGAAACTTTGTAGTTAAGCAGAAGAGCCAGATAGTTGACATAGTGTTCATTGTCATGTGAGGTCTCTTCCCTTTCCTTCTTGATTCACTTTAATTGCAGCAATTTTTAAATCCAAATGTCTATGTGGCTTATTTATGGCCCCTTGCGCCAGTTTTGTGCCGCCGTTGCGTCACTTATAGTGATGCGGCGGTGGCGCGAATAATGTGCCATGTTGCGCCATATTTACGAAGTGACGCATCTAGGCAGATGCGTCACTTCGTAAGCCCCTGCGCTACATTATACCTGAGTCAGGTATAATGTATGCAGGGTTGGCGTTCTGCTGCAAGAAAGGGTCGTAGGAGTGGCGCAGCGAAATCTATCAGATTTTGTTGCACCACTTCTAGGACGCCAATGCGTCACAACCTTACGCCTGCCTCATGGCAGGTTTAGAGGTAAAGCAGGCCCTTTCACATCGGTCTTGCCCCATTTGAAAAGAACATTTCTGGTGTTGCGTCAGGCTTCCGACACAACTCCAGCAATGTAAAAATGTTTGCGCTGAGAGATACGTCAGTTATACTGACATATCTTTCCTTCTTTGCGACATGATGCATCATATTGTAAATATGACGCATCATTGGTGTCGCAAGGAGGTTGCACTGAGGAGTGGCGCATCACTGCTTTCACGCAACGATGTGCCACGGGGTTTGAACTTTGCAAGCCTCAAAGTTGAGAAGCAGCCCTTTTAAAACAAAACTGAACTGCGCTTTTGTTGCCCTGAAGCCCACCAGAGGGAAATAATTTGGCTAAATAGACTAGCATTTCTGCAGGACCCACCGGAGGGGAAATATTCATGTTTTCCCAGGCGGACTACAGGGCCTAGCATGCCTTGCAAGAACTTGTGCACTGGAGCAACCCACCAGAGGGTTAAAACCTATCAGCATGCAACCCTGTAGAAACTGCTCGGAATCACTCACCTGCAGACACCAGCTATGCCACGCCCATGATTAAGGAGCAGGGGGCTCCGAAACCGGTCGGGCATGAAAGAATTCAGGACACTTTTGCCGGTTCCCCTCAATAAAAACGTTCGTATGAAGCGCTGCTGCTGTGTGCGTACTCATGCTTTTGGGCACATCTTGGGACAATATATATATATATGTATACATATTATTAACAAAACATATACAATATTTTAGACGTAGGATAGCGAGAGGGTTACATTTACTATTACCACTCGAGTGAGTGCAACAGTAGAGAAAACATTGGATAGCGTAGGGGTAAATATTACTATTCCCACTCCAGAGAGTGCAACAGTATGGAAAGTATTGGATAGCGTAGAGGTAAAAATTACGATTCCCACTCCAGAGAGGGCAACAGTCGGGAAAGCATTGGATGGCGTAGGGGTAAAAATTACTATTCCCACTCCAGTGAGTGCAACAGTAAGGAAAGCATTAGATAGCGTAGGGGTAAAAATTACTATTCCCACTTCAATGAGTGCAACAGTAGAGAAAGCGTTGGATAGCGGGAGAGTAAAAATTACTATTCCCAGTCCAATGAATGCAACAGTAGGGAAAACGTTGATAGCGTAGGGGTAAAAATTACTATTCCCGCTCCAGTGAGTGCAACAGTAGGGAAAGCGTTGGATAGCGTAGGGGTAAAAATTACTATTCCCACTCCACAGAGTGCAACAGTAGGGAAAGCGTTGGATAGCGTAGGGATAAAAATTACTATTCTCACTCCAATAAGTGCAACAGTAGGGAAAGCGTTGGATAGCGTAGGGGTAAAAATGACTATTCCCACTCCAGTGAGTGCAACAGTAGGGAAAGCGTTGGATAGCGTAGGGGTTAAAATTACTATTCCCACTCCAGTGAGTGCAACAGTAGGGAAAGCGCTGGATAGCGTAGGAGTTAAAATGACTATTCTCACTCCAGTGAGTGCAACCGTAGGGAAAGCGTTGGATAGCGTAGGAGTAAAAATTACTATTCCCACTCCAGAGAGTGCAACAGTAGGGAAAGTTAATACTTCATATATTATTGAAAATTAATTAAATATTATTACCAATATTTGTTTTTAAATAATTAATAATTTTGTATAATAAATGAATTAATCAATTAAAAATACAAATAAAAATATTTATTTAAAAACAATTACCTACTAATACAAAGTATTTAACAATTAACAATATATTAATTAACAATTACAAAATAATAATGAATGAATACAACAAAAACCGAAACATAAATTAAACAATGTTAATATTTATAATTAAATTACTTCCCAACCTATTCCCCTATAAACCCACAACCCACTACTGAAAAGAAATTAAAATAATTAACATAATTAACATTTAATCAATTAATTAAAATTAATTACCATTTATATTTTAATTACTTACCAATTATACATTAATTAACAATGATTTCCCAATTATATTTTAATTAATTAACAATTAATCAATTAATTGAAATTAATTACCAATTACATTTTAATTAATTACCAATTAATAATTAATTAAAAATTAAATCAAAATAAATACCAATAAATAAATTAACATATTTAATTATTTTTATTTAAATTACATCCCACCCTATTCCCCTATAAACTCACAACCTGCAACAGAAAAAAATATATATAATTAACATAATTATCAATTAACCAATTAATCAAAATTAATTACCAATTTAATTTTAATTATTTACCAATTAATAATTAATCAACAATTAATGAAAAATGAATACCAATAAATAAATGAACATATTTAAGGAATTATAATTAAATTACTTCCCACCCTATTCCCCTATAAACCCACAACCCGCTACAGAAAATAAATTAATATAATTAACATAATTATCAATTAATCAATTAATTAAAATGAATTACCAATTACATTTTAATTAATTACCAATTAATAAATAATTAACAATTAATTCAAAATAAATACCAATAAAAAAATTAACATATTTAATTAATTATAAATAAATTACTTCCCACCCTATTCCCCTATAAACCCACAACCTGCTACTGATTTATATTACGCAAAATAAAATACCATAAAATTAATTATTCCAAATAAATTATGAATTAAATATACACTTTGCACACATATAGTAAAATAAAAAACACTTTAAAAAATTGATATTAACTTACTTACCTCTAATTCGATATTTTTGTTGTCTATATTCGATCCATTCGATATTTTGTCCATTCTATATTTTGGAGTCGATATTATTGCTATTGTAGTCGATATTTTTGTAGTCTATATTCTGTCGAGTCGATATTGTGTCCATTCTATATTTTTGAATCGATATTAATGTAAATCGATATAAAAAACTCAATATTTAGACTGTACACAGACAAAATGTCCCGTGTCATGTGTGATCCTTTTCCTTTCATTCTTGGCTTACTTTGCTTGCTGCAATTTTTTAAACCACCTGCAAAGGAAAAGTCTTGGAATACCATTTGCTGTTTGATAAAAAAAGGCAGGATTATCTGAAAGTGTGACATATGACCCAGGTCCACATTAAAGGTTTTTTTTCAGGTAACCTTAATTCCCACACATTACATGTTAAATACCATCATACATAATGTTCCCAAAGTCATGTCATGAATTGGGTGAGTATATCAACAACAATTTCTGATCTAGAAATTGTGCCCCCACTACGTCCTGTGTTGTCATCATTGCTGTCATTTGAGATGTCATCAGTGATGTCATCAATGATATCAATGTACATGTCATGGAGTGATGCACTCACTGAGGTCATAAGCAGAGCACAATGGGGAAAGGTTCTATTTAGCTAAGTAAAGTATGACTGGTGGACTTCAGAGTTAAAAAAAATAAAGTCACCATTAGTCTTTACCATATTTCAGTACCTAACTATAAAAACATTTTTATCTAAGCCAGGGCGGAGTTCCCGTAGAAGTGATACACGGACCTCCACAAAGCAACAAATAAAACACTGCAACGCTATGCAGAGTTCCACGAGCATGCAGAGTTGCTTGTTCCGCATGCTTGTGAGATGTTTCTGACATTCGGCAATGCAGATTGCATGTTCGGGGGGACATATTGTGCAAACTTCTTCTCCACGCGGTCACCAATGGGAGTTGCCATCTTGTTTTTCTAGTCTTTGTTATGGTTCTGGGGCCTGTTTTAAATCCTCCTATATCTTTTCAATCCTATGTTCTTAAAACTTTTTTTGCTCTTTTTTATTTATTATCAATCCTCTCTCTTCGTAAGTGTATATTTTGCATTTTTTTTTACTTTTACTGCGTTATTGTACTGTTTTTCCTTCTACTTGCTTTATTTTTTTACTTCCCTTCTTTTTCTCCTGCTTCTTTTACTCATGCATTTTCTTTTTTGACCCCCGTCCTCCAGACCCATGCCCAAGACTAGTGCTTCCTCCATTTCTCTGCGGTGGAGGTGGCTGCACTGGTTTTTTTTGTGCAGCGACACATCCCCTTTAACTTGGCAGCAGGCGGCAGGCCTGGTTCCGGGTACAGGATCCAGGAGCCTGAATGCTGATGGGCGAGTGTGTGCCGCATAGTGTTTCGCTTCTCTGAGGTCCAGCGCATCCACAACCACTTGACTCACGGGTGGTCCAACATCCTGAGCCAGGAGTAGGACCTGCTAGGTGTTGTGGTCATGGGGCTTTGTGAGTAGCTAATTTTGTACTATTGTGTGTTCTGTTCTGTGTTATTGCGAATATAATTTTTTTGCAAATAGCAAGAATGCTGCTGCTCACATGTTAGTAAGTTACGTTTAAAAATCTCATATTATGTGATTGTTATTCTTTTAGACAGGTGAAAGGCGCTACTCATGCTACTTGTTTGCAAGTTTGCATTCACTTGGGCTGATTTTGTAAGAGAGGTTAGAAAACATAAGGTAGGTAATGCAGACTGGAGAGACTATTTTCCTTTGTCCTGTCACTAAGATAGTGTAAGGTAGTTAAAGTTAGTTTCTTAGTATTAATTGGAAATTTTTTGGTGGTCCGCGTGACACGTCCTCTGCCACGTGCTGCTGACTCCTTAGTAGACTTTTTTGTACTTTGTTAGTGAGTGAATAATATAGCAACTTAGCATCAGCAACCAACCAACGATTTGGTGTATGCAATATGTTTGCGTCTATCTATGCATTTTTGAGAACTAAAATAAATGCAGACTTAGTGAATTTTCCTGTCACAGGGGGTTGATTGATTGATGATTGCGAATGAGATTGACACTTAGAAGAAGCAAATATAATTTTTGGCAATTCATTCCAAAGTCTTTGGAATAGGCGGGATAGGTGGTACTTAGGTTTAGGATTCTGGAATCGGTGTGGAACAGTGGATTAATAAAGGGGTATGACAGTCCACAAACGTGATACTAGTCTACTACTACTAGTCGATCTGATTAGATAGGTCCATTTTATTACAGCTGCCGTTTCCTTTCAAAAAATCTTTTTGGAGTGCATTTTTAAATATTTATTATTTCACACAAATCAGTTTTTGTCTTTTTATTATGTCTTACATGATCAGCATCCAGGGGCAACAATAAGACGTGATCTGTCAAGGTGGGAGCTGGAGGTGCCTCTCAGGATTGCTCTGCTGCTGGCCCCAGTAAGTCCTCCTGTTGTTAATATTGATAATTATATTTCCCTAACTTTACTGCACCTTATTTTTTTGTACTATTAGTTCCATATCCTTATTCTTTTTTTACCAAATCTTCTTCGATCTATCTGTTTCTAAATTCGTGTTATCCCTGCATTTACCTACCAACTTTTTTACATCAATCTAACTGCCTCTGACTCTATACTATTAGTCTGTCTGTAGCTTGCTTTATAAATTATTCTGGTTTTTCAGTCAGCCTTCCCTCTCCCCTTATTTTTTGTGGACTTCCTAGTAAGTATGGGCGAAATTTGCGAATTTGAGTTCCGCTAATTTGAGCGAAAGCAAACTCGCAATTCGCAAAATCCGCAAATTCATGCAAATTTGGTTTTTTTGCATGTTCGCAAGGGTTTTTGCCAGTTCACAAGGGTTTTTTACAAGTTCGGGAACGCAAACTTACTTGTGTGGTCGCAACGGTCTCGACCATGTTGTTTCTACGTGTCCAGCCTGTTTGCGACCCTGTGGTTCATTGCGGCCACCCTCCGGTTCATCACTGCCACCCTCTGGTTCACCTCTGCCACCCTCTGGTTCATCACTATCACCCTCTGGTTCACCACTGCCACCCTATGGTTCACCACTGTCACTCTCTGGTTCACCACTGCCACTCTCTGGTTCACCACTGTCACTCTCTGGTTCACCACTGTCACTCTCTGGTTCACCACTGTCACCCTCTGGTTCACCACTACCACCCTCTGGTTCACCACTGCTACCCTTTGGTTCATCACAGCACCATCTGGTTCACCACTGCCACCCTCTGGTTCAAGACTGCCACCCTCTGGTTCATCACTGCTATCCTCTGGTTCACCACTGCCACCCTCTGGTTCATCACTGCCACCCTCTGGTTCATTACTGCCACCCTCTGGCTCGCCACTGCCACCCTCTGGATCATCACTGCCACCCTCTGGTTTGCCGCTGCCACCCTCTGGATCATCACTGTCCCCCTCTGGTTCATCACAGCACCCTCTGGTTCACCAGTGCCACCCTCTTGTTCATCACTGCCACCCTCTGGTTTATCACTATCATCCTCTGGTTCACCACTGCCACCCTCTGGTTCATCACAGCCTCCTCTGGTTCACCACTGCCACTCTCTGGTTCGCCAGTCTCACTCTCTGGTTCACCACTGTCACCCTCTGGTTCAAGACTGCCACCCTCTGGTTCATCACTGAATCCTCTGGTTCACCAGTGCCACCCTCTGGTTCATCACTGCAAACTTCTGGTTCATAATCGCCACCCTCTGGTTCACCACTGCCACCCTCTGGTTCATCACTGTCACCCTCTGGTTCATCACTGCCACCCTCTGGTTCATCACTGCTACCCTCTGGTTCGCCACTGCCACCCTCTGGTTCAAGACTGCCACCCTCTGGTTCATCACTGCTATCCTCTGGTTCATCACCCTCTGGTTCACCGCTGCCACCCTCTGGTTTGCCACTGCCACCCTCTGGTTCATCACTGCTATCCTCTAGTTCATCACCCTCTGGTTCACCACTGCCACCCTCTGGTTCATCACTGCCACCCTCTGGTTCATTACTGCCACCCTGTGGTTCGCAACTGCCGCCCTCTGGGTCATCACTGCCACCCTCTGGTTCATCACTGCCACCCTCTGCTTTGCCACTGCCACCCTCTGGATCATCACTGTCCCCCTCTGGTTCATCACAGCACCCTCTGGTTCACCAGTGCCACCCTCTGGTTCATCACTGCCACCCTCTGGTTTATGACTATCACCCTCTGGTAAAACACTGCCACCCTCTGGTTCATCACAGCACCCTCTGGTTCACCACCGCCACTCTCTGGTTCACCACTCTCGCTCTCTGGTTCACCACTGTCACCCTCTGGTTTACCACTACCACCCTCTGGTTCAAGACTGCCACCCTCTGGTTCATCACTGCTATCCTCTGGTTCATCACCCTCTGGTTCACCACTGCCACCCTCTGGTTCATCACTGCCATCCTCTGGTTCATTACTGCCACCCTGTGGTTCGCAACTGCCGCCCTCTGGGTCATCACTGCCACCTTCTGGTTCATCACTGCCACCCTCTGCTTTGCCACTGCCACCCTCTGGATCATCACTGCCCCCCTCTGGTTCATCACAGCACCCTCTGGTTCACCAGTGCCACCCTCTGGTTCATCACTGCCACCCTCTGGTTTATGACTATCACCCTCTGGTAAAACACTGCCACCCTCTGGTTCATCACAGCACCCTCTGGTTCACCACTGCCACTCTCTGGTTCACCACTCTCACTCTCTGGTTCACCACTGTCACCCTCTGGTTCACCACTACCACCCTCTGGTTCACCACTGCTACCCTCTGGTTCATCACAGCACCCTCCGGTTCAACACTGCCACCCTCTGGTTCAAGACTGTCACCCTCTGGTTCATCACTGAATCCTCTGGTTCACCAGTGCCACCCTCTGGTTCATCACTGCCAACCTCTGGTTCATCACCGCCACCCTCTGGTTCACCACTGCCACCCTCTGGTTCACCACTGCCACCCTCTGGTTCGCCACTGCCACCCTCTGGTTCAAGACAGCCACCCTCTGGTTCATCACTGCTATCCTCTGGTTCTTCACCCTCTGGTTCACCACTGCCACCCTCTGGTTCATCACTGTCACCCTCTGGTTCATCACATCCACCCTCTGGTTCATTACTGCCACCCTCTGGGTCGCCACTGCCAACCTCTGGATCATCACTGCCGCCCTCTGGTTAATCACTGCCACCCTCTGGTTTTCCACTGCCACCCTCTGGATCATCACTGTCCCCCTCTGGTTCATCACAGCACCCTCTGGTTCACCAGTGCCACCCTCTGGTTCATCACTGCCACCCTCTGGTTCATCACCGCCACACTCTGGTTGAACACTGCCACACTCTGGTTCATCACTGGAAGCATCTGGTTCATCACTGCCACCCTCTGGTTCATCACTGCCACCCTCTGGTTCACCATTGCCACCCGCTGGTTCATCACAGCACCCTCTCGTTCACCACTGACACCCTCTGGTTCAAGACTGCCACCCTCTGGTTCATCACTGCTATCCTCTAGTTCATCACCCTCTGGTTCATCACTGCCACCCTCTGATTCATCACTGCCACCCTCTGGTTCATTACTGCCACCCTCTTGATCATCACTGCCACCCTCTGGTCAGGGCCAGACTGACTACCGGGCAGTTTGGAATGCTGCTGAGCTGGGGGTGATTTCGTTCAAGGAGACCTGCGTGTGCTAAATGAAATTAGTTTTGCATTAATTATTTCGAAGCACAAGCAGGTCTCCATGAACGAAATCAGCCCCCACCACAGTGAAATCAGCCCCCAGTTTGGCAGCATTCCAAACTGCCCGGTAGCCAGTCCGGCCCTGCCTCTGGTTCATCACTGTCACCCTCTGCTTTGCCACTGTCACCCTCTGGATTATCACTGTCCCCCTCTGGTTCATCACAGCACCCTCTGGTTCACCAGTGCCACCCTCTGGTTGATCACTGCCACCCTCTGGTTCAAGACTGCCACCCTCTGGTTGATCACTGCCATCCTCTGGTTCATCACAGCACCCTCTGGTTCACCACTGCCACCCTCTGGTTCATCCCTACCACCCTCCGGTTCATCCCTGCCACCCTCTGGTTCATCACTGCCACCCTCTTGTTCAGCACTGCCACCCTCTGGTTCATCACAGCACCCTCTGGTTCACCACTGTAGATTACGGGGGGAAAGCACACCTGCCCAGCCTCATCTGAGATGAATTAATTTGGGGCTGGTTAATGTGTCACTGAATTTGAGCTTCAAGTCTGGCACCTGCTTCCTTAGCTGTAAGTGCTTCCTGTTGCAGTTTAATTTTTTTTACAGGAGCATTATGCCATACTTGTAACTAGATCCTGACCCTGCTTTGAGGGTCAGAGCAGGGTCAGAGAATAGTTGCAAGTAGGCAACTGAACTCTGGAGGGGCCTCTCAGGAAGCACTACAGGGAATGGTTACAAATTAGCTTGAACTTTTGCACCTGCTAAGTGCTTTCAGTTTTGCAAAATTCGTTTTTCTGCAATTTCACGAGATTCGCGGGGTGCAAATTCGTGCAAAATCAAACTTGCAATCCGCGAATTCCTGCAAATTTAGGGAGTGTTTTTTTGGCGTGTTCGCTGGGTTTTTGGCGTCTTTGCGGACCACTTGCAGCGCAAGACCGTGAAGTTACCCATGCGGTCATACATGGGCACGGCCATTTTGTGCGCGTTGCGTATTTCTGTTTCCGGGCGCTATTGGCAATCTTGCGTTGTGTGCGGCGCGGTATTACAAGTTTGCATGTGTTTTTGCGTACTCACGGGGAAAATATCGCGCAAACTTACCCACGCTGTCCTCAATGGGCCCGGCCATCTTGTTTTTCATTCATTGCTATGGTTCTGGGCATGCTTTTCCTATCCTGCTTCAATCTTTGCCATCCTTTGTTTGTTTGAAGTTTTTTTTAAATCTTTTTACTTATTACCTATCCCTCTATTGTTCTAGATCTATATTTTGTGTTTTCTTCTACTTTTGGTTACTTTAAAACTACTTTTTTTGCCTTTTCTTTTATTTACTTTTTCCCTATTCTCTTTCCTATTTATTATTTCCATTCCTGTCCAGGACCATGGCAAAGAGAGCCGGGAAGGAGAAGGGGAAGGTCCCATACCCCGTACAGGGCTCCCATGCGGGCGATTGGGGGGCAGGTAGTCACAGCCTGGGAGATCTTCAGTGCAGAGGAGGTGGCCGCACTGGTTTACTATATGCAGCCCGCCTCCCCAAGACCATCGCGGCAGGCGGCAGGATCGCTAGAAGGTACGGGCTCCGGGAGCGTCGGAAGCTGTGGGAGAAGGTGTGCCGGGCCATGTATAAACATTCTCGGGTCCGGCGCACCCACAACCAGGCCACGCACCGGTGGTCCGACCTCCTGGACCGCGAACACGACCTGCTCGACCTGCTAGGCATCAATATCCCTGGGCTTGGTGAGTAGTAGTAGCTATTTAATCACTACTCTGTTTTCTCCTGCTCTATGTGTTATCATATTGCAAATTTTTGTATTTTCCGAAGAGCAATAATGCTGCCGATTAGATTGTAGGTAAATTATGTTTCAAAATGTTCTGTAATTGCATTTCAGGTGCACTGCTCTCCTGCTCAGTGGCGGTGCTACTATGCTTATTTGTTTTCGATTTTTTTTGCTCATTTCATTTGCCTGAGTAATTATGTATGAGTGTACTTTACAGAACTGCGTAATGCTAGACACTAAGGGGCAGATTTACAATTACTGGCACATCCCTGCAAATTAGCAGGGATGCGCCAGTAATTGTGCGCCACGCCTCCACCACCCATGGTTCGCCGCATTTACAATGCGGCGCACCATAGGGCAAAAACGACACAGAAGCGTCATGCATCTGTGCCCTAAAGGCAGCGCATTGCTGGAGTTGCGTTGCAAACACGCCGCAGCTCCAGCAACGCTCTGGGGTGCCCTTTCTCCCCAATGCTGCATCAAGCCGTACGTCTGCTTCAAGCAGGCGCAGGGTTTTGAGTGACGCAGCATTGGCCTAAAAGTGACTGAGTGAAATCTTGTAGATTTCACTCAGCCACTTTTAGGATGCGTTCCTGCGCAGGAACGTACTCCCTTACGCCGGAATGCCCCCTGATCGCACAGGGCTTTACAACGTGATGCATCTCCCAGATGCGTCACGTTGTTAATACACCCCGCACCATGGCGCCTCTTTAGCGCTGCCGCTGCGTCACAAAAGCCACGCAACGATGGAGCAAAAGAGCCGCAAAGGACTTGTAAATCTGCCCCTAGAGACTCAAGTCCAGTCCTTCCTTTGTACACCTGCCACTAAGAAGAGATAGTGGTGGTGGATTGATAGTTTGAGTATTTTAATGACTGGTAATGTAGTAGGAAACTTACTTTTTAGTGTTCTCACTGGTCTGCAATCACGATGGACTTTGTCTGTCACTTTGCGTGCTGCGTAGTGCTGCCTGCCAGTCCTAGTCAAACCTTTTTGTAGTTGGTTTAGTGAGTTACATAACTTTCCAAGTCGACGGTCCACGAATCCAGCAATACTAATATCCTAGTAGACCACATCAGATAGGTCAATAAATGTAGTCCAATTGTTGTCTATTTGCTATTTCCCAAAAATTATTTGGTATTGTTCTTTTGAAATGTTTGATTTGGTTGACAACAATAATCCATGTTTGGGTCTTTCTTTCATGTTGTACATCAGCTCCCTCCCAGGGGCAAGAGGACAGAGGAGGAGGTAGCGGCGCCGGCGGACGAGAACCAGGAAGGCCAGGATCAGTCCGGCGAGGGCTCCTCTGCTGGACCCAGTACGTTTTCATGTTAATATTAATAATTATACTTCCCTATCTATTAGAGTGCCTATTTTTTCCTAACGTTCCTCATTCGTTTTTTCCTACATCGTCTTTGATCTTCTTGTAGACTGTTTCTAAATTCTTATCCTGCCTCTACTATGACTCCCTGTGGTACTACTAGATTATTATTATTAGTCTGTCTGTGTAGCTAACTAAGCTTGCACAGTTGGCAAAAGGTGTTAAATGAAACTTCCATTCTATTCAGCAATAGCTCTATGCACTGAGTGCAGTCCTCTGGGTTGTCCTTAATGTCTTTTGAAGTCTTCTAAATGTTTATGCTTTGACAATTCCCAACAATAAACTGTCAATGACCACCGAGAAAGAATAAGATACTAGTTTACTTTTTGATTGGATAGGAGGACAATCCATACTACTATTTTTGCAGGGACAATTCTGCACAAACAGAACTATGAACTCTAAATAGTGCATTGTTTATCAATTATAATAGGCGCAGTTAGACTTTCCACATACCTCAGTCATAGCAGAATTTCGAACCCCCAATCTCCTTACTGACTAGCTAGTGGGACAGAGTCATTTAGCTCCCTAATTCATTGATGATTGATCCCCAATGATGATTATCCAACCCAGGACATAAGACTACGGAGTCAGAGTCCAGAACTGTCAGAGCCATGGACTCATGCTTGCAAATTGCAAACCCTTTCGCTCACTCACTCATGACTAAAAACCACTGAGTCTATGTAAGTTTTAAAGCTTTATTAAAAGTAAAAACATTTATTAAAATCAAGTTCATCATACAACATAAACGGTGGATTGAAAATGGAAAAGTGCTTAGTGATCTCACACATTAATTGTGGGCGAGCCCTCACCTGGTTGGAACTTCAAATCTTCTTTGTGGTGCTGAATCGTTGCTGACTCCGTCCTAGTGATGATGATCTGATGTTGCTCTTGGTCTTAGAAGGGAAGCTTCTGTCTGTTAAGAGAAAAACGGTGCATGTTAAAAAGCAAGCATTTATCAGTTGTGCCAAAAAGTGTAGCAAGACAACACCCTTCCCTGAAAAAAGTGCAATTTTTCAACAGCCAGCGGAAGCTGCTGTGGGGGATGCCACGGTAGTGGCGGACAGTGGTAAGCTATTATATTCCCTACTTATTGAGATAGCAGACTGCAGAGTGTGCTCTCTGCACGGGTGTATATGTTGTACAGTACAAGTATACTATACTGTTAAGAAGACTTACAAATTTAGAACTAAGTTTTTATTAACCAGGTAGTAGCCTAATCTAAATTGACTTCAACTCAGCTGTGAAAGTTTTTTCGAGAATCCAAGTCAGATCAGAGATGAACTTAATGGATGGGATGAACGAAAAGGGAAAGAAGGGTGTAAGTAAGTGTGGAAGGACGAGCGAGTTAAAAGTAATGATGACTGGCAAAGAATGATACGTGTTTTTGAATGCTGCCCGAGGTGGCTGGGAATATGATGCATGTCCGGTTGAAGGATGAAGCAAGGATGGGTGGAAGGAGAAAGGAAAGAGTACTGCCTTGGTGGGTGAAACAGAAACTGTATGTGTGTGCAATATATCCTTGGTTGAAATTCAAATGCAAGTCAAGCACAGATGCATTGCTTGCGGTTTCCAAATAAAATAAAAATGTTGTTTTCCCGTGAGAAAAAGTAAGGTTTGTCCACTAGAGACATTAAGAAGAATGATTGACATTTACTTTGAATGGATGGATGCCTGGATCATGGTACTATCTGACTCATAGATAGCATATGTGTATGTAGAGAGAGTAGACGGTCACTGGATGAACTAAGTGTTACTTTGAAGAGCATGTAACACCGCACCCGCACGTCCATTCCAGTGTAGGAAAGGCAAGGAAAAGAAGTTGTAATTTTTCCGAATACTACCATGAATAGTAGCAGTACTTTGTATTGCAAGCACAGCATATATCCAGCGATTACGGGGGCCACTCACTACCTCTGTTATTAATTTTAGTACAACTCTGTCAATCATGTGTGGCCTATCAGTGTTCACTCAATGAAAAACAAAGCACCGAAAGTCATCCCATATGTAATCAAATACATATCCTGTGAAGGGATACATAATCATATTATTTATCTTCTTCATTTTCCTTTTCTAGTAGTCAATGGCACTGTAGGGTGAAAGTGACATTAATTAAGCAGTAGCCCTTGTAACAGAGTATTCTCAGTGCCACCAGTAATAGAAAAGTAAGAGCTTAACCACCTGCATGTACAGGACTGGTACAGTAATGCAAGCCTGTGTCATCATGTCGTGCGTCTGTTTTTCTCGGGTGCAAGTTGACTGCGCTGGCATTATGCCAGCTTTCAGAAGTTTACGTACCAATTTCGCTAAACAAGAGAGAAGAAGAAGAATAAGACTGGTGTTCTGTCATAGTCGACTCTAATGTAGTGAGTCCATAGTGCTCATAGAATTTATTCCTGAAACTCCCACTAATGTTAGAGCAAGGCTGAAGTAATGGGAGGTTAGATAGATACAGGCCACAAATGTTATGTACTGTGCTTGCAAGTTGCTAGTTCTACTGTGACACAACTTTCTGCTGAATTATTTTGTGTTAATCTTAAAGAGCATTAGTTACAGACTATCTTTTTCTTTCTTCATATAGATTCTCCTTCCAAACTTTCACAGAAGGAGCTGGCTAGACAGGCCCGGCAACGGAAACTGGAGGCGACTGTCGCCGAATATCGGCGGCTAGTCGCCCAGGAGGAGGAGGACACGCAGCCGCAGACCACCACAACATCCACAGGGATAGCTGCATCCTCCTCTGCGCTCCCTGGGTCAGCCAGTCAGCGCAGGCCTCCAGCGGTACGGAGCCGTGGTACTGCAGCCACCCGCCACCGCCAAGCAGCCAAAAAATCAGCTGTCCCCCACAGCAGGTGCAAGGCACGCGTGCACCGCCTAAACCTTAGGGTGTCCTACCTTGAGCAGGAGCAATAGAAACTGAGAATCCTGCTCAAGAACCTCCGAAAGGAGCATGACCACCTGGCCCAAAAAGTACACCGCCGGCGGCATTAGAGGAGGAGAGACTGTCCCTTGCCCCTTTTTTAAAGACTTTTGGAAGGTGGGAATTAGGAGTTGGGTTATTTGGACTTTGGAGACTTTTTATTTCACAGACATTCTTTGGGGTTAGGTAGGGGGGTGGGTCGGGTCTTGCTGAATAGTTTATTTTTGTTAGGGATATAAATCATTATTACATTCAACTTAAACATAGTGTACGTGTTTTTACTGCAGTTGAGGCTGGAGGGGGGGTTAACTGTAAGTTTGTTTTTCTGAAACTTAGTGGCTTCTTGATTCAAATTGTGTAAGTAATTGCCCAAATGTTTACAAAAGTAAGTGCCTCTCACAGAGTTAGTCAATTCAATTGTCCTAGGACTTTACTAGTACTACCGCCAGTCTCTCGCCTCTCATACTACTCCATTATTCTTCCTCCCCCCAAACGCTTAGCTTACCTGTAATTTGTGTTTGAAAATAGGGCTAGGCACAGGGCTGGCTGCATGGCAAATGGCGATTAAGGTTGGCAATCCTGGCCGGTTGAAATGGCATCATTGCGATGGTACTAGTGGTGGTACACAGTGTCAGTTGCAGCATATGAAATAAAAAGAAATTGAAACCTTGATTGGCCTGAGCGGAGCATTAGAACGGTACAATAGATACTATAGCACGTGACAGTACACTAGAACAGTGCCAAAATGTAGCTTTACAAATGCTAAAGTATTGAAAGTATAACTACTACTTGCATGGAATTTCACATTGGCTACTACTACAAGAAATAGTACTGAAGGTGAAGGACACAGCAGCGTAATCATTTGCGACGTGTAGGAGGAGGATGTTCTTCATGATCAATCCAGTTGATGGCGCCCATGAAAATCTGCTTTGATTTGCCAATAGTCATGGGTCTGTGTCAAGCTGAGTAAGAATATATCCTTCGATTCCTTCACCAGCCTTGAAATGTAATTCATTTTCAGTTGCTATGAACTTATCCTCCCCAGCAAGTGTGTGGAATTATTGCTGTCATTTACTCACACATCAATGAAAACCACACAGCCCGGGGGAAGAGGGTTAGGGTTTGGAAATTGGATGGGAATGTTTTTCTTTGGGAAAGTTTTGTTGAGAGAGGAAAAAAAAACACAGCATAGACAAACAGCAAATGAAGATAAACAAATCTTTGGATACGAAGATATCCATAAATATTTTAAGGGACATAAAGGAAGTGCATGCACTTCTGCAGGCATGAAGTTGATTGCTAAATGGATGGTTAGGTTACTTTAACTAAGTAGTACTTTCTAATGAATGAAAGAATGCAACAGTACAGGACTGCAGTAATTATGCGTTTTCACTTACCTATCTCTGCACTCAGAGAAACACTTTGTTCATCAAATTAGCTTGAAAAATAGCAAAGTAAAACTATACAATGGCTGGAGGGATGAATTTAGAAGCAGAGAGCAAAGAAAGGCAGAGTCACACTCATAGAAGTTCACAGCAATAACATTACTTAAAAGATAAGTAGAAATGAATGGATACTGTTACTGTATGCTGTTGTACATGTCCTGTTGAATTTGGGAAGTTGCATGCATCAAGCCATTCCTCTTATTTGCGGTACTCCTCCCTTACATCTGACGCTCCGTCGATCAATGTTGGTGACCAGAAGACACCCTGTCCACTGCCTGCCTGGCGGATGCTGAATTGCGGGTCGCTAATGTGAAGCCTGACTTCATCCTTTTTTCCATTGCACAGGGTGAAAGCCGCCCTGTAAATGTTGATGGAAAAACAGGAAGTGATATTAAAACACCACTGAGCAAAAAATATAAGGTACGTACCCTGTGTAGTGCACACTTTCAGTTTCAGAATCAACAGTACAATAGTTTCAAAAGGGTGTACTCTGAGTCTCCTTTTTAGTATTAAATGTTTTTATTCAGAGCAACAGAACACTCCGACTCATGCATGCGAAGGCATCGGTCACACATTTACAGTGGTTAAGGAAACTCTAGGCGGGCCTAAGCATCATTCGGTATATTTAAACACAGCAAGCCGCCTACAACTCAGCCGGGCCGGCCGCGTCAAATAAGTCTGGCATGAGTCGGATGCTGTAGTAATCTATGCAATACAATTAACCCCCAACAAGCCCCACTGCCCCCCCAATCCCGCTCCCCCCCTCCTTCTTGTCTGCTAAGTAATGCTGGCCTGATCCCCTTCATTACAACTGGTCTAGAGAGCTGGTACCTGAACCCTCCCGCCCTGAAGTGCGCGCCGCTGAGTCTTGGCCTTAGGTTTCGGGATAGGAGTATCGGCTAGGTGCAGTAGTCGCAGGTAGCGGGGGCAGCTCAATTCCCTAAATTCCCCTGTGAGCAGCGTTAGAAATGGCCGCCAAAGGTCTACAAACTCCTCTCCCCTCCCCGCCGCAGTCAGGGACAGCTTCTCCATCCCCAGTACCATCCAGAGTCTATGGAGCCAGCCAAGGTATATGAGGGGCTGTGGGTCCCTCCAGTGCACCACAATATTTTGTACCGCAGCACCCAGCGCTATGGCAATCAACCTCCCTCTCATGGACTTCAGGGGATACATCAGTGTATTCAGCAGGCCTAGAATCACATACGTAGGAAATCGAGGTAGTTGAGTATCTAAGTGTGCGTCTATGAGATCCAGGATGGTGGACCAATATTGTCGCAGCTTCTCGCAGCTCCAGAGCAGGTGTTCAAGTGTGCCCCGTGCCCCGCACCCTCTCCAACAGCGATCGCTTGCCTTGGGGTCCCATTGATGTATGCGCGCCAGGGTGTGGTACCAATACATGGCTACTTTCGTCAGGGTCTCCGTGAGGCCAGTATGGTAGGCCGAGTGTCTGGCTCTATGATAGATCCCTTCCCATTCCTTCCGTGTGAGTTGCCTCCCGAGGTCCTCCTCCCATCTGGCCCTCCCCGGGTGGTAGGTGTGTATGTGTGTGAGGAGTAGGTGTTGGTATAGATCTGAAAGCAGTTTCTTCTCCGACTTGCGTGTGAGGAGCGATTTCTCATAGGGCGTGAGAAATCGTTGCGCGCCCGGTCGAACGGAGGAGTGCAGGACCCAGTGCCGGACCTGCAGGTAAGAGAGTCGATCCGTCTCTTGTATCCCGTAATCTTCTCTCACTTTCTGAAAGGGGAGGACTCCCTCCAGGTTAAACATATGCCCTACCTACCAAATATGGGTGTCAGCGGGGAAGGGAATGAAGTGAGTTCATTCCGCACAGCCACCCGATCCCAAACCTTCATCACCGTACTCGTTATATATGACGCGTACAGATTAGGGGGTCTGTGACACCTCGGTAGGAAGGGTACACCTTGGAGTGGGCGGCCAGCCACCGCCTGGTCTTGAAAGAGCCAGTGTTTGCTAGATTCAAGTTGGTACCATTCTACTAGTGTGCGCAGCTGTGCTGCTTGGAAGTACAAGGTGAGGTCCGGTAGACCAACGCCCCCATGTGCCGGTGGGAGAGACGCTATCTGCTGCTTAAAGCGGGGACGGCGCCCGTTCCAGACGTAGCGTGACAAGTCCGCCTGGGTCTTCTGAAGCCAACCAGTCGGCGGGCGTAGCGGGAGGGTTTGAAAGATGTAGAGAATCTGCGGCAGGAGCGTCATCTTAATCGCCGCCACGCGTCCGAGCCAGGATAGAGTGAGGCGGTTCCACTTTCTCAGCGTCTCATTGATTTGCGTGCTCAGTTTGGCATAATTAGCGTCGGCCGTTCCCGACACTGTAGGCGCCAAAAGGACTCCCAGGTATGAAACTGTGGAGGCTGACCACTGGAGGTCAAATTCGGATTTGGCATCCGCCAGCACGTCGTCGGGTAGGGACACATTCAGAGCCACCGACTTGTCAACGTTGATTTTAAAGCCTGACGCTTGCACGAAGGAGTGTAGTTCCACCAACAGGGCCCGCAGGGATTGCATGGGGTCCATCAGGGAAAGCAAGACGTCGTCAGCGTACAGGCTGATCTTGTGTGTGTCCCCCCCAAAGGGGATGCCCGGATGCGAGGATGGTGCCTGACTCTTTGTGCCATTGGATCCATGTATAGCACAAACAGGAGGGGGGAGAGTGGGCAACCCTGTCTGGTCCCCCTGCTAATCGGGAGACGCGGTGCGGTATGCCCGTTGACCCGCACTGTCGCCGTGGGCTGGCGATAGCAATTAAAGATCCGCGTACGGGTTGTCTCCCCAAGGCCGAATCTCTGAAGAGTCTGCTCGAGATAGGGCCAGTGCACCCTATCAAATGCCTTCTCGGCGTCGATGGTAAGCAGCATACACCCCGGTCTTGTGCGTGAACCGGCCTCTATAAGGTGGAGAACGCGTCTGGTGTTATCGCTTGTTTGCCGCTGAGGGATGAAACCGGCCTGGTCGGGATCGATCAGCTGCTGCATATAGGGTGCTAGCCGACTCGTGATGATACCTGTATATAACTTCAGGTCCACATTCAATAGAGAAATGGGCCTGTAGGAGCTGCATCGGGAGGGATCTCTCCCGGCCTTAGGTATCACTGATATTGCTGCCTCCAGCATTTCGGGGGGAATAGTCCCGGTTTTGTCGAAGGTATTGAACAGGTCCCGTAGCAGGGGGGCTACCTGCTGGCAGAACGTTTTGTAAAAAGCCACCGAGTAGCCATCGGGGCCCGGGGACTTCCCCAGTTTAAGGCGGGAAATCGCGGAGATGACCTCTTCCAGACCGATGGGCCTGTCAAGGAACTGAGCTTGAGCCTCAATCAAAGACGGGAGAGTTGCCCCATCAAGGTAGTCGCTGCCGTGCTGCCAGTCTAGCTCGTCGGCATCGTACAGATCGGTGTAGAAGGTCCCAAATGCTGCCGCTATGGCAGTGCTATCTGTGAGCAGATCCCCCTGATTGGGCTGAATGGCTGTCCATGCCGGTGTTGCCTTTGTTCCCGCAACAATTTCCCACAACGGTCCCCCCCAGTATAGTAGGCATGCTTTGGGCGTATCGCTGCAAATTCCGCGACATCCTGGTCTAGCGCAGCTAGCATCTTCCGTTCGGTGCAAAGTTGGCGCCAGGCCCTGGCCGCCCCGGTGCGCTGATGCAACTGCTCCAATTCCCGAACTCGTTGCGAGAGGTCAGCCCTCTTTTGCGCGCGCTCTCGATTATTGGCTGCTGCCAGAGAGATAAATTTGCCCCGGAGGACCGCTTTGAGCGCGACCCATTGAGTTGCTTTGGAAGTGTCCCCGTTAGCATTGTGTTGGAGGAAGTGGACGATGGCCGTCTTAATCTTTTCCACAGAGGAAGGGCTCCGCAGCCGGCCGGCGCGTAGGCGCCAGTGCCGTTGCGGGCTCGGTGTATCAGGCACCAGGAAAGTTGCCTAAACCGGGGAGTGGTCCGAGAGCGATGCCGGGTGAATGCCTACTCCCTGAGCGCGCGCCGCGAGGAGAGTCGAGCAAAGCAGGTAGTCCAGTCGCGCGTAAGTCTTATGGGCTGCGGAATAGTGGGTCTAGTCTGTATCGTGAGGGTGCAGGTGCCTCCACAAATCGATCAGTCCCAGGTCTGTGAGATGAGCGTGCTCCTCCGTTGACAAGGCCCCCACTTGGCCCACCCTCTGGCTGGAACGATCAGTGACATTATGAAACACTAGATTGAGGTCCCCCCCCCAGAAGCAGGTGGTGGCGTGTGTTGGCTGTGGCCGCCTCAAGTGCCGTGCGTAGGAACCTCTCTTGACCCTCATTGGGCGCATACACAGAGCCAATTAGAAGCGTCTGCCCCGCCACCTGGAAGCGGTGGAGCAGTAGCCTACCCTTGATCTCCACCTCCTTTTGCAGCACCCTCCCCTTAAAGGACCTTGCCACCAATATGGCCAATCCCGCCACCTTCTGAGAGGCGGATGAGAACAGCTGCTCAGGAAAGGCCCGGGACCGAAGCCTATGAAGATCTTTGGACAGCAGATGTGTCTCCTGCAGGAGACAGATGTCAGCTTGTGAGCGCTCTAGGAAGGAAAGGATCGCCTTGCGCTTGTTCGGGCTGTTGAGTCCCCTAACATTCAGGGAAAGTATGGTTAAGCAATACATCAACCTGGGTGCGGGGTGCGGGCTCGCTCCTGGTCAGTGCGGGTCAGTGGCCTAAAGGATAAACAGTCAGTGCCATCTTGTGGCGCTAGCGGACAAGAAGGTCCCCTCCCCCCCAAACAACTGCCCCCCTACTCCAAAACCAACACCCCCGGTTCCCCCCCCACCCTCACCCAACTGCCCTCCCCATCTTACCCCCTCTGTGAAACCCCAACTTGGAGCCCATTGGAACGGTCCATAGTCCCGGGCCTGTTAAACTTCACAGGTCCGTAGAAGAGTGTCCGTGGGTAACGTGGCAGTGGCCGCCTTCTCCCGGCCCCCCAACCCCCACAAATCAATGCGAGGTGTGAGCAGTGGCCCTCTCGTGCTGCTCACGGGGCAACCGTGCTGTGTCGCTCCACTTCCTGCACTGCCGCAGCCTGTTCCTGTGCAATCGTCTCAGGGTCCGGTTTCAGTTGAGCCCCGCGTCTGCGCCGACGTCCGGCCCTCTGCCAGTTGCCCTGGCCCGCTGTGCCGACCCCTCCACTGAACCACGCGACAGTCCATCCTCCGAGTCTGAGGGACCCGGCAAGTCAATGTTTAAGAGGGAGCAGGTGTCCCTGAGGGAGCGAAGTTGGTGGAGTTTCCCTTGCCATTTAAAAATGATCCGGAATGGGTGACCCCAAGAATACGGTACTTCTTTCTCGCGCAGAAAGGTGGTCACAACTTTAAATTTGCGTCTCTTCTGCAACGTGATGGCTGACAGGTCCTGATACAATGCCACACTCACTCCTCGGAACTGCAAAGGTTGCTGTCGCCGGGCCTCCTGGAGAATCCGCTCCTTTAACGGGAAATCCGGGAGGTAGGCCAGAATATCGGGTGGTGGTGCTGGTGCCCGCCTCGGCAGGCCCACCCTGTGGGCACGGTCTATGCGGACGGGAAAGTCCTCCGCTTCCTCCAGCACCGCACGAAAGAGGGCCTGCAGGTATCCAGTGACACTGTTCCCCTCGGCGCCCTGCGGCACATTCCGGACCCGTATATTGTTCCTTCGAGAGCGGTTCTCCAGGTCCTCCTCCTGGAGGCGGAGGACCTCCTGTTGTAGGTGCGTTAGCTCGTCGCTGCGGGCATGGCCGGACTCCTCCACCGCCGCTACTCTCTCTCCCAAACCATCCAAGTCTCGGCGTAGCTCCCGCTGTTCCCCAGCGATGTCTTGCTTGAGAGCCTGAAAGTCATCCCGAAGAGTATTGAACAGCGCCTCTAAGAAGGTGCGTGTGATGGGAGCCTCCTGCTCCTCCTGTTGCTGTGCGCCTGAGTTGGCCGGGGTAGAGGGGGGCGTCTGTGTCTTCCCTCCCTTGGAGGTAGGTTTCGCAAGCATGTCGGTAATGGTGCGGTTAGTTCTGCGACTTGCGTTAGCCATGTCTTCACTTGTCGCAGATCTGTATCCCGGTAACCCCTGTGAGGAAGTCCACTCGTATCTGCTTGTGTCCAGTGTGGGCCTAACGGTAGAGCCCCTGTGGCGGTCAGGCCTCCCCTGCTGACGCCCTCGTGTCAATCTTCTTCGCTGGGCTCGTCGTTTCCTACCTTCGCGTGCTCCTTCTCTTCTGCACGCTCCCCTCCAGGGGCTCGATTCCTCCGCCCCCCGAGGACCGCAGTTCGGTCCGCCCTTTGACAGGGCCGCCCGGTGCTCCGAGGGCTCTTCCACCAAACCTGGCGTGTAGGTGCGCTTATTCAGCTGCAGCAGGTCCCCCCCGCCTTCCGCGCTCCTGCTGGGTGGGAGCCCGTCGCCTCTCACCAGCTTTGTGGGGCCCGATTTGCCCCGCCGGAGCCGCTCACAGTGGTCTCTCTGCTTTGCTGCCTCAGCGTGTCTCAAACCAGAGGCCGGGGACCCACGCGTCCAGGGGGCCCAACTGCCCAGACTCCAACGGGCCGCTGTGTCAATGTTCCACCTCCCAGCCCGCAGCGCGGACCCACCCGTCCCCCCCCGGGGCCTCCTTCCACCTATTTCGCTCCCTTAGTCCGATGTTGCGCGGCCCAGGGGTGCGCGGATTTACCTCGGGTCTTCAGTCTAGGCCAGGCCGCGGTGTCGTGGGAGGGGCGGGGGTGCCACCGGGAAAGCCTTCTCTTGGACCGGGCCTCCACCCTGCCTGCCGGGCGTCCACCACGCTGGCCTCTCCCCGGCTGCCCAGGTCCGCAGGGCTCCACTGCCACCACTAGGCCCGAAGCCGGGGCCTCGCCTGAGACAGCCCGCCGACCGGGGGATCGGGCGGGCGCCACTCCCTGCTGCCACTGGCGCCTCTGGACTGTCGCGTGGTTCCCAGTGGCCTTCCAGGCCAGCCGATGTGCCCGTTCAACACAACAGACCCCCCTCCTACATAGCCCGGGGGGTCTGGTGATATCCGCCAAGGCCCGGAGCCGGGGCCTCAATTTGGGCGCTGTGCGGCCAGGTGCTGGGCTGCCGCCGCTCCCCCGCCACGGGGTGTTTCCGTCACTGCCACCCGCGGCCCGTATCACCGCACCTCCGAGGCCGTAGGCGCAGGTCTCCGCTTGCGCTGTGGCCGGCTGGGTCGATCTGCTGTGCTCACCGGCCTCCGCAGCCCTGGAGCCGCCCCGACCCAGGCCGCCCTCCGCTCCGGGCCGGTGCACCGGCTGCGCCGAATCCGCTCGCCACTCGGTGCTGGTGGCCGATCGTGCTGCCCGCGGTCACTGGTCACTCCGCAGGGACAAGGAGACTGGATGCCGAGTGCCACTGCAGCGCAAAGAAGGCTGAGTTGGGCTTGGGCCGGGGAGCCGAGGACAACCACGTCCGCTCAGCCCGCCATCTTGGCCACGCCCCCCCTGAGTCTCCTTTTGGGCGAATATTGCGGATCTTTCCCCTCAAACTAGGTGTAGTGTAAACTACGATTTTAGAACAAAATTAGACCTTCCCAGCAGTGCTCCCAGACCCTTAAACACAGATGCTAAAATGTGGAATAAACCCAATCAGACCCAAAAAAAACGTGCAATACTGCTACCTGTCTGAGGCCTAGTGGAAAATGGTGACAAAACGTACTTTGAAAGTAAAGTAGGCCCAGATCCCCCCTTTCCCACCATGGATTTTCTTTAAACCACTTGCAACCAAAATTAGACATTTCTCGTCAAGTGCTCAAGAGTAGACCCCAGAACCCAGTTGCCAAAATCTCGAACACCCCCAAACACATGCAATACTGCTAACCCTAACGAGCCCTAAGTTAAAAATAGTGTCAAACGCTTTCTTCAACTAGGCCCTAACTCCCCTTTGCACAACGGATTTTCTCCAAACCTCTTGCAATCAAAAGTATCCATACCCAGTGTTGCTCCAAGACCGCCCAACCCCCCCCAAAAACCAGGAACCCCCCCAAGCAGGCCCCCGAAAACAGGAAAGTGAGCGAAAAGTCTGACAAGTTAAAAACGTTCCCACCATGGATTTTCTCCAAACCACTTTTATCCGGTATTAGACCTTCACAGCAATGCCCCCAGACCCGTCAACCCAGACAGAAACACGTTTAACACCCCCAAACAGCCAAAAAGCAAAACCGCAAAAAGTGAGACTTAGCAAATTTCGGGCCTACCTGGAATTCAGTCCAAATGCGCTGTGCAGCTAGGCCCTAACTCCCCTTTTCCACCATGGATTTCCTGAAAAACAAATGCAATCAACATTAGACTGTGCCAGCAGTGCTCACAGACCCCAAAACCCACCCACAAAAACCTAGAAGCCCCCCGAACAGCACCCCAAAGACAGGCAAGTGAGCAAAAACGCAAAAACTTTTTCACCTTCGATTTTCTCCAAACCACTTTTATCCGGTATTAGACCTTCACAGCAATGCCCCCAGACCCGTCAACCCAGGCGGAAACAAGTTTAACACCCCCAAACAGCCGAAAAGCACATCCGCAAAAAGTGACACCTAGAATTATTTAGCCCTCAATCCCAAATCACTCCGTGCACGCTCTGCAGCTAGGCCCTAACTCCCCTTTGCCGCCATGGATTTTCTTCAAACCTCTTGCAATCAAAAGTATCCATACCCAGCGTTTCTCCAAGACCCCAAAACCCCCCACAAACACCAGGAACCCCTCCAAGCAGGCCCCCGAAAACAGGAAAGTGAGCGAAAACTCTGAAAAGTTAAAAACTTTTTTACCATGGATTTAATCCAAAACACTTTTATCCGGTATTAGACCTTCCTAGCAATGCCCCCAGACCCATCAACCCAGGCGAAAACAAGTTTAACCCCCCCAAACAACCAAAAATAAAAAATGGAAAAATGGGGACTTTGACAAATTACGGCATAGTTCCCAGATCACTCCGTGCGCGCTCTGCAGCTAAGCCCTAACTCCCCTTTGCCACCACGGATTTTCTTCAAACCTCTTGCAATCAAAAGTAAGCATGGGCTAATTTTGCGAATCTGGCGTTCGCGAATTTTGCGAATTTGCGAACCCGCAATCCGCAAAATCCGCGAATTCTCGTGAATTCGCGGATTTTTTTTTTGTGTGTTCGCAAGGGTTTCTGCCAGTTTGCGAGGGTTTGGTACCAGTTCGCAATTGCGAACTTACTTGTCGGCTCGCAACGGTCGCGACTATGTTGTTTCTACGTCTGGTTCATCATCACAGGTTCCCAGCACCCTCTGTTTCACCACTGCCACCCTCTGTTTCACCCATGCCACCCTCTGTTACATCAATGCCACCCTCTGGTTCATCATCACTGTAGATTATGGGGGGGAAAAGCAAGCACACCTGCCCAGCTTCAACTGGCATGAATTAATTTGGGGTTAGTTTATTAATGTGTCACTGTTTTAAAATTCCAGGTCTGGCACCTGCTTCCTTATCAGTAATTTGATTTCTGTTGCAGTGCAATTTTTTTTTCCAGGACCTTTGTGGCCTACTTGTAGCTATTCTATGAGCCTGCTGTGAGGGTCAGAGCAGGGTCATACAATTGTTGCAACTAGCAACTGAACTCTGGAGGGGCCCCAGTCAGGAAGCACTACAGGGAATAGTTTATAATGATGAGTTTGAACTCTTGCACCTGCTGAGTGCTTTCAGTTTTGCAAAACTCGTTTTTCTGCAATTTCGCGGGATTTGCGGGGCGCAAACACGCGCAAGATCGGATTCGGATCCACGAATTTGTGCGAATATGCGATTTGTTTTTTTGCGGCGTGTTAGTTCACAAGGTTTTGTGCGTTTTCGCGAGCCGCTTGTAGCGCAAGGCGCGAAGTTACCCTCGCGGTCGTTCAAGGGCGCAGCCATCTTGTTTGCATGACGTATTTCCGTTTCCGGGCGCGAAGTGTAATCTCGCAAAGTGTGCGGCTCGCCAGTACAATTTCACGGGTGTTCGCGAGGAAAATCTCACGCGAACTTACCTGCGCGGTCGTGAACGGGCGCGGCCATCTTGTTTCTCATTCATTGCTATGGTTCTGGGCATGCTTTTGGTATCCTCTCTGTATCTCTGCCATCCTTTGCTTGTTTGAAGTTTTTTTTTATCTATTTTACTTATTATCTATCTCTCTATTTTTCTTGCTCTATATTTTTGTGTTTTCTGCTACTTTTGGTTAATTTTAAGCTACTTTTTTCAACTCTTTACTCTTCTTCTCTTCCGTATTCTATTTTCTTTATTATTTAGCTTCCTTTCTGCCCAGACCATGGTGAAGGGAGCCGGGAAGCATCCCGAGAAGGGAAAGGGTCCCGAACCCCTTGCCCGGCTCCCGTGCGGGCGTTTGAGGGGGGAGCAGGTCGTACCCCGGGAGATCTTTAGCCCGGAGGAGGTGGCCGTAGTAATTTTTTATGTTCAGCGCCGCCTCCCAAGGACCATCATGGCAGGCGTCAGGATCGGTGTCGGGTACGGGATCCGGGAGCACCGGAAGCGGTGGGAGAAGGTGTGCCGGGCCATGTACCACCACTCTCGGGTCCGACGCACCTACAACCAGGCCACCCACCGCTGGACGGATGTCCTGGACCGTGAACGAGATCTGCTCGACCTGCTTGGCCTTGAGATCCCCGGGCTTGATGAGTAGTAGTAGCTATTTCTTTACTACTCAGTTTTCTCCTGCTCTGTGTGTTATTATATTGCAAATTTTTGTTTTTTACCAAGAGCAATAATGCTGCTCATTACATTGTAGGTAAATTATATTTCAAAATCTTCTGTGCATTTCAGGTGCGCTGCTCTCCTTCTCAGTAGTGTTGCTACTATGCTTATTTGTTTTCGATTTTGTGTTCATTTCATTGGCCTGTGAAATTATGCATGAGTGTAGTTTAAAGAACTGCGTAATGCTAGACACTAAGGTTCAGATTTTTATTTACCGGCGCATCCCTGCAAAGTAGCAGGGATGCGCCCGTAATTGTGCGCCACGCCACCACCACCCATGGTGCGCCGTACTTACAATGCGGCGCACAATGGGCCCAAAACGTCACCAAAGCATTACGCATCTGTGCCGTAAAGGCGGCGCATTGCTGGAGTTGCGTTGCAACGATGGCGCAGCTCCATCAATGCTCTGGGGTGCCCTATCTCCCCAATGCTGCGTCAAGCCGGACGTCTGCTTCAAGCAGGCGCAGGGTTTGAGTCACGCATCATTGTCGTTAAAGTGAGTGATTGAAATTTTGTAGATTTCCCTCAGACACTTTTAGGATGCGTTCCTGCGCAGGAACGCCCTCCCTTGCGCCGGAACGCCCCCTGATGGCGCAGGGCTTTACAACGTGATGCATCTCCCATATGCGTCACGTTGTTAATATACGCCGCACCATTGCGCCTCTTTTGTTCTGCCGCTGCGTTACAAAAGTCACGCAACAATGGAGCAAAAGAGCCGCAAGGGGCTTCTAAATCAGCCCTTACAGACTCAAGTCCAGTCCTTCCTTTGTACACATGGCGATAAGAAGAAATAGTGGTGGTGGATTGATAGTTTGAGTATTTTAATGACTGGTTAATGTAGTAGGAAACTTTAGTGTTGTCGCTGATCTGCAATCACGATGGACTTTGTCTGTCACTTCGCGTGCTGCGGACTGCTGCCTGCCAATCCTAGGCAAACCTTTTTAGTACTTTGTTTAGTGAGTTACATAAGAAGTTTCCAATTCGACGGTCCGCAAATCAAGCAATACTAATAATGTAGTAGACCACATGAGATCGGTCAATAATATATCCCGTGGAATAGTTGTCTATTTGCTATTTCGCCAAAATATGTTGTTATTGTTCTTTTGAAATGTTTGATTTGGTTGACAAATATCATCCATGTTTTCTGGTCTTTCTTTCTTTCATGTTGTACATCAGCTCCCCCCAGGGGCAAGAGGACACAGGAGGAGGAGGAGGGTGCTGTATAGGATGCAGGCCAGGATCGGGCAGGCGAGGGCTCCTTTGCTGACCCCAGTAAATTTTAATTTTAATATAGAGTACTTATTTTTTCCGAGCGTTCTTCATTCGATTTTTTCTAAATCGTCTTTGATCTTCTTGTAGACTGGATCTAAATTCTTATCCTGCCTCGACTATGACTCCCTGTGGTATCACTAGATTATTCTTATTAGTCTGTCTGTGTAGCTAACTAAGATTGCACATTTGGCAATTCCATTGGACTCCCATTCTAGTCAGCAATAGCTCTATGCACTGAGTGCAGTCCTCTGGGATTGTCCATAATGTATTTTCAAGTCTTCTAAATGTTTATGCTTTGACAATTGCCAACAATAAAAAGGTGAATGACCACCAAAAAAGAATAAGATACTACTTTACTTTTGGTTTGGATAGTAGGACAATCCATTCTACTACTGTTGCAGGGACAAATCTGCACAAACAGAACTATGGACACTAAATAATGCATTGCTTAGCTTATCAATTATAATAGGTGCTGTTAGACTTTCCACATACCTCAGTGATAACAGACTTTGTAGTTGAACCCCCAATCTCCTTACTGACTAGATAGTGTGGCAGAGTCATTTAGCTCCCAAACTCACCGATGATTGATCCCCAATGATGTCAGAGGCACGGACTCATGCTTGCAAAAATTCTGAAACCTTTAGCTCATCCACTCTAGTCTGGAGGACCAAAAACCACAGAGTCTATTTAAGTTTAAAAGCTTTATTAAAAGTAAACACATTTTTTAAAATCAAGTTTGTCATAAAAGTAAACGTTTAACTGAAAATGGAAAAGTGCTTAGTGCTGACGATTAATTGGACACATTTCTTGTGGTCGAGCCGAGCTCTCACCTGGTTTGAACTTGATCCTGCTCATATTCTTAGAAGTCAAGCTTCTGTCTGTTAGGAGAAAAAGTGGTGCGTGTTAAAAATAAAAAGCAAGCATTCATCAGTTGTGCCAAAAAGTGCAGCAAGTATTCTGTTTTTTTCACATTTCTTTCTTCCTCCTAGACCAAATATTATATAGTAGTGAGTGGTGTATTCTAAATTATTAAACGTACTTTGTAGGTGGAACATCTGGAGGCTGGGCCAGCACGGAGGTGGTGGCATTGGACGAGGGGATCAACTCTGGGGAGGAGGCGGTGCAAGTGCCGGACAATCCTGTGAGGGATAACACGGTGGTGGCGGGCAGAGGTAAGCTATATATTGCTTACTTATTGAGATTGAAGACTGCAGAGTGTGCTTTCTGCACGGGTGTATTATAAATCAACCAGGTAGTAGCCTCCTCTAAATGTACTTCGACTTAGCTGTGAAGTTTTTGGTGAGAAGAATACCAATCAGATCTGAGATGAACTTGATGGATGGGATGAACGAAAAGCGAAAGAATGGTGTAAGTAAGTGTGGAAGGACAAGAAATGTAATGATGACTGGCAAAGAAGAATGATATTTGTTTGCTTGGTCCCCGAGGTGGCTGGGAAGGAAAGAATATGGTATGGTGCATGGCTGGGTGAATGATGAAGCAAGGATGGGTGGAAGGAGAACAGCCTGGGTGGGTGAAACAGAAACTGTATGTGTGCATATACTTTGAATGGATGGATGCCTGGATCATGATACTATCTGACTCTTAGATAGCATATGTGTATCTAGAGAGAGTAGACGGTCACTGGATGAACTAAGTGTTACTTTGAAGAGCATGTAACACCGCACCCGCACGTCCGTTCCAGTGTAGGAAAGGCAAGGAAAAGAAGTTGTAATTTTGTCCAAATACTACCATGAATAGTAGCAGTAGTTTGTATTGCAAATGCAAGCACAGCATATATCCGGTTATTACGGTGGACACTCCCTACCTCTCTTAATAACTTTAGTTTAGTAGTAGTACGTCATTCATGTGTGGGTGTATCACTGTTCACTCAATAATAAGCAAAGCACCTAAAGTCATCCCATATGTCATCAAATACATCGCATGTGAAGTGATAGATAATCAGATTATTTAGCTTCTTCATTTTCCTTTTCTAATACTCATTTGCACTATAGGGTGAAAGCTAAATTAATTAAGCAGTAGCCCTTTTAACAGAGTATTCTCAGTGCCACCCGTAATAGAAAAGTAGGAGCTTCACCACCTGCATGTACTGGACCGGTACAGTAACGCAAGTCTGTCTCACTCATCATGGTGTGCGTCTGTTTTTCTTGGGTGCAAGTTCACTGCGCTGGCATTATGCCGGCTTGCATAAGATAACGTACCAATTTTCCTAAACAAGAGAGAAGAAGAAGAATAAGACTGGTGTACTGTCATAGTCGACTGTAATGGAAGTCCATAGTGCTCGTAGAATTTGTTCCTTAAACTCCCACTAATGTTAGAGCAAGGATGAAGAAGTCGGAGGTTACATAGATACTGTCCTCAATAGTTATGTACTGTGCTTTCAATTTGCTACTTGTACTGTGACACAACTTTCTGCTCAATCATTTTGTGTTAATCTTAAGGAGCATTGGTTACAGACTATGTCTTTCTTTCTTCATATAGTTTCTCCTTCCAAATCAAAGAGACCATCAAGGAGGAGGGAGCTGGCTCGAATGGCCCGGCAACGGAGGCTGGATGCCACTGTCGCTGAATATCGGCGGCTGGTGGCCCTGGAGGAGGAGGAGACGCAGTCTACCGGTACAACAACAACATCCACTGGGACAGCTGCATCCTCCTCCGTGCCCCCACGGGCTGCCAGCCAGCGCAGTGCTCCAGCGGTACGAAGCCGGGCTACCAAAGACAAACGCCACCGCCGAGCAGCAAAGACAGCAGCTGCCCCCCACAGGATTTGCAAGGCACGCCAGCTATAAAAACTTGGTGGAGGGCCTCCGCTTCGACCATGCCACCCTCCGCAAGGAGCATGATGCCCTGGCCGCTAAAGTCAACAGCACCCTGCCGTAGTGTCCCTTGCCCCTTTTTTAGAGACTTTTGGGGGGTGGGAATTGGGAGTTGGTTTTTTTTGGGACTTTTGAAGGACAATCGTTGGGGTTAGGGAGGGTCTTGCGGGAGATTATTTTGTTAAGGCTATAAAAATATACTTTTTGAAACTTTATCTGACCATACCTGTTTTTTACTGCTTTTGAGTCTGGTGGGTGGGGGTTTAAGAGTAAGTTTGTTTTCCTGAATAGTCCTAGGACTTTAGTAGTACTACCGTCAATCTCTCGTCTCTCCTAATACTCCATTATACTACCTCCAACCAAACGCTTATCTTACCTGTAATTTGTGTTTGAAAGTAGGGCTAGGCCCAGGGCTGGCTCCACGGGAAATGGCGATTAAGGTTGGCACTCCAGGGCGGATGAAATTTCCTCCTCATTGCGGTGGTACTAGTGGTGTGACACAGTAGCAGTTGCATGCCTATGGAAAAAAAGAAAATGAAACCTGGTTTGTCCTTACTGTAGCATTACAACGGTACGATAGAGAAAATAGCAGGTGACAATACACTAGAACAGTGCCACAATGTAGCCTAACAAATGGTAAAGTATTGATAGTATAACTTGTACTTGTGTTGGATTTTTGACATTGGCTACTACTACAAGAAATAGTACTGAAGCTGAGTAAGTCTAGAATATATCCTCGGATTCCTTCACCAGCCTGTTGCTATGACCTTATCCTCCCCAGCAAGTGTGTGGAATTATTTATGTCATTTAGTCACACATCAAGAAAAACCACACAGCCCGGGGGAAGAGGGTTAGGGTTTGTAAAATGGATGGGAATGGGGGTTTCTTTTTGGGTAGGTTTTGTTGAGAGAAAAAAAAAGCACAGCATGGACAAACAATAATTGAACATAAAGAAATTTTTGGGTACAAAGCTAACCATAAATCTTGTACGTGACATAAAGGAGTTGCATGCACTACTGAATGCATTGTTAGTGAAAAGTAAGTAGTACTTTTGACAACCGTGAATGACAGAATGCGACAGTACAGGGCTACATTAAATTAGGTTTAAAAAATAGCCGAAGTAAAACCTATAGAATGGCTGTAGGGATCAATTTAGAAGCAGAGAGAGATCCAAGAAATGCAGTCACACTCATAGAAGAAAACAATGGATACTGTATCTGTATGTTGTTGTAGTTGTCCTGTTGAATTTGGTAAGTAAGTTGCATGCAGCAAACAATTCCTCTTATTAGCGGCACTCCTCCATTCCAGCTGACGCTTCGTCCATCAATGTTGGTGACCAGAAGACACCCTGTCCACTGCTTGCCTGGCGGATGCTGAATTGCGGCTCGCTAATGTGAAGCCTGACTCCATCCTTTTTTCCCCATTGCACAGACTGAAACCTGGCCTGTAATTATTGAACGAAAAACAGGAAGTGATATAATATTACAACACCACTGATAAATAAATATAAGGTATGCACGCTGTGTAGTGCAAAAAGTCACACTTTGATTTTCCTAATAGACAGTACAATATTTTTGAAAGTGCGTACTCTGTCTGAGTCACCTTTTGAAGGATAAATAAGTATGGGTAAATTAATTTAGCGGATCTTTCCCCTCAAGCTAGGTGTACTGTAAACTGTGTTTTAGAACAAAATTAGACCTTCCCAGTAGTGCTCCCACCCAGACCCTTACTAAAGCCAGTCGCAAAAATGTAGAAGACCCCCAATCAGATCTCAAAAAACGAGGCCTAGCAGAAAACTGGTGACAAAACGTACTTTGAAAGTAAAAGTAGGCCCAAATACCCCCTTACCCACCGTGGATTGTATTCAAACCACTTGCAAGCAAGCAAAAGTATCCATAGCCAGCATCGCTCCAAGACTCGAAAACACCCCCACCCAAACACATGCAATAGAAATACTGCTAACCCTAACGAGCCCTAAGTTAAGAATAGTGGCAAAGGCTCTCTTTAACTATGCCAAATCCCCCCTTTCCCACCAGGGATTTTCTTCAAATGACTTGCAACCAAAATTACACATTCTCACGAGTGCTCTAAGACCCCAGAACTCAGTTGCAAAAATCTAGAACACCCTGAAACACATGCAATCCTGCTGCTAGGGCTAACTCTAACAAACCCTAAGTTACAAAAAGTGCCAAAAGGCTTTTCCTTATGGATTTTGTCCCAACCACTTCTATCCGGTATTAGACCTTCCCAGGAATGCCCCAAGACCCACCAACCCACCCGCCAAAAAGCAAAACACCCCCAAACAGCCAAAAAGGAAAATCTCATACTTACAATATTTCTCTGCCTTCGGTCCAAACGCGCTGTGCAGCTAGGCCATAACTCACGTTTTCCACCACGGATTTCCTGAAAAGCAAATGCAATCAAGATTAGACTGTCCCAGCAGTGCTCCCAGACCCCAAAACTCACCCACAAACACCCGGAACCCCCCCAAAGAGCACCTCAAAGGCAAGCAAGTCAGCAAAAACACAAAAAAAATTCTGCCTCCGATTTGGTCCAAACCACTTTTATCCGGTATTAGAGCTTCCCAGCAATGGCCCCAAGAGCCGTCAACCCAGGAGAAAACTAGTAGAAGACCCCCAAACAGCCAAAAAGCAAAAGTACAAAAATGGGGACTTAGTCATTTTCGTGCCAATTTCCCAAATCACTCTCGGCCTTCGTCCAAACGCGCTGTGCAGCTAGGCCATAACTCCCGTTTTCCACCACGGATTTCCTGAAAAGCAAATTCAATGAAGATTAGACTGTCCCAGCAGTGCTCCCAGACCCCAAAACTCACCCACAAACACCCGGAACCCCCCAAAGAGCACCTCAAGGGCAAGCAAGTCAGCAAAAACACAAAAAAAATTCCACCTCCGATTTGGTCCAAACCACTTTTATCCGGTATTAGAGCTTCCCAGCAATGGCCCCAGAGCCGTCAACTCACCCGCAAAGAAGTAGAACACCCCCACAAGTGCTGAGTCTTTCTTCATTGGGCGTAATCCAGCCCTCTGCTTTGATGGAAATAGGAGTCTGGAGGAGGAGGATAGAGGAGCATGTTCTTCTGAACTTGTGAACCTGAGGAATGCAGACTGCGGCACCTTCAAATCAATAAGCAAACAAGTGAAGACAGTTCTGCTGATGGGCTTGTTTTTGTGATTAGGTGATTAAAGTTTGAATTATATTAACTGTGCACAACAAAGAAAGACAGACACACAGGAATAAAAGTGAATAAGGACGAAAAAGAAAGTTATTGATTTATTGTCTCATTTTCAGGGCTGGTGTCATGGTCCAGGAATAAGAATAAGGCTTCGTCATCATACTCTGCGAATTCAGGCAGGGTGAGCTCAGTGTCACCTAACAGAGAAGAAATTCCCTCATCTACGTTGCTGTCCACCTCGTCTTCATCCGGCGTGCTTTCTCATACTTTGTAATCTGGTGGTATGAGGTGCTGATTCATCTTGATCATTGTTAACCTCTCCACATTTTTGGGCGAGAGGCGGCTCCGTTTGGGAGTTACAATGCCACCAGCAGCACTGAAAACACGTTCAGAAGACACACCTGCGAGTGGGCAAGACAAGTAGTTTAAAGCCAGGTTGGAGAGCTGTGACCACAATTCTTTTTTCCCATGCCAATACGCCAATGGGTCAGCATTAACATAGACCTCTGTTGAGTCATTCAGATAGTCCTGCACCATCGACTCAAGGTCCTCCTCCAAGGTTCCTCCACTTTGCTTAGCTGTTGCTGTGACCTTTTGAGAACCAAACCCAAGCAGAGCTAGCCAATCCTCTTCAGCCTCCAATATTACTGTTGTGTCTGGTGCAGATGATCCGGTTGCCAGTGTCTTTAACGGCTGAGAGGTCACTTGTGCCACAGCCACAGGTGCAGAAGTGGATTGTTTTGACTGGGGATGGCCTGCTGATGTACTGCCTTTTCCTTCAATGAGCTGCCGTTCTCTTTCAAACCTCTTGGCTGACAAGGCTAGCCAACGTTTGTACTTTGTAACATCTTCATCAGCAAAAGGAAAGAATGCTCGGCTTGGCAGCGCCTTTTTGTAGCGTGGATCCAGAATAGTAGCACAAATGTAATGCTGTTCTGAGTGGATCATTTTAAGACGTTCATCACCTTGTAGGCGCTCTAATAATTTCTCTGCCAAAACAAAAGGGTCTTGGTTTTTTTCATTTTTTTGAAACACAGAAGACACCGCCTTCAGTTGGTGCTCCAGCATGTACAACAATGGGATAGCTTTTCCCAAATTACAGTCCTCCTTGCTGACTGCACGCGTGAAGAACTCAAAAGGACAAAGCATGTCTGTCAGGCTTTTAACGAGCTCCCATTGCGCCGCATCCATCCTCAGGTCCTTGTGAGCTGTACCCTGTTTTAAGAAATAGTGATCGAGTACCGTATACTGGTCATACAGACGCTCAAACATGTAGAAGGTTGAGTTCCAACGTGTTGCTACCTCCTGGATGAGTCGTTTTCACTGGCATTCGACGTTCATGTAGCAGGCTCCTCAGATGCTTCCGGGCCTTAAAAGAATGGCTGAAATGGTTGCACATTTTTCGGCCGGTGTCTACTACATCGTCTTCTGGACTGTCTTTATCACTCAAGAAGTTTTTTAACAACCAGGTTTATACAGTGCGCCAAACACGGCACTCTGAAATAGTGACCCAGCTCCATGGCCTTAACTACATTGGCGCCAATATCCGTGGAAACATTACCAATCTGGCGTTTTTTTGGGGACAGCCAGTCAAGGGCCTTTGTGTTAAACTCATCCAAAATGTTTTGTGCTGTGTGACGTTTCTCCAAGCCAAACATGGCTAGTGTTGCATGTTTCCGAGCAGCATTAAAAACTTGGTCCGGGTCAACACCTGCGTTTAGCTTTGCTTTAACCCCTGAAAAAGAGACCCAGTGTGCAGTGATGCACATGTAATCAGCGCCTGCGCCACTGGTCCACATGTCTGTTGTCAGATGTATAGTGTGAACAGCACTCTTCTGCAAAGCTGCCCCAATCACCTCCAGCACATCTTCATGTAGTGCTGGAACCGCAACTCTGGCAAAATAGAACCGGCTAGGAACCTTCCATTTAGGGTAGAGCGCTGCCACTAATTCTAGAAAACCAACCCCTTCTACAAAAGAAAAAGGGAGAAGGTCCAGAGCTAGCATTTTAGCCGGCTTAGTGTTATACAGACGCGTCAGTGGGTGGTTGCGTTCATATTGCGCTTCTGTAAACAACATCTTTTTAATGTTGCCCTGGACCAAGCATTTACGGGATGATGATGATGATTTCTTCGACCCAGTTACGCTCGCTGATGAACTTTTTCGCATTGGTGTCTCACTCTCTCCCACACTCTTAGTGTAGCTCACATGGGGTGTGCTGCTGACAGGGGTACTGGGTGTAAGTGAAGTGTTTGACACGTCTTCTTCCTCCTCGTCATCATCAGATGAAACATCAACGTTTTCATTACGTGCAATTCGGGCTTCCTTGATCGCCTGTAGGTGCGCAAACCATTTGACAGCGTGCTTTCCTTCAAGATGACCTCTCTGGCCTCCGGTACCATAGTTGGAACCAAACTTACCACAACTAACTGCAAACTTACAAATGCTACAAATGGCGAGGTTTTCCTTTTTTGGGCAAACACTAAAGAAGTCCCAAACTGCGGACTTGAAATGTCTTTGGGGGCCGGAGGAGGCGGTGATACTGGTGGTGGTCCTGCTGTTAATGCCAGATGAAGTGGAGGATGTGGATTGCCAAACTTCAGTACGTTTTGCACTTTTACCACCACTAATTGAGGTCGAGGTGGATGGAGGTCCCTTCTGGCGAGTAAGAAATATGGAAGCGGTAGGTGTTGGTGTACTAGTTAACTCCAATGATTGTGGTGTTTCTTCCATTGCCTCCTCGTCGACAACATCATCACGCTCAGCAGCTTCTCGGGCTAGGGTCAAAATGTCTGTTTGCTGCATGCCCACTGGGGCTGCAGTGACCTTTATGATGACTGGGTCGTCGTCGTGAGAGCCTTCATCAGCAGCCGTATCCGCCACTTCTTGTTGAGCCTCATCACACTCCATAACTATGAGTTTTTCGACGACCTTCCTTTTACGCTTAAGTAACTTTGTCAGATCATGGTGTGCCTCACTCTCAGACGGCAGTGGTGGTTCCCAAGTTTGATCCATATCATCAGAAGGAGGTGGGCCTGAAGAAGATGTAGACACCATCCTTGATCTTTTCCTTGCTAGGGATATGGAAGACAATGAATGATCAGGAGTGGCTTCCTCAAATGATACCTCGGCTTGAATGTCGATTTCCTGATTTGCCCCTACTTCGGGAGGAACAACTATTGTGGGCACTTGTGCTCCTCCATGCACCTCTGCTTGTGCATATCCTTGCACTGCCTCTCCTTCCACATGTACTTGAGCTTGTACTTGCACATGTGGTTGTTGTTGCGGCTGTGGTTGTTCAACACTCGTCAGATGAGTTACAACAACCTGTGTTGATTCAGGGACATTGCTGCTACTTTCTTGCGATGAGCCAACATCACTGGTCGATGGTGATTGAACAACTAGACTAAGTGCCTCTGCAGCACTCAAGGGCTTGGACTTAAGTTGGCGTGGTGGTGGTGGTGGCACTGAGCCCAATGAAGCGGGGGTGCTGCTCCCAGCTTGGTCCCCAGCAGATCCCGCTGCTGCTGCAGGCGTACTTTTTTTTTTACTCCCAAAAAATGTGGCGGGCGGCACACCAGTCTCCTTGGTAACTTGCTTCTTCTGCTCCTTACTGGCAACTTTCTTGCTAGAGGAGCTACGGGGAACTTTTTTTGGGGCCATCTTCTTCAGAGCAGGTCAGAACAGCAGGCCGCAGTTGCACGAGTTGCAGAGTTGTCTGTGGCCAGACGTGACGTCGCATGACGTTATGCTGCACACACACACCGCTGCAGGACTTCTTCCTGGCACTGGTGGTTCTCTTGAGTCTTGTGCACCTAAAAGCAATGGAAGACAGAGGAACATCAGTTCAGTTATACACCCCAAAAAAATCGAAAAACACAGAAAAATCAGCACAATCCCATGCCCTCCATGATGTTTAAATTCAAGACACCCCACAGAAAGACTAGGCCCATGCACCACTCACTATCCCTGGTGAAAAGGCCACAACAACAGCCCAAAAAAACGAAAATCTCAGAAAAATCAGCACAATCCCAAGCCCTCCATGATGTTTAAATTCAAGACACCCCACAGAAAGACTAGGCCTATGCACCACTCAGTACCCCTGGGCATAAAGGTTGAAAGCTAGGCAAAATGGTTGCAGACCTAAGAACACTGCCTGCATTCAAAATGGCCCCCTCCCTCCCAGCACATGGCCAGGGCCTGTAGTAGCACTCAAAATGGCCCCCACCCACATGGCCTGTCCCCATGAACACCCCAAAAAATCGAAAACACAGAAAAATCAACACAATCCCATGCCATACAGGCCCTCCATGATGTTTAAATTCAAGACACCCCACAGAAAGACTAGGCCCATGCACCACTCACTATCCCTGGTGAAAAGGCCACAACAACAGCCCAAAAAAAAGAAAATCACAGAAGAATCAGCACAATCCCAAGCCCTCCATGATGTTTAAATTCAAGACACCCCATAGAAAGACTAGGCCTATGCACCACTCAGTACCCCTGGGCATAAAGGTTGAAAGCTAGGCAAAATGGTTGCAGACCTAAGAACACTGCCTGCATTCAAAATGGCCCCCTCCCTCCCAGCACATGGCCAGGGCCTGTAGCAGCACTCAAAATGGCCCCCACCCACATGGCCTGTCCCCATGAACACCCCAAAAAATCGAAAAACACAGAAAAATCAACACAATCCCATGCCATCCCGGCCCTCCATGATGTTTAAATTCAAGACACCCCACAGAAAGACTAGGCACATGCACCACTCAGTACCCCTGGTGAAAAGGCCACAACAACAGCCCAAAAAAACGAAAATCACAGAAAAATCAGCACAATCCCAAGCCCTCCATGATGTTTAAATTCAAGACACCCCACTGAAAGACTATGCCTATGCACCACTCAGTACCCCTGGGCATAAAGGTTGAAAGCTAGGCAAAATGGTTGCAGACCTAAGAACACTGCCTGCATTCAAAATGGCCCCCTCCCTCCCAGCACATGGCCAGGGCCTGTAGCAGCACTCAAAATGGCCCCCACCCACATGGCCTGTCCCCATGAACACCCCAAAAAATCGAAAAACACAGAAAAATCAGCACAATCCCATGCCATCCAGGCCCTCCATGATGTTTAAATTCAAGACACCCCACAGAAAGACTAGGCACATGCACCACTCAGTACCCCTGGTGAAAAGGCCACAACAACAGCCCAAAAAAACGAAAATCACTGAAAAATCAGCACAATCCCAAGCCCTCCATGATGTTTAAATTTAAGACACCCCACAGAAAGACAAGGCCTATGCACCACTCACTACCCCTGGGCATAAAGGTTGAAAGCTAGGCAAAATGGTTGCAGACCTAAGAACACTGCCTGCATTCAAAATGGCCCCCTCCCTCCCAGCACATGGCCAGGGCCTGTAGCAGCACTCAAAATGGCCCCCACCCACATGGCCTGTCCCCATGAACACCCCAAAAAATCGAAAAACACAGAAAAATCAACACAATCCCATGCCATCCAGGCCCTCCATGATGTTTAAATTCAAGATCACGAGGCAGACCTAACATGAGAAAAGATGAATTGGACATCTTACACAGATTACGCAAGGATGAACAGATAACCATACAGATGGCAGACAAGGGAGGAGCATTGGTAATCATGGATACAAGCTTATATGTTGATAAAGTGAATGAACACCTAGAAGATACCACCACATACATCAAACTAGATGAAGATCCAACAAATAATTTTGCAGAGGTCTTGAATCAAATTTTGTAGAAAGCGGAAAACCTATCCTGGATAACATCATCATTACGGAAATTCTTAACTAACCAGTATCCGAGAAGACCGAGACTTTACATGCTACCTAAGGTACATAAAAATCTCAATAATCCACCCTTTCGACCAATTGTGTCTGGTTGTGACTCGATCTTCGCACCAGCAGGGCAACTGATTGACCACTTTCTACAAAAATTCGTCCAGTCTTGGAGAAGTTATGTGAAAGATACCACACATTTCCTGAACTTATTCCAAACAGTTCAAAAGGATTACGATTGTGACTGGTTGATGTGTACCATTGATGTCACCTCACTATACACATCTATCCCTCTCAAAGAAGGAGTTGAGGCTTGTGAATGGGCATTACTGCAATTACCAGAGCTTGCAGTCAACAAAGTTTTTCTACTGGAATTACTGATCTTCTGTCTGCAACATAGTTACTTGAACTGGAAGGATAACTACTTTTTACAAGTGAGTGGAACTTCTATGGGCTTTTCTGGAGCCCCGGCGTATGTCAATACATTCATGGCACAGTTTGAAGACATTCATATCTTCAATAATGATCTCTGGTCTAATAACCTAGTGTTTTACACTAGGTTTATTGATGACATATTCTTGGTATGGAGGAACTCAGCAAGATCTTTGGAAAAAGCAATTGAAGATTTGGACCGCAAACATGAGAGAATTAAGTTCACACATGAGATTAACAAGGAAATAATTCATTACCTGGATGTATTGATCTGCCAACATGACAACAATTTGGAGACTCTTGTTTACACCAAGCCAACAAATAGAAATAATTTGTTGTTATACACAAGTTTCCATCCACCATCACTTATCAAAAACCTCCCTTATTTGCAAATGCTGAGGGTGAAACGGATCACTTCCAACACAGATAAGTTGCAAATCGCTCTTGGTGAGCAGCAGGAGAAATTTGAAGCACGTGGCTATCAAACAGAGATCTTAGAAACAGCACTGAACAAGACTGAATCCAAAGAACGCAAAACATTGTTGGCGACTAAGTTCAAAGAAAAATCTAATCGACAAGTTTTTGTTTCCAAATACTCATCCAAATCCCAAGCGATTCAAAAAATTATCAAAATAAGATGGGAGCTATTGAAACAAGAACCGGATTTCAATGGTCTATTTGACGAGGAACCTCTTTTTGCGTATACACGCAGCAAAAATATTAAAGACATTCTCTCTTCTCAAACGACAATCATAGAAGAACATTATCGAGGCATGCGTAAATGTTACAACTGTGTGCATTGTAATAATGTAACGGAAGGCAACACAATACATCACCCACATACAGGTGAATCTATAACATTAAAACAAAATGGGGATTGCAATAGCATTAATGTGATCTACACGTTTAAGTTTCCATGTGGTTCTCTCTATGTGGGTAAAACATCAAGAAAAATCAAAACACGCATTACGGAACACAAAAGCACATTGCGCACCAAGGCCACAAAATCTCATTTCGCAACACACTGGTTGGAGCATCATCACAACATTGCACAGTTGCGCTTCACTATTCTTGAAATTGTTAAAATTGAACCTGGGTTTAATCACACAACACGTTTAGCACAAAGAGAAGCGTGGTGGATCAAATATTTGCAAACCTTGGTACCTGATGGGCTCAATGACAGAATTGAGCTACAATGTTTTCTCTGAGAGTTTTTCTAGTACTGTTTTTCATTGTTCTCTGATACATGTACATGGGCTTATCTCTAGGTCAACACTATAGTAAAATGCACTGGGTGTAAAAAGTAACCACACATATCAGTTTCACGTTATGGTTCTTCGAATTTTTTTATTAATTTTTTTCATCTTATTATCAAATACACAAGGGACAATCTGTTCTTCACTTACTTTTCCCTCAGTTCACCACTTTGCTTTATTATTTTCTCATCTGCATTTGCACTTTTTCTTTTCACATAAGCTGTATGTTTCATTTCACCTATGGTTCACAAAGATTTTAACACTATGAAAAGTGAGAAAGATAGCAACAGTTAGAGTTCTCATTACACTAGTTTTCATATCAGTATCTAGTTACAGCTTTTCTTTTTTCGAGATTTTACTACTTTTGCGCAAGTAAATCCACCTCGCTCAGCTTCCAGTACTCCACAATTATTGTTTCGCTCCCAGAATAATAGGCATTATTCCTAGTTCACACAGCTCAATCTTTTTCATATATACTGGTAGTCTCAGCGTTTATAGTCCGTCATTTTCGCATGGCACGTATTAACAAATACAGGAGTATTAGTGAATTCCATAGACACCACTCCAAGATGGCGCTAGTTAGTAGTCCGTCTTCTCTGTTAGCTAAATAGAACAGGGAGCTCTCGCTGGTATTTAATAGACTAGTGTTTCGTGGCGTGGACCTTGTTCTCTCACCGGAGTTGAATAGCAGTCATACGGCGGTCCGTTATTCCTTTGGAGAAAATCAGCGGTGCTTCGTTAGATTGAAGGTGAGCTTATAACACGCGGCAAGCTCATGGGCAGTTTCATGCTGGCCAGTGTCAAAGCTTAGATTAACATAGCGTTCCTTTGCTTTTTAGAACGCCACAGTGAAAGAGCACGTCAGCCCGTTACCCTACTTAAGCAGATTAACAGTGTCTTCGTTCGAAGGTGAGCACATATTACGCGGGCATGTTAGAGACAGTTAGCGTGTTGGCCTTTATTTCAGTTTAATCAACAAAGCGTTTCTTTTATTTTCAGAACGCTTTTGCTTATAACTACACGGGTCATTCTTATCCACTCGTTCTCATATTACAGACACTCAGGAGAGGGTTAAACGGTATACGGTGAGTGTAATTTGTGCCAAGTGTTTATAGTACCAGAGGCTTTATTAAATGTAAGTTGCTTGACGTAGTGTTTCTGGTTTTATAACACAGAGGAAGTTCCACGAGAGTCATAACTAAGACAAGGAGTATTCAGAACAAGGCTACTATTATTGGCATAACAAAAGGGTTCAACACAGAAGTTGCTTCTCTCTTAGCTTCCAGGTACGTTGAGCTACAAGTAAAACCTACAGATTCTTGAGGTTCACGTGGTATTAATTTACTTATATGTTGATCTCAGAGTCACTAATAGAGAGTTAGGCACTTTTGTGCTTTATCCGTAAATACTACCACTTGATTCATTTGTTTTTAATCAATGTGGAATGAAGACTTGCATAGTGGTAGTGAACTAGGAATTACAGTAAGCAGTTTGATACCATGAGGGATTATCTTTAAATATCATGAATAATAATTCATTGTCATGGTACTTTGATGCATGCTACATATTGGGACAGAGATTGTTTCTTACATGAGTGGTACATTTTATACCTCAGGTCATAGATTGTGCTACTGGATATACAACTTCAGGATAGCCTGTTCGTCGAGTTTTCATTCAATTAGAAACAAGTAAGTTAGGTAAACTTAAGCCAATAACCATCACATTGGGACATGGGTCCTTTTTTTGCACAGCTGCCTGTAGTTTTTAATTTGAGCATGGAACACACACAAATGTTTATACCACGACGTCTGTTGGTGGAGGTTTTGCTTCAAGGTATTCCTGTGTTGCATGAACAGGTTACCCACTTGGATCTTTCGTTGACCTACTTATAAACTCATTAGGCAATTGCGTTCATATTAACAATCATGTAATTTCAATTGTACTTAGGAATGTCATTGGAATAGATCTCACATAAGATTTTGTATAATATTGTAGCTAGTGCAATACATTGTTTTCTTATTCAATAGAATGGTAACACCATACCTTTATATCTATTTTTTCCACAGTGCCCCTGAAGAAGGGAGAAATCCCGAAATGCATTGGGCTATTGGGTTGAACAGCAATAGTATCACTGCTGTTTCTTGAGAATTGTTTTGTTTTACTTTATGTATTGTATGAAATCTGGTGCTTTTCTTATTTCGTGTTGAACATATTTCTAACTAATGAAAATATAAAATGACGATATAATTTTACAATGCAGTGTGTACATTGATTTACTCTTTAACAGTACCGTTTTGAATTTTTTGATACCCTGAACAGAATACGGTCAATAATTGTTTTCAATTGCTATACTGTAAAAATAGTAGTGTGTTTGGCATACTAGTGGGGTTTCCACCAGAAGTTGTTTTCTCAAATAGGCTGGCTGCCTAACACCAAACAGCACACATACAAGTTATAAATTGTTTAACTGCAGAATCATTTAACACAAAATAAGGAGTGCGCAGGCAATTCACACTTTGTAAATTCAAGACACCCCACAGAAAGACTAGGCCCATGCACCACTCACTATCCCTGGTGAAAAGGCCACAACAACAGCCCAAAAAAACGAAAATCACAGAAAAATCAGCACAATCCCAAGCCCTCCATGATGTTTAAATTCAAGACACCCCACAGAAAGACTAGGCCTATGCACCACTCAGTACCCCTGGGTATAAAGGTTGAAAGCTAGGCAAAATGGTTGCAGGTCTAAGAACACTGCCTGCATTCAAAATGGCCACTTGCCTCCCAGCACATGGCCAGGGCCTGTAGCAGCACTCAAAATGGCCCCCAGCCACATGGCCTGTCCCTCCCCATGAACACCCCCAAAAATCGAAAAACACTGAAAAATCAGCACAATCCCATTCCATCCATGCCCTCCATGATGTTTAAGTTCAAGACACCCCACAGAAAGACTAGGCCCATGCAAGACTCAATACCCCTGGTGAAAAGGCCACAAGTACAGCCCCCAAAAACGAAAATCACTGAAAAATCAGCACAATCCCATTCCATCCATGCCCTCCATGATGTTTAAGTTCAAGACACCCCACAGAAAGACTAGGCCTATGCACCACTCAGTACCCCTGGGTATAAAAGTTGAAAGCTAGGCAAAATGGTTGCAGACCTAAGAACACTGCCTGCATTCAAAATGGCCAGGGCCTGTAGCAGCACTCAAAATAGCCCCCACCCACATGGCCTGTCCCCATGAACACCCCAAAAAATCGAAAAACACAGAAAAATCAACACAATCCCATGCCATCCAGGCCCTCCATGATGTTTAAATTCAAGACACCTCACAGAAAGACTAGGCACATGCACCACTCAGTACCCCTGGTGAAAAGGCCACAACAACAGCCCAAAAAAACGAAAATCACAGAAAAATCAGCACAATCCCAAGCCCTCCATGATGTTTAAATTCAAGACACCCTACTGAAAGACTATGCCTATGCACCACTCAGTACCCCTGGGCATAAAGGTTGAAAGCTAGGCAAAATGGTTGCAGACCTAAGAACACTGCCTGCATTCAAAATGGCCCCCTCCCTCCCAGCACATGGCCAGGGCCTGTAGCAGCACTCAAAATGGCCCCCACCCACATGGCCTGTCCCCATGAACACCCCAAAAAATCGAAAAGCACAGAAAACTCAGCACAATCCCATGCCAACCCGGCCCTCCATGATGATAAATTCAGGACACCCCACAGAAAGACTAGGCACATGCACCACTCAGTACCCCTGGTGAAAAGGCCACAACAGCACAAAAAAAACGAAAATCACAGAAAAATCACCACAATCCAAAGCCATCCAGGCCCTCCATGATGTTTTTATTAAAGAGACCCCACAGAAAGACTCAGTCCACCCACCACTGACTACCCCTGGGCAAAAGGCCCCAACAACAGCCCAAAAATCGAAAATTACAAAATTGTAGTTGCAGCAACTGTAATGCCCCAAATAAACTTACTTGTGAAATTTCTAATCCAAAAGTGACCCAAAGAAAGTCAAAAAGGCCTCAAATCCAAATATCCAGCAGCATCCACAAAAAGTAATCCTTCCAGGTGAAGAATCCGAATGAAAGTGACCAGCACATGAAGAAAGCACTGGGAGGAGCCTGCTGGACAGGAACAGGAAGTTGGAGACTGTGGGGCACTTCCTTCCTCCCCCCCCCCCCAAAATGGACTCCTTGCAAAAAAAAGTGCAGGCAAATGTCAACCTGAGAAGTTATTCTGATAAAAATCATCATTTCCAGAAGGTTTATGCTGCTTGCTGGTGGATTTCTTGTGCAGAATTGCAAATTTTGTATTTTCGCGAGTGCGAGATTGTTGCTGCCCGCCGCATCTACAAGTTCGCAATTGCGAACTGATCGCGCTCACCAAACTCCCGCGGGATCCCGCGGCAAGATCCAAAATGGCGCAGCACTCGCAAAATATCGAGAAAAACAACTCGGCAAACGCTGAATGACGGTAAGTGAACGCCGCGCGCTGCAAAATTTTATCACCAAGAAAAAAAAATCCGCCGCGTGCGAATTTGCGGATTTTCTGTAAATTTGCGAGCGTTCGCGGATTGCGAATTTACCGAAAATCCGCAAAATCCGCGAGCGGAACGGATTTCACGCCCATGCTTAATCAAAAGTATCTATACCCAGCGTTGCTCCAAGACTCCAAACCCCCCCCCACAAGCACCAGGAACACCCCAAAGCAGGCCCCTGAAAAAATGAAAGTGAGCGAAAACTTTGAAAAGTTAAAAACTTTTTCACCATGGATTTTATCCAAAACACTTTTATCCGGTATTAGACCTTCCTAGCAATGCCCCCAGACCTGTCAACCCAGGCGAAAACAAGCTTAACCCCCCCAAACAGCCAAAAAGCAAAAATGGAAAAATGGGAACTTTGACAAATTTCTGCATAGTTCCCAGATCACTCCATGCGCGCTCTGCAGCTAGGCCCTAACTCCCCTTTGCCACCATGGATTTTCTTCAAACCTCTTGCAATCAAAAGTATCCATACCCAGCGTTGCTCCAAGACCCCAAAATCCCCCCATAAACACCAGGAACCCCCCCAAGCAGGCCCCCTAAAACAGGAAAGTGAGCAAAAACTCTGAAAAGTTAAAAACTTTTTCACCATGGATTTTATCCAAAACACTTTTTTCCGGTATTAGACCTTCATAGCAATGCCCCCAGACCTGTCAACCCAGGTGAAAACAAGTTTAACCCCCCCCCAAACAGCCAAAAAGCAAAAATGGAAAAATGGGGACTTTGACAAATTTCTGCATAGTTCCCAGATCACTCCGTGCGCGCTCTGCAGCTAGGCCCTAACTCCCCTTTGCCACCATGGATTTTCTTCAAACCTCTTGCAATCAAAAGTATCCATACCCAGCGTTGCTCCAAGACCCCAAAACCCCCCCAGAAAGACCAGGAACACCCCCAAGCAGGCCCCCGAAAACACGAAAGTGAGCGAAATGCCTGATAATGGAAAACCTTTTTCACCTCTGATTTTCTCCAAACCACTTGTATCCGGTATTAGATCCCATACAGCAATGCCCCCAGACCCGTCAACCCAGGCGGAAACAAGTTTAACACCCCCAAACAGCCAAAAAGCAAAACCGCTAAAAGTGAGACTTAGCAAATTTCGGGCCTACCTGGAATTCAGTCCAAATGTGCTGTGCAGCTAGGCCCTAACTCCCTGTTTCCACCATGGATTTCCTGAAAAACAAATGCAATCAACATTAGACTGTGCCAGCAGTGCTCCCAGACACTAACACCCACCCACAAAAACCTAGAAGCCCCCCCCAAACAGCACCCCAAAGACAGGCAAGTGACCAAAAACGCAAAAACATTTTTCACCATGGATTCGGTCCAAAACATTTGATTCCGATATTAGACCTTCCAAGCTATGCCCCCAGACCCCTTCAGCCACCCGCCAAAAAAGCAGAACACCCCCAAACAGGCAAAAAGCAAAAATGGGCCTACCTTCAATACAGTCCAAATACGCTGTGCAGCTAGGCCCTAACTCCCCTTTTCCACCATGGATTTTCTGAAAAAAAAATGCTATCAAAATTAGACTGTGCCAGCAGTGCTCCCAGACCCCAAAACCCACCCCCAATAACCTAGAAGCCACCCAAACAGCACCCCAAAAACAGGCAAGTGAGCAAAAACGGAAAAACATTTTCACTATGGATTTGGTCCAAAACACTTGATTCCGATATTAGACCTTCCGAGCTATGCAGCCACCCGCAAAAAAGCAGAACACCCCTAAACAGGCAAAAAGCAAAAATGCAAAAACTCATACTTAGAAAATGTTCAAACACCCAGTCAACATCGGTCCAAGCGCGCTCTGCAGCTAGGCCCTAACTCCTCTTTCCCACCATGGATTTTCTTCAAATCACTTCCAATAAAAATTATGCTATCCCAGCAGTGCTCTTAGACCCCCCACACCCTCCCCCACAAATCTAGAACACCCCCAAACAGCCCCCCAAATACATGCAATACTGGTATATTTAGAACATGGCAAATTGCGCTGTTCACAAAACATTGCTGTTTTCAGCACTTCCACTACTTCGATCCTCTTGAAACTCACCTGGACAGTCACTTGTTCCAGCGATTCACTAGAATCTCAGCAAGGCAGAACAAAATTGAACCACTGCGCTCTTCGAAGAAGAAGAAGAAGGTCTACGACTAGTTTTCACTTAGTTTTCACCCAAACACACGCGCCCGCAAAACACCCAAAAAGGCCAAACTTCTGCCAATTCTGGGCCAAAGAACAACAAACCCCCCTAAAACATTGCCAACATCATTATGAACGAGCCTGCATCCGGCCCGAGCCCTAGAATCAGCGTGAACCATACCAACTTAAACACAAAAACCCTAGTAAATCGCACTGAACCCTAAACCGTAGATATGCTTTGTCTGTCTGTGTCAAAGAGCCTAGGTATGCTACATCAGGAGGATGCTTCACTCAGTGGTGCCTGCCTTGACCGTCTGCATGGCCCTGCCGCAAGCATGGGCCAAAAATCCGTTCCGCTCAAGAATTTGCGATTTTTCTGTACTTTTGCGAGATTTGCGAAATACCGAAAAACTGCAAATTTTGCAAACATTACGGATGTTTGGTCCAAGCTTGAGGCAGTGCCATGCAGAGGGTCAAGGCAGGCCCCACTGAGTGAAGCAACCTGATGTACCATACCTAGGCTCCTTGTCAGACAGACAAAGCATATCTAATTGTATGCAGCAAGCCACATAGCCCCAATTTTACATGAACTGCTGTCTGGAGTGGACTCTGCCTGGCATAACAATAACAGTACACTGCCTCGCCCTCGACCAATACATACCAAGAATAGACAGACATGTAGTCCTGCTGTAGTAGTTGTTGTAGACTGGTTTACCTGTTTGCCACTCACGAATTGTCCATAGTTCTTCCGTAAACCGACGCTGATGATCGATCCATCCCAGCGAGTGACTGTAAAGAAAAAAAGATATATTATTTAATCAATCATCATGGTACATTGGCAAGTGAGTCTGCTCCAAGGACATTTTGCATATTTTGTGAAATGCAATATAGTGGCCCCTGAATTTGAAGTACAATTTTAATTAAACAAGGTAAAAAACAGAGTTGTTGACATGAGTTACAATTACTGTGCGAAAGAATAAATAATAACTAAGACAAGACATATGAATCATCATTTTATGCACAAAAAACAAACAGCAATTGGTTTCATCAGAGCCAGACAGCCATTGCTGTCCAATGCATGCCATCTTCTCAATTATTCATTACCTGTTCTACTTTTTGTCTGCATCTTCTTCGGAAAGTGAGGGCCCACAGGGCAGCCTCTCCTGTCAATATCAGAAGTAACTCCGTCAGCAATCAGCAAGCATGTAGTAAGTCAGTAATTTCAGTCCCACTTGAAGGGACTCGTCGTAATCCATCCATCTGCCTTGAGGGAAATGGATAGGGGGAGTCTGGAGGAGGAGTATAAAGGAGCATGATTGAGTTGTGAACTTGTGAACCTCAGGAATGCAGACTGCGGCACCTTCAAATCAATAAGGAATATAAGATGAAGACAGTGCTGCTGATGGGCTTGTTGTGATTAGGTGATTAGAGTTTTGTTGTGGTAAAAGTTGCAGAACAAAAAAAGACACACGGGAATAAAAGTGAATAAGGACGAAAAAAAGGAAGCCCTTTTCAGGGCTCGGTGTCAGGGAAGTAGAGCTCGTCCTCAAACTCCATGAATTGAGACGGGAATAGGTCAGGTAACAGAGAAGAACTTCCGTTACCTAATTCGGTGTCCTCTTCTTCCTGCATGCATTCACGTACTTTGTAATCTAGTGGTATCAAGTGCTGATTCATCTTGATTAGTGTTAACCTCTCCACATTTTTGGCCGAGAGGCGGGTCCTTTTTGAAGTTACAATGGCAGCAGCAGCACTGAAAACACGTTCAGAAGACACTCTTGCGAGTGGGCAAGACAAATAATTTATAGCCAGGTTGCTGATCAGTGGCCATAGAGCCATTTTCCTGTACCAATACAGCAATGGGTTGGTATTAACAAAAACCTGTGTTGGGTCATCCAGATAGGCCTGCACCATCAACTCAAGGCTCTTCACGGTTGCTCCACTTTGCGTACCATCTGTGGCCTTCTCAGCACTGAAACGAGCAAACCCTTGATGAGTTAGCCAATCCACTTCCGACAATATTATGGCTGGGCCTGGTGCAGGTGAGGATGATGATACGGTTGCTGCTGGTGTCGTTAACGGCTGTGAGGGAAAGTGACTCCCTTCACCCACAGATTCGGAAGTGGAACTTGATGCTGCATCGCCTGCTGATTCAGTTGGACTTCTGACGGCTCCTTGAATTTTCTGCCAATCTTTTTTGAACCGACTGGCTTACACAGCTAGCCAATGTTTGTACTTTGAAACATCTGCTTCATCAAAAGGAATGAATGCTTTGCTGGCCACTGCCTTTTTGTACCATGGATCCAGAATAGTGGCACAAATGTAATGTTGTTCTGTATGTGTGTTTTGAAGCCTTTCATTGGCAACTAGGCAGCTTAATAAGTTCTCCGCCAACAGATATGCATCTTGCTTTCCAACATCATCTCTGAACGTTGAAGACACCGCCTTCAGTTGGCACTCTAGCATGACCAACAATGGGAAAGCTTTGCTCAAAGAACAGTCCTCCCTGCTGACTTCACGCGTGAAGACCTCAAAAGGACGAAGCATGTCTGTCAGGCTTTTAACTAGCTGCCATTCCTCCAACTCTAGCCTCATGTCTTTCATAGCAGAACCTGTTACCATGCACTGCTCAAACAGACGCTCAAGCATGTAAAAGGTTGAGTACCAACGTATTGCCACCTCCTGGATGAGTCCTTTGACTGGCACTTTACGTTTATGTTGAATGCTCCTCAGCTCCTTCCTGGCCTTAAAAGAATAGCTGAAATGTGTGCAGATTCGTCGGCAGGTGGTCAGTAACTTCTTGACTGTGTTTTCATTTTTCAAGAAATCTTGAACAGCCAGGTTTATACAGTGCGCCAAACACGGCACTCTGAAATATTCACCTTCCTGCATGGCCTTAACTATATTACTGCCATTATCCGTGGAGACATATCCAACTATGCGATTTCTTGGTTGCAGCCATTCAGAGAGCTTACTGTTAAACTCCAAAATGTTTTTTGCAGTATGAGTTTTCTCCATGGCAAACATGGCTAATGTTGCATGTTTCCGAGTAGCTTGAAAAACTGTGTCCAGGTCAACAACTGCACTTGACTTGTCTCTAACCCCTGCAAAAGTCTATGCAAAAGAGACCCAGTGTGCAGTGATGCACATGTAATCAAGGGCTTGGCAACTGGTCCACATGTCTGTTGTCAAGTGCATAGTGTGAACAGCATTCTTCTGCAAAGCTGCCCCAATCTCCTCCAGCACATCTTGATGTAGTGCTGGAACCTCAACTCTGGCAAAATAGGACCGGCTAGGAACCTTCCATTTAGGGCAGACTGTTGCCACTTATTCTAGAAACCCCACCCCTTCCACGAAAGAAAAAGGGAGAAGGTCCAGCGCTAGCATTTTAGCCAGCTTTGCGTTATACAGATGTACCGTTGGGTGGTTGCGTTCAAATGGCGCCTCCAACCACAACATTCCGCGAATGGTGGGCTGGATCATTTTACGTGATGATGATGATGATGACGTCTTCAAACCAGTTAGGCCCAGTGATGTAGTTTTTCACATTGGTGTCTCTCCAACTCTCCTAGTGTGCCTCATAGATGTTGCAGGGGTAGAGGGTGTGGGCGATACCACTGCAGTGCCGCTGCCAGCAGAACTGGGTGTACCAGAAAAAATGTCTGTCGCTTCTTCACTTCCCCCTACACGATCAGCCTCTTGTCATCATCAGATGCAAAATCAAGGGATACATTTGGATTTGTTTTTCTTTTGCCTTTATCGATCTTCCTCATGTGTGCTTCCCAAATGATAGTGTGGTGTTGCTTGAGATGACCTCTCTGGCCTCCGGTAGCATAGTTGGTACCAAGCTTACCCCGACTAACGCATGCTTTACAAATCGAACCAACGACATTGTTTTCCGCCTTTGCGCTATCAGTAAAGAAGTCCCAAACTGGGGACTGGTGATGTCTGCTGAAGGTGGAGGTGCTACTTTGACTTTCAATGCCAGATGAAGTGGAGGATGGGCGTGGCTGAATTTGTTTCTGTTGTTCACTTACAGCACCACTACTTGAGGTCGAGCTGGATGGAGGTCCATGCCGGCCCTTCTGACCAAAAAAGATGGAAGCTCTAGGTCGTGTTGGTGTTGTAGTTAACAGTGGTGGTACCAGTGCCAAGCCACCCATATCCCGCTCAGCAGCCATTCGGGACAGGGTCAAAATGTGTGTCTGCTGCATGCCCGCTGGGGCTGGAGTAACGACTGTGATGAATGGGTCGTCGTCAGACTGTTCATCAGCAGCAGAAGACACCACTTCTTGTTCATCGTCATCACCCATAAGTCGAAGCTTTGTGGGAGCCTTCCTTTTAGGCTTAGCTACCTTTGTCGGCTCATGGCGTGACTCACTCTCAGACTGCATGGCTGGGTTCCAATCATGATCAAGGTCATCAGAATGAAGGGGGCTTGAAGAAGAACTTATAGTAGTAGTAGTATCCCTCCTTGACCTTTTTCTTGCTGGGGATCTGGAAGACAATGAATAATCATCATCAGGAGGAGTGGCTTCCTCCGATGATACCTCCTCTTGAATATCAATTTCCTGATGTGCCCCTACTTCTGGAAGAACAAGCGTTGTAGGCAGTTGTGCCGCTCCATGAACCTCCAGTTGAACCTCTCCATACACCTGTCAATGCGCCTCTCCTTGCGGCTCTATTTGCGCCTCTCCTTGCGGCTCTACTTGCGCCTCTCCTTGCGGCTCTACTTGCGCCTCTCCTTGCGGCTCTACTTGCGCCTCTTCTTGCGGCTCTACCTGCGCCTCTCCTTGCCCATGTACTTGCGCTTGTACTAGTTGCACCTGTGTTTGTGGCTGTGGTTGTTGAACACCCGTCAGCTGAGTTACACCCGGCGTTGATTGGATGGTACTTTCTTGTGATGAGCCAAGATCACTGGTCGATGGTGATTGAACAACAAAAGTGGCTGCCGCAGCAGCACTCATGTTCTTGGACCTAAGTTGGCGTGGTGGCAATGAGCCCAATGAAGCGGAGGTGCTTCTTCCAGCTTGGTTCCCGGCGGACACCGCTGCTGCTGCAGGTGTAGTTTTTTTCCCCCAAAAAAGGTGTCGGTGGGCACACCAGTCTACTTGGTAGGTGGTGCCACTTGCTTCTTCTGCTCCTTCTTACTGGCAGTGGCACTGGCAACTTTTTTTCGTGAAGGTGCTACAGCCAACTTTCTTAGGGGCCATCTTCTTGAGATGTCAGAACAGCAGGTCGCAGTTGCACGAGTTGCAGAGTTGTCTTGTCTGTGGCCACACGTGATGTCACGTGACGTTGTGCTGCACACACTGCTGCAGGAATTCTTTCTGGCACTGGTGGTTCTCTTGTGCACCTAAAAGCAATAGAAGCCAGAGGAACATCAGTTATACACCCCAAAAATTTGAAAAAAACTCAAATAATCACCACAATCCAATGCCATCCATGCCCTCAATGATCTTTAAATTCAAGAAACCCCACGGAAAGACTAGGCCCATGCACCACTGAGTACCCCTGGGCATAATGGTTGAAAGTAAGGCAAACTGGCTGCAGGCCTGAGCACACTGCCTGGCTTCAAAATGGCCCCTTGACCCCACCACATGGCCAGGCCCTGCCTGTCCCAGGCCTCAAAATGGATTCCACCCACATGGCCAGGTCTCAACAACACCCCAAAAAGTTGAAAAACACTCTAAAATCACCACAATCCCATGCCATCCATGTCGGCAATGATGTTTAAATTCAAGACACCCCACAGGAAGACTAGGCCCATGCACCACTGAGTACCCCTGGGCATAATGGTTGAAAGTAAGGCAAACTAGGTGCAGGCCTCAGCACACTGTTTGGCTTAAAAATCGCCCCTAGACGCCCACCACATGGCCAGGCCCTGCCTGTACCATGCCTCATAATGGCCCCCACCCACATGGCCAGGCCCCAACAACACCCCCAAAAGTCGAAAAACACAAAACAATCACCTCAATCCCATGCCATCTATGCCCTCAATGATGCTTAAATTCAAGACACCCCCACAGAAAGACTAGGCCCATGCACCACTGAGTACCCCTGGGCATAATGGTTGGAAGCAAGGCACACTGGGTGCAGGCCTGAGCCCACTGCCTGGCTTCAAAATAGCCCTTTGACCCCCACCACATGGTCAGGCCCTGTCTGTACCAGGCCTCGAAATGGCCCCCACCCATATGGCGAGGCCCCAACAACACCCCAAAAAGTCGAAAAACACTCAAAAATCACCACAATCCCATGCCATCCAAACCCTCAATGATGTTTAAATTCAAGACACCCCCCAGGAAGACTAGGCCCATGCACCACTGACTACCCCTGGGCATAATGGTTGAAAGAAAGCCAAACTGGGTGCAGGCCTGAGCACACTGCCTTGCTTCAAAATGGCCCTTTGACCCCCACCGCATGCTAGGCCCTGCCTGTACCAGGGCTCAAAATGACCCCCACCCACATGGCCAGGTCTCAACATCACCCCAAAAAGTCAAAAAACACACAAAAATCACCACAATCCCGTGCCATCTATGCCCTCAATGATGTTTAAATTCAATTCAAGACACCCCACAGAAAGACTAGGCCGATGCACCACTTGTACCCCTGGGCATAATGGTTGAAAGCAAGGCACACTGGGTGCAGGCCTGAGCACACGGCCTGGCTTCAAAATGGCCCCTTGACCCCCACCACATGGCCAGGCCCTGCCTGTACCAGGCCTCAAAATGGCCCCCACCCACATGGCCAGGCCCCAACAACACCCCAAAAAGTCGAAAAACACTCAAAAATCACCACAATCCCATGCCATCCATGCCGTCAATGATGTTTAAATTCAAGACACCCCACAGAAAGACTAGGCCCATGCACCACTGAGTACCCCTGGGCATAATGGTTGAAAGTAAGGCAAACTGGGTGCAGGCCTGAGCACACTGCCTGGCTTCAAAATAGCCCCTTCACCCACACCACATGGACAGGCCCTGCCTGTACCAGGCCTCCAAATGGCCCCCACCCACATGGCCAGGCCCCAACAACACTCCAAAAAGTCGAAAAACACTCAAAAATCACCACAATCCCATGCCATCCAAACCCTCAATGATGTTTAAATTCAAGACACTCCACAGGAAGTCTAGGCCCATGCACCACTGACTACCCCTGGGCATAATGGTTGAAAGAAAGCCAAACTGGGTGCAGGCCTGAGCACACTGCCTGGCTTCAAAATAGCCCCTTCACCCACACCACATGGCCAGGCCCTGCCTGTACCAGGCCTCAAAATGGCCCCAACGCACATGGCCAGGCCCCAACAACACCCCCAAAAAGTCAAAAAACACTAAAAAATCACCACAATCCCATGCCATCCATGCCCTCAATGATGTTTAAATTCAAGACACCCCACAGAAAGACTAGGCCCATGCACCACTGAGTGCCCCTGGGCATAATGGTTGAAAGCAAGTTAAACTGGGTTCAGGCCTGAGCACATTGCCTGGCTTCAAAATGGCCCCTTGACCCCACCACATGGCCAGGCCCTGCCTGTACCAGGCCTCAAAATGGCCCCCACCCACATGGCCAGGCCCCAACAACACCCCAAAAAGTCAAAAAACAAACAAAAATAACCACAATCCCATGCCATCCATGCCCTCAATGATGTTTAAATTCAAGACACCCCACAGAAAGACTAGGCCCATGCACCACTGAGCACCCCTGGGCATAATGGTTGAAAGCAAGACAAACTGGGTGCAGGCCAGAACACACTGCCTGGCTTCAAAATGGCCCCTTGACCCACACCACATGGCCAGGCCCTGCCTGTACCAGGCCTCAAAATGGCCCCCACCCACATGGCCAGGCTCCAAAAACACCCCAAAAAGTCGAAAAACACACACAAATCACCACAATCCAATATCATCCATGCCCTCAATGATGTTTAAATTCAAGACACCCCATAGAAAGACTAGGTCCATGCACCACTCACTACACCTGGGTCTACTGGCTAGTGAGGCTTTACAGGCACCCCAACATTTTTAAAAAAAACAACATATAACAGTGAGCTAAAATTCCATGACATAAATGAGAATTAAGTTACAAAAAATCACAGAAACAGTTGTATCATGCACCCATGACTAACCCTGGGCCTACTGGATACTGTGGCTACCCACCACAATATATATTTTGTTAAAGTTGTGAAAAAAGTTTTAGAACTGTAGTTGCCTCAACTGCAATGCCCCAAACAAACAACACCAACTTACTTGTAAAATCTCAAGTCCAAAAGTGATCCAAAAAGTCCTCAAATACAAATATCCAGCAGCAGTCACAAAAAGTAATCCTTCCAGCTCCACAGCCAAATTAAAAGTGACCAGGACATGGACAAAGCACTGGGAGGAGCCTGCTGGACAGGAACAGGAAGACTCTGGGGCACTTCCTTCCTCCCACCCCACCCCACCCCATAAAATGGACTCCTGCACCAAAAAGTGCAGCCAAATGTCAATCTGAGGAGTTATTCTGATCAAAATCATCATTTTCACAAGGTTTATGCTTCCTGCGGTGGGTTTCTTGTGCAGAATTGCAATTTTTGCAATTTCGGGAACGCAAGCTGTTCAAATCTATCGCCGGAAGTCAGCTGCGCGCTGCATCTATGTGTTCGGCATTGTTTACTCCAGCAATGCATGATCCCGGGCCTTTATGACGCACTCGCGTTGTCAAACTCCCGCTGTGCAAGATGGCAAGCCGCAATAACGTAATTGCGTTTGAAAAACTCTTGCGCGATCACGCAGCAAGACCGAAAATGGCACAGCACACGCAAAACCAGAAAAGCAACTCGGCGTACTCAGAATCACGGTAAGTCAACGCCGCGCGCGCGTTATTGTATTTTTCAAGTGCGACCAAGCAAAATAATTTGTAGCTTCCGAATTTGCAGATTATTGGGTAAATTCGTGCGATTCGCAGATCGCAAAATCGTCAAAAATCTGCAAATTCGCCTGTGAAACGGATTTTACGCCCACGCTTACTACTTAGTGGTGGTACTACTGTATGTCTCAGAAAACCCATTGGTCCTTTACTACTACTAGTACTACTACTCTGCTGTGCAGATTGCATGCCCAACTAAGGTATTCTACGCATGTTTTTATAGCATGAGACTCAAAGGCTTCCTTTTACTTTCTTTCTCAGGCTCAATCAGTAAATAATATGATGGTCACTTTGGACACCCCAAAGTGATGTTTTTTAACTTTCTCTCGTCTAGGCCTAGTATAATTATTTTTAGCAGCAGTTGATTGTGAACAACTGATTACTGTGCACCAAAGCTGGAAGGGAGGAGGGCACAATGATATTTTCTAACCAAGAGAGAGGACTCGAGAGACATCATGTTCAATTGTCCGCCCAGTTGGCCACTCTTTTTCTTAAAAAAAAGTTTTAAAACTAAGATTCACCAATAGCTCTAGCCACTGAGTCCAGTCATTTGTGTTTTCCTGTTCTTGAGAGGCTTTTCGAAAATTGCCACCAACAAAATGCCCAACCAGATATTTTATTATTTTTGACAGGATCATAGTATATACTGTCTACTCTACTCTAGTACCCTATTTGTACTAGTGATGTGTCTGGTATATGTATTTATTGTATTTTCTATCTTTCTACTGAAAAGAAAATAGGGGGAGGAGTATATGGCACACAAAAAATGTGCAATATTTTGTCTAGGCGAACTGTCCACCAGTGCTTGGGCCAGCAGCAAAGACAATGCCAGTAAGGTACCAAAGGAAGAAGATAAAAGACCCATATGTGTTACCACATATAACACCAATTCAAACCAAGTGACAAAGATCATTACAAAAAATTGGAAGATTCTGAATAGCGGTGGTCTCCAGATACCAAAACCGATCTTCTCACATAAAAAAGCTCAAAGCATAAGATATCTCTTGGTACATACAAGACCTAAAATAGACAACACCAACTTGAAAAGAAATCCAAACTTTGTACATGGTCGTTACCCTTGTGGTGTGTGCAAAGTCTGTTGCTTGACCAAGAAGAGCACAAAATTAAAGTTCAACAATGGTACCACCTGGGAACAACGAAGCTTCAGTAATTGCAATAGTTCCAATGTCATATATCTAATCACCTGCCCATGCAACCTGGAATATGTGGGCATGACGAGCAGGGCGATAAAGATCAGGATAGGGGAACACAAAAGTACAATAAAATGCAAGAAATCAAGCACAAAACTGACAAACCACTTCCTGGAAAGTAATCATAAACCGGAAGACATTTCTTGGACCGTAATTGAACAGGTCGACAATGAGAATCACCTCCTAGAGAAAGAACAGAGGTGGGTCTTCCGTATCAAATTTAATAGGAGTGGCCTGAACTACGAAATACATTGGAGTCAGCTATAAGACATGTACCCTTTGTGCTACTAATTGTAAAATATCGGGAAGTAATACCAACTATTGTTATCGCCCCCACCTTGGCCTAGCATAGAATCGCATTCTAACTCCTACCACCCCAATGAATGTTTGACAATGACTGTGTGCCCCTAATAAATGCATGGATGCATATGTATCACTACTACTACATCAATCACGCATTGTGGGACATCATACGACATCCCTCTGTAAATAATACCTTTCTCACTTGAGAATAGGAAGAGTAAACAGACTTCCCATTTTGTGAGACAGTCGTCCCACTGACGGCGGCCATCTTGAGGTTGCGCTCTAGTGGTTACTGGCACCATCTCGCCGAGATAACAATGCAGATCGAACAGGTATAAAGGATGCCGAACACAGCACACCAGAGATCCTCGGAGCAGCACGGGGGTAGGAATAAGGCATTGTTCTTATGCGGTCAACATAAGTAATAGACTCTGACCATGAGTCTTTAAAAACTTGGTACATGGAACATCAACCCATTACGGACAAAATCCGCAATTGACAATAGGGTGCGGTTTTGTTTTTCAGTTTACCGCTTTGAATACCCTTCGACTGCAAGCTCATGAGGCTTGGAACAGTTGTTGGAATAGTATGTATAACATCTTTACTATGGCCTTACCGATTTCTTTTAAGATTGTTTTTAACCTTCGGGCTCCCAACCTCCCTCCCAGTCCGGGCTGTTTGTTTGTTTGTATCGAGTCACTGGTTTGTGTTTGAAAAATGATGACGCTACCCTATAACAAGTAGTGTTATATAAGACACGTTCGAGTCAAATCCTGCTCGTCCATTTGTCCACTAAGCGCAGTACGCTTCACCAGTGAAACACCACTCACAATGAGGGTGGTGATTCCGAATGTTTGTGCTATACGAAACCAATGTGAAACGACATATTTATGTTTTGTTTTCCTTTCTTTTTCTCCCAGTATCCTTTACAGAGACCGCAATAGGTCAATATTTTTGACAATATTGGTGAATTTACCATGCTTCACTAGGGCCAGCTCATGCCCTGAAGCTCAAATAGGCAGCCCATTTTTGCTGCTTGTTTGTTGGACTTTAGGCTTACTTTTCTAGAACCGAACATTGTGTAGTAGGGACCATTAGATGGTCCTGATGAGTAAGCAGTAGGGGACTGCTTATGAAACATGTCGACCTGGTAGTAAGCTACTGCTCTACCTCAAAACCCCCTTCTTAACGTTCCCAGCTAGAGAAGCAAATAAAATATATTTTTTCTACTAGCCAGGGAATTTTTAACCTTTTTATTCTCTTTTTCACTCACATATTAGGTCCCTATACTTCACTGACACCTCCTGCACTGACACAAAGCCTTCTGTCACAATAACTGAGTGCTCCAGCGTAGCTCTTAGGTCGCAGCACGCCCCCCCCCCGCTAGAGGGACGGGAAGACCCCCATGATGAAGCATGACACTAAAGGACTTTTTAGTGTGTGAGGGGTATTCAAAAAAGCACATAGTGCTCTCGTCTTTTCAGATCTAAGAGAGAGCCTAGTATCCCACTAGACACAGCAAATATAAAATAAAAAAACAATCACTACCCCCATTGATAGAATCTCTTTGTTTATCCAAGTTTGCCAGGAGGGTGATTCTATCAGTACCTCTACACTTCCTCTATTGTTTTGGGGTGCACCCATACCCACCCATTATCAGTCGCCTGCCTCAGACTTTAAAGTCTACTCCCTACCTATGTCATTTCGACTGAGTCAGCCATGGGTGGCCTATCGGCTGCATGGTTACACAATCAAACAATAGTATTATTGCATGTCGTCCTGTATATAATCATTCATATCAGATATAATCTGCCTTGTTGTAGTAGTCAGGGTGAAAGTGAAATTGAGCAGTTGCCACTGATTTAACAGAGTATGGCCATAATATTATAAAAATAGATAAATGTATAGTTGTAGACTACAGCTGCTGCAACTGCAGACAGTAGTAAAGTAATGTGAGTCTGCGACTGAGACGTGAGTATGTCTGTCTAGGGCGCAAGCTGACTGAGCTGGCATGCCTACATGGTTAATTTAGCTAAACAAGAGAGAGAGAAGAAGAGGAGTGGTCTACTCCATAGTGCCTAGGAAGGCCTGCCATTTCCACAAATGTTAGGGGCAGAGAAAGTGGGAGGAAACCACAAATGTTATGTACTGTGCTTGCTAGTGCTAATGTGCCGCTATAATTTTATGTGTATAATTATTTTTGTGTTACAGTATTGGTTACAATTGTCTTTTTTGTTTCTTGATATTGTTACTACTTCCAAATCAAAACAACTCACCAGGCAGGAGTTAGCAGGCAAGGCCCGGCAATGGAAGCTGGAGGCCATCCGTGAGAAATCTCGGTGGCTGGTGGTTCTGCCAGAGAAGAAGGCAACAGCAGCTGCAGTCTCCTCCAATGCCCCGGACCCCAGCCAGGCCTTGCCTCCAGTGGAAAGACGTCATGGTCTGGCAGCTGTCTGCCGCACTTCTTCAAACTCTGCTGCCCACCGCTGTTCATGCAAGATATTTCAGCACTGCCTGCTCCTCCAGATGGCGCACCTAGAGGAACAAATACAAATCCAGGAGAGGAAGATCCGGTGACCCCGCCGCAAGACCTCCATCGCCTTCCCTTTTTTAATCTTTTTTTTGGTGGGTGGGAATTGGGTGTTCGTTGGGAAAAACGTGTTTTTTTTTGGGACATTTTAATTTATGGACATTGCACAATTGCACTTAATGATGGACATTTGTTGGGGTTAGGGGTGGGTCAGGTGTTGTGGGTATTTTACTTCTAGCTAGTTTATTTGTTAGGGGAATACATCATTTATAGTTTCCAGTATGATGTTAATCTTTTGTGGGGGGTTACTGTTTTACTTCACACTGTTTCGTTTGCTGCAGGGCCGCAGCCAGTTTTTGATGGAAATCTGCCGAAAGTGTAACAAACCAACAGATAGATACGGTGCCTTCCCCATCTTACTAGTACTGTCAGTCTCTCCTCCTAGTCTATGCAGTCTACAACTAAAGCCCAATGGACTCAGAAGGGTGTGCGTGTGTGAATTAATTTATTTCCGTAGTATATAAATTATGCCTCCCCCAAACTCCTTCTCGTACCTGTGATTGATGTTTATACATAGACAAAGTGATGGCTGCATGGTGATTGTTTTGTTTCCCAAGGTGCCATGGTGGGGGTAGTAGTAGACACTGACAGAAGCATTTGCAAAAAAAGAAAATGAGACCGTCAGTCACCTGAGAGAGACCAGGGTAGGAGTAGTAGAAGTACAGTACACAAGAAGACTGCCAAACAAGAAACCATGATGATGATAAACAATGCTAAAGTAAAATAAACCAGAATGCCTGGGGGGCTAGCCTAGAACTAACTGAAGTCGACTCGAGCTATGAAGTGGACTATCGGATTCATATCCTTTAGCGATGGAAGTGGGATGATTGATGACTCAATGTGTTTTTTAAGAACGTGTCATTGCGAAAGGGAGGAAAAAGAGCTGTGTAAGTCCAGTGTGCGTAAGTACATTGTGCTGAAACTGTGCCAACCACTGAGCGATATCTCATAGGGCTTAATAGCTTTTATGATCTTGTTTTCAGCTCGACCTCTTTAACTACCTATTGGCACACCCCGTGATTCCCACAGAGGTCAGTGCCTCATGCCCTGTGGCTGGGACTGTGAGTCTCCTCAGGACATGATGCACTTTTTAATGTTTGGTACTTGTTATGCTGTTCCTACAATGTTATTTATCCCCATTCTTAAAAAACTGGACTTTAGGAGGGTGAGACCAGCTTTTATTTTTTTCAACTCCTTTCTAGTGATACTGTTTTGTAAAGTCTCAACTTTTTATTGGTCCTTTGTCTGGCCAGTGTGTGAGTGTGTTTGTTTGTAAGAGTAGGCCATCCTTTGCCTAGGCTGAGGCTCCCCATGTGGCCAGGGGCTATTTTGTAAAGTCTGTGTCCATATAGGCCTGCTTGAGTTCATTGTTAATTTTTTTCCCAGGCCTCCTGCTTGTTGTTGTTGTTGTGACTTTGTGACCATGTGGCCCGTTGCCAGTGGTTATTTTATGGAGGCAGTTAGTGTGCTTTTGCCATAGGCCTACATGTCATTCCTATGTTCCTTTTAACGTATTGCTTGTTGTTGTGGTAGCCTGGCCATGTTGCTCTGGCCATTTTCTGAAGGCAGCCAGTGTGCTTTTGCTATAGGCCTGCATTGTCCGTCCTCCCTTTCTTGGTGTTGTGGCCTGGCCATGTGGTTGGCTGCCATTTTGTGAAGGCAGCCAGTGTGCTTTTGCCATAGGCCTGCATTGTATGTCTTCCCTTTCTTGTTGGTATGGCCTGTCCATGTGGCTGGTGGCCATTTTGTGAAAGGGCAACCAGTGTGCTTCTGCGTTAGGCCTGCATGCCTTCTTTGCGGTGGCCATGCCTTCTTGCTGGTTGTTGTTTTGCATGCAAGTTTTTCTTCACTTACCCAGGAAAAATGTAACACAGTTCACAACAATTTCCAATAAATTTGTAATATTATTTGTTTGAATTGATTCACTATGTGGCCTAGTCTACCAATGGGTTTTTCCACCAATGGGGTCACATATCCGGGGCTTTAACAAATTTAAATGCGCGTGCACATGGCCCCACTCAGCCCCTGGACCACCACATCCCTGGGGCAAATAAAAAAAACCATAGGGGTCTGTGTGGCCCCCCTCCTGGAGCCTTGGACGGCTCTGGGGACCTCCACGTCCCCAGGGCCGACCCCTTCATTGTCCCGAACATTGCAGTTATAGCGACAGCCTGTTTATTTCTTAGCTGTCCGCGTCTACTGAGACACTGTGGCAATGTAACATTGTGTTCCTGTAGAGGTGGTGATCACCCCATGCAGGAAGCAGAGGAGGAGGCACACCAGGGAAGAACAATTTGCCATAATGAAGGAAGGGGCCTGGGAAGATGAATGGATTTGCTAGAATAAGATGTTGAGCTGATTCCATGTCTCCAACCTGCTTCCTCAGTTCCAAAGTTGCAGCTCTGGCCTGAATGCCACATCCTCCCCCACATACGAATGTGTTTTACAGGGAGGAATTAACATACATTTCTCAACATTGAGAAAAGACTGGGCTGGGGTGTAGCCACTAACCTACCTGAGCATTGAGAGGGGAGAGAGAGCAGTGCCTGTAAATTTTTAGCACTGCTAGGGACTGCAATTCCCACCATCATCTGAGCCCAATACCGCACATTAAAGTGTGAGGTCGGCCCGCATAGCAGGATGCATATGGGGATGCCGATTGGCTATGTCCAGCCAGGGTCCGAACCAAGGGCGGGCCCGACCATGCCTGTCAGAGCCTGGAGGAGACTGGGCCCCCCTTTAACTTCATTTATTATTATTTTTTTGTTTTTTTTCTGCCTTCTTTTTTCTTGATTGATAATCCTCTAGGCACTTCTACCCAATGAGTTAGTTTCCATACCCATAGGAGAGATGAGACCCCTGTACAAACTACAGACAGATTGGACAATGAATAAACAACCATAAGTGATGTCCCTCCTTCCCTAATGTCATTGCACCATCTCAATCTCCCATTCTTACAACTGCCACTGGAAGAGATCATGGTTTCCCTAAGGAACTGCCTGTGAAAAAGAAAAGAGGGGGTGGGAGGTTGTGCAATCCCCCTAAAGTAGATACACACGCTAGGACAGGAACTAAATTAGATATGCCACTTGAGTCTGAGGCCCACTATGCTAAATCAGAACAGACCATCCCCCGACTCCTTCAACCCTTATTAGATAGATTAAAAAGGATTGAAGATAGCTTAGCCCTAATTAGCACATGAGTGGTTGGTACATACTAGAGGGCAACTAAGGCACCAGAGGTCACACATGATTTACTGCTGAACTTACCAAATCCTTACACTAATTTAATTACTATTTCTCAGCAATTTGGTCATGTGTGAATACCCAATATTACATCACCAGAGACAGGGTGGTTTGGGTGACCTCATGGGGCGATGGCTGTATTAATCCCACTCCCCAGATTACACCAGCAAATTCTGTAAGATCTCTGCCAACCCTCTTTCCTATCCCTTGTTCTCATCTCCCTCAATATTTCTCAACTCCTCTTTCCAGTGGGCAGGCCCCACAATCTGTGCAAGTCATGCAGGATCAGGAGGCCCCCCTCTTACCCAGAATGGAAGCTATGACTAGAGTGTGACAACCCTGCTCTGGGGAAATCTAGGAGGGCGCAAACCGACAGGGAACCCACTTAAAATAAATGTCCCTCCAGCAGCTTGTCCTTTTGTAATTATTTTGGCAAACACATCAGAATTGAAATATACCCACTCAGAGTCAACACAGCAATTGATATTTAAAGCCTTACACTGGATGTCATAGTACACCCATTGCAAACGTGACCTATTACTATGGCTAGAAGAGTTCAATCTGTGGGTACTTCTGTTAAATCACTCAGAGGGGATTGTATAGTAGTACATTTTAATGATCAATACCTTGTGAGGCAATTGTTGGATATACTCCCCTATCACCTCTCGACTGCCAATCAGATTCATGCACTGCCATTAGAATTTTTTTATAGACTATTAGGATTAAATGCAAATGGACCAGGTTATTGTAGCACCATTATGTACCCTCTTCCTTGAATTCAAGATAACAATCATTATGCCATGGCCATACCTACAAATAACAAATGTGCTGCCCTGGAAGGTCTTGATGCATGTGACTGACAGGAGGTAGACAGGTTGGCCCAACAAGCACTCAGCCATCCTGTAGACAACCCCATACCAGTTATTGATGCACCAGACCCGGGTGATGAAGTGATAAGAATAATATCTTAGAATATAGCTGAGATTACTTTGAAGCTGGCTGACCTCTAATGGGCCAGGTTCATACACTCCTTCGATTTACTGTGCCTACAGGAAACCTGGGAAACTGGTGCAACTCATATAGAGGGAGTTTGTTCTTTCTACACTCCAGTGATTTCCTTGAGAGCAGGCAGAGCAAGAGGGGGTTTACTTACACTGATTAGAAATACCATAAGTTTAACATTTTTGCCATCTATGATGAATCCCCTTATTACCATCTCCTAGGGGGATAAGGTCCTGGGGGCACAGATATGTTGTTAATAAACTTATGCAAATGAATTGCATTATTACTCATTTTGATCTTCACGGTCAGCACCCTCACTGTTTGAAAGATGTCATCTTATGACGAAATTGCAAACTTAATTAGAAACAGAGCAGACTCTTTTGGCTTTAATGTTGAAGAAACTAATAGGATTTACGCTTTAGTCCAGGAACCTGAATGCGTCACTTCCAGTACTATCTCAGTACAGGCCACTATTAGACAATTACTATTTTCCGGTAAAAACGTGAAATTAACCAACAATTGCACGCTCGTACCCTTATTGGCTACCACAAAGTGCAACGGATACCCAGAGGTTACATATTCCACTGAAATCTACTCTGTGTAAGAATAATATGAGATTTACAGAACGATGGTACGCTATCCTGAACAAATGTTCGCTCGACTTAATATTGTTGATTGTAGAGACATTATATATTTTGTTGGATGAACTTAATAAAGAAGTGACAGAGCTTGCACATGATCTTTGTGAGAAATTAAGCACTGACGAATTGGCAAAAACTCTTGAGGATGTCAATCTACTACTCGATAAATATCAAAAAGAAATTAATGAGAGAAAATTACGTAAGTTTAAGAGAGACACCGTGGATAATAAACTCGGAGAGGTGTACACATGGGCAGAGGTTTACGCCTCCTGTAGACAACAATGACCATTTAATAGATCTACAGTTGGTGAAACATCATCCTCTGACGATTCGCAATCTAGGTGATTACCACCGAGAAATGTCACTTTGCAACCTAACAGAGAAATGGGCCCTTCCACCTCAAGTGCAACTAATATCGAGTCAGCTCCTTTTTTAGGAAGAGGCCAGAGTATACATGTTGAACCAGCAGGTCAAGACACACGAAAGAAAGATCTTACCATCACAAAATCAACGAGGAGTCAGACATACTAGTGATTAATGTCTCTCAAAAAGAGTTGACACCATTTAAAATTCAAACATTACAAAAGGGCACATCGTTTGTGCCTACCTACAGGACAAAAGAATTGGAAACTGAAGTGTGTTTTTTTCAAATTTATGCGCCAGCGTCGACTGAAACATTTCTTTACTAACATTATTGAACCCACTTCTATTCAAGAGTCGGGAACACTGCTTGATCTGAGACCCAAAAGTAAGTTCATGCCACCACTGAGCCACAACATTCTTGATTCTTTTGAAATTATTGTAGGGAAGGAAATTAACAACCTATTCAGATCTAAGTAACAAAATAGAGTTAATTTCACTATCAAGGAGCTTAATACCAATATTCAACTGGCATCTGATCATGATATAATGTTCTGCAAGGCAGATAAAGGGGGTGAACCTTGTTGTATTAGACACTGGTTTGAAAATGTTACAGCTCATGTTTCAGACAAGAATGTTTACATGAAATTAACATCTGACCCTACAAGTGAATTTGTTAATGTTTTGATGACAATTTGTAACAATGCTTTGGACAGAGGAATGATATAAGAGGTATTTGATTAAAGAAAATCCCAGTGTACCACATTTATATATGATACCAAAAATTCATAAATGTTTAGAAAGACCACCCTTTAGACCAATAGTGAGTACAAGAAGTTCCATAGATGAGCCTATAGGCAAGTACATTGACAGACACTTGGCGAATTGAAGCTGTTTGGCTTTTTATTTCCCCAGTTCTAAGTGGTGGTTGTACTTTAATTGATGGTCGAGTGGAATGCCCAAATATTTATATTTGTCCACCTGTGTCAATATAAAAGAATTCATCCTGCATACAAATTTAGTTTTTTTCTTTCTGAAGCTGAAGAAGCATAAGATATTTGATTTTTTAAGGTTTATAGTTAATTGTGCTTTGGTGATGTATGACGCGAGTTGGGAAATCAAACGTTGTAGGCCAATCGGGGTTTTTGAGAGGAGCACAATGTCGTCTGCATATTGTAGAGTAACTATGGGTGTTTGTCCCAGTTTTGGTGGATCTCCCTGGGTTGTACGTAAATCACTTTCTAGGTCTGCGGTGTAGATGTTAAAAAGGCTGGGGGCCAACACACAGCCTTGTTTTAGGCCATTTAAAGTTATGAATTTCTTTGTTAAACATCAGCCGTCTCCGTTTTTTATTTGAACCCAGGTGTGCGAGTATAGCTCTATAATTGCTCCCAGTAGCTTTGGCGGCACTTTTAGTTAGTTACACTTCTCACACCGTATTTTTATTTTTAATCACCTATGGTTTACTTGCATTATTTATGTATTGTATTTAACTACTCACATATCTCGTATTATTATTGTGCACGCATGTTACCTACTTATGTCACTGTTTCTAACTTCATTAGTTTACTCGCGCTGAAAGCGCATAGTATTTTTTCTATTTCTTTCGCTGGCCTAGTTCCAATCCCACGGATATTTCTGTTCTGGGTGAATGCACGTTCTCTTCATTCATGTTGTACACGCGAGCACTGCTACCGGAGTAGGTATGTCTCTTTTAGATCTTGGTCGAGAATACTCATTCCCACTGTGTGTGCTTCTATTGAACACGATCGATTCGTTGTGGCACTTTGAATGTTGATTTAAGTACTGGTTTGTTACCGCGGCGGTTTCGACAGATGACCACTCAAACTTTTGTCTCTGTTCATTTCACTATCACTATAAGGCGATAACCTTGAGCAGAGTATTGCTTCTTTTAATGGTACGCGGTCACGCACACACCGATAATCACAGGCTTTCTTGCTATGGCAGAGGTTATGTTTGACCTTGTTTTTTGATCACTGATTCTGTATTAATTTCACTAGTCGTGTATCAAGCTTGAAACAGCAATTAGACAATGACATATAAAAGGTGTCTTTATGTTTAGCATGTGACTGTATAATTGGGTGATGCATCCATGAGCTCCTATGATATATCTTGCATATCTGTTTTTTCTAGGAAATTTTCCCCTGATAAATGGCAAGACCCAAAATGCACCGGGGAGTTTATACTACTTGGTACTGAACATGAACATGAAGCTATTTGAAATATAAGACGTATCATATGAAGGAGAAATCATGACAAACAAAGCATTAAACTTTCCTACAGAAGTTGACAGTCATGGGAGTATTTGATTACTTGATTTACAGTTTCTACACGCATTGAGCGCTACCACAGTGTGCTTGAGTGAGCTTGTTTTTTCCCTGTAGGAGGGCGATATTGGCTGACGTTCATAAACTTATAAAATAATCAATTTGAGAGTGATATGTCACAGGTGACAGTCTCACTCAAGAAGGTGACTGATACTGTCCTGAAAATTCATCATCATTTCCTTAACACCCAATGGATGGGTGACTGTAATGTTCCTGGTTGTACTATGATATTGAAGCCAATGTGTGGACTAATCGATGAAGAGGGGGATGTAACACCTAATTTCCTACATTACTCCTATTAAAACTCATTGTATAGACTTTTGAACTTAAGGAATCCGGCTAATATTAACTTGATTGATAAAATCACTGGTCTCCCTTAAAAAAACTTTGGGACTACTTTTAAGGGCTCTACTATTGATTATCTGCTGGTCTCGGTCTCCCTAATTCCTTTTTAGTAACATTAAATCCCTCATTACAGCATTTAGTGACCATGTTGCTATAACCTCCCATCTTAAATGAAAAGAATGTCCCAGTCTATCACTGAGGTGAGTCCCCGTACCATACAAAGCAAGAAAGAATGATGTAGTCCTTAAATGGGATAAGATAAAAAAGACAAATTGATACCTATGGTTGTAAAAACTACTCAGACGGACATAATGACTTGCCTTGACCCCTGTATTGATTCCCTTAGTATAGTGCAGGCCTTTGAGACAATGATGAGTGAAGTGAGAAGCAAATTAATATGCCCTATACGGTCTTCTAAACCTGTGGAACCTTGCTGGTTTGATGCTACTTTTACTAAGGCACTCAGCAATTTACATGTGGCTTTGAGAGATAAAGCATGAGATAAGGTTGTGGTCAGGCACCTCCACCACCAATATAAGGAAACAAGGAAGGATAGGCTGAGAGCCCTGAAGGTGGAGGCTGGGGCATACCGCCAACACACAGAATTCTCTAAAAATAGAAGAGAGTTTTGGGTTGTAATTAATTCTCCCTTCTCAATACAAGATTCAGACCCAAATCTAGTCATACACGTGGACAAGGACACTAGGGTTAATCACTATCTTAGTATATTTAGGTTCAGTACTGAAGGGGAAAATCAACCTCCCAATGGTGAAACTAATGTACCTCTACCCCTTTTAACATTTTCTATGGCAGAGGTGAGATGTTAACTACTGCAAAGCAGCAGCGCCAAGGCCCCTGGTCATGATGGAGCCCCTATAGATTACTTTTGTGAGAATCCAGACCTTTGAGTACTTCTGCTAACTAACATGTTATTTATACTAATATTTAAACGAATGTTGTTGAATCTGCTCTGGCAAATTCTACAACAGATGTCTCTATGGCAAACAAAATGTGCATTCCTATACTATTAAATGCAGATGATGCAGTATTGATAGAAGGACCGGGATGGCGTTGCAAACACAAATTGATGTGTACGTCCTATTTATGGCATCATTAGATCTCCTCGTCCATTAACCTAAAATTTATATCTTGATTAGAGGGAAACTATCCCAAAAATGACAATTTTTTCATATCTCAGGACGTAGAGTCGAAATCACCCAAACCTTTTCCTATCTGGGTATTTTATTTATTAGCATGGCCACATGGACCAATATGATAGTTAACAGAAGTATTATGCTAAAAAAGTATTTTGGCCATATTTTCTTTTATGAAAAAAATTAGGTTCTAAGCCATTGGAGGCCATCCAAAAGATCTACTCAACAAAAGCAGTTTCTGTGGCCAACTATCGGGAAGAGGTTTGGGGTCCGGCAAATGTCGATGCTCTACAAAGTATAGAAGACTCCCTTCTCAAAAATCTTTTAGTCCTCCCTGTTCTAATTTTAGGTGTGTAGACAAAATATCTAGTTGTAAATGTCGAACTACTAAAATATTGAGTCCTAAATATCATGAGTCAGAAATATCAACAGCAAGAACATTGTGGTCAAGAAATTCGATTTTAAGTTAAGAAATATCAGTTTTAAAAATATTGAAGTCATTAATATTGTTTGCGTAAATATAGTCGTTTACAATATTGTTTTTTTTATTTATTGTTATGTATTTAGGTACATATTTTAAATATATGTCTTGTATTTTGTTTTGTATAAGAATTGCTTATGTTTTTATTATATGTGTTACATTTTTAGTAGTTATCAATTTTATTTTAATTACTTTTTGGATTTTTTAGTTCTGTAGTGGGTTGTGGGTTTATAGGGAAATAGGGTGGGAAATAATTTAATTATAATGAATTAGGCATTATTTTTCATTTATTAATATTTATTTAATTGATAATTTATAGTGTTATTTGTGGTAAGTAATTTATTATTACTTAATTAATAATTGGTTGTTAATTAATATTAATCAAAAAAACATTACATTTTGAAATTGTGTAATTAATTTTAGGTGCAGGTTGTGGGGTTTGTAGGGGTAATGGGTGGGAAGTAATTTACTTTTGATTAATGAATAATTTGTTGTTAATTGATATTATTTAGTTAATTGGAAATTAATTATGGAAACTGTGTAAATAATTTTAGGTGCAGGTTGTGGTGGTTCATAAGAGTAAAGGGTGGGAACTAATTTATATTTAATGAATTAATAATTAGTTGTTAATTATTATTAATTAATTAGTTAAAAAATAATGATGGAACTTGTGTAATTGATGTTACGTGTTGATTGTGGGGTTCATGGGGTAAAGGATGGGAATCAATGAATGTTTAATTATTAATTATTTGTTGATCATGAAATTAATTAATTGATATATAAATAAGGTAAATGTTCATTTTTTGTGTGTGGATTTTATTTTATAGGGTTAAAGGGTGGGGAGTACAATAATGTAAATTACTTTATAATTGGTTCTTAAATACTATTAGTTTTTTTGATTGAAAATAAGTTTTAATTCTGTAATTCATTTTTTTACAGGGAACACTTGCACTGTGGCACTGGACAGCAGTGGTACAGTGCCCAAAGCATCTATAACCAATATAAACACATGAGGCAACAGAAATAAAATGGAAGGGAGACACAAACCAAGGTGCTAGGGCTAACAATGAGCATGGTGTACTGGTTGCCCATACAAAACGGTACCTCCTAATAGCCTTAGATCTTTTAGAGATACATTGATAGCAAGCCATTCTCCCTCATCCGCAGAATAGATACCTTCCAAAGTGCACGTATAGGTGCCTCTAAAAACTGGGACTGTACCACCTCCTTGGTGGCCTACCCTATCCAATCTTAGAATCTTGTAGTTAGGGGGTAGAGAGATGGTAATTTCAGGCATAACAGATTCGTTGAGCCAAGTTTCAGTAATAAATACCTACCTCTGGCATTTCATCTCTAATCAGATCCCAAATTTCTATTAAGTGCTTAGGAAAGTAACAGACATTAAAGTCTAAACATTTCAAGATATGCTCATTGGAGTTATAAGTGATGTTGGGGGAATCCTAAGGTATTGGTCAAGACTCCCATCTACAGTAACAGCATGAATACAGGCCTTCAATTAAGTTTTGTGACACCCTAGTGCAGCAGTTTGAATCAGGTCTTGCTGTTTTATTTAATTTCAGTAGGAATTCCAGCATGTATGGCTATCTCACCTGTACCTCTGGGGACCTACTGGCAGTGTGTCTGGCATCCAGCATCATCCAGGCACGAATAATCACAGGACATATACAGAGGTTATGCCCTTGTCAATTGGTGTTACCAATTCACATGTATCATTTTTAGGGAGAGAGCACTGGCACTGCAACCTGGTTAGCAGGACCCAGTGCACTTTCGGAGACATAACCATCAGCATTGGAGCAAAACGTTGGGGGGTTTGACCATAAAGGGTGCACTCTCCTATAAGGGGTCAGCCTCTGGATATTCATAAATCTGATTAATCACCTTTGTCCAAAAATCACTAATATTTTCAATCAAATGTATATTTTAGTAATTCGAACAATGCAATGTTTAATAACAATGATTATTATAAAACTTTTTAATAAAGTTTTAATTAAAACAATACAACCAACATGTCTATATGTATGTGTTAAACATAGTTTTAATAATTGCATTTTTAAGATAGTTTTAATGATTTTGTTTTGTTTGCTGACAAAAGTTAAAAGAAAGACTCAAACACATTTTTTGTACAAAAATAAAAACCAACATGTCTCGAGCCTCTATTTTAACATTCTTCAGCCCATAGACACACTCAAATCAAAACACAAGAGGGCCTTCCACTCCAGCTGAACAGCATAGAGCTCTAGCTAGGAGTGTTTTAGAAAAACATGATCATTTCTCCTGGAGTCATGGATTTAATGCTCAAGGAGTCTTACTTTTTATTAATGTTTCTGGGGGATGATGTATTCCCTGTAGCCTCCCACAACTTTATAAAATGCTTAGTGGTGCCACTGCCCCTTCTATGGACACCATCATGCTAAGCCAAAAAATTAAATGCCCCTTACAGGGCATTATGGAGTGCTCCTTCAAGGAATGGTGAATAATAAATGAACGTCTCCTGATGCTCATTTATGATTATGAACTAGAAAGGAGTGTGCAGTTCCTATCAAGACGTGTGGGGAAGACAGGTCTTTCTTCATGATGCCCTCACACACCCCAAGAGGTGTCATGCTTCATCATAGGGCGTTTGACCCTCGTCAGGCTGGCGCTCCAATGCCTGACGGGTTCCTGAAACCGGGGCTCTTTGGTGGGAATCTTTTGAAGAGGAAGCCGTAAGGTGCATGTGAGTGTGGGGGCTAGGTCGTGCACAAGAGGGTGAGATAGTTAAAATAGGTATGGAGCAGTCCTATTGGATCAAATGTTAATAAACTAGGTAGCTCTAGCCTAATTAAAAACTGTGTGTGTGCCCCTGTATGGAAAATAATGTTCCTCAAGGGTCAATCTATGTGTGAATGGTCAACATGTTTTGGGCCTAGTTTGCCCCTAGCAGGTCAATTGACACTTTGTCAGGACTGGTAAAGTGTGAGAAGTGCACTACCGCCTGGTATTCAGTATAGTGACATGAATTACCAGGGTCGGTAGGAATGCCCTAGTGGACGTGTACAGGGGCGTTTTGTAGACCCCTAGTACAATCGTTTTAGGCTGACGGGGCTGGCCAGAGCACGTTGTTGCTCTGATGATAGGAGTCAAGAGGCAACTTGCCTTCGTCCTTCCCTTGCTCCGGGACCGGTATAATTTATGATTCACTTTTTCTTTCAAATTATTGTGGGTGTCCTATTGTCCACCCTGATACCCTCATTATACGTTTTGATTGGAAACCACTGGGGGAGCAGCAGGTCCTTTAAGCCCCAACTGACTTCCAGGTCAGCACTCATACTGGGTACTAAGGGAGACAGAATAGTTTTTCTTACATTTGTTCATGGGTGCCCCGGTGCCCACCCAGGGCACCCACCTCTTAACTCTTTTGGAGTGCTGTCAGGGGAGCCCCTGAAGCCTTGCAGCCCCAGCCAGTTTCCATGGTGGGTGCCAGACTTTTTCTTAAAGTTTAGTTGGGTGCCATGATGCCCACCGGGGCAATCACAATGCTGCCTAGTTAGGGTCTGTGGGGGGAACACCAGAGACCCTTTGGACCCAGCTAGCTCCCCTGCAGAGAACCAGCCTTTCTTTTAAAATATTAGGTGGGTGTAGTTGTGCCCACTTGGCATGTCAATTCAATTCAATTCAAAATTCTTTATTTCGGCTTAAATGCCATAAAAGAACAATGCATACTTTACATTACATTTCATTAATAAATAAAAACATATCACTGCATAAAAAACGTTAGTTAAAAAAGTACAATTCAAATTGGAAGATAATTGGAGCGGAAACAATACTTTCATAAATCATAGAATGGACCATCACGTCAATTTCCAAGCAAATCAGTTCAGTTACAATTGATGCCCCATTTTTTTTCTTTGATAAAAGATAGAGAGTAAAAATCTACTGACACTAAATGTTATCTGTTGAGATGTGTTTGTTGTTAAGATTCTCAGAGCCTGTGAACATGACCTCAAGCCTAAGAGTAGGCATATTGGTTTGATCCATCTCTTTCTTGCCTGAGCATAAAGAGGGCAGAAAAGGAGGATATGTTGCTCGTTTTCAATCTGGTTGAGTGCACACATAGGACAAATTTCGTCCATTACTGGGGACGATAAATCACGGTTCCTAGCCCAACGAGCCAAAGTAGTTTTAATTAATAAATTTCCATATCTGAATTTTAAGAATAAAGTTTTGGCAAGTGGGGGCTCTATTTCATCCATAAAAATCTCATAAGAGGGTTCGTCCTTAAAATTTAGGAACTTTGAAACTAAGGTCCCGCTAGTTGTATTACTTACAGTCCTATTTAATATGAAACTCCAAAAGGCCCTTTTTAGAATTAGTTTGGGATTGATGGGTAATTGCTCGGGGTTCTCCCAAAAATGTTTCAATCCTATATTACTCAACCAAGTCTTAATGTGCCTCAGCCATGGGGTGGCAGTCTGGCTGTCAAGTATCATGATTTCTTTTAGCCCGTCTCTATAATCTTGAAGTTCAGGGACATGCCATAATCTAACCCACAGCATTAGAGGTCAAATCAGGACTTGGTGGTCAGTTCTTTTAAAGTTTAGGTCCAGTTCCAAGGGTACTAGTGGGGTGCCTCTCGGGACCCTTACCAAACTTCGCATAAAGTTATTGTCTAGGACACTAAAAGTCTCCCTGGACCCAGGACCCCATATTTCTGCACCATAGAGGAATGATGATTGGACCTTAAATTTAAATAATTCCATCACTGGGGACACCGCTTTACTGGTGCTCAGGCTTTGCTCCCTAAGAATTGGTTTAACATTCTTTGCAAAGATTAATTTACTTTTGTCCATTTGGGCTTTCCAGGTAAAGTTTGAATCCAGGGTCACCCCTAAATATGAAAAATGAGGCACTGATTCCAACTTTACTCCTTTTAATGTTAGACAGCCCTTGTCCGGTTTAATCGGATTTAGGGCCATACATTTGGTTTTCTTCCCATTGATCTCCAACCCCTTTTGGCTACAATATTCACTGAAGGTGTCTAATAATGTCTGTAAGCCATTTTTCGTTTGGGAAATCAAAATGGTATCATCAGCAAATAGTAATGATGTCACCTTTTCGCCGTTCAGTTTAGGAGAGTCATTTTTACATCTCTCTAAGAAAGAGGGAATATCGTTTACAAAAAGGGAGAAGAGCGTAGGAGCCAGGACACAGCCCTGACGGACTCCACGTTCGATGGGTATTTTTTGAGTTAGTTCACCATTTGGGCCCCATCTAATTCTCGCAAAATTCCCTTCGTGTAACTCTTTAATCTGAACGACAAGATTATTTGGCATGCCTGCTGCACTCAAGGTTTTCCATAAGAGATTGCGAGGCACCAGATCAAATGCTGCCCTTAAATCAACAAAGGCAACATATAAGTGGCACCTTTTAATCACTACGTACTTCCAATAGAGGCAGCAGAATCTAAAGATCTGATCAATTGTGCTGACTTTTGATCTGAATCCGGCTTGGAATTTAGTTAGAATTGTATTTTCATCTAGCCAGTCACTCACGCGTAGTAAAATGTGTCGTGAGTAGATTTTCTGTAGAATGTCCATTAGACTTATTGGCCGATAATTACATGGGTCCATCCTATCTCCTTTTTTAAAAATTAAAACAATTTCTGCTCCCTTCCAACTTTCAGGGAATTCTAAAGTGCAAGAGAGTGTATTGCACAAGTAATTAATGTAAGGTGCCCATACTTCTAGGTCATGCTTGTATAGGTCGCCCGGGATCTTATCCAAACCTGGGGCTTTCCCAGATTTGATTTGGGTTATTGCCAGCTCTGTTTCCCCTAAAGTAAAAACCAGGTGGTCTGCTGGGGGTTCGTGGGTTGCCACACTCGTGTCCATATGTGGGTCATCATATTTTTTGTATAAATTCGTAAAATGGGTGACCCAAGTTTGCTCATCCAAAAAAACATCTTTGACCACCCTACCTACATGGTTCCCATTTGCGACCAGCCTCCAGAAGGCCACATTATCACGCGATCTGGCGGCTAGCAACAAATCGGCCCATTTGTCTTCCTCCCATGCTATCTTTGAGGCCCTTTGAACAGATTTATAATTATTCCTTGCTCTTTTTACATCTATTGGAGACTTGGTCTTTATTGCAATTAATAATTCCCTCTTTGATTCTCTGCAGGATCTGTCATACCATGGCTTACTGTGGGACAGATTCTGGGTCTTCTGCTGGGTTTTTTGGGGCATTTTGGTGACTAGTAATCTTAGGTCAGCAAAAAATTTCTGGTGTATTGGCAAGAATGACATTTTGGTTTCATCCTCAAACATTGCGGCTAAGTGAGGTCCAAAAGTCCCAGCAAGAAGTGAGTATATTTCACTAAGGATGTCACTGTGGTCCAGTATAAATGGCCATTTCAGAGATCTTCTGTTGTTACTAATATGGATCTCAGAATTATCAACACCACTTTCCTCAGATGTAAGTTGCTGAACCATATCGTTAAACAGTGAGACATCTAACGTCAAGTTTAGGGGGAAATGATCGCTTTCAAACTGTTCCATTACTTCAAGGTCCAAGAGGTGTGGCCAGAGGGGAATAGAAGCAATCACAAAATCTAGGTTATTTTTATAATTATTCCTGGTGAATGTTGGTTTCTTAGAGCTATCGGATGGTAATCGTCCGTTGCAAGCCCTAAGAGAGTGTTCTGTACATAAATTAATCAGTTAAAGACCCAGTGTTGAACATTTAACCGATTTAACATTCTCCAGAATAGGGATTTTGTTTGCCTGATCTTCCTCGTCGAAGATTTCGCTAAGACCCAAAACTGGTTTGAAGTTACAATTTAAATCGCCAGCCAGGATAACAAAGTCCTCCCTGGGGTCTAATCTACTCAAGAAACAATCTAGTTTTGCAATGGTTGGTGATTCTCCTGAAGAGGGTAGGGGCCTATTATAGACATTTATAAGAAATAAGTTCTTCCCGTTACAAACTGTGGCTTTTAAAGCTAGTATATCTACAGAATTTGTAGGTATCTCCTCAATTTTTACCCTTAAGTTTATTTTCACCCACGTCAAAAGACCCCCTGACGGCCTTCCACTTCTAGAAGGTGTCGCACCAATTCCGTAGGTCTTGTAGCCCACCCTATGGGGTGTCTCCACTGCCCAGGTTTCCTGAAAGAAACAGAGGTCAAAGGACTCTATATAGTTTGCCCACTCCGGGTCCCTCAAGTTTTTTACGACTCCAGCTATATTCCAACAAACCATTTTGACCGGCATCTCAAGAGCAAGTGGCATCTCAGAAAAAGCCCTAGGCATCTCTTCATAATTGATGGGAAGCACAGGTTGTATTACCAAGGGCATTACCTCTAGGGATGAGTTATTACTCAAAATGGTTGTGGGTAATACCTGCTCTTCTAGAATATTTACATCATGGGATGCATTTACATCATGAGGTACAGTTTTATCCAAACAAGAAGACACAGGATTAACCAGTACGTCAGGCATATTGACAATACCCACATCACCAAGACTCGTTGTTTCTGGCCCCTCACCCCCCCCGAATCAAAAAACATCAGTCGCAATCATCTAGACCGCTAAAAATGTCAAACCTATTAAAGGTTTCTAGGGGTGTGAAGGGTTTTAGGTGATCCATCCTTCCTTTCTGGGAGTTGTATGTTTTAGCCGATACGTAATTCCATCCCATAGAGTCTGGGGCTACCACAGGGCAGGGAACATAATGCATATTGTTTGCATTCTGTAGTAAAGGGGGATACAGAGCATATTGATTGCTCCCAGCATTCTGTGCAATGAGATGATTATTTGGCTGGGTTTGGAGTATATGCTGTAATGGTTGGTACCGGGGCGGATGGTGCTGGGGTGGAAACACCACTGACCTTGGATAAAAATATGTTAGTGGTTTAGGGATTATTATATTATTAGAGCTGCCTGTCTGCCAGTTCAATATGAATTGAACAGCATTAGGGTCCCTAAAATTCACCACCACCACGTCACCATCGATGTCTTTGGGTCTACCCCCCAACCATTGAAGACGACGAACATGGGCAATTTCACCATTAATATGATTTGCAATTGGCCTTTATATACTCAGCCAATGCATAATCTTATTTTTTAATTGGGCGAAACCCTCCCTCTTATTTTGTCCAAGCACAGGCACCCCTGTTAGGACTACCACATAGGGTACTGCCTCTGGTGGAAGTTCAGGCAGAGGAGTCCTTCTAGGTTTCCCCCAGGTATGTCTGGTTTCCCCCACCTCCCTTATTGGTTTCCCCAAGAGTGAATTGGATATGTTACCAATGGTTTTGTTTGTAACATTTGACGATGGTTGGTCAGAAGTTTTTTGTTGGGGAGGTTTGGGGGGTGGGTGGTGTTGGACAGTCGCTATCACCGTGTTCCCCATAGATTTGGAGGTAGATGCAGTTGATGGAGGGATAGAGATAGGGATAGAAATAGTTTTGGGTGGTTGAACTGGAGTTAGTGTATTTTTTGATGCATTGTTTTGAATCGTGTTAGTTACATTGTTTGAACCAGTTTTAATTACAATGTCCTTGCTTCCCAATGCATGCTCAATTTTACACAGCCTACATTCCACTTCCATCAACCTCTCCAAAATATTTGCAGAGTAAGATTTAATCAAACTCTCTATATCAAGTAATGTCACAGGACCCTTGTTCTCAATAGGTACATTAACAACCACACTAGTGTCCATGCTGTCCTCCTTGTCTGTCGGCAAATTTGACATGGCTAAAGATGAAGATGATGTATGGATCCCCTCAGTATCTATTTGTGGAGTACAGGGTTCCTTAACTATATTGTTCGCCTTTTTGCCAAAATCACAACAGCTCAACTTGGGTTGTAACGGGTCCCCCCTTTTCCGCTGCTTTTTATTCGGTGGTGGTCCATAGATTTTTTGGAAGGGTGTCAGTTTTTTGGCCCTATTACGGGGTATTTTCACTGAAGGCAGAACATCTCCCTTCAATGTACTTGGACTATTAGCATGTGAAGTTGAGGATGACCCATTCGCGTCTGTCTTGGGTAAGGTATTTGGTGTGAGCACAACCACATTCGCTTCCAAGGGCTGGCTATCCAATAAGTTAATCGACTCATTAACTATTAATTCAGTGTCAGTGTCGGTAAGACCAGTGGCGGGAAGTGATGACAATAAAACTGACCCGTTTTTTATGCTTTCCACGGAACGGCGTCGATCCGCCCGTCGCTCCGCCAATACGAACTCCCTTGCGATATCAGGGGATGATTTGGAAAAGTAATTGTCCAAGGTTCCATTTAGCAGCACTCCCTGTTTGTCATGCATGGGCTGGTCTATATTTAAAGAAGACATTTATAAGGCTAGTTTGATAAAGCAAACAAGTCAGAGCAAATAATGGGCAATGACAGAAGCAATCAGTACCTGTAGGACATAGAGATGTGCCCAGTCCAGTCTCCTCAGTTCTCGGAGGGTCTCAGAGGGTCCGCCCTTAGTCCGGGCTTTATCCCGGGATGTGTCCCGCACACGCGTCCCGCTAACGCGTTAAAACACCAGGTCTTATACGGGACCTTAATTAAGGGGCGGAGTCACGGGAAGAGGCGGCAGGTGTGCCAGGTGATTCACGCACAGCCTGGTGGGCCTCGCAGTCCCGTCCTCCTGTAGCTGCAACTTTCTCCCCTAACGCGGCTTCTCCTCACCGGCAGCAGTTATCCAGCGGGAATCCAGGCAGGCAAAGCACAAGGTCCAAATCTCCTCAGCGAGCGGCCCCCGCGAAGCGGGGGCTGCGAGGAGTTTTCAAAGGCACAAGGCAGGGGGGCGGAGACACGGTAAGAGGCGGCAGGTGTGCCAGGTGATTCACGCACAGCCTGGTGGGCCTCGCAGTCCCGTCCTCCTGTAGCTGCAACTTTCTCCCCTAACACGGCTTCTCCTCACCGGCAGCAGTTACCCAGCGGGAATCCAGGCAGGCAAAGCACAAGGTCCAAATCTCCTCAGCGAGCGGCTCCCGCGAAGCGGGGGCCGCGAGGAGTTTTCAAAGGCACAAGGCAGGGGGGCGGAGACACGGGAAGAGGCGGCAGGTGTGCCAGGTGATTCACGCACAGCCTGGTGGGCCTCGCAGTCCCGTCCTCCAGTAGCTGCAACTTTCTCCCCTAACGCGGCTTCTCCTCACCGGCAGCAGTTACCCAGCGGGAATCCAGGCAGGCAAAGCACAAGGTCCAAATCTCCTCAGCGAGCGGCTCCCGCGAAGCGGGGGCCGCGAGGAGTTTTCAAAGGCACAAGGCAGGGGGGCGGAGACACGGGAAGAGGCGGCAGGTGTGCCAGGTGATTCACGCACAGCCTGGTGGGCCTCGCAGTCCCGTCCTCCTGTAGCTGCAACTTTCTCCCCTAACGCGGCTTCTCCTCACCGGCAGCAGTTACCCAGCGGGAATCCAGGCAGGCAAAGCACAAGGTCCAAATCTCCTCAGCTAGCGGCACCACTTGGCATGTCACAATGCTGTCCAGTTGAGAGCCGTGGAGGAAGCCTCTGGCCCCCATGACCCCAGCCAGATTCCCAGGTAGCACCATACTGGGTGCTCTTGGGAGCTGAAGCTGACACTTTACTCCTGCCCAGGTGGGAGAATAATTTTTACTGCACCCGCTGGGCAAGAGCAGAGTTCTGTCCCCTGCCTTGGAGAGTGTGGGCTGGGTATGCCTGCAATCTACTGAGCAGGGAGCCACACTGCCCCTGGGATGGGCTCCCCTGAACAGTGTTAAGTATTGGGCCCCAGGGGATGGGTCCCAGGGCTGATATTGGCTTGGGTAAGTGGCATGTGGCCTCCCCTACATGTTTAAATCAATTTGGTCCTGGTAAATGGGGTCCTTGGGGCCAGTACACAATCTCGAGAGGAAAGCAGCACCATCATCTCCTTCAGTTGTATGCCTGGCCAATGGGTAGGGGGTCCTAGGGCCCGCAATTGGCTCAGCTGGGGTGTTGCACCCCTCCCCTTTGTAAAGGTTCTCTGGCCTAGGGGGATGGGATTCCCGGGGATGGAATTGGCTCAAGAAGGGAGCCCCATGCACACCTCCCACCCAAAACAATCTATATATTAACCTTCGGCACTGGCCGACGTCAGTGGCCATATTATTTTCAAAAAGGGCGTCAGAATTTTTCCTTGCCAAAACCCTGCTGGAGTACCACAGGATTGTGGCAAAAAAATATTTTTTTAAACTTTAAGCCCCACAAGACCTACCCAGCCCCCTTAAACAATTTTGCTACTCATTTTCAGGACAGATGACTAAGTACCCAGAGTCCTGCAAACAGAGAGTTCTATTTTTTGAAGGTGTGCTCACTGGACTCTTGCAAAAGTCCCTGGAGCCCAACCGTCCACATTTACATATATTTTTGTACCTTAATTTCTCGAAAACTACTGAACGGATTTATGCCAAGTCGCACAAAACGCACGGCTTTCTGGACCAAGTACAAGCTTCCTACAAAATTGTAATTCTATCCAGCAGTTTTTACAATATCACGTTTCCAAAAAGTGCATATACGTCATAAATACATGTATCATGTATATTTAAAATCACCTGCTTACCTGTGAGGTTGTAATGTAAAGGTACTTTTGCTATAGTGACTCTCGATGTAGGTGACCCAGTCTAATGACTTCTGATATTCTTACCTGTCTGTAATGGTCTGCAACCTCCTATTACACAAAATGAAGACATTCATAACTAGAAAATAAATAAGATACATATATTCAAAATATTGTTGGCTTTTCACAAGCCTTTTGGGTATTCTTTTTTGTTTACAATCCAATATTCTCTCTTGATATATAACATATACAGGTATAAAGCTATGGTTATTCTTCTTTTTTGTTATTATTGTTGCTAATGCAGTTAAATGGAATTTTAAGAATTGAGATATATTGTACATATATTTTTGAAGCATATTACATTCTTCAATGCTTCGAGTTAATCATTGTAGTACAAGATTGCCTACTGTAAATTATGAGTATAAAACTATGATTGCCCGGGTTCATTAGAAAGGCTAAGCTACAGATTTCCATTATGTTTGAATTGTTTCATTACATCCATGCTATTTATCATCCCTAAAAGCAGCCACGTTGTTTGTGTTGCATTATGATAAAAAGAAATAGGTCACAACGAGCAGAGTATCCATAGACTCCTAATTGAGAAAAATATAGAAAGAAACAAGTATGCCATTTTAAATTATTCTTTTTCGAGGACATGTTTACTTGATTGTGATTATTTTTTTCTGTGCTGTGGTAGTGTAATATCATATTAAAGGCCGTTAGTGTGGAATGCAGGGATGCTGGGACAGGGACATGTTCTTGAGGTATTCTATTTACTGAACGCATAGATTTATCAATATGGTGATCAAATAACACATTCACGTTCTGACGTCCATATAGAAATGCATAGCTCTTAAGATATTTCCACTAAATAATGAATAACATAATATATGAAATAATGTATTCATGTATTTATATTTAATTATGTATGGGGTTTCTTAGACCTTTCTTTTTGTAATATTTGGCATGAGAAAAATCAGCAAGGATAGTGACGTTTGTAGTCAAGGATGTGGCTGATAAATCACGGTTTCATCTTATGAATAAATAAATTCATGATTTCAAAAAAACGTATCCAAAGATTTCCTCAACCATGCTCTCAGAGTTTTGAAAACGTTGATTTAAACCTGGCATTATAGATTGCTGACAGTAAAATATTAAGCCTGTTTATCGCCCTCATTCTGCTATGGGTACCACCATAATTAGATGCATCTTACGCGTGTACAAGACTCTGAGTTTGCCTTTGAAGCTTCAACTCCACACCAAGGGACTAATGCACAAATACCATTTTGGATTACTTAAAGGAGCACTATAGCACTTCATCCAAATTGAAGCTCACAAACCTCTATCTGAGGATATCCTCTTTTCACTTCTCCTATCTTCTCTGTATGGAGATCTCTGCTACTAGCACAAAGACCTACATACAAGGAGCTGTAGATTTTAGCAGTAAATGCCAGTGGGCCAAGGGTAGGTGGTAGTAAAATGGGGAATCATTTCTAATATATTGGTGGTGTGAAGTTTTTGTTTTTTGCACTACCAGGTTCTTGAACTTCTTCTGTGAGGGATTCTTATTGAGTGAGTCTCACTCTCTGTACGCTAATGTTTAAACTAGATTGAGAGTGCTAACTGATGATGTCTGCCTTTTAAGATAAGGTCTGCTGCTGTGCAGCTTGGGTTAGAAGCTTTGTGCTGGTTGCACATGAACACATGCGCTTGCAAATATACACATGTGCGCCGGCAGAGTGAATGAGGCTACCATACAGCTCAGCACAGTATCTGAGCACAGGTAGTCTATAGCAAAAGGCATTCTTCAAGGAATGGGGAAGACTTGGGGAGGCCAGATAACAAGAATTGGCATTCATAGTATATAGCAAAACATCTATAGTGAATTACTGAAAGGTGTGTGTACATCACTTCTTTGTTCGCTATTGGTAAGATCTGCTCTAAGATACAGTTTTGCCATAGTTCCGCCTGGAGATTATGTTGTTGCATCAATAGTATGCTAAATCAGGATCCTGAATGCAGATCAGAGATTATTTTGGACATATCTGTACTGTGTTTGACACTTCAAGATTTATAATTTTTCTCTGTATCAGTTACAAATTAGAATGTGCAAGGCCAAGTTGATTGCTCTGCTGGTCAGAAGGAGAGTCAACAAGGAGGGTAGCCAGATCTCGAGAGACAGTCACAGGGGGCCTTATTTATGAAGGTCTTGCGTCAGTTTTGCGCCGCTGGTGCGTCACTTTTTGTGACGCACCAGCGGTGTAAAAAATGCGCCTCGTTGCGCCATATTTAAAAAGTGACGCATCTAGGTAGATGCGTCACTTTTTAAACCCCTGTGCCACATTATACCTGCGTCAGGTATAATGTATTCAGAGGGGGCGTTCCCCCGCAAAAAGACTCATAATAGTGATGCAGTGAAATCTATGAGATTTCACTGCGTCACTTTTAGGACGCTGTTGAGTCAAAATCTTGCGCCTGCCTCACAGCAGGCGTAAGACTGACGCAAGCCGTTTCACATGGGGCTTTCCCCATGTGAAAGGACGCATTGCTGGAGTTGGGTCACTTTTGTGACACACTCCAGCAATGCGTCACTTTTGCGCTTACAGATACGTCAGAAATACTGACGTATCCGTAACTCCTTGCGACATGATGCGTCATACATTAAATATGACGCATCAGGAATGTCGTAAGGAGAAGGGCTAGGCAAGCCACAAAAAAGATCCATAACACCCTTAGGAAGGTTAATAAACTTTATGAAGGTGTCATCGAGAGAGTGACTGAGGTGGAGGAGCGGACTGGGAAGCTAGAGGATGATGTTGGGGGATGGCAGGACTTCAAACTGGAGCAGGAAAAATTGACGAGCGATTTGCAATGGAAGCTGGAGGATTTTGAAAACCGCCAGAGGCGGAATAACATTCGCATTTTGGGCGTGGCGGAAGGAGCAGAGGGGGATGACATTATGCACTTTGTGGTTAACTTGCTAAGAGGAGCTTTCCCCGAATCACAGTGGGAGTGGGAAAGAGAGATTCAACGAGCCCACAGATTTCCCTTCACCATCAGAAAAGGCCGAGGGGGCGAGGGGCAGGCAGGTCAACATGCATTGCCTAGAGCCATCTTGATATATGTTGGGAATTACCTGCTCAGGGAGGAAATAATGGATAAGGCTAGACCTGACAGGAAAAGATCCTTTGAGGGAACCACCTTCTTCGCCATGCCAGATTTCTGCCACCTAACGGTTGAGAGAAGATGGAGACTCAGGCAGCTTATTAAACCCTTCCAGGCCCTAGGTTCCGAGGCGTTTCTCTTATTTCCTGCAAGGCTAAAGGTGGTTACAAGGGGCAGAACAAATATCTTCCTGTCCGAGATTAAGGCCCAACAGTTCTTGGAGGAGAATAAATCACAGAAAGGGGGTTGAGAAGTATAGAACTGTTAAACTCCAAGTATTTGGAATTAGATGAAGCGGGGTGTATGCACTGGTAGAGGAAGACTCTAGACCTTGGTATACCGCTGTTTGGACTATTGTCAAGGGGACAGCACACACAAAATAGCGAAATAGTTAAGATAAAGACACAGAAGAGGGGTATACGATACACAGGGTGATGGGTGAAGGGGGGAGAGAGGAGCGATCCCCACAAGCTATTGCGGCTACACATAGGTCTTATGGACCTATTTGCCAGTAAAGGGGGGGAGGGGGGTTGGAGACAGAGGGGGGGCAGGGTGGATTAGGGGGAATAGGGGGTAAAAAGAGGGTTAAAAACGTAAAAAAAAGTGAGGTAGGATGTAAGAAGCAGCACAGGAATGCACAGTCCAGCGCGCAGGGAGTTCACATTTTACAGTATGTACTAGACATAAGGACGAGGATACGCGATAACTACCGGATCCATTATCAAAGCAAAGTGTTAGATCGGGTAAGGTATGCAGAGTTGGACAAAACTTATGATGTATTTTAATGACTTGTAGGATTGCTACTATTAATATCTGCGGTCTCAATGATTCGGGTAAAAGACTTAGGGTGGCGGCATTACTCAGGACACTTAAGTTGGATTTGGTTTGCCTCCAAGAAACACATGTTGAAGCCTCTAAGGGTTATCTTATGGACCACCTAGGGTTCGCTGTGCTGGCAAATACTAAGCAAGGGGCGAAGCATAGGGGGGTGGCTGTACTGGGGAGATCTACTGATGTAGAGGTGATGAGGAAAACGGAGGACCAATGGGGAAGGTGGGTAATATTGGAAATAAAATTTAAGGGGGAAAAATGTACCATAGTTTCTGTGTATGGTTCGACAGAAGACGATCCTGAACTTTTCCAATTTCTAGACACTGAGTTGGCACTATGGCCCGAGCCAATTATATGCTGTGGGGACTTCAATATTCATGATCCCAGTAGCTCATTTGTACAGACGGGGAGGGTATATGGAGGGAGAAAAAAGAGAACCCATAGGGCACTGTCAGATATGGTGTCAAATAATTCTTTAGTGGATCCATGGGTTAAGTTGAACCCAGGTATTGATGGTAGTACATTCTATTCGGCCCCCCATAAGATACTTGTTAGACTGGATTACTTTCTGATTTCAACCCCCTTGTTGTTAGAGGCACATATAGAAAAACAACCTCGAATTGTTTCGGATCATAGCCCTCTGATTTTAACTATTAGAATGGGCCAGGCACGGCGAAAAGATATGCAGTGGACATTCAATAGAGCCCTTTTGAAGGATGAAGGATACAGGGTCTACATGACAGAATGGATCAGGGCCTATTGGGAAATTAATAAAGGTACGGCTCCCTTGGGAGTGGTGTGGGATGCCTTTAAGGCCGGGGTAAGGGGTGAGACAATGAGCTATGTGTTTTCAGCCCAGAAAAGGACACAACTTAAAATCAAGGAAGTTTATCAAAAGTTGATAAGGGTTGAGGAGGAATTGGCGCAGGATTTAAGAGACAAGGCACCAATAGAAGAACATCTACTAAAAATAGTGGCTCTTAGGGCGGAGGCGGCAGAAAGTATCTCAAAAAAAGAAGCAATGAATTATCTAACTAAGAGGGAAGCTGCTTACGAGCTAAGCGAGAAGGTAGGCCACTTATTAGCAGTACGTACCAGACAGAGACTAGCAGCATCAGACATTGTGGAGATTAAGGATGAGAACGGAATTATGGTCACTGAAACAACTGAAGTAAGGGAAGTGTTCAGGCAGTTTTATGAAGAGCTATATACCAGGGGCAGGGTAGGAACCACAAGTGAGGTTGAAAGCTATCTTAGTGATATTATTCCTCTGGGTATTTCTGTGGAAGAAAAGGATAGGTTGGATTCCCCCTTTAGTCTGGAGGAATTTCTTACGGCATTAAGCATGTTACCATCAGGTAAAGCAGCCGGCCCAGACCAGCTCCCGGTGGAGTTTTACAAAGTGTTTTATCAAGCTGTGGGAATTGATATGTTTAATGTCATGTTGGAGGCGCAGAAGGGGGACAAGATACCTGAGTCATGGGGGGAAGCGGATATCATTGTCATCTTAAAAAAAGGTAAAAATTCTACACTCCCAGGGTCATATAGGCCTATTACACTGATGAATACAGATACTAAGGTGTACTCCAAGATATTAGCAAGAAGGCTTGCAGAGGTAATAGAGGGATTAGTAAGCCACACTCAGCATGGGTTTATTCCTGGCAAAGGCACTACGCAACACATTAGGTGATTACAACTTTTGACGCGGCGTTCAATAGAGTCTCCTGGGAATACCTATGGCAAACATTAAAATGGAATGGATTGGGGAATAGTTTTATAACCGCAATGCAAACTCTGTATAAGAATCCGTCAGGAAGGATTAGAGTTAATAGAGGTAAATCGGCAGCAGTCAGGATTGGGAGAGGGACTAGACAGGGCTGCGCATCTTCCCCATTACTATTCGCTCTTTACCTGGATCCATTGATAAGGAAAATGGAGGGCAATGAAAGGATTCCTCCAATAAGGTTGAATGGATGTGAGGTAAAGACTCTCGCCTATGCCGACGACGTGGCCATTTTGACACCCAATTCCAGCATGGCCATAGGGGAAATTGAGTCCGAAGCACAAAGATTTGGGCAAATATCTGGGTACAGCCTAAATAGTTCCAAAACTCAAATAGTATGTAACCACCATATTGTTTTCAATGATCAAAGAGTTGTGGACTCAGCGGTATATTTGGGGGTTGCAATCACAGCTGATTTAGACTCACTGGTACAGAATAACCTAGCGCCCCTGATGCTAAAGGTTAAGGCGGATCTGGATCGAATGAACAATCTGCATTTGTCATTAGTGGGCTGCACCAACGTTATAAAAATGTTAATATTGCCAAAATGTTTGTATTTTTATAGGACAATACCGTTATTTTTTTAGGTGAAATGGTTTAAAGATCTAGAAAATATGTTGAACAGATTTATTTGGGCCCATGGCAAGACCCGTAGGGCATATCGTTTCATGTCTTTGCCTAAGAGAGAGGAGGTTGGGGGGCGCCTGATTTCAGATTATATTACTGGGCATCTGCACTGCAATATATGCAGGGGCTGATAGGTGGGGGCGGTTTGGACGTTAGAGCATCAAATGATTCATCTAGGTTATACTCTATAGTGTTGGGACCGGAGGTGGAGAATTCTTTTCTTAAATGTATTGACTTCGCATATTACAAAAGAACCAGATTTAAGACAGTCCAAGCCGCAATTAAGATTTGGAATGCCGTGATGAAGAAAATTGGCCTGGGCCGATATAATTGGTACACCAGGTTGTTTAACCACTTGGCTGCTAAGGCAATATTTTTCTTTTCATTGATTTTCCATTGAAATCAATGGAAAGTCCATGACGAGTTACCCTTGTCATTAGCGGCGAAGAGGTTAAAAATGTCTCCCTCCCAATGCAGATTTTTGGGGATATCACAATGGCGGGCTGGATGGAGAAGGGGATAGTACAGATTGGGGATGCGAGGAGTACGGAGGGAGTGTTTCAATTTACAGATTTAATGAGCTGATTTGGATTAGACAGGAGGGATTTTTTTAAATTCTTGCAGTTAAGAAGTTTTCTGGGGAATAAGCAGGGTGGGAGTGTGGGGTTTGGTAAGGTAGAAATACTGGAGAAAATAAGGTTGGGGGGGACTGTTCTATTCGGTGTTTTTATGCGAACCTGTTAGCAGAAAAACCAGATGGTATGGACAAGTATAGTGAAAAGTGGGCAGACAAGCTGGAAGGTGAGGCTAGTTGGTTTAAAGAGTCACTGGACTTAGGGCGTACTCTGGTCTGCTCAGCGCCGCTGCAATCACAGCAGTACAAAACCCTCTACTCGCTATACTTCACCCCAGCAAAGATAGCAAAATGGGGGGGTAGCGTAGGTATCACATGCCCAAGATGTAGCTCCCCTGATGCAGACCTAATACATGTATTTGCTGTATGCCCGCAAATACAAACAGTGATAAAAGAGATAGAGAAGTTTCTTGATGCCTCCCTGAATATCCAGATTACCTTAAAACCCCCAGAAATATTGTTAGGGATAGCCACAGATACTAATATTAATCAGAGGGAGTTTATTTTTGTCGCAATGGCAGTTTATAGGCTCTGCATAGCCAGGGCCTGGCTTGATAAAAACACCCCAGTAATGCAAGTCTGGCTGTCTAATCTTTTATCAATTTATAATCTGGAAAAAAATATCTATGCCCGAAAGGTAGAAAAGGGAGGAGATTGGGGTTAAGGATATGGACCCCCATTATAAGATGAAGAGAGGGCCTGGGATTGAGGGATTAAGTTAGGAGAGCTTTGGATGAATTTGTGGCATCTGCTGCAGAAATCTGAGATGATATCAATTTATTGAAATAAGTAGGATGCTTTGATGAATTTTGCGTATGATGGGAACGTTTTGATATGTAATATGTTATATGAATTTAAATGTACTATTGGAGAATGTGCCATGAAATGTGCTAACTGTGCAATGGTGAAAATAAAAAATATTTAAAAAAAAAAAAAGGAATGTCGTAAGGAGTGCGCAGTGAAAAGTGACGCATCGCTGTTTTCACACAGCGATGCACCACTTTTCATAAATTAGGCCCCGGATTTTCTCCCCTTTGACGTTTCAGAGAGAAGGCAATAGGCAGTCTCGGCCTATATTGGCAGGTCTTAGGCTCCCAGAGAATGCCTTTCAATAGACCATTTAAAAGTACAACCTTAGAAAATCCTGAACTACTGTTCGAGATTGTTGGGGAAGGGCTGGCTTTAAGAAGTGTTACCTTAGTATTGGTCAAAAGTGCCTACCTTCTGGAACTTTAGACCCTTACTTAAAAGCGGTTGAAGAAGGGAGACTTTTGAGAACATTGCTGCCCAACGGGAAGCAACACGTGAGGGATAGATAGTTAGAAGCGAGAAGACACTTGATCCCTACTGCTGAGATTGACTATATGACTTCTTTTTTCATTGGGCACTTATGGCCCAGGCTTTATCTCTCCTGAGCCAGTGGTGCAGCCCCCTCACACTCTCCTAGAAACAGTAGTGGAATGGAAGGATACCCTAAATCTTCTGTGATCGTGCAGGAGTGTGACCTCCAAAACAATGGAGGCCCTGACTTCTACTGAGACAAAGGTGACCCACAAGTGGCTAAAAAGATGGGGGGGTTTGCGGAGTGCAGGCAGGGACTGCACTCTGTCTTGTGGCTCTGGTGGTGCTGCTGAGAAAGAGTCTTGGGCCAAGGAAAATGTCAGCTATCCAGACAGAAGACAGATCTTGTAAGAGGAGCTAACAGGTCAGGAGAGCGAGCCCCCTAATTTGTCCCTAATCAGAGAGAGAACAGTAAAATCCTGTTACAGAGCACACATACTCTACGGAAAATTTACATATTTAACTGGTGGTTACCAAAGGAATGCAGTGGCATCATCAGGAGAGTTGCTGCTCACGCATGAGGCTGGCACGAATGAAGCACTCTACAGAAGCTTCCAACAATTTCTAAAATTCCATGCAAAATTTCCCATGGGGTTGAATTAATCCCAATGGGAGCAGTGTTTTCTGGCACTAACTGAGTAGGAGCTTTAAGCTTTATGGGGTAAGGATGCAGCGATTCTATCTGTTGTGTGTTAAGACGGTCTTAAAGCATGTGAAAACTGGTAATATTCATGCACATGGCTCCCGCGGCGGCTGGTACATTTTAGCGCAGTGGGACGGGACAGGGCTTGGCGGGGAAGCCAACAGTCAACGGAAAAGGTATTATTTATTTAATTATACCTATCCCGTCATCTGTCGACTTGCCCCCTCCCACCCTGCCTCCACCCTGAACACTGCCCATCCACATTTACCTGTGCCGGCCGCCGCTGCAGGGCTCATTGATTCATGAACTGCTTTGTTGACAATAGCAAATGTAATAGTAAGTTATTACATGTATTAATGAATGATTCTACCACCCTGAGAAGTTTTGATAGTCTAGATGGTTTTATTATGAAATAGTTCTGTTTTATTTTTGTTGTGACTCGCTGAAAAAAGTCAGTAGAACTGACATTTGATAGTTACACCCAATTATATTGTGTTTAGTATATGTTGGGGTAATGTGGTTATAGGATTTACAGCTTGCTAGGGATGTGTACTGTTAAAAAAGTTGTCACCCACATATTCCTTACTGCCGTCTTGTATATATTTGTGAAATAATGCATAGTATTAACTAGTGTGTGCATATTAAGTACTTGTTTTGTTTGCACATGTCGATTGGATGTAGTTTGTTGCCTGCCTGCAGACTAAACAACTTACCCACAGCATATCCCCTAAGTCTTCTTTGGGCTGTCATTTGTGACAAAGGGCTACTTATTTCCTAGTAAGGGGAAGTTGCAGTTTTATTACTTGAGTAAACTCGCACCTTTGGTAGTTAATAACTAGGGTTGGCCGATAAATTTTGCTCCGCTGGTGGAGTTGGCGGAGTTTTGGCCACTCTGAGTTACGCATTTAATATGATTAATATGAAGTTTCGGCCAAATTCCACCATCCGCCGTGTGGTGTAGTTTCTTCTCACATGCAGCTCGATAAACGTCAGTTGGCGAGCCCGAGTGAACTTTTGTTATCGCCTAGTGCAACTTTTGGTCTCTAGGGGAGCATCCTGTGAGGTTTTACCAATGTGGGTGGGCACGGGTGGTCATGACCGTTTGCAGTCAGAAAGCTGCTGCTTGAGAAGAAAATCTACTTGGGCAGAAGCACAATCTACTCATGATGCAGGACCCTGTGGAGCACTGCGTTGTGTCAGCACTGCGTGGAACTCCCGGCATTAAAAATCAGGGCGATCAGCTTGACGTCCCTGATTCGGCCCACTCTTGAACCTCCGCAGAGTTTTCATGTAACTCCACGGAATTCCATTGAGTAAAACTCTACGAATTAGGACCCAGCTCTAATAATAACCTGATTTGGTGCCAGCGGGGTTTAGGAAAATTAACACCTTGGCTGCTAGAGGTATTCTCCCCCGGTGCTGCATTCCCAGATTTTCCATTGTTCATGACGAGCTCAGCTCGTCATCAGCACAGCTCAACGTGCCGCATGACGAGCTGAGCTCGTCATGAGCATCGAAGGGGTTAAAGGAGGGGTTTATAGAGGGGCATGCCAAGAAAGAGACACACTCACACAAATGAATAAAACTGTTTCAGTTAATAACATTTACTGTAGTGGTACCACTGAAAAACAGGCTTAGAACCAGAAGTGGGAGGAACGTTTCACTCTGTTCATGGAATTGCAGAATTTGGCGTCTCTGCCTTTCCCTTGCAAAGCAGAGCTGTGGCCAAATCTCACAAATCGCCTTGTAGCGGATTGTTTTTTTCCTGAGAGGCTCAAGAAATGCCACCGGCCAAGTGGGATTTGGTGTCCCCTAGAGCAATTTTCTAATGTCGACGGTCAGGGGCGGTTGTGTTCGGTCACGAACAGAGGGCTGCTACTCGAGTAGATTTGCTGCTGCTCAAGCTGATTTTTTAGAAGAACGGCAGCAAAACCAACTTGAACGGACGCATGCTGTTGCACACTGCATGGTGCTGATTTCTCAGCACTGCGTTCGCTAGGTGCCCTAAATTGCCGCACAAACAATTCAACATACATTATTTTCTACCCCTTGGTGGAACTCCATGTAATCTCATGTAGTTTTTTTATGTAAATTTGCAGAATATCCTGAAGTAAAGCTCATCGAGTTCTACCCATTCCTACATTAATCTACTCAACGGAGCCTTGAAGTATGTCAAGTACCACACATGGCCAACCAGTGGTACTGAAGAAATCAATGGAACTTGTCTACAAAACAAGAACAAAATAAAGGTGAAATGTACAATAAATGGAAATAACTTACAATTTAAAACAATTGTTTTTACATACTTTAACAGTTTAAGTAAAATAATTCTTTATCTAAATTAGAAACATAATTTTATAACCATTAAATTACTTCAACATAAATAAACATAAATAACCAAAGTACTGCCTACAGTTCAAACACATAATAAATTAAAACAAACATATTTTATTACAACACATTATTAATCATTAAAAAATGATGATTTGCAATTTCTATGTGTGCTGCACTATGTAGCACCCATAAAGTAACAAATCACCATTCCAAATTGTTTATGTGCAGGTAAGGACACCTTCCTGCACTTAAACAATCATTTCCTCAATGAAGGCACCCTTGCACTATGGTGCAATGGTGCCTTCATTGGCGCTATGTTGCTTAATGTAGCGCCAGGGCAGGGAGAAGCGCAGGGGTGAGCAATATTATTATAAATACGGCACATTCCTGTGTTTCTAAAGTGACGGATCTCAGCGTTAGTAACTTGGAGCTTATCCGCAGTCCCCCACTTGCTTGAAAATAGGCCCCAAAGTATTCAAAAGACCCACTACATCTAGATATGTTTCTTAACCAAATCATTTCTCTGAGTCATAATCACAATGTCGTCTAAATTAACAATCAACTATAGTCCATTTGATCTCAACCAAGTTATCATCAATCACACCACTTATGTAAAGCACCAAGGTGCTGCAGGCAGCCCAAAAGGTAAATTTTCATAACCTTCGTTCCCAATGAAACTGAATTCAATTTTGATTCTTCCTGCTCAATGAGATTGTCAAACATGCATCCATCAAATCCAATATGGTTAACTGAAGACAGTTATCCCTCTAAATATGGATTTCTTCCATCTTGAAATGCCAATAGGCTTCTCAGTCTTTCAAATCTCTTCATTTTATGACCAGTCTCATTCCCTGCTAACAGTACCTCTCATCATCCCACTGAAGGACACCTAGCATTAGTACTGGTCTCTGATTAATACCTTCCACTAAAGGAAGTATGTTCCTAAATCTCCCCTTCATCTCCTTTCTTAGCTTCTCTGGCACAGCATTAACTGTTTTATGAACCGATTGCTCTATCCTTTCCTCAACATCCCTACTATGTACATATGAATCCATAATTTCCCCTGAAGTAATGCACATCTTCATTCTTATATCGCAACTTCTCCTCACAGCATTGTCCTGAGAACCATAAAAATAATGCTTTATTTAACTCAATAAATGACCGCCACAACTACAAACGAGGAGCTAATTCTCTTTCCATATTGCTGTAATGTCTGCCTAGAGTACACAACGTCTTAACAATGAACCCCATTTGACTTAAAAAAGAGAGAAAAGTGTCTGGACATGGGTAATCACCACGCATGTGTTGAGCGCTGAATTCTTTCTCACACTGTCACACTAAAATACAGCCATCCACCTCTCACTCAAATGGTACATGGCCCTTGTCGTAACCAAGAAACATTATCATTTGACAAATGAACCAAACCAAAACACACTGTGGAGAAGTGTGGCTCAATAGTTAGAGCGGCAGACCCTGATGCAGAGGTCTAGCCTTGGACCAGGGTTCAATTCCCTGCCTCGGCGGGTCTCGGGATCAAAAATTCCACGGACCTGCTAATTCTCGCCTTGGTGCCTATTCCAATCATGGAGTCCCACTCTGCAACTCTGGGCAAAAGCTTGCTTAATCTCCACAACGGCCCCCACAACGCTAAGGATGCCTGGCCTCCACCTTGGGGGTGCCCAGGAGTGGACGCCTCACAGTGAAAGCCAGGATGGGTTCCACAGCGGTATTCATACCAGCGCCTTGAGACCTTTGTGGGTGAGTAGTGCGCTATACAAATATCAATTTACATTTACATCCACGCTGCAAATCGAACACAGAGCTATTTTTTTCCTCCACCAATGAGCATACCCAAACAATCCTTCTGAAAATTCACATGATGACACAGGATAGCTCAATCTAGAAGTCAAACTAGGACATGTAAAATCAACCACTCACCACCAGACACTAAACCATATCCAGTCTTTCACACTGAGCTGGAAGGGAACGTGAGTAGCAATAAAAGAAGAGAGATGGACATGCATTCTAGCGTTTTAAGAGGTGTTGTTGTTTTAGAATGTTGTTAGGTATATTACTGCTGCTACGTGGACTAGATAAAGGAAGAAAGGCATAATATTAGACTCTGTGCCTTGCCATAAAATTAACAATTCAAAGCAGTTTTCTTAAACAGATGTGAAACAAAACTACTGTATCAACTACATATAAAACAACACTATGAAAATAACAAACCAATAGGTTTTTAAAAAGAACCCTAATCCACCAACCTAGTTTGTGGCATGCTTCATCACAGGGTTCCCACCTAGAATGCGGAGTTCATCTCAAGTGTGCTGCGATGCCTGATTACAGTGAAGCACGTTTTTTTCATTTTTTTATTGGGAGACAATTTGTGCAGCAGAAGTGAATTTACACCTGTCTCCAGGGAACCCCTTCTAACTAGGAGAATCTTATTAATGGGAGCCTGGGATGGGGTTAAAAAAGGAATTTGGATGTAATTTCAGATATTAATGATCTTAAAGACCCTTCAGCCAAATAGGGTTTAGTTGGATTGGCTTTCGTCAGGACCAAATAGTGAAAGTGGCAAAGGAATTTTGCCCTTTGATGTGGTGAAAACGGTAAACATTGTTTACCACAAAGTTTTTACAATGCGGTACCTTTAGCACGCATCCCTTACAATACAAGTCGTTACCACGACTTGCGCTGGAGGGCGCTAAAGGATTAAAAATAGTAAATTTACTATCCCAACACCTTCCCTTGGGTCCACTGGGCCTGGTGTTAGAATAGTAAATTATACTATTCGAAATCCGCACCCCCAACGCAAGTCGTGGTAACGACTTGCGTTGTAAGGGATGCTTGGTAAAGGGATGCGTTGTGACGGTACGCGTTGTACCGTCATACATCCGGTGAAAACAAACGTGCTACGAGTGTTTGAACAAGTGCGGAGACATTCCCTCAGTTGCTAAGATGAAACTGTGACTTACGGTTTTCAGCCCATACATAATACCTGTAGAGAGAAAAAGAAATTGACATAACATTTATTATGGTTTTTACTGAGCAGTCATGTTTCAATAATGCAGTTTGTCACACTTTCTTGTTAGAGCTTCTACATGCACAAAGATCTATCATCCTGGCATGCCACCAGTGAGTTTGGCTACTTATCAGTGATCACTGAAAAGGCACTGAAAAAGTGCCATAAATGTCAGTAATTGTATGTTTTTTTATGTGCACAAGCTTTTCTAGTTTTCCATGCATTGAAAAATATGTGCTCAATTTTAGCACTTAAGATTCCCACTTATTTGTGAGTCACTGTGCTTAGTTCGCACATGACTTCTTGAATATTCAACAACATTTTTTGTGATCACTTAGATGCAAACAATCTTTCTTTGGCAGTGAGACAAAATGGCAGAGATGTAAGAATTGATGTGTAGAAACAAATTAAATAAAATGTCATGTAAATCAAATAGCTTACTCAATTTGGATTTTAACCGAGTAACATGGATCCCGGCGGGGGCGGGGGGTACCTGTAGTTACACTCTAAATGAGCGGTAATTAGATGAGAGACCCCTGTCTGACCATTGTCTCATCGGGTTATGGCAAAAAAGTCATCAGGTTACCCCTGTTTCCACTTACTTTGTCAAGGCCCACTGTCTGTGTTCCCTTCTTCCGTCCTAACATGGGATACCAGAGATGTGTCCCTGGCTGCTTCTCATGTCTAAATACTTATTGCAAGCCGGGTTCCAAATCTGACATCGTACGCGTATGTAAGCGAGATGACATCGGAGGTCGGCCTCAGGTGTGTTAACCCTCTGAGAGCGAATTATTTCAAATGCTACAGTATAGATTAAGCTGTCCCTTTGGGTGTCCCTAAACATGATCACTTTGAGACGTTTTGTTTGAATGTTTAGGGATTGGTCAACTAATCGAAATAAACTCAAGGCCGACATCTGACGTCATACCTCTGCATTTGTTGAATTAAACAAAACTACTGGCCACACACCAGTTAAACTGAGATAGTGAAAAGCAGTGGCAAGAGGATGCACTATGAGGTAAATATATATACTGTATAAGAAAAAAATATTATATTTGGTAAATAGTGATATTTACTTTACAGAAAATATTAATGATTCCCTAACTAAAATGAGGGCACTAGGGCTGTTGACTGGGAAAAATGTCAGGAAACCAGGTTAACAAACAATTGTACTGCTCAAAGCCTTTAACAAAAAAAAAAGTAAATGTACTGTAGAATAATCAATATCTTTACAATTTTTTTAAATAATAATATGCTATTTTAGATCAGTAATAAAAATAACTCATTGGAAAGTAACAGTCCTATACAGTTCAAAACCTTTTCATGCCTAAATTATTCCAAATCATGCTTTTAATTCTACCAGCTGTGCTGTGCACTCTGTTATGTTATGTTATGTTATGTTATGTTATGTTATGTTATGTTATGTTATGTTATGTTATGTTATGTTATGTTATTTATTGTGCGCACAGCTGCTCCAGCAAAGGAGCGTCCTGGCGCCACTAACAAGGTAGAACATAACACAGCAGATGGTCGAAACAGCCAAAAGGAGAGACTAAAACAAGAATGTTTTAATGGCTTTCCGAAAAAGCATGAGATCTTCCAGCAGACGAATTTCCACCGGGAGGGAGTTCCAGATGGTTGCTGCTTTAACACCGAAAGAGCGTCCACCGGCACGACAAAGCCTGAATCGAGGAACCAAGGCGAGAGCCTGGCCCAAGGAACGGAGAGCGCGTGTTGGAACATAGAAAGACAGGAGATTAGACAAAATCTGGGGGCCTATGCCCTTCAAAATTTTAAAAGTCAAACACAGGACCTTAAAATGGATTCTCTTCCTCACTGGTAACCAATGCAAGTAACGAAGAACATTGGACACAGGACAGTATCTGGGCAGGCCGACTATCGCTCTGGCAGCGGCATTTTGAACCCTCTGTAGGCGGGTAATTTCTGCCTGATTGGCACCCACCAGGAGGGAGCTGGCGTAATCCAGGCGAGACACGACTGTGGCCTGAATCACCAGCTGCCTAGTTGGGGCATCAAAAAATTTAAGAACGGGTCTTAAACCCCGAAGAACGCCAAAACAGCAAGCTGCTGTTTTCTTAGTATGGCCAACAAAGGTGAGACCCTTATCAAGCCAGACTTCCAGGTTTCTTAGTTCCGAGACCGGAGTCGGAGTCGGTCCCAGTTCTGAGGGCCACCATCTGTCACCCCAGAGCTCCACTCTCTTGCCGACAATCATAATCTCTGTCTTGGTGGCATTAAGCTGGAGACAGTTCACCGTCAACCAGCTGGCCACCGCCTGCAGTCCATTCTGAAACCTTGGGGCGCCTTGTTCCGCATCCCCGCTGAGAGTAACCGCCAGCTGAGTGTCATCGGCATATGAGACCAAAGTTAGGCCCCACTGCCTAGCGAACTCAGCCAGCGGTCTCACGTACAGATTGAATAACGTGGGGCTCCGCGAGGATCCCTGCGGAACCCCCATGGCCAGAGGCTGGAATTTGGACTTGAAGGGAGGGATAGCCACACAGAAAGAACGATTGTCGAGGAAGGAGCGGAACCATTGCAATGCCTGTCCCCCTACGCCGATCTCCTCTAGCCGGTGCAACAGAATGCTGTGGGAAACAGTGTCAAAGGCGGCGCTGAGGTCTAATAATACCAGCGCCGCCGTCTGACCAGCATCCAACACTGCACGTAGATGCTCTACCATGGCAAGAAGGGCTGTTTCCGTGCTGTGCCCAGCACGAAAGCCGTTCTGCGTAGGGTCCAGGGCATTGGTCCGGACAAGATGTTCTGACAAGGCCAGGTTGACGTGAGCCTCCACAATTTTTGCCGGCCAGGGTAACAATGAAATGGGCGGTAGCTTTCGGGTTTCGAGGGGTCCAACGAAGGCTTCTTGATGATAGGAGAGACCACGGCCTGCTTCCATTTAGTTGGAACCACTCCTGAGTCCAGTGAAAGATTGACTAAGGAACACACTGCCGAGTGCCCCAGAAAGGACTGTTCTCTAAAAAGAGCGGGTCGTACTGGATCCGACGGAGAGCCAGATTTGATCTGCGAGGCAAGTTTATTAAACACCTCCAAAAGTAGTGGGGGAAAAGAGTGCAGGGTAGCATCGCCTAGAACCCCATCTAGGACTCCCAAGACAGTCCCCGTACTCTGGAAGGCCCGGTAAATAGCCTGGACCTTCTGCAAGAAAAAAGAGGCCAAGGACTCACAGTGGGAAATGGACCCCACAGCCACAGAGGAAGTCCTTTTCGCCAAAAGATCTTTAACGGCCTTGAATATTGTTTTGGACGGGTTAGAGCTGTTGCGGAATTCCGAGGCATAGAATGCCGCACGAGCTCTACAAATAGGCCGATGGTAAGTCTTGACGGAAGCAACATATGCGGCTTTTAAATCAGCCCCATAAGACTTCCGCCACGCTCTTTCCGCCCGTCTACAAATACCTTTCAAGGCACGTAGCGCACTATCATACCAGGGACTCGACTCTCTAGCTCTTACTTTACTTGAGACGATGGGAATCAGAGAGTCCAATGCCTTAGAAATCCAAGTGCAGAACTGGTCATAGCCCGTTTCCACACTATTCAGTGGGCCTAGCGGCTCTTCCGCTAGGAGACGGTGCAGGTCGTCCAGCCTAAGTTTATTCCAATGCCGCCTAGCGACCCTTCTAACCGATGGAGTGGGAGGGGTCTCAGGCAGAGGGTACCGTATAGTCACCAAAAAATGATCTGTCCATCCTAGAGGAGAGATGGATGTAACCTTAGCCTCGTCCAAGTTGGTAAAGAAGGGGTCCAAAATGTGTCCCCCTACATGGGTGGGCTGAGATACCTGTTGGGAGAGCTGAAGAGCTTCTAAGTCAGCGAGAATACTGCTCACCGTTGGGTTGGTCTGAATATCAAAATGCAGGTTCAGATCACCCAAGATGGAAAAGTTTGCACATCCCATGGCTAGTGTACAAACAGCATCAAGAAAGGTGTTTCTGAACACTACATCGCTACCAGGAGGACGGTAGACAACCATCCCAGAGAGCGTAAACTGAGGGCTGACTAAGATCTTAAAAGAGGCACTTTCACAGCCAGCGATGTTAAGGCCGCTCCACTTACAGGTAAAACAGGACCTGACTATGAGGGCTATGCCACCACCTCTCGTAGGTCGATTCAGAGTGTACATAGAGTACTTAGGAGGACAGGCTAAGTTGATGATGGCCGCGTCCGCATCCTGAAGCCAAGTTTCTGTAATAGCGAAGACGTCGGGGGACTCGTCCTCAATTAGGTCAAAGATGGCTTGATGATGTTTAGCCACTGATCTGGCATTTAAATTTAGCACCCGCAAGATGGGCGCGGAGCCATCAGCCCGAGGGGCGGATGGAGGGCCCTGCTGCTGGATAGACATCGGGGGATCAAGCGTCCACCTATTGCAGGGGCAGTGATAAGGACCGCAGAGAGGGTAGACAGATGGTAACGCACACCTATGAATGGCCTGACCAATAGACCATAAACTCTCTCTAGAGTAAGTGAGCATTGCGAATCACGTAGACAGGCCTTGCCTGATACGGACCTCCTGCCCGCAGCGACCCGCACGGGCAGACGGGCAGGACTCTGGCACGACTCAGGCTAAGCGAAGGCGCCACCGCTGCGCGTTACCGCTGCGCTAGGCGGGGAGCTTTAAATAGGTGTCCCTCAGTAGCTCCTGCGCACTAGAGTGCTTGCCAGTAGTAGCCCCTGAACACACCACCACCACACCACTCCAAGATGGCGGCCAAAACCAAAACGAACACCACCCAAGAACCGGACCCGCTCAAGCGGCGGTGAAAGACCTATTATAGTGCAGGTAAGGGGGCGAATTAAAAGCAAGGGATAATTTTTATTTATTATTTTATTTAAAACATTTATAGAGAGCAACTGTCGCCTGGCAGGCATCCTGGCGCTAGAGTAGCTTACTCCTAAGATAAAAAACAGTGGGAGAAAGATAACTGATGAGGGGGGAAACTAGGGAAAAAGCCAAGTTTTTATTAGTTTTCGAAACGGAAGGAGCTGTGAAGTGTGACTGTTCCAGAGCTTTGCAGCCGCCACTCGGAATGATCTTCCTCCAATCCTAGCTCTCTTGAATCTGGGCACTATTACAAGTCGAGCGGTAGCGGATCGAAGGGCTCTGGTAGGGGTGTACCAGCTGAACAACCGTTGTAAGGGGATAGGTCCTAGCCCGTGTAGTGCCTTAAAGACCAGACACAGAGACTTGAAGGCAATTCGTTGCTTCAGGGGAAGCCAGTGCAGCTCGGCTAGGGCAGCAGTGGTTGAAGCTCTCCTGGACCATCCAAGTGCCACTTTCGCTGCTGCTGATTGGACCCGTTGGAGACGGTCCAGTAGTACCAAGGGGGAGTCCAGCAAGAGAGCATTACAATAGTCGATACGACTAAGGATGGTGCACCTGACTATCTGTGCTCTGGCGGGAAGTGGAAGTAGTGGCAGAATTTTACGCAATGATCTCAAAAGAGCAGAGCAGGTGGCAACTGTTCTCGAGACCTGTGTTTCCATGCTCAGCTTATTATTCAGCATGACGCCCAAATTCCGCACACTGGCCACAGGTGACGGGTTGTCCGAATTTTCCGGAAGCCAGAAATCCGCCGGCAGGGGGCGAGGTATGCGGCTGGATAAGAACCCAAAATATAAAGCAAATAGCAAACTGAGTCTTTGTACTGCTAGGATGGAACTTGGTAGCCTGCATACGTCCTTTTACAATTGCACAAGCTGTGCAATATTGCTGTTTACTTCCTGTGGCTGAGCAGAACCGTCAGTGTAAATGAGGTAGTCATACTGATCTAGAGGCAATATTTCAATGAATCATTTGTAAAGCGCACTACATAGCCGCAAGGATCTCAATGAGCTGGGGGGGTGCAACTGATCGAACAGCCAGGTTTTGAGTATCCTCCTGAAGGTTCGCAGGTCTTGGGTCTGTCGTAGGCTCAGTGGGAGGATGTTCCATGTCTTGGCGGCGAGGTCGGAGAAGGATCTCCCACCAGTGGTTGTTCTTCGGATGCACGGGACGGTTGCGAGTGAGAGGTCAGTGGAGCATAGCTGGTGGTTTGGGATGTAGAAGGAGAGCCGTCTATTGAGGTAGGCTGGGCCGGTCTGGTGGAGTGCCTTGTGTGTGTGGGTCAGGAGCTTGAAGGATATCCTCTTATTGATGGGGAGCCAGTGCAGGTTTCTCAGGTGAGGGGTGATGTGGCCGTGGAGTGGTAGGACGAGGATCAGTCGTGCCGAGGCGTTTTGGATGCGTTGGAGTCGTTTGATAAGCTTGGTTGGGCCTCCCGTGTAGAGGGCGTTTCCCTAGTCGAGTCTGCTGCTGAGGAGTGCCTAGGTGACTGTCTTTCTTGTATCTGTCGGGATCCATCTGTAGATCTTGCAGAGCATGCGGAGGGTGTTGAAGCAGAAGAAGGAGATGGCGTTGACTTGCTTGGTCATTGAGAGCATTGAGTCAAGGATGATTCCCAGGTTGCGTGCGTGGTCGGTGGGTGTCGGGGCTTCCCCCAGTGCCGTCGGCCACCAGGACTCATCCCAGGCTGAAGGGTTGGAGCCGAGGATGAGGACCTCTGTCTTGTCCTAGTTCAGCTTCAGACGTCTGGTCTTCATCCAGTCGGCGACGGCCTTCATTCCTTTGTGGAGGTTGGCTTTGGCAGTGATGGGGTCCTTGGTGAGAGAGAGGATTAGCTGAGTGTCGTCGGCGTAGGAGATTATGTTGAGGTCGTGCTGTTGGGTTACATGTGCGAGCTGGGCCATGTAAATGTTGAACAGCGTCGGGCTGAGGGAGGATCCCTGGGGTATGCTGCAGATGATCTCGGAGGCTTTGGAACGGAATGTGGGAGGCGGACGCTATGGATTCTGCCAGAGAAGAAGGCGGTGGTCCCTTCCAGAGCCTTGTCTCAGATCTCTGTGGCGTGGAGGCGTGCGCATAGTGTGCGGTGGCAGACGGTGTCGAAGGTGGCAGAGAGGTCTAGAAGGATGAGTGCTGTGGTCTTGCTGCTGTCCAGCAGGGTCCTGATGTCATCGGTGGCGGCGATGAGGGCAGTCTCAGTGCTGTGGTTGCTGTGGAACCCTGACTGGGAAGGGTCCAGGATTCTTTTTTCTTCGAGGTATCAGGTTAGCTGTCTGTTGATGGTTTTCTCGATGACCTTGGCCGGGGAGGGGAGCAGAGAGATGGGCCGGAAGTTCTTAAGGTCTCTTGGGTCTGCCTTAGGTTTTTTGAGTAGGGCGTTGATCTCGGCGTGTTTCCATATCTCTGGGTAGGTTGCAGTCTCGAGGGAGAGATGGATGACGTTGCACAGGTGGGGTGCGATGGAGCTGTTGCTCTGTTGAAGACGTGGTGCAGGAATGGGTCTGACGGAGTGCCGGAGTGGATTGTGTGCATGGTCTTGATGGTGTCATCAATGCTCACGCTGTTCTAGGATAGCAGGGGGTCGTGGTCGATGGTGTGCCGAGCGTCTGTTGTGTTGCTGTCTGTTGGGGCTGTCTGGGTGTTGAAGCTGTTGTGGATGTCTGCTATCTAGCGGTGGAAGAAGGTGGTGAGAGAGTCACACAGGGCTTGCGATGGTGGGATGTTGTTGATGTTGGAGCTGGGGTTGGAGAGTTCCTTCATGATATTGAAGAGCTCCTTGCTATTGTGTGCGTTGTTGTTGAGGCGGTTTTGAAGGAGGCCCTCTTGGCAACCCTGATGTGGTGGTGGTTGCGGATGGAGTCCTTGTGTGCTGCGTGGCTGTCCAAAGTTTGCTCACTGTGCCATTTGTTCTCTAGTTTCCGGGAGGCTTGCTTGGAGGCTGGGAGTTCTGGGGTGAACCAGCTGGCCCTTTTGCTGGTGTCTCTGTGGGGGGTTTCTTCAGCGGGCGAGGGTGTTGGCGCAGTCCTCGATCCAGCTTCTGAGGCTGTGGGCAGCGTTGTCGGTGTTGAAGGGTTCGGTAGGTGGGCTGAGAGCGATGTTTGCGTGTAGTTGGTCTTTGGTGATTTTGCTCCAGCAGTGGCGGGGATCTGTTGGGTGCGGTGGTGTGTGGTGGGCTTCAGGAAGACAAAGTGGATGGAGCGGTGGTCGGTCCAGAGGAGTTCGGTGATGTGGCTGATGGAGGTGTGCGGGCTTGAGGAGAAGACGGGGTCGAGCGTGTGGCTGGTGGAGTGGGTGGGCGTTGTGATGAGTTGCTTCAGTCCGAGGTTGGAGAGGTATCGAGCAGGGTTGTGGAGTTGTCGTTGTTGTTCTCAAGGAGAAAGTTCAGGTCTCTGAGGAGGATGTAGTCGGTGGAGGTCAGCGTGAGCGTGCTGATCAAGTCGGCAATGGAGTAGCTGAACTGGTGGTGGGGTCCGGGGGGTCGGTAGACGAGGGTGCCTCTGAGGGTGGAGTTAGGGTCTGTGTGGATCTGGAAATGCATGTGTTCGGCGGTGCTGAGCGCGTCATCGGAGCTAGTCGAGACCCTGATGCTGTTCTTGTGGACGATGGCATTCCTCCTCCGACTCCTTTGGTACGGTCTCTGTGGGTGATCTTGTAGCCGTCTGGGATGGCTATGGCGATGTTGGGTGCGGAGGAGTCGTTAAACTAGGTCTCTGTCAGGAAGACGACGTCCGGGGCTGTAGTGTCAAGTAGGTCCTAGAGCTCAGCGGCATGCTTGCATGCGGAGTGGGTGTTCAGTAGTATGCATCGGAGGTGGTTGGGGTCTTTCTTGGCGGGTGGTTCATCGGCTCTGAGGCTGATGTAGCTGCAGTTCCGTCAGGTGAAGGGGCTGTGTGTGCCTTTCAGGGCGGCCTTGAAGCAGGTGTGCCTTGAAGTATATTTCATTTGGGAGAGGATATTCTTGTTTGTATTGCAGGAATGCTTGTGATTTTCATGTAGAATCTAATTTGTGTCTACATCTGTTGCAGTGAGAGAATTAGCCCATTGTATCTATTGCAGATGTAGCACTTTTGCATTTGGAACGCTAGCTTTTGTAACAGCCTTTAAGGCTGGTACCAGAGTCAAGACAAATATTAGTTTCCCCTGAGCCTCTGCTCTTTCTCTCACTACTGCAGTCTGTACTGCTGTCAGTATTTTCTCTGTAGAAGCAAAACGCATTTCAGCCTTTGTGTACAAGTGTGATTTGTATGCTAAGGGTACCATTTTGCCTTCATTGAAGGTTATATAAGTGTACCCTGGTTGACCCGCTGTTCCATGGATCACCAAATTTGTGGTATTTACAAATGTGTGTAGGTGTTTTGAAGCTATCATGTCAGTTTGCAAGGAACAAAGTATATATGTGTGTTCCTGTGTCCAATGTATAATTGAAAAATCAGGTCTGATTAAATTGTAGAAAAGCTTTACTTTTTCTCTGCAATCCAAAATGTATGTTCTGCAAAATTTTAGGAATCCCAATATGGATTGTAAGTTTTTTTCAAAGTTTTTGGAGGTTGGAGCAGTGCACACTTTTCAAAAAAGTTAGCTGCTAGGCTTTTACCCTCACTTGACAACTTATATCCCAAAAATAGGACATTGAGGTGGGCTATATCTGTTTTTTTAAAGTTGAATTTGTATCCCTTAGAGGCGAACCCCAACATTATGTTGCTCACCCTGGTCAAATGATCCTTTAAATCATCATCCATCAGATAAATATCATCTACATATGACGATGCCTCCTCATCCAAATTTTGAAGTAACTCAGTTACTCTAGCTGAGAACAACCCAGGGCGGGCTATTCTTATACTCTTGGGGCAGTTTACAGAATTGACGCTGAGAGTCGAGCACTGAGAAGGCTATCAAATATCTGCTTTCAGGCACTGTATATTAGCAGAAAAATCTATTTGAGATATCTAGTGTTGTTTTGTATTTCTTCCGCAGAATATTATTCATTAATGCAGCACTGTGTGCGTTCTGTACTGTAAATGTCATTGTGCAAATGTTCAGATGTCTGTAGTCTAAAACTAGACAATGTGAATTATCAGGTTTCATTACAGGAAACATAGGATTATTAATTGAGGAAGTGCAATTTTCTATTACTCCTTGGTATTCAAGTTGTACTAAGATCTCCGTGACCTATTTCTTCACCTCTTGTTTATTAGGGTATTGTATCTCTGGAGTTGGAGTAGTGCTACTGCTCACTCCTGCACATGTGCATGTTTTAAGTATATTAGAACAAAGTCAGAAAAACCCAGTAGAATTACGGTTTCTCCCTTTGGGCACTCCATAACAATTTCAGGTGGCCAATCTTTTTTTAGGCAATAGGATGTCATAGCCCTAAGTCAGGTTCTCCCAAAAGAAACCTTAATGTTTCTGGGTTTTTCCCCCTCTATTTGGAGTGGTATTTCATATAACGGGTGCAGGACACTTAACATGGAATCAGGTGTCGCCACTGTGATGTCTTTATTCAACGCCGCTGTCACCAGAAATTCCATCAGATTCCGGCGAGTTATTGTTACTTCTGCTGTGCTGTCTAGCATTGTCAGAGCCCATTTCCCATTCAGAAGTTGAGTCCTCAGAATTCTGGGTATCTCTAACTTAAGGACCTGCTACCTTCTTCTTTTTAAAATGGGGTTTTGATTTTGGTTTATCTTCTTTTTTGATATTATATTCCGAAGTATGCTGGTTGTCCCTGGACTTTGTTCATTCTTCTTATCTGTGTTCTGCCTGTCCTTCTTTCTCTGAGTTTTTTGATGATCCCTGAAAGGAATGAGAGGAATGTGTATCAGTATCCTGATACCTGTCAGGTTTTTTAATGTTATCACAATACTTAAGGTTGTGCCTTCTTTCGGAGGGCTCTTGTTGAGGAGACCAACTCCTGGATTGTGACTTATTTTCTCTATTCTTTTGTTTTTTATTATCCCATTTCTTCTTGGAAGAATCAGGTGCTTGCTTTGTGTTATCCTTTTCAGGACCACCCATGAGTTGCAGTTTTGCTGCCCTAGCTATATCTACCTAATTCGGCATATGTGTCTTCAACAATTTTAGGCAATTCTCGCTCCTGTTGTAAAGGAGTGAAATCCCTCAGGCATTGGTGTATTGCTGCTGCCTCCCCAATTATGTTTGCTAATATCCTACTTGATACCTGGTCAAAATTTCCTAACAATATCATCCCTAAGTTCAGAGCAGGTTTTGCTCCATACTCATTCTGTATTTGTCTTAATACATCTGGTATTACTGCTATTGAAGGGATTCCATGAGTTCTAGTATATATGGCAACGAAAACTCTACCCCAGGAGGTACAATCGTCTATCTTGGAAGCTATCCCCATTGGCAAGCAGATTGTTAGCTTTGTGTGTTTTTCTTGAGGGCTTGTGTGTGGAAACACTGCCTCCAGCTGTGTGATTTTCTGAGCTATCCAGAATGGCATTTGCTCACATCTAGTTGGCATTTTACCTATAACTGCTTGTAGCATTTGTGGAGTTATTTTAGTTATAGATCCCTTAATTTATCCTGCTGGTGTAGCCCTTGTTGGCTGAAATGTGAGTGTTTTCACAACAAACTGTGTCAGGTTTCTGTAAAGTTTTATTATTATCATTTTGTCAATGTCTGGATGTGATGTGTAAGCCGCTAGGACCAGCCAAGTCGCTCCGCCTCTGCTGAGCGGATCGGGTCTTACTTTATCTTCTGTGTGTGGGAGGGTGCCTTTAAACAAGTGTATGTGCTCCTGGTGGGTGAGCAGAACTTCAATGTCCTTGTCTCCTGACAGTATTCCTCATGTGTTTCATCTTCAGTGTAAAAATGTAACGTGTTTTTGCCTGCATCTGCTGGGGGGAATTTAACCCATGAATAGAATACCTCTGTCCTTTATGAATCGCGTGCCTCAATCACAAAAGTTACTGTCCCACCCCCTGCTGCGACTCCATAGTCTGCTAGTTTTAAAGTAAGGGCAGTTCTGACATTTTCTGAAATGTTTATTTTGCCTTCTTGTTCTCCTTCCTCCACAACATTAGCACGTTGTGCTGGTGCAGGTTGTCTTCATCAGCCATTGTTGAAAGAGTCTCAAGGAAACTGAGATAAGGTTTAATGCACAATAGGAACTATTTGTCCTTCAATAAACCTACAGCCAATACTTAATATATGCCTTAGCACCAAACCAACGTTGGCAGCGCCATGTCGTGTAATTCCAATAAACCTATATAGGATATGCACGTTTAGACACCATAAACTGTGGGATTGGTGGCCAGACTGATTCCAGACACCCGCACCGAGTATATTCGCCTGTATACCTAACTAGCTCACAGTGCCACTGTACTCCCCTCTTATCAATGCAGAGATTAGTTCTTGGCAACTATCAAACATGACAACTCTGTCCCATCAGGGATCGTAGAAACAGTACACTACTTTTCGCTCAGTCACTCGTGCTCACTTTGTCCCAGAAAGAAACACAGAATAAACAGTGGGAACGTTTTTGAATAAGTATTAAACCAGCGTCATTCTAGTGTAAAATAGGTTTGCTGAATCAACCATAAGACAGAAACAGATATAAACAATATTCAGCACCAGCAGAGTGAATAGATGGTAGATTTCTACCATAGTCCCTTAAACAATGGATATTTGCAAGCATATATATACATGACAATAATAATGCATACTCCTATGATGCAACCCTAACTAGATGTATCCAAGTGTACCCAGCATGTATGTAGGTGTAGAGCCAAGAACCCCCTTAGGCTGAAGCCAACCCCATTACCAGAAGTGAGAGACTGTGGGACCCCGTCTTAGTCTCGAGATGGGCACCGCGGGAAGGATGTCAGACCACTGCGAGTGTCTGCATTCAGGAACCTCAGCGTCTCACGTCAGTGCTTCAGCATGGAAGTCTTTCTCCTGTGCCTGATTTGGCAAACATATGGTGTACATATTTATCCAAATGGTACCCTCAGAGGATTCTACCTTGCTGTGTCATGTTGGCCGAGGATGACGCCAGGGATGACTCTTTTTCATAGCTATTATGCAGAAGAAGGTAATCCTGCTGTGATTCTGAGAATCTTCATGCATAATTAATGATGCTAGTTTTCTGGGAAAACCACACAACATTTTATGCAGCGCTTAGCTATGTACAAGGTCAATTTGGTATGGTAAAGGTACAGTAAATGTAGGAGAAGGTTTAGGAGAATATTCTTGCCTATATTGGGGTACCTTATGAAACATAGCAATTGATTCATCATCCTCATAATCATCCTCCGAGAAATGCACTGCATGTTTTTGCACTAATTAATGACTCAAATTAAAACGATTTTAGTATGTTTCCTAGAAGCTATTCATGGCTTTCGTTTCGTTGGAGGCAGTAAAGTATATATTTGCCACCCAATTTTTTGTCCACTCCATTCTTTGTCCCTGTGCTGGTGGCCTACTTTCATTGCATCTTGTGTGTGCGGGCTATTCATGTTGTTTCTCTATTGCTGCAGCACTTATATTGTCAGAGCGGGGGCTTGCAATAGTAAATCTACTCCTGCCTTGATGATAATTTAGGAGTTATTATTATGATCCCAATACATCCCAATGGACTTATCATGAGGTTATTAGTTGGACTTTCTCTGAGTTTCATGTATGAACGTTGGACACTTCGAGCCCATAAAACAGGTATTAGTCACTGTGCTCAGCCACAACACTTGCTCCTGACGCATTCCCAGTAGGTCGATATTTCTGGGGTCGATATTGTGACATGCTATTGTGTGTGGTTGTCTATGAAAGTGACACATCTGCCCCTGCCATCCCTTGTGTAAGGCATGTTGCATAGCAGCAGGTCTGCTTGTCTGCATTGGTTGACGTGGAGATTGAAGCCTATGCTCCATGTGCAGGGAAGGGTGCATGCGAGCGTGTAGGTGTTACTGAGCATCGCAATGATGTCCCTGAATGCTATTCGTTTGTAAGAAGTGCCTATCTAAGCCCTCTGACCTATGTCAATTATTGCTTGTTCAATGCTGTAATGTATTTGATACTGAATGATCAAGCATCGGTGATCTGCCTGTATCTGTCTCGAGGTGAAGCAAGATGTTTTTTTTTTTTCTTTCTTTCTTTTTCCTCATTCGCCTCCAACCACAGCTAACAAGAAATCCATAGGTTGCCGCTGTTACTCCAAAAGGAGAAGTAGGCCCTAAGAATCGATCCCGCCCTTCAGCACTACCAGCAGCATACCATCTTCATTCTAGTTGCTGCCCTACTGTTGTTACGAAGGATGGTGGTTACACTCTCTTCAGGGGTAAACCGAAGCAAGTTTTAATGGTCGTCGTTAGCTTAGACACAGCCCGAGAGCTTCCTTGAGGCGTAGTCATAGGACAAAAAAACAAACAAAAAACAAGGTGAAGCCAGATGTTGTACAGTAAGAAAATTAAACAAAAACATCACAAAGGAGCATTTGGGGCAAGAATTTTATTTGTAATCAGAAAAACCTTGATGAGCAATCAGTACGTAGACATGTACTCTTGATTGGACCTCTTTTCTCGATCAACACTGCTGTATTTTTTGATTTTCATTTGGTGGTGGTGAAGATCACATTGCAATTTACACCGAAACATTTGGCATTATTTCCCATATTTCTCCTCCTGCAACCACTTTATTTGATTTATTTGTTTGACGTTGACTACAGTAGCATGTTCTGGATGATGATTTTATTTTTACAGCTATTTTATTGCTGGCGGTTTGTAATGACATTGTGCCTTCATCTGCTATCACAAACGTTATTGAACTGAGAAAAAGCGTAAAGCACGTAACCCGGAAGCAAATAGAAATATTTCAACCCTTCTATACAAATGGCCAAAATGCAGGGCTCTCAAGGCATTTGGGGCATTCCCACCGTTTTATAGCAATTGTACTGTTGACTTGATGCCCTTTTAAAGAAGATTTTATTTGCTCACATTGTAAATTCCACACATGCCCACCTAAAATATGCCCACGTGGTTTAATGAGGTACGTTAAAACGGTAATAAACAGCGTTTGATAAAATATAGTTTTTAAAAAGCATTCCCAAGCTTCACATTTGGGGTGATATTATTTTTAACGCTGTTGGGGTAGTTAGAGTTTCCTGACCTCAGAAGAGCAGGGCCCTTTTTGTCTCTTTATTAGGCAGCGCCACCTGAAAATCGAGCAGTCCAGGGCGTTTCAAACTGATAATTGAAATTTCCGAGCACCGGGCGTTCCGCTGCTTTTCTATCTGTTTCCGCGAATCTTCAGGCGTCCCAAAGGGCGCATCCAGAAAACGAACAGACTTTCATTACAGGAGGCTGCCATTACCGCAGTCTCCAGGAGTACCTCTTAGGACACTCGTCGTTAATGGGCATCTGCTTGCATTGTTGCTCTGTGTTTTGTGGAGTGTGACGACACTTGTGAGACAAATAAGAGAACACTCCTATTCACAAAGAGTGCCGCCTCGAGTACCATGTGCATCCTACAGCACACTATGTGTGAATTATCTCTGCTAATTACTTTGTGAAGGGCGACACGCTGGTCCCACAACGTGACAGCGTAATTAGCGCCTTATCAACTGGGAGCGTTTTCAGTAAAGATCTGTAAATGACTGTGGTAAAACACTCACCCTCGACTAAATTTAACCTGTGGCGTTGTGTATATTTTGGTAATTTATATAACGCGAACATAGGTACAAAGAACACCGCACTGCATGTTGCAGGAAGTAGGGAGGAATTATACAAACACATCTCATTGGTTTAGGCGCAAGGAGATTTGCCCAGAACCACACATTATAGAACCAACAAGTGCCGAGGTTGGAATTCAAACTAGGCCTGGGAAAAATATAAATTACTGTAACGAAATTAGACCAATTTCAGGAGTTTCACATAGTTTATTATGAAAATTTCTCAAAATTACGCAGGTACCGCTTCACTTAATTGTGCACCATTCACAGTGAAAATTTACAGCAAACGCTCAGGTGCAGATTTACAAACCCCTTGCATCACCGGTGCATCACTTTTTGTGATGCACCGGCGGCGCATTTAACTGCCACATATTTACAAGGACAGCAAAAGCCACCCTGCATGACTTTTCCTATCCTTGTAAATATGGCCCCTTTGCACGCAGAACTTTGTGTGAAAGGGGCGTTCCATGGTTGTTGCTGTGGGTATTCCGATACAACACCCATGGAACCAGACACATTTCCAGATTTACGAAAAATCGTAAATCTGGAAATGCGTGTGAATGCTACGCCTCCCATTTGGAGGCACAGGAAGGCACAACGAGGAGAAATGTATTCATTTCTCCTCGTTGTTTTCCACTTTCTATGCGTGCTGCATTCTGCAGCACACATAGAAAGAGGAAATCAAATGTGGTGATTAGTTATGGACAGGAAGGTGTCCCTTCCTGCATAATAAACAATCTCTCCACAACGCAGGCATCCTTGCTCCATGGTGCATGGGTGGCTGTGCCGGCACATGGCAGCAAGTTGTGCGCCAGCACAGGGGGAAGCACAGAGATGCAACATATTGTTGTAAATATGTTGCATCCCTCTGCTTTGGAAGTGACTTTGTGCGGCGCAACCAAATGACTAGCGGCACGCACTGAGTCGCTTTCCTTGTAAATCTTCCCCCCAGTGTGTAGTAAAAATTTGTCAATGCACAGGAACAAGAGATTGTGAGCAGCAGTTGTTCGTGCAGCTTTTGTTTAAAAGCATCCTCGTGCTACAAATTGAAACAAGGACACATGTCGCACTAAAATGTAACAAAAAATTACAGGGCTTATTTGCAAGCCCTTTGCGCTGACAGTACGTCACTTTTTCCCATTTTATAAGTGATGCACTGGTGGCGCAAGGGGCTTGTAAATCTGCCCCTACATATTTGCATGTTGAAGTGTGGTGCTTAATTTCAGACAATTTTGTCGTAATTTTGCATAACTAAACTGAAGCAAAATCCAGAAATTTCCAACACCCCTAATTCAAACCTGTTTCAATGGGTTGCAAAGTCAGCAGATCTAGCACCTAGCCCACATATCCTTGCTGGGTGTTAGAATTAAAATCCATATTAAGGGCTTGAATGAGAGACAGTGTTGGAAATCTGGGTAAAAATGAGTCATTTCATTGCTTGGTCACATAAGAACACTATGGGGCAGATTTATGAGTTCTGGCGCATCTCTGCAAATCAGCAGGGATGCGCCAGAACTGATGCGTCACGCAATTCCCTCCTTGCGGCACCACAGATGCGCCGCATTTACAATGCGCCGCATCATGGTGCAAGGAAGGGCAGATGCGTGACGCATCTTGTGGGGTACGGGCGGCGCATTGCTGGAGTAGCGTCGTAAGTGCGACGCAACTCCTGCAATGTACAGAGGCCACCCATACATAACGTGGTGTGTCACTTCTTACGCCTGCTTCAAGCAGGCGTAAGGATTTGACGCAGCAGCCTCGTAAAACTGACTCAGTGAAATCTTGTAGATTTCACTGCGTCAGTTTTACGGGGCTTTCCTACGAGGGAACGCCCACCCTGCAACAGAACACCCACATGAAACCTGACGCAGGTTTCATGTGGCGCAGGGCTTCACAACGTGACGCATCTGCCTAGATGCGTCATGTTGTAAATAGGGCACAGGGATGCGCCACATTTCCGCGCCGTTGTGTCACGCAACGTGGCGCAAGTCCGTCATAAATCTGCCCCTATGTGCCTTGTTACGATAACGGGCGGTCGAAAAGCCACTCAGTATAACGTTGGTCAGGAGACAGACCGACAAGGATGTGGCCGTCTGATTGCCCAATTATGATGTGACCACTGGGCTGGTAGTCCTAAAAGTGCCCTTTAAAACAGCAGCTTGTGCTGGGGCTCTGGAAAAGGGCCACAGCACAAGCTGCAGTGTAAAAGAGCACTTTGTGCACATCAAGGCTTGGTGTGCCTTGCACCTTGTGGTGCATGGCATATAATGCATGGATGTGCATGGGGGCACTACATTTGCCCCCTTGGCCACTCTGCAGGGGCCCACGAGTCACAGGGGCCCTGTTTAGGGACCCCAACGTCTATTTCCAACAACCTTTTTCCAAAGGCTATCGGAAAGGGACACCTTAATCCCGATGGTAGTTCCTGCCTAAGCACCACTGTCATTGGAGACTGCAATTTTAACTGCCACCCTGTCGGGATCAGCAGATCCTGTTGGAGGCAGCAGTCTGTCCCCCGGTCGACAAGGTTCCGACCCACGGCATCATAATGCAGCAGGTAGACCAAAGGACTGATTGTCGGGCGGACCGCTACCAACGGCCTATTGATGGCGGTCCGCCTGACATTGTAATTAGACCCACTGTTTGCACAGTCTTTAACGTGACCTGTTCAGTTCTTTCTAAATAGAGTCTGTTCACTTGGATTTAGAGAAAAACTGCCTAATTAATTCTTACTGCATAATTCTGTGTTTGAATCCATTTGAGCAGTTTCAAATGCACAGATGGTGCCCTTCCTGGATGGCTTCTGTTGTGCAAACGGTTACCAACTGCAAAAAGCAGTGCATGGTCTTTGATGATTTGAAACCACAGTATCTTTCAACAATTCTTGGTAAATTTCTGTCAGAAGTCCAGTGATGGCTCGTCCATTTGAGTGTTCGGACATTATCTCCCTCACTTTTTCTCCTGTCAGTCCAAGAGTCTGAAGCTTCATTAGTCTCACAGACTAACAGTATTAGAAACATCTGCAAACCTCACGTCTTGGCCGGTAGAAAGGCCTTATTCAGGCTGCCTTATACATTTTTGTATACTTAGAGTGCTGATAGTAAATGCGCTGTTTGAGCAGTGGCATGCCTTCAAGTGGGCCTCACAACTCTCTAACAGAATGCAACGACAAGGCCTAGTTTCATAAAAGTGTGATTGGAGGCACATATTTTGATTGAGCATTGCACTGATAATTACACTATATAATGATCAGCCAGATGCTACAAATGCAGGACAATCAACTGTGGAGCATCTGTGCAACCCAGCCCTAGTGCCTTATGGGAGAAGTAGCCAAAAGGTAAGTTTAAAATAAAAAAATAAAAACAACTCTCAAATGATGAGTGCATGCTTGAGAGTGATACTTGTGTGTGTGATTGAGAGGGAGAGGGAGAGAGTGAGTGAGCAGGTGAGAGAAAGAGATGATTTCTCCCCCAGTGAATGGGAATACCCTTGCATTCAAAGTGCTGTAATAGCGAGGGATACTTTATGAGGTGTAATCCCTGTTTCTTGCTCTACCTCCTCTGCTTCACCCACTATTGCTTAAAAAGACTTAGGGCTTCATTTACAAGAAAGTTTTGCGGCGCTGCACCGCAAGCCCTTTGGCTGCACCATGCTGCGGTACTTTCAAAACACACAGATGCATCATATCTAAAAAGCTATGACGGATCCCTTTGCTCTCCCCTGCGCTGGCGCACAATTTGCTGTCATGCTCCAAGGCAGGCACCCTTGCACCATGGTGCAAGGATGCCTGTGTCACAGGGGTGATTGTTTACGTGCAGGAAGGTGTCCCTTCCTGGACTTAACACCATCGCTGCTGCAGCAATTCCCCTCCTGTGCTGCATGATCTTTATTCCCATTGTTCATGACGAGCTCAGCTCGTCATCAGCACAGCTCAACCGTGCCTCATGACGAGCTGAAGGGGTTAAACAATATGAAATTATATTTTTCAACTCATATGTGTGCTGCATTAGCACACATAGAACTTGAAAAAAACATCATATTTATAAATTATTGTTTATGTGCAGGAAGGGACACTTTCATGCACATAAACAATCACCAGAGATGATTTCCTCTTTCCATGTGTGGTGCAGAATGCAGACCGCATAGAAAGAGAAAAACAACAAGGAGAAATTAATACATTTCTCCTCATTGCACCTCCCTATTGTTGTATCGGGGCCCTAGGCCCACATGGTGACAATAACGGACACAACATTCCGAGGTGAGGTACTATATCTGGCCACGAGCATGTGTACCCGGGCCCTTTTATTAACAGGCTCACATCACTCGTGACACCTGTGAGGGATGCGTGTGGTGTGCCTGGGTGTCCACTCCCCCAAGGAAGTGGTTAACAACTCTGTGCCTATTGAGACACTAGAATGTGTCTCGCAGGACACAACATTCCTCCCAAATTTTAATGAAGACCAAACACTCACTAGTCTAACCTGTAGGGATAAACAACAACTAAATATACACCACAGGGTCCATTAACTGCTTGAATCAGGCATCAGGAAGACAGCAAACCAGGACAGGTGACTCTTACTACAGCAGGACGATCTTGGCGGGCACTCATAATTTAACCTGATTGTTTCAGGACATGAACGCTGGCTTGGAGACATCAGCTGCACTCTCGTACCCTGCTGGTGGAAACATGTCTTTTGGTCTGAGGTGGCTCCCCTTCGCTGATATAACAGTTTATTAAACAGGGTGCGTCAAGAGCATGGTTGGAGTCCATGGTGAAAGTTCACGGATGTGTTGCATGATTGCCTGAAGTCGCTGTTAGACTATTTTGCTGTATCCGGTAACCTGTCGGTGGGGCAATGTCTCTTCCAAATCTCCCGCCTGGGGAGGCCCTTTGTCTGGTTTGCCACAGGACTGTTTGTGGGCTGCACTGGGTCCGTGTGTGTGCTGGTTAGGGGCAGTTGCGAGACCACCGAGGAGCCATTACCCAGTCGCTCATACAAACCTCAGGGGTGGATGAGTCTTGGTCAGGACATGCTCTTGCTGCCGCAGTTCAGGTGTAAACCAGGTCAGCAGGTGACTTCTGGTTTCGCTTGCCGGTCAGTTTAGCAACAGGGTAGGACTCCAATTAATTGGTACTCGAGATGGTATCGTTTAACGCAGTTGATGAGGACTGGCGTGATAGCATTGCCAGCCGTGTGGTGAATCTGGACAATAGTTGGTGATGACTTGCCTTGATGGTTGCAGGCCTTCCGTTTTGAGTCGATCACCTGAGGCAGGGAGTGGCCAGGTGCCTCCATTTCCTTTGGGGAGGTAATTATATCAGTGTACTTGGACTTCTTGGGCGACTAGGTCGTTGGTGACAGTGAAGTGATGAATATGCTGAGAAACATGAGGCATGAGACAATTTGCGCAGGCTTGCGGCTTACTCTCGGTCTCCCGCTGGGTGGTTGCCAGTTAATTTTCTGGTTGTCACCCCTTCAATTGCTGTTGGTGTGTTGGGATTTGCTCCTTTTATAGCTCTGCTTCTCTGCATTGTCCGGTCCGGCCACTCACAACTTCCCCTTCTGAACTTGGTTGTTTGTCCGATTCTTGGTGTAGACCCTCCGGTCACACTTCCACGTTTCTTGCTGAATGAGGTTATCTGGACATGTCAACGATGATGTGGTTGCCATGGGATCTGGACAACAGGTGTTGACGATCTTCTGTGAGAGGAGGTTTCTAGAGGGACTTTGCAGCAACATGTCTCCGCCTTGCTGAGGCTGTTCCTTCACCCATGGTATCTGCGGTCAGGAGTAGGAATGCCATCCGACTTCGACTGCCAATGCTCGGGGATGGACGGTTGCACTGGGAAGCGTTGGGTAGCAATGCGGTTCACGCTTGCTGCTGCTTACATTTGGTTCTCCCTTGGGGCTGTCTCCAGGGACGTCAGTCCACCTTGGTGTCAGTCTGGTGTCTCTGGGTGTGCTCTTGGCTTGTGGTGCTACGAGTCCTCATGCTTTCCCTCTTGTTTTCCTTGACGCACCTGTGTTTGTCCAGCTCTTCCATATGACAGGATTGTCACTCTTCTTTTTGCTTCTTCTCTGGGTGCAGTGCCATGCTCCTTGTTCCACAAAGGCCAACAGGGCCTGTCCACTTCAATTGTCTCTGAACCATGCAGGCGAGACTTATGTTGCTCTTCTCTGCTGCATGGCAAGGAGCCACTTGCCTTGGTGCCCCTTCTTCAGGCATCTTCTTGAAGCTCCTACTCCGGGTGTTCCCTCCTCTGGGAATGACTTCCACTGTGGGCAGTAGGGAGATGTGGTAGTGGCTGGCCACTTGGAGTGTGCAACTCTCCTCTTGCCTGTCTTGGGTCACTAATGAGTCCGTCTTGAGGCAGTGTGAGGGTGGACACTGCTGTGTTTGGCCCACTTGAGGCTCAGTTGTTGCTGTGGAGACGTAGAGGATCTCCCTGCTGTCTCCAGCAGTGCTTCTTTTCTTTGGAGGGGTCTCCTTTTCTCCTGGGCATTTACCCATGCTGACATGCTTCTGGCTGCATTTGTCATGCACCTTGGACTGCACACACTTTTTCTACTTCTTGGGCGCCCTCTTCTGACACTTGCTGTGTGCGTGTGGCGCTGAGAGTTGGAGCAGGAAGACATTCACAGTGTTGTTACCTGTCCTTAGCACCTCAGTCTCTTTCATGGTGGCAGAACAGCGGTGTTCAGTGACCGCTATGGTGTGTATCGCATCTACTGTGATGTGTTCGGCCTTGTGGTACATATGCCTTGGAGTATTTGCCCTAGCCTCCCTGGGTTGTGCAGGGGCTGATAGATTTTGCCTTTCTCCATTGCCAGTTCCGCTGTAATGCTTTAGGGCGTGTGTGAGAGTTCCTTTGATGCCGGTGAATATCATACACCACCAGCCAGAGCAGCCGCTGTCACACGTTGTAGCCCGAGAGTATCTTCACCGATGCAGCGGTGCTGTAGACCCAGGTCTTGCGTTCTGCGTCTATCTGGCTGCATTGCACCTTCGTGGTCCCCCCACTGGCATGGGACCAGAGTTGAGGCAGGGAGTGTGGGGAAAAGAGCTGTCCAACATTTTCAAAATTGTGACTGTGGATATTTTGGCATGGGCCCTAATTTTCACTTTCTTTGTTCAGGCATAGTACCATTGATGGCCACTAGGCAGCAGTGGGGTGGCATTTCAGTTTATAGGCCCCTGCAGTCCTTCCTCGACCTCCAGGCCTCTGTTGATCTAGGACATGCAGGTTCTGGGCTGTTTGTTGCTTTTGCGTGGTGCGGATACTAAGCAGCTAGGACTTCAGGACAGCATATTGCGGGACAGTGCTGAGGATGCAGGCGCAGGGACCCACTTTGTTGGTGCAGTAAGGAGGCTCCTTTCATGTATCAGCTTTTCACCGTTCTTGTGCATTTAGTGGCTCATGTACTTATTCCTTTCTCGGGCTGCCTCTTGCGTTGTGCACATTAAACTGTGGTGCACTCAGGCAACCGCAAGGTAGCGCTGTGGGCGATTCCCCTCTCCTTCACTGTAGCAACAGTCTCTCTTTGGCGCACCGGCCACGCGGGGGTCTCTGGTATGGCTCATCATGCAGGGGCGGCTTTATTTACGCCCTCAAATGGCGGGGCATTGAAAAGTTGCATGTTGTGTGGCGCATAATGCTCGGACGCGCTACCGCCACTCTAACCAGACAGAGCAGCTTGTCAGGCATGCAAGACCTGCAGACACTTGGGCAACTTCCCTCATCTCAGCTCTCTGGGTCGCAGCAGAGGCGGAGGGTAGTAGGGGTAAGCTGCTAGCACTTACACCTAGTGCACCCTTCCCTGGGGAACTCTGCTCATTGCACCACCCTCGCTTCTGGAGAGCACCCCTTCCCCAGGACAGATGGTGGCAGGCCTCACTGCCGACTGGTACCTTTACAAGTGGGGTGGGGTGTATCTCGTCTCCTTGCTGGCCTCGTGGACACTAGAGTGTGTGGCTTGGTACGGCCTTGTGGTCAACGGGGCCAACCAGCGGGAGGCCTCTCGCAGGGCTGCACTTCCCCTTGCTCCTTTCCAACTTCACAGGGGGTTAACAGCCATCGCTCGGCCTGCGATGTTGGTGTTGGCTTCCTTAGCGTGATTAGGTCTTGCTCCGGTTACACCATAGGCTTTTAGTGTGCCCCAGCGAAAGTAACCGGGCCCATCTCTACTCCTAATACCTGGGTTTCTTGCAGTCTCAGTCTACAGCATCAAAGTGCCTCTGACCCCACGCTGATTGCGACTCTTCCCCCCCCCTTTTTTTTTGCGGCTGCAGAGGTCTTAGTGTGTGGGTGCCAGTACACCAGCTGGGTGCCAACCATCTGGCCCAGTCGTCCCTCTATAGTTTTCTCGTGGGCATCAGGTGTGCCTTGAACGTGGGCTGCTCCCCTCCCCATGAGAGAACAGCGAGCAATGGTAAACGTGGGATCAGACCCGCCTCGTCGCCATTGTTGTATCGGAGCCATAGGCCCACATGGTAACAATAACAGACACAGACACTATATATGAGGTACTATATCTGGCCACGAGCACGTGGACCCGGGTCCTTTTATTAACAGGCTCACTTCACTTGTGACGCCTGTGAGGGATGCGCAGGGGGTGCATGTGGGCTCACTCCCCCATAGGAGTGGTTAACAACTCCGTGCCTGCTGGGACACTAGAACGTGTCTAGCAGGACACAACACCTATGCCTCCCCTGGGGAGGTGTAGCATTCAGACGCATTTCCAGGTTCATGATTTCTCATAAATCTGGAAAAGTGTCTGGTTCCAAGGGTGTTGCGTCAGAATAGCCATAGCAACACCCATGGAACTCCCCTTTAATGCAAAGTGCTGCGTGTGAAGGGACCGTATTTACTAGGACAGGATGCATGGCTTTTCTTTCCTTGCAAAAATGGGGCAGCAAAATGCGCCATCGGTGCGCCAAAAAAGGTGATGCACTGGCGGTGCAAGGGGCTTGTAAATAAGCCTCTTAGAATCTGTACTAGTCTTTTGGGCAGATCATTTGCATCTGTTATGCCCTCACCAAACCTCAGTTGGGTAAGTGGCCACATTCCTTTGTACTTACCGAGGAGTATCATAAAATACTTCACGATGTCTACAGTAAACTTTGCATGAGCAAACTACTTTTGGGATAATTGTCCCTCAGGTTCCATCAAGGGCAAGGCATGGGAGGACTCCACAGTGGGTGCCTTGTCATGGTATTTTTTATTGGAGTCACACGTGGTAGATCCCATTGGCCCCAGAGCTATTTGCAGCCTTTTGGGCAAAAAAATTAACTTGCTCTTACCCCACTGAGAGAACTTCAAGTAAAAGGGAGTTTCTAGAATCAGATACAACTTTCAGAGAATCTCCTATTCACAGGTGGTATCTATGGAGCAATGGCCTATTCCCATGAAATCAGGACACACACACCCACATTGGTATTTACTATTTACGATTTTTCACCAAATCATGTGCACTACAATGAAGAGAATTATTATTTATTAACAGCTCAGCAACATGTATTCACCTTAGGGAAAAAAAGTCAAATATATCTCGATCATGTTTTATCACACATCCTTACTGTACAAATTTTAATTGAATTGGCTGTAGCGGGCCTTCTAACAACACGATTGAGTTAGTTTAGTTATCTATCACTTTGTTTGCTGATATGCAAAGTTATTCAATGACTATCAGCATATCTTACGATGATATCAGGCTTGAAGTTGGAACTCCACGTTTCTGTGCTCTTTCTAGCTTTTTTCCAGGCATAAATTTCAATGGAGTGGGTGGAGTCTGCTCATGCTCGAATCCTGCATTATATGCAGGATATTCAAACAGTTCATTTTGTTTTACGAGGAATGTTATTGCTACTTCCCTTCCATTTTACAGTATGATCGGACACACAACGTCATCTTTCTCATAGATATCTCATCTGCTGCTGCACTCACAAACAATGCATGTACTTGAGAATGGGAATTTTCTTTCTCGGTCTTGGCATCGTGAGTTAGAAAACATGGCAATTCTAGCGCACGCCTATTGTCTAATGCTTGACCCCGTCACATACAAATAGTACACATGGAAAAATTGTATTTCAGTTCACAATTCTTTTTTTAGGAAAACTACGAGAGTCTGCTAATGAGAATCAAGTTATTTGTTCCAAAATAAAGACAATGTTATTTGATAGTAAAATGTTTGCATTTTCATAAACCAACAAGTTGATGTTTTGGGATCACATTATTGCATTTTCAAATAAATAGTTGAAACAGATATATGAGTGAGAATCAGTACTGCTATCTGAAATCCTGATATGTAAATGGTGTGTCTTTGTAACCTGCGTGATAGCACTCAACCTCTGCTACTATATTTACCTCATGCAATTTTGAGATCTGTGTGTTTTTTATTTTTCTGAAAAATACAGCATTTTGGCTCTGTTTTTTCAGGCCAGTGTCTGCTAAGGGGGCAGCTGAAATTGACATAAGCACAGAGGATCACCCCATTCATAAGCTGAGTTCATTTAGAAACATAGTGTCGGGCTCTGTGTACAGCCTGCTGTGAGGGAATAGGCGGTGTATGATTTGGAAGGGTCTCACTGCCTCTCCACGGGGCCCAAAAGCTGTGGAATGGCTGTGTCTTTGGGCCTGCCTGGGCAATGCTCCAATGGGCAGTGTAAGGCGTTGTGTGCAAAGTAGACCAGCTGAAATATGTTGCCACCTGTCAAGGAAACTGTGCATCTGATTTTGTGTCACTAGGGATGAGGCAGAAGAAGGGAAATCACAGCCATCCATAGCCCACAGTATGGGACCGTAGCACCCTAGTGTGCTAGTTTTAGGTAGGAAGTGTAATGTAAACAAAGTAGCAAAGTGCATACACTGTCTAACAGCACAACCCTTCTGTTGGGAAGAAATCAGAAGATTTTCTAATCACAGGTGGAAGGGCTTTCGGCAAACCCAACGCTTAGCCTCCTCCAAACCCCTGACCCCAGTAGCCATGCTAGACATTTTGGGCACTTGCACTTGTGGCCCACTTGATCTTAACAGCCCCTGTGACAATGCCAGGCTGCCAATTATGTGATTAGCAGATCATCTCAAACCAAATGCCCCATAACACTCACCACCCATCTCTTCACCAGCCAGCCCATGTATTTGTGACTCCCGATGCTTACCATGTGCTGGGTTCTTGCAGACCTAGGCAGCGGTCTGTGCCTTTGTGACCCACTCACATGAAATGATGCCTTCTCTGACCTCTTACAAAGGTTGAAAATCAGTGTTTCACTTTTGCAGCATACACATTGCTTACTGTTTCAGATTTGTTTTCCTATTACTTTATTCAATGTTTTATTTGTCCTGCTTCTGATTGAGTCCTAGATTCTTCTCTCTGCTAATAATGATCTTCGCCAGCTCTGACTTCCCATATCTTTCACTGCCCTTGGCTCTGCCGCTCCCTGGCTCCCACTGAAACCAGCGCAGCCTTTATCTCTGACTCAGTGCTACTTTTCTTTCGGCCTTCCCAGGGCAGTCTATAGCCCTGGTTTTCCCTACGTCCTGCTACCACTATGTTTTCCTAGCCCTATCTATCCTTAGTTGAGCATTCATATCTCAAGCTCTTCCTCTCCCTGGCTCACAGGAACGCCGAGCTTCAGTTCACAATCTCCTAACTCTGCGTCTCCGTGGCACACAGTGCCCCTGGACCTAACTATCTATCCCTATCTCTGTTTCTTATGGCCACGCGGTTGCCAAGCGTATTGACTCTTGCAAGCAGGGCCCCTATCCCTGCCTCTCCCTGGCTCTGTCTCCTCATAGTTGTGAGTGTATCCCTTACCACCAGGTCCCATTATACACACTGGTTTGCACTTCAGGCAAAGCAGTGTGGGACAACAAGGATACCCATATCATCCCCGGGCACTAGAAGCTTGCCATCCACAATGCCGAGGAGGCGAGGTTTACTAGAGCACACGCAAAGAGGTGGGAAGTGTCTGCTTTTGACTACGATCATGAAAGACAGAAGGCTGGGCCTTACCTAGTGGGTCAATTCACCTTGCCCAAACAGCCTCTGCAGTGCCACTCCTCCTCCTACCATCCACCAAAGGTCAGAGCTTCGTGAAGTCTAACCAGCAGCCCCTTGCTACCAAAGGTAGCCCAATCTCCAACAATCTCACCACATTGTATGAATCTTCACCCTCGAGCCACAGGAATGCAGGCAATACACTACCTCTGTCTGGGGACGCTGTCCTCACCCTCCATCTTGTGCAGTACTATAACCAGGGGCATCTAACACAAACCCATTTTACTTTTATAATTAATTCTGTCAACCAAACTTGAGGATTAACATCACAAGAGTTTCACTCCTGTATCTGTAGAATCGCCTTCTCAATGTTTGCATTATTTACCCATATATTTTCTCACATTGCTGTTATCTTGAGATTAGTGCTTCCTTCAAGCAGACCGTAAAACACTTGGTGTTACCCAGTATATTCATCCAGTCATTCATTTATCCTACCAACCACTGAGCCGTGCAGTTGACCTTGTTGGAGTACTGGTCTAGTAGTTGCCACACTGTTCACCTTATTCTAAAGTACCTACTACATCATTGTCTTCGCACTCAAATGATGCTGTTTCTTTTAACTTGCATCCTCAATTTGTATGCTATCTATAAATGCATCCTCTATACTTCTATCTATCATGCAAAAAAATGACATTTATGTAAAGCTTTGGTTGCTGCCTTTCAGATTTTTTCTTTCAAATGGCCATCTACTTTTTTTTCCATCCCTGGCATGTATCTCCTCTTTGACCATAATCCACGTCACATTCTTCTCTGCCTTCATCTCTATTAATGTATGCCTGCAAATTGCCTGCAACTTATTTCAAAGATCACAACTCCATCATTTTTTTAAAGTTATACCCTGCAACCTAACAATACCTAATCTCCTTTGACTCGTCTATTAATCCCATCAAAGAGCAACACAAACTCGAATACCTCCCTTCCCACCAAAAGACCAAACTACCACTAATATAATCCATCACAAAAACCTGGAATGAATGCTTGGAATGGTTTTATTGAGCACAATAATTACCAAGTTACCTACTAGGCATTCAAGCAGCTTAAAGTGCTTTAATTCCTCATCTAGCATTGTAAGCGGTAAATACATGCAATTACAATGCAATACAACACAATACAATAAAAAAGTAGGATAGTATAGGCAAAAATGCAACACTACTGGGGAGGGTCAGGTTTATTTGACACACCATGAGAGTGATTAAATATTCCACCAGTGCACTCAGAGTTGATGATTTTTAGTAATATTTTTGAAAAAATGTGCTGTTACACGCGCAATATTTGCCCCGTTTTTTCACAAATTTCTTCAGAAGGAACCTGCAGCCCGTCCTTGTGACAGTAACGTTTGCTTGCTTTGCTCACTCACTCCCTAAAATGTTGGGCATATCGTACTCTCCCTCACCTTTAAATATCATCAGCTAATATTCTCTTGTCCTAGTACAAAGACTGATGATAAATCCAATCATAAGGCAAATCAATTTTAAGTGGTTCCTTGTCGTAAGCCAATAAATATCCCAGAAGTGACTGGCCAGGGACTAATAATACAAAATGCCAGTTCCCAACATAATAACATTCTATGGAGATTTTGTGTACATTTGGCAGAAACATAAGTAGCTCTCGGTGGGGGTGGGTGGATACAGCAACTTTCAAGATGGCAGTGCCATGTTAACTCAAGCTTCCTGATAAGCGGTGTCACTTCTTTAGTATCAGACATCATGGAATGGCTACTGAGAGTAGTCTCCAGCAGGTATCTTCTCCGAAGAGGCCAGTGACTTGCTTGGACTGTATACGACCTGCGGCATGTACTCACAATCTTCTGCAGCTGTCCCCAGGGATTAGTTTCTTCTATTATTGAGTTGGGCCTGCCATCTTGAAGGGCATTTGTGCGCACGTTTTACTGAAAGAAGTCTTCCAGAACGTAGCCTTTGTACATTATTCCCACACTCGGTCAGCCCCAGGTACTTGTGTTCTTTGTTCCTTGTCACTGAATTATTAGGGACTCTGTTCACTTTTCTTTGAGACATTTTCCGGTTCATGCTTCTACTCATGGAAGTGGTACTCTGCGGTAACACATTTTATCACGAGGTCTCCTCTGTCAATTTTCATTCCACTAACTATAAAGAGCATATTTATCTCAATTCATGCGACAATATATAAAGTCTTCCTTTGAAATGAAGTACCTCTATATCAATATATTTCTCCATACATTTACCTAACGTACATGAACATTATTTTTTGTTATGCACTTTCATTTAATGCACACAACCAATATTATTCATTTTTGATAAGTCATTTGAGTTCTAAATTCTACTCTGTTTTTGAATAATACATTTTTTGGCTCTCCTCCAACCGACAGTGTTAAATGGTATATGGAAAAAAACAAAGAAATGTATAATAATTGGTTTGCAAACTACTATTTCCTTCTTGGAATCAGACTGCTCTCTACAAGACATGAAAGATACAACAGTTCAAAAATCAGACACCACCCCAGTGATAATTTCAAAGCCTTTGGCAGCAGCGAAAGTGCCCCAGGGTTTTCACAAAAGGCCTAAGAAGGATCCACCCACACCAGTTAAAACAACTTCAATCTCAATGGAATTTCATTTGATTTGAGATTGATGAAGCACAAACAATTACCCTGAGGTGTCTCAGCACTAAAGAAACAAGGAATAAAATGATCTCAGTTAGGGTTTGGTAAAGAGTCATGTTTTTAGTAGCTTGCAGAAGCTCCAAAGAGAGGGAGTAGATTTTAGCTCTAAGGGTGGCACAATCAAATTCCTTGCTGAACAGGACCTAAGAGCCCTTTTGGGGACGTACGATCTTATCAAAAACGCAATAACATTATCGCCGCTTTAGCGGCAGGAAACTGCTGCTAAAGCAGCGATAAGGGGCTTGATAATATGCCCTTGTGAATTCCCATAGAAGCCCAGGTTCTGTGAAGGCAAAGTACTGCTGTTTTCAACAGGTTAGAGGATAGAAACGGTGCAATTTGTTTGTCATCTGCATATGAGACGATTGATGAACCAAATGATTTTACCAGTGCGGCCAGGGGGGTAACATAGGTATTGAAAGGAATTGGGGTCACTGAGGAACCTTGTAGAACTCCATATGGCAAGCAATATGGTTTAGATGTGAAATCGCCTACGGACACAGTTTGACTCCATCAGAATTTTACATCAAAACATGCCAATCTCATTGTAATATGCATACACTAATAACCCACTAAATCATTTATTCATGTAGAACATATTTTGAGTACAAAAATCATTCACACACATTAACATTTGATTCTACATTCTAATACTATCTCCGTTTAGTATGTATATGCTAAGTCAAATGCAAATGATTAACATATCCATGCTTTCATTAATACTTTCATTTTCTTCTAAATATCGTTATAATATTTTACTTACATAATTTTTAATTAAATTATAGCGTTACTTTTAATTGTGCAGAAGTGTATTTTCATTTCCATGTAGTATGTTGCTATGTTGCTATTGTACTGCACCGCTATGCCTTAGTTTCTGCATTGTAGGCTGAAAACTCTTCAATCGGGGCATATCGTGAACCACAGGAAATGACATGGAGGAAACGCAAGTTAACAGTTCCTAGCCGTTCATTGACTTTATAAAAAAAACTCTATCCAACTGCAATTGTGTCGTTTCTATCCCCAAGATGGCTGAGGATGAGGAACGACCGACCCCCTGTTTTTCAGTGGAAAAATTACAAGTCATCTGTCTGGTGGTGCTCCAAAACTCACCTCAGCTCTATGGGGGATTGACAACCAGTTGAGCCTTGCAGCACATGGACAAACCTGGAAGGACATTGGCACACGTTGTAGTGCAGTGCGTGTTCATAGAGCTGAGGGCCGCAGGTGCTGACCATACCCGAAGACACAAGATATGCTGGTGGCATCCTTTCAGCCACATTTCCATTACACCAGGCTTACACCACTGCACTTGGCAAACCTTCCATGCCCAGCTGGCGGCACACGCATACACAGCTGAAATGCGGTAGTTCTGATTCTTGTGCATTTATGTTTTCCAGTCATGTTTCATGTCTTATTTGTTGTGCATATGTCCATGTTGCCTGTCTCATTTGTTGATTGTTCTGTAAAATTGTGTTGCTGAGTAAATGTTTTCCTTTCTGATGATATGTATTTTAACTAGCACAGCAACCGGTTATTTGAAAATGTGTATTTTAAATAACGATTACCAGCACCATTGTTACATGATATTGTTGTAAAAATTATTGACACTATATTTTGAATTGTCTATATCTTGTATGATATCGTTTGTTTATATAATGTTGGATAAGTATATACAACACAAATCTTAACTATAAGCATATAGTTGCACGCACACAATTATACTTAAAACATGACGCATAAACATTAAAAAATGACGCACAAACAATGACCATTTATATTTGTCTATCATCACATGTCCAGAAACAATCACACTTTGACCGCAACTAATATCTACTTTCCTTTTTGTCATCAGACAAGCATTTAAATCTGTGTGAATTTTGTTCTACAAATTTTAGGGATCACATATAAATATACATATGCTAAGGTGTAGTTTTCTAGTTTTAATCATCAACAAAGGATAATGTTTGAGTGTGACGCAGCTTGTGCTTCAGCTGCATATTGCCTTCTTATATAAAATCAATTTGAAAAGTGTAATCTGTGAAAAGCAACCTGGCATGCCAAAGGACAGGATGTGCTTGGACAATGTTACCTTTTGTCACATTTATTGTTGAATGTTGCAGAAAAGAACTTTAATTTACATCAAGTATTGGGCATACGCAGTCATAATTTCTACCCTTTGTCACATTCCTTTTTTGCAGGCAGTATTGGCACAGCCAAGAAACAAAAAGCACCTGGGACAAAGAACAAGATGGCACTTGTCCGTTAGGCAGGTACATGAACTATTGAGTCACACCAGTGAGGAGGAGGAACCTATCCTAAGCAAGGAAAGGGTGCCCATCTTTGAAATCAGGTGCCATCAGTCCAAAAGAATCTGGGCCTCATTTACTAGGCCTGTTAGGCACCGGTGCGTCACTTTTTTTGATGCATCAGCAGCACAGTGTGCCTGCCCATATTTACAAGGCCATGTACAGTCACTCTGTGTGACTTTCATGGCCTTGTAAATATGGGTCCCATTCACGTATTACTCTTTGTGAAAGGGGCATTCCATGGATGTTGTGCTGTGGGTGTTCCCATGCATCATCCAAGGAACCCGACACAATCCCAGATTTACAGTTTTGTAAAGCTGGGAATGGATCAGAATCCTACTTTCTTCTATTTGTTTCCTTTTTTTAAGCATGCTGTATTTTCCAGCATGAATAGAAAGAGGAAAGTGCCATCAATGATCGTTTTTGTGCAGGAAGGCGTTTCTTCCTGCACAAAAACAATCAACCCAGCAATGTAAGCACCCTTGCAACAGGACGCAAGGGGGCCTGTGCTGGCGCATGGCAACCTATTGTGCCCCAGCACAGGCGAAAGCACACAGATGCATTGTATTGTTTTTAATACGACGCATCCCTCAGCTTTTAAAATGATGCAGCTTAACACAGCAAAATGGCTTGCAGTGGCGCGCTGCATTATTTTTTTGTAAATGAGGCCCTCTCGGTGGAGGCATTGGAGCTCACTAAGGTGTGGAAGAGCTGGACACCACATGGCAGATGGAGGCAAAAATTGGGCTTTTTCTGGTCCAGAATATGAATCATCAGTGTGTCACTAGAGCATGCACTTGTCATCTAGGCCGGGGCAAACCCATCATGAAGTTCAAAAGCCCTCAAAGCCACAACAGCACACTCCAAATACCACTTTTTCAGACTAGTGCCCATCTTGAATAACAGTTGCTGATGGAAGCATTTACCCCAGACACCTATGGCCCTGCACGTGCAACCCCCCTTTTCATCACCAGAGTCTGGCACGATTTGCAACAGGCCATGAAGAAGGATGCTGCTAGCTAGCAAGCAGTCTCTAGGTATGGCCAGGAGATGATTGGGAGTGGCCAGATGCAAGCTGGCCAGCACTGAGCTTTGTAACCTCTTGACTTTCATGACATTAAGCATATTCCCCCATTTTCCCCACTTGTAGTTGTAGGGCCTCCCAGTATGTCTTCCCAAGCTTTTTCCACACCTATGACAGGGTTTTAGGACCTGGATGGCCGTCTGTCCGCATCTGAGGAGGAATGTGTTCTTGTGATGAAATCTTATCACTTTGTGGCTGGGAACCTTTACCCCAACCCAGAGCATCTTTTCTGGCACACCATGGAGATAGAAGGACTTAGTTTAGATCTCTGTTAGACTTTAGTTTTCACTCTCCATTATAAAAACCGACTTTATATTGGGAAGTTTTGACTATTAGTTGGACATGTTTAATGCATACTTTATGATTCCCTCTGGACTTTAATAGACGTTTCCTTTGACATTCTGTGTGTGTTATCTCCATGGCCCACCTTCCTTAAGTTGGCTTATGATTCAAGAACAACGAAATGTTTTTTCTTTTCCATTTCCTCGGGCTGCCACTTTTTAAGATAGCATTTCATTTTAAACATACCTATACACACATGACCCTCTATTTTAGATGTGTTGCTACTTTGTCCCAAATGTATGGGCATGCTTGATGATGGATGTTTTTGATGTATGAGAAATGTAAAACAATGCAGAGTATGTGGTACAATACACTAACATGTGTCTCATACAACCATAATATATAGATGGGAACTGTTTGAATGGTAGGTTCAACTAATGTTCATAATCCAAAAAAAACATTTTTGAACTTGGTCAATCCTGGGTTGTGTGAAATGTTCAGAGCTTTAGTGGCAGTTCTTCTCACTGACAGGGGGCCTTTCACATCTGTGGCTTAGCAATGCTGAGCCCACTGGAGGTACATGTTGGAGTTATGAATTTGAAGGTGGTGCGATTGTGGGAGGTACAGATGGGTTGTTGGTAGAGTTGTTGGTATGTTGATATTGTTCCCAGTTGACGACTGTGGTGTATGCCATGACCCTGCAGATTGCAACAAACCCTTTGGAATAATGTTCTGTATCAGAAAGATAATGCAGGTGTAACTTTGACACTTTTTGGCTGGATGTTTTTACATAGATCACTCCCTCCAACAATATTTGGCTCATCTTCCTGGGGAGCTTCAATGTTATGGGGTGTCTCCATCATTTGTCGAATATGCCTTCCCACAGAGAATTGATACAGGAAAAACTGACCTTCTACAGAATGATTATCCTATTTTCTTCACATGTGAGGCCCTTTGAGAATTGAAACTTGGGAGGATGCAGTATGGAGATGGATGAATGGGAGAGTGATCCTCCTCACCAGCACGTTTTTATTCCTTCTTGATAAAGAGAATACCAAATTTGAACCTATACCGAAGGGAGGAGCACAGGAGTCAGCTGGGGTACGTTAATGCTGAGATGCGGATTACGAGTCCTGTGTTGCCAGTACAATCATCAAGGCTTAAGAGACTGTTTCTTGGGAATTTACAATCCCTAGAATTTGTCTAGGAGGGAGACTAATGGCCAGCCTTGAGGTCTTCATTGAGATGTGTTTGTGGGTTAATTAATTAATTAATTATGTGCTTATATAGCGCTGGAATCACTCCCGAAGGGGTACCTCCGCGCTTCGACCGCTGCGAAACCCTTCCTGGCTTCCCTGAGAGATGGTCCCTTAATGGGTATCTCCAGGGTGAGACCAGGCATCCCCGGCAGTCTGGTGGGGCCGTTAGTGAAGATGAGGCAAGCTAGTGCCCAGAGTTGCCGAGTGTGATCGCTGATCAGAGTGGGCACCGAGGCGAGAGAATTATCGAGTCCGCTGACCCTGGTCCAGAGACCTGCCGCGTCGGGAATCGAACCCTGGTCCCGGGCCGTCCTCTGCTCTCGGGTCTGCCGCTTCTAACCAGTGAGCCACACTACTTCACTATTATTATTATTATTATTATTATTATTATTATTATTATTATTATTATTATTATTATTATTATTATTACTATTATTATTGGACAAATAATTCTATCTTTTCTTACAGCTGTGGAGACCTCAGACATAACCGCTTGGAAGAAAATAGGGTATTCCTCTGGGATTGCATGCCATTCTCCACTTGTGCATGGTAAATCATCATCATCAGGCACCAATAGCTAAAAGAAATTGGCCATTTTACACATTAACTTTCACATTAGAAATTGTGTATATTAATAGAATTCCCATATTAAGCCACATTAGTAATCAGAGGAGGACACTCTTACAGATAAAATTAATACATTTTAAAATTAAGTTTGCAAAGATATTGCTTATTTCATGATCCAAACAAATTAATGTAATTGTGTATCTTATTTGTTCTTGCAACAGATGTTTGATTTGTGGGCAAACCTTTAGCTCTTAGCTGCTTAACCTTGCTTCTGGAAGTTGGTGTTTGACATGTGTCCATAGAACCAGTAGCTGTCAAATAACCAAATGGAGATGCACATTTACACTAATTTATAAAAGGCACACTAACGTCATGAAAGCTCTAAGCTTATATATGAGGCCTGCAATCCAAATATAAAAAAAGTCTTTACATGTCTTGTTATAGGTGTGTTACAGCATCTCAAGTCACCTATAATAATAAACTGATGTAGCTGAACAACTATAAAAACATATCACAGTTGAGTCATAATTGCATAATGCAGGCGGCTAGAGCCAGCAACCAAGGTCAAATGCAGGTCAGGGAGCATCATTACTGTGGCAGTTGAAACACTTTTCATTCTGATGACTTGTTTCTCTAAATTGAAGGGTGATTAGGCAAAGGTGTTATTTATGGCAATATGTTTATATGTTGTACAATTTAGTTCATTGCAGGAAAGTGTCTCTCGGTATGTTATTACTCGTTCTAAGCTGCAGTACTTTTTTTAAACAACTAACTTATATTATACTGATTCTATACGCTTTTGCAACAAGTTACTATCTGCTTTGTGGTGTGAACTTATTCCATTTTAATTATTCATGTCTTCGGCCATACTTTCTTTTTGATACATAAATGCAGATATGGATGTAAATTTAGATGCAAACGCAATAAGTGCATAGCTTATTTGATAATTCAAAGGTTACAAGATTAAACGACATTATTTATGTTATTAGCACATGTAATAATGTCATATTCTTCCCTGACCTGTAGATGGCAAAGGGCTGAAATGCTATTTTAAAGATATCCCTTAATGTCTGATATACCTAAAGAGAAGTACATAGTACTGACACCAGTAGACGCTATATCAATGAAGATGTGTATATGAAATAAAAATGATATATGTGATATTATTGTACATATTTATTACCATAGTTCTTAAAAAACTATTTCATACATCCCACATGAAAAATGTTGCTCCTTCAGCGGAGGTATGCCCACTCTGCGTTACACTTCAAACTCAGTTCTGGCAACATTTTGCTAACCTCTGCGTTGTTGAATTTTTCCTATGCTCTGCTCACCAATGTTAAGGTGGTGAGTATAAGCAAGAATTTCCTCCCCTAACCCGATCTCGCACACCATGATGCCTCTCAGATATATTACTTAACACCGGTGTCATGGCATGTTGCAACCATTCACGTGGAGAAAGGTACCGCTGGAGTAGAACATCTCCTTGAGCAGCAGAAAGAAGCAGCTCCATCTGGAGTGCTGCATGGTGCGGTTTGAGCTGATGGTATGGCAAGGAACAACCTCCCAGCACTAAAAATCAGCCCGATGTGCTGAATTCCTCCCTCTTGCATAACTTTGCAGAATCTCGCTGAGTTTTTCTGTAATTCCACATAATTACCCAAAGTGAAACTCCATGAGCTTTGTCTACCCCTACTAAAGATGTGCAGGCTCAAAAGAATTGAGGTGAGATTAATATTATAGGACGCAAAATGACACAATATTTAGGAAATATATAACATTTTAAAACCTTTAACCCGTTGTAAACACTGTCAAAATTAATTGCAAGTAGGTAAACACACAGTGAATAAAAATATATATTATACACACGATGGACACCGATGTGTAGTTTATTTAGGTCCATAGGAAAGGCATTCTTTGGTTAGCTAATAATTTCAGCACAGTTTGACAAACCTGCAAGTACATTTCCCAAAAATGTTCATTCAATTTGGCTCCTTCATGGGAAGTTGGAGCCAAGACGTCAGCAAGAAAAAGAAGAAGGTCCGAAAAATGTGGTTTCCCATATTCATACCCTTGGGAAACTTTGCTCTCCAATACAAAAAAAACCACTGAACATAAATGTACCAAATGTGGCAGACAGTAAAAGTTTTACCAGGAGAACCTGCATTTTGTGATTTGATGTACATGAGCCATTTTCAAGAAATGTGTGTTTAAAGTGTGGCTCGGTTTGGTGATGAAGAGTTTATTCTTTAGAAAAAGAGATATCTTGACAGTTTGTCCCTTAGTACAATACTGAGTACTCCCTCTGTACCAAAGTTCAATGAGTTTCTCAAACCTGATTGGTCGAGGGAGCTTTTACTCCTTTGGTAGCAATACGGCAGTGCCAAACTGATATGATTGACGAAAATGTTGCTGCCACTATTACAGGACTCAGGGAATTCACCCTGATTTCTGAAATAAAAATATAGAGCATATAAGAGGGTAGGCTGAGCAAAACCGGACTCCTAGACCCAAGTATGGGGGAAAAAGGGAAGGTTACAGTATATAAAAAAATTATGTTTTTGTTGGAAACACAGTACTACTACAGTGAGATTAATCCAGGCCACTATGAGGCACTGCTGTACTTTCATTCCACTGTTAGTGTGTGAAAGGACTGCTGTACCAAAAATCGTAATAAAAAGTGAAAGAATAACAACTTCTTGCAGGGCTTAATGCAAGGCCTGACCTCAGGAAAGACCATGTGGAATAACCCCACTGAGAACAGCCTTCAGCATCTGTTCAGCTGGGGTTGCCTCCCCTTTGGGGGGGTGGGGTGCTTGGCTGAAGGCTGTTAGCAGTGGGGGATTGGTCGATTGGGCACCTTATAGTGGGTTGGGAATGGATTGGCATGTGGGCAACCCCTCTCTCCACAATGCCAAAGACCATGCACACAGGGGGTTAGCTAATCCAGGAGGATTGTTGGATACATGTTGCACATTGATGATAGTTAGGGACAGACATGACTTTTGAAAAGGACTGTCTTTTGCATGGTGAACCCCCAGATTTGTGCCTGCACTGTTTTTGCAGGCTGTAGAACCCTGCAACCTATCAACGCTAACTAATGGTAAAGTTCTAGATCTACCTCTTTCAACATGATGGCATACTTCTGATTGGTATGTTCAACTTACCTATAAGTCCCTAGCATATGGTACAGAGTGTACCTAAGGCCTGTAAGATAAATGACACTAGTGGACTGCAGCACCCATTGTGCTACCCACTGCAGTGACATTGCAAACATGTATACAGGCTTACCATTGGTAGATGGCTGTGCAGTTTTAAACAGAAACGTTAACCCGTTAAAATAACCTCATTTTGACCAGTGAAAATGATCCTTTTCAATGTTAATACATCTTCCCTAAGTAGGCCTTTTTGCCCATAAGGCAGGTGAATAGTATTTAAAAGTCCGACATGTCAACGTTTAATGTTACACATATCCTACACAGTGAAAAAGCCCCAAAAGCTATTTCCATTGTATAAAGAATGGCTATTCGAATTCACTGGATTACATTATTACGATTATTAATGTTAAGTCTTGATAGGAAAAAGCTAGAAATGGAATTCAAAGATGGTTTTTAATAGTTATTTAAAATCCTATTTGGGTGGTAAAATATATTTTGTAAATGACTATTAGGAAAACGGTACTGGTGGCTGAATAGCCCTCTGTATGAGGTGTTAACTTGCATTGGGTGTGGGGAGGAGGTTTTGTTCCCTTGCCATGATGGCTTTTGGGCGGTGTACAGGAGGTTATTTAAGAGGCCTGCTCTGTCACAGGCAGATGAAACTGCTGCTTCCCTTTGGTTCCCCAGTCAGGCAAGCAACAACCCCAGGGGGATGGGAGATGCCCCGGAAGTGATTTTGCTTCCACTGAGGAGGGGGTGGCTCATTTCCACGGTCTACCTCAGAGGTCGCCCTAGGAACTTTGCACATGGGAGAATGGTTCTGTCAACTTGATTTTAGTTAGAAAGGGGCACTGCGGGATGGTTTGCAGTAGTGCACACAGGACCTCCAGTAAAAGTGGGTAGGGTTATTCCTGGGAACATCTACCCTATTGGTTAAGGAGTGGCCCACTATTCCCCCCTCCCACAAACTTGTGCTAGGCATAAATGTGCCATCCAGAGTACCATACTCAGATCACATTCGGGACCTGTTGAAGAAGAGAAACAGACTGGACTTGCTGTCATTTTCAGAAACCTGGGGCCTAGAAGCTCTTTGGCTTCAAGATCCTCTGAAAGACTGGGACTAAACTGCCAAGACAATCTGGTCAATGTGCGATGCTGCTGGTGCCAAAGATTCAGGATGCTCCTGCTCGAAGGTTTTTCACAACAGCAAATCTGAATCAGCTGTAGCTTCAGAAGAAGGTAACTGCCATCATAGAGCACTCTTCAGCTACATCCTGTAGAATTAAAAAATGTGCAAAAACCAAGCTCCTAAAGAATGAATAAGTCCAAAAGTAGAAGTCTTCATCGAACAAAGGTGCCAAAAATATCTAGCAAACACAAGGAGATGATGGATGGAGCGCTGAAACTGTTCAGACACTCACCCCCAGTCACAAATCTGGGCTGAATACATAATCGTTCTTTAGCTCACTTCACCACCTCAGTTCAGACCCAGCCATATGCCAGTCAGTCTTGACCCTGTGCCTAATGGGAACAGTCCGGCCTAAACTGACAAGCCAGGTCTTCCCTGAACCCGAAAAAATCATCCTGGGACCGGCTTCAGGGTAACACCCCTCATCAGCCAGGCTTTCTTGAATCCAGTGGTAAAGTGAGCAAGGGATCCTCATCTTGGCATACCCTGCAAACTTGTGGAAAACAAAGCAAACACAAGGAGATGGTGGACAGTGTGCTGAAACTTTTCAGACACTCACCTCCAGTCAAAGATCTGAGTTGAATCCATCATAGTTCTTTAGCTCTCTTCGCCACCTCAGTTCAGACACAGCAATATGGAAATCAATCTTGACCCTGTGTCTCATGGGAACAGTCCAGCCCAAACTGCCAAGCCAGGTCTTCCCTGAATCAGAAAAAAACAGTCTGGGGCCTATTTCGGGGTAACACCCCTCATCAGCCAAGCTAGCTTGAATCCAGTGGTAAAGTGAGCAAGGGTCCCATGTCTGGGCATACCCTGCCAACTTGGGGCGAACAAAGCAAACACAAGTAGATGATGGATGGAATGCTGAAACTTTTCAGACGCTCACCCCCAGTCACATATCTTGGTTGAATCCTTCATTGTTCTTTAGCCCACTTCAACACCCTAGTTCAGACACAGCTCTATGCTAACCAGTCCTGACCCTGTGCCTCATGGGAGCAGTCCATCCCTAACTGCCATGCCAGGTCTTCCCTGAACAGGAAAAAGCATAATGGAACCAATTGAGGGGTAACACCCCTTATCAGGCAGGCTAGCTTGAATCCAGTGGCAAAGTAAGCAAGGGCCGCACCTCTGGGCATACCCAGCCAACTTGGGGTGAACAAAGCAAGCACAAGGAGATGATTACGTAGTGCTGAACCATTTCAGACACTTACCCTCATTCACAGTTCTGTGTTGATTCCCTCATCGTTCTTTAGCTTGCTTTGCCTCCTCAGTTCAGCCAGCCAAAATATCTAGCCAGCGAGGAACCTTTCTTGGGTGTGATGTTCAAATTTGTCCCACTTGAAGCATTCCCACCAAAAGTCCTCAGCTTGCCCTTCTCACAGTTATCTGATTTCATGGGGTCATTTCAGTCATAGCCTGCTCCCCTGCCCCACTGTGTATTTTTGACTTCCCGTTTCTGAAACAAAGTTACACTCCATCACTGTCAGCCTTAACTCGCACCTAGGTACTGGTCAAGTAGAGGAAAGCCCTTGTGATGTAACAATTGTTTGTGCTATTTTTATATATTGTAATTAATAATGTTGGTGTTTTGCATTATTTGTAAACATTTATTTTATATTTATAAATTGATTTGGGAATTTTCTTGTGTTTTATTTTGGCTTTATTATTGTTTTGGTACTACATATATACTTTACACACTGCCTCCTGTCTGCTCTGTGCCATAACTAACAGGGAGTTTCCTCAGGTTTATTTTGTGGCTTTAGTGGGTCAATGCAACAGGGTTTGTGGAAATTACTTGGAGGTTGTTTTTAGGAAAGTAATATCTGCTTCTTATGGTTACCCCCTATTTTCGTTTGATATTATATTGTTTTTGACTAGTATGACTGGGATCATGCTAATCAGTACCCTAGTCTATCTGCTTTCTCGCTAAAATGTTAATCAGGTACTTAGGTACAATCCAGATTGGATACTGGGGTACCCTTGTCAGTTCCTAGTATATGGTACACATGTACCCAGGGCATAGTTACCACAGAGGCCTCCCCTGGGCTGACACATGTATTATGCCACCCATGAGAGGCAATGCAAAATGGAACTACAGGCCTTCTTATGCAGCCTGTGTAAGATGGTGCATGCACCACTTACTTTAGATGGTAAACAGACATAATATTGTTTCCAAAATATCGACTGGACAAAATATAGACTAGACAAAATATAGACAACAAAAATATCGACTAGAATAGCCAAAATATCGAATCAAAAATATAGACTAGACATAATATAGACTAGATAAAATATAGACAACAAAATTATCGAAAATAAGGTAAGTTATTAATATTTAATATTATTTGTGTAATATAAATCTGTAGCGGGTTGTGGGTTTATAGGGGAATAGGGTGGGAAGTAATTTAATGATAAATAAGTAATTATGTAAATTTAATCTAATTGTTAATTAAATAATAATTGGTACTTAATTAAAACATAATTGTTAATTAATTTAAAATGAATAATTGATAAATAATTAATTTTTAGTAATTGCTTTTCTGTAGCGGGTTGTGTGTTTACAGGGGAATAGGGTGGGAAGTAATTTAATTATAATTAATTAATTATGTAAATTTAATCTAATTGGTAATTAAATAATAATTGGTAATTAATGAAAATATAATTGGTAATTAATTAAAAATAAATAATTGATAAATAATTAAATTTTTGTAATTTATTTTCTGTTGCGGGTTGTGTGTTTATAGGGGAATAGGGTGGGAAGTAATATAATTTTAAATAAATAATTATGTAAATTATTTATAGTTTTAAATTAATTATTAATTGGTAAATATTTAAAATATAATTGGTAATTAATTTGAAATAATTAATTGGGAATAGTAATTTTCACCCCTACGCTATCCAACGCTTTCCCTACTGTTGCACCCACTGGAGTTGGAATAGTAATTTTTACCCCTACGCTATCCAACGCTTTCCCTACTGTTGCACCCACTGGAGTGGGAATAGTAATTTTTACCCCTACGCTATCCAACGCTTTCCCTACTGTAGCACCCACTGGAGTGGGAATAGTAATTTTTACCCCTACGCTATCCAACGCTTTCCCTACTGTTGCACCCACTGGAGTGGGAATAGTAATTTTTACCCCTACGCTATCCAACGCTTTCCCTACTGTAGCACCCACTGGAGTGGGATTAGTAATTTTTACCCCTACGCTATCCAACGCTTTCCCTACTGTTGCACCCACTGGAGTGGGAATAGTAATTTTTACCTCTACGCTATCCAACGCTTTCCCTACTGTAGCACCCACTGGAGTGGGAATAGTAATTTTTACCTCTACGCTATCCAACGCTTTCCCTACTGTAGCACCCACTGGAGTGGGAATAGTAATTTTTACCCCTACGCTATCCAACGCTTTCCCTACTGTTGCACCCACTGGAGTGGGAATAGTAATTTTTACCCCTACGCTATCCAACGCTTTCCATACTGTAGCACCCACTGGAGTGGAAATAGTAATTTTTACCCCTACACTATCCAACGCTTTCCCTACTGTAGCACCCACTGGAGTGGGAATAGTAATTTTTACCCCTACGCTATCCAGCGCTTTTCCTACTGTTGCACTCTTTGGAGTGGGAATAGTAATTTTTACCCCTACGCTATCCAACACTTTCCCTACTGTTGCACCCACTGGAGTGGGAATAGTAATTTTTACCCCTACGCTATCCAACGATCTCTTTAATGTAGCACCGACTGGAGTGGTTACATTTAATTTAAACCTTTTGCTATGCTATGGTCAATATGATCTATATGTTTTATTAATAACATGTATTTAAATATATATATGTATTATTATTATTAATTTTTAAAGTTACATTAATTATGTAATAATGTTACATTTATTTAATAATTTTAGCTATGTTTATATTAAATATATTTAATATTATAATAGTTTTAACTTATTTTAAAGACATTAAAAAAACGATATTTTGACAGTCTATATTTTTAACACTCGATATTTTAAAATCGATATTTTTGTACTTACCCTTAGTAAAGATAGAAAGTCGATATTATGTCCCTCGATATTTTGGCATCGATATTATGGCAACTCGATATTTTGGCTGTAGATATTATTTCAGTGATCCACTTTAGATATAGGGTTACTATATCTATAGGTCACTACTCTTAAATCCTATCAGTCACCCCTCTAGCAGGCCATGATAATCATGAAAACAGGGTGTGGGTTTTTTGTGAGAGGGTTTCCCTGCATGAGCAGAGTGCACTGCTTTCCTTGGGCTCCTCTGATGAGTCTCCTGGTCCTTACTAGGCCAGACCGTAACCTTACTCGACCTTCTTCGAGGGTTGCCGCTGCTAAGGCTTGTTGGCGCTCCCGCCGGACACCGACCCTAGCACTCGGCATCCTTTATGGGACAGCATGTATCCGGCTCCTTGTCAACCTCAACATCTCCTGGGCCCCGTGGCTGCAAAGTCAATGTCTCCATATTCACACTTGAAGCATCCGACATCGGTGGGCATTCGTCTACCGAGCCCCTGCTCACTCCTGAGTGACCCAGACTCTGTCCCCTCTGCTTTTAGGTTCCTTCCATCAAGTATACACCTCTGGGTTCCACTGGACACTTTCTTCTTTCCAGCAGTGGCATTTCTTTGAAGTTTTTCATTGAGATCAACAACGGTTTCTGATGCCACTTCAGCCCTATGACCCCAGCTTCCCTGGGATAGGTAACTCTGGTACTTTGGTATCCACGGGTGGGGTGGCTCTCCCACCTTGTATGCTCCAAAAGGTTTATTCGTTATCCACTGGGAATCCTTACATTTTAAAACCACAGCAGAAACTCTCTCATTGAATAGTACGTAGCAAGCAGTTGTGTTCTCACGCTGCACCCGTCCTCCGTGGGGGTCCCTCCTTACTCACCTTGGGTTCTTCCTAGGGGTCCCAGTGATTCTACAACCTCTAGACACTGACTTGACTTGAGTCGTGGTTTTTATACCACTATTTTAGTATATGGTTTAGTCTCCCCCTGGAGTCCACTGTGTATTAGTGCTACTTACGATTGGTTCTGTGCTACTGTATTGTGTGCTTTGTGTTTAACTGTGTGTAGCAGATACTGTGAGGTATTTAAGATGTTTTATAATAATAGGTACATATTTTATAGCAACAAAAAACACTACGGTGAGGTAGGACCCAGGGGAATATTTAGAGACCTAGCTCTGGACACGCCCCCCACCGATACGAAACAACAAAGAAGTGCCAGAGGGTCTACCAAAGAAGTAAGGACTTACAGTGTATAAAGTGCAGACAAGGGACAAGGGACCCCTAAAGCTGACCTGTAAATTGTGGTGTATAATGACAACCTGAATAGATGGTCAGAATCACCCATCAGTCACCCCTCGAAACCACCCTTCATCATTTGGGATATTTTCAAAACCATCCATGCAGGTATGTATTACTCAGTATTAAAGAGACCTAGATGTGAAAAGGTCTCCTTCACTGAGCAAACAATGGTATGGTCCGCCACTCCTCCGGGCTAGTGAATGGTCAAAATGTGGTGTGACTGGGGAAGTGCAGTGCTAAAAATGTGAAAAATAATAATAATGTGTGTAACTAAAATTGGATGAGGGAGCACAGAACAGACTTTATTCGGATGGTGCTCACTCCGCCAATGTTAAAAAATTATTAAAGACAGTTAGAGAAAATATACTGTCTAGAGGTGGAACTGGGTCGACATGTTTCAGCAACCAAGGGACACAATTGTCCTTGCTTTCATCAGGACCTTAACAACAATTACATGCTACTGCATACATAAAAATAACTGATAAGTGACAACTAAAAATAGGTGTGACAGACAAGTACAGAGATCACCTGCGGTATCTAAGTGAAACGTCTTGTCTTTGACTCACAGCTTATGTCGTTCACTGAAAGGTCAGAACACAAGAGGGTTACATGTCACATGTACTGGCTTCATACAAACAACCTCACATTTGGGCCAAGTCTAATAAGTATAGACCTTAGACTAAGTATAGCTGAGGACGCTGACTTTAAACACTCAAAACAGTAGTGTGATAGGTATAACATATTTGGATATATAATTTATATGCCACAAAGGACAGGATCACATCTTACCATAGCTTGTAAGTAGTGAAGGCCTCACCCCACCTGGCAGTGGCTCAGGGATTAGAGTGAAGCACCGCTCTATAAAACATAATGGAAAAAACGTATTTCTAAAGTGCACAGAAAACGCCATATCCAAGTATCCTTCAACAAGTTTAAAAACAAAAATGTGCGAAGTTGTGCTAATTCGCATCAAGATTGTAAGAGTCTCTCACGGTATGGGAATAATTTCGGCATGTTATATAGTATCCCCGGGAAAAGACTCTTATCACAGCTTACGCTCGATATACCAAGCGTATATATAGAGACCTCTATCACAAGGAGACCTACAGTAGGCTGCAGCGTGAACAAACGGTATGCGTCTGCTCGTATGGTAATGATTCATATCAGTTTTACAAGGTTTCTCAAAGTTAGTTAGCAGTCTACCGTGAAACAGAGACTCGCGAATCAAGAAACGTGCAAGCTGTAAGACTGAAGGCTCGCGCTAGATTAACCTAATCTTGGGCACAAGAGAGAAAGTGTAACAGTCATACCTTTCCGTCGGTACTTCCTTGTTGGCGTCTGGACCAACTGGGGAGGCGCCGAACCTTCGACGGAGAACTCAATAAAAGCTCGTTCCTGATTGGCAGTCATATCCATGTGACTTACTCCACACGCCACATGATTGGCTATTCGGCGTGATATGTGTAAGTGTAATCGGCATTGGATATTAGGCCGTTACCATGGGTACCCTTCGTGTGTTGAACAACAAAAGTTAAAGAATCAAAGCGGCAGAAAGTTTATAAAGCATCCACGTTATCGCCCATATGGCAAGCGGTCGCACAATCCATAATCCTCAGGTTTGGATAGGACAAATTCGGAAAAGATTTCAGAGAGGATCGACGACCGACGGAAAGGTATGACTGTTACACTTTCTCTCTTGTGCCCAAGATTAGGTTAATCTAGCGCGAGCCTTCAGTCTTACAGCTTGCACGTTTCTTGATACGCGAGTCTCTGTTTCACGGTAGACTGCTAACTAACTTTGAGAAACCTTGTAAAACTGATATGAATCATTACCATACGAGCAGACGCATACCGTTTGTTCACGCTGCAGCCTACTGTAGGTCTCCTTGTGATAGAGGTCTCTATATATACGCTTGGTATATCGAGCGTAAGCTGTGATAAGAGTCTTTTCCCGGGGATACTATATAACATGCCGAAATTATTCCCATACCGTGAGAGACTCTTACAATCTTGATGCGAATTAGCACAACTTCGCACATTTTGGTTTTTAAACTTGTTGAAGGATACTTGGATATGGTTTTTTCTGTGCACTTTAGAAATACGTTTTTTCCTTTATGTTTTATAGAGCGGTGCTTCACTCTAATCCCTGAGCCACTGCCAGGTGGGGTGAGGCCTTCACTACTTACAAGCTATGGTAAGATGTGATCCTGTCCTTTGTGGCATATAAATTATATATCCAAATATGTTATACCTATCACACTACTGTTTTGAGTGTTTAAAGTCAGCGTCCTCAGCTATACTTAGTCTAAGGTCTATACTTATTAGACTTGGCTCAAATGTGAGGTTGTTTCTATGAAGCCAGTACATGTGACATGTAACCCTCTTGTGTTCTGACCTTTCAGTGAACGACATAAGCTGTGAGTCAAAGACAAGACGTTTCACTTAGATACCGCAGGTGATCTCTGTACTTGTCTGTCACGCCTATTTTTAGTTGTCACTTATCAGTTATTTTTATGTATGCAGTAGCATGTAATTGTTGTTAAGGTCCTGATGAAAGCAAGGACAATTGTGTCCCTTGGTTGCTGAAACATGTTGACCCAGTTCCACCTCTAGACAGTATATTTTCTCTAACTGTCTTTAATAATTTTTTAACATTGGCGGAGTGAGCACCATCCGAATAAAGTCTGTTCTGTGCTCCCTCATCCAATTTTAGTTACTCACATTATTATTATTTTTCACATTTTTAGCACTGCACTTCCCCAGTCACACCACATTTTGACCATTCACTAGCCCGGAGGAGTGGCGGACCATACCATTGTTTGCTCAGTGAAGGAGACCTTTTCACATCTAGGTCTCTTTAATACTGAGTAATACATACCTGCATGGATGGTTTTGAAAATATCCCAAATGACGAAGGGCGGTTTCGAGTGGTGACTGATGGGTGATTCTGACCATCTATTCAGGTTGTCATTATACACCACAATTTACAGGTCAGCTTTAGGGGTCCCTTGTCCCTTGTCTGCACTTTATACACTGTAAGTCCTTACTACTATGGTAGACCCTCTGGCACTTCTTTGTTGTTACATATTTTTTAGCTACTGTGTGGTTCTCCCTTCATTTAGCCAATACAATAAGGTTGCAATCTGTTAAAACCAGCTGCTTAACATTCCTTCAGGACTTAGCCTAAGAGCAGCTCTCCACAGATACCACTTGGATAGCTTTCTAAGGTTATCTTTGACTTCTTAAATCACCATAACGGTTGTTTGGACTGGTACAAGATGCCCACTTTAATTAGTGGACAGCATATACCAGGCCAACTTCTCACATTAGTACTCAATCCCTGTAAATAATTGACCAATTTCTTACAATGACAAACAACATAACATTTCTACGTTCGTTTTCGCCCTGTAAAAATGTTTCTAAATATGAACACCTTTACATTTTATCAATGATTTTTACTATGCTTTTCTTTTTAGGGGGTTAAGCTAAAGATAACTGAAAACCAGGATGTCCAATCTTAGGAACCAAAATAAAAGAAACCGTTTTTACAAGTGGGCTTGGGGCTACCACCTTGATCTTCCTAGCAATGGCACTCACTGGCAAAATGAACTTTGCTGCAGTCCAGACAAAGTTTCCAGCTCTGGCAAAGCACTGATCATAGTCCTCCAGTTGGTGCGCAGGAAAATCGAGGAGAAGTATGCCTCCATGAGCCATGATGTGCTGAAGGTCAGTGACAGATGAAGGCACCTCATGCTACTTGGAGGAAGAGGATGCCACTGTTTTGGTTTATTTGCCTAGGTTTAAACGAACATCAATGATGACCCCCAAACTTTTGGCTTTGCTGGTATGAGTAGGAAGGGTTACCATTTCTGCAGGCCAGCAAGGTGCTGAACAAAAGTTGGGGTTATTGTCGAGCAGAACCACCTCAGTTTTTCCGGCATTGAGCTTGAGACAATGTTCACTCATCCAGCAGTTGATGTGTCTTTTACAGTTACGAATGCTATGACTGGTATTGTTTGCATCATTGGAGGCTGAAAGCATGATTTGCATGTCAGCTGCATAGGGGGTAAGAGCAAAGCTGAATTATTGGACAAGTGAGGCCAGTTCTGCAACAGACAGGTTAAAGAGGGTGGGACTGGGCGAAGCTCCCCCCAGAAAACCACAGGGCAGGCGGAAAGTGTTTGAAGAGAAGGCATCGATATTGATGGCATTATCCTTATCTGACAAACAAGAATAGAAGTTTTAAGGCAAGATTTCTTATACCTATTGCTTCCAAGCGGTGAATCAGGGTGGGATGATCCACCGTATCAAATGCAGTGGATAGGTCCAACAGGATCAGAGCAGCTAATCCACCGTCGTCAAAAATAAACTTACATTCATCCACCACTTGGTAAGGGCAGTCTCTTTACTGTGTTCCGATCTAAACCCAAATTGGGTGGAATCAAGGCAGTTATTTTCCTTGATGAAATGATTCTATTGAGTTTTCATCACCTTTTTGACTGTTTTAGCAGGGAATGGAAGTCTAGATGTTGGCCAGTAGTTGGCTGGATCTTCAGGGTCCAAGTTTCATTTGTTTAGCAGTGGCAGAATGGAGGCTTGTTTCCATTGGGATGGGAAGATGCCTGTTCTAAACATGGGGTTGAAGATGTCAGATGCAATAATATGAGGGACCAACTTGATAACTGAGGGTGAGCAAGGTTTGTCTTGTGAACCTGACTTAAAGATTAGAATGAGATATTTTATTTGTGCAGCAGAAACCGGAATTAACGAATCAAAGAAGTCCATTGCTGGGTCATTGACAGGGAGACCAGCCCTTTTATCTTGATAAACGTCAGGAGATGGTTGCCGGAGTGATTAAAGTAGCCAACAATTAAATTAATTTTGCTCCTGAAGTGCAAGGCGATCTTGTTGCAGAAAGACTGACTGACCCAGTCTCCTTTATCAGGTTGTTTGATGAGTCTGTTGATCACCTGATATAGTTCTTTTGCAGAATTCTTAGCAGTTTCGATTTGCGAAAATAAGTCAGATGCCGTTTCCTTTACCAGAAGAGACTTGTTGTTGGTAAATGATAGTTTGAATGTTTCTCTCTCATCAGCGTCATATTGCGCTCTCCATTTCCTCTGTTGTTGCCTGCAACATTGTCTGTCTAGCCTGAGGGCTTCTGAGAACCAAGGAGCAGATCTTTATTATGGGGGCCCTTTCGGAGAAGGTCCCACAAGCCCTTCTTTTGACATCGAAAGTCTGCAACAGCTTTTCCTCTTCCCTTTTTTCTTCCTTTTTTCTTTCCCTCTTGGTAAGTGGTCCCACTAGAGGCTGAGGTACAGCCTACTTTGATTTGCCTTAAATAATGAGGTCTTGAATAGTGAGGTTGAGCCAACAACTGTCTCCCAAGGGTCTGGGTCATCTCAGTCTCGTGGGAAAATCCCCTTTTAATTGCAATGGTGAATTTGTATTTGTACCTTCAGTGGCCTGGATTGTACAGTGAAACTGCTTGCCGACGTTGCATTTCAATTTTTGATTCGACCAAGATGTCAGGCTTCAGTATTTATTAAAGGGAAGCTGTTAAGTCACAATTTCAAAATCAATATTACTTCAGCCATGCAAGATAGATGCTCACTCTGACTAATAATTAAAGGGGAACATTCACAATAATTATTATCCTGTTTTTGCCACTTTTGTCTGTGCACTTGTAACCAGGATATTCAGGACCTCCACTCTCACATCTATGCCTAAAGCGGATAGAGCTAGCGTGTTTAAGAGATCAATATGGTGTTGCAGTTTAACTGGATGGTAGGTTAAGGTGGTTACTACTTCTTATATTGTCTTAAGCAGTGTTGCCCAACTGCGCTTGGTCCAGCTGGTTGTTAGCTTGTTCGGGGAACATCCTTCTTGCTTAAACCTGAAGAATGCAGCTCCTTAGGGTGACTTCTGACACAGATGGCATTACTGTGCCCCTCTTCTGTAAAACCCAGTTGCTGTTGTGCGGTCGAGGATGGTTAATTTATGATGTTGTTAGGAGTTGTTGTAATAAGTGCCTCAAGTTGTGGGGCAGTAGGTGGGGAATCCGGTACAAAGTCTGGTGATGAAAGAATGTTAGTACTTTTTCATCTGTCTGCCTTGAATATCATTTTGCTCAACGCTTGGCTGGTCTTTGTCACAATATTCACTTTTGAAACTTGCCGTTGCGGCCCTTCCTCTGCCAAAGCGGCCGGGTCAGAGGAGGGAGGAGGAAGGTGGGGAGGGTTCGGGGAATATAAAAATTAAAAGTAAATAAATACAAAACTTACCTTAACGCCGCCACATCACGCTCTTCCTGCTTCTGGGCACAGGCTCCCAGACTGCACTGTGGCCAATCATGACACTGCATGAAAGAAGTGTCGGGATTGGCCTGAGTGCTGGCAACTTGTGCTCCCAGACAGACTGGGAGCCTGTGCCTGCTCTCTCCAGCCACAGCAACGCAGCTGGGGCTGGAGAGACCTTCAGTGCTCATGAGAGTTGGCCAGCCTGAGACGGCCAGCCAAACCCTCATGCGCAGTGAATGGAGTGCCCATCACTTCCCTACCAGCAGTGCTATCCCCTTGACCCACCACAAAACTCTTCAGAGTCCTGGGGAAGGTCCAGGAGATTCAAATAACCCTGTTTTATTATCTCTTTATTTGCTGATGGTGGCAGGGGGGTGGCGCTCCTCTGATCTAATGAAGCCGCCATTGCTGGAAACTAGGTGGCGTTAGAGTATCTGAGTATATTCAGAGGCAATCAAGTCCCATGTTATAGATACTTTACAGTGGCAGTTTTGTCTGGTTGCAGTGGTCATACTTGCAAGGGGAACTGTATGGAGCTTGCTGTGAGATTCATTGCTGCTCACTTGTAGTGCTGGGAACGCTGAAGCTAAACCATGTCAAGCGATGTGTCATTTTAAGGTCTGTTTAGATGATTAGTTTTCTGCATATCCGTCCGACTGATCAACTACTGCATGCGAGCAAGTAGAGGGCATGTTTTTCTTTTTTCTGAGGAATTTCAAAATTGAGTATTGTTTCACCTTTTTCCAAGACAAATGATGGCTTGGCTCAACCCAATTATTAAACCTGGTTGGTATTGTGCAAGAAGGCACATCAACTGTTTTGTCCTGAAGCAGAAATTGGTCTGCAGTTCTCGACTGCGCTTGAAGTCCCATTCCTTTTTGGCTTTTTGGCCATTATAGTTCATATTTGGTGGCCCAGTCTGTATATCTGCCAGAGAAACAATGCCAGAGCAGCAAAAGGCTATTGCAGGAGTTATTGCGTGATGATGCCTCAAGGTCCTGACTGGGCACGCGCAGGATCCACCGAGCGTCTGCTGTAGTCTACTGGGCCCAATGGCCCACTTCAATACTGGAGTGCCAGGAGTTAAAGCAGAGTACAGGGGCAGGTGCAGGTGAAAGAGTGAGTAAAAGCAGGGAACAAGAAGCTGGGGAGCAGAGGTCCGGCAGTGTTGTCAGTCAGGCAGGCATGGAAGCTGGTCAAAATTAATGTTTTTAGCACTGAACGGGGTAGGCTGGCTGTGCGACTAAATGGCTGTGCAGCGATAGGGCTTTAAGCCTTTCAAATGGCCACAACCCATGTGCTGCCCTCTGTCCCGTCACCAACTTGATAACTTGCCACCTCCCCACCTCACCTTGCCATGTGGGTCCAAGTCCTAGTGCTCAGGTTCCGGGTCCACTACCCCACTAGGTCATTATGGCTTGACCAGGCTCTCGTGCTAAATGCTGCTTTGCTTTATATTTATGTTTTTAGTAGCTCGTTCAGCTCTTTGCTCATGTAAGTCACCCACTTGAATACACCAAAGAAACAACCAACATCATAAGGACCATTAACTCTGTGGCACTAATTCACCCATGCACCTATCACATCTTGAAAATGGGCGCCACTCCCAACAAGGAAGTCTTCACCACAACCTGAACAAATTCATCACCTCAGAGAGGTTCCCGCACACCTGGAAACACCCCTTTGTCATGGTCTCCTGATCTACCATGATCAGAAGACTACATGAAACTAGTATCCAAGGGCCCTCCCTCAAAAGGATCTACTCCTTTCTTACAGGGAGAACATACAAAGTTAACCTGCCACCCTACATGCTGGAGGCCAAGGATCTCATTTGTGGAGCTCCCCAACATAATTCAACATATGCATGGCCCCACTGGCATACCTCATCAGATCTCATGACATTAACATACCCTCCTATGCAGAAGACACCCAACTCTCCTTGTCGGACAGGACCCCCATTACAAAATTCAACTTCACCACCTGTATGACCGCAGTAGCTACTTGGAAGTCATCAACCTGTTTTAAACTCAACACAGACAAAACTAAAGCAGACATCTTCAGGAGTAAAAGCTCTGTTTGGGACTCCACCTGGTGGCCCACGGACCTTGGCAATACCCCTATCCCCACTACCTGTGCCAGAAGTCTGTTAAACACCCTGGGCGACAATCTCAACATCACAATCCAAGTAAACCCAGTGACCTTTGACTGTTTCCACATCCTGAGAATGCTGCGAAAGATCTTCAAATGGCTACCAGACAACACCAGGAAAAGGGTTAAACAGGCTTTATTACAAGCTCGTCTTAATTCCTTTGTTGGGCTCCTCCAATTCTAGATAAACGCAGTATATGTCCATCATTTTGCCAAGCGTTGACCTAAAGTGACAGATATGTAATTTTGTGTGTTTGTGACTGCAGCCGATGTGTTACCTATAAAACGTATTAAGTACCTTTAACCTTTGATGTTTCAGCTCTTGGAAGGGTTCTTTTGGAACACATCCATATAGGAGACAATTTGTCATGAACCTGTAAAATTACACTTTTTACGATATATTTAACAGCGGCCTGTCATCAACATTCAAAGAACCATCTGGAGAAACAGGTAGCAATGTTTGCATCGTTTCATTGCATCTCGCAGCAGGAGTGAAATTTGCAGTAGTGTGAACCAGTGTGTAGTTATATGTGCCCAGTTACATTTTTGGTGAAGAGTTTACATTTAAAATTAAAGGCAGCTTGCAGTTTGTTGCATACACAGGTGAAAGATGAAGCAAGAACTCACACTATGCTCATAGGAGAGACATTTGGAAGTTAATTGGTTACAGTATTTTCAGCCCAGATTTAAACTGTTGATTGATTTGGTCATTGCTGAGCACAGGTTTCGATACAAAATATAAACCATAAATTATATTTTGAGCTGGAGGTATTAGCAATGTATAAGTGGTGCTTTGCAGGACAACACTTGATACCACAACGTTTTCCTCAAAAATTGTTTAGATTGTTCTAACGTTTATATTTATGATGGTTATGTGCAGTACAGCATGGCAAAATAGTGCCAAAAAAGGTATTGTGTTTTTACTTTTCAAATTATAATAATGATTAGTCAAGGATAATATATAAACACAACGTTTTCCCTTGGTAAGTATCTAGTTATCCACTAAGATTGTTTGTTTTACCTTACTCACCCACCTCATGCAATCCAGTTTCTCTTATTGAGATCTCATCCTAATCATGCTAGACTTTTGCTCAACCACTTTGGTCTAATTAGAACCACAAAAAGCCACTTTAACAATACAACAATTCGTCCTAACAATGCCAATTTATACATCATGTTCAATGTTATTAAAACGCCTATTGTCATTGATCAGTTGTACATATGTTTCTCAATTCGCAATAGTTCATCAAATCTCTATATTCGGAGTACACATTTGCTGTAATATCACACTTTACGATACAACATTTCATTAAAAACATATATGTGTATAATTTCAATAAAACCACAGAGGGATATTGTCGACGCGTTTCGGTGGATCCGCATTCGCACCACCTTTCTCAGGACAGTTAAAAAACACACAATAATCCTTAAAAACTTTTTAAACTCCCTGATCATCAATCCAAGGAGACAGCAGTCAGCTTCACCAGTATTTGTGTTTCTGAGACCTCGGTTAAGATGTCGGGTGTTTAATGTTATATCACTCCCCAATCATCCTATGTTTCTGATGGTGTGGCTTTTTTTTTTATATATATCAGCTCTTCACCCAAAGTATTCACCCGTTAGTACGTAGTGTTTTCCCTCTACTATAGGGGTTGATGCATATATCTGAACATGATCTTGGAGTACGCCTCTGATGTCTGTTTAGGGATTATTCAATTGTCCCTGGGTTCTGCTTTTTAGTTTCTTGTGGCAGAACTGCACTTTGGGTAAACAACACTCATGATTTTACAAAAGTACAATATGCAGACTCCGATTTTACCTTGATTCATTTCCCCTCTTCATTCCAGGATCCTCCCCATCTCTCTCCACAATCAGCAATACCTGTTGTATGGCAGACAATTGCATGGGAACAATCCTGTTCTTTCATATTGTCGCGAACAGTCTCCATCATCTAGGTCTTTTTCAAATTGTTGGTCATTAGGATTCACTTTCTCCCATCGTAGTCTCATTCCCACTCTCACTGGGCTAAAAAAAGTGTGAGCTAGTTCTTTGATCTCCTGGTTCAACATTTCCAGCATTCTATGACCACAAACATGAAGTCTCCCAGTGGTCCCTGGCAGCCCACTCCAGGCATGTCTTCTCTCCAAGTGTGATGTCCACGCCAGCGGCTTCATGATATTACCTGTGCTCAGAATCAACGCGGCTCCAGTGCTACTATCCAGCTTGAGCGTATCCCAAACCGCTTCAGGAGTCAAGAAGAAATTGGATATTGCCTTTTGTAGGAACCTCAGTTTAGCTGGACACAGCAGCATGTACTTCAGGTTCATGAGTTTACATTGTTGTTCCACGTCCACAAACATTTTATGCAGTTATTGAACTTTTTGTGTATATTCAACTAAGGTTTGTATAGTGGCTTCATATTGCGGGTCTTATTTTGGATTATTCACAGGCTTCTATTTCTATCTTTATAGCTTAGCATTTTGGCGATCAGGGCTCAAGTAAGGCCACACAGAGATTACATTGGGCTCGCGTCTTGTGGGTCGTCTCTGTCACATACATGAAAGAAAGATCGGTGGGCTGTAACTTATCTCTTATCTAGGCCTGGGTGAAGCTTGCAGAGTTTCACTCCATGGTGTAGAGATCCCACTCACCTGTAAGCCAGGAGCTGTGGAAACAGAGATAGTCCTACCTCTCACCTCCAGACCAACCCACCACATTGAGTAAGCAGCATGAGCAGTTTGTCTTGCGCGGAAAAGAACGGAAAATAAACTAATATTGGGAGAAGGCAGTAGACCTGGTAAAACAGCAGGGCTCCCTCTATGAGGACTGATACTCTCAGAAAGGGTTACCCTCTCTTGGGCTTCAGGAAAAACCATTCTCCATAAAACATAGACACACAAAATTCCAGGTAAGTAAAAGAATAGTAATAACAAAATAAGTGTCTTATCCTTCTTATCGTTTAGGGAACCCGCCCCACTAGAGAGACGCTCCCCGGTTTCAAAGTGAAGAAAAAGGCACCCAAGAAACATCCAGGAATAGGAAACAGGCTGAAAAAGAGCAAATGTTTCTAATAACAGTCATAGAAATCTTGTTCCAATCTACATGGAATGGTGTTCAAAAAGAGTTCCAAGGAACATCCAAATTAGGAGAAGCGGTAACCAAATAAGTAAAAATATGTATAATCCAGGTAGCCTAACAAAACTAAGCCTATATAACTATAGTACAGTGCACAGACCACAAGACATTAAAAGGCAAAAAAGAAACATGGAATATACAAATGTTGCTGGCCAATCCAGACAGGAGGTAGCAAGTAGAAGGAAGTCCATCACTCCATCAGCGTGGTTTGGAAAGACCGATGTCCAGATAGAGAACTTATGATGAGCCAGACGGCAACAAAACAACTGAGCGGTAAACCCACCATGATAATGGCACAGTAACATGAAATGCCAGTAGCACCAGGAAGGAATGGTGAAGGAGTCATTGCAAGGATGCCAAGCATACAAACACAATAAGTTGTGTGCTGGCCAAGCAAAATACTCCTGTTAGGAGGACACATAAAGCTAAGCACTGATGTAAAAGAGGACGTGCCTTTTTTTGCTGCGCCCTATGTTACGTGATAAGATAATCAAGAAGTGCTATGCCATAATCTCTTGAGATCAAAATCATGTTGAAAATCAAGGAAACAGGAGACACACTAGCAGGAACCAATCAATCACAGGGAAAAGGTAAATAAAGAAGAAATCACTCCATTAGGAAGACTGGCATTCCCAACAGACATTCCAATATAAAATGTGGTATACACTATGGGAGTGGGAATGGAATTCTATGGGGGTCAGGTTCTATTCTCCATGAACCTATATTAGGAGCACACTGCACATACAGACGAGGTGGTAGCACATGGGAAACTGCCAAATTCCAAGGAGTTCCATGAGCGGGCCAAGTATTGCTTGGCCAACCCTAATGATGACCCTTTGGCTGCTGAGGGTCATTGAGGGCCAAGAACCCCTTATAGTGACAAAAGTAAGTCCTATACAGTTGAATTTCTGAGACATCGTCAGAGGGCTTGCCTCCTTTCTCAGCCACTCTGCAAAGGGGACTCCTGGAGCCCTACTGGTTGGGGGATGGAATCCCATTGGCTGCTGAAATTAGTTGGGGACCAAGAGCCCCTATTGTTGCCACAAGTAAGTACCCCACAGCGGAATTGCTGATAAATTGTCAGAGGCCCCTCCCACTTTCCTAACCACTCTGCAAAGAGGCCTACTGATGCACTACTGGTTGAAGGATGAACTCCCCTTGGCTGCTGAGGGTCATTAGGGCTAAGAACCCAAGTAAGTCCATCACAGCAGGATTGATCATCGAAGGCCCTGTCCCCTTTTTCAACAACTCTGGCGCACTACTGGATGGGGGATGAAGTACACTTGACTTCTGAGGGTTGAAAAACTGCCAAATTCCGCAGAGTTCTGTGAGCGGGAGGAGTATTGCTTGGTCACCCCTAATGAAGGTCCTTTGGCTGCTGAGGGTTGTTGAGGGCCAAGAACCCCTGTTGTTGTGACAAGTAAGTCCCCCACAGTGGGATTTCTGAGATGCAGATGGAGGTTCTGCCCCCATTCTCATCCACCCTGCAAATGGGCCACCTGATGCACTACTGTTTGGAGGATGAAGTCCCTTTGGCTGCTGAGGGTCATTGGGGTCCAAGAGCCCCTATTGTTGTGACAAGTAATCCCCCCACAGCAGGTTTGCTAAGATATTGTCAGAGGCCCTGCCCCCTTTCTCAACCACTTTGCAGAAGGGCCTCCTGGCACACTACTGGTTGGGAGATGAAGTCCCCTTAGCTGCTGAGGGTCACTGGAGGCTAAGATCTCCGATTGTTGTAACAAGTAAGTCCCCACAGTGGGAATGCTGAGACTAGGGGGTGAGTGTGCAGGTAAACTTTGCTCTGCTGGCAGCTTGGTAGAGTTGATGCCAAGCTTTGTGTTCCAAGCAGAGCACGGAGTGGCAAAATCCCACCCCCAGAGCTGAGTTTGCCACCCACCCATACTCTTATCCACTGCTCTAGGAGCATAGCCAGAGTAGATCCCTTCAATTACACCAGGAACCCCAGAAAGAGGAAGTTGTTCTGTCTCTCTCTCTCTACGTCTTCAAGTCTACCCTCCAGGGTGCGATTTCAGTCCTTAACAGTGAGGACCATTGCTTTTAATTCAGCCACTTCTGTCATTAGGCATTGTACCTTCTTTTCAGGTTCTAGGGATCTTTCATTGACCTTGCATAGAGATACGTCAACACACAGGAGAGTCACTTCCAATGCTATTAGGGAAATCTGTTTTCCAGTGTGAGCATTGAGTTCTCTATTTATGCTAAGTTTTACTTCCCTATGTGCTCTGACAAAGTATGTAGGTTGCAACTGCTATCCATAACATTTAAGCTTTTTCCACTTCTAGATCCTCCAACATATTGTTCAATGGGGTCTGCTGTTATGATATGGGAGATTTATCTCTCCTCATATCATTCAGATGAGTAGTGAGAATGGTCCAGCAGCAACAACAGCAGGTGCAGTCGGAGGCCCACGATAAGCAGGCTTTTGCCCAGTCCTCTTTAGTGAGGGTTTTCTTGATTGGTGCTAAAAGTTCTTTCCTGGTCCCCTGATGTGAATGTTTTAGTTCCCTAGGCAAGGGACTCCCCTAGCTTGTAATCAGCAGTCATCTCCACATGGATCTACCTTTGCAATGCAGGCCAACCTAAGACCCAGACCTGCAGTACCTGGTTCCAGCCTCAAGATATCTCCTTCCATGAGAGTACACTGGCTCTGCTAGCAGGGATAAAAAGCATACTTCTAGGGACTGCTGGATGATGTATGTTGCTTGTCCAGTCTATTATCTAGTATACACTAGGCCCGGACTGTGTAGTCCGCTTAGTCCTCATGCAAGTTGGTTGCAAAGAGGGAGCATATCCACCTCAGCAGAAAGGTGTTGCTTCCTCCTGGCCTCTACCTCATGCAGATTTCTGGAGGATGGAGGGCAAGTTCATTTCTGCCCTCTGCTGCCAGCATTTATTCCTAGACCATGCATCATTATAATAAGAGACAGCTCCCCAGCGTTGGCAATTCCTCAGGTGGTTCTCTGCTGGAGAAGTGGGAGGTCACTTTTTTGCCTTGCTTCAGTTCACTGCAGTGTATTCAATGTCCACCGGGGCTCTCACACAGTATACCACAGGGGTGCATGTTTGCTGGGGCAGCATCAAGGTCCCTCTCCCGGGCTGTCTCAGTGGAAGATCCTGTACCAACCCTAACCTAGCTCATTCCTCACCATTGCTGGAGAGAGGGTCCTGTCACCCGCTGTACCCGTAATTGCAGGCACAGTGCCTTTGGCGTCAGGGACATCTTGCTGCTCCTCATGCAGCTGCTCTCCTTGGGATCCAGGATTGTCATCTTGGTACACTGCAGATTTTCTTCAGTGTTTTCTGTGTGCCTCTTACCCTAATCAGGGGTAAAGGGGTATTTACTTGCCTATCAAGCACAATATCTTGTCGGATATAGAGAGGGGGCTGGCATAGTCAAGCTTAGAGAGTTTTGTCATCCATGCTCACACCATTACAATTTAAATTGCACCCTAAATTCAATTTAGATAGCTTCAAAAACACTACAAAGAGTAAAAAGCAAAAAGATAGACCTTTAGTTAACAAAAAAATTAAACAAAGAAAGGAAAAACCCTATGAGCCGCTGAATATATATGGCACCATAACCCATTTCTGAAGAACTTGACTCACCTCTGCATTAAAAGAAGAATTTACACGCAACACATTTTTGAAGCCAAACCCTCTTTTATAAGAAATGAAATCGACCACGTCTGAAGATGACCGAAAAGCAATTTGAAATTGTTAAACTTCCCATAACTCTACTTCAAACAGATGTCACTGATGCAATGATTGAGAAATCTGAAGAGTTCTTAAACTTCATTACTGAGAACTTTAAAAAAATCGAACTCTTTTTCCCCAACACGGCCATTGATGAAGAACAAAATCCTTAATACAAAATTGAGAGTTGTATGGTACTCAGTCAAAATAAAACCCAAAGACAATCTGAGCAGTACCATCACAGAGACCGGATCCTCATCTCAACTTTTTTAGCCCCTCTGTTCTGCCTTAGTCATAAAGATCAGGTGCTGGGGTGCACTCACTAACTGAACCTCAAAAATGAATTTCTTAAGTGAGGCATTGACTCTAACTTCCTAAAAATCCAGGTTACTCAAATTGAAATAAAAATAAGATTAAATCCTGAAGACCTTAATAATTGTGGATCTTTATGCAGTCTCTTAAATCTTGCAAAAAACACAGTTGATGGACAGAATGTAGAACAATGTCATACATTCACCCCAGTACAAGGATCTGGGCCTAAATCCATCATTTTTTTGCACTCCACACCACCCTGGGTTAGACACTGGCTATATGCAAATCAGCTCTGACCCTGTGCCTCATGGGAACTGTCCAGTCCAAACTACCAAGCCATGTCTTTCCCAGACCGGAATCAAGCATCCAAGGACCGGTTTCTGGCTTTCAGCCTTCATCAGCCTGGATAGCTTGACTCCAGTGGTGTGGAGAGCCTGGGACTCACGTCTGAGTATACCCAGCACACTCAGGGTGAAAATTGCAAAAAACACAGTTGATGGACAGAATGTAGAACAATGTCATACATTCACCCCAGTACAACGATCTGGGCCTAAATCCATCATTTTTTGCACTCCACACCGCCCTGGGTTAGACACTGGCTATATGCAAATCAGCTCTGTCCATCAACTGTGTTGCTGCTTGATTCCGGTCTGGGAATGACATGGCTTGGTAGTTCGGACTGGACTGTTCCCATGAGGCACAGGGTCAGAGCTGATTTGCATATAGCCAGTGTCTAACCCAGGGTGGTGTGGAGTGCAAAAAAACAATGGATTTAGGCCCAGATCCTTGTACTGGGGTGAATGTATGACATTGTTCTACATTCTGTCCATCAACTGTGTTTTTTGCAATTTTCACCCCGAGTGTGCTGGGTATACTCAGACGTGAGTCCCAGGCTCTCCACACCACTGGAGTCAAGCTATCCAGGCTGATGAAGGCTGATAGCCAAAAACCGGTCCTTGGATGCTTGATTCCGGTCTGGGAAAGACATGGCTTGGTAGTTCGGACTGGACTGTTCCCATGAGGCACAGGGTCAGAGGTGATTTGCATATAGCCAGTGTCTAACCCAGGGTGGTGTGGAGTGCAAAAAAACGATGGATTTAGGCCCAGATCCTTGTACTGAGGTGAATGTATGACATTGTTCTACATTCTGTCCATCAACTGTGTTTTTTGCAATTTTCACCCCGAGTGTGCTGGGTATACTCAGACGTGAGTCCCAGGCTCTCCACACCACTGGAGTCAAGCTATCCAGGCTGATGAAGGCTGATAGCCAAAAACCGGTCCTTGGATGCTTGATTCCGGTCTGGGAAAGACATGGCTTGGTAGTTCGCACTGGACTGTTCCCATGAGGCACAGGGTCAGAGCTGATTTGCATATACCCAGTGTCTAACCCAGGGTGGTGTGGAGTGCAAAAAAACGATGGATTTAGGCCCAGATCCGTGTACTGGGGTGAATGTATGACATTGTTCTACATTCTGTCCATTAACTGTGTTTTTTGCAAGTCTCTTATATCTTAGCACCTCAGGTTCTCCGTTCAAGAAAATGAGCAGTCTGGCTGCAGAGTAAAATGTATTACTGAAAGCAACAAGAAAAAGTAGATGATGTTCTTCACATCCTGGAGATAGGTTATTGTAGCCTACTTATATTCCTGAATATGTCTGCAGCCATTAAAATGATGAACCATAACTCATTCAAGAGAATCCCCAAGGAATGAATAAGCTTCAATGCACAGTCTTCATGTTGATCTCAGTATTCCTAGACACTTGCAGTCTAGTAAACCAAAATTGGCACGCCCACCCCCAAAACCTCAACACTATTCCAAGGGATTCCGCAACTCAGTCCTCTTGCCATCTGTTCAACTTAGAAATCAAACCCCTTGCCTCGTCCTCAAATCATCAAACTTCACATGTCATTTCTATGCTGTCAACACACAGCTCTACTTCAAAATCTCATCCTCTGAAGCAATCAATGCATTTTCTGCAACTCTCAAAGATATTTTGTCTTGGGTGCTCATTCACCAACTCAAACTAAACCCAAATAAAAATTAAATGTCCATGTATTTCATTCCCCAAATACAACAAAATAATAGTTGAAAAATGGTGAAGAAATCAATTCATTCGCAAGTGCAACTCAATCATTGTTGACTCTGCAAATTCCTTGAGTTCATTCTTGACAAGTGGTTGAACCCACAAGAGCAATTCAATAGTAATCCAACTTAGAATACTCAAAACAATCATATAATTCATGTTAGAGTCCAAATTCAAGCCTATTTTTCAAACCCTAGTACTCCCAAGGTTAGTAAAATGTGAACTCCCCTTCCATAGAAATTCTCACTGTGTAGCTAGATTCCCTCAATATAACACTACATGGGGCTGTTAGGCAGCAGTTACTGTGGCATCAGAACTCAAATCAGTGTAGAGGTGTGAGAAATCTGCTTTTTCTGCATGGTCATTCATATTTTCATATTTTCCCTGTCCCTCATTTTGCTGGACTTAGAACTCTGTGCACTGTTACCCAGCTAAACTGGAGTTAGTGTATGCTATAGAACATTTACCCAGGGACTGGAAGTTAAATGTGACCCCATGTTCCTCCAATAGCTATTTATTCTGGCAGGGCAGAACCTACAACTAGAAAGTATCAAAGTATAGATTATACATTTTAATTGGTAACTTTTCAATATTTATTAAAAGCACAAATACATGTTGAAGTCCTATTTTTAATAAATATACACAAAAAGTATCTTTTAACATGTTGCCTGATTTTTGCTAGCTGAGTCACTTTGATTGACATATCATCCTGAATGGGCACAGATGGCCTATATAAGCTCAGCAGAACATTTATGACTAGGGCTGTTGTCATCTTGATGGAAAAACAGTGACAAATCCTGCCCGACCGTGTCTGAGGCATAAGTAAAGCGTGTCCACCCTTTAAATGGAACAAACACGACCAGGTCGGAATTTTGTACATCCTGTGATTGGTTACTGTGGGACCCTGCTTTTGTCCTACCAGACTCTGCCTCCTGTTTTCTTGTCCAGGGCCTGATTCAAACTGTATTTTAGTGTTTGGTGTGGAAAGAAATTGTTGAATTCCATAGTACCTTCCATTCACAAGTTTAGTGTGGCTAAAGACTGAAGCCCTCTTGGCATTGCCCTTACACCTGGCATTTTGGGCCTGTTTGTAACCATAACTACTGACAAAAGGGATACGGTTGCACCAGGCAATGTTTTGCCAATGGTTTAGGGAGTGCCCAGGAGGAACACCAACCCATGAGCTGCTGCCAGGCATAAATGTGGCACGTGAAGACACAATCCTTTTGGACCTGCAGAAGAACAGAAGAGGCATGCTCCCTGCTTGCTGTGACCTGAGTGGAGCCCTGAAGGATTGGCCCTGCTGGTACCCAAGACAAAGATGTGGACTCCAAGTCTGTCAACTGACCTCCGGTATGATTTGATGAAAGCAACAAGCTGCGATAGCATGTTTTCTGAAGTGAGCAGTTGACCAGTACCATCGGATCTATATTATACTAATATTTTTACATACATATTACGTTATGGTCTGCATTTACTGTCTAATGGTGTTATGTTATGTTGCAACGTTTATTAGCTAGACAGCTGATATTGAACCAATCACTTACTAGTGATGACTTAATGGCGTTTTTCTTTCTAATTTCTTACCATATTAGACTACTATTCTCAAGCAGCAAACAATCTCATTTGCTTTTATAAATTTGTTTACCATTGGATTCTTAGATATGATACTTCGTTAGGCGAAATAGTTTTAATAATACACTTGGATGGGTACTATAGATGTAATAATGTGACCACATTGAGTGACCAAATTTGCCACATACAATTTGCAGCTAGTAATTAAGTTTTTCTATGCTTTATTTTTTGTTCTAAATGATATTTGCATATATTATAGATGATCTTATTCACCGCATACCAGTTATACCAATATTCGTTGTGAATGATCTGTCATCTAATAACCAATTTGGCTTTTGTTAGCGATTCTCTGAAAGCATAGACAGAGATACTAGTAAAATTGGTGCTGTGTCATAGTGTTATTTGCTATCAGAATTTAGATAATAATTATAAACAAGCGTAATGAATTGAATGCTGTTTTTTCTTTGTCCTCCTGAAGGGTCTGATCACTTCTGTTATTATTTGTATAAAAAGTGATAAAAAATTGAATTAGTAGTCTAGCAATAGAAAGCTAATTTGCTTTGGCCAGCCTTCCAAAATACAATTTGAATTATTATATATTGTTGTATGTTTATGGAATTTTGTCTTATTTTAAATCATATTTATGTATGTTTTCCTTTAGCCCCGAAGAAGTCTCTTCTGAGACGAAAGCATTGGCTAAATGGTGCATTGGATTTTATGAATATTGGATTTTAATGACTTCCTCTATTTTTCAATAAAAATAATAATTCTCATTATAAAGAAAAATTTGGACCAGACACCTTTTTTTGAGATATTATGGACTATATGAATTAAGAAAAACATTACAATTCGATGGGCGCTGACTCCAATATCTTTTACAAAATTGAGTTGTATCAGTTTTTTTCTACTATTGGAATCTGCAAATACCCCGTGAGGGTCAACTTAGCCCCCCTATGTAAATCGTGAATCTTAATGTACTGATTATCAGACCCACATAGCCACTCACACACCCAGTAACAGGCCCGTGCAGGCACTGACAGTCCCACTCATAGACCAACACAGGCATTCCCAAACTCAGTCACAGAGCCCGGCAAGTACTCAGGCACCCATTTACAAACCCATACAGGCACTCAAAGAGCCTCCCACCCCCCACATAGGCACCCATACAGCCACTTTCAGACCCACACAGCCACTAACACACTCACTTACAGATCCACACATGACCTCCTATACTCACTGAGAGAACTACACAGGTACTCACAGATCCACTAACAGAACCATGCAGGCACTCAAACACCCACTAAGAAATCTATGCGGCACTGACAGACCAACTCACACACCTGCATAGGTACTCACAGGCCTACTCACAGATCTATGTAGGTACTCAGTCACCCAGTCACAGACCCATGCATCTACTTACACATTCAGTTACAGACCCACAGAGGCATACTCACACCAATCCACAGACCCACATAGGCACTCATTTGCCGTCTCACAGTTCTATGCTGCTGTCACTTTCACACCCCTTCTGAGTCCCACACAGGCATTCAAACTCCCATTCACAGACCCACACAGCCACTCAGACACCCACTGCCAGACCCAAACAAGCAGTCACAAATGCAATCATAGACCAGCTCATCTTCTCACACACCCACTTAAAGACCTACTGGCAGCCCGTCCCGACGTTGTCCGGGGATGAAATGTAATGTGTGCAATGTTTGTAATATTAATTTTGAAATTATTATAAGATTTCACGGTATACAACATTTTTGGTTTCATTTGAATGTGGACATCGAATAAATTGATTTAGCACATTGCCGGACCTAAGCCGCGCCCCTTTTTTTAGGGCAGCCCCCTCTGACAATGTGCGAGGTTCACAAATGAGGAAAGGTTTGTTTTACTTAGCACCTCAAGTACTGTGAGTGTTACTGTGAGAACGCTTATGCCCACAACTGAGTAAAGGTTTGTTTAAATTTGAAATTATGGCCGCACTATATAAAGTAAGTAGTCTGACTGTTCTCAGTAATGGTTCGTGAATGTGTCGGCGAGTGGATTCCGCGCTTGACAAAGCCGTGCCCCTTTTTTTAGGTCAGCCCCCTCTGGCAACGGGCGAGGTAGACAAATCATGAAAGGTTTGTTTTACTTATCGCCTCAAGTACTGTGTGTGTTATGAGTAATGGAGTGTGATTGTGCGCTTGTGAAAGCCGCGCCCCTTTATTTAAGCCTGCCCCCTGTGACAATGCCGAGGCTCCCAAATGAGTGAAGCTTTGTTTTTGTTCGCGCCGCAAGTACTATGAGTGTTATGAGTAATGGAGCGTGATTGGGCGCTTGTCAAAGCCGTGCCACTTTCTTTATTCCTGCCCACTGTGACAACGCTGAGGCTCACAAATGAGTGAAGCTTTGTTTTTGTTCCCGCCGCAAATACTGTGAGTGTTATAATTAATGGAGAGTGAATGGGCTTGCACAGTGAAATCGGCGGCAATTTATTTATTGTTTCTAGTTTTGGGCCAGGCCCCTCTGACAACGTTGACGCCCACAAAGGCGTGAATTTGGCGCCGAGTGAATCGTGCTTGTGAAAGCCGCGCCCCTTTCTTTATGCCAGCCCCGGCCCCTTTGACAATGGCGATGCCCACAAAGGCGTGAATGTTTCACCGATTGAATAGTGCAATTTGAATGCCTGCGCCCCTTTTTTGATGCCAGCTCCCTCTGCCAACGCCGAGTCTTACCAATGAGTAAAGCTTTGTTTTAGTTAGCGCGGCAAGTACTGTGAGTGTTATCAGTATCAGTAATGGAGCGTGAATGTGCGCACATATTTTATTATCGTTTTTTGTTTTGGGCCAGGCCCTTCTGACAACGGTGACGCCCACAAAGTATAGTTAGAGATGCCCATCGCTACGTTGACACGCCCACGCTACTTTGACACCCTCATCGCTGACAGCAGAACGCCAACGCCCACAAAGGACTACTTTACCCCTCAGGTTGTTTTGACCTTTGTAATGTATATGGTGGCCAGATGTATAACCTATGTCCATCTGCTGCAACTCCCCTTTACAATGCTGTATTGGGTGTTCTGATTGGTGATGTACTTCTTGAGATTACCCGCCTCAAAGGTTTCAGCTCTCTCTTTATAATAGTAGTATAGATATAGATGCAGATACTCAAAGAGACACTCATAAACCCATGCAGGTATTTTCACATACTCACAGACCGATGTATCCACTTACACTCCCACTTACATGACCACATAGGCACTCACACACCCACTCATTAAGCTATGCAGGCACTAACAGACCCACTCACAGAGCTACACAGAAACTCAGATATCTAGTCATATACCTATAAAACCACTCAAACACCCATTTACAGACCCAGGCAGGGACTTATACAGCAACTCACAAGCCCACTCACACACCCACTCAGAAACTCACTAACACTCATACATCATTTCACAGACCGATGCAGACACTTACACACCCACAAAACCACACACATCCCCAGGAACAGAGGTTTTTTGCACATACTAGAGCCTGTAATAAAACCTTTGTTTGCTACCACCTGATGGGAGCTTTCTCAGCACGCAGAAGTGAACACAAAGTCATCCCCCAGCCAGAATGGGCTTTGAAAATGCCCCCAGCTAGTAGGAGCTTTGGAAATGCTCCTGCTGGCTGCAAGTAGACTTTTGTTCTGTTTCCCTGCCTACACTAATACGGGCAGGGACACAGAACAAGAGATTGCTCTCACCTGGAGGAAGTAGCATAAGTAGCTGCTTCCTGTGAACAGTAGCAATGCTGGCTCCCCGGGCATGCGGGGAGAAGGCTGGGGCTGTGGGGCCCCTGTGGCTCCCCTTCATGGCACCAAACATTGTTGATAGTGGGTACCCTTTAATGGGCACTTAGTATCCCACCTTTAAACAAGGTATTGGTTCCCAGAAGATGGGGTACCCAGGGCCTAAAACAGCTCAGTGATGGTGGTGCAATCCCATTTCAATTAAGTAGCAGTCTTGGGGGATGTGGTCCTCAGGGCCTTTTGAATGCTTGGAGAGGTGGACCCCCTCTACTTAAAATATACTTTGGGCTGAGGTATTAGGTCCCATGGCCAAAAACGGCTTCCCAACCCCTTTAACCTATTAGTGGCCCTGGAGAATGGGGTCTCCAGGGCCTAAAGAGGCATGAGGGGTCACACGGCTACCCTCCCATTTCAAAAATACAACACCCTGAGGCATGGGATCCACAGGGTCTAATGACGCTCTGTGAGGGGGTCCAAAAAGCCCCCTCCCCTTTATTGCTTGGTATAGCCCTATGGGATGGGATCCCTGAGGCCTAATAAGACATGGGGAGGGAGGTCAGACATACATTCTATTATGGTTGGCTCTAGGGATGTGGTCCCTGGGGTCCTACAGCTAAGTCTATGCTATGCATGGCATTGACTGCACATGGTGTGGGGTTGACAGCCTGGTAGGAGTTGAAAGCAGGACCTGGATTCAGCAGTGGCCAAGTGGCTAACCGCACACCATGCATTAGTAAAGGCCATGCACTGCATGGTGCTTGCTGCCTCAAGGTGACTGCATGTTGGATGTTGGAAGCAGGGCCTGGTAGCAACAAAACTAGTATACCCGTTGGATGATGTCATCATTGATGTCCTAGGTGACATCATCAGTGATGTCATAAATAATGTCATTTGAGATGCCATCAGTGTTGTCATAAATGATGTCATAGAACATGTCATGAGACATGTAATAGGTGAGATCGTAAGTAGTGCATGGCAGTGACCCAAGTTATAGTTAGCACTGCTAACTATAACTGGTGAATTTTTGTGGTTTTTTGTTCATAACATTAATGTTGACACTGAGATATTCACCTAACTATAACGTTACTCTAACCTTTGTTCTTTTTCTAGTGAATATATATCTAAATAATTGTTTTCCCATGGTGTGTGTGTGCGTATATATATACCTATTCAGGAATGTTAGGCTGACATTTCACTTGTTCAAAACCAGAGAAATCCAACTGTTATAGTTACCTGAGTTAACTATAACTCATGCCCGCACAATACACTGCTTATGACCTCATATCTCACATCATTCATGACATGGTCAGTGACATCACTCATGACATCTCAAAAGACATCATTGAGGACATCATATGATGACTATGGACATCATCTGATGATGACTATGACTGTTTCTAAAATGCTTATGAGTGTTAAATATACTTACCAAGGTGTATTGGTGAATCAGTTGGTGCCTGATTGGATGATTCAGCGAGCGTGTGAGTAACTGTATAAGTGAATAATTAAGCATTTCAGTAAATGTATGGGTGAGTGACTTGTGTGAATGTCTGTGCCTGTGAGTTGGTGTCTAAGTGGCTGCATGGGTATGTGAGTGGGTATATGAGTTTCTGTATGGGTGAGTGATTGGTTGGCTGAGAACCTCTACGGGGGTTTGAGTGGCTGCATGGATGTGTAGGTGAATGAATGGATGTGTCAGTGGTATATCAGTGAGTAACTGCATATGTGAAAGGCAGTATATGTATGTGTGACTGAGTGATTGAGATAGTGTCCATATAGGTGAGTGTGTGCTTGTATCAGTGACTGTATAAATGTATAGGAGAGTAAATGGCTTTGTGATTAACTCTATTGGTGACTTAGTAGGTGTGTGACTAACTCTATGAGTAAATGACTATGTTTGAGTGGCTGTATGGCTGTATGAGTGGATATATCAGTGGCTGTATTAGTGAGTGAGTGAGTCTATGAGTGGCTGTATGGGTGGGTGAGTGAATGTGTGTATCGAACTGTGAATCTGGGAGTGGGTGTGTAAGTACAGGAATGGGTCTGTGAATGGGTTTGTAAATGGTTGTGTGGTAGAAGATGTGTGAAAGGTTCTATTGGGGTGTGGGAGGGTGTGTCAGTGTTTCTGTGGATGATGCCATCAATGTTGTCACTAACCATGTCATCAGTGATGTAATATGTGAGGTCATAAGCATTGCATTGGGGGGGGGGGGCGTGGGTTGTAGTTAGTTCAGCTAATGGTAAATACTGAATTTCACAGGTTTTGTTTGAGTGAAATCTGCACCTAACTAAATGTCCCTATAACCTTTGTTTTTTTCTTTGAATTCCTAAGGATTATTTCAATGTGAAGTAAGACACCCATCACAATGCACAGCAGGGGTGGGGTTCATCACAGGGCCTGGCCTGCATTGTGTGACCCCCTCCCTAGCATGCTGCTCCCGCCCCCATCTCCTTGCCATCCATTGTTCATGACTCTGCTCCCTCATTACAGCTGTGTGCGGCAATTGTTCTGCCACTTCCTTTCCTGCCATCCCTAAACAGTTTGTTTGCTGTGCCCTCCACCTCCTCACTACTTTCTGTTGTACGAGTACATGCACCAGCCCCTCCCTCCTCCCATGCATGTTCCGATGTGCTGCCACTGCCTTCCATTCAACTCAATTTCCCTGACCACTCCTCCTGCCTTCCGTTCCCCAATGTTATTCAGCATCATTGTCCTTCTGCGTAGCCTCTGTACTTATCTTGCTTTCCCTACTCTCCTTTCTCCTGCCCTCCAATGTCTGTGTTCATGCCCCTGCTCCCTCCTTTCTTCCCACCATATTCCATTGACCTGCCACCCTCCTATCTATTCTGAGTGTTTTGTTGAGCTGCCACTGCCCCCCACTGTCCAGCATGGTCAGATAGCTGCCGCCTGTCCCTGCCACCTCCAACCTGCCTATCCAAGTATCCCCTCCCACCTGTCCTCCATGGTACATTTTGCTGCCACTCCCCTCTGCCCTTCATGCTCTGTTGTGCTGCACTTGCTCCTATTGTCTGCCTGCATAGTCAGTTGTGAAGTCACTCTTCTGTCTGTGCTCCGCCCCTACCCCTCTCTTCTGTCCTCCATGGTCTTTTGTGTATGTCCCTGTCCCCTGCATCTTGCTCACCAAGGCCATTGTGCTGACACTAACCCTGCTGCTTGCCATGCATGGTCTTCTGCGCTGTCACATCCCCTCCCACCTGCCTTGTGTGGTCATATTGCTGCCCCTGACCCCCTCCCACCTTCCCTCCATTGTCTCTGTGCATGCCATTAAAGTCTTTCTGTTGCCCTCAATGGTGTGTTGTACTTCTAGTGCCCATCCCATCTGCCCTCCATCGTCAGCTTGCTGCTCCTGCAGTGCTCCCTTGCCCCACTTACATTTTTCATGTGCAGTCCCCTATCGCCTCCCTCCTGCCATGTTTGACCCACTGTCGATTCCCTGCCCCTTCATCCTCCCCTTCACGGTCAATTATGCAGCAACTGTCCCTCCTGTCTTTCCCCTGTGGTCAGCTTGCTGCCCTTGCCTCTTCCCCTCTGCTCTCTGTTGTCCATGCACACCTCCCTGTTTCCTTCCTATTGCTTTCAATGGTCCGTTTGCTGCACTGCCATCCTGCTTGCCCTGTGTGATGTATTGTGCTACTGCAACCTCTGACACTTGCCCTGTAAGGTCAGTTTGATGCCACCGGCCATCTCACTCCTGTCCTCTCCTATTTGAGTCCATGTCCTTACCCCATTCCACCTGCCCTCCATGATTCAATGTACTAAACTTGCCAACATTTTGAACTTGGTAAGAGGGCGAATTGGAAAAAAACCTAGGGAATTGATTTTCCCTATTGTCTTACATTGAAAAGGGAAGACTTTAGGCAGGAGTCAAATAAAATGAAGGCCTTTTGGGCTTAAAAATATCAGGAGTCTCCTGCCTGAATCAGGTCTGTTGGCATGTTTGGTTGTACTGCCACTGCCCCTTCCTCCTGCCCTGAATGGTCTTTTATATTGCCACAGTCTCTTTTGCCTGTACTGCATGGTTGGTTTGTTGCCCAGGACACCCTTTTTAGGTCTCGCAGACGTAAAAAGCAGGCGAAGCCTGCTGTCTGCGAGACATCTTTTGTTGGCGTGTTAGGAGGAATGTGAGACAGAGCTCAAGCACGAGCGTCGCTGTCTCAGATTCCTCCTCAAGGGCGCGCACGGCACCACACACGCATGCGCATACACAGACACACAAGCGCCCATGCACGCACCCATACATACAGAGAACCCACCCCTGCCGTCGCATACACACAGACACACACACACACTGCATACACACACGCTCCCCCCCTTACCTCACCAGAGACACACACACGAGCGCACATACACACACGCACGCATACAGAGACACCCCCGCCGTCGCACACACACGCACGCGCACACATCCCCCTCACACCCCACTCACCAGGTTCTTCTTGTGTCCCTCGGCAGCCAGCGTGTCATTCAGGTTAACAGGCGGGGGCCGCGGGTCTCTCCACGAGCACGGGAGCCCCGCTAGCTAACATGGAAATCCTCCGGCGGGCACAGGAGCGCCTGCTTCCTGTTTTTGTCTGGCCCCGCCCCCGTCCCAACAAAGGTTGCCTGGCATCCTGTTAAAGCCGGGCTGTGGCGGTGAGTTTGCTTGTTGTTGCTTGTTCATAATACAGTGGTGCTTGGTGATTACTTGCCTCTTGGCGTTTTTTGTTGTCTAACCAAATGCCGTACTTTTCATTAATAATAACACAGCGAAGCAACGAAAAAACTCCCTATCGCTTTAGGAAATCGCCATCGTCCAATGTAATATTAACAGTTTTACCGCCATGAAAAGTGACATTATTTGTAATGCCACTGAGCGTTCACATTCCCAGCGAAGTGTCACTTTATTTCCAAAATGCCTGCGGCTGGCCGGTTCCTCTCAGACGCAGCCCTTGATCGGAGGCTCAGCTGGTAGCTAGACACAAGCATTGGCAAAGCAATTCTAGTGTGCGAGTTGGTGCATGTTAGTGTGTACCAGTGAGCCTGATGGCTTTGATAATGCTTGTTAACCCTTGGATCACGTTACTGTACTCCGCTACCTTGTCTTATACAGTCATGGCTCCCCAAATAAACCCTAACAGGCTTCACACCCGAACTGATGGAACAGGCCAAATCTGCCGGGCACATGCGTGACGTGAACCTGTCACTCAAGAACACATTATGAAAACAGCCTGTTTCGCACTCTCTTGAAAGGAGTGAACCCCTGTCTCCCAGAAGACTTCAAAAGGAGACTTCAAAGCCTAGTCCTCCTCTCCCAGGCAGCAACTAGAGACCCCCCTCAACCCTCTGAAAAGCGTCATTCACGCAGCAGCAACGTGTCAACATGGGGCTGAAGACGTCCAACCACCACACCTGCACGCTGGCGGCTCTACAGTAACTGCCCTGCAAACAGTCCTAAATCCTCTTCCAGATCATCTACATCACTTACAACCTCTCTACGTCAAAACCCCTGCATCCCTATGCCTAGATATGGCGTGTGGCCCTCCAAGGGAGTCAGCTGCCCGGGGCGTCTCCCCCCGCCCGCCCCCAGCGCAGCATCCCGAGCCTATACCGGGCGTGCGGGTGAGTAACACCACCGGGGATCGTTTTGCAAAGTGTAGAAGGAGAGTTTGATGCAGCGGGTGCGCGCCGTGATTATCGGGTGCAGCTTGAGACTAGGATGGGTTGCGGAGGGACCTGTGACGAAGCGGTGTTAGGGCCGGAGATGGAGGGAGGTTTATCTTTAATAGAGGGGTCTCCAGGGAGTGCATCGTTGTGAGCCTCGGACAGGGTTCCTGGCAGGGGGTGCTATCGAGTGGGTCAGTCCTTTGTTCCCGGCTCTCGGGCGTCTCTCCAGTGCGTTCAGACAGCAAGCTCAGCCGATCAGAGACCCGTCAGCCTGTCCAACCCCGCAGTTAGACAGCATCGCAAGACAGCAACTCGCCAAACTAAGGGGCCAAGTGATGCTAGCAAGCAAATACAACACCCCTGGAAATCGTGCTACCACCCTTGCTGCTAATCATACAAGCGGGCCACTACATCTCTCTAGCTGCAATTATTTCGAACAGCCCTGTATATTGTACACCATTACAAGCGATATCTCCATCTGAAAATATCCCCGCTGTGCACGGCACCAGCAGCCCATTAGTAACCTCTTCAGATGGTGCCAGTAGCCACTACACTGCCCACTGTTGCAACAGATATCTGCTAAACAAAGCACCGTTGCAGACGGTGCTAGTAGCCTAATTTTCAAATGGTGCCAGACGACCCTGTATACCCCGACGCTGTAAATGGCAACAACCCCTGCACATACCGCAGCTGTAAACGATGCTAGCAGCCCACACATACCCCACTGAATCAAATTGTTAGCAGTCCCCCACACATTCCGTCGCTGCAGATGATGCTAGCAGTTCCCACGTAGCCCTTCAACGCAATTAGTGATAGCTGTCACTATTACACTCACCTTCATATTGTTAATATCTCTGTTTCACCAGCCTTAGCAGAAGCAAGTGGGGCTACTAAGTCCCAGGTCCCCCCACACCAGGGTGTGAGAATAACCTTGAGCTTGCACAGTGCTGCTGAGCCGAGACCAGCACCATTCTGGGTGAGTGTGGCGGGAGTCTGTGGAGTGATTCTATCCTTCAATACATCTTTTCTGGGGAGTGATGGTCGTGCAGCTTGTTAGTGAAGTGCGTTCAGTGCAGCTCATTAAATAATAGGTGTTCTTTGGTGACGCTCCCCGGTGTGTGCGAGTTGGTGCAGGATTATCTGAGCGCCTCAATGTCTTGGCCTGAAACTATGATAGGTCAGTAATTGCCCGTCTGTATGCCTCTTGAATGAATCTGTACATAGGAACAACCTATGATTTAGCAATTAGAATATCCTGGGTACGTGTATGCTCTCTACAATGCCGCTTAATTGGTGAGCTCAGTTAGTTAGAGCTCAGTGCTATGAATGCGAGGCTCGCAGGTTCGGTCCCCGTACTGACCATTGTTTTTCATCATTAAATTAGAAAAGTAGTGTATTACAGAACAAGGCTGTTAAAAACACGGTATAGGGTTGTTGTTTATTCTGGTAATTCATTTATCGCTGGTGGAGGATATTTGTACCAGACCAGGGTGGGTATTGCTAGTGCCAGGGCACTGCGGCTAACACTCGCTCCTCTTTCTGATATCCTCCTCTTTTTGAAGCTCTGTTTGAACCTGGGACCCTTCATTAAAGGTGACACTTTCTCTCCGAGAGTGGCGGTTCCTGGGCTTCTCGGTGGGATGCCCAGAGGTGACGAGAGGTGAAGGAAAAGTTTTTGCAATGCAATAGGTCCCGCAGTTACACAAGTTAAATCTATTGGCTTTGTAAGTGACAATGCCTTTTATTTATGTTTTTAAAACGAAAACAAATATAAAAGGCATTGTTATTTGCAATGTCAATAGCTGAAACTCACGTAAATGCGAGACCTATTGCATTGCAAATGCTTGTTTCTTGTTGCTTTTTCACCCTTCGGCATGAGAGATTCTTATTCCCAAAGAAATTTTGTTTGGTTAGTGCTCCAAACAACTAAAACAAGGACATATTTTCTGAGTTCTCAAATAGCAACAAAGCCCTTTTAAATAATCTGCTATCTTTATGTTTTTTTATCCAGTGAATCTCTTGATTATATGTTAAACATAAGGGAGAGGATGTGGCGTTACAGCCAGAGCTGCAGACTTTGCAACTGGGGAACAAGGTTTGAGTTTCAACATCAGTTGGACACCCTGTGATTCTGGTCACATCACTTAATCTCCCCATGCCTAAAAACCAAAAGGAATGTGTCTGTGTAATATAACTAATGCTCATGTAAAGAACTCCTACACCTTCAAGTCAACTCTGCTCTATATAAAACTGAAAACAAACAAAGTAATTATGGGGCACATGCATCAAGCATACATTTTGCGATTGTAAAATAGTGATTTTTACCGAATCGCTATTTTGGAATCTCAAAATGTAATTCATGTAGGAATCACAGAAAAGTTTGCGATTCCTTAACATAATCTAATAGCGATTCGAAATTGCAAATTGTTATTAGCTAATGTGACTCCATTGAGTCTTATGGGGCCCATAGGAGTGAATGGATTTGCAGTCGCAATTTGCGATTACCAATTAAAGTTCTGATGAAACATCCTTTGCTGGGTGCGTTTTCAATTTTGGACAACAACTTGGAAACATAAATCAAGCAGTCCTGCTGTGGAAGTCTGCACCACCAAGAAAAATGTATTTTGGGTTGAGGGATTTTGAATTACCTTTGGCCTGGGAGCAGCACAAGGGATTTTTAAATGCAAACCGGACTTACATTCTGAGGCCCACTGGAGGGCAAGGAAAATGTTTTAAATAATGTTGCAATATGAACACAGATGCCGCTGGAGGGTAATAATTGTACACAATCACATACCACAATACCCGTCATGCACGAGAATTGGAACTCACCGGGGAGGCGAACCTGATGGCAATTACCTAATTACCTACTAGCATGCTGAGGGGTGAAGAGGGTGTGTTACTGCTTCTGTGGACTGTTAGCAAGACTGATGAAAGAGCAGGGGCTCTGAAATGCATCAAGCTATAGAAAATGTTAGGAATGAAATGCTGGTTTGAAAGTAACGTTTCTGATGGAACATCCTTTGCTGAGTGTGTCTTCAATTTTGGACAACTTGTAAACATATATATATTTAGATAGATAGATCACATGTAAGGTTTTTGTATCATGAAAGTTCTTCCTGTTTTCTCACAGGATCAAACCCAAGTTTATGTACAACAGTATGGAAATGTCTTTAGCAATGCTGTTGGTTCAAATGCTCAAAATGTTTCAAAGTTCATTTTAATCATCACAAATGGATTTTCAAAACACTTCTCTTCATTCACAAATGGCATAGAAAAGACTCGTAAAACCAACTTCTTTGCAAAAAGTAATTCTGAATTTAACTGGCATGGTCCTAGCCATAGCAACTTTGAAGAAAGATTACCAAGCAAGTACTTCTTGAAACGTGAAAAAGTTAAACTCGGTGATCCAAGATAGATACCCCAGTTTCTAAACAAAGTGAGAGTTCAGGGACTGCAGGGAAATGTAGCTCATTGTCATAGCAACATTTCGTAGGGCACGCTACACACAGACACACCTTCACACCAGACACTGACACTACATTCCTTCATTGAAATGGACTTGGTGCAAGTGGCTTTGAAGTATTGTGTCTCTGCCCCTGCTGAACCTTCTTGCCTCCTGACATGCCTCTTGATACACCCATCCTGATGTCATGACAATCAAACCCTACAAAAAGTTCGAGAAGAAAATGAAATACTTTTTTTCAAATTTAATTTCGAACTATATTAAACCTGTGGAAACGATGCAACTCCATATTAACTTGTATCGTGCTTTCTTTCTCGATTTCAAGCCGCCTTTTAATATAACCTTGGAGACTCCAAATCTATATTTGAATTGTGCTCCTGCCGGTTACGAACTGTATACACATAGTGTTCTTTTCTGTGTATACATTCTTTCTTACTGATCCACTTCTACATAATTATTTTAACAGTTTTATGCCACTAGATTCTCCCAATACCTTTAGTGTTACTCAGGTAGCTATTTCTCTATGTAAAGAATTCACACTAGGGCTTGTTCGATGTTAATTAAAATCTCTGATTATGTCATAAGTAAATCACATCTCTTTATTAAACAAGAGCGTCTCCCAGAAGCTCGAAAATACAATTCGTATCATACTCTAAAAGTTCAAGTTCAAGTTCAAGTTCAGTATTTGTATAGAGTCCTATATACCCATAGGGTCTCAAGGCGCTTGAGGGAGGGGGGTACTTTACTTATCGAATATCCAAGTTTTCAGTTGTTTTCTGAAAGAGAGGTGGTTCTGTGTAAGGCGGAGGTGGGTGGGGAGAGAATTCCAGGTTTTGGCCGCTAAATAGGAGAAGGATCTTCCTCCCATGGTGGATTTGTGGATGCGTGGGATTGCGGCGAGGGCTTGGGTGGATGATCGCAGTTGGCGGGTGGGGGTGTAAAAGGACAGGCGCGTGTGGAGGCATTCGGGTCCTAGGTCGTAGAGGGCTTTGTGTGCGTTGGTGAGGAGACAGAATGTTATTCTCTTGTTGACAGGGAGCCAGTAGAGGTCTTTCAGGTGGCCGGAGATGTGATCTTGGCGGGGGATGTCAAGTATGAGTCTGGCTGAGGCGTTTTGGATGCGTTGGAGTTTTTTCTGTAGTTTGGCTGTGTTACCGGCGTAAAGGATGTTTCCGTAGTCCAGTCGGCTGATGACCAGTGCGTGGGTGACCGTTTTTCTTGTTTCTGTGGGGATCCAACGGAAGATTTTTTTGAGCATGCGTAGGATGTTGAAGCATGATGATGAGACTGCGTTTACTTGTCTGGTCATCGAGAGGGAGGAGTCCAGAATGAAGCCCAGGTTACGTGCGTGGTCCGTAGGTATGGGTGCGCTTCCCAGGGCCGGTGGCCACCATGAGTTATCCCAGGCGGAGGGGGAGGCTCCTAAGATGAGGACTTCTGTTTTGTCCGAGTTCAGTTTTAGACGGCTGTTCTTCATCCACTCGGCTACTTCTTTCATCCCTTCGTGTAGGTTGATTTTGGCGGTGTTTGGGTCTTTGGTGAGCAAGAGGATCAGCTGGGTGTCATCTGCATAGGAGATGATGTTGAGGTTGTGTTGGCGCGCAATGGATGCGAGGGGGCTCATGTATACGTTGAAGAGGGTGGGACTGAGTGAGGATCCTGTGGTACGCCGCAGATGACTTCGGTGGCCTCTGATCTAAAAGGGGGGAGGCGGACTCTCTGAGTACTTCCGGCGAGGAGCGAGATGATCCAGTCCAATGCTTTTCCTTGTATTCCGACGTTGCTTAGGCGTTTAATAAGGGTGTTATGACAAACTGTGTCGAAGGCTGCGGAGAGGTCAAGTAGGATGAGGGCGACAGTTTCTCCGTTGTCCAGTAGTGCTCGAATGTCGTCTGTTGCTGCGATGAGGGCGGTCTCAGTGCTGTGTTTGGCTCGGAAGCCGGATTGTGAAGGGTCGAGGGATTTGTTGGATTCGAGGAAGGCTGCGAGTTGACTGTTGACGGTTTTCTCAATGACTTTGGCAGGGAATGGGAGGAGCGAGATGGGGCGGTAGTTCTTAAGTTCAGTGGGGTCTGCTGTGGGTTTCTTCAGGAGGGCGCTGAGTTCGGCATGTTTCCAGCTTTCCGGGAAGGTGGCGGAGTTGAGGGAACAGTTGATGACATCTCGGAGATGGGGTGCGATAATGGAGTCTGCTTTGTTAAAGATGTGGTGGGGACATGGATCGGTTGAGGATCCTGGGTGGATGGAGTTCATCAGGCGTGTGGTCTCTTCAGTGGTGATTGGGTTCCAGGCGCAAAGGTTGTTAGAGGGGTGTTTTGGTTCGGGGGTGGGTGGGGAGGACTGGACTCTGGCCTGGTTATCAAAGCTGTTATGTATGTCAGTGATCTTGTTGTGGAAGAATGAGGCTAGGGAGTCACAGAGGTCTTGGGAGGGAGTGATGTCGTTCGTGCCGGCGGTGGGGTTGGTGAATTCTTTGACAATGTTGAATAGTTCCTTGCTGTTGTGGGCGTTGTTGTCGAGTCGGTCCTTGAATGCTGATTTCTTGGTGGAACGAATCAGTTGGTGGTGTTTGCGGATGGCGTTCTTGAAGGTGGCCAGGTTGTCAGTGGTTTGGTTTTTCTGCCAGGCTTTCTCGAGGGTACGACAGATCTTCTTGGATTTCTTGAGGTCCTCATTGAACCAGGGGGCTTTTTTGTTATCTTGTTTGATTTGATGTTTTTTCAAGGGTGCTAGTTCGTCAGCGCTGTGGGTGATCCATTGTGTGAGGTTGGTGGCTGCAAGGTTTGGGTCCGATGATTTTGCAGGGGGGTTATGGTGCAGTGATGTGAAGAGTTGGTCGGTTGTATTTTGTTCCAGTTTCTGCGGGGAATTGGTTGTGAGAGGTTGTGGGTCGTAGTCTTGTTATAGCTGAAGTGAACGCAGCTGTGGTCTGTCCACTGGAGAGCTGTGGTGTGATTGAAGGAGATGTGCTTGCTGGAGGTGAAGATTGGGTCGAGCGTGTGTCCGGCATAGTGGGTGGGGGTGTTAACAAGCTGTTTGAGTCCGAGATTGGCGAGGTTGTCCAGAAGGGTGATGGTGTTGCTGTTGTTGTTCTTTTCCAGGTGGAAGTTGAGGTCTCCCAGTAGGATGTAGTCTTCGGAGGGGAGGGCGTGAGGACTGATGAAGTGATGTATTCGCTAAATTGTGCGCGAGGTCCTGGTGGTCTGTAGATGAGGGTGCCTCTGAGTGTGGTCTTGGGGTCGGTGTGGATCTGGAAGTGAAGGTGTTCGGCGGCTGCAAGGTTATTGTCGGAACTGGTCGTGATGCGGATGGTGTTCTTATGGACGATGGCGATGCCTCCTCCTGTTTGCTTGGTGCGGTCTTTACGGATGATCTTGAAGCCGTCCGGAATGGCTATGGCGATGTCGGGTGCTGAAGAGGTGTTCATCCAGGTTTCTGTGAGAAAGGCGACGTCCGGCGATGTGGTGTCGAGTAGGTTCCATAGTTCGATGGCGTGACTGTGGACCGAGCGGGTGTTGAGCAGGATGCACTTCAGGTGGTTAGGGTCGGAGCTCTGTTTGGAGTTTAAGGATATGGTGGGGGTTTTGATGCAGTCGAACTTGCAAGAGTGGCAGGTGAAGGGTCCATGGGTGTGTCCTGGGGCGGCTTGATAGCAGTTAGGAGGGCGGCCGGGGTTAAGCGCTGAGAGGGTTGCTGCGTCGTACGCGATGCGGGAGGTGATGGGTTTGCGGGGACCAGGGGCTCTGGTGCTGGGCGCGGTCCAGGCGCGGACGGACGTAGACGGGCTTACCTTTGGCGCGCCTTCGGCGCGCATAGGGCGCGTCCGCTGCACGTGTACGCTGCGCAAAAATGCATCTGTCATAAATGGCTAGTGGAGGGGGTGGAGCGTGGGAGGGGCAGCTGGGAGGCGGGAGCGTGGGGGAGGGACGGGCTGGAGGCGCAACCAAATGGCAGTGACAACAACAAATGGCAAACAGGACGAGATTGGGGCACGCTGCAACTAATGCTTAAGGGCACAATCAGGCACAATTAATCTCAGGGGGCAATGCGAGCGGTGGAGCGCTGTAATTATAATACAGGCACAATCAATAACAAGGCAATGCACAGGCAAAATCAGTCTCAGGGGGCAATGCGAGCGGTGGAGCGCTGTAATTATAATACAGGCACAATCAATAACAAGGCAATGCACAGGCACAATCAATGGTCGCAGGCAAGGCACAAATAGATTATTGAGGCACAGAATCGTTTTGCCAGCAGCGCTACGATACCAGGACGCAGGGTGGAGCGACTGCTTCTGCCGGAGACAGGCTGGTCACAGCGCTTCGCCGGACGGGACGTTCCTGGTAGCTAGTGGGTGGGAGGGGCAGCTGGGAGGCGGGAGCGTGGGGGGAGGGACGGGCTGGAGGCGCAACCAAATGGCAGCGACAACAACAAAAGGCAAACAGGACGAGATTGGGGCACGCTGCAACTAATGCTTAAGGGCACAATCAGGCACAATTAATCTCAGGGGGCAATGCGAGCGGTGGAGCGCTGTAATTATAATACAGGCACAATCAATAACAAGGCAATGCACAGGCACAATCAGTCTTAGGGGGCAATGCGAGCGGTGAAGCGCTGTAATTATAATACAGGCACAATCAATAACAAGGCAATGCACAGGCACAATCAATGGTCGCAGGCAAGGCACAAATAGATTATTGAGGCACAGAATCGTTTTGCCAGCAGCGCTACGATACCAGGACGCAGGGTGGAGCGACCGCTTCTGCCGGAGACAGGCTGGTCACAGCGCTTCGCCGGAGGGGACGTTCCTGGTAGCTAGTGGTTGGGAGGGGCAGCTGAGAGGCGGGAGTGTGGGGGGAGGGACGGGCTGGAGGCGCAACCAAATGGCAGCGACAACAACAAAAGGCAAACAGGACGAGATTGGGGCACGCTGCAACTAATGCTTAAGGGCACAATCAGGCACAATTAATCTCAGGGGGCAATGCGAGCGGAGGAGTGCTGTAATTATAATACAGGCACAATCAATAACAAGGCAATGCACAGGCACAATCAGTCTCAGGGGCAATGCGAGCGGTGGAGCGCTGTAATTATAATACAGGCACAATCAATAACAAGGCAATGCACAGGCACAATCAATGGTCGCAGGCAAGGCACAAATAGATTATTGAGGCACAGAATCGTTTTGCCAGCAGCGCTACGATACCAGGACGCAGGGTGGAGCGACCGCTTCTGCCGGAAAAAGGCTGGTCACAGCGCTTCGCCGGACGGGTCGTTCCTGGTAGCTAGTGGGTGGGAGGGGCAGCTGGGAGGCGAGAGCGTGGGGGAAGGGACGGGCTGGAGGCGCAACCAAATGGCAGCGACAACAACAAAAGGCAAACAGGACGAGATTGGGGCACGCTGCAACTAATGCTTAAGGGCACAATTAGGCACAAATAATCTCAGGGGGCAATGCGGGCGGTGGAGCGCTGTAATTATAATACAGGCACAATCAATAACAAGGCAATGCACAGGCACAATCAGTCTCATGGGGCAATGCGAGCGGTGGAGCGCTGTAATTATAATACAGGCACAATCAATAACAAGGCAATGCACAGGCACAATCAATGGTCGCAGGCAAGGCACAAATAGATTATTGAGGCACAGAATCGTTTTGCCAGCAGCGCTACGATACCAGGACGCAGGGTGGAGCGACCGCTTCTGCCGGAGACAGGCTGGTGAAACTGTGCTGATCTTGAAACCCTCTGCAATTACAGACCTACACCAGTCTTCCCCCCTATTGGGGAAATATTGGAGTTATCAGTGAACGCCACATAATTTGCAGATAACATGGGCACACCAACTTGATGTAGGGGTAATTATTTCAGAGAGATCAAAAATCACTAGCTACTCCAGACCCTACTTTCTCTCTGTCACTTTCTCTCTCTCTCTCTCTCTCTCTCTCTCTCTCTCTCCCCCCTCTCTATTTCTCATATTAAACTCAGAGACATATTTATTAAAAGCTGTGTCGATCTTGCACCACACAACGGGGTGCATTTGCAACGCAACCCTTAAGTGCGATTTATCGAGCCAGGCAAGGCCACCTTGCAAGGCCCTGAGTGACTTGATGAATGAGTAATGCAAAGCAGCTCAAATCACTACATTTTATTACTCTACCCCAGGGAGGCATTCCAAGGGTGGTGTTGGGGTGTCCTACACAACACGCATGCATTTTGGTGCATTCCCGAACTTATCATAAGTGGTAGACTTACAAATGCAATATAACTGCTACTCATCCTCAGTGGAGGCGCAATAAGGAGAAATATCTTTATTTCTTTATGTTGTTTCCCTTTCCTATGTGTGCTGTATTCCGCAACACTCATAGAAAGAGGGAAATGCCTCAGGGGATTGTTCTTGTCGAGGAAGGTGTCCCTTCCTGCACACAAAATATCCTGCTTACTACACAGGCACCCTTGCACCATGGTGCAAGAGTGCTAGCTTTGGCGCTAGGCAGCACATTGTGCATTAGCGCTGAGAAAATGCAGTAATGCACTGTATTATATTAAATACAGCGCATTCATGCCCTTTCACGGTCAGGCAATGCAGCAAGGTGGCCTGCTTCGCTGCGTCACATATTGATAAACATGCCATAGCTATCTTGCTGTCTTAGGGGCATATTTATCAAATAGTCACACAGTGCAGTGTGACAGAGAAAGCACAGGACTTTGCCATATTTAACATTATACAGTGCATTCCTGCCTTTCCCCAGCCGAGTGCCAATGCAGGCACACTTGCACCTTGGTACAAGGGGCATGCATTGTAAGCAGGATTCCCTGTGTGCAGGAAGTGGCACCTTCCTGCACAAAATCAATCCCCTAAGGCATTTTCCTCTTTGTATGTGTGCAGCAGAATACATCACAGACATAAGGCGGAACTCTTCTTTACGCCTCACCTAGGGAGGAGGAGCAGTTTTGGGACTTTCCCAGATCTACCAGTAATGGTAAATCTGGGAATGCTTGAAATTCCAAAGGTGCTCCATGGAACCACTCACACACCACACATGGAACATCTCTCTGTGGCAGAGTAAAGCAATGCAGAAATTTGCTGATGTTGCTTTACTCCGGAATAATCAAGCCTTTCGGCTAGTAGTTGCGTTGCATTTTCACCCTTTTGTATGATGCAAGCACGATGAAACTACTTTGTAAAAATGGCCCCTACTTTGTAAAAAGGTGAGTGGTATTTAAATGCCACACAAGTATATAAATATGTATACATAGTCTAAAGTGCACAAGTACCTGAATGATCTTTTGTAAAGAACAGAAATTGTTTTTGAAAGTTTATACACCCGGTCAGTTGTTTATTAATTTGAACTCCAGACATCTATACAGCAATATTACTCTCTATTTGTATGATCGGTTGGTATTCAAAAACTCTGGCTAGCAACCCTCTTGAATGAAATGCGTAACAATTCTAATACGTTTTAATGTAGCTCCTTTCATGACAAACATTCCCTCACAGGCATAGCTTTTCCTTTTTTTCTGATATCATGTGACTAGAGGGTTGGTTTCTTATTTTGCTATTTTTTTTTGACTTGTCGATCTTTAGCTCTCAATAAAACAACCGAATATACCCTGAAAGACATAACTTTTCATTTTCAATATCTAGTATGTGGGAGAGCTAGTTTCTTATGCTTTCTATTATTTTTCTTTTTTTGACAATCTTTGGTATTTAATAAAATAAAAAAGACATATTTCCCCATAGGCGTGGTATTGTCTTCTCTCCGTCCCTTTGGGTCATGCTGTCAGTTCACTCGTGTGAGATCACTTCACCATAAGTCATTATTCGGAGAGGTCATGAAAGTAGTGTAAGTCAATGGGGAAATAACATTTTATATTTATAAAAATATGGCATTGTTGTAAGAAAAATACGTGAAAGCGAAATAACGTAATTCATCTTTTATACCATGGTATAAAAACCAAAGGAGCTGGATACCAATTCTGACACACACGGACTAGAAAAAGTTACATATGTCTGAATATGTTTTAAGTGTAAATTTGCAGTCCGCAAAGTGCTGTACGAATCTCTGCAAATCACACTTGTCAATGGTAGATGCATTTAATGTTCCAAATTAAAACATTTCAATACGTGACAATAATTAAGAAAAAAATCGTGTGCTATTGTAACCATTTTCTACTTTCGATTCTTCAATGCTCCAGTCACTCCTTGAATAATGTATGTAGTTAAGTCTTTTTTCTATACAAATGACATCACATTGCCCTATATATTGTAGACTGTTACTGCCCGATTCACAAAAGTAATTTGAGACAAAATCCTAACTTTACGACTTTCGGTATTCAAAATGGGCATTTAGGAGTAGGAAAATTAGGAATCCTGACTTTACTACTCCTAAAGGCGCTTTGTGAATACCAAAAGTCATAACATTTGAATTTTGTCTCAGATTACTTTTGTGAATCAGGCCCTTAATCTTTATCTCGAGTAGTCACCAGTCGATGGCGGTTCTTCGTTGTCCCCTGGGTAATATTGGATTACGGATGTTTTTGTAAAGTGCCAATGGACAATTAAAGACCTTCAGTCTTGCGAAAAGTATCTCTCAATAGACCTCGTTAACTTATTAAGTGTTGAGGCTCCACCCCTACTTCCTAGTTGGCCTTTTTTGATACTTTAGGCAATTTAGGTGTAGTGCTCTCAAGCCAGATTTAAAAGAAGGTTGTAAGAAATGCTTTTCTATAAGTAGTGAGCCTGAAAGAAACATCCCTTCTCCATTCATCAAGATAGGATGGAGAACTTAAAGGAGTGCCTTAATTTTGAGGCAGTTTTGTTTTCCCCTATATTTCCTTTACTCGGTGGTTAAAACCTGTGAAGGATTCTAGGGTTTTAAAGCTAGTGCACAAAATACCATACCTTAATATTCACCAATGCAACAAACTCAAAAAGACAGCTGCCAAACGTAAAGATTATATTTTCACAGAATTTTGTAAGTGATGCTCAGCATTCATCCTATGTGGTTTGTCTTCGTACCAAATTCATTGGTTCAGTGTAAATAAAGACATTTAAAAAAAACACAGCCCTTAGGGCAAAGAGGAAAACGTGAATAAATGTTGCTCACCCAGATATCCCCTAGCCAAATTAGACTGAAAAGTGTGCCTTATTTCTGAAGTATCTAACCCAATTAATTTTGGATCTCATCGTCCTCTATTCACAGGATCACAGTGTGATGGGCCTTGGGAGCTCAAGCTATAGGGGCAACAATGAAGTCCTTGGCCCCTCCACTAAGGAAGGTGATTCATAGCTAGGTGCATTATTGCTTATCCCCACAGTGATGCATACATAAATAACACTTTACCTCGGCTGAGCAACTGACAATTAACCACCCGATGTAGAAAAGCATGATTGCATTCGAAAACTACCCAAAGATCATTAGACCAAAATATTTCCCAAAATTCTAATGCTTGTAACTGAGATAACACAATGAGGTTGATGTTTCACTATATATATATATATATATATATATATATATATATATATATATATATATATATATATATATATATATATATATATATATATATATATTGGAACAGGATGTGGCGTAGTGGCCAGAGCTGCTTACTTTGGAACTGGGGAACCATGTTTGAGTCTTGGCATTGGCTGAACATCCTGTGATTCTGGGCAAATCACTGAGGGGCCTATTTATGGGGATTTTGCGTAGAGCAGCACATCAAGTCATCTTGCTCCCCTGCTCTACACCAAAGTTAAATGGCAGGAAAAAACCATAGGTTTCACACATGTTATAGTTAGCTGAACATTTCACGCATACAAAACCATTGAAATTGCCCGGTTATAGTTAGTTCAGCTAACTATAACTCGCGCGTGCGCAATCCACTGCTGATGACGTCACATATTACATCACTCATGACATGGTCAGTGACATCACTCATGACATCACTCATGACATCGCAGATAACATCAATGATGACATCCTTGATGACACCATCTTTGTGAAAAAGTGGCAGACCTCATCTCACCCTAATATATAACCTTTGATACACACATTAAAAAATAGAAACTAAAATGTTCAAAAAAATGGAGATACCAATACCAGTTACAGCAACCTATTCAGTAATTCCAACATCTACATAAACATCCACTCATTCACCAAGACTTCTATATAGTCACTCATACATGTACTCACTCATCATATGTACTCATACATCCTGTTACACACCAATACTCATCCATACAGTTACTCATACACATACTCACACATGCAAATAAACTATCAAACATCCATTTACTTGCATATACAGCTATACACACACCACTGCACTTACTTCTACAGAAACGTACACATACTTACTCTCCTAAACAATCACTTATAGAAACACATACTTATTTATACAGGAACTCTAGGGGCCTACTAAAGGTATTTTAATCGGAGCGTGGTGATTAATAATAAAGATGTGGCATGGGACCCACTAAGGGGAACAATGACTCTTCAAAAGGATACAAATCCCAGCATGCACTAGTAACACAAATACAAATAAAAAGAAAGGTGCATGGTTGGAAATCTATGCCACATCTTACCAGCTGCCAGATGAAGAGGCTGGAGCCTCAAAACGCATTGCAGCATTGAAATCACTAAAATAAAGAAGCCTGGAAATATCACTGCTGGTCTTTCTACTATGTATTGAACCGATTGGTTTGCATTGGCTGTGAGTGCTTCCTTCAAAAGCTTGGGGTCTTGGTTTACATAAATTCACACGGCAGTCCTGCCATGGAAGGTTGCACCGCTTCATACTTAAAGAAGGGCTGCGCGGGAACGGAACATTGCCAAAACTACGTCCATCACAGCCATTGCAAGAAAACACGGACCGGCTGATACCAAGGGGCCTACTAAAGGCATTTTAATTGGAGCGTGGTGATTAATAATAAAGATGTGGCATGGAACCCACTAAGGGGAACAATGACTCTTCCAAAGGATACAAATCCCAGCATGCACTAGTAACACAAATGCATATAAAAAGAAAGGTGCATGGTTGGAAATCTATGCCACATCTTACCAGCTGCCAGATGAAGAGGTTGGAGCCTCGAAACGCGTCGCAGCATTGAAATCACTGAAATAAAGAAGCCTGGAAATATCACTGCTGGTCTTACTGCACTGTACTGAACCGATTGGTTCGCATTGGCTGTGAGTGCTTCCTTCAAAAGCTTAGGCTCTTGGTTTACATATAGTACCTACTGGCGGTCGCCAGTAGTTAGTTATAGTTAGGACCTAGCTATCATAGGAAATCCGCAACATTCTATTGGGAATATCTTTGGCGCCGGTTGAGAAATTTGCGTTTAATTTTCCAAAAGTTTGGCCAGCTCTGCTCCGCTCCTTTCCTTAAAGTTTCAGGTGGATTCGTGAAGTGGGGGCTGAGAAAAAAGGGGGGTCCCAAAACGTGTTTTCCCCATGTTAATTTCCATAGGACGGTCTGACAAGTCTACAGCCCGAACCGTTAAACGGAATTACACCAAACTTGGCAAAAAAAGTAGGAACTGGTACGCAGATGTGCCTTTGCTATGTTTGGTGAAAATTGCTCAAGTGGTTTTTATGAAAATAACTTCAAAAACACATATTTATCTATAGGCGCGCTCCAAGCGCTCACAGGTACGCGTACCGAGGAGCGCACTCGGCACGCTACGGGAGTGCGCGAGCGGAAAGCTGATTGGCTGTCGGATGTCTGTCAACATTCTAAACAGTCCGGAGAGTCTGCCATCTTGTGTTTTGGTAGAATCGAGACACCTGAGGTGAAAATAAAAAGGGAGAAATGATTAAAAGGGGGCAGGATAGACACCCCCTGACCCCCTAGGTTTTTTGAGAGGGGCCTAGAAGGACCCTGAAGGGCAAAACAACTATTTTTTTTTTCTTTAAATTCGCAGGGTAAGCGCTGGGTGCGTTCCCATGAATTCTCTCCAGTACCCGCACCCTGAGCGTACCACAGAGTGAAACAGAGAAAGAAAATAGATAATACAGCTCTTTTTTGAGAATTGGAGGTAGTTCTAAAAAGAACAGTTTTTTTTTCTTCTTTGTTTATGTTTTTTTATGAACAAAAACAAAAACAGGGAATGCAAAACTGCACAACAGGAGCAAAAAAAGGGAAAAAAAATTAGAGCTGAGGATGGCAGCAGTGTTCTTGCCTCTTGCGTGCAATAAGCTTGATGCTCTGCTCACCATAGCAAAGCATTTCATCGCATTGTTTGCACTTTATAGTAATGTCACTAAAAACAGATTGAATCATCTCCAATTCCGCTGCACGTCCTCTCCCTGATGTTGTGGTTCCTCCTGTAGATGTAGAGGCACCATCCCTTGGAGGATTACATGCCTGGGCATAGTTCTGGGGGTGCCGGCTTCGGACGTTGCAAATCATTGTTGAGTTGCCAAAACTGTACTTCCTTCTAGGGTCTCCTCGGGAAAGCACAGATTGGCAGATTTTGCATTCAACTTTGGGAGCATTCACCTTTTTTAATCCTTCAGGTATTGAAAAAAACTTCCAAATAAAATGCTCCTTGGGCTGAGGAGGCTTTTCATCAATGAATCCATTTGACTCATCGCTGCTGCTGGGTGTTCTGGCAGCCATTCTTTACACAAAATGGTAGGACAGACAAAAACAGGTCTTGCTGTCTCCAAAGTGAAAGAAGAAGTGAAGGAAATCGGTTGGGTTTTCATTAGATGTAAAAAAAACTGTTAACAACCAATGAAAAGAGTTATGTTAAAGTCACATGACTTGACACGCTTACGCTGCGCGCACCGGAGCGCTTCCGGGGGCACTTACGCGGCACGAATGTAGACGCTTCCGGGGGCGCTTCCGCGGCACGTACGTAGGCGCTTCCGGGGGCGCTGACGCGGCGCGTCTAAATGACGTTTTGCTAACATTACGGAAATACTTTTAAAGATATAATACGGGAATTTTCAATCAAAAATACTACTTTTATAAGTATGCTACTGAATTATTTAGTTAAATACATACTTTTTTTTTCCGCACGGAGACATGGCGCTTACGCTGCGCTCTCCGGTGAGCTTACCGGTGCCCGCACCCTGAGCGCTCCAAGACAATATGATAAAAAAAAAGGAAAGATACATTGAAAAAATGATTCTTGTAAAAAAAATTTTTTTAAAAATATTGTTATAAAAACAGGTAGTAAAAAAAATTCTGTTTAAACATGGTAGGTTACAAACTCGATATACAAAGGAATTAGGTTTTAAAAAACCTTTGAAATTCACTGAAAAAAACATATGTTTAACACTCGTTATAGTTAGGAATTAGCATTTAAAAAACCTTTGAAATTCACTGAAAAAACCATAGGTTTAACACCAGTTATAGTTAGCTGGACATTTTACTCATGTCATTATTGATGTCATCAGTGATGTCACTAACCATGTCATGAATGATGTAATATGTGACATCATCAGCAGTGGATTGCGGGCGCGCAAGTTATAGTGAGTCCAACTAACTATAACTTGGGAATTTCAATGGTTTTGTATGAGTAAAATGTCCAGCTAACTATAACTGGTGTTAAACCTATGGTTTTTTTCAATGAATATATATATATATATATATATATATATATATATATATATATATATATATATATATATATATATATATATATATATATATATATATATATATATATTCACTGAAAAAACCATAGGTTTCATACCAGTTATAGTTAGGAATTAGCATTTAAAAAACCTATTAAATTCACTGAAAAAAACATAGGTTTCACACCAGTTATAGTTAGGAATTAGCATTTAAAAGACCTATTAAATTCACTGAAAAAACCATAGGTTTCACACCAGTTATAGTTAGCTGGAAATTTTACTGACGTAAAACCAATGAAATTCCCACGTTATAGTTAGTTGGACTCACTATAACTTGCGTGTGTAATGCACTGCTGATGACATCACATATTACATCACTCATGACATGGTCAGTGACATCACTCATGACATCACTGATTTTTTAAATGCTAATTCCTAACTATAACTGGTATGAAACCTATGGTTTTTTCAGTGAATTTCATAGGTTTTTTAAATGCTAATTACTAACTATAACTGGTGTGAAACCTATGGTTTTTTCAGTGAATTTCATAGGTTTTTTAATGGCTAATTCCTAATTTTTTTTATATGGACTCATACCTATGTGTTTTTTAGTGAATTTTCATGGTTATTTTTTCGCAAATATCTATAGCTTAGAAATGTATGTTTTTCTAAAAATGAATCCTATATTGTATAGTAATATAATATTTTTTTTTTTTAAAAAGTGTATTCTTTTTTTTTATATTTCACTCAGGTCCCGTCAGCGCACCAAAAAAAAAAAAAAAAAAAGGAGTGAGCATGAGGAATGGGGAAAAAAGAGAGTGGTGTAAAGAGAAAGAGAGCTAGAGAGAGAAACACAGAGGGACTGTGTAAGAGATAGTAAAACAGAGAAAAGGTATAAGAGGAAGTAACTGAGAAAAGGAAAATGAATAAGGGAGCAAAAGAAGAGAAGAAAGAGGAAGAAAACTAAAGCAGATGTTCTAGGAGAATGTGAATGGGTGATGACAGTAAAAGGAAGGAGAGTAAAGGATGAGGAATGAAAGGTAGTGACGGAACCAGAGAAAAGGAACAATGGTGACGGAGGGAAAGAAAAAAGCAGTGAGTGTAAGTAAAGAGGAGTGAAAGAGGGTGGATAAAAGCGAATAAGGGTAAGACATGGGAAGTGACAGAAAGAAAGAACAGAGAGAGTAAAGGAAGGAGTGTCAGAAAGGGACTAAGTGAAGCAGAAAAAAAAGGAAAGAGAGGGAGTGTGGGTGAGCAGGGACACTGAAAGAAGTTGAAAGTGGTAGGAAAGTAAGGAAAAGAGAAGTAAATATGGAGGATAAGAATAAGTGAGGGAAGCTGAGTAAGAAAACAGGCGTGAGGTAAGGTTACAGAAAAGTAGTGAGGTTAAAACAAAGGGTGATGATAAATTACATTTTGTAGTCACACTTACCATATAATTAATGAAAATGTACTTGCATCTTTAAACTACACTTTGTATCTCTGAAAGACAAAAGAAAAAACAAGTTATAATTAGTAAAATATATATTTTAAAATAGAAGATACAGGTCAAGAGGTAAAAAATCTAAAAAAGTTTACTAAGAAATAAAGCAATAGTGAAGGATACATAAACAGAAATAAAGTAATGTAGAAAGAGAAAAAGAGGGAAACAGAAATAGAAAGAGAACAAATTACTGAAGATAAGTAAGATACTAAAAGAATGCGAGATACCAAAACGAAATCAGGAAAGATAAGAAAGTAAAAGGAAAATGAGTGAAAAGGAGAGGAGTCTAAATGAGGAACTATTAATAAGAAAGAGGAATAGAAGATGACTGAGAGTGAGTGAAGGGGAGTCACAGAGTGAAGGGATGAAGGGAATGAGGTTAATATAGAACAATGGAGGAAAAAGGAGTGAGAGAGTAAGTACACAGAAAAACAAAGGGAAGGACTGAGTGAACTGCAGTACAATGAGTGAGAAAGGAAAAAGAGTAAAGGAGCAAAAGAAAGAAAGAGAGGGGAAGAAAACTAAAGCAGTGGTACTGAGAGAATATGAGAAAGATAAAAAGTGGTGGAAGGGAGAGAGGAAAGGCAGACAGTTCAAATTGGATTGAGGAGTTGTGAATGAAGTGGAGTAAAGGAACAGCGATGAAACAAAGTTAAAAAAAGGCAGTGTAAATGAGTAAAGAGAGCTAAATAAGGGTGGAAAAAGGAAAATGAGTGTGAGACAATGGGAATACAATATAAATTACACAATGCAAACTATAGAATAACTTCTACAATATGTTACATTGTTTATTTTTGCTGTTCTCAGAATATATTGAATTTCACTTAAATTAGTGAGTTCAAACTCTTCATCATATAACAGCGGGAAAAAAACACAATCTAAAAGATTGTGTTTAAAAAAAACCATAAAAACTTACAACTCATATATGTACAGTAATCTTTGATATGGCCGGGATGCCCGCCACCCCCCCCAACACCAATTCCCAATGGGAGTAGACAGACACAGGTTTGAGCTTTTGGAAGGCGGGGGGGAGTTACCCCCCCGGCCGTATTTATTAAAATATGAAACAAAATTTAAAACATTAAATAAAAGTTTCATGAATTATGTACAATTTTACATTTATTACATTTCGATGAAGACATGTTCTTTGGCTAACCTTAACAGATCTCTAATACAAAGGTTTCCTAGCCGAGTCTAGCATCCTGTAAATGCAGACATTCTAAATTAAAATTGTACATCCTAGCATTAAGGGCCAACGGCAAGGTCTTAACCAGTGTCAGATCCCTACTACCAAAATTCCGCCCTCACGGTGTGAGTGGCGCATGCGCAGAGGACTTTACCCTCATTGCCAACTGTAACTTCCCTTGTCGTGGGGGCCCCCTTTTCACTCGACGCCATTTTAAAGGTCGTCCGAGTTCCCGTGTGAGGTATCTGTAGGAAGGACAGTGTGGACTCCCCCCCATCCCCACACTCTCTATCCGCCGTCGCAGATATCCGGCCCCTGGGAAATTCGTAGGAGGGGCATCTAGCCGCCTCCCCCCTGGGAGGGGCCTATGGCCGTCTCCCCCTAGGCGACCCATCCTTAGTGGGTGCCGCCTCCCCGTGGAAGGGGCCAATGGCCGCCTCCCCCCGGGCGCTCCCATCCATTCTGGGTGGCGCCCCCCTCTAGGGACCTTGAAATTACTGCTCACCGATCATGACCTTACCGCCCGACCAAAAAATAAATACGACAGTTGTTTTACCTACTAAGGGAAGAAAAAATTCTGACATAGCCTTGAGTCATCAACTTCATTTTCCTACAAAGGGAAACATTATCCTAGAAACAGAAGCCACATTATTATGTGAAACATTCCCTTACTTCTCTACAAAGGAAAAAAGGCCTATACATTTCTACTAATCAAACTTTATTTAAACAAACATTGCCATAAGGGGCTGGTGGGTGGGTCAAAATTGTCACTTGCTCCGTCGAGGGCTCACGAGCAATGAGTTGGTGCAGCCTTCGGAGCACAGGAACAAGAGGACGCTTCTTCGGATTCCTGCTCTATTTATCCATCTGCGGGAGGGCGGGGACCCTCCTCCGGTACGCCTACTGGGGCGTGGTCTTCCGTGCGCGTGTCTAGGACAACCCCTCCTGGGCAGGAAAGGGCGCGCCTCGGCTACGCCACTTCGGGCATACCAGCCGAGCCACGCCTCCCGCCCAAAATGGTTTCCCGGGGGGATCGGGGCACCCAACCATACGTTCGGGGGGACCGAGTGGTCGCCCCTTTCCATATGGCCGGGATGCCCGCCACCCCCTTCCAACACCAATTCCCAATGGGAGTAGACAGACACAGGTTTGAGCTTTTGGAAGGCGGGGGGGAGTTACCCCCCCGGCCGTATTTATTAAAATATGAAACAAAATTTAAAACATTAAATAAAAGTTTCATGAATTATGTACAATTTTACATTTATTGCATTTCGATGAAGACATGTTCTTTGGCTAACCTTAACAGATCTCTAATACAAAGGTTTCCTAGCCGAGTGTAGCATCCTGTAAATGCATACATTCTAAATTAAAATTGTACATCCTAGCATTAAGGGCCAACGGCAAGGTCTTAACCGGTGTCAGATCCCTACTACCAAAATTCCGCCCTCACGGTGTGAGTGGCGCATGCGCAGAGGACTTTACCCTCATTGCCAACTGTAACTTCCCTTGTCGTGGGGGCCCCCTTTTCACTTGACGCCATTTTAAAGGTCGTCCGAGTTCCCGTGTGAGGTATCTGTAGGAAGGACAGCGTGGACTCCCCCCCATCCCCACACTCTCTATCCGCCGTCGCGGATATCCGGGCCCCGGGAAATTCGTAGGAGGGGCTTCTAGCCGCCTCCCCCCTGGGAGGGGCCTATGGCCGTCTCCCCCTAGGTGACCCATCCTTAGTGGGTGCCGCCTCCCCGTGGAAGGGGCCAATGGCCGCCTCCCCCCGGGCGCTCCCATCCATTCTGGGTGGCGCCCCCCTCTAGGGACCTTGAAATTACTGCTCACCGATCATGACCTTACCGCCCGACCAAAAAATAAATACGACAGTTGTTTTACCTACTAAGGGAAGAAAAAATTCTGACATAGCCTTGAGTCATCAACTTCATTTTCCTACAAAGGGAAACATTATCCTAGAAACAGAAGCCACATTATTATGTGAAACATTCCCTTACTTCTCTACAAAGGAAAAAAGGCCTATACATTTCTACTAATCAAACTTTATTTAAACAAACATTGCCATAAGGGGCTGGTGGGTGGGTCAAAATTGTCACTTGCTCCGTCGAGGGCTCACGAGCAATGAGTTGGTGCAGCCTTCGGAGCACAGGAACAAGAGGACGCTTCTTCGGATTCCCGCTCTATTTATCCATCTGCGGGAGGGCGGGGACCCTCCTCCGGTACGCCTACTGGGGCGTGGTCTTCCGTGCGGGTGTCTAGGACAACCCCTCCTGGGCAGGAAAGGGCGCGCCTCGGCTACGCCACTTCGGGCATACCAGCCGAGCCACGCCTCCCGCCCAAAATGGTTTCCCGGGGGGATCGGGGCACCCAACCATACGTTCGGGGGGACCGAGTGGTCGCCCCTTTCCATATGGCCGGGATGCCCGCCACCCCCTTCCAACACCAATTCCCAATGGGAGTAGACAGACACAGGTTTGAGCTTTTGGAAGGCGGGGGGGAGTTACCCCCCCGGCCGTATTTATTAAAATATGAAACAAAATTTAAAACATTAAATAAAAGTTTCATGAATTATGTACAATTTTACATTTATTACATTTCGATGAAGACATGTTCTTTGGCTAACCTTAACAGATCTCTAATACAAAGGTTTCCTAGCCGAGTCTAGCATCCTGTAAATGCATACATTCTAAATTAAAATTGTACATCCTAGCATTAAGGGCCAACGGCAAGGTCTTAACCGGTGTCAGATCCCTACTAGCAAAATCCCGCCCTCACGGTGTGAGTGGCGCATGCGCAGAGGACTTTACCCTCATTGCCAACTGTAACTTCCCTTGTCGTGGGGGCCCCCTTTTCACTCGACGCCATTTTAAAGGTCGTCCGAGTTCCCGTGTGAGGTATCTATAGGAAGGACAGCGTGGACTCCCCCCCATCCCCACACTCTCTATCCGCCGTCGCGGATATCCGGGCCCCGGGAAATTCGTAGGAGGGGCTTCTAGCCGCCTCCCCCCTGGGAGGGGCCTATGGCCGTCTCCCCCTAGGTGACCCATCCTTAGTGGGTGCCGCCTCCCCGTGGAAGGGGCCAATGGCCGCCTCCCCCCGGGCGCTCCCATCCATTCTGGGTGGCGCCCCCCTCTAGGGACCTTGAAATTACTGCTCACCGATCATGACCTTACCGCCACAGGCCGGATAGTTGACCGACTATCCGGCCCCCCCACTCCTCCTAAAGGTCATGCTTCCTCAAACCCCTTAACCATGCTATGAAGTCTCCTATGAGTAAATCATTTCCCTCCCTGGACAGGTGAACCCCATCATTCAGATACATGTGATCTCCCCGAATACACCCGTGACGGATGCTATGCAACTGCGCGGAGCGAAACAATTTCCCAACTTTATTGTTAACCCTTTTCACAGAGTGGTTCAATGCTGACACTGATTTGCCCCCCCGACAACTCTTCTGGGGGATGATGTGGGACCAGGCAATCGTGCACCCCGGGACTTTTTTAGCCAACCAGCTAACTGCCGACAGGATGTGTTCTAATAACACTCGTCTTCCCAGTGTCACCAAGTCATTGCCCCCCAGGTGTACTATGACTACAGATGGCGGTGACCTTTGCCGCCCTAAAAGACCCTCAAAAAATGATTGAAATTGGTCAAAACAGAGCCCGCCCTTCCCATGGAAGGTCACTCTGTACCCGTATTCCCCAGATGCGTGAGTCGCGTCACCTGCCTTGAATACGTCCCCGGCGTGCCTCACATATGAGTGGCCCACGACCCATACCACTCTCTCTCCAGTCGGTGATCCTCGACCGCTGGTCTCCTGATGCTGGGTCGACTTCCAATTCCGCCCCGCGTGACAGGCTCGCGAAACTGTAATGCAAACAAAAGACAAGAAGCGTGAGTGCATGTCAATTGATCTTTACAACATGTGCAATCGCACATACCTTTTGAAGCAATTCGAGGACCAACGGCCTAGCTGCTTTACTTCCTCCGCACTCTGACCCCGGGCTGTAGCCTCAGTAGCAGCCCCTACTCTAAATGAGTGGGTCCCAAAATCGCACGGGTCCATGACCGCGGCAGCGATTGACAGCGCCAGTACCCTCTGAAACTGAAATCTCGTCAGTGGGGTGCCATCCTTGTGCCTGAGCAAGCTCCCCCCCATGTAGCCGTCCTCAGTGCCAAGTATTCCTCTACACACCTTATCGGACAAGTGGGGGACCCCCCGTGCGCGCTGCACGATAATACTATCCCCCATAGCTCCCTGGTCAGTCTTGGACCTGGCTATAGAGATTACCATAGAATCACCCCATATTTGGACGTGATCCCTGCCCAGGCCTCCCTCTATATCCTTCTTGTTCCTTGCGACGAGTTCGCTCACCCGCATAGCCCCATGGAATGCCAAGGCGAAAGCTGCCCGGAACAGAACTGCTTCGAAAAGGGAGGAGCACGTCTCATCTAGCTTTGCTAAAAGTAGAGACCATCTGTCTAAGCCAATCGGGCGCCTCGTATCCTGCTTGCGACCCTCGAGGCGTTGCCAGCCACGGAGTGCCTTCCTAACCAAAAAGGAATCCGTCGGATCTCTTATGCCATGCACCTGTGCCATGAATGGAATGGCCGCCCTATGTCTATTGGCCGTTGCCGCTGATCGGCCTTCTCTGTGCAGCGCCACCAGGAACCCCAGGAAGGATTCCTCCTGACCCCAGCTCTGTCTCCCTGATGGACCCAAAAATGTGCAGTAGGAACGAAACGCTCCTATGTATGCCTTCCTTGTCCTAGGAGCTAAGCTGGCTGCCACGAGGTCTTGTAATCCGGGGCACCGATTAGCCATAGTGCTTCGGGGAACGGTGCCGCCACTGGGTCCGCTGTGGGTAGATAGCCCCTGAAAGCCTGCATGTGTGAACGAGAGAGTGCATCAGCTGCATAATTCAGTACGCCTGGCACATGTTTTGCCCTGAACTGTACATTCAATTTCATGCAACGTAAAACAATTTCTTTCAACAATCTCAAGATCCACTTGCAGCGGGCTGCCTGCTGATTAATGCACTCAACCACAGTCATATTATCGGACCAAAACACCACCGAGCGGTCCCTGAAGTCGTCTGGCCATGCCATCAGAGCAACCCAAATGGGAAATAGCTCTAAGAACCCAATGTTACTTGTCAGACGCTGGAGTGCCACCACGTCGGCCATACTTGAGCCGACCATCGATTTCCAAAGATGGCGCCAAATCCCACGCTCCCAGCTGAGTCGGTCCACAAACCTAGTTCATCCAAAGAAGCTGGTGGTTTGTTCCACACAACTCGACCGTTGAAGTCCGCCAGAAATGCCAACCAAATGCGCATATCCTGGCGAACCTCTGCCGAAAGTCTCGTACGGTGGTGTCCCTCCTTGAGACCAACCATAGCTTGTGCAATAGAGCGTGAGAAGGGGCGGGCCATTGGGATCACCCTTAAGGCAAAGTTAAGCTGACCCACTGTTTGCTGTAGCTGGTGCAGGGTCACTTTCTCCTTGCCCAGGCATTGTGTCAAGGAAGCCCTAAACTTGGCCACCTTTTCCATCGGTAAACGGAAACATCCCTCCACAGAATCGAGCTCAATTCCCAGAAACTCCAGTGAAGTAGATGGTCCAACCGTCTTACCTGGTGCCAATGGGACTCCGAACTCCCGCATGAGGATGCAGAAGTCCAGCAGCGCCTGCGCACATGTCGTATCGCCGGCTGCTCCCAGAAACAGGAAGTCATCCAGATAGTGCATAACATGCCTATGCCCTGTGGCCTCGGTGAATGCCCACTCTAAAAAACAGCTGAAAATTTCAAAATAGGCACAAGAAATGGAGCAACCCATAGGCATGCATTTATCCATGTAATAACTCCCCTGAAATGCAAAACCTAGCAAGCGCTGATCTCGCGGGTGTACCGGGAGCAACCGGAATGCCGATTCGATGTCTGATTTCGCCATCAGCGCTCCGGGGCCCAGGTGATTTAACATGGCCACGGCATCATTGAACGATGCGTACCGCACCGATCAAATATCTGGGTCAATGGCTTTGTTCACCGAAGAACCCCTTGGGGCAGACAAGTTGTGAATGAGTCTAAACTCCCACTGGGTCTTTCTTTGGGACCACCCCTAGTGGGGAACACACGAAATCCGCCACCGGCTGGCGGTGAAAAGGCCCCGCCACCCGCCCCAAGCTGACTTCTTTGGAAATTTTTCTTGCAGCTACGCCTGGGTTATGTTGTACAGATAACTGATTTTTACAAAAGGAGTCCCCCCGAAAATCCCCCGCCGGAATGTTGAAGCCATATAGGAATCCATTCCTCAACACCCCGGCGGATACATGATCAGGGTATTTGTTCAACCAAGGAGTCAGAGCCATGATATCGACAGGTGTAGACAATCCGTTACAAAACATCACCTCACTCTTGCTTAGACCCCCCTTTTCCTCCCGTTCCGCTGTTTTTAGATCTACAGCTACTCTCCAGGTGTGAGGAGTTCCCACAGCCCGCACATGCATGCCTGAACCTACATGTTCCCAGGGGCCTGCTACAGTTGCCTCTATTGAAGCCCCAACAAACCCCCCGCTTGCTGCCATTCCCGCCGGTCTTGGGCTGATATTCCCCACCGGCGCCCGCTCGAAAGGGCACCGTGGGCTTTTGGCGAGCTGATCCCCACCCGCTCCCGCCCGGCGAGGACGTACCTGCCGCCCCAGGCAAGAGCTGCTTGTGCCATGACACCGAGTCGAGGCAATCCCAGGTCAAAGTTGCATCAAACTCTTTCGCTTTTCGGAATTTCATATCGTAACCTTTCCACTCGTCCCCCTCATACATGGTATAAAAATCCATAATCCTATTCTGATAACAGGTCAACTCAGTCATGGCTTTCGTTCCCCCATGACTGCCGTAAATATCGAAAAGGCCTTTACCCAATTCGCTACCGTCTCATCGACCCTAAATTCCGCCATCTTGGCCCGCCATACACTGGGGTGCCATAAATCCTTCTGGGATTTCGCATATTCCATCTCGCGATGGTCAGTCAACAATGAAAACATATTCACATATTTCTCCCCCCATATCAGTTCCTTTGTGGCCCCAGGGATGTGCTGGGCCACCCTTTCGCGCCTTGAAGGTAACAAACCCTCCCCTGCCATTGGCAATGTGTGCTTACCAGGTTCGACCGTCGTGTCTGCCGCCTTTTCCCGGCTAACCGCAGGTACTCCCGGCGCCACCTGTGGGGGAACAAGAGGAACATTCGCCGTCGCGGCTTCTCTCGACTGCCGTAACAGCTCGATTATTAGTCTAGTCTCCTCGGCCGGGTCCCCCGCGGCCACTGCCCCCCCGCTTTCTTCTTGAGCCATGGCAACACCGCCGCTAACTGGATGGCTAGTTCCGGGGGCATCTCCTCATCATTAACAGGAGTAATTACAACGGGGATTGGTAAACCTATATCTGGGTTTGGTACCGGGCTGTCCGCCGGTGTGATGGGGGCGAATGGGGGTACCTCAGGAACCGGATCCTCCCCAGAAACCGCCCTCCTCTTAACACGCTTTCCCCTACCCTCAGGGACGACTCCCGGCAAGGCCGGGCCTATTACCTTCTTAGGCGGCATGAGCTGTTCTGGGCCGCTAACAGTTTTTTAACATCGGCCAAACCTCGACCGATCGAGTCAACTTTACCGAGTTTCCGGTCCATGATCGCCATTCGATTCGACAAGGTGCGCAGTACCTTCTCCAACTCGGAGCTCTTTCCAGCTTTCTTGCCGACCATAGCTGCGTGTACTCTACGCTAGTTGATCAACGAGGTCCTGGATCTTTCGTACTCCAAGTAACTGAAAGAGAAACAACAAGATTACAAGTTCTCAAAATTGCCGCTTGTTCCGTCGAGGGCTTACGAGCAACGAGTTGGTGCAGCCTTCAGAGCACAGGAACAAGAGGACGCTTCTTCGGATTCCCGCTCTATTTATCCATCTGCGGGAGGGCGGGGACCCTCCTCCGGTACGCCTACTGGGGCGTGGTCTTCCGTGCGGGTGTCTAGGACAACCCCTCCTGGGCGGGAAAGGGCGTGTCTCAGCTACGCCACTTCGGGCATACCAGCCGAGCCACGCCTCCCGCCCAAAATGGTTTCCCGGGGGGATCGGGGCACCCAACCATACGTTCGGGGGGACCGAGTGGTCGCCCCTTTCCATTCACTTACTTTTCCGTGAGGCCAAATAGAAGATAGTGAAGGTCCTTTTGGTGGAAAAAAAGTCTGCTGTTCTCTATAACTTCCATTTCATCGACTTCCTATGAAAAAAGATCTAAGAACATCATACCTAGGCTGTTCGGAATTCGGTTTAAACCGAGTCTGCTCGAGAAAACACTACTGGTGTGAAAATCAGCTGACCTGGTTTAAACCGAGTGTCACTGATTTTTTACATATTTGTTACAGCATATTTGTTACACCGCCTGGCCACTTGAGGGAGCCAAAGGAGTACAAAAAAGAACTATACTGGCACTTGCAATGCAGAAGCTAACACCGGGAAACAATGAGTCACCCCCATTAAATCTGCGAGGGAGCTGTTTTACAGGCAAGGTAGCGGGCCTCGTTCAGTGGTGCATTAATTGACTAGCCTTTGCGGTCCAATCACTATGGAAACAAATTAGCGTGATTGGCCGATAAGAAAGCTGGTTGAGATACTAAGTTCTATTTTGCCAATATGCCGCCTACAGGGGAACGGGGTCCGGAGCTGTCTGAACGAATTGATGCCTTCGTGGCGCGGCTGAAGTGTGAGGGCAGCCGGCCGAGCTCGGAGGAGACCGCACGGGAAACGGGGGCTCTTCTACGGAGAATCATTGCCCAAGAGCGATGGGGCAGTGCAGGTGAGCTAATCGACATAATCCACAAAGAAGGCCGGAGGATGACGGCAGCACAACCATCTAAGACCACAGTGGGCAACATGGTGCGCAGGGTGTTGAAAATCATCCGTGAAGAATATGGCAGACTCCGTGGTCACAGTGAGGAGACGGATCAGCAGGAGTCACTTCATAAACTATTGACAGCTGATGGGCCTAGTGAGGATTTTAACACCCCATACCCCCTGTTGAAGGCGAATGTAATTGAGGCAGTCAATGAGCTGCTAATAGAACTTGAGGGTACAATAGATAACATCGCAATGCAGGCTCTGGAACACATCCACTCCAACGAAGTGATAATGACCATTGGCCGATCTCGTACTGTAGAGGCCTTCCTGTTGGAGGCTGCACGAAAGCTTAAATTCCATGTCATTGTAGCAGAATGTGCACCATTTTGTCAGGGTCATGAAATGGCTGTGCGGTTGTCCGAAGCAGACATCGAAACCACAGTCATAACAGATGCGGCTATCTTTGCTGTTATGTCGAGGGTGAATAAGGTTATCATTGGGACTAAAACAATTCTGGCCAATGGAGCTCTGAGAGCTGTGGCGGGGACCCACACAATGGCGTTGGCAGCGAAGCACCACTCCACCCCCCTAATTGTCTGTGCTCCCATGTTTAAACTCTCGCCACAGTTTCCTAATGAAGAGGATTCCTTCCACAAGTTTGTGTCCCCACAGGAGGTGCTCCCCTTCTCTGGACGCACTGTAAATTATGGACAGAAGTGTCTATTTATTGTTCTTGTATGTAGCGCAGATTACATGAAGTGCATTTCTAAAGATGAGAACAAATCCACAAACCAAATCACGAAATAAGTTTAAAAAAAGGCACTTCCAGGCAGAGCGTTTCAACAAGAGAAGGGGGGGCGGGGCTATTTGGATTGAGTCGTTCCGCAGCATCAAGTGTGCTACCAGCAGTACATATACAGAATTGCACCCTGGAGTGGCTCTCTGGCAGTATACACAAACAGGTAACCATTTCAAGATGTCACCCAGAAAAATAAAGAGAAGTTCATGTCAAGATTTTGTCTGAGTCATATTCATTGAGTTAACACACAAAGTAATACTAGAACAGATTTAAATTTTTACAAAATACATAATGCATTACTAAATAATGGTGTTGAGACTGTAGAATAATCACTATATACATTTCATTAGAGACACTGTCCTTGCAGGATTAAGCTCATGTGAGGCAATTTCAACATAGGTCTTGACTTGGGGCAGGGCTAATAACATGTACCAATTCAGGATTTTTTCTCTCAAAGGTACGTTGCAGGTCACTATGGGTGGTATACTGTGGCAATCAGGTGGCCTGCATGTGGTGCACAAGGATTGAGGTACACGAAGAGCCACTGGGAACGTAGCCAGAGATACTTCAAAAGAATACTAAAAAAGCACTCTTTGTTAGTTCCATTAAAATGGGGGGGGGGAGTACTGCAGTTTCATTTAAGTAGACCTCTTCAGAATTTTTGCTGTTTAAAATATGACCGTGCTGATGTGCCCCTGTTAAAAATATTCTCCTTTGCTGCAAGTCTTTCATGTTCAATGGTCCAGTTTTGTGCATTCCTCAGATGAGAATTGTGGCTCTGTGGCTTTTTGCGACTGCGTGTAGGTCTCTCTTGCAGCTCCTTCCAGTGGAGTGGGCTGGGTGGACTTTTCCTGCATGCCGAACATCTGCCAGGCTCTAAACTTTTTCCGCAGGTTACTTAGGTTTGGTTTTGGAAGTTCCTATGAGACAAATAAAGGGTGTAAAAACGTTAAAAAAAATAAATAATAAAAAAAGAAAGCTGGTTGAGTGGATGAGCCTCCTGCATAGGTCTTGATGCGGACACAGCAAATTTAAAAGCAGAGGAGGACTGGCCAATAGAAATCTTGGGTTGTTGAGGCAAGTCACTGCCTCAAAAAGCATAACAGAATTGGGGCCAAGTCAGTAACGTCAGTTACTGGCTGACAAATCATGCCGCTTTTCTAGCACAGGTACATGAAAAATTCCTAGCAATTATGCTAAAAATGTAACACATTTTCCATCGTGACGGAAAGAGTCTACTCTGCCTCTCATCATTCTGTGGTCGATATAATTTGTATTTTTTAGGTGAGCTTCCTTTAAGTACGACTAGCATTATTTACAAGTAAGGAGGTTGGGGGCTGCAATTGTTATCAATAACAAAATTAACATAATTAATCAATGAGATTTACCCACCTGATGGGATGGCGCAGTAAGGAGGCCGTGTTGCCAGGCAGACGCGCAACGCCCAGGGAGCTCAAAGGATTGTAGTGTAAACCCCCCTTCCCCACCCACCCTCTCCCATCTTCTGTCGTGTGTGTCATCCCGGGCTAGACAGCTTCTCGGGCACACACAGCCGCACCCGATCATTTCTTTAAAAAGACCATTTACGTATTAAGGAGGCTTTGCTGTGTTTTCACCCCCTCATCGCCTATTGCTGGAAGAATTAAGGATTTCCCCACCCAGAATTTGGCTCTCGTTGCGCCTCTGCTGCCAGTTGGGAATGGTGCAGGGCTAAGTGGAGTGTGCAGGACGCTGGATGCCTTGAGACGTGTGAACTGATTGAAATTGGAAACCTGGCTTCCACGCACCCCCACAGTCTGACAGCAGGATAGCAGGATTTATGGAATACATATGTACTCAATGAGAGTCACTGAGGGCACCCGAGGGATGGGACTGCTACAATCACACTGATAAAGAAATGTTCGCCAAGTCCAGGGGCAGAGTTGGACTTCTAGCCCTTCCCCCCTAACCTGACTTACAGGCGAGTCTGCTAATAAATGATTGAGGAGGAAAGAACGTTAAAAGTTAGACCAATCTTCATGCCACAAATTCATGATGAAAGGCGGCAATTTATTTCCTATGCTCTGTTCTTTTTTTATGCACGAACACTCATTGATGCAGCATTCATTTTGCCACAGAAGTTAGCTGCAACTCAACTCTAACTTGATCTGTGTTACCCCTGAGCCGGCCCTTACAGGTCTCATTTCATTAGGGTGCACACATGTTGACGTTAAGGCTAGCACCTGGAAGCTTTGAGATCTGACCAACCAGGCCCCCTGCCTGCCTGGCTTTTGTGGTCTGCTGTCTGCTGGCGCACCCGAGTATTTCACAGGTCTTTAAAAAGACCATTTACTTAACGAGGCTTTGTTGTTCTTCGCCTCTTCTTAGAGCTCCTGCAGCTACACTCTTATATGGAAAACAGCTAGAGCTCGAGTACTTCAGAGCTCATAACTGAGCAGGCAAAGTTATCTTAACCTGTAGAGACACCTACTTCAGTAGAGGTAATTGTGGGCCTAGGCTGAGAGCCACCACAGCAACTAGGGCCTTTTCTGTGGCTCCTGCTGTGTGGGCAATTTCAGAGTGTTCCCTACCTCTGCCTCTGCAGACTTTGGTTCTTGCTCCTCCTTTAGAATAGAAATGTCCCTTCACCAACCATGGCTTTTGAAGTCAATGAAGCCTCATTGTGATACTCTGCACAAGTGTTAGATCCCTACCGTAAAGGGGAATTTTCTCCAGAGTTTGCAAAGTACAGCTTCATTATTGACTGCTTTAATACCTCTGAGGGCCTATGCACCCAGTTCAACGCATATTTTGCAGAACATGTTCCAGAGAATGTCAACCTTTAGTTGCACCAGTATTGGCATGGGAAGCTACGTCAGTGGCCAGAGTTGGCAAATTGTGTACTGACTGTTTTGGCGTTGCCAGTCTCAAGTGCCATTGAAGAGAGAGCACGAATTACCAAAGACTCACTGAAGAAATACTGTGTGGTGTACTACAATAAGATTGTATTTGGACCTCATATACACTCTAAGTACACTTTCTATATATCATGCATCAATGAAGCAAGCAAGCAATATTAAAAGCAAAGCGTTCCATAAACACCGGTAAAACACTGTGTCAGTTGTTTTTTATGGCGCGAAAATGAGTAACCACTGAAAAGCACAGTTTTTTTCAGGTATTGAAATCACTGGAAAACACTGACAAAACACCACCAGAATTTACCAAAAATAGAAACTGAAAACAGGAAAGCCTAATCATACCTTACACTTTCCTTATGGCCAAATCGTGTCAGATATATGAGTATTTTTTACTATGAGATCCACTTACAGTACCTATATGAGATAAATAATTTTAAACATTAGATTAACTAACTAACTAACTTTTATTAACTATTCCCGTCTTCAAAGGCCAATTCCCTTTACTAAAACTTTGGTTTTAAAAACACTAGGTAAGAATTTTTAAAGTCATAAGGCAAACGTTGTTTATAAGTCAAATGAGAATCATTGCAGTAACTCCAACCTTTTTTACATTTTAAGTAGCATGTATAATGTCCTGATGTTGTCGAAGGACCGTCATGATAAATAATAGCTTCAGTTGTAAAGGTTCTTCCTGAAATTGATAACTGAGAAGCCACAAAATTTTTGATACAAGTTGTCAATTTAGTTCCATCAGGTCTACATCGTTGGAAAACTAAAATGATATACTGACCATAACTTTGTATAAATAATGTGGATAGCATTGGACACTTACATTGGGTACACACCATATTATGATCTGCTGCTTAAACTAGATTTTTAAATGACACTGATTTACAGTCTCGTAAAGTCAAATATATTAATCTTTCAGTGTCTATTCTAGTATTACTTGATGAACTACAATTGTGGCAGTCATGTTGCCATTGATAAGAAAGGCTGAAAAGATTATCTACATCTACACCTTCATCTTCCAAAACACCAAACATATACAATAAAAATTCCTGACAATCCTGCTGAATGTTCTGTGAAAATTTATCTTGACCAGAACACATATCTAAAATATTTCGAATTTCTGTTACACTTTCTATTTTTGCTCTATCACTGCTACATTTCTCAAAGACAGAATTCAATAAACCACACAATCTTTGATCCCGATTTTCAACAACCTGTTCTTGTAAAGTTTGAAGAAAAAAAACAACATTAACCACTACATTAGCATAGCAGTTGACACCAGAAATATTTTCAAACTGAAATCCAACAACATTTTCATCACAAACCTTTTTCTTTCTGTTTTGAATTACAGTTTCATCTACTTCTTGTCTTTTTGCTACTACCTCACTGCAATTATTTTCATTTCTTCTTTTTCAGCCTACCACATGTTTTTCAAACAGAGGATATTGTGGCAAATGTGGAGCATACTCTCTTCTTAACCTATTGTATTCTTTAACACAATCTAGATCTGCACAAATCTTTGTCTCATCACACTCAATCAAGTACAATCCTGATAAAGTTCTGACTCGGGATAATGCCACATATGCCATACCCTCTTTAAACACAGATCTTCCAATGTTCACCAAAGCACTATCTACACTTAAACCTTGAGATTTATTAATTGTTACTGCATATGCCAAACAAACAGGAAACTGTTTTCGGCGAACATATAAGTCTTTTACAAGTAAAAATCTAGCAGAACAACGACTGATTTGTTGTACTTGCTCAATGCCATCAAATTTTATTTTTAAAAATTCAATTCCATCTCTATTTCTATAATTCACAAAATCAACAACATAACCCATTGCTCCATTTACCAGACCTCTTTCAACATTTAAATTCCTTCTCAAAATGATACGACAATTTAAACACACATTCAGAGTCTTTTCAAAACCAGCTGTTTTAGAAATACTTTTCTCTAATGAATCCAATTTTGTTTTCAAATTTTCTGACAAAACAATTGTTGCACCCAAATGCTCTATTTTATCTATTGTTTCCAGTTTCACAATCTCTTCATTTTCTAACTATAACATTTTGTTGTTGAAGATTGAACATTCTTGCAGAGTTGGCATCAAACATATCCCAGATTTCTTCTCAGTCATTTTTTAAAAAATATTCTCTGGCAGAATATTTTCATTTGGATACAAATTTGAAATTAATCGAGCATGTAAAGCTTCTTTCCCAAGCTCACTTACTTTTCCAATTCTTACATCTTGTAGAATATTTTTATAATCTTTATCCTTTGCCTGTCGCATATTTTGAAGCAGTTCAGCATATTTAAAATTTAACCATATATTAACGTTTCCAATGCTTCCAAGGGACTTCCTGGTATCTTCCTGCGTGAGCATTTTAAACACTGGTTGTCCTTTTACTGGAGTCAACTGCAATAGATCTAAAAAAACAATAATGTGTTTTCCTCCAAATAACACATCATACTCTGTTCTAAGAATTTCTTGCATTCTCAAATGCACAAAAGCAAGCATTAGATTTGAGACCATGCTTACTTCATCAATGATAAGAAGTTTCATTTTCTTCAAGACTCTTGAAACTTCAGAACACGCATCTCCAGATAACTTGTTGTAATGCAATTTATTATCATGCTCAACTGGCAGCATCAGTAAATGATGTAGAGTAATCCCTTTAATGTTATGTGCTGCCAGACCAGTTGGAGCAGTTACAACACAAGACAGCGGTGAATCAGTCCTTTTCTGCAGATAAGTTGAAATGGCTTTAATCAGAAAACTTTTTCCTGTCCCCGCTTCTCCACTTACGTACAGTCGGACATGCTCAAATGATGTACATGAGCACTCTTTTTTCTCATGTCTGAATCCATGTTCAATCTGTTCTGTGACTTCATCATATATTTTTTTCTGCTCAACGTTTAGTTGCTTTACCAAATCATCTAAGTTAACTCCATCCTCTTGAGCTTGTTCCATAGCTCGTTCCACCTCATCCATGGCAGTTGCAGCTTCATTTTGGATAATTGGTCCTCCTAGTGGATCCTGACTCAATGAAGTAGAACTCTGACTGTCTTGAGTACTGTCTCTAGCAATCTCTTCAGCAATTGTGGTTTCTTGCTCTATTGCTTTGTTCAACATTTGCAGATAATTTAGAAAAATAGGACATTCTATGGTATCCTTAGTTGCATTAAAAGAGTCTTCATAACAGAGAAAATCTTCAAGTAGTTCCTCTTCTGGACGCCATGGCTTAAAGAGTTGCAAAAGAGCTAAATAGTAAAATTATCTTTTGTCTGGAAATTCGCAACTCAATTTTCGATGATTAATCAAATGGCCTTTTCTCTGCTTCACTAGACATCCTTCATACCCAATGACAGCATATTTTCCATTATTGATATCTTCTGTGATGTTCCTCTTATAACTGTAGTTTTTCAGAACTTCATACAAACAAGTGTTCTCAAGGTGAGTACTTCTATTTGGATAGTATGTATCCAACATGTTTGTCTTCAAAATATCTGTACTGTTTGGTTCTTTCTCCGCCAAATATTCAATTTCTTGTACAGATTTCAAAACTCGGTTTCGTGTTGCAGCAAGACCTAGACTCACCCAAATGATTGTTCTTGATTTGGCATAGAGACTTGCTGATGCTAACCGATCAGAACATTCATATGCTCCAATTTCTCGATGCGACAACATCTTCAGACTGAAACTATATAATTTCTTGCTTAGACTCTTTTCATGTGAAATGTCCTCCCACTTTCCTTCAGTTCTGTCTTTTCTTTTCTTGTGATGTAAGATGTCACATATCAAGCCACAGCAATAGAGTTGTCAGCAACGAACTGAATATCCATGTTAGCATTCCACATGGACAAAATCACTGGGTTGTAGTCGTTGATGTACTTGGACTCTTCATTTCTTTTTAAATGATATGTATTTTTGGGAGATTTCCTCGTCACAGTATGTCGTAGAGATGACATCAAATTATTTACTCTTCTCTTAGAAATCACTGGTCCTGGAAACGCAAAACGACATTTCGTGTACTACTTTTCCTTGTTTTTAAATTTTCGACGACAGTACTTTCCACAACGATGAGATTGAAAACGTAAAACTTGTTGCCTTAAACTGTTTTCTTCAGTAGTTTTTGGAACAGCACATGTTGAATACTCTTCAATGAAACTCATCACTGTTTCATCCGAATCTAATCCAAATTTGGGTGCATCTTTAATCCATAACAACATATGTATATGAGGAGCACCTCTCGCTTGATATTCCTTCCTCCAAAAGAAATCCAAAACCTCTCCAAGGGGAGGATTTTTTTTGTTGGTAATAAAAGACATCATAGCTTCAAATCTATGATTAAAATATCTGCAAACATTCACTGGATCCAAAGAACACAGTTCTCCAGGTGTTTTCAATTCTATATTTTGTATGTTTCCATTTGCCTCTCGTAGAAATTGAAGTAAGTCGTCCCATGCATACTCAGCACAGCTAAGAGTGAGGAACCATGTAGGAGTTCCTAAGTATCTTAGCATACATTTCAATTCCCCATGATGACGGAACCAATACTCATTTGTTCCACGCTGACATGCCATGAGATTGATCAGCTGAGATTCCAAAATACTGTCTTGCAGATTGACTTTCTCCATAAAGTCCCTTGCTGAAACATTTTGCACATGAGCTCCACTTTTCAATATATGATTAACTGCATAAGAAAGCCCAGACAAATCACTTTCATACAGTAGATGAAACAAATACGGAATGCATTGCCGAAACCTTGGATCTTCAGCATATAATCTTAAAGTCCGGTATTCAGCTGCAGGAATTTGAACTGGTCGATCATCATATCGTCCACCACGACCTGTTGGAAATAACTGTGGAAAACAACGAGCTTCCAAAATTTCTTCCCATACACTAATTGGACTTCCTTTTGCTGCTTTCATTTGAAACAAGTCAATTGCATTCCCCATTACTTCTTTGGAATGCAAAGGATGAACAGTATAATGTTCATATATTTCTTCACTTCTAGACACATCAACTTTTTCAATTTGGCCAACTAAACAATCACTGTCGTCTTCTGTAGCTGTTTCCTCTGCTCCAACAATTACATCTTTATAGTACTCATTGTATTTGACCATATACAATGTTGCCTTTTTGACTTTCCTAACATCCACTAAATCTTGCCAGATTTTCTTACTCTTTGTCGGAACCCCATTAACTAGAAAAACCAGAGGATCCTCTTCTACTCTTTCTACACCAATTGTATCAATATTTTTCTTGACATCTAGAGGCAAATATACAACTCTTCCCTTTAATCCTCTTTGTAAATCTGTAGGAGGTAATTTCCCTATCTTAGGCTCCATGCGAACAATAGCTTGAAAAGGATGGACACATTGAATCAAAATTGATTCATAAGTATTTAAATCCATCAATTCAGAAGGAATATCTATCAACTGAAGATTATTATGAGCAGCTCTAGCAGGCATTCTATTTTCATTTAATTTTTTCAAACAATAATTACAAATACGCTGATCAAAACTCAAATCAAAAGAATTCTCCACCAACAAATAACTTACAAAATCCTTCCATTCACTATTATTTTCCAATTCACATTTTGCATATAAATCAACTAACCTAGTCTGAATCTTATAATGAGTCAGTCGACGACACACACAAGTTAAATTAGGCCTTTCACTTGATTGCACCTTAAACTTGGTAATTTCCTCGTCAAACTTTTCTGTACTTGAAATCTGTACATTGTCTTCCACATTACCATCCATTACTATATAGATTTCTACACTGTCCTCTTTGTTCCCAAAATAACAAAACTCAATTTCTTCACAAATAGTCTTCACATCTACTTCAGATCCATGCAAAAGAGCACTGTTTAACTGTTTAAGCTTAAGTGCTGGACTTTTTGCATAATACAACCTTCTCAGTAATTTCCTCACCTTATTATGATGCACTGCTAACATCCTAAAATGATGAAAAACACTCTGACATACTTTTCTAGAAAGACAAGCCAGTGAATGCCCATGCAAACCTGTGTTTTCTCTTACTCTGCAAATCGATTGAATCCTGTCGCACACTACAAATACTACTGCACTTCCATGTATACACTGGACCCTTAGTACGTCTCCCTAATACTTCATCACTTAACACCTCTTCTGCATCTCTAGACATAAGTTTCTCTTTTTCCGTCACACAACCATCTTTTACCTCATATGCTCGAGCACTGGTGTCAACTGCATGCACCAAATAATTTTCCTGAAAGTAACTCTCCTCATTAAAAAATGGCTCAGAACTTGAACTATGCATCCATTCTCCAGAAAATACTTCACAAAAATTAGTCCGATTAATAATTCTTTTCCATCTACTGTTCGATTTGAAAACATCAATTGCCTTATTAAGTATCCTAATTCTATTGATTACTAAAATTAATAATTTTTTCTTAACTTCAAAAGCCTGATCAACAATCTTCTCTACACTTTTCTTTTTCTTGTAAAAAGCAGCTCTCTGTTTACCTTTCTTTTCATTTTTTAGCAAATTTAAAACTACCCTATTGCGAAACATTCGTCTAGGAATGTCCCTAAATTGATTTAACCTTCTATTGCTATCCATAGTCTTATCTCCTGCTCCAATAGAGACATTTTTTGAGGGCCTCTCCTTCCTTTTTAGATTTGCTCTCTGCTTCTGGATTTTCACATTACCATTAACATTACTTTTTGATCTACATAAATTGTGAAGAAAAGACATAATTGTCTTACCAGGAGCTTTTCTGGTGTTTTTTGAAGTACTTGTTGTAGAGGATTCTTTTAATTCCTTTGATGATTTTGTTCTTTTACGTATGGTATTTTTTCTATTCCTTTGCCTTGATTGCATTTTTGCTTGCTTTTAAAATGTTGATTTCAATCTGTGGTTCTAAAAAAAATAACACTTTAAAGACCACTATTAGCAAACAACAAAGTAATGACAAAAAGAAAACAATATAAACACTAATTTGCAACATATTAAAGTTTATACCACAGCAACTCAGGGCCTTATTTATGAAGGCCTTGCGCCACCAGTGCGTCCCATGTTAAAAGAGACGCACCGGTGCCACAAGGCAATCATAAATAAGGGCCAAATGTAAATACCATTGATTTGCCCCCCAAAACGTTTTTTGAATAACATTTAAGAAAACAGGCACAGAACCTATGTACAACCACTCAATATCACTTCTGAAACCTCACTGTTTCCCAAAATACAAATCCTCTATCTTGCAAATGTTCATAGCAAGTATTATCAAAAAGCAAAAAACAAACCAACAGCAAACAAACTCAGGGCCTTATTTATGAAGGCCTTGCGCCACCAGAGAGTCACTTATTTCCCATGTTTAAAGTGATGCACCGGCAGCACAAGGCAATCATAAATGAGGGCCAAATGAAAATACCATTGATTTGCCCCCAAAATCGTTTTTAGAATAACATTTTAGAAACACAGCGAAGATTCTATTTACAAGCACTCAATATCACTACTGAACCCTCACTGTTTCCCAAAATACAAATCCTCTATCTTGCAAATGTTGATATCAAGCATTATCAAAAAGCAAGACACAAACCAACAACAAAAAAACTCAGGGCCCTATTTATGAAGGCCTTGCGCCACCAGTGCGTCCCATGTTAAAAGAGACGCACCAGTGCCACAAGGCAGTCCTAAATAAGGACCAAATGTAAATACCATTGATTTGCCCCCAAAATCGTTTTTTGAATAACAATTAAGAAACACTTGCGCAGTACCTATGTACAACCACTCAATATCACTTTTGAAACCTCACTGTTTCCCAAAATACAAATCCTCTATCTTGCAAATGTTCATAGCAAGCATTATCAAACAGCAAAAAACAAAACAAAAGCAAATAAACTCAGGGCTTTATTTATGAAGTCCTTGAGCCACCAGAGCGTCACTTATTTCCCATGTTTAAAGTGATGCACCGGCAGCACAAGGCAATAATAAATAAGGGCCAAATGAAAATACCATTGATTTGCACCCAAAATAGTTTTATGAATAACATTTAAGAAACATTGCGCAGAACCTATGTACAACCACTCTATATCACTTTTGAAACCTCACTGTTTCCCAAAATACAAATCCTCTATCTTGCAAATATTCATAGCAAGCATTATCAAAAAGCAAAAAACAAACCAACAACAAACAAACTCAGGGCCTTATTAAGGAAGGCCTTGCGCCACCAGTGCGTCCCATGTTAAAAGAGACGCACCGGTGCCACAAGACAGTCATAAATAAGGACCAAATGTAAATACCATTGATTTGCCCCCAAAATCGTTTTATGAATAACATTTAAAAAACACTGCGCAGAACCTATGTACAACCACTCAATATCACTTTTGAAACCTCACTATTTCCCAAAATACTAATCCTCTACCTTGCAAATGTTCATATCAAGCAATATCAAAAAGCAAGACAAATACCAACAGCAAACAAACTCAGGGCCTTATTTATGAAGGCCTTGCGCCACCAGAGCGTCACTTATTTCCCATGTTTAAAGGGATGCACTGGCTGCACAAGGCAATCATAAATAAGGGCCAAATGAAAATACCATTGATTTGCACCCAAAATCGTTTTTTGAATAACATTTTAGAAACACAGCAAAGATCCTATGTACAAGCACTCAATTTTACTAGTGAACTCTCACTATTTCACAAAATACAAATCCTCTATCTTGCAAATGTTGATATCAAGCATTATCAAAAAGCAAGACACAAACCAATAACAAAAAAACTGAGGGCCTTATTTATGAAGGCCTTGCGCCACCAGAGCGTCACTTTTTTCCCATGTTTAAAGTGATGCACCAGCAGCACAAGGCAATCATAAATAAGGGCCAAATAAAAAATACCATTGATTTCCCCCAAAATCGTTTTTTGAATAACATTTTAGAAACACAGCAAAGATCCTATGTACAAGCACCCAATTTCACTACTGAACACTCACTATTTCACAAAATACGAATCCTCTATCTGGCAAATGTTGATATCAAGCATTATCAAAAAGCAAGACACAAACCAACAACAAAAAAACTCAGGGCCTTATTTATGAAGGCCTTGCGCCACCAGAGCGTCACTTATTTCCCATGTTTAAAGTGATGCACCGGCTGCACAAGGCAATCATAAATAAGGGCCAAATAAAAAATACCATTGATTTCCCCCAAAATCGTTTTTTGAATAACATTTAAGAAACACTGCGCAGAACCTATGTACAACCACTCAATACCACTTTTGAAATCTCACTGTTTCCCAAAATACAAATCATCTATCTTGCAAATGTTCATATCAAGCAATATTAAAAAGCAAAAAACAAACCAACAGCAAACAAACTCAGGGCCTTATTTATGAAGGCCTTGCGCCACAAGAGCGTCACTTATTTCCTATGTTTAAAGTGATGCACCGGCTGAACAAGGCAATCATAAATAAGGGCCAAATGAAAATACCATTGATTTGCACCCAAAATCGTTTTTTGAATAACATTTTAGAAACACAGCAAAGATCCTATGTACAAGCACTCAATTTTACTACTGAACCCTCACTATTTCACAAAATACAAATCCTCTATCTTGCAAATGTTGATATCAAGCATTATTAAAAAGCAAGACACAAACCAACAACAAAAAAACTCAGGGCCTTATTTATGAAGGCCTTGCGCCACTAGTGCGTCCCATGTTAAAAGAGACGCACTAGTGCCACAAGGCAATCATAAATAAGGGCTAAATGTAAATACCATTGATTTTCCCCCCAAATCGTTTTTTGAATAACATTTAAGAAACACTGCGCAGAACCTATGTACAACCACTCAATATCACTTTTGAAACCTCACTGTTTCCCAAAATACAAATCCTCTATCTTGCAAATGTTCATAGCAAGTATTATCAAAAAGCAAAAAAAAAACCATCAGCAAACAAACTCAGGGCCTTATTTATGAAGGCCTTGCGCCACAAGAGCGTCACTTATTTCCCATGTTTAAAGTGATGCACCGGCTGCACAAGGCAATCATAAATAAGGGCCAAATGAAAATACCATTGATTTGCACCCAAAATCGTTTTTTGAATAACATTTTCGAAACACAGCAAAGATCCTATGTACAAGCACTCAATTTCACTACTGAACCATCACTATTTCACAAAATACAAATCCTCTATCTACAAATGTTGATATCAAGCATTATCAAAAAGCAAGACACAAACCAACAACTAAAAAACTCAGGACCTTATTTATGAAGGCCTTGCGCCATGAGTGCGTCCCATGTTAAAAGAGACGCACTGGTGCCACAAGGCAATCATAAATAACGGCTAAATGTAAATACCATTGATTTTCCCTCAAAATCGTTTTTTGAATAACATTTAAGAAACACTGCGCAGAACCTATGTACAACCACTCAATATCACTTTTGAAACCTCACTGTTTCCCAAAATACAAATCCTCTATCTTGCAAATGTTCATAGCAAGCATTATCAAAAAGCAAAAAAAAAAAACCTACAGCAAACAAACTCAGGGCCTTATTTATGAAGGCCTTGCGCCACAAGAGCGTCACTTATTTCCCATGTTTAAAGTGATGCACCGGCTGCACAAGGCAATCATAAACAAGGGCCAAATGAAAATACCATTGATTTGCACCCAAAATCGTTTTTTGAATAACATTTTAGAAACACAGCAAAGATCCTATGTACAAGCACTCAATTTCCCTACTGAACCATCACTATTTCACAAAATACAAATCCTCTATCTACAAATGTTGATATCAAGCATTATCAAAAAGCAAGACACAAACCAACAACTAAAAAACTCAGGACCTTATTTATGAAGGCCTTGCGCCACGAGTGCGTCCCATGTTAAAAGAGACGCACTGGTGCCTCAAGGCAATCATAAATAAGGGCTAAATGTAAATACCATTGATTTTCCCTCAAAATCGTTTTTTGAATAACATTTAAGAAACACTGCGCAGAACCTATGTACAACCACTCAATACCACTTTTGAAACCTCACTGTTTCCCAAAATACAAATCATCTATCTTGCAAATGTTCATATCAAGCAATATTAAAAAGCAAAAAACAAACCAACAGCAAACAAACTCAGGGCCTTATTTATGAAGGCCTTGCGCCACAAGAGCGTCACTTATTTCCCATGTTTAAAGTGATGCACTGGCTGCACAAGGCAATCATAAATAAGGGCCAAATGAAAATCCCATTGATTTGCACCCAAAATCGTTTTTTGAATAACATTTTAGAAACACAGCAAATATCCTATGTACAAGCACTCAATTTCACTACTGAACCCTCACCATTTTCCAAAATACAAATCCTCTATCTTGCAAATGTTGATATCAAGCATTATCAAAAAGCAAGACACAAACCAACAACAAAAAAACTCAGGACCTTATTTATGAAGGCCTTGTGTCACCAGAGCGTCACTTTTTTTCCCATGTTTAAAGTGATGTACCAGCCGCACAAGGCAATCATAAATAAGGGCCAAATGAAAACACCATTGATTTGCCCCCAAAATCGTTTTTTGAATAACATTTTAGAAACACAACACTGGACCTATGTACAAGCATTCAATTTCACTACTGAAACTTCACTATCGACTTCCAAATATTCTCCATACAGCAAACAAGTCTCTATCTAAAATAAATAAATTATTACTTACCTTTACAAATGCTTTGGGAGATTGAAAACAATGTCAGACACACACACCAATTTTTCTTTATCAGAGCAAAAGGTGTGCACTCAATACACTGAAACCAAGACTGGCATAGAAAATCTCTACCTTTACACACATATGCCTTATTTCAACCAATCAAAAGTCTTCCCTCACTATTTTCAAACGAACACCCTTCCCCTCTCAGACCTTTCTATCTGTTACCATAGCAACTCCCTCCTAACTGAACTCTCAGGTTCAAAAGTTTATTCTACAATGTTGCAAATTAAGTCAGCAAGGATGTTTGACCTCTCAATACACCAGCTTATCCAGGGCATTATTGCTTTTAGTGACTTTTTCTTAACGATTCAAATTGCTTCTTATACACAACACAACCATGCACCCTAACTTTCTGTTTTCAACTAACTGAATCCACCAATCATTGCTTGTGATTCAACAGCAGGGAAACTCCACAATTATTTTTTTGTAAACTCCTACTGTTCCAACTGCCATTTCATTCCCACACTTCATCTGACTGCACCTGAACCTTCTCACATCATGTATTCTGTATGGATTATTGGACATAGCTACATCCACTGGGCACAAAGGTATGCAGCAAGCAGAAATTATCACAACCTTGATTTATCAAATGTGGAAATCAAGTGGATTGGCCAGAGAGGATTGAGATGTCATCAATTGATACCATTGGTGAAAACCCTGACCTCTTAATAGTGCACTGTGGTGGAAATGATTTGGGCACTATGACTGGGGATGGTCTGGAAATGCTTTTAAAGGACACCTTTGATCAATTGATGACACTTTTTCCACAAACTGCCTTGGTATATTCCAATATATGCCAAAGACAGAAATGGAACTGGTCCAACCAATTTTGTCCACAATTTGAGAAAGAACAGAAACATGTGAATAAATCTGTTTCTGCTTACATGAGAGACTTTGGAATGGGTTCAATATACAACAACAACTTGCGTTACAACATGCAAGACATCTACAGAGGAGATGGTGTAAACTTCTCAGATGAGGGGAATAGAATATTCCTCCTGAATTTAAGACTGTGCATTGGAACCTACTTGTAGGTACCTAAATCAGCCACAGAACCCAAAAGCTTCCTACCTCTGATCATTCAAAACGTTTATCTTTTTCTAACTTTTTTCACTATTTTTCACCAAAGTACGCTCCCCGGTACGCTTACCGGTGCGCGTACCGAGCGCTCCCCCGCGAAATTTTTCCCCAAAAAAATTCATTTTTGGCCTATATGAGCATCCTAAGCCCCCTCAGAAAACCTAGAGGGTCAGGAAGTGACTACCGTGCCCCCTTCTACCCATTCCCAACGTTGTTTGTCCTCCATTTTGTGTCTCGATTCTACCGAAACACAAAATGGCGGACTCCCGTAACGCTGCCGGTGCGTGTACCAGGGCGCGCACCGGTAAGCGCTCCCTAAAAAAAGGTGGGAAAGTAATTTACAGAAAAACCACTGGAGACACTTTCATCAAATATAGAATAGGCCCAACTACATAGCAATCCCTACCATTTACCCAAATTTGATGGAATTCCATTGAGACATTTATGCTGTAGGCCTGACTAAATATCCTGAGGTAAATTACATGACAAAAACATATATGAAGTGTTAGAAATGACAACCAATTAAAATGTTACTTTCATTTTCTACTATTATTTCATGACATTTGATTGGTTATGTACCTGAATATATAAAAAGGAAGAGAGAAAAACACAGCCATTTTGACTACTTCTTCCTGAAGTACATTTCAAGAGCATTTTCACTGACAACTTAAACTTCTTTTTGAAAGGTAAGATGTTATTTTAAAAACTGAAGTATGTTGTGCACTTTAAGTTAATTTGGAAAACATGTTCTGATAGTGATATACTATCCCTCTGTAATAGTTATAGAATAAGATAGACTTCTCTGTTATAGTTATGGATGGAGTTAGGCTTGTCTTGTATAATAATGAATTTACTTAGGCTTTATCACATATACTTTTTTATATTTCTACTTCCAGTCTGATACCATACACTGCCCAAAGATAAAATCACTGTTAAAAAAACCAAAGTACCTGTCTGAACTTAAACCCAACAGTGCCCTATCTCTACTGATATATTTTTTTTAAATGCAAATTACAGCACAAAAATGGAAGAAGAGCAAAAAAATTCCATCGAAATTGTTCTGGAGAGCAACAATAATAAAGTTATTGAACCCAATGACTCAGAATTCATGGATGAATCACGGGACTATGAACTACTTCAATGTGTACAATCAGTAGATTTCCTGATTCAAAATGAGGACATTTCTGACAATCAAATATTAGAAGTTCTGTTAAATTTGGAAAAGGAATCCGAAAAATACATTTATATTTAATAATTCAAAAATTGTTTGAGACATTATTCATTTTTATATGTATTTCTTACACTAGTACCAAATTGATTATAATGTAAAGTCAGACTTAAAATATACTGTGCAACTTTTTTGTGTTACATAGTAAGTTTGCTCATAGTTACTTCCTTTCTCACACTATATTATCTCCAATGTGTATTTAACATCTCTTTATCATCTCCTGCCTCCATATTGTTTCCTGCTTTCCTGACAGACTATGCTATGAATTCCATATACCACAATAACTTCTGTAACAGCATGCAAGATATCTACAAAGGAGACGGTGTAGATAAAAGGGGGGTCCCAAAACTTGTTTTTTCCATGTTAATTTCCATAGGGCGGTCAAACTCACTTTTAGCCCGAACGGCTGAATGGATTCGCACTACACTTGGCAAAATTGTAGGGACTGGTAGCCCCATATGCCTTTGCTATGTCTCAAGATATGTGCTCCAGTGGTTTTTGAGTAATTTAGGTTCAAAAAAATATATATATCTATAGGCGCGCCCCGGTACGCGCACCGGGGAGCGCACCGGCATGCGCTACGCGACTTGCGCACGGAAAGCTGATTGGCTCTCGGGTGTCTGTAAACATTCGAAACAGTCCGGAGCGGCCGCCATCTTGTGTCTCGGTAGGATTGAGACACAAGAGGTGGCAAAAACAAAGGGGGAAATGACCATAAGGGGGCAGGGTAGACCCCCCTGACCCCCTAGGTTTGATGTGGGGGCAATAAAAGGGCCCCGCGGGGCAAAAAAAAAAAATAATAATTCGATATGAGCGGGGGGAGCGCCCGGTACGCGCACCGGGGAGCGGACCGGGGAGCGTAGCATGGGGAAAACCCAGTTTATTCACTGTGTCACCTCTGCGTCCCTTTCTTGCGTCAATACGCCCCTTTTGCATACATTACACCTGACGTAGGTATAATGTGGCGCAGGGGCTTACAAAGTGATGCATCTACCTAGATGCGTCACTTTGTAAATATGACTGAATAAGGTGCATTTTTTACAGCACTGGTGCGTCACAAAAAGTGTCGCACCGGTGGCGTTAAAGTGACGCATGGCCTCATAAATGAGGCCTTCAGTCTTCTAGTCATGCGTCACATTAAATATATGACGTATTATGTCGCAAGTATTTACAGATACGTCAGTATTTCAGAAGTATCTGTAAGCGCAAAAGTGATGTATTGCTGGAGTGTGTCACAAAAATGATGCAACTCCAGCAATGCATCCTTTCACATGGGGCCAGGCCCCATGTGAAAGGGCCTGCATCAGTCTTACGCCTGCTGTGAAACAGGTGTAAGATTTGGACGCAAAGCGTCATAAAAGTGACGCAGTGATATCTCATAGATTTCACTGTGTCACCTCTACGACCCTTTCTTGCGTCAATACGTCCCTTTTGCATACATTACACCTGACGTAGGTATAATGTGGTGCAGGGGCTTACAAAGTGACGCATCTACCTAGATGCGTCACTTTGTAAATATGACTGAATAAGGTGCATTTTTTACAGCACTGGTGCGTCACAAAAAGTGACGCACCGGTGGCGTTAAAGTGATGCATGGCCTCATAAATGAGGCCTTCAGTCTTCTAGTCATGCGTCATATTAAATATATGACGTATTATGTCGCAAGTACTTACATATACGTCAGTATTTCAGACGTATCTGTAAGCGCAAAAGTGATGTATTGCTGGAGTGTGTCACAAAAATGATGCAACTCCAGCAATGCATCCTTTCACATGGGGCCAGGCCCCATGTGAAAGGGCCTGCATCAGTCTTACGCCTGCTGTGAAACAGGTGTAAGATTTGGACGCAACAGCGTCATAAAAGTGACGCAGTGATATCTCATAGATTTCACTGTGTCACCTCTACGACCCTTTCTTGCGTCAATACGTCCCTTTTGCATACATTACACCTGACGTAGGTATAATGTGGTGCAGGGGCTTACAAAGTGACACATCTATCTAGATGCGTCACTTTGTAAATATGACTGAATAAGTTGCATTTTTTACAGCACTGGTGCGTCACAAAAAGTGACGCACCGGTGGCGTTAAAGTGACACATGGCCTCATAAATGAGGCCTTCAGTCTTCTAGTCATGCGTCATATTAAATATATGACGTATTATGTCGCAAGTACTTACATATACGTCAGTATGTCAGACGTATCTGTAAGCGCAAAAGTGATGCATTGCTGGAGTGTGTCACAAAAATGATGCAACTCCAGCAGGCATCCTTTCACATGGGGCCAGGCCCCATGTGAAAGGGTCTGCATCAGTCTTACGTCTGCTGTGAAACAGGCGCAAGATTTGGATGCAACAGCGTCATAAAAGTGACGCAGTGATATCTCATAGATTTCACTGCGTCACCTCTACGACCCTTTCTTGCGTCAATACGTCCCTTTTGCATACATACAGATACATCAGTATTTCAGACGTATCTGTAAGCGCAAAAGTGATGCATTGCTGGAGTGTGTCACAAAAATGATGCAACTCCAGCAATGCATCTTTTCATACCCTTCCACACCCCCGTTCCTTTTCAACATTTTCTTTGAATATCCACATTCCCCATGTTCACTCTCCTTCTCCTTACTTTCCTACCCAACACTCACCTTCCTTCAGTCCCCCTACTTCACTTCCTTTCTCCTCTCATACCTTTCTGTTCTTTCTTACTCATTTTCCTTTCCATTATCAATGCACTCCACTTCACTTACTCTTTTTCATTTTTTTAAGAATATAGCTCTTTGATGAGAATTGGAGGTAGTTCTGAAAATAACTTTTTTTTTCTTCTTTATTCTTTTTTTAGAACAGAAACAAAAACAGGGAATGGAAACTGCTCAACAGGAGCAAAAAAAACCCAAAAAATTAGGGCTGGGAACGGCAGCGATGGTTCTCCAATGCTCGAACCATGAGCAGGACACTTTGCTCCCCAAAGGTAAGTAGTTGATCGCAGTATCTGCATTTCAGGACACCTTTGTTGAATGCAGGCTGAATGTTTGGAATCAGCTCCTGCGATCACCCCCTCACAGAAGTAGTTGCTCCTCCGGTTGATGTAGAGGCCCCATCACTGGGAACCTCTTGTGCCAGAGCCCTGACACTTTCCCGGGCAACATTCTGGGGGTGCTTCCTCTCCACATGGCGAAGCATTGTGGAGTTACCCAAAAGAATATTTTGTTGGGGGTCACCCCATGACAGGACCGTATGACAGATCCTGCACTCCACGTTTGGAGCATTCACCTTTTTCTGGTCATCTGGTATGGAAAAAATTTTCCAGATGAAATGCTTTTTCACATTTGGCTGAGGAGTGAAGTCACTGACCATGTCATGAGTGATGTAATATGTGACGTCATCAGCAGTGCATTGCAGGCGCGCAAGTTATAGTGAGTCCAACTAACTATAACGTGGAATTTCAATGGTTTTATGTCAGTAAAATTTCCAGTTAACTATAACTGGTGTGAAACCTATGGTTTTTTCAGTGAATTTAATATGTTTTTTAAATGCTAATTCCTAACTATAACTGGTGTGAAACCTATGTTTTTTTCAGTGAATATATATATATATATATATATATATATATATATATATATATATATATATATATATATATATATGTATATATATATTAATATATTACCTACTGGCGATAGCAAGTAGGTATATATAGTTCGGATTTTTTTCCTATGGGACTTTTGAAAATTCGATGTCTAATAATTTTGGCGTTTGTGGACGGAATCGGCTGAAATTTTCAGGAAAATGGCACATTTTGTTTCTGAGCAGCCCATAAAAATTTGGGGGGTTTCTTCAAGGGGGGGCCGAGAAAAAAGGGGGGTCCCAAAACGCGTTTTTCCCATGTTAATTTCCATAGGGCGTTTGGCCTCACTTTTAGCTCGAACGGCTGAATGGATTTGCACGAAACTTGGCAAAATTGTAGGGACTGTTAGCCCGATGTGCCTTTGCTGGGTCTCAATATATGTGCTCCAGTGGATTTTGAGAAATTAACGTTTTAAAAAATTTATATATCTGTGACAGCGTCCCGGGTAGCGCTCCAGATCGCGTACTTTTCGCGTCACGGAGCTTTGCGAAGCGATGCTGATTGGTTCTCCGGTGTCTGTCAACATTCTAAACAGTCCGGAGCGGCCGCCATCTTGTCTCTCGGTGGGATCGAGAGACAAGAAGAGGTGAAAAACGAAGGGGGAATTTAATGAAAGGGGGCAAGGTAGACCCCTCTTGACCCCCTAGGAATGATGTTGGGGTTATTAAAGGGTCCCGTGGAGAAAATTAAAAAAATTTGATTTTTCACGGTAGAAGCGCTTCTCGGTTCGCAAACTAACGGCTGAATGGATTTGCACGAAACTTGGCAAAATTATAGGGAATGTTAGTCCGATGAGCCTTTGCTGGGTCTCAATATATGTGCTCCAGTGGATTTTGAGAAATTAACGTTTTAAAAAGCAGATATATCTGTGACAGCGTCCCAGATAGCGCTCCAGATCGCGTACTTTTCGCGTAACGGAGCTTTGCGTAGCGAAGCTGATTGGCTGTCCGGTGTCTGTCAACATTCTAAACAGTCTGGTGCGGCCGCCATCTTGTCTGTCGGTAGGATCGAGAGACAAGAGGAGGAGAAAAACGAAGGGGGAATTTAATGAAAGGGGGCTAGGTAGACCCCTCTTGACCCCCTAGGAATGATGTTGGGGTTATTAAAGGGTCCCGTCGGGCAAATAAAAAAAATTGATTTTTCGCGGTAGAAGCGCTTCTCGGTTCGCAAACTGGTAGCGAAACGTGAATTCGCCATTTTGTGTTTCGATTTCATTAAATTACTAGGTATAAGGGGGTACGGGAGATGTATCCTGACCCCTTTTGTTTTCTGAGGGTGGCTGAGGAGGCTCATATATGTTGATACATGTCTTCCAGCGGCTGTGCATGAGCGGTTTTTTTTTTGCTGCGTGACGTCTGTTAACGTTCGATTCGATGGAAATCAGGAAGTGTTGACCGCCATTTTGTCACTGCGAGTAAATATTTTATTTGTTATAAATAAATCATTATTGATAAACATTGTCTGCGCCATCTTGCCTTTTTTGCAATGCCACACTTTTGTCGAGCACAGCAGCCATTTTAGATGCCTTGACCAGACCCACTGTCTGCACCCTCGCAAGCATCTCCCCCACGCACTGGTCACTCCCGCTCTCTTTCTCAAGTATGGGCTAGAAACCTCCTCCCATCTGCGCTGTTCTTCTCTGAGAATCACACCCTGTGCCCGCCCGACACCTGCCTTTCACCCTATTCACTACCGCACCCTCTGACACTCCTCTTCCTCTGTGTCCGATTGTCCAGGCCGGTCCCAGGCTATCACCTAGCCCTGCAGATGTAGTTTATGGCCCCAGCTGTAGAGAATCACCCCTCTTCAAAGGAGTTAAGTAGATCAAGGCCCCCACCCGATGAGATCCGTCACACCACACGCCTTCCTACTATCTGATAGCCATCCTGTACTGTGCTTGGGGAGGGGATTCTCACTGTGAGGGTGTGTAGGTCCGAGCCTGAAGCGGAAGATTCCAGGGATGCCTTTTTGTACATCAAAGTCTTCACAATTATGTGTCACATTAAAAATATATAGCGCTCCAACAAAGTAGTAGGTTTATAACACTTTAATAACTTATAAATATATACATCGCAACAAAAACAGTAAACACCTTAACATTTTTTTATTAAAACAGAAGCAACAATGGTCAGTAGCGGTCTGTTGTGCGAATAGTTCCAAGGCAGCACAACGTGCTGAGTTGTGGACGGCACCCAGGTGAAGAACCATCCCTTCTTTAAACGCCATGAAAAAACTAAAGTGACAACTTCCTCATCCTTTGTCTTTCTTTGTTCCTTAAGATGTCATCTGTGTCAACCTCTTCCGAGAATGCTGATGCGTTAGGGATTTCCTTGTGTTTCTTAATAGCATTGGTGTCTGCACACTTCTTTGTCAATTCTGTGAACATGACAGCTGCTTCATAGACAGACGATATCTTTGTTAAGTCATTAGTGTTAAGTGTGTCTGAAACTACAGTGCCCTTCTGTTTTACTTTCCTCAGACACTACAGAGTTTTGTGTGTTGTTCTTCTGAGCGACAATTATTCCAGAGGTTTCAGGTTCACTTGTTTTGTCCTGCAGTGAGTTAACAGCTTCAGAGACTTCATGTTTATTTGCTATGTCCTGCTGTGCGTCAACTGCTTCAGAGACGTCAGCCTCATTTGTTATGTTTGACTATAGCCTGGACCTGCCCGGCCGCGCCCAAAATGGAGCCGGTATAAATGGGACTCGTAACTCCTTGTTGTGTACTGGTTGCCCAACCTTGATATCACGAGATGGATTGGTGTCAGTACAACGCGTTGTGTTACAACGCATTCCGTTACAACGCAGATTTTACAACGCGGGATCCATTACAACGGATGTCATTACAATGCATGGCATTACATCGCAGATGCTATTACAACGCATGGCATTACATCGTAAGTATAGGTAAGTATACCTTTTTTTAAAAATGTTATTTAGTTTATTGTAATTAATTTTTTTAATAAAATTTAATTAAAAGACATTTAAAAATTGTCATTAATTTAATTTAATAAAATAATATCTATTTAATAAATGTAATTTTATTAAAAATTGTAATTAATTTAATTTAATTAAAAAAGTAATTAGTTTAATGTACATATTTTTTATAATGAAATTAAATTAAAATATTAATATTAATTTATTTAATTTAATTAATTTAATTAAAACATGTAATTAATGTAAAATAATTAATTTAATTTATTAAATATATTTTAATTAATTTTAAAATGGTAAATATAATTTAATTATCCCTAAACCCAAACCCTGCCCTAAAACCTAAAAACACCCCTGTACCCCAAAACCCAAACCCTACCCTAAAACCTAAAAACACCCCTGCACCCCAAAACCCAAACCCTGCCCTAAAACCTAAAAACACCCCTGTACCCCAAAACCCAAACCCTACCCTAAAACCTAAAAACACCCCTGTACCCCAAAACCCAAAACCCTGCCCTAAAACCTAAAAACACCCCTGTACCCCAAAACCCAAACCCTGCCCTAAAACCTAAAAACACCCCTGTACCCCAAAGCCCAAACCCTACCCTAAAACCTAAAAACACCCCTGTACCCCAAAACCCAAACCCTACCCTAAAACCTAAAAACACCCCTGTACCCCAAAACCCAAACCCTACCCTAAAACCTAAAAACACCCCTGTACCCCAAAACCCAAACCCTGCCCTAAAACCTAAAAACACCCCTGTACCCCAAAACCCAAACCCTGCCCTAAAACCTAAAAACACCCCTGTACCCCAAAACCCAAACCCTGCCCTAAAACCTAAAAACACCCCTGTACCCCAAAACCCAAACCCTGCCCTAAAACCTAAAAACACCCCTGTACCCCAAAACCCAAACCCTGCCCTAAAACCTAAAAACACCCCTGTACCCCAAAACCCAAACCCTGCCCTAAAACCTATAAATACCCAAACACCCCAAAACATATACCTCAGTACCCCAAAACATATACTCCTATACTCATACTTATTTAAAAAATCACTTAAATTAATATATTTAATTTATAATATTTAAAAACAAAAATACATTTTTTTTTTATAATTAATAATAAATAAATCAAATAAATAATATTAAATAAAATAAAAAAAAATTAAATACTTACCAATACTTACGATGTAATAGTATGCGTTGTAATAGCATCTGCGATGTAATGCCATGCATTGTAATGACATCCGATGTAATGGATCCCGCGTTGTAAAATCTGCGTTGTAACGGAATGCAACGTAAAAGTTGCGTTGTAGGTGTAACATACCCACGAGATACGTATGCAGTTTTGAAGCACATGGCGAGCAGGGACGAGAATTGATTGAACATTTTGACATCCCTATTGATATTAAGTTCTGATGTGTTATTGATTACTGTACTATTGAAAGATCGAATTAACGTCACTCATGGTACTTGCCCGCTTTAGCTGCACTGTGCCTCGTCAGTAGCGGTCTGTTGTGCGAATAGTCCCAAGGCAGCAGAACGCGCTGTGATCTGGACGGCACCCAGGTGATGTCCAGTAAGTTGCCGCACTGGTTTTGGTATCCTACAATGCTGCTCCGAAAAACGGTGTGGGGCGCCCCGGGGGGGGGGGGGAGGCGGCGTGAACGGGCCTCCCCAGGTGGAGGCTCGTCTGCTGTAGTGGGGCGCCCCTTTACCGTTTCAGTTGCCATTCCGCCCGCTTTTGCTACACTGTGCCTCATCCGCCATTCAGCTGTTTACCGCCCGCTCTTGCGGCTACAGCGTCTCGCTCACCATGTAGTTGAGTTGCTCCCACTCTTGCGGTGCAGCGATAGGCGGCTGCAACAGGAGTCTTAAAATGGCGGACGGCTCTTCGGATTTGGGCCTGGTCCACTAACATGGCCCTGGGACACCTTGGAACTCGGACGTCCCCTGAGCCTTGAAGATTTTACAAAAGACTTGGGGGCTCCCGACTCCTGCAGGCTTCCGGTGGGGAGCGGCTGCCATGATTGCTCGCGGAATGACCACGACGGAGCCACGAGATGGTGGTGCTCTCAGGCTGACGCCAGCTTTAGTCTGAAACATCTAGAAACAAGGTGGGGCTTTTATCGTTTGGGAAAAAAAATGTTTTAATCCAATGAAAAGTGATATTTTTAGGTCACATGATCAAGCCTTCCATCATTAGGAAACCAAAAGTAAAATGAACCAATGAAAAGTTTTATTAACAAGTCACATGACCTGTTATGCTTACGTTACGCGCTGCGCGCCGCGCTCTGGATCGTTTCCAGGAAGCTGCGCCTTGCGCACCGGAGCACTTCCGGGTGCGCTAACGCGGCGCGTCATATGACGCATTACGTGACAACGCAGGTCCAGAATATAGTCAAAATGTCTCCACCAACCAGCGGTCGGAATACAACCCCTTTCAGCAGTCCAAAAAGTTCTGTTAAATGACAACAGAAGGGACAGGCAACAAGAACAATCAGTCAAAGAGGGGAGGGCAAGTTCTTCTCTACCGGGTCACGTTGGGGCTCCACCGGAACTGATTGAATTGGTAGTCTACAGTGTTTCTGGATGTTTCAGATTGAAGCTGGCGTCAGCATGAGAGCACCCAATTCTAAAACAGTAAATGCTTCGATAACAATCAATCAAATGTAGAGGGAAGCAGGCACGACGGGGTACAATGGGGGCAAAGGCTTACGTTCCCTACCCTTCACTATCTGCAAAGAGAGAATACTCCTAAAAGAAAAGAGAAGGGGGGGGGCAGCGTTCAAAGCACATCAGCGTGCATAAATACGAAAATGTTTTTACCTACCACGTACTTGACATTTTACAGCTTTTGATATTTGCTATTAAAAAACCATTGAAATTCACTGAAAAAACCATAGGTTATAGACCATATATAGTTAGGAATAAGCATTTACAAAACCTTAATTTACTTGCACAAAACCATAGAAATTCGCATATATAGTTAGTTGCAATAACTGCTGATGATGTCACATATTACATCATTCATGACATGGTCAGTGGCATCACTGATGACATCACTGATGACATCACTGATGACATCTCATTTGACATTACTGATCACATCACTGATAATATCATTCATGTGATAATACGATGAACCTCTTCAGACTCTAATATAACCTTAGATACAATCAGTGTAAACAGACACTCACAGATTGTCACTCATCCATGGAGTTACTCACATATCTAGTCAGTATCAATCACTCCTCCATTTCCTAAACTATACAGTTATACACACCTTACTAATTCAAACATATTCTAACACATATTTACTCTCTTATACAATCTCTGATACAAGTTCACAATGATTCATAAAGCCACTCTCACATTCACTGGCTCTTATACTCAGTTATTTATATATGTCAACTCTCACATGTAGTGTGTTTTACATATGTACTTACTTTGACATGTAGCACTGAGATATCCATTCACTCACCAATACACTCATGCACACAGTCAACTGCCCATACAGCTGTTTCCACATGCACGTTTGAACCCATACATCTAGTGAATCAACTGCTCACACATCTATGCACAGAGTCATACACCTCCCAGCCACCCACACACATACTCAGTCTCCCATACAAATACTTGGGCAACCAATCAATAACCCATATAGTTACTCATATAGCTACTGATTAACACATGCAGCAGTTTACAGAACAACAGACATAATGATGCACAAATTATGACAGTTTAGTCACTAACCCATGCACTCAGTGAAACACATTTAATCACTCTCTCATACAGTCAGTCATGCACCTACTAAACCCTTCATCCAGACACTTATACATCCACTCATTCTTCAATATGTAAGACATATTTTAACTTTACACAAACATACAAACACTGGTTGATGTCATCAGTGATGTCATCAGTGATGTCACTGACCATGTCATGAATGATGTAATATGTGACATCATCAGCAGTGGATTACGGGTGCGCGATATATAGTTATCGCAACTAACTATATATGCGAATTTCTATGGTTTTGTGCGAGTAAATTAAGGTTTTGTAAATTCTAATTCCTAACTATATATGGTCTATAACCTATGGTTTTTTCAGTGAATATATATATATATATACATACATATATATATATATATATATATATATATATATATATGGTAGGTAGAAAAGCTTTATTCGAGTTATAGACTCATAAAAGCACAACATACATATTTATAAAAACATCACACTTAGTCAAGGCATTTCATCCAATACATTAAAACAGTTGCGCAAGCTTAATCATTATAAAACAAAACATTATACAAGTAAAACATAATCAAGAAACATTAGGAGAAACAGAAAGAGCTCTCCGCCTAATGGACCAAGCCCACCCCAGGTACTTTGCTATTCCCATGACAATAGGCTCCTCAGAAGTAGTGCAAATAATTCTCTGCGCCTCAGCTGCACTGGATGTCCCAAGGTTCTTGCAGATAGGAGTTAACCAGACCCTTCTTGGGGAGGCATAAGCCTTACAAGCAAATAGGAAGTGTCCCACACTTTCTTTAGTTGCGCCGCACGCTGGGCAGCACTGGGTGTTCAAACTCTTCCACCTGCCTGTTAGATCTCTCAACGGGAGGGAACCAGATCTTAATTGGAAAAACAACTTTCTGTCCATAGGAACAGTTATACTGTCCCAGTAATTTTCTAGTGCAGGACACATTTTACTTTCCAAAAAGCGACCTCCCATTGAGTCAGATTTAACCCTTCTCCAAAGCCTCTCGTCTATCCATTCCCAATATAGTGCTTTAAGTGTATTTTTACTTGGGAACACTTCCCCCGACGGATTGTCCCAAAGGTTGGAAAGACCTAGTTCACCTAGCAATACCCTTAGGTTTTTCAGCCATGATATTTTATGGAATGTATCAATCTTGATTATTGCCAGGAAGCCTTCCCCATAATGCCTAATTTCAGGGGTGGACCAAAGTCGCCTCCAAAATAAGATGGGACGCAGTCTGGCTCGGTCGGTTACCGATCTTCTTCCCAGGTCGAGGCTAAGAGGGATTAATGGTGTACTCTGGGGCAGTCCCGTAATACCCCTAAGAAACCTGTTCTCAGCTATCTGTAATGAAGTTAAATTGTCAAAACCAAACAGCTCCGCCCCATATAAGGCCGATCCTATTGCCTTAGCATCGTATACAGCGAGGACAGGTTTTATGGGTTTGGTTTTGGATCTATTGTGCTCCACCCGTAAGGCCCCCGATATTTGCTGATGTTTCAAGACCGCCTTTTCTATGTGGTGGGACCAACCATAATTACTTGCGATTTGTACCCCTAGGTAGGTGAACTCCCTTATGACCTCAAGCCCAATATTATTCAAATGTATCCTAGGGCGAGGCTTCTGTCCTCGGGAAAAAGCCATCAGCTTGGTCTTGCCTATGTTTACTTCCAGGCCATGCTCCTGGCAAAAGTCGTCAAAAATATTCAGGGCCCGTTGCAATCCAGCTGGGGTTTTGGACATTATCAAAGTGTCGTCAGCGAACATCAGGATCGGAACCCTGATGCCCGCCAACGAAGGCGCATCCACACTAGCGTCCTGCATCCTACTGACTATCCCATTGATATATAATGTGAAGAGCAAGGGCGCCATTGCACAACCTTGGCGCACCCCACGCTCCACAGGGAAGTCAATTGAGGATTGGCCATTTGTCCCCCACTGTACTTTGGCGAAATTGCATTCGTGCAACCTCATAATTAAAGTAAGCAATTCTGCGGGAATGCCTATCTTACTTAACACTGCCCAGAGCTTACCCCTTGGGACTAGGTCGAAGGCAGCCCGCAGGTCGACAAAAGCGACATACAGGCTGCCCCCACCAAGAAGAACCGTCCCCCACCGTAACATAGTAAAGCGAAACACCTGGTCGATGGTACTGGTAGCCCTCCGAAAGCCTGCCTGAAAAGGGGAAAGAGAATCATTTTCGTCCACCCAGTCCATAAGTTTGTTTACCACCATCTTCCCAATTACTTTTTGGACGGTGGCAATCAAACTTATGGGCCTGTAATTAGCTGGAAGGGATCGATCTCCTTTTTTGTGGACGGGTATGATAATGGCTCCCTTCCACTGTTCTGGGACTTGCGCACCTTTTGCAATTGCGTTCCCCAATAGGAGCACATATCTGCCCCACCTATTTTTATCATTTTTAAAAACGTCCGAGGGTATCCCATCTAATCCCGGGGCCCTGCCCCCTTGAACGGAGCTAATTACAAGTTCAACTTCCTTGGCGGAAAACAAATCATCCTTGGGAAATACAGCCAAGATTACATCCCCACCACCCCACTCCTTTGTCTCAGCATATTGGGGCCTAAAGTAATTCACCCAGTCGGATTCAGCGACATTATTATCAGGTTTTTTTGGGGTACCGCCTCTGCCCCACTTTACTATCTTCCAGAAAAGCCTGGAATCCTTTGCTCCAGAGGCCTCCTTCAGTTCCTCCCAATGCTTCTCATCCCAGTCTTTTTTGGCCAAGGAAATGCTAGTGTTATATTGCTTCCTGGCAGTTTTGATTGCTACCCTGTCCCTGCTTCTGATAGCATTACCCAGTGTTAATCTGGCTGCCCTGCACTGTTGGTTAAACCACCCTGCTGGTTTAGAGGAAGCTGTGCGGTTACCCTTACATGTTCTCATAAAGTATGGCTTTAGGGTGACGAAAAGATTATTATGGATTTCAGTGATCGCCCTAGATCCTGGCAGTGTGGCACTAGCTAATTCCATGGAAACAATTGCTTTGTCCACTTCAGACCCAATAAAATCCATGGAGGCTGCATTCGCCAACACCGAGGGCCATTTCAATCTACGCATATTATTCGCCATGTCTGGGAGCAACCCATTACTAGCATGTAGATTAGGCTGAGTGTGCTTCCACCAGGTATGGGTCACGCAAAGAGGGTTGTGATCACTTTCTATCCTGCCCTTGACTTCCATGTCACAAACCCCCTGCCAAAGATTAAGACTACAAATAACGTAGTCTATCCTGCTTCTATTATGGCCATTATCATATGTGCACACACCTTCCTTATCTCCCTTTGTTCTACCATTGAGGGCACGCATCCCATATTCTAAACACATAGCATTTAAGGAAAGAATATCTTTTGACCAACGTTTGACAGGGGCAAGATTCAGGGAGGGAACACCCCATAGATTGTCCTCTTCCTGCCCTAATGGGTTTTCGGTACTGTCTAGAGGTTCAAAAGTCCTATTTAAATCCCCAGCTATTACTATTCTGTTCCCAAGGGACTTTGATTGCAGAAAATTAGATAGAGCCTCTAAAGTGGGGGAACTCCCATTATTGCAACCTCTGGCATAGACATTGTATAAATCTATCACACCCCACTCTACTGAGGAAATTCGTAGCATTTGAATATCTCTACAGCCCAAGTCCCACATTTTCACAGTAAGTTCGGAACTCTGTCTAATCCAGACTGTGAGGCCTCCTTTGGGTCTGCCCCTAGGACCTCGACATGCCGGAATCGAAAAATTTAGGTAGCCTTGGAGGAAAATAGGATCACAGGCCCAAGTCTCCTGAAAGAAACACAGTTCAAACCCATTAATGAAGTCGGCCCATGATTGTAACATCAACTTACTCCCCAATCCTGCAATGTTCCAAGATACAAAACTTCCCAGAGCAGGGCTATCACTACCCATTATATCAATAATGGGCAATCCCATGGAACTCAATTGTCCACCATCCTCATCTCCCAAGTTGTGATCATTGTCCACAATATTTTGTTCCATTAACACCTCACCACTCATGTTTTGCATTAAATCCCTGGTATTTTCCTCTACAGATGCAACCTTTACATCGTCTTCTGTTACCTTCAACACAACATCAGTACTCAATGCCGGGGTTTCAGGGACCCAACATGGCTTCCGGTGTGAGAGGCATCCCCTTATGTTAAGCTTTGGTCAGTATCCCCAGTTCAAACATTGGGTGTCTTCCAGATTATTATAATTTAAACCAATATTTTGGGGTTGCCATTGCAGTAGGGTAGAGGGTGGGGGTGCAATCCTTACCAACGGAGGATTGGTGGAACTATTTAGATTCATGGGCCCACCTTTTAATAAGCATGTTTGCCTTGGGTAAAAAAAAGAAAGATCCACAATGCCAATTCCACCACTACTTGTACCCCAACCCTGCCTTGTTATCCAACCAGCCACCCTGGGGTCTTGAAAATTGATGATAATACAGTCACCCCCCAAGTTTTTACTGGTGTACCCAATCCAGTCGATCCTCCTTGCCCCTATTATCAACCCGTCCAGCCCCCCCGGGAGCGGTCTGTTTTCCTTCAACCAGTGCATTACTTTGTTTTTGAGCATCTGGAAGGTTTCTCTTTGACCGACAAAAAGAGGTGGAACATTAGTGAGAACCGCCACGAAAGGGTGGGAATCCGGGGTAAGATTCACAGGAGGAATCTTTCGGGGTTGTTTCTCCAAATAAGTCGGTGATGGTCTATTAGCCGGGGCACTAGGACAAGGGTTAGGGATATTTGATTTTTGTTGAGGATTTGTGGATAAAGCTTTAGTTGTCCAGGGGCCATTAAGGCCCTCAGCTCCAATGTTTGTGTGGGGATTGGAAATACTTGGCGTTGGCCGGTGGTTACTTGCAACGGTGTCGCTGTTTTGTAGGCCCTTCTTATTCTTGTCCTTTGCCATAGGGTTTTGGACCTTAGATGCTTCTTCCCTTGCACTAGTGCTCGGGCGGACCTGCTCTGATGAAATAAGCGGTTGACTTGGTCCCTTTGCCTGGATCTTGCTTATAGTGCAGCCTGCTTGGGGGAGTGTTACGACAACAGGCAGATTTTGTGCTTTTTCCGGGATTTCCTGAGCCCTACTAGACTCAGTTATCTTGGGCTGCAATTTAATTAGTGACTTAGTATGGAAAAAATTATCCAAGGTAGCCTGCTCAAAGTGGTCTAGTCGGTCCATTAACTTATTTACTTTGGCCTCAATGGGTGTCAGAAGCAACCTTAGTAATTTCTCCAACTCAGGTATCAATGAGTCTATTAGAGGAATGTTCGCAGCCAACCCGTTCCCCTGGGGGTCACTAAATGGTGGATTAGAACTCTCTAAAACTACATTGTCCCCCTCATTTAATAAGTCGCCACTTCCACTTACCCCGCTATGGGCCTTTTGCGTAAATAAAGGATTTTTTACCACTTTTCTTACCTTGTTAGGGGGTTTGGAAGGATGGGATTTCCTTGGGGCAGTAATCCTTTTCCTTTTTACACATGGTTTTGGGTCTGGCATACTAGTTTTAACTATGGTTTTCACTGTAAATGGATGAACAATGGGGTCTATAGGTAGAGATGTGGACAAAGTGGCATTGTCCGATGTTTGTAGTGAGCCTTCCTCAATCTCCAAAGTAGAGGGAGAAGTGTTTTGTATTTCAGTCACCCCAGGCAAAGTTATAGAGGACAGAGGGGTTACCAATGCCGGATAAGCTTGCGGCAAACGTTTTTCCATGGAACTTTTAAGAAGCTCAATGGACAGCCTACGGTCTGCACGTTTTTCTGCCAGTGAGATCTCTTTGTCTATATCTTGGTTGGGACGATTAAAAAAGAATTTGTCCAAGGGACCTAGAATGGTCGTGCCACCCTCAGAATGGGGGGATGGTAAGCTAGTGGTATTTAACATGTGAGACATTATTGGTAGGATTTACAAGTATATAAACACAGTGGGGCACACAATAAAAGGAATCAATATAGTCCCGGAAATCGATAGAAAAATAGATCTCAAATCCTACTCGTCAGTGGGGTGGCCCAGCCCGGCCTCCTTCGGCCCCGGACGGCCACAGACGGTCCCGCCCTTGTCCCGGGCTTCTCCCGGGACGCTCCCGCGCGCTCCCGCGCGGCGGCAACAGCTAGTCTTTATGTAGAAGGAAGGTGCTCGTGGGCGGGGCGAACAGGGAGAGCGACCAGGTGGAGGTGATTGCAGCGCAGGGACTCCTGGGCAATGGAGTCCCTGTCCCTCGCCTGGCGCTCGCAGCCCTGTGCTTCCTCCTTCTCCTTCTGCCCCTGGTGTTAAGTTTCCCCAGTGGAAGCGCCTTGCCACGCTAGCGAAGCGGGACCCGCGCAGCGGGTACCGCGAGCTGTCAACAGGGAAACAAACAGTCCTGCAAATAACGAGGATACTCCAGCAGGGATAGCAGCACGCAAAGGTTCCTCCTCAATCCAATTCAAACAGCGTCTCCCGCCGTATCAGCAACTCTCAGGCGCCTTTCACTCGGCGCTCAGGGCGGGGCGAACAGGGAGAGCGACCAGGTGGAGGTGATTGATATATATATATTACCTATATATAGTTAGGACCTAGTTACCATAGGAAATGCCGAACATTCTATTGGGAATAACTTTGGCGCCAATTGAGGGATCTGCCTGTAATTTTCCTTAAATTTGCCTTGCTGCGCTGCGCTCCTTCCCTGAAAGTTTTCAGGGGATTCATCAAGCGGGGGCCGAGAAAAAAGGGGGGTCCCAAAGCGTGTTTTCCCCATGTTAATTTCCATGGAGACATTCTGACAAGGCTACAGCTCGAACGGCTGAACGGAATTACACCAGATTTGGCAAAATGGTAGGGACTGGTATGGAGCAGTGCCTTTTGTATGTTTGGTGTAAATCCCTCCAGTAGTTTATGAGAAAATTGAATGTGAAATTGAGTCCAATGCAATTTTCCATAGGACCTTTAGACACAGCTACAGCTCGAAAGGCTGAATGGAATTACTGCAAACTTGGCAAAATGGTAGAGCCTGGTATGCAGAAGTGCCTTTTGTATATTTGGTGAAAATCCCTTCAGTAATTGTTGAGAAAATCAACTTTTTTCAAATTATATTTCTATAGGCGGGACACGTGCACGGACCTTAGCGTGCGCGAGCTGCATGCTGATTGGCTGCCAATGTCTGTCAACACTTTAAAACAGAAATTGTTGGCAGCCATCTTGTGCTTCGGTAGACTGAGGCACAGGAAAGCAGAAAAACAAATGTGTAGAACTCAAAAAGGGGGCAGGGTAGAAGTCCCCTGATCCCCTAGGCCTGCTCAGGGGGTCTCACAAGGACCCCCCCACCCCCCCGGCCCAAAAAAAAATGTTTTTTTTTTAAAATCACAGGATCAGCGCACGGTGCGCACACCCCACGATTTTTCAAAAAGAAAATATTTTTTTTCAAAAATGTTTTGGGGGGGGGGGGGGGCTGGGGGGTCCTTGTGGGACCCCCTGAGCAGGACTAGGGGGTCAGGGTGCTTCCACCCTGCCCCCTTTGCGGGTTTTGCACCTTTGTTTCACTGCTTACTTGTGCCTTGGTTCTACCGAGTCACAAGATGGCTGCCAAAACTTCCTGGTTTGGAGTGTTGACAGACAGTGGCAGCCAATCAGCATGCCTTTCACAGGAAAGCAGCATGCTCATTGGATGTCAACACTTCTAACCAGGAAGTGTTAGCATTCATTTTGTGCTAGGTAGACCGAGGCACCAAAGAAGCAGAAAAACAAACGTGTAGAACGCAAAAAGGTGGCAGGATAGAAACACCCTGACCCCCTAGGGCTGCTCAGGTGGTCCCCGAAGGATATTTACATATTTAAACGTTATCCGCTAATAGAATTAGCATTTAGAAAACCTTTGAAATTTCTTGAAAAAAACTATAGGTTTCACGCCTGACATAGTTAGGAATTAGCATTTAAAAAGTGGTCCCAGAAGGATATTAACATATTTAAACGTTATCCGCTAATAGAATTAGCATTTAAAAAACCTTGCAAATTCACTTAATAAAACATAGGTTTCAGGTCATATATAGTTAGGAATTAGCATTTAAAAAACCTTGCAAATTCACTTAAAAACATAGGTTTCAGGTCATATATAGTTAGGAGTTAACATTTAAAAAACCTTTGAAATTCACTGAAAAAACCATAGGTTTCAGGCCTTATATAGTTAGGATTAGCATTTAAAAAACCATTGAAATTGCTCCTATATAGTTAGTTGTACTAACTATATTTCGCACACCCGCAATCCACTGCTGATGATATCACATATTACATCATTCATGACATGGTCAGTGACATCACTGATGACATCTCAAATGACATCAATCAATTCTGTGTGGACTACAGGGGGCTCAACTCTGTCACCAAGACTGGTGCATACCCCATCCCCAGAGCTGATGAGCGAATAAATAGGTTGGGGGCTGCCAAGTTCTCAGTACTTTTGGCTTTACTTCAGGTTGCTAGTAGCCCTAAATGAGAGGTCAAAGAAGAGGTCATCATTCTCTACTCCAGAGGGCCACTTTCAATGCAAGGTGATGACTTTTAGATTGAAGAATGCCCTTGCCACGTTCCAGAGTTTAGTGAAACAGGTCCTAGCTGGAATGGAGGCCTTCAGTGCTGTTTACTCAGATGACATAGCTGACTACATCGGCAGCTGGGAAGGACTCTTGTTTCACTTCCAGGTAGTGCCTCAGACTCTGCAGCAGGCATGCCTAACTATCGAAGCTAGCAAATGGCCGATAAGGCAGGGTTCTGTGGTATGCTTGAGACACCTTGTGGGTGAGTGTAAGACCCAGCTCCTCATGCCAAAATGGAGATCATCCTGGACTAAGAGACCCCACAAAGCCAAGACAGAAGTAGGGCCTTCCTGGGTCTCACTGGGTACTATAGGAGGACTCCATTTCTCAGGCTGATTTGTAACAAAAACTTGAACATGTAAATATTTTTACCATTTCTTAAGTGGGTTTTAGTTTTCACAAAAAATACAGCACCAAAACATCTTCATAGATCCTTGACCTCACTGAGAAAAATGAGAAAGGAAAGAAAAAGAAAAAGTGAGAGTTTCTCTTAAGCATATGACCATACTAAAGTGGCACACAGGACCCAGCCTGTTGCTCTATTGTCTTGTGGCCCGACAGGCCTGATTGCACGCAACCTCTGCCTGGTCTCTTCCATCTCTGCCAGCAGTGTGCACATGGATCCGCTTCCAGCTGGAGTATTCATTATGTTGGATAGGAATCTGGTATACCAATTGTGTACATTTGCAGTCAGAGAAATACTTTCTTCTCCTCATGGCATTGTTACATTCTATAACTTTTTATAGACCATCTCACCCCAACTTCATGCCTGAGATTGAGGCAGGCGTGTGCTTGGGTGTATATGTTTTCTATCAAGAACCCACATGTGGGTGTGGGAAGAGCATGTGGGTCATTGTAATTGTAGTTGGGACTCTCTTTCCTGCGTGTAATGTTTTGTTTTGCATTGCATTGCCCTGCCTCTATGCAACGTGTTTTTCCTTTGTGGAAGGGAGATCTATGGTGAAGCTAATGACTGGAGCAATAGAGAGGAATGAGTCAGCTAGCACTTTTTTGTGATGCGGCTGAATGAAACCTAAATGGAATTGAATTGTTGGAATTGATTTTATGCCTTGTATATGCTTTGTTCAAAGGTGACTAGACAACATAGTTCAATTGGCCATCCAAGATGTGTGGGTAGGGTCAGGGAGCTCCAATGAAGGAGTGTAAATATCTTTGCAGTCAATAAATCTGTTGCCATCCACTGTCTTCAGTGGGAGGTGGCATCTTCATTGTCTGTGTCATGTAATAGAGCCAGTTTCATTGATGTTGTGAAGGGATAGAGCCTTGTGTTTTGTAGCGTGTGCCGAATCTCCATCCAGTACACCCAAAGTTGAGGCCAAGACCAAAAAATGTGATAAAGATCACATACTGGTTGACCGCACTACCAGCAGTGATCATTGGGTAGGAGTTTTCTTTGAGCAATTTGTGTGGGGACCAGTAACAGTTATGGGGCACTTTGCAGATATGCAAACTTTAGCTTGCCCTCCTGGAGCACCAGGTTATAAATAGATAGTAACTCGGCCTACTTTTTGTCTGTGTATTGGAGAGGCCTGAGTGGAGTTTACAGAGTAAGTGACTAAAAACCTCCACGAAGTTCTGCAAGTGGCAGAGGGCAGCATGAACTGCAGTTTGCGCTGACCTTTCTTTACTTTGGTAGAAGTTCTACCCAAGCGGCTGGTCAGACTTTCCAACTTACTGTTGGTGAGTGTGAGCGGGCAAAAAACTCTGCCGTTGGTGCGTCCGAGTAGGGAAAAAACTCTGCTGTGCTACGTGGAATAGAGTTATCTGCACTCCGCGAGCTCCATGTAGCGTGGAGTGCAAAAAACTTTGCAAACTCCACGAATGGACCGTTGTTCACTACCCAGGCCTATTTCTGAGACAGTGAAATGAGGAAAAACTGGCAAAGTCAAATAATTGTATTGAAGAACAAACAGAGTTTTACCACTTGGTACTATCAGATGAAGGGAGAAACCCAAAGACTCTTTGGAAGCTGAGACTGGAATATGGTAGTAGGGTTCAAGGCACCAAGTTATTCTCTAGGACCTGGAAAAGTATTGTGATGTGTATGAGATCATATTACTCGAATGTTCTTTGTCCTTTTTAATTAGGCAATCCCAACTTGGGGTTGGTCAGATTCCCTTTAGACTTGGAGAGGTACAGACCTCTCTTGACAAATGTTTTGCTTTTCCCTCCTATTTTTTCCTGACCTGTTGTTGGTTTTAGGACTCTGGGCACTTTACCACTGCTAATTAGTGCTAAAGTGTATATGTTCCCTCTGTAAATTGTTATTATGATTGGTTCTCTCTGATTGGAATATTTTTATTTACTGGTCAGTCCCTAGTAAAGTGCACTGGGTGTGGCCGGGGCTGGTAAATCAAATACTACAAGTGGGCCTGAAACACTGATTGTGCCACTTACATGAGTAGCCCTAAAAAGATGTCTCAGGCCTGCCACTGCAGTGCTTGTGTGCAGTTTGCTAACTGTCACGTTGACTTGGCAGGTGCACCCACTTGCCAGGCCCTAACCTTCCCTTTTATTACATATAGGACACCCCTATGGCAGGCCAAGGTACCCCCCTGGGTAGGGTTCAAAGTATGTGAAAGGTAGGACATGTATTGATGTGTGTAATATGTCCTCATAGTGAAATACTGCCAATTTTGTTTTTCACTATTGAAAGGCTATCTTGCTCCATAGGACAGAGTGGGGAATGCTTTGTAACATTTTACAAGCATATCTTCCCATAGGAATGAGATAGAAAATTAAAGTTTAGGCCCTCTGAACTCAGAATGTAATACCACATCTTTTACTAAAGATGGTTTTTAAATTGTCTGTTAGAAAATGACACATTTACAAAGTAGGCATTTTCTTGTTTACCATTAGGTGAGCCTCTGCCTGATTGTGTATTGACTGTCTGGTTTTGGAGTGACAGGGTGTTTCCTGCCTTTCCTGAATGAGTCAGGGCTGGGCTGGTGTCAGAACCCCAAAACGAGTAGTGGCAATGATTAACACTGGTTTGAGCCTTACAAGGACAATGCGGCCAGAAAACAACAGCTGGGCTACGCTAATTCAAAATCGGCATTCCAAGATGGTGGACGATTCTGAAATCCAAGTTGCAGTCTAGTCTATTGGGCTGCAGCTGCCTGGTGATTAGGTGCAGCCCGAGCGCAATGGTAAATGCGCACTTCACCAGAGAGTTTAACCGGGAAGCAGCCATTATTTAGTCTTCATCGTTTTAGTCAGGAAATTCATAGCTTTAGTCAGGAAATAAGTCCGAGTGAAAGAAGAAACTTTCAGCTATTACAAGCGAAAGCACAGAGTACCCGGAGAGGAGCGTTATCGCACGGAGCTTACCTGAGAAGAGCGTCTTGAGGGAATTGATATTTCCGTTCCATACGCAAGCAGTTTGGGAACGACGAAGTTTGGAGAGACAGTTTGTTGACCAGAGAATATAGCTGAAAAGAAGAAGAGAGCTAAGTGACAATACAGTTTAAGACGATATTGAATATTGTAAAGTTAATTTACATATGAGTAAGAAGTTGCAAAAAGAATACAAACCTTGTAGTACTATAAATGATTTCTTCTGAACTCTGCAAAAGAAAGAAAAGATAATTAAAGAACAGAAAGAGAGAAATAGTTATAAGGAATATTAGAGCAAGAGAGAAGTACTAAAGACATTCACAAGACAATACAAAGGAACATATATATTTAAAGTAAGTGAGATACATGAGGATAGACAAATATATATTTAGTTTAGGGTAAGTTAAGATACTAATAGGCATATTTTGTGTTATAGAAAAAGAGACATACCTAACAAGATAATGCATAGAATAACTCAAAGACTGAAAAGACAGAGTTAACAAGAGTTCACCCAATAGCAATAGGTAAACACTAGGTTAATAAAAAAATAAAGAAATAGGGAGAAAACAGGAATTAAAATAAATAGCATAACTTATACTTACAGGTTCAACAACTAACGGGAGAGAACAGTAGCGGAGAGTATAACAGGAAAAGCGGAAGAGAGGCACAGATCTTGGAAGATAAGGGTAGGTGAAGGTAGTTTAAGAAAAGAGTAGAGGAGGGTAGAATAGACTAGTGGCTAATTGTGTTTGCCTTGCAGGTTCCAATAGGAGAATAGAAGTCTGCAGGTCGGGCTAGGACAGACAAGGAACCAGTCCTGGACCAGTCTCTTCTTTGTTTGTTATTTTATCCATTCCCCATTCCCCCGTGGGATAAGTCTGGAGATTCAACTGTAGTTGACCTCCGGAGTAGTCTCTAGAGAGATTCGGGACCAAGCATCTCTGTTCCCGTGCAAGTATATGGTAGGAATTTATAAAATCATTAGACAAGATTGTACTAAGTCTGACAGCTGGCTAGACCTAGGCTGCATTCATATTAGGTGGAGGAGTTCTCACTAGCCCCTGAAAGGCCTAGTCTGCATTTAGAGGGGTGGGAGGAGATTTCCCTTGCACCTGCATAGGGCCTTTCTGCCTTACACAATGCTGTGTCTACCTCCTGCTGGGCAGCTGCACCAGATACAACAGAACTGGTTTGGATTGGGCTCAGAGAGCCTTGCACAAAGAGAACAAATACATTTTGGGGGATAAGTATTAGACCTAAAACCCCTGAACTTTAGACTACTTCTGGAATCAAGAGGAACCTTTTCCAAGGAGAAGAGCTGAAGAAACTGAGGAGTCCTGCCCTTGCTGTGTGTCTGGGGTTGGCCTGCAGTTACTTTTTCTGCCAAGAAAAGGAGAAAGACTTTGCTGTGTGCTGTGCCCCCTGCCTGACTTGAGAGAAGTCTCCAAGGGCTTTAGTAGAGCTCGCCTCCTGTTTTGAAGCCTCAGGAACACACAGACTTCACCCCCAGCTCCCCTGAACTTTCTTGCTGGGAGTTCTGACCTGCCAAGAGAAGCCTGTGACTGTCTTGAGCCTCTGGAGGTTTTTTCTGCTGTTGGGATCTGGAAAAGCAACGCAACAACAAGGAAATTAAAGCATTGCTCTCTTGCGACAGTTTTTCCAATGCAAAGCTATGGTGTGAGAAGAATTTCCCTGCATCACTGCACCGCTGCTGAAACCAACGCTGCGCTTGTCACCGCGGCAAGAATCAAAGCATCAAGGGATTGTGGCTGAAATGGTTGATGCAGCACCGCCGCCACATCGTTCTTCGCACATCCTGAATTATCACGCATTGTCCCTGTGCGGCACGTTTTCCACAACACATCACCCACAGATCGAAGTTATCTCAGAATCAACGCATCACTTCCCCCTACAGACTGGACCCGAATCATTGCTCTACTGTGTATAGCGGAACTGTCACATTGCATCCACGAAGGTCTCAGGAACAACGCATCTCCTTGTTTTTTGACGCTTCTCATCACTGCAGCTGTTTGGCTTGAAGAATTTTGTCGCAACAAAAGGTACTTTGCAAGAAATCACGCATCCATAGTTTTCTATGGACTCAGTTGCTAATAACTTTTGAAAGTAATTTTTCTTAATACTTGCATGTTCGATTTTTGTCGTTTTGGTCTTGTTAAGTTTAGATAGAGATACTTTATTTTTCTAAACCGGTATGGTGTCCATTTGTGGTTTTGTCACTGTGTTACTGTGAGTGTTGGTACAAATACTTTACACAGTGCCTTTGGGATAAGCCTGTCTGCTCGTGCCAAACTACCAAGGGGGTGAGCAGGGGATATCTAGAGTGTGTATCCCCCTAACCCTTACTAGAAGCAAGGGTCCCTCTTTGGACAAAGGTACCTACCTCTGCCAACCAGAGACCCCCAGTTCTAACAGTTTAGTAAATGTTTTAAATAATTTCTATGTATGGAGAGATGGTCAAACCCATTCATCCAGTCATCAAATCATTTTTCTTACTTTCTGCATAGCTGCCACAGAAATTATTATATGCTCTTTACTGTTGAGGACCAATATTGTACGACACTTTGGTCTTCCTTTGATAATCTTGTATTTTTTTTAGTATGTTCTTTAGATTGATTTATTTTAGTCTTGCTTTGAGTTTGCAATACATCTTTTAACTTCAAGGTACTGACTCAGACTTTTATTTTGTTGTTGTTATGATCACACTGTACCTTGAGATTTAAGTTGTTGCTAACCCGTTTTCCTCTCAGGCTAATATCAAGGTATATTAATCAGAAATAAATTGGAAGAAGCACCCCAGAACATTCTCAGTGCAACCTGTTGTTTGCTTGGTGGAGTCTTGACTGGAAATCCTGCACTTTGCTGAAGATGTGTTGACTGTGATTGAAGCCATTTTACTACATGTGTTCTCTACCAAATGTAACTATATGTACTGGTGTGCGCCTATGTTTTAATTTAATTTTTAAAAGTAGCATTCTAATATTTGACAAATAGAAAGTAGTTTTCATGTATTTTTTTATCTTTTCCAATGACAGCTTAGTGTCTCACCAATTTATTTTTGAGTGTCTTGTAGTGCCTCCCTCATAATTTCGCATAACTCCACCAATTTAGTCGGAGATATTACCCATTTCCTCCTACTTTCCCTAGCTCCTCCACATGTTCTTCAAAAGCATATACCTCAGTGGGAGCAGTTCTCCACACTAATGGCAGAGAACTCTCCATTCAATTTATAGAGTAGTCATAAGCAGAGATCTAGGCACAGAGATTTATCAAGTATAGTTGTGAGTACGTAAAGTAGTAATAATGGAGTACTACTTTAAATAACCAAAAATGCTTTTGTTCAACAGGCCCTATTGCTAATAATAACATCCTTGGCAACATAATCAGGTATGTACTTGCTAATTATAGTTGTCCACATTTTTGTCAGTCGTCTGATAATGCTAGAGTGTGCCCATAATAGCTTCTCCCTCTCATCTCATTTCCCTCATATGCCTTGATTAAGAGAGGGTAAGTGTTTTCCAACCCTTGTGCAAACTACTGTTTGTGCAAAGGCCGGAAATGCTTCACCTTGTTTCAAACTCAAAGCTTCATCACTACTTTGCCAAGATTTCTTGTCTTTTTAGATAGAGAAGCCCAAGAAGAGAAGTGAAATTTCTATTTTTCTTGAAAGGACAGTCTGCATTTTCCATTTGCTTTGCAGTTTCCCTGCTCTGATTCATTGCTAGAAAGTAGGACTTTGCCTCAACATCCAGACATCTCTTCCTAGGGAAGGACTAATATATAAGACTGTGTGTGAGGTGATTTGTAGATGATGGCTCTATATCTCCTTCGCACAGTTTGTGTCTTATATTTTCATTCTGAGAATTGGTTCATGTTTGTTGTATCCAGAGTCAATTCATCTAGTGACTGCATTCATGAACAGGGCCCCTGATATTAAGCTGTGATAGAGGGTCAAATAATACAGCAAGATTGACTACATTATTCGGCAAAAAAATACAAATTTAGAGTTGTAATATGACACATTCTATGGCAGAATTATTTCAGAATATTGCCATTCTAATGCATTGACTGGGCCCACATTTTACATTATTACTACAAGTTTAACACATGGATAGAGCAATCTATAAAAAAAAGTTTAACCTTTGTGAAGGGTCTACCTCTAGGCAGCACTATTCATGGTTCCCTTTTCAGCTCTAAACATGTTTTGGTAGTAAACTGCAAATGAAGTACATTGCTGATTATGCTTGGATTACTTACCGATAATCTTCATTACTCTTATTCTTTCCAATACATAGTCCATTAATGAATGCACCAACTGACGGTTTCTCTTCCACTGTTTTGAAGCTGTCTTCTTTGCTTTTTATACATAGAAATAGAATTTACCATAAAACTATTATCCTCCCATAAAACTCCCTGTTATTGACCCAGCCTTTCTGATAAGAGGATGAGGAAGGAGACTTAGTAAGTATTGGGATGAGTAAGGAAGAATCAGAGTAATGAAGATTACTAGAAAGTAATCAGGTCATTAGCTCCTCTTCTCCTTCCTCATCCCACCACGTATTCCATGAGGTCTGCCCAACTGAAAATACTCCTTCATCAGCAGGGAATGAATACTGTAGACATGAACAGAGAGAAAATAGTATTATTCTTCATTCTCATTCCCTCCCTAACAGATAATCCTTAAATCAGATTTTACAATGTAAGAAAAATATATCTAAACAGTCATGGGTCCTAATAACTCCTACGATTGAAATGCTATTTCTGAACCCTGGGCCATGTTTAATCTGCAATGCAAATTAAATGTAGATTGAGATGGCCATGGTAGTCACTTTCCATATATCTCTAATGGGTACTCCTGCTTATTTGGCTCAGGAAGCTGCCATACCTCTAAGTATATAGAGACTGAATCACATGAGAGAACTCTTTTTCACACTCTTGATAGGCCGATGATGTAACTGTCCTAATCCACCTTGCCAGGGTGGTGGAAGAAGGTTTCTGACCCCTCTTAATTGGTCCAAAGTTAATGAAGAGGTAATTGGAAATTCTGTATTCAGCTGATCTTCGTAAATAAATCTTCTCTTACAAGATCTAAGAGGTATATAGGAGTGTCAAAGGCGTTTGGCAAAATATTGAGTTAAAGATATTATGTGGACAAAATATCACATCAAGAATATAGAGGACACAGGGGAGTGGCCAACCGTGGACTGAAGATGATCATGTAGTGTGCAAGCTCCGTGGACTGCCCTAGCCCCTCATCTATCCTGAACGACCATCCGCAGCACCCGTCGACAGCCCCTGACGTCGGAACATTTGCGGAGCCCAACTCACCTGCTCTGGTACGCAGATCGTGCACAACGGGGGAGATATCACCCCCAGAGAGTTACGGTCTGCAGTGTGGCCTAAAGTCGGGACCCACAGTTGCGGAAATTGCCGGACGAGAGATATTTGTGTCATCGGGCGGCCGACACGGAAGTGTCAGTTGAACAACTGAAAGGTACAAATATAGAAAACGCTTTGGTGTCGAGGAATTCGAGGATAAGGCACTATATTCAAAATACAAAAGTGTAATCAGAAGCATACACGACTCTACGAGATTGTCTGTTGGTGCACCTGCTCGTCATTAGCTATGGGGGAAAGGAGAGATCAAGTCCATCAATACGCTTCAGAGTGAATACGAACTGGCAGACACAGAATATTTTTGTTATGTACAGGTCCTACACTCCCTCAAGTCTTCGTTAAATATGGTAATTGATCCCCCGGAGGCTTCCCCATTGGAGGACAGAGTTTTAGAAGGTCACCTTCTCGCAAAAACAATCTCACTAATATATAAAAAGTTAATGAACCACATGTCGGACTCTCTCCAAACACTGCGGGATAAATGGGTGCAGGATGGGATAGAACTAGACAATGAGGATTTGCAAGTAGTGTTGTTTTCCCCTAAAGTAGTAGCTATCCCAGCACGCTTGTGACTGGTTCAGCTTGAAATCCTTCACAGGATTTACATAACTGGGCCACGATTAGTACGCATGGGGTGGGCTGACACAGGAGAATGTAAAAGGCAATGCTTCCTGACCAGCACATTCATGCACACTATATGGGAATGTACACACATTAGCTCTTACTGGCTCCAAGTGCATGACACAATCAACAAGGTGTTACGTGACTCCCTCTGATGGAGGCAAGGCGAGCCTTCTAAATATTTGGGAGCCGATGGATTTAAACACTTCGCAGATGCAGTGGGCCACTCTGGGGTTCATGTTGGCAAAAAGAAATATCGTCCAACTTTGGGGGGCTGCACATCCACCTACATTAGAAGCCTGGGAAAGAAACCTCGATTGGTGTATGTTTAGGGAAAAAACAGCATATCTTGCAAGGGGATGCCCTAAGAAGTGGTCCCATATCTGGAACTCTTGGAATAATTATAGAGGAGAGATTTGTACACCCCCGGTCCTCTGTATAGTATTACATGCCGATGTATGTTTAATAAAAAAGATTTATAAAAAAAAAAGAATATAGAGAACACAAATATATTGAAGGTAGGTTTCTGTGGCTAGGCAACGTTTTTACTATACTTACCTCCATATATATGTACCTTGAAAATAAATATATACATATATACAAGAGAAACACGAAGAGATAATAAAAACCAGGAAAACCTTTAAGTTTGCTCGCGACAAACTTGATTATTAATTGGGTCAAATTTTTACTTTGTCCAAAAAGTATGACTTTATTAAGCGCAAGCACTTCACCAACAGTAACTCAACAGGACAGCAGACAAACACCAATAATCAAGACAATGGATTTCAGTCAGCGTCAACATCAGATGCAAGTTCAATACCAAGTGAAACCAAATCAGAGAATTATATAACCATAGGAGGTGAAGGTGGTGAAGACATGGGGAAACTTCATTTTTTAGGATGGGACCATCCTCAGACCTTAAGGCGACGGAATCCCTAATCGACACAAGAGAAAGATGCAACCAAAGAAGGAGGGCAAGGAGGCAATGCAACAAACACAAGAAACACAAGGCAATAAGACAATTGTTGGAAGAAAAAGCAATAAGGGGCAACAATGCAGTCGTCAATCTGTCAGATATCAAGTTGGATGCAGCTAAGACACAACTACTCTCATTGGGACTTTCATTTTGCCCCAAAAGTAACTTCAATTATGTACAAACACAAGTGAATGTGTTCAAATTTATTAGAAAGATAATGTTAACCAATTATTTTGCCTTCAAGAAATCTGATGATACACAGTCATCTGTACCAAGGGCCTTTTGATCCAACTCTTCCAATTTACTATTATCTGACATACCTGCACTCCAAAACTTTGAACGCTTTGGCACAAAACAGCACAGGAGAGTACATGGTATCCTCCACACAGAGTCTACTTTATGAGGCTGGCATCAATCTATCCACAGTCACCTCAAGTCCTTTCAAACCAGCATCAACGTTTATCACTAATACGCCTCTAGATGCCAACAACATCTTCCACAATGTAGTGATAGATGAGCTTAGGACATTAGAATCACAAACAAAATGAAAAGTTTGGAATATGAAATATAGAGACAAGAAATACCATGAACTAATCAATAAATTACAAAAGAAAAATATTGTGATCAACAACAAATCGGACAAAGGTGGCAACGTAGTGCTTTGGCCCAAGAGTGAATATTTCTTAGAAGCACTCAGACACTTGGAAGACACGATGTGTTACAAAAAGTCTCACCTTTTACAACTGAAAGCAATCAAAGAGACATTCGGTAAATACCTGATGAAATAGAAGAGGGATGGGCTCATCTCTAATGATGAATTTTTGTTTTTACAAAATGATTATCCTGTAACACCAGTTACATTCTTCATCCCCAAAATTCATTAAAAAGTCACTTGCATTCCAGGAGGACCACTCATCTTGGCTTGAGGATGACCTCTGGAAAAAGTATCACAATATTGTGATTAGTACATACAAGAGTTTGTACAAACATTGCCATCCTACATCAGAAATACTAGTCATTTTTTAAGCAAACTTAAAAATGTCCCCTGGTCCAAGATTGTATATTGATCACATTTTTACATTACCTCTTTATGCATTAGCATTAATCATATCGATGGACTTAGAGCAGTGGAGCATTATTTAAACAAAAGACATATCAGCTGCTACCAACACAATGCTGTGATTTTAGAAATTATTAGTTTTTGCCTCTACAACAATTATTCATGTTTAACAATGAAGTATTCAAGCAACTTAGAGGGGTAGCCATAGGGGCCCGCTTTTCCCCAAGCTATATATGTTTACACATGGGACAATGAGAGGGGCAGGTCCTCCAAGTGGCGCATAAGGAGGAATATATCAATCATGTTATCAGTTGGATGCATTTCAATGATGATATTTTCAACATGTGGAAATGTTCATGGGAAGATGCTGTGAATTTGTTAATGACATCAATTTTAACAACGTCAACTTGCAATTTAATGCTGAGATGGACAGGGTAACCATTGATTCTTTTAGATGTGAACATTAAAATAGTCAGTTACAAAGTAGAAACAACTGTACATCGTAAAAGTAGTGCCGAAAACTCAACCCTGCATGCCTCGAGTTTCCATCCACACCATCTTATAGAAAGCATTTCCTATGGAGAGTTTTTGAGGTTGCGGAGGATACACAGCACTGACCAGGAATTCTATCACTGCATAGAAGAGGCCAAAATCAGATTCATGTCATCAGTGATGTCATGAGTGATGTGACTGACCATGTCATAAGTGATGTAATATGTGACGTCATCAGCAGTGCATTGCGGGCGCGCAAGTTATAGTTAGCTGAACTAACTATAACAGGGGAATTTCAATGGTTTTGTATGAGTGAAATGTCCAGCTAACTATAACATGTGTGAATCCTATAATTTTTTTCAGTGAATTTCTAATGTTTCTTAAATGCTAATTCCTAACTATAACGTGGCTGAAACCTATGGTTTTTTCAGTGAATTTCTAAGGTTTTTAAAATGTTAATTCCTAACTATAACGTGGCTGAAGCCTATGGTTTTTTCAGTGAATTTCAAAGGTTTTGTTATTTTTAAATGTATTAATTGTTATATTTTTTATACTAATTTACTACATTGTTTTAAATTATTTATTTTTAGATATTTTATTTTTTAAATTACATTACATATTTTTAATATATTTTTTTTTTAAATATTGATTTTTTAATTTTTTTTTATTTTATATTTTTTTATTTATATATATTTTATGAAGCAAGTTACTGGTAAGTACAGTTGAATTTACTTTTCAGGAAAAGTAGTGAGCTGAAAGATGCAGCATTGAGGTCTCTCCAGATAAGAGGTGAGTAAATTGGAATTCGTAGTCCGGCTGATTTTTGAGGAACTTTTTTAAGTTCTAAAACTCCACACTTAGAAAAAGTTCCAAGTGAAACCAGTCAATGTTAGCCTATGGAAGGACATTCAAGTTACTGTAACTATGATTAGAATTACTTTTCAGGATCAGTAGTGGGCTGAAAGATGCAGCATTGAGGTCTCTCCTGATGACAGGTGAGTAAATCAGAATTCGTAGTTCGGTTGATTTTAGAGGAATATTTGTATGTTTCAAAAATAGACACTTACAAACTTTTCTGGTGAAAACCACACAATAAATTCCTATGGAAGGAAATACAATTTAATGGTAAGTACGCTTAGATTTACTTTTCAGGGTCCGTACTGCGCTCAAAGATGCACCACTGACGTCTCTCGTGATAACAGGTGAGTAAATCGGAATTCGTAGTTCGGCTGATTTTAGAGGAATATTTTGCTCAATAGTGAAGGAATGGGGCTGGGCCTGAGGTAACATGTGTGCAAACATGCCCTGTGGCGCATTTTAGGTTGGTGAAATAATTCTTCTTTAATCTTGAGGTCCCCGGTGAGCCAACTAGCACACCAGGTACCTCCAGTGTGCGCCAGGGAGCTGTGTTGCAGAGAGGTGTTCAGAGGGCACGCCCCCTTTTTACAACATTCTGCTACGCAGCTCCGTGGCACTTACTGGAGATACCTGTTGGACTAGTTGGCCAAAGGCAAGCCCGTCTGTGCCCGTCCGTGCCCTAACGGGCCCAGGGGCCAAGACCCCTGGTCAAATCATCACCTCCTCGCCTTCGACCCTAAGATCATTAGCGCAACATCCAGTTGCCTCATGCGGTGGTTATGGGCATTTGGACTAATGGAATTTCACAAGATCAAGCGGGTCTTCCCACCCCTCCCTTTCCGGATCACCATTCTTCCCCCACTAGCTGTCCCGTCTCAGTTAACTCCATTAGTCTTTGTTTGCTTTATCTCAATACCCGGTCCCTAGTTAAGCACCAGTTAGACATCCTTTTGCCGCTCTCCGTAGGAAAAACGGATGTACTGCTGACTACTGAAACCTGGCTGACCCTGGACTCTACACCAGATATTTTAGCATCCCTCCCTTCATATTACTTTATTCTGAATGTTAACAGGCACCCAGGAAAATCGGGCGGCGATGTTGCTGCTATTAAACAAAAAACATTTAAATTTATCATCATGACTTCACTTGAACTATCTGATGTAGAGAATATTGTCATCTCACTGGACTCTAATGCAGGATCTTTTGCACTGGTGCTTATATACCGCCCCCCTCAGACCATGCCTCTTTTCCACTCTCTTTAAGTGAACAAATGGCCAACCTTGTCATGAACTATACTAGGGTTCTACTTATAGGGGATTTGAATTATTGGTTCAATGACGATCGCGGTGGACCACTCCCTATACCACCTCGAGACCCCTTCAATCATCCAATGCCAACCTTGCTAAACTTCCCAAGATCTTATGAGCACGATCAGGAGGCCGGCGCTTTTCCTACAATGCGTCCAAGATGTGGAACTCCCTCCCCCCTGACCTCCGTGCCCAACCCAATCTTTTGGCATTTCGAAAATCCTTGAAAACATGGCTGTTCCCATGAGCTTCTCTCCCTCTCTTTCCATCAGTACTTGTCCAGCTCTGGGACGCTCACGGGCAGCTATACGCTCTAGAAATCCGATAACATTAACATTAGCATTAACCACAGCAATAGAACTCTTTGAATTGCTTTCCAATTTAAACCTGGTTCAGCTTCTATCTTCCCCTACCCATATAAAAGGGTGCACACTGGGCCAAATCTGGTCCCACAACCTCACATTGTCAGCTCCCCTGATATCTCCCTGCATTTGGTCGGACCACCATTTGATTGACTTTACAGTCAGTCTTAGTGGCAGGTTGAAGACCTCTAAGGCAGTGGGAGGACTAAAAAGAAAGTGGAGAACTCTTGGAAAATAATAATTTATTCTCAATTTAGCTATTTCCTGGAAAAAATTGCCATAATTAAGTCTAGTATTCCCCTCTCTACTAATATGGAATCCCAGGATGACATTTCAGAAACTCAGTCACCATGAACCACTTCTCAGTTTTATGCCCTAAAATCCTGTCCAACCTTCTGACCCGCGTTAAGTCGGGCTGCCCAAATCACTGCTGCTCACCCTCCACTCTCAAGGACATATTCTCAGCACTACCACATGGTATCCTTCCCTTCTTGAACAAATCTCTCATCAAGGGGGTGGTACCCAGTGCCTTTAAGGATGCTACGATAGTCCCTCTCTTGAAAAAGCCCGGGGTAGATCCTCAAACCCCCTCTAACTATCGCCCCATATCCCTTCTCCCATGTCTGTCCAAGATCTTGGAGGCCCATGTGGCCAGATGCTTATCGAATTTCATCGAACAAACAGAATACCGGGAGCCGAACCAAGCAGGCTTTCGGCCAGCCCACTCTACGGAGGCTGTAGTCCTCGCAGTCCTGGACACACTAAGAGCTAACTCGGATAGGGGAACTCCCCAGATCTTGGTGCTTTTGGATTTGTCGGCGGCGTTCAACACTGTCGACCATAACATTTTGTTGAACCGTGTCGAAAAAGCAGGGATCCAAGGTCCTGCTTATAAATGGATCAAGTCCTTTCTCACAGGCAGAACGCAAGCAGTACGTCTTGGTGCCCTTACTGAACCCAAAGTGACCACCTCTTGCGGTGTCCCGCAGGGCTCATCCCTGTCGCCATTGCTATTCAATCTCTTCTTGAGGCCTCTTATCCATTCACTAAAAAATCAGAAAGTAACCATCTGTAATTATGCAGATGACCTCTAGTTGATTTTCCCTCTGGACTCCCCTACCGCTTCTGCGGAATTCCAAACCACCATGCTCCACATTCAACGTTGGATGGATAGCAACCATTTGAAACTCAACCCAGGCAAGACGGAACTTGTGTTGCCTGGGAAGAGCAAGCGCTGCTGGGGACCGCACTTCTGGCCTAGTGAATTGGGTCCCCCCCACCGCGTCCCCTTCTGTAAAAAGTTTAAGGGTAGTAATCAACGTCGACCTCTCACTTAGAGGACAAGTGGGTGCTGTGATCTCCACCAGTCTATACCAACTCTGTAAAATCAGGAAGAGCGCTCATTTGCTGACCCACTCAGCCCTAATTCAAGTGGTTATAGCATTGGTCCTCTCACGCCTGGATTTCTCAAACTCCCTCTACATCGGCCTGCCCCAGTATCTGCTCAAACGTTTGTAAATGGTTCAGAACCAGGCAGCAAGATTAATTCATAAGCAGCCAAAATGGCACTCTGCCAGGTCCTTGTTGGTCAAGTTCCACTGGTTACCCGTGGAGCAACATGCTCCATTCAAGACTGGCTGTCTAGCCTTTAAAGCAATGCATTGCAATAGTCCAAAATTTATCAATATCATGATCTTTAAGCACCTCCCCCGGCGCAATCTACGCTCAGCTCATCTTCATCTTTTATCTGTCCAGACTATCAAACTCAAACGTTATGGAGGCTGCAGATTTTCCTATCTGGCACCCACTCTCTGGAACTCCCTTCCTGTAACAATGAGAAGCTGTGATAACCTACTTAGCTTCAGAAAGGCACTTAAAAAAATGGCTGTTTGGGCTAGCCCTCTAAATGGATCCTTACGCAACAACTTGAAGCATGATTAGAGCCATGAAACCTCTGGTGACCGTGAGCTCCACAAGTAACTGATAACATTAACACTGGCCCGGAGACTGCCACCTCCCAGGGCTTTCCTCAAATATTGGCGGGGGCACACGGCCCGCAGGCCCGGGGACCACCACCCCCGGTGCTTTAATTAATGAATTGGCTAGCAGGGGGCACCCAGCCCCCGCTGCCCCGGGGACTGCCACCCCTTGGGGCTCTTTTTTTAAATAACTATTCCTGTGTGGGGTGCTTGAGCTCATCACACACCCCAGGGACCCCCACCTCTGCAGGGCACTAACATTCTAATTTGGGGGTCTGTTATGGACCCCAAGGCCTGGGTACCACCCCCCACCCGGGGCTATGTAACTGATGGGAGGGGGGCTGCATGGCCCACTCCTGGAGCCTGTGATGGCCCTGGGGACCACCACCCCCCAGGGCCGGCTCCTGCAGTGTCCCGGGGTGCTCACCCCCAGGACACTGCTGTTGCTATGGCAGGGCGCAAGCCTCGTGGCTCCCGCCCTGGCATAGCAAACTGCTTTGTTTTTAGAGAGAGAGCAGGAAACCTGCTCTCTCTTCCAAAAACCAATAACTATTGCTTTTCCACATGGGGTGCTGCATCTTAGCAGCTACCCATATGGAAAACTGATACCGGCTCCGGCAGGAGGTGGGGCACTGGCTGGACTATGGGGGGATTTGGGACCCCTCCATGGTCCCCAACAGAGAGGGCCAGCCCCGGGGGATGGTGTCCCCGGAGCTAGAAGTAACCAGAAGGAGGGCCCCCTCCTAAAAAATTCAAAAAACAAAGGCCGGCCCTGGGGGATGGGGTCCTGGGGCCTGAGGAGGGGGGCAACGCAGCCCCCCTCCAAATAAATAAATTTAAAAAACTGGCCATGCCTGGGGGTTGGGGTCCCCGGGGCCGATTATGGCCTTGAAAGGCCCTGGGGGATGGGCTCCCCAGGGCCAATAAAATAGGAAAAGAAGGGGGCTACACAGCCCCATTCTTAAAAAATAAAATAGAAAAAAAAGACCAGCATCATGCTGGAGGCCCCGCCCCCTCCCTGCAGCACTCTGCAAATGCGCCCCCTGGCACGTTTGCAGATGGGGAACTAATTCCCCATGAATACTTGGGGTCCCTGGTGGTCCACCTAGCCCACCAGGAACCTCCAGCAAGCGCCAGGGAGATGCATTGCAGGGAGGTGTTCAGAGGCCACACCCTTTTTTACACCTCTGCAACACAGCTCTGTGGCATTTAATGCAGCTACCTAGCGGGCTAGTAGCACCCCAGGGACCCGAGGGACCCTCAGGATTCAAGGGACTAATTCTCCCAACTTAAAACGGCCACAGGGCGTGTTTACACAGTGGTGAAGGGAGGGGACCGGGCCTAAGGTGACGTTTGCAAACACACCCTGTGGCGCGTTTTAAGTTGGGGAAATAATTCCCCTTCAATCCTGAGGGTCCCTGGGGGCCAACTAGCCCACCAGGTGCTTCCAGTAAGTGCCACTGTGCTGCGTTGCAGAGAGGTGGTCTAGGCCATGCCCCTTTTTACACCTCTCTGCAACGCAGCTCTATGGCGCTAACTGAAGGTACCTAATGGGCTATTTGGACCCTAAGGGCCCTCAGGATTCAATGGTAGTTAATCTCCCTACTTAAAAAGGCCACAGGGCGTGTTTATACAGTGGTGAAGGGAGATGATGGGGCCTGAGGTCATGTGTTCAAACACGCCCTGTGGCGCATTTTAAGTTGGGGAATTAAGTCCCCTTTAATCCTGAAGTCCCTGGGTCCAACTAGCCCACCATGTACCTCCAGTAAGCACCACAGAGCTGCGTTGCAGAGAGATGGTCCGAGGCCATGTCCCGTTTTACACCTCTCTACAATGCAAATCTGTGGCACTTACTGGACATACCTGGTGGGTTAGTTGGCCCCCAGGGACCCTCAGTATTCAAGGGGACTTTATCCCCCAACTTAATTTGCCCATAGGGGGTGTTTGCACACATGCCACCTCTGGCCCCCACTCCCTTCACCAGTGTGCAAACCACCCCGTGTCGCATTTTAAGAGGTAGTTTAATCCCCCTGCCCTAATATGTACTAGGGGCTTACAGAGGAGGTCCTGCTAATCACAGGGGTACCCCAATGCATATTGTTTCCTAGTGTATGTTCGTGTTTTCACTGTATTCTAAGTGTCTTTTAACATTCCACTGGCTCTAGATCTGGTTAGTCAGAGTAAGTTAACACCAGTACCCGTCTGAAAAAGTTGTGGGCACAGGATGATTTTATAACAAGGCCACTTTCTGCTCCTTTGTTGGCTCTTTCTGAACATGTCTTGCTGCTTTCTGCACTTTTCTTCGTCTTTGAGGACTTCTGTTGCTTCTTTCTACATTTCTTTTGCTTCTTTCTGTGTGTTTTTCTTCTTCATTCACATGTCCTACCTCTGTAGGCATAGTTAGAAACTAGCATTTAAAAACATTAGAAATTGACTTAAAAAAACATTGGTTTCAGGCTTGTTATAGTTAGGAATTAGCATTTTGAAAAACCTTTGAAATTCACTGAAAAAACTATAGGTGTCAGGCACGCTATAGTTAGAAATTAGCACTTAAAAAACTTTAGAAATTCACAGAAAAAATCATAGGTTTCAGGGGCGTTATAGTTAGTTGGACATTTCACTCGTACAAAACAATAGAAATTCCCCCGTTATAGTTAGTTCAGCTAACTATAACTCGCGCGCCCGCAATGCACTGCTGATGATGTCACATATTACATCACTCATGACATAGTCAGTGATATCACTTATAACATCATTGATGACATCTCAAATGACTTCACTGATGACATCACTGATGACATCATCCTTGTGATAGAGTGGTAGACCTCCTCTCACACTAATATAACCTTTGATACACACAATCAAAAATAGAAACTAACATTTTCAAAACAATGGACATGCCAATACCAGTTACAACACACCTATTCAGTAATTACAAGATCTACACACACACACATCCACTCATTCAGCAACAGTTATATACAGTCACTCATTTATGTACTCACTCATCATATGTACTCATACTCCTATACATCCTGTTACACACCGCCACTCATCGATAGAGTTACTCACACACATAATCACACATGCAAATAAAGTTCCAAACATCAATTTACTTGCATATTCAGTTATACACACACCGCCACACTTACATCTACAGAAACTTACACATACTTACTCTCTTAAACAATCACTTATAGAAAGATACATTTATTTATACAGAAACACTTCCAATCTCTCACGCTCACATATACTCACTAATATTCACCAATACTCACATATACTAGTTTAATACATATGGATACTCATGAAGACACTATTGAGACAGTCATTCATTCACTAACACACCCATACACACACTCATCCACCCATACAGTCCTGCACACATCCTGTCTTCAACACATACAAACAGTGAGTCACTCATTCATGCATCTATGCGCTAAGTAATACCCCCACCGAACCATACAGACACTCATACTGATACTAAAAAAAACAACGAATAACCCATTGAGACACTCATTTAGCTGCTCACCAATCCATGCAGCCAATTATACACAAAGTGAGCGACTGATACAGATATGTACACATTTAAGCATTACTTGCTAACCCATGTAATCACTATGATACACTTAATCAGTCAGTTATACAATCAATTTTACCAAAGAAATCATCAATTTAGACACTTAGATACCCATTTATTTTCCATCGACCTTGAGAAATACATATATAAAACATATTTAATTTTCAGAAAATCACATTTCAACTGGATAATGTCATCAGTGATTTCATCAGTGATGTCATTTGAGATGTCATCAATGATGTCATCAGTGATGTCACGGACCATGTTTGAGTTCTACAGGTCAGTTTTTCTGCTTTCTTGTGCCTCACTCTACCGAGGCACAAGATTGCTGCCAACAATTTCTGTTTTGTAGTGTTGACAGATATTGGCAGCCAATCAGCATGCAGCTCGCGCACGCAAAGGTCCGCGCACCGTACGCGTACGGTGCGCGCTTATACATATATACATTTATTTCTTTTGATTTACTCAGGAACTACCAGAGGGATTTACACCGTTTAAGCAAAAGGGCGATCTGCGAACTGAACTCTTCCTCTCTGCCAAATTTGGTGTAATTCTGTTCAGCCGTTCGGGCTATAGCCGTGTCTAATCGTCCTATTGAAAATAACATGGGGAAAACATGTTTTGGGACCCTCCTTTTTTCTCAGCCCCCACTTGATGAATCCCCCCAAAAATTTCAGGGAAGGAGCGGAGCGGGCCATCTTCTTTGAGAAATTTGCAAAGATTCATCAACCAGCACCAAAGTTATTCCCAATAGAATGTTGCGGATTTCCTATGGAAACTAGGTCCTAACTATAACTACCTACTGGCGACCGCCAGTAGGTTATATAAACATATATATATATATATATTCACTGAAAAAACCATAGGTTATAGATCATATATAGTTAGGAATTAGCATTTACAAAACCTTATTTTACTCACACAAAACCATTAAAATTCGCATATATAGTTAGTTGCACTAACTATATATCGCGCACCCGCAATCCACTGCTGATGATGTCACATATTACATCATTCATGACATGGTCAGTGACATCACTGATGACACCACTGATGACATCTCAAATGACATCACTGATGACATCTCAAATGACATCACTGATGACATCACTGATGACATCTCAAATGACATCACTGATGACATCTCATGTGACATTACTGATCACATCACTGATGATATCATTCATGTGATAATACGATGAACCTCTTCAGACTCTAATATAACCTTGGATACAATCAGTGTAAACAGACACTCACAGACTGTCACTCATCCATGGAGTTACTCACACACCTAGTCAGTCATGCAAAGAATCAATCACACCTCCATTCCCTCAACTATACAGTTATACACACCTTACTTATTCAAACATATACTAACACATATTTACTCTCTTATACAATCCCTGATACAAGTTCACAATGATCCATACAGCCACTCACACATTCACTAGCTCTTATGCACAGTTATTTATATATGTCAACTCTCACATGTACTGTGTTTTACATATGTACTTACTTTGACATGTAGCACTGAGATATCCATTCACTCACCAATACACTCATGCACACATTCAACCGCCCATACAGCTGTTTCCACATGCACTTTTGAACCCATACATCTAGTGAATCAACTGCTCACACATCTATGCACAGAGTCATACACCTCCCAGCCACCCACACACACACTCAGTCTCCCATACAGATACTTGGGCAACCAATCAATAACCCATATAGTTACTCATATAGCTACTGATCAACACATGCAGCAGTTTACAGAACAACAGACATAATGATGCACAAATTAAGACAGTTTAGTCACTAACCCATGCACTCAGTGAGACACATTTAATCACTCACTCATACAGTCAGTCATGCACCTACTAAATCCTTCATCCAGACACTTATACATCCACTCATTCTTCAATATGTAAGACATATTTTAACTTTATAGAAACATACAGTCACTGGATGTTGTCATCAGTGATGTCATCAGTGATGTCATTTGAGATGTCATCAGTGATGTCATCAGTGATGTCACTGACCATGTCATGAATGATGTAATATGTGACATGATCAGCAGTGGATTGCGGGTGCGCGATATATAGTTAGTGCAACTAACTATATATGCGAATTTTAATGGTTTTGTGTGAGTAAAATAAGGTTTTGTAAATGCTAATTCCTAACTATATATGATCTATAACCTATGGTTTTTTCAGTGAATTTTCAAGGTTTTGTAAATGCTAATTCCTAACTATATATGGTCTATAACCTATGGTTTTTTCAGTGAATTTCAATGTTTTTTTAATAGCAAATATCAAAAGCTGTAAAATGTATTCTTCTTTTAAAGGAAAAATATATTTTATATGTATTTAATATAATTTTAGTATGGATATACATTTTTTGAGGGAACAAATTTATGAACTATCATGCTGAAGAAGAGTGTGGGGAAAAAAAAACAAAGAGGAGGACTTAGAGGGAAGAACAATCAGTTCAAAAATACAATTGCTTTAAAGCATGAAGTGCTTTTCCACACATTTACATTTAAATAACCCATATTAGAACATACAAAATATCTACAGAGGAGACGGTGTACATTGAATTTTAGACTCTTCATTGGTACCTACATGTTTGTACTTACATCACCCAGACAACACAACAGCTCTATTCAGAGCTACCCTACCTCAAAGCACTCTAAAATATTATTTTACTATTTCCCTTGGTTTTCCCCTTGTTACGCTTTCCGGAACGCTACCCGGTGCGCGGACCGGGCACTAACCGTGCGAAAATTTGAAAAAAAAGGTTTTTTTTTTTACATATATGGGCCTCCTCAGCCACCCTCAGAAAACCTAGGGGGTCAGGATATGTCTCCTGTGCCCCCTTATACCCATTCCCAACATTGTTTATCCTCCATCTTGTGACTAAATTCGCCCAAAACACAAGATGGCGAACTCCCGTTACGCTACTGGTGAGCTACCCGGTTCGCGTACTGGGTAGCGCTTCCACCACAAAAAATCGAAAAAAAATTTATTTTATTTTTTTTGCCCCGCGGGGCCCTTTAATAGTCCCCACATCAATCCTAGGGGTCAGGAGGGGTCTACCTTGCCCCCTTTCATTCATTTCCCCCTTCGTTTATTTCCACCGCTTGTCTCTCGATCCTACTGAGAGACAAGATGGCGGCCGCTCCGGACTGTTTAGAATGTTGACAGTCACGGGAGAGCCAATCCGCTTCTCCTCGCGAAGTTCCGTTACGCGCCTGGTACGCGAACCGGGGTGCTAACCAGGACACTGTCACAGATATATATATTTTTTTGAACGTTAATTTCTCAAAATCCACTGGAGCACATATCTTGAGACCTAGCAAAGGCACATCGGGCAAACAGTCTCTACAATTTTTCCAAGTTTCATAGAAATCCATTCAGCCGTTCGAGCTAAAAGTGAGTCCAACCGCCCTATGGAAAACTCAATGTTAAAAACATGTTTTGGGACCCCCTTTTTTCTCGGCCCCGCTTGACGAAACCCCCCCAAACTTTCAGGGGACGCTCAGAAACAAAATGTGCCATTTTTCTGAAAATTTCAGCCAATTCCGTATATCAACGGCAAAGTTATTCAACATAGAATTTTCAGAAATCCCTTCAAAAAAATTCTAACTATATATACCTACTGGTGACCGCCAGTAGGTAATATATATATATATATATATATATATATATATATATATATATATATATATATATATATATATATATATATATATATATATATATATATATATATATATATATATATATATATATATATATATATATATATATATATATATATATATATATATAAAATTCTATGGCAAAATGAAACCCCTCATTTTGTTCATTTTCAAATTAAATGTATTAAGTGTTACCACTTTATTCCAATCAAGATGACTTCAGGTGTGCCATACTTTTGTCATAAGTAAGACTGCTAGCGTTCTAGTTGTTCTTTAGAACACTCTGGGACATTCTGTCATTGGGCTATAGTTGGGCTACATCTGGCTGATATTTGGGCTACATTTGGGCTCTTATGTCTCTGGTGGCCATCTTGGGAGACTGCATATCAGAATTTTTTAAATGAAATATAAGAGGATTTGAGAAGTCACTCAAAATGTGCCCTAATTTTTCTTTCTTCAGCACTAATCATAATTTCTATGGCAAAATGAACCCCCTCATTTTGTTCCTTTGCAAATTAAATGTTTTAAGTGTTAACACTTTATTCCAATCAAGATGACTTCAGGTGTGCCATACTTTTGTCATAAGTAAGACTGTTAGCGCTCTAGTTGTTCTTTAGAACACTCTGGGACATTCTGTCACTGAGCTATAGTTGGGCTACATCTGGCTGATATTTGGGCTAAATTTGTTTTTTTTTGTCTCTGGTTGCCATCTTTGGGCTACATTGGGCTACATTGGGCTACATTTGGGCTCTAACATATATATATAGAAGTGTGGCTCAGGGGTTAGAGGCGGCAGACCCGGAAGCTGAGATCGGCCCTGGACCAGGGTTCAATTCCCCGCCTCGACGGGGGTTGGGCTCAATAATTCCACGGACTCGATAATTCTCGCTCCGGTGCCTCCTTGACTCACGGGTTCACACTCTGCGACTCTGGGCAATAGCTTGCTTAATCTCCACAACGGCCCCTCGCGGCCGGATGCCTGGCTTTCACCTTGTGGATACCCTGCCGGGGCTATCTCACAGGGGAATACCAGGACGGGTTCCCTAAGCAAGCGCATAGATGCCTGCGATGTGGGCGATTTGCGCTAAATAAATACATGTACATTTACATTTACATTTACATATAGCCCAATGTAGCCCAATATATATTTTTCAATGTTAATTTTCGTAAAAACCACTGGAGCATATATCTTGAGACATAGCAAAGGCACATCGGGCTACCAGTCCCTACAATTTTGCCAAGTTTTGTGGAAATCCATTCAGCCGTTCGAGCTAAAAGTGAGTCCAACCGCCCTATGGAAAACTCAATGTAAAAAACACGTTTTGAGACCCCCCTTTTTTCTCGGCCCCCGCTTGACGAAACCTTCTGAAACTTTCAGGACACGCTCAGAAACAAAATGTGCCATTTTCCTGAAAATTTCAGCCGATTCCGTCCTTCAACGCCAAAGTTATTCAACATAGAATTTTCAGAAATCCCTATTCAAAAAAATCCTAACTATATATACCTACTGGCGAATGCCAGTAGGTAATATATATATATATATATATATATATATATATATATATATATATATATATATATATATATATATATATATATATATGTATATTACTGGCGGTCGGCCAGTAGGTAGTTATAGTTAGGATTTTTTTTCAATGTTAAATCTCAAAATTCTATTTGGAATAACTTTGGGGCCGGTTGACGAATCTGTCTGAAAATTTCCTCAAAATGGCCTCGTGGCGCCCCGGTCCTTCCCTGGAAGTTTGGGGGGGGATTTGTCAAGCGGGGGCTGAGATAAAAGGGGGGTCCCAAAACGCGTTTTCCCCATGTTCATTTCCATAGGGCGGTCGACCTCACTTTTAGCCCGAACGGCTGAATGGATTTCCATCAAACTTGGCAAAATTATAGGGAATGGTAGCCCGATGTACCTTTGCTATGTCTCAAGAAATGTGCTCCAGTTGATTTTGAGTAATTTAGGTTCAAAAAAATATATATATCTATAGGCGCGCCCCGGTACGCGCACCGGGGAGCGCACCGGGTGCGCCACGCGACTTGCGCACGGAAAGCTGATTGGCTCACGGGTGTCTGTAAACATTTGAAACAGTCTGGAGCGGCCGCCATCTTGTGTCTCGGTAGAATCGAGACACAAGAGGTGGCATAAAAAAAGGGGGAAATGACTATAAGGGGGCAGAGTAGACCCTCCCTGACCCCCTAGGTTTGATGTGGGGGCTTTAAAAGGGCCCCGTGGGGCAAAAAAAAAGTTAGGTTTTTTTCTCGCTTTTTGCAGGGGAAGCGCCCGGTACGCGCACCGGGGAGCGGACCGGGAAGCGTACTATGGGGAAAAAAGAATGACAGACTTTAAAAAAAAAATTGTTTATTAATTGTTCTTTTTGTTGTTTTTTTTTTGTTTTTTTTATTGAAGTACCAACATGTAGGTATCAATGTAGAGTCTTAAATGTAATATACACCGTCTTCTTTGTAGATATCTTGCATGTTGTTACAGAAGTTATTATGATATATGGAAGTCATACCATAGTCTGTCAGGAAAGCAGAAACAACATGGAGGCAGGAGATGATAAAGAGATGTTAAATACACATTGGAGATAATATAGTGGAAGAAAGGAAGTTACTATGAGCAAACTTACTATGTAACACAAAAAAGTTGTATAGTATATTTTATGTCTCACTTTATATTATATCTATTTTGGTACTATTTCATAATTTACTTATAAAAAAGAATAATGTCTCAAACAATTTTTAATTTTTAAATAAAAATGTATTGTTGTGATTTTTCAAAATCTAAAAGAATTTGCAACATTAATTCATCAGGTATGTCCTCCTTTTCATTCCATGATTCAATTTCTTCTACACAATTAATTAAGTCTTGGTCCAGAGAGTTATCCATAAAGTCTATTTCATCTTTGTCTTCCTTAGGATTGTTTTCCATATTAATTTCAAATGAAATATTAATTTGATTTTGTTGTCCTTCCATTTTCTTGCTGTAAATTGCATAAAAAATAAATATATCAGTAGAGATAGGGCATTGTTGGGTTTAAGTTCAGACAGGTACTTCTGAGTTTTAAACAGTGAAGTAATTTTTGGGCAGTGTATGGTTTCAGGCAGGAAGTAGAACTATTAAAAAGTGCCTGTGATGAAGCCTAAGTAAATTCATAATTATACCAGAGAAGCCTAACTCAATCCATAATAATAATAGTCAAGCCTATCTCAATGTCTAACTCTTACAGAGGGATAGTATATAACTATCTGAAATCGTTTTCCCAAATTAACTTAAAGTGCATAACATAGTTCTCCTTTTCAATTAACAACTTACCTTTTTCAAATTAGTTGAAGTTTTCTGTCAAACTTTTTTCCAAATGTACCTTAGGTAGTGTTAGTCAAAATGGCTGTGTTTCCCTCTCATTTTTCATATATATTCATGTACTTAACCAATCAAATGTCAGCACACAAAAGTACAAAATGTAAGTAACATTTTAATTGGTTGAAAATTCAAACAGTTTCATATGTGTTTTTGTCATGTAATTTACCTCAGGATATTTAGACAGGGCTACAGCCCAAATGGCTCAATGGAATACCACCAAATTTGGGTAAATGGTAGGGACTGCTATGTAGTAGGGCGTATTCTATATTTGGTGTAAGTGTCTCCAGTGGTTTTTCTGTAAATTATTTTCCCACCTTTTTTTTGGGAGCGCTTACCGGTGCGCGCCCCGGTACGTGCACCGGCAGCGTTACGGGATTCCTCCATTTTGTGTTTCGGTACAATCGAGACACAAGATGGAGGACAAACAACGTTGGGAATGGGTAGAAGGGGGCACGGTAGACACTTCCTGACCCTCTAGGTTTTCTGAGGGGGGCTTAGGAGGCTCATATAGGCCCAAAATATTTTTTTTTTTTTTAAATCGCGGGTGGAGCGCCCGGTACGCGCACCGGGAAGCGTACCGGGGAGCGTACTTTGGTGAAAAATAGTGAAAAAAGTTAGAAAAAGAAAATCATTATGAGTGGTCAGAGGTAGGGTAGCCCTGAAAAGAGCTTTTGGGTTCTGTGTCTGATTTAAGTACCTACAAGTATGTTCCAATGCACAGTCTTAAATTCAGGAGGAATATTCTATTCCCCTCATCTGAGAAGTGCACACCATCTCCCCTGTAGATGTCTTGCATGTTGTAACGCAAGCTGTTGTTGTATATTGAACCCATTCCATAGTCTCTCATGTAAGCAGAAACAGATTTATTCACATGTTTCCGTGCTTTCTCAAATTGTGGACAAAATTGGTTGGACCAGTTCCATTTCTGTCTTTGGTATATATTGGAATATACCAAGGCAGTTTGTGGAAAAAGTGTCATCAATTGATCAAAGGTGTCCTTTAAAAGCATTTCCAGACCAACCCCAGTCATAGTGCCCAAATCATTTCCACCACAGTACACTATTAAGAGGTCAGGGTTTGGCAGATGCAAAAAGGTTTTCACCAATGGTATCAATTGGTGACATCTCAATCCCCTCTGGCCAATCCACTTGATTTCCACATTTGATAAATCAAGGTTGTGATAATTTCTGCTTGTTGCATACCTTTGAGCCCAGTGGATGTAGCTATGTCCAATAATCCATACAGAATACATGATGTGAGAAGGTTCTGGTGCAGTCAGATGAAGTGTGGGAATGAAATGGCAGTTGGAACAGTAGGAGTTTACAAAAAACAATTGTGGAGTTTCCCTGCTGTTGAATCACAAGCAATGATTGGTGGATTCAGATAGTAGAAAACTGAAAGTTAGGGTGCATGGTTGTGTTGTGTGAAAGAAGCAATTTGAATGGTTAAGAAAAAGTCACTTAAAGCAATAATGCCCTGGATAAGCTGGTGTATTGAGAGGTCAAACATCCTTGCTGACTTAATTTGCAACATTGTAGAATAAAGTTTTGAACCTGAGAGTCCAGGTAGGAGGGAGTTGCTATGGTAACAGATAGAAAGGTCTGAGAGGGGGAAGGGTGTTGGTTTGAAAATAGTGAGGGAAGACTTTTGATTGGTTGAAATAAGGCATATGTGTGTAGAATTAGAGATTTTCTATGCCAGTCTTGGTTTTAGTGTATTGAGTGCACACCTTTTGCTCTGCTAAAGAAAAATTGGTGTGTGTGTCTGACACTGTTCTCAATCTCCCAAAGCATTTGTAAAGGTAAGTAATGATTCATTTAATTTAAATAGAGACTTGTTTGCTCTATTGAGAATATTTGGAAGCAGATAGTGAAGTTTCAGTAGTGAAATTGATTGCTTGTACATAGGACTTGTGCTGTGTTTGTAAAAAGTTATTTAAAAAACGATTTTGGGGTAAAAGAATGGCTTTTATATTTTTGAGAAGTAATTAATAGTGTTTGCCTCATTAAATAAATATATTTGAACCTTTTATTATGAAGTCACTTGCATTACCTCAGATTTAGAAGCATATTGAGATTCTTTTTTATTAGTTTGTGGCATGTTTTTGGGAAATGCTTGCTATGAACATTTGCAAGATAGGGGATTTGTATTTTGTGAAACAGTGAGGTTTCAGTAGTGAAATTGAATGCTTGTACATAGGTCCTGTGTTATGTTTCTAAAATGTTATTCAAAAAACGATTTGGGGGGAAATCAATGGTATTTACATTTGGCTTTTATTTTTTATTGTCTTGTGGCACCAGTATGTCACTTTTAACATGGGAAGAAAGTGATTCACTGGTGGCGCAAGGCCTTCATAAATAAGGCCCTGAGTTTTTTTGTTGTTGGTTTGTGTCTTGCTGTTTGATAATGTTTGATATCAACATTTGCAAGATAGAGGATTCGTATTTTGTGAAATAGTGAGGGTTCAGTAGTGAAATTGAGTGCTTGTACATAGGATCTTCGCTGTGTTTCTAAAATGTTAATCAAAAAACAATTTTGGGGGAAATCAATGGTATTTTCATTTGGCCCTTATTTATGATTGCCTTGTGCTGCTGGTGCATCACTTTAAACATGGGAAAAAAGTGACGCTCTGGTGGCGCAAGGCCTTCATAAATAAGGCCCGGAGTTTCTTTGCAGTTGGTTTGTGTCTTGCTTTTTGATAATGCTTGCTATGAACATTTGCAAGATAGAGGATTTGTAGTTTGGGAAACAGTGAGGTTTCAAAAGTGAAATTGAGCGCTTGTACATAGATTCTGCGCTGTGTTTCATAAATGTTATTCAAAAAACGATTTTGGGAGAAATCAATGGTATTTACATTTGGCTCTTATTTATGATTGTCTTGTGGCACCAGTATGTCACTTTTAACATGGGAAGAAAGTGATGCACTGGTGGCGCAAGGCTTTCATAAATAAGGCCCTGAGTTTTTTTGTTGTTGGTTTGTGTCTTGCTTTTTGATAATGCTTGATATCAACATTTGCAAGATAGAGGATTCGTATTTTGTGAAATAGTGAGGGTTCAGTAGTGAAATTGAGTGCTTGTACGTAGGATCTTCACTGTGTTTCTAAAATGTTATTCAAAAAACGATTTTTGGGGAAATCAATGGTATTTTCATTTGGGCCTTATTTATGATTGCCTTGTGCTGCTGGTGCATCATTTTGAACATGGGTAAAAAGTGACGCTCTGGTGGCGCAAGGCCTTCATAAATAAGGCCCTGAGTTTATTTGCTGTTAGTTTGTTTTTTGCTTTTTGATAATGCTTGCTATGAACATTTGCAAGATAGAGGATTTGTATTTTGGGAAACAGTGAGGTTTCAAAAGTGATATTGAGTGGTTGTACATAGGTTCTGCGGAGTGTTTTTTAAATGTTATTCAAAAAACGATTTTGGGGGCAAATCAATGGTATTTACATTTGGCTCCTATTTATGATTGCCTTGTGGTGCCGGTACGTCACTTTTAACATGGGAAGAAAGTGACGCACTGGTGGCGCAAGGCCTTCATAAATAAGGCCCTGAGATTTTTTGTTGTTGGTTTGTTTCTTGCTTTTTGATACTGCTTGATATCAACATTTGCAAGATAGAGGATTCGTATTTTGTGAAATAGTGAGGGTTCAGTTGTGAAATTGAGTGCTTGTACATAGGATTTTCGCTGTGTTTCTAAAATGTTATTCAAAAAACGATTTTGGTGGTAAATCAATGGTATTTTCATTTGGCCCATATTTATGATTGCCTTGTCCTGCCGGTGCATCATTTTAAATATGGGAAATAAGTGACGCTCTGGTGGCGCAAGGCCTTCATAAATAAGGCTCTGAGTTTGTTTGCTGTTGGTTTGTTTTTTGCTTTTTGATAATGCTTGCTATGAACATTTGCAAGATAGAGGATTTGTATTTTGGGAACAGTGAGGTTTCAATTGTGAAATTGAGTGGTTGTACATAGGATCTGCGCTTTGTTTTTTAAATGTTATTCAAAAAACGATTTTGGGGGCAAATCAATGGTATTTAAATTTGGTCCTTTTTTATGATTGCCTTGTGGCACTGGTGCGTCTCTTTTAACATGGGACGCACTGGTGGCGCAAGGCCTTCATAAATAAGGCCCTGAGTTTGTTTGCTGTTGCTTTGTGTCTTGCATTTTGATAATGCTTGCTATGAACATTTGCAAGATAGAGGATTTGTATTTTGGGAAACAGTGAGGTTTCAAAAGTGATATTGAGTGGTTGTACATAGGATCTGCGCTGTGTTTTTTAAATGTTATTTAAAAAACGATTTTGGGGGCAAATCAATGGTATTTACATTTGGTCCTTATGTATGATTGCCTTGTGGCACCGGTGCGTCTCTTTTAACATGGGACGCACTGGTGGCGCAAGGCCTTCATAAATAAGGCCTTGACTTTGCTGTTGGTTTGTTTTTTGCTTTTTCATAATGCTTGCTATGAACATTTGCAAGATAGATGATTTGTATTTTGGGAAACAGTGAGGTTTCAAAAGTGATATTGAGTGGTTGTACATAGGTTCTGTGCAGTGTTTCTTAAATGTTATTGAAAAAACGATTTTGGGGGCAAATCAATGGTATTTACATTTGGCCCTTATTTATGATTGTCTTGTGGCCCCGGTATGTCACTTATAACATGGGAAGAAAGTGATGCACTTGTGGCGCAAGGCCTTCATAAATAAGGCCCTGAATTTTTTTGTTGTTGGTTTGCGTCTTGTTTTTTGATAATGCTTGATATCAACATTTGCAAGATAGAGGATTCGCATTTTGGGAAACAGTGAGGTTTCAAAAGTGATATTGAGTGGTTGCACATAGGTTCTGCGCAGTGTTTCTTAAATGTTATTCAAAAAACGATTTTTGGGGGCAAATCAATGGTATTTACACTTGGTCCTTATTTATGATTGCCTTGTGGCCTTGGTGCGTCTCTTTTAACATGGGACATAATATTTTAATATTTCTCCTTTTGTTTCAAACCTTCATTGGAGCCGGTTCCTCAGGTGGTTCATTTCAACAAGCTTTAATTTGTTTGATTCCCAAAGACGATAAGGATCATACCTTATGCAAAAATTACAGACCAATTTCCTTGGTCAACACTGATTATAAAATTCGAGCCAAGATCTTAGCATTACGCATGGACCCTCTTCTCCCAGATCTACTTGGTCCTGAGCAGGCGGGTTTTGTCAAAGGACGCCTCTCCTCCGACAACTCACGTGTTTTCCTCAATATACTCAGCAAGGCTTCTTCTCTACCTTTTCCCTTCGCAGCTATCTCTTTAGACGCAGAGAAAGCCTTCGATAGGATTGGATGGGATTTTATGTTTCAAGCTTTACGCTGGTTTAATATTCCCTCCAAATTCATTTCTTTGATTTCTTTACTTTATTCTGATCCTCAAGCTTCTATTTTTGTTAATGGGCTGTCTTCAGATTATTTTTCCTTACATAGAGGTGTCCGACAGGGGTGCCCCTTATCCCCTTTACTTTTTGTATTAGCATTAGAACCTTTTCTTACTAAAATCCGTCTAGATGACAACATTTCTGGTTTTCATTTTGGCTCCCATCAGGTTAAGCTCTCAGTTTATGCTGATGATATTCTTTTTTATTGTTCCAATCCTGCTACCTCTATCCCCTCCTTCCTTCAGCAAGTCTCTTCCTTCTCTGCGGTTTCTGGTTATCGTTTGAACGCTGATAAATGCGAAATCTTACCCTTAAACCCCCTCTGCCAGAAACATCTTTTTACCCAAACGGGTTTTTCATGGCAACCAATTAAAATTAAATATTTGGGAGTTTGGTTCGCCCCCCCTTCTATCTGACACTTTTAAATTAAACTTTGATTACATCTCCAAAAAAATGGACACAGCTATTACATGCTGGCATCCACTTTTTCTGTCCTGGTGGGGCCGACTCAATTCTATAAAAATGATGTTATCCCCTCTTCTTCTTTATACTATTTCCATGCTCCCACTTCGCATTCCAATCTCGTTCTTCAAAAAGATTGACTCTTTACTATTGAAATTTCTTTGGAACGGTAAGCGTCCTCGGATAGCCCTTGCTTCTTTACGGAAGGATAAAGCTCATTCTGGAGTACGTTTTCCTGATTTTAGGGAATATCATCGAGCCTTTACCATGAAACAATCAATTCGCTGGCTTTCATCTGATCTTCCTCACTATCCTCCCGTCTGGTTAAAAATGGAAACTTCCTTCATTTCTCCTTTCACCTTTCGCCAATTTCTATCCTTTTCTTCTCCTCTAGCTCGTCTTCGCACACCTGTTATTTCTCATTCTCGAAATCTCCTTTCACCATTCCTATCTTCATCTTATCCATCCCTCCTTTCCATTCATGAACAACCAATCTGGAACAACTCACTCCTCAAAATTCATAATCGCACTTTCTTTTGGAAATCTTGGTATTCTCGGGGAATATGTTGGATTTCCCAATTAGTATCTCAAGGTACGCCTTTCTCCTTTCAGGAGCTCCAATCCCTTTACTCATTGCCTGCTTCTGCCCGAGCGCAACACGCTACCCTTTTACCTGTTTTGATCTCCCATCTTCGCTCCTTGTCATCCTCCAATGATGTTCCTCTAGAACATAAATCCACTTCTGTCTTGCTAGAGGCTTCTCCTTCTGCATCCGCTTTGTATAATTCGTTCCGCTTTGTTGATGATAGACCTAAATCGCGCATCAAACTTGCTTGGGAATCTGATCTCTCTCAGACTTGGCCTGTACTTTTTTGGGAAAAAGTCTGGACTAAGCTTCATAAAACCTCTAGAGCTGCGAATACCACCCAAACTTTATATTTTATTTATAACAGAACCCTATTCACTCCACTAGTTCTATCCCGTTATTCAACAGATACCCCTTCTACCTGTTGGTCATGCCCCTGTTCCACTGCAGACCTTAAACATATGTTGTTTGAATGCCCTCCTACTTCCCAGTTCTGGCACCTAGTTTGGAAGCTAATTCAGAAAAAATTTCAGTTTCAAGTTCCCTTTTCCCCTACACAAATTTTTCTAGGTTCTCACCAGAACTTCCTCTTTCCCCTAATCACTATCTTTAACTTGACCTCTTAATAGCCATAGCTTTTCACACCATCACCTCAAACTGGAATCAGGCTGCATCTATTTCCTACCAATCTTGGTGGAATGCGGTTTGCTTTCATCATCGTTCGAATACTAATTATGTCACACCTATATCTCTAGCTATTAAACGAGACTTGATTTGGCTTCTCTTAGTAACATACCTTTCCTCCTCTGCTCCTATGCATCCCTCCCCGTGATCCTAACACAGTTGAAGTCCGTAAACCCCCATGATTTTCTTGTTTTTTGATTATTACAATTATTCAATTTTATCATATTAATTTTGCCTTTTACCTGAATTTAAGTATTACTGCTCATAACTCTTCATGCTTGTTGTGCATACCTTACATGGAATTCATTACTGTATTGCTTATTTTGTACATCTATTTATTGTAACTCTTCCTTCCCCTCTCCCCCTCCCTCCCTTTCCTTTATTTTTTCTTCAGTAAATCAAACTTAAAAAAGATAATGCTTGCTATGAACATTTGCAAGATAGAGGATTTGTATTTTGGGAAACAGTGAGGTTTCAAAAGTGATATTGAGTGGTTGTACATAGGTTCTGCACAGTGTTTCTTAAATGTTATTTAAAAAACGATTTTGGGGGCAAATCAATGGTATTTACATTTGGCCCTTATTTATGATTGCCCTGTGGCACTGGTGCGTCTCTTTTAACATGGGACGCACTGGTGGTGCAAGGCCTTCATAGATAAGGCCCTGAGTTGCTGTGGTATAAACTTTAATATGTTGCAAAATAGTGTTTATATCGTTTGCTTTTTGTCATTATTTTGTTATTTGCTAATAGTGGTCTTTAATGTGTTATTTTTTTCAGAACCACAGATTGAAATCAACATTTTAAAAGCAAGCAAAAATGCCGTCAAGGCAAAGGAGTAGAAAAAATACCATACGTAAAAGAACAAAATCATCAAAGGAATTAAAGGTATCCTCTACAACAAGTACTTCAAAAAACACCAGAAAAGCTCCTGGTAAGACAATTAAGTCTTTTCTTCACAATTTATGTAGATCAAAAAGAAATGAAAATGGTAATGTGAAGATCCAGAAGCGGAGAGCAAATCTAAAAAGGAAGGAGAGGCCCTCAAAAAATGTCTTTATTGGAGCAGGAGAGAAGAGTATGGATAGCAATTGAACGTTAAATCAATTTAGGGACATTCATAGACGAATGTTTCGCAATAGGGTAGTTTTAAATTTGCTAAAAAATGAAAAGAAAAGTAAACAGAGAGCTGCTTTTTACAAGAAAAATAAAAGTGTAGAGAAGATTGTTGATCAGGCTTTTGAAGTTAAGAAAAAATTATTTATTTTAGTAATCAATAGAATTAGGATACTTAATAAGGCAATTGATGTTTTCAAATCGAACAGTAGATGGAAAAGAATTATTAATCGGACTAATTTTTGTGAAGTATTTTCTGGAGAATGGATGCATAGTTCAAGTTCTGAGCCATTTTTAAAGAGGAGAGTTACTTTCAGGAAAATGATTTGGTGCATGCAGTTGACACTAGTGGTCGAGCATATGAGGTAAAAGATGGTTGTGTGACGGAAAAAGAGAAACTTATGTCTAGAGATGCAGAAGAGGTGTTAAGTGATGAAGTATTAGGGAGACGTACTAAGGGTCCAGTATACACATGGAAGTGCAGTAGTATTTGTAGTGTGCGACAGGATTCAATTGATTTGCTTCGAAATTTCTTACGTACATATAGTAAGAAAAGTCTAAAACAAAAAATGAAGATCTTGCAAGAGTTAGATCCTTGCAGAGTGAGAGAAAACACAGGTTTGCATGGGCATTCACTGGCTTGTCTTTCTTGAAAAATATGTCAGAGTGTTTTTCATCATTTTAGGATGTTAGCAGTGCATCATAATAAGGTGAGGAAATTAGTGAGAAGGTTGTATTATGCAAAAAGTCCAGCACTTAAGCTTAAACAGTTAAACAGTGCTCTTTTGCATGGATCTGAAGTAGATGTGAAGACTATTTGTGAAGAAATTGAGTTTTGTTATTTTGGGAACAAAGAGGACAGTGTAGAAATAGATATAGTAATAGATGGTAATGTGGAAGACAATGTACAGATTTCAAGTACAGAAAAGTTTGACGAGGAAATTACCAAGTTTAAGGTGAAATCAAGTGAAAGGCCTAATTTAACTTGTGTGTGTTGTCGACGGACTCATTATAAGATTCAGACTAGGTTAGTTGATTTATATGCAAAATGTGAATTGGAAAATAATAGTGAATGGAAGGATTTTGTAAGTTATTTGTTGGTGGAGAATTCTTTTGATTTGAGTTTTGATCAGCGTATTTGTAATTATTGTTTGAAAAAATTAAATGAAAATAGAATGCCTGCTAGAGCCGCTCATAATAATCTTCAGTTGATAGATATTCCCTCTGAATTGATGGTTTTAAATACTTATGAATCAATTTTGATTCAATGTGTCCATCCTTTTCAAGCTATTGTTCGCATGGAGCCTAAGATAGGGAATTACCTCCTACAGATTTACAAAGAGGATTAAAGGGAAGAGTTGTTTATTTGCCTCTAGATGTCAAGAAAAATATTGATACAATTGGTGTAGAAAGAGTAGAAGAGGATCCTCTGGTTATTCTAGTTAATGGGGTTCCGACAAAGAGTAAGAAAATCTGGCAAGATTTAGTGGATGTTAGGAAAGTCAAAAAGGCAACGTTGTATTTGGTCAAAAACAATGAGTACTATAAAGATGTAAGTGTTGGAGCAGAGGAAACAGCTACAGAAGAAGACAGTGATTGTTCAGTTGGCCAAATTGAAAAAGTTGCTGTGTCTAGAAGTGAAGAAATATATGAACATTATACTGTTCATCCTTTGCATTCCAAAGAAGTAATGGGGAATGCAATTGACTTGTTTCAAATGAAAGCAGCAAAAGGAAGTCCTATTAGTGTATGGGAAGAAAGTTTGGAAGCTGGTTCTTTTCCACAGTTATTTCCAACAGGTCGAGATGGACGATATGACGATCGACCAGTTCAAATTCCTGCAGCTGAATACCGGACTTTAAGATTATATGCTGAAGATCCAAGGTTTCGTCAATGCATTCCGTATTTGTTTCATCTACTGTATGAAAGTGATTTGTCTGGGCTTTCTTATGCAGTTAATCATATATTGAAAAGTGGAGCTCATCTGCAAAATGTTTCAGCAAGGGACTTTATGGAGAAAGTCAATCTGCAAGGTAGTATTTTGGAATCTCAGCTAATCAATCTCATGGCATGTCAGTGTGGAACAAATGAGTATTGGTTCCGTCGTCATGGGGAATTGAAATGTATGCTAAGAAACTTAGGAACTCCTACATGGTTCCTCACTCTTAGCTGTGCTGAGTATGCATGGGACGACTTACTTCAATTTCTAAGAGAGGCAAATGGAAACATACAAAATATAGAATTGAAAACACCGGGAGAACTGTGTTCTTTAGATCCAGTGAATGTTTGCAGATATTTTAATCATAGATTTGAAGCTATGATGTCTTTTATTACCAACAAAATAAATCCTCCCCTTGGAGAGGTTTTGGATTTCTTTTGGAGGAAGGAATATCAAGCGAGAGGTGGTCCTCATATACATATGTTGTTATGGATTAAAGATGCACCCAAATTTGGATCAGATTCGGATGAAACAGTGATGAGTTTCATTGAAGAGTATTCAACATGTGCTGTTCCACAAACTACTGAAGAAAACAGTTTAAGGCAACAAGTTTTACGTTTTCAATCTCATCGTTGTGGAAAGTACTTTCGTCGAAAATTCAAAAACAAGGAAAAGTACTACACAAAATGTCGTTTTGCGTTTCCACGACCAGTGATTTCTAAGGGAAGAGTAAATAATTTGATGTCATCTCTACGACATACTGTGACGAGGAAATCACTCAAAAATACATATAATTTAAAAAGAAACGCAGAGTCCAAGTACATCAACGACTACAACCCAGTGATTTTGTCCATGTGGAATGCTAACATGGATATTCAGTTCGTTGCTGACAACTCTATTGCTGTGGCTCGATATGTGACATCTTACATCACAAATAAAGAAAAAACAGAACTGAAGGAAATGTGGGAGGACATTTCACATGAAAAGAGTCTAAGCAAGAAATTATACAGTTTCAGTCTAAAGATGTTGTCGCATCGAGAAATTGGAGCATATGAATGTTCTGATCGGTTATCATCAGCAAATCTCTATGCCAAATCAAGAACAATCATTTGGGTGAGTCTAGGTCTTGCTGCAACACGAAACCGAGTTTTGAAATCTGTACAAGAAATTGAATATTTGGCGGAGAAAGAACCAAACAGTACAGATATTTTGAAGACAAATATGTTGGATACATACTATCCAAATAGAAGTACTCACCTTGAGAACACTTGTTTGTATGAAGTTCTGCAAAACTACAGTTATAAGAGGAACATCATAGAAGATATTAATAATGGAAAATATGCTGTCATTGGGTATGAATGATGTCTAGTGAAGCAGAGAAAAGGCCATTTGATTAATCATCGAAAATTGAGTTGCGAAGCTCCAGACAAAAGAGAATTTTACTATTTAGCTCTTTTGCAACTCTTTAAGCCATGGCGTACAGAAGAGGAACTACTTGGAGATTTTCTCTGTTATGAAGACTCTTTTAATGCAACTAAGGATACCATAGAATGTCCTGTTTTTCCAAATTATCTGCAAATGTTGAACGAAGAAATAGAGCAAGAAACCACAATTGCTGAAGAGATTGCTAGAGATAGTTCTCAAGACAGTCAGAGTTCTACTTCATTGAGTCAGGATCCACTAGGAGGACCAATTATCCAAAATGAAGCTGCAACTGCCATGTATGAGGTGGAAAGAGCTATGGAACAAGCTCAAGAGGATGGAGTTAACTTAGAAGATTTGGTAAAGCAACTAAACGTTGAGCAGAAAAAGATATATGACGAAGTTACAGAACAGATTGAACATGGATTCAGACATGAGAAAAAAGTGTGCTCATGTACATCATTTAAGCCTGTTCGACTGTACGTAAGTGGAGAAGCGGGAACAGGAAAAAGTTTTCTGATTAAAGCCATTGCAACTTATTTGCAGAAAAGGACTGAATCACCGCTGTCTTGTGTTGTAACCGCTCCAACTGGACTGGCAGCACATAACATTAAAGGGATTACTCTACATCGTTTACTGATGCTGCCAGTTGAGCATGATAATAAATTGCATTACAACAAGCTATCTGGCGATGCGTGTTCTGAAGTTTCCAGAGTCTTGAAGAAAATGAAACTTCTTATCATTGATGAAGTAAGCATGGTCTCAAATCTAATGCTTGCTTTTGTGCATTTGAGAATGCAAAAAATTCTTAGAACAGAGTATGATGTGTTATTTGGAGGAAAACACATTATTGTTTTTGGAGATCTACTGCAGTTGACTCCAGTAAAAGGACAACCAGTGTTTGAAATGCTTACGCATGAAGATACCAGGAAGTCCCTTGGAAGCATTGGAAACGTTAATATATGGTTAAATTTTAAATATGCTGAACTGCTTCAAAATATGCGACAGGCAAAGGATGAAGATTATAAAAATATTCTACAAGATGTAAGAATCGGAAAAGTAAGTGAGCTTGGAAAAGAAGCTTTACATGCTCGATTAATTTCAAATTTGTATCCAAATGAAAACATTCTTCCAGAGAATATTTTTTAAAAAATGACTGAGAAGAAATCTGGGATATGTTTGATGCCAACTCTGCAAGAATGTTCCATCTTCAACAACAAAATGTTAAAGTTAGAAAATGAAGAGATTGTGAAACTGGAAGCAATAGATAAAATAGAGCATATGGGTGCAACAATTGTTTTGTCAGAAAATTTGAAAACAAAATTGGAATCATTAGAGAAAAGTATTTCTAAAACAGCTGGTTTTGAAAAGACTCTGAATGTGTGTTTAAATTGTCGTATCATTTTGAGAAGGAATTTAAATGTTGAAAGAGGTCTGGTAAATGGAGCTGTGGGTTATGTTGTTGATTTTGTGAATTATAGAAATAGAGATGGAATTGAATTTTTAAAAATAAAATTTGATGGCATTGAGCAAGTACAACAAATCAGTCGTTGTTCTGCTAGATTTTTGCTTGTAAAAGACTTATATGTTCGCCGAAAACAGTTTCCTATTTGTTTGGCATATGCGGTGACAATTCATAAATCTCAAGGTTTAAGTGTAGATAGTGCTTTGGTGAACATTGGAAGATCTGTGTTTAAAGAGGGTATGGAATATGTGGCATTATCACGAGTCAGAACTTTATAAGGATTGTACTTGATTGAGTGTGATGAGACAAAGATTTGTGCAGATCTAGATTGTGTTAAAGAATACAATAGGTTAAAAAGAGAGTATGCTCCACATTTGCCTCAATATCCTCTGTTTGAAAAACGTATGGTAGGCCAAAAAAGAAGAAAAGAGGATAATTGCAGGGAGGTAGTAGCAAAAAGACAAAAAGTAGATGAAACTGTAATTCAAAACGGAAAGAAAAAGGATTCTGATGAAAATGTTGTTGGATTTCAGTTTGAAAACAGTTCTGGTGTCAACTGCTATGCTAATGTAGTGGTTAATGTTGTTTTTTTTCTTCAAACTTTACAAGACCAGATTGTTGAAAATTGGGATCAAAGATTGTGTGGTTTATTGAATTCTGTGATTGAGAAATGTAGCAGTGATAGAACAAAAATAGAAAGTGTAAAAGAAATTCGAAATATTTTAGATATGTGTTCTGGTCAAGATAAATTTTCACAGAACATTCAGCAGGATTGTCAGGAATTTTTAATGTATATGTTTGGTGTTTTGGAAGATGAAGGTGTAGATGTGGATAATCTTTTTAGCCTTTCTTATCAATGGCAGCATGACTGCCACAACTGTAGTTCATCAAGTACTACTAGAATAGACACTGAAAGATTTATATATTTGACTTTACCGGACTGCAAATCAGTGTCATTTAAAAATCTAATTAAAGCAGCAGATCATAATATGGTGTGTACCCAATGTAAGTGTCCAATGCTATCCACATTATTTATACAAAGTTATGGTCAGTATATCATTTTAGTTTTCCAACGATGTAGACCTGATGGAACTAAATTGACAACTTCTATCAAAAATTTTGTAGCTTCTCAGTTATCAATTTCAGGAAGAACCTTTACAACTGTAGCTAATATTTATCATGACGGTTCTTCGACAACATCAGGACATTATACATGCTATTTAAAATGTCAAAAAGGTTGGAGTTACTGCAATGATTCTCATTTGACTTATAAACAACGTTTGCCTTATGACTTTAAAAATTCTTACCTAGTGTTTTTAAAACCAAAGTTTTAGTAAAGGTAATTGGCCTTTGAAAATGAGAATAGTTAATAAAAGTTAGTTAGTTAGTTAGTCTAATGTTTAAAATTATTTATCTCATATAGGTACTGTAAGTGGATCTCATAGTAAAAAATACTCATATATCTGACACAATTTGGCCGTAAGGAAAGTGTAAGGTATGATGTTCTTAGATCTTTTTTCATAGGAAGTCGATGAAATGGAAGTTATAGAGAACAGCAGACTTTTTTTCCACCAAAGGACCTTCACTATCTTCTATTTGGCCTGAAGGAAAAGTAAGTGAATCAAAGATTAGTGTACATATATGAGTTGTAAGTTTTTATGTTTTTTTTGTAAACACAATCTTTTAGATTGTGTTTTTTTTCCCGCTGTTATATGATGAAGAGTTTGAACTCACTAATTTAAGTGAAATTCAATATATTCTGAGAACAGCAAAAATAAACAATGTAACATATTGTTTAAATCATTCTATAGTTTGCATTGTGTAATTTATATTGTATTCCCATTGTCTCACACTCATTTCCCTTTTTCCACCCTTATTTAGCTCTGTTTACTCACTTACACTGCCTTTTTTCACTTTGTTTCATCGCTGTTCCTTTACTCCACTTCATTCACAACTCCTCAATCCAATTTCAACTGTCTGCATTTCCTCTCTCCCTTCCACCACTTTTGATCTTTGTCACATTCTCTCAGTACCACTGCTTTAGTTCTCTTCCCCTCTCTTTCCTTCTTTTGCTCCTTTACTCTTTTTCCTTTTTCACTCATTGTACTGCAGTTCACTCAGTCCTTCCCTTTGTCTTTCTGTGTACTTACTCTCTCACTCCGTTTTCCTCTATCGTTCTATATTAACCTCATTCCTTACATCCCTTCACTCTGTGACTCCCCTTCACTCACTCTCAGTCATCTTGCATTCCACTTTCTTATTATTAGTTCCCCATTTAGACTCCTCTCCTTTTCACTCATTTTCCTTTTACTTTCTTCTCTTTCCTGATTTCGTTTTGGTATCTCGCATTTTTTTAGTATCTTACTTATCTTCAGTAATTTGTTCTCTTTCTATTTCTTTTTCCCTCTTTTTTCTCTTTCTGCATTACTTTATTTCTGTTTTTGTATCCTTCACTATTGCTTTATTTCTTAGTACACTTTTTTTGATTGTTTACCTCTTGACCTGTTTCTTCTATTAAAAAAATATATTTTACTAATTATAACTTGTTTTTTCTTTTGTCTTTCACAGATACAAAGTGTAGTTTAAAGATGCAAGTACGTTTTCATTAATTATATGGTAAGTGTGAGTTCAAAATGTAGTTTATCATCACCCTTTGTTTTAACCTCACTACTTTTCTCTCACCCTACCTCACCTCTGTTTTCTTACTCTGCTTCCCTCACTTATTCTTATCCTCCATATTTACTTCTCTTTTCCTTACTTTCCTACCACATTCAACTTCTTTCAGTGCCCCTGCTCACCCACACTCCCTCTCTTTTCTTCTTTTTTTCTGCTTCACTTAGTCCCTTTCTGACACTCCTTCATTTACTCTCTCTGTTCTTTCTCTCTGTCACTCCCCATGTCTTACCCTCATTCACTTTTATCCACCCTCTTTCACTCCTTTTTACTTACACTCACTGCTATTTTCTTTCCCTCCGTCACCACTGTTCCTTTTTTCTGGTTCCGTCACTACCTTTCATTCCTCATCCTTTACTCTCCTTCCTTTTACTCTCATCACCCATTCACATTCTTCCAGAACATCTGCTTTAGTCTTCTTCCTCTTTCTTCTCTTCTTTTGCTCCCTTTTTCATTTTCCTTTTCTCAGTTACTTCCTCTTATACCTTTTCTATTTTTTACTATCTATTACACAGTTCCTCTGTGTTCCTCCCTCTAGCTCTCTTTCTCTTTACACCACTCTCTTCATCCCCATTCCTCATGCTCACTCCTTCATTATTTTTTTTTATTTTTTTTTGTTGGTGCGCTGACGGGACGCGCCCCGGTACGCGCACCGGGGCGCTCACCGGTACGCGCACCGGGAGCGCTCCAGAGTGAATTATAAAAAAAACAATATATACTTTTAAAAAACAAAATATTATATTATTATACAACATAGGATTCATTTTTAGAAAAACATACCTTTTTAAGCTATAGATATTTGCGAAAAAATAACCTTAGAAATTCACTAAAAAACACATAGGTATGAGACCCCATAAAAAGTTAAGAATTAGCAGTTAAAAAACCTTTGAAATTCACTGAAAAAACCATAGGTTTCACACCAGTTATAGTTAGGAATTAGCATTTAAAAAACCTATTAAATTCACTGAAAAAAACATAGGTTTCACACCAGTTATAGTTAGCTGGAAATTTTACTGACATAAAACCAATGAAATTCCCACGTTATAGTTAGTTGGACTCACTATAACTTGCTCGTGTAATGCACTGCTGATGACATCACATATTACATCACTCATGACATGGTCAGTGACATCACTCATGACATCACTGATGACACCATCCTTGTGACAGAGTGACTGACCTCCTTTCACTGTAAAGTAATCCTTGAAACACATATTCAAAAATAGTAACTAACATTTACAAAAAAGTGTAGATACCTATACCAGTTACACCAACGAATTCAGTAATTCCACCATTTATATATACATCCACTCATTCACCAACAGTTCTATATAGTCATTCATACATATACTCACTTATCATATGTAGTGAGACACCTTTACATCCGTTAACACACCGACAGTCTTCCAAAAGTTACTCACACACATACTCACACATGCAAATAAACTATTGAACATCCATTTTTTTGCATATACAGCTATACACACACTACCACCTTACTTCTAAGGAAACTTACACATACTTGCTCTCTTAAACAATCAGTTATAGAAACACATACTTATTAAAACAAGAACTCTTTCAATCTCTCACTCTCACATATACTCACAAATATACATCAATACTCACATACACTAGATTAAAACATATGTAGTTACTGATAAAGACACTAGTTAGACAGTCATTCACTTACTAACACATACATATACACACTCATTCACCCATACAGTCCGGCACATATGCTGTCTTCAAAACACATACAAACAGTGAGTCAGTCATTGATGCATCTATGTGCTAAGTAACACCCCCACCAAATCAAAACAGACAATTATAAAGACACTAAAATCTAATAACCCATATACACACACACATGTAGCTACTCACCAAACCATGCAGCCACTTATACACAAAGTGAAACACTGATACAAACATTTAAATATTTAAACAATACTCGCTAATATATGTATTCACTATGATACACTTAATAAGCCAGTTAACCAATCAATTTTTTCTAAAAAAAAACATCCATTAAGACACTTATTGAAACATTTATTCTTCCATCGACCTTTACATATACATATATAAAACATATTTATTTTTCAGAAAGGCACACATTCATATATATATATATATATGATTCACCAATTGCTCGAAAGCTTTTTCCAGGACGCACATATACATATCTTCAAAGTGCGTAGATGTGGAGTTAAGAATATCTATTGTTACCTGTTTGCACTTACTTTCTCAATACTTTGGCCCTCAACATTTTTGAAACAATATTCTGCCCACACAATATTTTAGCTTTGAAATTCCATCAGCCAAATATAGGAAGATTTTGGGATCCAGGGACAGTGTATTATGATCCTCAATAAGCATGGGCGAATTTTGCGAATCTGGCGTTCGCGAATTTGCGTATTTGCGAACTCGCAATCTGCAAAATCCGCGAATTCTCGCGAATTTGCGGATTTTTTTTGTGTTCGCAAGGGTTTCTGCCAGTTCGCGAGGGTTTTGTACCAGTTCGCAATTGCGAAATTACTTGTCGGCTTGCAACGGTTGCGACTTTGTTGTTTCTACGTCTGGTTCATCATCACAGGTTCACAGCACCCTCTGTTTCACCACTGCCACCCTCTGATTCACCCATGCAACCCTCTGGTACATCAATGCCACCCTTTGATTCATCACTGTAGATTATGGGGTGGAAAAGCAAGCACACCTGCCCTGCTTGAACTGACATGAATTAATTTGGGGTTGATTTATTGATGTGTCACTGTTTTAAAATTCCAGTCTGGCACCTGCTTCCTTATCTGTAATTTGCTTTCTGTTGCAGTGCAATTTTTTGTCCCAGGACCTTAGTGGCCTACTTGTAGCTATTCTATGAGCCTGCTGTGAGGGTCAGAGCACAGTCATAGAATAGTTGCAAGTAGGCAACTGAACTCTGGAGGGGCCCCTCAGGAAGCACTACAGGGAATGGTTACTAATGATGAGTTTGAACTTTTGCACCTGCTAACTGCTTTCAGTTTTGCAAAACTCTTTTTTCTGCAGAACAGCAACTGTAATGCCCCAAACAAACTTTCTTGTGAAAGTTGATTTCTAATCCAAAAGTGATCCAAAGAAAGTCAAAAAGGCCTCAAATCCAAAAAAGTGCAGGCAAATGTCAACCTGAGGAGTTATTCTGATAAAAATCATCATTTTCAGAAGGTTTATGCTGCTTGCTAGTGGATTTCTTGTGCAGAATTGCAAATTTTGTAATTTCGTGAGTGCGAGATTGTTGCTGCCCGCCGCATCTACATGTTCGCAATTGCGAACTCTCGCGATGCGACGCCAAACTCCCGCGGGATCCCGCAGCAAGATCCAAAATGGCGCAGCACTCGCAAAATATAGAGAAAAACAACTCGGCAAACATTGAATGACGGTAAGTGAACGTCGCACACCGTAATATTGTATCACCAAGCAAAAAAATCTGCTGCGTGCGAATTTGCAGATTTTCGGTAAATTCGCGGATTGCGAATTTACCGAAAATCCGCAAAATCCGCGAGCGGAACGGATTTTCCGCCCATGCTTAATCCTCAATACCTACAAGTAAGAGTGCTGAAAACTATAGCACCCATTCTCTCAAACATCTAGCTGTGGTGTGTCAGGCTTGGTCTTCCAATGTCTCCAGGATTGTGCTGATGATATAGGGTTCCACCTCTCGACATCCCCGGTTTCTGAAGCTTAATTACACAGACCACCAGGATAGTCGAGCGAGGGAGGGAAAAGAAGGGGACAGCGGGAAGGGAGATCTAAAATAACAACAAGTATACTAAGTATACACTCTAAAAGGCTACAGGAATTCCCACTGTATTCCTTCCTTTACCCTTTGACAACAATTTGAACACAGTCCTACCTGCAAAGGAAAATACAGTAGCCTCAATTGCAAGAAGAGATTAAGGAGATACCTGGGATAATAAGCCAACTAGAAAGAGACAAACCATGTTGGAATCACTGAAACTGAAACATTATGGCATTAGATAAGCAATGTTTATAACATACCACACGTATCGTGTATAATTCTTTGTTCTTATATTTCCGAGATAAATCTCCTGTTAATCTCTCTTCTGTGGCAGAGACAAAATGAAAAGGTTGTGGAGAAAGAAAGCAGGTCGGGACAACAGATCCGGTTAATACTTCTTAACGTTTTCTGTACCCCTGCAAGGTTCCTTCTCTCAAGGTATACTTTCAGTTTCTGAGTGGTTGACCAAATCCTCTTGGTATTTCAGTGAAAAAGGTTAACCCTAGGTTGGGCCCCAAAACATGTAGCAAATTAGAGCTGAACCACCATTGTCTCGTAAGAAAGCTCAATATTCGGCTGAGGTCCAACAAGGTTCGTGATTGCAGAACTGGTAGTACTCTGAAAACAAATACCAGAACGCCTGCTCAGTTCCCTAATAAACAACAGGGGCTCTCCCGTCCGTGGGAGCGATAAATGAAATCAGGCAAGCAGTATATGGGAACACGAAGAAAAAACACTTGAAATCGTGTTTACCTCCAGCCGGGTTTAAACAGTGTACCCAACCCAAGATGAGGTACATAGGAGTCAGTGTCTACCACTCGTAGCACTTACCCCAATTCTGTAGTCTCACCGCTCACCTGCATTCCTCGACTAGAATAATCGGCGGCACTGACTTCTGTGTGATTCTCTTTATTTTCTGTTTGTACGCGTCTTGCGTACTATGTCACACACGTCCCGGGCTTTATGGGAAATGTAGTCATACAGCCCTAGAACGCCGTCGGGAGATCGGAAGAAAGAGGTCAGCGTAACCGGTACGTGAATCGTGACAGTACATTCCCCTTCACGAGGGACGCTGACCAGCACCGGGTTTACCTGGACACAAATGGTGAAACTTCTCCACCGCGCGAGGAGCATAGGCCGACCCAGCAGGCTCCTATGAGTTCTCCTCCGGCCCATATCCCTTCCAGGAAATCAAATAATGCAACCGTCCCCTCACCAACCTGGAATCCAGTACCCTCTGGACCTCGTATTCCTGGTCCTGGAGTACCCAAATGGGCAAAGGGGCATGCCGTAAAGGACAGTGTGAGGGTTTCAGGAGAGACACGTGAAACACAGGATGAATCCTGAAATGCACCGGTAGGCGCAGTTTCAACGCCACAGGGTTGATGTGCCTTATCACACGATATGGACCAATAAACCTAGGGTTAAATACACTGTGTTTCTTGAACCTTATGTGTTTGGTGGATAACCACACCGATCCCCTTTTTTGTACACAGGGCAAGGTCTACGATGTCTGTCTGCCTAAGCCTTATACCTACTTTTGGCATGTATAAGATTCGAACGTGTGGCAAGTAGAATCTTGCGGACATGTAACAATCTGTCCCTGATGTCTGGCAGCCTAGCGTTGGTACTCGGAAGTAACAAAGGGTTGAACCTAGAATGGTGGCTATAGGAACTAAAAAAGGGCATGGAGGAATGCTGTGTGTTGTTATATGCAATTTCTGCCACCCACAACCAATCCACCCAGGCCTTGGTGTTATCCCGAACGTAACAACGTAAGAATTGTTTGAGCGTTTGGTTCAGCCTCTCTGTTTGACTGTCAGTTTGGGGGTGGAAACTGGTGGAGAGGGAAGAGGAGATTTGTAATTCTGTGCACCAGGTCTTCCAAAAGCAAGCAGTAAACTGTGCCCCCCTGTCGGAGACTATAACTCTGGGGAGTCCATGTAGTCTTACTACATGTACCAAAAGTAAATGTGCTAATTGTCCTGATGTGGGGACCCGGTTACAGGCAATGAACTGTCCAAATTTTGATAAGGTAATCGATGACTACTACAATGACTTTTTTTCCCTGGTATTTAGGGAGACCTACTATAAAATCCACAGAAAACCTTTCCCAAGGCAATTCAGGAGTGAGCATTGGTTGTAACAACCCTTGGGGTTGTTGTCTATCAGATTTCATCTGGGCACACCTTACACATTTCTTCACCGATCATTGCAGATCAAGACGTATTGGCGGCCACCAGAACTGTCTCAATGCTTTTTCCAACGTCTTGGCATATCCAGCATGTCCAGCATACAGTGAGTCATGACACCATGAAAACACAGTTTTCCATAAGGCTGTAGTGGGGATCAATACTTGTGGCGCTTTCATGGGCATGCCTTGTTTCAACTTCCACTCTTTATGGTGTCTAAGCCATTTTCTCAATGCACAGGTTTGTACTCCGGTTTTAACGCCCTACAGGAAATCCACGGTGTGCGTCGTACACAGAACCTTCGAGGGTTCTATGTTGGCCCTCTCTGGTGATATGGTATGCATTGCTGGGTTTTCCTGACGTGTCAAGGCATCCACCCTCTTGTTGCTCACCCCCGGCCTGTAGGTTACATGAAATGATATTCCTTGAAAAATAGCATCCACCGTAATTGCCGTGGAGTACGTTGACGAGCAGATCGCATGAACTGCAGATTGCGATGATCTGTGTAAACAGTCACCTGATGGCGTGCACCCATGAGCCAATGCCTCCATTCCAAAAAGGCATCCCGGATAGCCAAGAGCTCCTTTTCGGCTATCGTATAATTAATCTCCGCAGGTTTCAATTTCCTAGACATGAACGCTATGGGGTGCATCTGTCCCGTGGTTTCGTTTCCCTGGGACAAAACAGCTCCCAATGCAACTTCGGATGCGTCAGCTTCTACCAAAAATGGCAGGTCTGGATTGGCATGAGTGAGAACGGGGGCAGAAGAAAAGGCTGTCTTCAATCGGTTGAATGCTTCTTGGGTGTATTCGTTCCACATAAAAGGAGTGTTTTTCCTAGTCAGACTGGTTAACGGAGTCACCATCTCGGAAAACACCAGGATAAAACACGATAAAAATTGGCGAAGCCTAACAGGCTCTGTATGTCCTTGACATTTTCCGGGCGAGGCCAGCCTTTAACTGCTTGGACTTTCCTTTCGGCCATGACTTGCCCAGATGGAGTAAGCATTACTCCCAAAAACTCTACCGTAGTGACGTGAAACTCACACTTGGTGATTTTACAATAGAGATGGTTTTCCTGCAATGCTTGTAAGGTTCTTTTCACGTGTTCCACGTGCTCCTCAGTTGTGTCAGAGTAAAGCAGAATGTCGTCTCTGTAGACAACAAAGTATCAATCCAGATGTTCCCTCAATACTTCTTTCAGGAAGAATTGGAACGCGGCCGGGGCTTTACAAAGCCCAAAGGGCATCACTAGGTGTTCGTAGAGCCCATACCGCGTTTTGAATGCTGTCTTCCATTCGTCTCCCTGTTTGATACGAACCAGGTGATAAGCTCCCCTCAAGTCAAGTTTGGTATAGATTTTGGCTTGTCTCACTTGTTCCAGTAGAACAGGGATGAGCGGCAGCGGATACTGATTCCTCACCGTTATGGAGTTTAGAGCCCTGTAATCAATGCAGCACCTTTTCTCCCCATTCGCCTTCGGAATATAAAACAGAGGGGATGCAGCAGGGGATCTTGAAGGTCGTATGAACCCTGCTGCCAGATACTTATCCAAGTAGCTACAGAGTAGCTCATTTTCAGGGAGAGTGAGGCATATATTCTACCACTAGGAGCTACGGCTCCAGGGAGAAGATCAATCCTACAGTCGTATTCCCTGTGTGGTGGGAAGACCTCAGCCTGGGTGTCACTAAAGACCTCTTCATAGGCTTGATACACAGTAGGTAGAACCACTTCCTTCTCAGCTGCGGTGGTGATATGTCTTATGGAGGCTAGTTCCCTGGAGGGGCTGCCGGGCCCCTGTATACAATGAGTTAAGCAATAGTCGGAGTCGAACTGCACAGATCTGGAGGTCCAATGTATTGAAGGTTCATGTTTCTGTAGCCATGGAAGGCCCAAGATGACGCCATACTGGGGAGCTCTGATGATGGTAAAGGATAAGGTCTCTCGATGATACTCGTCATATGTAAGAACATAACCAGGAGTGTGATACTTAATGGGCCCAGCTTCCAGCTCCTTCCCATCCACTGCATACACCATTTCAGGTATAGTCTTGGTTACAAGGAGCGCTTCCAACCGTTGTGCCACATTGAAATCCATGAAACATCCCGTGGCTCCTGAATCTACCATTGCGCTTATGTTTTTCTCTTCTGCATTTATCAACACTGTCATGTGGAGAAACATGTAGTTACTTTCCTGTTCGCTACCCGGGTTCAATGAAGGGATGATGTTAATGCTCGAGGGTTCCCCTTCATCCATCCTCAAGCTTAGGAGTTTTCCGCCCCCTTCTTGGTGATTCCCGCAGTGGTTTGTCCAGGTTGGAATCTTCCGGTTTTTGGTTTTACCAGACAGTCACGTAGATAGTGCCCCTTTTTCCACAATACAGGCACAACCCTTGTTTTCGACGATGATCCCGTTCACTTAAGGTCAAAGAGGCCCTCACGGCTCCTATTTCCATGGGTTCCACGGAGGTAGCTGGTTTCTCTCCCTGCCCCATATGTTCATAGGGTTGTATGGACGTTCTTTCTTCTTGTGATCTCCTTTTCTTTCTCTCATCCTATGGTCAAGACGCAGGGTCAGTTCTATGAGAGCGGTGCAGGTACGAGGTTGCGGATTGATGTGGGCCAAAACATCTTTTAACTCGTCGTTAAGCCCTTGATAGAAAACAGCCAATTGTTTGGACTCAGGTCAGTCTGTTTCCGCAACCAACCTACGGTATTGATTAAGACAAGTCAATAGATCCGAAGTGCCCTGCTTCAGTTCCAGAAGGTCTCGGTCAGCAGAAAATGTTTCTGCTCTTCTATTGAATGTCTTCTCAAATTCACTGCGGAATTCGACCCAATCGTAGAGCAGCGGATCTCCACGCTTCACTCTAGGAACGGCCCACTGTGCTGCGTCACCCCCCAAATAAGAGATCACGAAGGCTACCCTTGCTTGGTTGGTGGAAAAGATTTTGGGTTTGCACATAAAGTGCAGTAACACCTGAGTCATGAAAACCTGCACCTTTTTGTTGTCTCCAAAAAAGCGCTCCGGAGGAGCCAAGGGGATTTGAGCAGGCATTTCTATGACCACAGAGGCTGGTGGGGCCTGGCTCCCGCTAGCACTGAAAGGATTCCCCTGTAACCTGTCTACTCTGGCTTGTAGCTGTGCAGTTTCAGCTCTCCAGTCGGCTACTTCTTGCCTAAAAGCAGCCAGCTTGGTTTGTACCAACGCCAGGGCTGCCATGACATCATCAAGGGTAGCCATGTGTGTATTTCAGCACAACCAGGTAGAAAAATAAATCGTGGGCCGATTATTCTGTCAGGCTTGGTCTTCCGATGTCTCCAGGATTGTGCTGATGATATAGGATTCCACCTCTTGACGTCCCCGGTGTCTGAAGCTTAATTACACAGACCACCAGGATAGTCGAGCGAGTGAGGGAAAGGAAGGGGACAGCGGGGAGGGAGATCTGAAAAAACAACAAGTATACTAAGTATACACTCTAAAAGGCTACAGGTATTCCCACTGTATTCCTTCCTTTACCGTTTGACAACAATTTGAATACAGTCCTACATGCAGAGGAAAATACGGTAACCTCAATTGCAAGAAGAGAATAAGGAGATACCAGGGATTATAAGACAACTAGAAAGAGACAAAAACATGTTGGAATCACTGAAACTGAGGCATTATGGCATTAGATAAGCAATGTTTATAACATACCACACGTATCGTGTATAATTCTTTGTTCTTATATTTCCGAGATAAATCTCCTGTTAATCTCTCTTCTGTGGCAGAGACAAAATTAAAATTTTGTGGAGAAAGAAAGCAGGTCAGGACAACAGATCCAGTTAATACTTCTTAACGTATTCTGTACGCCCGCAAGGTTCCTTCTCTCAAGGTATACTTTCAGTTTTCAGAGTGGTTGACCAAATCCTCTTGGTATTTCAGCGAAAAAGGTTGACCCTAGCTTGGGCCCCAAAACATGTAGCAAATTAGAGCTGAACCACCATTGTCTCGTAAGAAAGCTCAATATTCGGCTGAGGTCCAACAAGGTTCGTGATTGCAGAACAGGTAGTACTCTGAGAACAAATACCAGATCGCCTTCTCAGTTCCCTACTAAACAACAGGGGCTCTCCCGTCCGCGGGAGCGATAAATGAAATCAGGCAAGCAGTATATGGGAACACGAAGATAAAACACTAAAAATCGTGTTTACCTCCAGCCGGGCTTTAAACAGTGTACCCAACCCAAGACGGGGTACATAGGAGTCAGTGTCTACCACTCATAGCACTTACCCCGATTCTGTAGTCTCAGCGCTCACCTGCATTCCTCGGCTAGAATAATCGGCAGCGCCGGCTTCTGTGTGATTCTTTTTATTTCCTGGTTGTACTCGTCTTGCATACTACGTCACACACGTCCCGGGCTTGCTGGGAAATGTAGTCCTGGAGCGCTAGAACGCCGTCGGGAGATCGGAAGAAAGAGGTCAGCGTAACCGGTACGTTAATCGTGACATGGTGATTGCCAAATGGAAAAAAACATTTAGAGTGAGGAACTTTTCCAATCTTGTTTTAAGAGGATCAATAGCAGGTCTCTGATGAAAAGACATTACTATGGGTAAATAGCAGGCCAGGAAAGTCTTGTGAACCCTAGGGTTTAGTAGCTTGAATCCCTTAAAAAAATGGGAATCGAGTTTCCACAGATACCCACTCATTCCAGAGAGATCTATGATTTGATTTGATTTTGGTTTTGTATAGCACTCAAATGCACGGAGGCATCTTGGCGCTGCTGCTGACAAATACAGTGTTGCAGAGAGAATAATTATTACTGATTAATGGCGTGTATACAGCCCATTTTTTTTGCTTCCGAAAAATCAGGAAGTCTGAACATTTCTTTATCACCAGGGGTAGGCCGTTACATAGTGTTGCTGCCTTTAATAGGAAGCTCCTACCACCCCAGGCAGTAGGGTTTGCTCTGGTAGGGGATAATAGCATTGATCCGAGGATCTTAGATTTCTGCCTGGGGAGTACCAGGTCAACTTTTTGTGAAAATAGCTTGGTCCTGAATTCTGGTGTGCTTTGAAGGTTATGAATAATTTCTTAAATTCGAGATGTTTTGCTATGGGTAGCCAATGCAGATTGACCAGTGATTGGGTTGCTGACTTATGTTTAGGAATGCCGGCAAGAAGATGGGCTGCCGCGTTTTGTAGAGTTTAGAGTTTTTGTAAAAACTTTTTGGGGATACCAATAAAAAGAGCATTTCCATAGTCCAGCTTGGTCAGGAACAGGGAGGTAACAACTGTTTTTGAAGTTCCTTCGGAATAAATAGACAAATCTCCTTTATTAGATTTAGTGTGCAAAATACAGAAGAAGAAAGTGCTTTTAATTTGTGGTCAAAGTGGAACTAATCAAAGATAACTCCCAGGTTCCTTTCTTTCTGAACCGGCAATTGGTAGGGGTCCCATATTATGGGGCAACCAGGTTTACAACCAAAAAGATCTGTTGTTTCGGAAAAGTAGCACCTCTGTTTTACCGGTATTTAACTTTAGGCAATTTGTTTTCATCCAGTGATTTATTTCAGTCATGCAGAAACTGAATCTATGAAATACTTCTTCCTGCTCTTTGGAGATTGACACCACAATGTGTGTGTCATCTGCGTTGGACACAACTGAGAACCCTAAGGATTTTATCAGCTTGACCAGGGGGGCGATAAACAAATTGAAGAAGATGGAGCTTAATGAAGAGCCCTGTGGCACCCCACATGGCAAACTGAATTGTTTTGATGTTAATAATGCCCAAAACTACATGGTTTCTTCTGTTTGTTAGAAGATTTTTCAGTATAGTCAGGCTACACCTCTTATTCCCAACTCCATTAGTCGGTTGATCAAGATAGTGTGGTTAACTGTGTCAAAGGCCGCCGAAAGACCTAGTAAGATCAGGACGGTTTGACCACCTTGATCCATGGTCCATCTGAATTCTCCAGAGGCGGCCAGCAAGGACGTTTCTGTGCTGTGAGCTTTCCTAAAACCATATTGGGAACGATCCAGCAAATTGTTGCTGTTGATGCAGGCCATCAGTTCATTATTTAAGGCTTTTTCAAGTAGTTTGGCTGGGAAAGGGAGTTTAGAGATGGGCCTATAATTACTGGGTTCTTTGGGATCAGAATGGAAAGGGGCGACCATTCGGTCCCCCCGAACGTATGGTGGAGTACCACGATCCCCCGGGGAAGCCATTTTGGGCGGGAGGCGAGCCTCGGCTGGTATGCCCGAAGCGGCGTAGCCGGGGCGCGCCTTTTTCCCGCCCTGGAGTGGGCTGGCCTAGACACTGACGCGGCCGGCCACGCCCCTTGGGGCAGGCAGGGGCGGGTGTACGCCCGCCCTGAAGACGGATAAAAGGAGCAACAAGCCAAGAGAGCATCCTCTTGTTCCTGTGCTCTGAAGCTGCACCTCCTCGCTGCACGTGAACTCGAGACGGAACGAAGAGCCAATTTTGAGCGTTGTAATCTTTCTTGTTTGTTTTACAGATACTCTGTTGGAGAATGCCTAAAAAGGCGGGAAAGAGAATGACTACCGAGCAGATGCTGCGTGTTCTCATGAAGGAGGTGACCGACCTAAAAAAGCGAATGGCGGATAAAGACGAGGAAGGGGGGCCGAAACGGCCTTTGGCAGGAACAGCTCCAGGTGGAAAAGGCAAGAGGCCCAGAAGGGGAGCAACGGGGGGAGACGTCCCAGTTCCCTGTAACCCACGTGAGGCACCCATTCCTGTGCCGGAGGAAGGGAATCCGATTCCCGTAGTGGTCACCCCCGTGTCCGGAGAAGATATGCCGCCCGAACTGGCAGCACAATTAGCAGCGTGGTTGGGTAAAGGTAGCAAGGGCGCCACGGCTGACGACGCACGGGTGTTGATGAGGCAGCTGCGGGAAACAAGGGAAGCGACGAAGGCGCCATTGCCGGCTGCGGCAGTCGCAGATACAGCTTCCAGTTCAGGTAAGCGGCCTTTGCCGGTTGCGAGGGATGAGTCGGCACCCTCTCGAAGGGAAAAGTTGGGTCAACATGTCCCTCTAGCTATCAAAGAGAAGATATGGGCAGAGGAGTATATAAACATTTTCTCGTTGCTTACCGATCATTATGAGATGGAGCATGTTAAGAGCCAGAAGGAGCTCATGCATCCGAGTGTTTGGCGCGCAAAGATGGCCGCCTTCAAGGTAAATGAAAACATTGGCAATTGGGGCAAAGCATGGGGGGTTTTTTACATCCATCTTGGGTGAACGGAGGCCCGAATTACTGCCTGAATTGCCGATTTATCAGTCACGGATCATGGGGTATTCTGTATCACACGAGGGCAATCATTGGTTCTGTTACGATAATATTTTCAGAAAAGCGAAAGAGCATGATAGAAACTTAACTTGGGATTGTTATGATTCTGTGTCCTGGTCCAAAATGGAGGACTCTGGTATGTTGAAAGTGCCATTAGTAGGGAGTAATGTTGTTGAATCCTCCCGCCAATATGCGGGGACGCCCTTTCGATCAGGTACGGGTAACGAAAATCACTCAAGGCCAATCGGAAACACAGGTAAAAGGGGGGTATGTTGGAACTTTAACAGGGGAAAATGTACTAGGCCCCAGGGGTCATGCAAATTTAGGCACGAGTGAAGTGGGTGTGGGCAATCATCCCATCCTGAGTCCATGTGCAGAGCCAAAAATGGTGATAACGGGGGTAGAGGAGGCGCCAAACAGGTCTGACATAGTCCGTGGGGCGCCTTTACCTACTCCAATTGATACCATGGCAATGATTCCTTGGCTCAACGAATACCCGGATCACGCTTCCGCTCGGGTGTTGCGGAATGGGTTTTCATATGGTTTCCGCATCCCAGTGGGGGATTTTCAGGGTATAGCAAAATGTAACAACCAGATATCGGTCCTGCAGCATACGACCGTGGTACAAGAAAAGATCGGGAAAGAGGTGGCTCGAGGTCGAGTCGCCGGTCCATTTAATGTACCACCAGTGGCTAACTTTGTTTGTTCCCCTTTAGGGGTGGTCCCCAAGAAGGACCCGGGTGAGTTTCGGCTGATACATAATTTATCAGCCCCACGTGGTCTTTCCGTAAACGATGCGATAGACCCGGAAGTGTGTTCGGTGCGGTACGCATCCTTCGATGAGGCCGTAGCCATATTGAATCGCCTGGGGCCCGGGGCGCTGATGGCAAAATCTGATATCGAGTCTGCGTTCCGGTTGCTCCCGGTACATCCAGACGATCAGCGTCTTCTTGGTTTCATGTTTCAGGGTCATTATTACATGGATAAGTGTATGCCGATGGGGTTTCACCATGTTATGCATTATCTCGATGACTTTTTGTTTCTGGGGGCAGCCGGGGATCCGGAATGTGGGCAGGCTTTGTCTGCATTTTGTGTCTTGATGAATCAGTTTGGCGTGCCACTGGCGCCAGGTAAGACGATGGGTCCCTCGACTTGCCTCGAGTTTCTGGGGATCGAGCTCGATTCCAAAGAAGGTTGTTTTCGTTTACCAGGAGACAAGGTGTTAAGATTCAGGGCATCCCTGCAAATGTGTATGAGTGAGTCTAAGGTTAAGCTACATCAGTTACAGCAATTGGTGGGACAATTGAACTTTGCCCTAAGAGTTATACCGATGGCCCGCCCCTTTTCTCGCTCGATCGCTCAAGCCATGGTCGGCCTGAGGGAGGGTCATCATCGCACAAGGCTCTCGGCAGAGGTTCACCAGGACATGCGCATTTGGTTGGCATTTCTGGCGGATTTCAATGGTCGCATTGTCTGGAACAAACCAGCCGTGTCCTCTGAGGAGCTGGGGCTGTGGACAGATTCGGCTGGGAGCATTGGTTTCGGTGCCATATTCGGCACGCAGTGGTCGGCACAAAAATGGCCGTCGTGGTGGCATGATAATGGACTGACAAGTAACATTGCTTTCCTAGAACTTTTTCCCATTCTGGTGGCCCTGAGAACTTGGCCTGAGGGATTCAGGGATCACTCTGTGGTATTCTGGTCTGATAACATGACCGTGGTTGAGTGTATCAATAGCCAGGCAGCACGATGCAAATGGATTCTGAGATTGCTCAAGGAAATCGTATTACTATGTATGCAATTGAATGTACTATTTAGGGCAAGACATGTCCCGGGGGTAATGAACAAAGCGGCTGATGCGCTTTCTCGTTTTCATATGCAGGCCTTCTGGGGTTTTCTGCCCACAGCGGACCCGGTGGTGGCACCCTTGCCCGAAGCTCTCTGGTCTCTCGGTGCCCCGAACTTCGTAACCTCGTGGGAGAGAGTTTAGCACCCAGGACGAAAAAGGCATATGAAGGGGCGTTCCGATCCTATTGGGCCTTTTTGGGGGCTGCTAGGGGGGAGCTTTGGGGCCAGGAAGAGTCTGTAGTAAACTTTTTGCTGTCTTTACATCAGGCAGGCAAATCAGTGGCTACGGCCCAGAGGCATCGGGCCGCCATTTCCTTTGTGGCTAGGGCTCATGGGATCCAGGACCCGACAGCGTCTTTCGTGGTGCAAAAAGCGCTACGTGGGTGGCAACGCCTTGAGGGTCGCAAAGTAGATGAAAGGCGCCCGATAGGTTTGGATAGGTTGGCCCTGTTATTATCCAGACTCCCTGCAACATGTTCATCCCAGTTTGAAACAGTGTTATTCCGAGCCGCTTTTACGCTGGCATTCCATGGGGCCATGCGGGTGAGCGAACTAGTGGCGAGGAACAAGCAGGATGTGATGGGGGGACTGTGCCGAGAGCACGTTCAGATCAGAGGGGAGACAATGACTGTCTCGTTTTTCAGGTCCAAGACCGATCAGGGTGCGATGGGTGATTGCATAATCATACAAAGGATTCCCGGGTCCTCCATGTGCCCGGTGAGTTGTGTGGAGACATATTTAACACAAAGGGTGGCATCATGGGGGGGGGCCTTGTTGAGACACGCTGACGCCACCCCACTGACGAGGTTTCAGTTTCAGCGGGTGCTTGCGATGTCAATTACTGCTGCGGGCTTGAACCCGGGCGAGTTTGGGACCCATTCCTTTCGGATAGGGGCTGCTACAGAGGCTACAGCCAGGGGTCTGGATGTTGAACAAGTTAAACGTGTGGGGCGTTGGTCCTCCAATTGTTATAAAAGGTATGTGCGGTTGCACATGTTGTGAAGCTGTAATGATGTACTCACGCTTCTTGTTTTTGTTTGGTTTCAGTTGCGCAAGCCTACGAGGCGGGGCGGACTATGCAGTCGACCCAACACCGGGCCAGCGGTCAGACATCACCGGCTGTGAAAGAGGAGGTGTGGGTCGTGGGCCACTCATACGTGAGGCGTGCCGCGGACGTATTCAAAGCAGGTGACATGATTCACGTGGCTGGGGAATACGGGTACAGGGTGTCCTTCTACGGAAGGGGCGGACTCTGTATTGACCAGTTTCAATCATTTTTCGAGGGTTTGTTAGGGCGGAGGAGGTCACCGCCGTCTATAGTCATAGTACATCTTGGGGGCAATGATTTGGTCACCACTGGTAGACGACTTCTTCTTGAGGCGATGCTTTCCACTGTAAGTTGGTTGGCGAGGAGAGTTCCAGGGTGCACGATTGCATGGTCCCATATGATCCCACGAAAAGTATGGCGGGGGGCTATTTCTGTTTCTGCTCTGAATCATTCAGTAAGGAAAATTAATAACAAAGTGAGTAGGTTGTTCCGTTCCAATACACTGCATTCTATTTCGCATGGTTGTATTACTGGTGACAGTATGTATCTGGGGGATGGTGTTCATTTGTCCCGGGTGGGGAACGAGTTACTCATAGTGGACTGTATAGCTTGGCTACAGACCTTAAGACATGACCTTTAGGTAGGAGTGTTGTGGGGGGTCCGGATAGCCGGTCAACTATCCGGCCTGTGGCGGTAAGGTCATGATCGGTGAGCACTAATTGGTAGATCCCTATGAGTGGGCGTCACCCATTACGGATGGGAGCGCTCGAGGGAGGTGGCCATTGGCCCCTCAACGGGGAGGCGGTTCCTTCTAAGGATGGGCCGCCGAAAGGAAAGGAAAGGCGGTCAAGGCCCCTTCCTGGGTAGGAGGGGTTACAGCCCCCTCCTGGAGAATTTCCCGGGGCCAGGTCATCTGCGACGGCAGATGTGGTAAGTTGTGTGGGGTTTGGGAGGGGGGTCTACGCTACCTTCTAGATACCTCACACGAGTCCTCGAACGACCTTTAAGTGGCGTCGAGTTTAATGGGGCCCCCGTCAAGTCAAGGGAAATTGGTAGTGGCACTTGAGGTACGCCTCTGTGCGGTCGCCCCTCACAAGTGAGGGGGTCATTTCTGGTTTAGGGATCTTGACACCGGTTACGACCTTGCCGTTGGCCCTTAAACGTTAGGATGTACAATTTCAAATTACAAGTTAATATTTTGTAGGATGTTAGTTCGGCTAGGAGAACCTTTGTATTAGAGCATATGTTAAGGTTAGCCAAACATCGCAAATGTGGAAATGAAATTGTACATAATATGAAACTGTTATTTTCATGTTTTAATTTTGTTTCATATTTTAATAAATACGGCCGGGAGGGTCACTCCCTCCCGTCTTCCAAAAGTTCAGAACTGTTTCCGGTTTCCCATCCTTGGGGATTGTGTTGCGAGGGGGTGGCGGGTATCTCGGCCATATGGAAAGGGGCGACCATTCGGTCCCCCCGAACGTATGGTGGAGTACCACGATCCCCCCGGGAAGTTATTTTGGGCGGGAGGCGAGCCTCGGCTGGTATGCCCGAAGCGGCGTAGCCGGGGCGCGCCTTTTTCCCGCCCTGGAGTGGGCTGGCCTAGACACTGACGCGGCCGGCCACGCCCCTTGGGGCAGGCAGGGGCGGGTGTACGCCCGCCCTGAAGACGGATAAAAGGAGCAACAAGCCAAGAGAGCATCCTCTTGTTCCTGTGCTCTGAAGCTGCACCTCCTCGCTGCACGTGAGCTCGAGACGGAACGAAGAGCCAATTTTGACCCACCCACCAGCCCCTGAGGACAGCTACTTGTTGTGAATAAAGTTTTTGATGTGGTGACTCTATTTTCTTTCAGGTTGTGACGATTGTTGTGATATTTTGAATCTGCAATAAAGATGGTCATGTATTGGATATTTTCAAATAAAGTATTTGCACTAGTGTTGATCAATAATCATGCTTATAATATATAATTCTTTAGTAATTTAGTTTTAGATAGTTTGTCGTATTTATTGTCGGGCGGTAAGGTCATGATCGGTGAGCACTAATTGGTAGATCCCTATGAGTGGGCGTCACCCATTACGGATGGGAGCGCTCGAGGGAGGTGGCCATTGGCCCCTCAACGGGGAGGCGGTTCCTTCTAAGGATGGGCCGCCGAAAGGAAAGGAAAGGCGGTCAAGGCCCCTTCCTGGGTAGGAGGGGTTACAGCCCCCTCCTGGAGAATTTCCCGGGGCCAGGTCATCTGCGACGGCAGATGTGGTAAGTTGTGTGGGGTTTGGGAGGGGGGTCTACGCTACCTTCTAGATACCTCACACGAGTCCTCGAACGACCTTTAAGTGGCGTCGAGTTTAATGGGGCCCCCGTCAAGTCAAGGGAAATTGGTAGTGGCACTTGAGGTACGCCTCTGTGCGGTCGCCCCTCACAAGTGAGGGGGTCATTTCTGGCTTAGGGATCTTGACACCGGTTACGACCTTGCCGTTGGCCCTTAAACGTTAGGATGTACAATTTCAAATTACAAGTTAATATTTTGTAGGATGTTAGTTCGGCTAGGAGAACCTTTGTATTAGAGCATATGTTAAGGTTAGCCAAACATCGCAAATGTGGAAATGAAATTGTACATAATATGAAACTGTTATTTTCATGTTTTAATTTTGTTTCATATTTTAATAAATACGGCCGGGAGGGTCACTCCCTCCCGTCTTCCAAAAGTTCAGAACTGTTTCCGGTTTCCCATCCTTGGGGATTGTGTTGCGAGGGGGTGGCGGGTATCTCGGCCATATTGCTTTTTTTCAGTATGGGCAAGATGGATGCCATCTTATATTCAGTGGGAATATGTCCTGTACTGAGCACTCTAATTGCTGTCCACTGCAACCTCCTTCCAAATCCTTGTCAAACACCTCCTTAAAAATTGGAGAATATTTGGACTACCATTGGTGGTAGAAGAAAGATGTTTATCTCTACATGAGGTATCAAAGGAACCCCAATCGTGCCCATAAGCTCTGTTAGTGAACGATCTTGCAGAACTAAGTAAGGAGGTGGAAACTGAAAGAGAAATACCCTTCTTTATGATTCCCTCCCTTGCAACCTCCAGACCTACAGTCTAAGTCATGCCAAGATGTCTGGAGTTAGGAGAGGATATGACAGGGGAAAGGGAAATAAAGAGGAAAAAAAACATTCTTGTAGATGTCTCAAATGAGGAAATCTCCACTGGTTCGCTCTGTAGGCTTACCAGCACTCTGAGAAGTAGTGGAATAGGATTGAACATACAAATGAGTCCTTTCAGCCTTGTTGTACACAATATCTGAACAGGAACCAGGGGAGATGTGAGTCATTTGCTTCCGCAAATAGGTCCAACAGAGGGACACCCCAGTCATGCAAGTGTCACGGAAGATAAGAGGACTTAGTACAAAGTCCTGAGCATAGGGAAATCTTCTACTGAGGAAGCCTGTTAGGGTGTCAGTAGCCCCTGATATAATTGGTTGTGAAGTTCAAGAGGCTGTGTTCTACCCAGCTAAAGATCTCCTTTGTTATCAGATTTAGGGATTTGGGACATCTGCCAAATGCTGATTCAGTTATGACATGGCTGTTCTGCTGTCGGTCCAAATAACTTGGGGTTTTCCTTTTAGGAGGTTAGAACAAAACTGGATTTTCACCCCATATAGCCATAAGCTCCCTCCAATTGGAGGAACTCCCCAGTTCTGATAACTCCCAGAGCTCATGGATCGTTTGTTTGACTAACACTACCCACCAGTGCAAACTGAACAAGGTTCTCTAATAGGGGATCCACCACCAAAGATTGCAGTAGACAATTCTCTCCCTTCATTAAAGGATAAAGTCTACCTATGAATATGGGCACATCAACCCTGTCAGGGTCGATCCACTCACTCTTAAGGAATTCTGTAATGCAGGGTTTACTGGAAAGGAAAGTCTCTTGAATTACCAAAAACAATCACCCCTCGTATTATGCTGTTCTTCGTCAGTTGGTAGCTGCATATTAGAGCAAGGATAAGACATGAGAGGCTTAAAATCCTCCTTGAGGGTATAGTTCTCTTCGGTGCAGAAAGGTCCTTGGAAAATCCAGTCTCCTCCTTATCATATTCAGGAGAGGCCCAAAACAAACAGGATGATGACAAGGACACCTAATAAGCCGACCTATCAGAGAAGAGTGGAGAATCATGAGAAGCGAAACATTCTCCTAAAAAGGCAATTGTATACCTCAGAGAAGGATCTGAAAATGCTCTGTAAATCACCTTCCAGAAGAGGGAAAGAATGAGATCCTCTATCATTAACCCCATGCAGATATCTGTCTATGGTGGACATAACATGGAGCGACTTCTGAGAATGATTCCATAGCGAGTCAGAAGCCGTCTCCAAGGACTGAACATCACCGAAGCTCAGAGGGGTGGACCCTGTATATACCCCCAGGGGCCCTGACTATAGAAGGCTAAGCCTGTGGTGTCTCCACAGGTCTTCATGATTGTACAAGTTCTGTGGAACTTAGAATGTTTTTGTATCTAAAGTTCTTTTGGTCAGTTACTCTCTGGTAGCTGATGGATGAGGTGTTTTTCCATTAAACCTCCTTACTATCACATTGAAGTATTTGAGTAATCTTTTAACTTTTCACTGGCGACGACGGGCGAGGAAGAAAAGAAGTGGATTTAAGCACCTCAACCTCAAGCTAAGCAAGAAATATTATTATAGCTTGGTGGAGAACAATTAATTTACTTAAAAGTAACTGCCTTCTGTGAAACGGAGATTGAACCTGACTTATGACCGCAGTAAAGTACTAAGATGAATCGGAATTGAAAGACAGAAAAACTGAAGCGTTTTACCTCCTGCGGCTGTCTGTGCTGGATGAGAAGTCCAGATACTTCTCCTGCGGCTGTTTCAGCTTCAGACTGGAGTGCTAGGTGAGGAAGTCAGCAGGGGTGGTTTCTGTCTGTTTCTGTGATATCTCTGAGTCATTCGTCAGTGAGAAAGGCTGTTCAAAAAGTGGCGCATGTAACGGACATTAAACGTTCATTGGTTCATGCCGGAGATCTTCAGGCACGAGTTCCTTGCTGCGTATGATGAGGTATTAGAATCTCGCAAGGGGATTCAGTGATAAATAGAAGTCATCACCCAGAGACCGTTCTGAACGCGGAAGTTAGTTTTGACAAGCAGTGAACGAATTTGCTTAAAGATCGGAGGAAAATAAAAACAAAGAAGGGTGGAAGTTTGTTTTGTCAAGCTCTGCGCGAATGTACTTTTGATCGGAGGAATATATAAACAAAGAATGGATGTGCAGAGAAGGAAAGTAATTTTAATTGAAGAAATATTACTTTGAGTTTTAAATGGATTTACATTTTGGGAGGAAAATAACTCTGGAATAATTGTCACAGTTTGCTTTCTTTGAAAATACTGACATATAAAGAAGATTAATGACTGTTTTTTTTTACTTTTGGAGATTTCACACATGTAAAAAAAAGCATTATCAGTTATCATTTATTCAGTATGTCATAATTTAAAGTATTACATTTTTGATGACATACACATCAAAGAATCGTTTCATTTGGGGAATACAAAGGTTTGAGTCAGAATAAGTTTATTTTAACATTAATAATTAAATGTGTTATGATATATATTAATTTGAAAAAATCTAAACAGAGAGTAAAGTTATTGGTGCAATTGAAGTTTAGACAATTGTCTGAAAATGCAAGACGTTACTGCACCACCATTTTTTTAAGTGATCCAGGTGAACCCACTGTCAAATGGTGTAAGTGGAAGAAAATATTTGCACAATATGCAAAAGTATGTGGTACAAATCTGAGTGCAGAAAGATAATGTTCTCTTTTGTTACATTGTTTAGGAGGTGAACGCCAAGAGGTTTTGGGGAATTTACCAGCATTATCTCCACAAGAACAACGAGGTTTAGATGAATATGAAATCTGTTTATTGCAGTTAGATATGCATTATTTACCTCATGTAAGCACAATAATGGAGAGATATTAATTTGGATTAAGGGAACAAGGAAAATATGAAACTGTTGAGGAATATTTAACTGCTTTGAGAAAATTAGCTTCTAGTTGTGAATTTGGTGCAGCTAATGAAGAGAGGATGCGTGATCAATTTGTTCTCAAATGTAGGGAAGACAAAATTAGAGAGTAACTTTGGCTCAAAGATGAGCCACCTTTAGAAGAAGTGGTTGGTATTGCGAAAAAAGTAGAACACATGTTAAAATGTGTAAATGAATTAAAAGGTGACAAAGTTAAAAGTCAAACTGTAGTAGAGGAAGTACTGGATACTGTTTGTCAAGTCAAAAATGTAAAGGCTCCTTTGAAGGAGTTGAGTAAAGAGGATTCATCAAATGGAACAATAGTGTGTTTCAGGTGTGTAAAATCAGGACATAAGGCGAACTCAAAGTCTTGTCCTGCTTTGAGTTTCGTGTGTCATGGTTGTGGGAAGAAAGGGTATTTCATAAAATATTGTAAGTCAAAAGATAAGAAAATTATAAATAGAGATATAAAAGAAGTTATTTGTCAGGTAAAAGAAAAGGAATGTAATGATCATCCTGTTGGTAAAGTTAAGATTGATGGTACAGAGATAAGCATGAACTTTGATTCCTGTTCACATAATTCAATTATTTCAAAAGAAACATTTGACAAATTGTTTCAAAAGAAGAATAAATTGATGAAAATGGATTTAACTCCAGGTGGATATGGTGGACAACCCATAAGCATGCTGGGTTATTTTAATGCTTGCATTGAAATGAAAAAGAAAATGGTTGTTGGGAAAATGTATGTCTCTAAGGTTGGTGACTGTTTAATTGGATGGCCACATCAACGTTTATTAGGAGTTATGTTAAATCCGAATACTGATACATAGATTCAGATTCTGGAAACTAAATCTGAGATCAATTCTTTTGTAAGTGAATTCCCTCGTCTATTCAGAAAAAAATTGGAGTGTCTCAAAGGCTACAAGCATTGTATTACATTTTTAAAAAATGCTGTGCCAGTCATAGCCAAAGTAAGAAGGATTCCCATTGCTGTACAAGATAAGGTTGATCAGGAATTAGAGAAACTACAAAAACAGGGTATTATTACTTCTGTAGAAGCATCAGAATGGTTGGCACCAGTTGTTGTCGCCAACAAACCCAATGGTGACATCAGACTATGTTGTGATTTGAGATCACTCAACAAAGACGTAATTGTGGATAAATTTCCTCTTCCTTATTGTAATATCCTGTATATTGAGTGTATGCATATTTCCCACTACTCCATCTGTAGAACACTCTGGTGTGATGTAATTTGGAGTGTTGTTCTATGAAGCTGTCAGTTGGAGTAGGGCTGAGTGCCTAGCTGGACACTCCTGGTGGGGCTATATACTGATGTACTACTGATCTCCCATCTATCTACAATAAATCTATCTCAACATCACCAACCTGCGTGGAGTCAGTTACTACATTTATTTGGCGACGATTTGAACTAAAAGAACCTACATTTGCTACCTCTGAAGACCTCTAAAGACATCTTGTGTTCCTACTCTCAACTTCAAGCAACCTTTGAAACTACAATTTGCTCCAACTCTTCATCTGGCACACATCAGCCCCACCAGTGACCTGCCACCGGTCGCCCTCAACGCGCAAAGTGCCAGTTCAAGTTTAATCTGTGAGGGTAAGCATGTCTATGTCTGTGTTGTGTGTGGTCAATCTGCCATCAACACGCCTACACACTGTCTGGTGAAGAAGTGTGTCCTCACAAGTGTACGTCAGTTACAGTTTACTACAGCCTGTCTCAACGCTGTCAGTCTCTTTGCAACTCAAGTCTGCCAAGCTGTTTGTACAGTGTCTGCTCAAGCTGTTTGTACAGTGTCTGCAATCAAGGTAATTTCTACCTTTTGTCACAAGTGAGTTGTTGCAGTTTACAGAATTTCTGGCTGCTTTCAAACATGTATTCCCCAGCTGGTGGCAGAACAATATTGTTCCGCCATTGTTTGCCGGTTTAACTGTATTTTTTTTAAATGAAAGTGCGCGTGGTTCTTGGCACGCGATCTTACCGGCATTGTTCTGATGAGATCACCATTACCCCTCGTCCTGCCTCTTCGTGTTGAGCCTTTACTTTGATGCTCTGTCTCCCTGATGTGCCTTGCGCCATTCGGCTCAGCGTCAAAAACGTGCCTCCATTTAAAGTCTTTCTGGTTCTTCCTGTCAGGGGATGTCATCGCTCCGAGTATTCAATCGTCTGTGGGGACTTCTGGATTCTGTCAGACCTTGGAGTTACATGCTACTATTTATCATCATTAAATCGAAATTCCTTCTTATGAGGCCAACGAAACGAAGGTGACTGATGTTGTTTATTTTGGAAAAGGAAAATCGGCAAATCCGATGAAAGTGTTTTCGGTCCAGTATTACATCTTCAGGCTATTCTGTCATCAGTGCAGGGAACTGAAGTCAAGAATATGTTTATTTAAAAAAGAAAAATGTTCAGCTATGAGTTTTGGCAATCTAGGAAAATGTTTATTTAAAAATGTTCTTCTGAGTGACTTTTCAGCCTTTATAGTATTGTGAGGGTTACAGTCAGCATGGTGTTTCCAAGGTAATTACCTTCATGTGTGGTGTCTTCTATCTATGTATTTAGTAGTGCACATTGTTTTACCTCACAAGGTCCATGGAGTTTCGCTTATCTGATGTATAATATTACCGTCACAATGTGCACAATTTCTAGGTTTCAGTCCTGTTTTCAATATGCACACTCTGAACCTCAACCTGAGGTGTCATGTATTTTTGATCCTGTTAGTTCTGTGCAAAATTTTGACCTCTTCAAGAGGTTTGTTTTGTTGTTTGGTTAAGTGCACGCCTACATTGATAGGTTTACGGGTTGCGTGGTTCCTACCTCGCATTTTTTTTTTATACACAATTTCTGATCTCTCTGGAGGTGTGTTTATTGGGTCCGCCCATCATCCTGTGCATAACTTGACCTCATGTCGAGGTTTTTTTTTTTTAACACATACATGTTATTTTTACTCATAATATTACATGTATACCTTCACTTCAGTGCACAATTTTACCTTTCTTAAGGTGTCTAGTGTAGGTTAATGTTTTTTTTTGTCTACAATGCACAACTACTCATGGCATTCCATGTGTTTACCTTCATTTTGTGCACGTTCTAAACCTTTCTTAAGGTGTCTAATGAAGGTCAATGGTTTTACATCAATTGTGCACAAATGTTTTGGGTATCTCGTTTTTCCTCTGCACGTTCATATTTTACACTGTTGGGTGTATGGTTTGGGTTTTACTGCAGTGGTCTATTAATACTGGGCATTTCTTTATTGTGTTTTTCAAACTTATTTCGCTGTAGCCCAGTACTTTTAATTGTATTATTTATTCTAATGTTTTTTTTATTGTATAGAGAGGAAGGAATTCTAGTTTGTTTTTCACTTCTTCTCTATCCTCTCATTTTCTCCTGATGTGGTTTACTCTTTTGTGTACTTTCCTGGCCAGTTCGTGCACAGAGGGTTCTCATTGATGGTTTCTGTTTCTTCTCTTTATTTCTTTTCGCTTTCATTAGAAAGGAGGATGGGAAACGGGTTTTGTATTTCTGTTTCTTATCATCTAGCTTTACTTTGTTTCTCTAGCTTTACTTTGTTTCTCTAGTTCACTTCTCTTATTTTCTACCCTCTAGGTTTTTATCTAGTCTTGCTTTGTTTCTACACCTCTCTTCTGTTTATCTCTGTCTACATGGTTTTACACCTGAATATCTTCTTTTGCTTTTATTAGAAAAGAGGATATGTAATATCCTGTATATTGAGTGTATGCATATTTCCCACTACTCCATCTGTAGAACACTCTGGTGTGATGTCATTTGGAGTGTTGTTCTATGAAGCTGTCAGTTGGAGTAGGGCTGAGTGCCTAGCTGGACACTCCTGGTGGGGCTATATACTGATGTACTACTAATCTCCCATCTATCTACAATAAATCTATCTCAACATCACCAACCTGCGTGGAGTCAGTTACTACACTTATATTGATGAATTCCTATCTTCTTTGGGTGATACAAAGGTCTTTACAACTTTAGATCTTACACAGGCTTATCATCAGATTGAGTTGACGCAGGAGTCACAAGACCTGACAGCTTTTATCACTCCCATGGGTGCATTCAAGTATAAAAAAATACTGTTAGGTCTTGTATCTGCTTCGTCGGTTTTTCAAAGGGTAATGGCTTCAATTTTAAAAGGATTAAAATCGGTGAAATGTTATCAAGATGATTTACCTATTTTTGGAACTAATAAAGAAGAACATGATAAGACTCTGAGATCAGTTTTAAAGACGTTAGAGTGTGCTGGTCTTACTTTAAAATGTGAGAAATCCTAATTTTCTGTAAGTGAAGTAAATTATTTGGGGCATTGTATTTCAGCCTCAGGGGTGGTTCCTAAAGAAGACCCGGTAAATACCATACAACATGTAGCATCCCCTAAGAATAAAGAAGAGGTGGTTTACTTTTTAGGAATGGTTGAGTATTATGGAACATTTTTACACAATTTAGCAAGTAAATCAAGTAACATGAGAAACCTGCTTGGAAAAAAATAAAGAATTTAATTGGTCAGATGACTGTCAGAAAGATTTTGAGGATATCAAAAGGATTTCGTTAATGCACCCAATCTACAAGCCTTTATTCCTAATGAAGAAACTTTTGTAGTGACTGATGCGAGTTCAAAAGGATTAGGGGCCAGACGTAGGTAGGCATTTACCGGTCGGTAACGGCCGAATTCGGCCGTTACCGACCGGTAAATGCAATTTGAGATGTAGGGCCCTGTATTTTACAGAATCGGTAAATTTACCGATCGGTAAATTTACCGATTCTGTAAAATACCGAATCGGTATTTTTTCCGATTCGGTAAAATTGATATGTAGGTGGGACTCTTCTGAGTCCCACAAGCATTACAGATTCGGTATTTTACCATCAAATACTATTTGATGGTAAAATACCGATTCTGGTGTGCATGCACATGTGTGCATGCACACCAGTGCCATATGACAGGCAGACCTGCCCTTAGGGCAGGTATGCCTGCCACATGGCCCCCGAACCTTTTTTGGGGGTGCTAGAGGGTGTCAAAGTGACACCCCCTGCACCCTTGTCAGAATCGGTATTTACCGATTCGGTAAATACCGACCGGTAATGCCCCATTCATTCCTATGGGCTTCAAAGCCCATAGGAATGAATGGGGCATTACCGGTCGGTATTTACCGAATCGGTAAATACAGATATTTACCGATTCGGTAAAAGGAACATCTGGATGTTCCTACATATCCACCCCTCAGATTTACCGATTTTTAATTACCGAATCGGTAAAATTCGGTAATTAAAAATCGGTAAATCTCATTTACCTACATCTGGCCCTAGGTGCCTTATTGAAACAGAATAGAGGTGGACAAGAAAAACTTATTGCGTATGCATCTAGAAGTTTAAGGGGCGCGGAATTAAACTATTCTGTATAAAAAAAGAGGCATTGGCTATTTTTTGGGCTCTCAGAAAATTTAAAAAATGTCTTTGGGGCTTACAATTCAAAGTTTGGTCAGATCATAAACCTTTAAAGGAAATCTTTACAAAGAAAGGTTTAGATTTTATTTCTTCACAGATAAGGAAGTGGGTCATTGGTCTGCAGGAATTTAATTTTATTGTTGAATACATTCCTGGTATTGATAATATGGGAGCGGATTGTCTTTCACATTTGGTCTGTGATGTCACTGAAGAAAAGTTTGAGTAGGAAATTTTTGAGGATGAGGTTAATGTACGTGAAGTCACTTCTGGGGTCATACAGCTGGAGGAGTGGAAGGAAGGTATCAGAAATGATGATGACATTTCTAAGGTTATTGGTTTAATCTTAATTTAATATAATTTTGATAACTCTTTGTCCAAGGTTTGGCATTTAATTACGAATGAATTATCTGTTGAGAATGAGCTTCTGTTAAGAGGTACAAAGCTGATTCCCCCTAATTTTCTAAGAAAAAGGTTAGTTGAAGAAGCTCATCAGGGTCATTTAGGCATAGTAAAAACAAAAGAAAGAATTAGAAATTCGTTTTGGTTGCCCGGAATGGATCTTGAAACCGAACGTGAGGTGAGAGAATGTTTACAATGCAAATTAAGTGATAGGAATTCCCACTCCTCGAACTTCTCCCATGGTGTGTTGTAATCTACCGAATGGGCCATGGGAAGATGTTGCAATTGACATTGTGGGTCCTCTCTATGGTGAGCATCGTACTCCTTATCTAATTGTCTTAATTGACTTATATTCAAGATGGGTAGAGATATCTTCTGTCTCAGAGGTCACATCTTCTTGTGTAATCTCTTTTCTCAAAGAGATATTCAGGAGAGAAGGGTTTCCTAAAACTCTTTTATCTGATAATGGACCACAGTTTTGTTCTATTATGATTTCTGAATTCTTGTTGTCCTGTGGTATTACACACACAAAATCTTCTGTTTATCATCCTGAAACCAATGGAACTGTAGAAAGGTTTAATAGGGTAATAAAATAAAATATTCAGCTTTCAAGAGTAAATTCATTGAATTGGAAGGAGGAATTACAGAAGTGTATTTTGGTTTATAGATTCTTTCCTCAAATGTCCACACGTTAGACACCTTTCGAATTATTTAAAGGCAGAACCCCTAATACAAGTTTATGTCCTGGTTGGATGTCTTGGGGTAAAGGTGTTAAAGATAACAGTATTGGTGCTTGGAGACTTAGGGAAGAAAAGCTTCAATTAAAAAATAAATTGAATTTTGATGAAAGAATGAGGGTAAAAGAAATTACAGTCAATATAGGTGATATTGTCTGAGTCAAGGCTATTGTTGGAGCTTTATCTTGGTCTAAATATTCTGCCCCCATGCGTGTCATTAAATGTTTTAAAAATTCTGTAAAATTAGAAAATGGCAAAATTTGGAATTTAAATTGGGTTGCCATTCTAAGTAAAAATTCTTCAAATGGAAACTTTGAGAAAAGTATGGCTACTTGTTTAGGTGACCCTGATCATTCTCATTTCAGGAGTAGTACTCAGAAAAGAAGACTATGTAAAGTAAATATGTATGTGATTTTAAATTAACTTTTCAATTTCTTAAATTCTGTATACGAGGGATTTTTGCATATTGTTTTCATGTTCTTTTAGACTGTAAGTTATATACTTTTGTTAGAAGAATGAAGATGTGTGGTGTCTCCACAGGTCTTCATGATTGTACAAGTTCCGTGGAACTTAGAATGTTTGTGTATCTAAAGTTCTTCTTGGTCAGTTACTCTCTGGTAGCTGATGGATGAAGTGTTTTCGCATTAAACCTCCTTACTATCACATTGAAGTATTTGTGTAATATTTTAACTTTTCAAAGCCCAGTGCCTGAAACTAGAAAACAGGCCACAGAAAACCAGTACAAATGAATCATCACCCAACTGTTTGCTAAAACCACATAAAAAAGAGTGCAGGAAATGCAGGAAAAAAACAGAAAAAACAAATGTCGTGACTTTCAGTAGTAGGCAACTATAGAAGTCACAAGAAAAAATTGGTTCCTTTCTGTGGTTCTTGAATTAAAGCACAAATTACTTTAAGGACTAAGACACCTACAACATTTCTGATCTCAATGATATGTACCCAGAATTGTTCCACAATTATCTTTCAAAAGACATAATTTTCATTAAAATCAAATTTATTAAAAACTTCATCAGAATCCAATACGGTATATAATCAATAATTATACATTTAAAAGCAATCACAGTACATTAACATTCTGCACAAATACAAATACACAAAAAGTTAAAAAAGTAGCCAAGTTGTCGACGCGTTTCGGTGTTTGAGATAGATGGTACACCTTCCTCAGGACTACAAACAAATTTCTTCAATTCAAATAGCAGTATTCAATTTGCGGTCTCAGTCTAAATCCTGGGGATAGATAAATCTTATCCACTCTTATGATTCCGGTTTGTTCCTTTAAAAACTTTATATTTTACGGTAGCAGCCTTAGGGATTTGTTTGCAACCACATAGATATTTTTCCTGTTCACTGTTGACACTTAGGGTGGTTCCTTAGGCTGACTATGTAGCTGGTCATAGGAGCGTTAGATTTTCTTCATTGTGTGGAGACCGGGTTACCAGGCAGGTGGCGTGGAGCTTACAGAACGGAGACAAAAGGAATCGTCTTCCAATTTAAAAAAAAGAAGCACTCCATTTCCTTTAGACTAAAGCAAGACCTAAAGGTGGAAAAGACGCTCACTGGAGTTACACCCTGAGTTCTCCACACAATGAAGAAAATCTAACGCTCCTATGACCAGCTACATAGTCAGCCTAAGGAACCACCCTAAGTGTCAACAGTGAACAGGAAAAATATCTATGTGGTTGCAAACAAATCCCTAAGGCTGCTACCGTAAAATATAAAGTTTTTAAAGGAACAAACCGGAATCATAAGAGTGGATAAGATTTATCTATCCCCAGGATTTAGACTGAGACCGCAAATTGAATACTGCGATTTGAATTGAAGAAATTTGTTTGTAGTCCTGAGGAAGGTGTACCATCTATCTCAAACACCGAAACGCGTCGACAACTTGGCTACTTTTTTAACTTTTTGTGTATTTGTATTTGTGCAGAATGTTAATGTACTGTGATTGCTTTTAAATGTATAATTATTGATTATATACCGTATTGGATTCTGATGAAGTTTTTAATAAATTTGATTTTAATGAAAATTATGTCTTTTGAAAGATAATTGTGGAACAATTCTGGGTACATATCATTGAGATCAGAAATGTTGTAGGTGTCTTAGTCCTTAAAGTAATTTGTGCTTTAATTCAAGAACCACAGAAAGGAACCACTTTTTTCTTGTGTTGCTATTTTTCCCAGTCCTTTCTGGGTTTGTTAGGGAAAACTCTCTCTTTTGCTAAACTATAGAAGTCACCCCTCACTCATTAAGCCCTTCTCAGGAAGAGGGCTTTGAAATGTCTGCTAGAAGACTGCAACAAATGGAGGTAAACCCAGTGCTCCCAGACCAAAAATTCACTACAAGGGCGAACGGTAACTTTTAAATCGTCCCTGTCCTGCAATAACAATATTCTTGACAAGGAAAAGGAACCTTATTTAAATCAAGGGGGTGCCTTGCACCATTAAAGATGCTGTCAGACTGTACTTTTTGTGGCACCTCGTGCAGCCACCTTGCAACAAACATCCTGTATTAACCGGTTCAAAAATTATGCTACATCACGTAGTTCCAGCAGAAAAAACACGTTTCTGTTGTTTTAGTGTCTGTTTCTACTGATGTCTCTGCATGCCCTGAAAGCTGTACCCGCTCCACATGCTCTTCTTCCTGTCCTGTCTTACTCTCTCTAGGGCTTCACATGTGGACTTGTTCAACTTCGCATTTTCAGTATTACACCAAACAGACCGCACCCTCTGATGTTTTTTCAACTGTGGTACTGTTCGTGGATAGCAACGCTGGCGGTGCTGCTGAAAAAGCATACTATAAAACCTTGAAGCCCCTAGTGAATTGTGATTTAAAGCTAAAGAGTGAGCAGACTCATCAATGGACCATTGTGAGTAGCCGATTCAACACGTTAGATGATTCCTTAAAAAATTAAGAAACAACTCCAGTTCGGTGAGTGCACTTGACTCTGGTGTGCTGTTTTATGTTACTTTGTATTGTCCGCTACTGCCATTGCGTTAGCACTGTAGAGCTTTGTGGAGGGGGAGTATGTTTTAAAATCTAAACATTAGAAATGCAATCAGGTTAAAACTGGTTAAATGAAATGCATACTTTACTGATATTTTCGGTGCTTTAGGTGCAAAAATGAGCCATACATGCCAACTTCTCAGAATCAATTTCTACCAGTTGCCTCTTGCAAACTAACCAGATTCCTTTTCAGTATCCCTGCATGTTTGATGAACATGGACCATACTTGCCCATTTGAGCTCCTTACATGATCTGTAGATGTTAATTATATTTCATAAATCATCTCTTGCAATTTTGGTGATTGCATCCTATACATCTAAAGAGATGGCCTATCTATGAATTACATAACAGTCAATTTACTTTGTCTCCTGTTAGCTTGCGAAACGAATGTCCATGTATTTATTCTGGGATGAATGTTTTTAAATAATTATTGTTATTAAGGTAAACTCTGGATCAGTCCTACTTCACCATCACGGCTGTATGCACTTATATTGTTATTACTTTCAGCACTCTGATTAATCTCCACTGCCTGGTACTTTCTATCACCTGCCTAAACCATCTATGTGGTTCTGACAGTGGGGCCATGACATCAATCCAGTCGAGATTAACACTCTGATGCACCCTCCTGTTAAGCACCTTGAGCTCCGCAAGGCTTACATGGATCAACCAGCCTGCACTTTTCACTTTCTTTCCTTCTTTTCGAGTACCTTAGAAGTATCTCCACAGCACAAAACTGTTAACACTTTAGGGACTCATTTTTGTCTTTCCTTCCTAAAATAATTTTAAACATTGTTTACAGGGTGAAACTCTTTTTTTAAACATTACTGATTGTATTATACATCTTCTTGTAAGCTTTTATCAAACGTTGTTGGTAACTCTATTTATGTGTAGTTGTTTCATCTGGTTGCACACATGTAATGGTTTTAATTAATCGATCATGAATAAACTAACCTTCCTACTCTCCATTTATTTTTTCTGCAGGTGTTATGTTTTCCCATCTCAACCCATTTTTTCCCCTCTTATCCTATCCTCTCATTCCTCAACTTACTCTCCTGATTCCCATCTCATCCCACCCCTCACTTACCTCACCAGCCCATATTGCATAGGTACTCACAAGCCTTTTCCCAGGGGCCAAAAAGTATGGTCTGTGGTGTGACTGAGGGCTGTAATGATGATGTACCAGCAAAGTGGGGTCCAGGAGGCAGGGAGTGGGTGGAAGGTGATCATAGTGGAAATGGGGAACGCAGCAAGCTCTGGGGGCAATATTTTGTAATTAAATCTAGAGCCCATGGGTCATGTGGCGACCCCAATGGGGGCATTATTTTATGCAGAATAGCAAAACAAAGTGCCTCAAAAATGCTGCAAAAGTTCCACATTTGTGCCTCAAAATGTCCATATTTGTGTTCCAATATTTGCTAATCCATGCCACAATCCAGGGGGTCTGAATATTGGCAGAGTAAAAACACGCAGTGCTCCACAGCCAGCACAAAGAGGTATTGGAGGCAGATCCAAAGCTCAGCAGAAAGAGCAAGTAACGTGGCACACAAAGAAACACAACACCATGAAGAAACAAAGAACCCGAATTAAATTACATAACTTCAAGGGGCCTAAGTGCCTGAAGGGATGGAAGTTGTCACACAAAACCTCAATAACAGCCCTAAATCAGAAAGGGAAAAAAAGGCAAAAAAGGAGCAGGAAGTATTATGGGAGTAAAATGGTTTTATGGATAATTCCTCTATCTGCCTATAGAAAGAGAAGACCGCTTTAAAACAGAGGAAGCGAAATAGTGAGAGGGTGCATTCACTCATTGAGTAAGTAGTGGGATGAGGAAGGGAAAGAGGAGGTAAGGAGATTGCTGCAGTTTCAAAATTACATCATTCAGTGGTCCTTTTCATGACTAGATGGGTTCAATTCAACTTAGTGTTATGCAATTGGTGTTCTTGCAAATTTCATCCACTGAATTGTGCGGTTCCGGTATTAATTTTTCTGAGCAAAGAGTTTGCTTGTTTGTATTTGCTGAATTTGAAACAAGCTAAATTTCCTGTTGTAGTGCCTAGGAGGGATTACGGGGCATATTACCAAGCAATAGCGATAATTATCGCTATTGCTTGGTTAGAGATAAAAAATTATCCCCGAGCTGCGGCGGTTATTATCGCAGATAAACCTTGGTATTACCAAGGTTTATCTCAAATGCGATAAAAATCGGCAATAAAGCATGAATATCGCTGAAAAATCAGCGATATTCAGGCATTACCAAGCTAATGCTTTTAGCCATGTTATCCACCTCCCATTGGATAATATGGCTAAGAACTGCTCCTGGGCAGGTGTTAGCTTTTGGAGATATTCGCGCTTAGCGCGAATATCTCCAAAAGTTGGTAATAGGAGATAGCGATGTTAGCGACTGTTTCCAGTCGCTAACATCTTGGCACGCCCACTTTGCCTGTCATTAGTGATACATTTTTCTGACATGCAATGTGGGGCCCAAGATGGTCGCTATCTCCTACTAGCTGTCGCTAACTGGTGTTAGCGACAGCTAGGTAATAGGGAGATCATTTTATCTCCGCTTTCTTGGCTTTAAAAGCCAAAAAAGCAGAGATAGATCCCTTGATAATCTGCCCCTACATTCGAGGTTTGTGTGATGTTTGCGTGATGCCAATTTCACCTTATTAGCACGAATGCTGCTAAAAAAAAAAAACTTTTATCTGGCCAGACATGACGTGTCATACTGTAGGTTTAGGGTTTATTTCTAACTTTAAATGGTTGATGAAACTGAAAACAGGCATCCTTTTTCATGAAAGACCAAAAGGTTACGACTCTTGCATTTATGTTGTAACATTTTCATCAGCAAGAACATTTTTACTAAAATCCAGCAATGAACCACATAGTCTGATAATGTATTTTATGAACATCCTTATTTGTAAGCATATTTATTTTCATTACCTCCTCTTTCACCTTGTGCAGTCTGGCACTGCTTTTAGCATGACAGAAAGTACATTTTGTTCCGTCTTTCTATACTAGGAGTATAAAAAGAACAGGCAAACAAAGCGAACACAACATAATGCCCGGGTTTAGCAGGAAAGTTTAAAAGGTAATTCATCAAACAAAATATTAGTAAGCTACATTCTCTTATGGCAGCGGAAGTCCAAAAAAGTAAACTACATTGTAGATGCTCTCGGAGGAGACATACATTTTTGCAGTCGCTAGTAAATTTATATATTTTGATACTTTCTAAAGTGCTTGTCCTGTCGTGGGAGCACTTGGGCCCCTACAATAGTGTTTTTTTACGGGCACACATATGCTCTGAGTCCTTTCAACAGAAGGTCACATCAACTGTAATGTTAGTCATTTTGGCTAGGAATTAGCTACGGTAAAAGTGGGCAATAAAAAAAATTAAAGAGACATCCATATTTCCCATAAAACGTAAGCCAACATTTTGGAGCATCTACCAAAGATAAAGGCTAAAAAAGAAATAGAGCTTGAAGGCTAAAAGACATTCTAGACTTTTTTTATGAGAACTGTATGACTCTCTTTACAGTAGTGCCTATTCCAGAATGCCTCTCATTTTAAATGTTTTTAAATACGCATTAAGTAATTTTCCACTTTTTCCACTCTCGTGCCTTCCATATATGTCTTTTCCCTCAGGTCTATACTTTTAGGTCTGGCAGGCTGCTTTTGTTTCCAGTTCTTCAAAATAGCCATTAAGTAAGCTTTTGCTCTAGACCCGAAGAGTATAGTCTTCTCCTCATTCTATCGCCTGTTGATAATTCCGCACCAAATGGAGTGTTTACGCTTGAATGCACTAGGAGTCAGTTTGCATCTTAAAGTCAGACATTCATCATGCAGACATTAATATTTGACTAACATTTGTGTCAATGCAAGATGGGAGCAACCTGCTACGCTCTGCGCAACCACAGTGATAAATACTTCAGATGTTATGTTATGTTACTAAGAATTTGTGTCCTGGCGCTAAACTTCCTGGGCAGGGCTAAATGTGAGCTCTTGGCTAGCTAATTTGCGAGCTATTGCTGGAATAACCAGGTTTTCAGTAACTTACTAAATGGAAGAAGGTCCTGCATCTGTCTGAGTGCCAGAGGAAGAATGTTCCAAAGTTGTGCTGCTTGCACCTGAAAGGAGCGACTACCGGTTCGAGTATGGGAAAATTTAGGGATACATACTAATTGGAGTGCAGCAGATCTCAGAGCATGACGCCGGTGATATAATTGAACTCCTTTCCTGAGTTACGGGGCCCCCGTCCCATGGAGATATTCAAAGGTCAAAACCATGGCCTTAAAAATGATCCTCTTACGGATCGGAAGCCTGTGCATGGCTTTTAAATGGGAGGACATCTGTGTTCTATGGCCAAGCATAAGTATTGCCCTGGCCGCTGCATTCTGGACTACCTGTAGGCGTGTCAGCAAGTATTCTGGGATTCCCAAGTAAAAAACGTTAACATAGTCCAGTCAAGATGTAACTAGCGCCTGGACCAGACTTTTTCTGTGTGCTACCAACAGAAGGGGTAAGAACTGCTTGAGCATCTAGAGCACTTCAAAATAGAAACCCACTACAGCTTGTACTTGTGAGTTTATGGATAAATTATCCTCCAACCTATCTCATAGGTTTTAACTATCTTGACCGAGAAGGTAGGGGATAGCATGTCCTGGGGCCACCAATTTCGCCACACATTGTCTGAAGGGAGGCCAAAAAGTATAATCTCCGATTTGTCGGAAGTACATTTATGTTGGTGTAGTTGGAGCCATGAGAACACCTCTGAAAGGCAGGCGTTTATTGCTTCCCCTCTAAAATCTGCCTTCTTATCACAGGTGAAGAGCAGTTGCGTATCGTCAGTGTAAGATACAATTTTGGCTCCTTGGGCTTTGGCCAAATATGCCAAGGGGATAAGGCCTTCATTGCTATGCCCGATATGTGCTGACAGCATCTCCTGTTCCCTGTTCTCCCTGCATACTTGCAGGCCGGTGGGAACCCTCGGAGACTGTCTCTCTCTACCAGGTTGCCATGGCTGTGTTTTCCTGTTATACACAAGTGGCCTCCATTTAGTAAGCACAACACTCGCTTCATTTATCTCCATTGCAAAACATTTTTTCAGCATTCTCGGTGAGCATTTCCTTCAATTGTGGCATTCTCTTTGGATACCTTGATAATTTGATATTTCTACATGCTCAATACTCTTAGTGGCTGATTATTCGAATGAAAGAGTTTTATTTATCTGATTTGTCCCACAATGGAGATTTCTAACAGACATTGTGTAATTCAATAGTTGCATATTTCCATTGGAGTCTTACTTCAGATGAGACATGCCGTTTTATTGACAGTCATGCTCTACTTTATCTGATGATTTATCAATTCATACATTGGCTTTGTGTGTGACATTCACTTCAAGGTTAAGGCTGTCTCACCAACACTGCAGCTGCTACTTGAATCTAGAGTCTTTGATTGCTAAGTGGTTTTATTAGGTCTCCTTTTCCCTTGCTTTCCTGCATGTTTGCAGTCTGGTGGGAATTATTAGAGAGCCCTTATCTCCTACCTATTCCTGTGAGGATACCTCTCAGTCAAATGTGAATGATATCTTAACTGTATCCCAGTATTTTTCTTACCGCCATTATATTTTACGGGCAGGATTCGACCCTTTCACAAAACTTTCTAAACGCTCTGTACATTTTATCAAAATGTCTAGTAACTTACATGTTACTGCTAAACCATGCTTTTCTGGTGCTAAACCCAAGAGAGCAAAAAATGACCCTCCATCTCCAATTCTGATCTTGTTCTAGACATTATTTTAGACGAAGTACGTGCCCTTAAACTTTTCATGAAAATTACAACAAATTGAGGATCATTGAATTATTATGGAGGGCAAAATGATTGAGATGGAACAATGTGTAGGTCACCTTCAAGACATAGCTATCAAAATTCGCGTGATGGAACAAGAAATACAAAAACATAAATTGCACAATGAAGACCTTGAAAACCGAAATAGAATGAATAATTTTTGTCTTGATGGTCTACCTGAAAATATTAAAGGCCTTGACCTTCCAACCTACTTGAATACATTTCAACCTGATCTTTTAGACCTTCAGCCTTCTTCTCCTCTAAATATTCAAAGAGAACACCGGCTGGGCCACATTTAGCCTTATTCCACTAGACCTCGAGGTATCATGATGCCCTTCATGGAATTTACTGACTTGATGAGAGTCTTGAAAGCCACAAGGGTAAAGCGTTGTCTTGTATAGTCAAAACATCTTCATTTTCTCAAGATATCTTCAAATCAACGAATGCTAGGAATAAAGACTTTTTAGCTCTTCATCCTTAATTAAGACATCTGAACATGAGCTATGGCATTTTACATCCTTGTCATTGTAAAATTACTTATGAGGATGTCTCTCATATTATTAAGGAACCTATGGGTACACATACATAATATTCTTAAACTGCTCATTTTCTGCCTGGTTTCTCTCCTATTTTTGCTGATTTCTTAATTTAACTCAAATTAGCTCTACTCTTTTTTTTCCTATCTTCATCCATGTCTTCCTTGCTAATAGTGCTGACCTGCCGTATACTCATTCTCCTTCCTTTTTACTTCAGATCTGGCTTCTAGTCTTTGATCTGCTTCTTTTCTTCTTTCTTTTTCTAATTCTTAGTTTTATGTTTTTATACCTTATTTGTTTTATTACATCATGTCTTTCTTTTTGTTTCTTTCTCCTCCCGCTTTCTGTTTAATTATATGACTGTTTATTTGTATCATATTCTTGTTCTTTTAGCAGCATCTTCATGTTATTATTTTGTTGATATGATGTCTTTCTATTTCCTTTATTGTTTTTGCAGTGTGTCTTCATGGTTCCAGTATCCTTGTTCCTCCACAAGAATATGTTTAATGTTGTCACGTGGAACGTTCGTGGTTTTTGCATTTCGCATTTATCGAAACCTGATTGTCATATTGCTCTTTTTCAAGAATTGCATTGTAATGATTCTGACTCACTTAAACCTAAACATCAATGAGTGGGTCAAGTTGCGTTTTCTCCTGCTGTTAATCGCAAGGGTTGTGATGCTATTTCATATCATAATTCATTAAATATTCAAGTTTTAGCAACCAAATGTGATACGAATAGACAATGGGTATTGCTTAGTGCTATTATCTTTAAAAAGCAAACTACTTTTTTCAGTATTTACCGCCCTGGTAAATCTGACCTGGATTTCTGGCACAATGTTGAATTAAAATTATCTTCCATTACTAATCATCCCATTATTGTAGCAGGTGATTTCAATTATTGGTTAGACCCATTTTCTGATGGGAAATCTAAATGTAAATATAAACGAGATAAATCGGATAAATCATTTCAATCTGCTTTTGTCTCTCATCCATTCTTCGATATATGGTAAACTTGTAATCCTGATACATATGATTTAACATATTTCCCAAATGTTCTTCATATTATGTCTTGAATTGATTATATTTTAACCTCCAAGTCTTTACTTCACTCTATCCAATCTTCTGAAATTGGTTAGATTTTTATTTCTGATCATGCCCCTGATTTATCTACTTTTGATTTATCCCTTAATACTACTAAACATGCTCGTTGCATATTTTATAATTCCCTATTATCTGATCCAACTTTTATTTTGAAGATAACTCTTTTATTAGCACAATTTTTAATTCAATTTAATCAACCTACTGATCCTCTGTTCCTAATAACTGGGATGCCTCAAGAGGCTCTTTTGGAGCCTTAACTATTGCTTATAGTGGCAGAAAAAAAACGATTGAACTCCCAATACCAATATTCTTTACAACATATTAAGACACTTGAACATACTTACTTCTTTTTTAAATCACCTTCTCATTTACGAGATCTAATCAAAGCTAAATCCTCCTTACATAAAATAGCTATTGTTGATGCATTTAACATCATCCTCAAAATGAAGTGTAGATAACACAGGGTCAAAATAAAAGCTGGAAAATGTTGGCCAATAATCTAAAGTTTAAATCAGAAAAGAAAAATATTGGACCTATCCAAAATGAACATACAAAAACTTTATTGCTCTCTGGCTCTGACATTGTTAATGCTTTTCAATCTTATTATGAATCATTACATACGGAAGAAATGTATCCCTTTGAACATACTACCCAAGAATTTCTCAACGGCTCTCCTAATCCTTTATCTATGCTGGACACTATGGATATTCTTGGAAAGGATATAACTCTCCAAGAGATTTTGGATGCTATTAAATCTTTAGAGAAAGCCAAAGCCCCTGGTCCTGGTGGTCTCTTCATTGAACTATGTTCTTCTTTCTCAACTCTTTTTGCTCCTTAAATGCTTGCACTCTTTACTTTCTTTTTATTAAAATCTAAACCAGAAGGTTATTTTATAGATGCTGTTATTGTTATTATTCCTAAACCAGATAAAGACCATATCCTTTGTAAAAATTATTGTCCAACTTCACTAATTAACCATGACTGCAAAAGTTTTGCGAAAATCCTTGCCTCTAGACTTGAATGTGTTATTCCTTCTCTTATAAACCTGAACTATCTGGTTCTGTTAAAGGCAGACTTGCCTCAGACTATGCTATAATGTTCTCTAATAGTCTTACATTGTGAAAAAATATCCCTCTCTTCTTGCTGCATTATCACTTGATGCTGAAAAAGCATTTGATCATATAAATTGACAATTTATGTTTAAAACTATTCAATGGTTTGGTGTCGGTCCTAAATTAATCTCCTTTATTGAGCTTCTGTACTCAGAGCCACATACTTTTGTTTTTGTTGATGGATGTTCTTCCCAAATTTTAATTTACATAGAGATACTAGACAGAGCTGTTCCCTTTCCACTTTAATATTTCTTCTTAGTTTAGAACCTTTTCTGGAACGTATTCATTGTAATTCTTCTATATCGGGATTTCAATGCAATTCTCTTGAAATTAAACTCTCAGCATTTGCGGACGATATTTTGATCTATATATCAAGTACACTGTCCTCCTTGCCTGCCTTTTTGCAAGAGATTGATTTATATTTTAAGTATCTGATTATAGACTAAACTTCTCTAAATCCGAAAGTTTACCATTAGGTTCTATATACTATCAATTTATGTTCTCTAGTACCAACTTTATGCGGTGTCCCTCCAAGATTTAGTACTTAGGTGTCTGGTTCTCATCCTCTAGCTCCCATACTCTCAATTATAACTTTAATGCCATAAAGCTTAAAATCCAAATCTTACTCAATACCTGGTCCCCTCACCTTTTATCCTGGAGGGGTAGATTGGATACTATTAAAATGATGATTGTCCAGCATGTCCTTTTTCTACTTTGTTGTACTTCCATTCAAAATTCCTAATTATTTATTTTCCCAAATCAGCTCCCTTTGTACCAAATTCCTCTGGAATAAGAAAAATGCTCGTATTGCCTTAATTAAATTATTTAGACCTAAAAATGAAAGTAGTGTCCGTTGTCCTGATTTAAAGTTATATCATACCGCTTTTCAAAGTCTGCAATTTTATGCTCCGACCAGAAACTATCTGGAGTCCCCTATACCTTTTTGGATTAATTTTGAACTTTCTTTGCTACATGAATTCTCTTTTCAGTATGTTATTTTTATGACTAATTGAACTCATATTTCCAAAAACCCTATTTTAGAATTCTCCCAACATATACTACGTTCTCTGTTCACCATGGTTCTGATTTGTATTCTTCTTTTCTTGCTTCTTCTTTTTGGTACAATAAATATATTAAGTTTAGTTACAAATCATTCTATTTTAAGGACTGGAAAGAAAAGGGTATTCTATACTTTCATCAGTTATCCTCACAAAATCATGTTACTCCTTTTATTGTACTACAAGAATACTATGGCTTACCCAGCTCTCTCTTACCCCAATATACACAGCTTTCACATGCACTTCAATCATTTTTACTAACTAATAATTTTCCCTATTATTATACTCCCTTTATTCCTTCAACACCTCTACACAATATTGTTTGTGATTCTAATCCTAAAGCATCTCTCCTATATAAGCATTCATCTGCTCCTATTTCTGGTAGACTTAAATCGTCTATCAAATTGACATGGGAGCAAGACCTTCCTGTATTGTTAGCTACTCAACAGTGGGATAAACTATGAAAAAACATTTTTACTACCTCGATAGCTGAAAATATTTCTTAATCTTTCTTTTTTGTGTACAACAGAGCTGTGCTTATTCCTACTCTTATTCACAAATTTAACTCTTCTGCTTCAACTTTATGGTGGTCCTGTTTTTCCTCCAATGGTACACTATTACACAGTTTACATTATTGTTCTAATGTTTTTAGTTTCTGGAAATCTATTTGGTCTAAATGTTCAACAATATTTAAATGTAACATTCTTCTCCCAATTTAATTTTCTCAACCATTCCTCGAAACCTATGTTATTTCACCTTTTTATTGCACTTGCCTTAAAGGTTATGCTTACATGTTGGAAAGATAATTCTAAATGATGTCTGTTAACATGGTGGAATCTTATCTGTGATGAATGTAGAATATCTACTGTTTGTTCTTCATTATTATTTCAGAAAATGAAGTCTGATTTACTATGGTTACCTTTCACAACTTATTTATCTTCGCACTCATCTTTGTCCTAACTTTTATATTTTCCACTTTTCCTCTCCTACTTTCCCTTATCTTTATTTTAATTTCTCCTCCTTTCCTCCTAGTCTCTTCTTCTTCATTCTTTTATCTCCCATGTCTATCTTTATCTATAAAACATAAAATCAATTCTTGTTAGACATATACCATATTTATTTTTCTGTATCTCCTTATTAGATTGCATTTTATAGTTCTTTCATTCTAATGTTATGGTTTTATTTCTTAATCTTTAAGAATTGTATTCGACTATATTATTATATTCCTTCCCCATGATGTCTGTACTTTCTTATATTCTGTTTAATTGCAATAAAAATGTTTAAAAATAAATATAAATTTGTCTAACATTAATTCTGTATAAAAAGAAAACAGACTGAATGTGAGCATGACATTTATATTGTCACCTTGTTGCATTGTCCCTTCACAAGTAGGGTTGTCATACTACATGATGGCCTACCTGAACTCTTACGTTTAAGTACAATTCAAGCAACAACCTTGGGGTCAGGCCTCCTTAATGGTAAACACCACTTTATTCCCTTCTCTCCTATGTTGATCTTGGGTGCCCTGTGCCTAAGATATGTGCTCCTTCCTCCACACCCTCATTCTTTTCTGCTCTGCTCTCCAATCCTTACTACTCTCACTTCTTCATTTTTCTTGCCCAGGGTCAGCTACTTCCTCCTCCACACCCCATTCCTTCTTCCTCTTACATCAACTCTCGGAGTCATGAGCTCTGCAAGTAAAGACTCAACCCCACTCTGCGCAAACCTCCCCCTGGAGCTCCAAACTGCCACTTGCTTGTACCCAGCCCCTTGTCCCCCACTCCCTTGGTGCCTGGAGTATGAGCTCCAAAAGGACAGGAAGGCTTCCTTTCACTGCCCCTCTCTGCTTCGATCTCCACCCTGGTGCTCCATTCTCTCATGCTCCCTCTTCCCTGCTCTTTTCTCCCCTCTTCTACTTCCACAAGCTCTGTCAGGACAAATTAATTTTTTGAGTTGTACAGTGTGGCATTCATAGGCATTGCAACAATCATATGTAGTTATCTTAAGTGTCGAATATTTTTGGGGCTTGTTTCCAACAGATAGGCCCGTTTCTTTTTTGTTTATTTCTTTTTTAATATACTGTTACAAATAAGTATAGGTTTTTTTTACATCTCTCAAGAATATCAGGATGAATTTGTAAGGGAATGTGTTTAGTAAAGTATGGAGAGAGTCACTGATCCCTTTGTGTGTGATACCTCCACAGTCCTTTGAAAACTCCTACTCAAAATCTTAAGTGAGTAAGAAAAGGTACCTGTGCAGCATATGCGCGGTGAACCCGCAACCATAGGAATATGAATTTCAAGAAATACATTCATTCCTTGGATCTAATTTACCTACACATGAAATGAAACTTTTAAAATTGCTTCGGGGGCCACAAATGTACAACAGCGTTTAACATTGAACTTTGAGCTTCAGGTGAAGTGATTGATTTGTCAAATGCATTGGGTGGTTGTTAATATGCATATAATGATCTAAACATACATTTTAGCATTTACAGAGCGCCTTGAACAATTTAGCAACAATTGATTGTGAGTGAAGTGGTGGGAGGGAATATCAGAAATGTAACTGAAATTCTGCCATAGGAAACCATTGACAATTTCTTTAGTAGACTTTTTTTTAAAAAGTAGTTAAATCTTTGACACTGATATAAACAATATAACAGTTTCTTAGATCAACGACAAAAAATAATGGAAACAAGTATATCAAACTATATTAACTGTGTTTTTGTCAACTTTTCTAAATGTTTTGAAAACAGTCTAATTGCATCATGATGTGCTTCTGCCCACCTGGAATTTATTTCTCAATATACCCTTAGTGAAATCTGATGTCAATGTCATTGTCTCCACCACACATGTACCCATCACTCAGTCTCCTTATGATCATGCCCACTGTTCAGCCTATTTTACAACCAGGCTAAACTGGTACTATCTTTAATTGGTGGCTTGGTTAGGTCCTGCAAAATACTGCATGACTATGGTAACAGATGGCACTTTGATTTTGCCTCCTTGGCCACAGTGAGCCACATCTGCATTTTTCTAGAGGCTTTTCCTTTCAAAAACAGAAAAAAACTAAAACACTGCAGATCATTTGCAAACTGTTAGTAATCTGCAAAAAAATTGCAAAAAATATTTAACATGCTTGATCTAAGAATTAAGCTTTTCCTCCAGATTTGGACTGTCCCTACTATATCTCTATATATAATATGTCTTTGTCTCAGTGATCAACCCTGTAATGAAATCACCACACTGTATGAAAATCTACACTTTTTCTACAGTGTGTCTGTTAATAATAAGTAGCATCTGAAAAGGTCTGCCAATGTAAGAGGTGGAATGCATCACTGCAGGCTCTGTCTGATAGAGAGCAGCTGGGTTATCAGGGTCCTTGGAAGAGAAGCTCCCATGAGGTAAACATGTGTGCCTCTCTGTCTCAGAGAGCTTGAGGCATTATGTTTGTATTGTTTTGCAGCATAAAAATGAGAAGTGTTTCCATTGGTTTCTGATGGAGCATGATGCAATGTTTGAAGAATATCATTGCAATTCTTACAGTCAATATGGGAAAACACAGATAAGTAAACTCTAGGACTAATCTAATTTTTATGTTATATATGAATATATGTATGAGAAGTGCACTAGCACAACATTTAACATGAGCAATACATTCTTATGAATTTATCTTTATAGTGCAATGAAAGAAATCAGGAATACTTAATGAGGACCTCCAATTCTCCATCCTACAATCAGTATTACAGTTGTAAACCTAAACATGCCCAACCTACGCATTCCCATTCATGATGTTATGACACTTGAGCACCTTTGCATCAGTAATACCTTTATGCTGTTATGCCCTCTGCAGTCATCTCTAAAGATTACCTTCAACCTATGGACTAGATGAAACAATATTTGCCTGCCAAAACAAAACTCAACAACTTAATCCTTCTAGTTCTTACCTGAGCAGGCATGTATCATCCACCACCTACCCCTGTAAATGTATGCAGCAATTAATGCAGTAGTTTCTTCAAAAGAACTACATTCTCATGGTCCTAACAGGCCCACACGGGAAACACTTGGTTTTCATTTTGAGTGGAGCCAGCAGATTAGCAAAAGGATAAGCAACATGAAACGGGAAGAAGACTACATGATTTAAAAATTCAAAACAGAGGTCAGCATAAATCAAAGTAGTGTACAGTGTCATTTACTAAAACAAGCAGCATGGATGGTAAACAAAACCTACATACAAATCTGGAGGTTTCTTCGGAAGGTAGATTCTCGCTGGGCGTCAATTGTTAATGAAGTTCTCACTATCTAGCACCAAACAACAGAGGGCAGTGGACCTTAACACATTGCTGCATCCACACCATAAGCACTCTAATTGAAGTCAAATGAATAGGTTTATCTCATATTGTGTGAAATATTCTATGTGCATCCTCTGCCCTAAGGGATGCTACCCTCACATAGGGAAATATTTAACAATACTGCAGTAAGAGGTGCACCACGTACAGAACAAATAATCATAAAATGTTTGAGAAATAGTAACAACAAAATTCACAAATCCGAATGATCTCCTTTTATTAAAACTTCTTAAAAAATACTCAGAGCACCAGCAAATGTTTTTCATCCAGCATACGAATGACTTCTCCAGGGCGGAATTACTGCAGAATAACTCAATGGCGTCTGTTCTCGTTACTAAATGTATAGAGAAACTGTCTGGTCAAGGACTGTAATTCCCAGATGGCAAGGTCCAAAAGCATTAAAAATTGAAAAACTAAGCATAGACTAACTTTCCACCCCCTTGATGGTTAAGTGAATTAAGTGTTCCAATCTGTGTTTCTGAAAGGCCATGCCCACCCTATGTGAGGGCACTGCAATCAGTGCCACAAAGTCCAGACCTGAGGAATTCCCCCAAGCATCGAAGTGTGGTCCGAAAGCCTTGGTCTACCTTTGAGTATTATTTTAATTTATTTTCCGCACGATAATGTTCAATGGTCAGAGTAAGGTTGTGGTGTGGGTGACTGTCCATTTGTTTTTCCCTACTCCTATATTATTTTAGCATTACTTACACCACACTCACCCAGGAAAGTGTGAGATCTGTTGATGGCATAAAAAGAGTACAGAACAATAGATCTCACAATTGTGGGAGAGAGGGTTGAGCTACCAATCAACAGATAGACAGGAGGAATTATGGAAAAGTTGAGAGGCAGAAACACATCATTTATCAACTCCATGAGCACTGTACCTCTTTACTGGAAGGAAGATGACAGATAAATAAACCTTTTGAAACAGCCTTCAGCAGGCCCAGACTCCGAAGTTAGGTAATGGTTACCTAGCAAGGAATTCAAAATAGGGTGGACGAAAATAATAATAAAAAAAGTAAAAAAGAAATACTGTATAAAAATGGCTAAACGTCATTCTGGCATTGGTCTTCTGGCAGAATAGAGGGCCTGTGAAATTGGATCATAAAATTACAATATTTGAAAGTCAACGTACACATTGTGCACAAAGAATCAGAGTGCAGAACACAAACTGGTGTATAATTAGCTGAGTCAATCTATCATCAGTCCTAGACAACCAGAGAACTACCTACATGCACCCTGAATGATTGACCAGCCAAATAGTAATACAATTAGGTATGCTAAACATTGTCAAACATATAATCATTGAGGATTTGTCACTTGAGCCAATATGATATATATCACCTCTTTCGAGTCCATACTGTAGGGTTCTTTGAGTCTTTTTCTACCTGAATGTTGATGAATGGACTTCCATAATTTCTTTTTTCTAAAAAGAGACAGATCTGTTGAACAAAAGAAGAAATTGAGTCTTATGACCTGATTGAGAGTTTGGTGTACAGGTATTTAGTCACAAAATTCAGGGTATCGTATCCACCTGATTACAAGTACAGTAAATCCTAATGTACTTATTATTAGGTCTTGATTAAATTTAAACAAAACCAGCCTAATGCACAAAAGTATGGGGATTTTGCATTATGCTTGCTACAGAAAAGTTCTTCCATTGCGCCACTTTTTGTAATTACATACCACTTGCAGTAAAGATTTATTGTGAATCCACCATTTGTGGTAAAAACTAGCTGTGAGCACAGGAGAACAACAAAATGCAAGCAGCACTTGTTGACAGTGATGTTATTTATTTAAAGTGTAAAATACATTATTGCATCAAAAATTTACATACGGATGGATTTCAGAATCAAATGTAGTGCTAAATGAGTTTTGCATTTTACACAACTATGCGTCCTTTCAAATGTTTTTGTCATAATCTGCCATTAATATGCAAAAGTAGATTAAACAAACTTTTGTGCAAATCTACTTGTTATTAGGCGGATGGGTTATCTAATGTGTTTGTGATGGAGTACCCATTCTCCAAACACAAAATCCGTTCTTAGTCTAGCCAAAGAAAACTAGGAGGTCTCAGAAGAACCATGAGATGCTGGAGTGAGGCTAAAGAAAGTCCATTTAAGTAATACTCCTGGCAACAGGTGGAAACATTCCTCCACAGTGATCACCCCTACATTAAATATAAGTTTGCTTATGCTCCTCCCATCCATCACATGAATCATCATTTACCATTCATTAATGCACAATATCTTTCCATCTGTGTTATGTATCCATCTATGTGTCTCTTTTGCCATGGATTCAACATATAAGCTCTGCAGTATCTTCACTGACTGTTAAACATGGTATTGCATGTTAAAGATTAGGCAATGGGAGACACCTTCCTATTTCAGGAAATGGAAGCATCCATTGCAGACAGTGGCGGCTCTTAGAGAGGGCTGCTGCAGGGCGGTGAGGCAGGACAGGGGCGGGGGGGTTAGTAAACTCAGGTATTGGGCCAAACAAAGTTGCAGCCCGCAGTGTCATTTATATTATTTCTTTTTTGCTTTACTCAACTCCGTTTGGCCCAATTCCGGAGTTTACTACCACCCACCCTGCCCCTCCCCTCCCGCCCTGCCTCACAGCCGTGCAGCACTTCCACAAGGAGCCGCCACTGATTGCACACTTATGGCCTGATTATGAGCTTGGCGGTGTGTTGCACGATCCGCTTCACCGCCGCACTGCCAATCCCGTGGTTGGTCCGACCTCCAGATTATGAGTGTTTCTTGTGTGTGCCAGGCTTTTTTTTGATGTTCCCACAGTGGTGTCCTGAAATGGGGCACCACAAATGGAAACGCCCCAAAATGTTGCTTCATGGCATGGACTTAAAAGTCCATGCCGTACAGGAACTGGGGTGCATGCACAAGAAGGGCACATATTGTGCTCCCCTACATGCACCCCATGGCACAAAGGCACAAGAGGGCCAGTTAGGGCCCCCTTTGTTTCCGTTCCACCACAGTTTTCATGGAGGAGAAACAGCAATGAAAACCATGGCAACGAGGAAACCTGTAATATGCTTGGTGGGACTGCAGCGGTCCTGCCATCAATATTGCAGCCTCTACACCTCCGCACCACCTGGTTGCTGTGGCGGGGCAATGGTGGTCCAACCACCCCAATTGCAATAGGGCAGAAAACCGCCATCGCCATGTTCCTGCGAGCGATGGTCTGCCAGACTCGTTATTGAGCCTTTAGAGAATGTTGCTTATTGCAAAGTCTAGAATGTACCCTAAGGTTGACTCCACTCTGTCATCAGGCCAAATGGCAGCATTTTCCTTGATTAATTGCCTGAGCCTTTCACACTGTTCCCTTTAAATGTAGTTACTTTACCCCTCCACATCATTCATAATAAAACAGTTTTTTTATTTTCTTATCTTCATTTTCCAGGAGAAATGTTTGTAGTTTTATGTTACCTTCTTCATTCCATAATGTTGAGGTGATATTTATATTTGGTAAGTTCATATGAAGGATAATCACTTCCAACGCTTGTGTTTTCAGATACATTACCTTCATCCATGTTTGTGTCCTTTGAAGGCTTATACTTGGTGGTTATGAAATATTTATTCTTTTTAATCATCATTAGTCTTTCTGTGTTTCAATGAAATAGAGTGGGACTTCTGACTTTGATAATTAGATCCAGCTGTACAGAAAATCCACTCGGAAGATACACATGCTACAGGATGTACTAGATACTTTATTGACAATCAGCTGCATTCTGGTTACTTTTCCTATTTCCCATGCCAATAGGTCAATGGCTCTTGATCAATGTAGAGTTCTGTTTGGTCAACCCAGTAGACTTGTGGCATCTTTTCTATTGTCAACGTTTTTGCCATTTGCTGTTTCTGAGTTTCTTCCACATGTGTGCTTAATATTAGTCCCGGAACATTCATACACCAACTCATTGCAGAGGTTCAGTGAAGTTACTCTGTTGGTGTTGTTGATTTAGAAGCAGCTGTAAATTGGAATGGCAATTTGGTTGTCACTGCTACAGCTGTGAAATGCTTTTTGGCTAAGACAAACAACTGCATTTTCAAGCGGTTTAAAACAAGGTTTTAAACCCCTTTTAAAGTCCTTAAAGTTACAATCTATCGTCCTCCACTTCACTTGCTTTCTTGACGATCCAATTCTTACAGATTTGAGTGCTGAAAAAAGAATGAAAGTGGATAGTCCTTTTTATACCGTGGACCAGGTATTTTTTCTGAAGACAAAATCTCATTTTTCAGCTGAGATTAGTATTTACACAAAGGATTACGCTATTGACCAAAGCAGATATGTCTTCCCTGACATTTGTGTATATATTATTCTTTTACCTTACACATATGGCTTTGCAACATGTTCTAATGTTCGGGTACCTCTTGTATGAGGGCAATTATGGGAATTCTATTAGCAAACTGAAGGATCATTTTGAATTCATCAAGGATCTGGATTGTTGTATGTGCTTTCTTTGTAGTGAATAACACAACTTTCATGCTGACAAATGCCTTTGCTGACCACTTTAAAGAAGGCCCAGTATATGTTGATGCATTTATAGTCTGTAGGTGATAAGTGAACAACACATCTAGTAAAAATGATGGAATGTAGAGAACACGCCCACTTAGCTTCACCAACCAATTCCAGCACTTGATGATGCATCTGTGGCACAGCAACAGCTGAAAATATGTCTTGCTTTAAACATTTTATTTTGGAAAAAGTGCCAAAGTACCAAAAAAATCTTCATCACAAAATGAAAAGTGGAGTAGTTATAAGCTCTTGCATTTTGACAAGTTTATCATTTTATAAATTGACCAGCCCATGGAGTTCAGTGTACAGTAACACCTTGCTAAATATAAACTTGAGAGTGGATTGTTGTGTCTATTTTCTTTGTGACGTTCCCACCACAAGTAACGTCTAGGACAAAGAAGACCCCAATGGAAGTGAGGGGGAGGATTGCAAGAACTCATTAAACTAATTAAAACCAACAGCCTTGTACTTTAAACTACTACAAACAGCGACAAGCACAAATAAAAACAAAAGGAAGTATTTTAAAAAACCTAACATTGAACACAAAATAACATGTTTTTCTAAAGGATCACAATAATCAATGCTCCTAGCTAAAACCTTTTTAAAGTGGCATAAATTAATTAAATAATTATTAATCATACACACAATGATTTCATAAAATAGTGACCATATATTAAGGAAGTACAAGGCATGGAAAATAAAGAGAAACTGGCCACCGACGTCACACAGTGGTTTTACAAAATGAAGGTTGAAAACTTGACAAGGAAAAAGAATGTATAACAAACAAAGACAACAGAGTATTGGTTGTCCATCCTCAAACAACAAGCAATTTGTGAAAATGTCACTGAACTTACTTGACTTTCCAAAAAAAGCCAAAATCCTGAGGGTGGGTGATGCAGCAGAGATTGCAGACAACATGACAAAAGACAGAACATAGAACAGGGAGAAGTCTTCCGAACAGAAAAAGGTAATTGATACTGTATGTACTATAGTAGCCTCATTCTATCACTCTCCTGTAAAATAAAGTTAAAATAAAAATGAATACGGACATTTGCACGGAAAGTTACCCGAGCGGTCAGCTTGGTTGAAAAATCAACTTGTTTTTGAGTTGGTTTTATCGATGCTTTTGTAAACAGCCACTAGCATTTGTGTGTTCACAGTGGTCTAAGGCTCCACAACAGGTATGTAACCTGACATGGCATAATGGTACAATCTCAGGCATTACAATTTACATCCCTCTGTGAAATACTGGAGATTAAGCCTGATTACAGTGCAAAATTGAAATTTCACCTGATCTTATCACTGAAATTCTGACTGAAAAAAAACAAAGATTAAAGTGAAGTTATGGTTAGCCTTTGGTTATTACATTTTAAGATACATTCAAAAAACTGAAATTCCAATACAAAAGTCTTAGTTAGAATGTAAACATAAAAAGTTTGACTCAGATTTCACTCGTACAAAACCAGAGAAATTCAGACGTTATAGTTACCTCAGCTAACTATAACTTACGCCCCTGCAATGCACTGCTTAAAATCTCACATATTACATCATTCACAACATGGTCAGTGACATCACTGAGGACATAACTGATGACATTTCAAATTATATCACTTCTGACATCATCCAGTGATTGAAAGTGTTTTCTAAACATTTATGAGTGTTAAACATATATACTAAGGTAACACAAAAGTTAGATTAGTATACTTTGCATACTACTAATGAGTAATTCAATTTTTTAACATATGGTATGTGAGTGGCTGTGTGCCTGTGTTTATCCGTATGTGAGTTGATGTGTGAAAAACAGTGTGTGTGTGTGGCAGTGTGAGTGGCTGTATGAGTTAATATTGGGTGTTTGAGAAGCTGTATTGATGAATACGTAGGTATGTGAGTAGCTGTATTGGTCTGGGAGTGAGTGTGTCAGTGGCTTTATGAGTTAATGAGAGGCTGTGTGAGTGGCTGTGTGGGTGGGTGAGTGGGTGTGTGAGTGGCTGTATGAGTGAATAAGTGGGTGTGTAAGTAGCTGGTTTGGTAAATACATGGGTGGCAGTTGTATGGGTGAGTGTGTGGTTTTGTAAGTAGCTGCATGGTTGAGTGAGTGGAAGTGAGTGGCTGTATGGGTGGGTAAGTGGCTGTATGAGTGGCTATTGGAGTGGGTATTTGGTTAATTGAGTGGGTGTGTGAGTAACTGCATTGAAGGCATATGTACAAGCCCCTATAGCCACCACACACCACTTTTACCAACATTGTTGTGGTGATAGGGCTTAGCCTTATTAACAAGGCAGTGTTAAGCCACTTGAAATGGCTTAAAGCTGCCTTGTGAATACGGCCCCTTCACGCTATAGTTAGCCTGAATGAGGTGAGCTAGGGTGTTGCAGTGGGTGTTGCACCGCAACAACCATTGATTTTGATGCTGCCCCCTGTGTACAAGGGTGGTGTACATAGGAGGCAGCGCCAAAATTAAGACCAGGTGAAACCTGGTCTTAAGTTGGCGAAATAAAGATAAATGCATTATTTCTCCTCGTTTTTGTTTTTTCCATGTGTACTGCCTTCTGCATCACACGTGGAGAATGCAAAATGTAATGGATTGTTTATGTACAGGAAAGTGTCCCTTCCAGTACATAAACAATCCTTTAAAAAAAAGCCATTTTGTAACTTTCATGTGTGCTACACAAAGCAGCACGCATGACATTGACAGAATGGCATTTTAGGATTGTTTATGTGCAGGAAGGTACACCTTCTCACACATAAACAATCCTCCTGTGCACGTAGACACCCTTGCACTATGGTGCAAGGCTGCCTGCGTTGGCTCTAAGTTGCTAAAGGGAAACGCAAGGCTGCACCACATTCTTGTAATTATGGCGTAGTCTTGCGTTTCAGAAGTGGTGGAGAGAGGAATTAGGCCAGGAAGGCTAATGCTTCTCTCCGCCATGTCCTTGTACATATCCCCTTAGGGTCTGTGTACGTGACTGTACAGGTGAGTAAGTAGACATGTGCGTGCCTATATGGATGTGTAACTGGGCATATAAGGAGTTCTGTTTGTGTGTGAGTTGCTCTGTTGAGAAGCTGTATGGGTGAATGAACGGAGTGTGAGTAGGTCTATGGGTGTGTGGGCAGCTGCGTGGATGTGGCAGTGCGTTTCTGAGTGGTTGTACGGGTGTCTGAGTGGTTGTGTGTGAGTGGTTCTGTGGTTGACGGCAACAGGGATGTCATTTGAGTTGTCACCAGGGATGTCATTAGTGATGTCACTGACCATATAACAAGTTATATAATGAGTGATGTAATATATAATATATAACTATAACTTACGTCCCCACAATTCACTGCTTATGGCCTCACAAATGATATCTCACATGACATGGTCTTGATATCACCAATGAAATCGCTGATGACATCAATGATGACATCATCCAGTGACTGTGAGTTTAAACAAATGTTTATAAATGTTAAATATATATATCAAGGTGGATTGGTGAATCAGTGGGTGTATGCGTGTCTGTATGAATGATTCAGTGGGTTCATTACTGACTGTATATGTTAGTGATTCGGTGTCTCAGTGAATGTATGGGTCACCGACTAGGTTATCTGAATGTCTGTATCAGTCTGTCAGATGGTGTCTTAGGGCCCGATTCACAGAACTAACTTAAGACAAAATCCTAAACTTACTACCATTTACTCATTTTGGTATTCACAGAAGGCACTTACTCATTTTGGTATTCACAGAAGGCACTTAGTCATCAATGAGTAAGTGCCTTCGGTGAATACCAAAAGTAGTAAGTGCCTTCTGTGAATACCAAAATGGTAGTAAGTTTAGGATTTTGTCTTAAGTTAGTTCTGTGAATCAGGCTCTAAGTGGCTGTATGGGTTGGTGAGTGGGTATGTGAGTGGCTGGATGGTTGATTGGTTATCAGAGTAGCTGACTGTCTGTGTGGGTCATTGAGGGGGTATTTGACTGTCTCTAGGGAAGAGTGAGTAAGTGAGTCAGTGGCTATATGGTTTAGTGATTGTGTTTGTGTAAGGGTTTATGGGTGAGTGAGTTTGTGTATGGTTGTGTGGGTGTGGGGATTTGTCAGTGGTATATGGGTGAGTAACTTGGTATGTGAAAGGCAGCATAGGTGATTGATGATGTATATGAGTGAATGTACGGGTGAGTGAGTGAATGTGAGTGGCTATATGGGTGAGTTTGTGCTTGTTTCAGTAACTGTATAAGTAAGTGAGTATGTATTAGTATCTGTATGAGTATATACGTGTGTGTAACTGTATGGATAAGTAATTGGTTGTGTGATAGACTCTATGGTTGAGTGAGTAGGTGTCTGAGTAGCTCTATGGGTGACTGACCCAGTGTGTGAATGGCTGTATGGGTATATGACTAGATATATCAGTGGCTATTTTAGTGATTGGGTGCATGAGTGGCTGTATGGCTGAGTAACTGGATTTGTGTGTAGATCTATGAATCAGTGAGTGGGTGTGTAAGGTCCGTGAATGGGTTTGTGAATGATTGTGTGGGAGTGGGTGTATGAAAGGTTCCATGGGGATGTGAGTGGGTACTTTAGTAATGTTGTGGATGATGTCATCAGTGATGTCATTTGATATGTCATCAGTAATGTCACTGACCATCTCATTAGTGATGTAATATGTGAGGTCATAAGCAGTGCATTGCTGGGGCGTGAATTACAGTTAGCTCATCTAACTATAACTGCTGTGTTTCACTGGTTTTGTAAAGTGAAATCCGACCCTAACTATAACTTCCCTGTACCCTTTGTGTTATTTTCACATTTCACATTACTTCAATGCACTTGGTTGAAAAAGGAAAGTTCCAAATACAATACAACCTATTGCCACATCATCTCACTTTTCAATACTCAATTTTTTGTTGTATTTTTCATTTAAAGTGCGTTCAGGGCATACTTAATACTTTTAGCATCCACATTTAATTATGTAATTCCATAATCATCATCAACTATGTCACCAGAATTCATTTTTATCATGCGTTTTCCTAAAGTGATATTGCTTGAAATGTATGAAGTGCAAGTGCTCCAATATACTATAGTTTAAAGTGTAGTCCTAATACTTATCTAAAGTGCATTGTCATTTTTAATACAATTCATATCAAAACCTGGGTTTAATGTCAGTTGGCGAGTAGAGATAAATTGTATCTATTTTATCTCTTTACTTGATTTCCTATAGAAAAACTGCCATTTATCTGTACTTATTTTCTAGTGCTAGTGCTTGTTCTCTTACTTGTGGTTCTTGAAGATAATATAATTTTCTAATTTATCCTATGTTGCTCTTACTGATGAAAATACTTTGGGAGAATTCATTAAAAAACATTTTTATATTCAATACAGACATGTAAATAGCTCCTCATCCAGATCAGAACCATTTGGTTCCTTAGCTTGTAATTCAAGGATATAAAAGTTTCCAATTTTCTTAATTCTCTCTCCCTGTCTCCTCATCTCCTTTTCTTGGGCACTTGAGCTAGGCAGCTATAAGTCATGGATGTTCAGTCACTTTGAAGTTCTTTTTGAAAGTGCCTTGCTATTGGATAGCTCCTATCCCTATTGATGATGGATTTTCTGTGCTGCAATATTCTTTTTTGGACGGGTAGTATAGTGCTCCCTACATATACTTTCCTACTAAGCATGAGCGGATTTTGCGGATTGGCAATCCGCGAATTTTGCGGATTTGCGGATTCGCAATCCGCAAAATCCGCGAATTCCCGCGAATTTGCGGATTTTTTTTTTTTTTGTGTTCGCCCGTGTTTCTGCCAGTTCGCGAGGGTTTTTACAATTTCGCAATTTGCGAACTTACCTGTCGGGTCGCAAGTTTTGCGAACTTGTTGTTTCTACGTGTCCAGCCTGTTTGGGACACTCTTCTTCATCACTGCCACTCTCTGTCACCACTGCCACTCTCTGACTACTCATGCCACCCTCTGGCCCACCCATGCCACCCTCTGTTTCATCACTACACCCTCTGGTTGTCCAGTGTACATTATTTTCGGCAAAGCAAAGCACACCTTCCCTGCCTCAAGTGACCTGAATTAATTTGGGGCTGATTAATGTGTCACAGAATATTTTTTTAGCTGGCACCTGCTTCCTTAGTGCGCCCTGATTAGTGATCTTTTGCACTTGCTAAGTGCTTTCATTGTTGCAAAATTAGTTACAACACCTGCCCTGCCCCAACTGACAATAATGAATTAGGGGCTGATTAATGGATTTTAACTTCCAGCCTGGCTCCTGCTTGTCTCCCTTAGCTGTAATTCAGGACCTTTGTGGCATATGTGTAACAATTCTGAGGTTCAGAGCAGGGTCACATAATAGTTTCAACTGGCAACTGAACTCTGGAGGGGCCCCTCAGGAAGCACTGCAGGAAATGGCTACTAATGATGTGCCTGAACTTTTGAACCTGGTAAGTAGTTACTTTCAGTTTTGCCAAGATCGTATTTCTGCAATTTCGCACTTATTCGCGGGGCGCGAACTCACGCTAACAGTGCGAGCAGTGCGAGCAAAATCCGCTGCTCGCGGATTTGCGGATTTTGCGGGAAATTCGCAAATCTCGCGGATTGCGGATTTCCCGAAAATCCGCAAAATCCGCGAGCGGAACGGATTTTCCGCCCACGCCTATTTCCTACACAGGCATCTTGAAATGTATACCACAAAACTTGATTTGCATGATAAAACCCCTTTGATTTTCATGGTTTTGTTACTGGACGTACCCACCAGGTACCTCCAGTAAGCGCCACGGAGCTGCGTTGCAGAGTGTTGTGAAAAGGATGTAGGCCTCTAAACACCTCTCTGCAAAGCAGTTCTCTGGCGCATACTGGAGGTACTTGGTGGGCTAGTTGGCCCTGTTTCAGGACACCCCCGCGCCGCACGGCCACCAGCTGCTGCGTGTGCTCCTCGCCCCACTGCCGCTCGCAGAGCCTGCCTCGCTAACCTCGCTAACCCCGACCCTCTGCCTCGCTGATCACGACCCTCGCCGCACTACGTGTGCTGCACTCATTCTTCCCCAATTGTGACGCTTTTCTTCACTCTGTTTGCATTTTGCCCATCTGTGCCGTTTTTTCTTCACTCTGTTTCTGTTTGCATTTTGCCCATCTGTGCCGTTTTTTCTTCACTCTGTTTGCATTTTGCCCATCTGTGCTGTTTTTCTTCACTTTGTTTGCATCCTGCCCATCTGTGCCGTGTCTTCTTCACTTTGTTGGCATTCTCACCATTAGTGCCGTGTATTGACTGTTTTCTTTCCCCTTTGCTGCTGTTTGACCTTTTCGTCCCCTTCTTGTTGCTCCCTTTAGCATTCTGTGCCCCCATTGCTGTGTTTGTGTTGTATCTGCCCGCCCCGCTCCCCGCCTCCATGCTTGCGGCCACGCCCCCTTTTCCTTCCGTGCCCTCCCCGCTCCCGCCTCCCAGCTGCTCCTCCCTCCCTCCCACTTCGCCATAAATGGCGACCGCGCGTACGGGCAGCGGTCACGCGCAGCTGGCGCGCCGATTGTGCGCCGAAGGTGCGCCAAAGGTAAGCCCGTCTGCGATTGTCCGCGCCTGGACCGCGCCCAGCGCCAGGACCCCTGGCCCCCACCGACGATGCAAGACGACCCGACAGACCTACGACGCCGCCGCCCTCAACGCTCTCAATGCCGTCCGGAACCCTGCCTGCTGCCGAGCCGCCCCAAAACGCTTCCACTGACCCTTCACCTGCTCAACCTGCAAGTTCACCTGCCTCCGAACATGCACCACGCCAGCAAGGCCAAACCCCAGCAGCGATCTCAGGTGCATCCTGCTCAACACCCGCTCCGTCCACAGACACGCCGTCGAGCTCTGGAACCTGCTCGACACAACATCACCAGACGTTGCGTTCCTCACCGAAACATGGATGAATGCCTCCTCATCCCCCGACATCGCCATCGCCATCCCGGATGAATACAAGATCATCAGGAAGGACCGCGTCAACCAGACCAGAGGAGGCACCGCCATAATCCACAAGAACACCATCCGCATCACGACCGACGCCGACGACACCTTCACCGCCGCTGAACACCTCCATTTCCAGATTCACACTGACCCAAAGATGACCCTCAGAGGCACCCTCATCTAGAGACCCCCGGGACCATGCACACAATTCAGCGAAGACATCACAGACTTCATCAGCCCACACTCCCTCCCCTCCGCCGACTACATCCTCCTAGGGGACTTCAACTTCCACCTGGAGAACAGCAAGGACCGCAACACTGCCGCCCTGCTGGACAACCTCGCTAACCTCGGACTCAAGCAACTGGTCAACACCCCCACCCACTACGCCGGCCACACGCTTGAACACGTCTTCTCATCCAGCAAGCACACCACCTTCAGCCACTCCACCGGACTTCACTGGACCGACCACAGCTGCGTCCACTTCAGCTTCAGAAAAACCACTACCCACCACCACCCGCAAAAGGTTCCTCACAGAAGCTGGAGCAAGATCACCGCCGACCAGCTCACCACCTCCCTCAGCCAGAACCCACCTACCAGCACACCGGACCCCAACGAAGCAGCCCGCAACTTCACGCAGTGGCTGACAGCCTGCGCTGACGACCTCGCACCACTGAAGAACCCCCCCAGCAAACCGAGAAGCAAGAAGGCCCCTGGTTCACCAACGAACTCAAGGACTCCAAGAAGACCTGCCACACCCTTGACAAAGCCTGGCTCCTCGACCGGACCACTGACAACATGACCGCCCTCAAACACGCGACCCGCAAGCACCTCCAGCTCATCCGCACCACCAAGAAGAAATCACTGAAGGATCGACTGGACAACAACGCCCACGACAGCAAGGAACTCTTCAGCATCGTCAAGGAGTTCTCCAACCCCAGCACCGGCAACAACGACATCACCCCTTCACAAGATCTCTGCGACTCCCTCACCTCGTTCTTCCACCGCAAGATTGCCGACATCCACAACAGCTTCGGCACACCATCCTCGCACCCTACCGTCGAACCAACGCACCCCGCCGCGACCCTCCGCATCTGGACCGCAGTGACCACCGAAGACACAGCCCGCACGATGAACACCATCCACTCCGGATCTCCGACTGACCCCTGCCCCCACCACGTCTTCAACAAGGCTGACTCAACCATCGCACCCCAACTCTGAGACATCATCAACACCTCCTTCGACACCGCCACCTTCCCGGAGAGCTGGAAGCACGCCGTGCTCAGCGCCCTCCTGAAGAAACCAACAGCGGACCCCACCGACCTCAAAAACTTCCACCCCATCTCACTCCTCCCGTTTCCTGCCAAAGTCATCGAGAAGATCGCCAACAGACAGCTTACGGCCTTCCTCGAGACAAACGGATCCCTCGACCCCTCGCAGTCCGGTTTCAGAGCCAACCACAGCACCGAGACCGCCCTCTTCACAGCCACCGACAACATCCGAGCCCTTCTCGACAACGGGGAAACGGCGGCACTCATCCTCCTGGACCTCTCCGCCGTGTTCGACACTGTCTGCCACTGCACCCTAGTCCAATGCCTCAGCAACACCGGCATCCAAGAGAAGGCATTGAAGTGGATCATCTCGTTCCTCGCTGGAAGAACACAGAGAGTCCGCCTCCCCCCGTTTCGTTCCGAACCCACCAAAGTCATCTGCGGCGTCCAGCAAGGATCATCACTCAGCTCCACCCTCTTCAACGTCTACATGAGACCTCTCGCAGCCATCGCACGCCAACACAACCTCAACATCATCTCCTATGCCGACGACACCCAACTGATCCTCTCCCTCACCAGAGACCCCAACACCGCCAGAACCAGCCTCCACGAAGGGATGAAAGACGTCGCCGAGTGGATGAAGAACAGCCGCTTGAAACTGAACTCAGACAAGAAGTCCTCATCCTTGGACCATCACCCTCCACCTGGGATGACTCCTGGTGGCCCCCAGCCCTGGGCACCGCCCCCAAGCCGACAGACCACGCACGCAACCTGGGCTTCATCCTGGACTCCTCCCTCTCGATGACCAGACAAGTCAACGCCGTCTCCTCTTCTTGCTTTCACACCCTGCCATGCTCCCCAAGATCTTCCGATGGATCCCGATCGAAACCAGGAAGACGGTCACCCAGGCCCTCGTCACCAGCCGGCTGGACTACGGCAACACCCTCTACGCCGGAACCACAGCCAAGCTACAGAAAAGACTACAACGCATCCAGAACGCCTCAGCCCGACTCATCCTGGACATCCCTCGACGCAGCCACATCTCCAGCCACCTGAGGAACCTGCACTGGCTCTCCGTCAACAAGAGGATCACCTTCACGCTCCTCACCCATGCACACAAGTCTCTCCACAACCTAGGCCCCAAGTACCTCAACGACCGCCTGACCTTCCAGACGCCCACCCGCCAGCCACGGTCTGCCAGCCTCGCCCTCGCCGCCGTACCACACATCCGAAGAGCCACCGCCGGAGGCAGATCCTTCTCCTACCTGGCAGCCAAGACATGGAACTCCCTCCCCATCCACCTTCAGCTGACCCAGGACCACCTCGCCTTCAGGAGACAACTCAAGACCTGGCTGTTCGAGCAGAAGCGGCCCCCTCCCCCCAAGTGCCTTGAGACCCTTCCGGGTGAGTAGCGCCCTATACAAGTGTTTTGATTGATTGATTGATTTATAGGGACCCTCAGGATTGAGGAGGAATCAATTTTCCAAATTAAAACTCGTCACAGGACGTGTTTGCAGACATGTCACCTCAGGCCCTGCCCCCTTCCTTCACCATTGTGCAAATGCGCTCTGTGGTGTGTTTTAAGTTGAGGAAATAATTCCTCTTCAATCCTGAGTTTTCCTTGGGGACAACTACCCCACCAGATACCTCTAGTATGCGCGAGGGAGTTGCGTTGCAGAGTGTTGTTCAGAGGCCAAGCCCCTTTTTACACCTCTCTGCAAAGCAGCTCTGTGGCGCTTATTGGCGGTACCTTGTGGGCTAGTTTGATCCTTGGGACCCTCAGGATTCAAGGGTAATTAATCTCCAACCTTAGAATGGCCACAGGGCGCATTTACACAGTGGGGAAGGGAGGGGACTGGGCCCAAGGTGATGTGTGCAAACACGCCCTGTGGAGCTTTTTAAGTTGGGGAAATAATTCCCCTTCAATCCTGAGGAATCCTGGGGGACAATTAGTCCACCATGTGCTTCCGGTAAGTGCCACTGCTTTTTGCTGAAAACATTTTTGGGTCGATTTTTGAAACTTACAAATATTCCTCTACTTTGCTCCCCACCTGGTGCACTTTTTTTATTTTTACAAAATCTTTCATGCTGCCTTCCTTCCCTTTTTCCCTCCCTGGGAAAAGCCTACTTTCATTTCCTTTGGGGCATTTCCTTTGCCCTCAATTCAAGCCCCCTACTCTTCTACTGCTTTTTTGTTTTTTATTGAGCACATAGACTACAACTTTTCTTTTTCTTTGGATTTGCTTATTTGTCTGATTAAGACTTTATTCGATCTATGAAGCAGTCTACCTCCTTTGGGTCTCTGATGTTATACATTTTATTTTCTCACATTATTCTCAGTGCTGCTGGGAAACGTATTTGCACCGTCACTGCTAGTATTTTCAATTGTTGCATGTACTTGCCGAGCTGCCACTGCCTGTCTTGTGTTGATTTCGAGATATCTGACCTTATTTTCCATGACCAGTTCCCTTTTGAGTATGACCCTGCTTTAAAACCCTCGCTTAAGATCCTCTCTTTGAGTGTATACGTTTTAAAGTTGATGAGGATTTTTCTGGGGTTTTTTCTAGCTTTGTTTTTCCCATAAAGGTCACGGTGGACTCTTTGTATGTCTTCAGCGAGATCCACTGATTTCGCCCAGGGTATAAATTCCCCAAGTAGATTTACCACAAAACATTTGACATCATTCCCTTCCAGATTTTCAGGGATGTTTAAAATTCTTAAGTTGTTCCTCCTAGCCTGTTTTTCCATGGATTCCATACGGTCTCTTATTTCATTGTCCATTCTTTTAAGCCCATCAATTTCTTTCCGGTTTTCAACCACTTTTTTGTTTCTCACTACCATTTCGTGGTATACAGAAGTGACTCTTTCCATGAGCATATTTATTTTCTGGTCAAGTACCTCACATGCTTCCTGGACATTGCTCTGGTTTGTCTCCGAGGTTCTAAAGATCGCCCTCATTTCAGTCATCAGCGTGCTCATCATTTTATCCATGCTGGCATGGGGGGTGCAGGTGCCGCCATGTGCCTGATCCTGTTGTTCTAATCACATCAGGGGAGCAAACCTGTTGCCTCCCAATGAACTTTCTTTCGCCATATCAACCCTGCTTGTTTCTGGCTGACCCATATTTGAGTTACTTTCTAAGTGGAGCTCTATTTTTTCTTGCACCTTAAAGTATGACCTCAGAGATGGGGTTATTTTCTGCTTCGTGGACTCCAGAGACTTCAGTTTTGCTTGGCTGGCTCTACAACGGGGCCTGTGTTTTGTTTACAGTTGTGTGCTTTTTCTTTTTTTTTTGTGCTCTTTGGGACTGCATGAGGTGATATGTCTGATGTGGTGTCTGATATAGTGCAAAAGGAATTTGTGTTGGGCTTCCCTTTATCACTGCCCGTCACTGGGTATCAGTCTAGCTCCTCTTCTACTCGTGGCTGATGTTTACTCCTCAGGCTAAATCCTGTCTCACCCCTGGGGTGTTTAAGCCATGCTTACTTTGCCTGATCCACTTTTGACTCTACCCCGACCACAGCCTCTAGATCATCCAGCCTTGTTTTTTCCTCTGTTTGTTTTCCCTGCGCTATTATAAAGGCTATAGGATTATTAGTGTTTGAATTACTCCCTTATGCCTCTTCCTGTCTTGCTAGGACACACAGATTGCTAGCACCCCCAGAAGTATGCACACAGAGTTTAGTCTTAGCAGCCTCTCTATCTTGCCTCGTTCCTGCAACCAAACTTTGCCCTTTCCCCCTCAACTTGGACAGGTAACCTTTCTGAGTGGCTACACCAGATACCCCAGCAGCTACCTTCCTGCTCTCCAGGCAATATTTACAATCCTCTCTTGGCACAATTAGATAGATAGCCTTAGCTCTAAGTAGTATCCTCGCAGCGGCTTTCCTGACGGTCAATCACGCCATGGCTGCTGGTGCCCTCACACCACCTGGCAGGTAGTTGTTCTGCTGGTGGGGTACTCCCTTTCCCACCGCTTTTGCCTTTTCTCCCACTCCTACCAGGCTCATTCGGGACTCTGCGCAGCCGCTCCACTCTACTCCGCTCCTAGTTTCTAGTTTCACTTTTCGCCTTCCATCTGCTGAATCACGCCGAGCTCCTAGCTTGCGCCACCGAGACTGATTCTCCCGAAACCACCTCTGTACTCCAGGCAGTTTTCTTCATTCCCTCTCCTGTTTTTGCTCGTAGAAGCTCCGCTCTCCCCCACTGGGTCCCGCTGAACGGCGAGCCTGCAGCGTCCGCGTTTGTTTTCCTGGCTCCGCCCCACACCTCCTGGCGCTGCTGCTGCCTCTACCCTCGCAGCTCACTTCCTGGAGCAGCCCAGCCTGACCCTGCCGTCGCGTTTGTTCCTGGTGTTCCTGATGTCCTCCCCCCCAGGTACTGACTTCTTTCCGAGTGCCTCATAACTAGGTTTTAGGTCGTCGCTTTTTACAACTTTTCCTGCGCTTTTCTGTGCTCTTGTGCTGCGGTTTTGTTGGAAGAGCACGGACCTCACAGCCGAGATCCTATCCGGCCGCCATCTTTCCCAAGCAAGCAATATGAGGTTAATGTAAATTGGTCCATATATGTAAGAACCAGAAGAGGCTACAAAAAAGAGAGTGTACAAAAGAATATGAAATAAATGGCAGTTAACATTATGACATGGAATGTAAATGGGTTGCGGATAAGGAAACGTAGGGCAAAAACCATGGAATATTTGAAAATTATAGATTGCGAAGTAATCATATTACCGGAGACGCACCTATTGAAGGGTGAGTGGGAGAAGTTTCTGAAAAATCGGAGATGATAGAGTCATGTATATGCACAAACCAAGATGGTGAAAGGGGTGGCGATCCTGTTTAAAAAGTGACTGGGTGCAAGGATTAAAACCACACAAGTGGACAAGAAGGGACAGTGGGTTGTAGTTAATGTGAAGATAAAAACAACCCTTTCACAATTGTTGGGTATTATGGTCCAAATTTAGATGACCCAGAGCCACTCCAGAAAGTCAACATGCAACTTTTATCAGCTAGAGCACCCATAATAATGGGAGGGGATTTTAATATTATACTGGACCCCAGGAGGGATAGGTTTCCAACTAAGCAGACCCAATTTACCTAAAATGAGGAAGTAGGTAACCCTCTGTATAAAGGACCTAGGACTTATGGATATATGGAGGGAAAAAGGGGATGAGATAAATAAATTCACCTTGCAAAATAAAAGATTGGAACATGCTTCAAGAATAGACTATTTTTTAATAGATGCAGGATTATTAAATTCCACGCTGACAGTGGAACATATACCAGTGCATTTGTCAGACCGTTCAGCTGTGGTGCTACGATTAAAGCTAAGCTGCCCGGCCACTAACTCCTGATGGACTGTAAACAGAGCCATATTTCAAGACATGACCTGCATTGAAAAGCTATCAGAAGAGACGGAAGAATTCTTTCGTATAAATAATGAAGAGACCACGAAGCAGACCGCATTGAAGCATATAAGGCCGTTATTAGGGGAGAAAATAATCAGCCTCTCGGCACATAAAAATACATTTAAAAAACTCAAGATTGGCGAGTTAGAAAGAGACATTACTCTGTTAGAGACTGAGCTAGCTACAAACAATCTCTCCCCACAAAGGAAGATAGGCATCGAGGAGAAGAGGCAAACAAAAAAAATGGAGTTGGCTGATGTTCTCGAGCAAATAGTCAAGCAAAAATCGGAGGCCAGCAAAATATCCCATCATGAATACGGTGAAGTTTGTGGGAAGCTGCTGGCTTGGAAGTTGAAAACAAACACAACTCGCAACAGGATGCTCAAAATACAGAAGGAAGACCAACAGGTCACTTCTGATGACGTAGAAATCAGGAAAGAATTCGAGAAGTGTTTCAACAATTTATATGCGGAAGAAACAATGGCTACCAAAGAGCAGATTGAAGCATTCTTGGGGAAAGTTGCAGAGCTAAACCAGACCATTAGCAAAGAAGTAGTACTAGAAACCCTGAAGGGACTTAAAAAAAGCAAGACAGCAGGCCCAGATGTTCTTCCAAATGAGTTATATATCCATCTGCATGAAGTATTGGTCGCGCCACTGATGGCCCTTTTGAACGAAGCCTTCAAAGAGAAAGGTTCCCTCCCAGCTTCTTGGAACAAAGCAATTATCTGTCTTATACTGAAACCCGGAAAGAGCTCTTCAAGATGTGAATCATATAGGCCAATCTAGCTCCTGAACACAGACTATAAGCTATACACACAAATTTTAGCCAAATGATTAGGAAAGGTGGTGGGGTCAATAGTCCATGGAGACCAAAAAGGCTTTATCAAAGATAGACACATACAGGAACTTCTCGAGAACCTATTAGTGCAATAGATCTAGCTACACATTTTAAAACACCACTTTCAATTTTAACCCTGGATGCAGCCAAAGCTTTAGATAGGGTGAGCTGGCCTTTCCTAAACGCAACCCTTGCCAAGTTTATTTTAGGGGAGACCTTCCTGGGCGTAATTAAATAAATATATGCAAGTCTCTCAGCCAAGGTCTTAGTAAACGACTCACTAACAGAGGAAATAATGATACAAAGGGGCACGAGGCAGGGATGCCCGCTATCCCCCCTATTATTCGATCTGTATATAGAGCCTCTAGCAGAACTATTAAGGAAAGGAGAGGAAATAGTTCCATTTACACACCTAGGATGGCAAAAAAAGGTCGCTTTGTTTGCAGACGATTTGATGGTATTTACCAGCAATCTCGAGGTATCCCTGCCAGCAGTCGAAGAAAAAGTGAGATCGTATGGAAGAGTATCAGGATACCTGGCGAGCCAATCAAAGACAGAAATTCTCCAATGGAATAATGTATCACACGATCTCAGAGTAAAAAACAAACTAAAATACTTTGGGTATAGAACTTACAATGGACATAGAGAAGATCACAACCCTAAATCTTGAGAGAATCCATAAAGAGGTAAAACAACTGCTCAAAGCTTGGGGGGCCAGCGGTGGTCTTTCATGGGGAGATCAAACATAATAAAGATGGCTATACTCCCAAAATGTACCTACTTATTTAGCACTATTCCGCTGGAATTCAAAGAGGAGAAACTAAAGAAAAGGCAGGGAGAACTAAGCAGCTTCATTTGGAACGCAAAGGGAGTCAGGATAGCCTGGAGGAAGATAGGGAAAGACAAAACAAAAGGGGGTATCGCTAGCCCGGACATATTGCAATACTGTAGAGCCTTTCAGTTTAAATACACCAGGTCAATGCTAGGAGATTTTGAACTACTACCAAAACACCTACAAGCAAACGTTAGCAGGGAAGGAAGTCACTATATGTATAAGTTTGGACACCCAAAATACTTCAAGAAAATAAAATTGAAAACGCTGAAGGCAGCAGCCACGCTTTGGTATAAAATGAGAAAATTGTTTAAAATTCCATACTATAGCAAATATGCACCGATTTGGGACTCCCCTGGAACTCCTGAGTGTTTAAAAGACAAACTAGCAAACCCCCTGAGGGAAAGTAATATCACAAAATGAGGGGAACTAAAAATCCGGAATGCGGTCATAGAATGGGAAGAGCTGAGCGAAAGAACAAAAGGCTCAATCTCACGATTTAAGTACTACCAACTGGCCAGCTGAGTGAAAAATCTAAAGGATAGTCAAGAAGGACCGGGAAACATTGAAGAAATGCTGCAGGGAAATAAAACCTATAAAAAAGGGATAGCACAATTGTACTGGGCCCTAATTCAGGAAGGGGAGGAAGATGACAAAACTCCAGATGAGACCTGGCGAGGAGTACTGCCGGAAGAAGATATACAAATACATTTATACATGTGTTTTATAGATGTACCATCTTTAGATGGATAACGTGCGTGAAAATAGATGTACAAGTAGAGATATTGTCATTTGCAAGACCATGCACTCTTTTCAACTAGAGAGATTGCACTTTCCATTTCAAGAACACACCAAAATGTATATGGCATACTTCAAGTGTACCTATCCACAGACTTGTACAAACTAGCCTAATCAGTAATTCCTCTGCCAGGATATTTTAAAGCTCAGTTTTCTCTTGTAGCTTCACTATTCAGCGTCTACGAGGAGTGTTTGGCCTAGCCAAATATAAAGCAGCAACCCTTCACAAATCACTGTTGTAAGTCTCTCCATATTCCTGAATGCATGCATGCATATGTCTGTGCCTTTCGCTAGTGGCATAATAAACAAAAAAAACATAAAAATAGATGTATGATGGCACAGACACATGCATGCATGCTTTGAGGAGTATGGTGAGACTTACTATAGTAAAATTGCAAAGATTGCTGTTTTGAATTTCTGGAGTTCTCTTGCTTGTTTGTGCACTTGTCTGGGCTGTTGTGCATTTCAGTTCCATGTTTCTCCACTTGTCTTGTTTCTTTCTGCATCTGTCTTGTTTGTTTCTGGAGCAGCTCTGCTGCTTGTTTGTATACTTCTTTTCTTTGTTTCTGCATGTCAGAACTCCCAGACACTTAGTGGGGTCGATTGCATGGCATAGGAGTAGTTTTAGCCTTGGACTGGACTGACTTGACTCGGAAGCGGCATTTCAAGATGGCCGCCGATTCCGAGTAGAAGTTAGCAGTCTAGCTTTTTGCTGCATTCGTGAAAGAATCCAGGTGAAGCGTGTGCGGGTGAGAAGCTGCGCACTTCACCTGAGTCTTGACCGGAGAAGGAGCGTTTCAGAGAGAATCTTGACAATTCATAGAAAAACGAGTGTTACGAATAATTACCCCCTTAAAATCCTTAGCGAATATTTAATATAATCAAGTTAAACCTTTCAAAGCAAATTCGGAGCTCGACTAAGATACCCATATAGAGTTGGAGCTTTTGAACGGTGAAAAGAGCAGAGTAACGGAAGTATCTGAGTGAGCGGTTTCACATAGGAAATATGAAGAGATTTAGAGGCAATACCTGACATACTGAATTTAGGCAATTCTTGTGAGAAACGTCGAAGTCCCGATCAGGTGCACCTGGAGAAGAGAGAAAACAAGACTAAGCTAAGTGATACTAATGATAAACTTTGAAAAGAATGTATAATAACTATAAAGCTAAAGGAAAAGACAAGTACTTACCTCATTAGTTATAGAGTTCAACCAGACAAGCAAGCCAAGGTGTTCATCCTAAGAAAAGGAATAAAAAAACATTAGGAGAGAACAGGAGATAAGGAGAGCGAATAAAAAGAACGCAGATTTCCACAATATAAGTAAGTTAAGGTCAATACAAATATAATACTAAAGGGATAAAAGAATATATGGAAGCCTAACCTTTCATATATACTTAATAGGAAGAAGGAAACAAACAGACAAGAAGGATAGACCAGAAAGAGACACCACATGAATAGGAAGGAGTTCTGAAATAATAAGTGAGTAAAGATAAATAGAGAGTAAGATTAGAATATCGTTTTGAGACAGTGATTAAAATCCACTTGTGAATTTGCAGGAGAGAGCTAATTAGAACAAGACAAACTTAACATTAGTGAGAAGATAGAAGAGGAGCTGGGTTCTGGAATGATAATGGTAAGGGAGATTATCAAAGTAAACTTAGTTAGAAGAAGAGTAGACTGGGTAGGTGATTAATGACATTCCTTCCCCTTAGGTTCACCCATTGATGGAAGTCTGCTGGCGGACAACCAGAGGAACCAACCCGGAACATTCTCTTCTCTTTTGTTATTTTATCCACTTTCCCCCTTCCCCCAAAGGTAACATCTTAAAGACTCGTGAAATCGATCTTTGGGTTGTTATCTAGGTGGATTCGGGATCTAGCATCTCTGTTCCTGTGTAGTATAAACCGGATAATTTTCTTGAGTCTGACACTGCACCTCTTTTGCCTCTTTCTACACATCTCTTCCGTGTTTCTCCACTTCTGTTCCATCTTTATGCACCTCACTTTTCTTTCTGCAGAGCTCTCGATTAATTTTGTACTTGTCTTCTCATTTTAACCATGTCTGTTGCTTCTTTCTGCACTTGTCTCACCTCTATCTGCACCTCTGTTGGTTCTTTTGGCTGTCACCTTGTCTCCTTTTGTATCCATGTTGTATGTTTCTGCAACCCTTTTCTCTCTTTGAGTGTGTTTGTTGGTTCTTTGAGCATCTTTGTTAGCCGTTTCTGCACCTGTGTTGCTTCTTTTTGCACCCCTCTTGCATATATCTGTACCTGTGTTCCTTGTTTTGGAGTTGTCTTGCCCGTTTCTGCGTCACTCTTCTGTCTTTGTGCATTCTCATACATGTTTGTGCATTTCTGTAGTTTCTTTGTTCACCACTATTGTCTCATGTGCAGCTCTTTTTGCCTCTTTCTGAATTTCTCACAATTTCTAGTAGCTGTGCTGTTGTATGTGTATTTCTTTTAGGTGTTTCTTAACTTTGTTTTCTTTCTGTCCCTTTTTTCTCTTTCAGTAAGATTTTTCCTCTTTCTGCAGTTCTCTTGCTTGTTTCTACACTTTTGTGACTAGCATTGTAATTGTAATAAATTGCTTACTAATTACTATCAGTATTCATATGCAATTCATTTAAAGTAGTTAATTCATGTAAAAACCTATTTAAACCAGAGAAATTCAGCCAATATAGTTGTATTATATTGTATTGTAATTGCATTTATATAGTGCTTACTACCCCTGATGAGGTGTTGCGGCGCTTTTTCGGCAAGTAGCACGCTACTCCGGGACCCATAGAGGATTAGTGTTGAATTAGTATAGTGAAACATGCAAGTACATTTTAAGTGGTGGATAGGTTAGTCAGGTATTTGGACTTGGAATGATAGCAGAAGGCTAGAGGAGAAAAAAAGGTTTGTATTAATATAGCGCTTGTTGCCCCTGATGGGGTGTTGCAGCACGCTACACCGGAAGCCCATAAAGGATTAGTGGTGAATTAATATGGTGAAATTTGAAAGTGATTTCAGTGGTGGATATTAGTCATCTATTTGCGGTGAGAAGGATAGCGGAGGGATAAAAAGGGAAGAAAGGTTTGCATTCATTTAGCAATTGTTACCCCTGATGGGTATTGAAGCGCTTCTCTGGCGAAGAGCAAGCCACTCCGGAACCCATTAAGGATTAGTTTTGAAAGTTTGTATAGTAAAATATTAAGTAATTTGAGTAGTGGATATGTTATTCAGGTATTTGGGTAGAGAAGGGTAGGTGGAGGGATTGAAGAGGGAAAAAGGTTTGTATTAATATAGCGCTTGCTACCCCTGATGGGGTTTTGAAGCGCAAGTAACACGCTACTCTGGAACCCATAAATATTAGTGTTGAATTAGTATGGTGAAACATGAAAGTAATTTTAGTGGTGGATATTTTAGTCCGTTATTTGGATTGGGAAGGGTTGGGGAGAGGTAGAAAAGGGAAAAGGTTTGCATTTATATAGCGCTTGTCATCCTGATGGTGTGTTGAGACACTTTATTTGGGAGTAGCACGCTACTCAGGAACCCATAAAGGATTAGGTGTAAATTAGTATAGTTGAATACGGAATCTGAGAAGTGAACATGTTGGTCTGTTAATTTTGATTGAAAAGGATAGTGGAGGGATAAAAGAGTAAAGGATTTTTTTCTGTTTTTAGGTCTTAGCAGTAGGAGGAGGCTTTTGGATGAGTAAAAAGGAGTTTTGGAGGGGAGGAGTTAGAGAGAAGAGTTTAGAAGGGTTTGTTTTAGCGGATCGGAATAGTAAAAGAGGTGTCAGATGATACAAGGAGGGGTAGAGTAGGAGAGAGTTTAGAAAGGGTTATTTTAGGGATCATAGTAGTGGTAGGGTTTGGGATAAATGAGAGTGTGGATGTAGAGGATATATTGAGAAATGTATAGGATGAGGGATAGGGTAGTGCATTGGAAAGAGTAGTAGAAAGAAGTTTGAGATGAGTCAGAAGGTTGGTCTGGAAGATATATAGTAAGAAGTATAGGCTGTGAAATAGGGTAGTTCCTTGGAAATACTAAAGTGGAAGAAAGTGCATGTGCGCCTGTTTAATTAACCCATGTCACTGCAATCCTGTATGGCATAGTTAGAGTCAAGTTATTAATACAGTTAATATACGGGGAAGATATGTGACTCAGAATATACATATGAGACAAAAAAATGCTGCTTATAATGGGTGTAAAATACGTTTAGTTCGTGAAATTTGCGGATTTTTGGCAAATTCGTGGACCGTGAATCGCACGAATTTGCCCAAAAATCCGCAAATTCGCAAGTTGCGAATTATTTTGCTTGGTCGCGCTTGAAAAATACAATATTGCGCGTGCCGCGTTGACTTACCGTGATTCTGAGTCCGCCGAGTTGTTTTTCTCCTGGTTTGCGTGTGCCATTTTCGATCTTTCTTCGTGATCGCGCAAGAGTTTTTTGAACGCAATTACATCATCGCGGCTCGCCATCTGGTACAGCGAGAGTTTGACAACGCAAGTACGTCATAAGGGCCCGGGATTACGCATTGCGGGAGTAAACAATGGCGAACACGTTGATGCGGCGCGCAGCTGACTTCCGGCGGGAGATTTGAACAGCTCGCTTTCCCGAAAATGCAAAAATTTAAATTCTGCTCAAGAAATCCACTGCAGGAAGCATAAACCTTCTGAAAATGATGATTTTGATCAGAATAACTCCTCAGATTGACATTTGGCTGCACTTTTTGCTGCAAGGAGTCCATTTTGGGGGGGTGGGTGCCAGGAAGGAAGTGCCCCAGAGTCTCCAACTTCCTGTTCTTATCCAGCAGGCTCCTCCCAGTGCTTTGTCCATGTCCTGGTCACTTTTGATTTGGATCTGGAGCTGGAAGGATTACTTTTTGTGGCTGCTGCTGGATATTTGTATTTGAGGACTTTTTGGACTTTGGAGTTTGGATCACATTTGGACTTGAGATTTTACAAGTAAGTTGGTGTTGTTTGTTTGGGGCATTGTAGTTGATGCAACTACAGTTTTAAAACTTTTTTTCAAAACTTTAAAAAAAATATATTGTGGGTAGCCACAGTATCCAGTAGGCCCAGGGTTAGTCATGGGTGCATGATACAACCGTTTCTGTGTTTTTTTTTAACTTAAATTTTGGGTTGCCTGTTAAGCCTCACTAGCCAGTAGGCCCAGGGGTAGTGAGTGGTGCATGGACCAAGTCTTTCTGTGGGGTGTCTTGAATTTAAACATCATTGAGGGCATGGATGGCATTAGATTGTGGTGATTTTTATTTGTTTTATCAACTTTTTAGGGTGTTGTTTGGGCCTGGCCATGTGGGTGGGGCCATTTTGAGGCCTGGTACAGTCGAACCTGGCCATGTGGTGGGGGTCAAGGGGCCATTTTGAAGGCAGGCAGTGTGCTCAGGCCTGCAACCAGTTTACCTTGCTTTCATCCATTATGGCCAGGGGTACTCAGTGGTGCATGGACCAAGTCTTTCTGTGGGGAGTCTTTAATGTAAACATCGTTGAGGGCATGGATGGCATTGGATTGTGGTGATTTTTGTGTGTTTTTTGACTTTTTGGGGTGTTGTTGGGGCCTGGTCATGTGGGTGGGGGCCATTTTGAGGCCTTGTCCATGCAGGGCCTGGCTATGTGGTGGGGGTCAAGGGGCCATTTTGAAGCAAGGCAGTGGGCTCAGGCCTGCACCCAGTTTGCCTTGCTTTCAACCATTATGCCCAAGGGTACTCAGTGGTGCAAGGACCTAGTCTTTCTGTGGGGTGTCTTGAATTTAAACATCATTGAGGGCATGGATGGCATTGGATTGTGGTGATTTGTGTGTGTTTTTTTACTTTTTGGGTGCTGTTGAGGCCTGTCCATGTGGGTGGGGGCCATTTTGAGGGCTGGTCCAAGCAGGGCCTGGCCATGTGGTGGGGGTCAAGGGGCCATTTTGAAGCCAGGCAGTGTGCTCAGGCCTGCACCCAGTTTGCCTTGCTTTCATCCATTATGCCCAGAGGTACTCAGTGGTGCATGAACCTAGTCTTTCTGTAGGGTGTCTTGAATTTAAACATCATTGAGGGCATGGATGGCAATGGATTGTGTTGATTTCTGTTTTGTTTTTGACTTTTTGGGTGCTGTTGAGGCCTGGCCATGTGGATGGGGGCCATTTTGAGAGCTGGCCCAGGCAGGGCCTGGCATGTGGCTGGGAGTCAAGGGCCCATTTTGAAGCCAGGGAGTGTGCTCAGACCTGCACCCATTTTTCCTTGCTTTCATCCATTATGCCCAGGGATACTCAGTGGTGCATGGACCAAGTGTTTCTGTGGGCTGTCTTGAATGTAAACATCATTGAGGGCATGGATGGCATTGGATTGTGCTGATTTTTGTGTGTTTTTCGACTTTTTGGGGTGTTGTTGGGGCCTGGCCATGTGGGTGGAGGCCATTTTGAGGCCTGGTCCAGACAGGGCCTGGCCATGTGGTGGGGGTCAAGGGGCCATTTTGAAGCCAGGCAGTGTGCTCAGGCCTGCACCCAGTTTGCCTTGCTTTCAACCATTATGCCATGGGGTACTCAGTGGTGCATGGACCTAGTCTTTCTGTGGGGTGTCTTGAATTTAAACATCATTGAGGGCATGGATGGCATTGTATTGTGGTGATTTTTCTGTGTTTTTCGACTTTTTGGGTGCTGTTGAGGCCTGGCCATGTGGGTGGGGGCCATTTTGATGGCTGGCCAAAGCCGAGCCTGGCCATGTGGATGGGGGTCAAGGGCCCATTTTGAAGCCAGGCAGTGTGCTCAGGCCTGCACCCATTTTGCCTTGCTTTCAACCATTATGCCCAGGGCTACTCAGTGGTGCATGGACCAAGTCTTTATGTGGGGTGTCTTGAATGTAAACATCATTGACGGCGTGGATGGCATTGGATTGTGGTAATTCTTGTGTTTTTTTTTTAACTTTTTGGGGTGTTGTTGGGGCCTGACCATGTGGTAGGGGGCCATTTTGAGGCCTGGTCCAGGCAGGGCCTGGCCATGTGGTGGGGGTCAAGGGGCAATTTTGAAGCCAGTCAGTGTGCTCAGCATGCACCCAGTTTGCCTTGCTTTCAACCATTATGCCCAGGGGTACTAAGTGGTGCATGGACCTAGTCTTTCTGTGGGGTGTCCTGAATTTAAACATCATTGAGGGCATGGATGGCATTGGATTGTGGTGATTTTTGTGTGTTTTTCGACTTTCTGGGGTGTTGTTGGGGCCTGGCCATGTGGGTGGGGCCATGTTGAGGCCTGGCCATGTGGTGGGGGTCAAGGGGCCATTTTGAAGCCAGGCAGTGTGCTCAGGCCTGCACCCAGTTTGCCTTGCTTTCAACCAATATTCCCAGGGGTACTCAGTGGTGCATGGACCTAGTCTTTCTGTGGGGTGTCCTGAATTTAAACATCATTGAGGGCATGGATGGCATTGGATTGTGGTGATTTTGTGTGTTTTTCGACTTTTTGGGGTGTTTAACTGATGTTCCTCTGGCTTCCATTGCTTTTAAGTGCACAAGAGAACCACCAGTGTCGGGAGGAAGTCCTGCAGCGCTGTGTGCAGCACAACGTCACATGACGTCACGTGTGGCCACAGACAAGACAACTCTGCAACTCGTGCAACTGCAGCCTGCTGTTCTGACATCTGAAGAAGATGGGCCCAAAGAAAGGCGGCCGTAGCGCCTCAGCGGAAAAAGTAAGAAAGAGCAGAAGAAGCAAGTGGCACCACTTACCATGGAGACTGGTGTGCCCACGACACCTTTTTTGGGAAAAAAAACTACGCCTGCAGCAGCAGCGGTGTCCGCCGGGGTCCAAGCTGGAAGCAGCACCTCTGCTTCATTGGGCTCAGTGCCACCAAGCCAAGTTAAGTCCAAGACCATGAGTGTTGCTGAGGCAGCCACTTTACTTTCTTAATCACCGTCGACCAGTGATGTTGGCTCATCACAAGAAAGTACCATCCAATCAACGCCAGGTGTAACTCAGTTGACGAGTGTTCAACAACCACAGCCGCCACCTAGTAAAAGCGCAAGTACATGGGCAAGGATAGGTGCAAGTAGAGGCGCAAGTAGAGGCGCAAGGAGAGGCGCAAGTAGAGCCGCAAAGAGAGGCGCAAGGAGAGGCGCATGGACAGGTGCATGGAGAGGTGCAACTAGAGGTTCATGGAACGGCACAACTGACTTCAACGCTTGTTCCTCCAGAAGTAGGGGCAAATCAGGAAATTGATATTCAAGCGGGGGTATCATCATCTCAAGAATCATCCTGATGGTCAAGGAGGGCTACTACTACTACTAAAAGTTCTTCTTCAAGCCACCTTCATTGTGATGACCTTGATCATGATTGGAACCCAGCAATGCAGTCTGAGAGTGAGTCATACACACAACAAACAATTGAGGAAGGGTCTAAGGGCGGGTTTATCGACCAACCAGGTATATGCCCCAAACACAATATTATAACAACAAATAATACCTGGGGGTCAGAGTGATAGTAAGTCAGACAGAATGGATCACAAAACCAAAACTACGCAAAAAACACCAGTGAGAGTTTCATGCATGCTAGTAACTACAGGCCTAGTCAAGGCTCAAGAGCAAATGGAGAAAATAGTTCCCATCAGAAGCCACACTGTACCGCCCTCTTTCTCATCATTTGGGTTCTCCTTACCCAGGAGACAAAACGGCCGGTCTGATGTTACCGTGACCGATATAATGTGACAAGTGGGTAGTATGTTTTGTACAAGAATTAATTCAAGTGGCTACTGAAAAAAAGCAGTGTATGGTGATAAGGGTGAAAAGTGAGGGGTTTTAATAAAATTAGGTGAATTGGGTAGAAGAACAGAATTTATTAATATCTCCCAATCCCTAAGATTAAAAAGCAAGTGCAAGTGCTGGTTTGAAATAATAACCGCACTGAATGGTCAACATGTTTCTGCATTACATAGAACAGAGTTTCAAATGCATTCTTCAGGACCTTGTTAGAAAAACACTACTGCTTTAATAAATAATAATGAAAAAATATCACCTGAAAGTACCAGGTGTACTCAACCGTATACCAAATATGATGGTTGAGAGGCTTCACCCCACCTGGCTGCAGCGCAGGTATAAGGAGCACCGCTCTGTCCGTCGGTGTCTCCCGGCAGTCATCCGTACTGGCCCCCCAGACAGTACGGATGACTGCCGGGAGACACCGACGGACAGAGCGGTGCTCCTTATACCTGCGCTGCAGCCAGGTGGGGTGAAGCCTCTCAACCATCATATTTGGTATACGGTTGAGTACACCTGGTACTTTCAGGTGATATTTTTTCATTATTATTTATTAAAGCAGTAGTGTTTTTCTAACAAGGTCCTGAAGAATGCATTTGAAACTCTGTTCTATGTAATGCAGAAACATGTTGACCATTCAGTGCGGTTATTATTTCAAACCAGCACTTGCACTTGCTTTTTAATCTTAGGGATTGGGAGATATTAATAAATTCTGTTCTTCTACCCAATTCACCTAATTTTATTAAAACCCCTCACTTTTCACCCTTATCACCATACACTGCTTTTTTTCAGTAGCCACTTGAATTAATTCTTGTACAAAACATACTACCCACTTGTCACATTATATCGGTCACGGTAACATCAGACCGGCCGTTTTGTCTCCTGGGTAAGGAGAACCCAAATGATGAGAAAGAGGGCGGTACAGTGTGGCTTCTGATGGGAACTATTTTCTCCATTTGCTCTTGAGCCTTGACTAGGCCTGTAGTTACTAGCATGCATGAAACTCTCACTGGTGTTTTTTGCGTAGTTTTGGTTTTGTGATCCATTCTGTCTGACTTACTATCACTCTGACCCCCAGGTATTATTTGTTGTTATAATGAGAGTGAGTCATGCCATGAGCCGACAAAGGTAGCTAAGCCTAAGAGGAAGGTTCCCGCAAGGCTTCGAGTTATGGGTGATGACGACAAACAAGAACTGGTGTCTCCTGCTGCTGATGAACAGTCTGACGATGACCCAGACATCACAGTCATCACTGCAGCCCCAGCGAGCATGCAGCAGACAGACATTTTCACCCTATCCCAAAAGGCTGTTGAGCAGGATGTGGGTGGCATGGCACTGGTACCAACGCAGTTAACTACAACACCAACACGACCTACAGCTTCTATATTTTTTAGTCAGAAGGGCCGGTAGGGACCTCCATCCAGCTCGACCTCAAGTAGTGGTGCTGTATGTGAACAAAAGAAATGAATTCAGCCACGCCCATCCTCCACTTCATCTGGCATTGAAAGTCAAAGTAGCACCTCCCCCACCAGCGGACATTTCCAGTCCCCAGTTTGGGACTTTTTTACTGTTAGCCAAAGTGCGGAAAACATGGTTGTTTGTTCGATTTGTAAAACATTAGTTAGTCGGGGTAAGCTTGGTACCAACTATGGTACCGGAGGCCAGAGAGGTCATCTCAAAAAACACCACATTATCCAGTGGGAGGCACACCTAAGTAAGATCGAGGAAGCCAAAAGAAAAACAAATCCAAATGTATCCATTGATATTGCATCTGATGATGACGAGGGGCTGATGGTGCAGGGTGGAAGTGAATAAGCGACAGACATTTTTTCTGGTACACCCAGTACCCCTGGCAGCAGCACTGCAGTGGTATCGCCCACACCCTCTACCCCTGCAACATGTATGAGGCACACTAAGAGTCTGGGTGAGACACCAATGCGAAAAACTACATCACTGGCCCTAACTTGTTTGAAGAAGTCATCATCATCATCACGTAAAATGGTCCAGCCCACCATTAGCGGAATGTTGTGGTCGGAGGCGCTATTTGAACGCAACCACCCAATGGTACGTCTGTATAACGCAAAGCTGGCTAAAATGCTAGCGCTGGACCTTCTCCCTTTGTCTTTCGTGGAAAGGGTGGGTTTTCTAGAATTTGTGGCAAGAGTCTGCCCTAAATGGAAGGTTCCTAGCGGGTCCTATTTTGCCAGAGTTGCGGTCTCAGCACTACATCAAGATGTGCTGGAGGTGATTGCAGAAGAGTGCTGGTAACATTATCCACTTGACAACAGACATGTGGACCAGTTGCCAAGCCCTTGATTACATGTGCACGCCTGCACACTGGGCCTCTTTTGCAGGGGTTAGAGACAAGACAAATGCAGGTGTTGACCCGGACACTCTTTTTTAAGCTACTCGGAAACATGAAACATTAGCCATGTTTGCCATGGAGAAAACTCATACTGCACCTAACCTTTTGGAGGAGTTTAATAGGAAGTTTGATAGGAAGGTCTCTGAATGGCTGGATCCAAGAAATCGCATAGTTGGTTATGTTTCCATGGATAATGGCAGTAATATAGTTTAGCCTTATACTCAGGATAAAAACATTTAGATTTAGACACATAACCAATTCAGACACATAACCTATTCTAATTTCAAAAAACAATCAGTGTAATACAAAATAAAATTATTAATAACAAAATTAATTATAAATTCATAAAACAGTGGCGGACAATTATAGTCTTCGACGCGCGTTTCGGCGTTTTAACAAGAACGCCTTCTTCAGGGGCCACATACACAATCTGAAAAACATATAGAGCAAATTAAAATCATACTTTAGGAGAGTTGCACTCACCTATCATAGATATCTCAATACATGTACATATAACTGTATTTAAGACTGCTTTATATATCGCAAACTCCCTACTTATGTAGCCAAGCTATAGCGCTACACAAGGTACAAACTATAAATTATTATATTTGAGCAGTGGTGTAGTTTTTACATGGAAGGGCCTTATAAAATAGTTAGACCCTTGACTCAATTGTATGGCCATTTCAATGAGCTCGATAAGCTAGAGTCATATTACTTAAGGTGGCAGATAGGGACCTTCTCTTCCTATATATCAATATATTCTCCTAACTAAACAAAGATAACTTTAGACGGATGTTCCAACCTAGTTCTCTTTACCAATATCACAGAGTGAAAGAGTGGTCTTCTAAATTTCTCTCCTGAAAATGAAAACACATCTCACTAGACATTACTTACAAAATGCAATGATACACACATGCCTATTGGACATACATGGTTGTTATTAGTTGCTGTATTTATTCTATTAATTCAGTAATGTAGATGTTTCTGGATGCTATGTTTGTCAGGTAATGCAGCTATCTAATGAATTTTGAGCGCAATTTCCTTACCTAGAACCTGGATGTTCTGTATGATTCCAAATGATAAATGGAACACAGGAGAGAGACCCGTTCTCAGTCGTGAGAATGGTTGGAAGACTCAGATTCTTATTATTGTACCCAACCATCAAGCCGAAATACTACACAATAAAAGGATATAAAACATTTTAAGCTCTTCTAATTTGCGGATGCAACATATTTGTAAGCGCGACAATTTTGTGTCAGGCTGTAAATGTGCAAAATCTTACCTAATGTTGATCAGATCGATATATCTAGCTTAGTACTTGAAAGAACCTCCAATCGATTCCAGTACTATAAATCAAAAAACATAAAAAATAACCAGGCAATTATTAAACGGATACGGAAGTGGGTTGAACCACCACTGCATCGTTACCGATAATTCAGCGACTCTCACCTGGTATGTGCAACAAGGTAGTTGCTGATATCAAAACGGGACGGCTGCTTAAAGATATGGCGCTCGTTTCTCTTGATAGTTTCTTCAAGACTACAGGCGTGAAATGGAAAGACCTACAGTTACTAATTTGCTGAATGGGACTGGGGATGGGGGTGGTTATGGGAGGGAAGACAAACGGATTGAGTGAATGAGACAAGGGCGTTTGAGAGCTGCCTCAACACGAATGATCGTTCTAATGTTTTAACTATAAGCGGCGAACTTACCAAAATTGTATTCGGCTAAGTGAATAATATTCAAATAACATGGGACCGCAGTCAGAATATCTGCTCCCTTAGCGTTGTCTTTGATACTGAAGGACAAAAGAAAAAGTACGAGCTACCATTACTCGAAGGAACCGAAATTATATGACTAAAATACGTTAATCTAAAACAAGTTAGCAAAGGGGGTTGCTATTCGCTTACCGGTGAATATCATGAAATTAGCGTTAACATCAACCTGCGGGCGTCACGATCGATAAATCTGTTGGCGTCCCGCAGCCGTTGGAAAGGGTGATCAGCTTGCAAGCAACTCCACCCTTTCTTAAATGGGCATGACATAATTGCCTGTGTGAAGTAATTGGTTGACCGAGGTCACTACTTAAGGGAGGGAGGTCCCGGAACAGAGAATACAGAGGAGGGACTACAAGGCGCGTGTAACCAAATTACTTGCGCTGAATACAAAGGAAGGACTACACGGCGCGTGTAACAAAATTACGTTATTACTTGCGCTACAGAATCAGAATCCTTGTTTAAAGGAGATACGTTTTAAAAGCTGTAAATTGCTAAATGTAGTACGAATCAAGGAACAATGATAACATAGATGCGAATGTAGGGTAGGCGGAGTTCCCGATATCACGATAAGTATCAACAATTCTGTTGCATGAAAAATGGTTGCAACACTCCACCACGCGCGTCGAAGACTATAATTGTCCGCCACTGTTTTATGAATTTATAATTAATTGTGTTATTAATAATTTTATTTTGTATTACACTGATTGTTTTTTTAAATTAGAATAGGTTATGTGTCTGAATTGGTTATGTGTCTAAATCTAAATGTTTTTATCCTTAGTATATAAACTTAATAATAAACACAATTTTGTACTTTTTAATTGATTGTTGTGCTTTCTATATGTCGTTTTCTCCCTGGTGATATTTTATTTGGTGCTTCTTTTTACATTGTCTAATTTCCCTGTAAAACATATTCTGTTGCACAAACAGGGGGGTCCTTGTTATTTACGTCATTTTTCCCACAGCTTATGCAGGGCTCAATTTTCCATTGTTGTGATTGTTATTGATTGTACTATATTTGAGCAGTGTGTAGTAATCCCCTTCTACCTAATTTTCATCTATTTCCTATAGTCATGGCCAACATGAAAACCTTCGGATTCACCGATGAGGAATTCGAAACCCTAGTTGGTACAACAATTCCAACTACTAACACTAATGTATCTAGTAGAGGCCAAGATGAAGGTAAGAAATTATCAGACCTAAAAAAGAAGCTTATTCTTATGGAAGCCCATGGGGAATTCATGTTGGCTTATTTGAAAACAGGAATTATCCCTAATGGGCTGCGTGTACGGAATATACCGGGTCTTTTCGTGCACCATAGACCATTTTTAGAAAAATGGAGCCAAATAGCAAATCGTTGCTCTCGGGATCTGATGATATTAATTGTGGCAACATCAAAGGAATTAGCCTTAGAAATAAAAAAAAAAATAGATAAATTAGAAGAGAAACTAAAACAAATGACTGGAGTTGATGATGCCATCAAAAAAATAGAGGAATATAATAAGGATTTAGAATCGTTCAGCAACTATCTCAATAAACGTAAGACAGATAAACTAAATAAAGATAAAAGATTCTACTCAGAGGAAGTTGCATATCCTTTTTTACATAAAGATTTCTACCAACAGAATCATTACACTGATGAGTCCAAAAATGTACAACAAAGAATCAATAACTTTACTGACTCTTCAGATTCAGAAGGAGAAGGCACTAGTAATGCCTATTACGAATCAGATGGTGGCTTTAATACATATTCCAACTCCAGACCCCAACGACGCCCTTTTTTATCGAACAGGGGGCCTCGCCGGGGTCGCCCCAGGGTAAGATTTCAGAATCAGGGACAAACCCGAGGGAACTTTCAAATGAACCAACACCTGCAACAAACCACACATCAACAAATCCTACACCAACAACATCAACAACAGGAACCGCAGTTTATCAGAGAAACTCGCAACAGACAATATTGGGGACAGGGGATGTAATCCCCATCTTTAATTTGTCCTCAAAAGAGTTAGATGGTTACAGTGAAGCTTTGCTATCGAAAGGACTATCTTTTGTTCCCCACTCGTTTGTTAATACCTTTGAGCTACACAAAGATATAATTGCTCTCTTCAGGAAAATTAGACTTAAAAAGTTCTTTTTAAATAGAGATGACGATGTAGATGACTCTATAACACATAGACAGACTGCAATTTCTTTACCCTCTACATTTACGCCTGGGTTAGATCAGCTGGGACCAGAAGTCGCGGCTTTCGAGCTGGTCTTAATGAAAAAATTGGAAAAAACTTTAAAATACATACCTAAACCCAAATATAACCTTACCATGAATGAATCCCGTGCCCTTAAAGACTTTACTGAAAATAAAGAACTGACAATTAAAAGTGCTGACAAGGGAGGAGGCATCGTGGTACTTAATTCTAATGACTATGAACACAATATGAAGAGAATGTTAAGTGACAGTTCCTCTTATTTACAGATTAAATGCAATCCCATTAATACCACTATTAAAAAAATCATTACCCTGACTAATGGCGCTCTATCCGATGGCGACATCAGCGTCAAAGATCATGAATTTTTAAATACAAATAAATTCAAAACTGCTTGTATTTATGGTCTACCCAAAATTCATAAGAACTCAAAAAAAACCCATACAGACCAATAGTGTTCACCCTAGGTACCCCCACAGAACCCCTGTCCAAATTTGTAGATCATTTCTTACGACCCCACATCCCTAAAATTAAATCTTATGTTAAGGACACCTGTCACATGATCAACACAGTTGAAAATCTAAATATCACTCCAGGGAGGGATATACTTGTAACCCTTGACATAGAATCCCTCTACAGTAACATTCCCATTGATGAAGCCATTAGGGCTACAGATTGGTTCATAGATAAACACAATATCACATGCCCCAAGAAATTCTTAATAGATTGTCTATTCATTGTTCTAACAGACAATTTTTTTTGAATTTGGTGAGAATATTTACCGCCAATTGAGAGGTGTCAGTATGGGTGCCTCAGTTGCCCCATCGATAGCGAATATATACATGTCTAGGTTCGAAGAACGTTTTATAGACAACGAAGTAGCACCCTTTTTTGAGTCAATTTCCCATTGGTCCAGATATATCGATGACATCTTTTTTATCTGGACCAATGGGAAAGACACTCTTCTGGAGTTCTTAGAGTGGATCAATCTAACAGATAGCAATCTGAAATTCACTGCACATTATAATGAGAACCAAGTTGAATTTCTGGACCTTCTCATTCGAGTCAACGTTAATAAATTGGAGGTGGATTTATTCGTGAAGAAAACAGCACGAAATACCCTATTACATTTTAGTAGCTTCCATCCGAAATGCCAGAGAGAGAGTATCCCTTTCTCGCAATTCCTCAGAGTCCGCAGGAATTGCACAAATTTGCAAGATTATGACAAACAAGCGGCAATCATGCGCACAAAATTCTGTGAACGTGGATACCCGCATAGACTAATAAGGAATTCGTACAAACGTGCTAGATTCTTTGATCGAGACGCATTACTTACCCCTAGAGAAAAGCAGGAGAATGATCGAATTGTGTGTGTCACCACTCATTCGACCAAGAACGAACGTATCAGGCAATTCATCAATGCCAACTGGCATATTTTGAACTGTAATCCATCCTCCACTTCCGCCTTAACTAAACCCTTATTTGCGCACAGGAGAAACAGGAACTTGAAAGATAAAATAGTTCATTCAAAATTTAATTTTAAACAACTGAATGGTGATCAAACCCAAAGATCACTACTAACGAATCTACCGGTACGCGCCACAGTTCCATGCTCCTCCTGTAAATCTTGTAAGAATATTATGGGTGGCGAGACGTTCACCCACAATGGTTCTACATTCAAGGCCAACGATCTGTGGAATTGTAAAACCACTAATGTGGTTTATTTCATTAGCTGCCCGTGTGGTAAGGGCTATGTTGGTGAGACGTGCAGGTCCATCCAAACACGTCTCACCGAACATAGATCAGCCATCAAAACTCAGAAACTGAACGCACCACTAGTGAAACATTTTCTGGATTTACATCATAAACCAGAAGATATACACTGGCGCATCCTAGAAAAGATCAAGACCCCAGATAGTAAAGGAGGATGCGCCATCAGAAAAAAAGTGAAGTTTTTAATATTTTCGTTCTGGACACACACAAAAAGGGATTAAATAATGAAATTCCTTGGGAGAACGCCATCTGTCTCTAATGGCAGTGCTGGCCTATTTGGTAGTACTGTCATTAATCCATCCTTAGGTGTCAGAATCTCTTTCAGTCACAATATCCCTTCAAAGGTAATAATGCACTATTCCTCTATAAATCATTATGGTGCATTTTTGAGTACCTAACAATATCTCCAAGTATATTTTGAGGAGTGTTGCAACCATTTTTCATGCAACAGAATTGTTGATACTTATCGTGATATCGGGAACTCCGCCTACCCTACATTCGCATCTATGTTATCATTGTTCCTTGATTCGTACTACATTTAGCAATTTACAGCTTTTAAAACGTATCTCCTTTAAACAAGGACTCTGATTCTGTAGCGCAAGTAATAACGTAATTTTGTTACACACGCCGTGTAGTCCTTCCTTTGTATTCAGCGCAAGTAATTTGGTTACACGCGCCTTGTAGTCCCTCCTCTGTATTCTCTGTTCCGGGACCTCCCTCCCTGAAGTAGTGACCTCGGTCAACCAATTACTTCACACAGGCAATTATGTCATGCCCATTTAAGAAAGGGTGGAGTTGCTTGCAAGCTGATCACCATTTCCAACGGCTGCGGGACGCCAACAGATTTATCGATCGTGACGCCCGCAGGTTGATGTTAACGCTAATTTCATGATATTCACCGGTAAGCGAATAGCAACCCCCTTTGCTAACTTGTTTTAGATTAACGTATTTTAGTCATATAATTTCGGTTCCTTCGAGTAATGGTAGCTCGTACTTTTTCTTTTGTCCTTCAGTATCAAAGACAACGCTAAGGGGGCAAATATTCTGACTGCGGTCCCATGTTATTTGAATATTATTCACTTAGCCGAATACAATTTTGGTAAGTTCGCCGCTTATAGTTAAAACATTAGAACGATCATTCGTGTTGAGGCAGCTCTCAAACGCCCTTGTCTCATTCACTCAATCCGTTTGTCTTCCCTCCCATAACCACCCCCATCCCCAGTCCCATTCAGCAAATGAGTAACTGTAGGCCTTTCCATTTCACGCCCGCAGTCTTGAAGAAACTATCAAGAGAAACGAGCGCCATATCTTTAAGCAGCTGTCCCGTTTTGATATCAGCAACTACCTTGTTGCACATACCAGGTGAGAGTCGCTGAATTATCGGTAAAGATGCAGTGGTGGTTCAACCCACTTCCGTATCCGTTTATTAATTGCCTAGTTATTTTTTATGTTTTTTGATTTATAGTACTGGAATCGATTGGAGGTTCTTTCAAGTACTAAGCTAGATATATCGATCTGATCAACATTAGGTAAGATTTTGCACATTTACAGCCTGACACAAAATTGTCGCGCTTACAAATATGTTGCATCCGCAAATTAGAAGAGCTTAAAATGTTTTATATCCTTTTATTGTGTAGTATTTCGGCTTGATGGTTGGGTACAATAATAAGAATCTGAGTCTTCCAACCACTCTCACGACTGAGAACGGGTCTCTCTCCTGTGTTCCATTTATCATTTGGAATCGTACAGAACATCCAGGTTCTAGGTAAGGAAATTGCGCTCAAAATTCATTAGATAGCTGCATTACCTGACAAACAAAGCATCCAGAAACATCTACATTACTGAATTAATAGAATAAATACAGCAACTAATAACAACCATGTATGTCCAATAGGCATGTGTGTATCATTGCATTTTGTAAGTAATGTCTAGTGAGATGTGTTTTCATTTTCAGGAGAGAAATTTAGAAGACCACTCTTTCACTCTGTGATATTGGTAAAGAGAACTAGGTTGGAACATCCGTCTAAAGTTATCTTTGTTTAGTTAGGAGAATATATTGATATATAGGAAGAGAAGGTCCCTATCTGCCACCTTAAGTAATATGACTCTAGCTTATCGAGCTCATTGAAATGGCCATACAATTGAGTCAAGGGTCTAACTATTTTATAAGGCCCTTCCATGTAAAAACTACACCACTGCTCAAATATAATAATTTATAGTTTGTACCTTGTGTAGCGCTATAGCTTGGCTACATAAGTAGGGAGTTTTCGATATATAAAGCAGTCTTAAATACAGTTATATGTACATGTATTGAGATATCTATGATAGGTGAGTGCAACTCTCCTAAAGTATGATTTTAATTTGCTCTATATGTTTTTCAGATTGTGTATGTGGCCCCTGAAGAAGGCGTTCTTGTTAAAACGCCGAAACGCGCGTCGAAGACTATAATTGTCCGCCACTGTTTTATGAATTTATAATTAATTGTGTTATTAATAATTTTATTTTGTATTACACTGATTGTTTTTTGAAATTAGAATAGGTTATGTGTCTGAATTGGTTATGTGTCTAAATCTAAATGTTTTTATTTTGAGTATATATACTTAATAATAAACACAATTTTGTACTTTTTAATTGATTGTTGTGCTTTCTATATGTCGTTTTCTCCCTGGTGATATTTTATTTGGTGCTTCTTTTTACATTGTCTAATTTCCCTGTAAAACATATTCTGTTGCACAAACAGGGGGTCCTTGTTATTTACGTCAGTAATATAGTTTAGGCCATGCAGCAAGGTGGCTATTTCAGAGTGCCGTGTTTGGTGCACAGTATTAACATCGTGGTGCAAGATTTCTTGAAAAATGAAAACACAGTCAGCAAGTTACTGACCACCTGCCGAAGAATCTGCACACATTTCAGCCATTCTTTTAAGGCCCGGAAGCAGCTGAGGAGCATTCAACATGAACGTAGACTGCCAGTCAAAGGACTCATCCAGGAGGTGGAAACACGTTGGAACTCAACATTTTACATCCTTGAGCGTCTGTCTAAGCAGTGCATGGTAATCAATAAGTATGTCTTTCAATGGGGTTCTACTATGAAAGACATGAGGCTAGAGTTGGAGAAATGGAAGCTAGTTGCAATCCTGACAGACATGCTTCATCCTTTTGAGGTCTTCACACGTGAAGTCAGCAGGGAGGACTGTTCTTTGGGCAAAGCTATCCCATTGTTGGTCATGCTAGAGCACCAACTGAAGGCGGTGTCTTCAACGTTCAGAGATGATGCTGAAAAGCAAGACGCCTATCAGTTGGCGGAGAGGTTATTAGGCCGCCTAGTTGACGATGAAAGGCTTAAAAACATACATACAGAACAACATTACATTTGTGCCACTTTTCTGGATCCATGGTACAAATAGGCAGTTGCCAGCAAAGCATTCATTCCTTTTGATGAAGCCGATGTTTCAAAGTACAAACATTAGCTAGCTGTGTCAGCCACTCGGTTCGAAAAAGATCGGCCGAAAATTCAAGGAGCCGGCAGAAGTCCAACTGAATCAGCAGGCCATCCGGCATCAAGTTCCACTTCTGAATCTGTGGCCGAAGGGAGTCACTTTCCCTCACAGCCGTTAACGACACCAGCCGCAACTGTATCACCATCCTCACCTGCATTAGGCGCAGCCATAATATTGTCGGAAGCGGAATGGCTAACTCATCAAGGGTTTGCTCGTTCCAGTGCTGCAAAGGCCACAGATGGTACGCAAAGTGGAGCAACCGTGGAGAACCTTGAGTCGATGGTGCAGGCCTATCTGGATGACCCAACAGAGGTCTTTGTTAATCAGAACCCATTGCTGTATTGGTATAGGAAAAGGGCTCTATGGCCACTGATCACCAACCTGGCTCTAAATTATTTGTCTTGCCCACTCGCAAGTGTGTCTTCTGAACGTGCTTTCAGTGCTGCTGGTTCCATTGTAACTTGAAAAAGGACCCGCCTCTCGCCCAAAAATGTGGAGAGGTTAACACTGATCAAGATGAATCAGCACTTCATACCACCAGATTACAAAATACGTTAATGCCCCGGAAGAGGACACCGACTTAGGTGACGGAAGTTCTTCTCTGTTAGCTGACCTATTCCCGTCTCAATTCATAGCGTTTGAGGACGAGCTCTGCTACCCTGGTATCCAGGCCTGAAAATAACTTCCTTTTTTTCGTATTTATTCACTTTTATTCCTGTGTATCTTTCTTTGCAACTTTTACCACAACAAAACTCTCATAACAAGTCCATCAGCAGCACTGTCTTCATCTTATTTTCCTTATTGATTTGAAGGTGCTGCAGTCTGCATTCCTGAGGTTGACAAGTTCACAACTCAATCATGCTCCTCTATCCTACTCATCCACACTCCACCTATCCATTTCCCTCAAGGCAGATGGATTACGAAGAAATAAATAAATAAACTTTCTTTTCATAGACGAGTCCCCTCAAGTGGGACAGAAATTACTTACTGACTACATGCTTGCTGATTGCTGACAGAGTCACTTCTGAAATTGACAGGAGAGGCTGCCCTGTGGGCCCTCACTTTCCGAAGAAGATGCAGACAAAAAGTAGAACAGGTAATGAATAATTGAGAAGATGGCATGCAGTGGACAGCAATTGCTATCTGGCTCTGATGAAACCAATTGCTGTTTGTTTTTTGTGCATGAAATGAATCATATGTCTTGCCTTAGTTAATATTTAATCTTTTTACACAGTAATTGTAACTCATGTCAACTACTCTGTTTTTTTTTTTACCTCTTTTAATTCAAATTGTACTTTGAATTCAGGGGCCACTATGTTAATGATGATAATTGATTAAGTAATATATCTTTTTTCTTTAAAGTCACTCACTGGGATGGATGGATCATCTGCGTCGGTTTACGGAAGAACTATGGCCAATTCGTGAGTGGCAAACAGGTAAACCAGTCTACAACAACTACTACAGCAGAACTACATGTCTATCTATTCGTGGTATGTAGTGGTCGAGGGTGAGGCAGTGTACTGTTGTTGGTATGCCAGGCAGAGTCCACTCCAGATAGCATTTCATGTACAATTGGGGCTATGTGGCTTGCTGCATACAATTAGATATGCTTTGTCTGTCTGACAAAGAGCCTAGGTATGCTACATCAGGTTGCTTCACTCAGTGGTGCCTGCCTTGACCGTCTGCATCGCACTGCCTCAAGCTTGGGCCAAACATCTGTTATAATTGCGAATTTTGCTGTTTCTCATTTTTTCACGAATCTCGCGAAATTAAGGAAAAATTGCAAATTCTTGGGCGTAACGGATTTTTGGCCCATGCTTGCAGCAGGGCCATGCAGACGGTCAAGGCAGGCACCACTGAGTGAAGCATCCTGATGTAGCATACCTAGGCTCTTAGACACAGACAGACAAAGCATATCTAGGGTTTAGGGTTCAGTGCGATTTACTAGGATTTTTGGGTTTAAGTTGGTAGGGTTCCCGCTGAGTCTAGGGCTCAGGGTCTGAAGCAGGCTCCTTCATAATGATTTTGGCAAGGTTTTAGGGGGGTTTGGCATTCTTTGGTCTAGAATTGGCAGAATTTTGGCCTTTTTTGGTATTTTGCGGGCGCATGTGTTTGGGTGAAAACTGAGTGAAAACTAGTCGTAGATCTTCTTCTTCTTCTTCTTCAAAGAGCGCAGTGGTTCGATTTTGTTCTGCCTTGCTGAGATTCATGAGAATCACTGGAACAAGTGTCCAGGTAAGTTTCAAGAGGATCGAAGTAGTGGAAGTGCAGAAAAGTTGAACAGCAATTTTTGGTGAACAGCGCAATTTGCCATGTTTTGAATATACCAGTATTGCATGTTTTTGGGGGTTTGTTTGGGGGTGTTCTAGATTAGTGGGGGTGGGTCGGGGGGTCTTGGAGCACTGCTGGGAAGGTCTAACTTTGATTGCAAGTGGTTTGAAGAAAATCCATGGTGGAAATGGTGGGTTTGGGCCTAGTTGCAGACAGCGTTTTCCACAATTTAAACTGAGGCCTAGCAGTATTGCGAATTTTTTGGGGGCTGTTTGGGGGTGTACTAGATTTGTGGGGGTGGGTTTTGTGGTCTGGGAGCACTGCTGGCACAGTTTAATTTTGATTGCAAGTGGTTTGAAGAAAATCCATGGTGAAAAAGGGGAGTTACGGCCTAGCTGCAGAGCGCACTTGGATTGATGTGGAAGTAGGCCTCAAATTTCGTAAGTGTCACATTTTCCATTTTTGCTTTTTGCCTATTTGGGGTGTTCTCCTTTTTTGCGGGTAGGTTCAGGGGTCTGGGGGCAATGCAGGGAAGGTCTAATATCGGAATCAAGTGGTTTGGACAAATTCTATGGTGAATTTTTTTTTCAATTTTCCAATTTTCGCTCACTTTGGTGTTTTTGGGGGGCTGTTTGCGGGGTTCCTGGTGTTTGGGGGTGGTTGGGGGTCTTGGAGCACTGCTGGGCATGCCTTATTTTGGTTGCAAGTGGTTTGAAGAAAATCCATGGTGGGAAAGGGGAGTTAGGGCCTAGCTGCAGAGCGCGCATGGATTGATTTTGGAAGTAGCCCTGAAATGTTCTAAGTGTCACATTTTCCATTTTTGCTTTTTGCCTGTTTGAGGGTGTTCTACTTTTTTGCGGATGGGTTCAGGGGTCTGGGGGCAATGCTGGAAAGGTCTAATATCGGAATGAAGTGGTTTGGACAAAATCCATGGTGATTTTTTTTTAAAATTTTTGCTCACTTTGGTGTTTTTGGTGGGCTGTTTGGGGGGGTTCCTGGTATTTGGGGGGGGGGCGGGGTCTTGGAGCACATGCTGGGCATGCCTAATTTTGGTTGCAAGTGGTTTGAAGAAAATCCATGGTGGGAAAAGGGAGTTAAGGCCTAGCTGCAGAGCGTGCATGGATTGATTTTGGAAGTAGGCCTGAAATGTTCTAAGTGTCACATTTTCCATTTTTGCTTTTTGCCTGTTTGGGGGTGTTCTACTTTTTTGTGGGTGGGTTCAGGGGTCTGGGGGAAATGCTGGGAAGGTCTAATATCGGAATCAAGTGGCTTGGACAAAATCCATGATGATTTTTTTTACAATTTTTGCTCACTTTGGTGTTTCCAGGGGGCTGTTTGGGGGGTTCCTGGTGTTTGGGGGGGGGGCGTTGGGGGGTCTTGGAGTACTGCTGGGCATGCATAATTTTGGTTGCAAGTGGTTTGAAGAAAATCCATGGTGGGAAAGGGGAGTTAGGGCCTACTTGCAGAGCTTGCTTGGACCGATGTTGACTGGTAGGCAGAACATTTTCTAAGTGTGAGTTTTTGCATTTTTGCATTTTTCCTTTTGGCCTGTTTGGGGGTGTTCTACTTTTTTGCGGGTGGGTTGAGGGGTCTGGGGGAATTGCTGGGAAGGTCTAATATTTAAGTATGGGCGAAATTTACGAATTTGCGTTCCGTGAATTCGCGCAAAATCAAATTGGCAATCCGCAAAATCCGCGAATTGGTGCAAATTTGCGGATTTTTGTTTTTTGCGTGTTTGCGGGGTTTTTTGCATGTTCGCGGGGATTTTTGCGTGTTTGCGGGGCTTTTTGCGTGTTCGTGGGCCGCTTGCATGGCGAAATTACCCATGCGGTCGTGTATGGGCACAGCACCCTCTGGTTCACCACTGCCACCCTCTGGTTCACCACTGCCACCCTCTGGTTCACCACTGCCACCCTCTGGTTCACCCCTGCCACCCTCTGGTTCTCCACTGCCACCCTCTGGTTCAGCACTGCCACTCTCTGGTTCACCTCTGCCGCCCTCTGGTTCAACACTGTCACCCTCTGGTTCACCACTGCCACCCTCTGGTTCACGGCTGCCACGCTCTGGTTCATCACAGCACCTCTGGTTCACCACTGCCACCCTCTGGTTAACCACTGTCACCCTGTGGTTCAGCACTGCCACCCTATGGTTCACCACTGCCACCCTCTGGTTCACCCCTGCCACCCTCTGGTTCACCACTGCCACCCTCAGGTTCATCACAGCACCCTCTGGTACACCCCTGCCAACCTCTGGTTCAGCACTGTCACCCCCTGGTTTACCACTGCTGCCCTCTGGTTCACGACTGCCACCTTCTGGTTCATTGCAGCACCTCTGGTTCACCACTGACACCCTCTGGTTAATCACTGTCACCCTCTGGTTCAGCACTGCCACCCTCTGATTCACCACTGCCACTCGGTTCACCACTGCCACCCTCTGGTTCACCCATGCCACCCTCTGGTTCACAACTGCCACCCTCTGGTTCACCCTGCCACCCTCTGGTTCAGCACTGTTACCCTCTGGTTCACCCCTGCCACCCTCTGGTTCATCACTGTCACCCTCTGGTTCACCACTGCCACCATCTACCGAGACCTTTTGTGATGCAGCGGCAGCACAAAAGATGCGCTATGGTGCTGGGTATTAACAACGTGACGATTCTGAGAGATGCATCACGTTATAAAGCCCTGCGCCATCAGGAGGCGTTCCGGCGCAGGGGAGGGCGTTCCTGCACAGCCACCCTCTGGTTCATCACTGCCACCCTCTGGTTCACCACTGCCACCCTCTGGTTCACCCCTGCCACCCTCTGGTTCACCCCTGCCACCCTCTGGTTTACCATTGCCACCCTCTGGTTCAGCACTGCCACACTCTGGTTCACCTCTGCCACCCTCTGGTTCAGCACTGTCAGCCTCTGGTTCACCACTGCCACCCTCTGGTTCATGGCTGCCACCCTCTGGTTCATCACAGCACCTCTGGTTCACCACTGCCACCCTCTGGTTAACCACTGTCACTTCTCTGGTTCAGCACTGCCACCCTATGGTTCACCACTGCCACCCTCTGGTTCACCCCTGCCACCCTCTGGTTCACCACTGCCACCCTCTGGTTCATCACAGCACCCTCTGGGTCACCCCTGCCACCCTCTGGTTCAGCACTGTCACCCTCTGGTTCACCACTGCTGCCCTCTGGTTCACGACTGCCACCCTCTGGTTCATCGCAGCACCTCTGGTTCACAACTGCCACCTTCTGGTTAATCACTGTCACCCTCTGATTCAGCACTGCCACCCTCTGGTTCACCACTGCCACTCTCTGGTTCACCACTGCCACCCTCTGGTTCACCCATGCCACCCTCTGGTTCACAACTGCCACCCTCTGGTTCACAACTGCCACCCTCTGGTTCACAACTGCCACCCTCTTGTTCACCCCTGCCACAATCTGGTTCACCCCTGCCACCCTCTGGTTCAGTACTGCCATCCTCTGGTTCAGCACTGTCACCCTCTGGTTCACCCCTGCCACCCTCTGGTTCATCACTGTCACCCTCTGGTTCACAACTGCCACCCTCTACCGAGACCTTTTGTGACGCAGCGGCAGCACAAAAGATGCGCCATGGTGCTGGGTATTAACAACGTGACGATTCTGAGAGATGCATCACGTTATAAAGACCTGCGCCATCAGGAGGCGTTCCGGCGCAGGGGAGGGCGTTCCTGCACAGGAATCTACAAGATTTCACTCAGTCACTTTTAGGCCAATGCTGCGTCAAAACCCTGCGCCTGCTTGAAGCAGGCACAAGGCTTGATGCAGCATTGGGGAGATAGGGCCCCCCAGAGCATTGCTGGAGCTGCATCGCAAGCGCGACACAGCTCCAGCAATGCGCTGCTTTTACGGCACAGATGAGTGACGCATCTGTGCCGTTTTTGCCACATGGTGTGCCACATTGTAAATGCAGCACACCATGGGTGGCGGAGCTGCGGCGCACAATAACTGGTGCATCCTGGGGGATGCACCAGTTATTGTAAATCTGCCCCTATACATTTAGCCAACGAGGGAGCACTTACTGATTAGACAGTAGAAAGTACTCCAGTTGAGTAGAGGTATTGCACAAAAAGGTGGCATCTTCGTGGACAAACACGCAGGGCGGGATTCATTCTGCCCCCTCTTAGACTTGTTTTTTGTGCCCTTCTTCCCTCTGTTAGACTCGTTTTTCCTTTTTTTCTGCCCTTCTGTCCTCTGTCAGACTGTTTTTTTGAGCCCTTCTGCCCTCTGTTAGACTCGTTTTTCCCTTCTGCCCTTTGTTAGACTGCTTTTTGTGCCTTTCTGCCCTCTGCATCACCACATCATCACTCAGCGCTACCCCAGCATCACTCAGCACCACCACATTATCACTCAGCACCACCACATTATCACTCAGCACCACCACAGCACCACTCAGCACCACAACAGCATCACTCAGCACCACCACAGCATCACTCAGCACCACCACAGCACCACTCAGCACCACCACAGCACCACTCAGCGCCACTCCAGCATCAATCTGCACAACCATTCAACAACAGCTGGTTCAAATATGTTCTCCCAATGTTTCAAACTTTATTACAAATTTCACAAAAAGATGTTAATATTTCACTTCTGTTCTTTGAACAAGATAGGCCTCAAACCAATAGAGTGAGGTTCAATCCCCAGGAACAAAACAACGCTGATCTCGGGGTATTACTACGCTCTTTTTTAGGCCAGGGTCAAGGGGCCAACAGGGGGGCAGGACAAGCAGGAAAAGGAAGAGGACGAGGCAATCAACCTCCGCCTCAATGGTAGGCCTTCTTCCCACGACAAACCAAGAGCAGGGGCAGACAACCCCTATAAACAAAATAGTGGTAAACCTGTCAAACCACACCCTGTCAGAAAGTGAAGTAAGAGTGCTAAATAAAGGACTAGGCTTTGTCCCTACACCCACCCATGATTCTTTTAAATGTAGAGTAGAATTTTTTGAAACAGTTCGAAAGATTAAACTAAAAACATTTTTTGCTAATCAACCACAGGATAACCAAAGGTGGTTCAATACCAACTTAATAAAACCTTCCACATTTATGCCACCTAGTGGGTCTTTGGGTTCCGAAATTGCGTTTTTTGAGTCTAAAGTGCTACAAGACATTGAATTGCTAGAAACGAAAGAGAGGAATACTAGCCATAAATACATGTCCAGGTTGGATTGGGAAGCTGTTAAGAGCCTGCAGAATAATTCTGATCTGACTATAAAAAGTGCAGATAAAGGGGGAGCGGTAGTTGTGCTTAACACTTGTGACTACGAGACAGAAGTCTACCGCCTACTCAATGTCCGCGCATATAACCAGCCATTAAACAAAGATCCTACCCCTGAATTACTTACTATCATAAAAGGGATGGAAGGAGAGGCAAAAGAGAAGAAATGCATTTCCGGTAAGGAAGCTGAGTTTCTGGTGAATACCAAACCCAGAACTCCTGCGTTCTACATTTTGCCAAAAATTCATAAGCCTGCCTGCCCCCCCCCCCCAGGCCTATTTTGTCTGGGATACAATCAGTTCTGGAACCGCTATCGCAATTTGCAGACTACTTTCTGCGAGAATCTGTGGTTACACAGATATCCTTTGTTAAGGATACCATGGATATCTTGAATGTCACCAAGGATATGACCTTTGATCTATCTACAGAAATATTGGTAACCATAGACATCGAGTCCCTTTATTCCTGCATTCCCCAGGACGCTACGCTAGTGGCAGCAGCGCGCACCCTGAGGTCGCAGGAATGGTTCTATGATGCACCCCAAACATTTGTTTTGCAGTGCATCAAATTAGCCCTAACTAGAAACTTTTTTGGTTATAAGGACAAGATGTTTCTGCAGATCACAGGGACTTCCATGGGGGCTACCATGGCGCCCAGTCTGGCCTGTATATATACGTAGGCCAGTTTGAGGAGCACGTCGTCTACCCCTCCACCAATCCCTTCAGAGACCATGTGTGTCTCTGGAGGAGATATATAGACGACGTGCTCTGTATCTGGACCAGAGATGAACCCAGACTCCTTGAATTCCCAAACTGGCTGAATGTGCAAGACCAAAGCCTTCGCCTTACGTGGTCTCACAGTCGGGAATCAGCAGTGTATCTAGACTTGGACATCACAGCCAGGGATGGTGGCCTCTTCACGAGTGTCCATCACAAACCCACCGACAGGAACTCTCTATTGGCATATGATTCATACCACCCCAGGGCCCTAAGAGATAACCTGCCGGTGGGTCAGTTTCTTAGATACCATAGAAACTGTTCCACCACAGACATGTACAATGAGCAAGCACATGTTTTATGTGAGAAATTTGAAAAAGGAATTACCCTGTGAAGATTATAACGCAAGCTAAGAAAAGAGCACTCAACACACCTAGGAGTGCTCTGCTGGAGGCTAACCAAAAAGAGAAGAGTGACTGTCTCCCAGTGGTAATGACGTTTGATCCATTGGCCACGAAAATAAGGCAATCCATACGGAAGCACTGGTCCTTATTGTCTAGCGGGGATTTTAAAATGCCGCCACCAAGGTTTGCTTTTAAGCGTTCAAGCAATCTAAAAGACAAGCTAGTCATTACTAGGACACAAGTCTGCAAAGCCACAAATAACAGTACAATCCCAAATGGACATTTTCCCTGCGGTGGCTGTTCTGTGTGTCCTTTAACATCTAAGGTGACAAGTGTAATACTGCAATCTGGCAAGGAATGGTTCTTAAACCATTTCAGCAATTGTAATACCACAAATGTGGTATACAGGCTTGAGTGTGAATGTAGTTTACAATACATTGGACTTACCACACGCAAGATAATAACACGGATACAAGAACATCTTAGCACAATAAGATCAGGGAAACTTACCACCAAATTGGTTCAACACTGCCATACTAATAAACACTCTTTTAAGTGGGTGGTGTTATAGAAAGTGACAGGAGACTCCAGTATGGTAGAGCGGCTGCTCACCACCAAGGAGGCCAGATGGATCTATCAAGAAAAAAGTGAAAGGGTAGGGCTCAATGAACTCCTTGAATGGAACAAAGTGCAATAAGCCCCACACATGTGGAGAGCTGGCAATAGTTGGGTATTTGTGAACATGTACATACTCATTGATATACAGTTACCACTACTTTTGACCCTGTATAAGCTTAGATAGGGTGGCATTCGGTACAAGGTTATTTGTGAGTTGTCGCCACTCCTGAATGTACTACATACATGTGATTTATATATCATCCAAATCACGATGCAGGCGCTTCACAAGTTAACCTGTTAATGGATACAGTTGTTCTGTGGAAGTTGGCCTTACTTGAGTAGAAACGTTTATCTTTAACCAACTTAAAAAATTTAGATTTAAAGAGATGTGAACAACTTCGTTGTATTTAGGTGCTGATATACAACTGGTTGTTCAACATCATATTTTCTCGTTTTTTTTTAAAAAAAACCCTTGTAAATAAAAAATTTTTTTTTTACAAAAAAACCCTTGTAAATAGAAACATTTTTCTCCCACATTTGTGCGAACTCTGTTGATAAACTTCACTCTTTTCAATATTTTTTCAATTAAACTACTGCTAAAAACGCTGGTTTTCCCTTGTATATACAAATAAGCCTTGTTGTATTCGCGAAGAAAATCGCGAGATCCTGCGAGACTTGAAGCTGGACCCTTTGCTGACTATAAGATTTACTTGCTTCTTTCCTGAGCCAAGATGGAGTACACTATTTCTCGCGATACTTCGCGAGACGAACGGGAAGCCCAGTACCCAATTTTAAGCGGAAGGAAACAATCCGAGACTTTGCACGGGCTGAGTGAAAGCCGGCTTTGCAGTTTCCTATCGGTAAGGAGTAAGATATCCAAGACCGGGGGTTGGGCACGTTTGAACTTGAGAGGTAGCGATAGAACTCCGTGATTACTGGTACAGTTTTACATCCACCACAGTCCGGTTTCTGTATGCTTCATGGTTAGGTGCCCATAAGAACGCATCTAAATATAGGCATTTTTTTTTACCAAGCTACATGTTCCAACTTTTAAGTTTGTTTACAATGCTGTGACGAGCCCCTGGAACGCTGATAAGTGGTTTTGAAGGCTGAGGGATATCACTAATACCTATCAGGCGGATATTCTAAACAATTCGCCAATTTCTAAATACACATCTTTTGCATAGGCTTGTGATATTGGAAGGGTAATAAACAGTGATATGCAAAAGTTTTTTCTTAAAATCAGTGATACTCGCACAGTGGCAGATTAGAGGAAACAGGGTTTTGGAATTACCTGCAACAAATTAAAGTGACCGGTAACAACGCTCCAAATTAAAGTGACTCACACCTGGAGTCACTCAGAAACTTACGAGGGTTCGGACCTCTCTACTGGTATGTGCCAAGGTGGTCGACTGAGGGTAAATACTGTGTTATTATGTGCGGTTTGGGATCACTCATACTTAAAGCCTTTTGCTAATGGCTTTTTCAGAAGGAAGGATGACAATTATGTGTTTTTTATATGTCTGTTTCAGTTGTGAAGATTACGCATGTCCAATGCAGTGGTTTAAAAATTTGTGACGCCCTGAAGAAATTGCCTAAATGGGAATGGCAATGAAACATGTCGGCAAGTGGTGTGTGGCTAGATAGGTAGTAGCCATTCTCACTTTTTTAGAGCCCGCAACCAACACGAAAGTGACAGAATAAAGCTAAGTTTCGTGTTGTTTGTGGTTTTTATATGTTTGTTTTTTGACACGATCTGTGTTGTTCGTGGTTTCTATACACTGCACATTCTCACAAACACTGGTTTGTTTGTTTTTGGACACATTTCTTTCTTTGGAGCTTGATGGTCCCAATGATGAGATCAGGGCTATCCTGGTGAGTACCTGCCAGGTTCCCATTGGTGGTGCGCCCGTGAGGCGCCATCTCGCTCACACACACTTTTTTCTACCTACCTGAGTTTGGCACATAGGTGTGTGTTATTTGTTGTCTCACAACTGTCATCACTTTTTTTCAAGGGATTGGGCATATTCTTTTAAATATGGCATAACATGGATGTACCTCCTACCTCACTAATTAAAATAGAGGAGTTATTTGCAAAACGTGGTTCATTTATGAATGCCTTTGTGGTCTAGGTCTTTTTTGTGAATACACTTGGATTTTCGTCACAATAAAATACACTGAACATAATCTTCACAAAAGTTATTTACAAAACCTTAATCTATTGCCATTATAAATTAAAATCACTTTTTATTTAAGTATTAATTATTTAAAAAAATTAAAAGCCATTGTAATTTGTAATATCAATACAGCTAAGTCACGTAAATATACAACATTTTGCATTACAAATGCTATAGGTGGCACATTTGAGAAAGTTATAACTATTGGCATTGTAAATGACAAAGCTATTAATTTAGCTATTTTCAAAACCAACACATAAATAAAAAAAAAGGTCATTTACAAGACCAATAGCTCAAACTTTCCTAATGCGAGACCTATTGCATTGCAAATGCTTGTTTTTATATCTGTCAGTGCTTCCTGTTGAGGTTTAATTTTCGTGACAGGCGCCTCATTGCCTACTTGCAACTATTCTGTGACCCTGCTTCAAGGGTCAGAGCAGGGTCAGAGAATAGTTGCAAGTAGGCAACGAATAGCCAGGAGGCACTTACAGGCTTACAGCAGCAGGTGCCCAAGTTGAAGTTAATTTCTTTGTAACCCTTTTGTAAAAGGTTACACAAAATTAGCTTCAACTTTTGCACCTGCTGCTGTAAGCCTGTAAGTGCTTGGCTGAAAATTTGTCCCCACTGATTCATGAATTTTACCTCGATTTCGCGAGATTCGCAGATCGCGAAAACGTGGAAAATCCGCAAATTCCGCGAGCCGAACGAATTTTCAGCCCATGCTTACTAATATTGGGCGCAAGTGTTTTGGATAAAATCCATGGTGAAAAAGTTTTTCCGTTTTTGCTCAGTTGCCTGTTTTGGGGGGCTGGTTGCGGGGCTTCTAGGTTTTTGGGGGTGGGTTTTGGGGTCTGGGAGCACTGGTGGCACAGTCTAATTTTGATTGCAATTGGTTTGAAGAAAATCCATGGTGGGAAAGGGGAGTTAGGGCCTAGCTGCAGAGTGCGTTTGGAGTGATGTCGACTGGTTGGCCAAAAATTTTCTAAGTGTCACATATTCCATTTTTGCTTTTGGCCTGTTTGGGGGTGTTCTACTTTTTTGCTGTTGGGTTGACGGCTCTGGGGGCATTGCTGGGAAGGTCTAATATCGGGCACAAAGTGGTTTGGAGAAAATCCATGGTGAAAAAGGGGGGTTAGGGCTTAGGGTTAGGGTTCTAAAATCGCAGTTTACACTTTACACCTAGCTTGAGGGGAAAGATCCGCAAATTTTGCCCACACTAATTTATCCTTGAAAAGGAGACTCAGAGTACACACTTTCGAAATGATGCTTATATGTTTTGTAATACTGTCGACTCTGAAACTGAAAGTGTTATTTTTGCACTACACAGCGTACCTTATATTTTTTTTCCTTGGTGTTTTAATATTACTTCCTATTTTTCCATCAACATTTACAGGCCGGCTTTTACCCTGTGCAATGGCAAAAAGGATGACCTCAGGATTAGAGACCCGCAATTCAGCATCCGCCAGGCAGGCAGTGGACAAGGTGTCATCTGGTCCCCAACATTAATCGGTGGAGCGTCAAATGGAATGGAGGAGTATCGCAAAAAAGAGCAATGGCTGGATGCATGCAACTTCCCGAATTCAACAGGACAACTACAACAACACAGTTACAGTATCCATCTTCATTTCTACTTATCTTTTAAGTAATGTTATTGCTGTGAACTTCTGTGATTGTGACTCTGTGCATTTGTTTGCTCTCTGCTTCAATTCATCCCTCCAGCCATTGTATACTTTTTTGGGGGTATTTTTTAAACTAATTTAATTTACTAAGTGGTTCTTCTCTCTGAGGGCAGATAGGCAAGTGAAATTGCTTAATTACTGCATTCCTATATTGTCACATTGTTTCTTCATAGTTAGTACATTGTAGAAAGTACTACTTACTTTACAGTAACCTATCCATTTAGTAAACAACTTCATGCATGCAGTATTGCATGCACTTCCTTTATGTCCCTTAAAAGATTTATGGATAGCTTTGTATCCAAAGATTTGTTTATCTTCATTTGTTGTTTGTCCATGCTGTGGTTTTTTTTCCTCTCTCCACAAAACTTTCCCCACAAACCCCATTCCCATCCAAGTTTCAAACCCTAACCCTCTTCACCCGGGCTGTGTGGTTTTCAATGAGGTGTGAGTAAATCACAACAATAATTCCACACATTTGCTGGGGAGGATAAGGTCAAAGCAACAGAAAACATCCTCCTCCTACACGTGGCAAATAAATACTCTGCTGTGCCCTTCACCTTCAGTACTATTTCTTGTAGTAGCCAAAGCCAAACTCCAAGCAACTAGTATACTTTGGAAACTTTAGCATTTGTTAGGCGAAATTATGGCACTGTTCTTATTTACTATGCTATCTATCGTACTGTTGTAATGATCCGCTCAGGCCACTCAAGGTTTCATTTTCTTTTTTTTCATATGCTGCTACTGCCACTGTGTACCACCACTACCACCACAACAATACCATTTAATCCGCCCAGGATTGCTAACCTTCATCGCCAGTTGCCATGCAGCCAGCCCTGTGCCTAGCCCTAGGCCTATTCTTAAACACGAATCACAGGTAAGACAAGCGTTTGGGGGGGAAGAAGAATAATGGAGTAGGAGGAGAGAGGAGAGACTGACGGTAGTACTACTAAAGTAGTAGGACAATTGAATTCACTAACTCTGTGAGTTGCACTTACTTTTGTAAACATTTGAGCGATTACTTAGACAATGTGAATCATGCAGCCAGTTAAGTTTCAGAAAAACAAATGAACAGTTAACCCCCCCGCCCCCCGCAAAACAGTAAAAATGCGTATGCAATGTTTAAGTTGAAAGTAAATAATTATTTAAATCCATAACAAAAATAAACTATCCCGCAAGACCCGACCCACCCCGCTTCCTAACCCCAAAGAATGTCCGTGAAAAAGTCCCCAAAGTCCAAGAAAAAACCAAACTCCCAATTCCCCCCCCCCCCCCCAAAAGTCTTTAAAAAAGGGGCAAGGGACAGTCTCTCCTCCTCTACTGCCGCCGGCGGTGTCCTTTGGCCAGGTAGGCCCGTAGCTCCCCGCGGAGGTTCTTCTTCAGCAGGCTCTTCATTCTCTCCATCTCCTGCTCAAGGTTGGACACCCTGAGGGTTAGGCGGTGGTGCGGGCCTTGCACCTGCTGCAGGGGGCAGCTGATTTTTTAGCTGCTTCGCGGTGGCGGTTGGCTGCGGTACCACGGCTCCGTACCGCTGGAGGCTTGCGCTGACTGGCTGACCCTGGGAGCACGGAGGAGGATGCAGCTGTAGCGGTGGATGTTGTGGTGGACTGCGACTGCGTGTCCTCGTCCTCCTGGGCCACCAGCCGCCGATATTCGGCGACAATCACCTCCAGCTTCCTTTGCCGGGCCCGTCTAGCCAGCTCCTTCTGTGTCAGTTTGGAAGGAGCATCTATATGAAGAAAGAAAGACATACTGTAACCAATGCTCTTCAAGATTAACACAAAATAATTCAGCAGAAAGTTATGTCACAGTAGAACTAGCAACTTGCAAGCACAGTACATAACATTTGTGGCCTGTATCTATCTAACCTCCCATTTCGTCAGCCTCTGCTCTAACATTAGTGGAAGTTTCAGGAATCAATTCTACGAGCACTATATGGACTCACTACATTAGAGTCGACTATGACAGTACACCAGTCTTATTCTTCTTCTTCTCTCTTGTTTAGCGAAATTGGTACGTAAACTTCTGGAAGCCGGCATAATGCCTGCGCAGTCAACTTGCACCCGAGAAAAACAGACGCAAGCCATGATGACACAGACTTGCGTTACTGTACCAGTCCAGTACATGCAGGTGGTGAAGCTCTTACTTTTCTATTACGGGTGGCACTGAGAATACTCTGTTACAAGGGCTACTGCTTAAATAATTTAACTTTCACCCTACAGTGCCAATGACTACTAGGAAAGGAAAATGAAGAAGATAAATAATATGATTATCTATCCCTTCACAGGATATGTGCTTACATATGGGATGACTTTAGGTGCTTTGTTGTACTAAAATTATTAACAGAGGTAGTGAGTGGCCCCCGTAATCTCCGGATATATGCTGTGCTTGCAATACAAACTACTGCTACTATTCATGGTAGTATTCGGAAAAATTACAACTTCTTTTCCTTGCCTTTGCTACACTGGAACGGACGTGCGGGTGCGGTGTTACATGCTCTTCAAAGTAACACTTACTTTATCCAGTGACCGTCTACTCTGTCTACATACACATATGCTATCTATGAGTCAGATAGTACCATGATCCAGGCATCCATCCATTCAAAGTAAATGTCAATCATTCTTCTTATTGTCTCAACTGGACAAATCTTAGTTTTTCTCACGGAAAAACAAAATTTTCTTTTTATTTTGGAAACTTCAAGCCATGCATCCGCGCTTGACTTGCATTTGAATTTGAAGCAAAGGATATATTGCGCACACATACAGTTTCTGTTTCACCCACCCAGGCAGTCCTTTTCCCTTTCTCCTTCCACCCATCCTTGCTTCATCCTTCAACCGGCCATGCATCATATTCCCAGCCACCTTGGGCAGCATTCAAAAACACGTATCATTCTTTGCCAGTCATCATTACTTTTTAAGTCGCTCGTCCTTCCACACTTACACCCTTCTTTCCCTTTTCGTTCATCCAATCCATCAAGTTCATCTCTGATCTGACTTGGCTTCTCGATAAAACTTTCATAGCTGAGTTGAAGTCAATTTAGAGGAGGCTACTACCTGGTTGATAAAAACTTAGTTTTAAATTTGTAAGTCTTCTTAACAGTAAAGTATACTTGTACTGTACAACATATACACCCGTGCAGAGAGCACACTCTGCAGTCTGAAATCTCAATAAGTAAGGAATATAATAGCTTACCACTGCCCGCCACTCCCGTGGCATCCCCCACAGCAGTTCCCGCTGGCTGTTGCACCGCCTCCGCCCCAGGAGAGCCCACCTCCGCGCTGGCCCCGGCACAGGTAGATGGCTGTGCAGATGTTCCGCCTAGAAAATACATTTCAGATTCTTAGATGCCATATACACCACTCCCTAGTATTTTGTCTAGGAATGAAAAAATGTTACTACGACTACACAAACAAATTTAATAATTTGTGACTCTCTAGTCTAAACTACAAATTGCCCTTTTTTCAGGGAAGGGTGTTTTTTAGTTATGCTTAGCCGTAACATGTCTTGCTACACTTTTTGGCACAACTGATGAATGCTTGCTTTTTAACACGCACCATTTTTCTCATAACAGACAGAACCTTCCCTTCTAAGAACAAGAGCAAGATCGGATCATCATCACTTGGACGGAGTCAGCAACGATTCAGCACCACAAAGAAGACTTGAAGTTTCAACCTGGTGAGGGCTCGCCCACAATTAATGTGTGAAATCACTAAGCACTTTTCAATTTTCAATCCACCGTTTATGTTGTATGCTGAACTTGATTTTAATAAATGTTTTTACTTTTAATAAAGCTTTAAAACTTACATAGACTCTGTGTTTTTCTGTTCATGAGTGAGTGAGCAAAAGGGTTTGAAATTTGCAAGCATGAGTCTGTGGCTCTGAGAGGTCGGGACTCTGACTCCGTAGTCTTATGTCCTGGGTTGTATAATCATTGGGGATCAATCATCAATGAATTCGGGAGCTAAATGACTCTGATACACTAGCTAGTCAGTAAGGAGATTGGGGGTTTAAATTCTGGTAGGACGGAGGTATGTGGAAAGTCTTACTGCGCTTATTATAATTGATAACAATGCACTATTTCGTGTCCATAGTTCTGTTTGTGCAGAATAGTCCCTGCAACAGTAGTAGTATGGATTGTCCTTGTATCCAATCAAAAAGTAAACTAGTATCTTATTCTTTCTTGGTGGCCATTGACATTTTATTGTTGGGAATTGTCAAAGCATAAACATTTAGAAGACTTCCAAAGACATAATGGACAACCCAGAGGACTGCACTCAGTGCATAGAGCTATTGCTGAATAGAATGGGAGTTTTGTTTAACATCTTTTGCCAACTGTGCAAGCTTACTTAGCTACACAGACAGACTAATAATAATCTAGTAGTACCACAGGGAGTCATAGTAGAGGCAGGATAAGAATTTAGAAACAGTCTACAAGAAGATCAAAGACGATTTAGAAAAAATCGATTGAGGAACGTTAGAAAAAAATAGGTGCTGTAAAAGATAGGAAAGTATATTTATTAATATTAACAGGAAAACTTACTGGGGCCAGCAGAGGAGCCCTCGCCGGACCGATCCTAGCCTTCCTGATCTTGTCCCTTCACCGCCGGCGCCGCTACCTCCTCCTGTGTCCCCTTTGCCTCTGGGGGTTGCTGATGTACAACATGAAAGAAAGACACAAACATGGATGATTGTTGTCAACTAAATCAAACATTTAAAAAAAACAATAACATATTATTTTGGGGAAATAGACAACAATTGCACTAAATTTATTGACCTATCTGATGTGGTCTACTAGAATATTAGTATTGCTGGATTCACGGACCGTCTACTTGGAAAGTTATGTAACTCACTAAACCAACTACAAAAAGGTTCGACTGGGACTGGCAGGCAGCACTCCGTAGCACGCAAAGTGACAGACACAGTCCATCGTGATTGCAGACCAGTGAGAAGTTGAACACTAAAAAGTTTCCTACTAAATAACCAGTCATAATATTCTCAAACTATCAATCCACCACCACTATCTCTTCTTAGTGGCAGGAGTACAAAGGAAGGACTGGACTTTAGTCTCTAGGGGCAGATTTACAAGCCCCTTGCGGCTCTTTTGCTCTATCGTTGCGTGACTTTTGTGATGCAGCGGCAGCGCAAAAGAGGCGCCCTGGTGCAGGGTATATTAACAACGTGACGCATCTGGGAGATGCATCACGTTGTGAATCCCTGCGCCATCAGGGGGCGTTCCGGCGCAAGGGAGGGTGTTCCTGTGCAGAAACGCCTCCTAAAAGTGGCTGAGTGAAATCTACAAGTTTTCACTCAGTCACTTTTAGGCCAATGCTACGTGAAAACCCTGCGCCTGCTTAAAGCAGGCATACGGCTTGATGCAGCATTGGGGAGATAGGGCACCCCAGAGCATTGCTGGAGCTGTGTCGTGCTTATGACGCAACTCCAGCAATACCTTTACGGCACAGATGCGTGACGCATCTGTGTCGTTTTTGCCCCATGGTGCGCCGCATTGTAAATGCGGCGCACCATGGGTGGTGGAGGCGTGGCGCACAATTACTGGTGCATCCCTGCTAATTTGCAGGGATGTGCCAGTAATTGTAAATCTGCCCCTTAGTGTCTAGCATTACGCAGTTCTGTAAAGTACACTCATACATAATCACTCAGGCCAACAAAATGAGCACAAAATCGAAAACAAGTAAGCATAGTAGCACCGCCAATGTAAATGTATAGGCATTTATATAGCGCACTACTTACCCGTAGGGTCCCAAGGTGCTTCGACCGCTGCGAAACCCTTCCTGGCTTCCCTGAGAGATGGTCCCTTAATGGGTATCTCCAGGGTGAGACCAGGCAACCCCGGCGGTCTGGTGGGGCCGTTAGTGAAGATGAGGCAAGCTAATGCCCAGAGTTGCCGAGTGTGATCGCTGATCAGAGTGGGCACCGAGGCGAGAGAATTATCGAGTCCGCTGACCCTGGTCCAGAAACCTGCCGCGCCGGGAATCGAACCCTGGTCCCGGGCCGTCCTCTGCTCTCGGGTCTGCCGCCTCTAACCAGTGAGCCACACTACTTCACTGAGCAGGCGAGCAGTGCACCTGCAATGCAATCACAGAAGATTTTGAAACATAATTTACCTACAATGTAATCTGCAGCAATATTGCTCTTCGGAAAAAACAAACATTTGCAATATGAATACATAGAGCAGTAGAAAACAGAGTAGTGATTAAATAGCTACTACTACTTACCATGCCCATGGATCTCGATGCCTAGCAGGTCGAGCAGGTCGTGTTCACGGTCCAGGATATCAGACCATCGGTGCGTGGCCTGGCTGTAGGTGTGCCGGACCCGAGACTGCCGACACATGGCCCTGCACACCTTCCCCCACAGCTGCCCAAACTCCCAGAGCCCGTACCCATCAGCCATCCTGCCGCCTGCCACGATGGTCTTGGGGAGGCAGCGCTGGACATAAAAAATCAGTGCGGCCACCTCCTCCGCGCTAAAGATCTCCCGGGCTATGAGTTTTTCCCCCCTCAATCGCCCGCATGGTAGCCGGGTATGGGGTGCGGGACCCTTCCCCTTTTCCTTCCCGGCTCCCTTTGCCATGGTCCGGTCCTGGACAGGAATGGAATAATAAATAGAAAAGAGAATAGGGAAAAAGTAAATAAAAGAAGAGGTAAAAAAAAGTAGTTTTAAAGTCACCAAAAGTAGAAGAAAACACAAAATATAGATCTAGAAAAATAGAGGGATAGATAATAAGTAAAAAAGATTAAAAAAAACTTCAAACAAACAAAGGATGGCAAAGATTGAAGCTGGATAAAAAGCATAGCAATGAATGAAAAACAAGATGGCCACGCCCATTGAGGACCGCGTGGGTAAGTTTGCACAATATTTCCCCCGCGAGTATGGAAAAACACACGCTAACTCGTAATAGCGCGCCGCACACAACGCGAGATTGCCAATAGCACCCGGGAATGGAAATACGCAATGCGCACAAGATGGCCGCGCTCATGTATGACCAAATGGGTAACTTCGCGGTCGGTGCGCTGCAAGCGGCCCGCGAATACGCAAAAAACCAGCGAACACGGAAAATAAATCCGCAAATTCGCATGAATTCGTGAATTTTGCGGATCACTAATTCGATTTCGCGTGAATTCATGGACCGCAAATTTGCAAATTTCACCCATACTTAGTTGTGTGCTACAAAGAAATGTTGACACATGATATCTGAATACCCTGTATTATATGTCTTTAAACTAATAACAATTTTTAAATATATACATACCCCCCACCCCTTCACAGAACAGGGAGGCGCAAGGGCAGTGGGAACCGATGATTAGATAGGACTATCCACCAGAAAGAGTATTACCTACTAAAATGGTGAGCAAACTTGCTCTACTGATGAATACTTCCAACCGTAGATTCCTCACTTTAGAATAGATACCAAAGCAGTCAATGCCTCTCCCAAGGTGGAGGATCTGTGAAGGGCACTCAGACCAAAAGTCTTGCAGAACTGACAGTGGAGGGCAGCATACCTTCCGCTGGACCTGGCTGACAAGGCAGTAGCGCTTTGTGAATGTGTGCACCCATGCCCACACTGCTGCTTGGCACTCCTCATGCCAACGCAGTGGTAGAAGCCTCGGCTCTGGTGGAATGGGCTCCCAGTGCTTCCAAGCCTGCAGTGTGCAGCAGATCTTAATGCAGAGGACCAGCCATGTTGTCATGTAGCTGAGCGAACTATAGCTCATGCCCCTGAAAAGCACTGCTGATGATGTCACAAATTACATCACTTATGAGAGGTTCAGTGACGTCACTGATGACATATCACATGATATCACTGATGACATCATCCACTTAATATCCAATGCAACTCTTCGCACCCTAATATAAACTTTGATACACCCATTCTAAAACAGACTCCTATTCTCAAAACCATAGACACACCAATACCAGTTAGTACATACCCACTCACTGATTTATAGGTGTACACACATCCACTGACTCACCCATACAGTCACTCATTCACGTAGTAACTTATCTATACAGCCACTGATATAAGCAATCATATACCCATATAGACACTCACACACTGCCACTCACCCATACAGTTACTCACACACCTAGTAAGTCACACAAAGAATCAATCACGTTGCCATTTACTCACCTATACCTTTATGCACACCTTATACCCTGAAAAATGACTGAATATACTTGCTTCAGTTTGGATTGCTTCTATTGCTTTTGCTGGGTCTATAGAAAATACAGCAATATCATCGGAATAAGCAGTCATTTTCAGTTCTTCAGAGCCTAGCATTACTGGTGGGATAGATGGATTGGAAAGCAAAGATTTAATGTATGGTTCCATATATATAAAGCAAAAAGTAAAGGTGATAGGGGGCATCCTGCCGAGTGCCCCTCAGGACCTTAAATGGTGGCGATTGGTAGGTTAGATAGATTAATTTAGCATGCGGGCACCTATACAGGGCCCTTACCCAATCATAAAAATGACCATTAATATTATATGCCGTGAGTGTAGCCCATAAACAGTGCCAAGTTACACGGTCGAATGCCTTTTCTGCATCGAGCATAATCATTCCTATGTCCAAATTAGTTTTGGAGGAAGCATCAAAGGCAACAATAGCAGTGTTCACATGCACAGTCGTATCTCTTTTAGGTATAAATCCATGTTGTTGGGCGGAAGCAAGTTGTACCATAAAAGGTGCAAGGCGTATTGCCAATATTTTTGCAAAGATTTTTGCGTCAGCATTTAATAATATCAGGCGGTATGATCCACACTCTTCAAGCGGCTTGTTTTTCTTTAAAAAAAAACAATATTTGTCATATCCTAAGTCTTAGGTATCAAATTTTTAGAGCAATATGGTTCACAACTTTAAACATTACAGGAATTATGCTGGCCTTAAAAGTCTTATAAAATTCAAGCGGTAAGGTATCTTCACCGGATGCTTTCCGATAGCCACTGATATCTCTTCCACTGAAATTTCTAAGTTCAATAAGTCTGCCTGCTCTGTTTCCAATCTATAAAACATTTCATTAAAACCACACTTTTCTAATTAGCTGAGGAATTTTTCTTTATCACACAAATTAGAATTACTGTATAAGGTCTTTTAAAAGCCAGAAAATGGTTCGATAATCTCTTCAGGTTGTGTGTACAGTTGCCCGCCATCACCTCTTATGTCCTTTATTACCCGTTCTGCACGTTTATCGGAGAGTTAGTGTGCAAGCACTTTTCCAACTTGCTCACATATTCATACTGTAAAGTTTTATGCTTAATGTAATTTGCAGCCGTTCTTTCTTTTAAGGACCGACTTAACGCTGCACGTTTTCAATTAGGAGAAGGTCTATTTGTGAATGTATGGGAGCTACCAAATGTTGAGTAGTACATTTCATACTTTCATCTGCGTGTGCTACTTGTAATTGTCGAATAGCGTTTCTGGTGTCCTTATTTACCTGATTTTTAATTCGATTCTGTCTTAAAACATATTAATGAGTAGCAATACTTATGTAAGCCTTAGTGAGTCCCAGACACAGAAAAGAGAGGCAGACCCTTCATTGTCATGCATAAAATTACTGATATATTCCAAAATGAACACTTTATATTCTCTATCTTTCAGCAAATGGTGAGGCAGCAAGAATTGACCAGCTGAGTGTTAGGGTCAAAAGTAAGAGATTGTGATTTTACACTATTTTAGGGCAGACTTCACACCTTGCTACTTTGAGGAGGGAATCACAAATAAAAAACATATCAATTCTTGAATATGATCGGTGTGGTGCACTATAATATGTATAACTGGGTGATGAAGGATGCAGTATCCACCGGACATCTTTCAGACCGTGTAGTCTAGCCATTTCCACGATAGTCGCCCTAACTTTCCTCATTCTAACCGAAACTCCTTGATTTGTAGAGTCAATACTAGGATTCATAGTGCAGTCAAAATCACTCACAATTGCTAAGTTACCCTGCCAATCAAAAAGCTCCATGGTTAGAGTCTCAAAGATAGACGGATCATCAAAATTGGGTCCTTAGATATACATAGCACATATTTGTGACCATTAATATGTAGCTGCACTATTATCCACATGCCTCGGTTGTCATAGAGGCTCTAAGCAAGGTGTAGTCTAGCCATTTATTAACAAAGATAGCAGCCCCTCTAATAGAGACTGATTGAGATGTACAAGCAACTGTCTTATAATCCAATTGTTTAAGTGTCTACCCTTGTATGCCAGATGCGTTTCAACCAATGCAGCAACATGAGGTTTATAGTTATGAATTTCAGCCCGAACCAACTGTTGCTTATTTGCTGAATTCAATCCAGCTATGCTCCAACATAAACACTTTATGACTCCCATTATTTTAATACTAGACTCATACAGAGGCCCCAGGTCCAAATAACTGTAGTCCCTTTGTCATCATGTTTAAGCAAAGTAAGATACGTTAAACATTCATAGCATTCTATTCAATATTTTTTATTGCAAATATAAAATATTAAATCAGGAATATTCTTACTGATTGCTCCTTCCAATATTTTCTGTTTAGCCCGCCTACTACAACCTCCCCAAGCCCAGACCAGCCCCACGCTAGCCAAACCTGGGAGGCACCCTTCCACACAACCCTGTTTCTTGGGGGGAAAAAATCACCTCCATCCAGGCTGTCGGTGGACCTGACAGCCACTGTGAACTTGCACCACCCCGAGTGCTACCCGCTTCACCCTTAACACTCCGTGTAATTATTTAAAATAGATTGCAAAAGGAGAGAAGACCACCCTTTTAAAAGAAGGAGAAAGGCCCCACTAGAACCTATTGATATCACTAAGTCTTATAAACTATCATAAGCATTATCAAAATATGCAGTCAGTGAATATAAGATCTTAGGAAGCTGGTTGATTTAGAGAATTCCATTGATCAAGAGTTTGCTGCACCTCTTTAACTGAGTGGAAAAGCCATGTGTGACCACCATGAAAAGCTTTAGGTCTAGCGGGTTCTTGAAGAAAAACTTGTGCGCCCGTGGGTTTCATAGGCTCAATCAGCTGGCGTAAATTTCAACGGCACTCCATAGTTTCCTTACAGAGATCTGACCTCACGGAAAATGAGTATGAATTGGATGAGCAGGGCCGAGCGCGAAAGAAGACCACCTGCCTAAGCAAAAAAATCCCAAAATAAATAATCAAAGGTCTAGGATGCTGGCGGCTGGCTCGTGCTTCTTGGTTAAGAAACAAAGGAAGCCTATGGGCCTGCTGGATCTGGGAGTCACTGTCCCAATCGGAGAGATCTGGAAGAGATTCTGGAAAAGCTGGACCACATAGGCCCTAGGATCAGCACCCTCTTTATCCTCAGGAATTCCAAACAGCCATAGGTTATTCCTTCGTTGTCTGTTTTCAAGGTCCTAGACCTTAATTTTTAAAGAGATACAATTTGAGTTTCATGTGTCTCTGTCATAGATATTGAAACTGCAGCAGTGTCTTCCGTATTCGACATACGCTGTTGCAGTTCCGTTTTTCCTTGAGTCCAGTTACTTTAGTTACTACCTCAGATAAGCGCTGGTGTATCAGGCTACTGTCAGCTCTGGCTTCGCGTCGGGTCCCTACTGATGCGTAAGGGGTGCGTAGTTTTTTCTCGGCATGGGGAGGTGATGCATCGGTTTCTTACTGCACTTACGTGGCGATGTGACCAGCAGCGCCGTGATGTGATGAAGATCCGGTGCAATGAACAAAGATGACATCTTCTCCTTGATGCAACACGATGCGTGCACGCCCAATGGCCGTGCTGCGACTCAACGATTCTTCTGAGCCACCACAGGCCATGCGACCCGCTTCCCAGTGATGCGGCGGTGTCTGATGCGGCGTCGATCGTCTTCTCCGGCTATGCGAGGCGCTTCGGCAATGATGCGACAGCTGCAGTTGAGACATGCGATCCCGGCGATGTGACAACAGTGGTTGCAGTGGCGACACATTTCTCTGATGAATGTGAAGCATCTGGTGCTATGCCGATCCTCTTCTCCGCCAATGCGAGGCGCTTCGGAGTTGTGAAGCGACAGGAGCAGTGGCAGTGACACACTTCTTCTTCGTTAGTCCCGCTTCCAGCTCCTTGCGACACACAGTCCATCAGAAAGCCCACCACAACTTAGGCACATCCAAAGAACTCTTGGGAGCTGGTGGGTGAAATAGGTTGTCCCTGAGACTTCAGCAGGAGGCAAGCTCTACCTCAAGCCCTTAGAGATACTTCACAAGTTGAATGAAAGTAGCACAAAGTCCTTTCTCCTCTCTATGGCAGTCAGGCAACCACTGCAGGTCAATCCCTCATGCTTAGGGATAGTCTCGCCTCAGTCTCTCCGGTTCTTCTCCTCAGCAAATGTTTCTTCTTGTCTCCCAAATGTGATCTAAAATTCTGGGGTCTGGGTCCCCCCTTTTATACTCATTTTCTCTTTGTTCTCTGAAGGCAGAGAAGCCTTTGCCTCATCCAAACCGGTTCTGGTCAGTCCTGGAGAACTTTGTTGAAAAGACTCCTTCTTTCCTTTCACAGTGTAGGACAGGTATATCAGACACACCACAGGAGGTGGACCTAGCATTGTGGAGTGTAGGCACAGCCCTATTAAGGTCTCAGGTGCAACTCCTCCCACCCATCTACATGCAGATCTCTCTGTTCAGCACTATGCTGACTCACCCTGTTTCCTGGAATCCCCAAGCCCCTGTCACTCAAACTCCAGACAAGGAATACACAACCAAGCAGAGGCAGGCTTTGATGGTTAGACAAGAAAATACCTACTTTCTAAAAGTGGTATTTTCAAACACAGAATGTTAAAACCAACTTTACTAAAAGATGTATTTTAACATTCTGAGTTCAGGCATACTAAACTCGAATTTCTACCTAGGTCCCTTAGTCCATTAGGATTATCAGCTGTAATAATCAAACTGCCCATTCTGGCCTATGGGGAACAGGTAGCCTTGCAATAGTGAAAAACAAAAATGGCTGTCATTCACTATCAGGACATGCCACACACATTTGGGTATGTCCTACCTTTTACCTGCAATACACCCTGCCCTTGGGCCTACCATATGGATGACTAATATGCAGAAAAGGGAAGGTTTAGGAGCTGCCAAGTGGGAGCACTTGCCAGTCAACAGGGCAGTACCAGACTGCACACAGGCTCTGCAATGGCAGGTCTGAGAGACACTTTACATGCTGCTTCTGTGGGTGGCACAACCAGTGTTGAAATCCCGGCAGCAGCATTTGACTTACAAGCCCTGGGCACTTGCAGTGCACTATACTAGGGTCTGACAGTAAATCAAATGATCCAATTATGGAGTCACTAATCCAATACAATACTTTACAATAGGCAGAGCATATGCACTTTAGCAGTGATCAGCAGTGGTAAAGTGCCCAGAGTCATAAAACAGCCAACAACAGGTTGAACAAAATACAGGAGGAAGGCAAAAAGTTCAGGGATAACCCTGCAAAAAGGGCCAGGTCCAACATAATACTTACCTTTTTGGGAGCACTGCCCTCTCCACTGAGACATTGCATGAAGATTACTAGTGCATCGAGTAGGGTGTAAAGAGACACTGCCTCTCCATTCATACTTTTCCCACACACATTAGTATGCATAGTAGGGTGGGAATGATACTCACCTCACATGTATGACCTCACTATTCCATATTAATTATATGAAATACTAGCCTCAACACTGACACCTCTCCACAGGGAAAAAATCATATTTATTAGTATGTGGGAATGAATTTCCCTGTTCACACACAGCTCACCCAGCCTGACAGATATATACAATAGTATGCAGGAAAACTTTGTCTTCTGCAGTAACACCTAGCTCCACAACAACTTGGATATGAAGTATTTTCCAGTGAACCAGTGGCATATGTCTTCATACCACTCCTTAGAATAACAGTAATATGTAGTGCTGTCTGGGAGGGAGGTCGTCACTCTGCTAACATATCTTACCAGGGTAAGAGGTGTATTTAGCAGGGTTTGAGAGAAATGTATCTCTCTAATCATAACTCTTCTCATGGTGACAGGTATCCATTGTAGGCTTTGGGGAGGCGCTGCCCTGTTTCCTGAGACAACTCTTGCATGAATTCTCTGCTTAGTAAAGTGTATAGAAATGACTGCTCTTTCTCCTGTGATTTGTCTCTTGGATAATGCTTGTACAAATTAGAGAGTGAAAAATTCCTTACCTTTGTAGTCACATGTCTCTTCATTATCAAAGAAGAAAAAGTAAAGCATGCAGTTAAGGCTACCTTTTTACTCATAATTATATCTTGCATATCAACTATAGAGACTATGATATGTTAACACACTGCCCTCTCAACTGAGACGTCTCCCCAGAGTAACACATGTGCCAAATACAATGTGGACAGAAACTGCTGTCTCTGCTCATACCTCTCTTCATGATAATGAATGTCATTAATCGAGTGTCAAATGGAGTATCTTCTCTGTTGACAACTGTGTCTTGCACAACCAGTGTGCACATTTGAATGTAAGGACACACTCACCTCTCTCTCAGACAACTCTTTATGGGGACATGCATGTGTAGTATGGTGTACACAAAGACAGAGCTCTGCACTGAAACTTCTCTCCAGAGTGTCAAGCACATATACTAAGATGTTCAAAAGAACTGCCCTCTACATCAGCAAACAGCACTGCACGGTATACTATGAAAAGGCATTTGCCTCTATACCAAAACCTGCCACTTGCATAACAATCTTCATTTTACAGTGGGAAGAACACTAGTCTCTCTTTAGTACCTTCAACGTACATATACATGCAGGAGAACAGTTTTTTCTTTAAGAACGACGCACCATTTTAATTCAACATTAGAACGTTATCAATTTTAAAATCTTTAAACGCTATTAAAGATAGAAATAAGTAATGACTTCAATCATTTTATTTAAAGAAAAAACTATTTCTGAATAAAACAAACAATAACATTAATACACTACAACAACAGTGAAACAACACACTTTACAAATTATTATTCATTTTCCCAATTAGCTCCTCAGGGTTGTACTTATCTTTTCAACCTTGTGACACTGTGTCTGCTCAGGTACTCAATGCTCAATCAGATAATGCCCCTCCTTAAATACAGAAAGTCCTTTTTTGTTCCTTAAGTAAGCAGATAATTTTGCCATTAAAAACAAATAGAGGAGAGCTACACACACCATTCTTTTCCAAGGGAATAATTGTCACAGTAGGCAGTAAGAGCAACATCAGTTGTGCCGTTCATTTTTTTTCGTGACTTCCCATACAGTTACTGTTCCATCTTTCTTCCAAAGTAAAGAATTTTAGATTTACTCCTTCATATATTGTGTAACATGGTACTTCTTGTTGTTGTTGTGTACTTTATTTCGACATACTTGTCATAAATGGTTACCAAAAAATTACCATGAAACATGCACTGCACTCACAGTGCAATGGAAATGTCCACAATTTAAACACAGACCTAAAAACAATGCCATAAACTATTTACAAGATTATATAAAAGACGGCTATCCAAAAATATATGCATATGGATGCTAAGAATAAACAATTTGGTATATTAAGTTTAATTTCATATAGGTCACCTTCCTCAGGTAACAAAGGGCACAAAACTAGTTAAAAACCATTGTATAGAATCAGTTGTTATTCACTCTCTGAGCTCTTTTCCTGATACCCCACATTTGGCCTAGAAACTTGGCCACCGGACATGCAAACAGTGGTCTAGCATCAGACTTCAAGATTCGCAATGCTTTCCTGTAGTTTTTAGATCTCAACTGTTTTCATATTGGACTCAGTCAGTTAGTTTTGCAAGCCACATACATTGGGAAAGCAAACATTATATGGGCTGGGAATTACGTGTGGGTTTCACAGCCAGGGCAACACTGTGATGGCACTAAATCACTATTCCATTTGATTGTAAAGTCATGCAAAGGCAAGGTGCCAAACCTGAACTGGATGTATAGTTTCCTATTCTTCAGTGTTTCTATGAGGTCTAGGTAGGCTTCCAAGGACTGGTCTAATTTATGGACCATAACATCTAGAGTGAGCTTCCCTCTGCATCGCCTACCAAGCTCACCTTTCACTACCCGCTCCCAAAAAAGTTATTTTATTTGATTTTTCTGGAGGAGCACAGAGGGATCCTTTTTCTTCCCAGATATTGCACAGCCCAATGTCAGATAGCAGGCTCTTCACATTCACATTGTACATCTGTTTTTCAGAGCTTCTGTTTTCAATTTTTTCCCTAAAAAAGACAAAATAAATAGTTATATACTGATCAGTAATTAATAACAATGATACATCACTACATTTGCCAATTATTTTTACATTTGTCATCCCCAATATCACATATTATTATGTACTGCACCACTTATGACATGTTACTTTCTGTTAAACAATTCCACAGTCTCAAACACTGCATTTGTTATCCACAATTACGTTATAACATACCTTCAAGCATGATTCCTTCATAATATGTAAAATAACACATTACTCTTTTCACACTTTTCCTAACAGTGTTTTACTTTAGAAATGGCAATATCAACACTCAAACATCTCATAAGGATATAATATGTGCACAGTAAGGTCCATAAAAAACCTAGGCCTTGTATTAGCATGTTGCAGATGCGTTCTTTTATAATTTCAGAAACACTGCCTTTTTTACTTACAACTACATACAGATTCAACGTTTCATTTTTTAACTCAGCATCCAATACTTGGTGATATTGCTCCACATTCCAAAGTCTATCTTTCAAAACCTATATTAATAAACATGCAACTCTACAAACAGCTTTGGACTCACGAAACATTGTATAGAATCAACTTACCAACAGTAGTCCACTTACTGACACTTCTCAACAAACTTCATACAGTAAATTTATAAATACCTGAACTTAGAGCAGTTTATTATATACAGCATTAAGACACCAGTCTGTCTCCCTTCCTAATTCAGTCACTTCTGTTGAGCAAAACTCCAAAAGACTTCCTTCTCCTCCAAATTACCAAGAGCAATCTAAGCTATCCCTGTTCCTGCACCCGATCACAACACAGCATTTCTTCAACCATGCAATAAAAATGGTATCTCTTTGTTGAGCCAAGGCTCTTTTTTTTTTTACTTTCCTCCATAAATTTCAAGAGACTCTTGCAGGATCGTAAAACACGTCATGGCAGACCCACTAATTCTCCATGCGGGTCGCGGGAGCCTCTCGTACGATCTCACATGTCCATAAGGCAAGCTTCACTTCCTGAAGCTCGTAAACTACTCTCACAAGAGTCCTGCAGAAACCCCACAAAATTATAGGAACATTGTGGTATGTGGGATGGAGTATCCTCTCTACTGTGACCTATCTCTTACATGACAAATGTGTGTAGTAGGGTGAAGGAAGAGACTGACCTCTCCACACAGACTTCTCTCTTACATGAAAAGTGTGCATAGAAGGGTGTTTTCAAGGATTGCCCTCTCTTGGCACATCTTTCCCAGATTACGAAAGGGCTTAGTAAATTGTGTACATGGACTGCCCTCTCACTTCCAGAACTCTTTCTGAGATTACAGGTTTGCGTAATAGGGTGATTTGAGAGAGACTGCATCTCCACTAAGTCCTCTTTCTCATATCACAGGTGTTTTTATTAGGTAATGTTCATGAACTGCCCTCTTCTATCAGATCACTGTCTCAGATTATGACTGTGCATTGCAGGGTGTGTACCCTCTCCTTCGAGACCTATCGCTCAGATGATGGGTGCCCATAGTAGACCGTACAGAGAAAGACTGGCCTCTCTATTGAGATCTCTGTTTCAGATGACAAATGAAGGGTGCACATAGTAGAGATTCAGACACCCCTGGAAATGTGAGATCTGACTGGCTGCCAGCAAAATTTGAAAAATGTTGCTGGCAGCCATTACAGGACACTGGGAAGTCGAATAAAACCCCCGAAACAAAATGGTGGGTGGGCTGCATTTATTCATTATAGGCCCTAGGGAGCCATACGGATCCCTCACCAAGCCTCGAAAGGGCAGAGGGAACCCATCTTCAGCGCGAAATTACTGTAAATAGGGAGGTTACTGTGCTTGCCCCTTCTCTAAGCCATGAATGGTCCCAGTGACCCCATCCTCCGTTCACCTCAGTAGCTATGTCCAGGGATGCCCACCCCTGGCACACAGCAGGTTCAAAGCAACCCATCTTCCCTTTAAAAACCATAGTGCCCTGTGGCCAACCCCCTTTGGCTATTCATGACAGGGCGCTGGTTTTATGTGTGGTAATAAAATATTACTCTACATTTTAAAAAAATCTAGAAATTGCCTGAAAAAAAGGGTTAATGTAAAGTCATAGTTAGGCATGATTAAACGAGCGTTTTTTGTTAAAAAAAATACTTTGAAATTTAGTGAAGAAACCAAAGGTTAAAGCAACATTATAGTTAGGTGAATTTGTCCATGACAACATTAATGTTTTGAATTTTAAAAAACTACACAAATTCACCAGTTACAGATACCAGAGTTTTTTTTTTTTAATTTTTTTATTTTTGTTGGCGAGGATAATAAAGAAGCACAAATTATACAATTAACAAGTCAGTTGACACATACGGACCAGGTAGGCTAGGTCCAAAAAGGAGGTACACAGCCAGGTGTGGCCCACAACCCGGAGGCAGGCGGCGTCACGTTAAACCTGTGAAACAATTAAAGGAATTCGCTCTTGTGTTTCCAGAATCACATAGACAATATCAATATCTACGCCAATTTTCATTTATGATGCAGTTCCAACCTAAACAACAACATAACAGTAACGAAGAACCCCATGAAGGCATTTGTAGCTCTGATGCCATCACATAAGGAGATGTAGGCAAGGGCCCACTAAAACGCGGTCCTCATAGTATAATGTGGTCAAATGGTAGTCACAATGACAAATGTACGCAACAAGGAATATCGGCATGGCTCAGGGGACTGCTACACTACTTCCCGACACCCCGCCCCAGATCCCTCCCCACTATCATCAGACTCTGAGGAAGTGGAGGAAAACAGCTCCGCGCTGGTATCGTCAGAGTCATCTCCCTCCATCCCCTCGATACACATGGTTCTCCAAGCGAGTAAGTCATCCTGGAGTTTCCCATCCCTGCGTGTGCTCTGCATATGTGTCTCCTCTGCCAAGGCCCATTCCCTGGTGTCCCGCAACCAACTAGAGATTTCAGGCGCCTTCCGTCCCATCCAGGTAATGGCCACCCGCCTCCTCGCCAGAACCAACAGGAGTTGCAGTAGTTTGTAGGACAGACCCCTCTTCCTGGGTTTGGGCACTAGCGCTAGTAAACAGTGGAGCGGTTCTAATTGGAGCGCAAGGTGTGTAATCCGGGTAATGTGTGCTACCACCTCCACCCAAAAGTCATGTACCAAGGGGCATTCCCAGGCCAGGTGAAGGAATCCCGCCCGTTCTGCACGACACCTCGGGCAATTATGGCTCCTGTCCGAAGAGATACAGTGGAGGGAGGCAGGCGTCATATATGTGCGATGGAGAAAATTAAAATGTATCAATTTGAAACGCGCATTACAAGACACTTTACGAGTCAACAGCCCAATTCGCTTCCTCTGGCCTGGATCCAATTCAATCCCTAGGTCCGCTTCCCAAGCCCTCCAAGCAGGCATCAATGGGGGAGTAGAGTCTCTGCGCATAGCTGAGTAAAGAAGGGAAATTAGTCTCCTACCTCTGCCACAGGACAAGATGATGTCCAGGGTATTAGTGAGCTCGGGCGCCTCTGGGAATTGGGGCCACGTCGTCCTGGCTACATCTCGGAGACATCCATAATGGAGGTACTGGCCCTCACGTAGTCCAAAGGAGTCCGCCGCTCTCTCAAAGGACACAAACGAGACGTCCGGATAAAGATCCGCAAGAGTCTCGCAACCGCCTAGGCGCCACTCCCGGAAAGACATATTCGCCTCCATCGACAGATAGCAGAGTTAACTAGAACTTATGCCCCCGCCATGAACTTCTTATGATCTCACATATTACATCACTCATGACATTTTCTATTACATCTTTTATGACATCACTGACAACATTTATTTATGTATTATTTATTTGTTATTGAGTTTTGTATAGTGCAGACGTGACGCGAAGGAATCAGAGATCTTTACAGAGTTAGCACAGCAGCAGTTACAAGAGCTACATCAGTGCAAACAACAGTACCTAGTGATATCATGTCAAGAAGTACATGATAGCTAGTAGAATATATGCACGAAAGCAATAATTACATGAGATCACATGAAAAGCAAGTGACTGTAATTAATAACAATATAAAAGAAGTATACAATAGACAATGTGGTATGTGTACTGTATAGCAGCAATTTGTGACAACGAGTGATCATGGAGGTACATAGTGACCATATTCAAAGAGGAATACTCATAGACAGTAGGATATGCAAACAATATATTTCATTTCAGAAACACACAATTACTGTGTCAGAGCACACACACTAGACCCACACAAACAAAAAGCAAGTATAAGCAGCCTCTGAGAGAAAATTAACCACTTCTTTACACAGTTACACAGAAGAAGCTCACACACATTAACTGTGCAAACACCAATATCTAGTCTGACACCACACATGGACAGTGGGCAGTGACTGAGGGCCCAATTTAAAGTTTTGGTACTCTTTTTTCTTCTTTTTACTTTTTTTTCAAAAATGTTTTTATTGCATTATTTCAACAATTAGGCTGTCATGAACATGCATCAAAGTATTTTGGAATCGCAAACGGTGCGATTCCTTAAAATCGTCCATTTGCGATTCCAAAATAGCTTTTTGGAATGCATCATTCAATTTTAGAATGTGCATCATTTTTGCGATTTCTAAAATTGTATTTGCTTTTAAGAAATCGCAAATATGCGATTTCTTAAAAGCAATGCATGAATATTTTTCAAATTGCGAATTCGCAATTAGGGGGTTAAATTTACTGAGTGGTTGAACCACTCGGTAAATTTGGAAGAAGGTGCAAAAATGCTTAAAAATGCTTTTTTTAAGCAGTCATGTTACGGACACACATGTCCTTAGGACATGTGTGTGTGTAACATGATGCAAAAAATACATTTCAGGGGTGCAGGGGGTGTCCTTTGGATCCCCCCCTGCACCCATGAAATGCATTAACTAATTGCGATTTTCAAAATGAAAATCGCAATTTGTTAAAGCCTTCCCATTGATCCCTATGGGCCTTTTGGCCCATAGGAAACAATGGCCCACATGCATCAAGCATTTTTGTAGTCGCAAACGGTGCGATTACTTAAAATCGGCCGTTTGCGAATGCAAAAGTGCTTTTTGGGATGCATGAAGCAATTTTAGAATTCGTAACATTGTTGCGAGTTCTAAAATTGCGAGTGCTTTTAAGAAGTCGCAGATGTGCGATTTCTTAAAAGCAATGCATCATTACTTTCACAAGTGCAAAGTCGCAATTAGGGTGCCAAATTTACCGAGTGGTTGAACCACTCGGTAAATTTGGAAAAAGTGTTTAAAATGCTGCAAATGTTTTTTTTTCTACATTCATGTTTCACACACACATGTCCTTAGGACATGTGTGTGTGTGAAACATGATGCGAAAAATACATTTCAGGGGTGCATGGGGGAGTCCTTTGGACCCCCCCCTGCACCCATGAAATTTTCAAAGTGCCACTCGCAATTTGCTGATGCCTTCCCATTGACTCCTATGGGCCTTTTGGCCCATAGGAATCAATAGGAATTGCGAAAATGCACTTAAGAATTCGGTATTCATTTGGGATTCGGTAAAAATTGCGATTTTTACCGAATCCCAAATGAATACCGAAAACAATGATGCATAGCATTTTGCACTTCTTAATTTGCGATTCCTTATTTTTCGCAAATTAGGAAGTGCAAAATGTAACAATGATGCATGTGGGCCAATGGGAAGTGCAAATTCGCACTTTGGAATTCGCATAATATTTGAGAATCGGTAAAAATTGCGATTTTTACCGATTCTCAAATATTTTGCAAAAATGTACATGCATCCCATTTTGCATTTCCTAATTTGCGATTCCCTAAAAATCGCAAATTAGGAAGTGCAAAATGAAACAATGATGCATGTGGGGGATAGATCCATAGTTATAGCCATACTGGATATCGAATCCGAAGGAGTAGAACATCAGCATACGACGAAGAAAAACAATGAAGAGAAACAATATAAATGAAATTATTCTGCCATACAGGGTTACGCATCGATATCAAAGAACAAAAAAGAGACAGGGTATGAATAGCATGCTAGTTAATGCCTGCCAATAATGTGATTAGAGAATATGCATCATCGATCTGAGTAATAACACTGTCAATAACGACTTGTCCAGCTGCAGAGTCATCGGCATAGAGCAACAAAAAATAAAGAATTAATGATGATAAATGGGGGAGGCAAGACCAATTCACATATATACAGATTCCACAGCAGTAAAGACAAAAGTGTACCCTTAGTACGTCCTGGTAGGCGACTGGTGCATGCAAGCATTACCAGAAATCCCCTCCCGTTACTGCACAGGGCGTTCTCCAGGGTGAACACATGCATCAAGCATTTTTGGAGTCGCAAACGGTGCGATTCCTTAAAATCGGCCGTTTGCGATTCCAAAAATGCTTTTTTGGATGCATCAAGCAATTTTAGAAATCGCAAAATTTTTGCGATTTCTAAAATTGCGATTGCTTTTAAGAAATCGCAAATTTGCGATTTCCTAAAAGCAATGCATGATTACTTTTAAAATTGCGAAATCGCAATTAGGGGATCAAATTTACCGAGTGGTTGAACCACTCGGTAAATTTGCAAAAAGTGTTTAAAACGCTGAAAATGCATTTTTTCCAACATTCATGTTACGGACACACATGTCCTTAGGACATGTGTGTGTGAAACATGATGCGAAAAATGCATTTCAGGGGTGCATGGCACCCATGAAATGCATTAACAAATTGCGATTTTCAAAGTGAAAATCGCAATTTGCTAATGCCTTCCCATTGCTTCCTATGGGCCTTTTGGCCCATAGGAACCAATGGGAATAGCGAATTCGCAAATTGTATTTCGGTAATTTATGCGATTCGGTAAAAATTGCGATTTTTACTGAATCGCATAAATTTACCGAAAATAATCATGCATCCCGTTTTGCGAATTCTAAAATGCGAATCGCTATTTTTCGCACTTTAGAACTCGCAAAATCCCGGGATGATGCATGTGGGCCAGACCCTCTCAGTCCGTGACCACAGGATGGAGCATTAAATGAAAGCATTAGGGTGCCATATATTCTTGGGCCTAGAGCAGAGGGGCAGGAGTGTTCCATATGTATATCTGGTCATAGTTGACTAAGTCTCTCAGACAGACCTTAATTGCTGGGGCTGTGGTGGTGCCCCAGCTCTTGGACACCTGCCTCTTTGCGAGGGATAGGGCAATTGCAGTGAAGCGTTGTATTCCACCATCACAAGGTTGAACATATCCCCTCAGTGCCAGTAACGGAGAGGGGGCCAAGTCAGTTTCAAGCATGGAAGTGAGGTAATGAAACACTTCCCCCAAAAAGCCTGAACCAACAGGCAATACCATGCCAAATGTATAGAATCAGAGTTATCAGTTGCACATCAGTGGCAATTGTGTGATCTAGAAGGGTCCCTTTTGGAAAGTGCTGGTGTGATGTAAGCCCTATGCAATTATTCAAAGTGAAGAAGTTTGTGCCTGTAGTTGTTAGAGACATACAGGGTCTGTTCACAGCAGAAAATCCAAATGTTGTCAGGTACAGTTTGGCTCAAATCCCTCTCCCACGCCATGCGGGCCTTCCCTCCCACAGGGGGTCGGAGTGTCTGAGCTAAGTGATACAACTGGATACTAATGCCCACATGCATCAAACTCAATTGTATTCGCAAACGGTGCGAATCGCAATTTTCGGACGTTTGCAAATGCAATTGACTAATTTGGAATGCATCATGCATTTCGCAATTTTAGGAATCGCAATCATGTTGCGATTTCTAAAATTGCGATTGCATTTAAGAAATCGCAATTTCAGATTTCTTATTTGCAATGCATGATCATTTTTTTATTGCGAATTCGCAATTTGGAAGTGGTAAATTAGCATGAAGTTGAACTGCATGCTAATTTACCTTAAACTTTCAAATATGCACAAATTGCATTTTTGAAAGTTGTAATTTACACACACACATGCCCTTGGGGCATGTGTGTGTGTAAATTGCATTTAAAGTTACATTTCAGGGGTGCAGGGAGGGGTTCTTTGGATCCTCCCATGCACCCTTGAAATTGCATTCACATTTTGCAAATCGCAATTTGAAATTCGCAAAATGTGAATGCCTTCCCATTGATTCCTATGGGCCTTTTGGCCCATTGGAATTAATGGGAAGGGTTTTCCTTAATTGCGATTCGCAAATTGTGAATCGCAATTAAGGAAAAATACTGAATCGCAAAAAAAAGCAAATTTTTAATGCATTGCCGTTTGCGATTTCTTAATTGCGATTCCCTAATTTTCACAATTAAGAAATCGCAAATGGGCACTTTGATGCATGTGGGCCTTAATGTGAGTTTTTAGCCGATGTGATGATGAGAGAGAGCAGGGGTAAATCTAACGGTTATGCTGTCGAGGAGCACATCACTGCTTGTATGGAAACCCGCGTTCTATGCAAAAGGAACCTATCCATTGGGGACACAGTGTGCCCCTCTGCCAGGCATAATACAGCTCGCAATTCGGCTTCTCGGAAGAGATCTCCTACAATGTGTAATTCACACCGGGATAACGTCTGCTTAGTCAGGGTTTTAAGAGTGGGGGGATCCATGGATTGTCGTGTAACGGTAAGTGTGGAGAGTAAAGATAGTCTGCATTCATGTATCAATGCAGTTCTTCCTGGGTCCAGAATGTGGCATGGAGCGTTTGGATTTCGCAGGGTGACCCCAGGAGTCTGCGCCCGAGAGTTGTCAACAAAGAGCGGGGCGATCCTGTCAATATTCAGGCTTCAGATATTGCAGCCTAGAATCTGGATGATACCAGAATTATCCATACTGTGTCTGTATGATTAAATAATACATATAAAGATCCTTGGCCCTAAACCCTCCATGTTAAAAAGGCATTATCAATGTTTGCCAGCCGATGCATGCCTGAATGCCGCCTATATTATTCTAATGAGCATGCTCCACAGTACATCGAAAAAGGTAGCCTTCAGTGGATAGGGATATTGAGGAAAATATATAAGAAGTGAGGTATTAAAACCATGGGGCATATTATCAAGGGGGTTTATCTCCGCTTTTTTGGCTTTGAAAGCCAAGAAAGCGGAGATAAAATTATCTCCCTATTACCTAGCTGTCGCCAACACCAGTTAGCGACAGCTAGTAGGAGATAGCAACCATCTTGGGCCCCACTTTGCATGTCAGAGAAATTTATCACTAATGACATGCAAAGTGGGTGTGCCAAGATGTTAGCGACTGGAAACAGTCGCTAACATCGCTATCTCTTATTACCAACTTTTGGAGATATTCGCGCTAAGCGCGAATATCTCCAAAAGCTAACACCTGCCCCGAGCAGTTCTTAGCCATGTTATCCAATGGGAGGTGGATAACATGGCTAAGAGCATTAGCTCGGTAATGCATGAATATCGCTGACTTTTCAGCGATATTCATGCATTGCGGCAGATTTTTATTGCATTTGCGATAAACCTTGGTAATACCAAGGTTTATCTGCGATACAAATCGTCGCAGGTCGGCGATACATTTTTGTCTCTAACCAAGCAATAGCGATAATTATCGCTATTGCTTGGTAATGTGCCCACATGTTTAAAATAGCAATTCTTCCAGCTATGAACAATGAATGTTTTATCCATCTGTATATTAGGGATGATAGCCGATCAATAGCGGGACCGTATTTGAGGCGGATAACGTCTGAGTGAGCGCAGTGCAAAAAGATGCCTACATAGCCAGGGGGATCCTTGCACCAGTGCAGGGGGAAGTCTAACTGTACGGGAAGGGTGGTATCGGTTAAGGGGAATAACTCTGACTTGTGCCACTTAATGACCAGTCTGGAAAAAACACAAAACTGGATCACTTCTCAGAGGAATGGAGACAGATTAGTGCTGAACAAAGAGTAACATGTCAAGCTAGGCCAGCAGGGGACCTCGATGGAACCAAAGTCACGGTTGCAGATATTGCTCCTGAAGGTGGCGCACAAGCTTGTCCATCACAATAATAAATAGGAGTGGTGAAAGCGGGAATCCTTGCCTGGTGCCCCACGAAAATGCAAATTGGTCAGTAAGATCGCTGTTAACTCGAAGTCTGACCACCGGGTTCGTATGTAAGAGGTGTATAAGATCGTGGAATCCATGGGGGAAGCCCAACTTGCCTAGCGTGGAATGAAGAGAAGGCCATTCTAGAGAATAGAATGCCTTCTCTGCGTCTAACAATATCCCAGCAGTGGGAAGGGTAGGCTCAATTTGATTAATTACTGCAAATATCGTACAGAGGTTGACTGACGTAGACTGGTTAGGTACGAAACCTGTTTGGAAAGGGGATATAATCTGGCCCACCAAGAGAGAGATATAGGTGGCAAGAATCTTGGATAACATTTTATAGTATTGGTTAAGCAGAGATTAAGGGTGTTAGGATACACACCTGTCAGGCGGTTTCCTGAGTTAGAGAAGCAGGGAAATGCGGCAGTGCGCACCGTTGGAGGCAGTGCACCAGCCTCCAGGGCCTTGGCATACACTTCAAGAAGATGGGGGACCAAAAATGTTTAGTACATTTTAGAGATAATGCTGGTAAGACCATCCATGCCAGGGGCACAGGATCAAATACGATCATCTATAGCCTGTGTCACTTCATCCGCAGTTATTGGTGCAGCTAGAAATTGGCAGTGGCTCTTCTCTTTCCATACCATCGCCACCTCCGCCAGATAGTCAGTGAAGGCGGTGTCAGCCGGCAGAGAGCGGGTTGTGTACATGTGAGAATAATGAGACCGGAAGGCAGCAGAGATATCAGATTTCTGGGTGAGGAAGACTGATGGCAGGGGCGAAGCAGCCAAGCCAACATTCGGCTAGGCCAGTCTTCCTCACCATATATTTTGGCATAGGTGTATTTACCCAGGAAATTGACCCTGCGGGCGGCATGCATTTTGAATGGTACTGTCTTGTGTATCAGGATGCAAACCCCTCTGGAATAGATACTGTACCTAGCAAAAAAAAACGATTATCTCCTCTGTTTGAGGCAAATCGCTTGTCTGACTTGGGGGCATAATGTGTTTCTTGCTGGAAGGCAACCTTCACTGTATGTCGAGTAAGATAAGTTACAACTTGCCTTCCTTTATGGGGTTTGATTGCCCCCTCACATTCGAGGACTAACATTACAGCTCTAGCTTCTCAGGCCTCCCGCCCAATTGTGTCATTGCTGGCATATCGATACATATGAAGAATCACCATCATACACGTTGGCATATGACTGAGTAGCTATACGTTTAAAGCCCTGTAGATGGCAATCAAACATGTCAACACATAAAACAACAACCCCTAACCCTCCACCCCCCACCCACTTTGGATACCCACCCAACCAGTATCCAATAAATCACATTTTCCCAATACAGAAACTTAGGAGATCTCCTGGGGGGTACGTAACACTCAAAGTAGGCCGCCATATCATCAATGTTCATTGTGATGTTAATTCAAATGCAGCCAACATGTAAAGAAACTATATAAGTAAGGAGACAAAAGATTTCATCATGGTAAAATAGCCAGCAGGGGGTCAAAAAACAGAACACCAGTTCGTAGAATCTTAGATCTTATCACAGCATAAGGGCCAAGCAACGCAAATCAGCAGGTCACTTCCCAGATTCACGGGTTCGATTTGTGATGTTTCAAAAAGTCTGCAGCTTCTGAGGGTCAATCAAAGATGAGTTTTCCCATCTAGTTGGATATGCAGGGATGCAGGGTAGAGCATTGCATATCATAAATTTGCTTCTCGCAGGGGATGTTTTACGTCTTGGAATTTACGCTGTGCTTCTTGGACTAAGGGGGTGAAGTCAGGAAACATAGAGAGCAACATACCCTGATGTTGGAGTTCACCCTTCTCCCTGGCCATATGTAGTGCAGTGTCATGATTGTGATAATTCTGGAGACTGGCTGTCAGCAATTGCGGTGGGGCGTCAGAAGCCGGTCAAGTGGCAAGTTCCCGGTTAGCCCTCTCAAATGCAAATGTTGGGGGAGGGTATCCCGCCCAAAGAGTTCCACTAGGAAATGCGCCACATAGGCCGCCATAGGCCCCATGTTCGTAGATTCAGGTACCCCAGCGAAGCGAATATTTTTGCATCAGGACCTGGCTTCCAAATCCTCGGCCTTGGCAGCTGTCATTTTCAGGAGTCATTCAACGCCCTTAAGGAGCTTAACCACTGTTGACTGTGTGTCCTCAATCTCAGAGATCTGAAGTTCACAGGTGTTGATACGTGCCTCATGTTGATCCATTTGGCCATGCATGTCGTCCCAGCGAGTGTCAAACGTGTCGAATCTTGCATCTATGGCCTTGAAGCTGGCCCAAAGCTCTGCCATGTCTGCAGAAGAAAAGCCAGTCTCAGGAGGGTTGGGGGGCCCGATGGATCCCCTCAGCTGGCATCCTCGTTGTCCTTCTGTCCGCGAGTTTTAGAAATGGCGAACGACTGCTGCCGCTGTTTGTGATCTCCATGGCCTATGGTGTGCTGGTCCTGAACGGTAGCAGCTATGTTAAAAGACCTCAAGAAGCAGCACATGCTGGTAGTGAGTGTCTCGGAAGAGAGCTCACAATGCCATGCAAGCCTCCCAGTTAGAAAGCACCTCCCTGTCTTGTTGGTAAAGGGGCAAAGTAGTTGCAGGGTACCCAAAAAAAAGTGCCTAATCATCACCACTCATCAAGGTGGGGGATCTGCTTGTGGTGCGGGCACTGTAGCATCAGCTCATGACGTCCCCTGCCTTCGCATATATTGCATGTAGTACCTTTATTTATTTATGCTAGTATGGCGTCGGGGAAATGGGGACTGCCCAGCGACCTCTTTCTCAGGTGAGCCATGGGTCTGGGGCTCAGCTCCATTTGCAGGCTGTAGGCCTGGGTCAGGCCCAATCCAATGCAACCCTCAAGCGCCGTGCCTGCAAGTGCTGTTAGGGCTCATGGGGAAAGGCGCAGGACTCACCCATCTCAGGCCAGTCGTGTGATCTCAGATGCAGCAGCCGGAGATTCTCAGCAGCCGTCATGCTGCAATGCATCCCTCCTGGCCACTCAGCCCATCTGCAGCCCCGCCCTCAGGATAACTTGCCACCCCTGTCATCACGGGGCCTCTGAGGGCCTCATCAGGCCGCTGCTCGCAAGCAGCAGCATGCCATAGCAAAGGCTGGAATATGCTCTGTTGCAGGCACTTGGTCGTTCCCTGGGTACAGCGGTGTCAGCAAGTCTATTTTGTGGCTGCTGGAGTAATGTAGAAGAGGGACATAGCTGAATTGTTTGTGCTGCGACTCTGGAGCTTCACAGACGATCAACCATCTTGGTGCTTGGCCTGGCCATGCCCCCCAAAAGGATACTCTATAATATGGTGATGGACTACCCACCAAGCCAAATTGAAGGTCCTTCTACCTTATTTAGATTCTGGCAGACCTCAGGGTATGTCAGTGATGGAGACTATTCCATCTCCACTGCTAACGTACACGTCCGATGGCTCAACAGAGTAATGGCCGTTAGAGGTTTTGCCATTTGTCCATCTGCTCTATTTATAGTTTGTGAACAAATGGCAAGTTTTCATTCCCCGTCACAGCCAAGCAATACCAGGTGGAAAGAGGCAGTGAAAACTGTAAAATGACCCCAAGCCACAGAAGAAAACTCCCATGGGGAGGGGAGTCACTGCTTTTATATTTCCAAAAGCTAAATTCTGCTTTAGGATTTTGTTTTTGAAAACAAATAAAAATGATAGTTTAATGTGCAGCTCTGTCATGTTGACAGAGCCACCTGTGAGAAGTTGGCCTGGTATATGATGCTCACTAGTTCTAGTGATCAACTTGTACCATGCCAAGCAACCCTTATGATGATTGGTTGTAAGTCAACCTTATTGACCAGCTATCCTAGTAGCGTCGACAAAGCAGTCTTAGGCTAAACTCTGTAAAGGCATGTGAAGCAAGCTGTTTTACCATATATAATCCCCTTGAATACCAAATGAAAGGACACCACACAGATATATATTGAAAATATATATATTTATTTACTACAAATATCCCCTATACTCTTTATGAGCACAGAAGCAAATGCGTTAAAACAAAACACAGTTTAAATATACAAAAGCTGCACAATATCGATGAGCCCTAGGGGCCACCTAAACCATATACTAAAATAGTGGTATAAGTACCACGAATCGAAAAGGAAGTAGGCCTAGTGCCTGGCGAATTGCTGGAGCTGTTCGGGGCTAGCAGTGACTAAGTCGGGAAAGGCCCGCGGGACTCGGGTGCAGCGCTTAAAGCACACGCATGCACCAATGCAAAGTCAATGGTGCGTAAAAGTTACAAAGTTACTGGAAAGTGAACCTTCCGGATGACCTAGAACCTAGCAACTTGGAACATAGACACTAGAGGTGTATTGCTACACAGGAGCACCAGAGTGCCAGGGTTACCTCACCCACAGGAAGCGGGTGCATATGTCTCAAAGTGTGTCGGGTTTCATCTCGCTGGTCTTTGGAGCCTGTAGATGAAGATGCTGCAGGCGGGTCATCGTGGAGAGTTCCGGTGGATCCAAGGGTGGATCTGAAGATGTGAAGACCTGAAAGCAGAGGGGAAAATGTTCAAAGTCACTAGCCAGTGACTACCATGGAACCAGAATGGAACCAGGCGATGTCGGGTGCCAACAGGTGAAGAAATGAAGATTGTCTCTGCAGCCACGTGGACATGAAGAGGTCGAGGACGTCCAGGCGTCGGTCACGAGCTGTCCCACAAAGGTTCTAGCTGATGGCGGTGTCGGCTTCTTGATTGGAGCAAACAGGCCTTGGCTAATGCAAGCCACGCAGGAAACAATGCAAGCTTCTCACTCGGACCAGCAAGGTCAGAGGGGGTGCTCCTTTATACAGGAGCGAGGGTCAGTCTGGAGCAACCAGACCAGCAGTGTTGATTTCAGATTTCATCGCCAAGATGGCCACTAGCCAACGGGCCAGTAACCGGGATGGCGGTCAAGTGGCAAAATGCAAAAGGGCTCCACGCAGATTGTGGAGATGCTGGGGGGCTGATCTTCGGTGCAGATGCTGCTCGGTGGCAAAGCATCTCAAACCCCAAAGCACAGCATCGAGGGTGCCACGGGTGCTGCGCAGTCAGCTTCTGGTGAGTCTTTCAAGATGGCCGGTCCCACATCTCTCGGTGCCTCCACGGGTCTCTTCTTTTCAGGGACTGTGGATCGGGCTCTGAGATGTCTGGGAGTCTGGGTCTCGTTGGGCTCTGGGCTCGGGCTCGGGCTCTGGCGGAAGGCGGCAGCAAAGCAGACGTCGAGTTGCTGGAAGGTGCCTGTATTCACAGGGTGGTCACTCCTTGGCCACAAGGGAGATGCTCTTCAGTCTTCTGTGCAGCAGAATGTCGAAGTCCAGTTTTCTTCTTAGTTTCAAGTCGAGTTCAGGATGATCTGAAGTCTTGGGATACCGCTCCTACTCTTATTCTCAATCTGGGGGCCGGATCACCTGCTAGGTCCCTCCTCTGGGTGGGACCAGGAAGGGGGGGCGGTTACACCCCCTTTCCTTTGTCCAGCTCTGTGCCAGAACTGGGGCTGGAAAGCCCCAGCACCGGTTTGGACTGGCTTATGCATGTGGACACCTTGTGTGCCCCAGGCATGTCTCATTCTATTCAGCCCTTTCCTACCCAATACACAAAATCCTGTCTGGGGTGGTGCTCGCACCTCCCAAGGCAGGAACCCCTTTGTCGAAGCCTCCCTCGCTGGGAGGACTCCCAGCAGCAGGAGGTCAGACTTGTGTCTGTGGTGGCAGCGTCCATTTTGTGAAGCTGAGGCTCGAGTTTGACTTTAACCGGGGTTCAGGTTATGTACATGTTGTGTCCCTTTAGAAGGGTGGAATGCTACCCCCGTTGCCAGAATTGGCGAGGGGGTAGTATCCCAATTCGTATGACACCTTACTCAACATGTTTTGATAAACCCAAACCAAAGTTAGCAAGTAACCGCGCGGATTATAATGCAATTAAGAGTATATGATATGGCACTATCCCGGAACAGTTAAGGGAGTTGTTCCCGACAGCTGCAGACAGGCTGCGCTCATGCCAGAGCACCATCTCACATGAAACCAAGCACTCTGCATCCAGGATTGTTAAGGCCTGCCATAGGAGTGACTTATAGGTTACCATGTGTCCATGTATGTTAGATATAGATATACTATATCTAAGTAAGAGGTGATTACACCAACTTACCCCAGCTGATTGATCAGCCAGTTGTGTCAAATATGGAGGCCAGGCCAGGGGTGGCATAATACATGCTGCAGCCCCTGGTAGGCCTTGGTTACACCTATGCCCTGTGTACCTAGGGTACACTGTTACAGGGGCCTATAAGGTAAACCAGTTCCTATTGTGTATGTACCTAAGGTACATGGAGTCCATTTTAAGGAGAGAGCAATTAGCCTGGGACCAAGAATAGCAGGATCCCAGGCCAACTAAGTCAAAAATCAGCTAAACACCAGGCACAAAGTTTGGGGGTAACCATAGTGAGATATCCACCTTCCTACACAATCCCCCCCCAATGAAAGGAGATAAGGCTATCCTTGACCAGGTAAGCCTATATTGCCTAAGTGGCCATATAAGGAAGTACCAGCACTGGCTTGGTTACCCCCTGTCTCATGGTCCACTAAACAATCCCTCGCCCTAAGGGTATCAGAGGGTCTCCATCATAGGGAATCTCTACCTGTGGTGTGTCTTGGCAAAGTTAAAGGCTGATGTTGAGAAGGAGTACTGAAGTGAGATTCCTCTGTAGGACTCAGCTTCCTCCAATCACTCTCCACCATGAAGGCCTTTCTTTCTTTGACTGAGTTGCACTGTGCTCTCAGGGTCAACCTCTGGCTACCTAAAGCTGGAGGCTGGGTCCCCTTGGTTGGCTTACTGGAGGGACAGTTCAGGTTTGGGCCCTTTGGGTCCCAGATTTGACTGTGCTCAACAGAATCCATCTGTGGGAGGTCCTTAACAAATTTTAAAGGGGATCCCTCAGGAGTTTTTAAAGTTTTCACCTGGCTAGGGCTGCTTGCTTCGGTACCCCTAATCTGCTGATGGGGGTGCTTTATTTGACAGGGGGCCCTTTGGGGCTCACTGTCCTTCTTGTCCTCTGCAGCCCTGGGCTGACTAAGGCAAGGTAGAGAGGGGCAAGTTACCTGCTCCAGACTGGGTCCCACCTGAGAAGGGTCCACTGACATCAGAGGCTCTGTAAGGCTAGGCCTAACCACCTCTGGGGCAGTTTCTTCATCAAGGGTAAGATCAGTTCCCTGAGAAGGCTGATCCTTTCCTAAAGTCTGGTGGGAGGGAGATTTCTCTTCCTCCTCAATGCTCTCTGTGTGGAGTGATCCATCATTTCAGGCTCCACAACACATGAATCAGTTTGAGTTTGGGCTGTGGCCATCACAGCCCCACCAAACTTTTCAGGAGGAGACTCAGTTTGGGTATGGGCTGTTACCATCACAGCCCTGCTATTCTGTCTAGGAAGGGAGTTAGCTAAAGATGGGGCTGAGACTTGCACACCCCTACCAACCTTTTCAGGAAGGACATCTTGGATTGGGGCTGTAGCCATCACAGCCCCACTAACCTTTCCATGGAGATTTACCATCCTAGAATGGATTTCTTGTTCAACCTCAGCCCAGGCTGAGATTTCCAAATCATTCCCCAGTAGACAATCTACAGGCAAGTTTGGGGACACTGCCACTCTCTTTGGGCCAGTGACCCCTCCCCAGCTGAGATTTACCACTGCTATGGGATGATTTTTCTGAACTCCATCAATGTTTGTCACCTGGTATGTGTCACCAGGTAAACGTTGCCTAGAGGGGACAAGATTCTCAGTCACCATGGTGATACTAGCCCCTGTGTCTCTGTAGGCCTCAACTTTCAAACCATTGATGAGGGGTTCCTGTCTATACTTGCTCAAAGTGTTTGGGCAATCAGTGAAATTGGCAAACCCCATGCCAGTTTCATAGACATGATCAGTTGGGGACCTGGTTAGGCCAGAGTCCACCTGTGTTCCAAAAGTAAACCCACCCAAATTCTTGGGTGGGGTCCCACCACCTGGGGGACCACTGCTAACAGTGACAGGAGGTGTTGGAGCTTTACTTGGAAGTATATTCTCCTTATTGTTGGCCTTTGGGCAACTGCTGTCAGTTTTCCAATGGCCTACCTGTTTGCAGGTATGGCAATAAGGGTTCTTCTGGTTAGAGGAAGTGTTCTGGGACTCACCCCCCTCATTGGAGTTTTGGGGCCCTGGGGAAGTCTTCTCTTTGGAGTTATCCCCACCTTTCTCTTGAGGCTTGGTAGTCTCTTTCTTTTGGTCACCACCCTGGTTCTTAGGCCTGATCCTGGTTCTGACCCATTTGTCTGCCCTCTTACCCAATTCTTGTGGACAGGTCAGATCAGAGTCCACCAGGTGCTGATGTAGAAGCTGGTTTTGACAATTATTTAAGATTTGCTCTCTCACCATCAAATTATACAATCCTGTATAGTCTGTAACCTTACTTCCCAGCAACCAACCCACCAGAGCCTTAGTGGCACATTCAACAAATTCAGACCAGTCCTGAGTCTGTGTCTTCTGGGTCTCTCTGAACATTAACCTGTACTGTTCAGTGGTTAAGCCTAACCCATCTATCAGAGCACTCTTCAGGACCAGGTAGTTTCTAGAATCCCCATCACTAACTGTGAGGAGTCTGTCTCGGCCTCTACCTTCAAAGGAGAGCCACAAGATTGCTGCCCACTGCTCCTGAGGGATCCGCTGTACTCTACAGGCTCTTTCAAGTGCAGTCATCCATTTATGGATGTCATCCCCAGCTTTGTAGGGGGCCACAATCTTACTCAGGTTTCTATTGTCATAGGACCTGTCTGTATCCTTAGGGATAATGCTGCCACCAGTGGATCCTAATCCACCCTCTCTAGGCTGTCTTGCTCTAGCAAGTTTCTCATGGGCCAGGGCAACTTCTAATTCTCGCTTCTGGATCCTAAGCTCAGCCTCTCTCATGTTGGCCTCATGTTCCCTCCTCTGAGGGGATGTCATTCTCCTTCTGGAGTGACTATGAGAACCTCTAGAAGCTTGGGAGGTATTGGATTCACCTGAGTGATTCCTCCTCCTCCTTTGCTCCTGGTTAAGTCCACTTGGGGGTCTGAGTGGGTTTACCCCATGACTCAGTCCCAAATAGGCTTAAGTTAGCCATGCTAAGCCCTCTCGCTAGCACCTGACTATTTCTTCCATCATCAGAATCACTGCTCTCCCATTCTGTCTCTTCCTCCTCCTCTTCTTCGTCAGGCTGAGTATCCCCAGTGACTTGGTCTTCCTCATCTATCTGGACAACAGGGACAGGGGTGTCAGTATTATCACCTTCAGTGGGAGAGCCTCCTTCAACATTCCCTGTGGGGTCTGCTTTAGAGGTCTTTAGAGCTTCAGACTGGTCTAAAAGCTCTCTGAGGTGGTCTGTGGTAGGGGTTGGACCCGTCTTGAGACCTCCTAAGGTACAGAGCTGCCTCAGTTCTTTAAAGTTTAACATAGCAAATTTGGATGGTGCCCTTGGAGGGTCACTCTCAACAGGGGCAGGTCCAGTGGACCCCTCTGCTCCAGACATTGCTCTAGTGTGGGTGGATATGTTGCAATCTACCTACACTGGTGTTTACCTACTAAACCTATATAGTAGTTGTAGTCAGGGTGTGCTAATCCCTATCCTCTACAACAACTAAGTTCAGTAGAATTTAAGTATACTAGTCTTGTTTTATATGTACCTAACAGGTACCTGTATGATCTTTCAAATGATACTTTCAAAGATTGTAATGGTAAAGCAACAGCAAGCTCAAATCCCAACCGCTGCTCACCAATGTGAGAAGTTGGCCTGATATATGATGTCTCCAATTCTGGGGGCACCTTGTATCAGTCCAAACATTCCCTTATGGTGATGGTTGTAAGTCAACCTTATAGACAAGCTATCCTAAGGGTAGCATGGACTAAGCAGCCTTAAAGGCTTAACTCAAGAGGTCGTGTTAAGCAAGCTGTTCTACCAATCACAATCCTGTAATACCAAATGAAAGGATACCACACAAGTTATATATTATAAAAATATATGTATTTATTACTAGAATAATCCTCTATAGTCTTTATGAGTCTAGAGGCACAAGCGTTTAAACAAAAGCACAGTTATACATATACAAGTTGCACAAATATAGTTTGAGTGGCCCCTGGGCCTCATCCATAATTGTGCAACTTTTATATGTTTAACTGTGCTTTTGTTTAAACGCTTGTGCCTCTAGACTCATAAAGAGTATAGACGCATTTACTGGAACTTGTGCGGTGGCAGTTACGAAAATTCAGTAGATGTCTGCTGGGCCATCAGACATCTCTGAATATGATTGGCGGAGTCCACTTGCAATGGTGGAAGTAAAGTACTTCACCATGGCGACAGTACACAATCCATCCGCCAATCTATAAAGTAGGCCCTGAATCTGAGACAAAGTTTAAAAGTTACTGCCCACAATAATGTAGTCACAGTGAAGCTTAAAGTCACAGGACCCTGTGGAGTGTCACCTCAATGGAGTCCCAGAACCATTATTAGATCAGGAGTGTACAATGTACCACTGGCTCCACTTTGATTGAGCCATGGTGCCATCCAGGGGCACAGCAATTCATGTACTTGGGTGCTTCTCATTAAACACTAGGGCTCCTAATTGTGAGGCCGTTTGCAACACTCCTCCACCAAACAACATGGATCTCGACTTAAACCTTAAGACAGATATTTGAAGCAACGCAAACCCACTTTGTGTGGCTCTGAGTGGCTCCAGAAATCTGGAGTTGCGCAGTGCAAATTGCTGTGTTGCATTACTCAGCCCTGGGAAGGCATTCCATGGGTGTTGCGTGGGTCTATCCACACACTTCCATGTATTTTGTTGCATCCTCAGATTTATAAGAAATGTAAACCTGGGGTGTGCTAAAATCTCCTAATTTCTTCTTTTTTCTATATGCCTTCCAGGATTGTTTTTTATGCAGGACGGTGCCCATTCCTGCACAAACACAATCCTACATGCAACACAGGCACCCTTGCATACTAGTGCAAGGGTGCCTGCATTGCCATTAGGCTGCCAAAAAGGACCCGGTGCAAGGGAAAGGACAGGAATGCACAATATTACCTTAAATATGGCAGATTCCTGCCCATTCCAGCAGTGCAGCACAGCAAGGTGACTTGCTGTGCTGCCCTGCATGACTTTCTCATAAATGAGTACCAAACTTTCCGTGGAATCACATTTCAAACATTCAAGGCTAAATAATTAACCAAGTAATCTGCTCTTGCTTTAATTCCTCCCCTGTGATCATACCATCTCAGTGTGCCTCCCACTTGGTCTCTGCCTCAAATCACAGTCCTCCAGGAGGGGCAAAAATCGCTACTCCTGCTGATCATGATGCCATCATTCACCTTACTGGTGCAGCCTCCGGTATAGGGTCAAAATATTGAGTTTTTATTATCGACTAGACATAATATTGAGTAAAAAATATAGAATAGACATAATATCGACTAGACATAATATAGACTACCAAAATATCGACTAGAAATTTTTTATATCGAATAGAATGGACATAATATCGAATCAAAAATATAGAATGTGCATAATATCGACTAGACATAATATAGACAACAAAAATATCGAATTTAAGGCAAGTTAATATAAATTTTTAATTTTTGTGCTATATAATTCTGTAGTGGGTTGTAGTGGGAATAGTGTGGGAAGTAATTTAAATATAATTAATTCAATATGTTATTTTATTTATTTAGAATTAATTGTTAATTAATTAATAATTGGTAATTAATTAAAATACAATTGGTAATTAATTTTAATTGATTAATTGATAAATACGATAATTTTAGTAATTTATTTTCTGTAGCGAGTTGTGGGTTTATAGTAGAATAGGGTGGGAAATAATTTAATTATAATTAATTAAATATGTTATTTTATTTACTGGTATATATTTAGAAATAATTGTTAATTAATTATTAATTGGTAATTAATTAAAATATAATTGGTAATTCATTTTAATTGATTAATTGAAAAATATGTTAATTTTAGTAATTTATTTTCTGTAGTGGGTTGTGGGTTTTTAGGGGAACAGGCTGGGGAGTAATTTAATTATAATTAATTAAATATGTTATTATATTTATTGTTTTTTATTAATAATTAATTGTCAATTAATTATTAATTGGTAATTAATTCAAATATAATTTGTAATTTATTGTTATTGATTAATTTATAAATATGTTACTTTTATTACATTATTTTCTGTAGTGGGTTGTGTGTTTAGAGGGAAATAGCTTTGGAAGTAATTTAATTGTAAGTAATTACATTTTTTAAATATTCTTTTTCTAATTTTTATTTATTTTTATATTGTAAATTAATTCATTGGTAATTAGTAAATATTTAGTGTTAGTAGGTAACTTTTATCATTAGTTATTTTTATTTGTAATTAATATGTTTTATAAAATTGTAAAATATTTAAATTATTTTGTAATTGGTATTAATATTTATGGTATTTATATTTATATATGAAGTATTTACTTTCCCTACTATTGCATTCACTGGAGTGGGAATAGCAATTTTTACCCCTATGGTATCAAACGCTTTCCCTACTCTTTCACTCACTGGAGTGGGAATAGTAATTTTTAACCCTACGCTATCCAACGCTTTCCCTACTGTTGCACTCACTGGAGTGGGAATAGTAATTTTTATCCTTACGCTATCCAATGCTTTCCCTACTGTTGCACTCTCTGGAGTAGGAATAGTAATTTTTATCCCTTCGCTATCCAACGCTTTCCCTACTGTTGCACTCACTGGAGTGGGAATAGTAATTTTTACTCCTACCTATCCAACACTTTCCCTCCTGTTGCACTCAGTGGGAATAGTAATTTTTACCCCTATGCTATCCAACGCTTTCCCTACTGTTGCACTCTCTGGAGTAGGAATAGTAATTTTTACTCCTACGCTATCCAACACTTTCCCTCCTGTTGCACTCACTGGAGTGGGAATAGTAATTTTTAACCCCTACGCTATCCAACGCTTTCCCTACTGTTGCACTCTCTGGAGTAGGAATAGTAATTTTTACTCCTACGTTATCCAACACTTTCCCTACTGTTGCACTCTCTTTAGTGGGAATAGTTATTTTTACCTCTACGCTATCCAATGCTTTCCCTACTGTTGCGCTCTCTGGAGTGGGAATAGTAATTTTTACCCCCACGCTATCTAACGCTTTCTCTACTGTTGCTCTCTCTGGAGTTGTAATAGTAATTTTTACCCCTACGCTATCCAATGCTTTCCCTACTGCTGCACTCTCTAGAGTGTGAATAGTAAATTTAACCCTCTCACTATCCTACGGAAAAAATATTGTATATGTTTTGTTAATAATATGTACATATATATATATATATATATATATATATATATATATATATATATATATATATATATATATATATATATATATATATATATATATATATATATATATATATATATATATATATATATATATATATATTACCTACTGGCGGTCGCCAGTAGGTATATATAGTTAGGATTTTTTTGAATAGGGATTTCTGAAAATTCTATGTTGAATAACTTTAGCGTTGATGGACGGAATTGGCTGAAATTGTCAGGAAAATGGCACATTTTGTTTCTGAGCGTCCCCTGAAAGTTTGGGGGGGTTTCGTCAAGCGGGGGCCGAGAAAAAAGGGGGGTCCCAAAACGTGTTTTTAACATTGAGTTTTCCATAGGGCGGTTGGACTCACTTTTAGCCTGACCCGGCTTAATGGATTTCCACCAAACTTGGCAAAATTGTAGGGACTGGTACCCCGATGTGCCTTTGCTATGTCTCAAGATATATGCTCCAGTGGTTTTTCCAAAAATTAACTTTGAAAAATATATATTGGGCTACATTGGGCTATATATATGTTAGAGCCCAAATGTAGCCCAATGTAGCCCAATGTAGCCCAAAGATGGCCACCAGAGACAAAAAAAAACAAATGTAGCCCAAATATCAGCCAGATGTAGCCCAACTATATCCCAATGACAGAATGTCCCAGAGTGTTCTAAAGAACAACTAGAACGCTAACAGTCTTACTTATGACAAAAGTATGGCACACCTGAAGTCATCTTGATTGGAGTGGTAACTCTTAATACATTTAATTTGAAAAGGAACAAAATGAGGGGTTTCATTTTGCCATAGAAATGATATATATATATATATATATTCACTGAAAAAACCATAGGTTATAGACCATATATAGTTAGGAATTAGCATTTACAAAACCTTGAAAATTCACTGAAAAAAACATAGGTTATAGACCATATATAGTTAGGAATTAGCATTTACAAAACCTTATTTTACTCACACAAAACCATTGAAATTCGCATATATAGTTAGTTGCACTAACTATATATCGCGCACCCGCAATCCACTGCTGATGATGTCACATATTATATCATTTATGACATGGTCAGTGACATCACTGATGACATCACTGATGACATCTCAAATGACATCACTGATGACATCACTGATGACAACATCCAGTGACTGTATGTTTCTGTAAAGGTAAAATATGTCTTACATATTGAAGAATGAGTGAATGTATAAGTGTCTGGATGAAGGATTTAGTAGGTGCATGACTGACTGTATGAGTGAGTGATTAAATGTGTCTCACTGAGTGCATGGGTTAGTGACTAAACTGTCTTAATTTGTGCATCATTATGTCTGTTGTTCTGTAAACTGCTGTATGTGTTGATCAGTAGCTATATGAGTAACTATATGGGTTATTGATTGGTTGCCCAAGTATTTGTATGGGAGACTGAGTGTGTGTTGGTGGCTGGGAGGTGTATGACTCTGTGCATAGATGTGTGAGCAGTTGATTCACTAGATGTATGGGTTCAAAAGTGCATGTGGAAACAGCTGTATGGGCGGTTGACTGTGTGCATGAGTGTATTGGTGAGTGAATGGATATCTCAGTGCTACATGTCAAAGTAAGTACATATGTAAAACACAGTACATGTGAGAGTTGCCATATATAAATAACTGTGCATAAGAGCCAGTGAATGTGTGTGTGGCTGTATGGATCATTGTGAACTTGTATCAGGGATTGTATAAGAGAGTAAATATGTGTTAGTATATGTTTGAATAAGTAAGGTGTGTATAACTGTATAGTTGAGGAAATGGAGGTGTGATTGATTCTTTGCATGACTGACTAGGTGTGTGAGTAACTCCATGGATGAGTGACAGTCTGTGAGTGTCTGTTTACACTGATTGTATCTAAGGTTATATTAGAGTCTGAAGAGGTTCATCGTATTATCACATGAATGATATCATCAGTGATGTGATCAGTAATGTCAAATGAGATGTCATTAGTGATGTCATCAGTGATGTCATTTGAGATATCATCAGTGAAGTCATCAGTGATGTCATTTGAGATGTCATCAGTGATGTCATCAGTGATGTCATTTGAGATGTCATCAGTGATGTCATCAGTGATGTCACTGACCATGTCATGAATGATGTAATATGTGACATCATCAGCAGTGGATTGCGGGTGCGCGATATATAGTTAGTGCAACTAACTATATATGCGAATTTCAATGGTTTTGTGTGAGTAAAATAAGGTTTTGTAAATGCTAATTCCTAACTATATATGGTCTATAACCTATGTTTTTTTCAGTGAATATATATATATATATATATATATATAGACAGATAGATATATATATATAGATATATATGTTTTAAATAATTTTTTTTAAAGTTACATTTAATATTTATTAATTTTAAGTTTATTTAAGTATTTTAAGTGTGTTTAAATTAATTATATTTATTATATTTATTATTATATTACTTTTAAATTACTTTTAAGATATTTAAAAAATTTGATATTTTGACTGTCTATATTTTTTCCTATCGATATTTTGGAGTCGATATTTTTGTACTTACCTGTTTGAAGATAGGAAGTCGATATTCTGGCATTCTATATTTTTACCTCAATATTTTGGCAAGTCGATATTTTGACTGTTGATATTCTGTCAGTGATCCGCAGCCTCCCTCCCCAGCTTCAGTACTGAAGAATAGCCTTAGTTTGCACACCTCATCTGATACAGTTCTTGGAATACCAGACCTGGCCAGAAAATAAATATATATTTTCCACTGTGATGATCATCACTGTGTAATTATGGTTCTGTTGCCCTTTTCATTGAAGAGGCATAAAAACTTGATTTCTGACAAAAATGTGTCCATCGCTTGGCTTTGTCAGCGACAGTCTTGTGTGATCCAATTGATTGCAGTGCACAGCAAACATCTGACATCTTGAGCATTCTTTCTCTTTTGTTGCTTCCAAATTCAAGAATTTCCTCCTCTCCTTGATCTTGTTCCTGGCACTGCATTTCTTCTCAGGAGCACTCTTTTAGGTAAATGAATATAAGATATTTTGTCATGTCACTTGTATCCGAGGAAGTGACTGCTGGAGGACCTACTTGCATAAAATTCATGTTACCTTTTGGATCTATAGCAAGATGATGATGTTGTGGAATTGACAATTACTTCAAGGTATGGTAGTGCCGGATATTTAGGAAGGTAATCACTAGTTGGACATTTTTGAACAGGAGAATAAAATGAACACCCAAAAGTTAATGTGAAGTTTATTCAAGTAGGTCTTGCAGCAGTGGCTTTCTGGAATATACTTGTAAGACACAAGTGGCATGATACGACATCTCAGATTCATGTACCCAAAGGAGTACTCTCAAGTAGAAATGCAGAGTCGAGTACAAGAGGGAGGAGAGGAGGCAATCCCTCAACCAGGAAGCAGCAGAAGGGGAAGGATACTCAAGAGCAGATTCTCACTTTTACTACAACCAATGAAAAAAGATCATTTGTTTGAGGGAAAAAAACAAAAGTTTGTCTCTCAGACTGTGAATCAGTACTTAAAAACACCATATAGCATTAAGGTAAAGAAGAATACAAAAAACATTTATTAAAAACGTTCAAAAGTACATTTGGTAAAAAGTATATAAGGTAAAGAAAAAGAAAAAAACAGTATAACAAAATAACCAGTAACAAAAAAAGGGTTCCACTACAAAATCCTTGCAAATCACTAAAACAAAAAACAAAACAAAAAAATTGAGTTGTCTGCCTACAGTGAGATGGGAACAGAACCTAGCTGGTGGCCAGACCTTGTGCTAAGCCACCCCTGTGCACAAGTGAGGGCAGTATGCAGTTGGGTTGACCAATCACAGTAGAATGACCACTTACAGTAGGTTGGACACAAGCCATGTACATATGCCATGTTCTCGTGATCCAGCGGGCTAACAACCTGCAGACATCTATCACTATATACTCATCTGGGACATAAGCACACTCACTCACTTAGGCCGGTGAACATACGCTGGGGGTCAAGTGTATAAGGCTAAAATTGTAGGTTCATTTGCTTATCAATTTTCTAATCTATCACTGTTCCGAAGCCCTTTCTATAACGAATGGATCTATTTTAGTTGAATAGGATTTGATGATTATAACATCAGTTCATTTACCTGATTATCTCATTGAATAAGATAACCACAGACTCGGGTAAGTGTAAAATGTTTATCAAATTAATCATAAGAGCAGAAAAAAGTGCAGTGTTAACTCCATCTTTCGGAGGAAATATTATCTGTCTAGCCAATTAAAATAAGATTTCACAACAACTAGTACCTCGGGAAAGAGAGGATAGAGAGAGAGAAAGCACCTTGACACAATACACAGAATTATATTTACCTAGGATGGTTCAAAAATCAGACCCCTCTGGCCAAGAGTAAATGGGTCCCTTAGAAAATTCAAGTGACAGGTACTTCAGAACAGGATAGGACAGGATCGATTACCTCTTCTGTATTCGACACCTATGTCTCACCCAACCCTGATATTAACTTCCTCCTCGATTCTTCTGCAATCTTCTTCTAATTCTATTACATCCTTGATTCTTCAACGATCTTCTTCTAATTCTAATTTGCTTTGAAATTCTAAATCTGTTTCTTCAGTTTTTCAATCAGCATTCAGACAGCATTCCAGTCTTTCAACGTTCTGGCTGCGACGGCTCTAACTAATCTAACTAACTGCCCCAACTATGCTTTCTTAATGGCATGTATCACCCCCAAATGTTTCACCCGTATGGAACTCCTATTTCTGATTGGACGAGCTGAGGGGATGATCATCACACCATGCTAACTTTAATAATTTTCTTTAGTTCATTGTTTTAAGTTCCTGTCCATTAATTTGTTCTCCCAAGCTTTATTCCCCACCCATATTTGTAAACTTTATCAACAACAATGTATACAATTTCACAGTTTTCCATTGAATCTTCAGGATGTTCAGCTGGCTCCCAGGACATGTTTGGGGAACGTCCTTGGACGAGTCTCAAGACTTGAGCTCACTGTTTCGGAGTTGTCCCTTTTGCGCATGTGGGCAAAACCACGTGGGTGTCAGACTTTAGCATCGTTCAGAGGCCCAAATACGACCTAACAGAGAGGTCAAACGAAAAAGTATTACATTCAAAATAAAATGATTTCACTGTATACCACCTATCTCTACTCTAATCCCATTTACTTATAAAAACTATTTATGCTTTCGTACTTAGTATATAACTCGGTTTAGTTTCAGCAAAGCAGATGCTTAGCACTGAGTTTCCAAATGGCCATATTAGATGCTATTGCGCAGATGCAAAAACAACAATTGATGGACAGAATGCAGAACAATGTCGTACATTTACCCCAGTACAGAGATCTGGGCCTAAATCCATCGTTTTTTTGCACTCCACTCCACCCCAGTTCAGACATGGCCATATGCAAATCAGCCTTGACCCTGTGCCTCATGGGAACAGTCCAGCCCGAACTGCCAAGCCTTGTCTTTCTTGGACCGGAATCAAGCATCCTAGGACCGGTTTCTTCAGCCAGGATAGCTTGACTCCAGTGGTGTGGAGAGCATGGGACTCACGTCTGAGCATACCCATCCCACTTGGGGTGACAAATGCAAAAACAATAATTGATGGACAGAATGCAGAACAATGTCATACATTGTTCCCCAGTACAGAGATCTGGGCCTAAATCCATCGTTTGCGCAGAAGCATAGTTTTCCCTCCAAGCGTTAAGAAGTAATGCAGCTGATGCATGCGCAGTACATTTTACCGTGTTAGCAGCCATCTTTCATCCCACTCTGGTTACTTGTTAGTAAAACACATAGGCAAGCTTCCTCTGTCTAGAAATATATGGAATGTTGTGCATAATTAGTATTAGAAACATTATTAATACTTTGTTACGGGTTTATATGAGAGGATTGCGTCAGAGCAAGTCTCTTTTATACGAGTCCTTGCTCCATCACTCGGAATTACCTCCATTGTGCACAGACAAACATGTGTTGGAGGTAGGGCTTTGCCAGACACCATGCACTGCATGTAACTTCACCCTGTGAATGCCCAAAGTCCATGCACAGCAGGTATTGGCTGTACGTATGGCAGTGGAGTTAATCTCTACACCCAACTCCCACAGCGCACAGCAGTGTTTGGGGTATATGTATTAGGAAATCAGCAGTTTTATGTCATTTGCTGGGCCTAATTTTCTTTAGGGTAAGAATGGTTTTCAGATAAAAGTAGACTCTTAAGCTCTTGTAAAGCACATAAGTGAATTAATAATAAAAACCATAGGGTGCTTAGCCCTCTCCATGTGGTGTTATCTGTAAAGGAAAAGGTGCTGGGCAACTTTGCCAGAATGAGATCAGATCAACTGCTTCTTCCTGCTAGCTTAATTATTTATCGCAAATAAACTGAAACTACCTTCTGAATTTATTTCTACTTTTGCAGGGCTTGGAGTGCTTGGGATATACGTAGTGTGTCTGCAATTTCCAAGAGCATTACTTCAGCTGTGAGAGCAGATATCAGCGACTGCAGAATGCGTTTTCCTCCAGCTGCTGGGAAAGATACATTAAATGGTCGCGCTGAATTTGGATTCCAGCATCTGTGTGTGATTCCACAGCAATTGACATGCACTATATGCTATCATTTGTGCTGATGGAAGTGGGTGGGGGTCACCTTTTCATGCATAGGGCAAAGAAAAGCAAGGCTCTTTTCTTCCACACAAAGAGATGAGAACATGTATCCCAGTGTCAACAGCAGGAAAGCATCTCTACTTGCATCAAAGAAAACATAAACTATTACCAGGATTCCTGTAATAATACAGCACAAGAGATTACTGGAAAATATTTTTTCCAACAGTGTATCAATAGATTTTGTCTTATTTTTTTAGATCTGCTCGGGTGTTCATTAACAAATGAAGCAACACTTTTAAGTCCATTCCTGTTTGCAGATCAACTTTTCCTTGTATGGACAATTAACTATTGTTAACAGAGTGTAACTGACTTTTTGCGGATTTAATTAATGCTTATATAGAACATTGAAATGATGTGAGCTTCATTGCAAACAACCGAGTGACAAAAGAATTATATTAAATGGCATAGGCTCTTTCTGTCAACATTCGCAGTTTCCTTTCTGCCTTTTTATTTGATTTTACTACTGATAATCAGAACTAGGGATGTGCACACCTATTAAGTTTTTCTCTCATAAATGTCATGAGTGCTAACACTAAAGGCCTGACTTAGATTTGGGCATATGCAGGACATCCGCCAAAGATCTGCCTATATCCTGCCTACCCTCTATACCAGGGGTGTCTAAGAGGTTCTTCTGGCCTACTGCTAGGCAGGGCCGGACTGGCTGTAGTGGGCAGCAAGCATTTCCTCCTTATACCGGAGGGGTCGGGGCCGTTTTTGACCCTGCTGGGGCGCCTTTCTTACTGGGGGGCGGATTTGCAGCAGAAAAGCGGGAGCAGTGCTTTTTGCTAGCACTCCCCCCCTCCCCTACCTGCTCCCTGGAACGGTAGAGTAGCAACCTGCCATGGCTGGTTGCTGTTCCCAGTCCAGCCTTGCTGGTAGCTCGCCAGTACCCCGGATGTAGCTCCCTGTAGTGCAGCCCAACACAGTAAGTAATTCAGAGGGTCTAACTATTTTAAAGATGGTAGTGCTACACATGTATGTACCCTCAAAAAGTAAATGTTACTGTTTCAAAAAACAAGATATTCTTTGTGTGTATTTACCCAATATGAAATGTGTGTATTTAATAGAAAACACATTTTGGGAAACTAATATGCTAATGTTTGGAAAAAGGATTAAAAATACAAAATATATTTAAAGCTGCTCTTTGAATAATAGTTCAAACTGATTTGAGGATGTTTATAACTGTTAGTGTTTCCTTTATACCTGTGCAACTTTCTCCTGTTGCTTTTATATCATTAGTCATGTGGACGCAATCTATATTGATAAAGCTTTTCCAGACATTGCTGTTAGTAACTCTTCACTGTTTCTTATGACTTGGGTGGTTGGTGTTTTTCTACAATACTAAATTTCGGCTAGAACAAATATTCTTTCCAGAATTTCAGCTATCACAATATCATGAAAGTAAGTATTTATATAAAAGTTTAATTTTATTTACGTTCTTAAATCCACATCTATTTATCTTGAATATATGAGTGCCTTCAAGATACACATATATGAAGTTAAGAATAGTAAATGCATACTGTATATTGTATTAGTCATATTCTGGATTTGATATTTTGGCATGACGTAATATTTTGTCACTTTATATTCTGGGTGGTCACTACTAATAATTCTGCAAGGTGTGGTCGCTATAGTGATTGCATTTGATGTGATCACTACTGAAGCAATATTCAAATTCATTAGAAGCTTAGGACTGTTTTCATTGAGCGGAAGTAGCTCTCATTATAGAAAAGGCTGAAGCCCCATGATCTATACACTCTAAATATGGTAGACACACCAACATCTTTTTTTAAGCAATTGGTTCAGGCTCTGAATACTGCATGAGCTAGACCTATAAAGACCAACCCCTTGCAACAAAATTTAGAATGTTACTTCATGCAAACAAAGTCTTATGATGACTTGATTCACTATGTCTTTATGGACTACCTATGTCGGAGTGATGTAACAGTAGGGTAATAATATTCATTGGTCATCTATGTGTCTATTAGAATGTATAATGTTTGCCTTTGAATGATGGAACAGTTGGAGTTCCTCTTCTGGGCCCTTTTCATGTATCAAGCTCTACTGCTTATTATATTAAAGCTCTGGAAGATAACGCTCAAAAATGGACATTCATCCTTTACAAATCATTATTTCTTTTCGAAGATGTCCAGCAAAACAATGCACATATGCACTGCTAGCATAACACTGTTCAAATAGTTTATCATTCCAATTAATCAATAATCTAGCAATAATCTAACAACACAATTTATTCATTCTAGATGTTTAGTTTTACAAATCAGTCATACAGTACTCAAAACTATTAATCATGTCACCACCAAAGTAATGCTTAATAAGAATATTGGATTTATATGGGCTCCATTTAAGACAACTGAAGGACAGAAGAATTCCATGAAGTGGGAATATTGCCGTTTTGCCGGATAATGTTATGAGATTGTGTGTATGCAAGAAAATTAGAATCTCCTCCACCTATCTCTAACAGTATTCCAAGTATCACTATTGTTAAAGCGCAGGTCATCCCTATTATTGCTGTAGACACTGATGTTATTGAAAGCAAACCTAAATTAAGGCCCATAATCATCATTTGTAAAACACAGTTCACCTCCATCGGGTCTGTAGGCACTGATTTTATAAAAATGATTAAATGGTGGGATGAGACAAGGCCAAAGACGAGGGCCAGATTTAGAGCGTGGTGGATGGAAGATGCCTGCCAAAAGCTGCAGATATTCCATCAGCTTTACACAGAATGTATTGATGTTTATACACTCTATATGGGACATGGAGGAGAATCACTACTGTTTGGAGTACATTTTAATTCAGGCCCAACTACAGATAGAGATTGGCATATCAAGACAAACCTACTTTCACCAAAACCTAAAATTGCACTTATGTTATGTTATGTTATGTTATGTTACGTGCATTTGTACTGCGCACAGCTGCCCCACCCAAGGGGCGTCCCGGCGCATGTCAAGGTAACACGCAACAGCCACAGGAAACACAACAGCTAAAGAAAAGGAAACAGGTTTAAAATAGAAAAGTTTTAATCGCCTTACGGAAGGAAAGAAGATCTTCCAACAACCGAATCTCCACCGGGAGGGAGTTCCACAGTTCGGCTGCTTTGACCCGGAAGGAGCGGCCCCCGACACGACATAACTTGTATCGAGGGGTGATGGTGAGGGCTTGGCCCAAGGATCTCAGAGGTCGAGTGGGGACATACCAGGACAAGAGGCCCGTGAGAGTTTGAGGAGCCATACCTTTTAGGATCTTGAAGGCCAGGCACAGTACTTTGAATTGGATTCTGGCTCTGACTGGCAACCAGTGCAGGGCTTTCAGAGTACTGGAAACGGGGCAGGATCTAGGGAGACCAACGATAGCTCTGGCGGCAGCGTTCTGCACGCGTTGGAGGCGAGTGACTTCCTTCCTTCCTGTTAACAAAGTCCCTTTTCGTGATCTAAGATGACCAGCAAAAATTATGTGTATGTGCACTGTTAAGAAATATCGCTACAATTCACTTCTCTACCCTAATTGTAATATTGTTTAGTCATTTAAAAATATTCTCAGTTTGTCGCTTGATGCTACCATTAATTATGACCCCTCACATTTCAGGGACATATAACAGTACCCACCCACATTAAAAGGCATGCCCTAAACCAAATATGAACCTCTACCTTTCGGTATGTAACTTAATGGTCAAGCTGTGTGTGTGGTCAGATCACCACCAGATACACTTTGCTATAAATGGTTTACCTTTACCACATATGCTGACAAAACAAAACTACTGACCAGGTATTGGAATTGTGTCTACCTACCTATCAGATTTCTTCAATTCATAGAACTCCACAATTCTTCCAATTACGGACAATGTTAACAAGTTAGAAAGAGCCTTCTCCAACTGGCAATTATGTGCATGTGATAAGCATCCCCCATCAAAATGGAAAGTGAGGACTTCCAAGCGGCTTGAAGCCTCTTACTGGTTCACCGCAGAATTAAAACTAGTAAAACTCAAAACCCGCCACGCAGAAAGGAAATGAGGGAGGAGCTACTCCCCAATGGAAAGGGAAAGCTATGATAAAGCACTTACCGAATACAAAGTAAACGTTGTAGAGGCAAAAAAGGCCTTTTACACTCACAGGGTACTTAGCTCTGAAAACAAATCTGAGGACATTATCAATATAGTCAGAGAGCTCTCCAGTGCAGACCGTGTCAATCTGACCATCACTCCCTCACAGGTCCTGTGTGACAACTTGAGCAATTATTTTGTTGATAAAATTAAGAACATCCAAAATTCTATCTCTTCTAACTCTCAGGATTGGAAATCATCTGAGCTACTCATGAATCCTTTAACCCTGTCTGATTTCCAAACTGTCACCTTGGATCAGCTAGTGGAGCTTGGAAACAAGATTCAATCAGGATCCCCCAATGATCCGTACCATGCCAGGATACAAAAAGACCTTCTCTCACGATTTCTGGATACCTATCTCAATCTCCTCAACACCTCTCTGGAGCAAGGGGTGGTCCCTCATGCCTTCAAGGAGGCAGTACTTGTCCCACTGCAAAAGAAAGCAGGAGTAGATCCCAGTGAATTGTGCAATTATAGACTAATATCGCTCCTTCCCTACCCGGCAAAGCTTCTGGAGGCTCATGTCGCAAAACTTCTATGTGCTTCATTGAAGAAACTAAATTCTTGGATCCCCATCAGGCAGGTTTCAGACCATCACACTCCACTGAAGCAGTCATTGTGAGTGTAGTGGACAATCTGAAAGAGGGTGCTGATAGGGGGTGCACACAAGCCGTGGTCTTATTAGACCTATCCAGGGCATTTGATACCGTGGATTACATCCTATTAGCAATAGAATAGAAGCGGCAGGCTTGAGGGATAAGGCACTAGAATGGATGCTATCATTTTTAAGGGAATGCACCCAATCTGTTAGGCTGGCCTCTTTTGACTCAGCCTGGGTCAAGAACACATGTGGTGTCCCACAAGGTTAATTTCTTTCCCCCCACCTATTTAACATTTACATCAGCCCCTTGATTCATGCTCTGCAATCCACTTGCTCTGCAATCAACTACACTAATGACATGCAGCTGATCTTTTCAATCGACGAGACAGAGGGGTCTAAGGATTTCTTCCAACGTACAGTGCTCTTCATTAAAGACTGGATGAGTCATAACTATCGCAAATTAAACTCAGATAAAACTGAGATAGTCATTTCTCTTATTGGACTCGATCAGTGGACGCCAGCGCACTGGCCAGCTGCACTGGGCCTTCCACCTACCCCTAAAAATCCAGTTGAAAGTTTAGGAATTAAAATTGGTGCCAAGCAATCTATGCATAAACAGATCAGCCTGGTTAGCTCCTCTTGCATTTACTACCCGAGGACTTTTACCTCATTGCTGCGGCTGATATTTTCCCCGTGTGCTGGGCCCCAATGATAATGGGTGTGGTCGTGACGGAACCATTCCGTCATCAGCACAGCTCAACCGTGACTGATGACGGAATGGTTCCATCACCAGCATCGAAGGGGTTAAGAAAATTAGGAAATTCTTTACCAGGGAAGCAAATACGGCGGTCATGCTTGCCTTGATCATGTCCAGGCTAGATTATGCTAATGACATCTATTTAGGGCTCCCTGCATATCAGGCCCATAGGCTGTAGTTAATACAAAATCGAGCAGCCAGGTTAGTCCTTCAGCAACTAAGACACTGCCACATTAAATCACTCCAGAAGCAATTACTTTAGCTTCCGGTGACTCAGCGGTCAATGTTTAAGACAGGTTGCATGATCTTCAATGTCCTTTGTGAGAAGGACCCTAACTTCATCTCTGCTAAGATCTCTAGGTATCTTCCACAAAACGGAATCTCAGATTGGCCTCAATGTTAATGCTGACTATTCTAAGATTCAAGCGCACTAGAACGGGTTGCACCCGTTTCTCTGTCCTCGGCCTAACTCTATGGAATTCCCTGCCAATGGACATCAGACTTACCCCTGAATACACCAACTTCAGGAAACACCTGAAAACATGGCTGTTCACTATAGCCTACTGCTAGTAGCTAACAGGAAGTTTCTCCTCCTTTTTCACCGCCAAGAGACCTTTTGGTAAATGTGTGCTTAACAAATTTCCTAAACATAAACATTTCTGAACACCTTTCTCATATAGTTGGTATGGGTGTCAGTTTTTGGTTTTGGCTTACTTCATAGGGTAGGAGGTGTGATCCACGTAAATTAGCAGTCTTCATCTGGATGTAAAGGTAATTGATTCTACCACCAATTATTGCCTAACAGGAACCCTCTACCTTTATCCTGTATGTTTCAATAGTGGACCTAAAAGTTGAATTAATTGACAGAATACCTGATTAAGGACAACAAAATGTCATCAAAAGACTAAAGATGTGTCAAAATAATATAATTGTTAATGAACAAGGTGCGTTACAGTCCTTGAATAATAGCAAAGGATCAACAAATAATCCTCATTGCAAAGGTGGGTGAGATATGGGGAAGAATAGAAATAATTTAAGCTACAAATGGTGAATATCCTTTTAGATGGAACCCTTTCATTTTCAGTCTGAAGTGGTTGATTAAAGCATTAGTTAGGAATAACGGAGAACAATGTTGTATCTGTGACACTGGACATACATTTCTTAAATAAAAACATCTGATCATTCTGGTGGCTTAAGGGTTGCCTAAAATAAGGATATGTAAACCCCTCACAACAGGCTGACTATAGTGATCATACAGTCTATCACATAACCATTGTCATAATAGGTAGACTATTTTTAAAGGCATATGTTATGTTTGACAGGTTGCTACCCAAATCCATTACTTGATTCAGAGAGCATACAGGTAATTTTTCCCTAGTTAGTCTCATCACTTATCATACTCCAGTTTAACAAATAGTGTAAGTGGGAGTACAATACGACAAAGGCACTAGACTGCAGATACCCAGGTAGAAATTGAACAGAACCCGAATATCTGAAAAAATGACACTAAGAGAGTACTCAGAAAAAAATGAAGTTGATATGTGCTGAAATTGATTTCAGTAAAGGAAAAGTCTAGTTGAGAAGAAAGAGTAGAGTGTCATGGGTGGAGATGGTGAAGTAAGCACATAAACAAATGAGGAGTCAAGGGAGAAGAGACAAGGTGTGCAGGGAAGTGGTATGGCAGGTCACTGAACAAGGAACAACTGGGAAGACTATGGGAAATTCTCTAATCAGAAAACTTAACACAAATATCACAGAGTCACCTGATGCCACATGATCATGGTGAAGTTGTGGCATAAGGCAGGTGTTGAGAAACTGATGGCAGTGTGCGAAAAGTGTTTTGACGACCTTGCAAAGCGCAATATCAGTTGGCTAAGGGTTTCTTTCTTTTGCTGTCTCCCACCGACCTTTCACTTTTCACCTATCATGAGTACCACGAGCTGTAGGGCCAGGTTTGGGAGGGGCGGGGGGAGTCGACAGACGACCACAATGGAAAATTAAATAGATTAATAATTTGCCCTCGTCATCATCTGTCTAAATTCCCCCCACCCGGCCTCACTGCCACATCACTCTTCCCTGCACGGGCGACAGCTTACCAGGAATAAGAAATGGGAAACGCTTATCACTGTTGCAATAAAAGAAGCAGATGTAGATGTGAGACTGTCTTGGCACAATCAAAAGATAAAATGAGATACAGTGTATCAAGCAATGATGGCACCATAGTGCACAATATTTAAGCAATCATAGTTAATTCCTTATATTTCCTGCTTTTCTTTTTGAGGGACAAAGATTTCATTTGGCCTGAGGACCGAAAGGAGATGATGCTCCCATAGGAAAGAGGGAAAACCCCAAAATCATTTAGCATCCTAAGGATGAATACATACCTCCATAACAGTGTAGCGAGGATGCCTAGCCATTAAAGACCTGACTTACCTAAGTTTTCACAAATCCCTTTTACACCTGCACTTTGCAGCATGAAGATGACTTCGTATGTAGCTAACACCTCTATGATTATTGCCTAATTTTTATGTTTTTATTATTATGTTTTTTGTTGCTTATATCTTTCTTGCCTCCTTGGATTATGCTATGTAATGCTATCTTTCTCTCTCACTGTTTTGCCTAAATATTATGGTTTTGCTTATATATTTTCTGCTTCCTTAGATCATGCTATGTAATGCAAACGTTATCGCTTGTGTATATGTAAAGCGCTCTGATACCCACGGGTCAAGCTAGCGCTATATACAACTTTTAAAATAAAATAAATAAATAAAAATGCAAACCATGAGGGCCAGACTCCAGACGACAATAGCTCAAAAAGTAGCCTTAAGGCCTTCAAAATATTTTATGCCTGAATGTCAGCTACATGTTCAGATAAACTAGACATCAATGAGGGCCACGTGCCTCAAACGCATCGAAACTATATGTAGCTGAATTCCGGAGTAAACACCTATACAACAACAAAGTTCAATTCTAAAATAATGAGATGAACCTGAACCCATGACCTAGATATATAGAAGGTATTTCCTTTATTTGAAAATGTTAAGCGAATTATCTAAAAAGACACCGAAATTACTGTAAAATGAGACTTAATAAACCAGCTTGTGTCAATGTTAAGTTTGACAGCGATCTCAGGGCTAGTGCACAATTTTGCTAATTTAAAAGCTTATTAGGAAGTTAGTTGGCCACTAAAAAGGAATTTTTATTTTTATTTCAGCTGTAACTTGGAGGGCGTGGTCATATCAAATTAAAACAGCACATGGCAGTTGTGCTAGAATAATTTTCAAAGTGGGGGTGTTGCCATCAATGTTACGTCCCTGAGGCGATAAAGAGTGTGAAATATCCAAGAACAAGTGTAGCAAATGAGAAGGGAAGAAGCAAAGAAAGAAGGGGGTAAGGAACAGAAAACAGGGAGAACAACCATTCAGAACAAACAACAATTAAGCCGATTTTTGTTCATTATTTATCCTGTTACTTGCTTTACTCTGTTCAGTGTATAAAACTGAATGGTTGTTCTTTTCTGTTCCTTACCCACTTCTTTCTTTGCTTCTTCTCCTCTCAGATATCTACCTCATCATGTTTATATTTGCTTGAAGATTGACACATTACTTAATATGCTTAAATGAAATGACCCTGATTTACCGATTTTCTAAGAAGGTATAACTAAAATGTGCAATAATGCAATGGTGAACCTCTAATTCCCTTATAAATCTCTCTTGCACATACTAATGATACCGCACGACCCCAATATGTTAATTTCCTCTCATATACCCCATATATCTAACACTGATTAACAACATCAATTAAAAAAATGTTGCATGATAACCAGAGCAGTACTATATATGCACCTAATACTGGCATGCCTGCATGCAGAAACTGCTAAATGTCAAATTTGTTAAACTTTATAATCTCCTGCCAGCGCTGAAAAACACGTCTTTAATTTCTTTAATATAATTTTCATCTTCTCTCGTGCAAAACCATTCTTAACACATCGTTTCTTTGCACAGTCCTCTTTCACACTCATCCTGGTCACTTGCTCCCCGATTCTTTAAGAATTTTTAGAATTTGCCCTTCTAAATTGTTAATTTCTTTTATACATTTTTTTTTATCAACAAATGCTTTCCATACAAATGCAAACAATATACTTTACAGTGGATCAGCGGCTACATTTATATATCAGTTCCCTTAATTCACTGATGTCCCTAATGTTATCCCAGTTAACCCAATAACCTTCTGCACCTTTTAGTTGATGAGTCCCCTCAATCGGTCAGTAAATCACCTCGGTGTGCCATCCAGGCCCCCCAGATCTTTTCCCAGTTTCGTGGGCACCCTCGTCTCTGGTACACAGTGTGTTCTGCCCTCTGGCACCAGTCAGCATCCTTTTTCTAGCCAACCACCGATGGAACCTCACTAGCACCCCATAGCCTGGCAATATTTCATTCTGCTACTATGCCCGCCAGTTTGAGCCAAGTTGTAGCCCATTTGGCCCACACTACCTCCCCGGTCACCCCCAGGATATGCCACCTAGAGTGTACCGGGACCGTGGAGTGGAGCCCACCACCTCAGACATGAGAAATAAGTACGTTGAAGTTTTGGATATGTTTTTTGTTTGATAAAGGGCATGCACCAGTATTTTCTTTACCTTTTTCAATTTTATTTCACTTTTTTATTTTGTGGGTGGCCTGGAGTTGCAGTAGGAGTCTATTTTGCATTCATGTTAGCTGCCAAAGCGCTTTGACATCCTTTGTTAGCCATTTTTCTATCATCAGTCCCTTGAATTTCTCAAACTCTTTCTGCCATCCTTAACAGACCACTATGCCTTTCACCTATTCTCCTTTTGATCCCACTGCCAAGTTTCAGTCCCTTTGCACTCTGACCACCCTCAAACCACTGTACCAACATCAGAGAGAATCTGATATTAATCAGAGCACAACAGTCATGCCTCTTAATTCCCTTTGAATGCCCTGATTTTTCAGCAGATATTTATTAACCATTCTATAAGTGGTCTGAAAAAGGTGGATATTCTAGCAGTTAACGCAGTGGACTTTCTAGCAGATGCGCGCAGCTGACCAGGCAAGCTGAGCATTTCAGTTTGTAAGCGCTGGTGTTATTTCAGGCACTGTGTAACAGCGATTTTTTAACTGAAGAGATTTTATTACTTTTAACATTTTGCTGCTATTACCTGTCATTTGCACTCTTCTCCTGACACGCTCTGCTCCCCGGTCCACTACGGGATATCCTGATTGTTGTGGAGAGACTACCAGCAACTTTCTTCTTCCCCTCATCCGGGCTAGTGCCTGTTCTCCCGTGGACGCGCCGGTGGTACACCAATGGCAAGCCTGTCTGTGCTCGTCCGGGACCAGGGGCCACAACTTCTGTCCATTTTTCGGGTAAAGAGTACCGCCTACAGCTCGCTCCATCTTCACACACTCAGAGGTGAACCCAATAATATCTACTGTCACTCGCTGGATGTCATTAACGGCGATTCTCACTACCACCATTGTGGCTTTTCCCTCCAGCCGTTTATCAAAACGCCTAGCTCTCAGGGCAATCCTCCTTTATTAAAGATGTTCCTTTTAAATTGTAGATTTTTCTCAAGACACTCCACTGAATTAACGATCTTACTGCAAGATCTAAAAACCAACGTTCTTTTTCTGACAGAAACGTGGCTCCACAAGGAATCTGACCCATTTATCATTCAAACCCTCCCGCCCGGCTACCTGATCTAGAAAGTGGATCGCAAGAGCGGTAGAGGGGGAGGTATTGCCATTGTTGTTAACAACAAACTTAACTGTTGTATCACAGCAGACCCTCTGTCGGACTGTGAAAGTTTCACTTTTTCATTAGAGGTCTCCCCGACTAATACTTTCTCTGGCATCCTGATCTACTGCCCCCCCCCAGGTGACTCTAGGCAATTCCTCGATGATCTCTCTAACACTATTGCTAATTTAGCCTTCACTCCAACCAATTTCAAAGTGCTCAATGATCTTAACCTTCATTTCGAAGACCCATCAGACAAGTTGGCTAAAGAGCTGATTGAGAATCTTATGGCACTCCAGTTTAGAGAGAAAGTGTTGAAACCTACGCACTCCATAGGCCATCTATTGGACCCTATCTTCAGCAATTCTAATGAACTTAGTGTAGGAGTGTCTGTCCCACCCCCCTGGTCCGATCACTTTTTCATTCCTCTAACCTGGGAAATGCCCGAACCCGTTCCTATTCTCATCACAATCTTGGTGCAAGAACGGCACTTGTCTAGACTCTCCACTGACCAGTGGAAACACGTCCTAGAAGCAACCAGACCAGCCACTGACCCTAATCTCAACTCGGCTGTTGAGAATTTCAATCTGTAGATCTAAGGATCCCTGGATACAGTACTTCCTAAGAAGCCTAGACTCAAAAACATCAGGCAGAGCATGTAGAAGGCTGGGAAGGAAATGGAGAAGGAATTACCCTGACCTTGCTAAATTAGAATATAGTGACACAATCAGATCCTACAAACTCAAGATCAAAACCGCCCAAGCTGCTTTCTACGAAAATAAGATCAGCAAAATCCCCTAAGGAAATTTTCTGCATCCCGAAAACCCTCATTTAAATACCAGAGACAACAGCCGGCACAGGATGGGGCCCTTGCACGTTGCAACAGCCTGGCAGAAATCTTTTCACGTAAAATTCAAAACATTTATATGTCTTTCCCTAGCTCACAAAATCCTCACATCATATCACTCACACCAGATCCACAACAGATTACCCAACCCTCTTTAATTCGATTCCCCCCCTTGATTCTGTGCTGCTGGGCCCAATTTTGAACAAACTTAAACCCGGCTCACTAATGGACCCCGCACCTCCCAAGGTCCTTACATTAGCCACCAATATCATCGGCCTATTATCCTGGACCTCATGAACTCTTCCATCACATCTGGGATAGTCCCCCTGGCCTGGAAATGCTCCATGGTCAAGGCCATGTTGAAGAAACCCAATCTCAATCAGGATGATTTCTCTAACTACCGCCCAATCTCTCTTCTCCCCTGGGTGAGTAAGATTCTGGAGAAACACATAAATACCATCATGGTGGATTTTCTGGAATCTAATGACTTGCTTCACCCCTCCCAGACTGGTTTTTGCCCGCAATTTGGAACTGAAACCGCACTCCTTGCAGCCACTGAGGAGGCCAGGAGGATCCTGAATCAAGGGGGTAATGCAGGGATTATCCTCCTTTACCTCAGTGGCGCTTTCAACACTGTTAACCACAGCACTCTGATCCTCAGACTCAAAAATCTAGGTGCAGCTGGTACAGCATTAGCTTGGTTACAATATTTTCTGAGCGAGCGTTCCTTCAGGGTCTTTGAAGGAGATGCTGTTTCCAACCAGTTGACTCTTAGTTGTGGGGTTCCCCAGGGCACCTCCCTGAGCCCCACCCTATTCAATGTTTATATGAGACCCTTAGTGGAGATTGCCCATCCATTTGGCATAAAAATCATCACCTATGCAGATGACACCCAACTTGTGGTGGCTCTGAACCACCCAGAGAGGTCATCTTGCACCCTAGGTTGCTGCCTAGAGGAGGTTGCCAAATGGATAGTACTCTCATGCCTCAAACTAAACAGCGACAAGACAGAGCTGATGCTCCTGGGCAAATCTCCCTCTTTTAACTCAGCCTTGCTCTGGCCTGCCTGTCTCGGGCCTGCCCCAGCCCCAGCCCCAGCCCCAAAAGATCAGATCAAAAGTCTGGGCATCTGGCTGGACTGTTCGCTCACTTTTAACCACCAAGCAGCCAAACTTTCCGCCACGTGTTTTGACCTACTCAGGATGCTGAATAAGATTCTTCCCCTTCTCCCTTTTCGAGCCAGAAGAATCATGGTCCAGGCTATTATTTTCTCTCACCTGGACTATTGGAACCTTCTTTATCTGGGAGCCCCACAATATACCATCAATAAGCTCCAGATTTTCCAGAACTGTGCCACCCGACTGCTTCTCCAGATCCCTTGCCATCAGTTGGGAAAACCAGCCCTGGAATCCCTGCTCTGGCTGCCGATCAGGGAAAGGACTCAGTTTAAGGTCATGTGTTTGGCCCACAAGGCCTTCCGGAAAAATAGTTCAGCTGTCATTCAGTCCCTGATTACCCCCTACCAACCTAGGAGAAACCTTCGCTCACCAGCCTCCTTCCTCTCCCGACCACCAAAATAATGAGATCTAGATGTGGCGGACAGTCTTTTGCCTATAATGCAGCCATTCTGTTGAATACTCTCCCACTACATCTTCGAAATGAGCCCAATCTGTTGGCATTTAGAAAGCTTCTCAAAACCTGGCTATTCATGAACTGTATTTAACTCATATCTGCTTGAACACTAGCTGAGCCGTCTGCAGAGTTGGGAGGCCTCAGGGTAGCCAACGCGCTTTATGAATATCATTTCATTTCAATATTAGCCTTAGAAGCATGAATGCGAACCTTTTACAAGAGCGATATCCTACTGCATGTGACCTGGAATCGCATAGGTATTCTCTTCCTCTTATCCTTCTTCTCTTTCTGGTCTTTTTTTCCTTGGTCCGCCCCCTGGTCCTGTTTCAGGCCTCTTTTACTGGGTTTTTTTGGTCTTCTAAGGCCTCCTCCTGCCCCTATCTCATCACCATGGTACTGGTTTTCTGAATCTGGTAATGCTGATTCTAGTCCTTCCTGACTCTGCTCCTTTCTGAAACTTCTTGATCCATTTGCACTGGTCCTCCTGATCCTCTTCAACTCAATCATGCTCGCCTGCTGGTCCTGGTCCCTGTTCTCTTGGACCACTTGGGAATGCATCCAGTGGTTCTGGCCCTCCTTATTATGTCCTCTTGAGGTGGGCGTACTGTAGTAATTACGCCCAAGCAGGTAGGTGTAAGAACAAGTCGTTTATTGACTGTTCATCTCCACAGCTTCCAGGAACTACCTTCTTGGGATTCAAACAAAAGCATTCCATTGTCATGACAAGGACATCATAGCAAGTCAAGTCAAGTCAAAAGATCTTTATTCGGATTGTAAAAACATCCATAAAAGTACATGACAAACACAGCAGAAGTATTAACATGGTCTTAAAAGGTGAATGTACATAAATAAATGATCGCTGACAAAATTACAAGTTCATAGTAATAATTAGATTTATCATGTGCAAATAAGCATACGCAAGTGCAAAAAATACAATGTGCAAAAGTTCATAGTGCAAATGTCTTAATCAATAAGTAGAGAAGCACGAGCCTGGACAACTGCTTTAAAAAAGCTGCTCACTCTAAGAATTGCTTCATCCGTCTTTAACATCAACAAGTCATTAAAATATAGTTTAAAATCCAACAAAGCATTTTTATCTACAGTACGGTATTAAAAAGTGCTTAGTGTGCATTCTATAACACCCACAAAAAAGCTTAAACGGAAAATTTTATGACATCTCCTTCCTTCCCATTTATATCACAAGAAAGAATAAAGCAGGAGAAAGGTGAAGAGAATAAAAGAATAAAAGAGAAGGGAAACAAGCAGTGTTGAGAAATGCAAAAAAAAGAAGAAACTCGGTTAAAGATTTAACCGATTCGGCGGGACACTTGTCCTATCACTCCTCCGTGGAGGAACATATTTCAAAGAAGAACTTTTATTAATAGTGGTCTTCCTTTGAGATGAAACAGAAATTTCAGCGTTTCCTGAATCCAATCCCAGGTGCTTAACAATCTTCATGGGAATCTTGTAAATTCTGGACAAATTCCACTAATTCTTTCCGTTTACACTCACAGCAAAACGTGAGGTAGCATCCACTTTAAGAGGAGGACCAAATTTAGACAACCCCTTGGGAACATTAAGAGGAGACTTAATCCTCACCCAATCACCAATAGAAACAGTGTACTTAAACTCACTACCTTCTGGGTCAATGAGCAGTGAAGAGGAACGAAGACCTCCTTGTGTGGGAAGAAAGGGTGTCCCCTGGCATTTTAACAACGGACCCCACCTTTTCATCCATGCAGGGCACATATGTAATGAAGCCTCTCATCCTCTGAGAAGAGAAAAATGACTTGAACCTGAGCCTGCACTCCGTGGGGTGTGATGTGCCCACAACATACTTTGGACAGCTTCCTTAATGTCAACTCTGGATGAAACAGCCCACTGAATGCACTCAACAAGGATACGGTATGTGCGCTCAATAAATCCAATGGCCTTTGGGTGATAAAGAGCAACATGTCTGTGAGTGATACCACACTGAACCAGAAAATTAGACATCTCTTTGAAGGTAAACTGTACTCCATTGTCGGACACAATTTCCTTGGGAAAACCCTCAATGGCAAATAGACTTTGAAAAAATGTAATGACTTCATTGGAATTGGGACCTGTCATAAAATGTACCTCTCACCACTTGTTGAAATAATCAGCCACCACCAGTGCAAACTTACATTTGTTGGAAAGCACATTAAAAGGTCCCACGAAGTCGATGGCTAGTTTTAACCATGGACTACTTGGTACTTCTACTTGCTGTATTGGGGGTAAAACTATTTTTATAACCTTATCGCTAGTACAACAAGTCATGCAATCTTCCACCACATCATAGATTTGGCGGTCCCTAGAAGGCCACCCAATCACACCTTCTTTTCTTAGTATTTGTCTGTCCTAATTGTCCCTCATGACCAGCATGGATGATGCAACTTCTGAGAGACTCAGGAGGAAAAAATGTATCCCCACGCATGACCATCTCTCCTCCTTCCAAAGTAAGTTCATCAGCAAATTTTGCAAATGGGTGTAGATCACTATCCAAGTGTTTTTCTTTTGGCCATCCATTAACAATGAAATGTTTCACTCTCGCAAGTACATGATCAGACTCCATTGCCAAGAACCAGTCATGTTCATTAAACGACGCCACACAGCAAACATCAATTGCAGCAATGAGACACTCCTTACCCGCATCATGGTCATAGTCTTCTTTGGTAAAGGGCATAGGGGACCTAGAAAGATAATCAGCTCGTGTGTTGCAACCCGCAGGTATATGTGCCACACTAAAAATATATTGCAACAACTTAGAGCTTGACCTTGCAATTCTGGTGGTATGGTATTTTACAACTCAACCTCAAGTATGGGAATGAGAGGCTTATGATCTGTAAGAAGTGTAAAGGTATTTCCTCACAAAAACACTTAAAACATTCAACAGCCCAGCAACATGCCAACAACTCTCTTTCAATAACTGAAAATGTATTTCCACTCAGACGCAATGCTCTAGATGCAAACCCTACAGTGTATTCTTTCCCTTCCTTCAATTAAGGAACCATCCCCTCTAGACCATCTAGACTGGCATCCACAGACACTGTACATTGGATGAGAGGGTCAAAAGGAGTGAGAATACCACATGACTCCATTTCTTTTTTATCAGTACTAACTCTTCTTGACAGGAGTCATCCCAGACAAAGTTTGACTTTTTCTTCAGAAGATCACGCATGTGAACAGTTTTGGCAGCAAAATTAGAAATAAACTTTGTGTAAAATTTGCACAAACCTAGAAAAGAAGAGACTTGTTCTTTGGAGACAGGACATGGGGCTTTGGAAATGGCCTCAATGAGACCCTCTCTAGAAACAATTCCTTCACCAGAAATTCGGTGTCCAAGATATTCAATGGACTCAACACAAAAAATACATTAGATTTTGTTCGCTACAATCCCCTTGCCTTCTAATCTCTCCAAAACTTTTGCAAGATTTTTGTCATGCAACTCCTTGTTCTTTCCAGCTACCAAAATGTTGTCTTGAAAAAACAGTATCAGCAACACCCTCCAAAACCTTTTCCATGACCCGCTGGAAGACTAACGCCGCTGACGCCAACCCAAACGGCATCCTCCTAAACTGGAAGGTGCCAACGAGTGAGGCAAATGCAGTGAGATGCTTGTATGTCGGGTCCAGCTATACCTGGTGATATCCAGATGCCAGATCGATCTTTGAGACGGGCCTCGCACCAGCAGATCTAGAAAGAATTTCATCAATACATGGAAGGGTATGTGAGTCTATCCAGATCGCTCTATTAAGGCTGCGCAAGTCAATGCATATCCTAAGGGCACCATTTTTTTTGCGCGCAACCACCAAGGGAGATAGCCAGAGTGAGGATTCGATAGGTTCAATTACTCCTGACTCACAAATTCTCTTGAGTTCTAATGACAAATCATCCCTTATAGTGAAAGGCACATTATGCAATTTATGTTTAACTGGAAGAGCCCCTTGAATCCTTTGATAGCCCCCAGCTTCTCTCCAAAAACTTTGGGAAACTTCGCAGACCAATACACTTAATCCTCACCTTCAGATTGTTCACTGACAAGAAAAACCTGTTCTCGCGCACCGGGTGTGAAAGTCATGCCGAACAACCCTTGATGGTACCAACCAAGAATGTTAAGTCCTTTCCTGGCCACGTAAACTTTCCCTTTGATACACCTGTCTTTATAAAATGAGAGAAGTAACAAAAAACCCAGACAACTCAATTCTCCTCCCTTCATAAGAGACAGGACTTCTGTCAGGGGGATTAAGAGGTTTATACCCCCATGTACTCTCAAACAACTCATTCGTGATCACTGTCATACGTGCCCCTGAATCCACTAGCAGTTGAAAACACTTATCATTTACAAAAACGATATCCACTTTGGGATCAATACAGTGCTCTGAGTACACAACATCAGTACTTCCCCGGAAACCATACACTTTAGTAGGAAAAATGTCCCAGGTGTATTCCTGGCGAAGTTAACTGTGGAGTACGTTAACCAGTTAATCAGTCAAGCAGAATGTCTAAGCGCACGAACAACCAGGCTTATTTCTCTCAATTCACTCTGTAGAAACACTGATATACCTTGTAGCCAAAGAACAGGACGCACACATTTTACAGATGGCTGATAATTTCCAATGCTGCTGCGACGTGCTGATTATTTCAAAAGTGTGATTGACCTGCTGCGACATGCTCTCTTTCTCCGGACACTTGAGACGCGCTGATGTGCTCTCTCTCCTCAGACACTGGAGAAGCGCTGATGTGCTCTCTCTCTTCTGACGCTGAAGACACGCGGACACCCTTGGTAACCGAGCAACAGGACGCGCACACAATCTTCAGCAGGAAAGATGACTCACCCTCTATGACACACAATCTCCGCTAACTCCCGCAGAGGATTCTACGACGCCACAAGACAGTCAACAGACGTGAAGGAAGAAGGTTCTATCGTCCAAAGGATATCAACGGACACCTCTTGGGAGACACTCCCGAAGACAGCACCAAACTTTGTGTGTTAAAGTAAACACAATAACGAGTACCAGCAGCGATGATCAAAGGATAAGGAACAAAGTACAACAGCCCTTTAGAAAGTTGCCCAGAATGACTCTCACAGGTTGAGATAACTAAATGACGAAATAGATAAACAAATGAATCTCACCAGCAACACAGCACAAAGTGGATGTGTATAGTTGATCCTTGGGCAGAAAATGAGCAGATGAAAAAGAGGGAGTACTTTCCTTGACGTCTCAGCCAGATGACAACTTGGACTGCAATCTTCATAGATGAGTCAGAGATGGATAAAGACACTGAGGCCAAATGCTGCACACTTGGGTGGAGAGAGGAACAGTCACCTTGTCACCAATTTTGTAGTAAGTACGCCAAAGCAGGTAGGTGTAAGAACAAGTAGTTTATTGACTGTTCATCTCCACAGCTTCCAGGAACTGCCTTTCCTGTGATTCAAACAACAGCATTCCATTGTCATGACAATGACATCATAACAATATAAAGCATATGGAGCAAGTTTAAAGGGAAACTACTACACCTACTTGCCTTAGTATAGTCATTTGGTCCTCCTGATCCCACTCTCCCTGCCCCAGTTATCCCAGATTTCTGGTTCTCCTGTTCCTCTTGGTAATCCAGGTTCTGGTCAGCTTGATTCTACACTCTGGCTCTCTTAGCCCTGTTCCTGGTCTTGGCTATCCTGATCTTTCTAGTCCACCTAATCCACCTTCATCTGGCTCCTGACCTTAATAAACCTAGTCTAACTGCTCCTGGGTAGAATTTTAAATTCTGCTCATGGAACTGGAAGCATGTGTCTGGCAAAATTCTTCTGCCAATCTCCGTGTAGTGGAATTTATTCCTGTTAGAGGAACTTGATGACATCGGGAACAATGCAAGTCTCAAGCAAGGCACCTGGCAAGATTTAGCATCCACTAACATTATTTCCACTCAGTATAAAGTCTTCCTGCCCAGTTTATAACATAAGTGGCCAAGATCAGAGGACTGCTTCTTGTGTAGGTTTTCTATTCAAGAAGAGCCAAAATCAACTTGAAAATAGTTTTTCAAGTAGATATTGTACCAGAACAAATACTTCAGGTAGTTTTTAGAGCAAAACATATCTTCTTAATTTTTATTTTTTTAAACAGGCTCGAGACCGATTTGTTTGCCTTTCCAAGTAAATCGATAAATAGATAGCAAAGAAGGATTCATTGAAATTTGAATCATGCAACTTTGAAAAAGACAGAAAGTCAAAGTATGTCAGTGGCATTTCATGAGTGTTTCCTGAAGAAAAGAAGAATACCACAATCCCCAGGAGTGCAGTAATACTTTGATTGACAATTTATTTGTTGGGACAACGGTCTGCCACAAAACATCAGCACTAGCAGCTAGTGCGCACTGCCTTGAGACCGATTTGTTTGTGATATATATATATATATATATAAATATTACCTACTGGCAGTCGCCAGTAGGTAGTTATAGTTAGGACCTATTTTCGATAGGAAATCCGCAACCATCTATTTGGAATACCTTTGGTGCAGGTTGACGATTTTTCACGGAATTTCAAAACTTACGGTCAGCTCCGGTCCGCTCCTCCCCTGAAAGTTTCAGGGTGATTCGTGAAGCAGGGGCTGAGAAAAAAGGGGCATCCCAAAACGTGTTTTCCCCATGCAGTTTCCCACAGGACCTTTAGCCACAGCTACAGCCCGAACTGCTGAACTTAATTACGCCAAATTTGGCAAAGATGTAGTCCTCGGTTCAGACTTGTGCTTTTTTCTTAAATGGTGTCAATCTGTTCAGTAGATCCTGGGAAAATTACAGTTAAAAGCATTTATATACCTGTGAGTACGGACGATCCGCAGACTATCAGCGGACCATGAGTGTATGGCAAGCGCACTCTTCCGAGCACGCGCTGAATGCTAATTGGCTATCAAGTGGTTGTCAACATTCGAAACCAGGAACTGTTGGCAGCCATTTTGTGCCTTGGTAGAAGTGAGAAGTAGAATATGTTTGCAAAACATAGAAAGGGGGCAGGGTAGAAATACTTTTACCTCTAGCCCTGCTTAGGGGGGCCCAGAAGGACCCCCAGAGCCCACAAATTTGTTATTGTTTTTTAAGAAAGGCCTGGCAGGTGCGTGTAGGGTGCGCAGAAAAAAAATAATGAAATAAAACAGAGTTTTTTTATAATTAGCCCCCAGGGGGTTAAATACCAGGGGCAATCTTATTACGTTTAATGGGGAGCCAAGAGTGGCCCCCCCAGCCCCGGGGACCACCACCCCTGGGGCTTTATGTATTGTGGGAGGGGGACTGCCTGGCCCCCCTCCTGGAGCACTTGAGGGTCCGTCATCCCCCGGGGCTCCAAAAAAAATGTTTGGGGGGCTGCAAGGTCTCCAAAGCCCCAGGGACCACCACTCCCCGGGGCTTTATGTAATGTGGAAGGGCCGGCTCCTGCAGTGTCCCGGGGTGTCCATCAGGCCCTCCCATAGCGAGGAAACCTGTTCTCTCTTTCAAAATCCAGATCAGATTGCTTTTTCACATGGGGAGCTGCATGTTAGTAGCTCCCCATGTGGAAAAGCAATGCCGGCTCCCAAACGCATAGAAGTTGTGCACCAAAGGCACTGGAGTCATGCACCCTGCAGATTATGGGTCGTGCATCCAGTGCATGCACACCAGGGGGCCGCTCTGAGCGCTGCGCTGGGTGCGCAACTTCTAATTTTACCATACAAAAATAGCCCCTATCAGTAATTTCTAATATCCCCGAGGACCATATCCCCCAGGTCTTATAAAAAATGTTGGGGACCGTGGGGGGAGCCACAACGCCCCCACGATCCTGTCGTCTCCCCGCATCCTTCGGAAGCCGGCATTGCTTTTCACATGGGGAGATGCTAACTTGCATGTGGAAAAGCAATCTGGTTTGGATTTTGAAAGTGAGAACAGATTTCACTGCTCTGTCTTTCAAAATCCAAACGAAGGGGCATATTATCAAGCAGGGCCATAAAAATGGTCGCGGTTTAATGGGCTTGATAATATGGCCTTGTGAATTTCAATAGAAACCCATGTTCTGGTGTGAACATGGGCTTCTATTGGAAAGTGGTGCAAGGGTGTTGTAAATCGGGTTCGGATTTCGAAAGAGAGTGCAGGTTAGCGTAGGAGTAACAGTTAATATTCTAACTCCATGGGGGTGCATCTGTAGGGTAAGTGCAGGTTAGTGGAGGGGTAATATTTACTATTCTAACTCCAGAGGGGTGCATCTGTAGGATAAGTGCATGTTAGTGTAGGGGTAAAAATTACTATTCTAACTCCAGGGGGGTGCCTCTGTACGGTATGTGCTGGATAGTTTATTAGTAAAAAAAAATATTCCAACCCCAAGGTGGTGCATCTGTAGGGTATGTGATGGATAGTGTATGAGTAACAATTACTATTGAAAATCCAGGGGATTGCATCTGTGGAGTATTTGCTGGATAGTGTATGAGTAACAATTACTATGAAAAAGAAAGGAGTTAAAGGCGAAGGAGGCACGCACTTTTACGGTCAACCTGGACGAACAGAAAGTGGCGAGAGATGATTTCCGACGTTTTTAGCCTTGAGAGACTAGTTAATCATTAAATGGGGTCTGGCAGATAAGTGCGTGCTTATTCTGCAAGAAGCCTTTCGGGGTCTTGAGAAAGCAAGTCATCCTCCAAAATTCGCATCGCCCTGCACTTGTTATGGAAATGTCGCACATGTTGTTTTCAACTTTGCAAGTGAAGTAAGGAGCGGCAGACAGTGGTGAAATGATTGCTAATGCAGCGATAATGTTAACTCCGTGACTGATATTTTTCCCATTAATTTTTTTAAGATTGTTGATAATACTTCACCTCGTAAACTTTATTTAATCAAACATGCCTGTGTTTTATTCCAAGGTGTTCTTTTAAACTACCCTTTTTTTATTGTTATTATTTATTGTAAGCAAAAATTGCCTCCCTCTGTGTGTACTTGCAAGGTCATCTGATTTGCTCGTATGTTAAATACAGAAACTTTTTACACCTCTTTTTCTTTGGTTGTGAAGCATTGTAAGAAGACATATTACTGACCAATCCCTTTCCTTGCGCAGATTTTCAAAAACATTTGATTGTCTGTTGTGTAGTTAACTCTACCTTCCTGATCCTAATGTTGATTGGCTTGTTTTATCTATGTGACGTTACGATACCCTCACCATGTACGTAGCCCATTTTGTGACGCACTTTATTTTACAATGCGTTTCAAAAACTAGTTGTGGTAGGGTATTTTTAACTTAAACTGTGTACTCTGCTTACGAGTTTGTTGACTGTAAAGGTATTTAAAAATATTATTCTATTTTCTATTCTATCATAATTGTGCTGACTTTTCTCCTTTAGTGTGGAGTACTTTGTCCTTTCATTAAATGTATAACTCTTCAAACCATCCTTGAAAGAAAAATGCACAAGTTTTCAAAATATTTTTATTGAGTTTTTTATATTCATCACATGGGTGAAATGCAAAATCTTTTTTTAATTCATTGGTATTACATGTTGGACAACATTTTTTTTATTTTATCATAAACACTCATTCCTTATGTTTATATTATATAAGTGTTGCCCCATCATCTTTATTTAAATGTTTGGGCTTTTTTTACTTTCAGGTAAAGTAGAATAGAAGTGCTAGGACAAACACTCCCTCACTACTTTATCTTTCTTTTTTATGTACACTTCATGTCATTATTACATTTTACAATCATATTTAAAAATTGAAAGCATTATTTATTAATATTTGAAGACACAATTATATTTTTTTTTTTCAAAAAAAGTGCTTATGATGATAATCCTCCTATTCTTCACGAGTGAAAATTGGTAAAAGCACTACTCAATATAAATACTTTTATCCCATTTTCACTGTAGAAGCTAAAGAGTATTTTCCTTTATTCCAAAGTATTTCCGTTTTGCATTGATAATGTATTTATAGTACATTTTTCAAACATTAAGAAATACTTGCATACTAAAAAAAATATTATTTATTATTCTTTCAAATCCTCTGAAAGTCAACCAACTCCACGTGAAGGATCATACAGTTGAAAGTAAATTAAATATACATCAATAATATGATCCATCTGTGGAAATGAAAGATAAACTCAAGATGATACCATCGTTCCTAATCATTACCTTGCACGAAGTAATTCCTTAATTTACCTATAATTCTTGTAATGATGCTTTTGTCAACTCGTTATTATATTCTATTTCAACTTAAAAATACTACATTTTATAATCATTTAGATATTTTTGCTTTCTTTTTTAAAAATATCAAACATATACCTATTCACATAATTTACCTCTCTTTGATATAATTTCCTTCCTCCGTCGAAATTCATCCAACTCCTCTGGAGAGGACATAATATTTTATGTATTTTTAAATATACATTAACAATATATTCCCTCAGAGGAAATGAAAGATATTCTCAAGATGCTTCCACAGCCCCGAATCATTACCTTGCTCGTAGTTTCTTCGCACTTATTGATTCTCTGAAACGAAACTAATTATCCCACGGGTGTGGTTTATATACTTTTTGGTTACTTACACTCTTTGGGATCAATGTATTGCTCCTCCCACTTTTAACTCACGTTTTTTCAGTCGCCACTGTTTTAGTACATCACGTGTTTATGTAAATGTGTCTCTTTCCATACTTTTTAACTTTCGTATAATTTCTAAAATGCTTTATTTAAACTCGTTTTTCTTATTAAAGCATTTCTATAGGTTACTTTTTTTAACAAGAGTATTAACATTCATTCCCCTTTTTTTCCGACTTATTATTCTAGTAACTTCCCTATTTTTAAAACTTTTTTTTATTATTCTTCATTACCCTAAACACCTATATTCCCTGCATTCCGTCCCAGAGATACTCTCTATTAAACTTTAAGTATTCTAATTTGTATCCGAGTATTAATTTATTTAATTCCATTACTCCGAGTTTTAGTACATTTATTTATCTAAAATTTGTAATCTTTCTTTATACAAGGGATACTGTTATTTGTCTAGAATCACACTGTTAATCAGTGTCTATTTTAGAAAATTGAGAGAGAATGATTTGGTTGGTTGATGTGTTTGCAGACACATAAGTACATGTACTCTTGCAGTGAGTTAGGCTTTAGAGCATTTAGTGCTTGAAACTCCTTTGCACTATGCATGTAGTAGTCTAACGACCTTCACACTTGTGCTTCAGGCCTACAATTCCCCAGTTAGTTTCCTTACATTCCAGAAAACACTCTGTGACTGGTTTTACAATCCCATAGTGACTCTTTCAGTAGCTTGTAGTAATCCTTTCAGTGAAGTCCAAGGAATACTGTTATTTGTCTAGAATCACACTGTGAGTCAGTGTTCATTTGGGAAACTTGAGAGCGAATGATTACGTTGGTTGATGTGTTTGCAGTTACATAAGTACATGTACTCTTGCAGTAAGCCAGGCTTTAGGGCCTGCAGTGCTTCACACTCCTATGCATTATGCATGTAGTGGTGTAACCAAGTTCACATTTGTGCTTCAGGCCTACAATTCCCAAGTCACTATCCATATACTCCAGCAAACACAGTGTGACTGCTCTTGCTATCCGATAGTGACTCTTTCAGTACCATGTAGTAATTCATTCGCTAAAGTAAAAGTCAACCAATTAAGAATTCACCCAGTGTCTTTCCTTATATTACTGTAATCATTCAGTCAGTAAGCATGTACTCATGCAGTGAGCCAGGCTTTAGGGAATGGAGTGCTTCAAAGTGCTATGATTTATGCATGTAGTGGTGTAATGACCTTCACATTTGTGCTTCAGGACTACAATTCCCCACTCACTATCCATACCAGGGGTCTCCAACCAGTAGCTATTTTTGTCTCCAAAAAAGAAATTCAGGTTTATAATGAAGAAAAAGTGACGTTCTTTTCAGGACAGGTCTAAGAAGAGTAATTAAAATCCCCTTGGGATTTTAAAAAACTCCCACACAATGTGCTCCTTTGGTTTATAGGGGGTATTATCTTCAGGCAGGAACTGCCTCTCCTCCTCCTCCTCCTCCTCCTCCTCTTCTTCTTCACCACCACTGTGGTGTTGTGGTGGTCCTTTTGGTGGTGGTGGTGGTGGTGCTTGAGATGCTCCTGCTGCTGCTGCTACTGTAGCCATTTCTCACTACAAAAAGGTCTGCAAACAGGTCTTCTTCAGTCAAAGTACAAAGTGAGAATGAGGAAAAAAGGTGGGGGCTTTCATCATTTGGAAAAAAAAACTTCTGAACCAATGAAAAGTGTTATTTTCAGGTCACATGACCCGACCATGTCATGAGTGATGTAATATGTGACGTCATCAGCAGTGCATTGCAGGCGCGCAAGTTATAGTGAGTCCAACTAACTATAACGTGGGAATTTCAATGGTTTTATGTCAGTAACATTTCAAGCTAACTATAACTGGTGTCAAACCTATTGTTTTTTTCAGTGAATATATATATATATATATATATATATATATATATATATATATATATATATATATATATATATATATATATATATATATATACCTACAGTCGCCAGTAGGTATATATAGTTAGGATTTTTTTGAATAGGGATTTCTGAAAATTCTATGTTGAATAACTTTGGCGTGGATGGACGGAATTTGGTTGAAATTTTCAGGAAAATGGCACACTTTGTTTCTGAGCGTCCCCTGAAAGTTTGGGGGGTTTCTTGAAATGGGGGCCGAGAAAAAAGGGGGGTCCCAAAACGTGTTTTTAACATTGAGTTTTCCATAGGGCGGTTGGACTCACTTTTAGCTCGAACGGTAGAATGGATTTCCATGAAACTCGGCAAAATTGTAGGGACTGGTAGCCCGATGTGCCTTTGCTAGGTCTCAAGATATGTGCAATAGTGGATTTTGAATAATTTAGGTTAAAAAAAATATATATATCTGTATGCGCACCCCGGTACGCGCACCGGGGAGCGCTCCGGACGCGGTACGCGACTTGCGCGCGGAAAGCTGATTGGCTCCCCGGTGTCTGTAAACATTCTAAACAGTCCGGAGCGGCCGCCATCTTGTGTCTCGGTTGGATCGAGACACAAGAGGTGGCCAAAACAAAGGGGGAAATGACCATAAGGGGGAAGAGTAGATCCTCCCTGACCCCTAGGTTTGATGTGGGGGCTTTAAAAGGGCCCAGCGGAGCAAATTTTTTTTTTTTTTCGGTTTTTTTGCGGGGGGAGCGCCCGGTACGCGCACCGGGAAGCGGTCCGGGGAGCGTAATATAGGGAAAAAAGAATGATAGCATTTTCAAATATTGTATGTTTATTGATTGTTCTTTTTGTTGTTTTTTTATTTTTTTATTTACGTAGCAACATGTAGGTACCAATGCAGAGTCTAAAAATTAATAAACACCGTCTCCTTTGTTGATATCTTGCAAGTTGTTTCAGAAGTTATTGTGGTATATGGAATTCATACCATAATCTGTCAGGAAAGCAGAAACAATATGGAGGCAGGAGATGATAAAGAGATGTTAAATACACTCTGGAGATAATATAGTTGGAGAAAGGAAGTAACTATGAGCAAACTTACTATGTAACACAAAAAAGTTGCACAGTATATTTTAAGTCTCACTTTTTATTATATCTTTTTGGGTACTATTTCATAATTTTCAAATAAAAAAGAATAATGTCTCAAACAATTTTAACTTTTAAAATTTAAATTTATTGTTCAGATTTTTCAAAATCTAAAAGAATTTGTAACATCAATTCATCAGGTATGTCCTCCTTTTCATTCCATGATTCACATTCTTCTACACATTCAATTAATTCTTCGTCTAATGTGTCATCCAAAAAGTCAATTTCATCATTTTCTTCCTTTGGATTGTTTTCAATCTTAATTTGAAAGGAAATATTATTTTCATTCTGTTGTGCTTCCATTTTCTTGCTGTAAATTGCATGAAAAATAAATATATCAGTAGAGATAGGTTACTGTTGGGCTAAAGTTCAGACAGGTACTTGTGAGTTTTTAACAGTGAAGTTATCTTTGGGCACTGTATGGATTCAGGCAGGAAGTAGAACTATTAAAAAGTGCCTGTGATGAAGACTAAGTAAATTCATAATTATACCATAGAAGCCTAACTCAATCCATAGTTATAACAGAGAAGCCTATCTCAATCTCTAACTCTTACAGAGGGACAGTATATAACTATCTGAAAACGTTTTCGCAAATTACCATAACATAGTTCTCATTTCAAATTTTTAAAATAACTTCTTACCTTTCAAAAAGAAGTTTAAGTTGTCAGTGAAAATGCTCTTCAAATGTACTTCAGGAAGTAGTAGTCAAAATGGCTGTGTTTCTCTCTCTTTCTTTATATATATTCAGGTACATAACCAATCAAATGTCATGATATAATAGTAGAAAATGAAAGTAACATTTTAATTGGTTGTCAATTCTAACACTTCATATGTGTTTTTGTCATGTAATTTACCTCAGGATATTTAGTCAGGCCTACAGCATAAATGTCTCAATGGAATTCCATCAAATTTGGGTAAATGGTAGGGACTGCTATTTAGTAGGGCCTATTCTATATTTGATGAAAGTGTCTCAAGTGGTTTTTCTGAAAATTACTTTCCCACCTTTTTGTTATCGAGCGCTTACCGGTTCGCGCACCGGTACGCGTACCGGCAGCGTCACGGGAGTCCTCCATTTTGTGTTTCGGTAGAATTGAGACACAAGATGGAGGGCAAACAATGTTCGGAATGGGTAGAAGGGGGCACGGTAGACACTTCCTGACCCTTTAGGTTTTCTAAGGGGGGCTTAGGACGCTCAAATAGGCAAAAAATTGCGTGGAGAGCGCCCGGTACGCGCACCGGTAAGCGTACTGGGGAGCATACTTTGGTGAAAAATAATGAAAAAACTTAGAAAAAGATAAATGTTTAGAATGATCAGAGGTAGGGTAGGTCTGAAAAGAGCTATTGGGTTCTGTGGCTGATTTAGGTACCTTCAAGTAGGTTACAATGCACAGTCTTAAATTCAGGAGGAATATTCTATTCCCCTCATCTGACAAGTGCACACCATCTCCTCTGTAGATGTCTTGCATGTTGAAACGCAAGTTATTGTTGATTATTGAACCCATGCAATAGTCTCTCATGTAAGCAGAAACAGATTTATTCACATGTTTCCGTGATTTCTCAAATTGTGGACAAAATTGGTTGGACCAGTTTCATTTCTGTCTTTGGCATATATTGGAATATACCAAGGAAGTTTGGGGAAAAAGTGTCATCAATTGATGAAAGGTGTCCTTTAAAAGCATTTCCAGACCAACCCCAGTCATAGTGCCCAAATCATTTCCACCACAGTGCACTATTAAGAGGTCAGGGTTTGGCAGATGCATAAACAAATTGTATTAAAAACATATAAAATATATTTTTCATTTAAAAGAATAATACATTTTACAGCTTTTGATATTTGCTATTAAAAAACCATTGAAATTCACTGAAAAAATCATAGGTTATAGACCATACATAGTTAGGAATTAGCATTTACAAAACCTTGAAAATTCAATGAAAAAAACGTAGGTTATAGACCATATATAGTTAGGGATTAGCATTTACAAAACCTTATTTTACTCACACAAAACCATTGAAATTCGCATATATAGTTAGTTGCACTAACTATATATCGCGCACCCGCAATCCACTGCTGATGATGTCACATATTACATCATTCATGACATGGTCAGTGACATCACTGATGACAAATAAAATGACATCACTGATGACAACATCCAGTGACTGTATGTTTCTGTAAAGTTAAAATATGTCTTACATATTGAAGAATGAGTGGATGTATAAATGTCTGGATGAAGGATTTAGTAGGTGCATGACTGATTGTATGAGAGAGTGATTAAATGTGTCTCACTGAGTGCATGGGTTAGTGATTAAACTGTCTTAATTTATGCATCATTATGTCTGTTGTTCTGTAAACTGCTGCATGTGTTGATCAGTAGCTATATGAGTAACTATATGGGTAATTGATTGGTTGCCCAAGTATTTGTATGGGAGAGTGAGTGTGTGTGTGTGGGTGGCTGGGAGGTGTGTGACTCTTTGCATAGATGTGTGAACAGTTGATTCACTAGATGTATGGGTTCAAAACTCCATGTGGAAACAGCTGTATGGGTGGTTGACTGTGTGCATGAGTGTATTGGTGAGTGAATGGATATCTCAGTGCTACATGTCAAAGTAAGTACATATGTAAAACACAGTACATGTGAGAGTTGACATATACAAATTAATGTGTTTAAGAGCCAGTGAATTTGTGAGTGGCTGCATGGATCATTAAAATCTTGTATCAGTGATTGTATAAGAGAGTAAATATGTGTTAGAATATGTTTCAATAAGTAAGGTGTGTATAACTGTATAGTTGAGGAAATAGAGGTGTGATTGATTCTTTTCATGACTGACTAGGTGTATGAGTAACTCCATGGATGAATGACAATCTGTGAGTGTCTGTTTACACTGAGTGTATCTAAGGTTATATCAGAGTCTGTAGAGGTTCATCGTATTAACACATGAATGATGTCATCAGTGATGTTGTCAGTGATGTCATTTGAGTTGTCATCAGTGATGTCATCAGTGATGTCACTGACCATGTCATGAATGATGTAATATGTGACATCATCAGCAGTGGATTGCGGGTGCGCGATATATAGTTAGTGCAACTAACTATATATGCGAATATCAATGGTTTTGTGTGAGTAAAATAAGGTTTTGTAAATGCTAATCCCTAACTATATATGGTCTATAACCTATGGTTTTTTCATTGAATATATATATATATATATATATATATATATATATATATATATATATATATATATATATATATATATATATATATATATATATATATATATATATATATATATATGTATATCGAAACAATACCCTTGCAGGCATAGAGTGACACATAAAGTATGCAAATATGAAGGAGAGAACTCTGGGTAGTTCCGAAGTTTAGGTGGAAGGCAGCTCCTGTATAGAGCACCCTCAACACCAAGGACACTCTAAATTTGCTCACCTCAAATGTCTGCGTTTCTATCAAAGTTTTTAAGCATTGGATTAGCACAGTGCTATCCACACCGAGATAGAAATGGACAAAGTCTTTTGCCATTTGTACAGTAAAGTCTTTAAGCATAGGATTAGCACAGTGCTATCCACGCCAATCTGTAAAATGACAGAAGCCATTTACCACTCCAGGCACAATATTACAGCTTTGGATTTGTAAAATACCATCCAAGCCAACCTGAAATTAATAAAAGCAACCCCTGACACGTGTTTCGCTGTCATTACAGCTCTTCAACTCAGTGCACCATAAATAATCGCCACGTGGCCTTATTAAGGCAAAATTCTTTTGCCAAAAGACATTCTGCCCAGTGCGCTCTGCCTGAACCACGCATCATCGCAGGCTCCACACAAACTGCTCCTACCTCAGTGTACCACAACTAATGAACCCTTTACGAAAGAATCAACTGTGTATAAATACAATGATATAGTGTTCCTACTTTTGTACAGCAGAAGTCATAAACCGTTTATGATTGAATATTTTGGTATGATATCATGATTACTATTCTACTTGTTACCAACAGCAATGTAATAACTCTTTGGTCACTGAGTTAGTGGTACCGCAAGGAGTGAGCGGGTGAGGAACCTGTGATGAAGATAGGTGCACGAGTATGTCCTTTGCCATAGTGATATCAAGACTCAGCACCAAATGTTAGACTTCTTGGTGGCAGAGCGATACTGCATGATGTAGAACGTACCCTGTCCGCGAAAAGTTGAGCAGTGAGGCCTCGGTGCACAGCCGAGGGAGTAGACGGGGTGCAGCAGACTGGATACAAAAAGAAGACGCAGCGATTTAGGCGTACACAGTCGTATATACCGTATCCTATTGCATTTGTATTTTTTTTCCAATTTCAGGAAAGTTTTTATAATCGGTCAAATGTCCGTCGTTTGTGATGATCGAAACCACGTGTATCACTGTGCACCACTTGCTTTCACAACCGGATAAAAAACATTACTACTATACTAAATGTACAAAAATCGAAGCCTATTAAACAAGTTTGAACTGTACAAATAGTTGTTTTTTAAATGCTTGAGGGAAGATGTGTGAAAGGGCAATGTAATTCTACTCCACTTTAAGATAGTAACAATTGCCAATCATAATATTTTTCTTTTACTATCTTTTAGATGTAAAGCTTCAGGGTGCATTATGTCCCAGCACGTGGCGAAAGACACAGCGCTGACAGAACGGTGGGCTGCGAATATTCTTTTCAGTCACTCTTTCACTTCCTCTCTCCTTTGATAAAAAAATGACGCACAATGTTAACTTCCTTTTTATCTTACATATTGTGTTTCACAAATTGGCATCCCCGCCAACAACTCCAAAGCTCAACGTTCGAGCTTTCTGCGAAGATGCCTGGCCATCGTAATAACATCTGAGAAGGCTGCTTCGACACGTGGTGCACCCTCTTTGAATCACGCCACTGGCACAAGGTGAACAAAGAGGCTTTGTTCCGAAGCAATGAAAAGTCGCCTGTGGGCGGAGAGAGTGGGTAGTATGCAGCAGCTTGACTGCATAGGAATGTACAATTACCTCCGAGCAGTGAGAAGTGATAGGTTGCAACAGTCTGAGGGACAGATTTACACACCCCTTGCAGCACTTTTGCATCACTTTTAACATGGGAAAAGTGAAGTAAAAGTGGCGCAAGGAGCTTGCAAATCTGCCCCTGAGTGCACAAGAAAAGGCACTCACCTCTGGACTCTGGGAGTCAATGGGGTACAACACCCATTGGTACCAAGTAATGAGAACTCAACGCTATGCAGTGGGAGTGGTTGGGGTGTAGTACTTTGGGAAAAACAGTGCACAGACACCTCCTTGCAGTGGAAGTTGATGAAATACAGTATCCTGAGTGTGCAAAGACATAAAGCAGAAATATACTTGTGCAGTTGTATGTACTCTGCTATTACTAACTCTATACTATCTTTCAGATCACTAAACTTGAGGGTGCACTATGAACCGGCATGTGCTTGGACACACAACGGAGGCAAAAAAGTGAGCTACGAAGATTTTCTCCAGTATTAACTGCTCCATCTATTACTTTCTCTGTCTCACACTTTTAATGTTGTTTTTTCTCTCTTTCCCTCTCTCACTCTCTCTCACATTGTTTCTCTTTCTCTTTTAAAGTTATGAGTGCTGCTGTCCACTCTGCCAATAAAAAAATCAAGGCTGTATTTAATACAGTCTGCAGTGTAGATCCAAAGCAGAGTTCAAGTTGTGAACTATGTTCGGCACAGTGTTTACACAAGGTAAGCAGAGCGGCCTAGATACACAATGCCTCTGATTAAATGCGTTCAAAATAAAGAATATTGTCCTGCATAATGACGTGATCTCTCACCTAATTCTGTCTCATCTCTGAATCATTTTAAAGACCAGTTTGTCCATACTGTAAATCTTATGCAGTATGCACTTCCGTACAGACACCTCTTCAACACGGGCTGGAATGTATTCGGCACACTGCAAACATGCAAATTAACAAATATAGCCAAGTGTTACCTTATTTTCTGATCTTTGACCTTCTTCAGTCACATCGATCTAATTTTAAACACTTATTTTCATTTTTGTTTTGCAGGTTACCTACCCTCCTTCTATTTGCATCCATTTCACATTTTGTTTCTAGTTATTTATTATATTGTTGTCTTAAAGTTACGTTTCTAGTTATTTATTGTTTTTTTAAATATAAGTTAATTAAAAAAGTATATACGTCTTCTTTTTCTGACAACATTTCACTATTATTTAGTGTGATATTCATATGCTTAGAAAACATTAAACAATTAAAAATAGAAATTATGTTTATAACTAGAAGTATAATACTGAAGCTAACTCTGTACCAGCTCTTTACCAGAGTCTGTGGCTGTGATTAACGGTTCCTATGGAAACTTTTAAAAACTCCAGCACAGTAACTGTTTGGATTAGCAAGATTGTGTGGTGAACTTGTAACCTGTGTGCTCACTTAAGTGTTCCATGAACTGTTACTATGGTAACAGGCAGAAAGCAGTTTGGGGGTAGGGTTGAAAGGTACTGGCTGTAGAGAAACCGTTATATTTACCCAGGATCTTCTACATGACAGAGAGGAAAGCAAACTAAAACAGAACACTGTGTAGCAGATTTACAAGTCCCTTGCGCCACTTTTGCGTCACTTTTCCCATGTTAAAAGTGATGCAATAGTGACGTAAGGAACTTGTAAATCTGCCCCTATGTACCTTTCAAGCAAAAGAAGTACACAAATCTTTAAATTCTTTGCCTATCACAATTAGACAGTGTTTCTTCATGATTCACAATGCACTTCACTAAATACTTCATGCCTATTTAAATGGGAGACGGAATTGTCAACATTAAAAAACTTAGGGGCATAACTACAAGGACGGCGTTAAAATTGTCGCCACTTTAACGGCAGCAAACTACAACTAAAACGGCAGTAATGGACTTCAAAATCCTATGTTATCTCACCGGAAGATTTTTTCAAAATTGATGTTTGCTATGCAAGAGTGAGAGCCGAGGCTCTGGCCCTGCCATAGCAAACTTGGGGGCATATTATCAAGGACAGCGTTAACATGTTCTGGTGTAAACGTGGGCTTCTATTGGAATTCTCACAAATTCTCAAAAGCCTATTATTAAGCCATTATGGCCGCATTAACCACACTTTCCTAACGCTAAAGCAACGATAATTTAACGCTGTCCTTGTAAATATGCCCCCAATATCGCAAGAAATACAGCGATGTTATGTTCGCAGCTGAAAAGCTTATTATTATAAAACTGTGGACATCAATCCACCTCGCATAATAAACATGCTTAAGTCTACTTCAGGACAGATGTTAGAATCCGACATAAATCGCAATTAGCGAGAGTTTTCCTATCGGTCCTCAAATCTTGTAAATACAACGCTATTGTCATACCTCCCTCTTCTTTTTTATATTCTCATAGAAACACCTACCTTGCCACTGAGAACACCTACATTGCTACTCATTGCAGATACGAGGCAAGCCTTTAGAAAACCGGCTGCTAACATGCATTAATGCATCTTAGCATCACCTAGTAAATAGGGCAATATAATTTTCACCGCATTTTTGCCTTTTTAATTTTAATTTCGGCGAAATGGCACTTGTTAATATGCCCTCAGGCTTGCTATGACACAGCCGGAACCTCGACTCCTGCCCTGCCATAGCAAACAGCAGTGTCCCTGGGGTAGACACTCCGAGACACAGCAGGAGGTCTCTTGGGGGTGGTGTTCCCCAAGGCTTTCGCCTGCTCCAGAATGGAGACCACGCGGCCCCCCTCTCAAAATATAAAAAGCCCCGGAGGGTGGTAATCCCCGGGGCTTAGACAGACCTTTGAGCTCCCTCACCCATTTATTTTGTAGCACCGAGGAATGGCGGTCCTCGGGCTACAGGGCCCCTCTGGACCCCCATCAAATGTAATATTTTAGACCCACGGATTAGCCCTCCCAGGTAACTAATTTTCAAACAAGCACAGGAGCCCCTGCTTTGTTTTTATTTTTATTACAGCGGATCCATGCACCCAACACACATTTCTCAGTTTCCCCCCCCTCCCCCAAAATATTTTGGGGAACCTAGGGGTCCTTGTGGGACCCCTAAGCAGGTCGAGATGATAAAAATATTTCTTACATGCCCCCTTTATACATGCTGAAAACTCTCCCCACTATTTTCTAGATACTCGCTTCTACCGAGGCACAAAATTGCTACCAACAATTCCTGGTTTTGAATGCTAACAACCACTTGACAGCCAATTAGCCTTCAGCGCGTAAACGGGACTGTGCGCTTAGAGTGCACGCAAGATGCGCGGATCCACAGAGGTCATAGATATATATGTATTTTTAATTGTAATTTTCTCAGAAACTACTGAACGGATTTGCACCATTTAAGCAAAAGGCATGAGTTTAAACCAAGGACTACCACTTTGCCAAATTTGGTGTAATTCCGCTCAGACGTTCGGGCTTTAGCCATGATGAACGGTTCCTATGGAAAATTGCTGGGGAAAACACATTTTGGGACACTTCTTTTTTCTTGGCCACCGCTTCAAATTCAATATTTTAAATGCAATATTTTAGACCCTGGGATTTCTCCTTCCCACGTAGCTTATTTTTAAACAAGCACAGGAACCAGCGCTTCATTTTTATTTTTTTTACGGCGGATCCATGCACCCAGCGCACATTTCTCCTTTTTTTGGGCCCTAGGGGTCCTTGTGGGACCCCCTAAGCAGGTCTAGAGGGTCAAAATATTTCTTACCTGCCCCCTTTACATGTTTTAAACTCTCGTTTCACTAATTACTAGATCCTCGCTTCTACCGAGGCACAAAATGTCTCCCAACACTTCCTGGTTTCGTATGTTGACAACCACTTCACACCCAATCAGCATTCTGCGTGTAATCGGGACGGTGCACTTATAATCCGCGCAAGATGTGCGGATCCACCGAGGCCATAGATATATATGTACATTTAATTGTAATTTTCTCAGGAACTACTGAACAGATTTACACTATATATGCAAAAGGCACGAGTCTGAACCAAGGTCTACAAGTTTGCCGAATTTGGTGTAAATCGGTTCAACCGTTCGGGCTGTAGCCGTGATGAACGGTACCTATGGAAAATTGCATGGGGAAAAAACGTTTTGGGACCCCCCTTTTTTCTCATCCCCCGCTTCACAAATCACCCAAAGACTTTCAGGATAGGAGCGGGACGGGAGCACCCCATCAGTTTTGAAAATTTGATGAAGATTTGTCATCTGGAGCTAAAGTTATTCCAAATAGAATGTTGCAGATTTCCTAAGGAAAATAGGTCCTAACTATAACTACCTACTGCCAACCGCCAGTAGGTAATTTATTTATATGTATATATATATACACAAAGTACCTCAGGTGAGCAGTGGCAGATTTCACTCCTCCTTCCTCAGCAAATACGGACACAAACTATTTGAATTAAGTGCAATTATTTTATTTTCTGCAGTTTCGCCGCCATAACGTTTCGGCTCCCCAGAGCCTTGATCACATGACAACGTGAACCAATGAAGAGACATCTTATAAAGTGCAAGTGCATATCTGTATTTAACCATGATAAGATTGCTGCTGCTGTTCTATCAAATCACTTGAGTCACATTGTCTGTTTTTTATGTTCACATGATTGATAAAAAAAACTTTATAAAAATGTGAAAAACCTGCCTGTCACCTAGAATGACTAAGGCATAAAGCTGAAATGTGTTGCTGTGTGACTGAAATAAACTTTTGTTGCAAGGTTTCCCTGGTGTCCGTCTAATCTTCGTGAACTAAGGAGGTTGGGACGTGAATGTATTACCTACTGGCGGTCGCCAGTAGGTATATATAGTTAGGACCTAGTTACCATAGGAAATCCCCAAAATTCTACTGGAAATAACTTTGGCGCCGATTGAGGAATCTGCGTGTAATTTTCCTTAAAATTGCTTCGCTCCGCTCCGCTCCTTCCCTGAAAGTTTCGGGGGGATTCGTCAAGTGGGGGCCGAGAAAAAAGAGGGGTCCCAAAACGTGTTTTCCCCATGTTAATTTCCGTACGGACATTAGACACAGCTACAGCCCGGACGGCTGAATGGAATTACACCAAACTTGGCACAATGGTGGGGCCTGGTATGCAGATGTGCCTTTGCTATGTTTGGTGAAAATCCCTGAAGTAGTTCTTGAGAAAATTGAATTTGAAATTTTTCAAATGGCATTTTCCATGGGACCTTTAGACACGGCTACAGCCCGAACGGCTGAACGGAATTACACCAAACTTGGCAAAATGGTAGGGGCAGGTATGCAGTAGTGCCTTTTCTATATTTGGTGAAAATCCCTCCAGTAGTTGTTGAGAAAATTGAATTTGAACAAATGATATATCTGTATGCGCTCAATATTCTATTGGGAATAACTTTGGCGCCGATTGAAGAATCTGTGTGCAATTTTCCAGAATTTTGGCCAGGCCCGCTCTGCTCTTTCCCTGAAAGTTTCGGGGGGATTTGTCAAGCGGGGGCCGAAAGGGGGGTCCCAAAACGTGTTTTCCCCATGTTAATTTCCTTAGGGACCTTTAGACACGGCTACAGCCCAAACGGCTGAATGGAATTACACCAAACTTGGCAAAAATGGTAGGGCCTGGTATGCAGATGTGCCTTTTGCTATGTTTGGTGAAAATCCCTCCAGTAGTTGTTGAGAAAATTCGATTTGAGCAAAATATATATCTATATGCGCTCAACATTCTATTGCGAATAACTTTGGCGCCGATTGAAGAATCTGTGTGTAATTTTCCAGAATTTTGGCCAGCTCTGCTCCGCTCCTTCCCTGAAAGTTTCAGGGGGATTCAACAAGCGAGGGCCGAAAGGAGGGTCCCAAAACATGTTTTCTCCATGTTAATTTCCATAGGGACCTTTAGACACGGCTACTGCCCGAACGGCTGAATGGAATTACACCAAACTTGGCAAAATGGCAGGGCCTGGTATGCAGATGTGCCGTTGCTATGTTTGGTGAAAATCCCTCCAGTAGTTCTTGAGAAAATTGAATTTGAAATTTTTCAAATGGCATTTTTCATGGGACCTTTAGACACGGCTACAGCCCGAACGGTTGAACGGAATTACACCAAACTTGGCAAAATGGTACGGACAGGTATGCAGTAGTGCCTTTTCTATATTTGGTGAAAATCCCTCCAGTAGTTGTTGAGAAAATTGAATTTAAGCAAATTATATATCTATATGTGCTCACCGTACGCGCACCGTACGCGCACCGTACGCGTACCGTACGCGTACGTTCGCATACCCTTACGTGCGCAAGCGAGTTTCTGATTGGCTGGCAGTTGACTGTCAACATTCCAAACTGTCCAAACCAGGAAGTGTTGGCCACCATCTTGTTTTTCAGGAGAACTGAGGCACAAGAGAGCCCAAAACAAGAGTGGAAAATACGAAAAGGGGGAAGGGTAGAGACCCTCAACCCTCTAGCTCTTCTCAGGGGGTCCCAAAAGGACCCCCAAGGGCAAAAAAAATTCAAAAAAATTGCAGGGTATGTGCACCATACGCGTACGGTACGCGTACCGTGCGCGTACCCCGCGATTTAAAAAAAAAATTGCACTTGGTGGTCCTTCTGGGACCCCCTGAGAAGGGCTAGGGGGTCAGGGGGTCCACTCTTGTTTTGTGCTCACTTGTGCCTCACTTCCCCTGAGAAACAAGATGGCTGCTCAGGTGGTCCCAGAAGGATAATAACATATATAAACGTTATCCGCTAATAGAATTAGCATTTACAAAACATTTGAAATTTATTGAAAAAAAATATAGGTTTCACGCCTGATATAGTTAGGAATTAGCATTTAAAAAACCTTGCAAATTCACTGAAAAAAATATAGGTTTCAAGCCTTTTATAGTTAGGAATTAGCATTTAAAAAACCTTGCAAAGTCACTTAAAAAACCATAGGTTTCAGGACTTATATAGTTAGGAATTAGGATAGGATAGGATAGGATGTACATTTGTATAGCGCGAATTGCTGCCCGGAGGCGTCCAAGCGCTAAGAGAGCCGAATACCTACAGCAGGCCTCAAAAGAGAATTAGGGATGAAATTAGCTAGACTGAATGAAATAAATGGGTCTTTAGTTGTCTACGGAAGGTTGAGAGGTTAGAATTAGCTCTAAGGTGCAGTGGGAGGGCGTTCCAGGTTCTAGCACCGTTGTAAGAGAAAGTCCTGCCTCCGGATCTGGATCTTTTTATTTTGGGGGTTTTTGCAAGAAATGTTTGACTGGAGCGGAGGCTTCTGTTGGGCACATAATGGGTAATTAGCATTTAGAAAACTTTGCAAATTCACTTAAAAACAATAGGTTTCAGGCCTTATATAGTTAGGAATTAGCATTTTAAAAACCTTGCAAATTCACTTAAAAAACCATAGGTTACAGACCTTATATAGTTAGGAATTAGCATTTAAAAAACCATTGAAATTGCTCCTATATAGTTAGTTGTACTAACTATATTTCACGCACCCGCAATCCACTGCTGATGATGTCACATATTACATCATTCATGACATGGTCAGTGACATCACTGATGACATCACTGATGACATCTCAAATGACATCACTGATGACATCTCATTTGACATCACTGATCACATCACTGATGATATCATTCATGTGATAATATGATGCACCTCCTCACACTCTAATATAACCTTTGATACACCCAGTGTTAAATACAGACTACCATTCTTGAAACCATCGACACACCAATACCAGTTACTACATACGCACTCACTGATTCCTAGGTCTACACACACATTCACTCATTCACCCATAGAATCACTCATACATACAGTCACTCATCAATACAACACTATCATATGCATTCATACACCTATACAGACACTCACACACTGCCACTCCTCGATGGAGTTACTCACACACCTAGTCAGTCATGCAAAGAATCAATCCTACTTCCATTTCCTCAACTATACAGTTATACAAGCAACACCTTACTTATTCAAACATATACTAACACATACTTACTCTCTTATACAATCACTGATACAAGTACACAATGATCCATATAGCCACAAGCACATTCACTGGCTCTCATGTATAGTCATTTATATATGCCAAATGCCAACTCTCACTTGCACTGTTTTTTACATATGTACTTACTTGCACATGTAGCACTGAGATATCCATTCACTCACCAACACACCCATGCACACAGTCAACCGCCCATATAGCTGTTTCCACATGCACTCTTGAACTCATACACCTAGTGAATCAACTGCTCACACATCTATGCTCAAACACCTGCCAGCCACCCACACACACACTCAGTCTCCCATTCAAATACTTGGGCAACCAATCAATAACCCATATAGCCACTCATATAGCTACTGATCAACACATGCAGCAGCTTACACAGCAACAGACATACTGATGCACACATTCAGACAGTTTAGTCACTAACCCATGCATTTAGTAAGACACATTTAATCACTCACTCATACAGTCAGTCACGCACCTACTAAATCCTTAATCCAGACACTTATACATCCACTCATTCTTCAATAAGTAAAACATGTTTAAACTTTACAGAAACACACAGTCACTGGATGATGTCATCAGTGATATCGAATGAGATGTCATCAGTGATGTCATCAGTGATGTCACTGACCATGTCATAAATGATGTAATATGTGACATCATCAGCAGTGGATTGCGGGTGCGCGAAATATAGTTAGTACAACTAACTATATGGGAGCAATCTCAATGGTTTTTTAAATGCTAATTCCTAACTATATAAGGCCTGAAACCTATGTTTTTTAAAGTGAATTTGCAAGGATTTTAAAATGCTAATTCCTAACTATATAAGGCCTGAAACCTATGTTTTTTTAAGTGAAAAAAAAAAAAATATATATATATATATATATATATATATATTCACTGAAAAAACCATAGGTTATAGACCATATATAGTTAGGAATTAGCATTTACAAAACCTTATTTTACTCACACAAAACCATTGAAATTCCATATATAGTTAGTTGCACTAACTATATATCGCGCACCCGCAATCCACTGCTGATGATGTCACATATTACATCATTCATGACATGGTCAGTGACATCACTGATGACATCACTGATGACATCTCAAATGACATCACTGATGACATCACTGATGACAACATCCAGTGACTGTATGTTTCTGTAAAGTTAAAATATGTCTTACATATTGAAGAATGAGTGGATGTATAAGTGTCTGGATGAAGGATTTAGTAGGTGCATGACTGACTGTATGAGTGAGTGATTAAATGTGTCTCACTGAGTGCATGGGTTAGTGACTAAACTGTCTTAATTTGTGCATCATTATGTCTGTTGTTCTGTAAACTGTTGCATGTTTGATAAGTAGCTATATGAGTAACTATATGGGTTATTGATTGGTTGCCCAAGTATTTGTATGGGAGACTGAGTGTGTGTGTGGGTGGCTGGGAGGTGTATGACTCTGTGCATAGATGTGTGAGCAGTTGATTCACTAGATGTATGGTTTCAAAAGTGCATGTGGAAACAGCTGTATGGGCGGTTGACTGTGTGCATGAGTGTATTGGTGAGTGAATGGATATCTCAGTGCTACATGTCAAAGTAAGTACATATGTAAAACACAGTAAATGTGAGAGTTGACATATATAAATAACTGTGCATAAGAGCCAGTGAATGTGTGAGTGGCTGTATGGATCATTGTGAACTTGTATCAGGGATTGTATAAGAGAGTAAATATGTGTTAGTATATGTTTGAATAAGTAACGTTTGTATAACTGTATAGTTGAGGAAATGGAGGTGTGATTGATTCTTTGCATGACTGACTAGGTGTGTGAGTAACTCCATGGATGAGTGACAGTCTGTGAGTGTCTGTTTACACTGATTGTATCTAAGGTTATATTAGAGTCTGAAGAGGTTCATCGTATTATCACATGAATGATATCATCAGTGATGTGATCAGTAATGTCAAATGAGATGTCATCAGTGATGTCATCAGTGATGTCATTTGAAATGCCATCAGTGATGTAATTTGAGATATCATCAGTGATGTCATCAGTGATGTCACTGACCATGTCATGAATGATGTAATATGTGACATCATCAGCAGTGGATTGCGGGTGCGCGATATATAGTTAGTGCAACTAACTATATATGGAATTTCAATGGTTTTGTGTGAGTAAAATAAGGTTTTGTAAATGCTAATTCCTAACTATATATGGTCTATAACCTATGGTTTTTTCAGTGAATATATATATATATATATATATATATATATATATATATATATATATATATATATATATATATATATATATATTAATTCGTTTCTCTCCTCACATCAAAGAGACTTCAAGAGACACTGCAGGTTCATTTGCGGGTAATTTATTCAAGATTTCGGCGTAACTAGTTTCGGTCAGTGCCTTTCTCAAACGCCGTCCTCCTTACACTGTGTGGGCCCCATCTTTAAATGTCATTTTTAGCTCCTCCTTACCCTGTGGTGGGAGGCTCACCTGGAGCGGATTACTGGAGCTCAACTCTGTATTGGGGACTCCTGGTCCCAGAATGCAGTGGGCTTGTAGTCTGTTCCAGGACGATGGGGTTACACTTGTAAAATGCTCTGTGGCAACTCGCAAAAGTCCTTTCCCCCAGCCACTACTTTAGACGTTGCACAGCATATATGGGCAAGAATCAGCAACAGCGTCATTCCGTGCTGTTTGCGTCCCGATGTCACTAGCTGCTAGATGGTATTCTGAGGCTTTTGTGGCGGGCCGTGCAATCCTCCGACCCCTCGGCAACAATTCAAAACGTTCCACATGTTGTCACGGCCACTTACTGAGGGGGTCTCTTGTTCGCATTAATGGATCCGGGTAGACATTAATTTGTTTCTCTCCTCACATCAAAGAGACTTCAAGAGACACTGCAGGTTCATTTGCGGGTAATTTATTCAAGATTTTCGGCGTAACTAGTTTTGGTCAGTGCCTTTCTCAAACGCCGTCCTCCTCACACTGTGTGGGCCCCATCTTAAATGTCATTTTAAGCTCCTCCTTACCCTGTGGTGAAAGGCTCACCTGGAGCGGATTACTGGAGCTCGCCTCTGTATTGGGGACTCCTGGTCCCAGAATGCAGCGGGCTTGTAGTCTGTTCCAGGACGATGGGCTAACACTTGTAAAATGCTCTGTGGCAACTCGCAAAAGTCCTTTCCCCAGCCACTGCTTCAGACGTTGCACAGCATATATGGGCAAGAATCAGCAACAGCGTCATTCCGTGCTGTTCGCGCCCCGATGTCACTAGCTGCTAGATGGTATTCTGAGGCTTTTGTGGCGGGCCGAGCAATCCTCCGACCACTTGGCAAGAATTCAAAACGTTCCACATGTTGTCACGGCCACTTACTGAGGGGGTCTCTTGTTCGCGTTAATGCATCCACGTAGACATTAATTTGTTTCTCTCCTCACATCAAAGAGACTTCAAGAGACACTGCAGGTTCGTTTGCGGGTAATTTATTCAAGATTTTTGGCGTAACTAGTTCCGGTCAGTGCCTTTCTCAAACGCCGTCCTCCTTACACTGTGTGGGCCCCATCTTTAAATGTCATTTTAAGCTCCTCCTTACCCTGTGGTAAAAGGCTCACCTGGAGCGGATTACTGGAGCTCGCCTCTGTATTGGGGACTCCTGGTCCCAGAATGCAGCGGGCTTGTAGTCTGTTCCAGGACGATGGGGTACACTTGTAAAGTGCTCTGTGGCAACTCGCAAAAGTCCTTTACCTCAGCCACTGCTTTAGACGTTGCACAGCATATATGGGCAAGAATCAGCAACAGTGTCATTCCGTGCTGTTCGCGCCCCAATGTCACTAGCTGCTAGATGGTATTCTGAGGCTTTTGTGGCGGGCCGTGCAATCCTCCGACCCCTCTGCAACAATTCAAAACCTTCCACATGTTGTCACGGCACCTTACTGAGGGGGTCTCTTGTTCGTGTTAATGGATCCGCGTAGACATTAATTTGTTTCTCTCCTCACATCAAAGAGACTTCAAGAGACACTGCAGGTTCATTTGCGGGTAATTTATTCAAGATTTTCGGCGTAACTAGTTTTGGTCAGTGCCTTTCTCAAACGCCGTCCTCCTCACACTGTGTGGGCCCCATCTTTAAATGTCATTTTAAGCTCCTCCTTACCCTGTGGTGGAAGGCTCACCTGGAGCGGATTACTGGAGCTCGCCTCTGTATTGGGGACTCTTGGTCCCAGAATGCAGCGGGCGTGTAGTCTGTTCCAGGACGATGGGGTTACACTTGTAAAATGCTCTGTGGCAACTCGCAAAATTCTTTCCCCCAGCCACTGCTTCAGACATTGCACAGCATATATGGGCAAGAATCTGCAACAGCGTCATTCCGTGCTGTTCCCGCCCGATGTCACTAGCTGCTAGATGGTATTCTGAGGCTTTTGTGGCGGGCTGTGCAATCCTCCGACCCCTCGGCAACAATTCAAAACGTTCCACATGTTGTCACGGCCACTTACTGAGAGGGTCTCTTGTTCGCGTTAATGGATCAGCGTAGACATTAATTCGATATATATATATATCCACCAAACACCTTCCCAGAAACAGGAGAGTAATTAGCCGCACACTGCGATGAAGCTTACATCACTTTATTCAAAGGCAGACAGTAGTCCTAACATGTTTCGTTAATTTTTCTTGAACTTTGTCAAAGGGTTGCGCCGCTGCCATTCAAATCAGGTATGAACAGGAACTACATCACTTCTTTCCTTATCAATTGTCCAGTGGGCGTTAAAATTCCCTCGCTAGGTTTTGTGGTCAACATAGTTCCTGACTTTGTATGTTTGTTTTTTTTACCCTCCAGTGGGTTAATGTCTCATGCCTATTTATTGATGCAAAGTCCATCGTGTCCCAGAAAACCCATTTATGAGGTTTCCCAGGAACCAATACCAAAGGCAGTCTTCGGCGGCACCTGCCTTTCCTGTTGCTTGCGCATTCTCACACTCCGGTTCACCTTCGGGCAGGCTGTGGCGCTCTTGTGGCGATGCGTCGCTTACGGCTGAACCACGCCGTTTGATATCCACCAAACACCTTCCCAGAAACAGGAGAGTAATTAGCCGCACACCACGATGAAGCTTACATCACTTTATTCAAAGGCAGACAGTAGTCCTAACATGTTTCGTTCGTTTTTCTTGAACTTTGTCAAAGGGTTGCGCCGCTGCCATTCAAATCAGGTATGAACAGGAACTACATCACTTTTTTCCTTATCAATTGTCCAGTGGGCGTTAACACTCCCTCGCTATGTTTTGTGGTCAATGTAGTTCCTGACTTTGTATGATTGTTTTTTTTACCCTCCAGTGGGTTAATGTCTCATGCCTATTTATTGATGCAAAGTCCATCGTGTCCCAGAAAACCCATTTTAGAGGTTTCCCAGGAACCAATACCAAAGGCAGTCTTCGGCGGCACCTGCCTGTCCTGTTGCTTGCGCATTCTCACACTCCGGTTCACTTTTGGGCAGGCTGTGGCGCTCTTGTGGCGGTGCGTCGCTTACGGCTGAACCACGCCGTTTGATATCCACCAAACACCTTCCCAGAAACAGGAGAGTAATTAGCCGCACACCGTAATGAAGCTTACATCACTTTATTCAAAGGCAGACAGTAGTCCTAACATGTTTCGTTCGTTTATCTTGAACTTTGTCAAAGGGTTGCGCCGTTGCCATTCAAATCAGGTATGAACAGGAACTACATCACTTCTTTCCATATCAATTGTCCAGTGGGCGTTAACACTCCCTCGCTAGGTTTTGTGGTCAATGTAGTTCCTGACTTTGTATGATTGTTCCTTTTTACCCTCCAGTGGGTTAATGTCTCATGCCTATTTATTGATGCAAAGTCCATTGTGTCCCAGAAAACCCATTTTCGAGGTTTCCCAGGAACCAATACCAAAGGCAGTCTTCGGCAGCACCTGGCTGTCCTGTTGCTTGAGCATTCTCACACTCCGGTTCACTTTCGGGCAGGCTGGGGCGCTCTTGTGGCGGTACGTTGCTTACGGCTGAACCACGCCGCTTGATATCCACCAAACACCTTCCCAGAATATATATATTAGCCAGCAAAACCCGAAGAAAATTGCACTCCAGGACACAGGAACTTTTTGTGAAACCTATTTATTTAAGCTTAGTGAAATCTGCCACCTTCACTACCCACCAACGTTTCAAACAAGTAATGTTCTTTTTCACGGTATTGTGAGTCCGTTTTTAGTTTCATCCTTATAAAGTGTAAGTTACCCAAAAACCAGAGATATTCATTCTGGTAATTATAGTTTCAAAGGATTTCAGCTTTTTACATTTTCAATTCAAACTTTATCAACAAGTGGCACTTATTGTTCATTGCGAATCATTTCTCATGGCTGTCAGTTACTGGATTATTACTGAATATGTGTTTGTTTTAGTGAGTTATATGATGTATTTTTTCATCAAACTGTATAGCTATCATTGCACATGAAATATTCTAGGTGGTAGTACCTGAATTTTGTGTGCAGATAATTAAAAGCTTTACAGAAAAACAATTTGTCGATACAAATGAGGTATAGTATCTCTAGTACTGTTCATATTGATTCAGATGGTTGCAAGCCTATGGAAATGTCCAGATGTCACTGTTCAGGGTATAGTACCTGAGTTGTAGTTATTGCCACTTGAAATTACAGATGGACATACATTTCTTCGTCCCCGTTTAATCCATACGGGGTCTTAGTTTTGAATCGAATGATGAGACGCAATTCCAATTTTCTCAATTTTAGAGTGCGGTTTCCTCCTCAAGTGGTGAAGGTGGCGGATTTCACTATGCTTAAATAAGTAAGATTCACGAAAAGGTCCTGTGTCCTGGAGTGCGATTTTCTTCGTATTTTGCTGGCTAATTGACTACGAGGCTTGGGCTGGCCTCAAAATCGGCACCCGCTAAGTAAAGAGCGCACCGGCCTCAGACTGTTTGTTTGGAGATATATATATAAATTCACTGAAAAAACCATAGGTTATAGACCATATATAGTTAGGAATTCGCATTTACAAAACCTTATTTTACTCACACAAAACCATTGAAATTCCATATATAGTTAGTTGCACTAACTATATATCGCGCACCCGCAATCCACTGCTGATGATGTCACATATTACATCATTCATGACATGGTCAGTGACATCACTGATGACATCACTGATGACATCTCAAATGACATCACTGATGACATCTCAAATGACATCACTGATGACATCACTGATGACATCTCATTTGACATTACTGATCACATCACTGATGATATCATTCATGTGATAATACGATGAACCTCTTCAGACTCTAATATAACCTTAGATACAATCAGTGTAAACGGACACTCACAGACTGTCACTCATCCATGGAGTTACTCACACACCTAGTCAGTCATGCAAAGAATCAATCACACCTCCATTTCCTCAACTATACAGTTATACAAACTTTACTTATTCAAACATATACTAACACATATTTACTCTCTTATACAATCCCTGATACAAGTTCACAATGATCCATACAGCCACTCACACATTCACTGGCTCTTATGCACAGTTATTTATATATGTCAACTCTCACATGTACTGTGTTTTACATATGTACTTACTTTGACATGTAGCACTGAGATATCCATTCACTCACCAATACACTCATGCACACAGTCAACCGCCCATACAGCTGTTTCCACATGCACTTTTGAAACCATACATCTAGTGAATCAACTGCTCACACATCTATGCACAGAGTCATACACCTCCCAGCCACCCACACACACACTCAGTCTCCCATACAAATACTTGGGCAACCAATCAATAACCCATATAGTTACTCATATAGCTACTTATCAACACATGCAACAGTTTACAGAACAACAGACATAATGATGCACAAATTAAGACAGTTTAGTCACTAACCCATGCACTCAGTGAGACACATTTAATCACTCACTCATACAGTCAGTCATGCACCTACTAAATCCTTCATCCAGACACTTATACATCCACTCATTCTTCAATATGTAAGACATATTTTAACTTTACAGAAACATACAGTCACTGGATGTTGTCATCAGTAATGTCATCAGTGATGTCATTTGAGATGTCAACAGTGATGTCATCAGTGATGTAACTGACCATGTCATGAATGATGTAATATGTGACATCATCAGCAGTGGATTGCGGGTGCGCGATATATAGTTAGTGCAACTAACTATATATGGAATTTCAATGGTTTTGTGTGAGTAAAATAAGGTTTTGTAAATGCGAATTCCTAACTATATATGGTCTATAACCTATGTTTTTTTCAGTGAATTTTCAAGGTTTTGTAAATGCTAATTCCTAACTATATATGGTCTATAACCTATGGTTTTTTCAGTGAATTTTCAAGGTTTTGTAAATGCTAATTCCTAACTATATATGGTCTATAACCTATGGTTTTTTCAGTGAATATATATATATACATACATATATAAACATATATCATCTGTATATCTATATAAATACAAACATAAATGCATGCATACATATACTTATATGCATACAGATGCATGTTATTTACATGAAAGTTGAAAAAACACTAATAAAAGCAAAGCTAAAAAGCCACCTCATTACAAACAGAATGGCTTGAACTTAAACGAGGGCGAGATCTATTGCATTTTCAATGCTTGTTTACTTTGGTTCCATCAAGAAGGCATTCAGATGTGTCACACATTTGCCATAAATTCTGAATGTTAGCACTCTAGTTGCACATTAGATCACTGTAGTAAAGCTACTGCTCACCAGGGACGTCTGCTGCTGGTATTCAAAGTGCATGTTTCAGTCTGCATGTCAGAATTTTTTTAATGAAATAGAAGAGGATTTGAGAAGTCACTCAAAATGATCCCTAATTTTTCTTTCTGAAGCACTAATTATACTTTCTATGGCAAAATTAACCCCCTCATGTTGTTCCTTTTTAAATTGAGTGTTTTCAGACTTACCACTTCATTCCAATCAAGATGGCTTCTGGTGTGCCATACTTTTGTCATAAGTAAGACTGTTAGCGCTCTAGTTGTTCTTTAGAACACTCTGGGACATTCTGTCATTGGGCTATACTTGGGGTACATCTGGGTGATATTTGGGCTACATTTAGGCTCTTTTGTCTCTGGTGGCCATCTTGGGAGACTGTATGTCAGAATTTTTTAATGAAATTGAAGAAGGTTTGAGAAGTCACTCAAAATGTGCCCTAATTTTTCTTTCTGCAGCACTAATCATAATTCATATGGCAAAAATATACCCCCTCATTTTGTTCCTTTTTAAATTAAATGTTTTAAGAGTTACCACTTTATTCCAATCAAGATGGCTTCAGGTGTGCCATACCTTTGTAATAAGTAGGACTGTTAGCGCTCTAGTTGTTCTTTAGAACACTCTGGGACATTCTGTCATTGGGCTATACTTGGGCTACATCTGGGTGATATTTGGGCTACATTTGGGCTCTTTTGTCTCTGGTGGCCATTTTGGGAGACTGCATGTCAGAATTTTTTAATGAAATAGAAGAGGATTTGAAAAGTCACTCAAAATGTGCCCTAATTTTTCTTTCTGCAGCACTAATAATACCTTCTATTGCATAATATACCCCCTCATTTTGTTCCTTTTTAAATTAAATGTTTTAAGAGTTACCACTTAATTCCCATCACGATGGCTCCAGGTGTGCTATACCTTTGTAATAAGTAGGACTGTTAGCGCTCTAGTTGTTCTTTAGAACACTCTGGGACATTCTGTCATTGGGCTATACTTGGGCTACATCTGGGTAATATTTGGGCTACATTTGGGCTCTTTTGTCTCTGGTGGCCATTTTGGGAGACTGCATGTCAGAATGTTTTAATGAAATAGAAAAGGATTTGAGAAGTCACTCAAAATGTGCCCTAATTTTTCATTCTGCAGCACTAATCATACTTTCTATGGCAAAATATACCCCCTCATGTTGTTTCTTTTTAAATTAAATGTTTTAAGAGTTACCACTTTATTCCAATCAAGATGGCTTCAGGTGTGCCATACCTTTGTAATAAGTAGGACTGTTAGCGCTCTAGTTGTTCTTTAGAACACTCTGGGACATTCTGTCATTGGGCTATACTTGGGCTACATCTGGGTGATATTTGGGCTACATTTGGGCTCTTTTGTCTCTGGTGGCCATTTTGGGAGACTGCATGTCAGAATGTTTTAATGAAATAGAAAAGGATTTGAGAAGTCACTCAAAATGTGCCCTAATTTTTCATTCTGCAGCACTAATCATACTTTCTATGGCAAAATATACCCCCTCATGTTGTTTCTTTTTAAATTAAATGTTTTAAGAGTTACCACTTTATTCCAATCAAGATGGCTTCAGGTGTGCCATACCTTTGTAATAAGTAGGACTGTTAGCGCTCTAGTTGTTCTTCAGAACACTCTAGGAGGCTGCAGTAGAACACAAAGGAATCAACTGACAGTCTCTGTCCTTGTTGGATGTACATGTTTTACTGAGAATGTCAGACTTCATTTTCACATGACTGAGAAAGATAATGTGAATTTACAGAAAATATGCTTTCAGTTTAGCTTATAGATCCCCTTCCAAACCACTGTGGGAAAATCATGAGATATTAGTTTTCTTTCAAACAATATTCATGATATCACAGCAGAAGGTTTTTTCACATGGTAAAATCACCTTAGAACCCACCACAATTCCTAAAACGAGTATGGTACCATCAACAAATGATTTATAATGTAACTAAAGTCCTAAAACCCTCTATTAACTACAATGCTTTTTAATGAGGTGCTATCATGTATATTGGTCCCAAGATGGCTGCCAACACTTCTTGGATGAAGTGCTGACAGCCAATCAGCTCAGATGTGTGGTTAGGCTCCGCCCAGATATATATCTTTTTTTGAACCTAAATTACTCAAAATCCACTGGAGCACATATATTGAGACCTAGCAAAGGCACATCGGGCTAACAGTCCCTACAATTTTGCCAAGTTTCGTGCAAATCCATTCAGCCGTTCGAGCTAAAAGTGACGCCAACCGCCCTATGGAAATTAACATGGGAAAAACGTGTTTTGGGACCCCCCTTTTTTCTCGGCCCCCCCTTGATGAAACCCCCCCAAATTGTCAGGGGCTGCTCAGAAACAAAATGTTCCATTTTCCTGAAAATTTCAGCCAATTCCGTCCACAAACGCCAAAGTTATTAGACATAGAATTTTCAAAAATCCCATAGAGAAAAAATCCTAACTATATATACCTACTGGCGACCGCCAGTAGGTAATATATATATATATATATATATATATATATATATATATATATATATATATATATATATATATATATATATATATATATATATATATATATATATATATATATATATATATATATATATATATATATTCTTTAGGCAAAGAACGGACCCAGCCCAGCTCCAGTGCGCAGCCAGGAGGTCCAGATACACCACAGCACAAACAGGGTCCAATACTCGATTTTCAGGTAAGGTACATTTTTATTTTCCCAACACCATCGTGCAGACAAGGAGGATGGTCAACGCGTTTCGGCGATGGCCTTCAACTAGACCATAGAGTCCCGCAGTCCAAACAGTCCATTTAAAGTGATAAGTGCAAAAAGTCCCTTCTTCATTTCCTTTAAAAATAGATTAGACTGTTAACCCTGCTAATCTGTTATTTTTCAGTGGCCATTTCAAGCATCCATTTATGTGCACACTTTTACAAGCAGAAAAACATACCGGTAAAGTACCCTATGTCAAGAGGGGCAATTTCACATTTCATTTGAGCACCATCACTCTCATCTTAATTTCATGTTTAAAATACAAATTTATAAAATTACATGAAAGCGGAAATTTGGGTACAATAATGTACAATGTATTCGCAATAACTATCCTAAGATGTTACAATAAAATTCATAGCAAGACCAGGAAGAATAAGGGGGAAGGTAGACAATGTAGAGAGAAGGGTAACAATTATCTTTCGGATCAGTCAATAAGCGAATTTACTAATAAAAGTGCCATGTGCATTGTGCAAAATATCATATGTAAACTTTTTATGTGCAAATAACTTTTATGTGCAAAAACGCATTCCTTTACTTGACCAGTCCTATGTCCTTTCCCTTACAAAGTCTATCCTTTCTATCTACATATTTAGAAGAACGGAGGAAAGACAAAGTTACTAACTCTCTGTGTTTTGATCAAGCTGAAGTAGACTTTCATGAAACACGCACAGTGAGCGACATATTTAAGATTTTTCAAATTTTTGGGAAATAAAGTAAAAGAATAAATAAATCAACTTCGTTCGATCCTTCAATATGCTTTACCCTAACACCATGTTTTGATTTTATCCACATATGTTATACTCCTGTAGTCATTTTCTTATTTGCTTTCCGAGTTTTTGAATGGTTATTTATCATAGGGGTATTGTTGCATAATACATAGATTTTTATCATGATACATAGATTTTTTTTCCACTCCCCATCAAATCAACATTTTCTACATGTGTTATCCAGAGATGTTATTCTTTTACAAATGCACATATAGTTCCGCATCCAAGTTATGTCCGAAAGGATTCTCTGTACCCAGCGCCAGGATGAACCTCGATTCTGCTCTTCTTAAGGCTAAGGTTCTATCTCCTCCTCTTTCATTTGGTTTTACCAATTTTGCACCAATGAATTTGAGTTCTTGATTATTACTAGAGTGTTTCTCCAGAAAGTGTTTGGCCATTGGATAAGCGAGATCCTGATTCTTAATTGCCCTTAGATGTTGTAGTATACGTAGTTTCAATTTATTTATTGTGCTTCCGACGTATAGTTTGTGGCATGGGCATTGCAGGACATAAACTACAAATTTGGATTCACACGTTATGTGATCAGTGATTTTTTCCTTATTTCCGTTTTGTAATTGATATGAGAGAGTGTTTTTGCCGTGCTCACAGGCTTTGCATTTTGAGCATTTCCAAAAGCCAGGTGTTGTTAGCCATGATTTTTTGCCTTTCAAATTGTATGGATTGATGGTGGATAGATGACTTTGTGTGAGGATGTCACCTAGAGAAGCTGTCTTCCTGTATGTTATTTGGGGAGTTGGTGGAAGTGTTTTTTTCAATGAGTCGTCTAACATCAGGATTTTCCAATTTTTCTTTATAATCTTTTTCAGACTTCGATTTTCTGAGTTAAAGTCCATGATGATGCGAGTTGTTTCTTCATTTTCCACCTTCCCTGATGTTTCCAGTAATGTGGATCGTGGTCTTTCTTTGATTTTCGTTTTTGCCTCTTCAACAATCTCCATAGGATATCCTCTTGCCAAGAATCTTAAGCCGGTGTCTTCAATGATTTGTTCTATGTCCTCATCTTCCGAGCAGTTTCTTTTTACGCGGAGCATCTCTCCATATGGGATTCTCCACTTTAAATGTTCGCGGTGACCGCTGCTGGCATGAAGAACACTGTTAGTGGCAGTAGGTTTCCTATGTGTTTTTGTGCAAAACCGTAGATTTTTGACAAAGACTTCCACATCTAGATAGGTCACTCTGATTTTGCTACTTGATAATGTAAATGTTAGATTTTGGTCATTGTGGTTTAGATCATTTGAGAATTCTGACAAATGGTTTTGGTCTCCTTCCCACAAGACGAATAAATCATCAATATACCTTATCCAGATATGTATACTGGACTTGTACTTACTTCGTAGTATGTTTTCCTCCCATACTGCCATAAAAAGATTTGCGTATGTGGGGGCAACAGATGTTCCCATAGCAGTCCCCAGCCTTTGGAGATAAATGTCCCCATTGAAGGGAAAAACATTGTGAGTTAGGCAATAGTTTAGCATTTTCATTAGCATTTCAGAGTGTTCAAGGAAGCTTAGTGACCGCATATTCAAAGATGTCCTCACAGCTGACAGTCCATTTTGATGTTGGATGGACGTATACAACGAGTTTGCGTCTATTGTTACCATGGTTAGATTCTCATTCCAAGTCAGATTTTTTAATTTGTTCAGGAAGGCAGTTGTGTCCTTTAGGTAGGATGGAAGAGATTTCACATATTCCATCAAGAACACGTCTATAAAATGCGAGGTTTTCTCAAGTAATGAACCCATAGAACTGACTATGGGTCTGCCTGGTGGATTAATGAGGGACTTATGTACTTTCGGTAGAAAGTAAATCGTTGCTGTTATAGTGTTCTCCACCTTAAAGTACATATATTCCTCAAAATTTATGAGTCCTCTGTCTTTCCAATTTAGAAGTAGCGAATGATACTCTTTAGTCCAGCGTTCTGTTGGATTAACCTCTAACTTAGTGTAATGTTCTTGATTATTCAGTTGACGATAGGCCTCTGCAATATATTGCTGTCGATTTTGCATAACAATATTTCCGTCTTTATCTGAGGCCTTTATGGTGACATTTTGGTTATCTCTCAGTTCTTTCAAGGCCTTTTGCTCTCCTATCGTGAGGTTCCATGATGGTTTTTCATATCTTTTTTTCTTTTTAGTGAGCTGGTTTATTTCCTCTACAACAATTTCATGGAATAGATCTATTTTATTGCCAGGTGGTAGTTGTGGGCAGAATTTTGATTGTGATTTGAGCCCACTCTCTCCACCTTTGTTAGTCTTGATGCCTTCCCTCCTGCAGATATCGAGATCAGTTTGATTGGTAATAGACTCAGGAGAGTTATTTCCTATAGTATCAGTCTGTCGATTTGACATTACCCTCAAAGCTGTTAACTCCTTCCGTGTCAACAGGGATGTTTCAGTAGGTATCACACGTGAATTGGATTTATTGGGGGGTCTCTCTTCAAAGTGCTTCTTTAGTTTCGCTTTGCGACAGAATTTATATAAGTCAATACGGAAGATGGGGATGTCCATTTTAGTGTTTGGGCAGAAAGAGAGTCCTTTATTTAGAAGACTAATATGATCCTTATTCAAAATCATGCTTGAGAGATTTATAACCAAGTCTTTATTGTGTGCCATCTTTTTTATTTTTGTTTTTTCTTTTCTTCTCCTCTTTTGGGGCTTGTTCCTTCTTTTGCCATGTCTGGTTGCAGGGGATTTGATCCCCTCCCTCTTCCCCATGTCGTCCCTCGTGCTCTTCCTCGTTGTTGCGTCTCCATTTGGGCTAGCCTCATTTCCCCACAAAAATCCAACTTGGCCAAATCTGATTCTTCATCTGTTGAACTTGGGTCAGAACTATCATAGACGCCCTGATTGTCATGGCTGATGCATCTGTCCATAGCTGCTCTGTTTCGTAATGAGTCATATTTCCTGGCGAAGGTGTATATTCTGCCATTTGCGTAATATATGCGATCTCGGTTGAACTTGCTCGCTTTTTTTTTCCACATCCGTTTCATGTTTAAGAATCTTTTTCTCCATGGTTTCCAACAATTCTTTTTTCTCCTCATTCTCAGGATATTTATCCAGCTGTTTTTCAAGTTCTTGAATTTTCTCCAAGATTCCCTCTAGTTTACGTTCAGCATGTATAATTAATGTCTTCATGAGTTTTAATGAGCATTCATTAGTATCCATTTGCCATTGTTTAATCAAATCCATGTCTAGGTCGTTAAGTGTAGGCATAATTAAAATTCTCAAACCCCTGGGAACTCTTTTGAATTTAATATATTTTTCTAGGGTTGTTTTTTCCCACCACTTATTGACCTCCATTATTTTGGCCTGTTGTAGCTCTTTAATGATGTTCTCTATTGATCTCTTTTTTATATCTGAAGATGTTGCTGTACTAGTTGAACTTTGGGGAGCTTGGGCCACCATATTGTCATCCAACAATTCGTTTGCTCTCTGCGCACGATTTGTCATCCTTTCGGCCATTTTTTTATTTTTTTCTCTTTTTTTTTTATTTAGCTCTGTTATTTAGGGTTAATAAGGTATTCTTAGATGTCTGCACTGCATGTTGTTATAATTTTTTTCGTTTTTTAATTGTTATTTTCCTTTTTTCGAGTTGCCTCTGTTCCCTTGGTTTGCTCGTCTTATATTTATGGGCAAGCCGGTCCAACGTAATGCCACTCGTTAATCTGATGTAGGCTCAGTGATTGATCGCAGACGCCGCAAAAGTGCTTCGGCTTCGGCTTTCCTAGTCTACAAGCGGTTACTGACACAGGCGGCTTTCAGGGGCTGATGGGTTCAGTACGGGCGAAACACTACCTCTCCCCGCTGCGTGAGCAGTGCGGTAGGCGGTCACACCACGCCTCCCTCCGCAGTCCCGTACTCACCGCCCGGTTATCGCCGCTCGTAATTCCAATCACTTCCGATGTTTTCTGGAAATTTGCTGGGACCGTAAAGCTTGTGTAGTGGCAGAGGAGGCAGCTCCAACCAATATATATATATATATATATATATAAGATTTATATTTGGTTTCTGGCTTACACTGCTCCAGTTAGTTCATGTGTGGAGTGGACATATGCCACAGAAGAACCTCTGTTCACTTAAAAGATATGAAGACAATGTCTCCCATTCCTATCCTTCTTTTTTCATTCTCTAGCTGGGCTACCATTAAAGATCAATAAGTATACAAGTCTGCCCTTGACTGTATCATTTTCATAAGAAAAGAGATACAATAGACAAATGTTCACAATGCTTGGAAAGGTAACTATTGCACCAATGAGTGATATATGAAGTGATTGCTTATTCATTTGATGGCTGGGAGGGTGTTGTAACAGCACTTGGATACCCCCTAAGTGATTAGTCATGGTCTACAAATAACACTTGATTGTTTGGTAGGGTGCAGTAACAATTTTTTTAATTTGATTTGTAATGTTTGGGGCTGATTGATGGACCTGCCTAAATTCAAGCCTTACTTTCACATTTCACTATGATTACTTACATGGTTCTTTTATGTATTTTTTTTATGTTCAGGTTTAATGTTACTAGGTTACCAAATCTACACTTTTCTTGTTCATCAACACTATAGGTCTATCTTATTCAGGTAGGGAGCAATGGGGCATATGTATCAAGCCCTTTTCCCGTTCGCAAACGGGCCGATTTTCAGAATTGGCCCATTTGCGAACAGGAAAAGGTCTTTTGGGATGCATCATCTCAAAAGGGCATTGCAAATTAGAGAATTTCAAAATTTGCGATTCTCTATTTTGTGATTTCTTTTTAGGAATCGCAAATTGTGATTCCTTAAATGCGAAGTAGAAAGCACCTAAGTTGTGTGAATTTGGAATCAGAAATCACAAATTACCAACAACTGACAGTTGATTGTAATTTGCGAATTCTTTGAAAAAAGCCTTTTTTTGCTTTTTTCAAAGTGCCATGTTTCACACATACATGCCCTAAGGGCATGTATGTGGGCCACATGTGCACACATGCTCATTTCAGGGGTGCATCAGGGTGTCCTTATGACACCCTTGCAACCTTGAAATTGCATTCTCAATTTGCGATTCTCTAATTGCAAATGACAAATTGAGAATGTCTTCCTGTTTATTCCCATGGGCCTCTACGCCCATAGGAGTGAATCGGAAGGTATTCCTTAATTGCGAATCGCGATTTGCGATTCGAAATTAAGGAATATTAAGGAATTGCAATTATTATTGTGATTCCTACATACCTAGCATTTTGCGATTCCTTAATAGCAATTCGCTTAAAATCGCTATTAAGGAATCGCAAAAGGGCTTGTTCATACATATGCCCCTAGGCCTATCTACTTCAATGGGAAAGCACATGACTCAACTAGGCCTACTCCTGTTGACTGGAGAGAGGTGGGTTGATTAGGAAACTGCAGAATAGTGGTTCTAATGTTAAACTCTAATTAAATGGTTGTGATCTGAGGGGACTGCCATTGGACACACCACATGATGAACATACACAGATAGGTATTATTGACCTTTGTGAGATTGATCAACCAGGTACCTGCAGCTACTTGTTCTGGATTGGTTGTAAGAGATGGGTCTCTTTTCTCAGTCAATCTCAAACAACTGCACCAGCCAATGTTCTGCCCTTTTGAGCCTCATCCTCCATGAAGCTAACCTAGAGCTCACAATGTTGACATTCACTGTTTTACATTCCACAGGCCTTCTCATCTTCTCCATGAAAGCTCAATAACACTCCTGCTTACTGGACTGGTTCAGCTCTGCACCCAAGATGGGCATTCCAAGAAGAATGCTGATGCACTGTCCATTTTTGCCATTTATATACAGAATTGTTTTTCTTTTCATAACAGATTCACTTATTAGAACTGCGTGTATCCTTCTTTTTTTATTTTTCAACCTTGGAGAACTTGACAATTGGATAACGTGGTACTCTGTGGCTGAAGGGCGGTTTGCAATTAGTAACGGAACTATCTTCTTTCTCCACGGCATATGTGATGATGATTTGCTGCTTGATGAATGTTGTGCTTGTTTTTGTCTCACCTTCCCCAACCCGTCATTCCCATCTATTCATGAAACACCTAATCTGGAGAGGATAGGAGAAGGGCATTAACTAACTAGTATACAAGTATCACTGATTGGTGGTTTAGTGCTGCAAAACCTCATCAAGCAATAAAGTCAAACATATAGTTAGTTTTCCATGCCCATTCTGTTAGTGGGGTATACTGGACTGCAGGAAGAGGTAAGTTAAGTACTGAATAACAAATGCATGCAAGAGTCTTCAACTTGAAAAAGTCTAGGGTGAAAATTGGATGTACAGTATGATGTATAACAATTTCAGAGAACAGCTTCTTGTCTTGCTCTCACCACTAAACCAGAATGCTACATTAACTACAATGTAAAGACAGATACTAAAGATAAAGCGCTTTTATTTGTTTTTGCATAGGAAAATACACCCTCTCTACCCAAAACAGGCCCTACCCCTCCCTGTAAACGCCCAAAATTGGCTCTTTCCCCAAAACTCCCCTTCTCACCATTTCTACCCCTCCCTGCAAAAACCTAGAAATATCCCTTTCCCCAACTCCCCTTCCCACTCTCTCCACCCACAACAGGCCCTTCCACCAAAGAAAGTTTAATAAAAGAGGTCCTTAAGTGCATCCAATTCCTTTTGAATATCAGCCACCTCTTCGACAAGGTTCTACTGTCCACACCTAATGAGCACTAGCTCACAGAGGAAGCGGTGAAGGAGACAGTCAGATGATGACAAGGAAGGAAGGTTCCTGGAGTTCTGGCCCCAGCTGACATGTGGACCATAGCTGCAGGTAGCAGAGGTGACATTGCCGGGTTACAGGAGGCACAGAATGGTGGCCCAAAGAACAAGAGGCCCTTGCCTACTCCAGCTCAAATGCCACCAATCTGCTGTTTTAAGTAGCCATAGCATTCAACCTATGATGCAGAAGGTGAGCAGCTATCTCTAACTGGGATGGTTGACTGGTTCCAACAGCCAGAGTAGCTAAAGAATGTCTGAAAAGAACACAAAGTTGGCCAGCATGAGTGAGGAAAATCTTACTCCCGACCACCCCCAGGCAAAAATTCTCAATGCGCACACTCACAGATGGTCGCTGCCGCTCACATTGAGAAATCTTCCGTTTGCATTGCGAAAGCTCCCCCTTGAGTAGCAGAAAGAGGTACACCCTCTTGCGCTGTACATGGTGCCGTTCATGCTGATTTTACAGCTCAGGACAAACACCTGGCCTTTAATTCAGCATGAATAGTGTGACGTTACACACTCCATGGCCTGTTAAATTCCGCGTAGCACAGCAAAATATTTTGGTCACTTCGCAAAGTTCTGCAAAGCGGTACCCCTCAAACTCGGCCCGACCTAACCCTGGGTCCAAACTTAAGGGCTGATAGAGTCTGACAGATAGGATACTCCGTTATGCATGCGGCGGCTAACAGATATCCTACCCACCGTTTTACAGTAAACAGTGCATAAAATATAAATGATACACTGTAGTACAGCTAACGGGATATTTTACTTGTCACGTTTGTCACAGAATATCCCATCCACCTAACTCTTAATCAGGCCCTTAGTCCCACATTACAACCTGGCCTCCACCACAATTTATTTTCAACACATTTCTTCATTTGGCAGTGGGGAAATTTAGGCTATGGAAAGGTAAATTAAAAGGACTGAAGTATATAGAGGTTTCGGTATTGATTAGTTGGTGTCACTGATCATTTACTATTATGTTACTTAGTCAAATTGGTTGATGAAGGGAAAAAAGTTGGAACAGTACATCTATAATGGAAGTCATGAAAAAAGTCAATTGGGCAGAAAAATGTGGTGCTTGCTGTGATCGAATTGACATTTTTGGGTAGACTGGAACTGAAAGAATGAAGAAGTGAAGTACTAGGTGAGTATTTGGGCACCGTGAAAGACACCTTGTCCTTGGTTTTTATATATTGCAGACTTCATACCACGCTGTTAGCTGAAGCAGACAGACATTTTATTGCCTATACTGCATTGTTGAATTAACCCACCCTGCAGTTTTAGCTCAGGAAGGTGATGGTCAGGATATCTCGCTTAACGAATACATTATTGCCCATATGAAGGCAATGTGACTTACCACGTGTCCTTGACTCTACTGGGACTACTTCCCCTCCCCCAACTTGGGCCTTCTCTGCCCTCCCTGGCTAGCTGGTGCTGGCAACGGCACTGGTGGACTTTGCATCTATACAAAAAGATATTGGACCCATTTTAGATACCGGATTATCCACCAAAGTAAATATTTTGTGCAAGGTACAACAGCAAAACCTCACTAAAGTTACGTTAGCATTCAGTATCTTCTAACGAAAATATCACTTTGGGAGGATTGGTTGACAACATTTGAAAAACCAAGTAGTCAATCAAAAACTTTAGAATGAAAAGCAATGAAGGGGTGGAAGAGAAAGCAAAGGACATATGGTATTGGTTGGTAATGGTATCTCTTTCCTACCACACTGCACTGTCATGGAAACTGACAGTATAAGACAACACTGGGAGTCTATCACCACTCTATCTCAGTCCCTGTACTTTTTGACTGTTTGCACAAGAAAGCATTCTTAAACAATATGTTTTGTGAATACGTTCCTTTGAAAGTACTGCACAAGACATTTAAAAGAGTGGAGAGAGAAAGCTTACTTAAAAAGGAAGCAAAGAAAGATACAGACAAGAGAAAGTCACCTATGGACACAGGAAATATATACAACAGAGGGAAATGCAGGGATACCAAATATTAGGTAGGGTAGTTGAAACTAAAGTGAATATAGAAGGCCATAATATACTAGTGGGAAGCAAGACTTACTGGGGCTAGCAGAACCACCTGTCATGGCACTGGTGGTGGTAATGGTGGTGGTATCCGTCGCTGCAATGCTGGTGGTGGTAGCAGTCACTTGGCCCTAGGATGCCCTGTTCCCTGTGGATCCTTATGAAAGAAATACAGATAAAAAGAACAATTATTGGTAGTTGTATCTACTAAAAAACATTTTTACATGCACAGCATTGTACTTTTTTAAATCAGATAACCTATTCCTAGTTTCCAGCCCTAAAATTACATTTTGAACTATTTATTAATTCAACAAATGATCTTTGCTTCTCCATACCAACTATTGAAGGGAAAAGTTGGGCTAACATTGCTTACTGCACCTCAGAGATATTGGGACTGTATGAGCTACATAAAGCCACAGGGAATGCAAACCCCCTGAAATACTACTATCCTGATAACGGCATCCCTTAAATCAGCCCAAATGAGCACCTGTCCCACACTAGAACAGAATCATGGCAGTATCATTCACTGTATTTCACTGGTCCTAGACCCTCCCTGTTAGGCTGACACAATGCACTACTACTCTGGAAACCAGGGCCTTGATTTATCAAGGGGTTGTGTTGTCCTTGGGCCATTCTGATTGCTATTTTGATCCTATCCCTCTAAACTGATCCTCATGGCTGTGATCATCTTGGTACTGATCTCCTTTTCCCTGATATTCATTTTTCTTGTCACCCTTATCTTCCTGGACTAGGTACACCAGGTTCTGGTCTTCTTTGCCCTATTCCCCCTGTTCTCCTTGAGCTGGTCTCCCTGGTCTTTTGATTTCTGGTCATCTAAGAGCTTATCAGTCTGGCTATTGTTACATGACTCCCAGATCTCAATTCCCTCATCATTCTGATACTCTTGTTTGTTTTCATACTACTTGTGCTTCTTGTGATTCTGTGCCAATTGGACCTGATCCTCCTAGTCCTTATAGTCTGGGTTAAACTGGGCCTAGTTCTCCTCAATCTCGTCATCCTAGCCAACTAATCTCCTTGGTGCTAGTCAGCCTGGTCATTCTTCTTTGTGCCCTTCCATGCTGGTCATCATAAACCCTATGTTCTGGCAATCCCGTCCCCTCATGATTCCCCCAGTGTTGGCCCTACCAGTGCTGATTGTTGCTGGTCCTGGAACTCAGTCTCTCTGTGCTGCCTAGTCCTAGTATCCTACATACTGGTCCTACTGGTACCTTTGGTCTAAATGGCTTCTTATGTTCTGGTCCTCTGAATCCAAAGTCAAATTCGACTTTATTCGATCACGAATAATCATAAAAGACACATATCAGAATACAGAATAGATTAAAAAAACATATAAAAATACATAATAGCTTTTCCTAAAAAGATATTAAACATCTCATAATCGAATCTTTTGAAATCTAATCACATGTCAGCAATACAATGATTATACATCCTTTCCTCTAAAAACCAGATAAAAAAGGATGAATACATTATATCCATAGTTACACACATTTTCGTAACAAGCTTCATTCTTATGGGCAAAATAGATTAGAGAACCTAAAAACACAGTGCACTCAACATTTTCATGTTATGTGGATCCCTGCAGACTAATCCTTCTAAAGGCCCACGTCCAACTCCAGAACTTGGCATAGAAATAACTATGACTTCACTAGTATCAGTTTTTATGATACGCATAGCCGTTTGAGAAGATCTTGTTCCTAGTATAGTACAAACCGGCTTGAGCCATTTATGACGAGGACCCTTTGTAAGGAGGGCACACAAACAAAACATGCGATAAGGTCTGATCCTCACATGGGCAGAAATGACATTTTATATCATGACTGGTCCCCCATTTTTTGGTAAAAGATTTTAGGGTTAGAGAGCCCACTCTAAATTACTGATAGTTTACTATTGCATGGGCTCGTAATGGTGTCCCAGTAGGCCTCCAACCTGTATTCTATTTTGTGTTCCAGGAAGAGACCAGTTAGGGAAACACTGTTCACCCGAGACAGAGACCTTCGGCTAACCATATCCCTATATGAGGCTTTTAAATCTGTTTTTGAAGGGGAATGATTCCCTTAAGGGTTCTCCCATAGATGTGCAAGGCCAATAGCCAATAAGGTAGCCTTCATTTTTTGTAACCATGTGAATTTATTGGATTTATCAGCATCTCTTATGTGCTTAACTGCTCGTGCATAAGGGGATAACTCCGGGGTGATCCAAAGTCTTCGCCAATAGGCGAGAGATCTGAAACCCGCAGCTTCCTCAAAAGAGATGCAACCCAGACCTGCAAATAGTGGTCTGAGTGGTGTCGATTGTGAAAGGCCGGTCATTACACTCAAAAATCTGTTCTGTGCTTGGGCTAATAAAACTAGATTTTCAAAGCCCCGAAGTTCAGCGCCATAAATAATTGAGGCTCTGACCTTCCCTTGACAGATAGTTATAACAGGAGCAACTGGTTTAGTTTTGGATAGCTGGTGTTCTTGTAGAAGGGCCCCTGCTCATAGGTTGTGCCTTAGAACTAACAAATCCATCTGTGGCTTCCAGTTCATCCGTTTGCCCATAGTAACACCCAAATATGTGAATGAGTCAGGTTGTTCCAAGGACGAATTATTCATTTACATTCTAGCTTTCACACTTTTATGTTTATGTAAGACCATAAACTCAGTCTTGTCAACATTGACTACTAGATCATGGTCATTACAAAAAAGGCTAAAACGGTTGAGTGCTCTTTGCAGACCAGCTTGAGTTTTAGACAGAATCAGAGTATCGTCTGCAAACATTAAAAGAGGAACCCTTGATCCAGCAAGAATAGGAGCGTCCGTAGCATAATCGGTATAATATGAGATAACATTGCCAAACACCCTTGTACACAGAAAAACGTTCTGTTAATTCACCCTGTTGACCCCATCAGACTTGGGCATAGGTAGATTCATGTAGTTTTATAATAGAATTTAGGATTTCCGCGGGCAGCCCTTTTTTCTTAAGACTGTCCCACAGCTTACTGCGGGGCACTAAATCAAATGCAGATTTAAGAGCTATAAATGCTGCATACAGGGTCCCCCCGCTAAAATCACCGTGTTCCAATACATCAACACAAATCTGAAGACTTGATCAATAGTGCTAACATGGGAGCGAAATCCTGCTTGATAGGTGGATAAAAATTCCAGTGTCATCAATCCATTTATTAACCCTGCATAGCACTAATTTGGTCTGCATTGTGTCTTTAAGGCTTATCTGCCGATAATTGGATGGGCTGGCACGATCCCCCTTTTTAAAAATGGGAATAATTTCTGCCCCACGCGAGGATTCCGGAATGGGAGCACCTCTGACCAAGTAGTTCACAAAAATAAAAATATACTTGATCCAATTCTCCCTGACAGATTTAAATATATCTGCCGGGATACAATCCGGGCCGGGGCCCAACCTGCGGTTACCCCCTCAAGAGCACGCTCAATGTCCCTTATAGTAAATGTTAAGGCTGTCTCCGGGGCTACACATTTGTACTGCCCAGGACTGTGTGCAGGGGATGAAAATTGGGTTTGATAGTGTGCAACCCAAACCTCTGGGGGGACATTGTTAACTCGTGCCGGACCGGGGTGGTCACTACCCCACTTGATTAGTTGAGAGAATCGGCACAAATATTTCCTATTTCTAGCGTCTAGCAAGTCCCTCCATCTGTTTGATAATATCCTATTACTTCAGAGCCCGTTGGTATATGTAGGGTTACCTTTACTATCTGATCTTGATCTACCATTGAGAGCCCAAAGCTCCCTCTCAAGTGTTAGACTTTTCAACTGCAGGGCGGTTTTTGTTCATTTCTTGATTGGAGCTAGTGTCAAGGACGGGTCACCCCAAATGGGCATCCTCATCACAGGTACGGCTACTGTCTTCTAGGCCAAGAGGCTAGAATGTGCAGTTAAAATCCCCTGCAATGACCCAGTTATATGACCCTTTTAAAGATTTGATAAATGAATCTAGGCTGGAGATGGTCAGTGATGCTTTACCACCCACCAGCCTTCTACTGTAAACATGTATCACTATATACTCAGGGTCATACTCAGGGGTTATTTTAATAGCCAGTAAATCCTGATTATCAGTCCCTAATTCTTCTACCTGGTAACCCGCCCGTTGTCTAACCCACACAGTTATTCTACCAGAGAGTTGTCCTTTAGTGCTTGTGATTGCTGGCTTACTAAATGCCAGATATCCTTGCCGAAGAATTGTACTCAATGACCAGGTCTCCTGAAAGGCAATAATATCATAGGACTCCATTGAATTAGACCAATCAAAGGAGCCAATCTTCAATTGTAGCCCAGCAATGTTCCAAGATACAATCCTCAATGTACTGGGGCTTAATATTATGTGCTGTTCTATCTGTAACTTATCCTCTCCCACTGAGACCCGCTAGTTGGCACTAAGAGAGTGCCTGAATCTATCACATGGGGAGTAACAATTTGATTAGGGGTATTCTCTATTCTTGGTATTTCTACAGGTGGCAGTCAAACACAGGCGTCTAGCCCAGACAAGGGTGCAAATCTATTGGCTAGTTTAGGGTAAAGGGGTCAGCCTATACCACTATGAGGGACACTACGTATCCCCCCGCCTAGCGGGGAATGATGGGAATAAACGAACCCTAGGGGCAGAATAGAGATTTTACCGTGACAATACCCTTTGTCCCTGCTCCCCAGACATTCCATTAAGAGTCTAACTACACAATCATTGTTAAAGTTGGCAATCACAGTCACCCCCCCATCCTTGATGGAGTGTCCAACCCAAGTCGAACGTCTAGCCATTATCAATTGGTTACAAATATCCCACCCGTGCCCCTACATCCTTCATATGTACACTGAGCCAGTGCATTGTTTTTGCCATTAACTGCTCGGTAGATTCGATTTGCCCAGGATGTAGGGGAGGGACATTCCTCAGAACCACCACCAGTGGAGCGGCTGCAGGTGGAAGATGTAAAGCCTTGTGATATTTTCTAGGGAGGCTGGCAATCAAGCAATGATGCACTACTATAGAGCCGTGACCAGGTCTCCCAGGGGCAGTAATAGGTTGGTTATCTAGACCACAAATATTACTTGCTATCCTTGCTGACCTTAAACAGGATTTATCACCCTCTACCCTCGGAGTACTTGGAATGAGCTGGGCAAATTCACTAGATGTATTCGCCATCTCGCCTTCATAGCCTCCATGTGCCACTACACCAACGTCTGAGACAATACCAGCCCCATCATTCCTACTGGATGGTATAAACATTGAATTAGATGTAATTGGGGCGGCTGATGGGGGAATGAGATTTATAGGATTTTGCGACACATTTCGCAACACATTTGTTGTCATTACAGAGGACTGAAGATTTCCCCCAGTGAAGTTTTGATGGAGCTAAAATTAGACACAGCAAGCATTTCAAAATTAGATAATTTTTTCTCAATTGATGACAGCCTCTCAAGAATAGGCGACATATATGCCGTAATTAGAGCCCCCAATTTACCGCAAACATCCTCATTGGCTTGGGGCGAGGAAACACCAACTGGATCTAAGTCTAGGCCGCCCAATGAAGGGGTGATTGTCAGAGGCTCTGATATTGTTGGCAATACTGTAGACACAGACCCACCATTCTTATTCGTTTTAGGCACCTTTGCATTTTTTTGCCTTTGGGGGCCCCCTCCCCGCTTCCTCTTAGTGGCCGGCTCTGGTACTTGTTCAATAGCTTGGGATATGGATTTAGGCACGGACCTTGTAGAAACACGAGGAAGTGCACTGCAAACAATACCCTCTTGCCCTGAATCGGCAGGTCAAGAACTGAAGGAGACTCCCAAATTATAGAAATGTTCGCCGGTTCCTGAAGAAGCTGACTGTTACCTCCTCCCAGTTCAAGGGGGTTAGTGCCTGTAAGCAAGTAATGTTCAGGAGATTGTACAGACATCGGACCTCCCAACAACAGTCATTTAGATTGCAGGGGGTCTAGCGATAGGCGACGCTCAGCCAGGGCAATTTCGTGGGATAATACAGAAGAGGCTCTAATTATAAACTGATCCAGCGTCCCTGCCACGCTTCCGCCCATTATGGCATTCCTCCCCTTTCTCTTGCGGGTGGTCATCATGAGCAAAACACTGTATCAGCAGCTGTCCCTGGAAATCAATCCCCACACGAGGTGATAATACACAGATGGACTGATATGGACTGACCTTAGTGTATTGCAGGGATTAGAGGGGGGATCCGGCCTCTACTGGTCTCTTCCGGGCTCAAACGGGCCCGCCCTTGGCCCAGGCTTCACCTGGCATGCCCACTCGCATCCCGTGTAGTAGAAGCACTGACTATATGAGCGGCGGTCGCGGTGGATGTGAAACGTGCGGCTCCTGCAACAACTCGCGCTGTTTCCTGGGCTTAGAAGTCCGGTGATTTTGCAGCAGCAGCAGGCAGGCAACAAGGATACAGCAAGGATTTCTGTGTCAATAGATTCAAAAAAGCACCTCACTGTGGAAATTAGAGGGGAGCTGGGAGCTGGAAATAGCCGGCTCTTCTCTGGGGTTTTACCATGTGCCTTCCTCACACACTCGGCAAGATACAGTCACATTCATTGAGCCACATCAGAATTGGCCACTATGGAATCCGAGGAAAAAACACCAAACACCAAACTCCAGAACACCAGACAACAAGGGCCAAATCTGCTGCTGGTTGTCAGGCAGGTTGTGACAAGTCCACAGGTAAACAGGTCGCTGGTTGAGTTCCCAGGCGGATGGGTGATTCGGCAAATAACTATGTGCAAGACGTCTTCCTTCACCTTCCACTTCACCGTGGCTCTCGGCGACTCTTATTTTTCACCTCCACTCTGCACACTACACACCACCGCGCATTGCTCCTTGGGTATGCAGCAGTGTTTTTTCGGCCCGTGTGTCTTTTGGCCCCCGCTACGCTGCGTTTGGAGCAGGGGAAAAAGGCAACGATCTCAGTATCCTCGCTCGGCGTCTTGCTTACTTGCTGCGGACCCGTTCAAACGGTGTGGTGGCCTGGTGAGGTGAAACACAGACTGGATCACCCCTCTCAATGACTCATCCACTCCAAGTTAGTAGTCTATATGCACAAAATGGTAGGGTAAGATATATCCCAGGAACAATCTTTGACTATCTCCGCGTTATGGGGTGAATGCCTCTGTGGCTGCAGTTGCTGTGACTGGAGATAGTGACTGGAGGCAGTTGATGATAGTTGATAGCGATGAATTTGCGGGGGCCATGGTGAGCCAGGCACTCAGGGAGGGCCGCTTCACCCTGCTTTACCCCACGCAGACTTGGCTCTCATTCTCAATTGGCGTGTCTGCCCACCTCCTATTGCTGAGCAATGCTCACCATCGGGCTGGGCACAGGCATAGACATGCGACGCCTCCTCCAGTGCCAGCTATGTTTCCGACCTCTCTCCTGCTGCAAAAGGGGTCAAGGAGGGTCGGTGACACCCAGGGATGCCCCTGGGGTAGAGGCAACAGGAGACACTCAGCCACGGACAGAAGCGGCTGAACGCGGCACTCAACCGCTGCCCCACGGACCAGTCGGCCAATCCACCGCACATTCACCAAAAAGCATGTAGAGCAGTCAGTGGGAAGACCAACTGGAGCTGGCAGTTTAGTGGCAGTTCAGGAGCTTTTTTTGGCTTCCTCCTGCTCCTGCTTCCGCACCTCGCACTGTGCTATGCACTCCGCAGTCTGAACGAAAAAACCTCTGAATCCTTTTCTTCCTGATTTGGATTGTCCTGGTCCTCCTGGCTTTCTTTCTTGTGTCCCTGATGCTCCTTGTACTACTCCCACTGGTCCTGGACCTCTTGTTTCAATTAATCATATTTTAGTTCTCCTTAGCCGTATCATTTAGGCCCTGTTTCTCCTGGCCACCATTGTCCAGTCCCCCTGGTGTTCCTCACTCAGATTTGCCTTCTATCTATGATCAATCAATCTGTCCACATGATTCTCCAGGCCCTTGTCCTCAGGCCCTGATCTTCATGGCCCTTTTAGCCATGTTCCCAGTCCCCCTGGTCATGATCCTTTTAGTCCACTTAGTCCATCTTGCTCTGTTCCCTCTAGGGTCCTTGGAGCTGGTACTGCAGGTCATCCTAGTCAGTGAGTGTCCTGAGTATCCTGGCTTCTGATCGTACTGGCCATTGCCCGCCTGACACATGATCTTCATAGTCCTCTTCAGTCTGATCCAGATGCTCCTTTTCCTAATTCTACTAGTCCTGATTTTCATTGTCCTGGATCTGCAGTAACAGGTCCTGGCCTATCACTAACCATCTTAGCCATTCCTAATTCTCTAAATCCTCCTGTTAATGCTAGCCCTAGAACTAGTTCCTGGGATCCCTGGTCCTGGTCTATCTGGTCGTCATTCCCAGTAATCTCCTGCACCTTGTCCTCTGGATTCTTCTTCTTCTGTTCACAGTCTCTTAGTCCTGGACCTTATTATTGGCCTCACCCTAATACTGATTTTCATTTCTCCTGCTATCCCCCTATTGTGTATCCAATCCCCCTGATTTGCTTGTTTCCACTCCTTCTGTTCCCGGTCTACCTGGTGCATGTAGTCCTGGTCTTCTTAGTTCTGGTACTCATTTCTCTGGTCCTCCAGATGTGCTTTTATGTTTTTGGTCCCATTGGTCTTGGTATTCCTCAGCCCTCCTAGTTCCCCAGTCTTCCTGCCCCATCCTAATCCATCCTACTAGTCCTCATTGTCTCCTGACTGGCTTGTTCCACATTGCTCTTGTCTATCTGACCTTGGAACCCTCTGTCATGATCCTCTGGTGTTTGGACGTCCTTGTTCCCCTAACCCTCACCCACCTAGACAATCATGGACCTTCTCATCAATGTGCCACTGGGTATGGACATCCTGGTCCTTTTTATTTGCATTGGTCACGCTGGTCTATGGCCTCCCAACCCTGCATGCATGGGTCTTTCCTAATTGTGGTCTTCCCTAACCTGGCCCTTCTGTCCCCTGGTTTATCTCTATCTGAACTCTGTTGTTCTGGTCTTCCCCTTCTTTCTAACTCTCCTTCCCATTGATTTTCTGGTACTGGTCCTCTTGGGGCTGTACACCTGGGCCTGCCACTCCTGGACTTGGCATTGTTCCTCCTTTGTTTCTGATCCCAACTGGTCTTGCATACTCCTGGTCTTCATGGATTACATCTCCCTGGTTATGGTTCTTCTTCTCCTGCTCTTCATGAACCTGGCTGTGCTAGCTCTCCTGCTGGTCTACCTTCTGGTCATTATCCACCTAATGGCCAGCTCCTCCGCTTTTGGCCTGCTTCATACATTCCTGAGGCCCCCTCCACAATGATTTTAGCCGGAAAAGCCTCCAAGCCTGTCATTCAGAAGTTTAATATTGTTTGTTTGACTTCTAAATTTCTTTAATTGGTTAACACTGTCAATGACTAAAGTGAGAGACCATTATAGACAGAACCCAGCTCACTGAAAACACTGCTTAGCATGTTAGAAAAAAACAGTTCCTAAAACATATTGAGTAGATGCTTAAAATGAGATAGTGGCTTTAGGAGCCATTCATGATCATGGGACCAATAAGCACGTATGCCCAAATCCCTTTCTGCTGAATGAATGGTGTAAAACAAATGTGTGTATTCATCTGGTAACTGGATGAAGACACTTTTCTCATTAATTACCCAAATGCATTGCTTACCTGTCTCCTACTTTTACTGTAGAACCGAGTCACAAGAAAAACATAGAAAAAAGATTAAAAAAGAAGAAAATGGGGCAGGGTAGAAACACCCTGACCCCCTAGTCCTGCTTAGGGGGTCCCACAAGGACCGCCAGGCCCCCCCAAAAAATATATATAATATATATTTATTTTTTTAAACGTCCAAATGAGTGCTGGGCACGCATATCTGTATGATTTTTAAAAAAAAATGAAGCAGGGGCTTCTCCACTTCATTTAAATGAGCCCCCGGGTGGGCCAGGTTCCCTGGGCAATCCTATAATTATATTGCATGTGCCTGTGGGGCCCTTCAGCCCCGGGGACCAAAACCTCCCTGGGGCTATGTAAATTTGATGCAGGAGAGCACACAGCCCTCCCGTAGCCCCGGGGACTGCCCCCTCCCCGGGGATTGTTTTGTAATTAGTGGGAGGCGTCCAAGGCCCCCCGAGCCCCGGGGACTGCCACCCTGGGGCTTTAAATAAATATGGAGGGGGGCCTTGCGGGCCCCCTGAAGCCCCGGGGACCACCCCCTCCCCGGGCTTTGAAAATAGAGGGAGGGGGGCCACACGGCACACCTCTTGGAGCCCTTGATGGCCTTAGGGACCGCCACCCACCAGGGCCGGCTCCTGCAATGTCCCGGGGTGCCCACCCCCAGGACATTGCTGTTTGCTATGACAGGGTGGGAGCACGTCTCCCGCCCTGTCTTAGTAAACCCTAGTTTGCTTTGTTGAAGCGAGAGGAAGAAAACCTGCTCTCTCTTCAATGAAGCACAGCAGTATTGCTTTTGGGCATGGGGAGCTGCATGTTAGCAGCGGCCCTTGCTCAAAAGCAATGCTAGCTCACGCAGGAGGCGGGCAGCTGGCGGGACCGTGGGGGCATTGGGGCTCCCCCCATGGTCCCCAACAGAGAGGCCAGGCCCGACCAGAAGTGACATCGGACGGGGCCACGCGGCCCCCCTTAAAAATAAAATAAAAAATATGGAGATGTGGGCATGCCTCGGGGATAGGGTCCCTGAGGCGAATGTAAATTGAAAGTGGACATTTTTTTTCAAAAAGTTTTAGAGTTGCGACTCTGGCACGGATTTCAGCTCTGACCCCTAGTGTGAATGTGAAGGGTGCGCAGCTCTCAGCGCGGCCCCTAGTGTGAACATGAAGGGTGCGTGGCTCTCTGTGTGGCCCCTTAGTGTGAACGCGATGGGTGCGTGGCTCTCAGCGCAGCCCCCTAGTGTAAACACAATGGGTGCACTGCTTCTGAAGTCGCAATGGGTGCTCCACTCCAAGCATAAAAAATGTTTACAAAAATTGTATAGCTAAGTTATATGTTGGGTTACTGGGTGGCTCTAAAAAGAGCCCTTGTTTTTATTGGGAGATGTTTGTAGCTACATGTAAGTGCTGATGCAGAGCCTTAGGTTGTTGAGAAGGACTCTGTTTCCTTTATCTGTGAAGTGAACACCTTCACTCCTGTAGATGCCATCCATATCGAAATGCAGATTTTTGTTGTATATGGAGCCCATCCTATGGTCTCTGAGATAAGCAGAAACAGCTTTATCAACATTTTTTCTAGCTTTCTCAATTTGTGTACAGAATTGATTGGAACACTTCCATTTCTGTCTTTGGTATATGATAGAGTATACAAAGACCGTTTTGGGAAAAAGCAACATCAATTCTGCAAAGGTGTTCTTCATTAGTATTTCCAACTCTACCCCAGTCAATGTGCCATGTCATTGCCACCATAGTGGACAATCATGAGGTCAGGGGGTTGGAGATGTAACAAGGTTTTAACCAAAGACATCAATTGGTGCCACTTTAATCCTCTTTGTCCAATCCATTAAATGTTCACATTTGGTAAAGATGGATCTTTGTCAATACCTCTGTGTGCAGCATACCTTTTGCATGAGGAAACATGGCTGTATCCCACAATCCACACTCTAAGGATCTTGAAGGAAAGTCTGGATGCACTTAAAAGATGTCCGTAGCTGAAGTAGGCAGTTGATAGAATGAAAGGTATCTAAAGTGGTGGCTAAGATGCAGTTTTTGAAAAAGAAGAGGAATGATTGGTTGTTTAAAAACATTGTACAGTGAAAAATAGGGTGCATGTTTTTGTCTTTAAATAACATGTTTCTTATTAGTTAGTAAAACATTTTTGAAAGGTATAGTAGATAGAATAAGCTCATATTTTGTAAAGTCAACCACAACTGCTCTTTTTATTTGCAACATTGTATGATGAACCTGAAAATATGGTGAACTTGTGACCTGTGAGTTCAGTTTAGTGTTCCATGAACTGTAGGATTGAAAGTTAACTGTGGTATTAAAATGTGAATTTGTTATAAATATTAAAGTTTTATGTTATTACAGTGAGATTTCCGTAGTCAGTGCTATTTTTCGAAGAGGTGTGCTATTAAAAAAAGTGGTAACATTATTTGGAATATATTTTTGAACTCCCGTATGTATTTGCGGCGCCATCGCTTATGGTGCACGGTGGAGGCTCGACTCCAAAGAATTCCAGAAGCAGTGTGGGCTGCGTTAGAAGTCAGTTGGCAAGGGTGGATATATGTAACAAAAAGAAATGCGTTTTAGAAATTTAAATAATCTGGGAAGCAATGTGATTTGTTATTTACATGTACATGTGTGGAGAAAGAGAGGAAAACTTTTCCATTACCGGTTTTGCTTTGCTGAGAGCAGTGGTTTATATTGATTGTGTGCATAAGAAAATCTTTTCTGAGTTCCTGATTCTTCATAACCTAGAAATCAATTTGAAAGGTGAGTTATACATTTGTTACGTGTATTATATGTTGGCTTTGTTTTTAAAGGTAAACTATAAAACATGAACTTTGAAATGTGACATATATTATTAAATGCAGAAATGTTTATTACAGTTTGTTGTAGTGTATTTAAATTTTGTTTAATATAGATTCTGTATAGTATTATGTGTATTTTGAAATATGGATTACTGATTATGGTAGTTTGTTTCAGTGTGTGGATATGTACATTTGTAGTATACTGCATAATTTTAGGTGTTCCTTTCATGTTGGAAGTGTATATGTTGAGTTAAGGTATTAGTGATTAGACTAGTTTTTCAAGTCTTTAGAGAGGTACTGTGGAAATATGCCACATACTTGTTGGTGTTTGGTTTACATTTGTTGTTTGTTTAGTGAACTTATGAGGTGTACATAGTGTTGTGGTATGGAGATATCCATACATGTTTTCAGGAATATGGTGAGCCATAGGAGAGACATGTGAACAGTTCCTGCTTTCTACTTGGCTCGGTGTAACATTATACGTAGCTGTAGAATGATAAAGCAGCAGCATAAAATTGAGTTTTGCAATATGTTTGCAGAGATATTATCTCTCAGCCAGTTTGTATGTACTCCTAAAATGTCCTAGACTTTACCCTAAGCTCATGGAGTCACTAGGCATTACCTATGCACTTGTGTAATCCCCAGACATACGTCTGCTGCCATAGATTCAACAATGCATTAGCTATACACTGGTTCAATCACTCAGGCACTATCCTTGTACTGCTCCAGTCACACTGTCAGGTTATATGCACTCTTCCAATCACTTAGGCAGTGCACATGCACTGCCTTTAGACTTTTCCAATGACATGTACATTTGTAGTTTACCACATCATTTTAGGTGTTGCTTTCAAATTGGAAGTGCAGTATCGCAAGTTTTAAGGTGTGCATGGAGTTGTGTGGGAAGTATGTCTCTACTTTCATATGTTGTGTTAAGGTATTTGTAATTAGACTAGTTTTGTATAAGTCTCTAGAGAGGTACAGTTGAATTATGCCACATACTTTTTGCTGTTGGGTTCAAATTTGAAGTTTGTTCTATGATATTATTAGGTGTACATAGTGTTGTGGTACAGAGATAATCATGCACGTTTTAGGAATATGGTGAGACATAGCAGAGACATGTGAAAGGTTCCTGCTTTGTATTTGGCTAGGTGTAACATTAAAAGTAGTTGTAAAGTGGTAAAGCAGCAGCACAAACGCATGCACTGCTGCAATCCCCTAAGCACTACCCTTGCCGTGCAGCCATCGCCCTGTCAATCCCCATGCACTCCTTCAATCACCCATCCTGCACCATGTACTTATTAAATTACTCTGCCAATCCCCAAGCACTTATAAAATCACCATGTACTGACCTTGCAGCACTCTAATCATTCAGTCAATACCTATGTACTCATGCAATGACACAGGCACTAACATATGCACTGCTGCAGACCTCTAACAAGCTCAACACTACTGATTCACTCCTCCAATTACCAAGGTAGTACCCATGCACTCCAGCAATCCACTTGTCACTCCCCATGCAGTCCTCCAATCACCCATCCAGCACCATATAGTTTTCCAATCATTCAGCCAATATCTAAGCAGTTATAAATTCACCACACACTATTTTTCACTACTGTAATCATCCAGTCAGTATCTATGTCAGTCACTAACTTGTGCACTATTACAATCCCCTGTGCACTATCCATGCAGACCTCTAACCACCTACACACTACTGATTCACTCCACTAATTACCTAAGTAGGACCCATGCAGTCCAGCAAACCCCCTGCCACTCCCCATGCACTCCTCCAATCACCCATCCAGCACCATGTAGTTTTCCGATCATAAATTCACCATACACTCTCTTTGCAGCACTGTAATCATCCAGTCACTACACATTTACTCATGAAATGACCCAGGCACTAACATATGCACTGCTACAATCCTCTGTGCACTATTCATTCAAAGCTCTAACCAGCTACACACTACTGAGTCACTTTTCCAATTACCCAGGTAGTACCCATTCACTCCAGCACTTCCCCTCTCTCCCCCATGCACTCCTCCAATCACCCATCCAGTACCATGTACTTATCCAATCACTCTGCCATTACCGAAGAACTTTTAAATTCACCATGCACTCTCTTTGCAGTAGTCTAATCATCCAGTCAGTATGCATGTTCTCAAGCAATGATCCAGGCACTAAATATACTCTGCTACAATCCCTCAAGCACTAGCCTTGCAGTGCAGTCATCACCCTGTCAGTGCCCATGCACTCCTTCAATCACCCATCCAGCATCATGTACTTATCCAATTACTCTACCAAACCCCAAGCAGTTAAAAAATCACCATGCACTGTCCTTGCAACACTCTAATCATCCAGTCACTACACATGTACTTGTGCAATAACCCAGTTAGTAATCCTCCATGAACTACTCATGCAGACCTCTAACCATCTACACACTACTGATTCACTCCTTAAATTACCCAGGTAGTACCCATGCAGTCCAGCAATCCACCTGTCAATTCCCGTGCCCTCCTCCAATCACCCATCAGCACCATCTACTTATCCAATCACTCCACCAAACCAAAGCACTTATAAATTAATCATGCACTCTCTTTGCAGTAGTCTAATCATCCACTCAGTACTCATGTACTCATGCAATGACCTACACATTAACTCATGCACTGCTACAATCCCATAAGCAGTACACTTGCAGTGCAGCCATTACCCTGTCAGTCCCCGTGCACTCCTCCAATTACCCATCCAGCACCATATAGTTTTCTAATCACTCCGCCAATACCAAAGCACTTATAAATTCACCATACACTCTCTTTGCAGCAGTGTAATCATCTTATCACTACCCATGTACTCATGCAATGACCCAGGCACTAACATATGCACTGCTACAATCATCAGTGCACTATCCTTGCAGACCTCTAACCAGGTACACACTACTGATTCACTCCTCCAATTACCCAGGTAGTACCCATGCACTCAGCAATCCCCCTGACACTCCCCATGCACTCCTTGAATCACCCATCCAGCACCATGTAGTTTTCCAATCACTTCGCCAATACCCAAGCACTTATAAATTCACCATGCACTCTCTTTGCACTACTGTGATCATCCAGTCAGTATCTATGTTGTCATACAATAACTCAGTCAGTAACACATCCTCTATTACAATCCCCTGAGCACTATCCATGCAGACCTCTAACCACCTAGACACTACTGATTCACTCCTCTAATTGCCCAGGTAGTAGTCATGCAGTCCAGCAATCCCCCTGTCACTCCACATGAACTCCTTCAATAACTCATCCAGCACGATGTACTAATCCATACACTCTGCTAATACCCAAACACTTCTAAATTCACCATGTGCTGTCCTTGTACTACTTTAATTTTACATTCTGTACCCATGTACTCATGCTATGACCTAGTCGCTAACACATGCACTGCTGCAATCCCCTATGTACTACCATGCAGTCTTCTAACCACTTACACACTTCTCCTTTGCTCCTTCAACTCCCCAGGTAGTACCCATAACGTGCACCAATCACACTGTTACTCCCTATGCACTCCTGCAATCACCCATCCAGCATCATGTACTTATCCAATCACTCCCATCCACCCAGGCACTACCCTAGTACTTTTACAATCATCCAAGCACTACCCTTGTTCTCATCCAATCACCCACGCACTACCACTGCACTCTTTCGATCATCCCGCCACTATTGCTGAAATCCTTCGATCACACAGCCACCACCTAAGCACTTATAAAATCACCTAGGAACTACCTTTGCACTCCTAAACCCCCCCCCCCATATTACCTGTGCATCCATGGAATCAATAGGCATTAACTATGTATTCCTCTAATCCCCAGACATTACTTCTGCAATCATGTAATCATCAATGCATTAGTCATACACTTGATCAATCATCCAGACACTATCCTTGCACTCTTGCAATCACCCTGCCAGGATCTATGACTTCCTGCTATCACTTAGGCAGTGCCTATGCACTATCTTTACACTTCTCTAATCACTGAAGCACTACCACAGTATTTCTCCAATCATCCAGGCACTACCGTTGTTCTCATGCAATGCTTAGGCAATACTACAGCACTCCTTCATCACTCAGACTCCAGTACTGAAGTCCTTCGATCACAAAGCCACAATCTAAGCACATATAAAATCACCCAGACACTACTTTTGTACTCCTGAAATTCCTGACATTACCTGTGCACTCATGGAATCAACAGGCATTAACTATATATTCCTCTAATCCCCAGACATTACTTCTATAATCATGCAAGCATCAGTGCAATAGCTACACACTAGTTCAATCACCCAGACACTACCCTTGCCTGGGGTATTCCTATAATCCTCAGACATTACTTTTGCAATCATGCAATCATCAATAAATTAGCTATACACTGGTTCAATCACCCAGGCACTACCCTTGCACTCCTCCAATCACCTTGTCATGATATATGCACTCTTCCAATCACTTAGCTAGTATTTATGCACTACCTTTACACTTCTCCGATCACTGAAGCACTACCACACTAGTTCTCTAATCACCCAGGCACTACCCTTGTTTTCATGCAATCACACAGGCAATACCACTGGAATCTTTTGATCTCCTGTGCACTCATGGAATTAATGCATTAGCTATAAACTGGTTAAATCATGCAACGGGCCCCCAAAGACATCTTCGTATGCCTTTCCACGGCGGAGAAGCCACCGCGGAAAGGAATCAGTTTTCCCCCTTCCTAATATGGCTGGCGGTATCTGTTAGACACCGCCTCCATATTAGAGCTTTTCCGCCGCGGTCGTAACCCGACCGCGGCGGAAAAGCGGCGGACGGTCTTCCTGACCCCCCAGCCATCCTAATCTGGCGGGGGGTCTTTGAAGTGTCCGCAGCGGTTTTTCCGCATCCTCCGGGCCGACGGACACTTCCGCCGGCCCGGAGGATGCAGAAAAACTGCAATCCTAATGAGGGCCATAGTTTGTAGTTGTTGCAAAAGTACTGACCATAAAATTCAAAGATGTGTTTTTAAATAGTGAAAAGGAAAACAATGATAAATGGAGGGAATTTGCTACTTATTTGTTTGTGGAAGGTCGTTTTTAGTTGGGTACTGTACAATGTATTTGTAAATACTGTTTCAATAAATGAGAAGAAAACAAAATGCCAACTAGAGTTGTCCATAATGACCTAGAATTAGTAGCTATACCTCCAGAACTTAAAGATTTAAAAAAACATCAGTCTATCCTTATTCAGTCTGTGCACCCGTTTCAGGCTATAATTCGTATGGAGCGTAAAACTGGTAAGCTGCCTCTGACAGATCTACAAAGAGAATTAAAATGAAGAGTTGTGTATTTAACTTTAGATTTGAAGAAAAATGTTGAAACTGGTTGTGTAGAAAGAGAGAAACGTAAACCTGTAGTCATTCTTCTTAATGGTGTACCCTCAAATAGTAGGAAAATATGGCAAGAGTTAATAGATGTCACCAAAGTCCAAAATGCTATATTATATCTGGTACAAAACAATTTGTACTATAAAACTGTGAATGTAGAAGAAGAAGAAATATGTTTAGAAGATGAAACAGACATGTAAAGTGGACAAATAGAAGAAGTGGAAAACTCAAAAAAAGAAGAAATTTATGAACATTACACTATACACCCTCTACGCTCAAAAGAAGTGGTAGGAGACAGTATTGAATTGTACCAGATGAAAAAAGCAAAAGAAACTCCCATGAGTGTATGGGAAAAAAGTTTGGAAGCTCGTTGTTTTCCACAGCTGTTCCCTACTGGAAAAGATGGACGACATGATGAACGACCAGTTCAGATTCCAGCTTCAGAATATCATACTTTACAACTGTACTCAGAAGATCCAAGATTTGGCTGTGTATTCCATATATGTTTTATCTTTTATTTGAAAGTGACCTTTCTGCACTTTCATATGCAGTGAATCACATATTAAAAACAGGAATTCATATTTCAGAGGTTTCTACAAAGCAATTCATGGACAAAGTTGAAGAAAGAGACGAACAATTAGAAACACAGTTAAATAATTTGATGGCATTTTGAACGTGGCACTAATGAATATTGGTATTGACGTCATGTGGAACTGAAATGTATGTTAAGGAACTTAGGAACCCCTACATGGTTTGTTACACTTAGCTGTGCTGAGTACGCATGGGATGATTTACTTGATTTTCTACGACAAGCAAATTCAAATATAGAGAATATTGAAATGAAGACAGCTGGAGAACTGTGTTCCCTGGACCCTGTAAATGTGTGCAGATATGTTAATCATAGGTTTGAAGCTATGATATCTTTCATTTGTAATAAAAAAGAATCCACCTATTGGCAAAGTTATTGATTTCTTTTCGCGACAGGAATATCAAGCTAGAGGTGCACCTCATTTTCATATGCTGTTATGGATCAAGAATGCACCAACATTTGGAACTGACAGTGATGAGATGTTCTGTCTTTTATTGAACAACATGTTACCTGTACCATACCATAAGAAAAAGCAGGAAAAAACTTGATACAGCAAGTTTTACGGTTTCAAAATCATGAAGGTGGAAAATATTGTAGACGGAAATACAAGTCAAAGGAAACATTTTACACAAAATGTCGATTTGGTTTTTCACGTCCAGTAATTTCCAAAGGAAGAGTGAACAGTTTTATGTCAGCAGTGAGACATGCTATAACTCGAAAATCACCCAAAAATACTTACAATATAAAAAAAACAGAAGAATCAAAGTACATTAATGATTACAATCTAGTGATTTTGATGATGTGGAATGCAAATATGGACATACAGTATGTTGCAGCTAACTAAAGTGCTGTTGCTCGCTATGTTACGTCATATATAACCAAATCTGAGAGGACAGAAGTGAAAGAAATGTGGGAAGAAATTTCACAAGAGAAGACACATATTAAAAAACTGTACTGCTTCAGCTTGAAGATACTTTCACATCGAGAAATTGGATCCTACGAATGTTCGGATAGATTGACATCTGCAAGTTGCATATGCAAAGTCAAGAGGAATCATCTGGATAAATCGAGGTCTTGCAGTGATACGAAATCGAGTTTTGAAATCTGTTCAACAAATTGAATACTTAGCATTAAATGATCCAGAAAGTACAGATATTCTTAAAACAAATATGTTGGGTAAGTACTATCCAAATAGAAGTCCACACCTGGAAAAGATATGTCTATATAAAGTACTGCAACATTACAGCTTTAAGAAAAATGTTATGGAAAATATAAATGAAGGAAATATGCTGTCATTGGATGTGAAGTATGTTTTGTAAAACATGCCAAAGGAAACTTTATCAATCACAGGAAACTCAGTTGCGATACTCCAGATAAAAGGGAGTTTTTCTATTTAGCTCTTCTGTAACTCTGCAAACATAGGCGCACTGAAATGGACTTACTTGGAGAGTTTGAGTGCTATGAAGATTCTTTCAATGCATGTAAAGATAGCATTGAATGTACAATTTTTCCAATTTATCTTCAAATGTTGAACGAATAGATTAATCAATAAAGTACTATTGCAGTTGAAATAGCTAGAGACAGTTCTCAAGATAGTCAGACTTCTGCTGCACAAAGTCAAGATCCACTAGGAGAAGCCATTCTTGAAAATGAAGCAGCAATAGCAATGAGTGAAGTGAAAACGGTGATGCAACAAGCACAACATAACAATATTGATTTGAAAAACTTAGAAGAACAACTGAATACTGAACAGAAAGAAATATATCACCAAGTTACACAACAAAAAGAACACAGATTAGTGCATGAAAAGAGTGTTTGCCAATGTGCATCATTTAAACATATTCTTATGTACATCAGTTGGCAAGCTGGAACAGGATAAAGTTTCTTGATTAAATGTTTGTCAAGTTATCTACAAAAAACAACAGATTCACATGCATTGTGTGTTATAACTGCACCAACTGGATTAGCTGCACACAATATAAAAGGGGTTACAATACATTGTTTACTTATGTTACCAGTAGAACATGAAAATAAGTTGGAATATCACAAGCTATCTGGAGAAGCTTGTTTTGAAGTTTCAAGAGTACTGAAGAAAATGTAACTTCTGAATATTGATGAGGTAAGCATGGTTTCAAACTTAATGCTTGGGTTTTTACATTTGAGAATGCAGCAGATTTTAACAACAAATTACAATGTTTTATTTGGAGGAAAACATGTAATTGTATTTGGTGATCTATTACAACTCTCACCTGTGAAAGGCCGACCAGTTTTCAAGACCCTTCTTCATGAAGACTTTAAAAAATCATTGGGAAGTATTGGAAATGTGAACATTTGGACCTATTTGGAATTTAAAGAACTTATTAAGAACATGCAACAAGCAAATGACGAAGATTATGGAAATATTCTTAAAAATATTAGAGTTGGTGTCTTAACAAAGGATGGAAAAGATGCTTTAGAAAGTCGGCTACTAACAAACTTGTTTCCAAAAGAAAATATTGCAACTGAAACAATCTACCAAAAAATTGCAGAAAAAATGTCTATAATTTGCCTTACGCTACCACTGAAAGAATGCTCTACATTCAATGGTGAACTGTTGAAACTGGAGAAACAACTGATAATGAAAATGGTAGCCACTGATAAAATAGAACATGGAGGAGTAACTATTTTTCTGTCAGGGAAATTAGAGTTAAAATTAGACTTAACATGTATCTGTAAACTGTTGGGTAATATTACAGCGTAATTTAGATGTTGAGAAAGGTTTAGTAAATGGAGCAATGGGGAAAGTTGTTGACTTTGTTAGTTATCCAAATAGAGATGGAATTGAATTTTTTAAGATTAAATTTGATTAGATTGAAGAGGTGAAACAGATTGCATGTTGTGGTGTCCGTTTCTTGCTTGTAAAAGTTTTGTATGTTCGTAGAAAACAGTTTCCTGTTTGTTTAGCATATGCGGTGACCATTCATAAATCTCAAAGTTTAAGTGTAGACAGTGCTTTGGTAAATATTGGAAGTTCTGTGTTTAAAGAGGGTATGGCATATGTTGCATTGTATCAAGTAAGAACATTATCTGGATTGTATTTGATTGATTTTGATGAGCAAAAAGTTAGTGCAGATGTAAATTATGTAAAAGAGTACAATAGGTTAGAAGACTCTATGCTCCTAACTTTGGTGAGTATACTATTTATGAAAAACATCCAAAACAAAAGTATGAGAAACATTTTCGTGAGGTTGCACAGAAGAAAAGAATTGAAAAAATGATGAACCTGGAAAGAAAATGGAAGTGAACATGGTTGCTAACATTGTAGGATATCAGTCAGAAAATAGTTCAGGTATCAACTGCTATGCTAATGTAATCGTGAACGTTGTGTTTTTTTAGAAAATCTACAGCATGCAATTATGGAAAATCGAGAAAAATGATTCTGATCTTTGTTACATTATGTTTTTGAAAAGTTGAAAACTGACAAAATGAAAAGCCATACTGCTTCTGTCGTGCGGCATCTTTTGGATACATGTACTGGTTCTTTGCAATTTACACTTAATGTACAGCAAGATGCTAAAGAATTTCTTCTGTTTATGCTTCAAACATTGGAAGGTGAAGGAATACAAATTGAAAATCTGTTTGGAATACGTTACAGATGGGATCATAAATGTGACATCTGTTCAATTTCATCTACCACTAAAACAGACACTGAATGATTCATGTATTTGACAATACCCGATTGCAAAACAGTGACTTTTAACAAATTAGTGAAATCAGCTAATCAAGATATGGAATGTACTCAGTGCAAATTGGAAATGATGTCAACATTATTTATAGAAAGATTTGGACAATATATCATTTTTATGCTGCAAAGTTGTGGAGCAGACGGACCAAAATTAGAAACGAAAACAAAAAATGTTGAGGCAGGTCAAGTGTCAATTTCAGGAAGAACTTTTAAAACAGTGGATGTTGTTTTCCACGATGGACCTACTTCAACATCTGGATCCTATACTGTGTATTTAAAATGCAATAAAGAATGGACATTTTTCCAATGATGCACATTTAGAGTTCAAATATCCGTTGCCTAATGAATTACCAAATTCATATCTAATATTTTTTATGCCAAAATTCTGAGAAGATGTCAACATAAATTAATGAGTATATTTTGGATATTATCACTGCAAATGATTTCAGAAACATAATTCGGCCTATTGGGAAGATGTCAATATGAATTCAGAAGTTTATCTTGGCTATCCTCAATGCAAATGTTTTCAGAAACATCATTCGGCCAATCGGGAAGATGTCGAGAATTACGGTTTAAATTATTGATTCTGTTCTTTGCTATTGCATTTGGAAAACTGTGTCCAAAAGAAGGTGCTCATATATTTGATCTTTGTATTATATGCAATGTTAATGAGGGTGTTCATTTGTGAAAAGGTAAATAGATAGTTGAGTTTGTTGTAGATAATTTGAACACAGATATGTTTTTTTTAACAATCTTATTGATTGTATGTTTTTTGCCAGTTGTCACAGGATGATCAACATTGAAATCCCTGTGTATGGTGAAATTAAATAGAATCTGAAGTCAGAAAAAGGAAAACTGAATATGTAATGTAATTGTAAAATTATGTTGTGTTCTTTAACCTTTAAAATTATATGTAATAAAAGGATTTTTTTCTTCTCTTTTACAGACCCTACTACTAAAGTTTAAAATAGTTTAAATTTACATTACAAATAAAAGAAGTGAAAAAATGTTTCAATAAGTTTCATATCTACTCAAAACAAGTAAGATTAAGTCATCCAAGCACTACTGCTACAATCACCTGTGCACTACCATACAATCCTCTAACCACGTAAACACTACCTATTTACACCTTCAATTATTCAGGTAGCACCCATGCAGTCCAGCAATCACCGTTGGGGACTCTCCATGCACTTGTAAATGTAAATGTAAATGTACATGTATTTATATAGCGCAAATCGCCCACATCGCAGGCATCTATGCGCTTGCTTAGGGAACCCATCCTGGTATTCCCCTGTGAGATAGCCCCGGCAGGGTATCCACAAGGTGAAAGCCAGGCATCCCGCCGCGAGGGGCCGTTGTGGAGATTAAGCAAGCTATTGCCCAGAGTCGCAGAGTGTGAACCCGTGAGTCGAGTAGGCACCGGAGCGAGAATTATCGAGTCCGTGGTATTATTGAGCCCAACCCCCGTCGAGGCGGGGAATTGAACCCTGGTCCAGGGCCGATCTCAGCTTCCGGGTCTGCCGCCTCTAACCCCTGAGCCACACTTCTCAATGACCCAGGCACTAACATGCACTGCTACAATCCCTTGAGCACTTCTAATGCAGTCCAGCCATCTACCCATGCACTCCTCCACTCACCCAGCCAGATCCATGTCCTTATCTAATCACTGCACCAAAAACACAAGCACTAATAAATTCACCATGCACTCTCCTTGCAGTACTCTAATCATCCAGTCACTACCCATGTACTCATGCAATGACTCAGGCACTAACTTGTTCACTGCTACAATCCTCCATGCAATACCCATGCAGACGTCTAACCACCCACCCACTACTGATTCACTCTTCCAATTACCCAGGTAGTACCCATGAACTCTAGGAATCCCCCTGTCACTTCCCATGCACTCCTCCAATCACCCATCCAGCACCATGTACTTATCCATTCAGTCCGCCCATACCCAAGCACTTATAAATTCACTGTGTACTCTCTTTGCAGTACTCTAATCATCCAGGCACTATCCATGTACTCACAAATTGAATTAGGCACTAACTTGTGCACTGCTATAATCCTCCATGCACTACCCATGCAGACCTCCAACCACATACACACTACTGATTCACTCCTCCAATTACCCAGGCAGTACCCATGCACTCCAGCAATCCCCCGTCACTCCCAATGCACTCCTCTAATCACCCATCCAGCACCATCTACTTATCCAATATCCATGCAATAAATGTAAATGTAAATGTAAATGTAAATGTCAAGGTATTTGTAGAGCGCACTGTCACCAAGCGGTTTCCTGGCGCTATTACTCATACCGCTGTGGAACCCTTCCTGGCTTTCCCTGTGAAGTGTCCACTCCTGGGCACCCCCAGGGTGAAGCCAGGCATCCTAGCGCTGTTGGGGCCAGTGTGGAGGTTAAGCAAGCTATTGCCTAGAGTTGCAGCGTGGGGCCCATGATTAGAATAGGCACCGAGGCGAGAATTGTCAGGTCCGGGGAAATTGAGCCCAAGACCCACCAAGGTGGGAATTGAACCCTGGTCCCGGGCCAGAACTCTGCATCAGGGTCTGCCGCTCTAACCATTGAGCCACACTCCTCCACTGACTCAGGCACTAACTCGTGCACTGCTACAATCATTTGTGCACTACCCATACATACCTCTAACCACCTACACACTACTGATTTACTCATCCAATTACACAGGTAGTACCCATGCACTCGGAAAATTCCCCTGTCACTTCCCATGCATCCCTCCACTCACCCATCCAGCACCATGTACTTATTCAATTACTTGCCAATACCCATGCAATTTCAAATTCACAATGCACTCTCTTTGCGGTACTCTAATCATCCAATCACTATCCATGTGCTCATGTCATGACTCAGGCACTAACTTGTGCACTGCTACAATCGTCCATGCACTACCCATGCAGTCCTCTACCCAACTGGACACTGCTCATTCACACCTTCAATTACCCAGGAAGTAATCATGCACTCCAGCAATCCCCATGTCACTTCCCAAGCACTCCTCCAATCACCCATCCAACACCATGTACTTATTCAATCACTTCGCCAATACCCAACCACTTATAAATTCCCCATGCACTCTCTCTGCAGTACTCTATTCATCCAGTCACTACCCATTTACTCATGCAATGATTCAGGCATTAACGTGTGCACTGCTACAATCCTCCATGCACTACCCATGCAGACCTCTACCCACCTACACACTACTGATTCACTCCTCCAATTACCCAGGTAGTACCCAAGCATTCCAGCAATCCCACTGTCACTTCCCATGCACTTCTCCAATCCCCCATCCAGGACCATATAATTATCCAATCACTCCGCCAATATCCAAGCACTTATAAATTCACCATGCACTCTCTTTGCAGTACTCTAATCATCCAGTCACTACCCATGTACTCATGTAATGATTCAGGCACTAACTTGTGCACTACTATAATCCTCAATGCACTACCCATGCAGACCTCTAACCATCTACAAACTACCGATTCACTCCTCCAATTACCCAGGTAGTACACATGCACTCCAACAATCCCCCTGTCACTTCCCATGCACTCCTCTAATCACCCATCCAGCACCATCTACTTATCCAGTCAATCATTCAATACCCACACACTTATAAATTCACCATGCACTCTATTTGCAGTATCTAATCATCCAGTCACTAGCCATGTACTTACACAATGACTCAGGCACTAACTCCTGCACGGCTACAATCCTCCATGCACTAACTATACAGACCTCTAACCACCTATACACCACTGATTCACTCCTCCAATTACCCAGGTAGTTCCCATGCACTCCAGAAATCCCTCTGTCACTTCCCATGCAATCTTCCAATCACCCATCCAGCACCATGTACTTATCCAATCACTCTGCCAATACCCAGGCACTTATAAATTCATCATGCACTCTCTTTGCAATACTCTAATCAGCCAGTTACTACCCATGTAGTCTTGCAATGACTCAGACACTAACTCGTGCACTGCTATAATCATTTGTGCACAACCCATGCATACCTCTAACCACATACACACTACTGATTCACTCATCCAATTACACAGGTAGTACCCATCCACCCGACAATTCCCCTGTCACTTCCCATGTACTCTTCCATTCACCAATCCAGCACCATGTACTTATCCAATCACTCCGTCAATACCCAAGCACTTATAAATACACCATGCATTGTCTTTGCAGTACTCTAATCATCCACTCACTTCCCATGTACTCATGCAATGACTCAGGCACTAACTTGTGCACTACTGCAATCCTCCATGCACTACCCATGCACACGTCTAACAACCCACACACTACTGATTCAGTCTTCCAATTACCCAGGTAGTATCCATGCACTCTAGCAAACCTGCTGTCACTTCCCATGCACTCTGACAATCATCCATCCAGCATCGCGTACTTATCCAATCACTCCGCCAATACCCAAGAACTTATAAATTCAGTCTGCACTCTCTTTGCAGTGCTCTAATCATCCAGCCACTATCCATGTACTCACAAAATGACTCAGGCACTAACTTGTGCACTGCTATAATCCTCCATGTACTACCCATGTAGACCTCTAACCACCTACACAGTAATGAATCACTCCACAAATTTCCCAGGCAGTACCCATGCACTCCAGCAATCCCCCTGTCACTACCAATGCACTCCTCTAATCAGCCACCCAGCACCATCTACTTATCCAATCACTCTGCCTATATCCACGCAATAATAAATTCACCATGCACTCTCTTTGCAGTACTCTAATCATCCAGTTTCTATCCATGTGCTCATGTCATGACTCAGACACTAACTTGTGTACTACTACAATCCTCCATGCACTACCCATGCAGACCTCTAACCACCTACACACTACTGATTCACTACTCCAATTACCCAGGTAGTACCCATGCACTTCAGCAATCACCCTGTCACTCCCAATGCACTCCTTTAATCACCCATCTAGCACCATCTACTTATCCAATCACTCCGCCAATACCCACACACCTATAAATTCACCATGCACTCTCTTTGCAGTATCTAATCAACCAGTCACTATGCATGTACTCACACAATGACACAGGCATTAACTCATGCACTGCTACAATCCTTCATGCACTAAACCTGCAGACCTCTAACCACCTACACACTACTATTTCACTCCTCCAATTACCCACGGAGTACCCATGCACTTCAGCAATCCCTGTTTCACTCCCCATGCACTCCTCTAATCACCCATCCAGCACCATCTACTTATCCATTAACTCCGCCAATACCCAAGGACTTATTAATTCACCATGCACTCTCTTTGCAGTACTCTAATCATCCAGTCACTACAGATGTACTCATGCAATGACTCAGGCACTTACTCGTGCACTGCTTCAATCATTTGTGCACTACCCATGCATACCTTTAACCACCTACACACTACTGATTCACTCATCCAATTACACAGGTAGTACACATGCATTCCAGCAATCCCACTGTCACTTCCAATGTACTCCTCTAAGCACCCATCCAGCACCATCTACTTATCCATTCACTCCGCCAATACCCATGCACCTATTAATTCACCATGCACTCTCTTTGCAGTATCTAATCAACCAGTCACTATTCATGTACTCACATAATGACTCCAACATTAATTCACGCACTGCTACAACCCTCCATGCACTAACCCTGCAGACCTCTAACTATGTACACACTACTATTTCACCCCTCCAATTACCCAGTGAGTACCCATGTACTCCAGCAATCCCTTTTTCACTCCCCAAGCACTCCTCCAATCACCCATCCAACACCATATACTTATTCAATCACTTCGCCAATACCCAAGCACTTATACATTCACCATGCACTCTCTTTGCAGTACTCTTATCATCCAGTCACTACCCATGGACTCATGCAATGACTCAGGCACTAACTTGTGCACTGCTACAATCCTCCATGCACTACCCATGCAGGCCTCTACCCAACTAGACACTGCTCACTCACACCTTCAATTACCCAGGTAGGAACCATGCACTCCAGCAATCACCCTGTCACTTCCCAGGCACTCCTCCAATCACCTATCCAGCACCATGTACTTATTCAATCACCTCGCCAATACCCATGCACTTATAAATGCACCATGCACTCTCTTTGCAGTACTCTAATCATCCAGTCACTACCCATGTACTCATGCAATGACTCAGGCATTAACTTGTGCACTGCTACAATCATTTGTGCACTACCCATGCATACCTCTAACCACCTACACACTACTGATTCACTCATCCAATTACACAGGTAGTACCGATGCACTCCAGCAATCCCCCTGTTAATCCCAATGCACTCCTCTAATCATCCATCCAGCACCATCTACCTATTCGATCACTTTGTCAATACCCGAGGACTTATAAATTCACTATGTACTCTCTTTGCAGTACTCTAATCATCCAGTCACTACCCATGTACTCATGCAATGAATCAGGCACTAACTTGTGCACTACTACAATCCTCCATGCACTACCAATGCAGTCCTCTACCCAACTAGACACTGCAATTCACACCTTCAATTAGCCAGGTAGTAACCATGCACTCCAGCAATCCCACTGTCACTTCCCAAGCACTCCATCATTCATCCTTCCAGCACCATGTACATATTCAATCACTTCGCCAATACCCAAGAACATATAAATCCACCTTGCAGTCTCTTTGCAGTACTCTAATCATCCAGTCACTACACAGGTACTCATGCAATGAATCAGGCAATAAGTTGTGCACTGCTAAAATCCTCCATGCAGTACCCATGCAGTCCTCTACCAAACTAAAGACTACTCATTCACACCTTCAATTACCCAGGTAGTAACCATGCACTCCATCAATCCCCCTGTCACTTCCCAGGCACTCCTCCAATCACCCATCCAGCACCATGTACTTATTCAATCACTTCGCCAATACCCATGATGAAGCAAGGTTTTACACGTAAAGTGACTTGTTCGGACTCAACCCTCTTGATAATAATATTAATGTACTAACTGACATGTTTTGTCTTATTAATATTGCATTACACAACATATTAGATATCTAAGGGAAGCTTGGCAATATGTTTTAGTAACTATAACCCGCTTGCACTAAAATGGCTGCTGCTACGTGGGATTTTCTACTGCGCATGCGTCTGTCATGCCCACGTGACATGCTTGGTTGAAAAACCTTTGCTTCTGGGCAATAGAACTAAGATGGCTGTTATGTGTCCTATGTGCAAGAAGCTTGCATCACTGCTTTGCTAAGCTGTTTGTTTTTGCTTAATATTTAACGCAGTAGTTAAAATAAAATAATGGGAATAGAGTAGAAAGAAATAGTATACAGTGCATTCATTGATTCTGTGTTTCAAAAACTGTTTCTTTTCTATTTTTACATGTTATCAACATTATGGGCCTAAATGCTTTGCTGAACTCCATCTTTGGAAAAACTGCGCCTGTGCGACAAATGTCCTGAAGCCACAGAAGCTGTAGCCTTGAATCATGGCCAAGATGGACATGAAAGGCGGAGAAGAGTGAACTCCTTGGCTTGTCAGAGGAAGCTGAATGGATTAAATTGTTTTAAAAAGATCATTGATACATTTCACTACCGGGAGGAATAAAGAACATGGGTAGATAAAGTTATGGGAGGGAACAACTTGAATACATGATTGTCAAGTTGCTTCTATAAAAGTATGGTGTGATGGCTACTCCTTGTTCTTTGTGGGATTCAAACATTTGCAACATTTGCAGGTGGCACACTGACCTGAAAAATAGTATAACTAGGGTAGGCTTAGTTAGTTAGATTGTCCGACTTGTCCGAATAGCTGACCTGTCACTGACCCAATGCACTCAATAGGTGATCGGGAGCAGAGTTGCTGGCGGAGCACTCTGTCAGAAGATTCGATAACCCAATCGGGGTTCTGGGAGGAAATTGATGACCCAATCGGGGTTCGACTGTTAGATGCAGAGAGGGTTTACAACGCTGGCGTTTTGAACTTTAACTGTGGTGCTGGTCTTAGCCTGTGGTGGTCCTATCCTGATCCGATTTGGTCCGTAACCTGTCCTGATTCTGGCTTGCACCAGTTCTTTTCTGCTGGCACCTGTACTTTGAGATTCTATTTGTTTGTCTCAGCCTATGACCAGGGTTGGTCATCACACCGAAATAGGTAACTATTAAGTGTGGATTTGTCATTGTGCTGTTTTCCCTTTCTCTTACCCACACTCTGTTTAAATGCTTAACAACATTTTCCCTCCAAATCATTCTGAAATGTTTATGCTTTTTAATCTGCATTAATTTAAACAGAATAAGAAATTCAATTTGAGTTTTCATGTTTATAGGTTTTCAAAGATTTTACTTAGATAAAGATTTTAAACCTTTCCCGAGTTTGTGGTTATTTACGAAATGCTAAATGTTATTATTACTACCTTTTTTCTCTCTAACTCCCTTAATCCTTTAGGACTATAGGTATCGGTGACTTGGATTGGTAAAATAAATGGTAAAAATCCAAACGGTAAAACCCCAATTGATTTAAGTGTAGGTTTACCTGTTTAATGTATATATAATCATAAGGGCACAGGTGAGTATGTTGAGCAGGTGAGCCTGCGCTCTATCAGTGATTTTGGTAGCAGAGACAAGGTTAGGGATTAGTGTAGATAGGTAGTTAATAAATATTGATTATTGATTGATTATTAGTTATTGATTTTATGCATTAACCAAAACTGTTCGTACCTGTTTTTATGTGCAGTCTGGAAACCCCGGGGGCAGAATAACAGGTGGTAAATGGAAGCCATTCTGTAGTGAGGTCACTTGTTCGAGGTAGTAAGTGCATGGTTAGGTAAAACCGGAAGCACTGTTTTAGGGATTTTTCTGTATAAATGTGTGAATAATTGATAGCAAAGAGTTAGCTAGTAAAACTTTGGTGTGATATCACCTAGAAAGGGTCACACTGGAGGAGTAGCAGGTTCTTCTAAGCTTGATTAACAGAAAAGGGGTTCGTTGGTGTAACTTTGGCCTTGCATAACCTAGAAAGGGTAAACCCGAGGGAGTAACAGGTTCTCCGATGCTTGTGTGAAAGGTAGACGGAAGGGATATACTTGTAGTGTATGAAGAGTAAACGGAAGGGAGTTACTCGCAGTGATTATAAATCATTATTTTCTTTCAAAATAGTTACTCGGACACAGTGGTGAATGTTTTTACTTTGTTAATTAATGAAAATGAGCATTTAAAATAAATCTCTCGTATTACCTTGCAAAGGAGGGAGTCAGTTGCGGAGCTGCGCTGACGTCACTCAGAGCCGCGCTGGTATCGATTAATACAGCGGGTGTGTAGCTGAGGTAATTTTGTATAGGAGGGGTGAGTACAGGAACGTGAGAACTCGTCTCACGGGAAAAAGCAGCACAACCATTGGTTGAAAATATTTTGGATTTTAATTGATGATTGGTCATTGAAAATAAGAAAAGTTTTGGTATTGGAGGTTTTTTGTAAATAAACTGCGTACCATTACAAAGTAAAGCGGCATAAAATATATGTGGCATTTAGATCCAGAATTCATAGGAAATAGACCAGATAGAAAATATCTAGGTTTTGCTAAAGAACAGATGATAAGAGGGAGACCTTATATCATGTACAGAGACAAAAGAAAAATGTAATTTGTCAAGAAAGTAAAAAATGTCTGTAAAAAAAGATAAACCGATTAAAACCAGAGAAGGGATTATTATTCCACCACTGAATACGCCCGCATCATACATGATGGTTTAAAGGGGCTATCATAATCGCATATGGTTAGAAAACTGGATAGAATACACAAAAGATGATGCAATGTTGTCATTTCCAGGAAATGGTACCTTTAATGGTAGAGTTTTGTACAATTTAAGAGCACGCATGAATGAATTAGATCCATGACCTAGGTTAACCCAACATGAGGCATTGGAGGAATGGGAAACAGAAGCTTTTGAGCGAGACAGATCCAGAAGTGATTAAAGTATTAGTACATTTTATCCTAAATTTCCTAAAGAGATTAGCAGATGAAACAACGGAGAAAGTCCATTCTGGTGGAAGGATTATATCCTGTTCAAACATTAGAAGAACAAACAGGGAGTAAAAGCACTGAGAAAAATAAAAATGTAATGACAAGTGCTGATCCAGAAGATGATTACTTGGAGGATTTATTAATGAAAAATCCGCCACCTTATAATGAGGAGCAGAATCAGACAAATTCTAGTGCTCCGTTTTTAAAGCCACCTTTAGTTCCGCAAGTGTTACATGAGGCATTGTTAGAAAAAGGAAAGTGCTGCAGGAAAAGGAACAAGAAGCAATAATTAAGCAAAGGAATAAATTCATTCAGAAAATTACACAGTTAAATATCAGTTCTGAAGCTTTGTCAATTCCGGTGACTATAGGTCCAGTTGTTCCTTTATATGGAGTAAAACAGACTATTACCAGACCTCCTGTTTTAACTACACCTGTAGTACAGCCAAGGAAAGAAACATTAATATTGGATGACCAAGCAAGTGAATGTGGGTCAGAAATTTCTTTGATGGATTTACCTATAAGAGAACCAGTAAGTAGCTCGGCTAGGAAAACTACACCTGTAAATACTAGAGAAGTGCAAATAGAAACCTCTTCAGGTACGAGAAGTGCAACTGTAGTTACTCCAGAAGAAATAGAAAGATGGTCCCGAGAAATAGAAAAACCAAAATCACAGTCAAAAACATTGGATATTTTTAAATTAAGAGTTGAATTAGAAGAAATGATTGCTGGGAATATGGGATTAGATCGATTGAATGCATTAAATGAAGATGAATTGTTGTTTATATGTCGAAGTATTACTCAAAATAGAAAAACATTTCATGAAAAATTAACGAGTTTAGCAAGTGAAATAGGGATTGACATTGGTAAATCAAAAGTGTTACAGAAACCATATTGAGCTGAATTTTCTGAAAAAGATTCAGAAAATATGAATGTGTCAGTTCGTAAATTACAAACAAAAGAACTGTTATCATTGTTGCAAAAATGAGGTGACATACACAGATGAAAAGCTAGATGGTTAAAGAAAAAGAAAGAAGCACAAGGGAAAAGCAATGTATCAGAATATATGTTGATAGAAACAGAAAAAGTGAAAAGGTTGTGTCCAATGAGAGAAGTACCAGGTGGAGGTTATGTGCATGTTCCATGGTCCCGACAAGATATATTGTCATTTAAAAATCATTTCCAAAACTCAGAGAAAAACCTGTAAATTGGTACAGGCTGGTCGAGAGATTTGTAAAAGTTTCAAAAGTGTATTTAAAAGATCTAGATGGGTTATTTGACATCGTTGTTCCTGTCAATGTATGGACAGAATGTAAAATTGCAGTAAACTGGCCAAATGATAAGTACCCTAGAGACCCGAAAACAGGAGCACCATCAGACGAGGTAATGAGGAAGTATAATCAGGTTATACTGTATTTGAAAGGGAAAGTACCTCCAAAAGAAACAGACTGGACTAGAATAGATAGAACTACTCAGAATAAAGCTGAATCTGTGCATGCATATTATGAACGTCTTTTGCAAGTTTTTAAACAGTATAGTCGTTTAGAAAATATTGACACTAAAGATATGACGCATTTTATGTATTGGTTTGTGTCTGGATTAAGACCAGAAATTTCACAATGGATTAAGGATAATAAAATCTGGCCAAACCTGTAGATGGAATACTGAAATATGCAAAATATTGTGAAGACGAATTGGATAATAAATGAAAGAATTTGGAAGAAAAAGTAATATGGGCACCGGTAAAATTAGCAGAGCAACAAGAACTTCAATTGAAAAACATTCAGACCCAAGAAGATGGAACTGGTAATAAACCTAGAGCTGAATTTAATTTAGAAGAGGCTGAGAAAAAATGTCCTTGTCATGGGTGCGGCAAGTTGGGCCATTGGAAGAACAAGTGTAAGGCTGTGCTAAATAATAATGATAATTTGAATCCACAGATGCAGAATGAGGTATCGAAAAAGCAGCAAAAACATGTAATACAAAATCAGTTTCCATTGGCGCCTATGCCAAACCCTGGGAGTCAACCAGCATACAGTATAGATACCACAAGTTGGGAAGGAAGTAGTAAAAGGGACCCAGTGACACCCCAATTTCATTTGAGCGACTCATACTTTGATGAAGATAGTTTCTGACTGTACCTGAGGGGGGAGGATGAGGAGTGCGTACTTGGTGCATCCTTGCAGGTACATCAGTCAGATCCATACATTGAGGGGAAAGTTGAAGGAAATTATGTTACCTTTTTGTTGGATACTGGCGCTACCCATTCTACTGTGAGAACAACAGACGTTCCAAACCTACCCCTCTCGGGAGAAGCGATCCAAGTAGTGGGCGTTTCTAATAAACAAATTAGTACCCCAGTTACAGAACCAATGGAAGTCAAAATAGGCAATTTTAAAGAAATGCACACATTTGTTGTATGTGACTCCAGTCCTGAAAATCTATTAGGCAGGGATTTGTTGTGCAACATGAATTGCACTATCTTTTGTACACCAAATTGTGTTGAAATTCAAACTCCAGATGAAGATGAAATTTTTAAAATGATGCTAACAAAACAAGAAACTGAAAAACAAAAGTTTACCATAGAAGGCTTGCCAAAAGAATTACAACATACAGTAAATCCTAAAGTGTGGGATTTCACAGGAAAAGATGTAGGATTAATGGCAAATGTTGACCCAGTAAAAGTGACAGTAAAAGAAGGTGCATTTTATCCAAATATGAGCCCAGAAATAAAACCAGGAGTCGCACTAGAAATAAAACGTCTAGTGGAAGCAGGAATTTTGCAGGAAATAATGAGCAGTCCATGTAATTCACCCATAATTGGCATCAAGAAACCAAGCGGAAAATTCAGGGTCGTACAGGACCTCCGCAAAATTAATAAAATTGTCGTCCCACGTTTTCCAGTTTTGCCAAACCCTGCTGTGATTTTATATCAAATACCATGGGCCGCAGGCTGGTTCACCGTGATTGACCTTTGCCACGCATTTTTCTCAATACCACTGCACCCGGATAGTAAATATCGTTCAAATTCGATGACCATATCTATGTTTGGAATCGCGTTCCTCAGGGGTACACAGACAGTCAATCGATCTTTAATCAGATCTTGAAAATATTTCTTGAATCTTTGATATTGCCCGGACAATCAGTCCTGGTGCAGTATATAGATGACCTACTGGTGGCATCTAAGAATCGAAAAGACTGTCTTACTGATACAATTGCTTTGTTGAATCATGTAGGAAAAGGCGGACACAAAGTATCACCTGAAAAGTTGCAGTATTGTACTACATCAGTGAAATATCTGGAGCACCAGATAGAGAGAGGTGTCAGAAGGATTACCTCTGAAAGAATCTGAATAATTCAAAACATGAATCTACCTCAAACACAGAAATAAATCAGAATGTTTCTTGGAGTTGTAGGTTACTGCAGGCAATGGATTGTGGGATTTGCAGTCCTAGCAAAACCATTAATACAAATGACAAGGAAAAGAGCAAAAGACCCAGTAGAATGTGATGATGAAAGCATGTCATCTTTTCTAAAGTTACGAGATTGTCTGTGTTCAGCACCAGCATTAGGGATGCCTGACTATACAAAAGATTTTGCATTGTTTTGTGACACACAAGACAATTGTGCACTTTCAGTTCTGACTCAGACTCATGGTTTGATGAGACGACTTGTTGTTGCATAGTTTTCCTCTACTTTGGATCCAGTGGCAGAAGCATTGCCAGGATGTCTGAAAGCAGTAGCAGCAACTTGTGCGAGTCTTGAGCAAAGTGAGTCCATTATCATGGGACATCGAGTAACAGTGTATGTTCCACATGCAGTTGTGATTTTACTGACCAGGTCTAAAACTCAGGGCCCGATTCACAGAACTAACTTAAGACAAAATCCTAAACTTACTACTTTTGGTATTCACAGAAGTTAAGATTTTGTCTTAGGTTTGTCTTAAGACAAACTTAAGACAGACTTAAGACAAAATTCTAACTTAAGTCTGTCTTAAGTCTGTATTAAGTCTGTCTTAAGACAAACTTAAGACAAAATCCTAACTTTTGTGAATACCAAAAGTAGTAAGTTTAGGATTTTGTCTTAAGTTAGTTCTGTGAATCGGGCCCCTAGTATTTAACACCTAGGGCCCGATGTAGGTAATTTTTTTTTACCGGTTGATAAATACCGAACGATACCGAATCGGTATTTCTCAACCGGAAAACGCAATGTAGGTAAAAAGTCGGAAAACAATACCGATTCGGTACCAATCGGTATCCAAAATCGGTAAATACCGAACCGGTATTGTCCGATTCGGAAAACTCCGATTCGGTAACACCCATACACTCCAATGGACCGACAGTCCCATAGGAATGAATGGGAGTTACCGAATCGGAGAATACCGAATCGGACAATACCGAATCGGTATTTACCGATTCGGTAAAATCCGCTCTGGAAAATTCGAAAACTGACATGTGAGCACAGTGAACCAATCAGGGAGACCCACCACACCCAACAACAAAGCCTCAGGGTATCCAACCAATCAGAAGCAGGTACCACACCCCAGTACCTGTAGCAGGCCACACCCATGCTGGTTCAGAGCAACAGAACAGCAGAGAAAGAGCAGGAGGTGAGACAGAGGAGCAGGCTGCACTGAGCCCAGCACAGCAGACACATGGAGGGCCAGGAGGCACAGAAGGATGGAGGTGACAGGAAGAGAAAAATAAAATTCAGCCCCACAGAGCTCCAGGTGCTGGTGGAGGAGGTCGTGCAGCACTACAGTCAGCTGTTTTGGAGGCATTCACTGCAAGTACCAGAGTCCATCAAGAGGAGCACCTGGCTGGAAATACAGAGCAAGGTGAATGCGCTGGGAGTGACTCACCGTGGAATAGATGACATGAAAAAAAGGTGGTATGATCTGAGGATCACCACCAAAAAGAAGCTTGCCAGCCAGAGGAAGGAATCAGGACTCACAGGTGGGGGGAGTAACCGTGCACCACGCCTGACTGAATTGGAGCAGCTTGTTGAATCCACCATGGAGTCAGAGAGCATACATGGGATCAGGGATGCAGATAGCACAGACAGAGCTGCAAGGAAGAAAGGTAAGATGCATGTCAATGCACCCCACACATTCCCTGTCCCCTTCCCCAATGTAGGTGAATCACTCACAATCCAGTACACATCACAGTAGTCAGCAGCAATGCATCATGGTAGTTGTAGGCGTAGACATAAACATAAAAGCTGCCAATAATGAACACAGCATGCCATTTCACACACACCAAACACAACCAGTTGAGTGACAGATTAATGTGTAGCAGGAATATGTGTGATGAGAACACACATCTGATCATTTTCCATGTCTCTCCACAGGAGAGACATCGCGCAGAGCAGCGCAGGGAGGAGAGACAAGAGCACCAACAATGGCACAGACAGAAAAAAGCACAGACACTGCAGGACCTAGCACTGTCCATGAGGACACGGAGACCACGCAAGCACCCACACCAACAGAGGAAGACGCCAATGCACAGGCACTGTCACCCCTCCTTTTCGAGACACAGCCAGCAGCACCACCTGCAGGTGCCACAACACCGAGCTCCGGTTCCCCAGTGCTTGTGAGGCCAAGGAGGCAGGACGTACTGCCATTGCACATAATGGACAGCTCTGATGAGGAAGTGCTGCAGGCACCCAGACCAAGCACACCACCACTGGCTAGCAACGCAGGCCAACAGGGGTCAATGGGGAGCGGCGGTGAAAGAGACCGTGGCCGTAGGGCACGTCAGCAGGATGAGGGGCAGTATGAGCAGGGCGTATTTGCCGGCCTGGAAGACACAATGGTGAGGGTGCAACGCATACAGGCAAAGGGTATCCTGGCCGTGCATAGACAGGTGCGCATCCTTAACAAAAGGATGTCTGACATCGATCGGGGGATAGGTGCCTTGGCGAAGGCAATGGAGGCCATGGGCAGAGGAATGGAGTCAATGGGCAAAGGAATGGAGTCAATGGGAAAAGGAATTGAGTCCATGGCAGAGGGGGTGAGGCACATGGGAGCACGCATGGGCACCCTCTGTGACACTCTGGAGACTGACCACCAGGAAAGGCGCAGGTACAGGCGCAAGGTACAGGAGCTGAGTCAGTCCATTGACCGTCTGGCTACCTCTAATACACTGCTATGCCACCGGTCTGTGACCATGCAGAGTAAAATTTTTCACTGCTGCAGTGACATGTCCAGGGGGATGAGGAGGGTGACCTCTGCCATGGAGGTATTGCTGACACAGCAGACAGCCACTGCTGGGGGTACGTGTGTACTGGACACGGAAGAGTCCACAAGCAGGAGTGAGGCAAGCACACCAGTGCAGGACATTCGTCGGAGCAGCAGACTCAATGCTGATGGCACGGTTCCCACTGCACAGGTTGAACCCCAGCCCCGTGGCTCACTCCACAACACACGCAAGCGCAAGCATTGAGGGAATGTAACATTAAAGGGACTGCTCATAGTGAATTCAACTGTGGCAACCCAGTGTGCATGGTGAATTTATTTTTGTTTTTTGTGATCTAGAATAGTGCAGTTGTGCACATTAAAGTTAGTGTTACAAAGCATGGACATGCCTGTGTGTCTTCTGTGATTCAAAAGTATCTATTGGTTATTTCTGCGCGTCGCAGTCTTCCATCTGGTGCAGGGGCTGCTCCTGCTGCAGCGTAATCGCCTTGTTCAGGCACGTCATCTATGTCCTCATGATAGGTTATTTCAATGTCTGTGCCCTACTTTGTTGCAAGATTGTGCAGCATGGCGCAGGTAGCTATTATCTTGCAACAGATAATTGGTGTATATTGGCGTGCACCCCCACTCTTATGGAGGCACCTGAATCTGCTTTTCAGTAGTCCGAATGTGCGTTCAACAACGCTACGTGTTCTTCGGTGTGCCATGTTGTATCTCCTTTCTCTCATGTTGGATGGGTTCAGGTACGGGGTGAGTACAAATGACCGTAGGGCATATGCACTGTCACCTAGGTGGGTAATGAGAATTTTATTAGTCACATACTCTCAATGTTTCCTACAGCATGGACTATCATGGTGTCTTGCACATACTTACCCAGCAGGTATCCATCACCAAAGTCGCCAGCCACAAGGCGTCTATAAATCCCACTGTTGGTGAATATGTAGGAGTCATGGCTGCTCCCAGGATATTTTGCTACAATGTCCGTTATTATGTTGCCAGCGTTGCAGATGACCTGCACATTGAGTGAATGTGTGGATTTCCGGTTTCTGTAAATATGTTCCGTGGCTGCAGGTGGGCATAGTGGGATGTGTGTCCCATCGACGCAGCCTATGATGTGCGGAAACTGGGCGAGTTGATAGAACTCGGTCTTGGTCCGAGCGAGTTCTGCCAGGGTCTCAGGGAACTCTATGTAGTGCTCCATCCTGTCCATCATGGCGTTTAAGAATTTCCTGAAAATCCTTGATAGGCTGCTCTGAGACACACCACCGACAGCGGCTATGACGTGCTGGTAGCTACCAGAGGCGAGGAGGTGCAGGCAGCACAGCACCTGCACATGTGGTAGGATTGCATGTGCTCTTGGGGTTGGGTGTTACAAATATGGCTGGAGGTCCGCAATCAAGTCAAGGATGGTCCTGGGGTGCAGTCTGTACCTTTGCAGGATTTCAGCTTCTGTCAATTGGAAGAGGGTGATCCTCTGTCTATATACCTGCTCCTCCCTTAGCCAGACCCTCTGTCCTGCTGCCTGTATCCGTAGACGCCTGGCTATTATGTACAATGCCGCCATTGTGGTTGCACTGTTGGATTTTGGGTCCTACTTTTATATCCTGTTCCTGGTTTCCACCTGCTCCCAGTCCATGGTAATTACCGATTCTTAAATACCGAATTCCATGGAAATCGGTATTTTTAGTTTTTGCTACATCTCAATAGGCATTTTTTACCACTTGTTATTTACCGAGTCGGTAAATGTGCATTTGGTGATTTCCGAATCGGATTTTTACCGATTTTTGTTTTCCGATTCGGAAAATATGAATTCGGTAAAATCCAAATCGGATGCTACCGATTCGGTGTTTTACCGACAGGTATTTACCGATTCGGTACCATTTCCGTCTCTTACATCTCGATTCTCTTTTACCGGTCGGTAATGGCCAGAATTACCGAATTCCGGCCGTTACCGACCGGTATTTGGCTACCTACATCGGGCCCCTAGTCGGCTGACTAAGTATGAACGAATTCTCGTAGGTGCAGAGAATGTGACAATTGCTAGAAGTAATATTCTGAACCCAGCAACATTGTTACCTGAATAACAATTTACAGAAGTTAAAAATGAAATCGAACATAATTGTATTGATCTTACAGAATATTGTAGTAAACCACGACCAGACATAAGAGAAGAGCCACTAATAAATTCAGAACATGAGCTATTTGTAGATGGTTCATTTATGCGACATGAGGAAGGAGGTTTGAGTGCTGTTTATGTAGTTTGCACTTTATGGGGTCCAGTTGAAGCATCATATTTACCTGGAGTAAAATCTGCACAGGTAGCAGAATTATTTGCATTGACAAAAGCTTGTAAATTTGGAAAAAATCTGAAAGTGACTATTTTTACTGATAGCAAATATGGCTATGGAGTTGTGCATGATTTTGGCCAATTCTGAATGCAAAGAGAGTTTCTGACTTCATCAGGTACTCCAATTAAAAATGGAAACTTTGTGAAAAATGTACTAAAAGCAATTCAATTACAAGAAACAGTAGCTGTGGTCAAGTGTGCTGCTCCCCAATCTGGCAATGACAAAGTGACAGCCGGTAACTGATATGCTGACCAACTAGCTCAATATTGTGTTAAGAATAAAATGGCAATAAACGGTAAAATTGAACCAAAAAGAAACAGCTGCCAACTTATGTTGCTTGAGAAAGGGAAAATATGGGAAGAAGTGAAAGATTTGCAAAATGATGCAGAACAGGAAGAGAAGCAAGAGTGGGCAAAAATAGGATGTCAGAGAAGGGCTGAAGATGGTGTCATTGTTTACCTTGGTGGGAGGCATGTGTTGCCAAACTGTATGCTTGCTCCTATGGCTAGGATGTATCATGGTGATTCTCATCTAGGGCAAGATGCTATGGTAAGACTATTTAGACAAACTTGGTTCAATGCAAAGTTCAGGAACGTTGCATAGAGTCATTGCCATAGGTGTTTGGTATGTCAACAAATGAATCCTGGGAAAAGAACTGTCGTTTTGTCAGGAAAGATTGGAAAGGCAGAAGGTCCATTTATTTGACTTCAGATTGATTTCATTCAGTTACCCCCTTGCAGAGGAATGAGGTACGTCCTTGTCATTGTCTGCCTATTTTCAAAATGGGTGGAAGCTTACCCTACTCGTAGGAATGATAGCATCACAGTAGGCAAACTATTACTTAGAGAGCTTATACCACATTTTGGTTTTCCAGTAACGATTGAATCAGGCCAAGGAAGACATTTCAATAATGAAATAATTTGTCTAATTTGTGAAGCATTTAAAAGCTGCACTGTGCATACCGCCCAGAGGCTTCTGGAGTGGTAGAACAACTGAATGGCACAATCAAATCAAGATTGGGAAAGATTTATGAATCAACTCGATTCAAATGGCCAGATGCTTTACCTCTTGTTTTGATGGGACTCAGAAGCATTCCAGACAGAAAAACAGGTTTGAGACCTCATGAAATACTCATGGGAAGAGCAATGAGGCAGGCATGGGTGCCAGGACATAAGTTGATAAATATATCTGATGACTTAGTACTAGAGTACTGCAAAGAACTGGCTGACCAAGTGCGTTCTATTTCTCACCAGGTTGGAGAAGACGCTGTCACCAGGCAAACAACTCCAGCACACAATCTGATTCCTAGTGGCTGGGTTGTAATAAAAGTACATACATGAGAATTGTGTCTAGCTCCAAGGTGGGGAAAACCAACACAAGTGATATTGGTTACCACTACAGCAGTAAAGTGTAAAGGAGTTTTGAATTGGATCCATGCGAGCCATACAAAAAGAGTGGCTGAACCTGATGAAACTGAAGCTGAAGGTTGTGCATCTGAGGGGTCTCGAGAAAGTGATTCCGAAGTAGTCGATGATGAACAACCGAGCACCAGTCAGGATGAATGGATTCCAGTGATCGACATTCCTGCAGATGTTGTGAGAACCAGAAGCCAGACCTATTTAGATAGACAAAGTGATAGTGAGGATAAGACAGGAACAGAAGAACATACTCAGGTTACACAAATCAAAGTCAAAAGTAATTCTGAGGAGGAACAGATAAGGAAAGATCAATATACTTGGACATTCCAAATACCTGTCACAGTTCCAGAGTCTGAGAAGGGTCAGATAGGTAAAAGGGCGAGGGCTCAGGAAAAAGAAGAACAAGAAATCGAGATACCTGAGCAGGATCAGTAAGATGTAGATAAATGTGTTCAGGAAGAAGAAAACAAACCAAATCAAAGTCAATTGCAGCACATACCTGAACAAGGCCAGATTAGTATCCAGGCAGAAGAAACCGAAGAAATACCTAGACCAAGTCAGATAGAGAGGGATACAGATGACGAAGATACACAAATTGTGCCACAACTGAATGAAAACAAAGGAACAATTGAAGAAAAACAAAGCATAGTGCCAGCTAAAAGACTCAGAAAAGGAGATAATTGGTCTGGTTTTGTTAAGAAACTTAAATTTCATCTTAAATCAATAAATAAAGAACCAGAGCAAGTAAACAAAATATCAAGTCAAACTGAGCTTTCCACAGAACAACCAAAAAGATAAAGTCAGAGATTGAAAAGACTGAGTAATACGTTCAGAGGTCCTGAATGGGCGTATGTCATCCTTGAAGATCTTGAAAGATTAGAACTGAGTGATGAAGATGATGATGAATTAATTGATGAACCAACAGACAAAGAAGTAAGACCAACTTGAAAATTTCACAGGTTGAAATTCTGTGAAAAAGTCTCAAAGAGGGGCTAAGTATCCCTAATCGAAAAACGGCTGATCATACTGTTAATGGTAAACCAAAAAGAAATTGCTTAAAAACATGCTGTAGAATATGCACATGTAGTATAGTAATTGTACTTATAGTATGGTTAGGACTGACAGGAGCTATTCCTTATCTAATGAATAAAAGTGAAAAGAATGATACTAACATTCATGAGAAGGTAGATGCACCTGAAAAATTAGATACACATGGGAATATAGACAATGTTAGGCAGCAAAGAATAGAAGTAGAAGCATCAGATGAGGAAGGATTGCATTATGATAAAGTTAGAAATAGAACACATTTAAATGTATTTGCAAATCTATTCGTACACTATGTAGAGGCAATGGAAATAAGCGATTGCTATGTATGTATGGAGCTACCATTGTCTGTAGTTGAAGGCGTCACTTATCATCATTTGCCCCTGACTTATGGTATTTCATGTAGTATTTTAGCTAGCTTATTTTACAAGAGAAGACCCTTACAATATTATTATTCTAATTTAGATGTTATTTTCTCTGAACTTCCTATTCATAATAACCTGAATTCCGTACGTAGTAAAGTTAACATAGCTCGTTATATGGGAGAATATTTTCTGACAATAGGTACAATAGATATAGCTGAAGCACACAAGAATAATTTAATATGCATTTTACATGAAAAAGAGAAGATATTTTTGAATTTAGTTGAGAAAAGGAGAGAAGATTTCCAAAAAAAAGCTACAGAACAGAAACAAAAGATTCCTAAATGGGCAGAAAATAATGAATACACATTGAATGGCAAAACTCATGCTGCTATGTCGCTGGACTTTGAAAAGAAAGGGAAACTCTGTCTCCACAGGGAGAGAACAAGTTATTATAACAATATATTCATTGGTTCCAGTGAATGTGAACATAATTATAAAATAATTGGGGGTGGGGTTTCAAACATGGAACTGAAGCGGTGTTTCCTGGAATTTATTATATCCGTGGGAACAAAGCGTATTACAAATTGCCTGATAATTGGTATGGGAGTTGCTATTTTGGAATAGTATTCTCAAAAGTATACCATATAAATAGAATCACTGGAAGTAATGAAAATACTAATGGACTAATATGTAGTAAAAGAGCTAGTATAGCACAAATTGTAGGTGACATATTTAGTGCATTAATACCTTCAGTGGGAGTGGTTTTAAATACACAAAGAATTTGTAAATTATCGACCGTAGTAGATCGTTTATCGACAGACGCTGCTGGAGGTTTCTTAATGATTAATACAGAATTAGTTGCAGTAGGATCAATGATTTTACAAAATCGACTTGCTCTTGATACATTGTTGGCAAAAGAGGGCGGAGTCTGTAGAATGCTGAAAGCGCAACATTGTTGCACTTACATACCTGACAAAAGTGTAGAACTGAAAGGGTATGTTAGGAACATTACATATTTAGAAAAATAACTTAAACCACTGGAGGTTGATAGTGCATGGAAAAGACTAACAGTGCTATAGGTAGTTGGTTTTCTAATATAGGGAAAAGTTTTGTAGGTAAAATACTGAGACCAATGTTGGGAATAGCCTTAATGATTTTAGGGATAGTAATTTGTTGTAGATGTCGCAAACATAAAAAGACATATGCAATAAATAAAAAGGGAAATAAAAGTAATATCAAGGAAATGGAATTAGAAGAATATAATAGACATTTTTACAAAAAGGAAAAGGACCTCCATATGAAGAATGAATAGAATATTAACAGAGGGTTTGAAGAAATTGAGATGGGTGAAGTGTAAAAGTTGGCATCTGTTTAATTAATTAGTGATGATATAAAATATCATCGAAGAGGGGATTGATGGAGCAAGGTTTTACATGTAAAGTACTTGCTCGTACTCAACCCTCTCGATAATAATATTAATGTACTAACTAACATGTTTTGTCTTATTAATATTGCATTACACAACATATTAGATATCTAAGGGAAGCTTGCCAATGTGTTTTTACTAACTATAATCCGCTTGCACTAAAATGGCTGCTGCTACGCGGGATTTTCTACTGCACATGGGTCTGTCATGCCCACATGACATGCTTGTTGGGAAAACTTTTGCTTCTGAGCAATAGAACTAAGATGGCTGTTATGTGTCCCAATGTGCAAGAAGCTTGCATCGCTGCTTTGCTAAGCTGTTTGTTTTTGATTAATATTTAACGCAATAGTTAAAATAAAATAATGGGAATAGAGTAGAAAGAAATGGTAAACAGTGAATTCATTCATTCTGTGTTTCTAAAACTGTTTATTTTCTATTTTTACATGTTATCAAAATTATGGGCCTAAATGTGGTATGGTGTGGATCACTGGTTAGAGGCGGCAGACCCGGGAGTAGAGGACGGCCCGGGACCAGGGTTCAATTCCCGATGCGGCAGGGTCGTGAACCAGGGTCAGCGGACTCGATAATTCCCGCCTCGGTGCCTACTCTTACCAGGGATCACACTCGGCAACCCTGGGCATTAGCTTTCCTCATCTCCACAACGGCCCCCCACAAACGCCGGGGATGCCTGGCTTCACCTTGGAGATACCCAGGAGGGAACATCTCACAGGGAAAGCTAGGACGGGTTCCCCAGCGGTCTATAGCGCCAGGACGCCTCCGGGCGCTTTACAAGACACACACATTTACACATTTACAATGCTTTGCTGAACTCTATCTTTGGAGAAACTGCGCCTGTGCGACAAATATCCTGAAGCCACAGATGCTGTAGCCTTGAATCATGGCCAAGACGTACATGGAAGGCGGAGAAGAGTGAACTCCATGCCTTGTCAGAGGAAGCTAAATTGAATAAATTGTTTTAAAATGATCATTGATACATTTCACTACCAGGAGGAATAAAGAACATGGGAATATAAAGTTATGGTAGGGAACGACTTCAATACATGATTGACAAGTTGCTTCTAGAAAAGTATGGTGTGATGGTTACTCCTCGTTTTTTGTCCAATAAAATTGTGGGATTCACACATTTGCAACATTTGGGGGTGGTACACTGACCTGAAAAATAGTATAACTAGGGTAGGCTTAGTTACTTAGATTGTCCGACTTGTCGAATAGCTAACCTGTCACTGACCCAACGCCCTCAGTAGGTGATTGGGAGCAGAGTTGTTGGCTGAGCACTCTGTCAGAAGATTTGATAACCCGATTGTGGTTCTGGGAGGAGATGGATGACCCAATCGGGGTTCGACTGTTAGCTGTAGAGAGGGTTTGCAACACTGGTGTTTTGAACTTTAACTGTGGTGCTGGTCTTATCCTGTGATGGTCCTATCCTGATCCGATTTGGTCCATAACCTGTCCTGATTCTGGCTTGCACCTGTTCTTTTCTGCTGGCACCTGTACTTTGGGATTTTTTTTCTTTCTCTCAGCCTATGACCAGGGTTGGTCATCACACCGAAATAGGTAACTATTAGGTGTGGGTTTGTCATTGTACTGTTTTCCCTTTCTCTTGCCCACCCTCTGTTTAAATGCTTAACGACATTTTCCCTCCATATCATTCTGAAATGTTTGTTTTTAAATCTGCATTATTTAAACAGAATAAGAAATACATTTGAGTTTTCATGTTTATAACTTTAAAAAGATTTTACTTAGATAAAGATTTTAAACCTTTCCCTTGTTTGTGGTTATTTATAAAATGCTAAATGTTATTATTGCTACCTATTTTCTCTCTAACTCCCTTAATCCTTTAGGACTATAGGTATTGGTGACTTGGACTGGTAAGAGAAATGGTAAAAATCCAAAAGGTAAAACCCAATTGATTTGAGTGTAGGTTTACCAGTTTAATGTATATATAAACATATGGGCCCAGGTGAATATATTGAGCAGGTGAGCCTGCGCTCTATCACCCACACACTTATAAATTCACCATGCACTCTCTCTGCAGTACTCTAGTCATCCAGTCACTACCCATGTGCTCATGCAAAGATTCAGACATTAACTTGTGCACTGCTACAATCCTCCATGTACTACCCATGCAGACCTCAAACAACCTACACATTACTGATTTACTCATCCAATTACCCAGGTAGTATCCATGCACTCCAGCAATCCCCCCGTCACTTCCCATGTACTCCTCCAATCACCCATCCAGCAACATGTACTTATCCAATCACTCTGCCAATACACAAGCACTTATGAATTCACCTATGCACTCTTCTTGCAGTACTCTAATGATCTAGTCACTACCCATGTACTCATGCAATGACTCAGGTGCTAACTCGTGCACTGCTACCAATCTCCATACACTACCCATGCAGACCTCAAATCACCTACACACTACTGATTCACTCCTCCAATCACCCTGGCAGTGCCCATGCACTCCAGCAATCCCCCTGTTAATTCCCATGCACTTCTCCAAACACCCATTCAACACAATGTAGTTATCCAATCACTCTGCCAATACCCAAGCACCTATAAATTCACCATGCTCTCTCTTTGCAGTACTCTAATCATCTAGTCACTACCCATGTCCTCATGCATTGACTCAGGCACTAACTCATGCACTGCTACAATCCTCCATGCACTTCCTATGCACACCTCAAACCACCTACACACTACTGATTCACTTCTCCAATTACCCAGGTAGTACCCATGCACTCCAGCAACTCCCCGGTCACTTCCCATGCACTCCTCCAATCACCCATCCAGCACCATGTACTTATTCAATCACTTCGCCAATACACACACACTTATATATTCACCATGCACTCTCTCTGCAGTACTCTAGTCATCCAGTCACTACCCATGTACTCATGCAATGATTCAAGCATTAACTTGTGCACTGCTACAATCCTCCATGCACTACCCATGCAGACCTCAAACCACCTACACACTACTGATACACTATTCCAATTACCCAGGGAGAACCCATGCACTCCAGCAATCCCCGTTTAATTCCCAATGCACTCCTCCAATCACCTATCTAGCACCATCTACCTATCCAATCATTCCATCCATACCCAAGGACTTATAAATTCATGTTGCACTCTCTTTGCCATACTCTAATCATCCAGTGTCTACCCATGTACTCATGCAATAACTCTGGCACTAACTTGTGCACTGCTACAATCCTCCATGCTCTACCCAAGCAGTCCTCTACCCAAATAGACACTACTGATTCACTTCTCTAATTACCCAGGTAGTACCCATGCACTCCAGAGTTACCCCTGTCAATTCCCATGCACTCCTCCAATGACCCATTGAGCACAATGTAGGTATCCAATCACTCTGCCAATACCCAAGCACTTATAAATTCACCATGCAGTCTCTTTGCACTACTCTAATCATTCAGTTACTACCCATGTACTCATGCAATGACTCAGGCATTAACTCTTGCACTACGATGATCATTTGTGCACTACCCATGATATCCTCTAACCACCTACACACTGCTGATTCATTCATCCAATTACACAGGTATTACCCATGCACTCCAGCAATCCCCCAGTCAAACCCAATGCACTCCTCTAATCAATCATCCAAAACCATCTACTTATCCAATCACTTCACCAATACCCACGCACCTATAAATTCACCATGCACTCTCTTTGCTGTATCTAATCAACCAGTCACTATCCATGTACTCAAACAATGACTCAGGCATTAACTTATGTACTGCTACAATCCTTCATCCACTAACCCTGCAGACTTCTAACCACCTACACACTACTATTTCACTCCTCCACTTACCCAGGGCTTACTCACACACTCCAGCAATCCCTGTTTCACTCCCCATGAACTATCCTCCATGCACTACCAATGCAGTCCTCTACCAAACTAGACACTGCTCATTCACACCTTCAATTACCCAAGTAGTAACCATGCACTCCAGCAATCCCATTGTCACTTCCCAAAAACTCCATCATTCACCCATCCAGCACCATGTACTTATTCAATCACTTCTTCAATACCCAAGGACTTATAAATTCACCTTGCACTCTCTTTTCAGTACTCTAATCATCCAGTCACTACCCATGTACTCATGCAATAACTCTGGCACTAACTTGTGCACTGCTACAATCATCCATGCACTACCCATGCAGACCTCAAACCACCTACACACTACTGATTTACTCCTCCAATTACCCAGGTAGTGTCCATGCACTCCAGCAATCTCCCTGTAACTTCCATGCACTCCTTCTATCACCCATCCAGCACCATGTACTCATCCAATCACTCCGCCAATACACAAGCACGTATAAATTCACCTATGCACTCTCTTTGCAGTACTGTAGTGATCCAGTCACTACCCATGAACTCATGCAGTGACTCAGGTGCTAACTCGTGCACTGCTACCAACCTCCATGCACTACCCTTGCAGACATAAAACCACCTACATACTACTGATTCACTCCTCTAATCACCCAGGTAGTACCCATACACTCCAGCAATCCCCCTGTTAATTCCTATGCACTCCTCCAAACACCCATCCAAAACAGTGTACTTATTCAATCATTTCGATAATACCTACGCACTTATAAATTCACCATGCACTCTCTCTGCAGTACTGTAGTCATCCAGTCAATTCAATTCAATTCAATAATAACTTTATTCGGTAGTTTTGTAAAAACACCATAAAAGTACAGAGAGAGAGAAAAAAGAACATAGTTACAAGTTTATCAAAAAAGTTAAAAACTGTTAAGTATGCATTTTGTTTAAAAGAAAACATATTAAAAGTAGCAAGTGCTTCTCGATTCCGTTTGTGCAAGTTTTTTCGACATTTACGGTAACATACAGTTTTCCTATTATCTCAGTTCCTTCGTTAGTGCGGAGTGGCAGTATTATTCATGCTTATAAATTTGTGCGATGGCGTATACAAAATTTAGGATAAGATACAATCGCTTTGGCATAGTTTTCATTTTCAAGGTGCTGTAATGCCAGGTACGCTGGGCGACATTGACGAAGACCCCAGAACTTCAAAATAGGCAATATCCAACGTTTACGGGGCTCAGTAAAGAATTTGCAAAATAACATTGTGTGTATCGTTGATTGTGGGGATACCAAGTCACAAGGGCACATAGGAAGTGTAGAAGTCCTAACATTTTGCTCTGGAAAAGCAACTAGTATATGGAACAGGTCGAGTCTAAAACGGGTGAGCAGCATTCTTTCAAACTGTGTTATTTTAAAATTCAAGTAGGGTTCAGCAGTAAACACAGTCTGGACTAGTAAGGAATGTTGGACAGATGGTTTATGGACCTCGGATAATAAACGTAGCTGACGTAGATGAATTAGACACTCCCTTTTTAGGTTCTTTTTTGGGATTTCCTTTATCAGCGATGGATGATCAAAGTACTTCCTGTATCCAAGATCTGTTAGTAGCGCTTTCACATATGACAGCCATTTGATCTTCTTAGAGTGGTCTAGCGTTAAAATGTCTTGAATAATCGCCCTGGTCAAATGGCATTGCTCGGTAACCCATATTCTACGCCACAGCATTATTGGTTGCAATTTTATGATGTCTGTAATGTAGTCTATGCCCAACTCAGTGTGGCAGGCATAGGTGGAACAAGTTTTAGGCACCGCCAACAGATATCTAAGGAAAGAGTTCTCTATTTTTTGAATTGGGTCCACGTTTGTAAAGCCCCAAATCCCCGCCCCATATGTTGCTGTGCTTACACATTTTGAGTTATATATTTGCACTAGCTCTTTAATTGGTCGCTGGCCCAATCTCTGCGAGAAGGTTTTTAGCGAGGATGTCTCTCGGAGGAATACCAATTTTCTTGCGTTGGTAGCTGGGGTCCATTTGAATTTTTCGTCAATGACGATCCCTAAATAGGGGTAGGTTTTGGTCCTATCCAGATGTTCACCCTGTACCAGTAGTTTCCTATATTTTGCATTTCTTGTCTCCCCTGCATGCATTGTGTAGGTTTTTTTTGCATTTAGCTTCAGATTTAGACTTGCCATAAAGTCACAGTATCTGTTCAGGGCCATCTGTAGTTCGTTTGGCGTTCTTGCTAAGATAACAGCATCGTCGGCATATAGGAGTGCTGGTATCTGCCGGCGAGCTGTTAGCGGGAGGTCCTTGTGCCTTGTAGCATGGCAGCCTCCAGGCCATTCGTGTAAAGGGTGAATAGAAAGGGGGCCAGTACGCACCCCTGCCTGACCCCCTTTTCCACCCTAAAGGAGTTAGTGAGCTCACCCTTTGTCCCGAATCTTACCCTACCTGTGGTGCCTGTGTACAATTCACGGAGAAAATCCACAATTGGCGTAGGAACTCCCATTTTCAAGATTGTACTCCACAGCGTTGAGTGTGCCACGCAATCAAACGCTGCGGAGAGATCGACGTATGCCATATGGAAAGAGGACCCTTTAGCTTCCAGGTATTTGCCCGCCAGTAGGGACAGGTTTAGGGCCTGATCAACTGTTCCTAGTCCCTCCCGGAAACCGTATTGTAGGTCTGAGATGATTTTGTGGTCGGTGGCCCACTCCTGGAGGCGCTCGAGGAGTATTCGTCCGACCATCTTGCCTAGTGAGTCCAGGAGGGAGATCGGCCTGTAGCATGTTGGACTGTTTCGATCTCCTTTCTTAAAAATAGGTACCAACGTTGATGTTTTCCAAGACTCCAAAATGCCTACTTCAATGGTGGCGTTCAGGACGTTGGTTAGTAGGGGGGTCCAAAGATCTGGGAGGTGTTTAAAAACATCAACAGGAACACCATCCGGGCCCGGGGCTTTAGCTGATTTTGAAGATTTTAAGGCTTTTTGGACCTCTGCGTGGGAAAAGTGGAGATTTAAAGGATAGGCGATGTGTGGCAGAAATTCAAGCTGGTCTGTGTCTTCGGTCAGGTCTTTCGCGAAGACTTTAGTAAAATGGCTCACCCATTCTTGATGACTTATAGCTACATCGATTGATGGAGAATTATCTTTCTCTGTTAAGAATGGGGAGCGAACTACCTGCCAGAACAAGGCGCTATTATTTAGTTCCGAGCTTTGAATCAATTTTGACCATAGTTCAGCTTTTACTTCTTTTTTCCTGTTGTTTAAGGCAACTGTGTACTCCTTTCTGAGTCTGATGATTTCAACTCTGTCCCTATGATCACTGTTCAGAGCTTCCTTTAAGCGTGTAGATGCTTTGGTGCATGCTGAATTGAACCAACCTTTCTTTGGCTGGGGCCTTTGTTTGTGCCTCCTGGTTAGTTCTTTTTGTATACTTGTTGTAATTGTCAGGAAGCTTACTATGATTTCGGTTGGTGATGTGGTGGAATCCAAGCAATTTATAATATCCGTTTGGTTATTTGTGACTATTTTTTTTGTTGTTGCTTCTTTGTCAATATTGCCCCATTTCAATGTGAAACCATTCAGAGAGCCTAGTTCTAGATCACTTTGATTTAGAGCGGTCAGAATGTCATATGGTTTGTTCTTTATTGTTTCAGCAAGAACCATGGTGATGGGAAAATGGTCACTTAGAGGATTGCTATGGACCTTGAAGTCTTCTACGATTAATCCTGTGGGTGGTGAGATCAGTATGAAATCAATTAGGCTTATTAGACCTCTTCCGTTGAATGTGGGCTGGAATTGTACAGATGGAATCTTTATTTCATTAGCGAAGCTTAGTTCTAGTTCAGCCATGATTTCGTTCATTGTTTCCCCCACGTTAGAATGAGTGAAATGCGTAAGGTTTGTATCAGCCTCATCACTAATACCGCACTTATTGTTATCGCTATTGGTACATAAATGAAGATTAAAATCTCCTCCCCAGATTATTGTGCATGTCTTTTTGGTGTGTTTGGTTCGTTGCTCTTGTAATGTTGCGGAGATCTCTGGGAGTAGAGTACTCATGTCGGATTGGGAGAGGTTGTTGTAAAAGTTTATAATGAAATATAGTCTTTGTTTGGTGACCTTTACCACTATGATCTGAAAATTTGTGTCTAAACTTAAGGGGATTATCTCATCCACGGGAAGGGTGTTTTTAATATAAGTAGCTAAGCCTCCGCTATTTCTGCCAGAGGTTGATTTCTTCGCAGGTGACCAGAAAGTTTTGAAGCCTGGTATGTGTATTGGCCTTATGGCCCACGTCTCCTGAAGGCAGATACAACCGCTCAAATTGATCTGGCTCAGGAAATCGTGGTCACTCTTCTTTGCGGAAAGACCTGCAATGTTCCAGAAGGTAAAATGGATCTGCAAAGTATCTGAGATAGGATCAGCTGAATTGCCTGTGTTAGCCAGCCGTTCGGCGGCTTCCCGATTAGTTGAGGCCAATGTTACAGTTGGCATCACTTCCTGATTGATTTTTGAACAGTTGGGATTACTGGGAGTTAGAGGGAGGTACATTGGAGGTGTTTCGAGGGTAAGGCGTGAATTAAGTGATGATGCCAGCTCCGATTTAGCTGATTGTGAGAGTTCCCTGATGGGTTGAAAATTGGGAAGTCAATCGTTAAAATCTAAGCCGGAGAGAGCATTAAATCTATTAAATGTTGAAATATTAAAAGGAGTAGCTAGTGGGGGGGGTGCTTGTCTCCATCGATTATCTCCATTCTCTTGATGGAGGGTTTCAGAGAGATAAGGGTGGGTAGGTGGCGGTATGGACGTTTGGCTCTGATGCCACTGTACCGAGCCTGTTGGATATAGGAACTTCAAATTCTGGTAGGAAATGGGAGGGTAAGCAGTAGAAGGGTACGGTCTTTCTGAGAAAGGATTCATAGATGTAGGCGGAATACTGTTGTTGGTATTTAGTAAATGCCTATAGAAATAGCCCAATGGGAGAAGGGTTGTATTGAATTCCCATGTAGATGGTGGGGGTGCCTTAGCTAGTGTCTTTTCGGCCCACTGGGGATTTCTGAAGGTAATAGCTACGCAATCCCCCTCGAATTTTTTACGTAGGGGGCCTATCCAGCCTACTCTTTGCGTATGGGAAATTTCCCCAGCACATTCTATTGGGAAATTGCAGTTCAAACTTAACCAATGGAGTACTTTGTTTTTCAAGGATGATGTTGTTTCACTCTGATCTTGTTTACGTGTTGGTACGTTTACCAATACAAGGACGTAGGCTCCGCATTCGGGTGGAAGGGTGATGCGTGCCGGAATCTGTCTAGACCTATATGATTGTTCGTATGGTATCTTTGGTTGCTGGGACTTTGCGGTAGACTGGTTAAGTTGTGTGGGTTTCTGTGTTGATTTCTGTGATCCTTTTTGAGATGGTGCGTGAATGCTCGCCGGTTGTGCATTGGCTGATTGGGTGTTTGTGTTAGAAGTAAGTGGTGTTGTGTTGGGTATTGAGGGTTTGTTTGTAATGGTTGTGCTATTGTTATGGGGATTCTGTTTCGGAAGAGTTATTGGCGTAGGTATAGATTTCTTTACTGTGGCTGCCTTAGGCTGGGTGACAATCGTGGGAGCCAAAGATGCTAGGGTGGTAGTGGGTGGTGTAAGATGACTAGTATTATTGATTAGTCTTGCCATCTGTTTTTCGATATTGTTTAGGGTTCGCTCTATTGGTGTTAATTGAGTTTTTATAAGATCCTTGATTATATCTAGTACTTGTGAATTAAGCTCAAGATAATTTGAGTTGGTAGCACCGTGACCCCTGTGGGCGTCGTCAGACGGTATAGCTGAAGCGGAGGTGTCGTCCGCATTAACCGATGATAAGTGGCTTGCATTATTCCGATGGTTATTGCAGGGCGTTTTTTTGGACCTTGTACGCCTTGGTAGATTTTTTTGCTTAATCTTATTCTTAACTGCTGGTCTTGTGCTGTCTTGGTTAAGAAGAGGACTCTCCCTTATCTCCTTATCGGTTTTTACTGGAGATACTACTACTGGAAGTGGGGACTCGGTTAAGGATTGTGACTCGGTCAGGGTTAGCAGAGGAATTTGAGTATTTTGGGTGGGACTAATCACCAAAGTAGGTGTTTTTTCAAGGTCATCCAGGGTATCTTCTCCAAGTGATAAATGGGTGACAGATAGGTCAACGCTCGTTGGAATGGTGTGAAGTTCAGCACGGGTTTCTCGCAGTAATGGGACATTTGTTTCCTGTTGAGTGGGTGTTTTGGCTAGGGCCAAAAGGCCCATTGAGGATCTTCGTGCTGCTGCGAGGTCCTGGGAGACGCGTCTTTCTAGGAGTACGATCCCCTGATTGATCGCGTCATTGGCTTTAATAATGAATTGGTCAATTGGCCCAATTATCGGTCCCACTCCTTGTGCCGTCTTATTTCTCATTGTCCTGGTTGTCATAATGACGCTGTAGCACAGATGTAGTTTTAGGTATAATGGTCAAATCGGGGCCGAGCTGTAATATGAATAATAATGTGTAAAAGGGAATGAAAATAGGTTAGCCCAGACCAGACTTGCCCAGGCTTGAACGGGCTTAAACGGGCCCGCCCTTTGCCCGGGCTTCGCCCCGGGCTGCGGCCCGCGCGCGTCCCGCGATGCGCGTTGCTGGCCTCGTTTAAATCAGTATGGAGTGAAAGGGGGCGTGGCACTGGGAGGGGGCGCGGCTCACGCGGGAAGAAGAAACAGCTGATGGACTTGACGCTGTTCCTCGCAGTCCCGGGGCCGCGCCTCTCACCTCCTCTGCGGCCTCGCGAAGGTCTCCTCCTCCCTCAGGTGGCACGTTGGTTTGAATTGGTGAAAGCTACTCCTGTAGCGTAAAGCGGATTGCAGGCAAACACTCGGTAAGAGCCTCAAGACGAGCGGCTCCCGCGCAGCGGGGGCCGCGAGAGGCTTTAAAGTCCTTGATGGGGGCGGGCACTGGGAGGGGGCGCGGCTCACGCGGGAAGAGGAAACAGCTGATGGACTTGACGCTGTTCCTCGCAGTCCCCGGGCCGCGCCTCTCACCTCCTCTGCGGCCTCGCGAAGGTCTCCTCCTCCCTCAGGTGGCACATTGGTTTGAATTGGTGAAAGCTACTCCTGTAGCGTAAAGCGGATTGCAGGCAAACACTCGGTAAGAGCCTCAAGACGAGCGGCACCCCGTCATCCAGTCACTACCCATGTACTCATGTAATGATTGATGCATTAACTTGTGCACTGCTACAATCCTCCATGCACTACCCATGCAGACCTCAAACCACCTACACACTACTGATTGGCTCCTCCAATTACTCAGGGAGTACCCATGCACTCCGGCAATCCCCATTACATCCCCATGCACTCCTCCAATCACCCATCCAGCACCATCTACCCATCCAATCACTCCATCAATACCCAAGGACTAATAAATGCATGTTGCACTCTCTTTGCTGTACTATAATCAACCAGTCACTACTCAAGTCCTTATGCTATGACTCTGGCACTAACTTGTGCACTGCTACAATCCTCCATGCACAACCCATGCAGTCCTCTACCCAACTAGACACTACTGATTAACTTCTCTAATTACCCAGGTAGTACCCATGCACTCCAGCGATCCCCCTATCAATTCCCATGTACTCCTCCAATGGCTCATCCAGCACAATGTAGGTATCCAATCACTCTGCCAATACCCAAGCACTTATAAATTCACCATGCACAATCTTTGCACTACTCTAATCATCCAGTTACCACCCATGTACTCATCAATGACTCATGCATTAACTCATGCATTACTACAATCATTTGTGCACTACCCATGCATACCTCTAACCACCTACACACTACTGATTCACTCATCCCCTTACACAGGTAGTACCCATGCACTCCGACAATTACCCTGTCACTTCACATGCACTCTTCCATTCACCCATCCAGCACCATGTACTTATCAAATCACTCCACCAATACACAAGCACTTATGAAATATTCAGGCACTCCCTTTGCAGTACTCTAATCATCCAGTCACTATCCATGTGCTCATGTCATGGCTCAAACACTAACTTGTGCACTACTACAATCCTCCATGCACTACCCATGCAGACCTCTAACCACCTACACACTACTGATTCACTCCTCCAATTACCTAGGTAGTACCCATGCACTCCAGCAATCCCCGTCACTCCTAATTTAGTCCTCAATTCACCCATACAGCATCATCTACTTATCCATTCACTCCGCCAATTCCCATGCACCTATAAAGTCACCATGCACTCTCTTTTCAGTATCTAATCAACCAGTCACTATCCATGTACTCACACAATGACTCAGGCATTAACTCATGCACTACTACAATCCTGAATGCACTAACCCTGCAGACCTCTAACCACTTACACACTACCGGTTCACTACTTCAATTACCCAGGTAGTACCCATGCACTCCAGCAATCCCCCTGTCACTTCCCATGCACTCCTCCAATCACCCATCCAGCACCATATACTTATCCAATCACTCTGCCAATACGCAAGCACGTATAAATTCACAATACACTCTCATTGCAGTACTCTAATAATCCAGTCATTACCCTTGTACTCATGCAATGAATCAGGCTATAACTCGTGCACTGCTACAAACCTCCATACATTACCCATGCAGACCTCAATCCACCTACACACTACTGATTTACTCCTCCAATTACCCAGGTAGTACCCATGCACTCCAGCAATCCCCCTGTTAATTCCGATGCACTCCTCCAAACACCCATCCAAAACAGTGTACTTATTCAATCACTTCGATAATACCTACGCACTTATAAATTCAACATGCACTCTCTCTGCAGTACTGTAGTCATCCAGTCACTACCCATGTACTCATGCAATGATTGAGACATTAACTTGTGCACTGCTGCAATCCTCCATGCTCTACCCATGCAGACCTCAAACCACCTACACACTACTGATTGGCTCTTCCAATTACCCAGAGAGTACCCATGCACTCCGGCAATCCCCATTACATTCCCCATGCACTCCTCCAATCACCCATCCAGCACCATCTACCCATCCAATCAATCCATCAATACCCAAGGACTAATAAATTCATGTTGCACTCTCTTTGCCGTACTATAATCAACCAGTCACTACCAATGTCCTCATGCAATGACTCTGGCACTAACTTGGGCACTGCTACAATCCTCCATGCACAACCCATGCAGTGCTCTACCCAACTAGACACTCCTGATTATCTTCTCTAATTACCCAGGTAGTACCCGTGCACTCTAGCGATCCCCCTGTCAATTCCCATGTACTCCTCCAATGACCCATCCAGCACAATGTAGGTATCCAATCACTCTGCCAATACCCAAGCACTTATAAATTCACCATGCACACTCTTTGCACTACTCTAATGATCCAGTTACTACCCATGTACTCATGCAATGACTCATGCATTAACTCATGCATTACTACAATCATGTGTGCACTACCCATGCTTACCTCTAACCACCTACACACTACTGATTCACTCATCCACTTACACAGGTAGTACCCATGCACTCCGACAATTACCCTGTCACTTCACATGCACTCTTCCATTCACCCATCCAGCACCATGTACTTATCCAATCACTCCACCAATACCCAAGCACTTAAGAAATAATCAGGCACTCCCTTTGCAGTACTCTAATCATCCAGTCACTATCCATGTGCTCATGTCATGGCTCAAACACTAAATTGTGCACTACTACAATCCTCCATGCACTACCCATGCAGACCTCTAACCACCTACACACTACTGATTCACTCCTCCAATTACCCAGGTACTACCCATGCACTCCAGCAATCTCTGTCACTCCTAAGTTAGTCCTCTATTCACCCATCCAGCATCATCTAATTATCAATCCACTCCGCCAATACCCATGCACCTATAAAGTCACCATGCACTCTCTTTGCAGTATCTAATCAATCAGTCACTGTCCATGTTCTCACACAATGACTCAGGCATTAACTCATGCACTAACCCTGCAGACCTCTAACCACTTACACACTACTGATTCACTCCTTCAATTACCCAGTTAGTACCCATGCACTCCAGCAATCCCCTGTCACTTCCCCTGCACTCCTCCAATCACCCATCCAGCACCATGCACTTATCCAATCACTCTGCCAATACGCAAGCACTTATAAATTCACAATACACTCTCTTTGCAGTACTCTAATGATCCAGTCATTACCCATGTACTCATGCAATGAATCAGGCTATAACTCGTGCACTGCTACAAACCTCCATGCATTACCCATGCAGACCTCAAACCACCTACACACTACTGATTTACTCCTCCAATTACCCAGGTAGTACCCATGCACTCCATCAATCCCCCTGTCAATTCCTATGCACTCCTCCAATCACCCATCCAACACAATGCAGTTTCCAATAACTCCGCCAATACCCAAGCACTCATAAATTCACCATGCACTCTCTTTGCCGTACTCCAATCATCCAGTCACTACCCATGTCCTTATGTAATGGCTTTAGCACTAACTTGTGGACTGCTACAATCCTCCATGCACTACCCATGCCCACCTCAAACCACCTACACACTACTGATGCACTCCTCCAATTACCCAGGAAGTACTTATGCACTCCAGCAAACCCCGTCACTTCCCATGTACTCCTCCAATTACCCATCCTGCACCATGTACTTATCCAATTGCTCCGCCAATACCCAAGCACTTGTAAATTCACCTATGCACTCTCTTTTCAGTACTCCAATGATCGAGCCACTCCCCATGTACTCATGCAATGACTCAGGCACTAACTTGTGCACTGATACAATGCTCTGTGCACTACCCAGGCAGACCTCTAATCACCTGCACACTGCTGATTCCCTCCTCTACTTACCCATGTAGTACCCATGCATTCCAGCAATCCCCCTGTCAATTCCCATGCAACCCTTCACTCACCCATTGTTAGGAATAGGAGCGTGTAGCCATCAGTGTACTAAACATCCCATAATGCTTCTTTAATGAGGTAGAATGTGCTGTCTCATACTGACTTGTTCCCCCTGCACTACGAATCCTAGAATGCCTTGTGTTGGGAGTAAAGGTGTGCAGTCTCATGATGCCTACAGAACCAATCACGTACGTGAGGGGAGCTTCATAATCCCCTCCTACCAACATGGCGGCGCTTGGTTTTCTCGCTTAATTCCTCCCTGTGTTCCCCGTTTCCCTGCACTGAACCTCGTCCTTTTGCTTCGCTTCTTCGGAAAACAGCCTGCTGCAGTTTCAAAGATCATTGCCCTCTGCCCTAGGATCTTCCTCGCATCCCATGCGACGCCAGATACGATAGTCTCCTTTGCCCGGTATCCTCCATCGTTTCTCCACCGAGCTACCCGACCCCTGTTGGCCTCAACAAAACGTTATTGACAAACTCCCAGCCGCCACGTTAACACGCATCGCTAAGCCGACGAACGGAGTTCCTCCTGGCTTCCCACCTGTGTGTTTCCAGTCTCAGAGCTTCCTTGACGGTGTGGCAGGGCAGCCGCACTTCTGTGTCAAATTGGGCACGCCATTGTTAGATAAACGCGAGGACGCGTTTATTTATTTTGTTTTTTTTGGCACATTAACATTTAGCCCAACGCGAGGAGCGTTTTTCTTTTGTTTTGCTTGCCGGAGTTCGGACCAACGCTAGGAAGCGTTTTCTTATTCCTTTGTGCTTTGAACTGCAATCTCACAGCGGTTGAACTTACTATTGAACGTGTCTTACTGCCAGAATTCTGGGTTATAGGATTCCCCTGTTTCTTGGAGTTAAAGTATACAACATATTCCAGAGACCGCACAAACTTACCTTTCTTATTTTGTCTTCCTTATGTTGGATATAATTGGATGACTTTTATACATCGTGAGCCTACAGGTCTGGTGAGTTTGAGACAGCACATTATTGTAAAGCAGTTAAAACCCCATTGTTCAGTGAATCATTTTTCTAACAGCTGTGCTATTGTGTTTGTGTCTTTCTTTACTGCAGTGAGCTGCGCTGACTTGAAGCCCAGTCTCCTGTACACCACTCCGTCCTGGGTAGACCTGTTGGTTTGGTCTCTCTCTTTTGATGAGATAGTTCACTTCTCTTTGGTGTTCTTTAAGTCACCTGAGGAGTGGTATCTTATTGAGTGAGAGTGACACTATCTTCACTTCCGAGGAGGTTGGAATTCTGCCTGGATTCGAGTCCACGCCCGACACCCATACTGCACCATCTACTTATCCAATCAATCTTTTAAACCCAAGCACTTATAAATTCACCATGCACTCTCTTTGCAGTTACTCTAATCATCCAGTCACTACCCATGTCCTCATGCAATGACTCAGGCACTAACTCGTTCACTGCTACAATCTTCATTCACTACCCATGCACACTTCATACCACCTACACACTACTGATTCACACCTCCAATTACCCAGGTAGTACCCATGCACTCCAGCAATCCCCCTGTCACTTCCCATGCACTCCTCTAATCACCCATCCAGTACCATCTACTTATCCACTTAATCAGTCAATACCCAAGCACTTATAAATTCACCATGCACTCTCTTTTCAGTATCTAATCATCCAGTCACTATCCATGTACTCACACAATGACTCAGGCACTAACTCATGCACTGCTACAATCCTCCATGCACTAACCATGCAGACCTCTAACCAGCTAAACGTTACTGATTCGCTCCACCAATTACCCAGGTAGTGCCCATGCACTCCAGCAATCTCCCTGTCACTTCCCAAGCACTCCTCCAATCACCCATCCAGCACCATGTACTTATCCAATCACTCTGCTAAATACTCAAGCACTTATAAATTCACCATGCACTCTCTTTGCAGTACTCTAATCACCCAGTCACTACCCATGTACTCATGCAATGACTAACGCACTAACTTGTTCACTGCTACAATCTTCATTCACTACCCATGCACACTTCATACCACCTACACACTACTGATTCACACCTCCAATTACCCAGGTAGTACCCATGCACTCCAGCAATCGCCCTGTCACTTCCCATGCACTCCTCCAATCACCCATCCAGTACCATCTACTTATCCACTTAATTAGTCAATACCCAAGCACTTATAAATTCACCCTGCACTCTCTTTTCAGTATCTAATCATCCAGTCACTATCCATGTACTCACACAATGACTCAGTCACTAACTCATGCACTGCTACAATCCTCCATGCACAAACCATGCAGACCTCTAACCACCTATATGTTACTGATTCACTCCTCCAATTACCCAGGTAGTGCCCATGCACTCCAGCAATCTCCCTGTCACTTCCCAAGCACTCCTCCAATCACCCATCCAGCACCATGTACTTATCCAATCACTCTGCTAAATACTCAAGCACTTATAAATTCACTATGCACTCTCTTTGCAGTACTCTAATCACCCAGTCACTACCCATGTACTCATGCAATGACTAAGGCACTAACGTGTTCACTGCTACAATCTTCATTCACTACCCATGCACACTTCATACCACCTACACACTACTGATTCACACCTCCAATTACCCAGGTAGTACCCATGCACTCCAGCAATCCCCCTGTCACTTCCCATGCACTCCTCCAATCACCCATCCAGTACCATCTACTTATCCACTTAATTAGTCAATACCCAAGCACTTATAAATTCACCATGCACTCTCTTTTCAGTATCTAATCATCCAGTCACTATCCATGTACTCACAAAATGACTCAGGAACTAACTCATGCACTGCTACAATCCTCCATGCACTAACCATGCAGACCTCTAACCACCTATACGTTACTGATTCACTCCTCCAATTACCCAGGTAGTGCCCATGCACTCCAGCAATCTCCCTGTCACTTCCCAAACACTCCTCCAATCACCCATCCAGCACCATGTACTTATCCAATCACTCTGCTAAATACTCAAGCACTTATAAATTCACCATGCACTCTCTTTGCAGTACTCTAATCACCCAGTCACTACCCATGTACTCATGCAATGACTAAGGCACTAACTTGTGCACTGCTACAATCCTCCATACACTAAACATGCAGACCTCTAACGACCTACATACTACTGATTCACTCCTCCAATTACCCAGGTAGTACCCATGCACTCTAGCAATCCCCCTGTCACTACCCATGTACTCCTCCAATCACCCATCCAGCACCATGTACTTATCCAATCACTCCGCCAATACCCAAGCACTTATAAATTCACCTATGCACTCTCTTTGAAGTACTCTAATGATCCAGTCACTACCCATACACGCATACAATGACTCAGGCACTAACTTGTGCACTGACAACAATGCACCGTGCACTACCCATGCAGGCCTCTAATCACCTACACACTACTGATTCACTCCTCTAATTACCTAGGTTGTACCTATGCACTCCAGCATTCCCCCTGTCAATTCCTATGCACCCCTCCAATCACCCATCCAGCACAATGTAGATATCAAATCACTCCACCAATACCCAAGCACTTATAAATTCACCATGCACTCTATTTGCACTACTCTAATCATCCAGTCACTACCCATGTACTTATGCAATGACTCAGGCCCTAACTCGTGCACTGCTACAATCTTCCATGCACTACTCATGCACACCTCAAACCACCTACACACTACTGATTCACTCACATGCACTCCAGCAATCCCCATGTCACTTCCCATGCACTCCTCCAATCACCCATCCAGTACTTTCTACTTATCCACTCAATCAGTCTATACCCAAGCATTTATAAATTCACCATGCACTCTCTTTGCAGTTCTCCAGTCATCCAGCCACTACACATGTACTCATGCAATGACTCAGGCACTAACTCGTGCACTGCTAAAATTGCTTAATGCATTACCCATGCACACCTCAAACCACCTACACACTACTGATTCCCCCCTCCAATTACCCAGGTTGTACCCATGCAGTCCATCAATCACACTGTCACTCCCTGTGCACTCCTCTAATCACCCAGCCAGCACCATGTTCTTATCCAATCACTCCGACAATAGCCAAGCACTTATAAATTCACAATGCACTCACCTTGCAGTACTCTAATCCTCCAGTCACTACCCATGGTATGACCCAGTCAGTAACTCATGCACTTCTACACTCCCTTGAGCACTATCTATGCAGTTCGGTAATCTCCTTGTTACTACATATACATTCTTCCAATCACGCAGCCAGTCACATGTCTTTATCTAATCAGTGCGCCAAAACCAAAGCGCTTATAAATTCACCATGCACTCACTTTGCAGTACTCTAATCATCCAGTGACTACCCATGTACCAATGCGATGTGTCAGGCACTAGCTCATGCACTTCTACAATCCCTTGAGCACTACCTATACAGTTCAGTAATCTCCCTGTTACTACCTATGCAGTCCTCCAATCACCCTTCCAGCACCATGTACTTATCCAATCACTGCACCAATACTCAAGCACTTATAAATTCGCCATGTACTCTCTTTGCAGCACTCTAATCATCCAGTCACTGCCCATGTATGTATGCAATGACCCAGGTACTACTACACTATAAATAACAGGGGAAACCCATTAGACCAAACGGTACCTGGGTAATAAAGACTCAAATAAGAAATTGGTACCTTGGTTATACGGTATATGTTCTGAATTGCAATAATAAGGAATAAAGAGAAAGTATTCCCTATTTAGTATTTGTATCACTATGACCACATTTTCAATATTTCTCGTTTCCAATTTCAAACTCATTTGTATATACAGTTAGTTTTTACATATATACAATAGAAGCCCTTCGTTTTCAAGTTAGGATGTCTCACTGAAAAAATACGACCACTTTGGAAAGGAAGAGTTACATTTCAAAACACCCCGGGTAGAGAGCAACGAGCGGGGCCGACGTTTGTCAGCACACGCGATCGGACAAAACGAAAAAACAAAGAAGCGCTTTACGCGCTAGCAAAATGCTGTAGACGGGAGATACATATCACCGGCAGCGCATTTATTTGTTCCACTAACTGGATATACAGCGAGCTCAGCACAAAATAGAGCTCCCAAGACAATTTGAGAAGCACTTCCAACCCCAGATGACTCTAGAACCCGATGGATTGTGAATAGCCCTAGTCCTGAAGAGGCCAGAATTGATTGGCTGAAACGCGTCGACTATAAAGAGACAGCAGATATATATAAATATTTTGGATTAATTTAAATAATTTGTTGAGGGACTTTAAAGACATTGGGTCTAAATTATTTTCACCTATTTGTTTTCCTCACATTAGTCTGCTTGATCTCGATAGGAATGTCTTGTTTATTTTTTCAGTGAGACATCCTAACTTGGAAACGAAGGGCTTCTATTGTATATATGTAAAAACTAACTGTATATACAAATGTGTTTGAAATTGGAAACGAGAAATATTGAAAATTTCCTTATTTGATAAAATAAAAAATCATTCAGTAATAACCTTAGACGTGGTTGTGGGTCATGACGAGATAAGAGACTGTAAAAGGTAAAAATAGACCAAGTGTGGTCATAGTGATACAAATACTAAATAGGGAATACTTTCTCTTTATTCCTTATTATTGCAATTCAGAACATATACTGTATAACCAAGGTACCAATTTCTTATTTGAGCCAGGTACTACTACATGCACTATTAAAATCCTCTATCCACTGCCCATGCAGTCCTTTAAACACCTAAACACTACTCATTCACTCCTACAATCATCCAGGTAGTACCTGTATACTGCAGCAAATGCATTGTGATTTCAGAAAAAAAGAGTTTAAATAGTTTTTATGTAGAATGTGTTTGTTTAGTAATACAATGGTATATCTTATAGATTTATATTAATAATATGACTTTTTTTCTTTTACAGATATTCTTCATCATCATTAAAAAAAAAAATTACCATGACTAAATAAACAGTAAAGAGGTAACAACAAAAGAAAGAGTATTATTTAAAGAAAAGACAACAGCAAGAATTAGATAAACTGCAACATGTGGGAAAAAAAAGTCTTGCAGTAGGAGAACAAAATAATTTATTAAAAGACTTTCAAAGACTAGAAACAGTTTGCACAATGTAGAAAGTCGTAGTAGTAAAAGGAGAAAGAATCAATTTGAAATAAGGAAAATAATGTTTCACAATGGAGTAGTACTTAATTTATTAAAAGAAGGCAAGAAATATAAAAAATCAGCATTTTATAAAAAGAAGAAACTGATTGAAACTATTGTTGAGAAGGCTTTTGAATTATAAAGGAAATTATGCATTTTAGTTTTAAACAGAATCATTAGATAAGCCAATACATTTTATGAAGCTCAAAAGTATAAAGAAGATATTAATTAACAGAACTATCTTTTGTGATATTTTTTTGGGTGAATGGAAGCACAGTTCAAGTTCCGAGCCTTTTTTTAATGAAGAGAGCTATTTTCAAATACATTAGTGCATGCAGTTGATACTAATGGCCGTGTTTTTGAAGTAAAGAATGGTTGTCGAATTGAAAAAGAAAGGATGGTTCCTACAAATGTAGAAGAAGTGATAGCTGATGAAGTTCCAAGGAGACGTAATAAAGCCCTAGTGTACACTTGGGATTTTAGTAGTATTTGTGGAATACAACAGGAGTCCATAGATATTTTATGAAATTTCTTACGAGCTTATAGTAAAAAAAAGTGTTAAACAAAAGATTAAGATGCTGCAAGGACTAGATCCTCGCAAAGTAAAAAAAAATAGTGGTTTGCAAGGCCATTCTCTGGCTTGTCTTTCTAGAAAAGTGTGTCAAAGTGTTTTTCATCATTTCAGAATGTTAGCAGTACATCACTCTCAAATGTTGAAGTTCGTCAGAAGATTGTATTGCGCAAAAAGTCCAGCAATAATTTTAAGTGATTTAAAAAGTGGTCTTTTGCATAGGTCAGTATCAGATGTAAAATAAGTGTGTGATGAAATAGAGTTTTGTTACTTTGGTCCTGAACAAAAGTGTAGAGAAAGTGAGACATTCATTGAAGTAGGTGTTGAAGAAGATATGCAAGATAGTAGTACTGAGAAGTTTCAAGAAGAAATGACAAACTTTAAAGTAATTTGTTGTGAAAGACCAAATTATGTTTGTATTTGTTGTCAATGGACTCACTATAAAAATCAAACTGGGAATGTTGATTTGTATTTAAAAACTGAAAAAGAAAACAATAATAAGTGGAAGGAATCTGCAACTTATTTGTTGGTAGAAGATCGCTTTGATTTGGGTAGTGATCAACGTATTTGTAAATATTCTTATACCAAATTAAAGGATAACAAAATGCCAGCTAGAGCTGTTCATAATAACCTAGAGTTGGCAGCTATTCCTCTAGAGCTGGTAGATTTAAATACTTGTGAGTCCATTCTGATTTAATCTGTGCACCCGTTTCAGGCTATTGTTCGTATGGAGCCTAAAACAGGTAAGTAGCCTTCCACAGATTTACAAAGAGGATTAAAAGGAAAAGTTGTGTATTGACCTTTAGATTTAAAGAAAAATATTGAAACTATTGGTGTAGAGAAAGAGAAAACTGAACCTGTAGTTATTCTAGTTAATGGTGTTCCTACAAAAAGTCGGAAAATATGGCAAAAATTTGTAGATGTGAGCAAAGTGCAAAAGGCTACGTTATATCTCATAAAAAGCAATGTTTACTCCTAAAATGTTTGTGTGGAACAAGAAGAAATTCTTTTAGGAGATGATAGCGAAATTTCAAGTGGCCAAATTGAAAAAGTGGGCATGTCCAAAACTGAAGACATTTATGAACATTATAGTGTACATCCTTTACATTGTATTCCAAATGAAGAAACGAAGGAGACCCTCATGAGTGTTTGGGAAAAAAATTGTAAGCTTGTTGTTTTTCACAGCTCTTCCCAACTGGAAAAGGTGGACGATATGACGAACGACTAGTACAGATTCCCGCATCAGAATATCAGACAACAAGATTGTACTCAGAAGTTCCAAGATTTCGACAATGTATCCCATATATATTTCATCTTTTGTTTGAAAGTGACTTGTCTGGACTTTCATATGCAGTGAACCTCATATTAAAGACAGGAGTTCATCTTCAAAATGTTTCTGCAAAAGAACTCTTGGACAAAGTACATCAGAGAGATGATCATTTAGAATCTCAAGTGATTAATTTGATGGCGTGTCAATGTGGTACTAATGAGTATTGGTATTATTGTCATGGAGAACTTAAAGGTATGTTAAGGAATTTAGGAACTCCTACGTGATTTGTTATGCTAAGCTGTGCCAAATACGCATGGGATTATTTACTTGAATTTCTTTGGGAAGCAAATTCAAATATTAAAAACATTGAATTCAAGACACTTGGAGAACTGTGTTCCTTGCATCCTGTAAATGTGTTCAGATATTTTATTCATAGGTTTCAAGCTATGATGTATTTTATCTGCAATAAAAACAATCCTTTCTCCAAAAGAAATCAATACCTTCTACAAGAGGAGGAGTATGAAGCTAGAGGCGCTCCTCAAATGCTTTTATGGATCAAGGATGCACCCAAATTTGGAACTGATTCATATGAGACTGTTTTATATTTTATGAAAGACTATGTTACATGTGCTATACCAAAAGCAAGAGAAGAAAATACCTTAAGGCAACAAGTGTTAATGTTTCAAACTCTGCAATGTGGCAAATACTGTCTACAAAAATATATTTGAAGGAAAATTTTCATACCAAATGTCATTTTGGATTTCCACGTCCAGTAATATCCAAAGGAAGAGTCAACAGTTTCATGTCAGCAGTGAGACATACCATCACTAGAAAATCTCCCAAAAATACTGAGAATTTAAAAAGAAGTCAACAATCAAAGTATATTACTGATTATAATCCAGTTTATTTGTTGATGTGGAATGCTAATATGAATATACAGTATGTTGCAGATAATTTCATTGCTGTTGCTCGGTATGTAACGTCAAACATAACAAAATCAGAAAAGACAGTTGAAAGAAATGTGGGAAGAAATGTCCCACGAGAAGACTCTTAGTAAGAAATTGTACAGCTTTAGTTTGAAGATGCTGTCAAAGTCATGAGGAATAATTTGGGTTAATCTAGGTCTTGCTGCAATACGAAATCAAGCACTTAAATTTATACAAGAAATCGAATATTTAGCATTAAATTAACCGGAAATCACAGATATTCCTAAAACAAACCAGTTGGATACGTACAATCCAAATAGAAGTCCTCATCTGGAAAACACATGTCTCTATGAAGTGCTGCAATATTACAGTTTTAAGAGTAATGTTACAGAGAACATAAATGAAGAAAAATATGCAGTGATTGGTTCAGAAGGATGTTTGGTGAAATATAGTAAAGAAAATCTGCTTCATCATAGTAAACCGAGTTGCGATACTCCGGATAAAAGGACATTTTACTATTTAGCACTTCTACAACTCTTGAAGCCATGGCGTACAGAACTTGAATTACTTGGAGATTTTCAGTGCTATGAAGATTCTTTTAAGGCATGTAAAGATAGCATTGAATGCACAGCTTTTCCAAATTATCTCCAAATGTTGAATGAAGAAATTGAACAGGAAGCTAGTATTGAAGCTGAGATTGCTGGAGACAGTTCTCACAATAGTCAAATTTCTGCTCCACTGAGTCAAGATCCACTAGGAGAACCAATTCTTGAAAATGAAGCAGCAATCACCATGAGTGAAGTGGAAACAGCAATGCATCAAGCACAACACAATATTATGGACTTAGGAAGTTTGGAGAAGAAACTAAATATTGAACAGAAAGAAATATATCAGCAGGTGACACAACAGATCGACCATGGTTTACTTCATGAAAAAAAGAATGCAACTGCACATCTTTTAAACCTATTCAAATGTATATCCGTGATCAAGCTGGTACAGGAAAAAGTTCTTAATTAAAGTTTTGACCAGTTATTTAAAGAAAACCACTGAATCACATTTATCTTGAGTTGTAACCGCTCCAACTGTGTTAGCAGCACACAACATTAAAGGGATTACCTTACATTGTTTACTAATGTTACCTGTTGAACATGAAAACAAGTTGGAATATCACAAGCTTTCCGGAGACGCTTGTTTTGGAGTTTCAAGAGTACTAAAGAGAATGAAGCTTTTGATTATTGATGAGGTGAGCATGTGCTCAAACTTAATGCTTGCCTTTGTACATTTAAGAATGCAGCAAAGTTTAAAAACAGAATATGATGTGTTATTTGGAGGAAAATATGTGATAGTTTTTGGTGATCTACTGCAACTTACTCCTGTAAAAGGGCAACCAGTTTTTAAAACACTTTTGCATGAAGACACTAGAAAATCTTTGAGAAGTATTGGAAATGTCAACATTTGGTCATATTCTGAATACAAAGAACTTATTAAAAATATGCGACAGGCAAGTGATGAAGATTATGGAAGCATTCTCCAAGGTATAAGAATTGGTGTATTGACAGACCTTGGAAAAGAAGCCTTGCAAAGTCGGCTACTTACAAACTTGTTTCCAAATGAAAATGTTGCCCTGGAAAGAACATACAAAAAAATTGGAGAAAACAAATCTATAATCTGCCTAATGCCAACACTGCAAGAGTGTTCTACATTCAATGAAAAACTTTTGAAGTTGGTAAAACAAAAAATAATACATATGGAAGCCATTGATAAAATTGAGCATGAAGGAATTACTATTATTCTGTCAGAAACATTTAACATTTGGTTTCTTTGAAAAAACCTATATCTAAAACTGCTGATTTAGAAAATAATTTATATGTATGTGAAAACTGTCGGTAATTTTATGGCGTAATTTGGATGTGGAAAAAGGTTCAGTAAATGGAGCAATGGGAAAACATGTTGATTTTATTAACATATCAAAATAGAGATGGAATTGAATTTTTAAAAATTACATTTGATCAGATTGAAGAAGTAAAACAGATTGGACGTTGTTCTGTTTGTTTTTTTGCTTGTTAAATATTTATATGTTCGTAGAAAACAGTTTCCTCTTTCTTTAGCATATGCGGTGACCATTCATAAATCTCAAGGTTTAAGTGTAGACAGCGCTTTGGTAATCATTGGAAGTACCATGTTTAAAGAGGGAATGGCATATGTTACATTGTCCCGAGTCAGAACTTTATCTGGATTAAATTTGCTTGAGTTTGACAAGAGAAAGTTTAGTGCAGATGTAAATTGGGTAAGAGAGTATAATCGGTTAGGAAGACTGTATGCTCTCAATTTAGGTGAATATCCTGTATATGAAAAGCATGTAGTTGTTCATTAACGAAGATATGAGAATCTCTGTAGTGAAGTTGGAAAGAAGAAAAAAAATGAGATTCCAAACAAAAAGAAAAAGGACACTGTTGAAGGGATTGTAGGATATCAGTTAGAAAATAGTTCAGGTATCAACTGCTATGCTAATGTAGTGTTGAACGTCGTATTTCTTCTCGAAAATCCACAAAACAAATTATGGAGAATCAAGAAAAAAGGTTTTGTTCCTTGTTGCATTCTATTTTTAAAAAAATGAGTACTGATAAAACTAAAATCCAAAGTGTTTCTGGCATTCAGAATCTCCTGGATATATGTCTGGTTCTTCACAATGTACACAGAATGTTCAACAAGATGCTCAGGAATTTCTCATGTTTAAGCTTGCAGTATTGGAAGATAAAGGAATACAAATTGAAAATCTGTTATGACTTCGTTACAGATGGAAACACGAATGTGAAGAGAGTACATTTACTTCTACCACTGAAATAGACACTGAAAGATTCATATATTTGACAATACCAGAGTGTAAAACAGTGTTTTTAAAACATTTGTAAAATCAGCAAATCAAAATATGGAATGTAGTCATCAAAATTATTTATAGAAAGATTCACACAATATGTTATTTTAATGATACAACGTTGCAGACCAGATTGAAAAAAGATTGGAAACTAATATTAAAAATGTTGTGGCAAGTCAACTGTCAATTTCAGGAGGAACGTTCAAAGCAGTAGCAATTATTTTCCATGATGGAGCTTCTACAACATCTGGACACTACACTGTGTATTTAAAGTGCAATAAAGGATGGACATTCTCCATATAAATGATTTCGGAAACATCATTCGGCCTATAGAGAAGACTTTCATATCTACTATCAAAAAGGTAAGACTAAGTAACCTAAACACTACTCATGCACTGCTACATTCACTACTGCACTATCAATGTAGTACCCATGCAGTCCAACAATCCCCCTGTCACTCCCCGTGCACTCCACCAATCACCCAGTCAGCACTATGCACTTATCCAATCACTCTTCCAAAACCCAAGAACTTATAAATTCACTATGCAGTCTCCTTGCTGCACTCTAAGTATCCAGTCACTACCCATGTACGCATGCAATGACCCATGCACTAACTCATGCACTTCTTAAATCAACTGTGTTCTACCTATGCTGTCCTCTAACTACCTAGTCACTGCTCATGTGGTCCTCCAATTACCCAGGTAGTACCAATGCACTCCAGCAGTCCCCTGTGACTTCCCATGCACTCCTCCAATCACCCATCCAGCACCATGTACTTATCCAATCACTCCGCCAAAACCCAAGCACTTATAAATTCAACATGCACTTTCCTTACAGTACTCTAATTATCCAGTCACTACCCATGTACTCACTAACCTGTGCACTGCTAAAATCACCTGTGCACTTCCCATACAACCTTCTAACTGCCTAGACACCATTCATTCACACCTTTAATTACCCATGTAGTACCCATACAGTTGAGCAATCACCCTGTCACTACCCATGCACTCCTCCAATCACCCAGCAGTCCCATTTCTTTATCTAATCATTGCCCCAAAACCCAAGTAGTTATAAATTCACCATGGAGTCACCTTGCAGTACCCTAATCTTTCAGTCCTACCCAAGCAATGACCCAGACATTAACTCATGCACTTCTACAATCCCTTGAGCACTACATATACAGTTCAGTAATCTCCCTGTTACTACCTATGCACTCCTCCAATCACCCAGCAGTCCCATTTCTTTATCTAATCATTGCCCCAAAACCCAAGCACTTATAAATTCACTACGCACTCTCCTTACAGTACTCAAATCATCTGTCACAGAACAACCCCGGAGAATAGGTTCCGAAGGTTGCAGAGGGGCTCTGCTCAAGCATGGGAACCCTCTCACATAAAACCCAGTACCCTGCCTTTAGGATTGATAAGGCGTGCAATAGGAGTGACTGATAGGTGTTTATGTGCAGTGGTATAAGGTAGATATAGTTAATCTATATCTAAGTAAGGGGTGCATGCACAACCTTACACAAGCTGCAATAGCAGACCTGTGGTGTCAGTTTGAGTGGTCCCTCAGGGGTGGCACAATACATGCTGCAGCCCCTGGGAGGCCTCTGGGGTACCTATGCCCTAGGTACAGGGTATACCATATACTAGGGACTTATAAGGGTACCCCACAATCCAATCCTGAGTGTACCTAAAGTACATGCAATCAATTTAGAGGAGAAAGCAGCTAGGCTGGGGTCCTTGATAGCAGGATCCCAGCCATACTAAGTCAAAAACAGTGAAACATCATCAAAAAGTGGGGATAAATATAAAAAGAAGATCCTGCTCTCCTACACTACCCATTCTCTCATGCAAGCACCTGCGTACTACTAATGCACTCATGCAATCACCCAGGTACTACTCATGTACTCATCCAATCACTCATGCAATAGTTACACAAGCTTCCAACCATCTAGTCTGTACCTAAGCACTCATCTAATCACTGTTATATTAACCAAGCAATTATCTACTCATCCAGGCAGTATTCATGCACCCATACAGTACAGTTCATTCACAATACAGAAATGTCTCTGTTTTAACCAGAGTAGGTAGTTCTGAGAAGAACTGTTTTTGCTCTTCTTTTGTTACTTTATATTTTTTTGTAATTTTTTAACTTTTTGGTGTTTTTTCAAAAATGAAAACAAAAATAACAGAATAAACTATGAAAACTTTCACAACATTTTGCAATTAGTAACATTGTAAATACAAAAAGAATTAACAAAAGTGGTTTGAGATTGCAAATAGAATTGCTTCTGTGGATTGTTGTCTAATGCAGAGAACTTTGTTGCATTTTACACTACTCTATTTAAGTCTCGCAAATTCAGGCTTGATGCTGTTTGTCATGGCAGTTGGAGAACCAGATAATGTGCTTGCACCTCCAGACTGGGCCTGTTCTGCAGCCTGCTTCTCTTGCACGACGATGTTGTTCTCGTGCAAGCGCCCTCGGATGAATAGTCTGCAGATGTTTCAGGATGGATGAGGTGCCACACGAATACTTCTTTTTCGACCCACGTGTCAGGACCCTTTCACACAGAGTGCACGTAACTTTCCGTGCATTCCCTTTCTTTTGGCCTTGAGGGATGGAAAAGTAAGCCCAGACAACACTTTCATACCTTTCCTTCACTGGTTCTGGTTCATCATCTTCTTCCTCTGGATTAATCTGTGGTGGAATGTTGGAAGAAGCCATTTGTCCTTGCTGTTTTTCAAAAACACAAACAAATGGAGAAAAAGTACACAGAAAAATCACAGCTACACTCTCCTGTTGAGGTTCTGCAAAGTAGAATAAAATATGGGTGGGGTCTTGAAACTTCCATAATGAAAAAGTTATGAACCAATGAAATTCTTCCTTTAAAAAACTCATCTTGGTTTAATATACATCTAAAAGTTTTATACATATAGATTTAGAAGCTAAAAAGTCACAACGGAGTCGCGCACCCGGTGCGAGGCCCGCAACTTTGTGGGTAACGTTACGTGGGGTCGTATTTCGCACACCCGTCACTTACGAAGCGCGCGTCCTACACGACTTTACCAAAATGGCGGCTTGAATTCACACACCAATCGAGACGGGTACATGATGGGTGAGTGACTCCAATTTTTTATTACCAAAAAATAATGAATATTTATCTTTTACAATTTTCAAAATAATAAAAAAAGTCATATTAATTATAACAATACGAAAAAAAATATTTAAAAAAATTATACTTAGAAAATAACATTTAGAAAACCTTTAAAATTCACTGAAAAAACCATAGGCTTCAGGCACATTATAGTTAGAAATTAGCATTTAAAAAAACTTTGAAATTCACTGAAAAAAACACAGGTTTCAGGGACGTTATAGTTAGTTGGATGTTTCACTCATAGAAAACCAGAAATATTCAGCCGTTATAGTTAGCCTCTCCCTGCCACGGCACCGCCCGCACCAGCACCTCATGCCCCGCAGTGCCAGCACCCCGCCGCCCGACCCCAGGGCCTCGGCCAGCCGTCCCGGGACCAGCAGCGCACACAGCGGGTTTGAGGAGAAGGGCTCCACCGGTCTCAACCACACCTGCACCGCCGACATCTTAGAGCGGGTAGAGTGCGGGATCAGTGAGAGGCTGCGAGGCAGTATACCCCCGCACACAAGGCCGCCCAAACCCTTAGGCAAATTACCTGCTGATGCAAGGGGGAAATACTATGCCGCTTGGGGCAGTAACCCGCTAACAAGCAGCGGCCTCGATCTTTGCCGGACAACCCCTCCCGCCTTGCCCCCAACCCAGCCCTCCTGGACTTCTTTTCTTTTTCTTGTGTCCTGGCCGCCATTTTGCTGCTGCTCTCGGACGCATTTCTTTGGACCCGCCACGAGATCCGTGACAAACGTGGTGTCAGCAGGAGACTACCACACTGCTGTCACACTGCTAGCATGATCTACCTGACATCTGCAGTGCCTTAATGTGAGGTGCCCACCCGACGACAACAACCCACCATGCCTTGGCGCCTGTGGTCTATCTTCCCTGACCCCTGGTCTCCGGATTGAACTCCTCTGCCCCAGCTCCTCATGGACGATGAGGCTGTGACTTTACTGCGGACTGCCTTCCCCCCCCCCCGGACTTGCTGGCTATGGCAGCCCTCTTCCCGGACTTTCGGACTTAGACCTTTGGGCTCCTCGCCATTTTCTTTTATGACTCTCTTCTTCTTCTACCTTTCTCCTCCGCCATTTTAGCGATCTCTGACCTCCCCCCCTGTCCTTTCGACCTTTCTATTGTCTCTCCTATTGCGTCTGACTCACTCCTCGCTGTCTTACTCATTACTATCTGCTTCCCTCTCTCATTGGTCTCACTTTCCTGCCCTTCTCTGTCCCACCCCACTCAATGGAACTCTGCTTTTCTGTAAATAGAGATAACTCTAATCACTAGTATATGCAGTAGACCTTTGTACTCTCTACCATTCCTATGTGACTCTTGGAGTATATCCATTCACATCCCTTCCCTATGAATATAGAGATAACTCTAATCACAAGTATATGATGTAGACCATTGTGCTCTCTATCATTCCTATGTGACGCTTAGAGTATATCCATTCGTATCCCTTCCCTATGTATATAGAGATAACTCTAATCACTAGTATATGCAGTAGACCTTTGTACTCTACCATTCCTATGTGACTCCATCCAGAAACTGGTACAGGGACATTTTCGAGTTGGATATGGTCATTATTTACCTCTTGGGGTTGGAAGATATTGACTGCCCTATGCGTTGTAATTACAATATTATTTACATGTTGTGTATGCCTACAATGTGGTCCTATGATCTGCTCCATTTGTATTTCTGCTTGTACCCCTGTTAAAAGAAATGTTACTGGAATGAAAGCCCAACAGAAGGAAATTGCTGAAATGATGTTGTTAGATGTATATGATGCATATTTAGATTATCCTTGTGAACAGCTGTCTTCAGCTAAATGCTAAAAGGGTCGACTGTCGTAAATTGACAGCGAGCAGGTTAGCATTCACTGAAGCCAGTGAGTTTTCCGATGTTATCTTGCCCGTTTCTTGGAAGCCATTTTGTATTTCTGTCAGCCATTTTGTATGCCATGTGCTACCTCGTGTTCACCATGTGCTCTGTCCTACCTCTTTGTTAACTGCTGGTGTAATCTGCCTAGAAACAAGTTATATTTAGCTTCTGCCAATTACACGCATGCTCAGTAGAACCACATCTGTTTCTGATCCATCACTGTCAAGAATGTGTTTACCCCAACTGGACAATTGTTGGCTCCTCCCACTTGTTGAATGTGTGCTCTCAAAATGTCCTTATATGTACATAAAACTCATTTGAACATGTGTACCGCCTTCTTTTGAGCCCCTGTGCGGGTATAAAAGGACCATGTGCCTTTCATTCAGGGTGCTACTTCATGCATTGCCTAAGGATACTGTGTGACTGTAGTTCCACCTCATGAGGTCTTAATAAATGTGTCTTTTCTATTCCAGTTTCCGTGCCAACTTCACTTCTATGGTTTGAGGGCTTTAAAGTGGCGCAATTAGGCCTTGCTGAGACTCGATACCACAGAACAGTTGGGAAGCGTGTTAGAAGGTTGTAGGAGACCGTGTTAAAAAAGTGTGCCAGACCTTGAGTGTGACATGTGATGTAAATTGTGTAACAATTCACAAAGTGTAATTGGCAGTTCGTATTTAAAAGGGAGTGTATTTTACTTGAAGGTTGTGGTATCTGCAGTCGATACATTTCTTTTGCAGAAGGGAGGGACCCTACTTTTCTGAACAAAAGCGCTGTTAGTTTAGTTTGTTTCTTGAAATCTTTTTTCAAACTAAGAATTGAAGTCCAATTTGAAGTTAGGGAGTTAGTTTGTGGGTGGGAATAGACATTGCCACAGGAAGTTACTGTGTTTGAAACAGTAAGGACATGCGGTGTGCCAGCTCACATTCCGTAGGAGTGCATGTTATTGAGAAGCAGATAACTGCAGTTAGAACGCTATGTGAATGTTCGTCGGTTTTTGGGAGTTGGTGTGCTTTTAAGAAAGGACGCAAGGTTGGGGGCTGTAAGCTTAGAAGTGCCGTCTAGTTGGACATTCTTGGATAGTATTGAATGAGTATCATTGTGGTCCCACTTTTCACCTGTAAGAAAAACTTCTGTGAGCTCTTTAAGACAGCAATATGTAAATGGGAGAAACCACTGCTCGTGAATAAATGTGCTACCTTATATAATCATTTCATTCGATTCTTTATCATAAAAGACAGTGGTTATCAAATGATTACATATTTCATTCATTTTAAAAACACCAAAATTTTCAGAAATCTATAACTTACTGCTATACCACATCAACAACAATTAATAAATAAATTCATATAAATTTACATTTTAAAACCAATTCTAAAAAAGAATGAAATATTTATATATTCACATACAACATGAAAAACAACATGTGCACCTAGCAGACACAATGACACTACATACTGTGGGAAACCTGGCTAGCCATGTACACAAACTAAACATGGCATGGCACCTCTGCTTCACAATGCAGAATGCGGGGAGAGATGGAATCAAAGTATGTGCAAAGGTGGTAAGTAGTTATCGATTATAAAAGTATATAATGTAAAGTCTTGAGGGGATGTGCCGGACACAGTTGAGTATGCAGAGCACAGACATGTACATGTCAACATACACTGATGGTCCATTGAGTGAAGTGGACAGTGGATGCATTCATGATAGTACAGTCAGTAGGGAAGATTACAGAATGGTAGCGCGTACGTGCCTCTTACCCCCCTCAATGTTTAGGGTAGTTGGTTGGCTAGTGTAGGGGTTTGAAGAAGAGGCACGTTTCTCTGGGTGGGGTTCTCTTCTGGATTGACGAACGTGTCTGCCAGGTCTACGCAGCTTACACCGCCATGAGGCTGACGCCGTGAGCGAAAGTGGCTGCGTGAATGATGCTTTCAGAGTGCTGGTATCTAAAAAGCGTAATGGTCTCTGCGACGCATATATGCTCCACAGTTCACCTTTCGACACCGCCGTACGTGAAAGAGGGCCCACCACGTGCCGGTGGAAGCTCCTGGGCCGAGGTCTCCGAGCTCAGAAGGCTCCTGAAATTAACGCTGGGTATCGTGACACAGGAACAAAGCATCCAGCCTGAGGGCCAGCACTGTGGAGTGCTCTGTATACTACTAACACAGTAGTCCAACAGGTACCAACAGTGGAGCGGTGTTTTTGATACTATAGTGGACGATGTCAGAACTTTATCTGAGAGTGGAGATGAAGGTACTCCCTTCGACTAGGTGTGAGAAACTCTAGGTCCCAACAGTTGTACGGTGTGTTGATCACACAATGGTTGATGTCTGATATCACCTGTTGCTGGTTTTTCACAGAACTCCCTCTGTTGAGGTGCATCAGACTCTGTGCTTCAGTAGTTAACTGCTGCACATGGTTATTGGGTTTAGTTGACCGCTATAGATGGAATACACCGCGGTACAGCAGGTCCAAACAGTGAAACAGGGTCTTAATTCTATGATTGAGGATATCAGAAGTTAAAGTTTGTGATGATTTCTGTGTACCCTCTCCGATGAGGTGAACGCAACTCTAGGTCCCAACAGTGGCCCGGTGTCTTGATCCCACAATGGACGATGTTGGAACTGTGTCTGAGAGTGGAGATGGAGGTACTCCCTTCGACCAGCTGCAAACAACTCTAGGTCCCAACAGTGTATCAGTGTCTTGATCCCATAATGGACGATGTTAGAACTGTATCTGAGAGTGGAGATGGAGGTACTCGCTTTGACCAGCTGCAACCAACTCTAGGTCCAAACAGTGGAACGGTGTCTTGATCCCACAATGGATGATGTTAGAACTGTATCTGAGAGTGGAGATGGCGGTACTTCCTTCGACCAGGTGCAACCATCTGTAGGTCCCAACAGTGGAACGGTGTCTTGATTCCACAATGGATGATGTTAGAACTGCATCTGAGAGTGGAGATGAAGGTAGTCCTTTCGACCAGCTGCAACCAACTCTAGGTCCCAACAGTGGAACAGTGCCTTGATCCCACAATGGACGATGTCCGATATTACCTGCTTCTTGCTTTTCCCAGAAGTTCTTGTGTTGAGGTGCATCACACTCTGTGCTTCCATAGCTAACTGCTGCACATGATTATTGGGCTTGGTTGAGAGTAGTCGGTGGAGTATACTGTGGTACAGCAGGTGCGAACAGTGAAATGGGATCTTGATTGTATGATTGAGGATGTCATAAGTTAAAGTTTGTAAAAATTTCTGTGTACCCTCTGTGATCAGGTGCAACCAACTCAGTGCTTTTGAATCGAACGGTATGTGGCTGTCTGGTGTTAATAACTACTGCATCTGTTCTAGACTGCAGTTTGAAGGTTCACAATTTAGATTGAGTGGTGATTGTTTAATTACAGTATCCAGTAGTTAAGTAATTAGAATGTCTATTGAAACATACACAATATTGTTTTATTAGAACATTGGACTGTTGGGAGCTCCATTGAAAACAATGGAGTAGCTCTGTTCTTATAATGTCTTGTATAAGCTTGGAGCTGCAACATTGCAACGTTTTTTTGTTCACAGCTCTCGCTGTGAACTAATGCTTCAGGGGGCCTGCAGGGATTTAAATCCCCTTGTGCTCTCTTAAGGTTTTGCTTTATTTGTTAGGACATTCTATCCTCTAGTAGCAGAATGTTCAAATAGCTTTATAGCCCTTTGTAGCTGGGCTATAGTGGCTATTAAAGGACTTTAATAGCCGGTATAGCCTGCTACGGCGGGCTATAAGGCTATAGTATAATTGCTTGAAGAAGTTTTTTTAGATGAGTTATAGGTTTAGTAAAATGATCAAATTCATCTTGCAAGTCGAAAGGAACAGTGGATAGTGTAGACTGTGGACAGATGAAATCCCAATTCAAATTGTTTTGATTTATTTACTGTAGAGTTTTATGTAATTTACATTGTTGTATTTTGTAAAGAGGGAGTGAGAAAAAGTATTGATGGTTGTGTGTGTGAGTACTGCCTTCAATTAACAATGCAGACAGACGTGTTCACAATTCAGCTTGAGTCGCTATTGTAGATGATGCAGTCCTGCACGAGAAGAGATTGCTGTAGTTTGTTCTTTCTGCACCACTTATATGCATGATTGTAGGCTCCGCACACGTTTTTTTTGCTTCATGTATTGCAAACTGTAGAGCTCAAGTCAATACCACCTGGCTGTGGGCCCTTGCTGAACGCTCTCTCTGGCCTGTACTGCAGAATTCAGTATTCAAATTTGCAATTGAGTCGGTATTGTAGATGATGCAGTCCTGTAGGAAAGAACATTGCTCCAGTGTGCTCTGTCTGCACCACTCATAAGCATCATTGCAGGCTTTGCACATGTTTTTTTTGCTTCGCGAATTGCAAACTGTAGAGCTCAAGTCAATGCCATGTGGCTGTGGGCCCTTGCTGACTGCTCTCTCTGGCCTACACTGCAGACAGCAGTGTTCACAATTGAGATCAAGTTGTTATTGTAGATGGGGTAGTCCTGTAGAAAAAGACATTGCTCTAGTGCGCACTGTCTGCACCACTCATATGCATCATTGCAGGCTCTGCACACATTTTTTTTGCTTTGCGTATTGCAAACTGTAGAGCTCAAGTCAATGCCACGTGGCTGTGGGCCCTTGCTGAACGCTCTCTCTTGCCTATATTGCAGACTTCAGTGTTCACATTTGACATTGAGTCGGTATTGTAGATGATGCTGTCCTGTAGGAAAAGACATTGCTCCAGTGCGCTCTGTCTGCACCACTCATATTCATCATTGCAGGCTCTGCACACGTTTTTTTTGCTTCACGTATTATAAACTGTAGAGCTCAAGTCAATGCCATGTGGCTGTGGGCTCTTGCTGACTGCTCTCTCAGGCCTACACTGCAGATAGCAGTATTCACATTTGACATTGAGTCGGTATTGTAGATGATGCAGTCCTTTAGGAAAAGACATTGCTCCATTGCGCTCTGTCTGCACCACTCAAACACATCACTGCAGGCTCTGCACACGTTTTTTTGCTTCGCGTATTGCAAACTGTAGAGCTCATGTCAATGCCTTGTGTCTGTGGGCCCTTGCTGACCGCTCACTCTGGCCTACACTGCAGAAAGCAGTGTTCACAATTGAGATTGAGTCACTATTGAGGATGAGGTAGTCCTATAGGAAAAGACATTGCTCTAGTGCGTACTGTCTGCACCATGCATATGTATCATTGCAGGCTCCGCACATGCTTTTTTGTTTTTTCGCTTACGACACAATGGGCAGCTCAAGTCACCTTATGTAGGTGTGGGTCGTTGCTGACCGCTCTCTGAGGCCAACACTGCAGACAGCAGTGTTCACAATTCAGATTGAGTTGCGATTGCAGATGATGCAGTGTTGATGACAACAGATATTGCTCCTAGTACGGCCTGTCTACAGCATGCACTATTGCTGGCTGTGCACATGCTGAATGCTTTTGATATGGCTAAGTGAGTGCACTAGAACTGATGGAGTGTTTATGATATAATCTTTTTGTGTATTTTTTCAGATCTATTGATTGTGTGTCAGTGTACCACAAGTTGTGGTTCTTTTACAATAGAATTATTTCTGTATTATTTCACATCTACTGTCCCTACCATACTGCAGCACAAATGATTGATTCTTTTAACCCCTTAAGTGCTGCTGACGGCCAATGGTCGTCAGCAGCGCTACCTCCCCAGTGCTGCGCACGACCATTGAACGTCCATTCAGCACTAGTTCTAATGGACAGCGCAGCACTGGGGAGAAATGTTTACACGCAGCTAAGGTGTTAATATTGAATCTCTGTGTGTGATGCAATGTTTACTGTTGTAGTTGATGCTAGCAGCAACCATTCCCTGCGGGCTGGTTTACACTCACCCCTCATGCATCCAGAACAGACGTCACTGGATATGTAACCCTGGAAAAATAAAGGAGTCAAGCGCAAGTGCCCGAACCCACTTCCACTATCTACCTGTGTTCATGTGTTCATTATCTATGCATGATACTGTCTCTGGGCCAGTACTATATTACGTTGTGCTGTGGACAGCGTATGCAACCATGTTACCTCTGGTATTGGAGAACATTTTGGTAATGTAACTTTTAGGTGTATGGCTAACACAGGTGGAAGGCTACTTTACAGAGCATGAATATTGATGAAAATGATGGTTGCATGTTGTGTCTAGTTTAAGATATGTGTATTTTGCAAAAAGTTCAGAACTAAGCTCTCGAATCAGAAGAGGTGTGTTTCATGAAATGCAGTACAGAAATTGACTACAATGGGTTGCGTTTTCGAACTGTTACAATGGGAATTGTTATGAACTAATGAAATGTTTTTTTTTATGGTCGCATGGCAATCGTGCAGCCAGTGCGCAATGAGATAGCACCCGATATGATTTTGAGAAAATATATTTACTATAATATAAGTTTAAAATATTTGTAATTATCGCTTGCTCTCATATACACTTTAAAGTTATTTAGATATAGTTTTGAGACAAAAAAATAGGGGAATGGCTTATGCGGTGCAATATCGTTCATCTATGACGTAACACAGGGTGTTGCAGCGTGCATTAGTCGCATTTGCAACACGCAGCAGGAAGCCACCCCATACGTACATGACGTAACGCGCCGCTTGGTAGTGTTTACCAGACGCATCCCACAGTAGCAGCTGGTGTGACCTCATACGTATATGTTGTTACGCGGGACGGGGTGTTACAAACCCGTCGGATACAAAATGCACATCAATTAAATGTGGTGGATAGGATTCACGTACTGATCGAGGTTGGTAGACTACCAGCACGGGACTGTAGTTTTCTCCCCCCAAAAAAGTTTGATATGCATATTTTTGGGGGAAGGTATAAAACATTACTTAATCTTTAAAGTTAAAAAAAAGGATAATAGAGTTACAAAATATTAAAAAACAATTAGAAAAATATAGGTTTAATAAATATTAAAATATGAAATTAACATTTAAAAAACCTTTGAAATACACTGAAAAAACCATAGGTTTTACAGACGTTATAGTTAGGAATTAGCATTTAAAAAAACCTTAGAAATTCACTGAAAAAAACATAGGTTTCAGGGACGTTATAGTTAGTTGGACATTTGACTCAAATAAATCCAGAGAAATTCATGTCATTTGAGATGTCATCAGTGATGTCATCAGTGATGTCACTGACCATGTCATGAGTGATGTAATATGTGACTTCATCAGCAGTGCTTTGCGGGCGCATGAGTTATAGTTAGCTCAACTAACTTTAACTGGCGAATTTCTCGGGTTTTATATGAGTCAAATGTCCAAATAACTATAATGTCCCTGAAACCTATGTTTTTTTTCAGTGAATTTGTATATGTATGTAGATATATCGCTGAAGTGTAGTCCTAGAAGTTCGACACTGGCGCTCCTTTTCCCAGACGGTGCATCTTTTCCGGCAGGACTACGCGGGTTTCAATTTTATCAATACGCAATTCTGCTGCCAAATTGCAAAATTGCAACGCCAACTAAATCAGTGGACACTGTGCGGGGCACAAAATGGAAAATTAAACACCATTTGACATACAAAATCACCCATGTGATTTATATGGTGGAATGCCCCTGTAAAAAGCGTTATATAGAGAGTACGATCTGTGAGGTAAAAAAGCGAATCCTGGAACATACCCAGGCAACAACAGAGAAAGATCAATCAAACGCCATTGCAAAGCACATGGAGACACACCATGAAGGCAAATGGGAGTAATTGAGATTTTGGGCACTGGAACAAATAGGCCTATCAGATAGAGGTAGTGATTGAATAAGAGCTCTAAGACAAAAGGAATCACGCCACATTGTGACATTCAGGACACTAGATCCCAGAGGATTAAATCAAAATGAGGAACTTTTTACACACCTTTAAAGAAGTAAAGACAAAACCACATTTATACTAAACTGAGAGCTGAAACTCACCAGTGAGATAAGAAATGTATGAAAATTAATTCACCAGTGAAAATAATTGAAAATAATGTGATACTCAACAAGCAATGCACTAAGAAAAGCTGTTAAGAAAGAACGGATATTTCTCGACATGACAAATGTGGATAGAAAAAGCTCACTAGAGAGCTTAAAAAATGATTGAAGTGGACATAAAAAGGCTCACCAGGGAGAAGAAAATATCGGGACTAAATCAAACCAAATGGACTTACTGCATTGTAAATAAAGCTTCGAAATTAGTTTTTTTAAAAGAGCACTTACACACATGAGTGAAATCACAAGAAAGCACTAATGTTAACTCACAAGTAACAGAATGAGAAACTACACATACCACAATGCATCACTATGTAAAAAGAAGTGAAATGGTGCCTTTAGAAATAAAAGATGTCTGTACTAACACTGAGACATTCCGTGATTAAGCCTTCAGGGGAAGGTGAATCGCGTTCGGAGAGGCAGCGTTTTTGAAAAAAAGCTAATCCCTAACTATATATGGTCTATAACCTATGGTTTTTTCAGTGAATTTTTAAGGTTTTGTAAATGCTAATTCCTAACTATATATGGTCTATAACCTATGGTTTTTTCAGTGAATTTCAATGTTTTTTTAATAGCAAATATCAAAAGCTGTAAAATGTATTCTTATTCTAATTCAAAAATATATTTTTTATATTTTTGTAATATATTTTTTTCATTTATATATTTTTTTAATTATTTTTTTTTTGTTTCGCTGCCGGTCCGCGAACCGGGCAGCTTCCCGTTAGCTTCAATTTGTTCCGCGACCCGGTCCGCGAACCGGTAAACGTTCCGTTCGCGCAAGTACCGCGTTAGAAAGCAACATCGTGACGCGTCGCATAAGCGCGACGTATCACATTACCGCGAAAACCTAGGGGGTCAGGATACGTCTACCGTGCCCCCTTCTACCCATTCTGAACATTATTTACCCTCCATCTTGTATCTCAATTCTACCGAAACACAAAATGGAGGACTCCCGTAACGCTGCAGGTTCGCGTACCGGGGCACGCACTGAGAAGCGCTCGCTTAAAAAAGGTTGGAAAGTAATTTACAGAAAAACCACTGGAGACACTTTCACCAAATATACATTAGCTCATACTACATACCAATCCCTACCATTTTCACAAATTTTGTTGGAATTCCATTTAGCCATTTAGCATGTAGACCTCTCTAAATTCCCTGAGGTAAATTACTTCACAAAACACATCTGAAGTGTTGGAATTGACAACCAATTAAAATGTTACTTTCATTTTCTACTTTTTTTACCTGACATTTGATTGATTATGTACCTGAATATATATAAAGAAAGAGAGAAAAACACAGCCATTTTGACTACTACTTCCTGAAGTACATTGCAAGAGCATTTTCACTGACAACTTAAACTTGTTTTTAAAAGGTAAGATGTTATTTTATAAATTTGACCGGAGAACTATGTTATGCAATTTAAATTAATTTGAAAAACATTTTCAGATAGTTATATTCTATCCCTCTGTAAGAGTTAGACATTGAGAAAGACTTGTTTATTATAATTATGGATTGATTTACGTTTCTGTGTTATAATTATGAATATACTTAGGCTTTTTCGCAGGCACTTTTTAATAGTACTACTTCACACCTGAAACCTTACAGTGCCCATAGATAACTTCTCTGTTATATACTCACATGTACCTGTCTGAACTTAAACCCAACATTGCCCTATCTCTACTGATATATTTATTTTTTATGCAAATTTTAGCACAAAAATGGAAGGAGAACAGAACGTTTCCTTTGAAATTGCCCTAGAGATGAACAATGAGGAAATCATTGAACGCATTGACTTGGAATTCATGGACGAATCACGAGACCAAGAACTTCTACAATGTGTAGAATCTGTGGATTTGTTACTTCATTATGAGGACGATAAAATGTGGGAAGTTATGTTCACTCAACAAGAGGACATTTCGGACAGTCAAATGTTAGACAGTCTATTAAATTTTGAAAAAGAATCAGAAAAATAAATTTATATTTAATAATCAAAAATTGTGCGAGTCTTTAATCATTTTTATATGTAATTCATAAACTAGTACCAAATTGATTATAATGTAAAGTCAGACTTATAGTATACTGTGCAACTTTTTTATGTTACACAGTAATTTTGCTCATAGTTACTTCCTTTCTCCAACTATATTATCAATAAACATACAATATTAAAAAAGTCTATCATTCTTGTTTCCTCATAGTACGCTCCCCGGACCGCTTTCCGGTGCGCGTACCGGGCGCACCCCACGCAAAAAAAACGATTTTTTTTTTTGTTGCCCCGCGGGGCCCTTTTAAAGCCTCCACATCAAACCTAAGGGGTCAGTGAGGATCTACTATGCCCCCTTATGGTCATTTCCCCCTTCGTTTTGGCCTCCTCTTGTCTCTCGATCCTACCGAGAGACAAGATGGCGGCCGCTCCGGACTGTTTAGATTGTTGTCAGACACCGGAGAGCCAATCAGCTTCGCTTCGCGAAGTTCCGTTACGCGTCAGGTACGCGAACCGGAGTGCTACCCGGAGCGCTGTCACAGATATATCTGTTTTTTAAAACGTTAATTTCTCAAAATCCACTCGAGCACATATATTGAGACCTAGCAAAGGCACATCGGGCTAACAGTCCCTACAATTTTGCCAAGTTTCGTGCAAATCCATTCAGCTGTTCGAGCTAAAAGTGAGGCCAACCGCCCTATGGAAATTAACATGGGAAAAACACGTTTTGGGACCCCCCTTTTTTCTCGGCCCCCCCTTGACGAACCCCCCCTAAATTTTCAGGGGCTGCTCAGAAACAAAATGTGCCATTTTCCTGAAAGTTTCAGCCAATTCCGTCCACAAACGCCAAAGTTATTAGACATAGAATTTTCAAAAATCCCATAGAGAAAAAATCCTAACTATATATACCTACTGGCGACCGCCAGTAGGTAATATATTATATATATATCTATATATTTATAGATATATATATATTAACTTTAAAAAACATAGGTTTCAGGCCTTTTATAGTTAGGAATTAGCATTTTAAAAACCATTGAAATTGCTCCTATATAGTTAGTTGTACTAACTATATTTCATGCACCCGCAATCCACTGCTGATGATGTCACATATTACATCATTCATGACATGGTCAGTGACATCACTGATGACATCACTGATGACATCTCAAATGACATCACTGATGACATCTCATTTGACATCACTGATGACATCACTGATGACATCATCCAGTGACTGTGTGTTTCTGTAAAGTTTAAATATGTTTTACATATTGAAGAATGAGTGGATGTATACGTGTCTGGAGGAAGGATTTAGTAGGTGCATGACTGACTGTATGAGTAGAGTGAGTGATTAAATGTGTCTTACTAAATGCATGGGTTAGTGACTAAACTGTCTGAATGTGTGCATCAGTATGTCTGTTGTTGTGTAAGCTGCTGCATGTGTTGATCAGTAGCTATATGAGTGGCTATATGGGTTATTGGTTGGTTGCCCAAGTATTTGAATGGGAGACTGAGTGTGTGTGTGGGTGGCTGAAAGGTGTGTGACTCTGTGCATAGATGTGTGAGCAGTTGATTCACTAGGTGTATGAGTTCAAGAGTGCATGTGGAAACAGCTATATGGGCGGTTGACTGTGTGCATGGGTGTGTTGGTGAGTGAATGGATATCTCAGTGCTACATGTGCAAGTAAGTACATATGTAAAACACACTGCATGTGAGAGTTGGCATATATAAATGACTATACATGAGAGTCAGTGAATGTGGGAGTGGCTATATGGATCATTGTGTACTTGTATCAGTGATTGTATAAGAGAGTATGTATGTGTTAGTATATGTTTGAATAAGTAAGGTGTTGTATGTATAACTGTATAGTTGAGGAAATGGAAGTGTGATTGATTCTTTGCATGACTGACTAGGTGTGTGAGTAACTCCATGGATGAGTGGCAGTGTGTGAGTGTCTGTATAGGTGTATGAGTGCATATAATAGTGTTGTATTGATGAGTGACTGTATGTATGAGTGATTCTATGGGTGAATGAGTGAATGTGTGTGTAGACCTAGGAATCAGTGAGTGCGTATGTAGTAACTGGTATTGGTGTGTCAATGGTTTCAAGAATGGTAGTCTGTATTTAACACTGGGTGTATCAAAGGTTATATTAGAGTGTGAGGAGGTGCATCGTATTATCACATCAATGATATCATCAGTGATGTGATCGGTGATGTCAAATGAGATGTCAGCAGTGATGTCATTTGAGATGTCGTTTAAGGAAAACAAAGGTCCTCAGCATAAAGGAGATCTTGCAATAATATTATATAGACCACAATAGGCTACTATATATTTCTATCCCTTGTCCAGCCGGACAGGGAATTTATTAATCAAGTAAATTATTAAAGGTTTAAGGTACATTTAGCAACAAAGCATTTCATTACAGTGAGGCACATTCCTGTACCGTACATAGAAAGGATAGGAAAGAAGGTAGTAGAGGGGAAAGTGTTTCAGGCAAGGGAAATGAGCTACCAGGGCGCTGTTTTAAATCAAAATTGCCAGTGTTTCCTGGAGTAACACATACATACAGTAATGTACATTGGATAAACGTATGTCTACTCAAAGGAGTCGACGTTTCGATCCCGTGCTCAAGTTATATAGGGATCATCTTCAGGACTTTAAGAATTATTTGCCTGATTTGAAAATTATATACGCCTCCGCTCGGGGTGATAAGGCGTGACTGAAGGGAGGATGAATTCCTTTAGGAACTGACTTTAGGGCGCGAATGCGTGGGCTTAGCCAGGTAGAAGCCTTACGGCGATTTAGAGGCTCGGGTGTCAGGACAACCAGGAGCTATGCATCTGTTGGTGTGTCCATTGTGAATTGTAGACTGAATCACGTTTTGGCGCGCAGGATTTGCGGGTGCGTGGGCTCATTAGGTTTGAAGCACTGTCAGGATATCCGTTGGGGCTTAGGATGGGATCAACCTGGGCTGGATGGCCGTCGTTGCAATGCGGTCAGTTCAATCACGGATCCGCGGAGATTTGGGTGATGTCTGGATGCGGGCGGGCAGCTGTGTCTGTCCGGTCATTTGAGATGTCATCAGTGATGTCATCAGTTATGTTACTGACTATGTCATGAATGATGTAATATGTGACATCATCAGCAGTGGATTGCGGGTGCGCGAAATATAGTTAGTACAACTAACTATATAGGAGCAATTTCAATGGTTTTTTAAATGCTAATTCCTAACTATATAAGGCCTGAAACCTATTGTTTTTTAAGTGAATTTGCAAGGTTTTTAAAATGCTAATTGCTAACTATATAAGGCCTGAAACCTATGGTTTTTTGTAAGTGAATTTGCAAGGTTTTTTAAATGCTAATTCCTAACTATATAAGTCCTGAAACCTATGGTTTTTTAAGTGAATTTGCAAGGTTTTTTAAATGCTAATTCCTAACTATATAAGGCTTGAAACCTATGGTTTTTTCAGTGAATTTGCAAGGTTTTTTAAATGCTAATTCCTAACTATATCGAGCGGGAAACCTATATTTTTTTTCAATAAATTTCAAAGGTTTTGTAAATGCTAATTCTATTAGCTCATAACGTTTATATATGTTATTATCCTTCTGGGACCACCTGAGCAGCCATCTTGTTTCTCAGGAGAAGTGAGGCACAAGAGAGCAGAAAACAAGAGTGGAAAACGTGAAAAGAGGGCAGGGTTGAGACCCCCTGACCCCCTAGCCCTTCTCAGGGGGTCCCAGAAGGACCACCAAGTGCAAAAAAAAGTAATTTTTTTTTAAAATCGCGGGGTACGTGCAAGGTACGCACACCTACGCGTACGGTGCGCGTACCCCACGATTTTCTTTTGTTGGGGGGGTTTTGCCCTTGGGGGTCCTTTTGGGACCCCCTGATAAGGGCTAGAGGGTTGGGGGGTCTCTACCCTTCCCCCTTTTCGTGTTTTCCACTCATGTTTTGGGCTCTCTTGTGCATCAGTTCTCCTGAAAAACAAGATGGTGGCCAACACTTCCTGGTTTGGACAGTTTGGAATGTTGACAGTCGACTGCCAGCCAATCAGAAACTCGCTCGCGCACGTAAGGGTACGTGCACGTACGCGTACGGTACGCGTACCGTATGCGTACGGTGCGCGTACGGTGAGCACATATAGATATATAACTTGATCAAATTCAATTTTCTCATCAACTACTGGAGGGATTTTCACCAAATATAGAAAAGGCACTACTTCATACCTGTCCCTACCATTTTGCCAAGTTTGGTGTAATTCTGTTCAGCCGTTCGGGCTGTAGCCGTGTCTAAAGGTCCCATAGAAAATGCCTTTTGAAAAATTTCAAATTCAATTTTCTCAAGAACTACTGGAGGGATTTTCACCAAACATAGCAAAGGCACATCTGCATACCAGGCCCTACCATTTTGCCAAATTTGGTGTAATTCCATTCAACCATTCGGGCTGTAGCCGTGTCTAAAGGTCGCTATGGAAATTAACATGGGGAAAACACGTTTTGGGACTCCCCTTTTGGCCCCCGCTTGACGAATCCCCCCGAAACTTTCAGGGAAGGAGCAGAGCGGAGCTGGCAAAACTTCTGGAAAATGACACACAGAATCCTTTAATCGGCGCCAAAGTTATACCCAATAGAATGTTGAGTTCATATAGATATATAATTTGCTCAAATTCATTTTCTCAGCAACTACCGGAGGGATTTTCACCAAATAAAGAAAAGGCACTACTGCATACCTGTCCCTACCATTTTGCCAAGTTTGGTGTAATTCCTTTCAGCCGTTCGGGCTGTAGCCGTGTCTAAAGGTCCCATAGAAAATGGCATTTGAAAAATTTCAAATTCAATTTTCTCAAGAACTACTGGAGGAATTTACACCAAACATACAAAAGGCACTGCTGCATACCAGTCTCTACCATTTTGCCAAATCTGGTATAATTCCGTTCAGCCGTTCAAGCTGTAGCCTTGTCAGAATGTCCCTAAGGAAATTAACATGGGGGAAACACGTTTTGGGACCCCCCTTTTTTTCTCGGCCCCTGCTTGACGAATCCCCCCAAAACTTTCTGGGAAGGAGCGTAGCGCAGCGAGGCAAATTTAAGGAAAATTACAGGCAGATCCCTCAATCGGCGCCAAAGTTATTCCCAATAGAATGTTCGGAATTTCCAATGGTAACTAGGTCCTAACTATATATACCTGCTGGCGACCGCCAGTAGGTAATATATATATATATATATATATATATATATATATATATATATATATATATATATATAAATTTCCTACTGGCGGTCGCCAGTAGGTAGTTATAGTTAGGATTTTTTTCAATGTTAAATCTCAAAATTCTATTTGGAATAACTCTGGCACCGGTTGACGAATCTGCTTTAAAATTTCCTCAAAATGGCCTCGTCAAGTTCCGGTCTTTCCCTGAAAGTTTGGGGGGGATTCGTCAAGCGGGGGCCGAGATAAAAGGGGGGTCCCAATAAGCGTTTTCCCCATGTTAATTTCCATAGGGCGGTCGATTTCACTTTTAGCTCGAACGGCTGAATGGATTTACACCAAACTTGGGTAAATTGTAGGGACTAGTAGCCCGATGTGCCTTTGCTATGTCTCAAGATATGTGCTCCAGTGGATTTTGAGTAATTTAGGTCCCAAAAAATATATATATCTATAGGCGCGCTCCGGTACGCGCACCGGGGAGCGCACCAGGCGCGACACGCAACTTGCGCGCAGAAAGCTGATTGGCTATCGGGTGTCTGTAAACATTCTAAACAGTCCGGAGCGGCCGCCATCTTGTGTCTCGGTAAAATCGAGACACAAGAGGTGGCAAAAACAAAGGGGCAAATGACCATAAGGGGGCAGAGTAGACCCCCTCTGACCCCCTAGGTTTGATGTGGGGGCTATAAATGGGCCCGCAAGGCAAACATTTTTTTTTTGTTTTATTCGCTTTGCGCGGGGGGAGCGCCCGGTACGCGCACCGGGAAGCGCACCGGGGAGCGAAGTATGGGGAAAATTCAGGACCATATTTATGAAGGCCTTGTGCTGCCAGTTTTGCGCCGCCTGTGCGTCACTTTTTGTGGCGCACCAGCGGTGTAAAAAAATGCGCCTTGTTACTCTATATTTAAAAAGTGACGCATCTACCTAGATGCGTCACTTTTTAAATATAGCGCAACGAGGCGCACTTTTTTTACACCGCTGGTGCGATGCGTCACTTTACTGTGCGCACTCCTTATGGCATTCTAGATGTGACATATTTAATGTATGACGAATCATGTCGCAAGGAGTTACAGATACTTCAGTATTTCTGACATATCTGTAAACATAAAAGTGACGCATTGCTTGAGTGCATCACAAAAGTGGCGCAACTCCAGTAATGCGTCCTTTCACAAGGGGAAAGCACCATCGCACCAGCGGTGTAAAAAATGCGCCTCGTTGCGCTATATTTAAAAAGTGACGCATCTAGGTAGATGGGTCACTTTTTAAAACCCTGCGCCACATTATATCTGTGTCAGGTATAATGTATGCAGAGGGGGCGTTCCCCCGCAAAAAGCTTGGTAATAGCGACGCAGTGAAATATATGAGATTTCACTGCGTCACTTTTAGGATGCTGATGCGTCAAAATCTTGCGCCTGCCTCACAGCAGGTGAAAGACTGACGCAAGACCTTTCACATGGTGCTTTCCCCATGTGAAAGGACGCATTACTGGAGCTGCGACACTTTTGTGACGCACTCCAGCAATGCGTCACTTTTGTGTTTACAGATACGTCAGAAATACTGACGTATCTGTAACTCCTTGCGACATGATTCGTCATACATTAAATATGACACATCTGGAATGTCATAAGGAGTGCGCACAGAAAAGTGACGCATCGCACCAGCGGTGTAAAAAAATGCGCCTCGTTGCGCTATATTTAAAAAGTGACGCATCTAGGTAGATGGGTCACTTTTTAAAACCCTGCGCCACATTATATCTGCGTCAGGTATAATGTATGCAGAGGGGGCGTTCCCCCGCAAAAAGCTTGGTAATAGCGACGCAGTGAAATATATGAGATTTAACTGCGTCACTTTTAGGATGCTGTTGCGTCAAAATCTTGCGCCTGCCTCACAGCAGGTGAAAGACTGACGCAAGACCTTTCACATGGTGCTTTCCCCATGTGAAAGGACGCATTACTGGAGTTGCGTCACTTTTGTGACGCACTCCAGCAATGCGTCACTTTTGTGTTTACAGATACGTCAGAAATACTGACGTATCTGTAACTCCTTGCGACATGATTCGTCATACATTAAATATGACACATCTGGAATGTCGTAAGGAGTGCGCACAGAAAAGTGACGCATTGCACCAGCGGAGTAAAAGAATGCGCCTCGTTGCGCTATATTTAAAAAGTGACGCCTCTAGGTAGATGGGTCACTTTTTAAAACCCTGCGCCACATTATATCTGCGTCAGGTATAATGTATGCAGAGGGGGCGTTCCCCGGCAAAAAGCTTGGTAATAGCGACGCAGTGAAATCTATGAGATGCCACTGCGTCACTTTTAGGATGCTGTTGCGTCAAAATCTTGCGCCTGCCTCACAGCAGGTGTAAGACTGACGCAAGACCTTTCACATGGTGCTTTCCCCATGTGAAAGGACGCATTACTGGAGTTGCGTCACTTTTGTGACGCACTCCAGCAATGCGTCACTTTTGTGTTTACAGATACGTCAGAAATACTGACGTATCTGTAACTCCTTGCGACATGATTCGTCATACATTAAATATGACACATCTGGAATGTCGTAAGGAGTGCGCACAGAAAAGTGACGCATCGCACCAGCGGTGTAAAAAAATGCGCCTCGTTGCGCTATATTTAAAAAGTGACGCATCTAGGTAGATGGGTCACTTTTTAAAACCCTGCGCCACATTATATCTGCGTCAGGTATAATGTATGCAGAGGGGGCGTTCCCCCGCAAAAAGCTTGGTAATAGCGACGCAGTGAAATCTATGAGATTTCACTGCGTCACTTTTAGGATGCTGTTGCGTCAAAATCTTGCGCCTGCCTCACAACAGGTGAAAGACTGACGCAAGACCTTTCACATGGTGCTTTCCCCATGTGAAAGGACGCATTACTGGAGTTGCGTCACTTTTGTGACGCACTCCAGCAATGCGTCACTTTTGTGTTTACAGATACGTCAGAAATACTGACGTATCTGTAACTCCTTGCAACATGATTCGTCATACATTAAATATGACACATCTGGAATGTCGTAAGGAGTGCGCACAGAAAAGTGACGCATCGCACCAGCGGTGTAAAAAAATGCGCCTCGTTGCGCTATATTTAAAAAGTGACGCATCTAGGTAGATGGGTCACTTTTTAAAACCCTGCGCCACATTAAATCTGCGTCAGGTATAATGTATGCAGAGGGGGCGTTCCCCCGCAAAAAGCTTGGTAATAGCGATGCAGTGAAATCTATGAGATTTCACTACGTCACTTTTAGGATGCTGTTGCGTCAAAATCTTGCGCCTGCCTCACAGCAGGTGAAAGACTGACGCAAGACCTTTCACATGGTGCTTTCCCCATGTGAAAGGACGCATTACTGGAGTTGCGTCACTTTTGTGACGCACTCCAGCAATGCGTCACTTTTGTGTTTACAGATATGTCAGAAATACTGACGTATCTGTAACTCCTTGCGACATGATTCGTCATACATTAAATATGACACATCTGGAATGTCGTAAGGAGTGCGCACAGAAAAGTGACGCATCGCACCAGCGGTGTAAAAAAATGCGCCTCGTTGCGCTATATTTAAAAAGTGACGCATCTAGGTAGATGGGTCACTTTTTAAAACCCTGCGCCACATTATATCTGCGTCAGGTATAATGTATGCAGAGGGGGCGTTCCCCCGCTAAAAGCTTGGTAATAGCGACACAGTGAAATATATGAGATTTAACTGCGTCACTTTTAGGATGCTGTTGCGTCAAAATCTTGCGCCTGCCTCACAGCAGGTGAAAGACTGACGCAAGACCTTTCACATGGTGCTTTCCCCATGTGAAAGGACGCATTACTGGAGTTGCGTCACTTTTGCGACGCACTCCAGCAATGCGTCACTTTTGTGTTTACAGATACGTCAGAAATACTGACGTATCTGTAACTCCTTGTGAATTAATTAGTCATAAATTAAATATGACATATCTGGAATGTCATAAGGAGTGCGCCCAGAAAAGTGATGCATTGCTGTTTTCACGTAGCGATGCGTCACTTTTCAGAAATGAGGCCTCCAGTTTATTCACTGTGTCACCTCTACGACCCTTTCTTGCGTCAATACGCCCCTTTTGCATACATTACACCTGACGTAGGAATAATGTGGCACAGGGGTTTACAAAGTGATGTATTTACCAAGAAACGCCACTTTGTAAATATGAATAAATACGGTGCATTTTTTATTGGAATGTTGTGTCACAAAAAGTGATGCTTTGGTGGCGTTAAAGTGACGCATGGCTTCATAAATGAGGCCTTCTACCTTCAACTCCAGCAATGCATCTTTTCTTAACCTTCAACACTCCTGTTCTTTTTCAACATTTTCATTGAATTACAATATTCCCCATATTCACTCTTCTTCTTATAACTTTCTTTCCTAACACTCACCTTCTTTCAGTCCTCCTACTTCACTTCTTTTTTCCTCTCATACCTTTCTGTTCTTTCTTACTCATTCTCCTTTCAATTGTCAATGCACTCTATTCCACTTACTCTTTTTCATTTTTTTAAGAATATAGCTCTTTGATGAGAATTGGAGGTAGTTCTGAAAAGAACTTTTGGTTTTCTTCTTTTTTCAAAACAGGAACAAAAACAGGGAATGGAAACTGCTCAACAGGAGCAAAATAAAACAAAAAAAATTAGGGGTGGGAAGGGCAGCGATGGTTCTCCAATGCTCGAACCATGAGCTGGACACTTTGGTCCCCAAAGGTGAGGAGTTGATTGCAGTATCTGCATCTGAGGACACCATGGTTAAATGCAGGTTGAATGTTTGGCACCTGCTCCTGTGATTGCCCCCTCCCAGAAGAAGTTGCTCCTCCGGTTGATGTAGAGGCCCCATCTCTGGGAACCTCTTGTGCCAGAGCCCTGACACTTTCCCGGGCAAAATTCTGGGGGTGCTTCCTCTCCACATGCCGGATCATTGTGAAGTTCCCAAAAGAGTACTTTTTCAATGGGTTTCCTCGTGACAGTTCTTCTTTGCAGATCTTGCACTGCACTTTTGGAGCATTTACCATTTTTAGTCCAGGTGGGATTATAAAAAATTTCCAAATGAAATGTTCCTTAACTTTTCGTTGAGGAGGCTCTTCATTGATGAATTCTGGTTCATCCTCACTGCTGGATTGTCTGGCAGCCATTGAAAAACCAAGAAATATCCTGGAGCAAAAAGGCAGGTCTTTCAGTCACAAAAGTGAAAGAAGAAGTGTAGGAAATGGGTGGGGATTTCATTCTTTGTAAAAAAAACTGTTAGCAACCAATGAAAAGTGTTATTTTAAGGTCACATGACCCGACGCGCTTACGCTGCGCGCTCCGGAGCGCTTCCGGGTGCGTTTACGCGCCGCGAAGGTAGGCGCTTCCGGGGCGCAAACGTGGCGCGAACGTAGGCGCTTCCGGGTGCGTTTACGCGGCGCGAACGTAGGCGCTTCCGAGGGCACTTACGTTGCGCGCCGAAGTGACATCATCAAACTTTTACGGAAATGCATAATCATTTTCCTTTTTAAAAAAAACTGATTTTATTTGTATGGTACGTAATGTTTTGCATTATTATTAACTTTTCATTCATATTTTTTTTTCACGAACGAGTAGCGCTCTGGGTGCGCTTTCAGGTGAGCTCACCGGTTAGCTTACCGGAAAGCTTACCGGAGAGCTTACCGGAGCGAGCACCCAGAGCGCAAAAGAAAAAAAATATATATAAAAAAAAAATGAATACTTACACAAAACAGCAAATTGTAAAAAAAAAAAAGGTTAGAAACTCGATATAGAAAGGAATTAGTATTTAAAAAACCTATGAAATTCACTAAAAAAAAACAGAGGTTTCACACCAGTTATAGTTAGGAACTAGCATTTAAAAAACCTATGAAATTCACTAAAAAAACAGAGGTTTCACACCAGTTATAGTTAGGAATTAGCATTTAAAAAACCTAAGAAATTCACTGAAAAAAACATAGGTTTCACACCAGTTATAGTTAGGAATTAGCATTTAAAAAACCTATTAAATTCACTGAAAAAACCATAGGTTTCACACCAGTTATATTTAGCTGGAAATTTTACTGACATAAAACCATTGAAATTCCACGTTATAGTTAGTTGGACTCACTATAACTTGCGCGTGTAATGCACTGCTGATGACGTCACATATTACATCACTCATGACATGGTCAGTGACATCACTCATGACATCACTGATGACACCATCCTTGTGACAGAGTGACATACCTCCTTTCACTGTAACACTTGAAACACATTCAAAAATAGAAACTAAAATTTTCAAAAAAATGGAGATACCTATACCAGTTACAACAACCAATTCAGTAATTCCACCATTTATATACACATCCACTAATTCACCAACAGTTCTATGTAGTCACTCATACATATACTCACTCATCTTATGTAGTGATACACCTACACATCCTGGTACTGACCGACAGTCATCCAAAAGTTACTCACACACATACTCACACATGCAAAAAAACTATTGAACATCCATTTATTTGCATATACAGCTATACACACACTACCACCTTACTTCTAAGGAAACTTACACATACTTACTCTCCTAAACAATCACTTATAGAAACACATACTTATTTAAACAGGAACTCTTACAATCTCTCACTCTCACATATACTCACTTATATACATCAATACTCACATATACTAGATTAAAACATATGTAGTTACTGATAAAGACACTAGTGAGACAGTCATTCTCTCACTAACACACACATATACACACTCATCCACCCATACAGTCCTGCACATATGCTGACTTCAAAACACATACAAACAGAGAGTCAGTCATTGATGCATCTATGTGCTAAGTAATACCCCCACCAAAAAATACAGACACTCATACTGATACTAAAAAAAACATCTAATAACCCATATACACACACATGTAGCTACTCACCAACCCATGCAGCCACTTATACACAAAGTGAAACACTGATACATATATTTAAATATTTAAACATTACTCGCTAATATATGTATTCACAAAGATACACTTAATAAGCCAGTTAACCAATCATTTTTTTTTTTTAAAAACATCCATGAAGACACTTATTTAAACATATATTCTTCCATAGATCTTTTTCATGTACATATATAAAACATATTTATTTTTCAGAAAGACACACATTCACTGGATGGTGTCATCAGTGATGTCATGAGTGATGTCACTGACCATGTCATGAGTGATGTAATATGTGACGTCATCAGCAGTGCATTACACGCGCAAGTTATAGTGAGTCCAACTAACTATAACGTGGAATTTCAATGGTTTTATGTCAGTAAAATTTCCAGCTAAATATAACTGGTGTGAAACCTATGGTTTTTTCAGTGAATTTAATAGGTTTTTTAAATGCTAATTCCTAACTATAACTGGTGTGAAACCTATGGTTTTTTCACTGAATAAGTATATATGTATTAAAATTACATTATAGTGATTTACAGCAATAATATCTAACTTTTCATTAAGAAATCCTCAGAAATTCACTTGCAAAACCAAAAGTTACCACAATGGTATAGTTAGGCAAAACTGTCAGTTTAAATGTAACATTTAAAACCAAAAGCAATCACTGAAATTTACCAGTTATAGTTATTTCAAGTAACTATAACTCGCGAAAATAACTACAACTCGTGCCCCCGCCATACACAGTATTGTCGTCAACGATGTAATTTCAAATGCCCTATTAATGTTATCATTAATTTGATGGAATGTGTGATGTAATATGGAAGGTCATAACCAGTGCATGATGAGAGCACAAGATTTTTTTAATGCAAAGTAAATATTATTACTATAGCTAACTGTAACATCTCTTTTAACTTTGGGTTTTTTCAGTGAATTTTTACGTTGTTTTTCATGCAAAGTAATATTTTATTACCATACGTAACTCTACCAACATCCATCTGTGCCTGGTCTCCAGCCATGCGGCTCTGCACACTAATCCTCATGGTCAGCCAACCTCAAGTTGAGCATGGCCTTAGCTAGGCCCTGTGCCCAATCCCCTATGGGCAGTCAAATTCCTGACTCACATTTCGCTGCAGGGCCAACTGCCCATATGCAGACAGCCAACCACAGATATTCATAGCCTCACTCCATTTTTTTTAATGGTGTTTACATCCTCCAGGACTCTCTAGGCAGCCCAGATTTTTTTATTATCTTGCCCTGGAGTTCCTGTAGAACTCTTCCACAAGGTTCAGGGGCTTCCTGCCCCCCTCAATCCCAGAGCGAGCGACTCATAGGAGGCTCTCGTTCTCATAAGAGTGAAACAGCTGATAGGAAATTAAAGTTTCCTCGGCCAATCAGATCATTCTATTATTTGAGGTTGTTTGCCTGCTGGACTCTCAGGAGAGTCCAGGGAACCTCAACATTCAGATATACATAACGTATAACCTGTATTTCTCAAACACTACTGAACGGATTGACCTCAAATCACAAAAAGGCACACTTTCTGGATAAGGCTCTTGCTTACTGACAAATTTGGTGTAATTCTCTTTAGCCGTTTGAGCTGTATCAGTGTTCTAAAATCTCTACGGAATTTGCAAGGGGAAATCATGATTTTGGGCACCTTTTTTCTTGGCCCCTGCTTGATGGATCACCCAGAAAATTTCCAGGATGCAGCTGAGGTGGAAGAACAGTTTTTGGGAAAATTTCATAAAGATTTGTCATACGGCACCAAAGTTGTTAGCAAAGCAAAAATAATTTTCCTATGGAAACATGGTCCTAAACTTTAACTACCCAGTGGCGACTGCCTCTGGGTTATATAAAAGTACAAAGGTAAAAGAAAATGGAGGTGAACAGGAACAGTAAACTCTCACTTAATTCAAACTCATAAAACCCACTAAGCGACCAAGATCTTCTTCGTGACCATTAGAAGTTTTTTGACAGATTTTCTCTTACTTACAACTTTCCCACAATGTCCTGTCTTTAAGCCCACTAGTTCGGTCATGACTCGAAATCCAGACTACCAAAATTTGGCACACGCTAAATTTGAGCAGATCCAATCTCATCACCCTTGCCTGCAACTTCCTGTATCCTGGCTTTCATTACTTAGCAGAGGAATCTCATTCAAGCTCTCTGCCTCACTCTCTGTAACATGACTTATTTTTCTACAAAGATCCGTTTTTGCCATGTAATCTGAAACATAGGATCCTCCTGCTGACCAACAGCCCAATTTTTTTAAACAAACAGATGAGCAATAGATCCTTCTAAGTACAGAAATGCAAACTCTGGAACACATTCCCACATAATTAACTTTTATTCAGCAATCAGCTAGAGTTCAGAAAGGCAAAACTGAATTTTCTTTTTGAATAAAAAAGAAAACAAGCATTTACAATGCAACGGTTTCGCCTTTGCAAAAGTTAGAGCTATTGGCATTGTAAATGACAACAAACATTTTTATTTATGTGTTGGTTTTGAAAACAGATAAATAAATGGCATTGTCATTTACATTGCCAATAGCTTAATCTCTCGCAAATGTGAGACCTATTGTACCCTACTGGACGAGCTCAGCAGACAGCAATTACTACCACACACACACACCCAGAGCCACAGACACCCAGAGCCTCACACACACAGCCAGCCACACACACCCAGAGCCACACACACACAGAGCCACACACACCCAGAGCCACACACACACACCCAGAGCCACACACATGCCCAAAGTCACACACACGCCCAAAGCCACACACACACACACACACACCCAGAGCCACACACACACCCAGAGCCACACACAACACACACACACCCAGAGCCTCACACACACACCCAGAGCCACACACACACACCCAGAGCCACACACACCGAGAGCCACACACACACACACCCACCCAGAGACACACACACACACACCCAGGGCCACACACACCCACCCAGAGCCACACACATACCCACCCAGAGCCACACACACACCCACCCAGAGCCACACACACACCCAGGAGAGCAAGCACAGCGAGGGGGCAGGGAAGCAAGCACAGCGAGGGGGCAGGGAAGCAAGCGCAGCGAGGGGGCAGGGAAGCAAGATTTCCTCACATTTTGAATTCTCTAGGGTGCCAGAATGGTTCCAGAAACTTTTCAGCAATTGCTCTTATGTGCCTACAAGTCTCACCACCGGACTACATGACTGCCTGTTCCACCTCCAGAAGTAACGGCACAGAGCAGTCTATAGGTGCTACCCCTGCAAGCTGTAAGTTCCTTTTTTTTGTAAGCCCTTCAACTCCGATCCAGAGTTACATGTGCAAATATGTGTTAGTTCTTCACCAACACAAACATCCGAAATGCTTTTCTTGACGGTGTGTTAGGGTTATGTCCGCTCTGAAGCCTACCGACTTCAACCTGTGCCACACTTAAAGGGAGTAGTTATCAATTATGGACCCACACAACATCCGAGATTAGTGTCTCAGATTCAAGCATCACTCGAAGCCACGCAACAAATGCTCCCTAATGCAACGAAGAAGGCCTTCAGGAGGCAAAGCTGCATGTTGACGAACACAACAAACGAGGCCAGTCACACCTCCTGCTTCCTAACTCTTGGTAGCTCAGCGTAGCCCCAGTGATTCCCTAGGCCCTAGGCTTATTCACTTTTCGTGTAGTCCTTATACCACTATTTTAGTATATGGTTTAGCATGCCCCTAGGGCCCTACTGTATTTTGTGCAACTTATTGTATTTTAATTGAATATCTTGTATTGTGCTTGTGCCTCTGACCTCATAAAGAGTTCAGAGGATTTGTCTAGAAATAAATAACATATTTTATATATATCCTGTGTGGTGTCCTTTCATTTGGTATTAATGGGGTTACATAAGGTAAAACAGCTAGCTTCACATGCCCTCTTGAGTTTAGCCTAAGACTGCTTTGTCCATGCTACCACTAGGATAGCTGGTCTATAAGGTTGACTTTACAACCATCACCATAAGGGTTGCTTGGACTGGTGCAAGGTGCTCACTAGAATAGTGAACATCATATACCAGGCCAACTTCTCACAATTAGATTCCCCCTCTACTTTATTACAGGCCATTTCTGCCGTCTGCTACCCTTCCGCTGCTATCAGTGCCAGGACGCCCCTTTGCTAGGGCAGCTGTGCGCGCTATAAAACTACTTTAATTATACAAAATGTATTCTAAACAGACAAAAATTGTTTAATTGATTTTTTGTTCACTGCAGCTTTTAAGAAGTATTTACATTGCACGCCAAACCAACTGGCTTTGTCAGTACTTGTTTTTTAGTTTTGTTTTGGAGCTACTAATTGGTTATGAGTTTTGGACAGCATGATGGGTCGGTTTTGTCACAAAACTATTTGGAGATTTGGGACTGCAAAATAGTTCCATGTTCTTAAGTTTGGATTTTTCAGGTATTTAAATGGGTTTCAACATTTTGATCTGTATGCCATTACAGCTCAAAGAGGCATTTTCTAGTTGTCCATGAGAAAGTTTCAGTGTTGGCTAAGACAGGCTGTACACTGTCTGATATTGTGACTGTGCCACTTTGATCCATGGTTCCAGTAGACCAGCCCGAGGTTTTCTGGTATAAATCAATATTTTCGGGCGTATCAGACCATCTGATACAGAGGAAGTATCCAAAGACCATAGCTTCATGAAGAAAGTTTATCGGATTGCTTCGTTACTGCAATGCTCCAGTCCTGGGTTTCCCGTTACAAATCATCTTGTTCAGATGTGTTTGGTTTTTACTAGAAATCTTTTGGTTGTTAACAGAAAACTAAGGACTGGAGCGCCGCATACTCGGTGACATGGAGTCATCTGGTAACCTTAACCAGAACATAGTAGGTTGTCAAGTGAAAGGTCAAGACTGAAAAGAAGTTACTGGGATGCAGTACTGACATGCACGAGAGCAATGTATACTATAGAGGCATCTAAGTCGCCAAAGTGGCGTCTCCTGAACATATGGGGCGAGTCTGATTTAACCAGCGGGGAGCGCCATTGCGTGACACTGGGGTTCATGGTTGCTAAGCGCAATATTGATAGGAGGTGGAGGGCGGTATCAACGCCAACGCTGAAAGAATGGAGAGCAGAGCAGATATGGAGCAGTGCATGCTTACAGAGAGAGCAGTATACGAGAGCAGAGGCTGCCCACACAAAAGGCAACAATCTGGGGGAAATGGAACGAATTTCAGGGGATGATATGCAGACAAATTATTTGAGCGAGACAGGATTGGAGGGTTGACGAGTGCTGATGACTGAAACGGGTGGGCAGGAAGGAGGTGAAGAAGAGGGATACGATTTGTACAGTTTTACCAACTGACTTATCACCCACTGTCAGAATGTCACTTTGACGCAAATTGAGGGTAAAATAAGTAATTGTAAATGCAAGGCATGCTTTTGCAATAAAAAGATTTATAAGAAAAAAAAGGCAGAAAAGAGGCCATGAGGACACAAAGCAAGGTGGCAACCAAAAGATAAAGAAGACAGTACCATCTCAGGAAGAAATTGAAGGCACACCTTTTTCAAAGAGCCCAGCTAAGAAATTAAGAATCATAGGTCCCCTCTTTCAAGTCCCTCAAAGATCGAACTTGTTTCACCTGCAAAGGCAGACAACAATCCTGGAGGTTCTCACTGTACTTCTGCTCACTGGGTATTGCTCAGGGCCGAACTAAGAACACAAAGCAGCCATGGCAATTTTATGGGACCAGCGTGAGGTAGGGGGGGTTAGTGGGGGGGGGGGGGGCAGTCATGAAGCACTGCTGCTTAACTAAAATGTCACCCAACACTTCTGCTTTTGTTACTGGGCGCCCATAATTGCAGCACTGCTGCGAAACCAGCCCCACCCCCCACCAAAGCAGTCCCCACCCTTCCAGCCTCGAGTCCCGAGAAGACGCCTGATGCCCGCTACGGCCAGTCTGGCCATGGTATCACTGTTTATAGGGCACCATTGCAATTAGTATGGTATTTACAGCACATTTAGGCAGTCCGGGCCATAGGTTTCCAAACTTTTCCATTGCAGTTCTGGCACAAAGCGAATGTTTGTTCAATTTATTGCGGCCTGTGCATTGTAGCAGAGGGTGGTAGCAAGTGCTACATTGGTAGCCAGGCAGTCGGCCCGTCTAGTCGTGTGCCACTGCGTGCTGGGGAGAGGGGTGTCGTGTTGGATAGTGGCGCTGTCGGCACGTGATCGACCATTATGCATTTGATCAGTGCTCCAACATGTTTCAGAGTTCACGTTTAGCATATAGTTAAAGAAGGGTGCGCGTGCTGGGGAAGGGTGCAAACCCCACGGCTCACAAGGCTCTATCTCTCTCTCTCACCCAAGGAAAACCACGATGCGGAGACACAATCTGCTCTGCTAGCTTAGGACAGTATCCATGGCAGCCATTGCATTTAATTAATAATATGGAAAAACAAGTGACATAACAAAAACTTCCAACCTACACGTTATGGCTCGCATCAGATGAAGTGGCAACTTTGCGTGCACAGTAACAATATGACGTATAATATACTGATTACACAGGCATCTGAAGCACATTCGTCAAAGGCGTAGATTAGTTACTGCCTAAACATGGGGTCTGTTTCAGGCGTCTAGCCTACGGTCAATTCAAAGTTCCTTATTTTGAAAAAACACATGGTCTGTCTAGAGTAGATTCTAGAGTCTAGACCTACGAGCAGACCCACATTTCTGCACCAACTGCCTGCCTCACGTTGCTAGTTTCTCCCTTTCACCAGCCACGTGCTCACTGAAGGTGCCCTCGGCGCTCGAGCTCACGCCGAGATTTGCCTTTCTGACTTCAGATCCCCAACTGTCACCAAGCCTGCAGCCTGTACTTTGCCTTCGCTTCATCACAATCCAGGGGCGTGCGATACTTACGTTGCCCCACAGTCTACAAACTTTGCACATTGTGAAAGTTACAACGTTGTGCGAAGTTTGCATAACCTTGCTCGCAGAAGAATTATTTTGCAACAAAATGCATTTTACAAAAAATCTCTCCCACTAAATGCTTGCTTCGGTTTGTTTTTTATCCTACAAACCCTGCTATTTAAGATTCTTATTTTCAGCAATTTATCACTTACCAGCCTCAGAAAAGTTGCGTCATTTTTAAGGAAGCTTCACAGGATTGAGTAAAAACTTCCCACACCCCTAAACAAATAGCACCCTGGTTTTGCTTCACTTCTTTGATTTTGTGCCAACCCGACTTTTTACCTCGAGGGCTGTTGACAGCACCAGATTACCAAGGCATCAGCGGTTTCTTTTTTGCCAGAGCAGCACAAAAACGTAAACGGTGTGCACGGCGTAGATCTGCCACAACACTCAATGCTTTCTTTATAAAGTTATTATAATGCGAGTTCGTACAACCGTGTCTACGGAAACAAACGAGGTCTAAAACTCCCCCCAGGAAACTAATATGTCAAAGGAAAGCCCAGCGCTGCAGGCGCATTGTCAGCCCGGTGGAGCGAGTTTAGCCACAGCCACTGACCGAGGCCCAGGTGCTGCAGGACACGGGAGCTCCCGCGCCTCTCCCAGCTTCAAAGGCACACAGCCCAGTGCACTCCGGCCGGTGTTTCTACCTTTACCCTTTTGTCGTAAACCGAGGACCGGCTGGAGAGAAGAGGCTCCTCGGCAGCCCTGAATGCAGCTCACCAAAGAGGATGGTTCTGTGGCAAGCACTATATAGATGATTTCACACACATTCTGCAATAGTTAGATGCTTTCCCGCACCAATCAATCAATAGAAACTTTATTCGTCTTTACAGATAAAAAATATAAAAGTGCATCAAATAATTATATATACACACATCAGTTACAAAGCCGACCTGAAAATATTCTTTAAGAGATACCTAAAAACAAATACGACATACAAATAAAGCCGTATTTTAGTGGTTCACTTGGCAAGCTCCCTGAAGACCTAGGTCGCGGCGCCACTCACGGGATCCAGACAGGTTCAAATCAAGGACCCAGGCCGAGGATGAAACGGAGGTGCACTGCGCCGCTCATGTCCACGATCACACAGGCAGGCGCCCCGAGGTGGGGAGGCGCTGTTCACAAAGAAGCTTGCACAGCGCAGGGCGGCCTCTCTCTGCCGCTGGGCCTGCTAAGGTTGCTGACTTCCGCGTATGTCACGGATCATGTCAGCATTTATTAGGTAGCATTTTCAAGAATAAAACTAGGCGGGTGGGAGGGACATAAAGTACTTTCCTGGAGCTGGTCCTATAAATCTCTCTGACAAAGGTGCCTTCTGGAGAAAGATAACCCCTGCCCGCAAGCAGCGGCGCCTTTATCGTTACACTGATCATCAGACCCCCTCACGAAACTGACAGGATGTTGCAACATGGATTCTGAAAACAATCAGTACTTCAGTTGAGCCCTTTCCATCTTTTTAGGTTTCGGCGAATAAACTCAAAACAAACGTGCAAGGAAGTCCGTGATGTTCACAGCTGAGTTGTGTTTACATTTTGACTTCAGTAACTAACTAAACGGCAGTAATAAACAAGCATTTACAACAAGAAACAACGGCACAAACGGGGGCAGAGGCTTACCTCATGGCCTCGGTAGACGCTGCTCCGAAAGCACAGCGTCCTGTAGGGATTAGGGGGCGTGCTCTCCCCTTCCCATTGGCTGGAAGGTAAAATTCCAGCCAATGGGAAGAGGAGAGGGCGGGACTTAAAAAAAGACCCAGAAACGCCCCCGAATCGCGTCAAGGCGGGCCCTGAACTCAGTGACGCTCCTCTCCTCCAATGGCTGGCCAGCATTTACGAGGCCAGCCAATGGATAGAGGGGCGTGTTCAGGCCCCCATACTACAAACAAAAGATTTCAGCTCCGCCCACTGCTTACGCAGTGGGACGGTAGCCGAAACCTAAAAATGCCCCTCAATAAGGATGTTTTCTCCTGTAGTGAGGAGGGCATAGACATTGTGTGTTTTTCAGTGCCCCTTACTGCCTAGCTTTTGCTGTTGGTGACAGGCTTAGAAAATTGCTATATTTCTGCCCATTTAATTTGGGGTATTTGATTGTAAACATGGCTTTCACATTTCAAATGTCCTAGGTAAGATTATGAAAATGTGCAGGCATTTGCACATAAGGCCCTTTATTTTAAGTACAATAAAAAGAAAGAATAATTGTATTCATACATTTTTCAAAACTTAAAGGAAAATTTGGTGTAATTATAAAAGATGTAGAATGCACTTTTCTCATACAGGAACTGTGGCATACAACATTCCTCATATTAAAAGCTTTTATTACACAAATGTTGAATTTGGAAGGTATTTTGAAAGCTAGGAAGGTTTTTCGTTTGTTTGGGTATTTGGCATATGGCAACTTTAAATAATGCTATATTTGCTTTCGAGTTCAAGTGTGAAATAGTGTTAGCAGCAAACATGTTAATTCCTTTTACAGAAACAAGAAGACACTCATGCGTAGCCGTTATTGTGTGATAATCGAACTAACATAATTAGAGTCTCATACAGCATAGCTGTGATACCAAACTGACAGCTTTCATTATTTGTTTCAATGACACACGAACAGAGAGGGCTTGTCTCAGTTCTGATGAGATCCTAGTATAACATATATCACTGGTCCGGAAGTCGATAGAGCAAAAGGGGAAGATGTATTGTTGGTTTGTCGATTTTCGGGCAGCCTTCGATTCAGTGGAGCGTAAATGTTAATGGGAGTCCTTGATAAAGTATGGTATACCGGAGGGTATATTGGTTATTTTAAAAGAATTACATAGAGGAAACTGGGCTCAGGTCATTACGGACACGAGAGGGTCACTGACTCGTTGGGAATGGACTTAGACAGGGGTGCCTTTTGGCCCCCCTGCTCTTTGCCATATTCCTAGCAGATCTACCTGCTGCTGTAGAAGTGGAAAGCAGTGCAAGCTGCAGAATAAGTGGTAATAAAGTGTGAAGCCTTCTGTATGCAGACGATCTAGTGATACTTGATCAAATGGAGCTAGGGCTCCAAAGGAAATTAAATGCTTTTAGAGAATATTGTGTGGCAAAGTTTTTAGTTGTAAATATGGAAAAACTAAGGGGCATATTACCAAGCAATAGCGATAATTATTGCTATTGCTTGGTTAGAGACAAAAAATTACCTCTGAGCTGCGGCGATTTTTATCGCAGATAAACCTTGGTATTACCAAGGTTTATCCCAAATGCGATAAAAATCGGCCGCAATGCATGAATATCGCTGAAAAATCCGCAATATTCAGGCATTACCGAGCTAATGCTCTTAGCCATGTTATCCACCTCCCATTGGATAACATGGCTAAGAACTGCTCAGGGCAGGTGTTAGCTTTTGGAGATATTCGCGCTTAGCGCGAATATCTCCAAAAGTTGGTAATAGGAGATAGCGATGTTAGCGACTGTGTCCAGTCGCTAACATCTTGGCACGCCCACATTGCATGTCATTAGTGATAAATATCACTGACATGCAAAGTGGGGCCCAAGATGGTCGCTATCTCCTACTAGCTGTCGCTAACTGGTGTTAGCGACAGCTAGGTAATAGGGAGATAATTTTATCTCCGTTTTCTTGGCTTTTAAAGCCAAAAAAGCGGAGATAAACCCCCTTGATAATATGCCCATAAGATTTTTTGTTTTAGGAAAAGAGATAAGAAATTTAGTTGGTTTTTAGTACAAAAGAAATTGGAGATTGTAAAGGAATACAGATACTTGGGAGTCTGGTTTGATAGTGCTCTAAAGTGGTATACCCACCTTGAAAGCCCAAAAAAGCAAAAGCCTTTACATCAATCTGGGGTCTGAAAAAGTGTAGTAGAGAATATGGAGACATGTCCCATAAACCTATGTTAACCCCTTCGCTGCTGGCCCTATTCCACTGCTGTGCTGGGGGGAGATAGGGTCGCTCACAGCGCCCCAGTGCTCATGACGAGCTCAGCTCATCATGAGCCACGGTTCTCGTGTGTTCATGACGAGCTGAGCTCGTCACGGCCACGCCCGTTTCAATAGAACGCTCAGCACAGCAGGGGAATTATCCCCGCGTGTGAGCGTTCTAACGGCCGTGGTGAGCTCAGCTCGTCATGAGCACATGAGAACCGTGGCTCATGACGAGCTGAGCTCGTCATGAGCGTGGGCGGGGTCAAAGGCATCTGAAGTAATAATCCCCCGCAAGTATTGCATGGCGCCGAAGTCCTTTACCTAAGTGATAAATGTGGGTGGGACCTAGAAGAAGGGAGGATTTCAAAAATGTACTCTCACTACCGAGCTCCACAATGATCCAGGCTATTAGAATGGAGATAGGAACAATAACATGGAGTATACAGATCCAAATGTCTCTGGTGAGATTTTGGAAACACCAGGATCCATGTGGAGTGCAGAAGGTCTCACAATGGTGTAGAGAGGAGATTTGATTTAGTAGCCTAAAATGGGCTAAGGAAACCAGAAAGAGACTCTTAACTATTGGAGAGAATTTAAAAGTGAGACTATCACAGCATTCAATGAAAGTAGAATTTACTAAGAGTACCCTCAGGCTACAAGGACAGGAATTGTCAAGGAAATTAAATCTGGAGAAAACAATACAATGTATAAGAAATAAATGGGTAAATGAAGCTTGGTACCCGTACTTGGACACTCTGCCTAACCACGGGATAAGGTGTGAAATTCTAAGAGTAAGAATTGGTATTAATTCTTGGCTGATGGGGGGAAAATAAAGGTAGAAATGATACAGCGAGATGCAAACTGTAAATGTGGGTTAAGAACAAGAAATTATATTTTGCACATATTGATTGACTGCATTCCAGTATTAGCTTTGGGAAATTGTTTTTATGTCCAATTAAAAAAAATATGACAAATCCAAGCACTAGCCTTACTTACAGAAATGCCAAATCTTGATATTGCTATTGCTCTGGAAATTATATGAAAGCCATAGAAAGTTTCTCAAGGGAGCAACTGAAGGGGTGTTAGTGATTTTAACTTTGTTTTTAGTCTTCTTCTTCCCTCTTATATAAATTTTTTTATAATTATTTATAAATTTTAAAGTATTGAATTGATTTGTGATTGTATGATTGTGTCATTGTGGATAGGATGTGTGCTGTATCTTTTTATCATGTGTTATTACTGGTAATATAATTGTTAAAGAAATTATATTGTCAATAATTGTTCTGGGTTCCGATTGTGTTAAAGAATATATCTATCTAATGTGCAGTGTGTCAAACTCTCCACTCCATTACAAAACTGCATAAAGGGGATTCTGATTTAAGGGGTATTTTGTGTATCTCAATAAAATGCTTATGAGATACTTTTTGCTAATTTTGATTATCTGACTCTTGCTGTGTTATGCTCCATATCTGTTGGAACATGCCTTTGTTTAAGTCTTTTGACATGTTTATAGCACTGAAATTCAACAAAATACAACCAAGTGCTAGGGACCAACCATCTGTAAATTTCACAGACCGTCCATGATTTGAACCTCACGTCCGTCAGTGAGGATACTATTTATGGACTCCTTTTGTCCGTAATTTTGGGTCTTGCAGGGAACAGAGCTGTTCCCCTGCAAGAGGCCTCAGCTACCTGATGGGGCCGCCACACACTTGTAATGGGAGCATAAGAGCAGCCCCATCCCTCCCATTGTCATTCTGTCTGCGGCTAATTGCCACACACAGAATGACAATTGGACCGTTTAGGCTCTAACAGCATGTGGTGGTCATCCTCCAGCCTCCTTCTAGGGCAGGGCATTCTGTTAGGGTAAATATGTACAAAACAAATGTACAAAGTTAAAAAGAAGAGGTTATAGTTCTTACACAGTCTCCTAATTTCAGAGCTGAAGGATTTTTATTATTATATATAACAAAAACATAGCTGCTGCTATTTTATTTATTTTATGCAACTAACATCCATTGACAAAGCCAATAGTCCTGCCTTGTTGTAGGTGTAATGTTACTGGATGCAATGATAGAAACAGCAAAATACCAGTCGGGCACATTATGCTCAGCATATAATTTAAGGTTGGGTGTTTTAAGCCATGCCCTAATTATATCAGACACGCACCTTGGAGAGACCCCCAGTTTTTTTAGTGACAGGGTAATGGATAGAGAAAGGGAAAATGGATAGATGAATGATAGCATTGATGAATGATTGACAGAATAGATGGGTGAATGGGTGCATGGATGAGTGAAAAGAAAAATGTAAAGCTGGATGAGTGAAAGAATGCATACATGAGTGAAAGGGAGGATAGAGAGCTTGAAGAAAGGATGGATGGATGAGTGTTAAGGGTGAAGGGGTGGACGGATGAGTGACTGGGTGGATGGATGAGTAAGTGAAAGGATGGCTAGATGGGTGAAAGGGTAAATGAGTGGATGGATGACTGAATGAATGGATGGGTGGAAGGTTGGATGGATGAGTGAAAGGTTTGCTTGGGTGAAAAGGGTAAATGGTTGGATGGATGAGTGAATGGATGGATGGGTGGAAGATTGGATGGAGAGTGAAAGAATGGATTGGGTGAAAGGGTGGATGGATGGATGGATGATGGATGGATGGATGGATGGATGGATGGATGGATGGATGGATGGATGGATGGATGGATGGATGGATGAGTGAAATGATGGATTGGAGGATAGATGATGGATAAGTGTGCAAATGGTTCATATGGATAGGCACACAGATGGAAGGACAGAATGAATGGTAAAAGACTGAATAATGGATGAAAGAATTAATAGATGACATTATGAGTGACACCCAACTGCTAATTGAATGTTACACTAGTAATTGTAAATGTTTGCATGTTTTGTTTTAGGTGTAAGATTTTAGGTAGAGCCTCATCGTGCCATGAGCTGTGCTTGAGATGTATAGTGTGTTTGTAGCAATAGGTAAGGCGTCACAAATAAACTATGTAATAGTGCATTGACAGTGCATTCTTTAAGAAAACTGCAGGGAAAAGAACCTTTGTGATTTCCGTCAGCTTTTGCAACTCTCTGTGAAGCCCCCATAAGCAAAGTCAAATTCCATATTTTAAGTTCCACTTGCTGAAACAACCATAATGCGTTCTCTATAGTGGGTTCATCACAGCAATCCTCTCTTTATTTCACCAATGCTTGCTGATTTACATCTCACAATGGCACTCAGAAATGAGATGCTAGTACAAAGTCTATACGAGCAGATCTTCCTGACCACTTCTCTCACCAAACAAGCCTGCTCAGGACCATGAGTTGTAAACAACAAATCAGACTGGACAACCCAGTGCAGTAACTATATCAATAGATTAATATTATATGAAATACCACAAAAATACATGAACAGTTGCTCAAAACTGTACGCATACCAAAATATCATGAAGTGCACACTACTCTCAACCTAATATAAAACTTATTTTGACTTGCACTTACTTGATTTTCTATTTACGTACTTTTATAATATCGTGCAACTTCCTCAGATGTGTCTGTAGAACGTACCTTTTGTCCCAAAGTTTTGTCCTGAATTTTGACCTTCTGTCCTGAATTTGTGTCCTGAATTTTGACCCTCTGTCCTGAATTTTTACACTTACAGTCCATAATTTGCACCCATGCCAGTTGCTCACCCTACCAAGTGAAAACTAAGTTGTACTGTACTCATTTTTACTGTTATGTAAAAAAAAGCACAACTTCACAAAGGGGTCAATATGTTACGAACAATATATGAAAGGAAACTACAATTACATATGACATTATAGCACAGGAGAGGTTTTAGGAGCAAGTCAGGGAGAAGAGGATCCTGAGTGATTGAGGAACGGGATGACCTAAGGGTTGAAAGTCTTTTCCTCCCACTTTTTCAGCCTGACACTACTCTGAGTTTGGGGAGGACAGCTTACGGGAAGTGGGTTAGAGAGACTGCTCAGTTTAAGCATGTCAGTTGAATGCCATCTTTGGCTGTGCATCATCTGTTAAACATCTACATTTAAACCCTGACGTTGTTGCACAGTAAGTCCTTTATAAATCCTTGTTGCGCTAGATGCAATACAGAGAAATACAGATTAGAATGTAACATGATACTGGAAATCAAATCCCAATTTAGGGATGCATTTCCTTCACGAGAGAGCTGCCACAGGAGGAAAATACATACCACCAGAGTGTGGAACTCTTTAAGGCCTCAATATGAGGTCCTCAGATAATCCATTTGAGGTTGGCAACAGGTGTTGTTGACCCAGTTGGGATTAATTGTTCTTTTGGGTCACACAGCGATTGCAATTGCTGCAAATAGCTTAAATCTGTGTTAAAAGAAATACTGGGAAAACATGCTGGAATCAGTATGGTAACATCAATTCCTCAGATTTTACTTTCCCAAAATTTGTATTTTCCCACCCCTGGAATTTTGGGACCCCGATAGTTTTTGTGGTTCCAAATCTGCAATGATCCATGAGAGAATATCAACACTCTTATTAGAGACTCAGTCATCGCTAAAAGGGAGGTTTTACACCTCTTCCCTGCCTATTTACATTTAAGTTGCCTGGAAGTCACGACCAAGAGTTTATCCTTTTTAAATTTAGTAGGTTCGCCTATCAAATTGTAATACAAATTGTTAATTTATCAAATTGAGGTTGTAGACAACCTTCTTTAGGATGATTTTGAACAGAAGTCGAGTGGAATTTAGGAACCTCCATATTTAAAATTGTTGCTGCCTTGGGAAGGACAGACAGGATTTTTTGTTTAACTCCAACAGTGTTGAATCCAAACGTATGCAGAGTTTTACTTTCATTGAGGATAATTGTTGGTATCACACTAGACCAGAATTAGACTCACTCTTTAGAGACGTCAGACTTGTCTGGATATGATACTAGTTTCAATTCAGAAGATGCTAAAAATTGTAGGGAAGGGAGTGTATGTAAAAGATTAAGGGGCATATTACCAAGCAATAGCGATAATTATCGCTATTGCTTGGTTAGCGGGAATAATTTACAGCTGAGCTGCGGCTATTTTTACCGCAAATAAACCTTGGTATTACCAAGGTTTATCGCAAATGCGATAAAAATCGCTGCAATGCATGAATATTGCTGAAAAGTCAGCGATATTCATGCATTACCGAGCTAATGCTCTTAGCCATGTTATCCAGCTCCCATTGGATAACATGGCTAAGAACTGCTCAGGGCAGGTGTTAGCTTTTGGAGATATTTGCGCTTAGCGCGAATATCTCCAAAAGTTGGTAATAGGAGATAGCGATGTTAGCGACTGTTTTCAGTCGCTAACATCTTGGCACGCCCACTTTGCATGTCATTAGTGATAAATATCACTGACATGCAAAGTGGGGCCCAAGATGGTCGCTATCTCCTACTAGCTGTCGCTAACTGGTGTTAGCGACAGCTAGGTAATAGGGAGATAATTTTATCTCCGCTTTCTTGGCTTTTAAAGCCAAAAAAGCGGAGATAAACCCCCTTGATAATATGCCCCTAAGTTCCCTTTTCCGATTGAGATGATAATTTTTGACGGAAAAGGGGTCTGATATCTCAAGAGTTAGTTATGAATTCTGTATGTGCCTTTTTCCTGTATTCGCAACACTGAGGTCTGAAGTAAGAACAGTCTGAAAGAGTTAACTTATATTCTGATGAGTGTTTTTCATCATAAAATTGGGGGCTGAAGGATTCAGTTGCATTGAATGTTCTTCATGAGGAAATAGAAGACATATTCCCTTCTTGATGTTGCTCGCAGAGTGGGGCAATATTTCATTAATTGGCATTTTTTCTTCTTCTTTAAACATCAGGACATAACAGGACCCTTTGAGAAAACGTTATCTTGTGAATTTTTTGATTTGGAATTCAGTGATTACTACATTTCCTTCTCTTTTTTAACGTTTAATTTGCAATCTCGCAATTGTATTGGAGAGGTTTTCTGAATTTGACTTTTTAGGTGGCTTCTCCCTTATTTTTTGTGGTTCTGAAATTGGTCTGTTACTCAGAAATAGACCAGTCTAAATGTACTGATAACTATTCCAATCCCTTATGGTTTATAAGGGGGTGATTCACTGCGCTGCGTCCCAATTTTTATGTTAAAAGAGGTCCAACTTCCTTGACAGAAACACAGAACAAAAAATGCAAATTGTCTGACCCTACACCGTCAGTACCAATTATCCAAACCAACAATGTTGGACAAATATCTGTTTAGAAAAAATGTGTGAGAAAACAAATGACACCTCGCGGAAAAACCACCAACGGGGTAACTGGTATGCAATTTCCAGACAAGCCCCTGTCTCATCATTGGTAGTCACTTGATTCTCAAAGAAAATAGAAAAAGGAGTGTCCAAAACAAACAACCAAAGAAGTGTGACAAACAGTGGAAAGCAGAAGTATCTGCTAGTGACAAACACAAAACATAAAGCAGTGCACACAACACAGCAACCAAATCCCTTAACCAACTTTATTCATAGGGAAAAAGGTGTGCTGTACCAATAAAAAGGCTGGTAGCTATTCCGGGACGAGACGAGGCGCGTTTGAGGCGACACCACGAGAGCTTAGAATCCAGGTGAAGGCGAGGACTCACGTTAGGAGTACTCCAGCATCCGTTTCAACCCCGGGGCGGCCGGTATGATCAACTAGGCTGACTCTGGTCAACACAGAACAAGTGTCCAAGAGTGGAGTGGCAGCATATAGTGCAGCCCTGATGAAACTGCCAAAACTGTGGTGGCAGTGAAACATGTCGGCATTTTAAATAGGTAATGGTATGCAGGAATAGCTACCAGCCTTTTTATTGGTACAGCACACCTTTTTCCCTATGAATAAAGTTGGTTAAGGGATTTGGTTGCTGTGTTGTGTGCACTGCTTTATGTTTTGTGTTTGTCACTAGCAGATACTTCTGCTTTCCACTGTTTGTCACACTTCTTTGGTAGTTTGTTTTGGACAATCTTTCTAATCAGGGGTTGCTATGCTAATGGATCCTGCTTCTACTACACCGCACCCTTTTTGCTCGTACCCATACTCACCACCCGTCACCCATCGGGTACACACCTCTGCCTTGGTCTGCATCGACTTGATACAGTGTGTGGGGCTTGTCAATAATGGGACTGGAAAGTAGATGAGGCTGCTAGCTGTCATACTGGCCCACTCTTCCACTACCGTCTGAGGGAGGCACGGCCCAGACAACGGTGTAGGCAGTGGCAGTCCCACCACTTCACCTCTGATGCCAGTCGATCCCGGTTTATGACGGTGGGAGGTGGCAGTCAGGCAGGATTCAAGCAGGAGTTGGGCGGGGGCCCAGACCGACCAAAATCTGGAGAACCAGGAGATCAGAGACCAGCAGACTGGAAGAACACTTGGGCGTTATTCTCTTGTGAAGTTGAAACTCGTACTGCCTTCAGCCTCAACTCAATAGGTCCTAATCCGGCCCATCACGCACCTACAGCATGAACTCACTCAGACACCTAGAGGCGAATCAGTTGATGTTGCTGGGGCCCCTCTTCTCAATCTGTTCCATTTTACTGGGTAATATCTCCTTTTTTTGTTCACCTAGCACCTGTGCATGGAAGACATCCAGATTCTGTTCTCTGTTTAATAATAATGGTCTTCAAAGTTAATCATGTATCAGCCGCAGAATACTTTTCAGAGACTGTTTGTTGATATATCCTTCAAGTAATTTAAGATTTGTCCAATGAACACCCCCTCAGCACAACAAAACCACCTTACATTTCTTCCAGATTGGGATCCTTTTACCTTCTTGAACTCAATCACTGAAAGTTTTCTAGCTGTAGATTAGGACCAGTCCTACACAACAGGGCTTTATATACAAACTAAAAGTGCATCTCTTGAAACTAGGCCACAGAGATAGTTTACTAATGAAATATTGATGTAGAAAATATCGATGTAAAAAAATATTGAATTAAAAAATATAGAATACAAAAATATTGACTCCCTATATTTAAACAGGAAAGTACAAGACTATCAAATAAAAAATATGGAAGTTAAAAATAGTGAAGTACAAAATAGCAACTTAAAAATATATATACCATAAAATAAATATATTAACTATTATAAATATTTTTAACAAAATGCAATTTAATATACATTTAAACTAAATATAACAAATAAACTTCATTAAAAAAATATCAACCCACAAACATAAAAATATGTACATATACATCGATTTACTTGAATATAATTTATTAACTATTATCTGTATTTCATTTTTAAACTTTTAAATATACAAAAATTTAATGTATACATATATCAATAATTTAACATTAAAAAATAGCCATTTTATAATGAATTCAAACATTTAATTATAAAAATTAAAATAAAACATACATTTAGCAATACTATAAATACAACAGCAGGGAAAGTGCAGGATAGCAAAGGGGTAAAAATTACTATTCCCACTCCAGTTAGTGCAACAGTAGGGAAAGTGCAGGATAGCGGATGAGTAAATAATAACTATTCCCACTCCAGTGAGTGCAACTGTAGGGAAAGAGCTGGATAGCGGATGAGTAAAAATGACTATTCCCCCTCCAGTGAGTGCAACAGTAGGGAAAGTGCTGGACGGCGGAGGGGTATAAATTACTATTCCAATCCAGTGAGTGCAAAAGTAGGGAAAGTGTTGAATAGCAGCGGGGTAAAAATTACTATTCCCACTCCAGTGAGTGCAAAAGTTTGGAAAGTGCTGAATATTGGAGGGGTAAAAATTACTATTCCCAATCCAGTGAATGCAACAGTAGGGAAAGTGCTGGATGGCAGAGGAGTAAAAATTACAATTCCTACTCCAGTGAGTGCAACAGTAGGGAAAGTGCTGCATGGCAGAGGGATACAAATTACTATTCCCACTCCAGTGAGTTGAACAGTAGGGAAAGTGCTGGATAACGGATGAGTGAAAATTACTATTCCCACTCCAGTCAGTGCAACAGTAGAGAAAGAGCTGTATAGCGGATGAGTAAAAATTACTATTCCAACTCCAGTGAGTGCAACAGTAGGGAAAGTGCTGGATTCAGAGGAGTAAAAATTACTATTCTCACTCCAGTGAGTGAAATAGTGGGTAAAGTGCTGTTTGGCGGAGGGGTAAAAACTGCTATTCTCACTCCAGTTAGTGCAACAGTAGGTAAAGTGCAGGATAGCAGAGAGGTAAAAATTACTATTTCCACCCCAGAGACTGCAACAGTAGGGAAAGTGCTGGATAGCGGATGAGTAAAAATTATTATTCCCACTTCAATGAGTGCAACAGTAAGGGAAGTGCTGGATAGCGGAGAGGTAAAAATTACTATTCCCAATTCAGTGAGTGCAACAGTAGGGAAAATGTTGGATAGCAAAGGGACAAAAATGACCATTCCCACTCCAGTGAGTGCAACAGAAAAAAAAGTGTTGGATAGCAGAGAAACAAAAATTATTAATAACATTTTAAATAATTTTAAAAATGTAAACAATATAAAAAATAAATAAACACAAATTTAAAAATAGCAGATTAAATATTGATTGATTGATTAATTTATTGTTTGGTTACTCAAAACCATTACATTAAAACCAAAGTACAAAATTAAAAAAGTTAAAAAAGAGCAGATGAGTCAGCAAGCAAGTCTATATAATTAAGGCCTGGATACTGGTAAGCTGAAAGAAATAGTGTCCATGTCGATGTGGCCCAGCGTGCATCAGCAAAGTCACTAGTCATTTGCACCCTAGATGGCCATCAGCTTGGTCCGAGTCTGTTGAATGAATTTACCAAATGAGGCCATCTGTTTTACTGAGGTCAATGTATATAATTGATAGACCGCCTCCTTTGCGGTACGCGTCCCCAGTTGTCTTATGATAGGCCTGAGATAGAGGCTGCGTGCTGTGCGTAGGGCCGGGCAACAGAATAAAAGGTGGGCCAGAGACTCATGTTTGTAGTTACAGAGCCTGCATTCCGTAGTTGCCGATCCTGCCCATTCAGGGGCATATAATTCTTTAAGGGGCAGGGGGTGTAGTCTGTAGGCTAAAATCTTGTGTAGGGCTGGGCGGCCCACGGCCTGCGTAAGATGGAGTTTGGGGTTGTGCACTGTGTGCGGCAGGCATAAGGACTCGTGGAAGTCTCTTTTTGCCAGTGACTCCAAGTCCAATGCCCAGGAGCGGATGCGAACTTGTTTTTTAATCGCATTTTTAATTGCAGGGTAATTAACTAGCTCAGTGTCCCAGAACTCTGTGGCTAAGTTGAGGAGGTCCTTTGCCGCTGTAAGGATGGCTGACCAAGGGTTCCCAGGTTCCATGAAAATATTTTTCAAAACTGCCTTCAGTGTCTTCTCTTGTGCCGCTATTGTGAGACAGTAGTATTTACTCAAGGCAGCCATCTCTTCCAATTTTTGTTTGTTGAGAGAAAATTCTAGTTGGATGAGAGTGTTTCTGATGCACTTAGGTAGATGGAATATTCTTTTGTATGCTCTGCAGTTGATTTTTTCCAGTTCCTTATGGAGTTTGCCAGGGAACGCTTGTTGGGCATAATTAAGGGCTGGCATTAGTTTTGCCTTAAGTACTCTTTGAATGGCCGTTGTAGTGGGGCTATGTAAGGTGGCTTGTAATTTGCAGAGGGCGTAAGTGATGGTTTTCCCTTTGCATTGGATTTTCTTTAGATGAGCACCAGGTAGCCCCGACTCGTGGTACCAGATGCGTGCATCCCAAAATCAAGTGACCAAGCCTCCATTTAGCTCGTTTTTTTTGGGGATAGTGCCCAAAGATTACTATTTTTGATTTGGAAGGGTTAGCTACCAGCCTGTTTTTGTCATTATATATTGCCAGGGCCGTCAGCGCCTTTTGTAGGCCTGTCTTGGTGTGATCCAGGAGTACCAGATCATCGGCGTATTGCATGAACTGGATTTTAGTCCCCCCAATCCTTGGAGTGGCAAAAGCTGCCCTGGTCAGGGCTTGCTCCATGTCTGCTGTGTATAAGTTGAACAGCAGTGGTGCTAAGACGCACCCTTGTTTTAAACCTCGGTCCGTTTCAATCTTCTCGGATGCAGAGTCGCTCGAAAGTTTGATTCTGACCCACGTTTTTTGGTATAGCGACTGAATTGCTCTTAGCAGGGTCGAGTTGATATTCCTTAGTGCCAGCTTTCTCCATAGGATAGCGCGGTCTACCCCATCAAACGCTGCAGAATAGTCAATAAAGCAGGCGAATAAAGGGAGGCTTTTACGCGACCGTGCTTGGTGGGCTAGATAAGAAAGTACAGTTATGTTATCCACAGTTGAAGACCCGGGTCTAAATCCGGTTTGGAAGAGGGGCAGAAGACCTTCTTCACTTATCCAATCTGCGAGATCCGACAAGATGGTACTAACATAAGCTTTGCCCTCGATATCCAGGAGGGCAATCATGCGGTAGTTGGACGGATCTGATTTAGACCCTTTCTTGTGTATTGGGTGTAAGAGCGAGCCTCTCCAGGAGTCTGGCACATCCCCCAGGAGCCAGCATTCGGCATATAAGTGGGTCAGATTTTCGGACCAGAATCCTATGCTCTCTTTGAACAGTGAGCCTGGGAGGCGATTAGGTTTCGGTGCGCCATTTTGCCTGATTTTTTTAGGATTTTGGATACTAGCAATTTTCCAGGAGCGGCCTTTTTGTGAGTGATAGAATCTGGCTCTTCCTTTATGTGGCTGCTTTCTTTGAGTGGGGGACAGGGTGGTCTTAGTTGTATAGAGCTTTAACAGCGGCAACCCAGGTAGGGGCATCGAGGGAATTTTCTCTATGATGTGTTCCTCGTCCGAGATTGTTTAAATAGCTCCAGAACTCTTGCAATTTACCAGGGCTTAGCAGATCGAAGATTTTCAGCCATTGCACTTCGCAGTGTTCGCGTTTCGCGAGCCACACTTTCTTTGAATGGCTTTTTACAGCCTCTTGTAGTTGTTTTTTATCCGATGCTGAGCCATTTTTCCGAAATGCTTTTCGTTTTGCATTCAGATGTTTGGCACTTTCTTTAATTGCCGGGATAAATCCGAGTGTAGATGGTGGGTGCCAACGAGTTATACTTGCTGTGTCCCCTCGAAGTATCGCTGCTAAGCTCCCCGCGGTTCTGTCCCATACTTCTATTGCACCCGTCTTGTGGAAGCTCGGTGGCCAGCCTGCCCATGTGTTTGTCCAATTATTGAACGTGGTGGTTGATACCGGCCCCCATTTGATTCTTCTTGGTAGCTTTAGCAATTCTTCGCCGTTTGCGCCCCCAATGCATTGTAACCTATGGCTTGTTTCTACTGTCAGATTCAATGTAAGTATTAAGGCGGCGTGATCGCTGTCGCTACGCTGATGCACTGTATAATCTGACATCAAAGGTTGCAATTTATCACTTAGAATGATATAATCGATCGTTGTTTGATTATTGTATGTGGGGGCAGCAAAAGCCCCAGGGGTGTTCTTTAGGTGGACAGAGTGCGCTGTCGCTAGTTTGTAGGATTTTATTAAGGTGTTCAATGCGTTGGTAACCCCAAAGTGGTGACTTTGTGTGGATGTGACCCCTATGTTGTGGATATTGAGGTCACCAAGAATGATACAATCCAGTAGCGGGTATTGTAGTAACAGGGCCTCTACCTGATTTGTTAGCGTGGGCAAGTTAACTGTAAACCCATGCGGATTGTGGTAGATGTTAATTACTAGATTTGGAAGTGGCCCGTTGATCGAGTGGATGCCTTTCAGGATGCCCGCCAAGAGCGTATTCGGTAGATTTTTTATTTCCGTGAATTCTAGATTCAGCGAGTGCTTGATGTAAACGCATATCCCCCCTGATGGTCTTCCAAATATATTGGTCTTTGTTGCTGGTTTGCCGTATTCTGCATATCCTCTTAGTGAGAGCGGATTTGTCACCCAGGATTCTTGTATGCAGAATATGTCCGCCTCCTCCAGGAATGTCACTGCGGCATGGCTTTGTAACAGCTTTGTGATTCCTGCGATATTCCAGGTCATAATATTCAATCTATTGATAATCGGGGTTTGATATGTGTGTTTCATGTGCCCGTTAGTTGTACGTTGATGAAATCGACCCTTTTTTCCAGGGTGGTGCATGTTAGGAGCTGGGATTCAATGCTAGCGGCAGCCAGGACCAGTCTTTGCTTGCGCACCCCCTTGTTGCACAGGAGCGTTTACCTTGACTCAGATTTGTTGTTATCTTAATAGGGGTTCCGTTGGTTAAGCCTGTGCTTGTGCTGCCTTTGGACCGCTGAAGAATGGACCCCACATGTGGGGCGCGGTCGGGCAGAGCGTTCGAGGTGGGTGCCCCCCAGCGATCTGTTCCTGGTTTTCCAAACCAAAAAGCGGGTAGTGAGATTTTAAAACTGAGGGATATTTTAGTACGGGCTGAATCTTTATTTTTATGCCCCAGCTTTCCAGTGGCGTATGTTGTCTCTTCAGTGCCTCTGCCATGATTGAGCTGGTGAAAGTTAGCTCTGTGGTCTCGTTTTTCTCCTCCGGGTCCGACGGAAGGAAGGAGATAGTCTCGATATCTGTGGTTTTTATCCCTTCCAGCCCAGGGATATTTGAGCAGATTAAATATATTAAACATTAACATTAAATATATTATTACATATATCAAAAAGGTAGAACTATAATCTAAAATAAATACATTCATAAACAATATTTTTTTAAAGAAGTAAATATTAAATTATTTTTTTAAACAATAATGCATGTATTTAATTTCCTAGCCTTTAACACCACACTAAAATAATTATTAATGATTTGACGAATTATTGTTACTAAAATAATTAATAAAGATTGAGTTAATATGCATTCTTTAAGACTATAATATTCACAGCACACACCTAAAATTGAGTACACAATTACCATAATTGATTATTTTTATTTAATTAACTACTATTTAATAATACATTACTTCCCACCATTTTCACCTATAAACACCACAACTGGAATATTTACACAATTAACATATTTAATTGGAAATTAATTAATTAAAATTAATTAACAACTAATTATTAAATCATCAATTAAAAAGTAAATTACTTCCCACTTTCCCACCATTGTCACCTATAAACAGCACAACACACACATAAAAATATTTACACAAATAATATAATTAATTGCCAATTAATTAATTAATAATAATTAACAACTGATTATTATATAATTGATAAAAATGAATTTACACATTTAACACTATAACATCTCAATTCAACAATTATGAATAAATAAAAAGTATTCTATACATTTTATATAATTAAATTACTTCCAACCCTATTTCCCTATAAACCCACAACCCGATACAGCACTAAAAATACAAAATTCAATCAAAAAAATGGAATACCTGCTAAAATTTTTACACATATAATAAAAATACAAGCATCTTATACAAAAAAATATGCTTCACACACTTATAAAATAGATACTAATATACATAACAATAATATAAGATCGATATTTTTAACATCTTTATTTTTGCAAATGATATTAAACACTGTAATATTTTTTTACATCGATATTACTTGCCCAAAGTTCATTTTTCTTCACCACAATATTTTGTCTGTCGATATTCTTGAGCCACAATATTTTTGCCACGATATTCAGGTAAGTTGATATTTATGATTCAATATTTACTCTGCACCTATAGAGATTAAGCTTTTTCCCACAACATTTGTACACCTGTATACACTGCTGTACAGCATTTCATGAGACTGTTTGTGCTTACTGTTTTTTCTCTTTAAGCAACAGTTTATTTTAAATTTCCTGTTATACTCTCATTGTTTTTGCAACTCCAAACTATCCGCCAATGGTCCAATGTACTTGGTCTTCTACCTGACCTTATATAGAACACTTCTATTTCTAATGTTATTTGCTGGTCTAATACATAAATTAATAAATAAATAAACAAACAAATAAATAAATAAAGCAGCCTTATTTTATATTTAATGACCTGTAAATGTTTCCTCAATTTGGAATTCACCATGGGACCCACTCCTCTTTGCAAATTTGTCTACCTTTAAAATTGCTAATTTGCATTTCAGCTACACAGTGAAAGAAATATGGTCCATAAATAGGAAATAGTGGTCTGTAGTCATAGTTGAATATAGCCACAAAAAATATAGGACAGATGGGTATACCGGAGTAAATGTCAACCGGTAGCCAACCCACATAAACCTTTAAGCCTATAATATGTTTGTCAATGGCACTAACCCACTGTTGATTATATTGATGTAGGTAGAATATGTGTGGCAGTGTTTGTGTCATTTTTGGCCACACTTTCTCAATAGTTATAAGTCATCAGATATGTTTTTTCTCAGCATAATGTGATGCTAATATTGTTGGCTGGTTAGCACGGTGCATGTTGCTCCCTTGGTCCTTGATGAAGGCCTGTAAATTTCTGCTGGTGATGCCAATATATGTGATTTCACATGGACATCAAAGCATAAACACCACATGTTCAGTGTTGCATTTAACATGTTTCTTTGGTACCACGGTCTCCGAAGGTCAAGATCAAGGTGTGACAATAGGGGTCTGATTTACAAAGATTACACACTTTTGAGTATGTTCCACTTTTAAATACGTTTGCTACTTCCCAATTTTCACTGTTTCCGAGCTGCATTTTCTGAAACTAGAAAAGTAACTCAGAGAAATATCTGGTTAAATTAATTAACATTTTGCACTGCAGGTTAAAAAGCAGGCTCTCGCCTGTGCAGCAGGACAAATGTTATAGAAAACTTGCTATTTTGTATATTTATTTACGTTTTTTGCAATACGAAATCTGAATTGTTATAAGTTAGATTTGAGCTTTTCTATTAGAGCCCCAGTACATTCATTCCTGTTCTTTTACAACTATGATTCAGAAAAGGGGGTGGTGATGAACAGAGTGTCTGAATTAAGCAGACCACTCTTACCCAGTCCAAAGATCAGGGCTTGATCCATCACTGTTATTTATCTCACTGCACCATCCCAGCTCAGAACCTGGCTATATGCAAATCAGTCTGTCCCTGGCCCAGTGCATCATGGGAACAGGGCAGACTAAACTACCAAGCCAATTCTTCACCAGAAAGGAGACAAGCTACCGGGGACCGGTTTCTGGCATTTCAGCCTTCTTCGGCCCGGCTTGCTTGAATCCTGATGGTGCAGTGAGAAAGGGACTCATGTCTGAGTATACCCTGCCACACCTATAGTGGCCAAAAACGATTCAGAAAAGGGGGTGGTGATGAACAGAGTGTCTGAATTAAGCAGACCACTCTTACCCAGTCCAAAGATCAGGGCTTGATCCATCACTGTTATTTATCTCACTGCACCATCCCAGCTCAGAACCTGGCTATATGCAAATCAGTCTGTCCCTGGCCCAGTGCATCATGGGAACAGGGCAGACTAAACTACCAAGCCAATTCTTCACCAGAAAGGAGACAAGCTACCGGGGACCGGTTTCTGGCATTTCAGCCTTCTTCGGCCCGGCTTGCTTGAATCCTGATGGTGCAGTGAGAAAGGGACTCATGTCTGAGTATACCCTGCCACACCTATAGTGGCCAAAAACGATTCAGAAAAGGGGGTGGTGATGAACAGAGTGTCTGAATTAAGCAGACCACTCTTACCCAGTCCAAAGATCAGGGCTTGATCCATCACTGTTATTTATCTCACTGCACCATCCCAGCTCAGAACCTGGCTATATGCAAATCAGTCTGTCCCTGGCCCAGTGCATCATGGGAACAGGGCAGACTAAACTACCAAGCCAATTCTTCACCAGAAAGGAGACAAGCTACCGGGGACCGGTTTCTGGCATTTCAGCCTTCTTCGGCCCGGCTTGCTTGAATCCTGATGGTGCAGTGAGAAAGGGACTCATGTCTGAGTATACCCTGCCACACCTATAGTGGCCAAAAACGATTCAGAAAAGGGGGTGGTGATGAACAGAGTGTCTGAATTAAGCAGACCACTCTTACCCAGTCCAAAGATCAGGGCTTGATCCATCACTGTTATTTATCTCACTGCACCATCCCAGCTCAGAACCTGGCTATATGCAAATCAGTCTGTCCCTGGCCCAGTGCATCATGGGAACAGGGCAGACTAAACTACCAAGCCAATTCTTCACCAGAAAGGAGACAAGCTACCGGGGACCGGTTTCTGGCATTTCAGCCTTCTTCGGCCCGGCTTGCTTGAATCCTGATGGTGCAGTGAGAAAGGGACTCATGTCTGAGTATACCCTGCCACACCTATAGTGGCCAAAAACGATTCAGAAAAGGGGGTGGTGATGAACAGAGTGTCTGAATTAAGCAGACCACTCTTACCCAGTCCAAAGATCAGGGCTTGATCCATCACTGTTATTTATCTCACTGCACCATCCCAGCTCAGAACCTGGCTATATGCAAATCAGTCTGTCCCTGGCCCAGTGCATCATGGGAACAGGGCAGACTAAACTACCAAGCCAATTCTTCACCAGAAAGGAGACAAGCTACCGGGGACCGGTTTCTGGCATTTCAGCCTTCTTCGGCCCGGCTTGCTTGAATCCTGATGGTGCAGTGAGAAAGGGACTCATGTCTGAGTATACCCTGCCACACCTATAGTGGCCAAAAACGATTCAGAAAAGGGGGTGGTGATGAACAGAGTGTCTGAATTAAGCAGACCACTCTTACCCAGTCCAAAGATCAGGGCTTGATCCATCACTGTTATTTATCTCACTGCACCATCCCAGCTCAGAACCTGGCTATATGCAAATCAGTCTGTCCCTGGCCCAGTGCATCATGGGAACAGGGCAGACTAAACTACCAAGCCAATTCTTCACCAGAAAGGAGACAAGCTACCGGGGACCGGTTTCTGGCATTTCAGCCTTCTTCGGCCCGGCTTGCTTGAATCCTGATGGTGCAGTGAGAAAGGGACTCATGTCTGAGTATACCCTGCCACACCTATAGTGGCCAAAAACGATTCAGAAAAGGGGGTGGTGATGAACAGAGTGTCTGAATTAAGCAGACCACTCTTACCCAGTCCAAAGATCAGGGCTTGATCCATCACTGTTATTTATCTCACTGCACCATCCCAGCTCAGAACCTGGCTATATGCAAATCAGTCTGTCCCTGGCCCAGTGCATCATGGGAACAGGGCAGACTAAACTACCAAGCCAATTCTTCACCAGAAAGGAGACAAGCTACCGGGGACCGGTTTCTGGCATTTCAGCCTTCTTCGGCCCGGCTTGCTTGAATCCTGATGGTGCAGTGAGAAAGGGACTCATGTCTGAGTATACCCTGCCACACCTATAGTGGCCAAAAACGATTCAGAAAAGGGGGTGGTGATGAACAGAGTGTCTGAATTAAGCAGACCACTCTTACCCAGTCCAAAGATCAGGGCTTGATCCATCACTGTTATTTATCTCACTGCACCATCCCAGCTCAGAACCTGGCTATATGCAAATCAGTCTGTCCCTGGCCCAGTGCATCATGGGAACAGGGCAGACTAAACTACCAAGCCAATTCTTCACCAGAAAGGAGACAAGCTACCGGGGACCGGTTTCTGGCATTTCAGCCTTCTTCGGCCCGGCTTGCTTGAATCCTGATGGTGCAGTGAGAAAGGGACTCATGTCTGAGTATACCCTGCCACACCTATAGTGGCCAAAAACGATTCAGAAAAGGGGGTGGTGATGAACAGAGTGTCTGAATTAAGCAGACCACTCTTACCCAGTCCAAAGATCAGGGCTTGATCCATCACTGTTATTTATCTCACTGCACCATCCCAGCTCAGAACCTGGCTATATGCAAATCAGTCTGTCCCTGGCCCAGTGCATCATGGGAACAGGGCAGACTAAACTACCAAGCCAATTCTTCACCAGAAAGGAGACAAGCTACCGGGGACCGGTTTCTGGCATTTCAGCCTTCTTCAAACTTAAAAACGGTGTTGGATCTAGCCCTGATCTCTTGACTGGGTGAGAGCTTTCTGCTTAATTCAGAGACTCTGTCCCTCACCGCCCCTTGTTGTAAATATTTTTGTCCACCCTAAGCGTGGAAGGGTATTCTCAGATGTGAGACCCTTGCTCATTGCACCATCAGGATTCAAGCAAACCGGGCCGAAGACGGCTGTAATGCCAGAAACCGGTCCCCGGGAGCTTGTTTCCTTCCCAGTGTAAGAATTGGCTTTTGTAGTTTGGTTTGCCCTGTTCCCATCATGCACTGGGACAGGAACAGACTAATTTGCATACAGCCAGGTTCTGAAACTGGGATGGTGCAGTGAGCTTAAAAACGGTGTTGGATCTAGCCCTGATCTCTTGACTGGGTGAGAGCTTTCTGCTTAATTCAGAGACTCTGTCCCTCACCGCCCCTTGTTGTAAATATTTTTGTCCACCCTAAGCGTGGAAGGGTATTCTCAGATGTGAGACCCTTGCTCATTGCACCATCAGGATTCAAGCAAACCGGGCCGAAGACGGCTGTAATGCCAGAAACCGGTCCCCGGGAGCTTGTTTCCTTCCCAGTGTAAGAATTGGCTTTTGTAGTTTGGTTTGCCCTGTTCCCATCATGCACTGGGACAGGAACAGACTAATTTGCATACAGCCAGGTTCTGAAACTGGGATGGTGCAGTGAGCTAAAAAACGGTGTTGGATCTAGCCCTGATCTCTTGACTGGGTGAGAGCTTTCTGCTTAATTCAGAGACTCTGTCCCTCACCGCCCCTTGTTGTAAATATTTTTGTCCACCCTAAGCGTGGAAGGGTATTCTCAGATGTGAGACCCTTGCTCATTGCACCATCAGGATTCAAGCAAACCGGGCCGAAGACGGCTGTAATGCCAGAAACCGGTCCCCGGGAGCTTGTTTCCTTCCCAGTGTAAGAATTGGCTTTTGTAGTTTGGTTTGCCCTGTTCCCATCATGCACTGGGACAGGAACAGACTAATTTGCATACAGCCAGGTTCTGAAACTGGGATGGTGCAGTGAGCTAAAAAACGGTGTTGGATCTAGCCCTGATCTCTTGACTGGGTGAGAGCTTTCTGCTTAATTCAGAGACTCTGTCCCTCACCGCCCCTTGTTGTAAATATTTTTGTCCACCCTAAGCGTGGAAGGGTATTCTCAGATGTGAGACCCTTGCTCATTGCACCATCAGGATTCAAGCAAACCGGGCCGAAGACGGCTGTAATGCCAGAAACCGGTCCCCGGGAGCTTGTTTCCTTCCCAGTGTAAGAATTGGCTTTTGTAGTTTGGTTTGCCCTGTTCCCATCATGCACTGGGACAGGAACAGACTAATTTGCATACAGCCAGGTTCTGAAACTGGGATGGTGCAGTGAGCTAAAAAACGGTGTTGGATCTAGCCCTGATCTCTTGACTGGGTGAGAGCTTTCTGCTTAATTCAGAGACTCTGTCCCTCACCGCCCCTTGTTGTAAATATTTTTGTCCACCCTAAGCGTGGAAGGGTATTCTCAGATGTGAGACCCTTGCTCATTGCACCATCAGGATTCAAGCAAACCGGGCCGAAGACGGCTGTAATGCCAGAAACCGGTCCCCGGGAGCTTGTTTCCTTCCCAGTGTAAGAATTGGCTTTTGTAGTTTGGTTTGCCCTGTTCCCATCATGCACTGGGACAGGAACAGACTAATTTGCATACAGCCAGGTTCTGAAACTGGGATGGTGCAGTGAGCTAAAAAACGGTGTTGGATCTAGCCCTGATCTCTTGACTGGGTGAGAGCTTTCTGCTTAATTCAGAGACTCTGTCCCTCACCGCCCCTTGTTGTAAATATTTTTGTCCACCCTAAGCGTGGAAGGGTATTCTCAGATGTGAGACCCTTGCTCATTGCACCATCAGGATTCAAGCAAACCGGGCCGAAGACGGCTGTAATGCCAGAAACCGGTCCCCGGGAGCTTGTTTCCTTCCCAGTGTAAGAATTGGCTTTTGTAGTTTGGTTTGCCCTGTTCCCATCATGCACTGGGACAGGAACAGACTAATTTGCATACAGCCAGGTTCTGAAACTGGGATGGTGCAGTGAGCTAAAAAACGGTGTTGGATCTAGCCCTGATCTCTTGACTGGGTGAGAGCTTTCTGCTTAATTCAGAGACTCTGTCCCTCACCGCCCCTTGTTGTAAATACTTTTACAACTATGGCAGAAATTCACACGAAAAGTTACAAATTGCCAATAAGCAAGAAAGCGACAAAAGGACAGAAGGTTGATTCGCGTCTAATAGTATTTCAAACACTGGTTGTAGACTGAAGCAAAGGAGCCCGTGTTTAGGGATTGATTATTTCGTGTACATTTATTCCACTCTGTGCCTAGTTTCTGTTGAGAACAATAAAGTCAAACGTCATGAGAAATCAACCCGAGGGAATTCACTCTTGTACATTAAGTGCCCAACACACCATCTAGAAATAGAAACAGTTTCATGGATTTACAGGTCACTGTTAGAGTTCAGTCAAGCAATTTGCTCTCGCTAGAAATAGCACACCCCTGGAGTCTTGATAGTGCGAAATTCATTTCTGATATTCTTGTGTAATATGACATTACAAGGTTTAAATGTATCGGCAAATTACTAACAGTCTGTGCTGCTAGGCATGAAACATATTTCGAACTGCATAATAAATCAATTAAACTACCTAAGTGTCAAACAAGGTGAAGTCTGAATAAAGGTAAAATATTGAAACTGATGGCTGTTAATACTGTACAAATATGACTACATTCCCATTGTTATAAACCCAAATAAATCAGGAAAATCTATCCCAAAATAACAGACTATTCACTATCTACTACTTCACTAGACTGTATGTACGTGAATCAGCAGGTCTTTTGGGAACAGAGTGGTGGTAGTCAATCTGTAGTTATAGTTTAGTTATGAGACACACATTTAGTGATATATTGGGTCGCTATATACAAACCAGTATATGATTGGGTAATGACTGACCATGCAAAATATAAGGCAGCCATGTTGTTTACACCAGAGTTTGGCTGGGTTGTGGCTTTTAAGTAAAAATATAGTGTGCTATTGTTTTATAAGTGGATATGAAGAGATGAGTCAGTGTGTATATATATATATATGTGCAAACACAGGTAAAAGTATTTTTATTACTTTATGTATATTTACTTTATGTAGTGGAGAAGTGTGGCTCACTGGTTAGAGCGGCAGACCCTGATACAGAGATCTGACCTGGGACCAGGGTTCAATTCCCATCGCGGCGGACCCGATAATTCTCGCCAGGGTGCCTACTCTAATCATGGGTCCCACTCTGCAACTCTGGGCAATAGCTTGCTTAATCTCCACACCGGCCCTAATTGCTAAGGATGCCTGTCTTCACCTTGGGGTGGCCAGGAGTGGGCGCCTCACAGGAACAGGCCAGGATGGGTTCCTCAGCGGTACAGCGCGGGGACACACTGGCTAGTGTAAACAGGCGCTTTATATGCTCAGTTACTTTACTACTTTAAGTTTGCAGAGTACTGCAAACCTACCTAGAAAGTGGTGTTGTCGCAGAGTGGAGTGGCATGGTGTAGAGTAGAGTGGAGTTCAGTGTATTAGAGTAGAGTGGAGTGTCGTAGAGTGGAGTTGCTTGTTGTCAAGCACATTGGTGTGCCATAGACATGTCACTCCACTCTATGGCATCCCAGGTCACGCTATGCCACTCCACTCAACGCACCTTCACTCTAGGACTTTGTACCATATGCTATTCTATGACATGCCACTTCACTCTACTATATGAGATGCCACTCGACTCTACACCACTCCACTCTATAACAGTCCACACCACTCCACTCTACTACATCCCACTTCACTCTATGGCCCCTCATTCTACACCACTCCACTTACACCCCTTCACTGTAAGACACTGTACGCCATGGCACTCTATGACATGCCACTTCACTGTACTCTAAGACATTCCACTCCACACTACACTACTACACTCTGCTCTGCAACACACCAGTGCACTCTATGGGGCAGTCACCTCTATCCTATTCCATTCTACTCCACTCCACTCCACGCCACTCCACTCTATGCCATTCAGCTCTATGCTACTCCGCAATACTCCAGTCCACGCTACAGCACTCCACTCCCCTCTGCACCACTCCACTCTATGCCATTCCACTGTACTCTAGGATAATCCACTCCAATCAACTCCACCCCACTACACTGTACACTACTCTACTCTACACTACTACACTCTTTGCCACTCCTCTCTAGGACAATCCACTCTATGTCAAAACAGTGTACGCTACAACACTCAATGCCACTCTACTGTATGTCACAAAACAGTACTCCACTTTATTCCACAACACTCTATGCCATGATACTGTACTCCATAATATTCTACAATACAAAAGTCTAAGACACAACATTGTATGGTACTCCACTCTATGCCACATCTCTGGATGGCACTCCACTCTACACCACTTTACAACACTCTGCTCCACTCTAATCCACTCCATGCCAACTCCTATGATAAGCCACTTCACTTCATTCCACTCCACTCCACTCTACTCCACTCCACTCTATTCCACTCTACAACACACTACACTCCTCTACTCTACAACACTTTACTCCACTGTACACCACTCTGTCACTCTGCATCACGCCATTGCTGCCCTTTTGACTCTACGCTACTCCATTCTATGCTTCTCCACTCTAAGCCCCCCTAATTAAGACACAATAAGACACTGTAAGACACACCGCTCTATGACGTGACGCTCTATTCTACTCTACAAAACACCACTCCACACTATGCTACTGCACTCTACTATATGACACACCACTTTACTCTATGGAACTTCACTCTACACTATTCCATTCTATGCCGCTCCACTCTATGCTACTCCTCTTTACTCCAGTCCACTCTACACCACTACACTGTATGCCAATCCACTATACACTATTCCACTCCATTCTAGGACACTCAACTCTGCACCACCCCACTCTATGCCAAAACAATGTGCGCCACAACACTATATGCCACGACACTGTACACCACTCCACTCTATCCCACAACACCCTATACGCCATGACACTGTACACCACGATAGACGGAAGTACAACAGTCTACAACATGACATTGTATGACACTCCACTCTCTGCCAACCCACTCCATGCCACTCCACTCTACTCCACTTTATGACACTCTTCTCCACTTTATAACACTCCATGCACTTCCACTCTACCACACTTTGCCCCACTGTATGATACTCCACTGAACAACACTCTTCTCTAGTATATGCCACTGTACAACACTATATTCTATTCTGTGCCACTGAGTGGCATTCTAATCCACTCTATGACACTTTGCACAATTCCCTGTATGCCATTCCACCCCAATTTACTCCACTCTACTATATGTGACACACTACTCCCCTCTACTTCGTTCTATTCCACTACTCAATTCTGAGCTACTCCACTCTATGCCACTCCACTCTATTACACTCTATGCCACTCCACTCCATCACACTCTACTCTACTCCACACTAGTCCCCTCTACAACACTCTACTCCACTCTATGTCACAGCACTGTGCTCCACTCAATGTTACTGTCTGACACTGTACGACATGCACATTACTCCACTGTATGGCACGCCACTCCACTTTATGATACTTTATTCCACTGTATATTATGCCACTCCACTTTATTCCACCCCACCCCACTGCACTGTATGCTATACCACTCCACTTTATGACAGTTTACTCTGCTCTATTTTGCGCTACTCCATTCCACTCAACCCCACTGCATAACACTTTACCCCACTCTACTCCACTTTACTCCACTGCACTCTACTCTACCCCACTTCAATCTACTCTACTTTACTCTACGCCACTGTACTCCATCCCACTTCACTGTCCCACGATTCATTCTACTCCACTTTGCTGAATCTAAGTCCACTCTATGCCGTTCTACTCTACCCCACTTCATCTACCTCGCTTCAATCAACTCCACTTCACTCTACTGTCCCCACTTCACTGTACCCCACTTCACAGTACCCCACTTCACTCTACTCTATGCTACTCTATTGTATTCAACTCTACTCCACGCCATTCTACTCTACCCCACTTCACTTTACCTCATTACTCTCAATGCCACTCTACTGTATGTAACTCTACTCTATGCCATTCTACTGTCCCACACTTTATCTACCCCACTTCAATCAACCTCACTTCCCAATACCCCACTTATCTCTACTATATTGTATTTAGATCTACTCTGCCTCACTTCATTTTTTTCCACTTCAATCAACCCCACCTCACTCTACTCCTCTCACGTACTCGATGTCACTCTACTGTATGCCACTCCAAGACACTATACTCTCCTCCATTCAACGGTGCTCTACTGCACTGTGCTGTCCTCCACTCTACACCAGTGCACTCTACCTCACTCCATTTTACTCTGCACCACTGCACTTTAGGCCACTACACTCTATGGCATTCTACTCTGTCCCACTTCACTTTATTCCATTTAACTCTAACGTAGTTCACTCTATGGCACTCTACTCTACATTGCATCACTCTACTGTACGGCATTGCACTCTATATGACTTTACTGTATACCTCACTCTACTCCACTTCACTGTACCCCACTCTACCTTATTTCACTTGACTTCACTCCACCCCACTTCACTATATTCCTCTTCATTCTATGCCACTCTACTCAATGGCACTCTAGTCTACCCCACTTCACTGTACCCCACTTCAGTCCAAGTCACTCTACTATACACCACTCTTCTGTACCCCACTTCACTCTACCCCACTTCACTGTTTGCCACTCTACTCTACTCCTCTCTACTGTATGCCATTCTACTCTACACCACTCTACTCTACCCCACTCCGATCTACCCAACGTCCCTTTACTATACTCCACTCTGTTCTATGCCACTCTACTCGACCCAACTTCACTCGACCCCACTTCACTGCAAAATAAACATTACATTGTTGAAAACCAACTTTACAATTTAAAAAAAAATACAAATTTAATGAAAAAATCAAGGGGTGAAGATAAGCTATAGTTAGGATAAAGTCATTCGGCCACATTTTGAATGTTCATATTCTGCATCAATACATTTACAGTGCATAGAACATCATGGTGAGTTGGCTGTGTGCAAAGTTACATTACTTTCTCATTGTCTTCCCTGCTTCCAGATCTAACTAAGGAGACAATTCACAAATATTTTTGCATCCATAGTTTGAACCTTGGTGTGCAAACGCTTTCAGTATTCGTGTGATCAAATCTGCTCTTCATAGTAAGCTCAAAGCAGCCAGACATTTGCCTTCTAAAATGGTAAGGGTAAATCCATAGCCATTGTGGGAATAAGGAAACAAATCAAAGATTAGCGGCATTGAGAGAAAGGATTTTCACTATGAGAAAAATAATTTCCTTCAGAACTAATAAAAAGAAATTGAAATGCAAACAAGCGTTCTATGGAATATTGCAGCATGGGCAACACTATTTACATGTGTAAATGCTTTTGCACAGTAGTAACTTTTTACTTACAAATAATTACTCTTAGAAATGTGCCACTGTTGCCAGCAGGAGTCCTGGAACACTTTGTAAGTTCCATGGTCCCTTAACATTTACTGCAATTATTAGTATGTCTAAGGTGGTAATAGCCACTTTGGGCAGATTTACTATGATTTTGAGTTGGGTTCCTTCATTAGAAGGACTAATTACAAGTTCCAGGAGGGTAGCAAGGAACTTGCTATAACACTCAGAGCGAACCAAGACAGGATATTCCCATTGTTCTCACATGTCTAACAATAATTAAAATAAAAAAACACCTACCTCAACAACAAAAGTCTAAATGACCCAAACCCAACGTAAGTAAACACTCAAACATTTTAATAAAAAAATGTGAATTTACACCGTATATCAAAATAATAAAACATTTTGTTAAAATATATAATTATTAACAAGACAAAAACACAATATGCTTATATAGACGTTTTTAAATTATATCAATAACACGCTGAATAAAATAGTAAATACTCAACCCTCAAAACCTGAAACAATTCCTAACAAAACCAAGGGCCAGATGTAGGTAGCCAAATACTGGTCGCTAATGGCCGAAAATACCGAATTTCGGCCGTTACCGACTGGTATTTGGCTTTTGAGATGTAGGAGGCTGAAATATAAAGTTTCGGTAAATAAGTGTCGGTAATTTACCGAATCGCAATTTACCGAATTCTTATTTACCGATTTCCTTTTTACCGAATCGGTATTTAAGAAATGGTAAAAAATACGTTTTTAGATGTAGAAAACCTCAAAAATACCGAATTTCATGAAATTCGGTAATTAAGAGTCGGTATTTACCATGGAGTGAAAGCAGGTGGTAACCAGGTGCAGGCTATAAAAAAGGTCCCAAAATGCAACAGTGCGACCAGAATGGCGGCATTCTACGTCATTGCAAGGCGGCTACGGATGCATCTGGGAGTTACCAGAGTGTGATTGCTGCTGTAGGTGGTGTGTCCCAGAGCTGCCTGTCCCGTTTCTCCAGGAAGTTCCTGGAGGCCATGATGCAGAGAATGCATCATTACATCAGCTTCCCTGACACACATACAGAACTTCTGAAGACCAAAACAGAATCTTATCAACTGGCACACTTCCCTCACGTCATAGGCTGTATAGATGGCACCCACATCCCAATCTGCCCACCTGCATACACACAATACATATACAGGAACCAAAATTCAACCCACTCTATTAATGTGCAGGTGGTATGCAACGCTGGCAATAGACATTGTGGCCAAATTCCCTGGGAGCACCCACGTCTCCTACATATTCCAGAACAGTGGGATCTACACACGCCTTGCTGCTGGGGATTTTGGGGAAGGATACCTGCTAGGTATATAACTGTGACACACCCTGATAGTTACTGCAGATGAATGTATTTTGAGTATGTAACCAATGGCACTCTCTTTTCCACCTAGGCTACAGTGCTTATGCTCTGCTGTCCTTTGTTCTCACCCCCTACCTGATTCCATCTACCAGGAGTGAGAGGCGTTACAATGTGGCACACAGAGCAACACGCAATGTTGTTGAACGCACATTTGGACTTCTAAAAAGCAGGTTTCTCTGCCTCCACAAGAGCGTAGGTGCACGGCAGTACACTCCTATCATCTGCTGTAAAATCATTGCGACCTGTGCCATGCTGCACAACCTTGCCACTAAGAAAGGCACAGAAGTGGAAATAACACATCATGAGGACATTGATGATGGAACAGAACAGCCAGAGCCCTATGCAGCAGGAGCAGCGCCAGCAACAGATGGAAGGCTGAGAGGGGCAGAGATCACACGCAGCTAATTCTAAGTAAGTATGGAGACACAGCCAGGCATTGGATATGAATGACGTAGTTTAATGGGCACTACGGTAAATTAGTAAAGGCATACCATGGTACTCAAATGTCTTATTACCACATGGGGTGGTCACAGGTTACTTCACCCTGACATGTCCAGTGTATTGTGGGCAGCATTATTGTTTGCCCCCATGCACAACAGTGCGGGATGCCCGAGGCTGCGTTACAACAGTGGCTGTTGATCTAGGGTCAACGGATTCGCGCCTGCTGCTTCTTCTAATGTCTGGTGTGGGTGTGCTAGTGCTGCTCCTGCTGGTGGTGCCTTCAGTGTCCCCCACATCTAGGTACCCAGCGTTGGCTGATTGGTTTGTCAGTAGCACCTCCATGGCAGATTGCACTCTCCCCATCCCCCTAGACACATCTGTGCAGCAGTGCACAAAGCCCTCTTGCATGGCCACAAAGCGCCAACAAAGTAGGGAGGTGGCTTTTGCAAGACAGTTCATAGCTTTTGTATTTTGCTGGATGCACTGCCTCTCACGGTGCCTCTGTGTACGGTCAGACTTTAGGGTTTCACAGAGAGCCATCATGGCCTGCAACATGTCCCTCATTCCCTTTGCCATGTCTTTCATACTCTCTGCCATGGAGCTAATGCCCCGGTCTATGTTGCCCATCTTGGTGTTTAAATTGCGCACCTGTCTCTGAACTGCTGATATTCCTTTTGCCTGCAGGTGCTGCACCTTAACCATTGTGGCCTCCAGCCCACAGAAGACCCCCTCTTCATCCTGAGTTGCGCTTCTCTCCCGTACCCTACGGCGTCTGGCACCGGTAAGCACAACTTCAGATGTGGAATGCTGCCCAACGTTCTCTGCCTCCAGTGGAGCCGTTTCGGTGTCACCCTCCCTTTCATCTTCATCGGCCGACTCAAAGATTCTGAGAGGGGGCACATCATGCCTCCTTGAACTTACCAGTTTGGAGGTATTTGTAGGTGGTGTGGGAGAGAGTGCTGCTGGTTCCTGCTGTGGTGAGTCGTACAGCAGAGGAGAACAAGGCTGTGCTGTGGTGGGTCGCTCTGGTATTGATCCTGCCAGTGCTGTGGGTGCGGGTTGTGGCTCTGTGCTTTGCCCTGCACTTGTGCCTGCATCCTCACTCCTTTCAGTTTGGGGTGACCTCTTCTTCCTTAACAGCACTGTCCTGCGCGATGACTCTTCTGTGGACAGATATGGACATTGGCTCAGTGGTGCAGTACACCTGTATGTCATTATTAAATCACATTCCTGTCACACACTTGCAAAGTCCTCAACTGCTTATGGATGTAGTGTGTGGCATGCCTTGCTGTTTTTTGTGATGAATGTAGTGATGTATGTTACTATGACTACGTCTCCCATGACGCGTTGCAGGTAATTCCTAAAACCTGTACTGGAGTGTGAAACACACAACCACATTGGGGAAGGGTGAAAGGGGAGGATCCAGGGTTGAAGTCCATGCAGCTTACCTTGTTTTGATGCAGCTCTGGCTGAGCTGTCGGCATCCCCTATCCCATGGACACTCTCTGGCTCCAGGGTGGACTCCACCATCTGCTCCAGATCTGTTAATGCAGGTGCCCTGCTCCTTCCTCCCCCGGTGGCACTGGCTTCTTTTTCTGAGCTGCTAGGTTTTTTTGGTGATGATCCTAAGATCATACCACAATTTTTTAAGGTCATCAATTTCATGTGATGTGACCCCGATGGCATTCACCTTGGACTGGATCCCCATCCAGGTGTTTCTTTTCACAGACTCTGCAACCTGCAGAGACTGCTTACCGAATAACTGGGTGTGGTGTCTCACAACCTCCTCCACCAGCACCTGCAGTTCAGCTGTGCTGAATTTCAGTTTTCTCTTGCACTCTGCTCCTTCCCTTTGTGACTTCTGTGATTCCATTGTGCACTTCAGGTAGGCTCAGGGCAGCCATTTGCTCTGTGTCTCACAGCATTCCTGAATGATCAGTTACTCAGCACCTGCATGGGTGTGGCCACTTCCTGGTTGTGGGGTGGGGTAGAGGCATTTGATTGGTTGAATCCCCTGTTGCTTTGTTGTGGGGTGTGGAGGTGGAACCTGATTGGTTGAGCAGCTCAATTGGTTGAATTTTGTATTTCCGATTCGGTATTTACCGATTCGGTAAATACCGAATCGGTAAATACCGAATCAGTAATTCCCATTCATTCCTATGGGCCTGTAGGCCCATAGGGATGAATGGGTATTACCGATTCGGTATTTACCGAATCGGTAAATATCGAATCGGAAATTCCGAATTTTACCGATTCAGTAAATTTTACCGATTTCTTACCTACATCCCATTTTCCGAATCTGAAATACCGAATTGGTAAAATTCTGTATTTTAGAATCGGTAAAATGGGATTACCTACATCTGGCCCCAAATGTTTATATTATTTTTCAATATTAACAATTCTAAAATATTAAACATTATAATGTATAATAAATGGAAACAATTATGAATTTGTCATATATATTTGGATAGATAGATTTAAACAATGCCTATTCTAAACAATGAATCTATAATATATTCAAAATATAAAAAATATAATTCTAAACCACTTGTCCACCTAAAGTCCAACCAAAATGTAAAATGAAGAAACAAGTTTAAATTTGGGAAAATTCATTAAGTAAAAGAATCCTTTTCATTCAATTTCGAAAAAAGTATCCTAAAAGAGTTCAAATGTAAATTTTCTTTTTGTTGGAATTTTAACTAAAACAGCAATAAACATTTTACAAACACTTTCCACCCTGCTCCCCTACAAACCTTACAACATACCCTAAAATATAATCCTAAAACACTTTAATTGAATATAGTAAAAAATATTTAAAAAATATTGTAAGGCAATACAAAAAACACAATACATATTACATAAAAGACAATATTGACATCAGTAACAGTGATAAAAGCAAATACAAAAATTATATTCTAAACTTTGCTATAATGTGCCAGGATATTCTTGACATCTCAATATTTCAGCAATGATATATAATGCCAAGATTATTTCTCCAATTATAATAAGAATCATGCGGCATATTACCAAGCAATAGCGATAATTATCGCTATTGCTTGGTTAGAGACAAAAATTTACCGCTGCGCTGCGGCGATTTTTACCGCAAATAAACCTTGGTATTACCAAGGTTTATCGCAAATGCGATAAAAATCGCCGCAATGCATGAATATCGCTGAAAAGTCCGCGATATTCATGCATTACCGAGCTAATGCTCTTAGCCATGTTATCCACCTCCCATTGGATAACATGGCCAAGAACTGCTCAGGGCAGGTGTTAGCTTTTGGAGATATTCGCGCTTAGCGCGAATATCTCCAAAAGTTGGTAATAGGAGATAGCGATGTTAGCGACTGTTTTCAGTCGCTAACATCTTGGCACGCCCACTTTGCATGTCATTAGTGATAAATATCACTGACATGCAAAGTGGGGCCCAAGATGATCGCTATCTCCTGTCTAGCTGTCGCTAACTGGTGTTAGCGACAGCTAGGTAATAGGGAGATAATTTTATCTCCACTTTCTTTGCTTTTAAAGCCATTAAAGCGGAGATAAACCCCCTTGATAATATGCCCCGAACATCCTCATGGGAGGTCATATCATGTAAGGGCCGTAGTCTATCTCCGAAACGGTTGGAAATGTTACTATTTAGAAAATGTGGACTTTGTGGTATTTACACAAGACAGTCTTTATTGTTGCAGAAGGCTTTGTTAAGTTACCAATACATCAGAATCATTAGCACCATAGTTTTAACCGTGTCAGACAGCTGAAAGGGTGCCCTATTTTGTGACAGCACTACTGCAGAACTATCTCTGTAAACTATAAATGTCATTATTAATTTTTAATTAACAGCAATTAAATACAAAACATCATTCATTCATTTTGTGCTGAGAAGCTCCAGTCAGCAATGAGATTGTCTGGGCCAATTTTAGAGCTTAAGGAGGTTCATCTTTATCTTTTGAGTCCTTTACACGTATTCACGTTACCTAATAGCATAGCTGTTTGTCTAGCTGAACTCCCATACTTAAAATGGAATAGAGAAAGAAATAGACTTTTTTGACTGAATAGAACAGTTAAAACACCCCCTTTTTCTTTACAGTGTCATATTGGACAACAAGGGAGAGTGCTAGCAGAAAGTGCTGAAATGCCTTTGAAATAGATTGCCTGAGCGTGATCAGTGGGGCGGAAGGGTTATGATAACTTCTTAGCCACAAATAAGTTGACATCCTTTTTGGATTTTAAACCACAAAGGACCAATGGAGTATTTTAATGCCACTACAGACACATGAGCTACATTAGAATAAAATTGACATGACAGTGGATTATGTTGTAATATATTTGTGATTGGGATAGGATCACTTAAAACTCAAATGTTAGTTTCACTTTTAAAGTCATTTTTGACTCACTGCCAGGCAGTGCGCGTTTACATCCTGAAGGTGAAGGGCAACTAATTTTCTGTCAGAAGATGTCCTTCAGTACCTTACATCAGGAACACTGGTAAACATGTTCATTCCTTTTTCTTGAATCTATGCTTCCTGGACTTGATTCCACAACTGGGCAACAGGATTTGATTGGGTCCATAGGGATAGTTGATGTTAGCTTTTATGGAAGATTGACTGTTAAAAGTTGTTGTTTCAGGAACCCTTGGTGTGGAGAAGCCTTAAAGTTTTAAATACCAGTGGCAAGTGTTCAACAAAAGAAATTATAACCAAAAGGATTTGGTGTTTGTGTAAACATTGTAGAAATTCTGCATCAGAATTGTGTTTTGGAAAAATTCATGTCACCTTCAAAACATCTACTCTAGATTAACATATGCATCTAGCAAGGACTGATACAAAAAGAGAAGCTTTTAAAACCGTTTTAAGTAATGGCCACATGAACATCATTTATCCGAGCTGGCTGCGTCCTTATCGGAATGTGTCAAGTTTGATATCTTTGTGTAAGAGCTACATAATAAGTGTTGGCTTAATCTCACTTCTACACCTCTTTTAAAGGCTTTTCATAGTGGTAGAATCATTGGTGCTCACAGCTATTTTAACTTCTTTCTGATGGAGGCCTCCACACAGTCGACCTGGACATGTCACTGTTTTAAGTCAGGCCTCTAACTACCTTTTATTTTAAGTTACTGAATCTTCAAACCACAGTTTCTAGACATCCCGGGGCATATTACCAAGCAATAGCGATAATTATCGCTATTGCTTGGTTAGAGACGAAAATTTACCGCTGAGCTGCGGCGATTTGTACCGCAAATAAACCTTGGTATTACCAAGGTTTAACGCAAATGCGATAAAAATCGCCGCAAAGCATGAATATCGCTGAAAAGTCAGCGATATTCATGCATTAACGAGCTAATGCTCTTAGCAATGTTATCCACCTCCCATTGGATAACATGGCTAAGAACTGCTCAGGGCAGGTGTTAGCTTTTGGAGATATTCGCTCTTAGCGCGAATATCTCCAAAAGTTGGTAATAGGAGATAGCGATGTTAGCGACTGTTTTCAGTCGCTAACATCTTGGCACGCCCACTTTGCATGTCATTATTGATAAATATCACTGACATGCAAAGTGGGGCCCAAGATGGTCGCTATCTCCTACTAGCTGTCTCTAACTGGTGTTAGCGACAGCTAGGTAATAGGGAGATAATTTTATCTCCGCTTTCTTGGCTTTTAAAGCCAAAAAAGCGGAGATAAACCCCCTTGATAATATGCCCCCCCGTCCTGTACAGTCTTGGGGCCCGATTCACAGAACTAACTTAAGACAAAATCCTAACTTTACTACTACTAAATGCCTTCTGTGAATACCAAAAGTAGTAAATTTAGGATTTTGTCTTAAGTAAGTTCTGTGAATCGGGCCCTTGGTCTGTTGGGCATGGTTTGAATAAAATAATCTGCATTTTAAAAGACAAAACTTGGCCAGTATCATAAAAGGACTTACATTCAGAATTCGCTAATTCTGGGGTTCTTCTTCCTTGTTCCAGTAATTATCATTGCACATTTGTGCACCATTTATTTTTATGGACATGATTACATATTTCAAGCACAGGGATCCCTTGATCCATCTCATTAGGGACTTTGGCCCATATATATGATAAATTAGCGCAAAGCAGAGCAGCAAGTCACCTTGCTGTGCTGCGTTTCAGGAAAAGGGCAGGAATGCACCGTATTTAAAAGAATACAGCACACTCCTGCCTCTGTCCCTGTACTGGTGCTGTTTTGGCTGCATAGCGCCAATGCAGGCACACTTGCTCATTGTATTGTATTGTAATTGCATTTACATAGCGCTTACTACCCCTGGCGACGTGTTGAAGTGCTTTGCCAGAACCCAAAATTATTAGTGGCAAATTAGTCTAGGTAAATATGAAATTAATTTGAGCGGGGGACATGTTAGTCTGTTATTTGGATTGAGAAGGATAGTGGGGGGATGGAAGAGGGAAGAATTTGCATTTATATAGTGCATGCTACCCCTGATGAGTTTTTTGAAGCAATTTTCGCTGAGTAGCACACTACGTGGGGAACCCAAGAAGGATTAATGGTGAATTAGTTTAGGTAAATATGAAAATTAATTTGATTTGAGCGATGGGCATTGATTCCGTTATTTAGAGTGTATAAAAGATAGTTTCGGCATAGAAGAGTGAAGTGTTTGCATTTATATAGCACTTACTACCACTGATGTGGTGTTGAAGCACTTTTTTGGCAGCTAGCACACTGCTCCGGAACCCAAACAGGAATAGTGGAGAATTAGTGTAAGGAAATATGAAGTTAATTTGAGTGATGGGCATGTTAAACTGTTATTTGGAATGAAAAGGAATAGTGGAGGGATATAAGAGGGAAGGATGAGGTTCATAGCAGTAGGAGGGGGTTTGGGATGAGAAAAGGCGATGTAAAGGGTGAAGAGTCAGAGGGAAGGGTTTGAAAAGGCTTGTTTGGGAGATCTGAATATTAAAAGAGGTGTGAGGTGAAGCAGGGAGGGGTAGAGGAGCAAATATTCTAGAAAGGGTTATTTTGGGGGTCATAGTAGTGGTATGGGTTTTGGGATAAATGAGAGAGTAGCGGTAGTGGATATACATAGAGAGGTATAGGGAGAGAAATTAGGTACTGCATTGGAAAGAGTAGTGTAATTAGGTTTGAGATGAGTCAGAGAGTTTAAGTAGAGGAAATAGGGTAGTTCATTGGAGACAGTCGTAGAATGAAGTTTGAGATAAGTCAGGGTGGAGGTAGAGGATCTATTACGAAAGATAGCGGGTGAGTAGTGAATTGGATATGCTGGATTAGAAGCAAAGTCATAAATATAAAGATACATAAGTATATGGAAGGTATATATGTATAAGAAAGGTAATATAAGTAGATTACAGTTGCATTTCATAAACTCAGACTTTCAAGTGTTGCTATTTGTTAAGTTATTCTTATTTTTATTTCGTAATTCAATACTGAGGCAATTGTAGATAAATTGTAGATAAATAGTTATGATAAAGGATTTACTGATTTATGCAGTCATCTATTTACATGTTAAACATAGAATAGTGTAACTATAAGTAATATGTACATCTGTTAAGCAGAACTTAGGAAAATCTATATCTTTAAAAACATAATTGTTATACACACCTATTCAAAGCAATACACATATGTAGGCATACAGCAATAGTCCAAATAAAGGCTTATATCCAGAGGGATATGCTGTATATTTATGTTTCAGTATGGTGGCTATGTGGGGAAAAGCCAATACTTGAGTTGTCTTCTCAAGATAAGGTGTTTTTCCGTAGATCTTATGTTTGAGGGTAAGGAGTTCTGTAGTTTGGCTGCTTGAACGGAGAAGGATGTGCTACACATGTTTTTTTTTCTTGTATGGTTGGATTTTGAGGTGATGTGCCACTCTAGAGCGGAGGTTCCTTTGCTGAATGTATTTAGCAATTTTACTCCTGATGATAAGCAGTCCTGTTCCATGCATCGTTTTGTGGGTGATACAAAGCAGCTTGAATGTGGATCGTCTGGCCCCCGGTAACCAATTTAGGGCTTTCAAGCTAGGGGAGACGAGGGCTTGTGGCTTTATATGTAATAGCAGTTTGGCATTAGCGTTCTGAATCCGTTGCTGTCTTTCCATACTTGTTAAAGGTGATGCATGGTAGAGGGTTGAGGCTATTGGCATAATCGAGTTTGGACAGAACAAGAGAGATGGTAGGCTGGACCTTGTGTGGGGAAAGATGCATGTCAGAGTTTTTATATTAATGAAGCTTGTTCTTTCTAGTTTGTCAACTTGGTCATTCAGTGATAGCTTTGAGTCAATCGTAATTCAGGAGTTTATTACTTCCTTTGATACTTTAGGCGGTGTTCCCAGGGTGGAAGAGAGGATTACTCTATCTGCTGACCCATCTTGCTCTGTTGAAGACAGGATGTCAGAAAGAGGCTCAGTTTCCTCTTCCTTTCCAGCATCTGTCACTAGGAGCATGCCCACTTCGCACCTTTCTAAGTGGGGCTTCAGGCACTTGACATGAAGGACCCACAAAGGGTTCCTGGGAGATTTCAAGTCCACCAAGTAAGTAATATCACTTTTGCACTCCACCACCTCAAATGGTCCGGTCCACTTATCCTGGAGTGCCCAGGGCTCCACTGGGGCAATGACCTAAACTTTCTGATCAGGTTGAAGCTCAATCAGAGTGGCATTCTGATTGCACCACCACTTCATCTCTTCCTGGCTGGCTTCCAGATTCACCTGAGCGAGGCCAGCATGTAGCTATATACATACTGGGGATGTTTCCTGGGAGATTTCTTCTAGCCTTCCTTAACCAGACGCAGAGGTCCTCTTACCGTGTGTCCATACAGCAGTTCAAAGGGCCTGAGTCCTAAGGACTTCTGTGGCACCGCACGGTAAGCAAATAGAAGGCATGGCAAGAGAAAGTCCCACTTATGCCGCATAGGTTCCTCAAGACCCATGATCATGCCTTTGAGGGTCCGGTTGAATCTCTCAATCAGCCCATCACCTTGGGGTTGGTAAGGAGAAGTGAACTTAAAAGTTACTCAACACTCCTGCACAGAGACTTTATATACTTAGAAATGAATTTTGTACCACGGTCTGACACCACCTCTCTGGGGAATCCCACACTGGAGAAAATCCCCATCAGTGCACGTCCCACCACGGGGGCCATCACTGTCCTGTAGCGGGATGGCTTCCGGGTACCCAGTAGCATGGTCTACCAAGACCAGGATAAACCTGTTGCCCATGGCTCTCTTGGGACTCAGAGGCCCCACAATGTCAATGCCCACCCTTTCAAAGGGGTGCTGACCTTAGGGAAGGGCTAGAGCGAAGCCTTTTGCTTCCTCCCATTCTTCCCACTTGCCTGGCAAGTTTGACAAGTGCTACAATTAGTATCTGAACTCTTGCACATCTGGGGCCAATAAAAGTGGGTGACAAGCCTTTCAAAGGTCTTGTCCTGCCCCAGATGGCCAGCTAAAGGCACTTCATGAGCCAAACCCAGTAGTAAGGCTCTAAAGTGCTTGGGTACCACCAGTACATGGGCTGATACAGGCTCAGCAGGCTTAGGCAACGTATACAGGAGGTCATTCTCCCATTAGATCCCTTGTGATCCAGAATGATCACCTGCTGTCTGGTTTGTGGCCTGTTGCCACAAACCCACTAGAGAAGGGCACTTCTTCTGCTCTGCACAAAATTCCTCTCTGGTGGGTCCTCCTTCTTGCTGCCAATGTGTCAGCTTAGGCAGTTCCTCCAGTTCAGCAACTTGCTCCCCTGTAAGTTCCAGGGCAACCCCCTCAAGGTCTGCCTCCTCCTGGACAGTGGGAACAATGGGGGCCGGTTTCCCACGCCCCCTACATCTTCTCTATAAGACAGGTACCTGGGCCATACTTTAAGGCTCCAAGACCTCTTGAACACCCTCACTGGCTGCCATGGACTTAGTGGTCACATACACCCACTCAGGCAGACTCAACATCTCTAAATGGGACTTCTTCCCTACCTTAGCCCAAGAAGAGCTCTCTAAATCATTGTCCAACAGACAATCCACAGGCATGGCTGGCCTCACAGCTACTTGGAGAGTACCTGAGCCCCCCCCCCCACTAAAGGGAACCTAAGCTAGACCTCACACTGACTCTCTGAGTTGTCTGCGGCAACTACAGGGAAGAATGCATGGTGATCACCTGCTCCTGAGACACCAGACGACAAGTGGCAGCTGAGACTCCAACCTATGGCATTTGATGGTCACCAGCTGCCTGTATTTTGTAGTGTTATCAGGCAGCTGGGTCCTAGGGACCATCTCACAATCTCCTAAAGAGACAAGGGACATTTCCGCTGGACCCCACCCACCTTGGGCACCCATCTCCTCCCCTCCCAGGGCTCATACCAACGGTGTCCCACTTGCTTACATTGAAAGAATGTAGGTGGCCCACTGTGAACAGGTTTACATGTCGAGGGCTCTGACTTCTTCTCAGGGGGAGGCTGGGAACCCTTACCTTGGTTCTCTTGGGAATTACTTTGGGGCCCTTTTTGGAACTCCCTATGTTTACCCTTGTCCCCCCACTCTTCTGCCTAGGACCATGCCCACCCTTGACGGAGTCTCCCACATGACCCTTGTGGATCCGGGTACTCACCCAGTGGTCCGCCACCTCAGCAAGCTTCCTAGTGTTAGTTAGTTTGCTATCAATAAGGTGCTGGAGTAGCTTTGGAACACAAATACCAGACAAGTGCTCCCATGCAAACAAATCATAGAGCTCCTCAAAGTACTCACTTTGCTACCCTTCACCCAACCATCCATAGCTCTACAAAGAAAGACACATATTCTACCCACGTGGTTGCCTCCAGCTTTTTACAATTCCTAAGTCTATAGTGGTCTGGGGTCAAACCATATCTGGTCATCAGGGATTCTTTCATGTGAGCATAAAGCATCCTAATCTCACTGGGCAGGTCTAACAATGTATCTCTTCCATCACTAACAAAGCATCCCGACAACCCAGCTCCCCAATCTTTCTCAGGATCCCAGTGGGCCAACATTGCCATTTTCATAGGCTGCAAACCACTGCCTATAATCTTCATATTTATGGAAATCTTTGATAACATCCTTGGGGAAATATGCCCTGCCTTCTGCAGGCACAGATGGTGTGCTGCCACCAGAGGGACTCATTTTTAAATTCTTAGCCTTAAGCTCCAATTCCCTCAAAAATCTCTTCTGTGCTAATTTCTCTTTTTCCCTTTCAAATTCTAATCTGTTAATCTCAAGCTCCAGCTTCTTACTCTCTAGGTCCTTTTGACTCTCCAACTTGAGCTTAGCCATCTCCATTCTATGCAATATATTTCTCTCCCTGTCCTCCAGCTCTCCTGGGGACAGGCCCTTGGAAGAAACACTGCTGCCTGGACCCAATGGCCCATCTAGCTACCCTTCTGCATTCTCAGCCTTCTTTGAAGGCTCTTTCACATGCTCAGGGGCATTTCTTGCTTCCACCCTGGCCCTCCCGGCTTTTTGGAACTCATCCTTCTTGGTGAGGCCAGAAGTAGCAACTTTACATTTTCTATTGAAGGCTTTCAGCTGTTTCCCTTTGAAGGCATCTAACCTTTCTTTCTCAAAGTCTAGATTCATAGATGCATTGGATGCTGCTTTAATCATGACAATAAGAACTGGAAGTCTTTAGCAAAAATAACAATTCCGAAGTAAAACATTCTACCAAAAATAATGTGGTCGTATTTGGTCGGCACTCACTAGTAGTGTACACCAATCACTATATATGAGCCACAAATGCAAGTCCAAATCCTCACCGCTGACCACCAATGTTAGAACTGGGGGTCTCTTGTTGGCAATGGCTTGCACCTTTGTCCAAAGGGGCCACACTCCTAAAGTAACCCCTGCTCAACCCTATGGTAGCTTGACACGAGCAGGAAGGCCTATCTCAGAGGCAGTGTGTAAAGCATTTGTGAACACATACAGTAATACAGTGAAAACACTACATATGGACACAACACAGGTTTTATAAAAATAAGTATTCTTTATATAGACCTAACCAACAAAAATCCACAATACAGTATTAAGAAAATGACTTTTAAATGATAGAAATAGCTTAGTTCACTTTAGATGGTAAATGTGACACATTTCCCACCAAGTACCTTTGAATGCGTCAAGCAAGTTAAACAAAAGGTTCGCAGTGAGAACGATGCATCGGTTCCTTGCTTCGGGGGAGGCGATGCGCATGTTACTCAGTGCTTGCGCAAAGTAAGCGATGCATCTGTTCCTTACAGGAGAGGAGGTGATGCGACGATCTCGTGGTGTAGAACCGTTGCTATGCAACCAGATGGCACCTTGATGCGATGCAAAGATCTGGTGCGATGCAACAAGATGGCGCCCTTGATGCGATGCAAAGCCGTGAAGTGTGCATGCCCTGCACCCGTGCGGCGACTCTTTCGCTTTGGAGCCGCAACAGGCCCTGCAACACGCTTCTCCGGTGATGCGACCCTTGCGGTTGCGACATGCTTCTCCGGTGATGCAACAACACACAGCTGCCATGGAGACGCGCTTCTCCGGTGATGCAACGGCGATCTTTGCGGTGGGGACACACTTCTCCGATAATGCGACAGCTGCGGATGCAACACGCTTCTTCCCTTTGAGTCGCGCTTCCAGCTCCCAACAGCACGCAGGCTTCTGCAGACAGAATTCCCAGCAAGGAAATTCAGGGGGGAGCTGGTGGTGAAGTCTTGTATCCCTGACACTTCAGCAGGAGGCAGGCACAGTTCAAGCCCTTGGAGATTCTTTTTCAAGATGATGAAAGTTGCAAATAAAAGTCTTTCTCCTTTCCTTGGCAATAAAGAAACCACTGCAGGCCAACCCCAGCAATTACAACTGGTACAGGGGAAGTAAAAACCTCCTACATATTCTCTGGTTCTTCTCCTTGGCAAAAGGTCCGTCTTGATTTCCAGAAGTGATCTAAAGTTCTGGAGTCTGGGTCCCCTTTTTTATACACACAAATCCTTTGTCTCTGAAGGCAGAGAGTGTCTGTACCTAGCCCAAACCAGTTCTGGGTGCATTCTGCCAGAGCACAACTACTTCCTTTGTCAGTGCGGGCCAGGGTCATCAGACACACCACAGGAGGTGGAGCCAGCATTGTGGAAGGCAGGCAGAGCCCTATTTAGGCCCAGGTGCTACTCCTCCCACCACTCCCAATGCAGATAGGTCTATTCAGCCTTGTGCAGACTCACCCTGTCTCCTGGAGCCCCCTCAGCCCCTTTCACTCACAAACCAGACATTGAATACACAACGTAGCAGAGGCAGGCTTGGATGGTTAGGAAAGAAAATACCTACTTTCTAAAGGTGGTATTTTAAAACGCAGAATGTTAAAATCAACTTCACTAAAAGATGTGTTTTATCATTCATAGTTCAGGCATACTAAATTCGTTTTTCTACCATGTTCCCTGGGTCAGTTAGGATTATAAAATGTTATAATCAAACTGCCCATTCTGGACTATTGAGACAGGTAGCCTTGCAATAGTGCAAAACGAAATTGGCTGTAATTCACTATCAGGACATGTCATACACATCAGGGCATGTCCTACCTTTCACATACAATGTAGGCATGGGCGGAAAATCCGTTCCGCTCGCGGATTTTGCGGATTTTCGGGAAATCCGCAATCCGCGAGATTTGCGAATTTCCTGAAAAATCCGCAAATCCGCGAGCAGCGGATTTTGCTCGCACTGCTCGCACTGTTCGCGTGAGTTCGCGCCCCGCGAATAAGTGCGAAATTGCAGAAATACGATTTTAGCAAAACTGAAAGTAACTACTTACCAGGTTCAAAAGTTCAGGCTCATCATTAGTAGCCATTTCCTGTAGTGCTTCCTGAGGGGCCCCTCCAGAGTTCAGTTGCCAGTTGCAACTATTATGTGACCCTGCTCTGAACCTCAGAATAGTTACACATATGCCACAAAGGTCCTGAATTACAGCTAAGGGAGACAAGCAGGAGCCAGGCTGGAAGTTAAAATCCATTAATCAGCCCCTAATTCATTATTGTCAGTTGGGGCAGGGCAGGTGTTGTAACTAATTTTGCAACAATGAAAGCACTTAGCAAGTGCAAAAGATCACTAATCAGGGCGCACTAAGGAAGCAGGTGCCAGCTAAAAAAATATTCTGTGACACATTAATCAGCCCCAAATTAATTCAGGTCACTTGAGGCAGGGAAGGTGTGCTTTGCTTTGCCAAAAATAATGTACACTGGACAACCAGAGGGTGTGGTGATGAAACAGAGGGTGGCATGGGTGGGCCAGAGGGTGGCATGAGTAGTCAGAGAGTGGCAGTGGTGACAGAGAGTGGCAGTGATGAAGAAGAGTGTCCCAAACAGGTTGGACACGTAGAAACAACAAGTTCGCAAAACTTGCGACCCGACAGGTAAGTTCGCAAATTGCGAAATTGTAAAAACCCTCGCGAACTGGCAGAAACACGGGCGAACACAAAAAAAAAAAAAAATCCGCAAATTCGCGGGAATTCGCGGATTTTGCGGATTGCGAGTTTGCAAATCCGCAAATTCGCGGATTGCCAATCCGCAAAATCCGCTCATGCTTAATACAATGCACCCTGCCCTAGGGCCTACCTTGGGGGTGTATAACATGTAGAAAAGGGAAGGTTTGGGGACTGGTAAGTGGGTGCACTTACTAACTCGACATGGCAGTACTAGATTGCACACAGGCTCTGCAATGGCAGGTCTGAGACACACTTTACAAACTGCTTCTGTGGGTGGCACAATCGGTGCTGCAAGCCCACTAGCAGCATTTTATCTAAAGGTCTTGGGCACACATGGTGCACTGTACTAGGGCCTGACAAGTAAATCAAATAAGCCAATCATGGAGTCACTAATCCATTTCAATAATTTACAATAGGCAGCACTTGCACTGTGGCACTGAATAGCAGTGGCACAGTGCCAAAAGCATCTAACCAGCAAAAACGTATTAAAAACAGAGGAGACAATAGAAAAAAATGGAAGGGAGACTCACACAAATGGTACCAGGTCTAACACTGAATAGGTGTGGAGATTAAAGCACTCCAACACCGTTTATCAGGAATTTCCCTAAGAATAAGCCTAGAATTAATTAGAGATTGACACACATATTTTCTTTACCTCTAATTTGATTGTGTCAGCAGAGTCTAAGCATTAAGTGAGCATGAAAGCTGTAGCCACACACTTGCTTTCTTTATGTCAGTTCATTCCCTTGCCTCCTATTGTAGCTGAATCAAGTGAGTTTGCTGCACATGGCCCGGTGGTCTTCACTCAGTGGGAAGAGAGTTCCTCACACAACGTCAGGCCACCTGAGTGGCCAGAGGTTCTTTGCAGCTCATCCTTGCAGGATAAGCGTCTGGTCCATCCCACGGCCAGACAGAGTGATAAGACTATCCTGAAGTGGGTCCATCGCCTTGATGACGGAGTGCAGGTGCTCTGATTGGGGTCTCACTTCTCCAGCAGGGGTTGTCAATCAGTTTGCACATCTTGGTGCTCCCAGTAACCTACTCTGGCAAACACGGTCACCATACTGGAGTTCTGGACTTTTTTGGTTCCGTCCAGAGGTGTCAGGGAACAACACCCAAAGACCCCGGAGTTCCACCTGCCTTGGTGCACAAATGAACAGAAACACGGGCTTCTCGATGGTGGCGTCAAAGACCAAAGGTTTATTACTGCAGGGACACAGAAGTCACAGAAACTACGCATGGGCAGTAACCAGGAGCCTGTTCGATTTGTACAAAGTGGGTTGCTCCTTATATACTAAATATTGGCCTTCAGGCGAATTCTTTACATGCTAGTACATTCCCAAACCTTTGTGTCATAAACAATAAATATTTGGCGTACACAGGAATCGTCGACAATATCTGATGTCAAAACATTACGAACGAGGGGTTCCCACTTTTCCATCATCATCTTATGTCAACTTTTTATTCAGGACCCGGACCGCCTCATCGTAAATTTCGTTACCTCCCCCTAATAAAGGCCCAGAAGGAAAGGAGCAGAGCCAGGTGTAGAAGATAGAAAAGCAGGATAAGGGATGTTTGTGGGTTGTAAATGGGCAAGGCTACCGGCTTCGGCCGCCTAATTGTGATCAGGACAATGGACACGAAGACCAGTTTGGCAGGACTGGCCTCGGGCAGAGGAGGCAGTCTTTGTCGAGTCATGCAGCTACAGCGTGATCTGGTTTAAGGTGCACGTGTCATGAAAGAGGTGAATCTCCGGCTAAGGCTACGTGTCCTTAATCGAAATGAAGTGATCAGAGGCTATTGCATATGTGAGGGCAAGAAACACAAAATGGCGGCCATGATCTAAGATGGATGCCGTGGGTAGATCAGAAATGTGTTTATAAAAGGAGTACTCTTGTTCGTAGCGTGGCGAAAACACCAGGATATGCTAAATGGATCATTTGCGGTTCGCTGATACCAATATTATGTATTTCCGACAATATTGAAAACACGGGTTCAAATCGTCACGGAACCTCAGACCCTCCTTTTGCCCTTACATAGGCAATTACTCAGTCTACGTCAGAATCTAGTTCTATGCTCATCAGGTCAGTGACATGCTGTTGTATCATCATCCTTTCTCGTGCCTTTTCTCCAAACGCAGGTGGTTTCCTAAAACAAGTTGCAGCACAAAGACTACACAGAGCAGGACCACACTGGATAATCAGGCAACATGAGAATAGGAATACTAAGATGACACCAATGACCATTAGAACCTTCCATCCCCACGCTGAGATCAGAGTCCAAAACCACTCCATGAAGGACCAGTTTCCCTTGTCTACGTGAATAGAGTCGGAAATCTTGTGTAGCTTAGAGATCGCCTCATAGACTGTTGGAGCATTATTAGGAATAAAGACACAGCAGCTCGATTGGATCATTCTACATACCCCACCTCGATCTGCAAGGATAACGTCTAGAACCATACGGTTTTGCAACGTCATGAGTCTATCCGCCTGAAGCTCAGCTGTCAGATTGCTAAGGGCACCAGCAGTTTCGGTAATAGTAGATTCAACTACCCGTGTTAGCTGACGTATGTTTCTACTATTGGCCATAGGCCCCCAGAACGGAAGGAAGCCTTTGAAGAAGTCACCAGCTTCCTGACCAGCAGTATCTTCCTTGCTGAAGACACCTCTCGCTACTCTGGTTCTATGATAATCAGATGAAGCAGTGTATGTCGGAGGCAACAATCGAGCAATATAGCATGATCCTGAAAAGTCGGCAGGCAACCATGTATAAGCTCTATCTCTACAGATGAAGTAGGTACCCCTAGCAGTAAGAAAAGCAGGGGAAGAGTTAGCCGGAAACACATAAGTCTCTACGCACTCACTCCTCCCTAGCTGAGCTCTCGGATTTCTCCCATTCCCTTGCAAACAGACCTGACCTCGGTGAGGTACGACCCAGATTGGAGTTGAGCTTTTACGCTTGCTTTCTCCTAAACTAAGGCGATACTCTGAAGTATTCCAACTTAAATATACTCGCAATTCGTCTCTAGGGTAAGATGGAGTATTATTGACGTCCTTGATCATATCAATAATTCCCTGGACTAAAGCTTTGTTGGCAGAGTTATATTTAGTGGAACGTGGTGGACGTGGAGGATAGGTTTCAAGGGCATAAGCAAAGATGGTTTGAAGGGCCTGAAATGATCCATTGTAGCTGAAAGGCAAAACCAGATAAGGAATACCTTTATCCATAGTGTGGGGTATCAAGCCACACACCCAGCAGTCTGTAGTGTTAACTACCAGTTGGTGTTGATGCAAGAGCTGTACAAAAGTGTTGTTAATGAACTCTGAGCGTCGGGCTTGCTCATGTTCAGGAAACGAATGAAAAGAGTGTATAGATGAAACAGTGGAAGTAACAGGATCAAGGGGAGGTACTGTAGTAACTGGCACAGAAATTAAATTTATACTGAAGACGATTCCACCCACCAACGTTATCAAAATAATCAAGAATGTAATGGCACATTGCATCAACAAGCATTTGCTATGAAGAAGTCTATAAAGTCTGTTTCTGCGAACATAAATCACATTTTCTCGTTGCAGCGCAGGAAGCTCCATCTTCTACAATCCGCTCGCGACCACTGATGATGTGTACGTAGATGAAAATGCCTCTATCAGCCCTGGGAGTTCCCAGAACCAACAGAAAGATCGACCTTGTGTCTGACCCCTGCAAATTCAACTAGGCACACAGCCACGACCCTACGGCTACCCAGACGGCAAGGCAATTTTAAATACAATAAAACAATAGCAAACTTCCTGGCTGAAGGCAAAAGTTCAAAATTTCAAAATATCACAATAGGCAGTTGCCTGCTTTATTTGTCCATTTTACGGTTTCGTAAGTTATATCTTTGCTTCGCAGGTACTGTCTGATCAGCAAATAGCGTTTCACTGGTAGTTGTTGCAGTGTTCAAGTTCGCAGATGACAGAGTTCTTTCCGATGCAGGGGACAAATGTTCAGTGTTCAAAGGAGTCTTTTCAGGAGGAGAGTCAGAGCTTGGAGTGTCAGTGATCAATTCGGCATCGCTGAAAGGGATGAATTTTGGCGTGCTTTCAAATTCGGAGGAAGCAATTCCCTTCTTCACCCAGTCGTCGTAAGGAAGTGGCAAAGGTACACGCTTTACATGGGATGCATGCACCCAGTGCTTGCGTCCAGCCACACGAACCGCTGTTCTCGTTGCAAGTAGGATTTGGAAGGGGCCGACGTATCTGGGCTGAAGGTTCTTCGTCCTCGCGAAGTTTCTGATAACCACAAATTCGCCTGGTTTCAGCTGATGCCCTGGACTCTCCGGAGGCTTTGGCAAAGCATCAAAAACCTGTTGGTGAATAAGACTCAATTTAGCAGTCAAGTCGTAAAGGTAGTCTATCAACATAGGATATTCTAGAGAACAAAACTTTTTAGGCCTCGGCACACCCCAAATATTTGCCGGGCGGCCAAAAACTATTTCGTAGGGGCTAAGCCCCACTCTAGAATGTACAGTTGCTCTCGTTGATAACAAAGCCAAAGGAAGTGCGTCTGGCCAGGCTAAACCTGTGGATGCTTGTATTTTAGCTAGTTTCAACTTGAGGGTGCCATTGTAACCCTCCACTAAACCAGCAGACTGGGGATGGTTCGCACTGTGGAATTTTTGTTTCAGACCTAGGCCGGCACACACACTCTGCATAACTTTCCCTATAAACTCACTTCCGTTATCTGACCATACAATCCGTGGCATTCCATACCTAGGGAAATATTCTTTGAGAAGAATCTTGGCAGTTGATAGGGCAGTATTGTCCTTTAGTGGATATGCTTCGATCCACCTGGAAAAAGCACAGACTACCACCAGGACATATTTTAAATTATTACAGCGATCCATGTGAATGAAGTCTAACTGAATCACTTCAAAGGGGCAGGAAGGAGGAGCGAAATGACCAGCTGGAGTTGGAGTTCCCTTGCCGGGATTATGCATCAGGCATACCATACAATTTTTCACCACTCTCTCTGCACACTTACTGATCCCATCATTCTTCCAGACTGGAGCCAACATCTTACAGATTCCTTTAGAACTTATATGCGCTATTCCATGCGCCATTGTCACCACTGCAAGCACATACGCATCAGGCAGCATCCAACGTTGCTGTTCTGTCAAATCAATCCAACATCCATTCGAATCCAACTTGCCCATACTTTCTCTCCATACACGTTTTTCTTCCTCACTTGCTTCTTTCTGAATCTCTTTCACACTTTCCATTGTATCCTCACACATTCCAGAGTCAGCAATCCATCTTGCAGACGTAGCAACATACATTCTACTCATCGTGTCTCTAGCTGTCTGTTTAGCAATTTCATCAGCAAAAGCATTCCCACGACCAACATCATCCGTGATTGCTTTATGAGCACTGCACTTTACAATCGCAACTTCAGTCGGTAAGGTTAGAGATTCCAACAAGTCGTTAACTAGCTGACCATGTTGGATCTTAGTCCCATGGGACGTAATGAAACCTCTTTCTCTCCACAAACGGCCAAAACTATGGGCCACGACAAATGCGTACTGAATATCTGTAAAGACATTTACTCTCTTTCCCTTAGCTAAAACACACGCTCTTGTTAGAGCTATTAGTTCTGCAGCTTGGGCAGAATTCTGACTCACTCTTGCAGTCTCCACAATCGTCCTCAAAGTCGTTACCGCGTAAGCAGCAGTCACATCACCATTCTCCAACTTAAAACATGACCCGTCCACATACAGCGTGCCATCTGGATCGGATAACGGAGTATCCTTTAAGTCAATGCGTCCTTTTGTCTCTTCCTCCGTTTTAAAACAACAATCATGTGGCTCAGAATCACTCGACTCTTGATCAGTCGGCAACAGCGTTGCTGGATTCAATACATTACATCTTTTGATCTGAATATGACTTGCTAGTAATGTCAGCTCGTAACCAGATAGTCTCGCACTGGTAAGGTGTTGTGTTTTCGTTCGATTCATGAGTGTATCCACCGCATGAGGAACCATGACCACTAGCATGTTGTTCATCACCAAACCAGCAGATTGTCGAATGGAAGCCGCAGCTGCCGCTGTAGCTCTCAAACAACTAGGCAACGCTCTAGCTACCGGATCTAATGTTGATGAAAAATACGCACAAGGGCGTTGTTCATCACCAAACTTCTGTGTCAGAACACTCAACGCGCAACCTTCTCTCTCGTGAACATAGAGTGTGAATGGTTTACTGTAATCAGGTGTACCCAATACAGGAGCTGAACACAATGCTTTTCGTAATTCAGTAAAACTCTCTTGACATTCATCAGACCATGGCACTGGACTCGGAACATTTTTCCCAGTCAAAGCTACCAATGGTTTTGCTAAAAGAGAAAAATTTGGGATCCACTGCCTACAGTAAGAGGTAATACCTAGAAGGGCATGCACTTCTCTCTGCGTGCGAGGAACACTCATCTGCATAATTGCTTTTATTCTTTCTGGGGTCAACTTCCTTCCCTCCTTTGACAAGAGATGACCTAGGTAGGTCACTTCTTGGCAGCAGTATTGCATTTTCGAAGGTGACACCTTGTGATTCAAATTAGACAAATGATGCAATAACGAAATCGTAGCTGCTTTGCAAGTTTCCTTGTCATCGGCAGCCACTAGAAGATCGTCTACATACTGTACTAGAGCAGAACCTGGAGGAAGGACAAAAGAATCTAACTGGCTTTTTAATGCTTGACTGTAAATAGATGGGCTCTCACAATAGCCTTGTGGAGCGCGTTTAAATCTGAAACTTCGACCTCCTAGACAGAAGCCAAAAATATCTCTGCTTTCCTCGGCTATTGGAATGCTGAAAAAGGCATTTTTCAAATCAATGACTGAGAACCAAGTGGCTGTAGCAGGAATCAGTGTTAACAAGGCAGTAATGTCTGGAACTACAGGGAACTGCGGAATTACAATCTTATTAACTTCTCTAAGGTCGATAACAAACCAAATTCCAAATTCCAAATTCCAAAAATTCTTTATTTCGGCCACAATGGACCATAAAAGATGCAATAAAATACAATACATAGATACACAGTAAAATAGAATTCATATGTTACAAAAATATTTACATATAAAGGCAAGAGGATCTGCATGGGGTAGGGCACCAGATCAGGAGGTTATTTTTTTCCTTATTAACCAAGCTGCCATTAAGAATTTCGACACTGCAAAAACAATATGTCCCAAGGTATTTGTTTTCATGACCCTGTATGCTTGAAGATATTCGCGAAAACCCAGGTTCCGGCACAGCGGAGCAATCCAGCGCTTCCTGGGATTCCGGTATGCGTGGCAGGCAAACATTATGTGAAGGTCATCTTCGTTCTTGGTTTTGCAGCAAGGACAGAGTTTGTCTTCCCCAGTGCGCCATTTGTGTGTAAATACTTTAGTGGGAAGTGTGCCAAACCTCCATTGCAGGAACAGTTTCCTCGCCAACAAAGGAAAGATAAAATCCATAAAAGGTTCGAAGAGGTAAGAATTTTTGGACTCCATAAAACAATTCGTAAGGGTGCCGGTGCTGTGAGCATTCACCATATCAGCCAAGTTTTTGCTTTTGTACAGCTGGGCAAGAGTTTTGCGTGTGATCCTTTGGCAGCCCTGGACTGGGTCATCCCAGAGGTCTGGCAAATTCAGACTGGACAATTCTGATTTAATAAAAGCCAACCAGGGGATTTTGTTGCTGCCATTCAACCTCAGTACATGGATAAGGTCCTGCCTATAATGATGCAGTTCCTCGGTGGACCATATCCGATGCCAAAACTTCACGGGTTTAGATAAAAGATCTTCAGCAATAGAATGCAAGCCCAGATCCAGTCTTAGGGGGAGCAGTGGCGTTCCCTTCGGGAGAGCAAGCAGGCGTCTCAAGAACGTGTTTTCCACCGCTGACAATGCCTTCCCTGCTTTGAAACCCCACAGCTCACTGCCATACATGGCTGCTGCCTTCGCTTGAGTTCTATAGGTTTCGATAGCCGGGCTTACAGGCTTGAAGGTGGATTTGTTTGCAACCTTAAGGAGTGCGCCCGCTAGCTGGGATAGCTTCAACCTTGATCTCGCTATCTGGGAGTCCCAGGCCAGATTTTCTTGTAGAGTTACCCCCAGATAGACAAAGGTCGAGACCCTCTCAAGGCTAACTTCCCCCAGTTTTGGGTTGGGTCTGGTTCTCGCTGGGGGGTTAAAGATCATAAACTTGGTCTTTTCTGTGTTGACCTCCAACCCGTGTTGCTGACAGAAAAGGCCAAAACCATCTACAATCCTCTGGATCCCCATGGGGGATTTGGAAAGCAGGAGGGTATCATCAGCAAACATGATTGCCGGAACCCTCCTGCCTGCCAAAACCGGGGCATCATTGTCCTCAACAGTGTCAAGATGTTGAATGACACTGTTAATGAACAGGCAGAAAAGGGTTGGCGCCAGAACACAACCCTGTCTGACTCCTCTGAGGACAGGGAATTTGCCCGAGAGCTTGCCATCCCTCCCACACCTTACTTGGGCATAGTTGTTCTCGTGGAGCCTGATGATGGTACTGAGAAGGTGTGGGGGCACTCCTAGTTGATGCAAAACCTCCCAAAGTTTCCCTCTAGGGACTAGGTCAAAGGCTGACCTCAGATCCACGAAGACCATGTACAGTCTACCGCCCTCTATGGTGACAGTCTTCCAGTAAAGGAGGAGAAGGCGGAAGATCTGGTCCATGGTCGAGGTGTTCTTTCTGAAGCCAGCCTGCAGGGGGGTCATGATGTCATTTTCCTCCACCCAGTCCAAGAGGTGATTGAGGATGAGGCGCGCAAAAAGCTTCTGGGGGACATCTATTAGGCTAATGGGCCTGTAATTGACGGGGAGCAGAGTAGATCCCTTCTTGTGGATCGGAACAATCTCTGCCCCCAGCCACGACCCGGGGATTGGCATACCTCCTATGATGGCATTAAAAAGAACGAGAAGGTATGGCCCCCAAATGTCCAGGTGGTGCCTAAACAAATCCCCCGGTAGCCTGTCTAGACCCGGCGCCTTCCCCGGTGGTAGTTGCTTCAGGGCTGCCTCCACTTCCCCCAGGGATAGTTCCAATTCACAGTCCTGCATGCCAGAGAACGCATCCAGAGCTGTAACAGGACAAGGATTGGTTTCTTTATAGAGTTCCCCAAAATGGGCCTCCCAGACCTCAGGGGCAATATTCGGTTCCACTGCGTTCTTAAGTTCCCCTGTGCCATTATTAACAAGAGCCCAAAATTTACGAGAGTCCCTAACTTTAAGGGCATCACAAAGGTCGTGCCAGTGGTTCCAGTCCCAGTCGGACCTGGCAGACGCCATCACTGTTTTATAGTGTTTCCTACAGGCACGCACCTCAGCCTTACTTGACCCCTCTTTTATTGCAGCAATGAGCTCTGACTTTGCTGCCCTACAAGAGGAGGTATACCACGTGGGAACGCGAGTCTTTTTCTTCCTATTTGACACCAGCGGGTGGAACACCTCAGCCAAATCTCTTACGAGACCTTGGTGTATGTCACCCAACTTCTTATTATATTCCGGGGTTCTTGGTGCGTTTAGCAGTGCATCCACCTCCATAAACCTTGGGATTGCCAGCCCGTATAGTTTACTAATGGCCTCTTCTGAGCTCACCAGTTTTCCCCACTTAACCCGTCGCCTACTGGTTTTGAGGAGCAAATCCCCCTCCTCTCCCCCAGAGTTTTCTGCCACTTTTCCCACTACATGGGGAGGCCACTGGATATCTAAGCACAGGGCGTTATGATCGCTATCCGACCTGCTTATTACCCTAAAATCACGGACTTTAGGCCAGAGTGAGATATCCACCATGATGTAGTCTAGCCTCGACTCATGACCCCGCCTGTTAAAAGTACACACTGAGGGTGTGTCGGAGATGGTGCGCCCATTACACGCCCTCAGTGAGTAGTTCAGGGTAAGGGACATGAGTTGTATTACAAGGGGGGACCAGGCTTTAGGGTAGGGGGAAGACGATGGTGGGACTCCCCAGTAATCGTCTTCCGCCGTAAGGGCACCCTCCGACATGCCCTCCAGGGGTTCAAAGTGGCAATTGAAGTCTCCTCCAAGCACCACCTTGAGATCTCCCGGCAACTGCCCCAGGAAGGAGGAGAGGTCGTTTAGGGTGGGGGATTCGTCAGGCGCAGCAACCGGCCGAGAGTAGACATTCACAATGGCCCAAGGTGGTTTACCAGGCCATGTGAGCCGAACACACTGGATGTCCTGCGAGGACGTAAGTACCTGTTCCGCCTGACATCCAGTGTGACTCGCAATCCAGATCGCCAACCCGCCCGACGGCCTCCCCCTCCCGCCCCATTTGGCAGGGATCTCAAATATGTCAAACCCATCCCTAGTTATGGTGTCCCGTGCCCAAGTTTCTTGGAGGAGTAGGATGTCGCTACTGGCCAGCAGCTGGTCCCACTCCGGTGTGCCTTCCTTATTTGCCAAGCCAGCTATATTCCAAGAAACAATTCTCAGTCCCTGGACTGTGGGTAGAACACCTTGACCCTCAATAGGGGGATGCATATGGTCCGTAGATGGGTGGATTCCTGGCAGGCTGGTACGAGGGCCAGCCGGCTCGACCCCCCCGGGTTGTGGGGTGTGGCCAGTTCCAGCGTTGTGAGAGATCCCCTGTAAGCCCAAGCTAACACCGCTGTTGGATGGAGCGTGTTCTGTTACGGAAGCCGCAGTCATTCCCACCCGGCTTTGCTCTTTGCCTTTAGTATTGACCAGGGGTCCAGGTTCAACTACAGGGGTTCTGCTCTCACCCGCCCTCCTGAGAACCTCATCTACCACCTTTCCCGAGCCTGGCGAGGTACCACTGATATGTAGTCAGTCGACCTGGTCTAGGCAGGAGAATCTATTGTAATGTGCAAAACTTGCCTGGACATGCGGGGGGTGGTGCCTTGGTCTGTAGCGTGAGCCATCCACAGCATAGCCCACCCTAGTCCACCCCCTCTCCCCCCTTGGCTCTGTACTATTTGCATTTGGGTAGAAGTACGAGAGGGGGACTAATTCTATGTTAGATTTGTCAGGCCTGGCAAGCCAATTGGAAATGTAGTTGGCTACGTGGGGGCTTTTAAAGCTTATGATGATGCAGTCCCCAGCCTTATTCTTTGGGGTGTAACCAATCCAAGGGATTCTCCTAGCCATCAAGACCTCGCCTTTCAGGTTAGGGGGCAGCGGTCTATTGATGCTAAGCCAGCTTATCACTTTGTTACGTAACGAGTCTTGGGGCTCCCTCATATCACCAGTCAGCTCAGGTACACCCACCATGATTACCGTGTAGGGGACCGCTTCTGGGGGCAGGTTGACCACCCTACGCCTATCACATTGGGGGGCAGGACCATCAGTAGCGCCATTTGTAGGGATCTCGGCTCCCCCAGTCCGTGGCGCTGGGAGTTGCTTCGATCTCCTTGGAGCCGGAACAGGGGGCCTGGGCGCCGAGGGCAACAAGGGGGGCGCCTGGGGATCAGGCGCCCCGACCGTGCCCGGCAGTACCGTATTGGCCCTCTGTGTCGGTATACCGGACCGCAGGCTATTCACCAAGGAGGTCCGAGGGACTGGAGCGGGATTGGTCATATTATTGTCTGTCCCGGGGCTTTTCCTTGTGTGAGAGCTTTCCAAGGCCTTCAATCTGAACTCTATGGCGTCCAGTTTGGCTGCAATGGGAGCTAACAAGTCCCTCATAATGCCAGTGAGTGTGTTAGCTAAGGAATCAGTACTGGCAGAGGTAGAAGTTGACCCACCGAAAATAAAAGGACCCGTGTGCGAGGGTAAGGAAACAGGAGCTGGAGAGCCCCTACAAATCGGCCTAGACCCTGATAAATTAAGGTCAGGGGAGGCAGAGATGTCTATGCTGTCAGTCTGATTCAGCTCTACTAAGTCCACTTTGGCCCTCTTTGCCTTCTTTGCCTTCCTAACCCTTTTCCTTTTGGGGGGGTGCTGTACTATGCTACCCTCAGCATCTATGGGCAAGTCAGCCTGACCTGCGTCTTGTAGGACTGTTCCTCTAGCATCCTGGATGGTAATGTGATCAGAGGTCCCGGATAACCGGGGGGAGTTCCTGTCCCTCTGCCTCAGAGGAGTTCTTAGTTGCTGAAGGACCGACTCGATCGTCTGATCAATGCTGTCCAGTAGTGACATATGAGAAGCATCCAATATGAGCGGTGTACTCGCCTCTGTGGAAAAGGTGTCCCCTTGATCCAGAAACACACTTTCCGGGCCCATCTCAAGGTGGGCCTCAGGGATAGACGAGCATTTACTAGCTAGGTTACTCGTCTTTGGAAAGAATTTGTCCAGAGTGCTTGTACCTTGTTGGGCAGACTTGCTTCGTGAGGATCTGGTCGCCATGCTGGAATATGAAGGGGGAGGTATGGAAGACCCGAGGCGTCAGAGGGGTGGCCCGGTCCGGTCTCTGCCGGCCTCTAACGGCCTAGAACGGCCCGCTCTTTGCCCGGTCTTCGCCCCGGTGGCCGCCCCGCGCGCGTCCCGCGATGCGCGCGGGCGAGTCCACCTAAGTATGACAAGGGGGCGTGGCACTGGGAGGGGGCGCGGCGCGGCGGGAAGAGGAACCAGCTGACGATGACCACAGGAATGCTGGTCCTCGCAGTCCCGCTCGCCTGCGCCTCTCACCTCCGCTGCGGCCGGACTCTCAGGCGGTGTCTCCCCAAGTTCAAAGACGTTGGCTCCCAGCCAGGACAGTGGCGAGCAGGTAGGCAGGCAAATACTCCACACGAGCGGCACCCGCGGAGCGGGGGCCGCGAGGAGTTTTGTAGTGCTCAGGCGGGGGGGCGCGGCACTGGGAGGGGGCGCGGCGCGGCGGGAAGAGGAACCAGCTGACGATGACCACAGGAATGCTGGTCCTCGCAGTCCCGCTCGCCTGCGCCTCTCACCTCCGCTGCGGCCGGACTCTCAGGCGGTGTCTCCCCAAGTTCAAAGACGTTGGCTCCCAGCCAGGACAGTGGCGAGCAGGTAGGCAGGCAAATACTCCACACGAGATAACAAACCTATAAACTGGAGGCTTTGTAGGATCAGTTCGTTTCAAAATCGGTAGTACAGGACTGTTACAGACATTTCCTCTCGTTTCTTCAACCACACCTTTCTTAATCAAATCTTGCACAATCAATAAAAGTGCACGCTCACCTTCACTAGATATTTTGTATTGAGGAATTCTTGGACATTTTACATTTGCTTTCAAAGTTACTACATATGGTGGTATTTCCAAAAGGCCTACGTCATTAGGACCAGTTGCCCAAAGACAGTCAGGGAGTGAACGTAGTTCTGGCGGGAGTGCATCCATTGACAAAAACATCGGAGAGGTGATATTTTTACCCAAGGTAAGCTGTACTCCTTCCGGAGAACAGTACAATGTCGCATATAGTCGTTTTAACAAATCTAAACCAAGCAGATTTTCATTACAACCTGTTGTCAAAATCAGAGGTGCTTTCAAGTGACACGGTCCAACAGAAATAGACAAAGGACCAGATATCGGGTTATAAACAGGGGCGCCTGAAAAACCTACAGAAACATTTGTTGAGCCAGACAAAGGTGCGCCAGGGAGTTTCGCATGAATGATAGAACTTCTTGCGGCACCAGTATCCAACAGAAACGGTTCCACTACACCTGATGTTGCTACTGCGACATAAGGCCCACTCTGATCCACTGGAACTGATACTACTCCCTCTCTCTGTCCATGGCTGTCCTAGTACCCATTTTGCTGAAATCCCTCATCCACTTCACAATAGTCTTCAACAAGATATTGTTGAGATCTATTTTGCTGAGTAGACTGTCCATTTCGTTGATCAAAGTGATTTGGAGGACGATCATTCGTTTGTGGAGGCATAGCACCTCGCCCTCGACCTCTAGAATTTTGCACAAAACCACCACGACCTCTCTGAGCTGCTGCTACATTATTTTGCGCTAAGATTGGACATTCATTTTTGTAGTGACCCTCTTTCTTACAGTATGCACATTGGTTCCACTGATATTGAGGTCTCGATGTACTATAATCTGTCCTTTGATACGAACCCTGTTGCATATTAGTCTGATTCGTGCGAGGCGGATACGCCTGCTGCAAAAGAACTTTAGTCTTTAAATCTTTCGTTTTCTTCTCTGATTTCTCCTTTTCCTCTTTATCCCTGTTTTCGTAGTACTGTGCAGTCGCAAGTATTTGCGCAGTTGTGGATACAGCCCACGCACTCTCTGAATCTTTTAATTTATTGCATAATTCAGGTAACAAATTATGCACAAATTTATCGACAAACAGTCTTTGCCCTCCTTCTGTGCTCATGTCCTGACCACTATGATCTACAAAAGTCTCTTCAAACCTCGTGAAGAAGTCGGAGACACTTTCGTCTTTCTTCTGCCTGCATGCTGATAACTTGTCCCAATTAACACGCAATGCGGGCATCAGAGTCTTCATTAGATCAATTATTCTACCTGGAAGGTTAGCAATTAGGGGTTCGGGTTTTGCACCACCTACTTGCTGACCATCCGCTGCAGTGATAGCTGCCCAGTCACCACCTAAGGCAACTTGATGATCCTCTCTACGAATTTTAGCCCACACTGTTTGCGGAACTACGTTGCCAAATAACATATCGATGTCTGCTAAGTTCATTATACAAGCCTCTACTGTCTGTGTTAATTCCTTGTAATATCCAGCAGGATTCTTACGTGGATCTGGCAAGGCCTGCTTCACTGCTAACACTTCAGCTCGCTTCCACGGAATGTGTATCCATACTCTTTGGAATTGGGCCGGAGCGGCTGCAATATTATTCGGTGCGTCAGCTTGCACAGCTTCGCGCCAAATTGGAGGAACCTCCCTCATTGGATATTGGCGACTTAACTTTGTCTTGCTTTTCTCTAAATCTCTCGGTGAACGAAGTGATGGATCATTCCTAAAACTTAAAATCAGTTCCATCGCTTCTTTTATATTATCACCCACTATCATTCCTGCAGCAAACTCTTTATGAACCTTAATTAAGTCTTCTAGATTTGATTCAACATCGTCTTCTTCTATCTCCTCACGTAACAACGAGCACATCTCGTCAAAGACATACCGTTGCGTTGGTTCTTTCCACTGCATAAACGTGTCTAGCACATCTCTCGTACTATATCTCCTACTCTTCGAAATCCATCTGAGAGCCGTGGAATCTAAAATTCCCCGTTCCTCAGTACTCGGAAACTGACTACGTCTCTGAACAGAGTCGGAAGTAGGAGTCTTAATTAAGGTTTTATAGAAAGGAGACAGTATATTAGACACAGAATCAGTGATTCTCCGACGAACAGAAAGTGGAGTCAACACACTCGCAGATGCAGAAAACACAGTAGAGGTAGGAACAGATAACGGAACAGTAGAAGTATCAAGGAAGATAGTTTGTGGAACAGTAGGTGTGAGCGAGACGGAGACAGGTATAGAAGTCGGCAATCCAGGAGGAGGAGGAGCCGTAGGAACATTTACATTGACCACAGGAGGTACAGGAACCTGATTCTGAGGGACAGGAGCAGGAACACCAGGTTGTCCAGCAACCGGCAATTGTACATTTGGTAAAGGTGGAGCCGTAGCACCTTGTGCATACGGTGGAGGTGACCGTAACAAATAAGATAGCAGAGGATCGTTTTCAGAATCCTCCAGTATCTTAGCTGTTTTCGATGGCAAGGCAGGATAGCACTTGTCAATCGCTAAATTGTGCTCTCTAATGGCCACCTCTATGGCTTTCTCACACTCGTTAACTTGCAGCTGCTTAGTTGCTTGTTCTAGAGTCAATTCTTCTTGCTCTTTTTGTTCTTTCTTTAACCTTTTCATTTCTCTCTGTTTGGATTCTTTTCGCCAGTAACGGAAAGAATCAAACATTGCCGGCCGGGCTTTCTTCCTAAACAATTTCGCTTCTAGATTGTCGAGAATTTCGGGTTCAAAACTACCATGCAGTGGCCAACTAAGGACACCATCCTTCTTAGTGTATCGGACCCACACCTCATTATAAGATATAGGACCCACACCATATTTACAATACAAGTCATATAAGGGAGTCCCAATCGGAGGAACCAGACATGAGTCCTCCAATCGTGAGTCACTGTTGCAACTAAAACAGGACAACATACAGTTTTTCCGACTTACCATTTTCAGTCCGGAACACAAAACAAACAAAACACAAACCAGATATGTGCACTCGAACCAAGAACTTAGGCCTACCAAAACGAACTGATGTATCGATACCCAAACTAAACCAAATAGATTATCGTAATCAGAACAACCAGTGATAATCTTACAAGACCAAACCAAACCAAGAACAAAAAGGATTTTTACAACCCTCACGAAGTAACCAGCTAGCTATCACTAAATACTTAACTGAGGCACTGAAGACGTCACCAAGGAGAAACCCGTCACGTTTCGCTGTACTAAGGACTGCACCTCGGGTCCAAGACAGGGCGACGGTCAAGGCAACGGCCCACTGCAGCCGTCCTGAACGGGAACCCTCGTGGAAGAGAACGTCGGGCCACTTTTGCGATATGCCGGGATCGATGAAGTGGGGCGCCTCCCTCAGGAATCTTCACACGAAGCTTCTCGAACTCTTCAGGCTTTTGTACCGGTACCGAATGACGTCGCCCCACGTTGGGCGCCAATTGGAGTTCTGGACTTTTTTGGTTCCGTCCAGAGGTGTCAGGGAACAACACCCAAAGACCCCGGAGTTCCACCTGCCTTGGTGCACAAATGAACAGAAACACGGGCTTCTCGATGGTGGCGTCAAAGACCAAAGGTTTATTACTGCAGGGACACAGAAGTCACAGAAACTACGCATGGGCAGTAACCAGGAGCCTGTTCGATTTGTACAAAGTGGGTTGCTCCTTATATACTAAATATTGGCCTTCAGGCGAATTCTTTACATGCTAGTACATTCCCAAACCTTTGTGTCATAAACAATAAATATTTGGCGTACACAGGAATCGTCGACAATATCTGATGTCAAAACATTACGAACGAGGGGTTCCCACTTTTCCATCATCATCTTATGTCAACTTTTCATTCAGGACCCGGACCGCCTCATCGTAAATTTCGTTACCTCCCCCTAATAAAGGCCCAGAAGGAAAGGAGCAGAGCCAGGTGTAGAAGATAGAAAAGCAGGATAAGGGATGTTTGTGGGTTGTAAATGGGCAAGGCTACCGGCTTCGGCCGCCTAATTGTGATCAGGACAATGGACACGAAGACCAGTTTGGCAGGACTGGCCTCGGGCAGAGGAGGCAGTCTTTGTCGAGTCATGCAGCTACAGCGTGATCTGGTTTAAGGTGCACGTGTCATGAAAGAGGTGAATCTCCGGCTAAGGCTACGTGTCCTTAATCGAAATGAAGTGATCAGAGGCTATTGCATATGTGAGGGCAAGAAACACAAAATGGCGGCCATGATATAAGATGGATGCCGTGGGTAGATCAGAAATGTGTTTATAAAAGGAGTACTCTTGTTCGTAGCGTGGCGAAAACACCAGGATATGCTAAATGGATCATTTGCGGTTCGCTGATACCAATATTATGTATTTCCGACAATATTGAAAACACGGGTTCAAATCGTCACGGAACCTCAATACCCTTCCTGTACATAAGATCGAGTCCATTGGGCACAGCAAAGTGCTCAACTGCGGCACCACCTGACTTACAGTTTTGGGACTCACCATGACACAATGCAAATGGCTCATTTCATGGCAGCCCTCTGACATATGAGGGTTGATCAAATTTGTGCAGCAGCCATCTCTTCACACCTCATAAATGGAGTCCACTCCACACCGCTCCTTACTGGACCTCGCTCCATCCGATGCTCGCATCTTCCACACAGGAAACATTGTTCTTGGCAAGCAGGAAGATGCTGGTGTTCTAGGTGATGTAACCTCACCCATCAGGGAGACTTGCAGGCCTTTGCCCTAGTCCTGGTCACAGGCAGAAGTTATGCAGAGCTTCCCTTCCTTCAACAGCCTGTCTGGCTGCTTGGCAGATTTCAATTTTCGGGGTCTCAAGCACCCATTCATATATTCCTTTTCTAGACACCAACTGTGATTTGGAGTCTGAGTCTTTGAGGTTTATGTTGGGAGTCTACTACTTTTGAACTGCCAACTCTTCTGTCCTCTTTCTCTTGAAAGCAGTTTTGTCACAGCAGGAGTGACTCCAAAGCAGATAGCCCCACAACGCAGGCCGTGGGAGGAACTAGAGTTCACACCTGTATGTCAGCCACAGTGATATATTTATCAAAAGGTTAGCCTAGGCCCTCAACCCTACTCTTTATCATTCTCTTATCAGCACCATCCCCTTACTGAGATGTGCCCAGCCCCTTCCTTGTGACATCTCTCTGAATCAAAGAGCACCCTCTGAAGTGTACTTACTGGCTCTCGTCTCTCCAGTGTGCGTTTCACCCAGCTTACAGGAATGCAGCAATACATAAATCTGTCTAGGGGGATTTCTCTACCTCCCCTCCTCATGTTTCACCATGCTGGCCTGATTCTCCCAAAATGGAACACAGGATCCTCCATGTATTATACCATTCACAGGCACACATACACGCAGTGCATGTATACAGCATATACACACTGCACAGCAATATAGCCTTTGTGCACTTTACCACTCATAGGGGCATATAAACCGAGCAGATACATTTAACATGCATGCCCTCAACAGCACTATAACCCTCATGTACAGTACCACTCATAGGCACTCTTGCATCCAGTGCATGCAATTATCATGTATACACAGCACAGCATAGTACTATATCCTTTATGTATTGTAGCACTCATGGGCACACATACATCCAACACATGCATTCCGCATGCGCAGACTGTACGGTTCAGCATTATCCCTGTACTGTACCCTTCCCAGGCACACCCAGAACAGATACACCACTCATGTGCTGGCCCAGTGCTTAATTTGAGTTGGTGGTTTCCGGTGCTCAGCACCAGCACTTTATTGTCAACACCAGCTCTTACAACAGCCTGCCACATGGTGGCACTGTTTGTCTTATTTTTTTGAGGAGCACAACAGCTGTTTTTGAATAATTAAATATACATTGAAATCAAATATACATGCGACCCAATGCTATACAAATAGCTTGAGCAGCATGTATTAGTTATTTTAATGAATATTCAAAGTCTGAATTATCATACTTGTATGAGTGTGATGGCTAGTAGTGATAGTGCTGTCATTGGCAGCGCTAATAGAAGCAAGCTACAGTGGCCTCCTAACAAGGGCCCTTTTTTCACAAATTAAGCATGGAGCACTGCACAGCACGGTACACCAAACTGAGGCAAGCCAAGGGTGAGTTAAACACACATCAGTGGAACAGTAACTGACTGAGCCTGTGGGCCTCACTGTAGTTGCACAGGTTAAAAAGGACCTGCTCAATCCTATTGATCACTATATGGTATGGTACAACCACAACACAGCTTAACTCCTGGTAAAAGCAGCAACCTCTCCCCACTATAGGAGTAGCATGTTGGGCATTTGTCTCAGTCCAACAAGGCCACAATCCATGAGGCACACCTGTGTCATGATGCACATGCATGATCTGCGTTTGCCTGTCACAACAAAAATCAGCATTAGGGATCCAGATATCAGTACAGTTGGGGCACTTAGCGCAGGGTTTGCATACCCATCACCATGCTGGGAACTTTCCACCTCAACATGGACCAACAAGGGCTTGAACCCGGGATCACCTGGTCAAACAGACTATTACAGTGGAATCAAGGCAATAGTTCACTGAGACACACGAGCCAGCAATGGCCCCATCGTTTAGCCATGCTGAAAGAATTATAATGCATTACCATCATTCAGGTAGCATCTATGCTCAGCCTTGATGAATAAACCCAGTGAGTGCACTCACTAGGTCTTTTACAGAGATTTCATAGGCATCCCCAAGCAGGCTCAGCAAGATATCTGTTCACACATAATGATCAAAGTCAAAGTCAAACTGCTTTTGGTCTGACATTTCTCTAGCAGCTTCACAGAGGAGAGTGGTGAAAATTACCGCTCCAATGGCTATTTAAAGCTGGCTTTCTTTTTTGTTTTCTTTGTGTTGTGCAAAGACAGCTTTGACCCTTTTTATTGGAATAGCATTAGGTCCAGGATAGAAGTCCATCCTGCAGCCGCAATGTCTGGTCACTGTTAGAAGGATTCTGGACACACAGAAAGTGGATGTTTAATTTTATGTCATGTTAATGTATTGGTTTTGGCCAGCAAGTAAAAGCAAGAGCAAGTGAAAAGACAGAGATTATGTACCACTAGGTAATAGAAGTGCAGGTCTGCAGAGCACTTTGCTCATTATGCACTGAGCCCCGGCAGCAAAGCACTTGGAGAAAACGCTGTTAACAGAAACTCTTGCCTTACCATGGTCTTTGCCCTATGTCTGAGGAGTATAAAAAGTTCCCTGAGTGTGACTGTTGCTGTTACATGGAAGTAGCTATCATTATTGCAGCATGGGTAATGGCTCCAGGATCCAATGTTCTGAGGGACTCACATCCCCACTATGAATGCCTTTATCACACAACCTAGAGGCACTGATGGCCCATTTTACTTGCTTAACAGCCTTGCTACCCCACTTGTATCTCTTTAAGGAGCAGGGGTGGAGTAAAAGGTATTAAGGGGTGCAGGTATTCAGGTTATATAACAAAGTGTGCAAGCACAGTGTGGTGATGTGGGTGCAATACCACAACTGATTGAAAGAACAGAGGTCTGGTGCTCATGTGCATGCATTGCCCTATTTCAAGGAATATAACAACGGAAATTGCAGGTGCTGCCTATCATTTACTGTCTTATTTTAAATGTGAACATCTGACCATAAAACAAATGTTACAAATGACCGAAATGTGTCCTTCTGATTTGAGTTCTTTTTATTTTGAAATATTTTATTTTATATTTTTAGATCTCAACCTTTTGGAGATTTGATGAAAAACTTTTTTTAAGACCTTATGTACAACAACAAAAGACTTGCTATTCAAACAAAGAAAACTTTTTTTGTCATGAATGAAAAGTTTTAGACTTTTTTAGACAATATATACAACATACATTCAATCATACCACTCACAAACCACACTATTTACATATATACATACACAACAAAGAACATATAAATCGTATCTACAATGTAATCACTTTGATTTACAAAGAAGCCTAGAAAACAATCATATTTTTCAAAACATTTCAAAAATAGATAACACCGTTTTTTGGGGTTTTTTTTACAGGCTTTTCAAGCCACTTACCAATATAAGATACAAATGCAAGAAAATCACCTAAAGCCAGTATTTTTCCCCTTATCAGCACATACTTTAAACAGTTAAAAAAAGAAGAAATCATTTTAAAATGTGTTCTACCACTGCCTCAATGACCCTTAACAGATATACAGCCAGATTCATCAACGGAAATTCGGCTCGCAAAGGGCCAGATTTTGAGAATCTGGCCCTTTGCGAATGCAATTTTTGCCTTTGGGATTCATCATCCCAAATGCAAAAATCGCTATTATAGAATTCGCAAATTTGCGAGGAATTGCATTTATGGAATCTCCATTTGAGATTCCTTAAATGCAATTCATGAAACATTTAAAAATTGTGAATTCGCTATTTTGGGACGCTATTTACCGCGAAGTCAAACCTCGTCGTAAATAGCGGAATCTTAGAATCTTAGAATCTTAGAAAAATGCACTTAAGTGCATTTTTTTAAGTTGTATGTTATACACACACACATGTCCTTGGGACATGTGTGTGCGTAACACCAGCATCCAATATCATTTCAGGGGTGAAACTAGATGTCCTTTGGACACCCCTGCACCCTTGAAATCGCAAACTCAACATGCGATTCGCTAATACCGATTCGCACATTGATATGTCTTCCCATTCATTTCTATGGGCCTTTAGGCTCATAGGAATGAATTGGGAGTTATTCCTTATTTGCGATTAGCAATTAGCTAATCGCAAATAAGGAAGCTGTAGAAATCGCAATAAATATTGCGATTTCTACATGAATCCCGTTTTGCGAGTCTGTAATAGCGATTCCTTAATAATCGCTATTACAGACTCGCAAAAGATGCCGATGATGAATCTATGTGATAATTATAGGAAACAAAGAAGACCGAAAGGCCACGTTAAAACTGAATACATACGATTACATATAAGGTTCCACTTCAGATCACGGTCGTGTCTTTGCAGAATCTTAAAATGCATCCGATATTTTTCCCATGAAAGGGTGGCAACCCCTCTCACTTAATGGCACTACCATTTATTGAAATGGTGTGTTGGAGTCCTTAGGCTATCTTGCAGTTAGTGAGGGAGGGATGCAGACTTTCAGCAAAAGCCTGCTCATCTCTCAGCAGGTCAGCTGGCCGTTCCCCCATCCCACATGCCAGTAATAGCAGTTTGTTGTTGAATGCTCCAACAGGGTGCAGACTGGAGAATAAAGAGGGGTAGATTATGCCCCTGTTGGTGTCAACAGCCCAGTGACAGGGTCGAGGGTCCAGCAACACGGGCAGTGCACGTAAGCATGATGCAGCAAGGGGGGATGGGCATGGACAAGCCCCTGCGACCTGCAACCTGCGCAGTGTATTTACAGGTCAGAGAAGAAGCGGTGCTGCCTGGGAAACAAGGGTGTGGCCATTCCACCTTGCCCACCTGGCCCAGTCAGTTGCACAGGACATGAGTCTGGCCCGATATAACACACATCCTGGCTGGTTCATGCATAATGTTCCTGAGAGAAAGAGGGTGTGCAGTCTAATAAACAAGGCTCAATTAGGGCCCAGGATCTTTAGGGGGATAAACATAATTTTGGGGCACCTGGCCCGCTATGCCCCCCCATAGCTATTGCCCTGTTTAGGTCCACAGGAAGACTGAAAAACATGTAGGGTGTAGGACTACGCACAAGGTCACCAAGGTATTTGGAATGTGCAGACCCCTTCCTGGTGGTTTCTCCGGTAGTGGCTCCTCCAAGAGGAGGGGTGGTTGCCTCCGACCTCCAACTGCAAAAATGGAAACATAAATTGATAATAAACCAAGTTTATTAGCATTTTATTTTTCTCTCCCTGGTGAGTTTTGGGGCGGGAACATCGTGAGGGCATTCATGAAGGGGCAGTGGTGGGCAGTTGTCAGTGTGCATGAGTGTCTGGCAGGGCATCTCAGGACGGCCAAACCGACATGTGCACTGAAGTTATCTCCAAACTGAGCTGCTTTGCCGGGTTGGCGATAGCAGGCACAGGTTCACAGTCTCTCTGAGAGCAGAAATCGAGGGTGCTCAGGACAATCTTGATGCTGCTCCGATGCTACTGAGAGCACCATCAAGATTGTCCGCAGGGGTCTCTGGGGCCCTCGCTGGTGAGGAGAAGAAAAACGACTATGCAGCAGGTAAGTTATTTTTCATTTGTATATTGTTGTTGTTGTACCCCCCCATCCGCCACTCAACCCTGACACCAGCCACTACTAGGTTTCTCCAGGACACTCACCTTTACAAAGGTGCACCAGGGGGTCTATGTTGGAGCCAGGTGCAAACCTAGTGAAATCTCAGTCCCAGATGTTTCAGCATTTTTTTTTCTGATTTATTTTTATCATGGCATCTTTACAAATTCTTTTACTTTGGCCCCATACAATGCACAGGTTTTTATTGAATAAAATGCTTTTGATTTTCTCCATAGACAAAGGATCCTACTTATTATATTGTCATATGACTGTCTCCTCAACTCCCATCCTCTGTCGCGAAAACGTGTCTGTGCCAGGACCACACAATTTTGCTTCTAAAGTTGGCAACTTTGAGGTCCCACTACAAGGTTCAATGAAAGGCCACACCTGTGCGACTGTGTCACTTTTTCACTCAATAAATAGCCTGGTATTCGCTCTCTGCAGCATCTAGTAGGGCTCTTGTTAAAGTAATACTTTGTAAAACAAAATAAATACATATATGGTTGTGTTCTGAAATGTCCAATCGAGGATAGTGAACAACACAAACTTGTGGCAGTAAATAGGGGCATTAGGGGCTAGAGAGTGCAGGTACCGAGGTGTTTTTAGGGCTGCAGAAGTACGAAAAGAGTGCAGAATTTTGAGCTTCCAGTTGTGAACATCTTACATCTCTTGCTCACTGCAGCCCCATCTGTATCTTGCTTGGCAGCATGATAAGTGTATTCGAGCCGGTATTCAAAAATAAGCATTTGCAATGCAATAGGTCTCACATTTGCGAGAATTTGAGCTATTAGCATTGTAAATGACAATGCCTTTTATTTATATGTTTTGAAAACCTGCAAGTGGTGTATAAACATACACTTTGTACTTATAGTCCTTGTTTGCGAGAAGCAAGGGTGGCAGTAAAAGAGGCGCAGCTGAGTTCAAATCCCACACACATCATGGTATAATGTATATAGACTGCAGTATAGCTGGTAATCTAAATTTTGACTGTGCAACCTGCTGCTCATTAATCTACTGAGCATTATATAAAGCTACTTGAGTGAAACTCGATACAGAATGGCGATCAGCATATCTTAGTAATGACACAGCTACTATGCTTTCGTTTGTTGTCCAGCTCCCTTCCCTAACCTCTCAATAACATTATAAAGGCACTTTAAAAACATTGGACCCACCACAATGTTTTCTGGAAATGAACAGGTTTCCTTTTTAAATGCAAAACCAATGCGGCTTCTTTGTTAGCAGGATTATTGCGAGGCAAGAACAAACCCGTTGGTCAAAAAAGTCACCACAGTCACGGTGCCATCTCAAAGCACTTAAAACCTCTTTAAGGAGGTTTTGAGCCACCGAATAATAGCTGTGTAAAAAGTTCAGAAGCATAGCATGTATTATTTTAAAAAACTCTACAGTTTTAGCTTTCGTAATGATGGAGCAAGGTTTCATACGTAAAGAAACTTGCTCGGATTTTAGCCCTCTCGAAGTAACATATAACGAACTAACCAACATGTTTTGTGAGTACTAATAATTGCACCATACGACATTTCAGTATGTAGGGGAAGCTTGCTTATCTGCTTTTACTAATAGGTAACCCGAGTGTCTTAGTATGGCCGCGAAAACACGGGCACTCTTCTGCGCATGCGTCTACTGCATCTATGTAGTGTGGCGTACTTTCGCTTTTGGTGAGAATTTTTTGCAGCTGCGCACTAAATTCTAAGATGGCCGCTTAGAACCTTAGATGCTAATGCATATGCTATTGCTTAAACTAAACCTTGTGTGTTTTGCTTAACTATTAATGCAATAGATAAACTAAAGTAATGGGGTTAGAGTAGAAATAAGTGGTATGAAGTGCATTCGTTGATTTTCATATTCTAATGTGTCCTTCTTTGACTTTATTAATAGCTCATATTTGGGCCTGAAGGGTGCCGTAAATCTCCATATTGAAATTGGTGCGCGTGCGCATTCAACCATTGAAACTCTGCCAAGTCTCACTTTACCAGCGATGTGCCTGGGAACCTAAACCCATGACCTGGAGAAAGGAAGAAGAGCTAAAAATGTATTAACATTGTATATTAAATGAAAATAATGTTGCTGAGTGGAATAAAAGACATGGGAAAATAACATTATGGGTGGGAAGTTTGCTTAATTAAAATAAGGGAAAATGACTTTATACTGGTATGGTGTGATGACCTCTCCCTGTCTTTCTGACTAATCAAATAAAGGGAATATACGAATTTGCAACATTGGGGGATGGTACCTACCCTGAAAATTGGTATAACTAAGGTAAGCTCAGTCAGTTAGATGGTCCGACTTGTCACAGACCTGTCACTGACCCAACGTATGCTGAAGGAGAATCGAGAGCAGAGTTCTGGTCGAGCACTTTGACAAAAAGAATCAAGAGTTTGCTGAGGGAGAAAAATCGATCTACCCAGTCGGGGTCCGAGAGTAGCTGTAGAGAGGGGTGTAATGCTGACGTTGCACTTAGCAGAGATTACCTGTCACTTGCCCTGTCCTGTTAGCTCCTGAATAGTCTGGAACCCTTTGCTTTCCCAGCCCTTGGCCAGGGGTTGGTCCTTGCACCATTCTAGGGAAATATAAATTCCGTCTGGTATGTCCTTGTGCTTTTTCCCTTTTCCACCCTTCCCAGGTACCAATGTCTAAAATTCTAATTAAGTCTCCAGAGATTTTCGCTTTGATCTATATTCTTATTCTTGAGAAATGGTTGAATTGTTTATACTCAGTGCTTAATTTGTGCCGGTGCTTTCCGGTGCTTAGCACCAGCACTTATTTCTCAGGGCCGGGTCTACCCTCCACATGGGTCTTACCGGTGAATGTCGTAAAATAGTTCAAATTGGATGCTGCATACCTTGCACATTCCGCCTCTCTGGAGAGGCTCTGTTCAAGAGCACACACGGAGCAGCAGTGCCCAGCAGCAGCACAGTTAGTCAACAGTTAAAGATCTGCTTTCAGACGCAGTGCTTCGCTACAAATTTTACAAAGAATCTGCCCAGCAGGAAGTGAGGTGGAAGAGGCGCGGGGCCGAGGACTCGATTGGACTTGTTGTCGGTCTGTGTGGCATCCCTCTCAGCATAGAATGAGACTGAGTGAACTGCTGCCTGTGAACTGCATGCACAGCAGGAAGGCAATACATTAATAGTACCAGCAATGGATAGGCAGGATGGCACATCATGGACGACGGCCTCACCCCCACAGTGACTTTCACTGAGGTTAGTCATGACCACACCACGGAATCATCACAGCATCGGGCGCTGCGGGGAGACTGCCAGCAGTGCTGCACAGCAGTGCGCCTGCAACCCCATGCAGTGCTGCGGCTCATCGAGGCCGCCGCTGGTGCTCGCATCGCTATCTGTTGTGCAGCCATTTGGTGTTTAGTCTGTAGCCTCTCATCCAGTAATGCCACTCGAATACGGACCAGGCCCAACTGCTGAAGAGAGCTTGGTGTCTGCAGAGCCTCATAAGGCTGGCCCGCAGCATGGATCGCTCTCTCTGCTTCAGTTTCAGGTATTTTATTCAAATATAGTTAATTATTTTAACCCGTTAACATGTCGCTGTTGAATGACTCTGAGCCTGCTCCAACTCCTGCTGACTGCTCAGGTGAGGCTGCGCTTGGGACAGTGCCGCGACGGGCTTAGCTGGAGGGATGAGGAAGAGATCACTGCAATCAGCACTACAGTTTGTGTAATTTGAAAGGACAGGCCACGCAATTGAGAGCTTTGACAGTACACCCATTTCTAGAGCTCATGTGTCCCTTTAAAAATTGTTTGTAAGCGCTGACAGTGACTGTGCTTTATTTGACCTGTGCTGCCCTGCTCTCTATCGTACCTGGGGTCGAAAAGGTCACTTGTTTGTGTGGTAATGAAGTGGCTAAAGTCTGTGCAGAGCGTCATTTATTCTACTAAAAAATCGAGAAGAGGGTCTACTTCTACTACAAAGTCTTTGCTCAGCTTGCCTAGACGGTTAATTCCTACCAGGTGTACCTTACCACAGAGTCTGCTGTAGTAGGAATAACACCTCCGTTTTGCAAGAAACACGACTGTCTGTCCTGTTTAATTTTCATTGATAGGACATTAACTGTGTTACGTTATTCTCTTTTTCTGTGCTATGCAGACATAATTTCATTGCATATTACAAGAAAGCAACCCTCTGAAGTATTATATATTGCATTGATATGTACACATTGATTAATTCTCTTAAATTAATTATACATTCCACAGAAATAGGTTAAAACATGTTCTTATCTGAAATGTACACAGCATACGTAAAAAGCTGTGCTGCGCTCAGAAATATATTTAGTATATCAAGGACTAAGTGAGCTGCAACAGTCTTCGTAGTTTACTCATTCTAATGCTACTTTTAGTGATTCCTGACTCACATGTAAATACTGCGTTCCTAAAATTAAAAATTGCACATAACAAGAGACATGCAGTACATATATCACTGCAGTTGTGTTTGTGTGGGAAGGGCTTTGCCTGCACCGGATCCTCCTTTTACTAGGGTCATCATATTAGCTTTTCTCCCTAAAAAGACCACTGTGTGGTGATATACCACTTTCTCTATGCTGCCTCTTGTGGGTCTTGGTATGTTATAAGGCATTTTACTGGGTAACAGAACTTTTCTGTTAATTCTGATGCTTAAGGGAATTAGAGGACTTCATTTATATATTTATTTATAAAGTTTTATATAGCGCAAACATGACCCACGGAGGTATCAGAGCACTGTGCAATTGTTGAACATTAGATTGTTGAGGTAGTATACATAGATTCGGTATTCGCCATTCAGTACAAAAGAGATAGATAGGAGTATATGGGTAGCATAGGGGGATTTTTTGCTAGTTCAAATGATGCGAGCCAGGACTGCAATTCCCAGAATGTAGTAGATTTGTTGTTGAATGAAAACCTGCAACAGGAGCAAGGCATCCTTGTAACATGGGGTTATATAGTCACCGTACTAATGTCCATCACTGGATCCCCATTATCTCATCTCTAACTAGATTATGGGATCTCTTCTCTATAAACATGATGAGTAGAAGGGCATGGATCTGTCAACCTGCATTCACAGAAGCAGTGCTTATGGATACATAGAGCTGTCAGAAGCGGCTGGAACTCTCCCCCTCATGTCTTCCTTCAGTAATGTGCCGGTCAGCCCAGATCCAACAGCAACTACTTTACTTTCAGCACTGCTCCGCAGCATCACTGTCAACAGAGTCTTTAATTCTGTGACAGGCTGCCTGTGGCTGGTGCAATCTGGTGCCTGCTGCCGGGCTGGGCACGTAGGCACCTCTCGCCAAATGGGGTGGACTGCTCAGCTCTGGTTAATGGTTTTTATTAGGGTTGAGGATGCTATCCTAGTCTTGAAATAATAACATGCAGCCTGGCTGTGACCTATGTGTGCCTCAGCCTCACTCTCCAGTGTAATTTCTAATATTTATATTGCTCGCGAGAAAGTGTCACTCATAATCGTTGAATTGTCACTTATGATTACATTGAAATTATGAAAATGTCACACATGGCAATCTGGAACTGTGGCAGCTATGTGCCCATGCTCCTGCATAAGGCTGATGATGGAACATCGTTCTCCCCGGTTTTAATCTATTTCCTCCTGCTTTAAAAGTTACATAGTCCCCAAGGCAGACTCAGCCTTCTGGAACAGGCACCTTCCCCCACTCTCTGACTTCCGCCCACCTCTCCGCTTCCTGCCCCTGTTATGTTATGTTATGTTAATTTCGATTTATATAGCGCCAAATCACCAACAGGTCTCTTAGCGCTTGCTTTGGGAACCCGTCCTGGCTTTCCCTGCGAGATAACCCCTACTGGACATCCCCAAGGTGAAGACCAGGCATCCCATCCCGGTGGGGCCGTAGTGGAGATTAAGCAAGCTATTGCCCAGAGTTGCAGAGTGTGAACCCATGATTCGAGTAGGCACCGAGGCGAGAATTATCGAGTCCGTGGACATTTTTGAGCTCAAGACCCTGCCGCGCCGGGAATTGAACCCTGCCTCCTCTAACCAGTGAGCCACACTTCTCCATGACTGCCCCTGACAGGAAACATCCTTTAAAACACGGTGTTTACACCGCGCGACCTTTATGACGCAGCTTTTACAACGCAAGTCGTTACCATGACTTGCGCTGGAGGGCGCCCTTGCTTAAGGAATGGTTTGATTTTCTATTCCAACACCTTCCCTACTGTTACGTGGGCTGGAGTTGGAATAGAAAATTAAATTAATCCACAATCCAGCGCCCTCCAACGCAAGTCGTTGTAAGAACTTGCGTTGTAATGGCTGCGTCATAAAGTACCGCGATCAAAATGATCGCGTTGTACTGACATACATCCCATCTGACATCACTCTAATAGTGACAAAATGCAGTATTCTCTTTTCTAGATGGAGCAGCATATACCGTAATAATATTTGGAAATAAATAATACAGTGGCTCCCGACCTGCTCCTCTCGAAACTTATTTTTTCCATAAATTAAGCACTGGGGTGGAGCAGCTAGATTAAGTGGGTGGAGCCATTGGTTGAAGTGGGTGGAGCCAAGGGAAGTGGGGGTGGCCTCCTAGAAATGTTTGAGCACCTGCACTTCATATTTTACAAATTAAGCACTGTTTATACTAGTACTTGACTCACCAAATATTGCATAGATAACGTGTTTAAAACTGCCCCGAGTCTGTGGTTATTTTATGATAAAAGTAAATAGTCATACTACCTATTATTCTAACTGCAAGATCTATGTTTCTCAGTGGTTATAAAAATAAGTGACAAGGAACTTGGTAAGTTGGTGTTCAGGTATACTGTATAAAACTTCTGATAGGCAGGAATTAAAAGAGATTACCAGTTTTGTTAGTGTGTATGTTAACGGGCCCAGGTGAGTATTGTTTGTTTTTTACAAATATCCAGAGCTGGTAATCTCGCGCCATCAGTATGAAGATCTCATCTACAGTTGGGTAAGTGAATGTTCTGTATTTCTTTTAAAATCATCAATTGGTTGTGTAAATTCAAAAATGAAAAATGGCAGTAAAAACATGTATGTCTCACATATTTAACAAATTTACAAACATTGACTGTATTCGGTAAAGAAGAAATGTTATAATGTATTTATTTGACCTTCTATCAAACAGCAGGGATAATGTTATATGGATGGGTTAATTCATGGCAAACAGCATACTTAAAAAAAGCAAAAGCTGAATATGTATTCTGCTCAGTCATGAAGGTGATAAAGGCCAGTGGCAAGGCAAGGTCCTAGTTGGCAAAGTCCAACATAATAGGATTCTAAATACAAAGTGCAAGGGTGCCTGTGTTGCATGCAGGATTATTTTGTTCAGGAAGGGGCATCTTCCTGCACAAAAACAATCCTGAGAGGCATATTCCTCTTATCTAAAGGTAGTTCTCCTCGTTACACCTCCCCTATAAAGGTGAAGCATTTTGGCGCATTCCCAGGTTTTCCAGTTCTGCTAAACGGGAACAGCAACACACAGCCCATGGAATGCCTTCTCAGGGCAGGGTAATGCAGATCAGCAATTTGCACTGCATTGCGTTACTATAGATATATGAAGGCACTCATGGCCACACAAAGTGGCCTTTGCACTGCTTCATAAATTTAATTTTTGAGTTGCGTTGTGCATGCATTAAATTACGTGGTGCAAGTGCGACGACTGGCCTCATAAATACGGGCCCTTTGATTTTGTTTGATTCATGTTTTATCTTTTTGAATACCCCATAGGCTCAGTCAAGTAACGTTACTTCGATCTTCCACTGTAGGCTCAGGTTTTGTCTTGTTCAGAAGGTAAAGACTGGCATATAAGATATATTCCAAGGTTGACACATTTTCTGATCAGGCCTGTGTTTTTCACAAACGAAATCGATTCAAAAGTCTATTTCTCACATTTCGTGCTTTTTACAAAAAAGTGATCCAGTTACTAGATTAAATATATCACTCTTGACCACCCCCATTACAGAGTTAGGTCTACTAACGCTCGCCTGCTAAAAATCTCCAAGGTTCAGTGATCTAGGATGGGTGGACGCTCTTTTGCTTTTCTTTCTGTTAAACTCTAGATTGCTCTTCCTTTCACTCCGCTCTATTGGTAACAAAGACTGTCTTATAAAATTATTGAAACATGCATGTTTTGATCCGAATGATCATTCTGTAATGTGTGGGGCGATGCCCCTTGTAAGTAGCTGTCGCACTGTACCACTTACTTCATTGATTAATTGATTAATTCATCAATTCGTTCGTTCATTCATTCATATGCTCTGTAGCACTGATTTCAGGATCAGCTAATCTGCCCCTTGGTTTTTCTATAGCAGGAGTATTACAGCGTGAGCGACAACATGTAGTTTGACAAGCATGTGTGGTCCTTCAGAAAATGCATGCATTAGTGCCGCTGCCAGCACTTCCGAAGGTCGTCGTTTGGCGAAACGCAGGGCTATCAAGTCTTCATTGCACCTCATGTCCCTTTCGTTGCGTATACTATACTCCCTGCCCTTTTATCTCACTCTTGCTGGTTCTTCGTCACATCCCTGTTTCTCCGTTTGTCACTTTTTCCCCTGACTTTCTCTTCTTCTAACCTTGTTGTGGATCAAATTCTGATGGTGGAGAGTAAGTAAAGTACTTGTCCCCAGAAAACATTGACTTGCGCTTGAAATCTATTGGCTTTGCCAATGCTTGTTTAACCTCCACACACAGATGGCCACTTTATTCACACACGCACGTGCAGAAGAAATCAGCGAGTTACTGTTTTGTGTTTTTTAAAGCAAAAATATATTTACTTGATGGTCGCTGTGGTGCATACATATGTACTTAGACCATTTTTGAATGTTTTTTTTTATAAGCAAAAAAAAAATGACCGCCATGCATGGTAGTCATTTTAGAGAGTTTTAAAAAAAAAATAATCTTAATTTACCTTTCCAAGGTAGTCGACAGACATTTTGGAACAGTAAATTAAACGTGTATTGGTAAATGCTGTAGGTTTTACTTTACCTGTGTGATTAATAATGAGCTGTTTTTTGTTGTATTGTTGTAAATTGTACCTTGCTGAGTAGTTGTACAATATAAATTACAGAAAGTCTGTTAGAAAATGCATGCATGAGCTATGAAGGTTTTTTTATCTACAGGCTGCTGGATATTGGTTTATGAAGACTGGTAGTCACTGAACGAGGTGAGCCTTGTGTGTCTGGGCAGGATGCCGTCTTGCTGATAAACTGTTTCGGTCCATCTGGGTAATGTGTGACAGTGCAGTATGGTTGTAGGCTTCTGTGGAATTTTGAATAATAGCGTTTTCGTTTTTTTGAGTGGATGACATGCTCATCCAATTGAAAGAGCTTATTAACATATAAGTCAGCCATCGACGAATGCCGTTCACAAACTGCCTTATAACAAAGCAATGCAATTAAATCATAATCAGCGAAGTAAGGACAGGTGGGAATACCATCTGCCATTGCCATATTAACCGGAAAGTTCACTGTGCAGTTTTGAAATAAACAGCTTAGTGAAACAAAACATTAAAATATCGCATTAATGCAATCATGTCTTTATTTCAATTAAAGTTCATCTCACGGATTTATCTAGTCTTTCTCTGTTTTGAAAATAATTGTGATGGGAGCCGGGTAAGAACATTGAAGATAAAATGAATCACATCTCCTGGGCAGTCTTCATAAACCGTTCCTCAATTCAGTAGATGAATGTGCATTCGTGTGGTATGTTAAGTGAGTTAACAAAGCCTGGTCATTTGCAAAATTCATTTCAATACCAATGCGGCTTGCCGAAATTAGAAATTTACAAAAGAGTTTTTGTTTCCCTTATAAGAAACTTTTAAGCAGCCCAGCCTTCCATAGTGTGATTTAATTTGGAGTAGTGTTTCTCCCACGAAGTCTCTGTGAAGCTTAGACTCTCGGTCAAAGGTCAGCACTCCAGCACCCCTCAGCAGCCTCGCCTGACCCCAGCGCCTCCATGAGCCTCCTGGTCCCTGGTTTGACTCTGCAGCCCACTTTGCGGTACTGCTTCTGCCTTAGCACTTGGGGTGGTTGCTCCTTGTAGCCTTGACCCCTCTGTGAGTCCCCTTCTCTTCTGTACCCCGTTTCTCCACTGCGGCATTGTGTAACCCTTCCAGGCTTCCTCGCTGTTTTCCTACAGTTTTTTCTGCCGCTCCTGCCCACGCGGCCCGCCCCCCGATCCAGCCCGCTCCTGCCCCCTCACTGCTCCTGCCCCCACCCCTACTTATGGCGACCGCTGCGGAGGAGCGAGTGTGAAGCCTTGACCCTCGGTCAAAGGTCAGCACTCCAGCACCCCTCAGCAGCCTCGCCTGACCCCCGCGCCTCCGTGAGCCTCCTGGTCCCTGGTTCGACTCTGCAGCCCGCTCCGAAGTTCTGCTTCTGCCTTAGCACTTGGGGTGGTTGCTCCTTGTAGCCTTGACCCCTCTGTGTGTCCCCTTTCTTTCTGTACCCTGTTTCTCCATTGCAGCATTGTGTAACCCTTCCAGGCTTCCTTGGTGTTTCCCCGTTTTTTTCTGCCGCTGCTGGCCTCGTGGCCCCGCCCACCTATCCAGCCCGCTCCCGCCCCCTCACTGCTCCTGCCCCCACCCCTACTTATGGCGACCGCTGCACGGGCGCGCTGCTGGCGCGCCGTCCATCTGCTCCCGTCCGTGCCTGGACCACACCCAGCTCCAGAACCCCTGGACCCCGTGAACGCCACAACGCCAGATGCCAATACGATGCCAGCACCCTCCACGCACTCAATGCTGGCAAAGACAACACCTGCTTCTAGGCCGCCCCGAAACGCACCCACGGACCCTTCTCTCCTGACGCACCAGCCACTTCACCTGCGACAGAGCCACCAAACCCCCAAGGACCGGACCCAACCACCTCCGCTGCATACTTCTCAACACCCCCTCGGCACGCAAACACGCCGTCGAGCTCTGGGACCTGCTCGACACCTCCGCCCCTGATGTCGCCTTCCTGACCGAAACCTGGTGGAACGACTCCTCGGCACCCGACATCGCCATAGCTATTCCGGACGGCTACAAGATCACCCGCAGGGACCGCGCCAACAGTATCGGAGGAGGTATAGCCATCGTCCACAAGTCCACCTTCAAGGCCTCCACCCACGCAGACGACACCCTCAAGACCGCCGAACACCTGCACTTCCGTATCCACACCAACCCCAACACCATCCCCAGAGGAACACTCCTCTACAGACCCTCCGAACCCTGGGCACCGTTCAGTGACTCCATTGCCAACCTCGCCAGCACCCATGCACTCACCTCCATGGACTACATCCTCCTCGGGGACCTGAACTTCCACCTCAAGAACAACAACACTGCCAACTCCGCCACCCTGATCAACAACCTCGCCAACCTCGGTCTCAAATAACTCGTCACCGCACCCACCCACGCCGCCGGCCACACCTTGGACCCCTACTTCTCCACTAGCACCCACGTCGCCTTCAACCACACCACCGAAACCCACTATACTGACCACAACTGCATCCACTTCACCTATAAGAAGCCAATCACACACCACCACACCCAACAGCTACCCCGCCGCTGCTGGAGTAAAGTCACTGAAGATCAACTGACCACCACCCTTGCCCAGAACCCACCAACCAACCCCACCAAACCAGACACCGCCGCCCGCAACCTCAGACAGTGGATCGACAACTGCGCCAACACCCTCGGACCACTCAAGAAACCCTCCATCAACCACGCCAGCATGAAAACCACCTGGTTCACCGATGACCTCAAGACCTCCAAACACGCCTGCCAGAAACTGGAGAAGAAATGGCTCCACGAACGCACACCAAACAGCCACGCAGCCCACAAGGATGCCATCCACAAACATCACCACCTCATCAGACTTGCCAAGAGATCGTCCTTCAAAAACTGCCTGGATACCAATGCACACGACAGCAAAGAGCTCTTCATCATCGTAAAAGAACTCTCCAACCCCAGCGCCAACGCCAATGACATCCCGCCCTCACAAGAACTGTGCGACTCACTGGCTCCTTCTACCACCGAAAGATCGCTAACATCCACAACAGCTTTGAAACCATGACCACACCTGACTCCACCCCTATGAACACCACCCGCACCATCCGCCTGACCTCCTGGACCAACGTCAGTGACGACGAGACCCGCAAGGTCATGAACTCCATCCACTCTGGATCATGTTCAAGGAAGCCGATGTAGCCATCGCACCCCAGCTACGAAAGGTCATCAACATCTCCTTCGAAACAGAGACATTCCAGGAAAGCTGGAAGCACGCCGAAATCAAAGCCCTCCTCAAGAGGCCCAAGGCGGACCCCAAGAACCTCAAGAACTTCCGTTCCATCTCCCTGCTCCAGGCAAAAGTCACCGATAAAATCGTCAACGCACAACTGGCCCGCCACCTCGAAGACAACAACATCCTGGACCCGTCCCAGTCCGGATTAGGATGAAACCACAGCACCGAGACAGCCCTTATCGCCACAACAGACAACATCAGATGCCAACTGGACAACGGCGAAACATCAGTCTTCATCCTCCTGGACCTGTCAGCCGCCTTCGACGCGGTCTGCCACCGCACACTAGACACAGCCTCCAAGAAGCTGGAATCCAAGAGAAGGCCCTCGACTGGACCTCGTCCTTCCTCTCCGGCAAAACACAGAGAGTCCGCCTCCCACCCTTCCGATCCGAAGCCACCCACATCATCTGCGGCGTCTCCAGGGCTCATCCCTCAGCCCGACGCTGTTCAACATATACATGGCTCCCCTCGCAAGCGTTGCCCAACCAGCATAACCTCAACATCATCATCTACGCCGAAGATACCCAGCTCATCCTTTCCCTCACCAAGGACCCACACACCGCCAAAACCAACCTCCACGAGGGAATGAGGGCCATCGCCGACTGGATGAGAAGCAGCTGTCTGAAACTGAACTTGGACAAGACGGAGGTCCTCATCCTCGACCAACCCCCTCAGCCTGGGACAACTCGTGGTGGCCGACCACGCTGGGAACATCTGCGACACCGACCGACCACGCACGCAACCTAGGATTCGGCCTCGAATCCTCCCTCTCTATGTCAAAACAGGTTAACGCCATCTCCTCCTCCTTCTATAACACCCTCGGCATGCTCCGAAAAATCTACAAGTGGCTCCCGACCGAAAGAAGAAGAACAGTGACACAGGCCCTCGTCAGCAGCAGGCTAGACTACGGCAATGCACTCTATGGAGGAATCCTAGCCAAACACCTGTGCAGATTACAACGCATCCAAAACGCCTCAGCCCGACTGATCCTCAACGTGCCCCGCAGCAGCCACATCACCCCCCACCTGAGAGACCTACCCTGGCTCCCGGTCGACAAGAGGATCACCTTCAAGCTCCTCACCCACGCACACAAAGCTCTCCACAACGCCTACCTGAACAGCAGACTCAGCTTCCACATCCCCACCTGCCAACTCCGCTCCGCAAGCCTCGCCCTCGCCACTGTCCCCCACATCCAACGAAAGACCTCCGGCGGCATATCCTTCTCCTACCTCACCGCCAAAACCTGGAACAGCCTCCTGAACCACCTACGGCAGACCCAGGATCTACTCACCTTCAGAAGACTCCTCAAGTCCTGGCTCTTCGAGCAGTAGAGGCACCCCCCCCTCCGCGCCTTGAGACCCTCACGGGTAAGTAGCGCACTTTACAAGTTTCTTGATTGATTGATTCAGAGGGCTTCAATTCAAATTGTATAAAATGCCCAGGAGGTGATGGAATACTCCAACCAAGCACCATATTACTATAGCAAGTGTGTGGTATATTGCTCCATTTCTTCTTTTGTATTGGGCATTGCTGTCTTCAAGAAGCTCAATATAACTGTGTGTATTTTGCCTACATACACATCTATAGACAAAATCTGAGTAACTGATTTTTTCTGCAGCAAAGCAGGCCTGGCCACTGCAAAAAAACCTTACAACAAAGTAGCCCACCCTGCCAAAATGTAATACGTTTCAAATAGCACCTGCTTAAAAATTAGCATCACCTAAGCAGTTTGTGCATTTTGGCTCAGTGGAATGCATTAAATGATACTGCAGCAGTGCAGGTTCAATTTTGTAACATTTGCATTGAACAATCAAGTATTCCATGATGGCGGCCGGTTGAGTGGCGGTAGCACTCCTCTTTCAAGACCATCATGCTATAATCACTTACCATCATTACTCTTCCTTTTTTGAATGGCCCTGATAGTTTATGTTAAAAATGTTAGTAGCATTAGGAACTCTGCCATAGTCGCACAGCTCTCTTGACGCTTCTCCCAGAGGTCTACCCTTTCTTGCTGCGTGGTGTGGAGTCAGGATGCCAGTATACTACACAAGTAGCCCAAGCCACCCAGCTAGCCCAAACAGTCCAGCCAGCCCAATCTGCGCTCCTTTTCCAGTGGCGTGATCCATTGACTGGCTGCAGATGACGTAACAGCCAACACAATAGACTTGACAGATGAAAAGGAGATGCCTTTCCACTCAAATCTGCGGCAGTCAAGGAAAAAACTGTGAGGTACAAGGCTGCCTCGATTTCCAACTTTTTTGTTGGATCAGGATCTGGATTTTCAGGTAAGAGAGGCAATGGGGCCTCCAAGAGAGTGAAGCATATAGCCACGTTATTGTTGATGAGCGTGCTTGTGTTGGAATGAATAATTCCATGGGCGTATCAGATAACCTGCCCAGAAACGTCCTGAATTAGGGGATGAGAGGGCTAAGGTGGGTGAGGATGTTATGTCTAATGACAAGGTAGTTGGAGCTGCGGATGATAACTCTGCTGTGGGCGAAGCCGCAGCTGATAAAGTTCTGCAGGTACAAAGTGATGTGCTATCCGAACCCCCTCCAGGCAAGGTCTGTGAAAATACTTTATGAAGGAACAGCCACAAGCTCTAATCATGGAGTGAAGGATATGGACTGTGAGATTCCAATTGGTACTTTGCTGTATGCAGGAACCCTGCAGAATGGACATGCCTCATGACAAAGCAGGAGAGTAAGGCAGGTTGGGTGCAAGCTTAAGTGGCAAAAACATAGATTTTTATAGCAGGACACATATTGACAGCCTGCGCATGAGGATGGAACAGGAAATCAGTGAGAAGTTTTAAACCCTGACTGACCTCTATATGGACCAATACAGACACCAGTATAAACAGCTGCGGCTCGGAAGTACTAGACCCTAACTGCACATCATGGGTTGTTAAGGGTGGGGCTCCTCAGACGGCACAAAAAGCAGCTCTTAGCCCATGCTGTAGAAAGGAATTGGCCAGTGCCTTGATGCAGGACTACTCCTCTGCTCAAGTGCTGACAAGCAATCCTTCTGCTATGCTACCCAGCTATGCACGGCCCAAGATTGAAGACATTCCCACACAATAGGCTATTTACCAGGGCATCATGGCTCATAGAGGAGAAGCTATTAAGCTTGTGCTGCTATGAAGAAACTTGAAAGTGCCATCCAAAAGTTATCAAGAATGTGCAATGTTAGAAGCCACAAAATCTCATGCTGCTGGCATGCAAGCTCAAATTAAGGATCATGATTTTCAACTTGTTGGTGTTCAGAGGAAAGCTGATTATATAGAGACTCTGCATCATCGTGAAAATCTATGTGTGCTTGGTATCAGAGAAGGTTCAGAAGGAAATGATGTGCAAGGATTTATTATTAAAAAAAAATAAGTCTGCTCTCCGCGACCTCAGGAAATAGAACTGGGAGACTGAAATACAGAGAGCAGGCAGATTTTCATGACCAATGAGATAATCATTAGCTGAGACACTAGGATGGGATACATAGATGAAGCCAAGAGCTATCTTAATTTTTGGGGAATTACTTACTGAGACAAAAAAAATATATGATAAGGCACAAACTGATTCTAAAAGGTAATCTAATTGACATACTTTTTTTCATCAGGACTGACTTCTACCACACCACAGTTATAAGAAGGAGGAGACTCTTACAGATGATTAACCCCTTCCAGGAGAAGGGCTGTGAAGCATTCTTATTAAACCCTGCTAGATAATTTTGTAAATTTAGAAATCAAGGCAAAATCATTTTTAGAAACATTGCAGTGGTATTATATTTGGGGCCCTTAAGAGATATGAGGCAGATATATTAATAATCTCACAGTTGTTTTTTTCCTTCTTTTATTTCTAGGGCATGGCCAAGTCCCTGTTTGTTATCACTGGGGGATCAGGGATGGGCTAAAATCGGTTGGCATGAGAGGATACTGAAGGACTGGGAACTTAAGAGAACATATATGTACATCCTGCTGGACAGGGAGGGGAGAGCAACTGTCGCAGATGCATCCAAGGGTGGCTTGAATGTGTAGGATCTGTTACATGGAGGAGACAGGGGCAAATGGGGGGCTTGCTGGGTTGGGAGGATGTAGATTGGGTGGGGAACGATAGGGGTTCACAATGCTCAGGGGTGGAGGGTATGGAAAAGGGGTAGATGGAGATTTGGAGGGGTGTTTGAGGGTACAGTCTATGGGGGAAGTAGCAGAATGAGAAAAAAAAGCGGAGATATTGATTGGTAAATACCAAAACACCTTATCTGTTTGTGATCAGATTTGTCACAGAATGAAAGTATCAAAAGCGTTGAATAGGCATACATGCCAGGAGTTACTTGTGGATGAATCGACAGGGCTTTTCCTCTCAGTCCGTTATAATGGGTCATGTTGTTAGGTTATGAGTGGCAACTATGAATGCAAGGTGTTGGAATGGCACAAAACAGTTGTTAAGATCTTTTAAGGCTGATTTTATCTGCATCCAGGAAACTCATATTCGGCATATGAAGGAACATTTATTGTATTCCAGGGGATTTGATTTGCTAGTTAGTATCACAGAAGAGTCTACAACCAAATGGGTGGCCATGTTAGCTAAAATAAACATGATTAACATAAAGCCTAAGTCCTCAGATAAACTTTTTTCTTTTTTTTTTTTTTTGGTGTTCAAACCTGCTTTATTGTACAGAGAAGACAATACACAGCTTCTTGCGCCTACAACCCGGAGGCCGGCAGCGTGAAAATCAGACATAACACAGCATTGTGGCCGGCATCCCGGAGGCCCGGGAGCGAGTCAAAGAATCAAGTGAAAGTAAAGGCGCTTCCAGCGCTGTAGGGCAATGGAGGATACAGTACAGTGGAACAGTATTTTCAGTTTTCATTTCTTAACGGTGAAAAAAACTTCCCAACATTAAACAAACTATGAGGCTATATGAACACACTTGGACGTGAAGGCCCGAGTCGATAGAGTAGTGCGGAGTATTAAGGTTATATATATCATGCCATGCATATAACAAAAACGTCCTAGCGATGTACAGTTAGTGATGCAGCAAGCATCATGTGTAGTGTCATGGATTGTTACTGAAAGTGAGGGAGGCGGGACTACAACGCAAGTGGCATAGAAGGCCCCCAGAGGCAGCAAGGGGACAGACGTCCCCACGAGAGATCAATGGCCATGAGCGTCATTTAGGGTGTGCTGTGCAGAGCGGGGACCCATGGCACGGGAAAAAGGAGACAACCCACCTCATAAAGGAGATGTAGTGGATATGTGTTGCTGAGGATTGTGGCTCTACTCTAAGTCCCAGAAGTGACACTAGTCACCAGCACGGTCCTCAACTGGTGCATCCTCAGCATCCGCTTGCGCAAGTAAATAGCTCACCAGTGGGTCCCAAATATCCTTAGGTCGACTCATGATAGGTAACAGTTCAGCGAAGGTAGTATGTTGTTCTTGACAGTAAGTCAGGTCTGCTATCCAATCCTTAAATTTAGGCGCTCTGCCACGGCCCCAGCGGCATGCCACCTACCTCATAGCCAGGATCAGTGCAGTATCAACAAACTTCCGACGTGTTCTAGGGATATGCGGGGTATGCCCGAGAAGGGCTAACAACGGATCCATGGGCACAGTGTCTTTCTTCATCGCCGCCAGTAACTCTGTACCAAAGGACATTCCCATGCCAAGTGCAGGAAGTCTGCGCGTTCGGCATGGCACCGCCTGCACCGGTCATCATCCGCTAATCCAAATCTATGTTTCCTCACCGGTGTATAATACATCCGTTGTAGGAATTTGTAATGTATAATCTTTAGTCTACTGCTCGCGGATATACGAGATGTAAGTGTGCAGCAGTATTGCCATTGCTCATCAGTGAGGTCCACAGCTAGCTCAGCATTCCAGTACAACCGGGCACCAGTCCCGGGCATTGAACCCGCAGTTCGTAAATGGCAGTAAAGTCCAGAGACCAGATGTGTCCCATCTTGTGAGCATAGTATGAAATGAAGCGGTAGAAGGATTTCAGGTTCATCAGGGAAATCCGGAAGAATGACCCTCATCCCCGCGCGCAGACGCATGTAATAGAAGATTTCAAGCGGTGTGTGGTTATAAGATGCAAAGAACAGCTCTGCACACTTGAACTTACCGATGGAGAACAGATCACCCCAACACATAACTCGTATCCTCGCACATAGGTTGTGGAAGCCCTGTTCCTTCAGCAGGGCAAGATCAGGATGATAAGACAGCGGTAGCTTGGGTGAGTATGGTAAGCGGCAGGACACGCTCTTGGCAATACGGCGCCAGGCATCGAGTGTACAGGAGACTGAGGTGTTCGGGGTGGATATGGATGATTCCGGGCAGTGGAGCAGCCCATTGAGTGGAATGGGATGTACAATCCAGTCCTCCACCGCTATGTGTGGCATGAAGGGGGTAGGGGCCATCCAGTGATAGGCAAATTGCGCTTGTGCACATTGATAATACGCTTCAAAGTCAGGGATGTCAAAGCCTCCCTTGTCATATGGAAGGGTGAGCGTGGACCATTGCAGTCTTGGGTTCTTACCCCCCAGAATAATCAACGCAGCTCCGACTTCAGAGTTTTAAAGAAAAAAGCACCAGGAAAATAGGGAATGTTAAGAAAAAGATAAAGGAAGCGGGGAAGAATTACCATTTTTATAAGGGATGCTCTGCCGGCCATTGAGAGTGGTAAAGATACCCAACGGTCTATGGTACCGGCTAGTTTAGTGATTGCTACTCCGTAGTTGGACCGTAGAGTTTCGTTCCTATCTCGGGAGATTTGGATACCCATGTATCGGAGATCGGTCCGACACCACTCCAGCAGATACTCGAGGGGAAATTCGGCGACCGCTTCCGTTAAAGGGAAAAACTGTGACTTGGACCAATTAATGTGCACACCTGACATTCCGCCAAACACGACAAATTCTCGGAGTAGTGGGTTAAGGTGTTTCTCAGGGTGTTTAACATAAAGCGTGATGTCGTCAGCCTAAAGTGATACATCTATTTGCCGCTGCAAGCATTGTATCGCTCCCTCCCGATGAAGTTGACGAAGACGACAAGCGAGTGGTTCAACAGCTATAGCAAACAAAAGGGGAGATAGGGGGCATCCCTGACGCGTGCCTCTAGTATTGTCAATAGGGCGTGAGAGTTGACCATTTACAAGTACCCTCGCCGTGGGTCGAGTATAGAGCAGACGGACCCAGGATATAAAGAGTTTCGGAAACCCCATGGTGGCTAAGACAGAAAATAAGTAAGACCACTCAACCGAGTCAAACGCCTTGGAGGCATCGAGGAAGACGGCTGCGACCGGTATATCGGGGTGCACAGTGCGAAGTAAAGAGAATAAAGTATGGAGGTTATGTGAAGTAGAGCGGCCGGCCACAAATCCAGATTGGTCGGGCAGGACGATCCTGGACATGAGCAGGGATAGGCGAGTAGCCAGGACTTTAGCAAAGATCTTAACATCACAATTTAGGAGGGAAAGCGGACGGTAAGAATTACAGGAGCTGGGATCTTTGTCGGGCTTCAAGAGAGAGGTAATAACCACCTCTCGCATAGTGCCAGGGAGAACACCGTCACTTAGCGACTCCTCGTAAACCTCTCGGAGGACAGGGGCCATAATATCTATGTATGCCTTATAGAATTCAGCAGGGATACCGTCGAGGCCGGGAGCCTTGCCATTCTTGAGGGACATAATGGCCTCGCGAATCTCATCCAGTTCAAAGGGAGCCGCCAAAAAAGCCCTATCCCCATCGCTGAGCCAGCAGTGTGCCATATCCCCTAGATAAGCAGCATGAGATGCAACGGACACCACGTCTGACGTCTAAAGTGTATAATAGTGAGAGGTAAAAGTGTTAAGTATCCCGTCTGAGTCCCTGACTGTGGTCCCATGAGCGTCGATAAGTTCAAGTATGGTGTTACGTTCTCGAGAGGCTCGCGTAAGTGTCGCCAGTGCCCTTCACGGCCTATCCCCCTCACAGTATTTTCTGGCCTGCCAGTGATTCCCACAGAACTTAGCCTCCCTAGAAGCTTCTTCCTCATACTTTGACACCGTGTCCCAGAAAGTCGCCTGCGTGCCAGGGCTATTATCTGCCCCCATGCGTAGTTCTAATGTTCGCAGCTCCCTCTCCAGTGTGTGAATAGTGTTCTGGATATCTCGCAGGACCCCAAAGCCCTTGGAAATGCAGTATCCCCTTATGATTACCTTAAAGGCCTCCCAAATGTGTTCAACAGAATCCACAGATCCTCTATTTCTGGGGGAAAAAAGCCGCTATCTCTTCACCCAGCTCGAAGCGGAACAGACTGTCCAACAGGATCTCAGGTTTTAGTCTCCAATGAGGTCTGGGGCTATCCCACAAGGGTACGCGGAAGTGTAGCAACACTGGGCTATGATCAGAGTAGGTCCGTGGCAAGTGTGTCACCCTCAGCACCTCTGAAGCAATCCCTCTGGTAAGTAGAAAATAGTCTAGTCACGCCCATGTTCCAGTGTAGGAGGTAAAGTGTGTGCCCTCCCTCCCAAGGGGGTGTAGGTGTCGCCATATGTCTACCAGTTCGCCCTCCGTAATCACCCCCTCCAGCGCTTCGCATGCCCTAGGCTTATAGCAGCCTACTCCATCTGCCCTATCCAGGTGTGGTACCAGTGTCAAGTTAAAGTCTCCACCCCAGACAACGTGGCGAGAACCAACATCAATGATCTTGCCCCACAATGTGGTAAAGAAAGCGGGTGCGTCCGCGTTAGGAGCATAGCTTACAACGAATGTGTACGTGTCACTACCCATTCTGCCCCACAACAGAACATATCGCCCCTCACTATCCACAAGTTCCCCAGTTTTATGAAACGGTACATTGCGAGCAATAAGAATGGTGACTCCTCTCGCATAAGTAGAATAAGAGGAGAAGGTGCGGGCCCTAGCCCACTTACTCGTAGAGGTAGTCCTCCCCTGCGGTGACAAATGAGTTTCTTGCAACATGGCTACCTGTATACGGTGTCTATTGAGATAAGCGATGACATTCCTACATTTTTTAGCATCATTGAGCCCCCTAACATTCCATGACAGACAGGTCTATTGTGCATTAGCATTCAGGTCAGCCATGGACAGAAGAATAACAATTGTACCAGCCGCAGGATATGTGATGAACCATAGCTTACTCTAAATAGCCAACATAGGCAAGTATGACATTGTATAGCTCGAGCAAACATTCCAAGCGAAAAAAGCCTCTCCCAGAACCAACCCAACCCTCCACCCACCCCAGCATCCCAATCATGCCAGTAGCCACCTTTCCCCACCCAATGCCCCTCCCCCTCCACCCCAACATCTGCAACATCTGGCTATAACACATGGGGAGCACCTGTGAGGGAAACAACAGCAAGGACGCACAACCACTTCTCTCGCCAATGGCCTTCCTTACTATACGACCCTCTGTGGAGGCCAGGGCAGAGATAGTGGTCCTTGGAATACATTACCACTGGATAGATCAGCAAGCCCAGTCCGCAGTCGAAGTGTCCATGTCCCTAGCAGACTTCAAGCGGGGGCCAGCAGTGATCGTGAAAGGAGATGACAAGTCCAGGCCAGACAAGGCCATGGGGCTAGTGTTCATTCTCGTCTACAGACGGGTCATCTGCTCCCATGTCCGCCTCAGCATCTCGGCCGCCCTTTTGAGCTCTTCGAATTGTCTTTAGGAAGACTTCAGCTTTCTGCGGATTAGTAAAAAAACGAGCCTTCCCCTGGTGCGTGACGCGTAGCTTCGCCGGATAGAGCAAAGCATAATCCACCTGAGCATCTCGCAGTTTTTTCTTCACGGGCAGGAATTTCCGGCGTTCCTCCTGCACCAGCGGGGTAAAGTCAGGATATATGGAGAAAGTGAGCCCATTGTATCGCAGGGTTTGCTGGGTCAGCCCGTAGCGCCACATCTCGATCGCGATAATTAAGCAATTTGGCAATGATCGGCCTGGGCGGCAGGCCAGGCTTGGGCACAGGGGCCAAGGATCTGTGCGTTTGTTCAACAATAAATTGGGGAGAGAACCCATCTTCTCCCACTGACCCCTAGAGGAGCTTCTCGATGTAGAGTTCCATTCTGCCCGTGTCCGTGGATTCCAGAATGCCGGTGACGCGTATGTTTTTGTGGCGGCTACGGGCTTCCAAATTCTCATTCTTGGCAGCTATGATGCGCAGCAAGTTGTCCATACGGGCCAGTTGCGTGGTATGGGAGGAGGTGATGTCATCATTGTCCGAAATGCGTTGTTCAGTGGAAGCCAGCCTCTCCTCGTGCTGATCCACCTTATGCATCAGAGCGTCTAGTCGAGACGTCATCCCGTCGACTTTTTCCACGACCGTGGCAAACCCCTGCCGAATCTCCTGAAAGAGGCGGTGCAGGTCGAGGTCCTTGGCAGGGGAGGCAATAGTAGAGGAGTTCGCATCACTGGGTCCGGGGTCGGTAGGCCCCGACTTGGCACCCTTCCTCTCGCCATCAAAACTAATTTTAGTTTGGCGGTTCTCGGGGCGCACCATTTCGCCAGTTGAGCACCCTCCGCCCGGTAGTCCACCCTCTGTGCTTGTCGAGAGCTAGAAGAGCGCCGTCAGTAATCGCCGCCCGGCTTGGTCAGCGCCTCCTAGAACCACGCAGTGAGCCCAATGCTGAGGAAAGGAATGCGACGACCAGGGAGAACAGTCAGTACATTGGTCAGCAGATATGGTTCAATTGCGCGGCAAGGATAGGTACATGGAGCTCCCCAGTGCCAGCAGATCCGGGAGATGCTTTATGCAGTGTCTCTCGGGCGCTGGAGCATCACACCACCGTCCAGTCAAGGAGCCAAGCATAGGAGGGCCAGCAGTGTGGTGTCCTTATATAGGCAGGCCAATAGGAAGTATTGCAGTTGCAGAGGTGCAAGGCAGAGCGGTCAGGCTATTCCTCCACAGTGGGCCCCCACCGCCGCAGCGGGCCGCAGCGGGCCGCAGCAGGCCGTCACCGTCTAGTGCCTCCAAGAGCAGCAGTCTATGCAGGTGTGGCAAAGCGCGCCCGCGCAGCGAGAACACAGGTTTTCACTCACCGCCGCTCCCCGGGCAATCAGGCCGCCGCCGGCAGTCCAGCTCCGCTCGCCTCTCCTCTGCAGCGGGAAGGCAGGGCTCCCGGGCCACTCCCCTCGCCGCCGGAATACAGGTCGCACCGGGGCAGTCACCGTAGGCTCCCAGGGGCGACCGTGTTAGGAGCGGGATCGGGCCACCAGCCAAGCTCTCACAGGGGGCAGCCCGTCCCCCGCAGTCCGCAATGGTCCCCACCTGCAGCAGGAGTCGCAAAGTCCGAACCGGCACAGGGATCCGCCAGACAGCAGGCACAAGCAGGGCCCGCGGCCTCATGGCGAGCAGCGGCCTCACGTAGCTCTCGTCGGCCGGCCCCCACGTTCAACAGTCTCCGAGGGCCGCCGGTGAATGTTCGGACGGTGATTTCTCCGCTCCAGCAGCCGCCAGAGACTCAAACTTTTGGACGATCACAGAGGGTCACTCGTGGTAGCAGATGGCAAGCAGCAACGTGGATTTAGTCTCCAGTGGCCGCGGATAAATGTAGGATATTGCTTCAAGGAACGGGAGCTGCACACTTAGGCAGCCATTCCGTGTGTGCGCCCTCTAGCACCCCAGTCCTCAGATAAACTTGGTCAGTGAGTCATTGCCGAGGTTATTTCTGCAAACAATAAGTTCTCAATTTGCTCTGTATACAAAACTGTTCTAGATGACCCCAGGATGATTAAATATCTGACAGTGGGACTGTCACAGTGGCTGCCCCCATATTATATTCTGCAGAGAATTAAACTGTAATATGACATTAAACCCTAATGTTCTCTAGAAGGGTGGGAAAACTAAAAATGTTAAGTCAATTTTAAACCGTCAGAAAAGACTTGGTCTCATTGATGCCTATTTTTGTTCATTAGGCTTGATTGTTGAGAGCATTATATGTCAGCATTGATTGATCCAATAAGATAATATATCGCGTTTGATAATTATAGAAATTCAGTATTAGTTCATAGTGGAGGTTCTGTAGGTGTTTAAGGCAGTGGAAGAGCCCATACAACATCAGATAGCATTGCAACAAAGTGGGTACTAAGCTTGATATAGACTCTGAAGGTTCTTGCTATATAAATTCATCCAATTTCCCAGCTTCAACATGACTCAGTGATTGGGGAAAGGAGATACCCTTAAATCTCTCTCATAAATTCAATAAATATCATAGGTCTTTAAAGTCAAAATTCTTCAATTTAAAGCTTCATCCAGAGCCGTGTCCTCTTTTTATTTATCTTTCTATCATATTGTTTTCAAAATTAATTAATAATTTGACCTCAAAAAATGGTGCTGAATATTTTCAAGCCCAAACTATTGGAAATATTTCCATGAATATGCAGTATGTGTGAATGCCAATTTTGCATCCTGGAAGAAGTGGCAGCCCATCTAGACTAACGAGGCCACGGTTGATTTTGCCACCATTAGAAAAGCTATTCACTACAAAAATCAAGACATTCGCTAGATAGCATCCTTAAATGAATTCCAAAATGTGGCGTAATAATACTTAGGGTCAGAGAACTCTGCTGTATCAACCAATCATCAATCATTATTTGTATAGAGCAGCACTGTCACACCTAAAGTTATATGGGTGCTGAGGGTGCCATGTTCCCATCTAAAATTCAGGTCTTGACTTTTATTCTGAATCCACCAGGGAGGGTGCTGTTCGGAGGCGGAGTGGCAGGTTGTTCCAGGTCTTGGTAATGATATAGGAGAAGGAACGGTGGCCCCGCTGTGGCTGCGATGGATGCGCGGGGTGTGAGTGAGACGGTGAGTGAGACAGACAACAGGTGTTTTGCGGGCAGATGGAAGTTCAGTTGATGTGCATGTAGTACTGTCCTTGATCGTGTAGGGCTTTGCATGTAAGTGTGAGGATCTTAAACTGCCATCTCTTCTGGTTGAGGAGCCAGTGGAGGTTTCTGAGGTGGGTCCATTTAGGGTGGACAAGGATGAGTCTGGCTGTGGTGTTCTGTATCCTATGGAGCCTTCTGAGGAGTTGGGGGGAACTTTTGACTTAGAGGGCATTACCATAGTTGAGGCAGCTGGTGACGAGTGCATGTGTGATCCATCTGAAGATTATCTGGAGCATTCGAAGGATGTGGAAGCAGGAGGAGGCAGCTGCATTGACTAGTCGTTTCATGGTCAGTTGGTTGGTGAGGATGATGTCAAGGTTGTGATTATGGTCCGTAGGTGTGGGTGCTGGTTTGAGTTCTGCTGGCCACCAGCTGTGGCCCCAAATGGAGGTGTTCTTCCTTAAGATCAGTACTTCTGTTTTGTCAGAGTTGAGTTTGAGGCAGTTGTCTGTCATCTGTTTGGCTATGTTGGTGATGGCATTGCAGAAGTTGGTTTTGGAATTGGCTGGGTTCTTAATGGGCGAGAGGATTGTTTGAGTGTCATCTGCGTGGGATCTAATGACGTCTGCGAGGGGGGTCATGTAGATGTTGAACATGGTGGGGCTGAGGGATGATCCTTGGGGTGTGCCATATATGATGTTCTTGGGTGGGTGGCGGAGGAAGGTAGTTGGAAGTTTTCTGTGTGTATTGTAAGGAAAGACGCGATCCATTTGAGGGTCTTTTGCTGTATGCTGATGTTGTAGAGTCTGTCATTGAGGGTGTGGTGGGAGATGGTGTTGAATGCAGCAGAGAGAAGGAGGATCAGGGGCACAGTTTCTCTGCAGTCGAGGAGAAATCTAATGTCATCTGTGTCAGCAATCATCATGATCTCAGTGCTGTGGTTGGCACGGAATCCTGATTGTGAGGCATTGAGTTGGTGGTTTTGTTTCAGGTATTCAGTGAGCTGTTAGTAGACAGCATTCTCAAGTACTTTGGCTGGGTAGGAGAGCTCGGAGATTGGTCAGTAATTTTTTAGGTTGCTGGGGTTGGCAGAGGGCTTCTTTAGGAAGGGTCTGACGTCTGTGTGTTTCCATCTGTCTGGGACGGTTGCTGTGGAGATGGAGGTGTCAAGGATGCTGGTGAGTTCTGTGCTGATTGGGTTGGTTCCGAGGTTGAAAGGGTAGTTGGGGCAGGGGTTGGTGGGTGCCCAGAGTGGATGGATGATGTGATGGTTGCTTAGGTCTGAGTGTTGAGTGGAGACCAGGTGGTGATTGTTTGGCTGGTGTTCGCTGGGGTTGTTGAGGCTGATATTGGTGGGTTGAGGGTAAAAGTTGCTGTAGATATTGTCAATCTTGCTGTGGAAGTAGCCCAAAAGGGTGTCACAGAGTACTTGTGATGGCTGGATGGTGTTCTCTATGGCTGTCGCTTTGGAGAATTCCTTGACTATTTTAAAGAGTTTCTTTGTGTGGTTGGCCGCAGTGTCAATGTGGGCAGCGATGGCTGGCCCTCTTAGTGTCTTTAATGCACAGGTGGTAGTTGTTGAGGGCTGCTTTGTAAGTAGCTCTACCATAGAGTCCGTAGTGATGCCCCATCACTTCTTGACTCAGTAGCAGTTGCACTAGGTGGTTCTGAGCTGGTAGGAGTCAATGGCTTAGGAGGCAATGAGGTTGCAGATGGCTTGTTTGGGTCCCAGGGGTCTGAAAGCAAGGGTGCCTCTTATAGTGATCTGTAGTCAGAAGATGAGATGTTCCATGAGGGGTGTTGGGTCGTCCTTCGTAACAGCGCATCAGATGTTTTCCAGGAAGATGATGGCAAGGCCACTTCCATGTTTGTTGGTAAAGTAAAGGTATGCCATCTTGTAGCTAACGGGAGTGGTGGTGGTGATGTCAGGGTTTGAGGAGGGGTTGCAGAATATGTGCCAGCTTACGTGCATATTGTCAAGCATACCTTTTGCATTGGATAGTACCACATGTAAAGGTAAAAAAAATGGGTAGACTTTTAAAAGTTATTCCACTGTTATGCCTACCTTAAGGAGCAGTAATTTGTTTGGTGATAATCCCTGTCTATAAATATTAGTTTAGGAGATTTGCCTGAAGACCCATGGTTGGTTGCATAGTAATGCACATGTACTACTTATATGCCCCCTTTAGCAAAGTACGCAAAAAAGTGAATTGTTCTGCTCTCCAATATAAATCATGATTTGTGTTAGATGATAAATCTCAGAGCATCCCAGTTAAAGTGTAGCAAGCACCATCAAAATCCAACAATGTGAGTCTAATTTATACCATCATTTCTGCATTCTCCAGATTTAGGCCTCTTTTCTCTTCCCGAAAGGAGGCTTCTCGCTCTTTCTCTATTCCCTTCTCATCTCTCTGCTCTATAACACACACACACAGCTCTCTGTTGTTTTACAGGTATGTTTAAGCTTAAATAATTCAGTACTGTGAACAGAATGCGGTCCCTACCTTGAGTGACCCAACGCTTCCCTCGAGGTCCAGAGCCTCGCGGACCGATCCGACGGCGTCCCTGGGAACCCGGACACCATTGTTTTCTCCCTCATTGCAGGACCCAATCCGGAAGGACGGGAAACCGGAAGGACTCCCGAGTGACCCCGGAAGTCCCACCCCCTACCCAACGACGGATGAAGGAAAAGCAGGAAACGACAACGGCGGTGTGTGCAGAGAGTTCGACTCGTGGCAGAAGATTGACGGCAGCACCCCTGTGGAGCGGAACGAAGAAGGAGAAGATGACGAGGTCTGGACGGAGGACTGGTGGAGTCCTGTGGAGGACGCTGGAGAGCGACCGTAGCTCGCGGGAGAGCTACGGCGGGGGCATGTGAGTAACAAACTCCTCTTGTGTATTTAGTCTGTGAATAGCCCTAGTGTAAACTGCCACCACCCCCTCTGGGACTCACTGACCACTGTATATAGTATAAAGCAACCCGACCACTGTATTTAGTATAAAGCAAGTCTTCGCGATCACCGGCACCTGTACGATACACCTTGCACTGACTCTATCTTCCGACACCCTCCTCTTCTTCCCGACCGTATCCTCCCCCCTACCTCCCTTACTGTCCGCTCTTTCTTATGCACTCCCGGTGACGGTAATAGGTACCCGTACCATTCGGAATGGTCAGACTAACGGCCCTTTTTTCTCTCTCTCCTTGCCCGCCTTCGAGGAACCACCACCCGTGGAAGGAGCCGGACCGCCCTGGTGGACGACGCCCCACTCTACGTCCACCCGTGTTACCACCCACATCCAAGAGCCGTCATTGGGACCTTCAACCAAGCACCTTCCGTGTCGGGGCTACCTCTATCCAGACTTTTGTCTATCCTTGACTTTGTGCATAAACAAATAAACAGACATAGCCCACTATATACGGCCTCCACGCCTGTTTTTCCGGCCCGCACTCACCCCACGACAACAGTTGGTGTCAGAAGTGGGATTGTCCGGAAGCATGGAGGCCACAGTGAAGAAACTCGCAGAGACCCAGGAACAACTGGGGAAAATGATGGAGCAATTCCTCAAAACCGCCGAGGATGACCGAGGCCAGTTGCATGACGTATTGAAGGGTCAAGGCGCGGCCCAGGACCAAGCTATGGGAAAGCTCACGGACGTACTAGGCCACCAAAGACTGGTCACTTCCCTCCCCTCAGTGGTTCTCCAAAAGTACGTCCCAGGAGAAGACCCAGACTTCTTGTTTACTAATTTCGAGCAGCTGGCCCAAGCCACTGCCTGGCCCCCTGATCGATGGGGACATTATCAAGGACCCCTACTTACCGGCGAATTACAAGCTGCGTATCAACAGGCCAATGTACATGGCCAAACACCTTATGCCGATGTCAAAACCTGTATCCTGGAACGTCTTGGTATAGATGATGAGACCTACAGGGTGAAGCTGCGCCAAGCCAAAGAAGGACCACAAGAAACACCAAGAGCCCTGTCTTTCCGCATCCGGGAGCTGGCCGATCGCTGGTTGCGTTCTGCCTCCTCCACAAAAGAAGAAATCCTCTCCAAAATATATTTGGAACAATTTCTGGCTTCCCTACATCCTTCTACCCAAAAATGGGTTCGCCAACACGGCCGTCTCACCTTGGAGAGCGCGGTTGAAATCGCCAGCGCTTACAGCCGCGCCCAAGACTTTCAGAGGCCAAAAGAGGATCATCCACATCGTCCCCACCCTAATAACGTGACCCGTACACCGAAACCTCCCCTACCCAAGAAACCGAAGCTCACCCCTTTGTTCCCATACCCTGTTGTACCGCGGGCACCTCCACCCGGTCCACAGTGCTATCACTGTGGAGGATATGGACACATTGCCCGAGTGTGTCCCCAGAAAGACGAACCAATGGAGGTGGGTCTCGCCCGGAACTATGTATGCCTCCCTACAGATCCTAGCCCTCCTAGATTTCATTGCCCAGTACGGATTGAGGGACACCCTGTTCTAGCCCTTGCTGATACAGGCTGCAGACAAAGTGTACTCCGTCCTCAGGAGCTGCCAAACCCTGTGGGACCAGTGACCGGTACGGTAGCCATCCAGTGTGTACACGGAGACACAAAACTATACCCCACCGCCAGGGTTCGAGTTCAACACCCGACGGATCAGGGTACCACACTCACCGTTGGCCTTATTCCGACGCTCCCGGAGCAGGTGATACTGGGCAGCGACTACTCTGGACTACCTCGTCTTCTCCATGAGACCACCAACTCCCTGGAAAAGTGGTGGTTGGAGGCCCCATTTCCACATGACCAACTAAGTCAAGAGACCTCGGGCAAACCATACAAATCAAAAACCCAAAAGAAGAAGGAGAAAAGGAGCCATGCCACTGTCCTTCCCGTCAGAGTGGAAGAACAACCCTGGGAAACCGACAGGGAGTTCCGCGCCGCCCAACAGGAGGATCTCGTCCTCCAAGACGCCTGGAGACACGCCCTGGACAACGAAGACCCCTTACAAGTAAGTCCCTATTTCTTTAGAAAGAACGGCCTTTTATACAGGAAGGGAGGGGCACAACAAACACCACAGCTGATAATCCCGGGACCCTTCCGAGACAAAGTGTTGTTTCTCGCCCATAGTCACCTGCTGGGAGGCCACTTTAGCGACGAGAAGACAGGACAGGCTGTCTTGGAGAAATTCTATTGGCCAGGTGTCTACCAGCAAATAAAACTGTACTGCCGTACCTGCCCGGTGTGTCAAAAGAATAGCAGGTATCGACCCCCCAGAGCACCCTTACAGCCTCTACCCCTGATCGATATACCCTTCAGTAGAGTAGGGATAGACATTATAGGCCCCATGTTGCCCTCCAGAACCGGTTGTCGATACGCTTTAGTACTGGTCGATTACGCCACCCACTTCCCTGAAGCAGTACCCCTAAGACAACCCACAACCCAGAACATAGCCAAAGCCTTGATCTCGATATTTTCTAGGGTAGGCTTCCCTAGGGAAATCTTAACCGATCAGAGGACCCCCTTCGTGTCCACCCTGATGAGACAGGTGTGTTCACGGCTTGGTATTAAGCAGATAAGGACCTCCGCTTACCACCCCCAGACAGATGGGCTGGTTGAGCGCTACAACGCCACTCTAAAGACTACCCTGAAAAAACTGTTGGCCCTTGAGAGCAGAAGGTGGGAGGAGATGCTACCCCTATCCCTGTTTGCGATCCGCTGTAAGGTTCAGAGCAGCACCGGATATTCGCCCTATGAGCTCTTATATGGGTGACCCACACGAACCCTGTTGGATATGACTAAAGAGGCCTGGGAGGCCGAACCCGACCTCTCCCTGAGTACGTAGAAAACCTCAAAACACATTTGGGGCAAATACGGGACATCGTAAGGCAGAACATGGCGACTGCACAAGTCAATCAGAAGCACCAGTACGATAAGGGAACCAAACCCCGGTCTTTTGCCCCAGGTGACCTGGTCCTTCTCCTGATCCCATCCTCGGACCACAAACTACTGGGTCAATGGCAGGGCCCGTTTCCTGTCCTGCGACAAGTAACGCCGGTTACCTACGAGTTTGAAACAGACCCTAACAGACATATCACCCAGATTTACCACGTGAATCTACTGAAGGCCTGGGTCGGTCTTCTCCCTGTACTGGTTGGTACAAAACCCGAATTGGTTTTGTCCTATGAGGCGTGCATTGATCCGGATCTGCCCGAAAACCAAAGACAGGATCTACGGACATCCTTGAGTTTGTTACAAAAGATCTTCTCCACCTACCTGGGTCGCACCTCAGTAATCGAACATGCCATCATAACCGAACCCGGAAAAACGGTACGTCAACGACCCTATCGGGTCCCGGAAGCGCGTAGAGCAGTCATTCAAGAAGAGATAGTACAGATGATGCACCTGGGCGTCATAGAACCGTCCGTCAGTAGCTGGAATTCACCCATTGTACTAGTTCCTAAGCCGGACGGTTCGATCAGATTTTGTATCGACTTTCGAGAAGTGAATAAAATTTCCTCCTTTGATACGTACCCCCTCCCTCGTGTTGACGAGATGATCGAACGAATAGGAAAGGCGAAATACATCAGTACCCTGGACCTCTGTAAGGGGTACTGGCAGATCCCATTGAGGTAGGAGGATAAGAAGAAAACAGCCTTTTCTACTCCCGATGGACTATATCAGTTCACCATGATGCCCTTCGGCCTTCACGGTGCTCCCGCTACTTTCCAAAGAGCCATGAACCACGTCCTGCAACCGCATTCCCGGTATGTGGGAGCATATTTGGATGATATAATCATCTACAGCGATGACTGGAGGCAACACCTACATCACCTACATGAAGTCATCTCCTCCCTGGGTTCTTATGGGTTCAGCATTAACCCTGCAAAAACCACCCTTGCTGCCCAAACCGTTAAGTACCTTGGTTATCTGTTAGGTGAGGGAGTAATCCGTCCCCAGAACAATAAAATCACAGCCATCCAGTCGATCCCCTTTCCACAAACAAGAAAAGAGCTACATGCATTTCTCGGTCTCTTGGGATATTACAGGAGATTTATCCCTGGCTTCTCCCAGACTGCAGCCCCACTAACCGATCTTTTGAAAAAAACGACGAAGACCGAAGAGGCACTGAAACGCCCTGACTCTCGTATGTTACGAGCTTTCCACCTCCTTAAACAGTCCTTGTTGTCCGGTTCTGTGCTTATCAGTCCAGATTATACCCTGCCTTTCATCCTTCAGACCGATGCGTCTGATCAAGGTTTGGGGGCTGTTCTGTCCCAACGCTACCACAATGGCGACAAACGACCCATCCTGTTTCTAAGCCGCAAGTTGTTTCCAAGGGAGATGAACTACGCGGTGGTAGAAAAAGGGGCGCTGGCCATTAAATGAGCAATAGAAAGCCTCCGCTACTATCTAGATGGACGTGAATTCATCTTGTATACCGATCACGACCCGTTGGAATTGATGGACCTCAACAAAGGACATAACGACCGTGTATTACGCTGTTTTTTGTCCCTCCAACCCTAAAGGTTTAAGAAATTTCACCGAAAAGGTGTTGAACAGGGTAACGCCGACTACCTATCCCGATACCCTCCCCCTGCACCCCGAACAAGAAGGACAGCTAGGGGAAGGGGATGTGAACAGAATGCGGTCCCTACCTTGAGTGACCCAACGCTTCCCTCGAGGTCCAGAGCCTCACGGACCGATCCGACGGCGTCCCTGGCAACCCGGACACCATTGTTTTCTCCCTCATTGCAGGACCCAATCCGGAAGGACGGAAAACCGGAAGGACTCCCGAGTGACCCCGGAAGTCCCATCCCCTACCCGACGACGGATGAAGGAAAAGCAGGAAACGACGACAGCGGTGTGTGCAGAGAGTTTGACTCGTGGCAGAAGACGGACGGCGGCACCCCTGTGGAGCGGAACGAAGAAGGAGAAGACGACGAGGTCTGGAGGGAGGACTGGTGGAGTCCTGTGGAGGACGCTGGAGAGCGGCCGTAGCTCGCGGGAGAGCTACGGCGGGGGCATGTGAGTAACAAACCCCTCTTGTGTATTTAGTCTGTGAATAGCCTAGTGTAAACTGCCACCACCCCCTCTGGGACTCACTGACCACTGTATATAGTATAAAGCAACCCTGACCACTGTATTTAGTATAAAGCAAGTCTTCGCGATCACCGGCACCTGTACGATACGCCTTGCACTGACTCTATCTTCCGACACCCTCCTCTTCTTCCCGACCGTATCCTCCCCCCTTCCTCCCTCACTGTCCGCTCTTTCTTATGCACTCCCGGTGATGGTAATAGTTACCCGTACCATTCGGAATGGTCAGACTAACGGCCCTTTTTTCTCTCTCTCCTTGCCCGCCTCCGAGGAACCACCACCCGTGGAAGGAGCCGGACCGCCCTGGTGGACGACGTCCCACTCTACGTCCACCTGTGTTACCACCCACATCCAGGAGCCGTCATTGGGACCTTCAACCAAGCACCTTCCGTGTCGGGGCTACCCCTATCCAGACTTTTGTCTATCCTTGACTTTGTGCATAAACAAATAAACAGACATAGCCCACTATATACGGCCTCCACGCCTGTTTTTCCGGCCCGCACTCACCCCATGACAACAAGTACATACATATATATATATTAGAATATGTGCCAAAGCTCTCTCTATTTCCAAATGATTAAGTGCCATATAAAATTGCTGTGAAAATATATTTATTTTAAGAGACAGTGGCCCCTGAGTCAGTAAGGAGTGAAAAAAAGAAATCAGTGTAGCCCCAATCGGTACTATATTTTAGCCATTATCCAGCCGGACAAGGACAGTTTAATATGCAAATAAATTAAGTAAACAATGTATGTGAATTTAAATACAGTGGGATACAAGCCAGTATCCCTGAACTCACTTTAAAAGGAGAGAATAGAAAAGGCTCAGGCAGTAAATGGTTGTCTGTATTGAGTAATCATAGCAAAACAAACAACAATTGAAAAGAAGGTCTCCTATACACTTAATAAAACAAACAAATCATTGTGTATAAGGGAGACTATGGGGTCCATTAGGATGGCGGGCGGAAACAGTCCGCCCGCCACCCTAATGGAGATCGGGACCACCCGCCTAAAGGGCGGGGGTCCCGACAATGGCATTAGGATGCGCCCGCCACAGTGGCGGGCGCATTCCTCAAATTAATATTGTGGCGGGCAGTGCTCACTGCACCGCCCGCCACAATGTTCAAAACAAATGCACGCATTTGCATAATCGAGGCGGCAGGCACCGCCCGTTGCCTGCCGCTGCGGTTATGCAAATGCAGGGGGGTAGCAAAGGTACCCCCCTTGTGCCACCCCCCTTTGCCCGTCACTCTGGGGGCCCACAGGGGCCCCCCAGAGTGAACACCGCATGCCTTTCCGTGGCGGCATTGCCGCCACGGAAAGGCATTGACAAATGCCTATTCTAATATGGCTGGCGGTGTCTGATAAGACACCGCCACCATGTTCTCCCTTTTCCGCCCCGGCCGCTATGCGACCGGGGCGGAAAACAGACGGGCGGTCTTTCTCACCGCTGCGGTCCCCTCCGCCATCGTAATATGGCGGGGGGAATGCAGGGAAGGATGTCGGGCGGATTGCTTCCGCCAGGGTGGCGTGGCCACCGCTACCCTGGCGGAGGCAATCCGCCCGACATCCTAATGGGCCCCTATGTGTCGATGGCATTTCGATCATTTACAATGGTATTAGGATCATCATCAGTACTTTAAATGTGGTGCCTCAAAACAATTGCCTGAATTCGCTGAATCAAGATAAACAAGTACAAAAATGAGGAAGGGAGAGGGATAAATTAACCAGTGAATAGGGGCTATAATCAGTGGTACAGAAGTCAGATGGGCAAAAATGTTGAAAGCACACACTTATTTCGTTTGAGGGGCTAGTTAAAATTGAGGACATAGGACATTAAGTCATACCGGAAAGCATAAACGCATGATGAGTAGTGAAGAGAATAAACCACCTATGGTGGGTGAAAGGCAGGGGCTATCATTTAAGTGAGTGGGAGTTGGTTTATATCTTATATATCTTGTGCGGGCGAAAAGTTTCCGGTGCCAATGGTGTGCGAGGAGTGGCGCAGTTACAATCTCTGGACGGGATAAAGAATTACCTATTGTAGAGGCCGGAGGTTTACAAGTAGACAGTAATTCGAGCGGTCATGGGAGTCATCTTGAGACCTGGCAGTGATTAAGCGAGATTCTAAGCAGGTACTGAATTGTGTGAAAATATATCAATGCGACCTGGTTGGGAAAGCTGAAAGCTTACCTAGTTAGGTAAATGCAATGCGCACGGCTCCTGCATGAGGAGAACTTTAAGCGTGGTTCGCCCACAGCGGTTCCTGTAGGATTAGCGGGGAGCATCTTGGTAGTGGTGGGGTAGGTAGTCTGTTGATTACCTGAAGATGGAAATCATTATCAGGTAGTGAAGCATAGCAGTCCAAGGCCAACCAAATGAAGTGGTGTGGGTTAGTAACCACACGTCCCTGGTATGCAACACTATTCAGTACAATATTCTTTATTCAGTGATTTTTCTTATAAGAAGGAAAAGCACTTGATTACACCCACATTACTAAATAGTTTGCATTTACTTTCAACTGCAAGTCAGCTGGAGTTAAAGTCCTTCAGTTAGCCATCAGCATTGTCTATAAAGCACTTTTTTTCAAAACATGTGCCCCAGTGTATTTTGTTTAATTCTTGGAGGACCACAAGGAAAATATGTGCATTCTAACAACATGCTCCCCAGGAGGCATAAGAAGGAGCTGTGTCACTAGCCATGGATTTACCCATCCTAGTCCTTGGAGTCAGCTAGAGTTAAAGTCCTTTGGTCCAGCTTTGCTGTGACATCAATTGGCTTCTCATTCCTGCTGAACGTCTTTTCAGCACTTTTGTCATTAAGGTTTTTTAAGGGGGGGGGACAAGGCTCTAGAAGCCAGGCACTTCTGGCCAGTCATAGGGTGCCACATCATCACACCATTCTGCCTGTCCCAAACATACTGCACAACATTCAGGGGCATTCCAATATGGTGACTTTAAGTTGTCTAAGGAAAGAGCTTCCCAGAGATCCTCAACTCCACCCCTAGCTGACACAGCAGCCTGATCCCTTCCCAATAAAATCTTAACGGTAGCCCTGGCTCTGAATATTCTAGAGGTGTGGCCCTCCTCCTATGTTTTTGTGAGTGAGGGCTGTCCCAGCCCAGGAGCAGTGTGACATGTTAATTGACAGATGCAGATTTCATCACCATTTATTCCTTTCTCAGGAACTGGGTCGAGCACTCTAATGTGTGGAGACCTTTAATCCACCTGCTGTGGAGCTAAATAAATAACTTGGCACAGCATGGGGATATCAAAGGCCTTAAATCTGATTATGAGCTGAGCCAGGAACAAAGGACATTCTGAAAGTGTCATAAGAAGCATAGGTATGATGCCAGGGACTGCAAATATACCTTAGGTGCATGTTTATCCATAACTGATACCTTGCTGCACTGTGTAGGTCTTAGTGAGGCAAAATGGTACTGTAGTTCAGATTTCGCCTATAATGTTTACAATTTAAGCATCACAGACCTTCAGTGAGCACTACCGCAAGTCACCCTTAGGTATCCCTTCTATGATAGGCTACCGGTGCATAGATGCTGAGCTATCTGCAAATATGCACACACACTTGTGCTCACGTGTTTATGTGTGGCTAGCCTAGAACCTCTTGTCCTTGCTATGCAACAACAGCCTTATAATAAAAGCTGGACATTAGCTGTTCGCATTTTCAATCAATGTTACCATGAATTTAAAGTGAGTGAGACTTAATGAGAGCTTCTCAAGGAAAAACCAAAAAATTAGTTAGTCAAATGCAAAAAAGTCCAGGCTGATTAAATACGGGATCACTGACTAAATATCGAGGGACAAAATATAGACTACCCAAAATATAGATTCCAAAATATTGACAGACAAAATATCGAATTCCTATCTACAAACAGGTAAGTACCAAAATATCGATCCCATAATATCGTTTATATATATATATATATATATATATATATACATTATAAAAATATCGAATTTCTTAGAATTAATGTAACATTAAACAAATATTAAAAATAAATAGCTAAAATATATAAAAAATACTTAAATTACCCTAAAATTATTAAATAACTAATTTAACTTATAAAAAAAAATATACAATCATATCTGTTAAAACATATATATGTATTTAACATAATATTAATAAAAAATACACAATATTATTACCGTAGGATAGCGGAGGTGTAAAAATTACTATTCCCACTCCTGGAAGTGCAACAGTAGGGAAAGCGTTGGATAGCGTAGGGGTAAAAATTACTATTCCCACTCCAAAGAGTGCAACAGTAGAAAAAGCGTTGGATAGCGTAGGGGTAAAAATTAGTATTCCCACTCCAGAGAGTGCAACAGTAGGGAAAGCGTTGGATAGCGTAGGGGTAAAAATGTACTATTCCCACACCAGAGAGTGCAACAGTAGGGAAAGCGTTGGATAGAATAGGGGTAAAATTTACTATTCCCACTCCAGAGAGTGCAACAGTAGGGAAAGCGTTGGATAGCGTAGGGGTCAAAATTACTATTCCCACTCTAGTGAAAATAAATTAATATAATTCACATAATTATCAGTTAATCAATTAATAAAAATTAATTATCAATTCAGAATTAATTAATTATCAATTACAAAGTAATTAACAATTTGTTCAAAATAAATACCTTTAAATTAATTAATTATAATTAAATTCCTTCCCACCCTATTCCCCTATAAACCTACAACCCGCTACAGAAAATAAATTAATATTATTGACATAATTATCAATTGATCAATTAATAAAAAATAATCATTTAAGAATTAATTAATTAACAATTAAAAATTAATTAACAATTTAATCAAAATAAATACCAATTAATTATTTAACATATTTAATTAATTATAATTAAATTACTTCCCACCCTATTCCCCTATAAACCCACAACCCGCTACAGAAAATAAATTAATTTAATTCACATAATTATCAATTAATCAATTAATAAAAAATAATTATCAATTAAGAATTAATTAATTACCAATTAAAAATAATTAACAATTTATTCTAAATAAATACCAATTAATTAATTAACATGTTTAATTAATTATAATTAAATTACTTCCCACCCTACTACCCTATAAACCCACAACCCACTACAGAATTAAATTACACAATAATTAAATAACATAAAATTAATTACTTAAAATAAATTAAAAAAATATATACACTTTTCACACATATACTAACATAAAAACACTTTAAAAAATTCGATATTATTAAACATTCGATATTTTTAATAAACTATATTATGTACTTCGATATTTTGACTGTCTATATTTTTAAAATCGATATTACATTACTTACCTTCAAAACAATATTTTTTATGTCTATATTCTGTACATTCGATATTTTGTCCATTCTATATTTTGGTCTCGATATTTTGGTTTGTCTATATTTTGGAATCGATATTTTGACCATTTACCGTCTGATTTCTCTTGATCAGAATGTTGCTCACTGTTAAATCAGTTACACGTTTAGCAACAGGGTGCACATAAAAACAGGAGAACATTTAAACTACCTGCTGTCTGCTAGCCACATAATACTTAAAGAATACTTGAATACACACTGACAAACAATTTTTTTTCCACTTGGATCCAGTTGTTTTTGTGATACAATATTTAATTTATATTCAATGTTTAACCAGCTTTTTCCTCCATTTGTTGGAAAGACACAATAAGGTTTACTTAGTGGATGGTTAGTGGTGCAGTAATTAATATTAAAATAAGATACATTTACATATAATTCTTCATGCAATAGTGAAAATCAAAGCAAGTATTTTCAATATTCCATCAGGTGAAATCTGATTTCTGGTGAGTTCCCCTGCTTGGTTTATCCTTTTCTTCATTCTATATGAACACTTTACTTGCTAGACTGTGACCTCTGACTCTGGAATAAGAGAAATGAGAAAGGAGGTGGGAGACAGGAGATGGACAGAGAGATTCAGGAAATGCTATAGTGACAGAGGATATGTAGGAGATGGGACGTAGAGACAAAGGTGACATAGGTAAGTCAGGTAGGCAGAGACGAAAGGTAAAGTAAAAAAGGTGAGTTAACAGGAAAACACAGCGAGGTAGAATGAGGAAAAAGTAGGTAGAGGATGAGGTAGAACGATTAGTAAGGTGGATTGAGGTAGAGAGTGCTAAAGTTATACATACAGAACAGTAGAAATTGAGAGCTGATGGAGTAGGCTAAGTGGTGAAAGAGAGAGAGGAAAGTTAGAAATGCGTGAATTTAAGAGAGGTAGATAGAACAGTAGTTAGAAAAGTATAGACATGCAAGGTGGAGCGGTACAATATAGAGAGAGGCAAACTGAGAAGAGTACCAAAATTCTGCCATGAAAGAGAGTAGTGAGGAAGAGAAAAAGGTAGAGCTGGACAAAGTGTAAAAAGAGAGGGTCAGTGCAGACAGAGTAGAGGTGAAGTAGAGACAAGTGAGTCAGAATAATAGGGATTAAGAAATAGATGGCTGGAGAGAGAGAAAATGATATGTGAAGAAAGCTTTGAGTAGAGAGAGCGAAAGTAAGAAGAGTGCATTGAAATAGAGAAGTAGGTGTAGAGAGAAATAAGAGAGAGCAAGAGAGAAAGTAATGAAAGATAAAAAAGGTAAATAAAGAGAGGGAATTATGATAGGAGGAGAGGCAGAAAAAACAGGTTCAAAGAGAGAAAGGCAGGGTTATGAGGTGACAAAGATGTGGGGCTTGATTTAGAGTGGAGCAGAAATGGTAGTTTTTCTGCTGTACTACAAGTCCTCACTCCTAATTTTGAATGAGGCAGACCTTCAGGATATCAGCAGCAGAGACTACTCCATAACCAACACTGACGCACACTCTCAATGGTGTGACGGAGTAAGGGGCGTCAGAAGCTTTGCAATTTGTCTGACTGGGAGACTAAATGGCAAGTTTTTACTTTTGCTTACCTCCATCCAGAATGTGGCAGTAAGTGAAAATAGACATTAAATTGATTCCCAGACCACGGGACAAATCACCCATCGTGAGGGGCTCATTGCATTTTTTTTATTTTTAAAATATAAAGGTCCATAGTGAGGTAAATTGAAAAGTGAGTTAGAGAGAAAAGGGTGGGATTATGAGAGAGTTGAGGATGTGAGGAGATTTGCCTAGACAGACAGACAGACAGTGAATACTAAGGTACAAAGTGTGTTGAGAGTGATGATGGTAAGAACGATGTGGAGTATTTGGAGGCGATACATAGATGGAAACAGGTAGAGTACTGAGATAGAGACAGCACTAGGTGAAATAGATTTACCGATTTTAAATGACCGAATTTTACCGATTCGGTAATTTAAAATCTGTAAATCTATGGGGTCGACATGTAGGTATTCCAGATGTGCTGGAATACCGAATCGGATGAATTCGGTATTTACTGATTCGGTAAATACCGAATCGGTAATGCCCATTCATTCCTATGGGCTTTGAAGCCCATAGGAATGAATGGGCATTACCGATTCGGTATTTACCGAATCGGTAAATACCGAATTTCACAAGGGTGCAGGGGGTGTCACTTTGACACCCTCTGGCACCCCCAAAACAGGCTCGGGTGCCATGTGGCAGGCATACATGCCCTAAGGGCAGGTCTGCCTGTCACATGGCATAGGTGTGCATGCACACATGTTCATGCACACCGGAATCGTTATTTTACCATCAAATTGGATTTGATGGTAAAATACGATTCGGTAAGGCTCCTGGGACTCTGAAGAGTCCCACCTACATATGGGTGGCTCAGATTCGGTAAATTTACCGAATTTTTATTTTACCGAATCGGTAAAATTACCGAATCAGTAATTTTACCGATTCGGTAAAATAATGCCCCCTACATGCCAATCACCTATTTACCGATCGTTAACGGCCGAAATTACCGATTTTCGGCCGTTACCGACCGACCTACATCGGGCCCTTAGATAGGTAAAAAGGGGAAGGTAATCACCGAGAGGTAGAGTGAGAAGTGATATTATAAGAGTAGTAGAGAGAGATGGGATTAAGAGAGATGAGATCGAGAAAGTTGAGTGGGAGAGATGATAGGTATATTCAGATGTAGACTCTGGTAAAGAGAGCAGTATGGGGGTGAATCGTGTATGAGCTGTGCGAAGAAGTAAACAGAGAAAGACAATTATATTTAATTGCCACCGACTATCAACGAGCAGCTAACAGCCGCGGCCCGTGCAGGTAAGAGCGGAGGGGCCTGGTGAGGGGGATTTCAACAGACGATGACGAGGGAAAATTAAATAAATAATTGATTTTACCTCGTCATCGTCTGTTGAAATCCCTCCCATCCACCGGGCCTCACTGGCCCACATCTCTCCCCTGCACTGGCCACGGCTGGCAGCTAAAATAAAAGAAAATCAATCTGTTTTTAATGCACAGTTATCATTTTGCCAGGGGGCCTCCCCTAGAAGATGGGGGCCTTGGGCAATTGTCCACTTTGCTTATGCCTTAAAACAGCTCTGCTAACTAAAAAAAATATTCAGGATCAAACATTCCGGTGGGTTCTAACTAAATTTCCCAGCAAGGTTTCTGCATTGAACAATTTCTTCTTTCCACAATCAATGTGCGGTTTGGCACTTAAAATGAACACAGCCTCCTGAATGAGTTTCTGAAGAAGTGGTACCACAATGTTATCAGACAGTAATAGTGTGTCATATAAATACCGTTCACGAACATATTGCCCTATTGGAGTTAATAATAGAAGATCTATAAACACTGCAACAGTATTTTTGCAAAAATTATTTGTGTTACTATATTTGAGTCTGACAACTTTTCTGACTATGCCATTCTGACATGCTCCATTTCTAAATATGTTCCTGCCCAGAGCTGAGCACTAAGGTGCTCTGTTTGTGAATCCCTGGCGATATTTTGTTGAAATTATCATATTCATGTTGCCCATTAATTTAAACATCAATGCATATTTTAAAACGTGAAAGAGCGATTAATGACCAATCAAGGATTGCATTATTCCCCATTGATTGTTGCAGGAATTGGACTCTATATTATGGACAGCAAAATGCATAGCCAGCGTTTGCTTTTGAAATTAGTTTGTGCTCATCTTTAGAGAGGTGGCTGGGCTGACAGCTAATACAGCAACCTTCCATATGTCATCATTACTTATGACATCAGTGATATCTTCTGTGGTGCGCAGATATACATTAAAGTCTCCCGTTGACAAGAGACAACCCCTGAGAAATCACTTGCAGAGCTTTAAAACAGACCATGAATTTGTTGCATCAAGGATGAAAGCTGCTTTATGTCAAGGTAATATAAACAATTTTGTCAGAAGAGATTTGTGTGGAGCGAGGTAACAGCCTTATAAGAATAATATTGCCTTGCCATGATGGCATTACTGCTCTATGTATTCCACGAGAATACTAATATTACACTTTAATTTGCACTTACTCGATTTCATGGCACGTTGGTGAAATGTGTAATAATCAGTGAAACTGGTGATCTGCTATCATTCATGATACATGGATACAACTTATCATGATTTTGACAAAGGATCGGATCAGGTCCAGGATTATACAACGTGCCCGGAGGGGTGCAACACAGGCATGGATGTGTACCCATAATGCACTTTAATCATATAGACTCCGACATTTCTGCCATCACTTCTGGTTATAGTTCTAGGCCACATCATAAGCTTGTGTGATCACATGCGGGATTTTCCTCATTTGGCTTGGGGCATGGCTCCATGCAAATTTGAGCCAGTGGTTTCCGGTCCTCAGCACCAGCACTTACTCATCAACACCTGCACTTTTCAAGAGTACCACTCAAGGACACATTAATTCACTTGGAGAATAATGGATTTGACCAGAATTACAGGATGTTGAGCCTACTCCGAGACTTGAATGTGGTTTTGCAGCTTCCAAGTCTACAGCTCTCATCATTACGCCACATCCCTTCCCCACTTTCATTGTTAGCAGTTGGTTCTGTTTTTAGAGGCGCTAACAGGAGAAATGGGCTGGTGCAAGCTTCCTCCTGAGGAGAGCCCTGGCACTTATTTTATTTTTTTTACAAATTATTCACTGAGGGAATCCCTTCACATTATAACTTTAGCATGTTACAGGTCGTGCAAAATGGCACAGAAACCATACAGAGGTGTACTTATTATGCCTCACATAGAGGTGATGCATAGTAGGGTGCATTTCTGATGGTACCCTGTGAAAGAGGGCAGTGGGTTCCAGTGACGACCCTCAAAGTAATCCTTCACAGGTGAGTGAAGTCAGTCATGGAGGGATCATTGCCCCACTTTAAACACAAGGCCACTTTTTCACCTGCAGTAATAGTAGGCTTGGTAGTTCGGGCTGGACTGTTCCCATGAGGCACAGGGTCAATGCTGATTTGCATATAGCCATTGTCTGACCTAGGGTGGTGTGGAGTGCAAAAAAACGATGGATTAAGGCCCAGATCTTTGTACTGGGGTGAATGTAAGACATTGTTCTGCATTCTGTCCATCAACTGTGTTTTTTGCAATTTTCACCCCGAGTGGGCTGGGTATGCTCAAACGTGAGTCCCAGGCTCTCCACATCACTGGAGTCAAGCTATCCAGGCTGAAGAAGGCTGATAGCCAGAAACCGGTCCTTGGATGCTTGATTCCAGTCTAGGAAAGACATGGCTTGGTAGTTCGGGCTGGACTGTTCCCATGAGGCACAGGGTCAAGGCTGATTTGCATATAGCCATTGTCTGACTTAGGGTGGTGTGAAGTGCAAAAAAACAATGGATTAAGGCCCAGATCTTTGTACTGGGGTGAATGTAAGACATTGTTCTGCATTCTGTCCATCAACTGTGTTTTTTGTAATAGGTGGGCCAGGCAGATTTAGAATGCCGGTCCATCTTTCAGTAATGAATCAAACAGTCTATTGACTCTAATGGGATGCATTGTCCTGGTTGTAGGCACCAGCTAGTCACTGTTCTAGTGTTTTTTTGTGCCAGCCACTCCCTTAGGGCTTGCTTACATTCCACCCCACACCCATCCAACACAGGCATCACAGGATATGTGACCCTGCTAATAAAAGGGGCCGGGCTCACCTGCCCTGGGCCATTTCCAGTAACCATATCCCAGTGACAGTGTTGTTACTATTAATGCATGGGGGCCTAGCGCCTCACTATTTTACAATGGCAATGAGGGGGTTGGACACGCATGTGCTGCCACCTTGTGGGTGGCGGAAGGGGGAACACCGAGACGGGAGGTGAGCCTATAGCAGCACACCGAGTGTGCATCCAGAAACCCAGAGGGGTGAACTGGCCATGTGTTCTGCCTGTCCCGACCCCGTAGCTGAGCAGGTGAAGTGCCAGCCAACCCGGCTGGCCGTAGGTGAGCCTGCAGGGTGGAAGAGGTATTGTGGAGTGTTGGTAGTTCCCTGTGGAACAAGGGTTGGAGTGCCACTCCAAGTCAGGTGCTTGGACCCCTACAGCAGGAGATGATCGGGAGCCCAAAGCGCATCTGAAGGGCCATCAAATGTGGGAAGGCATTTGACAGCAGAGAGACCTGGTTGAAGAGTGCAGGAGCCAGTGGAAGTAACCCTGCTGACAGCCTGAAGAGACCCCAAATGGAATCAGAATGGTGCCGGACTGATGAGGTGCCAGGCCGCTGCTGCATCCTTTGGTACGAGGAGGAAGAGTGCCCGGTCAGCCAGCAGGCATGAGGTGAGCCCGAGGGCGTGACAAGTACAAGGCAAGACCGTCAGAAGAGCCTGCAGTGAGATAGGAGTTTGCACCTGAAGCCCGGCAGTGCATGGAGATAAGGGCAGGGCTGTATGTCAAAGAATGGGGAGCATCAGAAAGAGAACGTACCACCCCAGACACCTTTGTGCACAAATGGGACCATGTATAGATTTGAATGCTGCTGTGAATTAGCCGTTCATTTGGCCGGTGAAGATAACGTTTCTGGCAAAACGAAGCAATGGAGGTTCCAGCACCAGTGAGGCAAGGCCCAATAGCATGTGTGAAGCCGCTGAGGCTGATCCTGGCACTGCAAATGTGATGCAATCCCAGGCAGAGTTCAATGAAAAGTGCTGACAAGCAAGAAGGCTGCTGGGCGTATAAGTAAATGTAGAGGAGCACTGCGCTGGGGCCTTACCTAGTGGCTAAAGTGAGTGGGTGGGGCAACTGCAGAACACAGTGCAGCATGAGGGCCCCGCCCGTAGGAAAGACTTCACTGAATGAGTGCGGCTGCATGGGAAGAACTGCTGGGCATTGTAGTAAAGAAGCTGACTGAGGTGCTGCAACTCCCTCTGGTCTTGGTGAAACAGCGAGAACACCGGCAAAGTTATGAAAGCTGCTAGGCCTGCAAGTAGTGCAGCACTGCCACTTAGTGGCCGTATTCAGCTACTGCGCCAGAAGGAAAACAATTAAAATTACTTGTAAGGGACAGTGAGAAGGGAAACGCACCGCAGCACAGGGACAGATGTGATGGAGGAAAGTGTACCTGCATAAACTGAAGTAGCAGACCCCCCCAAGACTCTGTCATGCTATGCGTGGAGTAAGGACTACATCCTCAGTCAGCGAGTGAGCACTGAAGGGAACTTTAAGCGGAAAGGCTGCCTGGGGCCTGTGAAGTGAAATGCAGTGACAACTAGTGGCCATGAGTGGTCACTGCAGCAGTAAGGACACAGGTGGTTACTGCACCCGGATGGCATGTTTTGTACAGGGCAACAGCCCCAGGCAGCAAGTCCAAGCAAGACTGAATGAAGTGCGCTGCAGGTGCATCCAGTAATGAAAGGACGGCACTGCAAGAGGAGAAACAGGGTGCGGAAGTCACCAGAGGAAGGCATACCCTCAAGTTATGGATGAAGGGCTCAAAGTCGGAAGTGCGCCGAAGACCGTATCAGCTGATTTTCTGGGCTGGAGCCCAAGAGTGAGAGCCCGGCGAGGAACAGGGCCCATGTTTTCACAGGGAGTGACAGATCCTGTGAAGCCTGACAGAGTGGAGGCTGCAGAAAGAGAGCCACATTGGCGTATAATGAGGTGGCAGGAGTGCGTCCTCAAGAGAAGAGACCTGCAAGAGGTTCGAAGAGGAGAATACAATAGGTCGGAGAAGATGACTTGTAATAGGTCAGAGAACATGACCTGTAAGAGGTCTCAGAAGATGACCTGTGAGAGGTCAGAGAAGATGACCTGCAAGAGGTCTGAGAAGATAACCTGTGAAAGATCTGAGAAGAAGAGGGTCACCACGAGAGGACTAGTCAATAAACGAAGAGAAATCATTGTCCTAGGGGTAGGACAGGACCAGGGAGACCCATGTGAACTGCATGTCACATGGAGAGGTCTGGTCAGAAAAGAAGAAGAGTAAGACAAGATGGGACCCTGTCGCGTTGTGAAGTGAAAGAAGAGAAAAGGAAGAAGTGTGGCATGAGGTCATAGCGAAATGAGTCCAAAGTAAGAGGAAGAGAGGAGCGTGTGATAGATATCTATCACACCACATGGTGCAGAGGAGGACTAAGTGCAAGAACATCATAGAAGTGTTGGACATCGTCAGTGAAGCACAGTACCTATGTAAAATCTGTGGCACCACGAGAGGCCAGCTGTTTAGAAATCTTTGCTTACACTAAGCAAACCTGGCAAATGGGGATGACTGCAAGCTCGACAATTTGTACCTTCCACCTGGGGGGGCGCATGGGAGACTGAATTATGGTCCTGCTCAGACTACCTGAGTGACCTCGGACGTGGGGTCTAAAAGCGGATCCGACCACTGAACACCAGACCGTGGTGGTCCAGGGGCAATGGCCTCAGGGATTACCGGTGAGAATGGGATCCCAACACAAGAGATGAGTCTACAGCAGCTCCCCCAGAGGTTTCCAGGAAACCTGGAGATCGCTTGACGTCAGCTGGTTCCTCCAAAGAATATCCTGTCAATGCTGGTGCACCAGAGTCTGGATGGTAGGAGAAATCTGATCTGGAAACAACTACTGTTGGAACTGGCCCTTCTTACAGGGTCATCCCCAAACTTTTTGCTTCTTCCTCCCTTATTTTTCTTGACCTGTGGCTGTTGGCAATAGGACTCTGGGCACTTTACTGCTGCTGATCAGGGCTAAAGTGCATATGCTCTCTGTGTAAATTGGTATTGTGATTGGATACATGATTGGCATATTTGTATTACCAAGAAGTCCCTAGTAAGTGCACTGAGTGTGCCAGGGTTGGTGATGACAAATGCTACTAGTGGGCCTGCAGCACTGTGCCTGTGTGCAGTCTGTGAACTGCCATGTCCTCCTGGTCAGTGTCCCCACTGACCAGGCATAACCCTTCCCTTTTTGTGCACATTGGTCACCCCTATGGAAAGCCCAAGGTACCCCCTTGGGCAGGGTGCAGTGTATATGAAAGGTAGAGCATGTACTTGTGCAGATGACATGTTTTGGTAGTGAATTCCAGCCATTTTCGTTTTTCACTGCTGCAAGGCTATCTTGCTCCATAGGCTATCATAAGGGAAGCTGGCTACAGTGGCTACCAGCATATCTTCCCATAGGAACAAGATAGGACATACATGTCTAGTATCACTGAACTCAGAATTTAATAACACACCTTTTAGGAAAGGTGGTTTTTAAATCCTGTGTTTGAGAACAGCACTTTTAGAAAGTTGCTGTTCTCTTTTCTGCCCTTTCTGTGTGCCTTGGCCTGTTTGTATATTGACTGTCTGGTTTGAGAGTGACAGGGGCTGGGGATTCCCCAGGATGCTGGCTGAGTCAGCCCTAGGCTGAATGACTGCATTTGCATTTTGAGTGGTTGGAGGAGATAGCACCTGGGCCTGAATAGGGCTGTACCTGCCTTCCACAATCCTGGCAAACACAACAGGTGATGGACAGAATGTGGATCAATGTCACACACTCACCCCAGTCCAAAGATCTGGGCCCAAATCCATCGTTTTTTTGCACTCCACACCACCCTGGGTTAGACAATGGCGATATGCAAATCAGCTCTGACCCTGTGCCCCATGGGAACAGTCCAGTCCGAACTACAAAAGCCATGTCCTTCCCAGAACGGAATCAAGCATCCGAGGACCGGACCGGTTTTGAGGTAACACCTCTCATCAGCCCGGCTAGCTTGACTCCAGTGGTGTGGAGTGCCTGGGACCCACGTCTGGGCATCCCCAGCGCACTTAGGGCGGAATATGCAAACACAACAGGTGATGGACAGAATGTGGATCAACACACTCACCCCAGTCCAAAGATCTGGGCCCAAATCCATCGTTTTTTTGCACTCCACACCACCCTGGGTTAGACAATGGCGATATGCAAATCAGCTCTGACCCTGTGCCTCATGGGAACCGTCCAGTCCGAACTACAAAAGCCATGTCCTTCCCAGAACGGAATCAAGCATCCGAGGACCGGAGCGGTTTCGAGGTAACACCTCTCATCAGCCCGGCTAGCTTGACTCCAGTGGTGTGGAGTGCCTGGGACCCACGTCTGGGCATCCCCAGCGCACTTAGGGCGGAATATGCAAACACAACAGGTGATGGACAGAATGTGGATCAATGTCACATACTCACCCCAGTCCAAAGATCTGGGCCCAAATCCATCGTTTTTTTGCACTCCACACCACCCTGGGTTAGACAATGGCGATATGCAAATCAGCTCTGACCCTGTGCCCCATGGGAACAGTCCAGTCCGAACTACAAAAGCCATGTCCTTCCCAGAACGGAATCAAGCATCCGAGGACCGGACCGGTTTCGAGGTAACACCTCTCATCAGCCCGGCTAGCTTGACTCCAGTGGTGTGGAGTGCCTGGGACCCACGTCTGGGCATCCCCAGCGCACTTAGGGCGGAATATGCAAACACAACAGGTGATGGACAGAATGTGGATCAACACACTCACCCCAGTCCAAAGATCTGGGCCCAAATCCATCGTTTTTTTGCACTCCACACCACCCTGGGTTAGACAATGGCGATATGCAAATCAGCTCTGACCCTGTGCCCCATGGGAACAGTCCAGTCCGAACTACAAAAGCCATGTCCTTCCCAGAACGGAATCAAGCATCCGAGGACCGGAGCGGTTTCGAGGTAACACCTCTCATCAGCCTGGCTAGCTTGACTCCAGTAGTGTGGAGTGCCTGGGACCCACGTCTGGGCATCCCCAGCGCACTTAGGGCGGAATATGCAAACACAACAGGTGATGGACAGAATGTGGATCAATGTCACATACTCACCCCAGTCCAAAGATCTGGGCCCAAATCCATCGTTTTTTTGCACTCCACACCACCCTGGGTTAGACAATGGCGATATGCAAATCAGCTCCGACCCTGTGCCCTATGGGAACAGTCCAGTCCGAACTACAAAAGCCATGTCCTTCCCAGAACGGAATCAAGCATCCGAGGACCGGACCGGTTTCGAGGTAACACCTCTCATCAGCCCGGCTAGCTTGACTCCAGTGGTGTGGAGTGCCTGGGACCCACGTCTGGGCATCCCCAGCGCACTTAGGGCGGAATATGCAAACACAACAGGTGATGGACAGAATGTGGATCAATGTCACACACTCACCCCAGTCCAAAGATCTGGGCCCAAATCCATCGTTTTTTTGCACTCCACACGCTATGCATGAGTGTCTTCTTGTTTCTGTAAAAGGAATTAACATGTTTGCTGCTAACACTGTTTCACACTTGTACTCGAAAGCAAATATAGCATTATTTATAGTTGCCATATGCCATATACCCAACAAACGAAAAACCTTCCTAGAATTCAAAATACCTTCCAAATTCAACATTTGTGTAATAAAAGCTTTTAATATGAGGAATGTTGTATGCTGTGGTTCCTGTATGAGAAAAGTGCATTTTACATCTTTTATAATTGCACCAAATTGTCCTTTAAGTTTTGAAAAATGTATAAATACAATTATTCTTTCTTTTTATTTGTACTTAAAATAATGGGCCTTATGTGCAAATGCCTGGACATTTTCCTAATCTTACCTAGGACATTTGGAATGTGAAAGCCATGTTTACAATCAGACACCTCAACTTAAATGGGCAGAAATATAGCAATTTTTCTAAGCCTGTCACCAACAGCAAAAGCTAGGCAGTAAGGGGCACTGAAAAGCACTCAATGCTCAGTGCCCTCCTCACCACATGAGAAAACATCCTTATTGAGGGGCATTTTTTTCGTTTTTATTTTAAAAGAAAATTCAGTTTTGCCTTTCTGAACTCTAGATGATTGCTGAATAACACTTAATTTTTTGGGAATGTGTTCCAGAGTTTGCATTTCTGTACTTAGAAGGATCTATTTCTCATCTGTTTGTTTAAAAGAAACGGGCTGTTGGTCAGCAGGAGGATCCTACGTTTCAGATTACATGGCAAAAACGATCAAATAACGTTGCCAGAAAACAAAATTTCATAATTATAACCCATCTATATTTAAGACCGATTAAACAATGTATATACAAATAAATATAGGCCTATTTACACTAATTACATACATTCCACCTATATACAAAAGACCAAAGATTTTATATTCAGCCTTATATGTATCAAAATGTACCTGGCTATTATTAAAACATCCTATGAACAATTCTAAACCGTGTATAAGATATAAGCAACGTAGTTGCTACAAATCATAATGTATTGTAAGTGCCCTAGTGACCCTGCATCCCCTCCTATAACTGTTTAAATATCAGTAATGAATCTTAGACATAGAAAGAAAAAGTCTTCCTACAACAAATTTATCGGAGTAGAAGTGAATGTTCATGGAAACAGAGAAAAAATACACCCTGTGAATTGGTGATTGACCTAAACAATTTATGTTCAAAGTCCAAAATAAATAAAAAATGTGTATATACATTGAAACCATAGAAAAAAGAGAAGAAAATACCTTAAAATAAATATAAACAGTATTTACATAGTTACATCTGGTTACACAACAATAACGGTTGAAATAATTCAGCTAATGGGTTCATGATAGATGATTTCTTAAACAATTTGTTCACCCGTGGTGTACCAGGGGCCAGTCAAACTTCAAAATTCATTATGAGATTCAGTTCTGGAAATCCCTACATGATGGAAACATAAAATAATGCTTACTCAACAAAAAACAAAATACTGAAAACACATGCATAAGTATGCAAATGAACTACTACAGAAAGTGATGTAAATCTTCCGTAGTGTTGAGCCTATTCAGGTATTTACTGTCTAGCTCAACTATGTATTCAGTCTCCTCTTTTTTCAGTAATTTTTCTCTATCACCCCCTCGTTTGAGAGGTGCCACTGCATCAATGACAAAATATGTCAAATTGCTTAGATTGTTGTTGTGAGTTGATCTAAAGTGGCGAGCTACAGGGTATACACTATCATTGTTGACTATTGCACGTAGGTGTTGTAGAATCCTGACGTGCACCTGCAGCTTGATACTGCCTATGTACTGTAGGCCACAGGTGCACGTCAGAACATATACTGCAAAGTCACTGTGGCAGTTGTAATTCCCTCGGATAGCTCTACTGACGACTGAAAGGCGTGTTGTAGTGCGTAGTGTTGATACCAAATTTGCACGCCCTACAAGTTGAGCATTTGTAAAAAACGTCTTTCTGTTTCAGCCAGGTGCTGCCACCACCTAGCTCTGGACTTGATTTCACCAAACTGTTGTGCATGCATCTAGACTTTTTATAGGTTATTGTCGGTGTGGCTGACAGTGTGTCATTAAAGAACCCATCGGTCATAAGAATTGGCCAATGTCTCTTGACAATAGACCTGATTTGCCTTTCCTGTTTACTATAAGATAAAATCAAGCGAGGAGTGCTGTTAACATTATCTGACACTTGTGTTCCAGATTTCAGCAGAGACTCCCTAGATCTTTCTCGGCTATGTCTCAATGCACTTTGAAGTGTCTCATCATTATATCCTCTAGCTTTGAGTCTGGTAATCGTGGTCTTTGCCTCATTTTCAAAAACCTCGGGAGTCTTTCTCGAAACCGGTCCTCGGATGCTTGATTCCGGTCTGGGAAAGATATGGCTGTGTAGTTCGGACTGGACTGTTCCCATGGGGCACAGGGTCAGAGCTGATTTGCATAAAGCCATTATCTAACCCAGGGTGATGTGGAGTGCAAAAAACGATGAATTTAGGCCCAGATCCTTGTACTGGGGTGAATGTAAGACATTGATCTACATTCTGTCCATCAAATTGTTTTTTGTAATTTTCTCCCTGAGTGTACTGAGGTAGCTCAGACGTGGGTCCCAGAGCCTCCACACCACTGGAGTCAAGCTAGCTGGGCTGATGAGAGGTGTTACCTCGAAATCGGTCCGGTCCTCGGATGCTTGATTCTGGTCTGGGAAAGATATGGCTGTGTAGTTCGGACTGGACTGTTCCCATGGGGCACAGGGTCAGAGCTGATTTGCATAAAGCCATTATCTAACCCAGGGTGGTGTGGAGTGCAAAAAACGATGGATTTAGGCCCAGATCCTTGTACTGGGGTGAATGTAAGACATTGATCTACATTCTGTCCATCAAATTGTTTTTTGTAATTTTCTCCCTGAGTGTACTGGGGTAGCTCAGACGTGGGTCCCAGAGCCTCCACACCACTGGAGTCAAGCTAGCCGGGCTGATGAGAGGTGTTACCTCAAAACCGGTCCGGTCCTCGGATGCTTGATTCCGGTCTGGGAAAGATATGGCTGTGTAGTTCGGACTGGACTGTTCCCATGGGGCACAGGGTCAGAGCTGATTTGCATAAAGCCATTATCTAACCCAGGGTGGTGTGGAGTGCAAAAAACGATGGATTTAGGCTCAGATCCTTGTACTGGGGTGAATGTAAGACATTGATCTACATTCTGCCCATCAAATTGTTTTTTGTAATTTTCTCCCTGAGTGTACTGGGGTAGCTCAGACGTGGGTCCCAGAGCCTCCACACCACTGGAGTCAAGCTAGCCGGGCTGATGAGAGGTGTTACCTCGAAACCGGTCCGGTACTCGGATCCTTGATTCTGGTCTGGGAAAGATATGGCTGTGTAGTTCTGACTGGACTGTTCCCATGGGGCACAGGGTCAGAGCTGATTTGCATAAAGCCATTATCTAACCCAGGGTGGTGTGGAGTGCAAAAAACGATGGATTTAGGCCCAGATCCTTGTACTGGGGTGAATGTAAGACATTGATCTACATTCTGTCCATCAAATTGTTTTTTGTAATTTCCACAATCCTGGCTTCACCTCCTGCTGGGCGGCTGACGACCCTGCCCCTCACTCTGAAAGGAAAGGAGAAGCCAGGAAAACAAAGTGCTCCAGGAACACCCAGAACTGGTTCAGACCGGGCGCAGAGTCCTCCTGCACAAAGGGAACAAAGACTTTTAGGGGTATAAGTATGAGACCCCTGACTACAGAAAATTAGATCATCCTGGAATCAAGAAGGAACCTCTGCCAAGGAGAACGCTGAAACTGAAGAAGGAAGATTGTCCAGCTGTTGCTCTCCTGGATTCCCCTGCTGTTGCTTTGCTGCCAAGGAGAGGGGAAGAACTTTGCTTTGTGCTGTGTTCACTTGCTTGAAGAAATCTCCAAGGGCCTGAGAAGAGCTGGCTCCCTGTATTAAAGTTCCAGGAACAAAAGGACTTCACCCCCAGCTTCCCCTGAGCTCTACTGAGAGAGTTCTGTCCTTCCTTGAGTGCGTGGCCCATGTGTTGTGCCTCTGGAAGTTGTACCTGTGCTCGGAAGCTGGAAACCAGGATTTAAAGATTTTGCTACAGAAAAGTTATTGCATCGCTCGCTGTGGAGCGCATCCCCGACAGTGCCAGGAAATTCCCGCCGCTACAAAGGCCGAGATCATCGCAGCACCTGTTGCCGCTGTCAGAGCCGTCACATCCTTTGTTTGCGGGATGCACCAGACCGGTGCAGGAAGCCTATCATCGATGCGAGTGTCATTGCAGAGCCTGCCGTCGCTGGGTGAGATCGCCGCAGCGCTTGCTTGCGGACTGCATCACGTCGCTGTGAACATCGTCGCAGAGCCATCGCATCGAGGAGCTGCGAGAGAGAGATCGCTGCTGGATCGCGCATCGTCGCCCCGGAGATTGCCGTAGCCCCAACGAGATTGTCGCATCGTACCTTTGGAGGAATAAACTTCCTACGGAACTGTACAAGTACAAGTAGCCTTCCTCCCCATACAGACCGGATTTGTCGCAACATGCCCGCTGCTGCAGCGGGGTTGTCGCATTGCCTCCCCAAGGTCTCAGGAGTAACACATCGCTTGTTTTCCACCGCACCAGCTTCTGCTTTTGGAACTTTGACACAACTAAAGGTACTGTCGACTAAAGCGTGACGCAACTGTGAACTTTTCACGCAACTGTGGATTATTTGATCGCAACCTAAAGAACTATTTTGCAACCATATTCTTGAACTGTGTATGTTGGATTTTTGTTTTTTTTGGTCTTGTGTAGTTTAGATTAAATACCTTTATTTTTCTAAACTGTTGTGGAGTCAGTTTGTGGTGTTTTCACTGTGATACTGTGAGTGTTGGTACAAATACTTTACACATTGCCTTCTAATTAGCCTTGACTGCTCGTGCCAAGCTATCTAGATGGTGAGCAGGGGTTATCTCAGAGGGTTTCCTCCTTACCCTGACTAGAAGCAAGGGTCTATATTTGGACAGTGGTACCTACCTCTGCCAACTAGAGATCCCCAGTTCTAACAACTTCCCTCCAGACTGAGTGATTGACTTGAAGGTGGGACTCGTATTGATTCCACCCTGAGCCTAGAGTATGGTGTTAGAGTGACACAGCAAAGTACACCCAGTCCAGTGGAAGCCTGGTAACAAGGACCTCAGGGGTTAGAGGGAAATTCCAGTATGAGAGGGAATCCTGGTGAGAGAAGGATGTGAGAAATTACTCCACCATCCAGCAGCTGAAAGCACTACTGCATCTGCGGAAGACTCTGTAACAATAAACAGTATGTCATCCGTCATAGGAGGCTTAATGTTCATGGAGCCAGTATACCTTGGTATTACCAAGGTTTATCGCAAATGCGATAAAAATCGGCCGAAATGCATGAATATCGCTGAAAAGTTTTCAGAAATGTCTGGGTTTGGTAGGTTTCCCTAAGTGGTGGTTGAGCCCAGGGCTAGTTAACACAGCTAACCCCATTGCCAATTCTAGGGGCATATTACCAACAACTAGCGATAATTATCGCTATGTTGGTTTAGCGGTGATATTTTTATTGCCGAGCTGCGGCGATTTTTATCACTTAGGAACCTTGCTATTATCAAGGTTTATCTCCTAAGCGATAAAAATCGTCCGAAGTGCATGAATATCGCTGAAAAGTTAGCGATATTCATGCCTTACCGAGCTAATGCTATTAGCCATGTTATCCACCTACCATTGGATAACATGGCTAAGAACTGCTCAGAGGCAGGTGTTAGCTTTTGGAGATATTCGGGCTTAGCACGAATATCTCCAAAAGTTGGTAATAGGAGATAGCGATGTTAGCAACTGTTTCCAGTCGCTAGCATCTTGGCATGCCCACTTTGCATGTCATTAGTGATAAATATCACTGACATGCAAAGCGGGGCCCAAGATGGTCGCTATCTCCTACTAGCTGTCGCTAACTGGTGTTAGCGACAGCTGGTAATAGGGAGATAATTTTATCTCCGCTTTCTTGGCTTTTAAAGCCAAAAAAGCAGAGATAAACCCCCTTGATAATATGCCCCACGGTCTTTATTGACAGTTTAATGTTCAAGGCTCCACATTGCATTTTGGGCCTATTCCTGTCTCAGGCCCTAGTCACACCCACACAAGTGACATACCTTTTTATCTGGAGACATGGAGGAATGCTGAGCGGTAGGAAACTTGTGGCTGCCCACAAATTCCCCAACTTTTCCCCATAAAAAATGTGGTGAAAATGTGAGTTTTTAACCAAGATTTTAGGTTTGCAAGGGCTTCTAGGTAGGAAAGACTTGTGAGAGCCAAATCAGTGACAACATCTTGCACTCCCCTGAGTGTCTATTTTTAAGAAATAGGGGTCTCCAGTTGGAAGAAGTATGCACCCTGTTCAATTAGGGACCACACTCCTAGTCAGGATAAGACAGCTTGACAGAAAAAGATAGCTTGTGCTCACCCTCTGGTAGCTTGACACAAAGCAGTCAGGCTTATATAAAGAGGCAATACATTCACATAGTAACACAATACAAATTCCACACAAATAATCCACACAGGGTTAGAATACTAGATTATATTTGTATGAGTAAAGCAAGCTCAAAACAACAAAAATCCAATAAGTAGAACCAGTGTTTAAATTAAAATCTAGTGCTCAGAGTCAAATAGCACTTAGGGTTTACTTGAGTTCGCGCTGGACTGAGGTAAATCCAAAGTTCTGGCCGACCGGGATGGAGGGCAGGCTGGCAACAGGACTCACACAGGTCCTGGTGAAAAAGTACTTTAGATGGAGCAAAGCGATGACATCCAAGTCTCAATGGGTTAGTTCCAATCTGCACAGGTGATGAAGAACCTCTTTACTATGGAGGCACTACATTTTGGTTGAGCCGCTCTGTCCATTGTTGTTGGGCCACACAGTCCATCGAAGTAATGTCGTTGATCAGCTCCTGTGTTGCATCAAAGGTCAATGCGTCAGTTCTGATCTGTGCAAAATCCTCACTGCATCGATTTTGATGGTTCTGGACAGCTGAAATCACCTTTCAAGTACCCCTAGGCAGAGTCCAGGTGCCGTTGCAGAGTTGAAGGAAGTCTTTGATGGGCCGAGTCTTCAGAACAGGAGGCAAGCCAGCAAGCCCTTGGAGTTACTAAGGGTCCAAGTAATATGAGTCCAGTCCTTGTCCTCAGCAGGGCAGAGAACAGAAGGCAGCAGGGCAGCACAACAAATAAGAAAATAAGTTAATCCAGAGCAACAGTCAATCAAAGTGGCAATCCTTGTAGCACAGCAGCCTTCACTCCTGGCTAGTTTCTTCACAGGTCCAGTAGTGTACTGTCTTTTCTAGGGTCAGAGCCCCAGTACTTATACCAAAATGTGCCTTTGAAGTGGGGGTGATTTCAAAGCAGGCCCTTTAAGTGCACAGGTCCCCTTTCATTCCAGCCCTGTTTGTCAGGCTATCTGTGGGGATAATCAGCTCTTCGTATAGGAAACAGGACACGGCTTATTCAGGTGTAAGAGTCAGGACTCTCCTCTTCCTGCCCAGGAAGCGCTATTAGAAAGCAGATAAGTTCACTGGCACACCCAACCTTCCTGTGTTTATGGCTGTATAGAGGGAATGCACAAAGTGTAGCTGTCACCCACCCCAGTAGTGTATAGTAGACTGATTGCAGGCATACAGACCTAAGTAAAGAGCAGAGATATATCTACTTTCTAAAAGTGGCATTTCAAAAATAGTAATCTTAAATCCATCCTTACCACTAAAGAGGTTTTCTCATTAATATCCTAAAGATATGAAACATGATGCAGCTACTCCTTTCTAATCAGAAATTGCAGCTTAAAAGTGTATTAAGGAATTTCCAATGCTAGCCTATGACAGGGGTAGGCCTCACAGCAGTGACAAATAAATGTAGCTTTTTTTCATTACCAGGACATGTAACTTTTACAAGTAAATATCCTATCTTTTACTTGCACAACACCATGCCCTTCGGGCTACCTCTGGCCTACCTTAGGGATGCCTTGTGTGTAATGAAAGGGGAGTTTAAGGCTTGGCAAGGGGTTTTAAATGCCAAGTCAAAGTGGCAGTAAACTGTACACAATGGCTTTGCCTTGACAGGCCTGAGACAGGTTTGAAAGTCTACTTGTGTGTGTGGCCCAGTAGTAGCATTTAGATTGCAGGACCTAGGTATATGGTATACCTCTTTACAAGGGACCTAAAAGTAAACTACATATGCCCATCATGTAGACACCAATATCACCATGTTTAGGGGGGAAGCACATGCACTTCAGCACTGGTAGGCATTGGTAAAGTGCCCAGAGTCCTAAGGCCAATCCAAAGATACAGCAAAAAGAGGAGGTAAGCAGCAAAAATGTATGAGAGAAGGCCACCCAAAGGATGACAGGCCGAACATGTGCCTCTCCCAGCTGATAGTCTGGCGACCTACCCAACCTCTAGGAAGCTCTCATTACTTAGATTGGAGAACCTAGACAGACCATCAGAATTGGCATAGTCTATCCCCAGTCTATTTCTGCCCTGATGCCCATAACCTATATAAAATTGGACCACTTCAACAATGTTGGATTCTCACCCCTCATTTGCATGAGCCACCTGAGGGGCCTGTTGTCAGTCTGAATCCGGAAGTGAGTGTCAAACAGGTATGGCCCCAGTTCTTCAGTGTCCAGACCACAGCAAAAGCTTTTCTTTCTATTGCACTCCACCTTTGTTTCCTGTGTAGTAACCTCCTGAAGATGAAGACCACAGGTTGGCCTAGACCCTCTTCAGTGAGCTGTGATAAAACTGCCCCTATGCCATATTCTGATGTATCTGTTTGAACAATAAACTAATGAGAAAAGTCAGGGGCCATGAGCACAAGGGCTGTTCACAAGGCTTGCTTAAATGAGTCAAATGTTTTCTGGCATGCCTCTGTCCAAATCACATTTCTGCGCTGGTTCCTAGAAGTCAGCTTTGTCAAGGGGACAACAATGGTGCCACATCCCTTGACAAAATGCCTGCAGTACCAGTGAAGCCCAAAAATGTTCTGACCTCAGTCTGGGTTTTGGGGACTCACAAGCCATGATCGTCTCTACACCTTACCCTTGCCCAACAGCTGTTCCAAGTTGACCACAGACTCCTGCCCTATCTGGCACTGACTGACCTTGATAGTCAGGCCTGCCTTTTGAAGAGACTGAAGTATTTCCTGGTGGTGAAAAGGTGGTCTTTCCAACTTCCACTGAAGATAGCTGTTGTCATCAGGGTAGACCGCCGTGGAGGCTTGTATAGCAGCATGGACCTGGTTCACAAACGCGGCAGGGGCAGTGGCATTTTTGAGTCCAAAAGGCATCACACAAAATTGTTAGTCTCCCTCTGGAGTGGAGAATGCTGACATCTCCTTGGCACCTTCTGTTAAGTTGATCTGCCAGTACCCTGAAGTAACATCAAAGAGCTATTTAAGTACTGGGCATCCCCTTACCTGTCATTAATCTCATCAGCCCGGGGCATGGGATGAGCATCTATGTTTGTCACTGAGTTTAGCCCTTCATAATCCACACAGAACCTCATTTCAGGTGTGGTACCCAATGGTGCAGCTTTTTGTACCAGAAAGACGGGACTAGACCAGGGTCTACTGGATGGTTCTATCACCCCCAATTCCAGCATTTTAGAGACTTTACTCTTAATGCTGGCCCTTACCTTTTCTGACAACCTATAAGATTTATTCTTAACCAGCAGGTCATTCCTGGGTCCACATCATGGGTACACAGGTGGGTAAACCCAGGAATAAGGGAGGACAGAAAGGAGTACTGTCCTGTCCCAACACTTTGTGGCAGTCTCTCTGCTGCTCAGGAGTTAGGCTGCGGGAAAGGCTTACTCCTTCCACAACCCTCCTTTCTCCTTGGAGTCTAAGAGTTCAAGGAGAGGTTCACTCTTCTCCTCTTCTTCTCCATCTGTCAACAACAGCATGGTGAGCTCGGACCTCTAAAAGTGGGGTTTAAGGTGATTGGTATGGAGCACCCTGTAGGGGTTGCCTGGGGGTCTTTAGGTCCATCAGGCTGGTAGCCTGAACCTTTCTCTAAATCACCTCATAGGGCCCAGTCCAATGGTCCTGGAGGGCCCTGGGTTCCACAGCTTCCATAGACCAAAGTTTCTGCCCAGGCCACAATTCCACAGTGGTAGAAATTTGGTCATAGCACTCTTTCATGACAGCCTGACTGGCTTCTAAGTTATCTGGAACTTACTTCCACAACTCAGCATTTGGCTCCTGAAGGCCAGCATGCATCTCACTACATCCTGGGGAATCTTCCTGGGAGCTTGCTCCCACCCTTCCTTGACCATGCTCAGAGATTCTCTGCCTGGGTCTCACACACTCAAATGAAACAAGGGCCATTAGATAGTGTAAAAGTCCCAAAAGGTTTGAAATTAAGTCAGGAGACCAGCAATCTGTACAATGTCAACCGATAGGCTACAGGCTTGCTATCGAATTTTCGAATGCATTATTCATGATAATCAACCATCTAAATCTTCAGTGAAGGAGACAGGTGATGTTTCTCAAACTCTAAATCAAGGTCAAGGTAATCTGTCTAACAAATATCTTACACCGAGTAAAGAGGAAGTGGTGTCATCCATATAGAAAGTGATGGGCTCATCACAGAGTTCTCTTGAATAATTAATATCAGTACCAGAAGGAATCTTGATAATAGCCAACCGTCTCTCCTTTGTAGGAGATCCCCGATGCGACCAGCAGTGCAAGCTTCTTACACAGGTTTTGATCATTCTGGATGGATAGGCAAAAGTCAGACAGACCACTCTCCAATTCCCTCAAGGATTCTTTTTTACCCCCAGTATGTTTCCCAATGTCCCCATGACATTCTTAATCATGGTAATATAGTAAAACTAACCGCCTAAATACCTGCTCTTGTAAACCTAACGTCTGACGAGCTTGAACATGTCAAATTTAAATATGGTACTTTATATCCTTCACACAAAATTACTTCCAGTACATTGTCAAATAAGATATTTAACTGTCTAAGGTATTTCAATGAATGGGGCACTGAAGTTAGAATGTGTATGAAATCAAACTATCCAGCATTATTAATGTCCACCGCACCAGCAAGGGATATAGTGCAGTTAAGCCTAAATATCACCAAGGGCTCCAAACAAAATAGACCATTGCTGAGAGGAGTCATTGGCCCTTTTTTCAATCCTGCGACAATATCTGTTCTTAAAATCACAAATTTAATTTCTGAACTACGCACTTGTGAACACGTTTCAAAATGTCAGTGAACAAATAGAGGATTGGGCTTGGCTTCCATCGATACTAACAAAAGCAGTATGAATGTAATTATTGATGGTTGCTTACCATCGATCAATCAGAAATGCCAATTAATATACGCTCCTGGAATGTGCATGGTCTTGCAAGGCTACTAGAAAACCAATACACAATTTCTTTTATACAGGATTTTGAAATTGTTATGCTCCTAGAATCCTGGATAGAGGTGTCCAAAACAATCTTTGGATACTATGATGTTTTCTTCTCAGCTACCCATTCTTCTTTTCAAGGTCATGCGAAAGGTTGACTTTTGATATATATAGCTGCAGAACTGGATTTGAAGGCCCAAGAGATCGAATTTCAACTGCCTTGGTTACATTGTGTAAAATTACATTTTCATCCCACAGTCATTCAATTGAATATATATCTAAGCGAAAGGAGACCTACTAAATTGACATAGTTACCCATCTGCAAGCTTAGTCATATCAGGAGATGTTAATATTCGCTGAAGGCCTTATTATGACTTTGGCAGCGTGGCAGGGAAACACCATGCCAGTGCCCCGCAGCCACACTGCCAAAGCCATATTGAGACAGCCTGCCGGATTCCGACTGGAATCCAGGTTAGACTGTACTGCGGCGCTAGCCCACGGCGGTGTGGACATTTTTAAACAAGTATGTAAATTGAGAACTTACGCAGAAAAAACAACAAGAAAGATAATCTCATTGTTACTACTAACAACAGATGATACTCGTCAAAGCTATATCATCAAAAAAGGTCCTTAACAAATCCACTAGAGCAGTTTTTAGGCAACCACATCTCTCAACACTTTCTTTCCAAAAACAATCACTTAAATCCCTGTGGAGGGCATAAAAAAAAGAAATATCGAAAGCAAAAAAGCCTACCATGACAATTTGTTGACTAAACTGCTCTATGGTAGTAAACCAAACACACTTAAGGAATTCTGGATAGTTTTCAATGATACACAAAATGGTGGCAGTAGAGATAATAGTGCCGATGTTTCTGAGTCTGCCTGGGACAACTTTATACCTGACCTGTATGGCGTCCGAGTCGAATCTCAAGGTGTGCAGCTGAATGAATCGACTTTCACTATATTAACCCCTTCGCTGCTGGCCCGTTTCCGCCGCTGTGCGGTAAACAAACGAACAGGGCAGGGCCGTGACGAACCCCAGCCGTCATCAGCACACGAGCACCGCGGAGCGTGACGGCTGGGGTTCGTCACCAGCATACAAGGGGTTAAGTGTTGAAAAGGACACGAAGACAAAGGGCCAATCTACTTTGCTGTGGTTAAGCTCCTTTACAGGATCAACAAAGTAAATAGAACCAATAAATGAGGATCTGGTAACTTATCTGCTTGGGGGATCAGATCTAATGGCGCGCTCGGCCCAAATGTCCTTCCAAATACAACTTTTAAAGCTCATCCTGATTTGTGGTCTGAGATTCTGGCTCCCCTATTCAATGAGATCTTATAACAAGGTCTATCCCGGAATTTTGACAGGGGAATATATTGCAGCCTATTAATGAAAACGGACAAACAGGCAAACCAGCGAATTACCAGCTCATAGCCTTAACAGATGTAGAGGCGAAGGTGTTTGCGTCCTGCCTCCATGAAGAGCTTGATGAATGAGTTGCATCGCAAAACATAATTCCAATTTATCAAACAGGTTTTAGGAAAGGCAAGCCAAAATTAATTAATTTACTGACTCTTACTTTAATGGCTGAAAGAGCATTTTATAAAAGGCAAAAATTATATATCTGTTTTGTTGATCTGAAGGCCACCTTTGACTCTGTTCCACGCGATTATTATACAGCTGTGCTCTCGCAACTACAATAAAGTGTTACACAATTGAGTACAATGAGCAAGTATCAATAATGAAATAGAAGCAGATTCTTTGGTGTGTTTCTTGTCCCAGCAGGGTGAAGATTTATTGTATCCAGACTTGAGGAATATCACAATATGCCGACACGTGTTTCGTCGTGTGCCGTTGAGTCAACACGACTCTTCAGGGCTTTAGACTCAACTCCTGGGTGTGGGTTGAGAATAGTCTGGAAATATGGTGATGTTTCACGTGGGTGAATTCGAGAGAGACACTAGGAATATTTACATTCAAAAATGTTGATTGGTAGTGGTGGAGTATCCAGTGGAGTTATAAGCAAGAACGCGTTATATCCGCTCTGTTAAACTATTTTGGGCGTATTAGAGACTTCAGGGTTAAAGCGCTGAATAGCGGTGTGTTTCAGGTATTAACCGGGAGGGGATCCATCAATTAGGAAACATCAGAAAACGGGTTCGTTTTCTCGATTGGCGGTATGCCGTAGTTTGGAATCCCTCCTCCGTTGGTTCCCGGTGGCCGTCTGTCGAGAGCGGACTGTTCCACGCGATTGGTTATGGACAAAGCTTGCGACTTGAGGAGATCCTTGTCTGATTCTTTACTTAATAATCCTGGTATAAACCAACACATGGGTTCAGGTGAAGTTGCGGATGGTACCAGTCTGACTCGGAGATTTATCACCTTCATTGGCCTGAAACAAGGCTGTGTCCTCGCACAGTGTCTATTTAACCTTTCTATGGCCGATTTTCCTCCACATTAGAAAATGTGAACGGCCATGCTTCCATCTTTGCAGGGCATAACATAAAGTACCAACAATACTGTGATGATACTATACCACTTAGCAATACACCAAGTGGCTTACAGCAGTCAATAGGGTCTTTGATGAATATGTATCAGTTAACAACTTGAAGTTGAATACCAAAAGAAAAATCTAAATTATTACAATAGGACACTCCAGAAACAAACCACCAGTTTGGCATGTCAGCAGGAAGCCTATAGAGCCTGTCAGGACCTATAAATATCTTGGCATCCTTTTTGAGAAAAGAGTCTCATTTAAGAGCATTTCAACCATGTAAGAGACAAAAGCGCTTCTTCCATCTTTGCTTTTAAGACTTTGTGAGATAAGCTAATGTGTCCAAACTATGATCAATTGGTCAAAGTCACTGAGGCAAAATTCGTTCCTGCTCTGGCTTATAGATTAGTCACCTTTGGCTGTTGAGATGCCCCATTAATGGATAAGTTAAAAATGAAGGCTTTTAAATCTGTCTTTAAGATATCAAAGAATATAGGCCATGCTAAAATTTAACTCAAGTTTGGACTAGAAAGTCAAACCTTAGTGAGGCAAGCTGTTTTTCTAAAAAGCCACCATTGTAGGTATCATTTAAATCTGGCTCCCTTGCAAATCTGTGTTGTCAAGAATTTATTAATTCTCACTTTAGAAATGTTTGGAGAGCTCATCTTCCCGTGAGTGCCTTCACACCTTTGATTATCAACTTTCTGAAATCCATACAGTTTATAAAACCAGTCTAAGAGTGAAGAAGTGTGGCTTAATGATTAGAGCGGCAGACCCTGATGCAGAGGTCTAGCCTGGGACCAGGGTTCAATTCTCCGCCTCGGCGGGTCTTGGGCTCAAAAATTCCACGGACCTGATAATTCTCGCATCGGTGCCTATTCCAATCATGGAGTCCCACTCTGCAACTCTGGGCAATAGCTTGCTTAATCTCCACAACGGCCCCCACAATGCTAAGGATGCCTGGCCGCCACCTTGGGGGTGCCCAGGAGTGGATGCCTCACAGGGAAAGCCAGGATGGGTTCCACAGCGGTTTTCGTACAAGCGCCTTGAGACCCTTGCGGGTGAGTAGTGCGCTATACAAGTATCAATTTACATTTTAAGAATCTTTTTAAAGGATGCATGACGGTACACCGCGTGGTATTACCACACGTACCGTTACCACGCAAGTTTTACAACGCAAGTCGTTACAACGACTTGCGTTGTGGGGCGCTGGACAGTGGAATAGCTTTATTTACTATTCCAACTCCAGTCCCCGTGGATAGTAGGGTAGGTTTGGATGGTAAATTAAACTATTCCCTATCCTACAGCGCCCTCCAGCGCAAGTCGTTGTTATGACTTTCATTGTAAAACCTGTGTGGTAACAGTACTGCGTTGTAAAAGTTATGTTGTAAAGGATGTTCCCCTTTTTAAACCGAGTAATAAAGCAACTATCTTTTGTGGCAGAGAAAGAGGTTTTGACAGGAAAAAAGCAAACTTAGACTGTAATTAATACTTAGGAAAAACCTGATCTCCAGCACTATTTGAGGTTTCATTTTTCAGTTCTTTTGAGGGGTACTTCACCAAGGACAGTATATCAAAGTGGATTCAACAATGGTCAACATCTTGCTGCAGACTATGTAGTTATGATAATGAATCCTTATTGCACTTAATCTGTACTTGTCAACAATTTTTACAGGTACAACGAATCCTGCTAAAACCATTGGTTTTAGTCGCAGAAGTGAGATCTTGCCATGAAGCTGTCAAATTCTGTATATCTGGCAGGACAATTCCAGTAATCTGTTGGTTGGTGACGTTTTTGATGCTGGCTGAGAACATGTTGCATTCTGCTTACATTTTGGCCACCCCTGGATAGACTGTGTAATGCTGTGAAATTCTGTTGATTGATTTTGATCCTTCAACATACTACTTATATGCTTTATTTTGGTTATTCCTATTAGTAAAAAAACACTAGAAAGCCCTCGGGTTTGAACTGATAAACAAAGTCAACACATCCAGATGTAATCTCGTACGCCCCTGGGGGAGTCCCTTTATTAGGATGAAATCCCTCACCCACCAAAGGTGGCATGCTCCATCATTGGGATTCTCCTCATGACGCGAAAAACCTTGCCTCGCCACGGGCTACAACCCCCTCACTAAGAGCTCAGCTGTTTTATTCCTAATTTTAGGATATACTAAATTCTACAATGAGAAGTACTAAACTCAGTTAGGTGAAGGGCACAGCGTAAAGAAAATAAATCATGAGGTAAGTGATTTTAAAACTAGCTACCAGATATGAAAACTGCTTTTAGTAACACATCCTGGGGCCAGGGTTAAAAACAGAGCACTAGCAGGGATAGCTTATACCTGCAAGTATTTGACGAAAAAAGGCAGACGGTCTACATTTTTCAGCCTACAGACCGTAAAGAGGTGTTACGGTTTTCATCAGGACCTGTAATTGCTACTGCTACTTTTAATGACTCATCCATAGGTATTATGATGTTAATGTGAACCAATGTGAAAAAGAAAAGGTAGAAAACCAAGGTATACAAAGCCAGTGATCCTTATTTCTTCATAGATGATTCACTGGTCGTACCTATATAAAAGGGCATAATCACAAATAAATCAATTAGAATATTGTTCAAACAAAATTAGATACCATCAACATGTTTTGTGGACATGTCATCTTCTTTCATGTTTTAAGGATTATGAGACAGTATAATTATGCTGCCACTAAAGAACTATATCAGTAATTAGTTGTAGAAAAATATATGTAAAATACTGTCTCTTACCCATCATTTACAGATAAGTACCCACACCTTAACCGCGACTCAGGGAGGGAGCACCGCTCTGAAAAATGTGAAATAATATAAAAATATAAAAGTTGCCTTGACTCATATATACTCATAATAATTATTTTAAAAAGAGAATCGATCACATAACTGTACCAAAAGGGAGAATTAAATGATGATTAGCAAAAAATACCAAAAGAAGTTATTTATTGGAATTTTTTTTTATTTAGAGTTGATATGAATCCTCAAAACCAGCCTGGTAGTGGAATGTGGGACAGGAGAGATCAAATACTGTCCACGGAGACCTTAGAAGAGGATTGCTGACTAAAAACGTTATGTCAATCGGAACCTGATATTATGGGAAACAAACGTTTGCGATGTCATGCTACTCTAATAGTAATGTCCAAGCTGTCCGGTAAGAAAATAGGCAGCTCAGTTTAAGAGGTCAGGAGTGTGCTCCCTCCCTGTTTCCAGTTTAAATATTATGGCCAGACCACCAATTGCAGCGGTAGTAACAGTGAACATAACCATGAGCATAACGGGGCATTAAATGGAGCAAGCTTCTTATCTCGCAGTCAGTACTTTGGGCACCAAAGTCTGCAGCCAGATGGCGAGGGCTACAATCTCATTTGTCGTTACTTATAGACAAAAAAGGCTTAATAAGTTGCAAGTATCGTGATGCCACTGTGATGTCATAGATGCGACACAGAATGATGAGTAATGTAGTACTCCTTACTGTGTATAATGCCTGTAATGTAGACGATAGTCAAAAGGCAAGGCAACTCGCAGTTCGGACCCCAGGGCTGTCTTGTGTTTTTTGTTAAATGATTGAGGAGCCAACCCTCGCTGATCTTAAAATATTTTCTCATCGGACCCCCCATTCCCTTTTTTGTGTAAAGATATTAATATTATTATTCAGTATTAACACTGGCTTTATGAAAGATTTCTTGTTTGGCCATCAATATAACAGGTGAAATTAACAGATTTAATACTTAGAATGATCTGCTGAACTTTATGGGCCAGCTGTATCAATATTATATTTTGCAATTCCATATTTGCGAATTTTACCGATCTGCTATTATGGAATTGCAAAATGCAATAAAAATTGTAATTCCTACATATTCCTTATTTGCGACTTGCAATTCGCAAGTCGCAAATGAGGAATGTCTTCCCATTCATTAATTCCTAGGAGCCTAGGGGACACCTTGTTGCACCCCTGAAATATGCATGTGTGCACATTTGGCACACATACATGCCCTAAGGGCATGTATGTATACCACAGGGCACCTTTAAAAATGCAAAAAAGGGAATTTTTCTAGGAATTTGCGAATTACCACCAATTTGAAGTTGGTAGTAATTTGCGATTCTTTAAAGCCAGGTTGCATTTTGTTTGCTTCCTGCATTGTATTTAAGGAATGACAATTTGCGATTCCTTAAATGCATTTGCAAAATAGGTAATCACAACATTTGCGATTCCCTATTTTGCGAATGCCTTTTGGGATTCGCACACGGGCCGACTCTGAAAATCGGACCGCTTGTGAACGGGAAATCGCTTGATGCATCTGGCCCTAGGCTCCGATGGCCTAGGCTTCTTAAGATTAATTAGTACTATTTTCTTTTGATTTTGCTGTGTAAAATGCATTATTTCTTTAATTTTTCAAATTTTGAAATGATTTTAGAAAAGTTGTCTTATTTGCAAGGTTTGGATTATATTGACAAACTAAAATGTACTATAATGCAACATGAAACTATGGGCCAGATGTATCAATATTGGATTTTGCGATTCCATAATAGCAAATTTTACCGATTCGCTATTAAGGAATTGCTAAATGCAATATATGTATGTTTTGCAATAATAATTGCGATTCCTACATATTACTTATTTGTGAATCGCAAATTGCAGGTCGCAAATAAGGAATGGCTTCCCATTCATTCTTATGGGCCTAGAGGCCCATTGGAATGAATGGAAATTGCATGCGCAATTAGCGAGTACCCAACAGGTACTCGCAAATTGCGCATGCAATTTCAAGGGTGCAAGAGTGCCAAATGGACACTTTGTTGCACCCCTGGAATATGCCTGTGTGCACATGTGGAGCACATTCATGCCCTGAGGGCATGAATGTATGCCACTTGACACCTTGAAAAATGCAAAAAAGTGAATTTTTCATCCAATTCGCATATTACCTCCAACTTGAAGTTGGTGGTAATTTGCAATTCCTTAAAGGCAAGTTGCAAATCTTTTTGGCTTCCTGCATTTAATTTAAGGAAACGCAAATTGCGATTCCTTAAATGCATTCTCAAAATAGGGAATTGCAATTGTTCCGATTCCATATTTTGCAAAGGCCTTTTAGGATGATACATCCCTAAAGCATTTTTCCCGTTCGAGAACAGGAAAAACGCTTGATACGTCTGGCCCTATATTTAGCCTGGTATTGTTTTTCAAGTAACATAACATTTAATAATGTCTAGCTTGCACTGACTGCTTAAGCACTTTCATATCAATCTGCTATATTTCCTTAAACCACTGATCATTTTACCTTATTGAATTAACGCGGTTGAATGTATGCATTGCTGCTCATGAATAATAATGCCTAAAGTAGTATTGTTGTTTTTAAGAATAGCAATCAAATTATGTGTTGTATGGTTGTGTGAATATTTTGTGAGTCTGTTTTCAATTGATGTAATGCTATGATAAGTGTAGTAATTGTTTCATTGATACACATTGTAATGATTATAAGTAATCAATCAATACATTTTTCTTACTTACTTACATCAACCTTGCTGCCCCTTACCCAGCCCTTCAGTGCCCTGCTGACATAAGCCAGAAAATCCAGCCATATTTGTGATGAGATCTTGTAGTAGACCCTGATTATGAGCCTATACCCCTCAGGTGTCAGTCCAAACTTACTGATTACAACGTGACGGAGCAGGAGGGTTGCACCACATCTCCCCTGAACTCTGACTAATCTAATACACCCCCGGTTGTTCGGACCCTTAATTGTTGATGGCCGAATCTCCATTCTCCTTCTGGTATCCCCTAACAACCCTCACTAGCTCCTCAATTTGCTCATGTCTTACTGCGGACCAATGATTATATGGGAAACACTGCCTCTCCTGGACCTTCCTAACAATCCTTACAGGAATAGTCGCCTACGTGGGCCTAAATTGGTGCCTCCTCGTTTCTCTTACAAGACATCCTCGGTCAACCCCACTCCAATTGGGGTGATGCTAAACTCTGCACAGGCAATTCCTCTCAGCGTGCTATCTGTATTCCTGGATTGGTAATGCTGCCCAATACGTAATGTGAATTGTGTTAATTTTTCTTTTTATCTATTTATTATTTAGTCTAGAAGCAATCGTAATGGTTTCCTCATTTCTGTCTTCGTTTGTGGATATTAGTTATCTATCTGTGCTCTAAGTGCACTAATTATAGTCTCCCAACTTTATTTATCTACCTCTGCTCTACATGCACTCATTATTGACTCCCTCACTTTATTTATCTCCACTGCTTACACTTGTAATTTTCCCTGGATTGTTTATACTGCACAAAACGCCATGTGAATTGTGTTATGTATTTTATTATTTTTTCTTCATTATTTAGTTTAGGAGCTTTCATAATGGTTGACCTCATTTCTGTTTTTGTACTTTGGTAATGCTTCCCAATACGTAATGTAAACTGTGGTTATTTTTATTTTTATCTATTTATCATTTAGTCTAGATGCATTCGTAATGGTTTACCTCATTTCTGTCTTCGTTTTTGGATATTAGTCTTGTTATCCACTTCTGCTCTAAGTGCACTCATTATAGTCTCCCCCACTTTATTTATCTACCTCTGCTCTACATGTACTCATTATAGACTCCACCACTTTATATATCTCCACTGCTTACAATTTTAATTTTTCCTGGATTGCTTATACTGCACGAAACGCCATGTGAATTGTGTTATGTATTTTTACTATTTTTTTGTCCTTCATTATTTAGTTTAGGAGCAATTATAATGGTTGACCTCATTTCTGTTTTTGAACGTTGATAGTAGGCGTGTTATCTTCCTCTGCTCTACGTGTACTCTTTAGAGACTCCCCCGCTTCCTAGCTTATCTTTTGAAAAACTTGCACAGATGCACCTTTGTCTTCACCTCCCTGCTCCTCTTTGATCTGTTTTTCACTATTGCTTATAGAACGTCTTCTATTATTGCTACTCCCCCATTTAGTTCTCCCCCCTATTTTTTTCCCCTACCACTTTCCACTTTTTTCTCTCCTGACTAGCACTACCTTCCATTCTACCACGTCTCTCAACGCTAAACCTACCCACGACCTCCCCCTAGAATCTCCCCCTCCCCTCGCCCCCCTAACACCTCCTACTCGACCCACTACATTCCACGGACCACAACACCCCCTGATAAGACCACCTCTACTCTGACGTCCCAAGGGCCAAAACACCCACTGATAATATTACATCTAAACTGACGTTCCCCTCATTCCCCATCTCTCATGTTCTCTGCCCACATTGCGCTCTACCCCTATCCACCCCCCTCAGTCCTCCCCTCACCCCCTGTCCACTAACACTGACCCATCATGCCACCCCTCAACCTTAGCCACCTGTCACAGGACTCACCCATCACTAAACATGGACCCAACTCTTGGTTTATCCTTTACCCCTCTTACCTTTCCAAAAGTGGCACAAAAACTTCAAACACAAACTTCTTATCTGCCATCAAGAAACCTTATTTGTGGACAACTATCTTAGCCTAACCTCCATCATTAAAACTAACTACATCTTCTACACTAAACGCCCTTCTAAATAGAAAAGTATCTTTTTCCGCCACCTTCCTATCACAAACTCCTGTAAAATCCCTTATGGTCTGAAACTTTCCACCACTCCTACCCCCACTTTCCCTGGTGAAATCAACATCTCTATTTTCAAATCAGAAAATGTCCTCATTCAAGCTTCAGAAAACCACCTCACCATTTTTGAACACCACTTCAGCTCATTATTCCATAAACTTCCATCTGCTTCATCGCTTACCTTTCTCCCCCCAAAGGCAAGTAACCCCCTTGCTCCCTCGCACCATGGCCCCAACCCAGCTAATCCCAGACTCACCAATAGATTTTGAAACTCCTGACTCACAGTTATATCTTCCCACGACTGCATCATCATCCTCCCCTTCCTGTTCTTCCTTCATCCCCCTCGACCTCCCAAACCCTCCCTTGACCAGCTCCCCTGCCCCGACTCCCCAACAGCTGAACAAATCACCCCCTCACCTTCTCTCCTAGCAATTGAACTATTTCCCCCACTTTCACCGTAACTCACCCCCATTTTTATCTAACTCACCCACTTGACCCCCAACAACCCCATTATTAACCCAAATCCTTTCCCCAGTCTCCCATCACACCCATTTTCTAGTGAACAGCCCCCAGCACCCCCCTCACGCCCCCCTCTCCTCTCCTCTCTTCTCTCCCAGCTGATTCCCAGGACAACCATCTCACACCCACCTACACTACTGCCTCCTTGCAACCCTAACACCCCCCTACCCCCTCCTCCTAGTTTCCCACCAATCACACACCCCAATCCACCAATTTTCACCAACTGGGACCATTCTCCCCCCCACTTGATCCCCTTTCCTCCCTCCCCATCACTCTTCTTACTCAATCTCTCCTAAATATAGAACTCCACATCTCATCCCTCGTGTTAGAACTCTCCTCCCTCAAAATGATTTAAATTCCCTCGCCACAAAGAATCTTCACAGTCACACTTATCACCAGGATATTTTATCTATGAACCCCGCACCCCACATACAAGGGGCTACTCCCCCCCCCGAATTCCCCTCTACCGAGTCGCCCAACAGTCAATGCTCTAGCATTCCACCCCTCTTCTCTAACCATCTCCCCCCATTCCTCCTGGCCTCCTTTTAAAACACCTCGACTACTCTTTGTCTACAAAGTCTCTCGCACCACATATTTCGATCCCTGTGATCCTTGGAACAAGCAGGACCCTGTCCTCCCATGCATCGCCAAGACCTCCACAACATCTCACCACTACCCACTCCTGTCCCCCCTCAAAAATGAATGACCCCAAACTCCTATACTGCATACTGGCCAACTGCCCTTCAGCTTCCTGCCATGCAACTGATTTCGCCTCTACAAATCCTTCCAGTCACACCGATCCCCAGGACTACATACCTATGAACCCTTCACCCCACTTCCAATTGGCTACTCCCCCTTTCAAAAAATTCTCACTCAGGTCACCCTGCAGTAAACACCCCATCATTCCACCCCACTTCCCGAACCATCTCCCCACTGTTCCTCATGGCCTCAATTCTAACCTCCTCGCCTCCACATCGACCACTAACTCTCTCCATCCTCATTCATCTATCCCTGTGATTCTATGACCCCATCCTCCCCTGCATCGCCTAGACCACCGCAACAACTTACCACTATTCACTCCTGTTCCCCCACTAAAATGACTGACCCCAAACCACTCAATTGCATGCTGGTCAACTGCCGATCTGCTTCCTGCCATGCTTCATAAATCGCTGAGACCATCCTCAGTGAAAGCACTGTCATCGCATTTCTGACGGAAACATGGCTCAATGACCACTCCACATCATTCCTGGACCTGCTCGCACCCCCAGGTTACACCATCTCCAGAAAAGACAGGCTTATTAAAATTGGTGGGGGCCTCACCATAATTTATAAAGATTAACTTCTACTCACACATGTCCCGCACCCTGACCTGACTACTTTCGAATATCTGAGTGCCAAACTCATTGTACAGGTCGCCTCCCGATTCGTTTACATAATATTTACCATCCTCCTCGTGACCCCCTCTCCTTTGTCAAAGAATTATCTTATCTTCTTATCCAATCAGCGGCCATCAATTCTAGGAACCTCTTCCTGGGGGACTTCAACCTCCACTGGAACAAAACTGAGGACCCCTCGGTCAACCTTTTAATGACCTACTTGATATCAGCAACTTGAAGAAACTTTGCAAATCTCCGACTCACAACAAAGGTGCCACCCTTGATGCTGTCATCCCCAGCAAGGAACTGGCTGTTCTCTCCAACATTATCCCCATCGAATGGTCCGATTACCACCTCATCCTCTTCACGATCAGCAGCTCAATGCACCCTCTCCTCTAATACAAACAAACAAATTAAACTAACCCAAAACCTCCACCTTATCCCCCCGGGCGAGCTGGAGACTATAATTAAAGCCCTCCTACATCCTACTCCTTTCCCCCACAGCACTAATGACCTTACAGAACATTACAACAGTTCCATTGCTGAGGTCCTTGACCAAATCGCCCCAGTCAAACTCAAACCACTAAAAAGCAAACCATCCAAATCTTGGTTCAATGCCGACCTTAACAAGGAGGTGCGAGCCCTCAGACAGAACGAACGCACTTGGAGGCAACAGCCCTCCTCCTCTAATCTTACCCTCCTCAGAGCCGCTAGGGCGAGCTATAAAAAACATCTCTTTAATGAAAAAGCATCCTTCTTCTGTTCACAACTTGACCGGGCAAAAAATCGACCAAGAGATCTATTTAACATTGTTGAAAACCAAACTACTTCAGCCCCCCTAATCTTCCGGCTTTGGTTGAAAGATGTGAGGAAATCGCTAGCTTTTTCTTAGACAAAATCACTAACCACCCAACCTACCTCCCCTCCCTAACTCTCTCCCCGTTTCTAATACCACTGCATCCCCCCTCAGACTCTGTTCTACGCGCCACCACTGTCACTCCCGCAGTACCCCATCACAATGTCCCCCAGCAAAAAAACAATGCCATCTGGATTAACTTTTGTCCTGTCTCAGAAAGTGATATCCTTAGCATCATCTCTAAGTTGAAACCATCCTCACATACCAGAGATCCGATCCCGGCCCATCTAGTTCAATACCTAAAACACATCATCGCCCCATACTGGACCTCCATCATCAACTCCTCCCTTACCACCGTCATTGTTCCTTCATCCCTCAAACTTGGCCAAATTACCCCCATCATGAAAAACGCATCAGCTGACCTAAATGACTTAAATAACCTAAGCCCTATCTCTATCTTCCCTTTCCTATCTAAGGCACTGGAAAAATGCGCCCTGCGCTAGCTGGACAATCACATTAACTCATTCAACCTTTTAGATGCTTCCCAATTTGGTTTCTGAAAAGGCTGTAGCACTGAAACAGCCATGCTCAACATCACCAATGACATCCTTCGCTCCCTAGACAAAGGTGAGGCCTCCCTTATCCCTTCTGATTCTTCTTGACCTCTCCACTGCCTTTGATACTGTTAACCATGCTGCCCCCCTCAACATACTCAAAGACCGTTTTGGCTTTCTTCCAGCATAGAACAAAACAAATTAAAATCAGCAATTGCCTTTCCAACCCTCTACCTGCCACCATGGGTGTCCCCCAGGGCTCCATTCTCTCTCCCACCCTATTCAACCTCTTCATGGAACCCCTCACCCTCATCCTCAAACAAGCGAAAATCTGTTATCACCTCTATGCCGACGACACCCAACTTTACTATAGGATCAAATCCCATGCTGACGTCCTTCATCTCAACGATGCCTTGACCACCTCAAACTTTACCCTAAAAAAACAGAAATCATTCTATTCTCTCCCAAAAACAACCCGCTCCCCTTTCATCACTGGATCTCTGACATCAAAGCACTCAACTGCACTTCTCCATCTCTAACTCTGTCAAATCCCTCGGCATCAGCATTCATCAGAACCTCATTCTCACCCCCCACATAAAAAACTCGACCAAAGGTGCTCTTTTCGTACTACAGCACCTCAAAAAAAATCAAACCCCTCATCCCAACCGATGACTTTAAATCGGTGGTGCAATCGTTGCGGTAATGCCACTCTCGCTGGAACTCCTAAGGTCCACCTTGCCCCTATCAAATCCATTCTCAACCTTGCTGCCAGGCTTATCACTGGCTGCAAAGGATTTGACCGCATCTCCTCCATTCTCAAGGACCTCAAATAGCTCCCGATTGAAGGCAGAACCACCTATAAAACTGCTTGCATCACCCACAAAGCCCTCCACCAAAACACCCCATCCTACCTCACCAAAAAACTCCACAAAGTGGTCTGCACCAGATCACTGAGGAGCACTAACGCTCTTATCCTTGTCCTTGAAAACTACACAAGCTCGCTCTTTCTCTGGTAATGCACCTTCTCTCTGGAATGCTCTCCCTAAAGAGCTACGCTGCAACCCCTCCTACCCCCGCTTCAAAAAAGAGCTCAAGCTACTCCTTCCAAACAAATACTGGGGCTCTTAACTACTTGAACACTGGCCTTCAACTCCGTCTCTGCCTTACACAGTTCTATCCCGTCTTATCACTCCCACTCTATTATCTTCGATCTGTTGTTTAACCTTGTTCTTCTATGCTTTGCACCATCCTCATTATGCTACACATTTCCTAATTGTTTATCTTATTATTTCAAAAGTACCAATGCTACAGTTCTACTGAATCTGTTTATGACTAATAAACACTCTGATACTCCTGGGTCAAGCAAGTGCTATATAAAACCGTTTCAATAAATAAATAAAATAAATAAAGGAGTGAGTGAGTTCCTGCCCACAGTAGGTATATACCTCCATGAACTACCACCCCAGACGTCATCTGAGAGCTTTTACACTCTCTGAGCCACTTCATAGGCAGCAAATCATTTGTATATGTCATTCCCCACCACATAACTGGGCACCAAATCTTTTAGAATACTGATTCTGGACTCATGAGTGTACACTGCAGGTATGTTGCCACCATTGCTGTTGCTGGGCCCCTCTCTAGGGGCTCTGATGTACACATCTCTCATGCTGAGCTCATGGGCCATTTTAGTTCTTACAGAGCCAGCCTTTTCTCCTCAAGAGCCTTTTCCTTCTCGAAATTAGCAAGGGCATACTCTTTGTTTAATTTGTCAAGATCCAATTTAGGTTTCCTCTCCTCCCTCCTGTCTGACAGCTCCTCTCGGGACAGGTTTCTTGAAGACACACTGCTGCCTGGTCTGCTGCAGACTTCCAGTCCGGGGAGGATGTTACCTCCACTTCAGCAGGCTGCTTGACAAGACCTCCCAATAGGTACCGTTCCTATTCCTCCTCTTCAGCCTCTGATCCTTCCTCCTCATCCTCTGCATTAGTCTGGTGGGCTGCTTCCCATGCTCTTAAGTCTTTCTGAAACTCTGCCCTCCTGGCAGTTCCAGTGGAGAACGTTTTTCATGACAAAAACCCTTGAGCAGGCCACTGTCTACGTTTCCATATTGGCCAGCTCAAATTCCATATTGCCAGATAAGGCCAAGGGCATTGCAGATAAAAACATTTGTATGGAGCAAAAAGACTTTGGAGAAATCAAAGATGTCAATTAGGGGAATTGAAAAGGGAATTAATTGATCTTAGTATAGTTTGTAGTGAACAATGCATTACTATATGGTATTACACAAACACACGTGCTATCTTAACCACTGATCACCAATTTTAGAAATGGGGTCTCTATTTGACAGAGGTATGCACTCTGTCCAAGTAGGGACCACAATGCTAGTCAGGGTAAGCTAGAAGCACATTAAAAGATAGCCAGTGCTCACCCTCTGGTAGCTTGGTACAAAGCAGTCAAGCTTATCTAAAGAGGCAATATGTAAAGTATTTGTGCCACACACACAGAGTAACATAATGTAAACATCACAAAAAAAACTCCAAACAGGGTTAGAAGAATAGAATATATTTTTATGTGTAAAGAAAGACTGACACAACAAAAATCCAATAAGTAGAACCAGAGTTATGAATTTTTGAAGATTAAATTAAAATATAGTGCTTACAGTCAAATAGTGCTTAGGGGTTACTTGAGGTCGTACTGGACCGAGGTAAATCTAAATTACAGGCTGACTGCGATTGAGGGCAGGCTGGATACAGGATTCATGTAAGTCCCGCTAAAAAAGTACCTGGGATGGAGCAAAGCGGCAATGTTGAAGTCTCGATGCTTAGGTTCTGATCTGCCAGGCGATATAGAACCCCTTTGTCCTGCAGGCACTACATCTTCATAGAACTGCACTATCCTTCAGCGCAGTCCATTAAAGTGATGCCGCCGATCGGTTCCTGCATCAGCATCAATAAACAATGCATTGGTTCCGATCAGCGCAAAGTCGTCACTGCATCTGTTTTGATGGTTCAGGGCAGCAGAAATCTCATTTCAAGGGCCCAGGACTGGATTGGCACCACTTGGCAGGACATGACTCACAGATGGCAGAGTCCAGGAGCTGTTACATGGTTGAAGGATGTCTTTGTTGGACCTGAGACGTCAGAACAAGGGACAAGCTAGCAAGCCCATGGAGTCACAATTGGTTCCAGTGAGATGTGTCAAATCCTTTTCCTAAGCAGGCAGCAGGACAGCACAGCAAAGCAGAAAAACAGGTATTCCAGAGCAACAGTCAAGCAGAGTGGTAAGTCTTTACTCCTGGCAGAGTTCATCACAGGTCCAGTAGTGCACTGTCTTGGTAGTGTCAGAGTCCATTTGCATATGCCCAAATGTGCCTTTGAAATGGGGGTGTTACAAAAGGGGGTGGTGATGGACGGAGCATCTGAATCAATCAAACACTCACACCCAGTCAAAAGATCTGGGTTTAATCCATCACCGTTCTTTAGCCCACTCTGCCACCCTAGTTCAGACATGGCTATATGCAAATCAGTCTGACCTTGTGCCTCATGGGAACAGTCCAGCCCAAACTGCCAAGCCATGTCTTCCCTGGACCGGAAACAAGCTTCCGAGGACCGGTTTCTGGCATTTCAGCCGTCTTCAGCCCGGCTTGCTTGAATCCAGTGGCAAAGTGTGCAAGGGACTCACGTCTGAGCATACCCTGCCACACTTATGGCGGCCAAAAGCGGTACAAAAGGGGGTGGTGATAGACGGAGCATCTGAATCAATCAAACACTTACACCCAGTCAAAAGATCTAGGTTTAATCCATCACCGTTCTTTAGCCCACTCTGCCACCCCAGTTCAGACATGGCTATATGCAAATCAGTCTGACCTTGTGCCTCATGGGAACAGTCCAGCCCAAACTGCCAAGCCATGTCTTCCCTGGACCGGAAACAAGCTTCCGAGGACCGGTTTCTGGCATTCCAGCCGTCTTCAGCCCGGCTTGCTTGAATCCAGTGGCAAAGTGAGCAAGGGACTCACGTCTGAGCATACCCTGCCACACTCATGGAGGCCAAAAGCGGTACAAAAGGGGGTGGTGATGGACGGAGCATCTGAATCAATCAAACACTCACACCCAGTCAAAAGATCTGGGTTTAATCCATCACTGTTGCTCCATACAGGAACCTTCCAAGGCCTGTGGACACCTGAAGGTATCTCCCTTGAAGTGAAGGAGTCACTTCCCTGCATCTGCAGCTTCCGCAACTAAACTGACAGGCCCGCTGATCCTGGGCTCCCACAGACTCCAAAAGACTCAGCAACACATGTGGTAGTTCGTTCTTCACATCCCATGAGACCTGCCATGTCCTCTCACCAAGTTTGAGGCCAGTATCCCTCGTCGGAGCCACAGAAATCAAACCCCTGTGCACTGGATCGACTTCCCCCAAGATCTTCGTGTTCCAAATAGCCCCAACCTCGAGCATCTCCTGTGAACAAGATCTTCATCCTCACCACTTCACTTGCACCATGGCCTGCATCTTTGGTGAGCTGCTCAAGGCCCACTTGTGACTCCAGTGTCTCCGTCTGAGGGTCCTCTCGAGGGTCTCCTTTGAATGCTGGGGGTTCCACTGATTGCTCGGGCCTGTCCCGACTCCCCTGCTTGTAGTGAGTCACCTCTACCTTGCTGGTCCCAACACTGCACATTTTTCACTTTCCACCTTGTTTGCAGTTGCCAAGGCTTGTTGGTGCTCTTGACGGACACCAACCACTCAGCTCTTGACATCTGACGTGGGGCAGCTAGTGAACGGCTCCCGGTCACCCACGGTGTCGCCTGGTCCTCACAGCTTCAGCTCCAAGGCACCGTCATCCATCTTGCAACACCCGACATCGGTGGGCATTCGTCTTCTATGCCTCCTGGTCACTCCTGAGTGGCATAGACCCTGTTGCCTCTGCTTGCAGGTACTTCCTGGAGTGACAGGGGCTGGGGATTTGCATTCACTGTATACAGTCACAAGGGGGATTGAGGTGTTTCCTACCTTTCCAGGGTGACTCCTAGCAGGGCTGAATAGGCCTGGTCTGCATTTAGAGTTGGGATGTTTTTACTAGCACCTGAATAGACAATGTCTCCTCTGCACAAGGCTGTCTTCAACACCTGGAGTGAAGCTGAGCCAGAGAAGGTAGAGCTGGTTTGGAAACCAAAAACAACCCTCAGCAGAAAACATTGTATTTTTATGTTAGCTTCTGTTCTCGATATTTCTGTTTTGTTGCTATCTTGCAGAACCTCTTTGTAATTGTAATTTATATAGCGCATTATCACCAACGGTCTCTAAGCGCTTGCTGTGGGAACCCGTCCTGGTTTTTCCCTGTGAGATAACCCGTACTGGGCACCCCCAAGGTGAAAGCCAGGCATCCCGCTGCAGGGGGCCATAGTGGAGATTAAGCAAGCTACTGCCCGGAGTTGCAGAGTGTGAACCCGTGATTCGAGCAGGCACCGAAGCGAGAATTATCGAGTCTGTGGACATTTTGGGCTCAAGACCCTGCCGCGTCGGGAATTGAACCCTGGTCCCGGGTTTGACCTCTGCTTCATGGTCAGCCTCTTCTAACCATTGAGCCACACTTCTCCACTTCACCCGTTAGCTACTTGCTTGACTCTTGTGATTTTATTTGCAGAGATGTGTATCTACTGTTGTGGATTTCCTTACCAAGGGTCATTTTTGGGACTGTAGGTGGACAAACCATGTCCAATGTAGTGAGAGTGCTATTGTGTTCAATGCTGGGTTTTCCCTGTGTTTGAGTTCTGATGGGGAATTTTGTCATTGGGGCCTGACAGCAAAACTCATATCAAGGAACTGTTTTTAGAGTTGTCTCTCAAGGGTGCAATGCAGGAGGAGTTGTGGATAATTTGAACTAACCCTTGTGAGTTAATCATTCTCACAGGGTTCTTGGGTACTAGTGAACTGATTGTGTGAGTTGTTGTGTGGGGTCTAGGGCTTCAAGTGTTTAAGGTAAGTACAGTTAGACTGAGGCCCACCCCCTGTATTAAGAGTGTGGCAATTGGACAACCACAGGACCACCACCTTGGCTGGGATCCAGGATCCATTGGTGGTGGCGGAGCAGAAAGGGCAGGAATATGCTGGCATTGCCAATGCAGCATCTCCAAGCATATTCCGACTTGCATATCCACCATCATAAAAAAGTTGACGGGTATGCAGGTAAGGGAGCCCGCCGTATCTGGGCATGGGAGTGCATGTGGGGTAGCACATGTGGTGCCCCCCTAGATTTGCACTCTTGTTCCTGTACGGTGTGGCATGCACAACAGGCTGCATGCAACACTGTGCAGGAATGTGCTGCAGGTCCTCTCACAGCAGCGGTCTGCTTGATTTTGTTAGATCTATTAGTGCCTTCGACACTGCAAACCATTAAATATTAGCCAGTAGGCTATCTGAGTTGAGGATCAGAGGCACCACCCTTACGCTACTGCCATCTATTCTTGCCAATAGGAATTATTCAGTAGAAGCCGGAGCCTTTTCTATCGGGCCTTTCAAACTTCCCTGTGGTGTGCCACAGGGCTCTTCGTTGAGCTCCACACTTTTCAATGTATTTGTGACCCCTCTGGCTGCAATCATCAGGAAGTTTGGGTTCTCAGTGATCTCTTACGCTGACAACACTCAGTTGGTGGTGTCAATCTCAAGCAACTTGGATGAGACAGCGGACCATTTTCAATAGCTGCATGGCACAGGTTAACCTGTTAATGCAGTCTAACTGTCTAAAATTGAACGGCGGAAAGACTAAGGTATTGCTGCTGAGCTCTGATACTTCTTTTTGGTCACCTAGAACACCAGAAAGCGCAACCAGTGCACCCTGCATGCCAAGGAGCCGTGAGGGGAACGGCGGCAGCACCAAAACACCGGCGGACGAGCGCTGACTAAGCGCCGAACTATAGCCCCCAGCAGCCTTAGGGGCGGCGCGCCCGTGACGGGCTTGGAGCGCCCGGAGGCGCTAGATAACGCTGACCTCCTTCTCACCCCGCGAGTCGCGCGCGGGAGGCGCCAGGGAGAAGCCCGGGACAAGGGCGGGACAGTCTTTGGCAGTCGTTGGCAGGAGGAGGCAGGGCAGGGCCAGAGACCCTGCTCCTCGCAATGGGGAAACGCAAAGTTTACTGTGAACATTGGTGAAGGTAAGAAAGCCAAGGTACCAAGGAAATCAGAGACTATTATATCTTACTTGACATCTGCGGTGGGGGCTCTGAACGACGAAATCGCTAATGCGGAAAAAGAACTGGGACTTGACCAGCCCGTTACAGAGTCGGGGGGCCTAATCAATATAGTTGCTCCCGAGTCCGCATCCCACATTCCTCTAGAACCCAATGTTGTTGTTAGGGCTCCTACTATTCCTCCCGCATCTAGGATTACTACCTCACCTGCCCAATCCAGTAGTGGAACTGTACACCGTGAATTGGCTAACATACCACCTAAAACCAAACAAAAACGAGGCAAGACAACAGGTAAGGGTGACTTAGGTAGTGCGGATAAACTGATTTCTGAGGATGCTTACGCCCACCTGGCCGAAGTAATCGAGGGCTTATTTGAATCTCGCTTGGAACCATTGCTGGTAAATATAGCGAAAGACATTGTGGACACCCTTAAAACGAGTGCAATGTTCACTCTGATTCGCACCCTACAAGCAATGTAACACCTGAGCAACAAGGGAGGGTCCCTTCAACAACTAACGAGCCTACCAATGACTCAGTTAGCTTGCACATGCAATCATCTAGCACTAACTGTGCCCCTATGGTCACAGCACACGAGGATAGGATTGCATCTTTGAGGGGGGCGCAAAAAGCTGTCTGTGCGGGGGATGGGGCAGCGAGTGTGGTGGCCACTCCGATAGGCCAGGGGCATCTACTTAATGACAGACCCGGGCAGTGAATCTCCCTCCGGATGCTGCCCGCTTAGTTGTTATTTTGACCGGGATCCCGTGCCTCAAACCACACCAGAGTGAATCTGATTCCGAGTTGCTAAACAGAACCAGAAATTGGTGCTCACAATTCAGTAGCGGGAGCATGGATGTGGGCAGACATATTATAGCTGCACGGAGGGTGGATTGGGTGGGAAGGAGGGTGAAATGTATTCCCGGGGATTGTGTTATTGTTAACTTTGACAGAGGTAACATAGCAGATACTCTTCTCTGGGACGGTTCTGAGCTAGTTGGTGACGGTATCAGACCACTCCCATTAGGGTATTTCTATCCCCCTTCCACTCGCCCCCAGATAAGATCATCCCACCCACCGATCCCACACCTGTTTGGAAAAACGGGACGGATAAGAGCTCCGCCACATATATCTCACCAAACACAACAGGCTCTATTGCGGGCAAGATCAAACCCCGTAGTAGACCCACCCAAGAACATTATACTGACAGTCAGGGGGCAAGGATCGTACTCAGTAACAGGTTCTCCCCCCTTTCCATTTACTCACCCTTGGATTACAACGATTGACAACCATCCACTACGCCCCCCATCATGGAGGCCACCCCCGCTCTTAGGAATTCCCACATATCAGTGGTAAGCTGGAACATCGCAGGGTTAGGGAAGAAAGCCTCGGACGTTGAATGGTTAAATTTTGTGTCCCAATATGAGATCCTGGGTTTCCAAGAAACATGGGATCCCAGTGAGAACCCCCTTTTCTGAATCATTTTGTCCACCATAAGCGTGGAAGGGTATACTCAGATGTGAGTCCCTTGCTCATTGCACCATCAGGATTCAAGCAAGCCGGGCCGAAGACGGCTGTAATGCCAGAAACCGGTCCCCGGAAGCTTGTTTCCTTCCCAGTATAAGAATTGGCTTGGTAGTTTGGTTTGCCCTGTTCCCATGATGCACTGGGACAGGGACAGACTAATTTGCATGTAGCCAGGTTCTGAGCTGGGATGGTGCAGTGAGCTAAAAAACGGTGCTGGATCAAGCCCTGATCTGTTGACTGGGTAGGAGTATTCTGCTTAATTCAGAAACTCTTTCCATCACCACCCCCTTTTCTGAATCATTTTGTCCACCATAAGCATGGAAGGGTATACTCAGATGTGAGTCCCTTGCTCATTGCACCATCAGGATTCAAGCAAGCCGGGCCGAAGACGGCTGTAATGCCAGAAACCAGTCCCCGGAAGCTTGTTTCCTTCCCAGTATAAGAATTGGCTTGGTAGTTTGGTTTGCCCTGTTCCCATGATGCACTGGGACAGGGACAGACTAATTTGCATGTAGCCAGGTTCTGAGCTGGGATGGTGCAGTGAGCTAGAAAACGGTGCTGGATCAAGCCCTGATCTGTTGACTGGGTAGGAGTATTCTGCTTAATTCAGAAACTCTGTCCATCACCACCCCCTTTTCTGAATCATTTTGTCCACAATAAGCGTGGAAGGGTATACTCAGATGTGAGTCCCTTGCTCATTGCACCATCAGGATTCAAGCAAGCCGGGCCGAAGACGGCTGTAATGCCAGAAACCGGTCCCCGAAAGCTTGTTTCCTTCCCAGTATAAGAATTGGCTTGGTAGTTTGGTTTGCCCTGTTCCCATGATGCACTGGGACAGGGACAGACCAATTTGCATGTAGCCAGGTTCTGAGCTTGGATGGTGCAGTGAGCTAAAAAACGGTGCTGGATCAAGCCCTGATCTGTTGACTGGGTAGGAGTATTCTGCTTAATTCAGAAACTCTGTCCATCACCACCCCCTTTTCTGAATCATTTTGTCCACCATAAGCGTGGAAGGGTATACTCAGATGTGAGTCCCTTGCTCATTGCACCATCAGGATTCAAGCAAGCCGGGCCGAAGACGGCTGTAATGCCAGAAACCGGTCCCCGGAAGCTTGTTTCCTTCCCAGTATAAGAATTGGCTTGGTAGTTTGGTTTGCCCTGTTCCCATGATGCACTGGGACAGGGACAGACTAATTTGCATGTAGCCAGGTTCTGAGCTGGGATGGTGCAGTGAGCTAAAAAACGGTGCTGGATCAAGCCCTGATCTGTTGACTGGGTAGGAGTATTCTGCTTAATTCAGAAACTCTGTCCATCACCACCCCCTTTTCTGAATCATTTTGTCCACCATAAGCGTGGAAGGGTATACTCAGATGTGAGTCCCTTGCTCATTGCACCATCAGGATTCAAGCAAGCCGGGCCGAAGACGGCTGTAATGCCAGAAACCGGTCCCCGGAAGCTTGTTTCCTTCCCAGTATAAGAATTGGCTTGGTAGTTTGGTTTGCCCTGTTCCCATGATGCACTGGGACAGGGACAGACTAATTTGCATGTAGCCAGGTTCTGAGCTGGGATGGTGCAGTGAGCTAAAAAACGGTGCTGGATCAAGCCCTGATCTGTTGACTGGGTAGGAGTATTCTGCTTAATTCAGAAACTCTGTCCATCACCACCCCCTTTTCTGAATCATTTTGTCCACCATAAGCATGGAAGGGTATACTCAGATGTGAGTCCCTTGCTCATTGCACCATCAGGATTCAAGCAAGCTGGGCCGAAGACGGCTGTAATGCCAGAAACCAGTCCCCGGAAGCTTGTTTCCTTCCCAGTATAAGAATTGGCTTGGTAGTTTGGTTTGCCCTGTTCCCATGATGCACTGGGACAGGGACAGACTAATTTGCATGTAGCCAGTGGCGGCTGGTGGATTTTGGAAGTGGTGGGGCGAAAAATGTTGTACCCCAATGTAATAAGCGAGCGAGCGAAGCGAGCGAGCCCGAACTGGAAAAGGAGGGTGCGGGGGGGTTCTCCCCCCGCAAGAAAATTTTGAAAAAAATGGATTCAAATGTTGGATTTTGCACCACATATTTACTGCAAATTGTTGAAAAAAAGGGGGAATCCAAATATAGCATTTTGAAGCACGAGTGTGAAGAAAACATTAGAATAAAATCAAAAATGTTCCCAAACCTCAAACTGGTCTGCTTGCAAAATGACCCCCAAGCCAAGCACATACAACCAACGGAAACAGGCCTTCTAAGTGTTTCCTACCTGTAGCACATCTCTGAACCACCTCTGTTTTCATTGTATATAATAATGAAAATGCTGCAGCTTGTTCTTATTTATCTTATGCTACTTACAACCATTGACAAAGCCTATAGTCCTGGCTTGTTGTAGGTTTAATGTCACTCGTATTATATATCTGGAGGCAATGACAGAAGAAGCACAATACCAGTGGGGCAGCACACTATGCTAAGTACAAATTTTTAGCTTAACAGTTTTAAACCATGCTCGTAATTACATCGGCTGCCCCTACGAGAGACCCCCTCAGTTTTTTCATCCCACTTAAACCCCTGCACACATACTTTGCTCACACTGTTCATGAGAGCCCTGGGAAACTGGGACCCAGAGGTTACTCGCATGTAAATCAGAGAAAGAAAAATAAACACCAAGCTCTCTGGAAGACACAGACTAACATTTGACCTCTGTCTTTGATTGCACAGCAAACGTGACAAGATAAGAACAAGATTTAAAAGCTTGTTTACAGAAAGCGAGTTTGTGGAAAAACACAGTATACAAGATTTTGGCAGTGGAAGGGACAATCCCGACAGCCTAAAACAAAGCCAGCAAACAGAAAATGTGAGTTACAAACCACACAGCTAATGGTAAGCAGCGGTTGAATGCATTCCTTGGTCAACTTTCTGAATGTCCCCAATGTCTTTAGAAAACCAGACAGCTATGCGGTTTGGTAGGCTGAGACGTAAAAAAGTAGTTATATGAATGTAACCAGTGGAAGGATAGATGTCATCCAGTCAAAGAGATTGTAAAGAAGCTATTTTCCAGGGGAATGACAAACACGAGAGGAAGAAAAGACATCAAGTAAGAAGCAAGCAAACAGGCAATTAGACAGGCAACTAATGATTAGCACTGGGCTGGCACAAAGTCCACTGGAAGTTTTTGATATGGTTCACAGAATGTCTTTCAAGCACAGACAGCTAAAAGGCATTTTTAGGCAAGATCTAAAAATAACAGATGAATGCAAATGCCTAGGTCCTTGCATTGGAGGAATGGGACTATTGGGCTACTAAGGGTTTGGCGGGCTGAAGGGAGAGGGTGCAAATGCATGCGTGTGAGCGAGTGCATAGCTAGAAAGAAGAAAGCATGTGTGCATGGATGAAAAGGTGAATGTGTGAAATGATGGATGCTTTCCGTTTTCTCCCTATTTTGAGGGCAGAGAAAACAAATGCTTCCCCAGCTCCATGAAACAGAGAAATCTGGGTAGAGGTTGCATTGTCATGGCTATGCTGGGATCGGGGAAAGCCAAATTTCAAGTTCCAGAACATTATGCCATTTTGTTTTGAGTTTAAGTATGGTGCATTGAAGAACGTATGGCCACAACACAATGGAGATTCCTACACTGAATCCTATGGTGCTCCTGCGGAGGATAATGACCTCAGTGTTCAGAATTTGTAAGTCAGCAAGTTCAAAAAACCAGAAAGTTCATCTGGATATACTTTATTCCAAAGTTCATATATTGTTTTTCATGTAGACTTCGATCAAGTTTAAAGTATGTTCAATGTGTTATTCACCGCCAAAACGATTTCTGAATGCCAAAATCCCAATGCATTTCGGGACGAGGGTCCCTTCGTCAGGGGAATAATGTACTCTGTGAAAGAAACCAAACACTGTTTCAGGGGGCGGACATTGTCTACAATAACGAAAAAATACAAAGGATGGCATAGGGACCTCACCGTTATACGGGTGATTAAAAAGAGAAGTATCATGAGTAACGAAACAAGCTGCAAACAGTGTCAAAAGAAGTCGAGTGGTAGAAGGTGCACCGAAAAAAAGGACCGCGAGTAGCAGAAACGTGCTGTAATCAGATGCGAAGGTAATCAGGTAACAGGAGAAACACCGCGGGTACTAGCGTGAATGTGGTCTTTGAACATAAGATTTTGAAGATTCCGGTAAGCACTATGGTTGGGAAATCGGTGGACTTTAATTTCTTTTAATTCCTTTGTGTGTCGGTTATTGGTTTTCCTCGAACTCACATTTGTTGATTACAAAATTCACGCTAGTACCCGCTGTGTTTCTCCTGTTACCTGATTACCTTCGCATCTGATTACAGCACGTTTCTGCTACTCACTGTCCTTTTTTCGGTGCACCTTCTACCACTCGACTTCTTTTGACACTGTTTGCAGCTTGTTTCGTTACTCACGATCCTTCTCTTTTTAATCACCCGTATAACGGTGAGGTCCCTATGCCATCTTTTGCATTTTTTCGTTATTGTAGACAATGTCCGCCCCCTGAAACAGTGTTTGGTTTCTTTCACAGAGTACGTTATTCCCCTGACGAAGGGACCCTCGTCCCGAAATGCATTGGGATTTTGGCATTCAGAAATCGTTTTGGCGGTGAATAACACGTTGAACATACTTTAAACTTGATCGAAGTCTATATGAAAAACAATATATGAACTTTGGAATAAAGTATATCCAGATGAACTTTTCTGGTTTTTTGAACTTGCTGACTTACAAATTCTGAACACTGAGGTCATTATCCTCCGCAGGAGCACCATAGGATTCAGTGTAGGAATCCCCTACACTCTCCTGATACTAGTCGTCACTCCAAGTCCCCCATTAGCCAGAAGGGACAATATCCTGAGGTGCCCAAAAAAGTTTGAACTTGGTTGTAGGATTACCTGTCCTGAACTTGTCTGAAAATCCAGGTGTGCCACACCACCACAAGTCTTTTTGTCACAACACAATGGGGCCACTGACCGTGCACAGACACATACTGGGGAATGTATTATTGCACCAGTGTCTGTAATGATGCGTCAATCGATGCATTAGAGTGGGAGCCTACATGGATGGCTACATAGTTATGGACAAGTGCCTGGGTGTGGCTGGATTGATAAAGGAAGGTGCAGATGTGGAGGAGGTCAAGAGGACCGTGAGTAGCAGAAACGTGCTGTAATCAGATGCGAAGGTAATCAGGTAACAGGAGAAACACCGCGGGTACTAGCGTGAATGTGGTCTTTGAACATAAGATTTTGAAGATTCCGGTAAGCACTATGGTTGGGAAATCGGTGGACTTTAATTTCTTTTAATTCCTTTGTGTGTCGGTTATTGGTTTTCCTCGAACTCACATTTGTTGATTACAAAATTCACGCTAGTACCCGCTGTGTTTCTCCTGTTACCTGATTACCTTCACATCTGATTACAGCACGTTTCTGCTACTCACTGTCCTTTTTTTGGTGCACCTTCTACCACTCGACTTCTTTTGACACTGTTTGCAGCTTGTTTCGTTACTCACGATCCTTCTCTTTTTAATCACCCGTATAACGGTGAGGTCCCTATGCCATCTTTTGCATTTTTTCGTTATTGTAGACAATGTCCGCCCCCTGAAACAGTGTTTGGTTTCTTTCACAGAGTACGTTATTCCCCTGACGAAGGGACCCTCGTCCCGAAATGCATTGGGATTTTGGCATTCAGAAATCGTTTTGGCGGTGAATAACACGTTGAACATACTTTAAACTTGATCGAAGTCTATATGAAAAACAATATATGAACTTTGGAATAAAGTATATCCAGATGAACTTTTCTGGTTTTTTGAACTTGCTGACTTACAAATTCTGAACACTGAGGTCATTATCCTCCACAGGAGCACCATAGGATTCAGTGTAGGAATCCCCTACACTCTCCTGATACTAGTGGTTACTCCAAGTCCCCCATTAGCCAGAAGGGACAATATCCTGAGGTGCCCAAAAAAGTTTGAACTTGGCTGTAGGATTACCTGTCCTGAACTTGTCTGAAAATCCAGGTGTGCCACACCACCACAAGTCTTTTTGTCACAACACAATGGGGCCACTGACCGTGCACAGACACATACTGGGGAAGGTATTATTGCACCAGTGTCTGTAATGATGCGTCAATCGATGCATTAGAGTGGGAGCCTACATGGATGGCTACATAGTTATGGACAAGTGCCTGGGTGTGGCTGGATTGATAAAGGAAGGTGCAGATGTGGAGGAGGTCAAGAGCTGGACGTCTAGGTCTATTCATAGCGTTCTCCAAGTAACCGCTTCTAGAAGCCACAAGTTCACAGCTGTAATGTGTGATTTGCAGAAGAATTTCTCCTGAAAAGTAGCAGCAGAAAAAGAAAATCACAAAAGCACAAACAAATTCCAGGTTCTGGCTAACTGTTCATGTTAAATGTACAGGCTTGTAAATGCTGAACTCTCAGTGGGAGAATGGGCTCTTTTTGCCTCTCACACTCCTCAGGGCATGTTCAGTGGGAGAAGCAGGAATCCTACTAGTGGACAATGAATTTTGTGGGCGCTCACATTTTGATCATAACCCATGTGGTGACAAATTGATTGGCTCTTGAAGACACATGACCTCATACCCAGTATTGATTTAGTTGCACAAGAAATCCTGAGTCACGTAAAATACACGGGTAGAGAAAAGACGTCCTTAATTGATTTTATCAACCTTTCTAAGGCTTGGGCTAGAAAGGTGTGTACATGTAAATTGTAAAGAGTGTTCTGAATGACCACAACCCACTTATTTTAGGCCTTAACCTACTGGTGCCCTTGGTATCTATGAATGTGAAGATTTGCTACATCGAATATATGAGAAATAGGGCTGTGCACCGTAAATAGACGGACGATGAACCAAAGGTCTTCTTAGCCCATCTTGTGGAGAATCAGAGGGAGCACTTTGAGCTGTGTCTCAGTGCTGAACCCGATCTGGGGTTGGTGCTAGGGGCCTTTGCCAAAATTTGTAAGAAGCCAACTGAGCAATTAAAATTAACACTATTTAAGCAACACCATGCCAGAGGCACAATACATGGTTTGATAAGTCATGCTCACCAGCTCATAGTAGCCTCATACAAGCTCTAAAAAGTTGCTGAGGGTTTTGTTAGAAATTAGAAACTGTAGGACGCTCTATAAAGAAGCCATTAGGTTAAGGAAAGCAGAGAGCAGAAGGGAGGCTTAGGAGCATCTCATTGTTGCCTGTGCAAGGAATGATGCGTCTCAATTTTGGAAGGAAGTCAATGCACCTTTCTTTTCAAGTAGCTCCGCAATTAGCATAGATGGCACCATTCCTGAACATGTATGGGTCAAACACTTTACGAATTTCTATGATTCTAATAAACTGGATTATCGTCATTGAGGATTCAATTTGCCTAGGAGGTGCAGAAGAGCTAACAATCTCCCTTGGGAACATAATCTCGGCTGCGAATAGATGCCCAAGCAATAAAGCACTGGTACCAGATAAGTGCCTATTGACCCTTTTAAGGACAGTTTGGCACTTTGTGCCCTAATACTGGTGAATGTGCTTCGGAGTGCGAGCTGTGCTGATCCCCCTAAACCATGGTCTAGGTCAACAATGGTCCCAATTTTTAAAACGGGTGGACAAGCGTGAGGCATTCCCTCACATTCTGACCATTGCTCATGTATTCTGAAGTGGATTTTGGGGTCACCAGCAGAGACACAGGAATTGCTAGAATGGTTTTGAAGGGTAGACGTCAGGGGTCATGTGCGCGTCTTAGAGAGCAAGTCCCGGTGCAGACACATGATGACACACAGTACACCACTTGCTTCCCTTTGTAAAATCATAAAGTGAAGTGAAAAAATGGACCTGGGCCTTACCGGCTGGTGGTGGACTGCTCGAGTTCACATAACACCAATTATGTCTCGTTGATATGCATTGATATAGCTCAAGTCCGCTGTCTGTTCTCTGCAGCCCACTTTACTCAGTCAGTTAAGTGTGCGCTCCTCAAGTGATAAATGGCACAGATCTGTTCCCTATTATTACTGCTCTGTGCTTGTCATGCAGAAGCGCAAGGGAGATCCGTTCCAAACTCAGAGACAATCCACTCCAGTATTTACCAGATGCTCCACGATTCTTACATTTTTAAGATCCTTGCGTGAGTAGCTCGTCTACTCCCGCGTTATCCTGTGAATTTTAGGACTTCTAGTCCTGATTTCCAAATGGAATCAACAGGACTACGCTTCCCAGAATGCAAAGAAGATGGTTGCATCTCTTGTTGTAATCGGATCTACGACCCTAATAAAATATTCCAGATTCATGCCCTCATGTGGTTATAACAAATCATATCCTTATAAAGGCATAAGAATCATATCCATATTTAGTCATAGCCAATGCAGTCCAAATACGGCAAGGCTACTCCCATAGACTCCTAGAAAGTACAACGCGTTCTTTAAACAAACCAATCCTCCAGCAGCCCGGGAATTCCCCCTGCTTTTGTTTTGATTTGTCCTAGAACTCCTGAGAGTCCTGAAAGAACTGCAAGTTCTTAGTGACGTCTTATGTCCAACCTTACGTCAAACTCGGCACCTTCCAGGTATAAATATACCAGCCCCTGCCTTAAGCAAACACACAGTGGTTTGGAGCAGATCGGCTATCTACTTATCCGAAGCCCAGCTGATGCGAGTGCCGAAGGAAGCCGACCCTCCCACTGACGCACTGAGAGAGACGCTGTCTTTTCTCCTGCCGAGAAAATCCAGCTCCAGTATTTCCAGTCACCCTTGCGGGTTGCTGGGAGATAGAGTCCTGAGAAAGCGATACAAGACCTCCTTCATTCTATAACCAAGGTACGGAGCTGATTAGATCCTCAGAGAATTCTTGATTCAGATTCTTGGCAAAAACTAACTTAACTTAAACTACAGCTCACTTCCTCCTTCCCACGTACTAGGCTTAGGTTAGGTACACCGGGGTAGGCGTATCTTAGAAGCACCAGTTGAGCATGTTTAGTCAATGATTTTAAGTATGTATATATTTTATCCGTTTTAATTATCTTATGGCTCAGAAACCATATAAATACTTTTACAGTATTATTTCATAATACTCCTTTTACTGTACGCACTTTACTTCATGATAAGTATTGCAATTGTGGCAATTCATTTCTCTTGCATGAGAAAGAAGACTGCTCAATAAATAACACCTTTTATTGAAAACACCCGTCTCTCAATTTATCTGCACACCTGGTGAAACTAACCATGGACGATTGACTGAGTAAAATAGCTATCTATTGTTTTCACACGACTCTGGAGATATACTCCTTATTCTGGGGGGAGCAAAGTTGTCATGTTTTTGCGGTTGTCGGAAAAACTAATCCCTTCTTGTCTATTCAGGAAAGTTAACCCCTTCCTGTTCACTCGAGAAAGTTTCTAGTGACCTCTGAGCTAGCTGGTATACCTATTTAAGTCTAACATATTCAGTAGAGACCTAGATGACCTCAGTCCTACGTTTAAACTACCGTTTATGTTATTTCAATGCGCAGAGCCTATTGGGAATATAGGAACTACACTACACTCTTACCACTCTGCAAACTTAACATATATAGGACATGGGTTGTACGTATCAAACTTTAACATATAGAATTACAATATTAGTTCCTTGAAAGCTAACGTGTTCTCTTCAGGCTGAGCTTTTACGAGAAACCTTCTGGCTCCCCTCCAAGAAAATGTTTTGAAAAACCATGCATACGGGTGCCTTAAATGGATCTCAAGATATCAATATTGGTCACACCATAAATCTGCTTAAGGGGCACTGAAAGGTCTTATAGCCCTTTCTCTGCCCACCTCTCCTCTTTTCTCTCATCACCCTCTCACAGGCTATGCCCTTTGTCTTGCTCTCCCTTCTCACTCTTCCCACCTCCGACGCTCAGAGATACAGAGACGTCCATCAGCCAAGAGGCTGTGTGTGGGAAAGTGACTATGTAAATGAGAGCAAAGTTTTGTCTGACAATGCAGATGTCACACGATTGGAGGAGCCACCTTTAGTACATGACGTAGTTGTATTGCTGCTTCAGTGGCTCCTATATAAAGAAGGGGCGTATTACGTAAAGGGCATTACACTGCTTCCTTCTACTGTGCACATAAAAGGAAATTAAAGAGTGAAATAAAGAAGTGCAAAGAGAGAATGCAGGATTCATTTGTAAAAATAAAAGAGTCCAAGTGAGAGAAAAGTGATTATACAGAGAGGATAGGGTGGAGATATTAAAAGAAAGCAGCCATGTAAACATAGCTGGCAGTGAAGGTGTGAAAATATTTGCAAACTCTAAAACAAAGGTGACAAGGTGCGAGCCTTTTTAATGATTTAAGCCTTTCATAAGCGAGGCGGAAAAGCATCTCCCTTGGAGGCAAATGGAAAAGTCAAGTACTTAGCTTTAAATCTGACTAATTACTGTGTTTAAAAGCTGAACCTAGAACATGTATGATAAACAAAGGCCTTGCAGCTAACAAGCACACAGAAGACTGGTAGATCAACATTAAAAAAGGGTCTGCTTGGTATGGTGGCGAACATAGATGTCAGACTGTACATTTATAATACTACTTACCATCAACAGGCAGGACTTGGAACAGTAGTGAAGGTGATGAAAACACTGAATGTGCTGTATGACCGACTATACACCTGCTTCACTGCATAAAATTAATTCATTAACAGTCTGTAATGCACAGTCCTCAGGTTTCTGTAGTTAAGTGGTTGCCAGGTTCACTTCAAGTACACACAGTCCCCGCTTTGAGCTCAAGTATCAAAAATATTTTTTATTTCAATAAAAGAGATTTTCCTAACTAGGGCAGTAAAAGAAAGACTTGATTTAATTAAAGGCATACAACGCAAATATTATGCAGTCCCCAGCCTTGCTACCTTATTCACAGTAGCCACTAACAACGAAAAGGGACTACATCCTCTATAACTCCTATAAGTCTACACTGATTGAGTTATCCAATCAAAACTTTCTATAATGCACACAAACAGGAGCAGAACAACTTCATGTTCCTTTAGCCTTACTGACTCTCCAGTGTGCATCCGTAAACTATGCACCTGTAAGCCCATCACTTTTTCACGTGCAAACTCCTTGGGAAGTGCCGTGTCATGAAAACCGAGGCTTGAAAAAACAGGAAACACAGAAACTTGCTAATACAATCACTATAATTATGGAGAAAGAAATGCAACCGTCCCGGGGCTTACACATGATGGCACACCACTTGCTTCCCTTTGTAAATAAATAAATCATAAAGTGAAGTGAAAATTTGGGCCTGCACGGGCCTTACCGGCTGGTGGTGAACTGCTAGAGTACACATAACACTGTCTGCAGACTCTGCACACCGTCACGATGTGCACAGCACACGTCCCTCTCCTGACAGCAACCTTTTGTGCCAATTGACTAGCTGCTGCAGCTTCCCAGCAGTAATTCATACTGACTGCTACCTCGACCAACAAACATGCAGTCAGTCATGCTGCGCAGAAGTAAGTAAGAAATGGTGTCCAGTAACGCGGGAAGAAGCCTCACTCACAAGAGGTCCAGTCTGCGCAGACTCGATCCTTGGGTCCCTGACTGCCACGGCCTTTCCTCGAATCGTCACAGGGGTGTCCCACCCACGCCCTGTAAAGAGTCAGGAAAGGGTGGGGTGACAAGGCTCCTCACTCTGTGATTGACGTGGAGGTTTTGTTATCCCGGGCTTGCACTTAAAACGCCCGGGGCAAACTTCACCTCCACGCCTTGAGGGGGTGGAGACTGGGCTTTGAATCCAAGTCTTTGCCGAGCGGATGACATCACAGCCTTTAGGGATGTGATGTTGTCCGCCCGACAAACACTTTGTTTTATTCCTAGGCGGGCTGAAAGAAATCTATCACGCCGGTGTCCATGGTGAGTAGTGCAGACAGTGTCTGCCCGACAGTGCTCCGTGTGCAACATAAAAGATGTAAATTACAAAAAGGGGGCATCTTTTAAAATGAAAACAAATAAATGAGCATTCAGCATTATTATTGCTGTATGTAACGGGGGCGGAGCCCCGACGCCCGTAAAGAGAAACCGCCACTGCCAGGTTCTGAGCTGGGATGGTGCAGTGAGCTAAAAAACGGTGCTGGATCAAGCCCTGATCTGTTGACTGGGTAGGAGTATTCTGCTTAATTCAGAGACTCTGTCCCTCACCACCCCTTGTTGTAAATATTTTTGTCCACCCTAAGCGTGGAAGGGTATTCTCAGATGTGAGACCCTTGCTCATTGCACCATCAGGATTCAAGCAAACCGGGCCGAAGACGGCTGTAATGCCAGAAACCGGTCCCCGGAAGCTTGTTTCCTTCCCAGTATAAGAATTGGCTTGGTAGTTTGGTTTGCCCTGTTCCCATGATGCACTGGGACAGGGACAGACTAATTTGCATGTAGCCAGGTTCTGAGCTGGGATGGTGCAGTGAGCTAAAAAACGGTGCTGGATCAAGCCCTGATCTGTTGACTGGGTAGGAGTATTCTGCTTAATTCAGAAACTCTGTCCATCACCACCCCCTTTTCTGAATCATTTGAAATGGTATGCGCCGACTAGAAGTCTAAGATCCGCATACAGCAAAGTTCTGCAAACACCCAGGATTAAGAAAGCACATTGGGACGGAAGAAGCTTCCTGTTAGGGACAATCAAGACTTTGGACCTTCTCCCAGTCTTCTATCTTTCAGAAAAGTGCTGAGAACCTGCCTCTTTTCCAAATAACAGGATCTGCACACCATTCTGGAAACCTTACTTGACCCATCTGTCCTTCCTATGAGCCTAAGCCAGCCGCAGACTTGAGACAGCCGCAGCACTGCCTGCCCGCCCTGGATTCAACTCAGAAATCAGCGGGCGGGTGCACCATGGGCTTGGCAATCCTCAAGTAAGGGCAGGATTGGCAGTCCTACAGGAGGACCACCAACCCCGTAATGAGGCCCCTAGAGCATTTTTGATTTGCTCCAGGCAGCACTATCCTGGTGATGCACCTCATTGCATTTCCATTATGCTCTTGTATTTCTGTACCCATTTTTCAATTTTGGTATCCCGGATCTCTTTTGTGAAGAAAAAGTGGTTTTCTTAAAATGTTTGAGGTATTTACATGACACTTTGTACAATTACTTTGCCTCTTGGCACTTTACATTTTCATTCTTGAATAGTTGTGCCTGTCTGTGAATGTGAGTTTACCTAAAAGAAGGGTGGAGGGGTATTTTGACTTTACCTTGGCCATGGGCCAGGTAGATACATGCCATGAATTGTCCTGCTGCAGGAGGTCTGACTCTTGGTTTGGGCTTTTATTTATATATTGTATGTAAATTTGTAATTAGAATTGTTTTCAATTTGTACATTTAGTAGACAGTGGTCTTCATAAACCTTTAAAGGAATTTGAATTATTTTTGCGTAGATACTCCAAATATGAGTTATAGCATAGATTTATAAATATCGAAAAACAGAAAGACAGAAAATCAGGCAGATAGATGTGCACCAGCCCAGGGAGAGAAGAGCAGAGCAGGGCACAGTCCTTCTCACTGTAGCAAGTGGGTATGGTGTTCCTGTCTGTGAGAGATTTAGGGGTAACTAGGGTATCTGCGTCAAGTGTGAAAAGCTCTGCTGTCTACATTGAGATAAAGATTAGTAAGCTGAACTATGGATTGCACTGCCAAATGCATGGGATAGTTCTTCTATTTGTGGCAAGAGAGGAATAGCAGTCTTGACTGTGGCAAGTTATGAATGATTCTGCAGGCTAGTTCAGTGACAGGTGAACTGTAACTATTGTCTGCACTGAGCTACGAATAAGTTACTTGTGGATGGCATGAGTCCCCGGTCAGTGGCAAGAGACCACTCATTCTCATACGTTATTCTCTTGATAGGTAAGAGTTTATTCATAGGCCCAGTATTATGTCTTCTCAAACTTTTTCTCAAGAGGACTGCAGATACAGGTGATCTATGATATCCAGCTAGCAATCAAAACATGTAACTCCTCCTTTTCAATTATCATTACATTTGTCTGTAGATCCTAGGGTTGCAGAGATCGCTTACAGGAGGGAAAGCTAGCGGAGTACCGATTGCTCATTTCCCTAAAGAATTTAGGTGGGAATGGGATTCCAGGGTTCAAAGTATAGGCCATCTTTGGGTTGTTAACAGATGGCATTGACACTCAACGATCACAGGGCACCAGGCAGTGTTGTAGAAAGGGTGCCAAGAGGCCTAGTGGGAACAAAGAAAACGGGGTGCAATGCTCGATTTATGAGCAGAAATATCTATACTTTATTTGCCACGGGTCCCTCAGACCTCTGTTCAACCATGCTACTATACCTGGTGCACAGTTGACAACTGCATCACTGGAAGAACGGCCTCAACTTCCAGATTGCAAATGGACCCCACACTGCTAGTGTGGCGACTCAAGAGATTTGGCATTTGTCGAGACCCCAACCAGTGCTTTGATCAACCAAGACAGTGCTTGTATTGGGTCATGAGATGGAAGTAATAGATGGTTTCGGATGCAGATCTCTGCCAGTTTTCCTTCAGGAGTTTTAGCATACTTACAATATCTTGTACCCAGTATTATTTTCCCAGAGTCCAACATTCTGCTAGCCATGAGTCTGTCACACCCATGCCTTGGATATAGCACAATTGTTCACACAAGACAGAAAGACTTGTTGCAGTCAACTATGAATACGTTTTTAGCACAAATTTACAAGATATTCCAAGCACAGCAAAGACGCAAATTAGGTTATGGTATGGAGATTTGACAGCTGGATAAAAATCTAGCCGTGATAGGTCCACTCAAGAGAACAATATGATTATGAAAGAGGTTACTGCGTCTTCAAATTGAATCTCCTAGGAAGGTAATGGGGCTGGATGTTATTTATCATGCAAATAGCAGCATCTTAATGTGCAGTAAAACTGTCAGCTCATTCCAAAAACCACTTCACAGACATGTCTGGAACAATATATAGGTTTGATTAAGCCATAGAAGTTTAATTTCAAGTGCAATTTTGGAGATACAACCAAGGTCCTTGAAAAAAGATACTGACCAAAACAATTTGACTTTTCAGAAGCTCTGTTACCGTTGGTAAAAAGAAAAAACAGCCCTAAATATAACATTGTAGACCTTGGAGAACCATGACCTTCAATGAGTAGGATGGGTTGATGCTGCACCAAATGTACACCCCTATCTGACAAGTATCATACGAAAGTACAGAATTTGTGCTCTTGCTAGAAGTGGCAGTCTACGTGTCGGCACAGTTATGATGAAAAACTGGTCATAAACGACTCGAATGTATATGAACTTAAAGAACTTTTGAATTATATGTTATGTTGCCTCCTGTTTAAATGTTTAAGTAAAATTACTCTTCTGCGGCGTTCGAAAGTGAAGATCTAAAATCTAAAATTAGGTTTTGTTTTACTTGTTCAGCAATATTTCGGAAAATTTAACGAGAGTTATGATATGATCCTTAGTATGAAGAGGAGAGGCAAGAAATTAATTAACCAGTGGAATAGTGAATTTGGTTAACTAAGGTCCTACAGTTCTTAGGAGAAAAATTATTCTGAATAATTACAATATGTCAGAGACAATAAGATTAGTGGAACACAGTGTGCCCTTCCTTTCTCCTACAGACCTTCAAAGTAAAGACTGAAATAAGCTTAATTAGAGTCTCCTTGCAGAAGCGTTGGCTATATTTTTCTTGAAGGAAGTTGTTATGAACTTTATAACAATTTATTAGGTTCTCTTTAGTTTAAGACGTTATTTTGTTTTAAATGTACAAATTGCTTTAAGGTCGCTGACAGACACCATGTGATCTGAGTAGCTGAGGGTTGTGCCTCTCGTTTATCTGAATGCAGCTAGAAAGGGGGTTTAAATATTGGGTTTTATATATTGTTCTTTAAAAATCATGTTTTTGTTAATGTTTGTGAGAAAACCCCAAACTGCTAAAAGTACTTAAAGAAAAACACTCAACTCTCCTATGAGCCCTAAACCTGTAACTTCTGGGTAACCTGAGGTAGAGGCTCAACTTCCTAATGAAAACAAATACGCAAGATGTGTGCAATCTGATAGTTTTCTACATTGTGTTGGAAATGACCATCTTTACGTGATAATCCCACGGAGCTTTGCCTTCACTACCATATGTGAGCTGATCCCAGTTTTTGTTGGCATTATGACTCTGCACACTTTACTACTGCTGAACCAGTGGAAAAGTACTTGCGCTCTGACTTCCAAAAATGGTAAAACTGATATGCACCTAATTGGCACATTTAATTTACTTATATTTCCATAGCAAATATAACCACGTTCCAAGAGCCTGTAACTTAAATACTGAAAATGAACGCAGCATTAATTTTGCCACCTACTAAAATAGCGCTCTAAAATATGTTTGCTACTGCAGCCTTTAGTGCTGTTTGAAACTGCCAATTTGACCTGGCAAAATAAACCTTTATTTTTAAAACGTAATTGTCACCAATAAATTGGACCCTAAATGCTCTTAGGATAGGGTGTCGAGTGTTTAAAAATAGCGCATGTGTACTTAATTTCTACAAGTGCAGATGGTGAAAAAGTTGTTTTTCACTTCAGGAAGGCAATGTCCCGTACAGACTAACAGTGGGTTACCTTATTACAGTTGATTAGTGATAACTATATTTGAAATATAATTTGAATCCTCTTTAATAGTAAAGTCAGATTTTAATTTATTATTCTGAAAATGGCCCTTTCTGTAAATTGGTATTTTCCTGCCTAAATCAAATGTGCCTTTCTTCCAGTGTCCAGGGTCACGTGACTGTGAATGACTGTACTGTGATGTGATGTGTATTGCTTCCAGACAGGAGACAAAAGTGCCTTGTGTGCAGAGAAGGTTGGTCCTTTACTGAGCAGTATGGCCTGGCTTGAGGGTTGTGCTCAGTCCTTCATGAGCTTAAAAGAGTAGCCTGAGGGCTGTCCCCTGACTCTTTTGACTTTTGAAGATACCTGCCCTGCCACTGGCAAATGCAGATCACAAGCTCACACATGGTCCTGTCTTTGTTTCACTAGCCAAATTGGAACGAGACCAACGGAAGGGACGTACTCACCAGAACCACTTTAGGGTTATACAACGAGGGTGACCTCCACACACAGGGACAAACTGGGTGTAAAGTGTCACTCTCAGAACTTCTCATGAGAACACTCTTGGACGCCTGGAGATTCAGAAAGACTGTGCCTGCATGCTGTGAACCCAGGTGCCTAGCAGTGACACACAGGTTCAGTTGGCTGAATTACTGTTTGAGGTATAGTGACAAAACAAGCTTCCAGAGGACTTTCCCTGCAACTGCCCAGCTGATCAGTATCAACTGGATCTGCTGGAAAGTTGCTGCTGACCTCTACTGGAGTTAGTCCTCACATCTAAGAGCTGCCTCTACAGATCCTTGTCCCTTTGTTAGCGTTAGAGTGCAATCCTCATATACCCTAAAACTGCAAGACCTGGACTCCAGGTGAAAAAGCAGAAGTTTTTGGCTCATTGCATTGAAAAGAACGGTCCCCAGTCTCTGCGTAAACTGGGGTGGATTTTACTGAGGCTACCATGGGGCCTACATCTGACTGCTGATGCAACCTTTCAGGATACAAACCCTGGGCTTAACCACCAAGAGATTTTTGTGCCAACAACAACTGCCCGTGTTTCCCATCGATGCGAAGTCCTGATCACTGACCATCTCTTCACTCTGATGACAACCTCACCCCTATTCAAAGTTTCAACCAAGGCCTGAAAGTTCAGCAACCTGCCATTAGCAAGCCACTTTCTGGGTCAAGCTTGCAGCCCAACCTCAAACTTCGTTGCAGAGTGCTTCTTGCATAAAAACTAAAATAAGTTAGCAGGCAAACTTTCTGCTACGACAAATTTGATCCCTGCTTCTGACCACCCTCTATCGTGGATGACCTATACTTTTGAGTTTGACCCGGTCAAGCGCAGCCAGATAACTTTTAAAATGTATAACGCCAATTTCACTAGTTGGATGTTTGTCCTGTTGCTGTCAAGTTAATCTATTAACATTCACTCTGCTTTTTTAACTTGGTTTGGGTTTTTCTTGTCTTGTGTTTTCATTTTATTACTGTTTTAGTGTTACATAAACACTTTACACATTGCCTCTAATTTTAGCCCCGCTGCTTTGTGCCAAGCTACTAGAGCGTTAAGCAATGCTTTATTTAGTACTTTTTGTAAATTCACCCTGAGAAGGAGTGTGTTTATTATTTGAGTAGGGATTTCACCCCTCTCAAATATTCAATTACTTTCAGTCTGCAACCAAGTATGTACCTTCTATGCTACTGTAAGTATAGTTAGCTCTGTTTTAAGAGTCCTGATCCCAGAAGATATAATTCTCTTCACAGATAGTTTTACTGGGTAAAGCAAATACCTCCAAGATCTCTGTAACTTGAAAAATAGTTCTCCAGTCAGTGGCCAAAGTGTGTGTTTCTTTGACACAGTATAGACCTGGTATGTGAAACTTGCATCTGTAAACATTATTCAACAAGAGTTTTTATTCTGCTGTATAAAGCCACTATATAAATCAGGAATTAGTGGGCAATCATTATCTGTATGATGTTTAACCTGTAAGTACCATAGCACATGAGGAATAGCTCTGATAAACGAGCCTGGCTAACTTGTAGCATCCTTCCGGTGTGAGATACATGACCCTGTATATGTTGTGTCAACATATTCAACCACTTATTTTATTTTGTTGGGTAGGGAGTGGTGAGTGGCCAATATCCACCTTGCAAATCCTTTTCAAAATTCAAGTTATAGACAAATTATTTCAGTGGATTTTAGAAACCACAGTTTCTGTGTTTGCCCATGCCATCAAGTTTCATCTTATTCTATCAATATATGAGAAAAACTGATGGTCCCGTAGAACTGTTAAGTAATTTAACTTTACTGGCTTCAAAGCACTCTGGGATTATCACTCAAACACTGTTTAACGAGAAATGTAATCCTAAAGCTAAAATATAAAACCTATTTACAGGTTGAAAGTTGGCAAATGGATGTATGCTCAATGTAAGAAACTGTAAGAAAGTATGACTATTTTAAAATCTGAGCTTCAATGCACACATCCAGACCAAAGTTTCTATATAAAAACTAGTCTAAAAATAAAGCATGAATAAAAGATACTTTCACAACCAGGGCAAACTAAAATATGGAAATAAAAAAAATTACCATAAAATCAATTTATAAATAAAATGGCCAAATTAAAATCTCAGGAGGCTCCCAAAATGTCATCCAGGCTTCCAGTGTCAAGAAAAACAGAAGCAGTCCTCATTTGCAGGTGATATTTCCATTATGGCTGCGTTAATTAGGTCCAAAGAGAAAACGTGGCCTGACCCACAAGTCAACCCTAAAGGAGCATTATCCTGCAACGTATCTGCATCAGGAGAGCTGGAATCCATATTGAAAGATGAAGGCACATGGAAAACATCCCAAAGCAATGACAAGTTTATGTGACAGCTTCGAAAATGGGTCCTCATCGGACACATCAATAGATCCATGTCCATAGAATGTACTAATTGTATTGGAAAGCAGATGTCCAGTGCACACTCAAAAGGGCAGCACAGACAGTGGGTCTTAGGTTGCAAGCAGGTAAACCACAAAACTCGAAATGTAGGAACAGGTCAAAGTTCAGATCCTAAGGAACAGAAATTACCAAAAAGTGTATCATCCGTTCACGACACAGTCGTATGTGTGGCAGACTCATCACCATTTGGCCTTGTGGTGGAACATATATTGCGGATCAGCAAAAACAGAACCACAATTCCACAAATCAGGAATAAAACAAGCGGAATGCCTCCAAAAACACTAGAAATTATTGAATGAATGAAGGATTAAATCACTCTGAAAAATGGCCTGAAATGTGCTGACAAAGCCAGACCCAACCACTTTAAAGAAATGTACCACACTAGCAGTGTTAGAAGCAATAAATATGTGTTGCACAAGTTAACCAAGATACATTTAAGATGTGCAGTGAAATGTGGATATTGGTAACGATATTACCTATGACTCAACGATACTGCTGATGGTGTTTTGGCTACTGTAAAAGGTAAGTGTTCTAATTACTCAATGTTTACCTTTGTGTATGTAGTATATTTCTTAACCATTAAATGTTCCCTATATGTATAATTAAAAGACAACAATATCTCTGTTTAATTTAAGTATTTCCAGGGCGTACAGCAAGATATTGCAGTGTCCAGCTCAACTTCATAATTGTCCTAAGCTGACTCTGCCCATGGTCTAAAGAAGATATGCCATTTTGTGTAATGACAATAGCAGACAATACAATGTTATTCAAATTATAAATACAAGTTGACAACTTATTCATGCTATTAACAACAGCAAGTGCATTTTTCAAAATTGTGTTGATCAAATTGCATTAAATGAACATTTTTGATACTTTCCATATATCATTTTAGGAAGCATAAATAAATCTCTTAAAGACCTAGGACCTAACATGAAATTGTGTAAATGCATGTCTTCCTATAAGAGAGAAAAGTGTTCTTTCACTGCAGCCAAAATGAAATTTTGTACCATCACTGGCACAATTTCCCTACAGAATAGGTTGTAAAGACCGCTGAGAGTGAGGACAGTATGTAATAAGGGTCTGGTCTGCTAGCTTTTAGGCCTTGTGCTGAATCTTAAAACATGCATGACAACCATTTGTGTCCACTGGCCACAATGAACACCCATTAGGACCTGAAAATGTTGTATGTACAATTTTACATCATTCTATTGAGGTGTTCCTCAGTGCAATTTAACAAGTGTTGCCAATTATTAAAGTGGTCACTTGAAGGAGTACTTGGCAGATTAATTTAATTAATTTTGGCTATATCCAGGCAAGTGATCTTCTGCAATATTTAGGGTGTAATTTGTCTTGCAATCAAGCAGGCTCTGAATAAGGTGTCTATTTCCTGCACTTGCCATTTTTTTGCTCCCCAAATCGATTTTAGGTTGATGGGGCCTTTCCAATTATTATAGCTTTTTAGGGCCAGCTGGGAAATAAATAAAGCTGAATACATTGAATTAGTGTTAATAAAAGGAAACATTCTACAACATTATGCCCATAAAAATATAGAAATGTGTCCATGTATGTTTTAGTGCTACCCATAGCGGAGTCATGCAATGTTCTCACAGTGTAAAATTTAAACGTGTGCGTGGAACACTAGCTCTGTGTAAACATTGATGTGGATAGTGATGATAACAATACATTTTTTTATAATTAGTAGAATTTAGGTACACATCCTCACTTTCAAATTAATTACAGTATACTATTCAAGCTCCGAGAGCGTTGAATTAACTATTCTTACATCCCAATGATCAGAAACAAATCCAGGTTTGATCACATCACACATTATGACCATAAAGACATAAGGAACCTGCAGGGTCTCTGTAGGACCAAAAATATCATACGGGACCTTATCCCAAACAATTCCATCAAGCACTGGAAAAGCAGAAATGCTGAACAGGGACAGGTCTCTTTCCACTTTGTGTGAAGTTAAATGAGATTTCAGCACCTCCACTACCAGTACTGCAGTAGAGTGTTCAGGGAGATAGTGCCCATATATTAACAAGAACAAAAAATCTGAAATCCAATCCAAAGAGGCAGAAAGATTAGTGAGCTAGCAATCCAAATGTAATGCCATGGAGGAATCAGATAAATGTTTTTTAACCAGAGAAGAACATCACATACACTATATAGTGAAGTGTTGGAAGAGTTCGAAGAGAAGTCATCAACAATGGCAAAGTAACCTGAAGCCGTCTCTTGAAAAATCGGAGCCATAGTAGGCAGAAGAGAACTAGTAGACACCTACAAAGGGGGTTCATCATAAACAACTGTGTTGTTAGAAGTAGCAAAAGCAAGCTGTATACGCATATCATATATATAGCTTGGATTAGTAACGGTAACTGGAATAAATAGTTCATTCTCTGCCCTACCTAACCAGGGCAAAACATGGGTGTTGCCTAAAATTCATTCAGGTAGCTTACTAAGAGGGCTCAGGGTCCTACCCAGGTGTTCTTGTGGCCTACTTTGTTGCATTTACCATGTGATATAAATTAACTTGATCAATGGAGACAAGTTGTTTGTCTTTTCAACCAGCAAGCGAGGGCACAAAACATGGTTATTGTACCTTAAATGCTGAGGAATGGCACTGGTGTATGCTATGATGGGCCAAATTCCTTCTTTACTACAATCTTCTCTCAAACTAGAACCGCATATGTGGGAATCCAGCCGGGTGGCACAGGTTGCTCCCCGAGTCCATCAGTGGCCGGCGTTTTAGAAAAGTCATTAACTCACTCATCCTGGAAGTCTTGTAATTCCTTTAAGACAGCCAAACTTTAATTGATGTCAAAGGGTGTATCTGTCACCTCTGTACCAGAATAGTAAAAATCTGGAATGTATATCTGGATGCTGAATAAGACTTCATACAATGTGGCCACCCAAGGATCATCTAGGCAGATTATTGAATGCTCTCTGGACACCGTAAAAGCTGCACTGCAAAGCAACACCCAAGGTTCCTAAAGTATCCCTGAAAGCATTCGAAGCAAATGCAGGGCTCGAGTGGAATACAGCTACTGGAAAAACAGTGCGAGCGCCAGCACATCGTTGTGACCACACCCATAGGATTCTCGAGCATGACTCTACTGCACGTAGAGTAAGTTTAAAAGCTTCATATGAATTGAGAGGACCACAATGGTCTGGATACATACATTGGAGAGGCTTGCTAGAAACTAAGAAGGGTGTCTGTGGTTGGTATTCAATAGAGGAGCTTTGTATTTGTTGGCAAATGATGCAAATAAGAAAATTCTGTTTCATCTGCCTGTATAGACAATGCCACCAATAGTGTTTTTGCAAAAGTGAAATTGTGGCCACCACACCACCATGGACAAATTCTTCACTCTTATGGGAAGCTATGATTGATTCTAGCCTGTGGTTTTGGTTCACACCATCACCCACACCAGGGATGATAGCAAAGAGACTATTTTGAGCACCTAAGTGATAGGAATATTTTTTACTAAATATTTTTTAGGCAATGGGGTCCCATTGCATGAAGCACTGACGGCTTTTCTGATATCCTATTCCCTAGTGTGAGAACGAGTAATTGCAGTTAAAGTTGCAGTCTTGACTGCAGATTTGGCAGCTTTGTATGTCAATAAATTCACTTAAACGTGTTTTCCAACATGCTTTTGACTCAACATGTGCATCACAATTGCGCAGAGTATATCTGGCAAACACAGTTCTCATGCTGATAACTGATAGGGAGGATCCCAGATTTAACCGTGGGTGCAATCAGGAAGGAACCTTTATACATTCCATTTGTGACTATGTATGCATCCAGTGGTATTTGGCAAAGGTAATTCAGTGCATGGCAAATGTACAGGGTAAGCTAATAGAGCCAAAGCTAAAACTATGTATTTTGAATGTTTGGGGCACCACAGATTTAACAGGGAGGGAAAGATCCTGTGTACCATTGGGACTGATGATTGCTAAAAGCAATATCGCCAGGCTATCGGGAGCAGAGGTAACGCATTCTCGATACACATGGAAAAAAAGACATGGACTGGTGCATGGTAATGGAAAAGACAGTTAAAGTGTTACATGGTTGTTCTAAGAAGTGGTCACAGATTTGAGCAATTGGAATGACTACAGAGGACATATCTGCGAACCACCCCAAGTAATTAGACACCCAACACTTGAGGAAGGATAACTTAGATTAGGGAAGTATTTTAAGTAATAGACACTAATGTGCACATATGTTTGATTGTACCATAGTGGTACTGTAAAGTCTGATATCTACTTGCTTTTTTAAAACATATTTTTATTGTTTTACCTTTCTCTTCGCAGTACATAGGTTTACAGAATAGTACATTTGCTCAACATGCAACCTACAACATTATCCCCAGCATACTATTGCTGTGTTCTTAATACATGTCACAGCAATCCATTGTCGTGTGTGTCCAACCTTGGCAACATCTTCCAGTTGTATCTTGACATAACCTCGTCCTAACCAGCGGGAGAGGGATAATATGCCATGTACACCTGGTCTGTCATAACTGAACTGTGTGTAACGTTATATTGCCGACTTGACAGAACATAACATACTTGAGAAAAACAACAACCCCTCAAGAGAACCATATGGCTTCCACCCCCCACCCTCTAGACCTGCAGTTATACATATAGAGCCTCTCCAGTTTCGGCTGTCAGCATTGGTTTGATCTTTATCCACCCATCCGTCTAGTTCCTACAGACACCCAGGCTCATGTCACTCTCGCTCCTATGTCCAGTCACTGCCCTATGAATGGCTAACACCAATGTCTAAGGGTATGTCCAAAGCTCTGCCCACTTCCAACATGACGTCCTTGTCCAGTGCAATTGGGGTCATGTGCAGGCCTCTAGCCTCTTCCCGTCGCAATGCAGCGCTCTCTGCTACTCCCCACCTCAGCAGTTCACTGTGCCATGCATATACCGTGGGTGGCAACTTAGACTTCCACTGCATGGTGATCACTCACACTGCCAGTAGAAGTGCCAGATTTTCAATTCTAAATTGCACTTTGTGCTTAGAAGTACCCTTCCACAACCCAAAGAGACAATCCCTCATTGCGTCAGCCAACTCTCTGTTTGTGATTTCCGCTATGTATCCCCTAATCAAGGCCCAGAATCTAACGATCCATGGACAGGACCATAGCATATGGGCTAGATCCGCTCCCCCTAGGTGGCATCTGGGGCAGTGGTGGCGCGTCGTCAGGTACATCCTGTCAAGTCCATGTGGTGTGAGGTACGCCCTGTGCAAGATAATAGTTTGGATATATTTAAAGCGTATATTCCGTGATACCTTTTTAGGGTGCTCTAGCACCCTCTCCCACTCCTTGTCCGCAAGTGCTCTGCCCATATCCCCTTCCCAGGCAGTGCGTAACGGGGTCAGGTCAATCTGTGCATGGGAGCGCAGGCCCACATATAACCATCTAATGAAGTGACGTCCCCTACCCATATATAACAGTGTTTTAACTAGGTTATTAATGGGGGGCTCCTGTCTCTGCAGTGCCTAATACTTCCGTACATATTTTAGTAAGGCGGCGTGCAGGAGGTACAAACGATCTGGTGCCCCCGTGCCTCGGAGAAAGTTATTGTGGTCCAGTTGCGTCCCATCTCCAAAGAGGTCCGCAACTGTAGTGACTGCCACGTACGCCCAGGGTGTAAGCCTACGCATCGTTAGTCGACCGCATTGTAAGGGAATGCCAAGCAAAGGTACATTGCCAGCATAAGTTTAGGGTGCTCCTGCATATTGCAACGCCGCCCTCCAGCATCACAGCGCCGTATGTAGAAGGGGGGGAAGGTCCCGCGGTATGTTACTATGCAGCAACAAAAGGGTATGTAATGGCCCTGTGTCTATATCTCGTTCTGTCATCCCTATCTCCTGCAAGTTGCGCCCTGACGTCCAGTAGGACAGCCATTGTAATTTACGGGCGTAGAAATACGATCTTAAATCAGGCACCCCCAGGCCCCCTCCAGACGTGCTGCGCTGTAATTTCTTCAGGCTGATCCTTTGCCTGCCTGATCCCCAGATATGGTCAAATAGTAAGGTGTTCTTCAATTTAAAGTTAGCAATTGGGAGCATAAGCGGAATGTTCGTAAAATAATAGAGGAGGCGCGGAAGGACCACAATTTTGGCGATCGCTGCCCTGCCTGCCACCGACAACAGCAGGGACGTCCAGAAGCCAATACTGGACCTTATGACTCTCAGAACTCTATTCTGGTTGCCCTCCAGCAAAACCGCCTGGGTCCTATATACGTGGGTGCCCACGTATTTGAACGTGTGGGGAGAGATCTTAAAACTCAGCGTCCCAAATCTAAAATCCAGCATGGCCTCTTCCTCTTTAAAGAAGAAGGCCATTGACTTTGCCGGGATAATAGCGAGACCTGACTGTCTTTCAAAGGAGGCAAATAATTCAGCCACAGCATCGATGGGGGAACGTAGGTCATGCAGGTAAAGTATGATATCATTGGCATAGGCCGAGAAAAAATGTGTGGTAGAGCCAATGGTTATCCCCTTGTCAAGCAGGTCTGCCCAGATCTTTATTGCCAAGGGCCCAAGAGCCAATATAAACAGAAGCAGCGAGAACGGGCATCCTTGTCTTGTGCCCCTATGTATCTTCTATTCTGCTGAAATATGCCCTCCTGTCCTCACTCTAGCAGTAGGAGTGTGGTATAGCAGTCTGATCCAAACAATGTACTCCTCTGGCAGGCCAAACTATGTTAGGACCCTGAGTATATCTTCCCAGTTAATCGTATCAAATGCTTGACGCATGTCTAAGGAGATATAGCCCGCAAAATCCGATTGGTTCGGGCCTCCTTAAGCAGGTGGTGCAGCTTTCTGGTGTTCAGGGATGTGCTATGCGCTGGCAGAAAACCCATCTGGTCTATGTGGATCAGTGTGTGCAGTGTTGGCAGAAGTCTGTTGGCCAGGACTTTGCTGAGTATTTTGTACTCCGTTGTCAATAGTGATAAAGACCGGTAACTACATGTCTGCGGGGTCCCTACCAGGTTTCGGGAGTGGAACCACCAGTGCCTGCGATGTAGTGAGGGGCAAAGTTTCCTTCTTCAAGGCCTCCCAATAAAGGATTTCCAATTGGGCTACCAGGAGATCCGCGAAGCAGGAATAAAATTCGGCTGGTAGGCCGTCCAACCCAGGGGTCTTATTACGGGGGAGGCCCTTTATGGCAGCCCTAATTTCCGATTGAGTAACCGGGCCCAACAAATCCTCCCAGGCATCCTCCGTAAGCTGGGGGCATTGAACTGCGGATAAAAAACTCATCTACAGCCGTATCATCTCCTCCCTCTGTTGTGCTATAAAGCTGTGCGTAGTCTTGCCGGAAGGCTTCATTAATTTCTCCCTAGTTGTACACCATACCTCCCGTAGCGGTAGTAATCTCATTAATCACCACAGTAGGGGGGGTCATCTCGCAATAGCTTAGCCAGTAACGTCCTGCCTTGTCAGCATCTGTGTGGGTCATTTGAGTGTACCTTTGGTGGTCTACGACCCGGAGGGACTCCAACAACTCAGCATGTCTGATTCTAGCTTCCTGCAGAAGGGCTTGCCGATCCGCATTCAGTACAGCCTCCAGTTCAAATTTAGCAAGCTTCTCCTCCACGTCAACCAGGGACTTATGTAGTTCTTGCCTTGCCCCTACCGTAACCCTAATGGCTTTCTCCCCGAGTACTGATTTGAAAGCGTCCCATTCAATCAGCCTGGTAGACGCTGTGTTGCTGTTGTCTCTAAAATACTGCTGGATGGTGTCCGAGATGTTGGGGGGAATACTGGGTCTTCCAGCAATTGTGGCCATATTCGCCATGTTGGCACTAGGGTGGGCACCCTGCCCCATCCAATCACCACTTCCAATGGGCTGTGATCGGAGAAGGACTTCGCTAAATATGTGGTGGTCAGTGCCTGCATTGCGATGGTTTTGGAACAGTACAGTCTGCCAATTTGTGTGTATAGCACATGTACTGGTGAGTAGAAAGAGTACTCTCTGTGTGTCGGGTGCCTCATTCTCCACACATCACATAACCCCCATCCCTCCGCCCAGTCGCATAGTACTTTGGCCTGTTTACAGACACCCGTCCAATGCAAAGGAGGGTTCGATCTATCCAGCAATACATCCATCACAGCATTACAATCCCTGCCAACAGTCCACGGATAACTCTCCCAGCCCATCAGTGCATCTGGCAATTTACATAAGAACTTGTCCTGTTCTGAGTTTGGTGCATATATTGATCCTAGTACTGCCAGTTGGCCATCCAAGGTACCCCTGACCAGGACATACCTCCCCTGTTGAGCCACCCTCTGCTCCACTACCTTGAATGGTACTCCAAGCCTGACCCATATTGTGGCACCTCGCACAAACCCTGATCTTGTGGTTGAGAACACCTGCCCTCTCTACTTCCTACGGAGCTTTCCCAGTGCCGCCGCAATCAAGAGGAACTCTTGCAAATATACTATCTGCGCCTTGCGTCTTAACAACTGTGCGTGTATTCTATGTAGCTTGTGAACGGATCCTAGACCCCTGACATTCCATGTTATTATGGTAAATTTATTCCGTCGCTGCATCACGTATCTGGGTGTGGGCACCGTTTAAGCAGCAAGGCTAATGTAGTGCTGCGCCAGTGCAGGAGAGTGTAATACTCGGTCCGGTCGTGGAACTATACCGACCACCCAACAAAACAGGAAACAAAGAAACCTGTGTAACATCTATGCAAAGCATTCGTATACTGGGTACCTGGCCAAACCTACCCATGCAGCGCCTTTGTCTGCTCTGAGCTACCTTGAGTTTCAAACGGCCCCGGGCCTTAATTACAAGGGATACAATGCCTGTATAACAAATATGGTGGCAAGGATAGCGGGCGATATACATTACTGTTCAGTTGCAAGTCCATAATACTGTCCATTCGCTTCAGGGAATCAGTCCATCCACAGTCTGTGGGGTCACTAAGGGGAACAGGGCCACACTCCCATCCGAGTCCGACCTCCGGGTGTCCGCCTCCGACCTAGTCCGGTCGTCGATTTGCGCTGTAGTCCGGAAGGAAGAAACTGCCACGATCGCCATCTCCTTGTCACCTTGTATCTGTTGCGTTGTAGGCCGGAGTTGTATGTTCCTTTTCCACAGCCTTCTGGAAACACGGCGGCCTCCCGCCTTGCGGGTCTCATTCATGGTTGATGTTGAGGACTGGGAGTTAGCCAATGACTGCCTCCCCAGTTCCATCACCTCCAGCCATTCCTCCACGTCACCTGGACTCTCAAAGAAATACGTTTTCGTTTTTTGGATAATCCTCAACCGCACCGGGAAGAGGAGGGCATATTGCAAGTACATCTCTCGCAGTCTCCTTTTGACTGATAGAACGGAGGATCGCTGTTTCTGTACTAGCAACATGTAGTCTGGGTAAAGCGAGACTTTAGTGTTTAGTTAATTTGAGGCATCTCTCTTGACTTCTGTAGCAGCACATCCCGATCCCTGTAGTTTAGCAATTTACTTATCAATGGTCTCGGGGGCACCCGGTTTTGGGCGGCCCGTGGGAATTCTGTGTGCCCATTCAATGCAAAAGTCGTCCGAAAGGCCCTCCGCGGTTACATGTACTTGAACAAACATTCGATGTATCTTGCTGCATCCGCCCCCTCTCTTCTCTCCGGCAGTCCTACGATGTAAACTTTATTCCTCTGTGCCCAACTTCCGCATCCTCCATGCAGTCTTTGAGGGTGGCAACCTGGGACCGGAGCTGTTTAATATCGGCAGTATTCCTGGTTTGTTGAGGAGATAAGGCATGTAGTTCCACCCCATGGTCTATCACCCGATCCACGAGTTTGGCGTGTTCCGCCCGGAGCAGTGACAGACCAGATGTAAGATCGCCTATCTGGGTCTCTATGGCCTTCCTAGAGTCACGCACCTCCAGCAAGATCAAATCTAGTTTTTCCACCACCTCCGCTGCATTAGTAGATGGTGTTCCACCAGCCTGTTGGGATCCACCCAGTGACATCGCAGTGTCAGGGATCCAATTGGGACCAGCCACATTGTCCTGCTGTTTGCCCTTTACTCGCCCCATCACGGCATGTGCAGTGTCCTTGTTCCTTGCGAGGAAGGCGATCTGACGGCACAACACCCCCCAACCCGACCACGTCAAGTTCGCAGACACCTTGGCTGCCCCCACCTCACAGGAGTCTTGTCTGTGTGCATGCAGCGCAGTCCGCGGATCACTCCAATAAACGCTGGGTCGTAAGCTACCAGTCTGCACCACCGCAATCAGAGCCACTGTCATCAATCCCCCCATCACAAGGCTGCCTTATCACGCAACTTCCCCCAAACTATGTTATACTCAGACTTGACAGGCCTAAGCGATCAGGGGGAGGAATAGCTATCATTTATAAAAATTCTTATCAATGCTATCTTGAACCCCTATCCTTGAATGCCTGTGAGATAGCTTGTTTTAAACTCACACTACTTCCTACATTTACATTAACTGGCCTACTGGTATACCGCCCACCCGGTTCAGCAACAACTTGGACATCTCAGTTCTCTGACTTAGTAGGCTCTCTTCTGATTGACACTAGCACCTTCCTGATTATAGGTGACCTAAATATTCATTTAAACGACCCTCAAAATGTGGCTGCCAATAACCTGATCAATGATTTGGCGGCCATGCATATTTTGCTTCATAATCAGGGGGCCACCCATCGAGATGGCCACTTACTTGATCCTATATTTGGCAATCTTCCTCAGATCCAATGCCTTCCTGCCTTACCCCTTCAATGGTCAGATCACTTTCTCACATATTTTACTATCCCCGGTGGAGAAACCTCGTCCCCTCCCTACATATCATCCCTCTATGGTCACAGAAACTGGAAGAAACTTAATATGACTCTACTGAATTCAGCGTTAGACTCTGTCCCTGAGGATCTTCTGAGTGATGAAACTAACATGGAGGCCATAGCTGCTTCAACGGACAGGTGGCTCCTGGGAGCCATTGACATCTGCCTGCCGCTTAATAAAAAGAGAATTAAACCTCATAACACCCCAGCACCTTGGTTTAATGACGCACTAAAGGCAGCTAAATCCAAATGTAAACGCTACGAGCGTCTCTGGAGAAAAGACTACTCTCATATTTCTGGGGAAACCTACAAAAAGGAACTCAAGCAATATCATAGGGAGTGTGCTGCAGCTCGTGCAGCCTATGTCACCCAGACTATTTCAGCTGCATCAAACAAATCAAAGACATTATTTAACTTAGTTAAAGAATTGGCAGGATCCAAGTCTACTGCTGAACCTCCCTCTTTGAACAATGTTCAATGTGACGAACTGGCTCAGTTTTTCACAAACAAAATTGAAAGAATCTATGACGATATTTCTAAGCAGCAGTCGGAAGAAACAAATAATAATATTGCCAATAAAAATCAGCAAACACAATCTGAGCAAACACATCTCCCTCTAATTTGCTGGCCTGAAATTACTATTAAAAATCTACAAGAAATTGTTAGGAAACTAAAATCGGGCTCCCCGGTAGATCCTCTCCCTGCGTCAATACTTAAGAAACTTGACACTAGGCATTTGTATTTAATTTGTAAAATCTTAAACCAGTCCCTCGTCTCTGCCACTGTCCCTATATCATGGAAACATGCTAAGGTCACACCTTTGTTGAAGAAACCTACGGCTGACCCAAAAGTTCTGGGTAACTTTCGCCCGATCTCTTTGTTACCTGCATTTTCCAAACTTTTGGAAAAACATGTTCATAACCATCTGGCCCATTACTTAGAGATAAATGACATCTTCCATTCCTCTCAGTCGGGCTTCCGACCCGGTTACTCAACCGAGACTACCTTGTTGGGGGTCACAGAACATCTGCGGAGCCTAGTTGACAAGGGACTCACTGCTGCACTGATATTACTTGATCTCAGTGCAGCATTTGATACCATCTCACACAGTATCCTGCTCGACTCCCTTTTTAATGTTGGCATAAGGGGAACTGCTCTCGAGTGGCTAACCTCTTTTTTAGATCAGCGCTCTTTTCAAATTAACTCCAACATAGGCACCTCTGGTGTCTATCAGTCCCCTTTTGGTGTCCCCCAGGGCTCTGTGCTAAGCCCCCTTCTTTTTAACTTATACGTGGCCCCTCTTGCCCGTATCGCGGAAAATGAAGGCCTAACCATGTTTAGTTACGCTGACGACTCGCAAATAATTTTCTCTCTGTCCAGTACAAACATAGACTCTCCTTCGCCCCTGAAATCTGGCCTTGTCAAAATCGCTACCTGGATGCGGACCAATCTGTTGAAGCTCAATGGAGAAAAGACAGAGGTTCTAATCTTTGGTCCCAGCCGTGATCTATGGAAAGCCTCCCACTGGCCATCCAGCATGGGTCCTCTCCCCATCCCATGTGACCAAGTCCGGAACCTAGGCATAACTATCGACAAAGGACTTACAATGCAGCCTCAAGTCGGGAAACTTACTGCCATGTGTTTTGTAATCCTGAGATGGCTCCGTAAGATTATATGGATGCTCCCGGAAGACACCAAAAAATCTGTAGTCAACGCCCTAATCACCTCTAGGCTTGACTACGGGAATGTCCTTTATCTCGGGGCAACCCAAGCTGTAATGAAACGACTGCAGCGTGTACAATATGCCGCGGCCCGTCTGTTACACAAGTGCCACAGAAGAGAACACATGTCGGAACATCTAAAAAACTTGCATTGGCTTAAAATTGAGAGCAGAGTAAAATTTAAGACTCTCTGCTTCATGCATAAGATAAAATTTGGTTCTGCCCCTAGATACTTAAAATCCCTAGTTCATGTCTATCTTCCCACTCGGCATCTGAGATCTTCTTCTCAGGGCCTTTTTAATGTGCCTAAGGTCCGGCTTTCCAGAATGGGAGGCAGGTCCTTTTCCTACCTAGGTCCTAAGTTATGGAATTCCCTCCCCTTAAAAATGCGCACTGAAACTAATCTTGGTACTTTCCGTAGATCTCTGAAAACCTGGCTGTTCAACCAGTAATCCTGTCCTGGCTATTATCTCCGTCCCCTCCTTTTTCCGCACTCAATCTCTCTACCAGCGCCGGGAAACCCTTTTTGGGTAGCTGTAGCGCTTTACAAATCAAATAAATAAATAAATAAATAAATAAACCCCAGGTCCAGAAAGGGGGGGGGCACTCAAGTCGCCTCGCACCGCTGCCACACTTCAATCTTAGTTCTCAAGGGGCACCTCTTCATCAAGACCGATGATCTTTATGGCCTCGCCTCCATACACATGCAGTCCCACAGCGTCAGACCCCGTGCCAACCACAGGCACCACTCTCTTTGTAGACACAGGTGCCTATGCGGTCCCTCAGCAGCAGCACTCCCTCGGGGGAGGGAGGGGCACCCGCATCACCCCACAGTTCTCCAACTGGTCGCTTGATGGTGGCACCCACTCGCAGTGTGTGGGAGGACCCACGTCACCTCACCCGCACCTGCAGTCATAAAGGGCCGCGCAGGGCTCACTGAGTCCTCGGCGTTCACGTAGGCGCCACCCGGGATGCGTGCCCCAGGGCCAGCGCACTCGAGCTGCGCCGGCCGCGCACCATCTTCCATACTCCTCAGGTCACTGGCCGCAGCTCCGCAGGCACACTGCAACACAGCACAGAGCTCCAGCCGCCTTGCCATACCACACTTCACAGCAGAGTGGACCCTCTTCAGGACTCGTCACCCCAGCGGCCCGGGCTGTCTCAGGCCGCACTACAGGCCGCATCTGCCAGGATCCGCCCGCTCCACAGTTCGGATCACCCCAGGACTCCAGGTAACGTGGCTCTGAGCGGCGTCAAGCAGCTGATATTGTGCCCAAAGTTGCAGGACAGCAGAGATTGCAAAATGAGGCGTATTTGCAGGATTATTCTAGCCCGGGTCCAGAGCTCTTTCAAAAGGCGACCACCATGATCATCAGTTGGCCTTGCCCCCCATCTGATATGTACTTGTAACTACAGAATATGTCAATATTAAAAAATAATTGTTAAGTAAAAACATGTGTATCACATGAGCCTATGGAAACTGTCCTTAAGTTGTGCCATCTACCCCCATAGCAATTTGTGCTTTATAGTATTACCCTTCGAGACTCTGAATTCATGCAGGTGCCAATGATGTAAATTTTCATTGAACGACAGGACACAGTAATGTGAATCACACAATGAGTGTGAGGAATTCAGGAACCGCATTCTCTAGTGCCAGAATCAAAGGTTTTAGTTCAGCCAGTTGTACAGTACAGTCCCCTAGAGACTGCTTGAAAGTTTTATGAGGAGGGAAGTTTTTCATCCAGCATGACATTATAAACTATAGCTCATGTCGCCGATTATTGATGTTTGGCGCCTATAGCAGGCTGAGCTGAACCATCAGGATATATGATGTGTTTATACTGTTCAAGAGGCAAAACGTTACTGGCCATGGGGGCATTCATGTTTATATTGGAGAAATGATTGAGTTTGTAAAGAAGGGTCGAAAACATAGTCTACGTCAGTATCCATTCGGGAAGTGGCCCACTGTATCCAACGTGGATATTAGGCTTTCACATTAGGAACGCTGGCCTTTGTGACAGTCTCTAAGGCTGGGACTGAAGTAACAACAATTAATTGTTTCCCTTGAGACAGGGGTCTTTCCTTGATGACAGCCATCTAAACAGCAGTGAGTAGTTTTTTCATTGCCTGCCACACACATTTCTGCATTGGAATATAGAGGTGATGTATATGCAATCAGTAGTGTGTCACCTTAATTGAATGTGACATAAGTAAAGCCAATGACAACTGCAATAATATGGATGCCCAACTTTTATTTTGTTTGCACATGTGTGTAAATGTCTTGATGCTAGCATGTCAGTCTGTAATTATCTCAGTATTTTGTATGTTCTGATGGCCAATACGTCCTGGAACAATCAGGTTATATTAAATCACACAAAGGTTTGATGAGCTGTGTTTAACTGATACATATGTTCTTCCAAATTTGAAAAATCCTGGTAAGGATTTTAATTTTTTTAGGTGTATTTGGTGGCTATAAAAGAACACATTTCTCTAAGAAAATCCACACTAGGTTCTTGCCCTCATTTGATAGCTTGTATCCTATGACTAAGACACTGAGAAAAGCTATTTTGTTTTTCTTAAAGTTGAATTTATAGCCATTTTCAACAAATCCCAATACTATGCGATCTACTCTGGAAAAATGTGTTAAGTTATTATCTGTCAGATACATGTCATCAACATAGGACAAGGCTTCTGCATCATTATCCTACAGAATTGACGCTAATCAGGCAGCAAACAGTCCTGGACTGTTCTCCCTTGAGTCAATGAACAGAAATGGTACTGTGAGCTCAGCGCTAAGAACACTGTCAATTCTCTGCTTTCAGGCACTATATTTTAGCAGAAAAAGTGTTGGAAATATCCAAAATTGTTTTGTATTTTTTATGAACAATATTGTTTATGAGAACCATACTGTGTTAATTTTGCATTGCAAATGTGCATGCATGACTGTTTAAATGTCTGTGAACTAAGACTATGGGGTACGAATTATCTGGTTTTGCTACTGGAAATTATTCATAGGAGATACATAGGATTCTACTATTCCTAGGTACTCTGTGAGAATATCTCTCTCACTGTAGGCTTTTTCTTCATTTTTAAAAGGATATTGTGGTTAGACTTGTGGCCCGGACTTCATGGGTATAACTTTATAAACCAGGTCCTTTTCACAGCCAAAATGGTTGCGGTATAATGCCAAGGCATGTGGAAGAGCCCATTCTGTGGCATAGGCTTGCTTAACCTCTTCAGGGACAAGCACTGAAAACGATGGTAAAATTACTTCCTCCTTTTTTGGGGCTATTTTTACAAACTCAGGGGGCCAATCTACCTCCACTAAGAGAATTTCGTAACTAATTGTTACATTTTCCAAAATATTACTTTAATGCATTTTGTCATTCTTAACTTGTATATTTAATATATAAATTCTCTCCGGAGGACTGAAACGTTGATCTGGTGTTTCGACTTCTGTAATGTTGGCAGTTGCTTTTGCACCCAGAGACTCTTGAAGATTCTGGTGAACTATTGTGACCCCTGCCACACTGATTAGCATCTTGTTCCAAAGGAGAGTTCTCAACATGTGTGCCATATTTTGGCATAATTCCAACAACCTTTTTTTCTTGAATTGGGGTTTTGTTGTGGGAGTTTCTCTTCTTCTTTTATGCTGATGTCAGACAAGCGTTCCTTTCAGTTTCACATACTCTTCTTGTGTGCACTCTGATCACCCTTCTCTTCGGCCGTCTCTCTGATGAATCCTGAAATAAGTGAGGAGGATGTGTATCAGTGTACTGATACGAATCAGTCTGTTTACCGCTAACATGGTTACATAAATTGTTAAGTTTTTCAGAGCACTCCCATTGTGGAGATCCCCTGTGATTTCAGAATTTCTTTATTTTTCTGTTTGTACCAGCGTTTTTAAGAAGACTCTGTTGCTTAGTTGGTATTTTTCTTCTTAGAACTACCTTTAGGGTGTGGCATATTTGGTGTAGCTCCAAATTATCTTGGCGAATAGATGTATAGGTGTTCTCAATCATTTTTCGTAGCTTGTGCTCCTGGTGTGCTATTGAAACCTGCAACAGACACTGGCATATTGCTAATGCAGCTGCTTCCCCTTTAATTTTGGCTTATATTATTGAGGATACTGTAGCAAATTTTCAATTTGCTTCAGCACTTCCAGTAAGACCGCAAGTGATGGTGTACCATGTGTTAAGGTATATTTGCAGCAAACACTGTACCCTAAGTTCCGCACTCATCTAGGGTGAGCACCATTTCAAGTGGCAAGCACACTGTGAGAATTCTATGTTTATCGTGGGGTCCTGTATGGGGAAACACTACTTCAAGGTGGTTTGTTTTTTGTGCAATCCAGAACAGAATTTCTCCCATGGAGCTCGCCTTATAAAAAGTGACTAGAGGTTCCTTGGGCACACACAAGAACTGCTCAGGAGACCCATTAAATGAGTTCTTGACCTAAGAATGTTGGCGGCGCCATGTTATATTGTTCCCACTAAGAAAATGTAGGGCTTTGTATTAAGACAACAGGACTTCAGAATGCAGGGGCTGAGTATATCTACATCATCAGAAACTGTTTTTGGTTCAATTCCTAGCTAGCTCACAGTGCCTCACCCTAAGTGCTAAATCAACCAGGGTAACAAATGATTTTGGCAACTTTGAACATGACTCTCTGATGTGAAACAGCATTTATGTCTCAACTCGAATCACACTGTGCTTTAATAATGCAGTCTGAACCACAAATGGATCTTTACAATGCATCCCTTTAAGACGCAAGTTGTTTAAGTGACTTGCCTGAAGGAAAGCGTTTTTGGACTGATGTTGGACTTTAGTTGGAATAGTATAATATACTGTTACAAAGTTCAGCTCTCTCCCGAAAGCAAGTCGTGTAAGGTAAAGGAATGCATTGGAAAGAAGCATTTGTTGTTTGGACAGAATTGGTAAAACTGGCTTGGTAAATTGCTGAGTGGTTATGACATACAAACCCCTTTGATCCCCAAGGGAATCTTGAAAACTGATCTTACCCCTTTTGTTGTTTACTCATGCATGCCTGTAGTGAAATACAGGATAGATACAAGGTACGTTTTCAATTCCTTTTATTTAAACTATAGTAATTTTGCATAGAAAGAATGAGCCGTGACTTTAGGCAGGTAAAACAAAGCATGGTAACCAACATTATGAACATGGTGAAAAAAATGAAAAGTTCAACCATGGCAGTTAGATTTCTATATATCCATACCTAGCCTTATCCCTATTCTGAGAACATAATTGGTGTCCTGTCGATTCAATCTCTTAGGATAGACTGCTATCTCATGCCTGGATGATTTGGTCTGGAGTTGAATTGGTAATCCCTCTATGCAGGATCATCATTAGGAGAGCTGCATGTGAAATCACAACATTATGTGTCCCCTCTAACCCACTATGGTACAGTGCACTGTTTATAAAAGAAAATGATTGTGTTAGATGTACAGCTCTGATGCAATGATGTGTGTAGATGTTAGAAGTGTCTCGGAGCAAGCAGAGTATGTATCAGGAGATCTTGTTCTATGTTCCTAGCCTTGAATGAAGTGTACTGATAGTAATGCAGGAAAGGTAGTCTAAAAACAAGCAATATGTGCAGCATTACATAGAATCATATCGCAGAAATAAAGTATGTAAAAGGTTACAGGACTAAAATGGAGTCTACTAAAACCTGTAAAATGTAAAACTAAAAGGAGAACTAAAATGGCTTTACTACACCGGAGCCAAGGAATTCCTGTCCATCGGGCCCTCAGAGGATCTCCCAAAACTAGATGGTCCAGTGAACTGTGGGAAACATAATCCTGACCGCAAGCAAGTGAAAGCAGGCTACTGTTTTCCCTCAGACCACCTGACATCAAAATACCTTGCTGCCGAGCTTGCCACTACCATTGCCTCTTGGATACCATTATAACAACCACCACCTTTATTCGATGTTGCACCACAATGGAATACCATAAAAATTTCATCCGACATCACCAGTGGATTTGTTGTTGACCTTTTCTCACCTGTGTCCTCACCAACACCAAAGAAGCAATAAAACCATCTCCCACGCAACTCCTGCTTTACCACCAATGACAGCCAGGACAACTCTGCACCCAGGCTTCTCGAGCAAGGTAAAATTGAACTGACTGTTGTGGCTTGGTCCTGGGACCCGCATCACCTTTACTCTCCATGGGTTCCACGCAACTCAACCTGCAAGTGACCGATTGTCACTTCTGATTTTTCCCATTGACCACAATGATAACGTTTTGCAGTACTGTTTTGTACTGATTTTAATTTTGCTTTTAACATCCAAACCTCTGGTTATACTTTTCTGATTTACTTCATTTTGGTGTTAACATTTATACAAAATGTTTTCTTTATTTTTATAAATTGGTGTTGGATTTCTTTCGAGTTGTGTCAATCACTTATCATCTATATTGGTACTCTGAAATGCTGCACACATGTTCCTTTAGTAAAGGCTGACACCTCTTAGCTAAGGACGTAATATTGTGAATCCAAGGATTATCTTTTATTGTGAAAGTATTGCATAGTGAAGCTTATCCAGCATCACTACATAATACTCTATCTTCCAAAAATGTTCTAAAAGTTTACCTTTTTCTATGGAAAGTACATGGCCAGAAGTCCAAAAATAGAAAGCAAGAAAAGTAAAGTTGGACTAGAAGAGCTATTTATGACTGTTGTGACAGCTTATGTTTCCTGCAAAACAGGACAGAAAATCATTTGTTTATAACATATTTAGTAAGTATCCGGGCAAAAATGAACATGAATATTTTCTCAATACACTTGATGCCATATACATGTCACACCCCTTTCTTGGATAAAAAAAATCCATTGAGGAATCTGCACTGATTACTGCTGTGTCCCGCCAAACTGAAAAAATTCTGTGTGTTCCCTTCTAGTAAAAGATGCCCCATAGTTACAAGAAATAGAAGCCCCATGATTAGTTAACCAACATGTTTCCTTCAGCTGCACTCAACTCAACCCTAATTATACATGGTTTCAACAATAAAACTTGGCAGCTAAAAATGCCAAGCGCCATATGTATCAAGCACATTTTTTGTTGCAAACGCTGCGAATCGCAAAAAAAACAGTGTTTTCGATTAAAAATTCACCATTCCCAATGTATGAAGCACAATCGCATCGAAAAATAAGAAATCGCTAAAATAGCGATTCCTTACATTGCGAAAGCCTGAATTCTGCGATTTTTCCCTAGCGATTCCTTATTTTGCGATTACCTCAGTTGGCGTAATTTGCAAATGGGGCAATCGCAAAATAAGGAGTCGCTATGGAATGTATGAAAAAATTGCAATTAGTGATTTCACAAAATTCGCATTTTAGAGAATCGCAATTAACACCAAGTGGGAGCAGGTGGTAACCAGGTGCAAACTATAGAAGGAGTCCCACAATGCAGCTGACTTTTTTTCCACAATGGCTGGGCTTTACGTGCTAGCCAGGAGGCTGCGACTCAGAGCTGCTGCACAGAGTTGGAGGAGACGCCAGGAGAGGATATTCCGTGCGCGAATTAACATCTTCCAGCGCACTGAGGAGGACATTCATACACACTACAGGCTGGATGAAGAGAGCATCCTTGATTTAATTGATGAACTCAAACCTTTCCTTGAACATTCCACACGCAGGACACTCTCCATCCCCACCCACATCCAGGTCCTGGTCTCACTCCATCTCTTGGCATCTGGTAGTTTCCAGGGAGTGATTGCCTCTGTAGGAGGGGTATCACAGAGTGCACTTTCGCGCTTTTTCCATGCGTTCCTTGATGTCATGGTATGGAGGCTGCATCAGCACATTCATTTCACAAGCACCCCACAGGCACTAGACCAGACCAAACAAGACTTTTATCAAATAGCCCAATTTCCCCACGTCATCGAATGTATAGATGGGACACAGGTTGCAATATCCGTCCCTCCCAGAATGAGTACGTGTTCAGGAATCACAAAACCTACCATTCCCTGAACATACATGTGGTGTGTGATGCCAAACACATCATCACGGACATTGTTGCCAAATACCCTGGCAGCATGCACGACTCTTACATCTTCCGCCACAGTGGGATACACCGTAGACTCACAAGTGGGGAGCTTAGCGAGGGCTATCTACTAGGTAAATGCATTTGAAAAGAGGCCATACTTGTTAAGGATAGCATGTGCAGGACAGTGTTTAACCATATACCTCCCTCCCCACAGGTGACATTGCGTATGCGATCCGTGACTTCATACTGACACCCTACCTCAATCTAGCCAATGCAGCGGAACATTGGTACAACAGTGCCCACATTCCAACAAGAGCGACCATTGAGAGGACATTTGGGATACTCAAAAGTAGATGCACAGCGCCTCCCTCACTTGGGCCACTAGCCCTTCTGTTACGGCCACTATGGCGCCTATCCCTGATGGGTGGGGGGGTGGTGCTGCTCTTTCCTGATAGGGCATCCTCATCAGTGGGAGTCAGGACTCCTGGCCCAGTAGTGCGGATTGCGCACAGCTCTTCCGCGCCAAGCTAAAACACTGGAGGTAGAGGACAGGTGATTCACCGCCCGTGTGTACAAGTCAAGACGCTACATCTCCCTATGCCTGGCTGCACGGTCGGCCCTGAGTTTGGCACAGAGTGCCTCCATGGCACATGTCATGCTTCTGTAGCCTGCCCTGACTTCCCTTTGGAGTGACTTTATATTTTTGCTTGCAGGCGCTGTACCTGCAACATGTTCAGCTCAAGACCGGCAAACACAGACCCATCTCCTGGATAAGCTGCACGGCTGGAAGCACCGGACCTGCGCCTGGTTGGGACTTCTGGCATTGGATCTGCATGGGGGCGCTGTTGTGGTTCTGGCTGTATGGTATCAGTTTGGCCATTGCCATCAGTGTCTTGGCCCTCGTCCTCCAAAGGGGGTAGTGGTTGGACAACATTCCTCCTGCGGCGCTTGGGGGGGTTCACTGGGCTAGCCTCGTCCTCACTTTCATCCTCCTGCCCAGTCGCTGGTCTGGTAGGGGAATTGCCCTGTCTCTCACTGCCTGTTGCCTGATTTGCAGTTGATGCTGTGGACGTAAAAGCACACATTTATTTTCTGTTCTGACTTGCACTTGACAATTATTAAATTTCACTTGTTGGGATTACATGTATCTTGTTTTTTCCTTTCATGATGTGCACATGCATTTGGGCATTGGCTGGGTGTAAATGCACCACTGTAATGTGCATGTGACTACATCTCCCATAATGCATTGCAGTGTTTGCTTGTGTACCTGCACTGGCCTTCTAGTTTTGTCCTGCCCCTGGGTCGCTGCTGGGTGTGTGGGTGTAGTTTTGGGGGGGGTCGGGGATGTGATGGCATGCCTCTTACCTTGTCCTGGTCCCGGGGGATCAGAGCTGTCCAGGTCGGCGACGCCCATGACGCTTTCAGGAAGTAGGGTTCCCTCCACCAGTTCCTCCAAAGGTGTTGAGTCAGTGGCAGTGGAGGTCCCTCCACCAGTCTTCTTGGCTTGCTCCAACCTGGCAGCCACCTTCTCCTTGGAGCACTGGCGCATGTCGTACCAGTGCTTACTTTAGTCTTCTGCACTCCTGTGTGTTACCCCAACAGCATTCACCTTTTGTTGTATGTCTGCAAATATGCGCCTCTTCCATGTCTCAGGCACCCTCAGTGATTTTTTACCAAACAGCAGCTCATGGCTTCTGACCATTTCTTGGATAAGAACTTCCAGCTCTGCTTCTGAGAATTTTTGTTTCCTCTTCCTCTGGTTGTCAGCCTGTTGCTGCTGAGGGGTGTCCTGGCTGGGCATGTCTCCTGTGTCCTGCATTCTTTCATCCACTATTATGTGGAGAAGTGTGGCTCAGGGGTTAGAGGCGGCAGACCCGGAAGCTGAGATCGGCCCTGGACCAGGGTTCAATTCCCCGCCTCTACGGGTCTTGGGCTCAAAAATTCCACGGACTCGATAATTCTCGCTCCGGTGCCTTCTCAACTCACGGGTTCACACTCTGCGACTCTGGGCAATAGCTTGCTTAATCTCCACAATGGCCCCTCGCGGCGGGATGCCTGGCTTTCACCTTGTGGATACCCTGCCGGGGTTATCTCACAGGGGAATACCAGGACGGGTTCCCTAAGCAAGCGCCGGGAAACCCTTTGTGGGTAGCTGTGCGCTATATAAGCTCAAATACATTTACACATTTACTACAGTGTTTCCTCTCCACCACTCCTCTCTGACTGTGAATCAGAAACTCAGGTGCAGCATGGGTAGTCACACTTCCTGGCTGGGATGTCATCAAGCAAGTTTTCGATTAGCAGATTTGCGAATTTCACGAAATTGCGTTTTTTTACGGTAAGGAATCGCAAAATTGAGATTTTTTATGGTAAGGAATCACTATTTGGGGTATCGCAATGAAAATAGTGATTTTTATGGAATCGCTATTTTATTGCGATTTATTACATACATACCATTTTGCGATTTGCAAAAAATCGCAAATTCATAATCGCAAATGGGGAGCTTGATACATATGGCCCTACAACTCTACAATAATGATTTTGTCTACATACACTCTTTATAGCTGCTACGTTTTCAGATTGCTTATGTGTTACATTTCACTGTCAGATTTGTGACACTAGAGTGACACTTTCACACATTTAAAACCAAGCAATGAAGTGCATGAAAAGAGATACACATCAGCAATTACACACTTTTGAGCAATGACATGCTCAAGAGATACTCTGAAACTGCTGCAAAACCCCTGCAATGAAATGTCACTAACCTACAGCCTCTTTGTGAGATAACCCTTCTGTAAACCAACTGTGGCACCAAATATATGAAATAATAAACAAGTTTTTGAGGACTTTATTAAAGTTCAATGGACACATGTAAATACATACATGGTTAAATACAAAAAAGACTTACTAGTTGTGACAGATTGTCGATTGCATTATAAAAATTAACAATTTGCTATTAAACTCAATATGTACATTAACTAAATACAGCCCAGCCTGAATACAACACCTGCTCAATTAGAGAAAAGAACAAATAAAAAAACACACTTAAACCACTGGCTAACAGCCCAGTCATATCATTTACAGTCGATGTTGAGATAAATGGACCGGTGGTTGGCAATTCCACGTGCCCTCTATTACCCTATTTAGGGATTATATAATTCCTTCAAAATTGAGAACCAAATTATGCCGAAATAAGGCCCAAGGCTAACATTTTGTCGTGTTCTTCCTTGGAACTTACTGTAGTGGCAGATCAAAGTACTTGCTTTCGTTTTCACATTTTTCAGAAAGAGAATATTTATAACACGCTTTACCTTGGGGTCTGTTTATTTGAAACTTTAACATGAAAGACAGGGTCCTATTACTATTAAACTCGAATTGGTGATCTGGCATTCTTCTGATGTAGGAGCAGGTAAACTGATACCTGGATTATTTTTGAAAGATTGTATGATATCAACAGGATATACTTTACTCAAGAGTAGAACAATACGTTCACTAATGGCATCATACAGGAGTTGAATCACTGAGTCTTCCCTTTGCAGTATAAGATTAAAATTAACAAAAGCAGGTAACACAGCCTGAAAGAATTGACAGTGTCAACAAATAAGAAAACACACTTAAGCCAGTGGCTAACAGCCCAGTTATATCATTTACAGTCGATGGTGAGATTAATGGACCGGTGGCTGGCAATTCCACGTGCCCTCTATTACCCTATTTAGGGATTATATCATTCCTTCTAAATTGAGAACCAAATTATGCCAAAATAAGGCCCAAGGCTAACATTTTGTCTTGTTCTTCCTTGGAACTTACTGTGGTGGCAGATCAAAGTGCTTGCTTTCCTTTTCACATTTTTCAGAAAGAGAATATTTGTAACACACTTTACCTTGTGGTCTGAGGCACGTCTCCTTAATCTGGCCTTGCTAGTTCTGTCAGTTCAGTTCATAAGCTTTATTCGATTATTCATAAAAACAATCATAAAAGCATACAGATTAAAAAATGAGAGAAGAGAATTACGATACAAGAATTGGTGCAACTCAGATAGGGGCAATACCATGGACATAGCAGCAACTAGATTAAACTGACACAGTATTAAAAAAACAGACTTTTTCTAACAGATACTGATTTTAAAATGAAGGTTGTGGTAAAAAACAGATATCTGGGGTAACAAGTGCAAAAATAAATCTCATGGCATTGACAGTTGTAAACACAGAGTATTTCTTAAACAATGGTTTGAGGTAACAAATACGAAGGTGCTTATATAGTGGGCAGATTAGCATAAAGTGCAGCGTGCTTTGTTTGGTGGTTCCATCACACGGGCAAGGAGTGGAAGTATAGATTTTCATCCTCGGGAATGCCACCAGGTTATGTACAATGCCTAATCTCAGCCTTGTAAGTACATACTGATGAGACTGTCTGGTGATAACTTTTAAATACATAGGCATGCCATACCCTTCCTCCTTGTTGGAAAAATAGTAAATATGAATGAGTTGAATAGTGGCTACATTGTTCTTTACGCCTATTATATTTATGCCCCAGGAAAACTCTTTTAACCTCCTGCTTCGATATATCAATGGCACATGAAGGGTCACCGTGGACATCCAGGTCAAAAAATTCCTTAAAGGATGTTAAGACATAGTTTAACCACGGGATCTTGCGGGCGTTGTCCAGGCGTAAACAGTCTTGAATTATTCGCCTGGTAAAACCAGTTTCATTTTTGGACCAAATTGACCTCCAAGCCATAAGGGGTCTCAATCCAGTTAGGGCGATTAAGTAATCCAGCCCTACCACTTTGTGGATCAGTTCGGTAGATGCCGAAGGTGGGAGACAAAGGAGTCTCTTAAGAAACATATTTTCAGCAACTTGCAGATCCCCTTGGGTCCAATGTCCCCAAACCCCTGAGCCATAAAGGGCAATTGAGGCACACCTGTGCCGATAGACATTCAACATGTCAGGGATGCGACGACTGCCTAGTTTAGCAGAAAAACGGAATACATCTGAGGATCCCTTGCCCATCTTAGCCTTGACATTGAGTAGCTCCGGGGCCCAAGACCCACTATTACTAAAGGTTATGCCGAGATAACAAAATTTGTCCACAACCTCGATTCGATTTTCCTTAAAATGAAATGATTTAAGTTGGTTCACCTTTTTTCCGCAAGCCATGATAAAAGTTTCAGAATTATTGATTTTTAATGTCTTCCCCTGTATAAAATCGTAAAAATAGTTCATGAGTTTCTGGAGACCTATGGGAGTTCTTGAAAGTAAGACAGTGTCGTCTGCATAAAGCAGTACCAGGATTGGTTGTCCCTCGACTTGGGGAGCGTCAGCTTGGACATTCTTCAGGTCGGACTCCATGGAGTTTATAAAAAGGGAGAAGAGTAGCGGGGCCAAGACACAACCTTGCCTAATGCCAGATTTAACCCTGATCTTCCTCGTGCATTTCCCCTCATGTCTATAGCGAATCTGGGCAGATAGCTTGCTATAAAGTCTAGCCAGGAAGTGGATTATCGCAGCCGGTGCTCCAATTTCGAGTAGGGTTGACCACAACAGAGTATGGTCGACCAGATCGAAGGCACAAGTGAGGTCTGCAAAACAAAGTAATAAGGAGCCCTGTTTAGCTTTGGTTTATTTTCCTATAAGAAGATCTAAATTAATACACTGCTCAATAGTGCCGAGGCCCTTCCGAAAACCGTATTGGGAGGCCGCAAGGATATTGTTGACTTCAGCCCATTCCTCCAGACGTAGCAATAGAACCCTGCTCATGATTTTTAACGAGGAATCCAGGAGGGAGATAGGGTGGTAGTTCTTGGCTTCTCCTCTATCTCCCTTCTTATAAATTGGCAGGATTATGGATTCACTCCAGGTAGAGGGAGTAGTATAATTGACGGCGGCATTAAACACCTGGGTCAGTGGGGGGCTCCAGAGGGCCAGGTCAGTTTGTATAGGTCGACCGGTACACCGTCCGGTCCTGGAGCCTTCCCCCCTTTGCTGTTACGGATAGCTTCATCTACTTCCTGGAGTGTAATCTCCAGGGGTTGAATACATCTAGTAGTAATAGCACAAAAACTATCCTGAACCTCACAGGCTGGGTCAAAAATTCCTGTAAAATATTGGACCCAGCTATCCTCACTAACTTGGGCAGTTAAAACTGGGAATTCCTCCTTTTGGAGGAAAGGGCTGTTGACAGTACTCCAGAATAACTTGCTGTCCCGCAGTTTGCCGCCTTTGTCAAGTCCTCCCAGGCTCGTTCCCTGAGCTTCTGTTTCCTGCGGTTCAACTGTAGTTTATATGTAGCCCTGAGAAGTGTTACAGCATCCCTATCTCTAGGGTGGTTGGACAATGCCCTCTTAAGATCTTGTAACGAGGACGTACAGGCTCTGTCAAACAAACCTAGCGTGACCCGCTTGGTTATACCCTTAGAGGTGGTGAGGGACTTTTTAATTATATTGCCAAGTATCTCGAAATCGGCAATAATGCACCTTGGGGCGGCATCAACTTCAAGGCAGCGGAGTAACACTTCGGAGCCTGCTCCCACTATTTTCCGTAACAGTTTATCGGAGTTGTCCCCACACCATTTAATCCGAATGCCATTTTGCCTGCAAGGGGTAATCTCATCAACAATCCTACCATTAAAACAGGTCATAGAACCCCAGATGAAAGTTGACATAGTAATGGTATTGTGATCGCTAATTCCAAAATCCACAATGATAGGGACCGTACAGAATGGGGCAATGTGTGCCGATATCAACAGATGGTCAATGACGGAGGCTGAGTTCCTCCCAACGAACGTCGTGGCAATATTACCCTCTGTATCCACTGCAGGTTGGTAGATGACCAGGTTAAAATTTAACAGGAGGGTGTTAAGGGAGTCACCATAAGAAGTGTGGGTAAAATGAGCCCGATTCTCCCCATTATCCCCGTCAAACCCACATACATTAGTATATGAATGGGGACAGGTTCGAATATTAAAATCCCCCCCAGATAATGTCACATGGCTTATGGATGTCTCTACAGACTTTATTTACAGCTGACTCGAGGTCATCTACAACATGGGTACTCGTAGGGTCGAATATGTTGTTGTAGTGATTGATTAACAAGGTATCCCGACCCCCTCTGTGTTCCAACCTAAGTATTTGTGAATGTGAACCTATGGTGGAATGGGATCTCACGCGTACTGGGAAGTGCAAATACAGTAAAATTACCAGCCCACCTTTTGCCCTACCCATGGAGGATTCTTGCGCTAAGCAATTGTATGACACAAAGCCATCAAAATGGATATCTATTGTGGACCAGGTCCCCTGTAAACAGAGGATGTCAAACCCGGAGATGAATTCCCTCCAGCCCAGGGATGACATCCTCTGTCGCCAACCGGCAATATTCCAGCTCGCGATTTTAAAACCTGAGGGACTCAGGACAGGTACAGGCTCTACCAATGCATGGTTACTTAGGGGCACTGGGGTTGGTAACGGCTCCTTTGGCATATCCAGAGCGATTAGGGGGTGGTAGGTGTCCGCTATGTCAACTTGCAGGGAAGGCTCCACAGGAAACCTTTTAGGTGTTATGGAGGTTAGCAAGCACTCAGCTGGGCGCATTACATTAGTCACAACTTCTCCATCCAATAAACCGTTAACCATCTCAGGTGGAGAAAATCTTGAATCATGTGTTGGGGATAGTCAGTCAACTCCTTCTAGGCCGTCTAGACAGCTGAACCGATTAATATCACAGAAGGGAGTGTACTGGGGCAGCATAGCCGGTCTAGCATCATATCTTCTTTGCCTGCCCCTCCGTTCAACCCTTGTCCAGTCGTCCCTACCTCTACCGTGGATCATATAGTTAGGTGGAAAGAAAAAGGACACTGGAAGTGTCTGGATGGTGGAGTCGAAGGACCTGTTAAAACCTGTGCAAATATGTGACACAGCTCTAGGGTCTCTGAAACTAACCGTTATACAATCCCCGTTAATGGTCTTGACCGTCTTACCTAGCCAGGGCACCCTTCTTACCATAATGACTTTGTTGTGAAAGTGGGCCGGGAGTGGTCTATTCCAGTTAAGCCACTTAAAAACTTTACTTTTCAGGGAACTAAAGGTTTCTGTTTCTCCTGTCTCCAAGGTGGGAGCTCCAGCTAAAACTACCATATAGCGGTTTGCTTCAGGTGGAAGGTCTGGCAAACGTGGTCTAGGGGCTCTAGGTGTTTTAGATGGGGAGCCTTGTGGTTCAACGACCGTTAACCCATATGTATTAGTGTTACATGGTTGCGGCCCAGATATATGTTGCAGAGGTGCATTATTAACCTGGTTGGAATCATGGTGGGCTAATGGGAGGCCTACGGGAGGACAGGTAGGATGTTGGGCCTCTTTATCTAGTGGGGGACCAGAAATGGTGGGGCGGTTTGCAGGGTACTTGGGCTACTGGTTTTGTTGGAGTTGGCTAAAATAGTAGTTGTGGCTTTCTCTATAATAGGCAATCTGAGTTCGATCCTTTCCATTTTGGCCTCTAGAGGGAATAGGATCGATTTAAATAGGGCACCCAAACTTTCAATAGAAACCTTGCTTCTAGGCAGGGTTTGAGTTGAATTCGTAGGAAGGGGGATGGGGTCATGTTTTAACTTTGCTGTTTTGGATTTTCTACCAGCTTTCTTGTTATACAACCTTTTGCGTTTTGAGGTAGCCCCTTCCTTAACCCCCTGTAACATAGTATTGTTAACGGTATCGTCAGGTTCAGAAACAATGGATACATTATTTATGTCAAGAACTAAATCGATTTCGGGAAGTATTTCATTAACCAAAATGTCCAGGTCCACTGAAGACTGATTGTCAGCTTCAGATAGGGGTGCTTGGTCAGCCACAACGGTGGTAACAATGTCAGCAGGTCTTTCGGGTGCTTTGGCATTAGCTATTGTTCCCAGGGCGGATCTCTTAATAGCCAACAGTTCTTTGGACAAGCGTTTCTCAAGGATATTAATTTCAGTATCTATGATGGTATTCGCTCCGATGAGAAATTTTTCCATACCTCCGGCTGTAGATCCTCCAGCAAGCGAGGACTTACTCCTCATTTCGCGTCCAGCCATAAGAGCCCAGAGAAGCGTGAAGGTGGTTGGGACAGAAGTAAGAGGGGGGCCGGTCCGGTCAAGACCGGTCACGAACGGGCACAAACGGGCCCGCCCTTGGCCCGGGCTTAGCCCAGAGCTTGGGCCAACGCGTGTCACGCTTGCGCGTAGCTGTTATTCCTTTTGAAGGGTGAGAGACTGGGTGGGGGTGGGGCAAAGGGACGGAGCGAGAAGAGAACCCAGGTGCGGCCAATGAGCTGGAACTTGGCCCCTGGTCCTCGCAGTCCCGCTGCACGCCCGTGCGATGTCCGATGTCCTCACACCTCACACCGTAGTCCCAAAGTAAATCCTGGAACCGGCGAACTCTGAGGGCTTGTTAATGGCAGTCAGTGTCTCCAGCCTCGAGTTCTGTCACTATAAGGTGTTGATAGGAAGTATACAAGCAGACCAGCAAACTGAAGACTAGGCCTTGGCAACATTTTAATTATGTCAGTGTAATTCGAGTAGTTTCGGTAATTACACATTGCTCTGGTAATGTGAAATTACAGAATTTGCATGATTAAACCAGCTTGAGTTATTAGGAGGAAGTTGAGACAAAAATCTTACTGCAGGAGCACAGGAAAAATGAACTAAGAGCGAGCAAGCAGTTACTAATAACTGCTCTTTATGTCCCGTAGAATTTAGTGCTATCTTCACAGCGCAAAATGCATCGTCAGGCAAGGGTGTGTTTTGCACTAAGAAAATAGCACTAAATGCTGGACTACGTCTCTAATGTAAAAACGCATAATTATGAGTAATTGTGTGGTAATTACAAGCAATTACACTAGAGAAAATTGCGCCAGATAAGTCCATCCATACTGAAGACTCAGTCTATCCAAACAATGGACCAGTCCAAGTCACAGATCAGAAATTAAATTCACCATTCAGCAGTATTCAGAATGGACATATTGACAGAATACAGCAAACACATTCTTTTGTTTTGACAAATAATCAAGCAAGAAGTGGATCTCTATAAGTAATTCTTCAAAATCAAAAAACTTTTTAACCGAAGCCTAAAGTGTAAAGTAATATGGGATGCTGAACTGTGTGATACATAGCATGCACAGGCCATGAAATATACATTAGGAATCAGAGACAGAACTCTAGATTTGATGTATCTTTGTCTTCCTCCATTCACTGAGACACTATCTACACCAAAACCAACACAACTTTCCCATAGAAAGAAAAGCTTTCACATAACATTACACACCACAGAGAATATAAATTCAGCTGTACTTTTCTTGCTCAAACACATGTCAAGATATTTGCATCACACCCAGTCCTGATTGAAATAAAAAATACATACAGTTATATGACTAATTTTCAGTGCCTTGATATTTGCTGCCATCAACACACAGGCTAAACGCTGAGATTATCATTAAGTCTGGGTGGTGAACTCTGCTCTGCTCGTAGAGATTCCAGAGATGTCAGCACTCTGCATTACGCGAAGCTCACGTATTTTGAAAAACTCTGCTTCACTTAGCAGAGGGGACTTTTTTCCCTCGCTCAAGTTCGTCAATGTCAAGTTGATGAGTGCGAGCGGGGAAAATCCAGCTCCCAGCGAGATTTGTTCTTGTTTGCGATTGTCAATATCAAGTTGGAGAGTGTGAGGGTTTAAAATCAACCTCCTTGCATGATTTCTCAACACAGGCAATCAGATTTCTCATTGCAAGTGGTTGCTTATGCTCGTGACAGCTCGCATTGAGAAACCTTCTGCTCGCGTTGAGAAAGCTGCTGAGGTAGTAAAATTCTACTCGAACGGCAGAAAAGAAGCAGGACCCGCTCACGCTGTGCATGGTGCCGTTCATGATGATTGCACAGTGCCGACAAGCACCTAGCACTGAAAATCACGGCGAACAGCATTTATCCAATGCACTCTGTCACTTGCGGAGCTCCGCAGTGGGGCGGAGGATTTTTTTGCACTTTGCGTAGTTTTGCATCGCAGAACGCCACGAACTCTGCCCAGGCTTAACTATCATATCAGGCACTAAGTCACTCAACATCTCTGGGGCAATTTCATCGTTAAAACACAGTTTGCTTTTTTTTCTCTCACAAGCATAAGCCTGTGCAATTTTAGAGTATGGGAAACATGATCGCACAAGGCTACACAAATGCTCTGCAGCAGCAGCATAGCAACAATATGTTCCCTGTAAAAAATCCTTTGAAACTTATTTCTTTGTTTCTGGCCAGGGAATCTTCCCTGCAATATTTCTTCATCAAGTAGCCTGAGATGGGATTCATTTTCATTTTAGCACCCTGAAAGGATGCATACACATTTAACAATAGTATGGCATTTCTGATTAAACTCTCCTTGATGCCCAGAAGAGCGTTCTTCTCACAAATCACGCAGTGGAATGCAAATGGATCACACTAGACAGGAACAAAGCTTTCTAAGAGTTGAAAAGAATTTCCAAAATGATGACTGTCTAATGAGTTTTGAGAACATTTTAAATTAAAGGACAAGTGCATAGTGAGGCCATTCATAACCACCAGTTAAGCAGTCTCAATGCAGGCTGTTGTATTACAAGATAAATATTCTATGCATTTATGATGTTCAAAATTTGTTGTTGGATTTGTAGAGGGTCAGATCAGCCACTGTGCTTAGTAACAGACACCAAGCACTGAATAGTGCATACCAGGGCCTCAGTTTAACAGACGAAAAAAAAAAGAAGTCCAGTTCACCCTATAGTGTTTGTAAGCACTCCAATATTCATTTAACTGAAGAAATTGTACATACTAAGAAAGAGAAATGACCAGGAACACACAATGTGTGTAGGTGTTAGAGCAATATTCAAAATGTTTGTCTCCTGAATCCCCAACATACATCACAGAAAACATGCCACATCACATCCCGAACAGCTTGGGAAACAAACATTGGCTCCAACCGGCTTAGATTCTCCAAATGCCAGTCAAAACCGATTCGAATGACTGATTGGTTCTACTTCTGACTGCGCCCATCATAATTAGTTGGTCAGAAATGTTTCCGAGCAAGTTGGGCGGATGGGTTCCGACACGGTCTACGAGAATCGACTGTGGGTCGGAGGCTTCCAGACCAACATTGTAATCAGGCCCTAGATTGTAATAAATATAACTCAACTCACATCTGGCCATATAATACCTAGCTCACAGCATAGTTGTGTTAAAAAGATGAACATACAATAAAAGGCTATACTATTATATTTGTCAACCCATTTTAATGCACACAATTTAATTTAACTAACTTTTTTATTGCTCTGCTTGCTTCCAGGACAGACCGAATTTACTTTGATAGTACAGGACCCAGACTTCTTCTAGCTAGTTTTTTTTTAATTTGAACAGAACCAGCCTTCCCATCTTTGGAACTCATAGCTGCAGTGTAGAGCTCACTTTTATCAATATCAGATATTATTCTGCCATAACAATGTAGGAAAAGATAATAAAATGTGTCTACAATTCTGCATGGATGGCCAATAAGGATAAAGCATGCTTTAGTCAATACATAAAGGTCTATTCGAAGCAGCCACCTCAAAGCTGTTAGTGATTGTGCTTCTAGTTGTCAGTTTAATTTCTTTCTGACATCCCTCAAACTTTTCAAAGGCAGAAATGTGTTTTTCACTGCTATAACTGTATTGCACTGAAGCAATCCTGTGGAAGTCAGAATTGAGTTAGGCTATGTTATATTGTTTTCTGAAGCGCTAGAATACCCAAGGACCTCGGCGCTATCTTTATTAGCAGTACAGAGGAACGTTAGAAATTATGAAGACCCTAGACAGTGTTAAACAGCCAGGTTTTCAAGGCTTTTTCTGAAGTCAAGTAGATTGGGTGAAGCTTTCTATGTTGAAAGAGAGTTCCATGCTTTTGTTGCATCCAACAAAAACTTTCTGCCTCCCCAGGCAGACGTTTGAACCTATGGACAGTTTTTTAGAAAGTCCGGGCCTAAGTCACGTAGTGCTTTATTAGCAATACAGAGTGTTTGAAAATAATTATCTGTCCAATGGGCAGCCAGTGAAGTTTCCTGATTGAATTAGACAAGGTGGTATTTTGGAATCTTCAGCAGGAGTTAAGCCGCCGTGTTTTGCAAAGTTTGAAATTTGTTCATTAGGTATTGATGTGCGTTTAGATAAAGACCATTAACAATAGTCAATCTTTGATAGTACAAGCGTTTTCTGAAAATTAGGTGGAATGTAGGGTAATATCTTCTTTTTTTCTTAGGGTGAAGAAGGCAGAAGAGGTATCAGCATTAACTTTGTCAGTGTAGGTCAGATTGTCATTGATTAAAACACGTAGGTACTGGGTTTGCCTAACTGTTATATAGGGCATGATCCCAGTTCTTGTGGCCACCACGAATAGGGTCCAGAAGGAAGGCTAGGCCCCGAGAAAACTTCAGTCTTTCCAGAGCTAAGCTTTAGACAGTTCTTATTTATCCATATGGTCACAGAATTTGGCCCTATGCCAGCGTCTTCACTGTCCAGGAAGACAACAATTTGTGTGTCGTCTGCATAAGATGTAAGGGAAAATCCGAAGGATTTTATTAGATCATCTAGGGAGTTGACCTAAATACGAAAAAGTTTAGGGCTGAGCGAGGACCTCTGGTGGACCCCACAAGGTAGGGAGAAAGGCAGTGAAACAAATTTGTTCAGTAGAGCAGACTGGTCTAGGTCAAAAAGGAAGGAGTTTAACAGATTCCAAGCTGATCCCACAATCCTGATGTTGGCTAGGCAATCCATCAGCAGCTCATGACTAACAGTAGTAAAAGCTGCTGATATATCAAGCAGAATCAGGGCCGCTCTTCAACCTGGTCAATAGACAGCCTGATTGTGTCTGTGACATTAAGCAATGCCATCTCCATACTGTGGCCACTACGGAAACTGAATTGAGCAGAGTCCAGTAGATTTTTGTTTTGGATATTATTGACTAGGGGTTGGTTCATAATTTTTTCTGTGATTTTCATTGGCAAAGGTAAACAGGCGATGGGGAGGTAGCCATTGTTATCCATGGGATCGACGGAAGTTTTTTTCATCAGAGGAAAAACTGAGGCTTTCTTCCAACATTAAGTAGATGAGCCAGTCTTGAACATTAATAGAAACATGTCTGTTAGCTTAGCAGTGATGGTTTCAGCAGCTGCCTTGGCTAACTTTGGGGGTTAAGGATCCTGCGGGGATCCGGATTTGCTGGATTTGATCAGCCTTGCAACTTCCTCTATAGAAGGTTGAGGGAAATCTCTAAGAGTTTTCATTTCAGCAATGGAATGTGAGTTGGTTACATCGCTGGATGAGGTGGGAGCTAGGGTTGAAAAGCTGTTATAGACCACTTCAAATTTATGTAAGAAACACATTTCCAAAGTATTACCAAAAACTTTGCTAGTTTTTGGGTTGTGTCCGTTGTCAACTGACAGTTTGGAACAATTCTTTGATGGAGTTTTTAGAGGCTTCTATCTTATTGGTGAAATAGAGAGCTTTTTCCTTTATAATCATGGCCTTATACTCCTCTAGACATTTCTTGTATTTGGCCATTTTGCCTTCCTTATAGTTGAATCTCCATCTTTTCTCCTGCCTCCTGCAACTTTCTTTGTGAGTCCTAAGGTCCGCTTAGAACCAGAGAGCAGAGATATCACTTCTCTTAATCTTTGACAGGGAGCTCGCTCCTGTATCTAACCAGTGTGAACATTGTAAGACAGCTGTATGTATGTATGTCCTCAGAGTGTTCAGAGAGAAACTCCTCTAGCATTTTAACATATAGGTCCAGTTGAATTTTGTGCCAACTGGATGTCTTAGTTGGGAGGGCTTTGCGGCATGATCTAACTGTCTAATATTTATGTTGACTAGAACTGCACTGTGATCTGTTCATGCTGAGGGAAGAGTGCTTATGTTACCTAGGGTTGTGTTTTTTGTAAAGATACTTATAAATAAAGATTTATGGTACAGTGACAGTCTGAATCGCATGATGCTAGTAATATACACTTTGAAAACACTAAAATTTTTGTGACAGCTATCTTTTGCTACAATTTTAAAACAATGATGCACATATTCACAGTGCTTTTGGTTGCAGACTGGGACTTCGTAGCAGTACAAATGAAAATTCACTATTCACCACTGCACCAACCAGGACTCAACTATGTCTCTCTCAAAGGGCCCGGAAGGGGGCAGATGTAGGTAGTTCTCAATTACGAATTACCGAATCAGTAGGATTCGGTATTTACCGATTCGGTAAACACCGAATCGGTATTGCCCATTGATTCCTATGTGCCTTGAAGCCCATAGGAATCAATGGGCAATACCGATTCCGTAAATACCGAATCATGCAAGGGTGCAGGGGGTGTCACTTTGAAATCCTCTAGCACCCCAAGTACAGGCTTGTGTGCCATGTGGCACACATACCTGCCCTAAGGGCATGTCTATGTGTCACATGGCACAGGTGTACATGCACAGATGTGCATGTACACCTGAATTTGGTATTTTACCACCCAATTCTATTGGGTGGTAAAATACTGAATTCTGAAGGCCTGTAGCACTGGAAACAGTGCTACCTACCTCAGGAATTTTCCGAATCGGTAAAATTACTGATTCTGTATTTTACAGAATCGGTAAATTTACCTAATCGGTAAATTTACTGATTCTGTAAAATATAGCCCCCTACATCTCAATCACCAAATACCGGTCGGTAACAGCCGAATTCGGCCGTTACCGACCGGTATTTGGTGACCTACATCGGGCCCAACTAATGACAAGGTTGTCATAACTGAAAGGTCATGGTAAAGAAGGACATTCCCCGTCAATTTCTTTAACTTGAGTGATTTCTGCTAAACAGTCGCAGCTAAAGAAAGCCCTTGTATTGCCTTATGACCTCTGCAATATCAAGTTACACCAGATATATTTGAAGACTTAATGGCTTTAGTGCAGGGCATTCCGAGTACCACCATATCCTGTATCATGGAATGCTGACAGCTTTGCTTTCACAACTACGTGGAGCTCAAAATTGCCACTGGTAATTCAATGTGCATGCATAACGTCCATTCTCAACCACATTGTGCTTCCTGGTATACCTCTACAAGCAGAAGCCTATACTTTATTTGGTGGCAACACTTTTCAACCTGATGGTCTTCGTCACAGCCTACAAAACATGAGCACTATCACCCATCACAAAATGTAAATAAAAGTACATATTTTGACTATTTGGGTACAAATTATAGAAGACAGGCTCACAATTATGTTTCCAATCCTTGAAAAGTAGTACTTCATATTTGTACATGTTTCCTAAAGAACCAAATAAATTCATTAACAAATCAAACTATGGTGAATAACATATATAATGTCATGAGCTTTGTCAAAACTGAATACCTGTCTCCAAGCTTGTAAGATCAAAACAACACCAAAAAAAACAAACTCTAAACAAGTGGCCAATATTCACTTTAATTATTTCCACATAAATCTGAATATTATTACCAAATTTAAAATATGAAGATTTTTTTATATATTGTTATCAATGTAACTTGATTAGGTCTATTGTTCTCCTTCTTTCAGCTAGGAGACTATGCCTTGAAACGCTTGCTTGTCCACTCCCTGATGGATCTGAGTACATGGTTAGGATAACATCTATCTTTAAATCTCTTGACCATCCTTTTTTCTTCCAGGCTAAAGGCCTGTTAAGTACTGCAAATATGTTTGGCTCTCAAAATCTTACCTTAAGGTATGCTCCATTTCAAACTGATGGGATGATTACTGCATGCTTGCAGAATGCTGTTGCCTGTGATGCTCTTATGATATTGGTTGTATCGCATTTTCTTTGATCATTGTGGAATCATCTAGATGTCAAGATTCAGTACCTTAGCTGAGGCGTCCAAAGGAGCGAAATGTCTGAAGTCTTGCATAGCTAATTTCCAAACTCCCCTACGCCCCTGAACCAGATTCTCTCTCTGGCTTCAGAAGTGAGGGGGGAAGGGGAATGGGAATAACAAGAGAGACTGCCACTCAGGTGTCTTCACTGCTCAGTCTGCTGGTGTTCCTGCACCTGTACAATTAAGCAAACAATTACTACGTTCTCTACACATTGGTACACATTACATGTTCTAACCTAGTATGCTCTTTACCTAACTAGTTGTGGAATTCGCCTCTCTTATAGATTCTTATTTTGGATGACCAACAATACTCCGTCTTTCTCTTTGCTTCTCTTTGTTTCAGGAGTTCCTACCAAAGTCTCAGCTGCAAGTTCTTTTGGTTGGTAAGTATAAGTATATATATATATATATATATATATATATATATATATATATATATATATATATATATATATATATATATATATATATATATATATATATATATATATCTTGCTCCGAGTACCCACAGGTAAGGTCGCACCCAGCAGCATGTGGCCAAAGGCATTTATTCGGGTAAAGGATAGCGCCATAGTCCAGCTCCTTTACAGTTCACATGTCGGAAGTAGTAGCCTGACGCGTTTCTGAGCTTTCGCTCTCATCAGAGGCATGACAAGGTGTTTGTGCTACTTAAGACACGCCCCAGCAGTCGATTGATTAACACCATCCAATTGGCTTCTCGAGTGCACGCACTGAGTGCTGGGTCTTGTAGTCCAATGTCTCAAGTACAGGTTCATGCACATTAATTCAACTGTTGCATTTGAAGCCCTCCAATGGGCCTCGGACTATGTGCCATCCATTGATCCCTCACACGCTGTTCCACCATGAGAGCTCGGCAGGATTCCGAGCCCTGTGGCCCCCTGTGTTCGCGGGGTAGTGCCTGTGGGTACTCGGAGCAAGATGTTACACGCGGCAGCCCAGCCGCGAAGGACCGCACTACCCCGCGAACACAGGGGGCCACAGGGCTCGGAATCCTGCCGAGCTCTCATGGTGGAACAGCGTGTGAGGGATCAATGGATGGCACATAGTCCGAGGCCCATTGGAGGGCTTCAAATGCAACAGTTGAATTAATGTGCATGAACCTGTACTTGAGACATTGGACTACAAGACCCAGCACTCAGTGCGTGCACTCGAGAAGCCAATTGGATGGTGTTAATCAATCGACTGCTGGGGCGTGTCTTAAGTAGCACAAACACCTTGTCGTGCCTCTGATGAGAGCGAAAGCTCAGAAACGCGTCAGGCTACTACTTCCGACATGTGAACTGTAAAGGAGCTGGACTATGGCGCTATCCTTTACCCGAATAAATGCCTTTGGCCACATGCTGCACATGCTGCTGGGTGCGACCTTACCTGTGGGTACTCGGAGCAAGATATATATATATATATATATATATATATATATATATATATATATACTTATACTTACCAACCAAAAGAACTGACTAAGGGATATGGATCCCGGTAACTAATCCTTTGCTCAAAGTTGAATATATATATATATATATATATATATATATTCACTGAAAAAACCATAGGTTATAGACCATATATAGGTAGGGATTAGCATTTACAAAACCTTATTTTACTCGCATAAAACCATTGAAATTCGCATATATAGTTAGTTGCGCTAACTATATATCGCTCACCCGCAATCCACTGCTGATGATGTCACATATTACATAATTCATGACATGGTCAGTGACATCACTGATGACATCACTGATGACATCTCAAATGACATCACTGATGACATCACTGATGACATCTCAAATGACATCACTGATGACATCAATGATGACATCTTAAATGACATCACTGATGACATCACTGATGACATCTCATTTGACATTACTGATCACATCACTGATGACATCATTCATGTGATTATACGATGAACCTCTTCAGACTTTGATATAACCTTAGATACACTCAGTGTAAACAGACACTCACAGACTGTCACTCATCCATGGAGTTACTCACACACCTAGTCAGTCATGCAAAGAATCAATCACACCTCCATTTCCTCAACTATACAGTTATACACACCTTACTTATTCAAACATATACTAACACATATTTACTCTCTTATACATTCCCTGATACAAGTTCACAATGATCCACACAGCCACTCACACATTCACTGGCTCTTATGCACAGTTATTTATATATGTCAACTCTCACATGTACTGTGTTTTACATATGTACTTACTTTGACATGGTAGCACTGAGATATCCATTCACTCACCAATACACTCATGCACACAGTTAACCGCCCATACAGCTGTTTCCACATGCACTTTTGAACCCATACATCTAGTGAATCAACTGCTCACACATCTATGCACAAAGTCATACACCTCCCAGCCACCCACACACACACTCAGTCTCCCATACAAATACTTGGGCAACCAATCAATAACCCATATAGTTACTCATATAGCTACTGATCAACACATGCAGCAGTTTACAGAACAACAGACATAATGATGCACAAATTAAGACAGTTCAGTCACTAACCCATGCACTCAGTGAGACACATCTAATCACTCTCTCATACAGTCAGTAATGCACCTACTAAATCCTTCATCCAGACACTTATACATCCACTCATTCTTCAATATGTAAGACATATTTTAACTTTACAGAAACATACAGTCACTGGATGTTGTCATCAGTGATGTCATCAGTGATGTCATTTGAGATGTCATCAGTGATGTCATCAGTGATGTCACTGACCATGTCATGAATGATGTAATATGTGACATCATCAGCAGTGGATTGCGGGTGCGCGATATATAGTTAGCGCAACTAACTATATATGCGAATTTCAATGGTTTTATGCGAGTAAAATAAGGTTTTGTAAATGCTAATCCCTAACTATATATGGTCTATAACCTATGGTTATTTCAGTGAATTTTCAAGGTTTTGTAAATGCTAATTCCTAACTATATATGGTCTATAACCTATGGTTTTTTCAGTGAATTTCATTGGTTTTTTAAAAGCTAATATCTATAGCTGTAAAATATATTCTTTATTACGTGACGTATCACGTAGCCACGTGAGACGCCTCATGACACGTCGCATAAACGTGACGTATCGTCTCTGCAGCGCAAACAAAACCCGTAACATAAGCGCGCCAGAGCACACTTACAGATATATATATTTTTTTTAACCTTAATTAGACAAAATCCACACGTGCACATATCTTGAGGCCTTGCAAAGGCACATCAAACAAACAGTCACTACAATTTTGCCAAGTTTGGTGGAAATCTATTCCTTTAAATTTTATTTTACTGTTTCTCTTGGTTTTCCCCTTGTTACGCTTACCGGAACGCTACCCGGTACGCAAACCGGACGCTCCAAAAACACAAGATGTCGGACTCCCGTTACGCTGCCGGTTAGCTGCCTGGTTGACGTACCGGGAAGCGCCTCTACCGCGAAAAATTGCAATTTTTTTTTCTTTTGCCCCGCGAGGCACTTTAATATCCCCCTCATCAATCCTAGGGGGTCAGAAGGGGTCTACCTTGCCCCCTTTCCTTCATTTCCCCCTTCGTTTTGGCCTCCTCTTGTCTCTCGATCCTACCGAGAGACAAGATGGCGGCCGCTCCGGACTGTTTACAATGTTGACAGCCAATCAGCTTCTCCTCAGACTCCCGTTACGCTGCCGGTTAGCTGCCCAGTTAGCTGCCCGGTTCGCGTACCGGGACGCGCCTCTACGGCGAAAAATCGCAATTTTTTTTTTTTTTTTTTTGCCCCGCGGGGCACTTTAATATCCCCCTCATCAATCCTAGGCGGTCAGAAGGGGTCTACCTTGCCCCCTTTCCTTTATTTCCCCCTTCGTTTTGGCCTCCTCTTGTCTCTCGATCCTACCGAGAGACAAAATGGTGGCCGCTACGGACTGTTTAGAATGTTGACAGACACCGGAGAGCCAATCAGCTTCGCTTTGCAAAGCTCTGTTACGCGAAAAGTACGCGAACTGGTGCGCTATCCAGGACGCTGTCACAGATATATACATTTTTTAAAACGTTAATTTCTCAAAATCCACTGGAGCACATATATTGAGACCCAGCAAAGGCACATCTGGCTAACAGTCCCTACAATTTTGCCAAGTTTCGTGCAAATCCATTCAGCCGTTCGAGCTAAAAGTGAGGCCAAACGCCCTATGGAAATTAACATGGGAAAAACGCGTTTTGGGACCCCCCTTTTTTCTCGGCCCCCCCTTGACGAAACCCCCCCAAATTTTTAAGTGCTGCTCAGAAACAAAATGTGCCACTTTCCGGAAAATTTCAGCCGATTCCGTCCACAAACGCCAAAGTTATTAGACATAGAATTTTCAAAAGTCCCATAGGAAAAAATCATAACTATATATACCTACTGGCGACCACCAGTAGATAATATATATATATATATATATATATATATATATATATATATATATATATATATATATATATATATATATATTTATATCTACATACTGTAGTATTTATAGCTCTTCTGAAAGTGCAGTCAAAGAGACTGAGTAAGATTCTATGATGTGTCCTTAACTTGTAATTCCAGGTAATGAAAAGTATAGTTCAAATTGTTCTGTAAAATATAATGACTGAGCAACACAATATGAAATACTTGCGCTGCTGCTACAGTCCAACTGGGGCTTGAACTTAAACAGGAACGTCTCTCCGCAAGTTCTTGGAGATGTACTGAAAATTTCAAAGAATACCTGTGTTGTCGAGTGAAATTGCTGAGGTCCGAAACTACCTCACTTTGGTTTGCTGCTGAAGAATTCAGTCAAATCTGCACCGGAAAACTGGACTAACTCTTGTTAAATGCTAAATAATACAAAATTCAACTGCGCACTAACAGGAGAAGGGTCTCCTTGGGAAAATTACACAGTTGAAGTGCGTCGCTAAACAAGAGCGCGCGCACCAAGTCAAATGACAGCAACGATCAACAACTAGAACGCCAACCTACCGCTAACGTTCTTTGGAGGAAATCTTATGTACAAGAAATGGAGTCCAGGTCTAGCGAGTGGCGATTAGATTGCCTGGCCACCAGCTGACTCCAGCTAAATAAGGAATCAGGGGAGCATAGCACCTCCTGACCTTATAGGTAGGACCTGCCACTTGAAAGCGGGATGCCCTTTGTCTAATCCTGGCACTAGAAAGCATATCTGAGTTTTGTGAATCTTGTGTGTGAACCTTAGATTTTAACCATTCATCAAGGTGTAATTGAAAAATTCCTTTATCTTCATATCCGATCAGATAATTAATAGAGGATCTATATAGAGTGTCCATAACACAATGGGCCAGATGTAGGTAAATAATACTGAATTTACCCGATTCAGTATTTTAGAAATCGAAAATGGTATGTAGGTAAAAAAATGGTAAAAAATACTGAACCAGTAAAATTCGGTATCTCTGATTGGGTATTTACCGAATCGGTAAATACCGATTCAGTATTTACCGATTCAGTAATTCCCATTCATCCCTATGGGCATCTAGGCCCATACGGATGAATGGGAATTACCGAACAGGTAAATACCGAATCGGTATTTACCAATTCGATAAATACCGAATCGGAGATAAAAAAAATCAAGCATTTTAACTAAGAACCAATCTTGTGCCTCCACCCCACCCCACCCCTCAACCAAGCAACAGAGGAACCAACCAATCCTGTGCCTCCACCCCACCCCACAACCAAGATACAGAGGAACCAACCAATCCTGTGCATCCACCCCACCCCACAATCAGGAAGTGGCCACACCCATGCAGGTGCAGACCAACTGAACATCCAGGAGAGCTGTGATACACTGACTGGCTGTACTGAGCTGAGCTGTGCAGAAGTGCAGGATGGATTCACAAGACTCCCAGAGGGAGGTGCTGACAGGAAAAGAAAACTACAGTTCAGCACAGGTGAACTGCAAGTGCTAGTGGAGGAGGTGGTAAAACACCAAACCCAGCTGTTTGGAAGACAGTCTCTGCAGGTAGCAGAGGCTGTGAAGAGGAATACCTGGTTGGGGATCCAGGCTAGGATGAACGCCATAGGGATGACAACCAGAGAAGTGGATGATTTAAAGAAAAGATGGTATGATCTAAGGATCATCACCAAAAAGAAATTGGCGTTACAAAGAAAAGAGGCCAATGCTACAGGTGGAGGAAAGAACAGGGCACCTGCTCTTACGGATCTAGAACAGCTTGTGGAGTCCACCCTGGAGCCAGAGAGCATGTTTGGGATTGGTGATGCTGACAGCTCAGCCCGAGCTGCATCAAAGAAAGGTAAGGGACATGTCCATAATTCCTCCCCCCTTGCCTGTCTCCCTCCCCCAATGTGGCTGTGTGTTTCAAAACTCCAGTACAGGCTTTAGTATCCACCAGCAATGCATTATGGGAGTGGTAGTCATTTGAACTTACACCAGTTCAGTTATAATGAAAGAATGTCAGGCATGCCACACAATACAATTAGAGGCAGTTGAGGACCATGAAATAGTGTGACTGAATTGTGATTTAATATAGAAATACACGGTGAAAGCACCACTAAGCCACTGTCCATATCTGTCCACAGGAGAGACTTCGCGCAAGACTATGCTGGAGAGGGAGAAGTGAGCACCCCAAAGGGAGAGGAGTGAGGAAGGTTCCAGGAATGCAGGGCCCAGCACTGTAAGACCTCCAGCACCCAGTACACATGCAGCTGCCACATCAGAGGCAGGCACCATGCAACAGCCATCATCGCCTCTGCTTTATGACTCTCCAAAACAGGACCCACAAACACATTCCCCATCAGCAGCCTCAGAGGTGTCGGAAATCCTCAGGCCCAGGAGGCATGATGTTCCCCCGCAACAAATACTTCAAACATCCTCTGATGAGGAAAGGGAGGGTGAGATGCAAAATGAGCCAGTGGAGGCAAACATAGCTGGTCTTCCGACCACTCCTGTTTCTGTGTACAGAGGCACAAGACGCTGTAGGGTCCGGGAGGCAAGCACAAGTGGCCATGGTGACGGTGTCTTCTGTGGGCGGAAACCACGATGGTGAAGGTGCAGCGCCTGCAGGCAAAAGCAATTACTGCAGTACAACGACAAATGCGCCACCTGAATATCAACATGGAGAACATGAACCGGGGGATCACCTCAATGGTGGGTAGCATGAGGGACATGGCAGATGGGGTGAGGGACATGCCTCAGTGCGTGATGTCAATTTGTGACGAACTGCATGAAGACCGCACACAGAGATGCAGGGAGAGGCAGTGCATGCAACAGCAGACAAAGGCCATGAACCGTCTATCAACAGCAACTTCACTGTTATGCCGCCTTTCTGTTGCAATGCAGGAGGGGCTGGTGCACTGCTACACAGATCTTACCAGGGGGAAGGGGAGATTTACAACAGCAATGGAAGTGCTGCTGAGAAACCAGTCAGCCACCGCAGGAGATGAAGGTGTGGGGGACACGGATAACACCAGTAGCAGGAGCAGCACCCCTATACTGGACATTAGGAGGAGCAGCAGACGCCAAAGTACAGGCCCTGTCTCAACAGACAATGTTCAAACCCAACCATAGGCATCCCTCAGTGTTGAGCGTGGGCACAGACATTAATGCTGCCAAAATTCCAGTGGACATGTGAGGGTGAGATAACCTGTGTCCGCCCAGTTAGGCTAGGCACACTTCGGACTTCACAGATGTGTCTTTTGACATTTACCGTAGTGCCCATTAAACTACTTCTATAACATTGAACCCCTTGCTGTGTCTCTTTACTTACTTAAAAGTAGTTGTGTGTGATCTCTGCCCGTCTGTGTCTGCCATCTGTTGGTGTTGCAACTCCTACGGTGTTGGGTTCTGGCAGTGCATGTTCATTATCATGGTCTTCATAGTCGCTCAATTCCACCTCGGTGCCCTTCTTAGTAGCAAGGTTGTGCAACATTGCACAAGTTGCAATAAGCTTACAGCAGATGATTGGTGAGTACTGCCGTGCCCCTTCACTTTTGTGCAGGCAGTGGAACCTGCTCTTTAACAGGCCAAAGGTGCGCTCCACAGTGTACCTGGTTGATTTATGTGCCACATTGTATTGTCTCCGGCTGGGGGTTGAAGGGTTGAGGTATGGTGTCAGGATGAAAGAACAGATGGCATATGCACTATCCCCTATTAGAAAATGAGAAAGCCATTAATCACAGGCACACATACACATACATCTGAATTATCAATCAGGAGAGTGTCACACAGTAATTTACCTAGCAGGTATCCTTCGCCAAATTCCCCCGCTGTCAGACGTGTGTAGATCCCACTGTTTTGGAAGACGTGGGAGTTGTGGGTACTTCCTGGGAACTTGACCACTATGTCCGTGATAATGTACTTGGCATCACAGATTACCTGTACATTTATTGTGTGGGATGACTTCCTGTTTCTGAAAATGTACTCTGTGGCAGCAGGTGGGCATATTGGGATGTGGGTGCCATCAATACAGCCGATGACGTGTGGGAAATGTGCACTTTAGTAAAAGTAAGTCTTGGTCTTGAGCAGTTCCACATGAGTTTCAGGGACGCTGATGTAATGATGCATTCTCTGCATCATGGCCTCTGGGAACTTCCTGAAGAAACGGGACAGGCAGCTCTGGGACACTCCACCTATCGCAACAATTACACTTTGGTAGCTCCCAGAGGCAAGCAGGTGTAGGCTACACAGAACCTGCACTTGGGGTGGGATGGCGTGGGCCCTTGGGGTTGGGTGCTCCAAAAGTGGGTGCAGGTCCCTGATCAAGTCCAGGATGGTGTGGGGGTGTAGCCTGTACCTTTGCAGGATTTCTGCCTCAGTTATTTGGAATAGCATGATCCTCTGCCTGTAGACCTGCTCCTCCCTTCTCCAGACCCTCTCTCTAGCTGCCTGTAGCCGTTGCCGCTTCGCTATCACGTAGAATGCCTCCATTCTGGTCACACTGCTGCATTTTGGGCCCTTTTTTATAGCCTGCACATGGTTACCACCTGCTTTCAATCCATGGTAAATACCGACTCTTAAATACCGAATTTCATGCAAATTCGGTATTTCGGTCACCTACTTCTCAACAAGTCTTTTTTTCCATTTCTTTGTGGTAAATAAATTTACCTATACATTTTTCCGCATAATTATCAATACAAGACAGCTCATTTAAATGAGAGGCAGAGTCCGTGGTATCTGAGTCATACGGGCTTTAATGGAATTATCCTCAAGGATGGAGCATCATGTTCCATCACCTCTAAGGTTCAGGAAGGGACAGTCAACGTTTTATTAACATTACACATTATATATAGTAAAACTTTACAATTGAATCCAATACAGTAGGCGTAACAGGTGAAAAGAGAGAGATAAGAACACATGTGCGTAATAGGAGGCGTGAAAAGAGGCGTAGACATGGGCGTGCACTGTACATGTCAGAGAAACGTCACAAGAATCGTCACATGTGGGTGGATACATAGGGAAAATTTGCAGAACCAGCAGAAACCCTTCACCTGTATGCACGCGCAACTAGCATGACGTGAAACTGGGGGCTTTGACTTTAGCACTAGTGGAGGAGACTGGTGTCTGGAGTGTCAGGGCAACCTGTACCTATAGCATATCTGGTATCTGTTGTTTGGAGGATGTAATGTCTGGAGTAAAAGGTCTCTCGGGCAGGGGCCATCCAATACTGAAAACTGGTGCGTGCATACGTGTCTTGGTGCAATGCGCGGAGCCGTGGGCCTACCATGGTAACGGGTTCAGTAAATCACTTGCAAGGAGGACAGGAAGGCCGGGCCCTTTGCTCTGCAGCCGGGAATATGTTTAACTATTTCACTAGACTGGAATGTGTTTTCGAGGAGGCTGAGCAGATACCTGTAGGCAAAACATGAATTTGGCAGGCAGTCCAGGCCGAGCCGGGCACCGCTGCTCTGGCAGGAAGTAAGGCAGGGGTCAGGGATGCGTACAGCTTTCGGAGACAGGAGAGATGAGGCAGAGAGGCCTCGTTTAAGGGCCTAGCTCGACTGGGCCAGGAAACATGGAGAAAACTTGTGCGAATTTCAGAAGTGCACCATGAAAAGACGGTGGCACCGTATGCCTAGGAACATATTTAACGGGATTTCTTGGTATGGTTGGATAGCTAATATGTTAAGGATGGACGCAAATGTATTTGCGTCTGTCTAGCATGTACAGAACAGAAGTTACACAACATACATGGAACATGGGTGCATGGATAGGGTGCGAGTGGGGGACACATTAACTACCTGAACATTTCTATTACCTCATCTTATTTACCATATCGGTATATTTACCGATTCGGTAAATTTACCGATTCAGAAAGGTTACAGATTCAGTAAATTTACCGATTTGGTAAATTTACCGATTCGGTAAAGTTACTGATTCTGTAATTTTACTGAATGGGTAAATTTACTGATTCTGTGTTTTTTTTGGCCACTACATCTCAATATCCACATACCGGTCAGTAACGGCCTAAAATACCGATTTTCGGCCGTTACTGACCAGTATTTGGCTACGTACATCTGGCCCTATATGTTTGGTCATGTTTACTTTATTTTCAGTCCACAAGTGTTGATACCCCCACCAGCTCATGTGTAACTGGGTACAAAGTAACTACTCATTACATTACTGATGAGTTGGTTATACCAATGGTCATTGAAAATGAAAAAAAAAATTCAAAGCAGAAATGTTGCATCATATGTAACATCACAGAGTGCTCATACAAATAAATTGGCTTGTCCCTAAAGTAATGCCTGCGCACTTGTGTCCCTAGATCATGTTGAATGCAAATGTAAAGTGAGACCACATCTATGGTAACCAAGGTGTAACTAGATTTCCATGGTCTTCCTCTATCTTGTTAATAGAATCTGTGCTGTCTCTGCAGTTAGAAGGTAAGTTCAGTACAGAAGTGAGAAGAAATATAAATATAAATATGGAGGTGTTCTAAAAGAGACTCCCATTAGCTGGCATAATAGGCCAGCTTGGTGAATTTCTCTTATCTTTATGTATCTTAGGTAGCAAGGAGAATCATGGGGCCACAGGTTTGCTGAAATACAGGAGTATGCAGTTCCTTAAAAAAGGGTAAATTACTAGTGATATATCAAGTCACAGGAATATGCTCCAATAGGAGCAAGTGCCATCACACACCCCGAAAGGAGTCCTGCTTCATCTGGGCATGCTCCTTGTCAGGCCTGTGCTGCAACGCCTAATGGGCACCTGCAAAGGGGCTCTTAGCTAGAGATCTTTTTGATTTTGCTGATAGATAACGTGTGGGTATGTGGGGTGTGAACTGTAAGTAATGTGGTGAAAGAATCTTAAAATAGATATGAGGATGCTAGGTTTGAATAAACTCTATTTATATAGCTCACTACCTTAATTAAGACATATAGAGGAGTTCATAAGGGATACAATGGTCCTAGGGAGCAGACGTGATTAGGTTCTAAAGAGTGAGGTCACCATGTTTCTTGCTTACAGTAGCCCGAAGGGTCTGTTGGCAATTCGTCAGGACCTGAGAAAAAGCAACCTACTCTACTGCACAGCTGATTCATTCAAGTGTATTGGAAATTCTTGTAACCAGTCACAACATGTGATACAAAGCATGAGTATACCTTGTTAATTCAACTGACCCATTTTTGGGTCAGTGCAGGTCTAACAGAAATGAGCAGAGCAAACCACTCATTGTGTTTCAACTGCAATGTTGTGTGCACCTCTGCACCTACCCCCAGGTCTGTGTTCCGTTACAGGTTTGCTGACATGTAAAAACTGGTATTCGTCTAGGCTCAGGAACCCTTTTTCCCTTCAATTGTGAAATACGGTTTGAAAGTCCAAAATGGATTTCTTGTCTTCTTGATATCTGTCCCTTTATTAGCTCCCTGATAGATTCATTAGATCCCTGAAAGATTCAGATATTTATTGGCCTCCCCCAGATATTATTCACATCCCAAAGAACCACATCCCCCCCCTTTGTTAAAGGGATTAATGAAAATACTTTGATCCCTGCTCAGGGTGTCCAGTACCTGTCTCCGTGCTTTACTTATATTGTAAGCAAAATTATTTTACTGAGATTCCATATTTAGGAGTCCTAACTTTAGGACTCCTAAATGCCTTCTGTGAATACCGAAAGTCTTAAAGTTAGGATTTTTATTGGTTTAGGAGTTGTAAAGTTAGGACTCCTACCTTTAGGACTCCTAGATGCCTTCTGTGAGTTCCGAATGTCTTAAAGTTAGGATTTCTCTCAGTTTAGGAGTAGTAAAGTTAGAAATCCTAACTTTAGGATTCCTAAATGACTTCTGTGAATACCGAAATGAGTAAGTGCCTTCTGTGAATACCAAAATGAGTAAGTGCCTTCTGTGAATACCAAAATAGTAGTAAGTTTAGGATTTTGTCTTAAATTAGTTCTGTGAATCTAATTTCAATTGAGCACAATTGGATAATAAACCCAAAAAGTCTTGCATTCTGATGCCATTGATTGGGGCAATTCCTCCAACAACTTAGGGCATAGGTTCTCACCCATTAAAGTAATGAGTATTCATAGTCCATGTGGGACCCTGCCAATTTTAATATATTTGCTCAATAACACAACTTCCCACTATCTATTTATCTCTTTATTCACAGCTACACTACAAATATAAATGTTGTTTGTTCATTTTGGAAGGATCATGATTTTTATTCTTGGGCAAACTTATTTCATTAAATGTGCTCGCTGCACTTTCATCTAACAAACTACATGCCGCTTCAGTAGTACTCACAACAATTTTGAAAAGTCTTTGTAAACGCATATTTTGCAGTGTAGCTTAATCCATTGTCTTGGAACTCCTGCTGATTTCAAAGCACGCTGACAAACAAAATGCCATGAGGCAAGATTTTGTAGAGTTCTGTACACATTCCAATGCGTCTACCTACCTCTTACTAAACACGTATTCTGCTGATTGCAAGTGGCAGAGAAAACTGGTTATTGCCATACATGTCCTCTGCTTCTTGCAAAAAGCCGTTCACATTCACCTACAGCGTCAGTGCAAATTAACTGGTGCAAGTCCCATCCTCCATTTTTCAACATAAGTTTTCTTTCTGGGAACCCTCTACAAGCACAACATGGTTGCACACCAAGATACATGTTAATGCTTTATGTAAAGGCATCACATGAACCATCGATATTTAGTCTCATAGGTCATAAATATAAATTAAGAAAAACATGTTTACATATGTAATTAGTTATAATTAAATTGCTTCCCACCCTATTCCTCTATAATCCCACAACCCACTAGAGAAAATAAATTAGTACAATTAACATAATTATCAATTAATCAATTTAATAAAATTAATTCTCAATTAAAATGTTATTAATTACCAAATAACAATTATTTAACAATTAATTCTAAATAAATAACACTACATAAATTAACATATTTAATTAATTATAATTAAATTACTTCCCACCCTAGTCCTCTATAAACCCACAACCTGCTACAGAAATTAAATTAATTAAAATAACATAATTATCAATTAATCAATTAAATAAAATTAATTGGCAATTAAACTTTAATTAATTACAAAATTAAAATTAATTAACAATTATTTATAAACAAATACCAATAAATAAATTTACATATTTAATTAATTATAATTAAATTACTTCCCACCCTGTTCCCCTATAAACCCACAACCCGCTACAGAATTAAATTACACAAAATTTAAATAACATTAAATTCATTAATTAAATTACACTATAACATAAATAAACACTTTTAACACATAAAATACACTATTAAAAATTCGATATTAAATGTTCGATATTTTGATTAACCTATATTATGTACTTCGATATTTTGACTATCTATATTTGAAAATTCGATATTACATTACTTACCTTCAAAACGATATTTTTGATGTCTATATTCTGTCCATTCGATATTCTGTCCAGCCAATATTTTGTACTCGATATTATGTCCATTCGATATTTTGTTGTCGATATTTTGTCTGTTTACCCTCTGAGAGGCCTGGCTAAGCTGCATGGTCTGACGGAAACAAATACAATGTATATGATTACTGGAAGATTGTGCTGGTCACCGTAGCAAAGGGTTGCTGTGGCTGGATGGCATACTGTTGTAAATTACTATTAGCAAGCAATGCAACAGTACACAAATTAAGCGCTGCAGGTTGGCTGTTTTCGGAGCACCTCATTATCAATGCAGTGTGTCAGGGAGAACTTTATACATAACTAATGCATTTCGGTGTGATGATGCAGACACCAGCACTAAAATGTGTTAGTCTACCCCCTGATGTGTGGTACTTGGTAGGGCTGACTGTTGAAACTTGAATCTAAAATAAGAATAAAAGTTTTCCAAACCTCAAATCAACCAAAAGTACTGATAATTCAAATTTGAGAACATTTGGTTCACTCAGGACTACCATCAGTAAAATGTATTTATTTTATTTATGCCATTTCAAAAGCGCGCTGCAACCCTATGGGCCAGAAAAGTGGGGAACTGGGATGGTGCAGTGAGATAAATAACGGTGATGGATCAAGCCCTGATCTTTGGACTGGGTAAGAGTGGTCTGCTTAATTCAGACACTTTGTTTATCACCACCCCATTTTCTGAATCGTTTTTGGCCACTATAGGTGTGGCAGGGTATACTCAGACATGAGTCCCTTTCTCACTGCACCATCAGGATTCAAGCAAGCCGGGCCGACGACGGCTGAAATGCCAGAAACCGGTCCCCGGTAGCTTGTCTTCTTTCTGGTGAAGAATTGGCTTGGTAGTTTAGTCTGCCCTGTTCCCATGATGCACTGGGCCAGGGACAGACTGATTTGCATATAGCCAGGTTCTGAACTGGGATGGTGCAGTGAGATAAATAACGGTGATGGATCAAGCCCTGATCTTTGGACTGGGTAAGAGTGGTCTGCTTAATTCAGACACTCTGTTCATCACCACCCCCTTTTCTGAATCGTTTTTGGCCACTATAGGTGTGGCAGGGTATACTCAGACATGAGTCCCTTTCTCACTGCACCATCAGGATTCAAGCAAGCCGGGCCGACGACGGCTGAAATGCCAGAAACCGGTCCCCGGTAGCTTGTCTCCTTTCTGGTGAAGAATTGGCTTCGTAGTTTAGTCTGCCCTGTTCTAATGATGCACTTGGCCAGGGACAGACTGATTTGCATATAGCCAGGTTCTGAACTGGGATGGTGCAGTGAGATAAATAACGGTGATGGATCAAGCCCTGATCTTTGGACTGGGTAAGAGTGGTCTGCCTAATTCAGACACTCTGTTCATCACCACCCCCTTTTCTGAATCGTTTTTGGCCACTATAGGTGTGGCAGGGTATACTTAGACATGAGTCCCTTTCTCACTGCACCATCAGGATTCAAGCAAGCCGGGCCGACGACGGCTGAAATGCCAGAAACCGGTCCCCGGTAGCTTGTCTTCTTTCTGGTGAAGAATTGGCTTGGTAGTTTAGTCTGCCCTGTTCCCATGATGCACTGGGCCAGGGACAGACTGATTTGCATATAGCCTGGTTCTGAACTGGGATGGTGCAGTGAGATAAATAACGGTGATGGATCAAGCCCTGATCTTTGGACTGGGTAAGATTGGTCTGCTTAATTCAGACACTCTGTTCATCACCACGCCCTTTTTTGAATCGCAACCCTATGGGCATCCTGGCCCTGTGAAAGTGCGACTAAGAACTGAGCAACAGAGGGCAGAGAGAGTGGAATGAGCAATGCTCTAGGGTAGTTAGATTTTAGGGAAGAGCCAAGTCTTTATCTTTTTGCGAAAATGCATCAGTTCGTTAGTTTTCCTAATTGCCATGGGGAGGCTATTCCAGAGATGAGCTGCGGCTATGCTGAAGGCTCTGCCACCGTGAGTAGCTTTCCTGATCCTAGGTATAATAATGAGATTAGTGGATGAGGAACGGAGGGTCCGTGTGGGCTCATACCATTTGAATTTGTTCTGAAGAGGTTTGGGACCCAAGCCGTGTGCTGCTTTAAAAACGGTGCATAGAGATTTGAACAGGATCCTCCGATGCACGGGCAGCCAATGCAGCTCGGCCAGAGCCAGAGTGGTAGAGGACCGTTGTCCTTGAGAAAGTACCATCTTCGCTGCTGCCGCCTGGATACTCTGGAGTCTGGAAATCAAATAAGCAGGTGATTCCAGTAGCAGAGCGTTACAGTAATCCAGGCGGCTGAGGATAGTGCTTCTGACCACGGTTGCTCTGGTATGCGCTGGAAGTAGGGGCAGCAGCTTTCGGAGGCCCCGCATTAGGGCGAAGCAGCTGCTCACCTGTTTGTTGACGTTGGTCTCCAGACTCAGGTTGTCATTGAGGCTGACCCCCAAATTCCGCACCGTTTTTACTGGTGTCAATGGCTCACCTGAGTCCAGAGGCCAAAAGTCAACAGGCAGGTTCTGGCTATTCTTCCCACTTTGCATTGCATTATCTCAGTTTTGCCGCTGTTAAACTGTAGTGAGTTACTTTTTAGCCAGGTTGCCATTTCCAACATGCAGGTGTGGAAAGTCTCAAGTGATTCTGCATAGGCACCATCAAGGAAAATCATCAGCTGCGTGTCATCCGCATAGTTGATCACGCTAATGCTGTGAGCCTTGATGATGCCCATCAGGGGTTGCATGTAGACATGAAAAAGGATCGGACTGATCGCAGACCCCTCTGGGACCCCGTGTGGGACCGTAGCAAACTCAGACTGGTACGGGGGAAGTGCCACTGCCTGCCATCTATCTGTCAGGTAAGAGCAGAGCCAGTCAAGTGCCGCTCCCTCCACTCCAAAGGTTTTCAACCTTGTCAGCAGGATGTCATGGCTCACCGTGTCGAACGCGGCGGACAGGTCAAGCAGAATTAGAATTGCTGATTCTCCCCTGTCCGCCCTCATTCTCAGGTCATCCAGGACCATCAGTAAGGCTGGCTCGGTCCCATGGGCTGGTCTGAACCCAAATTGCTCCTCTTCAAGGATGTTATTAGTTTCCAGGAAGAGAGACAATGACCTGCTGACCAGCCGCTCCATGATCTTGATTGGATATGGCAGGAGCAGGATGGGTCGGTAATTCTTATGGCAGTTGGGGTCCAGATTAGATTTCTTTAGCAGGGGTGTGACAACTGCCTGTTTCCACTATCTCGGCACAATGCCTGTGCCGAGGGATTGGACACATAACTGACGGAGTACAGGAAAGAATTTACCCCCAAATTCCTTTACTACTTTATGGGGTAGAGGATCCAGTGGGGATCCAGATGTTACGTTAAGGGCTATTTGTGCGAACTATTGTTCTGCAGGGGTATCGAATTTATCCAAAATAGCCCCTGGTATTAGGTGTTCATCCATTCCTTCACTCTTCTTCCCGTTCTCCATGCTGCTCTTGTGCTGCGCTATGGAAGTGGGGGCATCCTCCATACTTTCTAATAATTTGGTAATTTTTTCCTGAAAGAAGGAGGCCAAACCATCACATAGTTCCTGTGAAGGTTTGATATTACTATTGGTGCATTCAGGGTGGGACAAATCTTTTACAATTTTAAAAATATCACGCGATTTATTCGAACTTTCTAGGATAACGGCTGCAAAGTATTCTACTTTGGCTGTGGCAATTTCTTTCTTGTATTTAGTTATTGTCAGCCTCCAGAGTAGTCTATTCTGTTCTTTGTAACCTCTTCTCCATTGCCATTCTGCCTTTTTACAAACATTTTTCAGATCTTTCAGTGTTTCCGTATACCAGGGTGCGGAGGGGTTGCCTCTTTTCCTAATAAAATCAAGAAGACACAGTTTCCCCCATCGAGAGCTATGTTGAAAAGTTAACAGACAGCAATCAAGCAACAGTCAGATGACAAAGTCCCTGTGAAGTATTTGCTAATAACACAGAAACAACAGATTCCAAGATATTGCAGCAGTCCACAGTCACCAATAGCTAGCTCATCCACACACCACCATAGGGATATTGGTACAGAAACATGGCTACTTCCGGTTCATTATTACTTACAATAATCTATATGCTATAAAGGTCAAAACATAAAATATTGTTCATTTAAACTCATTTTTATGGAACAGATATTCACATCAAGGATTTTCTTGTTGCTATTTATTGATAGCTGATGTTTATTGTTATCCCTAGTCAATGTTGCTCATTCGGTCATCCTTAGAAGGATGACAGGCTTTAAAGACCTTCTGTTGTTCGAATATGTCACAGTGAAATCCCACACATCTTTACGAAGGTACCAAAGTGGTCACATTCAAAAACCCCTACACTAAATTAATCCTTACTCAAGGCTACTCACCTGGTTGGACAAGTGCACATGCCCAGAAAGTTGTCAAACTAGATGTGAGTTAGGAATCTCTTCCCACATATTGACCATGATAGTGATACCTCATTGTTTATTCTGTGATTTCACTCTGAACATCCCAAGACTGGGCCTCTTGTGTCACCAAGGATCAGAACAGGAAGATAAGTAAACATTTGCAACCTAAAATACAGTGAAAACTAAACAACTCTTTGAAATTTGCTTCTGTTTCGAAGATAATGGGAAGTTAGAAAGTCTGACCAACCCGTTCTATGAATTCATAGCCTGCATTTGGGGCATCTTAATGAAAGACTGGGGATAGATATGTTTGAACCCTGGCCTGTCGCACATTACTATAGAACAGACTAATTCTGGCGGCTGTAGACCTGCCATTACGTACCTTGAGGCTATGTCCCTGTGGGTAGGCACTGCAATATTGTTGGTGAGGAACTAACATGGCAGTTTTAGCAGCAGAGAAGGGTATCCATAAGGTGGTGGCATGCAGAAGGATGAACATTCTCTCTGCATATATATATATATCAGTTATTACCTACAGGCTCTCACTATTTATTTCTAATCTCAAAGAAGTGTGCCTTCTGTGAGACGTTATAAGATCCTAAGGAGCATGATTAGGGCACTGAAGAGCCCATCAGAAAGAAGTGAGATGTTTTATTACCATTCCTACTTTTGTCTACACAGATATGCTACAGAATGTTGAGGGCAAATTTGATTTGGCACTCTTTCAGGTAAACGATAACATAGTCAGACAGGCCATGCAGGTGCTAAAAGTGGGCAATGCCCAGGGGCCTAATGGCTATACAGTATGTAAGATATCCTGGCTTATCCTGAAATGGTCCAATCTGATGATTCTAGTATTATAACATGTTCAATGTGTGAGGCAGATATTCATGTTACACTGAAAATAGGTACAGTCCCCGCCCGCCAGAGATGCACATCTAACACAGCGATTGCCCTTCTCAATGTAGATATTAAATTAGATACAAAAATATTGACCACACAACTAGAAACCTACTAAAAATTTTAAAACATCCAGACGACTGAATTTATTGGAGAGAGATAGATATGATAACATGGGGAACAGTCAACCTTGTTAACAAATTACAACAAAATAATGTCCCATCTGTTCTGTCTTTCCTAGGCTGGAAAAAAGCCTTCAATTGCATGGACTGGTTTTTTTTTACAATGAGTCTGCAAAATGTTGGCATTGAGCCTAGGTTTTTGCTGTGATTATGGCCAATTAACCCCCTGCCACAATGAGAATAGCGCTAAATGGTCAGATATTGCAGTATTTTCACATACTTGGAGAGATCAGTCATGTTGCAAATTCTCTCTGCTACTATTTGCTCTACTTGGATATAAATGCCTCTCAGAAACGGCAAACAGATGACATTCAATATGTCAACTTTTGAGCAGACATGTATAAACTGGCCCTCTTTGTGGCAGGCATTGCCTTGACACTGGGTGAATCAACATCCTGCCTGGCAGATTTAGTTCAGGAATTGTTCAAATTTGAAGAGATAGCAGGTTGCATAGTCAACATGTGGAAATCTGAAAACCTGAATCTGACGCTCCCTACAAATGTGGTGCTGACTTTTCAACACATATATAATTTTAAATGGGCTCACTCTCATATTAATAACCTAGGCAATAAAATCAATCTGCACACAGGAGATCTTCATAGGGTCAAGTACCAGCCACTTTTCAAGGAACTTCTTAGAGATCTCTGGGAGGCGGTTCCCTTCTGTACATGTCTTAATCAGGCAAAATGAATGAGAGGAATATCATGCCAAGAGTTCTGTCCCTATTTCAGATATTACTGATAGAATTTGAAGCAACCTTTTTCATGCTCTCCAGATAGCAGTATATATGCTCATATGGAATGGCTCCCATCCTTGGACATTCCTCTGACTACTGCTGTTAAATAAACAACAAGGAGGGCTGTCTCTGCCTGATTTCAACATTTAGATTTAAGAATATTGATAAGTACTCAGTCAAACTGATCGATTCCCACCCGCCTTATTTAGATGTTGGCAGGCTGGTTCGCCAAACGTGTTGACAGACTGTTTTCTGTTGCGTAAACGGTTTACTGCTTTCAATGTGGTTGACACCTCTGCTGGCTAACATCACTTCATCATCATCAGGGTGGAGGGATTGCACCAAGCCTATTTAGAATTCACAGTTGTTCTAGCAGCCGATTTCTGACGGTGGGGCACATTCAACATTGTACTATTCCTGTGGCTTTTGATGGATGCTAGCATCACATAACTATTGCATTTGTGCTAATTCTTTTCACTTGCATACCAGCTTAAAAAACATACTCCACGTAAGACCATTATTCTCTGCCATGCCACTGCAGCACAATTGTCAAGCAGACCTTTAGTTGGTGAAGTCAGGTTTTGGGTTTGCTTTCTCTGTTTCTTGTCCCTTTTTCTTCTTTCATTTACTTTCTTGTGGGTCCTAATTTCTTTTTATATATAATGGCAGGGGGGGAGAATTTGCTGTTTTACAGAAGGAGAATTGTCAGTCATGGTGGAAATAATTATTAAGGTAAAGCCACTATTGTTGGAGCTCAAGTACAAAATACAACCGAAGCTAAGAAATTGCAAATGTGGACCGGAACAGCTGGCAGAGTGAATGCTGTAAGGATGAGGTGGCACAACCTGTGGGGGAGAGTGCGTTCCTTGGCCACCAACCGTCACCAGGAGGCCCAGAGGATTGGTGGTCGTTCTCCCCACCTCATTTTACAATGTTTTCCCTATGAGGAGAAGGTCTTGCAGAGTCTACATCCTGAAGGCTTGATAAGAATCCCAGATGCAGTGGAGATTGGTAAATTATACTTTTAAATGTATCACTAAACCTAAATGTCATTTTTGCTTTTTATTTAGCTGTTACTAATGTAGTTTGCACTTTTTGGAAACATAGAAACCTATATACATTTGTATCTTTTTTTTGCTATTGTTTGTTTTGAATTTAGGATTACAGGTTTCAATCTTCATTACTTTTCACATGATGTAATGGTGCTTGTTAGTGTTTTTTCACCAAATAACATGTTTTATACTAGGTATGTTTAACTTACAATTTTGCAAGTTTTGTTAATGTTTAATTGAAATTACTACACCCACTGTGATGCCTTGTTTTTGATTTGTCAAAAGAATATGGCAATGTATCTTGCTTATTTCTCTCTTTTCCATCAAAATTTTCACATGTTAAAATGTTATGTATTTATTAATCTCTATTTCATGCTATGTTTTGAAATGTTTTTGTTAAATTTTGTCTGTTGTCCTATCCTTTTTTTAAATTTAATTTAATTATTTGTTTCACAAATCAAAGTTTAATAACTTAAACATTTTAAGGTATGTAATTTTGCATGCTAAATATCGATTCGATTCGATTCGATTAGCTTTATTCGATTTTTTGGTGTAAAATCATAAAAGTACATTGCAATATATATACACCGTTACATTTCGTTTCATATCACAGTAAGTAACATTATAGCATAAAATCATTAAAAGAGATCAGGTACCAAATAGATAGTCTGAATATTAATACCCCTCACCCCGGAGCCGTTTCAGCCCAACCAAAAGTTACTCTCTTCATTAATCTTGTATGGGGGTGGAGTGATTCTCTGGGATAAAAGTCAGATAGTCCCCAGGTGTGTATAGGTCCATCTCCTATCTGCGGTTTCCAAGTCTGGAGGTATGGGACAACATTGCTATTTCTAAACTTTATCAACACCAGATCGCCAGATCTCTCTTTTCGAAGCGGACCTAGCCATCCCACCCTTCTAACACATTGTATTCTACCGTCGATATCAGGGGGCAGGGGTCTATTCTTTGTTAACCAAAACAGTGCCTTATTTCTTAGCTCCTGTTGACTTTCAATTTTTCCATTTTTAAGTTCAAGCACTCCAGAAAGGAGGCATACAAACGGGGCAGCATCCGGTGGTAAATGGATGTGATTTGATTTTCGTGGCATGTTCCCTGTATTGGGAAGTGACCCTTTAGGTGGTATAGTTACTTTGTTCAGCCCAGTTTCAAGGGAACAGCTATGTGTTGTTATTAGTTTGGCGGGCACTTTCTGGGTGGATGGTGTTAGCATACCTGGGACTGCCTGTCGGTGTTGATTAATATTACTTTGGGGAGTTGTTAAAGGCACTACAGTGTTGCATAAGGGCTGTAAATGATTGGACCCTGCCATACTTTTTAGGAGTAGCGAGTTTGTCTTGGTCATTTCCTCTATTGCCACAATCCTATCCCCAAGATTGTTCATTCTTTCTATCAGGGGGTGTATCATGGAGTTGATCATAGTTTGTAACTGGGCCAACAGGGTTGGTGAAGTTGGGGGTGCAGAAACTAACAGTTTCACGGGATCCTTGCATGTTTCCGGTGTAAGGGTGATAAGCAGTGGAGGGCTCAAAGACACTTTTTGCTGCTTTGCTTGGCTGCCTGCGTGTTTATCCACGGGTCGTTTTCTTTTACCAGAAAGGTCCGGGAGGGACATTATAGGGTTCGTGTTACCTGTAGCAGGTGGACAGAGGGAAGTACCCTCTGTCCACCTGCTACAGGTAACACGAACCCAGAAAGGTCCGGGAGGGACATTATAGAGGACCACATGTTAAATATAAGTTTTTCTTTTTAATGTGCTCTAAAATGTTTATATGATGACTAATGCAAAATATCTTTCTAAGGGCCTTATTACGATGTCGGTCAGAAAGGCTCCGAACAGCATTCAGATTTTCCTAACCCGTGTCGGAAAACATGTTTCCGACCTACTCAGAAACAATTCCTACCGACCAATTACGATAGAAAAGTAACCATTCGGTCTTTCCGACTCGGTTCTGACCGGCATTCCGAGACTCCGAGTCAATCGGACCCGAATCATACAGCTCCATGGAACGCGTGTCTGACAACGTTATTACAATGTTGGATTCGGACAGCCTTTATGAATTGGTCTGTCCGACACAAAAAGACTGTCGTAAACTGACTTTTGGGACCCGTAGCAGGCCCCCCCTTTACTCGGAGGCTTCCGGTTGGAACCTGTGGGGGTACCTATGGGACCCCTATGTGCAACCATGCACAGTGTGGCAGCCACCATGGGGTGCCACCACAGGGTGCAAGGTTTTTTGCAACCATCTCTTTTTTCAATGGGAGCCTGTGTTGTCAGTTGAAAACCAGGCTCTCATTGAAGTCAATGGGAGACTTTCTGAACGGTATTCAGAAACATCGTAATCAGTTGGTCGGACTCTCCGAACTCGAGTCGGTCGGAACCGATTCCGACAAGGAGTCGGTTGGAATGCTTTCTGACCGCCATCATAATGAGGCCCTAAGTTGGGTATTGTCAGAATTTTAGCCTGCTAGGCCTTGGAAGTGTTTCTTTATCATTTATCCTCTCTACTGTGTTGTGTTGAATCTTTGGTACATTTTATGTATCCTTTGTAATTACTTTTTCATTTCAAGGCACCTTTTTACCGGCTTTTTTAAAGGAGTTGTGTGTGTAATTTAAACTGTTTGTGTACTTTATTATATCACTGAAAGGTACAATCGTTATATTCATTTTCTTTTTCATTTTAATTTGCGTCATTTTTATATTTCAACTTATTTGATGTATAATCCAGACTTTTCCAATATATTCTTTTTACAGTTCATAGTAAGTCCAACACCCAGTGTACATGAACAACAATCTTCCACTGAGGATACCTCCCCTCCAGACCAGGTACAAGCCTTCAGTGTGGACTCCACTCCTGCAAGTATGTATGATGAGGAGTTGCCTGGTCCATTTGTTCTGCCTTGGAAGACCTCTTCAGTGACTCACTTGGCCCACAACTACACCTCCCACCCCAGCTGTTACTACACCTCAGACAATGGATTCCTCCACTTCTTGTGTCCAAACCAACACCACCCTAATCTTGTGTCGCCCATTCCTGGCTGCTGTTGATCCAACACCTCCAGTTCAGTCAGGACCCAGTGAGATGGGGCACACTAGACCAAGGGCAAAGGGTAGTGGGAGTAGGGGTCATGTGAGAGAATCTGTTGGCCAGCAAAGTAAGGCCACTGGATTTGCTGTCACCAAGGCCACCATCGACCAAGTCTTTGGATCCCTCCATCAGTCCCAAGACATAAGGGGCAAGGTCCTAACAGAGCTCCAGGAGATGAAGCAACTGCAGGGGGAACACAATGTATACACAGGAAATCTGAACTTCAATTAAAGTTATATGACTGGGGTGCTGCATGATGTTTTTACTAAACATGGGCGAATTTTGCGAATCTGGCGTTCGCAAATTTTGCGAATTTGCGAACTCGCAATCTGCAAAATCCGCGAATTCTCGCGAATTTGCGGATTTTTTTTTGTGTTCGCAAGGGTTTCTGCCAGTTCGCGAGGGTTTGGTACTAGTTCGCAATTGCGAACTTACTTGTCGGCTCGCAACGGTCGCGACTATGTTGTTTCTACGTCTGGTTCATCATCACAGCCTCCCAGCACCCTCTGTTTCACCACTGCCACCCTCTGTATCACCCATGCCACCCTCTGTTACATCAATGCCACCCTCTGGTTCATCATCACTGTAGATTATGGGGGGGAAAAGCAAGCACACCTGCCCTGCTTCAACTGACATGAATTAATTTGGGGTTAGTTTATTAATGTGTCACTGTTTTAAAATTCCAGGTCTGGCACCTGCTTCCTTATCAGTAATTTGCTTTCTGTTGCAGTGCAATTTTTTTTTCCAGGACCTTTGTGGCCTACTTCTAGCTATTCTATCAGCCTGCTGTGAGGGTCAGAGCAGGGTCATACAATTGTTGCAACTAGCAACTGAACTCTGGAGGGGCCCCAGTCAGGAAGCACTACAGGGAATGGTTACTAATGATGAGTTTGAACTCTTGCACCTGCCGAGTGCTTTCAGTTTTGCAAAACTCGTTTTTCTGCAATTTCGCGGGATTCGCGGGGCGCGAACACACGCGAGATCGGATTTGGAAGCCACGAATTCGTGCGAATATGCGATTTCTTTTTTTGCGGCGTGTTAGTTCGCAAGGTTTTGTGCGTTTTCGGAAGCCGCTTGTAGCGCAAGGCGTGAAGTTACCCTCGCGGTCGTTCAAGGGCGCGGCCATCTTGTTTGCATGACGTATTTCCGTTTCTGGGCGCGAAGTGTAATCTCGAAAAGTGTGCGGCTCGCCAGTACAATTTCGCGAGTGTTCGCGAGGAACATCTTTCGCGAACTTACCCGCGCGGTCGTGAACGGGCGCGGACATCTTGTTTCTCATTCATTGCTATGGTTCTGGGCATGCTTTTTGTACCTTCTCTAAATCTCTGCCATCCTTTGCTTGTTTGAAGTTTTTTTTAATCTATTTTACTTATTATATATCCCTCTATTTTTCTAGCCCTATATTTTTGTGTTTACTGCTACTTTTGGTTAATTTTAAACTACTTTTTTAAACTCTTTTCTTTTCTTCTCTTCCCTATTCTATTTTCTTTATTCCTTTCCGCCCAGACCATGGTGAAGGGAGCCGGGAAGCATCCCGAGAAGGGGAAGGGTCGCGCACCCTGTGCCCGGCTCCCGTGCGGGCATTTGAGGGGGGAGCTAGTGATGCCACGGGAGATCTTTAGCGCGGAGGAGGTGGCCGCACTAGTGTTCTATGTACAGCGCCACCTCCCCAGGACCATAATGGCAGGCGGCAAGATCGGAGGCGGGCACGGGATGCGGGAGCGCCGGAAGCGGTAGGAGAAGGTGTGCCGGGCCATGTACCACCACTCTCGGGTCCGGTGCACCTACAACCAGGCCACCCACCGCTGGACGGATGTCCTGACCCGTGAACGAGATCTGCTCGACCTGCTTGGCCTCGAGATCCAAGGGCTTGGTGAGTAGTAGTAGCTATTTCTTTACTACTCTGTTTTCTCCTGCTGTGTTATTATATTGCAAATTTTTGTTTTTTACCAAGAGCAATAATGCTGCTCATTACATTGTAGGTAAATTATATTTCAAAATCTTCTGTGCATTTCAGGTGCACTGCCCTCCTTCTCAGTAGTGTTGCTACTATGCTTATTTGTTTTCGATTTTGTGTTCATTTCATTGGCTTGTGAAATTATGTATGAGTGTAGTTTAAAGAACTGCGTAATGCTACACACTAAGGTTCAGATTTTTAATTACTGGCGCATCCCTGCAAAGTAGCAGGGATGCGCCAGTAATTGCGCGCCACGCCACTATCACCCATGGTGCGCCGTATTTACAATGCGGCGCACCATGGGCCCAAAACGTCACCAAAGTGTTACGCATCTGTGCCGTAAGGGCGGCGCATTGCTGGAGTTGCATCGCAACGATGGCGCAGCTCCATCAATGCTCTGGGGTGCCCTATCTCGCCAATGCTGCGTCAAGCCGTACGTCTGCTTCAAGCAAGCGCAGGGTTTGAGTCACGCATCATTGTCGTTAAAGTGAGTGATTGAAATCTTGTAGATTTCCCTCAGCCACTTTTAGGATGCGTTCCTGCGCAGGAACGCCCTCCCTTGCGCCGGAACGCCCCCTGATGGCGCAGGGCTTTACAACGTGATGCATCTCCCATATGCGTCATGTTGTTAATATACGCCGCACCATTGCGTCTCTTTTGTGCTGCCGCTGCATCACAAAAGTCACGCAACAATGGAGCAAAAGAGCCGCAAGGGGCTTCTAAATCAGCCCCTACAGACTCAAGTCCAGTCCTACCTTTGTACACATGGCGATAAGAAGAAATAGTGGTGGAGGATTGATAGTTAGAGTATTTTAATGACTGGTTAATGTAGTAGGAAACTTTAGTGTTGCTGCTGATCTGCAATCACGATGGACTTTGGCTGTCACTTCGCGTGCTGCGGACTGCTGCCTGCCAATCCTAGGCAAACCTTTTTAGTACTTTGTTTAGTGAGTGACATAAGAAGTTTCCAATTCGACGGTCCGCAAATCAAGCAATACTAATAACGTAGTAGACAACATGAGATTGGTCAATAATATATCCTGTGGAATAGTTGTCTATTTGCTATTTCGCCAAAATATTTTGTTAGTTCTTTTGAAATGTTTGATTTGGTTGACAAATATCATCCATGTTTTCTGTTTTTCTTTCTTTCATGTTGTACATCAGCTTCCCCCAGGGGCAAGAGGAGGACACAGGAGGAGGAGGAGTAGGAGGGTGCTGTTGAGGATGCAGGCCAGGATCGGGCAGGCTAGGGCTCCTTTGCTGGCCCCAGTAAGTTTTAATTTTAATATAGAGTACTTTTTCCCAGCGTTCCTCATTCGATTTTTTCTAAATCGTCTTTGATCTTCTTGTAGACTGGATCTAATTTCGTATCCTGCCTCAACTATGACTCCGTGTGGTATTACTAGATTATTCTTATTAGTCTGTCTGTGTAGCTAACTAAGATTGCACATTTGGCAATTCCATTGGACTCCCATTCTAGTCAGCAATAGCTCTATGCACTGAGTGCAGTCCTCTGGGAGTGTCCATAATGTCTTTTCAAGTCTTCTAAATGTTTATGCTTTGACAATTGCCAACAATAAAAAGGTGAATGACCACCAAGAAAGAATAAGATACTACTTTACTTTTGGTCTGGATAGGAGGACAATCCATTCTACTACTGTTGCAGGGACAAATCTGCACAAACAGAACTAAGGACACTAAATAATGCATTGCTTAGCTTATCAATTATAATAGGTGCTGTTAGACTTTCCACATTCTCAGTGATAACAGACTGTGTAGTTGAACCACCAATCTTCTTACTGACTAGATAGTGTGGCAGAGTCATTTAGCTCCCAAAGTCACCGATGATTATTCCCCAATGATGTCAGAGGCACGTACTCATTCTTGCAAAAATTGCAAAACCTTTAGCTCATCCACTCTAGTCTGGAGGACCAAAAACCACAGAGTCTATTTAGGTTTAAAAGCTTTATTAAAAGTAAACACATTTATTAAAATCAAGTTTGTCATAAAAGTAAACGTTTAACTGAAAATGGAAAACTGCTTAGTGCTGACGATTAATTGGACACATTTGTTGTGGTCGAGAAGAGCTCTCACCTGGTTTGAACTTGATCCTACTTGTGTTCTTAGAAGTCAAGCTTCTGTCTGTTAGGAGAAAAAGTGGTGCGTGTTAAAAATAAAAAGCAAGCATTCAACAGTTGTGCCAAAAAGTGCAGCAAGACAACAGCCTTCCCTGGAAAAAGGGACATTTTTACTTTAGAGTAGACAGTCACAAATTATTAAATTGTATACTGTTTTTCACATTTCTTTCTTCCTCCTAGACCAAATATTATATAGTAGTGAGTGGTGTATTCTAACATTATTAAATGTACTTTGTAGGTGGAACATCAGGAGGCGGGGCCAGCGCGGAGGTGGTGGTGGCATTGGACGAGGACTACTCTGGGGAGGAGGCGGTGGAAGTGCCGGACAATTCTGTGGGGGATAACACGGTGGTGGCGGCCAGAGGTAAGCTATATATTCCTTACTTATTGAGATTGAAGACTGCAGAGTGTGCTTTCTGCACGGGTGTATTATAAATAAACCAGGTAGTAGCCTCCTCTAAATGTACTTCGACTTAGCTGTGAAGTTTTTGGCGAGAAGAATCCCAATCAGATCTCAGATGAACTTGATGGATGGGATGAACGAAAAGCGAAAGAAGGGTGTAAGTAAGTGTGGAAGGACGAGAAATGTAATGATGACTGGCAAAGAAGAATGATATGTGTTTGCTTGGTCCCAGAGGTGGCTGGGAAGGAAAGAATATGGTATGGTGCATGGCTATGTGAATGATGAAGCAAGGATGGGTGGAAGGAGAACAGCCTGGGTGGGTGAAACAGAAACTGTATGTGTGCATATACTTTGAATGGATGGATACCTGGATCATTCATGGTACTATCTGACTCTTAGATAGCATATGTGTATCTAGAGAGAGTAGAAGGTCACTGGATGAACTAAGTGTTACTTTGAAGAACATGTAACACAGCACCCGCACGTCCGTTCCAGTGTAGGAAAGGCAAGGAAAAGAAGTTGTAATTTTGTCCAAATACTACCATGAATAGTAGCAGTAGTTTTTATTGCAAGTGCAAGCACAGCATATATCCAGTTATTACGGTGGACACTCCCTACCTCTCTTAATAACTTTAGTTTAGTAGTAGTATGTCATTCATGTATGGGTGTATCACTGTTCACTCAATAATAAGCAAAGCATCTAAAGTCATCCCATATGTCATCAAATGCATCCCATGTGAAGTGATAGATAATCAGATTATTTAGCTTCTTCATTTTCCTTTTCTAATACTCATTTGCACTGTAGGGTGAAAGCTAAATTAATTAAGCAGTAGCCCTTTTAACAGAGTATTCTCAGTGCCTCCCGTAATAGAAAAGTAAGAGCTTCACCACCTGCATGTACTGGACCGGTACAGTAACGCAAGTCTGTCTCACTCACCATGGTGTGCGTCTGTTTTTCTCGGGTGCAAGTTCACTGCGTTGGCATTATGCTGGCTTGCATAAGATAACGTACCAATTTTCCTAAACAAGAGAGAAGAAGAAGAATAAGACTGGTGTACTGTCATCGTCGACTGTAATGGAAGTCCATAGTGCTCGTAAAATTTGTTCCTTAAACTTTCACTAATGTTAGAGCAAGGATGAAGAAGTCAGAGGTTACATAGATACTGTCCTCAATAGTTATGTACTGTGCTTTCAATTTGCTACTTGTACTGTGACAACTTTCTGCTCAATCATTTTGTGTTAATCTTAAGGAGCATTGGTTACAGACTATGTCTTTCTTTCTTCATATAGTTGCTCCTTACAAATCCAAGAGACCATCAAGGAGGAGGGAGCTGGCTCGAATGGCCCGGCAATGGAGGCTGGATGCCACTGTCACTGAATATCGGCGGCTGGTGGCCCTGGAGAAGGAGGAGACGCAGTCTGGTACTACAACAACGCCCACTGGGACAGCTGCATCCTCCTCCGTGCGGGCTGCCAGCCAGCGCAGTGCTCCAGCGGTACGGAGCCGGGCTACCAAAGCCAAACGCCACCGCCGAGCAGCAAAGACAGCAGCTGCCCCCCACAGGATTTGCAAGGCACGCCGGCGCCGCTTATCCCTCAGACTGTCCTACCTGGAGCAGGAGGTCCTGAACTATAAGAACTTGGTGGAGGGCCCCCGCTTCGAACATGCCACCCTCCGCAAGGAGCATGATGCCCTGGCTGCTAAAGTCAACAGCACCCTGCCGTAGTGTCCCTTGCCCCTTTTTTAGAGACTTTTGGGGGGTGGGAAATGGGAGTTGGGTTTTTTGGGGACTTTTGAAGGACAATTGTTGGGGTTAGGAGGGTCTTGCGGGAGATTATTTTGTTAGGGCTATAAAAATATACTTTTTGAAACTTTATCTGACCATACCTGCTTTTTACTGCTTTTGAGTCTGGTGGGTGGGGGTTTAACAGTAAGTTTGTTTTCCTGAATAGTCCTAGGACTTTAGTAGTACTACCGTCAATCTCTCGTCTCTCCTAATACTCCATTATACTATCTCCAACCAAACGCTTATCTTACCTGTAATTTCTGTTTGAAAGTAGGGCTAGGCCCAGGGCTGGCTCCACGGGAAATTGCGATTAAGGTTGCAATCCAGGGCGGCTGAAATTTCCTCCTCATTGCGGTGGTACTAGTGGTCTGACACAGTGGCAGTTGCATGGCTATGGAAAAAAAGAAAATGAAACCTGGTTTGTCCTTACTGTAGCATTACAACCGTACGATAGAGAATATAGCAGGTGACAGTACACTAGACTACAACAGTGCCACAATGTAGCCTAACAAATGGTAAAGTATTGATAGTATAACTTGTACTTGTGTAGGATTTCTTTGACATTGGCTACTAATACAAGAAATAGTACTGAAGCTGAGCAAGTCTAGAATATATCCTCGGATTCCTTCACCAGCCTGTTGCTACGACCTTATCCTCCCCAGCAAGTGTGTGGAATTATTAATGTCATTTAGTCACACATTAAGCAAAACCACACAACCCGGGGGAAGAGGGTTAGGGTTTGTAAAATGGATGGGAATGGGGGTTTCTTTTTGGGTAGGTTTTGTTGAGAGAAAAAAAAAAGCACAGCATGGACAAACACTAATTGAACATAAAGACATTTTTGGGTACAAAGCTAACCATAAATCTTTTAAGTGACATAAAGGAAGTGCATGCACTACTGAATGCATTGCTACAGAAAAGTAAGTAGTACTTTCGACAACCGTGAATGACAGAATGTGACAGTACAGGGCTACATTAAATTAGGTTTAAAAAATAGCCGAAGTAAAACCTATAGAATGGCTGTAGGGATCAATTTAGAAGCAGAGAGAGATCCAAGAAATGCAGTCACACACACTCATTGTATAAAAGAATGGATACTGTATCTGTATTGTTGCAGTTGTCCTGTTGAATTTGGTAAGTAAGTTGCATGCAGCAAACAATTCCTCTTATTAGCGGCACTACTCCATTCCAGCTGACGCTTCGTCCATCAATGTTGGTGACCAGAAGACACCCTGTCCACTGCCTGCCTGGCGGATGCTGAATTGCGGCTCGCTAATGTGAAGCCTGACTCCATCCTTTTTTTCCCATTGCACAGACTGAAACCCGGCCTGTAATTATTGAACGAAAAACAGCACTGATAAATAAATATAAGGTATGTACGCTGTGTAGGGCAAAAAGTCACACTTTGATTTTCCTAATAGACAGTACAACATTTTTGAAAGTACGTACTCTGTCTGAGTCACCTTTTCAAGGATAAATTAGTATGGGCAAATTAATTTAGCGGATCTTTCCCCTCAAGCTAGGTGTACTGTAAACTGTGTTTTAGAACAAAACTAGACCTTCCCAGCAGTGTTTTCACCCAGACCCTTACTAAAGCCAGTTGCAAAAATGTAGAAGACCCCCAATCAGATCTCAAAAAACGAGGCCTAGCAGAAAACTGGTGACAAAACTTACTTCGAAAGTAAAAGTAGGCCCAAATACCCCCTTACCCACCGTGGATTGTATTCAAACCACTTGCAAGCAAGCAAAAGTATCCATAGCCAGCATCGCTCCAAGACTCGAAAACTCCCCCACCCAAACACATGCAATAGAAATACTGCTAACCCTAACGAGCCCTAAGTTAAGAATAGTGGCAGAGGCTTTCTTTAACTATGCCAAATCCCCCCTTTCCCACCATGGATTTTCTTCAAATGACTTGCAACCAAAATTACAAATTCTCACAAGTGCTCTAAGACCCCAGAACTCAGTTGCAAAAATCTAGAACAACCCAAAACACATGCAACCCTTCTGTTAGGGCTAACCCTAACGAACCCTAAGTTACAAAAAGTGCTAAAAGGCTTTTCCTTATGGATTGTGTCCCAACCACTTCTATCCGGTATTAGACCTTCCCAGGAATGCCCCAAGACCCGCCAATCCACCCGTCAAAAAGCACAACACCCCCAAACAGCCCAAAAGCAAAATCTCATACTTACAATATTTCTCGGCCTTCGGTCCAAATGCGCTGTGCAGCTAGGCCATAACTCCAGTTTTCCACCACGGATTTCCTGAAAAGCAAATGCAATCAAGATTAGAGTGCTCCCAGACCCCAAAACTCACCCACAAACAGCCGGAACCCCCCCAAAGAGCACCTCAAAGGCAAGCAAGTCAGCAAAAACATACAAAAATGTTCGCCTCCGATTTGGTCCAAACCACTTTTATCCGGTATTAGAGCTTCCCAGCAATGGCCCCAGAGCAGTCAACCCAGGAGAAAACGAGTAGAAGACCCCCAAACAGTCAAAGAGCAAAGGTACAAAAATGGGGACTTTGTCATTTTTTTGCCAATTTCCCAAATCACTCCGCGCGCGCTCTGCAGCTAGGCCCTAACTCCCCTCTGCCACCATGGATTTGCTTCAAACCTCTTGCAAACTAAAGTATTCATAGCCAGCAGTGCTCCCAGACCCCGAAACCCACCCACAAACACCAGGAAGCCCCCCAAACAGGCCCCCAAAAACGCTACATTGAGCAAAATGTCAGAAATAGCAACAACAAAAAATCTGCGTGGATTTTGTCCCAACCACTTCTATCCGGTATTAGACCTTCCCAGGAATGCCCCAAGACCCGCCAACCCACCCGCCAAAAAGCACAACACCCCCAAACACCCCAAAAGCAAAATCTCATACTTACAATATTTCTCGGCCTTGGGTCCATACGTGCTGTGCAGCTAGGCCATAACTCCAGTTTTCCACCACGGATTTCCTGAAAAGCAAATGCAATCAAGATTAGAGTGTCCCACTCCCAGCAGTGCTCCCAGACCCCAAAACTCACCCACAAACAGCCGGAACCCCCCCAAAGAGCACCTCAAAGGCAAGCAAGTCAGCAAAAACACAAAAAAATTCCGCCTCCAATTTGGTCCAAACCACTTTTATCCGGTATTAGAGCTTCCCAGCAATGGCCCCAGAGCCATCAACTCACCCGCAAAGAAGTAGAACACCCCCACAAGTTCTGAGTCTTTCTTCATTGGGCGTAAACCAGCCCTCTGCTTTGATGAAAATAGGAGTCTGGAGGAGGAGGATAGAGGAGAATGTTCTTCTGAACTTGTGAACCTGAGGAATGCAGACTGCGGCACCTTCAAATCAATAAGCAAACAACTGAAGACAGTTCTGCTGATGGGCTTGTTTTTGTGATTAGGTGATTAAAGTTTGAATTATATTAACTGTGCACAACAAAGAAAGACAGACACGCAGGAATAAAAGTGAATAAGGACGAAAAAGAAAGTTATTGATTCATTGTCTAATTTTCAGGGCTCGGTGTCAGGGTCCACGAATAAGAATAAGGCTTCGTCATCATACTCTGCGAATTCAGGCAGGGTGAGCTCAGTGTCACCTGACAGAATAGAAATTCCCTCATCTATGTTGCTGTCCACCTCGTCTTCATCCGGCGTGCTTTCTCGTACTCTGTAATCTGGTGGTATGAGGTGCTGATTCATCTTGATCATTGTTAACCTCTCCACATTTTTGGGCGAGAGGCGGCTCCGTTTGGAAGTTACAATGCCACCAGCAGCACTGAAAACACGTTCAGAAGACACGCTTGCGAGTGGGCAAGACAAGTAGTTTAAAGCCAGGTTGGAGAGCTGTGGCCACAATTCTTTTTTCCCATGCCAATACGCCAATGGTTCAGCATTAACATAGACCTCTGTTGAGTCATTCAGATAGTCCTGCACCATCGACTCAAGGTCCTCCAAGGTTCCTCTACTTTGCTTAGCTTTTGCTGTGACCTTTTGAGAACCAAACCCAAGCCGATTTAGCCAATCCTCTTCAGCATCCAATGTTACTGTTGTGTCTGTTGCAGATGATCCGGTTGCCGGTGTCTTTAACGGCTGAGAGGCCACTTGTGCCACAGCCACAGGTGCAGAAGTGGATTGTTTTGACTGGGGGTGGCCTGCTGATGCTGATGCTGATGTACTGACTTTTCCTTCAATGAGCTGCCGTTCTCTTTCAAACCTCTTGGCTGACAAGGCTAGCCAACATTTGTACTTTGTAACATCTTCATCAGCAAAAGGAAAGAATGCTCGGCCTGCCAGCGCCTTTTTGTAGCGTGGATCCAGAATAGTAGCAGCAATGTAATGCTGGTGTGAATGGATCATTTGAAGACGTTCATCACCTTGTAGGCGCTCTAATAATTTCTCCGCCAAAACAAAAGGGTCTTTGTTTTTTTCATCTTTTTGAAACACAGAAGACACCTCCTTCAGTTGGTGCTCCAGCATGTACAACAACGGGATAGCTTTTCCCAAATTACAGTCCTCCTTGCTGACTGCACGTGTGAAGACCTCAAAAGGACGAAGCATGCGTGTCAGGCTTTTAACTATGTCCTATTGCGCCGCACCCATCCTCAGTTCCTTCTGCTGTACCCTGTTTTAAGAAATAGTGATCGAGTATCGTATACTGCTCATACAGACGCTCAAGCATGTAGAAGGTTGAGTTCCAACGTGTTGCCACCTCCTGGATGAGTGCTTTCACTGGCATTCGACGTTCATGTAGCAGACTCCTCAGATGCTTCCGGGCCTTAAAAGAATGGCTGAAATGGTTGCACATTTTTCGGCAGGTGTCCACTACCTCGTACGCTGGACGGTTTTTCTCACTCAAGAATTTTTTGACAACCAGGTTTATACAGTGCGCCAAACAAGGCACTCTGAAATACTGACCCAGCTCCATGGCCTTAACTACATTGGAGCCATTATACGTGGAAACATAACCAATCTGGCGTTTTCTGGTGGACAGCCAGTCAAGGACCTTTATGTTAAACTCATCCAAAATGTTTTGTGCTGTGTGACGTTTCTCCAAACCAAACATGGCTAGTGTTGCATGTTTCCGAGCAGCTTTAAAAACTTGGTCCGGGTCAGCACCTGCGTTTAGCTTTGCTTTAACCCCTGAAAAAGAGACCCAGTGTGCAGTGATGCACATGTAATCAGCGCCTGCGCCACTGGTCCACATGTCTGTTGTCAGATGTATAGTGTGAACAGCACTCTTCTGCAAAGCTGCCCCAATCACCTCCAGCACATCTTCATGTAGTGCTGGAACCGCAACTCTGGCAAAATAGAACCGGCTAGGAACCTTCCATTTAGGGCAGAGCGCTGCCACTAATTCTAGAAAACCAACACCTTCTACAAAAGAAAAAGGGAGAAGGTCCAGAGCTAGCATTTTAGCCAGCTTAGTGTTATACAGACGCGTCAGTGGGTGGTTGCGTTCATATTGCGCTTCTGTAAACAGCATCTTTTTAATGTTGCCCTGGACCAAGCATTTACGGGATGATGATGATGATGATATCTTCGACCCAGTTACGCTCGCTGATGAACTTTTTCGCATTGGTGTCTCACTCCCTCCCACACTCTTAGTGTGGCTGACATGGGGTGTGCTGCTGACAGGGGTACTGGGTGTAAGTGAAGTGTTTGACATGTCTTATTCCTCCTCGTCATCATCAGATGAAACATCATTACGTGCAATTCGGGCTTCCTTGATCGCCTGTAGGTGCGCAAACCATTTGACAGCGTGCTTTCTTTCAAGATGACCTCTCTGGCCTCCGGTACCATAGTTGGAACCAAACTTACCACGACTAACTGCCAACTTACAAATGCTACAAATGGCAAAGTTTTCCTTTTTTTGGCAAACACTAAAGAAGTCCCAAACTGCGGACTTGAAATGTCTTTGGGGGCCGGAGGAGGCGGCGATACTGGTGGTGGTGGTCCTGCTGCTAATGCCAGATGAAGTGGAGGATGTGGATGGCCGAACTTCAGTACGTTTTGCACTTTCACCACCACTAATTGAGGTCGAGGTGGATGGAGGTCCCTTCTGGCTACTAAGAAATATGGAAGCGGTAGGTGTTGGTGTACTAGTTAACTCCAATGATTGTGGTGTTTCTTCCATTGCCTCCTTGTCGACATCATCACGCTCAGCAGCTTCTCGGGCTAGGGTCAAAATGTCTCTTTGCTGCATGCCCGCTGGGGCTGCAGTGACCTTTATGATGACTGCGTCGTCGTCGTGAGAGTCTTCATCAGCAGGAGTATCCACCACTTCTTGTTGAGCCTCATCACACTCCATAACTATGAGTTTTTCGACGACCTTCCTTTTACGCTTAGGTACCTTTGTCAGATCATGGTGTGCCTCACTCTCAGACGGCAGTGGTGCTGGTTCCCAATTGGGATCCGTATCATCAGAAGGAGGTGGGCTTGAAGAAGATGTAGACACCAACCTTGATCTTTTCCTTGCTAGGGATGTGGAAGACAATGAATGATCATCAGGAGGAGTGGCTTCCAATGATACCTCGGCTTGATTGTTGATTTCCTGATGTGCCCCTACTTCGGGAGGAACAACTATTGTGGGCACTTGTGACCCTCCATGCACCTCTGCTTGCGCATCTCTTTGCGCTGCCTCTCCTTCCACATGTACTTGGGCTTGTACTTGCACATGTGGTTGTTGTTGCGGCTGTGGTTGTTCAACACTTGTCAGATGAGTTACAACAACCTGTGTTGATTCAGGGACATTGCTGCTACTTTCTTGCGATGAGCCAACATCACTGGTCGATGGTGATTGAAGAAGTACACTGACTGCCTCTGCAGCACTCAAGGGCTTGGACTTAAGTTGGCGTGGTGGTGGTGGTGGTGAAGGCACTGAGCCCAATGGAGCGGGGGTGCTGCTCCCAGCTTGGTCCCCAGCAGATCCCGCTGCTGCTGCAGGCGTACTTTTTTTTTTGCTCCCAAAAAACGCGGCGGCCGTCACACCAGCCTCCTTGGTAACTTGCTTCTTCTGCTCCTTACTGGCAACTTTCTTGCTAGAGGAGCTACGGAGAAATTTGTTTGGGGCCATCTTCCTCAGAGCAGGTCAGAACAGCAGGCCGCAGCTGCACGAGTTGCAGAGTTGTCTGTGGCCAGACGTGACGTCGCGTGACGTTATGCTGCACACACACACACCGCTGCAGGGCTTCTTCCTGGCACTGGTGGTTCTCTTGAGTCTTGTGCACCTAAAAGCAATGGAAGACAGAGGAACATCAGTTCAGTTATACACCCCAAAAAAATCGAAAAAAACAGAAAAATCAGCACAATCCCATGCCCTCCATGATGTTTAAATTCAAGACACCCCACAGAAAGACTAGGCCCATGCAACACTCACAAGTCACTACCCCTGGTGAAAAGGCCACAACAACAGGCCAAAAAAACGAAAATCACAGAAAAATCAGCACAATCCCAAGCCATCCAGCCCCTCCATGATGTTTAAATTCAAGACAACAAACACAAAGACTAGGCCCATGCAACACTCACTACCCCTGGGCATAAAGGTTGAAAACTAGGCAAAATGGTTGCAGGCCTAACAACACTGCCTGCATTCAAAATGGCCCCCTCCCTCCCAGCACATGGCCAGGGCCTGTAGCAGCACTCAAAATGGCCCCCACCCACATGGCCTGTCCCCATGAACACCCCAAGAAAACGAAAATCACAGAAAAATCAGCACAATCCCAAGCCATCCAGCCCCTCCATGATGTTTAAATTCAAGACAACCCACAGAAAGACTAGGCCCATGCAACACTCACTACCCCTGGTGAAAAGGCCACAACAACAGGCCCAAAAAACGAAAATCACAGAAAAATCAGCACAATCCCAAACCATCCAGGCCCTCCATGATGTTTAAATTCAAGACACCCCACAGAAAGCCTAGGCCCATGCAACACTCACTACCCCTGGGCATAAAGGTTGAAAACTAGGCAAAATGGTTGCAGGCCTAACAACACTGCCTGCATTCAAAATGGCCCCCTCCCTCCCAGCACATGGCCAGGGCCTGTAGCAGCACTCAAAATAGCCCCCACCCACATGGCCTGTCCCCATGAACACCCCAAAAAATCGAAAAACACAGAAAAATCAGCACGATCCCAAACCATCCAGGCCCTCCATGATGTTTAAATTCAAGACACCCCACAGAAAGACTAGGCCCATGCAACACTCACTACCCCTGGGCATAAAGGTTGAAAACTAGGCAAAATGGTTGCAGGCCTAACAACACTGCCTGTATTCAAAATGGCCCCCTCCCTCCCAGCACATGACCAGGGCCTGTAGCAGCACTCAAAATGGCCCCCACCCACATGGCCTGTCCCCATGAACACCCCAAAAAAACGAAAATCACAGAAAAATCTGCACAATCCCAAGCCATCCATCCCCTCCATGATGTTTAAATTCAAGACAACCCACAGAAAGACTAGGCCCATGCAACACTCACTACCCCTGGGCATAAAGGTTGAAAACTAGGCAAAATGGTTGCAGGCCTAACAACACTGCCTGTATTCAAAATGGCCCTCTCCCTCCCAGCACATGGCCAGGGCCTGTAGCAGCACTTAAAAAGGCCCCCACCCACATGGCCTGTCCCCATGAACACCCCAAAAAAACAAAAATCACAGAAAAATCAGCACAATCCCAAGCCATCCAGCCCTCCATGATGTTTAAATTCAAGACAACCCACAGAAAGACTAGGCCCATGCAACACTCACTACCCCTGGGCATAAAGGTTGAAAACTAGACAAAATGGTTGCAGGCCTAACAACACTGCCTGTATTCAAAATGGCCCCCTCCCTCCCAGCACATGGCAGGGCCTGTAGCAGCACTCAAAATGGCCCCCACCCACATGGCCTGTCCCAATGAACACCCCAAAAAAACGAAAATCACAGAAACATCAGCACAATCCCAAGCCATCCAGCCCCTCCAAGATGTTTAAATTCAAGACAACCCACAGAAAGACTAGCCCATGCAACACTCACTACCCCTGGTGAAAAGGCCACAACAACAGGCCCAAAAAACGAAAATCACAGAAAAATCAGCACAATCCCAAACCATCCAGGCCCTCCATGATGTTTAAATTTAAGACACCCCACAGAAAGACTAGGCCCATGCAACACTCACTACCCCTGGGCATAAAGGTTGAAAACTAGGCAAAACGGTTGCAGGCCTAACAATACTGCCTGCATTCAAAATGGCCCCCTCCCTCCCAGCACATGGCCAGGGCCTGTAGCAGCACACAAAATGGCCCCCACAAAAATGGCCTGTCCCCATGAACACCCCAAAAAATCGAAAAACACAGAAAAACCAGCACAATCCCAAGCCATCCAGCCCCTCCATGATGTTTAAATTCAAGACAACCCACAGAAAGACTAGGCCCATGCAACACTCACTACCCCTGGTGAAAAGGCCACAACAGGCCAAAAAAACGAAAATCACAGAAACATCAGCACAATCCCAAGCCATCCAGCCCCTCCATGATGTTTAAATTCAAAACACCCCACAGAAAGACTCACCACTGAGTACCCCTGGGCAAAAGGCCCCAAAACAGCCCAAAAATCGAAAATTCCAAAATTGTAGTTGCAGCAACTGTAATGCCCCAAACAAACTTACGTGTGAAATTTCTAATCCAAAAGTGATCCAAAGAAAGTCAAAAAGGCCTTAAATCCAAATATCCAGCAGCATCCACAAAAAGTAATCCTTCCAGCTCCAGATCCAAATGAAAAGTGACCAGGAGATGGACAAAGCACTCGGAGGAGCCTGCTGGACAGGAACAGGAAGTTGAAGACTGTGGGGCACTTCCTTCCTCCCCCCCCCCCCTCCCCAAAATGGACTCCTCGCAAAAAAAGTGCAGGCAAATGTCAACCTGAGCAGTTATTCAGATAAAAATCATCCTTTCCAGAAGGTTTATGCTGCTTGCTGGTGGATTTCTTGTGCAGAATTGCAAATTTTGTATTTTCGCGAGTGCGAGATTGTTGCTGCACGCCGCATCTACAAGCTCGCAATTGCGAAGTCCCGCGATATGTGATCATGGCGTACTCGCGTTGACAAACTCTCGCTGTGCAAGTTGGCAAGCCGCGATGACGAAATCGCGCTCGCCAAATTCCCGCGGGATCCCGCAGCAAGATCCAAAATGGCGCAGCACTCGCAAAATATCGAGAAAAACAACTCGGCAAACGCTGAATGACGGTAAGTATACGCCGCGCGCCGCAAAATTGTATCACCAAGAAAAAAAAATCCGCTGCGTGCGAATTTGCGGATTTTCGATAAATTCGCGAGCGTTCGCGGATTGCGGATTTACCGAAAATCCGCAAAATCCGCGAGCGTAACAGATTTTGCGCTCACACTTAGTTTTTACCCATATGTGAAGGGCTTTTCTAGCAACATCTTCCACTTTCTGTGGTCGAAAAACATCTGGGCCAACGACGGGGCATATTATCAAGCGGTAGCGATAATTATTGCTGTCTGCTCCTAGCGTGAACTTATTTATTTATTTTAATTTATTTTAATTTCTTCTATAGCGCAGGAATCAATCCCGTAAGGGTATCTCCGTGCTTTGCCAGCTAAGAGGGTTATTAGGTAGAGCAGCCTAAGGTTTATGTGGATGGAAATGCTTCTTGGAAAAGGAGGGTTTTTAATGCCCTTCTGAAGGATAAGTGATTTATGGTGGTTCTTAGGTAAATGGGAAGGTTGTTCCAGAGGGCAGGACCAACAGCGGAGAAAGCACGGTCACCCTGCCTAGTCTTCTTTGTGTTGGGAGGTTTTAACAGGGCTTGGTTGCAGGAGCGCAGGGTCCTGCTAGGCTGGTACAGTTCAAGAGACTGTGCTAAGTATTTAGGGCTTGCTCCATACAGACATTTGTGTACCGTGCAACAGATCTTAAAGTGGATGCGCTGTCGTATGGGAAGCCAGTGCAGTTCTTTCAGCAAGGGCTTGGAAGGAGTCCTGGCAGGTGCACCCATGACCAATCTGGCTGCCGTATTCTGGACCACCTGTGAACGGCCTACTGCATCCGTACTGGCTAATGTCAGCAGGCCGTTAAAGTAGTCCAGGCGGCTGGTTACCAAGGCCTGTACAAGTGTCTTTCTACATGTGGCAGGAAGAAAAGGAAAGACACGTCTGAGTAGACCAATGGTGTGGAAACACAGACCCGCGATGTAGTTGGTGTGTTCTTTCATGGTCAGTTTTTGATCAAACTTCACTCCAAGATTTTTAACATGTGTTTTGGGTACAGGTACTGGGCCAAGGTCTAGTGGCCACCAGTCAGGGGTCCAAAGGATACTTGCTTTGCCAAAGAGCAAGACCTCAGTCTTTGTTACATTACACTGGAGGCAGTTCCTCGCCATCCAGTGTGACACCGCTCTCATACCCTCAGCAAAATTCCCCTTGGTTTTAGTGTCAAGGGAGCTGAAAGGGTAGAGAAGCTGAGTGTCATCAGCGTAGGAGACCGGTATGAACCCGTATTTCCGCACAATCTCAGCAAGGGGGGCCACGTAGACATTAAACAATGTAGGGCTAAGGCATGAGCCCTGTGGCACCCCCTTCGTGAGCCCCCTTGAGATGGAACAAAAGGGGCCCAGGCTGGTAGATTGTGATCTCCCGGCGAGGAAACTCTCCAACCAAGATAGTGCTACGCCTCCGATTCCTACTCCATGCAACCGGTTCAGTAGGGTGTTATGAGACACGGTATCGAAGGCTGCGGACAGGTCCAACAGCACTAGAATCATGGAGCCCCCTCTATCTTGTGACATTTTGATATGATCTGTCACAGAGAGGAGGGCTGATTCAGTGCTGTGGTTGGGCCTGAATCCAGATTGGGATTGGTCCAGGCCCCCTGTCGCTTCGATGAAATTGGAGAGGGTGGTGTTGACGTGCTTCTCTGCCAGTTTGCTGATGAAGGGAAGGAGAGAAATCGGGCGAAGGTTGGAGAGTGTGGACCAGGGCAAGGTGGAATTTTTGCGAATAGGGTTCACTACCGCTTCCTTCCAGGCAGATGGAAGTTGGCCCTTGGCAAAAGACAAATTAAGTAGGTTCTGAATATGAGGACCCAGTATCTCGATTAGCGGGGGAATGAATTTAGCTGGTATCAGATCAGAGGGAGAACCAGATTTAGTTTGGTTAATGGGAATGGTCAGGTCCTTAGTAGTTATTTTTGGGATGTCCAGAAGAGTTTCACCAGAAGTCAATTGCGGGGCAGTTTCAGGGACCTCAGTCCCCAAAGTGTCAGAGACTATAGTGATTTTTTGATATATTGCTTCAATTTTGTCCTCAAAGAACTGAGATATTTCATCGCATAGTTCTTGGGTGAAGGTGTCTGGACTTTCACATATTTCAGGACTAGTGAAAGTTTGAATGATTTTAAATAACTCTCTTGTAGAGTTGTCTGCCTCTGCGATTTGAGTGGTCAGACTCATTTTCCTAGCTTTTTTAATATTTTTATAATAGGAGGACATGGCCTCCAAGTAGTGGCTCTTGTCATTCCTATTACCTGTACGTCTCCACAATTTTTCCATTTTTCTGCATTTCTTCTTTTCACTTTTAAGAGCTTCCGTATACCATGTTTCCCTTTTCGCTATAGTGGGTTTTTTGGCATTTTTCTGTGGCGCTAGAGAGTCAATAGCTGTCATCAGCGTAGAATTGAACATGGAGAGAGCAGTGTCGATGTTGTCGAGATTGGTAAGTAGAGGCTGTTCCCAGGTTTGAGTGAGTTTGGGAAGAGTGATTTTATGCCAAGGCCTACGTTTAATAGAGTGAGTAGCCGGGCGGTTAGTGGCTGGCAATTATCGTCATGCTATTGCTGTATTGTATAGCGATAATTTCAGAGAGATAGCGGTATTTTCCATGGGACATCGCTGGTTTTCTAGCGATGTTCCATGGAAAAAGGCAATAAACTTGCTGATACAACCCTGTGGTTGTATCAGCATAATCCAACTCTATTGTAAGGTATAGGTAAGTTAGGATTATAGCAGACGTTAGTTTTTGGCGGTAATGTGTACTAAAATGCGTGGGCCTCCTTGTAAATATCACGATGTACATTTTGCGATATTTTACAAGGTAGTCCATCAGGGGTACGCCCAGTTATGCCCACTTTGCATCTCATTAGAGAAGCAAAGCGAGGTGTGAGGAAGACGGGGGCTAACATGCACTAATGAATGTTAGAACCACCTTGTAAATAAGGCGAGTAAGCAAGCCTCAGCTAGACCTACCAGTGCAAGGGGTTTGCCCTTCTCTTCACAGAGTCCTCAGACCATAGGAAGAAGTTGGCACAGAAACTGGAAAATACAAAAGCATAGTTTATTAAACCTTTAAAGGTGGTACTACAGTTCACACAACACCCTTCAGTATTGCATAGAGTAGCACACCGAACTAAAGCACATGGCCCCTTTTATACACAATGAGGGGGTTCAAAAGAAGGCGGTACAAAATACAAGAGCAAGTTTAATGTACATATAAGGGCATATTGGAAAGCACAATCGATGAGTGGGGAGAGTGAACAGTTTTTAGAACCTTGTAAACACATTCCTATCTGGAACTAATTAGTAACAGCTGCAGACCCTACTGGGCATGCCTGGGCATGCTGAAAGTGGGGGATGCTAAATATAGCCTGTTGCTGGGCAGATTTCAGGTGCAACAGATGACCCTTTCAGCATTAGCTGAAGACATTTGACTTCCTAGGATAAGCTAGATACTCATCCCTTATATCAATGACCATCATCTCAGCTATCTCCTTGTTCAAATTATTCTGCAGTTTGACTTCTGCAACATTTATTTTGGTCAGTATGCAAGCAGTAATACACATAGAACATATCATACGACTACACTGGATACACACACAACATGTGAAGACTATTGCATCTATTATACATGGAGTAGTCAATACTTTCAAGCCGCAGGCAGAAATTAGAGTCCAAACCATCCTGCAAGAGTCCACGTACCATTCTCTGTGTGGAGGTCTGCAGTGATCTTATGGAGTTTATTGATCGCTTTATACACTGATGGTATGTGATCTGGGATGAACACACAGCAACTACTACCTATAATGCGACATGCACCACCTCTATCTGCTAACATAACATCTAGAACCATTTGGTTCTGTAAAGCAACAATTCTAGCAATTTGCAATTCTTCAGTGAGGTTTCCTAGGGCTACAGCTGCTTGATCTGTAACAGCTTCTACAACTCTAGATAATCGTCGCACTTTTCTACTAATTAATGCAGCACCCACAAAGAAGAACAATCCTAAATTAAAATCTACATATTGTTGCAGGCTAGTATCTGTTTGATCTACATAATCAGTATTCAAGGTCCTCTTATAATGATTTACAGTGATATTGTTGAATAGTTTAAGATCTTGATGATACAATGGAGGTGCCACAAACACAGGAGGCAACAAAAATGACACATAACATACACCTGTCCACCCAGCTGGAAATCTATAATATCCACGATTTCCACACACAAAGTAGGTGTTATGTGAAGCTAAAAAGGTACTATTATTCATTCAATCTATATTCAAAACAGTAATACAGTCACTAATTCCAACAGGAATATGTCCAATGCTCTGTACACATAATTCTGCTTGTGCCTGAGAGACAGAGATAACAAAATGTTCACTTTTAATAGAGTCTCTTGTGTTGGTGAAGATATATGGCATTGAAATATTGTCCGGTTGATATTCCTCCCACTTTCATTAAGTTGCATTTGCTTGGGGATGCCCATCTTTGTCTTGATGACATTCTTTATTCAACCGGAAAAGCAGTCTGCCCACGGTAGGCTTCCTAGTTATGTTATGTTATGTTATGTTATGTTATGTTATGTTATTATCATTTATTTTGCGCACAGATGCTCCAGCTAAGGAGCGTCCTGGCGCAAGGAAAAGGTGAACATAACACAACGCAAAAGGAAACAGGAAAGTGCAGGAGTCAGTATAAAACAATTTAAAACAAGTGAGTTTTCACGGCCCTAAGGAATGCTAATAGATCCTCTAACAGGCGGATTTCCAAAGGGAGGGAGTTCCAGAGAGCCGCAGCTCTCACACGAAAGGAACGACCGCCCATCCGGCTAAGCCTGAAACGCGGGATAACCGCAAGGGATTGCCCGAGAGATCTGAGAGAGCGATTCGGGACATAGGCGGATAAGAGATTATTGAGGATCTCAGGTGCCGATCCTTTTAAAATTTTAAAGGCAAGGCTAAGGGCCTTGAAGTGGATTCGACTTTTGATTGGTAACCAATGTAGGGACCGCAGAGTATTGGAAATGGGACAGGACCTCGGCAGACCCACCACTGCTCTCGCGGCCGCGTTCTGTACGCGCTGCAAGCGAACGATCTCAGATTGGTTAACTCCCAGCAGGAGCGAGCTGGCATAGTCCAGCCGGGAGATAATCGTCGCTTGGATGACCAACTGTCTCGTCGGAGCATCAAAACATTTGAGCACCGGCCTTAGCCCACGCAGGACACCAAAACAGCATGCCGCCACTCTCTTTGTGTGGGTTGTGAAGGAAAGGGTGTGGTCTAGCCACACTCCCAGGTTTCTAAGTTCCATCACTGGTGTAGGGGCCGGCCCTAACTCCAGAGGCCACCAGGTATCCCCCCAGCGATCCGCTCCCCTTCCAACGATCATCACCTCAGTTTTTTTCGCGTTCAGCTGGAGACAGTTGTTATTCATCCAGCTGGCCACCTCTCTCAGCCCATCTCGGAACCTGGGGGCATCCTGCTCGGCATCCCCGCTGATCGTGACCGCTAGCTGCGTGTCGTCGGCATACGAGACCATGGTTAGGCCCCACTGCCTGGCGACATCAGCCAGCGGCCGTACATACAGATCGAAAAGCGTGGGACTCAGCGAGGAGCCCTGAGGGACCCCCAGGTCCAGCTGATGAAATTTGGACTGAAAAGGAGGGGTGGCAACGCAGAAGGAGCGATCGCTAAGGAAGGAACGGAACCACTGCAGAGCAGAGCCACAGATGCCAATGTCCTCCAGGCGGTGCAGAAGGATGCGATGGGACACCGTGTCAAAGGCAGCGCTAAGGTCTAATAAAATAAGCGCTGCCGTTTGACCTGCATCCAACACACTCCGCAGATGTTCTACCATTGCCAGAAGGGCGGTCTCCATGCTGTGACCAGCACGGAACTCATTCTGCGTAGGGTCGAGGACATTGGCCCGGGCCAAATGCTCGGATAGAGCCAGGTTGATGTGAGCCTCCATGACTTTGGCTGGCCAGGGAAGCAATGAAATCGGGCGGTAGTTTTCCGGTTTTAAAGGATCCAATGATGGTTTTTTCAGGATCGGGGAAACCACCGCCTGCTTCCACTTGGCAGGAACCGTACCTGAAGTCAAGGAAAGGTTAATCAGTGAACACACTACAGTGCGCCCCTGAAAAGAAGGATCTCTAAAGAGGGCAGGTCTGAGCGGATCCACAGGAGAACCGGACTTAACTCGTTGTTCCAACTTGACAAACCCATCCCAGGAAAGAGTAGGGAGAGAATGTAATGCCGGGCAGGTGCGAGGGCCATTCAAAGGAGTGAGTGGCAGCGTCGTACTGGGAAACGACTGATAAATGGTCTTAACTTTCTCCAAGAAGAAAGCGGCCAAGGTCTCACAATGGGAGGTAGAACCGTCCACTTGCGAAACTGCTCTCTTAGCCATCAGATTTTTAAGGGCTTTGAAGATGGTCTTCGAAGGGTTGTTGCTGTTACGGAATTCCGTTGAATAAAACGCCACGCGGGTTCTACAAATAGCTCGATGGTAGAGCTTAACAGAAGCCAAATACACGTTTTTTGACGCATCATACGTCTTCCGCCACTCCCTTTCTGCCCGTCTACATGAACCCTTCAGAGCGCGGAGGGCACTGTCATACCAAGGACTCAACTGCCTGGAGCTGGATTTACTTGAGATGATGGGCACCAATATGTCGAGCGCCTTGGTAATCCAGCTGCAGAATTGGTCGTAGCCAAAGGTGACGTTGGACAGAGGGCCTAGAGGCTCTTCAGCCATGATGTAATGTAGGTCCTCTAGCCTGAGCTTATTCCAGTGCCGCTGAGGGATCCACTTAGGAGATGGAATAATGGGGGTTTCGGGGAGAGGTAGCCAGATGGACACCAGAAAATGATCAGTCCAACCCACTGGGGAAATAGCCAAAACTTGGACATCCGGTAAGTTGGTAAAAAACGGGTCCAAGATGTGACCAGCCACATGTGTAGATTGAGTGACAAGTTGGGTCAGCTGAAGGGCCTCCAGATCCGCCGGAAAACCACTGATAGCCGAGGTCTGTTGGTTGTCAAAATGGAGGTTGCAAAAAGCAGGGTATACCGGGCTCAACAGGAGCCATTATGCGAAAAAGGGTGAGGTATAAACGGTGTACCTCCCTTCTTTTGATGTGCAGGCATCATCCCACAAATCCAACAGTTTGTGGCATTTGTAGCAATGTGGGTATGGTGTAGCATCTGAATGAAAGTGTTATTAAGGTAGGATTGTCGGTGCTTCAATTGTTGATATGGGAGCGTGAAGAAATAATGCTCCTCAGGGGTGGGTGTAGTAACAACAAACAACTCACGAGCAGGAGTTGTCTCTTCAACAGGCCATGTTATTGTTGCCGCAATCACCAAGACAACAATAAGCCCTACAGCACACAGAATCTTCTTCTTTTCCATTTTTGACAAAAAGCCGTTGATTTCTTCACCACAGGCCAAGACGGGTGTCACTACTCTAATGCAGGGCTGATCCCCCCTTGCCACATCGCCTCTCCATTTCACTAACCCAGGGAATGCTCAGACAACTTTCACAAGCACTGCAGATTCCTTTCTCAGTCTCAAATTTTATCTTGTTGCTCCAGGGATTGTCTGGTCCAGGAAGAACTCCCCAGATCCGTCAGGTGTCACAGCACAGCCTTTCTCCACAGTCAGAACCTCTCGATGGTCGGTCAACACAGCAGGCTCCACCAAGGTAGGAAGTACTCGCCGACAATGGGTGCTGTGGTTCCAATTTTTCCAGTTTGTGACTCGAACTGCTGTCCTCGTGGCAAGTAGCACTTGCTCTGGTCCATGCCACCTTCGCTCCAAACTGCTCGACCTCTCGAAGACCTTGATCATCACATGGTCTCCGGTTCGGAGTTTATGGCCTTCACATGTAGATCTGTCAGGAAGTGCTTCCCGAACCTGTTGATGAATAGAAACCAAGTAATCAGTTAATTGTGCCAAATAGTCATTCATTAAGACACAAGGTACATCATACACAAAACTTGGTTTAGGAATTCCCCAGATATTCATGGGCCTACCAAACAAGATCTCATGAGGGGTGAGAACTGTCCGAGAATGAGGCACTTATCTAATAGACAACAATGCCAGTGGCAACGCATCTGGCCAAGTCAGAGAAGTAGAAGCCTGTATCTTGGCTAATTTCAGCTTCAGAGTAGCATTGTACCTTTCCACCAATCCTGCTGATTGTGGTTGGAACACTGCATGAAACTTCTGTTTGATCCCTAATCCTTTCAGGACATACTTGATAACATTCCCTATAAAATGAGGTCCATTATCACCCGACAAAACACCATAACGAGGAAAACAATTCATCAAAAGCCCCTTTGCAGTATTGTCCTTTGTAGGGTATGCCTCAATCCATTTACTGAAGGCACATACCACGACCACGACATACTTCAGATTATTGCAGCGTTCAAGCTGAATATAATCCATCTGCAAAACTTCACAAGGTCCAGTTGGTGTAGCAAACCCTCCTGCTGGAGTTAGTGTCCCTTTTCCAGGATTGAATTGCAGACAAATCATGCAGGACTGTACTACTCTCTTAGCTGCACTAGCAATTTCTGGATGCTCCCAAACTTGCGTAAGCAATTTCACTATTGCTGGAGCTCCATGTGCTAGCCCATGTGCCATCTGAACCATAGGTTGTATAAAAGCTATAGGCAACTTCCATCTATCCATCTGTTTGTTTTGCCAACAACCTTCATCATCCAACTCTTCATCCTTGGACCATTGCTCCCGTTCTTTGTCAGAAGCGGTCCTCTGTATTTCTAATACTTTTTTCCGACCATCATGCCACCGCTCAGCTTGTGACTTCACTACATACATGGAAGTAGTGTCAGGCTGCATGGCAGTCTCACGTGCCACTTGATCTACAAAAGAAATTCCTTGTCCCACCTTATCAGTCACTTTCTTGTGCGCACTGCATTTCACTATAGCTATTTTCTTTGGATATGTTAATGCAGTCAAAAGATTATGCACTAGTTCTCCGTGCATTATCTGCATCCCGTGTGATGTCAGAAAACCTCTTTCCTTCCAGAGCAGACCAAAATCATGCGCCACTCCAAAAGCATAGGGGCTATCTGTATAAATGTTCACACGCAAACCTGTACTAAGCTCACATGCTCGTGTCAAAGCTATTAGTTCTGCTGCTTGAGCTGACTTCTGTGGTATGCGAGCTGTCTCCACTATTCTGTGAAGCATAGTAATTGCATATGCGGCTGAAGTTGTACCATCCGGTAACTTCAGACAAGACTCATCAACCCACAATTCTCCATCTACATCTGGAAGGGTCGTATCTTGCAAATCAATAGGACCCTTTGTCTGTTCCTCAGTCAGGAAAATACAATTATGTGTTTCTTGCGCCTCAGGCTGAGTCACTGGAAATGGCAACAATGTGGCTGGGTTTAGTGTTGCACATCTCTTCAGTGTAATATGAGGAGCTAATAGCGTCATCTCATATCATGTCAGTCGAGCACTGGTTAAATGCTGCGTCTTTGTTTTATTCAAAAGGGCATCAATAGCATGGGGTACCAGCACCAACAGTTTATGTGATAAGACTATCCCTTCACTCTGGCGTATTGATACAGCTGTTGCTGTAACCGAGCGAAAACATCCAAGCAACGCTCGAGCAACAGGAACGAGTACTGCTGAAAAATATGCACAAGGACGTTGCTTATCGCCATGTGTCTGCACTAAAACTGCAATGCACATCCATCTCGCTCATGTACATACAATGTAAAGGGCTTGGTGTAATCTGGAGTACCTAACACTGGTGCTGAACAAAGGGCTTGTTGTAACTGTCAAAAAGCATTCTCACATTCATCTGTCCATGGAAGGGGTATTTTGGGTTGTCTTTTGTCAAAAGTGCTAACAAAGGCTTAATGTATGAAAATCCCAATATCCATTGCCTACAAAAGGAAGTAAGACCTAAAAATGCTCGAACTTCTTTCTGTGTAGAAGGTACTGGTGTGTCTAGAATTGCCTGAATGCGATCTGATGTAAGTGCACGCCCCTCCTTAGACAAAAGGTGACCTAAGTAGGTTACCTTTGGTCTACAATACTTCAATTTCTATTTCAATACTTTGTGATGATGTGAAGCAAGGAAAGAAAGCAAGGACAAAGTGAATTTTTCACATTGTTCAGGGGTATCGGCTGCCAATATGATATCATCAACATATTGTATGAGCGCCACACCTTCGGGCAGAACAACATAATCAAGTTGTCTCTTTAATGCTTGGCTGTAAATACTAGGACTCTCAGTATAGCCTTGAGGAACTCTACAAAATCTATACAATCGATTATTCAAAGTGAAACCAAACAGATATCGGCTATCAGGAAGAATAGGGATCGAAAAGAAGGTGTTCTTCAAGTCTATATCAGAGAACGTGGTTGCAGTGGGTGAAACTAAAGTAAGAAGTGTTGTGATGTCAGAAACCACTGGGTATTGTGGCACCACTATCTTATTCACCGTCCGTAGGTCAATTATAAAACGATAAATCCTAGTATCAGTGTCTTTCTTCAAAATTGGGAGAATCGGGCTGTTACAAACATTAAATGAAACTTCTTTAACCACCCCCACTTCAATGAGATCTTGCACAATTTGTGTGAGTGCTTCCTCACCCTCCTATGAAATTCTATATTGAGGCAAATGTGGTAACACAGCTCCCTCCTTTACACTAATATGCACCGGGGGAATAACCATCTGTACCACATCAGTATCTGAAGTAGCCCACAAAGTTTTAGGTAGGGAGGCTAATGCAGTATCCTCTATAGCAATGCAAACTCTGTCCATCACTGGGTAATTATCATTCAAAATCACCAAACTCCTTCAGGGGATCATCTTATTGTACCTCTGAAATACTTAAGCATATCAAGACCCACAATATTATCTGGTGTATTTGGGGAGAGCAAAAATGGGCATGGAGCAGAAAATTTATCAACATGAAATGCAAGTGGTTGTGATAATGGGTTAAGGGAATGTGTTCCATCGAACCCTATCGATTTGATCATTAAGCCAGACAGGGGAGCCCTTGGAACCGATTGTTTAGACAGAGCGCTACGAGTAGCTCCTTTATCAACCAGAAACTGATCAGTAGAACCCAAAACATGTTCTGTAACATAAGGACCCCTCTGATCTACAGGAACTTCAACTGATTCCTTTCCCTATCCTACGCAATCCCATGCATAAGCAGAATCATGTAAATCAGGCTGCACATAATCAGACATCTGGTATTGGTTGCGCCTGTCAAAAGTATTGAACCCATTTTGTACCCGCACATTAGAATCAATCCTAGTGCGATCATTCATGTTGCCCCTAGGACCTGAATATCCCGCACGATTTCTCATTGGTCCTCGACCACGGACATAGCGTTGTGAGCGCAACAATGGACACTCTTCAACCCAATGGCCAAATTTCCTACAATACGCGCATTGATCAACATCCAAATTCGAACGAGTGTAAGAAGAGCCAAAAAATCCTCGTCCGCTTCTATCATTACCTCTAGGAGGTGGACCATAAACCTGAGATAACATAACTTTTGTTTTTAATTCCTTAGACTTTTTTTTCTCACTACCCTTCACTTCTAATTCCTGACGCTCATAATATTGAGCCATCGTCAGGAGGGATGCCAGAGAAGAGGTAGTCCAAGAGCTTTCACTAGCTTTTAAACGGCTAGCCACTCCTGGTAATAGATTCGTAACATGTTTATTTACAAACAAATGTCGGCTCGTATCGTCCGTTAGCGACTGACCACTAAAATCATGAAAGGCTTCCTCAAAACGCGTAAAGAAATCTGAAACTGATTCTTCTGCCTTTTTCGCTGGTTCCCTATCCTCATCTTCCATCTCTATCTCCTTCCATAATGCCCCATACGCTGCGCGATCATCAACTTTACGCACGGATCTCCACATATCAGGCTGTAATATTAGCCCGAAAAATAAATCGATATCAGCTAATGTCATGGTACAAGAATTTATGACTCCCTCAGCTTCCTCATAAAAAGCGGCTTCATTTTTCCGCGGGTCAGGCAATGCAGCTTTAAGTGCCATTACATCTGCCCTATTCCAGGGAGTGTACACCCAATTATAAATAAAATAACCTTTAGCATCTACAGAGGACTTATCATCACTTGTACCCGCTCCCTTAGGAGGAACATATAAAGGCGCTGCCTCTCGCATAGGCTTTGTATGCATTATTGCGAACTTATCTGTTCCAAAGATAGATGATTGTTTCCTGCCAGGCGAATCCGTCCGTGCATCTGCATCTGTTTTCCGTTTCTCCTCTCGCATACGAAGCGTCTCAGTTTGTAGTTTGAACAACCATCTTATCGTATCAGCCACCTGGGGGAGAATAAAAAGCCCATTACGTATTTGCTTACAATCAGCTGCTACATCATCAGGTTCTAAAACACCAGAGACTTTCCGAAACATGTCAACAACTTCTTCAGCAAAGTGCTCAGTAAAATATAATCGCTCTCTGTCATGCCACCCCTGTAAACTATCTAAGATGTTAGAAACAGTAACAGAATCACGAAGTGCTTGATGAGCAGTCTTTCTAAGATCTGCCGCACGTTCGACCGACAGCATAGAGCGAGTATCTGGTTTTGTTCGATCTGCCCTGGAATCGTCATCTTCGTCTGATGGAGCGGACCGAACGGCATACGGAGGCGGAGGATGATCTAGCAATGAGAAATCATCTTGTGATTTATTAAGGACAGGATGAAGAGGTTGCCGTACAGCATATTGGCCAGATATCTTTAATCTGCGCTCCTTCTCCTGTCTCTCTTCCAATTATTTCACTTCTTTCTTCCTTAATTCTTGCACTTTTTCATACACATTCTTCCGTTGCTCTTTTTCAATCAGCGCTTGCTCACGTTTCTCTCGCTCACGTACTTCTTTCACCCACATTCGCATACATTTAAACATGTCTTGTCTGGATTTCCGCTCGAACATACACTGTTCCACATACTCAATCTTTCGCATATCAAATGACCCATACATTGGCCAATGTAACTCAGGATCTTTTCGCTTGTATTTCCTCCATAATTTGCTGTACATTATAGAAGAAAGACCATATTTTATGTACATATCTCTATTAGGCGTCCCCTCTAGGGGAGCTGGCTGCGATTCCTCAAGTCTTAACCGGTTATTTCCACAAAAGCAGCACTTCCTACGAAGTGCGCTAAAAGCAGGCATGCCAGAAATAATGCAAAATATGCAGTTTTATAATCAAAGTAGCACTTAAAGTATCTGTAATACGTTGTGCCGTTCAAATCAAATCACAATTTTAGAGAAAAATCTCCTCATTACCTGCCTATATGTGTTGCAACCCATATATTTCACTTTCACCTACACATCGTGACTAGTCATACCAAAGCAAAATTGCCACAGCAAGCCTACCCTAAAACTACCTTGCCAAACTGCAGGCTTCCAAAACCCACAGCAAGTACCGTACAATGGTTCTTACCAATCACAGGGCGTCCAGATTCCAACTGCCAAGTTCTAAATTCGACCAAACGGCCACTGCACGGCAAGCCAACAGAAGAGATCTCAGTCGAGGACCAGCCCCACTGTTGGTCAGATCGGAAAGAAAGGAACAACGCCTTGGATGCCAAGACTCAGGTCTCTTCTGGCAGTGATCAAATCCGCGGTGAGATTCCAATCCTTCGCCACGACCACTCCTTTGGGCATCTGAGTCGCCAATGAGCCCCACATTGGGCGCCAATTAAAGTAAGCAAGCATCAATTAGGCCTACCAGTGCAAGGGGTTCGTCCTTCTCTGCACAGAGTCCTCAGACCATAGGAAGAAGTTGGCACAGAAACTGGAAAATACAAAAGCATAGTTTATTATACCTATAAAGGTGGTACTACAGTCCACACAGCACCCTTCAGTATTGCATAGAGTAGCACACTGAACTAAAGCACATGGCCCCTTTTATACACAATGAGGGGGCTCAAAAGAAGGCGGTACAAAATACAAGAGCAAGTTTTATGCACATATAAGGGCATATTGGAAGGCACAATTGATGAGTGGGCGGAGTTAACAGTTTTCAGAAACTAGTAAACACATTCCTATCTGGAACTAATTGGTAACAGCTGCAGACCCTACTGGGCATGCCTGGGAATGCTGAAAGTGGGGGATGCAAAATATAGCCTGTTGCTGGGCAGATTTCAGGTGCAGTTAACAAGGAGGTAGGACAAAGCACATGATGAGCACATGGCAACATGTGGCAGACAAAATGGCTGCCACAAATACAAAATGGAGTCGGTTCAATTGCTACGACAATGGTCAAATACAGGATGTCTTCTGCTAATGCTTAACCTAATCACTGTTGATTTACAACAAAAGTGTAGCTAAAGCGGCGATACTGCCCTTGTTAATATGCCCCTTTATCTGCCTCAGCCACAGAAAGGGAAGCCCTGCAACAAGAGTAAACAACTACACCGACATGAGTCCATGCAACTGTGGCTCCACCAGCCACCTCATGAGGGAACGTTCATCTGGACCATCAGGAGAGGATGGCAAGATCTCCACCACCACCAGCAAGGGACGCAGAACTTAATTTCCTCCAGTGTGTGACTGCCATTCACTCTGTTGGCTATTTTCAAGTCACATTTACCTTTCTCATGCCAGTTATATTTTGAACATTGGATTCCAACAAAATAGTTTCATTCACCATAATGGTTTTTTTTTTATTTTCATATGCTTTTTTCTTTTTATCCTGTTTTGTACAGGCATGTTTTGTAAACATTGCAAAAAAACCTTTTTGGGTTTATTTTTGGGGTTAGGCAGCTGAATAAACACTGAAACACTGATTTCAAAGGGTTTGGCAAACATGAAAAACCACCACTAAAATCCACAAAAAATAAACACTGAAAACAGGATAGCCTAAATATAATGAAGAAGAGTTGGCTTGATTTGGGCAACGTATGGATAAGAAGGCTGAATTGGACTAAGGGAAGAGGGTTCCCATCGAAGACATTTTGAGATAGGTGACACAGGACAGAGGTATGACAAGGATTGCTACCTCTGGAAGGGTGGGGGCTGTAAGGGTAGGGAGAGTGGATTACTTAAAACTGGGATAGAAAATCATGAAAAAGTGTACTTTACAATATAGAACATGTATGTATAACTCACCTTGATAAAAAAAAGTATTTAAAGTAAATTTAGTTGAATTGGATATAAAAAGCTGTTGGAGTAGAGTGCAATTAACTCATTTACTGTCCATGAACTATGGAGGACACTTACAACCTTATATTAAAGACATAAAATCAAGAAAACTAAGAAGGTGGGTGCAGAAGTTGAGACTTGATCAAGTGCCCCCTCTCTTAAAAAGGAGTGAGTAAAAGAAAGAAGAAGAAAGGAACATAGGGAACAAATACCATGGATTGTCCCTTCTATAATGTCTGTGAACTGACACCTGCTCACTGATTGTCCTTTGTGGAGCTTTAAGCTGGGAGAGAAAGAGACTGCTCTTGCCAATTGTTTGTGAATCCAAAATGTTTCGTTTAAAAAATTTGATAACTTTTAATTTTTATGACTTTATTTGGATAAAAACATATCCATAAAAGAACAAACTCATTGCAATATAAAAAACATACAAAATTGTGATATGGTAAAAATAAAAATAATAGAAGTTCAATACAATGCAAAGCTATTAAAATACAATCATACAGTATTCATCGAGTTACGAGCTCTAACTGCAGGTTTCAGACAGGCCCCACACGAGCTATTAACTCTTCCTCCTCCAATTTAAGAAGGTCCTGTATGCTTCTTTATAATCTACATAGAAAAGCCTCTTAAAAAAAGGGAGTAGGAACAGTTTTGTGAACTCCATATAATACTTTCAAAACATAAGCAGTTTTATAGGGCTTGGCCTGAGTGCCCATCGCATGGACAGGGAGCAAGATCAAGATTTGCTCAAAAACTCAGGGGGAAGCATAATAACTGCTTAACAGTGCCACCCCTTAAAGAAAAGAGGAGACCACACTCCCAGCGCCCCATAGGTTTAGTCAAATAGCCAGCCAGTAGATGGTTATTCTCAATGTTCGAAAACAAGGCCACACTCTGTTTACTGGTTGATAACGTAGATTACGAATTGTGATAATATTTGATTAGGTTATGCATTGGGCAAATATCTAGAAACTGTAATGATTCATCTGGAATTGGATATAGTGATGTTTTACAAAAGTAGTTATAGTTGATGGTATACATGTGCTAGGCACATTGCACTTTCCCCTAATGGTAAAAAAACTAGGAGATAGATTGCATTTAGGGATATGAAGTATGGACCTTTACAGTTATAAGCATAACCAGTAGGGCACTTACAGATTTTAAATTTTTTAGTCGATCTCAATTTTAATGTTGATTTTTACTCAGCAGTTTTTAATTAATTTGAGTCAGTGGAATAGGAGTTTGATATATGTGATATTTTAGGATATATCTTTATTTATAAGAGTTATAAGATAGTTGTTATAGATCAATAGTAGAACGCAATAATGATGAATTAAGGTTTTAAAACATTAGAAGCTATAGGAGAATACAAGGAATCAATTTGAATAGGAAACAGTGACAGTGTTATTTAGAATAGGTATTGTCGAAAATTGATATGTTAGGCACATTGCACTTTTCCCTTAAGCATTATCTAACTTATCTGACTACAGGTGAGAGGAAGTGTAGGCAATTTTAGAAGATTCACTTATACAGCCAATGGTTATGTGTCAGAGCTCTCACCTGATCTGCACATGATCAGAATCATGACTGTTCCCAATGCCCCCCCTGCAAACCCCTCCATCATCCAATGTAATTGGAATAACGCATGCTCAAAGAAGGGGAAAGGGGATGGGGAGAGAGAGAAGAGACAGTCTGGTCTATCTTCGGTTCATCAGTTTAGTCTCCAATAAGACACCTTGTAGGTTCTAGTCAGGTTGTCAGCTATTATTTCATTGGAATTAGGAAACAGCAAGATATATATGCTTGCAACATTAACTCATTCTGACACCCTATCACTAAATTTAACTGTTTTTTCTTTATTTTTAAAGTCAAAATATACATGCTAATGTCTAAGTAGTGCACATACCCAAAGAGACTGTGACTGTTCCCTATCTTCGATTTTTTAGCAATATTGGAAATAGTTTTCCTTTAACTATACTTGTTGACTTAATATAGTAGCCTTACAAACTATAATCATCAATGTGTACACTCTAAACTAAAGCAAACTTCTTTCTCACAAAACAACTTGCATAAAGGAATTTCTGTTTTAAAGGTGGTACTTGCATGAGGCCCAGCAACCAAGAACGAGGAGAGAAGAAATGAGAGTTCCTCAGAAATGTTCAGGTAAGAGAGTTCTACTTTTCCCTTTTCTGTCTTGCTAGTGTCGCTTTGAATCTTTTTATTTCATCTTGTAAGTTGTTGAAATAAGCAAACCCTAACTTTTAGTCATTCTTGGCAGGTTTTATCTTAAGGTTAACTTCATTTAAGAGAAGTTTTTGAAATAACGCTCTCAGCAGTAATTCACTTGTGCTGATGCTGTCTTTTGTCGGCGGTATTTGAGTAGGGGTGGGCGGAGTTCATAGAGTTCTACTCTGTGGACGTACGCAGAGTTATCTAAAAACTCTGTGAAATTCTTCGGAGGTCCTATAAATACCGAACTCTCAAGATTATTATTGTGCGGCACAAGACATGCACATATATTTAGTAACAAAACAAGTTTAGATGTTACGTGGGCTCTGATCCATTTCTTTTCTTCATAAAAGGAACATGTTTGTTGTGCTTCAGTGAGGAGGTTGGTCTTAAGGAGCATAACTGGGTGTCTGTCATGGGAACATGAAATGTAGCCACAAGAAGCCAGTGTGAGTGGGGGAAGCTGCATCTAGTATACCGAGGCTGCAGGGGGAACATGGGCCAGTGTGGGGAATGTTTAACTAAAGAGAGCAAAAATAAAATAAGCTCTCAAAAGGCGAATCAGTATAATATTGACAGGGAGGTGGGCATTTCTTTCATTTACCCTCCCTTTTTCACGCATCTTTAAGGTCTTTACCCAACTGTGCTTCTCCAGCCTCACCCCTTCTCAAGCCAGCTGAAGTTGAAAGCGCTGGAGCATTATTTCCTAGTCATAGACTGCCACTCCCGCTAATGACTCTATGGTCCAAGATAAACAAAACACAAACTGTTTGTTTCCTCTTCGTTTTGTTCGGACAAGTAACACAACCTTGGCGTGTGTAGTAAAATCCCCTATGGCCATCCCCACTTTATTTTTAATTTTCCTTTTTACATTTCACAACTTTTTTGTTCCATTTATTCGAGGAAATGGTGTCCATACCTGTTGAGTAGAGCTCTGCCAGCACCTTAGCCTCTGCATTCTGGAGACCCGCTATCTCTGTCCCGGTGTTGGACCCTAAGAGGGCAATCCTCAACCCCGTTCATCCAGCAGCGTTGCTGCTCCACCTGCTTCCCTCATGCATGCATTCTTCCCAGTATGGCCCTCTGACCCAGCAACCAATCTGAAGTCCAGCCTCTCCCAGATGATCCATCCTCTTCCAGCCAATAGCAACACTACAAATGCAGCCATTCACAGGCACTCTCTCACGTTGACATGATGACCAATGGGTGTGTGGGGATATCCAGTGTGCAATATCGAGGGTCCTCTAGAAAACGGTCTGAATGTTTCCCTCACTTAACAATGATATGGACGGCTCTTCTTGATATTGCCCTACATCTGTTCTTCGAGTTGTGGGGGCGGCGGTAAACTCCGCCATGTAGCGTAAGCTGAGTTTATTGCTGAACTCTCTGCTCTCAGGAAAGAGCAGAGGTGGCAAAGCTTTGCCAACTCTGTTGGCAGAGCGGACTTACCTGCCCAGCCGTAAACTTGATGCTCAAGGAAGAAAAATACTATTACCTCTTATGCACTGCCCACTGTCTAAAACACTACTCTCGATGGTACCTTGAACACAACAGACTCTGAGTCGAGATACTGCTTGTCTCACATTTCCTCATGAGACAGTTCTTTAACTGTGAAGGACTAAAACGACAACTCACCAATGACACCACTACCCTGACTGAACTTTCGTGGCAAGAACAAGACTTGCTGCTTTCTCAGGAATCTCTTCAGGGGAAGTGCGTGATTCTGAGTGTGAGTGAGCTGGACATTCTACCTTGGCCTCCTGATTATCAACACTAGTAAGCAGATCAGAAAGCAGCATCTTGGTGCCCATCTTGAAATTTCGAAATTGCAATTCAGACTCCAACTTGTGCATTTTGACCTTGAAACAATTGTGTTGAGGAAACAAAATTCACATATTTCCCTCCAGCCATGTTAGGAAGCTGCGCCTTTCTGACAGTATGTGGTGAATAAATAGTCACAGGTGATTTAGTGGCTGAATTGATTGCTTTTATTGTGTAATTAAAGCAGGTAGATTGATATATGACATTGAGGCGACATGACAAGAATAGATATTTTAAACTATTTGTAGAAGCTATTAGGACACATCACACTTTACACCTTGTATGTCAACTTTGAACCCAATATTGATTTTGCCTTTTCAGTTTTGAAATAATTTGTGTAGGTGGATTAGGAATTTGATATATGTAATGATCTTGCATACGTAATTATTTAAAAGAAATGCAAATGGTCAGCAAGGTATATTCATGAGGACTTCAGGTTTTCTTGGTAATGTGATAGTTTTCATGTTTAATGCAGTTAATTATGTGTTGTATGTTTGAATAGCCTTATTGGCACAACATCAAATGATACAATTACATTGAAAATAGAACTTGCCTTTCTGTTGATCTTTGTTTTCTATCTGACAACTTTGATAAATAGATGGTTTACTAAAATAGTAGTCAAGCAGTCCCAGGAAAAACATTATATAGTTACGTACATAAAGGGTTTCAATTCCAGAATTGTTCAATACTAGACAAAAGTCTACAAAGATTTCGAGGCCAGATTGAAAACACAGTTGTCTGACAAAAAATCTCTCTGACTAAATGCTGACATGTACAGAAGTGTTGGTCACAGAGATATTGAAATAGGAGCTTCACAGGATAAGTTGGCTAGGCCTTAACGAGAGTTGGATGAAGCTGATAAGGATGCCTGTCTTGTTGCCCTTGATGCTGCAAGATAAGTTAACTAAGTTGACACTGCCAATCACCTTAAAACAATAATGACAAATTTGACAAGGTTTAGGCGATGCTGACAGATAAACAAGAGGAAAAGGAGTCTTGAGTAAAATCTACATCTTCTACAGTACCTCGAAATGAAGGGCTCAGTCAATGAAATTGATCTCCCTACTGATTAATAAAAGAATAATGCAAACAGTGTATGAATGTTAGCCGACTTGATTACTTTATAACCAACAATCTAATTTTTCCATGATATTGACACTGTTGATAGCTCTTAAAGAATGAGGACTGCCAGGGAATATGAGCTGGCATTGAAGAGGAGGTATCCACAATCCTCTACCTCTGGGTAATTGAGTACTCTAGTTGACTACTACTAAGGCCTTTATTAGTTAATTAGCTCATAGCTTGGTTAAGGCTTGCCAACTTCAAAGTGATGACATTAAGGTTATAACGTCCCTGTGTATGTTTCAGAGGCTTTTTAACCAAGTTCCTTCTATGTTTCAGTTCACTCTTCCTGGGTCATATTTCTATATACAGCTTTAATTAGGAGAAGCACATGATACAATTCCAAATAATAATTGTGGGCTTCGAAGATTCAAGTCTGAATATCAAGGCTAATAATGTTTAGGTAGGACAATGATCTGCCATTATATCTGCTACTAGCTTGCCAATTGTTATGTTCTAGTTATCCAAAACCCAAGCTTGAACAATTGTGAACCTCCCACAAATCAGTAGAGGGAGAATTAAGGTATAACTGACGCAAGACCATTGGAATTCTGAGTTCTCTATTTAAGCATATGGACTGTCACCTGGATCTAAACACTGATATAGACACTCTACCATCATTCATTCTGTGCCCTGATCCACAACCTCTGCCTCTTTCTTTTTTCTACATTTATTTGGCATATATGAGAGTGGCCCTTTCCATCAACCTGTGGCTCATGCTGTCATTGATATGGTGATACATCGGTAGCCATATCAGTGAAAGAAGGGAGGGGCAATCTCAAATGTCTTCTGCGAATTTCAAGTAAGGTGCAGCAATCCGGCAAAGCTGAAGGAAAGACATGTTCTCCTCCCTTCTTTCACAAGACTTGCTGTCAATTCATGTCTTTTATGTACTGACTAAATGTAAAGGAAGGGCTTAAAAATAGGCAGGGGAAGAGTTTGAAAGCCTGTAGGGTTATTGAATCAGTGTAAATAGTTTATTGTATAGTTAGTTAAAACCATAACAATTTTACATGAGACAACATCCTTCACTCAAGAATGTAAAAACAATTCAACATTTTACAGAATAAAAATTGTCATGGAGTTTATAAAAACAACAGGTATGAAAAGTCACTGTATAATGTGTCAAACTTTGCTCTTGCATCCTTGTTTTACTATCTGAGCATGCTAAAATACAAATAACGTGCATTTGTGGTAAAACTAGACATTTGCAGTGTCAGTCTGATTATTTACGTCCTATCTAGCTATAAGTTATGTCTGTAAGTCTTGTATCCCGTTAACTAACAAAATTGCTCTGGCAATACTACTGAAGGGAATCCAATTTGTAAATTCAGGAAATTGGTGATGACTGACTATGTCGTCTTCTTCTCTTTACTGTAGCGTTTTTGCACAAGGGAGTAGAAATAGATTTTTCTCCCCTGTTAAGGTTACCATCACTGAAATGCTTCCACCTTCACTGTGTGGTCATGAGCAAGAAGAATCTTGATCAATCTACAATTCATTTGTGGGTCCGATTGATACAATCTTCTAATGACGGCAGTTCTACAGGTGCTTATTCCTTTAAACAAGATAGCTCTCCTTAACCCCTTCGCTGCTAGGCCTTTTCCCCTCCTGTGCTAAGCCCTTTTTTGGCGATTTGGGGTAGTGCGCGCTTAGGCCCTTGTAACTTTTTGACCACATAAGGTATCTACGCCAAATTTGCGTCCTTTTCTTCCAACATCATGTGGATTCTAAAGGTGCCCAGGGTTTGTGGATTACCTTGGAGGGGTCCCAGAAATTAACCAAAATATAGTGATTTTTTTGTTTTTTTCAGAAAAATGGGAAAAATGGGCTGCAAATGAAAGCCTCTGGGTTTTTCCCTGAAAATGTTATCAAAAAAGGGTTTGTGGAGCTGAAATCTCCATTTTCTCAGCTTTTAGGAAATGACAGTCTTTTGACAGAGAACCGACATTTTTCACACAGTTTTGGCATTTTTCTGGGACATAGCCTATTTTTGCTATTTTTAGAGCTTTCCACCTCCTTCCAGTTAATGGTAGAAATGAGTTTGAAAGCAATAATGGATCCTAGAAAGCTGTACATTTTCAAAAAGTAGACAAAATTCTGAATTCAGAAAGTGGTCATTTGTCTAAATCCATGAAGGTTTCTTTATAGAAACTAACAGTTAAATATTGGAATAATTGAAAATTTGTTGAAAAAAACAGCCTTTTGTCTCAACGTTTTCACCTATAACTTTTTCTAGTTTTGACAGCTCTTAGAAAGCAATATACCGTTACATCCGTTAGACCTTCCTGGTTGTGGGGATATATAGGACTTGTAGTTTCACCAAGAACCCGACGAACCCAGATCCAAAAACTGAGCAGCAACTTGCAATGGTATTTTTTCATTTACTGGGTATAGAGCACTTTGTCTTGGAAAATGTATACATGGAAAAATCTGTATGAAAGACACCTATGTATTTCTGAATTGGGTACAAAATATAGAGTTCAGAAACAGTATATTATTGCTAATTTTCAAAATTGGGAATACTCATACTAGCATGAGAATTATTGGTCATTTTTCAAAATTATTTTTTTTTTACACAATGTCTTTCATTGAAAGGGAGAAATGCGCAAAAGCTCAATTGGTAATAACAGTTGATTTACAAATCTGAATTACCCCAAGTCTCCCGATAAAAACGGTACCTCACTTGTGTGGGTCGCCCTTGAGCCTGCGACAGGAAACGGCGCAAAATTCAAAGTGGTGACACCTAAATTTTGCAGTTACAAATTGACCCTTTTTTAGCAAAGTGCCTACCTGTAGTTTTTGCACCCTAGCTCTGCCGGCACCTAGGGAAACCTAGCAAACCTATACATTTTTGAAAAGTAGACACCCAGGGGAATTCAGGATGGGGTGACTTGACTGCCTACCACCAGGTCTTGTTACCCAGAATCCCTTGCAAACCTACGAATTTGCCAAAAAAACACATTTTCCTCACATTTCTGTGGAGGAAAGTTCTGGAATCTGCTTGGATCAACAAATTTCCACCCACCCAGTGTTCCCCCAGGTCTCCCGAAAACAATGGTACCTCACTTGCGTGGGTAGGCATAGTGGCTGCGACACGAAACAGCGCAAAACGCAACGTGGTCGCACCTCAATTTCCCAGTGAAATCTCGCGCTCTTTGGACAAAGAGACTACCTTTTGTTTTTGAGCCCTAGCTCTGCCAGCACCTAGGGAAACCTATAAAACCTATACATTTCTGAAAAGTAGACACCCAGGGGAATTCAGGATGGGGTCACTCGACTACCTACCCCCAGGTTCTCTTACCCAGAATCCCTTGCAAAGCTAAGAAATTGGAAAAAAAAACGCATTTTCCTCACATTTCTGTGGTGGAAAGTTCCGGAATCTGCGTGGATCAACAAATTTCCACCCACCCAGCGTTCCCCCAGGTCTCCCGAGAAAAATGGTACCTCACTTGCCTGGGTAGGCATAGTGGCTGCGACAGGAAACAGTGCAAAACGCAACGTGGTCACAACTCAATTTTTCATTGAAATTGTGCACGTTATGGGCAAAGAGACTACCTTTTGTTTTTGAACCCTAGCTCTGCCGGCACCTAGGGAAACCTAGCAAACCTATACATTTTTGAAAAGTAGACACCCAGGGGAATTCAGGATGGGGTCACTCGACTGCCTACCCCCAGGTTCTCTTACCCAGAATCCCTTGCAAAGCTAAGAAATTGGAAAAAAAAACGCATTTTCCTCACATTTCTGTGGTGGAAAGTTCCGGAATCTGCGTGGATCAACAAATTTCCACCCACCCAGCGTTCCCCCAGGTCTCCCGAGAAAAATGGTACCTCACTTGCCTGGGTAGGCATAGTGGCTGCGACAGGAAACAGTGCAAAACGCAACGTGGTCACAACTCAATTTTTCAGTGAAATTGTGCACGTTTTGGGCAAAGAGACTACCTTTTGTTTTTGAACCCTAGCTCTGCCGGCACCTAGGGAAACCTAGCAAACCTATACATTTTTGAGAAGTAGACACCCAGGGGAATTCAGGATGGGGTCACTCGACTGCCTACCCCCAGGTTCTCTTACCCAGAATCCCTTGCAAAGCTAAGAAATTGGGAAAAAAAACGCATTTTCCTCACATTTCTGTGGTGGAAAGTTCCGGAATCTGCGTGGATCAACAAATTTCTACCCACCCAGCGTTTCCCCAGGTCTCCCGAGAAAAATGGTACCTCACTTGCCTGGGTAGGCATAGTGGCTGCGACAGGAAACAGTGCAAAACGCAACGTGGTCACAACTCAATTTTTCAGTGAAATTGTGCACGTTTTGGGCAAAGAGACTACCTTTTGTTTTTGAACCCTAGCTCTGCCGGCACCTAGGGAAACCTAGCAAACCTATACATTTTTAAAAAGTAGACACCCAGGGGAATTCAGGATGGGGTCACTCGACTGCCTACCCCCAGGTTCTCTTACCCAGAATCCCTTGCAAAGCTAAGAAATTGGGAAAAAAAATGCATTTTCCTCACATTTCTGTGGTGGAAAGTTCCGGAATCTGCGTGGATCAACAAATTTCCACCCACACAGCGTTCCCCCAGGTCTCCCGAGAAAAATGGTACCTCACTTGCCTGGGTAGGCATAGTGGCTGCGACAGGAAACAGTGCAAAACGCAACGTGGTCACAACTCAATTTTTCAGTGAAATTGTGCACGTTTTGGGCAAAGAGACTACCTTTTGTTTTTGAACCCTAGCTCTGCCGGCACCTAGGGAAACCTAGCAAACCTATACATTTTTAAAAAGTAGACACCCAGGGAAATTCAGGATGGGGTCACTCGACTGCCTACCCCCAGGTTCTCTTACCCAGAATCCCTTGCAAAGCTAAGAAATTGGGAAAAAAAACGCATTTTCCTCACATTTCTGTGGTGGAAAGTTCCGGAATCTGCGTGGATCAACAAATTTCTACCCACCCAGCGTTCCCCCAGGTCTCCCGAGAAAAATGGTACCTCACTTGCCTGGGTAGGCATAGTGGCTGCGGCAGGAAACAGTGCAAAACGCAACGTGGTCACAACTCAATTTTTCAGTGAAATTGTGCACGTTTTGGGCAAAGAGACTACCTTTTGTTTTTGAACCCTAGCTCTGCCGGCACCTAGGGAAACCTAGCAAACCTATACATTTTTTAAAAGTAGACACCCAGGGGAATTCAGGATGGGGTCACTCGACTGCCTACCCCCAGGTTCTCTTACCCAGAATCCCTTGCAAAGCTAAGAAATTGGAAAAAAAAACGCATTTCCTCACATTTCTGTGGTGGAAAGTTCCGGAATCTGTGTGGATCAACAAATTTCCACCCACCCAGCGTTCCCCCAGGTCTCCTGAGAAAAATGGTACCTCACTTGCCTGGGTAGGCATAGTGGCTGCGACAGGAAACAGTGCAAAACGCAACGTGGTCACAACTCAATTTTTCAGTGAAATTGTGCACGTTTTGGGCAAAGAGACTACCTTTTGTTTTTGAACCCTAGCTCTGCCGGCACCTAGGGAAACCTAGCAAACCTATACATTTTTGAAAAGTAGACACCCAGGGGAATTCAGGATGGGGTCACTCGACTGCCTACCCCCAGGTTCTCTTACCCAGAATCCCTTGCAAATCTAAGAAATTGGGAAAAAAAACGCATTTTCCTCACATTTCTGTGGTGGAAAGTTCCGGAATCTGCGTGGATCAACAAATTTCCACCCACCCAGCGTTCCCCCAGGTCTCCCAAGAAAAATGGTACCTCACTTGCCTGGGTAGGCATAGTGGCTGCGGCAGGAAACAGTGCAAAACGCAACGTGGTCACAACTCAATTTTTCAGTGAAATTGTGCATGTTTTGGGCAAAGAGACTACCTTTTGTTTTTGAACCCTAGCTCTGCCGGCACCTAGGGAAACCTAGCAAACCTATACATTTTTGAAAAGTAGACACCCAGGGGAATTCAGGATGGGGTCACTCGACTGCCTACCCCCAGGTTCTCTTACCCAGAATCCCTTGCAAAGCTAAGAAATTGGGAAAAAAAACGCATTTTCCTCACATTTCTGTGGTGGAAAGTTCCGGAATCTGCGTGGATCAACAAATTTCCACCCACCCAGCGTTCCCCCAGGTCTCCCGAGAAAAATGGTACCTCACTTGCCTGGGTAGGCATAGTGGCTGCGGCAGGAAACAGTGCAAAACGCAACGTGGTCACAACTCAATTTTTCAGTGAAATTGTGCACGTTTTGGGCAAAGAGACCACCTTTTGTTTTTGAACCCTAGCTCTGCCGGCACCTAGGGAAACATAGCAAACCTATACATTTTTGAAAAGTAGACACCCAGGGGAATTCAGGATGGGGTCACTCGACTGCCTACCCCCAGGTTCTCTTACCCAGAATCCCTTGCAAAGCTAAGAAATTGGAAAAAAAAACGCATTTTCCTCACATTTCTGTGGTGGAAAGTTCCGGAATCTGCGTGGATCAACAAATTTCCACCCACCCAGCGTTCCCCCAGGTCTCCCGAGAAAAATGGTACCTCATTTGCCTGGGTAGGCATAGTGGCTGCGAAAGGAAATGGTTCAAATTGTACGGTGGTGAATTTACAATACCAAATTGCAAAACAACCTTGATTTTGGGGGGGGGGCACCTGAGTTTTTGGCCCGGGGCTCGGTGGTATTCTTTGGAAAGTACAAAACCCAAACAGTTCTGAAAAGTAGACCCCCGGGGGAGTCCAGGGAGGTATGGCATGCGTGGGTCCCCGAACGTTTTCCTACCCAGAACACCTTGCAAACCTTAAAATTAGGTAAAATAATCACTTTTTCAAACTTTTTTGCGTGGAATCACCGTGCCGGCAAAAATGTCCTACCACCCAGCGCTCCCCTTGTTCTCCCGAGTAAAAGGATACCTCACTTGTGTGGGTGCCCCAAAGCAGAACAGGCCAAAAGTGAATGTTGAAAAAAGTAGTATTTCAGTGTAACAAATTAAGCCCCCCTGCCTTAGTCACAGGCCTTTGGCCCACCCACACAAGTGAGGTATCATTTTACTCGGGAGAACAAGGGGAACGCAGGGTGGTAGGACATTTGTGCCGACACGGCGATCCCACGCAAAAATGTATGGAAAACTGTTTTTTTAACCTAAATTTGTGGTTTGCAGGGATTTCTGGGTAGGAAAACATTGGGGGACCCACGCATGCCACACCTCCCTGGACTCCCCCGGGTGTCTAGTTTTCAGAACTGTTTGGGTTTGGTAGTTTCCAAAGATGCCCGCCGAGCCCCGGTCCAAAAACTCAGCCCCCCCACCAAAAAAAGAAGGTAATCTTGCTATTGGTTATTGTAATGTCTCCACCGTACGATTTGGACCGTTTCCTGTTGCAGCCACTATGCCTACCCACGCAAGTGAGGTACCATTTTTATCGGGAGACCTGGGGGAACGCTGGGTGGGAGGAAATTTGTGTGAGCCCAGTGACGCCACGCTTTCCCACACAAAAAAAGTGTGTAAAAACTGATTTTTCCATCAAAAATTGAGGTTTGCAAGGGATTACGGGTAAAGGAACGTTGGAGAATCCACGCAAGCCATACCTCCTTTGATGCCCCCGGGTGTCTACTTTTCAGAAATGTGTGGGTTTGGTAGGTTTCCCGACATGGCCGTCTCGCACGGGGCCAAAAACCCAGGTAACCCCTCTTTCAAAAGCTGGTGGTATTGAATGTCAATCCCACCAGCTTTTGAAAGAGGGGTTACCTGGGTTTTTGGACCCGTGCGAGACGGCCATGTAGGAAAACCTACCAAACCTGCACATTTATGAAAAGTAGACACCCGGGGGCTTCCAAGGAGGTATGGCTTGCGTGGATCCTCCAACGTTCCTTTACCCAGAATCCCTTGCAAACCTCAATTTTTGCAGAAAAAGTCAGTTTTTTCACACTTTTTATGCGTGGGAAAGCGTGGCGTCACTGGGCTCACACAAATTTCCTCCCACCCAGCGTTCCCCCAGGTCTCTCGATAAAAATGGTACCTCACTTGCGTGGGTAGGCATAGTGGCTGCGAAAGGAAATGGTTCAAATTGTACGGTGGTGAATTTACAATACCAAATTGCAAAACAACCTTGATTTTGGGGGGGGGCACCTGAGTTTTTGGCCCGGGGCTCGGTGGTATTCTTTGGAAAGTACAAAACCCAAACAGTTCTGAAAAGTAGACCCCCGGGGGAGTCCAGGGAGGTATGGCATGCGTGGGTCCCCGAACGTTTTCCTACCCAGAACACCTTGCAAACCTTAAAATTAGGTAAAATAATCACTTTTTCAAACTTTTTTGCGTGGAATCACCGTGCCGGCAAAAATGTCCTACCACCCAGCGCTCCCCTTGTTCTCCCGAGTAAAAGGATACCTCACTTGTGTGGGTGCCCCAAAGCAGAACAGGCCAAAAACGAATGTTGAAAAAAGTAGTATTTCAGTGTAACAAATTAAGCCCCCCTGCCTTAGTCACAGGCCTTTGGCCCACCCACACAAGTGAGGTATCATTTTACTCGGGAGAACAAGGGGAACGCAGGGTGGTAGGACATTTGTGCCGACACGGCGATCCCACGCAAAAATGTATGGAAAACTGTTTTTTTAACCTAAATTTGTGGTTTGCAGGGATTTCTGGGTAGGAAAACATTGGGGGACCCACGCATGCCATACCTCCCTGGACTCCCCCGGGTGTCTAGTTTTCAGAACTGTTTGGGTTTGGTAGTTTCCAAAGATTCCCGCCGAGCCCCGGTCCAAAAACTCAGCCCCCCCCCCCAAAAAAAGAAGGTAATCTTGCTATTGGTTATTGTAATGTCTCCACCGTACGATTTGGACCGTTTCCTGTTGCAGCCACTATGCCTACCCACGCAAGTGAGGTACCATTTTTATCGGGAGACCTGGGGGAACGCTGGGTGGGAGGAAATTTGTGTGAGCCCAGTGACGCCACGCTTTCCCACACAAAAAAAGTGTGTAAAAACTGATTTTTCCATCAAAAATTGAGGTTTGTAAGGGATTCCGGGTAAAGGAACGTTGGAGAATCCACGCAAGCCATACCTCCTTTGATGCCCCCGGGTGTCTACTTTTCAGAAATGTGTGGGTTTGGTAGGTTTCCCGACATGGCCGTCTCGCACGGGGCCAAAAACCCAGGTAACCCCTCTTTCAAAAGCTGGTGGTATTGAATGTCAATCCCACCAGCTTTTGAAAGAGGGGTTACCTGGGTTTTTGGACCCGTGCGAGACGGCCATGTAGGAAAACCTACCAAACCTGCACATTTATGAAAAGTAGACACCCGGGGGCTTCCAAGGAGGTATGGCTTGCGTGGATCCTCCAACGTTCCTTTACCCAGAATCCCTTGCAAACCTCAATTTTTGCAGAAAAAGTCAGTTTTTTCACACTTTTTATGCGTGGGAAAGCGTGGCGTCACTGGGCTCACACAAATTTCCTCCCACCCAGCGTTCCCCCAGGTCTCCCGATAAAAATGGTACCTCACTTGCGTGGGTAGGCATAGTGGCTGCGAAAGGAAATGGTTCAAATTGTACGGTGGTGAATTTACAATACCAAATTGCAAAACAACCTTGATTTTGGGGGGGGGGCACCTGAGTTTTTGGCCCGGGGCTCGGTGGTATTCTTTGGAAAGTACAAAACCCAAACAGTTCTGAAAAGTAGACCCCCGGGGGAGTCCAGGGAGGTATGGCATGCGTGGGTCCCCGAACGTTTTCCTACCCAGAACACCTTGCAAACCTTAAAATTAGGTAAAATAATCACTTTTTCAAACTTTTTTGCGTGGAATCACCGTGCCGGCAAAAATGTCCTACCACCCAGCGCTTCCCTTGTTCTCCCGAGTAAAAGGATACCTCACTTGTGTGGGTGCCCCAAAGCAGAACAGGCCAAAAACGAATGTTGAAAAAAGTAGTATTTCAGTGTAACAAATTAAGCCCCCCTGCCTTTGTCACAGGCCTTTGGCCCACCCACACAAGTGAGGTATCATTTTACTCGGGAGAACAAGGGGAACGCAGGGTTGTAGGACATTTGTGCCGACACGGCGATCCCACGCAAAAATGTATGGAAAACTGTTTTTTTAACCTAAATTTGTGGTTTGCAGGGATTTCTGGGTAGGAAAACATTGGGGGACCCACGCATGCCATACCTCCCTGGACTCCCCCGGGTGTCTAGTTTTCAGAACTGTTTGGGTTTGGTAGTTTCCAAAGATGCCCGCCGAGCCCCGGTCCAAAAACTCAGTCCCCCCCCCAAAAAAAGAAGGTAATCTTGCTATTGGTTATTGTAATGTCTCCACCGTACGATTTGGACCGTTTCCTGTTGCAGCCACTATGCCTACCCACGCAAGTGAGGTACCATTTTTATCGGGAGACCTGGGGGAACGCTGGGTGGGAGGAAATTTGTGTGAGCCCAGTGACGCCACGCTTTCCCACGCATAAAAAGTGTGAAAAAACGGATTTTTCCAGCAAAAATTGAGGTTTGCAAGGGATTCTGGGTAAAGGAACGTTGGAGGATCCACGCAAGCCATACCTCCTTGGAAGCCCCCGGGTGTCTACTTTTCAGAAATGTATGGGTTTGGTAGGTTTCCCTAGATGGCCGTCTAGCACGGGGCCAAAAACCCAGGTAACCCCTCTTGCAAAAGCAGGCGGTATTGACATTCAATACAACCAGCTTTTGCAAGAGGGGTTACCTGGGTTTTTGGCCCCGTGCTAGACGGCCATCTAGGGAAACCTACCAAACCCATACATTTCTGAAAAGTACACACCCGGGGGCTTCCAAGGAGGTATGGCTTGCGTGGATCCTCCAACGTTCCTTTACCCAGAATCCCTTGCAAACCTCAATTTTAGCTAAAAAAACAAAACAGTTTTTTCACACTTTTTTGCATGGGAAAGCGTGGCATCACTGGGCTCACACAAATTTCCTCCCACCCAGCGTTCCCCCAGGTCTCCCGATAAAAATGGTACCTCACTTGCGTGGGTAGGCATAGTGGCAGCAACAGGAAGCGGTCCAAATCGTACAGTGGAAAAATAAGTTTTCAATTTGAGAGCGTGTGATTCAAGGAAATTGTGACAGACAATTTCAAGTTTGCAGGAGATTCTGGATAAAAATCCACAATAGAATTCACCAGAAAGATATGACCATATACTTCCATGGTTTAACAATAATAACTAAATTTAGTAAGTTATTTATAGCTATAATGTTCACCGTAACAGAGTTACTCAAAAGTCAAACATTCAAGGCACGGCTAAGTATTCCTGAAAGACACACACATACAGGTTGGATTTGGCACGAGGGCGAGTGATGATTCAGTACATAAAATTTTATTAACAAGATATTTCAAAAAATGAAATGCACTGTCAATAAAAAAATGCATAAAAACCGAACCAGTGACTCGCAACTCGTGAGCTGTAAAGCCACGACAAGGCACCAACCATTTTACAGGCCATTCACGCGCCTTTCATACCTGATACAAACCAGACCATTGACACCATCCAGAAAGAACAGCAACACACTACAACAATCACAATAAGAGACAAGGTACACCCTACTTCAGAAAGAGATAAAAGACAAACATTACTGCACAGCCATCTAATCCGCAAGCACACACACATTCTGGTTGGATTTGGCACGAGGGTGAGTGATGATTCAGTACATACAATTGTATTCGCAAGTAATTTCAAAAAAATGAAATACACTGCGTATAATTGAAAGTATGATAAACTGAACCACTGACTCACAGCTCGTGAGCTGTAAAGCCACGTCAAGGCACCAACCTCTTTACAGGCCATTCATACACCTTTCGTACGTGTGACACATACAAAACATTCACACCGCCAGCCGCGGACCCATCACATTTCAACACTCACACCAGCAGACAGCGCCATTCAAGGGCCCATCACTTTCACACGCCCACATTTCTGACACTGCAACTACACAAAATGATGGACTGCGTGGAGTGTCACTCAACTAGCAGTGTGTGTAGTGACCAACAGAAAGTAACTACTCACACACTGCCAGCCAAGCGCCAGCCCACCCACACCACCATCCAAGCACCAGACCATGCACACCGCCAGCCAAACCCCACTCAGCACACAACGACAGCCAAGCACAACTCCGTGCACAGACAGCCAAGAACCACTCCACACACACCACCAGCCAAGTACCACTCCACACACACCACCAGCCAAGCGCCACTCCACACACACCGCCAGCCAAGCACCACTCCATGCAAACAGCTAAGCACCACTCCACGCACACCATCCAGCCAAGTACCACTCCACGCACACCACCAGCCAAGCACCACTCCACACACACCACCAGCCAAACACCACTCCATGCACAGACAGCCAAGTACCACTCCACACACACCACCAGCCAAGCGCCACTCCACACACACCGCCAGCCAAGCACCACTCCATGCAAACAGCTAAGCACCACTCCACGCACACCACCAGCCAAGCACCACTCCACACACACCACCAGCCAAACACCACTCCATGCACAGACAGCCAAGTACCACTCCACGAACACCACCAACCAAGAGCCACTCCACACACACCGCCAGCCAAGCACCACTCCATGCAAACAGCTAAGCACCACTCCACGCACACCACCAGCCAAGCACCACTCCACACACACCACCAGCCAAACACCACTCCATGCACAGACAGCCAAGTACCACTCCACGAACACCACCAACCAAGAGCCACTCCACACACACCGCCAGCCAAGCACCACTCCTTGCACCAACAGCCAAGTACCACTCCATGCACACCACCAGCAAAGCGCAACTCCACACACACCGCCAGCCAAGCACCAGCCGGCACACACCACAAACACATTGAGAATTCTTTTTTTGAAAAAAACTCTAAACAAATGGAAATACCTACAAAACAGCTAACACAAATTCTTAAACTAAACACTTTGCACTAATGCCAATCCTTGAAACAAACTAAAAATTTCTTACAGAATGCAGACCAGGCAATTCAATTTAGAGCTCATTAAAACTCCCAAAACTTCTTTTGCGTGTGGTACAATTTAAAACAAGCTGACAGACACAATGCAGGCTTAGAAGGACAGTCAGGACAGTATAAACGAGACTCCTTCCGCACGCCTCTTCGCCAACAGACTCTGCATCTTCTAGTCGGAAATTCTCTTGCGGGAGTGGAAGGAATAGATTCAAGAAAGTGGCGATCTTTCAATCTAGCCACTTCCTCCACCACTCCAAATCTAGGAACACTTGCCTCCTCCAAAAGTACAAGCCTGCCTATTATAGACTCCTGAAACTTAACAAAAGGCATCTTATTCTGAGGACAAGACTTCTGATACACAACAAAAGCATTAAAAATTGCCAAGTGGAACAGATGGATAGCCAACTTCTTGTACCAAACGTAAGCCTTTCGAAGAACAGCATAAGGTTCCAACCTCTGATCTACTCTGTCAACACCTCCCATGAACTTATTGTAATCTAAAATGCACACAGGTTTGCGCACTTCAGCACCCTGACCCCAAACAGGCACAGGTTCTGTTCTTTCATTGTGGATAGTAGTCAGCATGTACACATCTCTCTTGTCTGAAAACTTCACAGCTAGAAGCTCCCCACATCGCAAAGCCGTAGACTGTCCCCGCACAAGCCTTTTGCAAACAAGTTCCTTTGGGAAACCTTTCCGGTTACTGCGCATTGTGCCACAAGCAACAGTGCCCACTTTGCCCAACTCCTTGAACAACCGCACACCAGTGTAGAAGTTATCTACATATAAATGATGGCCTTTGTAAAATAATCCTCTACCTAGTTCCCACACAATTTTCTCAGTCACTCCAAAAGTAGAAGGACAACCAGGAGGGTTAATGCTGGACTCCTTACCAGTGTACACCCTGAAATTGTAGACATATCCAGTCTCACTGTCACACAGCATATACAGTTTGATTCCATAGCGTGCCCTCTTACTAGGAATGTATTGCCTAAAAACCAAGCGGCCCTTGAACAACAGCAAAGACACATCCACTGCAATTTCTTTACCAGGGACAAAGATCTCAGAAAAACGATCAACAAAGTGATCCAGGACAGGTCGAATTTTAAACAAACGGTCACAATCAGGGTGATCGCGTGACAACGCTAAACTATTATCAACAAAATGCAACATCCGAAGAAGAAGCGTATACCGATCACGACTTATGATTGCTGGAAATATAGCTGTTGCCATCAAGGGACTAGTGGACCAATATGAAGTAATTGATGGCTTCCTTAGCAAGCCCATCAAAAAAGTTAATCCCAAAAACTTTTTCAACTCTTCAACATTTGTGGGAGTCCCCCGGATTGCTCTAGAATGGGGCTTAAGGCTGGCACTGTTGGCCCTCAAATATTGTTCGGCATACAAATTGGTTTGATCAACAATCTCTTGCAAAAACACATTGTCAAAAAACAACTCAAAAAAATGTATTGGCAGAAAATTCTCAGTATTCACTCTACACCCAGGAACACCAGTGAACTCTGGCAATGCCGGCTGCACCATGCCAGGGGGAACCCAGAGGCCATCCATATCAACGGGGGGAGCAGCCGCCCCAGCCTGCAGCACCGAAACATCTTGCTGCTGTTCACCAACGGGAGGCCTAACAGCCACAGATACTTCTGGCTGCACAACATCAACAGAAGACATAGCATCCCCAGAGGGCTCTTCCTGCACTACAACAACGGGAAGCCCAGCAGCCTGAGATGCTTCTTGCTGCACTACACCACCGGGAAACCAAGCAGACCCAGATGCCTCTTGCCCCTCTACACCAATGGGAAGCCTAACTGCCACAGATACTTCAGGCTGCACAACACCAACAGAAGACATAGCATCCCCAGAGGGCGCATCATGCACTACACCAACGGGAAGCCCAGCAGCCTGAGATGCTACTTGCTGCACTACACCACCGGGAAGCCTAACAGCCACAGATGCCTTTTGCTGCACTACACCAGCAGGAAGACGAAAAGCACCAGATGCCTCTTTGCGCACCACAGCAATGTGAAGCCTTTTGGGCGCAGGCTCCAGGCCACTTACCTCTTGCCGACGTAAAAAGAAAGGAAACCTTGCGGCCCTAGGCAGCAGCACAGATGCCTCTTGGCCCACTACCGGCATCACAATGTCCTCCTCTAACATAGGCCCTTCATCAGCACTAGAAGAAGATTCATCTTCCGATGATGATACCATGCGAAGAGAAAACTCACTGCCTGAATCTTCTGCCCCCACCTGGGAGTCCAAATCGGAGTCAGACTCTGAACCATGGTCAGAGGAAGACTCAAAAAGCAAACCAAGAACCTGCTGAGCAGTAATCCTGCGACTAGCCATTATCCTTCAAAAGCAAGAAGACTGCACACACAAGTGAACAACAACCTACACTTTGCAAAGTAAGAAGTAAACAAGGTAAGGCTTTCACAAACAGATAAATACAATCCAAAACTATTTCACTCTAACCAAATATAGCTACACTCACCAGCACCTACTCTGTTGAGACACAGCAAAAAGAAATGATATCCCACTAGAAAGAAAAAAAGAAATGACAGATTAGAAAACAAAGTGCACATCAAGCACTAATACTGAAAACAAAAAAAAACAGAGCCACACAAACTGGTAGAAGTACAACCTTTTTCAATAAGACAAACATCAAGGGAAAGTAGTACAAAATACATTCACTTACCAAGCACAAGCAACTACACAAGCTGCAAACAGACACGCAACCTACAACAATCCAAACAGCAAAAGCCTGAAACAAGACAAAAATAGAGAAGAAAAAAAAATAACTACCACATTTCACAAACAATATAACAATTCAAAAAACAACACACAAACTTGCCCCCCAAATTTAAATTCAGCAAGATGGGCCACCAAATAGGGCTTAGACCAATTGGGATTAGATGAGGTTTAACATCAAGACACTGGTTAATTTTTTGAATTTTTGTTACTGGCAGACCCCTTTGGTGCAGGTCAGTCTTTTGCTCCTAACAGTACCCCCATCACACAGGGGCAGTAAGGACATTCATATACCTTTTGTACGTGTGACACATACAAAACATTTACACCGCCAGCGCCATTCAAGGGCCCATCACTTTCACACGCCCACATATCTGACACAGCAACTACAGAAAAAGATGGACTGCGTAGAGTGTCACTCAACTAGCAATGTGTGTAGTGACCAACAGAAAGTAACTACTCACACACCACCAGCCAAGCGCCACTCCACGCATACCGCCAGCCAAGCACCACTCAGTGCACAGACAGCAAAGTAGCACTCCACGCACACCACCAGCCAAGCGCCACTCCACCCACACCGCCAGCCAAGCAGCACTCCGTGCACAGACAGCAAATGACCACTCCACACACACCACCAGCCAAGCACCACTCCACACACACCGCCAGCCAAGCACACTGCGTGCATAGATAGCCAAGTACCCCTCCACGCACACTGCCAGCCAAACACCACTCAGCGCACACCGACAGCCAAGTACCACTCCACACACACCGCCAGCCAAGCACCACTCCACGCACACCGCAAGCCAAGCGCCACTCACCGCCAGCCAAACACCGCTCCACGCACACCATCCAGCCAAGTACCCCTCCACACACACCGCCAGCCAAACACCACTCCACACACACCACCAGCCAAACACCACTCCGTGCACAGACAGCCAAGTACCACTGCACGCACACCGCCAGCCAAGCACCACTCCACGCACACCGCAAGCCAAGCGCCACACACCACCAGCCAAACACCACTCCGTGCACAGACAGCCAAGTACCACTCCACACACACTGCCAGCCAAGCACCACTCTGTGCATAGATAGCCAAGTACCCCTCCACGTACACCGCCAGCCAAAAACCACTCAGCGCACACCGACAGCCAAGTACCACTCCACACACACCGCCAGCCAAGCACCACTCCACGCACACGGCAAGCCAAGCGCCACTCACCACCAGCCAAACACCGCTCCACGCACACATCCAGCCAAGTACCACTCCACACACACCACCAGCCAAACACCACTCCGTGCACAGACAGCCAAGTACCACTGCACGCACATCCAGCCAAGCGCCACTCCACACGCACCGCCAGCCAAACACCACTCCACGCACACTGCAAGCCAAGCGCCACTCCGCACACACCGCCAGCCAAGCACTACTCCTTGCCCAAGGGGTCGCTACCTAAAAACAAAATTTTAATTCCCTGGTGCTAGTGGGCATTTTCTGCCCCCCCCCCCCCCTGGGTGCAAAACTGCCCCCAGGGTGGACAGAAAAACAAAAAAACCATCATGGCCACCTGGAAGCGACCCTTACCCAAGGGGTCGCTTCCCAAAACAAACACATTGCCCCAACAAAAAACCCTGGTGCTAGTGGGAAATTTCTGCCCCCCCTGGGGGCAAAACGGCCGAAAAACAGGCCGATTTGCCCCCGGGGGGGGCAAAAAAACAAAAAGTTAAATATGAGGCCACCTGGAAGTGACCCTTGCCCAAGGGGTCGCTTCCTAAAAGCTAAAAACAAAATCCCTGGTGCTAGTGGGCATTTTCTGTCCCCCCTGGGGGCAAAACGGCAAAAAAAACGGGCCGATTTGCCCCCAGGGGGGGACAGAAAAACGTAAACAAAAACAATCGCCGCCATCTTGGCTTAACAAAACAACCCTGGTGCTAGTGGGAAATTTCTGCCCCCCCCTGGGGGCAAAACGGCCGAAAAAACGGGCCGATTTGCCCCCAGGGGGGGCAGAAAATTGAAAATTAATTGGCTGCCCACCTGGAAGCGACCCTTGCCCAAGGGGTCGCTTCCGAAAAGCTAAATAAACAATCCCTGGTGCTAGTGGGGGCATTTCCGCCGCACAATCGCGACGCTGTGCGCGATCGTGAGGCAGAAATGCCCTGCAAAGAGACATCAGGGGAAAGGAAAATCTCTTTCCTCTCCCCTGATGCCTCTTCGCTGCCCCAAACCCCCACCGGAGTTAAAAAATCCTACCTTGCTGCACGGCGCTCAGGAAGCAAATGGCTTCCCGAGCGCAGGGAATCCCTGATGATGTCAGCGCGCGCTGTGCGCGCTGACGTCATCAGGGATTCCCACGGGGGGGGGGGGCGGGGGGTGCAGCGGAAGCTCTTCCGCTGCCGCCCCCAGCAGCACAACCAAGATCGCGGACCCTCGGGGGGAGCGCCAGCGCTTCCCCCGAGGGTGGGGCTGATGACGAGCTGGCCTTGTCATCCGCACACGACAGGTAAGCGCCATGACGAGCCCAGCTCGTCATTAGCCTCGAAGGGGTTAAAAACGTGACTCGCGCTGGTTGTAATTTCTTACAGAGACATATGAGGTGAATAAAATCTTCTTTTTGACTGCTGCAAAGACGGCATTCCTTTGAATCAATTTGCTTCTAGTGCGGTCCATCGGCCAGTGTAGGGAACTTTCCGAACCGCAGTGCAATTAGTTGTCATTTTATATGGATAGAGAATATGGAATTTTGGTAGGCTGCCGGTTTAAGGACTTTGTAGTTGTTAATCACTGTCCACGAGTGAGACTTTAGGAGAAAATGTTTCTAGCCATTATCAGAGAATGACATTTTGTTGCTTTATTTATTGCTAGCTTGAAAGTTGGAAAAGGCACATTTTTATTCCAGAGACCATTGGTACAAGTTGTTTCCGTGCGTTGTCCAGAAATTGATTGGAAGCCCGTTACTACCGCTGTTACCGGAGGTGCAACACAAAAAGATGATGGGCGGAATGATGATCTGGGTTTAATCCATCGTAATTTTGCTCACTACACCACCCCAGTTAAGACAGAGCCATATGCAAATCAGTCTTGACCCTGTGCCTCATGGGAACAGTCCAGCTCGAACTGCCAGGCCATGTCTTCCCTGATTTGCATATGGCCATGTCTGAACTGGGGTGGTGGAGTGAGCTAAAGAATGGTGATGGATTAAATCCAGATCAGTTGACTGGGGGAGAGTTTTTCATTTGCTCAAACGCTCCATCCATCATCCCCTTTGGTATCGCTTTATTCGCCCTAAGTTGGGAGGGTATGCCCAGACGTGGGTCTGTTGCTCACTTTGACACTGGATTCAAGATAGCCTGGCTGATGTCCCAGGATGCTTGTTTCCAGTCCAGGGAAGACATGGCTTGGCAGTTCGGGCTGGACTGTTCCCATGAGGTACAGGGTCAGACTGATTTGCATATGGCCATGTCTTAACTGGGGTGGTGGAGTGAGTTAAAGAATGGGGAGGGATTAAACCCAGATCAGTCGACTGGGAGTGAGTGTTTGATTTGCTCAAATTCTCCGTCCATCATCCCCTTTGGTATTTCTGTTACCGTAGGGAGTGTGGACAAGGACTACCTGTCCAAGCAGCCTGTGCGGTCCCTGCCGCCGACGCTGCTTTCTCACGCCTGAAAGCATCCTCAAAAGAACTCGTGGGCTCCCGCAGCGCGGGAAGCCTGTTTGTGCCGATGTTACCGGAGGGAGTGGAGACAAGGACTACCTGTCCCAGGAGCCTATGCAATCCTGCCACCGACGCTGCTTACTCGCGCCTGGAGGCACCCTCAAAAGCGCCTGTCAGTGGCTAGAAGAGGCTGGCCTGGACCACCCCCCTTACATTTCCAGGGGGTACTCGGTAGACTCCCGGTTTCAGCATAAACACTTTGCAAGGTCAGTGATTCCAGCTCCTGGCAGTTTATTTATTTGGCTATTAGTCTAATATGACAGCAAATATGGGTAGGCAGATTGGCTCGGGAAAACCCCATGTTGTACAACCACAATGGTCTTCTTCCCTCGAACCAACTACTACAGAAAGAATGCTACAAAAAGCTATTGGTGTAGTTGCTACAGAGATTGAACTAACTGAAAGACGACTGTCTCTTACCCCTGATCTTGCTCAACCCATTAGCCTTCATGATGAATCAGGATCCTTATTGTCTATCGCCTAGGAAGCCCCTAACTCCCCTCCATGGACCCGTGCAGCTGGTAACGTGGATGCGCTTCATCGAGAAGGTGCTTGTCCGAAAATAAAGAAGACAAAAAACCCTGCTCCATTGGGTCCAAAGCGCTATAAACAAACCATGGCCCATGCGATTCCTGGTGACTTGAGGGAGGCTGGACTGGGAATACCTCTCCAGACAGGCTTGGAGCAGCCAGCCTGGGTTACGGATGTGGTGGTGGACATACAGGTCCAAGTACGGACTATTGTGAAGGATGAGCTAAACAAATTGTGGGAAAGGGTAGACAAGCTTACCAAACTTGTTGAACTCTGGGTGGACAGGACAGAGGCAGCCCTGAGAGAATAGGAATCGGTCAACCCTGTAAACACAAAATGGGCCCCCTTAGGAACTAATCCTGAACACCTGGTGACAGTTAGTATACCCACCTCCAGCATGGCAATCCATCCCAACCAGGAGGGTGGGGGTATCTTCCTGAATAATGCTGAGGGGCTAGTAAAAGGAATCAGTTTGCATTACCAGTAGCACAAACAGGGGGCACAGGCAGGAAGAAAAAATGAACAAACTATAGCAATCCCACTAGTAAGCAACACTCCTCGTGACAGGCCTGGGATGAAGAGTGTCTTAAACGAGGGTAAGAAAGACCCAGGGCTAGTTCTACAGTGTATAAACCTTCCCCCGGTCTCATCCTCATATATAGTTATACTAGCGGGTGTCCCTGAGCTGAAAAAGGAGAGTAGAGAATCATACCTTGATTTAAGAAATAAATGCTTGCACTGGCTAGCCAATCACAAACAAATCTTACATAGAGAAACAAGTGAAATTATCATGATTCGGAGGGTGGGCTAGGTAGGTTATAAACCGAAAGACATCACTGGTGATTGCGTTGTGATGAATTTCAAAAATAAAATGCTTGTGGAATTCCTTCGGGGCGGTTTCCACCATTGGGATAGGAGGGGTATTAGCTCATTACCATTAGGTTACTTCTTACCCCTGGCCTTCTTCCACCTGTAAAAAGAAGATATGGTGAATTGCCGCAGGAAAACCGTTTCTCCCCATTAGGGCAGGGTCAACCATCCCCCTTATTCTTTAACATTCTGGTAGCAAATAAATTCAATCCTTTAGAGTCAGTAGATTGACTCACAAGCGAGGAGCCTTCACAAGAAAAATCCAATTACCATAGAGAGGTTGTGACACAGTCAAGGGTAACTGCACAGAGGAGAGGCTTCTTGAAGCAGAATGAGGTGTGGGACTTGGAAAACGAGGTCGGAAAGTATAGATTAACTAGGAGTAAACAGAAAACACCTACTATTAATCTACCGACCCTTGATCCTTTACATCAGGATATACAGACCTCCAATACAGAACAGAGGGATGTAGAAATTCCTCACATATTGCAAAGGGCTCACACAAATTAGCCACCAGAACAAGAACAGCGCCGCCAATGGAGTGATCCCAACTCCCTATGGGCAGCGAAGAGAATGAGGACATAAACCCTGCCTGCTTAACAAATCCAGTGGGCTCTGCCAGTCTGCAAATCCTCTCCTGGAACATAGCTGGACTACCCTCCAAGAAACATAGGCCAGAGATGAAATACATAGAACGGGTTATGCATCATTTAGCATGTGGGAAATGGCAGACCTTCCGGAGGGTTGTGTATCTGGGTTGGAGTACATCTGGGCTGTGAAGCAAAACAGCTAGAGAGTTCTTCTTGTGATATTCTTTGTGTACTTCTACTTTCAACACGGGAATAGACATAGACTTAATTAATGTATATTCTCGGCCAATACACTTGAAGAACTAACTATTTTTGTCACAACCATCCCTGTAAACCTTGGGGTTATCATTGGTGGAGACTTCGACTGCAAATTTGAACCTTTGAATGGCTTGGTCACGGGCACCCTCAGTGAGGAGGATTGCTATTGGTCCATCCCATAGCCCAATATTCCTCCCCACTAGCATTACACCTTCACATTAAACTTCTCACTGAGAGCTTGCAATGGATGCACTACATCTGATATACCGGGGAATTACACCTTTAACAGACAGGGGCATACTTCTATTATTGACTACATTATGGTAGATACAACATCATGGCATAGAGTGATAGTCTTAAAGATCAGTACTCGCTATGATAGTGGCCGTAACGCTCTCTTTTTAGAAGTAACAACACTATGTGCCAAGAATCCATCTGATAACTTGTCAGCTCCAGATACATGCCTGACCTAGTCCAATGGAGGGAGTAGAGTTCGTTGGAGCAAATTTTCCCTATCAGAAGAAAAACTGGCCATGCTCTACCATCAAATTATTCCATATCTTATGGCTGCAAACCAAGCTGCAGAGATACAGGACACCTCTAATTACCATTCAACGATTTCAAAAAACCACAAGAGTTGTTTACTTCTATAGCTGTTTTTTTAAATCAAAACAAAAAGCCTAGGGCGACTAACAAATGCCAACACCCATTGTTTAACACAAACTATTGTGTGGCTAAAACTGGCCTTTTCGCTGCCATCAAAAGCAATGCCAGGCCAGCGATTACAGAAACGAGGGTAAAATATGAGAGCGCCATTGCCAAGGCCAAAAAAAGTTGGGAATCCCAAAAATGGGATGAGCTCAGAAGTGATGTAAAAAATCATGACCTGAGGACCTTCTGAAATATCATTAACTCAGGGTCTCAGTATGGTAAACCAGCCATAGATCCCAATATCAGTGAATAAGCTTGGAAGGCCCACTTTGAATCACTAAACACAAGGGTCGATGACGGGGAAGGGCTAGTGATAAGATGATTACTGTCCCCTGGCCCGATATCTGCAGATAACCCCCAATTTCTCTAAGACAGGTCACCGACACCCTGGATATGATAAAACTCGCAAAAGCCGCAGTGCTGGAGAAGATTCCTGGTGACCTTTTTCGCTCCGAGCCGACTGTATGGGCCCCCTACCTGTCTTCCCTGTTTAATGCTATTCTCCAAGGCATGGCAATTCTCACCACCTGGGCAGGAGCCAAAATAATACTAATCTATAAAAAGGGTTCCCCGCCTTCACCTGTCAACTATCGCCCGATCAGTTTGATAGATGTAAGCCAAAAAATGTTTGCATGCGTCCTATTGGGGCGTCTCCAGAATTGGATGGAGGAACTTAACATCCTCACCCCCCTTCAAGCCAGGTTTTGAGCAAGGACATCAACAACTGATCGGATTTTAAGCCTACAAATGGTACACTGGAAAACTGTTTGTATAGAGGGTGGCAGCCTCTACCTTACATTTGTAGACCTTAAACCTGCCTTCAACCTGGTACCAAAGGACAAACTCTGGGCAATTCTACTAGGTATGGGAGTCCCAGAGTATCTTTGCTTCCAGCTAAAAGGCTTTCATGAGGGCAATTTTGCACAAATTAGATTTATCAAAAATTGCAACCTTTCATCCCTCTGTCTGTGGAGAGAGGGGTCCGGCAAGGTTGTGTCCTGCCCCAACTGTCTTCAGCCTTTTTTAATTAATGGCCTAATAGAATCATTGATTGCTGGGGAAAACATTGATGCTCCCAGGCTGTGAAATGCAAAATACCTGCCCTGATGTTTACAGACCACATGCTCCTGCTTGCAAAATGCCATATGGGAATTCAGAGGACCCTTAACAACTTTCCTGCCTTCTGCAAACAACGGAGACTAAAAAAACAAAGTATAAGTCTATTAATGAAGGTAACACCACTCGTCCAAATCCTTGCCTGGATGGAAGTGGTCTAGAGAGTGTAACCATCTTTAAGTATCTGGGAATTACACTGACAGTGAGAATGGATTGGGGAGCCCAAATCAGCAAAACAAGCTTGAAACTAACCCAGACAAAGGGGTTTTTTTAAAACTATACAGGACTTGCTCTGAAAAACTGGTGAGTCCAGTGGTGGAAATTTACAAGGCACAGGCAAGGTTGTTGTAAATCAACGGCGATTATGTTAAGCATTAACAGAAGACATGCTGTATTTTACCATGATAGTAGCAAATGAACCGTCTCCATTTTGTATATGTAGCGGCCATTTTGTATGCCATACATTGCCATGTGCTCATCATGTGCTTTGTCCTACCTCCTTGTTAACTGCGACTGAAGTCTGTCCGGGAACAGGCTATATTTAGCATCCCCCACTTCCAGCATGCCGAGACATGCCCAGTAGAGTCTGCGGCTGTTACTAATTAGTTGCAGATAAGAATGTGTTTACTAGTTTCTGAAGACTGTTAACTCCACCCACTCATCGATTGTGCTTTCCAATATGTTCTTATATGTTCATAAAACTGATCTTGTATTTTGTACCGCCTTCTTTTGAGCCCCCTCATTGTGTATTAAAGGAGCCATGTGCTTTAGTTCAGTGTGCTACTCTATACAATACTGAAGGGTGTTGTGTGGATTGTAGTACCACCTTTAAAGTTTTAATAAACTTTGCTTGTGTATTTTCCAGTTTCATTGCCAACTTCTTCCTATGGTCTGAGGACTCTGTGCAGTGTAGGGCGAACCGCTTGCACTGGTAGGCCTAGCTGAGATTTGCTTACATCAATTGGCGCCCGACACGTGGGGCTCATCGGCGACTCAGATGCCCGAAGGAGTGGTCGTGACGAAGGAATGGAATCTCGTTGCGGACGTGATCACTACCAGAGGAGACCCGAGTCTTGGCATCCAAGGCGTTTCTTCCTTTCTTTCTGATCTGACCATCCAGGTGGTGCTGGTCCTCAACTGAGATCTCTTCTGTTGGCTTGCCGAACAGTGGCCGCCTGGTCAAATTTAGAACTTGGCAGTTGGAATCTGGATGCCCTGTGATTGGTAAGAACCGTTGTATGGTACTTGCTGTGGGTTTTGGAAGCCTGGGATTGGCAAGGCAGTTTTAGGATACGCTTGCTGTGGCAATTTTGGTTTGGTATGACTAGTCATGATGTGTATGTGTAAGTGTATTGTAGGCGTTGCAACACATATATGCAGGTAATGAGGAGATTTTTCTCTAAAATGCGATTTTGATTTGAACGGAACAACATATTACAGATACTTTAAGTGTACTTTGATTATAATACTGCATATTTTGCACTATTTTTTGCATGCCTGCTTTTAGCGCACTTCGTAGGATGTGCTGCTTTTGTGGAAATAACCGGTTAAGACTTGAGGAATCGCAGCCGGCTCCCCCAGAGGGGACGCCTAATAGAGATATGTATCTAAAATACGATCTTTCTTCCATAATGTACAGCACATTATGGAGGAAATACACGCGAAAGGATCCAGAGTTACGTTGGCCAAAGTATGGGTCATTTGATATGCGAAAGATTGAGTATGTGGAACAGTGTATGTTCGGGCGAAAATCTAGACAAGACAAAACATGTTTGAATGTGTGCGAATGTGGGTGAAAGAAGTACGTGAGCGTGAGAAACGTGAGCAAGCGCTGATTGTAAAATAGCAACTGAAGAATGTGTATGAAAAAGCGCAAGAATTAAGGAAGAAAGAGGTGAAAGAATTGGAAGAGAGACAGAAGGAGCGCAGATTACAGATATCTGGCCAATATGCTGTTCGGCAACCTCTTTATCCTGTCCTTAATAAATCACAAGATGATTTTTCATTGTTAGATCGTCCTCCATCTCCGTATGCCGTTCCGTCCGCTCCATCTGGCTAAGATGAGGATTCCGGTGCAGATCGAACGAAACCAGATACTCGCTCTATGCTGCCGGCTGAACGTGCGGCAGAACTTTTAGAAAGATTGCTTGTCAAGCCCTTTGTTATTCTGTTACTATTTCTAATATCTTAGATAGTTTACAGGGGTGGCAGGACAGAGAGCAATTATATTTTACCAAGCATTTTGCTGAAGAAGTTGTTGACATGTTTCGTAAAGTCTCTGGTGTTTTAGAACCTAATGATGTAGCAGCCGATTGTAAGCAAATATGTAATGGGCTTTTTACTCTCCCCCAGGTGGCTGATACAATAAGACGGTTGTTCAAACTACGAACTGAGGCGCTTGGTATGCGAGAGGAGAAACGGAAAGCAGATGCAGATACACGGACGGATTTGCCCGGCGGGAAACAATCATCTATCTTTGGAACAGATAAGACCGCTATAGTGCATGAAAAGCCTATGCGAGAGGCCGCGCCTTTATATGTTCCTCCTAAGGGAGCGGGTACAAGTGGCGATATGTTTTCTGTAGATGCTAAAGGTTATTTTATTTATAATTGGGTGTATACTCCCTGGAATAGGGCAGATGTCATGGCACTTAAAGCTGCATTGCCTGATCCGCGAAAAAAAGGAAGTTGAGGGAGCCATACATTTTTGTACCATGACATTAGCTGATAGCGATTTATTTTTTGGGCTAATATTACTGCCTGATATGTGGAGATCCGTGCGTAAAGTTGATGATTGCACAGCGTATGGGACATTATGGAAGGAGATAGAGAGGGAAGATGAGGATAGGGAACCAGCGAAAAAGCCATGTCAGTTGATTTTAGATCTTCCTGGTGCAATATTAACTAAGTTAAAAACGATTATTCCCCCTAAAAAGATTGACTGGACTATTTTACCATCTTGTAAGCAAAAGGCAGATGAATCAGTTACAGATTTCTTTACGCGTTTCGAGGAAGTCTTTCATGATTTTAGTGGCCAGTCGCTAATGGAAGATATGGGCCAACATTTGTTTGTAGATAAGTATGTTACGAATCTATTACCAGGAGTGGCTAGCTGTTTAAAAGCTAGTGAAAGCTCTTGGACAATCTCTTCTCCGGCATCCCTCCTGATGATGGCTCAATATTACGAGCGCCAGGAATTAGAAGCGAAGGGTAGCGAGGATAAAAAGTCTAAAGATTTAAAAACAAAGGTTATGTTATCTCAGGTTTATGGTCCACCTCCTAGAGGTAACGATAGAGGCGGACGAGGATCTTATGGTTCCTCTTACACTCGTTCGAATTTGGCTGTTGATCAATGCCCATATTGTAGGAAATTTGGCCATTGGGCAGATGAGTGTCCATTGTTGTGCTCACAACGCTATGTCCGTGGTCGAGGACCAATGACAAATCGCGCAGGATATTCAGGACCCAGAGGCAACACGAACGATCGCGCTAGGTTTGATTCTAATGTGCGGGTACAAAATGGGTTCAATACTTTTGATAGACGCAACCAATACCAGATATCTGATTATGTGCAGCCTGATTTACATGATTCTGCTTATGCATAGGATTGCGTAGGATGGGGTAAGGAATCAGTTGAAGTTCCAGTAGATCAGAGGGGTCCTTATGTTACAGCACATGTTTTGGGTTCTACTAATCAGTTTCTGGTTGATACAGGAGCTACTCGTAGCGCTTTGTCTAAACAATTGGTTCCGAGGGCTCCCCTGTCTTGCTTGACGATCACATCAATAGGGTTCGATTGAACACCTTCCGTTAGCCCATTATCACAACCACTTGCATTTCATGTTGATAAATTTGCCGCTCCATGCCCGCTTTTGCTCTCCCCAAATACACCAGACAATATTGTGGGTTTTGATATGCTCAAGTATTTCAGAGCCACAATAAGATGTTCCCCTGAAGGAGTACGTGTAATTTTGAATGACAATTATCCAGTAACGGACAGAGTTTGCATTGCTAAAGAGGATACTGCAATAGCCTCCCTACCTAAAACTGTGTGGACTACTTCAGATACTGATGTGAGACAGATGGTTATTCCACTGGTGCATAGTAGTGTAAAGGAGGGAGCTGTGTTACCACGTTTGCCTCAATTTAGAATTTCACAGGAGGGTGAGGAAGCACTCACACAAATTGTACAAGATGTTATTGAAGTTGGGGTTCTTGAAGAAGTTCCATTGAATGTTTGTAACAGTCCGATCCTCCTAATTTTGAAAAAAGATACTGTTACTAGGATTTATCGATTTATAATTGACCTACGGGAGGTGAATAAGATAGTGGTGCCTCAATATCCAGTGGTTTCTGACATCACGACACTTCTTACTTTAGTTCCACCTACTGCAACTACGTTCTCTGTTATAGACTTGAAGAACGCCTTCTTTTCGATCCCTATTCATCCTGATAGCCGATTGTTAAGTTTCACTTTGAATAATCGATCGTCTAGATTTTGTAGAGTTCCTCAAGGCTATACTGAGAGTCCTAGTATTTACAGCCAAGCATTAAAAAGACAACTTGAATATTTTGTTCTACCCGAAGGTGTGACGCTCATACAATATGTCGATGATATTTTGTTGGCAGCCGATACCCCTGAACAATGTGAAAAGTGTACTCTGTCTTTGCTTTCTTTCCTTGCTTCACATCATCACAAAGTATCAAAAAAGAAATTGCAGTATTGTAGACCAAAGGTAACCTACTTAGGTCACCTTTTGTCTAAGGAGGGGCGTGCACTCACATCAGATCGTATTCAGGCAATTTTAGACACACCAGTACCTTCTACACAGAAAGAAGTTCGAGCATTTTTAGGTCTTACTTATTTTTGTAGGCAATGGATATTGGGATTTTCATACATTGTTATACCTTTGTTAGCACTTTTGACAAAAGATACTGCAAAACCCCTTCCATGGACAGATGAATGTGAGAATGCTTTTCAACAGTTACGACAAGCCCTTTGTTCAGCACCAGTGTTAGGTACTCAAGATTGCATGAAGCCCTTTACATTGTATGTACACGAGAGAGATGGATGTACATTGTCAGTTTTAGTACAGACACATGGTGATAAGCAACACCCTTGTGCATATTTTTCAGCAGTACTTGATCCTGTTTCTCGAGCGTTGCCTGGATGTTTTCGCTCGGTTACAGCAACAGCTGTGTCAATACACCAGAGTGAAGGAATAGTCTTATCACATAAGCTGTTGGTGCTGCTACCCCATGCTGTTGATGCCCGTTTGAATCAAACAAAGACGCAGCATTTAACTAGCGCTCGTCTGACAGGATATGAGCTGACGCTGTTTGCTCCTCATATTACACTGAGGAGATGTGCAACACTAAACCCAGCCACGTTGCTGCCATTTCCGGCGACTCAGCCTGAGGCGCAAGAAACACATGATTGTATTTTCCTGACTGAGGAACAGACAAAGGGTCGTATTGATTTGCAAGATACGCCCCTTCCAGATGTAGATGGAGAATTGTGGGTTGATGGGTCCTGTCTGAAGTTACCGGATGGTACAACTTCAGCCGCATATGCAATTACTAGGCTTCATACAATAGTGGAGCTAGCTCACATACCACAGAAGTCAGATCAAGCAGCGGAAATAATAGCTTTGACACAAGCATTTGAGCTTAGTACAGGTTTGAGTGCCGCTATGCTTTTGGATTGGTGCATGATTTTGGCCTGCTCTGGAAGGAAAGAGGTTTTCTGACATCACACGGGATGCAGATAATGCACGGAGAACTAGTGCATACTCTTTTGACTGCATTAACATATCCAAATAAGATAGCTATAGCGAAATGTAGTGCGCACAAGAAAGTGACTGAGAAGGTGGGACAAGGAAATGCTTTTGTAGATCGAGTGGCACGTGAGACTGCGATGCAGGCTGACACTACTTCCATGTATGTAGTGAAGTCAAAAGCGGAGCGGTGGCATGATGCTAGGAAGGAAGTATTAGAGATACAGAGGACCGCTTCTGACAAAGAACGGGAGCAATGGTCCAAGGATGGAGAGTTGGATGATGAAGGTTGTTGGCGAAACAAACAGATGGATAGATGGAAGTTGCCTATAGCTTTTGTAAAACCTTTGGTTCAGATGGCACATGGGCTGGCACATGTTGGAGCTTCAGCAATAGTGAAATTGCTTACGCAAGTTTGGGAGCATCCAGAAATTGCTAGCACAGCTAAGAGAGTAGTACAGTCCTGCATGATTTGCCTACAATTCAATCCTAGAAAAGGGACACAAACTCCAGCAGGTGGATTTGCTACACCAACTGCACCTTTTGAAGTTTTGCAGATGGATTATATTCAGCTTGAACGCTGTAATAATCTGAAGTATGTCTTGGTGGTGGTATGTGCCTTCAGTAAATGGATTGAGGTGTACCCTACAAAGGATAATACTGCAATTACTACGGCAAAGGTACTTTTCAATTAATTTTTCCCTCGCTATGGTGTTTGTAGATTATTGTGGAGTGATAACTGACCTAACTTTATAGGGGATATTATCAAGTATGTCCTGAAAGGATTAGGGATCAAACAGAAGTTTCATGCAGTGTTCCACCCTCAATCAGCAGGATTGGGGGAAAGATACAATGCTACTCTGAAGCTGAAATTAGCCAAGATACAGACTTCTACTTCTCTGACTTGGACAGATGCGTTGCCACTGGCATTGTTGTCTACTAGATCAGTGCCTCATTCTCGAACAGGTCTCACACCTTATGAGATCTTATTTACTAGGCCTATGAATATCTGGGGAATTCTCAAACCAAATTCTGTGTATGATGTACCTTGTGTCTTAATGAATGACTATTTGGCACAGTTAACTGATAACTTGTTTTTTATTCATCTACAGGTTTGAGAAGCACTTCATAACAGATCTACAGGGGAAGGCCATGATCTCTGACCTGGTGATTCTGTTCTCCTGAAGTCCTTTGAGAGATCGAGCAGTTTGGAGCCAAGGTGGCCTGGGCCAGAGCAAGTGCTACTTGCCACGAGGGCAGCAGTTCGAGTCACAAACTGAAAAAATTGGATCCACAGTACCCATTGTCAGCGAGTACTTCCTACCTTGATGGAGTCTGCTGTGTTGACCGACCATCGAGAGATTCTGACTGCGGAGAAAGGCAGTGCTGTGACACCTGACGGATCTGAGGAGTTCTTCCGGGACCAGACAATCCCTGGAGCAGTGAGAGATATTTTGAGACCGAGATAAAAGTCTGCAGCGCTTGTGACAGTTGTCTGAGGATTCCCTGGGTTAGTGAAATGGAGAACCGATGTGGCAAGGGGGAGGATCAGCCCTGCATTAGAGTAGTGACACCCGTCTTGGCCCGTGGTGAGGAAATCACCGGCTGCCCAGGGGTAAGAGCTCTGACAACTACTTTAGTTTCAGGAAGAATTGTTTTGTGCTTTGTTAAAATGGAAAAGAAGAAGATTTGTTGTGCTGTAGGGCTTATTGTTGTCCTAGTGATTGTGGCAACAATAACATGGTCTGTTGAGAAGACAACTCCTGCTCGTGAGTTGTTTGTTGTCACTACACCGACACCTGAGAAGCATTATTTCTTTAGGCTCCCATATCAAGAATTGAAGCATCAACAATCCTACCTTAATAACACCTTTATTCAGATGTTACATCATACCCACATTGCTATGAATGCCATGAACTGTTGGGTTTGTGGGATGATGCCTGTTCATCAAAAGAAGGGAGGTACACCGTTTATACCTCTTCCTTTTTTGCATAATGGCTCCTGTTGAGCCTGGTATAATTTACTTTTTGCGACTAGGAAGCCTACAGTGGGCAGACTGCTTTTCCGGTTGAACAAAGAGTGTTATCAAGACAAAGATGGGTATCCCCAAGCGAATGGAACTAAATGGGAGTGTGAGGAATATCGACCGGACAATATTCAACACCATATATCTTCACCAACACAAGAGACTCTGTTAATGCTGAACATTTTGTTATTTCTGTTACTCAAGGGCAAGCAGAATTATGTGTACAGAGCATTGGACATGTACCTGATGGCATCAGCAACTGTATTACTGTTTTGAATATAGATGGTTTGAATAAGAGTACCTTTTTAGCTTCACATAACACCTATTTTGTGTGTGGGAATCGTGGATATTATCGATTGCCAGCAGGGTGGACAGGTGTTTGCTACGTGTCATTTTTGTTGCCCCCTGTGTTTCTGGCACCTCCATTATATCATTGAGATCTTAAATTATTCAACAATATTACTGTAAATTGATATAGGAGGACCTTGAATACTGATAATGTAGGCCAAACAGATACTAGCCTATAAAAATATATAGATTTTAATTTAGGATTGTTCTTTTTTGTGGGTGCTGCATTAAATAGTAGAAAAGTGTGACGATTAACTAGAGTTGTAGAAGCTGTTACAGATCAAGCAGCTGTAGCCCTAGCAAACCTCACCGAAGAATTGCAAATTGCTAAAATTGTTGCTTTACAGAACTGAATGGTCCTGGACGTTATGTTAGCAGATAGAGGTGGTGCATGTCGCATTATAGGTAGTAGTTGCTGCGTGTTCATTCCAGATCACACACCATCAGTGTATAAAGTAATCAATAAACTTCATAAGATCGCTGCAGATCTCCATACAGAAAATGGTATGTGGACTCTTGCTGGATGGTTTTGGACTCTAATTTCTGCCTGGGGTTGGAAAGTACTGACTGCTCTATGTATAATAATTGCAATAATCTTCACTTGTTGTATGTGTATCCAGTGTAGTCTGATGATATGTTCTATGTGTATTACTGCTTGCATACCGACCAAAAGAAATGTTGCAGAAGTCAAAATGCAGAATAATTTGAACAAGGAGATAGCTGATATGATGGTCATTGATATAAGGGATGAGTATCTAGCTTATCCTAGGAAGTCAAATGTCTTCAGCTAATGCGGAAAGGGTTGTCTGTTGTAAATCAACAGCGATTAGGTTAAGCATTAGCAGAAGACATGCTGTATTTTACCATTATTGTTGAAAATGAACTCACTCCATTTTGTATTTGTAGTTGCCATTTTGTATGCCATACATTGCCATGTGCTCATCATGTGCTTTGTCCTACCTCCTTGTTAACTGCGCCTGAAGTCTGCCCAGCAACAGGCTATATTTAGCATTCCCCACTTCCAGCATGCCCAGACATGCCCAGTAGGGTCTGCGGCTGTTACTAATTAGTTCCAGATAGGAATGTGTTTACTAGTTTCTGAAGGCTGTTAACTCCGCCCACTCATCGATTGTGCTTTCCAATATGTCCTTATATGGTCATAAAACTGCTCTTGTATTTTGTACCGCCTTCTTTTGAGCCCCCTCATTGTGTATAAAAGGGGCCATGTGCTTTAGTTCGGTGTGCTACTCTATACAATACTGAAGGGCGTTGTGTGGATTGTAGTACCACTTTTAAAGGTTTAATAAACTTTGCTTTTGTATTTTCCAGTTTCATTGTCAACTTCTTCCTATGGTCTGGGGACTCTGTGCAGAGAAGGGCAAACCCCTTGCACTGGTAGGCCTAGCTGAGGCTTGCTTACATCAAGGAGTGCTGCACTTTATGGAGCAGAACTATGGGGGCACTGTCCTTCTTGCCTGTTAGCTGGCACTGAGAATGTATTCACCAGGCAACTTATGGGACTTCCTTCTAGCACACTACTAACACCTCTCCATATGGACCTTGGGATTAGACCCATTGAGGAAGAAGTTGCTCTTAGATCCATATTATACTGGCGTCGCCTGTGGTGCACCCCTGAATTAGCCCCATATAAGGAAGAACTGACTGATGTCATGGGGTTGCGAGGTGCAGGGAAGTTGCCATGGCTGTTGTATGTCAAGAAAACATGTGACGACGTGGGCAGCGATAGTCTGTGGCACACTGCAGAAGAAATCTCCCAAATGACTTCCAGAAAGGCTCTGGTAGAGAGGTATTGAGATTACAAACTCAGCCAGCTTGAGAGGAGGCCTTCAGTGGGGCGACTGACTGCTTAATTTCTGGAAGTAAAAAATACATGTACCTTAGAATCAGCGCTGGACGACATACAGCCGCTTCTTGCTAAGAAGCTGTTTTTGTAATTTAGGTATGGGGTCCTTCCTCTTCGTTCATTTACAAAAAAAAAATGGGAGGGCTACACAAATGCGGAGTGCCCAGCGTGTAATAAAACAGATGAGACTGAACTCCATGTGGTATTTTTTTGCAAGGGGTATAGGAAGGCAAGGTTGCGATGGTTACTTCAACTCTGTAGGAATTTGGAGTCCAGACACTGTTGTGAGGTGCATAGGATACTAAAATCTGATAAACACATGCCCATTGTGTTTTTAATTTCACGCTCTTTATTTACCATGTGGTGCACACGTAGAGAGATCTTCAAAAAGATTGCAAATAGGAATGACAATTGCCTATGACTCCATATGTTTTAACTGATGACTTTTATACATACTGTATTTATTTGGATGTTGTAAAGATGCTTGAATTATTTTTAATGACCAATACTCACTGGCATTGAATGTATATAGATCGTTGCCCTTAATGTTTTTGTCTTTACCCAATCCCTCTGTTGACAATTGGGGGCAAACATGCTGGCTGAGTAAATGCATTGTTTCCCAGTTTACTTGTCATTATCTCATGTGTATCACAATTTTAAATTGTAAGACACAATGGAGCAATAATATTTTGGGGAAATAGCCCCTTAATGTATATTGCACAAGCACTTTACGCCCTGTCTTCCACGTTGGCTGATGTCTGAAAAAGCTGCCCCAGAACGCGAATCTCAGATTGTATTTTAAATTGCTATTTTAACTGTGCTTTTATAACCAAATTTGCCGAAATAAAGTTTTATGAATAAATAAAATTGGTTGGCTGACGATTTGTTATCCTTTTCCAGCTCTAATCATAATAATTCATTGAGGCTGTTTTCCTCCATTTTTTTTATCCGGTACCAGACCATAATATATACGTGCAGAGTCTACCCAATGATTCATTCATTAACCCGCATTCTAGGCGCATTTGTGCTGGCGAGGTGGTTGTTGGGAGTTGAAAAACCTTTTTGTAAATGCTTGTTATTAGGAATCACTGAATCGTTCCCAAGCATAGCAGCGCTAGCGTAAGTTAAGGTTGGCTGTGTTTTAGCAGCAATACCTGAGAGCAGCGGCCTTAGTGATGGCCCCTCCAGTTTCTTTGCCATTGAGCTAAAGGTAAACGTTAAGGCCCCCGCTCACTATGTCATGTAGTTTTTCTGGCCACGATGGTATAACTTGTTATCAATATAGTGTCCCATGTATTTGTAGCTGGAAACATTCTCCAATAATTTGCCTTAGAGCCAATTGTGGGGCTAACAGGTTGGTATTAAGCATTGTTTTTGAGTTGGATATATTGATTCCAGCTTGTTTGCAGATAGAAACTCAGAGAGTTCAACTAACAGTCTGGTCAGACGAACCTTAGGGGGTCCATTAGGATGGCGGATGGACAAAGTCTGTCCGCCATCCTGTCGGGGGCCGTACCGTCCGCCATAAGGGTGAAGGAACCGTGCCCCCAATTGTTTTTTTATACCACTATTGTGGCCAGTGGCCTGCTCAGCATGCATCAAACAGACATGCGCTGCTATTATGTAATTTCTACTCCCAGTGTAGTCCCATATACTGTAAAAAAAACACAGTAAGAAATAGCCATCTCTTCTGTGATTTCCCTACCAATTTCTGCTTTGGAGTAAAGTGATGGTGATCCCCCTTTAAACATATCAAATGTGGCTTAAACTGATAGGCACAATAGACTTTCCTATTAAGCCACAGTATATGGTGCAGGAATGCACACCTAGCATGGAAAGTTAAATGCCACGTGTGGACTGCAGCACTTAATGAGCCACCCACTACAGTGGCCTTGAAATAATGGCTTGTGGCCTACCCTGTGCAGCCTATTAACAGCTACTTTAACACTGTTCTGATGACCTGTCAAAAACACACTTTTGACAAGTAACAAATTCTGATTTAAAATATTAAATAAGTCAACCCTAAGCACACCTTGCTGTCCACAAGCTAGGGTGCATAATTTAAAAGGGGAACATGAGTATAATGAAAATAGCTTATTCCTCCAGTGGCCAGGCCCAAAACTACATTGCCTCAGGTAACTAGAAGGTAGTCAAAGTTAAAGAATAGATTATACACAGTAATCTATAACTTTTAGCCTGTACCAGCTATAGGCGCCAGCCACAGAAAATTTAACAAAATTTCACGCCAATGGCAAAGTCTTATTTTTATCAAATATAATGGAAATGTAACTTTTAGTATGTTACCTTTACTCTGCCTGAGGCTGCTGAAGGCTAATTTGCATTAGCTCTCCAGCCACTGCCGAGCCTGTACTGGCCCTGAATGAGGTATGAAAGAGGTGTGAGAAGGGCTTACAGAGCAGGGGCAATGGCCTTGGAGTGGGGAGGTATTTTCATTCTCCTGGCAATAAGACCATTTTGGGTGGCACCAGGAATGTAATTAACTTCAAAAGGGCATGCCCTGTCACAGGTACATATTAAGTGGCTTATGCAAAGGCCTCAACCTTTGACTCTACAGTCCGGCTGATACCAAATCTAGTGGGAGCAAAGCTACCCCAAGATCAGGTTTTGATGAACACTTAGGAGGGGATTGATTGCTCATTACCCTGGCCGTATCTTTCAGTATAACATAGTCTCTGCACAAGGGAGGGTTTTTTCATCTTGAATTCTGAGCATGAGGAACACTGTGGGATGGTATGCAGTTGATATGGAAAGTTATTACCTAGCAGCACAGTTGGAATGGATTATACAATGGATTCATTTGCAAAGGTCTCCAGGGTAGAAAACTTTGAAGTTGAAACCAGATTTGGATGCGTTGTATAGAATACCCATGACCCCTATCAGAGGACCAGTGGAGAATGCCAATAGGGGGCATAGAATAGGGTATTTGTATAGTGACGGGTTGATATTATCATTTGAGGAAATTTAAGCCACTTTTGAGATTCCAAGAGGGTAATTTCGATTGCATTGTGCAGTGATCACTAGATTGCACAACCATTGTGGTATGGGTTTAGTAGAGTCACAAGTACATAGTGCTTGTCAAAAATTATGTACTACCGCAGGTCATATGAAAGTGGTGACATACATTTATCAGGCAATAAGAAGTGATAAGATAATTCCTCTTATTGGTCTAAGAGAAAAGAGGGAGGAGGATTTGGCACATACAATACCAGAGTTGGAATGGTCTAAAATGTGGTTAAATTCATTTCACTGTATCTAGAAATGTAAGATTTAAATTGATAAAGTTTTACTACTTGCATTGAGCGTATCTAAAACCAGGAAAAAGCTCAAATTTAACAGACAAATGTGGCATGCCCGAAATGTGGTGAGCAAGATGCAGATATGTTATACATGAAATGGTCATGCGCATTATTACTGAAATACTGGAGGCAGTGGCGTCACTAGGGGGGTGCAGGGTGCGGACCGCACCGGGTGACACCATTCACATGGGGTGACACCATACGACGTCGGTGTCCGGACTTCGATGACATTCGAAACGTCACTCACGCATGGAAGCTGGCAAGGAACCTCGAAGCAACTAGAGGAGCATAAGCAGGTTGGACCCAAGAGCAGATAGGCCGTGCAGACATACCCAAGGGAGCAAAGAGGCAGGGTAGCAGCGGCACCATGGGATCAGGTAAGCAGAGAAGCATGCAGCAACAAAGGAGCATGCAGATCTAGAAGAAGGCTGCACCATAGGAGCAGAGAGGCAGAAAAGCAGGCAGCAGAAGGCTTGGCGAAGTAAGACATGAAAAACAGATACACCATGGGAGCAGATAATCACAGAAGGAAGTGGGTCCTGGGTGGCAGACATAAAAGCATGCAGCACAACAGGGACTGACTGTTGGAAGTTGACAACAAACGGGTCGCTGGCTTCACTGAGAAGGTCAGAGGGCATTGGCAGAACGGGAAGTGGACAGACCATGGAATGTGAACAGACGGGTATTCAGACAAAAAGCAAACCGCCCTATTAAAGTAGGGAGTTACATACTAAGCAGCAGACAATAGAGAGGGACTGTGTGGCATTTACCATGGAGTACATGGCTCACAAAGGGCGCAAGATGGGCTTTAAAACTGTGTATATGCACATCAGTATGTCAGCCAACTAATCTGATTTGTGAGGAATCTGCATCCCTCTTAAACGTGTGTGTGTGCACGATACCTTTGCAGCTCCACGTCTATGGATGACTGAGCTGTCTCTCGCCCTCAGGCTGCTGTCTCGTCCATCATCTACCCTCTTGGAAATGGAGGGCTGGAGGCCATACGGCCTGACCTTGTGTGTGAATCGTGCATCTGTATGTTTGCACGTTACCTTTGCAGCTCCACGTGTTCGACAGTTAAGCTGTCTCTGGCCCACACCCTGTAGTCACACCCATTACCTGCCTGTTTGGGAATGGCGAGCCGGAGGCAACGGGTACAGCCACATAACAGAAAATCGAAAGTAACAAACTCTCGAAGAGCTTGTTGTCTATTGGAAGAGACTGCCCCCGGCAACAGTTAGTTCCTTGTCTCTGCTCTAGTTATTTATAGTTGTACCCTGCCTGGCTAAGAAAGGTTCACGCGACAGCCCTGGCTCAGCCGAACCTGTCGTTTTTGCTGGTTTTCACACAAGTAGAACTGTTCTTACCATCCTTTTTTAAAAATTCTTTTTATTGTAATTTTGTGGATAAAAAACAACATACAATCATCTTCTATATGTATCTCACAGTGCAATATTCTTTTGATCCAAATGTCCAGTACATTAGTTCTCAATATAACACGAACATGACATATGTGCAGTTCAATCATCATATCACAGTAGTGGAGTAATCGGCTATGGGCTTCAGCCCCCTCATCCACCCCTACATCTTCTGAAATATACAATTGCTCAGCAGGGAGAAACGTACAAGGCCGTCGAAGATTGATAAACTTCCTCCCCCACAGCACCAAACCTGTACCTCAACAACCTGTCGGTGGTAACAAATCAGAAGGCTTCAAAGTCTGTAGAGTCAAAGAACCACAACTCCTACCACTCATACGCATGCACCTCAAATTCTCATTACTCCACATCGATGGCGATCAACTCTTCGTTGCCCAATTCAGCAGGTTCTCTAGCAATGACATAACATGTGAGGGGAGCCCAGATGTCAGTCAGCCTGGAAGTCACCAGCAACAATTCTGCATATGTGGCAAGATGTTCCTGACAGGTAATTAAATCATCAAGTCATGTCTTAAATATGGGTTCCCGGCCCCTCCCCCATCTGCAGGCCACCCTTCGTTTTGCCATGAGAAGAGCCATGGCTACAAACCGCCTGTGCTCTGCCTTTACCTTGGTAACAAACCCCAAGAGCACCATTAAGGGGTCTGGCAGCAGTGTCTCATCTATCATGTGCTGTAATGCCTAAAAACCTCACTTCAATATTCCCGAATACTCGGACATTCCCATGTCAGATGTAAAAAATCCGCCCCAGGGGCCCAACATCTGTCACAGTGATCATCCTCCCTCAGCTGAAATCTGTGCATCTTAGCAGGTGTACAATATAATCCATGGAGGAACTTATAATGTATAATGCGGAGTCTGCTGCTCGCTGAAACCCTCTCAGTGTGCAGGCAGCAGGTCTCCCATTCTGAGTCAGTCAACGGTCTCTCTAATTCTGCGTCCCATTTCAGCCGCGCCTGAGCTGCAGGTCTCTCTGTTTGTACATGTACCATGTGGTAGATCAGTGAAACTAGACGCATGGGTTTGGGTCTTTCCAGCAATGCATGCAACGGCGTCAGTCGTGCTGGCTCATCCGGAAACATTAGGGTGCTAGCCTTCACCCCCTGCCGTAATCTAATATATAGAAACACATATAACGGTGTCTGGATCTTTTCCGGGCACATATGTGTAAAAGTGCGGAACGCACTATCCTGGTACATATCCCCCCAATTAATCAGTCCATATTTGCTCCTGAATTTCCTAAACACCTCCTCTTGCAATAGCGGGATATTCGGGTGATAGGTGAGGGGCATCAGTGGTGGGTATGCCAGTGGCACTTTCAATAACTCCATGATCTTGTGCCATGCCTTAACCGAACTGTAAAGTGTGTCCGGCTGTCTGTCTCTGGGACCTATCTTACAGTATATTGCCCCCTCTAGTGAGATTGGGTGGGCCAGCCAGTGTTCAGCCGCTACTTGTGGCATGTAGCGAGGTTGATTAATCCAAAACCAAACGAAGTGGGCCTGCACCGCTATAAAGTATAGCTCCAAATCCGGTATCCCAAAGCCTCCCTGGGAATAAGGTCTAGTTAACACTTTCCACTGTAGCCGAGGCTGTTAACCTCCCCACACTAGGCGTATTAATTCAGATTTCAGGGTTTTGAAGAAGTAGGTGCCCGGGTAGTAGGGTATGTTCAAAAATAAATGGAGCACTTGCGGGAGTATAACCATTTTAATTAATGAAGCTCGTTCCGCCATAGACAGGGGAAGCGCCACCCACCTCGTCACACAGTCTCCAATCTTGTATATAACAGTCCCATAATTTGCCCTCATTAATTCCTCCCTATTCCTTGTGACTTTGACTCCCAAATATTTGAGTTCATCATCACACCTTTCCAAACTGTTCTTTCCATCCCTGCTTGGGGTTGACATTAGCAGAATGCAGTGCAAAAGACAGATCGTCTGGCATTCGCAAGCTGGTCCTATGGTTATTTTTTCATTTAAAGCTTATGCCACAAAAATTCAAAGAAAAAAAAAAGTATGCCACCACCTTAAAAGGAAGCCATATTGCTGCACAACTCTTAAAAAAAATAATTGGACATTACAAGTGTTTCCTAGCAGGCAGCTTAACTTGGATTAGGGAAATACACCCTTTTTAGATTCAATGAACACTGCAAAAATAATTCTCATAGGTGCAAAGGAACGGTATTGTTGACTTTGAATTCCGAAAAAAACTAAAGTTATAAAAGGAATAAACAGAATATGAAGAATGGAAAGAGAAACCCATTGGCAAAGTATTGGGCCTACAGACATGGCACGGAAGTGCACTTCTTATTAGGTGGGTGTGCTTATGCTCAGGCAAAATGTTGGCACTCACAGTGCAAGAGGGTCAATGGCAGAAGTTGACTGATCCAGAGCTCCGTGTTATATAGCCTGTGGTGGTTGAAAGCAAAATGGGAATGACACTCGAAGGGGGCTGACCCAAACTCCTCTATTTATGGAAATGGTTTCTTTATTTAACAATGTTACATGATGCAGAGGAGTCAGCCAATGATGCTTTTAAGCCAGAGCTAATAATGGTCTGACGGATAGAATGCCGATACTTCCATGTAGAGTTGTCTCTTTGCTGTTACAACACTATCTTTCCAGTCCAGGGCTTCTCAGACTTATCAGATTTGTCAGGGAAGTTGGGTTAGTCGAAGCAAAGAAAGACTAGAACCTCTAAAAGACATTAGTTTGTCATTGCCATCAGCTTCTTATAAATTCATTGCAGCTTATATCCCATGAACTATTTCGGTGTGTGAGGCTGTCAAATGAAAACCCAAGCATGCAGCAAGGTTGTGACCTTAATTTTGGTGTATTTGTTCAAAGATTACCAGCCTCTGTGAGTGACAAACTTGGTTATTGTCACTTACAAAAATCGTGGTCCACTGAAATTGGTAGATTGAGACTGGTGCCCCAGTTTGGGGTACGTTCCAATCCTCTTTCAGAAAGCTGCAAAGCATGGTCACTGGAAAAATGCAGTTGTGTGGCCTCAGGGATTGTCCCATGCAACACATAATTTTCCTTCTAGCTGAAATAGATCAAAATGTATTAAACGTAGTGCATAACAGATGTGATACTGTGTCAGAAGTTGATTGCTGTAATTGTTAACTAGATAATGCTAACACCCCACTTTTATATGCCGTGGAAGGGCATTTGCATGCACTGGGAAGCATTCTAAAATGTAAATCAGGCAGCAGAAAGGAGAATTCCTTTTCGTGTGGTGATTTGTTTTATCATTCCACTATGCCAACACAGTTATGTTAACATCGCCTACACACATCTCAAAGCTGCAGTTAATTTCACTAGACACCCCGACCATGGAACAATCCAAATATGTTGCATCTCTTTTACAGGTCCGTTGTTTTGAATCCAGATGTAGGGCCGAGTGAAGCATCTATTTAATAAAATGTGCCATATGTATGGTATCGCTTTTTAGGGTCATATCCTGAATCCTAAAGTACTACCTATGTAGATGTGTAGTTTTATAAAATATCTTCTTATTCAAGGTACTGATTGCTTCATAAGTCTGCTTGTTCTGTTTACAAGTCTGCTTGTTCTGTTTGTGCCAGCATCCTCATGTCCGATCTCCTGATAGGAGCCACTCTCACCATGCCAGGGCTCATGCTAGGTCAGGATTTGGATGCCAGCAACGTTCTGATTTGGGCACAGTTTGTATTATACCAAAAACAAGGACTGTATTTGTGTCAAATGTATGAATATTCACTGCCTCTGTTTATGAGTCTCCTCTATTAAGGAAAGCTTTTTGATCACAATAGGGCTCTGAATAAGACAGCCTTTTTTGTTAAGCAGGAGCTCTGGTTAAAGTAGAGTTCAGGGTAGGGCGGCTGCTCTAACTGTAGTCACACATCATGGATTCATGGGGTAAGTCGTGAGGGGGTGACACCATGAGTTACCCACACTGGGTGACACCAATCCTAGTGACGCCACTGACTGGAGGGAAGTAATATTCTGTATAAATGAGATTACAGAAGATCAATTGAGTGTACTCTAATTGTCTGTCTATTGGGGAGATTTCCAAGACCTGCAAAGTGTAAAAATACTACAGGATTTATTGATTTAGCTTTGGTACTTGCAAGACATGCGATAACTATGAACAGGAAGGAGCCTAGGCCCTCCAGGGTAGCAAAATGGAAATTTTAGTTGGTTTGCTGTGAGGAATATGAGAGTGCAGTAGTGTATAGCGATGTAAAGAAAGGAAGAGGATCAATTGAAAAAGTACATGCATGGCAACATTTACTAGATTCCCTTAAAGATTTAGAAAAGAATGATGATTCTGGGGAAGAAAATGGGTAAACACTTATTTTGCAAAATAAATATATGTCATATACATACTGGAATGGGGACTGGACTTTAGGGAGGGTGATGGTAGCAGGGGTAAGTTGCTTAGTATTGAAATGCATGTCTTATTATAAATGCTAATAAAAATGTGTTGAAATAAAAGTAAATCTGAATAAGCATGTCCAACTTTTTAAATACAATGAACTCTGCACTATGGATTGTTTAGGGCCTACCCTAGGGGTTAAATATGTATCACAAAGGGATATTTAGGCCTTGAAAAAAAATTATTTTGCCAGGTCGAAATTGCAGCTTAAAACTGCACGCACATGCTGCAATGGCAGGCCTGAGACATGTTTTAAAGGCTATTTAAGTAGGTGACATAGTCAGTGCTGCAGACCCTCTAGTAGCATTTAATTTACAGGCCCTGGGTACATGTAGTACCACTTTACTAGGGACTTACAAGAAATCAAATGTGCTAATTAGGTGTAAGCATATTTTACCATGTATAAAGGAGACAACACAAGCATTTTAGCACTGGTTGACAGTGGTAATTTGCAGAAAACAGGAGGGTGAAGGTAGAAATGTGGGATTGACCCTGCAGAGAGCACCAAGTCCAACATTACTCCTCCTAACCTTTCCTTCAAAGGCCTCCAGTGACCCATTTCAAGTGGGGGTCTTTTAGGTGATGCTTGGAGTGTCTTCCTGGTTCTAGGACAATACCTCTTATCTCTAGAGGCAAATCTTAGACACCAGACTTGAACAGGAAGTCTAGCAATGCTCCAGAAAACAATTTAGCAAGAAGGATAAAAAAACTGGTGGTCACCAAAAACCTTCTAGCTGACAAGGCCAAGCATCAGGGTGGTGATTTGAGAAGTGCCTCATGGAGACCTCTTTGGCTATAGCCTGCTGTCTTTGCAACATTGGAAGAATCTGAGCTAAAGAAAAAGTGGCTTAGACTGAGTGAATAGCAAAAACAACAGTGTCTCAACCGGTAATCATTAATAAAGGTAATTATAAAAAGTGTGTAAATCACTTGAGAAAGGGAAAGAAAGAAAGGGAGACCAGAAGCAGGTTTGTAGAATATATGTTGTTATTAGTAAGTAGTTATATGAGCACTACAGTACATTTCAACTTGAAGTAACCAACAGAACCAGGTGTGCACTGAACGGGGGAGTGCGAGTGAACAGCGCAGTGACACAAAGGTGGAAAAACAGCATGAAGGGTGGAAACAACAGTAAAAACAAGTACTAAGGAGGTCAATGATACAAAAACAGATCATCATAAGTCAAGTATTAGGATTTAGGTAGAGTTGAATGACCCCATGGGAGCCTCGATTTGCTATGAGTAGTCAGCGAGAATCGCGGCTTTACCAATGATTACCGGTTGAGATACTGTTGTTTTTGCTATATACTCCGCCCGGTCTCAACTGAGTTAACAGGTTCACTCCTGTGTTTTATATCCTTAGACTGAGTGAAGGCACCTAACTGTGTGAAGTTGGCAAGGGACTATCTGGGTGTGAGGCGGCTGTGCACATGGCTTGCTTCAGAGAATCAAATGCAACTTTCCATGCCTTTTTCCAGTTTACATTTGGGGCTGCTTCCTGTAAGTGATCTCGGTCAAGAGGGTCACAAGGGTGCCAAATCTCTTGACAAATCTCCTAAGTATCCAGTGAGGCCCAAAATATCCCTGACCTCAGTCTGATTTTGGGGGGCAGCCAGGCCATTATAGTTTGTATCTATGCCCAAAGGGGTTAGACCTTCCCCCTACCCAACAGGTATCTTAAGTACACCGTCGACCCCTGCCCTATCTAGCACTTACTTGCCTTGATAGTCAGGTCTGGCTGTTGCAGGGCCTGAAGCATTTCCTGGGGATGAAAATGTGGTCATTGCAGCTCCTACTGAAGACAGCTATGTCATCCAGATAAGCAACAGAGAAGGCCTCAATGCCAGCGTGTACTTAGTTCACCAGCCTCTGGAAGGTGGCAGTAGTGTTCTTTAACCCAAAGGGCATCACTTTAATCTGGTTGGTGACCTTTGGTGGGGATAATGCTGACCTCTCCTTTGCTCCCTCAGTTAGGGCGATCTGCAAGTGCCCTGATGTAAGATCAAAGTTACTTAAGTACTGGGCAGTCCCTAATCTGACGATCAGCTCATCAGCCCAGGGGATGGGGTGGAGCATCTCTATTTGTCACAGAATTTAGCCTTCTATAATCTACACAGAATCTCAGTTCAGGTGTGGTGTCCACTGAGGTAGCTTTTGGTACCAGAACCACAGGACCGGACCAGGGACACTGGAGTGTTCTATAACCCCCAACTTCAGCATTCGGTGCACTTCAGCCTTAATGCTGGACCTCACCTTATCTGACAACCTGTAAGACATTTTCTTAACAGGGAGGTTGTCCTCTGTGTCCACATCATGGGTGCACAGGTGGTCAGTCCTAGGGATAAGTGATAACAGAGAGGAGTACTGCCTCAACACTCGGTGGCAGTCTATCTGTTTTTCAGGAGCTACAATGGGGGAAGGAATTACTCCCTCCATAGACCCATCTTTCTCCTTGCACGCTAAGAGGTCAGGGAGAGGTTCACACTCCTCTTCCTGCTCACCATCTGTGAACAGCAGCATGGTGACCTCAGACCTCTTACAGATGGGCTTGGAGCAAATGGCATGCAACACAGTTTGGGGTTGCCCAGGGGTCTTAGGAGCCACAAAATAGGCAGTCTCTTCCTTTTGTTCAATCACATCACTGGGGCCAATCAAGCATTCCTGGAGAGCTCTGACCAGTCTGCAAATAGAATATTCATCACACTACTCCTTCATTACAGCTTGGATGGTTTCTAGGCTCTTGGAAACTATGTTCCACAAATTAGCCATTTGGATCCTGAAGTCCAGCATGTAGCTCACTACATTCTGGGGAGACTTCCTGGGAGATTGCTCCTAGCCTGAAATGACCAAACTCAGAGATCTTCTAACAGGGTGCCCAAACAGACGTTCAAATGGGCAAAAGCCTACTCCCTTCTGAGGTACATCCCTCTAGGTAAACAGCAGGCATGCTAGGAGAATATCCAACTTTTACGTCAATGCCTCTGGCAGGCCTCTAATCATACTTTAAGTTTCTTGTTGAACCTCTCAATAAGCCCATTGGTTTGTGGTTGGTAACGGGTGGAGAACTTGCAAGTCACTCCACACGAACTGCAGATATGCATATGTAAAGTTTGTACCCCTGCCAGGCACAACTTCCTTGGGGAAACAAAATTGGTTAAAAATCCCCATCAGGGCCTTTGGCACTGCAGGTGCAGTTACGGTTCTCAGAGGGATTGCCTCTGGATGCCTAGTGGCATTATCCACCAGAACAAGGATGAATCTGTGCCTGAAGCAGTCTGGGGAACCATAGCGCTGCAATGTCAATACCCTCCCACTCAAAGGGTGTGCCACTGCCAACAACAGGAATTGAGTTAAGGGGGGCTTCAAGTCTCTGACCTGTCTTCTTGACTGTTCCCATGAGGCACAGGGTCAGAGCTGATTTGCATATAGCCAGTGTCTAACCCAGGGTGGTGTGGAGTGCAAAAAAACGATGGATTTAGGCCCAGATCCTTGTACTGGGTTGAATGTATGACACTGTTCTACATTCTGTCCATCAACTGTGTTTTTTGCAATTTTCACCCCAAGTGTGCTGGGTATACTCAGACGTGAGTCCCAGGCTCTCCACACCACTGGAGTCAAGCTATCCAGGCTGAAGAAGGCTGATAGCCAGAAACCGGTCCTTGGATGTTTGATTCCGGTCTGGGAAAGACAAGGCTTGGTAGTTCGGACTGGACTGTTCCCATGAGGCACAGGGTCAGAGCTGATTTGCATATAGCCAGTGTCTAACCCAGGGTGGTGTGGAGTGCAGAAAAATGATGGATTTAGGCCCAGATCCTTGTACTGGGTTGAATGTATGACATTGTTCTACATTATGTCCATCAACTGTGTTTTTTGCAATTTTCACCCTGAGTGTGCTGAGTATACTCAGACGTGAGTCCCAGGCTCTCCACACCACTGGAGTCAAGCTATCCAGGCTGAAGAAGGCTAATAGCCAGAAACCGGTCCTTGGATGCTTGATTCCAGTCTGGGAAAGACATGGCTTGGGAGTTCGGACTGGACTGTTCCGATGAGGCACAGGGTCAGAGCTAATTTGCATATAGCCAGTGTCTAACCCAGGGTGGTGTGGAGTGCACAAAAACGATGGATTTAGGCCCAGATCCTTGTACTGGGTTGAATGTATGACATTGTTCTACATTCTGTCCATCAACTGTGTTTTTTGCAATTTTCACCCCGAGTTTGCTGGGTATACTCAGACGTGAGTCCCAGGCTCTCCACACCACTGGAGTCAAGCTATCCAGGCTGAAGAAGGCTGATAGCCAGAAACCGGTCCTTGGATGCTTGATTCCGGTCTGGGAAAGACATGGCTTGGTAGTTCGGACTGGACTGTTCCCATGAGGCACAGGGTCAGAGCTGATTTGTATATAGCCAGTGTCTAACCCAGGGTGGTGTGGAGTGCAAAAAACGATGGATTTAGGCCCAGATCTTTGTACTGGGTTGAATGTATGACATTGTTCTAAATTCTGTCCATCAACTGTGTTTTTTGCAATTTTCACCCCAAGTGTGCTGGGTATACTCAGACGTGAGTCCCAGGCTCTCCACACCACTGGAGTCAAGCTATCCAGGCTGAAGAAGGCTGATAGCCAGAAACCGGTCCTTGGATGCTTGATTCCGGTCTGGGAAAGACATGGCTTGGTAGTTCGGACTGGACTGTTCCCATGAGGCACAGGGTCAGAGCTGATTTGCATATAGCCAGTGTCTAACCCAGGGTGGTGTGGAGTGCAAAAAAATGATGGATTTAGGCCCAGATCCTTGTACTGGGTTGAATGTATGACATTGTTCTACATTCTGTCCATCAACTGTGTTTTTTGCAATTTTCACCCCGAGTGTGCTGGGTATACTCAGACATGAGTCCCAGGCTCTCCACACCACTGGAGTCAAGCTATCCAGGCTGAAAAAGGCTGATAGCCAGAAACCGGTCCTTGGATGCTTGATTCCGGTCTGGGAAAGACATGGCTTGGTAGTTCGGACTGGACTGTTCCCATGAGGCACAGGGTCAGAGCTGATTTGCATATAGCCAGTGTCTAACCCAGGGTGGTGTGGAGTGCAAAACAACGATGGATTTAGGCCCAGATCCTTGTACTGGGTTGAATGTATGACATTGTTCTACATTCTGTCCATCAACTGTTTTTTGCAATTTTCACCCCGAGTGTGCTGGGTATACTCAGACGTGAGTCCCAGGCTCTCCACACCACTGGAGTCAAGCTATCCAGGCTGAAGAAGGCTGATAGCCAGAAACCGGTCCTTGGATGCTTGATTCCGGTCTGGGAAAGACATGGCTTGGTAGTTCGGACTGGACTGTTCCCATGAGGCACAGGGTCAGAGCTGATTTGCATATAGCCAGTGTCTAACCCAGGGTGGTGTGGAGTGCAGAAAAATGATGGATTTAGGCCCAGATCCTTGTACTGGGTTGAATGTATGACATTGTTCTACATTCTGTCCATCAACTGTGTTTTTTGCAATTTTCACCCTGAGTGTGCTGAGTATACTCAGACGTGAGTCCCAGGCTCTCCACACCACTGGAGTCAAGCTATCCAGGCTGAAGAAGGCTAATAGCCAGAAACCGGTCCTTGGATGCTTGATTCCAGTCTGGGAAAGACATGGCTTGGGAGTTCGGACTGGACTGTTCCGATGAGGCACAGGGTCAGAGCTAATTTGCATATAGCCAGTGTCTAACCCAGGGTGGTGTGAAGTGCACAAAAACGATGGATTTAGGCCCAGATCCTTGTACTGGGTTGAATGTATGACATTGTTCTACATTCTGTCCATCAACTGTGTTTTTTGCAATTTTCACCCCGAGTGTGCTGGGTATACTCAGACGTGAGTCCCAGGCTCTCCACACCACTGGAGTCAAGCTATCCAGGCTGAAGAAGGCTGATAGCCAGAAACCGGTCCTTGGAGGCTTGATTCCGGTCTGGGAAAGACATGGCTTGGTAGTTCGGACTGGACTGTTCCCATGAGGCACAGGGTCAGAGCTGATTTGTATATAGCCAGTGTCTAACCCAGGGTGGTGTGGAGTGCAAAAAACGATGGATTTAGGCCCAGATCTTTGTACTGGGTTGAATGTATGACATTGTTCTAAATTCTGTCCATCAACTGTGTTTTTTGCAATTTTCACCCCAAGTGTGCTGGGTATACTCAGACGTGAGTCCCAGGCTCTCCACACCACTGGAGTCAAGCTATCCAGGCTGAAGAAGGCTGATAGCCAGAAACCGGTCCTTGGATGCTTGATTCCGGTCTGGGAAAGACATGGCTTGGTAGTTCGGACTGGACTGTTCCCATGAGGCACAGGGTCAGAGCTGATTTGCATATAGCCAGTGTCTAACCCAGGGTGGTGTGGAGTGCAAAAAAATGATGGATTTAGGCCCAGATCCTTGTACTGGGTTGAATGTATGACATTGTTCTACATTCTGTCCATCAACTGTGTTTTTTGCAATTTTCACCCCGAGTGTGCTGGGTATACTCAGACATGAGTCCCAGGCTCTCCACACCACTGGAGTCAAGCTATCCAGGCTGAAAAAGGCTGATAGCCAGAAACCGGTCCTTGGATGCTTGATTCCGGTCTGGGAAAGACATGGCTTGGTAGTTCGGACTGGACTGTTCCCATGAGGCACAGGGTCAGAGCTGATTTGCATATAGCCAGTGTCAAACCCAGGGTGGTGTGGAGTGCAAAACAACGATGGATTTAGGCCCAGATCCTTGTACTGGGTTGAATGTATGACATTGTTCTACATTCTGTCCATCAACTGTTTTTTGCAATTTTCACCCCGAGTGTGCTGGGTATACTCAGACGTGAGTCCCAGGCTCTCCACACCACTGGAGTCAAGCTATCCAGGCTGAAGAAGGCTGATAGCCAGAAACCGGTCCTTGGATGCTTGATTCCGGTCTGGGAAAGACATGGCTTGGTAGTTCGGACTGGACTGTTCCCATGAGGCACAGGGTCAGAGCTGATTTGCATATAGCCAGTGTCTAACCCAGGGTGGTGTGGAGTGCAAAAAAATGATGGATTTAGGCCCAGATCCTTGTACTGGGTTGAATGTATGACATTGTTCTACATTCTGTCCATCAACTGTGTTTTTTGCAATTTTCACCCCGAGTGTGCTGGGTATACTCAGACGTGAGTCCCATGCTCTCCACACCACTGGAGTCAAGCTATCCAGGCTGAAGAAGGCTGATAGCCAGAAACCGGTCCTTGGATGCTTGATTCCGGTCTGGGAAAGACATGGCTTGGTAGTTTGGACTGGACTGTTCCCATGAGGCACAGGGTCAGAGCTGATTTGCATATAGCCAGTGTCTAACCCAGGGTGGTGTGGAGTGCAAAACAACGATGGATTTAGGCCCAGATCCTTGTACTGGGTTGAATGTATGACATTGTTCTACATTCTGTCCATCAACTGTGTTTTTTGCAATTTTCACCCCGAGTGTGCTGGGTATACTCAGACAAGAGTCCCAGGCTCTCCACACCACTGGAGTCAAGCTATCCAGGCTGAAGAAGGCTGATAGCTAGAAACCGGTCCTTGGATGCTTGATTCCGGTCTGGGAAAGACATGGCTTGGTAGTTTGGACTGGACTGTTCCCATGAGGCGCAGGGTCAGAGCTGATTTGCATATAGCCAGTGTCTAAACCAGGGTGGTGTGGAGTGCAAAAAAATGATGGATTTAGGCCCAGATCCTTGTACTGGGTATGACATTGTTCTACATTCTGTCCATCAACTGTGTTTTTTGCAATTTTCACCCCGAGTGTGCTGGGTATACTCAGACGTGAGTCCAAGGCTCTCCATACCACTGGAGTCAAGCTATCCAGGCTGAAGAAGGCTGATAGCCAGAAACCGGTCCTTTAAAGCTTGATTACGGTCTGGGAAAGACATGGCTTGGTAGTTCGGACTGGACTGTTCCCATGAGGCACAGGGTCAGAGCTGATTTGCATATAGCCAGTGTCTAACCCAGGGTGGTGTGGAGTGCAAAACAACAATGGATTTAGGCCCAGATCCTTGTACTGGGTTGAATGTATGACATTGTTCTACATTCTGTCCATCAACTGTTTTTTGCAATTTTCACCCCGAGTGTGCTGGGTATACTCAGACGTGAGTCCTAGGCTCTCCACACCACTGGAGTCAAGCTATCCAGGCTGAAGAAGGCTGATAGCCAGAAGCCGGTCCTTGGATGCTTGATTCCGGTCTGGGAAAGACATGGCTTGGTAGTTCGGACTGGACTGTTCCCATGAGGCACTGGGTCAGAGCTGATTTGCATATAGCCAGTGTCTAACCCAGGGTGGTGTGGAGTGCAAAAAAACGATGGCTTTAGGCCCAGATCCTTGTACTGGGTTGAATGTATGACATTGTTCTACATTCTGTCCATCAACTGTGTTTTTTGCAATTTTCACCCTGAGTGTGCTGGGTATACTGAGACGTGAGTCCCAGGCTCTCCACACCACTGGAGTCAAGCTATCCAGGCTGAAGAAGGCTGATAGCCAGAAACCGGTCCTTGGGTGCTTGATTCCGTTCTGGGAAAGACATGGCTTGGTAGTTCGGACTGGACTGTTCCCATGAGGCACAGGGTCAGAGCTGATTTGTATATAGCCAGTGTCTAACCCAGGGGGGTGTGGAGTGCAAAAAAAAACAATGGATTTAGGCCCAGATCCTTGTACTGGGTTGAAAGTATGACATTGTTCTACATTCTGTCCATCAACTGTGTTTTTTGCAATTTTCACCCCGAGTGTGCTGGGTATACTCAGACGTGAGTCCCAGGCTCTCCACACCACTGGAGTCAAGCTATCCAGGCTGAAGAAGGCTGATAGCTAGAAACCGGTCCTTGGATGCTTGATTCCGGTCTGGGAAAGACATGGCTTGGTAGTTCGGACTGGACTGTTCCCATGAGGCACAGGGTCAGAGCTGATTTGCATATAGCCAGTGTCTAACCCAGGGTGGTGTGGAGTGCAAAAAAACGATGGATTTAAGCCCAGATCCTTGTACTGGGTTGAATGTATGACATTGTTCTACATTCTGTCCATCAACTGTGTTTTTTGCAATTTTCACTCCGAGTGTGCTGGGTATACTCAGACGTGAGTCCCAGGCTCTCCACACCACTGGAGTCAATCTATCCAGGCTGAAGAAGGCTGATAGCCAGAAACCAGTCCTTGGATGCTTGATTCCGGTCTGGGAAAGACATGACTTGGTAGTACGGACTGGACTGTTCCCATGAGGCACAGGGTCAGAGCTGATTTGCATATAGCCAGTGTCTAACCCAGGGTGGTGTGGAGTGCAAAAAACTGATGGATTTAGACCCAGATCCTTGTACTGGGTTGAATGTATGACATTGTTCTACATTCTGTCCATCAACTGTGTTTTTTGCAATTTTCACCCCGAGTGTGCTGGGTATACTCAGGAGTGAGTCCCAGGCTCTCCACACCACTGGAGTCAAGCCATCCAGGCTGAAGAAGGCTGATAGCCAGAAACCGGTCCTTGGATGCTTGATTCCGGTCTGGGAAAGACATGGCTTGGTAGTTCGGACTGGACTGCTCCCATGAGGCACAGGGTCAGAGCTGATTTGCATATAGCCAGTGTCTAACCCAGGGTGGTGTGGAGTGCAAAAAAATGATGGATTTAGGCCCAGATACTTGTACTGGGTTGAATGTATGACATTGTTCTACATTCTGTCCATCAACTGTGTTTTTTGCAATTTTCACCCCGAGTGTGCTGGGTATACTCAGACGTGAGTCCCAGGCTCTCCACACCACTGGAGTCAAGCTATCCAGGCTGAAGAAGGCTGATAGCCAGAAACTGGTCCTTGGATGCTTGATTCCGTTCTGGGAAAGACATGGCTTGGTAGTTCGGACTGGACTGTTCCCATGAGGCACAGGGTCAGTGCTGATTTGCATATAGCCAGTGTCTCACCCAGGGTGGTGTGGAGTACAAAGAAACGATGGATTTAGGCCCATATCCTTGTACTGGGTTGAATGTATGACATTGTTCTACATTCTGTCCATCAACTGTGTTTTTTGCAAATTTTCACCCCGAGTGTGCTGGGTATACTCAGACGTGAGTCCCAGGCTCTCCACACCACTGGAGTCAAGCTATCCAGGCTGAAGAAGGCTGATAGCTAGAAACCGGTCCTTGGATGCTTGATTCCGGTCTGGGAAAGACATGGCTTGGTAGTTCGGACTGGACTGTTCCCATGAGGCACAGGGTCAGAGCTGATTTGCATATAGCCAGTGTCTAACCCAGGGTGGGGTGGGGTGCAAAAAAACGATGGATTGAGGCCCAAATCCTTGTACTGGGTTGAATGTATGACATTGTTCTACATTCTGTCCATCAACTGTGTTTTTTGCAATTTTCACACTAGCCTGGCTGGTGACAAAAGTGCTACAGAATGTATCTGAGGAAGTCTTGCGCCTGGGCCAATAATAAAGTGGGACAAGCTTTGCAAAGGTGTAGTCTTGGCCCAAGTGCCCTGCCAGGGGAATTTCGTGAGGCAGCTCCATAAATAAGGCTCTGTAGAATTGGGGGCGTACCAGGGCACTCGCACAAGTGGTCTCCCTGTCCTGATGGATAACCGCATGCTGAGGCTTTAATCCACAATCTACGCAGTAGTCAACATTTTGGCCTGTATCGACTCATTAGCCCACCTTGGATGGTGAATCGAAACTCAATGAGCACTATCTTCTAGTATATATTATAAAAAAGGAAAACAGTCTTCCAAAAAGGCCTACCACACTGGTCGCCATCTTTTAGCCATAACAGCCAGTGTTCATGGTAATAATCTTTAAGAAATGGTTGCTTTTTCTTGAAGGTTTCATTCTTCTTTTTCACCTTGCACATGAGCACTCTTATGTTCACCTTTCCGTGCACTACTGTCTTACCTGTACCACCAAGAAGGCAGACAAGCTGCCATTCTCATCACACCTCACAGTGGCACATAGATTGGAAAGGGAGCTGTACAAAAAGGCCACTAACTTGGGTTCTATGCCCAGATCCAGAAAGAAGACCATAGATTGGATCTATTAACTCGGTTGAAACCTGAGGTAAGATCCATGAAAGCCAAGAGCAGGCAACCCCTCTTGGCTACCTTGTATTTTCCCACAATCTCCTGCAAGTTGACACTCTTGTCCAGCATACTGCTCCCCTGTCTAAAGCCATATTGTAGCTCAGATATTATGTTGGTGTTATCAAGTCAGGAAATTAAATGGCCCCGGACAACATCCCCCATAAGTGTTTGCTGCAGAATCTAAGATGGAAATGGGGCGAAAACAGAGTGGGTCATCACTCGCTCCTTTTTTAAAGATAAGAAAAATAATGACACTGAACCAGGAGGAAGGGAAACCATGAGTAAGTGTCTTGAACAGGTTTGGGGGTTTGCTTTATAAAGGCCTGGGGTCCGGCCCAGCACTTTCCCTCCGGCCATAGCAGAGATGGCTTTAAATACTTCATCTATGCTAAAGATCGGTGATGAGATGTCCCTCCCTGGCACCAACAGGATATCTGAGCCCTCCACATCCCGCCGATGTACATACCCTCAAAATGAGAGACACATTTATCAAGAGCGATAGTGCAGTCCACCCTGGAATTTGCCAATCCTTCAAAGAAGGGTCAGTTTATAATCTCCAGAAATTTGGTACTGTTAGTTATCATACAGCTTTGCAATAGTTCCGCCCAGGCCTGCTTCTTGATTTCCTTTTTACTCTGCAGTATCGCTAGTCTATACACATTCCTGCATGCCCGTGATCTTATTCCCATCCATGTGCCGCTGCTTCAAGGCAGTCATTAGGTTCCTATGAGTCCTGAAGCAGCTACCATTAAACTACCTTTTCTCTCTATTGTTCCTATGTTTGCCATGGGACAAATGAATTGAGGCAATCTGCTCATGAATTCTGCTAAAGGCATCAAGATATTCCTGCGTGCCATGTTCTAGGCATACTGCAATGTCTCCCGCATTCACTGTAAAGAGTTTTTCTAAGAATACCCCTGGTATCACCCTGTCCCAATTCAACCTCTCAGCCTGGTCCTTAGTACTAAGGATGCTATTCGGCAGACTTCGTTTTTACCTTGCTATCCATGTCTATTTCCAAGACCAAAATTCCAAAATGGTACAGACCAGGTCCAGCTTTATGGAAATATGGTCACTAAAATGATTCCAAGTTACAGTGAGAGATTTAACTAAGGAGGCCAGAGGAGCAGATCAAATAATGAAATCAATTGTAGAAGAGCAGCCCCTACAATAAAAGAAGGAATAGATTCACCCTCCCCTTTCTGTTCCACACAGTACACGTTTTTAGCCACCAGTAACTCCTCGAACAAGTTACCTTGCTCTGAATGTTCCAAATGCCCTACCACAGGAATTAAATCTAATGGTCCTTTTACAAAAAAGCTGCCTTGCTGACATAGATGTACATTAAAGTCACCCAGTATTATGACCTGGTGATAGGCAGTCCTTTTCTCCCCATAGGTTTCCAGAAACTTCACTTCAACACACGGATGTGTTCAGTTTCTGTGTACCTGTCAAAGGAACTGTAATTCACCACCAACAAGGGGGAGATTATTTTTAAACACCAACTCAACAGCAACATATTTGGTAAGTTATTTTCCACCAGGGTAGAAGTGCAGTGGATCTTCAGGGAGACTAGAATAGGAAGACCACCCTTAGCAAACCCCCGGGAGAAGGGGACGCAACCTTTAAAAATGACAAAAATCCATCTATATAAAAAGATTTTTGGGTGTCCCAAGTTTACTGCATGTTCACCATGTGAGGTCCCCCAAGGCATTCCAACCATCTTAAATCATCTCTTTTTTTCTTCAGCCCAGCGATATTCCATGTCATAACCTTCAGTGAGGGGTTGTGGGGACTCAAGGTTTTGAACAAGCCGATATCAACACCCGATATAGGGCTAATGAGACAAGCGTGTTGTGATGTCAGTCAGTTATTCTCGTCCATCCTGCACAAAGCGCAAACCTGTTATCAAGTGTTAATCCCATCCTAGGGACCTCTCTCTGAGCTGTCACTTGGGACCTTGTGACAGACCGACTTGTGCTAGCTGACCTGAAAGAATGGGGGGGATATAAATACAGTAGGGAAAAAATCCTGATCCTCGTAGCCTTGTCTTGTTTGAGGAAACTACTCTGTACAAGGGCTTTAGTAAATCTAGGGTGCCTCTGATCAATTACAATACAATCTCTCTCAATATTCTTCTTCACAACCCGTCCCATCCATCCAACTCTTCTTGCCATTATGACTTGGAGGACAAGAGATGCCCATTTACTAGAGTGTTATCGCACCAATGCTTTACCTTAAGCATTAGGTCTGCCCTGGTCACCCTCACACCTTGCTTAGTAGGTGATACCCCTGTTAGAGTACCAACCAAGGGTGCTTATTTGGGGGAGTTGTGGCATCATCCATCCATGTTGTATGTGACTTGTTCAAGATAGATGCCTTTTGTACGCTACCCCTGGGCTAGACTGTACCTAAATAGGTGTCCTCCTGCCCAGAGGCACTTATGATCTGGACAACTCGATGTGACCCATTCCCACTCAGACCACCAATAAGGATGGCATGTCATTCTGGTCCCCTGACACAGTATGGCTAAACCCTCCCATTGCATCCCCAGGACCAACATAATCATCACCTTCCTGCCCTTTAGATACAACGACCACATCCTTGTAATTGGCAGCACTTGTACTGGGACACTAGTGTTGACATAACTTTGCCTCAATCCCCTCTAAGCGCAACAGAATGGGTGCCAGCAGACATTTTAGCAGTGCCTCAAACTTTGTGAAAAACTTGTCCACGGCCTGGTCCATTTTACAGTCAGCATCCATATCCAAGGAAACACCCAACCCTTTTATTTATTTGGTGGTTCAACAGGGGGCGTAATGGCTCCAACTAGTGAGTCCTCCGCAGCTGATATGTGAGTAACAACAGGGAGTAGCATTTCCCCAGGTGATTTACTGGCCACAGACTCAGTGTCAATTTGGGGAAGCAAGCAGAGTTTGCTTATTGAAGTCTCCGGGTAGATTCTCCTTTCTGTCAAGTCAATTTCTTAAGAAATTACACTCACTGCCCTCACCAGAAAAAAATCTATAGTGGTGATTGTACCTATCCCCGAGGTGTCAGTCCTCAGCTTGATTTTACCCAGAGCGATCCTCATATAACTGGAATGGAGAGCTGTTCAACTTTACCTTACAGGCGAAAGAGGGGTATCCCAACCCAGCCTCTATCTGGCTGTGACAGGCTAAGATGGGCCCGTCTTGCCCTGGTCTTCTCCCAGGCATGCGCCCAGGCTCGACCCATGCATATCCTGTGCTGAGGGATGCCTCCGATGTTTTAATGGTGCACCTGCACCCATGAGGGGCCTGGGCAGCTAGAGAAGCTGGAAGACGTAGTCCCATCCCAGCAGGAATCCTAGGCCTTAAAAACACACATTCAAACATTTGAGGCAACTTATTTTTAAGAAACAAAAAACTGCAACCAAAAACTACTAATTCACAAAAAATGGGAAATTGTGCTCAGACCAAGTCTCCGGAGGTCAGTAACCCCTGAATGTTTTGACTTGCTCACCTCAGACCTTCAATCAGCTCAGCACAGAAGATCGAAAACAAATAGTTTCACAGGCGAATTGGTGCACTTGCTTCACGACTGTGACCAGTCTAAACCCATTTATTTGGTTTTTCCTGCTCTCCGCATAGAAATGATGTTCTTGCAAAAATGTTTGTAATGTCAATTTGTAGTTTAATTGATAGGTATTCGCAAAATGCTGTAGACTGTTTATTCCTTTTTTGGGCACCAATTTTGAAATAGTTAGTGATTTGGGAGATTCATCGATATAGTTATATTTCCAGTTTAACTGCCAGTGCACTGGTACCTAACAGGACTGTGACTTTCGCTTAGTTATTGTCTGCGTGATAATCACGAGGTGGAACATCTGTTATTTCAGCTTTACATAGAAATGCATTCACATTTTCGTCAAGTACAACCTACCATTTTTTATAACTTTATGGTTTGTAATTTTACTGAACCATCAATTTTGAAAGCTATGAACTTCTCCATAAATCAAATGCAGTAAAACTGCTAAGTTTGAGCAAATTCAGGGCTATGCAACCAGGTTTTATAGATCATTTTGACACATTCCTTACTTTTTGCCAAACTTTGTGAAGCATTCACGATATTATAATATTTCAGCATTAGGAATCGTTGAAAGACTTTCTAATGTTCCTAGTATATTCTGTACCTTTCCCTAATGGGCGTCTGTCAAACTGAATGACACTCGTATCTTATCAACAGCATATTTAAAATGACTATATTGCTCTGTTTGTTATTTACACTTATACAGAAAAATATGCAACAGGCTAGAACACCACATGGTTTATCTCCCTCTATAGGCTAGTGAATTATCGAAATGTAAAACCACTGTTTTGGTACAAATGTGCAAAAAAATAAATCAAAGAGTGTGTTGAATTCAGCAGAATAGCTTCTCATTTAATTCTTTGTCCGATCTGAATATCAAGGTTGCTTGTCAGGACGCCGAAAAGTGCTACATATTAATCAGATTATTGAGGCACGCCTACGAACGGTCCTTACCTCTTCCTGTGGACGAAGCCATCCATTGAAGGTCCTGTTGGAAGTAAGCGGGTGGGAAGCAGTAGATGGCAGCCTTGCTTTGACGGATCTGCTGTCTTTTCTTGTATGAATAAAGTTTTATATCCAGTTCAAATGATACACTAGCAGAGCATGAGAAAGAATCACTGAGGGTGGGTTAGAAAAAAGGTGAAACTGCGGGCCTGTCGGATTGTATGATGTGGTCTAGTGGTTGGGGTGGAGTTAAGAGGGAGGAGCAGGAACGGGAGGAGCCAGGGACAGGAACCACGACAGTTAGAGTAGGGACAGGGTCAGGAGAGGATGTAAGAATAAAGCTCTCAGAAACATAAAGAATTGTCTGTCGTTATTGCCACTACGACATGACAACTGGCGACGAGGGTGGGATGAGGTGACCTGCCATCCCCTGCAGAACAAGGAAGAAGCCCTGTCCCGGGCACCAGCAAGGACGTGGTCGCCGTCGCGACTCGTGTGCCCCCACGAAGCCGCCGCCCATAGACTGAGGGCAGCGGTAAATGAGTAGCCCCACGATCAGGTGATCGTGTAGAGCCCCCGCATGACCAGCGTGGCTGAGCGCTGCAGCCACAGCCCCGAGAGCGCTGGTTCGCGCCAAAACAGCTCGAGTGCACCAGGAGTACCCCTGGAGGGATTGAGGTTAAAGAGGAAACTGGGAGCCCACCCCAGCCCTCCTGAAGCGCCCTGAGGAGTGAGGGGTGTCCTGAGAAGCGAGGGACCCCTGTGGAGGCGCCGGAAGAAAAGCGCCGATTTTGCTGACATCGGGGCTCACCCCCGATGCGTGAGAGACGGCACGTGGACAAAAGGAAGACGTCGGGAGTTTATCCCTGGCCTACCTGAAGTGTGGAATGTGGCCAAAGATCGTGGACTGCCCTGGAAAAGACCTGCTGGGCATGTAAGAGGCTCCCGGTGAGTGTCTGGTGTGAATCGGTGAGCTGGAGACTGAATGTATCCGAAATCTCGTGGAGAGTGAGATTTCCGGGTGGCCATCTTGGAGTCAGGCGGGTTTTGTCCCAAACCCTGTTAAGTATCCAGAGCGGCCATTTTGAGGTCAGGCAGGCAGAGGTGGAAACAAGCATTGGCGACTGTGATGAAGTAAACATTGGCAACTGTAAATGAAACAAGCATTGGTGACTAACAAAACAAGCATTGGCGAATGCAAGTGAAGAATAATAAAGCGCTGAAAAGACGACAAACAAGCACATGCAAATGCAAGAAGCGGTCTAAGAAGACAGGCATTGATAAAGACAAGGAGAGATATAGTACAACAAGCATTGGCAAATGCGAGAGAACAAGCATTGGTATACGTAAAGCAACAAGTATTAGTAAATGTGAAAGACCAAACACTGGTAAGTGTAAAGAAGCAGATGCATAAGCCTAAGCGAGTGCCCGAGATTAACAAAGATAACGTCGATTACGACCAGAGGAGGACCGAACTGCAGAAGACAGTTCCAAATCAGCGAAGAACGCATCGAATGTAATCAATGAATGCGAATGAGCAACGTGACGTGAAAGGAGCCAAGGGTCAACAAACATAGCGAACACTGGCAAGTACAAGAAACGCGCTGAAAACAAGCTCAAGTCTGCACAAACTGTGAATGCGACAAACACAAGCAGTGAGGAAGCCTTCTCTCATCAGCAAAGGGAGTGGAGGACCTGTGCTAGTCCAGAAGAGATGCATGAATGAATAAGACGCCAAATGTGTCAGGCGTCATCGTGAAAGAGCCCTCAATCACCTGCAGCTAACATACGACTCTAAAGAAAGGAAGCCACGAGTCACGCACAGGTTGTTGAGTGGTAGCCCACCTGAACTCCAGAAATCCAAGTTCACTCAATTTCGAAATCATGAAATTCAAGCCTTGCTCATTGAAGCCTACCGAGACAGTCGCACTAAGGGCGGACAGAACACAGTAGTCACCCTGGAGTGGCGAACCTTCCCAACATCGAAGGAGATGACTAGACACAGAATCTCAGGCGAAGAAGGTCAGCAAATAAGACTGGAGGCAAAGTGAACAATCCTGCGACGGTAGTAGACGAAACCTTTCCTCCATCATGGCGGGGGTAAATGCAACCCATCGGTCCAATCTCTGCATTGAAGTACCACCCCCAGTGCAACAGACTGACAGTCAGAGTTTGGGTCTCAAATGGAACCGGTGGCTGGAATCACTGGACGATTTTCTTGAGGCAATTGGTGAGCGAAGAGACAGAAAATGTCTGATGCTACTCCTTCAACTGGTCGGTCATGAGGGCCGACGCTTAATCAGAACATTTCCCAAAAGGGACACAGAGAGCTATGAAAGACTCCAAGTTAAGTTACGTGCCCATTTCCATGCACAGGTGGAAGTGGATCATGCTCGCATCGCTTTCAATACAGCACAGCAGGAACCAGGAGAACCATTGCCGAAATTTATCACCCGGTTGCTAAGTCTGGTACCCTGCTGCTATTTCAATACATTTACAAATGAAGAAGCAGTTCGGCTCCGGATAATCGAAGGCTGTTCAAGCGCAGACACAAAGCGCAAGATTCTTCAGGAACAGTGGTCGCTAAAGAGAATCATCAGAGGGGCCGAGGTTGGAGTGCGGATGAAAGCAAAAGACTTGTCGAAAGACATGCACTCGAATGCAAGACACATGGATGTCTGGAGAGAGACATCCCGCATGTCTGGGGGCAAGGCCCAGGAAACAAACAAAACTGAAAAGAAGGCGGGTGAATCAGAGCCAAGACGAAACAAGAGACACAGCGTCATGGAACACCCCAAGTCACCATCACAACAGACCAGGATGAATCAGGATTGCAAAAGCGACACTGATACAACCTCACGGAGTTACTCAACCTCAAGGAGTCAGTCAACCGATGATGAAAATGGTTATGAAGCAGACGAAGTGTCAAGCGGGTCAGATCACACCCATGGACAAGATGACAGATTGCTCAAGAAGAGGGCAAGCAAGACAAACTACAGAAGACAGGACCAGTCCCGTCAACGCCGGAAATCGGCACACGAACATCCCCGGGCATCCTCCCGCTATGCACCAAAGTCTATAGATGAGTCCGAGGAAGCATCAATCAGCGAGACATATCACCCCAATGGCACGGACGTCAGCACGCCTAGCGAACGAGAAGAAGAAACCAACCACATGAGGAGTGGTAAGTCACTCAGACACCGAAAAGGGAGGGGCACGTGCACGCAAGACAGTTGTGTCAATAAGAAAACGGAGAAGGGACAAGTGATGTCCCGTGAAAAGGGTAAAGACCAAATGCTCCGAGATCAAACTAAAGAAGTAAATGTGTGGTTAGCAAACAATCTCTCCATCGCAACAACACAAAAGACACATAAAGAGACGTACCCAAAGGAATGCTCCGTAGATAGCTCCGACTCCAGGAGCATGTCATCCCAAACCACCGACTCAATAAACTTATCAGTCACGATGCCCTCAAAGGAACGTTCTCAAAAGGAATCGGCGAACGACTCCTCCGAGTCGGAAAATATGTCTGTCCGATCATTCAGGTCAACAAAATCATGGTCCCGACCACGTCCATGGCATCAATCACCCGAACGCATGACAGAACCAAAGGACAACATGTCACATCAGTCATCGCCATTTCAAGACATGAGTAATATGCCGTCACCCCTGACGGGGTCAGCGAGGCTGACTAAAAGAACTGACGGAAGGAAAACAAAGAGATGGGACAGTATCTACCAAGTGGAAAAGGATTATCCTGTCACCCCGGGAGGAGGACCAAAAGTGGTGACAGAGATAGACTGTCACCGAATGAGAGAGAAACAGGTACATGACCGGATGGTCAGGGGTTTCGCCAGTCTCAAACACGAGTGGGAGAGGGAGAGACAAACAGAGGCAGCAAACGAGTCCAAGAATCAAGACAGGACACCTATTTCAGATAGTACATTAACGTCTGGCATGCCTGACGGTGAACAGAAGAACAGTGCTGCTCCCAACCTGACAAGACAAAGAGAAATAACCTTACAGGTGGGAGCTCGGAAGAAGACCGGAACATTGTCCACTCCCGAAGGAGATCAACCGTCAACAGAACAAGAGTCACCAAGGGCTCGGAAGAAGACCGGAACATTGTCCACTCCCGAAGGAGATCAACCGTCAACAGAACAAGAGTCACCAAGGAAAGCAGACTGCCACTGCCGAGCTGAGCCAGTAGCAGTCACACAACATGAAAGAACCATGATAACTGCGGAACCGGATACTAAACAGCCTACACATAATGGGTTGCATTCTCAAAAGTGCACTCCCGTAGTCAAGGATGTCTTGGTTAAGACACCGGAAAGATTGATCAATGTCAGGACCACCACGGATTCGACACTACTGATGCTTGAAGAACAAGCTGTCCGCCAACCCGTGTGGTGGATTGAAGAATTGCGAACACTGTGGAAATTAAGTTCATTTTGTTAAGAAGGGGGGAGATGTCGGATTGTATGATGTGGTCTAGTGGTTGGGGTGGAGTTAAGAGGGAGGAGCAGGAACGGGAGGAGCCAGGGACAGGAACCACGACAGTTAGAGTAGGGACAGGGTCAGGAGAGGATGTAAGAATAAAGCTCTCATAAACATAAAGAATTGTCTGTCGTTATTGCCACTACGACATGACAGGGCCTTCGTTCTCATCAACAAATATCACAGTTTGATTATATCAAATTGCACCCTGCACTAAATATGCGGCTTATGTCGACTAAAAAGAAGTCCCTGACTACTGTAGTTGAAGACAAGGACCTTCCCGTCTTCTCATCCTCTTCACCTATAGACTGACCCGCCCAGCCCACTGCCTCCTCACCCAACCGCCTCATGTGCTTACCTGCACGGGTTGTGCCTGCTTTCTATATGCAAATTCTTCAACACGAGTATTGAGACTTGGCAGGTGTGAAAATACTATTCACTGTGTGAATTTTAAAAGTATAAGGTTGATAGAGCCAAACTTGGGCCATGCCTTATTATCCAAGTTCGGCAAGGATGGTCTTTTATTTGCATGCTAAAATTTGTCGAGGGGAAAAACAAAATGTTAAAATTATACTTACAATGTAGTTATGCTGTAAAGACCACAAACTCCGAATTCAATTTACGGATTTTTATTACATGGCCAAAAACAGTTGAATATAAACACACCGCAAAATCAATGAATATAGGTACAGGAAAATCAATACAGAACAAAATCTGCGCATATAATTGATTCGGCAAAAGAGACACAAAACTATGAACTCCAAGATTAGTACGCAACCCAAGATGAAGGCGGAGTCTAAGCCCCTTTTCATTAGGAAAGAAAGCATGAAATATCTTTCCCTACACTTCTCTCATTAATGAGGATTCTATGTGGCTCCCCTACCTCAGCTTATGAAGGTGACAACACGTGTAGACTTCCTAAGAAGTACTCACATTAAAATGGGTCAATTAGTTTAACCTATGGATCTCGTTCTTGAGGTGCTCTCTCTCCTCCGAAAATCTAGAAGTCTGCGTTTTCTGACCCTGCGCATAATACAACAAGCATTTGCAATGCAATAGGTCTCACAGTAATTAAGTTTGAGCTTTTGGCATTGCTAAATATTGCAACACTAATTTCAACAAAAGTCAATAAATTGTAGGCCAAAAAAAAGTTTATTTATTTTTGTAGCAATTGGTGGCATGCTGCACTTTAGATGAATATGTTTAAAAGTAAAGTGTGACATACTGCGATTGCTGCAATAGTTAATTGTGGATGCGTTAACAATTGATGTGTGCAGTGATGGCTAGTGGTGTGTGTGCCTGTAGAAATTGTGCACTGACAGCTGGTGGTGTGTGTGCCTGGTGAAAGCATGCACTGACAGCTGGTGGTGTATGTGTGCTTGGTGAAAGCGTGCACTGATGGCTGGTGGTGTGTGGATGACTGGTGAAAGTGGTCACTGACGTCTGGTGGTGTGTGCCTGGTGGAAGCATGCACTGATGGCTGGTGGTGTTTGTGCCCGGTGAAAGCCTATACTGACGACTGATGGTGTTTGTGTCTGGTGAAAGTGTGCACTGATGGTGTGGTGGTGTGTGGTGGTGTGGTGGTGTGTGGTTGTGATTGTGAGTGTGTATGTGGTTGTGTGTGTGTGTGTTGTTGTGTGGTTGTGTGTGTGTGTGGTTGTGTGTGGTTGTGTTTGTTGTTGTGTGTGTGGTTGTATGTGTGTGGTTGTGCGTGTGGTTGTGTGTGTGGTTGTGTGTGTGGTTGTGTGTCTGTGGTTGTATGTATGGTTGTGTGTGTGGTTGTGTTTGTTGTTGTATGGTTGTGTGTGTAGTGTGTGTGTGTGTAGTGTGTGTGTGTAGTGTGTGTGTGGTTGTGTGTGCTTTTGTGTTTGTGATTTTGTGTGTTTATGTGTGTGTGGCTGGTGCTGTCTTGTTCTCTGTCTCCCAACTGTCTACATGAACCTTCAATAGATTGTGATTTCTATCATACTTATCAACAAGCCATTGTAACAGCCACTGAAAGCCCTATGCCTGCTCACTTCACTCTCACAGAGAACAGAAGCACAGCCCTCATAAATGAAGGAGGAGACACACCCAGACAGAAGTGGGTATGAGGCAGTAGGTACCTCAGATATAGCTTACCGTTCTGGGAAATGTACGGTGATGGAAGACCAAAGAGAAGGGGGTCAGTGTGGGAATCAAATATGTATATTTTGAAATATAGGTACAAATTGTATCATGCTAGGGATTGGAGTGTGACACTAGACTAGTGGTCATAGTAGAGGCAGAGGCAAAATGACGTTTTCTTTATGGGAACGGAGGGGGCAGCCATTTACAATATGGGAAGCAGCAACAAACTAGCACTTTGGAAAAACTAAAGAAAAGATTGTCAGTGTGTGGTACTCGTGTGCTTTTGAAGCAGGACTCCGGGTAACTATTGCTGAAGAGGTTCGATGCCATGCACGGGATAGTGATAGTAGACTACTCCTGGTGTGGTAATATAGTGAACAACATGTGGGCACCAACAATATACATATCTTTATGCATTAAAAAATATAAAGCTATACACAGATATTAATCCATCTAGCCAGACAGAAAGACGGTTGATTGGACAGACAGGCGGAGGGTTGCAGGGGAACCGGGGAACAGACTGAAAGAAGAACCGATAGACATGCATAGATGGGCGGATGAATAGATGTATGGAAGGACAACGGACTGACAAAGACAAATAAATAACATTAAACTTATAGACAGAAGGGAGAGATAACTGGATTGACATATCAATGTACCAAAACATGGACAAAGGACAGCCACTAGACTGATAAATGAGTGAAAGGAATGGGTGGATACAGGAATTGTATAGAGAAGTACACAGAGAGGCATATCTACAGTAAAACATAACTGGGCCCTGCCCAGCCCCTGGCTGCCTGGATGCCTGCTGGACTGGGAGGCTGGAGGACTTTTCCTTGCTCTCACAGCTGTTATTATTCACACAGCTCTACACAGCTCTCCACAGCTCTGATGATGCACCTAACGCACAGAGCTGACGCAGGTATTATTTACTCAGCTCTGATGATGCACCTCAGGCACGGGCTCACAGCTGTTATTATTCACACAGCTCTGATGAAGCACCTCGGGTACAGGGCTGACGCAGTTATTACTCACACAGCTATGATGATGCACCTTAGGCACGGGCTGACGCAGTTATTATTCACACAGCTCTGATGATGCACCTCAGGCATTCATATGTGGATGCCTGTCGTGTTTTAGCTAGTTAAGCAGCAACATATAACAAAACACTAAACTCATAGGTACATAATAGCGTTATATTACAAATATATGTTCACATATGCCTGGATGTAAGGAAATCTCATCCTGTTTTTTTAACTCCCCATGCTGTCTCTCTGCTCAGCTTTTGCCTGGAGTTCATGAAAGACCGCATGGGATTCTCTCACAAGAACCGCAATTTTCAGTATTTTGCTACTTTGAATAAATGTGTTTAATGTCTATTTTTCTTTTTAAGTGTGTATTTACCTGTAAACATCAGTAAAAAGGGAAAACGGTGAGCTTTACTCATACTATAGGCAGTACTTTTAAAGGTGTCCTCCACTAGGCACCACGTCAAACACCGCACCTGTGCAGTGCTGTCCAGCACCTTATCTAGGATCTACCCCGCATACCACCTGTACCACAGCTGTCTGTTATGAGCACAGCCCCAAGGCCAAGAATAGAAGGCACGAAGACGAGGCTGAAATCCCTTCACCCTAAAAGATCCACATACCCATTACCTGTGTGGTTGTATGCAAACCAATGCCACAATACGTATCTCCTTTAAGTGCCATAAATTTACGTTACTTCAAATTAGGACTAAACCACTTTGTTTACGTATTTTAGCTTTTACTTCGCTTCCCGAGTATAATTCTATGCACTGTGTGAAGGGCAGCAACCTCCCCCAGAAATGTATTATTATGATAATCGTCATAATCATTAGAATTAATGATATTAGCTAAGTATTATAGAAAAAGTTCAAGAAATTCTCGGGGTGTCAATATTTACATTACTGTGTATTTCAGATGTGATTATTTTACAATCATACAGAATTCAGCCAATTGATTATTCCTATTACTTTAAATATTTGAATTGTAGTTAATAGACCGAGGAGGCTAGAAGGTGAACTAGATTTCAGTTGTTTTGATCTCCGCTGCCAGGTTGCCAATAGCTACATCTCACCACTAAGCACAAATTGGCAAGGTTTGTGTTGCAGAAAATGCCCCCGGAATCCCGCAGCGGCCGCACCGGAAGTCAGGCAAGGTCGCCTGAGACGGGGGCGGGACCGCGTCCAGACCGGATGAGGAGGCAGGCGGAGTAAATGCGTCTTGCGGCCCGGGGCTCCTGTGAGCAGTGGAGAGCCCCGGGGCTGCCAGCAGGAGGTTGCGCAAGTGTTGCGTGCTCCCTTGACCAAGAGGGAGCCCCAGGAAAGGAGCTGGCAAGAGCCGCAACGTGAACTTTGTGGAGGGGGCACGAGGCACATGCCCGGTGCCTGCCCCTGCCGCGTGCTGAGAGCGGAGTCCCCCGAGATTGGCCCGGTAAGTTTAAAAGGGCTGGGGGGGTCTCGGTGCACTCGTGTGTGTGTATGTGTGCGATGGCAGGGAGGGGGTAGGGGGGGCTTGGTGCGCGCGTGTGTGTATGTCTGCGGGGGGTGTGTCTCTGTACGTATGTGCATGCGTGCATGGGCGCTCGTGTGTGTGTCTCTGTGTGCGCATGCGTGGGTCTTGGAGCTTTCCAGGAGAGGAGACCGGAGCTTGCCACAGCGAGCGCGTTCGCGTGCGCGTGGCCTGCTCAATTCAGAGCGCACGGCCAGCTCCTGTCCCGTCTCCTGGAAAGCAGAGTCGGTCACAATAGGTCTCTGGCGAGACCGCGCTTTCGCGAGGTTCAACGCCACGAAACCTAAAAAAAGGATACATTAAGCCCCCCCTCCTAAATGCATCACATGACATAGTACTTCACTTTCAGACTTTGCGGCGAATTTCCATTCCTTCTTTAATTCAATCTTCTTTGCTTCTTGTGACCTTGGGGTGTAGACTTAATCACAAGACATATTCCAGCAATAGTTTCTGGAGTCAATTTATACTGCGGAATTCATGGAAATTTAGCATTGGGTTTGACCTGTATCTTCACAGGTTCAACACATTTGGTCTATCCAATGTCTTCACATGTAAAGTCCCATACCTTCGGTGAAACAGAATCTCTCAGATCATGTGGTAAATCTTCGATTGTAAAAACCACAAACAGTTCTGCACATAGATTCATATTTGCCAATTTAAAATCAGCTTCATCATCATAGGTTTGCAACTCCACACCTCTCGGAGTGCAAGAGATATTACTGTTTAATTTACATAATAGGTCTTGTCGGGATAGACAGACCGGGCTGGAAACACATACTACAAATTGATGTTTATCTTGAAAGGGTCCTATTGTCACAGGTAATTCAGTTGTCAAAGGGTTAATCATTTTCAAATTAGTTACTCCAACTACTTGGATCGATTTTCCTGACAAGGTTAAGTCTGGTACCACTTCTGTCCTTACCGTGGAGCGCCCAACTCCAGTGTCTAACAGGAAAGTAACAGGATTTCCGTTCACCTTTGCATCTACATATGGTCTGCTTTGATCCACTTCCAGGGCAGCACCCAAAGAGCATTCTCCCTGCTGCCCCCTCTGGTACTCATAGGGGTCTAGTAATTGTTCTGACCTGTCTTTTATCAAAAGCAAGGCATCTGCCTATATGTCTGATTATTCATGGGTATTTTAGGAGGTTGTGGTATTTGTATTTGGGACTCGCAGCTACCCCTATACATAGATTGGGGTCTTGTCGCAGTATTCAAGCCTTCTGACATCTGTCCCTCTCCTTCAAATTACAACTGATTTGCTGGGTTTGATCTACACTCGTGCTACCAGAGCCCAATTTTGTGACAAAGTGGCATGCTGTCTCACATTTTTGATTGGCCACCCACTCAGCTCCCATACCAACATCAGCATCTCTTTCTCTACCCTGTCTAGGTTGTGACACAATTTGTTGTTGGTTCATTCCTCTACCACTTCCTCTTCCTCGGCCTCCTTGCCCCCAATCCGGCCGTTCAGCATTTCTCAACTGTATGAACATTAACTTTTCCTTTGTCTTCTTTTGTGCTGCTTCTACTTGTTTGCTGCAATGCTTTGCATATCGCAAGATTTCTTCAACAGACTTGTTCTGCCAACATATCAAGTGGTGCTGTATCATTAAACTGATATCAGTTCTTAATCCTAACACAAATTTAGACACAAACTCTCCCATATCCTTGAGCTCCACAGTATCCAATCCACTATGTTGTTTGAATGCCACTAAAAGTCTTTCGTAATAGCCATTCTCACACTCCTTAGGGTCTTGGGTGGTACGATCAATTTTAAGCCAATCAACAGTCTGCGGCACAACTTTAGACTGCAACCATATAATCACTTGCTCATATTTCTTCATCACCTCAGCTGAAGGACCATTTGTCAATGCATCTCTAGCAGGTTCCGCAGTAGGCCAATCAACAGCAACCTTGCATGCAGTCTACAAATCACCACTATATCGAGCAATGTATTCAAATCAATCCACAACACTTTTGAGATCTTAACAAACCGATCAATTTGTTTATACCAATCAGCAGGCTTTTCCCTCAGCCGAGGGAAATCATTAGTGAAAGCCGCCAAATCATCCCCGCTCCATGGCACATATACATACCCTTCCTTCTGTACTTCCCTTAGGGGGAAATTCCTTGCTTCTCCTGTTCCTCCACCTGGAGGCAGAGTATCTCCCATAACTTTCTTGGTACTTTTCTTTTTGGCCCATCTTTCTTCCCATTTATCTAATGCTCTACATGGCCTCACTTCAATTATCAGATCTCTAATGTGTGCTTTTAATCCTGTGGTTTGCTTTTCCTCCAAATGCTGATCAGTGTAATTCAATCTACAGCTTCCCTGCATCAACTTTGTTTTTGTCAAATCCACCTCATGTCGTCTTGCTAGTTGTATCAATGCCTCATGAGCGCATTTGCTTTCTTTGTGACATCCTTGGCTATAAATGCAATTCGCTGGGATCATATGTTTCAATTCTTTCTATCAGCAGATTTCCGTCTATAACTTCATCTATCTCAATTTTCAATCTGAACACATCCAACAGTGGTGCCCTTATCACCATCTGTATCATTCTCTGACTCTGCTCACCTCCAGACTCTTCCCTGCCACAACTTTCTGTCCTTCTTGGAATTGCACCTTTCTCCATTCTCCACACTGGATGACTTTCTCTTTCACAACTTCGACTTCTCCAATGATTACCCTTCACAATCCTTGCGGTGGAAACGTTAATCTAGGGGTTTCTTGTCTCACCTACCGCTTCTCTCTTGGTAGCATTGACTCTCTCACTGGTTGAACCCACATTCTAAGATCTGATCTTGAATTTGCCAAAGCCCCTGTACATCTTCATTCTGACCCACTATCCATCTTTGACGGATCAGCAGTAGCTGGTAATGGGATACTAGTTGGCACTTGCCCCTGAACCATACCTGTTCCACTCATGTAAGACTACCCCCAGTCATTGTTTCTTCTTGTTCTCTTATCTGCTGTGATTGTCTTTCATCTACCCTATCATTAGAAGTATAATTTGAACCACCGGTCCAATTGTAAGCGGTATTGTTAATGAGTCTGGCAATTGTCTAGCACATGTACTTCCATTTTGCTCAGCATCCCCAAATACAGGACCTCTAGAGCCTCCTCGGATCCGGATTCCTACTGCCCCTCTCCCTCTTACTCCTGCTGCTGGTCTTCTGCACCTGTCTGATCTAACCTTGATGCTTCCCCAGGCTGCTGCATTCTTTCCTGCTCTGACTGGAATCACTAGTTGGAGGACGATCTGCTAACGACCGCTCTAAGAAGCTATCGTCCGTATCACTGTCTTCCTCCATCTTAGTCTGTCCTTCAAACCCACCTTTCAACAATCAAAATGGATGTAGGCGTTCTCCCTCTATAGTATCCACTCTCCACCGCTTCAACTGTGCATCCCACCTAGTGTCCTGATAAGCCTTAGATGCCCTTTTTATCCTTCCTTGTATAGCTTTCCTTCTTTTTGCTATTGCTGCTCTCATCCATGCATCCAACACTTCAAATTGCGTTGGTCTGGGTGGAGGCTTCAGAGCATTCATCATTGCTCTAAGCTGATACAACACCTCCATCTTAAACGACCCATAAAGAGGGAAAGCCAATTCACCCTCCTTTTCTGTGAGCTTGTGCCAATTTTGTAACCACACTATAGTATGGAGTCCATCATTGGTGGCCATATAATGTGCTGGGGTATCCTCCGGTGGAGCTTCTTCTCCCACCCGATACCACTCCTGTATCACCTCTACACATATCGCTCAACACCTTAAAACATCTCATTGTAAAAGTGGTCAATTGCAATCCAAAACACAATAATAAAACTGTGGACGAACTTTAACCAATCCCAGAGCGGCATTACACCAACCGACCAATCCCAGCGCTGCTTTTTCTGTCATCACAACTCCCTCCTTGCAGAGACTCACCCTCCTTTACAATTTCTCTTCCCACTCTCTCGCTCACACATTCATACACATGTAACTGTATAACCAAAGTTATTAACCAAGTAGCTGCTTCCTACTACAACCACAATACCTAACCATCACATAAATAAGTAATGGTCCGTTTTTTTACCAGATAGATAGGACACTCTCACTAGAACTTCCGCTGTAACCCCGACCGGCGTTGGGCACCCAATCGCTATGGTTCACCCCGGTACCTGAGGCTTACCACCGCGACATTACTCTTCATTCACAAAAAGTTCCCTACAACAAGTGGATCATCGATAGTGCTTTACGACACCCACAACTCAACTGGACAATTACATACCCTTATCCTGGGATCTTGGACTTCTCTTGAGTCTGCTCACCAAGCTTCCTGATCTGCACGTGTTCAGACCAGTAAACCAATTAACCCACAATCACTCAACACACATTCTCACTCCGCGAGACAACACACAAACAAAACATCACCGCAATGTAACATCCCACATTATTTCATACTCACTCTACCACTGCTTCCGACGCACCATCAGCATCCGCCGACCTCCATTAATTGCCGTTCCTCCACCATCTTCCAAGTCGCCGAGTCCAGAGCCAGAATCTTCTCTACGTCTACTTTAAATCCCTCAATTTCCCCTCAATTGAGCAAACCATCTTCTGCTACCATTTGATATAGACAAACTCGGGCCTTGCCTTATTATCCAAGTTCAGCTAGGATGGTCTTTTATTTACCTGCTAAAATTTGTCGAGGGGAAAAACAAAACGTTACAATTTACTTACAATGTAGTCATGCTGTAAAGACTTCCTAAGAACTACTCACGTTAAAATGGGTCAATTAGCTTAAAGCTAAGGAGCTCGTTCTTAAGGTGCTCTCTCTTCTCCGAAAATCTAGAAGTCTGCGTTTTCTGACCCAGCGAATAATAGAAAAAGGATCAATTCAGCCCCTCCCTCCTAAATGCATCATATGACATAGTACTTCACTTTCAGACTTTGCAGTGAATTTCCATTCCTTCTTTAATTAAATCTTTTTCACTTCTTGTGACCTTCGGGTGTAGATAGGCCAGGCACAGATGATGTCTTCCCTTTTCGCTTCTCAGACTGTTCAAAGACATACCAGTTATCTCCTTAAAACAAAAATAGCAAGGATGCATATCTTCTACCTACAATGGGATGAGAGCATACTGTTCTAGCACAAACAAAGATACATTCAATAATTGAGGACACTATAAACACAACCTGCAGTTTGGGGCCTAGGCTGCAGGCAACTTTAACACACACACGATAACATTATTATGAATATAATGTCGTTTTACAAAGGTGCATATAGAGACAATGATGTATTCTAGTGCATGCAAATTTCATATATTGTGCACATTATTTCTTGGTTAACGTGTAGAATAAATGCATTTTTAAACAGAATACATAGTGATACTGAAAACACAAGTGGGTGCATTTAAACTATGAATATGATACACCCCTACAATTAGAGTGCTATATGCGCTCTATCAAGGTTACCTTTGTGAATGAGGCCCAGAATGTGTGTAGCTTTGTGGCTGTCCCTGGTCAGCGCTGAGCTCATGTTGATGCTAGTCCCAGCTTTGACATCTTGCTTTGACATGCTTTCCAGGCTTGTTGAAGTTAGATCGGCTGCTTGCTGTAACACAAATGTGTTGCTTCTTGGTTCCCTTCCCACATTACATCCACCTACACTTTTCGGATGTATTAGAGTGAACACATTAGTTAATCAAGACACTGACAGCGTGGAGCACTATAACAACTACATTAGCAGATGTGGTTAAAATGGGCCTCTGACTTAGTGACAATTGATAAAAAGCAGGATTTTTAGAGCCTTTGCTAGGACAATGTAAAGTCTTAGCCCTAGTACATCTGGTCTCTTCCAAATAATGTTGCATTTTTTCTTATGTTTGGGAAATATATAGTGACCTAAACTGTTTAGAAAATGGTGCTGACATTAACAACTAAAAATAGTTTTCTTTAGTTTGTTCTTGTCAGGTAGTGATTCTGCCTTATGTTTTGGAAGTGCCTTCTTTGTTTGCTAACATTATCTTCTGTTAGAAAGAGTTAATCCTTGTGTATCTCAAGTAAGAAGATGTTGTTTAGACTGTATTCTTTTTCATAACCCTTACACTCATCTGACCCTTCTCCTTACATTTGAAGTAAGAGGCAACAGAACAAAAGAGTGTTACTTTGCACACATGGTATTTTTTGTTTACAGATGAAAAATGCATCATTTTGTTGTAACATGTATTCTTACATACAGCATGCCATTGTGTCTTCGGACCTACTCCTTACGTGATATTAATGCATGGTGCAGAACAATCATAAATGAGTGACTGGAAAAGAGCACCTTACATCAAAAAAGACGGACATTGTAAACTGATTGACTGATACATTTAAAAACCCTTTGGCCAGAGTACTGAACGCTGTATAGCAGATTGTATAGTTCAATCAAATTATGATCAAGCATTTTTTTATTCATTCTCATTACTGGTATAGCTGACAAGGCTACATCGCAATAAGATAATGCCACCTTTCAGCCATATATAAAAAAACAGGCATATTGATTCCTGGCCACTAACAAAAGCACTGATTACAATAAAAAAGCTTAACATTAATTGGCTCAACAGTTATAGTAAAAGAGCCTATGAATAAAAAACACACACTCAACCAAGTCTCAGTTCTTTGGAAATAATCAGCAGCTATAAACGTAAAATCCAATACCAGAAATAGAAGCCCCCTTAGATTGTTCCCAGTAAAATAATAATGATTTCCTTTTATTGAGGGCACACTTCAGAAAGGAGCAAATGTTGATGCAGTTGGATGGGGAATTTAATTGCCGCGGATAAACCAACGCTGAGGTGGAACTTCTAATGCCCTGCTACTTGATGATAGGAATTGAAAACCTTTTGGTAATAACAGAAGACAAACGGCAAAAGTAGGTAAAGTGCAACAGGCTTTGTAGGGAGGGCTTCTCACGGGGAAAATTACAACTTTGGATGCATCAAAGTGACCAAGGGGAAACCCAAAGTGCCACCTTAAAAATCCTAACCTGAATCTGTTTAATAGTAGTGTGCCCCAGGTCCCATCAATCCATTCCTTATATGGTTCCAGGGGTAACAACCTGTCTGAGCCAAGTTACTCACTGACAGTTGGTTTGCTTGATTCTAAAACCTCCCTACTGGCTTTCCCCCTGGAATTAAAGGCAGATTTTACCCAAGTCGAGTCAGATTTGGTTATTGAATTTGGGTGAGAAAAAAGGGTCAGCCTTCCCAGCTTTACCAGCTCTGCCCTAACAGGGTGAACAAAGAGATTTTCAGGGGTCTCTCACACAGAAAGCAATCCTCAATTATCTCCCAACTAAGCAAGGCTTGAGGATTTGCCCAAACCAAACACCACAGAAGCATAATGTTAGAAATGGAGGTCTCTAGTTGGCAGTGTTTTGCACCCTGTGCAAGTGGAGACTCTCACTCTGGTCCGGGTAAGGGGATTACACAGCTAAGATAACCCTTGCTCACCCCCTTGTTAGTTTAGGATGAGCAGTCTGACTTCTCTCAGAGACAATATGTAAAGCATTGGTACATACACACACAGTAAGTAACACAGTCAAACAATACAAATCGTCACCACACCAGTTCGTTGTGACGTTTGGTGAACGGATGGAAGTAGCCATGCCTATATTTGGGCTGCATGAGCTATGCCTAAATAAGGGCTTGATTTCTATGCCTATATAAGGGCAACGTGAATTGTACCTATATCAAGGCATGAATCGGGAAAATCCATTCATGATCTAAAATGCCATACAACAGCGCAGGGGAGGTAAGGCACTGAAAAGCAAAGCAATGCATTAGTTCCCTACTCCCCGGGGAGATAAGGCATCATTTCCTTACTGCCAGGGGAGGTAGTGCGTTGGTTCGTTACTGCAGCACAGGGAGGTGATGTGTCGGAACCTTACTGTCAGGGGAGGTGATGCGTTGGTTCCTTACTGTCAGGGGAGGTGATGTGTCAATCTCTGGACACACGGCCTCGGTTCCTTACTGTGGGGCGATGTAGATGAAAAACTTGGTGCACAGGGACGATGCATCGAAAATCCAGATGCGCTGGGTCAATGCAGCAGTGCCTGAAATGAGGATGTGTCAATTTACAGGCGCTGAGAGTCAAGCATGGATTTTCTTGGTTCTACACTAAAAAAACATCTCAGAGGGCCCAGAGCTGGAATTGACACTACTTGGTAGGTCAGAACTCCGAACATAGGAGTTCAGGGATGGCAAATTAAATATTTGATGTCCCTGAGACTTCTTAACAGGAGACAATCATGCACACACCCTTGGAGAACCTTGGACAGCAGGATGTAGAAGGCAAAGTCCAGTCCTTTCAGTCCCAGTACAGAAGCAGCAAGCAGTATCCCAGCATGACAAAACAGCCAGCAGAGTGTCAGTTCCACCTACAGCATCCTGCTTGTCTTCCTGGCAGAATGTCCTCTTAGTCCGGCGTCGGGGCGTGGCCAAGCAGCATGACCGACAGGATGTGAACTCCTTCAGCTCCCAGCCGGCCCAGCTTACTAGTCCTGATTTACGGCAGATCCTGAAGTACTCGGACTGCGAAAAGGCAGATCAGGAGCTCTGAAAGCCTTGGGCTCCCCCCGTGACCGGGAGTGGACCAGCTGAATGCCGCTGACTGAAAGAGGTGGCCGGGCTGCGATTCGTTGGGGCTGTAATCTACGCAAGGCCGGTGCTGTGGCCTAGTCGCGGCCTGCTGGCGGAGGGTCCCCGCGGCCGCAACACCAGACTGCGTGGGGGTGGAGGAGGAGCCCGCTGCCATCCGGGTCCTCTAATATGGCATAGATCCTGCCCGGAGTGTCCGAAGATCGGACCATAGGACTGCGGCGGCGCCCGGCAGTGGAGTGGAGGCATCGACCAGAGCTACCGGGACCCATCAGGGATTACCACTTGATGGAGCTGCGGAGAGAGGGGCGCTCACTGTCATACAGGCCCCCCGGTGCTGAAGAATCACTGGAGTCCCCCGGTCCTTAGGAGAGCAGACGTGCGGAGAAACCGACAGCCCGGAATCCTGGTGTCTGGACCTCGGGCCTAGTGTAGAGTCACTTGTGGCCGCGGGGGTCCCTACTTCCATCGGGGACTTCCCACCAGTCTAGTGCCCCTAAGATTGCCGGGCCCTGGGGAAAGAGAGGCGATGTGCTTGTGGCCGGGGCCACAATTATACCAGCGGAGACGGCCTACGATCCTGACGCCACTGCCTGGGGCCTGGGGCCTGGGGGCAGGTCGCGTGTGACCGGAGAGGCACCCATTGTCATCGGGGGCCTCCCAGCATTGCAGCATTGTGCCAGTGGCGGAGCGTGGAGGAGCAGCGGAAGGAGCGTCCCTGGCCCATTGCTCCTCTTTGTCCTCTTGGTGAGCCTGCTGCCTTTGGGGGCCCTTTGCCATCACGAGACCCCGGAGTTTGTTTGATGGCCGGAGCAGCGGAGCTGTTGGGCTCCTGGGCCCCTGCGCCTCAGACCTAGCAGGGGGTGGCGGGGGCAGCACTTGATGCCACCAGAGCTTGGGGACTCGGGAGGCATCTGAAGCACCTGGCCAAACCTCAACGGCTTGGAGGGACCTGCGTGGCTGCTGGGGGAGGACCCCGTCCATATCCGGTGGATCTAGAGGACGACAGCTGGGGGAGTGGTGGGACTGTGATGGAGGCACCCAACAGCGGAACCAGATGGTGGACGGAGATTCATCCTGCTCCCAGGTAGATATCGGGAGGTGCGTGGTACTTTCTGGACTTACCAGTAAGTGGGACCAGGCCGTGGGGGCGCACGGCCTGTGGAACTGCTGGGGACCCTCCGCATCACCGATGACTGTCGCGAGGCACACCGATTGGTCGGACATCTGGGAAGGGGTCCCTATAAACTCCTATAATGCGCAAGGACAAGACGGCTCCCTTCACAACACATCACGTGTCAATCCGTCCAGGATGGGGAGGGTGCCATCCCGGGCAGAGCTACTGAAGGCGATACAGGGGTCCCACAACGTCTTGGAAAGACAGATTGAGACAGTATCCATAGATGTGAACCTCCTGAGAGCAGATCTCCATAAGGCAACGGATAAAGTCACCGCTGCGGAGGGGAATATAGTCCAGCTGCAGGAGGAGGTGGTGTCCCTCAAACAGACAGTCTCGTGGCTCTCTGCCTCGACGGGGGAGTTTGAGCGTAGAGCAGAGGATACCGAAGGGAGGGCCCGCCACAGCAACATTAGAGTCCTTGGCATTCCGGATGGCGCGGAGATGGGGAACGCTGAGCGCTTCCTGGAACACTGGATTCGCTCAACACTTTGCCCCAAGAGACTGTTCGAGGTGTTTGTGATCGAGCAAGCCCACAGGGTGCTGGTCCCGCCGCCGAGGCCCGGCACTCCGCCGCGGGCCCTCATCACCAAAATCCTGAACTATCGGGAAAGGGACTGTATCCTGAGGGCTGCTAGGGAATCGGCGGATCTCACCTTTGAAAATTCCAGGGTGTCCGTGTACCCGGATTACACTCGCCAAGTTCAGGAACAACAGAAATCCTTTTTGGCGGTTAAGCAGAAGCTATGAGAACTGCATCTGCAGTATATGCTCCTCTACCCCGCAAAACTTAAGGTCATTTCCCAATGCAAGGCACACTTCTTTGAAGGTCCTGAGGAGGTATGGGAGTGGCTGGAGATCAGGGGGATGCCCTCCCACCGGAGGAACTAGGTGGAACCAGGAGTACGTGGGGGACACGTCCTGCGAGGAACCGTAGACCTAGACGCCGGCGCTCGTCTGACGATGCCGAACACAAAGAGAGACGGCGAGTTACGGTGGGAGACAAGGGAGCCCTCTGCTTGGAGTCCTCGGAGCCCGGGGATCGTCCAGCGGCCCGGGTAGATCCGCCTCAGGATGAGGTGCTGGTCCCAGACACTTTGCCACCTGCTGTGGATGCTCCCCCGCCTACCGACGACACGATCCCTGAGACGGTGGGGGAACTACCGGCCACGTCTGAGATCCGATCCTGAGGGACATATCAGGTTGGCCCTATTTTGTGAATGTTGGCTGGATCCCCTGGGTCGCATCCTGTTGGGGACAATGGGAGGTGTAATTGGATACGTTTGATCTTGTAGAAGGGTGGGTCCTTAATTTGGGCGGATGTCCTGGCAGACGCACATGTTGTACTTCTAAGAGTCCGAGTCACCTATGATTGTCGAATTACCTGGTAGTGCTGGGATCTGGATGGGGGGGGAGGGGTTTCTTTCCTTTATTTGTTGGGGTGGGTTAGCCAGATTGGGAACATGGGAAAGCTGTGTACGTCCTGGCACCAGCAGGGGAAGGGCATATTAGCATGTTTGGTTGTTGCAGGAATATTGCTCGTGGGAGGGGGTGGTTGGGGTTCTGGGAGGGAATGTTGGGGGGAATTGTTACAGGCATCATGTGTATCACAGTTCGAGCACGGGGTTAGGGGGTCACAGGGAATAGAGCTATGGGCCCGGGTGGCCACGTCACCAGCCATGGGATATAAGTTCTTAAGTTGGAATGTGAGGGGGCTTCGCACATGTACCAAGAGGCATAGGGTCCGGTCCTTCCTCCGACGGCACGGAGTTTCCATTGCATGCTTGCAGGAGACCCACCTTGATGATGAGGGTGCCCAAAAGTTAGGGAAAAAGTGGTGGGCCAGATGTTTCACTCCTCCTTTTCTACATACGCTAGGGGGGTCCTGATATGGGTGGCACCTGGGGTCCCACTTGCCATCCAGTACGTGGAGGCGGATATAGACGGCAGGAACCTGCTCCTGCGGGTGAAACTGGATGGAAGAGATCTTTCAATATTGAATTTGTATGCGCCCAATATAGATGACCCTGGGTTCTTCCTGACCCTGCAGGAGGTCCTCATCCCTGACCTGGAGGCTCCCCTGCTTTGGCTCAGAGACTTTAATTGTGTCCTGGACCCTGTACCGCAAAGGTTCCCACCACACGCGGGCACAAACCCACGTATGACGGCGCAGCTTTGGGAGGTTATGGGGAACTTAGGGGCTAGTGATGTGTGGCGTCTGAGCAACCCATCACAGAAACTGTACACATGGTTTTCCCCCACTCAAAACACACATAGTTGATTGGATAGGGTTTTGGCTGCGAACATAGATGCCATTATCTCCCTGGCGATTACACATCAGGCCCGCTTTTTGTCTGACCACTCCCCAGTGGCATGCGTTTTGAGTTGGGAGAGACCGCCCTCCCGCCCTCGGACTTGGAGGCTGCCGGCAGATCTCTTACAGGACCAAGTGGGGAGGGACCATTTAGAGACTGCCATTACCAACAATATAGATCTGAATTGGGAGGGGGGAGACCTCACCTTCTCTACCAGGTGGGACGCCCTGAAGCGGTGATACGGGGCAAATGTATGGGCCTCACTTATGGAGTCCTGAAGCAACTTCTCCGAGACGTACAGGAGGCAGAGGATAATCTCCTGCACCAGCAAACGTTGTCGGACCCTGAGGCCTTGCATCAGGAGGCTGAACAGGCAGCCCGGTCATGTGTGCATGATATCTTAGAGCGACTAGACAAATATACCCTTGGCCAATATAGGCAACAGAGAAGGTGACAAATTGGGCCGACTGTTGGCCTGGATCCTCAGGCGAGAGTTCACCCCGGAAAGGATAGTGGCCCTGCGGGGACTCACAGGGGCTGTTGTGCACTCAGAAGTGGGCATTCTCGGAGTTCTCCAATCCCACCTACAAACAGTATATGCCGCGGACTCTGCAGTCACCGAGACCACGTACATCCCTTACCTGCAGGGATTGGCCCTCCAGTCCCTCCCCAGGGCGGTTCTGGACGAACTAGATGAAACACTGACGCTGCGTGAAGTCCGCATGGCGATGGCCTGCCTGCCGCGGGCTAAAGCTCCGGGGAGTGATGGCTTCCCCCCTGAATTCTATCAGACATTTGGGGATACTCTTTCCCGCCTTCTATTACAAGTGTACCTTGAGGCGTTTGATTGTGAGGCTCTTCCACCAAGTATGAACCAGGGCGAAATTTGTATGATCCTGAAGCCGGTGCGAGATAGGTGCGACCCTTCTGCGTATTGCCCCATCACCATGATAAACACAGACGTGAAGATTTTGACCAAACTCTTAGCTACCCGGCTGGCGCCGCATATGGCTCACCCGGTCCACACGGACTAATGTGGGTTTATCCTGGGGCGCAACACTGCCATGAATCTGCAGCAGTTGAATCACATCATACACGAGGTACGTGACAGGGAGGATCAGATGGTCCTAGTGTCGATTGACCTCGCTAAAGCGTTCAACACTGTTGACTGGGGGTATCTGCTAGAGGTCCTCTGTGTGATGGGGTTGGGCCCTAACTTCCGTGGATGGGTCTGCATATTGTATAGGGCCCCCGTGCCAGGGTGAGACTAGGTGCGGCACGATCGGAGGAGTGGCAGTTGGGACGAGGTACACGACAGGGGTGCCCCCTCTCGCCGCTCCTGTTTGCCCTGGCAATAGAGCCTTTGGCAATTCGAGTCCGAACGGAAATAGCGCAGTGGGGATAATGGTAAGGGACACGTGCAATGTTGTGTCCCTGTATGAGGATGATGCCTTCTTTCACTTAAAGGCCCGCGGGAATCCCTACCCATCCTGCTGCAACACCTGGACCGCTTCGGAGAGGCATCGGGTCTGAAACCTAATCGTGGCAAGTCCTTGATCTTCCCTTTGGCGGGATACGGTCCAGGGCAGCTAACAGATCTGCCGGACCTTGGGCTGCGCTGGGAGCTGGAGGCGTTCCGTTATCTCGGAATTCAGGTGGCCCCAACAGATGCTCAATCATTGGCCTGGAATGTTGATCGGATTCTTAAATCCTTACTGCAATCGGTATCCTTTTGGAACTCCCTGCCGCTCTCCCTTATGGGACAGCTAGCCGTCGCTAAGATGGTAATGCTCCCCAGGACAGTGTACGTCCTCCAGAACTCACTGTGCCCTCTCCCCCAGTGGGTATTCCCCACACTTAATACGTTACTTGCGTCTCTACTTTGGGCGGGACAGCGTAGCAGGGTCACCCTTCATACCGTTGTTCGAAGCTGGGAGGAGGGAGGCCTGGAGGTGCCGAGATTTGATCTATACTATTACGCGGCACAACTACTGCCGGAAGCACAGTGATTCGCGGACGCAGATAGCTGGGAGATGAAACTTTTGGCCGGTAGAGCAAATGTGCGGACATTACAGGTAGCATTGATGCAGGGACAGGGAGCTGACGAGGCCCTACCGTATGTGGTACGCCACAGGGCAGGTATCTGGCAGCGGTTCGTGGAAAAGATACTGCGAAGAGTCCCCTTCCATAGGGAGCTGCCGCTGTGGATTCTGGCCCCTATAGTCACCATGGAGGAGCACATGTCCTTTCGGGACTGGCGGGCGGGAGGCTGCGAGACCTTAGCTGATCTTTATCCCAGTGAGTCCTTCCTGTCCTTTGAACAGGCTGAGGAGACCTTTGGACTTGGAGGGGGGACATATTTACACTATCGGGGCCTCCAAGATGTGGTGACAGTGGCCTGGCCCCAATTCCCAGACGCGCCCCCGATGTCCCATACCCTGAACATCCTTCTTTCCTGTAGTAGAAGGCGTAAATTAATTTCCTTGCTGTATTCGGCCATGAGACAGGATTCAACCCTGCTGGTCCCGGTTCTCCTGGGGGGCTTGGGAGGCAGACCTCGGTGCCGCTCTGGACCAGGGGCAGCACAAGCGTGTAGGGAGCCTAACTCGCAAGGTATCATGTAATGCGTGGTTCAAACTAACACACTTCAATTTCATGCATCACACGTATCTGACCCCGATTTCATTGAAGCGTATGTGGGTGGCACAATCAGCCCTGCAGGTCGACTGGTAGCATTTGATTTACAGTCCCTGGGTGCACCCACAGTGCACTTTACCAGGGAATTACCAGTAAATAAAATATGGCACTCATGGATAACCAATTACAGATACAATATACACAGAGAACACTTTCACTTTAGCACTGATCAGCAGTAGTAAAGTGTCCAGAGTCCTAAAACCAGCAAAAACCAAGTCAGAAAAACAAATGAGGAAGGCAAAAAGCTTGGTAATAAGCCTACAAAAAGGACCAGGTCCAGCATATAATGTAAGAAGAGCAGGTGGAGGGGAATACCAAACATTTGCCTAAGCACCCTTGTTTGCTGTCCCTGAGGGGTACTTGTATTGGGGTATTCCTAGATAACCAAACCATATGTAAGAACTAGGAGACACTTTCTTATGTAGATCTCCATAAAAGGGTCAACAGGTTTTTTTCCAGATGCATTTGTCCAGATAAAAAGTTGCCCCACCCAGCTTAAAAAATTCTGACACATACTAGCAATGCTGGGTCCCTTTTGCCCTAAGCATCTAAATAGAAGAAAATAGGGGTCTACGCCACTAGTTGACCTGTTAAGAATAAACCCCTCATCTTATGCTCTCTAGGCTTGCAGACTAATATACAAGTTTTTGTTTGGTTTGTGACCAAATCTAATGGCCCCTTGAAAGAAACAAATTCCTGAAATAAGGCATTTAGGCCATTGGTTGTTCTAGAAAGCAGAACTGCATAGCCTGAATTTAAAACTACTGGTACCCTTTTCCTACCAATTGAGGGTGCATCCGAGATGACATTAGTTCGAGCTGTGATGATAAAGCTTGTGGCACTGATTTACCAAGTGGTGAACTACGTGGTTCAATATTTGAATGGGCATCCAGGAATAATGATGGGACGGTGATCATTTGCTGCATTAGCGCAGGTCGCGCTGCCAGTGCGCTGCACTTTTTACTCTGCCTTTATTGTATTTTGGTTCTTTTAGTTTGCTGTATCCCCTGTTTTTAACTCACCGCTTTTGTGTGGGCTCAAGTCCCCTTACTTGCACATAATTTCTGGAACGCTCACCGCTATTTGGCGGGTCCGGGTCCCGGGGTGGATTTCTGTGGGTGCCATTTTAGATTGGGTGAGTATTACTTCCTGCGGGCGCCATCTTGGAGCGTCCCCACGCTCGAGCTGCCCTTTGAGATGCCTATTTAAGGCGGACTCGTGCGCCTCCTTTGGTGATCATTTGCTGCATTAGCGCAGGTCGCTTGGTTTACGGAGGATCTCAGATTTGAGTACCATATCAAAAAACTCACTGGCACTTGTTTTGCCACTCTGAAAATGCTCCGCAAATTTTTCCCCTTGCTCCCCAGGGAGGCCAGAGAGTCGGTTGCCAGAGCTCTCATACTGGCCCGCCTTGATTATGCCAATGCACTGTTTAGTGGCATTCCGGCATACCTGGTCAACCGCCTCCAAATTGTTCAGAATGCGGCTGTACGCCTATTATTTAACATCCCTAGGTGGAAGAGCGTGCGCACGGAGCTGCGCTCCCTTCACTGGCTTCCAGTAATACAACGCATTCGGTTTAAAGCCTTGGTGCTGGCGTTTCGCGCAATTCATGACCAAGGTCCTCTCTATCTGCAGAGAAGATTCACCAAGTACATCCCGGCACGCACCCTGCGATCTGCCTCATTGTTCAAACTGTCTCTTCCTCGCTTCAAACGCGCCAGACTGGGTGGTATGTCACTGTCGTGGTGGTGGCTCGGGCCTGGAATGCCCTCCCTTTCCATCTTCGCGCCATGCCGACAGTAACTGCTTTTAAAAAACATCTGAAAACCCACCTATTTGCGAGTGCAGGTTAGGAGAATTCTCTTGCTGTTTTGTTCTTTGCCGCTTTGATCCCTCTCCGCGCCAGGATACTCACAAGTAACAGAGCGCGCTACAAAACGGTTTATAACATAACATATAACATAACAGTGCGCTGCACTTTTTACTCTGCCTTTATTGTATTTTGGTTCTTTTAGTTTGCTGTATCCCCTGTTTTTAACTCACCGCTTTTGTGTGGGCTCAAGTCCCCTTACTTGCACATAATTTCTGGAACGCTCACCGCTATTTGGCGGGTCCGGGTCCCGGGGTGGATTTCTGTGGGCGCCATTTTAGATTGGGTGAGTATTACTTCCTGCGGGCGCCATCTTGGAGCGTCCCCACGCTCGAGCTGCCCTTTGAGACGCCTATTTAAAGTCGTCCTCTCCCGCGCAGCGGGAACGCGCAGTGGGACGCCGTCGCTTAGCCGGAGTCGTGCCAGAGTCCTGCTCGTCTGCGCTCGTCCGCGTCGAGGTAGCGAGTGCGGGCTATGGACTCTGGCTTCCAGCCACCATACAACCATGCATAATACCGCGCCAATCAGGTACAATCGCGCCGATCTCCTTTCCATTAGAGACGGTCTTTTTGCTTGTACTCATGATCCGTTGTTCCCACTTTCGGGACCTTATGACTGTCTTTGTGGCAGTTTCTCACTGGATTCCCCCATTGGGGTGCGCTCTATTGAAAGAACTACCCTAGGTACTCGTATTGACAACACTGAGCGAGCACTTAGTATATGGAGCCTAAATGTGAGATCATTGGTCAAGCACCATCAGTCCCTTCGTGACATGATAGATAAGGACTCACCTGACCTTATTTTTCTCACTGAGACATGGCTACAGGACGCCGACTCTGCCATAAGAAATTTGGCTTATCCTTCCACCCATACGGTATTTACTTTGAACTGCACGTCTAGGGGAGGTGGCATAGCCATGGCGACAAAATCTTGCTTTCCGGCTGATTGGAAAGCTCTTGATCTGCCGATGTGTGAGAGCACCTCTTTTGAGGTTACTGTCAGCCATCAGTTCACTCTTAGTGGCCTGCTTATTTATCGGCCTCCAGGGAATGACACTGTCTTCAAGGCCGCTCTCGCTGATGTGGTCAGTTCGTTAGCTCCTAGATGCGCTAACTTTAACATCGTAGGTGATCTGAATATACATCTTGATCAGACGACATCCTTACCCATCAGCTCTTTGATAGCGGACCTTGAAGCTATGCAACTGAACCAACTAGTCACCGCCCCCACCCATATAGGAGGTCATATCCTTGACCCCTTCTTTACCACCTTGGCTCGGGCTAGGGCATCTGACCCGATGGTGGTGGATTGGACCGATCATCTGTTGGTTAAAGTGTCATGTCCCTTGGATGACCCACAATTTAAACCTGTGGACAGACTAACCCTTAAAAGAAACTGGCGTAAGCTCAAACTGGAGGAGTTTGTTAAAATCTTGGAGGCGCAGCCCCTGGGCAACCTGCCGAATGTGGAACAGGGATATGAACAGTTTTGTTACTGGGTCCTTACTGCCCTTGATTCTCTTATACCAATGCACTGGTCGAAATGTCACGCTAAAACGCGCAGCCCATGGTATAATGAGGCCCTTGCCGAACTCAAGAGAACATGCCGGCAAGCTGAGAGGGCGTGGAGGAAATCCTTTGATCCCACATTAAAATCGCTGTATTTCACCCAGCTCAAGATCTATCACAGAGCTATCTGTCAAACCCGGGCTGCATATTATGCCTCTGAGTTTTCAAACAGCCCTAACCCATCTAAATTAATATTTAAGGTGCTCAAAGATCTGATGGGAAAACGGGCCACCTCGCTAGAAATCTGCACGGACTCTCACTGTGAAAGCTTGGCATCCTTTTTCGTGGAGAAGGTGCAGGCAATCTACCGAGGGTTTATGCCATCTGTGCCCGGAGCTGAGCCCAGTGTTGAGAGGGCTTTGGTCTGCGAAACTCTGTCCTCCCTGCCTGCGTTGTCGGTTGAGGCTTTTGATACTCTGAGCCTTAAAATTAAATCTGGCTCTCCCTTAGATCCGTTGAAGCCAGGGCTAATTACACTTCTCCCGCCCCTATGCCGTGAGCCCATATTGGACTTGATTAATCTCTCACTGGCTGAGGGCGTGGTTCCTGCCTCCTGGAAGCAAGCTGTGGTCAGCCCCATTTTGAAGAAGCCTAATCTCGACCCTCTGTTACCTGAGAACTACCGCCCCATCTCCCTCCTGCCCTGGACCGCCAAGGTCACTGAGGCACACGTGAACTCTATCTTGTCTGCCCATCTTTCCCGCAATAATATTCTTGACGAGAGCCAGAATGGTTTTCGCGCACAACACATCACCGAAACTGCTCTGCTCTTTATGAGCGAACACTTGCGTTCGGTGCTGGATGCGGGGCAGACAGCGGCTCCTCTTGTTAGACCTGAGCGCAGCATTCGACACGGTGTCTCATGACATTTTGGTGCGGCGGCTGGAGGAAGTGGGAATTGAGGGGAAGGCTCTTCAATGGTTCCGCTCTTTCCTCTCGGACCGGTTTTTTAAAGTGGCCATTCCACCTGGTCAGTCCTCTTTCCATCCGTTGGGACTGGGAGTCCCTCAGGGCTCTGCGTTGAGCCCCACTTTGTTCAACTTGTATGTGAAACCGCTGGCTGCTGTCGTCAGACAAAGTGGCTTAACCATGACATCGTATGCCGACGACACTCAGTGGGGATCCTGAGGTGACTGCTCCCAGGTTCCGCGCAGGGCATATAGCCGTGGCGAACTGGATGCGTATTAACTGCTTACAGTTAAACGCCAAGAAAACCGAAGTCCTGATTCTAGGGAAGCAGGCGGAACTTTGGGGAGATCAGTGGTGGCCTCCTGAATTGGGGGTGACCCCCATCCCAGCGGCCGAAGTGAAGAACTTGGGGGTTTGGCTGGATTCCAATCTTTCTTTTACCAGCCACACAAAGAAGATTGCAGCTACCTATTATGGTATTCTGCGAGGACTGAGACCAATCCTCAAATTCTTCGACCCCCCTACTCGGCAACTGGTGGTCCAAGCCTCTATTCTTTCTCGGCTGGAGTATGGGAGTGCTCTGCTGCTTGGTGTAAATCAGGCCGAGGCAACCAGACTACAGAGGGTGCAGAATGCTGCTGCGCGGGCCATTGTTGGCCTCCCGAGACGTTGTTCTGTCTCTGCAGTTCTGACCTCCCTTCACTGGCTGCCGGTCAGACAGAGAATCAAATTCAAGGCTCTCTGTCTGACATTTAAGATTCTGAAACTCTCCTCTCCTCCTGCCCTTGCGGGTCTTGTTTCCCCTTATATCCCCACGCGGTCTCTCAGGTCGGAATCTCTTCATCTGGCAATTACGCCTAGGTTCAGACTGAGTAGGATAGGAGGTCGTTCGTTTCGAGTTTTGGCGGCCGGATTATGGAACTCCCTTCCTGTCCATATTCGTGCCCTTAACAGCCTGACTCTCTTCAGACGTGCTATAAAAACTCATTTGTTCACCTCTGTTGACTGATCTCTTCTCTCCAGCGTCGATTTGTTGTGTTGTGGTACTTGATCAGGCGCCAGGACGCCCCTTCGCTGGGGCATCTGTGCGCTGAATAAAAGTTATTAACATAACATAACATTATTCCCAGCAGTGAAACCTTTGAAAATGGTGCCATCGCCACTCAAGCTGACTTGTGTGTCTTGTCGGAACCACCCAGTTCAACAAACACAAACTCATCCTCAGAACCAGTTGTCATGTGTAAGAAGACCAGCAGCATGCACCCCGGGCAAAATAACAAATCAATCAAAGGAAATCCGCCAAGGAGCAGGACTTGCCAATTCTGAGAATGCCAAATATTGAGGTGATATGCAATAAATTCTCTATGATCTTACATGAGCAACTTGGCCCAATCAAGGAACAATTGTCTGTTATGGAGGCCCAAGTGGCAAACTTAATTAATCTGATTAGGTCACGTGCTATTGTTGACAGTGTAAATCAGCCTAATGTTGGTGCCAATACACGTACTTGCGGTTATGAGAGTCATGAGAGCAAAGTAGGAAACCACCCTTCAGGCAGCGATAAAAACACAGAATGGGGACCCTTCCATCCCTGTTACATGAAATAGTTCTAAGCACAGCTACATGGGAACCATTCATATTGAACAAGCCGCAACGGTTTCAAGCATTATCACATATAATGACTCCCACAACCAGTAGACTTGCAAGGCCACAGGGCTCAGGAGCTTACGGAAAAAAGTGGCATGGTCTTTAACCCCAACACTACGAATTTGCATCTACCACTAGCAGCCTGCCTCTAAGTGTTGGTTTTTGCAGGAGTGCCTCCATTAAAGTGCAATCGATATGAAGCCTCAATCAGGCAGCCACCACAATCCTGGTCGGTTTGAATCCCAAAGTCACTAAATGAACCTGTGCTTAGCCTCCTGGTAGCTTGCCACAAAAGCAGTCAGGCTTAACTTAGAGGCACTGTGGAAAGTATTTATGCAGTACAGAAATCGAATGAAAGTGAAAATACAACAGAAGAAAAATGCTAAAGCAATTTAGAAAAATAAAGAAAATGTTAATAAATAAAATTAAACCAACGTTTTTTTGTGAACTCTAGCACCTATAAGTTCAAAGCGCCAACTACGGGTATCTAGTCGTGCAAGGCCGGAGCAAAATCAAAAGTTAAGGCTGACTATCATGGGTCAGATATCGAGGTGGATTGGGCACGATCTTTGCATACCTTTGAACAGGGAAAATTTCTTGAAGAAAAGTCCTGGGGAAGGAAGAGTTAAGCCGGGCAAGGCAGCAGGTTGTATCCGGACAGACATCATCATTGCCAGCGAGCCACTGGACGAAGTCTCGGTGAAGGCTTTGATGATGATGGCGTAAAAAGGTTAGAATGGGAAAATCTGGATTTCAAGGCCAAGGACCTCATCATCGTCAATGAGGTGCCAGTCACCTTTGAGCCTGGTGAAGATTGTTACCTTTGTACGTAAACAACCTTTTAGAGTTTGAAAACTTCTAGTGAGATGAATGTGCAGGATGTAGCCAAAGAGGGCTCCATGAGGACGACTCCGTTGCTGAGAGGTCCTGATCAGGATTTGCTGCTGTGGAGAAGAACATATTCAAAACACAAAAGTGCCATTGCTGATACCACTACTACACTCATTTCTACCAATCACTCAAGTCACTCATACTGATTGAAGATGATTTTCTCAGATTATTTTTAATTGATTTCTTTTTATTTAGTATTTTAAATTTACTATTTGGAATCTTTTCTTCTTTTGATATACAAATAATTCAAATTCAAACAGGCTGATAAAGAAGTGCTAATGCGAGCAGAACTGCGGCCAAGAGAAAAAATACATTGAATTCAGCACATGTCAAAAAGTCAGTAAAACTCGGCATGAAGGCACTGAACTTATCATTGTGCTATACAACATTCAGCTGGCAGAATAGAACTGACAATCCTGCACTGAAATGCAGGGCTTTGCACTTAAATGGAACTTCATAGGACCAGAGCAGGCAAATCCTGAATATTATGACATAACCAATATTCCCACACATAGTTTAAGATCAAATCTTTATTGTTTCAGCTATTAGCCTTACAAATAACACATAAACATTTTCGCTTAAAACAAAGATTAAAAACACATCAAACAGCAGCCCAAGACCTAAAAACATATTTTACCAAATAGGATCTAAAGAAGGGTAGATTACCGTTCTTGAAACATCTAGTCGATGTGCATCTATCTACTAACATCGTACAAAGTGCAGGTGCATATGAGAATACAAAAAAAAAGAACATGATTCAATTACGGCTAAATTGATTCCAAAAGTTGATTCCAATACAGGCTAACCTTTAAAATAATAAAACCATAATTCGCCGTCCTCTGTTTGCTACATATTTCCTCCATTTGTGCCTATGCCTCTTGTAAGTCACAGAACAGATATAATTATCTTGGCACAATAGTAACAACAGCATGGCTTAGTTAGAATGCGCACAATTTAAGCAAAGCTTCCCACACAATCCATTTTACAATTGAACGACAGATACAATCGGTTATGTGTCACCTAAAAACAGTTTCACTTGGGACATCTCAATGTCCACTATACAGTGGAGCGTTTTCAGCAACCCCTGGTCGTTTATTGGCAGCAGTTAGCGACTCTTTCATAAATGGCAGAACTGCACATAAATGCGAAGCTATAGAAAATGTATTCATTATCTGTTCTAAAACAGAAAGGTAATACAGATCTAATAGAACTGATCACATGCATTGTAAATAGAGACAGGAGCCATCTTTTACTTGCAGAAACACATTTTGTGCACAAAAAGCAAAAGGTGCAATATATTATCCTTCCCAATTCCCTCCAAACAGACAATCACAGAATTTACTTTCCATAGCGAGCCTTGTGTTGTGATCATATCTAGGACCCTAATTAAATAATCCCGATTTATGCCCTTATGTGGTTATAACAAATCATACCCTTATAAAGGCATAAGAATCAAATCCATATTTAGTAATAGCCAATGCAAAACAAATACAGCAAGGCTATTTCCTTAGACTCCTAGAAAGTACAACGAGTTCTTTCAACAAACCAAACCTCCAGCAACCTGGGAATTCCCCATGCTTTTGTTTTGATTTGTCCTAGAACTCCTACGAGCACTGAAAGAAAGGCCAGTTCCTAGTGTCATCTTTTATTGACGTCTCATGTCCAACCTTACGTCAAACACAGCACCTTCCAGGTATAAATATACAAGCGTTTGCCTTAAGCAGGACACGTTGGTGTGGAGCAGAGCGGCTATCTACTTATCCAAAGCCCAGCTGATGCGAGTGCCGAAGGAAGCCTTCCCTCCCATTTAGACGCACTGAGAAAGACGCTGTCTTTTTCTCCTGCAGAGAAAATCCAGCTCCAGTGTTTCCAGTCACCCCTGCGGGTTACTGGGAGATCAAGTCCTGAGAGCGAGATACAAGACCTCCTTCATTCTAAAATCAAGGTACGGAGCTGATTAGATCCTTAGAGAATTCTTGAGTCAGATTCTTGGCAAAAACTAACTTAACTTAAACTGCAGCTCATTTACTCCTTCCCACGTACTAGGCTAAGGCTAGGTACATCGGGGTAGGCGTATTTAGAAGCACCACTTGAGTACGTTTAGTAAACTTTTATCATTGTATGTAACTGTATATATTTTATACCTTTTAAGTATCATATGGCTCAGAAACCATATCAATGCTTTTACAGTATTATTTCATAACACTTCTTTTACTGTACGCACTTTACTTTATAACATGTATTGCAATTGTGGCAATTCATTTCTCTTGCATGAGAAAGAAGACTGCTCAATAAAAAACACCTTTTATTGAAAACGCCCGTCTCTCTATTTCTCTGTACTCTGGTGAAACTAAGTATGCACGATTCACTGAGTCAAATAGCTATCTATTGTTTTCACACAACTCTGGAGATATACTCCTTATTCTGGGGGAGCAAAGTTGTCATGTTTATGCGGTTGTCAGAAGCTGAATCCCTTCTTTTATAATCAGAGGAGTTCACTCCTCCCTGTTCATTCGAGAACGTTTCTAGTGACCTCTGAGCTAGCGGGCAAACCTAAATTAAGTCAAACATATTCAATAGAGACCTAGTCGACCTCAGTCCTACGTCTAAACTATTGTTTATGTTATTCCAATGCGCAGAGCCTATTGGGAAAATAGGAACTACATTACACTTGCACACCTCACAAGTTATTTCCTGGTAGGCAAGGTTCCCAGTCTGAACTTGATACATAACGTATGTTTCAGTTGGTATAAATCAAATACAGATATAATTTACTACAAGGGAAATGCCTGATTTTGAAATAATCTCCCAGCATGCTGCCTGGGCTTATTGTGTTAGCTTGATCTCCCACCTTAAGGTATGATAACGCGCCTTCATGAGCTGTACGATATCCAGTTCTACCCTTCTTGGGTAAATCCATGGTAACCTCTGTTGTATACCATTCATTATACTCTTCATGAGGGTCAGCCAACTATTTTGGCTCTTTTTGCTCAAGTTGCAGGAAAAATCTATGGGGCATATTATCCCATGTACACACCAGAATATGGACTTCCATTGGAATTCTCAAGGGCATATTATCAAGCCCATTAGATTTGCTTTAGCTGCAGTTTTCTGCCGCTAAACCAGCGCTAATTTTTAACGCTGTTCTTGATAATATGCCCCTATATCTTTCAGTAATTTTAAGTAAATTTGTGCTTTTGGATTTCTCATCAACCTAATTCAGTACAGCACTTGTTTTAATACTGCTAATTCAGCAATTGGCATAAGGCTGAGCTCTACACTGAGTGCTAATGAGGGAGTACCGGCTCCAGCCTTAAGAAAGCTCTTAGGAAATTATTTTCGGATACTTGTGGTGGCCGTAAATTTCCAGACCTCCAAAGCTCGACCACATAAAGTGAGGCCACCACTGCTTTCTGTGTATACATTTAAAGAAAGGTGCACCTGCTTTTGCCTACATTTTAATACCGTCCCAAGGTCTGTGAGAGAATTGTATTTGCCTTTGATAGCTTGTCCTTCCAGCTAAGTTGTTCTGTGAACTGTATCCCCAAATCGTCATGATGTTTGACACACTCAATGTGTTCATCATATATTATTGGCCTTCTCTTTAGCCTAAAGGACTGACCTAATGCCATACTCTTTGTCATTTAAAAATTGATGGTCAGGGCCTCCCTATAGCAATAATCTGTGACTGTTTTTGTATTTTTTGTTTCTGACAACAGTACTAAGTTGTCAGCAAACAGCAGAATCGGGCAATTTCTTCTAGCAATTATGGGGGTATCAATGGGTTTTTCTAATCAATAGCCAACAACATTTGAGCGTTGAAAGACACAGTTTTTATTTCCTTGTACTATTTTTGAGTTGCTCCCGAAGTGTTGCAGCAGCGCCATTTTGCAAGGGCTCTTCCAATACTTTGCCTTCTGATGATTTTGTGATTCGCTTGCTTTTTCACCAGTATTGACTACCAAGATGTGAGCCTTTGGTAGCCCACAAGATGTTGCTGTAACCCTGCTAAGTTTTTACCCCTAGAGACACCCTTTACATTGACAAATTCAATGGCTCAGCGCATCCGTGCAACGGACATGGTGCACCAAAGTCAAGCCTATCTGCACCTGTGTGTGACAGGACCATGACCAACGCCAGCCCCTCTATTTCTTCCCCAGCTTCAGGAACTCATCCCCCAGGAGATGGGTTTCCTGCAGAAAGGCTATCTGTACCTTATGACGTTGGAGGAATGAGTGAATGCCATACCTTTTAGAGTAAGTCTTCGAGCCCCAAATATTGCACGTGAAGATATTTAAACATTCAGCCACGACAGATTACAATGCCTTTACAACTGGACCAGTTTCCACCTCCCCTCCAACCAGCTGCCTACCTGGACCATCTCATCCATTATAAAGGTGTAGCTTAATGTCCCACATGCACTGCAAGCAACAATTTGCACTCCAGAATGTGTAGGAGTACCAAACAAAACAACTCTCTCACACTCTCAACCCCAGACAGACAGTATAACAGCAATAACTTATACTTCGTAACCGTCAAGTTCCATGCCTTCAGGACCCACAACCTAACCCCAAGACCCACAAACATGGCCTACCAAGTAGCATGGAAAAGAACCCCTTCCGACCCCATTGATAATGCAAAACTCATACCAGTTATCAAGTAGAGGCAGCAGCACAACACATGCAATACCCCGCAGCAAATGTACAATATGTGCAGTCTCCAAGGATCATCGCTCCATAGTTCAGGAAGGCAGAGAGAACGTATGAAAAAAATACATGAAATCGACACATGAAAAGGATATGTAATCAAATGGCAACTTCACCCAAGTCCGGGCCTGGCCCCATAGCGGGCAATGTCTCCAATAAAACAGGCTCAGCGTCATGTGGCACCAGTGCCATGGTGGCATCTCCCTGGATCTTAATTCTGGTTAGGCTCCCATCTATTCTTGACAATGATCCTCCCAACACAGTGTCTGCCCAGAGATCTTCAATTCGGTTTGTGGACCCCACAGGCACTCCTGATCCAACCCGCTAGAATACTGATCCCTCCTTATCCCACACTTCTAACCATCTCCACACATCTTCTGGAGTGTCAACGAAGTGAGATTTGCTACCAGACTGAACCATCAAGCGAGTTGAGTACAATAGCATGTAGGGAAGGCCCATTGAGTGCAGCTTGGCATTGACCTCAGGAAACCCTTCCAGGACCCTTGAACTTTGTTGGTGTAAATACAGGTAAATGGAGATCCTGTGATTGGCAAAGTGGGCAGTGTCAGTCTCCCAGGCAGCACGAAAGATACAGCTCCTGTCTTTTTAGTTCAAGATCCGGGTAATGATAATTTGTAGCAGTGCCCTTATCCAGGGAGAGCCACCAGCACTCGGTGCATCCTTTCAATAGCAAATAGCAGGAACAATTGGGCTGGCTTCAGCACATCTTAAACCCAGCGCTCCACAAACCTTTCTGTTGCACTTCCCTCAGCACGCTCCCGGAACCCATGAAAGCAGACATTATTGTGCCAGGGCCTGCTTTCTGCATCCTCCACTTATTCCTTAAGGGTCCCAGCTCGGAAGCGGACTCAGCCATTTGTTTTTGCAGCGCATCCACCTCATACTGATGTTCAGAGACAGAGCCTTCCGCAACCCACACCTTATCAGACACCTTCCTGAGGTTTACCGGTAGGAGATTGACCTCTGTTGGCACCATCTCATTCTTCCCCTCGAGGTCCACCCAGGATCCGTGTATTGTGGCAAGCAGCTCTGCCATGGATGAATCCTCAGAGGATGGACCAGGAACCGAAACCTCTCTGAGATCAGCCTGTCTTGTCTGCCGCTGCGAAGGGGGGGACTGGTGTGGTATGCTGCTCCATAAGGTCCCCTGTGGGCTGGCTGTTTATTCTTCTCCTTGAGAGGGGCCCGTATGCTCAACACACCAGGTCATAAGGTAACAGAGACACCACCCTTGAGGACGCAGCAGCCCCCAACAGAGTTGCACTGCCTGGCTATCACTTGCTCCCCAGGGCAGGAGGTACAGTTTCTAGGGGGACCAAAGACTGCAAGCCCCTGTGGCAGCTCCCACAGTTTCGCCAAGCACCTAAACCAGGACACCCCGATGCTCAATGTCCCATGGGGTGGTCATGTGAATAGGGACCACAAACTTGATTACTCGGCGATGCGCGCGGATAAAAAAAATATCGCTAAGCTCATTTAGCGATAAATATCGCTAGTTGCGCCCATTTTGGTTTCTAGTTGTTGATAATATGCCCCCAGATTTCCTTATAGCAACATTAGTTGCTTAAAAAAATTGGATGCATAAAACCAGCCATCAAGATATTACAGTTGTTAAAATGTTGTAAAGATAAAATACCTAACAATATTTTGTCAAAGTGTTCACCTTTTAAACCCTTTGTATTTTGCAATTATGTAATGGGTTCAAAAATGTATAATTATTAAAATATATTACAAGAGATAAAATGTCTTGCTGTGATATATAGGGATATTTCACCCTGTGGACCCGTTATGAATTAAAATTGTATAATAGATTCAGCCTAACTGCAGTGAGCCATAAAGTGCTTGTGTAACGTCTCAACAAATGGTGTTATTTCAGAGTGGAATGGGACCTAGTACCCGTGGCCGATTAAGTGCTGGGGTCCAACCCACTGCGTTCGTTGGTACTTATCACGTTATCCTTTCTCCTGGTTGCCCACGCATGACCAGGAACTTAGCTACTGCAACAACGAACAGAGGTCTAGTGAGTCTGTCCTAAGGATGCGCAAGACGTCCCGGTAGTTCTGCGAGCCCACTTGTTGGCAGATGGGTTTTAGACAGTTGTCCCTGGATGGTTTTGTCTGACAGCCAAAGGCTTCATCTGAAGTGAAAAGCTGACACTCGCCTGTGCTGTGAAACTGGGGGAGGGTCTGACGGCTAAAGAAGGCTTACTGCCAGACTGCTTACTTGCCTGAAAGAATAGTAAATGTAGCCAACTGGTTAATCTGCGATTTTAACGGGTGCTTGGAACCCGGTATTGCCTTTAATTGATGGATTCACTTGAAGCATTCAGATGCCACAGATTTACTCTTTTTGAGTTGTATTCCAAGGACCCTACCAGCTGAGCTTTGTAGGTTGTACTTTTAAAGGACAGTAATTTTAAAATGTGCACTATGTACAGACTGGGTATTACTAAAATTTATATTTTGGATGCACTTTTTTATCCTTAACCGTTTCCTCATTTAGGGGCATATGTAGGTAGCCGTTTGCGATTCGCAAACGCTGAAATTCGGCGAATTTCGGCGTTTGCGAATCGCAAACAGCATTTTGATATGTAGGTGCCACTTAGCAAAATAAGGAATCGCAAAAATTGCGATTCCTTATTTTGCTTAAATCATTTAAGGAATCGCAATTTTGCGATTCCTTAAATGCTATGTAGGGGTGCTTTAAAAATTGCGATTTTTGCATAAGGAATCGCAAAATACCACCTACTTCAAGTAGATGGTATTTTGAGAATTCCTTCAAAAATGAATTTTTAAAAAAAAATCAAACTTCCATGTGGCACACAGACATGCCCTTAGGGCATGTTTGTGAGCCACATGTACTTACAGGCACATTCCAGGGGTGCAACAGGTGTCCTTTGGACACCGTGGCACCCTTGGAATTGCGATTCTCAAATTGCGATTTTCTCATAGAAAATCGCAATTTGAGAATAAAATCCCCATTCATTCCATTGGGCCTCTTAGCCCATAGGAATGAATTGGACACTCATTCCTTAATTGCGATTCGCAATTTGCTAATCGCAATTAAGGAATGTTAGAGATTCGCAAAAAAATGCGAGTTTTTACCTACATTCCATTTTTTCTATTCTCAAATAGCGATTCCTTAAAAATCGCTATTTGGGAATCACAAAATGGAAATTACCTACATATGCCCCATTGTAGCAGCCTACCTTATACTGTGTGTAATGCAAGTTTACAATGATGACTTAAATATTCTCAGTACTTTCTGTCACAGATTGGGACAGCATAGCACTGACCATACACAAGTCACTATTCTCCACTGCACCAACCAGGATTCAATCTGTGGCTTTCCAGTTACTGACACAGAAGCGCATTTCAAAATTTACTACAGTGCATTGCCCACTGGTTTTACTGAACTAGCATTTATTATTCAGTGAAGCTGTGCATTATTTTACATGTGGTTATCTTAAAGTGAAAGACCGAAACAAGTTATGGAATATTTTTAGCCATGCCTTTGATCCTGCCCCAATGCTCACTCACCCCGCTCACATTGAGCACAGCATTAGAATTCCCATTTTTTTATGCACTTGGACTACTGCTTTTGCATCTTTTTGCACTACAGGAACTCTCATGCATAACCTTAGTAAATAATCCTGTGAGGGTTCTACTTGTTTTTTTTATTGAAATTTGTTTACTTAACTAAACCTCAGAATGCACATTCAGCAGACCATGAGTTCAGCTTCCAGTAGGACAGTTCAGTGGGTTGGTGCGTCTGCTGCTGCGATCCCTGTGCAACCTGATGTTCTCATCTCAGTAAAATAGCTCAAAGGGAAAATGTGCCTGCTGAAGTAATGTTTGTACAAATAAGGGGGCTTATTTATGAGCCCTGTGTCGCTTTTGCACCACGTAAAGTGGTAAATGCGCTACACAGGGCTCTCATAAAGATATGTGAAGCCACACAAAGGCACCCTGCATGGCTTTGAGTGGCCTCAAAAATCATGAGTAAGTCGATGCAGAGCAAATTGCTGTGTCACCTTACTCTGCACCCAGGAGTAGTTCCATGAGCTTTGCAGGTGGTTTTCTCACACAACACCCATTGAACTTGACGCTTCCCCAGATTTACAAAGTAATGTAAACTTCAGGAAGCATTAAATCCGTCCGTCTACCAAGGTAAGGCATAACGAGGAGCAATATGTTTCTTTTGCGTCATTTTTTCCTCCTTCTATTTATGCTGCAGAGGAAAATGCCTTGTAAGATTTTGTTTGTGCAGGAAGGTGCCCTTTTCTGCACAAAATCAATCCTGCCTGCAATGGAGGCTCCCATGCACCATGATGCAAGGGTGCCTACTTTGCCGCCAGGCTGCCATAACGGTGCCCTACACCAAAACGCCATTAATGAGGTTCGAAGATTATATGAAAATTAACCCATCTGGTGCATAGATCATAGGATTTTGTTCCATTGACCAATTCCATTTCACATCAGCTTGAAGAAATTGTATCCTGCATTTCACAAGGCAACACGCAGTTATAAGTTTAGTGAAAGAAAAAGTCAGTTTGTGCTGTGTGTTTATAAACGTTCACTTGTTTATACTGTCCCATAGCCTAAGGCTGGTCTCTCTCTGCCCCTGGGATATTTGTGTCAAAATCTGCCAAAAAAACTATCTTCTACATTGAATTTGCAGCAAGGTAGTGCCTCATTTGGAATCCAGTACAATAAAAGATTTGTGAAGCTGTATTCCTTCCAATGATGCCCGATATTTCACTAACAAGGTATTCTGAAAATTGTCATATGCCAAAGGGTTCTTTGCTCTCTGTAACCTAGAGCTGGGCCATTAGCAAGGTGTTAATGACCTTATCTCTCCTCTTTTGTCCACTGCTGCAGTCGAGTTCAATGGTGTTTGTGTGTGTGCTTGTTCTAGGCAGGAAACTGTCTCAATCTGAGATACAAAGGATGAAACAAAGGTCAGTAGTGCATGATATAAATGCCCTCAGGCCGAAGCCTGATTAAAAAGTACCGGAGAAGAGAAGGTGGAGTCCAAAGAACTGCCGTCCACCAAATCATTTTGTCAATTGCAGGCGCTGGACGTCAAAAATGAAACACGTATGTGGAGGGTATTAATACGAGCTTCGTCAACGCCTGACCTTTTAACTCTTTAGCAGCAAGTGAAGATGCCTAGTCCTTATTTAAAAATATTAAATTCACAGGAATGTGTTGGGAATGTCTTCGGAAAGTAGACAACGGGTTGCAATGGGATAGTAAAAGATAAGAAACTGTAATAATCTCAAAATATTTTCTTTCGAATTTCCACTAGGGAGAAGCTTTACATTGACATCAACGGCATCCCTGTAGGTCACATGCAATTTAAATTAATCAAAGATATTTATGTACCTATTTTTGATTGATACTTGCACTGCTTCTCTACCCCTTTGGGGCAGATTTACAAGAAAGTGACGCATCTATAGAGATGCGTCACTTTCCTTGGGCTACCCTCAAAAATGCTTGCTCCACCATGGATGAGCCGTATTTACAATACGGGGCACCATGGCGAAAGGACTGACAGATGCATCAGAAATTCTGATGCATCTGTTGGAGCAAAAGTCACGCATTGCTGGAGTCGTGTCGCAAGCACGACGCAACTCCAGCAATGCATTTTGCAACCTATTCCCACTACACTGCATCACTCCTTACTCTTGCTTAAAGCAAGCGTGAGGTTTTGACGCAGTGGTGTCCTAAAAGTGTAGTGTAGATTTCATTGCGTCACTTTTACGAGGCTCTCCTGCGTAGGACCGCCCCATGCATACATTATACCTGATGCAGGTATAATGTGACGCAGGGCTTTACAACGTGACGCATTTCCTAGATGTGATGTGTCTGTGTTGGTTCAGAGCAATAACCGTATGTTACTGCATCCTTAACATCACTGCAGACACATTACAACCTTTTTTATTTAATCATGCAGTCTGGCAGTGTTAAAGGCATCGTCCCCAGGGTTCAGACCTCTGGACACCAAAGTCTGGTGCGGATGCAGCCCTAAAAGGGGGTTTTACCAGGATAGCCCTACAAAAAAACCAACATTGCATAATATAATGAGAGTTGGAGGATGTGCAGTAGATGTGTCCCGAAAAGCAGGATCAACAATTATGGTTTCCCATGCTAAGGTGGGTGCCTCCATATTGTATCCTACGCCATGAATTTCTTGTTTTCCTACGGCCCTATAAGAATATTCTTTTAAACGGCACCATGTACATATCCTAGTAGGTGCAGAGTAGAAATATCGCCACAAAAATATCGTGGGACAGAAATATCGCTGCAAAAATATCTTGGGGAAGAAATATCGACAACAAAACTATAGTTGACAAGAATATCGACTGACAGGTAAGTAATATCGATTACATGAATATCTTTGTAATAAATTATATAGTTAACAAAAATATCGATATATTAATATTTGTATGTATTTTAGTGTTTTTAATGAGAATTGCTTGTCATTTTATTATATGTTTTAGAGTTTTACTGGTTATTAATTTATTTTAAGTTTAATTCTGCGCTTTTAGTTCCGTAGCGGTTTGTGGGTTTATAGGGGAATAGGGTGGGAAATAATCTAATTTTATAAAATATATTGACTAATAATGTTTTAATTGATTAAATAATAATAGTGTAATCATTAGTTGTTAATTAATTTCAATTAGTCAATTAATAAAAAATTAGGTCAATTGTTTAAATAATTTTAGGTGTTTTTAGTGGTGTTTATATGTGTTAATTGTGTGAAGAGTGGTAAGTAATTACATATTTTTATTGATTGATTAATAAATACTTTTAAAATAATTACCATTAATTAATTAGTAATTATGATTGTAAATATGTGATTAATTTTAGGTGTGTGTTTTGGTGTTAATATGTGTAAATCGTGTCAGAGGTGGTTAGTAATCAATTTTCTATTGCTTAATTAATAAATAATACTAAATTAATGTTCATTAATTAATTAATCATTATTAAATTTAATTGTGTAGTTAATTGTAGGTGTGTGTTGTGGATTTTTTAGTGTTAAATAATGGGTAATTATTTTTTTATTATATTTGTTATTAATAATATATTTAAATGTATATATATATTAATTATGTTAATATTGGATATCAAATTTAATAGAAATGTTGATGGTTTTGTTTTTTATTGTTTTCGGATCCAGCGCTTTTCCTACTTGAGCGGGAATTGTCATTTTTACCCCTTCGCTATCCAACGCTTTCCCTACTGTTGCACTCATTGGAGTGGGAATAGTCATTTTTACCCCTCCACTATCCTGCTCTTTCCCTACTGTTGCTCTCACTGGAGTGGGAATGGTAATTTTTACCCCTACGCTATCCAACATTTTCCCTACTGTTGCACTCACTGGAGTGTGAATAGTAGTTTTCACCCCTCCGCTGTCTAACGCTTTCCCTACTGTTGCACTCACTGGAGCGGGAATAGCAATATTTACCCCTCCACTATCCAGCGCTTTCCCTACTGTTGTACTGACTTGAGATAGTAATTTTTACCCTTACGCTATCCCGTGCTTTCCCTACTTTTGCACTCATTGGAGTGGGAATAGTAATTTTTACCCCTCCGCTATCCAGCGCTTTCTCTACTGTTGCACTCACTGGAGTGGGAATAGGAAAGTTTACCCCACCGCTATCTATCGCTTTCCCTGCTGTTGTACTCACTGGTGTGGGAATAGTCATTTTTACCCCTTCGCTATCCAGCACTTTCACTACTGTTGCACTCACTGGAGAGGGAATAGCAATTTTTAACCCTTCGCTATCCAACGTTTTAACTACTAATGTTTTATGTTGATATTGTAATGTATGATTTTATTATTTTAAATAGTTTAATGTGTTAATTAAATATTGAATATTTTATTTTCAATTATTTATATGTGTTTATTTTATTTTTATATAATTACAAAAGTTTATAAATTAAATACAGATAATAGTTATTAAAATGTATTTAAGTAAATATATATATATGTGCACATTTTTTGTGTTTATATTTAATAAATTAGGTTAATTTGTTATAATTACTTAAATTATATATTAAATGTAATCGTTTGTGTTAATAATATTAATATTATTTAATTAATTTATTTTAATTCATGTTATTTTGTAAAGTAAATATTTTTTACATCTATATTTTTAACATCAATATTTTTGAGTCAATATTACTGTACTTACCTGTTTAAGTATAAGGATTCGATATTTTTGTAATCAATATTTTTACATCGATATTTTTTCATCAATATTTTAACATGAAACCATATTAGTACATATGTAATAATAGATATAGCTTGCTTTGCAATATTTTGTCAGCTTGGATGGAAATAGATGAGGAGTATGCCGTGTATCGTTTACACTCCCACTTTTAGACCTGCAAGTACTACATGCACTTGTATTTATATTTTAAGATTTACACCCATTATCTCATTCCAAAAAACAGCCTTTTCACTGCATGCACCATTTCTGACTCTGTTGTTGATGCTTGCTCTTATACTCCGCCTACCTTCCTATTTAGTTCACACTTCTTCAATGTTGACACTAGATAAACAGCTATGGCAACATGCACATAAAATACCATAAAATAAAATACCAATCCAGCCCTATGTATACAATCATATAAATTCATTGCAATGTTGATCGGAAATACCAGTTAACTTTTCCATGGTGAGTTGGAGGAAGAGGTGCAATATTTGGGACATTTTGGGGTCGATTCCGAATCGGGAAACAAATCCGTACGACGAATCATATTCGTAGCCGTTTCCGTCCAAATCGTACAAATCCGTCCGAATTGCGTAGTACGATCCGTAAGAAAAGAATACGTATGAATGTGTGCGAACCGTATGAAAAGCAAGGGAAAATCTGTACGATACAGGACCGTCACTGAGAACCGTACGAATCGTAAACATGCTGTACGACACCCGACAAGTACGATCTGGACCGGGGAACGAGAACGTGATTTGTACGGAAAACGTTGTATGAGCAATTTGTACTGAGAACCGTACCCCTATGCTCTGTACCTCTACGCACCATACCCCGATGCACCATACACCTACGCACCGTATACCCATGCACCATACACCCATGCACCGTACCCTGATGCACCATACTCCTACGCACTGTACCCCTATGCACCGTACCCCTGCAATCATGGGGTGCACTCGCGTGCCCGGGGGGGTTCGTGTCGCACACGGTTCGAGTCGGAATATGCTTTTACGGCCATTTTAAACTCCCGTAGGAAAAGAGTCATACGGAGTGTTGTTGTAACGAATCGTACTTGCTGGATCGTGAAAAGCTGCTTCAATCCGTACGGACGTCGCGTACTGCGTGTTCCGAATGCGATTTGTACGTATTTTTACGTCGCATGGTCTTTCGTACGATTTGTACGGAGATCTGCTATGTGTTCGAATCGTACTTCATCGTACGCACGGGGACGTTGAAGGTGTACGATTCATACGGGAAAAAAGCTCCGTATGGCAATCCGTAGGGGATTTTACCGAATCGGAATCGACTCCTTAGTGTGCCATATATGTAGTGTTCCAGTGTGGGAGGTTCAGGTTATATATCAGGTCCAAAGATCCCGCCCACAAAGACGTGAATATTATCCACATTGCAATACAAAATAGACATAGACGTATGCCTTTGAAGAGAATGTTGGATATCGTTCTCAATTGGTAATTCAGTTTTTTTTGTTCAAAATAGTTTATTAAATGTTATAATACACAAATGACAATGCAAAAAATAGTCCAATAAAAATACCCAAATAGAAAAATATTCAGAACATCAATTACATTTCAACAGGTAAAATACAATATAATATAATATTCCTAAAAAAACAAAAGGGTAGGAGAAGAGGCATGTATAAACATACCATTAATAATGATTAAATTGGAGCTACTTTACAATAAAGACTAGACTATTATAATAGCAATAAATAATTATAGACAGCTACGTATATAAGAAGATAAATAATTATCAACAGGTTTTCAAAATGAGGTAATTTAGTTTTGAAGTGGGCATTTTAGGGGGTGTCTTGGCAAGAACCAGCTTGATCTACCTAAGGGTGTGGGATTAGTGTGCGCAGCCTTATCTCATCACATTATTGCTTGTTTGACTGTCAATTGCACTGATAAGCTAGCAACTTGCTCATGCTAATAACAATCTAATAAGTATCCTTTTGTCTTTTGCTGTGAATGGAGTATTTGCAGATTGTATGTGTATCTATAACCATGCATTTAAAATGCGTTTTGAAGTTGTTTTCTATGATAAGTTGACCAAAGGCATTAAGCATTTGGACTCTAATGTTTAACCTTCAACTTGAAAGTTGCTCAGGTTGCAATGTTTTTCTCTTCTTTGAGGGTGCCTTCACATGATCCCATAGTTAGTGAAAGACACATTGTGTATGAGCGATAGTGGGGCTTGGGAGGCCAACTTTTGGCAAGGGCAAGAGGCGCTAATGAACAAAGGGAAGACCACAATTCATGGAGACTGGAGAAATCCAAGGATTTTCAGACCAAGAGAATAGAGTATCGGATGGAACCGCCAAGTTTTACTGTGAGAAGGTGAAAAAGTACTAGGATGTGTGATTTTTGAATACTCTGTGAAGTGTTAATCAGTAGTCACACTTTAGCATTATAGCAGTAGGCAGATTCCCTCTAGACTCAGAAGGGTGTAAGACCTATTTTACATAAGTTGTTAATGTGACTTTATGCTGTGCAATAATCTTGATTTTGTAGACTTCAACAAAAGTCTCTGCAATGCTGACACCCTCCTATTTACTGGGTCTAATTAAGGTTTCCCAAATTAGAACTTTGCTTAGTTTAGGAAAAGTTGTATTACTCATTGTTAGACCTGGCAACTTTGGTATGTTTTTCCCCTGTCATTTTTGCTTCTGACCTCTTGTTTTAGGCTGTGTGCTGCTTTTAGTTTTTGCCAGTTTTAGAACTCTGGGCACTTTATCCCTGCGGATCAGTGCTAAAGTGCAAGTGCTCGCAGTGTAAATAGTGATTATGATTAGTTATCCACGATTGGCATATTTGATGTACTGATAAGTCTCTAGGAAAGTACACTTTATGTGCCCTGGGCCTGTACATCAGATTCTACATGTCAGCGTGCAGCACGGATTGCACCACCCACATGAGTAGCCCTGTGACCATGTCTCCGACCACCCACTGCAGTGTCTGTGAGTGCAGTTTTAAACTACCTTGTCAACCGGGCAACCACTTGTCCGGCACAAAACTTCTTCTCTCTTTCCCAAGACTGCCTCACTTAGGACATCCTGAACCCAAACTCCCCAACTCCTTTCTCTAAGAATTTGACTCAGTGACTTGATAGGTTGGAAAACCAACTGGAGAGCATGATACAGGGAATTCACAAAATATTAGTGAACCTCACAACACCTCTGGAATCTACCCAACCCACCCCCTTACACCTATAGCCACCAACAATAAACACACAAGTCCTCCCAGGGTCCAACAGCACAGCTGGAACACAACCACCTTATTGAACCAACTGCAAAGACCCAAAAGAACAAGCACTGCACTTTCCTTGAGTGAAACAATTAATCTTGCCAAATCCTATGACTTAGCTTCATCTATCAACCTCCACTCCGAGATCCAGGTTATTACGGGATTCGAAAGAGACCACATTGCAGTGAAAATGTTGAGGCCTCCAGCCCTCACTAATATCCCAATGGCTCCCCTAATAAAGGAAAGTGTTAATAAGGGATCGATCAAATGCATGTTTATAAACTGTAGATCTGCCACCAAACATGCAACAGAACTAGCAGAAACTATCCTCACCCATGACATAGACATCTTGTTCATCACAGAAACCTGGTTGAATGAAGCCTCCTCCCCTATCATTGACATGCGTGTGCCCCTGGGTTTCTCAATCATCAACAAAGACAGAACGAACCAGCGAGGCAGTGGGATTGCAATCATCCACAAGAGCAACATCTCTGTAACGGAAACAGACTCCTTCAAATATAACACCTTTGAATATCAAACTGCCACCATCAAGACGACTGACAACAAAGTGCTATACTGCCATCTGCTTTACCATCCGCCAGGCAACACCCCCTCATTTCGAGAACACGTGTCTGACCTAATACACTGCTCACTCTTGGACTTTAACAACATAATACTAGGCAACCTCAACCTACATTGTGATGATGAGAATAACTCTTGGATCCAATCCATAAATGAACTTCTAAGCAACAACAATCTTATCCAACACTGCTCAGAGCAAACCCATAACAGAGGCTCCATCCTGGATGCCATCATAGCTCACAAAGAAACAGTCACTATTGACCACATACTGCCTGTTGACTGGCCAGACCACCAGATCATTCTATTTCACATCAACCAAAAGATCCATTTCCCACCTCGCACCCAGAACTCCCCCCGATGGGTGAGACATCTAAGACAGATCCCTTTGCCGAATGGGAAGAAAGCATAAGTTCAATACTTCCCACCCCCACAAATGACCTATCTACAACAGAACTGACTTCACACTACAAGGCAACTATGACCTCCATACTTGACCAAATGGCTCCCTTGAAACAAAAAAAGAGTTGGGAAAATCCCATCAAGATCCTAGTTCAATACAGATCTAAATTGAAAAAGAAGACAACTAAGAGCTGCAGAAAGACTCTGGCAGAACAACCCGTCCTCATTCCACCTTGATCAACTCAAAATGGAACACAGAAAATAAAAGAACACATTCAGAAAGAAAAAACGTCCTTCTTCTTTGGAGCACTAGGCAACGTCTAATATTGTCCCAAAGAACTCTTCGATCTCATCAGACAACAAACTTCCAAGCCCCCCTCAACCTCAGTGCAGGTCTCCAAAGTCTTATGTGACAATTTTGCCAATTTCTTTAATGATAAATAACACCAAGATTGAGTTTTCCCTGGACGATCACCTCTGTTCACCCAGAGAAAACCCGACACATGGCAAAGATGAAAGCATCCTAACCAGATACTTCACTCCCAACTGGAGGTCATTCAATCCTACCTCCGAAGCAGAAATCATCGAAATGATTACCAAATCCAATGCCTCGTCCTACATTGCGGACCCTATCCCTGCCCAAATGGCTAAAAAACTCAAACATACCCTACCCCACTCTGGACCAAGATCATAAACAGCTCCCTGGCAACTGGAATCATGCCTGACTGCCTCAAAATCGGCCAAGTCACTACACACCCCCAAAAAAACAGACTCTGACCCAAATTATCTCAATAGTTTCAGGCCTGTATCCAATCTCCCATTCTTAGCCAAAATCCTAGAAAGCTGTGCTCTCCTTCAACTTACCCAGCACATAGACAGCAACAACCTGCTAAACCCTCATCAATCGGATTTCAGAAAAGGCTGCAGTCCAGAAACAGCAATCCTGAATATCATAGATGATGTCCACAAATCACTCGATATGGATCGATGTGGTCTGTTCAAACTCCTGGACCTATCTGCAGCCTTCGACACAGTAGACTATGAATTGCTCATGAAAGTACTCCGAGAAATAGTTGGAGCAGAAGAGGTGGTCTTACTGTGGTTTACCTCCTTTATGCAGAACCGCTCCCAAAGAATACAAATTAATAACTTCACGTCAGTAGGTGCGTCCCCCAAGGATCAGTTCTCTCCCCATCATTATTCAACATCTACATGGAGCCCCTCACCACCATACTCAAGAAAGACAACATCGCCTTCTACCTCTATGCAGATGATACACAAATCTACTTAGAAACCTTCCCCATTGGTGACATTCTGAGACTAAACTACCCTCTGAAAGAAGTCCACCACTGGCTATCCCTCAGCCACCTGAAACTCAACCAAGACAAGATGTAAACCCCACTCATACCCAACAAAGAGCAGACCCCCCAAATAACAGAATGGCTAAATTCCATTGATGCTCTCTACTGCAATCTCATCCCTGCTGACTCTGTAAAGTCACTGGGAATCACTCGGGACCCAAACTTAGACATGGTCAAACATATCAACAACACCACAAAGAGATCTTTCCTCAACTTAAAACTACTCAACAAAATAAAACCCTTCATCCCTCCCACTGACCTCAAATAAGCCACACAATCCCTTGCTCTGTCCAAATTGGACTACAGAAATGCAACCCTCACAGGCATGGCAAAATTTGTCTTAGCTCCCCTCTGATCAACGCTAAATGCCACAGCCAGGATGGCCAAGGGATTAAAAAAATACGTACACATCTGCCTCACTCTCAGGGAGCTAAGATGGCTCCCAATAGAAAGCGTGCAAGCTTCTGAACTGCTTGTCTCACACACAAAGCTCTGCACACGGGCAAACCTGCCTACCTGGCCTACAAACTAAACAAGGCTGGCCGGACAAGGGATTTCAGGAGTACTAACACTATACTTCTCATCCCTCCGAAAACTTGAAAACAAAAAACGTTATCACGCTCCTTCTTAAGTAATGCACCCAAAATCTGGAACGCCATCCCAGTCTATAGTAGGACAATCACTCCTTCAAAAATGTAAAAGCCAGCTCAAAGACCTCTACCTCAACCAATCTTTTCTGCAGAGATAGCTGCCACCCAACACAGAACCCTACCAATTGATAGAATATATTCATAAGTCACGTCGATATGAAGACTTTTACACCACCTACCTCTTGACTAGTGTCTTTGTTCTCCCTCGCGGAACAGGATTCGGCACAAAGCAGCTTGTTTACTATTTATCTACCTCTGTATTCGTCTGCTACCTTTGTCCCCAATCCATGAACAAGACTTGGTCACAATCAATGTGTTTACTAATGTGTTTATATCAAGCGCACACAACCTGCATTATTTTATAGATTGAGTCTTGTTATCATTCAATGAAAAGATAAGATCCAACTCCAATGTTTTTGACCTATTAGGTGTTTATTCTTCCGGTGTGAGTATATGTTTCACAAGAAAACCAGCCGACACGTGTTTCGTCAATACCGGGGTGAACCTGTGACTCTTCAGGGCTGTGGAGTTTTGGGATGAAAGCAGTGTCGTGGGGCCGGTGATAATTCCAACCCGGTCCTAATCGGGTATAAACAACGGAAGATGCGAGAAGGAAGTCCTTCTTATGCGTCAGGTTGGCGTGTTAAGGATGGAAAATTCCGCCGCCGGGTGCGCGATCAGATCGAGAAGGGAAGCAAATCCGCTTGCCCTCGCTTGTAAGCTTGTAGCGGTCGTAAGGAGGTGAAACGAAGTCCGTCGGTGCTCGACCTGAAACAGCAACTGCAGGTCATCCTCACACAGCAAAGGGGCAGTACTTCTACTCAGTCTCTCAAGCTCTTCTCCTTGGCAAAGAGTCCTCTTGAATTCCAGGAATGATCTAAAGTTTTTAAGTCTAGGGCCCAATATTTATACAGAAAAATCCTTTGTTCTCTGATGGCAGAGAAGCCCTGTGCTGAGTCAAAACCAGTTCTGTCCTCTATGGTGCAGCTTCCAGGCAGGAGGTGGAGACAGCATTGTGGAAGGCAGAGCAGGCCCATTCAGGTGAAAGGAAATCTCCTCCCCTTATTCTAAATGCAGCCCAGGTCTATTCAACTCAGACCTGACTCATCCTGACTCTCTGGGGCCACTGCACATCCCCAGCCCATGTTACTCACAAGCCAGACAGTCAATACACATCCTAGCAGAGGCATGATGGATGGCTAAGCAAGAAATACCTACTTTCCAAACGTGGTATTTTCAAACACAGAATATAAAAATCACAATGGTTAAAGATCCACTTTCACATTCTTAGTTCAGGCATACTAGGCTTTATTTTTCTATCTTGTTCCTAGAAGTAGTTATGATTATATGATGTTAGAAGCAAACTCCCCATTCTACCCCATGGAAACAGATAGCCTTGCAGTAGTGGAAAAAGAAATTGAAGGAATTTCACTATCAGGACATGCCACACACACCAGGACATGTACTACCTTTCACATACACTGCACCCTGCCCACGGGGTTACCTTGGGCCTACCTTAGGGATGAATAACATGTAAGAAAAGGTTAGATTAGGGCCTGGAAAGTGGGGGGACTTGCCAGGTCGACATGGCAGTTAGCAAACTGCGCACAGGCACTGCAGTGGCAGGCCTGAGACATCTTTTCAGGGCTACTCACTTTGGTGGCACAATCCGTGCTGCAGGCCCACTAGTAGCATTTGATTTACCAGCCCTGGCACGCTTAGTGCACTTTACTAGGGTACTACTAGTAAATCAAATATGCCAATCAGGGAGGACCTCATAATAACAATTTACAAAGGTACCACTTGCACTTTGACACTGATCAGCAGTGTCAAAGTGCCCAAAGCATCTAAGCCAGTAAAAACAAAATCCAGCACATCATCAAAAATTACAGGAGGTAGAGGCAAAAAATCTAGGAAAACCACACCAAGGATACCAGTTCTAGCAGGTGTCCCTTCCAACTGAAAAGTGGGGAGAACAACCCACCCTTTTGGGAGGTCTCATCACTAAGGCGGTAGAAGCTGGAAAGACCATCAGCATTGGTGTTTTCTGTACCAGGGCAGTGTTCCACCATAAAGTCCATTCACTGTAGGGAGATGGGCAATCTCAACAGTTATGGATTCTCACTCCTCATCTGCATCAACCATCTGAGGGGCCTGTGGTCTTTCTGAATCCGGAAGTGAGTCCCAAACAAGTAGGGTCTTAGATTTTTCAGTGTCCAGACCACAGCAAAAGCTTCCCTTTTAATTGTCTACCTCTGTAGCCTCCTACTGATGAAAGATACGGGTTGGTCCAAGCCCTTGTTGTTCAATTGTGAGAGTAATATTCCAACACTATGCTCTGAAGCTTCTGTGTACACAAAAAATTATTTGGAGAAGTCATTTGCCTTAAGCATGGGCACAGTGCACATGGCAGATTTCAGGGCCTCAAAAGCGGTCTGGCAGACATCAGTCCAGATTACCTTCCTGGGCTGCTTCCTTGAAGTCAGCTCTGTCAATGGGGCAACAATGGTTGCCTACCCCTTGACAAACCATCTGTAGTACTCGGTGAGACCTAAAAAGGTTCTCCCCTCTGTCTTGGTCTTGGGGGCTCCCAAACCAGAATGGTGTCAATCTTTGAATGCAGGGGCACCCCCTGTCTGCTCCCTACCTGGTGTCCTAAGTACACCACAGATCCCTGCCCTATCTAGCACTTACTGGCCTTGATATATAGGCCTGCCTTTTGCAGAGCCTTCAACACTTTGCAGAGGTATTGCAAGTGTTCCTCCCAGCTGTAGCCAAACACAGCAATATCATCCAGGTATGTTGCGCTGAACTCCCCCAGCCCAGACAGGACCCCGTTGACCAGTCTCTGGAGAGTGGCAGGGGCATTTTTAAACCCCAAATGGCATGACCCAGAATGAGTAGTTCCCATCTGGTGTTGAAAACGCAGACCTCTCTTTTGCCCCATCAGTTAAGGCAATCTGCCAGTACCTAGATATTAAATCAAATATACTGAGGTACTGTGCTGCTCCAATCTGATCAATGAGCTCATCAGCTCTGGGGATGGGGTGCACATCAGTCTTGGTGACCGCATTGATTACACTGTAGTCCACACAGAACTGAGGTTCTGGAGTGGCACCGAGTGCAGCAGATTTTAGTACCAGGACCACTGGGCTAGCCCAGGGGCTGCTGGAGGGCTATAACACCGCTAACTCTAACATCTTGGAAACTTCTTTCTTGATACTAGCCCTGACTTCGTCACTACTCCATAAAATGTTTGCTTTGCAGGTAGACTGTCCCCTTTGTCCACATCATGGTCACACCAAGCAGTGATTCCTGGAGTCAAGGAGGACAGGGAGGCGAACTGTCCCAGCACCCGGCGACAGTCCCTCTGCTGCTCTGGGGTCAGGGTAGGAGAGAGGTTTACCCCATCTACTGGCCCATCTTGTTCCTTTGCTGACTGGAGATTAGGAAGATACTCACTCTCCTCCTCCATCCCGTAGTCTGTAGCAAAGAGCATATTCTCTTCAGACCTCCCAAAGTGAGGTTTGAGGCAGTTCATGTGCAGGACCCTCAAAGGGTTCCTATAAGTCTGCAAGTCACCTCACTCTTGCGCTCCACCACCTCATATGGACCAGCCCACTTATCCTGAAGCACACAAGGCTCCACTGGTGCCATCACCCACACTTTTTGGCCAGGCTGAAATTCAACCAGAGTGACATTCTAGCCATACCAAATTTCTATTTTCTCCTGGCTGACTTCCAGGTTCACCTGAGCAAGTTTCCTGAAGCGTCGAGTCTGGTTTCTGATGGCCAGCACATAGCTGAATACATCTTGGGGGGTCTTACTAGAAGTTTTCTCCCAGTCCTCCTTCACCAGACTGAGAGGCCCTCTCACAGGGTGTCCATACAGCAATTCAAAAAGCTAAAGCCTAAGAACTTCTGCTGTACCTCCCTGTATGCAAACAACAGGCATGGTAAAAAAATGTCCCACTTCCATCTCATGGGTTCTGCAAGACCCTTTATCATGCCCTTCGGGGTTTTGGTTGAATCTCTCAACCAGCCCATTCCCTTGAGAATGGTAAGGATGTCATGTACTTCGAGAAGAGGTTTGTACCAAGGTCAGAGACCACCTCTCAAGGGAACCCCACATGGGAAAACATCCCCAACAATGCACAGCCCACCATGGGGCCTCATATTATACTGAGAGGGACAGCTTTTGGGTACCGGGTTGCATGGTCCACCAAGATAAACTTGTTGCCTAAGGCTGTCTTGGGTTCCAGTGTCCCCACAATATCAATGCCCAACCACTCCAAAGGGATGGTCACCACAGAAAAAGGGTTAGAGGGGAGCCTTATACTTCCCTCCACTCTTGCCACTTGCCTGGCAAATCTGACAAGACCTACAGTGTGTGCCAAAGTGCCTTCTAATTTGGGGGCGGTAAACGTGGGTGACAAGCCTCTGATAAGTGATGTTGTACCTCAAATGTCCTGCTAAAGGCGCGTCAGGAGCCAGACCCAGTAGGAAGGCCCTGTATTGCTCGGGTACCAAGAGCACACAGGCTGCACTGGGCTCAGTGACCTTAGGCTCACTATACAACAATCCATTTCCCAATAAATCAGATGTGATCCAGACTGATCACCAGCTGCCTGGTCTGCAGCTTGTTGCAGCAAACCAATAGGAGTAGGGCATTCCATCTGTACCTGGCAGAAATCCTCCCTGGAAGAACCCCCTCCTGCTGCCAATGGGTCAGCTCAGGTAGGTCTCCCAGTCTGGCCACTTATTCCCCTGTAGATTCTAGGACATCCCCTCAAGGTCTGCCTCCTCCTGGACCATGGGAACTCCCCCCCCATCCTTCCTCTTCCTGGCAGGCACCTGGGCCACTAATTCAGGTTCCAGGTCCTCTTGAGTACCCCTAACGGCTGCCATTGACCAAGTGGTCACACACACCCAGTCAGGCAGACCCAACATCTCCAAATCAGCCTAGTGTTCCACGTCCCTACATGGGGAACTTTCCAGGTCATTGCCAAGCAGACAGTCAACAGGCATGGATGGACTAACAACAACTTTCAAGGAACCTGAGCCCCCCCCCCCACTCAAAGGGAATCAGTTCTACCTTACACAGGTGCTCAGAGTTGTCTGCAGCAACTACAGGGTGAAGCACATTGGGTATAACCTGCTCCTCAGACATCCATTGACACCTGACCGATGTTACACTGGATCTGGTGTCTCTCAGAGTCTCCACCTTCCTCCCATTGATGGTCACCCACTGCCTGTATTTTTTATTATTCTAATGCAGATAGGATCACTTGAACATCTCTCTGTCTCCTAATGAGATATGGGACATAACTTCTGGCACCCCATCTCTACTAGGATTTAACCCCTTCATCAGTGCTATACTCACTAACCCTGGGGAGGTTGCACCTGTGGGTGCTGGTGGCGCCTTGTGTCACTTGGGGGTCATTCGCCAGGCCGCCCTTCTGATTACACCTATAACAACTGCGGGACCCCTGTTATCCTGCCTGCCCCTAAGGGGCCATGGCTGTTTAGAACTGGGGGTTGGGAATTCTTACCCTGGGTATTGTTTTGGGGTCCTTGAGAGAACTCCTTTTGATTATCCTTGTCCCCCCCTCTTCTGCTGGTGACCCAACCCACCCTTGGGTTTCTTCTCATGCAACAATTGCAACATGTGCAACATGTGGCAGTTTGGTCCTGACAAACAGAAGGAATTTAGTCACAACACAAAGCAGATATACAAGATCAATAATTTCATAACTTGCAATACACCGTATGTGGTATACATCATTGGTTGCTCGTGCAATTTAACAATACGCAGTCTCAAAACAAGAATCCAGGTACACCGCAGAGCCCTTTTACATTTTGATTCAAGATGCCCCATTAGTGATCATTACAGGGCAGCTCATATAAGGGACCCTGTTTTTTGGTTTAAGGAATTGCCTATATTAAGGCAAGCCCAAGAGGTGGAGACAGAAAATTGGCATTGAGGCAGTGAAGTCAAATGGATTTGCAGGTTACAATCCGTGAATAAGGGTCATAATACGGATAACAAATTCCATTATTTCCTGAGAAAAGGAGAACAGTTGTCATCACAATCCGATATGCCGGCAAGGGTTGGTGCTTACTGCTACTTTCTTATATTTCTGGACTCGGGTTACTATCATTTTTTCCTTATCAAGTGACACCTGCGTGTAACACCACCAACTTGCTTGTGTTTTTTAGAATTTGAGTCGGACGCAGCTTATTTTGTATTCCATGCAATGCCATCAGTATTTTTATTGCTCCTGGGCTTGTGGTGATTTGATGACATGTTATTTCTGAGACTTGCATGCTTTGGTTCATATACATTTTGTCTCTCAACAGGACCCATTTGACTCATTGGATGCCACCTGATTATTGATGAATTGCTCCTGGCCTACACGACTCTCTCCATTTGTTCTTTTATATATGTTTCAGCTGGACACTGCATGAGAGGCACCACCTCACCTCGTTCTCTTATATGGACGTTAGTGTTCTTTGTTTTTGATACTTTTATGTTAGTAATGGGATTCAGTACAACTTACTGCTTAGAGAGGTTTTCTTCCCTCCGATTGTGTTTACCTAAACCGGATGTCCTTTGGTCTTCAATAACTGGGAAAGTTTATTTCTTCTTTCCCGGTTCGGACTGTAATGTCCATAGATCACCATTCATGGACAAAGCTGCTTCCACTTTGACTTAAGGGGGTGTGGATATTGGTATGTTTACGTATTTACACTTTGGAGGTGTATTTTGTTGTTTCTGCTGTCTGCTTTTTGATAGTCAAGTCCTTTGGTCATTCAATACTAGTACAGTACACTTTGTTTTGACGGTGGATATAGTGCTGTGTTATATATCTGAGAGGCATATATATAATTTTTTCTGTTTCCAACTGCAGTTTCCTGTAGGTGTGAGCGTAAAATCCGTTCCGCTCGGGGATTTCGCGGATTTTCGGTAAATCCCAAAAACTCCCGCAAATTTACCGAAAAACCGCAAATCCGCAAGCCGCGGATCTGGGGGGCAAAAGTTCAAGCCTTCAAGCTTGAAGTTGTAACTATTTTAGGATGGCGCCGGTAAGCTGCCAGCGGTACAAAAGGGGGTGGTGATGGACGGAGCATCCGAATCAATCAAACACTCACACCCAGTCAAAAGATCTGGGTTTAATCCATCACCGTAATTTAGCCCACTCTGCCACCCCAGGTCAGACATGGCTATATGTAAATCAGTCTGACCCTGTGCCTCATGGGAACAGTACAGCCCGAACTGCCAAGCCATGTCTTCCCTGGACCGGAAACAAGCTTCTGAAGACCGGTTTCTGGCATTCCAGCCGTCTTCAGCCCGGCTTGCTTGAATCCAGTGGCAAAGTGAGCAAAGGACTCACGTCTGAGTATACCCTGCCACACTTATGGCGGCCAAAAGCGGTACAAAAGGGGGTGGTAATGGACGGAGCATCCGAATCAATCAAACACTCACACCAAGTCAAAAGATCTGGGTTTAATCCATCACCGTTTTTTAGCCCACTCTGCCACCCCAGTTCAGACATGGCTATATGCAAATAAGTCTGACCCTGTGCCTCATGGGAACAGTACAGCCCGAACTGCCAAGCCATGTTTTCCCTGGACCGGAAACAAGCTTCCGAGGACCGGTTTCTGGCATTCCAGCCGTCTTCAGCCCGGCTTGCTTGAATCCAGTGGCAAAGTGAGCAAGGGACTCACGTCTGAGTATACCCTGCCACACTTATGGCGGTCAAAAGCGGTACAAAAGGGGGTGGTGATGGACGGAGCATCTGAATCAATCAAACACTCACACCCAGTCAAAAGATCTGGGTTTAATCGATCACCGTTTTTTAGCCCACTCTGCCACCCCAGTTCAGACATGGCTATATGCAAATAAGTCTGACCCTGTGCCTCATGGGAACAGTACAGCCCGAACTGCCAAGCCATGTCTTCCCTGGACCGGAAACAAGCTTCCAAGGACCGGTTTCTGGCATTCCAGCCGTCTTAAGCCCACTCTGCCACCCCAGTTCAGACATGGCTATATGCAAATCAGTCTGACCCTGTGCCTCATGGGAACAGTACAGCCCGAACAGCCAAGCCATGTCTTCCCTGGACCGGAAACAAGCTCCCGAGGACCAATTTCTGGCATTCCAGCCGTCTTCAGCCCGGCTTGCTTGAATCCAGTGGCAAAGTGAGCAAGGGACTCACGTCTGAGTATACCCTGCCACACTTATGGTGGCCAAAAGTGGTACAAAAGGGGGTGGTGATGGACGGAGCATCCGAATCAATCAAACACTCACACCCAGTCAAAAGATCTGGGTTTAATCGATCACCGTTTTTTAGCCCACTCTGCCACCCCAGTTCAGACATGGCTATATGCAAATAAGTCTGACCCTGTGCCTCATGGGAACAGTACAGCCCGAACTGCCAAGCCATGTCTTCCCTGGACCGGAAACAAGCTTCCAAGGACCGGTTTCTGGCATTCCAGCCGTCTTCAGCCCGGCTTGCTTGAATCCAGTGGCAAAGTGAGCAAGGGACTCACGTCTGAGTATACCCTGCCACACTTATGGCGGCCAAAAGCAAGCTGCCAGCGTCATCCTAAAATAGTTACTAAGTTAGCTTCAGTTAGCTTCAACAAGAAGCACTAATAGACAAAATAAAGCAGGTGCTCGAGCACCTGCTTTATTTTATCTATTAGTGCTTCCTGATGAAGCTAATTTAGTAACTATTTTAGTATGGGGCTGGCAGCTTGCCGGCGCCATCCTAAAATAGTTACAGGATGATGGATGGACAGCTCACTCAAGGGACCCCTGCGCACATCGGTGCGATTGCATAGTAACAAACACATGGCTGCTGGAGCTAGTTGAAGCTCAAATTCAGTGACTCATTCATCAGCCCAAAAACAATTGTGAGCGTCGTCGAGGCTGGGCAGGTGTGCCTTCTTCCCAAATCTACCGTCGAAAATCAGCTGTGATGCTGGATAGAGGCCTTTGCATCCTTGACTTTCATGAGCGCAATCCTCCTGCTGTTCCTGTGACCAGTAGCTTCTTTCTCTTGATCTGCTGCTCTGATCGGTCTCTGACCTTTTATACACACAAGAGGCATGTGAACTCGCATGGAAGCCCCACCCGTTTGGCCCCGCTCACACACTCTTGGTGTGCACCGTCTTCCCGCCATTTACCCACTATGATGGACAGCTCACTCAAGGGACCCCTGCGCCCTTCGGGCGATGGCATAGTATCACACAAATGGTCGCTGGAACTAGTTGAAGCTCAAATTCAGTGGCTCATTCATCAGCCCAAAAACAATCGTGAGTGTCGTCGAGGCTGGGCAGGTGTGCCTTCTTCCCAAATCTACCGTCGAAAATCAGCTGTGATGCTGGATAGAGGCCTTTGCATCCCCCCATTTAAAAAAAATCTGCAAAATCCATGAGTCCACAAATTCGCGGATTTTGCGGATCCGCGAATACGCAAATCCGCAAATTCGCGGATCGTGAATCCGTGAAATCCGCTCATGCTTAGTTTCCTGCAAAGCGATGTCTATTTAGAGGTGTATACAGGTTGGAGCCATTAGCTTTTCAAATTGTACTTCTAGTGATATCATTCAGGGGTAAGTGCTGCAGAGGACGCTGATTATAATACGTGATGGGCACTCCTTCAAAACTGTAGTGAGATGATGCTGCAGAAATTTAATGCATTGTGGGAGTATCACTGTGGGATTTTAGCATGGTGCAGCTTGGCACGCCAAACCTAACATATTGGCTATGTACTTTCCCTCTCCTATAGGTGTTTGGAATCCTTTTGAGGCAATGTTGGTGTTGGAAATGGCCCTCCTTGCAGGGTTATCCCCAAACTTTTTGCTTCTTCCTCCCTTATTTTTCCTGACCTGTGGCTGTTGGCAATAGGACTCTGAGCACTTTACCAATGCTGATCAGTGCTAAAGTGCATTTGCTCTCTGTGTAAATTGGTATTGTGATTGGATATACATGATTGGCATTTTTGTATCACCAAGAAGTCCCTAGTAAAGTGCACTGGGTGTGTCAGGGCTGGTGATAACAAATGCTACTAGTGGACCTGCAGCGCTGATTGTGCCACCCACATGAGGAGCCCTAAAATGAAGTCTCAGGCCTGCCACTGCAGTGCCTGTGTGCAGTCTGTCAACTGCCATGTCCTCCTGGTCAGTGTCCCCACTAACCAGGCCTAACCCTTCCCTTTCTGTGCACATTGGTCACCCCTATTGAAGGCTGGGCAGGGTGCAGTGTATGTGAAAGGTAGAGCATGTACTTGTGCAGGTGACATGCTCAGGTAGTGAATTACTGCCATTTTCGTTTTTTGCTGCTGCAAGGCTATCTTGCTCCATAGGCTATCATGGGGGATGCTGGCTACAGTAGCTACCAGCATATCTTCCCATAAGAGCAAGATAGGACATACAAGTCTGGTATCCCTTAACTCAGAATTTAATAACACATCTTTTAGGAAAGGTGTTTTTTTACTCATGTGTTTGATAATAGCACTTTTAGAAAGTTGCTGTTCTCTTGTTTGACCTTTCTGTGTGCCTCAGCTTTTTTGTGAATTGAATGTCTGGTTTAAGAGTGACAGGGGCTGGGGATTCCCCAGGAGGCTGGCTGAGTCAGCCCTAGGCTGAATGACTGCATTTGCAACTTGAGTGGTGGAAGGAGATAGCACCTGGGCCTGAATAGGGCTATGCCTGCCTTCCACAATGCTGGCTCCACCTCCTGCTGGGCGGCTGATGACCCTGCCCCTCACTCTGAAAGGAAAGGAGAAGCCAGGAAAATAGAGTGCTCAAGGAACACCCAGAACTGGTTCAGACCGGACTCAGGACCCACTTGCACAAAGAGCACAAAGACTTTTAGGGGTATAAGTACAGGGCCCCTGACAACAGAAAATTAGATCATCCTGGAATCAAGAAGGAACCTCTGCCAAGGAGAAAGCTGAAACTGAAGAAGGAAGATTGTCCTGCTGTTGCTATTCTGGATTGCCCTGGTGTTGCTTTTCTGCCAAGGAGAGGGGAAGGACTTTGCTATGTGCTGTGTCCCCTTGCTTGAAGGAATCCCCAAGGGCCTGAGAGGAGCTGGCTCCCTGTTTTGAAGTCCGAGGAACAAAAGGACTTCACCCCCAGCTTCATCTGAGCTCTACTGAGAGAGTTCTGTCCTTCCTGGAGTACGTGGCCCATGTGTGGTGCCTCTGGAAGTTGTAACTGTGTTGGGAAGCTGGAAACCAAACTTTAAAGACTTTGCTACAGAAAAGGTATCGCATCGCTCGTTGCGGTGTGCATCCCCGACAGTGCGAGGAAATTGCTGCCGCTACGGAGGTCGAGATCAGCATCTGTTGCTGCTGCCATAGACATTGCATCCTTCGCTTGGGGGAAGATCACCATCACTGCGAGTATCATCGCAGAGCCTGTCATCGCTGGGTGAGATCACCACACCGCACGCTTGAGGACCACATCACGTCGCTGCCAACATCGTCGCAAGACCCATCGCATCGAGGAGCTGCGAGTGAGAGATCACCGCTGGATTGCGCATTGTCACCCAGGAGATCGCCGTAGCCCCTACAAGATTGTTGCATCGTGCCTTTGCGAGAACAAACTTCCTACGGAACCTACGCACCAGAATCCATACAAGCGGGGCTGTCACAAACGCCTCCCCAAGGTCTCAGGAGCAACGCATCGCTTGTTTTCCACTGCACCAGCTTCTGTTTTGGAACTTTGTCGCTTTTAAAAGATACTGTGGGCTAAACGTGATGCAACTGTGAACTTTTCATGCAACTGTGGATTATTTTATCGCAACCTTAAGAACTCTTTTGCAACCATATTCTTGAACAGTAACACAATGATTTTTTTTCGTTTGGTCTTGTGTAGTTTAGATTAAATACCTTTATTTTTCTAAATTGTTGTGGAGTCTGTTTGTGGTGTTTTATTGTGTTACTGTGAGTTTTGATACAAATACTTTACACATTGCCTTTGATAAGCCTTGACTCCTCATGCCAAGCTACCAAGGGGGTGAGCAGGGGTTATCTCAGAGGGTTTCCTCCTTACCCTGACTAGAAGCAAGGGTCCCTATTTGGACAGTGGTACCTACCTCTGCCAACTAGGGACCCCCAGTTCTAACAGTTGGATGTTGCCGCTAGGTAGGATGTGAATCCTTGCAATTACACTTAGCATTAATTGATAGGCACTTGTTGCAATGCAGGGATTTGGCTGTGGTATGGGTTTATGCATAGCGCCACCATGCACACTCAATCCAGCATATTGGAGATATACGGACATTATCTCTTTGACAATTATTTGCGTTTTGTCATACTCGGTTGGTGGGTGTTGTGGAACACACCCTCTCATAATTATTATAGACTATGTGGGCTTATAGCCACTTGGACTAGTCTTTATACGAGTGAATTACTGGGCATAAATGGGTTGTAGTTTTTGTTCCTTAAAGCGTACTGCCTCTATACTTGTTCCATTTCTCTTCTTTGAGGTCCCAATGGTTTTTGGGTTTAGTCACATCAGGGGCATTAGGTCTAATCATTGTCATCATGGCACTCCCTTAAATTGTTTTTCATTTCCTCTACATGCAATTTTCACTTGGGCTACTAAACCAGTGGCATTATCATGTGGTCACTTGCCCACAATTATCTGAAATTTACACCTGTCCTCTGCAATGCTTCAGTCCGATTCTTGGGTGCATGGCTTCTTGTTGTGAGAGGCCTATGACATAATTGGATAAAGTATCCATGGATTATTGATAATTAGGTATGTAGCCCTTCTGAGGCACTATCACGTCTCTCACCACTGTGATGCTACTATGTTGGATACACGGTCTACTGGTATTTATCGCTTTTTTAGGATGGTGGAGTACGTCTCCTGCTGCACTGTTTCCATTATAGCTTTCCAACCTTTCTTCTGCATTACACTATACTGCTTTTTTGAGTAAATCTCTTCTTTTTATTCTGTATTGGGCTTTTAAAGCGGGACTATATTTTCTCTGTAGTTTTTTGATGACATCTTCATCGCAGTTTCTAATTTATCAAGGATTCATAAACTGTCTTTTTTGATGTTCTTTCGGCATGCACTTTTTTAAGTCCCAGTGAAACAAATTCTCTCCTGCATCAGTAATGTCTGTGTGTATTTGTGGTCTTTCTCTATGAATGAACGTTTTGTTTCATAACTAGTTTTGTCGTGAGTTTTGTCTTTTTTAAAAGTAATTTTGTGGTTGGACATTCCAAAATCTTGTGTAAAATCAGTTTTTTATGTGTTGATGTGTCCACTATGTGTATATTTATATTTTTTAGTATGTATTATCCACAGCCCTTATGAAGTTCAAACAACCATTCTGAACAAAACGTGTTGGCTGGATGATGCTTTGTGTACCTATTGAATAAAACTGATGACAAAATTGGATACCTTATGTATAGGTGTTTTTCAACCAGGAAAAAACGAAACAGCCTGGCACTCCTCAGGTATGTTCTTTATATATAGTAACTATAGTACATCAAAATGTAAATCAATGTTACTTTTTATTCTTCTTTTCTTTTTTTTATAAGATCTCATATTACAATTCACAGTGCATTGTGATTTTTCCACAAATTACAAAGACCCCCAATGCATTTTGGGCGGGGCCCTTCAAAAGGAGGTGCTTCCTTTCCGTCTGCATAAGGTGTGCCCAGACTTTATGAAACGCCCTGTAGCGAAGTGTGGTTCCAATACATTGGGGTCATTGTGATTTGTGGAAATTCACAATGCACTGTGAATTGTAATGTGAGTAGAACATTACCTTTATAGATCTTTTAAAGAAAGAAAAGAAGACTAAAAAGAAAATTTGATTTACATTTCGATGTTTTATAATTACTATATATGAAGAACATACCTAAGGAGTGCCAGTCGGTTTCGTTTTTTCCTGGTTGGAGTACGCCAACACATAAATATCTACAAGCCACACCTCAGGATCAGGAGGTGATACCCACTGGCTCCCAAAAAAATGAGAACAATAACTAAAACAAAGAACATTGTTGATTTGAACCAAAGAGTCTGAACATAATACACACATCTTCACTAATCCTAAACTGGATACCTTGACAGACTCATTATCTTGATAGAAGTGAAGAAATTACTGTCACTGGTGCATCATTCCATTATTGTCCTAGAAAAACAAAATATCTTTATCTAAACTTAACAAGACCAAACGAGGTTTCCTGAAGTCTGTCACATGACTTGACCAGTGCGAGCCGCCTAAATCCAAAATACTAGACTATCACCAAGCGCGGAGAGAAACTTGGAGACAGAGAGCTCACTTGGTTGCTGCTGGGATTGAGATTTCCGTCATGACTTCAAACAAATTAGTTGTAAAGGGACAGCTGAAATTCCAGGAGCCTAGTCCCGACAGCTCGACGACTTCGGAGGGCTGGAAGAGGTCCCCCGCTACACGGCGGAGGAGGGCACGGGACATCGAATGCTGTCTTATGTAAAGCGCTTTGATAACCTAATCGGTTCAAGATCCTGAAATGTGCAACGTAACTGATTCTATGTAAACTGCTGTGATAACATGTACCGGAACTGGTGCTATGTAAAGCGCTATGATAACCTAATCGGTTCAAGTTCGCGCTATAGAAAACTCTAAAAATAAATAAATAAATAAAATCCAACATACACAGTTAAAAATATGACTTTCAAAAGGTTTCAAGAACTTATATCACAGATAACAATGGATGTGTGACTTTTACACAAAGTACCTGTAATTGCGTCAAAATTCACAAGGCCAAACAACTGCAGACTCAGAAACAAAGAGATGCATCAACTCCTGGGACCTTGGGGAGGCGATGCGACAGTCCTACTGCAAGCAGAGGAAGGGTTGCGTCGAATCGTGTCTGTATGGGGAGCGATGTGTCGATTCTTCGTGGCGGTTCCTGTCCGCAGGTGATGCGCCAAGAAAACTTGCCACACAGGTGCAATTTGTGGAAATCCGGAGTGCGTCGGTGATCGATGCAGCGGCTTCAAGTGGTACTGAGTCGGTTTTCTTCAGCCATAATCCCTCAATGCATCCATTGCTGGCAGCGGCAACAGGCGCTGCATCGGTTTTTGCAGTGGCACGGTGATGCATGGAAGTTCTTCTCACGCCATGGAGAATCATCAGAAAAACAGCCACAATAAGAGTGATTGGTCGATTTTTGCAATTCTTCTTTTTTCCAGCTCCGACACAACAACAACCACCTCCAGAGGCCCAAACTGACACAGGCACCTCCTGGAAGGTCAGAACTCATCGCAGCAGAGTTCAGGGGAGCTGGGGCTGAAGTCTTTGTGTCTCTGAGACTTCGGAATATGAGGCACTCACACACAGGCCCTTGGATATTTCCTTCAAGCAGGGGACACAACACACAGCAAAGTCCTTCTCCTTTCCTTGGCAGAAACAGCAAATGCAGGCCAACCCCACACAGTACACAGCAAAGGGGCATTATTTCTCATCAGGCTCTCGAGCTCTTCTCTTTGGCAAAGGGTCCTCTTGAATTCCAGAAATGATCTAAAGTTCTAGGGTTTGGCCCCCAATATTTATTCAGCAATATCCTTTGTTATCTGGTGGCAGAGAAGCCCTGTGCTGAGTCAAACCAGTTCAATCCTCTCTTGTGAAGATTCCTGGGAGTTGATGGAGACAGCACGGTGGAAGGTAGACCAGGCCCATTCAAGTGAAAGGAAATCTCCTCCCCCTACTCTAAATGCAACCCATGTCTATTCAGCCCAGCCCTGAGACATCCAGACTCTCTGGAGCCATTGCACTCCCCACCCCCTGTCACTCCCAAGCCAGACGTTTGATACACATCCTAGCAGAGGCACACTGTATGGCTAAGCAAGAAAATACCTTCTTTCTAGAAGTGTTATTTTCAAACACAGAATATAAAAATCACCCTTACTAAAATATTCATTTTAACAATCTGAGTTCAGGCAAACTAAACTTTATTTTCCTATCTTGTTCTCAGGAGTAGGTATGCTTATAAGATGTTATAAGCAAACTCCCCATTCTATCCCAACGCAGCAAATAGCTTTGCAATAGTGAGAAGCAAAACTGGCAGCATTTCACTATCAGGACATGCCACACACCAGGACATGTCCTACCTTCACATACACTGCACCCCACGATTACCTTAAGCCTACCTTAGGGGTGTCTAACATGTAAGAAAAGGGAATGCTAGGGCCTGGCAAGTGGGTGCACTTCCCAGGTCGACATGGCAGTTAACAAACTGCACACATGCACTGCAGTGGCAGGCCTGAGACATCTTTTCAGGGCTACTCATTTTGGTGGCACAATCCGTGCTGCAGGCCCACTAGTAGCATTTGATTTACTAGCCCTGGCACGCTTAGTGCACTTTACTAGGTTCCTACTAGTAAATCAAATATGCCAATCAGGGAGGACCTCATAATAACAATTTACACAGGGAGCACTTGCACGTTGACACTGATCAGCAGTGGCAAAGTGCCCAAAGCATCTAACCCAGCAAAAACAAAATCCAGCACATCGTCAAAAAATACAGGAGGTAGAGGCAAAAAGTTAGGAGAAACCAAGCCATGGATGTCAGGTCCAACAGGCTTTGAATTTGTAATAAACCTACATTTAAACCCAGCTATCAACTTTGGGTCCTCACTATATACCCAAATAGGCTAAACTGCAATTTGAAGATTTGGATGATGCTAACTCCTTTTTATTTCCCAGGCATCTAAAACAGGTCTATCGTGGAGGACATTTTGATATTTGGTTCAGTGCTCTGGTAAACCAATACTCCTTTAGAAGCTTGGTCGGAATGGCCTCCAGGGCAATACGGCTGTGTCGGATGGACTAGTCAAATAGGTCTCTGTGTGGCCTAGATTTGTGGCTATGTGACCTGATTTTGTGGTGTGATGGGCCATTTTTATGACTGAGTGTGGGATGGTGCAAACAACTGAAGCACAAATTGAAAATGAGCAAATTCAAATCTGTGCTGAAAAGCTACCACCAAATGATCTGGATCACAAAATGCACTACTCTGGTTAACTACATCGATGCCAGCACCAACAGAAACAAAGAAATCTTTGCCATTGTGATTGATTTCACATCAAATTCAAGGTCAAAGAAACGTTTGTTTTGGCAGCGAAGGCCACAAAAGTATGCAAGAAATAAAATGAATTACATATTAAATAGCTAAAATAATAATATTCACATTAAAACAGTGATAGGTGCATGAAGGAACAATTTAAAAACAGAAACAATATGTTAAAACCAGCTTTTCAGAATCAAATGATCTTGACCATTGGAAGCATAATGTGTTGGACAATATAGTAAGGAGAATGAAGAAATATGAGAGTAGCTAGTGCAAAATTGCAATAGATGTGAAAAGAGTATGAGCCAGTTGACAGTGCTGGTGTACTGTCTTGTTCGAGCCTTCCTTCGAACCAACCATATTGCGCCCAATTATTTGGCAACTGCACAGGCATATAAGAGCGAACAATCAGTCAGGAGTATACGAAGAGCAATACAGTGATCCTGTATAGGCAGGACACATAAAACAGAAGATTGGGAACAGATTCCTTGAAGAGGTTGCACGATATGTAGACTAAAGATTCCAATGGCAGCCATTTGGATGTAAATAATTTCAATGGTAAAGTTTCCACTCTAATTGAAAGTACAATTTCCTATTCAACGGTACAGTGATAAAGTCCCAAACTGCTCAAAAACAGAAGAAGATTTGAAGTCAAGAAACAAACAAGACAAAGTGTCATTGGCCACTTCACGGGCATCCCCAACCATGATTTTTGACCAATAAAGCTTGTTTAGAGACTCTTTGAAGGGAATATGGCAACCAAGTGTGGTCTCCCAAAGGTCAACCAAACAAATAACTGTAAGCGACCTTTTTATGTTTTGGAGCCAGGGATTTTGTTAAAACGATCTGCCTGCATAACTTCATGTAGGGCTGCCACGTAGTTGGCTAGCTTTGGTGTGAACCTTAATTACCTCCAACACAGCAGTTGGCGCAGCATAGTTTTTCCTTCAACCCCTTTCCCACATAAGTCTTATGTCAAAGGATAGGAAGTGGTGCTAGGGGGTATGAGAGCTAGTGATATCATGAATTTGTTCTCCGAACTAGTCACTTCATTAATGTTTGTGAAGCCCCAGAGTTCCGCTCCATAAAGAGCAGAGCCTAGGACCTTTGCTTCATACATCAGGAGAGCTGGTGCTATTGGCTTGCTGAAGGAGTCTCAGTGCTCTTTATTAATGACCCAACTATATGTGCATGCTTGACAACTGCCTTACGAATGTGTGGCTTCCATGACATGTTGGTAAAAAATGTGAAACCCTGATAGGCGAAGGAGTCCACCTTCTCTAGAAGAATTCCTCCTGATACTAATATACCTTTGTGTGATTATTCTGGTTAAAAAATGTGCTTTTGGTTTTTGTGGTATACATTTCCAACCCACGGGCATGCCAAAACTCATCAAAGCGGGTCAAGAGTTTTTAAAGGCTACACTGGATCTTGAAAATCAACAGAGTATACTCATCAAACAGGAGAATGGGGACCTCACGTGAGCTAGGGTATCTGCTTCAGTATGAGTCTGGGATAAAAAGTATACAATAGCATTTAGATACAGTTAGAACAAGGTAAGGGCCAGTACACATCCCTGTCAACCCCCTTTGAAAACCTGGATTGTTTCAGTCAGCTGGCCCTGTGCACCCCAATGGATTTTGGTGTTGTCATTTTCGTGAGTCATATTACTATGGACCGAATACCAGGAGGCATGCTGTTATCGATGAGTACTTGCCATAGTTTTTGACGAAGTCAAAGGCAGATTTTAAATTGTCAAAGGCAAAGTACATGAGGCCTTTGCCGACTGCTACCATCTTCAAGTAAATTAAGCAAAAGACGTGGTCATTATTAGAAATTCTTTTGTGAAACCCAGCTCGAAGAAGGTTTAGAGCATCATTAGCATGAATCAAAACCTTGATTTCAGAGAACACACAATGGCAGAAAACCTTTTGAATGTAATCTAGTAAACTTATTGGCCTATAATTCACCGGTTAATGCCTGTCCCCTATTTTAGAAATTGGGAGCACTACAGCGCCCTTCCAGAATCAGGAAGTTTGCTCCCTTAGCAATGGCATTAGCAAGAAAGAGGACATACTTAGACCATGTTTCTGAATCATGGAGAAATATGTCAGCTGGTATGCCATCCAGACCCATAGCCCTATCTCTTGAAATAGGCTTGAACAATTCTAAAATGTCAGATTGATCAAACATTTGGCTGGGGTTTGCTCAAAGAAGTGGAGGACAAGGAAAGACCCTCGACTGGAGCCATCAAGCCATCATGATATAGGTTTTTAAAATAATCAGATGACTCAGACTGAGAGACATAAATAGTTGGTTTTGGCGCTGCAACGTTCCCACCCCATGAGACCATTGCCCGGAATTTAGTAGAATCCTTAGCAGAGGAAGTATCCTTAAGATCAAGCCATCTTTGCTCCTCCAAGTCCCTTTCTGATTTATCTAGGGTATTTTTTATAAACCTTTCAAAGAACAGGAATTCGGGGAGTATCCCTAGCTTTAATATCCTATACCAAAATATGTTTAAGCTAATGATATTCCCCCATGAACCAGGTTTCGGTTTTAAGGGCAGGTTTTGCGGGTAGAAGGCAGGAATTGAAAAGTATGCCCAGATCTGCTCCAAAAAATGGTGATTTAGATCACTGATAGCCTTATAGTTTGCCTTATTAGAGGAGCTACCATACAGTTTGGAAAGCATCAATTGGAGGTCTTGACTAATTGCAGACAAAGCATCTGGGTGGGCTACCATTTGACACCACTCCAACCAACGCATATTGGTTGAGGGGACAATGTCCCTAGTGCAAGACAGAGGAGAATGTGTGGTCACTCTCTGCTCATTCCTTGATGTCCATATCTGCAACGAGTGACCACAGCTTTATATTGACTAGGATGTCATCAATAAGATTTGTGCAGTTGGGCTTGCTGAAACTAAATGTCCCCTTGGGGTCACATCTTGTATGACCATTAGTGGCCCTAATCCCAAGTTCGGTGGGCATCCGGGGTCCACCTGTTTATAGGAACAATGTCCAGATGGGTAACAGCCCATATTTTGTCCTCTAGATGGGTTAGCTAAACATGATTGGAGTCAAGGTGCTCAGAGGTGGTGTTAAAGTCCCCAGCCAGAATGAGATATTATTGTAGGTGGCGCCATTCCAGATAATCCTCAAGAATTGGCGGGGTTTTTGAAGCCAAACCACTCTTTACCCCTTTGGCATAGATGTTAAAGATGACAACACAAAGGATTTAAGCATTCGATAATTGGATGCCCTGAATATCCAGGCAATCTATAATTATTTGCTGTATTTTACAATTGAATGAGGCTCTGACCCAAGTAGTTGGGCCCCCTGAAGCTCTCCCAGCTGAACTTGGTTTGGCTGGCACATGAAAATCCAGGTACCCAGGCTTATATTTGGGGTCAATACACCATGTCTCTTGGAACAGACAAATATTGTGTTCCTCAATAAATGTGTTACAGTCTGGTTGATTCATTTTTGATGTGAGGCCAGCCACATTCTATAACAGGACTGTAGTCAGAGAAGACCTCTGGACAACATAGGTATTTCCTGTGGCAATCACCAGGGCAAGAGGAACTTCCTCAGGCAAAACAGCATTAGTAGCTGTCAAATTAGTGAAGGTGCTTGATTTGGTAGTTGGCCCAGAACTAGTAGGGGGGTCAGTGTTTAGTTGGTTTGAAACTGGATGAGTGTGAGACAAAAATGTTTGAGCTGGGCCTGTGAGTCAATCAACGTTGGCCAAAGATGATACAGGCCTACTCCTGTGATATGAGATGATGCCCTAGTCATTCCCAGGACTGTGATACTTGAACTGGATACCTGAGATGCTTGGTGACAAGACCTGATGTCGAGGGCCACCAAATTAGAATACATGACGTTACAACGCAAACAATTATAACACATGCTTTTACAAAGTGGTGTTACATCGCAACTACCATTACAACGCATGATTTTACAATGCATGCCATTACAAAGCATTTTTAGAACCTACCATTACAACGCATACCCTTACAACTCATACTATTACAACGCATACCATTACAATGCATAATACTTTTGAGGCAACAGTGGAGTAAGTGTTGGATAGTCTATGGGTAACAATTACAATTCCCACTCAGTGAGTGCAACAGTCGGGTAAGTGTTGGATAGTGTAGGGGTAAAAATTACTATTTCCACTCCAAGGAGTGCAACAGTAGGGTAAGTGTTGGATAGTGTACGGGTAAAAATACTATCCCCATGTACCCCAAAACCCATACCCACCCTAAAACTAAACAAATCCCCATTACTTACCTTGTAATGCGTTCTGATGGTATGCGTTGAAATGTAATGCATTGTAATGGTATGCGTTGTAGTGACATGCATTGTAATGGCATGCTATGTAAAGGCAGTTGTGTAGTAACAGCTGCGTTGTAAAGGTAGTGCATCATAATGGTTGTTCCCCCCAAATTATCGCTTATGGCCTCATCCTTAAAAGATCTGTGAGTTCAGTGTAGAATTCCTCTTGGCGCTAATGACGTCATCCCGAATGACTAAGCGACAGCCCCTAACGTGTATGATCCAATGCGTCACTTTAATTGTGATAGAATTATCTCCTTCATACCTGATATGAGGGAGAGGTTTTGGAACAATATTCATTACAATTCGTTTGCTAGGAAAATATCCAACACTGTTATAGTTTATGGGTGACTTTTGTTGACCACCACATGGAACGCAGTTGGTGAATGGCTTGTCAACTCGATTAAACCTAGCAGACTTACTGGGCAGCTGCAGGGAGGGTATTATCTGATGGTCTGGTGAGGCTATGGTGCCAGGGAGGTCCAAAACTTTACTAACACCAGTCGCTGTCCCAAAGGTTGGTCGGACTTGTACCTATTGTGGGGTCTACTTTAGTATAATCTACTATTAGGCTAGGTTGCAGGGCAGGGGGTTTTATTGCCTACAGATGCGAAGCATGCTGGACAGTAATGATGCTGGTGCCTATAGATAGTAGAAGTTGACTTAATGTGCTGGCCATCTGGAGAATCATAGGTTTTTCGATCTCCAACTTCAGCAGTCAACTCCATAATTAGCAGAGTAAGGCAAGTTGTATCAGTACAAGGAGAAACAAGGGAAGCAGATACAAAGACCAAATTAGTAGGAGGGTGGGAAGATGACTGTTCCTCAGACAATTCAGGCAATGGCAAAAAACAATTTATTTCAACCTCCCTTCATCAAGGGAGGTTGTATGAGGTTTGGTACTTGTGGGTACCTCAGAAGGCCTGTCTGTAGTCCCGAAGGCCAGTGCTAGTACAGGCCGCTTCCTTGGTTTCACCCCCTCCTCTACCTTCCTTTTACCCATATTTGACTTCCTGGGGAGGAAACCGCCCACCCCCCTCTAACAGGATACATTTAAAGACAAATGTGGTTGGTGAAACAACAGCAGGACAATCAGTAAAAGATAGCCCCAAAACAACACACTATAAAGTCAATGACAAGGCATGCTGAGTGGCACATAACAGCCAGAGTAAATTACAGTGAGCAATAGAACAAAAGGTACAAAGAAAAGAGCGTATAAAATAGTTAGCAGCTCAAGCATGGCAATACGAGCAGAGGACCAGTTCAAAGAGGCTTGTAAGCTGAGATTCAGTAGTGAAGTAGACCGCTTCACATCAGCAAGATAGGAACTGGGATTGCTCAAATAGAAACTGACTCTGCCCTTTCCTGTTCCTAAGGCAACAGCAACTAACAGAGGACTAACGTTTCTATCTCCCCTATTCTGGTGGCCATTTTAGAGTGGTCTCGCTCTCTCTGTGGCGGCCATCATGAACTAGTCCTGCTCAATATATGACCATACCTATGAACTGGCCTCTTTAGACTAATCTCAACTACAGAGTGTCTGCCACTTATTGCAGTATTATACTTATACTTGTATTCAATGCACCGATTGCTACCTCATATATTTCTCGCTGCTCACTTTTGTCATTTTTTGACTAATGCTGCCTTTTGTTTGCACCAGTATTTTGGTCCGTTATATCTTTAATATTATACTTTTATGTGTATACTGTACAGTATTATAAGCTGCACCCATCGCACTTTCTTATTCATGTATTGCATTGATCGCTAGCTCACATATTTATAGACATTAGTATAAGCTACACCCATCTCAATTTTTATTCCTGTACTGCACTGATCGCTACCTCACATATCTATATACACTTTGTGTAAGCTGCGCCCATCTCTTTCTATCCTGTAAGCTGCACCCATTTCACTTTTTATTCATGAATTACACCAACAGCTACCTCTTATATTTTGGTTATGCTGGTTGAACACTAGTGCCACTTTGTACTTTGTAACCTCATATATTTTGATTGCTCACTATTGTCACTAATGTCACTTTTGATTCCCAGCTGCACCGTTTAGGACTTTTACAGCTGCGCAGCAAGTAGTGCCAGCTGCACCGTTTAGGCCTTTTGACAGCTGCGCAGCAAGTAGTGCCAGCTGCACCGTTTAGGCCTTTTTACAGCCTGACGGCACATTAACCCGGTTTTTCCACCATAACTGTTTGGATTATGCGCCCCCTTTTTGCCCTCTTTTTTCTCCTCACTACCGCTCTCCCAGCAACACCCCTCTCATCTCTCCCCCACCCTCCTTCGCCTCAGCTTCCTAACATGGCCACCTCTCGAGTTAAGACTGGAGCCAATTGCTACAAAATAATTTATCCTCCCGACCAGACTAAAGCTACAATAAAACGACTGAAGCATAACACTATTGAACGTTTCTGGGACTCCCTTTTTGTGGATCAATTTTACAATGGTCGTCTTGGGAGGCTCAAAAACGATTTCATCTTCTTCACTCGCGACATCCCCTCTTGGTCCAACAGTTTTTACAATTCCCTTAACGTCGTCTCCTCCTCCTCTATCCCTTATGGGAAACAACTAAAAATTTCCCCCTCTGGGTGCTTCAATGGCTACCTCACTATCTCACTCTATAACAACGGTACTGTCATGATCCAAGGCAAAGACTCCTGCCTCTCGCTCTTTGACCACCTCTTCCCCACCTTACTCCCCGTCTCTGCAACCGGGCTTCCCCTTGACTCTCCTTCCAGCTCCACCCATTACTCCCTTTCTCCTCCGCCGACCCCACCCCACTCCAATTGGCTGCACTCTCGAGAAGCGCAGGTCGGCCCTTTTCCCTTCCCCCCCAACTTACCTCATCTCCTATTCCTCCCCCCCCACAGTATGTCCCCTCCCGCATTACTTCAGCCTTACCACTAGCTAACACGCTCCTCGTCCCATCTGCACTATCACGATACTCCAATCTATTCCCCTCCCCCATACTTCTTCCCATCACCCCCTTCTTTAGTCCACCTCTCCTCCAACACTCTTCCCCAATTAACTGTCTCTATGCTGCTCTTAGCCCTCCTTCCGTCCCTCCTCTCCACCCCTTCATTCCCTCGTCATTCACCCCGTGTTTGCCACATTCCCACTGCATCTCGCTCCTCCCTCCTACTCCTCCAATACTGCCGCACTACCCCCTTTCCCCTCCTAGGAACACCTTCCTTCTCCCTCCCTCGGGCCCAGCAGAACCACTTCCCCTCCTCAACTTCCCTTTCTCTCAACCCCCCTCACTCTGCCAGATGACCGTTCCCTCGCTGCTACCTCTCCTAACTGACAGGACCTCCGCAACCAATGCACCTCTTCTCTGCCCAAACCTCCTACACTCCCATGACGCCACACAGGCCTCCCCCCTCCTACTTCCCTGCCGACGTGTTCCGCACATTTCTCCCTCTAAATTTGTCCCTAATTCCTCTCCCTCTTGCAACACCAACAATGACAACTCTCCCTTAACCCCCAATTCATTTACTCCCGCTCCCAACCTCCACCTTTCCCCACCTGTGAACCCCACCCCCCAACACACCCCCTGTCCCCCCACCTCTCCCTGCCGTCCACCACCAATTCCACCCCCCCTTATTTCAATCGAGCCACCCAACCTTCCGTGCTCTGCCTCTTTCTCACTGGAAAATACGCTAGGCTCTCTGATCACCTCCATCTCTCAGCTGACAGCTGCCATTTCACTTTTATGCTCTAAGATCCCCACCCCTCCATGCACCTCTACCCCCTCCCAACTTCCCCAGAGATGCACCTCGCCCCCTCACCCCAATACAGCCAAGCTCAACCCTTCGTCTGCAAGCGTCGTTAACTCACGCAAGCCCTTGAGCGCCACCCTTCTTCAACAGGCATACCCTAGCAACCCCACTGTCTACACTATTCCGACAATCACCTCTGTCAGAACAAAGCGTCCACCTAAACCCTCCCGAGCACCTCCGCAAATGTACAATATCCCGATCACCCTTCAGAGCCCAAGTGCCCCCATCACCAAAACAGTCTTGACAGAGCTGCGCTGTATGCTTCACAACTGCAGATCTGCAGTAAAACACAAACTTGAAATCTCCGACACCATCACCCTTCACAAACTTGACATGCTCTTCCTCACAGAGACCTGGTTCAAAGATACCTCTCACTCTATATTTGATCTCCTATTACCCACAGGTTATTCCATATTTAGGAATGACAGAACTGAAAACATGGGGGGAGGTGTTGCAGTCATCTTCAGAAACGCCCTCCAACTTAAGGCGTCTCCTAGCAGCTCCTCCCACACCTTTGAATGCCTTTCTCTTGAGCTTCAATTGCAACACCGTTCACCGCTCAGATTCCATATCATTTACCGCCCGCCTCGTAGCAGTAGCTCTTCGTTTATAGAAGATCTCAAAGACTTCATCAGCGACCAATACTCTCAAAGTGACAATCAGACCATCGTGGGTGACTTCAATCTCCACTGGGGCGCACCGCAAGACTCCTCTGCGAACTCACTGGCCACCTTCCTCTCGGCAAATGATCTTATCCAACATTGCACTGACCCAACCCACTCTAAGGGCGCAATCCTGGACCTTGTTATTTCTAAAGCAGGCATGCTTTCTACTACTACCCCTATTCATGTAGATTGGTCTGACCACCACCTCATCCCATTCTCTCTTCAACTTTCACACTCTATAACTCTTGGCCAACCCAAGAGGGCCATCTCCTGGTTCCGTGATGCCAAAAACATTGATGTCGGTCCCCTCTGTGAATCAGCTTTGCTTTCACTTCCAAGGCTAGACCCGAACATAGCTGTTGACGATCTCACCTCCCAATGCCTCACAGTTCTTGAAGCTGTAATTAATAACGTCGCTCCACTCAAAAGCAAAAGGATAAGGCCCACTCCCTCAGCACCTTGGTTCAACAAATCCCTTTATGAGGAAAGGAAGCAGCTAAGGTTCCTGGAGAAGCAATGGAGGCAATTGCCTTCCACTGACAATTTAGCCTTGCTTCGCACAGCAAGATCCAAATACCACAAGCACATCTTCCTTGAGAAAGCGACGCACTTCAAAACCCTCCTTGATTCCGCCAAAAATAGACCAAAAAAACTATTCGATCTCATCAAGACTCCGAGCTGCTCTCCCCCAACCTCCAAGGTGGAGGATTCTACAAAGAGAGCAGCGGATTTCGCTACTTTCTTCGATGGAAAGGTGAAATCACGTGTAGGTCAGGTTGCTCATCCTACACCTCCAGAGGAGCGCAAATCCTTAGCCATTTGGCAGAGCTTTGACCCCATATCTGAAGATGCCCTTCTCAAATGCATACGCGAAACAAAGCCCTCCAACCATTCGCTTGACCCTATCCCCAGTGCCATTGCCTTTGACTTCTATACCCATTCCCTCTCCTATTGGACCACTCTGATCAACCTCTCCCTCTGGCAAGGCTCCCTTCCTGTCCCCTTCAAAACTGGGCAGGTCACCCCTCTGCTGAAAAAGCCCACTGCTGATGCGAATGACCTCAACAACTTCCGCCCCATCACTAACCTTCCCTTTCTTGCAAAGATAACGGAAAGATGTGTAGCCAAACAACTCTCTCGTCATATCAAGGACAATGATCTTCTTGACAACTGTCAGTCCGGCTTCATCCAAAACTGCAGCACTGAAACAGCCCTACTGCAAGTGGTTGATGATGCGCTGAGGATACTCGACTCAGGGGGGTCCTGTCTGCTAATTCTCCTTGACCTCTCCGCAGCCTTCGACACTGTTAATCACAACACCCTCCTCAATATTCTTCAACAGAGAATGGGCATGGAGGGCACTGTGCTTAAATGGTTTGCATCCTTCCTCTCTGACAGATCTCAAATGATCAAAATAGCGAACAGTCTTTCTTCTCCTGTGGCGGTGGGTCAAGGTGTTCCCCAAGGCTCTATACTTGCACCCACACTGTTCAATCTCTACTTAGAACCACTGGGAAACCTCCTAAGCAAATCCGGGATTCACTATCATCTCTATGCAGATGACACTCAACTCTACCTCAAGGTTGCCTCCACTCATGATCTCTCCATCCTAAGATCTACTCTTGACTCCATTCAAAACTGGATGTCATCTCATCAATTAATTCTGAATCCCTCCAAAACTGAATTCCTCCTCTTCTCCTCCTCACTCTCTCCTCCCCCGGTTCAATCATGGATGGATCAGATGAATCTACTAAACAACAAACCCATCATTGTCGACAGCGCAAAATCTCTTGGTGCATTCTAGACAAAAAACTCAATCTAACTCCCCACATCAATTCTATTGCAAAATCTGCTCGCTACCAACTGCGCCTTCTTTGGGGAATCCGTCGCTTCTTCCCGGAGCAGGACCTTATAACCCTGGTGCAATCGCTGGTCCTCTCCAGACTAGACTACTGCAATTCTCTTCTTACTGGCCTCCCCAAATCTCACCTGTCCCCTCTTAAGTCTGTCTTCCATTCAGCAGCTCGTTTCATCTATGGGGCCAAAAGAAGCGATCACATCACACCGTTGTTATCCACCCTCCGCTGGCTTCCCTTCGAGGCTAGAGCTATCTACAAGACCGCTTGTATCACCCACAAAGCCTTGCACTCCTCCTCTCCCCGCTACCTGGTGAATAAACTGAAACTCTCTGGAGGCTCTAGACCTTCACGCAATGCCGAGAATCTACTGCTTGAACCTCCCACTTTCAAGAAGGAAAGAACAATGTCCCAATCCTTTTCACGCAACGCAGTGAGAATCTGGAACTCGTTTCCGCCTGAGCTCCAGACCACCGCCTCCTCCCAGGCCTTCAAAAGGGACCTCAAAGTTCTCCTCCTCCAGAGACACCTCCAAAAGTAATTCACGTCCTCTTGCTATTCGGAGGAAGACTTCCCACTACTGATATTTTCTACTTTCCATGACCATGGGAGTGCCTTCCCAGTGTTTTCCTGTGGTGGGAGAGTCTGCCTTTTTGCAGTATTCTCCATGTACTTGTGTTCGGTGCCCTTTTGTAACATGCACACAACACTTTGCCCTTGTAACACACGGTTGCTACCTCTCACATGTTTTTACCTTTGATACTTGCACAAGTGCCACCTTGCCTACGCAACGCCTGTTCTTGTGCCTAGCACTTATTGCAGTATTATACCTCAAATTATACTCTGTTTTCTCTTTTAACTGCACACTTGTCACTTTTCCTCTTGTGCACTTTTGACTACCTCATGTATTTTTTGTTGTTCACAATTTTTACTACCTCAAGTATTTTGTTTGCTCACAATTGTCACTATCACCTTTACTACCTCATGTATTTTTGGTTGCTCACAATTTTTACTACCTCAAGCATTTTGTTTGCTCACAATTGTCATTATTACCTTTACTACCTCATGTATTTTTGGTTGCTCACAATTTTTACTACCTTATGTTTTTTGTTTGCTCACAATTGTCACTATTACCTTATGTAAGTAACGTATGTTTTAGTAATCTGCTCTTCTGTAATGTTTCTCATTATGTTCCATTTCTGTTCCTAATGTGAAGCGCTCTGACGCCTTCGGGTAAGGTCCGCGCTATATAAAAACGCATAAATAAATAAAATAAATAAATAAATAAATAAATAAAGGAGAGCTTAGGGCAAGGTCCAGAAGGAAATACAAGCCAAAAGAACCTTGAGACAGTAAACGTCAGACAAGTGCTTCTCCTCCTCTAGGCACTGACAAATGTGGACAGGCCATCCCTTGGCCTGGGCTTTTACCAGGCGCATCCTGCACTGCAAGATTGCTGATGTGGCGCTTAAGGCGTGTCGTGAGGTCCTGCCGCCTTCAGAGAGCGGTATGCCGAAGTGCCTCCTGGCACAAAATGAGTTGTAAAAATTGTTTGTGCAAATCAGCCTTAACCCTGTGCTTCATGGGAACAGTCCAGCCCAAATTGCCAAGTTTGCAAACTAAAATGGCTGCCAGAAATACAAAATGGCTTTCAGCTCATGCTAACAAATCTGTCCAATATTTAACAAGGAATGCAGATAATATACTTTCACTTCTGTCATGATAAACCAGGGGCCATACTAAAATGGATCCCACTAGTGCTAGTACTCAGACTCCTACCACACAGAGTTGTACTACTATACATTTGCCACACACTCACTGCACATTCATGCACTTGACGCATGCTGAATGTCAGCACAGCCATCTGGTGTTCACATAACAGTTGATCTTTAATAGAGAATGGTCAGTAGACCACATTTTTCTTGATGAACACTGGAACAAGAGATCCTCGGAGTGTGAATCTTCACTATCTAGATAAACTCTCCATAGCCTGCTGACTAGCAATGATATGCCTTATTTCTGTCTGGGACAGATTATCTACATCATGCTCACCAAAACAGTATTTTCCTGCTCACAAACAAATTGAGTAACTTTAGCCTACCTCTGGACCTTTGCCCTAAACTCCATCGATGTTAGTCTTAGTGTCACCCAAGGCCTACTCTTACCTTCTCTGCTCCATCCAAATGAGCAGAGATCTCTTGAATTACCTCCTGTAATTTTCCATACTTCAAAGCTACGCACTGCTTGCTTGGATTTGCTCACAGGTTGCTTATTGTAAGTAGTTATGGTGAAATGTCAAATAATCATAAATGTCACCCCAGCGGTTCAGAGAACCAGTAAACTCTACACTGCTTAAAAGGATCTGAATAATTTTCTCTAGTGGCTGACAATAAGCAAGCTATACGCAAGTCTGAATTCCAGCATTTAATGAGCAGTATTGTTGCTTGAGCATTTCAGACTGTGTCACCTGCTTCCACCCTACCTTTGGTTTTAAAATGCTAGATTGACACTACTAAAGACCGTAAGTGCCTGGGTCAGTCTAATAGCTGTGATAAATGAAGGACAATTGCTGTTATACTGAGAAATGTAATGCCAAATTCTGCAAAAGTGTAGCTTCCACTGGACAAGGCAACTTTCCCTTATCAATACATTCTTACCTCCTTACCTCTGCTCTGTCGCTGTCACCTTCAATGCTTTCCTTTGTACTCCCTTTGATGTTCCTGCTTCTAAAGCATTCGGAAATCCTATCCATTACAACAGTCAACATCTCAGCCATCCCGCGTGATCATGCTGGCCAATGAAACAACAAATAAGATTGTAGGTGGAAACGCCCCCTTCCACCGCAAAGCTGTGAGCTTCCTGACTCTTCCGCCCAAAATGTAACGACTTGGCCACTAATGGAAACAGCCTGATTTATGCTATTTTTTAGAATGTTTGAAATTATATGCATTTGATATTTTAAAGCTCTCTCATTCCTCCAATGATCAATACGATTAGAACGGTGTACAGAAGATTATTATTTTATATTTAAATGCTTAATACCACAGGATTAAAAATGTATTAAAAGTCCTTGGAAGGTTCGGGAATCTTTTAAGAAAAAAAATGAAAATCAGCAAAATAAATGTATCTCCTTTACTAATAGGCTTTTATCAGAAATAAAAATACAGCAGCATCCATACTCAAGAGATTTTCTGCGTTTTGCTTTCAGCTTTCTCGAACAGGGAAAATATATATTTTTTACATTTTGTTCATAAACAGCAAACGTTTTGACTTTGACACCAGAGTGCAATAATAACGGCTTTTCAGGAGAACGAAGCTAATTGCGGTACAGCAGTTTACGCACAGTAGGACTGTCCTATCCAGGAATCGCTAATAGCAGTCCCCTACAAACACACAAAAGCACCACAGGTACTGAATACATCTTTGTTCGTAAACACGAAAAGGCTTACTTTATCGGTTGGCTCATAATAAGGATCGATCTAGCTCCCTGCTCAGTAAGTTACGGGTGCCAAAAATGCAATTGTACACGGAGGTTTGCTTTTCATACTAAGGCTGTGTCTGCTTTTTGTCTTGACCTAATCTTTTATTCCAGCTCTGCATGATAAAGACATGTCTATGTTGGTCTACTTGTTTTGTACTGCTTAATCTGAGTCGTTTATGGAGTGTTTCCCTGTGTTTGGCCTGCTTACCTTGATGGCATACTTCAACAAAGATCACATACAGCTGTTTCAGAATACATTCTTTGTGATATAATCTCCCCATTATGTTGTGTTCTCGATTGTTGTGACTGGAACAACTTCCTCATCCCCAGTTTAATGTGATGACCTCAATGGACTGTGAGAAAAAGGCCTTTTGAGCAGGTTTCCAGGCACTTTTTGCTCCATTTGGACTATTAGCTGGTGATTTTTCGACTCCGAGAGGGCACTGAACCCTGCAAAACCAGCCCTTAGTGGCAGTGTTGTGACCCATTACAAAAGGTATGTCAAATTGGATGTTCCTAATTGGCAAGTACTGACTTACTTATAAGCCTCCAGTATATGGTACAAGGGCAAGTAAAGCAAAGCACTATTTGGGCCACCCTGAGTGTGACAAATGACAAAATGGTCACCAGCCTGCCACTACAGACTCAAAGAGCAGTTTGTACGCTGCTAGTTCGACTTTGCCAAATGGCAAAGCCCTCACGTTCCTCAATATTGTTTGTAGGTCTCCCTAAGGAAGGCCTGTGGAGCCCTATGCAATATATTATCAAGTAGGACATATCATTTTTCATATGTCTTAACACCAACACTTTAACATTTTCATTTTGCTGTGGAAAGGTTAGTGGCCCCATTGGCTAGCACAGAGTTACCAGTTGGCATGCCATTCTGGATAACCTCTGAATGGGATTACCTAAGTGGGTCAAGTAAGGTATCTGGTTAATTGTGGAATTAAATCCAACTTGATGCCAAGGTTGTGATTTATGTCATTTTTCAAGTTAAGCAACTTATAACAAGTTGCCACTCTGTGACCCAGCTGGTATAATGGCTTTGCACAAGCCCTAGTCAAACAGACATCTTTCTGCCCACCTGGGAAGATGTTCAAATGACTCCCAGGCTCAAGAACACAGGCAGTTGCCACAGACTGAAGTTTGACCTACTCTCCCAGAAAGGCTGCTTGGGGTGTTAGCCCAAAAGGTGAGCCTTAAATGCAAAGCCATATATGAAGTGCTTTTTATGACAACACTCTCTAGCAGGATGCCTTTTGTTCCTGTAGACGAGTTGGAGACAGGGCCAGTGAGGGGAAACCTATCCCCAAACTGTTTTTTCTGGGGACGTGTGGAGTTAAGGAAGCCATACCTCTTGGGTGGGTGCCAAGATCTTTACAGTCAAGAGAAAGTTTAGACATATTCAGATATGCCAAATATATGGCACTCTGGGAATGCCAAATGCCACATGTCACTGGAACTTTGTCACCAGAGACGAGGGTACCAACTAGACCATTTGCCAGTGACTGCGTTGTCTCCTCCGACACTTTCCCCAAGATTAAAACAGGCACCCCTGGCACCCTGAACATCAGTACATCATGTATTTGGAGAATGGACCAAGAGAGCAGTATCTTCCTGCCTTTGAAACTGTATGAAGAGAGGCTGCACCGATGAAAGGACTGCAGCTGCTGCACTTTGGGCTAGTGAGAATGGACTATCCCTTGTCTTCTCGCTCAGGGAAAAGTTGATTTCCAGCCCCACATTAAAGCAGTGACTCAAAGGGTCAGTTAGCTCGCTCCCTGGAACAGCAGCCAGGACATCAAATCAGTGGAAGCCCAAACCGGTAAAGCAGTAGCCACTCCTGAGGGATTGACACTGGCTGCCACCGGGCACCCCAAAAGACAAAAGTTGCACCTATGTCTGCTGGGCCCAGGAGTCCTAGCAGAGACTGGATTAATTGTCTAAGATGGACACTTTTCCCCACAAAGGATATTTGCTGTGACCGCAGTGTCATGAGATCCTGTGCCCAGCTGCAGCTGGCCTTCTACTGTCACACAAAGTACATGCTATGGTCAAAGTCACCTCAACCCACATGTGGATTAAAGGATCAATCACACTTCACCCCCATCAACCGTACAGCACCAGGAGCACCCTTTGAGCAATTTTTGCCTGTTTCTTCAGCATCAGGACCACTCCATAGATGTCGATGGTTGTCATCCTGTAAAATGTGGAAATTGGCTTAAAACGCACTGGTGGGCAGGTAACTGTCAAAAGCATCCTTACTGGACTCCTAGACCACTGCCTTGTCTGATTTGTTCGCCCAAGCCAGGCTCGAGTCGCCAAACTAACTGTTTCAAACTTTAAACATTTTGCAAAGTTTTGTTGACCATTGCTTGTTTGGATTTGCATTTAAAAGTATTTATTGCAACAAAAATCTGTATCTCAGGAACCCTCTGGTGGGTTTTGATGATCAAGAACTCTAAAAATTCATTAAAATATTATCTATTTGTATAGGTTGTTGTTGTGTCTCTTTCTTGTTGTGTGAGTCTTACTCCATTTGATGCTGTTATATGCTTTACACTAGGGGGTTTATTTATTAAATGAGTTGTGGTGCTCTTGCACCACACAACGTGGTGCAGGAGCGACGCAAGTCCAAAATTTGATAATATGAAGCTACACAAGGCCACCTTGCTGCTTCATAGATCATGGGTAATGCAACGCAACACAAATCCCTGCATTGCATTAGTCTGCCCTGGAAAGGTGTTCCATGGGCATTATGTGGATGTTCACAGTTTTTATTTTGTTTTTGGTTATTTAATTTAATTTTGTTATTCTGTGTATATGATATTGTTTCAGGGCAACTCAATGTTATATATCCAGAGGTACCTATCAAGTTGTCTAGTGGCTTTCTTGAAGAAGAAATTTCAGTGCCGAAATGCGCATAGATGACAAAATAATGTTCATTGTATAGCCACGATTGTCCTTTCATCAATTAATAATTGTTAAGTTAAAGCAAATTCATTGTATCCTCTGATATAAGTGCAATTCGATTTTTTTCTTGAGAAATGGTGGTTTTGTCTTGTTTTTGTCTGCGTACCTTGCTTTATGTATGTGTTTGAATCTAGTGTGCATGTAGACATGATTGCAGTATGTGTGTGATTCGACATGTAGCTTTATATACTTTGTGGATTTTATTTATATATTAGAATAAAAACCTTTGTATTCCGGATTCACATGAGCCTTTGTCCCTCAACTATGGCTGGCATTTATAATATATTGTAAATTAATAGGGGCCAGGTGTAGGTCACCAATTACCGGTCGGTAACGGCCGATTTCAGCCAATACCGACCGGTAATTGGTTTTTGAGATGTAGTGGGCCATTATTTTACAGAGTCGGTAAATTTACTGAATCAGTAAATTTACCGATTTTGTAAAATACTGAATCGGTAATTTTACCGATTCGGTAAATCTCAGATGTAGGTAGTTCTGTTTTCAGTGCTACAAGCCTTCATAATTCGGTATTTTACCACCCAATACAATTGGGTGGTAAAATACCGAATTCAGCTGTGCATGCACATCTGTGCATGTACACCTGTGCCATGTGACACACAGACATGCCCTTAGGGCATGTATGTGTGCCACATGTCACACAAGCCTGTACTTGGGGTGCTAGAGGGTGTCAAAGTGACACTCCCTGCACCCTTGCAGGATTCGGTATTTACTGATTCGGTAAATACCGAATCAGTATTTCCCATTGATTCCAATGGGCTTCAAGGCCTATAGAAATCAATGGGCAATACCGATTCGGTATTTACAGAATCGGTAAATACCGAATCATACCGATTCGGTAATTCTAAAATAAGAATTACCTACTTCTGCCCCCTTCCTATTTACCTACTCTTAAATACCGAATTGGTATGATTCGGTATTTAAGAGTCGGTAAATCGGAATTACCTACATCTGGCCCTAGATGTTTAATAGATGTGAGTTGCCCTAGATTCTGTACATTTACATTATGTAGGTTTCCCACACAACTCCCATGATTTTTGACGTATTCCCAGATTTACCAAAAGTTTTAGACCTGGGAATGAGCCAAAAAGATGCACCTTCTCAGGGAAGGTGCACCAAGGAGAAATATCTTTATTTCCCCCAGTTACTTTCTGTTTCTGTGTGTGCTGCATTGTGCAGCATGCATTTAAACAGGAATATGCCTCAGGGGTTGTTGTTGTGTAGGAAGGGGCCCCTTCCTGCACAGAAATAGCCCTACTTACAGTGCAGGTTGACTTGTTGTGCTGGGCAACTTTCTAGAAATTATGCCTCTAAGTTCTTTTGCCAAGCCTTACTGCTCGCAGCCACAACTACCCAGGGTTGAGCTAGGATTATGTAAACAATACTAACTGGACCCAGGATGGTATTTGCGAGTGCCCTAATTGATAAGGCCCCACAGCCATATCATATAGTACACCCAAATCCTCACATGGATGAAGTCAGGTTTTTGAGAAGACACATCTTCAAGCAAATGTAAAAAGCATTTGGATATGTTATATTTTATGAATATAAATTAATTGTGTGATGGCCTTGAGCTACAGCAAGTTAATGGCGTTCAGCAGCATTTTGGTAGTTATTGAGGAAGGGTGGCTGATGTTCTGATTACTTAATAGTAGTCTTCATTACGCTGGGCCCCACTCTTCCTCATCATAATCCTCTTTTATATGTGAGGTGAGTCCTCATTCTGTATGGGAAGAATCCTTTCCCCTTTCTTTCAACTTGTGGTAAAGCTTTTTGACACTTTGTAGTTCTCAAGTTCCAGTTCCTTCACCATAGTAAAACCCTTCTCCAAGGGAATTAGACTAGAGGAATTCGAGGGAACGGCACCTTTAAGGGAGGTATGGTACAAAAGGTTAAAACGGTGTTACCCTGTCACAATTGTAAAAACTGGGGTCTTTTGCCACTTGTGAACAGAGGCAAACACACTGCGGTCCTCCAAACTGGGAATCAAATACCACTTTTTATAATTTGACTTTCAGGGTAGCAAGCTAGAGTAGTCCAGAGGAGATGCTTTAGGCTAGGGAAGTAGAAAACAACAACACAGCAAACAGCACTTTATAATTTGCTGTCCAGCCAGCGCTGAGAACATCAGACAAGTCAAGTAAACCTCTAAATGTATCTTGAACCCCTGCGCTAGAGTCACCTCTAAAAGACAGTCCTAGCCCTTAGAAACACAATTCTACCCCTATGTGCTTCACACGATGTCAGAAATGCTTTTGGTATAGTGTCATGATGAAGGGTGTGCAAAATTCATAACATTTCCTTGATGGCATATTTCAACAGATGTTTCTGAAACCATACATTGTGATATAAAGTCCGTGTAGAATTATATGAAAAGCATATCTAGCATTAAGCGCTTCATTTTAGCGTAAAATACATCCTCATATGTAATTCAGACACATGGCTATTTTTTGCAGCACATAATAACAATTGTCGCTAGTGATATGTTCATTGTCATTGTCACCTGTTATACTTGATTGTATTAATTCTTCATTTAAAACTGGGATTGTGCCACCGCAATGGAAACATGCCAGAGTTAAAGCGCTTCTTAAAAAGCCTAACCTTGATCCAAAGAATTGGGGAAACTATCGCCCAATTTCCTTGCTGAAAAACATGCCAACTCAATTCTATCTGCATTTTGGGAAAATAATAAACGGTTACATGCCTCACAGACTGGTTTTAGACCCCGACAAGGAACGGAAACAGCTTTGCTGATGGCAGTAGAAGAAATCAGGAAGCTCCTTGACGACGGAGGCTGCGCTGTCCTTATCTTCTTGGACCTTAGCTCAGCCTTCGATACCGTCAACCATTGCAAAATATACTACACCGGTGCACATCCAGAATAGATTGCCGCTGGGACACATGGATTAATACGCGGAACGGGAACGGAACTCTAAAAAACTCTCGAAAAGATGGACCTTGTTATGGCTCCATAAATCATTCTATGGTGCAGGACCTACATTCCAGGATTTATATTGGTGACATAATTGGAACTACATAGCAGTAGAACTTCACTTTGGGAAATATTGGATTTGACAAATTTAGCGGCATTCTCCAAGGGATTTTGTGTGACACGCGAAGAAAAGTGCCTTGAGGAAGCCCGAATTGGGCGAAACGAGCGTCGGCTGTGGATCATTATTGATTGAAAAATAACATTTGAATTATCAACACCATATGGCTACAGGATGTTGATTTCGATAAAACAATATTGATGGACAAGAAAGTGCTAAAACTGCACAAAGGATAAAAGTGACTATCTGGATGTGCACCAGCGTAGTATATTTTGTTTGGTTACTTACTGCCCGAATTTGATTTGGACAGAAGGACTTTGTGGATGCCCCTGGTGGATGTGCATCAAACGCCGAGGTTGCACTCTGTATTGACCTTGCTGATCTTTAAATTGGGACTAAAGTGATCTTGACTAAGAGAACATATACTGATGTGCAGGTCGTTATAGCAAATCCACCATCCATTGTTTTTTGTACCGTCAACCATTGCCTCATGATACAAAGACTGAGGGATGCTGTAGTGACTGGGCTTACACTTAGGTGGCTGCAGTCCAAGTATGGGTGAATTTTGTGAATTCGCGGTTCGCGAATTTGCGTGAATTCGCAAAAAAATCTGCGAATTTTCGGATTTCCCCACAAAATCGTGGATTTATTGGCAATTGCACTATACTCAACTGGAGTACTTTCTACTGGCTAATCAGTAACTGCTTCCTCGTTCTGTAAATGTATTGTGCTTTTCCTACACTACAGCTGCATAAAGGCCCAGAAGAGTTGTCTCCAGTGACCCCATGTGTCTGTAACTTTGCCACCGCGCCCATAGGCGCCAAGGTACCTCGAGTGAGCTGTCCATCACAGTGGGTGAAAGGGTGGGAAGAGGTTGCATAGTCTAGTGTGTGTGGGGCCAGGCTTCTGTGCGAGTTCACATGCCTCTTGTTTATAAAGGGTCAGAGACCGATCAGAGCAGCAGATGAGGAGAAAGAAGTAAGTGCTACCTCGTTGGGTAAATGTATCGTGCTTTTCCTACACTACAGCTGTGTAAAAGCCCAGAAGAGTTGTCTCCAGTGACCCTGTGTGTCTGTAACTTTGCCACCGCGCCCATTGGCGCCGACGTCCCTCGAGTGAGCTGTCCATCACAGTGGGGTAAAGGGCGGGAAGAGGTTGCATAGCCTAGTGTGTGTGAGGCTGGGCTTCTGTGCGAGTTCACATGCCTCCTGTTTATAAAGGTCAGAGACCGATCAGAGCAGCAGATGAAGAGAAAGCAGTAAGTGCTACCCCGTTAGGTAAATGCATCGTGCTTTTCCTACACTACAGCTGCGTACAGACCCAGAAGAGTTGTCTCCAGTGACCCCGTGTGTCTGTAAATTTGCCACTGCGTCCATAGGTGCCGAGGTCCCTCAAGTGAGCTATCCATCACAGTGGGGGAAAGGGCTGAAGAGGTTGCATAGCCCAGTGTGTGTGGTGCTGGGCTTCTGTGCGAGTTCACATGCCTCTTGTTTATAAAGGTCAGAGACCGATCAGAGCAGCAGATGAGGAAAAAGCAGTAAGTGCTACCTCGTTGGGTAAATGTATCGTGCTTTTACTACACTACTACTGCGTAAAGGCCCAGAAGAGTTGTCTTCAGAGACCATGTGTGCCTGTAACTTTGCCACCGCGCCCATAGGCGCCGGGGTCCCTCGAGTGAGCTGTCCATCACAGAGGGGGAAGGGCGGGAAGAGGTTGCATAGCCTAGTGTGTGTGGGGCCGGGCTTCTGTGCGAGTTCACATGTCTCTTGTTTATAAAGGTCAGAGACCGATCAGTGCAGCGGATGAAGAGAAAGCAGTAAGTGCTACCTAGTTGGGTAAATGTATCGTGCATTTCCCACACTACAGCTGCGTAAAGGCCCAGAAGAGTTGTCTCCAGTGACCCCGTGTGTCTGTAACTTTGCCACCGTGCCCATAGGCGCCGAGGTCCCTCAAGTGAGCTGTCCATCACAGTGGGGGAAAGGGCGGGAAGAGGTTGCATAGCCTAGTGTGTGTGGGGCCGTGCTTCTGTGCGAGTTCACATGCCTCTTGTTTTAAAGGTCAGAGACCGATCAGCGCAGCAGATGAGGAGAAAGCAGTAAGTGCTACCTCGTTGGGTAAATGTATCATGCTTTTCCTACCCTACAGCTGCATAAGGGCCCAGAAGAGTTGTCTCCAGTGACCCCGTGTGTCTGTAATTTTGCCATCGCGCCCATAGGCGCCGAGGTCCCTCGAGTGAGCTGTCCATGACAGTGGGGGAAAGGGTGGGAAGAGGTTGCATAGCCTAGTGTGTGTGGGGCCGGGCTTCTGTGCGAGTTCACATGCCTCTTGTTTATAAAGGTCAGAGACCGATCTGCACAGCAGATGAGGAGAAAGCAGCCTCCTGGTCACTGGAAGTACAGGGGGATTGCGCTTGAGAAACTCGTGGATGCCTTGACCTCCATCACGGATTACAGATATTTGTAGACAGTAGATTTGGGGAGAAAGCACACCTGCCTAGAATCGACTAGATTCTTGGGCTGATTAATAATGCGTTACTGAATTTGAGCTTCAACTCGGGCACCTGCTTTATTTATATCTGTAAGTGCTTCCTGCTTAGGTTTAATTTTTGTGACAGGAGCCTCAGTGCCTAATTGTAACTATTCTCTGACCCAGCTTCCAGGGTCAGAGCAGGGTCAGAAAATAGTTGCAAGTAGGCAACGAGGCGCCGCTCAGGAAGCACTTACAGGGTTACAGCAGGTGCCCAAGTAGAAGTTACTTTCTTTGTAACCCTTTTGTAAATGGTGAAAAAGAAATTAGCTTCAACTTGGGCACCTGCTGTAACCCTGTAAGTGCTTCCGAAACAAAATTCGTCCCGCTTGCAGATTCGCGGATTTTGGTACGATTTTGCGAGATTCGCGGATCGCGAAATTGCGGAAAATTCACAAATTCCACGAGCGGAACGAATTTTCGGGCCATACTTACTTCAGTCTTTCCTTAAGGAGAGGGTATGTTCGGTCTTTGAAGGAGATTGCTCTTCTAAAGCTATGTCATTGACTTGTGGGGTGCCCCCAGGTTATTTTCTGAGCCCCAAAATGTTCAATGTTTATATGACATCTTATTAAGGCCCTTAGGGTTTTCAGAGCATGGGTTGTGGACCTTTGTTTGCTCTCAGTCCCCCCTTCTATTTTATATACTACATTTGTCCCCAAAACCCTAGGACAAATAGTCTTTAGCCCCAACACCTCCTGACCTTACTAATACCAAGTCAGCATAGCTTTCTAGTTGTACCGCTCCTTCATCAATGCTTGGCTTAAGGTTTTTCCTTTACCTGACTCATGTATGACACCCTCAAATTCATGAGGCCAATCACATATCCACCATATCCATCCATAGAGGTTCTGAGGTTCCTTCCCACCCTTCTGGCTAAGGTGAGTAGACCCGACACCAGGTGTTCATACAGAAACTTGAAGGACTGAAACCTATCCTCCTCTGTGGAATAGCTAGGCAAGGAAAGATACATAGCAGGAGAAGATCACATTTCCTCCTGAGGCTCTCACTTAGAGTAGCCATCATGCTCTTCGGTGTTTTGTTATGCTACCAACCCATTGGCTTGTGGGTAGTAAGCCATGTAGAAGTGGTATTTCACACCAGACTGATCTCATGTCTCTCTCATGTAAGACGAGATAAAATAGTATTTTGTGTGCGAAGTTATCATTCCTGGATAATCCAACCCTAGAAAAGAACCCCTAGAGGATCTCTTGCAACCACTGGTGCAGTCATGATCCTCAGAGGTACAGCTTCTGGGTACCTTGTGGCATGATCCACCACAACCATATATACTAAGATATACTTGATGCAACACCAACAAGTGGTAGCGGCACCAACAGTGCCTTTGTCTTACCTTCTGACTTGCCATATACCTGACAAGTTGGACAGGTTTTATACAATATCTCTGTGCTCTGCACATTTCTGGACAGTAGAAGATACCTATCCTGGGTCTTGCTAATGCCCAAGTGACCATACAACAGCATTTTGTGGGCGAGTGAGAATAGGAACTTTTTGTGCAATAGTGGAACCACTACCTGCCTATTCATCCCTGGCTCACTATAAACTAGGTCATCTTCCCAGCCAACATTGTCTTTCCAAGCCACTCCTTTGCTCACTTGTTCTTGGGCTTCCTTATGAAGTCTCTCAATTACAGGGTTCTCTTTCCATGCCTTGCGGAAATCTTCACAGGTAGGCCATCCAGCAAATAAAACAAATCCTACAGCTCTGAAAGCAACCAAGACCCCGGTACCGGGTCTGTTTTAGGGGCCTCAGCCTCATTTTCTTTTGGAGCAGACGTGATGACCTCCACAATGATTGCCTTCCCAGAGCCTGCCATTTCCTGACACCTACCTTGTCCTGGTCCCTGCAAATCAACAATGATCCCAGTCTCACTTTGAGGCTGATATACTCTGGTCTATACAGCTGACATGGTACAATAAAGGCTTGTGGTCCTGGCACCATGCCAGGGGTAATCAAGTCATTGCCCAAGACACACCCACCACCTTTATTTTCCCTTACCCAGTACATCAACCATGACACCTTGGCATTGAGCTCTAACTCAACCCTGCAAGCAAATACCACATGTTCTCTCAGCTAGCTACCAAATCTGTATCCCTGGAACCAGGGATCATCTCCCCAGGCTTATGGTGCTTCCTCTCAATCATAGTGCAGAAAGATTGAGTATCTCTCTGTGCATGCACTTTCATCCCATTTATAATAACCTGCTGCGCAAACCCAATTTTGTGTTAGGATAAATGTGCTTCAGATCATCTGGGTCCCTCACCCAGATCACCATACCTACTAGATTGAAATGCATTGGGTCCCAAGTGCTTGCTATCGCAGGTGCTGCTTGGTCAGATTCTTCTACTGACAATCTGTCTTGAAGTTTCCCACCTGATGGCACTTGTAGCAATTCACCACCTTAGATTTGGAAAATGTTACCTATCCACCCTACCAGTGATGCTCCTTCCCGGACACACCATTACCATTACCATTTTACGTAGACCATCCTTTAGATGCATGAGAATTACCCTGGCCGTTACCCTGGGGTTTACAACAAACATGTTCTTCTCCCCATTTGGCAAAGAACCATGCTGCCCCAGGACTTTTTGAACCCTGTTGGGCAACCATTTATCGGCTAACTCTGCATGTTTTGTCGGATCCCTGTCCTCCTGGAGACACTCTTTCATCAGAAACTGGTTAAGGGATTTTAAATCTTTGGCCTTCATCCCTATTACCCAATCATTCCAATCAAGCAATACTCCAAGAACCCAGGTCTTGAATGGAACACCATCCACTGAGTTCCAGATACTGAGCAGACTTCAGTCCAAAATGTCTAATCGGAGCCTCCTTCATTCACTCATAGATTATCTGGTCTATCCCAGCATTCCTCCAATTACAGCTGACCCTTCAAATGGAAAGCACCCCATTAACGCAACTGATTTAGACACCTCATTCAAGGCACTTGCCTTACAAGCAAGTTCAAAGCTGACAAAACATTCCAAGATGCCCCAACTTTCCACATACACATGCACAAGATCACTTGAAACCTTGGGCACAACCTGGTCTGAACTGGCAGAAGAGTCACTTCTCTCAGATGGAGTAGTCATTGCTGCAATCCTACGTTTCTCTATTTCAAAGACTGTCCTTTACTTTCCAAGCTCTCTGTCCTTTCCTTCTGTCTTCTCCTCACTTTCTCTATTTCTCCTCTCTTCCTCTTTGTTGCTCTTCCCTCTCTCACAGCTTCTCTTTCCAGGCCTATTATTTCTATCACTGCTGCCTCCTCTCTACTTTTTCCTGGTGAGCTAGTCTTAGATTTTCCCTCTCAAACTCTCCATCCTGCTCCTCTTGCTTAATCTTAGCCTTCTGAAGAACCAACTAGAAACTTAAGGTCTCTGCTGGACTCAGTCTACCCAAGGGATTTACTCCTGAACTGTGTGACAGTGGTACTTTAGAAATTCAAAGTGTACACAACTGGGGTATTATTGGAAACATAAGGTGGTGAATATCTTGGGATCTATAAAAAATGCATTGGGGGCACCGTCTGCATTTGTCTGAAATAGACCTGTCCTAAGAGCATCCTTGAGCCTGAATACACAGCACTATCCTCTTGGGCCCCCAACATAGTTCCCTCCCCAGAGTCAAATGCAGCCTCTTCCCTTTCACCCAAAGTCTCAAAATGGTCCTTAATAAAAATTAGCAAGGACCTCTTTGTACCCTACACCTGGGAACTCTTTATCCTCTGTCTTTACATGAACCCTTCATCTAATCTATGGACATTGTGATGAGGTCTATTACCAAAGCGATATTCTCCATTGTCTTTGTGTGCTGACATTGTACATAAAAACAGGGCTTATTGTACGACTGGTGTGAATTAGAAATGGCCAATGCCACAACTTCATTTAAGGTTCCCAATGCTTTTCAGAGTACCACTGGGCAAGTAGGAGCTACTGCACCCAACTGTGGGGATTGAGGGCTTTTACCTAGGCCTGGGAGATGGACTCTGCTCTGTTCGCAGAGTTTGCAGAGCTTTCCACACTGTGGAGCACAGAGTTTGCAAAAACTCTACTCCTTTATCCTTGCTCGCCAATGTTAAGTTGGCAAGCGTGAGCGGGGAAAATCCAATGCTAGACCACTCCCCAGTGAGATTTCTCAACAGGATAGGTGTGACTGCTTGTATTGAGAAAGAATCTGTTCGCATTAAGGAAGTTGCCGCTCGAGTAGAAAATCTACTCAAGCAGCAGAAAGAAGAAGCGCCCCCTTGCTCTGCGCTTGGTGGCGTTCGTGCTGATTTTCCATCATGGGACAAACACTTTGTTCTAAAATCAATCTGAATGTGTGCTACCTAACAAGCTCTGCCACTTGCAGAGCATGGCAGAGATTCGCGTAGTGAACTTCACGAACTCCGCCCAGGCCTACTATTACCCCTGACGTCCTGGGGCCTGACTAGCAATTGGTACTGAGCAACTAGGACAAGTAGTCCTTTAGCACTTGGCTCTCAGTAGTAGTGTGGGTCAAGCAGTACAAGTTTTCTTGGGGGAGATACATTTTTGGGGGGTGAACACAGGCTCACAACTCAAGGGACACACAGAAGCAGCAATAAATGATCCAGTCAAGAACTTACTTTTATAAAAAAGGAGTGTTTACATATTAACAAAAAGTAAAATACAATTTACTTATGCAATATACACAGTCATGTGGGGTCAGGACTCTATTGTTCAAAAGGCAGGCCCCTGTATTCCAATGTCCTCTCACTAGCAGTATGGGGTATTCCCAAATTCACTATAGGCAACATTCAGGTTTGGCCCTAATTGTAGTCCGAGTTTCAGGAGTCCCACTGTGAATCTTTTATAAGTAAAAAGTGTTTCAGCACCCAAAGCACCATGTGCCAGAAAAAGTACCCCCAGAGCCTTCTGACAGTACAATTGGTCTTAATTGCTCCTTCAGGGATTGCTTGACTAGAGTCTCTGGGAGCGCTTCACTCGCAGACTTAACAGAGTGCTGCAGTGGCTGCAGTTGGTGAATACCATACATGGCTCTGCAGGGGCAGTGGCAGGGCAGCCATGAAACGTCCACCAATGAGATGGTAAGTTCCTCTGATCCTTCCTACAGGTGGGGTCAGAGTTCTCATCTCTGATCCTCAGTCTGGGGCTCAGGCAAGCACAGGACACCACAGCAGCCTCCTCTCTAGACAACAGCTTGAACCAGGCAAAGGAACTTGTCCTTTCCCCTGGCCCTTCCTGGCATATGGAGTCACTGACCTTACTTTGTACATTTGAGGAACTAAGAATGTAATATCAAATTAACAACAGAGACTGGACTACATAAAAAAAAGAAATCTTTGTGAAATCATCAGCATTAAATGTGGAGAAGTGTGGCTCAATGATTAGATCGGCAGACCCTGATGCAGAGGTCTAGGCCGGGACCAGGGTTCAATTCCCCGCCTCGGCGGGTCTTTGGCTCAAAATTCTATGGACCTGATAATTCTCGCCCCGGTGCCTATTCCAATCATAGAGTCCCACTCTGCAACTCTGGGCAATAGCTTGCTTAATCTCCACAACGGCCCCCACAACGCTAAGGATGCCTGGCCTCCACCTTGGGGGTGCCCAGGAGTGGACGCCTCACAGGGAAAGCCAGGATGGGTTCCACAGCGGTATTTGTACAAGTTCCTTGAGACCCTTGCGGGTGAGTAGTGCGCTATACAAGATGTTTGAGACACTGTCGTCCAGTAAAGTTAACACCATTAGTGAAATATATATCCTATTAAGTAACTCTGCACCTGATGATATAGGAAAGATTGCCTTGAAATGGGAAAACAAAATTGGTATACCTCCGGCTGAAAATGAAAGAACAATGGCAATGTCACAAACTTATTTGTTATCAACTAAACAAAAAACTCAGGGGCATATTATCAAGGGGGTTTATCTCTGCTTTTTTGGCTTTAAAAGCCAAGAAAGCGGAGCTAAAATGATCTCCCTATTACCTAGCTGTTGCTAACACCAGTTAGCGACAGCTAGTAGGAGATAGCGACCATCTTGGACCCCACTTTGCATGTCAGTGATATTTATCACTAATGACATGCAAAGTGGGCGTGCCAAGATGTTAGCGACTGAAAACAGTCGCTAACATCGCTATCTCCTATTACCAACTTTTGGAGATATTCGCGCTAAGCGCGAATATCTCCAAAAGCTAACACCTGCCCTGAGCAGTTCTTAGCCATGTTATCCAATGGGAGGTGGATAACATGGCTAAGAGCATTAGCTCGGTAATGCATGAATATCGCTGACCTTTCAGCGATATTCATGCATTGCGGCGATTTTTATCGCATTTGCGATAAACCTTGGTAATACCAAGGTTTATTTGCGGTAAAAATCGCCGCAGACCAGCGGTAAATTGTTCCCACTAACCAAGCAATAGCGATAATTATCGCTATTGCTTGGTAATATGCCCCTCAATTTTATAAAACCCTCTTTATGTTATATTATACTCCTGACAAAATTGCAAAATGGGGCTCGGGTAAAGGAACATACTGTCCCCGGTGCCACTTTCCGAATGCAGACTGTATACATTTTTTCGCTACCTGCGACGGCCTATCCCAACTGAAACTCAATATTGAGAGGTTTATATCAGCGGTTGTGAAAAATCCCATCACTTTGACTATTGAAATGACGCTTCTAGGAGCGACTGACCCAAACTGGAATCGACAAGGGGCGGAATTTATATTTATGTCAATGGCTGTTTTAAGGATGTGTATTGCATCGGCCTGGTTAGATGAACTGGCACCGTCATTTCAGCAATGGCTCGCCAGATTACTAGCCACATTTAAGTTGGAAATTGCAATCTATAAAGGGAAAGGTAGAAGGAAACGCACTGCTGGTCTGAAAATCTGGGCTCCGCTACAAGAATAGTGTGACAATCAAGGCAATAATAATAATAATAATAATAATAATAATAATATTATTAATATTATTAGGGAAGTTTATAGAGCGCCTGGTTACGCGCCCCGGCGTGTCCCCGAGCTATGGTAAGTGGAATAGGCAGTCCAAGCAGCCAACACAGTCGCCTACCCTGCGTATAAGTGCGTCTTAAGTTTCCTTCTCAAAATGGACTCTGAGGGCTCCAAACGTAGCTCTGCAGGCAGGGCATTCCACTGCTTGGCGACCAGATATCTAAGGACCTGCCCCCATTCGAGCCTTCTTTATTTTTGGAACTTTCAAAAGCCCTATACGGGAGGAGCGCAGGTCCCGCAAAGGCTCATACCGAGTGACCAGACTCTGTAGCGGAGCAGAACTTTGCCGCTCAAAATACGGTGACACATAGATAGAGCCTTAAACTCCACCCTTCTCCTGACAGGTAACCAGTGTAGGGCCTGGAGCGCTGCTTTAGAAGGAGATCTCCTAGGGAGCCTCAGAACTAGGCGAGCAGCTGCATTTTGCAGCACCTGCAGGCGATTAATGATCTACCCCGTGGCCCCCAAATACAGCAAGTTGCCGTAATCTAGGCGCGAGGTGAAGAGGGCATGCACAAGTGTCCGACGCTCTGTAATGGGTAGGAGGTCCAAGACCTTCCTCAAGGTCTTCAGAACTCCGAAGCATACCCCCACTACATGGCCAATATGGGCGCCAAAGGCAAGGCCAGCATCAAGCCACATTCCAAGATTCCTTGCTTCCTGACAGGGGACAGGGGTATCTCCCAGACAGGGTGGCCACCATGCCGACGACCAAACAGATGGACCTCCCCCCACCACGAGTACCTCGGTCTTGCTACCGTTAAGCTTCAGACAGTTGGCGGACATCCAGGTTGCCAGTTCTTGCATGCAAACTCTGAAACTGTCCGCCGCAAGACCAGGCATGCGTGAGAGGGAGATGACCAACTGTGTGTCGTCTTCATAGGACACCTGGCGCAGGCCATGACACTCAACTATCGTCGCCAGCGGGGAGACATAGAGATTGAACAAAGTTGGGCTCAGGGACGAGCCCTGAGGGACGCCCTGGCCCAAAATGATCTCCCTAGAAAAACATTCTCCTAGGCGGACTTGATAGCACCTGCTTGTCAAAAAAGACTGGATCCATCTAAGCGCTGCTCCCGATACCCCACCATCATTCAGACACTGTAGCAGGATGGAATGTGCTATAGTGTCGAATGCGGCGCTTAGGTCCAAGAGAATCATGGCCATGGTCTGGCCCTCATCCACACCCTGTCGTAAAGCCTCTACTGCCATAAGAAGTGCTGACTCCGTCGAGTGTCGAGGATGGAAGCCAAACTGAGAATCGTGAAGCAGAGAGGCCTCTTCCACAAAATTCATCAGTTGAAGATTTACAGTCTTCTCCGCAACCTTCGCCATATATGGCAGGAGAGAGATGGGACAGAGATTTTCTAATTTATCATAGCTGACCACCACCCGTTTCCAGGCAATAGGTACACTATGGGTCTCAAAAGAGGTGTCAAGGAGATGACGGATATAAGGCTCCAACACATGCAACTACCCACCAAGCGTTTGGGAGTGGTAGGGTCCCTAGGAGAGCCTGACTTGATAGATCCACAGATTTGGATCAGTGCCTCAGTAGGCGGGGTAGTGAATGTGGTCAGCATCCGTTGATCCCCCCTCATCCTAGTTTCCTCCTTGAACTCAGGGCCTTTGCTAGCTTGACCCGGAAAAGCATAGTAAATCTTTGCTACTTTATTAGCAAAAAATTCTTCTATTCGATTACAGCTGTCCCCCGAGCAGAGTTCTCCTGGAACTGCCACAGGCTTCCCAGCCGAAAGTGATTTATAAATTAAAAACAGTTCCTTCATGGAGTTTTCTGCTTCCTTTATCCTGATGCCATAGTACGTCGTCTTAGCCTTCCTAATAAGGCTGTGATAGGTACGTCTGATATAGTCAGCTTTAGCTTGAGTGGCAAAGGCTGTCCTCCACTGTCTTTCTGGGCGTTTACACGCGAACCTGGCAGCTCGCACCTCCTCTCTAAACAATGGTGCCGTTCTCTGAACGCGGCTCCCTGATCTAGCCGGGCCGAGCGGGGCAACACGGTTCAGGGCCTCAGTGATGCATTGATCTAAATTCGCGTTGGCTTCCACCACATCCCCTTCCCCTGGATTGCCACCCACAACAAGTACCTCATTGAACCTAGCTTGGGAGAAGGCAGCCCACCTGCGTCTTGGATGTTTTGGTGCAGACTGCTCCGATAGCCTGGCTCCCGAGATGTGAATAAGAAAGGGAACCAGGTGATGGTCCGACCAAGGGATGGGAACAGGGGTCAGGGCCTCTACCTGTCTCCAGTTGGCGAAGATAGGGTCCAATAGATGGCCAGGTGGGTGGGATTGTTAACTTTCTGCTCAAGCTGAAGTGCATTCATCTCTTGGTAGAAGTCTCCTTCAAACCTAACCTAGATCTATTGGTGTCACTCCTAGTGAAGTCTATATATGGGGTTTAACTATTAAACCAGGTAGTAACTGGACAGAGGAATTGGTAACTGCTCTTGTATTTGAATTTGAATTGGCAAAGGCCTCTGTATTCTTATTTGAAGATTTGTATGCTGTGATATTATTATATATGTGTCTAGTTTGATGTAGCTTGGTTTATTATTTTCAAATGCCAGCTTTGTGATTGAATTCAGGGCACAGCACACAGTTATTATACGGGGCCAAATAATGCATAATGTGGTATTCATGTTGTACATTTTCTTTCTTTATCTTCTCTTTTCTTATAGAAGTCTGCCTGACTAAGGGGTGGGGGAGGGTTAGGGTGGTATGATGAACTTTCTCAGTGTAAATTTATGTATTCTATGATTTTATACAAAAATCAATAAAAATCATTTTTTTAAAAAGTACACAGGCAATGGAATAATCAGCACTGCAATAACTTCTTCTTCTTGCTGCCGCCTCTGGCATCCAACAGAGATCTGAACCCTCACTTTGCACATGGGCTATGGTCCAGTTGGCATAGCAATAATGTTCATGGAAGCTCCCTCTGGCATAAGGGGTCACTGACTTCACTCCACAAATGGGTTACACCCCAATAAACACTGAGATACCAACCATGGCAAACTATGGCATACAGGCTCTCCAACTTGAACATATGGGTGACAACCCGATTGGTGCAGCAGCCATCTCCTTACACCTTGCTACAAGGATCCACTCACCAGCACCCTCCATTGAACTTCACTCCTCCCAACATGCTCCCCTCCCCCACAGGGCACACTGGTCTTGACAAGCAGGCAGGCACTGGTGCTCCCGGAGCAGGTGGTCCTGGACTTCCCTGGGTGATGTCCCCTCAACCAGCCAGGAGACTGGCAGGCCTTAGCCCCCAAACCTGCAGTTTTGCGGTGCTTCTCTTCCTCACTCAGCCCTACTGCCTGCTTAACAGTTGACCATTTTGGGGGTCTCAAACTCTTCTGATAGTCCATTACCAGGCACCAAATGTGATTTAGGTCTGAGATCTTGAAGTTTGTGTTGGGGTCTGCTTCCTTTTTAAGTGCCCTGTCTTCTGCCCTGCTATCCCTCCAGAAAGTAGTCTGTCACAGCAGGAGTCCCTCCTAATCTGATAGCTCTGCAACACAGGCCATGTGAGTGACTAGAGGTTCACACCTGTATGTCAGCAACAGTGATATGTGCATCAAAAGGTTACCCCAGGGCCATAACCCTACTCATTAAGATTCCATTATCAGCCCCATATCCTTCCTGAGATATGCCCATGCTCCTTTCAAGTGACCGCTCCGTGAATCAAAGAGAACCTTTTGAAATGTATTGAAGAGCCCGGCTCTTCTTCTTCCAATGTGTCCATCCCACCCAGCTGTTGGGACCGTGTTTTTGGCTCTATTTCTGAGTGATGGTGACTTTAAGCTTGCTACCATCCTGGATCCCTAATCTTGGCTTGTGTTGGTCCTTTTCAGTCCTTTTTCCAGACCTAGAAGCATACACTAGAGGATAGCTGCTTTATATGATGATAGATCCCTTATTTCTGACTGTAATCCATCTATTGCCTACTGGCTTTGACATAATTATGTGTCCTTTCATCATCCTACCTATAGTAGAGGGTGGATCTTGTAGTCCTGACTTTATATTACATACTGGTATGGTTTGTGTATGTATTCTGATAGAGTTAAGTCCTTTTCGGGCCGACAAGGCCCAGAACTAGAGAGGCTCCATTTTGCTTTCTGTCCCTGCAGACTGAGATGCTTGCAGGGTAAAGGTGATGTTTTGGTTATGAGGTGTTGTTCACTTGGAGAGAACCAAGTGGAGTGGTGTGGCTCACTGGTTAGAGGCGGCAGACCCGAGAGCAGAGAATGGCCCGGGACCAGGGTTCGATTCCCGACGCGGCAGGGTCTTGGACCAGGATCAGCGGACTCGATAATTCTCGCATCGGTGCCTACTCCAACCAGAGATCACACTCGGCAACTCTGGGCATTAGCTTGCCTCATCTCCACAACGGCCCCTCACAAACGCCGGGGATGCCTGGTTTCACCTTGGTGACTCCCAGGAGGGACTATCTCACAGGGAAAGCCAGGACGGGTTCCCCAGCGGTCTATAGCGCTACGAGGCCTGCGGTGCGGGTAGCAGTGCGCTTTACAAGACACACAATTTATTTATTTAACCGGCCTGGGCCGGCCCTTATCGGTAGACTGTATTATTATTTGTGTCGAAGACACCACAAAAGGCCGGCCGGCTGGTTGTGTGTCCTTGACGTGGAGTGGTGCAGGGATCTGATGGACTGGAACTTTCCATGAGGAGAGAGCATTCCATATTAGTAAAGTGCAGAAGAGGCAGAGTAGTGAGTTGGTGTTTGGAACAGAGAGAAGTCAGTCGGTTCTTGGAGAGAGAGAAGTCAGTTGGTGTTTGGAACAGAGAGAGAGAGAGAGCAGTCAGTTGGTGGCTGGAGCTGTCAGAAGCAGTTGTGAGCAGATGGTGTTTGGAGCTGGAGAGAGAAGGCAGATGATGTTTGGAGCTGAAGAAAGCAGTCAGAAGCAGGTACTTATCAGAAGGAGTTGTGATCAGCTGGAGTCTGGAGTGATGCCTTTTGGAAGAGACTGAAGTTATATCGTGGATTAGTCTGTGGGAGCAGCTGGAGTGAGTGGACATTGGAGCTGGGATAATCAGACAGAGTGAAGAAGCTAGTGAAGCAGACGTTTATCAGAGCGGCAGAAACTATATCATTAGACTGAAGTTTGAAGGTGAAGATAGTTCGTGGAGGAGAGGAATCCAGTGCAGAGTGATCAGCGCAGATGCGTGTCCAAGAGTGCAGGGGAGAATCTGATACGAGCCAAGGCACAGACGAGAGAGGAACCCAGATGACAGCTAGAGCAAGACTTCATACTAATCAGGTGATATCTGTCCTGTTATATTAGTGCCCATAAACAGTAATCTTGTCCTTTATTTCCTAGGCTAGATTCCCCTACTGTATTGCTAATCCTTTTTCTTTCAGCGGTGTGCAGTATAATCCATTCCCTCTTTAGCTATCTACAGTCCCTGTCAGTTATATGTTTATAGTAATAAAGCTTTCCATTATAATAAAGAGACCCCGCAGATCTGTGTATGTGTCTATTCCCCTTTTACTTTTTAGGCTATGTGTTATAGTGCAGTATTATATTGTTGATATTGTTATAATAAAGATACCCCAGTTCTTAGTGAACTAGTGTGTAACTGTTGCTTTCTTATGGTAAGGTTAACCTTTCTTCTAGTCAGATGCTGTTATGTGAACGGATGTGACTCCCGTCCAGGTAAATGGTAACTGAATAATGAGGGGGAGAGGAGAACTTGTATTTGATAACAACTCTTACATACTGTTATTTGGCCAGTACCACATAAAATATAACAATTACATCCCCAGTAGGTATTAGATGTATGAGAGAAACTTCCCAACAGAGAGAGAGAGAGCTGAAGGTATTCATAGGACAGAGATTGCCTCTAGAGAGAGCGTGGCATTAGTGAGAGCACTGAGTGTGTCAGTGTGTAATGAGATCGCCGCTAGGGAAAGTGGCGTTAGTGAGAGCACTGAGTGTGTCAGTGTGTAATGAGATCGCCGCTAGGGAAAGTGGCATTAGTGAGAGCATTGACTGTAGTCGATGTGTATACCCACAGGATTGTGGCTTGTGTAATAGTTAGAGCACTGGGAGGATACAGTGCCTATACCCACAAGATTGTGGCTTGTGTAATAGTGAGAGCACTGGGTGAATACAGTGCCTATACCCACCAGATTGTGGCTTGAGCGAGCACTGGGTGTAGCCAGTGTGTAATGGTAAGTTATTGGAACTGCCCCCTTCACTATGAGTAGGAGGGTAGCATAGTCTGGGTCTGAATTGCCCCGAGACTATAAGGTATGAGTGTGGTGTAGGGCATGGACGTCCTTAGTAATCAGTGAGTATTCCTAGTAATCCCTATAGATTTAGTGGTGTTTCTGATGATATGAGCTTGTATATTGCTAATTCCCCATCCTTAGGTAGGAACACAGATACCTGTTGTAAATAGGTCCTAAGGAGGGAAGTGGTTGCTTTTCGGCTGGGTTGGTGGTGTCTTGGTGAGCTGATTCTATCTGGTCCGAAAATCCGATCGTTACACCAGCTCACAGCAGTGCAGCAATTCATAAATCTGTCAGGGGGTTTCTACCTGGATATGGTCCACCAGTCAGGCCTCGGTCTCACAAAATGGAACCCAGAGTTCCTCATATATTGCACCATTTACCTTCATACACACAGCATATAAATGCAACAAGTTGCTGTGCAGCACTACAAACAACCTCGATGTAGGCATGGGTGAGTTGAACACACATGAGTTGAACTTTACATGAATGAGTCTGTATGCCTCACTCCAAAGACACAGCTAAAATGGCCTGTTCACTCCTACTGATAACTACACTGTATGCTGCCACCACCACGCTCATGCTACCAGGTAAAGGCAGTACCCTTCACCATTATAAGGGTAGCATGATGGACGCCATTTTGGTCCAACAAGATTGCAATAGGTAAGACAGTCCTAAGTCATGGGGCACATGTGTGATCCTTGTTCCTCCAAGGCAAAACAATGAGCATCGTGGATCCAGATACCAATACAGCTGGGGCACTCAGGGCAGGGGTGCATGTCCATCATCATGTGGGGAACTTTTCCATCCCAAAATGAACACCATGTTCCTTTGGAAGAGATACAGTAGAAACTCTCTATTCCGGCTTCGGTCTTAGAAGTAAAAAACATGACTTAAATCTACTTTCAGTATTAAATATGTAAAATCAATATAAAAAGATTCAAATGTTCTGAATTACTAGCTATGAGGGACTGTGAAAGCATTGAAAACCTATGAACATCTACTTTCATTGGGCTACATAATAAATCCTCTCCTACTCTAACCAAAGTAATACATACTGTATTGATGTTCCTGATAGTTGTAGATGATGTGTATCACTGCCAAATTCAGAGATACCATATCATCCTTCCACCCCTGACAGAATCTTTTTAGGAAGAAGACGCTGGATATTCCTTACTTACTTACTTATGCCTACCACCCCTCCTAGGCTACAGACCATCAACCAGGGCTCTACAGCCGCCGCTGTCCTGGGTTTTTTTTTCAATCTTACTCGAGCTGTAACCCGTCTCATTGCAGTCAGCGCTGAGGCCTAGGCGGCAGGTGTTTCTTGGCCTTCCTCTTTTCCTTTTTACTAGAGGGCTCTAGGTCAGAGATGCTCTAGTGGTGTTTGGTGTGGGCTTGCTGAGGGTGGGACCTATCCAGCCACAGCATCTGTTTATGATTTCTTCATGAGCAGGGAATTGGAAAGTCTGTATCCATAGGTCGTTGTTGTTGATGGTGTTTGGCCAGCAGATTTGTATGTTTTTCCTCAGGCAGGTGTTGATGAAGGTCTGGACTTTCTTGGTGGTTGTCACTGTTGTCCTCCAAGTTTCTGCACCATACTGCAGGACCGATTATAAAGTAGTGTTAAAAAGCCTGGTATTAGATTGCAGTATTGGGCCCCTAGAGCTCCAGATCACCTTTAGCTGAATGAAGGCAACCCATGCTTTACCGATTATTGCCTTAACATCAGTGTCTTTGCCCCCCTGCTTAGGTGAAGGCCTCAACTAATTCCAGTGCATCACCTGCAAGAGTGGCTGCAGTTGTACTGGCAATGTTAGCCTTCTGGATCTCGGTATTTCACCTGTGATTGTTAAGGCAAAGTTGTGCTTATGTGGCTGCCACCTTGTCGGTCTTCTCTTGCATTTGCAGATGTTTGTGGGAGAGGAGGGCCAGGTCATCTGCTAAGTCCATGTTGTTAATCTGCGTCCAAAGTGTTCACTGAATCTTATTTCTTCTCTTTGCTGTCGATGTTTTCCTGATACATGCAATGGCCCGCAGGAAGAGAAAGGGTGAGAGCAAACCGCCATGGTAAACTCCAGTCCTCACTGGGAAGACTTCCAATAGTTTCCTTCCACAGACTATCTTGCAAGCCATTCCCTCATGGGTGTTACTGATGATTCTTATGAATTTGTCTGGCAAACTGTATTGAGAGTGGATTTTCCAAAGGATCTCTCTGTTCACATTGTCGAATGCCTTCTCATCGTCGATGAAGTTGACATAGAAGGTGGGAGTCCCATTTAATTGACTGCTCACTGATATGCGCAGTGTTGCTATCTGGTCGGTAAAGCATCTAACTTTGCAGAAGCCAGCTTGCTGATCTTACAACTGAATGTTGACTTGTTCCTTTAGTTACTTCAGAATGACTCTGTTGAACATATTGCCTGGTGTTGATAGAAGAGTTACCCCTCTGTAATTTGCTCAGTTGCTCAGGTCACCTTTCATGGGGCCCTTGATGACATATTTTTTATTTATTTTATTTTTGGTGTTTTCTATAGCGCTAGCCAGACCCGGAGCTATCTGAGCACTTTACAACATTGATGTAAACAGATTACATTGTTATAAACAGATTGTTACAGCACGAGTGCCAGTCTGATGGCACCTTTTCCTCTTCCCTGATCCTTCCAAACATGGGGTACATGTTTGCCTTCAGTTCCTCTGCAGGAATGTTGTCAGGTCCTGATACCTTCCAATTTCTCAGATGTTTGACGGCTTGCCCTATTTCTTTCATGTAGGAGGGGGGTGGGCGCACACTGCCTCATACTCCAGCACTCAGTTTGCCCCGATGCATCATAATAAATGCAGTGCATGATAAAACGTTCTTCGGTGTCAGGCTTTTAGTTTTTCACCCTTGTTGGTGTAGCCAGTGCTGTGTATCTCTAAACACGTGTTTCAGGATAATTGTCATTCTTCAGTAGAGAGCAACACTTTATTGGGGGTGCTGAAGATACTGCCCAAAGTCTTCTCTGGTCTCAGTACCACTGGCTGGGTGCAGGTGCATCAACCAGTGCTCGCCAGGTTGTTAGCTTAAAGGAGCCTTTTCAAGTTGGAGCGGGGTGGGCACACACTGCCTCACACTCCAGCACTCAGTTTGTCCCGATGCATCATAATAAATGCAGTGCATGATAACACTTTCTTCTGAGTCAGGCTTTAGTTTTTCACCCTTGTTGGTGCAGCCAGTGCTGTGTATCTCTAGACACGTGTTTCAAGATAATTGTCCTTCTTCAGTAGAGAGCAACACTTTATTGGGGGTGCTGGAGATGCTGCCCAAAGTCTTCTCAGGTCTAAGTGCCACTCGCTGGGCGCAGGTACATAAACCAGAGCTCGTCAGCTCATTAGCTCAAAGGAGCCTTTTCAAGTAGGAGGGGCGTGGGCGCACACTGCCTCACACTCCAGCACTCAGTTTTCCCCGATCCATCTTAATAAATGCAGTGCATGATAACACTTTCTTCTGTGTCTGGCTTTAGTTTTTCACCCTTGTTGGTGCAGCCAGTGCTGGGTATCTCTAGACACGTGTTTCAGAATAATTGTCCTTCTTCAGTAGGAGCAACACTGTATTGGGGGTGCTGGAGATGCTGCCCAAACTCTTCTCAGGTCTCAGTGCCACTCGCTGGGCGCAGGTACATCAACCAGAGCTCGTTAGCTCATTAGATCAAAGGAGCCTTTTCAAGTAGGAGGGTGGTGGGCGTACACTGCCTCCCACTCCAGCACTCAGTTTGCCCCCAAACATCATAATAAATGCAGTGCATGATAACATTTTCTTCGTTATCAGGCTTTAGTTCTTCACCCTTGTTGGTGCAGCCAGAGCTGTGTATCTCTAGACACGTGTTTCAGGATAATTGGTATTCTTCAGTACAGAGCAACACTTTTTTAGGGGTGCTGGAGATGCTGCCCAAAGTCTCTCAGGTCTCAGTGCCACTTGCTGAGTGCAGGTGCATTAACCAGAGTTTGTCAGCTCGTTAGCTCATGGTTGGTCTGCTGCAGTTGATTTGCAAGTCCTTGTCAGATGACTTTATATCTGGTGGAGACTGCAGCATGGGCTGGTTCAGCAGTTCTTCAAAGTGTTCCACCCACCTTCATTGTTGGCCTTTATCACCCAAGATTATCTTCCCAGCTTAGTCTTCAACAGGTCTTTCTGCAACACTGTATCCGGAAGAGATGTTTCTTATGTTTTAGAGCTCTTTCAAGTTCCATGGCTTGCTGCCTCCTGGGTCTCTGTGGCAAGACCATTGATGAAGATATGCTTTTCTGCTATTAAGCTTTTCTTTACTTCTTTTTTGGTTTTGGTGTATTTGCCTCGAACATTTGCTTTTTCTGTTCTTGTTCGGTTGGTGTTGACTGCAGCTTTATTTTTCTCTCTTGGATTTTGTGGAGAGTCTCTGTGGCGATCCTTTTTTATGCTGGAGTTTCTTGGGCCCCAGTACCTCCTGGAAGGTTGATTTTCTTCCTCAGACTTTCTACTGGATCTCTGTTGTCCCCTAGTTCTTGCAGGACTTGAAATGTGTTGCTGAGGTTGACTGAGTATTCACTCCATTTCTGTACATTTTGGAGAGGGTGGTGTTATATTGCTGGTGGTGGTTTGTCAGTTCCATTCATGCTAGCTTCAGCTTTAGCCTGGCCACTACAAGGTGGTGGTATGGAGCCATGTCTGCTCCTCTTATTATTCTCTCATTCTGCAGGGACGCCTAGAACTTCTTGGAAATGCAGACATGGTGGATCTGATTCTCTGTTTAATGATCTGGTGACACCCAAATTGACTTGTGTATTATTTTGTGTCGGAAAACACCACCCCCAGATTGTCCAGGGCACAAAGATCTGCAAGTCTTTCACAATTCTCGTTCAGGTCACCAAGGCCATTGTTGCCCATGTTTTCTCTGTACCCAGTGTTGTCACTTCCATTCTTGGCATTGAGGTCCCCCTCAGTATGATGATGTCACTCTCAATGCATTTCTCTAGGATGGAATGGAGCCTGTTATAAAATTATTCTTTTACCTCATCTTTGCTGTCATTAGTAGGTGCATAGCACTGGTAACATTCATGTTGATCCTCCTTTCCTTTGTGTGGAAAGTCACTATGATAAATCTGGGGCCATGGGCTTCCCTTCTAATCAGAGCTCTGTTGGCTGCTAGCATCAGCATTAGTGTTACTCCCTGAGTATGTGAGGTGTTTTGTTCCTTGTGTCCATAATACAGCAGCATTCCTACTGGAGACAGACTGTTATGTCTGGACTCTGTCCATCTGGTCTCGTTGATGCGAAGCAGGGCAAGGTTGTATTTGTATTTTTCTCTGCTGCCACCCAGAGCCTGTCGCCTACATAGTCCTCACATTCCATGTCCACTTAGTATTAGCCTTGGTTGAAAGCAGGTGTATCAACTTTGTGGCTTCTGGGGTTATCTGGTTTTCACCACAAGGTGTCAAAGTTCTATGTGAAGGAGATTCCTCTCTCCCCACAGCCATGATGTCTTTTGGTTTTCTGGTTGACATTTCTGTAGCTAGAATCATTTTGCATGGTGGGGTAGCTAGCCCAACGTATAACCATACACCGTTTGCACCAGGGCTTGGGACCGACAATGGCAGTTACTGACTGTTAAACAAAAAACAGATAAATAGCAATCCAGTTCATTTACTGTTCTACATAAAAAAAACACTTTAGCGGTCAATACCATTTCATTCATAGATAATACATATTTCTGCAGTCCATATGTTACATCATGATACCTCATGTCCAATAAAAAAGGTGACTGCTTAAGGCCTATCCCTAGCATCATATTTCCTTAAGATGGGTCTCAACAAGGGTTTCTTTTTTTCTAAAAAAAACACATTAAAACCCTTATTAAAATCAAGTCCTCAAAACCATTTCATTCACAGATAATACATATCTTCCTGGTGCAAGTGTTACATCAAGATGCCTCATGTCCAATAAAAGGGTGGCTGCTTGAGTCCTATCCCTAACATCATATTTTCTAAAGATGGTCCCAACAAGGATTTCCATTGTTATGAAAACCACAGGCAGTCTAATAAAATATGTAAAAAGTTAGCATTTCTTTTTCATACCACACTTACATAAGTTATTTCCCTCTGAGAAAAGCCATCAGCATGCAAGATTAAAAGTGGTTTTTCCCCACATCTACATTTTAAAAGCCTACATCTTAAGGATCCTTTAGATAGATTTTCTAGGTAATGTCCTTCATCCAAGATTGACTCGAATGACATGCAACCCTCGTATCTTCCAAAAATGTCACATCATTATCCCTTTCCATATTTTTTATAAATGAAGAGCACTTTTACTAATACTTAAAGGTAGTTGCACATTGTATGATATTGCCAGCCTCTTACATTTTTCATCACACCTTGCTTTCAGGGAGTTCACCCATTCAGTTCACAATTTTGGATATCCTTTTGACGTAAGTTTGCAACATTTGGTGGATCACCCTCCCCATTTGAATCCAGAATCTGACCACCTCAGCAAAAGCTAGGTGTCTCCAAGCAATTAGGCCTGCTACCATGCTGCCAGCTTGAATGGAGGAGGAAGGGGCTAAAGACAATAGTTGTTTTAAACATCTGCCCTTCTCTAGATAGTTTTTCCAGTAAAGCAAAGCACCCACTCTCCATCTTAAAATTGGGGATGAATCATAGCTTGATAAGTTGCCTGAACAGGTCATAGGGCAGGCCATCTATACTCCATACCACATTTCTTAAGGTCACTTGCAGTTGAAAGGTATTTTATTTGTAATACTTGAAGTTGGTATTTCCATCCCCACAAACCACATCCCCAAATATCTATTTCTTTTAACAGTCTCTATTTCCTCATTATCAAGGAACCACTTAAACCTCTGATTCTTGTTCCTAAATGGCAGCACTATGACTTTGTCCAAATTTATTATCAACTTTTCCTTTATACAATAGTTTGAAAACACATCTAGTTTCCTCTACAAGCCAATATCTGTCAACAATGACCAGCTTGGCTGTATAGAGGAGACAACTGACATGGGTAAAATTAATCTTTGGACTAAGGCCATTTGGAGCTCCTAATATATTAAGTAAATCCACTAAAAATAATGAGAATAACAGCATGGCCAAAACACAGACTTGGCCCTGACCATTTCCTATTTTATTTTCTGGGATAGTGACCCTCTCATATATATTGTGTGCAATAATGTTCCCTGGAAGTTTTGCTCCAGCCATAAATCAAAACGAGTTCTGTCCCTCCCAGACTTCAAAGGGCTCCTCTGGTGTGACTGGTGCTAGAGGACTACCTGTTTCTCTATTTTACCGGGGAAGGGTATGCACAAGATTGTTGGTAGAGAGTTAACTACTTTATGGAAATATCTCCCCTACCTCTTTCTCCGTCAACAAAGGCTAATCCCATTTAAATGGGCCTATTGTTAAGTGGCTTTGATTTGCCTGGTGCCAGCAGAGTACTTGACTTGGCCCAGTTGGGTAATTAATGGTCCAGGTGTCATAAAGGTGGGACTCAGGAAAATACTGCAAAAAGCACTTTATGGGAAAGAGAGCATATATCACCAAGTTAATATTTTATTTATCCTCTTCACCTTCCTCTTGAATTTTAATAAACTCAGTAAAAGTTATGTTAAACAGCTTTCTATGTTGAGACAATGAAAAGTTAATATTTGGTGCAGTTGCTACCTATTGTGCAAATACATGAAAGCACTACAGACTTACAGTGAATCACTATAGACTCACACTCTATTCAAATTGAAATGGAAGTATTTCTTTTTAGATGCCAAATTGAATTATAGAGTATGCACAGGCCATAATCAATTTATTCAAGGTCCTATCTGCGACAGGTTACCTGTGTGCAAATGTCAAGCTACACAGTAGTCCTACTCACTCAGCATGCACACTCGGGCACACACATGTGCACATATGTTCATGGCTAAGCATCACAGAAACTCTTTATTTATAAGGCCTGCATAAGCCATATACATTTATTCATGGTCTAATGTGTGACAGGCTACATGTGAATAGCTACAACAATACACAGTAGTTCTATTGAATCAGCATACACAACTACACATTGGCGCATTTGTGTTCATGGTTAAGCAACAGAGAACCTTTTAACTCAGCTGTGCAGAAGTGGGCTTTATATTAATAGTTGCACACTGTTGGGTATCACTCAATATCATTTCACCAAAAGCTTACAGAGAGACTCAATGGATGAAGCTCATGGCAGCGGTCCAAATACCAGAGTCCAAAACTAAAAATGGTATGGGGTTTTAACTGGGCGGAAACAACATCCATACTGGAAGATAGTGAGGAAGTGTTAAAAAAAGTAAAAAGAGAATAAATGATGAGGAGTACAGATGGGAAGATAGATTAAAAATTGCAATGGAAAATACATGATGCAAGATTGATTGGTCATGTGGGACCTCCTTTGTGTAACACTGGAAGGAGTTGTTTTTGGACACGTCTGTTTCATCCACTCTGTACAGCAGTTGGGTGTCCCTTGACTTCCTTAGGCCTCGATATGTCCACTGTGTTGACCCAAACCTTCAGCAAAAAACACTTTGGATCAGATGTATCAAGATTACATTTTGCGAGCCCATAAAAGTGAATTTTACTGATTCGCTGTTATAGACCCGCAAAATGCAATGTATGTAGGTTTTTGCAAAGATTTTGCAATTCCTACTTATTCCTTATTAGCGAGCCGCAAATTGCGATTCGCTTTTAAGGAATGCCTTCACATTCATTCCTATGGGCCTAGAGGCCCATAGGAATGAATGGGAAGATATTCACAATTTGCACATGCATTTTCATGGGTTTAAGGGGGCCAAAAGGCCACCCTGATGCACCCCTGAAATATGCATGTGTGCACAAGTGGCGTACATACATGCCCTATAGGCATGTATGTGCGCCACATGGCACTTAGAATAATGCAAAAAAGGGCTTTTTTCTAGGAATTTACAAATGACCACAAACTAGAAGTTGGTGGTAATTTGCGATTCCTTAATGCAATTCACAATTTGCGATTCCCTTTCGGCATTCGCAATTTAGGTAATTGCAAATAATTTTGATTAATCATATTGCAAATTAAAAATGTTTGATACATTGTAAAACACATTTTTGCAATCGCTAACGGGCCGATTCGCAGAATCGGCTCGTTTGTGATTGCAAAAAGAGTTGATACATCTCGCCCTCTATGCAAAGAGTTATTTTCACCCTTGCAAAATGATACAACTTAACTATTCTAATATAATTCACAGTATTGTATGTAGGAATGGTCCCAAAAATCTCACAATTTGTGGGGATAAGTAGCTTACATATGTAGCCATGGCCCAAGATTAACCACAATGAGGAATCGTGTAGATGAGCTAATCTTTTCCTTTTTTGGGAAAAGATTGTCATTGATGTTTTATAACATTGGGACTTGAATTATGGCATGCAGGCAATATATCAGTGTAATAACAGTGAACATGACCATAGCTGCCAGAGAAAGAAGGGTAAAAACATTACAACATTATGATAGTGGCAGGCAAGGCATGTTTCCTGTCATATACAAATAGTAATAAAATACGCAGAACACCAATGACTAAAAAACGGCAAAAAAGAAAAAGAAAGAACAACAGTTATTCCTTGTTTGTGAAGGGTTGGGCGGTACCACAACATTATAACAAGAAAGTCATCCAATCATGGGGAGGATGAACAACACTATCATGACATATTATCCCAAAGGAATTAACACAGGGTTTAAAGAACAGGGGAGGAAAGAAGAAAAAAAAACAAGAAGCAGTGAGTGCACTCAGTCGTAATAAAGGATAATTAGATAATAATGTCTCAGACTTTAGAAGGTTTACAAACACCAACAAGGTCGCAATCTAATAGTACGAGGACCAAGGGGGGAAGAATAAAGGAGAGAGGGATGGTAATAATATGCTCGTATAGATAGGGTGCCGACGGGTCGCTCAGGGATTCCTTCACAGAATTTTACAAACAATGTGCCCCAAATGTCCGAGATGGGATATCTGCCGGGGCCCCATATCTCCTCCGTAGAAGTGTACTTTCAGCTTGAGCCCGTGCCAACATAGAGAGCACCCACGTGGAGGCCATCCATGCCTGCCATCTGCGGCTGATTAGCTATTTAGCCAGGACTGCACATCTCATCACTGCTCTGTTCTTTTTTGTGCAGCAATATAAACCCAATGTACATGCTTCCTAAGTGTAAGGGAGAGTCTATCTTGCCAGTGCTGTAAATGGGAACAAATAAGTGCAGGTACTCATCAAATTGAGCTGTTGACATGGGCCGGACTTTGGGTGGGGTCAGGGGTGGGGTTAGGGGCGGGGCAAGGTGCCAGCATCCAATGAGATCAAGATATTCTCGGAGTCCATCTGGGAATGCTGATGGAGAAATAGATATTGTTTGTTTGTATATTACTTCACCAACACTGGCACTCAAATAGAAATTATATAAACTGCATAGTTGATAAAAGATAAATGGTTGCATGTTCATGGTAAGTATTGATTTATTTATGTAGGAGCTTTATGTAGTGCTGTGCCTAGCGTAACTATAACTCCACTGTGCCAATATATGAAGTAGTAATCATATTTCTATTGGGCATGCCCTATTCATTATGTGTTGATGAGCAGCCTATGCAGCACAGAACTCTATTGCACTGAAAAGTTATCAGCATAATCTGCTGAAATAGAATAACTTTTTTCCATATCAGCTCATAGTGCACATCTGTGACACACATACACGTAGGCACTCACAGAGACACTTACTTACACGGACATCATTCGCTAAAACTGATTTTTACAAATGGAATATCCAAGCTGTACTTTAGATGCACGTGTTTACCCTGATGATTAGTGGCATCCCCCTCCACTCTCGGCTTGACAACAGGCACTCAGCACGCCATGTCATAATTTCCCATGTTTCATACAGCCTCATTATCACTGCAAGAGAAAGGCGCACAAACTTTTCTCAAATTCATAGCAATTTGGGATTTAGTGCGTAGCGCTACATTGGGATTTTGTGGGTAGCGCTACCTGCTGACTTCCCAAAAGTAAAAGGAGTCCTGACCAGAAAGATCCTTGAGATATTATTTTGTTTCACTAGCAGATCTTCTGAAACTGCTTTTCGCATGATTGCCAAATTACTACAGGACGGCCAATCCACCTCGAGGTTCTGTGCTGTGATCTCTAGGTGGCGAAGCTGAAGATTAAGAGAAACTATGTAAAAAGAAATCTCAGCAGGTTTTGATTTCAATTGGGGCCTCATCAGTACTGTCCGCCATCTAGGATCGTCTGTCAATGCATACAACGGCGCAACTAGAGCCAGATTTCGGGCGGTGGGAGGGGGAGGAGTCTGATTCTTCCAGCAGTATGCAGAGTGACGATGCAGGAGCTCTAAAAGGGGTGAAAACACAACAAAGCCCTGTTAACAAGTGAGTGGTCTTTGAGAGACCTGTGAAGTACTCGGGTGTCGCTGTCTGTGTGGTGCCGGGGAGGCTGTCTCAGCAGGTCTAACACACACGACAGACGAGGGGAATGGGGGAGGGGGTAGTGGGACTGGCGGGGGGGGGGGCGGGGGTTGAAGCCCTTTGACCTCTATGGGCATTGCGCGCCCGATAGCCAGTCTCATCAGAAACAGCAACGCCTTTCCAAGCAACGTTGCTACACGTTCGTAATATAAGCCTGGCTACTGCCCCAGAGTACCGGTACTCTCCCTGGCTAAGGATAAGTTCCAGTACTCAAGGTGAAACAATTTGGAAGTGCCGGTACTCAGTACCGGTGAGTACCGGCCCATTTAAAGCACTGAGTGAGGGGCAGGTCCAGATCACGTGCAGCATATCTCCGCATGGAGCCTGACAGCGGGGACAAGTCACATCAGTGCGATGCAAATAGTGATTAACATTACTAGGAGTGAGGTAGGCCCGGTGTAGGACGTGCAGTTGTATTAGTTTAAAATTGCCATTGCAGGATACTAGAGAGATATTGTAGGACAATCGGCTAGTCTCCATCTGTACAGTCACGACCCAAGTCTGCGGTCCAACATCTTCGAAGGGTAGGGAGGGGAGTCACTGTGTGTGTATGTAAGGCGCTGGGCAGCCAATGGGCTTGATGTCTTCCCGTACCCAATGTGTGCAAATATTGTATGAGTTGATGGTGCGTGGGTTCCTGTTGTAAGTCTCCCCACAACCGGGTCACGGTAGTAATGAAGGCGGAGAACAGGCGAAACTGACCAGATGAGAGTTCCTCATTGGTGATCGATACGTCAAGAGAAATGAGTATATGTCCCCAACGGTATGCAATCCTGCCTCAGGTTATTGTGTCAATTCCCAGGCATCGGTGTAGATGTTACCCCGTAGCATACCAAGTAGAGGCAGTGCTGGGGCATACTTTAGAGGTGGGGTTAGTGTATGGTAGTGTCACTAATCGGAGGAAATGGCCCCCAAGCCCATAACGTTGTAGCACTTAGGATTGGCCACTCCAGCTAATCAAATGCCTTGTGGATGTTTAACACCAGGCATCCCGAGTGAGGATGTTATACTGGTACATAGCTAAATACACAAAAGAAACAGTGGATAGTTGATGAGTTGTTTCTGGAGGACAAAAATCTATTCTGGTCTGGATGGACCAATTGTGGCACAGAGGCTGGGGGGGCAATCGATCCGCAAGGATTTTCGCAAGTATTTTATAATCTGCTTTTAAAATCGCTGTTTGGCGGTACGATCCTATGTCTAAGGGGTCACTTCCTAGCTTACGAAGTGAAATAAGCAAAGCATCTTATAGGGTAGGTGGTAGTGATGCTACAGTAAGGGCTGTATCACACAAAGCCTTCAGATCAGCCACACCAACAGAGTGCCTGGGCAGTCGGCCTAAACATGTGTGCTTGGTATGCTCTGCAAAGTTGAGACAGCTGAGATGCTCTAGCAATGCAAGGTGTTTACGTTGGGATGGGAGAAACCTCTCACAGGCTGGAGGCGACGTAGGAGCCAACCCCTCTAGGTCTAATACTTGATTTTCTAGGTAAGTCTCTTCAGCAATGACCCTACACTGCATACTTAGTGCGTAGCTCACACAGTGTCCCCAGATTGACACTTTGAAGGCATCCCATTCCAACAGAGTTGAAGAGACTGATCCTGCATTTAAAAAAATATATTCTTCTATACGAACAGCAATGGACGTTCGGATTTGGGGATCATACAGTATGGAGGTTTATAGGCACCAATTGGGTATGGGTGGGGGCAAGTGTTCCCAGTGAGGTTGCAGGTGGAGTGGGTTGTGGTCTCAGTGGGTGCGTCCAAAATAGTCGGCATCAACAGTGTGTGGGATGACGTCATGAGCTCAAACAGATTCGTTGATATGGGCATGGAGATTGAGAGAGTAATGTGAATAAACTTTGGTAGAGAGGTTTTAATGATGTCAGACATCTAAGAGTTCCCAATGACATACCCAGTTAGTGATAGCATGAGCATTTGACGTGGCTGCAGTGTGGGTCCTTGGCGGGAAGGAGCAATGAGGGCCCACATCAAGAACACTTAAATTCTCCACTCAATACCCAAGGAATGCCATTTCATCTAGTCAACAGTGTAGTGAGGGATCGTAGGAAGGGGGCCTGGTCTGTATTTGGTGCATAGAGAGCCCTAAGGAGCAAATTGTGGCTCTCTATGGAGGCATCCACAAATACATATCATCCCTCGGGTCCATGAGTACCTCACTGACAACAAAAGGGAGCTGTGTGCAATTCCAAATCAACATCCCTATCGCATAAGAGGAACAGGTGGTGAAAAAAATCTGTCCACGCCATCTTCTCTGTATTCTGGAAGCCTCAAGACTTGTGACATGGGATAATTGAATGTCAGCTATATGTGCATTCCTGCAACAGAGGTAGGAATAGATGGCATAGCGGCATGCAGAGGTGTGGATACCCCTTACATACCAGGTAATAATGTTGGTTGCAGCCAGGGAAAAGAATGTGGAGGGTGAGGATTTACAGCTATCTGTAGTATGGAGGCACAAGGCGTAGTGGATATGAATATGGAGAATGAGTGCATGTTGTGAAAAGGAAAAAAACAAGAACATAATAATTTTTAAACAAACTGGAAATACCATCAAGAGCAAGTTAACAAAAGTTGCTCATCCAAACAAGTTAAACTTAGCAGCAACTACCAGTGTGAAATGGCTGGTCTAGGGGATATGCAAGATAGGTAGATGATGAGAACAGGAGGTGCCTTTTGCAGCACAGCTTGTAGAGGCCTGGGCTGCCGCCTAAGGCCCTTTATCAATTAACGGACCAGATCCTATGTACAGAGGGTTATTGCTTAGGGCCCGGTAAGGGTAAGGAGCACAAAACATGACACCAAGTAGGAGGGTGCCCCTAGCTATCAATGTTAATAGCAGGTATGGATACACCTCAATCAAAAGAAATGTAACCTGTGAGAACAAGGCATACTGGTATAATATTATACTTTATCAAAGGATATCATGTGAAGACTAGGGAGTCACTTTTGGCATGCCATCAGCAATTTGAAAGGATAATGTTGGATGCGAGAGAGTTATTGTCTCCTGAAGATTCAGGGTCATTGTCATCTGCACTGGATTGGAACATTAAGTTATTTAATTCAGCGGCCACCTGCATGGCCCAGCAGTGGAAGAGGTGTGGGGCAGCGGGTTGTAGAAGTATGGCGCAGCGGCCAGGGAGACTGACTCCAGAACGCGGGGGCTCACGGTTCGATCACCGGTGCCGGCGGCATATCAGCCCAGCACCATGTCACTCTGGGCAGTAGCTCACTTAATCTTCCAAATGGCCCCCAGCACTTTGACATCTTCGGGTAATTGTTTGCACTTTACAAATATTGGGCATTTACATAATTCCTGGATAAGTACTTCCAAGTTGGGAGAGTACCTTGACCCAGAAGACGCAGCTGCGAATGTTTGGAACATCTTCGGTGTCATGCCCTCTGTGCCAGTGATCATTTGTGTGGAGTCGATGTGGGTCCAGTGCCTGCCAGTCCCTTCCACTCCAACCACACCCAAGTACCTTTCGGGTCGGTGAAGAAAGAGACATTCCCTTCAAAGGTAATGTGAAAGTGACCTGGAAAGAGTAAAGCATACTGGATGTGGTGTTCATGCAGTTTGCACTGAACGGGCAGGGTGTAGTCGGGGAACATAAGGATACAGGCATTGTCAACTTCCAGACTAACCATCATACACGCTTCCTTCAGTATTGTGTTCCTGTCACGATATTTCATAAGCCAGCCAACCAGTGTCCAAAGAGGAGCTCCTGGCGAGGGCTTCCTGGCAGGGAAGATGTGGGTGTGTTCTGTGGAACAAAGGGCGAAAAAGGAACATATCCAGGTGTTCACATAGGACTCCACATCACTCCCCTACGAACCCTAAGGGAGTTGACCCACCCAGATATTCTTGCACCAGGATTTACCTTCGGTGTCCTTAGCTCGTTCTTCCAAAAGGTGAACCCTATCTTACAGTGTGGCGAGGTTTTCTGGAGGTCCGAAGTGTGCGATGGGAGAGTTGTAATTGCTTGCTCTGCAAAGTGTACTCTGTCAGAGAGTTTTTGGTGGCCATCACGCAGTAGGGTAATGTCACCTTGGCATTGATTTTAGTTTCCATAGAAGTGCAAGTCTTTTCTATTGCTGCCAGCACCATGTCTAGTAAGGTAATTGTGTTGATAGTATTGCTATTGGACCCCGAATTGGGTGAAGACAGGTGAGAGTGTGAAGATGTAGTAGCAGTCCTGGGACGCACCATCGTGGCAAGTTCTCGATTATGTTTGCTGTAGAGCTATAGAGATAGTAGTTTTGTGTGGGCTTGCGGGTGGCAGGACAAACACTCAGCATGAGCAGCCTAATGTGTAAATCCATAATTGCCATGGAGTGGAGGGTCCAATCAGGCACCCCATCAGTGCATGGATCAGGCAGAGACCAAACGATGAGGCCAATGTAGACAGAGAAGAATTCCAAAACACAGTAGCAGGAACAAATAGCGTGTGTAAATAATATAATCGGTTGTGGCAGTGTTACAAAGATGCCTTATGATGCAAAGTGGTAGGTAAGGCCTCAGGTCAAAAAGTTAGCTTGCTATTCCACAAGCTAGAGTAGCCTCAAGATGCTGCCTATGAGGTAATGCAAAATGGCCAAAGAAAGCTACACAATATCACAATCCCACATGGCCCATAGATGATGGTATGAGTGGCCTTGTGCTTTAGGGGAAAGGGGGCTTGAGGTGATGAACAATGTCTCCAATCGTTAGGCAGGCGGGGCAAGCTGTTGATCACAATGAAAGCCTACTCGTCCACAAGCATAGGTTGATGACACCAGAAGGCCGCACACATCAACCCACAGTGCCTCCGAAGCAGGACGCTTTCCAGTATCCCAGAGCTGAGACTCCCAGCAGCCTGTAGCATCATAGGGGCCTGGTCTGGGAATCGATCCCCCCAGTAAGCCCCAACAGGTGGCAATCCCCCCAGATGCAGATGAAGTAGTTCATGAAGCCAGAGGTGCCCAATGTGCCTCTTCGCAGGAGTCGGAGGGGGTCTGTGCAGAGTTTCCCTCTGATAGCTCCCTGCAGGCCTAGCACAATATCAATGAGGGGCGCTGCAGTGACCAGGTGACCAATATCAGAAACGACCTAGATTAACACAGCCAGGGGCCCTAAGAGGAAGGCCAAAATGACCACAACAGCTGAATGGTTATGGGTGGGGGTGCGCAGTCAGGCGTGGGATAAATCAGTGCCGGTGGTCCAGGAGATATTCAAAGATGCACCGACACTGCTGCCCAACAAATATTTTTGTTGTTGTTGCAGTTTTATAGAGCGAAAACTCAACCACAGGTATTGGAGCACTTTAAATGAACACCTGTTACATTATAGAAGGACACATTCATTTTTTGTAGGCACAGGGAGATTAAGGGCCTGGCTTAGATCTTGGAAGATCTTTTACCGCTGTCAATTCTTAATCGGGCTCTCCAACTGCCACGAAGTGGTACGCCCCCTCAATTTAGAAGCTGGCCGGTCTATGGATGATAATTGGTCAGAGTGCTGCTATCACTGTCAGAATTTTCCTTCCGTGTCAATGGTGCCCAATACAAAAGCAACTGTCGGAGGGAGTCCAGCCAAGATTTCTGCCGGGCGGGCAAGCACAATATGCCTGTCTTGTGAGTGTGTGTATATTGTTTTGGTTGGTGTTGTTTGTGTGTAGCTGTGGTTGTGGTTGTGGGTGTGCTGGGTTGTGGTGCTTATGGGTGTGCCTATGGGTGTGGTGATGGTTGTGGTGCTTGTTGATTTGCAGGTGATTGTGGGTGTGGTGGTGGTTGTGGGCATGGTAGGAGTTGTGGTGGTTGAGGGGTATTGTGGTGCATTTAGTGGTTGTTGTGGGGCCTGTAGATGTAGTGTCAATAGAGTATGTATGTTGTTTGTGTGTTTCTGTGTGTGTGTGATTGTGCTGCTTTTTTCTATTGTGGTGGGTGCCTGCAAAAAAGTGAGTGTTTCTTGGGATTGGGCTGGGAGTTGGGATTTGGGTTGAGATAGGGACCTGAGTTGGGGCAGCAGCTTGTGCTGGTTAAGAGGCTAGGGTCAACGAGGAGGCAATTTTTGCAAGCGATCTCTGCATGCCAGACATTGAACTGTGAATGGTATGTAGAAATGCAACTGATTGTTGCATTTGGCAGCTAAGGTGCGGATTGACATTCACTATCACAGTCTGACCTACAGTGATAATTTGTAAGAGGTCAAGCCTCCTTGCGCAGCCAGGTGACAGGGGCAGGGGTGATGAGCCTGAGGTGAAGGAGACCCAGCACTTTTAGTGGGGTAGGATTGGCAAATTAGGAGGGGAGCAAGAGGGAGATTGGAGATGGGTCTCTGGGTGGTGGACAAGGATGACGTCCTGTAGGGTACACCAACACTAGGGACTGGTCACTTGTGGAATCCTCTGAAGAGGATGACAAGGTGGTGGCCTCTGTTCCAGTCCCCTCACTCTCTATGTCACAGTGTCCATCAGTGTCAGATGTTTCACCACCCGAAACACAGTGGCCAGCTGCTTCCCTGCCTTTTTGGTTAAGGTCTCCTTCACCTGCTCCTGTAGATGCTGTGATGAAATATACAATAGTTTTATTGTATCTGTGTAAATATAACTGATCATGAATGTTCATATGAAAACATGTTCTAAATTTTCATATTTCACATGCTTTAAGGCTTTAAAACTTTGTTTTATTTTTTATCCGTATCTCCTGTATGGTTGTAAAATCTTCAGAAAGCATTTGTTCACGGTATTGTATTTCCCACTATTTTTCATTATTGTTCACATATTCATTTTTGATCATTTCTCTCAACCATTTTCAATTTTCTCCAGGAACTGTTTAACACCTCAGAATGGTATTGATGTGTTGTTTATAATAGTGAACACAAAACATAATATAAAGCAAAAATGCATTTGTACATTGTGTGTACAATGCAAAAAAAGCTGCTTAAAATAAAAAATATGGATTAATGTGTGTTATTATTTACTGCAAGGTTGTACTAATATTTGTATAAACTGAAAGCCTTTTTTATTTGTTTGGGTATTTCACAATGGTAAAACTTACTTCTAGTAAATTGAGTATTTCTCAAATGTTCAAATTAATTTTATGGATTCAGTACTTAAGTTGCTTATTATTGTATCACGCCCTATGTATTTACTGATGCTGTTGAAGAAGTAAAAAATAATGTTTTGGTATTTTTAAATTACTTCTGCAGCTGAAGTAAATACATAGTGCTTGATACACTTCAACACTTTAGAACAGAGCTTTTGACTCCATATTTTTAGTTTGTTTTAGCATTGTGACTACAATTAAAAGAAATTCTGGCTTTCAGTTTCAGGAAAAGTTGGTGCAAGATTACAGTAAATAATAAATACACTGATACATATATATTTTAAATATAAAAAATTCACATTAAAGAATAAAACTTGATCCATTTCTAACATTTCCTAATGAGTCATTTTGTGTACCTGATTTTGAGTTTTCCAGATGAGATAATTCAAAATATATGTAACAGGACATTCCATCTGTCAAAGTCCCTCTAAGTAATCTAATTTTGTTAATTTTTGATTTATTATCTGAACATAACAAAGGTAGGCTTGGGCGGAGTTTGCGGTGTTACAGTACATGGAACTCTGTGACAAAAAAAACTCCACCACGCTCTGCAGAGTTCGGAAAGCGGCGTACTGAGGTAAGTCACCCTGCTCAAGCTGATTTTTTGTGCTGGGTGTTTGTCCCACGCTGTAAAATCAGCGAAAAAAGTACCATATACAGCACAAGAAGGTGCAACTTCTTTGTGCCACTCAAGTAAATGTTCTACTGGAGCTGCAGCTTCTTCAGCTTGCGTTATAGGTTTCTCAATGCAAGTGGTAGGGACCGGCTCCAACCGTCTGCAATGAGCATATTGGAGTTTACCGCTCAGGCCTAAACAAAGGACATAAAAATATCAATTTTGGGTCTACAAAAAGTTCATCTTTCTGTCTGTTTGTTTAAAAAAAACTCATGCCTATCAAATTCAGGGGTATATTTATAAGCCTCTATCACCACCACAATGTCACTTTCAGTGCGTTTTGCAACACACATAGAAACAGCAAATTGTCATTCATTGTTTTTGTGCAGGAAGGTGTCCCTTCCTGCACATAAACAATAAACACAAAGAAATTACATTTTGCAACTTATATGTGTGCTGCATTAGGGCTTTCATCTGCCTATCATGCTGGGGATTGGCCACTACAAGTGTGCGGCCCACTAAGGGGGGGGGGGGTCAAGGTGCTGCGCACATGGTTGACATGTTGGGAGGACGGGCCGAGCTGGACTTCTATTGACTGGCATTGCTGTACCGCTTGTAGACCCCCAGGGTCCGCACCTTCTTGGTGAAGGCCTTACAGATTTAATTTTTCTGATGGTAGTTGACCTGTATGGATACAAAAAATGGTGAAAAAAAACGTGACTTTTTGTTTGTTGGTACTGATGTGACAACATTTTTAAAAATCAATCATAAGCATCCTGCAATTGTTAGACTAGCATTCTTTGTTATTTCTTTTAAAAAAAAATTTTTTTATTACAAGCCGTAGGTAGAAAAAATACATTGGTACATTAATTTCTTCATAATTAGACATCCATTAGACAAAAAATTACAATATCCAAGAGACAACCCTAGACAATAAAATGCCACAGTGATAATACAAAAACTGCAATAATGTACAACTGGTCATATCGATATAAAATTATTAGTTGAAGACATCTAATATTATGCCTCAAAATTGAAACCTATCGATATAATACAATATTAATATACAAAAATGATATTGCCGTACTTAAAATATTAGTTCCAAAACATATTAAATTACCCAATATATAAACAACTGGTGATAGGCAGCATCAAGATTATTATTAATATGCCGTTCATAAAGTGCTAATGCAAAAGTGGAAAGACCGACGCTTGAAAGTGCTATTGTTATTACGTGCAAAATTTGGCCTATATAAAGTGACTAATGCAATAAAGTGCCGATGTATAGTAACACAAATAGTAATACATTTCATGAAGTGCAAATATAATAATGTACAATTTTTTTTGGACTAATATATAGGATAAAAGTGTTTAGCAATTTGATATAGTACGACAGATGGATACTTGTATTTCCTCAAATGTAAATGTAATACCATCTTACATTTAACTAAAATATAACAATCACCTTCCTTTTAACAGTTCAAGCTTGTTAAAATGTTCCCAATTCCTTTCAAATCTTGCAATCGCACCCACTCTACCTCCATAGGCTCTCTCAAAATTATATGTTCTTCTCATTTTATTAACCCACTTAACATGACATGGACTCACAGTAGATTTCCAATTTTGCAGGATCAGGGACCGTGCCACGGCAGTGGACATACAAATAAACACTTCTTCTGATTCATCGAACCTATTCCTGTCTTTACCAATGCAAAAAAGGGCCACTTCCACTTCTGGAAGAAGAATTTTCCCAGTTGCTATCTCCAAATCTGCGAAAATCTCCTTCCAGAAGGGTTCTAACTTTGGACATGAGAAAAAAATATGATACCAACCACCCTGTCCCTTGGTTTTGCATCTAAAACATTTATTCTCACATTCAGGGAACATTCTCTGTAGGGCCTCCAGGGTATAATATGCCAGCCAGCGAGAAAGAAAGGACATACTCTTATAGTTTGCTGCTCGAAGTGCTCTGTTTCCTAAATAACATATTGTCTCCCAGTCTTTATCTGACAATACACACTGTAATGTGTGACTTATTTTCTCCAAGTGGTTAATTATTATAGTAGATGATCCAGAAGGGGGTAACTTTTTATACCAGAATCCAATACCCTTATGTTTCTCCCCATATAACGCTGTTAACAAAGCATTGGGTGTTGTATCTAGACTTCCTACTTCTTTTCTTATAAAATAAATCAATTGCAAATATTGAAAAAACATGAGCCGCCTCGGATGTGTTCTATCTCTAACCATTTGTCAGCTAATTATCGTATTTTGAGTTAGAAGGTGCCTTATTTCACAGAATCCGGCCGATTCCCATACTGTCAGATGACTAGAAGAAATCCTAAGACCCATTTTAGCACATTCTGACAGTTTTAAATAAATAGATCCATCTGAACCATGTTTTTCAAATAACAGCCGTAATCCTGATGAATACCCCATCAGTGTCTTATACCGTGTTCTCTTTGGAAGCTTTGCAGTTTTTAAGAAGATAAAAATTTGAGAGCCTGATTCTTCAAGCATTCTATTTAAAAAAAAAGTTGTCTCTTGTCTGTCTAGCCTTTAATAATCCTGCCATTATATAAAAAAAAGTTGCTTCGTAATATGTATTAAAATGAGGAAGAGCAAGCCCGCCTTGGTTAACAGGAAGTTGTATTACCGCGAGTTTGACTCTATTGGCCTTTTTGTTCCAAATAAATCTTCTCATCATGGATTCTAGTTCGATAAAAAAGGCCATATTGAATTTGATTGGAATATTGATAAACAAAAATAAAAGCAGAGGTATTATGTTCATCTTTATCAATGCCACTCTGCCAATCAATGAAAGGGGCAGTATATCCCATTGTTCTAAAAGGCACTTGATTTTATTCTTTATTTTCATGTAATTCAGTTGAAAAAGTTCTTGATAGTCTCTGGTCACATAAATCCCTAAATATCTTATTGTGTCCCTTTTTTCTGCTTGAAACTGAAGATCTGGCAGAAGGAAATCTAAATTTGAGTTTAAAATAAGAACTTCCGTTTTTTTCTTGTTGATTTTTTAGCCCCCTATCTTCTCATATTCCTGAAGCTCTTTCATAAGATGTAAGATATTTTCTTTATCAGGAGCCATATAATGGATGATGTCGTCGGCAAATAATTTTAACTTCGACATTCCAGCAATTGGGGAAGATATTGCATCATTATTTCTTATTTTTATTACCAGGGGTTCGATAAAAAAGGTGAAAAGCAGGGGTGATAAGGGGCAACCTTGCCTTGTGCCCCGTTTTATTTAATCTTTCCTGCTTGCTTGGCATTTATTATCACCTGGGCTGATGCCCCTTCATAAATATTTTGTAGCATGCTAATAATAGGGGCGGGGAATCCAAAATAACCCAAGGAAAATAATAACGCTGACCAGTTGACTAAATCAAATGCTTTTTCTGCATCAATCATAAGAATGCATGCAGAAATTGAAATAATATTAAAATAATCTAGCGCCTGTATTAAATATTCTGTGTTGGCAGCCATACTACGACCGGCTATAAAACCCGTTTGGTCTTGATGTATTATCTCCTGGGCTGCCAACACGAATCTTTGAGCCCAAATTTTTATGAAAACCTTATAGTCAGAGTTTAATAGACTAGTTGGTCTATAGGAATTTACGTCCTCCGGATTCTTTCCTTTCTTAACAAAACTAAAAATTGTGGACTCTTTAAACTCTGAGGGAACCCTACCACCTAGTCTAATAAAATTAAATAAATGTTTCAAGGGATCTTCCAATTCCTTCAACAAAACCTTATAAAATTCGATTGGGAATCCATCTATCCCTGAAGCCTTTGCTCCCGCCGTGGCTTTTATACTATTCTGAATTTCCAGATGACTTATATCGCAGCCTATTTGATTAGATCTAAAATTGGAAATTTTGGGGATATTCAAATTATCAAAATATTCCCTGATCAATATTTCCTCCACTTGAATATCAGTAGAGTATATTCTCTCGTAATGATCAAGGAATATTTTCGCAATTCCCTCACTTCGAGTATCTATTCCACCTGATGGATCTTGGATTTTTAAAATGATGGAAGACTCTTGTTTTTTCCTGATCGAATTTGCCAACAGCTTACCCATGAGTTGACTTTCTTCATATAGCTTTTGTTGAAAGGCTTTTGAACTATTTATCTCTTCCCGAATGAAGAAGTCTCTAAGCAATACTTTAGCTTGTTCCCAGTTATTAGGCTTTTGATTCAGTTTCAATCCGTACTCATTCTCAGCAGCACGCTGAAGGGCAGTTATTTTTCTTTTTCGGTCATTTGCTTTATTACAAGAAAATGCTATAATCTGTCCCCGGGCTGCAGCTTTGAATGCTCCCCATACTGCAAAAGGCTCTTCTGAGTCCTTATTTACTAGAAAAAAATCCCTTATCCAATCTTTGAAACCCTCAACCCATGTCATGTTCTGTAAAAGGGTACGATCCAACTGCCACCTAGATCGCTCCCCTGTCGTACCCTCTAATATTAGTCCAACCTCAACCCTCCCATGATCTGAAAAGGGATTGCAGCCTATCAATGCATTGGAAATTTGGAGTGATCTAGAGGATAGAAAGAAGTCTATTCTAGAGGCTGTATGGAACCTATTAGAATAACACGTGTAAGACTCTAGATTGGGGTTTAGGGAACGCCAGGAGTCTCGCAATTGATATTCTGACATAAAAGCCTCTAACACCCCTTTAGTCTTTGGTTTTAGTTGTTTCTTATTCTTTTTAGAGGTGTCCCTCTTTAAATCCTGGATATAATTGGAATCACCTCCTACTATAATTTGCCCAGCAGTGCCCCTTAGTATTTCACTAATTTCAGTCAGGGCCGAGGTGTCATCAAATATTGGTCCGTAATAATTTACAAAATTGAATACCTTTCCCAACAATTTTACTGCAACCCAAAGCCATCTACCTTTAGAGTCTCTTTGCATTCACAAAATTTCCCAGGGTAGATTCCTTGAGAAATAAATAGCGACACCCCTCTGGGCGACCCCAGCTGAGGAAAAAAACCCATAGGAAATATATCTAGGTAGAAACAACTTTGGAGAGTTCGATTTTAAGTGTGTCTCCTGGAGGAAGACCACATGGGGTTTAAAGGCAATTGCCCATTTCAAAAGGGCTCCGTATTTCTGTTTATTTAGCAGGCCATTCGCATTAATGGACAGGAATTTGCATAAGTCAAATCTCATTGACGATGCTATGAAGTTCTAGAACTCTTCTGTACCAACCAATGTTAAGAATAGAAAACCAACTGAACTTGTATTTTTTTACTGCTTTCACCCCCCACCCAGGACCCCCCCAGGAATGTGGAAAACCCCTCCCCGTCCACACTGCCCACATCCCACCCCTTCTTCTTCTTCGGGTGTCTTCTTGTTACACCCTGGTGTGACCCTTGACTCAGGAACACCCGCCTGAATTTTTCCACACTCTTTCTTTTTTTTTTTTAACTAGATTATAACATTAGATTCCTCATATTTAACATTCAGTTAAGCCAAGCCATTGAGCCTAGGCCCTTGTAGATATCTCATTAAGAAGGGTATGAGCCTCTTCTAAATCAGTAAATAGAAAGAATGTTCCCTTAACGAGAACCTTCAGCTTTGATTGCTGTGCAATCGAGGCCTGGGCACCATTAGCTTTAAATAACTGTAGCAATTTTACAAACTCTCTCCTTCTTTTAGCTGCAGTTGCTGTCATATCTGAAAAAATCCTGCATTTTGTAGTTTCGGAAACAGTAAACTGGCGTTGTTGATATGCCTTAGAGAGTATCCGTTCCTTAATCCTGAAATCCGCAAAATTTAGTAGGATAGTTCTAGGAAATGGAGAGTTCGCAAAATGCTGAGCCGGTACTCTGTGGGCTCTTGTTATCGTTAAGTCTCCTTCAAAGTCTGGTAGAACTACTTTCTGTATAAATGAGTTAACCCATTGTACTGTGTCGGATCCTTCTGTTCCTTCTGGAACCCCTACGATCCTCAGGTTAGATCTACGAGAATGGTTCTCCAACTCCTCGAGTTTATTCTCCAATATAATCCTCTTCTTTGTGGCCTCTTTAGTCTCTCCTGATACCAGATTCATCTGATCTTACAGGACAGCAATCCTTGACTCAGCTTCCAAGACCCTGTTGGGGAGCGCCAATGTTAACTCCTCCAGCTTATCTATTCTAGCGTGAATAGCAGCAAGTTCCGTGCGCTGGTTATTTTTAATTTCACGGATCTCATCGAGAATTAGGTTAAGCATCTCACGAATATCTAGCTGGAATTTCACTTCGGATCTTGTTTCCTTATCAAGAAGGCTAGAATTGGGTCCTAATATTCCTTCACTCCTGGGAGTTGTATCATATATACTCCCCCCATCACTTGCCGCTTCATTTGCTACATTTACTGTGGAAAGCTGAGTTTGAGGTGGAGAAACTGTCATGTCAGGACCCTTAGATAGAACGTTAGAGGCTGGTGGTTCCAAAGTGAGGGAGACCGAAAGGAGTTGTGATGAATTAGGAAGGAGAGATTTCGGAGTTGTTCTTTTTGCAAACAGTGGAAAGTCTCTCACCTCCTTTCCTCCCCTCCCACTGTTTCTCCTCTCTTCTACTACCTGAGGCGCTGTTGTTACCAATGTTGGTGAGGGGTTAAGAGTTTGGGGATGGACCTCCATTTCCGCCTGTGACTGTGCAAGTGAATCTGCTGCAATAGTATCATTCGTCTTGCTCCCCTCTGTTGATGCTTCTTGCTGTTCTTTATTCTGTAGGGGGGTAGAGGAGGAGGGTGGCTCATCATCTGAAGATTCAGGTGTTGTATCATCAGCGACAGGGCTCCCCACCCCCTCCCTATTGGTATCTTTATTTTTCTCACAAGCAGCATTGCGTGCAGCTTTTTTAGCCAGAGCGAGACGAGTTTTGGCTTTCTGTCGGGCAGCCACTTCCACTTTGCTGAGTTTAACTGCGTCATCATCCTTCAAAGGTTTGCCCATTTTTAGGGAAGTGCGCTTCCCCTTATTTTTTTTTAGTTCGTTTTTTAGGATAGAAAAAGTTTTAATGCTTGATCTACAGCAATCCGGATGCAGCCCAAATGATCCCAAACAGTTAACTCAGCACCACAGAGTCCAGAAAACCCAGCAATTTTTTAGAGTATATTAATCACTCTAATAAGCCAAACTCTATTAGCTACACCTGGGAGCCACCCTCCGGTTTACACCTCCTCCTTCCACGGAGAATCAGTCAGCTAGCACAGCTAGCGCAGCTTTGCTCAATAAGCTCTGTGTCTGTTCCGTATCTGCCTGCACACCGCCACTTTGAAAGTCACAGATTAGCGGACTGAACACCTCAGGCAGACAGATCTGCTGGAAAAGCTCTGCGCCTGGCCCACCGACAAGGACACGTACACGCTCACCTCAAAAGAAACAGATGAGCGGCATGTCTCAGCACGGACCGAACTCCCGTCTGGCAGGCAGACCAAATCAGTGACAGCAAGGCATCATATCTCTTGGCGTATCACCTCCCGATTTCCCTCTCGCGCCGCGTTACACAAGTGAGTCTGTGTTTTCCTTACAGCTTGAGGCTCCCGGTTTTTCCTGTAGCTGCAGTCCTCCAGCGTCTCAGCGTCTCCAGATCGCAATCGCCATTACGGAGGCGGGGTCATGGGTCACGAGTCACGGGAGACTAAGCAGAGGCGTGGAACTCTGCAGTCATCCCAGTGCTGCTCGAGTGCTGCTCAAGAGTTGCTGCTCGAGTGCTGCTCAAGAGTTTATTCTTTGTTATTTCTGTTATTAGTAACCTGTTGAGTAACCTTATCCCTTGTTATGTCCTTAATTTTGCTAACCCAGGGCAGTGACATCATCTAGGCTGGGTTGTTTCTGGGATGATAAAAAAAAACAAAGCTCATTTGTTTTAAATTTCTAATATATTTTCGAAATTAACATAATGTTTATTTATATATATATATAACATGTATAAATTAATGTACACATTATTAACACTTGCAAAACTGTAAGTTGAACATACGTAGTAAAATATATGTAGTTAAAATTAATGAACATTTGCAATATTAAACACATATATGAAATATACTATTAGGTGAAAAAACACTTACATGCCCTAAAGTTTCGTGTGAAATTAAATGGAGATTGAAACCAGTAACCTTAACTACTATAAAATAAATTCTCACAAACAGAGATACAAGGCAAAAACAAAGAATGAAACTGAAGAACAACACACATATTGACAACACATATTAACAATTAGTAAAACGAGAAAAACAACAATATTGATACAAAAGTCCTAAAAATATTTTGAAATAAAAACATTTATAGATGGGTTTATATGTTTACAAAAGATGCAAAACACATTAGCAACAGCTAAATTAAAATCAAAAGCGACATTAAGGTTTAGTGACACATTCAGAAGTGTAACTTACCAATGTCCACTCCACTAGGGATTCCTGTCAAGCTTTCAGGATGTAGGATCTGCAAGACCTTCTCCTCCCAAGGGAAAAGTATAAGGGGGGCTGGGAGAACCACCACCAATCCTGTGGGCCTACGGGAGATTCTTGTAGGCCAGGGAATGCTCTCTCCCCTGCTTGTAGTTCAACCTCTTCCTTATTTCCTCCTATATGCTACAGCAATCACTCTAATAATAATAATAATAATAATACAATTTGTAAAGCGCATGGTTACGCCATCTCGGCGTGTCCCCGCGCTAGGTGAGAGGGAGAAAACAGAAGCAACAGCAGGACTAACTTGCGCTAAGCAGGAAACAGGTGGGTTTTCAACAGCTTTCTGAACTTAATTTCAGAACATTCCAGCCTCAGGGGGATCGGCAGTCTATTCCAGTTCTTACCAGCTAGAAAACGGAAGGAACAGCCACCCATTTTGACCTTCTTTATCTTGGGGATTACCAGCTGCCTCTAGGAGATCTACTAGGAACATACTTGGTAACTAGGTCTCTTAGGTATGCCGGACCCTCGCCATGGATAATACGGTGGCATATGACAAACATTTTGAACAGTGGTCTTTTCTTAACTGTGAGCCAATGCAATGAGTCAAGTGCCTCTTTTGAAGCCGCTCTCCTGGGCTGCATAAGAGCCACAGCCATTACAGATAGTGGAGAGATTGCAGAAGCTTTTTTTGAGCATTTCTCCACGGTTTACAAGGAGGAGTTAGTACCAGACCCACAAGAGATGACAGCATGGGCACAGCTAATAAAGCCACTCCCAATCCAATACAAACAGATTTTGAATTCAGAAATCTCACTGATGGAGGTGGAAAAAGCCATAAAGAAGGATAAGAGGTGTAAGGCCCCGGGGCCAGATGGTCTTCCTCTGGAGGTCTACAAGACCCTGATTGGCTCAATTGCCCCTTTTTTACATCGAGTTTTTAATCACATCTTTAGAGGAGAAATAGGGATGCCGGAGTCTTGGAATGAGGCGGTAATAGTCTTGATCCCAAAACCCGGCAAATCATCTAAATATTTAGATGCATACAGGCCAATATCATTATTAAATAATGATTATAAATTGTTTACTAAAATTATGGCCGATAGATTGAGTCATGTTATCTTGCACTCAGTCCATGACGACCAAAAGGGATTTATGAAGGGTAGATATTTAAAAGAACTCACCTTCTCAGTGGTTGGCGCAATAGACATGGCAACAGTTTTTTATCTCCCTCTTGCTCTCATTGCCGTCGATGCCGCCAAGGCGTTTGACCGAGTGAATTGGCTTTATCTGAAGAAACTCATTCAACATCTAGGATTAGGTCCAAGCTTTACTAACACCTTGCTATCACTGTACAGCTCCCCTACCTCTAAGGTGCTTGTTAACGGCATTTTGACACCCTCTTTTAGGGTAATGAGGGGTACGCGTCAGGGATGCCCGATTTCTCCTTATTATTTAATTGATATATAGAGCCGCTTGCCAGTAGGATTAGAGCTATGGACACAATAGTCCCCTTTAGGGCAGGCGAGTGGAATAAGAAGATTGGTCTCTATGCGGATGATATTATTATTTTCACTTCAAACTTGAAAGAGTCAATGGGTCAAATTCCAAGAAAGAATTTATCAGATGTGAACTAGATAATGCCAAAAACAGACCTCGGAAACTATTTGAGATTCTAAAACAGCAATCCAATAAATTGTCCATAACCAACTAAGAAACTACAAAAACTCAAATAAGTTGTGAAGAGTTCTCAACATTCTTCACAGACAAGGCCAGTACACTAGAAAGAGAGCTCAGGAAAGAAGCTGGCGATACGGACAACCGAACACCCACAATCACCTTGGAAAACACCCACGTTAGGACAAAAAACAAGGCACAATGGGCTAACTTCAAACTACTTGATCAAAATATCATTGCCAAAACACTATCAAACATCCAACCTAACAACCACTATAGTGATCCACTACCCTCAAAATGCCTCAAAGAAATAAACCACATGGTGATTCCCATCTGGATAAAAATAATAAACGCCTTGCTATCCCAAGGGATCCTTCCAGATTGCCTAAAAACAGGTCAAGTCGTCCCCATCATCAAAAAACCTACTGCGGACCCAGCAGATCCAAATAACTTTCGCCCAGTGACCAACATCCCTATCCTTGCCAAACTAATACAGAAATGTGTACAAAACCAACTAAGCCAACACATTGCTAACTTCTCGCTACTAGACGACTGCCAGTCAAGATTCAGAACAGGACACAGCACAGAAACAGTGATCCTACATATTGTCGATGATGCACTACAGGCTTTAGACCTTACTCAAACATGTCTACTTATCCTCCTTGACCTATCATCAGCATTTGACACGGTAAACCATGAAAAATTACTGAACAGGCTTCAGGACAGGATGGGACTGTCTGGAAATGTGCTAAAATGGTTTGAATCATTCCTTCAGAATAGAACGCAAAGATTCCTGGTCAACCAATCACTATCACCAGCATGCCCCAACTCAATTGGAGTCCCTCAAGGCTCTACGTTATCTCCATCACTGTTTAACCTTTCCATCGAACCTCTCACAGAAATACTTCAAAAATCTAAAATATCCTATCACATGTACGCGGATGACACGCAAATTTACATCAAGATCACATCCATGGAAGACATCAAGAGAATGAATGAGGCCTTAAAAATGTCACTACAATGGCTAACTGACAATCATCTGAAACTAAACGCACAAAAAACTGAACTCTTACTAATCTCACCACCAAAGAAAAACACAGAAGTGAAGGAATGGTCCAATATGATCACAGCATTAAACTGCACCCCTACTCTAGTTGGCTCAGCGAAATCACTAGGAATCACACTAGATGAGAACCTAGACATGAAAGCCCACATCAATTCAATGGCAAAAAGCACCCGCTACCATCTGAACTACATTAGAAAAGTGAAACATTCATATCTAAGGCGGACCTCAAATTGGCAGTTCAATCACTAGTTATCGCGAGGATTGAATATGGATGTACAACGCTAGCAGGTCTACCAAAAATCTCAACAGCACCAATGAAGGCATGTCTCAATGCTGCTGCAAGACTGATCATTGGGTCGAGGAAATTTGACCACATATCCCCACACCTGAAAGCATTAAACTGGCTACCTTATGAAGCCAGAATCCAGCTAAAAATGGCATGCATAACCCACAAAGCGCTCCACTACAATACACCTAATTACCTTGTTCAGAAAATTAAACTATCTGGAGGAAACAGACCGGCCAGGAGTACAAAGGAGCTGGCGTTGAGACCTGCCATCTTCCGGAAAAAGAAAACGTACAATAGAGCTTTCTCAGGAGCAGCCCCCAGAATCTGGAACTCACTTCCTCCAACCATTAGAAAGATACCAGACACAGCATCCTTTAAGAGAGAAACTAAGGCCTTCCTAATGATTAAGTTCCTTCCATAAGGCAAGGCTCGGGACTATAGAATACATAATCAAGTACTGGAACTGAAATATGCACAGGAAATAGACACTTATGATCGATCGATCCTGCTTACACATATATTTAGCTATATACTAAACCTATATTATACACTATATATATTTTTTTGGTATAAATTTACCTGAGATTATCATGTTATTGCTGTATATTACCTACCTCATAATACTGTGAAAAGTGATATAACAATGCTTGTCTATAACTACCTCTTGTATTGTGAAGCGCTCTGATACCCATAGGTCATGTTCGCGCTATAGAACACTCTTAAAATAAAATAAATAAAATAAAAATATTTAAGCTCACTAAAGAATTTGGCAAAGTTTCAGGGTATGAAATTAATGAGAGTAATACAGAGCTAATGGCATGGAACTTGGACACTAAAGACATTAAATGCAAGAAGGAGATGAGATACTTAGGAGTGAGAATAACGCAGAACGTAGCAGACTTAAAAAAAATTAATTTTTCTAGGGTGAAGAAAGAAATAGGGGCGATATTGCGAAGTTGGAGTCATCTACCTCTCACTCTGTTTGGTCGTATTAACTTGATTAAAATGGTGACTTTACCAAAACTTACTTTTCTGTTTGAAACAATTCCCTGGGACTTTGACAAGAAGGGGCTTAAGAGATTACAAAGCGAGATTTGTTCTTTTATTTGGGCCTCTAAAGGATCTCGCTTATATTGGAAGAAAATTAGAAGAAGATGGGACAAGGGCGGGCTATCTGCCCCAGATTTTTTGTTATATGACTGGGCTTTTCGTTTAAAAAATTTGAGAGAGCTTATGGGAGTACCGAAGGCTACAACCATCGGGCATATCTTCTTGGCTATGTTAAGTTTGAGCAACCATGATGAGGACGGATTCATGTATAAATTTTCAGACCCAACATTTTTCAAAAAGGTGAAATTGAAAACTCTACGGGAAGCAGCAGAGCTCTGGTATAAAATTAGGAAACTAGCAAAGTTGAGTTATTGTGGATATAGGTTGTCTATTTGGGACACACCAGGATAACCGTCGTGGGCAGAGGATGCATTGGCTGTCCCGTTGAAAATAGCCAGATTAAAAACTTGGGGAGACCTATTTCGAGAGGGTAAGTTGATTAGTTGGATACAAGGGGCACAGGTGAGGGGTAAAGGGTTATCCAAATTTAAATACTTGCAGATGCAAAGTTGGGCAAATAAGTCGGACACTGTTATCGGTCTCCAGAATGACTTTGAAGACAAAATATTTTCTCCACAATTATTCAAGAAGGAAGTTGCGATATGGTACTGGGCAATGGTGGAGATGGGAGATGGCCCGTTCACTTTGCCGGAACTGCTATGGGGAGATTGCTTGCCGGACATCGCTACAGAAAATCAATGGCAAGTAATGATGACTAAAACAGTAAAATCTGCAAATTTAAGGCAAAATGTTCTGTTTACTATCCATAGAGCCTATTGGACTCCCTGTAGATTATCGAAGTTTAAAAAATGGAGGACGGGTTGAGTGCCCAAAATGCAGAAATATAAATGTGGACGACCTGCACATGTTTGTGGAGTGCTTGAACATCAGGGAATTTTGGGAGGCGGTAAGCAACTGTTTATCACAATCAATTGGCTGCACGATAGAGGTAAGCCCTGAATTAATTATTACTGGGAGACACGATTTACATGATAATAGAATGAATGATAAAGCAAAGTTCGTTTTTTATGGGGTTCTGTTAGCTCGCAGGGAAATCTGTAAGGTATGGGTAGAAGCTATGACACCAACACTTATGGACTGGTTAAAAAGCATGAGATACTTTGCGACATTAGATTCCAAAGGTCGAATGACCAAGAAGCATTGATTTTGGTTACTTTTTTTGCAACATTATGGGTAAAGAGCAGGCCTTCGTCTTGGTATATTGTAAGAGATCAGGACATAAATGAAAAAATCCTATGATTAAGGCCTTGGCCTATCTCGCAGGCATGTGGAGCAGGTCCGTCCTTCGTGAAGGCGGAGTTGGAGACCGGGCCGCGGCCTCCAGCAGGGCTGTGCCATTGTCTTCACAGGGCGGTACAGAGGATTTTGGCCCAGTGCGGGCTGGAAAGCCGCATATACTCGAGTCTATAGCCAGCATATGAGATAAAAGCCAGGGCGGAAACTATCGAACATGGGTGGCGTAAAGGCTAATGAGGATTAAAAAAAAACAACAACAACAAAAAAAAAAGAAAAGTAACTAGGTCTCTTAGGTATGCCGGACCCTCTGCATATGACAACAATTTTGAACAGTGGCCTTTTCTTAACTGTGAGCCAATGCAATGAGTCAAGTGCCTTTTTTGAAGCCGCTCTCCTGGGCTGCATAAGAGCCAACCGAGCGGCGGCTTTCTGTAGAACCTGTAGTCTCCCAAGGCCCTTTGCAGTGGCTCCCAGATAGAGTACATTCCCATAGTCAAGGCGAGACGTAATTAGTGAGTGTATCAACGTCTTCCTAGCCCCAAATGGGAGAAGATCCAGTATTTTCCGTAGTTTTGTTAATACGCCAAAACATTTCTCCACAACTCGTCAAATGTGACCATCATATGAGAGAGGAGATTAGATTTTTTGCCTCAGTGCAAGGGGCAGGGATATGACCCAGACTCGGAGGCCACCATTCCAAGGTCCAGCTAGAGTTGTTGCCACCCACCACCAGCACCTCCGTCTTGCTGCCATTCAATTTCAGGCAGTTCTTATCCATCCAGGAGGCAAGCTCCTGCATACAGGCTCTGAAATTGGAAGCCGCAACCCTAGGTGCCTGGGATTGGGAGATCAGTAGCTGGGTGTCATCAGCATAAGAGACTACATCTACTCCGAAGCCCTGCACAATCGCCGCTAAAGGAGACATGTAGAAATTGAACAGAGAGGGACTAAGGGCAGAGCCCTGGGGAACTCCCTGCTCGAATTTAATGTCTTCTGAGTAGTGTACACCCTGCCTGACCTGGAATCTGCGCCCAATTAAAAAAGATTTTAGCCATGTCAGGGCCGCACCTGAGGCGCCACCCTTGTTCAGACACTGTAGCAAGGTGTAGTGTGCTGGAGAACTGGGCCTTATGGGTCTGGCGGCGTAGGGCACGCCTTAAATCCCCGAGTTCATCTGCCTTGTCGAACAGAGACACAAGACACTCAGTTGGGCGTAGAAAGCCAGGTTTATTAGCTGCAGCCAAGCACAGGTATCCCAGAAGTTACATACAAGGTAGGTTCTGAGGAGACTGCCATTTCAATCCGTGGCGCACAATCTTTTGTAGCACACATATTTACAACGTTTACTCCCTACACATACAAATCAAGCCAATAGGAAAAGTTGGAAAACAAGCTATCAGGTGTCTCAAATACGCCCCTCTTCTCAAATCCCATGTGTTACCCCTCCCAACAAATTAATCAGTGCTAGTACCGACAATCCAATTTGCAGGTGGCAGGACGTATTTGTGTGCCTCAAAGGATAGTTGTGTAACAAGAGAATACAAGGAGAGAATAAATGTAAATGTAAATGTATTTGAGCTTATATAGCGCACAGCTACCCGCAGTGGGTTTCCCGGCGCTTGCTTAGGGAACCCGACCTGGTATTCACCTGTGGGATAACCCCAGCAGGGTATCCACAAGGTGAAAGCCAGGCATCCTGCTGCGAGGGGCCGTTGTGGAGATTAAGCAAGCTATTGCCCAGAGTCGCAGAGTGTGAACCCATGAGTTGAGAAGGCACCGGAGCGAGAATTATCGAGTCCGTGGAATTTTTAGCCCAAGACCCGCCGAGGCGGAGAATTGAACCCTGGTCCAGGGCCGATCTCAGCTTCCCGGGTCTGCCGCCTCTAACCCCTGAGCCACACTTCTCCATAGAATAGGGAAGGCCAGTCGGATAAGATAATGTAAGGAAAGAATAGGAGAAGGCAAATAGTCAGTCAAGACATGGATCAATCAACCCAGACGTGGATTTAGCAAACTCGACCAGACCGTGACATCGGTTTTGTAAACAAGGGTAGGGGGTTCCTCTTTAACAGAAGGGCCATGTAGCAGCTGAGAAAAGCAAAAACACTCAGTTCGCCGTGCAGCCTGAGTGAGGGCAACACAAAATGGCAACGAGACACAAAATGGCGGCTAAATACAGGACAAAGTCAGAAACCGAAGAACCTCAGACCCTCCTTTTGCCATTACTCAGGCAAAACACAAAGGACTCAAGTTAATCTGAGTCGATGTCAATAGCCATGAGGTCATCGAGCTGTTGCTGCAACATCATTCTAATGTTCTCTGTTTTCTGTAACACAGGCCTTGGGACACACATAGTGGCACAAAGACCGCAGATGGCATGGCCACACTGTACACAGAGACAACAAGAGAAAACGATGGCCAAGATCATTCCAAGGAAGGTTAGTATCTTCCATCCCCATGTGGACAGTAGTCCTCAAAACCATCCTATCACAGACCAATCTCCTGTATCCTGGTGTATAGACTCGGAAATGATATGCAACTTAGACATTGGCTTGGTATACTGTAGGGGCATTATTAGGAATGTAAATGCAGCAACTAGACCCGATCAACTTACAGACTCCTCCACGATCTGCAAGGACAATGTCTAGAACCATTTGGTTCTGCAAAGTCATAAGGCGATCCGCCTGAAGTTCGGCTCTCAGATTACTTAAGGCTCCAGAAGTTACATTTATGGTAGCCTCAACAACACAAACTAGTTGTCTGATGTCTCTGCTGTTGGCCATTGGGCCCCAGAAAGGAAGTAACCCTTTAATAAAGTCACCTCCTTCTTGTCCTGCTGCATCCTTAGAATCAACAACCCCTCTGCCATATCTCTTTCTATGATGACCTGAAGGAGCAGTATATGTTGGAGGAAGAAGAAAAGCCACACAGCAAGTTCCTGAAAAGTAGGTAGGAAGCCACGTATTGGCTCTATCATGGCAGATAAAATATGTGCCTTGTGATGGCACTAACGGTGAAGAAATCTGAGGTGAATAGATATACGTATTTTATTTGTGTGTTTTGTATAGCGCACAGCTACCCCAATGGGGTATCCCGGCGCTTGTGCTCAGAAAACTAGATCTAGATGAAGAGGACAGTTAGCAAAAGAGAAAGGTTTTAAGCGCTTTTCGAAATGGTAGTACCTCCTGGATCTTACGGAGGGAGATGGGAAGTTTGTTCCACTGAGAAGAGGCATACACTTGGAAGGTTCGACCTCCAGAGCGAGCTTTTTTAAATCTGGTTATGGTTAGCAGATATTCTGAGTTTGACCGGAGAGTTCTAATGTTGCTATAAGGGTGAAGGCAGGATGAAAGATAGGGAGATCCATGACCTTTTATAGCCCGATGAGCCAGATTCAAAGCCTTGCACTCTGCCCTTTTCTGGACTAGCAGCCGGTGCAGTCTCCGCCGATAAGGCGATACATGCTCTCGGAGGGAGATACCACACACAAGCCGGACTGCAGCATTTTGGACTATTTGTAGTCTGTTACACTGACCGGAAGCTAGTCCGAGATAGAGACCATTGGCATAGTCCAGATGAGACGTAATTAATGCTTGGACAATGATTTTCCTTGTGTTGCAGGGTAAATAATTAATACATTTTCTAATCATCCTGATTTTAGAGAAGCAGGCAGCAGAAACGGCATGGATTTGGCTATGGAAAGAGAGACATGAGTCCCATCTAACTCCAAGGTTTCTTACTGATTCCCTGGGTGAGGGGGCCGCACTCAAATCCTCTGGCCACCAGAGGTTCGAATCCAGAGGGGAAGGTTGATGTAAGAAAAGGACCTCGGTTTTTCCTGCATTCAATCTTAGGAAATTATTATCGATCCAGCTGGCTATTTTACAAAGGCATTCTTTCAGCGGGTCAAAAGTGGTCAGGGTAGGAACATCATAGGAGAACAGGAGCTGTAGGTCATCAGCATACGACGTCGCCTTTATGCCAGTCTGGGAAATTAATTCAGCCAAAGGGGAAAAATAAACATTAAAAAGAAGAGGACTCAATGATGAACCTTGAGGTACGCCCCATTTAAGCGGGCGACAGGCGGAGGTGTAAAGTGGTGTGAACACTGCTTGCGTACGATTGGACAAGAAAGGTGACAATCAATTAAGAGCCCTACCCTGTATACATATAGACCGAAGACGTTTTAGCAGGACCGGGTGAGAGATGGTGTTGAATGCTGCGGAAAGGTCCAGCAGCACCAACACCGCCCTAGAACCCCTGTCGAGTGTCCAACGAAACTGAGTCGGCCATCTCTATCAGTGCAGACTCAGTGCTATACCCGGATCTGAATCCGTGTTCAGAATGGCTTTCTATAAAACCGGCCAACTGCTGATGCGCCAATTTTTCAAGAATCTTGGACGGGGCGGGAAGTAAGGAAAGAGGGCTGTAATTGGCCGGGTTGTCAGGGTCGGCATTGGCCTTTTTGAGAATAGGAACCAGACAGGTGTGTTTCCAAGATTCCGGGTAAACACCGGTCCTGAAGGAGTCATTCCAAATGCTGTTAGGCATAGGATTTAGAAGTGGGGCAAGAGCTTTATACTGCTTGGCCGGCCAGGGATCGGTGGGTGATCCTGACTTACACTTAAGGAGCTCTGAGAGAGAACGATCTGCCGAAATCTCCACGAATTAAAAGAAAACTGGAGCTAGGGCGGGATGGGCAGATAATTTTTCCACAGTTCCATTACTGTCCGTGTTCAGGAAAGAATCATATATAGATGCTATTTTCTCCTCAAAGTAGTCAGAGAGTCGGGTGCAGGGAGATTGCGACACCGGAAGTTGGCAATTAAGGGCCGGAGGGTTAGTAAAGGTTTTTACTGTGTTGAAAATTTTCTATAGTGGAGCCATCTGCCTTGTTGATTTTTTCAGCTAGGTAGCACCTATTATGATTTATGATATTTTTTCGGTAATCCTTGAAGGCAGCTCTGTATTTAGATTTACTTTCCGTGAAATAGGTATGTCTCCAACTGTGTTCTAAATGTTTACAGGCCGACTTACATTTACGAAGTTCATCAGTGTACCAAGTTGCAGCAGGGGCTGATCAATAGTATTTTATAGGATGAAGAGGGTCAATGGAATCAATAGCAGTGGAGACCCAGTTGTTAAGATTTGCCAGGCGAGAATCCAAATTCAACACTTCTGGAGGAGCCGCAGAGGGGAGGTGGGCAGCTATACTATCCAAGGAGATCTTACTCCAATTTCTACCAACCACTTTGGCCAGAATCCTTGGTCTATCCTGTTGATACAAAAGGATGGAGAAGGGGACAAAAAAGTGATCGGACCAGATTACCGGACAAGGCTCACTGACAGTAATGTCCGCAATATTGGAACAAATAAGGTTGAGAGTGTGACCAGCCTTGTGAGTGGGGAAGGTGATCAACTGATGTAGTCCACAATCAGTCAAAGTAGATATAAAGTTATTACTTGGAGTATCAGAGATGTCCTCCACATGAAGATTAAAGTCCCCAAGCAAGGTGAAGTTTGCATAACTGTATCGAAGGCTACGCTGAGGTCTAACAGGATAATAGCAGCGCAGCCTCCGGAGTCCACAATCTTCCTGGCATCTTCCACCACTGCCAGAAGAGCCGTCTCAGTGCCCTGTTTGCTTCTGAACCCTGTCTGAGTGGGATGTAGAGCCCCGTTACTTTCGACATATGTTGCCAATGTAGTGTTCACATGTTTTTCTACTAATTTGCTAATACCGGGGAGAAGGGAGATAGGTCGATAATTTGCCCAATCCCCCGGATCCAAGTTAGGTTTTTTTAGAAATGCTTTAACACATGCCTGTTTCCATAAAGGGGGGACTTGTCCAACTGCCAATGAAGTGTTAATAACATGTTGGATAACAGGTGCTATAGTCCCTGATACTAACTTGAGTACAGAGGGAGGCGCTACATCAGCTGGGGAGCTGGATTTGAGATTCTCCAAAAGGGACTGTGTTTCGGATAAGGAAAGAGGAGGGAACACTTCAAGCTTGGCATATGAGGGGATGCAGGGAGATTGCAAATCCAGAACTGAATGAGGAAACTGCAAGTAGATGTTAGTGATTTTGGAGAGAAAGAAGTTAGCAATTTCATCACAGCGCCATTGGGCGTTCGAGGCATCAGGGAGGGGTCAGGAGGACTGGTAAGGGACTTACAGCTAGATTCATTAAGCAGTTTTGTGAGCGCAAACGGTGAGAATCGCTAAATTTGGCCGTTTGCGCCCACAAAAATGGCATTTGAAATTCATCAATGGGTCATGAACTCGCAATTTGAAAAATCGCAAATAATTGCGATTTTTCAAATTGCGATCGCATTTAAGGAATCTCAATTTGAGATTCCTTAAATGATATTCATGAATCTTTGAACATTTGTAATTTCGCTATTTTTTGCCGCTATTTACCGCGAAGTCTGACTTCGTGGTAAATAGCGAAAACTGAGCGAAAACTGAGAAAAATGCACTTTTGTGCATTTTTCTCAGTTGTATGTTGTATGTTAAACACACACATGTCCTTTGGTCTACATTTCATTTCAGGGGTGCTACAGGGTGTCCTTTGGACACCCCTGGCACCCTTGAAATCGCATCCTTATTTGCGATTAGCAAATTGCAAATCACAAATAAGGAACAACTCCTTTTAGGCCCATAGGAATGAATGGGGAGTTATTCCTTATTTGCGATTAGCAATTTGCTAATCGCAAATAAGGAATGTGTAGGAATCGCAATTTATTTAGCGATTCCTACATGAATCCCGTTTTGCAAGTCCTTATTAATCGCTATTAAGGACTCGCAAAACGGGACAATGATGAATCTGGCTTCTAAAGATTTTAAATATTTCCTTCGGGGCATTAGCAGCCGACATAATCTTTCCCTGATAGTACTTAGATTGAGCGTCTTTAATACCAGCTTTGTACTGCCTAAGTACTAATCTATAGTTGTCCTTACTCGGTGTAGAATTTTTTTTCTCCATTTCCGTTCTGCCTGCTTACAGGTTTGTTTAATTTTCCTAAATTCAGGCGTATACCAAGGTTTCTTATTAGAACCAGTTCGCAAGTCAAAGCACCTCTTTGGTAGCACAATGTTTAAGGAGGCTTCCAGACAAGTATTGAGATCATCATTTGCTTCAATAGTGTTGGTGGTGAAGTCAGGGATGGACTTGTTTAGGTGGGTTACCCACTCTTCAACTGCAAGTTTAGACCAACTTCGGCCCAACTTAATGGTTTTTATAGAGGATTGCGGGACGATCACCGGAGTCCATACAAAGGAAAGAAGCAAATGATCTGACCAGGGTACTGCAATCTTCTCCTTCAGGGTAAGATCCTCTAGATTAGTAAACAGGATCGAGCAGGTGGCCAGCATTATGGGTAGGGCCAGTTATAATAAGTTTAAACTGAAAAGCTTCCATACCTGCAACCAGTTCTCGAGAAGAGGATACATTCAAATCATCTAAATGAAGGTTAAAGTCACCAACAATCGAGAAGTTGGAGGAGCTACTTGCAAGGTTTATGACCGTACCTACCAGGTCATTGCAAAAGGCGGAAAAGCCCCCCGGGGGCCGATATGACAAAATACCGGAGCAGGTGCAAGTGGGTGAAAAGGAAATGGCTAAGGAGACATTTTCGCAGTCTGTCAAGGACCTCTTCGTGACTCTGCAACTATAACATTTTTTAAAGATAATAGCAATGCCGCCTCCCCGCCCAGAGTCTCGATCCTGTTTGATCAGGGTATAATTGGGAGGAAGGGCCAGGACGACATCCGAGCCAGAAGCCGAATTTGTCCATGTCTCCATGAGAAAGAGGACCTCCGGCTCCCTATCCTCAAGCAATAAAAGAATTTCATTTCAGTGTTTGGGCAGAGAACAACAATTCACGTACAGCAGAGAAAGGGGAGCACTCTCTTTGATGTCAATATGGGGAGGTTCACAAGGAATAAATGTGAAGCCGCAGTCAGGGCAATGGGGGCAAAAAATCCCATCATCCTCCTGAGAAATAGTGTGCAAACAGCTATGCATGGGGTTGTCCCGAATCATTAGTAATGCCTCCTTACTATATTGCATCAAATCAGGAGGGACTCGGGCAGGGATTCCTGCCCCTTGGCCCGAACTGGCGTGGACGGGCGCAGACGGCTTGCCTCTGGCACACCATTGGCGCGCCAGCTGCGCGCAGTCGCTGCGCGCCAGTGTCTCCTGTTCTAGATATAGTGGGGTGGTAGCCTGTCCCAACCACTAGAGCGCCTCTCCACCTATGGCGGCCACTGATGGAAAGGCCTGCCTCACTCAGCCAAGATGGAGCGGCCGGGTGAAGGGAATGAGTGTTCCACTCAAGCGGCGGGTGCCAATGGTATTTTTAAAGTGCGGGTAAGTGGGGCTGTAAAATGCGATAGACGCAAGCGGCAATTAAGACAATTTAAAATTAGGCAATTCGTCTTGGTTAAAACTCTCAGATGACAGGCAGGCTCGCGTTCCTCGTGCTCCCCACAAGTCGGAATCACTTCTGGTATCCTTGAGGACGCGCAAGCAATGCCTGCTTTAAATATAGTCAGCTGGCAGCCTGTCCCAACCACTAGAGCGCCTCTCCACCTATGGCGGCCACTGATGGAAAGGCCTGCCTCACTCAGCCAAGATGGAGCGGCCGGGTGAAGGGAGTGAGTGTTCCGCTCAAGCGGCGGGTGCCAATGGTATTTTTGAAGTGCCGGTAAGTGGGGCTGTAAAATGCGATAGACGCAAGCGGCGATAAAGACAATTTAAAATTAGGCAATTCGTCTTGGTTACAACTCTTAGATGACAGGCAGGCTCGAGTTCCTCACGCTCCCCAGAAGTCATGATCATTTCTGGTATCCGGGAGGTACAGCATAGGCTGCAGTCGTCTCACCATTTGGACGTTTGAAACAAGACCCATCCACCCATGGGATCCTATCCGGGTCCACAAGTGGTGTGTCTATTAAATCTATTCTGCCTTTTGTTTCCTCCTCTGTTTGGAGAAAACAATCATGCTGCTCTTGAGTGCCTTTCTCGTCCAGGATGGGCAACAATGTTGCTGGATTCAAAGTATTACACCGCTTGATGTGTATATGGCTAGCCAAGAGCGTTAGCTCATATCCAGATAAGCGAGCACTCGTGAGGTGTTGTGTTTTTGTTCTGTTTAAAAGAGTATCCACAGCATGTGGTACCATAACAACAATAGTGTTATCTAATACCAATCCAGCAGATTGACGAATGGAATCGCTGCCGCTGCTGTAGCTCTGAGACAACTAGGCAATGCCTTGGCTACTGGATCCAACGTAGCCAAAAAATAGGCACATGGCCGTTATTTGTCTCCAAATTGTTGCGTTAAAACTGACAACGCGCAACCTTCTCTTTCGTGATCGTAGAGTGTGAAAGGCTTACTGTAATCTGGAGTACCTAACACAGGGGCAGAACACAAGGCAATACGTAAGTCAGAAAAATTCTTCTGACATTCATCAGTCCAAGGAAGAGGTTGGGGTGTATGTTTCAGAGTAAGTGCCAGCAGAGGTTTAGCCAACAAAGAATCCACTGTCTACAGTAAGAGGTACGCACCTCCCTTTGTGTGGATGGTACAGACATTTGTGAGATTGCTTGAATTCATTCTGGGGTCAATCGTCTTACCTCCTTCGACAAGAGATGACCTAAGTAGGCAACCTCATGGCAGCAATATTGCAACTTAGAGGGTGACACCTTGTGATGCAGGTCAGACAAATGACGCAACAGTGAAACAGTCACATCCTTACAAACATCCTCTGAATCAGCAGCAACTAACAAATTGTCCACATACTGACTAAGAGTGGCACCTGAGGGCAAAATGAAAGCATCGAGCTGAGATTTCAAAGCCTGACTATAAATGGAGGGGCTCTAAAAATAGCCTTGAGGTGCACGTTTGAATCGGAAACTTCGGCCACCAAGAGAAAAGCCAAAAATATCCCTCCTTTCCTCAGCAATAGGAATGCTAAAGAAAGCATTTTTGAGATCAATAACTGAGAACCATGCTGCTGAAGCGGGTATCATAGTGAGCAAGGCAGTGATATCTGGGACAACAGGAAACTGGGGGACAACAATCTTGTTGACCTCCTGAAGATCGATCACAAAGTGATATACAGGAGGCTGAGAAGGATCAGTGCATTCAAGAACAGGTAGAACAGGACTGTTTCAAACATTACCTCTCGTCTCTTCAACCACACCCTTCTGAACCAGATCATAGATAAGAGCCAACAAAGCTTTGAGCAGACCAACATCATTCGGACCTGTAGCTTAAAGTGTAGCAGGAAGAGACTGCATTTCAGGTGAGAATCAATCTTTAGATAAATACATAGGAGAAACCAATTTCTCCCCCAAGGTTAGATGCACACCAGAAGGGGAACAATACAACGTTGCACGAAGACGTTTCAACAAGTCCAAACCCAACAAGATCTCTCCGCAACCAGTCTTTAAAATAAGCAGAGCTTCCAAATTGTAAGGACCAATGGAAAGAGGCAAAGGACAAGAAACCGGGTTAGCAACTGGAGCGCCAGAAAATCCTACAAAAACGTTGGTTAAGCCAGACAAAGGTGCCCCAGGGAGTTTGGAGTGAATGATAGAACTTCTCATTGCACCAGTATCCAAAAGAAATGGCTCTGAAACACCCAATGCAGCAACTCCAACATAAGGCCCATTCTGATCCCCTGGAACTGATACGACTCCCTTACTTTGTCCATGGCTGTCCTAACTAGAATGAAAATCCTAAACCTCACCCTCAACACAATAATCGTCATTGTAATATTGCGCAGACTGAGTATTCTGTTGATCAAAATAATTCAAAGGGGGGAAAGGAAAGCTGTCCTTGAGGCAACGCACCTCGCCCTCTACCTCTAGGTGCTGATTGAAAACCACCACGGCCTCGCGGCCCTGAGAATCCACCATTACCCTGCAATAAAACAAGACAGCTATTTTTAAAATGGCCTTCCTCTTTACAAGAGGCACATTGATTAGGACCAAGCAAAGGTCGTGGAACAAAAGGTTCAGGTTTTTGTAACAACCTCTGAAGCTGGGGAGGCTGTTGAAACTGGCGCTGAGCAGAACGAGGAGGACAAACCTGTTGCAAAAGAACCTTAGTTTTTAATTCTTTAGTCTTTTTCTCGATCTTATGTTTCTCTTCTTTATCCCTATTCTCGTAATACTGAGCAGTAGCTAATATCTGTGCAGATAAAGAAACAGCCCTCAAACTTTCTGAGTCTTTCAGCTTATGCGATAATTCTCGAAGTAAATGAAATACAAATTTATACAGAAATAATCGCTGTCCACCTTCAGTACTCATATCTTGACCACTGTGATCGATAAATGTCTCCTCAAAACGAGTAAAGAAATCGGAGACACTCTCTTCTTTCTTCTGCTTACATGCAGCTAACTTATCCCAGTTGACACGTAAGGCAGGCATCATCGTTTTCATTAAAGTGATGATTCTACCAGGCAATTGTGCAATCAAATCATCTGGCTTAGCACCACCCACTTGTGCTGCATCTGCGGCACTTATAGCGGCCCAATTACCACCTAAAGCTTGATCGTGGTCTTCCCTACGAATCCGAGGCCACAACGCTTGTGGAACTACATTCCCCATCAACATATCAATATTGGCCAAATTCATAATACATGCGTAGACAGTCTGGGACAGCTCTTTATAATATCCATCGGAATTTTTACGAGGGTCCGGTAGAGACTGTTTGAGCGCTAAAACTTCAGATCGTTTCCAGGGGACGTGTACCCATATACACTGGAAATGAGCAGGGATAGCCTGAACAGCACCTGCTTGCGGAACCGCTTCCCTCCATACTGGAGGAACCTATCTCATAGGATAATGTTTCATTTTCTGTCTAACTGCAGGATCAGGTTCAAGAATAGTCTGAGAAGAAAATAAAGACCTGAAAGTGACAAGTGTCTTCACAGCGTCCTCAACTTCAGGACCCACAATAAGTCCTTTATCAAACCTATCCTGCACGTCCAACAGAACGTGAGGGGTTATATCCAACTCCATATCCTCCCATCCTTTGACAAGAAGATCACACATGACATTAAAAACATATCTCTGCGTAGGAGCATTCCACTGGAGAAAAGTACTCAAAATATCTGATACACTATACTGTGGACCACTCATGATCCATTTGTGAGCAAGAGAGTCCAACACAACTCGTTCGTCAGAATCTGGAATTTGACTACAGGATTACCTTCGAGAAAAAGCAGGAGTCTGAATAAAAGACTCAAAGAGAGGGGAGAAAAGACCAGAAACAGTATCAGCCAACCGTTTGCGAGTCGGGGAAGAATCAGACAATAAAACGGGAGACAAGGTATTAAGCAAAGGAAGAGAAGAACTAGTCGTGACAAGAGAAACCGAAAATGAAGGAGACTCAGCTACAGAAGTTGGTGGCAAAGGAGGCGGGGGTGGCAATGCAGGAAGAAGCACTTGCGGAAGATCTGGACCAACTGGCTGAACAACAGGTTGCTGGACAGGTGGCAACAATAAGGGTGCATTAGCTCCTGGCACATAAGGCAGAGGCAATCTCAACAAATGGGACATTAAAGGATCTTCGTCAAGAGCCTTACTCTGTAGAGAAGTAGGCAACACAGGGTAGCATCTATCTATTGCCATACGATGTTGTCTGTCTCAGACTTCAATCGCTTGATCAGTCTCATTGTCCTTGAACTGCTGGGCAGCCTGTATGATCGTCATATCCTTCACTTTTCTATCTCTTTTTGCATGTTTAATTTCTCTCTGTTTGGCTTCTTTACACCAAAGGCGGAAAGAGTCAAACATTGCCGGCCGGGGTTTTCTTTTGAACAAAATTGCTTCCAAATTATCTAATATATCAGGCTCAATGCTACCATTTTGTGGCCACCTTAAAACACCATCTTTTTGCGTGTATCGGATCCATGCCTCATTAAAGGCAACGGGGCCAACACCATGTTTAGAATAGAGCTCATAAGTGGGAGTTCCAACCGGAGGAATCGGACATGAGTCCTCGAGCCGGGAATCCCTATTACAACCAAAACAACAAAACTTCCTAAATTTGCTAAAACCAAGCATCTTTAATTCACTGGTCCGTTTACCAACTTCAAGGAGTGAAAGCAAAGAACACAGCACACATGTACTCCCCCCTTGGCTTCGGCTATTGCAATGGTCGAATAACAAAATTCAAAAACAAAGCAAAGAAGTGGGCGCTACCCACGAATACTTAACTAAATGGTCTTCTCACGCCAACAGAGGTCTGTATAATGCCTCGCGATACCAATCATCATCAGAGGGTCCAAGGCAGGGTGGCAGTCAGGGCAGCATTCGTCAGAAGCCGTTGGAAAGGAGTAGCCGTGCTGAAAAAAACCTTCGGTCCACTTCGACATACAGGAGTCGCTTAACGTGGTTCGCGAATCCTCCAGAATTTTCTTGCGAGGCTTCTCACGACCCTCGGGCTGAACCGCTACCACTGAAGCCGCCCCACATTGGGCGTCAGGTGGAGAACTGGGCCTTATGGGCCTGGCGTCACCGGGCACGCCTTAAATCTCTGAGTTCACCTGCCTTGTCGAACAGAGACACGAGACACTCTGTTGGGTGTAGAAAGCCAGATTTATTAGCTGCAGCCAAGCACAGTTATCCCAGAAGTTACATACAAGGTAGGTTCTGAGGAGACTGCGACTTTAAACTGTGGCGCACAATCTTTTATAGCACACATATTTATAAAGTTTACTCCCTACACATACAAAACAAGCCAATAGGAAAAGTTGGAAAACAAGCTATAAGGTGTCTCAAATACGCCCCTCTTCTCAAACCCCGTGTGTTATCCCTCCCAACAAATGAATCAGTGCTAGTACCGACAATCCAATTTGCAGGTGGCAGAACGTATTTGTGTGCCTCAAAGGATAGTTGTGTAACAAGAGAATACAAGGAGAGAATAGCGAAGGCCAGTCGGATAAGATAATGTAAGGAAAGAATAGGAGAAGGCAAATAGTCAGTCGAGACAGGGATCAATCAACCCAGACGTGGATTTAGCAAACTCAGCCAGACCCTGACATCGGTTTCGTAAACAAGGGCAGGGGGTTACTCTTTAACAGAAGGGACACGTATTAGCTGAGAAAAGCAAAAACACTCCGTTCGCCGTGCTGCCTGAGTGAGGGCAACACAAAATGGCGACGAGACACAAAATGGCGGCTAAATACGGGCTGAAGTCAGAAACCGAAGAACCTCAGTGCCACAGTGTCGAACGCGGCACTGAGATCTAGCATAATCAGTGCCATGGTATGTCCCATGTTTGCCCCTTGTCTGAGGGTTTCCGTAGCGCGAAGTAATGCAGTTTCTGTAGAATGGCCTTCCCGAAAACCAGATTGTGAAGGGTGAAGGAGACAAGCAGCTTCCAAATGGGCCATAAGTTGGTGACTGACCACCTTCTCTACCACTTTAGCCAGATAAGGCAAGAGGGAAATAGGATGCAGATTTTCTAATTTGTCCAGGCTTACATTCGTTTTTTTCCTGATTGGGAGGACACTCGCTCGTTTCCAACTATCAGGCAACATGTGCTGAGTAAATAAGGTTTCTAGCACGTGCCTGATATAAGGTTTAAGGGCGTCCAAACTAGCCCCCATCACTTTGGGTGGAGCAGGGTCTCTAGGGGAGCCAGATTTTACGCTCAAATAGATGCTCTTTAAGGACTCAGGGGGGGACCACAAGGTTACTCAGTCTCAGCCCTGAACTACTGTCCCGCATCTGTTCTTCAAAATCAACCCAGCTGACTGTGCTACCTGAGAAGGATGAATAGATTTTTTCCACCTTCTCCAAGAAGTACTCTGCCATCCGATTGCACTCTGCAATGGACCAGCAGCTCGGCACTGTAGCCAAGGAAGATATTTCTTTAAAGATTTTAAAAAGTTCTTTGGTGGAATTCTCAGCAACTCCAATTTTATCTTTGTAATGAGTGGCTTTAGCCCGTCTAAGCATGTTTTGATAGCTCCTCTGCTCCAGCCGATATAGCCGTCTGTCCTGGATCTTAAAACCTTTCCTCCACTGCCTCTCCAGGTGCTTACACACCGCTTCGGCCACCTGCAGGGCGGGAGTAAACCAGGGAGCGGATTTGCGCCCTCTCTCCCTAACTTTTTTCAGGAGCAGCGGTGCCACCTTATTGAGGGCAAAATTGATGCGCCTCTCCAGATTCTCATATGCAGTCTTAATATCAGAACTCTGTCAACTATTCTGACACGCATTTGCCTATTCTGAGCTGTAGTTGTATTTTGAACTTGGGCTCTAAACAGTTGTGACTTAACTCTAATAATTTAATCCACTATGACGGACAAATCGCCTCAGTAAAACGTTGATTTCTCCTCCCTCCCATTGTGAAAGGATAAACTTAAATGATTGCAATAATGCACAAGCTGATAAATAATAAAAAGATAAAATCAACAAGAAACAAGGAAAGCAAAAAAACAACAACCTAGCAACTGAAAAAGTACTCAGGACTTATGTTGTGCTGCATTGAAATGACAAAGGATCATGGTCTGAAACGGACTGCATTTTATTGTGTGAGGTGCAGTTAAAGCACGCCAGGTGTGTGATGCTGGCCCCCATCCTTAAGTCAACATTGAACACATCCTGCAACAGAATGCCTCTGTTAGCAATCCACCACTAGGTCAACTCCCATACAACAGTGGAATATAAATAGGGTCGGCACAAACCCGCCACGCTGACGCAGTAATGTTTGTCAACAGAGGAGTCAGCCGCAGCAGCGAGCCACTCTTGCGATGGAAGCACTGTCAAGGCGGAAGATGGATCACCCAACCCACATCTCAATATGGCGGGCAGGAATCGGTCACTTTGACAGAGTATGTGTAAACTCCACCTCGGAGGAATGATGGGAGTTCCACCAAGATCTAACTAAGGCTCTAAGTGATTTGCCCAGAATCACAGAATGTTGACACTGAGACTCCAACCTGCACCCTAGCATTAATGTTGGAAACTCCAGCTGTTATGCCACATCCTCTGTAAAGATGTCTCCAGTACACCCCTCAGGACTATTCTGCAATCTTAAATGGCATATGATCTATATAGTAACCCCTTGGTTGGTTAAATAGTGCCTCCACTGAGCGCTCCTTTCTTACTCCTGGGTGAACTCAATGTAGTACACCACCCCTTGCCCATTAATCAGAGTGCTAAACAACCCCTTTCAAGTGATAAAGTCAGGTATACCTACAGGAGAATTATCCACCTCTATCAACAGACCCCAACACAGATGCCCTCGCGGAAAATAACTTGATCTCTGTGGCTGTGGAGTCCGCTGCCCCGGCCAGAGTTGTGAAGTCTCGGAGACACTCCCCCTCTGCACCTCCGTTCTCTGAATCACTTAGAGTAGAAAAAAGCAGGGCTGGTGCTCCTGGATCTTTCTTCAGCATTCAACACAGTCGACCATGCCCTGTTGGCTCAGAGATTACGGGACATGGGAATCGGGGGGAAGGTGTTGGCCTGGCTGAAATCGTATCTGAGTGGTCGTACGCAGAGATTTGCCCTACAACCATTTGAATCAAAACCTAAACACCTCTGGTGCGGTGTTCCTCAGGGCTCAGCATTAAGACCACTGCTTTTTAATCTGTATTTGGCGCCTCTATTCACTCTGATTGCCAACTGGGGGTTGAAGGCAATTTCTTACGCCGTTGACACCCAGCTGGTTTCCCCCTTTCAAGAGCAGACAGTGGCTGCCTTTAAGAACTTCAAGGGTTGTCTGAGAGATATAGCATTATGGATGTATAAAAACAGGCTAAAACTCAACGCAGGTAAAACAGAGGTGCTGTTTTTTGGAAAGGGTCCTGTGCCAGCACCAGAACTGTGACGGACATTAGAAAGGAGACCACCCCCTACTCCTGCCACTAGTATTAAAAACCTGGAAGTAAAGTGAGAGGCTGACCTCTCCTTTTCATACCTCTTCAAGATCTCTGCTACCTGATTTAGCAAACGGAGAAACCTGTAGAAATGTCTTTATCTTCTGCCAGAAGACTGCCGCAAATCCGTAGTCCATGCTACAGTGACATCAAGGGTGGACTACCCGAATGGTCTCTATCTTGGCCTTCCTAAATATTTGATTAGACACCTTCAGATGGTACAGAATGCGGCTGAAAGACTGTTCAGACGCGTACCTTTCCAGCATCATATTTCTCCACATCCACTGGAGCTTCACTGGCTTCCAGTAGCTAAAAGAATCGAATTCAAGGCCATGACTTTGGCCTACCGGGCTTTGAAGGGAAAGTGCCCCGGATAGCACAACCAAAGGCTATGCTGCTAGAAGCACATCCGATCTCTGAGGTCAAATTCGCAAAATCTGCTCTGTATCACCCGCTTTGTGAAGGCCCGTCTTGGCGATAGAGCTTTCTGGGTGGGGACGGCCAAATTGTGTAACGCCCTACCTGGGAAGCTCTGCCAAGCTGATTCAGAGACTAACTTCAGGAAAGCGCTGAAGACATGGCTCTTTAGGTCAGACTAATGCATGGGACCAGTGCTTGGACCTCCTATGTGCGTAATGCCTGCTGCCAGAGCGCCGGGACACCTCTGGTTGAGGTAGCTGTATGCGCTTTATAAGTGTCAGTATTATTATTATTATTATTATAACTAATACAAACGAAACACAGAGAAAGTGCTTTAGACCTCACAAGGGAGAGAGAAAACACTATATAAAACCCAGCACAACATAACACCGAATATTCTCTCTGTTATTCTTTGTCTGCATGTCATATACTCTCAGCATATTCAAAGTGTATGTGTGCAAATTGGTTGATGCTAGAGACATGCAAACACAGATGCAGCCCATGCAGGGTAGAGCGGTGGGGATGTGGAGATGGGTGTGGGGTATTTCGACGGACGAAATGCCGAGGGAAAATAAATAAATAATTAATTTTCCCTCTGCATCGTCAGTCGAAATCTCCCCCACCCTGCCCCACCGCTCCACCGCTCTTACCTGCACAGGCCACGGCTGAGCAAACAGCAACACACTTGGTTAGTGAATGTGCTACATTAAAACTCCAATGCGTTCTCTGAAATAGTGTACTAATCAAACGGGTGTGCACTCATATGTAAGATGGCAAGCTCTGTACCTGAAAAAGCTACTGGTTTTCGTTACAGGTTACTACTTACATTTTTCTCACGACGGGTCATGAGATATATAAAAACACTCTAAATTCTGCTTGATTTTGTACCACTGTCATGGAGCTAACAACTGTGCTATCCATCCTGTGCCCTGCTGGAGCTGAAGGCTGTTCAAAGAGAGTACACATTTTAAATCTGTCGCAGTTTTCAGATTTCAGAAGCAGAAAAAACGATTCCCTATGCTATTTCTATGCTCGCTGATGCACAGCATCATTAAGTATAATCTTGCACCATTACACTCAGAGCTGAGGAGGATTTACATTCAAGATACAGATGTGCTCTGCTAAAAGAAAAAAACAGAAGGTGCCGAGCTAGCAAAACCAGCAAAGATGAAAAGAGACAATAAGGTGGTTAATCATCCTAAGAACATTCAAAGTTGTTTTTCATTCTCTAAGCCCTTCCTAAAAGTATAGTTAGTTGTACAAAAATATCACATCTCTGGAGAACAAAGAAAGCATCACCATCTTCTCTGATAAACAGACAGACAAGATGTGCAAAAGTGATAACATTTTCAATCTTAACTGGCATCTTTTTACAAACTCCAGTATCTCTGACATTACAGAATGGATTTTCAACAGACTAAGAAAAATACCTTTTCTGAATGAACTTCTACTTTAATGCCGAGTTTGGTGTAAAGGTGTTCAGCAGTTTTGGCTGCAGGTGCAATTTTATTTATTTACTTATATAGCGCTTAAATCGACCCAAGAAGGGGTATCTCTGCGTTTAGGACGGGCTATGAGGGTGTATTGCAGTTACAGCAAGATCAGGCGTGGAAAACAGTGATCTTGAGCAGCTTCCTAAATTTTAGGTGATCAATGCATTATCTCAGCAACATGGGTACCTCATTCCAGTATCGAGGGCAAAGATTGGAAATGGCTCGTCCTCCTAATTTAGCCTTTCTCCCTCGGGGCACCACAAGAAGATTTTTGGCACTTGAGCGAAGAGATCTGGGGGTACAACTGGCGTAAATGTCTCCGAGAGATAAGGGGGACGCAAGTTAAACAGAGACTTATGAATAATGCAGCAGATTTTAAATCGGACCCGTTGGAGGATAAGAAGCCAATGCAGCTTCATAAAAAGAGGGCTCAAAGGAGTCCTAGAAGGAGCATTGAGGAGCAATCGTGCCGCCGTGTTCTGAACTACCTGCAGTCTGCAGAGCGGGGCATCATTGGCGGAGATCAGCAGGACGTTACAGTAGTTCAGACAGCTTAATACAAGAGCCTGGACTAAAGTTTCTGGGTTGAGTCAGGGAGCAAAGGGAAGACTCGACAGAGCAGGCCAATTGTATGGAAACAGGAGTCGACTGTCTGAGCAGCATGCACTTTCAGGGTGAGGGCTTGATTCACACGGATACCCAAGTTTTTAACTGTGAGCTAAGGAGCAGGATGGGGGCCTAGATCAATCAGCCACCATTCTGGTGTCCATAGGGTAGGAGCTTCTCCGAAGAGCATAATTTCTATTTTTCCCATATTACACTGGAGGTAATTACTCTTCATCCATTGGGAGATAGCTCTCATACCATAAAAGAGAAGGCCAACTGCACAGAAGGGGTAAATTTGTCGAATGGAAAGAGCAACTGAGTGTCGTCAACATAGGATATGGGAATAAACCCATGCGTCCGCAGAAGATTGGCCAATTGAGCGATATAGATGTTAAACAATGTAGGGTTCAAACATGAGCCCTGAGGAACTCCCTTGGACAATTCTGTTGGAGCCGAACAATACGGACCTAAGTTGACAATCTGGGAGCGAGCTGATAGAAAGCTCACCATCCACTGTAGGGCCGATTTCCTTAGTCCAATCTCTTTTAGTCTTCTGAGCAATACGCTATGTGAGACTGTGTGGAACGCCGCCGATAGGTCCAACAGCACCAAAATCATAGAGTGGCTGTTATCTAGGGTCATCCTGATGTTGTCTGTGACCACTAGTAATGGTGATTTGGTGCTGTATTTCGGCCTAAAGCCGGACTGGGAAGGGTCTAAACAGCCCGTATGCTCGACATGATTGGAGAGATGAGTGTTAACATGTTTCTCCATTAGTTTGCTCAGAAACGGAAGGAACGCAAGCACAATTTCCTAAGGTAGTTACATTGGGAAAACTAAATCGGTTTTTTTTCCTCTGTTCTTTTATTTTTTTGCATGCCATAACTTGGCTTGCTATGCGAAGAGAATGCCTGATTTATTGCATCTATCCATGGGGAGAAAGTTATATGCCATGTATATGCTATGTATATGTAAATATATGTTAAAAAAATAGATCATTTCAGAGTGGCAATCCAGTCAACTAGAAGTAGAACTAGTAATAAAAAGGGCCAGCTGTACGACCGGGAACACGGAAAATCGGCCTGTTCGCGACCTTTAAAAAAGGGTTGTAGCATGTACCAAACTTATTTTGTGAGTCAGAAACCTGTTACAGACTCACAAAAAAGGTTTTGCGAGTCGCTATTAGGAAGGGGCGTGTTAAGGACGTCTCTTCATGATAGCGAGTCACAGGGGGGTGCAAGATAGTTTTGCAACCGCAAAACAGTCACATTTACCACAAATTTCAAATTGGTGGTAAGCCAGTGTGAAACGGGAAAGGGTCCGCAGGAGACCCTTACCTTTTGTGATGGACAGCGAAAACATGTTTTAAGAGCAGGCATTGGTCCCACTGACCTCTGCCTACTGTTAAAAAATGAACCTGAAACGTTTCATTTTTACATTTTTAAATGCATCCTGTTTTCCTTTAAGGAAACTGAGCTGTAATTTTTTTAAAAACTGCTTTATTTGAAAAGCAAACAGAGATATGTGGATCTACTATCCCCAACAGGCCAATATCCAAGTGTTATTGCCAATTCCCAATGGGTCACAAATTTTTACCTGACTCATAAATATTGACGAGGCTGGTCATTTGTAACCCCCTTGGGAATTGCAAAATGTGTCTGAGACAGATTAAAACATTTTCTTTAGCGACTCGCTAAAATTCACAACTTGCGAGTCGCAAAAGGAAATGGTCGTTTACCTGGCCCAAAAAGTGTAGAATCCATTTTCATGACTACAAGTAGACTTTAACAAAAGTAGTGTGTATTTTATCAGTCAACTCAGGAAACAAACATGTATATTTTCTGTAAATGATATCTTAATTGCTAAAGCAATTACCACTTAGCCCCTCATTTGCCCTTAGACAGAAATAGTGGGTGTAAAACACCTCAGTAAGAGAGAACATTTGCACCAAGCATTAGGTTTAATTTGCACCCAATTCATGCGTGCAAATAGGAGGCGAAATGTGTATTTTAGCAACTTTTTATATGCATTAACAGTCCTTGAATGCTGCCTATCAGACATTATGACCACCAGCTACAATCTGGTGTTAAATTAGTTTGCAAAACCGCAAGCGAGTACAGTTAGCACTCATCTCTGTATGGGTGATCTGAACATATCATCAACAGTGAACAAAGGACTCAGAACTGAGTAATGCACCTGTTTTCCATAAATGTACACTGTCTATAGTGAATGTACCACTGCACCACACTCAGGGCCGGACTGGGAACCAAAACTGGCCCTGGCAAAGTGCTCCGCCACCCCCCCTCCCGTGCCCGGGGGGTTGGGGGTGCCACCGAGCTCCTTGCTGCAAAAACAGCCCTGTAACAAAAACGGCCCTCAGGGGCACAAAACTGGCCCCCACCCGTGCGGCCCACTGGGGTATTGCCGGGTGCCCGCTACGGCCAGTCCAGCCCTGACCACACTGCTCAGTCCGTGCATGCACCACAAACAGCACAGCTCAGAAATACAGAACACTTGTTACACTTCTTGTTCCCAACTTTTAATATCCGAGCAGCGGTGGCTCCTCCAAAATAGCGGAGTAGATGTGCTCCACTGCATGGCTCAGAGCCAGCAGGTGAAAAATAAAACAATGTTTATTAATGTTTTATTTATTTTTTATTTGTCGGCTCTGAGCCAGCACATGCAAGGAGTGGCAGGGCCGAGGTATGAGAGGAGGGAGAAGGGGTGCACTTCTAAATGCTCATGTGTGTTTGCCCGGCTGTCTCAGGCTGGTCAAACACTCATAAGCAATTAGGTTTCTTCAAACCTGCTGTATTGAACAGCCCCACAGACTCCCTGTCCTGAACCAAGTGTCTTTTCAGCCTGCTCAAGCTGATCTCTCTGCTGGTCTCATGAGAGCAGTGTGGAGATTGCACAAGGAGTCTGTCCCAGGGGCCGCACGGAAGGTGTGACGCGGGCCAGACCCGGACTGGCCGTTGCGGGCACCGGGCAATCCCCCGGTGGGCCGCATGGTTGGGGGCTGGTTTTGGGCCCCTGGGGGCCGTTTTTGTTACAGGGCCGCTATGCTGCAAAAACGGCCCTGTAACAAAAACGGCTGAAAACCGGCCCTGACACAGAGCGCGGTCGTGCCCCCCCCCTCAGGAGGGGGGGAGGGGGGCCGGCCGAGCACTTTGCCAGGGCCGGTTCTGGTTCCCAGTCCGGCCCTGACGCGGGCGGCGGCTGGCAGGGTAAGGTAACTTCTTTTTTTTGGTTAATAATAACACCCACCCAACGCTCTCCCTCCAGAGTTACCTCCACCCACCCCCGACCACCCTTTGTTTGTGGCGGCCGCCACTGTATCCAAGCTCATTTACTGACTCACCCTCGGATTTACAGAGGCAATTCATGTTAGCGATGCTTCAAAAGATGTTCGATTTTGATAAAAGTAGGCACACAGCTCCATTCTGCATCTGTGCAGACAAGAATTTCGCACACATTAGTAGAAGCTTTTGCATGTAAATGGCCAGATAACTGCCCAATATAATGAAGACAGAATCCTGCTTTGTTATAGCAGTAAAACCCCACTAGAAACAGACCTTTCTCAATATCTTGCAAGGTGTATCTTTTCCTACCCCTCCATTGTCAGTGTTGGGTGTCCAGCAAAATGAATTATTAATGGGGTCGATGGTGGTACTAAGTGGTAACTTCTGGGCAGCCATATTCTTTGGGTTTATTTCACAGCTGTCACAACATATTTCAGTCATACAAACAGATTTATTAGTGGGAAATCGGAATGCTTCCAAAGGTTATTGATAGAATGCAACGTGACTAAATAATTTAATTATGTTATTTGGAATAAAGTGACCCATGTTTTAATTTTGGCATTCCTACTCGACCAAGGTCTATAATACTGGGCAAATCTCATCATTTTTTTTGTAAAACCCTGAAAAGCTCAGAAGCAGGCTAAGCACCAAGATCTAAGGAGTACATGACCAAAGAGGTTAACTACTTTTTGAAAATGTATGTCCTCTTGGCAGTCCCAAACTTCCTATGTATAAAAAGCCGATGTATAGGAAACACTTTTTGAAGGCTGCTAGGATTATGTGAAGTCAGAGGACAAGCTGTTCCCCCTATCCTATGACGAGTCGTTTGGTCTGAGTGATATTCAGAAAAGTTGAGGTTGAAAAGTATCATTCTGCATGTTTTCCATCCGTAGAAATTAATTTGGAGTTTTTGCATCATGCCTGTGGCTTAAAAGACTTTACATATTCACATTCTTCATGGAACTGCAAAAGAAAAATCAGCGTAGTAGATATTTCATTAGGAAAAACAGAATACAAATTTAAATCATAAAGGCAGAATATGGTAAGCAAAAGAACAAAATAGTATTCGGAATTACTGCGTTTTCGGTTGGACAAAAAATTTGAAAACATACAATTATTTTCAAAAGGGTGCTATCAAGGTCGGTTAAGAATACAATTTAAAGGAGCGTTTGAAGGGGACCACTTTGTAATTATAATAAAGATGTAAAACAAACATTAGCAACACCAACAGGTCTGGCTTCAAAGGAATGTTGTCTGATAAAGTGGAGTTTCACAAGTAAATAGAATTGGAATGTCTATGTATTTGTGTGGAAGCAAAGAATTGTTGAATAACATGCGTGTAAATTAAAAGGTCAGGTGACTGTTGCACTGTCAAGCAAGCCTTAAACACCCATGGAAGTTAATGACTGCCCTTCTAACCTCTGTGCTGCTGCCAGAGAAAAACATTGTAAATTGTATGGTTATCTAATGCACTTTAATAGCATTACAATGTCATGTGTGTGCCACTGAAAGTTCAAGCACAGACAACTGGACGCATACATTTTAATATTGATGTCAATTTACGCAACAACGCATGTCTATTCAAAAACGAGTTCAAGTCATGTTGTCAAAATCTCCTGAGATGACCTCTACTTTAATCCTGAGTAAGGAATGCCTAGTGATGCATGCCCCGCGACCTACCCCCGAGCCTACTGGTTGACAGATCACATGTAGGGTTGCACGTAACCAGCCGAACAAACATGTGATTAGGAGAAACCCAGATTAGTCCCACAGATAGGCAGCAACACCACAATGGTCCCAGGAGATTGGCACCAATATGGCGGGAGGGGTGCACATGTTCCCAAAACACCATAAAGAAAGATGCCACATAAAGTTAGAAACACTCAGCCAATCAAAGCACAGTACACACAGTATACGCAGCGATCACACGCTCACCATACCGGACATCAGGACACTTCACCCACTAGCCCTCATTGTGTCCACGCATAGTCGAGACCCACCTGCATGCCTTATCAGCAGGCCTGATTTACATCCCCATGATTAGGCCTGCATTACTGTCTCTAAAATAAGATGAAAATTATTTTACCGTACTACAAAGACTGTATATAAATGCACTCAGCACGAATGTATGTTGAGACAGTCTTCAGACCCGTTTTTGTGGTTGTTTCCTGGCCGAAGTTTTTAATCAAACAAACTATTCTTGTTTTGCCAAATGCCTCTTGTCTTTTGTTTTTCAAGGTAAAATCATATTTTAGCAACATTTTCGTGAGTGAGCCCGGAGAAAAGGGTTCCTCTATCCCGAATGCAGCCGAAGGAAAAGGATCCTGCCGGAACAGTTTCACATCTGCACCACAAGGAAGGTGAGCAGACACCGCAATTGAGTGAAAGTTCTGCTGAATCAGCAAGGTGAATGTCCATTCTGAATAGTCACAAGGTGGCCTCAGGGCGATTTTGTGGAAGTCACCTTTTTTCGATAGTCAGCACATTAGGAATGGTGGAGGTACGCAAAGGGCCTGAGTATGATATAGGGCCAACACCTTGATCTTTATTTTTTAGTCTGAAAGGTTTTCTCACAGCTGTCGGTTTTTAACACTGACAGTATCTGAAAGAAGTGAGAGGTGTTCTTCGCTTAGATCAGTTGCAGAGACACAGCTGGTATGTATGAACCCTGGGTGTTACTTGGAGTGTAGGTTGGATGTTAGGAATTATTTGGATCTTAAAGTGTAGCTTGTGCTGGGCCAACAATGGCTTGTGGTTGTCAAGCTGTACCTTCGTCTTCGCATACATTATTGCAATCTTTGTCCTAGAGCCAATATCGTCAGACTATTGGGCTCACTTAGTCCTGTGTACCACGTAGAGCCTCCCCTCAACTTTCAGACAGCTTGCGTTAGGAGTGGACAAAGTTTATTTTTGACACAGTCATTTTTTTCTGTTCTTTATTGATCTCTCCCTCTCTGCCACTTGTCATTGCAGTGTTCAGATGTTACATTCACAAAGTTTAGGATATTCTTGAAGTTGTGGTGCTGGTAAATTATTGCAGCTGTGTTTTATGTGGAACGTTATATCTTGTTAAAGACGTAATGTACGTATGAAGAGAGTAAAATATAAAAAGAGGGAGGCCCCTTACTCATCCAATACGGGACAAGGGGAATTTAATATCAAGAAGCAGAGAAGTCCCAATTGGTCACAGACCATAGACTATCAGAAACCTATAGATATAGTTACAAGTACACACTATCACCTTCAGGGAACTCAATTTAAGCTACTCATTATATGCATACATTTAAAAAACATTAGTGTGTATATAAACAAGAAGACATTTTTATAAGGCACCATCAACAAGACTGTCACAAGTTATTGCAAGAGAATGTCATACATATTTATTTAATACAATGTATTGAAATAAACATTTTATGTATACATAATATAAAATCACAAAAAATATTTAAAAACCAGTATCACAGTACTGTAGGACAGGCTAAAACAAGAGCAGTTTGTTGATGCAGCGTTTCTGTTTTTTCGAATAAAAACACCTTCTTCAGGACAGTTTATTTAGTTTAGCAAAAGAATGGAAACATGTTTATTCTCCCATGTACATGTGTTCCACCACCATTTGTACCAAGTTGTCAATATTGGTCCTGTTCGGCACTCTGTTAGACTGGCAGCAGCCTAACCTCAGAAGGTGTTTCCATTGCCACAGAATGGGCTGCGTGGCTCACTAATGCTGGTTAAAGGCGTATCATGAGCAAAGATCGATAATCCTACGCCAGTTCAGGCAAAATACTCATCCACAAAATCAAGCACAGACCAACCAGAATACACCTTACCTTACCTTCATCTACAGTGAAATCAGTTAACAACCACACCACAGCAACAAGGACCACTTTGCTGGCAGAACACGGGGGCACAGCAACAGCAGACAGGAAACTCAGCCCAACAGGAACAGGGGCCACAACAACAGCAATGATGGGTAACTGTCTGGGGAGGGAGTATTATTATTGATTAAAGTTTTTGTAGAGCGCAGACACTCATCCCACCAGGGAAATCACAGTGCTAATAACTACAATTTGATTTCAACAGATGTACAGATCTAAAAATGGAAATCAGAGCTCTGTACGTTCACACTAACACAAAACTCGAATGCGCAGTAGATTCAAACCCCAATGCTTCACACACACCTCCATACACATTTCAGAGTAAAGTCTAGTAAGTCAACACTGGAACTTCAACTATTTACTTGCCTTTTGGAAACTCAGGGCTGCCTACGTTGAGCTGATTGTTTATCCACGCTAGAGTCCGCCATTCAAGTACTTGTGGGGCCTAGGCCCCAATCTGCTGCTGATCCCTGGAGTGGATTTGACTGGCCACTTCCCTTTGGAGGGCAGTCTGACGAGCGGGCAAGATAGCTCCCCGGCAAGCACACAAAAGCAGGCACCCAGGTCTACTCATCCAAGTCACTAAGACGGGCCCTAAGTCAAAAGGATCACATCCTTCAACTGCCTCCATTACAATGGAGGCACCTTTTTGCTTCCAGTACCCCACTAAAATTGCGCAAATAAAATAAAAAATGAGTAAAAGCCAACAAAGGAATTGCACAGGAAACCCCAAGGCTGATTCACGATGATACATAAGGATGCATGATTTTCTAAACTAGCCTACAAACAGCTTTTATCCAGCAGGTCTGCAGACGAGTCACAAGTGCACCACGTTTACAGTAACCCTCCACTTTGACAGAGACTACTTTCAGAAGCCCTACCAGGCTTAAGAGTGCTAGTCAAAAACCTCAAACTTTTCTTTAATGGCCATTTGCAAACAAACTCTTGAAAGTACTTTCAACAAAGCAAAATAAAGCCCCAATCGCCAGAAGACCACAAATGTCTCCTCTGGAAACCCTCCCAAGACCTGCAATGTTTCAAAAGTTATGTAATATTGTACTGTTGCACACCCTCTGTTTAGTATGGGCGTGCCTGCATTCAGCTGTAGCCAAAAATCTTCCTCGTTCAATGTAGCCTACCCAGACATTTCTATTGCCCTTGCACAGGGGCCTCTACTACCACACTTACAATTACCCTGAACCCAATCTTAGTCTACACTGTGCACTCTTACATTTCACCCGGTATCAGCACATAACGTCCGTTAGTGCCCAAGACATCAGCCCAAATGTTATATATTTTCACTGATACCACATATAGTAGGCGCAGACAGGCTTTTATTTATCTCAAGAGGTAGCTCCCGAAGAAGCAAAATGCTAAGCCTGGGTGGACTTTGCTGTGTTTTAGTCTACAGAACTCCACAAAGTGCCAGAAAAACTCTGCCTCACTCCACTAGGGGTCGGAGTCTGTTAAGTCACACAGCTCACAAAAATTTTTAGCACCAGGAGTTTGTCCTGCACTTTAAAGTTAGTGCAAATGGCACTACGCATCGCACCAGAGGACGCCGATGCTGTCTGCCGACTTGAGTAGACATTCTACTCGAGCAGCAGCTTCCTAAACACAAATGGCAGATTTCTCAATGCGAGAGGTCGCAACCTGCCATGACCACACGCAATGAGAAATCGCGCTGGGAGGAGGTCTAGAGCACGATTTGTTTTTCAATGGCGAGCCGCTCAAGAGAAAAAACTCAGCTCTGCATCACTTTGCTGAGTTTTTTGGAACTCCCCACTCTGCATGGAGCTCAGAATGGGCAAAACTCAACGAACTCCACCGGCGAAGTGGAATTCTTTGCCCAATCCTACAAAATGCACTCCCCACCTGTTCCTATGTAGGATTAGCATTCAGATACAGACCAACAGAGTAGTACTCCATAGAGTAGTAATACATGTGACTCAATATGAGTCCAATCCCACAGCACTATATCTTTATACCTCAGCTAGTGAGATTCAAACAGAGCTACATAGTATGGGCAGGTGGGGTACCATACAGGAGGATACTGTTTGACCCCAAGACTTTAATGAAAACGGCTTTCAGAAGTAGCAAAGCCATCGCACCAGTGCACAAACATATCCGCACTGCTTCCATCTGTGGTCCTAGGGTGGCCTTTACTGACCCATACTTCACACCACATAATGGAATCACGACCAATTATATCATTTTCTTCACTAGACGTAGAGCCCAATGGAGGAAAGATTTCCTAGCCTTAATCTCGATTTCCTCGATGAGGAAATCCACACACGGTCTTATGATCTACACTGCTCCATCACAATTCTTCCACCATCACAATCTACAACAACGGAACTATTCTCATTCAATCCACAGACCGCAGTCTAAATCTATTTGATAACATCTTCTTCACTATAAAAGAGCATGTATCTAATCCTCCTACTTCCTCCAAATTGACCCTCACTCCCAGCACTCCGGTTACCACAACTCTTTCCCTCCTTGACACCCTCCCACCCCTTACCCCCCTGCCATCCAGGAGCTCTGGTCCTTACTCCTCCCTCAACCTCTCTTTCCCACCCTCCAACACCCCTCCTTTCTCTTCCCCTAACCCTCTCACTCCTCCAACCTGCTCGACCTTATCTACTAACTCACCTCTTACACAATCTCTCAGTCTCCCCACAATGCTCACAGCCCCTTACACTTCCTGTCCCTCTTCCCCTCCATCATCCCGCCCCCTACCTTCTCCCTATCCCACAACAACACCTTAGTCGTCCCTCAACCCAGTATTGCATCCCCTCACGCACCCTGTACAGTAGTCATTCCCCCACTGGCTCAAAACAGAGACCATTCCCCTCCCATTGAATCCCCGCACGCACCCTGCACAGTCATAGTTCCCACACTGGCTCCAAGCAGAGACCATTCCCTTCCTAATAACATTCCATCCAACATACCTCTTCTCCCATCATTAGCCATATCCACTTTCCTTACATCTATGCCATCATTGTGCTATACATTTCATCCCATTGAATCTCCTCACGCACCCTGTACAGTAGTCGTTCCCCCACTGGCTCCAAGCAGAGACCATTCCCTTCCCAATATCATTCCAACCAACATACCTCTCCTCCGATCATTAGCCATTTCCACTTCCCTTACATCTATGTCATCATTGTGCACTACATTCCACGCATCACCCCCCTCCCCCCTCGCCTTCACCTGATTTCACTCCTAACCGAGCCAACCCCCCCCAACTCATTTCTCACTCTAACACCAACACCTCTACCGTTCAAATCAACACCTTGGACAAGATTGTGACAACTCTTCTTCAAATTAAAGATGATCTCCATTCTTTCAAAGAGTTGCTCTCAAAACAACCCATGCACCCCTTACCCCCTAGAACCTCCTTACCCTACAAGCCTACCACCCCCCCCCCACTTCCTTGCAAACTGAATCCTCCTTATTGGACATCCATCCCCTCAAGTAATTCTGCCACCCGTCCTCTTCGCAGCTTCAACCCACTTTCATCGTACGCCCTCTCCTTCACTCATATGACCTCGCACCCTTGACCCACACAGCCCCCACATACCTTCCCATCGCTACTATTCCTCTAAATCCCCGAGGGTCCTCCAAACAGAACGATAGAGGTATTGTTGCTGATAATCTAAAAAAAGTCACACTCACTCCCGACCCCTCTTCCTCCCCCATCACTCCTCGGTTTAAATGCTCACTTCTGGACTGTAAATCAGCCCCTAGACATGCCTCAGACATTGCAGATCTCATTATTGCACATGACCTAGACTTGATCATACTTACCAAAATCCGGTTAACAGACTCCTCCTCACCACTCATTGACATTCTAGTTCCCCCTAACTACCACATCATTAGATTAGACAGGGTTGGCAAAACAGGGGGTGGGATCGCATGTATTCACCGGAGCAATCTCGCAGTAAGTAGAGCCAGTTCCCCATTATTCTCCTCTTCTGAACACCTTTGTCTCGATACAGCATACAGTTAACCCTGTATGCTCCCTACATATTATCTACCACCCTCCAGGAGACAACCTCACCTTTACTGAACACCTCATGGACCTGGTCACATCGAACACTGGACGTCAACATACACAGATTTTCCTTGGGGATTTCAACCTTCATTGGAACGACCACACGACTCTGTGGTCAATAGTCTCAAAAACGTCCTCATCGACCTAGACCTCACACAACTTTGCAACAGCCCCACCCACTATAAAGGCTCTATCTTGGATCATATCATCTCCAAAGCTGACTCTATCCAACTCAAGTCAATCCAACCCTGTGACTAGTCTGACCAATTAATTATTACATTCTTCATCATCGAAAAAATGAAGCTCATTCCTGTTCAATCCACCAGATCTAAGGTCTGGAAGAGAGATTTGAAGAAACTCAACCCCAACTCACTACCCTTCCTCAACCACAATCTTCTTCTACACCCCATTGGCGCTGTTGACGTACAGGTTCTTACCAACCACTGCCTCAATTCAATGACCTCAATTATCAACGCAGCTGCCCCTATTCAATTAAAGAATTTTCTTCTAAAATCTCTAAACCATTGTATGACGGGATTCTTAATGATGATAGACGAGCGATGAGATTGACGGAACGTATCTGGAGATCTGTCCCATCAGCTTTGCACCTCAAAACACTTAAGAAAAAAGAAACGCTTACTTCAGAAAAATCAAGAGCTCAAAAACTGCTTTCTTTAGCCTCCAGCTTGATCAAGCAAAAAAACGACCAAAAAAACTGTTCGAGTTTATCAAAACTCAATCCAGAGATGGCCCTCAAACTCTCTCAAACACCTCTAATGCACTACTGTCCTGTGAATAATTCTCTACCTTCTTTAACTTAAAGACAGACAACAACAGGACAAGATCAGGAATGATCTCCTGACTGATCTAAGTCTTTACTCTAACCCTCACAGTAAAACACCCATTGATTTAAAAAACAATGCTTTGTGGTCATCCTTTGAAATATACTCACTGACACTCTACCCGCAAACGCGTAAAGGACTTTATCCCATTACTTCTCCCCCTATGGACCAAAACCATTAATAGTTCACTTCAACAAGGATGCATCCCGGACTCCCTCAAAGTGGGATAGGTCTCACCCATATTAAAGAAACCCACAGCGGCCCCTCCGAGCTTAACAACTATCGCCCTATCACCAATATCCCTACCCTGACCAAACTCCTAGAAAAATGCATACATCTTCAACTGACTAAACACATCAAGCACTTTCACCTCCTCAACCCATACCAATCAGGTTTCCGAGCAGGCCACAGTACTGAATCAGCCATGACCCACATTATTGATGATGCACTTCAAATTCTTGATCAGAATGGTTCCTGCCTCCTCATACTACTCGATCTCTCTTCAGGCTTTGATACGTTCAAACAAGAGAACTTACTTGATCTATTGAATCTCAGAATGGGTATTTCAGGAACAGTTTCAAACCCACCAACAGCGAGTTTGGAGACACGGACTCGGGATCCTACGGAAATTGCGAACTCTTTTTGGAGAGATCATTACTGGTGGTTCAGGTTTATATATGCCCTATCCCATGACCATTGCACTAATTTGCAGCTTCTATCCCCATTCTCTACGCATACTTGGTTTTCAGTACTCTATGGGCCGTATCTAATTTGTTGAGAGGTGGCCATCGTTTTCAACTAGATATTCAATTACGTTGTGGTTTTCTCACGCTTGGACCATGAAAGACTCCTGTCAGATGATGCTTATTGGCACTAGAAACTCCTTTTAATGCGTCCCATCTATTTATTCCAAGAATTTGTTCTATTGACGAGGTGGAGATTTTGAACTACAAACTATACTTGGTTGCCTTACGTGTCACCAGGTTTTTTTCTAGCCCTGACGAAGTTCGTATGAGAACGAAACGCGTTGGCTGAGGCCTTTTTAAAGATTGAAAATAATAAAGGATTTTTTCAAAATACGACAACCTACCTGGACTGCTAATTCTGGTGCACCAACCTTTCCTATAGTATATATTAAAACATATCTTTATATTGTAAAAGATAAATCTTCATATATAAAATAACAGGGGTTCACAAACCAATGTAGCAGACAATCACTTCCTAAATACATGGATTAAGCCTGTCAAGTAAAAAATAATAGACTTTAAGTAGCATAATTAACAATGACTACAAAGGAAGTTGAAATGTTTATCAAGGCTCTGTCATCTCACCCATGCTTTTCAACATCCACACAAAATCATTATTGCCATTAATCAGTGAATTTCACCTCACATGCTATAACTATGCAGAAAATACACAAATACTTTTAAACTGGAAAGCCCCAAAAATATTGGATACTCACACATTTTCAGTTGTCTCAGAGTCATGAACCAGTGGATGGCATAGCACCATCTCAAATTGAATGCTTCCAAAACAGAAATACTCATGTGGTGAGTGGAAATATTATGACTTTCTCACCACCTGATGATCTGAGAACACTGCCTAAAGTATCTAAGGAAGTAAGAAACCTCAGAATTGCCACAGACTCCAAGCTATCAATGAATGCCCAAGTGGACAAAGTGGAAAGATCCAGTTTTCATTACTATAAAAACTCTGTGACCCTTCTTTCCCTACCTGTATTTCCACACACGGTCCAGACTACCATCTCTCTTGTTCTGTCTAAACTAGATTAGGGTAATAGCCTCTACCATGAATCATCTTTAACAATTATGAAAAGACTATAATGGATTCAGAACTCTGCTGCCAGACTACTCCTACAAAATAAAGCCACAAGTCCACATTTTCCCTGCCTTGAAGGCCCTGCATTGGTTACCGGTTGGCAGAAGATCCACATCCAAGCTGCTTTGTATCACCCACAAAGTGGTACAAGGAACAGGGAAGTTCTTCATCAGCAATAAAATCACCAAATACATTCAACAAAGGAACCTTTGCTCTACTTATCTTCAGAAGACTACTCAAAGTTGGCTCTTCCCAACATAACCACCATACTCAAGCATGAATATATACTCAAGCATGAATATCCCGGTGGATACAAGCAGTTATTTGGACTATATATGTGTACATAGATATGTGTATTCCTTTGTATAAATGTTTATAATAATCATATTTATAAATATATAGAATTTTTTTAGTTCTGCTTAACAAATTACCATATTACTTTTGGTTATAATATTCTATGTTTAACATGTATATAGGTCACAGCAAAAATAAGTAATGTTTTATCATATCATAACTATCCATCTACAATTGCTTCACAATTGATTACAAAAATAAATATAAAAAAGCAAATAAATTAGCTTAAAGTGCAGTAACCCTTGAAAGTCAGAGTTTATTAAATAACACTTATATCTAGCTACATTACCTTACCTATACACATATAACTTCCATGTATGTATCTTTATATGTATTACTATACTCCTAATTCAGCATCACCAATGCACTACCTTATATTTAATCCTATACCTCTGTAAAACTATCCTCTATCTCCACTCTCTGACTCATCCCAAACCCCATTCTACTACTATGATCCCCAAAATAACCCTTTTAGACTCTTCTCTCCTTTACTTCTCTTTACATAATCTCAAACCTCTTTAACTAATCAAATCTCCCAAACAAAACTTTATAAACCCATCCCTCTCACTCTTCCCCCCCCTTCTACTCATTGCAAGCCTCATTCTGCGGCACTGATCTGCAAATAAACACTTTCTTGACCCTTCCCGCCACTATGCCTCCACTATCCTTTTTGATCAACCTAATTGACTCACATGTCCACTGCTCAAATTACTTTCATATTTTCCTATACGAATTCACAATTTATCCTGTTTGGGTTCCAGATTAGCGTGCCACCTGCCGAAAGGTGCTGTGACGCCTCATGAGGGATACAAAGCGCTATATAAATGCAGACCCTTCTCTCTTGTATCCTTCCATTATACCTTTTCAATTCAAATAGCAAACGCACTTGCCCACCACTGTAATTAATTTCAGATTTCCCTATACTAATTCACCACTTAGCCTTTTTGGTTTGCGGAGTAGCATGCTGCTCGCTGAAAAGCCCTTTGACGCCTCATCGGGGGTTGTAAGCACTGTATAAAAGCATCTACAATTGCAATAGTAATAACAAACAGAAAAAAAGGTTCAGTCAAGGGCTCAGTAAATTATACCCTAGCTCAACCTTTGGTAGTAGTCAAAGAGCTGGCAGGCATAATTTAGGAGAAAGATATATAAAGCATTTAAAAACAACAATACATTAAATAGTTAAAACACAACACACAATAAAAATATCTCACCAATTTATAAAAAAGGCTATATTTTTATGAACAAATAGACATAAATCCAATGTAGAGAAACAGAGATGAATTTTTAAAGGTTAAAAGAAAAAGTAGCGCTTAGAAGCAAATAGCGCTCAAAGCGTTAAAAAAGGTTTTGCTGGACTGGAACAAAGTCAAGAGTTCTTTACACTTACTTCCAGATGAGTTGTTTGATGCAGGAACCTAGGGTCAGATGTACGACCAAGGAATTTGCGACTCTCAAATTACGTCTCCAATTGCTTTGCAATAGCAACTCGCAATTTGCGAGTCGCAAATTGGTATGTACAACAGTGTCTGTGACACTGATTGCGATTCTCAAGGGGGTCACAAATTGCAAGCCTCATGCATATTCATGAGGCACTCGCAATTTGCGACCCCAGTGGGAAAGGCTGGCCCTCCCAGGTATGGTGGCCTGTTGGACTCAGCAGACCTCCATGTCTGGGACTGCTTTTCAATAAAGCTGTTTTTTTTTTAATGTAGCCTGTTTCCTAAAAGAAAAATGAAATGTTTTCGTCTCATTTTTAAAGGGCAGGTAGTGGTGCCTGGGACCATTGCCAACCCTTAAAAAATATTTTTAGAGCCAGTCACAAAGGGGTACGGGTCCCCTGCTGACCCCTTCCTGTTTGTGAGTGGTTCACCACCCTTCTGTCAAGGGTGGTAAACTGTGACTGTTTTGCGATCGCAATTGCGGTCGCAAAACATTCATATATTGCATTTGGGGTCGCTATTAGGAAGGGAAAGCCCTTTCTAATAGGGAGTCGCAAAACACTATTTTGCGAGATGCACATTTTTGCGAGTCGCAAAATAGGGTTTGTACATGGCCAAAGACCCGTTTGCGCATGCAAATACCTGCCGTACATCTGGCCCGTAATCCCCAGCACTTGCCAAGGGTTCAGATGCTCTGGTTCACCTCTTGGGGTCTGGGACTACAACTCCCACAATGGACCTGGTCAGCTTACGGAGCTTTTTGCAAAAGTTGCTCTAAACTTCTGGCACTTCTTCCTGAAGTTCCTCCTTGAGGGTTCAGGGTGCCCGCAACACCAATCCAGGGGTCTAGAATCCCTGAGATGGTACTTGGGATGTTGGGACTACATTTCCTACACTGCACTTTACCAAATCCTTAAAAGTCCTTCCAACGCACTGCAGGGTGGGGACTTCTTGAGGAGATAATGCAGATGAACTTGGTTAGTCTGTAGCTTGCAGGGATCCACTCCTTAATTCTTCTTGAAGGAAGTCCACTCCTCAGTCCTTCTTGACGCAACGGAAAGTCCTTAGGACTGTAGTTCCAAGTGTGCAGCAGGCGCTGTCCTTCAGAGTTAAATCCTTTGCCTGGGTTCCAGCAGGGCTCTCCTGCTTCTTCTTGTAGTTTCAGGCAGCAGATCTGAGAAGTTATGCAGCTCTCCTATATGTATTCACAGTTTCTGGGCGAAGAGCAGAAGGGCACCGCTAGCCAATGGGATGTAGAGTACCACTCACGTGTATGACCACTTCCTCCAGAGAGTGAGATATTCTTGGCCCAGAAAGCACTATTCTCTCAAAATCCAACATGGAGAAAGTCCCTCCTTTTGGATCAGATCTGGCTAAGCCAACATGCTGGTGTGGCTAAGTTTCTCACTAGCACATCCCTCCTAACCCCCTGACTAATATAATTACTGCGGAACCTGTGAGGCTGGTTGTGCAGGATGCAGGGGTCAGCGTGTGCTGGTCCCAAACTGTCATTTATCCTTTTGAAGACCAGTTTGGGTCCTGACCATCTTCCTGCCTCTTGAATTCTGCAGCTAAAGTTCTCCACCCACAGGAAATCAATTGTCTACTCTGACACAACACTTCATACCTCATCAAGCAGCTTTAGCTCAGCCTGTGAAAGGCTGGCCAATCAGGAGAGGGCAGCTGGAAAGTTTAATAACTTATTTTCTGTACTAGCTATAATGAATCTAACAGTGGCAGGTTGTGGGATTTATCTTATCTATTAACTAGATACCTTGAAGTATATTTTTCGGTGGGTCCTGTCAATATTTACACCTACATAAAAAATCTCGATGTTAGTCTATAGAGCCATTCACTACAATAGGGAAAACAGAATTGGCAGTTTTATACTTACCAGGGCTTACAAAACATAATTGTTAATGTCTCGGCTTATAGTCACAAGGCACCCTACCCCTGGGGCACCTTGGGGAGACTTTAGGGGATACCTATGTGTAAGTATAAGGTAGTTTGAGACTTTAGAATTACTGTTAAATCCAAAGTCGAATCTGCTTATAATTACAATTTAAAAGCATGCTGCAAGGCATAGTTAGTTTTTAAAATGACAGCAGTGCACACTCTACTGCAGGAAATTTACTGGACCTCTAAACCTCCCCACCCTAAAATATAAGTAGTTTAAATCCTCCTTGCCTTATCATATACTAGGGGTTACAGGGGTTTGTCATTGCCAATTTTAATTTGACCTAACCATGTACTTTTAAACAGAGCATAGACCCTGGGTCTGGTTAGCAGAGCCCAGGGCACAATCAAAGTCAGAAAACAAGCACCACTTAGTCAAAATGAGGGCAAAAAGTGGGGAGACACTGCAAATAGGTCTGGGTTTCTTACACAGGCTTTCAGCATTTTAAGTAATTTCTAAACCCTAAATCCATACAAACATTTGATGTCTGCTAGCCTCATACCTTTAACAAAAGAAACACATACATTAATATAATACTGTTAGGGCGTTTGGATTGGCTTCCCTGAGTTTTTGGAGTGTTTTCAACTATTTAGCCAGCCAGCAGCATAGTATATATACAGTTGTCAATAGATCAGCTCAATTTAGACATTAACTCGCTGGCCAATGTCAGGCAGATCTTAGGTCAGCCCATAGGAAAGCTGTGTGCATCAGAATAAGCAACCTAAATGTTACATTAGGAGTGCAAATATTGCATTCCATTTCTCTAGCACCCGATCCGTCATGCCAACCTATCAGGTTGTGCCGTTAGATATAATTTAGCAATCAAGCTCCAGTGCATGGTAAAAGTGAGTAAGATTTGTAGCACAGAGTGTATTGAGTTCACCATAAAATTAGGGATAGAATTCACACAGGGCAGCTTGAAGGCAATAGTCTGCAATGTCAACATTGGGGTATGCTGCTGTGTATGTGACATGTCAGTGAGAGCCACAAAATTGCCGCTGGGGTAGGAATGGCCCAAAGTCTTCAACCCAGCCTTACCAAGCAGGCTTAGTGCTTGATCCTCCTATTTGACCACTATAGCTGGGTAGAACAGCAGCAGGAGGGCCAGAACATATAAAGGTTTCTTGCGTGCCCTTGCCCCAAGTGCCAGCCAGGCTGTCATAGTGGAGCGGATTGGGTAAATTTCCATTTGTGACACTCCCTCGTGTTTATGGTGAAATTTAGTTTTAAGCGGGATGAGATAAGCATCATCATGTTCCATTGCAAGATGAGGAATATAGTCATGCGGGACATTCCAGTAGTGTGTGAAGTGGGCCTGATCACACAAATAGTATAGTTTTAAGTCTGCCGCATTAAAACCCCCATGTGCATATGGAAGTGTATGTCCCACTGGATCTTGGGTTGTTTCCCTGCCCATGCCAATGTAATCATATGTGCCCTAAGTGTTTTAAAAAAAATGCTGCTGTAATACTATAGGAATATTAATATAATGATATAGTCCACATGCAAGTCAAGGAGTCACAGCCGGAAGTGCAGTGCAGAAGGTGCATGCCATTATTGAATTACAGAGCCTAGTAGCTCCAGTGGAATAGCAAATAAAAACAGTGACAAAGGGCACCTTTGTTGTGTACCTCTATAGATGGGGAACTTCTCAGTCATGCTGCCATTAATACAGGCACAGGCTAACAGGTTAGTGTATAGTAGGCAAACCCATCAGAGGAATGCCACAAGGTTCCCCTTACAGGCCATTATGGCGAACATATATTGGGCTCCATTGAAAAGATCTCAGAGGCTAGCTCTGTCCCGAGCTATAGGGCGGTTTTATTCTTCTTTAGAATTGGCAGCAAGCCACTCAATGCACTGATTAAGATCTACCAGGAAAATGTGGTTTCTGTAGCCACATTTGGAAGTGACATGTGGGGATTTATAGATCATTCATTCATAAACTTTATTCGACAATTAAGTCATAAAAGCAGTACATGAAATACACATTTCCCAATATATAAATTTCCATTAAAATGTATACAATAAATATTTAAAAAGAGATTAAACTACGAAGCTCTATTGTCTAATGTCATATATCCTTAAGTACATAAAATTCATAAAACTCATCAATGTATACAGTCCAGGGTAATATTACACAATGCTCAATTAAAGGATACATCTCCTATATTTACAGCTGATTTAAGTAGATGAATATTAGATTCTCAATTTACTGCCGTAATTGCTTTGTCCGAATTACCCGTGCCCATTCTAAAAACTTGGCCACAGCTATAGCAATTGGGGGACTGGGGTCAGTACATAAAATTCTTAATGCCTCTTCATGTCTGCGGGTGCCAATCAATTTACAAATAGGTTTCACCCACATCGATCTAGGAGCAACATAAAGGGGACAAAAAAAGAGAAGATGACGTATAACTCTTGTTCGTCCCTGCACCTAGGTCATTTATCATTGTCGTTTTCTCCTGCCCATTTCGCTGTAAATGACCTTGTTGGAAGGGTGCCTACTCTGAGTTGGAAATAGAGTTTACGGTCATACTGCTTCTCTATGGCATCCCAAAATAATTCCAGCTTCGGATGGGCCTTAAATTCCAGAAAACGACCTGTTAGATGTAAAGAAAGACCCTTTGTACGTGCTTTTCAATTAACCATCTCCCACTACTTTGCCTACAGGATTATTTTTGAAGAGAATATCGCATTTGCAGGGTCATCCCAAAGTTCCCCCATTCCCAGGCTGAGTAACATGGACCTAATTGCCTTCAGCCACTGTATTTTATGGGAGGAATGTTTAGCAATTATTTCCTTTAGGCCCCTTGCATAATGCTGTAATTCCCCTGTGGTCCATATCCTATGCCAAGACAGTAGCGGTCGTAGAGAAGCAAGATCTTGGACAGCTTTTTTTCCCAGATCCCACATTAATGGTGTCAACGGGGTACTCTGCGGAACGTTAGTTGCTTTTCTCAAAAATTCATTTTCCGCTAGCGTCAAATTTTTTAGGTTTTCAAACCCCCAAAGTTCAGCTCCGTAAAGGGCCGGACTTAGCACCTTCATTCCGTATATTTCTAATAATGGGCTAAAGGGTTTTGATACGGAGGTGTTAAACCTTTTCAGAAGAATACCTGCCTGCTGGTGATGTTTTAACACTACAAGGTCTAATTGGCTAGCCCATCCCAGATCTCTCTGGAGGGTAAGCCCCAGATAAGTAAAGGCCTCAACCCGCTCTAGCGGGGATTTATTCATATATATGTTCCCTCTGAAAGGTTTAGCAAGCCTGGGTGGTTTATGGCCAGTAAGGACCATAAACTTTGTTTTCGCTGTATTTATTTCTAAGCCCCGGTCCGAGCAAAAGTCTTCAAAGTGCTTTAAGGCGCATTGAAGCCCACTTTGCGTTTTTGAGATTATCAAAGTGTCGTCCGCAAACATGAGGATCGGAACTCGCTTACCAGACACCACAGGGGCATCGGTCGGGACCAAGGAGAGTAAATCCGCCACCCCGTTCACGAAGAGCGAGAACAAGGTAGGCGCTATGACGCAACCTTGCCTCACTCCCCGCTCAACAGGGAAGGATTCCATAACGTCGCCGTGGTGTCCCCACGAACCCGAGCGAACGTGTCCTCATGTAAGCAAACAATCAAGCTCAACAACTCAGGAACCATCCGTCGCTCCTCCAGGACTCGCCACAACTTATTACATTGGGCCAGGTCAAAAGCCGCCCTTAGGTCAACAAATACGGCATAAAGAGAACCTTTCTCCTAAACCACAGTATGCCAATATAGGATAAAGAACTGAAAGACCTGATCTATCGTACTGGTCCTGGGTCGAAATCAAGCCTGGAGGTGACTCAAGATGTTATCTTTATCCATCCAGGTCTGGATTTTTCCCAATACCAGCCGGCCCATAATTTTCTGAATGGAGTCAATCAGACTGATAGGCCTATAGTTGCCTGCTGAGGACTTGTCCCCTTTTTTATAAACAAGCACTATTTCAGCACCTTTCCACGAATGAGGAACTTCCATGCCTTGAGCTATGGCATTTGCCAGGTACATAATGTAAAACCGCCATCTATTTTTATCATTTAGGAATAGGTCGGCGGGGACACAATCCATACCTGGGGTGCGTCCCTCAGTCACTAAATCTAATGCCCTATCTACTTCTCTTACAGTGAAGGCGGCCTCCTTATAAAACGTGTGGACATAAGTCTCCTCACTACTGCCAACTTCAGTTCTAGCGTAGTGTGGCTTAAAATAATCAACCCATGAGCTTTGAGCAACATTTTTTTGAGGGCTCTCACGGTGCCCACCCCTGTCCCATTTAAAAAGATTCTAAAAAGTTTTTGGATTCTTAGACTCACATGCCGCCTTAAGGTCCTGCCACCTACTCTAGTCTCTTCCCATGCTTTTTTGGCAATACACTGTTTATGCCTATAGATTGCTCGAGCCACCTTTACTTTACTAGAATCTTTAGATTTTAGTGCTTGGCCCAGCTCCCCCCTTCCTTGTCGGCAGGTGCCAATATACCAACTCTCCACTTTTTGAGTATTGACTCTATTTCCTTGACTAGGTTTACAGAAGTATGTTTTAAGATTGATGAAAAAGTTATCATGGGCTTCCATAAAAGGTTAATACAAGGACCCATGCGCTATATCCACCTCCATAGTTGCTAGCACACCTTCCAAACCTAACTCAATATCAGTCATAATATTCTGATGCTCTGCAACTTGACACCACTTAAGGTGGCGCTCATCATTTGTTGTTGCTAAATCAGGCGGTATAGATCCCCTAGTCATTTCGTCCACTTTATGTAGGCCCAGGTTGAACAGCGTGGTCAGGGGGTTGTGGTCACTCTTGATGTGAGCTATTACCTCCATATCGAGAAGAGTGTACCACAGCTTACGGGGAACAAGTAAGTAATCTATATTACTTGCCCTAACACCATTATCGAAAGTTTTCTTGCCCATCCTGTCCGACAATGTTCGGCCGTTAGCAGCCCTCAACTGATTCCTCATGCAGAGACCCTTCATCTGAATTGCGGCCTCTGTCCATTTGCTTATAGGTTTAGTATCCAGTTGGGGGACTGATGCAAGCGAGAGTTCGAGGCACACCAGTCTGTTTTCAATAGAGTCCAGTCGATCATATATTGGAAGACATATCTTCTTAAAAGTGCCCTCCAGTCTTTTCCAAAACAATGGACCCAAATCGAATTGTGCTTCATCCCCCACAGTTACTCGGTGACTACTATGCCCCTTTTAGGCAAGTAATACAGGCCGACGTAACAACAGGATCCTCAGTGGGTGCAGCATTTTTTGAGATTTTTGCTTTCCTCCCCCCTGCTTGCATTTGTGCCCCGGGACGTTTTCTTTTTGCTAGCACCCCCACCTCCTGCTGAACAAATCCCGATTTTGCATGGCAGGCTGAACGAGTTTTAATATTAGGGGAGGGGACTCTCCTTTCAGCGCTGTGAGAGCCCATACCCCTAGGGGAGTTGTTTTGAGGATGATCACTGGCTGTGGTGATAAGCTTCTCTCCTCCTCCCCTGAAGGAGGAAGCGTACCCTGAGAGTCAGCCTGTTGATGTATTGGAGATCTAGCCCTTGCCAGATTTCCCAGAGTAGATCTTTTGTCAAAAGGAGTGTACAGGGATAGTCTCATTTCTGTGAGTTCAATATCCTTGGCCAAAGCTGACGATACCCTAATAAGAAAGTTATCTAGGGTGCCCATTAATGAACCTCCAGTGGACTAACTACCATTTAATCCTGCGGTTGGCGAGGTAGCCGTGCTTAATGTGGTGGGGTTGCTACTTTATACTCTTAACTTGCAGGCTGTAACACACTAAAACTTTGCCAAAAATCACTGACCTTGAATGGCTGGGGCAGAAAATAGGGGGGTGGCCCGTTCCGTCCTTGTCCGGTCTTGACCGGGCTTAAACGGGCCCGCCCTTGGCCCAGGCTTCGCCTGGCTTGTCCCGCGCACGTCCCGCGACGCGGGGGGCTGGTCCGGTTAAATGCGCCTCCTGGCGCGGTGTTGCGGCGTCAGTTACGCTGCGCCACTGGGGCTGCTGGGAAGTGTAGTCCCAGCACAGCTGTGGCGGCTTCTGTGGCGTTTTTTCGGCAGCAGTGGCATCCAAAGGTGTCCCTGCTCCTTCCTTGCTGCCTGAATTGACTCTTGGCAGTGGCGGCAAACTCAAGAAACTCCCCCGCTCCACCGAGGGTTGGTCCGGTTAAATGCGCCTCCTGGCGCGGTGTTGCGGCGTCAGTTACGCCGCGCCACTGGGGCTGCTGGGAAATGTAGTCCCAGCGCGGCTGTGGCGGCTGCTGTGGCGTTTTTTCGGCAGCAGTGGCGTCCAAAGGTGTCCCCGCTCCTTCCTTGCTGCCTGAATTGACTCTTGGCAGTGGCGGCAAACTCAAGAAACTCCCCCGCTCCACCAAGTGCTGGTCCGGTTAAATTCGCCTCCTGGCGCAGTGTTGCGGCGTCAGTTATAGATCCAATAGAGCGTCTAGTGGAGGAAAATTGGCTCTTCAGTAGTCTTATGGCAGTTCAACCATCTACTCCTGCTTTTATGGTCCATGAGGAGCTGGGATTGCCTTACCTGTTATACCTTATTATTCTACGCTCCATGGTTAGGTGGCTCACTCTCTGGGTGAAAACAGAGAATCATTTCAGCAGGGATATATTTATGGACTGCATGCAGCTTCAAGGGTGGTAGGTAAGTCTAATTGCTGGCATATATACGAGTTACCTTTGTTAAGTTAGGCAGACTAGCCCTGTTTGACTCATCATTTAATATTTGGAAGACAGATATTCTCTGGACATTAAATCATTTTCTATCCCAGAGAACAGCAGAGAGTACTCGAGAAACCCTCAGTTCAGTGACATGCACAGATTATAACAGGAGCAGCTGTTGAACTGTATTTGATTAATGTAACAAACTGTCACCATTGGTTTCTCCTCACTAGAGTTAGGTTACATTTTCATCTGGTGCTGCTTTTCTTAAGGCTAGTGTCTGGAATGTGTAGCAGAGCCCTTGCACCTTTTATAACTTTTCTGCTTAGGATCTTGCACATTATTTGTTATGGCAATCATAATACTCCACTAAGGTGAATCTTATTTCAACAGTTGAAATCTCTGAATTGTGTCCATATTAAGCCAGCCCTTATGCATCTTCAGTTACTCCTGGATGTTCACACAACCTATGTTATTGTTCACTTCCTGTCCTCATTATTGAGACTGCGGAAGGTGCTTGATATGGGTATGGGGCAGGCCTTGTTTGTCTTTTATAGTGCACTTTTTTGTTGTCATGAGATTTTGCATGACCTTCCTGTGTTCTGCCGGGGTACCCGACTCCAACCATAATGCACTTTATTGTGATTCGTTTTTTAATTGCCTGGATTGTTTTCCTATCTGCTTAATTTGTACAATATGTTTATAACCCAGGATTGGTCAATCAGACAGACCCGACTGTAATGCACCCTTACTGTGATGTGCTGTTTCATACATTGTTATCTGGTCTTTTTTTATTTAATCTCATTGAGATAGCTGCTTTTCTAGAATGCGTTATGTATTTTGTATTATTGTGTAGTTTTATGGTCTAGTTAGACCGAATAAATTGTGATGATGATGATGCAAATATATTCTCATTTGAAGGCTTTGGCGGCATCCAGCAGGATTGCTGCTGCCTGCAGTGAGGGATTCAGCGGGTGTAAAAAAGGTGCACAGATTATGTGTGGTGGAGTGAACTGGTATTAGGCCTGACTGGTCTAACAAAACTAAATTGGGGAGTAGTGGCTGCAGCCTGGTCGCTCGTATTGTGGCTAGAATCTTTGCACCAGTATTAATAAAGGACATAGGTCTATCATTCTCACAACATTCCAGCACTTTGTCGGGTTTCAACAGTGTATCCATGAGGGCCCCCCTTAGGGAGGGGGGTCAGGTCCGTTTAGTGTGTCCTTCATTATATAAGGCATAAAGATGGGGTGCCAGGAGGTCAACTAATTCTTCGTAAAATTTTCCCGTCAGACCATCCATACCCAGATCTTTCCCATTGGAAAGTAAGCATGTGGGGGCATTTTATCAAGACAGGCTATAAAATTATCGCCGTCTTCGCGGCAGAAAACTGCCGCTAAAATGGCATTAATGGGCTTGATATATGCTCTATGGAATGCCAATTGAAGCCATTGTTAGATGTCCTTCACATTTAACATGGTTTCCAATTCTAATTCCATAGAGCCTATTATCGCCTTTTTAGCGACAGTTTTCAGCGGCTAAAACGGCGCTAATTTTATCGCCTGTCTTGATAATATGCCCCCATGGTTTTTTAATCTCATAAATTATAGTAGGTTGCATTGGATACTCTCATTGCCCAAAGGATGGCCACTGCAGGGCCAAGTCCTCTAGGTGTCCTTTTATCTCATCCTCTGTAGCAGAGTGCCGGGTGTCATTTAGTCGGGTATGGAAGTCCATGAAAGTCAGTCCGTATAGAGGGCATGTTGTAATGATCTATACCCTCATGGGTGGGGGTTCTCACTATCTGTGCTTGCCCCCCTGGTGACCATCACTTAGTAGGCAGACTAAAGCCCGGGCACCCTCTCAACACATACGTTCTTGCTGTGGGATGTTTGGATAAAAACGGTAGTTCCTGTGAAAAAGTATAATTAAAGTTCGTAATGTGCTCTCAATTGGGAGCAAGGATGGTTGGGGCGAGGATTGAATTCATATTCACGTTCTAGAGACCTTAAAGTCTTCTCAATATTTTGCAATTGTGTGCGTATTGCACGCAAGACTCCTGCCTGCATGCCCAAAATAGAAACCGCTGATTGTGACCTTAAATGTTTCCAACATTTTGTCCATCCCTTCCACAGAGCCAACATTCTTGTCAAAGTATTCAACAATAGCTGAGAGTAGCCCATCCCGAAGCACAGGATCCATGAGAGCAATTGCCTGGAACCTCCTTAAGTACTGGGTGGGAGTATGGATAGAGATTGAGGTCACTAGCTTCACAGGTGCATGATCAGACAAAGTCTTAGGCGGATGTGTAACCTTTGTCACAATGAGGTGAATGTGCCCTCCTGTTGTGAGGGGTTTCATAGTCTCCATATGTCCACAATCTCAGCTTCCTCCATTCCATCCAATATAACCATAGAAAAGTTCCTGCCATGCCAGTCCGTCGTGGCCTACCGGTCAAGCATGGAGTCCAAATATGTGTTCAGATCTCCAACCCATATGGCAGCTGTTGGTGGAAAGGTGTGTATCTGATGCCTGAGTGTCTGGATCATCTACATTAGGTCGACACGTATTGACTATAGTTACAAATGTGATGCAGGGGCTACCCTGCGCAGTTACACATTGGCCGTGCATATCCACCATGAAGTGTATGACTGTGAATTATACTCCCTTTTTAATCAAAATCCTCACTCCTCTGGAGTAGGAAGAGTAGGAAGAGGTGAGCCTATGAACTGCTCAGTGGGCACCAATAGCGAGCTCTGCATTGTGTGGTAAGTGCATCTCTTGCAAGAACGCAATCTCTATATTGCACATATCAAGATATGAGAGTACATGCCAAGGGCGCGTGGCTCACCATTTATCCTGATTAATTGCTGATACCCCAGTACCAGGGGCATCTACCAGCCCTCACCACCAATACACAACACCTGGGCTCGACAATCGATGGTCCTGGATGCCTGGAGCGCAGCAAACACTGAGCTGTGTGGAGGAGTGGGCTTTGGCCCGGGGCATCAAGATGGCGGCGCTTGGAGGCTCTGAGCACCCGGAGACGCGTAGCTGCTCTTCCTGGTACCCACGTTTGCCTGATTGGCCCCGGAGATGAAACCGGGGTCCTGGCTGCCTGATCAAACACTGAAAGAGCTATCTAGGTGAGAGTTGGGTGGCGCGCTTCTCAGTGCAGTAGTGGGGGCGCTGTGCCAGAAACATCGTTCCCCCGAATATGGAGCAAACCTGCCAGATTGGGGGCCACTGCTGCAGCGGCATTCCCTTTGTGTGGACGATGAGGGAGCCATCCCTGTGCGGGACTCCCCGGAGGTAATCTGCCACAGATGGCAGTGACATGCACAAGCGCAGGCGCCATTTTGAAAGTGGGTGTCCCCAGCCATTACATTCTTGGGACACTCTGATTCTTGCACAGACCGCTTAAAACATTGCAATCCCCCTCACTCCAAGCAGTTGGAGGCTGAGTCGCCCAGTGTGGACTGATATTTAAAGCGACCACTGACGAGTGTGCTGCTGCATCTGTCGGGATGCCGGAGGTCATACTGCTGTGGGGCCTGGGCACCCTTGCTTGGAGAATCCAACTCAGTGACATCACCGCTTAGCGGACCACTGGCAAATGACGCGGCGGGTCCTTGGTGCACCTGAGCGGTGTTACCTTGTACTGAGCATATTGCCCGGAGGGAGGCGGGGTGAGTGACATCGAAGAGCTCGGTGGCTGTGACTGGGGCCTGCTCATGGCGACCGGACATTGGTGCCTGGCCATTTGTGACCCACACAGACAATAAGAGGGCGACAACATCACACTGTGACGTGAAACTAACATTCGCACCTGCCCCGGTGTCTTCGCTTGGGGGCAACACTGTTTCATCTTATTAACAGATTTTTTTCATTAGAGCACTCATCCTGAGAGCAGCGGTTAGTCCCACAACCATCCCTTGTATTTATTTTTGTAGGGGAGCTCCAGGATCCACACTCTTTTAATTGACCATTTGGACCCCTGAATAAATACAGGTTCTGGGTACCGTTTGGTTATTTTAACATAATCACTCACCTTTTTCCCTAGGCCCTCACACCCACATGCATAACTGCGGTGTCTCCTTAAAAGATGTCTGTTAAAGAGCCCTTTTGTGAGGCTCCTGAGGGACTGCAGCGCCACCCACACGAGGAGCAATGCCCTATGATGATACATGACACTCGCAAGGGTGTATGAGGGCACTATATACAAAAGGAGGAATTCCACCACTACACTTCTCAATACCAACCTACCAAGAACCAAACCACCAAGCGTTTTTCTCTATCAATTCTCTTCCTCATGAACCATAATTTGGTTTGTTTCTATTTTGACTTTAGAGGAACTTCTACCCCCGTAGTGTAGACACGTTTATCTGTGGGAGCACGGGTTCTGGACCTCGCTCTTTCTAATTTTGCTCCCCTTCCCCTCTCTCTTTTTTGTGTGAGAAATGTTTAGTTTTTGCCTGGCTGGTGACTTTGCACTCCTGGGGGCATGGGGAAACCCAGGGGAAAGTAGACGGTGATTCCCCAGGACGGCAAGATTCACCCGGACCACCAGCCGACAACTTAGTCCAGCAACAATTGGCCCAGATGTTGCAGGCTATAGCGGATACCAAAGACACGCTGCATTAGGACATTACTAATGTGTCGGTGGGGCTGGGGCTCCAACAAGCAGAACATTCCAAGCTGGCTTACTGGGTGAAGCAAGCAGAGGCTTCCCTGGTGGACATGGCACTGGTGCAGCAGTCCCTCTCTACCAGATGGGGGTTATCTCCCAAGAGTTTTCACTGTGAAAAGAGCTGTGGATGCTGAAGGGTGTACTCGCTGGAGCAATATAAGGGTGCTGGGTCTCCCAGAGGGAGTGGAAGGTTCTAATATACTTGACTACCTGGAGGGCTGGCTTCAAGAAGACATGTTGCACCTGCTGGACTGACCCAGTTCTATACTGGAAAGGGCTCACTGGGTCCCTGCCGACCCCCGGCGCTGGGGAGGCCCTGGCAGTCGGTGGTCACTCGACTCCTTCATTACAAGGACAGGGATTTCTTGCTGCAGAAGGCGCACTCCTCAGGTCCCTATACAGTGGATAACAGCAGAGTGTCGATCTTCCCTGACTATACGTTGGAGGTCCAGTGCTGGCGCACGTCCTTTTTAGTGGTCAAGAAGGCCTTGCGCAATGAAGGGCTCCAGTACTCCTTGATGTTTCCCGGTTCGACTGCGGATAGTTTTCAGATGGCAAGACTCACTTTTGCTGGGAGGAGAAGGGTGGAGCTGAAAACACTAATGAGACCGAAGTCCGAAAGTGAACTGGCAGTCCCTGATTTTGACCTATTATATGGCGGGTCAACTACAGGGGCTCACACAAGCAGTAGCGTTGGAATGGAGAGCAGGCCCCTGGGTAGGTACTCTCTCGAATTATTTTACAAGTGCCGCTGCGATTTAAGGCGCTCACTAACTAGGCCAGGACGTTTCGGCTTTGCTGGAACAGGAGCCAGAAGAGAGAGCAGATTGCGCATCCTTATGCCCCTGAGATCCCTTTAGCCATGTGCACTGCTCTGCCGCATGGGGGCAGCTGGGCTGCGTTGACTGACTAGAAGGAGAGGAGTCTGTATACAATGGGGAACCTATATGAGGATAATACCTTACTTCTCTTCAGTACACTGCAGGACAGATATGACCTGCCTCATTGGGATTTTCTGTTTCACTCATTCCTGGTTGCGGCCATCCAGAAGCCTTGGAGGGAAGGATTATCTGAGCTGCAAACCTCAATCGCCTGCCAGTATGTAGTATTAGCGACTGGTACCTTTAAGGCAGTTACCTGCCTATATAGGCGTATGACGCACAAGGCACTGACTGGGAAGAGGATTTAGGTAAAGAAATTCCAGAGAAAGCGTGGGCTGAGCTAGTTGAACAGGTATGGAAACGCTATAGAATTGCTCGTTGTCAACGGGTGCCCTTTTTGATTCTGCACAGGGCGTACCTCACCCCTGAAAAAAGTCAATACGGACTTCGACACGGACACAGCAATGTCCCCACGCAGCAACACAGAGGGTGTGGATTTCTGGCACATGATCTGGGCCTGCCCCCAGCTTGGGACATATTGGAAGAGGTGGTTACGCTGTTGTGTGACATTACTGAGAGGGAAATAGAGCCCACAATAGGCCTTTGTTTACTGCACTGGTTCCCCGATACCTCTAAGAAAAAGATCACTAGTAAGTTTTTGGACTTGGGCCTTCTCTTGGCTAAAAGAGACTTTACGGCACATATGGAATCCAAGAAGGGTCCAAGTGTTCAGAGATGGAAGGCTGACCTCCTTAAATAGGCGGAATGTGAAGGCATCATTAGAGTACAGTTAGCTCACCGAGCGAATAGCGAGAAAGCTTTGGAGGCAGCAAGGGCTTGGGAAGTAATTTTCCTGAAGGTCCGGGAGGATGATCTGGATGCAGACCCCATGGTTGGTGGTCAGGCTGTTTTGCCCTGACCAACATATACTCACTAACTGACAACCTGTACCTGGGGTATTCCTGATTTAGTTTGCCTCTGATGCCGCAGAACTCCCTGATACTGGCTGCAGTATACCTGTATTGTATTCCCTTGTGCTACACCTTGCTATAGCCTTAAATATTGCTATGTGTGATACGCCGGGGAGGGGGGAGGGATAAGTGGGAGGGGGGAAGCTTTGTTTCATGTTCTTTACTGTGTGGCACAGGTGTCTCTCACATGTTTCTCATTGATAATTGGCCGATACTAATACATCTGCTTTCAATGATCTTGTTGACAGCTACAACTATTATATTGTGGAATAATACACAATATCTGTTGCTTATGGCTATGTCATGTGTAACCGGGTGCGACCAGGGTATTGATGTTAAATGAGTACCTGCTCGCCTTCTTATTCTGATCATGATTGAATGTTTTTGTCTTGAAAATAATAAAAACATATTTAAAAATAAAAAATGACAGTACATGCCGAGTTTTTCAAGGGTTACTAAGCCCCTGTATATTTCAAGTCAGGAGGGCTATGTGTTCTTGGGTCGGAAGAATGGTCACAATATAAGGATAGTGACTGCATTACATATCAGGGTGGGTAGTGCATAGTGCACAAGAGAGGCATAAGAATGAGCTGCACATTCATGATAATCAAAATAGCAAACAATCGACTACCCCCACCTACTTCAGCATCCCAGTCATGCTAAACACAAACCTAAAACTTAAAAGCAAAAAAATCATAAACAAAGACATGACATTCTGCATCGTATCATTTATAATTTTTCCACACATAAAGCTAAAATGGGGTGCTCCCTCAGGGGTACCGCCAGATTCCTAACACTCCTCCAGGTGTCCGGAGATGTCCTGCAGGAAAAAGCAATATACCCACTAGTGTGGTCAATTTGAGAGGCAAGGGCAGTTCATAGTCCAGGGAGGTCAAGGCTCCCACCATCCTCACTTAAGGTCCACACATGAACAGAAATGAGCTAGTGGGTGAGAAAGCCAAATCACATGTACAAAGTAAATTGTTGTCAACCTCAATATCATCTGCAGTCTAGTCTCATTGTTTCTGGGTAATGATTTTAAGTAATTCCATTGCTGACCTGGGGTTCACAAATGATTTCTGAGTTCGATGATAATTTATGCGTTAGAGCACTGAGTAGAGCATAGCATAGCATAAGTAAGTTTGGCCTTTTTCAGTTGTTTCTTAATGGGTAAAAATTCCTTGCTGCACTGCTGAGGTAAAGTCGGGAAAGAAGTCTATGCGGTTGCCCTGGTATGTGAGATTTTCATTCTTGCCTGCCAAGGGGAGCACTACATCACAGTCATAGTATTTTAATAATTTTTATATGATTGGGCATGGGTGCCTCAGGGGGCAGCCACACCATTAGAGACTGGTGGGCTCACTACACTATTATCAGGTGCAACAGGTTTTTAGATCCAAAGAGTGTAGTTATCAGCATTTAAACATAGTTCTCCATTTTTCCGATGTTAGTGGATTCTGGGAAGCCGGTTATGTGCAGATTATTTCGACACAAGCACACCTCTAGATCCTCGTTCTTTGCCTGTATGAGTGCTAGGACTTTCTCCACCTTCAAGCATTTTATGCTCACCGACTGCAGGTCATCCTCTGTCATAGATTTGTGCTACTCCACTGCTATGATTATACAAGTTTCATTGACATGTGTTCTTTTCTCAGGTTCAGGGAGGGAATTTTCCCATTGGTACACTCTAGACTCTGCTAAATGACCAGTAGTGTAGCCTCCACTGTGGTCGCACCCTGGGATCACTCCTCCTGCTCTTGGTCTGACAGGAAATCCTGTGGGGTCTAGTAGAACCTGACTGGAAATTTAAAGGCGTTTGTCTGCAGTCTGTATTTCCAATGTATGCCAACAGGCCTAGCCAAACTCAACTTGTAGCAGGCACTGCCGGCCACCGCCTCTGTGTGCTAGGATATGCCACTGTCAGTAGGTCACCCCCAAGCCTAGCAGTAGCACGGTCAAGGACAAATGGCTCCACTGGGTTCCAGACTGGTGCCTGGGTAAAGTCTAGGATGGGGTGACCTCGGACAGGTAGGCTATAAGGTTAAGGCCATTGTGTGCAGGGAGCAAATCATGGGGTAGTCTCTGATACTCAAAGTGTGCATTGAGTCAAGCTTTTTTATTTACCCCTGTATCATTACTCATGGACTAATGTCATCCCCAGCACTGTACAGCTGCCAAGTAGAGCCCAATGGGGTAGGTTTTTTGAACACGTAAAGCCCCGGTACACCAGGCCACAACTTCAAGACTCAAAGCACTGTTAAGTGCTGCCAGTGCAACCCAAGAGGCAGCACTATGTCCCAAAAATGAAGGAGAGTTCATACTCCCTCTTTTCCCGCACCAACAGTTAGTTAAGGAGTGCAGCACAACAAGTGGATACAGTCTATGGTGCTCATTTCAGTGAAATGCTGGACAGCAGGCCCCATAAAGACACCCTGTTAGGTCCAGGCCACAAGGCATAGCAGTAGTGTCTAAGCTCACTGTAGGGGGGTCATGTCGACCGGGTACAGAGTCATATGCCAGTGCAGCTGATGCCTCTATGGCTGCCCGCTCACCAATGCTTGTCCCCGGCAGGCGCTGCTCACCAGTGGTCCGCCGCATTGCTGGTAGCAGCTGCACTGGTACATCAGCCCTATGTCTTATTCCTGATGCTCCTTGTGGATATTTCTCAGCTCTACCTCCATGGAATGGTTCAAGTAGAAATCAGTTGTGGGACTCAAATTTCTTTGGGTGAGCCCCAAGCCTCGATTTATAGAGGCATATGAGTTTCCTCAATCACGTCACCATTAAGCCTCTAATTTTCCAAAGTGTTGATTTTCGGATTGCAGGATTTAGGGCAAGTGGAGATTCCTGGCTGGCAGAGCTGCACTTAAGGGCTGCCATCTTGCAGTGGGCTCTCTAGTACCCCTGTTCCACATCCTTAGTACTGCTGCCACCCAATCATAACTTTCACCTTGCATTATCATATGTCTGCCACCGCTTTGTCATATGTGCCCATTCTTCACCTTTATGTATTTGTGCTGCCTGGAGTTGTGCCGTGATCTGGAACCTACGGCTGCAGCCACACTTGATGCTAGTACTGTATCTGAAATTACAGGAGACCCAGCAGTCATTATTCAGGTTGAGAAGTTTTCTTTGAAATAAGGGAGCTGTCACAAAATGTAAATACAAAAGCATGTTTGATTTTTTTTTAGCAGAGGTTTCTTTTTTACGGTTCTTTATGACTGAATTTTGTACATTTACACACACCTCTTTTTACCACACAATGATTTCTTCTTCACGTTTCCGTGTTTTATTTATTTTGTTGTTGTCAAGAGACAGTATCATCCCTCATTTTCAAAAAGCACACAAACAGCATCTTACAGCCCTTCCCATCGCCTCGACATATTGATGGAATGATTTTAAATGGTTCAGTACTCTTTTTTCATCCCACTGTCATAGCACATCAGTATTTGGTTTTTGTAGTGCTTCCAAGACTCATTCCATGTTGCTTGGTCTCTCGGCCTGACCTGAAGGACATACAGCCAAGGGCGTGAAGGTATGAAAAGAAATTAAAATAATGTGAGAGATTTATCAATACTTTGAACTGCCCAAAGTGACACAAAGGAGTAGAGTCCATCCGGCATTGATCTGGAAATGGGACCGACCATACTCCTGTCGGTGGTCCCAAACCCGCAATTAGGATGCCAGTGAAGACTGTTTGGTCGCACTAATATTCTTTACAATGAAAGCAAGCATTCTGACCAGAATGCATGCTCTCATTGTAAAGAACTGAGGTGCAGTACATCCCTGCACCCCGTGGCAGGCACCTCAAGGTGCTTGCCACCAGGTGCATGGATCAACTTGGGGCACCATAGGTGCCCCATCGGCTGCTATTCGGAGACCTTGCACCCATGGGGACCCTGCTGGGGGGCCCCAAAGTCAGATTCCGACAGCATTTCTGTGTTGGAAAGGCTGACACAGAAAGGTTGGTGAAATCCAACCTTTTAATTCATCAGGCGGAAAGAGTCGCCCTTGGGATTACTGGCCACTTTCCAAATGGCAGACAGGCTCTCCGAGCCCATCGGAAACCAATTGTAAAGCCTGTTTAGATTCCTTTCTGACCAACCGCATCCTAATGGGTCAGCCAGAAAGGAATCCGAACAGAACATTTTGATGCGGTCGGAACGGCTCGGACCGACAGTCGGAGCCATTTCTGACTGCATCGAAATCGGCCCCAAAGTGATGGAAAGTCAACACAAAAATCAGTTCCTGTGCGAAATAAGACATTGCTTTGCCTCCTGAGAATGATAATTTAGTGCACTAATATCAAAATATATACATGTGATTTTGTCAGAAAATATTGTGCCATTACAGTATTCGACCATGCATTTATTGTGTAGACATTGACGTTGTCAAGCCTGTTCAGGCCAGTTAATGGTGCATGAGATGGCAACAATGCATATGCTCAAATCTGTATTAATAATTCTGCAGTGGTGATTATATGTTGCTCAGCCATCAAGGCAGCAATCCATGACACTCTCATTGGATTGAGGACCCAAGTAGGCAAGGTGATTTAGGTTCAGTCACAAAGATATAATACTAGACTAGACATATATAAAATTTTTGAGTTAGGATTTGTGTAACTCAGATTTTGAGAATGATATTTCAATATAATACCAACCCAGACAGAATTCCTGTTATTTTCCAAGAACAGCAAATAGCAAGCAGTATAACAGCACATACGAACACCTGACTCAATAACATAAACCCAAATGGATTCAAACCTCAACTTTCACTTAATTCAAAGTCACCTAAATTCATCCTAGACACCAACCTCACTCTCAAAGAACACATTGCCAAGAAAACTCAGACATGGAATTGTACAAGTGCTCTCTTTTAAAGAAAGTGAAACTATTTCTTCTAGAAAGAAGCTGTTCCAGAGAAAAGTAGGATGGGGACTGTAAATTCAGAACAACGTGCATGATGACCTGCTGCCAGGCCCTCGCAAAGCAAAGAAATAAATAAATAAGTAAAAATAATTAAATGGGAATCAGGATGGGATTAGGTGAGAGTATAGTAAGAGCATAGCATGCAGAGGCCCAGAAACATGTTGCAGCTGGGGGCCCTTAAAAAAATAATAATCAAAGAAGTGGGGAGACCAGGAAACAAATTTACTCTCATGAAGTGCTGATACAGAATAAAAATTGAGTCACTGGATGACACAGTGGAAGGATATAGCTCTTCCAAACAGAACACTTTGAGACGCTAACACAACTAGAGACGGAAAGCCATCATATCAAGAGCAGACAACAGAAATGAACATGAGAAAAAAGTCTGACTCAAAGCCTGCTCTAAGTATATGATATGTATTGGAAACAATAGGCCTGACTAAAGACAACTAAAACTGTCTGGTACTGAGAGTTTAAAAAGGTATGTTGAACATCTTTTAGGGAACTTTGCTGAGGTTCAACAATTTCCTGCAGGCAGGGCACTTTGAGAACTGTTTAATGGGTGAAAAATCAAATGAGATTTACTTGACCTCAGCCCCTCTTATTTAGGTGGTGGTTTTGAAAAGCTGGGACGTTAGTTCTTTGAAGTGGTTGGAATTGTAAATGTAACCTATGAACCTTTCTTGGTTGTATTTTGAGGAGGATAACTTGTATGTATGTATGCATGTATCTATCTATGTTTGTATGTGTCATTATGTATGTAAGTATGCATGGATGCATATTGTAATTCTGTAATTTAACTTTAGCCAAAAGTCAGCAGAGTGCAATACAGTGTTATAGACAAGTATAAAGTCAATGAGTGGGTTATGAGTGGTTAATGCATTGTGATATCATATTCTCTAAAGCAGTGAGTCCTCAGTTGTTTGCTAAATTGGAGCAGTGTAGGGGCAATCCTGATGGATATAAGGATGTTATCCTAGATCCCGTGTGCATAGATGGAAAATGTCTGCAGCCTTATTATTCTTTTTTGCTTTTCTTAGTCTGCATTCTCATGTGTCCTGACTATGAGTGTGTCGAGAACCACCAGAGATGCTGAACTTGTCTGCTGGATGGAGGTGCTTGTTGTGATGGTATGAAAATTATGTATCTGGTTTTGAATATGTGCTGGCTCACAAGAGGAGTCAATGGTGTCCCATTGGGTTGGCATTGAAGTGATCATATTTCTTCTGGCTATTGATGAGACTTTCCTTGGGAGCTCATTGAGTAGGTTGTTACTATATGAGAGAATCTGATGGCTTCAACAGCTGTTTTGAAGCATTTCATATTTTTTTATGATTTCTTACCCCACAAGTGGTGCTACCACAGTCCTGGCCTTTTAGAAGTGGGCCTGAAGGTGCTCTGTCAGTCCAGTCATGGTCCTGTGAGCAGAACCGACGCAGTGCAATGCATCTCCTTGATGCTGTATCGAAACTGCCACTGCACAATACATCCCAGATGAAGGACCTCACGTCACAGTCACAGCCACAGCTTCCTTGAAACCACCACCATACAACAGATCCTCAACACAGGCATTCACTTAGCAAACTCCTGTTGACAACATCCTCAACAACAACACAGGAATTTGCATCGCAACCCAGCAGCTTCCTTAGAACCGTCGCTGTGCAATGCATCCTCGATGTCAGTCTTTGCATTGCAAGCCCCTCATCAATGGCATCCTTGACGGTGATGCAGGACTCCGCATCGCAGCACAGCAGCTTCTTCGGAACCACTGCTACGGGACACATCTTCGAAGCAGGACCTTGCAACATTCTGCAAACCAGGAAATAAGATATCTTGTTCAGTGGGCCTAACTTGGTCCCTGTATCTAGCCCACGCTCCAATCGTGGTCAGCCTGAACTTGTGACTTTGTTGTGGTCTGGCACAGCCAGATAATCTCCGTTGGCGCTCTGTGCTTCTAGGCACTATTTTTGGCCAAAACTTTAAAACTGCATTTCTCTGCTTCTCCTGATTGGATCTTTGTCATTATGGTCCCAAACAATTCAACAAATGGATCAAATGTCACTCTATTTTTCTAAATTGTTGTGGGATTTTTCATGTGTTGTGTTATACTTCATTATTTTAAGTGCTGCATGAATACTTTACACATTGCCTCTAAATTAAGCCTGACTGCTTGTGCCAAGCTACCAGAGGATTAAGCAAGGTACATTTGGGTTTTGCTTGTAACTTCACTCTGACAGAAATTGTGGTCTCTGCTTGAGTAGGGTTTCCCCCCCTCAATCAGTAACTCTATTTCCTAAAGTGAGATAATGGAGGTTAACACCTCAGCCACAAAATTGACAACACAGGTGTTTGTAATGATGATTAATGGTCTATTTGTGGTAGCTTCATATAGAGCATACCATCAAAATGACAAGATAATGGTTCATGACAAAACATGTTTTTACTAAAAATGAAAATTTGTTATTTTAGGACAAAAATGTATTTTGAAAGGAAATGAAAGTATGTTGTTTGGGAGGGTCAATGAGAAGTTAGTATTTGATTGAAAATGTTAATTTTTGGCAATTGGCATGCAATATTTTGAGGACTGAGCAGTTGTGTCTCCAAATTATATTTAACGCTCATGTTTGAAGGATTAACTAAAAGTTGGGGAGCTTTTTGTTCTTCTGGCTGCCTTGATAGTAGCATACACTTACAGCTATGTATTTAATTTTGGGTAGAGGCATTTCATTCTTCACATTCATAAAACGTTTAGTGATACCTTCACTATTGCTGTTTGAGGCTATCCTGTGTAAGACTGGTGTTGTCTGATCCTGTGAACTTTCTGTATATTTAGCAGTAGCGCAGAACCATAAAACTTGCTGCGCTCTGTTGACTATGGCCTGTGATTGTGAGATATTTATAAGGTTTGAGTTTTCTCCCCAGTTCCTTGATAGTAAATTTTCAGATAAAATATATGACGGAAAATCTATCTGAAAAGAGCAAAGCAGAAAATGGTCAGTAGAAGTTAATAAAGACGCTATGTAAATCCTAAAAAATAAGTAGACCATGTAAATCTGCTAGTGAAGCCCCAATTACAGCTGGCCCTGAAAATAGTGCAACATTTACTGCATTGATATATTCCAATACTGCAGGGTCTGGAATGTATTCTGTGAGATAAATAACACCCATTTAGAACTGCTTCCCTCATAACCTCAAATGGGGACATAATATGTGGATTTTGGTGCTTACCACTCCAACAGCTGCAAGTCCTGTTATTCAGCAGGTATTTTTTTACCAGGAACATTTCTGCAAGTTTGATGCTGTGACATTTATTGGGGATGCTGCATGACTTCTGTTGCAACTTTTAATTGGAATATGTACCTTAACAGTACTTACAGCACATATCAAAATTCATTGGACTAAAAATAATCAGGGCTTAGTGCTTATGAATGGCCTATGAATAGTTATAGCTTGTTGCAGGTATTCTGCTCAGGAAGAGAACCATGCTTGTGCACATAGAACATCAGCATGTAGGGGCTCACCTCAGTATCCATGAGCCGAAGTCTGACTATATATAGTGGCTCACTTGTCCTTTTCAGAGAAACAAATGAATTGGCACCCCTGAACACAACACTCTCAACCCTCTTAGGGATCGCTGTAACAGGACACACCCTTTCTCTCTCTCACTCGTACTAGCCCACAATATGATAAACTATAGACACAAAGGAATTTTATAATATTTATTTAAACTATGGTGCTCTAAGATGCAGTATGGGTGCCACAATTATAAAACAAATGCATACCAAAAATATTGTTAGCATGGTAAACAAACCATGTATTATAAAAAGCCCTGTCATGCTGTAAGACAGATTAGTCTAACCCTCCCTTCCTACAGAAGCGAAATGAATAAATATCAAAGATCTCTGGGATTAGAAGCTGACCCCGTACCTTAGCATACATATATGACTATTCTACATCTCAGCTGATGTGGTAAAATTGCCTGAGGACCTTTGCACAGAGTGTGTGTTAAGAACTCCTGACCTCAGTTGTATGACAAGAAATGTTTCTCACAAACAGCAGCTGCATTCTTGTGTTATGTCTAGGTGCTAGCGCCTGACCAGAACAATTAACAAGGGGCATTGTTGTTTGACCTTGTCAGTGGTGATCCGACTAAATCTCAGGAAAGGCAGCCTAAAACGTGCACAATCAGACTAACATAGGGGACACAATAATGTGTCATGCAGGAAACACATGAGAGCCACATGCTCCAAAAAACATACATGATCTTGAGGCTCAGCTGATGCTGAGACGGTTACCTAGCAACCTGCATCCGTGCCAGTAGAGCCCGTATCCTGTGATACTTGCGCTGATGCACATGTTTCCTCAAAGGGGAGTGGCTCAAACTTTGCAATGTGGAGAAGTCACATACCTAAAGGACGGTCCTGAAAATGGGTTGCTAAGGAACTCATTAGCAGTCCAATGTCCAAGGCAGTAGGTGCCTGCAAAGCCAGGCATGAATCTAGTGCCCATTCAAAGGGGCGCCAGAGACAGTGGAACACGGATTGCACACAGGTAAACCAGGTAGGATAGAATGTTAAGGACCAATCAAGATACAGCTACTGCAGCAGAAATATTCTAAAGATCTGAACATAGGCTCATTGCAGTGTTGGAGCGGTTCCAGTTCCAGACGGACCGCAAAAGGAACATCCATTACTGAGAGGTAGAAACCGTATGAGAATGCCGCAAATGAGTAATAGCAGCAACGGGAATCCTCTGAATAAACTAGAAATAATGGAGTGAATAAAACTATTCCAAAGATTGTGTGGAACAAACTAACGAGGTCAGAGCCGACAATCTTAAAATTGTGGACATGGCCGGCCGTACTAGAGACATTAAAAATTTGATGCACTAATTCTCCGAAATGCAGGGGAGGTTTGTATTTAACAACTAGCTTACCCAGAGCCATATTACCTTAGCTATATTCCCAGAGAATATTAAAACTAATAAAAGAGGGAAACTAATCCTGGAGAGTTTATCCGAAGTGGATTGTATTATAATTAACGGAAGGTTTCCTTCGGATAGCCCTGCTCATTGTACTCACAAATCTAGAAATTGTGGCTTGATCCTTGATTACATGATAGTAGAAAGTTCTTTTTTGGTTCTCTGAAGGATCTGGCCGTACTTATCACTGATTTTAGTGATCATAATGTCTTGTCTGTCAAATTAAAGGTAAAATCATCTCAAATGGATACATGGAACATCGGGGATGATTTAATGAATTTTAATATTAAAAAAGGGACTTGTTCCTGGCACCCAGGGGCTATTAAAAACTTGGTTAATATATTGGAACACACAGTAGAGAACTTACACCTTTGGAAAGGGAATGAACTACTGTGTTTCGCTTCCTTTTTACGTACCCTACAATCCAAAGCTAAAAAACCTCCTCCTAGGAGAATAACTACTAAAATCCCCTCTGACCTTTATTATTTAAATATAAAAATAAATAAATTGGTTAGGGATCAGTACCTCTCCTTTATCCCTGAACGTAGTAAAAGGATAACTCTTTTAAGAAGAAGGAGAAATAGGATAAAGGCCAGATTAAAACGAGAAAAAGAAGATACTATCTGGGTTAAACTCCGTGAGGCATCCAGAAGTGGGCAGGCCAAGACTTTCTGGTCTATAATCGGAGAAGGATGCGGGCAAAGATCTAGACCCTTACCGATATCCATTAGTGAGCAATCTTGGGTTGATTTTATTCAGCATCTGTATAGTGGCAATAATGTGACATTTGACCCAGCGAAGCTACAGGAGAATTCGTTACCTTATGGTCCTCCCTCTGAATTGGAAATTGTTTCCACAATCAAGGGCCTGCGCACATCAGGTGCAATGGGCCCTGACGAAGTCCCCATTTCTGTTTTAAAATCTCAAAGTGCATTGTGGGGAAAACTTTTATACCCAGTCTTTAGATTCTGCTTTACCAGTGGCATTGTTCCATATTCCTGGAAAGGGAGTTTATTGGTTCCCCTCTTTAAAAAGGGGGCAAGAGATTTACCTAAAAACTACAGACAAATAGCCCTCCTAGACGCCACTGGTAAGGTTTGTGCGAAATGTTTACTTAATTCCCTAAATGATTGGGTATCTTCTAAAGGAATATTACCACTTGAGCAGACTGGCTTCAGGAAACAACATGGTACCCTGGATAATCTCACAGCTCTCCAGATTCTGGCAGACCAATCAGGGAACGAGTCCTGAAGAAGGTGCAAGAACTTAAGAGGCACCGAAACGCCGCGTCGACAGTTTGTTCCTATTATTTGTGTTTTATTACCTTTGTACAAATATGTTTTTTGGAAATAATGCTGCATAAGGAAAAATCCTTTTTTTAAAAATAACTGAAATTGGTTTTAAGAAATGTGTTATTAATATTGTTTGTATAAACTGAACATATATCGTGTAATGGTTTTTAATGCAACAGTTTTGTAGTACTATGACCTTTTTAAACAAAATTTTTTTTTGAATAAATGTATGACAATTTTCAAACAAGTCTTTGCTTCATATATGGTCCCCTATGACACTGAAGGGTTGTTAGTTCATGTTGTAAATTTGGTAACCTAAATAAGACTGCACAATTTTTGTACACACAGAGGTGGCTACCCCCAGGGGGAGAGGCACACCGAATAAGGTATAACAATCAGGAAAAGGCACCCTGTTTTTTCTCATTGCAAATGCGAGTCACACCGGAAACTGTAAACGTTCAGTATTGGATAGATTATGAGGGCCCCGGGGGGCTGATATTTAACACATTCTCTTTTTTTTTTGCCAGAAACCTTCTCGGGAGTACACTCAACAACTTTTAACAATTGTTTGCGTTTTTTTGTTGTATTTTTTTGCCAGAAACCTTCGCGGGAGTGTATTCAACAACTTCCCAAAGTTTCATGCCGATCGGATGAATGGTGAAGTAATGCATAAAGGACAAACAGACATACTTTCGTTTTTATATATATAGATGATGGTATTTCACTAGAAGTTCTAGCCAACCTGCAATTCGAAGTTTTTGCGAGCAGCTGTGAGACATACTTCTTATTGGAACAATAATGCTTTGAGTCTGCTCAGCTTGTTGAAGTCTGCCTTCAATCTTGGAACGCCACTACAATCTTTGTATGATCTCATGTGGAGGGGGAAACGAGACATTATTGGAACAAATGACTAACTGGGAAATGGATAGAATGTACAGAACTCCAACTCGCATTCCGCAACAATCTTGATAGCTAAGCATTAAATAACTCCTCTTATAGAGAGTATTGTGATAAGGGGGAGAATTGCAAGAACTGTGATTCCTTTTAAATAACAGGCCAATTTGGGTGCTGAAGCATTACATGCTCCTTCAATTTGAACATGTTTACAGACGAGTGAAAGTCCAACCGTGGAGTAACATTCTTCTCTAGCATTAAAAACTTTACCATTAGCAAGTTCACAATGCTATGCAAAAAGTAGTGACCATAATTCATGAATGAAGCTGCTTCCAAGGGGTTCATATCTACTTACAGGGAATTGTTTCATGCAAGCTGTGAATTAAAATGTTGAGGTAAGCAGAGAAATAACACTGTGTATTAACCACATTGTAAAAGGAGTTTCAGCTATAGTGAATGGAAGTTGTACATATTCCTCCAATTTGGGTATTGTGTAGGTTGCGTGTTTCATGGCCATCAGCTGTTGTTTGTGTATTACATCAAAAAGAAGGAATACATGGTATGTGCCCATTTTTATGTGTATCAAGCATCCAGATAAATTGCATAATAGATCTAAGCTGACTTTGCCCATGATACAAAGTTGACATATCACTTTGCACAATGTCAATAATAGATAACAAAATGTAATTCCGATTGTAAATTCAAGAAGGCAGAGTATTAACACTATTATCAACATCAGCAAGCACTTTATCCAAATGATTTTGGACAATTTGAACAAAATGTGCAGCAGCTTCCATCTGGAATAATTTACAAATTCCATTACAGGTAGCATAAATACATCATTAAGAACAAAGAGATTTCGGACCTAGAAGGAAATCTAATAAATGAATGTCTTCAGACAAGAGAGAATGATGTTGTTTCACTGCAGACAGTGTTGCCTCGTCCAGCCATTGTTGACACAATTTTCTCACTGAATAGGTGATAACAATACCATAATGGGGCAATTGAGGGTATCGGGTATGAGGTCTGTTTGATTTGAACCTAGATGTGGAATTAAGAAAATAGCATTACAACCATTAGTGTTCTATAGCCACACCAGCCACCCACAAGGAACTGAGAATAAGAAATTATTTGTACCATTCTGTAATATGCTATTTAACAGTTCTGTAGTGCAATTTGTCAATCTTTGCCAATTATCAAAGAGGGCAACACAGGGAACTGTCTGGCGTTCATATCATTCATTATTGCCAGTCCCAGACATGTAGTCTGTTAGATCGTTTCATTCAATAAAATCATATCTGTGGAAATAAAACAGGCCCAAAATAAGGTTTCTGTTCCCTGAACCTACCAAGATTTAATCCCCCAAATTAATTTCAAATAAATGGTGTCCTTCCTGTAATCATAGCCTTTAAGGGCTAACTGGTTGCCAATGAAGCTTTATATGAGTGTAGACCGGGTAAGCATATTTTTTTGGGTGGGGTAGGAACTAATTTAAACTAAAATGATGTGAGGTTTAAAGTGTCATTCTGTAAAATACATAAACTTGTCTTTATATTTTTTGGAACGTTCTTGTGTGAGAGTTGATCAATGTTCCCATTGTGTATGATTGGTATGTGGATGCTGAACACTGGATTTGTGCAGAATATGATGTCCATAATGTTGATAACAAAACATATTGGCATAGTTCTCAGAACTACGATATAGGTCCTCTGATTCAAAAACAGTATTGTACTCTAGCTCTGGAAGCATAGAATTTACAGTTTCAATATTCCAATCATCTGAATGTAACCCAGGTACATTTACATAACCCATAGAGACTTTGATCAAAATGGTATTTGCAGGATCTCTGTAAATCCGAAAACATTGAAAGGAACTTTGTCCCAAACAATCCAATCAGTCGCTGGAATGGCTGAAATTTTGACGAAGGACAAGTCTCTTTTCTGTTCACGCAAAGAAGAATGGGAGACCAACACCCTGTTGACCAGTTTCATAGCAGAACGTTCCAGAAGGTAATAGCCATTGATTAATAGGAAAAAAACTGTCACAAATAATAATAATAATAATAATACAGAGTTTTATAAAGCGCGTGCAGTTACCTCCAAGGAGGTGTCCCGGCGCTAAGTGTGCAGTGCAATACAATTCACATGAATAAAAAATCCAAGGTGAGTATGAGCCAGACATATATCCAAGGCAAGACAAGATATGTGTGTTTCAACTATGAAATAAAAACACAAATCCATGTTGGAAGAGATAGCAAAACAGAAGAATGTCTGAAGAAAAATCATCTTGATCCATATAGTACCCAAAGTTACTTAGCTATAAAACTGGGGCCTGTGACTCAGCAGTAGAACTCAAAAATTCCAATCGGGAAGGATTCACCAATGGAGAATCCATATAAATGACATCCGCTGTAGAAGATGCAATTGTGGAAACAGTTATCATTGCTGTCAGGATGTTCCTCTACCAAGGAGGATCAGCATTTGTGGTGCTCGCAGGCTGCAATGGAAAGTCTTGCAGAAGTGTCTGAACACTCCTTGGCAAACTATGGTGAATCGTCCACATGTTGTCGTTTGATATGTTCGATGGATACAAAATGTTTTTCCTTAGAATTGGAAGCAGTGGCAAGATCACAGTATGTGTACCTTGTATGCAGAGGACTGGAACAGGAGCATTGTACTTTGGGACAAATTCCTATTTAATTGCCTATTTCTCGTGAGCCAGATCTCCGACTTATGGAAGTCAGCTGGAAACTGTAGTTTGATCTCAAGTACTCAAAGAGACGTAGACAAGTATTTGCTAAACAGACACAACAGATTTTTGTAGGTCATGTAAGATAGCACAATGGATATCTACATCAAAGGTTGCTGCAGCCTCCATATTGTTTGGACCATCAAGGTCTGGGACATTAATTTTGATGCCAAAAAGTACTTTGTATGGGGTCTGTTCACCCAGAGATCTTTTGGGGAGGTTATTAAGTGCTCATTTAACCCCATAAGGATGGTTCAACCAACCATGCCCTGTACCTATTACTCAGCAGTTATGGAGTGCTTTAAGTCATGGTTCATACTTTCCGCAACATAATTGCCCTCTGACCTATATGGAGAAGATTAATGCACTTGTGCACTGATGGACGTCATTGAATCACAATAAGTTTTAAGAAGCGAAATCTGGACCCTGGTCATAATGGAATGCACCCCATGGCTAAGTCCTGATGAAGAAGTCTTTAATAACAGTTTGAGCATCAGCTGAGCACAGTGGTCAGACTCTGAGTAACCTAGAGCAAGAATCAACTGCAACCAAAATGTATCTGAATGCAGTATCTAAAATCAGTCGACCACAGTGATCGAGGTAAATACAACCAAAGGGGTTGTTGGAAACTAAGAAATGTGTATGCTGTGGACAAGACACAGAGGAGCCTTTAATTTGCTGACAAATGTTGCAACAAGGGACATATTTTCTGGTCTGTTGGTATAAGCCTTGCCACCAATAGCATTGCTGTAAGAGCAAAATACTGGCCGCCACTCCCGCATGCACAAAAGCAACACCTGCATGTGTGGCAACAATCTAAGTATGTCTGTGTCTTCTTTGGCAATCAAACGACTGCCAACCCTAGGAATAGTAACAAAAGGAACATTCTGGGAATTTAAGTGATGAGTATTTAGGAGGAAAGCACTTTGGCAAATGGGTGCCATTTTCATGTGCATCAGATCAAAGGCAGCCAAGAAAATATTATTGATATGTGTTTCAAAACAAATGACAGCTGCTATTTTAACTGTGGCAACTGCAGATTTGGCTGCTTTAACGGCCTCTATTGCTGGCCCCGGAGTAATGACAATAATTTGTTTTCTTAGAGCAAGTGGCTTTTCTTTAATGCTGTCGATTTGCAGGGCAGTGAGTATTTTTTCAGTAGAAGCAAAATGCATTTCTGCATTGGAATATAAATTCCATTTATTTGCTAAAAGGAACACCAATTCCTGTGGGCTATGTGAAAAATATTTGATAATTATAAAGGTCAATAGCATATAATTTTATGGGAACAGATATTCAGAGGGAGAATCAAAAACATACCCAGCTGAAGTTTCTAGGGTTGGTACTTATTTTTGAATTCATATAGTGACCAATGTGCTTGGTGTCCCAATTGAACCAAAACCTGAAAAAAGAGGTGACAATTTGTGAAATACAGTAGGTTATCAGTTTGTACTACAACGATCATAATTACATATGAACGAAATATCAACAGACCTTTAACACAATAATAAGGGCTGAACAGTGGTTTTTTTTAAATTGTATGTCAACAGCTTTTTTTGACCGCAAAAGCAAATGAGGGTTCCCATTAGGACCTAACAATGTGGGGCACCTGAAGCGAGAGCAATCGGCTGTCAGGGTGGGAAGTGCACACCATCAATAAAGTGAATTTTAACATCCACATTACGATCCTGCCACTTGACAGCTTTGGGAAAGAAGGTTACATCGTCTCCCTCTCTCTTCATCCTCCGGCCTACCACGAGGGTTGAGCTTCATTATTGATATAAGAAAGTGTATCAGCATAAAGCGGACGGCCATCCGCACCAACAATTATACATCTACGGTCGACATTTGGGATTCAGCCAATTACGGGTTCCAGAGAAGGAAAAAGAGGTATAATAATTTGAGAGACATGGGTTCAATTACTCCATCTTACTCCAGTTTGGAACGAATTTCCTAAATGGGCACCTTAGCATCCCTTTTATTTGGATATTGTGGTTGTACCTGTGGGGAAGACCATATAGGATTGATATGATAAGGGGAATCTTTATCCAAACAAACATGATTACAGTAAAGTACTGGTGCCAATGCAAGGGCCCATTTGGATGCATAAGCTTGTTTGACTTCTTAGTATCAAGGTGTGAAAGACATCCTAACCTTGGGTGGATGCAAATACGAATGGTGGGGGGCAATCAACCTCCACTAGTGGAATGTTAAAAGTAGTTAAGTTATCCCAGTATATAGCTCCAATGATGTGTTTAACGTCACCTTCAATTTGAATATCTAAGTGATATACTCTATAAGGAGGAGCTACGGGGTTGTCTGTGGTTTTAACTGTAAACAAATTTCAGTTGCTTTTGCTACCAGAAATTAGTAAGAGTCCAGCATACTATGGTGACTTCTGCCGTGCTGTTGAGGAGAGTCACTGCCAAACTACTGTTCAAGAGCAGGGTTCTTACCATCTGTTGGATATTTAGCAGTTAAGGCTGCAACTTCCTCCTTCTGAAAAGGAGCTTTATATTGAGGAGGCCTGTCCTCCTTCTTTACCTTTATGTCAAATGAGCATTATGTCTCTCTTTTAGGATTCAGACATTCTTCTTTTCTGCATTCAGATTGGCCTCTTCTGTTATTCTGTTAGTCAGACAATTCCTGAAAGGAATGAGGAGAACGTGTATCAGGAACCTAATATCTGTCTGGAGTCTTGATTTTAGGGCAATCATGAAAACTGTACTGCCAACTGGAAAATTACTCTAAAGTTTAATCTCCAAATCAAGGCGGGACCAGCCCCATGCTCAATCTGTATTTGTTTGAGGAAATTCCGTAGAACGGCCATCGAGGGAGAGTCATGATAAAGAGTGTAGATGGTGGCAAAAAATAGTCCTCCAGGTGTTGCAGTCGGCTAGAGTGGGACGCAGTCCAGTGGGTAAGCACATAGTCAAAATTGTGTGCTTATCTTGTTGTCCCTTATGGGGAAACACAGCTTCAAGTTGATTGATTTTTTGGGCAATCCAAAATGGTATTTCTTCAAGATTAGTGGGTTGTTTGCCCATAACTGAATAAACAATTACAGGACTAATAACAGGAGCTGCCTTTAACTGGGTGTGCACATGCTGGATATGTCTAACTGGTCCAGCTAATAATGTATGCATAATAAATTGAGTTATACATCTGAATAAAATGAATAGAACATTGTACAAACCCTGGTTCTGCACAAGATTTAAATTGGGTAAATCAGGGTGTGGTGTATACCAGGCTAATTCTGACCAAAGAGGCCCTCATTATTGGGAGTACCCACACGAACTGGCCCAGGAACATGCTGAAGGGCCCCCTTAAACCAAGTACAAAGCTCCCAGACTGTAAGAGGAATTTTGGTAAGTGCATAAGGTCTATGTGCAGCAGGGGCTGGTAGTGTAGTGTGTGTATGAAAATTATTAGTGTTATTATCTTCAGCTGGAAATATTACCATAGAATACACGCCTTCAAAGCAGAACGCTGCATCCATTTCAAATACAAAAATCACTGGAGCTCCCACATTTGAGACTCCATGTTGTTTCAGATGTGCATAGACTGCTCTGCCGGTCAGCAGTTGACTGCAATAGCAACAGGTTGTGCCACAATTAATTGATAAAGGATTCAAAGCGTAGCTCAAACAAGGTATTAACCTTTTAATATTCAAGCGTGAAAACAACAGAAATAGCTGCTCCCTAAAAACTGGAGATAAGTCCGTAACACCATGGATGTCTCTGGTAAAAGGTATGAGGGTATTGTGGACAAATACAGGCACTACTCAGTGTTCCTGCAAGTAGGTAACTGACCAAAATGTTGGGTGCCATGTTGCAGGGATTCTGCTCAGAAACAAAACTATGCTTTGGACCATATACCATCAGCATGTAGGGATTGAGTCACCATACCACCTCAGTATCTATGAGTCAGAGTTCAACTAGCTTAAGTGCCTCACTTTTCCTTCTAACCTTTCCAGGGAAACAAGTGAATTGGCACCCCAGAACATAACACTCTTGACTCTTTTAGGGATCGCAGTAACAGGACACAGCCTTTTGCTCTCTCCCTCGTACTTGTCTACCCTAAGGTAAACAAGAAACATAAAGGAAATTTATTATATTTATTTAAACTATAATACTCTAATATGCAGTATTTGCGCTACAATTAGAATACATACCAATAATATTCTTAGCATGGTCAACAAACCATATACCATAAAAAGCCTCTTCATGTTATAAGATAGATTAGCCTAAACTGCCTCTTCTTCCTACTGAAGTTAAATGATTATATATCAAAGATCTCTAGGAATTGTGATGGACCCCAAACATTATATTTACAACAAGGGGTGGTGAGGGACAGAGTCTCTGAATTAAGCAGAAAGCTCTCACCCAGTCAAGAGATCAGGGCTAGATCCAACACCGTTTTTTAGCTCACTGCACCATCCCAGTTTCAGAACCTGGCTGTATGCAAATTAGTCTGTTCCTGTCCCAGTGCATGATGGGAACAGGGCAAACCAAACTACAAAAGCCAATTCTTACACTGGGAAGGAAACAAGCTCCCGGGGACCGGTTTCTGGCATTACAGCCGTCTTCGGCCCGGTTTGCTTGAATCCTGATGGTGCAATGAGCAAGGGTCTCACATCTGAGAATACCCATCCACGCTTAGGGTGGACAAAAATATTTACAACAAGGGGTGGTGAGGGACAGAGTCTCTGAATTAAGCAGAAAGCTCTCACCCAGTCAAGAGATCAGGGCTAGATCCAACACCGTTTTTTAGCTCACTGCACCATCCCAGTTTCAGAACCTGGCTGTGTGCAAATTAGTCTGTTCCTGTCCCAGTGCATGATGGGAACAGGGCAAACCAAACTACAAAAGCCAATTCTTACACTGGGAAGGAAACAAGCTCCCGGGGACCGGTTTCTGGCATTACAGCCGTCTTCGGCCCGGTTTGCTTGAATCCTGATGGTGCAATGAGCAAGGGTCTCACATCTGAGAATACCCTTCCACGCTTAGGGTGGACAAAAATATTTACAACAAGGGGTGGTGAGGGACAGAGTCTCTGAATTAAGCAGAAAGCTCTCACCCAGTCAAGAGATCAGGGCTAGATCCAACACCGTTTTTTAGCTCACTGCACCATCCCAGTTTCAGAACCTGGCTGTATGCAAATTAGTCTGTTCCTGTCCCAGTGCATGATGGGAACAGGGCAAACCAAACTACAAAAGCCAATTCTTACACTGGGAAGGAAACAAGCTCCCGGGGACCGGTTTCTGGCATTACAGCCGTCTCCGGCCCGGTTTGCTTGAATCCTGATGGTGCAATGAGCAAGGGTCTCACATCTGAGAATACCCATCCACGCTTAGGGTGGACAAAAATATTTACAACAAGGGGTGGTGAGGGACAGAGTCTCTGAATTAAGCAGAAAGCTCTCACCCAGTCAAGAGATCAGGGCTAGATCCAACACCGTTTTTTAGCTCACTGCACCATCCCAGTTTCAGAACCTGGCTGTATGCAAATTAGTCTGTTCCTGTCCCAGTGCATGATGGGAACAGGGCAAACCAAACTACAAAAGCCAATTCTTACACTGGGAAGGAAACAAGCTCCCGGGGACCGGTTTCTGGCATTACAGCCGTCTTCAGCCCGGTTTGCTTGAATCCTGATGGTGCAATGAGCAAGGGTCTCACATCTGAGAATACCCTTCCACGCTTAGGGTGGACAAAAATATTTACAACAAGGGGTGGTGAGGGACAGAGTCTCTGAATTAAGCAGAAAGCTCTCACCCAGTCAAGAGATCAGGGCTAGATCCAACACCGTTTTTTAGCTCACTGCACCATCCCAGTTTCAGAACCTGGCTGTATGCAAATTAGTCTGTTCCTGTCCCAGTGCATGATGGGAACAGGGCAAACCAAACTACAAAAGCCAATTCTTACACTGGGAAGGAAACAAGCTCCCGGGGACCGGTTTCTGGCATTACAGCCGTCTTCGGCCCGGTTTGCTTGAATCCTGATGGTGCAATGAGCAAGGGTCTCACATCTGAGAATACCCTTCCACGCTTAGGGTGGACAAAAATATTTACAACAAGGGGTGGTGAGGGACAGAGTCTCTGAATTAAGCAGAAAGCTCTCACCCAGTCAAGAGATCAGGGCTAGATCCAACACCGTTTTTTAGCTCACTGCACCATCCCAGTTTCAGAACCTGGCTGTATGCAAATTAGTCTGTTCCTGTCCCAGTGCATGATGGGAACAGGGCAAACCAAACTACAAAAGCCAATTCTTACACTGGGAAGGAAACAAGCTCCCGGGGACCGGTTTCTGGCATTACAGCCGTCTTCGGCCCAGTTTGCTTGAATCCTGATGGTGCAATGAGCAAGGGTCTCACATCTGAGAATACCCTTCCACGCTTAGGGTGGACAAAAATATTTACAACAAGGGGTGGTGAGGGACAGAGTCTCTGAATTAAGCAGAAAGCTCTCACCCAGTCAAGAGATCAGGGCTAGATCCAACACCGTTTTTTAGCTCACTGCACCATCCCAGTTTCAGAACCTGGCTGTATGCAAATTAGTCTGTTCCTGTCCCAGTGCATGATGGGAACAGGGCAAACCAAACTACAAAAGCCAATTCTTACACTGGGAAGGAAACAAGCTCCCGGGGACCGGTTTCTGGCATTACAGCCGTCTTCGGCCCGGTTTGCTTGAATCCTGATGGTGCAATGAGCAATGGTCTCACATCTGAGAATACCCTTCCACGCTTAGGGTGGACAAAAATATTTACAACAAGGGGTGGTGAGGGACAGAGTCTCTGAATTAAGCAGAAAGCTCTCACCCAGTCAAGAGATCAGGGCTAGATCCAACACCGTTTTTTAGCTCACTGCACCATCCCAGTTTCAGAACCTGGCTGTATGCAAATTAGTCTGTTCCTGTCCCAGTGCATGATGGGAACAGGGCAAACCAAACTACAAAAGCCAATTCTTACACTGGGAAGGAAACAAGCTCCCGGGGACCGGTTTCTGGCATTACAGCCGTCTTCGGCCCGGTTTGCTTGAATCCTGATGGTGCAATGAGCAAGGGTCTCACATCTGAGAATACCCTTCCACGCTTAGGGTGGACAAAAATATTTACAACAAGGGGTGGTGAGGGACAGAGTCTCTGAATTAAGCAGAAAGCTCTCACCCAGTCAAGAGATCAGGGCTAGATCCAACACCGTTTTTTAGCTCACTGCACCATCCCAGTTTCAGAACCTGGCTGTATGCAAATTAGTCTGTTCCTGTCCCAGTGCATGATGGGAACAGGGCAAACCAAACTACAAAAGCCAATTCTTACACTGGGAAGGAAACAAGCTCCCGGGGACCGGTTTCTGGCATTACAGCCGTCTTCGGCCCGGTTTGCTTGAATCCTGATGGTGCAATGAGCAAGGGTCTCACATCTGGGAATACCCTTCCACGCTTAGGGTGGACAAAAATATATAGGGTATACTCAGACATGAGTCCCTTTCTCACTGCTCCATCAGGATTCAAGCAAGCCGGGCCGAAGAAGGCTGAAATGCCAGAAACCGGTCCCCGGTAGCTTGTCTCCTTTCTGGTGAAGAATTGGCTTGGTAGTTTAGTCTGCCCTGTTCCCATGATGCACTGGGCCAGGGACAGACTGATTTGCATATAGCCAGGTTCTGAGCTGGGATGGGGCAGTGAGATAAATAACGGTGATGGATCAAGCCCTGATCTTTGGACTGGGTAAGAGTGGTCTGTTTAACTCAGACACTCTGTTCATCACCAGCCCCTTTTTGTAAATCGGACCCCAAACATTAGCATATATAGATGGATGTTCTATAACTCAGCTGGTGCAGTAATTTAGCCTCAGGACATTCACTTAGAGTGCACATTAGAGAGAGCACAGAGAGGCAACGAAAGGATTAAAAGGCTCAAATACTAAGCAAAGAAATCTATCTGGACTCTTTAATTACGTTTTATCAGATCCTTTAATGGATGCTTGAACCACAAAAACCGTAATACAGTGTAGATGCAGCCAAAGTGTTTCACCCTGAATAGGGATTCCTCAGGGCAATAATAAACTGTACTGCTTCTGGAATGTACTCAGGAATGCACCTGGATTGTTAAGAAGTCTGTGATAAATCACATTGATGAAGTTAAATTCCAGATCGTAAAACCAAATTCATTTCTTGATCCACTAATTCAAAGGAACAGTAGAATGTTCACTGTGAAAGGTGAAACATCTATAGTTTCGTCATCTTAGTGCGAAGTGCTCAGTAAGAACATTTCAAAGGAGAAGGTGTCTCTCAACCCGCCGCTGAAATAGAAAGCTAAAAAGCATGCAAACATAGGGTACAGTCAGGTAGTGCAGCGTTAATTATCCCTTGCTGCCATTTCCCTTTTCTCTCTAATATGGCAAGACATGTTTGCTTACAAACAGCCGCTGCATTCTTGTGTTACCACCAGAGCAAATAACAAGGGGCATCGGAGTTTGACCTTGCCTATGGTGTTCAGACAAAATCCTTGGAAAAGAACAGAACGCAAAAATATTTGCAGGTTCTGGGCGAAAATACAATATGGCACAAAGCGAGTGCATTTATATAGTAATGTGTGTAAAAGAAATGTGTCCTGCACCGTGCACAGTTAGGTTACCATAGGAAAAATTACAATGAGGTATGCAGGAAAAACACACCAAACTCAGACAATTGGTTAAATAAATGCACAAAAATTCATAAGGCCGCTGTCTCTCGATTTCTTGCAGAGTGTGAGTACCACCATCTTTGGGGGTTGAATGCATATATGCCACACTGAGAACCTGAAGGAATAATTAATTAGTGCTCCTTTAGAACCTCTGAAGTTCCTGCTGTAAATGCATTATTTGAATTGTTTTCCAAAATGTGAGAAAGGAATTTTCCTCACAACACTTTACTTTCAAAGTTTATCACTGGGAAAGACTCTTTTTACAATTGGTTTGTTTTTTAGATGATCCATATTAGAAATAGGATTCCTAGTTGACTTAAGTAGTCCCACTCAACACAGTGCATAATCAAGTCTTGACGTTTTTTTCAACTCATTTATTTCTCTTGCCCCAAAAAACTCGCCTGATGTTTCTAGCGTTCTTTCCATGTGTTGAATCCTGCAAAGCTGCTCCCCGCCTTAATATGCATGGAGAGAATTTGACAACCGTACTTTATTGTGCCTTCTCAAATACTAACTTCTCATCATGCAAATGCACAAGAACAAAGTGGTCAGCATGACTCTCCATTACCTTTAAGGTACACACACCATCACACACTGTTAGAAATGGGATCTCTGGTTAACTAAAGCTTGCGCCGGAGCCAGACAGAGACCACCACTCTAGTATGGGCAAGGGAGTTACATGCCAAAGATAACCCCTGCTCACCTCCTTGGTAGCTTGGCACGAGCAGTCTGGCTTATCCCGGAGGCGATGTGTAAAGCGTTTGCGCACGCACACAGCAACAGCATACCAGACACGCCACTAAAGGAACTCCACACAAGGTTATATCAAAAATTGCCTTTGTATTCTCATAACAGATTAGAATAGTAATCACATAATATACATTGTGCCACCTGGCACTAGGTAATATCTACAATGGATTATGTACACCTGACAGGCCCACTGGACCACTGTCAGTACCATCACAAAGTGAACTTAGTAAATGTAGGACATATCATAAAAGGGAAATAACCTTTACAACGACTCATTCACAACGAAGGGCCTAAACCACAACTCCTTAACAACGACTGTACCTGAATCACAAGTCTTTTAACCACTAATGCATTTACAACTACCTCTGGCCAGTAGATGGCACTCTTGGATTGTATATGAAAGATGTATTACTATTGTGCTAAAATGATGGATGGCTGTATTTTATATGATTTTGTAGAGTGAATGGGCATTTTTGGGGTTTAAGGTGGGTATGGTTTTTGGGTGGGAAAGGAAATTTTAGGATTTAGGGTGGGTGTGGGTTTTTGGGATTGCAATGGTAACTTTAGGGTTTAGGGTAGACATGGTTTTTGGGTGGCAAGGTTAATTTTAGGATTTAGGGTGGGTGTGGGATTTTGAGATTGAGAGAGTATTTTTAGGGTGTAGGGTAGGGATGGGTTTTCGGCTGGAAAGGGATTTTTTTCAGGGATTCGGTTGGGTGTGGGTTTTTGGGTGGCAAGGGTAATTTTAGGGTTCTGGGTGGGTATGGGTTTTTGGGTGGTAAGGGTAATTTTAGGGTGGGTATGGGTTTTTGGGTGATAACTATATTTTTAGGGTTAAGGGTGGGTATGGGCTTTTGGGTGGCAAGGGTAATTTTAGGGTTGGTATGAGTTTTTGGGAATGCAGGGGTATTTTTAGAGTTTATGGTGGGTGTAGGTTTTTGGGTAGAAAAGGAATTTGTAGGGTTTAGAGTGGGAATAGGATTTTGGGTGGGAAAGGAATTTTAAAGATGTGGGGTGGGTGTAGGGTTTTTGGGTGGAAAGGAATTTTATAACCCTAATAGTGAGTATAGATGTGTGTGTGTGTGTGTATATATATATAGTGTTAATACTTACAAATATTCACTTTACAATGCATATGTCTTTAGTATGCATGCCTTTACCACGAAATTCAAGTGTTCTACAAGTTCATACAAACCCATTACGCATACATACATGTATATATATATATAATATATATATACATTATTTTACTCGCATAAAACCATTGAAATTCCATATATAGTTAGATGCGCTAACTATATATCGCGCACCCGCAATCCACTGCTGATGATGTCACATATTACATCATTCATGACATGGTCAGTGACATCACTGATGACATCACTGATGACAACATCCAGTGACTGTATGTTTCTGTACAGTTAAAACATGTCTTACATATTATATCATATTATATATGGAATTTCAATGGTTTTATGCGAGTAAAATAAGGTTTTGTAAATGCTAATCCCTAACTATATATGGTTTATAACCTATGGTTTTTTCAGTGAATTTTCAAGGTTTTGTAAATGCAAATTCCTAACTATATATGGTCTATAACCTATGGTTTTTTCTGTGAATTTCATTGGTTTTTTAAAAGCTAACATTTGTAGCTGTAAAATGTATTCTTCTTTAAATCCAAAAATATATTTTAGATGTCTATTGATAATTTTTTTTTTTATATTTTTTTTCTCCGCTTCCGGTAAGCGAACCGGGAAGCTTTCCGTTAGCTCATCTTGATGCCGCGATCTAGTACGCGAACCGGTAAACGTTTCGTTAGCGCAACTGTGACGCGTCGCGGAAGCGCGACGTATCACGTTGTCGCGTAATGCGTCTTATGACGCGCCGCGTTAGCGCTCCCGGAAGTGCTCCGGACCGCGAACCGGAAGCGATCCGAGGCGCGGCGCGCTCCGCGTAACGTGAGCGGAACAGGTCATGTGACTTGTTTAATAAAGTTTTCATTGGTTCATTTCACTTTCGGTTTCCTAATGATGTAAAACTAGGTCATGTGACCTAAAAATAACACTTTTCATTGGTTTAGAACTATTTCTTTTCCCAAATGATGAAAGCCCCCACCTTTTTTCTCACTCTGACTTTCAACTTTGTGAAAGGAAGACCTGATTTTTTTCTGTGATGGCTTCAATAGTAGCTTCAGCTTCTGCACCCCCACCACCACCACCCCCATCTCCTAATAGGAAGAGAGGACCCCCTCCACAATTTATTGGAAACATAGAGGAGGAAGAGGAAGAAGAAGACGGAGAGGAAGAAGAGGGACAACAATTTGTCCAAGAGTTACCCCGGGTATCTCATCGGAAAGAAAGCTTTATATGGCAATTTTTTAGCATTCCTTCTGAAGAAAAAAAAGTCAATGCACGATATGCTAAGTGCCTTATCTGCAAAAAAAAATTATCCCGAGGAACAAATAAAAATACAGTTTTGGAAATCACACAATGCACCGACATATGCAGAGGTGGCATCCAATGAACTACAGTCGTGGAGAGATGCGTGAACTGCAACAAAACCCCCCAACTTCGGTGCCTTCAACATCTTCTGATCTGTCTCCGTCAGTGGCCGAGGCGAACGAAACAGTGCCCAACATCCCAAAAAAATTTGTGCATCTAAAGCTGACATGCTTGTATTGTGGAACACTAATTTCATGCGCTAACATGAGTGTGAAATTGATTAATCTGGCTTTCGAGAAACACCAATGTTCCAAACGCAAGAATTTTTAATTTTTTCTTTTTGCTCCTGTTGAGCCATTTTCAATACCTCTTTCTGTTCATTCCCTTTAAAAAAACAAACAAAAAAAAAAAAAAAAAAGTGTTCAAAAAATCCAAAAAAATGAAATAATGTTCAAAAAAGTAAAAAAAAAAAAAAAAAAAAAAAAGTTCTTTTCAGAACTACCTCCCCTTTTTACAAAAATTGCTAGAAAGTGTAACACTCTGGCAAACTGTTTTTTTTTAGTTCGCTTTCCGGTTAGCTCTCCGGTACGCGAACCGGGAGCTAACCCCAAATTTTTTTTTTTAAAAAAAAAGGAGTAATTACAAGAGAACATGGCTAAGAACTGCTCACAAATGAGGCCTATTTTGAAACATGATGCTTCTTTTGCATTGCTTATGTCTCACAATAGTGATGCAATAACAGAGCAAAAGAGATGTAAAACCATCATAAAATTGTGTCAAACATTTTAAATGATTGTTATAGGATGCAAATAAGATGTGTGCTTTCAAGAGCTTTCTTTGAGGTGAGGCCTATTTCTTTTTTTTTAAAAAAAACAGTACCCAGAAGTACAGCACTGTAAGCATTAAAATTGACACTTACAGAAGACTCAGCTTCTCCATATCTACCTCACATTTCTAAATGTATATCATAAGTACAAAAAGCATAACATTAATTATACATGTTAAATTGTTTATTTTTGCTGTTCTCAGAATGTATCAAATTTCACTTAAATCAGTGACTTGAAGGTATTCATCATGTAACAGCGGGGAAAAAAAAACACAATCAAAATGACTGTGTTTAAAAAACCCATACAAGCTAAGAAATCTGATTTCAAAACTCCTTAAAATTAACTTACTTTCAATAAAGTCGAAGGATCTCCTATGTACAGCGTCCACTCTGTTGTGCTATAAATATTTTCAGCCCGCCACTTTCTGAAAGAAAACCTCCATCGATACGAAAAATATGTTACATAGAAAAAAAGACTTCTCTCATTCTATCACATGTTTCCACTAGGCCAAATCATGTTGCCGCGATTCGCAAGTCTTGTTATTCTTCCAATCAAATCCCGACATTTTCTATTTTTGCAACTTTCAAAAAGAAAACATTTGAGATTATTTTCACAATCCTGGACTACTAATAACTTACTCTTCTTTGTCACTCATGTTCTCCTTTTCCTATGACACTAATACTGCTTACTATGAAGCAGACTTACTTGCATCAAGTTTATATAGTTGGATTTTTAATCTAGACAGCATTGCAGACTTACATTCCCTCTACTTAAAATTTTGGTTTTAAAAACACCAGGTAAGAATTTTTAAGGTCAAACGGCAATTTTTTTTTGAAAGTTACAACGGAATCATTGCAGAATGACCAGCAGTTTCGAGACTTTAAATAAGCTGTATAATGTCCTGATGTTGTTGAAGGACCATCGTGAAAGATAATTGCTACAGTTACAAAAGTCCTTCCTGATATTGAAAGCTGAGAAGCCACAACATTTTTTATTAAAGTTGACAATTTTGATCCATCAGGCCTACATCGTTGAATCATTAAAATGACATACTGGCCATATCTACGTATAAATAATGTTGACATCATTTCAGATTTACATTGGCTACACTCCATGTTGTGATCAGCTGCTTTTACTAGCTTATTAAAGGAGACTGATTTACTATCTGGCAAAGTTAAATATATAAATCTTTCTGAGTCTACAGTAGTAGTACTTGATACCCTACAATTCTCGCAGTCATGCTGCCATTGATAAGAAAGCCCAAACAGGTGATCTACATCTACACCGTCATCTTGCAATACATCAAGCATATACATTAAAAACTCCTGACAATCTTGCTGATTATTTTCAGAGAAGTCTGTTTGCCCTGAACATTCATCTAACAGATAACGAACTTCAGACACACTTTCTACTTTTGTTCGATCACTGCTACATTTCTCGAAAACAGAATTCAATAAACAGCATAAAATTTGTTCTGAATTCAACAGAATCTGTTCTTTTAAACTCTCTAGTGAAAAGAGAACATTAACCACTACATTTGCATAGCAGTTGACACCAGAACTGTTTTCAAATTGAAAACCGACAACATCTTCAACAGAATCCACTTTCTTTCTGGTAACAATTTTCGGTTCATTGACTTTTAGTCTTTTTGCAACAACCTCCCTACTATTACTGATATTTCTACGTTTCCGGCCTACCACACGTTTCTCAAACAAAGGATATTGAGGCAAATGTGGCGCATACTCTCTTCTTAACCTATTGTATTCCTTAACACAATCTAGATCCGCACAAATGTTTGTGACATCACAGTCAATCAAGTACAATCCCGATAAAGTTCTAACTCGTGACAATGCCACATATGCCATACCCTCCTTGAACACAGAACTGCCAATATTCACCAATGCACAGTCTACACTTAAACCTTGCGATTTATGGATTGTCACCGCATATGCCAAGCAAACAGGAAACTGTTTACGGCGAACATATAAGTCTTTAACAAGCAAAAACCTAGCAGAACAACGACCAATTTGCTGTACTTCCTCAATGCCATCAAATTTAATTCTTAAAAATTCTATTCCATCTCTATTTCTGTATTTCTCAAAATCAACAACATTACCCATTGATCCATTTACCAGACCTCTTTCTACATGTAAATTCCTTCTCAAAATGATTCGGCAATTTAAACACACATTCAAAGTCTTTTCAAAACCCGCTGTTTTAGATATAGTCTTCTCTAATGAATCCAATTTTGATTTCAAATTGTCTGATAAAATAATTGTTGATCCCATATGCTCTAATTTGTCGATAGCTTCAAGTTTCACAATCTCTTGCTTTTCTAAATTCAACATTTTGTTGTTGAAAATGGCACATTCTGCAAGAGTTGGCATCAAACATATCCCGGATTTCTTCTCAGTAATTTTCTGAAAAATATTCTCAGGCACAATCTCTTGTTTGGGATATAAATTTGTCAGTAATCGTGCATTTAAAGCTTCTTTCCCATGCTCAGTCACTTTTCCAATTCTAATATCTTGTAGAATATTCTTGTAATCTTCATCCTTTGCCTGACGCATATTTTCATGCAGTTCAGCATAATTGAAGTTTAACCATATATTGACGTTGCCAATGCTCCCTAGGCACTTCCTGGTATCTTCATGCGTGAGTATTTTGAACACAGGTTGACCTTTTACTGGTGTCAGCTGCAGAAGATCTCCGAAAACAATGATGTGTTTGCCACCAAATAACACATCATATTCAGTTTTAAGTACTTCTTGCATTCTCAAATGCACAAAGGCAAGCATGACATTGGAAACCATGCTTACTTCGTCAATGATAAGTAGTTTCATTTTCCTCAAGACTCTTGAAACTTCACAGCAAGCATCCCCAGATAACTTGTTGTATTGTAATTTGTTGTCATGCTCCACCGGCAGCATCAATAGACGATGCAAAGTAATACCTTTAATGTTATGTGCTGCCAGTCCAGTAGGAGCGGTGACAACACAAGACAACGATGACTCAGTCCTTTCCTGCAAATAACAAGAAATTGCTTTAATGAGGAAACTTTTTCCAGTTCCCGCTTCTCCACTCACGTACAGTCGGACAGGCTTCAACGATGTACATGAGCACTCGTTCTTCTCATGACTTAATCCGTGCTCAATTTCCTTGGTAACTTCATCATATATTTTCCTCTGCTCAACGTTGAGTTGTTTTTCCAAGTCTTCTAAGTTAACTAAATCCTCCTGAGCATGTGCCATGGCTCTTTCTACTTAATTCATAGCAGTGGCAGCTTCATTTTCGATAATAGGTCCTCCAAGTGGATCTTGACTCAATGAAACCGAACTCTGACTGTCCTGAGAACTGTCTCTGGCAATCTCGGCTGCAATCGTTGCTTCCTGCTCAATTTCCAAAGTAAGCATTTCTTGATATTTAGGAAAAGCAGGACATTCTATGGACTCCTTGGCTGCATTGAAAGAGTCTTCGTAACAGAGGAAATCTCCAAGCAGTTCCTCTTCTGCACGCCAAGGCTTGAAAAGTTGCAAAAGTGCTAAATAGAAAAACTCCTTTTTTTCTGGAGATTCGCCACTCAATTTTCGATGGTTTACTAATTGGCATTTTCTTTGCTTGACCAGACATCCCTCACTTCCAATTACAGCATACACTCCTTTCTCAATATCTTCTTTGATGTTCCTCTTGAATATATAATTTTGTAGAACCTCATATAGACAAACATTCTCAAGGTGACTGCTTCGATTTGGATAATATGTATCCAACATGTTGGTCTTCAAAATGTCGGTACTGTTTGGCTCCTTTTCCGCCAAATACTCAATTTCCCGGACAGGTTTTAGAACTCGATTTCGCGTTGCAGCAAGACCAAGACTTGCCCAAACGATACTCCTGGATTTGGCATAGAGACTTGCTGAAGACAAGCGGTCAGATCATTCGTAAGCTCCGATTTCTCGATGCGACAACATCTTCAGACTGAAACTGTACAACTTCTTGCTGAGGCTCTTTTCATGGGAAATGTCCTCCCACATATCCTTCAGTTCTGTCTTTTCTTTTTTGGTGATGTAAGATGTCACATACCGAGCCACAGCCATACAGTTGTCAGCCACAAACTGTATATCCATGTTAGCATTCCACATGGACAAAATCACTGGGTTGTAGTCATTGATGTACTTGGACTCTTTGTTCCTTTTCAAATTGTATGTATTCTTGGGTGATTTCCTCGTCACATTATGTCGCAGCGAGGACATCAAACTGTTCACTCTTCCTTTAGAAATCACCGGTCGTGGAAAGTTGAAACGACATTTGGTGTAGAACTTGTCCTTGTTTCTGAATTTACGACGACAGTACTTTCCACAACGATGGCTTTGGAAACGTAGAACTTGTTCTCTTAGGCTTTTCTTCTCCGTTGCATTTGGAACAGCACACGTAGAATACTGTTCTATGAAATTCATCACTAAGTCATCCGGATCTGTTCCAAATTTAGGTGCATCCTTGATCCACAACAACATATGTATATGAGGGGCACCTCTTGCTTGGTACTCCTTTCTCCAGAAGAAATCCAACACCTCTCCAAGAGGTGGATTCTTTTTATTTGTGATGAAAGACATCATAGCTTCAAATCTATGATTGAAGTACCTGCATACATTCACTGGATCCAAAGAACACAGTTCTCCAGGTGTCTTGAATTCAATGTTTTCAATATTTCCATTTGCCTCTCGTAGAAATTCAAGTAAGTCTTCCCAGCCATACTCGGCACAGCTCAGAGTGAGGAACCATGTCGGAGTTCCTAAGTTCCTCAACATACATTTTAAATCACCATGACGACGGTACCAGTACTCATTAGTACCACGCTGACACGCCATGAGATTAATTAAGTGAGAATCCAAAATACTGTCTTGGACATTGACTTTATGCATAAAGTCACTTGCCGAGATGTTTCGCATCTGTATACCACTTTTTAAGATGTGGTTCACTGCATATGACAGTCCAGACAGATCGCTTTCAAACAGGAGATGAAACAAATAGGGAATGCATTGACGAAACCTAGCATCTTCTGCATACAATCGTAAAGTCCGGTATTCAGACGCAGGAATTTGACGAGGTCGCTCATCATATCTTCCTCCTTGACCTGTAGGAAATAGCTGTGGGAAACACCGAGCTTCCAAACTTTCCTCCCAAACACTAATGGGACTCCCTTTGGCTTGTTTCATTTGAAACAACTCAATAGCATTCCCCATGACTTCCTTGGAATGCAAAGGATGAACACTATAATGTTCATATATTTCTTCACTATTAGACACCTCTACTTTCTCAATTTGGCCAGCACACAAAACGCTATCCTCTTCATCACTTACTTCCTCTTCTGCAACATATACATTCTTATAGTACTTATTATTTTTCTTCAAATACAAAGTTGCATTTTTCACTTTCCTAACATCCACTAAATCTTGCCATATTTTCTTATTCTTTGTCGGAACCCCATTAACCAAGATAACCAGAGGTTCCTCTTCCACTTTCTCAACTCCAATTGTGTTAATGTTTTTGTTCAAATCTAGAGGCAAATAAACAACTCTTCCCTTTAATCCTCTCTGTAAATCTGCTGGAGGCAACTTCCCTGTCTTGGGCTCCATTCTTACAATAGCCTGAAAGGGATGGATACTTTGAATCAAAATAGATTCATAAGTATTTAAATCCTTCAATTCTGAAGGTATCTCAACCAATTCCAGATTATTATGAACTGCCCTAGCAGGCATCTGGTTTTGAATTAATTTATTACAACAATAAGTACACACACGTTGATCCACTCCCAAATCAAAACAATTTTCTACCATCAAGTATGTGGCAAAATCCTTCCATTCACTATTATTTTCCCTTTCAGTTTTTGCATATAAATCCACTAACTTAGTCTGATTCTTATAATAAGTGCGTCGACAACATACACAAGTGAAATTAGGCCTCTCACTTGATTTCATCTGAAACGTGGCAATTTCCTTCTGAAAATTATCTGAACTAGAAACCTGTATATTATCTTCAACATAACCCTCTACTTCTGGGTCAATTTGAACATTCTCATCTCTACTACCAAAGTAACAAAAGTCAATTTCTTCACAAATATTCTTCACATCTATTTCAGAACCATGCAAAAGAGCAGCACATAATTGTTTAAGCATAATTGCTGGACTCTTAGCATAATACAACATTCTCACTAATTTTCTCACTTTATTATGATGCACTGCTAGCATCCTGAAATGATGAAAAACACTCTGGCATACTCTCCTGGAAAGACAAGCCAGTGAATGACCACGCAAACCTGTCATTTGTCTCACTCTGCAAGGATCTAAATCTTGCAACAACTTCATTTTCTGCTTCAAACTTTTCTTATTAAATGTCCGTATAAAATCACAAAGCAAATTGATGGAAACCTGTTGCACACTGCAAATAGAACTACACTTCCAAATGTACACAGGACCCTTAGGACGTCTTCCTAAAACCTCATCACTTAGCGCCTCTTCTGTCTCTGTTGTCACAAGTTGTTCTTTTTCAACTGGACAACCATCCTTCACTTCATAAGCTCGACCACTGGTGTCAACTGCAAACACCAAATCATTATCCTGAAAATAACTCTCCTCATTAAAAAATGCCTCACAACTAGAACTATGCATCCATTCTCCGGAAAAAACTTCACAAAAGATAGTACGATTTACTACTCTCTTCCATCTACTTTTAGTTTTGAAATCAGAAATTACCTTGCTTAGTTTCCTAATTCTATTGATTACCAAAATAAACAACTTTCGCTTAATTTCAAAAGCATGATCAATAATTTTCTCTACATTTTTCTTCTTCTTATAAAATGCCGCTTTCTGTTGGCCTTTTTTTTAAATATTTTTCAATAAATTAACTATTATCCTATTACGGAACATTCGATGTCGAATGTCCCTAAACTGTTGTTTCCTTCTACTATCATGCACAGAGTTATCTCTTCCTCTACCAGTAACATTTTTGATGGGTCTCTCCTTTCCATTTAAATTGCTTTTCTTTTTGAGGACTGAAACATTTTTTGGAGAAATACTTTTTTTATGACAAATATTTCTTAAGAATGATTTCGTGCTCTTACCCGGACCTTTCTTGGTGTTTTGACAAGTATTTGGGGAAGAGGACTGCTGCAATAAAACATCATCCTGCTGTCTTTGACGTTTTCTCGCCTTTCTTATTCTATTTTTGGTAGGCATTTTCCAAACTATGAAAGAATCTGCAGTTGAATCTGTGGAAAAATGTATTAAAAAATGTTATTAACCACTATTACCAAACAGTAAATGAATAACAGTCATCTAAAACTTAATGCCCTACTAATTATTTAACATAGCAAATCTTTTGCACCAGCACTGCATCACAAAAATGACACTCAATGGTACAAAACAGGCATAGAACAATCATAAATCTCTCCCTAATATTTTAAATGATTAATTCAGGATGACGATAAGATGTAGCTTATCTAAAGGTTTGTTTAGGCCCAGATAAACATTGCTATTAGCAAGGTTTATCACAAATGCGATAAAAAACGGCCGCAATGCATGAATATCGCTGAAAAGTCAGCGATATTCATGCATTATCCAGCAAATGCTCTTAGCCATGTTATCCACCTTCCATTGAATAACATGGCTAAGAACTGCTCGCAAATGCAAAAAAAAACGGCCACAATGCAAGAATATCGCTGAAAAGTCAGCGATATTCATGCATTTTCCAGCAAATGCTCTTAGCCATGTTATCCACCTTCCATTGGATAACATGGCTAAGAACTGCTCGCAAATGCAAAAAAAAAACGGCCGCAATGCATGAATATCGCTGAACAGTCAGCGATATTCATGCATTTTCCAGCAAATGCTCTTAGCCATGTTATCCACCTTCCATTGGATAACATGGCTAAGAACTGCTCGCAAATGCAAAAAAAAACGGCCGCAATGCATGAATATCGCTGAACAGTCAGCGATATTCATGCATTTTCCAGCAAATGCTCTTAGCCATGTTATCCACTTCCCATTAAATAACATGGCTATGAACTGCTCAGGGCCCCATGAGGAACCCTATCCATTTTAAAAGGAAAACATAACATCAAAGACACTCAAATGCCTTATGAATATGGCCCAAAACAACCTATGAAGCTCTAACAGTACATATCCAGAAATGTAATTGATTTCAAAATTCGTTTTTAAACACAGCATATAAATCAATTGTATACCTGCATTCATGAAGAAATGACTGAAAATGTCCTTGAGACACATGAAAGTGTTTTCTGGAATGCCCTAGCACCATTTTTGGGACACTATTAACATGGCTAGGTAACTCCCATAATCAAAATCTAAATTTGCCCAGCGCAAGTGGGAGCGTATTTACAAGACACTTGCCCCATGAAGAACACTTTCCATTTAAAAAGGTAAACCACAATGCAAGAATATCGCTGAAAAGTCAGCGATATTCATGCATTTTCCAGCAAATGCTCTTAGCCATGTTATCCACCTTCTATTGGATAACATGGCTAAGAACTGCTTGCAAATGCAAAAAAAAACGGCCGCAATGCATGAATATCGCTGAACAGTCAGCGATATTCAAGCATTTTCCAGCAAATGCTCTTAGCCATGTTATCCACCTTCCATTGGATAACATGGCTAAGAACTGCTCGCAAATGCAAAAAAAAACGGCCGCAATGCATGAATATCGCTGAACAGTCAGCGATATTCATGCATTTTCCAGCAAATGCTCTTAGCCATGTTATCCACTTCCCATTAAATAACATGGCTATGAACTGCTCAGGGCCCCATGAGGAACACTATCCATTTTAAAAGGAAAACATAACATCAAAGACACTCAAATGCCTTATAAATATGGCCCAAAACAACCTATGAAGCTCTAACAGTACATATCCAGAAATGTAATTGATTTCAAAATTCGTTTTTAAACACAGCATATAAATTAATTGTATACCTGCATTCATGAAGAAATGACTGAAAATGTCCTTCAGAGTGTCCTTCCAAAGTGTTTTCTGGAATGCCCTAGCACCATTTTTGGGACACTATTAACATGGCTAGGTAACTCCCATAATCAAAATCTAAATTTGCCAAGCGCAAGTGGGAGCGTATTTACAAGACACTTGCCCCATGAAGAACACTTTCCATTTAAAAAGGTAAACATAACATCAAAGACACTAAAAGGCATTCTAAATATGACCCCAAACAACCTATGAAGCTCTAGCAGTACATATCCAGAAATGTAATTGATTTCAAAATTTGTTTTTAAACACAGCAAATAAATAAATCTTTTCTCACCTTAGCAAATACTTTTTAAGTTTTGAAAACAGTCTCAGAAATACACCAAATTGTCTTCAGCAGAAGAAAAACGATGCACTCCAGAGGCTGCAGCTATTGAAAGCACAGAAAAAAAGATATTCATTTCACATATCTCTCATATTAGCCAATCATAACTCTTCCCTCACTTTTTTCAAATCAAAACCCTTCCCCCCTCTGCCCTCTCTGCCTTTTTTCCATAGCAACCACCTCCTGGAAGACCTCTCATGTTTGCAAATTCACACAACAATGTTTCAATTGAACTCTGAACTCTCAGTGCACCTGCGTATCCAGTGCAATCTTTCATTAAATGTTTCTTCCTTGACCATTCAAATTACATCTTTCAAAGAACACATCCATGCACCCTAACTTTCTGTTTTCAGAAATGGAAATGCACCAATCACTGCTAATGATTCATTAGCATTGGAAATCCACAGTTTTTTTTCTTTACAAACTCCTACTGTTTCAACTGCCCTTTCATTACCACACTTCATCTGACTGCAGAACAACCTTCTCCCACCATGTTTAAGGTCTGGATTGTTGGACATAGTTACATCCACTGGGCTCAAAGGTATGCTGAGAACAGAAATTTACACAACCTCAATTTACAGGATGTGGAAATTAAGTGGTTGGGCCAAAGAGGATTAAAATGTCACCAATTGATACCATTGGTGAAAACCTTTATGCATTTGCCAAAACCTGACCTGTTAATAGTGCACTGTGGAGGTAATGATTTGGGCACTTTGACAGGGGTAGGTCTGGAAATGCTTTTAAAGGACACCTTGGAGCAATTAATGGCACTTTTTCCTCAAACTGCTTTGGTATATTCCAATATATGCCAAAGACAGAAATGGAGGTGGTCCAACCAATTTTCTCCACAAATTGAGAAAGCGAGGAAGCATGTAAACAAATCTGTTTCAGCTTTCATGAGAGACCATGGAATGGGCTCTCTGTACAACAATAACTTGCGTTACTACATGCAAGATATCTACAGAGGAGATGGAGTTCACTTCTCAGATGAGGGCAACAGAATTTTCATTCTGAATTTAAGACTGTGCATTGGTACCTACTTATAAGTACCTAAATGTACCATAAACCCAAAAGCTCTTCTCAGAGCTACCCTTCATTTGATCACACACTTTTATTATTTTTTTTCTAACTTTTTTCTGTAATTTTCAACAAACTACGCTCAAAGAGCGCTATCCGGTACGCGAACTGGAAGCTAACCGCGCAAAATTTCAAAAAAAAAGTTTTTTCTTCGCACATATAGTCCTCCTCAGCCACCCTCAGAAAACGTAGGGGGGCAAACTACTTGTACCATGCCCCCTTCTACCCATTCAGAACATTATTTACCCTCCATTTTATACCTTGATTCGACCGAAACACAAAATGGTGGACTCCCGTTACGCTCCTAGTTCGCGGACCGGACCGCTTTCCGGGAAGCGGTCCAAAAAAAAGGTGGGAAAGTAATTTATAGAAAAACGACTGGAGACACTCTCACCAAATATAAATTAGCTCATACTACATAACAATCCCTTTCATTCTCACAAATTTGATTGAAATTTAATTTAGCCATTTAGCCTGTAGACCTCTCCAAGTACCGTGAGGTAAATTAATTCACAAAACACATCTGAAGTGTTAGAATTGACAACCAATGAAAATGTTACTTTCATTTTCTACTTTTATTACCTGACATTTGATTGGTTATATACTTGAATATATATAAAGGAAGAGAAGGAAACACAGCCATTTTGACTGCTACTTCTTGTTGTACATTACAATTGAATTATCACTAAACTCTTCAACTTGTTTGTAAAGGTAAGTTGTTATTTTTAAAACTGAAGTATATTGAAGACTATAACTTAATATAGTAGACTTTTTCTGCTAGATATACACTATCCCTCTGTACTAGTAATGTATTTAGATAGACTTCTCTGTTATAGTTATGAATGGAGTTAGACTTGTCTTGGTTAAATCACATACACTTTTTTATAGTCCTATTTCCACTCTGATACTATACACTGCCAAAAGATAAATTCACTGATAAAAAATGACTATCTAAAATTAATCCCAACAGTGCCCTATCTCTACTAATATATATTGTTTTAATCCAAATTTCAGGCAAAATGGAAGGCGAAAACCAAGTTTCTTTTGAAATGGACCTGCAAGAGAGCAGCCAGGAATTGATTGAACAAATTGACATGGAATTTATGGATCAAAGCATAGATAATGAACTGCTGCAATGTGTCCAAGCAGTAGATGCCCTCCTTGCAAATGAGGACATTTTACAACCTCACAGCTTGCAAACAATATTTCAAGAAAATAATGACATTTCAGACACTGAAATGTTAGAAAGTTTAATAAATTATGAAAAACAATAAAAATTAAAAAAAAATTAAAAAAAAAGAAAACAAAAAAAAAACAAAAACAACAAAAAAAACAACAAACAATTAACATTTAGTCTTTGAAAAGTATATCATTCTATTATCCTTAAAGTACGCTGCCTAGAACGCTTTCCGGTTCGCGTACTAGGCGCTCATCGCGAAAAAAAAAAAAGAAAACATTTTTTTGAACCCTGCTGGGCCCTTTTAAAACCTCCACATAAAACCTAGGGGGTCAGGGAGGATCTACTATGCCCCCTTATGGAAATTTCCCCCTTTGTTTTGGCCTCCTCTTATCTCTCGATCCTACCGAGAGACAAGATGGCGGCCGCACCGGACTGTTTAGAATGTTGACAGACACCGAAGAGCCAATCAGCTTTCCGTGCGCAAAGTTCCGTTACGCGAAAAGTACGCGAACCAGATCGCTGCCCGGAGCGCTGTTACAGATATATATCTTGATTTAAACGTTAATTTCTCAAAATCCACTGGAGCACATATATTGAGACCTAGCAAAGGCACATCGGACTAACAGTCCCTACAATTTTGCCAAGTTTCGTGCAAATCCATTCAGCCGTTCGAGCTAAAAGTGAGTCCAACCGCCCTATGGAAAACTCAATGTTAAAAACGCGTTTTGGGACCCCCCTTTTTTCTCAACCCCCCCTTGATGACCCCCCCCAAATTTCCTGGAGCTGCTCAGAAACAAAATGTGCCATTTTCCTGAAAATTTCAACCGATTCCGCCCACAAACGCCAAAGTTATTAGACATAGAATTTTCAGAAATCCCATAGGGAAAAAATCCTAACTATATATACCTACTGGCGACCGCCAGTAGGTAATATAAATATATATATATATATATATATATATATATATATATATATATATATATATATATATATATATATATATATATATATATATATATATATATATATAAATATATCAAAGCAAAACCCTTTCAGGCTTAGAGTGACGCATAATTTAAGCAAAAAAGAAGGAGAGAACTCTGGGTAGTTCTCAAGTTTTGGTGGAAAGCAGCTCCTGGTAGAGCACTCTCAACACCAGCGACACTCTAGATCTGCTCACCTCAAATGTCTGTTTTTCTATCAAAGTTCTTAAGCATAGTATTAGCACAGTGCTATCCACGCCGAGATAGAAAAGGACAAAGTCTTTTGCCATTTATACAGCAAAGTCTTTAAGCATAGGACTAGCACAGAGCCGTAAAATGACAAAAGCCATTCATCACTCCAGGCACAGTATTACAGCTTTAAATTGGCAAAATGCCAACTCAAGCCAACCTGAAATTAATGAAAGCAACCCCTGACACAGTGTTTCGCTCTCTCTCTCTCTCTATATATATATATATATAGATGATGCATTCTGGGAGCTGTATGTCTCACAGCACTGCAGCAGGTGAGCGATCACAAGGCAGGGGAGGTGCTTCCTCTCTGAAGTGGGAGGTCTGCAGATGGATTTAAACGGGAGGCGTGGGGCTGTTTGTTGGTGCAGCAGCGGCATCTGAGGAAGACTGTCAAGTCGAAATGCATTATGCCTTACCTGCGTGTCCAATAAAGGCTGGTTTCCTGAGTTCCTCGTGTGGCCTCTTCCTACAGTTTTGCTGGAGGGTTTGTGGACATTTACAGCGTCAGCCAGAGACGCTTCAAGAGGCTCCATCTTTCAAAATTGGCTGTGGCTTTACTGGCGTCTGCGGAAGCAGCTTCTTCTTTGTACCCGAGTTATCGGATAGTTTCAGCCAACCTCTCCAGCACAAGTCAAGCAGGGTTGCTGCCTGCCGGCAGCTTGTGACTACACGGCTAGGTTTGGATATTATTTCAGCCTATGACTTTACAGACTTGTGCTGTGGCGGTTGAGATGTTTTACGGGGACCCAGGGACGCCCGAGGACATTACTTGCACCAGCCACAGCGCGCCTCGCTCTGCAGTGCGCCATTTCCACATGGATTGCATTACTTTATTCCCCTCGCAACACTAACCCAGAGATGATGCATTCTGGGAGCTGTATGTCTGACAGCACTGCAGCAGGTGAGCGATCACAAGGCAGGGGAGGTGCTTCCTCTCTGAAGTGGGAGGTCTGCAGATGGATTTAAACGGGAGGCGTGGGGCTGTTTGTTGGTGCAGCAGCGGCATCTGAGGAAGACTGTCAAGTCGAAATGCATTATGCCTTACCTGTGTGTCCAATAAAGGCTGGTTTCCTGAGTTCCTCGTGTGGCCTCTTCCTACAGTTTTGCTGGAGGGTTTGTGGACATATATATATATATATATTCACAGAAAAAAACATAGGTTTTAGGCCATATATAGTTAGGAATTTGCATTTACAAAACCTTGAAAATTCACTGAAAAAACCATAGGTTATAGACCATATATAGTTAGGAATTAGCATTTACAAAACCTTATTTTACTCACACAAAACCATTGAAATTCCATATATAGTTAGTTGCACTAACTATATATCGCGCACCCGCAATCCACTGCTGATGATGTCACATATTACATCATTCATGACATGGTCAGTGACATCACTGATGACATCACTGATGACACCATCCAGTGACTGTATGTTTCTGTAAAGTTAAAATATGTCTTACATATTGAAGAATGAGTGGATGTGTAAGTGTCTGGATGAAGGATTTAGTAGGTGCATGACTGACTGTATGAGAGAGTGATTAAATGTGTCTCACTGAGAGCATGGGTTAGTGACTAAACTGTCTTAATTTGTGCATCATTATGTCTGTTGTTCTGTAAACTGCTGCATGTGTTGATCAGTAGCTAGATGATTAACTATATGGGTTATTGATTGGTTGCCCAAGTATTTGTATGGGAGACTGAGTGTGTGTGTGGGTGGCTGGGAGGTGTATGACTCTGTACATAGATGTGTGAACAGTTGATTCACTAGATGTATGGTTTCAAAAGTGCATGTGGAAACAGCTCTATGGGAGGTTAACTGTGTGCATGAGTGTATTGGTGAGTGAATGGATATCTCAGTGCTACATGTCAAAGTAAGTACATATGTAAAACACAGTACATGTGAGAGTTGACATATATAAATAACTGTGCATAAGAGCCAGTGAATGTGTGAGTGGCTGTATGGATCATTGTGAACTTGTATCAGGGATTGTATAAGAGAGAAAATATGTGTTAGTATATGTTTGAATAAGTAAAGTTTGTATAACTGTATAGTTGAGGAAATGGAGGTGTGATTGATTGTTTGCATGACTGACTAGTTGTGTGAGTAACTCCATGGATGAGTGACAGTCTGTGGGTGTCTGTTTACACTGATTGTATCTAAGGTTATATTAGAGTCTGAAGAGGTTCATTGTATTATCACATGAATGATATCATGAGTGATGTCACCAGTGATTTCATTTGAGATGTCATTAGTGACGTCATCAGTGATGTCATTTGATATGTCATCAGTGATGTCATCAGTGATGTCATTTGAGATGTCATCAGTGATGTCATCAGTGATGTCACTGACCATGTCATGAATGATGTAATATGTGACATCATCAGCAGTGGATTGCGGGTGCGCGATATATAGTTAGTGCAACTAACTATATATGGAATTTCAATGGTTTTGTGTGAGTAAAAAAAGGTTTTGTAAATGCTAATTCCTAACTATATATGGTCTATAACCTATGGTTTTTTCAGTGAATTTTCAAGGTTTTGTAAATGCAAATTCCTAACTATATATGGCCTAAAACCTATGGGCATATTTTCAAGGGGGTTTATCTCCGCTTTTTTGGCTTTAAAAGCCAAGAAAGCGGAGATAAAATTATCTCCCTATTACCAAGCTGTCGCTAACACCAGTTAGCGACAGCTAGTAGGAGATAGCGACCATCTTGGGCCCCACTTTGCATGTCAGTGATATTTATCACTAATGAGATGCAAAGTGGGCGTGCCAAGATGTTAGAGACTGAAAACAGTCGCTAACATCGCTATCTCCTATTACCAACTTTTGGAGATATTCGCGCTAAGCGGGAATATCTCCAAAAGCTAACACCTGCCCTGAGCAGTTCTTAGCCATGTTATCCAATGGGAGGTGGATAACATGGCTAAGAGCATTTGCTCGATAATGCATGAATATTGCTGACTTTTCAGCGATATTCATGCATTTCGGCCGTTTTTTATCGCATTTGCGATAAACCTTGTTAATAGCAAGGTTTATCTGCGATAAAAATCGCCGATGTGCGGCGATAATTTTTGTCTCTAAACAAGTTAGAGACAAAAATTATCGCTAGTTGTTGGTAATATGCCCCATGGTTTTTTCTGTGAATTTCAATGTTTTTTTAATACCAAATATCAAATGCTGTCAAATGTCAAGTACATGATAGGTAAAAACATTTTCGTGTTTATGCACGCTGATGTGCTTTGAACGCTGCCCCTCCTCCCCCCCCCCTCTTTTCTCTTAGCAGTACTCTCTCTTTGCAGATAGTGAAGGGTAGTTAACGCAGGCCTTTGCCCCCGTTGTAATCCGTCGTGCCTGCTTCTCTCTCTATTTGATTGATTGCTATTCAAGCATTTACTGCTTTAGAATTGGTTCTCTTTGGTTCATTCTGTATTTACAAACAAGCACAGAGTCGCAATACTCTGTTTAGTCTTTGCAGATAGTGAAAAATAGTAAAAAAAAACAAAAGGAATCGAGCAAAATCAGTAGGCCACTAACGGGATCTGTTTTTGACCTCGCTAAAATAGAAACATTAAGAACAACCCCTCATGAGAAATACGAAACTAGTAAGATGAACTTAGCTCCACACCATGATGGCTGCAAGACAGCTCGACTCCGTCGCCCACCCCACCCCACCCAAAATAACGACAAACCCTATGCAAATATTATAAATATATACAACACACCAGCAAAGTAACAGGGTAAAACATTTTATTAAATAACTATTTACATAACTATTTTATACTTTTTGTTGCCGGATCCGGCTAGCTCAATCGATCGAGCATGAAACTCATGCACTCTGATAGCAAGCGCTGCTGCTGATGCTATGCAGACCAAAACTGGTTTTCAGTTTGTACATTCTTCTAGATTTTTCCATCCAAGGCTGGTTGAGTTAGTAGAACGATGGCTTCAGATTTTCAACATACGGTGTGGTGGCGCGGACTGGGAGGGGGCGCATGGCTCCTGCCCCCTCCCCAAGTAAGATTTTCATACGTGAGTGTGCGTTCATGGTTTTGGTCCCTGAGTTGCTTCGATGTCACTGCCATGCTCAAATGGCATAAGTTCTGGATGTTGGGTGCCATAGTTCAGAGTTCTGAGCAGCGCTTGTAACACTGTCTGAAGCTTATTTGCACCTACTGCAGCTTCACTATTCTCAAAGTAAGAGAGGGCCGTTTGTGGACCTGACTGCATTTGAAAACAATGTGCTATGGTACCTCCCTAAACCGCTTGACAGAGGCCCCCGAGGGGCGGTGTGATGGCATGGACTCGGAGAAGACGCTTGGCTCTGACCCCCTCCCCAAGTCTTATAGCACTGGTCTAGCCTGAGATCGCCCCCGACATAGGCGGCCGGCTCCCGGGGTCCGGCGGAACTTTTTGCCTTTTGATGACTCTTCCATTCTGGACCTTGTCCCACAGTCCGTTTGACCTGAAGACACGCTGAAGTAGGGCGCCCCTTTACCGTTTCAGTTGCCATTCCGCCCGCTTTTGCTACACTGTGCCTCTTCCGTCATTCAGCTTTTTACCGCCCGCTCTTGCGACTACAGCGTCTTGCTCACCATGTAGTTGAGTTGCTCCCGCTCTTGCGATGCAACGATAGGCGGCTGCCACAGGACTCTCAAAATGGCGGCCGGCTCTTCAGATTTGGGCGTGGTCCACTAAAATGGCCCTGGGACACCTTGGAACTCGGACGCTTGCCTGATAGGGCTTGGGTCCCATTCTCGAAAGCGTCCCCTCAGCCTTGAAGATTCTACAAAAGTCTTGGGGGCCCCCGACTCCCGCAGGCTTCTGGTGGGGAGCGGCTGCCATGATTGCTCGTGGAATGGCCATGACTGAGCTACGAGATGGTGGTGCTCTCATGCTGACGCCAGCTTCAGTCTGAAACATCCAGAAACACTGTAGACTACCAATTCGATCAGTTCCGGTAGCGCCCCAACATGACCCGGTAGAGAAGAACTTGCCCTCCCCTCTTTGACTGATGGTTCTTGTTGCCTGTCCCTTCTGTTGTCATTTAACAGAACTTTTTAGAAAGCTGAAAGGGGTTGTGTTCCGAACGCTGGTTGGTGGAGACATTTTGACTATATTCTGGACCTACGTTGTCGCGTAATGCGTTATATGACATGCCGCGTTAGCGCACCCGGAAGTGCTCCGGTGCGCGAAGCGCAGCTTCCCGGAAGCGATCCGGGGCGCGGCGCGCGGCGCGCGGCGCGCAGCGTGTAACGTAAGCATAACAGGTCATGTGACTTGTTAATAAAACTTTTCATTGGTTCATTTTACTTTTGTGATTTGAATGATGAAAAGCTTGGTTATATGACCTAAAAATTACGCTTTTTATTGGTTTCGAACATTATTTTTTCTTAAACATATATGTTATAATGTTCCAGGCTAATGTACTTTCCCGGAAAATTTACAACTGTCCTGCAAGTAAAATATATTCCTTTTTCGAGAAAAAGGGCGTTTCTTCGTCCCATGACGGAGCCGTTGAGTAAAAGAGGCTCGGCCTGCTGTCTTAGTCGCCGATACGCCTGATTATCAGATTCTTATCGATCACTTTATGTTGCAGGAGTGGAAAACACAACTGCCCTTGACCATTTATCTTTACTCCGTTCCTGCGTATTATACCTTTTATCCGTCATGTAATTGGACTGCTTTATTTCACTTGCCTTTTACTGATTCGAAAACAGTGACTAAAATTAAAAACTTTACCAATGTAAATACTACTACCATGTTTTGTTTTAAAAACCTTTATTGTGAAAATGTCAGTATACAAATACGGGCCTATAACCACGTGGGCCGGCCACGGAGCAAACTGAAATCGTATATGATGAGGAGACATTTACATTGTAGAAGAACGTAACGAGCGGGCCATTAGGTTGCAAGAACTAAGGTGTCTAACAGTTGCGGAATCGGTGGACGTACATTTTGTAATTAAAATACGACAGGGCCACTTTCAATAAAATTATCTAGATATACATTTGCGGGCAAGTACCATGGGTGACGTTAATTCAAACTTTCAATAGTACAGTAATCAATAACACATCAGAACTTAATATCAATACGGATGTCGAAATATTCAATCAATTCTCGTCCCCGCCCGCCATGAGCATCAAAACTGCATTCATATCTTGTGATATCAAAGTTGTTCAACCAGTACACAACAAGGAGTTACGAGTACCATTTATACCGGTGCCATTTTGGGCGAGGCCGGGCAGGTCCAGGATATAGTCAAAATGTCTCCACCAACCATCGGCCAGACCAGAACCCCTTTCGGCCCTTTATGCTACAAGATAATGTCTTCCATTCAGAAAATATTGTTGGCAGCATTTTGAAAGGAAAGATAAACAGCCGTTCTCCTAGTGAGTCTCACATTGTTACATTTAGGAAGAATGTTGAAGAGTAGTATGTTGAAAATCTGAAGCCATTGTTCTACAAACTCTCAACCAGCCTTGGATGGAAAAAAAAATCCTGAAGAATGTACAAACTGAAAACCAATTTTTGTCTGTATAGCATCAACAGCAACGCTTGACTCAGCTTTGTGTGAAGCCGCCATTTTGATTCAATCAATAACGTCCCCCTGCACACATTCAGGGACCTGGTCGTGTCTTCAGGTCAAATGGACTGTGGGACAAGATGCAGAAAGGAAAAGGAAAAAAGTTCCGCCGGACCCCGGGAGCCGGCCGCCTATGTCATGGGCGATCTTTGGCCACACCAGGGCGATAGTGAAGCTGCAGCAGGTGCAAATGAGCTTCAGACAGTGTTACAAGCACTGCTCAGAACTCTCAACTATGACACCACCTCGGTGCCATCCGGATCTTGGCGCCTTGTGCTGGTTCCGGCCTATTCACACATCGGTCCGCTACTGACACCACCTCACAGGCCAACGGGGCACCCCACGCCGACTTTCGGCGCAGCATTGTAGGATGGCCACACCAGAGCAGCAACTTGCTAAACACCACCTCGGTGCCATCCAGATCTCGGCGCGTTGTGCTGCCTTCGGCCTACTGTAGCCGCAAGTGCGGACGCAACTCAACTGGATAACGAGTGAAACACCAAGGGGCGCCCCACTGCAACCGAGGAGCCTCCATCTTGGGGGCGACGCACAGCATCACCAATGCAGTCAGATCCTCAAACAGCCCCCACTGACTGACGCGACCTCACAGGCCAATGGGGCGCCCCACGCCGACTTTCGGCGCAGCATTGTAGGATGGCCACACCAGTGCGGCAACTTGCTGGACACCACCTCGGTGCCATCCGGATCTCGGCGCGTTTGAGTCACTGTGCCGCAAGAACGGGAGAAACTCAGCTGGACACGCCGTCTTTCGGCGCAGCATTGTAGGATGGCCACACCAGTGCGGCAACTTGCTGGACACCACCTCGGTGCCATCCAGATCTCGGCGCGCTGTGCTGCCTTCGGCCTACTGTAGCCGCAAGTGCGGACGCAACTCAGTTGGACGGCGAGTGAAACGCTAAGGTGCGCCCCACTGCAGCCGAGGAGCCTCCATCTTGGGGGAGACGCACAGCCCCCACTGACTGACGCGACCTCACAGGCCAACGGGGCGCCAAAACGCCGACTTTCGGCGCAGCATTGTAGGATAGCCATACCAGTGCAGCAACTTGCTGGACACCACCTCGGTGCCATCCGGATCTCAGCGCGTTGTGCTGCCTTCGGCCTATTCGCACATCGGTCCGCTACTGACGCCGCCTCACGTGCCAACGGATTTTCTACGCTTTTTATAGCCCCATGCCGCATAACAGGTCATGTGACTTGTTTATAAAACTTTTCATTGGTTCATTTTACTTTTGGTATCCTAATGATAGAAGGCTTGGTCATATGACCTAAAAATAACACTTTTCATTGGTTTAGAACATTTTTTTTTCCCAAACGATGAAAGCCCCACCTTGTTTCTGGATGTTTCAGACTGAAGCTGGCGTCAGCATGAAAGCACCACCATCTCGTGGCTCCGTCGTGGTCATTCCGCGAGCAATCATGGCAGCCGCTCCCCACCGGAAGCCTGAAGGAGTCGAGGGCCCCCAAGACTTTTGTAGAATCTTCACGGCTGAGGGGACTCTTTTGAGAATGGGATCCAAGACCTAGCAGACAAGCGTCCGAGTTCCAAGGTGTGCCAGGGCCATTTTAGTGGACCAGGCCCAAAAGGGAAAGAGCCTGCCGCCATTTTGAGAGTCCTGTGGCAGCCGCCTATCACTGAACCGCAAGAGTAGGCGCAACTCAGCTGAATGGCGGATTTTGGCACAGTGTACCAAAAGCGGGCGGAATGGCAACTGAAACGGTAAAGGGGCGCCCCACTACAGCACACGAGCCGCCACCTGGGGAGGCCCGTTCACGCCGCCTCTCCCCCCCCCCCCCGGGGCGCCCCACGCCGTTTTTCGGAGCAGCATTGTAGGATGCCAAAACCAGTGAGGCAACTTACTGGACATCACCTGGGTGCCATCCACATCTCAGCGCGTTCTGCTGCCTTGGGACTATTCGCACAACAGACCGCTACTGACGAGGCCTCCCCGCGCACCCCCCGGGACGCCCCACGCCGTTTTCGGAGCTGCATTGTAGGATACCAAAAACCAGTGCGGCACCCAGGTAACATCACCTGGGTGCCGTCCAGAACTCAGCACGTTGTGCTGCCTTGGGACTATTCGCACAAAACACAGCTACTGACCATTGTTGCTTCTTTTTTCAAAAAAATGTTTAAATGTATTTACTGTTTTTGTTGCGTTCTATATATTTATAAGTTATTAAAGTGTTATAATCCTACTACTTTGTTGGAGTATATTTTTAATGTGACACATAATTGTAAAAACTTTGATGTACAAAGAGGCATCCCTGGAATCTTCCGCTTCAGGCTCGGACCCACACACCCTCACAGTGAGAATCCCCTCCCCAAGCACAATACAGGATGGTTACCAGATAGTAGGAACCCGTATGGTGTGACGGATCTCATGGGGTGGGGGCCTTCATCTACTGTAACTCCTTTGAAGAGGGATGATTCTCATACATGCCAACATTTCAGAAGAGCAAAGTGGGAGATTTAAAAAAAAAATCGGGAGAATGGGGCCTTGAATCGGGTTATTGTCATGTGTGGGCTTTGGAAGTGTGCTGCTGCAGGATCGGACATTTCAAACTCAAATGCACGTTCTTTTTCTTACCTTTCCGAAGCATGGAGCGCAATAGCAGGCAGAGAAAGGGTGATGCAAGTGTTGAACACTGCCTGGCCTGGCAAGTTGCTGGCAGTGCCCCCCCCGCCCGCTCCTGAAACAGGGCACACACACCGCCGCCCCGAGTACTTCACAGATCTTTAAAAGACCATGTGCTTGTTAATGAGGCTTAAATGGTTTATCACCCCTTCTAGAGCCCCTGCATCGGCCCTCTGACGTTTCCTGGAAGAATTAGCACGTAACACAATACCAAGCCCTGTCAGCTGAAACCCCCGAGGAATCGGGTTTTTGCTTGCAGGAATCGGGAGGCGGGAGACTAGCACTGAAATCGGTAGTCTCACGCCTGAATCGGGAGGGTTGGCATGTCTGGATTCTCTACAGCTGGGGCCATAAACTACATCCGCAGGGCTAGGTGATAGCCTGGGACCGGCCTGGACAATCGGACACAGAGGAAGAGGAGTGTCAGAGGATGCGGTAGTGAATAGGGTGAAAGGGAGGTGTCGGGCGGGCACAGGGTGTGATTCTCAGAGAAGAACAGCGCAGATGGGGGGAGGTTTATGGCCCATGCATGAGAGAGAGAGCGGGGGTGACCAGTGCGTGGGGGAGATGCTTGCGAGGGTGGGGAGCCGTGCTGAGAATCGACGGCGTGCAGAGAGTGGGTCTGGTCAAGGCATCTAAAATGGCTGCCGTGCACGACAAAATTGTGGCATTGGAAAAAAGGCAAGATGACGCAGACAATGTTTATCAATAAGGATTAATTTATAACAAAATATTTTATCGCAGTGACAAATTGGCGGTCAACACTTCCTGATTTCCATCGAATTGAACGTTAACAGACGTCACGCAGCAAAAAAAATAAAACGCTCACGCACAGCCTCTGGAAGACATGTATCAACATATATGAGCCTCCTCAGCCACCCTCAGAAAACATAAGGGGTCAGGATACGTCTCCCGTACCCCCTTATACCCTGTAATTTAATTAAAACGAAACACAAAATGGCGAATTCCCGTTTCGCTACCAGTTTGCGGCCCAGTTCGCGGCCCGGGAAGCGCTTCTACCGTGAAAAATCAAATTTTTTTTATCTTCCCCAGGGGACCCTTTAATAACCCCAACATCATTCCTAGGGGGTCAAGAGGGGTCTACCTTGCCCCCTTTCATTAAATTCCCCCTTCGTTTTTCACCTCTTCTTGTCTCTCGATCCTACCGAGAGACAAGATGGCGGCCGCTATGGACTGTTTAGAATGTTGACAGACACCGGAAAGCCAATCAGCTTCGCTACGCAAAGCTCCGTTACGCGAAAAGTAAGCGAACCGGAGCGCTACCCGGAGCGCTGCTACAGATATATATCTTTTTTTGAACGTTAATTTCTCAAAATCCACTGAAGCACATATATTGAGACCTAGCAAAGGCACATCGGGCTAACAGTCCCTACAATTTTGGCAAGTTTCGTGCAAATCCATTCAGCCGTTCGAGCTAAAAGTGAGGCCAACCGCCCTATGGAAATTAACATGGGAAAAACGCGTTTTGGGACCCCCCTTTTTTCTCGGCCCCCCCTTGACGAAACCGCCCCCAAATTTTCAAGGGCTGCTCAGAAACAAAATGTGCCATTTTCCTGAAAATTTCAGCCGATTCCGTCCACAAACGCCAAAGCTATTAGACATAGAATTTTCAAAAGTTCCATAGAGAAAAAATCCTAACTATATATACCTACTGGCTATCGCCAGTAGGTTATATATATATATATATATATATATATATATATATATATATATATATATATATATATATATATATATATATATATATATATATATATATATATATATTACAAGAGCACTTTTCCATTTTACCGGGGGCCTCCGGTCCTGCAGGGCGGACTCCAGTCAGGAATGGAAATCCTGAAGAGAAGCGGTTCTGCCACACAAACAAAGGAGTCCAACAGCGTCTTGGGAGGCAGCAGACTTTATTCGTCTAAACCGGGTGCAGCAAAGCTCAATGTCCTTACGCGTTTCGGCGTTCCATGACGCCTTGATCACAGGTGAGCTGTTTTAAAAATCCCAGTGGTCACGTGCCTGAAGCAGGGATGCTACCTCAGGTTCCATAATGCACCATTCTTATATATATATATATATATTCACTGAAAAAAACGTAGGTTTCACACCAGTTATAGTTAGGAATTAGCATTTAAAAAACCTATTAAATTCACTGAAAAAACCATAGGTTTCACACCAGTTATAGTTAGCTGGAAATTTTACTGACATAAAACAATTGAAATTCCCACGTTATAGTTAGTTGGACTCACTATAACTTGCGCGCCTGCAATGCACTGCTGATGACGTCACATATTACATCACTCATGACATGGTCAGTGACATCACTCATGACATCACTGATGACACCATCCAGTGAATGTGTGTCTTGTTGAAAAATAAATATGTTTTATATATGTATATGTAAAGGTCGATGGGAGAATAAATGTTTAAATAAGTGTCTTAATGGATGTTTTTTAAAAAAAATTGATTGGTTGACTGGCTTATTAAGTGTATCTTAGTGAATACATATATTAGCGAGTATTGTTTAAATATTTAAATGTTTGTATCAGTGTTTCACTTTGTGTATAAGTGGCTGCATGGGTTGGTGATAGCTACATGTGTGTGTATATGGGTTATTAGATGTTTTTTTTAGTATCAGTATGAGTGTCTGTATGGTTTGGTGGGGGTGTTACTTAGCACATAGATGCATCAATGACTGACTCACTGTATGTGTTTTGAAGACAGCATATGTGCAGGACTGTATGGGTGGATGAGTGTGTATATGTGTGTGTTAGTGAGTGAATGACTGTCTCACTAGTGTCTTTATCAGTAACTACATATGTTTTAATCTAGTATATGTGAGTATTGATGTATATGAGTGAGTATATGTGAGAGTGAGAGATTCAAAGAGTTCTTGTTTAAATAAGTATGTGTTTCTATAAGTCATTGTTTAAGAGAGTAAGTATGTGTAAGTTTCCTTAGAAGTAAGGTGGTAGTGTGTGTATAGCTGTATATGCAAATAAATGGATGTTCAATAGTTTATTTGCATGTGTGATTATGTGTGTGAGTAACTTTTGGATGACTGTCGGTGTGCAACAGGATGTATAGGTGTATCACTACATATGATGAGTGAGTATATGTATGAGTGACTATATATAACTGTTGGTGAATGAGTGGATGTGTATCTAGATGGTGGAATTACTGAATTGGTTGTTGTAACTGGTATGGGTATCTCCATTTTTATGAAAATGTTAGTTTCTATTTTTAAATATGTGTTTCAAGGGTTACATTACACTGAAAGGAGGTCTGTCACTCTGTCACAAGGATGGTGTCATCAGTGATGTCATGAGTGATGTCACTGACCATGTCATGAGTGATGTAATATGTGATGTCATCAGCAGTGCATTGCAGGCGCGCAAGTTATAGTGAGTCCAACTAACTATAACGTGGGAATTTCAATGGTTTTATGTCAGTAAAAATTCCAGCTAACTATAACTGGTGTGAAACCTATGGTTTTTTCAGTGAATTTAATACGTTTTTTAAATGCCAATTCCTAACTATAACTGGTGTGAAACCTATGGTTTTTCAGTGAATTTCAAAGGTTTTTTTAATGCTAATTCCTAACTATATAAGACCTGAAAGCCCACCAGGAATCTCCAGTATGCGCCAGGGGACTGCATTGCAGAGAGGTGTAATGAAGCCACAACCCTTTTTACACCTCTCTGCAACGCAGCCCCGGTGCATGTTTGAAGAGGGGGAACTAATTCTCCTTGCATACTGGGGGCCCCTGGGGGCCAACTAGCCCACCTGGAACCTCCAGTATGCGCCAGGGGGCTGCATTGCAGAGGTGTAATGAGGCTATGCCCCTTGTTATACCTCTCTGCAACGCAGCCCCCTGCCGCGTTTGCAGAGGGGGAACTAATTCCCCTTGCATACTGGGGGTCCCTAGGGGCCAACTAGCCCACCAGGAGCCTCCAGTATGCGCCAGGGGGCTGCATTGCAGAGAGGTGTAATGAGGCCACACCCTTTTTACACCTCTCTGCAAATCAGGCCACTGGCGCGTTTGCAGAGGGGGGGGGGCTAATTCCCCTTGCATACTGGGGGTCCCGGGGTCATATCTGCCCAAACACCGATATTCCGAACGATTGAAAATGACTTTTCTTGAGAAACATTTGGATTTGGATTATCTTGTCCTATACTTTGGAATTTTTGAAAGACTGACTTTGAGGATGCTATAAATTACTCAAGTCTGCCCGAATCGTGTGGGTAAAATTGATACATAGTCACTTTGAATAAGAATGTACTTACGTCTCGTCTAACATTTGGAAGAAATATCTAGTTATATGACAACAGGATACCGACATAACTTGAAGGAAATAAGAACGCCCTGAAGAAGTTCTGTTGTACAGAACGAAACGTTTCGTCTGGCTGTGGTACATAAACTTAAGGAAAATAAAAGCATTTGAATATACACCAAGATTCAGAGCTTCAATAAGGACTCTAAGTGATATGATTTGACTGGACTCATTGTGCAAGTGGTGCTGTGCCAAACTTTGGAATATTCTCCACTACTCTCTACTACTCATTCTCTACTACTCTACTACTCTCTACTACTCTCTCTCTACTACTCACTCCCTACTACTCGCTACTCACTACTCCCTACTACTCACTATCTACTACTCTCTACTACTTACTCTCTACTACTCTCTCTCTACTACTCACTCTTTACTACTCACTACTACTCTCTACTACTCACTCTCTACTTCTCACTCTCTACTACTCTCTACTACTCACTCTCTACTACTCTCTCTCTACTACTCACGCTCTACTACTCACTCTACTACTCACTCTCTACTACTCTCTACTACTCTCTCTCTACTACTCACTCTACTACTCACTCTCTACTACTCTCTACTACTCACTCTCTACTACTCTCTCTCTACTAGTCTCTACTACTCACTCTCTACTACTGTCTACTATTCTCTCTGCTACTCACTCTCTACTACTCTCTACTACTCACTCTCTACTACTCTCTACTACTCACTCTTTACTACTCTCTACTACTCACTCTCTACTACTCACTCTCTACTACTCTCTACTACTCACTCTACTATTCACTCTACTACGCTCTACTATTCACTCTCTGCTACTCTCTCTACTGCTCTCTACTACTCTCTACTACTCACTCTCTACTCTCTAATACTCACTCTCTACTCTCTACCTCTCTCTACTTCTCTCTCTACTAGTCTCTACCTCTCTACCGCTACCTCTCTAATTCTACCTCTCTACCTCTGTACCTCTACCTCTCTACCTCTCTCCACACACACACATATACACATATATGCATATATATATGCATATGCATTTATATATATGTATGTGTATGTATATATATATATAAAAAAAAAGATTTTTTTTTTAACTAGCTACTTTTTTTTTTAAACTGTCATTTTTTTTCTCCATGGTACGCTCCCCGGTACGCTCCCCGGTGCGCGTACCGGGCGCTCCCCCGTAAAAATCGTAAAAAAAAATAATTCTATTTTTTGCCCCGCTGGGCCCTTTTATGGCCCCCACATCAAACCTAGGGGGTGAAGGGGGGGTCTACTCTGCCCCATTATGGTCAATTCCCCCTTTGTTTTAGCCACCTCTTGTGTCTCAATCCTACCGAGACACAAGATGGCGGCTGCTCCGGACTGTTTGAAATGTTTACAGACACCCGTGAGCCAATCAGCTTTCCGTGCGCAAGTCGCGTAGCGCGCCCGGTGTGCGTACCGGGGAGCGTACCGGGGCGCTGCAATAGATATATATATATTTTTTTTAACCTAAATTACTCAAAATCCACTGGAGCACATATCTTGAGACATAGCAAAGGCACATCGGGCTACCAGTCCCTACAATTTTGCCAAGTTTGGTGGAAATCCATTCAGCCGTTCGAGCTAAAAGTGAAATCGACCGCCCTTTGGAAATTAACATGGGGAAAACGCGTTTTGGGACCCCCCTTTTATCTGGGCCTCCGCTTGACGCAGCCCCCCCAAACTTTCCGGGAAGGACCAGAGCTCGACGAGGCCATTTTGAGGAAATTTTCAGGCAGATTCGTCAACCGGCGCCAAAGTTATTCCAAATAGAATTTTGAGATTTAACATTGAAATAAATCCTAACTATAACTACCTACTGGCGACCACCAGTAGGTAATATATATATATATATATATATATATATATATATATATATGTATATATATATATATATATATATATATATATATATATATATATATATATATATATATATATATATGAATCACCAAATGCTCAAAGCTTTTAAGAGGCACGCGACAGTTCCCCGCCCTCTGGGCTTGTAGGTTTAACATGCCTTTTCGCTAATTATTGCTGCACAGGACTCCACTGTTTATAACCAACGTGCTGGACCGCAACTCAGCCTACTGAAGGTGAAAGCCAATTATGCATTAATTAGTAGGAACACTCGACCTTACGAAAAGGAATAGAAATTATTTTGCACTATTCAAGGACCACAAGGGGTGGTTTTCCCTGAAACGCGTCAGCAAGTAAACACAGAGAAGCGGAAAGGCATGTTAAACCTGCAAGCCCGGAGGGCGGGGAACTGTCGTGTGCCTCTTAAAAGCTTTGAGCATTTGGTGATTCATGTTCCTGCACGGCAGCCCGTCGTGAAGAGTGCACCATTGTGGACTGGCATTGAAACGAACTGTCAGCGTAACGAGGCTCTGAGTTCTCAACCATTGGTGACTCCTTGAGCACAGGACTCCACTGTTTATAACCAACGTGCTGGACCGCAGCTCAGCCTACAGAAGGTGAAAGACAATTATGCATTAATTAGTAAGAACACTCGACCTTACGAAAAGGAATAGAAATTATTTTGCACTATTCAAGGACCACAAGTCCCATCAATCAGTGCGAGCGGTGCACTGAGCACACGCCCACTTGGAGGTTTGTTCAATAAAAAGGTCAAGTAATGTGAAGAATGCTTTTCGAGTGTTTCCTACAGCAGCCCATGAGGAAGGGGGTGGTTTTCCCTGAAACGCGTCGGGCAAGTAAACACAGAGAAGCGGAAAGTCATGTTAAACCTGCAAACCCGTAGGGCGGGGAACTGTCGTGTGCCTCTTAAAAGCTTAGAGCATTTGGTGATTCATGTTCCTGCACGGCAGCTCTGTCGTGAAGAGTGCACCATCGTGGACTGGCATTGAAACGAACTGTCAGCGTAACTAGGCTCTGAGTTCTCAACCATTGGGGACTCCTTGAGCACAGGACTCCACAGTTTATAACCAACGTGCTGGACTGCAACTCAGCCTACTTAAGGTGAAAGACAATTATGCATTATTAGTAAGAACACTCGACCTTACGAAAAGGAATATAAATGATTTTGCACTATTCAAGGACCACAAGTCCCATCAATCAGTGCGAGAGGTGCACTGAGCACACGCCCACTTGGATGCTTGTTCAATAAAAAGGTCAAGAAATGTGAAGAATGCTGTTTGAGTGTTTCCTACAGCAGCCCCTGAGGAAGGGGGCAGGTTTTTCCTGAAACGCGTATGGCAAGTAAACACGGAGAAGCGGAAAGGCATGATAACCTGCAAGCCCGAGGGCCGGGGAACTGTTGTGTGCCTCTTAAAAGCTTTGAGCATTTGGTGATTCATGTTCCTGCATGGCAGCATTGTCTTTAAGAGTGCACCATCGTGGACTGGCATTGAAACAAACTGTTAGCGTAACGAGGCTCTGAGTTCTCAACCATTAGGGACTCCTTGAGCACAGGACTCCACTGTTTATAACCAACGTGCTGGACCGCAACTCAGCCTACTGAAGGTGAAAGACAATTATGCATTAATTAGTAAGAACAGTCGACCTTACGAAAAGGAATAGAAATTATTTTGCACTATTCAAGGACCACAAGTCCCATCAATCAGTGCGAGCGGTGCACTGAGCACACGCTCACTTGGAGGCTTGTTCAATAAAAAGGTCAAGTAATGTGAAGAATGCTTTTTGAGTATTTCCTACAGCAGCCCATGAGGAAGGGGGTGGTTTTCCCTGAAACGCGTCGGGCAAGTAAACACAGAGAAGCGGAAAGGCATGTTAAACCTGCAAGCCCGGAGGGCGGAGAACTGTTGTGTGCCTCTTAAAAGTTTTGAGCATTTGTTGATTCATGTTCCTGCACGGCAGCTCTGTCGTGAAGAGTGCACCATCGTGGACTGGCATTGAAAAAAACTGTCAGCGTAACGAGGCTCTGAGTTCTCAACCACTGGGGTCTCCTTGAGCACAGGACTCCACTGTTTATAACCAACGCGCTGGAGCTCAACTCAGCCTACTGAAGGTGAAAGACAATTATGCATTAATTAGTAAGGACACTCGACCTTAGGAAAAGGAATAGAAATTATTTTGCACTATTCAAGGACCACAAGTCCCATCAATCAGTGCGAGCGGTGCACTGAGCACACGCCCACTTGGAGGCTTGTTCAATAAAAAGGTCAAGTAATGTGAAGAATGCTTTTCGAGTGTTCCTACAGAAGCCCATTAGGAAGGGGGTGGTTTTCCCTGAAACGCGTCGGGCAAGTAAACACAGAGAAGCGGAAAGGCATGTTAAACCTGAAAGCCCGGAGGGCGGGGACCTGTTGTGTGCCTCTTAAAAGCTTTGAGCATTTGGTGATTCATGTTCCTGCACGGCAGCTCTGTCGTGAAGAGTGCACCATCGTGGACTGGCTTCGAAATGAACTGTCAATGTAATGAGGCTCTGAGTTCTCAACCATTGGGGACTCCTTGAGCACAGGACTCCACTGTTTATAACCAACGAGCTGGACCGCAACTCAGCCTACTGAAGGTGAAAGACAATTATGCATTAATTAGTAAGAACACTCGACCTTACGAAAAGGAATAGAAATTATTTTGACTATTCAAGGACCACAAGTCCCATCAATCAGTGCGAGCGGTGAACTGAGCACACGCACACTTGGAGGCTTGTACAATAAAAAGGTCAAATAATGTGAAGAATGCTTTTCGAGTGTTTCCTACAGCAGCCCATGAGGAAGGCAGTGGTTTTCCCTGAAACTCGTCGGTCAAGTAAACACAGAGAAGCGGAATGGCATGCTAAACCTGCAAGCCCAGAGGGCGGGGAACTGTCCTGTGCCTCTTAAAAGCTTTTCAAGTAAATGGTGTGCGCAAGGAGCACTCCCTTTGATTCAAGATATGTCTTGCTATTCCAATGGTGCTCCGATTTATCAGGGTTGTCAGTCCTGGGATATGAAAGCAAGTTACGGTGGGTTGTTGGGCCCACCAAATCGGGCACTGTGCACTTAGCACTCCGCGCTTTAGTTATACTTCACACACTTTGATTTTAGATGCTTGTTTTATTTTTGTTCTATTTCAAGCTTGTTTGTATTGCTCATGTATTATTGTCATTTTTCATAATACAAGCGTATTTCAACATTTTATCTTTTTTACACACATAACAAATATTTCATTGCTCAGATTTCAATTCAATTTCTACATTAAACGGTATATACATATATTACACGTGAGCCCAATGCATTTCGGCGCCGCGATGGTGCCTTCATCAGGGGCGTGTCTGGAAATCAAACATATGAGATGATGACAGAATCTTAATGGGGGTTCATGGGGTGTGTGTAACTAAATCCTATTGTTAGGTCATACCTGCTAGTTCAGACAATTTATATGCGTGTCAATCCTTGTGTTCAGTATTCGTCACTGTGGATGATAATAAATAATCAAAGTAGATAATCAACTAATGGTCGCATAAGGGTTTCATAAACTATATCCCAAGGGACCTGATGGAAACATACCTGTGTGTGTCGTTATGTACTCGCTGAAAAGAGAAATTCATATATATCAGGATAAAACTAATCCTATTTAACATGTAGATCTCTCAGATTCTCTAGGTCATAAGACCCTTACCTTATCTTCACCAAAATGGAATCACTATCTGGTGAAAGAAAACTCAATTACTAGTCTGCTTGGGAGCAATGCAGCGATATTTTCTGATTGCTCAAAATAAACATGTAGCTGCATACCTGGTTCGCCAAAAGTATCCACCTTGTATGGGGTTCCGTCTAACGAGTGTTGTACTACGCAAAGTGCCGGTAAAACGCCATATGTAGCTCCGTTTGCCTCGCCGCGGAGCTGAGTTAAATGACAGAGAGGAAGGACTACACCAAAAGGACATGGGAGTCCTGTTGATGATTGTGGGCGCCATATTTGAACCTGTCTTTTGCCAGGACACTCAGTGTTTGCTCCTATGTTTGCGGGTTTAACGTGCAAAGTTTACATTTATATATTCTATCGCCCGTGGGTGGACACTGAAAGAAACTGTTATAGAAATGTTCTCTAATTTATAAGAGGAGATTTCAATGCCTGCGAGTACCCGATGTGTGTTACAATGGGTCCCTTGAACTTGTAATCGATAGGCTGTCAACTATTTGCTACTGGCGATTGGTGTATCAGAATATTGTGTTTGTAACGGAGATGTACTTGGACAGACTGTCCCTGTTTATATGGTTATGTTTGCGACGAAATTATAGGTAACCAATAGACAATATTATGCAGGCGTCGCTGCTTAGGGATGTTGACATTATGATCGGAGTTAATTAGAAGGACTGGTCTTGTAGTTCAGATTGTGTATTTCTGAGCTGCTAAGTGTGACCACCCTTCATAATAAGATGGTCATGTGGATTACTGGTTAATACTAGTGAGTTATTTGAAAGATGTATTTAACCTGTTATGAACTATATGAGACATAAGATCACGTGAGTCTGTTAACGGTCTGTACGTGCTCACTTAAGCATTTGATAGTCATGTCTATTTACAAACATTGATCAGTTTCAAACTGTATGAGGCCTGAATTCATATACATTCATGTGAACATTTGATAATCATGTACATTCGCAATATTAGAAATCATGTGACATGTATGTAAAGAAATGGATCATAAGGTAAACAAAACATATGACTCTTATTGCTAGCCCCACTTTAGGTGGAGTTCATGTTTCATTTAAAACAGTTGTGCATGATCAAGTCCATTCAGTGTGAATTATCATTATATACCCATTATTTTCCTCAAGGAATTGATCTAACGGATATATGCTATAACTGAGTGGTCAATATGGTTATGTCAATTCATGTGACGAGTGGAATTCCTACAGGTAACATGAAAGATCGTATTTGTCATTTAACCCCAAAGGGGTTAATGTTTTTAGATATTTGATCCAAAAAAGTTCGCGCTGCATTAATCTCTGATGGTTATCAATGCCTTCCTTGATCTGTACCTTTTCAATTACAAAAAATCGCAATTGTGATATGGTGTGTTTTTCATCTCTCCAATGGAGTACTAAGGGTGATGTTAGGTTCAAGTTGCGAATTCTGCTCTTATGCTCTGTTATACGCACTTTTACTTTGCGTTCCGTTTTTCCAACGTACATTTTGCCGCAAGGGCCCTTGATTGCGTATACGACGTTGATGGAATTGCAATCACTGCTGTGTTTAAGCTGTATAGTTTTTCCTGTTGTTGGGTGTGTGCACACGTTTCCTATGATCACATTGTTGCAATTAGTGCAATTAGTGCATCTTGTTGTTCCTTTGTATGTCGTCGGGCTCATGGTAGGTTGTTTATGTTTTAACTTAGTTCTTAAGTTTGGTCCTCTAGTGTGGGCATGTACTGGTAACTCTCTAAAAATCCCATGAAAGTCTGGTTCTTCTGATAACAGCTCCCATCTTTTGTTGATGATGGCTCGAATTTTTGTAGAGAGAGTTGTATATTTGGTCACGAATACCATTCTGGTTTGTGTTTTTCTTTCTCGTGTTTTTAAAAGGCCAACTCTGTTCATCGTGGTTATTTTGTTCAAGTGTTGTTCCAAAATTTCAGACGGATAGCCTCTGTCTATGTATTTCTGGGTTTGTTTTTCCAAATTCATTTGACACTCGTGTGGTTCCGAACAGATCCGTTTAATTCGAATAAACTGAGATGCCGGTAAGTTGCTGATAAGATTCCTCGGGTGAAAGCTTTTATAGTGCAGCGCATTGTTTCGATCCGTTGGTTTCGTGTATAGTGCTGTTTCAAAGCCATGTTGTGTTTTTGTTATTCTGACATCAAGGTAGTCGATGGTACGATCACTGATTTTGTGGGTAAATTGGATCCTGTGGTCCACTGTATTCAATGCTGTGATTAGTTCTTCAAGTTTATCACGTGTGTCGTCCCAAATTAAAAATACGTCGTCTATGAACCGACTGTACATTTTAACATGTGACCATTCCATGTGTGTCATTAGATTGTTCGCTTCATATTGGGCCATGAAAATATTAGCATATGCAGGGGCCCCTGCAAAACCCATGGAAGTTCCGTGTAGTTGAGCAAAGTACTCATTTTTCCAAGTGAAATAGCTATTGTGCAAACAGAACTTTAACAACTGTAACACAAATTTTTTTTGATTATTCGATAAGTTTTCCATTTTAAGCAATGCCCATTCAATAGATTCCAATCCTGCATGATGTGGTATGGAAGTGTAGAGTGCCACCACGTCAATGGTGCACATGATCCAGTGTTCTTGGAATCCTTCTTCAGTCCATTTTAATTTGTTGATGAAGTCAGTGGTGTCACGTATGTAGGATCCCCATCCTTGGACAAACTGTTGTAGGTGGTGATCGATGTATTTACCTAAGGGGTCGAAGATTGATCCGCATCCTGACACAATTGGTCTAAACGGAGGATTTGTTGGGTGCTTGTGTATCTTCGGGATCATGTAAAGGCTGGGGCGTCTAGGGTTCCTCTCGGTTAGATATGCTGACGTTTGCTCATTGATCCAGTCATTATCCACTGCTGATTTCAATATGTTGCTAAGCATCTGTTGTAAGCTGCCCGTTGGATCCATTGGTAGTTTCAGGTATGTGTTGATGTCTGTCACATGTTCCTCAACTTTTTGCTCATAAAATTCCGTGTCCATTAGTACCAGGGCTCCCCCCTTGTCTGCGGGTTGGATTGTCAGTGTTGGGTCATTAGCCAAATTGTTGATTATGTTTTGCTCCAGCTTAGTGAGATTATGGTGTTTTTTTTTTGTAATCCATTGCTTGTAGATCTTTTCTTACCAAGATTTCAAAAGTATCAAGCATCTTATGTGATACTGGTGCTTGGAAGACGCTTTTGGGTTTGAATCTTTTATTAGTGTCCTCATCAGTATTCTCTGTGGGTTCAATGACATTCTCAAAATAGTGCCTCAGTCTTAATGTTCTCATGAATCTAAAAAATGCCCCCTCTGTTTCCAGTTCGTTCGTAGCTACTGTGGGAACAAATGTTAGACCTTTGTTTAAGGTTGAAGTTTGTTGTTCAGTTAATGTGATTGAAGATATATTGATGATCAAATCACTGTGCGTCCGCTCCTGAGGGCTTTTCCGGCCACTTCCTCGCCTTGTTTTCCGCTTGATGCCATTGGATCGGGTACTGTTGTTGGGGGTTGTCCTGACTCCTGTGCCTGTAACAAAAAAGATGCCGTCTCACTGCTGGTTGTCGCTTGATTGGTGCTTTCACTGGTTAATATGATGCCCTCCTGTGTTGCTTTAACTGGTCCTCTGCGTATAGATATTTCTTTATCAGTTACGAGACTTTCTTCTGACGACCGTGCCGACGTAGGTGTTTTCTTTGGTACATATTGGCGTCGGGCATATATGTCTGCCCAAGTATAAACTTCGTTGAGTTTATAGTCGATTGTATCGCGTTTGTATTTCCTAAGTTTTCCTTCCTGTAATTCTTTTTCATATTTGTCGAGTTTGATATTAATACCTTCCAGGCTCATTTTCCAGGTGTCGGTCTCCATCCTAGCTTCTAGTTCCGTTTTTAGAACGTAAATTTCATCTTCGAGTTCCCTTATGGTTTTTGCAAGTTCTTCTATTATAAGGAAATTTACGTTCTAAAAACGGAACTAGAAGCTAGGATGGAGACCGACACCTGGAAAATGAGCCTGGAAGGTATTAATATCAAACTCGACAAATATGAAAAAGAATTACAGGAAGGAAAACTTAGGAAATACAAACGCGATACAATCGACTATAAACTCAACGAAGTTTATACTTGGGCAGACATATATGCCCGACGCCAATATGTACCAAAGAAAACACCTACGTCGGCACGGTCGTCAGAAGAAAGTCTCGTAACTGATAAAGAAATATCTATACGCAGAGGACCAGTTAAAGCAACACAGGAGGGCATCATATTAACCAGTGAAAGCACCAATCAAGCGACAACCAGCAGTGAGACGGCATCTTTTTTGTTACAGGCACAGGAGTCAGGACAACCCCCAACAACAGTACCCGACCCAATGGCATCAAGCGGAAAACAAGGCGAGGAAGTGGCCGGAAAAGCCCTCAGGAGCGGACGCACAGTGATTTGATCATCAATATATCTTCAATCACATTAACTGAACAACAAACTTCAACCTTAAACAAAGGTCTAACATTTGTTCCCACAGTAGCTACGAACGAACTGGAAACAGAGGGGGCATTTTTTAGATTCATGAGAACATTAAGACTGAGGCACTATTTTGAGAATGTCATTGAACCCACAGAGAATACTGATGAGGACACTAATAAAAGATTCAAACCCAAAAGCGTCTTCCAAGCACCAGTATCACATAAGATGCTTGATACTTTTGAAATCTTGGTAAGAAAAGATCTACAAGCAATGGATTACAAAAAGAAAAAACACCATAATCTCACTAAGCTGGAGCAAAACATAATCAACAATTTGGCTAATGGCCCAACACTGACAATCCAACCCGCAGACAAGGGGGGAGCCCTGGTACTAATGGACACAGAATTTTATGAGCAAAAAGTTGAGGAACATGTGACAGACATCAACACATACCTGAAACTACCAATGGATCCAACGGGCAGCTTACAACAGATGCTTAGCAACATATTGAAATCAGCAGTGGATAATGACTGGATCAATGAGCAAACGTCAGCATATCTAACCGAGAGGAACCCTAGACGCCCCAGCCTTTACATGATCCCGAAGATACACAAGCACCCAACAAATCCTCCGTTTAGACCAATTGTGTCAGGATGCGGATCAATCTTCGACCCCTTAGGTAAATACATCGATCACCACCTACAACAGTTTGTCCAAGGATGGGGATCCTACATACGTGACACCACTGACTTCATCAACAAATTAAAATGGACTGAAGAAGGATTCCAAGAACACTGGATCATGTGCACCATTGACGTGGTGGCACTCTACACTTCCATACCACATCATGCAGGATTGGAATCTATTGAATGGGCATTGCTTAAAATGGAAAACTTATCGAATAATCAAAAGATTTTTGTGTTACAGTTGTTAAAGTTCTGTTTGCACAATAGCTATTTCACTTGGAGAAATGAGTACTTTGCTCAACTACACGGAACTTCTATGGGTTTTGCAGGGGCCCCTGCATATGCTAATATTTTCATGGCCCAATATGAAGCGAACAATCTAATGACACACATGGAATGGTCACATGTTAAAATGTACAGTCGGTTCATAGACGACGTATTTTTAATTTGGGACGACACACGTGATAAACTTGAAGAACTAATCACAGCATTGAATACAGTGGACCACAGGATCCAATTTACCCACAAAATCAGTGATCGTACCATCGACTACCTTGATGTCAGAATAACAAAAACACAACATGGTTTTGAAACAGCACTATACACGAAACCAACGGATCGAAACAGTGCGCTGCACTATAAAAGCTTTCACCCGAGGAATCTTATCAGCAACTTACCGGCATCTCAGTTTATTCGAATTAAACGGATCTGTTCGGAACCACACGAGTGTCAAATGAATTTGGAAAAACAAACCCAGAAATACATAGACAGAGGCTATCCGTCTGAAATTTTGGAACAACACTTGAACAAAATAACCACGATGAACAGAGTTGACCTTTTAAAAACACGAGAAAGAAAAACACAAACCAGAATGGTATTCGTGACCAAATATACAACTCTCTCTACAAAAATTCGAGCCATCATCAACAAAAGATGGGAGCTGTTATCAGAAGAACCAGACTTTCATGGGATTTTTAGAGAGTTACCAGTACATGCCCACACTAGAGGACCAAACTTAAGAACTAAGTTAAAACATAAACAACCTACCATGAGCCCGACGACATACAAAGGAACAACAAGATGCACTAATTGCACTAATTGCAACAATGTGATCATAGGAAACGTGTGCACACACCCAACAACAGGAAAAACTATACAGCTTAAACACAGCAGTGATTGCAATTCCATCAACGTCGTATACGCAATCAAGTGCCCTTGCGGCAAAATGTACGTTGGAAAAACGGAACGCAAAGTAAAAGTGCGTATAACAGAGCATAAGAGCAGAATTCGCAACTTGAACCTAACATCACCCTTAGTACTCCATTGGAGAGATGAAAAACACACCATATCACAATTGCGATTTTTTGTAATTGAAAACGTACAGATCAAGGAAGGCATTGATAACCATCAGAGATTAATGCAGCGCGAACTTTTTTGGATCAAATATCTAAAAACATTAACCCCTTTGGGGTTAAATGACAAATACGATCTTTCATGTTACCTGTAGGAATTCCACTCGTCACATGAATTGACATAACCATATTGACCACTCAGTTATAGCATATATCCGTTAGATCAATTCCTTGAGGAAAATAATGGGTATATAATGATAATTCACACTGAATGGACTTGATCATGCACAACTGTTTTAAATGAAACATGAACTCCACCTAAAGTGGGGCTAGCAATAAGAGTCATATGTTTTGTTTACCTTATGATCCATTTCTTTACATACATGTCACATGATTTCTAATATTGCGAATGTACATGATTATCAAATGTTCACATGAATGTATATGAATTCAGGCCTCATACAGTTTGAAACTGATCAATGTTTGTAAATAGACATGACTATCAAATGCTTAAGTGAGCACGTACAGACCGTTAACAGACTCACGTGATCTTATGTCTCATATAGTTCATAACAGGTTAAATACATCTTTCAAATAACTCACTAGTATTAACCAGTAATCCACATGACCATCTTATTATGAAGGGTGGTCACACTTAGCAGCTCAGAAATACACAATCTGAACTACAAGACCAGTCCTTCTAATTAACTCCAATCATAATGTCAACATCCCTAAGCAGCGACGCCTGCATAATATCGTCTATTGGTTACCTATAATTTCGTCGCAAACATAACCATATAAACAGGGACAGTCTGTCCAAGTACATCTCCGTTACAAACACAATATTCTGATACACCAATCGCCAGTAGCAAATAGTTGACAGCCTATCGATTACAAGTTCAAGGGACCCATTGTAACACACATCGGGTACTCGCAGGCATTGAAATCTCCTCTTATAAATTAGAGAACATTTCTATAACAGTTTCTTTCAGTGTCCACCCACGGGCGATAGAATATATAAATGTAAACTTTGCACGTTAAACCCGCAAACATAGGAGCAAACACTGAGTGTCCTGGCAAAAGACAGGTTCAAATATGGCGCCCACAATCATCAACAGGACTCCCATGTCCTTTTGGTGTAGTCCTTCCTCTCTGTCATTTAACTCAGCTCCGCGGCGAGGCAAACGGAGCTACATATGGCGTTTTACCGGCACTTCGCGTAGTACAACACTCGTTAGACGGAACCCCATACAAGGTGGATACTTTTGGCGAACCAGGTATGCAGCTACATGTTTATTTTGAGCAATCAGAAAATATCGCTGCATTGCTCCCAAGCAGACTAGTAATTGAGTTTTCTTTCACCAGATAGTGATTCCATTTTGGTGAAGATAAGGTAAGGGTCTTATGACCTAGAGAATCTGAGAGATCTACATGTTAAATAGGATTAGTTTTATCCTGATATATATGAATTTCTCTTTTCAGCGAGTACATAACGACACACACAGGTATGTTTCCATCAGGTCCCTCGGGATATAGTTTATGAAACCCTTATGCGACCATTAGTTGATTATCTACTTTGATTATTTATTATCATCCACAGTGACGAATACTGAACACAAGGATTGACACGCATATAAATTGTCTGAACTAGCAGGTATGACCTAACAATAGGATTTAGTTACACACACCCCATGAACCCCCATTAAGATTCTGTCATCATCTCATATGTTTGATTTCCAGACACGCCCCTGATGAAGGCACCATCGCGGCGCCGAAATGCATTGGGCTCACGTGTAATATATGTATATACCGTTTAATGTAGAAATTGAATTGAAATCTGAGCAATGAAATATTTGTTATGTGTGTAAAAAAGATAAAATGTTGAAATACGCTTGTATTATGAAAAATGACAATAATACATGAGCAATACAAACAAGCTTGAAATAGAACAAAAATAAAACAAGCATCTAAAATCAAAGTGTGTGAAGTATAACTAAAGCGCGGAGCGCTAAGTGCACAGTGCCCGATTTGGTGGGCCCAACAACCCACCGTAACTTGCTCTTAAAAGCTTTTAGCATTTGGTGATTCATATGTGAATGAATTCATTACCATTGTTCTGGGCATAGAATACTAAGTTACGGGAGATTTTGCGTTTTACTGCATTTAAATATTCTGAATGAATTTATAATTGTAATCATGTATAATTGTTGCAAACTGCACTTGCAGTGGATTATAATCAGAAATGAATGCCCAATCACGATCAAATCTTGCATTGGTATCTTGTGAGAAAATATTTTCTCTATGTCTATTCAATAGCCGAGGTAAATAAAAAACGTCATCAAACTACTCAGACTATCGAGTTGTGCATTTGTATATAAACTGTCTTTTTCAAATGGTTGTGACCAAGGCGGTTTGTCCGCCGAAACGCGTAAAGCCATTTGCATAGGGTGAATAAAATCCCTTTTCGTGAAGCCCACAGAGTCAGCGCCTTTATATATATATATTCACTGAAAAAACCATAGGTTATAGACCATATATAGTTAGGAATAAGCATTTACAAAACCATATTTTACTCACACAAAACCATTGAAATTTCATATATAGTTAGTTGCACTAACTATATATCGCGCACCCGCAATCCACTGCTTCATGACATGGTCAGTGACATCACTGATGACATCACTGATGACATCTCAAATGACATCACTGATAACATCACTGATGACAACATCCAGTGATTGTATGTTTCTGTAAAGTTAAAATATGTCTTACATATTGAAGAATGAGTGGATGTATAAGTGTCTGGATGAAGGATTTAGTAGGTGCATGACTGACTGTATGAGTGAGTGATTAAATGTGTCTCACTGAGTGCATGGGTTAGTGACTAAACTGTCTTAATTTGTGCATCATTATGTCTGTTGTTCTGTAAACTGTTGCATGTGTTGATAAGTAGCTATATGAGTAAATATATGGGTTATTGATTGGTTGCCCAAGTATTTGTATGGGAGACTGAGTGTGTGTGTGGGTGGCTGGGAGGTGTATGACTCTGTGCATAGATGTGTGAGCAGTTGATTCACTAGATGTATGGTTTCAAAAGTGCATGTGGAAACAGCTGTATGGGCTGTTGACTGTGTGCATGAGTGTATTGGTGAGTGAATGGATATCTCAGTGCTACATGTCAAAGTAAGTACATATGTAAAACACAGTACATTTGAGAGTTGACATATATAAATAACTGTGCATAAGAGCCAGTGAATGTGTGAGTGGCTGTATGGATCATTGTGAACTTGTATCAGGGATTATATAGGAGAGTAAATATGTGTTAGTATATGTTTGAATAAGTAAAGTTTGTATAACTGTATAGTTGAGGAAATGGAGGTGTGATTGATTCTTTGCATGACTGACTAGGTGTGTGAGTAACTCCATGGATGAGTGGCAGTCTGTGAGTGTCTGTTTACACTGATTGTATCTAAGGTTATATTAGAGTCTGAAGAGGTTCATCATATTATCACATGAATGATATCATCAGTGATGTGATCAGTAATGTCAAATGAGATGTCATCAGTGATGTCATCAGTGATGTCATTTGAGATGTCATCAGTGATGTCATTTGAGATGTCATCAGTGATGTCATCAGTGATGTCACTGACCATGTCATGAATGATGTAATGTGTGACATCATCAGCAGTGGATTGCGGGTGCGCGATATATAGTTAGTGCAACTAACTATATATGAAATTTCAATGGTTTTGTGTGAGTAAAATATGGTTTTGTAAATGCTTATTCCTAACTATATATGGTCTATAACCTATGGTTTTTTCAGTGAATTTTCAAGGTTTTGTAAATGCTAATTCCTAACTATATATGGTCTATAACCTATGGTTTTTTCAGTGAATTTCATTGGTTTTTTAAAAGCTAACATCTGTAGCTGTAAAATGTATCCTTCTTTAAATCCAAAAATATATTTTAGATGTTTATTAATAACTTTTTTTTAAATATTTTTTTTCTTAGCTTCCGGTTCGCGAACCGGGAAGCTTTCCGTTAGCTCATCTTGATGCCGCGACCTAGTCCGCGAACCGGTAAACGTTTCGTTTGCGCAACTGTGACGCGTCGCGGAAGCGCGACTTATCACTTTGTCGCGTAATGCGTCTTATGACGCGCCGCGTTAGCGCTCCCGGAAGTGCTCCGGACAGCGAACCGGAAGCGATCCGGGACGCGGCGTGCACCGCGTAACGTGAGCGGAACAAGTCATGTGACTTGTTTATAAAACTTTTCATTGGTTCATTTCACTTTTGGTTTCCAAATGATGTAAGACTAGGTCATATGACCTAAAAATAACACTTTTCATTGGTTTAGAACTTTTGCTTTTCCCAAATGATGAAAACCCCTCCTTCTTTCCTCACTCTGACTTTCATCTTGGTGAGAGAAAGACCATTTTCCTATAGTTGAGCAATGGCTTCTGTAGTTGCTTCAGCTGCTGCACCCCCACCACCACCTCCACCTCCTCATGGGAAGAGAGGACCACCATCTCAGTTCATCACCAACACAGAGGAGGAAGAGGATGAACTAGAGGAAGAGGAGACAGACGAACCACAGTTCTTACAGGAGTTGCCCCGTGTTTCCCGTCGGAAAACCAGTTTCATCTGGCAGTTTTTTTCAATCCCTCGAGGGGAGAAGAAAGTGAATGCAAAGTATGCCACCTGCCTCATTTGTAAACACAGGTTATCAAGAGGCACTGAAAAAAAGTATAGCATGGGAAACTATACCATGCATCGCCATATGAGCAGGTGGCATCCACTGAACTACAGCTGTGCAGAGTTGCGTGACCTGCAGGATAATCCACCAACAACTCCTGTGGCCAGGTCAACTTCGCAAATATCGTTGACAGGAGGAGAGGCACAGGAAACCGTGCCAAACATTCAGAAGAACTTTTTACATATGAAAGTAACCTGTTTGTATTGCGGTGCATTGCTTTCATGTGTTAACATGAGCATAAAGTTAATGAGCATTGCTTATGAAAATCACAATTGCCCTAACCAACCCAGACAGTAATTTTTTTTTTGCTCCTGTTGAGCCCTTTTCAATGCCTGTTTTTTGTTGTTTCCCCTCCATCAAAAACAAAAAAAAAACATAAAACTGTTCAAAAAATACAAAAAAAACTAAAAATGTTTAAAAGAAAAATAAATAAATAAAACAACAAAAACATAAAAAAAAGTTCTTTTCAGAACTACCTCCCCTTTCAAATAAAATTGCTAGAATGTTTAGCACTCTGGCAAGCTCTATTTCTTTTGGTTCGCTTTCCCGTTAGCTGCCCGGTTCGCGAACTAGGAGCGAACCAAAAACATTTAAAAAAAAAAAAAAGAAGAGTAAGTATAAGGGAAGTAAACAGAGAGTAATGTTAAAAGAAAGACAGCTATAGGGAGTAAACCAGAGATACTGTTTAATAGATCTATTTACCGAAGAAAAGATGGAAGAGGGTATATTTGCGAAAAACAAAATGGATAAGGAAGTGAAAGAAAAAAAAGAGAGTAGAACAATAACAAAGAAGAGTTTCTTGGAGAATGTGAGTGAATGTTCAAAATAAGATTAAAACATGTGGAATAACAGAGAGAAAAAATAGAAAACAGAAAAGAAAAAATAACAGAAAAAGATTAATTGAAACAGCAAAGAAATGTAAATAACATAGAGCCATATCATCAACATAGGCAATAAAAGTTTTGCATTTTTTATCAGCAGAAATATGTCGCCAAAGCATTCTAATTAGCTTGATACATATGACCCCAAGTGAGGCCTGTCTTGCAACATGGTGCATCTTTTTCATCACTGCTGCATCGGTTTCATGTGGCACGGTTTTAAAACAGCATGACACATTTGCCTAGATGCATCAATTTGTAATTTTGACGCCTCATAACATTTCTTTTGCACCGCCACTGCGTCACAAAACTGACGCACAGTGGCGCAAAAGAGGCAGCCAAGAATTGATTGATACAATTGATCAAATTGACATTGAATTTATGGATGAAACTTGGGACAAAGAACTACTCCAATGTGTCCAAGCAGTAGATGACCTCCTTGAAAATGAGAACATTTTACAACCGCACAGATTGTAAACAATATTCCAAGAAAATAATGACATTTCAGACACGGAAATGTTAGAAAGTTTAATAAATTATGAAACACAATCAAAATTAAAAAAAATGCTTTAAAAATAAAGAAAACAAAAAAAAATCAACAACAAACAATTAACATACAGTATTTGAAAAGTCTATCATTCTTTTTTCCTTATAGTACGCTGCCCAGAACGGTTCCCGGTTCGCGAACTTGGCGCTCACCACGCAAAAAAAAAATTTTTTTTTTACCCTGCTGGGCCCTTTTGAAACCTCCACATAAAACCTAGGGGGTCAACGAGGATCTACTATGCCCCCTTATGGTAATTTCCCCCTTTGTTTTGGCCTCCTCTTGTCTCTCGATCCTACTGAGAGACAAGATGGCGGCCGCTCCGGACTGTTTAGAATGTTGACAGACACCGGAGAGCCAATCAGCTTCGCTTCGCAAAGTTCCGATACGCGAAAAGTTCGCGAACCGGAGAGCTACCCGGAGCGCTGTTACAGATATATATCTTGTTTTAAACGTTAATTTCTCAAAATCCACTGAAGCACATATATTGAGACCTAGCAAAGGCACATCGGGCTAACAGTCCCTACAATTTTGCCAAGTTTTGTGGAAATCCATTTAGCCGTTCGGGCTAAAAGTGAGGCCAACCGCCCTATGGAAATTAACATGGGAAAAACGCGTTTTGGGACCCCCCTTTTTTCTCGGCCCCCCCTTGACGAACCCCCCCCCAAATTTCCAGGAGCTGCTCAGAAACAAAATGTGCCATTTTCCTGAACATTTCAGCCGATTCCGTCCACAAACGCCAAAGTTATTAGACATAGAATTTTCAAAAATCCCATAGGGAAAAAATCCTAACTATATATACCTACTGGCGACCGCCAGTAGGTAATATATATATATATATATATATATATATATATATATATATATATATATATATATATATATATATATATATATATATATATATATATATATTCACTGAAAAAACCATAGGTTATAGACCATATATTTTACTCACACAAAACCATTGAAATTCGCATATATAGTTAGTTGTACTAACTATATATTGCGCACTCGCAATCCACTGCTGTTGATGTCACATATTACATCATTCATGACATGGTCAGTGACATCACTGATGACATTATCCAGTGACTGTGTGTTTCTGTAAAGTTTAAATATGTTTTACATATTGAAGAATGAGTGGATATATAAGTGTCTGGATGAAAGATTTAGTAGGTGCGTGACTGACTGTATGAGTGAGTGATTAAATGTTTCTTACTGAATGCATGGGTTAGTGACTAAACTGTCTGAATGTGTGCATCACTATGTCTGTTGTTGTTTAAGCTGCTGCATATGTTGATCAGTAGCTATATGAGTAACTATATGGGTTATTGATTGGTTGCCCAAGTATTTGTATGGGAGAGTGAGTGTGTGTGTGTGGGTGTCTGGGAGGTGTGTGACTCTGTGCATAGATGTGTGAACAGTTGATTCACTAGATGTATGGGTTCAAAACTGCATGTGGAAACATCTGTATGGATGGTTGACTGTGTGCATGAGTGTATTGATGAGTAAATAGATATCTCAGTGCTACATGTCAAAGTAAGTACATATGTAAAATACAGTACATGTTAGAGTTGACATATATAAATTACTGTGTATAAGAGCCAGTGAATGTGTGAGTGGCTGCATGGATCATTGACAACTTGTATCAGTGATTGTATAAGAGAGTAAATATATGTTAGAATATGTTTGAATTAGTAAGGTGTGTATAACTGTATAGTTGAGGAAATGGAGGTGTGATTGATTCTTTGCATGACTGACTAGGTGTATGAGTAACTCCATGGATGAGTGACAATCTGTGAGTGTCTGTTTACACTGAGTGTATCTAAGGTTATATTAGAGTCTGAAGAAGTTCATCGTATTATCACATGAATGATGTCATCAGTGATGTTGTCAGTGATGTCATTTGAGTTGTCAACAGTAATGTCATCAGTGATGTCACCGACCATGTCATGAATGATGTAATATGTGACATCATCAGCAGTGGATTGCGGGTGCGCGATATATAGTTAGTGCAACTAACTATATATGCGAATTTCAATGGTTTTGTGTGAGTAAAATAAGGTTTTGTAAATGCTAATCCCTAACTATATATGGTCTATAAGCTATGATTTTTTCAGTGAATTTCAATGGTTTTTTAATAGCAAATATCAAAAGCTGTAAAATGTATTCTTCTTTTAAAGGAAAAATATATTTTATATGTTTTTAATATAATTTTTTTATGCATCTGCCAAACCCTGACCTCTTAATAGTGCACTGTGGTGGAAATTATTAGGGCACTATGACTGGGGTTGGTCTGGAAATGCTTTTAAAGGACACCTTTCATCTTTTGTTGACACTTTTTCCCCAAACTGCCTTGGTATATTCCAATATATGCCAAAGACAGAAATGGAACTGGTCCAACCAATTTGTCCACAATTTGAGAAAGCACGGAAACATGTGAATAAATCTGTTTCAGCTTACATGAGAGACTTTAGAATGGGTTCAATATACAACAATAACTTACGTTACAACATGCAAGACATCTACAGAGGAGAAGGTGTGCACTTCTCAGATGAGGGGAATAGAATATTCCTCCTGAATTTAAGACTGTGCACTTAAACCTACTTGTAGGTATCTAAATGAGCCACAGAACCCAATAGCTCTTTTCAGAGCTACCCTACCTCTTACCATTCAAAACGTTTATCTTTTTCTAATTTTTTTCACTATTTTTCACTACAGTACTCTCCCCGGTACGCTTACCGGTGCGCGTACCGGGCGCTCCCCCCGCGTATTTTTTAAATTCTTTTTTTTATTTTTGGTCTATATGAGCGTCCTAAGCCCCCCTCAGAAAACCTAGAGGGTCAGGAAGTGTCTAACGTGCCCCCTTCTACCCATTCCGAACATTGTTTGCCCTCCATCTTGTGTCTCAATTCTACCGTAACTCAAAATGGAGGACTCCCGTAATGCTGCCGGTACGCGTACCGGGGCGTGCACCGGTAAGCGCTCGCTAAAAAAGGTGGGAAAGTAATTTACAGGAAAACCACTGGAGACACTTTCATCAAATATAGAATAAGCCCTACTACATAGCAGTCCCTACCATTTACCCAAATCTGAGAGAATTCCATTGAGACATTTATGCTGTATGCATGACTAAATTACCTGAGGTAAATTACATGACAAAAACACATATGAAGTGTTAGAATTGACAACCAATTAAAATGTTACTTTCATTTTCTACTATTAATTCATGACATTTGATTGGTTATGTACCTGAATATATATGAAGAAAGAGAGAGAAACACAGCCATTTTGACTACTACTTTCTGAAGTACATTTCAAGAGCATTTTCACTGACAACTTAAACTTCTTTTTGAAAGGTAAGATGTTTTTTAAAAACTGAAGTATGTTGTGCACTTTAAGTTAATTTGGAAAACATTTTCTGATAGTTATATACTATCCCTCTGTAATAGTTATAGAATGAGATAGACTTCTCTGTTATAGATATGGATGGAGTTAGGCTTGTCTTGTATAATTATGAATTTACTTAGGCTTTATCACATACACTTTTTTATATTTCTACTTCCAGTCTGATACCATACACTGCCCAAAGATAAAATCACTGTTAAAAAAACCAAAGTACCTGTATGAACTTAAACCCAACAGTGCCCTATCTCTACTGATATATATATTTTTTTAAATGCAAATTACAGCACAAAAATGGAAGGAGAGCAAAAAAATTCTATCTGAATTGTTCTGGAGAGCAACAATAATAAAGTTATTGAACCCAATGACTCAGAATTCATGGATGAATCACAGGACTATGAACTACTTCAATGTGTACAATCAGTAGATTTCCTGATTCAAAATGAGGACATTTCTGACAATCAAATATTAGAAGTTCTGTTAAATTTGGAAAAGGAATCTGAAAAATAAATTTATATTTAATAATTCAAAAATTGTTTGAGACATTATTCATTTTTATATTTATTTCTTAAACTAGTACCAAATTGATTATAATGTAAAGTCAGACTTAAAATATACTGTGCAACTTTTTTGTGTTACATAATAAGTTTGCTCATAGTTACTTCCTTTCTCCCACTATATTATCTCCAATGTGTATTTAACATCTCTTTATCAACTCCTGCCTCTATATTGTTTCTGCTTTCCTGACAGACTACGCTATGAATTCCATATACCACAATAACTTCTGTAACATGCAAGATATCTACAAAGAAGACAGTGTATATTAAATTATAGACTCTGCATTGGTACCTACATGTTGGTACTTAAATAAAAAAAACAACAAAAAGAACAATCAATAAACATACAATATTTGTAAAGTCTATCTTCCTTTTTTCCCCATAGTACGCTCCCCGGAACGCTTACCGGTGCGGGTACCGGGCGCCCCCCCCCCAAAAAAACAATTTTTTTTTGGCCCCGCGGGGCCCTTTTAAAGCCCCCACATCAAACCTAGGGGGTCAGGGAGGATCTACTCTGCCCCCTTATGGTCATTTACCCCTTTGTTTTTGCCACCTCTTGTGTCTCGATCCTACCGAGACACAAGATGGCGGCCGCTCCGGACTGTTTCCAATGTTTACAGACACCCGAGAGCCAATCAGATATCCGTGCACAAGTCGCGTGGCGCGCCCGGTGCACTCCCCGGTGCGCGTACCGGGGCGCGCTTACAGATATATATATTTTTTTTAACCTAAATTACTCAAAATCCACTAGAGCACATATCTTGAGACCTAGCAAAGGCACATTGGACTACTAGTCCCTACAATTTTGCCAAGGTTCATAGAAATCCATTCTGCCGTTCGAGCTAAAAGTGAGTCCAACCGCCCTATCGAAAACTCAATGTTAAAAACACGTTTTGGGACCCCCCTTTTTTCTCGGCCCTCACTTCAAGAACCCCCCCCAAACTTTAGGGGGACGCTCAGAAACAAAATGTGCCATTTTCCTAAAAATTTCAACCAATTCCGTCCATCAACGCCAAAGTTATTCAACATAGAATTTTCTGAAATCCCTATTCAAAAAAATCCTAACTATATATACCTACTGGTGACCGCCAGTAGGTAATATACATATATATATATATATATATATATATATATATATATATATATATATATATATATATATATATATATATATATATATATATATATATATATATATATATATATATATATATATATATATATATATATATATATATATATATATATATGTATGTATATATATATATATATATATATATTTATATATATATGTGTATGTATATATATATATATATATATATATATATATATATATATATATATATATATTACCTACTGGCGGTCGCCAGTAGGTATATATAGTTAGGATTTTTTCTCTATGGGATTTTTGAAAATTCTATGTCTAATAACTTTGGCGTTTGTGGACGGAATTGGCTGAAATTTTCAGGAAAATGGAACATTTTATTTCTGAGCAGCCCGTGACAATTTGGGGGTGTTTCATAAAGGGGGGGCCGAGAAAAAAGGGGGGTCCCAAAACGCGTTTTTCCCATGTTAATTTCCATAGGACGGTTGGCCTCACTTTTAGCTCGAACGGCTGAATGGATATGCACGAAACTTGGCAAAATTGTAGGGACTGTTAGCCTGATGTGCCTTTGCTAGGTCTCAATATATGTGCTCCAGTGGATTTTGAGTAATTTAGGTTCAAAAAAAGATATATATCTGGGCGGAGCCTAACCACACATCTGATCTGATTGGCTGTCAGCACTTCATCCAAGAAGTGTTGGCAGCCATCTTGGGACCAACATACATGATAGCACCTCATTAAAAAGCATTGTAGTTAATAGAGGGTTTTAGGACTTTAGTTACATTATAAATCATTTGTTGATGGTACCATACTCGTTTTAGGAATTGTGGTGGGTTCTAAGGTGATTTTACCATGTGAAAAAACCTTCTGCTGTGATATCATGAATATTGTTTGAAAGAAAACTAATATCTCATGATTTTCCCACAGTGGTTTGGAAGGGGATCTATAAGCTAAACTGAAAGCATATTTTCTGTAAATTCACATTATCTTTCTCAGTCATGTGAAAATGAAGTCTGACATTCTCAGTAAAACATGTACATCCAACAAGGACAGAGACTGTCAGTTGACTCCTTTGTGTTCTACTGCAGCCTCCTAGAGTGTTCTAAAGAACAACTAGAGCGCTAACAGTCCTACTTATTACAAAGGTATGGCACACCTGAAGCCATCTTGATTGGAATAAAGTGGTAACTCTTAAAACATTTAATTTAAAAAGAAACAACATGAGGGGGTATATTTTTCCATAGAAAGTATGATTAGTGCTGCAGAATGAAAAATTAGGGCACATTTTGAGTGACTTCTCAAATCCTTTTCTATTTCATTAAAACATTCTGACATGCAGTCTCCCAAAATGGCCACCAGAGACAAAAGAGCCCAAATGTAGCCCAAATATCACCCAGATGTAGCCCAAGTATAGCCCAATGACAGAATGTCCCAGAGTTTTCTAAAGAACAACTAGAGCGCTAACAGTCCTACTTATTACAAAGGTATGGCACACCTGAAGCCATCTTGATTGGAATAAAGTGGTAACTCTTAAAACATTTAATTTAAAAAGAAACAACATGAGGGGGTATATTTTGCCATAGAAAGTATGATTAGTGCTGCAGAATGAAAAATTAGGGCACATTTTGAGTGACTTCTCAAATCCTTTTCTATTTCATTAAAACATTCTGACATGCAGTCTCCCAAAATGGCCACCAGAGACAAAAGAGCCCAAATGTAGCCCAAATATCACCCAGATGTAGCCCAAGTATAGCCCAATGACAGAATGTCCCAGAGTGTTCTAAAGAACAACTAGAGCGCTAACAGTCCTACTTATTACAAAGGTATAGCACACCTGGAGCCATCGTGATGGGAATAAAGTGGTAACTCTTAAAACATTTAATTTAAAAAGGAACAAAATGAGGGGGTATATTATGCAATAGAAGGTATTATTAGTGCTGCATAAAGAAAAATTAGGGCACATTTTGACTGACTTTTCAAATCCTCTTCTATTTCATTGAAAAATTCTGACATGCAGTCTCCCAAAATGGCCACCAGAGACAAAAGAGCCCAAATGTAGCCCAAATATCATCGAGATGTAGCCCAAGTATAGCCCAATGACAGAATGTCCCAGAGTGTTCTAAAGAACAACTAGAGCGCTAACAGTCCTACTTATTACAAAGGTATGGCACACCTGAAGCCATCTTGATTGGAATAAAGTGGTAACTCTTAAAACATTTAATTTAAAAAGGAACAACATGAGGGGGTATATTTTGCCATATGAATTATGATTAGTGCTGCAGAAGGAAAAATTAGGGCACATTTTGAGTGACTTCTCAAACCCTCTTCAATTTCATTAAAAAATTCTGACATACAGTCTCCCAAGATGGCCACCAGAGACAAAAGAGCCTAAATGTAGCCCAAATATCACCCAGATGTACCCCAAGTATAGCCCAATGACAGAATGTCCCAGAGTGTTCTAAAGAACAACTAGAGCGCTAACAGTCTTACTTATGACAAAAGTATGGCACACCAGAAGCCATCTTGATTGGAATGAAGTGGTAAGTCTGAAAACACTCAATTTAAAAAGGAACAACATGAGGGGGTTAATTTTGCCATAGAAAGTATGATTAGTGCTTCAGAAAGAAAAATTAGGGATCATTTTGAGTGACTTCTCAAATCCTCTTCTATTTCATTAAAAAAATTCTGACATGCAGACTGAAACATGCACTTTGAATACCAGCAGCAGACGTCCCTGGTGAGCAGTAGCTTTACTACAGTGATCTAATGTGCAACTAGAGTGCTAACATTCAGAATTTATGGCAAATGTGTGACACATCTGAATGCCTTCTTGATGGAACCAAAGTAAACAAGCATTGAAAATGCAATCGATCTCGCCCTCGTTTAAGTTTAAGCCATTCTGTTTGTAATGAGGTGGCTTTTTAGCTTTGCTTTTATTAGTGTTTTTTCAACTTTCATGTAAATAACATGCATCTGTATGCATATAAGTATATGTATGCATGCATTTATGTTTGTATTTATATAGATATACAGATGATATATGTTTATATATGTATGTATGTATATATATTCACTGAAAAAACCATAGGCTATAGACCATATATAGTTAGGAATTAGCATTTACAAAACCTTGAAAATTCACTGAAGAAACCATAGGTTGTAGACCATATATAGTTAGGAATTAGCATTTACAAAACCTTGAAAATTCACTGAAAAAAACATAGGTTATAGACCATATATAGTTAGGAATTCACATTTACAAAACCTTATTTTACTCACACAAAACCATTGAAATTCCATATATAGTTAGTTGCACTAACTATATATCGCGCACCCGCAATCCACTGCTGAGGATGTCACATATTACATCATTCATGACATGGTCAGTGACATCACTGATGACATCACTGATGACATCTCAAATGACATCACTGATGACATCTCAAATGACATCACTGATGACATCACTGATGACATCTCATTTGACATTACTGATCACATCACTGATGATATCATTCATGTGATAATACGATGAACCTCTTCAGACTCTAATATAACCTTAGATACACTCAGTGTAAACAGACACTCACAGACTGTCACTCATCCATGGAGTTACTCACGCACCTAGTCAGTCATGCAAAGAATCAATCACACCTCCATTTCCTCAGCTATACAGTTATACAAACTTTACTTATTCAAACATATACTAACACATATTTACTTTCTTATACAATCCCTGATACAAGTTCACAATGATCCATACAGCCACTCACACATTCACTGGCTCTTATGCACAGTTATTTATATATGTCAACTCTCACATGTACTGTGTTTTACATATGTACTTACTTTGACATGTAGCACTGAGATATCCATTCACTCACCAATACACTCATGCACACAGTCAACCGCCCATACAGCTGTTTCCACATGCACTTTTGAAACCATACATCTAGTGAATCAACTGCTCACACATCTATGCACAGAGTCATACACCTCCCAGCCACCCACACACACACTCAGTCTCCGATACAAATACTTGGGCAACCAATCAATAACCCATATAGTTACTCATATAGCTACTTATCAACACATGCAACAGTTTACAGAACAACAGACATAATGATGCACAAATTAAGACAGTTTAGTCACTAACCCATGCACTCAGTGAGGCATATTTAATCACTCACTCATACAGTCAGTCATGCACCTACTAAATCCTTCATCCAGACACTTATACATCCACTCATTCTTCAATATGTAAGACATATTTTAACTTTACAGAAACATAGTCACTGGATGTTGTCATCAGTGATGTCATCAGTGATGTCATTTGAGATGTCATCAGTGATGTCATCAGTGATGTCACTGACCATGTCATGAATGATGTAATATGTGACATCCTCAGCAGTGGATTGCGGGTGCGCGATATATAGTTAGTGCAACTAACTATATATGGAATTTCAATGGTTTTGTGTGAGTAAAATAAGGTTTTGTAAATGCGAATTCCTAACTATATATGGTCTATAACCTATGGTTTTTTCAGTGAATATATATATATATATATTCAGAAGCAATGCGCCTTGAGCTTTCGGAAGGGCTCACAACGGCACGCCCAGACCCTCCAGCCTTTGTTTGCTCCTGAATACCTCACAGCCTCCCTCCACATTGATTAAAATGAGTCCGACGCGTTTCGGGGCAGACACGCCCCTTCCTCATGGACATATTCACAGAGATACGCTCAGCTCACCTAGGTGATTTAAAGGCGTTTTATTTAAATCAGTCTGAACTTAGTGGTCATGGCTCACGAAGCTGTGTTTCCAGGATTGCTGATAACTGTAGTCATAAGGTGAGTTTGTACTATAATCCTTAAGTAGGTTGTGCTGCTCTGTGCTATTTGTGTCTTCTTTGTTTCATTCCTTAAGTAGGAAGTTGGCTCGCAGGCTCCAAGGTTGTAACTTTCTCGTGTTGTGTCGTGCTGGCATGCAAGGATAGTTATCCTTGCCACAGTCTTCACCAAGTGCAGCATTATTGAACGCCTGACGAAGCAGAGCTCCTTCCACAGTTAAGGCTAACCATCAATGTAATCAGAAGCAATGCGTCTTGCGCTTTCGGAAGGGCCCACCACGGCATGCCCAGACCCTCCGGCCTTTGTTTGCTCCCGAAGACCTCACAGCCTCGCTCCACATTGATTAAAATTAGTCCGATGCATTTCGGGGCAGACAGACCCCTTCCTCATGGACATATTCACAGAGACACGCTCAACTCACCTAGGTAATTTAAATGCATTTTATTTAAATCAGTCCGCTCTTAGTGGGTGTGGCTCACAAAGCTGTGTTTCCAGGATTGCTGGTAACTGTAGTCATAAGGAGAGTTTGTATTATAATCCTTAAGTAGGATGTGCTGCTCAGTGCTGTTTGTGTCTTCTTTGTTTCATTCCTTAAGTAGGAAGTTGGCGGGCAGGCTCCAAGGTTGTAACTTTTTTGTGGTGTGTCGCACTGAGGGTGAATGTTGTGCTATTATGCAGCATTCCGTCCATCAATTGTTGTTTTTGCATTTGTCACCCTGAGTGGGATGGGTATGCTCAGACGTGAGTCCCATGCTCTCCATGCCACTGGAATCAAGCTATCCTGGCTGATGACGGCTGAGAGCCAGAAACCGGTCCTAGGATGCTTGATTCCGGTCCAGGGAAGACATGGCTTGGCAGTTCCGGCTGGACTGTTCCCATGAGGCACAGGGTCAAGACTGATTTGCATATGGCCAAGTCTTTGCTGGGGTGGTGTGGTGAGCTAAATAACAATGGATTAAACACAGATCTGTGACTGGGGGTGAATGTTTTGCTATTGTGCAACATTCCGTCCATCAATTATTGTTTTTGCATTTATCACCCCCAGTTGGATGGGTATGCTCAGACGTGAGTCCCATGCTCTCCATGCCACTGGAATCAAGCTATCCTGGCTGATGACAGCTGATAGCCAGAAACCGGTCCTAGGATGCTTGATTCCGGTCCAGGGAAGACATGGCTTGGCAGTTCTGGCTGGACTGTTCCCATGAGGCACAGGGTCAAGACTGATTTGCATATGGCCAAGTCTTTACTGGGGTGGTGTGGTGAGCAAAATATTGATGGATTAAACACAGATATGTGACTGGGGGTCAATGTTTTGCTATTGTGCAACATTCCGTCCATCAATTATTGTTTTTGCATTTGTCACCCCGAGTGGGATGGGTATCCTCAGACGTGAGTCCCGTGCTCTCCATGCCACTGGAATCAAGCTATCCTGGCTGATGACAGCTGATAAAGTCCAAACAGATTGAAGCACTCCACTTATAACAGCTCAACATGGCTCAAATTATTAAACAATACAAAATCATCCAAAGGCTCTTGAAGATTTTCTTCTTTTATTCTTTTTCCAATTCCAATCCCAAACCAACGCATTTCGCCGTGGTTATTACACACCTATCAGCTTCATCAGGGCTGCAAATAATACAAAATGTTTACAGTCTTAGCATCACGTACATTTTTTAAATTGAAGGTAGAAAAGGATAGAGCCCCACATGGCCCATAAAGAAAACCTGTGCCATGCAGAATTCTCATTTTTTGGTGAATACATGCACATAACTCTTGGTCATACCACTATGTTATGACACTATTGAAGTAAATATGTCTAAGACATCTTAGTCTAAGTGAAATATATAGTCCCAACATATATTGCAATGGTGACTTGAAATGACCAGTACCAAGTCATGCATAAGTAAAAGTGAACAGCCTCATGTGAGATTGCTAATATAGATCTGCTTATAGCCCCGAAATTGAAAAGTGTATTTCGACGGTATTTTACCTTATCTTCATATACCCTCTTGCCTAAAGGGAGAAACATTACCTTACTCTAAAGTCTCGGCATGAAGGTGAGAGCCAGAAACCGGTCCTAGGATTCTTGATTCCGGTCCAGGGAAGACATGGCTTGGCAGTTCGGGCTGGACTGATCCATGAGGCACAGGGTCAAGACTGATTTGCATATGGCCAAGTCTTTACTGGGGTGATGTGGTGAGTAAAATAAAGATGGATTAAACACAGATCTGTGACTGGGGGTGAATTTTTTGCTATTGTGCAACATTCCGTCCATCAATTATGGTTTTTGCATTTGTCACCCGAGCGGGATGGGTATCCTCAGACGTGAGTCCTGTGCTCTCCATGCCACTGGAATCAAGCTATCCAGGCTGATGACAGCTGATAGCCAGAAACCGGTCCTAGGTTGCTTGATTCCGGTCCAGGGAAGACATGGCTTGGCAGTTCGGGCTGGACTGTTCCCATGAGGCACGTGGCCAAGACTGATTTGCATATGGCCAAGAATGACCTGGGGTGGTGTGGTGAGCAAAAAAACGATGGATTAAACCCAGTTCTGTGATTGGGGGTGAATGTTTTGCTACTGTGCAACATTCCGTCCATCAACTGTTGTGTTGCATTTGTCACCCCGAGTTGGATGGGTATGCTCAGACGTGAGTCCCATGCTCTCCATGCCACTGGAATCAAGCTATCCTTGCTGATGACAGCTGATAGCCAGAAACCGGTCCTAGGATGCTTGATTTCGGTCCAGGGAAGACATGACTTGGCAGTTCCGGCTGGACTGTTCCCATGAGGCACAGGGTCAAGACTGATTTGCATATGGCCAAGTCTGAACTGGGGTGGTGTGGTGAGCAATATAACGATGGATTAAACACAGATCTGTGACTGGGGGTCAATGTTTTGCTATTGTGCAACATTCCGTCCATCAATTATTGTTTTTGCTATTGTCACCTCGAGTGGGATGGGTATCCTCAGACGTGAGTCCCGTGCTCTCCATGCCACTGGAATCAAGCTATCATGGCTGATGACAGCTGATAAAGTCCACACAGATTGAAGCACTCCACTTATAACAGCTCAAAATGGCTCAAATTATTAAACAATAAAAAATCATCCAAAGGCTCTTGAAGATTTTCTTCTTTTATTCTTTTTCCAATTCCAATCCCAAACCAACGCGTTTCGCCGTGGTTATTAAACACCTATCAGCTTCATCAGGGCTGGAAATAATACAAAATCTTTTCTGTCTTAGCAACACATACATTTTTTCAATTGAAGGTAGAAAAGGATAGAGCCCCACATGGCCCATAAAGAAAACCTGTGCCATGCAGAATTCTCATTTTTTGGTGAATACATGCACATAACTCTTGGTCATACCACTATGTTATGACACTATTGAAGTAAATATGTCTAAGACATCTTAGTCTAAGTGAAATATATAGTCCCAACATATATTGCAATGGTGACTTGAAATGACCAGTACCAAGTCATGCATAAGTAAAAGTGAACAGCCTCATGTGAGATTGCTAATATAGATCTGCTTATAGCCCCGAAATTGAAAAGTTTATTTCAACGGTATTTTACCTTATCTTCATATACACTCTTGCCTAAAGGGAGAAACATTACCTTACTCTTAAGTCTCTGCATGAAGGTGAGAGTCAGAAACCGGTCCTAGGATGCTTGATTCGGTCCAGGGAAGACATGGCTTGGCAGTTCGGGCTGGACTGATCCATGAGGCACAGGGTCAAGACTGATTTGCATATGGCCAGGTCTTTACTGGGGTGGTGTGGTGAGCAAAATAACAATGGATTAAACACAGATCTGTGACTGGGGTTGAATGTTTTGCTATTGTGTAACATTCCGTCCATCAATTATTGTTTTTGCATTTGTCACCCCGAGTGGGATGGGTATCCTCAGACGTGAGTCCCGTGCTCTCCATGCCACTGGAATCAAGCTATCCTGGCTGATGACAGCTGATAGCCAGAAACCTGTCCTAGGTTGCTTGTTTCCGGTCCAGGGAAGACATGTCTTGGCAGTTCGGGCTGCATGAGGCACAGGGCCAAGACTGATTTGCATATGGCCAAATATGAACTGGGGTGGTGTGGTGAGCAAAATAACGATGGATTAAACCCAGATCTGTGACTGGGGGTGAATGTTTTGCTATTGTGCAACATTCCGTCCATCAATTGTTGCTTTTGCATTTGTCACCCCGAGTTGGATGGGTATGCTCAGACGTGAGTCCCATGCTCTCCATGCCACTGGAATCAAGCTATCCTGGCTGATGACAGCTGATTGCCAGAAACTGGTCCTAGGATGCTTGATTCCGGTCCAGGGAAGACATGGCTTGGCAGTTCGGGCTGGACTGTACCCATGAGGCACAGGGTCAAGACTGATTTGCATATGGTCAAGTCTAAATTGGGGTGGTGTGGTGAGCAAAATAACGATGGATTAAACCCAGATTTTTGACTGGTGGTGAATGTTTTGCTATTGTGCAACATTCCGTCCATCAATTGTTGTTTTTGCTATTGTCACCCCGAGTGGGATGGGTATGCTCAGACGTTAGTCCTGTGCTCTCCATGCCCTGGAATCAAGCTATCCTGGCTGATGACGGCTAATAGCCAGAAACCGGTCATAGGATGTTTGATTCCGGTCCAGGGAAGACATGGCTTGGCTGTTCGGGCTGGACTGTTCCATGAGGCACAGGGTCAAGACTGATTTGCATATGGCCAAGTCTTTACTGGGGTGGTGTGGTGAGCAAAATAATGATGGATTAAACACAGATCTGTGACTGGGGGTGAATGTTTTGCTATTGTGCAACATTCCGTCCATCAATTGTTGTTTTTGCATTTGTCACCCCGAGTGGGATGGGTATCTTCAGACGTGAGTCCCATGCTCTCCATGCCACTGGAATCAAGCTATACTGGCTGATGACGGCTGATAGCCAAAAACCGGTCCTAGGATGCTTGATTCCGGTCCAGGGAAGACATTGCTTGGCAGTTCAGGCAGGACTGTTCCCATGAGGCACAGGGTCAAGACTGATTTCCATATGGCCAAGTCTGAACTGGGGTGGTGTGGTGAGCAAAATAACGATGGATTAAACCCAGATCTGTGACTGGGGGTGAATGTTTTGGTATTGTGCAACATTCTGTCCATCAATTGTTTTTGAATTTGTCACTCAGAGTGGGATGGGTATGCTCAGACGTGAGTCCTGTGCTCTCCCTGCCACTGGAATCAAGCTATCCTGGCTTATAACGGCTGATAGCCAGAAACCGGTCCTAGGATGCATGATTCCGGTCCAGGGAAGACATGGCTTGGCAGTTCGGGCTGGAGTGTTCCCATGAGGCACATGGTCAAGACTGATTTGCATATGGCAAAGTCTGAACTGGGGTGGTGTGGTGAGCAAAATAACAATGGATTACACCCAGATCTGTGACTGGGGGTGAATGTTTTGCTATTGTGCAACATTCCATCCATCAATTGTTGTTTTTGCATTTGTCGCCCGAGTGGGATGGGTATGCTCAGACGTGAGTCCTGTGCTCTCCATGCCACTGGAATCAAGCTATCCTGGCTGATGACGGCTGATAGCCAGAACCCGGTCCTAAGATGCTTAATTCCGGTAGGGAAGATATGGCTTGGCAGTTCGGGCTGGACTGTTCCCATGAGGCACAGGGTCAAGACTGATTTCCATATGGCCAAGTCTGAACTGGGGTGGTGTGGTGAGCAAAATAAAATATCGATGGATTAAACCCAGATCTGTGACTGGGGGTGAATGTTTTGCTATTGTGCAACATTCCGTCAATCAATTGTTTTTGCATTTGTCACCCCAAGTGGGATGGGTAAGCTCAGACGTGAGTCCCGTGCTCTCCATGCCACTGAAATCAAGCTATCCTGGCTGATGACGGCTGATAGCCAGAAACCTGTCCTAGGATGCTTGATTCCGGTCCAGGGAAGACACGGCTTGGCAGTTCGGGCTGGACTGTTCCCATGAGGCACAGGGTCAAGACTGATTTGCATATGGCCAAGTCTGAACTGGGGTGAGCAAAATACCAATGGATTAAACCCAGATCTGTGACTGAAGGTGAATATTTTGCTGTTGCTCAACATTCCATCCATCAATTGTTGTTTTTGCAACTTCTAAAAGAGGCATGTCCCAAATAGTCCCAATTAATTTGCGCACTCCATTGCGCAGGATTTATTCTCACAATTTCATATATACTAAATTTGACCACACTGCTCTTCCCATACCATGACTTACCACTGACACATACTGATTAGGGAATCCACAATGCATTCCTACGGGAGGGCAGGCCTATATCACTAATGTACATTGAGAGAGCAAGCACTTTACACTGGACCACAGTGCTGAAGTGCCCAGAGGCCTGAAATCACCAACACCAGGTTACAGAAAAAAGGCAAAAAGTTTAGGGTTGAACTTGGCAAAAAGGGCCAAGTACAGCACACACCATCTACATACTTGGCAGAATAGAGGGATTTTCCTCCATTGATCTGCCTTCTCTCTCTAAATGTATTCAGCGTATTTGGGATACCTAAACTTTTCAGTTTTTATTCCCTTTATCGCAAACTTTCAGCCTTCATAGGATGCCATCCCTGCACACGTTTTTGTAAAGCATTAAAGACTTGGCTCTTCTCAAAATATTCAAATAATTGTCAGCTTTAGCAGCCATTCTGCACTCTAAAAGTACTTTGCAACGTATCGCTTGATATAGGCTCATTGCCAGAAGCAGTATAAAAAAAAGGATTTGAAAATGATTCATCAACTATACACTGTTGCAGGTAACCACGACCTCTGCAAAATATTGACATACTCTATGGCCCAAAAACTCTGGCAAGCTAAATATCCTAACCTGGAACGCCTTAATCAAGGGAGTTTTAGCCTAGAAAGTTTCATTCCTGAAAATGTTTTGGCTGCATGCAGGTCCTTGAAGGATCACAGAAAAGGGAATTTTTATCCAAAGCAAACATTTTAACCTCTTCCTGTTCTATGTCCTCTCTCAACTTCGGACAATAGGAGAAGACAAGAATGGCAAGGTGGCACTTTGTGACAAGAACGTTTGTACACGTTTATGATGGTACTCATGTGTTTGTTTGTGTGCCTGTATTTGTGTGCTCAATTATTGCAATTCCATTTTGTTTTGCTGTACTGCAACTTTTGTGTTGCATTCCGTTTTTACTATTTATTTTGATGGGCCCTGATATGTTTTGTGTGCTATTGTATTACGTTCAGTTCAGATTCCTTTAACGTTTCATTTACAAGTAGTTAAATGTGGTAAAATTGCGATTCCCTGGATCTTCAACTAATTCAGCCACCAATCAACACAAAACTATGGCAGAGACTCTGCTTAGCTTAACGCTGCCCGAGCTCACTTCATGTGATAGGTCCGCTGTATCGTGTGATACCATCGTAAAGTCCTTGATAGAACTCCAGTCCAAGAAGTATCACAACTGTTGTCTGTATTTTTAGCCATTATTTCATGAATTTGAATGAGACTAAACCGATTTCCTTACTATTAATCCAAAAAAGGAATATAATTAGTTAAGCAAATTATAAATTTGGCTGTGGTCTTTATGTATATAGCTTCAAATAAGTAAATTACCACAACGCTGTGAATCAACTGCAAATTAATATGAGCCACTATCTCTTGGGTTTTGACTGTTGTCTAGCGTAACAGACTGACGATTGAGGTAATAACCTATTTAACTTAAATTAAATCTCTCTCACTTCATTTTACACATTTGTTGAGTAGCTGATAATAAATGGATTGGATAATATGTTCACAATGACCCATTGATGTGCAAACTGATTTGCTGCCATGATGTTAGTTACAAAAGGGGGTGGTGATGAACAGAGTGTCTGAATTGAGCAGACCACTCTTACCCAGTCCAAAGATCAGGGCTTGATCCATCACCGTTATTTATCTCACTGCCCCATCCCAGCTCAGAACCTGGCTATATGCAAATCAGTCTGTCCCTGGCCCAGTGCATCATGGGAACAGGGCAGACTAAACTACCAAGCCAATTCTTTACCAGAAAGGAGACAAGCTACCGGGGACCGGTTTCTGGCATTTCAGCCTCTTCGGCCCGGCTTGCTTGAATCCTGATGGAGCAGTGAGAAAGGGACTCATGTCTGAGTATACCCTGCCACACCTATAGTGGCCAAAATCGATTTACAAAAGGGGGTGGTGATGAACAGAGTGTCTGAATTGAGCAGACCACTCTTACCCAGTCCAAAGATCAGGGCTTGATCCATCACCGTTATTTATCTCACTGCCCCATCCCAGCTCAGAACCTGGCTATATGCAAATCAGTCTGTCCCTGGCCCAGTGCATCATGGGAACAGGGCAGACTAAACTACCAAGCCAATTCTTTACCAGAAAGGAGACAAGCTACCGGGGACCGGTTTCTGGCATTTCAGCCTCTTCGGCCCGGCTTGCTTGAATCCTGATGGAGCAGTGAGAAAGGGACTCATGTCTGAGTATACCCTGCCACACCTATAGTGGCCAAAATCGATTTACAAAAGGGGGTGGTGATGAACAGAGTGTCTGAATTGAGCAGACCACTCTTACCCAGTCCAAAGATCAGGGCTTGATCCATCACCGTTATTTATCTCACTGCCCCATCCCAGCTCAGAACCTGGCTATATGCAAATCAGTCTGTCCCTGGCCCAGTGCATCATGGGAACAGGGCAGACGAAACTACCAAGCCAATTCTTTACCAGAAAGGAGACAAGCTACCGGGGACCGGTTTCTGGCATTTCAGCCTCTTCGGCCCGGCTTGCTTGAATCCTGATGGAGCAGTGAGAAAGGGACTCATGTCTGAGTATACCCTGCCACACCTATAGTGGCCAAAATCGATTTACAAAAGGGGGTGGTGATGAACAGAGTGTCTGAATTGAGCAGACCACTCTTACCCAGTCCAAAGATCAGGGCTTGATCCATCACCGTTATTTATCTCACTGCCCCATCCCAGCTCAGAACCTGGCTATATGCAAATCAGTCTGTCCCTGGCCCAGTGCATCATGGGAACAGGGCAGACTAAACTACCAAGCCAATTCTTTACCAGAAAGGAGACAAGCTACCGGGGACCGGTTTCTGGCATTTCAGCCTCTTCGGCCCGGCTTGCTTGAATCCTGATGGAGCAGTGAGAAAGGGACTCATGTCTGAGTATACCCTGCCACACCTATAGTGGCCAAAATCGATTTACAAAAGGGGGTGGTGATGAACAGAGTGTCTGAATTGAGCAGACCACTCTTACCCAGTCCAAAGATCAGAGCTTGATCCATCACCGTTATTTATCTCACTGCCCCATCCCAGCTCAGAACCTGGCTATATGCAAATCAGTCTGTCCCTGGCCCAGTGCATCATGGGAACAGGGCAGACTAAACTACCAAGCCAATTCTTTACCAGAAAGGAGACAAGCTACCGGGGACCGGTTTCTGGCATTTCAGCCTCTTCGGCCCGGCTTGCTTGAATCCTGATGGAGCAGTGAGAAAGGGACTCATGTCTGAGTATACCCTGCCACACCTATAGTGGCCAAAATCGATTTACAAAAGGGGGTGGTGATGAACAGAGTGTCTGAATTGAGCAGACCACTCTTACCCAGTCCAAAGATCAGGGCTTGATCCATCACCGTTATTTATCTCACTGCCCCATCCCAGCTCAGAACCTGGCTATATGCAAATCAGTCTGTCCCTGGCCCAGTGCATCATGGGAACAGGGCAGACTAAACTACCAAGCCAATTCTTTACCAGAAAGGAGACAAGCTACCGGGGACCGGTTTCTGGCATTTCAGCCTCTTCGGCCCGGCTTGCTTGAATCCTGATGGAGCAGTGAGAAAGGGACTCATGTCTGAGTATACCCTGCCACACCTATAGTGGCCAAAATCGATTTACAAAAGGGGGTGGTGATGAACAGAGTGTCTGAATTGAGCAGACCACTCTTACCCAGTCCAAAGATCAGGGCTTGATCCATCACCGTTATTTATCTCACTGCCCCATCCCAGCTCAGAACCTGGCTATATGCAAATCAGTCTGTCCCTGGCCCAGTGCATCATGGGAACAGGGCAGACTAAACTACCAAGCCAGGTTCTGAAACTGGGATGGTGCAGTGAGCTAAAAAACGGTGTTGGATCTAGCCCTGATCTCTTGACTGGGTGAGAGTATTCTGTTTAATTCAGAGACTCTGTCCCTCACCACCCCTTGTTGTAAATATGATGTTAGTTACGGCCTCTGAGTGATGCTTTTGCCTAAATGTGGATTCTTTTGTTCATGAAATATGTTTAGTACTTCCTTTACTTCCTGTGCTGATGCATTTTTAACATGGACGACTGTTTAGATTGCACTCAATTCATTTTAATGACAAAGCATCCACGTGGAAGAGCGGCCAGTTATCCGCTGAACTCAAATGTTTCACTTCTATCCTTAATTTGATGCCCTCAGAGGGTTTGATTGTGCATTATTGGATGATGGTGGCAGACGTAGCCTTATCCTTCAAGTAATGTGTTAAAACGTTCCTACTTTCTGAGCTTCAAGCAGTTCACAGAGGTTTCCTAATAGAAAACTTAAGAGTGGAGTCATAGAATGTACACAGGTGTGAACATGAACGTGCGCCTGATTACCTCGAATGCGCTGCCCTCAAGGCAACTGAGAACTGGGGGATTTATTGAAATACCTTGTGGCTGCTTTATACTGCCTCTAAGTGTTTCACTGTGTAGATGGCACCCGCCTAGTTTGAAGAGAAGCGAGAGATTCCTATGCAGAAGGGTGAGTGAGTGACTTCACCCCGCTGTGAGGAGATGCCTGAAGGGGGCACTACCCCACCCTATTTGTCCCTCAGAGGGCTGCCTTCTGAGTCACACAATTATATGACGTTTCACCGCATGCTTTTACAACGCATGCCATTACGACGCAACTTTTACAACGCAAGTCGTTACAACGACTTGCGTTGACAGTGTGCCACCTTTTTGTGGTGCACCTCCTGACAGCTTTTTTGCCTTTGCACTCATGCCTATAAAACAGCACAAGTGCAGAGGCAAAGAGATTCCCTTATTGGGAATTACACCTTGAGATATAGCTGGCGCTGCATGTGTGCCAGAGCTATCAGTATTGCAGTAGGGGCCGCACATGCATTTGCGGCCCCTTCGGTAATATCAGAGTGCCCTAGGGCGTTCAAAGCGAGCGTACCATCAGGGCACTTTGTGTAATTTGGCCCCAGTGGAATAAAAACACTAAAAGTACAATTATCTTTAGGTAGCACCTTTAAAACCAGTTTTGTAGGGGAAATTCACCACAAAAATGAATATGTGAGAAAAAGCTCACACAAATTACTCTTCAGCAGAAACTTTCACCTACAGACCCAATTCGTTCAGAAACACAAACATTGCAGCTTCATGAAGCACCAAACTTGTGTTCTGCTCATGCTTTTGCCTATTAAATGGTTCTTCCCCACAGGCCTCATTTTTTCCTGATTCCACTTGAATTTCATTGTAAAATGTATACCCTCTCTCAGGGCCGTCTTAACAGCATTATAGGCCCCAGGCAAAGCAGTGCACTGTGCTTTGCCTGCACAACCACTCACAGGAATAAGAATGTTTAATTGAAAACTAGTGTTAAATTCTCCTCTGCATGGGGCCACTATGCATGTGGGACCCCACAGGCAACTGTCCGGCGTAACCATGCGTTAAGATAACACCGCCCTCTCTGAATATATAGGCCTCTTTAACAAAGCCATTTTCCAGTTGCAAAATCTCAGGGTTTGCAATCACAAAGTGGCATTTTTATATATAATATCATACTATTTGTGATTTCGAAAAGCCTTTCCCAGGAGTAAAAGGATTTATTCAAATTGCTAATAGGAGGGGGTGTGAGAAGGATGCACCATCCTAATTTCTAATCACAATCTTGGTGAGGGGGGTGACTCTCTAGACATCCTGATGTCTTTCCAAATGGGAAACTTCTTTTAAGGCAGCATCTATTTCTTTAAAGCATAAGGGCTACTTATATACTAATGTTTCCCGGCAGAGAATGCAAATGCAGGGATGGTGATTTGTTGTTTGTTGACTTGCCAAGCAGTGTGCCAAGGCTCAGGAAAGGAGCAGAAGCCCTATATCTTATTAAAATGGGTCTGGGTGCTGAGCAGCACTATTTTCACTAAATGTACTCCTAAGATTTGTAGTGTGCTTGCTTCGGCCAAAATAAAGAGAGAAGCTGAAAAATCATAACATGCACTCTCATTACTGACAAGATTTTCTATTTTCTTTAGCCTGTTTTTGTGGAGCTTTCGGCAGTTCTTTAATAAATATATGTCATACTTTTTCTTGGCGTAAGTGCACCTTTGCCACGCTTAACTGCATTTCATCTAGACTGGACTCAGTGACTGCATGAAAATCTCTCATCACATTCACCTCCTATTTTTTCTTATTTGTTTCGGTTAGTTCAAGTTCAAGTTCAGGCATTTATGTAGCGCTCTACTCACCCAGAGGGTCTCAAGGCTCTTGGGGAAGGGGTTCATTATTTGTTGAATAGCCAGGTTTTAAGTTCTTTTCTGAAGGAGATGTAGTTTTGAGTAAGTCGGAGGTGAGTGGGGAATGAGTTCTAGGTCTTGGCAGCCAGGAAGGAGAAGGATCTGCCACCCATGGTGGATTTTCGGATGCGCGGGACTGCGGCGAGGGCTTGATTGGACGATCTTAGTTGGCGGGTGGGTTTGTAGAAGGACAGTCGAGTGTTGAGGCATTCGGGTCCTAGATTGTAGAGGGCCTTGTGTGCGTGGGTGAGAAGACGGAACGTAATTCTCTTGTTGACGGGAAGCCAGTGGAGGTCTTTTAGGTGTCTGGTGATGTGATCTTGGCGATGGATGTCCAATATGAGTCTGGCTGATGCGTTTTGGATGCGTTGAAGTTTTTTCTGTAATTTTGCTGTGATACCGGCGTATAGTGTGTTACCATAATCCAGTCGACTCGTGACCAGTGCGTGGGTGACAGTCTTTCTTGTTTCGAGGGGGATCCAGCGGAAGATCTTTTTGAGAATGCGAAGTACGTTGAAACAGGAGGATGAGACTGCGTTGACTTGTCTGGACATCGAGAGAGAGGAGTCTAGGATGAAGCCAAGGTTACGTGCCTGATCTGTGGGTGTGGGTGCTGTGCCCAGAGCGGAAGGCCACCAAGAGTCGTCCCAGGCAGAGGCGGAAGATCCTAGGATGAGCACCTCCGTTTTGTCTGAGTTGAGTTTTAGGCGGCTATGTTTCATCCATTCGGCTACTTCTTTCATGCCTTCGTGAAGATTGGTTTTGGCGGTGTTAGGGTCTTTGGTGAGGGAAAGGATTAATTGGGTGTCGTCGGCGTAGGAGATGATGTTGAGGTTGTGTTGGCGCGTGATGGATGCGAGTGGGCTCATGTAAACGTTGAAGAGGGTGGGACTGAGTGATGATCCTTGTGGTACTCCACAGATGACTTCAGTGGCCTCTGAGTTGAATGGGGGAAGTCGGACTTTTTGAGTTCTCCCGGCGAGGAACGAGGTGATCCAGCCCAAGGCTTTTCCTTGTATGCCGACGTTGCTGAGGCGTTGTATGAGGGTGCTGTGGCAGACTGTGTCGAAAGCGGCGGAGAGGTCGAGTAGAATGAGGGCCACTGTTTCTCCGTTATCCAGTAGTGTTCAGATGACGTCTGTCGCTGCAATGAGGGCGGTTTCGGTGCTGTGTTTGGCTCGAAACCCGGATTGAGATGGATTGAGGGAGTTGTTGGATTCAAGGAAGGCGGCGAGCTGGCTGTTGACGGCTTTCTCAATGACTTTGGCACGGAAAGGGAGGAGGGATATGGGTCGGTAGTTTTTAAGTTCAGAGGGGTCTGCTGTGGGTTTTTTCAGGAGGGCGCTGAGTTTGGCGTGTTGTCACCTTTCTGGGAAGGTGGCAGAGTTGAACGAGCAGTTGATGACATCACGGAGATGGGGTGCGATGATGGAGTCAGCTTTGTTGAAGATGTGGTGGGGACAGGGGTCGGTTGGCGAGCCAGAGTGAATTGAGTTCATTAGGCGGATGGTGTCTTCAGTGGTGATTGGGTTCCAGGCGCTAAGGTTGTTAGATGGAGGAGTAGGATCTGAGGGGGGTGGGGAGGGTTGATCGATGGGAGTGTTCTCGAAGCTGTTGTGGATGTCGGCCATTTTGTGGTAGAAGAAGGAGGATAACACATCGCAGAGGTCTTGGGAGGGAGTAATGTCGTTAGACGCTGCAGTGGGGTTGGTGAATTCTTTGACGATGTTGAAAAGTTCCTTGCTGTTGTGGGTGTTGTGGTCGAGACGATCCTTGAATGCTGATTTCTTGGCGGATCGAATCAGTTGGTGGTGTTTGCGGGTGGCCGCCTTGAGGGTGGCCATGTTGTCGGTGGTTGGGTTTTTTCTCCAAGTTTTCTCCAGGGAGCGGCATAGCTTCTTGGATTTATTAAGGTCATCATTGAACCAGGGAGCCTTTTTGCTGGCTGATTTGATCTGGTGCTTTTTCAGGGATGCTAGTTCGTCAGCGCTGTGGGTGATCCATTGCTTGAGATTGGTGGCCGCTTGGTTTGGGTCCGCAGAGAGGGTGGCAGGGTTTTGGTTGAGAGATGTGAGGAGTTGGTCGGAGGTGATTTTGTTCCAGTTTCTCAGAGGAATAGGTTGTGGGCGGTTGTGGGTCAGGGTGGTTTTGTAGATGAAGTGAACACAGCTGTGGTCCGTCCAATGGAGAGCTGTGGTGCTATCGAAGGAAATGTGCTTGTTGGAGGTGAAGATAGGGTCAAGAGTGTGTCCGGCTATGTGGGTGGGGGTGTTAACAAGTTGTTTGAGTCCGAGATTGGCCAGGTTGTCTAGAAGGGTGGAGGTGTTGCTGTCGTGTTTGTTTTCAAGGTGGTAGGTGAATCTCCTAAAAGAATGTAGTTTTTGGAGGCGAGGGCATGTGGGCTAACGAAGTCAGTGATGTCATCGATGAATTGATTGCGGGTTCCTGGGGGCCTGTAGATGAGGGTGCCTCTGAGTGTGGTCCTAGGGTCGGTGTGGATCTGAAAGTGGAGATGTTCGGCGGTAGCAAGATTATCGTCGGAGCTGGTCATGATTTTGATGGTGTTCCTATGGATGATGGCAATGCCTCCTCCTGTTTGGTTAGTGCGGTCTTTTCGGATAATCTTGTAGGTGTCCGGTATGGCTATGGCGATGTCGGGTGCTGATGATGTGTTCATCCATGTTTCTGTGAGGAAGGCGATGTCCGGTGACGCAGTGTCGAGTAGGTCCCAGAGTTCAGTTGCGTGTCTGTTGGTCGAGCAGGTGTTCAGCAGGATGCACTTCAGGCGGTAAGAGTCGGAGCTGTGTATGGAGGATGTGGATTTGGTGAGGGTCCTGAAGCAGTTGAACTTGCAGGAGAGGGAGGTGAATGGGCCGTGGGTACGTCCTGGGGTGGCTTCGCAGCATTGTGGTGTGCGTCCGGGGTTGAGGGCGAGGAGAGTTGCGGCATCATATGTGAATCTGGTGGATTGGGTGCGGCGGGGACCAGGCGGTCTGGCGCTAGGCGCGGTCCAGGCGTAGACGGGTGTAGACGGGCTTACCTTTGGTGCACCTTCGGCGCGGCCGCAGCGCGAGGACGCAGCACGTAGGTCCATCAGTCATAAATGGATAGAGGAGGGGGGTGGAGCGAGGGGGGGCCGCAGGGAGGTGTGATCAGGGTGGAGGGGCGGGCTGGCAGGCACAACAACAAAATGGCCGCAAATCAAAACACAAACACGACGAGATCGGCACAAGAAGGGAATTAATTCTGAAATGTGGGCAGAGGCACAGATAATCTTAGTAGCAGGCGGAACCAACAATGTGAATAGCGCAGCAGGCAATTTAATATTAACTCGCGCTACAAGAATAAAAATCACTCGCGCAATGTGGGCTAAAAGTAAAGCTAAATAGCGCTACATTTAGAGAGGTTAGCATAAAATCCATCTACAACACAGATTAATGAGTTCCACAGGTGAGTAGAACTTGGTACAAACCAAGTAATTGTATTGGCTGAACTTTTCCAGTGGCATCAGCAAGTTCTCCAATATATCCTGCCAACAACATTGCTTGACTCATAAAACCGAGCAGATTCTTGTTTCTCACTTGATACGGTGGCAGACAGTGGTGGAATGTGAGCAGATGTCTCCAATAGTTGACAAGAGAAGCTACAATATATGATAAGAGGACCTAGCAGCTTCACAGGTAAAGACAAGTACGCCATTTGGCTCCAAGGTAATCTGGAATATAAAGATAATTAAAAAACAATATTTTTGACAACTATAATATTGAGAACGATATTACTTGCCTGAAAATCAATATTCTTGACAACAATATTCCTGCATCACAATATTTTGTATATCAATGTTTCTGATATTTCTGCAACTCAATATTTCTACTCTGATTTTTTGTCCAAATATCAGGATACCTAGATGTCTGCAAACACTTCAGTATAAATTGCTATAAATCAAAGAACCTAGGGTCTGATTTATAGGTGGCGGACTGGGTACTCCACCACAAACTGACAGTTCATCATTTAGAGCCGGCCGTACAGTTATGTTTCCAACATTGATGCTATATCAACAAAAGGTGTCTTCTATACCCACACAATCAAATAATTACAATGGGATACAAATTAATTAACAATCAATCATCATAATAATACAGTGATTAGAAATGTGTTGCAATTAATCATGACCAATGCAAAATAGCTTTAATTATTATATGTCATGCATTTCATACATGTGTAAGCATAATGTTTAACAATGACCCCCTAACGAAAAACAACTGCAAAAGTCGGATTACTCCATCTCAAGTTTTGCAAAGGAAAAGTCCTACTAAATGAGAATGTGGGCTAACGGCTAGGGTGGTCAACCTCAGGGCTGGAAAACCGAGTTCGAGTCTCGGCAGGGACGCTCAAAATTCTGTGATTCGGGGCAAATCACTTAATCTCCCCGTGCCTAACAAAAATTAATGTGTCTGTATGTAATGTAACTGGTGCTCATTTAAAGTGCTCTGATACCTCCGTGTCTAGTTAGCGTTAGATATAAATCCACCCTCCCAAAAAAGAGAAAATGACACAGGCTAAGATCAATTTTTCTAAGTTCAGCAATTGGCGGTAAAAACATTTCATCATACGTTTTGGTGAAATAAATTGTCATGTAGTTCCTATAAATCTATGTAGGATATGCGTGTTTAGACAACATAAACTGTGAGATAGGTGTCCAGACTGTTTCCAGGCACCCCCACCGGATATGTTTATTGGTATACCAGCTAACTCACACTGCAACCATGAACTCCTCTTACCAAGGAGAAAATAGATTCGGGCAACTATCGAATATGACAACCCTGACCCCTCAGGGATCATGGAAACAGTGCAGTACTTTTCTCTAAGTCAGTCATGCTCACTTTGGCTCAGAGAGATACACAGAAAAAACAATGGGGACATTTTCAATAAGCATTTATTGAGCCAGAATAACTCTAGTGTAAAATATGTGTGCCGTAACAACCATAAGACAGAAACAGATATAAATGATGGTTAGCAACAAAAAGAATAAATAGATGGTAGATTTCTACTATAGTGATAAAACAATAGATATACACAGGAATATAGATACATGACAGTAAAAATAGGTACTTCTATGATGCTAACCCTAACTAGATGTACCTAAATATACAAAACATGTTTGTAGGTTTATAGCCAAGAATCCTCCTAGGAAAGAACCAACCACATTACCTGGTGTGAGAGAATGAAGGACCCCATCTTGGTCTCAAAAGGACAACCCGCAAGAGATGTCAGACCACTGTGTGCTTGGGTATATGCGAGCAGGAACCTCAGCGTCTTGCATACGTGTGTCAGCATGGAAGTCTTTCTCCTCTTCTTGCCCAGCAAATATATGGTGCTTATATACCTTAAAGGTACCCTTAAGCTTTCCACCTTGCTGTGTCATGTCGGCTGAGGATGACGAAAGGGATGACCCTTATACATAGTTTTTATGCAGAGGATGGTCACAGAGGCCCACTTTCCCATTTGAAAAAACAACACACAATCATGAGGGAAGACCACCTTAAAAATATAGCTGGGGGTGGTGAGAGAAAACCAGAAACTGAAGTGATAGAAGAAGACAGTCAGGAGGAAAAAGAGGAGGATTCCAGCAGTAGCATCAGACAAATAAGCTCTATACACCTCCCCATAGTAAAAACTCCTCACCCTCAAGAACCTCTACATGGCACAAGGCAAAAAAGGATACAGCAACTTCCACCCCAAAGCACTGAGGCAGCCTGCAAAAATCCTTTCTCTCAAAAACACCTAGCTGAGTATTGCGGATTCTAAAATGGAGGAACTATGCGTCCAGGCTGCAATCGGCTCTCATCTATCTAAAACACAATGGCTGATGCATCAAACACTTAGGGACTGTGTTTGAAGTCTGCACATAGGATACTCTGTTACACAAGGGTTTGAATGTGACTATTGCTGGCTAGGGTTAAGGGGGCATCTGAAGTCCAATTCCATATAGCCATACATCTTCATTTGTTCTCCACTACCTGCTCCTTGCCCACCATTTTATGAAAGTTGATTTGTCTATGCAGCATGGTTGATTTTATGGATAGGAAATTATAGTCATCAAAATTAATGTGATTTACATTTTTTGAAGTGCTGATTTCATGATGGTTGTTAAAGAGCAATTGCATATGTGTGTCTGGACACATTGGATATATAATATCTTTGCAATTCTTTCCCTGCAATGCTAAAGATGCTTTTTCTGTGGTCGCGGTTTTCCCTAGACAGGACAGAGCAAAAATCTTATTTGTTCTCCATGCTTTTTCTTTGCTGGCTTTGCTGCAGTAGCCATGTTGTGTAGCCAGTGTGCTTGTATGTCATAGGCTGTCATGCAATCTTTGTTCTCCATGCCTCCTCTTTTCTGGCCATGTAGCGGTGGGCATTTTGTGTTACCAGTGTGTGAGTGTGATCACAGTGGCCATTTTGTCTTTGTCCTCTATGTATTCATCATTGCTGGCCTTGCGGCAACCATCTTTTGTAGAGCCTGTTAGTATGTGTGTGTTTGGTGGCCATTTTATCTTTGTTTTCCATGCCTCCTTCTTCAGTAGCCATGTGGTAGATACGTTTGTTTGCTCAATTTTAGGCATCCAGAGTGGGCTTCAATCCCTTTCTTTCATTTTTCAAAGTAATTTTCTAGGTACATTGATAGAAGAGGCCTATGACATTTTTTGTGATTATTTTTTGTTTCCTGTCATATTTAGTTGTGCTTGTGGCTGATTGTAGTACATTGTTTTCTTAATTTACTTAATTATGTTTGCCTACCTCCCATTGAGTCCTCATTGGCCCTGGTGTGGAAACAGCAATCATTGAATGTATTTTGTAAGTGCTTCTGCTCCTAGTGCTACGTGCTAAGCAGATTGCCCCAAGGAAGGAGATTCCTGATACACAGTGGACAGTGGGGAGGAGAAGAAACTAGTTGCCACAACTTGCATCAACCCTCATCCTTTTTCAGGAAACATGATATATCTGCTATATTCTCCTCTGGGCAAAAAGAGACTGAGATGATCACTTCTGCCTAAATAGCCGCCACACTACCAACACCACCACAGTTGTAACACATCCTACACAAAGGCAAACAACACAGCCACCAAGCTATTTGGGCACTGGCCTCAAAATTAAAAACTTTCTCCCCAGTTTGGGACTTCTGTACACTTAGCCATCAGGAGGATAACATCACAATCTGCTCCATTTGGCACAACCTGTTTGTTGTTGTTAGTCAGTGGGCACTATGGTAGCAGAAGCCAACTTACCCATTTGAAAAAAAAAACACATTCATGAGGGAAAATCCCCTAAAAATATAGCTGGTGGTGGTGAGAGAGAACCAGCAACAGAAATGATAGAATAAGGCAGTCTGGAAGAGAAAGAGAAGGATTCCAGCAGTAACATCACACAAATCAGCTCTATAAACCTCTCCACAGCATAACATTACTCACCCTCACAAATCTCTCCATGGCACCAGGCAAAGAGGGATATAGCAACTTCCACCCCAAAGCACCGAGGCAGCCTACCTGCAACTGATACCCACAGGCTGCTTGTCACAGTAGTACCACCAGAAAGATGACCTTCTATTAAGGCCATGTTTACCAAGGAGGTATGTATTACTGAAACCAAGAAAAAGCCTGTATCTACAACAGAAAGCTGGCAAACAGATTAGCATTTGACCTCCTCATTTATTCTTTTGTGGAAGGAGTGGCTTTCCTGGAATTTATACACGTCCTCTGCCTAAAGTGGAAAGTTCTCAGCAAGGTCTATTTTTTCAGAGTGGCTGTACCACACTGACTCATAAAGTTCTTCAATTGGGTGGCAATTTTATGAAGAATATTGCTGTTCAGGCCATCCGATGCCTCAAGGACTTGTGGACCAGTTGAGAAGCAACAGATTACATGTACATCACTGCACACTGGATCTTTTTCAAACAAATTTGTGGACCCGTCTCAGTCGAGTTTTATACCCATGACCAATACTGAGACTACTAGGGTTACAGTGACCGTTTTTTGCAGTTGCTCCTTAGTCAAAAACATTCCATCATTACTTGTGCAGTTGGACTTCTCCACAGCTTTCAATACTGTTTCCCTATCTAGATTGCTGGTAAGACTGCAGGAAGCAGGAATGCATGGCACAGCACTATTATGGTTCAAGGACTTTCTAACCAAACAAACCCAGACTATCAATCTAGGGGCTTTCTAATAATGCACTCTAAAATTTGATAAGGGGGTGTCACAGCACATATAACCAGTACTAGAATACCAACTGTGCAATATATTTTATTGTAAACACACCCTGTTTCTTCTCTGTACTTCTCTGAGATGAGTGACTGAATGAAAAGTAATATATTGGTTCCACGATCCTGAGGGATCAGGGTTTTATGTTATGTAGTTGCCAAAAGCTATTTCCTTCTTGTCTTCAAGAAGTTTCTAGTGGCCTCTGAGCTAGCTGGTACACACTAATTAAGTTTAATATACACCATAGGGGCATAATGACCTCAGTCCTGTGCCAAGCCTATTGTGTATGTTATTCCAATGCGCAAAACCTATCAGGGATATAGGAACTGCACTACATGGCACCCAACGTGAATTTGGCACTTATTTAACAGTAGAATCTGAGTAGTTCAGTCATGCTTAATCTCAGAGACCCCTACTCGCAAAACGCCAGAGACGTCTGGAGTGGGTAGGCACAAAATTCTGCCACAGCTGAGAAGGCAAACTTCCTATGTATTGGCTGTTGGTTAATCAAGCTTGAAGGAAAAAGTTCCCGAACAATTGTGCTTTTTAAAACCTTATCTTAAAACCCTTTTTTAGGACATTTTGTTTTCACAACACAATGTCTGTCAAAGCAGCTGCTCCTGTCACTGGGACACAGGTCTCAAACGACGAAGAGTAAGCAAATGCAATACATTTTGCACCCACAATCAGGCATACACTCACACAAAAATCCCTCCGACATGGTTTAACACACCGAGGAGGGACCGTAATATTAATAGAGGCGCACGGAGCTGTGTTATTTTCTTGGGTTACATTCCCAGCAGTGAATGCAACAACTCAGACTTTTCATTCTTACATACATGAAAAAGTCCCGGTGGTCTACACTCCATAGGAGGAGATTAAGATTCTGCTCACTGACCAGTACCACAATTTCTGGTTTAATGGGCGCCCTACAACAAATAAATAAAACCAGGCTCGGTCCACTAGGTAGACCAGGAGCTACATGGCCGACATTATCTGGCTACACACCACATCCTGACATTGATATAATGCCACAAGATGCACTGCTCTTACAATACAAAGAGTTGGTAAAACTCTTACAGAGCCATGATGCAACTCGTCATGAGGACACTTGGTGTCCAGCCCACGGTAACTACAAATAATACAGCTCCTACACAGAGCACCGCTACTAAAATCACTCCACAAAACACACACACAGTAATGGGTTAACTACCCACAAAACGTGAACAAATTCCTTTCTGGGTAGCTCAGAAAATCACCCAGTTAGAAGCAGTATTTCCAAATACCACACCATTTGAAAGCATATATTGCTACCGCCCTACTTTCTCATGGGGATCACACCACAGTTAGAGGTACAGTCTTTGCTGCCATATTTACCAGAACTCATGGTATTCCTTCCTTAGCTGTAATTCCAGATGTCGTAGAACAGATACAGAACAAGCAAGGAGCTTAACCAGCTCTGACCTTAGGTATGAAATTACTAAGTAATTACGACCAGGTATCAACAATAATACTAGCTAACATTAAAGGGGAAGCAGCCTCAGTGGCGATCCGCCAACACCTAAGAGAGGTCAGTCTTAGGTGTTGGGTCAGTCTTATAAACCAACCACAAGAACTTCCCAAAATAATTAGAACTGCATATGCCGAACTGGGAAGGGACAGTTTGGGGTGGGAAAGCTTGTAAAACCACAGCTAATGGGCAGTCCTGAAAAGGACACTTCTAAGCAGACACCTACTTCTTCTAAAAAGAAGTAGGATTTTCAGAAAAGAGTTATCAGTACCGAGGTAGATCTCTTCAACAGGAGCCCTCTGCAAAGAGGTATAACCTTTGGAATAGGGATAATATTAGGAAACTTGAAAGGTATCAGGATACTGATACACATTCCTCTCAACAAACAACACAGGGAGAGAAGAAAAGTCAGCACACAAAGAAGAGCGCAATCTGTTCAGGGACAAGCACGCCCAGGACTCTTCTAAAACAGAAGACAAGCCACACCTCAATTTAAAAAGTTGCAGGTCTCAAAGTTAGATGTGCACAGAATACTAAGGACTCAACTTCTGAACGGGGATTGGGCTCAGACAATGCTAAGACAGAGTGGCAGAAGTAACAATGTAACAACAGCTCGCAAGAACCTGAAGGAATTTCTGGACCGCAAAATTGAATGATTACATCACGGTGGAAACACCAGACAAAAGGGTGAAAGTCCCACAAAAATTATATGTAATAACGCTCCGCATGGAGGAGGACAAAAACAGGAAAGTAAAAGGTCTCTTTGCGAAGAACCTATCATCTGGTTTTGACATACTGTTAGCAGAACAAAATTAGCTGCTAACATTCGTCAGGGAGCGCCCAAAGGGAGAAAGCATATTTTTCCTGCATTTTCCAACCATGTTCCCATTCCCCTTGTACATACATATGCACGGGAGTGGGCAAGCTGTATAAACATATGGCCGGGATGCCCGTCACCCCCTCCCAACACAATCCCCAAGGATGGGAAGTCGGACGCAGTTCTGAACTTTTGGAAGGCGGGAGGGAGTCACCCTCCCGGCCGTATTTATTAAAATATGAAACAAAATTAAAACATTAAATAAAAGGTTTCATAATCATGTACAATTTTCATTTATTACATTTCGATGAAGACATGTTCTTTGGCTAACCTTAACAAATCTCTAATACAAAGGTTTCCTAGCCGAGTCTAACATCCTTCCTGCAAATGCATTCATTCTAAATTAAAATTGTACATCCTAGCATTAAGGGCCAACGGCAAGGTCTTAACCGGTGTCAGATCCCTACTACCAAAAACTCTCGCCCTCACGGTGTGAGTGGCGGCCGCGCAGAGGACTGTACCCTCCTTGCCAACTCTAATTTCCCTTGTCTTGTCGGGGGCCCCCCTTTCCGCTCGACGCCATCTTAAAGGTCATCCGAGCACCCGTGTGAGGTATCTGTAGGAAGGACAGCGTGGACTCCCCCCCCACCCCACACTCTCTATCACATCCGCCGTCGCGGATATCCGGGCCCCGGGAAATTCGTAGGAGGGGCATATAGCCGCCTCCTCCCCTGGAAGGGGCCTATGGCCGTCTCCCCTTAGGCGACCCATCCTTAGTGGGTGCCGCCTCCCAGTGGGAGGGGCCAATGGCCGCCTCCCCCCGGGTGCTCCCATCCATAGTGGGTGGCGCCCCCCTCTAGGGACCTTGAAATTACTGCTCACCGATCATGACCTTACCGCCCGACCAAAAAATAAATATGACATTTGTTCACCTACTAAGGAAGAAAATATCAGCCTGTCCAATTGTATCAAGCTGTTTACTCCTAGAAGAAAAAACAGTATCCTACAGACAGAAGTCACATCCTCAATCTAGACATTCATTTTTCTTCTATACGGAGGGAAAAAAGATGTTATTAGAGCAAAACTTTATTGCAAAACCAAACATTGCCATAAGGGGCTGGTGGGTGGGTCAAAAATGCTCCTTGTTCCGTCGAGGGCTCACGAGCAACGAGTGGGTGCAGCCTTCCAAGCACAGGAACAAGAGGATGCTTCTTCGGATTCCCGCTCTATTTATTCTTCTTCGGGATGGCGTGTACCCTCCCCGGTACGCCTACTGGGCGTGGCCATCGGTGTAGGTGTCTGGGACAACCCCTCCTGGGCGGGAAAAGGCGCGCCCCAGCTACGCCGCTTCGAGCATACCAGCCGAGACACGCCTCCCGCCCAAAATGGTTTCCCGGGAGGATCGGGGCACCCAACCATACGTTCGGGGGGACCGAGTGGTCGCCCCTTTCCATATGGCCGGGATGCCCGTCACCCCCTCCCAACACAATCCCCAAGGATGGGAAGTCGGACGCAGTTCTGAACTTTTGGAAGGCGGGAGGGAGTCACCCTCCCGGCCGTATTTATTAAAATATGAAACAAAATTAAAACATTAAATAAAAGGTTTCATAATCATGTACAATTTTCATTTATTACATTTCGATGAAGACATGTTCTTTGGCTAACCTTAACAAATCTCTAATACAAAGGTTTCCTAGCCGAGTCTAACATCCTTCCTGCAAATGCATACATTCTAAATTAAAATTGTACATCCTAGCATTAAGGGCCAACGGCAAGGTCTTAACCGGTGTCAGATCCCTACTACCAAAAACTCTCGCCCTCACGGTGTGAGTGGCGGCCGCGCAGAGGACTGTACCCTCCTTCCCAACTCTAATTTCCCTTGTCTTGTCGGGGGCCCCCCTTTCCGCTCGACGCCATCTTAAAGGTCGTCCGAGCACCCGTGTGAGGTATCTGTAGGAAGGACAGCGTGGACTCCCCCTCCACCCCCACACTCTCTATCACATCCGCCGTCGCGGATATCCGGGCCCCGGGAAATTCGTAGGAGGGGCATATAGCCGCCTCCTCCCCTGGAAGGGGCCTATGGCCGTCTCCCCTTAGGCGACCCATCCTTAGTGGGTGCCGCCTCCCAGTGGGAGGGGCCAATGGCCGCCTCCCCCCGGGCGCTCCCATCCATAGTGGGTGGCGCCCCCCTCTAGGGACCTTGAAATTACTGCTCACCGATCATGACCTTACCGCCACAGGCCGGATAGTTGACCGGCTATCCGGCCACCCCCAAACTCCTCCTAAAGGTCATGCTTCCTCAAACCCCTTAGCCATGCTATGAAGTCTCCTATGAGTAAAACATTCCCCTCCCGGGACAGGTGAACCCCATCATTCAGATACATGTGATCACCCCGAATACACCCATGAGGAATGCTATGCAACTGCGCAGAGCGAAACAATCTACCAATTTTGTTGTTAACCTTCTTCACCGAATGGTTCAGTGCTGACGCTGAAAGGCCCCCCGCCATACCTTTCTGGGAATCATGTGGGACCAGGCAATCGTGCACCCCGGGATTCTTTTTGCCAACCAGCTAACGGCAGACAAAACTTGCTCGAGTAATACTCGTCTACCCAGTGTCACCAAGTCATTGCCCCCCAGGTGTACTATGACTACAGATGGCGGTGACCTCTGCCGCCCTAAGAGACCCTCAACAAAAGATTCGAATCGGTCAATACAGAGCCCGCCCCTTCCGTGGAAGGCCACTCTGTACCCGTATTCCCCAGCTGCGCGAGTCGCATCACCTGCTTTGAATACGTCCCCGGCCCGTCTCACGTATGAGTTGCCCACAACCCAAACCACTCTCTCCTCAGACGGTTATCCATGACCGCTGGTCCCCTGGTACTGGGTCGACAGCGAATTCCGCCCCGCATGACATGCTTGCGAAACTGTAAATCAAACAGAAGACAAGAAGCGTGAGTGCATGTCACTTGACTTCACAACATGTGCAATTGCACATACCTTTTAAAACAATTCGAGGACCATCGTCCCAACTGTTTCACTTCTTCTGCACTCTGACCCCTGGCTGTAGCCTCAGTAGCAGCCCCTATCCTAAAGGAGTGGGTCCCGAAATCGCACAGGTTAATGCCCGCCGCAGCGATTGTCAGTGCTAGCACCCTCTGGAACTGAAACCTCGTCAGTGGGGTGCCATCGATGTGCCTCAGCAAACTCCCCCCCATGTATCCGCCCTCAGTGCCAAGTATTCCTCTATACACATTATCGGGCACGTGGGGGACCCTGGCATGCGCTGGACAACAACACTGTTTCCCATAGCTCCCTGGTCAGTCTTGGACCTAGCTATCGTGACTACCATCGAATCACCCTTAATTAGGATGTGATCCCTGCACAAGCCTCCCTCCACATCTTTCTTGTTCCTTGCGACCAGTTCGCTCACCCGCATAGCCCCATGGAACGCTAATGCGAAAGCTGCCCGGAACAGAACTGCTTCGAATTGGGAGGAGCATGTCGTGACTAGTTTCGCCATGAGTAGGGACAACCTTTCTAAGCCAATCGGGTCCCTCTCGTCTTGCTTGCGACCCTCGAGGCGCTGCCAGCCGCGAAGGGCTTTTTTGGCCAAAAAGGAACTTGTTGGGTCTTTGATGCCATGCACCTGCGCCATGAATGAGATGGCCGCCCTGTGTCTATTGGCCGTTGCCGCTGATCGGCCTTCCCTGTGCAGTGCTACCAGGAACCCTAGGAAGGAATCCTCCTGACCCCAGTTCTGATTCCCTGTCGGACCCAAAAATGCACAATAGGAACGAAACGCTCCTTCGTATGCCTTCCTCGTCCTGGGGGCTAAGCTTGCTGCCACGAGGTCTTGTAATCCGGGGCACCGATTAGCCAGAGTGCTTCGGGGAATGGTGCCGTGGCTAGGTCCGCTGTAGGTAGATAACCCCTGAACGCCTGCATATGTGAACGAGAGAGTGCATCAGCCGCATGATTCAGTGCACCCGGCACATGTTTCGCCCTGAACTGTACATTCAGTCTCATGCAAAGCAGCACAACTTCCTTCAACAATCTCAAGATCCATTTGCAGCGTGCTGCCTGATTGTTATTGCATTCGACAACAGTCATATTATCAGACCAAAATACCACAGAGCGGTCTCTGAACTCGTCCGGCCATGCCATCAGAGCAACAAAAATAGGGAATAGCTCAAGGAACCCTATGTTACCTGTGAGACCGCTGGTGTGCCACCACGCCGGCCATGTTTGCGCCGACCATCGGTTACCAAAAATGGCGCCAAATCCCACGCTCCCCGCTGAGTCAGTCTACAAACCCAGCTCGACCGAAGACGCTGGCGGCTTGTTCCACACTACTCGACCGTTGAAGTCCGCCAGAAATGCCAACCAAATGCGCATATCCTGTCGAACCTCTGCAGACAGTCTCGTGCAGTGGTGTCCTTCCTTGAGACCAACCATAGCTTGTGCAATAGAGCGTGAAAAGGGGCGGGCCATTGGTATAACTCTTAAGGCAAAGTTAAGCTGACCCACAGTTTGCTGTAATTGGTGCAGGGTCACTTTCTCCTTACTAAGGCAAAGTTCCAGGGAAGCCCTAAATTTAGCTACCTTTCCCACTGGCAAACGGAAACATCCCTCCACAGAATCGAGCTCAATTCCCAGAAACTCCAGTGAAGTAGATGGTCCAACCGTCTTACCTGGTGCCAATGGCACTCCAAACTCCCTCATGAGGATGCAAAAGTCCTGTAGCGCCTGCGCACATTTCGTGTCACCGGCTGCTCCCAAGAACAGAAAGTCATCTAGATAATGCATAACATGCCTGTGCCCTGTGGCCTCGGTGAATGCCCACTCTAAAAAACAGCTGAATTTCTCAAAATAGGCACACGAAATGGAGCAACCCATCGGCATGCATTTATCCATGTAATAACTCCCTTGGAACGCAAAACCTAGCAAACGCTGATCCTGTGGGTGTACCGGGAGCAACTGAAACACTGATTCGATATCTGATTTCGCCATCAGCGCCCCGGGGCCCAGGCGATTTAACATGGTGAGGGCATCATCGAATGATGCGTAACGCACCAAACAAACTTCTGGGTCAATAGCATCGTTTACCGAGAAACCCCTTGGAGCAGACAGATTATGGATCAGCCTAAACTCCCCCGGGTCCTTCTTGGGGACCACCCCTAATGGGGAACAGATGAAACCCGCCACTGGCGGGCGCTGAAAAGGGCCAGCCACTCGGCCTAGGCTCACTTCTTTAGCAATTTTTCTCTCCACCACACCTGGATTATGCTGTGCCGAAAGCTGGTTTTTACAAAAAGGTTCCCCACGAAAATCCCCCGCCGGGATGTGGAAGCCATATAAGAATCCCTTCCTCAACACCCCAGCAGAGACATAATCAGGGTATTTGTTTAACCAAGGAGTCATGGCCATGAGATCAACGGGAGTAGGCAATTGTACACAACGATCCACCTCAGTCTTGCTTGGACCCTCCTTTGCCTCCCGACCCGCTATTTTTCGATCTGCATAAATTCTCCGGGTGAGAGCAATTCCCACAACCCGCACAGACATGCTTGAACCTACATGTACCTTCCGGTCTGTTACAGTTGCCTCTATTGAAGCCCCAACAGACCCCCCGCTTTCCACCATTCCCGCCGGTTTTCGGCTGGTGATCACCACCGGTGCCTGCTCGAAAGGGCACCGCGGGCTTTTAGCCGGAAACCCCCTGACCATTCCCACCTGGCGAGGATGTCCCTGCCGTCCCAGGCAGGAGCTGCTTATGCCAAGAAATTGAGTCGAGGCAATCCCATGTCAGAGAGGAATCATACTCTTTCGCTTTACGAAATTTCATGTCGTAACCTTTCCATTCGTCCCCCTCATAAAAATCCATTATACGTGCCTGATAACAAGACAGTTCGGTCAATACCTCGGGCTTACGTTCACCAATATTTGCAGTAAACATTGTAAAGGCCTTCGACCAATTCCTTATCGTCTCCTCCACCCTGAACTCCGCCATCTTGGCGCGCCAGACGCTCGGGTGCCACAAATCTTTCTATGTTTTAGCATATTCCATCTCGCGATGGTCAGTCAACAACGAAAACATATTGACATACTTGTCTGCCCATATCAATTCTTTCCTGGCCATCGGGATATGTTGAACCACCCTCTCCCGCCTTGAGGGTAATGAGCCCTCCCCCGCCACTGGCAAAGCGAGCTTACCCGGTTCGGTCGTTGTTCCCGCCCTTTTCTAGAGACCAGCTGCCGGGCCTTCCGGTGTCACCTGTGGGGAAACAAGAGGGAGATTTGCCTTGGCGGCATTCGCGACTGCCGCAACTGCTGGATTAGTAATTTGGCCTCTTCGGCCGTGTCTCCGGGCGCCGTAGCACCCCCTGCCTTCTTGTTGAGCCATGCGGCCAACTGGGTGGCCAATTCAGGAGGCATATCCTCATCGTTAGCTGGCGTAATCACAACCGGAATCGGTTGACCCGCGTCTGGGGTTGGTACTGGGTCATCCGCTGGTATGGCAGGGATGACTGGGGGCACTTCAGGGACCGGAACCTCCCCTGCAACCGCCCTCCTCTTGACCCGTTTCCCTCTACCCTCGGGGACGACCCCCGGCAATGCCGGGCCTATTACCTTCTTCGGGTTACCAGGCTTGTTCATTGCGGCCAGTTGTTTCTTGATGCCCGCCATATCCCGACCAAGCGCTGGGACTTTTCCGATGCTTCGTTCCATTCTCGTCATTCTGTTCACCAACATGCGTAGCACCTTGTCTGTCTCGGAACCCTTTCCTGCCTTCTTGCCAGACATTGTTTCGATTATCCACTCCGAGTCGATCAACATGGTCCTGGATCCTTCGCTTCAAAGTCACTGAAAGAGAAACACAAGAATTACAAGTTCTCAAAATTGCTCCTTGTTCCGTCGAGGGCTCACGAGCAACGAGTGGGTGCAGCCTTCCAAGCACAAGAACAAGAGGATGCTTCTTCGGATTCCCGCTCTATTTATTCTTCTTCGGGAGGGCGTGTACCCTCTCCCGGTACGCCTACTGGGCGTGGCCATCGGTTTAGGTGTCTGGGACAACCCCTCCTGGGCGGGAAAAGGTGCGCCCCGGCTACGCCGCTTCGGGCATACCAGCCGAGACACGCCTCCCGCCCAAAATGGTTTCCCGGGAGGATCGGGGCACCCAACCATACGTTCGGGGGGACCGAGTGGTCGCCCCTTTCCATCACGCTGGATGGGATGAGGACTCAACCCACCATGTGATCCTGTTAATACTTTCACCACATGCTCAAAGACAATATCCTATTAAGCAAGAAGCTAAAAACACAGGTCAGGGAGATCTTAGATCAACTTGAATACCAGGAGATCATTTGAAATGCACTTCACAAATGAACAATCCCTTGCATCCCTTATCAAAACAGGATAATACATTTCATCTAGTTTTAATTTGCATACACTTGGACACTTGCACAAAGACGTATGCTGTCCAACATGCAGATGGTACCGCATTAATAAATAACATTATGCTGGGAAAAATACAAAACAACACTTGTTATCTCAAATGAATGTTTCTGTCAAACTATAGCACCTGAAAACAGGTACCTAACAGCATTTAGTATATTAGAGTCCCAGCTACAATTATTGTCATTTCCCCCGTGGGTACAAGACCAGCTCTGGGGTATTTTCTGAAAGAATTACTGAATTCCTAAAGGACTTTGATGAAGAAGCTTTGTCCTATATGGATGATATTTATCTAACGGATGACCTATTGGGGAAACACTTGACCAAGGTGAGCACCATTATTATGGAATTCGCTTCTGAGGGCTTCAAATTTAATTTTGAAAAATCAAAAATTGCCTACCTCTGTGTCCTATTTTTGGGATATGAGCTTTCAAGTGAAGGGAAAAGTATGGCAGCTAACTTTTTAGAAAAGTGTGCACTGCTCCATCCTCCAAAGACATTAAACAACTTCCAATCAGAACTGGGATTCCTAGATTTTGGCAGAACATACATTTTGGATCTGCAGCAAGAGTAAAACCTTTCTATGACCTTTTCAAACCTTACTTTTCAGTCAAACACTGGACACAAGAACACACCAATATTCTTTGTTCAATCCAGGAAGATATTATTGCTTCCAACACATACACACACGGGTAAACGTGTACCACTTGGTACTCAGTATCATTTTGGGTCAATGCGTGTACACTTATTAAACCTTTAATGAAGGTGAAACTGTACCAATCGCATACAAATCTCATCTGTACACAAACACAGATATTAGTTTTAATTCAACAGATAAAAATTCTGACAACCATTCAGACTGCTGTAGCAAAAGAAAGAGCATTGGCTCATGGGAAGATGCATTATTGTCGTCACTCCGGTACCGGGGCTAGCATTCCTAATGCCAAAACCTTACATCTAGAATGGGGATCACTGAAATAATATCGACTGACAAAATATCGACTTGCCAAAATATCGTGGACAAAATATCGACAGTCAAAATATCGAGTTTGTATCTACAAACAGGTAAGTACAAAAATATCGAGACCAAAATATCGTTAACAAAAATATAGATGTAAAAAATATCGACTTTATTAAAAACAGTGTTAAATTAAATTAATATTAAATTTTAATTACTAAAATATACTTAAAATGACTTAAATTAAATTATAATAATAAAATAATAAATGAAAATAATAAAAAAAATCATTTAAAATCTTATTTGTTGACCCTGAACCCTAAAAATACCCCTTTACCCAAAAACCCAAAACTGACCCTGAACCCTAAAAATACCCCTTTACCCAAAAACCCAAAACTGACCCTGAACCCTAAAAATACCCCTTTACCCATGACCTGAAAACTGACCCTGAACCCTAAAAATACCCCTTTACCCATGACCTGAAAACTGACCCTGAACCCTAAAAATACCCCTTTACCCATGAACTGAAAACTGACCCTGAACCCTAAAAATACCCCTTTACCCATGACCTGAAAACTGACCCTGAACCCTAAAAATACCCCTTTACCCATGACCTGAAAACTGACCCTGAACCCTAAAAATACCCCTTTACCCATGACCTGAAAACTGACCCTGAACCCTAAAAATACCCCTTTACCCATGACCTGAAAACTGACCCTGAACCCTAAAAATACCCCTTTACCCATGAACTGAAAACTGACCCTGAACCCTAAAAATACCCCTTTACCCATGACCTGAAAACTGACCCTGAACCCTAAAAATACCCCTTTACCCATGAACTGAAAACTGACCCTGAACCCTAAAAATACCCCTTTACCCATGAACTGAAAACTGACCCTGAACCCTAAAAATACCCCTTTACCCATGAACTGAAAACTGACCCTGAACCCTAAAAATGCTCCTTTACCCAAAATTTATCAATATTATTTAATTACCAATTAATTATTAATTAACAATAACAATAAAGTAAATATATTAGAACATTAGGTGTAATTATTTTAATAATTAATATTATTTTATCAAAATTAATTACTTAAAAATAACACAAAATTATATATATAAAAAATGTACTCTAATTAATGTAATTAACTAATTACAATTAATTAATTAACAATTATTTACTAATACAAAATATATTCAAAATTATATTAATTAATTTACTAATTAATATTAATTAATTATCAATTAATTATTAATTTAAAATATTAACAAACATATATTAATTAATTAATTATTATTAAATTACTTCCCACCCTATTCCCCAATAAACCCACAACCCGCTACAGAATTACATTACGCAATTATTATCAAAACAAAATTCATGTAATAAAATATTTAATAACATTAATACACACTATTCACACATATTATTACATAAAAATACACTATAAAATATTATATACTATTAAAAATTCGATATTTTTGCTATCTATATTTTATACAGTCGATATTACTTCACTTACCTGAAAAACGATATTTTTGTAGTCGATATTATGTCCAGTCGATATTTTGTCCAGTCTATATTTAAAACTCGATATTATGTCCAGTCGATATTTTGGAGTCGATATTTTGTCTCTATACCCTAGAATGGATACAAAGGGCTAATTTTTTTGCTGCATCAGACTTTGAATCTAGATTTGATACAAGTTTAAAAACACAGGCATTCCTGCAATATGAAAAAGTACATCATCTACCAAATCAAATCTTGCCTCTAGATCAGTATGAATTTTAAAAATTTACACTGATGGGTCTGCCCCACCGGCCACCTTTGTTAAAGATCAGATGCTGGATGGCAAGTTCCATCCTCATTGCACCAAAAAACTACCTATAGGTAATAGCACGGCTTGGTTGGCAGCTTCAAAAGCCCTGATACTTGCAATTGTAAACACAGATCGAGAATTCCCCACACTCATTGTGTGTGATTCCTTTTACTGTGTGCAATGATATATTAAATATTTATACCATTGGAAACAAAATGGGTTTAAAGATGAAAAATGGTGGCATAATTAAACACAAAACTTATGGGAACAGGTAGTAGGGTTGAAAAACGACCTACCAAAAACTCATGTGATTAACACCCTGAGTCATCAATGTGATGGCGTGCACGTTGAAGGGAATCTAGTGGCATGTTGAAGCCACAAAGGGGGCTATTCACATAGCTTCCGTAGCTGTGCACACTCGTCCAACAACGAGGATAGACGGTTAGAATATGGTGGCTGTAATTGCTTCACACAAAGGCAGCACAGCATTCCCTAAGAAATTTCCACTCTTGTACATTTAGGTGCAAACAACATTCCATATACTCAGATTCCTGGAGTGGGGGATAGAGCATTTCCAAATATGGATAGTAGGCAGGAATTAATCATTTAAAACACACAAGGGCTTGGCTCCGCACATACAGGGGTCATAGCTACTATTTCTTCATTGCAACGGTGCTGATGGTGGCCAGGCATCAGAAGTCAGACTATTGGCTTTATCGTGAACTGCAACATCTGCAAACAAATGCCAGGCTACACCATCACAAGACCTGCGCAGGTCCCATTGCTAGACACCATCAAACTGTCCACTTGATTGTGTCATGTAACAGGACCACTGTGGCCCCTCAAATTTTGAGGTGGCTTAAAAATATATCTTGGTGGCAGTGGATCCGTGCTCAAGTTTCCAATAGGTATGGCCTCAGCACTCGGATGACGCTCAAAACTGTTATAGAAAGATTTGCGAGTCCATACCAGGAGATACACAATCAACGTTACACCCTAACTGTGGCTCCACACTTGGCTCTCGAGCCTACTAAGAGGCCATGGAAGGGATGGACATAGTATTGCGGTACTCTTCTCCAATGCCATCCTAAGGAAATTAAGGTAGAGGAGAGGAACGACTGGGGCATAAAGCAATCCTTAAAAGCTAGGGTATTAGGCGAGGCATTGGTGGGGTCAAACACTTATATGGATTCAGGGGGCCATACACACTCAGCCAAGACATTCTCTAGGAGGTGTCACTCAATTTACGAATGTGGGAACCTGATCATAAATGTAAAGGAACAGTGGCGGATGAAAAACTTATGGGGGCATATTTACGAGTTCTGGTGCATCCCTGCATATCAGCAGAAATGCACCAGAACAAATGCGTCATGCAAAACTACCCTTGCGTCAAGGTAGATGCGCCGCATTTACAATGCGGTGCGCAGTAGCGCAAGGGTAGGCAGATGTGTGACGCATCTCTTGACATAAGGGCGGCGCATCGCTGGAGTCTCCAGCAATGCTCAGGGCCGCCCAATACTTAACATGCTGCGTCAGTCCTTACTCCTGCTTCAAGCAGGTGTAAGGAATTGACGTAGCATCGTCGCGGAAGTGCCTGCGTGAAATCTTGTAGATTTTGCGCAAGGCACTTTTGCAAGGCACACAGGCGCCGGAACGCCCACCCTGCGTGGGAACGCCCCCATTGTGGCGCTGGGCTTTATAACATGACGCAGCTCCCTAGATGCGTCACGTTGTAAATGCCTCGCAGGGATGCGCCACGTTTATGCCGCTGTTGCGTCACGCAAGGCGGCGTAAATGTGGCGCAAGGGGCTTGTAAATCTGCCCCTCAATATCTATGATTTTTTGGCTGTTTTACAGGAACTAAAGGAAACAAAGCAAAAAAGATTCTGTCAAAGTAAAACAAGCAGCCACAGGGAAGTCAAGGTAATCACGGCAAGACCTGTCTGAATCCCAAAAGTCGGGGATCTGGGCGGAAAAAGATTGCAGACACAAAGGAATTTGGCCCCTCATGACAGAAATACATGTGCCAGCCCTTAAAGTGAAAGGAACAAGAACTGTACTTTTACTGTATCCTGCAGTGATAAAAGCACCAGATTAATTTCAGATGAAAGAATCAAGTAAAAAACTGTGGCCAATACTGAGCAGTAGGCCTCGTGAACTCCATAGTAGTAGACGTCTTTATCACTACTATTCAAGAATTTCAAATCCATGGAGTGGGGGACTATGCAACAGTGCAATGGAACTAATTCTCCTTGAACCAACCGTTAAATTCAAAATGAACGTCAAGGCAACACTCAAGTTTCAATTTGGCCAAAAACAAATGTGTACACCAACGATTTTTAACAAAAACATCAAATAATAAATGCTTTAACGTTTTTCAACAGAAGCATCAAATAACTGCTTCGTTTTTCAACTGAAATATCAAATCCCGGCGCTTTTATTGACAGCCAAAACAGACAAACATAGCACAGTAAAATAAAACAGAGCAGTAAAAAATAAAAACAGACCCAGCTATAGAGAAGAGAGAGTACTAAAGAGCAAAGAGCTATGTTTTAAGGCCCTTCCTAAAAGTCAGTAAATTAGATGTACTGCCAAAGGCAGAGTATTCCAAAGCTGTGGTGCCCGCAACCTAAAGGAGCGACCTCCAATGCGGGCCTTTTTTACTCGGGGAACCACAGCAAGGAACAATGATGCAGATCTCAGGGATCGGGCCGGCTGGTAAAAGGCAAGCCTCCTTTGGAGATATTTAGCTCCCGAGGCATAAAGAGCCTTGTGAGCCAAGGTCAAAGCCTTGAACACTATCCGCTTCCGGATAGGCAACCAGTGGAGTGACTGCAACAGGCCAGATACTCTGGCTCGCCTGTGAAGGCCAAAAATGGCTCACGCGGCCGTGTTCTGGACCACCTGCAGGCGTTGCAGGAGATACTCCGGCAGGCCTAGGTATAGTACGTTGGAATAGTCCAATCTTGAACCAATTAAGGCCTGCACCGTAGTCTTCCTGTGATCTTCTGAGAGCAAAGGGAGAAACTTCCGGAGCATCCTGAGGAGGCCGAAACAAGTTCCAGTGAGAGCAAGGACCTGAGATTTTAGTGTCAGCCCATTGTCAATCTTAATTCCCAGATTCTTTGCTAACTGGGATGAGCGCGCTGGAGGAAACATGTTAGCAGGCCACCAATCATGCCAGTCTGGCTCAGATGGACAGCCGAAGAAGAGTATCTCCGATTTATCTGAGTTGCACATGAGGCTGTTAAGCTGGAACCATTTGAAAACAGCCCCAAGGCACTCACGGATACTCTCTCCATCAAAAACTTCTCCTTTCCTGCACGTAAAGAGGAGCTGGGTATCGTCGGCATAAGATACGATCTGGGCCCCAAAAGACTCCGCCAGAGGGGTCATAAAGATGTTAAATAGAGTCAGGCTCAACACGGAGCCCTGTGGGACTCCGACTCCCAAAGGCGGCATCACGGCGGAGCTAGATGAGGCCCAGACTGTTTGTTGACGGCCAGCCAAAAAAGATCTAAACCAGCTGAACACCGTCCCCCTCAGACCGATCTCATGAAGTCTGGTGAGGAGACCCTTGTGGGGGACGGTGTCAAAGGCCGCCGACATGGAGTTGCTTTACCACTTGGGTCAGTTCTAGGGTTGCACAGATAGAAGAGCGGAACAGACCATTTCGAGAGTTTCTGTGTAGAGTGCAAGCCATTAAGATCAGATTTCACTTGCTGGTGCCAACACAAAGGGGGACAGCAGAGGAAATTAGTATGGCACTGGAAAGATCTAATGGTGTATGAGGACAGAACAAAAAAAAAAAGAGTACGGAAGGCTAGGGATACAGGAGGGGGAAAATATACTATTCCCATGCCAGTATGTACAACAGTAGGAAAGTGTTAGACTCAGGAGAAGTGAAATGTACTATTCCCACTACAGTAGGTGCTAAACTAAGGAAAGCATTGGACTCAGAAGTGGTTGAATGTACTATTCGCACACCAGTCATTGCAACGGTAGGGAAAGCGTTGAACTTAGGAGGGGTTACATTTACTATTCCCACTTTAGTCCATGCAACATTAGGGAAAGCGATGAACTCAGGAGGGTTTATATTTACTATACCCAGTCCAGGCAACATTAGGGAATGTGTGGACTCAATATTCCCACTCCAGTTGGTACAACAGTAGGGTAAATAATGAACGTAGGAGGGGTAAAATGTAATATTCCCACCTCAGTCTGTGGAGCAGTATGAAAAGTGTTGGACTCATGAGGGGTTAAATATGCTATTCCCTCTTCAGTCTGTGCAACAGTAGGGAAAGTATTAGATATTTCCAACAAATAACATGTTTTAACAACTCTATTAAATACCCCAAAACATAAAGTTCTAAATATAAACATGAAACGCCTTTATGATAACAACATTTATAAAATAACAGATAAATTAAAATGTTTAATATTCTAATCAATTAAAATAAATATTATTCAAATAATTAAAATACCACACTGTACTTCCACAAATATTACAGCCAACAATTACATTGTAATGAACTGAAACAAAGTATAACACAATTAACATAATAAATAATAAATATATAATTTAAATTAATTAATACAATATTTTAAATTTATGATTACTTAAATAACGATTCCACTGCAAACTAAACAACACACACCTAAACTATAACAACAAATATAATAATTTCGCAATTAACATAATTATGAATAAAATAAATAATAATAACAAATAATCAATACATTAATTCTTAATTAACTTCCCACCCCATAACCCTAAAAACACAACAACTCATACCTAAAATATAATAAAAATTATAATAATTATACAATTTACATAATTATTTACTAATTAAACAATTAATAATAAGGGCCTGATTATGAGTTTGGCAGTCATAGTACCGATGCTGAAATGGTGTTGAAATCACTGCTGCACTGTTGGTGGTCCGTGCACCCTATTACAATGTATGCGGTTTCACAGATGAAAGCCTGCCGTGGTCCCGCCGCCACTAGGAAATCACGACCTCGGTGGGATAGGTCAATGCATCGGTCATAGGACGGAGTGCCAGTGTTACCGCCAGACCCATTACGATGTTCCTTTCCGCCAAAGTAAATGTGGCTGTCCAACCACCACATATGACCTGGCGAAGAGGGAGGGAGAGAAGGCTTAAACTCACCTGTACTCAGATTCACATTTCCTGTGATGCCATGGACCCAATCATACATTTCCTGCTGGTGCTGTTCCTGCTTGATGATGTCCAAAACCCACACAGTTGTGGATGCAACCGACCGTAATCCTTACTCTTGTCCGTTTCTATTGACTCCTTAGCAAATAGATGATAAGCCATAGACCTGGAAAGATGTTTTGGTTCACTGGATCAAACACATTTTGTGGACCCTGTGCGGAATTGCTCTCAATGTATGATTCAAATACAGCTCTATGATGCCCTCTTTGGCCAGGTCACTGACAATGGACTCCTTTTCTTATTCTAACTCCTCTGTAGTTACGAATTTGCTTTCGCGGCGGCTCTCCACTACGACTGAGTGGTGTACCCGAGTTCCCATATCAGAGCCTTCTGGGGCCTGTTGACCATGGTAATTGTTATTAAAAGTAATTCTGATGCCGTATTTACGACGTCTCAAGTTAACTTGCAACATTAGCTGTAGCCCTTTGAAAGTCTGACCCTCTGTTTTTAAATTTTCAGATATCCTTGCCCCATCACCTCCTTCCCTGTTTTGTCCTGATGAAGACCCCACCTAAGGACCTAATCTGACCTATAACACAGGGGTCGAAACGTCGACGGCTTGTGTTGTTTATTTTGACATCCGGTTCAAGTCCCTGATTTTCCATTGATAGGCTGTGACCGTAGAATGTCTTTCTAAGTTCTATTAATTTTGGCCACAAATTTTGGCTTGTTGCATCTGAAATGTTTGATACTGTTTTGTCATTACTTGATTGTTCTGACAAAATACGCCTATTTCCTTTTGTACTTCACATCTTTAAGCACCCCCCTTTCTTTTCCTTTCTCCCCTCTCCTTGGGGCCTCTTAATAGATCAATTATCATTAAGTATTTGTCACCAGTTTAGGTGCTCAGTGTTGTTAATAAATTACAATACTTTGCAAGTTTCATAAAAATGTGTACTTTAATTTTGAATTTTGTTTAAGTGCTAATACATCTAGTACAACACATCTTCCTTGCGGGACCCCCTATCTATATGTACCACTGACACTGTACAGGCACACTCTACTAAAGTTGACATGTGGTCACATCTCGTAATCTGGGATAGTGATGTGTGCATTAAATTGTGTCACACAGCAGCACCGCCTCATCAATTTCACACACATTAATCTTTGTGACATCCTCACATTGCTCACAAGCTACGTGCTATTTTTATATTAAAGACACATCTGTATGGACGTGTCATGAAACTGAAACACACCTTCTCTGCTAAATCTTTGTAAAGGACTCTCACACATCACTCATATTAAAAGGTAATGTCAGGTAAATAGGATTCAAAATAGGTAGTGAGAAGCATTCATAGGCCACAATCTAAAGACTCTCTGCAGAATAGGAATGCCTCTACCAGGGGGCTCCCTGGAAGGCTAGGCCACTGTCCACTTTGCACATGCCTCCAACTTTCTATGTGCAAAGGACCTGTGGATTGAAGGATATCAGGGAAAAACAGTATCATAACCAAGTGCCATGCCATGCATGGGAAATGTGTAAGTGCAAGTCATGAAAGCAAACACAGCAGTAACAGAATTTGACACACATTTAGATAAGGCATGTGTAAGTAAGGTACACACATGAAAATAGACACATGCCCATAAGAATGTCTATAAAGGTATGACAATGTAACACCCACCATGTGTGGCAAAACAAATATCTAACTTGAACACATTAAACACATATCCAACCTACATCATAGGGAGAAGTACAAGCTAAATGATGTTGGCATTGGATAAGCCAAGCTGAAATAATTACAATACGAATGCCACCTTATGCAATGTCAGCCCCAAATTGGATTTCATCCCAAATATCTATCCAGTTAACATTTCCCCATGTCCTGTGTGACCCCAGCACTGGTTTCAAGGATATAATTACCACTTCAAATGGATCAGCAATCAGGGTCAAACATACACAACTGTAGTCACACATCCCAAAGTATCCAATAACACCAACTAGTTTGAAAAGTAATAGTAGAACTAATGCATACGAACACAAGCAAAGTTTTTTATTTGTTACAAATAGGCACATGAAGTAAAGCAAAGCCCAAAGGCCAGTCCATGGACACAATGGGTGGTGCACCACACTGCTGTGCCACTAAACCTGCCGTTCATGACACTATCAGGGAACCTACCTAGTAAAGGGCATCTAGAGGGCAGTCCAGGTACCTCAATGATGTCACTTGGAAGAAGTGGGGTCATTATTAAGAGGGGTGTGTTTGGTTTTGGGATCTGTGGTACTGACTTCGGGAGGGGTGTCTGGTTTTGGTCTTTTTATGGGTGCAGCGTCGTTTAGTAGTGGTGAATCAAGTTCTTGGTGAATTGGGATGTGATAGGGATGGTTTTGGGTGTGAAAGAGGTTAATTTGCCCTTGGGAGAGGGGATCATTTTGACAAGGGTAAGGGCAAATAACACACTTTCACTGGGAAAATGAACAGGATGTTCAGGAGGGTGAAAGGGTTGGGAGGTAGAGGGAGTGGAAGTGTCAGGTGTAGGTGGTCATAATATTGGTGCAAGTATCTGTGTGTCTGATGTTTCATGTTTGTGTTTTAGAGATGTCTGTTGTGTGGGTGAGTGTGTTGTTTGTGCTTTTTGGGTGTGTGATCTGGACATGCTGGATACGCTGGATGTTGTGGATGGATCTGGTGGTGTGTGTGGTGCCTGGGGGAAGGCTGAGGGTGGTTGATGGGTATAGTAGTGCGGGTGTGGTGTCTGAGAAAATGCAGGGGGTGATGGATGGGTCTGGTGGGGCTGGTGTGGTGTCTGGGGTAAGGTTGCTGGTGGTGAATGGGTTTGTGGGTATGGGTGTTGTATCTGGGGGAATGTAGGCTATTGGATAGGGGTCTATGGGCATGGGTGTGCTGTCTGGGAATACGTTGGGGTGGTTTTTAAGGGGATTGATGTCAGGTGAGTGGTTGCATGCTTGCATGTTTTCTAGTATTTATATTTGTGTGCGCTGCCTGCGGCTGGCGAAGCATATGTGTGCGTCTGTGTGAGTATGCTTGGGACAGGTGTGGGAATATGGAATTTGGGTCGGGAAGAGGCAGGAGGTTGGGTGGCAATTTGGGATGGGTGAGAGGCTGACATGAGGGAGGAGGCCAGAGCCTGAAAAGATCTCTGTAGGGAAGACATAGTACTGCGCATGCCTTCCAGGTTGGCCACAATCTGTTTCAGATGGCTGCCTTGCCACTGGATGGCATGCAAAAGTGCTGTCTGACCCACAGAGAGGTTTGTAAGGAGGCCAATAGTCTTCTCATGCAGGGCAGCAGTGGCAATAGGGGCAGGGGCTGACGTGCCTGAAGAGAAGGAGACAGCTCCCCTCTTAGGGGTGCGGGCACGGCCAACTGGGTGGGGAGCAACTGGGAGGGTAGAGATGAAAGGAGAGGTGGCAGACAAGGATGGTGTGGGCACAGGTCCTGTGTGTTCGGCCACCACAAGGAACTGTCCACTGAAGAACGACTCTGAAGATGATGATGTTGAGTTTGTGTCCTCGGTGGTACACCCCTCACCCTCTGGGCAACTGGCTCCTTCAGTGTCTGTCGTGTCATGAACGGAACCACTGTGGCCAGCTCTTTTCCCATCGATGTTGGCCGTGTCTCCTCCACTTTCCTGGGATGATGCTGAAATGGCATTTAAAGTAGGTTTATTGCATGTGCCAGATCACACTTGTATAACCTCTTTGATCACAGAACATTATTAAAGTGTACAGAAGTCTCCAGCTACAAGGTCCACTACAGTGGTTTCGACATTAGCAAAAGCACATGCATGCATGCTACATGACCTGTAAACAATTTCTCACAGTGAAATCATAACCACAGATAGCTCCAATTACATGAGTGAAGTTTTCTGTACTACGTCCTCATGTATGTAGTAGGATATTTGATCACCTTGTATAGTTGAACTTGTGTAGTATACCTTAGTAACCTGATGTCATCAAATAGAATTGCAATTACAAATTAATTCCAATAGATTCCAAACAAGACACTGCAGTCAGCAAATGGTTTCATACCTAATACCACATCATGATAAAATAATGGTCAACTAATAAAAGTGTGTTGCAGAAATATGTACAGTAGTAGGAAGAATGTGACATGGACATGCTGATTTCACACTGTTGACACTTCTTAATAGAAACTTCCTCATAAGTCCAGTGTTAGAAATGTCCCATGAAAGCTGTACTTATGTAGCTTCACTATGAATCACAAGTAGCACAGCAAAGTAGACTGGAGACATCCTGGCCCAAATATCTGGGGGAATTATCTGCAAATATCCACAGCATAATGAATCAGCTGGGCCTAGAGACTTCCCCAATCCAGCTTGATACAGGTGAAAACACCATTCTTGTATTGCATACCTTAAATAGATCATAGAAGGTTGTTGAGGCTCAGGGAATCTTCATTACATGAAGAGTAGTTTTAACTGTCTCCTAATGGGAAGGCACCTTTTTGTTTTGCTAGCACAAACTATATTGAATTGTATTGTATTGCGGGGGATAGACACACAGATATGATGCCTGCGTCTCTGCATGTCATTCCATAATGCATGTCACCAGTTAGTGACTGAACCTTGAAAAATAAACATGTGCAAGTCACATAAATAAATACTCCCACATCAATGGCATGGAATCTCAATTTGTGAGAAATTACAGTAAGTCTACCAGTCATGTCCATCATTGCTTCATCAATTGGACCTGCCTAATGACATTGAGTAATGGCTTAGGGTATGTGTGACCCACCCACCAATGTCTACACACTTCTGTCTGTAGTAACATATGAACTGAATATACAGGAAGGGACACCTTCCTGCACATAAACAATCATTCCTTTCAGCGGAGGCACCCTTGCACTATGGTGCAAGGGTGCCTGTCTTGGCTCTAGGCAGCTACATTTTGCTCCAGTGCTAGGGAAAACACAGACGTGTGCCGTATTCTTGTGAATTTGGCACATCCCTGCATTTTAAATTTTCTTATAAATATGCCCCTAGTATTGCAAGTTTTAGGATATATGTTTGGTTGACACACATTTTGTATACACCTAGCACAAGCATTAATTAATAGTTAACACACTTTGGGGCATATTAGCAAGCAACCTCGTTAAACTTATCGCCGTTTTATCCGCAGGAAACTGCTGATAAAACAGCGTTAATGGGCTTGCTAATACGCATTATAGAATTCCTATAGAATCCCAGGTTATATGTGCAGGACATCTAACCTGGGATTCTATTGGAATTCTATAATGCATATTAGCAAGCCCATTATCTCGTTTTATCTGCAGTTTCCTGCCGATAAAACGGCAATAATTTTAACGAGGCTCCTTGCTAATATGCCACTACGTGTGTAATTCTCATATGCTAAGCACTAAATAGACATGAATACACACTTTTGTAGTCCTCTGCTGACTATCCTCAATCCTGGTCATGACCTACACTGACTAAACCAACCCACTCACATCATGTAGCCCAGGGCCATCCTACATGTACAGTGATTTGAGCTTCTATGAAACACAGCACACCATTGTGATCTTCTGAATGGTAAACTACTTGTGTATGACTGTACAAACACAAAATTACAGCCAGGCCCATTGACTTCATGCATATGGTCCATACAGGTTGTTACCATAGTATACAATACATCCTAAGACTTAGGTCACAATAAAAGGGCTGGCATGTGTGTCATTGAGACCTTCCTCTCTGGGGATGTATGGACATGTGGACAACTTAATGGGATATATCATACTACAGCTGACTGAGTTTGCATGGTATGTACTGCCATCACGGGGAACACTTTTTGCCATGTGTAGCACTGTTACAGGGTTGACAATCAACATACCATTGGATGTCTTGTTTGATTGGATGAATGTAACAAAGCTAGTGATTCACATTTCAAAATCTCCTACCTGCACTGTTAATGTGTCACATGTGCAATAGGCCTTTACAGTGCCTCCATGACTTACGGATACGTGACTGCAGACCTGTGGGAGAAAGGGGCTTGTCATAAATAAATGGCACATTTTGACAATGTCGGTCAAAGGAAAGAAGTATCAGGTCCGGGGGTTACCTTAGTCAACATTACAAATGTATTCCATATCAAAGCAAACATGGCTAATATCGGTTTACAATATGGTTCACAATATGTTTGGGAACATCCAAAGAACAGCAGGTCTAAAGGGAGATTACTCTGCACATCAGTTGTATTGCCACAGTAACTCTTCCCCAAACTGGGCCATGTCCAGACTGGGCACAACTCATTGCCAGGCCTTGCTCTCTGCAGGCTAAGCATACAGATTCCACATGAACATCACATTTCCACTAATTTAATAAATAGGAGTACATCTTGTGACCATCCAATACAAGACCTCAAGGTTGTGCGGCACTTCGAAGGGGTCTGTGAGGTATAGCTATCTCCCAGACAACAATTTGGCGAGCCCTGATGTGGGCTGTATACTTAGCTAACATCATCCTCAACTGCTTCCTTCAGTATATATGCACATCTCATGCTGTTGAGCCTAAACATTTCTTTGCACATTTGCTATGATCTGATTATCAAATATATCATAAGTACAATGAAATATATACATCCATAGATGTGTTCAAGCAACACCAGTAGGATAAAGTGCTAATCCCACATCACAGTGGTGATGTTAAGGACAAACTTAGTTTGCTCCAAAATCCATTACATGATTGACCTATGAATGTACCTATAATGCTACAACAGTAATCTGAATTTACTCTGGGACTCAGAGGCACATTGTAACCGGTAGGAATGAAATGGATGGAGTTGAACAGAGTAAAATATGTATGTGAGATAGTTACCTGTTACTCCGTTGAGCCCTAGAGTTGGCCACACAGAGGAAGCACCTCTTCGATAAGTTTCTCCAGCTCATCTGGAGAGAAGGCAGAGGACCTCTCACCTGCTTGGCCTGGCATAATGTAATATTGAGGTGGCAAACAGGAGATAAAGTGGGGGAGGTGTTCATAGCAGCAGTGTCAGGAGGGAAGTGAGTTATTTTTCAAATCACTGCATACATGTACACCCTATATGTGGTCATCAGCATAGACAGACACAGCCATTGGGCCGCAACTGTCACAATCACCAATGTTAGCCCATGACTTTGTCTACCGAGGATGAAACTGCCCACAGCGCGGTCGACTTCCACTGGTGGAGGCAGGTTCTGAATGTCCAATATGTGAGGTAAGGCATCTGCCTTTTTAGTGGTTGGAACTATAGTATTGGTGACTGTTAAGTGTGTCTCCACCAATTCTAATGTGTTGCAACATGTTTCACATGTATTACTCCATTGCTCTGTACTTTCCTTTACAGAAACGTCAGTGTAGTCCATTACTGTACATAAACGTTACGTTACCGCAGTGCACTGTACACAGCCAGTAATGGTATTTTGGGAGAACATTTCAAACTTTACAATATTATGGTGCTCATGATATATATTTGGATGTATAATGTGCACATTTCTGTTACAGACACATGTGAAGCTCACAATGGGGATTATAGGTGGATGTTGGACAGTAGACCATTATTATATGAATTATGCATAATGCTTTCTGAAGCAGTTTCGTTTTGTCACATATCTTTTGGCTTACTCTTCAATTATGTTACTGTGGACACTGTGACCAATGTTCAAAACATTTTTCACTCCACAAATAGGTGCCCCGAGAGAGGGAGGAGATAACAGCCTCTGGTGTGCTGCCCATTTTCAGACCTTCAGACCATGGAAAAAAGGATGTCATCAAGTAGTTACAGGCAAATAATACAGAATTTAAGTGATCAGTTGGAGCCTGATCTCCTTCCTCAAGAACACTAATGCCACATGTATCCCACCTATTGTAAGACTTATGGCAATATTGCATTTGCTGGCTACAGGTTACTTCCAATACACTGTGGCTATATCTGGTGGTATGTCACAATCAATGTTCAGTGGTGTACTACAATACGTGCTTTTTGCAGTGTTGAGACACATTGAGAGCTACATCCAGTTCCCCAGACATGAGGATGCAGCCAATGTGAAGATTGACTTCTAGAGATTTGGTCACATCCCACATGTTGTTGGAGCCATTGATGGCACCTATTTTGCTTTAGGGCCACCGCAATCCAGGAGACAAGTTTACTGGAGCAGGAAGCACTTCTATTCTATCAAGGTGCAAGTTGTCTGCTGACCAGATCTGCTCACCTCAAATGTCTGTGCCTGGTTCACAGGGTCTGCCAATTATTCCTTCATACTTCTGAAGAAGCACCATACCCCAGCTGGTGTTACAACTACTATTAATGGAGATGGCCTTGCATTTTGTTAAGTTTGATCTGTCCTTACTTTGTATGGGCAATGTCAGGTAGAATGATCAGAAAGTGTATAACTGATGTCTGTCTTCCATCTAGGAGACTCAGCTTATCCCAGCCGTCCATGGTTGTTGGCATCGCTAAGGAATACACCTATGATAGGGGAAGTCTGCTTCAATAAACCCATGGAAGAACACAGCAACCAGTGGAGTGGGCTTTTGGGCTCCTGAAGTCCACATGTACAGTAAGGTGTGTCAAATCACTGTTGCCTGCTGCATTCTCCACAACATCACCCTACATCACATCATCCCTTATATTGCAGATGATGGACACCATGAAGGGCCACTGGGTGAGGATCCTGAAATGCCAAATGATGATCATGATGCTAGTGGTGAAGAGAAAGGAGCTGACTTGCAGCAAGATCTTATTGACAGCTTCTTCTCATGAGTGTAAGTATGTTGTGAGATGTCATGACTTTAATTAATAAAGCAACTCTTATTGTGATGATGTGAGGAAAATGTTTTGGGAAAGGTGTTTGTGGAGGAAGGTTTTGTTAGTGTTGCCTTGTTTAACTTAGGTTGTTGTCATGGACTGTGTTCTTTATAGGTTGACAATGCGAATTGTGTCATATGTATGTTTTCATAGCGAATCCCTTTGTTTTGGTCAGTTTTAGGTACCTTCACTATGGCATCTTCATTTAGACATTTCAGAGTTGTGACATTAGCAGTTATATGTGCTATTTGTAGCAAACAACAAAGGAGTATCACCGTAAAGATCACCAGGGTGTGCTACAACACCTGAATTACAGTGGAGCTGGTTAGTGTTTGAGTGCCAAAAAATGGATGTTAAAAATTGTCCTGGTATAAACTCAAGAAATATATTTTATTAGTGAGCAACTGGACAATATGTGGAGATACTTTGAGGGTAATTATGACCAAGAGTATCTCTGCAGGTGGTCTGGTCTACATGTTTCAACCTTATGATGGAAAGTGCCAGGTTTTCATCAGGACAAAAAAACCAAGAAAATGGACTGTCTACACCTCCTAAAAGACGTATCCAATCCTAGATTCCTGTGAGAAAAAAAGCAAAAAGGATATTCTGCTTCAAAGTGTGAGCATCTACCAAAGATCTGTGAGCTCAAGAAAAGAGAGACTCATATTAGATGTCTTTAAGGCATCGGGGGCAGAGGAGGAATTGTCCTCAACTAGAACATATTAGTTCAGCTGTTGAAAGGACGGCAAAATACCTATGGCCGTGCCCGCTGCCCCGCTTTTTTCTCACAGGAATCTAGGATTGGATACGCCTTTTAGAGGATGTAGACATCCATTTTTTTGCACTCAAACACTAACCAGCTCCACTGTAATTCAGGTGTTGTAGCACACCCTGGTGACATTCGGTCATCAGGGTGGACCCCGATGATGAAGCATGTCACCACTAGGTTGGTGAGTGAGGGGTTTTTATAAAAGGAAGAATCTTTCCTTTTTTTCCAACATATATCCCATTAAGATTTTCTCTAATCTTTACGGTGATACTCCTTTGTTGTTTGCTACATACCTACCTAGGGGAACAGGAGTAATCCCCATTCACTTCTGGTGAGAAATTCCCTTTCTCTCCCTTTTTGGTTGTTACATGTGTGCTATTTGGACATACAAAGTGGACATGGAATGTTTTCTGGGTATGGGTATATCTGTCACAGACTTAGGGTGTACAAAAGCCTGTACCAACAAAGCTTGCACAGTGATAACATAGAAGTCAACAGGAATGCAATGGACTTGGTATTTGTTAAATGTATTGCAATATGTATACCATCATGTGCTCTAGAAAAGGTTGTGGGGCCGAATCAGGCCACTCTCCCTTCACATTGGCTAAATCCTCATTGTTTGCTAAGTGTTTGCAGCTGTTAATATGTTTGCTCATTATAGGCAAAAGTGCTTGTGGCAGTTCACTGACATTTGTTTGTGACATTCCACCGGATGCAGCAACAGTGGAATGAAATCTATGCTCAGAAACTGTTGAACTGCCCTGTGTCTGTTTATTGGTTTATCCCCTTCCTTGCTCATGACGGAATGGTTCTGTCATGAGCACAAGGTCACGTGTGCTCATGATGGAACCATTTTTTCATGAAAACACTTTTAAAAAATCCCTCTGCTGTAAACAGTAGAGGGACTGCCCTTTTTTTTGCTTTGAGAGGTGGGGAAGAGCTTCCCTAACCTACCAAAGCATGGTTAGGTTTTTCATTGCAATGATAATCGCATGCATGGCGCCCTGTCGTCATTACAATGAAAAGGAACCTGAAACTTAGCTTCAGTTTCACAGTTTTGGGGCTTGTGGAGCTTTCTCAGCCCGCGAGCACCAAAAAACATGGGAGAGATATCATTGCAATGGTACCCTTCCCTAGTAGATCCCTACTTGGGGATTGCCTCAGGAGGATGATCCCCAAGTAGGGATCCACCCACTAGCTACCAAAGAGGGGAGAGCGTTGCCTTGGGCAAGGGTCTTTGCTCCTTCATACATTTTTCCCAGAAAACCTTCCTGCACCCCCTGGGGGGCAGATGGGGCAGTATCTCCCAATCTTCCCCCCCCGGGGGGGGAAGAAAGCACCCTAGATGCCAGGGATTTTTTTATAGGCAGGCGTCGGGGCTGCCCAGAAAGAGCATGCCAATGCCCCCACCCTATCCCCCACAGCAGGCATATGACTTTCTGCCCCCCCAGGAGGCCCCCATGGGGGCAATAGTCCCTGATCCCCCCCCTCAGGAGGACAGAAAGCCCACTAGGCCTGAGGGATTATTTTATATACACGTAGGGGTGTTGGCTGCCCAGAATGGGCATGCCAATGCCACACCCCCAAAAAAATCTGTACAGTCTTCCTGCTCCTCCTGGGAGACAGATGGGGCAATAGCCCCTTATTTGTCCCCCGGGGCAGAAAGCCCACTAACACCAGGGATTTTTTTTTACAAAGTTCAGGGTGGAAGCTGCCTATATTAGGTATGCTAAAGCCACCCCAACAAATGCCACAGTCTTTCTGCCCCCCCAGGAGGCAGATGGGGACAGTTACCCCTGATATGCTTCCGGATTCGGGGGCAGAAAGCACACTAGGCACCAGGGATATCTCTCTGGGCTCCCCCAGGTCTCTAGTTTTAAGAAATATGTGAGTTTGGTGTGTTTCCCTAGATGGCACCAAGCTCTGGACCAAAAACCCATGTGACCCCCCCTTGCAAAAGCAGATCATTTTGTGAAAAGTAATTTTGCTGTCTCCACAATACGTTTTAGTCTCTTGCTTGTCTTGGGTACTTGACCCACCCACAAGAGTGGATGGCTGTAGACCTCGGGACCAAAAATGCAGATGCCCCCTATGTATCCCAAAATGACCCGGTTTTGCAAGGGGGGGTCAAATGTGTTTTTAATTCCGGGCTTGGCGGCCATCTAGGGAAACCTACCAAACCCACACATTTCTGAAAACTAGAGACCCCGGGCAGTCAAGGGAGGTATGGCTTGTGTGGATCCCCCAACGTTTCCATACCCAGAATCCCCTGCAAATCTCAAATTCTGATGAGAAAATCAAATTGTTCTAATATTTCTGTGTGGGAAAGTTGTAGGATCACAGGGATGATACAAACTTCCTACCACCCAGCATTTCTACAGGTCTCCTGATAAAAATGGTATCTCACTCACATGGGTGGGTCAAGTACCTGCAACAGGCAAGGGCCCAAAACTTATTGAGGAGACATTAAAATTACCTATCACAAAACAACCTGGTTTTGCAAGGGGGGTCACCTGAGCTTTTGGCCCCGGGCTTGGCGGCCATCTTGGGAAACCTATCAAACCCACACATTTCTGAAAACTAGACACGCGGGGGAGTCCAGCGAACTATATCTTGCATGGATCCCGCAAAATTTTCCTACACAGAATCCCCTGCAAATCTCAAATGTAGCTGAAAAACACAAATTTTCCACATATTTATGTGTGGGATCACCTTGCCGGCACAAATGTACTACCCCAAAGCATTCCCCTCAGTCTCCTGAGTAAAATGATACCTCACTTGTGTGGGTGGGGCAAGGGCCTGTGACTGGGAAGAGCCAAAAACATAGGGATTAAGGGTATAGCATGAAGACTGTCCATTTGCCCAATGGATATCAGCAGTGTTGTTTTTGTATCCATCCAATAGGTAATGTTATGGTGCTTCGCTGAGAGCTGCCGCAAGGGGACCGCCAGTACAACTATGTTTTTGTAATCGACTCGGCGGGAAGCAGTGGCTCTGATGGCAATGGAGTGAGCATCACTAACATTGCAGTCTATCGAGCCGCTGGAGGGAACCACTCTGTTGATGGTGGTTGGCTATTTAGGCTGCCTGCACCATAATACGGCGAGTGGAAGACCGCCGGCTTAGCAGTATTCTTGAGACTGCCACCTCACTGGTACGTCAGTGAGATCACCAAACTCGTAATTGGGACCCCAGTAGGTAATATCTAATTAATTATAATTATTTAACTTCCCACTGTTTACCCGTACCAACCCAACAACTCGCTCCTAAAATATAATTTAAAAATATATTATTTACACAAATTATGCAATTAATTATCACTTAAATAATTATTAGTAATTCAAATTAATTGATATTAATTAATTTAGTTCCCACTCCATACTCCTACAAACCCTGTAACCAGCACATGAAACAGAACTTAAAAAATAAATTAATTATAGAATTTATATAATTAATTAGAAATAAAATAACTGATTAAAAATATATTATTAATTAATTATATTTAATTTACTTCCCACCCTGCATCCCTAAAAAAAACACAACCCGATCCTAAAACATAAATTAAAAAATACATTAATTGCAGCGTTTACATAATTAATTATCAATTAAATAATTAATAATACATAAAAAGGTAATTATTCATTACATATAATTAGTGTACTTACCACTTTTTGGCCCTACAATCCCCACAACCCTCACCTAAAATTCGACCTTAAGAATAAATTAATTACACAAGATACATAATTAATTGCCAATTAACAAATTAATAATAAAACATTTATTATTAATTAATTATAATTACATTACATTCCACCCTGTACCCCTACAAACCCCCCACACTGCTGTGACACTATAAATTGCAATAAACAATTAAATACAATTTAAAAACAAGTAAAAATGTACAAACTGTATTAAAAAATATTAACAATAATTATACAATTTGTAACATATACAATTTAAACGTACTATAATATATAAAAATGTTTAAAAACAATATTATTAACAATATTTTTGTAAATGAAATTAACAATGTGGATATTTTTAACATTGATGTTAAACAACAGATATTTTTGTAAATGAGATTAACATATAGATATTTGTGACATTGATATTACTTATCTTAAAAAATCAATATTCCTGCATTATGATGTTTGTGGATCACGAAATAAAAAAACTCAGGGGCAGATTTACAATGGCTTTATCTCCGCTTTACTGGCTTAAAAAGCCAAAAAAGCAGAGATAAAACCAGCAACCTATTTTCAAGAGGGTGCTAACATGCATAATCACCTGTTAGCACCCTTTTTCCCAACGCCTCCCTTTGCATTTCCAATGAGATGCTAAGTGGGCGTTACCATGCAAATATCGCTTATGTTTACATCGCAATATTTACTCGGCAGCCCACATGATTTTAGCACACTTTAGATTTTGGCAAAAATGGCTGTTTTGGCCAAAATCTAACATCTGTTAAAATCCTGGCTTAGCCATTCCTAACATAGTGGGTGGATTATGCTGATACGACCCTGTGGGTCGTATCAGCAAGGTTATTGCCATTTTGCAGGGAACATCGCTGGAAACCCAGCGATGTTTCCTGCAAAAGGGAGATAACCCAATAATAAATTCAGTAGGACCATGTCATCAGAAAGGAGAGGAAGTGTTGTTTCACCTCATCTAACTTTGAATGTCTCAGACAATATAGGCACAACTTTCCAATGCTACATATTGCTACTACCCCTGAGTGTTGTGTCTGTGCATCCGGTCTGTTGATCCTGACCCCTCTTGTGTTGTTAAGAAAACATACTTGGCATCCATTTGTATCTAATGGCCACACTAACCTACTCTCTGGACTGGAACTTGAAGAGTTGTATGTACCATTCCTAAGAAAGTTATTGAATGTTTTCTCTGTGTAGTTTGTCAATTGTTCTCAATTCTCAAAATGCACAAATGTGGGAATGTTTGGCGTATTCATATCCTTTATCTTGGTCAGGCCGAGACAGGACATTTGCTGCACTGAACTGTTTAGGAAAATCATTTGTTGTGGAATAAGGAACTCTCTAAAAATGCCTATTTTCAAATCAATTTTATCTTTCCAAAAGTAATACCCTTGTATAGACAACTGTGAAATGAAAGGGGTCGAATAAATCGAATAAATCAGCATTGTGCCAGTTATCATATTTTTCTTTGCAGAAAAGCTTATAATAATATGAATCTGGGTCTGCCCGATTATGACCGGAAAAATATGTGAATTCATGTGCAAATATCTTTGAACTACCCCCTGGTGATGTAGAATAGTGTTGCAATTGTGTATAATTAAATACTGCGCATGGATTACTTGCTTTATGTAAATAATGGTGACCATAAGGGTGGAAACAAAACATTTCATCTTATTTTGATGTACCAGTGTACTTATCTTGCTGTGCAGCGATAATCGGCCGCAGCTGGTTTTCTTCCCACCCCTCCCTCATCTACTTAATCAGTGAGTAGTCATTATGCGCAGCGAAACGCGCGCGGGACGATACCCGGACAAAGCCCGGACAAAGGGCGGGCCCTCTGAGGCCCTCAGAGGCTGAAGAAGGCTGTGCTGTGCCCATCTCTTTGCAAAGAACAATTCAATCGTTATAACCTCAGTCTGTAGGTCTGTTATTGCATCAGTGTGTATTGTTGTTTCAGTGATACTTTGTGCTCCCTTTATATTTATTTGAAATGACGGCCAAAAAACTAAGGTCCAGGAGACTATTAGTTGGAAGGTCGTACTCCAAAACTAAATCGAATCCCCTTCGAAATAAGGATAGCCATGTTGTGCAACTTAAGGGCACTTGCCAGTTATTCAACCTTTGGGAAAGGGGAAAGAATAGAGCTACAATTGTAGAGCCTACTCACGATGATATGGTAAAAGTCCCTACTTCTCTGATGGGTTTGAGTACTGTGGGTCCGGTGCATCAGAACAACAAGGAAAAGGGAGTTACTACATTAGTGGCAGTAACGGAAGGCTCGGCCTCTTTGGACAATTGTGTGTCTCCTTCCTTGTATGCCCCAAAGGATCAAAATATACAATCCCTTCTCCCCTTCAAACTTCTCCTAAAGCTATCTTAGAAGTAATGGGGTGATAGAACATGTTTCTCTTCCTAAATCTAGTGAGTCTCCATCTAAACATCATGAATTTAGCCCTTCTTCTTTTAGAAGAGTGCATAATAATGACGTATCTTCTTCTGATTTGGATATAGAGCTCTGTAGGAGATATGTTGAGGTCAATACTGGTAAGGCTCAGGATTTCACAAAAACTCCTGTAACATCAGTTCCCCCTGGCCTCCATCTTTATAGCAGTACTCCCTCGAAAATCTCCCATTCTAATACCTTGATGACCCCTAACCTTAACATAACGGGGATCGATGCCATCCACCCGCCTAGGTTAGATAAACCTGTCTCCGACTCCGTATCTTCGCTTGAACATTTGCCTTCCTCTATTTTGTTATTATTAGAAAAATGTGTTGGGGGCTCTGACTGTGTAGTGGAAACAGTCACTCAAATACTGAAGGTCTTATTGTACAACCGACATGAGAAGGAAATCAGTCCAATTTTAGAGGCTAATGGACAAGATATTGTAGTGCAGAAAGTCCCTAAGACAGAGAATGGGACTTCTAATATTTCCCAACTATCCTACGATAGGGTAAAAAACAGTTCCCCCATCGAGAGCTCCAGTCTCAAACTGTATAGTGTATTTTCTTCCAGTAATAGAGGTCCTACATAAAACGGTTTCAAAGGAAGGTAAAGAACTCTTTCCACCACTAGAGGTTCCACATGAAACGGTTTCAAAGGAAGGCAAAGAACTCTTTCCGATTTTGAATAAACAGCGGGGTGAGGGAGACAAGGAGGTTCCAGAACCAGAAGACAATAGAAAAAAGGGTAAATCAGGGAAAGTTAAAAAGAATGGGAAAAAAAGAGGAAACTAATTAGAAGAATCGAAAAAAATAGGCGGAGAAAAATTATTTTTGGAGAAAATATAGATACGCCCTCTAATAAGGAACCACATCAGGTCTCCCTGTCGGTATTAAAAGATAAAAGTGGGGACGTAAAAGGAGTTGTGGACACCTCAATCTCCGTAGTTCCAAGACCTGCCCTCTTGTCATCAATTCCTTGCTCTTTTGGCGAGCTTAATACGGTCAAAGGGGATCTTTTAAACTTAGTGCCACTGGAAAATGAGATTAATTTCACTGGCCCTGCTTCTTTAGCTCTTAATCCTCTGACCAGACCCAACTCTGACAAGAGGGAAGGAGTAGTGGTCTGTAATAAACCTCCTGAAATGCCCAGGGAGAAAAGTATTGATACCCTTACTCTTGACTTCTTCTCCCTATTTGATGCTGACTGCATCTTAAATAGATCATTACTCCTTAAATATTTTCAGGAATCCTTAAATTTGAAATTTTTACAATCTGCAGTTATAGACATAGTACAGATTCTGAAGACAGAGGTTGGAAATCTAACCAGGGTAAAGTTCTATTCCAAATTAGTAGCAAATCTAATCCTACAACGGTCGGAAGATTTCCAGAGTAGAGGGATCGATGTTTTGCCCTTTTGGGGGAATGTCCTTTCTGGTAGACCTTCTAAGTCTTCAAAACCCTTAGGGTCTCCTTTGTCTTTTTTGCAGGAAGCCTCTGGAAATATAGAACAGTCTAGTGGCTTTGATGATTTGAAAATCTGCATATCAAAAGATCTCCGTTTTGTATCAAACACTAACCCTCCCATGCCCCCTCCCCAGGATAAGGTTGTGGATGAAAATCTCCGTTGGAACTGGTTACCTGGAATTCTCTCAAGGAAACTGACTACTAAATACTCGTCCCACCCTCATCTTTAGCAGCAATATAACGATACTATTATGGAATGCCGCTGGGTTGAAGAATAGCCCCGAAAAATTCAATTCCTCCTGTCTTTAAAAGCCAGTGTGATCTGTCTCCAGGAGACTTGGTGTTCGGAGAAAATTCAGATAGGAAGGGATTACTTTGTACTTGAGGGCTGTGCTTCCCCCTCCAGGAGAGGCCACGCTAGTGGGGGTATTGCCTGTTTATTATCCAACCAGATAAAATGGAATTTCCCCCACTATTTGGATCCTTGTAACCTTTTTCAGGCTGTAACGTTGTTTACTTGTGACAATGTTGATGCGCCTAAACCTTTAGTTTTGATTAACGCTTATATTCCCCCCGAAGTTAGTTTTAACTTAACTTTAAAAAGGGTTTTTGTCTATATACAGAGTATCAGGGAGAAAACTCGTTCTCCTAACATAATTTAGTAGGAGACTTGAATTGTAAAATCTCTAATTTGAGTATGAGCCTGTTTCGTGATAAACACAAAGAAGAATCATTACAGATCCCCCAAGCTCTCTTCCCTGAGAATATTAAAACAAATAAGCGAGGGAAGATACTTCTCAAAGAACTGTCTGATATGGATGGGATCATTGCGAATGGAAGGCTCCCCTCTGATTCCCCTGCAAATTTTACCCACAAATCTCATCAGGGAGAATCCATTCTAGATTTTGTGATAGTAGAGAATTCTACCTTTGCCCTATTAAAGGATCTTAGGGTTATTGAAACTCTCTTTAGCGACCACAAAATACTTTCTACCTCTGTGAATATAAACCCTCCCAAATCTGACCAGTGGTCACTTAATAGTGATCTGGTAAGTTTTGGAGCGAAATCGGGAAGGTGCTATTGGAATACAAAAGCTGAACGAGAGTTGGAGAGTGTTCTTGATGTAGCAATTAATGACCTTGCTAATTGGCATGGTTTTGAAATTGTGTGCTTCCTAGATTTTATGAAGGTAGTGACCTCTGTCGCTAAAAAAACAAATAAGAAAAGGTATACTACAATACCCCTCAGTCCCTTGCGTCTACTTAATATAGAAATAAATAAGTTAGTAAGGGAACAATATTTGTGTAAATCGGCTGAAGGAACGCACAGAGTAGCCCTACTAAAAAGAAGGAGGAGAAGGTTACAGGCAAAATTACGAAAAGAGGGGGAGGACATTATTTGGATAAAACTGAGAGAGGCTGCTTTTAATGGAGAAATGAGACAGTTTTGGTCCCTCATAGGTGAGGGCGGTGGGGTCAGAACAAGACCGCTTCCTATCCCCATTGAAGAACAAATATGTGTGGATTATGTCACAGCCCTCTACGCAAGTAATGGAGCTGCGGTTCCCCGTATAAGTTTTATTGAGAACAGTCAGCCTTTGGCCCCTCTATCTGAAAAGGATATTGAATTAGCAATTAAGGAAATGCCCTCTTCTGGGGCAATGGGGCCGGATGAACTTCCAATTTCTGTCCTAAAGAAAAGTTGTGCAAAATGGAGCAAATTGCTATGCCCTGTGTTTAACACTTGCTTTTCGAGCGGAAAGATTCTTCCTTCTTGGAAAGGGAGTATTCTGGTTCCCCTCTTTACAAAGGGTGACCTGTTGTCTCCCCAAAACTATCGCCAAATTGCCCTTTTGGATGCAATTGGCAAAGTCTTTGCTAGATGCCTTTTGAAACGAATTAATGATTGGGTGGTCCAATCCAATATACTTCCCCTTGAGCAGACGGGATTTCAAAAGAACCATGGCACCATGGATAATTTAACAGCTCTGCAAGTAATATCCAACAAATATATCAGGGTCAGAGGAGGGAGAGTCTATGCAGCCTTCATTGACTTCTCCACAGCTTTTGATAAAGTTGATCGTCCTCTGCTGTGGAAGAAATTACTTGCTTTTGGTATGCCAGCCCGGCTGTTAAATCTAGTTCAGGACCTCCACTCTGATACCTGGTGCAGAATATTGTTGGGAGGAGAGAGAGTCCTATCCCAAGCAATCCCCTCAGCCAATGGTCTTAAACAGGGCTGTTTATTAGCTCCACTATTGTTTTCCCTCTATGTTTGTGACCTCCCCCAGACACTATCTTTAAGCAAAGGAATTGCCCCTCTTTTAGGGGACAAACCAATTACATGTTTGATGTATGCAGATGATATATTACTTTTAGACCTTACCCCGAAAGGACTTAACAATCGTCTGCATGCATTACATGTATTTGCTGAGTCCCATCATCTGAAGATCAATATCTCTAAAAGCAAGGTAATGTGTATGATGGGAAAGAAAAAATCGAAATCTGGGAATTTTAGTTGGTCTCTAGGCGGCCATAAGCTGGAAATTGTAAAATCCTATGTTTTTCTAGGGAAAATAGTATGCAATAACTTGAGCGATAAGGCTCACATAGACAATAACACTCGAAAGGCCAAGACACAGGGTAATGGACTAAGTGCTCTCTACAAAGCCATTGGCAAAAGACATTTTGTTCATTTGCTAGAGGCTTTCCGGGCAAATATTCCAGCCTCTCTGCTCTATGGCATTGAGCTTATTGATCTGGAGCAATGGGGTTTTTTAGACACCATCGAGGGCAGACTTTTGCGATATCTAACTACGGTGAATAATGCTTGTACAGTGGCATCTCTTAGACTCGAATTTGGCATACGAAGTAGTTGGGTTCAGGCCCTGGCGGGAGTAATACGTTGGGTCTCCTGCTTAGCCAAGGGAAAACCGGCCACTCTAAGATTCCTTATCAAAAAAGAATTAATGGGTCCCTTAAAAGAATACTCCTTACTTATAAAGAATTTTAGAAGGGCCGTTACATTATTCGAATTGGAGGAATCAACTCTTTTTTTGCTATCTTCACATCAGCTAAAATCCTCCCTAAAACTGGCAACATGGGAGCTAAGTTTTAGGAGGGACAGAGATGCCGTTATTGCTAAGAAAGGTGTTACTCAGGTTGTTAATTCTTACTTTTTTCAAACACATACAACCTTACGCCTCTTGGAACCTTCCTCACGGCTTACGCCGCTTTTGGTTCCTCCTGAGGCAAGATCTCCTCCCTTTGAATAAATTATTAGCTAGATGGTGTGGTTCCTCCGACAAATGTAACCTATGCAATAATAATAATTCGACTCAGGATACCGCCCATGTTCTCTTCATATGCCCTGCCCTAATGGCTCATCGTCAAAAGTGGGTGAGACCAATTTGTTTACAATTAAGCATTTTGTCTGCCAAATCTCAAATCGATGCTACTTATAACCCCCCAATTAAATGTTTTGTTACGGAATTTTTAACTTCTTTAAATGTTTTTTAGAATTATATTAATGGATATGATCTCTATATTCCAGTTTCTGTGTTTATAGAATGTATTTTATGGATTTTATGCGTTTGTAATTTTTGTTGTCCTTCATGTCGTGTTTATATGTGGATCTCAATCGAGTTCCACATCATATATCAATAAAATTGAATACATATCTTCACTCTCAAATACAGTATTATGTTCTACATCATCAAGCATTGTATGAATGTCCTGGTCAGAATCAGAAATATCTTTATTTGGCTGTAAACAGCCATAGAAGCATGCAAAACATGTGTAAAATAGAAATAAATTAAATATAGCATCATGAAAGGTAAAACATTCAAATAAAATACATAATCAGTCACATCAATTGAGATCAAATTAGGTAAACAGCAATCTAGATAAACCATCTGGATTAAACAAAAGCCAAATACCAATTTATTAATCTGCTGCCCCTTGGTGAGTGTCTTTGCCCTGTTCCACCGCAGCTGCTGTGCCGAGGGCGGGACTCAGTTCCACATTCACTACAATTGTGCTAGTAGGACACAGAAGTTGGCAGGCTAGTTTTTGGTGGCCCTACACCTTTATTAGAAGCATGCCAGAGTTCACGCGCTGCACAAGGAGACAGTGGCAGAGTCTGCATAGCGTACAACTCTTTCCTTGAAGGAGGAAATGCATTTCTAGACAAACAACAACAATTTTAATTGCTCTTAATAATTGAATCTAGTGCAATATTTTTGGTTTAATCTTTGTCTTAACGCTTTAACGGGTTTCCCTCTCTGTCCCTCGGTGTGTGTCTTTGCCCCGTTCCACTGTGACTGCTGTGCCGTATGAGCCTAGGGTGGGACTCAGTTCCACACACACTTCCATTGTGCTAGCAGGACATGGAAGTTGGCAGGTTAGTTTTCGGCAGCCCTACGCCTTTATCACATGCATGCCAGAGTGAACGAGCTGCACAAGCAGACAGTGGCAGGGTCTACATAGTGTACAACTCGTTTCTTGAAGGGGGGAATGCATTTCTAGACAAACAATAACAATTTTAATTGTATTTTTAATTGCTCTTATTAATTTAATGTAGAGCAATCAATTTGCTTTAATCTTTGCCTTACCACTTTAGCGGTATTACCGCTCTGTCCCTCGTGTGTGTCTTTGCCCTTTTCCGCCACAGCAGTTGTGCCGTTTGAGTGGAGGGTGGGACTCAGTTCCACACTCACTTCAGTTGTGGTAGTGGGGCACGGAAGTTGGCAGGTTAGTTTTCAGCAGCCCTACACCTTTATCAGACGCATGCCAAAGCAAGCGCATGCAGCCTCGCTTGGACGTCGCCAGACACCCGGAACCCAGGCTCTGGAGGACCCCGCAGGTTAGTCTTCCCAAGGGAATCTCTGATCGCACTGCAACCTCCAGTCACATGCGTTCAATACAGCTGGCACCCTGATTCCTGTCCCCGCACTGCAATATATGCGGTTTCAGGGTGAGCCTGTGCTCCTGTATGGAGCAGCCAGCCACTGGGCTTAGGGAATTCATCATCTGCAGCCTCAACAGCAGGTCCCTAGTCAAACACCATGCAGAGGCACTAGACCTCTTGCAAGAGACTGCCCCAGACATTTTATTTCTTAGAGAGACATGGCTCACTGCTGATCCTGTGGCCATTCTGGCCCTGGCCCTACTCTCAGGCTACATGATTTCCATTCAGAACAGATCAGTCTGGAGGGGGGTTTAGCTATTATATTTAAATCAGTGTATACTTGCAGCCTTACCCCAAAGGACATACCTGAATGTGAAAGCGCTTTTTCAAACATTGCACTTATATAATTTTATACTTTCTGGGCTACATCATAGGGGACCTTAATTTACACCTGGAACTCCAAAAGTTCCATGATGCTGTAATTTTTCTGGGGGATATGGCAGCCTGCCAGCTGATATAGCTGGTTGTGGGACCAACAAATGTAGCTGGTCACCTCCTGGATCCTGTACTTTCGAATCTTTAGATCTTGGAGGCTGTAAGATTTGCGGGTCTCTAGTTGGCACAGGTAGGGATTTGTGACAAATAGAGACGCTTGCCTCTAGTCAGGGTAAGGGGGTACACTCCTAAAATAACCCCTGCTCACCCCCTTGGTAGCTTAGCATGAGCAGACAGGCTTATCTCACAGGCAGTGTGTAAAGCATTTGTGAACACATACAGTGATCAAGTGACAACACTAGAGATGGACACCACACAAGTTGTATATTAAAAATAAGTATTCTTTATATAGATTTAACACAAGACCACAAACGACAAAAATCCACAATACTGTACTTAAAATGGTAGAATTATCTCAGTTATCTTTAGATCTTAAAATGTGACACTTTGAATCAATGTACCTTAAGATGCATAACTCTTCTACAATGAAAGTGTTGCAGGGATGGTGATGCGGTAGTTCCTTACACACAAAGACGGTGATGCATTGAAGATCCAGTGCAAAGAAACAAAGATGGCATTTTCTGCTTGATGTGGCACGCTCCTCCGATGTTTTGAGATGTCTCGACTTGATGAGGCAGCTGCAACGGTGAAACCCATGTTAAGTGATGCGACAGCAGCGGCTTTGGCGGTGACACTCTTCTCCGACGAGGTGAGACGCTTCCGCTCGATGGGACGGCGGCAAACTGCTCCGTGGTTGCGAGCTGCTTCTACGATGCAATGTGACAGCTACAGCCGCGACACCCTTGCTCAGTGAAGCGACGGCAGTGGCTGCGATGGCAGCGGCTGCGACGGAAGCGGCTGCGACACACTTCTTCGATGTTGTGAGACGTTTGTTGTGATGCGCTGCCATGCGACAGCTACAGCAGCGACATCTCCGTGATGCAACAGCAGCGCCTGCAACAGCGACACGCTTCTTCTTCGTGGGTCGTGCTTCCAGCTCCTTGTGACAAGCAGTCCCTCAGAAGGCCCAAAACATCTGCAGGCACTTCCACAGAACTCTTGGGGAGCTGCTGGTTGAAGTCTGTTGTCCCTGAAACTTCAGCAGTAGGCAAGCTCTTCTCTTAAGCCCTTGGAGATCCTTCACAAGTTGAAATAAAGTACACAAAGTTCCTCTCTCCTTTCTTTGGCAGTCAGGCAACCACTCCAGGCCAATCCCCTAAGCACCACTTCAGCTTAGGGATAGTCTCTCCTCAGTCTCTCTGGTTCACTCCCCAGCAAAGGTTTCTTCTTGTTATCCAAAAGTGATCTAACGTTCCTGGGTTTGGGTCCCAATATTTATACTACTTTTCTCTTTGTTCTCTGGAGACAGAGAGCTCTTTGCCTAATCCAAACCGGTTCTGGTCAGTCCTGGAGCACTCTGTTGACATGACTTCTTCTTTCCTTTCACAGAGCAGGACAGAGACATCAGACGCACCACAAGAGGTGGAGCAGCATTGTGGAGGGAAGGGACATCATATTCAGCTCCCAGGTGCAATTCCTCCCTCCATCTAAATGCAGAGCTCTCTATTCATCACTGGGCTGACTCACCCTGTCTCCTGTTATCCCCCAGCCCCTGTCACTCAAACTCCAGACAAGGAATACACAACCTAGCAGAGGCAGGCTTGGATAGTTAGACAAGAAAATACCTACTTTCTAAAAGTGGTATTTTCAAACACAGAATGTTAAAACCAATTTCACTAAAAGATGTATTTCATAATTCTGAGTTCAGGCATACTAAACTCGAATTTCTACCTCGTTCCCTGAGTCAGTTAGGATTATAAGATGTTATAATCTAACTGCCCATTCTGGCCCATGGGGAATAGGTAGCCGTGCAATAGTGAAAAACGAAAATGGCTGTAATTCACGATTAGGACATTCCACGCACATCAGGGCTTGTCCTACATTATACTTACAATGCACCCTGCCCTTGGGCCTACCATAGGGATGTCTGTATGAAGAAAAGGGAAGGGTTGGGGACTGGCAAGTGGGCTCACATGCCCAGTACCCATGGCCTTACCAGACTGCACACAGGCTCTGCACTGGCAGACCTGAGAAACAATTGCATAGGCTGCTTCTGTGGCTGGCACAGCCAGTGCTGCAAGCCCACTAGCAGCATTTGGTTTACAAACCCTGGGCACACTAAGTGCACTGTACTAGGGTCTGAGAAGTAAACCAAATCAGCCAGTCAAGTCAAGTCAAGTCAAGTCAGGGAATTTATATAGCGCACTACATACCCAGAGGGTCCCAAGGCGCTTAGAAAGGGGAGGAGGGTTACTTGTCAAATATCCACGTTTTAAGTTGTTTTCTGAATGCTAGGTGGTTCTGGGTAAGGCGGAGGTAAGCGGGGAGTGAATTCCATGTTTTAGCAGCCAGGTATGAGAAGGATCTGCCTCCCATGGTGGTCTTGTTGATGCGAGGTACCGTGGCGAGGGCTTGGCTGGAAGAACGTAGTTGGCGGGAGGGGGTGTAGAAGGACAGACGTGAGTTGAGGCATTCAGGTCCGATGCCGTAGAGAGATTTGTGTGCGTGGGTTAGCAGTCGGAAAGTGATCCTCTTCTCGACAGGTAGCCAATGGAGGTCTTTAAGGTGACCAGAGATGTGTTCATTGCGTGGGATGTCTAATATGATCCTGGCTGAGGCGTTTTGGATTCGTTGGAGTTTCTTCTGGAGTTTAGCGGTAGTGCCTGCGTAGAGGGTGTTTCCGTAGTCCAGTCGGCTCGTGACCAGAGCATGGGTGACTGTTTTCCTTGTTTCGGTGGGGATCCAGCGAAATGTTTTTCTGAGCATGCGAAGAATGTTGAAGCAGGAAGAGGATACGGCGCTGACTTGTCTGTTCATTGAGAGTGAAGAATCCAGGATGACGCCTAGGTTCCGTGCGTGGTCTGTCGGGATGGGTGCTTTTCCGAGGGCTTCCGGCCACCAGGAGTCGTCCCAAGCAGAGGGGGATGTACCTAAGATGAGGACTTCTGTTTTGTCTGAGTTCAGTTTCAGACGGCTTTGTTTCATCCATTCGGCAATGTCCATGGAGTCACTAATCCATATATCAATTTCCAATAGGGATAACATATGCACTTTAGCACTGATCAGCAGTGGTAAATTGTCCAGAGTCATAAAACAGCCGACAACAGGTCAGAAAAAATAGAGGAGGAAGGCAAAATGTTCAGGGATGACCCTGCAAGTAAAGGGCCAAGTGCAACAGAGGCCAAATCCCCCTTCCTATGCTCTGAACGTATCGATTTCTGTTCTCTCCATGGCTCTGAATAGAAAGTCCTCCACTTAAATGTTACCGCCGGCCTTCAATCAAGCACCCGTAGCATAAATGGCTATGTTTACAACTTTGCTAAACTCCCAACGTCCAGAATGGCCAATTGACATTAAAGTAGCTCATGTGGCTTTCTGGGGGTGGGTTAATAAATCATTAGATAGCTGTATCCTGACAAATATAACCCATACCTAGCGTATACAAACTAATGCATGGTGCGACAAGTCTCTGATTGCGGAAAAGAAAAAATGTAAGATCTTAGAACGGGCCTGGAGAAGATCTTATGATCCCACAGCTAAGACAGTCTATAGGAACGCAGTCAAAGCATACCATAAACTGGTCCTGAAGACCAAGGCGACATTCTATGCCAACATATTCACCAGCAACCCAACCAAAACCATCTTTGAACTCATGAAAGAAATGCAAAAAATTCCATCAGCTGTCAATAGCATTGTATCCTCCAACTATCAATGTGAGACATTGGCTACATTTTTTATCAGCAAGGTGGAACGCATATATAGCACATTCTGTCCGAAGAAGGCTCCCTCCGGCATTTAGGAGAGTCCCCTCCCAGATGCTGCGAGTCACTCCCATCATGTCCTTCCGCCCATGTCCTTCAAAGACACGGAGTCCCTATCAGTTAAGATGAAGTCCGGTTCTCCTGATGATCCTTTGAAACCAAACCTCTTCAGAAATTTCCACCACTGCCTTCTACCGGAGGGCCGGTAGATGATCAATAGGTTGTTTTTATTGGTGGTGATCCCCAAGTCCTGGAACCATGCTAAAGTAACACGCTGCCAGAAATCTTTTGCCCAATATCATTGCTCCTGTATCTTGCTAAAATCATGGGGTCCTATGTCAACAGCATCTTGACTCAATATATGGAAGAAAATTCAATCCCGGATATGTCACAAAACGGTTTCCTCCCCAGACAGAGCACCAAATCTGCACTACTAGGGGTCAGTCAGTCAAACCACTTTATTCGGTTAAGTTAAAACCATAAAAGTACAAAGCCGAAATACAAACATATATGTGCAGAAATACTATATAAAATGTCCACAGTATAATACAATTCCGGCATTAGCAGTCTATGTGCAAAGAACGCAATACAGTACTGGTCAGGTAAAGTGCATTTCAGGACAAAAGTGACAATACATTCAAGATATTTGATATGAATCTCAATTAAAATACCAATCTTAAAAACAATATATAAAAAGATAAATTCAGAAATAAAACCGCGTTAGTTATGGGCTCTCCACACGGCTATTTCTCAATCGGACAGCTGTCATAAGAAAACTGGCTATATAAAAAATCTCATTGGGATCATTTAATAACTGTAAGTACAACAAGGCTGGCTTAACTTGGATGAAACCCTTTCTTGTTAGTAAGGAAAAAAGAAACCTCTTCCTGATGTCGCTATACAAATCACAGAACATAATTAGATGCATTGTGCCCTGGACTGAGAAATTATCACAGGTGCATTGCCCTAGCTCTTCCAGCCTACACCACCCCTTGGAGTTCCCTAGCGAAAGGTGGATTAAGTTAAAACGGAAGCGTGTAAGGAGTATGCGATGGAAAGGCCTAGTCACAATTTTCAAGTAAGGTTCCATCAACGGCGTGGTTTTTAAAAGGTAATGTGCTTTTACCGTTACTTTTTTCAACTCCAATTCTTCCCTTTGTAATGCCCACAAATTTAGAAGCTGTTTCTTCACGCTGCTGGGATCCATTTTCATAATCGTCCCTGGATCATCATAGAGGTCCTGTTGACCAATAGTTACCAAAATTTCCCTTACATAAACAAGCCACCTAATCTTGTGTACATAATCCAGAGTGAGACAATCCCTGATCAATTTATGATTAAGGTCTAATTCGGTATTAAGCCATAATTTCAGCCAGAAAATAACTGGCGCCAGCCTAAGTGTATCGCTTATGTAAGCCATCCCCAGTTCCTGGTGTACAGCATAGGTGGTTGTTGATTGAAGAACCGATAATATACCCCGTAAAAATGTATTCTCCTCTAGCTGTATCCCCTCCATCGGTCTATAGCCCCAGATGGAGGAGCCATATGTTGGAATTGCAATACATTTGGCCTTATAAATGTTCACAATTGCCTCGACAGGTTTCGATCCTAACCGTTTAGCAAACCCATTTACGGCAGCAATTGCCCTAGCCATGCCATTAACTAGCCCTGGGCGGAGTTGGCGGAGTGGGGCTTCGCGGAGCTACGCGAAGTGGGCGAGAAACTACGCCCACCTCCGCACTCCGCGTAGCCCCACTCCGCAAAACCACTGGCCGCCAGCCCCGCCACCCGCCTCCCTCCCGCCCTCCCTAAATACTTTAAAATAAAGGAATGCTATAATTTAAAAAGCACTTACCTTGCCGCCGCTGCCCGCCGCGTCCCCGGGGCTCGCTATCTTCCGTCTTCTTCAGTAATGCGCATGCGCGGGCGGCCGCGCATGCGCATTTTCTCGTGAAAATGGGCATGCGCGGCCGCCCACGCATGCGCATTACTGAAAAAGACGGAAGACGGAAGATAACGAGCCCCGGGGAACGCGGCGGCCAGCGGCGGCAAGGTAAGTGCTTTTTAAATTATAGCATTTCTTTATTTTAAAGTATTTAGGGAGGGCGGGAGGGAGGCGGGTGGCGGCCAGCTACGCTCCGTCTGCGGAGCGTGCGTAGTGCCGCCTGGCTCCGCCAGCTCCGCAAAATGCGGAGTGGGCGGCACTACGCACACTCCGTGCACGGAGCGTAGCTGGCCGCCCACCCCTACCATTAACCTTAAGTTTATGTTGAGCAGCCCATGTGCCTTTCTCATCAAAGAAAACCTCCAAATACATAAAAGAAGTTACCCTTGTGACTTCAGAGCCTTCACAGTAATCATTACGTGTGATTTGGCTATATTTACCTTTAAATCCAAGGAATTCATAAAATTTCCAAATCCCACCAACAGCTTCTGTAGGCCGACTGCTGTACGCGATAACAAAACAGCATCGTCGGTGTACAGAAGCACCGGGCAGCGCTCCTGACCATTTTGGGGACATCTAAGCTGGCTGTATCTAAAAACTTGCCTAAATTATTAATATAAAGAGTAAAAAGCAAAGGTGCTAAAATACAACCCTGTTGTACTCCACTCCCAGAGCTAAAGTGCCTAGTGCAGTTTCCATCTTGGTCAATCCTCACCCGTGCAGTAAGATTCTGATGCAGGTCAGCTAGGAAGTGAACAAGACCTTTTTCCATCCCCATCTCTAGGAGGATCGTCCAAAGCTTTGACCTGTTTACCAGGTTAAAAGCTGACGATAAATCCATGAATGCCAGCTGAGTACTCCCCCTTTGGCTGAGGTATATTTGCCAATTCGAGCAATCTGGCGAGTTATAAAAGTTTACCACCAGAGGTTTTACAGTGTTACGGTTCTTCATTTCCACTGCTAGACAATGGGGTGTGCCTACTTCAACCCTTTGATTCAACCACGGTAATTTCACTGAAAATAGCAAAAGGAGCCCCCCTTTGGCGCTACCAAAAGGAGCCAATTCCGCTGGGTTCGCAAAAGATGTATAACCATCCAACCACCAGTTTACCTTCGGCTCCCATGTTTCCTGAAGCCCTACAAGATCAAACTGGTTAATCATTTCCAGCCATTTAGGATCATCTTTTTTATTTCTTAGGGCGGCGATGTTCCAGCTCAGAATACCAAGGTTGGGCCTGCTAGATTCACTTTGCCCACAGGGATTGGAAATCACTGAATGGCTACTACTTTGACTACTCTGGTTAAAAGTCCCTATATCCAGGCAGTCATTCTCATCAAGAGTGGGAAATGATGGTGGTCTGGGTGCAATCTGTGTTTCCCCTCCCACATTTACTAGACTCCTTGCAAATTGAGGGCCAGATACTGTTCCCCCATTATTTACATTGTTTATAAATTGACTGGATCTGGGTAGGGTATCCCCTAGGCCTCGTTTTTCCCTCAGGACCCCAGTATTTTGATTTCTCCCTTTAATTGGTGGATAGAAAAAGACCAGGGGTAAAACCTTAATACCTCTCTGTGCCCTAAGGTGAGCAGTCCTGCATATCTTCCCTGCTAAATCTGCTCTATTAAAATTGACAACAATACAGTCACCCTCAATTTCCTTTGCATTAGGTCCTACCCATGCTATGCGTCTTGCCATCAGGATGTGAGGTGATACTTTAAGGTTATTGCCCCACTGGTTACAATCTAACCAATATTTTGTCTTCCTCACTAAATCCTTAGTTGACTCATGGATTTAAGCTTTCAGCGGCGGTACGCCTGTAAGAACTACCACTTGATCATTTGCTTCTGATGGCAAGAAAAGTTGGCTTACCTTAAGGGGGGGGGGGTGTATTAGTGTTGACGTTATGTCCTGGTTTAGGGGCAGATGAGATATCTCTCGCTTTTGTATTTGGGAGTACAACCACGTCTTTGGGTTGGGCCAGCAGAGGCCCCTTACTTCCTTTCGCCATCCCATTGTTCAACACTCCTTCCTTGCTTTGCTCATTTCTATTCCCCCCCTTCATCAGAGTACTTGTCCCTGACTCCTTACGGCGTGCTAACGATTTATCAGACCCTGCATTTGTTACCATGCAGCAGTTTGAACATGTACTTCTCCCAGATATGGCTTTATTTACTGTGCTGGTTAGAGCATCAATCTTTAAGTGCATGTCCTCTATTGTCTTACACAGTTTGTTAATTATATTGATTAAGGCAACACTATTGGCCCCTTGGGTAGTGGGAGACAATGAGGATCCTATACACCCCCCTTGTTCCCTATTTTCAATCCCTGGGACCGATTGTGGGGAACATGGTGAATTTAATTGGGCCACAGTCTCAGTGTCAGGGTTATCAGTATTAGCTAGCACGGAAAACCTGTTTTGACAAACTATAATAGGCTCAATTACTGGTGGGCAGATTGCTACTGATTCTAAATCAATGTTAATAATCACGTTTGGACATGGGGTATCAGCTACTTTTGCGGGGACATTCTTACCATGCTTTTTCCCTGAGAACATATCCAGGATTACTATCGGGCCATGTTTACCAATCCCCCTTTGCTCCTCAGTAACTCTCCCCTCATTAGCATCAACATTCCCATTTAACAAGTTGTCTGTCCTGAGTAGGAGATCACAGTCCTCCACCAGCCCCTCAATACGGCTCATGGCACAGTTTTCCCCTGCTTGTTTTAGGGCTTTCTTTGACTTCCTTGGCTTTTTTACTTTACTTGGAGCATTTAGTCCCCCTTCCGTGCTTTTCCGTTTCCCCATTGTTTGTGATACAAAGTCAAGGTCAACAGTACCTGGTCAGGTCTTTTCTGTGGTCTTAGAGGGGTGAAACTGACGCAGCAATTTGCGACCCCGTGTGCAGCAGGGGACGCTGGGCAGTGTAGCTTTCTTTCGCTCCCCCCTTTCGGCGGCCGCGATGTCAGGAGCGGCGGCGGGAGAGTGCGGAGCTGAATAGCAAAGTGTCCGTGGGTCCGGGCAAGCAGGCAGGCAGGTAGGAATGATGTTAGCAGGTGCCCCCCAACGAGCTGACACCCCCACTCGGCCGCAGCAGCAGCCTGCTCTTTTGCGCCTCCGGGCGCATGATAATAACGCAGCAATTTGCGTCCCCGTGTGCAGCAGGGGACGCTGGGCAGTGTAGTTTTCTTTTGCTCCCCCCTCTCGGCGGCCGCAATCTCAGGAGTGGCGGCGGGGGAGAGCGGAGCTGAATAGCAAAATGTTTGTGGGTCCGTTGGTCCGGGCAAGCAGGCAGGCAGGTAGGAATGATGTTAGCAGGTGCCCCCCAACGAGCTGACACTAGGGGTCACAGAGCAATTACTATCTGCCTTGGATGAGGGCAGAACCTCGGATCTGATCCTGCTGGATCTGAGGGCAGCCTTTGACATGGTCTCCCATAAGATCCTGCTACGCCGGCTGGAGGAGATCGGTGTTGTCGATGGCACGGCCCTAACCTAGTTCTTGTCCTTCTTGGCTGATCGGTCTTTCCAGGTCTCTGCTCTGCCTTTTGCCTCCTGTGTCTACCCTCTCCGCTGTGGTGTGCCTCAGGGGTCGGCCCTGAGTCTCACTCTGTTTAATATTCACATACATCCTCTTGCCCTCAAGGCCAAAACCTGAATTATCACCCTGGTATCATAAACTGATGATACTCAACTGGTGTTCACTTTCTCCTGCAATTCCAACCTGGACCAGGTGAAATTCCAAGAAGACCTTATGGCCATCTCAGAATGATTGGCAAACTAAATTCCACCAAGTCAGAGGTGCTCCTGGTGGGCTGAGACACTCATCTGTGGGGCAGTCAATGGTGGCCCGCAGCCCTTGAAACCTCATCTCAACCCAAATCTGTGGTAAAGAACCTGGGAGTTCTGGTGGACAATGCCCTCTGATTTGAGGGGCATGCTAAGGCAGTGGCTAGTACTTGCTTTGATCTTCTACGCAGCCTGAAGCCCATTTTGGGACTTTTTGATGCACCTACTCAACAGAGGATTGTCTAAGCCACCGTGCTATCAAGGCTTGAATAGTGTAATGAGTTTTTACGGGGTGTTAACAAATCTGCAACTAAAAGGCTTCAACAGGCACAGAACGCGGCTGCCCGCACGCTCTTTGCACTACCTAAGTATTGCTATGCTCCAGATCTTCTTCGCCAGCTTCACTGGTTGCCTATGGAGCAGAGAGTGTACTTTAAAGCCCTTTGTATGACTCAAAAGGTCCTCTATGGACTTGGTCCTGAAATCCGGAGTGAGCTGTGCTCTTTGTATGTCCCTGTTCGAGCCTTGCGATCTGCTTATCTGCACCTGGCTTGTGTACCACGGGTGCACAGGACAAGAGCATGGGAGCGCTTGTTCCGGAGTCTGGCACCTGCTCTTTGGAAATCCATGCCAGTGGCTGCCTGTAGCACGCAAGACCATTGGATCTTTAGGAAAATTATCAAGACATTGCTATTCTCCAGCCACTATCTCCCTTGTCCTTTCCGTTTCTGCATGAAATAGCACTGGGACGTCTTCTTAATGGGGCAGCCAATCGCTTTATAAATGTGTATAACGTAACATAACATAAATTAATCTAAATACATTGATCTCCTAGAGTGGACTGCAGTTTGTAGAAATAGGCACATGTTTACATGTTTCATCATCTGGCAATACAAATAAGAAATGACAGGCTTGAAAGCAGAGCTGCAAATTTCTAAGGGCCTTATTATGGGTCTTGGGGTCCATGGACCAACAGAGTCATAGGAGGGTGGCATTGGCAGTCTTCTGAACGCCCTATTATGACCAGAGACCAAGGCCACCCTGGGACCACCCCAATCACCAGGGATCTGGCGGTGGCACAGTGGTCTTGAGGCTGCAATATGCTTGGTGGGGCTGCTAGGGCCCACCAAGCATATTAAAAGCTTCCTCACTGCCACACTTCTCATGGCGGTGCGGAAACAAAAGGGGCACAACAGGGCCCCCAGGTGCCTAATGCTATGTTAATGCACATCAGTACCTGCATGGCATGGACTGCAGCAGTCCACTCCATGCAGGTACTGATTTTAACTTTCCCATTGCAGTGCCTATTTTAGAAGCAACAGCCATGGGAACGCCCAAAACAGGCCCCCAAACAGGAGGAAACTCCTAATCTGGTGGATGGCTCAAGCGTGGGTTTGGTGGTGAGAGAGTGGGGCAGGCTCGCTCCTGCATCCCCAAACTCATAATAAGGCCCTAAACCTGAAAAAGGTAAAAGGAATATTTTGGTGTACATTCTATAATTTTCACACAAAAAATAAACTGTTACATGGTTTGTTTATACAGATTACTACATGGGCACACTCTGGTATCAAGCTTGGGCTGATGATGATTCTGATTCTGAATGTCCCGATGATCTGAGATGCTGCCAGGAGTGATACCATAATTGAATGAAATATGATATACATAAGGGACTTGTAAAGTTTCTGTCAGTCCAAATAGATCAAAAGGTTATTAATCCCGAACAATTCCATGAAGAACCTTGTGTGATTAAGAACGAGGCTTCAAAACCTAATTTACCAGTTCAACAGCAGAACATTCTGGGAGATAGTGTCTATCCAAAAGCAATATAAATTCAGTCATAAAACCAATCCAATGCAGAACTGGCCAAATATGTGGTTTGATGAGATTAATCTAAACATATCCCTTTTGTACGTTATTTTCTCTCGCACTAGATCCCCAGTCTTCGGAAAGCAGGAGTTGATGCTGCTGCCTTCACTTCACCAGTGGCAGAATGTTTCCGTAGTTCATTGCTGTGTCCACCCTAGATGTTGTTCAGTTCCTGTGAGACAGCCAAACATTCACTGATATCAAAAGGCGTTTCAGCCACCACTTTGGAACCCACATTTTAATCTCAAACAGGACTTCATAGGGAGTCTGACTACACAATGATCTTCTTGGCAGATTGTTTAATGCTCTCTGTACTCCAACAGGTGATGGACTCAACTGCAACCTGTACCAAATGCTCTGGCTGTTAAAGATTTCTTTAAGCCATGGTTTTTCCTTTCCACAACAACATTTATCTCAGAATGGTAAGGGGAGGAGAATTGCACAGTAACACTTAATGTTCCCATGGTGTCGCGGTAAGACCTTTAGGCAAAGGCTTTACCCTAGTCCAAATGGAATATGGTTACTGCATATGTGCTGATGAAGACTTGCAAGTCCTTTATACCAGTTTCAGCGTCAGCTGATCACTGTGGTCAAACCTATAGGAATTGAGAGTCGGAATCCACCGCCAACTTGAGGTATTTATATGACCCATCAAAGTTCAGGGGGCTGTAGTGGTACAAATGAACACAATTGAGAGGCTTATTGGAGATCAAGACAGGTGTATGCGGTGGGCGAGCTATGGGGGAAACCTTTATTTGTTGACAAATCTCACATTTAAGGACATATTTCCTGATTTACATTTCGTGGGATGGGATACTCTGTCATCTTATTACAAGTGCTATTGGATATTACACATTTGTAATATGGTGGACAGGAGATGTGTTACTGTTGCAATGGAGTAACCCATCTGCCAAACTCTATATGAGGTCCATAGTCTTTTGTTTGTTTGTATAGACCTGGCTACAAGTAGTGCTGCTGTAGTAATGACATTGTAGCTGCCAACCCTGCATAAGCTGATGCTCAATCCTCATGTGCTGCTAGATTTAATTTCAACCTGCAATCAGAATTAGGGATTACTCGATCTCCCACTCTGAGAAGATGAGCAAGCGGTAGGAGGATTTTGCTGTGAAACCTTTTGGTAAGGGGGTGACGCAGGTCAAAGCCGTCATAGCCTTCATAATGTCTCCATTTATTCACATGCTGGAATGAGTCACTGTAGCTACAGGAGCAGTTTGTACTATTGCCATTGTGGCTTCATCAACGATTGAATTCCCCTCAATGTGTATTAGCGTGTGAATTACATGAACTGATAGCAAATTTGCTTTTAACTTACATTACATGTCCTCAAAGCATTTTATCTTTGATAGTGCACCCTTTTAAATATCTGAATCCTTTTGGTTCCAATAGTGTAGATACTTATCGTAACACTGGACACAATATAACAATTTAAACACTATAAGTGTAGAGAATTCACAGTCTGTATTCTCAAGTACCAGAGTTTGAGCTTTCAGTTCAGTCAGCTATGCAGTGCAGTCACATAGTGATTGCATGTATGTTTTATGAGGTTGGAATTCTCCACTTCTCATTTTATCCTTAACAGCTACACAAGAGGCTGAGTAATGATGTTTTGTTCCAACTGCAGGCTGGGCAGAACCATGCATACTGATCTAGAGGCATTATTTCATATGGCAAAGGTTATTCATGTTCATATTGGAGGCATGCTTGTGTTTGTAGTGTAGTGTCAAAGACATAATCTACATCTGTTGCTGTTAGTGAATTGGCCGGCTATATCCATCTGGATGTAAAGCTTTACCGCTAGGAACGTAGGCCTTTGTGACAGCCTCTAAGGCTGGAATCGGGTTCACAACAATTATTTTGTTTTCCTGAGGCAATGATATTTCTTTCACTGTAGCAGTCTATAGTGCCATCAGTATCTTCTAAGTTGGTGCAAAATGCATCTCTACATTGATGCCTAAATGTGTTTCATATGTAATTGGTACATTGTCACCTTCTTTGAAAATGGCATATGCGTAACTTGAGGTTCCTGCGATTACATGGATCACCAAATGTGTGGTGTTAACACGTTTGTGTGCATAATTTGGTATGTATGTTCTGCCAAAATTCAGAAAACCCAATATAGATTGGAGTTTTTTCAATGTGTTTGGAGGTTCTAAAAGTGTGCACTTTTCTGGGAAATGTTTTGCTAGATTCTTGCCTTCACTTGTATCCCAAGTACAGGCCACTGAGATAGGCACTTTTTGATTTTTTAAAATTAAACGTGTAGCCCATGTGAGCAAATCCTAGATTTATTTGATCTACTCTGGCAAAACGTGTTGCGAAGTCATCATACGTTAAGTATAAATTATCAACATAGGACAATGCTTTGTCGTCAAATTCTTGTAACACTTCTGTTACATGGGTTGAGAACAGTTATTGCTATTCTTATACTCTTATGGCAATCGACAACAATTGTTTTTGAGCGCGGAGGGTGGTAAATCAAGTCAGATACCTGTTTCAGGTGCTATGTTCTGACAGAAAAAATATTTGATATGTCTAATGGGATTTTGTAATTTTTGTGCAATATTCTGCTCATTAGTACCTCACCGGGTGGTTTTTGTACTGCAAATGTGCATGTGCAGTGGGAAATTCAGGTAAAAAGCTCAAGGCTCCCCTGACCCCATTACCTGTCACAGGCACTCTCGTTGAGTGCATAAGCATTGATGGACCCTTGGGCCCCAAGATAGCTTTAGGCAACAGGTTCATCCTGGTCTTGGGGGACTGTGGCACTCACTACTCAGAGGACATTCCTTTCAGGTTGGTGACTGCACCTGCAGTGGCCAGGACCCTGTAAGGGATTTTTACCCAGGTGGGGTTCCCCAAAGAGGTAATGGGTGACAGAGGCACTAACTTCATGTCAGCATACATATAGTTCATGTGGGATGAGTGTGGGGTAACGGTTATGTTTTCCACACCCTATCCCCCCCCAACCAATGATCTTGTGGGAAAGTTCAACAAGACCTTGAATGGCATCATAATGGGCCTATCTCTTGCCCATGAGGTGTATTTGTAAATTGATACTTGTATAGCACACTACTCACCCGCAAAGGTCTCAAGGCGCTTGTACGAATACCGCTGTGGAACCCATCCTGGCTTTCCCTGTGAGGCTTCCACTCCTGGGCACCCCCAAGGTGGAGGCCAGGCATCCTTAGCATTGTGGGGGCTGTTGTAGAGATTAAGCAAGCTATTGCCCAGAGTTGCAGAGTGGGACTCCATGATTGGAATAGGCACCGAGGCGAGAATTATCAGGTCCGTGGAATTTTGAGCCCAAGACCCGCCGAGGTGGGGAATTGAACCCTGGTCCCGGGCTAGACCTCTGCATCAGGGTCTGCCGCTCTAACTATTGAGCCACACTGTCTCCTGAGACATCCTCCTTCTGTGCTCTCTCTTTGCCTACAGGAAGTTGCCAGAGAAGGGAACTGGGCTTAGACCCTTTGAACGCCTCCATGACCACCCAGTTATGGGACATTTTAGCCATGTCAGAGAGGGGTGGGAGTAAGCTCCCAGGCACCCTCTCAGAATGTGGTCAGCTACATGCTGGCTTTTCATAACCAGATGCACTGCTACTGGAAGAAGGTGAAGAGAAATCTGGAGGCCAGCCAAGAGGTTATGAAACTTAGATATGACTAGAAAGGCATTCTAGTAGAGTTCCAACCTGGCCAGAAGGTGTTAATTATGGAGCCTGTCGAACCCAGAGCTCTCGGGATTGCTGGGCAGGCCTAAATGAGGTGAAGGAATGGAAAGGGGAGTCAACCTACTTGGTTGATCTCAAGACCACTAGGATCCCTTTATGGGAGCTCCACATCAACCGCCTCAAACCAAACTTTGACAGGTCTGAAATGAGCATGCTCCTGGTGACAGAAGAGAGAGTGGAAGAGGAGAACAAGCCACTCGCTGACCTCCTGGCCACCTAGGCACATGATGGGTCAGCAGAGTGTATCAACTGCTCCCCACTCTGAACCCAGAATAGCAGAGTGGCTGTTACCAGTTACTGGGATAGTTTGCCCCTCTGTGGAAATCCCAAACAATTGATGTGGCCCATCTCCCTACAGGGAATAGACTTTATGGTGGAACACTGCCCTGGGCCAGACCATGGCAATGATGACGGTCTATCCAGGGATTTCTACCTTAGTGAGCAAGTAAGTATGTTTTTTTCAAATAATTGAAATCCTAAACATATAGGACATCACAATAATACAGTTTCCAAAGTTTCAACGTCATTAAAATAAAATAAAATTAGATGCCATTGAAACTGCTAAGCATATAAAAGGTGTATTTGATACAAGAGCCAGTGAAGGTCCAAGATCATAAGGAGGCCTTTTTGCTATCTGTCCTTCTGGTGCTATTGGACTTATATCACCAATTAATATACTATCAGTCCAAAATAAAGTGTAATGGAAAAGTGAGGACGGCGTAGTAAAGTGCAAATATTGGGTTAATGAAGTTCTTGTGCTGCTCGACCCCCAGCTGGCAACAGTTTATTTGCATCTAACATGAATTTTATGAAGCCTTCAATCACTTTGGAGAAGTCTCTTTTCATGCAGAAAAGTAGAGCATGTCGGTAGGACCTTATGCCATGTTGATTGAAGATGTTCTGCAACAGGGCTTTACATTTCTTGAGCAGCACTGGTCATACTGAGGCAATGTGAGTCAGGGATTCTTCTTGTTGATGACAGAGTCTGCACTTATTTGTTGGGGGTATTGGATCCCATTTTGGAAGGCAGTCAATCATAGAAGAAAGTCTTCAGTACGACTGTTAAATATTCCTGCGGAGAAGGGTTTTGTAGATGTTATTAGACATCCTTCATTGCTTCTTTTACTAAAAGTTTGTTTGTCTCTGCTCCATAAATTTCTATTTATTTGTTTATTCAGAGCTGTTTTAAAATATATATAAGAGAAGATCTGATCTCACATCATTGTTGCACGTAGGTCCATCAGAATCGTCTCCAAGGGCAGCAACCAACTATTTAAATTTGTCTTCAAGCCAACTTGTATTTCTGTCCATATCCAAGATCTCAACTTTTACTGGTCTGCTTTTCTCAGTAATGATATATATTTTAATATTGAGCCTTTTTGTACAAGAACTTGATTGATGAGACCAAATTCCAAATGGTTCTGTGACGGGGATGCACTTTGTGGAAGGTAAAATATAAGGAGGATGACCTTACTTCGTGCCACATTCAAAAAGGAACCAAACTTTTCAGGGAAAGCTTCCATTCCAAAGGCAATTGTTGGGATAAACGTAGCTTTTATAACTGTTAAAAGTGGGGACAGAGTTGGACTTTGAAGTTTGCATTATAGGGACTGGAATGATGCAATGAAGGAAGTGACTCTTGGCTTTATTGAGTTTAAGTGTAGACTATGAGTCAAGCACTCTTGTAGACAAACCCCTAGGTATTTGCTGTTTATGCGTCTGGAGACAGGGTCAAACTGCCATTTTTATAAATTTCTCTTCTTCAAAATTTTCATGCATGTATTGTCAGTCTAATTTGTAATGGTTCGAGAAAGTTTATAGCCTGGTCAAGCCAACAGCTTGTGAGTTTGGAGGTTCTGAAATAAGCACACCTCCCCACCCCCGGAAGTCAGGCATTTCCACGACGATGGCCCTGCACTATATCAGACAGCCCCGACGTGAAGGCTGACAATATGCAGGCAGGTGTGCAAGGGGTAGGTGCTGGAAGGCGATGCACTCAACGGCAACCTAATTAAAATCTGGATGGGCAAAGTTGCGACCACGATCGGGTCTTGTACGCATTCATTTTCAACACTTTGAGCAGCCATTACAATGTTCTCTCTCCTTCCCACCATGTGCATTTTCATTGCAGCCCGTTACCGTGGGGGTGAACACGGGCTAGCCTATGGAGTAACGGATTACCTTAGATTAGGTAAGATCATGTGCTGTCTATCTTGTTATTTGATTTTTTAACAGCCTGCGCCGCCATGTAACCTAGTATTGTTTCATAATGAGTCTCCGTACCTACCATGACAACCACACTGAAATAAATGTCTATGATACCATGAGAATAATACCATGAGTGTGTCTGCCCAAGTGCTGCATATTACGATATCTTTACCTCGGTCTGGGTGGTTGGCATTTTTGCTGGAGTGCACATAAAGAAAACTGCCTCTATATGCGACAGATATCACTGGAACTCTCCGTACATTGCCCACTGAATCATGTGCTCTTTTGTGGGGATGTGCAATGAATTAACTCCATGCTGGATGTGGTCTCAAGTATATTTTGTCTGTCTCGTCTGTCCGTTTATGTAACTAACCAAATGATAACAATTCTGGGAAGAGATGCATTCTACCATAACCCCACAGAGAGGATTATATTACCTCCTACGTTGTGCATTTGTTTTTTTCTTTCTATTTTTCCCTTATTCACTCCTAGGTTCCAACAGGAGCGTTCACTCAATAGAGCTGTAGCCACCTTTTAGTTTTCACACAAGGGTGGACCATTCCTCCTTTTTAATAGGGTTCTATACCCACTTAAAGTCCTTTCACTCACTTTGTTGGTCCTGAAGAAGCGCCAGTGATCCTACTGACCATTTAGATGGCGCAAAACATGTTGACCGAAAGGTACTGAGGCACATAATGCTCCATCCGTAAAACACAACATATAGGTTTTTTAACCTGGCAAGGGAACCTATATATTAAACTTAATTCTTCCTGGTATCCCTTAGCTAGTTTTTTTTTTTTTAAGTTTGATTTATTGAGAAATAAAGGGAAAAGGAAGGGAAGGGGAAGGAAAGAGAAGAATTACAATAAGCAGGTGGTAGAAGTAAACATTAAAGTAAAAACTTCATAAAAATAGGCATTACAAGCATGAAAAGCGTGAGCATATCATATAGGCGGGAATACATAAGGCAAAAATACAATATATATGAATACAATAATAACAATAATCAAATATTAGTAGGAATAAACAATGACGGAGGAAGTCATGGGGGTTTGTGGACTTCAACTGTGTCCGGAGCAGGAGAAGTAGGAACTGAAGTGGTAGGAGAGAGATATGTTACCAAAGGGAGCCAAAGTAGGTCACGTTTAATAGCCAAGGAGATGGGAGATACATAATTAGTGTCTAAACGATGATTAAAACAAATTGCATTCCACCAGGATTGATAGGTAACATTCTCAGCTTGTTTCCAATTAGAGGTAATGATATGAAAAGCTATAGCCAGGAATAGGTTAAGTAAAGGGTAATGGTTGGAGGGACGGGGAAGTTCTGATGAGAGGGAACCAAGAAAAACTAGTAGAGGTGAGAAGGAGGTCTGGAGTTGAAAAATCTTTTGAATTTGCTTCCAGACCAACTGCCAGAACTGGGAAATAGGAGGGCAGTCAAACAACATATGTTTGAGGTCAGCAGAGGGAAATGAACAAGACCAACAGGAGGAGGGAGTGTCTGTGGAGAAACGGGATAGAGCGAGAGGGGTAAATAAAATCCTATGGTAAATAAAAAATAGAGTCTGGGTAGTATTAGCAGCCCTGGAGGTCTTATGGATTTTAGTCCAAATTTTGTCCCAAAAAGGGACCGGCCATGTCTGAGAAAAGTCCAGCTCCCAAGCAAGTTCAGTACGAGATTTTGGTCTATCCTTGATAAGGCGAAAAGAATTATATAAGGTGGAAGCAGAAGGAGTCGAGTCCAATAAAAGGGAAGTGGGTCCGCAATCTGCCGGAATTTCGTTAGAGGGTGGGAGAGCTTGATGGTAAGAAAGTAAGACTGGATAAAGGGTGTTGTATTGAGTTCGGGCAGAGATGGGCAAAGAGAAAAGAGATTGCAATTGTTGAAATGAAAGAGGAGTACCTTGAGACACTAATTGAGAAATCCAGGAAAGACCACAAGAGTGCCAAGTTTTCCAATATATGCTACGGTTTCGTATTTTAAGAAGAGCATTATTCCAAATCGGTTGTTCATGAAGAGAGAGAAGAGATAAATAAGAAGACGAGATGTAGGGGAAAAGGAGATTGCGAGAGTAGGAAAGAATAGGCGAGCGGAGACGAGTTGAGGAGGAAGTAAAAGATAAGAATTCTCGGAAGGTGAATGGGGAAATAAAAGCAGATTCCATGCTTAACCAGACAGGAGGATGATGTGGTAAATCAGATGATAACCAGCGAATCGTTTGCTTCAGGGAAAAAGTGCGATGATATAATTTGAAATCAGAAAAACGGACTCCCGAGTTAGCTTTGTCTTTACGTAAGGAAGTAAGGGCTATTCTGGATCGTTTACCGTTCCAGAGGAATTTCAGCAATAGAGAGTCAATTTTCTTAAAAGAAGAGAGAGGAATGCGTATTGGGAGCATGGAAATAGTGTAAAGAAGTAGGGTGAGATAGCATCATTTTTATAGAGGCGTCCCCACCAGGATAAAAAGACCGGGTGCCAACGAGTGATAGCCGTATCCATTTTCTTATACACATAATCAAAGTTTAACTTGAGAGTATCAGATAACAAAGGAGCAAACCAAACCCCTAAGTATTTAATTTTGGATGTTTGCCACGAGAAACCTGTAGAAGAGAAAAAATGTTTCTGACAAAGAGGATTTAATGGTAGAATTTCACATTTATCAGCGTTTAAACGATAGCCGGAGACTGCAGAAAAAGACGAAACTTGATGAAGAAAAGAGGGAATGGAAGTAGCGGGGTCATAGCAATAGAAAAGAATATCGTCGGCATAAACCGAGAGTTTGACTTGTTGGGAACCAAAAGGAAAGCCAGAAATAGTGTCATCTAAGCGAATTTTTGTAAGGAAGGGTTCTAAAGCTAAAATAAAAAGTAAGGGAGAAAGTGGGCAGCCTTGTCGAACTCCTCTGTGGAGAGAGAAATAGTCCGAAGACAATCCATTAACAAAAATAGAAGCTTGAGGATTAGAATAAAGCAAGGAGATAACAGAAATGAATTTAGGAGGAATACCAATCCAACGTAAAGCCTGAAACATGAAATCCCATCCAATACGATCGAAAGCCTTCTCCGCATCTAGGGAAATGGCTGCAAAAGGAAGATTGAGTGAAGAAGATTTACTAAGTATGTTAAGGATTGAAATAAAAGTAGGAGTTTGGGAAGAAGAAGAGAAGCGAAGTGACTGTAAAATTCAATTGTAAAGCCATCAGGGCCCGGAGATTTACCATGATGGAGTTTAGAAACGGCATGGGAAAATTCAGAAAGGGAAAGATTGCGTTCCAAAGCATGAAAACCCTTAGCTAGTTTTAACATTCACTCACTCGCTCTCCTATCTTCCAGAACCCTTTATCTCACACCCTCACTCATCATATGGCATTACCAATAAAAGATCTCCACTAAAGCGACCCTTCAGGGGACCTGTAGGGCATCACAGTGCCGGCCGACGAGGAGGAAAGGCCGATGATGAAGCATTACATCCCTCGAGATGTGTGAGGGCATCAAGAGACAAGACTAGTGCTTGCCCCTAGTATGTGTGGGTTATACCTAGAGTTTTTCTTGTTCACACTTCTTTCTTTCTGTTTTCTCTTTTCCTTTGATGTAGATGACTATTGTGGCCACATTTGGAACAGCTACCCTCTGTTTGGTTTGAGATGTGATGTTGTGTCCTGTGCGGCCATCGTGGAGTTTGGTTGATTTTTTTTGTAATTGTTGGGTGGGGAAAGATTGCAGCATTACAATAAGGGACTTGTCCTATGTCTCACACATATTCTTAGGCTTTCGTGGTTCTGTGTCTGAGTAAAAATATCCTGTTTGTTTAAAAATGGGAAACAATTTTAAAGTAATTTCTTGAAATTTCTGAGTTTTAGCATTTTCTTCCTTTCTTTTATTCTTTTTTCTTGCCTTTTTCTGTTTGCTATTTAACAAATATTGACCTTTCCGGAGGTGTTAAACGTATTTTTTTATTCACTGATTTCAATGATGACAGGTGTATTGTGGCAATTGAGCACAATAGTTTGCTCTTGTATCAGCCTGCGCTGTTCCAATATCTATGTACTTCAGCTACCTACACAAATTTTTAGGAGTTTGGGACCCATTTGAGATGGTCTGTGATGGGTTTTGTTGGTGAATTTGAATGGACTCTGTGGGAGGTGGTGCTCCAGAGAGTAGGTCCCTTGTAAAAGTGCCAAGATTGTACTCCATCGACCAGAGAGGAGACTATAAAAGGGAAATCCTGTAGTTTTTCAACCATTGGGCTACATGCTCATTTTTCATCAGATAGGGTATGGATGTTTTACTGTCAGCCATTAGTTCCTTTATCATAAGATACAGGTGTTCAAAGTGAGGGTCTATGACAACAGCATATTAAGCTAATGACTCTAACAGAAGGATTTGCATTTTAAATGTGTTCTGCTGAAATTCTAATGATTTTGAGGTAGCATCCATATTCACATGATAATTGTGGCCCTTCTGCTGTTGCATGAAGTGAGATGGTTACAACATTCTGTATCTCTGTCGCTTTTGAATTGTTGTAACAAATAAGCATGAAAAGTTGTATCTGTTGCCAGATTTGCTCAATTTGGCCAGACGCATGTTAGTAGGGGTGAAGTGGTGAAGGTAGAGGGCAACGACATGTCAAAAGAGCAGAAAAAATGCTTAATGGAGATGCAATTGTTAAGACCTGTGGTGAGGGTGAGTGTGCTACAGGAGACAATGCTAAAAGCTGTTCTCCCACCTTTGAGTTCTCTCTGCTCCTGGAGCACCAAGCGCTGGTGTGTATAAATGCAGATCTTGATCTCATTGTATGTAAAGTGCAATATAGTGCTGGAGGCCAAACGACTATGAATTTGACCAATATATTGATTAGCCTTAACTTTGATCAGCAAGTACATAACCTACACATGTAAAAGGTCATAACTCAAATCAGATCTGATTCTCTAATTTAACAATTTCAGGTCTCTCCCTGCACCTGGTCAGAGCACTATCACATCAAATTTAGATTGAAAAACTTCTCCTGGTCGACTCGAAACCTCTCCTTTGCCCAAACACCTTTTCCAGAAAATGGAATCAAATAAATCTTGACTCTTTCTGTGACACACTAACACTTTCCTTCCCTATCTTCACCAAAAACCTGGATGATTTTAAGAAGAAAACTACGAAGTGGCTTACAGAGGCCAGTGATACACATGCTCCACTTCACAAAACCCTGATGCAGCGAACCATCCAAATGGTTTTCAAATATGTTTAATACTGGAAAACTGGAACTCAGATAAACAGAACGGAAACTACGAGCCTCCTACTTACCTGAAAATAGGAACATTTCTGTACAGCGTTTAAAGAGATAACTTTTCCTCAAACAGAATCTTCAACTCTGAAAACAAAATTAAGTCTATTTTTGTTACAGTTAGAGAACTATCTAACTGAGACAGAGTGAGCATGCCGGTGGTTCCTTCTCAGGGGCTATGTCATGCCTTGAACCTCTTCTTTATAGACAAAATAAGACAATAAAAGATAGCAGTCCATCATGCTTAGTGACACTGCAACCCGTCTAGAAGAGACAAACTCTGAGGTTCTTTCTGATTTCCCAGACATCAGTAAGGATTGGCTACTCAACCTGGTGGTCAGTAAGGATTGGCTACTCAACCTGGTGGCTAGAGTCAAATCGGGTTCCCCCAACGATATCTGCCATTGGGGGAACCCGATTTGGATGGATTCCTCCCTCAGCTTCCAAGACCATACAAAAAAAGTTGCTGGCACCTGCTTTGGCCTCTTGCGTGTCCTTAAGCCCCTTTTAAAAATTTTTGATTCCTCGACTTGCCAGCTGATTGTCCAGTCAGCTATTTTATCCCGACTGGACTATGCCAGCTCCATTCTTTTAGGGGCTAACCAGGCCAAAATATTTTGGATGCAACGTGTTCAAAATGCTGCTGCCAGGGCTTTGTTGTGGCTACCACGGACCTGCCCCACAGCTGGTGTTATCAGGAAATTCCATTGGCTCCCCATTGTTGCACATATTCAATTTAAGACATTGTGTCTCTCCTTTAAGATTTTGAAGCTGTCCACGCCTAGCCTATTGGCGAATCTTCTCACTCCTTACGCTCCCTCCCGCCGGTTACTTCTAGGGGGCAGCACCAGGTTACTGTTCCTCGAGTGAAACATCTCCGTGCCGGTGGTGGGTCCTTCCGCTATTTGGCGGACAGACTTTGGAATTCTTTACCTCTTCAGATTTGCAGTATGGAAAGTTTGTTGGAATTTAGTAAAGCCATTAAAACTTTCATCTTCCCCTCTTGTTAGGCTTTGTTTTCCACCCTCCTTTTTTCTCAGCGTTTTTCTGCTCTGGTGTCTGGTTGTTATTTTGATGCTGGCAACGCTGGGATGCCCCTTTGCTGGGGCAGCTGTGCGCTATACAAATCCGAATGACATAACATACATAACTCAGCATCTCAGTGCCTTTCTGGAGGAGTCTGATTTCCTTGACCCGTATCATGCTTGCTTTCGACCAGCTCACTCAAGTAATGTGACACTTCATATGCCTGACCCTGTAAATTTAATGCTACTAGTGGGCATGCAGCACTAATTGTGCCACCCACTAAGGTAGCTCTTTAAACAAGCCTTAGGCCTGCCATTTCAGAGCCTGTATGTGCAGTTTTAAAATGTCACATTAAGCTGGCAAATTGATATTTTGCAAGGCTTATAGGTTTATAAGACTCCTAAATTCATTTTTCACTACTGTACGACCTACCTCTCCCATAGGGTAACATTAACATTGCCCTATGATAGTCTATAAGTGTAATTTCCAAATGGGAGGAGATGACCAGTTCATGTTTGGTGTTTTTGGAATTGTGCTTGCGGTTTGGAAAGGGTTTCAATCCCCTCACCCAGTAACCCAATTTCTTACAAGAGGTCATTTTGTCTGTAGAATAAATACTCTATAGCACTCCAGCTTTGAGATCATCCCTGTATCACTGATGGACAATGTCAGCAGAATGCAGATGCAACATCCATTTGCATGCAGTATAATTTTTATTTTCCTACCTACAACTATTTTTTTAACTGCTTGGGTTCTCCCTATTTCGCTTTTTTAAAACCATAGGTAACACTAACAAATCAATTAGATCACTTGGGAGTCTGAGGCTGAAGGACTGTACTCTAATCTTTTTTCTACAAGAGATATGAGGAGCTCATCAGCTTGGTGGATATTGTGTCTGTCTGTCTCTCACCTTTCCCTAACTGCCCTAGCCATCCATAATACAATCCCTAACCCTCTTCCCTAAGGTGGTGTGATAATTTGAGTTGTGTGCTAATTTCCACCATGAACAGATCTCACACTTGGTGGGATGGATGTAGTTAAAGCGAAGCCTACTGTTAAAGGCGGGGGATACCAAAATTGACATTTGCCTCTGCTACCGCTCCTACCCAGGCATGAAAGAGACATATTTACAAAAAAGTGGACCTATTCACAAAGGTAAAGTACCCTTCTGTGTATGTTTACCATTTTATTGGTATTCACATACTACAAGTTTAATTTAACTAATAGTGATGTTATGCCTGTTGGGGCTCTACATTTGTGGTAGAGAATGTCACACATAAAAAGATAGGAGAAGCCTTTTGTCTTAGGTGTGGAGTCTCCGCCTCGACTGTAGAGTCTCCACAGTTGTAAATTTACTAATAGTAAAATTAAACTTGTAGTTTGTGAACCCCAAAATATTGTGTTATTCTGTTTTACAACACTGTTTGCAGAGGAGTTTCTGGAATGGAGGAAGTAGGGTATGTAGAGGACCCTACTTAATAACACATGGAAAGGGAGATCAGGTAGATAAATACTAAAAACTTGAAGAGTGAAAGGGGTGGACCCAGTGGGATAATAGGTTTGTGATAGATCAAGTGCATAGATCAACTTCTGTCATCATTACGTTGGTAGTGCTTCCTCTTTAACTTTGTGTGATACTACTGTAACCAGTAATGCACAGATAGATAATCCTCATGATAAACAAACCCATTCTTTTATTGAAAAATAACAACCCTCTCCTAAAGTGTCTTAGAGTGGAGGGGTATAGAGTGGAGTGGAGTGGCATTGAGTGATCTGGAATATTGTAGACTAGAGAGGCATACAGCGGAGAGGCATGTCATACAGAGGAGTACCATGTGGCAGAGTGGATTGGCATGTCGTCGAATGAAGTGGTGTGAAGTGCCATAGAGTGGGGTGTCATAGAGTGCAGTGACATGTTATAGAGTGGAGTGACATATCATACAGTGGAGTGGTGTGTCGTGTTGTAGAGTATTGTTTTAAGAGAGGTAGTGTGAAAATGTCTGAATGGATTTAGATAAAATGTGTTAGAAATACAGATCATTTACTGTAAAGGGTCCTTTTTGGTAATGTTTGAGTATGTTGAGTATGTTACGTATAGGGCTTATTTCAGAATGGTAATTTTACATTTATGTGTAAGATTGCAATTGTTTGCTTTTTATACAGGTATTTTATGAGTAGTATCTTTATGACTGCAGTTTCTCTATACCTAAAAAGATTGTACAGTCCTATCTTTTTATAGTCATAGAGAGAGAAGTCGGAAAGATACCACCAGTGAAATGCCTTTCTAAACACCAAACAATGGTAAACCTACACAAAAGTGTAAGTTTACCTTTGTGACTGAGCCCCACAAGGGATAAAAACTTAGGGCCAGATGTAGGTAAAATAGATTTACCGATTCTCAATTACCGAGAATTACCGAATTTTACCGATTCGGTAATTGAGAATCGGTAAATCTGAGGGGTGGATATGTAGGTATTCCAGATTTGCTGGAATAACAAATCGGAAAAATCCGGTATTTACCGATTCGGTAAATACCGAATCGGTAATGCCCATTCATTCCTATGGGCTTCAAAGCCCATAGGAATGAATGGACATTACCGATTCGGTATTTACCGAATCGGCAAATACCGATTTTCACAAGGGTGCAGGGGGTGTCACTTTGACACCCTCTGGCACCCCCAAAACAGGCTCGGGTGCCATGTGGCAGGCATACATGCCCTAAGGGCAGGTCTGCCTGTAACATGGCATAGGTGTGCATGCACACATGTGCATGCACACCAGAATCGGTATTTTACCATCAAATTGGATTTGATGGTAAAATACCGATTTGGTAAGGCCTCTGGGACTCAGAAGAGTCCCACCTACATCTCGGTGCCTCAGATTCGGTAAATTTACCGAATGTTTATTTTACCGATTCGGTAAAATTACCTATTCGGTAATTTTACCGAATCAGTAAAAAAATGCCCTCTACATACCTGTCACCCATTTACCGATCGATAACGGCCAAAATCGGCCGTTACCGGTCGGTAAATTGCCTGAAACGGCCACCTATATCTGGCCCTTAGTGATATATTGGCTGCGGTATACTGTGGAAATGTCTCAGTATATCATGGTACCTGTTTATTACAAAACAGTATATGATAGGCTAGTGACTACCCTTTCAAAAGTAAAAATCTAGAATAGAAAGAAAGGTATTTTATGGGAATGAATTATTACAATGTACTTTACACTCTGAAAATGTAAATTAGTCACTGGTGATGTATTTAATTATACAAAACAACATTTATTCTGATTTTTTAATGCATTGTAATCTTCACTCTGGGCACTCCCCTTTCCCCTGCATATGATGCCATTCCTGCTGCTTTTCCAGCGGGGGACAAACACCCGGTGCTAAAAATCTGTGCGAACAGTGTGACCTAACTCACTCTGCCACTTGCGATGCAAGTGCAATGTAAAAGCTTCAGTAATATTTACAAAGTAATGCAAGGGGCAATTTGCACAGAAATGATTCATTATTTATATTTGTATTGGCTAGTGGCACCATTCCCTTTTCTGCCCATACTGGACAAGAAATATGGATGCCTCTCTCTTTTTGAAAAGAGTAGACACTTGGGGCCAGATATCGCAAGGACTTGTTTTGCTCTTGCATTACACAAGGCAACGAAAGTCCTTAAGCCAGGTTTACTATGCCACTCAGGGCCACCTTGCATGGCTCTGCGTGGCGTCGTACATATGGAATAAATGCAAAGCAGCACACATCTCTGTCGTGCATTATCTGCCTTGGGATGGCATTCCACTGGGGGAGAATGGGTGTTCTTATGCATCCAACCATGGTTTTTGGCACAATACTAGATTTACTGATGCCAGTAAACTTGGGAATGTGTCAAACTGATATGATTTCCCAGTGAGCCATAACAAGGAGAACTATATGTATTTCACCTTGTTATTTCTTCTTTCCATATGAGCTGCATTCTGCAGCACACTTAGAAAGAGTAAAAGGCCTCTAAGGAATATTTAACTGCAGAAAGGTGTTCCGTCCTGCATGTAAAAAAAATGTCCATAACATAGGAATCTTTGCACCATGGTGCAGGGGTGCCTGCATTGGTGCAAGGAACCCCCTCGATCGCCAGCAAAAGTAAGGGCAGAAATGCTCCATCATTTAAATATGGATAATTTCTTCTTTCTCCACTTCACGCAGCATGGTGCAGAGACTTTGCTAGCAGCTCTAATCTGCATGAAAGATTAGTAAGAACGCCCCTAGAAGCTGGTGCATCACTAAAAATCTGAAATCTGAGAGGAGCATTTGCGTACTGCAACATTCTAGATTACTGTGGATATTTTGTGCAACACAATTGTGCTAAAACGTGGTGTTTAACAACAATAATTACCTCATTTGCTTACTGCAAATTCAAAAGAAGTACCAAACTAGATAAACTATGGATTCATTGTCAAGATGTGCGTAGGAAAATAGAGATAAACTTACATAGTACATTTGAGTGAAATTGCTGGCTTTATTAATTGCATCGCGTATTTAATCAATATAGATTATGAATAGTTGTTTTCTTCCAATATAATTGTGTTTTTACAGTAACAGACATGCACACATAAAGATAATGTCTATCATCTCTCATTGGACTCGCAAAAGACACCCCAGCGTCAATTTCAAAATTTCCATAAAACAATGTGACAGATTCAGGATCATTTTGTTAAATTATTGAAATGAAATCCACATTGCAGCACATCTGTCTTGTTAATGCGTTTTGGAATTATTTGGTCATTTTAATTTGACTGATGATGTATTCTTTCCTGTGGCATAAATAAATCAACAGTAGGTATAGCTATGGAAGGAAGTCAATTTCAGTCAGTGAGCAAGGAAATCAGCAGCTAACTCCAGCTCTAATGGTTCTATGGTAGATGAGTGGTTCCCATGGGAACAGGGCTGAGTTGCTACCCTAGATATGCAAGTGAAAGAATCAGAACAAATGATGAATAGTGTTCAAAGCTCAATATTCCCATAATAAATCTGGAGTAAGAATGAGAGTTGTGTTTTTAAAGGTGGTTTAAAAGATTTGAAAACATAAAATCAAGTCACACAGACACATACACACACAGCACACCAAATACAATTAATCACAAAACAGCGTCTCCAAACACAGAAAAAATAAGCTTCTCCTAAAACGAAGTTGCAACCTTGAATTGATCAGCAAAAACAAAATCAAGATTCATATGACAGAAATTTAATAAACAGAGGACTTAATGAAACAGACCAGCCTGTTTACCTCTTTCTTAAAAGTACCGTATAGCAGTATATTCACATCATCTTGCATTTTGTTAGCATTGAGAAAGTGAGTAATCGATTTGCTAAACCTAGTCCCTGTATGTAGGGCGGAGTTAGAAAACTAAAGGTGAACTATTTATGGCTAAACTATGCAGCAAGTTCCTTGTGACAGAATATCATCCATTAAAAATAATTTTGACCCTGGATCTTTTACAAAATCCAAAATTTTGGGTTACCCCTTAATCTCCGTTGTTAAATTGTATGATTATCGATTGCCACCGCTTTCTCTTGTGATGCAGCAAATTTTATCAGCTGTTAAAACACTCTTTGCTAATTATGTGCACAAGCTTGTGTTTAAATAAAGCACATGCTAAATGCAAAATTTGTAGTATATAACTATGTTTTAATGTTGTAGGTAGCCATACTGTCACTGCCATGTTAAATGGAAAAATAGTACATTAATTAAGAAAGGCCTGTTTTTCACATTAGTTCTTTGTGCAGGATGTTTTTGTTCTCTTTGCTGCAGATGTTGCAATTTCAGAAGTCTACTGTTTGCTAGTAAATAGAAACTTATTTTGTATTAGACAGACAACTGATGGTGAGGTTCTCACCGGGAGGAGACGAAACAACAGGAAGAATGATTCATGGGAAGAAGTTTTCATAAGAAAACAAAGTTGTAGCTTTCCATGTACAAACATCTGAAAAACTGTTATATTCTGAGGAGAAAATGGAGAGTTTGCTTATTCCCAGGATTGGATGAAGAAGATGAGAGAGGATATGCTGCCCCTCCTACTTGGAGCGGGTGGTAAAATGGAGCATTAATCCACATGAAATAGCAATTTCAATTCTGGTTAGAAGCAGGGACTCGACCTCAATATGGTGTCATGTGCAGCACGTATCCCAACATCTAAATCCTGACCATTCCTAATCGAGCTCCTAGTGAGCTACTGACCAGATGAGTACCCACTTGATAATAACATTTGTTGTTATATTCGGTCAAAAGTTATAATTCCTAGACAAAGAAAATACTTTTGCTCCACCTTCCAAAGTTGGTAAATTAAGGGGCATATTACCAAGCAATAGCGATAATTATCGCTATTGCTTGGTTAGAGACAAAAATTTACCGCAGCGCTGCGGCGATTTTTACCGCAAATAAACCTTGGTATTACTAAGGTTTAACGCAAATGCGGTAAAAATCGCCGCAAAGCATGAATATCGCTGAAAAGTCAGCGATAATCATGCATTAGCGAGCTAATGCTCTTAGCCATGTTATCCACCTCCCATTGGATAACATGGCTAAGAACTGCTCAGGGCAGGTGTTAGCTTTTGGAGATATTCCCGCTTAGCGCGAATATCTCCAAAAGTTGGTAATAGGAGATAGCGATGTTAGCAACTGTTTTCAGTCGCTAACATCTTGGCACGCCCACTTTGCATCTCATTAATGATAAATATCACTGACATGCAAAGTGGGGCCCAAGATGGTTGCTATCTCCTACTAGCTGTCGCTAACTGGTGTTAGCGACAGCTAGGTAATAGGGAGATAATTTTATCTCCGCTTTCTTGGCTTTTAAAGCCAAAAAAGCGGAGATAAACACCCTTGATAATATGCCCCTAAGTGCCATAAGATAATCAATACTGGCACCTCTTATTTGAAGCACTTATAAATTCCTGGCTATTTTAAAAAGACATTTTTAAGGTTTAGATTGTTTTACATTCCAATGTGTGGGTTGAAGGGAAATGGAACCCTGCTATCTAAAGTAAAACTGCCTGTAGTCTCTGTGGGCTTGTAATTGAATCACTTCTGCACCTATATGTATTTGTCCTAAATTTTGCATTTAAGCAAAACATATTTATGCTCCATTTTTAACAAAGAAAAAATATGATCAACGGTGGGAGCCATCATGTTTTGTTTTAGAGTCAGGGAAGACAGTGCAATAATAATGTTGATAACATTTTTAGATCAGACTAACAAAGCCTTAGCTGTATGATTGTATGCCCTAATGTGTTATATTTAATGAAAAAGGGCCATTTTCACAAGAACGTGCGATAACTATCGCCATATTAATTTATTGGCAGAATAGTTAACGCTGCCTAACCCTGATTAATATTGCCTTGTTAGCAGGCTATTTTCAAGCCTGCAGTACATGGTGATAGTAACAGGGAAGGGGTGTCAAAACCCACATACTAATCATCGCGATAGCGCATTCAAATCCTGTGTTAGCCGGCGATACATTGTGAATGGCTGATAATTGGCTGCAAAGTCACATCATCACTACTTTTAGCTCGCGGCCCAACACTGCCCCTGCTGGAAGCCAGGTGTCACTGTTAGACTGGCAGCATGGTGACCGCAGCAATCAGCTTCCTCGAAGTCTGACATTTTGTTTTAATCAACAATACTGTCATTTTAGTGGTGCTAACTTAGGCAGACACCTTCCCTCTGGAATACCTGCATTTTAAAAGGCTCCTGGCAGAGTCTTCTTCAATGCTGCAGGTAGTCGTCCTGCTTAACACCAGCAAAAGGCAGGTGAAAAATCCCTGGTGCTAACGCGGTTTATCTCCTGTTTTTCCCTCGCATTGCAGATCAGGCAGTTCGTTGTGAATGTGGTGTTGTTGTTTTCTCATGTGTTTTTGCACGGGAACGCCTACTCTGCATCTCTGCATCTCTGCATCTCTGCATCTCATTAGTGTTAGTTGGTGGTGTCCACCGTGGAGATAAAATCTGGGGCAGTTATCACAGGAATACTTGTGTTGTCTGCAGTTTGCACCAGCTTGTGAATGGGGTGTTAATTCTATCACCACTTTTGATGAGTTAAAGTGGGGATAATTTGGAGTTAAATCCTTGTGACTATTCCCCGAAGATTTATATAGCTTTATTCATATGAATTTTTGATCTATTTATATATCCTCAATTTTCTCTAGAAATATTCAATTTGTTAGACACGACCTGTTTAACTTATATGCTCTTTGCAAATTTCGGCACATTTGAGCTTTATTGGCGCTGGTAAGCAAAGTCAGTAGGCCAAACAAGATTGAAGGAAGAAGCACAAAGTGCTCTGGTCAACAGTACAGATAATAAGGTAAGTGCTGCTATTGGTTGTAACTTAAAAGGTCCACTTTGCAATTATGTAAATGTAGACACTACGCCAGTTATGCAAGTATTAATTATCTCATAATACTTTATTCGATATATTCATATCATAAAAGTACAAACATTTAGACATTTCCAGACAAAAAATTGTTGCTTAAAATTTTTCTAGCTAAGTCTTTACATAAAAACAGTAGTACGATATACAATTTAAAAGATTCAAAGTGTCACATTTTAACAACTAAAGAGAACTAAGCTAATTCTACCATTTTAAGTACAGTATTGTGGATTGTTCTCGTTTGTGGTCTTATGTCAAATCTATATGAAGAATACTAATTTTTAATATACATCTTGTGTGGTGTGCATCTGTAGTGTTGTCACTTGATTACTGTATGTGTTCACAAATGCTTTACACACTGCCTCTGAGATAAGCCTGTCTGCTCGTGCCAAGCTACCAAGCGGGAGAGCAGGGGTTATTTTTGGAGTGTACCCCCTTACCCTGACTATAGGCAAAGGTCCCTATTTGTCACAAGTACCTACCTGTGCCAACTAGAGACCCCCAAATCTAACAAACCTGTCCTAGATTTGAGTGGGAAATACACTACTGGATGAAACCACTGTTTAGAGAACTCAATTTCGGGTCAGTCTAGAGGCCATTCATCATTGCTTTTATAAAAATGTTAACAAACTTTTCTATAACGCGAACTTGACCCGAAGGTATTGAGTGTAAGAGCACTTTACATGAGCACCATTTGCATTACATGTGGACACATTCATTTTTGTTAGGCACAGGGAGATTAAGTGATTTGCCCAGAATCACAGGATGTTGCGTGTCCTTGCAGAGACTCAAACCCGGTTCACCATATTTGAGGTTGACTGCCTTAGCCTTCAGGCCAACTCCTCTCCCCTCTTGCTTCCCAGAAAAAGATAGCAGACTCACTGCCCACTATGTGAAGTATATTGACATTGTATCAGTGAGTCTAGATGATCAGAAGGCATTGGAGGAAATATCTTAGCCACCATAGACATCACCCTTTACTGCCACATTATTACAATTTTCGTTCTGTCCCCTGTAGCTCAACATCTTTGGAGATGAGCAGGTGCAACTCCCAGCCTAGAGAACCTAGAAAATAAAATAAAATGGTTGTGCTCTCTGTTAGTAGTATGAATTGATCGATTTTACAATATCAATTATGCAGTAATGATTTTTTGCTACATAGTTTTCTGTTTTAGTTGCTAAAACATACATTTGTCACTTTAACCCCGCCCACAACTTTGTCCTTTAAACATTGTGTTGTAACTTAATTACCTCAAATGCATTCACTCCTTAGCTACTCAGCCACTTAATTACCTCAAATGCATTCTCTCCTTAGCTACTCAGCCAGGATGAATGTGGTGTCTGCGTGGAATGTAGGAATGCCTGATGAGAGAGAGTGGAATGTTGGTGTGCCTGCTTGTGTGGAGAATGACAGTTCGGAGTGACTGGGCTGAGTAGCAAAGATGCTGCTCCTGGTGGGATTCCCTTTGGACCTTCATGAGACCTTCTTGTAACCTGTAACTTCTTATCAATAAACCCTCTACTTGAAAATATACCTCCTGGCTACCTCTGGTCATCTGTGCAAATTTACTTACAACACATTGGTACAATCTGGCAAGCTGCATTGAATTGACCTCTTCACCTCTGTGGGGCTGAGCAAACAATCTGATTGCACTGCAAAGATTTGACTGTCACCCAGAGAGAGAGAGATGTTAATGCTTGACTGCTATTATAAGCATTGAGGAGTGTATGTTTAACCCCTTTGACGCTGGTGACAAAGCCAGCTCGTCATGGGCATTACCTGCGCTACGCGGATGACGAGCTGGCTTTGTCACGTTACCCGCGATTTTCAAATTTCAGCGCACAGCGGGAAAACCCGCTAGCGCGCATGCGGTTAACTGTTTGAATGGCTTTAATTAACTATCCCCAAAAATTATTGTTATTACTATTTTTATTAAAGACTACAAGAATATTGTGGAAATAATATTGCAGGACTAAATATTAAGAGGTGAGTGCACTGAGGAAAGTAGGGATTTACTAATCTTAACTCCACAGATATGAATCTAGTTCAATATGCATATCATTAAGCAAGAACAGCCGCATCAGATAAGAGTGGCGGGGCAGTACGTCAACAGGTGACAGTATATGGAAAAAAAAACACTTCATTGCGCTCGCTGATAGGACTTGACTTTAATGAGGTTTTATTTATTTTTATATTATGTTCCCTATTCCATCGTCTGTCCACTGCCCCCCACCCCGCCCCACCGCTACCCCGCCATACCGCTCTTACCTGAACCAGCTAAATAGATGTGGAGTTGGATTCCAATATGTAGACATACTTACCTTTCAATATTTTTCCTCGATAATATTAGTGCCCTACGGTATCCTGGACTCGTTATTCAGGAACCACACCTGAATACAGAAAGGGAACAGTGTCAGTTTCGACAAATGGTAAACTACATTTTTCAACGTGCCCTTTCCATCAAGTAACCCCTGTAGGGATTTACACGAAGAAAAAAACAAGTCCGAAGGCATTATGCACTCTACTCTGAATGTGAAAAAGAGAACAAAAACAATATCCGTAGTGGAATTCAGAAAAAGTATTTCAGAGGACCATTGTGCACATTTGGCATATTCATGCCGTATCATTTCATATCAACTTGCATGGGCCAAGGAAATTCCTAAGTTGCAAAATACCTCATTTTTAAGCAAATAAGGCATTAATGTTTGTGCTAGGATTATGTTTAATATATTTAAATATATTAAACTCAAATGCGGCTATGTCTGTGATGTTTACTGGTTTGATTTCTATATGAAAGGATAAAAACTTTGGAGTTTATTTTATGCAAAATTATTTAATCCATTTACACATTCACGCTAACAGAGGCCAGCAATACTATAATTTCCATGGCAAATATAATTGGTGTCTCCGATGCACACAGTCTGCACTTGCCCGGCGCTACTTGATGAAGGCAGACAATGGCTATGCACTTACAGCTAGATTCATCATAGTGCCGTTTTGCGAGTCCTTAATAGCGATTATTAAGGAATCGCTATTAACCGCATCGCTGCGGCGGTTATTATTCCCCTATGCAGCTTTTTTCCAAAAGCCGCGTTAGATGACGAGCTCAGCTCGTCATCCGCACACGCCCCCCGTGGCTGATGACGAGCTGAGCTCGTCATCAGCATCGAAGGGGTTAAGGACTTGCAAAACGGGATTCATGTAGGAATCGCTGAATAAATTGCGATTCCTACACATTCCTTATTTGCGATTAGCAAATTGCTAATCGCAAATAAGGAATAACTCCCCATTCATTCCTATGGGCCTAAAAGGCCCATAGGAATGAATGGGGAGTTATTCCTTATTTGCGATTAGCAATTTGCTAATCGCAAATAAGGATGCGATTTCAAGGGTGCCAGGGGTGTCCAAAGGACACCCTGTAGCACCCCTGAAATGTAATCTACATTGGTGTTGCTCACACACTTGTCCAAAGGACATGTGTGTGTGTAACATGCAACTTAGAAAAATGCATTTAAATGCATTTTTCTAAGTTTTTGCCATTTACCACGAGGTTTGACCTCGCAGTAAATAGCGGCCAGAAATAGCGAATTCACAAATAAAAAATGTTTAATGAATTGCATTTAGGGAATCTCAAAAAGAGATTCCTTAAATGCAATTCCTCGCAAATATGCGATTTCGCAATTACCGATTTTTGCATTTGGGATGATGAATCCCAAATGCAAAAATTGCGCTCGCAAAGGGCCATATTCGCAGAATCTTGCCCTTTGCGAGCCGATTTTACTTTCATGAATCTACCTGTTACTTTTTAAACTTGCACAATCTATGCCCTGCCATCACGCAGTCATTTTTTGTCTCATCAATTAGCCCCTATCTTGTGACAAGGTTAATAAAATATATGGCAGGTGTATAATGTCTTTTAACTAAAGAAATTCAGCAAACTTCTTTGCCAACAATAGGCGAGCATGACTTTTAGCATAAAATCCCCAAGCACTTTCTGAACTTTCCTCCCAGTCATAATGTAATCTTTCCTTAGGTGTATGGGCAACCCTGTCACTCACTGTAACATTCAGATTCTGCTAAACCTGTAAAATGCAAATCATCTTTCAGGCTATATCACCATCTGAATGGTACAATAGTTTTATCAGTGCTGTCTTACTTTCCGCTAACTGGGCCATTGTCTTGCTAAGGTCTTTTTAGTGCTCTGTTTTCTAGTTTGATCATCACGTGAATCTTTCAAAAAACTGAATTTAATTGTAAACAGTCCCCCTTTGGATGCTCATTTTACGGAGGACTCATGGCCATGTTTATTATTATTTCATGCAATGCAATGCAGTCGCACACATTGCTGCCATTTGTAAAATGGAGAGGGCAAGAATGCACCATATCTATCAAGATTGGTGCATTTTTGCTCTCTGCCTGCGCTGGTGCACAACTTGCTGCTTAGCTACAATTCAGTCAACCTTGCGCCGTGCACAAAAACAATCCTTTCATTATTTTTCCTCTTTCTTTGTGTGCAGCACAAGCAGAAAGAAGAAAAATTAGGAGAACTAAAGATATTTCTCCTCGTCACAATACCCTCCAGAGAGGTGTATGTTGTAACAGGCCCTTTTTACAGGGTCATCCCCTAACTTTTTACCTTCCTCCGCCTATTTTGGTGACCTCCTTTTTATTGGCTTTAGGATCTGGGCACATTACCAGTGCTAATCAGTGCTAAAGGGCATGTGCTTCTCTCTAAAACACGGTATGATTGCTATTAATCCGTTTGGCATAATTGATTTACATGTAAGACCCTTGTACAGTGGTACACCATGTAACTAAGACCTGTAAATTAAATGCTACTAGTGGGCATGCAGCACTTCTTGTGCAACCCACAAATGTAGTCTTTCAAACCTGCCTCAGGCCTGCCACTGCAGGGCTTGCACGCGCAGTTTATTGCCACTTTAACTTTCCATTTAAAACTACTTGCCAAGCCTTAAACTCCCCTTTTACTACAAATAGGTCACACCTAAGCTAGGCCCTATGTAGCCTTATGGGCAGGGTGTTGTGCAAGTAAAAGGTGGCATGTCCTGGCAGTGACAAACTGACTATTTTGCTTCTCACTGCTGTGAGGTCCACTCCTCTCATAGGTTAGTATTGGTAATCCCCTTATATATGTTTATGTTAAGTGGTAATTCCTGATCTGAAAAGAGTGGCATTGCCATGTTTGGTATGCTTAGCATAGTGGTGATAAATCCTGCTTACTGGTGTAGTCGGATTTTATATTCCTATTTTAGAAATGCCACTTTTCGAAAGTGGGCATTTCTCTGTGCTTCTGACTCTTTGTGCTTTGCATCCTGACTCAAATACACATTTGAACTGGGGGAGAGCCACACTTGGTGCATTTTTTACAGACAGCCACAACACAGGAAGGGATGGGTGTGACAGGGATTACATCTGCATTCATCTGCATACTAAAGGTCTTTCTGGTCTGGGAGAGGGCGAGGACATTAAGACTTTACATCTGCATATGTTGTGTCCTGTCCTAACACAAAGGGGTAATTTACCCCCTACTGATGTCTGGAGCCAGGGCTGGGTTGAAAGTGGTTGTTGTGCACTAGAAAGGGTTCTTGTGAAGTCACCCCCTGCACCAAAGACATTTCTGAGTATAGGTACAGGGGCTCTGACCCTCATATTTGTTGAAGCACTTTCTGATCGGGAACAGAATCTCTATCAGAAGGACTGCTGTGCTGCTTGAAGGACTCATCAGGACTGCTTTTTTGTTTGTTGCCCTGCTGACTGCTAACTGCTGTGCTGCTTAAAGGACTCCACTGGACTGCTTTTCTGCTTGTTGCTCTGCTGCCTGTTGCTCTCTGATGATTGTCTAACCAGACTTTGTGTGGCTGTGTAACCAGAAGCTGCTGTCTCCCTAGACCGCACATTGCCAGAGGATTAGCCGCGGCCGGTGGAGGGAGTTCTGTCGGGCAGAGAGGCGGGGCGGGGGAGGGGCAGGTTGGGGGTTCTAAACACCGGAATATGGATGATTGCAGGTAAGTACACAATTTAATAAATAAAACGAATTTCGTAGCGCGCCCTGCATTGCAAAATGCGATGCAGCGTGCGCTACAAAATTTATTTTATTTATTAAATTGTGTACTTACCTGCAATCATCCATATTCCCGTGTTTAGAACCCACACCCTGCCCCTCCCCCGCCCCGCCTCTCTGCCCCACGGAACTCCCTCCATGGGCCGCGGCTGCAGAGGATTATAGTTCTGCCAGGAGGAACAGTCTTTTGGGCTATTTGCCTTGGTGTGCTGTCCTGCCTTCCTTCTCCCTGCATGTGCCCTGCATCAAGTGTACTCCAAGGGCTTGTTGACTTGGCCCCCACTCCCGGTTAAAGAAATCCCATGATCATCAAAATTCATTACATGCTTTTTCAACACCTCTAGAGAAGCCCGTTCTGTAGAGACCAGTGTTCCACTCTATGAGAACTGAGCATATTGGATTTGCTGAAGGTAGTGCTTTGCCTGATTACGAGATGTGTCTCTTGAGCACCTTATATGCTAAGGAAGAGAGACGTGGGATTGTTGCCAGTGCAGCCTTCCCATCAAGAGATATGTGATGTGCAGATTTTGATAGTGAGGTGTCGTTCTGAGGCACCATTCCCCTATACTCAGCAAAGCTGTTGGTAGCGAATGACCCCTCATGGTAAAACCTCCTCTGCCACAAGAGATGTAAATGTAAATGTATAGGCATTTATATAGCGCACTACTTACCCGTAGGGTCCCAAGGCGCTTCGACCGCTGCGAAACCCTTCCTGGCTTCCCTGAGAGATGGTCCCTTAATGGGTATCTCCAGGGTGAAACCAGGCATCCCCGGCGGTCTGGTGGGGCCGTTAGTGAAGATGAGGCAAGCTAATGCCCAGAGTTGCCGAGTGTGATCGCTGATCAGAGTGGGCACCGAGGCGAGAGAATTATCGAGTCCGCTGACCCTGGTCCAGAAACCTGCTGCGCCGGGAATCGAACCCTGGTCCCGGGCCGTCCTCTGCTCTCGGGTCTGCCGCCTCTAACCAGTGAGCCACACTACTTCACTTGAAGATGCAGAAAGTAGGGCTCGCACCTGAGTGCTGAATGAGGATCTCTCACTTTGCTGCCTTCTGGTCCTGCAGCCACATTTGGCCCAGAGAAAACAAGTCCACAGGGAAGCGAGGACTGCTTTCATCTTACCAGGAGTACCAGGGGTGTGCCAGGCCCAATGGAGGTGGGTAGCCACCCCGCGCTTCCTTTGGCAGTGGCCCCGGTTGACGAGAAAGGCTGTACTTGCTTCAGTAACTAACCTGCATGATCGTGGGCAGCTACATCGTTAATCCTGCATCCAGGGGTCCAGGAGTGGTCTCTGTGCCAGCACCTATAGTGTTTTTTCTTGGGAAACATCCTTTCTTATTGGTGGCATTATGGGGTGAAGCCTTGATGGAGGCCCCCAATTGTCACTCAAATTTGTTCTGAATTACCGAATCATGAAAGGTAGAGGCACAAGTGCCTCTGCGGCCTATGCCTGGTTTATAAATACTCTTTTGTAGATGAGGCTTCCAAAATCTACCATTATCCTGCTGTTAGAAGCGCAGAGGACCTGGGTCATATGTTTTATGGTTATATGGAGATTGCCTGTCGTGACCTCTAAATAAGACTGCATTACCTGCAAAGTGTTTATGAGTTTATGGTCACATATGGTGATTCACGTGTTTTCTCCTCTAACCAAACTGCAGCATTTCATGCCCTGATGTTATAATGTATGTCGTTTTCATTCTTGCATTGTCAGGCTAGTGAGTACTATTTCAGTACTGGCATAGTATGCATAGAATTTATAATAACCCTGGGTGTAGGACTACGCTACGCTCTCGAAGCATGCATAGTTTCGCTACTACGCGCTACGCAAATTGCATGTAGCACTGTGCAAAAATGCGTATCGTAGCGGGCATTTTCTGCTAGCTCGCTGTCCTCAACGTCAAGTTGGCGACCGCAAGTGAGCAAAATCAACATCCCGGCAAGACTTTTTCCTTGTTCTCGATCAGCAACATCAAGTTGCTGATCACGAGAATGGAAAATATATCTCCCGGCTGGATTCTGAACGTGGGAGGTCAGGTTTCTTATTGCAAGTGGTTGCGTATGCTTGCAACTTCTCACAATGAGAAACTACCAGTCCGCGTTGAGAAAACTGCCGCTCGAATACAAATCTACTCAAGCTGCAGAAAACAACTGCTTGCACTGTGCAAAATGCTGTTTGCAATTATTGCACAGTGCGAACAAGCATGCGGCACTGTGCAATCAGTGCAAACATCATTTTCCCTACAGCACTACGCAGTTCGTGTAGCTACGCGTAGCTTGCATAGTGCGAAGATCACTTCTCGTAGCTAAGCATGGCGCTACTACGCAAACTATGCCCAGGGTTAATTTATAATTCAGATTGTTTTGGTCTGTTTACGTATAATATGCTATAGATATTGATATAATCCTGTGCAGAGTCTATTTTGTGGTGTAGTCATTGCATTATTGTGTTAGTGTGTTGCGCAATTACACATCGCCTCTAATGATAAGCCTGCCTGCTACCTATCAAGCTACCAGAGAGTGAGTACAGGATATCTTTTGTGTGTAGCTTACTTTTCCTGACTACAGTGGTGGGTTCCCCCTGGCTTAGGTGCATACCCTAGTCAACCAGAAACCCCGTTTCTAATAGTGTAGAAATCTGATGCATTCCCATCTATTTATCCAAAGAACAATGGTTCCTGTGGCATAATTATTTACACAATATATAATATGACAGCTTAAATTAGCACTATTAATTTGTAACAGAAAAGGGTTTGGCAAGGAAAGAAGCACACATATACCAATTTTTAAGAAATTACTTCTTGTATTTCAACTTAAGACAATGAGTCTTATATTTATGACAGCGACATATATACAAAAAAATATATACAAAAAAGTGCAGTGTGTCCCCAGTGATTTTGTGAACAAAAACAGAACATACAACAATAAGTGATCTGTACAGTTTTTTGCTATGGATATTTACAAGGGGAATGACCAAGCACAATAATAAGGCAATTACTATCAGTGACTATCTACAATCATAGACCACTGTGCTTAAAGGGTTCCTTCCCTATGGCGTCGACGGCGTTTCGACCTGCTTGATGGAGGTCTCGTCCTGGTTCCACTGTGAGTAGGGTCCCCTTGTTTCCCCTTTTCGCATTCCCATCTATAGCAGGATTGGTAAAACAGGAAATGCTTTAGAATTCATGGGTGACTGTATGGGAAAATACATGTTCTACTCATGCAATGCCTCCTGGGACAGAGTATCACAAGGCAAGTGCACTGCCTTGCATTACTCCAAATTTAACAAGCCATATATGGGCCATGCAAGGTGATCTTGTGTGACCTGGTAAATCTTATCTAGGTTTTGCGTCACCCATGCGTTACCTTGCGAGGTGCAAGGGCGATGCAAACATTTTGATAAACATGGCCCACGTTGTCTATCGTGTCTCAAAATGTATGTTGTTAACTGTAATTTAATTATTTTCTTATCGATCTTAAGCTTGGTGTTAATTAACTGAAATACATTTCAATTTCTAGCAATACTATAATTTCAACTGCAATGTTTTGCAATAGTGACAAACATCATTTTGCAAAACTTGCCCCCTTTGCAAATCTTTCTTTGCCAAAATTTCTGCAAAAATAAGATGTTATAAGGAAAATCATGCAACTGAAAAATTGATTTTCTCCAGAGTACTTCTTGCTTAATCTTCATTTGCAGCATTTTCTTTACAGGAAATATTTTCCTCAAATTCGTTTTTTTATGAGATTTATTCTGTGGAGCAAAACATTTGCAGCGTTGTCCTGTCCTCCTTAAAATGACACCGGACACACATAACGGATGGCACACTCTTTTCCAGTGCTTAATTTGAGCCAGTGTCTTCCAGTGATCGGCACCGCATTGAATTGTCGACACTGGCACTTATGACAGCTTGCCATACGATGGCGTTGTCTGTCTAATTTATATATTATCACAACAGTTGTTTAGTAATTTAATACACATTAAAAATTACTAATACCTTCTGCCCAAGCAATCCTAATAGCTTTGGGGGCATGGAATAGTCTGAAGAGTCAGATGTGTAGTATTGTGATGATCAGTAGTTGTGTTGAAATGGCATTGGCAGCACTGGCAGGCTAATGAGTGGTGCATGCTGCAGTGATCTCTTGATGACAGCCCTGACACTTACGATTTTCACAAATTAAGTACTGTCTTTTCACATTAGTGAGCGCTTTATAACTTCAGTTGCTGAACATGCACATATGTTCTTTTTACCTAGTTATTTCCTATCACAACTATTTCTTTACAAAGTTAGGGTCTCATTTATGAGAGGGTTGGTTCATTTTTGCACCAAACAACATGGTACAAGCATGACACAAACCTCTAAGTCAGATTGTTGAAGCCTCTCAAAGAGATTTTGCCTGGCTTCAAAAATAGGGATTAAGACAATGCAGTGCATATTCTGCATTGAGTTACTCTGCCCTGGGTAGGTGTCCCATAGGTGTTGCATGAGTGTTCACATGAAACTCCCATGGATTTTGACGCACCCCAGAATTACATAAACTTGTGGAGGTGCCAAAAACGTACACCTTCCCAGGGGAGGCGTAACAAAGAGAAATAACTCTGGGGCATATTATCAAGGGGGTTTATCTCCGCTTTTTTGGCTTTAAAAGCCAAGAAAGCGGAGATAAAATTATCTCCCTATTACCTAGCTGCCGCTAACACCAGTTAGCGACAGCTAGTAGGAGATAGCGACCATCTTGGGCCCCACTTTGCATGTCAGTGATATTTATCACTAATGAGATGCAAAGTGGGCGTGCCAAGATGTTAGAGACTGAAAACAGTCGCTAACATCGCTATCTCCTATTACCAACTTTTGGAGATATTCGCGCTAAGCGGGAATATCTCCAAAAGCTAACACCTGCCCTGAGCAGTTCTTATGATTTACAAAAAGGGGGTGGTGATGAACAGAGTGTCTGAGTTAAACAGACCACTCTTACCCAGTCCAAAGATCAGGGCTTGATCCATCACCGTTATTTATCTCACTGCCCCATCCCAGCTCAGAACCTGGCTATATGCAAATCAGTCTGTCCCTGGCCCAGTGCATCATGGGAACAGGGCAGACTAAACTACCAAGCCAATTCTTCACCAGAAAGGAGACAAGCTACCGGGGACCGGTTTCTGGCATTTCAGCCTTCTTCGGCCCGGCTTGCTTGAATCCTGATGGAGCAGTGAGAAAGGGACTCATGTCTGAGTATACCCTGCCACACCTATAGTGGCCAAAAACGATTTACAAAAAGGGGGTGGTGATGAACAGAGTGTCTGAGTTAAACAGACCACTCTTACCCAGTCCAAAGATCAGGGCTTGATCCATCACCGTTATTTATCTCACTGCCCCATCCCAGCTCAGAACCTGGCTATATGCAAATCAGTCTGTCCCTGGCCCAGTGCATCATGGGAACAGGGCAGACTAAACTACCAAGCCAATTCTTCACCAGAAAGGAGACAAGCTACCGGGGACCGGTTTCTGGCATTTCAGCCTTCTTCGGCCCGGCTTGCTTGAATCCTGATGGAGCAGTGAGAAAGGGACTCATGTCTGAGTATACCCTGCCACAACTATAGTGGCCAAAAACGATTTACAAAAAGGGGGTGGTGATGAACAGAGTGTCTGAGTTAAACAGACCACTCTTACCCAGTCCAAAGATCAGGGCTTGATCCATCACTGTTATTTATCTCACTGCCCCATCCCAGCTCAGAACCTGGCTATATGCAAATCAGTCTGTCCCTGGCCCAGTGCATCATGGGAACAGGGCAGACTAAACTACCAAGCCAATTCTTCACCAGAAAGGAGACAAGCTACCGGGGACCGGTTTCTGGCATTTCAGCCTTCTTCGGCCCGGCTTGCTTGAATCCTGATGGAGCAGTGAGAAAGGGACTCATGTCTGAGTATACCCTGCCACACCTATAGTGGCCAAAAACGATTTACAAAAAGGGGGTGGTGATGAACAGAGTGTCTGAGTTAAACAGACCACTCTTACCCAGTCCAAAGATCAGGGCTTGATCCATCACCGTTATTTATCTCACTGCCCCATCCCAGCTCAGAACCTGGCTATATGCAAATCAGTCTGTCCCTGGCCCAGTGCATCATGGGAACAGGGCAGACTAAACTACCAAGCCAATTCTTCACCAGAAAGGAGACAAGCTACCGGGGACCGGTTTCTGGCATTTCAGCCTTCTTCGGCCCGGCTTGCTTGAATCCTGATGGAGCAGTGAGAAAGGGACTCATGTCTGAGTATACCCTGCCACACCGATAGTGGCCAAAAACGATTTACAAAAAGGGGGTGGTGATGAACAGAGTGTCTGAGTTAAACAGACCACTCTTACCCAGTCCAAAGATCAGGGCTTGATCCATCACCGTTATTTATCTCACTGCCCCATCCCAGCTCAGAACCTGGCTATATGCAAATCAGTCTGTCCCTGGCCCAGTGCATCATGGGAACAGGGCAGACTAAACTACCAAGCCAATTCTTCACCAGAAAGGAGACAAGCTACCGGGGACCGGTTTCTGGCATTTCAGCCTTCTTCGGCCCGGCTTGCTTGAATCCTGATGGAGCAGTGAGAAAGGGACTCATGTCTGAGTATACCCTGCCACACCGATAGTGGCCAAAAACGATTTACAAAAAGGGGGTGGTGATGAACAGAGTGTCTGAGTTAAACAGACCACTCTTACCCAGTCCAAAGATCAGGGCTTGATCCATCACCGTTATTTATCTCACTGCCCCATCCCAGCTCAGAACCTGGCTATATGCAAATCAGTCTGTCCCTGGCCCAGTGCATCATGGGAACAGGGCAGACTAAACTACCAAGCCAATTCTTCACCAGAAAGGAGACAAGCTACCGGGGACCGGTTTCTGGCATTTCAGCCTTCTTCGGCCCGGCTTGCTTGAATCCTGATGGAGCAGTGAGAAAGGGACTCATGTCTGAGTATACCCTGCCACACCGATAGTGGCCAAAAACGATTTACAAAAAGGGGGTGGTGATGAACAGAGTGTCTGAGTTAAACAGACCACTCTTACCCAGTCCAAAGATCAGGGCTTGATCCATCACCGTTATTTATCTCACTGCCCCATCCCAGCTCAGAACCTGGCTATATGCAAATCAGTCTGTCCCTGGCCCAGTGCATCATGGGAACAGGGCAGACTAAACTACCAAGCCAATTCTTCACCAGAAAGGAGACAAGCTACCGGGGACCGGTTTCTGGCATTTCAGCCTTCTTCGGCCCGGCTTGCTTGAATCCTGATGGAGCAGTGAGAAAGGGACTCATGTCTGAGTATACCCTGCCACACCTATAGTGGCCAAAAACGATTTACAAAAAGGGGGTGGTGATGAACAGAGTGTCTGAGTTAAACAGACCACTCTTACCCAGTCCAAAGATCAGGGCTTGATCCATCACCGTTATTTATCTCACTGCCCCATCCCAGCTCAGAACCTGGCTATATGCAAATCAGTCTGTCCCTGGCCCAGTGCATCATGGGAACAGGGCAGACTAAACTACCAAGCCAATTCTTCACCAGAAAGGAGACAAGCTACCGGGGACCGGTTTCTGGCATTTCAGCCTTCTTCGGCCCGGCTTGCTTGAATCCTGATGGAGCAGTGAGAAAGGGACTCATGTCTGAGTATACCCTGCCACACCTATAGTGGCCAAAAACGATTTACAAAAAGGGGGTGGTGATGAACAGAGTGTCTGAGTTAAACAGACCACTCTTACCCAGTCCAAAGATCAGGGCTTGATCCATCACCGTTATTTATCTCACTGCCCCATCCCAGCTCAGAACCTGGCTATATGCAAATCAGTCTGTCCCTGGCCCAGTGCATCATGGGAACAGGGCAGACTAAACTACCAAGCCAATTCTTCACCAGAAAGGAGACAAGCTACCGGGGACCGGTTTCTGGCATTTCAGCCTTCTTCGGCCCGGCTTGCTTGAATCCTGATGGAGCAGTGAGAAAGGGACTCATGTCTGAGTATACCCTGCCACACCTATAGTGGCCAAAAACGATTTACAAAAAGGGGGTGGTGATGAACAGAGTGTCTGAGTTAAACAGACCACTCTTACCCAGTCCAAAGATCAGGGCTTGATCCATCACCGTTATTTATCTCACTGCCCCATCCCAGCTCAGAACCTGGCTATATGCAAATCAGTCTGTCCCTGGCCCAGTGCATCATGGGAACAGGGCAGACTAAACTACCAAGCCAATTCTTCACCAGAAAGGAGACAAGCTACCGGGGACCGGTTTCTGGCATTTCAGCCTTCTTCGGCCCGGCTTGCTTGAATCCTGATGGAGCAGTGAGAAAGGGACTCATGTCTGAGTATACCCTGCCACACCTATAGTGGCCAAAAACGATTTACAAAAAGGGGGTGGTGATGAACAGAGTGTCTGAGTTAAACAGACCACTCTTACCCAGTCCAAAGATCAGGGCTTGATCCATCACCGTTATTTATCTCACTGCCCCATCCCAGCTCAGAACCTGGCTATATGCAAATCAGTCTGTCCCTGGCCCAGTGCATCATGGGAACAGGGCAGACTAAACTACCAAGCCAATTCTTCACCAGAAAGGAGACAAGCTACCGGGGACCGGTTTCTGGCATTTCAGCCTTCTTCGGCCCGGCTTGCTTGAATCCTGATGGAGCAGTGAGAAAGGGACTCATGTCTGAGTATACCCTGCCACACCTATAGTGGCCAAAAACGATTTACAAAAAGGGGGTGGTGATGAACAGAGTGTCTGAGTTAAACAGACCACTCTTACCCAGTCCAAAGATCAGGGCTTGATCCATCACCGTTATTTATCTCACTGCCCCATCCCAGCTCAGAACCTGGCTATATGCAAATCAGTCTGTCCCTGGCCCAGTGCATCATGGGAACAGGGCAGACTAAACTACCAAGCCAATTCTTCACCAGAAAGGAGACAAGCTACCGGGGACCGGTTTCTGGCATTTCAGCCTTCTTCGGCCCGGCTTGCTTGAATCCTGATGGAGCAGTGAGAAAGGGACTCATGTCTGAGTATACCCTGCCACACCTATAGTGGCCAAAAACGATTTACAAAAAGGGGGTGGTGATGAACAGAGTGTCTGAGTTAAACAGACCACTCTTACCCAGTCCAAAGATCAGGGCTTGATCCATCACCGTTATTTATCTCACTGCCCCATCCCAGCTCAGAACCTGGCTATATGCAAATCAGTCTGTCCCTGGCCCAGTGCATCATGGGAACAGGGCAGACTAAACTACCAAGCCAATTCTTCACCAGAAAGGAGACAAGCTACCGGGGACCGGTTTCTGGCATTTCAGCCTTCTTCGGCCCGGCTTGCTTGAATCCTGATGGAGCAGTGAGAAAGGGACTCATGTCTGAGTATACCCTGCCACACCTATAGTGGCCAAAAACGATTTACAAAAAGGGGGTGGTGATGAACAGAGTGTCTGAGTTAAACAGACCACTCTTACCCAGTCCAAAGATCAGGGCTTGATCCATCACCGTTATTTATCTCACTGCCCCATCCCAGCTCAGAACCTGGCTATATGCAAATCAGTCTGTCCCTGGCCCAGTGCATCATGGGAACAGGGCAGACTAAACTACCAAGCCAATTCTTCACCAGAAAGGAGACAAGCTACCGGGGACCGGTTTCTGGCATTTCAGCCTTCTTCGGCCCGGCTTGCTTGAATCCTGATGGAGCAGTGAGAAAGGGACTCATGTCTGAGTATACCCTGCCACACCTATAGTGGCCAAAAACGATTTACAAAAAGGGGGTGGTGATGAACAGAGTGTCTGAGTTAAACAGACCACTCTTACCCAGTCCAAAGATCAGGGCTTGATCCATCACCGTTATTTATCTCACTGCCCCATCCCAGCTCAGAACCTGGCTATATGCAAATCAGTCTGTCCCTGGCCCAGTGCATCATGGGAACAGGGCGGACTAAACTACCAAGCCAATTCTTCACCAGAAAGGAGACAAGCTACCGGGGACCGGTTTCTGGCATTTCAGCCTTCTTCGGACCGGCTTGCTTGAATCCTGATGGAGCAGTGAGAAAGGGACTCATGTCTGAGTATACCCTGCCACACCTATAGTGGCCAAAAACGATTTACAAAAAGGGGGTGGTGATGAACAGAGTGTCTGAGTTAAACAGACCACTCTTACCCAGTCCAAAGATCAGGGCTTGATCCATCACCGTTATTTATCTCACTGCCCCATCCCAGCTCAGAACCTGGCTATATGCAAATCAGTCTGTCCCTGGCCCAGTGCATCATGGGAACAGGGCAGACTAAACTACCAAGCCAATTCTTCACCAGAAAGGAGACAAGCTACCGGGGACCGGTTTCTGGCATTTCAGCCTTCTTCGGCCCGGCTTGCTTGAACAGTTCTTAGCCATGTTATCCAATGGAAGGTGGATAACATGGCTAAGAGCATTAGCTCGCTAATGCATGAATATCGCAGACTTTTCAGCGATATTCATGCTTTGCGGCGATTTTTACCGCATTTGCGTTAAACCTTGGTAATACCAAGGTTTATTTGCGGTAAAAATCGCCGCAGCGCTGCGGTAAATTTTTGTCTCTAACCAAGCAATAGCGATAATTATCGCTATTGCTTGGTAATATGCCCCTCTATTTATGCTGTTTATTCCTCTTTCTTCTGTTCTGCATTCTGCAGCACACATAGAAAGCCTAATATGCATCCGAGGAATGGCTTGGTTCAGGAAGGGGACCCTTTCTGTACAAAAAATATCCTGCATGTAACACAGTCACCCTTGCGCCATGGTGCAAGGTTGCCTATATTGGCGCTAGCCTGTCAAAAGTGCGCCCGAGCAGGAATGTGCTGTAATTACTTAAATACAGCGCACTCCTGCCCTTTCCCTTCCACGCAGTGCTACCCAGCAAGGTGACTCTCTGCACTGCATGACTTCTCATAAATGAGGACCTTCGTTTTTCAATTTTGGTCCGGGTTTAAAAAGCAGACTCCAGAGTTATGAAGAAGGTACTTGTATAACATAGAGTATCACAGATTTGATTCCAATGTGGCTCAAAATGGCTCGTGAATGACGCACTTTCCTGTGTATACTAAGGGCTGAAGGGTAGCGATGAACTTGTAGCAAATGGCGTTTAATGATGACCATCAATGCTGCTTGCAAGGCGCTAACTTCTATGTATCAAGCGAATTAACGTCCGAACATTTAGCTGAGCCAACTTACAAGTTTGTCTTTGAAGAATGAGTCTAAATCCGTGTGAATCTTTATTCTAGTTATGAATATCAACATACACAGAGTCTGCCACGCAGTGGAAGAGAAAAGTTTCATTTTGAGCCTTTGCTGCTACCCTATAACCGGAATAATCATAAACGCTCTGGGGCACTAGTACATTTCAGCGAGCTCTCAGATGATGCAGAGTACAGTAATCAAGGTGCTGTTGGCATGGCAACAGTGTCGTTATGCGAAATCACGGTTCATTCCACACACATTCCACAAATATGAATTGTGCTCTCAAACACTTCAAAGCACTGAGTTTATAACCTCTCTTTTCGAACTATGACGCTGAACGTGTTAGGGAACTATTTATCACATTTCTTCTGTCGTTCTCTCCCTTTTCAGTGTGTTGCTATTCAGTCTAATCGGAGTATTTAAAACGATACGGTTACATATGTGTTGACCTTTTAGATTTTCCAGAAGAGTTATGCATTGACAAGGTATTCAGAACGGTCAATGCAAAATAATGTATAAGAGCGCTAGCAAAACTAGTGTTTGGAGTGTATACATTAAAATGCCAGCGGCTATTTACAACAGAACATATTAATAGATCACAAGGACACATGGACCAGTCCTTTTAAACAATCCCATTTCAAACACATGAGGTCTGGTAACCACGTGATGGGTGTCACTCATTTAATTGGAGCTAAATCAACATGGAATTGTGATAATTCACATGATAACTTGTTAATAAGATCGTGAAAATTCATTACCGTTAGTGAATCTAATATATACCTTCAACAGTGCCTTAAACTTGTTTTTATTTCTATGCCAATTTTAGTTCTAATGAAGCTCAATAACACCATTGCAAATATCATTTTTATATTGTTCTCCTAAGCAATAACACAATGTTCACAGCCGGTGAGGGTCTAAAGCATTCTACTCTTTCTGATTAACCTTTAGATGAATAATTTATTATTCATCTAAGTTTGAGGTTTTTTAATAGTTTAATTTCGTGTGGTTGCAATACATAAGCGTTAAGCATGCTTATATTTCACTTCCATGTCAATTTATTTCTCAATAATCGGAAGGACAGTTTTGGGTAAAATTCCAATCCATTGACCCTTTTACAACAAATATAGAACATGCAATGCCTGGCCATGTAGAAAAAAACATAAATAGCTTAGTTTCTAATTAGAGTAGGGAATATCGAATATAAAATATAGGTGGTACACAATATCATTACTGCTCTATTAACGAACAAATTATCGAAAGGTAAGTGCACTCAGGGAGGTTAGGATGCACTATTCTTTACTCCACATCTATGTAACTTGGAGATATATATCACTATGGTACATAAATGTAGAGTTAGGTATAGAAAATGTACAGAAGCGTACAGTTCAATATTTGGTCCCTCAATATTCCGTTAACGACAATCTGTCCCGTCGATATTTTGTGTTCTATATTCCCATCATATACCTTGGTTACTTTTAATTGAAAATCACATTACAAGCATAGAATTTTCATTTCCTTTTGAAGTTCAGAGAATATATTTTCTGACTGAACACCTCCTTTCCCAGGCCCCTATTATCCAACTGGCCCACTTTTCCTGCTTACCACATGGCACACCTTAAAACAGGTTCACTGGGTGAAAAGAGGGGGGGTGCACCCTATTATGGCAAATGTGCTGCCCTCAGGGCAACAGAGAACTCGCCCTGCCCTGGGGGCAGCAAATTCAAGCAATACGGACCAGCTACTTCAAAGCTGCTCCGTGTTTTACTGTGGAGGCGGCAACCCCCCTGCACCGCAAAGAGGGAGAGACATCCCCTTGTCGGTGGGTGCAGTGAGTGACTGCACCAGCCTCCAAGGGGCTGTCTGGGGGGTGTCCATGGGACTCCCTTTGTCCCCTCCAAAGGGCTGCCGTTAAGAGGTACACTTAAGATGCACCATCTAAAGGCATGTTTGCCTCCGTGCCCACATCCATTATACGGAGCAGAGACAAAGGCAAAGAGATTCCTCATTTGCATGCGGTCACGCCCCATGCAAATGAGGGAGGCCCTTTAATGCCAGTGCTGGTGCTACATGTGCACCAGCACTATCTGTATTTCAGAAGGGTCCACTGAAGCATATGACCCGGGCCGCACAAAGCGTGCGCAAATGCCCCTTGAGTCCCAGGGACACTCTATAATTTGTCCCCGGTATTTCCTTTACTTGAGGTACAGTCTCTTTCTTGGACTGCTCCAACAGTAAATTTAAGTACCTATCTACTGCTCAACAGAAATCCTATTCAGTCTATTCCCTTCCTTCTTTCTCTTAGTCCTAACTGTACATCTTCAATTTCAGTCAGGTAATAGATTCTATTTCACTAGGCTGCCAAAATATGGAACCCGATACTTCACCTGAGTGCAAGATACTATATGGTCCAACTTGGAACCAGCTACAATAAAACTAAGGAAAAGAGTTTGCCTAAACAAACACTTTTTATGGTTATGGGAGACTTGGTACCAAATTTAGGGTAACTGTTCCAATGGTTAGGGTGCTGCAAGTCACCCACTCACTGTAACAAAAGAGAGATAAGAGAGAAAAATGAAGAGGTGAAAGAAAAGTCCTAGGTATCAGACCCACTAGTAAGAGGCAAGCACAATGTCTTGTCTCTTGTTGTCCTCATGCACACCGAAGGATGTCAGGCTTCATCATTGGGCATTTGCTCCTCGTCGGGTCGGCGCTGCAATGCCCTATGGGTCTCCCGAAGGGTCTCTTTGTCAGAGATCTTTTGTTAGAACCACCGTCAGATGAGTGCGATTCCTATGTGAAGGGTGAGATGGCGCGTGCAAGTTAAATATGGCTAAGGGTAACCGAAATGCTGCGATTAATTATGAAGGTACCCTTGTCAGAATAAAAGACCCCAAAGGTTGTGAATTACTCCTAAAGGCATAATGTGTCAAAGTAACTAAAAGGTCAACATGTTTCGTGCCTCACTGGTCGAAAAGATCCATGGCGCTTCGTCAGGACCAAAAAAACGTGGTGTGACAATGAAAGTGAGTGGAGGGGTCAAGGACCCAAAGAATAAGGACGGGCCAAGTCTGAGACTAGCTACAGCAAGGTTAAAGCTACAATAATTAAGCCTCACCTGAAAGAACCTAGGAAAAGGGAGGGAGACAAAGAAAACAAAAAGATATACATGAAACACAGAGGTGGAGTTGAATGTGGGCTCCTCAGAGTGCATCAATCACAGCACATTACCTGTTAAAATAGTATTGAGACCAACAACACAGCTACACAGCAAGCACGCTCCCACAGGTGTGGCCGTCGTGGTAGGCGTGGTGAGCCGGACACAGGTACTGCCAGGATAGTGGCAGGAGCATGTACAGCGTCTGCCTAGCCGCAACGATCAAGCCCCGGTCTCTGGGGAGCGTGGGAAGTGATGGCGCCCGCATTGGGAGCAAGAAAATGCACTACTAATCATGACAATGTGGTGCTCCACAGTGGAACTAAACATGTTGCACATCACTATGCGTTATCAATAATAGGCTCATGAGTGGTGTGCCCTTACTGAAAGGTTAGAAGGAATTCACTCCATAGGCTAGTGTGTGTTGTGTCTTGCACCTCAACGGGCTGTTGAGATGGGAATAAATGCAAGAGAAAACATACTGTGAGGGGAAGTCATGCCCCAGCACAGTGACTTAGTGTACAAGCCTTACAGCGTGGATGGAGCCCCGGGCTCGTAGGTATACTTACAGTTTCCGTCAGTGTACTGGCTCTCAGTACTTACCCGCCATCACCCTGTCTGCATATTTTATGGCTGCGGTAGAGGGGCCCAAAATATAGTGACGGGGCTAGTAATTGAGAGAGATACCTCCTTCCAGAATGTCCGGTTATGTCTGTCTAAGCTGCGCCTGTGTCAGAGTGGAGCAGCCAAATTGCTGAGTATTGCTCAAATGTGGGAGAGTAGTAGCATCTAGTGCTGTTCGGCCCTGGCACATGTGCAAACAGATGTAACACGTGCCCCAAATGGCTGCCATAGTGAGGTAGAATGTTTACCAGACCTCCGGTGACCGTGTGAATGATGTGTGGGTGTTAGAACCGGCTGTCTCTAGTTGGCAGAGGTATACACTTCTGACAAATAGGGACACTCCTTTTCTAGTCAGGGCAAGGGGATCACACCCTTCGATAACCCCTGCTCACCCCCTTGGTAGCTTGGCAGAGCAGAACAGGCTTATCTCAGAGGCTGTGTGTTAAGCAATTATGACCACATACAGTAATACAGTGAATACACTACAAATGGACACGACACCGTAGTATTATAAAAATAAGTATTTTTATATAAGGCTTAGCACAAGACCAAAATAACGGCAAAACTGTACACAATCGGAATAAATACGTTCGGGAAGGAAAAAGGATAGTTCACAGGTAGTTTCTTCTTTAGCACAAAAGTCTTTAGTCTCAAGCAAATCTTCTTCTTGGAAACAAAGTTCTTAGCAACAGGGTAACTCACACGGGAGCTACACAACGCTGGGGCAAAGATAATCCACAGGTTCGGCGTCGACCGCGAGGAGCGCTGCGTCGGGCCTGGAGTCACACGGACCCCCAACAACACAGTACCTTAGGAAAATGAAGCACACGATGATCAGCGGCGTCGAGCACTCCGGCGTCGCGTCTTCGGTGTCGATCAGGCCACAGCAGGCGTTGTCGATGATGCAGTTGCACGGAGTGAGCAGCGCTCACGGCGTCGAAGGGCACACGGTTGATGCGATCAGCAGCGGGGCAGACACGAGGTCCTCTGGAGTTCGAGCCGTACTCCTACTCACTGGCGTTGCTGCTGGCGTTGGTTGGGCCCAGCGTCCGGTCGTCGTGATTGCTGTTCCTTTCAGAGGTGCTGGATTCAAACTTCCAGCGGATAGCACTTTTTAGCAGGTGAAGTCTTTTGGCCCTGTGACTTCGGCAGGAGACTGGCACTCTTCCAGTCCTTGGAGATTTTCTTAGCAAGCGTGAGCGTACACACACAGTTCCTCTCGCCTGGTTCCTTGGCAAAAATAAAGAAGCACCGCAGGATTCCCCCAACAACAGCACACCGGCAGAAGGGGTAGGCAGTCCTTTAGATCAGCAGGCTTCTTGTCCTTGGTTACAGGGTTCCTTGTCAGAAGTGATCTGATTTCCTAGTTCAGGGGTCCTTCTCTTATACCCCTTTTCGTCTTTGATCCCTTTGTCTATGCCGGGGATTTCACAACACCCTGGGTCTGTGGTGGGTGGAGCTAGGCAGTAGCACCTGGCCTATTCATTGAGCCGGGCCGGGTCCTCAGACGCCCCGCAGGAGGTGGAGCCAGCCTTGACACTGGCAGGAGCAGAGCCATCAGTCGCTCGGCAGGAGGTGGAGCCAGCATTGTATCAGGCAAGGCAGGCTATCAACAACTACTCTCCCCCTACTCTCAACGTAATGTCCCACTCATCCCACACTGACTCATCCAGACCTCTTGGAGCCACCCAGCTCCTGTCACACACACGCAAGACCAGCAGAGACCAGATATGGTTAGACAAGAAAATAGACACTTTCTAAAAGTGCTATTTTCGAACCCAGAGTCCAAAGACCATCCACACCAACGGATGCGTAATTAAACCCCGAGTTCAGGGATACCAAACTCGACATTGCACCATGCTCCCCGGGCCAGCTAGGATTATAGCGTTAATAATCCCGGCGGCCCATTCTATCCAACGGAGAGCAGGCTACCTCGCAATAGTGAAGCCCTAAGATGGCGGCACTTCACTATCAGGACATGCCAACTTGGTCAGGCTTGTCCTACCTTACGCTTACAATGCACCCTGCCCATGGGCCTACTATAGGGGTGACTAACATGAAGTTAAGGGAAGGTTGGAGGGGCTGGCAAGTAGGTATACCTGCGCAGCCGACGTGACAGTGCAAGACTGCACGTGGGTCTCGCAATGACCGACCCGTAGACATTCGTTTACAAGGCCGCTCCTGTGGGTGGCACAACACGTGCTGCAAGCCCACGAGCGGCATTTGTATTTACAAGCCCCGGCACTCCTGGTGCACTAGACTAGGGACTGACAGTAAACCAAATAAGCCAAACATGGATACAATAGATACATCATTTTAACATAGGGAGCACTTGCGCTATGGCACTGATCAGCAGTGACACGGCGCCCAAAGCATATACCAGCAAAACATCGTAACACAGTAGAGGCAAACAGAAAAAATGGAGGAGAGACTCAAGCCAATGATGTCAGGTCTAACACGTGTCCCCTCCAGCTGAAATGTGGGGAGAACTACCCTTAACCTAGGGAGTCCTCATCACTAAGGCGGAAAAATCTGGACAGACCATCAGCATTGGCGTGATCTGTGCCAGGGCGGTGTTCCACCGTAAAGTCCATCCCCTGTAGAGCAATGGACCACCTCAACAGTTTTGGATTCTCACCCCTCATTTGCATTAACCATCTGAGGGGCCTGTGGTCTGTCTGAACGCGGAAGTGAGTCCCAAACAGGTAGGGTCTTAACTTCTTCAGCGCCCAGACCACAGCAAATGCTTCTCTTTCTATCGCACTCCACCTCGTTTCCCTGGGAAGTAACCTCCTACTGATGAAGGCTACAGGCAAGTCTCGGCCCTCTTCATTCACCTGAGCTAGAACAGCCCCCACGCCATGCTCTGAAGCGTCCGTCTGAACAATGAATTCTCTCGAAAAGTCGGGTGCTTGGAGTATAGGTGCTGTGCACATTGCAGTCTTCAGGGTGTCAAAGGCCGTTTGACAGGCATCAGTCCAGATCACGTTTCGTGGCTGCTTCCTGGAAGTCAGCGAAGTCAAGGGGTGCACAATGTTACCGTAATCCTTGACAAACCTCCTGTAATAACCCGTGAGTCCTAAGAAGGCTCTCACCTGTGTTTGGGTTTTGGGCGGTGCCCACGCCAGGATGGTATCAATCTTGGGTTGCAGGGGGGCAACCTTGCCGCTCCCTACTTGGTGCCCCAAGTACACCACAGAACCCTGCCCAATCTGGCACTTACTGGCCTTGATTGTGAGGCCTGCTCCGCGCAGGGCCAACAACACTTCCTGGAGGTGGCGCAAGTGTTCCTCCCAGCTGGCGCTGAACACTGCGATGTCGTCCAGGTAGGCAGCGCTGAATTCCTCCAGTCCAGCCAAGACCTGGTTGACCAACCTCTGGAAGGTGGCGGGGGCATTCTTCATCCCAAAGGGCATCACCCGGAACTGGTAAAGCCCATCTGGTGTGGCGAATGCTGACCTCTCTTTTGCCCCATCAGTCAAGGCGATCTGCCAGTACCCAGACGTTAAGTCGAACGTACTAAGGTACCGGGCAGCCCCCAACCGATCGATGAGCTCATCAGCTCTGGGGATGGGGTGCACGTCAGTCTTCGTGACCGAATTGAGTCCTCGGTAATCCACGCAGAACCGGAGTTCTGGTGAAGCACCAGGCGCTGCAGCCTTCGGGACCAAGACCACTGGGCTGGCCCAAGGACTGCTAGAGGACTCAATCACCCCCAACGCGAACATTTTGGAGACCTCCTCCTTAATGTACGCTCGGACCTTGTCAGTCACCCTGTAAGCCTTGTGCTTCACAGGAGGGCTGTCTCCGGTGTCAACGTCATGGACACACCAATGCGTGACACCCGGAACCAAGGAAAACAGATCCGGGAATTGTCCCAACAGGTGGCGACAATCCTGTTTCTGCTCAAGGGTCAGTGTGTCAGAGAGGACCACACCATCCACTGACCCGTCTTGCTCCTTAGCATACAGGAGGTCAGGAAGAGGCTCACTCTCCTCCTCCGTTCCATCATCTGTCGCTAAGAGCATGCCCACTTCGGACCTTTCTAAGTGGGGCTTCAAACGGTTGACATGCAGGACCCGCAAGGGGTTCCTGGGAGATTTCAAGTCCACCAGGTAGGTGACATCGGTCTTCTTCTCCACAACCTTGAACGGTCCAGTCCACCTGTCCTTGAGCGCACAAGGTTCCACAGGGGACATGACCCACACTTCCTGACCAGGCTGAAGCTCTACCAGAGTGGCATTCCGGTCGTACCATCGCTTCATCTCCTCCTGGCTTGCCTCCAGATTTGCCTGAGCAAGTTCTCTGAAGCGCCGAGTCTGGTTCCGAAAGGCCAGCATGTAACTGTATACATCCTGCGGAGGTTTCCTGGGAGATTGCTCCCAGCCTTCCTTGACCAGACTCAGAGGTCCTCTTACCGGGTGACCGTATAAGAGCTCAAAGGGGCTGAACCCTAGAGCCTTCTGCGGCACCTCACGGTAAGCAAACAACAGGCATGGCAAGAGGACGTCCCATATCCGCCTCATTGGTTCTTCAAGACCCATAATCATGCCTTTCAGGGTCCGGTTGAATCTCTCAACCAGCCCGTTTCCTTGAGGGTGGTAAGGAGTGGTGAACTTGTAGGTTACCCCACACTCCTTCCACAGAGACTTCATATAGTTCGAAATGAAGTTGGTGCCTCGGTCAGACACCACCTCTCTGGGGAACCCCATCCGGGAGAAAACACCCATCAGTGCCCGTCCCACCACGGGGGCCGTCACTGTCCTGAGAGGGATGGCTTCCGGGTACCTTGTGGCATGGTCCACCAAGACCAGGATGAACCTGTTGCCCAGGGCTGTCTTGGGGTCCAGGGGCCCAACAATGTCAATACCCACCCGGTCAAAGGGGGTGCTGACCACTGGAAAAGGTTGGAGGGGAGCCTTCTGCTTCCTTCCGCTTTTCCCACTTGCCTGGCAAGTGCGACAAGTCTTGCAATGGATGTCTACATCCCTACGCATCTGAGGCCAATAAAAATGGGTGACAAGCCTGTCATAGGTCTTGTCCTGCCCCAGATGTCCAGCTAACGGTACGTCATGAGCCAAACCCAGTAGGAAGGCTCTGAAGCGCTGGGGTACCACCAGCACACGGGCTGACCCAGGCTCAGCAGCCTTAGGCTCGCTATACAGGAGGTCGTTCTCCCAGTACACAAAATGTGATCCTGACTGATCACCTGAGGATTGGGCTGAGGCCTGCTGCCTCATGCCCACAAGAGAAGGGCACTCTTTCTGTTCCGCACAGAATTCCTCCCTGGAGGGACCACCATCCTGCTGCCAGTGGGTCAGCTCGGGCAGATCTCCCAGTTCGGCAATTTGTTCCCCGGTGGGCTCCAGGGCATCCCCCTCAGGGTCTACCTCCTTCTGGACCACGGGAACAACGGGGGCCGGTTTCCCGCGCCTCCTGCCTCTTCTCTTCACAGCTGGGTCCTGGGCCGTACTTTCAGGCTCCGGGACCCCATCAACACCCTTACTCGCTGTCATGGATCGAGTGGTTGCACACACCCACTCCGGTACACCCAACATTTTCAAGTGCGCCGTTCGCTCCACCTTAGCCCAAGGGGAGTCTTCCAAATCATTGCCCAGGAGACAGTCGACAGGTATGGCGGGCCTCACAGCAACCTGAAGAGTACCTGAAACTCCCCCCCATTCAAAGGAAACCTGAGCCACCTCACACTCTTTCTGGGAGTTATCGGCAGCTATCACGAGGTAGAATGCGTGGGGAACCACCTGCTCTCTGGACACCAAGTGACACTTGACAGCTGTCACACTCGCTCCGGTGTCTCTGAGGGCTTCCACTCTATGGCCATTAATGGGCACCCACTGCCTATATTTACTAGTGTTACTAGGCAGAGGGGGTGGAGGGACCATTTGCATGTCTCCTAGCGAGACCAGGGACATTTCTGCGGGACCCCTCCCACCATGGACAACCATCTCCTCCCCTCCCAAGGCTACACTGGCCAACTGACGAGGGGGTGCACGCGGCGGTGCATTCGAATCCTTCTTGGGACACTGGGGGTCATAAAACCGGTGTCCCACCTGCCCACAACCGTAGCAGGTTAGGGGGCCCCTATGAACAGGTTTACCCGTCGGGACCCCTGACTTCTTCTCAGGGGGAGGCTGGGAACCCTTCCCTTGGTTCCCTTGGGGATTACTTTGGGGCCCTTTCTGAGACTCCTTCTGTTTACCCTTGTCCCCCCCACTCTTCTGCTGGGGACCCTGCCCACCTTTGGCTGAGTCTCCCACTGGACCCTTGTGGACCCTGGTACTGACCCAGCGGTCCGCCTCCTCAGCAAGTTTTCTAGGGTTAGATATCTTGCTATCAATCAGGTGCTGGCGCAGCTCTGGAAAACAGTTATTAGACAAGTGCTCCCACGCAAACAAATCATAGAGAGCTTCATAACTTTCCACTTTGCTGCCCTTTACCCAACCATCCATGGCTCTGCAAAAATAAGACACATATTCAACCCACGTCGTACCAGGCAATTTCTTACATTCTCTAAAAGCTTGTCTGTACTGCTCGGGGGTTAAACCATATCGCAACATTAAAGCATCTTTCATATGAGCATACGACATCCTATCCGCAACAGGCATGTCTAACAGGGTATCTCTTCCCTCATTCACAAAGCGACCCCACAACCCCGCTCCCCAATTCTTCTCAGGGACCTGGTGGGCCAACAATGCTAACTCATATGCTTTAAACCATTGACCAATATCCTCATTCTTATTGTAATCTTTGATCACATCTTTCGGGAAGTAAAACTTACTTTCTGCAGGCTCGGATGGAATGCTGCCACCAGAGGGATTCAACTCTAACTATTTAGCTTGGATATCCAGTTCCCTCAACCTGGCTTCACGCTCCAAAGCTAACTTCTCTCGTTCAAACTCCAACTTTTTGATCTCTAAATCAGCTTCCCTTCTACCTCTTGCATTTTCTAACTCCAACTGCCCATTTATCTTTAGCCTTGCCATCTCCATGTTGTAAGCTCGCTCTTTCGCCCTTTCTTCTCTTTCTTCAGGGGAAAGACCTTTGGAGGAAACACTGCTTCCGGGAGAGGGCATAGGTCCATTCACTGGCACCTCCTCATCCCCTTCCTCTGTGGGTACCACCACCACATCAGAGGGATTTCTGGACTCCCACCAGGCCTGCAATGCTTTATAAAAATCATCTTTTCTCGAGAGGCCGGTGGTAGGAACTCCAAACTGGTCGCAAAAGTGTTTCAGCTCATCTTTCTTGTATTTCTTTAGCTTACTCCTCTCGAACTCTTCCACAACAACGATAGCAGGGGCAGTGACTCCGTTGTCACTCATGGTTAAACTGGCAGTGTTCAGAAAATCAAGTTTCAGGAAAGCGGAGAACAAAAATAGGATCCTTCCGAATCAGATTGTGACTGCGTTATGGTCTGCTTTCACTACGTAGCGCACACTAATCACTGTACATGGGTCATAAATGCAAGGTCCAAATCCTCACCGCTGCATCCAATGTTAGAACCGGCTGTCTCTAGTTGGCAGAGGTATACACTTCTGACAAATAGGGACACTCCTTTTCTAGTCAGGGCAAGGGGATCACACCCTTCGATAACCCCTGCTCACCCCCTTGGTAGCTTGGCAGAGCAGAACCGGCTTATCTCAGAGGCTGTGTGTTAAGCAATTATGACCACATACAGTAATACAGTGAATACACTACAAATGGACACGACACCGTAGTATTATAAAAATAAGTATTTTTATATAAGGCTTAGCACAAGACCAAAATAACGGCAAAACTGTACACAATCGGAATAAATACGTTCGGGAAGGAAAAAGGATAGTTCACAGGTAGTTTCTTCTTTAGCACAAAAGTCTTTAGTCTCAAGCAAATCTTCTTCTTGGAAACAAAGTTCTTAGCAACAGGGTAACTCACACGGGAGCTACACAACGCTGGGGCAAAGATAATCCACAGGTTCGGCGTCGACCGCGAGGAGCGCTGCGTCGGGTCTGGAGTCACACGGACCCCCAACAACACAGTACCTTAGGAAAATGAAGCACACGATGATCAGCGGCGTCGAGCACTCCGGCGTCGCGTCTTCGGTGTCGATCAGGCCACAGCAGGCGTTGTCGATGATGCAGTTGCACGGAGTGAGCAGCGCTCACGGCGTCGAAGGGCACACGGTTGATGCGATCAGCAGCGGGGCAGACACGAGGTCCTCTGGAGTTAGAGCCGTACTCCTACTCACTGGCGTTGCTGCTGGCGTTGGTTGGGCCCAGCGTCCGGTCGTCGTGATTGCTGTTCCTTTCAGAGGTGCTGGATTCAAACTTCCAGCGGATAGCACTTTTTAGCAGGTGAAGTCTTTTGGCCCTGTGACTTCGGCAGGAGACTGGCACTCTTCCAGTCCTTGGAGATTTTCTTAGCAAGCGTGAGAGTACACACACAGTTCCTCTCGCCTGGTTCCTTGGCAAAAATAAAGAAGCACCGCAGGATTCCCCCAACAACAGCACACCGGCAGAAGAGGTAGGCAGTCCTTTAGATCAGCAGGCTTCTTGTCCTTGGTTACAGGGTTCCTTGTCAGAAGTGATCTGATTTCCTAGTTCAGGGGTCCTTCTCTTATACCCCTTTTCGTCTTTGATCCCTTTGTCTATGCCGGGGATTTCCCAACACCCTGGGTCTGTGGTGGGTGGAGCTAGGCAGTAGCACCTGGCCTATTCATTGAGCCGGGCCGGGTCCTCAGACGCCCCGCAGGAGGTGGAGCCAGCCTTGACACTGGCAGGAGCAGAGCCATCAGTCGCTCGGCAGGAGGTGGAGCCAGCATTGTATCAGGCAAGGCAGGCTATCAACAACTACTCTCCCCCTACTCTCAACGTAATGTCCCACTCATCCCACACTGACTCATCCAGACCTCTTGGAGCCACCCAGCTCCTGTCACACACACGCAAGACCAGCAGAGACCAGATATGGTTAGACAAGAAAATAGACACTTTCTAAAAGTGCTATTTTCGAACCCAGAGTCCAAAGACCATCCACACCAACGGATGCGTAATTAAACCCCGAGTTCAGGGATACCAAACTCGACATTGCACCATGCTCCCCGGGCCAGCTAGGATTATAGCGTTAATAATCCCGGCGGCCCATTCTATCCAACGGAGAGCAGGCTACCTCGCAATAGTGAAGCCCTAAGATGGCGGCACTTCACTATCAGGACATGCCAACTTGGTCAGGCTTGTCCTACCTTACGCTTACAATGCACCCTGCCCATGGGCCTACCATAGGGGTGACTAACATGAAGTTAAGGGAAGGTTGGAGGGGCTGGCAAGTAGGTATACCTGCGCAGCCGACGTGACAGTGCAAGACTGCACGTGGGTCTCGCAATGACCGACCCGTAGACATTCGTTTACAAGGCCGCTCCTGTGGGTGGCACAACACGTGCTGCAAGCCCACGAGCGGCATTTGTATTTACAAGCCCCGGCACTCCTGGTGCACTAGACTAGGGACTGACAGTAAACCAAATAAGCCAAACATGGATACAATAGATACATCATTTTAACATAGGGAGCACTTGCGCTATGGCACTGATCAGCAGTGACACGGCGCCCAAAGCATATACCAGCAAAACATCGTAACACAGTAGAGGCAAACAGAAAAAATGGAGGAGAGGCTCAAGCCAATGATGTCAGGTCTAACAGTGGGTGTCGGGATCGGAGGAATAGAAAAAGCCCAACAGTCCTCCTCTATCTGCTGCCCAGTGTAGAAACAGAGAAACACTCAGCAAATTAGGAGGAAAATGCTCTAGGTGCGCTCACAAAGTGTAACAAGAGTGGATCATGCAAGTAGGGGCCTAAGAGTCTGTAGGAGACTGATGCAGTGGCCATAAAGAGTTAAAGCCATGTAGACCCAGACAGGGGATGATATGTCAGTAAGCAATGTAGCTGGTAAGGTTAGAATCAAGGGGTTCACTGAAACATCCCTACTACATGGTCAAATGCGTGATGTAGGTATCTCAAGGGTGTCAAGTGTTGAAAGCAGAACCATAGTTCAATGGGGAATGACTATAATTTTGTCCAGGGTATGTCATCATTCAGACCCCGTATCTGTGTGCTGAGCCAGTGAACCCAACATTGTTCACGTCTGAGGAGTGAGACACTACTCCATGCCTGTTTCGCCTCAAGGACAGTACACTGTATCTCCTCACAGGAGTGTCCTTTGTCAATTAAATGGTTACACATCTTAGTGGCAGTGCGGTCACATGCCCCTGCAAGCTCAGGTATGTTGTTATGACCACCCGACCCATCAAGATAAGGATCAGCAAACAAAAGAGCACGATCCGCCGTGGCAGCACTGCCACTAAGATGTGTAGCCATTTCATTGACAAAGGACGATACCTAGGACTTTTCTTTCACCTCTTCATTTTTACCTCTTATTTCTCTGTTGTTATGGTGAGTGTGTGACTTGCAGAACCCCTACCTTTGGAACAGTTACCATTTGGTATTGTGATTATTATCAGGAGCACAGGTACTGGACCATAAGCTTCTCCTAGTCCCCCTTTTACCTTTTGAGATATATGGGAGACTTGGACCTCTCCCAGAGAAAGCCTGATCGAGGACTCGAGTAGCACTCTAATATGATCTTCCCCAAGAAGTGACACATGTAGAAGGACTGTTTAGAGATACCGAAAAGAGAGGCCTTAACTCAACTACCTTTCAGTGAAAATTACAAATATTCGTCTGTGCTTTTCTGACCTAATACTCACCTTCTGTCAGCCAGTTTAACAACGGACTCACATGTTGCTGCACCTCGACACCAGCTCCAACTTTGCAAAGATGACATAATTGGGAGCTTCGTCGATGATTAACAATGGGGCATTGTGTTCATCAGAGATATATGTGTTCAGATTCTGTACATGTAAACAGTTAAACCCCATTAGTCAATAAATTGTCACTGGAACACAGCTAAATGAGAGTGGAGCTACTGTGCAGTGCACTTGTATCACCCCTGCTAAAACATGTATTCTTAAAATCACCTGAATTGACAACCTCTTGGAAGCTACACCTGTACTGTGCCAGTTCCTGTGCCACCCCTACAGCCTTTGTCAGTCATGAGCCCCTAGGGGTCAGGCTCATTTACCATATTGCTCTCTATACCCAGTTGCAATTCCTTGCAATGCATCAAGCTAATACCCAAATGCAACCATACTCATCCTACTCAGGATCCTATCCCACCCAATCCATTGCACTTGTTTTCAAAAATCGTTTTTGGGACCCTAGGTCCTAGGCACCCTACACCCCTTCTCAATATGAAAGACTAACCCAGTCTTGTTTTTGCCTCATCTGGTCTTAACCCTGTTCTGTGCTCATGGCTTTTACCCACCACTTGATCAGCCATATTTTCTTGCATTTCACTCATGTCTTCTTCGTATTTTCAAGTACACTCAAAAGACCAAGGGCCACATGCATCAATCTAGGATTTTGCATTTCCTAAATAGCGAAAATTAAGGAATCGCTATTTAGGAATTGCAAAATTCTATGCATCAAGAAATCCTAAACATTTTTAGGATTTCTTCAATTTCGGAATTTGCGATTCCTTAATTGCGAATCGCAATTAAGGAATGGCATTACATTGATTCCTATGGGCCTAGAGGCCCATAGGAATCAATGCCGTTTTGCATTTCTTTTTTTAAGAAATCGCAATTTGTTGATGGATTGCAAGGGCGCAGAGGGGGGTCCAAAGGACCCCCCCCTGCACCCCTGAAATGTATTTTAAAGTACATGTTTCACACACACATGTCCTAAGGACATGTGTGTCTGTAACATGACACTTTTCAAAATGCATTTTTATGCTTTTTGAAACAATTTTGCAAATTAACACGAGGGTCAACCTCGTGTTAATTTGCACTTCTTATTTCAAAATCGAATTTTTAAAAAAAATGATGCATTGCATTTAAGGAATCGCACAAATGCGATTCCTTAAATGCATTCTCATTTTTAGGAAATGCAAAAAAAACGATTTTTGAAAAAATGTTTCATGCATCCCAAAAATGCAAACGGCCGAATTTACCGATTCGCACCGTTTGCACTTCCTAAATAGGTTGATGCATGTGCCCCCAAGGGCTGTAACACACCTTTCAAAATTAGTGCCAGGTGCAAACAGGGACAATGGGGCACATGCATCAACCTATTTAGGAAGTGCAAACGGTGCGAATCGGTAAATTCGGCCGTTTGCTTCCTAAATACGTTTTTGGCATCCATGAAACAATTTTTCAAAATTCGCTTTTTTTTGCATTTCCTAAACATGCGAATGCATTTAAGGAATCGCATTTGTGCGATTCCTTAAATGCAATGCATCAAATTTTTTAAAAATGCAAATTTTGAAATAGGAAAAGCAAATTAACACGAGGTTGACCCTCGTGTTAAATTGAGAAATTCTTTAAAAAAGCACAAAAATGCATTTTGGAAAGTGTCATGTTACAGACAAACATGTCCTTAGGACATGTGCGTGTGAAACATGCACCTTAAAATACATTTCAGGGGTGCAGGGGGGGGTCCTTTGGACCCCCCTCTGCACCCTTGCAATGCATGAACAAATTGCGAATTCCAAAAAATAGAAATGCAAAACGGCGTTGATTCCTATGGGCCTTTAGGCCCATAGGAATCAATGTAATGCCATTCCTTAATTGCGATTCGCAATTAAGGAATTGAAAATTCAGAAAATTAAGAAATCCTAAAAAATGTTAGGATTTCTTGATGCATAGGATTTTGCAATTCCTAAATTGCGATTCCTTATTTTTCGCAATTTAGGAAATACAAATTCCTACAATGATGCATGTGCCCCTATGTGCCCTATTACAAAGAATGTGCTGCCTCTAGGGCAGCCACAGACTCATGCTGTCCTTGGGGCAGTGTGTTCAATTGAAATATGTGGCTGCTTCCAAACTGCTCTGTGTTTCAAAGTGCAGGCGGCAGGTGGATAGCTCAATACCTTTGAGGAATTTAGGTTTCAGAATACAGACCTCTGGTTATGATGCCAACTAGCTTGCTGTCTCCATACCACTTGTTTTAAACACTATGTGAAACCAACCCAGTCACCCATCCTTCAATACCTGCATGCTCTGGGACTATATCAGGGCATATTATGTGACCTATATGGAGTTGCCGTTAAAATTGGGCCCTTCCCTTAATGCAACCAGGCTCAAGTGTCAGACACTCTTAGGGAAAGATGACTCCCCAGAGGACTCAGCAAGTGCGCTTTTGGACCACAATGGTGTCCTATGAAAATCCATGTTGAAATTCTTCTTTTTTTAAATATTTAATGATTGGTATGGGTCTCCCTGGAATCTCATATTACTTAACTCCCACCCTATAACAATTGATGTAAATGCAAGCGCATTGCTGTGATCTTTTCCATATTCTTTGGGCCTGTCCAGCACTATCCACCTATTGTGTGAATGTCTGGAGTAGACTTTGCCTGTACAGTCCCCTCCAAATCCCTGCATCTCCCCAGCTTTCCCTTCTCCATGAAATATCAGATCCCCGAGTTGACGATACATGAGCACTACTGGCTGACAACGTTGCTGGCCAAATTAAGCATACTCCGACTCTGCTGTCAATCCACCAAACCGATGTGCAATGAATGGCTGATCCAGCTCCACAGAGTGGTAGGACATGAACATATAAAGTCAATTATACATTACATGCCTTCGCTTTGGGGAAATATGGAGACCACTCCTTGCCAGCAATGATGCCTCAACCCCCAGATTTCTTATCTGGGGGTTGAAGCATCGTACCTTATCTGGGGGTTGAAGCATCGTATTGATTCTTTTCTGATTCCCTATATCCCTCAGTAATCTGAGAAGACCCCAACTACTCGGTCTACATCTTCCATGTGGTGGATTGCCCAAGATCCTCCCTGAGAGTTCCTGATCACTTTCATACCTACCTCACCCACACATATTTCCTGGTGCTGACCGCTCACCTCTTTTTATTAGGGGTGTGTATAACATGTGTCATTTGCTGTAGTGAAATCACACTAAATTAGAGCAAACCAAGGCGCATAACCCAACAAAAATGGAAATATAATAGTACTAAATGCAATAAAACAAGAACAGAAGCAGCCCATAGCTGCTCGCGCTCACTAAGTTCGTTGTCGTGCGCTACTGTGGTAAGAGTTTTTTGACAACTTGCTCATAATTAGGCACTTGAGCATAATGACATCATTTTGAGTAATGGTTAGTCAAAAGACTACCACAAAATTTCGATTTACTCTGATTACTCGGGCCTAAATAGAGTTTTGCACAGGTCTACTTTTATGTCTGTTCTCCCAATTTCTTCCTCATGTTCTACTGTTCCATTGGTTCCATATCATGCGAAAGTAAACATGTCGATGCGTTTGAATAAAAAATGAATACTTTGATGGTTGTTCTTTCGGTTACTGTGCCCAAAGTGCGTTGTATTCATATCACTTCATTCAGACCTAGCACTAAGAATATTGACTTATGTCTAGTTTGGGATTTACTCAATTCCTTTCAGATTCTAGACTCCCTGGATAAAAATCATACCACTGCATTTTTAATATGTGTCTCAGATCAAGTTGATAATGCTGATAATCTACTGACATTCATTAACCTCTGCATTCCATAAAAGGTTTCTTTTTAAACCTGCTCACCTTTCACAGCAGTTGTTGACCAGGTAGTTCAATGTATCCTGTTCTCCTGATAATAGATGCCTGTGGGAAACTCTCTTTCAAAAACTCAATTATCTCAAAGAGGATGTTGCTACCTGTTGTGCAGCTTACCATGTTACTCTTAGAAATAGGCAGAACAAAATTAAGGTGATAGTTACTTTTTAATTAATGCACGTACATTGAAAAGTTCTAAAGTGTTCTAGCACACAGCAAACTTTACTAGAGCCAGTATCAGTGCACTGACCAGCACTAGTTCTCTTATTCTTGCAGACCAATGGGTCTCACTTGTCGAGTATTTATAGTATTAATTCCAAAAATGACAACAAAATAAGACAATTTCGTTGTTAAAACACAAATACCAATTCAGTAATAGAGTTTCAGGAAGCAGTTGCATTTTTACAGTAGTGTCTTTCCAATAAATGTCCTGAGGCCAGATGTATTTATGTTTCACTTAGTGATTTTCAAATAGCGATTCCATCTGATTTGCTATTTAGAAATGAGTTCTTTTTTGGTGAATTACAGACAGGACACTGACTAAATCAATGCTACTCCTACGCCCTCCATATACATGGAGGATGCTGTGTTATTGGCACATACCGCTAACACTTTAACAAACTTTGTTACAGTCATTTCCATCTTCATGACTGTGCTTGGTTTGGGTACCAATTACTCTAAAGTCCAAACTTATGGCCTGCGGTCCCAAGAGTTTGAAAATACGCACATTTTACATTAATGTTAACATCTGATGAAAGTGTCTAGTTTTCCCTACCTCGATGTAGTTCTTGACTTCACAAACTCTTGGTATTCCAATCTTGCTGTACGATGCCAAAACTTTGCTCAATCAAGTGTCACCCTTTTCAATGTTTTCTGACATTAAACGTCTCGACAGGAAGAGTAATGAATGAATTAAATCTAAAATCAGGTAGTTCATTGTCTTACAGACCGCTTGTGGGATCGAACCTTAACTATTGTATCCAATCGGTCAGTAGTAAAGGACCTTATTATACAGATTTAAACCTGGTTCCTTGCATACTTTGCTTTGCTTTCCTTTGGGCCAAGTTGGGAGTGATAGCATCAATGTATGTCAATGTGATGGATCCTGTAAGCAGACCTTGTTCCATTTTCACTTTCTTGTAAATTTTGTGAATAAAAGAGATTTTTAATTTCATTATTCAAGACTAGTAATTTTAGAACCGGGAGGTTTATTTTGTTGTAGGATCTTTTCTTAAATCCAATAGTACGTTGTCACAAGGCTATGCCTTTTTAATGAAGCTTTCTGTTATTCGAATGATTTTATATGTATGATTGTTTTTATATAGCGGAATACATTGTTATTTACTTGAATCAGTTTCCTGTCGCTAAAACGGCGATAATTTTGACGAGGTTCTTTCTAATATGCCCCTTGGAACTTTGTCAAGATCAGTGCTGGAGACTTTTCACCCCATTCGAATAAAGGTGACAAAGGTGCAAGTCACAGTTTTATGTAAATATGTTATGCTTAGTGGCAAACATTGCATTGTTCATTGCTTGTGGTCCTGAACAACCATTGAGTTGTAATCAGTTACCTGTAGTGTTTCCGAATGGTCTGACCCTTACCTGTCGATTCTCGTGTTCTACAGCTGGTACTTGCCATTTCACATCATATTTAAATGACAAAATAAAAAGAAACTCATGTTCATTCCAATCAGAGGGAGATGCATATGACTCTCGTATTTCCCAGGTAAACACGCCATGAACACAAGATTATGGGGCATATTATCAAGGGGGTTTTTCTCCGCTTTTTTGGCTTTAAAAGCCAAGAAAGCGGAGATAAAATGATCTCCCTATTACCAAGCTGTCGCTAACACCAGTTAGCGACAGCTAGTAGGAGATAGCGACCATCTTGGGCCCCGCTTTGCATGTCAGTGATATTTATCACTGATGACATGCAAAGTGGGCGTGCCAAGATGTTAGCGACTGGAAACAGTCGCTAACATCACTATCTCCTATTACCAACTTTTGGAGATATACGCGCTAAGTGCGAATATCTCCAAAAGCTAACACCTGCCCCTGAGCAGTTCTTAGCCATGTTATCCAATGGTAGGTGGATAACATGGCTAAGAGCATTAGCTCGGTAATGCATGAATATCGCTGACTTTTCAACGATATTCATGCATTTCGGCCGATTTTTATTGCTTACTAGATATACCTTGATAATAGCAAGGTTCCTAAGCGATAAAAATCGCCGCAGCTCGGCGATAAAAATATCGCCGCTAAACCAACATAGTGATAATTATCGCTAGTTGTTGGTAATATGCCCCTATGTTTTTTGATTAGTTCTGGAATTGGACTGTCTGCGTAGTCTGCTATTTGCCCAGGCACTCCGCACATCTTCATGAAACAGTTTTCACGGCAACAGGTGAAGAAGAAAATACTGTTCCAGTGGGAACATGTCCCAGCACTACCACCCCGCTGCCTTGTATGTGCAGCTAGGTGTATACAATTGAAGGTGTTGTCAGAATAAAAAGGGTTAGGCTCAATTAATATATGAGGGTTCCAGCTTTTTAGTGTCCGTAAAACATAGAGTAAGGAGCACATTTTAGTGTCCTTGTGCTCCTACATATAACACTATTCCTTTTACAGTTTTATCTCGATAAAACATTAATTGCATACATTTCTCTTCAGGTCTTGTGGTACCATTACCTTCCTTAAAATTGCCCTGTGAGCGTGTTCTATTTAACGACGCATAGCTGAGGGACTGTTGAATATGGTGCCCATTACACAGAGTAGACTTGAGAGACTCTGAATTTAGATTTCCATTGGAGAAGCTCAACACCACACGCTCACTCAAAGGAGTCCAACACGACCTCCATGTGCCCCTGCCCCACTACATGCATATTAGTTCGGCACAAAAAAGACAGCATTTTCTGAGCAGCGTTTAGATACTTGGGGCCTCATTTATGAAAAGTGACGCATCGCTGCGTGAAAACAGCGATGCGTCACTTTTCTCTGCGCACTCCTTGCGACACCAATGATGCGTCATATTTAATGTATGACGCATCATGTCGCAAGGACTTACAGCTACATCAGTATTTCTGACGTATCTGTAAGCGCAAAAGTGACGCATTGCTGGAGTGTGTCACAAAAGTGACGCAACTCCAGCAATGCGTCCTTTCACATGGGGAAAGCCACATGTGAAAGGGCTTGCGTCAGTCTTACGCCTGCTGTGAGGCAGGCGCAAGATTTTGACGCAACAGCATCCTAAAAGTCACGCAGTGAAATTTCATAGATTTCACTGCGTCACTATTATGAGGCTTTTTGCGGGGGAACGCCCCCTCTGCATACATTATACCTGACGCAGGTATAATGTGGCGCAGGGGTTTAAAAAGTGAGGCATCTACCTAGATGCGTCACTTTTTAAATATGGAGCAACAAGGCGCATATTTTACACCGCTGGTGCGTCACAAAAAGTGACGCACCGGCGGCGCAAAACTGACGCAAGGCCTCATAAATAAGGGCCTTGGTTGCGTTACTGCAACTGTGCCCCTTCAGTGCTGCCAAATTTATACTACACATGTACTGCTCAAAAGACACTTTACAAACATGTGTTTGAGTAACTAAACTTAACCACTTTCTCTACTCATTATCAGTGACAGCGTAAACAAGGCTGCTTTGGCAAACCAGCTCTGATATTCCAACCATTACCACATATATCCAACGAGTTGTAGGAACAATAATACAACTGCATATCATCCAAGCCTGAGAAACACAAACAGTGAACGCAATGTTCATATCTACTGACATATTCAGAGAGAACGACATACACAAAATTAATAAATACATTGGACGAAAACAGTGCGTTTGTAGAACAGACATACATCTGCACGACACACAAAACCAGCACAGAGACGAGCACATAGACAAACACACACACAGGTGCACACATGCAGCACACATGTACTTGTTTCTGTACTTCTGGTTCCCTCGATCTAGCAGCATATTTCTGATTTAAGTATTGAATAACCCACTAAAGTGATGTAAAATTTTGAAACCTAATGTACAGTAATAGCACTATAAAATGCAATTTGAAAGGTCGTATAACCTCATTTGATTCAATTTATTAATCTTCAAATGCACAATAATTAATTAGGTCATGCATTTTTACGTGACATTTCTGCATGGAATGTGTGCAAGTGCTTTGTAATTTGAATAAATATTTAGCCAATCATTATTTCTGAAGAATTTATCAGCCTAATGAGGTCAACTAATGTAGGGGTTTAACGAAGTTATTATGACAAATCTCTAATTCGTTGTAAATGTTGTCACCTGACTGAAATGAAACTCCAATGTGGCAGAAGGAAAATGGCCTTTGATAAAAAAAATGCTGAGCCAAACATACTACTAAAGCAAATCACATCTTAAGGCCTTATTACGAGTCTGTTGGTCCAAGGACCACCAGACTCGCAGGAGCTTGGCAGTATCGGTCCAACTACCACCACACCGACGGTCCAACTGCCCCATTGCGAGTTGGGCAGCCGGATCACCCTGTGACCGCGGACTCCACCAGGCAACTACCGTTGCTTGGAGGTGGTGTGACGGTCAGAGGCTGCTATATACTTTGTGGGATTGCTGCGGGACACGAGGCATATTACGAGTTTCCTTTCTGTCAATAGTGTCATGGGTTCATCCTCCATGTACATTGTGTCAGAGAATAAATAAAGGTGGCCCCACAGGGACCCCTGTGCCTTCTCCACTTGTGGATGCCAACAGTGGGGCCGAACGTGTCCCCCTGTGTGCATGCACACCAGTTCCCACATAGCCTGGACTTTCGAGTCCATGCTGTGCAGCAACATTGTTTTGTGTTCCATGGTAGGACAATTTTCGAAGGCATCAACGGCTTTGAAAGAGGCACCACTGCGGGACTGCCATGTCGCCTGTCGCCAGACCACATTTAAGTCGTAATCTGGCAGGCAGAGGGGAGCAGGAGCATACCGCCCGGTCCTGCACCACCGGAACTCATAACCTGGCCTTTGAATTGCTGAAGGCACATCGAAATTAGATCGCCTAATGAGGTCTCTTTAAAGTGTGATTTTAATGTTGTCCTTTTGACTTTTTTATTGTATCTGTAAGACAATATATTTTCCTATAGTTTTGTTTCTGACTGTCTTTTGAAAAAAAGAGTAATTCAGTAAATTCAAACTAGTCAAGTCAATGGAATGATACATTTAAGTTGTCTTCCACAACGCAAAACATTGCCTTTTCTCTGTAAGTCAGTACAGAGCGGTAGTAGCCATTGGAACAGCGTAAGTTGCTTATTCTTTACACGTCACTAATTCCTAAACACAGCTGGTGTTTGACACACACAATAAATGAGCAGCTTGCACATGAGTCTTATGTGTCTTACTGATGCGTGCACCATTACACCTGACACTGCGGATGCAGTAGTTTTGCTATTTATTATCATAGAGTTCACATAGAATGTTTTACTAATTTTGAAAGAAACAGTTGATGTTTAACTTACAAATGCTTACCGTAATAAGAGATGCTCTTTATGAGAATGTGACTGACATGTATTATTAAACCATATACTCTTATTATAATTGAAATGATTTACAATATTAATACATGCTATACTGATAGTGCACTATTTGAAACAGTCTACTTCACTACAACAAAATAAAGTAATTTCAAAAACATACTAAATAACCCAAAAATATAAATATTTAAATATAAAAATTCTACATATAATGTATACAAAAAAACTAATTAAATATTTATTACAGTGTTTAAAATATATCATAAATTAATACAAATATTACAAATAAAATGCCAAACTATGTTCTCAACATAATACCTACCAATAAATACAATCCTATTTACATTTAAAAAGCACAACACAATTCCCACATACAATAGCAAATAGCATATTTCTAAAAAATCTGCTATGTAATTAAAATATAACAAATAACAAAACATTAAAAAAATACAAAACTACTAAAAATGTAAAAACAATGGGAAATACATTGAAACTAATTATAAAAACAATGTATTAACATTTTCAAATAAAATACATACTAAAATACATAAAAATTATTTAAAAACTTAGGTCCTGATTACAATGTTGGTTGGAGTTGCCTCCAACGATGCTATTTTGGTGATGGAACCGCCCAACCATAGGTGGGCAGTTCCGAGTACCTGATTATGATGCAACCACACATGGTGAGGTCGCAAACTCCCATTTTTGTATGGGAGCTTGTGCCGTGGGTGGAAACTGGATTACATCCAGTACTGACCAAGGTAGGAGAAGAGAAGGGTAAATGCAAAGGAAAGAAAAACATATATAGGGACAGAAGATAATCAGCACAACCCTGAAAACAGGGAATTAGATGTGGATTTTGTGACTGAGTTATGACTAAATCGTCCACTTCCATATTATGAAATGCCAATTGCGGTACCGAGCAGTGCACCTGTTGATGAAACATTTGATACACCTGCTGCACGATATAATGTAGGTCCTAAGGTGACATCCAGGTCTTACTGCCCGAGAACTTGTTTATTGGTTTTTAAGCAATAGACACCCAGAAGAATTGTAGGAATATTGGAACGAATGGAGAAGCTGTTGCTCAAACTCCTGAAAGATATAGGGTCATGGATGTGGCTAGATTGAAGGTAGACACGGAAGAAATGAGAGATGGGGTCCTTAGTCTGACCCGCTAGAGGTTTGCAAAGAGGATAAGCTACTGTTTCTATGTAAAGACATTACCGGACGTGCAGGGTAGCCTCATGATAGACTTGCGGAACTAGCTCAGAAACATGGCATTGACATCCAAAGGCCCAAAGTCCTACAGAGAAGCTACAGGTTGAGTTTTAGTGACCAAGACATTCAGAACATGTGACCACAGGAATTAAATTCCAGATTAGATAATTGACATCCGATGTAAGCAAGCTGGATAAGTGGGAGGGTAGATGGTCAAAGAAAAAGGAGACAAAGAATGTCAGAATGCACCTGCCTCCATCTGGAACTGAAGAAGACAATGAAAATGTACACATGCTTCCTATGAGGGAGGAGCCTGGTGAAGAGTTTGTACATGTGCCATGGAGTATGGCTGACCTTACAGGTGAAGAGTATGTACATGTGCCATGGAGTATGGCTGATCTTACATCTTTCACAAATGTTTTCCCCGAAATTGAGATATAATCCTTTAGAATGGTATAGACAATTTGAGTGATTCGTAAAGAGTTTTAACATTTTATAGAAAGATTTGGATACTCTTTTTGAAATTGTGGTTCCAAGTAACTTGTGGATTGAGTTCAAGGTTGCTGTTGTTAGGTTGTGACCACTCAACTGAAATCCAGGTCACCTGCAGGGGTGATCAATAGTTCTCTGACCTCCTACAGGACCTCTCAGTGCTACTGAAGGTAACAGGAGACCTGCCATGTGTCCCAAAAGGAAGACAAATTGGATGAGAGAAAAAGAACAGACACAGTTTAGTTCTGTCATCTGGATCAGCTGGGTTTCCTGTACTTGGATTGCAGGGTATGGTAAAATAGGCTATGTATTAATTAAGCAAGTGTTGGATGGGAGCAACACTGCTAGCTAGCATACAAGAATGCCATCTCGAACATATAATCACCTTTAGAATCCAATGAAACATCACAAAACAAGCATTACTGTTGAAGTCTAAGGGCCCAATTCCAATTGCGTTCGGAAGGGCTCCAAATTGGATTTGGAATTACCTAAACCGATCCAGAGCCCTTGTTACTGACTGAATCGTTCACAGTTCCGAAAGACCAAGTATAATGCCTGGAAACCCTAAGCGCTGACCGAATCGGCTCCGGAAGGCATTCTGAGAGATAGAGCCTTTCGGACCCAATTCTTACAGCTCTATGGACTAGGTTTTCTGAGCGAGCAAGTAAGATGAATGATTCAGATAGCCGTTCTGATTCACTTTGCCCGAAACAAAAAGGCTGCCCGAATTAGTCTTTGGGGACCTGTAGCAGGACCCCCTTCACCTGGGGCTCTTCAAATTGAGCCAGTAGGGATACTGATGGGTCTCCTCTTCCCAACCATGCACCGTGTGGCAGGCACCAAGGGGTGCCCACCACAGGTTGCACAATTGTCCCTAACCATGCCTTTTGTCAATGCAAGCCCATGTATGCGTTCAGCACACAAGCTCCCATTGAAGTCAATGGGAGTTTGATCGAATCATATCTGGATGCATTCAAATGCCTCTCTTTTATTTGGTTTTTTTTTCAGTTAAAAAAACCTTTGTTAAAGATCAACAATAGACATACATTTCCACTTACTGCCTACAACCATTACTGTGGAGAAGTGTGGCTCACTGGTTAGAGGAGGCAGACCTGGAAGCAGAGGTCAGCCCGGGACCAGGGTTCAATTCCCGGCTCGGCGGGGTCTTGAGTCCTAAAATGTCCATGGACTCGAGAATTCTCGCTCTGGTGCTTACTCGATTCACGGGATCACACTCTGCGACTCTGGGCAATAGCTTGCTTAATCTCCACAACGGCCCCTCACGGCAGGATGCCTGGCTTTCACCTTGCGGATACCCTGCCGGGTTTATCTCACAGGGGAATACCAGGACGGGTTCCCTAAGCAAGCGCTTAGAAACCGCTCGGTGATTTGCACTATATAAATTCCTGTACATTTACATTTACATTGGCCGGCATAGCGACACTGTAAATATAAAAGGCGGCTGTATTACGGGGGTAGGGGAGTACACAGCAAGCCGCCTACAAACTCTACGGGCCGGCCGCGTTAGTGGGAGTGTTTGGCTGTAAAGGCAGATTCATCATTGCACACATATATGTTATTAATAACAGTAATACACAACTAAGGTATCTTGTAAAGGAAGAGAACCTATTCCACTTGTGTGTCACATGTTAAACAAATCATAACAATGATGGGGAGATAATACGGCTCATAAATAAAATGGCCACAACATACATCATCTTGGAAAGGAGCGGAGTGGTGCACTACCAGAGTATGGTAACGTTCAATGATGAAGCAAGATCAGTTTCTTCATTGATATCATCCTTTATTTAAATTTATCCAAAATGTACAAAAACAGAACATTAGCCAACACGTTTCGTTCAGTAGATGAACTTCATCTGGGCAAGAATATGATGAAATGTCGCATTCACGATGGAAATGGGGTACGGTGTCCTCCCAAATCATAAAAGTTCATATTAGTATGGCGTGGACCTCCATAATAAGGGCCAATGTGAAGGAGCCTGGAGCAAAAGAATACGTGTCCCGGCTCTTAGAGCTGGGACACTTATTCTTGAGGAGTTTCAGCGTATCAGGCCATCTTAGTTTTTGATTTCTAGTACTGTGTTAGTGAACCGGGGAGGGCAGAAAGAGGAGGCCAGCGCTCTACGTGGCCTTCCATCCTCTCCAAAACACTGAGCTTTATGGTGCTTCCCCCTGAATCTACACTCGTGCTCCGCAGTCTCTTGATAGTCATTGAGGAGCTCGCGTATTCGTGCCTGTAGTATGGGAGAAGGTGCAGACTGGAGAGCAGACTCAGTTCGTTTCAGTTCCACCTCTAATTTGTGGAATGCGTTTCTTATGTCTTTCAGTACTCCACCGCTCTTCGCGATACAGATTCCCCATATCGTGACTTGGAAAGCCTCCCCTTATGGTAGAGTATAAGGGGATATAGCCAGTATTACAAAGGAAGAAATCCGATATTTCTTGTTCTACTTCATCCTTGAAAACAGGGTCAAGTAACAATTGCGGATTAAGGCGCCACGCTAGGTATGGGGGTTCCTCCTGCGGCAGGGTGAACGTCAGCAGCACTGGGGAGTGGTCTGAATATGTGCGTGATAAGTAGATGGTGTGTGATGTCCAAGTTGCTAATCCCCTATCCACCAACCAGTAATCTATGCGTGACCAGGAGGCGTGTGCAGAGGAGTAGCAGGAGCCTTGCCGTGTCCCTGGATGGTGGGGTCTCCATGGGTCTGCAAGGTCATGCTCTTCCGCAATATCCCTGAGGGTTCGCTGCGCAGCTGTGTAATGATGTGATTGGGGGTGTGACCTGTCTAGGCTGGGGTTGAGTGTGACGTTAAAGTCTACACCACAAATCAGGTTTCTGGTGCCTACATCTTTCATCTTCCCCCTCAACACCCTAAAAAACTCTGTGTCATCTGAATTTGGTCCATAGCACAATACCATGGTAATGGACTGCTCCAGCAGCCTGCCCCTAATAACATTATATCTCCACTGTGTGTCTACATAGGAGCCTATAGGAGTGTATGGGATTGTATGTCGTACCAGCACCAAGGCGATCTAGAAACGCCTCTTCCAGCCCACTCGAGTAGCATGTGTTACTTCAGCCCACAGGGCCAGGGCCAAGGCTTCAATGTAAGCAACGATAAATGCAGCCAAAGAGGGCCCCACGTCTAGCAGTTTCAGTAGGGTCCACCAACCGGGTGGGAGGTGTGGCAGTGTTCAGCAGAGCACGGCTGGGGTCGTGCCTGCAAGCTTGAACCCTGTGCGACGCAGCCTCCAGGGCACACCGGCAGCACCAGCCACGATGCATGCAGCTCCAAAGGCCTCACGCAGGGAGAGGCCCTGACTAGTGAGACCCCGCGGCAGGCTGCGACCAACGCCTGTCTTCAAGGTAATGCAGTAATTATAGGCCTCATGCGGCCGAGTCCAGTCGCCGCCCGCGGGCCTCGCAGGGTAGTCCCCGCCCCTCAGACCCCAGTCGCGGCAGCCCCAGGCCGATCGCACCTTACCCCTTAGTGTGTGGTAGTCCTTCATTGTCCGTCCCGTGGCACTCGCAAGGTCCCACAGACTCTCTGCCCGTGCCATGCGGCCACCAGCCGAGCCTTGTCCCAGCAGCATCCCGGCAGAGCAGCACGGGAGTCCGCAGGTTTCACGTCAGTGGTGCCAGGGGGGGGGAGCAATGCTTCTCAGTGCCCCTCCAAGGACCAGTGGGTCTGTCGGGGGTCTTTCCTCGGTGGCAGCGTCGCAGCAGGTAATCAATTTCCTCCTCTCACTCCAGCGACCGTCCCCTCAGGCCGAGTCGATCTGCTCCACTGCCATTTTAAGCAGCGCGGCCACGGAGTCCGGTCATCAGCCGATAAGGCATCTTAATGCAGATTGTTGCGTGATGGTGATGTCAATTAGGCACTACGCTGTCCTGGCATCTGCGGGCCATGTTAATTATTTTGTAGAACCGGGATGAGGAGGATTTGCAGCGGATTACTACCCGAACTGCAGGAGCCTCATGTAAGTGCGACCATCCTGCTTGGCGCCCTCTAGCGCCCCCCTCAAATGCATAATACTTGTTCGGTTAGATCCCCCAATCCGAGTCGTATGGAAAGCATTTCGGACCAGAGTGGTTCGGCATGCTTTCCGAACGAGATCAGAATCGGACAAGTGCTAGTTCCAGAGAAGTTGGTTCTTTGACCCCCCAAAAAAAATTATTCTATGAGCGCACAACACTATTGTCCAAAAGGCGGGCTACATGTAAAATAACAAAGGAAAAGGAATATAATTTGGATGAAACTGAATGAATTCTGCAAATAAAGACATTAATGCTTACATACACTAATCACATATTGTAATGTTTTCACCTCACTGCTTGTTTCAATTGTAGAGTGAAATTCTGAATTGCACCTGATTAATCTCACACAAATGCAATGAAATATGCCAACAAAACAAAGCTCTATATCTCACTCATACCAAAGCCCCATTATAACTAAACACCCTCAAGCATTAAGCAAAGGCAAAGTGTATAGTGTTGTTTGCCCATCTAACAGATGTCACTTAGCTTTCAAGCAGTTCTGTTTTGGAGTCAGGAGTCATACTGGGGTAGACGACGAAGAATTGAGGAAGCCGGCTTGTAGATTTGCAGCCAACCTGCAGATGATGAAGTGGCCACAGATGATAACAACAACGACTTGGGAATCTGAACAGAAATCCAAGCGCAGAGCATCAGGGGCCCAGCTTTTCATAGCCATTAAGGAACCATTGCCGGACACGGTGCTATGTGCATGCCAGCATTGTGCAGGAAGACGTGATGGCTGCACGTGATCCGTGTGCCTTCATACAATGTTCAGTTCCCATGGAAATGCACACAACAATGCCAGGGCGCATATTACAGAGTGCACAGGCATTTTTAACAAGCATTGGTTGATGCAAATGGAATAAAAGCAACATCCATTGGCAATAACACATTGAAAGGATATATTAAATAACAAAAAGGTTTCTAATAACAATGGGTGGCAATATTGACAATCAATAACCATAGTAAAGTTATTAGTAAACTAGGGTACACAAATAATCATTGGCAAGTGTAACATATTAACATACAACCCTAGGGTATACTTCAATTTGAGTGATGCGGGTCCCTGCGGATGCTAACAAATCTCAAAGGATATGGAGTGGGGATGGGTGTGTGGGTTTCCTGACAGCTGTTGATTGGCCTGATGCAGATCCGGTGAGATATCCTAAATCTTATGCTCCATCCTCATTAGTGATGAAGTAATATCAGGTGAGTACCCATTTAAAATGTAAGATTTCCCCCAAGGAAGATAATTTGTTCAAAATTAACACTATGACCCAAGAATCCAAAGAATCAATCAGTGGCATAACAAATTTTGGGGGCCCCTTTGCAAACTACATGGAGGTGGCCCCCCAGGCTCCAGACCCAGTCAGGAGCATTAAGGTCAGATGGTGTTCACCAATGCATAGAGCCGGTGGGGACCCCCTAGAGCTAGGGTGCCTCCTGCACCACAAGGGCTGTGGGGGCTATTGTTGTGCCACTGGTATAGATTCATTCTTATTATGAAAGGTTGTTGCAGGCCTTTAAAGAGCTCAGTGGGACTGAGAACATTTCAGCCTCAGAGATGGGAACTTTTTTTTCGGATTTGTGCATGGGTTATAGCCTAAGATTAGATCCGTGATTCAGCAGAACTTGATTTGTTGGCACAGTAAGCCTATTGATGATGTGATACGCGATGTATTGCAGTGATAAAATGAAAATGAAACATACAAGATTTAAGAAGAGGTTGATGATTGCACAGATGAAAGCAACACAGAGAGATCAGAATAAACCATTCATTGATAGTTCTAGGTCCCTGCAGGGAGGATATCGGCAGGTCCCTATGATGCAAGGTCTTAATGGTTTCAAACAGCAAGGGTTTCCACAGCCCACTCCCCACTCCCCACAGCCTACTCCCCTTAGAGATCCAAGCCGCATTAGGTGGGTAAGCCACTACTATGCACAGCCAGCACTCAATGCGCGTACTGTGCATAGAGCCCACTACCTACAGTAAATACAAGCCCTCTTAGGTAGGCCAGCCCCTGGTATGCGTAGTCTGCATGCTTTGAACAGGCTGTTGGTATAGCCCGCTTTCACCAGAGACCCAAGCTCTTTATTTCGTCCACATATTCAAGTCCCTCAAATTAGCCAAGAGCCTGCTACCTACAGTTGGGTATCTGAGTAATATTTTACCTTATGTTAAAAAAAAACAGAAATTCATTAAAAAAACATTTTAAAGTTTAAATTAGATCTGGTCATAATATCTTTCTTTACAATAATACAACTTAGAAAATCATGGAAACAAAGGTTAAAGGGATATATGATGTTACAACGCGGACTTTTACTCCGCATACCGTTACAACGCGGTTTTTACAACGCGGATACTGTAACAACGCATGTATTTACAACGCATTTTTTTACAACGCAGGTACCTTTACAACGCAGACCATTACAACGTAAGTATTGGTAAGTATATGTTAATATTAATAATATAATAGTAACTTAATTTTAAAATATAATTTAATGTCATTTTAAATAATTTAATTTCCGTTAATTATTTTTAATTTAAATTAATATTACTTTATTTTTACCATGTACCCCTGTACCCCAGAAACTGAAAACTAACCCTAAACCCCAAAAATAAATTAAAGTAATTTTATGAAATATAATTTAAATTAATTATTGAAAATAAAAAAAAAATATAACTTTATTTTTACCCTGTACCCCTGTACCCCAAAAACTCAAAACTGACCCTCAACCCCAAAAATAATGCAATTTAATTTAATGTAATTTATTTACTATTAAATAATTTAATTTAAAATTAAATGTAATTTATTTTTACCCTGTACCCCAAAAACTGAAAACTGACCCTGAACCCTAAAAATACCCCTTTACCCAAAAACTGAAAACTGACCCTGAACCCTAAAAATACCCCTTTACCCAAAAACTAAAAACTGACCCTGAACCCTAAAAATACCCCTTTACCCAAAAACTGAAAACTGACCCTGAACCCTAAAAATACCCCTTTACCCAAAAACTGAAAACTGACCCTGAACCCTAAAAATACCCCTTTACCCAAAAACTGAAAACTGACCCTGAACCCTAAAAATACCCCTTTACCCAAAAACTGAAAACTGACCCTGAACCCTAAAAATACCCCTTTACCCAAAAACTGAAAACTGACCCTGAACCCTAAAAATACCCCTTTACCCAAAAACTAAAAACTGACCCTGAACCCTAAAAATACCCCTTTACCCAAAAACTAAAAACTGACCCTGAACCCTAAAAATACCCCTTTACCCAAAAACTAAAAACTGACCCTGAACCCTAAAAATACCCCTTTACCCAAAAACTAAAAACTGACCCTGAACCCTAAAAATACCCCTTTACCCAAAAACTGAAAACTGACCCTGAACCCTAAAAATACCCCTTTACCCAAAAACTGAAAACTGACCCTGAACCCTAAAAATACCCCTTTACCCAAAAACTAAAAACTGACCCTGAACCCTAAAAATACCCCTTTACCCAAAAACTGAAAACTGACCCTGAACCCTAAAAATACCCCTTTACCCTAAAACCCAAAACTGACCCTAACCCCTAAAAATACCCCTTTACCCCAAACATATAACATTTAAAAAATAACTATATACTTACTAATACTTACGTTGTAATGGTATGCGTTGTAAAGGTACCTGCGTTGTAAAAAAATGCGTTGTAAAAACATGAGTTGTAACAGTATCCGCGTTGTAATGGATGCGTTGTAACAGTAGTGCGTTGTAAAAAATGCGTTGTAACAGGTGCACACCAGGTTAAAGTGAAGTTATAGTTAGGTAAAAATGTCAGTTAAAAATGCCATTTAAAATTTTTACAAATACTGAAATTCACCTGTTGTAGTTTACTGAGCTAACTGTAACTTGCACCCCACCGTGCACCGCTTATGAGCTTATATATTATATCACTAATGACATGTTCAATGGTATAATTTATGATATCAATGCTGACATCTCAACTAACATCACTGATGATATCGCCAAATTTCTTATTGTTTTTAATGTAAAGTAATATTTTATTAATAATACATAACTAGCCTTTGGCCGTGCATGATGTGGGGTTAGCAGCTGAACCAGCCTCTCACAAGCACACAACCCTATGCCGTGCATATACCCTTGGACTCCCACCAACGCTTTTTTGAAAGTGCCCATGTCCTAAAATGGTGACTGCAATAGTTGTATTCATCTTAAAACCAGAAAATCAGACAGCGTGCTTTGAGCTTGTGGTTAATTGATACTCCGCAGTCATACCATGAAGGTAGCACAGCCTCAATACAATTTGAACCCTGATTTCCCAAAAACTACTCAGTAAATAAAATAAGCAGGCTTTTTGAATCAATATGTAGCTTTTGCCAAATTTGATGTCATTCTGTCAGCCATTTTGGCTGTAGCTGTTACTTATTTTCCTATGGAAAATTGCATCTGAAAAATTTGTGTAGGGAGCCCCCCATTTTTCTCAGCACCCACTTGACGGATTTTCCAGAAACTTTCCAGGAAGAAGCTGAGGTGGATGAGAATTTTCAAATGCTTTGCGTAGATTTTTCAAACGGTGTCAAAGTTATTAGCAGTCCATACAACCCATTTCCTCTGGAAATGAGGTCCTAACTATATCTACCCAGTGGCGACCTCCACGGTGTAACAAACATATGCTCACTGAAAAGAAAGAGTTAAAGGGGCATTGTATTTAGCTGAATATGTCAGTTAATTGTAAATTTACAAAATCACTGAAAAGCAACAGTTATAGTTATCACAAATAACTATACGTTGTGCCCTCATGTAACTATTACTAGTGTCTCCAATGCAGAGTGTTGTCATTTAATGATGTAATTTCACTTGTTACATTTATCTTATCAATGATGATTTAGAACATGTCATGAGTGATATAATATGGGAAGCAATTAGCAGTGCATGGCTAGGGTGCAATTTATTTCAGGGTATGACTTATAATTATTTGAGATAACTTAACTGATGAATAACAGTAGTTTGGGTAATTTAAAATGATATGTTTAAACTGTCATTTTCACCTAACTATAGTGTTCCTTTAACCTTTGGTTTTTATTCTGTGACTTTTTAAGTTTCTTTTTTAATTTTAAAGTAGGAAAGAGTTATAATTCTTAACTATAGCATATCTTTAACTTTGGTTTTGATCAGTTAATTCCCTTGTTTTTTGATGTAAACTAAGATGTTCATTACCGTGTGCAGTGTGGTGTTGGGTGCCCAAGTTCCCACTGTGCGTGGCCTTTGCCCAAGCATGTATGCTGCCAGGCCCAGTCCCAATCCTCTTCTGGCACCAAATTTCACACTGTGAATAAAATGTATCCATGCGCAGTGTGGAGTTGGGGGCAGGGGGTGGCTGTGGCATGAGTTGGGTGCCCAACCGCCACAGGCTGACTATGTGGTGTAACTATATAGAGGGTGTATTTTAAGTAATGAAGACCTACCAACTTTGTATAATTGTCAGAACATCAAAAGATAACAAAGTGTTCCAGGTGGCTTTATCAACATATATAAAACAGACCTATTGTTTTTGTCAAAAAGTCATTGATAATTGCTATCAAATGTCGGTTTCATAAATTCACACATAACATGCACTGAATAAAGATTTATTTTACAAAAATGTGTTTGGATCTTTATTTTAATATTTTCTAGACCTAAAGGTACAGCCATAGAAAAAACAAGAAGGTGTCTCAGTCCATCTGAAGACCATAGAGCACTGACCTGGAGTGCTTTATAAAATATTGTAAGCTTTCCTGGGGTCATGGATTAAATGACCTTAGAGACTTTAAAAAAAATGATGTTGCTGGGGGGGGGGCTGTTGCACTTCCTGCAGCCCTCACAAGATAAAAAAAAAGGCTTGCTGGTGTCCCTGCCCCATCTATGAGCAGCAGCAGCCTCCACAAAAAACAAACTTAAAAGCCCTCCCAGAGCATTATGGGGCGCTCCTTGCAAAGGACGGTGAATAATAAATGAGCAGCTCCTCTCCTTTTTCTTATAATTGTTTCGCATTTTAAAATCTTTATAGCGTGTCCTGGAGTCCACCCGCAACACCCACATCTTTCTTCCTCGTTATGGGCCCAGCAGCCCCACCGGCTCCCTATCTGTGGCCTCATGGACTGTGGAGGAGCTGGCAACCGATTTTTTTTTTGTATCAAAAGGGGTGCCCATTCAGGGCACCCAATCAATTTATTTATTTATGATTTTGGAACTCTAATGAGATCCACATAAAAGAAAGTATGTACATTTTCAGACAATCACAATGAAAAAATACAGAAAGAAAAGACATTATATAGGCCACTAATATATATCTAAAAAGCTTTTAAAAAAGTAAAATTTCATTAGGTGGATTGTAAATGGCGTCAATAAAAGCGGTAGCAGACAGGATACTTAATTTTAGACAGATTAGTCTCAACCACTTACGCCGATGTAAAAGTAGAGCCGGACAAACAAAAAGCACATGAGTCATATCCTGAATTGAATTATTACAAAGATTACACACATCTGAAGAACCATAACATCTAGACAATAAATTATTCAGAGGGAGAAGATCCTGCCTCAATAAAAACCAGAAACGGCGTACACCTTGAGGGAGATTCCAAGTAGCATAAAATTGTACTTTTCTCATTAGGCAGGAGTTGATGGCCAGGGAAACACCTTTCTTAGAAATACGGGCCTCCCTATCCATCTTAAAGCTTAATTTCGAGGAAGCCAGTTTCAAGATAGACTTCAACTGGTATGCAGACAGTGTAAAAAGTACTGATTCATCTAATTGTAAAAGATCAACTGCAATTCTAAAATTCTTTACAATTAGAGAATGCTCTTTTAGGGTTCCTAGTAGTTCTTTTTGAATAAGATGTCTTAAAGTACCAGGTTCTCCCTTTGCGAGGCTGGAAACCCATCACACTATCCCCGCAAGGTCCTGAACCCAACTACTACGCAGGACAAATTCCAGCACTAAGAGCGGCCACAGTACAGGCGATGTTAACTGTGGTTAAATACCCCATTTTCCTAGATCAACTAATTCAATACCATATAGTAGAGAAGCTGGGATTTTAGCACGGAAGACATCTAGCAAAAAGGCGAAGTGTCTTCTGCCTGTAGATCTATAAAGAGAGATTAAACTTTTGCCTTGTGTCATTGCCTTCCTGGTATTATTTGCTATATGGGCCTTATCACTTAAATTGCCAACTATTGTTTTTCCTAGGAAGACATAAGATTTTACCACTTCCAACTTTTGTCCGCCTACAGACCAAGCGAAACTCCCATATTTCAGCTATTTCCTTCCTGTAATGCACATTACTTTACTTTTTGACACATTTATCTTCAGGTGGTGGGCCACTGCATATTCATGTAATGCCTGCAGACGATTATTTAAGCCTCTTGGTGTTAAATCCAGTATTAATATATCGTCTGCATACATCAGACAGACAATCGATTTACCCTCCAATATTGGGGCAATACCTTCACTCAAAGACAAGGCGAAGGGGAGGTCAGATATGAAAAATAATACAGGGGCCAATGAACAACCTTGTTTTAGACCGTTAGCTGAAGAAATAGCTTGATAAAGGCCTCTTTCCCCTCCCAACAGGACTCTACACCAGGTATCAGAGTGGAGAGCCCGGACTAACCAGAAGCATGGTCGGCATGCCAAGGTCCGATAATTTCCTCCACAGCAACGGACGGTCAACTTTTTTAAAGACTGTGGAGAAGTCTATGAAGGCTGCATAGACTCTCCCTCCTCGGACCTTGATGTATTTTTCAGATATGACTTGCAATGCCGTTAAATTATCCATAGTTCCATGCCTTTGCCTGAACCCAGTCTGCTCAAGGGGTAAAATTTCACCCTTAACCACCCAATCATTAATGAGCTTCAGAAGGCATTTTGCGGAAACTTTGCCTATGGCGTCCAAAAGGGAAATTTGTCTGTAGTTCTGTGGAGCATCACGGTCTCCCTTCTTGAAAAGGGGGACTAGTATGCTCCCCTTCCAGGAAGGGAGAACAGTTTTGTGTAAAAAACGAAAACTAAACACCGGAAAAAGAATTTTTCTCCACCTATCTCTATTTTGTTTGAGGACCGAGATGGGAAGCTCATCCGGACCCATAGCCCCAGAGGAACACAAGCCCTTAATAGCCAATTCAATATCCTTTTCAGAAGGCGGACCATATGACGAGCTCTCCTCATTAGTTCTACTATAGTCAACCACCATTCCGTTACTTGCACACAGGTTCTCAATGTAACCAACCCATGTTTGCTCTTCAATGGGTACTGGGAGTGGTCTAGATCTTGCTCCACATCCCTCCCCAATGAGCGACCAAAATGTTCTTACATGACCTTTAAATGCAGCTTCACGCAGTATGATCCACAAGGTATCTTCCCTCTCTTCTTTCAGTTTAATCTTCACCCTACTCCTCCTTCTTCTTAATAAAACTATTCTATGGTATCTTTTGGGTGAGTAAGTCAAATACTGTGCCCTTACTAATTTGTTTATTTTAGTATTAAGTAAACGAAGAGAAACAGGAATTCTCTCCAAGCCCCTAATTGCCCTAATATCCCAATGGCATCTCCCTGATTTCTCTTTAAAGCTGACCAATTCACTGTTTAATGACCATGGATCCATCTTAAGTGGTTTTAAATTTACAGTGATAGTTAATACTTTATGATCGCTATGTAATGTACTGGAGACCGTAAGATCTTTCAAGAGGGAGAAAGAGGTACTTCCCACCATCACATAATCTAGAATGGATTCACTATTATTTGATTTATGGGTGAAATTCGCTGGTGTATCTGAGGAAAGCCTTCCATTTACTATAATTCCATCAACTTCTGCCAATTCCTCAAGAAGCAATTTCCCTCTCTTATTTGTCTTAATATTGCCTGGAAAAAGGGCTTGAGGAATCTGCAAGGATTCCTCCTTGTGCTTATTTCTGAACAACTCTAGGCTGAAGTTAGAAATTTTACAATTAAAATCCCCTAACAAAATTATATGGGGGGAAGGTTCTATATCGGAAATTTTCTTTATAAAGGAAAAAACCTTCTTTAAAAGTACATTATGACAAACATCTGGGGGAATGTATGCATTTATCAAAACAATTGGTTTACGGGGATCAAAATTGTCAAAATTGATCAATGTTACTGCCTGGAAAAGATTACTGGGATCTAAATAGTGAGCAAAATTCCATTTTATCCTATTAGACAGCAAACAAGCCACTCCGCCTTTTGCATGGCCTCTCCTTGAGGGAGAAGCTCTGCCATCTAATGAGAAATAATCCTTTCCCGCCAATAATTTCTCCACACACCAAGTCTCTTGGAGACAGATCACATTAGCTTCTAATGTGTGTAAGAATTGTAATTATTCTGGGCTATTCTTTATGCCGGCGACATTCCACGATATTATTTTTAAATCGTTGCTAAAAATTGGAATATAGTTTGGGATTATTATTAGATTTACTCAACAAGACACCGGGCAACCAGTTCCATTGAAGACTCTCTTCTGCAGCAATTCGTTGGGAGGGGAGGGAGAGGAGATTTATGTATGCCACATGACGTACAATTTTTGAGATACAGATTTTGAAGTCTTTAATTTCAGCTGGACAATCTGTGCTACCCAAAACTGTCTGAGGTAGCACGGACTTATTAACAAGTCTTCCATTTCAAGGTTTCTCTAGGAATGGGATAACATCAATCCCCCTACTGTGTAACCCTTCTGACCATTGAAGGATATGATTTACAATAATTTTACAATAAAACCTTACCCTCGTTAAGTTCCCAACCTCCGTTTTTAAAATAGTAACTACATTAATGTCATTAGTTTGAACAAGTTTCAGACTTTCGATCTCATGAAAACATTTGAGGAGAGACGCTCTATTTAATATAAGATCTGTATCAAACAGAGGGAAAAAATCTAAATGGAAAGGATCTATACATCCCTTTTCAGGGATTTCATTTAGCCTTTTAGGAGCCTTTTCTCTTCCAATCGTGTCGGGAAACGACTTAGCTAGGGGATTGAGGGTTGTTAATGCAAGAATAGCGGGTTTCATCTGCTCCACAGATGGAATAATACTGGAGGGCCCCCCTGTTAAGATATTACAGGCAACTGATATGGGGGGTATTGGATTAAGGGGTAAGTCATTATGATTCGTTAGTAAATCAGTCGCTTGATCTATAGGATTCAAGATCTCTTGGTCTAGAATAACTTGCCGAATCAATTCTTGGGAGGCATTAAGTATGGAACTTGCAAGAGGTTTTTTTCAGTAGCGGTATCTAAATGTTCTTCAAAATTAATTTTCCTCTGCCTCTTTTTTGCAAATCTTCGAGTTGGTTTCCTCTTTTTTACTCTATTCTTTTTAAATTTCTCTGTTTTTTCCTTTTTCCCCTCAAGTGATAAGTCCAGAACACCCTCTTTCTCTTCAATTATCTGGGGTTTAAAAATAGGGAAGAGCTCTTTATCTGTTCTTTTTTGAGAGTCAGTCATAGTTTCTATTTCTTGATCAAGCTCAATAACACAGTTAGCTACAGGGGCTTTTGATGGGGTTACGAGGGTATTCCCCAACATTACTACTGTTTTCTTTCTATCAGTAGATAGGTGGTTCTCATCGTGTCCAGTTAGAACAGAGTCTTGGGGGCATTCTCAAGCTTGTTCTCTGCCATCCTATCTTTCATCACTTTCGGCCCTATTGGAGTAGGCTCATATTTTAAGCTAGATTCCTTCCATTGTTTACTGTTTAGTAATACCTTAAGAATTTGGGTTACAGTTTCCAGCACACAATCTGAGCCACCAACAAATTTTTCCAGTAACAATAAGATAGAAGAAAGCAGATGTTCTAAAGCTGACAAAGAATCAGAAACTGGTTTATCATGCATAGTGGGTTGGTTAAGATGGATGTCTGTGATGTTAAAGTCAGGGCTCGTAGAATTGTTCGTCTGTGATATGAAAAATTGAGATTTATTAGAGGGAGTACTACTATATAGTTGAAGCCCTGGAGGGGCTATTAATGCTGGAGTGTTTGCTAGGTCTATAATCTTACTAGAATCGTAAGTGATATATCTCTTGCAGAACTCTTTATCTAGATATTGAAAAGTAAAATCCTTACTTCGATCTTCCGCAAACTGAGATGGGCCAAAGGATTGATAATAATTCAACGGGGGAAAGTAAGGGACTATGCACTATCACCTCAACTGTATTAGAAATAGAGGCAAAAGGACCATGGAGGGTCAAAGTACTATTTTTATTGTTATCCTCTGGGATTTGCTTTAAAAGCATCGAGGATTTCAGGGGGGTCTAAGGGCCCACCCACCCCGGCAGTGAGAATATCAGCAGCCTCTACCTTATTTGCCAAATCAATTGGAACAACATGATTGCTGTACCCCCTCATGGTAGTTTGGCCCTCTTCTTCTTCTCTTTTGTTAATATCTTCAGATTTTGACTCCTCTGTGGGGACCTTGTCCTTTCCCCTTTCCCATAAACTATATAATTGACATTATCCTTTTAACAGCGTAACAGAAGCGTCCTTATTTCGTAAGGGATTGAATTTGGTCTTTGAGCAAGTCCTGCCCACCAATAGTTGCCCAGACCTTAATTTTTTAGCAGTCATTACAAGTATCAGTTTATCAATTCAAGGCTGCGAAAACCAAGGAAGGAGAAGCTCGCCCAGAAAGAGGCACTCGCAGTGAGTCCTTATAATCAGGGTCCTTTGCAGCACCAAAGCCTCCGGGCAGACAAAACGGGAAAAGAGCACAGAAGTAGTCCAATATGAACAAAGAGGCAAACTGTCACTTCAGAATCAACTGCGAGCGGCGCCTGCGGAGGGGGGACCACGGGCACTGTAAACCTGATAGAGGAAGGCGGGGCTCACCCGGGAAGAGGCACTAGCTGAGAATGGAGCAAAGAATGCTGGTCCTCGCAGTCCCGGGGACCCGCAGTGAGTCCTTTTAGTCAGGGACCTTTGCAGCGCCAAAACCTCCGGGCAAAACAAGGCAAAAAAAAAAAGAAACACAAAATAAACTAACCGATAAGGACGGAAAGACAAACTGTCACTGTCACTTCAGAATTAGCTGTGAGCTGCTGATCTGATTACTCCCATTACAGTTTATACCAGGGGGGAGCACTTATGGAGGGCACCCAACTCGGGGTTCTTGCTGGGATCACGCTGGGGAAATTCGCTACACCGGCGTGTCCTTACCGGTTATTCGCCCTCCAGATGCAGCCTCAGGGTGTGCTCTGTAATCGGCCTCTCAGCAGGAAGGGCGGGTGTGTTTGTTCAGGGGCCGCGGCTTACTCAGTGGCAACATGGCTTTTATTTAATCAGGCGGGATCAGAGTCAAACCGCTTGCCATGTGCCGCGTGAGGTCAGGAGGTCCGGAGCATCTCCACCTTTCGCTGTGCTCCCCTCCCTTATGACACTACACCGGCCAAAATTCGCCCTTAGCAGCAATGGTTAGCCATCGACCTCCTTCACCCCCCAGCTCCAGCTTCAACTCGAAGAACACCACAACTGCTCGATTACGCCACCTTGTGTCAAAGCTCAGGAACGTCGACATAGCAAAAAAAAGCACCCCATTGTACTATTTTTGTCTGAGAGAAAAAATGGCGTGTTCTTCTTGATTAATTTCCGGTGCCTTCGAAACTGGCCCATTCCAGTTTATTTACAATACCATTCATAAGCTGTACTACTGCACACTAAATATATGCGCTGATTAGTTAGCAATTTGTGTATGCAGGCAATATTTTGTTTGATTCACAGTCCACTTAATCCTGAGTTTCTGCAAGTCTTCTCTTGGGCTTATCTGAAGTCATGGATTTATGTTTAGCACTGACCCTTTGTATCTGCCTACTGAAAATAATATTTTATATTCTACCAGAAGAGAATAGATCAAAGAAAAGCTGCCGAAGTGCCTACCATGTCTGAATCAAACATCACCCAGTATGAGTCCCCTTGCTCCACCTGATGCTTCTTCAAAGAAGTACCTCTTCAGCTCGACGAACTAGCAAGTTGAATCCGTAATTTCATATCTGGCTGTAGGCACCCATGCATCAGATCACATGTTATCAATGGTCCAACTGAAAATGTCTATGGAATCACTTTTTTCAAGGTAAAGTTACATCATTATTCACAGAAGCTTGTCGTGCTGACATTTGTTTCATTCATATTTTGTGGTTCTAAGTTTACACCTTTCCCTTTTCTGGGATTTTGATAGGACATTACATTGTTTTCCTTTTAACTGTGCTATTTATTTAAGTTACCAATTCTTACTCCAAGTTCTGTATTCCCTCCTTTTAGACAAAGATACATTTAAAAAGACTGGCTTGCCTCTGGTGCATAACTTTGGCTAGGCTAGTGTCGAAGCTCAGTCATTGAACAAATACATTTCTTTGGACCCTCTACGATCGCAGCTTGCCTAGCTGCCCTTTTACATTGTTGATTAGTGTATCGATTTAACCAGAAGTATAATTCCCAATTTGCCATAAGAAATTATGGAAGTAAGATTCCAATCAAGGACGACTAAGTAATGTTTGGGAAATTAACCCTCGTTGATTCAGTGAATATTCCCACTCCTTATGGAGCTATGCGGGGAGAATAGTTTTTCTCAAGTCCCCTGGCATAAGGCAAATGAGCTCGAGATGAGCCTCAGAGCATCACAAGCATCACAGGAATCTATTGAATTCTATATCAGACTAAAGAACGATAATTTATTTATTAAGGAGACCTGAAAAAACAAAAAATCACTGTGAAGAAGCCCAGATCTTCTACTCGTGTAGAGGTCTGTCAAACTTCGTTTGATATCTTATAACAAACACATTGTGAAATAGTGTCTTTATGAAAATGTATATCTGCTACACTGCCATCTTGTTTAAGAGAAATGTGAAAGCAAAAGACATTTATTAATATTATTTATTAGGGCGTGCAAATCAAGGAGCCCTTTCGGAGCACAGAAGAGTAAAAAAGAGAAGAGGAGGAAGGACATTTGAGTGTGAAAAATTAAGAAAGAAGCCATGTGCTGTAGCATTATAGTGGTAATCAAGGGTATGGGTGAAATATGGGGGCATATTACCAAGGGGGTTTATCTCCGCTTTTTTGGCCATAAAAGCCAAGAAAGCGGAGATAAAATTATCTCCCTATTACCTAGCTGTCGCTAACACCAGTTAGCGACAGCTAGTAGGAGATAGCGACCATCCTGGGCCCCACTTTGCATGTCAGTGATATTTATCACTAATGATATGCAAAGTGGGCGTGCCAAGATGTTAGCGACTGCAAACAGTCGCTAACATCGCTATTTCCTATTACCAACTTTTGGAGATATTCGCGCTAAGCGCGAATATCTCCAAAAGCTAACACCTGCCCTGAGCAGTTCTTAGCCATGTTATCCAATGGGAGGTGGATAACATGGCTAAGAGCATTAGCTCGATAATGCATGAATATCGCTGACTTTTCAGCGATATTCATGCATTGCGGCGATTTTTATCGCATTTGCGATAAACCTTGGTAATACCAAGGTTTATTTGCGGTAAAAATCGCCGCAGCTCAGCGGTAAATTTTTGTCTCTAACCAAGCAATAGCGATAATTATCGCTATTGCTTGGTAATATGCCCCATTATTTTTAAGCATATAAGAGAATTGGAATAGCTTTACCTGTTCTCGTAAGGCAAGCTACAAAAATTTGACCTCCAGTGTGTTTCAATGAAATGCAGGTATTGACAAAAAGGATATTTTTACTAGCATTGTGATGTGTTTTACTTGATGATGCTGAATGAGAAAACTGACTTCTAGTTGTGGAAGACATTATTAATAACACAAACAATTTGCATTGTGTTGCATGCTTCTTCCAGAATGCATTGCAGATGAATTAATGCTGATCTAGTACCTGTTGGTGGTTTGCAAAATATATGTAAGGGTTTTCTGTTTGTTTAAATGGTGTTAGCATAGTTAAGTCATAGAACAATCGGGGGATGAGAGGTTGTAGCCAGCTAGTGGTTGTGGTGGTTGGGATTTTGCTTGCAGCTCTTGACTGCCCATTGATTTGCATTGCACGGATAACTGTGGCATAATTCTACGGTCATGAGAACAATCTATTCGTTTTAGGGATTGTGCAAACAGCATCGGGCCACAGAAAAGTAATCAGGAAGAGATGAGGCAGGCTTAAAAGAATAATTTCTCTCTGCTTTCATTCTAAGGCTAAGTTATTTGGGTCCTCCATCTCTGAATGGATCACTGAAATAATATCGAGGGACAAAATATCGACTTGCCAAAATATCGTGGACAAAATATCGACAGTCAAAATATCGAGTTTGTATCTACAAACAGGTAAGTACAAAAATATCGAGTACAAAATATCGTTAACAAAAATATAGATGTAAAAAATATCGACTTTATTAAAAACAGTGTTAAATTAAATTAATATTAAATTTTAATTACTAAAATATACTTAAAACGACTTAAATTAAATTATAATAATTAAATAATAAATGAAAATAATAAAAATAATTTTTTAAAATCTTATTTGTTGACCCTGAACCCTAAAAATACCCCTTTACCCAACAACCCAAAACTGACCCTGAACCCTAAAAATACCCCTTTACCCAAAAACCCAAAACTGACCCTGAACCCTAAAAATACCCCTTTACCCAAAAACTGAAAACTGACCCTGAACCCTAAAAATGCCCCTTTACCCAAAAACTGAAAACTGACCCTGAACCCTAAAAATACCCCTTTACCCATGAACTGAAAACTGACCCTGAACCCTAAAAATACCCCTTTACCCATGAACTGAAAACTGACTCTGAGCCCTAAAAATACCCCTTTACCCATGAACTGAAAACTGACCCTGAACCCTAAAAATACCCCTTTACCCATGAACTGAAAACTGACCCTGAACCCTAAAAATACCCCTTTACCCATGAACTGAAAACTGACCCTGAACCCTAAAAATACCCCTTTACCCATGAACTGAAAACTGACCCTGAACCCTAAAAATACCCCTTTACCCATGAACTGAAAACTGACCCAGAACCCTAAAAATACCCCTTTACCCAAAAACTGAAAACTGACCCTGAACCCTAAAAATACCCCTTTACCCATGAACTGAAAACTGACCCTGAACCCTAAAAATGCTCCTTTACCCAAAATGTATCAATATTATTTAATTACCAATTAATTATTAATTAACAATAACAATAAAGTAAATATATTAGAACATTAGCTGTAATTATTTTAATAATTAATATTATTTTTTCAAAATTAATTACTTAAAAATAACACAAAATTATATATATTGAAAATGTACTCTAATGTAATTAACTAATTACAATTAATTAATTAACAATTATTTACTAATACAAAATATGTTCAAAATTATATTAATTAATTAACTAATTAATATTAATTAATTATCAATTAATTATTAATTAAAAATATTAACAAACATATATTAATTAATTAATTATTATTAAATTACTTCCCACCCTATTCCCCTATAAACCCACAACCCGCTACAGAATTACATTACGCAATTATTATAAAAACAAAATTCATGTAATAAAATATTTTATAACATTAATACACACTATTCACACATATTATTACATAAAAATACACTATAAAATATTATATATTATTAAAAAATCGACATTTTTGCTATCTATATTTTATACAGTCGATATTACTTCACTTACCTGAAAAACGATATTTTTGTAGTCGATATTATGTCCAGTCGATATTTTGTCCAGTCTATATTTAAAACTCGATATTATGTCCAGTCGATATTTTGGAGTCGATATTTTGTCTCTATACCTCTCTGAATTTCAGCACGGGGTGATACTGTCTGAGCCACCACGAGATCCATTGTCAGGATGTGAGATTGTGAGAAATTCATCCTTTTTGTCCTGATCACCTCATTTTTTTGTTGATGCTAGTTATAACTGACTCTGACTATGCCCTAGGCTCTGCTTACCAGATGCAGGGTCAGTGCTCGGATCATAAGGTATATGGTAATTAGGTTTAATTACAATTAGAACTGACAGCCTAGCTGTAAGTCCCTAAAATATAATTTGGGATGTAGGTTTAGAGGCCCAGTAGATGCTGCCCAGTCAAGTGCAACCAGATGTCAAAATTGGCACTATTGTTTGTTTAAGCACTAGAACGTGTTTATTCATTAAAAAATCATATCTCCTGTTCCCTATATTGGAAGTTTGTCAGTTTAGTTTGTATTTGTACATAAAAATGTAACCTATTTATTTAAAGGGGTGTTGGATTTTTATTATGTATTGTGTCAAATTTCGGTAATGTATTGGTGTTTTTAAATGCTTTACAGACCTGTCTCCTAAGTTAAGCCTGCCTGCTCGTTGCCAGCTGTCAAAGGAATAATTTATTGTGGCCTTGACTCAACCTTTTGTTGTGTCTGTGGCCTTATTCCTAGTAGGAGATACCTACTAATCACTACTAATAAGCCATCTTCCAACATGTGGTGTTCAGCTGTGAGGATATGTACTTGTGTTTGAGATACACCTTACAGTAAATTAAGATAAGATCTTTAACAATACTCTAAATTGACTTAGAAGAAATCATTTGGTTTTTCAATCTTCTGATTTGTAACTGTCTTGAAATCAACACCACAAAAACTAAATTTATGATATTTAACCCGCCTGTTAAAAACCGTCCAATCCCTATTATAGAGAGAGTACGGCTTGAAATAGTCTATACCTTTGACTACCTCGTCTGACCCTCAATGAATCATTTAATTGGGTTCATCACCAAGTAAGATCACAACTTAAGCTGACCCAGATAGCCGGGGGCATTTTGAAACTGTTGAATAAATCATCAATTAAGCCGCTTAGCCCCCCTCTTGAAATATATAAACTGAGAGCACGTGGGGCTGTGACCTACGGGGAGGAGCAGTGGGGATTCAAAGTTGCCCCGGGAATTGCAATTAAGAAAAACAGATTCCTTAGGCAGCTGGTAGCTCTACCTCCAAGCACCCCCTTGGTCCCATTGAGACTCGACCTGGGCTTACGGCCGATAGAAGAAGACTGGCCCTAAGACCATTAACTTTTTGGAGGCGGATCTGGGTCTCTCCGGAGTTGAGTGTATACAGGGGAGAGTTAACTGAGATTTTGCGATTAACTAATGTTGCTAAATTACCCTGGTTTAAGCATGTTAGAAGGGAACTTGAGAACCTAGGTCTTGAGGCAATGTGGTCCGACCTGGAGCAAGCATGTGCAGGGATTTCAAGATTGCACCTGGTTCAGCTGTTCTGGGAAAATAAAAGGGCGCGTTTACTGTCCAACATCCAAACGGTAACACTTACAGCCACGTTTCTAGCAATAAAGGACTGCTATTTCTATGAGCAAGTTTTGGATGATATGGGCCCAGCTTCGGCGAGGAAGCTCTTCCTACAATGGCGGCAGGGCTCTCTCCCTATTAGAGCGCTGACCTCAAAGAGGAGCACTTCATCCTCTGGGAATTGCCCAGGTTGTAGTGCCAATTTAGAAAGCGAGGTCCATGTTGTCTTTTTTTGCTCTGCCTACGTTAATCCAAGGAGGAGGTGGGTTGCCCCGTTATGTAAAATCCTGAGGCTAACTCACTGTGCCCAAGTATACAGGATTCTTAAGTCTGATCTCTCATCGGTTGTGCCTTTGCTGTAACTAAGTACTTAGCAGCAATGTGGAACATTAGGAGGTCACTGTTAGTTACCCGCTGAGATTTGAATTGTGGCTACTTGACTGGACCACAGGGGGTTGCCCCCTACTATCTCTCTGTTGAGGTACGAGGGACTATGTATTATGCACTTTTCTATCGTCTAATGTACATGGATTTGTTGAATTGTTTTCACTTTTTAATCCTTGTTTTAACTATTTTAGATGTAATAAATGTTTGTAATTCTTCTTTTATGACAAACAAATTGTCAAAAGAAAGAAAAAATGAAAGAAAGAAAGATTTGTAAAGTTGTTGACCCAAAAAGTTGACCCAAAACTAGGGATACCATGACGCTAGATCTGGCTAACCTGAGCAAACTCCTAGTGGCTAAATTTAGAGTTCAGTGTAGGACCAGGGGCTACCTAATGGCAACAAGACCAGGAAGGCAGCCCTAATTAAGTCCCTTAAGGCCTGGGCACAGACACCTCCAGAGAGTGAAGGGGAGGGTGAGCCTTCTAACGCCCTCCTAGAGGAGGTAGATGAGGATAGCATGTCAATTCCTTCTAGTACTAGGTTTGAAATTCCAGCTACGGGAGGAAGGGGAGCCCACCCCACAGAAGAACCAGAGCTGACCTTCGAGAAGAGGCAGCTCCAGGTGCAGTTAGCTCCAATAGCTCTGGAAGAGAGGAAGTTGGCCCTAGCTGAGAAAAAGTGGGGAAGGAAGGAAGAGAGATGAATTGGTGGAGGTGACAATGAAGAGGATGCTGAGATGCCCAGGGGTGTTAGGTTTGATCCCACGTTTCCCAACAAAATAGTTCCCATGTGTGTAGAAGCGGATGACATAAACAAATGATTGACTGCATTTGAAAGGGTTCTTGAGATGAGATGGGTCTACTCTAAGAATTGGAGTTCAGTCTTGTTGGTACTGATTCCAGTAGCTGGGAGGCATAGGCTTCTGACCCTATAGAGGGATGATGTGGAATCCTACCCACACATGTTATGTGATGTTGTTATGTTAAAAGTATTTGTAGAGTGCACGTTCACCATACAGTTTCATGGTGCTTTATTAAGAGGGGTGGCCAGCAGCTCATTAGACCATTTATTCTTATGCCTGATAAAACAACCAGGTTTTTAATTGTCTCAGAACATGAGAGTAGCATGTAGAAGATCTAATGTTAAGCGGAAGTGAATTCCAAAAGTGGGGGGCCAATACCGCAAAACGGGATCTGCCAAGTTGTTTCTGTTTAAAGGTGGGGATGGCCAACGGGATCTGGTGGGATTTCCTAAAGCCCAGGACAGGAGTATACCTCTGAATGAGAGTGAAAATAAATTCTGTGCATGTGCAGTGAAGGGATTTAAATATAAGGCATCCGACCTTAAGTCAAAAATTTACTTTATTTGGTTTATCACAACCTTAAAGTATATATGTATAAAAATGACCATCGGTATAAAAACAAGATAACATTTGGATTCTTAAAATTTACAAATCCTAAAAAGAACTTCGCCCAAGTTTAATCTGTTTCACTTTTCGAGAGTAAAGTCTCTACCAGAGTCATGAATTTTACTCCACTGCATATAAGGATGTTCGATGATGCGCCCAACCAGCTAGTGACCGCCTGCCTGCAGGTATGAATTCTTAAAACGTTTAGGATTGATTTCAACAAATATCTTCTTTCGTTTTTTACTGTCTCGCACGTGCACATTAAATGGTACAAACTTAACCTTAAATGCACAGCATTGAGTTACCGGGAGCCTATGTAATTTCCTCATGAGGGGAGTGACATGTTGCCATCTCGGCTAGTGATAGGTCAATCAATCTCACTGCCTGATTTTGCACCAGTTGCAGTATTTTCATTGAATACCCTAGGAGGCCAAAGTAGGCAGAGTTAGCATAGTCAAGATGTGAAATTACCAAGGATAGAATGACTTGAACAGTCACTTCTGTTGTGAGGAATCTATTGATTTTCCTGATCTGCCAAAGTTCGAAAAAGCAGGTAGAGATTACTATTCCAATCTGGGTCTTCAAAGTGACATCCCTATCAATTTTGGCTCAGGAGGAAGGACGTGGTGACACTCCTAGCTCTGCTGGCCAATAATTTGAGGTCCAGTGATTCAGAAAACCACAGGTTAGCATCAGTTATGTTTTATCAGGATTTAATTTTAAGTGGTTATTATTCATGTAACATGGTGGTCTGAAATTTCAGGATATAGTCTGGGGTGTTGTTGATGGTGAAAATCCATTGCAGATCATCTGCATAGTTGAAGGTACACACCTTACTTTCATCCAGGGACTAAATACAAATTAAACAGGTGCGGGGACAGAGAGGATCCTTGCGGGACCCCACAGGTTGGTTTAACTTTGGGTGCTGTGTATTGGGAGAGGTGGGCTGATTGGAGGCGGTCATCTAAAAAGGCTGTCAGTTATTGGACAACATCATAGGAAACACATGAGGAAATGTCTAGTCAAGAAGTTTGGTCTGATCCCGGAGCTTTACAAGGTGAAGTTCAGGGACACCCAGAAACACAAGGTCCTAGGTAGGTTTGTGGACCTATCAGTAAAGACACTAGAGGGCTGGATTAGTGGTAACCAGGTGAGTACTCCAGGAAGAGTGTATCCTGAGTCATTGTGTACAAGAGAAGTTACACCAGTACCTAGTACACTCTAAGCAGACTAATCCCAGAGAGCTGGGGGAGCTAGTTGATGAGTGGTTGAGAACCCATATTTACCAACCAGCTCCAGGGGGATGATCAGAAGAAGGGAATACCGGTCCTCCCATGGGAAAGCCCATGGAAAAGAAGTGCGAAAACAGAAAGAGTCATCACAAGACGCACAAAAACCTGAGCAGGGGGGCTGAGCCAATCCAACCTCAAGGTGAGAGGGTATCAGAGAAAACTAGTAGGTACTTTGAACTCTCAATGGTGGAGAAATGTTATGACTGTAATCAGCCAAGACACAAGAAAGGAGATTCCGTCTGTACAAAGAAGCCCCCCACTTGTGGGAAATCTCAGGAGGTTGTCATGTAGGTGTGGGGGTGGAGATTGTTCCAGAGTTGGGGAACGGTTTGACAGAGGCAGTCTTAGTGTCCATTGTTGGGATGGGAATTGCAAACCGTCCGCCTTGCTTCCCAGCATGGAGAGGTACAGGCAGGGCGTTCAAATCAATGGACTGAGGTTGAAGCTCTGAGAGATACAGGAGCCAGTGTGCAAGTGGTCACAGAGAATCTGGTTCTCCTGAGCATATCATAGCTAGTGTGTATGACCACGTAACATATGCAGACAGCAGAGCCAAACTACATTCCATGGTAATGGTAAATTTGGAATAGAGAAGTGCGACAGGCCCTAAGAAGATAGTTATGTCTACTGCACTACCAGTAGAGTGTCTACTGGGAAATGATCCTGAGGCACATAACTGGTCAGGGGTGAAGAGAATGGTTCATGCAAGGATGCTGGACCTCTCTGAGTGGGAGTGCGCTGTGACCAGGTCACAGTCTGTTCAGAAGGGAAATGCAGGCCACTTGGACCTTTGAACAATCGGCCAAGCACACCTTGCCAAGGGAAAGGGCAATGAGTCTGGTGAGCCAATCCTAGGTACTCCAGAGGTGCAGCAGTAATCTGACCTTGAGTGGTAGCTGGAGGACGCTCCAGAGAAGAGTTTTGTCAGGGACAGCGAGAGTGTCCCACCCTTGAGAGCTTGAGGCAGACCACCTCCAAAGAAAAGGAGGGGGAAGGCAGTGGATTCCACAGAGTCTACTGGAAGGAGGGAGTTCTATATACCACCAGGAGGTACAGATAATTCCTCCTCACCTTAAGTGATGACATTCCCATGGCAGGTCATTTGGATCAGAATAAGACTTGGAACTGGTTGGTTAACCATTTCTATTGGCCCAACATGTCTGCCAAAGTGAAGAAGTTTTGAGGCTCCAGTGCCACCAGCCAGGCCAGTGGCCAGACAGGGTGGAAGCCAAAGGGCCCCTTGATAGCACTGGGAATCCCTTTGAGAGGGTGGGGGTGGACATTTTTGGTCCCCTAGAACCACCAACTGCATCAAGGAACAGGCATATCTTGGTGGTAGCAGACCATGCCACAAGATACCCTGAAGTGATATCCCCAGAACAGTAACTGCTGCTTCAGTGGATAGATCCCTGCTTGGTGTATTCACCTGAGAGGGTTTTCCGAAGCAGGTGGTTTCAGATAGAGACAAAAATGTCATGTCTAGATATATGGCTAGGAATGTGATATTACCTACAAGTTCAGCACCAGATATCATCCCCAGACTAATGGTCTGCTGTAAAGGTTCAATAGCACCCTGAAAGGCCCGATCAATGTTTTGTCTGACAAACTCATGAGGAGATGAGATTTTCTCCTTCCATGCCTTTTGTTTGCCTACAGGGAAGGCCCACAAAAAGGGTTGGCTTTAGCCCCTTTAACATTTTGTTTGGGCCCTCTGTAAGCGGCCCATTGTGCCTAGTAACCTAGTTTTAGGAAAAGCCTCTCAAGGAAGCCAAGGATGATGTGCTGGAATATGTACGAGGCCTGAGATCTCGCATGGCAGAGTACATGTACAAAGCAGGAAACTGGAGGCCAGCCAGGAGCTCATGAGCACTGGTATGACTGAAAGGCTTCAATGCCTAAGTTACCACCAGAAAATTTAGTGTGGTTGCTTGAGCCTGTGGCTCCTAGAGCCCTTCAGGACATGTGGACTGGATCTTATATAATTCGGGAGAAGAAGGTTGAGGTTACGTCCTGCAAGTTAATAGATTGAAACCCTACCAAGACAGACCAGACATGACCGTGTTGATTGTCACAGATGAGTGAAGACAAGAGGACACTGAGCCAGTGCCAGCCCTCCTCTCTTACAATGTGCAAGATGGGTCAGTGGAGGAAGTAGTACTCTCGCCCAATTTGACAGACCAGCAGAACAGAGAGGGCAAGAGAGTGCTAAGGCAGTTTGCTGGTCTGTTCTCTTTGACCCGAGGTATCAGTGATTGGTGAATACACAACATTGTAGCTGGTGACAGCCTACCTGTAAAAAATAAACTTTACAGGTTGTCGGACCATGACAGAGCCAGCATCAAGGCTAAGGTAGCTAAGATGCTGGAATTGGGGGTAATGGAGCCCTCTGACAGTCCATGAGCCACACAGTGGTGCTAGTACCCAACCGAATCCCCTCAGGGGCAATAAGGAGTTGGGGTTCTATCTAGACTACAGTGGACATATTGCTGTCATTAAGGTTGAGGCTCACCCTATACTTAGAGCTGATGAGCTCATTGACTGGTTAGGGGCTGCCAAGTACCTAAGCACATTTGATTTTACCTCTGGCTACTGAAAGATTGTACTCAGAGAGGTCAGCATTCTCCACACCAGAGGGACACTAACAATTCAAAGTAATGCCCTTTGATTTAATGAAGGCCCTTGCAAGCATCCAAAGATTCGTGAATAGGGTCCTGTCTGGGTTGGAACAGTTCAGTGCAGCTTATCTGGACAATATAGCTGTGCACAGTTCCACCTGGGAGGATCATATGATCCACCTGAAGGAAGTGTTTCAGTTCCTGCAACAACAGGCCTGACTAGTTGTGCCAAATAGGGCAGAGTTCAGTGGTGTACCAGGGCCACCTTTTTTGTGGCAGCCATGTACAACCTCTCCAGCCCAAACGTCAAGTAATTTTGAATTTTGGAGCTCCTATTCAAGACACAGATCAGGGCATTCCTGACTGGATATTATTAAACATATACATTCATAAAGCGCATCAGCTACCTCAAACAGAGGTGTCCTGGTGCAAATAAAGATTTGTTCAGAATGGGCACATTGTAGTTCCCTTGACAGAACTCACTTCTAACAAGCATTTGCAATGCAATTGGTCTCGCATTTGTGGAAAATAGAGCTATTAGCTTTGTAAATGACAATGCGTTTTACCATTGTTTATTTCTTTGCAGTGCAGTGATCATATTTGCATAGCTCTCTTGCCATCCGTATGATCTTGCAGTGCAGGAGAACCAGAAAATGGGAAATAGGTTATGAGGGAAGGGAGGTGGAAAATAAATGACCCATGGAAAAGGAATTAAAACGATTCTGAGCCCTCAGAGAGTATCACACCTCTATCTGGTGGACCGTAGTATCCACTGGTAAGGCATCTCAGTGAGCTCCAGAGTTTGCTGCAGAGACACAGTAGCTCTCAGATTCCAATACCTCAGAATTACAAATAAACTTGCATCCTGTTCAACCCCCTCAGTCCCTGAATGTGTACAGCCCACCCACGGGCATGACATTCTGCAAGAGGAACCTGCAGACCTTAATCCTCATCAACAAATAAAAATTAGTAACAAGTCAATGAAATATTAATTAAATTCGTATTGACCCATGTCCCATACAAGCTTTTCTCACTTTAATTGTGCATTTCTCAATTTGACTGCTCATTTCTCTCAGTGTGCTATAAAAAAGCTGCGAATGAAACCTCAGGTATATTTAAAAATGTTCTATAATTGCCGAATGCAATTAAAGTGTGAGCTGGTAACAGAGCAAGAAAAGTTGTGCTAGATCTAAGTAACAGTGTAATAAAATAAAATCGTAATAGCAAACTAAACAAACACGAAATACAACTTGAGATGGGTCAAATCTAACATTTTATAAAGTTAAACATAACGGCGTTTGGAAAATAAAATATTTCCCAGGATACCAGCTAGGTTACTCTGCCCTGCATAATGCTCCAGCTTGTCCCTTTCCTAGCACAGATGAAGAGAACAAAGGCATGAAGCAACTCAACACATCACAGCCTAACTTGGGACCTCATTTATGAAAAGTGACGCATCGCTGCGTGAAAACAGCGATGCATCACTTTTTCCACTGTGCCCTCCTTCCGACACCAATGATGCGTCATATTTAAAGTATGACGCATCATGGCGCAAGGAGTTACAGATACGTCAGTATTTCTGACGTTTCTGTAAGCGCAAAAGTGATGCATTGCTGGAGTGTGTCACAAAAGTGACGCTACTCCAGCAATGCGTCCTTTCACATGGGGCAAGCCCCATGTGAAAGGCCCTGCGTCAGTCTTACGCCTGCTGTGAGGCAGGTGCAAGATTTTGACGCAACAGCGTCCTAAAAGTGATGCAGTGAAATCTTATAGATTTCACTGGGTCACTTCTGTGACCCATTCTTGCGTCAAAACGCCCCCCTTGCATACATTATACCTAGCGCAGGTTTAATGTGACGCAGGGGTTTACAAAGTGACACATCTACCTAGATGCGTCACTTTGTAAAATATGGTGCAACAAGGCACATTTTTTACGCTGCTGGTGCGTCACAAAAAGTGACACACCGGCGGCGTAAAAGTGACGCACGGCCTCATAAATGAGGCCCCAAGAATTTAAGCGGTGTGAACTGCTCACTGATGTAGTAAAAACGTGGGCTTCAAAACATGTGTACTTGCATATATAGTTCTCTTGATAAACAAGTTGTCCACATTCAGACATTCGTTTTGCGATTCTATTCTAGTAATCAGATTGTCAATCTTGAGTACCTGTGATGTAGGCCTAACGAAAATAATCAAGTCTGAGTTAAGCAGCCTTATACATGGACCAGATACACGTATATTACTATGATGTCTTAACCGAAATTAGTAGCCTTTAGCTACACACTCAATGATAGTGATCACTGATGTTGGTAACACTGCGTCATAACGTGCAGTGTTTTCAGTTCATGAGCTTCACTGCCGCTTTTTCACAGCAGTCATCAGCTTCATAGTATAGACATGAATGTTGTTCTCTCTCTACCCTCTACTACACAGAAGGCAAACATTCTACTCTGAGAACGTTGTACGAACTGAGGGGCATATTATCAAGGAAATGTGATAATAACGCATTTTCTGCTTAGTGCGACTTTGCACAACGCCGGCTATCGCTGGAATCAATCGCTGAGATATTGCATTATTATCAACGCATATATCCATGGCGATCAAAAATCCGGCGATAGCGGCGAAGTACGGGAGCGATAAACCGGCAGCGTAAGGGGAATCCTTGTTAATAGGGAGATGTGGATTGAGCCATACAATCCACCTTCCATGTATCATATAGGCAAGTCAGGATTTTCTTAGACGTTAATTCCTGGCGATAAACGCCGTTAGCGCGGCTTTTTGTAACACTACGTTTGTCCTGGGCCATTTTGTAAATCCGGCGAAGGACAGTTAGCGATATCTTCCTTTTAATTAAGGCAGGTAACGCCTACTTTGCATCTCATTAGAGATGCAATGTGAGGCGTGTGGAATAAGGCTGCTAACATGCGCTAATGCATGTGAGCGCCGCATTGGTAATAGAGCGAGAATATTATCTCCGCTTTTTTGGCTTTTAAAGCCAAAAAAGCTGATATATGGCCCTTGTTAATATGTCCCATGACTGTGGTGCTGGACACTGGTGGTAACTTTAGTGTTCCATTTGGTATAATGGAATGCATTTTATTAAGACATTTCAGTTGTTGGCTCAAGGTACCTATGCGACCACCCACGACCATCTGTCTGTCAGCGCCACTGTAGCACCAGGAGATTTTTAACAGTTATACACTGAAAACGTTAACGTGTAAGACCATGCCAAGTAAAATCTTCTATCCTTCACAGTCCCTGTAATGTACAGCCAGCACACAGTATGAGAGGTCCACTCTTCATAACCTGCTCTTTGTGCACACACCAACCACAGAAAATTTCTGTATTTTGGCATTCAGTCAGATTTGCTAACTAGGAAAGAATAGCTCAGTTGTGCGGATGCCAAGACATGTTGCAAGTTGCTACACTGTAGGAAACTGCATTTCATACTGTAGAAATCAAGTCGGGAATCTTGACTTCTAATAGCTTCAAAAGTTATCAATATATTTTTTAATGTGGCACATAGCAGAGTTCATACTGTGCACAGCCAAAGAACAAGTGAGCAAATGCAGTCTGTCTCTGAGAGCATTTCCAGTGAGAGAATTACAGGAATGACCAAGGGGAGCCAGGTACAGATGTGAGGTAAAGGGTGTCGAGCAATCTAAGGGGCATATCAGCAATGGCCGGCAACAATTATAGCTAAGTGAGCTTAGAGCAAGGATAATTGTCGCCGGCTAGCACTCGATTATATCGCAAAGATAGCGTGCTATCAGCAACGCTTATCCCCAATGAGAAAAATAATCCAGAGATAGTTGCAAAAAGTGTGATTATCACTGGAAATCCAGCGTTAATAGCCCATCAATAGGCGATATGTTGATGATAGGGCATGGTGGATTCATCCACACAATCCACCTTACATAGGCTATCATGTCAAAGTTAGAAGGAAAGCAGGTGTAAGGAAAATAGCGATAAGTGCGGTTAACGCTACTTTTCCCATCTCTGTGCAGGTTAGAGTGCAGATTGTTGATAGGAGAAATGTCGGGTATGCGACATTTCCCACGTTCTTTTGGTAAGGAACGCCCACTTCCAAAAATAACAGTTGATGGACAGAATGCCTCATGGGAACAGTCCAGCCTGAACTACCAGCCATCATCAGCCAGGATAGCTTGACTCCAGTGGTGTGGAGAGCACGGGACTCACGTCTGAGCATACCCGTCCCACTCGGGGTGACAAATGCAAAAACAACAGTTGATGGACGGAATGCAGAACAATGTCATACAATCACCCCAGTACAGAGATCTGGGCCTAAATCCATCGTTTTTTTACACTCCACACCACCCCAGTTCAGACATGGCCATATGCAAATCAGCCTTGACCCTGTGCCTAATGGGAACAGTCCAGCCCGAACTGCCAAGCCATGTCTTCCCTGGACTGGAATCAAGCATCCTAGGACCGGTTTCTGACTATCAGCCGTCATCAGCCAGGATAGCTTGACTCCAGTGGTGTGGAGAGCACGGGACTCACGTCTGAGCATACCCGTCCCACTCGGGGTGACAAATGCAAAAACAGCACTTGATGGACGGAATGCAGAACAATGTCATACAATCAGCCCAGTACAAAGATATGGGCCTAAATCCATCGTTTTTTTGCACTCCACACTACCCCAGTTCAGACATGGCCACATGCAAATCAGCCTTGACCCTGTGCCTCAAGGGAACAGTCCAGCCCGAACTGCCAATCCAGTTCTTCCCTGGACCGGAATCAAGCATCCTAGGACCAGTTTCTGGCTATCAGCCGTCATCAGCCAGGATAGCTTGACTCCAGTGGTGTGGAGAGCACGGGACTCACGTCTGTGCATACCCGTCCTACTCGGGGTGACAAATGCAAAAACAACGTTTGATGGACAGAATGCAGAACAATGTCATACAATCACCCCAGTCATAGATCTTGGCCTAAATCCATCGTTTTTTACACTCCACACCACCCCAGTTCAAACATGGCCATATGCAAATCAGCCTTGAACCTGTGCCTCATGGGAACAGTCCAGCCTGAACTGCCAAGCCAAGTCTTCCCTGGACCGGAATCAAGCATCCTAGGACTGGTTTCTGGCTATCAGCCGTCATCAGCCAGGATAGCTTGAATCCAGTGGTATGGAGAGCACGGGACTCACGTCTGAGCATACCCGTCCCACTCGGGGTGACAAATGCAAAAACAGCAGTTGATGGACAGAATGCAGAACAATGTCATACAATCACCCCAATACAGAGATCTGGGCCTAAATCAATTATTTTTTTGCACTCCACACCACTAGGCATGGGCGAAATTTGCGAACTCGCAATTTGCGAATTTTGCGAATTTGCAATCCGCAAAATCCGCGAATTTGCGGATTCGCAGATTTTGCGGATTGTGTGGGGAATGGCCGGGCAGGAAAATGGTGCACATCGCTAGTGTGAGGGGCAGGGCCAAACGGGCGAGGCTTATATGCGAGTTCACATGCCTCTTGTGTGTATAAAAGGACAGGCACGGATCAGAGAGGCTCGTGGTCTCAGGAAGTGCACAGGGATTGAGCTTGTGAAAGTCGATTATGCAAAGGCCTCCATCAAGCATCATAGCTAATTTTCGACGATAGATATGGGGAGAGAGCACACCTACCAGCCTCAACAAAACACACATCAATCATCCTAACTAACTATTTTAGGATGGCGCCGGCAAGCTGCCAGCGCCATCCTAAAATAGTTACTAAATTAGCTTCATCAGGAAGCACTAATAGATAAAATAAAGTAGGTGCTCGAGCACCTGCTTTATTTTATCTATTAGTACTTCCTGTTGAAGCTAACTTAGTAACTATTTTAGGATGGCGCTGGCAGCTTGCCGGCACCATCCTAAAATAGTTAAAGGTTCAACATGCTTGAACGTTTGCCCCCGAAATCCGCCGCTCGCGGCTCTCGCGGATTTTCAGTAAATTCGAGGGAGTTCGCGTATCGCGGATTTACCGAAAATCCGCGACATCCACGAGCGGAACGGATTTTCCGCTCATGCCTACACACCACCCCAGTTCAGACATGGCCATATGCAAATCAGCCTTGACCCTGTGCCTCATGGGAACAGTCCAGTCCGAACTGCCAAGCCATGACATCCCTGGACCGGAATCAAGCATCCTAGGACCGGGTACTGGCTATCAGCCGTCATCACCCAGGATAGCTTGACTCCAGTGGTATGGAGAGCATAGGACTCACGTCTGAGCATACCCGTCCCACTAGGGGGAACAAATGCAAAAAAACAGTTGATGGACAGAATGCAGAACAATGTTATACAATCACCCCAGTACAGAGATCTGGGCCTAAATCCATCATTTGTTTGCACTCCAACCACCACCCCAGTTCAGACATGCCCATATGCAAATCAGCCTTGACACTGTGCCTCATGGGAACAGTCCAGGCCGAACTGCCAAGCCATGTCTTCCCTGGACCGGAATCAAGCATCCTAGGACCAGTTTTTGGCTTTCAGCCGTCATCAGCCAGGATAGCTTGACTCCAGTGGTGTGGAGAGCACGGGACTCAAGTCTGAGCATACTCGTCCCACTCGGGGTGACAAATGCAAAAACAACAGTTGATGGACAGAATGCAGAACAATGTCATACAATCACCCCAGTACAGAGATCTGGGCCTTAATCCATCGTTTTTCTGCACTCCAACCCACCCCAGTTCAGACATGGCCATATGCAAATCAGCCTTGACCCTGTGCCTCATGGGAACAGTCCAGCCCGAACTTCCAAGCCATGTCTTCCCTGGACCGGAGTCAAGCATCCTAGGACCGGTTTCTGGCTATCAGCAGTCATCAGCCAGGATAGCTTGACTCCAGTGGTGTGGAGAGCACGGGACTCACGTCTGAGCATACCCGTCGCACTCGGGGTGACAAATGCAAAAACAACTATTGATGAACAGAATGCAGAACAATGTCATACAATCACCCCAGTACAGAGATCTGGGCCTAAATCCATCGTTGTTTTGCACTCCACACCACCCCAGGGAAGACATGGCTCAGGCTCAACTAAGCAGGCACAGCCATTACTTCCAATAAAATCCTGCTACCAGCATACAGTACCAGTGTGGAGCTTCTCAGGGACTCACTGCAGCATTCTCATGACTAAGACCTTGTGCCCTGAGTGGCGCTGCTATCATGAAAATTGTATGTTTGGCTTGCTGTCCAGGCACCAGATATCTTTTTGACAGAACCAGGTCCTTGCTATTGTTTTATAAAAATAATATTTAAATGCCATGATCAGCATGACTGCATGTGAATTCGCTTTTATTAAATATTTTTATGAGCCATGTTTAATTAACACTGGCATTCCGTAAAGTGAAGCACTGTTAGCAACGACCACTGGGTGTTGCGCATCCTCAATGATGGAGAAATGCATGACAGTGACAGCAACTCACCTACAATTCACGTTGATAAGCCTGCACAAAACCATTTAGTCCAACAGGCCTTTATTCATGAGTTGCCTTCATGGTGAGCTACAAGAGAGACAAAAGATGAAATACGAAGTTGCAGCCAAACACACTGACACCTATGCCCAGTAGGATAAAGGCTGTGGCAAAACCTCGGAGCTGTCAAATTAGTACCTAGAAAACCGGGTTTGACTTTCGGCATTGATAAAAATGTGCCTTAAAAAATAAACATGAAACGCGGATGGCACAGGAAGTGACCACGTCAGGAGGAGGAGTAAGGATGGAGGAACAGAAAAGGAGGGTGAAGGTTTGGATGTGGAGTAAGGGTGAGATAGGCCAAACCTGAAGCCGGGAAGCTAGTTCAAGTCTCAGCGCTGGCCCTGCCTAAAAGTTGAATGTTTAGGTCTGTAATGGAACTGCTGTTGGTAGGAGGGATTAAGTATCAACGTAGTGGCAAAGATGAAACACCAAAGACAGGCAGGGCAAATGAAGAGGAGTATAATGAAGACCATGCATGAAGTAAACAAAACACTTAAAGGAAGCACAGGCAGGCCAACACAAAAAAAACAGATGGGCAGTGGGGCAATCGCATGCTGTGAAGTAGCACTGCATTTGACCAAAAAAAACAATTAGTGGAATTGCTGGAGGCGGCAACAGACAAAGAAAGGAGGGACCAACACACAAAAACATCAATAAGATGCTAGCATTTCTGAAGGCCACAGATAAAAACCAATGACAATCAGTTGGTGTGCAAAAAGCCCACAGAAGAGATATAACTGGTCACAAGTGCTGTTGAGGCTCAACCCAAAAAGCAGCTCAAGAGAGTCAATTGGACTCCAGAGTGTCAGAAGGCTTTTGGCACTCTGAAAGATGCTATGGGGGTCATTAGGATGACATCCCATCGGCGGAAGGGACCGCCCGCCATAAAAGCGGGGGGTCCCGTGGAGGGTATTAGGATGTGCCCGCCACAGTGGCGGGCGCATCATGCATGTTTAAGATTGTGGCAGGCGGTGCTCTCAGCGCGCGGTGCCTGCCGCATTGTGTATGCAAATGCAGGGGGGTACCACAGGTACCCCCCATGTGCATCCCCCACCTCGCCTCCATAGCAAATACCGCATGCTTTCCCGTGGTAGCATTGCCGCCACGGAAAAGCATCTTCAAAGGCCCATCCTAATATGATTTACTGCAAGTTCCGAAATGCACCACTTTAACCGTCAAAATTGCACCATGTATCAGTGAAGGAGTCTAAGTTCGAAAGGAAATAGTCCAAATAAGAGAACGCTGAGTCCAAAGTTGCAAGTAAGTGTTCAGAATTCTTTTAATTTTCAAATCGAAAAGCCAGCCAACGCGTTTCGTTCCTTCAAGAGGAACTTCTTCAGGGCTGTAAAACGTGAATAAACATACAAAAACCACGTGTAAGAACCTGCAACAAACCAATACAGTGCTCAATACATAAGTAGACAATCAATGTTAGCATTACCTGAGGTAAGCTAAAGTTAAAAACAAACTAGCATTTAAAAATGCAGCAAGAGATGGAAAAATTATATGCATGGGAGGGAAGAAGGGAGTTGTCCTATCCTATTTACCCCATTCCTTAGCTGCATAAAACATTTAAAAATGGGGACAATTTAAGGGGTATGTTCTCCTACTGTGCTTCCTATTTTGGCCAATAATGTCTAACAACAAGGTTCTGAATTTAAACACATATCAAATTTCTGCACATTCTGTTCATATACCATAATGTTGTCAAGGTTACAATAAACAAACAGCGCTCTCATTGCTTGACTTTTTTGTTTCCCAAATTCATGACTGCTAAACATTTCCAGATTGTACGCTTGGTTGATCAGTTAAAAACAATTCATATTGCCACATCGGAAAATATCCGTTTGTATATCATAAAGTAACCAGTACTGTTGCCAAACATGGTATCAAATAGGCAAGTCCATTTAATTAAAGATGTATCTATCCGGAGAAATTCCTACAAGTCTAAAGTCGGCTATACCGATCAGGACAGACACATATGGCATCACTACACTTTTCTCCAAGTCCAAAAAATTTAGAAGAAAAAGGCCCAAAAATGTCTGGGAATGACCATTTTCATGTTTCCTCATATAGCAGGGAAAGAAATGCAATAAAATGAGACAATGCAATAGTATGAGTAAGACTCCTACCAGTGATGATAGATGACAAGTGTAACGATTTTCTGAGCCGGGATCAAAGGTTAACCATAGATATCTGTATCCTATGTCTGGATGCCGGTGAATATATGAGATCACCAGATGTCAATTTCAGAAAGGTAGTAGCCTAGAAATAGTGTATAAGAAAGACAATATATTTGCGAACATATGTGCCCTATTTTCAGAGATTTCTTAGACTCTTAAGATAATTATTTGGTTTTAAATGCATTTCAAGGCCTTTCTTACAGTAGGTACATATAGTCAAAAATTACCTTTTATCTTCCAAAGGGAATGCACCTTATGAAAGCCTTCCTGCAGATTTTTCTATTTTCTCTATTGTTTCTTATCTTTTATTTTCCGTCAGTAATGACCGTGAGCTGTGCAATTTCTTGCTGAGTTTATAACCTGCAAGAGTATTTAAAATTATAGCTAGTTCCATTACATAGAAATGCGACGGCTACATGACTGATTAGGGATCTTCAAATTCCAATGAGTGACAGTGAATAATACGAACCTTCGAAATATTTTAAGGTATGTCACCTTATCTTGGTACACTCTATGCACCTCCTATAAGCTTCGTTTTGACAAAATATTAGTCATGTAGCCGTCGCATTTCTATGTAATGGAACTAGCTATAATTTTAAATACTCTTGCAGGTTATAAACTCAGCAAGAAATTGCACAGCTCACGGTCATTACTGACGGAAAATAAAAGATAAGAAACAATAGAGAAAATAGAAAAATCTGCAGGAAGGCTTTCATAAGGTGCATTCCCTTTGGAAGATAAAAGGTAATTTTTGACTATATGTACCTACTGTAAGAAAGGCCTTGAAATGCATTTAAAACCAAATAATTATCTTAAGAGTCTAAGAAATCTCTGAAAATAGGGCACATATGTTCGCAAATATATTGTCTTTCTTATACACTATTTCTAGGCTACTACCTTTCTGAAATTGACATCTGGTGATCTCATATATTCACCGGCATCCAGACATAGGATACAGATATCTATGGTTAACCTTTGATCCCGGCTCAGAAAATCGTTACACTTGTCATCTATCATCACTGGTAGGAGTCTTACTCATACTATTGCATTGTCTCATTTTATTGCATTTCTTTCCCTGCTATATGAGGAAACATGAAAATGGTCATTCCCAGACATTTTTGGGCCTTTTTCTTCTAAATTTTTTGGACTTGGAGAAAAGTGTAGTGATGCCATATGTGTCTGTCATGATCGGTATAGCCGACTTTAGACTTGTAGGAATTTCTCCGGATAGATACATCTTTAATTAAATGGACTTGCCTATTTGATACCATGTTTGGCAACAGTACGGGTTACTTTATGATATACAAACGGATATTTTCCGATGTGGCAATATGAATTGTTTTTAACTGATCAACCAAGCGTACAATCTGGAAATGTTTAGCAGTCATGAATTTGGGAAACAAAAAAGTCAAGCAATGAGAGCGCTGTTTGTTTATTGTAACCTTGACAACATTATGGTATATGAACAGAATGTGCAGAAATTTGATATGTGTTTAAATTTAGAACCTTGTTGTTAGACATTATTGGCCAAAATAGGAAGCACAGTAGGAGAACATACCCCTTAAATTGTCCCCATTTTTAAATGTTTTATGCAGCTAAGGAATGGGGTAAATAGGATAGGACAACTCCCTTCTTCCCTCCCATGCATATAATTTTTCCATCTCTTGCTGCATTTTTAAATGCTAGTTTGTTTTTAACTTTAGCTTACCTCAGGTAATGCTAACATTGATTGTCTACTTATGTATTGAGCACTGTATTGGTTTGTTGCAGGTTCTTACACGTGGTTTTTGTATGTTTATTCACGTTTTACAGCCCTGAAGAAGTTCCTCTTGAAGGAACGAAACGCGTTGGCTGGCTTTTCGATTTGAAAATTAAAAGAATTCTGAACACTTACTTGCAACTTTGGACTCAGCGTTCTCTTATTTGGACTATTTCCTTTCGAACTTAGACTCCTTCACTGATACATGGTGCAATTTTGACGGTTAAAGTGGTGCATTTCGGAACTTGCAGTAAATCTTGTGTTTACCCACAGGTGTTGGGTTATACTCTCTGGACAGGGAGTATTCCGAACATTGCACACGATCTGAAAGACAATTCAAATGCAAATATTGGAAACAGTTGGATTGGTGCTTGTAGGGTGTTAAAAGTGGTCCACTGTCCACATTGTGTTTTTGAAAAAGCCCATCCTAATATGGCTGGCGATGTCTGATAGACACCGCCACCATATAAACCCTTTTCCGCCCAGGTCCCAAGGTGACCTGGCTGGAAATGCGGCAGACGGTCTTTCTGTCCGCCGTGGACCCCCTCAGCCATACTAATATGGCGGGGGGTCAATCCGGAGCGGGTGACGGGCGGATTGCCCCTGCCAGGCCGGCAGTGACCACCGCTGGCCTGGCGGTGGCAATCCGCCTGACATCCTAATGGGCCCCCATGTGTTTAACACCAGTGTTACTGGACCCTGACGACACATAGGAATTTGCTTCAGAGCAAGCGATTGGGGAGGTCTTGGCACAAGTAAATGAAGAGGGCCTTGATCAGCCAGTTGCCTTCATTGGCGACCTCTCCCCAGGGAACAAAGTTGGAGTGCCATTGAAAGGCAAGCCTTTGCTGTGGTTTGGTCCTTGAAGAAGTTGAGGCAGTACCTGTTTGACGCTAACTTCTGTGTTCAAACTGACCACAGACTTCTCAAATGGCTCATGCAGATAATGGGTGGAAATCCTAAACTGTTGAGGTGGTCCATTTCAGTACAGAGGATGGACTTCACAGTGGAACACAGAAACCTGGGACTGCTCATACCAATGTAGATGGACTTACCAGGTTTTTCCTCTTAGCTGATGAAGACTACCATGGCGTTAGTTACTACATATCACCTTTTGTTTGGGGGGTTGTGTGAGAAAGTCATCCTTTTTGCCTTGATCATATTGGCGGTAACTGACTCTGATTGTTCCCTGGGCTTGCCTTACCAGACCATGGGCCAGTGTTCTGATCATAAGGTATATGAGAATATTTTATTTAAGTATCAATATAGGCATGAGTGAGCTAGATATGTCATTGAAAGACTCAAAATTATAGTTATGATAAATGCCATAACTTGTCACTGTTAGATTAAGATAACTATTACAACAAGCACGTTCTAGAACGTTCTTTCTCTAAACCAACATCAAGCCTTTTCAGCTGTCCTCTCTTTATTGGCCAGCCTCTGCCTGGCTTAGCCAAGCTGTCTTAATGTGGTGTTAAGTGACCTGCGAGAGAGACAAATGATTTCCTGTGGGCAGAGAACTGTAGATGCGGAAGCAAAAGGCAGGATGGGGGTGGAGTAGCCAGACTGGTCTTCAAAGGAAAAATTACAGTTTAGGACAGCACAGGGACCCCCATATCTTGCAACCACAACCACACAGGAGACCCTGTTATTAAATTAGTGAAGGGTTTGTAAGTGGAGTGTTATGGAGTCCTAGGCACACCAGTGGGTTGGCTAAGCCAGATCTAAACCTCCACGAAGGGAGATTCCCCATCTTGGATTCTGGAAGAATAGTTCTTACTGGGCCAAGATAATTAAACACTTTAGAGGAGTGGTCATACCTGTGAGTGACACCCTGCATCCCATTGGTCAGAGGTAGCCCCCTGCTTGACACCCAGAAATACTGAATAAATATTGAAGAGTTGCCAAGCAACTCAGATCTACTGCCGCAAACAACAAAGAGAAGAAGGACTGCCGTGCTGGAACCCCGATCTGCACCTATAACACCTAAAAGACTGTACTGTGAAGGACTGCACCAGCTGCCCAATCTGGTACTACAGCCCTAAGTACTTTGTCTGGCTGCACAGTGATTAAAGAGTGGGCTCCCTGCAAGCTATAGGGTAACAAAGCCCACATGCATCATCCACACCAAGAGTCCCCATCCTGGTGTGTGTCCAGTGGACTTTTGAGGATTTGGCCAAGTGCATTGTGGGAATTGTAATCCCAACATCCCAAGGATGTTAACTAGACATAATATCGAAAAAAATGAAGAATGACCATAATATCGAAGTAAAAATATAGAATGTACAAAATATCGAATGGACACAATATAGTGGTTAAAAATATCGAATTGAAGGTAAGTAATATAATATCGATTGTCAAAATATAGAAGTCAAAATAATCGAAGTATATAATATAGCCATTAAAATATATAGAATTTTTAATAATATCGAATTTTTTAAAGTGTTTTGTATGTTAGTACATGTGTGAAAAGTGTATATTATTTTTGTAATGTATGTTTAATTTATTTTAAGTAATTAATTTTATGCTATTTAATTTTTGCGTAATTTAATTCCGTAGCGGGTTGTGGGTTTGTAGGGGAATAGTGTGGGAAGTAATTTAATTATATTAAATTAAATATTAATTTTTAGCAACTATTAATTATTTTCACTTTAATGTTTGCTTTTTAGTTCTGTAGCGGGTTGTGGGTTTGGAGGGAAATAGGGTGAGGAGTTATTTAATTGTAATTAATTAAATATTTGTATTTATTTATTGGTATTTATTTTGAATTTATTGATAATTAATTTTCAATTGGTAATTAATTTTTATTAATTGCTAATTAATTTTTATTAATTGATTAATTGATAATTTTGTCAATTTTCTTAATTTATTTTCCGCAGTAGGATGTGGGTTTATAGGAGAATAGGGTGGGAAGTAATTTAATTGTAATTAAGTAAATATATATTTTTTTATTGGTATTGATTTTTAATTTATTTTTAATTAATTTTCAATTGGTAATTATTGTTATTAATTGGTAATTAATTGTTATTAATTCATTTTTTGATAATTATGATAATGTTATTAATTTATTTTCTGTAGAGGGTTGTGATTTTATAGGGGAATAGGCTGGGAAGTAATATATTTTAATTAATTACATATTAAAAATACTTTTTGTGTATTGATAATTATTAATTGGTATTCATTTTATTGCTAATTAGTTTCTAATATGTATTTCTATTTTTAATTAATTATTACATAATATTAAATTGGTAACTAATGTTAATTAATGTTTTATTGATATTGATATTTAATGTATTTTTAATAATATATTAAATCATTACTTTCCCTTCTGTTAAACTCGCTGGAGAGGGAATAGTAATTTTTACCCTTCTGCTATCCAACGCTTTCCCTAGTGTTCCACTCTCTGAAGTGAGAATAGTAATTTTTAACCCTCACTATCCAACGCTTTCCTGACTGTTGCACTCTCTGGAGTGGGAATAGTAATTTTTATCCTCCTGCTATCCAACACTTTCCCTACTCTTGCATTCTCTGGAGTGGGAATCGTAATTTCTACCCTCCCGTTATCCAACGCTTCCCCTACTGTTGCACTCTTTGTAGTGGGAATAGCAATTTTTACCCTCTCGCTATCCAACGCTTTCTCTACTGTTGCACTCTCTGGAGTTGGAATAGTAATTTTTACCCTCCCGCTATCCAACGCTTTCCCTACTCTTGCACTCTCTGGAGTGGGAATAGTAATTTTTACCCTCCCGCTATCCAACGCTTTTCCTACTGTTGAACTGTCTGGAGTGGGATTGGTATTTTTTACCCCTACCCTATCCAACGCTTTCCCTACTGTTGAACTCTCTGGAGTGGGAATAGTAATTTTTACCCCTATGCTATCTAACGCTTTCCCTACTGTTGCACTCTCTGGAGTGGGAATAGTAATTTTTACCGTCCCGCTATCCAACTCTTTCCCTACTGTTGTACTCTCCGGAGTGGGAATATTAAGGTTTACCTCTATGCTATCCAACACTTTTCCTACTGTTGCACTCTCTGGAGTGGGGATAGTAATTTTTACCCTCCCCCTATCCAACGCTTTCCCTACTGTTGCACTCACTAGAGTGGGAATAGTCATTTTTACCCCTACGCTATCCAACGCTTTCCCTACTGTTGCACTCACTGGAGTGGTAATAGTAAATGTTACCCTCCCTCTATCCTACGGAAAATGTATTGTATTTTTTTTAATTAATATTACATAAATGTATATATATGTATTAAAAAATAAAATTGTATGTTTATTTTTTTAACTTAAATTAATGATTTATTAATTTTAAGGTTACTTAAGTATTTTTAAGAATGTTTTAGTTATTTATATTTATTATTTCATTCATTTTAATTTACTTCAAAGACATTTAAAATAATTCAATATTTTGACTATATTTTTTACAACAATATTTTTGATTCGATATTTTTGTACTTACCTGTTTGTAGATAGGAATTCAATATGTTTTTTTTTTTTTTTTTGACACCGCCAGGAGTGGGAGCGCTGAGCCGGGTCCAGGTCCAGGTCTGAAGCAATAATCGCGCTATGAGCGCTATGATCCGACACAGCATACAGCGCTTTTAAAACTAAAGCATGGAGCACGGAGCAACCTTACCTCGATCATATGAGTAATACCGCGACAGTGGGTGATGTGGAAGTTACGGCAGGTCCGGAGCCGTTTTCAAAACTTATTTTTCTTCGCCGATGCCAAAAGAAATGCTAAAAGAAATGAGACACAGCAACAGCAGCGAGTAACTGCAAGGTCTTGGCGGGGCTGGGTAAGCCTGTTAGCGTGGATTAAGCTGGGATCGACATCAGCTTCAGCAGCGATCCGCTGGCCAGGTCTGCGTTCCTCCATAGCATCGGCAGCAGCCCAGCCGGAGAGAGCGAGCGTCAGCAGGATGGCGCCGAAACCTCCCACACGGACAACGCGCAATACTACAGCGAGCGGGAGAGCAGGAGCCTCGGCAGTTTCCTTGTCGGTGACTGCTATCAACGAGATACTAGCAAGTAAGAAAATCATCGTGGGCACGGCTCAGAGCTCGGCTCAGAGCACTGAGCAGGAGATACAGAATGGAGTAAATGGAGGAACAGGAACAGGCACAGCAGCGGCAGCAGCAGCAGAGAACATTGTTGAAAAGGCGCAAAAAAGTAATCAAGGTAATGCAGCTGATAAGGGTCAAATGGGAGGCAATGCTGCAAATGTGGAGGAAAGAGAGCAGAATAACTTAAAAGATCCTGTGAAGCATTCTCAGAATGTCGCTTTTACAGTTACCACAGCTCCTGCAGCTCAGGTTAATATTGGGGTACGGGCCTTAGACACTGATCTAGTGGGAAACGGAGCTTTAGTGGTGGTGGCAACGGAGAACATTGCTGATTTAAATCCCACCGTTAGCACTACCACTACCACTATTAACAATACTAGCAGCACTTCTGCCCACCACATCGAATCTGAAGCACCTCAGTCTCCAAGACTGAATTTACCCTGCACTGACACCTACGTTAAAACCCCCACAATTGCTACCAGTGTTATCAGTCTCTCCATCGATAAAGGCTGTGCTGTGGAGGCTACTGAAACGGAAGGAATTGAAAATGATGTTAACGTAGACATAAGTGAAACAGATGAAGAATATGTGGATGTCAATGAACAGGGGAGTAACACGCCCTTATGTTTGATTAAAGACAAAAACAAAACAGTACCTAAAAAGTCCAAGGGGAAAAGTAAGAAAAAGATGGCTAAAATGGCGGGCAAATCGAAGACAAACGCCTTGAAGGCTATCGCTGAAAACAGCCCTATCAGACAATGGGTGCAGGCTAAGGGTGGTGTGAAAACCATGGCTCTACGTCTATCTGGTAATAGCCCCAATGATGTAATCACTGTATCCACCGACAAAACAAAAGTGGATGCTCCACTCAGCCCTACCCAATCTATTCTTACTGAGAAATCAAAGGTTAGGGGAGCTAGCACTGGAGCTAGTATCATGGATCAGTTACAACCTCACTCTTCTGCATCCACCCTGATATTTACCGGAGATAATACTGCTTCAGCTTCTGGGTTAACTGACTGCAGCAATACTAGCAATAGTGACAGCATTATTGGTGACATGTGTGATATGCCTAAGGCTAGTACTCCTGAGGTTTTAAGGACCCCACTAAGTGAATCTATTCAAGTAATGCACATGGGTGACAATACTTCATCCTCATCAACTGGGGCAACTGAATGGATACCGCAGGGTGAAGTGACTGCTTCTTTTCAGACAATTTTACACCTCTTAAACGAACAGAAACAAGAGGCTAAAACTCATTACCAGCAAATGAGAGAGGACAACAACAGAACTCAAATTTCTTTACAAGAGATGGCATGTAAATTGGGAGCATTGTCACAGGACGTAGAAGAATTGCAGCAGAGAGTGGCTGCTACGGAAGAGAGATCGCAAAGCTCTGAGGCAGAATTGAATAGGCATGATTCACAAATAACCCAGATGCAGGCCAAACTGGAGGATTTGGAAAATAGGAATAGAAAGCAGAATCTTCGTGTCTTTGGTATTGCGGAAGGAGCAGAGGGGGCAGATCCGAGGGCATACATTACCCATTTGTTTCAAAAGGCTTTTCCTGATCTCTCAGACTGGGACTGGGACTCACAGATCCAGCGTGCGCATCGTTTACCCTTATTCCAGAGAGATAAGAGCGGGAAATTTCCAAGACCTATTCTGATTTACATTGGCAACTTTCTGCTTCGACAGGCCATCTCTTTGAAAGCACGTCCTAATACCCCAGTCACTATTGAGTCAGTCACCTTCTTTGTGAGATCGGATTTAAGTAAACTGTCATTAGAGAAAAGATGGAAGCTAAAACAGTTTATAGATCCGATCAAAGAACTCGGATTTCAAGCTTATCTGCAAGAGCCTGCAAAGCTAAAAGTGATAAAAAATGGTCGTTCATATTTTTTTTGGGATGTAGATGAGGTTGAAAAAGCAATTACCTCCTGGAAAACTGGGAAATGATTGATTGAATTCAAGATTAATGTGAAGTAAATATTGGCGTAATAGAGGTGATATTTTTTTTTTTTTTTTTTTTCTCTTTCTAGCTTCTCATCACTTACAAAAATGTTTTGCAGGACAATAATTGAATGTTTATATGACATTGAAGAAACTAAATTAGAGGCAATGAGAATATGTGTAGGACTGTGTTGTACGGACTAACTATAAATACCTGGACCCGATTAGCGTTTTTTCCACCCACCTACTGCCAAGTGAACGGCAGTCAACAGGAAGGGGAGATCCACAGGTAAACACGGGGTGGGGGGAGGTAATATCAGAGTGTGGGGTGGGTTAAGGGAAGTTATGGTTTGGGGTAAAAATTGCATCAAAGGACACAAAAATGACAAAGAAAAAATTAAGATGATTTACAAGACACTGATTGTGATTATTTTTTTTGGTTACATAGGTTACATAGGGAAGGAAATATATAATTTAGAATGCATTTAATAAAGTGCTTAACCTGGAATGTTTCAGGATTAAACAATAAAATTAAGCGCCGTCTTGTCTATGAGGAACTTAGGATGTATAGTCCGCAAATAGTAGTTCTAACTGAAACACATATTGCCTATAAAGACAAAAAATTGATTAAACAATTAGGATTTGATCCAATAGTTTGCACGGAATTCAATGCTTCTATTAGGGGAGTAGCGATCTTAAAACATAAAGGGCTGAAATGTGAAATAATTAAGACTTTAACCGATAAAGCTGGCAGATGGGCGATAGCGCAGATAAAGATAGGAAATTTCAAACTTACAATATGTGGAGTCTATGCTTCTAATCAAGATGAGCCTATAATCTTTGACCAAATTAATATGGAATTACTGGGATGGAGGGGAGAGATAATTGTGCTAGGAGATTTTAATAGTATAATGAATTATAAACTGGATATCACAAGGAAAAATGCTTTTCAAAGGATGAGGAAAACTAGAGCTGCAATTATGGATCTGGCAGCAATTCATCTTTTAAAAGATGTATGGAGATCGTTAAATCCTGATATAGCTGGATACACTTTTTACTCTGCTGCTCATAAGGTGTGCTCACGCATTGATATGATATGGACCTCAGGCTTGATTCTTGATAAATGCAAATGTTCAATGGATATACATCCAAGGGTGACGTCTGATCATAACCCGATCTCTATAACATTTACACTTACAACTGAGGAAAAAACTGCTCGCTCCTTCTCTTTTCCACGTTACTTATTTTCTGACACCATGTTTATAAATCAGCTTAGGGAGCATATAAAGGAATTCATTGACATCAATAGACAATCAAGTTTACCATGGATAGTCTGGGACTCATGTAAAGCTAGCGTACGGGGATTTTCCCAACAATACATTTGGCGACAAAATAAAGAACTTCAAACTATTAATCAGCAAAGGTTAAATGAAATCAGGGATATTGAACTCCAGATATCTGATGCTATTTGTAACAATGCTTTAAACTTAGAAGACCTAAACTTCAAATTAATTGAGCTTAAAGCAGCAATTAAAAACCTTTTGAGGGATAAAAGCATTAATAAACTTAGAAAATATCATATGGAACAGTATGAAAATGGAGATAAAAGTGGGAAATTATTGGCTTACAAAGTTGCGGAAGATCGCTCCATTAATATGGTTAAAGAAATTAAAGGGGACAACAATTAATTATTTTGTGATCCAAAATCAATTTTACAACAGTTTGCTTCTTTCTACCAAACTCTTTATACACCGGAAGATGTTATCTTAGATGACTGTATTAATAATTATATTGATATTAATAAAGTCAATAACTTAGATTCAGACCAATCGGCTCAATTAGATGCCGAGATCACGCCTTTAGAAGTGAGGGGTGCAATTAAATCTCTTGCAATGGGTAAAGCGGTTGGGGAAGATCTTATTCCCTTGGAACTGTATAAATATTGCACTGAAGAATTACTACCACTATTTGTTGATGTGATCAGTGCTATTGGTAAAGGGCAACAAGCACCTAGATCATGGAATCTAACTCAAATTATTTTCTTTTTGAAAAAAGGTAAAGCACCACAAGAGAGGGGATCTTACAGGCCTATCTCTCTTATCAACAGCGATGCCAAAATCTTTGCTAAAATATTGGCTACTAGATTAGCTCCATATATGTCTCAACTTGTTTCTCCCCAACAACATGGATTCATTCCTAAACGTGACACCACAGCACATATTAACATGGCTATATCAGCTTTTGATGCGGCACAGATTAAACACACCCCACTCAGTATGATTTTATTAGACGCTGAAAAAGCATTTGACCGGGTGGGGTGGGGTTTTCTGTGGGCCGCATTACAGGCATTTGGTATTAAAGGAAAACATCTACGATGGATTCAATCTTTATATGATAATCCTATGGGTAAGATTTCATATATGGGAAAATGCTCTTCTTTGTTTTCCATTAAAAGAGGGACAAGGCAAGGGCGCCCTTTATCACCATTACTTTTTGCTCTTGCAATAGAGCCCTTTTTAATTGCTTTGCAACATCAAACATTAATCTGCCCTCTTTCTAATGGATTAGAGAAATTAGATATCACTGTATATGCTGACGATATCGCAGTTTTTACCCCAGATGTCGCTAAGACTATGAAAGGTATTTTAATAGAAGCTGGCATTTATGGCTCAGTTTCTGGCTACAAACTTAATACTACCAAAACCCAAGTTGTCATGAATTACCAATCTACTACCCCTGTCCCTGGAATTAGCAATATAGCCACCTACTTAGGTGTTAAAATTTGTGCAGATATTGATTCCATCATAGGATTAAATTAAGAACCTTTATTAAAAGAAACTGCCATGCAACTTAAGAAATGGCATAAACTTCCTATCAATATCATTGGTCGAATAAATTTAATAAAAATGAAAATCCTGCCTAAATTCTTGTATTTGTTTCGAACAATCCCTCTGCGGGTCAATAATTCCTTTTTCACCAGATTAGAAGGTATCATTGGCAGCTTTGTATGGGGGTATAAAAAGGCCCGGCGTGCTGTATCACTGCTTAAACTTCCCTTTAGTCAAGGAGGATTGCTATTTCCGGATTTCAAATTTTACTACTGGTCAGCATTTATGACTCGGATCTGCAGTTTGGCTGTTCTGGATAAATGTCTATATTTTCACAAGTTTCTACTAGGACTAGATGTCAATATGTTTGTGTATAGGATGAATGACCCCAATTATTTTAAAAGGGTTAAATTTAAGACCATAAGGGATACTGTGAGTATATGGCGATCTATTATGGCTAAATGCAATACTTCTCTTTTTCATAGTCAAACACCTTTATGGGGCAATCCCGGCTTTCTTACTATTTTTCATGACGCAGCCTGTCAAATGTTTTTAAACTCTGGTATTAGACTTCTGGGGGATCTATATGACCATCTTGGTTTTATGACTTTTGATAAATTGAAACTTTACTACAACCTACCAGAAATAGCTAGGTTTAAATACTATCAGATTAGAGATTACTTGGTGAAAAAAATAGAACTTACTACAGTCTCAGAATCTGAGATATGGGATTGCATTTATAGGGATGCTGATAAATCTATCATAAGTCTGGGCTATAAGCTCTTTTCTGATCTCAAGACCGGTGATGCTACCATTTTAACAGAGAAATGGAATAGGAAACTGGCCATGAGTATTCCTACAGATTTAATTGTTACATCATTTAAAAGCCTAAATACAACAGTTCAATCTTCCAGCTTAAAATTGCAGATGTTTAAAACAATCTGTCAATTATATTATACGCCTGAAAGGATACTTAAATGGGCAACGAATAACATTTATTCAGATAAAACGAAGTGCCCTAAATGTGATTTGAGTGGTGCGGACATTGTTCACATGGTTTTTACTTGCCCTCACCTCAAGGAATACTGGGAAGGAATAACTAAGGTTATTACTGAGTGGCTGGAGCAACCTTTCTCATTCTCAAATATTGATGTTTGCGTAGGCATCAGTGGGGGGGAAAGGTTTAAAGATCTGTTGAATGTCCTAATCACTTGTGGAAGGTTAATTGTTGCTAGAGCTTGGATTCAAAAGAACCCACCAACAGTTTTAGAATGGTGGAGTTTAGTAAAGGAGATTCATAGTATGGAAGCCGCTATTGCAGATTCAAGAGGAGTGCAGGCCAGACGGAAAATTGACAGAATATGGGGCCTACTCATTTCTTAGTAGTTGTGTCTCAAAATACAAGTTTATCGATTCTTAATTTTTTGCTCTGCACTGTTTAAATAATGCTATTTATATATTTATCTAAATGCAATTATGGAATATTTTCATATTTTTTATTTCTGTTTCTGTTTTCTTTCGTGAAAAAATGAATTGTTTATTGCCTATGTGATCCTTTGATGCAAATAAAAAAACTTTAAAAAAAAAAAAAAAGGAATTCGATATGTTTGCATTCTATATTTTGTCAACGATATTTTGGTAAGTCTATATTTTGGTATTCTATATTAAGTCCCCCAAGGACCGTCTCAGGCCTTCTATACCATTGGATTGGTGTTTTGGACACTTTGAACCCACAAGAGATACTTTAGGAAGAAGTTCTGGAATTTTGGAGAAGTTTGGATCAGTGTTTGGAAAAGCTCCACAAGGTGACCAACCCAACATCAAGGGGCCGATTCCGATCCGGTAAAATAACCGTCCGTACAATTCGCATCCGGAGCCATCTCCGTACGACTCGTACACACGCCGTACGAGCGGATGAGTACGATCCGGACCGGGGAATCAGAACGCGATCCGTACGGTCCACGTCAGGTAAGGGCGATTCGTACAGAAAAGTGCACAATCACATACACACTGTACTGCGCGTACACCACCATGACCGCAGGGGTACGCGCCGTACCCCTGCGATCATGGGGGGTATGCGCCGTAAAACCAAGCGTACATTGGATACGCACCGTACACCCAGCGTACATGGGGTATGGTGCGTACCCCATGTACGCTGGGTGTATGGTGTACGATGCGTTGTATCCCTGCAATCATGGGAGGTAAGCGCCGTACCTGGGGGGGGGGGGGGCGGTTCCGTACCTGTTTTGGCGCGAACTCTGCTTTTACAGCTGTTTTCAGCTCCTGTAGAAAAAGGGTCGTATGGTGCATACCCGACACGTATCGTACTTGCTGTGTCATATACACCAGCCGCCAACCGTACATATGTCGCGTACAGCGGGTTCCGAGTAAGAATCGTACGGAGATTAGAGTCGTACGGTCTCTGTACAATTCGTACGGAGTCCAGCTGCTAGTACAAATCATACTTCGTCATACATACGGGGGACCTTGCAGGGTACGAATCGTACGGGAAAAACGCTCCAAACGGCTATTCTGAGCGGTTTTTACCGGATCAGAATCGACCCCCAAGAGTTGAGCTGGCAAAATCGAAGCACGACGAAGCCTGGATTTCAGGTTTGTACCACTGAAAGCTCCGGAGCTGAAGACTTCAAGGAATAGACCAAGGACATGCGCTGGACCAAGCCAAAAGCTGTTGTGAATCTGGCCTGCTGGAGAGGCCCGCTCAATGTCGAAGGCACGATCCACATCAAACTTTGACTTTATCCCTTCCAAGGGCGACCATATGTCCCAAATTGGTGCTATTGTTTTTTAAACTCTAGAAGGTGTTCATTGTTGAAAATTCATAAATCCGGTTCCCTACATTGGTTTTTTGTCATTTTAGTGCATATTTGTTCACAGAAACATAATCTATTTTTAAAATTAATGTTCAATTTGTATTGTGTATTATGTCTTACTTATTTAATGTATTGGGGTTTCTAAATGCTTTGCACACCTGTCTCCTAAGTTAAGCCTGCCTGCTTGTTGCCAGCTACCAAGGGTTGGGCAAGGGAATAATTTAACGATAACTTGACAGAACCTTTTATTGTGTTTTGGCCTTATTACTAGTGATAGGTTCCTACTTATCACTACTAATAAACCACTGCCCAACAGAGATAAATCAGCAACAACATGACTAGCTATGAGTCATCTCACCATGTTGAAAGTTGAGGCTGGCATCTGTTGTCCTCAAGTAGCGGTAGATGAATAGCGAATATTGTAGTGAAAACCTCTAAGGTACTCTACATGTCAAAAAATTAACTTAATGAGTTTCAAGACTTATAACTAGTTGTATAGGTAATTAGGGAGAAAACATCAGCACCAGGCTACATTTAGAACAGCAATGTCAAACAAGTTTTTAGGGAAAATCGGTCTGTTGTAGTGATTGCCAGTGCTCCTTATTCGTGCTTGATGGACAATTCTATAGCTTTGAGGAGAGGTACTCAGTTCCATGAGAGGACCAGAATTTCCTTTGGTCCACATCTAGAGAGTTTCTCTCCAGTCAGTAATATGTTTTTGACATGTTTTTGGCACTTGTTACATTATCCTTAAAATGCAGGGAGATTGAACTTGGATCATGCGTTGGCTTTAGAGTCATTTTGAGAAACAGCGTCATGATCACTTCCTTTAGACATACTGACATTATATCATACTTAAAAAAGACTACTGCTATTGCATTTTATGTTCAAGACCACAAACTTTTTGACATTGTTAAAATACTTCAAAGGGGATGACTGCAAGGAGGTGGAGATTGGGGAACGTAGTTGCCTTAATAATAATTAGCATCTCAAGAATGTCTGGAATGTCTGAAGAAGACAGTTTTGAAAAGCTACTGGCTGGTATCTGAGATGTGGCTACTCAGCTTGTTGATGCTATGAGAGAGGATATGTTTTTGCTTTTCATATTGTCTTTTTTTTAAGAGGAATTACTGAAAATAGCGGAAAAACATGCAAAGGAATTGCTAGAGGTTTGGGCATGTGAGTTGCATTAGTTGAAATTGATTTTGAAGAGTCAGGCAGTATTTCTCTCTACTAATTTGATTGTAAGAGAAGATAAACCTTTATCTATGTCAGTTTTTTCTGCTAGGTCATCACTGCCTGCTCTTTAAATTCTTTAATGTTATTGTTAAGGCATTCATTGATCTGGTGAGATTTGGATGTTCTTATTTTTTATTTTGAGTATGGTCTGCTAATTCTGCACCGATATAGCAATGGCTTTATGCTTGTCAAGTAGTATTGCAGTTGGTTGGTTATTTCTGGTGTAGTTAAGAGTGGAAAAGACTTAATGGACAGAATCAGATCTGACATTAGACCAATAACTAAAGAGAAATTACGTTTTTATTGGGGACACACTTTCTAGGGAATGAAGAATATGAGAAATAATTTATTAGACAAAGAGATGGGTGAGGCCTTCATTTGTTTGATTTTTGTCTTGGCATTTGTGAAAAGACAAAGGAATGACCCTTGGATAATGTGGGTCTAATAATGTGAATTAAGAATTTTGCTTTGCAGAGCCTTCAATGAACAAAAATGCAATATTAATACTGTTTTCTGTGACCCGACTGTTAAAGGCTCTAATTGTGATGATTGTGTAGCTTCAATTGGAAAAGTTGGGGATCGTGCCAATATCATTGGGGCCCCTTCTCCTTTTGGGATCATGTTGGCAATTCCGAAGGGAGTCTAGTGTCCAGAGAACTACTAAATGCTCCCCATTAAGTTTTTTAAACAGCACTATTTCCCTTAATGAGCATGTGGTGCTTTGGAAAGAAAATGTTTTCAGGGGGGTGTGGCTTGTGGCTGAGGAAAATGTTAGTGCTTTTAAAGGCTCTATTGAAAGCCACCCTGCCTGGACTTGTGGAGAGGAATACTGGGGCATATGTGAAAAGAAATAGTGTGATAGAAGACCATAGAAAATCCTTACTCTAAATGGAGTGTCCATATCACAACTGTTGCATGAAATTTTCGAGGTCAAGGGAGTGACAGATACCCTTTGGTGCTGCACCCGTAGCTGAAGAAAAGTACACAACCTTCACAGAGATGCAACATTACCTGATGGCACACAGCACTGGGGATTTTGATGCTGCACTTCTGAGATTGGGGAGGTGCTATGTGACTGACGGGTTGAGTGAGAGCACATGGCAGTGTGGAACCGTCTGCCCTGCAATTGGGTAAACATCGTTTACAACGATGTTTTTACAACGTGGTACCTTTACCACGCGGCCGATACAACGCAAGTCGTTACCACGACTTGCGCTGGAGGGCGCTAAAGTATTAAAAATAGTTAATTTACTATCCCAACACCTTCCCTAGGGTCCACGGGGACTGGTGTTAGAATAGTAAATTATACTATTCAAAATCCGCACCCCCAACGCAAGTCGTGGTAACGACTTGCGTTGTCACGGCCGCGTGGTAAAGGTATGCGTTGTGACGGTACGCGTTGTACCGTCATACATCCCTGCAATTGGCCACACTTGCAGTATGAGGAGAGACTACAAGGTGTGCAGAACCTGGAGAGAGTGGACAGCACCTCCAGTGAGAGGTCTGGACATTGCTGTGTAGGTGGATCTGATGGACTATAAAGATGTGTCCCAAATTAACTTTACTAATTTAACATTCTTCATCACTAAAGATAGAGGACTTGGGAAACTAATGGTTTTGTGCAAGTATATGATTGTTTGTTATTCACAAATGGATTTAAGAGTAGTATCTTAACAAGACTTTCTATGTACAGAGACTCTGCACTAAATATATTACTCATAAAGTCCTTTCTGAATCACAAAGAATTGTAAACTTACACAAAAGTGCAAGTTTATCCCTGTGACTCTTTGAAAAAAAGATCTGGCACATATGTATGAAGCCAAATTGTGATTGCGAACGCAGAAATTCTAAGAATTTCAGCATTTGCGAACGCAATTTAGGTAGTGTGCAATGTAGCCCACAAAAACCCACTCACAAAATAAGGATTAGCAAAATTTGCGATTCCCTATTTTGCGAATGCATTTAAGGAATCCCAAATTGTCATTCCTTAAATGCCATGTAGGAAGCACCCAAGCTGTGAGATTTTGGCTTAAGGAATCGCAAATTACCACCAACTTCTGGTTGGTGGTAATTTCCGATTTCTTTGAAAAATTCACTTTTTTGCATTTTTCAAAGTGCCATGTGGCGCACATACATGCCCATAGGGCATGTATGTACGCCACATGTGCACACATGCTTATTTCAGGGGTGCAACAGGGTGCCTATTGACACCTTTGCAACCTTGAAATTGCATTCTCAATTTGTGATTTTCTAATTAGAATGGCAAATTGAGAATGTCTTCCCATTCATTCCTATGGGCCTTCTAGCCCATAGGGATGAATGGGAAGGTATTCCTTATTTGCGAATCTCAATTTGCGATTCGCAAATAAGGAATATGTAGGATTTGCAAAATATTGACGAAATCCTACATATATTGCATTTTGCGATTCTCTAATTGCGATTCCCTAAAAAGCACAATTTGCGAATCGCAAAACGTGTTTTTCATACATATGGCCCCAAATATTTATTTTGTGCTGAGGATTCACCGAGCATGAGAGCATCTATGTAATTTCCAGTCATTGAATATGTCAGCTTACACCGACCCCAAAGGGAACACGATAACCATCAGTGTCCCACTTTTAGACTCAGGGGGGGTATAAACATATGACATCGGGTTCATATAGTATTTTGACAAATCACTGTCGTTCACATACCATATTGACGGAGTTAACAAGTCAGTGAGAAGATCAGCTATCAATAGAATATGAAGGGGATGATTAGCTTGAGTTACTCCTAAATCATGATAAAGTGATTAGAGGAAACAGTTTCAAACTGGGGATAAAAACTTTTTTATAGGTTCATTGAATTCCATTGCCCTTCTGCTTGGGGATTCAGCCCCTACTTGACTTGTTCGAGGTACACCCAAACCCTCTATTAAATAGAATATGCATATTGGTGTTGGGTTTGGACTAAATTTAAGAAGAATTTAGAGGATAGAGTTGACCCTGATGCATGTCCTACCCTGCTACAGGATATAAAGCTACCATTGTAAATTACTGCAAAACTTCGAGATGATTCTCAATATCCTTGGCAGTCACAAAATTAGGAATAAGGAGTTCTTAGACTTTGGAAAACACCATTCATGCTCACTTGTGATATGGGGTGTAAGACATATGTGAATTTGCTATATATGAAAGGCTAATACACAAACTAAATGACCAAATGGGGAAGTCTGAAGAACAGTAGGGACATTTTTCTGAAATCCTGAATATTATGAAGATGAAGATTATGAAAGACACAAGTTTTGCTTCTAGTGTTTCAATAAGTGGAAGAATACTTCACACCAGTATGATACATGGACTAAAAAATAAAAAGTTGACGAGGGAAGTTAGGTTATTTTTTTCATTTAAATATTGACAATCATGTTTTCCCTCTTTCCACTCTCTCTACATGTGTGTGTGATTGATGAGCGCAATATTGGTTGTTTTATGTTCATTGAATGCTATACAAATGGTCTGCAAATTTATTTCTGAATAAAACAGAATAAAGAATTATTATAAGGAGAAAAAGTTTTCAATATGAAAGTACAAACACAGGCATGGTGGTCTCCTCTTTCTTGCAGGCCACCTTACTTATGTTTGCAGCAAATCGCAGGTGGTCACTAATTGTGACACGCTTAATTAAAATTCAAACCTACAAAAGGACACTGTTCCTACACCAAGGTGCAAATAAGTCACCCCCGCTTAAGGGTGCAAAAAGTCACCTGTGCATAAAACAGAAAGAAAAGGTGAACAAAGTAAAGGGGGAGAAGTGGCATCCTAGGTGAAAAAGGACCCCAATAATCATAAGGCAAGTTGTTCTGAGATCCCATGGGAAGGGTGATTTTGCAATGTGACCTGATTCGCAAAATCATAGTCTACTCGTAAAAAGCTGTGATCACTTTTGACCAACAGACTCTTGGCATATCAGGCACTTATGGCCTAAATTACATTTTTAGCAGAGGAATATTTAATCATAAATGTTACAGATATCCCGCCCACTGTATTACAATTACATATAATGCACTTGCAATATGGGAAGAGGGATATCCACCAAACTCTAACTCAGGCACTGGGTCCTGTAAGACAAAATACAAGCAGACTGACCTCCAAGTCCACAGAGATGTTGAGGGCACCAGGGTTGAAAACAGAAGACATTTGCTCAAGCAAAGTGGCAAGTATCAAGATTGTAACCTCAGGTTGACAGGTTGATTTTGCTCATTCACCTTGTCACAAGATATGCTACCTCTATTTTCAGTGAGTAGATACTTGGGGGTCCATTAGGATGTCGGGCGGATTTCCTCAGCCAGGCTGGCGGTAGCCACCGCCAGCCTGGCGGAGGAAATCTGCCCGACATCCACAGCCCAATTCCCCCCCGCCATATTAGTATGGCGGGGTGGACCGCGGCGGTGAGAAACACCGCCCGCATGTTTTCCGCCACGGTCGCCTTGCGGGGGCCCGTTGCGGGCCCCCTGGGAGTCCCTGGCTTGGGGGTTGCACATGGGGGGTATCCCCCGCATTTCAAAGTGCAACATGGCAGGCACCGCGCGATGCCTGTCATGTTGCACCTTGAAAAGCAAAACGTGCACTTTTCACATGGCGGCGGGCGGAGATTTCTGCTCCGCCTGACGCAATTGCAACCATACAGGATGCGCCCGCCTGTGTGGTGGGCGCATCCTAATGCCCTGATCGGGACCCCCGCACTTATGGCGGGCGGTCCCGGGTCCTGATATGATGGCGGGCGGACTAAGTCCGCCCGTCATCATAATGGGCCCCAAATATCCATTAATTACCTAAAGTGGAACTAGCTTGTCTATGTATCATTTACAGACAGACTAATTTGGCAATACTACTGAATAGAATGACTACACAGAGGCACTGATTCAATAAATTCCTTTTAGTTTCGGTGATACGACCTGACAAGATGCATTTTGACGCAACCACACATCACATACAAACAAGTGCGCACACAGGCTGGAACTCATGAAGAACACCATTATCATACATTTTGGATACATATGCAAGTAATATTTGAAAAGTTATAGGACAGGAATGAGAAACTCAAACAGCATTGGAGGCTTCTTCAATGTGGCAATTAAATTACAGTGAGGCTTAATTAAAGGTAAAGAAGACTGTGTGGTTGCTAGAAGGTAACCGCTGAGTAACTGGTCTGAAGATTTAATTTCTGGACTGGGAGATAAAAAAAACGAATGGAACATTTTACTTTTATTTCAAACTCACGTGTCTCATGCTATAGGGTACAGTACCAAGGTTGGGGTTACAGTAAGGTAACCAACCATCCATAAATTTCACAGACCATCTGTAATTTGGATCTCACGTCCCTTGTCAGTGATGATCCCTTTTACGGACGCCTTTTGTCCGTAATTTTGGCCATTGCAGGGAACAGCACTGTTCCCCTGCATGAAGCCTCCTCTCCCCGATGGGGCCGCTTCACGCTCCTCCCCGGAGTACGAGAGCAGCCCCACCCGCCGTTTGTCATTCTGTATGTCTGCTGATGATTGCCACATTCAGAATGACAATGGGCCAATCTGGGCTGCAAAGCATGTGGTGGGCCTCTTCCAGCCTCGGGCTACGGCAGGGCATTCTGTGAGAGGGAGGAAATGTGCAAAAATACCAATGCTGCTAGGTGAGAATCCAGTTCAAGAAAAGAAGCTGGTGAAAGAAGTTAAAAAGAAGGAGCTAGAGTTCTTTCACAGTCTCGTCATTTTAGAACTGATGTATTGTTTTTTATAATATTCAACAAAGCCATGGTTGCTGCTTTTTCATGTCATGTAACCAACAACCATTGACACAGCCAACAGTTCTGGCTTGTTGCAGATCTAACGTTACTTGATGTGTTATATATCTGGATACAATGATAGAAGAGGAAAAATATCCGTAGGGCAGTAAACCACACTAAGCGCAGATTTTTAATTGAGGTGTTTTAAGCCACGCACTTAATTACATCAAACACCCCCTTTGGAGAGATCTCTTAGTTTTTTCATCCCACTTGAAGCCCTGGATACCACACCATGACACAGTCACATCATGGCCTGACACTGTGCTTCATGCATGACTCATGACTTCCACTTTTCAGAATGCCTATATGTAGGCGCATTGTGAACCCTACCCCCACCCCACTCCTTGCTTTAGGAACTACAGCAAGGGTGAATTTCTTAAGTTCAAGGTAAGTTTATTAACAAAAATCAGATAACAATATGTATGAGGGAATTACAAAATTAATAAGATAGAACATACAGTACAGCAATTAAAATTAGCAAGCATGTAAACCAATAAAGAAAAATACAACAATATGGCATAAAAGACATATAGTAAATAATGAGGAATTACACTGATATAAAATGGGCAATGAATTTCTGGATGGGCCTCTTCAGTCTGCAACTCTCCAGACAAAGGCTCAGCTCATAATTATTATGAAAAGGTAGGTGAATGAGTAAGTAAAGGGATGGGTGGATGGCTGGAAGGATTAGTGAAAGGATGAATGGATGAATGAAAGGGTGAATGGATGGATAATGAGAGGATGGATGGATGATTGAGTGGAAGGATGGATGAGAGAAAAAGTAAATAGACGAGTGAATGTATGTATGGGTGGAAGACTAGATGAATGGTTAAATGGGTGGATGGATGAGTGAAAGAGTGGATGATGGGCGAGTTAATGGGATGATTGATGAATGAAATAATAAATGGATTGATGAATTGATAAGTGAAAGGGTGAATGGAGGAACGGATGAGTGAAAGGGCGGATATAAGGATGGATGAGTGAGTGAAAGGATAGATAGATGAGTGATAGGTTCAATGGATGGTTTCATGAGTGAATGAGTTGATAGATGGGTGGGTGTATGGATGGAAGGAAGGATGACTAAGTGAAAGGGTCGAGGGAGTGAGAAAGGGAGGATGGATGGACGACTGAAAGGGTGAATGGGTGGAAGGATGAGTGACTGAGTGGATGGATGAGTAAGTGAAAGGATGGCAGGATGTGTAAAAGGGTAAAGAGCTCGATGGACTAATGAATGGGTGGATGGGGGGAAGAGTGTATGGATGAGTGTATGGATGGATAGGTTGAAAGGGTGGATTGATGGATAATGGATGGATGAGTGAAAGGGTGGATGAATGAAATGATGGATGGAAGGATACAAGATGGATAGGTTTGCAAATGGTCAAATATGTTTGAATATGGATGGGCTTACTTATATACTATTGCACAACCTCCTCAGATGTGTCTGTAAAAGTTACCTTTTGTCCCAAATTTTTGTCCTGAATTTTGACCCTTTGTCCTGAATTTTTGTCCTGAATTTTGACCCTTTGTCCTGAATTTCTACACTCACCATCCTTAATTTGCACCAATGCCAGTTGGTCACTTTATGTTACAGCTCATTTCGGACGAACCATTTGACACCAGAGTGGAGATTTAAATTTAGCTCAAGAGGCGGTAGAAATCAATGTGAACTTAGTGGTTCTGAAGCAATATCCTGAACATCTGTGTGCAGGCTCAGAAGAGGTCGAAGTACCAAGGTATTCTGAAAAAGTGGTGTCTGCAACATGAACATTAACTTGTTAAATATGTACAAGACAGAATAGGAACTGCACACTGCACTCCTAAGGAACACAGAGAAGTGGGGTATCGTGCAGCAGAGCTTAGATGCCAGCAGCTTACACCTTAACTCGTAGATTTTCTGAGTTAATATATTTGCTGCGGAAAACATAATATCAATAAAACTGGCATGTGGATGCCATTCTCAGCCTACACACACTTATCAGGGGTATCACGATGGACTTCGCTGGATCAATCCAGAGCCAAGCGCTTGGTTTTAAGTACCTGCAGTGAGTAAAGTGAAATCATTTCACCAGAGATCCCTCTGAGTTATGCCTTGATCTATGGACACTGCAGCTTGGAAACAGCAGGTGTTGTCTCTTTCTGTTTCTGAGCTGTGCTTTCCAAATTAATGCACTGACTTTAAGAAATATTGTGTAAAATGAATGTACCTTGCGCACTGCAGATACTGTTTCGCTGAGACAAAGAAGCCCCTCGTGATACATCCTCAGGACTTTGTCCGCCCGTCATCCTAGCGGGGATTGGGACCACCTGCCATAAGGGCGAGGGTCCCGTGGGGGGTATTAGGATGTGCCCGCGGGCATTAATGCATTTCCATAGACAAAGCGGCATGCACAGCGCGGTGCCTGCCGCTTTGTCTATGCAAATGCATGGGGGTACCACAGGTACCTACAGTGTGTATCCCCACCTCTCCTTCACTCTGGGGGCCCGCAGGGGGTCCCCGGAGTGAAGACCGCATGCCTTTCCGTGGCGGCATCGCCGCCGCGGAGAGGCATCTAAAGAAGCCTATCATAATATTGCTGGCGGGGTCTGCTGGCGGTGTCTGTGAGACACCGCCACCATATTAAACCTTTTCCGCCCTTGCGGCAAGGCAACCCGGGCAGAAAAGCGGCGGACGGTCTTTCAGTCCGCCGCGGTCTCCCCCGCCATCCTAATATGGCAGGGGGGAATTTAGGTGTGCAATCCGCCTGGCAGGCTAGCGGTGGTTATCGCCAGTCTGGTGGGGGCAATCCGCCCGCCATCCTAATGGGCCCCTAAGTGTCATAATTACAAGAGCCTTTGTGTTGCTCTCGCACCATGCAACATGGTGCAAGAGCGGTGCAACTTCAAATTTAGATTTTTTAAGCCACACAAGGCCACCTTCCGTGGCCCTGAGCGGCTTCATAAATCATAAGTAATGCAAGGCAGCGCAAATCGCTGCGTTGCATTAATCTGTGCCAGGGTGGCGTTTCCATGGGCATCGCATGGATATTCCCACGCAACTCACACAGTTTCTTCTGCATTCCTAGATTTACTAGAAGTGGTACACCTGGGAATGTGCCAAAAAGATACACCTAACCAGGTGAGGCGTAACTAGGAAAAACATATTTTTTCTCCTCATTTTTCCTCTGTGTGCTGCTTTCTGCTGCACACAGAAAAAGAGGAAAACGCCATAGGGGATTGTTTTTGTGTAGGAAGGTGCGCCTTCCTCCACGAAAACAATCCTGCATGCAACGCAGGCACCCTTGCACCATAGTTCTAGGGTGCCTGCCTTGGCATTAGGCAGCCAAAAGGGCACCAGCACAGAGGAAAAGGCAGGAATGCACCATATTGACTTAAATACGGTGTATTCCTTCCCTTTTCCTGTCAAGCAGTGCATCGCAGCAAAAGGACTTTCTTGGCTGCACTGCGTGACTTGGCCATAAATATGGCCCTTAATATTTCATATGGCTGAATGCAGTTGCTAAAATATTCAGACAAGTTCCTTTTCCTGAGCATCACATCTCTTTGTATGAACAGTGTCAAAGGTGCTGAAATGTGGTCTATAACAGGAAACTCATTGCTACTTTAGAATTCATGGGAAGAAACGTTAACGGTTTGACTGCCTTACTTATGGCGTCAAAGTAATACTGAAGGAGCGGCTGCTGTTCTGTGCTGAATGAGGTTGAACTGCTGAAGACTTATCTCCTGACATACACAATCAGCTTCCACAGAGCATTTAAAATACACTATTTCCTGTATTCAACTCCTTATAGTCAGGATTTTAGGGAGCTATTTTCAATATTTGCTTTTCAGGATTGCACTCACTATGTTGAGTTGATTTAATGGCACTGTAAAGTTTCACATTTCAAATTTGCATTCACTGTGTTCAGTTTATTGACACTGGATGACTCAGTGATAACGAAAATATCTGGATTTTGTTGCAACCACTCAATGGGAGTATCGAATCACATAACACAGATATTGAATCGAAATATTATCATACTCATATTGCATACCAGTCTTTTTTTAAATAGGTTTATTTTTTTAATTCAAATATATTTACTGCTTAGTTAAAAAGAAATACTTGTGCAATACAGTAGAAATACATAGTTATAGAAGCAAATATATAATAATGAAGCTTTAAAAAGAACTACATGACAAAGAGCGACTGGACTGGGATAAAACGATGTCACAGGTATAATATAAAAAAGATCAGATAGATGCGAGAACAGATAACAGGTATTATACATTTATCAAATATTAAGTATAAGTCCCAAGAATCTGAGACAGATGGAGCGTCTACATATATCCCAACAAAGTCATGTGTGAGTTTGTATTGCTTAATATATGAGATACATCAACAATAAACAGATTTAAAAAAAGAGACTGACAATGAGTTAAGAGGAGTAAAATTCACGAAAAACCAAACAAACCGCCCGATTCATGAACCTAAATTGCACTAGCAAGGGGCCGGATTCTGAGAATCCGGCCCTTTGCGAGAGTGATTTTTGCATTTGGGATTCAGCATCCCAAATGCAAAAATCGCTAATTGCGATGTCGCAAATGTGCGAGGAATTACATTTAAGGAATCTCTATTAGAGATTCCTTAAATGCAATTCAACATCCAATTTAAATTTGCGAATTCGCAATTTCTTACCGCAATTTACCGCGAGGTCAGACCTCGCGGTAAATTGCGAAAACTCAGAAAAATGCATTTAAATGCATTTTTCTGAGTTGCATGTTACACACACACATGTCCTTTGGACATGTGTGTGTGCAACACCTGTGTGAAATTTCATTTGAGGGGTGCTACAGGGTGTCCTGTGGACACCCCTGGCACCCTTCAAATCGCAATCCTATTTGCGATTAGCTAATTGCTAATCGCAAATAAGGAATACTCCCCATTCATTCCTATGGGCCTTTTGGCCCATAGGAATGAATGGCGAGTTATTCCTTATTTGCGATTAGCAATTTGCTAATCGCAAATAAGGAATCAGTAGGAATCGCATTTTATTATGCGATTCCTACATGATTACCGTTTTGCGAGTCCTTAATAGCGAATCGCTATGATTCGCTATTAGGGGCTCGCAAAACGGCCCGTTGATGAATCAGGCTGAAAATGATTTTTTATACCTTAATGGTTACATTGAGACAGTCAAAATGAATAGGTAGAAACTTTGTAGTTATAGGTTCATTTTAAAGTCAGTGGGCCCGATTCACAGAACGAACGTAAGACTCAATCCTAAACTTACTACTATTTTGGAATTCACAGAATGCACTTACTACTTTTGGCATTCACAGAATGAACTTACTCATTTCGGTATTCACAGAAGTTAGTAGTCCTAACTTTAGGACTCCTAAATGCCTTCTGTGAATACCGAAAGTCTTAAAGTTAGGATTGTTCTCAGTTTAGGAGTAGAAAAGTTAGGACTACTAACTTTAGGACTCCTAAATGCCTTCTGTGAATACTGAAATCTTAAAATTAGGATTTTTCTCAGTTTAGGAGTCCTAAAGTTAGGAGTCTTAACTTTACTACTACTAAATTGAGAAAAATCCTAATTTTAAGACTTTCGGTATTCACAGAAGGCATTTAGGAGTCCTAAAGTTAGGAGTCCTAACTTTACTACTCTAAACTGGGGTGGCAGAGTGGGCTGAAGAACGGTGATAGATTAAACCCAGATCTTTTGACTGGGTGTGAGTGTTTGATTGATTCAGATGCTCCTTCCATCACCACCCCCTTTTGTACCGCTTTTGGCCGCCATAAGTGTGGCAGGGTATGCTCAGACGTGAGTCCCTTGCTCACTTTGCCACTGGATTCAAGCAAGCCGGGCTGAAGACGGCTGGAATGCCAGAAACTGGTCCTCGGAAGCTTGTTTCCGGTACAGGGAAGGCATTGCTTGGCAGTTCGGGCTGGACTGTTCCCATGAGGCACAGGATCAGACTGATTTGCATATAGCCATGTCTGAACTGGGGTGGCAGAGTTGGCTAAAGAACGGTGATGGATTAAACACAGAACATTTGACTTGGTGTGAGTGTTTGATTGATTCAGATGCTCCTTCCCTCACCACCCCCTTTTGTACCACTTTTGGCCACCATAAGTGTGGCAGGGTATGCTCAGACGTGAGTCCCTTGCTCACTTTGCCACTGGATTCAAGCAAGCCGGGCTGAAGACGGCTGGAATGCCAGAAACCGGTCCTCTGAAGCTTGTTTCCAGTCCAGGGATGGCATGGCTTGGCAGTTCGGGCTGGACTGTTCCCATGAGGCACAGGGTCAGACTGATTTGCATATAGCCATGTCTAAACTGGGGTGGCATTATAAAGGGGGGGTAGAACCCAAGCAGTCACGGGGACCTGGGCGTCAAGTAGTAAATGTATAGAAGGGTCCCCGTGGAAGGGAAATTCTTTCTGCACAAACAATAAAAAAAATTTTAAACAAGAACTGAGATGGTACTCAAAGGACAGGGATGTTGTCATTTATTCAACAACAACATGTTTAACAATTTAAAGCGATATTTGTAATCATTTATAGATGAAAACGAGAAATCGAAAAATTTGAAAGGGCCCCAAGGGGGTGGAAAGAGGGATGTGCTCAAAGGTTGTGTGAAGGGTTATAAAGATAGTACACAGATTTAAACATACTGTACATATACACAATCAACAAGGAATTGCAAATTATTCCAAAAAACCAAAACGGCCTACATCAATTAAGGCAAAAGTTGGGCAAATTTAACAAAAAGGTGGGGCATTCCACGGTCACGTGTACAAATCAATCGAGTACTGGAAATGTGCCGGATGTCCCAAGGTAAAGAGGTGTCGACGTTTCTACCCCTATTTCTAGGATCAATTTATTCCTTTGCCGGGGTCTTCATCAGGACCGTTGTAGAAGGGAAAGGGACGAGGAGGGGCCGTCCTATCTGAAAAATGAAAACCCGTGTCAGGGGATGGAGTATCAATTAATAAAAACCTAAACAGTCGTTAGTACTGTGCACCAGGGAGGTGACATTAGTTAAAAGCAAAATGAAAGCCATGGAGTCCGGGTCGTGAGACCTCTAGACAAGGGGACCAAAAGCTGAATATGCGATTAATCCATAAACACGCTTGTGAAATTAATTATAACAATACATCAGGGGCACATTAGCCAGGACATAGAGGTGTCCGCTCGGAATGGGGAACCCATTAGCAGTACTTTTAGTGATACAGGCTTCAGGTGAGCTCTAGATCACATGTGGGCGTTTAAACAGAGGGGGTTCTAAATGCGTATTGTAGTGCAAGGGCACGGTAACTAAATAAAGAGAGCTGTAAGCAATTACCTGTGGTAGAATAAGACACACTCTGAAAAATTCAAAAGTGTGGGCTGCCTGTTTCAGACAATTATGCTGCTGGGCACGTCTTAAATAAAGCGTCTAAGTAAAACATGAAGTTCGCATTAGTCAGAGTAAACACAAGGGGAACTTATTTGATTAGACCAGTTCAAAAAAGGGAAAAGGGGTTACCTCAGTGTATTAGGCTGCACTGTTGCAGGGAGGCTTAGGCGCTGTGTTATATTCAATAAACTGTAAATAAAAAATATATGCATTAATTGTGACATAACCGCAACGCGGAGGTCTGACAAGCAGACTCCACAGTCACGTATGTCCATACCTTAAACGGGTCCGTACAGTGCCTAACGGACTGGGGAGCTGGACGATGGTTTAGGCAATTTGCCGATCGGCTCCGTTTGGTCGCGAAGGGAACCTGAAATAATTATGGGCGCTCATAAGTCACTCGGAATTGAGACTACAGACAGCCAAGAGAAGCTGGACCAAAGGGTTCTCCACTTACTTCAAACGCAGACTGCGAGGCAGCAGAGCGTCTTGCTGCAATCGTATCACCGTATGTTGTCCACCACTAAGCGAAGCAGCTGGGCTTCTCGCGTTCGGACACAAACTCCGCCGACCACTACGCGGAGTTTGGGGGCGGGGCTTGCGGTGTGACGTGAGTTGGGAGGGTAATAGAGGAAAGACTCGGGTATAGTAGGAAACCTCGATAACTTATGTGTGGAAGACAGCCCTTTTGCAAAAATTTAACATGTTGTAGCTCATACCTCTAATTAAAGCTATGCAAAGCTGCCGTCCTGTTCATTTAGGCCATTTTTAATGGAGTCCAGGAGAGACATCCATTTGCATTCTCGTACATTTAGCACCACAGCTAGGTTAGGTAGAATGCAAATGGATGTCTCTCCTGGACTCCATTAAAAATGGCCTAAATGAACAGGACGGCAGCTTTGCACAGCTAGCCGCCCTGAGGTGAATAATTAATTCATTGCCATAAATATCCCACACGAATACTTTCCAGATACCCTATGGGTGATCCCCATTCATTTTAACTATTTGATATATGCATGTAACTCGTCTACACTATCCTGCGAGACAGGTGCACGAGTATTTTCCAAAAAGCGTAGACAGCATATCAAATGTTAACATGCAGTGCTTGTCTAATATGCTCACATTTAATTTTATCAATTTGATATATGCATGTTACTCGACTACACTATCCTGTGAGACAGGTGCACGAGTATTTACCATAAAGGGTAGACAGCATATCAAATGTTAACATGCAGTGCTTGTATAATGTGATCTCATTTCTCCTCAATAACTCTCACTTAATTGACATCTTTTAAATAGAATGACCCTGGTGAGTATTCGCCTTCACTCCCTTGCATGGGCTGTGCGCGAGTCCATTCTAACTGTGTAATTTTATTTTACTCGCCCAAATGGGCTGGATGCAAGTGTACGGTCTCTGAATTATTTCTTTAACTAATTCTTTAATTACTCTCCACTCGCCTTCACTCCCTTGCATGGGCTGTGCGCGAGTCCATTCTAACTGTGTAATTTTATTTTACTCGCCCAAATGGGCTGGATGCAAGTGTACTGTCTCTGAATTATTCATTTCTCTAAATAATTCTTTAATTAGAGGTATGAGCTACAACATGTTAAATTTTTGCAAAAGGGCTGTCTTCCACACATAAGTTATCGAGGTTTCCTACTATACCCGAGTCTTTCCTCTATTACCCTCCCAACTCACGTCACACCGCAAGCCCCGCCCCCAAACTCCGCGTAGTGGTCGGCGGAGTTTGTGTCCGAACGCGAGAAGCCCAGCTGCTTCGCTTAGTGGTGGACAACATACGGTGATACGATTGCAGCAAGACGCTCTGCTGCCTCGCAGTCTGCGTTTGAAGTAAGTGGAGAACCCTTTGGTCCCGCTTCTCTTGGCTGTCTGTAGTCTCAATTCCGAGTGACTTATGAGCGCCCATAATTATTTCAGGTTCCCTTCGCGACCAAACGGAGCCGATCGGCAAATTGCCTAAACCATCGTCCAGCTCCCCAGTCCGTTAGGCACTGTACGGACCCGTTTAAGGTATGGACATACGTGACTGTGGAGTCTGCTTGTCAGACCTCCGCGTTGCGGTTATGTCACAATTAATGCATATATTTTTTATTTACAGTTTATTGAATATAACACAGCGCCTAAGCCTCCCTGCAACAGTGCAGCCTAATACACTGAGGTAACCCCTTTTCCCTTTTTTGAACTGGTCTAATCAAATAAGTTCCCCTTGTGTTTACTCTGACTAATGCGAACTTCATGTTTTACTTAGACGCTTTATTTAAGACGTGCCCAGCAGCATAATTGTCTGAAACAGGCAGCCCACACTTTTGAATTTTTCAGAGTGTGTCTTATTCTACCACAGGTAATTGCTTACAGCTCTCTTTATTTAGTTACCGTGCCCTTGCACTACAATACGCATTTAGAACCCCCTCTGTTTAAACGCCCACATGTGATCTAGAGCTCACCTGAAGCCTGTATCACTAAAAGTACTGCTAATGGGTTCCCCATTCCGAGCGGACACCTCTATGTCCTGGCTAATGTGCCCCTGATGTATTGTTATAATTAATTTCACAAGCGTGTTTATGGATTAATCGCATATTCAGCTTTTGGTCCCCTTGTCTAGAGGTCTCACGACCCGGACTCCATGGCTTTCATTTTGCTTTTAACTAATGTCACCTCCCTGGTGCACAGTACTAACGACTGTTTAGGTTTTTATTAATTGATACTCCATCCCCTGACACGGGTTTTCATTTTTCAGATAGGACGGCCCCTCCTCGTCCCTTTCCCTTCTACAACGGTCCTGATGAAGACCCCGGCAAAGGAATAAATTGATCCTAGAAATAGGGGTCGAAACGTCGACACCTCTTTACCTTGGGACATCCGGCACATTTCCAGTACTCGATTGATTTGTACACGTGACCGTGGAATGCCCCACCTTTTTGTTAAATTTGCCCAACTTTTGCCTTAATTGATGTAGGCCGTTTTGGTTTTTTGGAATAATTTGCAATTCCTTGTTGATTGTGTATATGTACAGTATGTTTAAATCTGTGTACTATCTTTATAACCCTTCACACAACCTTTGAGCACATCCCTCTTTCCCCCCCCCTTGGGGCCCTTTCAAATTTTTCGATTTCTCGTTTTCATCTATAAATGATTACAAATATCGCTTTAAATTGTTAAACATGTTGTTGTTGAATAAATGACAACATCCCTGTCCTTTGAGTACCATCTCAGTTCTTGTTTAAAAAATTTTTTATTGTTTGTGCAGAAAGAATTTCCCTTCCACGGGGACCCTTCTATACATTTACTAAACTGGGGTGGCAGCGTGGGCTAAAGAACGGTGATGGATTAAACCCAGATCTTTTGACTGGGTGTGAGTGTTTGATTGAATCAGATGCTCCGTCCATCACCACCCCCTTTTGTACCGCTTTTGGCCGCCATAAGTGTGGCAGGTTATGCTCAGACGTGAGTCCCTTGCTCACTTTGCCACTGAGTTCAAGCAAGCCAGGCTGAAGACAGCTGGAAGGCCAGAAACCGGTCCTCGGAAGCTTGTTTCCGGTACAGGGAAGGCATTGTTTGGCAGTTCGGGCTGGACTGTTCCCATGAGGCACAGGGTCAGACTGATTTGCATATAGCCATGTCTGAACTGGGGTGGCAGAGTTGGCTAAAGAACGGTGATGGATTAAACACAGAACATTTGACTTGGTGTGAGTGTTTGATTGATTAAGATGCTCCTTCCATCACCACCCCCTTTTGTACCACTTTTGGCCGCCATAAGTGTGGCAGGGTATGCTCAGACGTGAGTCCCTTGCTCACTTTGCCACTGGATTCAAGCAAGCCGGGCTGAAGACGGCTGGAATGCCAGAAACCGGTCCTCTGAAGCTGGGTTCCGGTCCAGGGAAGGCATGGCTTGGCAGTTCGGGCTGGACTGTTCCCATGAGGCACATGGTCAGACTGATTTGCATATAGCCATGTCTGAACTGGGGTGGCAGAGTGGGCTAAAGAACGGTGATGGATTAAACCCAGATCTTTTGACTGGGTGTGAGTGTTTGATTGAATCAGATGCTCCGTCCATCACCACCCCCTTTTGTACCGCTTTTGGCCGTCATAAGTGTGGCAGGGTATGCTCAGACGTGAGTCCCTTGCTCACTTTGCCACTGGATTCAAGCAAGCCAGGTTGAAGACAGCTGGAATGCCAGAAACCGGTCCTCGGAAGCTTGTTTCCGGTCCAGGGAAGACATAGCTTTTTACTCGTATTTGCACGCCTCTTAATGGGGGGTCTTAAGGCAGTTATCTGTGCAGCATCAGGGCTCTGCCTTTGGGACAAAAGAAATCCAATGGAAGGCGCCAAGTGAGGCAGGACATTGCCAAATCGCAATCAAGGAAATGCATAAAAAGAAATTACGTTTCCATCCATAAAACCATCACCTGGAAGAACATCCCCTTCACTGTCAGGGCCCCTCCTGCACATCAGAAATGAACTAATGAGACACCTCTACCGGCACTACTACATCCCTAGAATGTAGGAACCTGTTTCCTCCTGAATATTGTAAATTGTTTATAAATTGCAAATGAAAGTTCATGGCCGTGGGACGTCCACCCCTTGCTCTACGGATAGGTGGCAAATCTGGTTGGACTGCAAAAAGTTCTGAGCGGTTTGAGACTATCTGTGCTAGATCAGTTATTCGATGTCTCTAATGAACTCTCCTTGACAACTATGGAGCATATTAACAAGACGGCGCTATAAAATTATCGCCGCTTTTGCGGCCGTTTTTGTTCGAAAAGCGACGATAATGTTATCGCCTTATCAGCAAAGACACGCTATTGCGTGTTTTGCTGACATAGTGCCCGTTTCCAGCATGCCAATCTTTGCATCGCTAATGAGATGCAAAGTAGGCGTGGCTGTGAAACCAAGCAGGGAAAATATTGCAAAGGCAGCTTCGCGATATTAACAAGGAAGTGTAGCGATTATTTAAATCGCATTCAGTATGCCTTAACGCAGGAATTTAACGTCTGTTAAATTCCTGACTTAGACATATATAATATATTGTGTGGATTCTGTGGCTGAGACCACGGGCCCTATCATCTAGGATATCGCCGTTTTCCACCATGGACAAATTGCGATATGCACACTATCTCAGGAATTTTTATAGCCTCCGTGATGCGGGTTGTTGATAACGCGCTAACCGGGTGATAAATTCCAGAGATAGCCGGCGATAAATATGCAAGCACTAAGCGCGCTTTGCGGTATTTATGACAGGTCCTTGTGAATACGCCCCTATGTTTTATTTTACCATAAACAATATCATAATGTCCGTATTAAGCTGGAGAGTTAAAATGCATAATGATCTTATCAACGTGCTCTTCTCCACCCAATCTCATCACAGTTACCATTTCTCCCAACTGCAAGCAATAGTCCATTTTATTGCTCTACCACGAGTTTTACACCTAGTATTACTCTGCTTTCCTCGACTATCTCCAATAGATCTCCTGTCAAGTGAACTTCCCTTTGTGAATGACCATTCTTCTCATCCTCTTCACTTATGTTTTCTGTAAATGTACCACTTTATTGCCGACAGCAGCATACTATGGGATGCTGCATCTACAACTTTTTACTCCGAGGGATTTTTCACAAAAACCTTCGTCATGATTGAACTTTGCATGATGTGCCCACTGCTCTTCATGCGCTGGTTTGTATTACAGAAGAGGCTGAAAGAAGCTGTTCTGAATCCAGTGATGCACTCGGGACACATTCCTCTAATTTTCCTTGTCAGTCAATCCCAGAATAGAATATGACATTATCAGGGGGACTGGAAAACCCAAAAGATCCACAGGGGGCCCCGCCCATGTACGCACCCCCTCAATTTTTAATTAATTATCCAATAAAGCAAGGCCACTGTACTCTTGAATGTATAATTAAGGCCTTAGGGTTTTTTTTGGCAAAATGTGCCCTTACACACTGGCCCTGGGAATATATAATTAAACTGACAGGGACTCTTTTCCTCTGCGGAGTTGAAGAAGGAGAAGGGATGTGGTTGCTGTGGCATACTGTCACAGAATTGTCTGAGGCTTGTATCAGGCCACACTAAAGGTGTGCATATGCTGCTATAGCATAATAATCACTTGAAAGAATGCGGAGTGGTGGGTTCATGTACATTAATGAGATGCATATCCTATGATTTTGAATAGTGCAGTAAAACCATTGTTTACGACAGTGGCATAACAATAGCACCGCAGCGCCCATGGTTTGAGGAGGCCTCCGAACTACAAGGGGCACCAGCCAGCACTGCGCACAGGTAGCAGGGCCCCTGGCTGTAAAGCTCCAGAGCCTGGGAAAGGGTGGGGGGGGGGGCTCTGTGATCTGTGCAGGAGGGCCCCTTCAAGTTTCCTTACACCTCAGGTCTAGGTTATGGAGGGCAAGATCCATGCACATTGTCAATACACCCTGATACATACAGATTTGATGAACCCAAATAGAAGTCATTTACATGGTCAATGAATAGCCTGAAAATCTGGCATGATTCCAGGCCTCATAGGATCTGATTTAGCCTTCCCTTGTTCTAGACTTATATTAGAGATAATGTGCCACAGCACATCACTAGGTGAATCTGTAGGACAGGGGGCGGTAACTAGTGTGTTGGAGATTCGTAATAGAGACTTGGAACCTTCCCAAGGGAGTATACTAAAGTCCCCCATCGTTAGGGGGTTGCACTCACTTCACCCCAGAGTCAATCCGACAGTATCCCAATACCTCCAGCCCCGTGTGTCCCTAACACTACTTCTATTTTGCAGCCCACTCTGGAAGTTCCTGTACATCGTCACGCATCTCGACCAGCAGACGATGTAGCGGAAATTCCATTGGGAACAACCGGAGGGCAGGCATCAAAAACTTCTACTGAAGCACCAAAAACTTCTACTGAAGTTCTGAAGTTTTTGTCCTGGAACGTGGCGGGTATTGCAAATAAAATCCACACAGTGGACTGGGATCTCCTAGTGGAAAGGAGCGATATCTGTCTCTTCCAGGAGACTTGGGCAAGGGAACCCCTTGAGTAGAACGGGCTATGCAGTCTTTGAAATCCAGGCTAGGTGGAGTGGCAGGGGAGGCCCTCGGGGGGTTTGGCGGTTTGGGTGGCTACTCACATTGGGTGTTCTGCAGAGAGTGTACCTACGTTCTCCCAGGACATCCAGTGTGTGCTTCTCAAATGACCAAACGCTGTAAATCTGGCAATTATTAATGTATACTCCCGCCCTGTTAGTGTGGCCTTGGAATCACCTACTCTTGAAGACCTTTCGTCCTTCCTGGGCCAACTTCCGAGTGATTGTAAAATAGTGATGGGCGGTGACTTTAATTGTCACTTTGAACCTCTGGAAGGCTTAAAGGAGGGCGCCATCACCACTGAAGATGATTACTGGGGTGTTCCACCATGTCAATCCCCTCACCCTAAATCCTGGTCCCCTCTTGCAGTTCAAATCATGTCCCTTACTTTAAACTATGCGATAAGGGCTTGTAACGGACGAACTCCCTCCAACAGCCCTTCATTGTGTACCTTTATTAGGAAGGACCATGAATCGAGGCTGGACTACATTTTTGTTGACATTTCCCTATGGTCCAAGGTCCAGGACTTTAGGATAGTGGCTAGAATAGACAGTGACCACAACGCACTGTTACTAGAAATGAAACACCCTGCCTCTGTTGGCGAGTCACCATCTTCCAACCCTTGTGGTGACCCTGGGAATTTGGTTCTTACCTCCAACAGACGAAGGGTTAAATGGGGAAAATAATTAGTGCAGAAGATGATATAAGTAGAATCTATGAAGTAGCACTCCCCAACCTTGAAGAAATGGAGGATTTAATTAATCTGACCAGACAACCGGATTTTAACGAGCAAATAGGCCAAATTCATGACAACCTGGTGGGAGCACTAGGTGAGGTTTTTTACCTCGTGGTAGTCCCACGACGCAAAAAGACCAGAACCTCAACCTGGTACGATTCCTCTTGTAAAAAGGCTAAAACAGAGCTCATAGCCTCAATTAAAGCAGGCGCTGACAGGGGTAGGGTAGTTGAACTTAGGCGGGAGTACAAGGCGGCCCTGGCACTGGCAAGGTCAGAGTGGGACTGGAACCGTTGGCAGGAGCTCTCCCTAGCACTGGAAGCCAGGGATCCTAAAAACTGTTGGTCCCTGGTTAATTTTGGTACAGGAGAACCTAAAGCTGCAGTAGAGCCAAACATTGCATCCTCTGCTTGGGAAGACCACTTTGGTAAACTATATCAAGAGACCGAACAACTCACAAATGATGGAAATGCCCCAGGCGATTTGTCCACCTCTGCAGCTGGTTTGGAATTCACCCTTGAGGAGGTGGTGGGTGCAATGGAGAGATTAACAATGGGCAAGGCCCCGGGACTGGATAGATTGCCTGGTGATCTTTTTAGACACCATCCGGAGATCTGGGGCCCGTACTTTTTAATTCTTTTCAATGCCATCTTGGGAGGCATGAAGATCCCCTGTACTTGGCTGGGGGCAGAGATAGTGCCCATTTTCAAAAAGGGTTCTCCCCTTCTGCCAGCCAACTACAGGCCGATCAGCCTTTAGATGTTCCCCAAAAACTCTTCTCCCGTCTTCTCCTGGACCATCTTATGGATTGGATGGAGGCTAATGACATTTTGAGCCCACTCCAGGCTGGCTTCAGGAAAAACACGTCCACCATGGATCAGATCTTCCACCTCGTCCTCCTGTACTGGAAAACGGTGAGGATAGGGGGGGGGAGACTGTACATGGTGTTCGTGGACCTGAGGTCAGCCTTTGACATGGTCCCACGCAATAAACTATGGGAGGTCCTAAAGAAGCTAGGTGTTCCTATACAAATACTGCATGCCATAATTAGGCTCCTTGACAACAACTACGCGCAGGTTAGGTGCGGGAGGGATGGAGCGTTGTCATAAAGGTTTCCTGTTCTCAGAGGGGTGAGGCAGGGTTGTGTCTTGGCGCCAACCCTGTTTTGCCTCTTTGTTAACAGTTCAGAAAAGGGGGGGGGGTGGTGATGAACAGAATGTCTGAATTAAGCAGACCACTCTTACCCAGTCCAAAGATCAGGGCTTGATCCATCACCGTTATTTATCTCACTACACCATCCCAGCTCAGAACCTGGCTATATGCAAATCAGTCTGCCCCTGGCCCAGTGCATCATGGGAACAGGGCAGACTAAACTACCAAGCCAATTCTTCACCAGAAAGGAGACAAGCTACCGGGGACCGGTTTCAGGCATTTCAGCCTTCTTCGGCCCGGCTTGCTTGAATCCTGATGGTGCAGTGAGAAAGGGACCCATGTCTGAGTATACCCTGCCACACCTATAGTGGCCAAAAACGATTCAGAAAAGGGGGTGGTGATGAACAGAGTGTCTGAATTAAGCAGACCACTCTTACCCAGTCCAAAGATCAGGGCTTGATCCATCACCGTTATTTATCTCACTGCACCATCCCAGCTCAGAACCTGGCTATATGCAAATCAGTCTGCCCCTGGCCCAGTGCATCATGGGAACAGGGCAGACTAAACTACCAAGCCAATTCTTCACCAGAAAGGAGACAAGCTACCGGGGACCGGTTTCTGGCATTTCAGCCTTCTTCGGCCCGGCTTGCTTGAATCCTGATGGTGCAGTGAGAAAGGGACCCATGTCTGAGTATACCCTGCCACACCTATAGTGGCCAAAAACGATTCAGAAAAGGGGGTGGTGATGAACAGAGTGTCTGAATTAAGCAGACCACTCTTACCCAGTCCAAAGATCAGGGCTTGATCCATCACCGTTATTTATCTCACTGCACCATCCCAGCTCAGAACCTGGCTATATGCAAATCAGTCTGCCCCTGGCCCAGTGCATCATGGGAACAGGTCAGACTAAACTACCAGGCCAATTCTTCACCAGAAAGGAGACAAGCTACCGGGGACCGGTTTCTGGCATTTCAGCCTTCTTCGGCCCGGCTTGCTTGAATCCTGATGGTGCAGTGAGAAAGGGACCCATGTCTGAGTATACCCTGCCACACCTATAGTGGCCAAAAACGATTCATCACCACCCCCTTTTCTGAATCATTTTTGTCCACCACGAGCGTGGAAGGGTATACTCAGATGTGAGTCCCTAGCTCATTGCACCATCAGGATTCAAGCAAGCCGGGCCGAAGACGGCTGAAATGCCAGAAACCGGTCCCCGGTAGCTTGTTTCCTTCCCAGTATAAGAATTGGCTTGGTAGTTTGGTCTGCCCTGTTCCCATGATGCACTGGGCCAGGGTCAGACTAATTTGCAGATAGCCAAGTTCTGAGCTGGGATGGTGCAGTGAGCTAAAAAACGGTGATGGATCAAGCCCTGATCTTTGGACTGGGTAAGAGTGGTCTGCTTAATTCAGACACTCTGTTCATCACCACCCCCTTTTCTGAATCATTTTTGTCCACCACAAGCGTGGAAGGGTATACTCAGATGTGAGTCCCTAGCTCATTGCACCATCAGGATTCAAGCAAGCCGGGCCGAAGACGGCTGAAATGCCAGAAACCGGTCCCCGGTAGCTTGTTTCCTTCCCAGTATAAGAATTGGCTTGGTAGTTTGGTCTGCCCTGTTCCCATGATGCACTGGGCCAGGGTCAGACTAATTTGCAGATAGCCAAGTTCTGAGCTGGGATGGTGCAGTGAGCTAAAAAACAGTGATGGATCAAGCCCTGATCTTTGGACTGGGTAAGAGTGGTCTGCTTAATTCAGACACTCTGTTCATCACCACCCCCCTTTTCTGAATCATCTTTGTTAACAGTGTCATATCCCACCTGGACAATGTTAGAGACAATGACGCCCCCCTTTTGGCAGGCAGGAGGGTGCCAGCTATTATGTTTGCTGACTACACCCTCCTGCTTTCCAAATCTCCGATGGGGATACAAAGGATCTTAGATGGATTTGGTCTCTTCTGTATACAGCATGGTCTAGAGATCAATACCGAGAAGACCAAGTTCATGATCTTTAACCCATCCTTAAAGACCAGACCAAATCCCACCTTGGGCCAAGCCAGCTTGGAAAGGGTTACAACCTTTCAATACCTAGGGGTCACATTACATGAGAATCTATCCTGGGACCCCCAAATAGCAAAATTCCGGTTGAAGTTGAGCCAACTTTCAGGTGCCATCCTAAAGGCTGTGAACACTTCCACCTTTAAACCCATAAGCCCGGCATTAGAGCTTTACAAAAGTCAAGATAAAGCGGCTGCATCCTATGGCAGCGAGCTCTGGGGGTATAAGGCGGGCGTGATCTGGCCAATGTGGAAAATAATTTTTTAAGACGTCTTTTGGCACTCCCTCGTGGCACACCTCTGCTCCCCCTAAGATTAGATGTGGATTTACCCTCTATCGCTGCAGAATTGGAGTCAAAGCCAATAAGATTCTGGCACAGGCTATGGACCACCAGCGAGCTCGCTCATTACAGGCGTGACCTCACCCATGTAATGAGTCTGAATAAGTGCAATAGAATCCCATGGCTGGCCTTTGTTAAAAAAGAATTGTACCGGTTGAAACTGGTTGAGCTATGGGAGGACCCAGAGCAGGGATGTCGAACTATTTCCCGTAAAAATCTGGGCTCTTATTTATGAGGCCTTGTGTCAGTTTTGCGCTGCTGGTGCGTCACTTTTTGTGACGCACCAGCGGCGTAAAATATGCGCCTTGTTGCGCCATATTTAAAAAGTGACGCATCTTGGTAGATGCGTCACTTTTTAAACCCCTGCGCCACATTATACCTGCGTCAGGTATAATGTATACATTCATACATGTCATTCAAGGCGTTGTGCATCGCACACCGGGCATTTTGGAAAACAGGACCCGCTATTAACAGCAAGCTTGTCACTCCCTACTACCCAAATAGGAATCTCCGCTCCTCTGAGGCCTTCCTGGCAGTGGTTCCGAGAGTGAAGAGAGCTAGATCCGGGGGTAGGCTGTTCTCATTGAATACCGCTAAACTTTGGAACACACTCCCCCTCTCACTCCGTTCCAACCCAGACCTGCTGTCATTCCGTAAAAAGCTGAAGACCTTACTATTCACCCAAGCCTCCGAGCTCTAATGTGTCACGTCGCTTGTCCCTCCGATTCTTACCCTAGCGCTTGGACGCCCCTGGGCAGCAATCGCGCTCAATAAATCTATTTCCAATCCAATCCAATACAGAGGGGGCGTTCCCCCGCAAAAAGCCTCGTAATAGTGACGCAGTGAAATCTATGAGATTTCACTGCGTCACTTTTAGGATGCTGTTGCGTCAAAATCTTGCGCCTGCCTCACAGCAGGCGTAAGACTGACGCAAGCCCTTTCACATGGGGCTTTCCCCATGTGAAAGGAAGCATTGCTGGAGTTGCGTCACTTTTGTGACACACTCCAGCAATGCATCACTTTTGCGCTTACAGATACGTCAGAAATACTGACGTATCTGTAAGTCCTTGCGACATGATGCGTCATACATTAAATATGACGCATCATTGGTGTCGCAAGGAGTGCGCAGTGAAAAGTGACGCATCGCTGTTTTCACGCAGCGATGCGTCATTTTTCATAAATGAGGCCCCTGGTGTTAATCCACAGGGAACATAGTTTAGCTCTTCTCCTGTCCGCCTCTACCAACGGCACCCTGACTGACCGATTTTTGGAATTTAAGAATTCCTATGAATTCGAAGTTTTTATAGACATTATATTCCCCATCCTAGCGAGAAAATTATTTATACAGTGATGGTTAGGCACTTTGCCCATAAAAGCCTTCACCTGCAAATGGCTTAGGGTGGGATAGATCTTGTCCTGGATGCAATACACATGACGAGGAGGAAATTCATCTTCTTTTCTTTTGCCCTGCCTACAATAGACCCAGGAAATACTGGCTGGTGCCCTTATGCAGGAACCTGGGATCTAGGTCTTACCTGTTTGCATATAGAATTTTAAAAACAAGCACTTTGCCCCATATTGTATTTGCAGTGGCTAAATTCATTATGGCTATGTGGCAGATAAGAAAAAAGCTATTACACGCCTAAATGTAGAACACATGAATGTCTCTCTTAACCAGAATTATCCCTTTTAACCCTGAAACTATTCCTCCTAAATCATGTAATTGATCCTTCCAATCCATTTTTATCTCTGGCATAACATGAAAGCTATTTTTATGTACTGTATTTTAAAAATGTAATGTGTTTTTCTAATGTGGATGTATAAATGTATTTTGTATGAATCTTTTATGGTCTTAAGGACCGAAATAAAGAAATTTTGGATTGGCTATATTAGAGATAATGTGCCACAGCACAATCACTAGGTGTGAGAAAATCCTTCTTTTTTGCACTGTCGCCCCCAGTTTTTCTGCTGACTGGTATTGGCGGTTTTACAACTCTGAACACTGGGCCACTGCCGTACAGTCACCAGTGCATGTACTCTGACTTTTAAAAACATAGTAAAGTGATTTAATCCACAGTTGGAATGTTTACATTATTATCAATATTATCATTAGTAATAATAATAATATTATTATTATTATTATACATATTTTGTAAAGTGCATGGCTACCTGCAAGAAGGTTTCCAAGTGCTAATATCAATACAGAAGGTGGATCGAGCAAAGAGCGATCTCAGAAACATAAAGTCATTAGGAAGGACCAGAGGATGAGAACAGACACGTTTTTAACAGTTTGAGAAACAGGGAGAGTGAATGACATTCTCTCCGTGTCAGAGGTAGATCATTCAAAGATGTAGGTTGCAGAAAGGAGAATGCTCAGCCTCCCGGACAAGATTTCCTAATTTTTGGAATTACACCAGAGCGAGATGGCCAGAGAGCAACGAACGGCCAGGTTTGTCGCAAGACACCAAAGGCGATGGTAACTGGGACCATTGTTTGCCAGATACTTTTGCATACAGCACATCGCTTTAAAATGCACCTGCTGTTCAATAGGCAGCCATTGTAACTTCCTTAGCATATTGGCAGTGGACGTAAACTTAGGAGGGTGAGGCAAGAGGAATACAGATGCATTTTGTACTACTTGGAGGTGTTTAAGCAATGTTTTTGCCACCCATAGCTACAGACTATTCCCATAGGCCAGCCTAGAAATAGCCAGGGCTTGGACCTTGGTTCTCTGGGAAGTGGTAGGAAGCCATTGAAAGATCTTGTCATTTCAAGATCCCAAAGCATGTAGCTGTCATTGTATTAATCTGTTGGTTCATGATAAGTTTGCAATCCAACTAGAAGAGCAAACGACTCAAAATGGACCCTTGAGTTACATCTGACAGTAAGGGGTGGGCATTTGACCTGTGTTGAACATTTCAGTAAGTCTATAATGTAAGGTGCAAGAAAATACACTAGTGGCATGGGAAGGGGAATGTCACTTGTGGACTGAAGCCCATTTGTGTTATCCACTAATCTGACAAAGTAAACATGGCTTCAGGCCTACCTGTGTAACTTAACGACTTTAATTGTTGCAGTCATACCTGTCAAAACAACTCTTTTTGATAGGAAAGTATCCTACTTTTAAATAATAATAATAAATAACCCCTAAGTAGGCTTTGTAGATTACAGGGTAGGATGCCTTGTATTCAAAAGTTGTACATGCAAACATTTAGCATTGTCACATATCTATAGTGACCTGCCCCAAAAGCTATTTTAACTTTGATGGGCTGTAGCTGTCCAATAGGAAAAACACACTTCAGAATAGAATTTTTTTCTGCTAAAACTGGCATGGGATAATCTCCAGAAGGGTAACAGCGTTTACAATGCAACTTTTACCACGCACTACCTTTACCCGCAACTTTTACAACGCAAGTCGTCACAACGACTTGCGCTGGGGGGCGCTGTAGGATAGGCAATGGTTTAATTTACTATCCAAAACCTTCCCTACTATCCACGGGGACTGGAGTTGGAATAGTAAATTAAACTATTCACTATCCGTTGTAACAACTTGCGTTGTAAAAGTTGCGTGGTAAAGGCATGCGTTGTAAAAGCATGCGTAGTAACAACATACATCCTCTCCAGAATTATAAAACCACTATTTTTTTATATTATTATTAAAATCCCATTCCGTGGTGTAGTTGAATGTTTTATAAATATTTAGGGAAAGTATTATTTAAAAAGTTAGCCTTTGCCCACCAGAACCACCAGTGGCTACCAGCAGCGGCTCCCTGTTAGTGGTTCCTTTTATGAGGTGTAAAAAATGCTCACAGAGCCGAAAAAGTGGTATGTGACTCCTTTCAGCTTGGGAGGGTCCACAAATGCCAATAACTTGGAAGGGACCATAGTGAGGCCTGCTCCTTCATAGTGAAGCATAAAGCTTTGTTGATGGTCATTGCAAAAGCGAGTCGCACCATAAACTGTAAACGTTCAGTATTGGAAAGATTATGTGGGGGGGGGGGGCGATATTTAACACATTTTTCTTTTTTTTTTCCTTTTTTTTTTGCCAGAAACCTTCGCGGGAGTGTACTTAACAACTTTTAACAATTTATTTTTTATTTTTTATATTTTTGCCAGAAACCCTTGCAGGAGTGTACTCAACAACTTCCCAAAGTTTCATGGCGATCAGATGAATGGTGTAGTAATGCAGAAAGGACAAACAAACAGACATACATTCGGTTTTATATATATAGATAAAGATAATGCAGTATGGCATAGTTTACACTGAGGGAAAGAGGATGTGCGGCAAAGAGGGGGAAGGTTTCCCTTAGGTACTTTTTTCTCATTGGTTTGGGAGTGTCCAGGAGTTTCTGTTAACCCCAATCTAGTGAATCCTACAAAAGTGACCCCTCACCCACAGCTCTTCAGATCACTTCTGAAACTGCAGAAAAAAAGAAGAAGAATGGACAGTCTGTCTGTGATCTGTGTGGATGCCTGAGTGACTAGACCTGCTACTGCTTGGACCAAAGCCTGAAAAGTTGGCTTTAAAGGTCAGGTGGTAGATCTCTTGTGTGGCTAAAGGGACACGGAAAAGTGCAAGAGGCCTTTTTCCTGGAGTGATTAACTGACAAGTAGCAACCAGACTTGAAGTGGTACCTGCTGTTGTGCTCTGTTGGAGTAAGTCCTCATCCCTAAGAGCTGTCCCTGAGGTACTGGGAGCATTAGGAGAAGCCAAGAGGAACTGTACCAGAAAGTTTGTAAAGTGTTGGCCTTCCAAGATCTCAAGAGCATCAGTGCAACCTCATGACAAATTTGTCCAATGTCAAGAGTACTTTATCAGACACAGTTTCAGGATTTTGAGCTCCATAAAAAAAAAATTCTTAAGGCAGACATTTTCAACATGTTAAGATGTTAAAAGTATCTGACCAACAAGAGGACTTCGGACACAAACAATGATCATTTCCCACTCTGAGCTTTTTCACCAGAGCCATTAGCTCCAGCGGAACCTCACCCAACAGCTATTAGATTATTGGAGGACTTCGCCAAACAGAACCTGGAGTGCTGCCACACTGGGGGACTTAAGATTCATTTCAGAGATAACGTTATAAGGTAACATCTTTGACCATGAGGATCTGTTAGGAAAATATGCCCTCTGCTTCATTGAGGTAGCCTAAAATTGCACCTAGAACCAGGGAAGTTTGAACAAGGACTTCTAATTGGCACTTTACATTTTCTTGACCTTTTTTGCACTAATAATTTTCAAAATTATACCTCTGGTTCCCCTGGTTGGATTTTAGAAGTTTTGGTGTAAGATTTCTTATTAACATTTTTATTATTTTAGAAATTGGTTCTATGATTTGTATTGCATTTACATTTTGTCTTTTTAATTATTTGGCTAATGTTAAAAACTTTGCTTGCTTTTCCTGAAGTTACACCAGTGGATGCACATCCGTAGGAGCAAAGGAGCTTTGCCCCTCTATTTAGGAGCTGCCACACAATGCCTGATGCCTTGTAATGTCTATAAATAAAAGGGGTTCTCAAAATTGAAGTGCACAGGTCAGGTTGGCTATAAGCTTAAGGCCAGTATGACATGCACATTTTAAAGGTATCTGAACCCGCAGTGTATTAGAAAGCCTGGGGGGGGGGGGGGTAGAAGTGGCAGATCTCTGGTCTTTGATGGAGGTCTGGGTTGCCCTGCTCAAGCCAATCTGAATGCTTCTCTCATGCACTTTAATGAAAGTCTAATACACAGTATTTTAAAGAGCAGCATTGGGATTGTCTTGGATGTGCTGGGCCAATGGTAAGCAAATTCTGTCAAACTAAATTACATGCCGCAGGGGGCCGGCGGTAAAGTATGTGGCTCTCTGAACTCTAAGAAGCAGGGTGTGTGGAGTTCGCAGAGTTTCACTCCACGGAATGCTGCGGAGATACCAAAAAAATCAGAAATTCTGCAGAGTTTTGTGTGTGAGCGGAGTATGTATTGCTTGGCCCGCCACCCCTACCAAATACTACTAGCTGAAAATAAAATCATAAAATAAATATAGCGCTTCGTGCTGCCCTGGGTAGACTGTGACCTCCAGACCACGGCACACAGTGCGCTATAGCGCCTCGTCATCCTGCTACCCCCGGGTGGACAATGACCATCAGATTATAGCACACTGGAACGTCATGCGCTGTAGCCGTTGCCCGCATAGTGATTGGGAGTTGGGACCAAGAGAGCTCTCACAGAGCTGTATAATATTAGATTACATGCAGGGGGTGTTGTGCAATAGTCACAGGCGACACTTTTCATGCTTCCTCTACCCATGCATCTGTCAGAGGAGAGCACCCTCGGTCAGCAGGTGTGTGTAGGAACACCCGGAAAAAGGGAAGTGGCAAAACACTCTCCACAAATGTTTTTTTTTTTTTCACATTACCTACATTGAACTCTTTAAAACACAAATAAAGGGAAGGTTTTCACTGCTCACTGATATACCTCTCATTCAGGTGTCTTAACTTTCACTAATTAGAAGTAAGATTTGAATCTGAGAATCTCTTTGCATCAAATAAGAAAATACTGATTTGGATTTAGAAATTTTAAGTTTTATCTGTGGCGATTTCTTTATGATAGCTATCACAAAAAGGTCCGTCTAAAGACCTTACTCGGAGGGTTTAAAGCGTGGAAAGCTGTGAGAAATTATTGGGCATCGGACGACTCTCTCTCTATTCTCCACTAAGCAATAATCCAGCTCTACCTGAAATCTTTAGTGGAGCCTGCATTAAGAGATGGACCATGACTGGAATTACACACTTTGGATGTCTTTTCGTAAATGAGGGGTTACACTTGTTTGAAACCTTGAGGGAAACATATCATTTGGAATTGAGGGACTTTTTTAAATATCTACAAATTAGAGATTTTTTAACCCAAAGAATTAGAGAAAATACCTCGTTTAATAAAATACAGACAGCAGAAACATTAATAAATCCAAAAAAATTTACGATTGGTGAGATGTATTCTCACTTGGTATCCCTTCTTCCGAACAATCTCGAGAAGACATTTCAGAAGTGGCAGGGAAAATTAACAATGACTATGGAAGAATTCAATCATGCCTATGATTTATCCCAAACCATCCTTATGTCAACCAAATTGAAAACACAATTTTATAAAACATGCTTTTTCTTGTATTATACCCCAGATAGAATCGCTAAATGGGGAAGTGGGAGGGGTACATGCTGCTTTAGATGTACATTATCTGAGGCGGATAGCATACACGTATTTTCTTCCTGTGTAAATGTATCCCCCTTAAAACTGAGTATTGAACAGTTTTTAACTGAGATTCTAAAAACCAGAATAATCCTCTCTAATGAAATGATTTTGCTTGGAGTAACCAATCTCAATGAATCATCACTTGGACATGAACTAATATTTATCGCCATGGCGATTCTAAGAATATGTATCGCTTCTGCCTGACTAGACCCTAACCCACCATCCTTTCAACAATGGTTTTCTAGATTGCTAGCTATATTTAATTTGGAAATGGCTATATATAAAAGAACAGGCAGAAGAAGGAGGGTCAGGGGATTGAAAATTTGGAATCCTTTGATTGAGTGGTCCCAATCTCAAAGTAATTCTCTGTAACATAAAGCCATATTCTGCGTGATTTAAATACCACAAAAACTTAAATAGTTAAAGATGCATATTATTTTAAATCTATAATTATCTAGATGTTATGTGTATCTCCTCAAAAAGAAGGGAAATGTTTTCTTGGTTGTTTGATTAATTTACTTAGCCATTATTGTACAATGTACGAATTCTCTAATTTTTCTGTGTTTATATGTGAAATATTCTTTGCCGAACCTGTATGACCTGGGGGGAGGGGGGGAGGGGTAATATACACTGGAAAAAACTCAATAAAGATAACTTTAAAAAAAAAGAAATTTTAAGTTTGTGTTTTGTGCTATCGGTCACTCTTATTGGTTGACGGATGACAACAAATCTTGTTATTTATTTTCTATCTGCTTGGTGCAAATATCAAATTGTTCCTTTCAGAAATGTTTGTATTTAACCCTTATTGCTTTTTGTTAAGGTAGTTCAGTGGGTTTATGTCCCTGCTGCAAGCATCATTGTTTGAAATCCAGAACAGGAAGAATTGGGCTCACTCTCCACATGGCATTCAGGACAGACATTTCAGACATTTACACACAGACATTTGAGAGATTTACACTCAAGCACTTTTAAATGTCACCAGCCACCACTAAGTTACATCTGTGTGCTCTGAACCTTCTCTATCAGGATTGAACCGAGGTTTATTTATTGAACTTGTGTGTTGGACCTGACAAGGTTTTGGACTTATTACCCAGGAAGCACTCTCATCCTCCCCATATAATACACCATTTTCTGACACTAGGCAATCAGTGCATTTCGTCCCTCCACCTCTGATATTGCTTTCTTTATTACTGCCTTGTAGCTCCACTAGTAGCAGGAGGCATGGAACCAGAAATGTAACAAGGACTCTGCCCTATGAGCGAGTGCTAACGGATGCAAGAGGAAAGGATCAATAAAGATGCCTGATGCAGTCTTATAAAGTGAGGTTATTTGCAGAATGTGTAACAACCGAAAATGATTTTAAATCTGCATTACACCATGGGCAGTAAAGAAGTGGGGCAACATTCACTTGCTAAGTTATTCGTTTTAAATGCAAAAATCAGCAAATATTCAGTATGGTTCGTTAATGGTTGGCGAAAAACGTTTTAGCATATTGGGCTCTATGTGAGTGCATTACCGTTGTTTTAATTTAATTGTGACATAGAATTATACAAATACATCTTGAGCACAAGAAGACTATAAAACGAATGCAAATGTGGATATTTATAGCATGTAATACAATATTGTAACCTCAAGGCAATCATCTTAATCAGAGCTTTTATACATGAATGAATTTTAATTCCGATGGTGTGCATATAACCAACACAGCAAAGAGATTAAATATGTTATGAAAGTCACCTCTCTGAGGGCAAGTGCAATTACTTCATTAGCATATGATTTGTTAGCATAGGACTTCAGGTCTACTGAAAACATATTTTAAATTGAAAGTCAGATATGCTGCTGTTGTCAGGTTATGAACTCCAACAGCAGAATTGTTTCGTGATGTGTTTCAAATTGAGTTTTTCGAGGATCTGTGGTCCTGTGGTTAGAGGAGAACATTTGACATGCACGAAGAAAAGCAGATACAACAGGCTGTCTTTAGTAAAAAGAAAAAAAAGCAGAAAAAACAGGCTGTCTTTGGTAAAAAAAAGAATAAAAAATCTCTTCTTTTTCAAGAGTCAACAACAGTATGAGCGTGAAGTTTGGAAAAAACCAAAGCACGCAAAAATTGTGAAATGAACCTATTGATGGCTGTGCTGCAATGCAGAACGAAGGTTGAAATATTGATGCAGCACTAGGCAATTGGTTAGAGTGTACAATGTCCAAGATGCTGTTAGAAATCGATTTAAGACCTGTAATGAGCCTGATCAGAATAAGGGGGCATATTACCAAGCAATAGCGATAATTATCGCTATTGCTTGGTTAGAGACAAAAATTTACCGCAGCGATGCGGCGATGTTTACCGCAAATATACCTTGGTATTACCAAGGTTTAACGCAAATGCGGTAAAAATCGCCACAAAGCATGAATATCGCTGAAAAGTCTGCGATATTCATGCATTAGCGAGCTAATGCTCTTAGCCATGTTATCCACCTCCCATTGGATAACATGGCTAAGAACTGCTCAGGGCAGGTGTTAGCTTTTGGAGATATTCCCGCTTAGCGCGAATATCTCCAAAAGTTGGTAATAGGAGATAGCGATGTTAGCGACTGTTTTCAGTTGCTAACATCTTGGCACGCCCACTTTGCATCTCATTAGTGATAAATATCACTGACATGCAAAGTGGGGCCCAAGATGGTCGTTATCTCCTACTAGCTGTCGTTAACTGGTGTTAGCGGCAGCTAGGTAATAGGGAGATAATTTTATCTCCGCTTTCTTGGCTTTTAAAGCCAAAAAAGCGGAGATAAACCCCCTTGATAATATGCCCCAAGATTTTTTATTAGCTTCACTTCATTACTTTGGTGGTATACTGAGGTAGTGCTTGGTGCAAACATCTTCGTCACTGTATCAGGAAAGCAGGTTTCTGGGGGTTGTACATTTGTGACAAGAATGGTTGTGCATGTGTACTGCATGCCAGTTTGTTTTGGCGGTAATGTGTGCTGTTCTTTTTGTGCTGCTGTGATTTTGTACCGCATTTTTGCAATGTGATGTTGTATTGATCTATGGTTGCTCTGTTACATACTCGTTTGCGAATTTTGTGCCATGGTCTGTTATATTTGTATTGTGTTGTTATGTTGCTTTATGTAAGTTATTCTGTTATGTTGTGTTTTTTAGTCTGGCTATGCCACCAAATGCTGCTACAATACCAGCCAAATGAAGCACATGTCTTTAAGGTTCCTGTAACAAGCAGCCATTTGCCATTTTCTCAGGTGGTAAAATAGCACTGCTCCACCTTTTGAACTATTTTATGTACTACTCAGCCCACAAATGGTGGCAGAGCACTTGGCCCAGTTTAACTAACATGTTGCTCTGTGTTTGCAAAACTGTTGTAACCTAGCGCCGTGCAAAACATTGTAGCGGCATTTATTTTCCAGGGCTAATGAGGATTTGTATTCATAAGTTAGCCAGAGTAACGCAAAGCAGCGCTTTGCAGTACTTTGCGTTATATTACATCAAGGAAGCGTTCCATAAGTTTTGATGCACATTTCTATCTGGACGTGTTCCATGGGTTTTGATGCAAATCCCTATCTACTAACTATTTTAGACAGGAATTTGTACCAAAACCTTATGCTTCCTCAAGGCAGGCATGATAGAGAAGAAATCTTCTAATTTCTCCATACTTTCAAAGTTTGATTGTGCGCTGCATTGTACAGTAGACATACAATGTGTACTTGAAGGCTCCCCTTCTAGTAAAAAAAACTGTGCTTGACAAAACACAAACACTCATGCACCATGGTTCAAGGGCATGTGCATTGCCACATGGCAGCCTAAAGTTGCAGAAGCACTGCCCCAGAGAAGAATAGTTCAAAATTTTGCAACAAGACACGAGTTGCAATGAGATGCATCTGAACGCACAACCCCTCATCCCTCTGCGCAACTGATGCTGCACGGCGCAAACTCTACTTCAAGGACATAAGGTACAATTCTTATCTGGCCTATCCTGGCCCTGTATCTGGCCCGCGTTCCATCGCGGTTGGCCTGAACTTGTGACTTTGTCCCGATCTGGCATGACAGTAAACCTCAGAGCGTGCTTTGAGCTTTTAGGTACTATTTATACCTAAACATATAAACTGCATATCTTCGGTTCTACTAATTGCATTTTTTTCATTTTGGTGTGAAATAGTTTATAAAAATGTACTCTTCTTTTCTAAATTGGTTTGGGATTTTTTTTATGTTGAATTTTTACTTTATTACTGTTTGTGTGCTGCACAAATACCTTACACATTGCCACTAAGTTAGGCATGACTGCTTTTTTGCAAGCAAAGTTGCCAGAGGGTTAAACAAATATGAATTTTGTGACTTTTTGTCATTCACCCTGACAAGGATTGTGGCTGTTGCTAAAACTAGGTTATCACTCCCCTCAACCAAAAATCGAATTTCTCATGCTAGCCATTTTCCTGACATTTCTGTGACCATTCATTGATGCCATTTTTAGAAAGATTTTTTACATTGCCTTGCACTGCACTTGTTCCCCATTTTTATTTAATTTAAAACAGTATTTGACTATACTTTGGCTATTTCCTCGGTTTCCACATGGAGAATCTACATATCTTATGCACCTTTAAAATCCTCAGGATGTTGGCAAAATATGCAAGTTCGGCATGGATACCTTATAAGGAAAAAGTTAAGAAGGAATAACCCAAAGAGCAAATAAAAAGGCGGGAGTAGAAAACCTCAGAACCTTAGGGGCTTAAAATAAAACACTAGAGTCATTTAAAACCCGAAAACCTACTTGCCAAACCTACAAGTCAATGGAAGCCATGGCCATTAATACCCTTGCAGAAAACCACCTGCTAAGTATATAGATGGCCGCCAGGCAGGTTTCACTGAAGGCACTTACCTTTACCAAGAAGGCTCGCTCAGAAAAGGTGTAAGCCTCTTCTTGAAAAAAAGAAAACATAATGGTTAAGAGGCTCTGGGAAATTCCAATCAGGGATGGGGTCATATTTTAGATTTTCAATGCTCGAAAAATAGCTTTTTTCTGCATCTTCAAAACATGAACATTGTACGTCAGAAAGAGCACTCTAAATATGACAGGAAATATGATGTGCATGTATGGATGATGCTGTGGTTGATGTGCCATCAGTCAAAGGTGTCCTTTAAGTGGAGCAGGCCAAACACGAATTGGGTGGATAAGACATCAAGTGCTATTTGGTGGCTTCCCAGCATCCGCTAAGCTTTATTGACCATTCTAGTCTTCAAAGCGATCTTGTGAGTAAGCAGCGTATTGCAAAAGCAACTTTAGTGGGTCTATTTGGTCTTTGTACATCTGATTACAATAATTTGTCGCTCGACACGGCTTTTGACTGCATCTGGAAATGTGGATTATGTAAAAATTTGAGAGAACCAAGGTAACGGGAAGCAGCCTGCACTTTATAAATAGTTGTAATAAGTAAAATAAATAAAATTAGTAATATTGTCACTTTGTTTTCAGGAAACGGTACAAGCAGAACATATTTTTAAATAACAACCTAAAATCAAGTCAACTTTCTAACATCCATATAAGTCCATATACTTGGCTGCTAATTGACCAATGTAATGTGTGACAACCTCAGCCTGTTCGTTCTTTTTGCCTGAGACATTTTATTGTAGGGCTTCTTATTTTGCTTTTACCGCTCTATTTATAAGATTATGAAAGGCAGCATTGCAATTGCTAAGGGCTGAAAGTCCAGCTCTTGTATATGATGGCACCTCTTGTACCTTTGCAAGTATGTTCGCGCAAATGTATGTATGTGTGGACCTGTGTGTTAGCTGGGTGCATGTTTGGCTTTTCAAAAGTGTGTTTTAAATATACCAAGTCACAAAATTCTTCCATCTAACATACTGCTCTGAAGCATTAAAAGGAAGGGCGACAATGCCCTTTTTCTGTCTTCCAAAATGTCAGGCACAATATGTTAATGTGAACATAATTTGTTAAAGCGCACTGTCACTCGAAGGTCTCCTGGCGCTAGTAGTACAGACAGAGGTCAAACAAAAAGTCACCTTTAACAGAAAAGCCAGACTGTAGGGGCCTCTCTGAAAGTAAGACGGTTTGAGAAAAATAGTAGTTATCTAAGAAGCTTATTCCAGAGAGGAAAGGCTAATTCCGAGAAAAATGGTCCCTGGCACGACCCTTACGATACATGGGGATGTGGAGAGGTAATGGGTTAAAGGAAGGAAAATATTATACAGGGTAATGTCTCTACAAATGACTGGCAATAAATGTTGGTGCCTCGACATACAAGGCACGACGAACTATATCTAATGCTTTAAAAATGACTCGGTATGTATTGGAGGGAATGTAAGGACTTACACATGGTGGTGGTGGGGCTGAATCAATGTGTTTCTACTGCTAGTTTGGCTGCTTAATTTTGGATTGTTTAAAGACAGTGATGAAGAGACAATTTTTATTCCAGTATAACTGTTAAAATAATCCAGGGTGGATCCTATTATTGGGGACATTTCAACCTGTGTTCTATCCAACGTTTTATAGGGAATATTCAGATTAGGCCGTCATAGATGGAATATTCATGAAGAGGCGGCAGCCGTCATCTGGTATCCATTTGAAGCAAGGCATGCATTTTTGTCCCTGAACACTTGACCCCATGGAGGGTTTTGTGCAGGGACCAAATGTGAAAAGTCAAAGGTAGGTTGGCATCGCGACCATCCTGAGCCAGTTAAACGAATTCCAGACTCATCCATGTTGACTTTGTGTCAATGCTGGCTCATCGGGGGAGAGGATGTGGCCTAACGGCTAGAGTGTTCGCCATCCTGGGGAACCGGGTTGGAGTCTCGGCAGGGACGCTCAACATCCTGTGATTCTGGGCAAATCACTTAATCTCCCTGTGCCTAACAACAATTAATGTGTCCTTCTGTAACTCAACTGGTGCTCATGTAAAGCGCTGTGATACCCTCAGGTCTAGTTTGCGCTATATAACCCCTCCCCCCCCCAAAAAAAAGAACACCTGACTGTGAACATCTGTGAGACATTTTTGTAGAAGAGGAACTTCGTTCGTGTGAGGACTCAATTTCAATGCAATTTAAGTGTCTTCCAAATAGGTATTAATATTTAGTCAGGGAGATATAATAATGCCAGCTAAAGGTCTCACATATATGTATAGAAATAGGTTGAAGGAGAAGAACCCAGGGAAAACTCAGCCCACATGGACACCAACCAAAAGAGGCCACTGATTGCTGTCAGTATCCAAATGCATGCCTTGGGCCATCCCAGGGTCTAGGGACATTCCGGGGTCTTGGACCTCTGTGGGTACTCAGAGTGGATGGGGTTCACCACCTTTTGCAGCACCACCTTTCTGGTGCAGCCCTTTGTAGAAAGCTCAACCTCCTTGCAGAAATCCTTGAGCTGCACCACAGTAAAAAGGTAAAGTTTGGCCAGCCCAAAATCAATTTTTAAAGTGCATTTTCTGCTTCTCCAGACAGAGACTTGATTTTGGAAAAACATAAAAAATGATAATCAGGGAAAATTTAAAAAGGTTATAATTGATGTTTGATATGGATAGTAGTGTACACCAATTACGGTATGGCACTGCACAAATACAGGTCCTATCCTCACCACTGACTGTGAATGTTAGAAATTGGTTTTCTGGTTGGCAAAGGTATACACCCTGTCCAGGCAGAACCTACAATTCTAGTCAGGGCAAATCAGTAACACACTCTAAATTAACCTGTGCTCACCGTCCGGTAGCTTAGCAGAGAGCAGTCAGGCTTAACTAAAAAGGCAATGTGTAAAGTATTTTTGCACACTAAAACACAGTGAAAAGACCACAGCAGAACTCCACACCATTTAAAAAAAATAGCCAATATTTTTATGAGTAAACATAGACCAAAACAACAAAAATGCAATAAGTTGTAATGCTTTTAAACAAATAGCGCCATCTTGGGCTATCTGGTTGGGACTGACCAGGGCAGATCAAAACATTAGGCCAACCGTGATGGTGCGCAGGTCAGATACAGGGAACAGACATGGCCCCCTGAACCATACATTGGATGCATTGACTTTGAGGGTAAAGCATGGAGATGCATCTCTCTTGATCCCGCAGATATAAGTGATGCATCAATTCTGAGCTGTGCAAAGTTGAAGATGCATCGAGAGTCAAGATTCGAGAAACATCTGGCAATGAGTCATGAGTCATTGTCGAACCACTGGGCTGTAGGCGATGCATGCAGCACAAAATGATGCGTTGGCGCTGAACTGTGCAAAGACGGAGATGCGTAAAAAACAGAGGACGATACGTCATGCCAATGAGATATCTGTGCTTTTTGCAGCAGCAGCTGCATTGGTGCTGAAGGAAAAGGCTCTGGATCTGCAATGTCATTGATTTACAGCACTGAAAACTCACTTCCAAGGGCCCAAGACTGGATTGGCATCATTTGGCAGAGCAGGACTCATGGCAGGCAGAGTCCAGGTGCTGGTTGCATGGTGAAGTCTTTGATATCCCTGAGACTTCAGAAACAGGAAGTAAGCCAACAAGCCCTTGGAGATACTGTGGTTGTGGGATGTAGAAATGCAAGCCCTGTCCTCCGAACTCCCAGGAAAAAGGCAGCAGGCAAACAAAGCAAAGCAGTTCCGCAAAGTGGCAGTCCCACCTGGCAGCACAGCAGTCCTTCTTCCTGTAGAATGTCCTCAGTCCCAGACGTGTTCTGAGTTCATGGAGTCAGAGGTCTAGTACTTATACCCAGTTGGGCCTTTAAAATGGGGGAGACTTTAAAGAGAAGCTTTGAAGTACGCAGAGTCTCTTTCCTCACTTCCCTGACTCTAAACTTACTACAGGGGGATATGCAACCCTATGAACTGACACAGCCCTTTCAGTTTTGTCAGTTCTTCCCTTCCATCCTGCCCACGATGGCCCATCAGTGTGCGGATGGTCCATCGGTCACACCTAAGCTCCCTTTGTGTGTGGTTGTCTAGAGGGAATGAAGAAAGCCACCAGTCACCCGCCACAGATGTGTAATCAGAGACAGGCAGAAGGCACCAAATGGTTACAGTGAGAAAATGGCATCAATGTAAAAGTGGCCTTTTTCCAAATTTCAATTTAAAATCCACCTTCACCATGCATTGTGTATTTAAATTATGATTTGAGAGACACAAAATGTGTGGGTCCATCTCTTCCCAATTAGAAATGACACTTGTAAAATGCAGTCATGCAATCCCAATGTGATCCTACGGGAGAGATAGGCCAGTAGTGAAAAATACATTTAAGAGTATTTCACGAGCAGTATATATCCAATTTGTTACATACACTGGAATCTGCCCATGGGCTGTCCATGGTCTTCCTCAGGGGTGACCAATATGTAATAAAAAGGAAGGTTTTGGTCCTGGCAAGTAGATTAACTTGCCAGGTTGACATGGCAGTTTAAAACTGCACACACAGGCTCTTCAGCGGCAGGCCTGAAACATTTTTTAAGGGATACTCAAGTGGGTGGCACAATCAGTGCTATAGGCACAGTAGTAGCATTTAATTTGAAGTCCCTGGTGCATATGTAGTGCACTTTAATAGGTGCTTATAGGTACATTAAATGAGCCAATTGTGGATAAGCCTTTGTTACTATGTTTTAAGTATAGAGCGCATGCACTTTAGCACTGGTTAGCAGTGATAAAGTGCCCAGATTCCTAAAGGCAACAAAATCGAACTTAGCAAAAGGGGACGAGGAAGGCAAAATGTTTCAGGGTGACCCTGCAGAAACAGACATTTCTAACACTTTCAAATTGGTGAGTCTAGGAGAAACAAGCAATTACAATTAAAGTGCCTTTAAAATGAAGATCACTGCTCCCCGCCATGTTTGTCGCTCTCTCTGTCCATACCGTGACAGTGGTGTGTGGGTGGAGTTGCTTCCTTGAATAATGTCTTCACATCCGGTTTAAAAAAGATTTAGCTACAAAAATGCACATCTAGAGAGAATTCATCAACAGTTTTCTTATCTTGAGCACAGTCCCGGGCACACATAGTGGGGGTATAACACTGGTGTGGAAGTCTCATGCGAGTTACATTTGCAGTGGTCGACACCAATTTAAAGTTGAAAAGAAATGTTATTTAATGAAGCAATGCCTGAATTTGAAACAAACAACCAGCTGACACGTGTTTCTGGACTAGGAGTGGTCCCGTGACTCTTCAGGGCTGGGAAGGATACAAAACATGGGGTGAGGGGGTAAAGGGAAACAATAAACACACCTAGTCGTTGATATCTAAATGGGAGCAAGAGGAAAAGGGATCACCCTAAGGGCATGTGGATTATGTGTGCCGCATAAAAATAATGGATTTGTGTGCTTGTGCCGCTCTCATGGTATGGACATCATGAAGAGCCAGGAAGCTGTATGTAACCTTCACCTGCAGAAAAAAAGAAGAAAATTACAAACAATGCAATTCTTAACCTTCATAACAACAATATGTTTACCTAACATTTTCATATATGTTCAAACATAACTCCAAGCACTCCAAAAGTGTGTACTATTGTGGAAGACTGCTTGCGACGGGGAGTACTCTAACAATCGGTAGGAGTTAGTCTTTCTAATGCAGGAGTACTTGACTGCATATTTTCTATTAGCTTAATGAATACATGCATAATTAGTAGAGAGATTCTGTTAAAGCCAATAATGGGCAGATGCAGAGTTAGTAGAGTGGCAATTCAACCTAATTTAGCCACTCTTAACTTAACAAAGTTGATTTAATGGCATGCTTAAGATATGTTACTTGGGATGCTTGGTCCCTTTTAACTCCGGGAGTGTGTAATAATGATTGGGAAAGTAGATATGGCCATGACCCATTGAGCCATGATACAGTATTTGCTAGATAGTCGTTGATGTTAATATAAATCTAGCTTGGAGACATGATACAAGCTACCCACCACTTGGGACTTCATGTTGTAATTTTCGATTCACACCTGGTATTTCAGATTTGCGGATTGACTCAAACATGCCACTTTAAACTTAGATATATTCAGACTGAGGATATATTGGGTAAGTGAGGCTTCCTGGTGCATTGTATATATTACAATACCATATAACATGTGTATTGCTAGTACAATGTACTATGAATTATTTGCAGAAACTTGGGTGTGTTACATGAAAATATTATCATTTCGAAATGACTAGGACTGTGGAATTACAGATTTGTTGAGCCCCCTTTTCGTCTTGGGTGATATTGTATTTGTGACCGTTACACTTAAGAACTACTTAACTTCACAGGATAGGGGACAGTTTGGATCACACTTAGGATAAATAAGGACACAATATATCATGGGTGACCTATATTGGACTTTATTTCATCTTCAGCTTTGCCTTGGTCTTTACAATGTAGCCATAACTTCCTAGCATTATTAGTGACTAACAGCTCACAATTGTTTTTCACATATAACTTTGCATGGCACAACTCAGGTGATATACCTTGGAGATGTGTTCTAATTTCCGATCCCATAACTCCTCATATTCCTTCTGTTGCCATTATTTTATATTTCAGCCCTGATGAAGTCCAGTTTTACTTTAACGGACAAAATACATTTTGGCATGGAGCTGTAGTTTTGTCAAGTAGTAACATGTATGATGAATCCTAATTCCTGAATGACAATACTGGTGTCTGACTTAAAGACACTGGACTCTTCCACTATAGTACAGACTTGTGTTTTTTTTACTTTTGGAGTGCCACATGCCACTTTAAACCTAGATATACACGTACTGAGGATGTATTAGGTAAGTGAGGCACTGCGGTGCTATATATTTATTAAGATACCATATAACATGTGTATCGCTAGTACAATGTACTATGAATTCTTTGCAGATACTTGGACGTGTTACATGAGAATATTATCATTTCGAATTGACTAAGACTGTGGAATTACAGATTTGGTGAGCCCCCTTTTGGTATTGTGTAATACAGTTTTTGTGACCAGTACACTTTAGAACTACTTAACTTCACAGGATAGGGGACAGTTTGGAACACACTTATGATAAATGAAGACACAATATATCAAGGGTGACCTATATCGGTCTTTATTTCATCTTCAGATTTGCCTTGGTCTTTACACTGATAGCCATAACTTCTTAGGATTATAAGTGACTAACAGTTCACAATACATTTTCACATATAACTTTACATGGCAGAACTCAGGTGATAAACCTTGGAGATGGGTTCTAAATTCTGATCCCATAACTCCTCATAATCCTTATGTTGCCATTATTTTATGTTTCCGCCCTGATGAAGTCCAGTTTTACTTAAGCGGACAATTGGCATGGAGCTGTTGTGTTGTCAAGGAATAATATATATGGTCGATTCTAATTCTTGAATGACAAGCCCGATGTCTGAATAAAAGACACTGGACTCTTCCACAATAGATCAAACTTGTGTTGTTGACTTTTGGAGTGCTTGGAGTTATCTTTGAACGTATTGAGGAGAAGTTCCTTCTCCGGTTGAGGAAGACTTGGTGGCTTTCCCGCGTTCCTTAAATACAGACCGCGATATTGTGCATCTATTTTACGGACTTCTACTGGACCAGTATTGAGTGTGCGCCATTCCCCAGCCATCAATCATAAAGTGTATATTTTTACATATGTATTATCCCTAAATTCGCTAACTAAGCTTTTCACATGTATCGGTGCAATTTAATTATATTACATACTATAGTTCATTCAACTTATGGGGAGACATATATCACAAGAGAAATGAGGCACACTAGTAGCCATCTTGGGCTATTAGTATCAACATTAAGTTAATTAAGCTAACAATTCTACAGCATTGCTGTAGGTCACTTCTATTGAGATCTAAACAAAAATTCAAACAAAATGAGTATTCCAAAAATAGTCGTCCAGAAACTTTTTTTCCAAAAAATAATAGACCTTAATTTCTTTTTTTGTTCAAATCGATAATCAAATCAACATTCAGGTCCATATTTGAGTATTTTTTTCAGTTCATTAGCTCAATTCTTCTTCAGTGCTTATTGTGAATTCATATCCACATTAGATCGTACTCTAGAATAAGGTGCCAGGTGTTTGAAGAATGTCAATTCATGGCTGTGGAGTTAGAGGAAACTTGTTCGGTGTGGCAAGTAGATTGCTGAATGAAAAACCCTGAAAATTAAAGTAAAACAATATGAATCCTTCTATTTACATACTGTGGTATGCGCTCTAGTCTATGAGCGTGTACGCGATGACGCGTCACGCCATAGACTGGAGCGGTAGGCGCACGCATGCACAGGGACGCGCGGAGAAAGGCGCGAAGAGAGAAAAGCGGCAGTTGGCGACCGGAGCTGGAGATAGTTAGACGCTCGGCGCCCTAAGCTCTTTAGCACTTGTACATTCAATAAACCTGAGTTATATACCTCACTCTGGCTCAGCGTGTACCTGTGGGTGGAAGGAAGGAACATTACAGTGGCGACGAGGCTGGGATCCGAACACCACCAGGCGCTGTGGACGACAGCAAGCACCCCCTACAACCCACACACACGAGCCAGCAAAGCAGGACACCTACAGGAAGAGCAAAGGGCGTGGCAGCAGCGCAGCAGCACGGCACAGACCCTAACACCAACCGTATAAGTCAGGTTAGTGCTGCCCAAGACACCAGGAGCCCCCAGCCAGCAACCTGGCAACCAAGGGAGCCACCCCCAAGCTAGAGGACGGGGGGAAGACCGAGCAAACCGCGCAAAGTGCGAGGGACAATACCCCAGGTAGCCCAAGGGGCCAAGGCGACACGGCAGAGAGCGCAGGAGCATCCGGTGAGCCTACCCAACGAAGGGCCCAGGAGGGAGACCCTAGAGGCGACGTCAGAATGGCAAATCAAGCTTCAGCCTTGCTGGCACCCGTCCCTTTCCTACCCCGACCGGGAGAACCCCAATTAAAATGGGAGGACTGGAAAGAATACTTTCTCAATTACATTGAGGCCCTTGGAGATGAAAGTGAAGGGGAATACACGCCGGAAAGGAAAAAGAGACTGTTGCTCCACAATTTAGGCCCAGAAGGGGTGAGGGTGTTTAAGAACCTGGTACCCAAGGAGAGAGGCGCAGCGGAGACAGATGTCTTTGTGAATGCTCTGGACGACTTGGACAGCCACTACCGCCCAGCAGTTTGTGTCTCCATAGACCGCTATAATTTCCAACAGAGAAAACAAGAGGCGGGAGAATCCATTGATGACTATGTGGCGGCACTCCGACGCCTAGCGATCACGTGTCGGTATGGGGCTCTGCAGGATGAATACATTAAAGACCAAATAGTGATGCACACCACCAGCAGAGCGGTCCAGGACAAGTTATGGGCGATGAATGAGACATCCCTTAAAGAAGTGGTGGCGATGGTCAAGAAGGCAGAAATGTCTAAGAGAGGTGCAGACGCGGCGAAAAGGGAAAGTGGGCCGAGGCAGATGATTAACAAGATCGATGAGGCACCACAGTCCAGCAAGTTAAAAAGCACGTATGGAGACCAGAGGAAGGACACAAGAGGGACTGGAAAACAGACGGCCCGCTCCAGCCCTGGGAACAAATTCGCGTGTTACAGATGCGGCAGTGCAGCGCACGCGGCTCAGGACAGACGTTGTCCCGCGTTCCGAGCCAGGTGCTCGTTCTGTGGCTTGACTGGCCATTTCGAAAAGGTGTGTCGGAAGAAAGGGTCGAAGTCCACCGTCAAGTGTATCGACTCGGCCACAGCAAACTTGAGCGAGGAGGAGGACCCGGAAGAAGATGATTTGGTTCTGTGCATAGAGGACCAGGTGCTGGATGTAGCAAGGAAGCGAAGAGATAAGCCCCGCACGGACATGCTCATCGGGGGTGTGAAGGTACATGTGGCCGTCGATTCAGGGTCCCCCTGGACCATAGTGCAAAGATCGATATGGGAAGAGGACTTCGCACCGGTTGTGGGGCCCGACCTAATGCCGCCGGACATCAGACCCATCTCGTATACAGAGGATTCCATCCCCCTGGTGGGATGCCGGGACTTCGTGTTCGAATTCAGAGGTCGGTCGGCCACGTGCACCCTATACGTAGCGGAGAAGGGCCCATCGGTGTTGGGATGGAGAGATGCAGATCTCGGCATCATACTCAATCCAGGAGGGAAAGAGCAGATACTGTTAACGGATGAATGGCCCCTCTCGAAAGATGAAGACTGGAAGGCGGCATACCCCAAGGTCTTTGAGGGCACGGTTGGCAAACTGGACAAATTTGTGCATAAAATGGTCCTCAAGGAGGGGGCAGTGCCAGTTGTCCATAAGGTCCGGAACATACCTATATCCACGAGTGAAGCGGTGCAACAGGAACTGCTGAAGTTGGAAGAACAAGGCATCATTGAGCCAGTGGACAGTGCGGAATGGCTGTCGCCCTTGGTGGTGGTCAAGAAACCGAATGGCAAGGTCCGGCTCTGTGTGGACCTCAGAGAGCTCAACAAAAACCTCATCGTGGAGAGATTCCCGCTCCCCAGGATTGAGGAGATGCTGGCAGAACGAAAGGTATAACCCACTTTTCCACTATAGACCTCACGTCAGCATATTACCAAATAGAACTGCATCCGTCAAGTAGGAAGTACACATCCTTCATAACGCCCTTCGGATGCTACCAATTCCGGAGGATGCCCTTTGGCTTGGCATCCGCCGCAGCCGTTTTCCAGAAGCTAATGCACAGGCTGTTTAAGGACATCGCGGGGGTGCAGTATTTTCAAGATGACATTTTAGTGATGGGCTCTGACAAAGGAGAGCACGACAAGAAACTGCATCGAGTCCTAGGAGTGTTGCAAGGGAAGGGCTTAACGGCGGAATGGAGCAAATGTAGAATTGGGACTCACTTAGTGACCTACTTAGGACACGAGATAGGAACACATGGCATCTCGCCGAAGGAACAAAATGTGAAGGCGATAAGGAACGCCAAAGCCCCAGCAACCAAAGAGGAAGTGCGGTCATTCCTTGGAATGGCCGAGTATTACAGCAAGTTCGTCAGACATTTTGCCACTCGGACCTACAGGATGAGACAACTCATCAGAAACAATGCAAAATTCGAATGGGACGCAGAGGCTCAATCTGAATTTGAGACAATAAAAGACTGCATCAGCCAAGCTATCCCACTGCAAGGGTATGTCCCCACCGGCAAGACCATAGCGACGACAGATGCAAGCGACAAGGGCTTGGGGGCCGTCTTGGCGCAGGAAAGAGAAGATGGATCCAAGGAAACGATCAGTTTTGCGTCCCGAGCGCTGTCCCCGACAGAACAAAGGTACAGCGTAATTGAAAAAGAGACGCTGGCGGTCACGTGGGCCTTGAACAAGTTTCGGCAGTTTATATGGGGCACAAGATTCAGGCTCCAAACGGATCACAAGCCACTCATCAAAGTGTTGACGTCCTCGGGCCATGACACCGCTACCCCAAGAATCGCCAAAATTACTTTGAAATTGCTGGACTACACCTATGACGTAGAATATCTTCCAGGTACGCAAAACAAGGTGGCTGATTACCTCAGCCGGGCTGCTGCGATGGAGGAGGCGCCGGAGGAGGCCCCGGACAAAGAGGAGATGGTGGCCAGCATGGAGGATCACGAGATGTCGATTAGTGCACAGGAATGGAAGGCGGCCTACGAGCTGGATGCGGAGAAGGTGGAAGTAAGGAGACACCTCACTTCGGGCTGGCCGGACAAAAAGAAGCTCACGGAGGGAGTGCGAAGATTCTATGAGATGAGAGAGGAATTGTCCTTGAGCGATTCGGGAATATTCTTGTACAGAGGAGAACGAGTTGTGCCCCCAGTGACACTGATACCCAGGCTGTTGAAGTTACTACATGAAGGACATCTGGGCATAGTGAAAACCAAGGCGCTGGTCAAGCAGATGTATTGGTGGCCAGGAATGGATGCCCACATAGAAAGACAAGTGCGGGAGTGCGGGCAGTGCCAAGGAGCGGACAAGGTGCTCCGACCACTCAGACCTGCATTGGGGAAGTTTGACACCCCGCAAGGCCCCTGGGAAGATGTGGCAATAGACATTCTGGGGCCCGTCCTGGACAGTAAAGGGGTGAATAAATACATATGTGTGATAATAGACAAGTATTCCAAATGGCCTGAAGTGGACATACAAGAGTCAATGGACACTGACACGATATTGCGATTCCTGACCTCGGTGTTCCTATGAGAGGGTATACCCAAATCCATTCTCAGTGACAATGGACCGCAATTTGTATCGGACAAGTGGGGTCGATATATGAAAAGGAACGGGATCGAGGTGAAACACACGGCCGTTTATCATCCAGCATGCAACGGCCAGGTCGAAAGGTTCAATCGGGTGCTCATGGGCTCCATTCAAGCAGCCATATCACAAGGAAAGGATTGGGAAGTGGAAGTCATGAGCATGCTCTGGGCTTACCGGATCACGCCCTCAGTAGTGGGGTACAGTCCGTTCCAAGTGCTAAGAGGACGGCATCCCTTCACCCGGGACAACGTAGCATGGAGGCAGAAGACTGTCACCAGCAAGTGGTCCCCAGCAGTGGTGCAGCACAATCTGGAGAAGGCCCAGAAGATCTACGCAGCACACTATGACAAGCGATGCAACACAAAGGAAACCGTGCTGGAAGAAGGGGAATGGGTCAGGGTCAAACTCCCTACCCTACAAAAGAAAGGTGAAAGTAAGTTCAGCCGGCCCCTACAAGTCCAGGAAGTACGAGGCAGGGCGGCTCTTCTTAGTGACGGCAAGGTCTGGTCACAAGACCGCATGGCCAGAGTCAATAAAATAATAGTATGGCCCAAGTCTGAGGAGGATGAGAGACGAATGGACTTCCAGGAAGCAAGACCCCCATCGGGGCACAGCACAGAAGACCGTGGGGAAGGTGTAGGCGAGGACAATGAAGTGGATGGCCCGAGAGCAGTGCCTACCGACGGAGATGGCGCACCGGTGAATGCGGAGCAGAGAGCAGATATGAGAGAAGATGGGAGGTCCCAAGGAGAGACAGAAGTGGGAGAGAACATGCCGGTAAGACACACCCGCAGTGGAAGGGCAGTCACAGTGCCCTCTCGTTATAGAGACTTTGTGATGGATGGACACTAGCCTTGGTGCCACCTTCCCAGGTGCCCCACATAGACTCATACCCACTGATGGGGGACACTCAACCTGCTGGGGGGAATGTTATGTTGTTTATATTAAAGGGGGGAGATATGTGGTATGCGCTCTAGTCTATGAGCGTGTACGCGATGACGCGTCACGCCATAGACTGGAGCGGTAGGCGCACGCATGCGCAGGGACGCGCGGAGAAAGGCGCGAAGAGAGAAAAGCGGCAGTTGGCGACCGGAGCTGGAGATAGTTAGACGCTCGGCGCCCTAAGCTCTTTAGCACTTGTACATTCAATAAACCTGAGTTATATACCTCTCTCTGGCTCAGCGTGTACCTGTGGGTGGAAGGAAGGAACATTACACATACCATTTTTCCTTCGCCCCTTGCCGTATCTGGCATGATTAGTTGAAATGTTCGCCAACCTATAGTGAAGATGGAACAGAGCTGCCCTTTCAAAAAATGGCTGCAGCTTGTTAACTAAACTGGGCACCTAATAAACTGAACTGATATGGCTTCTTTGAAATACATTACACGAGTGTTCAATTTCCAGGCGAAAATGTCAAATTGCTTTAACAGCTATTGTACTGAATGCTCCATAAGAGAAGGAGAAATGCCTCTAACAAGCAAATACTAAAAACGAGGGTATTGAGTGCAAGACGCTGAATTTAAAATGCCACCGCACCAATTAAAAAGTCACTATACAGATGTGTCTAGAACAAGCTGCAAAAGGTCTTGCATACTGTCTTTTCTTGAAAAAGATTAAGCCGCTTTCTTTTACTGGAATTTGAGACGAGCAGGTGTAATTTCTTCTAGTAACGGTTAAAAAAGCAGCTCTTTTTTTTCGCAGGATCTTCTATTTTTTTTCCTATCGGAATTTCCGAATTTTGGAACTGCGCCATTTATTAGTTTAAGGCAATTTATAGCAGGTGGATTTAAAATCAATCAATACGCATCAATAATTAATTTTAATTCTTTGAAGAGGCTCTTGATAATACTGGGGTGTGACAAATAGGAGTAAATATGCTAAGTAAAAAAAGCATTTAGTGCTATATTTTAGTGAAGGTGCATGTAGCGCAAAATATAGTGCAAAAACAAAAGAGCTTTGAAAAACAACTGCTCGCCCTCTGGTCATTCATGTTGTTCCCATGCACCTGTTGTATAAGTCTATGACAAAAAGCGCATACATGCGCAACTGTGGGGAAACACCTACAATTGTGCACCCCAAAATAATAGCTTAATAACTCACTCACGGCTTGATGAATGGGGGGCGGCGTTCAAGTGTAGTGTCATCAGCTAATGTGTCCCAGAGACAAGGCACCTGCAACATTTCGTAATACAGTCAATTAAGTAAGGGCTCGGTCAATTTTTGAGTTCTAGATCATGGATAAAATGTAAATGCCTTTTTGCAAAAAATAAAAAGTGCAGTACAGAGATCATAAATGCACAAGCGTAAAACCAATGCCATGAAGGATTTCAGAACTGGGCATTGAACAAAAATGTGCAAATCATAGAGAAGAAGATATCATCCCTAGTAGCATTGAAAGGGCTTCAGAAAGGTTCTTGGCTCAACCCAAAAACCAGGGGTTTATGTATACTTTTTCTGCATAGAAAATAAACAAGTTCTGCATTATCATGGGGGTGTGAGAAAAAATACATTCTTAGCAAATCAGAGCACAGCTTTACAAAATGTCATATTGCCTTAGTATCTAAGCATTAACCCACTACATGAATACTTAGTCTGCCCACTCTGTGTAAATGTCGTCCAGGGATGGCAGGACAAACTAGTCACTAGAACAACAGCACATTATTATGAATTAAGCCATAAGGAGCTAGCAGAAGTTCCTTGGGAAAAGAAACATTATTGTGACCACAAGTGCTGACATTAGAGACAAATGTGTAGCTAGACCAACATGTTTCGGCCTAAGTAGTGTTGCGGCCTTCTTTAGGGTAGATTTGTTCAGCTACTGCAACAATAAGGTGTATGTACGTGCAAAAACATGAGAAAAACACTTGGATAAATCAAAAGTTTGATACTGAACCAGTAGTCTGACTGTTCAGTATGGACTGCATACAACTGCAATGGGTTGCACAATTCATTATATCTGTCCAGGCGTATTAGCAATGTGGTACGTGCACCAACGCCATGAGGTGTGTGGGTCCCAGTCAGCCGAGCACGTCCAGGCAGTAGCTGAACAAAGGGACCCTGAAGAAGGCTGCAACACTACTTAGGTCCTCCTGACCGAAACATGTTGGTCTAGCTGCACCATTGTCTCTAATGTCGGCACTTGTGTCATCAGCTCCTCACTGTTTTTAATCCTGACACCGGGTAGCGCAATAAAGTTACAATATAGCTAACCCTGTAGCCAGTTTTAACCTCTCACATCACAGCACTGCACTCTCTCTTTTTACACATACACATACCAGCTCACATAGGGGTTAATTACACCCTGCCTGATCCAATGAAAAACATCCCTGAGCTCCTCTCTCGTAGAGAGAGGGGTTTTAGCCCACACGAAGACTAGGTCTTTCGTGGGAGGGGGCACCCCCATGATGAAGCATGACACCTCTGGTGTGTGAGGGGAACCGTCCAGAAAAGGGAAACCCCCCTCTTGCATGACATACTAACCTCTTCAGAATCTGAACCCGAGGCTTGGTTTGTGTGTTACTACTTAAATATTGTAGGTGGAGACATCAAATTTAAACAAGGTGGCAGCTAGGCCGAAATTGAGAACTAGGTAACATATGCCTGAACAAACACTTTTATTAAGTCACAGCAAATTATGGTTCAAATGCATTAGCACATTCTCACTATATACATGAAAAATCAAGAGTAGGTCCACATTCAACATGTTGTCAATAGTATACAAACATATAAAATGCACAAAACCCCAACAACCTCCTCCCTCTGAATATTCAATAATCACTAAAACCTGCAGTTAATCTAACAGTTATAATACAGTCTGCATCACTTTCTGTTTCTTACAAATCAATTGCTCCAACTTCTTCAGTTGAGTATAAACGCGATTTCTGGCATCCTCCATCTCAATCACTTGTTGTTTCCTCTTAGACAAAACTCTTTTCTCCTTACACCCCCAATTTAGATAAGTAAACAAAATTATGATGGACAGGGATGTGACCCGAGTAATTACAAGTGGCTGAGATTATTTCAAGCATTCCACCCATCACTTTTTGTAAACTTTTAGAAAGTGGGCATTTTCAAGCCTTGGTCATTTAGTGCCTGCAGTCTGCATCTGATCAAATGCCTGGTGGTGTGTGATAGCTGGGCGTTGTTTATTGCACCTAGAAACCCACATACAAAGGAAGCTTGGGTGGCGTAAGACCCTGGTGCCCATTAGGACCATAACACTCGCACAGACCCGTTTTTTAATTTTTCGTAACCCAGATTGACCGAAGAATAAAGGGAAAGCAGGGGTCTGCCTGAGGTTTTTCCATCTTTAACCCCCCTGATCTTCATTTATTCAAAGAGCTCCCAACACTGTGGTTAAGCCCACCCCGACCTTTAGGAGTCGGGGTGACCCGATGATGAAGCCTGACACCAATAGGGTGTGTGAGGGTAATTAAAACAAAAAGTGTTTCTCCCCCACATTCATGGTTGAGTTAGGTACAACTTTTACTAGAGAGGCCCACATTCCTCTTCGTTTATTCACACCCCTCTTCCTCTCTTTTTTGTTATTGGTTCTCACGCAGAGTTAGCTAACTTACACCACTGGCCACAAGTTGGTCCATTGGGGTACTTTTTTAGTATAGCTATACTACCCAGGAAGGTCGTACTCCAATTTAGAAACCTCTCAAACCCTTGAGGTACGGGAAACTCCCCAATACCTTGTTATGCTGATATACTTTGTTCAGATGGCCTGACCTGGTCCCTCAAGACGGCCCACACTCCATCACGGTCACTTAAACTCGTGACTTTGTCCAGGTCTGGTGTGATCAGATAGCCCTTCTTGGCGCTTTGTGTTTTTTTATGCTATTTTACCTACGTTTTTAAAATTCAATATCTCTTGCAATCCCCGATTGGATTTTTGTCATTTTGGTCTTGTTTTACTTAGTAAAATGTATTATATTGTTCTAAACTGGCATGGAACATTTTTGTGTATTGTTTTTATTATTCTGTTTGAGGTGTTGCACAAATACTTTACACATTGCCTTCAAGTTAAGTCTGACTTCTCTGTGCCGAGCTAACATAGGGTTAGCACAGGTAATTTTGGGAATTGCTGGTTCCCTACCCTGGCTAGGATTATGGTTACTGCTTGACTAGGGACAACACCCCAATCAACCAGAAAACCACTTTCTAACACTCTCATAGTCGCTTCTTCACTAACCAAAGAATCACTGCTGAAGACACTCACTTTCACAGACAAACTCTATTGACCTACTCCTGTAGGTTCATGACATACCATACACAATTCACTTATTCTCTCATGTGTCATTCTCAATCTTCAATGCAATTTCAAAACCCTAAATTCTTTCTCAGTTTTATTTATTCTCTGATTCCACTCTCATCCATCCAATCTCTCAAAATTGTCACTCTCTTCTCATTATTTTTTTTTTAAATAGATGCACCTCCGTACTCCGAACACATACATAATTCCAGTTTAGTTGATTTAGTGTTATGGTTAGTAGTGTAACTGTAATAAAAGAATTACCATGCGTTATTTTATTTTCAACTTTCCATTAAGCAGAATTATTCTTCAGCAGAACTTTGAAACCTGATGGATATGGTGATAGAAACTCCTGCTTATTAAATATACAACCGAATATATTCATTACAAGGCTGCCTCTACCAATGTAAATCCTCCCTGACGCAAGGTAAAGTAAGGCAGCTCTTGTGCTGCCTTCCATTACTTTTGGGATAAATCCAATTAAAAGGCAAACAAATCTTGATTTGCGTTGCATGGTAAATGCCAACATGGATTTTGCGTCAGGGCTGTGCCACAAAAAAGGCAAACCCTTATGCTAAATCTTAGTAAATCTGGCCCTGTCTTTGGAATGACAGGAAGAAGGAACTGCAGTAAACTTTCTAAAAAAGTAGGTATATCCTCTGCAGATGCTGACTTTCATGTCATAGCAAAGTCAAAACCTTGAGGCCCAGATTTACAAACACTTTGGGCTATATTCACAAGAAGGTGTGATAACTACCGCAAGAGTAGACTAATGCAGCTTTGAACAACGCAGCCTATTACAGGAAAATAACCCAGTGTCAACGTCGAATTCACAACACGGCGGTAGCTAGCATGCGCTAGACACCAGTTAACGCGGCAAATGTTCATGTGAAAATCAACGCAACGCCTCTAAAATGCAAAACGCGAAAGCAAAAAAACATGCGATGAGGCCAAATGCGTTACAAAAAGTAGCAAAAACCAGCCACAGGTCTGCAAATCCCACCGTCTGGCGGGACAATGCACCATAAAAACTACAGAAAAAATACACCAGAAACAAGGCAAAGCATGTAGCAACATGGAGGAACTCTGACCCATCGCATAGGCCAACCCAAACCCCGCAACCCACACCGACCATCAAGGAACAACGGGGTCGGGGAAGGCCAAGGAAAAATAGGGAGAGGAAGACAGGGTCATACAACAGGAAAATAAGACCAGCGTAACAGAGGTGATAGAACACTGCCAGCAACTGACCCACTAGCAGACCACCTGGATTGCAGACGGAGTGCAGAGGAGGTAAATCCAGGAGGCCAATAGGCGACGCCATAAAGTGACCACCTTAAACAGGCACAAACCCGCTGCCAACAGGAAGGCAACACGGCAGCAGGAGGTGGCAGTTCAAGGCCCCCAGAGGAGTAGCTGGAGGTAATAAAGGATTAAGGAAATCCTCCCCCTGTCCTGGTCCGATCACTCCATGCTCTCATTCTCTTTTAAACTCCCCGGTAAACCCGTAAAGACTAGACCAACCCCCATCACCACCAACAGAGCCTGGAGACTGATCAACGACTCCAACTTCCAAAATCACTTCCGTGAAATAGATGTCTCCTTACTAGACAATTCATCTATTTGTAACAACGTCGTTCGGCTAGAAACCGGTATCCGCCAAACGCTGGACAAACTAGCACCCTTGCGGGAAGTAAGGACAAAAACATCCACCAATGAAAAATGGTACACCCCCATCCTCAAAAGCCATAAAAGGGAATGTCAAAAAATAGAACACCAATGGAGACAAACTAAAGACTCCGAAACCAGAGCTAACTACATCACTAAGCGAAGACAATACATCTCAGCCATTCGAGATTCAAAAAAAGCATTCTTCACACAACAAATTTACGAAAACCACAACTCTGCAAAAGAGCTGTTCAAAATCGTAAAAGAGCTTAGCAATCCATCCAGTACCTCACAAACCCTCACCCCCTCAACTGAGGCATGTGAACGGATTAGCACCTTCTTTTCCGAAAAGATCAACAAAATGTATTCTACCCTTACCTCCTCCCATACCAATACCCTATCCGACAACTCTGACGAAAGCTCGCCTACATCTGACAAAGACAACGTCTATTTAGACGCAGGCAACTTCCCATGCCTAACCAACTTCCAACCACTCTCCGAAGAGGAGGTGTTAGCGGTTCTCAAAACAATCAAATCCGGCTCTCCTGCAGACCCCTGCCCGCATTTTGTGTTTTCAGAAATCGCACCGACACTCTGCCCCCTCATCACCAAACTTTTTAATCAGTCCCTTACCTCGGCGTCCTTTCCAGAATCCTGGAAACACGCATCTGTAACCCCCCTCTTGAAGAAAGCCGGATCCGACATCCTTAACCCAGAGAACTACAGGCCAATTTCCCAGCTCCCCTACCTCTCCAAGGCTTTGGAGAAAATGGTCAATTTACAATTGTCCAAATATTTGGAGGACAACTCACTTCTGGACCCCACCCAAACTGGCTTTAGAGCAAACAACAGCACCGAAGCAACGTTGCTGGCAGTGTCGGACAGTGTCAGATGCATCACGGACCAAGGGGGATCCGTGGCTCTGATACTGCTAGACCTGTCAGCGGCGTTTGACACGGTATCGCACGAATGCCTACTAAAAACCCTCCAGAGTAAAGGAGTACAAGCCACAGCGCTAAAATGGATCAAATCATTTCTAAGCAACCGCACCCAAGCAGTGCGCATGGGTCAATTCCATTCAAAACCCCGTCCCATTGGCTGTGGGGTCCCACAAGGGGCCTCACTAAGCCCCACTCTCTTTAATGTCTATGTATCATCTCTGGCTGACATTGGAAGAAAGTGGGGCATCGGCATATGTTCATATGCCGACGATACACAGCTGATGGTGACTATGGACGAAGGGTCGGAAACAACTAAGCAAAAACTACACAGCTGTCTCTCTGAAATGGCAGATTGGATGAGCAACCACTGCCTTAAACTCAACGCCGGAAAATCTGAAATATTACTGTTCGGAGGAGCCAAACTATCATGGAATGATACGTGGTGGCCACCGTCACTGGGAACAGCCCCCACCCCAAAACAGTACGCCAGAAACCTTGGCATCATGATGGACGACGCACTGTCCATGAAAGACCACGTACGCATACTCTGGGGCAAAGGCTTTGCAATCTTGAAACTCCTGGCTAAAATCTTCTCTTGGATCCCATTGGACTGCCGGCGCACAATCACCCAGGCCCTCCTGGTTAGCCACCTGGATTATGGTAATGCTTTATTCGAAGGGATGAACGAGCAGCTGTTCTCCCGCCTACAGGTCCTACAAAATCAGGCAGCCAAACTGGTATGCAACAAAGGCAAACGAGATTCGGCATCCGCATGCCTAAAAAAACTCCACTGGCTACCAATGCGTCAGCGAGCCACCTTCAAAATACTTTGTCATGCGCACAAAGCCCTCCATAAAACAGGCCCTACAATCTTGCAAGGTAAAATCGAATTCTATATTCCAAACAGGAACCTAAGATCCAACAACTCAGCCCTGGCAAAACCCAAGCGCATTTTCAGGGCGAGGACAGGTGGACGAGCCTTCTCACACCTGGCGGCCAAAAGATGGAACGAGCTACCCATGGATCTTAGACACACTGCAAACCTCCTTCAATTCCGGAAAAAACTAAAAACCCACCTCTTTCCAAAAAACGAACTCCCTTTTCATAATCTCAGTAGTCCCCCCTTTTCTTATAGCGCCGTGATATCCTATGGGATGAGTGTCGCGCTCTATAAATACCAGAAATAAATAAATAAATAAATAAATAAATAAATAAATAAATAACCCATGCTACAGTCATCAGTGTGGAGACGGTGCAAGGAGTTGGGAGTACGGGTACAGCTCGAGAGGACCTGACACAACATCAACAGGGAGTGCAACGAACATGGACTGGGGGACAGGGAAGATGGGCACAACAGCATAAATGTACAATGAGGTGTAGCACACTGCACACCCACAAACACCCAGGAACATGTCTCAGATCTCCTTGGCACACTGCAGCACACACACATAGCACGAACAGCACACCCCCATTGACGACAATGTGGAACAATGCGCATAGCCAACACTGCAGAACAGAGGACACAACTGGCTCCGCACATGCACAGAAACATGCCCACTACATCTGAAAGAGCCGGAACAGTGAAATGGAAATGTATGCGTGAGACCTCACATCCGTCATGTAGTCCAAATGTACACTGTCCCGCAGAAGAATCTAGCACCCCCCAAACAGTCACAATGTACATTGCCATAGAGCCTGCAGGCAAACCAGCACAATGCACCAACATATATGTTAACACAAAGTCAACACACACCTCCCCTTCACATTTCAGAGGGGCACACAACACCTTTAGCAGAGCACAGAACAGAACACATCAGTGATCCAGGAAAGGACAATCAAACCATCGACACCCATGCCCTACAACAGCCGATGGATATCTCACGCAACTCCCCACCAGGACCCGTCCAGCCAAGCTCCTCAGGGGGAAACAACGAGCCTGCAACAGATCACACAGCAGGAAGCTCCCACGAGCACAGATGGCTCACGACACTTCACCCACCCACACATGGCACCCCAATGCCATGTGTCAGCATGCCAAAAGGAGGTGGCCCAACGGGTGTGGGTGGGGGCTGAACCCATGATATGCGATCCAGGACAAAGAAGTAGGGGTCACCCACACCCCACTAAGGAGACCCACAATGCCATACAGAGACACACAGATGCACAGTCAAAGCACAGAACCACACCCAGGGGTGCTCAAATAGCAGTCACACAGCCATGCTGGCTGTGCGTACAATGGCCCTGGCCACTCACCTTACAAACTGAGTGGGTAGTGACAAAGCTACATGTCCAAGCTCCAACCTGCTGCCTGCAGTGACATGTATGCATCTGATGTACACAGGACAATGTAATGGCGTAGGACCCAGGGCCCACATGCATACTACAAGACCCCAGGGAGATACACAGATATCATGTTCAACTGGCTATGGGCACATGCGCCAGGCCTATTGGCAGGGCCACATGTACTGTGTCTGTGCTGGATGTGTGTGGGGCGATTGTAAGCCATTCCGCATGAATGTCTGGTGCTAGCAACCACTTAAACATTGGACACTAGTGCAACGGAAACAGAAAACACAGGCAATTCAGAGTCAACTGCTGAGAACTGCGTAGTAAGCCAGAGAAAGTCCAGAGGACAGCCAACATGCAAACAAAAGTGTCAGTGATTTGCAGTGCACTGGGCTTTGGACACTAGAGATGAACGTGCTCATGTGAAGAAAAAGTCTTGGATTGTGTCCCTTCGATATATTCCTGATGCAGATGCAGTGGGGTGTGTTAGACCTGCATCACCTTCCCCAATAACATCTCAGGTCCCCCACACTGTTTGAGGTGACATACCTGCGCAACCGCTCCACAGTACAAACAAAAATCAGCAACGGACAATGGCCTGCGGTGCACTGAGACACTGGCACCTGGAGTGCTGAGCAGAGCATCAGGCCGATGATGACATCCATGACAGGCCTGAGCAACTCCGTAAGTCTGTCAGGACCACCGTTTTAACTCTGGCAGACGGCTGTTTGAGGTGGTCCTGGCAGCGGTGGCATGTGCCTCCTGTGGTGATACGTCGTCCAGGCCGGTCTGTACTCACTTTGGTGTGTGAGCCCTGGTGGAACGCATTAGGGCACGGAGCCTGCTTACAACGCAAGGCCACAGAGAAATGGCGCTGATGACCGCATGGCCTACAGTTCAGGGCCCATCCAATGTCTCCGGAGAAGGGGTCCCGAACTTGACCAGCAAAGAGTTAGTGGCCCCGAATGCACTATGGAGCAGGCACTTGGCCACGGGACGATGACTTGCGGTGCAATCAGATGGGCAATGCAACCTGAGCGGGTCACCATCGATGTCCGAGGTGTATGTTGCTGAGGGTTTCGGGGGACAGTGGAAAGTGTCCTCCAGGGCAAGACACCAAAAGGTTTATTTTTATCTGGAAGCAGCAAATGGAGGAGTGGAATGCGACAGCCTCGCTCCACCACCAATTTGCTATCAGCTACATGAGGATGAAAACTGCCCTCTTGTCCATAAACTCAGACGCCACCAAAGTTCGGCCAGTGAGTGTCCATGAATGTCGGGGAACAGACTTAGTGGCACCGGGGAAGAGTGGGGATGCAGTCTACGATAATGCCGGTACACTGATATGTACTCCGTCATTGCTGAATGATTACTCTGTGACCTACTGGACCGCAGTGTAGGCCAGAGGCAGTGGTCAGCAGTGGCCCACAGCCACGTATCATTGGCTCAGGATGCACAATGCTAGTGACACCAGGGCAGCTGTTGGAAGTGTACGACCACCTCCGTAAAGGATGATACTTTTCTCTCCGCCAAGATGCAAGGCGCCAACCTCTTATGCCTCTCCTTGCGTGCAATGATATGTAATCTGCCCTTGCATACTCGATGTTCAGTTCCGAATCTCTGGCCTACTCGAGCGCAGCCTAGGCCAAGAGCAGTGTAGGCCGGAGGCAGCAGTCAGCACGGGCCATTCACTGAGTATCGCCGGCATAGGTTGGTAGCCCCACCGGCATGCATGGTTCAGGTTCAGTGGCACCAGTGTTCAGTCACCTCCGTGACTGTGACCCAGCTTTCGTCCCGTCTGAGCAGCATCTTCCTCTATCTCCTCTCCGTGAGACCTCGTGAATCGCGACTTGGTGCTGGATGTGAGACCTACTGTTCCGCAGGGTAGTCCTGGTCGCTCATCCATGTGTCGCCGGCTGGCGTTGAACAGGGTTTGTGGCAGCACCTGTCGCCGGCTGGCATTGAACAGGGTTTGTGGAAGCATGTGTAGCCGGCTGGCGTTGAACAGGGTTTGCGGCAGTAGGTGTTGCCAGCTGGCATTTAACAGGGTTAGTGCCAACACGCGTCGCAAGATGCCCATATGGAACTATGCCTCACTGATCTGGGGGGTCTGGTGCTGTGGCCGCTGGCCCGGATTTGGGGTCACTGCCATTCAGGAGCCAGGACACAGTTTCACATATGGGATCCACTGGGCCGCAGAGGACGCCAGTAGAATATGTCAAAGAGAAAGGAGAAATGTAGGCCAGCGTTGGGGGGACAGTGGAGGTCTGAAAGGCTGGCCAGGGTCACGGACTTGGGGCTTGAAGCTTACACTGACACGTGGTGGGCCCTCCTTGACACACGCTGGTGTCGGCTGCTGATCAGTGTGGCCTGGCTGTATAAGGTTGGGCCTGACGGGTTAGTGGTCCAGCGGGCCGGAGTACGGCAGACCACAGGATCCCAGGCAACTCTGCTGATGAGGAAGGCGTCTGCCTTGTGGCGGGGTGGGAGGAGCTGCCCTGGCAGAGATGTTGGGCTTTCCAGAAGAGGACCACGCCCAGGGCTAAGTACTTTTTATTCACATACCTACTCTAGCCTGGCATTTGCCGGCCCATCCCACTTTGCTCACGCTTACGAGAGAGGCGTAACAGGCAACATTTCTGTGAGGACCCCCAATGGCTGGGTGACATTGTTGCGTCCACTGTCCACTACACTCCATACACCAGAGGTTTATGTCACCATGGATATGGCTGTGTTCTGCACACCACAGTCTGTCCAGCACTTCACCATCACTCTTGGCATTGTGTACTTTCCCAATCATGGTTCTACTGCATCCTTCCCACATGCCTGGTTGCCTACTCGCCCCACATTTGTCTATTGAGTGGCTGAGGTCCCATGCCGTTGATTGGTCATGTTCACGGCTTGCCTAGGTTACCTTTGTAAGTTGTTCTATCGTGTCTCCTGGATGGGCATGTTGTTGTGCATTTTGGTTGTGAACTTGTGACATGTACATTGCCAGACTTGCATAGTTGTGGAGTTGAGGTGAGTGGGGTGTTAATTGGGTACTTGCCAAGGGGCTGTGCATTTCCCTTGGTGCAATCCTGGCATGGCTGGTTGCTGATGGAATGTTGGAGGGTGTGTATTTGGAGGTGACATTGATGTAGGTCCCACGATGTGCTGATGTTGCCTGCACATTGTGACATTCGCTTCCTGTTGTGCTGATTGTGTGCGGTTTCACCAGGGGGCACAGGTGGGACATGTGTGCAGTGGGTTGCCCCCAACATGTGCATGTATACGGCTACGGAGTAGGGTCCTTGCTTGGTCTCCAGCTGTTCCTGCACATTGTGTTGGACGTATGGGGCCTGGGGTGCCAGGGTGATTGTGATGTCCAGGACAGGTGTGGGGGACCTGGATGTGGCTGGCTATGAGTCTCAGCAGACTCGGGTGGGTGTTGTCTGGGGTGTGCCAAGGGCTAACAGCTGCAGCACAGCCAGCAGCTTGGTGTGGGGTGGGATGTTGATTGTCCGCTGTGTGGGTGCCGTTGGCCTGTTGGGCGATGATGGCCAGGATGCATAGGATGGTCGTCCCTTTCAGCCTGTAGTGAACAGTGAAATTGTCAGATGTTGTGCCTGTGAGGCAGGTGCGTTTCCTGGGGGGCTGCTGTCTTTGTCTGCACTGCCTCTGTGGTGGTATGGGGGATGTACTGGATTGGTGTTTTGGCTCTCTTGGGTGTCTGGGCTTCATGTTCAATTGCTCCATGGCATCTGTTGCCCTTCCTGTGATGCCCTGGGCCGGGCTCCCTATTGTGGTGCAGGCTGCATTTCGACTTTACACCAGGTCAGAGCAGGTGTAAATTTCCTGCTGCTAACGCACCTTATTGCTTGTTTGCTGTTCTTATCGCTGATCTGTGTGGTCGTTGTTAATGTTGAGGTGTGGAGTTGTTGCAGCTTTGTGCACCTGAACGCCTACTCTGCATCTCATTAGCGATAGTTGCAGCAAAGTTTTTTGCGGCAGCTATTGCAGGAAAACTGGTGTTGTAACCACCAGTTTGTCAATGGTGGGGTAAATTTATCACGACTTTGGCCGCGATAAAGTGCCCTTAATTCCGCAATCGCTCCTTGTGAATATGCCACTTTGTGTCATGTTTGTGTTACTTTTTTAATATAAATCCAAGGCAAAGTGTAGTGGTGGAATTTACAATCCAATACAAAATCCAAATTGTGTTGGAATATAACCAAATCTGCAGAATGCGCTGTCTTGCATTACATTGAAGGAAGGGGCTGTTTTATGGGTGGTGCATGGGCTTTTTCATACTAACACCCATGGGCTTTGAAGCAAATTCCAATGTACAAAGGATTGTAGAGAGTGATATGCACCAGAATCCTACACCTTTGAGGCAGCATAATAAGGCAGAATGTTTTTTAACTCTTTTCACGTGTCCTGCATTCTAAAGCGAACATACAAAGTGGGAAGTGCATAAAACACAAATTGAGTACTGGAAGGGACCCATTCCTGTTTAAATAAACTATCATTACCGCAACTCGGACCCCCCCTGCACTTTAATGCAAGGGAGTCTGTTTTGGTGCATAGCAACCGAACGTGCATCAGCGAAGGAGAGAGCAGAACAGCGCCACATCTTAGTAGATGTGGTGCTGTTCTGTGCCCTCCCATTCATGCAAAGTAGCATCATAACTTTCCTTGCTGCACTACTTTATGTGATTTTTTAGTAAATCAATACCTTCAATGTAAAGTGCAGGCAGCACATATATCTCATGAAATAAATATAACATGCAAGCAGTGCTATTCACTTGTAGAAAGATATGATTTTATTACACTTTATATAATATACTCAGTGACTGGAAGAATTTTTATGGCATTAGCTTTTTGCTTCTGAATGTGTACAATTTTGTTCTGAAAAATATATGTGAATCGGTCTTATGTGCTCTGAACATAGATACAATTCAAAGTACAAATCACATGCTTTAATCAAGTGCAGTGTCTGCCGGTTAGTTTGGTCACAGTTTGATAACCTATTCATTTATTTGACTGGTACCATTTGTCACTGCATTATGGCACGTAGGCCTGTGCTGCTTGTCAGAAGTCAAATTGTTTTCATCTCTCTGGTCATGATCAAGGAAGGTAAGTAAGCAAATAATTTTACTATGCATGATTAATTAAAACTGTTGCATTCAGAACATTATAGGTTGGTATCAAAAGGAGTTACATTCAATAAAACAATAAGAAAGAAGTACAAGAATAAAAAGAGCCTTTGTATTGGAATTAAAAGACATAAAATTGTTCTGATTATAGTAGCACTGCTGTCACAGGATTGTAGGCCCATTTGAAGACATTGTATGAACTGCGTAACTTTTTATGTTTAAAGTATTTTTATTGAAAGGGTACACAGAACAAAAGAAATAACATTCAAACAATGGCATTGTTATGCAGGCCCCGGAGCCCATCTTCAAGTAAATGCTACATGTCCCACAAGAGCAATAGAGGTTGCGTGGGCTCCTCGTCCATCAACATTACATTCAATAACACCCTGAGGTAGAAGAAAGTGTCCGTGCCCTCCCCTTTTTAAAAGAAACAATTCCCCCCCAACTCCCCCCACCCCCTCTTGTTCCCCAACCCCCTCCCAACACCCCTGTCCAGTGTCCTGTCTTTAGCCAAACCTACTGTGCTTTGCCCCACCCCACTACCCCCAAACATTATCCAACCCATGATTATTGTGCAGTGAAATCTAGCGGTGGCGTCAATCTCAAGAGCCTCAAGTACCTCGGACAGGTCAGTTCCCTGAATTCGGTAGCCAGCAATGCATGGAAGGGCTGCCACAACTCTCCAAATTGCTCTACCTCCCCGGCCATCATTAGTGATAGTTTTTCCATACCCAGAACGTGCCACAGCCTATGTAACCAGCCCGTGATAGATGGAACAGTGGTGGTCCGCCAATGGATTAGGATATTCTGAACGGCGGAACCCAGTGCTATTGCAATTTGTCTGCCCCTACGGGATTTCAATGGGTACATCAGCCCATTGGGCAAGCTGGAGTTCTGGACTTTTTGGTTCCGTCCAGAGGTGTCAGGGATAACACCCGAAGACCCCGGAGTTCCACCTGTCTCGGTGCACAAATAAACAGAAACACGGGCTTCTCGATGGTGGCGTCAAAGACCAAAGGTTTATTACTGCAGGGACACAGAAGTCACAGAAACTACACACGGGCAGAATCTAGGAGCCTGTTAAGCATGAGCGAATTTTGCGGATCTCGCGTTCGCGAATTTTGCGGATTTGCGGATTCGCAATCCGCAAAATCCGCGAATTCCCGCGAATTTGCGGATTTTTTTTTTTTTTGTGTTCGCCCGTGTTTCTGCCAGTTCGCGAGGGTTTTGTACACTTTCGCAAATTGCGAACTTACCTGTCGGGTCGCAAGTTTCGCGAACTTGTTGTTTCTACGTGTCCATCCTGTTTGGGACACTCTTCTTCATCACTGCCACTCTCTGTCACCACTGCCACTCTCTGACTACTCATGCCACCCTCTGGCCCACCCATGCCACCCTCTGTTTCATCACCACACCCTCTGGTTGTCCAGTGTACATTATTTTCGGCAAAGCAAAGCACACCTTCCCTGCCTCAAGTGACCTGAATTAATTTGGGGCTGATTAATGTGTCACAGAATATTTTTTTAGCTGGCACCTGCTTCCTTAGTGCGCCCTGATTAGTGATCTTTTGCACTTGCTAAGTGCTTTCATTGTTGCAAAATTAGTTACAACACCTGCCCTGCCCCAACTGACAATAATGAATTAGGGGCTGATTAATGGATTTTAACTTCCAGCCTGGCTCCTGCTTGTCTCCCTTAGCTGTAATTCAGGACCTTTGTGGCATATGTGTAACTATTCTGAGGTTCAGAGCAGGGTCACATAATAGTTTCAAATGGCAACTGAACTCTGGAGGGGCCCCTCAGGAAGCACTACAGGAAATGGCTACTAATGATGAGCCTGAACTTTTGAACCTGGTAAGTAGTTACTTTCAGTTTTGCTAAGATCGTATTTCTGCAATTTTGCACTTATTCGCGGGGCGCGAACTCACGCGAACTCACGCGAACAGTGCGAGCAGTGCGAGCAAAATCCGCTGCTCGCGGATTTGCGGATTTTGCGGGAGATTCGCGAATCTCGCGGATTGCGGATTTCCCGAAAATCCGCAAAATCCGCGAGCGGAACGGATTTTCCGCCCATGCCTAGAGCCTGTTCGATTTGTACAAGAAGGGTTGCTCCTTATATACAAAATTTTAGCCTTCAAGCGAATTCTTCACATGTTGGTACATTCCCAAACCCTTTGTGTCCTAAACAATAAATATTTGGCGTTGCACAAGAATCGTCGATAATATTTGATGTCAAACATTACGAAGAGGGGTTCCCACTACTCCATCACAATCCCATGTCAACATTTCATTCAAGAGCCGGACCGCCTCATCGTAAATTTCGTTACCTCCCCCTAATAAAGGCCCAGAAGGAAAGGAGCAGAGCCAGGTGCAGAAGATAGAAAAGCAGGATAAGGGATGTTTGTGGGTCGTAAATGGGCAAGGCTAACAGCTTCGGCCGCCTAATCATGATCAGTCCAACGAACACAAGAACCAGTATAGCAGGACTGGCCTCGGGCAGAGGAGGCAGCCTTTGTCGAGTCATGCAGCTACAGCGTGTTCTGTTCTAAGGTGCACGTGTCACTAGAAAGGTGAATCGCCGGCTAAGCCTACGTGTCCTTAATCGAAATGAAGTAATCAGAGGTCATTGCGTATGTGAGGGCAAGAAACACAAAATGGCTGCCATGATCTAAGATGGATGCCATGGGTAGATCGGAAATGTGTTTGTAACAGGAGTACTCTTGCTCGTAGCATAGCGAAAACACCAGGATATGCTAAATGGATCATTTGCGGTTCATTGATACCAAAATTATGTATTTCCGACAATATTGAAAACACGGGTTCAAATCGTCACGGAACCTCAGACCCTCCTTTTGCCCTTACATAGGCAATTACTCAGTCTATGTCAGAGTCTAACTCTATGCTCATCAGGTCAGTGACATGCTGTTGTATCATCATCCTTTCTCGTGCCTTTTCTCCAAACGCAGGTGGTTTTCTAAAACAGGTTGCTGCACAGAGACTACACAAAGCAGGACCACACTGGATAATCAGGCAGCATGAGAATAGGAATACTAAGATGACACCAATGACCATCAGAACCTTCCATCTCCACGTTGATATCAGAGTCCACAACCACTCCATGAAGGACCAGTTACCCTTGTCTACATGTATAGAGTCGGAAATCTTGTGTAGCTTAGAGATCGCTTCATAGACAGTTGGAGCATTATTGGGAATAAAGACGCAGCAGCTCGATTGGATCATTCTGCATACCCCACCTCGATCTGCAAGTATCACGTCTAGAACCATACGGTTCTGCAACGTCATGAGTCTATCCGCCTGAAGCTCAGCTGTCAAGTTGCTAAGGGCACCAGCAGTTTCGGTAATAGTAGATTCAACTACCCGTGTTAGCTGACGTATGTTTCTACTATTGGCCATAGGCCCCCAGAACGGAAGGAAACCTTTGAAGAAGTCTCCAGCTTCCTGACCAGCAGTATCTTCCTTGCTGAAGACACCTCTTGCTACTCTGGTCTTGTGATAATCAGATAAAGCAGTGTATGTCGGAGGCAACAATCGAGCAATATAACATGAACCTGAAAAGTCAGCAGGCAACCATGTATACGCTCTGTCTTGACAGATGAAGTAGGTACCCCTAGCAGTAAGAAAAGCAGGGGAAGAGTTAGACCGAAACACGTAAGTCTCAACGCACTCACTCCTCCCTAGCTGAGCTCTCGGATTTCTCCCATTTCCTTGCAAACAGACCTGACCTCGGTGAGGCATGACCCCGATCGGAGTTGAGCTTTTACGCTTGCTTTCTCCCAAACTAAGGCGATACTCTGAAGAATTCCAACTCAAATATACTCGTAATTCGTCTCTAGGGTAAGATGGAGTATTATTGACATCCTTGATCATGTCAATAATTCCCTGGACTAAAGCTTTGTTGGCCGAGTTATATTTAGTGGAACGTGGTGGACGCGGAGGATAGGTTTCAAGGGCATAAGCAAAAATGGTCTGAAGGGCCTGAAATGATCCATTATAGCTAAAAGGCAAAACCAGATAGGGAATGCCTTTATCCATAGTGTTGGGTATCAAGCCACACACCCAGCAGTCTGTAGTGTTAACTACCAGTTGGTGTTGGTGCAAGAGTTGTACGAAAGTGTTATTGATAAATTCTGAGCGTCGAGCTTGCTCATGTTCAGGAAACGAGTGAAAAGAGTGCATAGAAGAAACAGTAGAAGTAGCAGGATCAAGGGGAGGTACTGTAGTTACTGGCATAAAAATTAGGTTCACGCCAAAGATGATTCCACCCACCAACGTTATTAAAACAATTAAAAATGTAATAGCACATTGCATCAGAAAACATTTGCTATGAAGAATTCTGTAAAGTCTGTTTCTGCGAACATAGATCACATTTTCTCGTTGCAGCGCAGGAAGCTCCATCTTCTACAATCCGCTCGCGACCACTGATGATGTGTACGTAGATGAAAATGCCTCTATCAGCTCTGGGAGTTCCCAGAACTAACAGAAAGATCGACCTTGTGTCTGACCCCCGCAGATTCAACTAGGCACACAGCCACGACCCTACGGCTACCCAGACGGCAAGGCAATTTTAAAAACAATAAAACAATAGCAAACTTCCTGGCTGAAGGCAAAGTGTTAAAATTTCAAATGTGTAAAATAGGCAGTTTCCTGCTTTATTTGTCCATATTGCGAGATCGTAAATTGTATCTTAGTTTTGCAGGAACTGTTTGATCAGGAAGCAGTGTGTTATCAGCAGAGGTTGCAATGTTCAAGTTCGCAGATGGCAAAGTTTCTTCTGATGCAGAGGACAAGTGTTCAGGAGTCAAAGAAGTAGTTTCAGGAGGAGAGTCAGTGTTCGAAGTGTCAGTTATCAGTTCGGCATCGCTGAAAGGGACAAACTTGGGTGTTCGCTCGAACTCAGAGGCACCAATTCCCTTCTTGATCCAGTTGTCATAAGGAAGTGGTAGGGGCACACGTTTGACATGCGTTGTATGTATCCAGTGCTTGCGTCCGGCCACACGAACAGCAGTTCTCGTTGCTAGCAGTACTTGATAGGGGCCAACAAATCTGGGCTGAAGGTTCTTCGTCCTGGCGAAGTTCCGCACCACAACGTGGTCACCTGGTTTCAGCTGATGACCTGGACTCTCCGGTGGCTTTGGCAATGCATCGAAAACCTGTTGGTGAATAAGACTCAATTTAGCAGTCAAGTCGTAAAGGTAATCAATCAACATTGGATATTCCAGAGAACAAAATTCCTTTGGCCTTGGCACTCCCCAAATATTAGCGGGACGGCCAAAGACAATTTCATACGGACTAAGCCCTACTCTAGAATGTACAGTCGCTCTCGTGGATAACAAAGCCAGGGGTAGTGCGTCTGGCCAGGATAAACCCGTGGATGCCTGTATTTTAGCGAGTTTTAGTTTGAGGGTGCCATTGTAACCCTCAACTAAACCAGCAGACTGGGGATGATTTGCACTGTGGAATTTTTGCTTTATTCCTAAACCGGCACACACACTCTGCATAACTTTCCCTACAAACTCACTTCCGTTATCTGACCATACAATCCGTGGCATTCCGTACCTAGGGAAATATTCTTTGAGAAGAGTTTTAGCAGTTGATAAGGCAGTATTGTCCTTCAGTGGATATGCTTCGATCCATCTGGAAAAAGCACAAACTACCACCAGGACGTATTTTAGGTTATTACAACGATCCATGTGAATGAAATCTAGTTGAATCACTTCAAAGGGGCAGGAGGGAGGAGCGAAGTGACCAGCAGGAGTAGGGATTCCCTTGCCAGGATTATGCATCAGGCATACCATACAATTTTTCACCACTCTCTCTGCACATTTACTAATCCCATCATTCTTCCAGACTGGAGCTAACATCTTACAGATTCCTTTAGAACTTATATGCGCCACTCCATGTGCCATTGTCACCACTGCAAGCACATACGCATCAGGCAACATCCAACGCTGTTGTTCCGACAAGTCAATAAAACACCCACTCGAGTCCAATTTACCCGTACTTTCTTTCCATGCAAGCTTTTCCTCCTCAGTCGCTTCTTTCTGAATTTCTTTCACACTTTCCACTGTATCCTCACACATTCCAGACTCGGAAATCCATCTTGCAGACGTTGCAACATACATTCTACTCATCATATTTCTAGCTGTCTGTTTAGCGGTCTCATCAGCAAAAGCATTCCCACGACCAACATCATCCGTGATTGCTTTATGAGCACTGCATTTCACAATCGCAACTTCAGTCGGCAAGGTTAGAGATTCCAACAAGTCGTTAACTAGCTGACCATGTTGAATCTTAGTCCCATGGGACGTAATGAAACCTCTTTCTTTCCACAAACGGCCAAAACTATGGGCCACGCCGAACGCGAACTGACTATCTGTGAACACATTCACTCTCTTTCCCTTAGCTAAAACACACGCTCTCGTTAGAGCGATTAATTCTGCAGCTTGGGCAGAATTCTGACTCACTCTTGCAGTCTCCACAATCGTACTCAAAGTCGTTACTGCATAAGCAGCAGTCACATCACCATTCTCCAATTTAAAACATGACCCATCAACATACAACGTGCCATCTGACAATGGGGTGTCTTTTAAATCAATTCGTCCTTTTGTCTCCTCTTCGGTTCTGAAACAGCAATCATGGGGCTCGGAATCACTCGACTCTTGATTAGCCGGCAACAGTGTTGCAGGATTCAATACATTGCATCTCTTGATCTGAATATGACTCGCTAGCAGTGTCAGCTCGTAGCCAGATAATCTAGCACTGGTAAGGTGTTGCGTCTTAGTTCGGTTCATGAGTGTATCCACAGCATGAGGAACCATGACCACTAGCATGTTATTCATCACCAAACCAGCAGATTGTCGAATGGAAGCCGCAGCTGCCGCTGTAGCTCTCAAACAACTAGGCAACGCTCTAGCTACCGGATCTAATGTTGATGAAAAATACGCACAAGGGCGTTGTTTATCACCGAATCTCTGTGTCAGAACACTCAACGCGCAACCTTCTCTCTCGTGAACATAGAGCGTGAATGGCTTACTGTAATCGGGTGTACCCAATACAGGAGCTGAACATAGTGCATTTCGTAACTCAGAAAAACTCTCCTGACATTCAGCAGACAATGGCACCGGACTCGGAACATTTTTCCCAGTCAAAGCTACCAACGGTTTTGCTAAAAGAGAAAAATTTGGGATCCACTGCCTACAGTAAGAGAAAATACCTAGAAAGGCACGTACTTCTCTCTGTGTGCGAGGAACACTCATCTGCGTAATTGCTTTTATTCTCTCTGGGGTCAACTTCCTTCCCTCCTTTGACAAGAGATGACCTAGGTAGGTCACTTCTTGGCAGCAGTATTGCATTTTCGAAGGTGACACCTTGTGATTCAAATTAGACAAGTGATGCAATAACAAAATTGTAGCTGCTTTGCAAGTTTCCTTGTCATCGGCAGCCACTAGAAGATCGTCTACATACTGTACTAAGGCAGAACCAGGAGGAAGTACAAAGGAATCTAACTGACTTTTTAATGCCTGACTGTAAATGGATGGGCTCTCACAATAGCCTTGTGGAGCGCGTTTAAACCTGAAGCTTCGACCTCCTAGACAGAAGCCGAAAATATCTCTGCTTTCCTCGGCTATCGGAATGCTGAAAAAGGCATTCTTCAAGTCGATGACTGAAAACCATGTAGCTGTTGCAGGAATCAATGTTAACAATGCAGTAATGTCTGGAACTACAGGAAACTGCGGAACCACAATTTTATTAACCTCTCTGAGATCGATAACAAATCTATATACTGGAGGCTTTGAAGGATCAGTACGTTTCAAAATTGGCAGTACAGGACTGTTACAGACATTTCCTCTAGTTTCTTCAACCACACCTTTCTTAATCAAATCTTGTACAATCAATAAGAGTGCACGTTCACCTTCACTAGAAATCTTGTATTGAGGAATTCGTGGAAATTTGACGTTTGCTTTCAAAGTGACTACATATGGTGGTATTTCTAAAAGGCCTACATCGTTAGGACCAGTCGCCCAAAGAGTATCAGGGAGAGAACGCAGCTCTGGCGGGAGTGCATCCATTGACAAGTACATCGGAGAGGTGATTCGTTTACCCAATGTAAGCTGTACTCCTTCCGGAGAACAGTACAATGTCGCATATAGGCGTTTTAACAAGTCTAAACCAAGCAGATTTTCATTACAACCTGTCGTCATAATCAGGGGTGCTTTCAATTGACACGGTCCAACAGAAATAGACAAAGGACCGGATACGGGATTGTAAACAGGGGCGCCTGAAAAACCTACAGAAACATTTGTTAAGCCGGACAAAGGTGCGCCAGGGAGTTTCGCATGAATGATAGAACTTTTTGCGGCACCAGTATCCAACAGAAACGGTTCAACTACACCTGATGTTGCTACTGCGACATAAGGCCCACTCTGATCCACTGGAACTGATACTACTCCCTCTCTCTGTCCATGGCTGTCCTAGTACTCATTTTGCTGAAATCCCTCATTTTTTTCACAATAGTCTTCAACATGATACTGTTGCGACCTATTCTGTTGAGCAGACTGTCCATTTCGCTGATCAAAGTGATTGGAAGGGCGATCATTTGTTTGTGGAGGCATAGCACCTCGTCCTCGACCTCTAGAATTTTGCACAAAACCACCACGACCTCTCTGAGCTGCTGCAGCGTTATTCTGTGCTAAGACTGGACACTCATTCTTATAATGACCCTCTTTCTTACAATACGCACACTGATTCCACTGGTATTGTGGTCTTTGAGAACCATAATCTGTCCTTTGATACGACCCTTGCTGTGTATTATTCTGATTCATGCGAGGCGGATATGCCTGTTGCAGAAGAACTTTAGTCTTTAAATCTTTCGTTTTCTTATCTGATTTCTCTTTCTCCTCTTTATCCCTGTTTTCATAATACTGTGCAGTTGCAAGTATTTGCGCAGTTGTAGAGACAGCCCACGCACTCTCGGAATCTTTCAATTTATTACAGAGCTCGGGTAGCAGATTGTGTACAAATTTATCGACAAACAATCTCTGTCCTCCTTCTGTGCTCATATCCTGACCACTGTGATCTACAAAAGTCCCTTCGAACCTCGTGAAAAAGTCGGAGACACTTTCGTCTTTCTTCTGCCTGCATGCGGATAACTTGTCCCAGTTAACACGCAATGCTGGCATCAGAGTCTTCATTAAGTCAATTATCCTACCTGGAAGATTAGCAATTAGAGGTTCGGGTTTGGAACCACCTATTTGTTGACCATCTGCTGCAATGATAGCCGCCCAATCACCACCTAGGGCAACTGGGTGATTCTCTTTACGTATCTTAGCCCAAATTGGTTGCGGAACTACATTCCCAAATAACATGTCAATGTCCGCCAGATTCATTACACAAGCCTCAACTGTTTGTGCTAACTCCTCATAATATCCGGCAGGATTTTTACGCGGATCTGGCAAGGCCTGTTTCACTGCTAATACTTCGGCTCGCTTCCACGGAATGTGTGTCCACACTCTCTGGAATTGCGCCGGAGCAGCTGCAATACCACGGACCGCATCAGCTTGCACAGCATCACGCCAAATAGGAGGAACATCCCTCATCGGATATTGGCGATTCTGCTTCGTACTCTGTCTTTCTAAATCTCTCGGTGAGCGAAGAGATGGATCATTCCTATAACTTAAAATCAGTTCCATCGCTGCTTTTATATTTGGACCTACTATCATACCTGCAGCAAACTCTTTCTGGACCTTAATCAATTCTTCTAAACTCGAGTCAGAGTCATCTTCTTCTAACTCCTCACGTAAAAGAGAGCACATCTCGTCGAATACATATCGTTGCGTTGGTTCATTCCACTGCATAAATGTATCTAGTACATCTCTCGTACTATATCTCCTACTCTTCGAAATCCATCTGAGAGCCGTGGAATCTAAGATTCCCCGTTCCTCAGTACTTGGAAGCTGACTACGTCTCTGCACAGACTCAGAAGTAGGAGTCTTAATTAAAGATTTATAGAAAGGAGACAAAATGTTAGAGACAGAATCAGTGATTCTTCGACGAACAGAAAGCGGAGTCATAATACTAGCAGATGTAGAAAACACAGTAGCAGTTGGAACAGATAGTACAGGGACAGTAGGAGTATCAAGTAAGGTAGCTTGTGAAGCAGTAGGTGTAAGCGATACAGGTATAGGCAAAGAAGTCGGCAACCCAGGAAGAGGGGGTGGCGAAGGAACATTCACATTAACCACAGGAGGTACAGGAGCTTGATTCTGAGGGGCAGGAGCAGGAATACCAGGTTGTCCAGCAACCGGCAATTGAACATTCGGTACAGGTGGAGCCGTAGCACCCTGTGCATACGGTGGGGGTGACCGTAACAAGTAAGACAACAGAGGGTCGTTTTCGGGGTCCTCTACTATCTTAGTTGTACTCGATGGCAAGGCAGGATAGCACTTGTCTATCGCTAAATTACGCTCTCTAGTGGCCACTTCCATTGCCTTGTCAGACTCGTTATCTTGCAGCTGCTTAGCCGCCTGTTCTAAAGTCAATTCTTGCTCTTTCTGTTCTTTTTTCAACCTTTTAATTTCTCTCTGTTTAGATTCTTTTCGCCAGTAACGGAAAGAATCAAACATTGCCGGCCGGGATTTCTTTTTAAACAGTTTCACTTCCAAATTGTCAAGGATTTCAGGTTCAAAACTACCATGCAGTGGCCAACTGAGGACACCGTCTTTTTCTGTATAGCGGACCCACACCTCATTATAAGATATAGGACCCACACAAAACTTACAATAAAGATCATAAAGAGGAGTCCCAATCGGAGGAACCAGACATGAGTCCTCCAATCGTGAATCACTGTTGCAACCAAAACACGACAGCATACAATTTTTCCGACTTACCATTTTGCAATCCGAAACACAGATCGAACAAAACACAAACAGATATGTGCACTCGAACCAAGAACTTAGGCCTACCAAAACGAACTAATGTATCGATACCCAAAACTGAACCAATAGATTATCGTAACCAGAACAACCAGTGATAATCTTACGAAACCAAACCAAACCAAGAACTAAAAGGATTTTAACAACCCTTACGAAGTAACCAACTAGCAACCACTAAATACTTAACTGAGGCACTGAAGACGTCACCAAGGAGAAACCCGTCACGTTTCGCCGTACTAAGGACTGCACCTCGGGTCCAAGACAGGGCGACGGTCAAGGCAACGGACCACTGCAGCCGTCCTGAACGGGAATCCTCGTGGAAGAGAACTTCGGGCCACTTTTGCGATATGCCGGGATCGATGAAGTGGGGCGCCTCCCTCAGGAATCTTCACACGAAGCTTCTCGAACTCTTCAGGCTTTTGGACCGGTACCGAATGACGTCGCCCCACGTTGGGCGCCAATGGGAGTTCTGGACTTTTTGGTTCCGTCCAGAGGTGTCAGGGATAACACCCGAAGACCCCGGAGTTCCACCTGTCTCGGTGCACAAATAAACAGAAACACGGGCTTCTCGATGTTGGCGTCAAAGACCAAAGGTTTATTACTGCAGGGACACAGAAGTCACAGAAACTACACACGGGCAGAATCTAGGAGCCTGTTCGATTTGTACAAGAAGGGTTGCTCCTTATATACAAAATTTTAGCCTTCAAGCGAATTCTTCACATGTTGGTACATTCCCAAAACCTTTGTGTCCTAAACAATAAATATTTGGCGTTGCACAAGAATCGTCGATAATATTTGATGTCAAACATTACGAAGAGGGGTTCCCACTACTCCATCACAATCCCATGCCAACATTTCATTCAAGAGCCGGACCGCCTCATCGTAAATTTCGTTACCTCCCCCTAATAAAGGCCCAGAAGGAAAGGAGCAGAGCCAGGTGCAGAAGATAGAAAAGCAGGATAAGGGATGTTTGTGGGTCTAAATGGGCAAGGCTACCAGCTTCGGCCGCCTAATCATGATCAGGCCAACGAACACAAGAACCAGTATAGCAGGACTGGCCTCGGGCAGAGGAGGCAGCCTTTGTCGAGTCATGCAGCTACAGCGTGTTCTGTTCTAAGGTGCACGTGTCACTAGAAAGGTGAATCGCCGGCTAAGCCTACGTGTCCTTAATCGAAATGAAGTAATCAGAGGTCATTGCGTATGTGAGGGCAAGAAACACAAAATGGCTGCCATGATCTAAGATGGATGCCATGGGTAGATCGGAAATGTGTTTGTAACAGGAGTACTCTTGCTCGTAGCATAGCGAAAACACCAGGATATGCTAAATGGATCATTTGCGGTTCATTGATACCAAAATTATGTATTTCCGCCAATATTAAAAACACGGGTTCAAATCGTCACGGAACCTCAAAGCCCAACAGGACATATGCCGGGAAGCGGGACAACTCTATTTCAAATCGAGTATCAACCTCATCCAGTACCTCTTTCCAATAAAGGCCCAATACTGGGCACTCCCACAGGACGTGTGTCAATGTGCCCAGGTGCCCACATCCTCGCCAGCAAGTATTATCGATATGCCTGTCCATCTCGTGTAACCGCTCCGGGGTGTAGTACCAATACGTAGACACTTTAGTGAAAGTTTCAGTAAGTCCTACATGATATGCAGAGTGTCGTGCGCGGTATGAGATCTGGTCCCACTCTTTATGGCTCAACGTTCTTCCCAGCTCCCTGTTCCAGCGTTCCCTACCTGGATTATGAAAGTGTGAGGGGGAAGGCTGCAGTAATTTATAAAGATCTGTGATGAGTTTAGCATCCGAAGTACGCGTCACTAGCCACCTCTCGTACGGCAATAGTTTCCTATCTGCCAGCTCACGTACCTGTGGTTGCAAAGCCCAGTGTCGCACCTGCCAGTAGCGCATCCTATCTGTCTCAGCCAAACCGTACTCCTCCTTAAGCGCTTGAAAAGGGAGAACTCTTTCCGGCCCGTACACATGGAAAAGTGACCTACAACCAGCAGCCCGCCAGTGCGCGAAGGCCCCCTGGGTAACCCCTGGTGTGAAGTCCGGGTTGTCTGCAATAGGGTAAACGGGGAGGGGAATGTGGTAAGCTCGTGTGCTGTGCTAGTAGTGTCCCACACCCTCAGCGGGACCCCTGTTACAAAAGACGCGTAAAGATTCGGAGGGCGGTGAGCCCTGCGCAAAAAGGGCACCTCTTGTAAGGGTCGACCCGCTACAGCCTGATCTTGAAATAACCAATGCTTGTCCGACTCCCACCGGCTCCATTCGACCAGATATCGGAGCTGCGCCGCTTGAAAATACTTGCGTAGGTCTGGGATTCCCAGCCCCCCAGACTCTGGTGCCAGCATGGAGAGAACTCTCCTCATCCGTGGTTTGCGGCCTTGCCAAATAAAACAGGATAGGGTCGATTGTGTCTGCTGAAACCAGCCCTTAGGCGGGTGTAGCGGCAGGGCCCGGAATAGGTACAGTATCTGAGGGAGGACAGTCATTTTAACCGCTGCCACTCTCCCTAGCCACGATATCAACCCTTTGCCCCATCTCCCCAATTCCTCTTTAATCTTCCCAGTCAAGGCCGTATAGTTGGCTGTCACCATAGCCTACAGCGTAGGTGCCAACAGTATGCCCAGATACTGGACTTGGTGAGCCGACCAATGCATGGGGAAAAGGTCCTGCAACTCTCGCCGTGTTGCGGGAGTCAGGGAAATATCCAGCGCTGTCGATTTGCCCATGTTCATTTTGAAGCCAGCCACCTGTGAGAAAGCCTCCAATTCACCGATACATGCGGGCAGTGCGCGCCTCGGTTCCTCCAAGGTCAAGATCACATCGTCCGCATAGAGGCTGACTGTGTGGACATATCCCCCCATCTTCACTCCGGTAGCGTCCGGATTCTGTTGGAGCCTCTGAGCGAGTGGCTCCATATATAAAGCGAAAAGGAGCGGGGACAAGGGGCAGCCCTGCCTGGTACCACGCTCAATGCCAAACCTCCGGGAGCCACAGCCATTCACCCGCACCACCGCCGACGGGAACCTGTAACAATTAAAAACCAGGGTCCGATAATTCTCACCTATTCCAATCCTCGTCATAACCCGTTCTAGATAGGGCCAGTGCACGCGATCAAACGCCTTTTCGGCATCCACCGAAAGGAGCATCCTCTCTCCCGGAATCCGGGAGGCCTTCTCCAGAACGTGCACCACTCTCTTGGTGTTGTCCACCGTCTGCCTTCCGGGGACAAAGCCAGCCTGGTCCGGCTCCTTTAGGCCCGGCAAGTGAGGTGCTAATCGCGCCGCCAGAATACCCGTGTACAGTTTCAAGTCCACGTTCAAAAGGGAAATCGGGCAGTACAAACTGCATTGGGTCCGGTCTTTCCCTGGTTTAGGGATAACTAAGATCGAGGCCTGTAGGAGGTCCGGAGGGATTGCCCCCGGCTCCGAGATGAATTAAACAATTTGGCCAGTACGGGGGCCAACGTGTCCCTGAACGTCCTATAAAAGAGCGCCGTGTTGCCGTCCGGGCCTGGGGCCTTCCCATGTTTAAGCCTGGAGATGGCAGCGACCACTTCCTCAACCCGTATCTCTCTTTCAAGATACTCCATTTGTGATGGTTCTAGGGACGGGAGTGTGACCGAGTCCAGGTAGTCCTCCGACTCCTGATCCCGCAGATCCTCCCCGGTGTATAAGTCCGCATAGAATCGGCAGAAGGCCTCGGCTATCTGGTCGTCCCCCGTGACTAGTCCGCCATTCTCAGTCGCAATTTCCTTTACCCGATGACGTTCATTGACCTCTCTGAGTTTATTCGCCAGCTGGCGGCCACACCTGTCCCCCCCTGTATAGTAAGCGTGTTTCAGTCGAAGTGCAGCGTATTCTGCCCTATCCATGTCCAGGGAGGACAGGAGTATCTCGCTGCTTTCAGCTGTTTCCAAATCCTAGGGGCCCCTGTACGGCGGTGCACTTCCTCCAATTCCCTTACATTTTGGGTGAGCTCGTCCCGCTTCTGCCTCCGGTCCCTGTTTTTCGCAGAGGAGATCGCAATAAATTCCCCTCTGACCACTGCTTTAAGAGCGGCCCATTACGTCGCCGCCGAGGTATCTGCGTTATCATTATCCGTATGGAAGTCCCTGATCACCTCCGTAACCTTCTGCACAACAGACTTCTTCTGTAACAGAGCGTCCCTGAGGTGCCAGACCCCCCGGGGGGCCCGGTCGACCGGCAGAGAGGAGCTCCCTGAGACCGGCGCGTGATCCGATAGAGATAGGACCCCCACCTCCGATGTCGTAGCTAAGTCACATACCGGACCGGTAACTATGAGGTGATCCAGCCTCGCGTAGGTTTTTTGTGCATGAGAGTAAAAGGAATAATCTCGGTCTGTGGGATGCAGGTGGCGCCAAAGGTCATGAAGATCCAGGTCCACCAGTTGGGATTTAACTGCTTGTGACATTTCCCCTGTCTGTGGTGAGCGCTGTGCGACCTATCCATAGTGGAGTCTGCCACCATATTTAAATCCCCACCCAATATAATGTGCCTGTCCGGGGATGCTGTTATGTCCACCAATGCCGACTGAAAGAAGCTATCCTGACGCTCATTCGGGCAGTAAATCGAACCGATGGTAAATGTCAAAGCTCCCAATTTGAATCTGTGCGCTAATAGTCTCCCTTTTTGTTCCGCAAACTTGTGGAGGACCTCCCCTCTGAAGGAGCTCGACACTAGGATCGCCACCCCCGCCGTCTTAGTGCTAGACGAAGAAAAAAGCTGTGTGGGAAATTTACGGGATCTTAACCTATGGCAATCTCGTGCAAGCAAATGAGTCTCCAGTAAAAGACAAATGTCCGCTTGTATGTTCTCTAGCAAGGACAGAATCGCTCTTCTTTTGACAGGGTTATTAACACCATCGATGCTAGTGTTATTTTCCTCCTGTGCTGACCTTTTGGTTCTTCCATTGTTCATGACGAGCTCAGCTCGTCATGAGTGTATGGAGGTGTACATCATGACGAGCTGAGCTCGTCATGAGCGTCGAAGGAGTTAAGTCCCTTAACATTAAGGGTTACTACCTTAAGAGTTGCCATCCAGAATCAAGACAGAATGTAACATGCAGTGGATCCTGTGTATCGGGGGCGCCTATGGGCCTCAACTGCCCGTGACTCCCCATCGGGCCATCGTGAAAAGATCAAGAACATTGAACAGATTGTACTCTCCCCTCCCCTACCCAACTCCTGACCCCCTCTTCCCCCAACTCCCCAACTCCCCTTCCTCCCGCCCCCCATTCGGTCCCCCAACTCACCACCCCTCCCTTCCCTCCCCCAAGCCCCCAGAACCCCCAACTTCTTCCAAAGAATTGTCCCAGCCATGTCCTATCCGGACAAGTCCGTGGTAACTTATCGTAGTGGACGTCCAGCCACACCCTTCCCCCCTCTGCCCTCCCCCCAGCCCCTCATGGCTCTAAGCCAGCAAAAACAGAAATGCAAAGTCGTTCTCCCCCCGGAGCAGTCTTACGCTGTCAGTGCGACTCCGTCGTGCACCACTATGTCTCTGGAGGCTTCCTGGATGGCACTCGCCATTTCAGCCCTGATGGTAGGCGAACTCGGACGTTGGGATGCCGCTGATGTTCTGCGTCTCGAGACTCTGTGTCAGCCATCCCCGGAGGTGCGTCTCCTGCGAGGTGTGGCGGAGGCGTCCTCCTCCGCAGTGATCCCCAACACCTCGCACGTGTCCTGTAGGGACCTCAATTGATGTAGCCCACCGTTCCAACGGAAGATAAGCCTGAAACGGTGACCCCAGGAGTATGGCGTTTCATGTTGTTTCAAGAAGTCCGTTGCGATTTTAAACACCTTCCTTTTCTGGAGGGTGATGATGGACAGATCTTGATACAAGGCCACAGGGTGTCCTCTAAACGTCAGCGAGGGTTTTTTTCCTGGCCTCCGCCATGATTCTTTCTTTCAGTGGAACGTCAGGGAGAAACGCAAGGATGTCCGGTGGTGGGCCTGAGGCACGTCTACGCGGCCCCACTCGATGAGCTCTGTCAATTCGTACCGGAAAGTCCGCTGAAGAGCTCCCTCAGATATTCCGCCACATCTGTCCCCTCTTCCATGGATGGTACACCCCGGACCCTGATGTTATTCCGCCTAGAACGGTTCTCCAAGTCTTCGTTGAGGGCCTGGAGGTCCATTGGTTGGTCCCTCAAACGCAGCACCTCCTGTTGTAATTGCGTGATCTCCTCATCCTGCCTCTGAGCGGAACTTTCCACCATGACCACTCTCTCGCCGAGGCTGTCGACTTCTCTCCGGATCTCGCGGACTTCCCCGGCCACCTCCTGCTTCAGCGCCTGAAAGTCATCTCTCAGCGTCCCAAAAAGCAACTCCAGAAAGGACCGAGTGACTGGGGGTTCGCTGCCGCCTGTTGCATTGGAGCTGCTCACTGCGTTCCGGGACAGTTGACTCCTGTCACCCCTGGTCTGAGACCTTCCAAGCATCTCGGGGAGCGTACGGTCGCTTCGTTTATTGCCCTTCTGGCTCGCCATCTTGTCCTCAAGGCCGCCCTGCCAAGAACTGGCACCTCGTCAGCAGGGCACAGGGGCACCGGGGCGGCGACTCCACTCGCACCGTCTGGCTAGAAAGACTCTGCCTCGTTGCGCAGGATGCTTCTCTGGGACCCTCCGTGTCCAGGGGGCGACTACAACGGCTGGGCGCCGTCGCCTCCGGCCTCGCCAAAACCGGGGGCAAAGAGTCAACCACAGCCGCGCAAATCGGGTCCTCTGGTCTGGCTCGTTCCTCGGTTACCGTGAAGTTAGCTGCGGCGATCCGATTATCCCCAACGTAGTTCTCAAGGGCTCAACACTTCGCCGTCCGACTCTTCACCATCACCGAAAGCCAAAATGGCGCCTCCGAGTGCCCCTGTAAGCCATCGTCTCCCCTCCGGTGAGGGTTCCAGCTATGGGCCTCTCCCCGCCCGGCTCAGGGTCAGTCACTAGCTTGCCAGAAGCGGACTTCTCCACCGCAGCTCGGGGGTCTCGGTTCCCGTCTCGTCGCTGCAACACCTTCGCCGCTTATGCGTCCAGTGACCCCGCCCTTCCGGCTCGCGGGCCTCCGATCAGCTATGCCGCAGCCGCGGTCTCAATTTCGATAGGGATCAGCAGCTAGGGGCGCGTCGTCTCCGCGAGCAGCCCGTCCCCTCTCCAGGTCGCAGGTCCTGTCACAGCACCCAGGCGTGGCACCCGCTGCCCTCCACCGTACCACCGCCGACTTCCACATGCTTCGGGGAAGGTGCTCAGGACAGCCGCAGCTAGGACGCCATTTCTCTTCGCTCCTGGGCTCTGCGTTGCTCAGTGTCCTGGGCCGGATCTCAGGTTCTCCGAGGTCAGAGTACGGCTCCAATACAGCCCGAATCGTTCCCGCACCTACCCCACTCGGTTTCACACCGATGGGGGGGAGAACAAGCTATACAAAAGGCTCAGGGCCCGGGCTGGGCCGGGAGCTCCGGGAGAAAGCGTCTCCTCATTCCGCCATCTTGGCCACGCCCCTGCGTAACTTTTTAAACCAGTGGAGCGGACCAGTTCAGAGTCTGCTGTAGTCATTAGTAGGTCTCTACAGTTGGCAGCATGAGCTTTTCAGTCTCTGTGCTGTCAGGTCAAAAGAATTTTGTAAGGCGACAGTTTAGCTGCACTAAGGAGGGATTAAAACACATCATCACTGCCTGTCTGCAGGACCTTAGTCCGAGCTACCTAAATAGTGGTTTTAACAGACTTTTCCATATGTCGTCTAGCTTCTTGCATGTGCATATAATAAGAATCAAAGTGTCATTCGCACACAGATGGTACAAGTGATCGGCCCCTATTCTTTCCCACTGTGGCATGAACGGGTTGATCGGACCGACTCCCAGCCATAGCTTTAGAAATATTTCTTTGATCTCAAGCTTGGTTACTTCCTTGAGCTAGGGCTGTGGTTTTAGAACATCGTAGTTGTTAAGCACGGCCCAGCCGTGAGCTCTCTTGGATACCGATTTCTTGTCCTCTATAGCCGATATGAGCCTGGTCGATTTTGTTACTATTTTTTTAAAACCAAATGGGCCATTGGAGTGCCAAGGGCCTGCAGAGAATTCTGTAGGTAGACTTTAACTGGTAGTTTTCCAGTGCGGGACAGCTCTAGCCAAAGTTGGTTTTTCAAGGTCCCTCTCTCCCCAGCTCTGATTTTGGGCTAACTCTTCAAGAAAGCTCCCTGCCTTTCAATTTACTGTTTCTGGATTCCAAATTCCAGCTTTATTTAGGCTGGTGAAACATATTTAGGGATCTGGAATATCACCCGGCAGGAGGTTGCGATAATACAGTTGAGGGTAGCAGCATCTCTTCCTGTCATGGATTTGCTCCCGTAGGTCATTACTGGTAGTAGTTTTGCTCGTAGGACCTTTAAAAGGGGTCAAGTGTTAAGTCCGGCAGCAATTTCTTCAGGGGCTTTAATGCCAAGCTGGTCATTACTCCCTTCCTTTGTAAGGATTCAAGTTTTGGTTTGAAGGAGTTGTTTTTATCTAGGAGTACGCCCAAATATTTATAGGTAGTTACTTGGTCCATGCATTTATAAAGCAACAGTGGTATGCATTCGGGCCCATTGCTCCTGCCCGTCTGCCTCTCGAAATTTGTTTACGTATATCTTCGACCACTAATTCTTTTTGCAGGTCTTCTAAACAAATTTGGCAGTCGTGGCTTGGCGGAGGAGAGACATCTGGCTGTGACAGGATCAATGGTTCAGTGCCCGCGTCACATTTGTGCTTTTGGCTTCTGCCCTCCCAAATGGTATTTTTTGAGAGGGCGTGACTCAGGAGGCCCGGGAGGACTGTTATTTCAGGTTCTTGGTCATTGAAATGTTTGGTTAAGTAGTCTACCCAGGCAGCTTAGGTGATATTGGTACTAATACCTTGATGATTGGGGTGCTGCAATTTGTTGACCATTCTCCCATCTCCTTATTTTCAGAGATGTCCTTAACTCCCAGAGTGTGCCTTGCAGTTTCCGATTGTTTGGGGTTTTCCAGAATTTAACACTTTTTTTGTTTTGCGTCAAACATAAGTTTTGCCGAGTTCATTATCTTTTGCTCTTTTCTTCTCCCATCTCCTTATTTTTAGAGATGTCCTTAACTCCCAGAGTGTGCCTTGCAGTTTCTGATTGTTTGGGGTTTCGCGAAATCACTTAAAAGTTTCATTTATAGTTTGTTTTCATTTTTTAGAGACAGAGCTATTTATGTGCATCAATTGAAGCAGCTACCACTTTCCCTTGTTTCAGGCCATTGTGTTGTGTATATTTGTCTCCTATAGATTTAACACATAGTACCCAGGTTTCTGTTGGATGGGTTGAGTTGACTTGACCTTGATTATAAAGGGCTTGTGCGTCTGCTGCTATTTTGTCTATGTTGTTGGAGTTGCTTCTTATTATTCTTAGGCTGGTCATTTCCTCCGGCAAGATGGAACTGCTGGTTTCTGGGACATGGCAGGCTCTTGCTAGAAGATTCAACTCTTGTGGAAGATGGTCACTAAAATTACTCTTGAAGGTGACTACTTTATTAAACAGGGATAGTATCATAAAAGTGAAGTCTAGATGTGATGATGTAACAGTTGAGTGGTATGTGGCTGCTGGTGGAATATCGTCTTTAAACCGTCCATTCAGGGTTCTCATATTTAGGTGTTCTAGGCCCCTAATTAAGTTTGTGGCTGTGCTTGGTGGCTTATTTGGCCATATTTGGTGTTGTGTTTGAATTCCCCATGATCTTGAGAGGTCCTGCTTTGAGTCTTCTTCCTTGGTAGACCCTAAGAGGTGCATGTTGAAATCGTCTGCCAGGACTATGAGGTCCATTGATTCTCCTTCCATTACTCTCTGTAGCTGGAGTAACAGCTTTTTCGCTGCCTTTGATTTTTGTTTCAGGTGAACATAAACATTTATTATTATGATTTCCTGTTTAAGGTGATCTAGCCTAGGAGTTACCTTGTGACAGGGAGGAGCTTGGAGGTCCCTTGAGCGATGACCAAAGGCTGACATCTTTGCTGCCAGCATTGAGTAGGTGGCATAGCCTTGCAGGTCTAGAGGCTGATCTTCCCAAGTTTCTTGAAGCAAGATAATGTCTTCCCAGGTAGTCAGATCATTTGTGAACTCTTGTTCATGCATTTTTGAGGCTAGGCCATTAACATTCCAAACACATACGGCAATTCCGTCATGATCCAGGAGGGGCCATTGTCAGGTCTGCTCAGTGAAGATTCACAGTGGGAGGGAACCCAAGTCTTCCTTTTGAAACCAACTGGATATGTGCTAAAGTGCGAGATGAATCCTTGCACATATGTTTAGGGTCCAGTCAATATAGCGGGATCACGTAGGGCACATGGCCCATGTGGCAATCTGGAAGGTTCTCCAAGACTCCTGAAGGAAACACATGTTGTTATGCCGGCTTTAATCTTACAGGCGAAGCAGGTGCTAACTAACAGATGGAATATATGAACAGGAAGCAAATGTTTTATTTTGCCTAAACATGCATGATGAAAAAACACCTAAACACCCTAGTAACAGCGGGAACAAGGCGAGACAATAGTTCATGTGTTCAGGGAATGCTTGCAAGCTCAGTCGTAATGGAATCAGGGGGACCCTTCCTGTAACCTTGGTCTTTGAACTACGTTTATACAAGAACTAGAGACTTTGCTCTGTGTTTATCTGAGGTACAAGAGTACCAAGAGAAATCGCCTCAGAGCACTTGATTCACTAGTGTTTCTTGTACTGAGATCATTGTTCCTAGTATAGCTTGGGAGTGTCATACACCAACCTGTATTCCTAGAGTACCTTGGGAGTGTTGTAACTCCAGCCTGTGTTGCTACTATACATTGAGAGTGTCATAACTCCAATCAATCAAATAATCATTCAATCTAATTTGTAAAGCGAATGAATGTCTCAGCAAAAATGTCCAGGTGCTCAAAAGCAAAGCCAAAAAAGGCTACTCAAATCTACACTTGGTTATAGAGCCAGGTTTTTAGCTCTTCCCTGAAACAGTAGCCAATTTGGCCAAGGCATTCCAAAATGTGTCTGTAAGTACCAAAAGAAACCTGCCACTCCGATGAACCTTGGCAAACCCTGGAATGAACGTGAGTCAAATGTGGTTAGATCTCAAGGATCCCTCCTGTTGGTATCAGCCGAGCCTGTGTCTCAGGTTTCCCGGGTCTTTGCCCTCAATTGCTCCCAACGCCAATGTCAGGGTCTTAAACTCAACCCTCCTGGCAACCAGAAGCCAATGAAACTGTCTCAAATGAGGTGAGGTATTGTTGGAAAGAAGTAGTCGGATTACCCTGGCTGCTGCATTCTCTATGATTTGAAGTCTATGAGTCAGGTAGGCAGGGAGACCCAGATGAAGGCTGTAATTCAAACTCAATGTCCCAAGAGCATGCATTACAGTTTTCCGGGTCTCTTCCAGACTTGACTGATCTTAGCTTCAGAAAGCAAAACAATGAGATCAGCCTGAATTGGGTAGCAAAGGAAAGGTCAGAATCAAACATGTCCCCTAAATTTCTGGCCGAAGTAGATGAAACGGGTAGTGGATTTATTTCAGTGGGTGACCACAGGCTGAAGGGAGCTTAAAAAGAGCACATTTGTTTTGTCTACTTTCGTTTTCAAAAAGGTGATATTCACACAATTGGCAAAGCCTTTTAGGCACTCTTTAAAGTTGAGAAAGGTAGATTCTGACTGTTTTCTAAACAAGAGCAGCAGTTGTGTATCGTTCACATAGAAACAACGTTTACATCCCAGGTCTCAAAAAGGGTGGCCAAAGGGGAAAGGTAAAGTCTGAAGAGCTGCTGACTGAACCGAGAGCCCTGCAGCACCCCACAAACAAGGGGTTTGGGAGATGATTAGAATGGGTGAAGTAAAATCCACTGAGAGAGCTCTTCCAAAAAAGATTGACTCATGGAAAGCCAAGTCTATTTAACAAGGTGGAATGAGCCACCATGCTGAATGCTGATGATAGGTCTAATGTTACAACTGAGGTGGAGTCCCCACAGTCCAAAGTTTCTCTGACAGTCTCAGACACTGCCAATAAAGCTGTTTCTGTTCTGTAACATGCCACAAAGCAAATCACTGACTTCTACAAAGGATGAAAGTTGGCATTATTCGAGCTTTTTCAAGAGATGAGCTCAAAATTGCTAAGAACCCCGGTCTCCGCATTGGGCTTCTTAAGCAGTGGCAATAGGAATGCCTGCTTTCATATAGCAGGAAAGATACCTGATTTCAATGAGGTGTTCCAAATCCCATTGACATTAGAATTTACAGTGAGGGCATCCAATCTGGGAAATTGGGGTGGACAGGGGTCCTCAGGGGAGCTGAATTTACATTTCAACAACTCCTCGAGAGAGACTTCTTCATATATTGGGTATAATTCTGAGAGAGCACATGCAGGACTAATGAGAGACATTGGCAAATGTGTAGAGGTAAATCCTCTAGGAAATGTTGAACAACGTTTTTGAACTTGTTGCCATAAGAAATTTGAGAAGCTAATGCAGAGCGCAGGTGAAGGATGGAAAGCATTTTTAACCACTTCCTGTGAAATAAAGCATTCTATAATATTCAAACGTCTCTGGAAGATTTACCCACATTTTCAATGCATAGCAAGAAATGCTCTCCCATAGTTTGCCACATAGGTTTACAGCATTTTGTGAGAGTTGACTTGTAAGCCTGTATTGCTACTAAGGGTGGGCGTAGTTCGCGAAGTAGCGCTACGCGAAGTGCACTTCGCACTACGCGAACTTCACGTAGCACTACGCGAGCTGCGTAGTAGCATGTTCGCACTGTGCAAGATGCGTTTTCAATGATTGCACAGTGCGGACAAGCATCCGGCACTGTGCAATCATTGGAAACGGCATCTTGCACAGTGCGAGCTGTAGTTTTCTGCTGCTCGGGTAGATTTTTACTCGAGCGGCAGCTTTCTCAACGCGAACTGGTAGTTTCTCATCGCGAGGGGTCGCGAGCATGCGCAACCACTCGCAAAGAGAATCCTGACCTTCCCGCGTTGAGAATCGCGCCGGGATGTAATTTTGCTTGTTCGCGGTAGCGAACATGACGTTGAGGACAGCGAACAAGCAAAAAATTACTGCTGCACTACGCTACGCTGCACTATGCATGTTCGCACTGTGCTATGTGCAGCTCGCGTAGTGCGAAGTTGCACAAACTTCGCAAAACTACGCGAGCGTAGCGTAGTGCTTTGCCCAGGGTTAATTGCTACAGGTTTATAAGACCTTCTCCAACTGGACTCCAGCCTTTAAAAAGGGCTTTTCTTCGCTCTTAGGGTAGAGGAAAACTAGGGAGCAGATGGTTTAGATGTTTTGGCCATCAGTGTATTTAGAGGTGCAAGCAAATCAATACTTGGGATCCAAATATTAAATAGGATCGAATCGTTGTAAAGATTGCCGGTAAAAGATGGAAGGGTAGATTGCAGAGAGGTCACAAAGGACTCCTTTGTAACATTTCACCTATTTCATCTTTTTTTCTGGTGCTGTCCTGAACTCCAGTAAGATTCCAGTGGCATAAAAAGTGAATGGGACAAGCAGATGGTACGTCCACACCTAGCGCGTGAGGGCACAGGCTTGGAGACTGTCGATGGTATCAAAATCCATAGTGTGGCCCGCTATATCGGTGGGTGCTGTGAAAAACTGAGTCAAATTAAGGCCTGCCATGGTCTGAAACAAGTGAAAGGTTTGGGAGAAAGTCGAGACATCAACATGCTTACTTTAACAAGCATTCAAAGACCATGGAGATGGCGTATCGTAAGGATAGTTGGTCAATGGTGTCACATAGTTGTAGGAGGAAGTTGTTGGGTTAGTCGAGTTTATATGTCAGCAAACTGGCAATGGAGAAAGAGAGGGCAAGTTTGATACAGAAAGGAGGCCCTCAATACTCACGATAAATATTAATAAAGTTAAACTCTAACCCGTGTTCCTTGTGTACCTTGGGAGTGTTAACTCCACCCTGTGTTCCTAGTAACCATGGGAGTGCCAGAAACTCCAACCCATGTTTCAAGTGTAACCTTGGGAGTGCCAGAAGCTCCAACCCATGTTCTGAGTGTAACCTTGTGAGTGCAACATACTCCAACCTATGTTCCGAGTTTTATCTTATGAGTGTCAGAGTCTCCAATCTGTATTTTGAGTTTATCCTCAAATGTCTCAGAGAATTCCACTCTGTAGACCTTATTATCCTACTTTCATGCTGTATTGTAGAAGGAGCATGTAAGTGAATATCACTAAAGTTAATGCAATGACAATGTATAATGAGACTGGTTAATGTACTGATGACAATTGCCTCTTCTTCTTGTTATCAGTGTACTGCATCTTCACAAAACCAAACATCCATACGTTCCCAAACATAGAAGGTCTCCAGAGCGACTCATCCTATGAAGCAGCGTGCATCACCACAGAGCAGATCCAGTTCAGCAAGTTTCTCTTTTATTATTGTATTCCTTCCCCCATTCCCTCAGCCATGGATCTTTTTTTTCCTGAGTGTAATAGGAGGTCCAGCATCGACTCCAGTGTCATCTCAGCAGCTAGGTCCTTGTTAGTGCATGACAATATCTTGGAAAACAATATTGACTCACAAAACTTTTTTTAAATAATTTTGTTTACGAACAATATGCCATCTCATACTTAATTAACAAAAAACATAGATTACAAAAATATTACCTCACAAAATATTTATTTTAAACAATATCTAAAAAACAAATATTGAAAAGAAAAATATCATAGCCTTTAAATAACTATGTACAGTAACACAAATGTTAAAATAGACAATATCGGCTACACAATATTTTAATATTTTACTAAACTATTTTGACACAGAATGACAGAAAGAGCAAGATATATAACATCACAGAGGCAAACAGTTGCTCTCACACATGGTATACACTTACAGCCAGGAAAGCACATGTACTGAGAATGTAAAATGGAAATGTACCAAATACTATTCCAACGCTTATTATAAGAGGGCTATAGCCAAAAACTATGTTGTTATTAACGTAAGAGAACAAAACCAAACCCCAAATGTAGCTAAAATAGAAGTAATGACAGCAATCACAGAGCCACCCCATAATCCCCTGTGGACTGGGTATATTTAATAACAGAAACACATCGTCCCTGGAGGAAACATTTGTAGAGAATTGCTAATTTGTAACAATGTCACATACATGAACATTTAATCAAAAGAGCCACAGGGAATATATGCACATATACCTTGATATATCAAAAATGGTATATATTTATTCCAACTTGGAATTTCATGAATAAATATCTGGCAGCACATATACTACTGAAAGTCATACATCAGTTAGCAGTAGTATTCATAACTCCTTTCGCATAAATTATGGATAAACCAAAACACATATACATGGAACTTAAACACAAAATGTGAACACGTTTAGAAATGTGAACAATCAACAGATATGGGAAACAGTGCTGGGCGTCGACGTTTCGGTCCCCCGTTGGTCTAATAGATCCGTGGGACCCTCTTCAGGATGAAACAGTTGCAAATACACATCTAGTATAGTAAGACAGTAGTAACAATGCATGTCAACCCAGTGACTAAAAAAGGGATAAAATCTGTTCAGCAGAAAAGGAAGACAAAAGTGAGGAGCACCAATGGTGTCAACCCAAGATCATGCTATTCATCGAAATGGCATTGTAATCACTGCTGCACGTTGATGGTCCGACTGGCCTATTACCATGCATGTGGTTCCATAGATGAAAAACGCCATGTTCCCGCCGCCAAGAAATCTTGACCGTGGCAGCAGTGTGCTAGGCCAATGCATCTGTAGGAGGGTGGACCGCCAATGTTACAGCTGACTCAATTACAATGTGCCCTCCTGCTGGCGAGCCTGTGGCCATCCAACTACCACATATAACCTGGCAGAAAGGGATGGATAAAGGGCTGAAACTCACCTCTACTCAGCTTCACATGTCCAGTAATGGAGCTGATCCCTGGAGGAAACATTTGTAGAGAATTGCTAATTCTGCTGATGGAGCTGATCATACAAATACTGCTGCTGTTCCTACTTGATGACATCCCAAGCAGACACCATTTTGGATGCATTTCTACTGACTCCTCAGCAAATAAATGCCCCACAATGGAGCTGGTTGGGGGTTTGTGGTCCCTGGGTCAAATATATTTTGTGGGCCCAATTATAGGTCTATCATGCCCTTTTTGGACAGGTCACTGACACTGCACAGGCACACTCTACAAATGTCAGCACATGCTCACCTCCCATAATCAGGGATAGTGATGATTGCATTAAATAGTGTCACACAACATTACTTTCTCATCAATAGTGCATCTATTGATCTCTGTGACATTTTCACAGTGCTCACATGCTAGGTCGTGTTGTGATTTCAAAGATACATCTCTAAGGATGTGTCATGAAACTGAAAAACACCTTCTCTGCTAAATCTCTGTAATGCACTCTCAGACATCACCCACATTAAAAGGTAAAGCCAGACAAATGGGATTACAAAATCATCAGGGTGAGAAGAATTCAAAGGTCACAATGTAAAGACTCTCTGCAGATTGGTTATGCCTCTACCAGGGGGAGCACTGTAAGGCTGGGTTTCTAGACCACAGTCCACTTTGCAACTGATTCAAAACCTCTAATTGCACAGGTCCGGTGGATTGAAGTGTATCAGGGGTAACTAATAGGATATCCACGTGCAATGCATATGTGGGTAATGTGTAAGTGCTAGTCACGAAAACATACACAGCAGTAACAGCATTTGTTTCACATTAATATAAAGTAGGTGTAAGGTACACACACAAAAATGGACATGTCAACTAAAATTCCTAATAAGGTATGACAATGTAACACCCTACATGTGTGGATGGACATATAACTAACTTGCACATATCAAACAGAGTCAATCTACATCATAGGACGAAGTGCAAGCTAAATGATGTTGACATTGGCCAAGCCCAGCTGAAATACATACCATATGAAATACCACCCAATGCAATGTCGGAACCAATTGGATTTCATCTCACTCCAATGAACATTTCCTCTTGCCCTATGTACCTCCAGCACTGGTTCGAAGGTCTGATCATACTAACCTCTTCAAATGGATCAGCAATCAGGGATGAAACAAATACAACTGTAGTCACACAACACAAAGTTTCCAAAAACATCAAATAGTTAGAAAGGTAATGGCAGGACTAATGGGTTCCAAACAATAGTAAACCAAAGGCCACTGGCCTATCCATTTTCACATTGTGAGGTACAGCACACAGCTGTGCCACTAAACGTGCCCTTTCATGACATTGCCAGGGAATCTCCCCAGAAAGGGGCATTCATTGGGCATGGCAGGCACCACAAACATGTTACTTGAGAGGTGGATGTTTGGGTTTGTGAGTGGTGTCCTTCGGTTTGGAAGAAAGGGGGTTGGAAGAAGGGGTGGACTGATGTTTAGGAGGGGATTTGGGGTAGTCTGAAGTAGACGACAAACATTTTGAAGGAGGATCCTTGGAAGGGGTGGATGGGTCTGGATTAGGGGTGGTTTGGAGATGGAAGTGGTGGGTATAGTTGTGGGAGGGGTTTAAAACCTTCGTGAAAAGGGTGGTTGGGGAAATGGGAGGCCAGAGGGCCAGGTGAAAGTATGGATCCTCAGTGGGGAACTTGGGAAGGGCTTTGGGAGGGAGTGGGATCTTGGAAGTAGAGGGAGTGTCAGTGTCTGATGTGTTTGGGACTGTTGCAGGTGTAGGTGCATGTGCCAAGTGTAAGTGTATGTGCTTATAGTATGGGTTTGTCTTCTTTTGCAGGTGTCTGTTGGGTGTGTGATTATTTCTGTCTGACTTTCTTAGGTGTGGTTGGTATAGTTGTGAGAGATGTTTCTGTGGATGTTGATGCAGTGGAAATGTAGGGTATTCATATTGTGACTGCAGGTTTGGTGGTTGCGCTGGTCCATGTGAATGTGAAGGTGTCTGTGCTGGGTGGGTGGGGATGTGGTAGTGTGGATATGGTATGTGCATGCATGTGTGTTGTGTGAAGATGTCATGGGGAATGGTGTGAGTATTTGGCTGTCATGTTATCAGTGGTGGGTATGGTGTTTGTGTGTTTAGATGCATGAAATTTCTTTTTGTGTGGGGGTGCTTGTGTGTGTATGTGTCTGCTGCTTGAGTCAGTAGGGAAGGTACGTGGCAATGTGTGCAAGTGTTTTGGGCATGTTTGGTTATAGGGCATTTGGATGGGTATGAGCCAGGGGGCAGAACACAAGTTGTTGTAGATGGGAGGCTGCAGTGAGTGAGGAGGCTGAAGTCTGAACAGATCTCTGTAAGACAGACTTCAAACTCTGAATACCTTCCAGGTAGGTCACTATGTCCTGACGATGGGTGCCTTGCCCATGGATGGCATTCAGATGGTAAAGTCTGACCCACAGAGATGTGCCTCTGGAGGTCAACAGCCTCCTCACGAAACACATAGGGGGACAGAGACAGGGGCTGAGGTACCTGGAGCATAGGAAATGGCTCCCTTCTTAGGGGTGCAGGTCCGGCACCCTGTCTGGGGAATGTTAAACTTGGTACCATTGGCCTGGGTCTCCCTTCCATTTTTGTCTGTTGCCTCCTGTGTTTGTGCTGTGTGTTGGACTCTGTTTTGCTGGTCTGGGTGCTTTGGGCACTTGGCCACTGCTGTTCAGTGCCAAAGTGCAAGCTCTCCCTTTGCAAACTGTTGTTATGGATTAGTGATTCCCTGATTGGCATATTTGATTTACTTGTCAGACCCTAGTACAGTTCACTGTGTGTGACCAGGGCCTGTAAATCAAATGCTGCTAGTGGGCTACAGTACTGATTGTGCCACCCACAGAAGTAGCCTGTAAAATGTAACTCTGGATTGCCATTGCAGAGCCTGTGTGCAGTCTGGGACTGCAATGTGGACTTGGCAAGTGCACAAAAATTCCAGTCCCTAAACCTCTTTTTTGACATATTAATCACCCCTAAAGTAGGCCCAAGGTACCCCTATAGGCTGGGTGCATTTTATATGAATGGTAGGACATGCCCTGAAGTGTGTGGCATGTCCTGATAGTAAAAATGATGCCATTTCTGTTTTTCACTATTGCACGGCTACCTGTTCCCATAGGACAGAACGTGGAGTTTGTTTATAACATCTTATAAACATAACTGGCCCTGGGAACAAGGCAGAAAAATACAGTTTTGTATGCCTTTACTCAGAATGTTGTATACATCTTACCCTGACTAGAAGCACAGGTCCCTATTTGGACAAAGGTACCTACCTCTGCCAACTAGTGACCCCCATTTCTAACAGGGACCAACAGGGAGAGTGGCAATGGAATGGGGGTTGCATACAAGGATGAAGGTGGAACTAATCCTGTGGGGTTCACCACAACTCTGGAGTGTCCACCCAAGGGTGACTATCTATAGAAATAAAGTGGGTGTCCTCTTTAGCACTCCCCACACCCTCACTGGGAACCAAGGTGTCCAAACTGTAGCATACAGACCCACTGTGACCAGCTGTATCCCCAATAAAGCTGGCCCCTTCACCTTCGCTTGCCCTGGATAAATCTGAAATAACAGACAAAATTGGTTTATTGCATCTGTATTTCCACACCTGACCATCACATATCAACAGAATACATTTATTAAGAGCACATATCAGACCAGCTTCATGGTTCACTAAATAGGCTTCAATATGTGCATGATCGCAAGAATGCATGAAATACTTACCTTAAAACAGTTGGTTCCAGTTAAATCATAATCTCAGACAGCTTCAAATGCATTGATGGACTTGTCTACACTCCATATTTATGTCCATAATAAGAGAGTCTATCACCTTGTATACTTTGCCACCTGTGGTATACCATAGTAAAATTATGTTACCAGATAGGATTGCTATAAAATATACATTTCTACAATGTTCACACAAGTCCCAGATCTCACCCAAAGAAAATTTACCTTTTCAACACATCATGCTGTCAGGAAGGACAAGGTAAAGACACATGTACCATTGATATGTGCTGTAGCAGAAATCATAAGACAAACAATTGATGGACGGAATGTGGAATAAGCCAAACATTCACCTGCAGTCAAGAGATCTGGGTTAAATCCATCTTTCTTTTGCTCACCATGCTACCCCAGTTTAGACCCAGCCATATGCAAACCAGACTTGACCCTGCTCCTCATGGAAGCAGTCCAGCACGAACAGCCAAACCAGGTCCTCTCTGGACCAGAAAGAAGAATGCTGGGATCTTTTTTGGGGTATCACCCAATATCAGCCAGGCCAGGCCAGTGGCAAAGTGAGCCTGGAACCCATGACTGGGCATACCCAACTCACTTAGGGTGAGACAGCAAAAGACAAAAAAATGATGGATGGAATGTGAAACAAATCAAACATTCTGGCTGATGAGGGGTTATACCCCTGAACCGGTTGCAGGATGCTTTTTTTCTGTTGTTTCTGTTTTTTATATGAGATGACAGCCTTTGATGTCCTCCCCGTTTCCAGACCTTCAGACTAAGGAAGAAAGGGAAGTCATCAAGACGATTTCTTTGAATACGCAAACCATAAAGGATTTATGTCACTAGTTGGGGCCTGATCTCCTTTCTCAAAACACTATTCCCACATGTATCCTACCCATTGTGAGACTTATGGCAGTATTGAATTTACTGTCCACATGTTTCTTTCAATACACTGGTTCTATCTGGTGGTATGCCACAACCATTATTTAGTGGTGTGCTACAAGATGAGCTTTCAACAATGATGAGACACATTGACAGCTATTTGCAGTTCCCCAGACATGACAATTTAGCCAAAGTAAAGGTTGCCTTTTTTTTATTATATACCCATAGAATCAATTTACAGTATATCAATTCATTATTACCTAAACAAATAGGGCATCGCTTTAAATTTACAAGGAATAAATACATCAAGGCTTATATAAATATTACAATCAGGCTTAAAAGAAACTCAAAATGAATATTATAAACATTATGTGTACAGTACAAATCAAACAGAACATGCGTTCGGCCAAACTGGGTTAATTAATTATGTAGGATTAAGTAATATCCTTTTCTAACTACAGGTGCTCCCTTAATGATCATAGTTTATGACATATCCCATATTCCACATGTGAGGACATGCAAAAATCTAAACCTGCGCAGTGCACAGCAAGTGTCCCTAAGGTTTCTGTAGTTTTTTTCTCTTTACTCAGTTTTCACGCATATGATAAAAAAATGTAAACCAAAATGAGTTTTCAAAATGAGTTTCTTCGGTTATAGTCGAGCAAAATAAAATCACCATCTGATGTAGAAGACACGCCAAATGATATAGAATAATATTAGGAAATGCAAGCCCACCCTGTGCTTTAAAAAGTTTAAAAATTGAATAAAGATAATAGTTAATAGATATTTAAGTAAGTATATGTAGATACATTTTTATGTTTGTGTGTTTATATTTTTTTAATCAAGTTCATTTGTTATATTGAGATAAAATGTATATTAAATGTAATTAATTTTGTTGAAAATATTATTAATATTCAATATATGTTTTTGTTATTTATATTTTTAAGTCGATATTTTGTACATCTATATTTTTACTTCAATATTTGTTATTCTATATTCTTGGACTTACCTGTTTAAATATAGGGAGTCGAAATTTTTGTATTCTGTATTTTTGCATCAATATTTTGGTATATCGATGTTTCGTACATCAATATTTCATCACTGAACCTTTGCCCTCATGGATTGATCCTTCTATGATTGATTCCCCGGTTTGAATATTGTCCAACAATCATGCTACCAATAGACACACATTGGTCTATTTGGCGGAAAGACAGAGAAGATGGCAGCAAGCAAGGACCAGCTGGGAGGTCTGATGGCCTGGAGCACAGATCTTTATTGGAGGGACCTGCAGGACTTTTGACTGTCTCCCCAGGGGGCCTCACACATAATCACCATGAGAATGGCTGGTGAGGAGCGCAGGTTGTGTGTTGCCGATGCTGTATTTGGCACCCCCAAGCTAGTGAAGGCGGAGATGGTTGTGGCCACGCAATGCTTCAAAACAGTGAGGAGAGCAGGTAGAGATGGGTGGGGGGCTATCTGGAGCCAGTGCCCCACCCCGTGGCTGGAAAACACTGGACTGAATATACTGGGAGGAAGTGGGGGAGAACTGCAGCCTTCCTAAGTTCCATTAATGGGATCCCTTTCCCCCTTGCTCTCTGATCCCTGTATGTGGGGCTTCACTACTGGGGCCTCCTGGTACTCTGGAGCCTGCCTGGGAGGCAGGAGAGAGTGTGGTTAGTGGCTGGATGCCATGCGGAGGGCTCCTGATCAGAGACTGAGGTCTTGAGGTGGAAGGAGGCCATATTCCAACTGCTTGTTGCAGCTCAGCTGATCCTGGACTGAGCAAGCTGGTCATCTACCCCTCCCACAACTATCCCAGTGGGTCGGTGTGGACCCTGGTGCAACCCCACTTGGAAATTGCCATGCGCTACATCAATTGAGAGACAACAACTCAAGCAAGATGGGCCAGGATAAGGACCCATAGACCCAGGACAAAATAGACAAATACACTGCCCTGACTAGAACTATACAGAGGCATTCAGGAGTGGGCCAGGGCACTGTGACCCTGCTAGGAGGTGACACCATATATGTAACCTACAGACCATAAAGGACTCTAAGAAAGCACTGGAAACCAAAGAGAAGTGGGTGTAGATGATGCCCTGCTGCAGGACCATCATCAAACTGTCGATTGCATACCCGAGGCAAAGGGCAGTATCTTGGAGTCGGAAGACATGGTATGCAATCTATCTGCAGAGGTGTCCATCTGTCACATGATTCCAAAATACTACAAGACGGGCGGAGGATGCAGAGAACACAGCCTGACTGAATAACCTTTGCTTCATAGGTTTTCTAGAGAGGGTAGAGGGGATGGCCTTAGGACTTTCCTGAACAATGGATCTGATCCTGGATGGATAAAGAAGATCTTTCCTCATGATTCATCTTTGAAAGAGCCCACAGATCACTGGCCATGAAGCCACCTCTGGGTGCTCCCCCAAGGGCAATGATAGCAGCATTCTTGAATTACTGTGACAGAGACACAGTACTGAGGGTTGCACAGGCAAAGGGGCAATTGCTATTACTATCTAACTCAGGCCACATCCCCGACTACACTGAACAGGTCCAGACAAGACATAAATCTTATGGACAAGTGAAGCAAAAACGACATGCAATTCAGGTATACTATATGCTCCTTTACCCCATCAGCCTGCATATAATCCACAACTCCAAATCCCTCTTTTGATAGCCCAGAGGATGCCTGGACCTGGCTCACCGAACAGTGCCCCCTGACTGTGAACCAACCCCCACAATGGCAGTCGACAAACCCATCCAAGGCTTATAGGTGAACAACTAATGACTTGAAGCTGGATTGAAGGTGTAAACATTCCCGAAAGGGTCAGAAGTGGATGCCTCTGCTGAATCGGTTGGGGAGCCACAGGACTTGGCTAAAACCGGGGGTGGTCCAGCCTTTTGTGGAAGGAGGAGGTGTGGGCCAGATCCTGTATCATGCCTGATATTTCTACATGACCTCCTGGAGTCGCGGGGATTTTCATTCTTTTTTCTTTTAGCATGCCAGCACCACTGTAACATTATAGCAGACTCTTACAGGCATGAGTCTACAGTGGCAGCTGTTGAACGCACCATCCACATCACTTGATAACATCAACCCAAATTAATTCTGTATTAAGTTTGGCATGGTAGACAGATGCTTCTTCAGGATGGGATGTACATATTGGGGGAGTTGGGGGAATATGTGTTTAATTGTTTGGTTGTGTTTTTTTCTTTAATTATTGCTGGTTACACAGTTTGCCCCCCAGCTACTCGTTTGTGGCACCTGACTCCATGGCCTGCATGGGCCCCCCTGAGTCCTCCTCATGAGACAGGGCCCCTCCTGTGGGACATTATATCTAGCGCCACATTCACACAGTTAACTTGGGGAGCTACTCAGTTATGACGTGGAATGCTAACTGGCTTCTGGACTAGATTTAAAGGGAAAACAATCTTGCAATTTGTCCACAGACACAATCTGGCCATCCTGTTACTCAAAGAGACACGTCTCCAGAAGCAAAATTGCCCAATCAGGAACCAGAAGAGTTACAATAGAAAATATAATGTGGGATATTTTAGAGGCCCACAGTGGGTGAACATCCTTCTGCATGTGTTCATGCCCCTAGTATTTAGGAAGGAAACGAAGGATGCCCAGGGTCAATATGTAGTTGTTGAGGGCAATATGAAGGGCACACTCTACAACTTATTTAGTGTGTATGTCCCACCAGCCTTGCACCAATCCACATTGTCGGCCCTCGAGACTTGGCCAGTGCCTTGCCACCTGGGGTCCATATCATAGGGGAGATTTAAATTATGTTTTGGAACCATGAGACTGGCACAAATTGATGGATGGACCTCTGAATCACAGCAATGGCCTGGCTGACTGGGTAGAGGTGTTTGGGATGAGCCACTCCTGGTTCATTTGGAATCCTGGAAAACAGGAATACATCCAACCATCTGCAGCAAATGGCTCACAAGCCTGTGCTGATTACTTGTTTTTCCTGACATCAGACTTTCTGCCCTCCACAGAGTCCCATATTTTACCCAAGGGCATATTGGATCAAGCCCCGGTCTTAGCTCAGTTTGGGACTCTTAGACGGGAAATTGGCCAGTTTGGAGACTTAATACTTGTCTCCTCATTGACTAACGGTTCACTAACCACCTACTGGGGACTTAAACTATTCTGTACTCTTAATAAAGGCTTTGTGGAGTCGGCTGGAGAGTTGTGGGGGGGGGGCTTGTAAATCCTTGATGATGGGAATCACCCACTTGTTCTCCAGAGGTAGGGATCATGAGAAACAGGCACGTTTTCATGACTCGGAGGTATTGACCTTGCACCAAGATCGGTCAGACCTGGACTGGTGGTTGGTGTCCAAGCTGAACCAATTGTCCATTGACAGGACTACTCTGCATCAGCTGTGTATGGAAGAAGCCTGAAATGCTGGATCGCTTCCGCTTGCTGGGTGTGTGAATGGGGGATAAATCCAGCAAACTCCTGCATTGGCTGGCCACGAGGGAGGTAGAATCTAGTATGGTACCACACATAACTGACAGTTAGGCCAGGCGATGGAGGACTCCTTGGGTATTGCTGTGATCTTTGCCACATATTCTGCTGCACTCTATGCTGAATCATTTTTGTCCACCATAAGCGTAGAAGGGTATACTCAGATGTGAGTCCCTAGCTCATTGCACCATCAGGATTCAAGCAAGCCGGGCCGAAGACGGCTGAAATGCCAGATACCGGTCCCCGGTAGCTTGTTTCCTCCCAGTATAAGAATTGGCTTGGTAGTTTGGTCTGCCCTGTTCCCATGATGCACTGAGCCAGGGTCAGACTAATTTGCATATAGCCAAGTTCTGAGCTGGGATGGTGCAGTGAGCTAAAAAACAGTGATGGATCAAGCCCTGATCTTTGGACTGGGTAAGAGTGGTCTGCTTAATTCAGACACTCTGTTCATCACCACCCCCCTTTTCTGAATGATTTTTGTCCACAATAACCGTGGAAGGGTATACTCAGATGTGAGTCCCTAGCTCATTGCACCATCAGGATTCAAGCAAGCCGGGCCGAAGACGGCTGAAATGCCAGAAACCGGTCCCCGGTAGCTTGTTTCCTTCCCAGTATAAGAATTGGCTTGGTAGTTTGGTCTGCCCTGTTCCCATGATGCACTGGGCCAGGGTCAGACTAATTTGCATATAGCCAAGTTCTGAGCTGGGATGGTGCAGTGAGCTAAAAAACGGTGATGGATCAAGCCCTGATCTTTGGACTGGGTAAGATTGGTCTGCTTAATTCAGACACTCTGTTCATCACCACCCCCCTTTTCTGAATCATTTTTGTCCACCATAAGCGTGGAAGGGTATACTCAGATGTGAGTCCCTAGCTCATTGCACCATCAGGATTCAAGCAAGCCGGGCCGAAGACGGCTGAAATGCCAGAAACCGGTCTCCGGTAGCTTGTTTCCTTCCCAGTATAAGAATTGGCTTGGTAGTTTGGTCTGCCCTGTTCCCATGATGCACTGGGCCAGGGTCAGACTAATTTGCATACAGCCAAGTTCTGAGCTGGGATGGTGCAGTGAGCTAAAAACGGTGATGGATCAAGCCCTGATCTTTGGACTGGGTAAGAGTGGTCTGCTTAATTCAGACACTCTGTTCATCACCACCCCCCTTTTCTGAATCATTTTTGTCCACCATAAGCGTGGAAGGGTATATTCAGATGTGAGTCCCTAGCTCATTGCACCATCAGGATTCAAGCAAGCCGGGCCGAAGACGGCTGAAATGCCAGAAACCGGTCCCCGGTAGCTTGTTTCCTTCCCAGTATAAGAATTGGCTTGGTAGTTTGGTCTGCCCTGTTCCCATGATGCACTGGGCCAGGGTCAGACGAATTTGCATATAGCCAAGTTCTGAGCTAGGATGGTGCAGTGAGCTAAAAAACGGTGATGGATCAAGCCCTGATCTTTGGACTGGGTAAGAGTGGTCTGCTTAATTCAGACACTCTGTTCATCACCACCCCCCTTTTCTGAATCATTTTTGTCCACCATAAGCGTGGAAGGGTATACTCAGATGTGAGTCCCTAGCTCATTGCACCATCAGGATTCAAGCAAGCCGGGCCGAAGACGGCTGAAATGCCAGAAACCGGTCCCCGGTAGCTTGTTTCCTTCCCAGTATAAGAATTGGCTTGGTAGTTTGGTCTGCCCTGTTCCCATGATGCACTGGGCCAGGGTCAGACTAATTTGCATATAGCCAAGTTCTGAGCTGGGATGGTGCAGTGAGCTAAAAAACTGTGATGGATCAAGCCCTGATCTTTGGACTGGGTAAGAGTGGTCTGCTTAATTCAGACACTCTGTTCATCACCACCCCCCTTTTCTGAAGCACTCTATGCAGAGCGGGTGCATCCCACACAGGATACCACTGATCTTTGGTGATAATTCATCCGCTGCCCCGACTGAACAGTACAGGCAGTACCACACTGGATCAGTCGTTTACACTTGAGGAGGTTGGGGAAGTTCTAGCAGACCTCATTGCCGGGAAAACACTAAGCCCGGATGGCTATGTGGTAGAATAATACCAGATGTTGAGAAATTATATCCTCCAACCCCTCCTGGACTTTTTCAATGAAACTAGCACCTGAGATCATTTCCATCTGACACTGATTTAGCGATTCTGGTGGTCTTGTTTAAGCTGGGATGACCGCAGTCTCTCTGTACCTCCAATGGACCCATATCCCTTATTAACACAGATGTTGAATTGTACACAAAACTCCAGGCCATCCGCCTCTTACAGATGCTACTGCACTGGGTCCACTCAGATTTATGCGGTTTTATCACTTCGCAACAGTACAAAGCATTGAATCCTTTGGGTGTGCAGCAGCCTTCTTACTAATAGATTTGTAATAGACATTTGATACATTAAGATGGCCATTCCTAGAGGAAACCCTTACTAAAATGGGGCAAGGGCCCAAGTTGCACACTTACGTCAAAGCGTTATGTGCTATTCCGCAGGTGTGTGTCAACATGGCTCTGTCTTCTAGGTTCGCCATCAGACAGAGCACTAGGTAGGGCTGTCCCTTTTGCCCCTTGGGATGGAGCCCTTGGCAGTCTGGGTTCCCTGTGAAACACAGGTTTGGGGGTTTGATTGGGGTTTGGTGATGGAGGATTGCATCGGACTGTAGGCAGATGATGTGCTTGTCAGGCTTCCACAGAACGGAGCAGAAGAATTACTCCACAGGACCTGAAAGATGCACAAATAGGTCCACCACTCAATACCCTCAATTCTGTAATGACAAAAAATGGAGTGTTAGGGTGATCAAGCGGGGGAAAGGGTTAGGAAGGGGTCAGCAGGTAAAAAAGGAATAGGACCTGAAAGAAGAGAAGAAAAAATAATATTTACCAACATCAACACAACTACTTTCATAAAGTCTCACTACCTCATGCCATACATTCAGGTCTCACTTCTCTCCATAAGGTAACTGATTTTTTCCTATTCACGCATAACCTGCAAATGGAGAGACATCAAATCATTTGGTGCAAAATAAAACAACTATTTAAAAAAGACACTCAAGTATCTAGCATACCTACCCTCTCAGAGGAAAAAATGTAAGAAATCTAAGAAGTCAGAAGCCTTCAAAAACACAAATAGAACAAAAAACTGAAAATTGTTCTTCTGACCAATAGTATCAATAACGTTTTATCTTTTGAAATCCTCTTTCATGGATTACTTTTCCTGGGAAAATATGAGTTTCCGACTTTGTGGTATTCTCAATACAAGAGCAGGTCCTTAATACTCATGTTGTTGTCACATGAAAAGTAAAAATGAATTTGGGTTAAAAGTATCACACCATATCCTTAGAATAGTTAGTAGTAGAATACTACCATGATTCTGAAGGTGTCAAGTAACAAATGGAGTTACCTCACAGCAATTGTGGTATCTCCCGAATTTTTTGCAGCCTCAGAAAATGTCTGTTTCTGCAATACTCTGATTGTTTTCCAAATGCGCCTGACAGAATCGGCGCTGTTCTATGAAAAAAGCTGCTCATTGGCAAAGGAAACGCACTGGAACTTCCGTCCCCTTCCGTGCCGCTTTTACTCTTCCGACCGGGAGCAGAAACAAAGGAAACAAGCGCCTGTACGGATATCAACTAGCAACAGTCTTCTGGAGGGCAGGAACACACTCGGTGCTCTCAACATGGAACTGGGCTATTCAGTGTTACGCAAACTCGCTGGCGTGATATGTCTTCTTTTGTAGACCAACGAGATTTACATAAGAACTACACAAGAACCCATTGCTTCATGGGAATTGTATTTTCAACATTTTGCACTTGCAAACGAACCAATGATCTCTCCTGTGTCTCAGTTTGTTCGTATGTAGAAACAGATTGTTTCTCTACTTATGTATGTTCTGGCATTCACCGCCCTGCAGTTCCCTGACAGTGATGCTATTCTTCACCCACTCTGCTGAGACAAAGGGCCTCACCTAATCCACATCCTACATATATTTGGGATGGCTCCTGGGTTGAGGATTAACTGGGATAAGCCCATCCTAGTGCCCATGCAGGGCAACAGCCAGGGCGAGCTGTGGAATCCTGAGGCCCCAATACATTGATTAAGCTTTTTATACCTTGGCATTTACGTTTATTGAGAACCGGGCCTTACCTGGAATCTACATCTTAGCACAGTGAAGAAGGCACGAGAGGACATATCTTGTTGGGGCAAACTCCTGTTGAATATTATGGACATAATAGCCCTTTTTAAAAAGATGATCTTCCCAAGGTTTCTCAATCTTCTCCAGAATTACCCCTCTGTTGTATTCTATGGCTGTCATCTTGTTTCTATGGCTGCCATCTTGCCTGATGCTGTACTATGATGTCAGGGTGTCAGGTGCAAAGTAAGAATGTTATCGCTTAAAGGTTCAATATGCAACTGTCTTTCCTGTGATGGCTCAGCAAGTGTGACTTGCAGCTGTGTAGTTCTTCAATACATCCTACTTCAATTTTACCAGTGTTTTACTCATTCACTGCAAAATGTTAGCGACGATTGATCTACACAGCAAAACCTTCCATGTGTCAACTGCCTTCAACCTTTTCTATCAAGCACTTTGCCATCTACAATGAGAATCTTCAAGCCTACCTTGTCTATCTATACCAAGGTCACACTTACTCAAACTCAATCTACGTTCCGGTCACTTTTTCAAGATTTACCTTGATTTTCCTACTTGGATTGCAGCACTTGGAGTCCTGTTGCTTTCGGACTGCGTCTTTCGTTCCTGCCTCTATTTACCCACCGGGAAAGGAAGGAGGCTGACTACAGCGACTCGCTGTGCTCTGCTGGATCGTGGATTGCGGTTGAGGTTCCAAGGGAGGTCAACCGCCAAGTTGTCCTGGTGGAGTCCGCCGAACTTTCGTTCACTGCCTCGATTTTCATCGGATATTGGTTCTCTTGAGCAGAAGAGGGCACCAAACTTTTGTTAACTGGCTCTGGTTTCCCCGGATCTTGGCCATCCTGAGCTGTGGACTGGTATTGTAGTTTTAAAAAAACATTTTTTTTGGTTCTCCTGTGGCTGCTGGGTGCTCGCACGGTGTGCGTGTGTGTCCAAACGCTCACTAATTGTGCACATGCATCCAGGGGCTCTTAATAGAGCTTGCGCACACGCTACACCCTCTAATGCGTAAGTATCTCCAATGCCAATGTTCACGCTTTGTGTTCGTGCGTCTAGGTGCAGAGTTAGAATGTTTTTGCTTAAAGGTTCAATATGCAACTGTCTTTCTTGTGATGGCTCAGCAAGTGTGACCTGCAACTGTGTAGTTCAATAAATACTACTTCAATTTTATCAGTGTTGGACTCCTTCACAACACCCTCCCAGTTCGCAGAACTGGTTTGTATCCCTGGCAGCTATGGCGTGTTTATTTATTTGGGCACAAAAACGCATGAAGATGGCTTTTGGCAAGTGGTTGTGCCCTGTTTATGTGGATGGGTAGACCATGACTATTGTCTGCCTCTATTACTGGGTGACTCAATTACTGGTTATAAATGAATGGTTGCATGGGGGGTGAGGAGATTCAGTATACCAGGGAGAACTGTCGCTCCTTGACCTAACCTGGTTGGTGGAGATCTTTTACGGTGTGCCCATCTGGACTTCCCTTCCAGAGATGATTCAAGTGGTCTTATAGATGTGGAGGTCTGCGCTGAAGTGGATGGGGTGGGACCGTAGGTTCACACTTGGGACACCTTGTGGTAGGTCCATTGGCTGCCCCAGGTAGCGTCTCTGGAGGGCTTCTAAGGGTAGGACCCTAAAGGAATCTCTCACCTGGGAAATGTTCATGCCCTTCACGCAGACTTCCTCATATGCCCGCTTTACCGTTTTTTTACTACCTACAATTTTTACATGCACTCCTAGAATATAAAGGAGAGCTATAGGATGCCCCCATATATAGTCCTCTTGAGCTCCTTCTGCTTATGGGCCTTCTAGGGAAAGGTGACATCTGCCTAATTTACAAAGTCCTGGTGTTGCACTATCCAGAAGTGATAGGCCCACTGTTGGAAAAGTGGGAGGGGTAAGTAGCAGCCTTGAATGAATCTTATTGGAAGGATGTATACACGGGCTGCCACACACTGGCGATCTCGGTGAGGCTCGTAAAATTCAAAATTCTTCGCCAGGCCTACTTGACATATTGCCAGGTGTGGAAGGCAGGAGCTCACACCTTTCTAGACTGTGGTAGTTGTCTTGACAACAAACACAATACGGTGGAGGGGGACCTAGGGGAAATTTAAAGACCGAGCTCTGGGTACTATCCCCGACAGAGCCAATAAACAACAAAGGTACCAGAGGGTCTCAGGTAAATGTGCCCATAAACACAGAAAACCAAACAAGAACTCACCCTTACCCCCAGGTTATGTCACAGAGAGCTCTCCGTGGATGAGGAAAAATACCCATCAGTCACCATTCGGATCCGCCCTTCATCATTTGGGATTTTATCCGTACCACCCGTCAGAGATTATTGGTACTCTCCTAGGAGGTCAACCCGGTGGTAGGGGGTATCCTCACTAGAGTAAAGAGACGACAGTGTGGTATACCACTCGATGTAGGTGAGTGGTAGAAAAAATGGGACTGGGGTGTGCAGTGCAAAAAGAAGGTGTGAGGGAAAAAAAAAAAAAAAAAACCCAAGAGAAGTGGGTTTAAAATTGGTTAAGAATAAGCACCAGGCAAAGATTTATTTCAGTTGTGCTTACCATACCAATGTTAAAATCAGTGCGCCCGCTGACTGTCTGATTATGTAGACAGCCCCAGGTCAATATGGTCGACTAGTTTCAGCAATTAAAGGACTGATTTTGTCATTGCTTTCTTCAGGACCAAAACTAAAAATAAATGCTACTACACCAAGTGAAAAAAGTTACACCCTAGAAACACAAAACAAGTGCAAACAGTCACCCGTACGTTCTGGGTGTCCTTACAGTCTGTGCAAATCACTGTGGAAAGAAGGATGAGGAGAAAGGCTATCAATTAATAAATGGGCCATATAGTCCAACCATCAAATATGCTTTGGACTAGAACACATAAAGTGTTGTTTAGAAAAAGCACTACCTGAGTGCAGACAAGATTTTAATACATTTGGGTGGTAGGTTTGTAATACCAAATGCTAGTAAACTCTTACCTCAACATGTAAGGTCAGATGGCCTCACCCCACCTGGCAGTGGCTCAGGGGAAAATGAAGCACCGCTCTAGAAAACATGTAGGACACACATTAACACATAACTTGCACGTGATAGAAACAAGGCTCCTATAACTACCAATAGCGGAAAATACATGGTCAAGTAGACCAGTCAGAGTAGTTAAATGTTAAAAAAGGGGAGCTCAGCATGAGTAAATAACCCTGATGTAAATCTGCTCGCAATAGCGCCTATGCGCGAGGGTTCGCCTTACCTAACAGTCGGTACTCCTGGCCGGCGTCCTGGCCATCTGGGGAGGTACCGACAGCTGGCGAGGGAGTGTAGATAAGCCCTGTCATCATTGGGTGGGAGGTCACGTGGGGCTACTCACTCGCGTCTACAGATTGGCGTGTATCCCCGTGATGTATTACAGCCATTCGCTGCCGAGTCAGCCTCGTCAACTGCAGGCTGGGGAAAGACTAAATAACACCAGCGCTGCTATTGGAAGCGCGGTGGCGTGACGCGTCCTCCACGCGTGTTATGATTGGAAGACCCGCTTTTTAGAGATGCGCTCCTATTGGGTGTCATGTAGGTTGCTCGTGCAGGGTCTGCCTTTATTGCCAGAGCGACGAGGGTAAACAGACTGGGTAAACACGAAGAGGGATTTGACACATGCTGAGAATGCACGGTATTTATAACTAAAATCAGTATGAGTGGTAGGCGCTGGTGATCTAAAAGCGCTGTTTACCTAAACAGAAAGAGTACTTTATAAACTACGAAGTGTCTAGTCAAAATACTATGGCTACTGGGTAGAATGTAGGTTTTAAGCTAGAAACATAGCAGGACCAATAGAGTTACACCCTCTGGCCTGTTGGTTGAAAGCCAAGTATTATAAGGCCCTTGATGGCCCATGATCCGCCCGCTCGGACTGGAGCCTAAGGGCATGATGTAATTCTCTCAGAGAGACTAGTGTACCTATCTCCCTCCTACTATACATCAGTCAAACAATACAGTATTGAACAAAGCTGTGACAAGACAGTGGTGTTATTACAGAGAAGACCATGGGATTTCGTCATTCAGTCCCTCTTTGTGTGTCTTCAATTTCAGGACCCATCTCTGTTCTTTTATCATCAGATAACTGGCCACATCTGGGGTGTGCGAGGGTATGAATGGCTGTTCGAGGACAGTCCATTGAAATTCTGTGGCTTGATGTTTCGCTTCCAGGAAATGGGCAGTCAGTTTGGTGACTTGTCTCGCACACCGGATCGTGCTCTTGTGCTCCGATATCCGTATGCGGACCTTCCTTGTTGTCATGCCCACGTACCTGTAACCACATGGACAGGTGATAAGGTAGATCACATGGTCACTGTTGCAGTTGGTAAACTTAACTTGCTTCCACGGTCTGATGGTTCCTATATCTATTTCCAGCAATTTCTTCGTCTGTGCACAGACCTGGCAATTGCCACAGGGATGATGCCCCTGGACAGGGGGAAGGTTGCACAGTGTGCCCACAGCTCTGGGCATCTCCTCACGTGGCCTGGTGTGAACCAATCTGTCCCTTAGATTTGGGCCCCTCTTGAAAGAGACAAGGGGGCGGGGAAGCGTAAGGCGCCCGGAGTTCAATATTGGCCAGTGCTTCTTGACCGCACTCTGAATGCCGTTTGAAAGACTCCCAAATGTATGGACAAAGGTGAGGCGGTCTAGGTCCGGTTTGGGAGGTCTCGGTTCCAAAAGGGCTTCCCGGTTGTTGTTCTTAGCCCTTTTCATAGACCTCTTCACAAGTTTGGGAGGGTATTTGCGAGCCACAAGTTGCCTGCTTAGATCTTCAGAGTGTTTCTCAAAAGCTGTCCCCGTGGAACAGTTCCTCTGTAACCGTAAGAATTGACTAAAGGGGAGGCTCTCCCTCAGTGCTCGTGGATGGTTGCTATCAAACAACAACAGGGAGTTCCTTGCGGTTGGCTTCCTGTAAAGCTCTGATTGTAGGCCATATGATCCTGCTGTTATTAAAAGATCCAGAAATGCTAGTTGTGTTTGACCGATCTCGATGGTGAATTTGAGATGGTTATTTCTGCTGTTGAGCCACCCCAAGAATTCAAGGCAGCTCTCACTCGACCCTCGCCACATGACGAAAACGTCGTGGATGTACCTTTTCCAGGTTTTCAATTTGTCAATAAAAGGATTGGTCTGGTTCAGTACATGATTTTGTTCAAAGGAATGGATGTACAGGTTCGCCAGACTGGGGGCGTAAACACTCCCCAGTCTGAGCAACATCGAATGAAACTAGGAGGTCAGTTTCTCTATCAAACTCTATATTGGGTAGCAATCTGAGAAGGTCGGTGGTGTCCTTTAGGTAAGTGGGAATTTCCTGCACCATAGGTCTCAGGAAATGGTCCACCGACCTTCTCAGATTGCTACCCAATATAGAGTTTGATAGAGAAACTGACCTCCTAGTTTCATTCGATGTTGAGGCACTCTACACCTCCATCCCACAGGATGAGACACTGGACGTGATACACCAACTTCTAGAGTCCAGAGAGCTCAACAGCATCACTCCAGTCTCATTCATAATGGCCTGCGCCACACTGGCCATGAAGCAAAACTTTTTCAAATTTGAGGATCAGGTTTACCTTCAAACTTCAGGGACCAGCATGGGGAGTGTTTACGCCCCCAGTCTGGCGAACCTGTACGTCCATTCCTTTGAACAAAATCATGTACTGAACCAGACCAATCCTTTTATTGACAAATTGAAAACCTGGAAAAGGTACATCGACGACGTTTTCGTCGTGTGGCGAGGGTCGAGTGAGAGCTGCCTTGAATTCTTGGGGTGGCTCAACAGCAGAAATAACCATCTCAAATTCACCATCGAGATCGGTCAAACACAACTAGCATTTCTGGATCTTTTAATAACAGCAGGATCATATGGCCTACAATCAGAGCTTTACAGGAAGCCAACCGCAAGGAACTCCCTGTTGTTGTTTGATAGCAACCATCCACGAGCACTGAGGGAGAGCCTCCCCTTTAGTCAATTCTTACGGTTACAGAGGAACTGTTCCACGGGGACAGCTTTTGAGAAACACTCTGAAGATCTAAGCAGGCAACTTGTGGCTCGCAAATACCCTCCCAAACTTGTGAAGAGGTCTATGAAAAGGGCTAAGAACAACAACCGGGAAGCCCTTTTGGAACCGAGACCTCCCAAACCGGACCTAGACCGCCTCACCTTTGTCCATACATTTGGGAGTCTTTCAAACGGCATTCAGAGTGCGGTCAAGAAGCACTGGCCAATATTGAACTCCGGGCGCCTTACGCTTCCCCGCCCCCTTGTCTCTTTCAAGAGGGGCCCAAATCTAAGGGACAGATTGGTTCACACCAGGCCACGTGAGGAGATGCCCAGAGCTGTGGGCACACTGTGGAACCTTCCCCCTGTCCAGGGGCATCATCCCTGTGGCAATTGCCAGGTCTGTGCACAGACGAAGAAATCGCTGGAAATAGATATAGGAACCATCAGACCGTGGAAGCAAGTTAAGTTTACCAACTGCAACAGTGACCACGTGATCTACCTTATCACCTGTCCATGTGGTTACAGGTACGTGGGCATGACAACAAGGAAGGTCCGCATACGGATATCGGAGCACAAGAGCACGATCCGGTGTGCGAGACAAGCCACCAAACTGACTGCCCATTTCCTGGAAGCGAAACATCAAGCCACAGAATTTCAATGGACTGTCCTCGAACAGCCGTTCATACCCTCGCACACCACAGATGTGGCCAGTTATCTGATGATAAAAGAACAGAGATGGGTCCTGAAATTGAAGACACACAAAGAGGGACTGAATGACGAAATCCCATGGTCTTCTCTGTAATAACACCACTGTCTTGTCACAGCTTTGTTCAATACTGTATTGTTTGACTGATGTATAGTAGGAGGGAGATAGGTACACTAGTCTCTCTGAGAGAATTACATCATGCCCTTAGGCTCCAGTCCGAGCGGGCGGATCATGGGCCATCAAGGGCCTTATAATACTTGGCTTTCAACCAACAGGCCAGAGGGTGTAACTCTATTGGTCCTGCTATGTTTCTAGCTTAAAACCTACATTCTACCCAGTAGCCATAGTATTTTGACTAGACACTTCGTAGTTTATAAAGTACTCTTTCTGTTTAGGTAAACAGCGCTTTTAGATCACCAGCGCCTACCACTCATACTGATTTTAGTTATAAATACCGTGCATTCTCAGCATGTGTCAAATCCCTCTTCATGTTTACCCAGTCTGTTTACCCTCGTCGCTCTGGCAATAGAGGCAGACCCTGCACGAGCAACCTACATGACACCCAATAGGAGCGCAGCTCTAAAAAGCGGGTCTTCCAATCATAACACGCGTGGAGGACGCGTCACGCCACCGTGCTTCCAATAGCAGCGCTGGTGTTATTTAGTCTTTCCCCAGCCTGCAGTTGACGAGGCTGACTCGGCAGCGAATAGCTGTAATACATCACGGGGATACACGCCAATCTGTAGACGCGAGTGAGTAGCCCCACGTGACCTCCCACCCAATGATGACAGGGCTTATCTACACTCCCTCGCCAGCTGTCGGTACCTCCCCAGATGGCCAGGACGCCGGCCAGGAGTACCGACGGTTAGGTAAGGCGAACCCTCGCTCATAGGCGCTATTGCGAGCAGATTTACATCAGGGTTATTTACTCATGCTGAGCTCCCCTTTTTTAACATTTAACTACTCTGACTGGTCTACTTGACCATGTATTTTCCGCTATTGGTAGTTATAGGAGCCTTGTTTCTATCACGTGCAAGTTATGTGTTAATGTGTGTCCTACATGTTTTCTAGAGCGGTGCTTCATTTTCCCCTGAGCCACTGCCAGGTGGGGTGAGGCCATCTGACCTTACATGTTGAGGTAAGAGTTTACTAGCATTTGGTATTACAAACCTACCACCCAAATGTATTAAAATCTTGTCTGCACTCAGGTAGTGCTTTTCTAAACAACACTTTATGTGTTCTAGTCCAAAGCATATTTGATGGTTGGACTATATGGCCCATTTATTAATTGATAGCCTTTCTCCTCATCCTTCTTTCCACAGTGATTTGCACAGACTGTAAGGACACCCAGAACGTACGGGTGACTGTTTGCACTTGTTTTGTGTTTCTAGGGTGTAACTTTTTTCACTTGGTGTAGTAGCATTTATTTTTAGTTTTGGTCCTGAAGAAAGCAATGACAAAATCAGTCCTTTAATTGCTGAAACTAGTCGACCATATTGACCTGAGGCTGTCTACATAATCAGACAGTCAGCGGGCGCACTGATTTTAACATTGGTATGGTAAGCACAACTGAAATAAATCTTTGCCTGGTGCTTATTCTTAACCAATTTTAAACCCACTTCTCTTGGTTTTTTTTTTCTTTAGTTTTTTTTTTCCCTCACACCTTCTTTTTGCACTGCACACCCCAGTCCCATTTTTTCTACCACTCACCTACATCGAGTGGTATACCACACTGTCGTCTCTTTACTCTAGTGAGGATACCCCCTACCACCGGGTTGACCTCCTAGGAGAGTACCAATAATCTCTGACGGGTGGTACGGATAAAATCCCAAATGATGAAGGGCGGATCCGAATGGTGACTGATGGGTATTTTTCCTCATCCACGGAGAGCTCTCTGTGACATAACCTGGGGGTAAGGGTGAGTTCTTGTTTGGTTTTCTGTGTTTATGGGCACATTTACCTGAGACCCTCTGGTACCTTTGTTGTTTAGTAGTTGTCTTGACACCTGATGTGACTTCTTCCAAGTGGCATGATCATGTCCAGTCATTCAGGCGTACTGGAACAGTGTCATATCCACTTTAGCCCAGGTAGTGGGGATGCATATTAAAGTACACCCCCGAACGGCATTGTTGGGTATAATGGAGAATCTGGAAGGTCCCTGATGGAACAGGATACTGGTGGAATTGGGCATGTTGGTGGCTAAATGGGATATAGCTAAGCAGTAGCTGTCTCCTGTAGTTCCATTGATCGCAGGATGGATACAGGGCATTAAAAGGTGTGCCAAAATGAAAGAGACTGGATATATGCCGCTTGGAGGTCTCCCTGTAAATATGAGGTTTGGACTGGAGGACATTATGGTCTTACCAGATCTGGATCTTTAACCCAACAGGGGTACAGAGAGTGCCACAACAGCTATAGAAGTGTTGGAGAGGTCTGGGTTGGGAGAGAGGTTTGTGGGCTCTCATGTGCAGGTTTAATGTGCAGACCAAGCAACTGGTTGTATTGTTTGTCATGGAAATGGAAACAAAAATGCTTCTATCTAAAAAACATATATATCTTCTATGAAAGCCACCCCTTATGACAATGTACAAGAGAGTTTGGTTGAGGGCAAGGCATTCTGCAGTTGAGCAACCACTGCTTTGCACTGCGTTTAGCTGTATGCAATGTGGGAATAACTGCAGACCTTTGCTTTCAGCCAAGCCAGGAGCCTAACCCTCCAAGGCCAAAACCCACTACAAATAGCCTTCAGCCATGCACAGTGTGGGCTGGGTGCAGGGTCAGGCCTATGGTAAAGGCTGTGCACAGCTAGAAATTGGCGGAGTGGCTTGGGACCAACCCTATGTAGGTGACCAACCGCCACTGCTGAGCCTTTAGCTAAGAGAAGGAGGAGGTGGTTCCAAGGCTGAAGTTTGGCCAAGCCCCAGACCCTACCATTCATGGCAGCCCAGACTTCAAGTGAACAGGGCCTTTATCTGAATGCAAAGGGTTGGTTAAAGTGCCTAACCTAAAGCCTACCTCTGTACCCAATCCGCCACAGGAGACAAACCTCTGCTGAGCATGGCCAAAGGGCATAGACAGTGGGGTTGGCCATAGGGCATGCTGACACCTTTTTATAACATGTTTCTTAAAAAACGTGCATTCTAGTTGCATGGCAAGATTGGTTTAATTCCATTTATTCATCAATATCAGCAACATTTAACAGTTATTTTAATTTGCTTGAAAAAATAATGGTTCCCCATTGAATGAGAGAGTTTTTGTCATGTAGTCCATTACAGATTCACAGAACAGGGACCACTGTGCATGGTGGGAAAAATGACAAGAAAGAGTACATAAGGGTGCGGGTGAACATACTGTGGCTCCAGGGCTCATGTGGGGTGATACACAACAAACGAAAGGGACCACAAAACCATTGCAATATTTTTACTAAAACTAACCTTTGCCACATGGTTTACAGATTCTGAACCGTATTGATGTACCCTGGACCTTCACTGAACCCCATTGATATTTCCACTGAGGATTTTCAAATCATGAATTATTTTATTTGACAAAAACCTGTGTGCCCTTAGTATACAACAAATAACTGTATACAACTGGATGTGGTAAACATTGGAGATGGCTTGTTGGACCTTCGGCGTCTCGAACCTTTGGTGACCTACGACTCCGGTACCCGACTAACGGTGCCGCAACTGTGTTCAGTATTGATTGCTACATATATTGGAGGTATCACTCCGGGAACGGCCCCCAACTTATTTTATTTTTGGAACTTGGCCTGATTTAAAGCGAGGTACTTTCTCTGCGGGGAAAATATATTTCCTTTCTTGGGTACGAAGTTCTACTGATTAAGGTCTCTATTTTCGACTGTCCTAATCACCCTTCACCATAACAGAACAGCGATTAATCTTGACGCTTATCTGCCCTGACGAAGTTCCCGTGGCACAAAGGGGAACGAAACATGTTGGCTATGCCTTTGATGATTGAAAAAAAAAACTTTGATGCTGACTAAAGAAGAGACTTTTAAAAATACTTTTTGCCCTATTGACTTCATTGGAGTGCACCTTCTTGTTTGTTCTTGTACAACAAGCAACTGTATACAACTGGATGTGGTAAACATTGGAGATGGGTGCAGGGCCTGGCCAAAGATTAAGTCATAGGTTGCTTTCAGTCTGTGGAGGCTTTGGACTGTAGTGTTTGAATGCCAGGGCATGTGGCCAACCCTTGCTTTGCATGGCCAAATATCATGGGCAATGGAGTTTTGCCACTCACAGCGGCTTGGGAGCAAGAACTGGCCTTGCACAGAAGGAGTTGACTGCTCGCAGAGGGTATCTCAGGGCCTTGCTATTAGGCCTTTATGTAGGCCAGGTCTTATGGCTACGCTTGCTGTGCTCTTCCAAAGTCCATGAATAATGTGGTTGACTGATCGTGGAGGGGATTGATTTATAAAAGTTGAATGTAGTATAGCATCATGAAAACATAGATTTATGACAAAACATAACAAAATTAGGTTATGGTTGAGGCTTGCCACAATACTTTAATATATATTTATTCCTTTGAAAGGCAGTTAGAAATGTTTAGTGTGGTTACGGTTACAGCATAACAACAAATAAACCCTTAAAATCCGGTCATGGTTACCATTTTTACACCACAGCTAACATACCTGCCTTGCAAATCATAATTGGAGTAGCAAATTTAAAGCTTATGACCTCATACCATTTTGAACAATAAAAAAGAGGACTTGACACCATGTGGCACATAATCTAGAGATATATCACTGTGTTTTCGGCACATAGCGCCGAAACAACTGAAATTTTATTATCTCAATATTAGCAATATTAGCATGTTAGCTGCCGAATCTGCAACACATCTCATGACAGTGATAGATATTGCTAATGAGATGTAAGGTAGGTGTTCCCTCCTAGGACAATATGTGAAATGATCGCAAAACCAACATCGCAGTATTACCAACGCTGCCCCTGAACAGCGAAGCGATGACAAAAGGCACGCTAAGCCCCCATTATTGCACGATTCTAACGCCTGAATAAAACCTGACTTAGCATTATTGCCTATTAGAGGTGGATTGTATGGTTAAGTACACACTCCCCTATTACCAAGCTTTTCATTAGTGCTGTGAAATCATCGCTGGATTTCACACACTATTGATCATTATCGCAGTCTATCGCTGGATTGTACTTCGCCTGTTAGCAAAGCGTTGGTAATACGCCGCTAACACATTGATGTAATTCAGGGATAGAGGGTGATAATGAAATACGCGCTAAGCGCAATTTGCGAAATTTATCGCATGTTCTTGATAAAATGGCCTCATATCTTTACACTTAAGCACATATGCAAAGAGATCACACTGTATCCATAGTTGGGTCATCCGGAACGTTAATGAGGAAGTTATGTGTCATCTTATTAAGCAAATAACTTCAATAATTTCTGAAGTCACCTGTTACATCGAGGATGCGATAACGAGCATTGCATTTGCTGTGAGTTATGGTTTGCACAAGAGATATGATAACCATGGTTTAGGGAGCTAATCATCAGTGAAAAATTCAAGGGGTTTTATTTATTAACCTTGATTTACGTTTTGTTGTTGCTCAAGTGGATTTCAGGTATTTTAAACATGGATTACCATCTTAGGAACAAAGCTCACTAACTGTGTAAATTAAACATTGTTCTGCCTTAGTGATATCAGAGTGACACCAAACGGCATTTAACCCCTTGCATGCTCCCGTCGGCCAACGGCCGAAGGGAGTACTACCTCGCTAGTGCTGCCATCGGCCAACGGCCGACAGAGCCCCGCCTACCTAATAGAAAGCCCGCACTGTGGCAGAAAAAACGCAGCGGTTAAGGTGTTAAAACCTTGGTATAATATTTGTGATGCAGGAGTTAAAAGGTGTTTTTTTTTCTTACACTAACTCAACCTGCACTCTGTACATTGGGTCCTTGTTGAAAGCTGTCATCAGAATTATTGGCTGTAACACATATTTAATTGATGTATTGCAGTTTTACCTATTTTAGGATTATTACATGTGAGCATCTGCTGCTCTGCAGCATTTTAGAGAGGATTCCCCAGTGTGGGAGATCAAACTGCACTCAAGGCCGATTGGCTAAAGGATCCTTACAACTATGCGAAGCAATAACATTGTCCTGATAGCTAAGTGTACATTCCATGCCTGCAAAGAAAACCATTTTTAAATGTTTTCTGATCTCTAAACCAAGATACCCCACATTAATTCTTGCAAATTTCAATTTTAAATGAAAAGGAACTGTGGGGCATATTATCAAGCACAGGGTTAACATTATCGCCGCTTCAGCGGCAGAAAACTGCCACGAAAGCGGCGATAATGGGCTTGATAACACGCCGCAGAGAATTTCCATAGAAGCCCATGTACACACCAGAACATGGACTTCTATGGGAATTCACAAGGGTGTATTATCAAGCCCATTATCGCCACTTTAGCGGCAGTTTTCTGCCGCTAAAGCAGCGATAATGTTCACGCTGTTTTTGATAATATGCCCCTGTATGCCTTACCTTCAAAGAGACTTGCTTATGGACTGAAGCATTAGCCTGAACAATGACATCCAAATGCTGCTTTTTGGATATACTTGGCTGCTGCTGGTCACCAGTCTCAGCACACTGACAGGCCCGGCTTCTCTTGGCATGCTGTGTGTGTAATGGCTTTTAGACAAGACATGCTGAGAGTTTCCGGAACCATGGAAACATATACGTTCCTAGTATAGATGATTAATTGAAGAAATACAAAAATTACTGAACCAGTGAAGAGTGCTCATTGGGTGCATTAACGAAGAGGAAGCAATTTTAATAGACATGTTAAAACTGGAGAAACAAGAATAGGGCATTCAAAAAGTCAGATAGATTTTCAGTAATAGCTTCGAACGGATTCATTTTTCATTGTAATTTTTCTCCTATGTGCTACATTGCATTCATCCTCCTTGAAATATATTCCCTCAGTGTACAACATTCTAATATGCATATAAAAATCAATACAATTAAATTAAAAGCAGGCAAAAGTTATGCCTTTATGTTTCTTTCATTTAATACGTCTTCATTACTAACAGGGAGGATATCACTAAGGAAAAAGTTGTACGGCTGCTAATTTGTTTTTGTTATGAAAGGTGGAGCCAAGATGTATTATGTACACAAAGAAAATACATGTGTAAATTTGTTTTAAACTTGTTTATGAAGCCACAGAAAGGGACCAACCGTAGGAGATTCAGTCCAACTCTGACAGAAAAGGACCAGTGTGGCTGAACTATTTAGGCAGTTCTCTTCTCTCTATGTTACATTTCAACTGCTATATATACTCAGTTTTATTTTTTTTCCTTCAAACGTCTGAAGACAATTCATGTGTGAATGTCAACTTCTAATTGACTGAAGACAAATCAGATGTTTTGTTGTAACCATTCACAAAGTTCGTACAGTTAGGCATGGACCAGACATAGGTTCTCCTGTGTAAGATTTAAACCTATAATAACTGATAACACTGAAAAGGGGAAAGGCTCTCATGAGAGCAAGCATGCAAACTGGTAACAAAGACCTGCACAAATAAAACTAAAATGCAATTCAAATAAAGTAAAGTGAGAGAGAATGAGTCATTTTTTGGTTCTTCCTGAAGGAGCCAACACAATGTTTTTTATTATAAAAGGCAGCTTCAATAAAGAGTGGTCTACAAATATTCTGCACGCATTTTGCTGTTCAGGGATGTCACTAAAATATTGGTTTTACTTCCTTTTATTTCCTCCAATTTTTTGCACTTGGTTTAAAGACGGAGGGTTTAGAGGCATATTTTAGTTTGATCAAAATAATTTATACACTGCTCGGAATCAGGGATTATTAAAATCATATTTGATCATTTGGCAGTGTTTAATTCTCGCACTGATTGGTGAGATGGCTGGCTCATAATATTCTTGGCCAATATGTTCAGTCAAATTTAGCCACAGACCCAGAATTGTTAAAACTCTTTGATACATGAGCTCACTTGTTTCATCTTCTTCTTTTGTTTTCTCCAGTTTCGTGTTCTTGTTCTAAAGGTGCAGCACGTAGAAACATTAGGTAAAATCAGATTATTATATACACTGTAGAGAACCTGGGAATATTATAATCATAATTCATATTTTGTAAGTGTTTAATTAGTTCACTGTTTGGTGAGATGGCTGGCTCATAAGAATCCTGGCCAATATGTACTATCACATTAACCCACAAACGGTTAAAGCCCTTTGCTACATCAGCTCCCCTTTCCAAGCCAGTATTGATAGCTACCGTACACCCCAGACTGTAAACATTCAGTGCAAAATGTAGTGACAGGTACCTCTGAAAAGAGTGCTGTCCTCATGCACTTGAGAATTGGTAAAAACAAGACAGAAAGTCACATACCAACATAATTCATAGCTACGAGGTGTTCTAATGTTATGTGTGACACCATAATCTAATTCTGGTTGTGAACTCAACAGCATTTAACTGCTGGGTTTTTAAACCCATATTTACAATGTTGACAACAAACTTCCAAGTCACAGAATGCAATGCAATATCTGTTAAAAGGTCAGGAATTAATTCAAGTGAACCATTTGCCATGGGGACACTTGGCAGCTATGAATGTCCACACAACAGCAGGATTACTTTAATTTAGTCAGTCAAAGAGTTCAGAAAAACAGTGATAAGAATGCTTAAAACATCACGTTTTAGGTGAGTTAGAATGCATGGCTAGACATTCATCTGATGTAATTCAAAAGTGTAAAGGTTTCATAAGGTACTATGCAGTTGGCAGGGTTGACAACCCATACAATGTCATAGGATTCAGTAAGGAGTAAGTGCATGACACCTATCTGCATCCAGGTTGTGCTTATTAAAAAATATTATTGTAACACTCTTACTTTTTTAATCCACTGAGAGTCATGTAAACCAGACAGAGTCCTCTCAGGGTGAGTGTGGGAGGTAATGAGATGCGCGTGAGAGAGCACTGCTCATGCTTTCTATGCTTACAATAGTCTTACATAAGTTCATTGGGCACATTACCAATGGGAGGACACTATATGACCTAGGTTATTTCTCCTTTAAATTAATGTTTTGCTTTATAACGATCACTTCAAAAAACCAACTTCATTTGCATACACTGGAAATACAGTTTTGTCTATTTTGGTGGATCAGGTAGCTAAATAAATGCTAGTAATCAGTGATCTATGAAAAACAAAGACTTAAAATAGGACAGCCTACCCAGGCTCAATAAATGATATTTCTACGTACAAATATTGACAACACATTTCACATGTCTGACATAAATCAATTGTTTTCTTGACGTGAATTCCTAATACTGACAAGGACCTAGCTTTAAAGCTTTAGTCATTTTTGGTCAGTAGCCTTGCCCATACAGATATGAATATGTGTCATTTGCCCCCCCCCCATTTCCCTATGAACCCCCTGATTAGATTTCGGTGGCCCTCAGAGATGTGGGAGGTGCTATGCTCGGTGGATCTGTGGAGCAAGGAACTAAGCACATGTCTAAGGCATCCCTCCTGTTGGTTTACACTTTGGAACAAATCCACTGAGAGGACATCAGAACAGCCAGGTGTCTCTTGCAGGAAAACTCCCAAGTCAATAAACACACAATAGAATCTTATGATATTGAGAATGTATTATATCCTACTCCTAACGTATTGTAAAATAAGTAGATTATAAAACTCAGCATAATACAAGCACTACTATGCACTACAATTGGCAAATTAAATTAGGATAAAATTAATGAAAATAACTCCCCTTCATCTTGTCTCAGACATAAAAAGCTATGTAAAACCTTTGAACATACCTTGTTGTGGGCATTTTATTTATCAATACATGTCCTTGGAAGGCATATTTAGTGAGTTCTCTTCTTCCTAGCAGAGATAAACATATATAGTCATTGATGTCTGTTTAAAGTTTAATTGTATAAATGTATATATTAGTTGCATATTCATTTTAAAGTTTTGATTTTATAATAAATAAAACAATTTTAAATGTTTGTTTAAATATTTAAATTATGTTACATATGTAAGCGTATTGTCATATAACTGTTAATATTTTTGATTTAAATAAATGTATTGACATTTTTTTAAATTATTATTATGGGTAGTTATATTAAGGACAAGCATTTTTTGGTTTCTCAATAACTGACATTGACATATCCTTTCTATATGTAAAGGGGGAGTGGGGACGAGAAAAAGGTGAGCATAGAAAAAGTGTTTTCCCCATTTATTTTCGAGAGGAACTTCAGGCACAGCTACATCCCAAAACACTGCATGGATTTACGATAAATGAGGTGAAAAGCTAGATCTTAGTCCAGAAAGTGTGTTTTTTGCAATTTGAAGCAAATCAGTTCAGTATTTTCTGAGCAAATAATTGTCCACAAATGTGTATATATCATGCCCTAGAGGATCCATGGACCAGACAGATGTTATTAAGAGATCTGACTGGCTGCTACGACATCAGCAATGATGTGGCGGCAGCCATCTTAGTACTCAGGACTCAATCTTGAGCCTTAAAAAAAAGGTTACAAAAAAGACACAAGTGGACAGGGTATGCATACCCTGAATTTCTATGCCTGGGTATCCGAAATTTAAAGCCAGAAATTAACCCACAGAAGTAGTTGTGGAAGAAGTGACAAAGGCTAATGAAAAGAGTTAAATTGATCTCTTGAATGAATGTGGAAGCAGAAAGAATGATTACATCATAATCAAGAGAATCAGATCAAATTAGAAAGACTTAATTCAATAATAACTACTCTTGAAGAGTGATGATAGGGAAAATGAGCTAATTGGAAAGACTCTTAAGATCACATTTAGAAGCGTCAAGAGCATCAAAGATAAATGAGTGGTTAGTCACTACAGTGAATCATGTGGAAACTAAATCTTGGTGTAAACAGTAAGGATTAGAATATTTTATACTTGTAAAGCATGCAAGAGTAAATACACAAGATTTCAAAACATCAAAAGGACAAAAATGGAACAACATTAGTTTTTTCCAATATCATGCGACATGTGACAAAAAATATATTGGTAGCTCCGCATGTTAACTAACAAAGCATTTCTTTTAACACATTCAAGCAGTTAGTAACAATGAGCGAAGTTACACAACTGAGAAACATGAAGAAAATTCAGGCAGGGGAATCTCGAAAGCTATGCTGAGAACCTCGCCACCATCAGACTCAAACAACTTGTCACTCCCCAACCCACTCAGCATGACGCACGATTGACCTCATCTTTTCCACCAGTGACAACATCACTTTCAGCCACGCCACTGAGCTCGTCGACTGATCACTGCCGCATCCACTTGGCCTTCACCAAACCCACCATACACCTCCACGCCCATAGCAACCCTTGTATAAGCTGGAGCAAGGTCACCGAAGAAGAGCTCATCACTGCCTTCGGTGAAACTCTTTCTCTGACATCCACAGACACCAGATCTGCAGTACACAACCTCCACTGATGGATCTCCGATTGCACCAACACTTTGGCTCCCCTGAATAAAGCCCCAAGCAAACGACAGTCCAAGAAAGCCAGCTTAAGAAGAGATGGAGAGGCAGAAGAGCCCCAGAAGATCACTCATCCCTCAAGACCTCTGTCACGGCACACCACCACCTCATCAGAACACTGAAGAAAGAGGCCCTACAAGAAAGGATCAACACCAATGCACTCAACAGCAAGGAACAGTTTGCTGTGGTCCAAGAATTCAATAGAACCAGCTCAGAGATAGCAGACATCCCCCTTCTAACAACCTTTGCAAAAACCTCAGCCCCTACTTCCACCACAAGATTAGAAAGATATGCAACAGATTTGACAGCCTCGATACCAAGAGCCCTCCCACCCCACCCGCAACCACCGCACCCAATGAGGCCAGACCCAAACAGGCTCTAGTCAGCTGCACCTCCCTCACAGAGAAACAACACCCTCAAGATCACAAAGAGCATCCACTCTGGACCACACTCAGTCTCCTGCCTTCATTATTTCTTCAACAGATCAGGCACCACTATTCCTCTTCTAAACTCTGCCACACAATCAACTGCTCCATCAACTCCGCCTTCTTACAATAAAACTAAAAACTTGCAAAGATCAACCCCTTGCTGAAAAAACCCTCTACTGGTCCAACGGACCTCAAGAACATCAGACCCATATTGCTTCTCCTCTTCCCAGCCAAGGTCAATGAGAAAGCCATCAATGCCCAACTCTCCAAGTTCATCAAAGAAAACTGCATGCTGGATCTCTCACAATCCAGCTTCTGAAGCAACAAAAGCACCAAGACTACCCTTCAAACGAGCTGAAACTGCAGCCCTCATTCTCCTGGACCTCTCAGCTGCCTCCTGTATCATCATCATCACGCATGGACCTTGCTTTTCACAGTGCAAGCAGTGCTGACAGACTTCCCTCTGGACAGCTTTATTAGGCTCCCAAAAGATGAGCTTCTACAACTTGAAGTGCTGGCTTGGCTCCTAACACAAGAGTGCCTGCACTTTGCACTGGCTGTAAAACGATGTGGCAGGAAAGGAGCACTCTAACACAGAACCTACTTTAGTACACACTGCTGCCAGACTCACAGACATTCAGAGGTTCAAAGCACTGGTGTGCAGGTGTAATGTTTGGTGAACCTGAAATTGAAAGCAACCAAGGGTCAAGCCAACATGCACTTGGAGAGCACTGGGACACAGACAGGGGCAGACAGCAGGCCAGCACAATCAGGGCAGATGCAAGATGGCAGTCCCTCCTGTAGCCTAGAAAGCTGCAGGTCAACACAGCAAAGCAAGTAGTCCTAATGGGGGTTTCTCCTGCCAGCACAGCAGTCCCAGGCAATGTGCAGCATGTAGAGCCAGCAGTGGCCTTCTACAGGTCCCATGCAATTTCTAAATACCTGGGGTCAGAGCCCCTGTGATATTACTCCAATTGTCTTTGATATGGAGGTGACTTCAAAAGAATTCTTAGAAGTGTGCAACACCCCCTTCAACCCCAGCTCTGGCTCCAGACATCAGTAGGGGGTAAACAATCTCTTTGTGTGAGTGCAGGACACCACCTATAGAAATATAAGTGTTACCCACCTCCCTCCCCAACAGCCCAGCAAGACCATTCAGTATGCAGATGTAACTCTGTTAAACCCCAACCTCCTTGTGTGATCACTGTCTGGAAAGTATGCACAAAGCTTAGCTGTCACTCTGCCCTAGACTCGGATTGGAGTCAGGCTGCAAAACACAAAGAATGATAAGCACATAGAAATGCTCACTTTCTAAAAGTGGCATTCTGCAATAGTAATAAAAAATCCACATACACCAATAAGCAACACTCATTCAACGCCAGCCCTGGCTCCAGACATCAGTAGGGGGTAAACAATCTCTTTGTGTGAGTGCAGAACACAGCCTATAGAAATATAGGTGTGCCCCACCTCCCTCCCTAACAGCCCAGGAAGACCATTCAGTATGCAGATGTAACTCTGTTACATCACAACCTCCTTGTGTGATCACTGTCTGGAAAGTATGCACAAAGCTTAGCTGTCACTCTGCCCTAGACTCGGATTGGAGTCAGGCAGCAAAACACAAAGAGTGATAAACACATAGAAATGCTTTCTAAAAGTGGTATTTCTGCATTAGTAATGAAAAATCCACCTACTCCAATAAGCAGGATTTATCACCACTATTCGAAACATACCAAACATTGCAATGCTACCCCTTTTAGTTCAGAAATTACCACCTACAGACATTTTAAAGGAATTCTCAATGCTAACTTTAGACAGGAGCAGCATTCACTGTAGTGAAAACGAAACTGGATGTTTGTCACTACCCGGACATGCCACACAATAAATGCACATGTCCTATCTTTTACCTACAGAGCACCCTGCCCATAGAGCTATCTAGGACCTACCTTAGGGGTGACCTATATGTAGTAAAAGGGAAGTTTCAGGCCAGGCAAGAAACTTTAAATGCCAGGTCAATGTGACAGTAAACTGTATATGGAGGTTCTGAAGGGCAGTCCTGAGACAGGTTTGACCGGCTACTTCTGTGGGTGGGGAAAGCAGTGCTGAAGGGCCACTGGTAGCATTTAATTTACAGGACCTGAGTATATGGATACTACTGTACCAGGGACTTACAGGTAAATAAAATATACCAAACAGGTGTAAGCCAGTCATACCAAGTTGCACACATTAGCACTGATTAGCAGTGGTAAAGTGCTAAAAGTCCAAAAGCCAACAAAAGTAGGTCGGAAAAAATATAAGCCGAAGGCAAACATTTGGGGATAACCCTGCAAAAAGGCCCAGTTCCAACAGGTGGACATGTGATTGGCGTTGGAGTTTCCTCTACGGTTGGTTGATGTTGCTGTGTGAAGAGATGGGGTTACGGCGTCACACACTGATTTTTGGTGCAAACAGTGCAGTGTGAACGGTCCCATTAGCAGTCGTGAAGAGTCCAAAAGCTTGAATTCAATATCTCGAGAGACACTCCAAGGGTCTGGGACCTGAGATGCACCATTTGGGGGTCAGGAACTTGCTGAAGACGGGAACTGTTAGGGAGCCTTTGTATGTCCCTAAGGCTCAGATCAGGATGTCAGCAGACTAAATATTTGAGTCACTCAAGCAGGGCAGCAGTTCCTTTAGAGCAGAAGCACAGAAGAGTGCCAGCCCTTGTAGCAGCATAGTAGTCTTTCTTCCTGGCAGAGTCTAGAAGAGTACTGAAGTGGTTGTGTCTGCTGTCCTTCTTGTTTACCCCAGTGCCCTAGTTTTGGAAGCTTCTAGACAGTGGCTTTGTAGCTCTTGGAAATCCCAGACTCCCTTCCCTGGCTCCAAGCTGACTAAAGTGGCAATGCAGTGTCATTATGCCCTTTGTGTGAAGGTGGAGCACAGGCTATTCAGTTGAAAGTGGGGCCCATCCTGACAGTAGATGGCCCACTCAGGCACATTCAATTAATCTATTGTGCGACTGCCTGTGAGGAATTCACAAAGTCTAAATGTCAGCTACACCCAGTCATAAGACCCAAGCCAGACTGCAGGCATAACGGGATAAGAGCAGGAACATGCCACTTTTATAAATGTGGCATTTTCTAAATTGTGACCATAAACCCGACTTCACCACTAAATGGGGTTTTTCGACCCAATTCCAGAGACACCAAACATGACTTAATATCTCTTTCCATTTGGAAAATACACTCATAAAATGTAATAAGGCAACTCCAATGCTGTCCTATGTGAGAGTTAGTCCGTGCAGCAGTCAAAAACTCTGCTGTCTATAAGCAATAAACAAGTTTAAAAAATTGGCAATAACATTGAACTAAACATCTCAGATATTTTTAAAGGTGCAAGCAGTGAGGTAACTTTTGGTATGAATGAGCTAGCCACAATTCGTAGTTGTAGAAGGATTAAAGGTAGAAGTATAAGATATTAAAAATGGACAAAACATGCATGTGCAAGGGTCAGTTAGTGGCATAAAATAGGAAAGGATAGATAAGGAAACATCCACTTATGCGGATGGCAAGTGGATGGGGTGGATAGATTTAATATAAATTAAAACAACTTAAAAAAATGTATTTATGTGTACAGCTGCAGCTCAAATAGAGTTTTCAGGGCAAGGATGGGAAAGAGTGGAAGTAAAAAATATACATGCAAGAGGACGTTGAAGCTGCTTTCTTAACAAATCTTGATGGGGACGAAAGCGTTTATTCAGTGTAGGTCCCGGGTTGCATCATTGACTAAGCTAGTAAAATGAATATGTTAAAAATTAAACAAAAATGTAATTTGCTCCGCTTAATGAGTTATATCAGCTTAAAAAAATGCTAAACTACTCTGAAATTAGTTGACAAAAAGAAGTAGTACATGGGCTCCAAGGAAGCCTAATAAACAGAATGCAAGTTGTAGAATTTGATATTGAGGCATTGTAATCTACATACACCCCGGACCCCGACCGCAGTTCAGCGACTCCATCACCGACTTCACCAGCACACACGCGCTCGCCTCCACGGACTACATCCTCCTCGGGGACCTGAACTTCAACCTCAAGAACAACAACAACGCCAACTCCTCCACCCTGATAGACAACCTCTGCAACCTCGGACTCAAACAACTCATCACAACACCCACTCACTCCGCCGACAACACGCTTGATCCAATCTTCTCAGCAAGCACCCACGCCTTCTTTGACCACACCAACGAACTCCACTGGACCGACCACCGCTGCATCTACTTCACCTTCCGTAAACCCACCACACACCACTGCACCCACCAGATGCCTCGTCACAACTGGTGCAAGATCACTGAGGACCAGCTAACCGCCGCCCTCGCCCAGAGCCAACCCGCGGACCCAACAAACCCTGCTGCAGCAGCCTTAAACAATTGATCAACGACTGCGCTAACACCCTCACCCCGTTCAAGAAGCCCCCCAGCACTCACACCAGCTAAAAAGCCAGCTGGTCCACCAAAGACCTCCAGCCCTACTAGCAAACCTGCTGAAAACAAGAAAAAAACTTGACCAGCGAAAGAACACCGGAAAGCTACATAGCCCACAGGAACGCCACCCGCCGACAGCACAAACTTATCAGATCCCCCAAAAGGATCACCTTCAGAGACCACATAGACAACAATTCACACAACAGCAAAGAACTCTTCAGCATGGTGAAGGAACTCTCCAAACCCAGCTCCAACACCAACGACATCACACCATCACAAGACCTGTGTGACTCACTGGCCACCTTCTTCCATCCTAAGATCGCAGACATCCATGACAGCTTTGACACTGTTACCTCCCCGGCAACCGCCGACACCCCTGCTCCCATGACCACCACCCGCACCAACCACCTGCTTGCCTGGAACAACATCAACAACAATGACACCATCAAGATCATAAACACTGTCTACTTCGTTTCCCCGGATGACCCCTGCCCACACCACATCCATTTGCTCTGCAGTTCAGGCTGGACTGTTCCCATGAGGCACAGGGTCAGACTGATTTGCATATAGCCCTGTCTAAACTGGGGTGGCAGAGTGGGCTAAAGAACGGTGATGGATTAAACCCAGATCTTTTGACTGGGTGTGAGTGTTTGATTGGTTCAGATGCTCCGTCCATTACCCCCCGCTTTTGATCCGCACACCACATCCTCAACACCGTCAGCAGCACCATCTCACCCCACCTCCGGAAGACCATGAACATCTCCTTCAAGACAGCAACCTTCCCGGAGAGCTGGAAGAACTCACAGATTAACGCCTTACTAAAGAATCCCTAGGCGGACCCCAAGGACCTCAGGAACTTCCGACCCATCTCCCTGCTCCAGTTCCTGGTGACGGTCATCAAAAGGCCGCCAACAAACAACTGACCAGCTTCCTCAAAGAGAACAACATCCTGGACCCGTCCCAGTCCTATTTCCGCAGCAACCACAGCACTGAAACTGCCCTCATCTCCGCCACTGACGACATCAGGATCCTGCTCGACAATGGAGAAACCGCGGCCCTCATCCTCCTGAACCTGTCAGCCGCTTTTGACACAGTCTGCCACCACACACTACAAGCACTCCTCCACAATGCTGTAATCCATGAGAAGGCCCTGGACTGGACCACCTCCTTCCTCTCCAGGAGAGCCCAGAGCGTCCGCCTCCCCCCCTTCCACTCCAAAGCCACTGAGACCATCTGCGGCGTACCCCAAGGCTCATCCCTCAGCCCAACGTTGTTCAACGTTTTCATGGCACCGCTCGCCCATGTCGCCCGACAACAAGACCTCAAAATCATCTACTACGCCGATGACACCCAGCTGATCCTCTCGCTCACCAAAGACCCCCACACCACCAAAACCAACCTCCTCGAAGGAATGAAGGCCGTCGCTGATTGGATGAGGAACAGCTGACTAAAGCTGAACTCGGACAACACAGAGGTCCTCATCCTCGGTTCCTCCCCTTCGGCCTGGATGACTCCTGGTGGCCTACGGCACTAGGAGCACCCCCCACACCCACCAACCATGCACGAAAGCTAGGGGTCACACTCTCCTTGACAAAGCAGGTCAACGCCGTCTCCTCCTGCTTCAACACACTTTGCATGCTTCGCAGGATCTTCAAGTGTATCTCCACCAAAACTAGAAGGACTACGGCAACACACTCTACACAGGAGCCCCGGCCAAACTCCTGAAACAACTCCTAATGCATCCAGAACACCTCTGCACGCCTGATCCACGACATCCCCCGCCGCAGACACATCACACCCCACCTGAAAGACCTGCACTGGCTACCCATCAACAAGAGGATAACCTTCAACCTCCTCAGCCACGCACACAAGGCACTCCATGACGCCAGACAAGCATACCTCAACAGCCGACTCAGCCGCTACACCCCCGCCTGCCATCTCCGCCCCCCAGACCGCACCCTCGCCACCGTCCCCCGCATCCGAAGAGTGTCTGCTGACCGCAGATCATTTTCCCACCTCGCCGCCAAGACGTGAAACACCCTCCCCATCTGCCTAATGCAGACCGAAGACCTCCTAACCTTCAGGAGACTCCTCAAGACCTGGCTATTCCAACAGTAGCAGCGTCCCCCTCCCCTAGCGCCTTGAGACCCTCACGGGTATGTAGTGCGCTTTACAAATGCTATGATTGATTGATTGATTGATCATCTTCACTGTTCTCAACTGACCCTCGTTTAGTATTTAGGTTCTCATTCTAATTATAGCCACAAAGTGACTATTTGGTTCCTGTTTGGTTCCTGTTTCATGTTTGACAGCAGAAAATATAAAATATTGTTCTTGTCTAATGAATACAAATCTGGAACTGAATTTGAATATAAGAGGACTCTTGTCTTAAGGTGCTTTGTTTCCCTTCGCGGTCGAGATAGCACATTTGCACTGTGCAAATGGAGAGAAGCAAAAGGGTATATCAAATTAATAAATAGAAAACACTTTAGTCCCTAGAGGGGAAAAGTATTTTACCTAATGCTGTGCTTCTTTGGAGATCATAATAAAAGTGGGATAGCTGCAAATGTAGTATTACGTTACTAAATAACAGGGCTTGGTGATTCACGATGCCTTAAAATGCGAATAAAACATGTTGTGAGTAATATTTGTGCATTGCTTAGGATCAGCAGGACAAAATAAGATGCCCCAGCATCAGGAAGGACAGCATAAGGCATTGATATTAGCCTTGAAATAGTAGGAGCATGGTTGATTTTCCATAAAAGTTCTAAAGGGGCAGTACGGCCAGATTCTGGAAGGAACAAGGATGGCTATAACTCCCAGGGCAAATGTTAGCTGCTCTGCCCAACATGCTCAATCAGAATCTTTTATGGCCGAAGCCTGCTTTCAGAGAGGCTGACTTAGGCCTTGTCAAGAACAAGAAATGACTCTTGTCTTGGATATTTCTGTCTTCATCAAATCCCTCCAGCTAGAAATGAGAGTCGAGTTTATTGGTGTGGAGGGAAGGTGGGTTTTGAAGAGCCAGAATGAGTAAATCAGAATGAATGTTACCTTGTGGAGACATATACCTGTGTCTTTGACTGAAAGGATCACGCTCGGAAAAGAGCTGGGATAAGAGTGGAAAATTGTTCCTGCTGTGCTGTTAGTTGATTTGAAGCAGGGGAAGCCTCCTTTTCACCTCACTGTCTCTTATTTAACTGACGATTTCACTACTAATAGTGAAATCGGAAACTGTCACTGGGAGAGTTCTAAAATGGCAGGAAGAGGCCTCCTAATGAACATCATGAAGAAAGCAGGGGCATCGGATATATAAAACTGTTCTGGGTTTGCACGATTGGGAAAATGGAAGTGCAGCCCCGGATGGGCTGCTTCAGTCTTGGTTATTTGCGCATCAACCTAACAAGTGCTTTGTGTCGAATCCTCACATGCACAGGCTGCCAATCTGGCCACGGTCGTAGTCATGACCAGATTCAGAATCACCCAGCATGTGCTCATCTTCTTGTGGGAGCATTCAAGAGCTTGTGAGGGGCTTGAGATTTGAAGTCCTCCTTAGATAAATAGTTACTGCTTTTATCACCAACTTCCTTACCTGTAATAAAAACAGAACTCCACTGCTCTTCTGGCTTAAATGGTGCTATGTAGCTGTGTATGAAATTGCGTGACTGGTTGAGGAGGGCGAATCCCTACTCAAGCAGCAACCACAATTCTTTGCAAGGGTGAAATCATAAGCAAGCTCCAAATTGACCTGTGCTTGACCACCTAGTTACTTGCCACAAGGGCAGTCAAGCTTAACTAAGAGGCAAAGTGAAAAGTATGCATGCAGCTCTTCAAACAGTAATAAGTGACAATACAACATTTGATTGTAAATTCAAAGCTGTTCCGAACAGGGGCCCCAAATTATATTTGGCCCAGGGCCCCTAAAATTCTTAAGATGCCCCTATAGGTAACCCTATCCCCGGATTACCAATACGAGAGGATATGTTTCTATGGAGTGGGTGAGTTAATAAGGTTTACAAGTGGAAACCTAACATTCATCTTACAAACAAAAAATGAATGAGAGAATAGTTAATACAAGTCTCAATCACCCTAGTAATTCCTCATTTTTTATTGTATTTTACCCAGTCTTTACTTACAAAGTTTCAGTGGATCATATAAATCCAATTCGTGGTAGCTTCCCTTACCAGTTGAATCGGTAGTATTAGCAACCTCATAATAGCGCCATTAATATTTATTTTGTACATTAATAAATGCAACATTACTTGCTAATTCATCTGATGATTTTAATCATATTATATATTGCAGCGATCATTAATTATAAATTAGCCGACTGCAATATGAAATAAACTAATTTAGCTTGCATGATTACGTCACTGTCAGTAGGATAAGACTACGCGTTTGGCTGCATTAACGCATGACTCAGCAGAAACGGAACAACGGAGCAATTAGATTGCAAGAAATGAAAAAAGTCTGAATGTGCCCTGAACAGAGCCATTAGAGAGCACTGTGGATTGAGAGCGATTTTACTGTCAAGGTATAGTTACAGATACAGGTTATTTTCTGAGGTAGGTATCATTGCTAAAAATCCACAATCTACAAATGAAACAAAAACTGTGAAATAACAATGCATCAATCAATCAAAAATTAAAGTCTGAATACTTCAAACCTTTAATTCAATGAAATTGTATGCCAATGGCCAATGGCCAGCTCTATTATTATTATTATTATTATATTTCTTATATAGCGCCAGAATCGACCCCCGAAGGGGTATCTCCGCGCTTGCCTTGGGAACCCGTCCTGGTTTTTCCCTGTGAGATAGCCCCTACAGGGCATCCCCAAGGTGAAAGCCAGGCATCCCGCCGCGGGGGGCCTTTGTGGAGATTAAGCAAGCTTAATGCCCAGATTTGCAGAGTGTGAACCCATGATTAGGTCAGGCACCGAAGCGAGAATTATCGAGTACATGGACATTTGAGCTCAAGACCCTGCCGCGTCGGGAATTGAACCCTGGTCACGGGTCTGACCTCTGTTTCAGGGTCTGCCTGCTCTAACCAGTGAGCCGCACTTCTCCACACTCTCTATGTGTCACCCGTTACAGTATTCCATTTTTTGTAAATGGGCAGTACAGAGCAATATTTGCATATCTGTGGTCGTGGACTGGCCACTGCGAAAGATGGCCACCTGATAGAAGAGCTCTGAACATGGAAGAAGCCTCGGGATGAAGCAAAACCCTTGCAGCTGTGGCAAAAGGGGCAGGTGGACTTTCCCCACGATGTGAATCCTGGGCCATGACACTAGGTCTGGACGGAGTACACAAGTGCATTAGGTTGTGCAGTTCTCGCTGATTTTTCACACTGGGGGTTGGTCACAAGCTGAAAAATAAGCCAAATGCCACCATGCACAAAGCAAAAGAGGGCAATGCTTCTTTAAGCCCCACTGAAAAAATATATGTTTCACGGGCATTATAGTTAGAAATTAGCATTTAAAAAACGTAGAAATCTACTGAAAAAAGCATAGGTTTCAGGGACGTTATAGTTATTTGGAGATTTCACTCATACAAAACCATAGAAATTCGGACGTTATAGTTAGTAGACCTAACTATAACTCGCGCCCCTGCAATGCACTGCTGATGACGTCACATATTACATCACTCATGACATGCTCAGTGACATCACTCGTGAAATCACTAATGACATCTCAAATGTATTTATTTATTTATGTTTGACACTTATAAAGCGCTACTTATACCCTTGGGCGTCAAGGCGCTAAAAACCATTATTGAAGAAAGTGAGGAATGAGAGAATAGACAGAATTGACGGTTGAGAATAGGTTACTGAGAGAAAAGCCAGGTTTTCAGGAGTTTACGGAACTGGAACAGCGTAGCACTTCGTCTGATGTTAAGAGGCAAGGTGTTCCAGAGTCTGGGGGCCGCCACCAAAAAGCGACGGTCACCCCAGGACACTGTTTTGGTGCGTGGGACAGGCAGTTGGTTAAGGGTGGCTGAACGTAAAGCTCTTGTAGGTTTGTAGAGTTGAAGTTTGTCTCTTAAAAAATGTGGTCCTTGATTATTGACTGATTTGAAAACTATACAGAGGGCCTTGAAGTGGATCCTTTTTTGTACAGTCAGCCAGTGAAGGTCTTTTATGTTTTTGGCAATAGGTTCGAACTTTGTTTTGCCGGTAATGAGACGGGCTGCTGCATTTTGTATAGTTTGAAGTTTTGTAGTGACTCGAGATTGCGCATTGAGAAATAAACCATTACAATAATCCAAGGATGATAGGACAAGAGCAGAGACCAGTGTCTTAATCGCAGATTCGGGAAGAAAAGGACGTATTTTACGAATCATTTTTAGTTTTAGGTGCGCTGTGGATGCTGTCTTATTGGCGTGATCCATGAAGTTCAGTCCATCATCGAAGATAACCCCCAAATTCCTGACCTTCGAGGTCGGTGTGGGAGGAGTGCCGAAGGTCTCTGGCCACCAACTGGTGGGCCAGGCTGGGGACAATGGACCGAAGATGAGTACCTCAGTTTTATCTGAGTTTAGCTTTAAGCAGTTTGTTGCCATCCAGTCTCCTATATCTAGGAGCCCTTTCTTAAATTTTTCAGCTACTTGCTCTCCGTCATCTTTGATCGCCAACACTAGTTGGGTGTCGTCGGCGTACGAGGTAAGGCTCATCCCATGTGCTTTGATGGTCTTAGCTAGGTCCGACACATAGATGTTAAAGAGTGTCGGACTAAGGGATGAGCCTTGAGGAACACCACAGGGGGCGGAGAGTTGTGCTGATTGAAAGGGTCCTAGGATGACCGCCTGCGTTCTATTAGCAAGGAAGGAGGCTATTAAGTTTTTGGCAGTATGACAGATGCCAAATCCTTGGACACGGTCGACCAAGATGTTGTGGTCGACCATGTCGAAAGCCGCTGATAGGTCTAGCAGAACCAGTATGGCAGTGCCACCTTGGTCCCTAATAACCCTGATGTCATCAGCGGCTTTGATCAGGGCTGTCTCGGTCCCGTGATATTTTCGGAACCCAAACTGCGTGTTGTCCAGGAGCTGGTGTACTTCAATAAACTCAGAGATCTGGGTGTTCATGATCTTTTCGATTGTCTTTGCAATGAACGGTAAACTGGCAATTGGTCGGTAATTTTTTAGCTCATTTTTATCCAGCGAGGGTTTTTTTAACAGAGGCTTTAGTAGAGTGTTTTTGAGCAAATTAGGGTAGTGGCCTGACCGCAATATCAAATTGCAGACCTGTGTGAGTGCCGGTATGATAACGTCTAAGACTGGTCTGAGGACAGATAGAGGGCAGGGGTCAAGGGGTGAGCCTGATTTGATGGTCAGAAGTGTGTTTTTTATTTGCTCCTGGGTGACTGGTTGAAAGCACGGAAAAACACGGAAAAACACGTCACTGATGACATCATCCAGTGAATGTGTGTTTCTATAAAGTATAAAAATATGTTTTATATATATATTTATGCCAGGGTGTATTTTTTTATATAAATCTTTTTATTGAAGAAATATATAGTGACAGCAGCACTTTTACATAGATGAGCAACCCAATATACAGCAACCATACACATACTGTAGATCATCAAAGACATCACACAAGTGAATCTCTCGTTTAGGCTCAAGAAGATAGGTCTTCTTCTTTAATGGGTATCAATGGTGCTTCACGGATATCGCCGCTGTATGAGTACCATGCACCTCAAATTACGGACCACTTTTTTGGACAACCCCTTGAAATATATACAGTCTTTTCTCGAGACATGTTCCAGTCCATGTTTTGTTTCCACTAGATCAATGTGGGAAGTGTGTCAGATCCCCAGTGTTGCGCTATGTCCCGTTTAGCTGTCAAGAGACCCGGAGTTACCCAGGTCCTAACGGAGGTGGTGAGGTCAGTAGGTTCCCAAATGTTAAGGATGCAGCGCTTCGCCTCAGGGTGTATGAGTTTGTTCAGGACAGACTAAAAGGTGCGGTATACCGCTTGCCAGAACTCCTGCATATGGTCACTGTCCCAAAGGATATGCATAAATGTGCCTACCTGTCCACACCTCCTGGGCCACTCACCCCTACCCCCTCCTTCCCATGTGCACCATTTATGCTCCTGTGATGTAGGTCCTATGAAGGATGTTCAGCTGGACTAGCCGTAAACGAGCGGATATACCCATCTCCCGGGGAGATGCTGCCACCTCCATCCTTTCATCCTTATCTATTTCAAGGCTGTCTGCCACCCAATTCCTCTTAAGTGTTTCGAGAGGATCAGGGGTATTATGCTGGAGCTTCATATAAGTAAGGGAGACTGCTTTCTCCGGCAGGTAGCCATCAAGGAGCCTATCCTCCAGTGGGGAGGAGTCAGGGAGTAAGGTGCCCTTCGGTATCGCTGAGTATAGGGCATGGCGGATCTGAAGATAGCGAAAAAACTCTGAGTCCATCATTTCAAAATGCTGTTGTAGTATTGAAAATGGCACCACCTCTCCCTTGGACCAGAGATCACCTATTCGTGAGATGCCAATTAAATCCCACCTATCAAGCCCTTTGGAGGTCCGCAGCTGGCCGAGTTCTGCTGAGCCCCACAATGGGGTGGCGAGGGTTGGTCTACTGCTCCAGGACATGCTTTTTAGATGTCATGCCAGATCTTTACGGCATGCTTGGTAGGGCCGGTGAGTGGGAATTTCCCCCAGGGAGCGTAAAGGGCAACACCAATGGTCCCGCCCAGCAGCAGCCATCTATCCATGGCGTATCCTGGATCATGAGGGCTGCAATAGGTGGCTTGGTTAATGGCTGCCAACTGAGTGGCCCAATAGTATTTCTTTATCTCCGGGAGGCTCATGCCTCCATCGAACCAGTTGAGGACCAGTTTCTTGTGTGCTATACGGGGTCTCCTGTTCCAGATCAGTTCCCCTTGGAGGCCTTCAATTTCCCTAAAATAGCTATCCGGCACTGGGTTGGGTGCGTTTTGTAGTGCATACAGGAAATGGGGTAGGGCCATCATTTTAAATACAGCCGCCCGTCCTAGGAGTGAAAGGGAGAGCATCTTCCAAGTGACAATATCTCTTTGCAGCTTCCGTAGGGGGGGTACAAATGTCTTTTGTTATCCAACCTAGTGTCAGATGTAACAAATATTCACAGGTAGTGAAATCCACCCTGTGCAATCTGAATGGGGCAAGCATCGAATAAATGAGGTGGGGAGCCCTTGAGCCCCTAAAGCATGGATTTGTCCCAGTGAATCGAAAACCCAGAATACCGCACAAATACCTCAAAGATGTCAAGAACGCTCCTGTGTGATCTGCATTGGGATGTTAAAAAAGGAGAATGTCATCTGCATATAATGAGATGTGATCTTCCCAGTCCGCAGACCACCTCAGGCCTCGTATGACGGGGTCCTGTCTGATCCAGGCCGCATGGGCTCAAGGGACAACAGTAATAATAGAGGTTACAATAGACACCCCTGGCAAATGCTAAGTGCAAAGGCCTTAGAGTGTTTGTTATTCACTACAACCTGCCCCTGCGGTGTGCATAAAGGAGTCTTATCCAGGAGATGAAGAGGGTCCTGAAACATAGCTTTTCTAACACTGCCATAAGATATGACCATTCCACGATGTTGTATGCCAATGAAGCATCCAAAGAGAGTACTACGGCATCTTCCTGTATCGTATCAATTCTACCCATCACGCCATGCACTCACCTCAAGTTATGGGCCGTATTACACTGGAGCATAAAACCAGACTGATCAGTGTGTACCAGTCCATATGTACGCTTAATTAATCTGGCCGCAAGCAATTTGGCGAGGATTTTGGTCTCTGCATTGAGAAGGGAGATGGGCCTATCGGCAGAGCAGAGATCCCTAGGTTTGCCTTCTTTGTGGATTACTACCAGTGAAGCTAAACGCTGGACCGGTGGGAGAGTGCCTATGTTTCTGCTGTCTTCGTACATTGCCTTTAAGTGAGGGGAAAGCAGGTCTGGGCACATTTTGTAGAGTTCAATGGGGATCCCATTGGGACATGTGGCCTTACCTGATTTAAGACTCCTAAAGGCCTGCGCTATTTCTGCAGTCGGTATAGGGCTGTCTAAATATAGACGGTCATCAGGGGAGAGTGTTGGCAATTTGATATCTCGCTGGGGTTCCCTGGAGTCTTCCTCCCCCATGGGTGATGTGAAGCTGTAAATTGTATGAAAGTGTTCAGCAAATGTCTCCGCCATTGCCATACGTTCCCGGATTACGCTGCCCCCATCTCCCCTCAACTCAGGGACCAATCTGCTGGCCCTTTCCTTCTTGTCAAGCCATGCGATCAGTTTGCCGGCCTTGTCACTCCACTCATATATCCTACCCTCTCTTTGCGCGCCCCACTCCCTGACCTTATCCGTCGCCAGGTGTTTATATTCTGCCCTTTTGAGGTACAAGAGGTGAAGTGTTTCTGGAGATGTTTCCCCGTCAGAGAGCCTCTCTAGGTCAAGTATGTCAGATTCCACGTTTCCCAATTCCCTATGCTTCTCTTTCTTAGTCCCGGCTATGAGTGATATGGCGTTTCCCTGTACCACTGATTTGAGAGCCTTCCATAGTATCTGTGGGGAGTCGATGGAACCCTGATTTTCCTGAAAATACAACTGGGTAGATTTCAAGAGTTCTTTTCCTGACTTGTGAGTTTTGTACACACCAAGGGTTTATAGGCACAATACCCCCAGTTTGTCGGTCCCCCAACCCTATTTGTACCCATAGAGGGAACTGATTTGAGATACCCCTGGCTAGGTGTTTGGCCTCCCGGATATATGTTGTTTGTGTGGCGGGGGAGAGCACATAGTCAATGCGAGAGAAGCTCCTGTAAGCACCTGAGAAAAAGGTGTGTTGTATAGTGGTGGGGTGGAGTGTCCTCCATGTGTCTGTCAGCCGCAGGGAGTCCAGAAAGTCAGGCAGCCAACGGTTTGAGGAAGTCAAGTCCCTCAGAGGTGTCGGTCCAGGGAGCCTGGGACTACCCCATTAAAATCCCCACCAACTAAGAAGAGACCCTCAGGGAGGCCCAAGAGCAGTGACCCCAGATATGTAAATTTTGTGTGCTGGAGACCGGGGGGAGGGACATAGACTGAGTATGTAACCCTTCCCACTTTCCCATAAAAGCAACATATCTATCTCCATCATCCGTTTGTGTATGTTTCAAAGTTAAGGGGCACGTATTTTTAAGGAGGATACCCACCCCCATGAGTTATAGGTAAAGTCTGAGTGAGAGATCATTTTATAGCCTCATCGATTGAGGGCCCTGCAGTAGAGTCCCTTCAAATGGGTCTCCTGAAGAAGCACCAGGTCCGGGGAGTGTCGTTTAAGGTACTGGAGGACCAGTGTACATTTTAGCCTATCTCCGAGCCGCTTAACATTACAGCTAAGTAATTTCAGTTGTGTGAACATATGTGCTTTTACGGTCCAAGCGCATTGAAAGCAGAATAACCAGCTGCCTAGTCTCAACTAACAAACAAATAATATGATATAGAAAAACTCTTCAAAACATTCCCACCCCCCAACTCTCAGTCCCCCCTCCCTGCTACCCTGTGTTGTGACCCGCCTCCTCAGGGCGGTTGAAGAACTAAGCCTTCCTGCCTGCCTCCACACGCAGGCGAGCCGGGAATATCATTGAGTACTTTACTCCTTTGTCCCGAAGCTGCTTCTTGACTGTAAGGAAGGAACGTCTGCGGTTCTGGACATTCTGGGTGAAGTCCGGGAAAAAGGAGATCGTAGCTTTGTCGTACTTGAGTGGTGGGCTACTCTGGCACTTTGTAGGATGACATCACGGTCCCTGAAATTCAGAAGCCGGGTCGTGGAGGGGCCCCTGGTGTTGGTCTTCCACTGCGGACTCTGTGGGCCCTATCAATCACGAATAGCCGAGGCAGGCCTTTGGGGTAAAGACGATTTGTGTTGAGTTCCTCCACGAATAGGTCTGCTGCCTGCTCCTCCGCTTTTTTCGGCACGCCAATTATTTGTACATTGTTTCTCCTAGAGCACCCTTCAAAATCATCCTGCTTGCCTTCTGATTGTTTCTTGAAGGCTTGAAGATCCCAGAGCTCATTTTGCAATTGGGAGACATCCTCTACTAGACTGTAAGAGGTAACCTTGAGCTGTTTCATCTTGTCGCTCATCTTGGAATGGTCTGCTCTGATGAGGGTGACCTCCACTGATATGGCGCCAGTGCGTTGTTCCATAGAGGTTCTGAACCCTGCAATGGAGTCCATCAGATCCTTCAGGGTGTGTTCAGGAGGTTGGGTACCAGATTTGTGCCCCCATGCATAATTGAGAATTGCATTCGCAAACGGTGCGAATCGCACTTTTCGGCCGTTTGCAAATGCAATTCTCAAATTTGGGATGCTTCATGCTTTTCGCAATTTTAGAAATCGCAACCATATTGCGATTTCTAAAATTGCGATTGTATTTAAGGAATCGCACTTTGAGATTTCTTAAATGCAATGCATGAACATTTTTAATGTGCGAATTTGCAAATAGGAAGTGGTAAATTAGCATGAAGTTGACCTTCATGCTAATTTGCGAAAACTTTCAAAAATGCACAAAAATGCATTTTTGAAAGTTTCATGTTACACACACACACATGTCCTTGGGACAATTTTTTATGAAACTTGCACTTAAAGTTACATTTCATGTCCGCAGGGGGGTCCTTTGGACCCCCCTCAGCATCCTTGAAAATGCATTCACAAATTGCGATTCGCAAAATGCTAATCGCAATTTGTGAATGCCTTCCCATTCATTCCTACAGGTCTCTTGGCCCATAGGAATCAATGGGAAGGGATTACGTAATTGCTATTTGCAAATTGTGAATCTCAATTAAGATATTTTTGCAATCGCAAATAAAAATGCAATTTTTTAATGCATAGCAATTTGCGATATCTTAATTGCAATTCCTTAATTTTCGCAATTAAGAAATCGCAAATGCTAACTTTGATTCATGTGGCCGTATGTGTTTGGCTTGTCTTTGTGCGCTGCTTCAGGGAGTTAGGTTTTTGGTATTGGAAGCGGTCAAGTCTGATCTATGGGGGCATCTTGGCACCTTTAGTATTTGACATCATGTAGGGCTTCTGGATATGTGGATATCTGTTACCCAATCTGCACTGTCTGGCCAAGATTGACAGCCCGTGCAGGTCAAACTGTGGTGGGCTGGCAGTGAGTCTTTACAATTGGAGCGGCCATGTCTGGCAGGGCCCCCGCTGATGGATGCACTCAGAGAGGAGCGCTTTGTGAATTATTTGATGATCTGCGCTGCATGGGGCATGGGCGCTACATGGGGCATGGACGCCGTGGCCGTAAAGGGTCAATACTGGAAGCAGAACAGGGCTCTGGTGCCTGCTGATGAAATCCACAATGCCCGGTGTGCTCCGCAGCAGGGGCTGCCCAAGGCTAAAATGTCAGCTACCTCCCCTGGTAGGACTGAGGAGAGAAACCCCTCAGGTCTGTCACATGTCCTAGCTGTGGTAGGGGACCTGCAGATGCGTTTTTATCGGCAGGAAACTGCCGATAAAGCGGCGATAATGGGCTTGATAATATGCCCTTGTGAATAACCATTGGAGCCCAGGTTAATACCAGAACCTGTGCTGCTATGGGAAGGGCAAGGGCCTAGTATCAAGCACATTATCGCCGCTTTATCTGCAATTTCATGTCGAAAAAAGCGGCAATAATGTATTTCCTTTTTTTTGGTGTAGCAGTTGTACTCTCTTCGCCTGCTCAGCATCGTTTCGAATCCCACGTTTTCTTTTTCATCAAGTTCAACAAGCAAACCTTTCTTTGTATCAGTTAGTAAATCTGTCGCTTTCTTTTCCCGGTTTGTGTGTGTCATCCGCTGCTGTACTTTTGTACAGTATTAATTGTCATATTTTTTATATATGTATTTGAAAGGTAGTGCTGAGGCGCCAAACATTGATTACGTACTCCGTCCATCGCCATTTTTGTAGTTTGTCACTGTTGTTTTTATTATATCTGTTTGTTAGAACTCAGTAGTTTTCAATCCTAGTCTTGAATATCTTAATATAGTATTTCAACATTATTTTTATTGTGGGCCGTCATACCCCACAAAATAAAAGAAGTTTGTAGTTTGTTTTAATCTTTGTCTTTTATTAAACAATAAATATAAACGAAACTCAATTATATCTATATTAGAACCGGAAAAATAACTTAAACTATGTTATAAACAAATTGTGAAATGGATTCCAAGAGGTGTCCGATTGGTAATGCAAAATAAAAAAGAAAATTAGAGTTTAGAATTATGTAGATGTGAGTAAATGAGCTGAAGCAATACTGGGCATATTATCAATAACGGCTATAAAATTATCGCTGTTTCAGCGGCAGGAAACTGCAGCTAAAGTGGCGATAATGTACTTGATAATATGCTGTTGTGAATTCCCATAGCAGTCCAGGTTCTGGTGTTAACCTGGGCTACTATGGAAATTCAGAAGGGCATATTATCAAGCCCATTATCGCAACTTTAGCGGCAGTTTCCTGCCGCTGAAACAGCGATTATTTTATCGCCGTTCTTGATACTATGTCCCTACAAGTTTTGGTAACTCTGCGGTTTTACGTGTGCAGTGTGACTCGTACATTCCAGTTCTGTTATAGTGCCAAGTGGTGTATATATGGAAGTGCCTACTGTGTTACAGATGCCCATTATGGTGACTCATTTCTAATGCATTCCTATGAAGGCTTTGTACAGCTAGGCCTCTGTGCTCACCATTGTATAAACTTTGCGGGTAAACATTTCAGGCAGTTGGTGTCACAACTTATTCTGAACAATTCTTCTACACGTCTACACGTCCAAGACATCAGTGTCTAAGTTTAAGAGAGAAAGAGAACTGATGTCACAGAGATTGAGAGAGAGAAAAAGAGAGAGAAAACAACATTAAAACGGTGTTGCAGAGTCTGGAGTTGAGATTTTTTCTTGAAAAGTCAGATGTAGATTTACTTGCTCCTTGCATCACTTTACCCATGTTAAAAGTGACTCAAAAGTGGCGTAATAAGGTTGTGGATCTGTTTGTCAGACTGTTGTAAGCTATCTGTTGTCACTGCTCGGAGGTAATTATAGATTTTGCAGAGAAGCTGCTGTACGGTACGCACTCTGGGCCATAATATGAAGCCTGGGCGACATAATTATCGCCACTTTATCGGCAGGAAAGTGTAACTAAAGTGGCGATAATGGGTTTGATAATATGCTCTATGGAATTCCAATCGAAGCTCAAGTCTGATGTCCTTCACATGTAACAGTACTGATAACAACGCTCAGAGCATGAGTAAAGAAGATAACTCTCATACGGACCCTGAAATGGAGGTACTAGAAGCCCCAGCACTGATAGACACAGACGATCTTGAGGCAGAAAATGTAGGTCTCCCTCCTCCTCCCTCCGTTCTAGAACAAACTGGAAAGCTCATGGAAAGCTTCATGGAAAAGGTACTGGGCGAGATGAGAGAAAAGTTCTCGGTGTCTGAACCAAACCAAGCTAAGATCCAGGAGGTATGCGAGACCCTTGACCAAAAGATGAACACACTGGGTGAAAGGGTGTCGGCAGTCGAGGCGGTAGTAGAGACTCTAAGCAAAAAGGTGGATACCAACCAGAAGGAGATCAGAAAGTTGAGAGACTCCGACAGAAGTATAAAAGAAAAACTTGAATCATTAGAAAATCAAGCAAGGAAAAATAACCTGAGGATCTTAAACGTACCAGAAAATCTGGAAGGGTCTGACATCAAGAAATTTACCATCCAACTACTGGAGGAATATTTCCCCTGGACTAAAGAGGCAAATCTGGCTGATGACATACAAAGGGTACACGAGACCCTTTTGGGAAGAGTAAAGAGAGAAGGACACCAAGGAAGATCTTAATCAACTTTAAAACATATACACTAAAGGAAAAACTCCTAAGTGAGGGTCTAAAGAGTAGCTTCCTAATCAAAGACAATTGGACCTTCAGGTTACGCTCTGACATGTCAAAAGCCACCCAGGACAGACAGTGGGAACTGGCCCAATTCATGCAAGAGATAAAATCCCTTGGAGCCACAGTTCAGATGAGATTCCCAGCTGCATTGAGAATCATGTGGCGAAATAAAATGTATATTATCAGGGAACCCAGCGAGGTAGAGATTTTCCTAGAACAAATGAAAGAGCAGCTGCGGACTGCAACAGAAAAATAAAACAGGAGAAATTATGTAAACTACATGTAAATAAGGCGAGGCATAGAGCTCAAAAGGGCGAATAATACCGCCCAAAAAAGAAGAGTGGAGTGGTGTGGCTCACTGGTTAGAGGCGGCAGACCCGTAAGCAGACAACGGCCCGGGACCAGGGTTCGATTCCCGACGCGGCAGGGTCGTGGACCAGGGTCAGCGGGCTCGATAATTCTTGCCTCGGTGCCTACTCCAGTCAGGGACCACACTCAGCAACTCTGGGCATTAGCTTGCCTCATCTTCACAACGGATGCCTGGTCGCACCTTAGAGATACCCATTAGGGACCATCTTTCAGGGTGAGCCAGGACGGGTTCCCCAGCGGTCGAAGCGCGGAGATACTCCTCCGGGAGTCGATTCTAGCACTATATAAACCCACAATTAAATTAAATTAAATTAAATTCCTCGGGGTGGGAAACAATGTACACAACAAAATATAAAAACAAACAAAAAAGAATGCACAGGTGGGGAGCAAACTAGGTAAAAAATAGAAAAAATATCCTCAGTATCTAAAGTTAAAATTAAAGTACAAGGAGTATCCGGGAAATGTAAAAAAACAATAAACAATGGCAACAATTAAAGAATTCAACATTTTATCATGGAACGTCAATGGGCTTAGAACAGTCAGCAGACGGAGAAGGATATTCGAATTTCTAAAAGAAGTTGAAAATGAAATGATCATTCTACAGGAAACACACCTCCTGAAATCAAAATGGGAACAAATAGTGAAAAGCCTCAGAATGGTGGACTCCTACCTATGTTCCAATCAAGACTGCAATGTCAAGGGCATTGCAATAATTTTTTAAAAATCACTTAATGCAAAAATTGAACACAAGGTTGTGGACAGCAAAGGAAGATGGGCTCTTGCCAGGGTAAGAATTCACAACAATATCTTTACCATAGCAGGATACTACGGGCCAAACACCGATGACCCAAATCCCCTCCAAGGCCTATACACAGAACTTTTATCAAAAACCGCCCAATAATATTGGGGGGTGATTACAATATCATCCTGGACCCTAAAGTGGACAGATCACCTCCTGGGAGACTCCCCAATTTACCCAGGATGAGAGAATGGTTAAGTATTTATAAAAAAGACCTGGGTTTGACAGACATGTGGAAGGAGAAAGGCAACAAGGGGTCCCCGTTCACTCTTCATAACCAAACATTGGGTCACAGATCCAGAATTGATTATATCCTGATAAGCAAAAACTTGCATAGAAATGTTAAAAGCATAGACCACTTACCAGCACATCTGTCAGATCACTCGGCGGTACAACTCACCCTACAAACTATAATCAATAAAACTCAATTCAGGTGGACAGTCGATCGCACCTTACTACTAGACCCTAGGGTACGAGAGGAGCTAGGCATAACCTCAACTAAGATTTTTGAAGACAATCGAGTAGGCACATCAGACCAAATTACTTGGGACACTTATAAGGCAGGTATTAGAGGGAAACTAATTAGTATGAGTGCCCACAGAGCAAAACTTGCTAAACTTGAGATCGGAGATCTGGAAAAAACAAACTTATTAGACGCAAAGATAACTGCAGAAAATGATACAGGTAAAAAAAATACAATGGAGGAAGGCAGGCGAGAATTAAGAGAAACGCTAGAGGATTACCTAGAAAACAGAGTAAAGATGAAGTGGGAAGCCAGTAGCCTCGCCATTCACGAGTATGGAGAGGGCTGTGGGAAACTACTGGCGTGGAAAACAAAAACTGAACAAACAAGAAATAAAATAGCGAGTATTCAGCTTAACAACAAGAGCGGTTTAACCTCTGAAGAGTCGATAATAATGAAAGAATTCGAAAACTTCTTCTCCAATTTATATAAAGAAGGCTCTATCCTTCCAGAAAAACAAACTGGTTTGTATCTAGATCCCTTAATACTACCCAAATTATCGGAAGAAGAAAAAAGATGAGCTAATTGCGGAAATATCGATTGAAGAAGTGAAAGGGGTTGAAAAGAGGGAAGGCGGCTGGCCCTAATGCTCTACCAAACAAACTTTATTCCGCTTTGAGTGATATCCTGGCTCCACCATTAACAAGGCTTTTAAATAATTTATTTAAGGAACAGAGTAAGATTCCCGACTCATGGAACAACGCAACAGTTAGTATCATTTTAAAACCAAGGAAAAACCCCGCAGTCTGTGAATCTTACAGACCTATCTCGGTACTAAACTGCGACTATAAAATCTTTATGCAGATTATTGCAGGGAGACTGGCCAGGGTAATGCCAAATCTAATTCATCTGGACCAAGGGAAGGCAAATTTATGAGATAAAGCATGAGCTTTCTGCCGCGACAGATTTGGCGACTTGCAAAAAGATCCCCCTGACTATAATCACTTTCGATGCGGCTAAAGCATTTGACAGAGTCAACTGGTCCTTTCTAAATAAAGCCATTTTCAAATACAACCTCGGACAATGCTTTAGCCACCTGGTGTGTGAGATATACAAAAAACCAAGAGCAAAGATTCTAGTCAACGGAGCTCTCACTAACAATATTGACATACAGAGAGGAATGAGGCAGGGTTGCCCCTGTCACCGTTGCTGTTCAATCTGTATATTGAACCACTGGCAAATACACTCAGGAGCAACGGGTCAATAACTCCTTTCAGATACCGCAATTGGGCCAAAAAGGTAGCATTATACGCGGACGATCTAATGATCTTTACGGATAATTACCTAAATTCATTTACGGCAATTAACAACACAATTGCGGAATTTGGCAAAGTATCTGGATATTTGACCAATGAAACCAAAACAGAATCTATGAGCTGGAATGTATATCAGAATATCCCATATTCCAAGGATAAAATAAAATACCTGGGCATAACGCTAACAAAGGATCTGGAAAACATACCTCAGATAAACCTCAGTAGGATTGCCACTGAGACCAAAAGAATCCTTAAAGTTTGGGATGGACTACCTTTAAGCTTCTTGGGAAGATAGAATATGATAAAAATGGCAATACTTCCCAAATTTACTTACCTCTTCAATGTTATACCATTGGAATTCAAGAGAGATTCCTTGAAAAAGATCCAGGGAGAAATCGCGAGTTTCATTTGGGCATTCAAAGGGTCAAGGATTGGCTGGCACAAGCTAAGAAGAAAAAAAGAACAAGGGGGAACAGCAAGCCCGGATCTCATAGAATATTATAGGGCTTTTCAGTTTAAAAACACGAGATCTCTACTAAAAAAACACAAGTTTTACCCCGATTTCCTTCAAACAATGACTAATAAAACTGACCATTTTTTACTTAAATTCCGTCACCCGAAAATTTTTAAGAAAATAAAATTAAAGATCCTAAATAACGTAGCAAAACTATGGTATCATGTCAGAAGCACCCTGAGCATTCCCTATTATAGCTCTATGGCTCCCTTATGGGACTCTCCGGGGACACCAGAATGCTTAAAAGACTCCTTGGCACTACCAATAAAAGCGGCTGGAATCAAAGAATGGGGCCAACTGATGACAGAAAATGCAATAGAATCATGGGAGTATTTAACAGAAATCACCAATGCATCGGTGTCAAAATTCAAATACTATCAACTCACTAGTTGGGCAAGCACACTAACGGATAAAAAAACGGGCAGAATAGAGCTGGAGAAAGAAATGATGAAGTCAACCCCAGTTAAGAAGGAAATATCAAAGTGGTACTGGGCTCTAATAGCTGCAGGTGAAGAGAACTTCCTGATCCCAGAAACAGTATGGAAGTGTGACATAGTAGAGCCGGACCTTCAAGGCTTATGGCAGAGGTCATTAGAAAAATGCTGGTCAACCATCAAACCAGGTCGCCTAAAGAGAAACCACCTACTCACAGTACTTCAGGCATATTGGACCCCCAAGAGGCTATCAAAGCTTAAAGGAGCCATTGTAATGCACTGCCCTAAATATGGGCTCGAAAAGGCGAACGTCTTGCACATGTTCCAAGGTTGCCCTCTCCTTGACTCCTTTTGGCAAGAAGTGGGTAAGACGATATGCCAGGTACTGGGAAGACATCTAGAAGTAAGTACATCTTTAGTTATTTATGGGATTAATACCAAGGCGGAGTTAAGTAAAGAGAAGTTAACAAGAAAACAGGAAAATCTGTTGTTTGTATTAATATTACTTGCAAGAAGGGAAATATGCCTAAACTGGGTTAAACCAGTACCACCAAAACACGGGGAATGGCTAAACTCTCTAAAAAATCAAACTTCTGGGAAATCTGGGAAAATCTCTGTTCACTGAACATGTAAGGTACGTAATAAACCCATGTAAACACAACAAAACCTATGATTAAAGCGGTGACAATAATTCAGATGGGAATCATTCCCGCCGAGTAGCCAGGAAGGTTAGCTCTCTCCCCCGTTTCCAAAGAATTATTGAATATTGTAAAGGATGCAGGAGTGCTAAGCCTGACTTATTTCCAATGAAGGGAAACTCTCCGTTGCCGGATCAGTAAAGATAAGAGAGTGAAGGTACAAATTACGAAAGTCGCGGCCTCCCGTCATACTCCTTATACATTTCATCCGCAAAATGAGGATTAAAAAAAAAGTAACAGTGCCGATAAAGTTGCGATAATTTAGTCGTCCAGGCTTGATAATAAGGCCCTCTCTCGTTTCACAATTAAAGCTAACACTACAGTTTTTCGAGTGCAGTGTACCTGGTATATTTCAGTTGTTATAGTGCCGTGTTCAAGTGGTGTCTATATGGAAGTGCCTACTGCATTACTGACGGCCATTATGGCGACTTATTTCTAATGCATTGCTATGAAGGCTTTGTAGATCGAGGCTGCTGTGCTTACCTTGTATAAAGAGTGCGGCTACCGGAGTTAACCATTTGACTTGAACTCTGCTTCTGTGCATCAAAGTATATTCAATAAGTTGCAGAGAATTCCATTGCTGTTGCTCGATAGGCCGTGTTTGCTTCTGAACGATGTTTTCTAAAGGAAACAAAAGGACATTTTGATTAGTCATCGTAAACTGAGTTGCGTAACTATCAAAAGTGAATTTTAATGTGGGTTCTTAATATTCCGTAGTTAAGACTGTTGCAGCTCCAGCAAACATAGGAAGATCAATAAGTTAATAGAGGCCTGGGATGGCCTCATGACGCAGACAGAAAAATACTATCATGGACGCCCAATTAATAATAATAGAGGCCTAAGCACGTGGCGTAGTACAGAAATACGACACAGAAATGTATGCATGCATCATTTTTGAGATTAGAGGTGTATAGGACCTCGTGACTTATAAAGAAATATTTCAATGATGTAAGTACAATTTAAAACCATTGAGGGGTAGGAAAGCCATATGAATGATAATAAAATAGCATTATGCATATACAATTTACAGTGGAGGCTGATGTTGTGATGTCTTCTCTTACCTTTGCTTCTGTCGTCTTTTGTCATGTCTTGAAAGGCTGCGGTTTCGCTGAGTCTGGGGTGTTTGACAGTCTGTCTGTCACCGCAGCAGAGGCAGGCAAAGAGAGCGTGCTCACATCAGTGCCCGCATTATATGGGAACCACGTGGCTGACCAAACCAATCTCAGTGCCGTCATTGGTAGCGTTTTCGCATTCTGCAAGAATGATGGCCCTGGGGGACATGCCATTGGGTAATGTATTGGTTTGCAGGCTAAATGATAGCAAGCATACTAGGTTCTGGCATGTGGATAGTGTGGGCGGGCATGCAAGTATGAGTGTGTGCACTAACAATTAACAACAGAGAGAGATGGGGCGGTGTTATAATGTACACAGAGGCAGGCCCATAATTGGATCTGCAATGAGTCAGCACTTCTAATCATTCTACTTAGCGCACCCTGAGCTCTGATTTGTCTCTGAGAGGGTGATCGCACCATGGTTTGTACTGCTTATCATACTCAGCGTGCACCCGCGCATACGGTAAGAATATGCTTTGACATTACGCGTCGCAATAAAGCTTCGGTGTGACGTCATGTACGGCGTTCTATATGCGAAAGGCGGCAATGTTTCTACTTGGTTTAAAACATGTATGTATTTAATGTACATACTAAGGGAAGACATTTGGGATAACTATGAATTATTTTTAATACTTGTAATAATCATATATTACTTTTAAAAAGAATTACACAAATCGCGGTAGAACATCATGTGTACTCGAATTGAAAGAGTTGCGCAAGCGCATCATAAGCGTACGCAAAGCCATGTGACTTTAGAAGGAGAGATTTGATTGGTTCATAACTTTTCCTATTGCGACTGTTAACAGTTCTGTCCCATAAAAATTATTCGACTTTGACTCTCTAAGAAGAAGCATTTGTTCTGAGAATCTTATCAAATAGAAGGAAGCTCACCATAATAAGAGCAATGGAGTCATCTTCCAGCAGTTCTTCAGAGGGAGATTTCGTTACTGCAGAACATCCAAAGAAGAGGAAAGAAGCGATAATTTGGAAGTTTTTCACTTTTCCAGAAGGTCGAAAAAAGGTTAATGCTCCAAAAGTAACCTGTAAAATTTGCAAAACCACTCTTTCAAGGGGTGATCCATGTAAAAAATACTCCTTTGGCACAGCAAATAAGGTGCAACACATTAAGAACTTGCACCCCAAGAATTTTGCTTGAGCTGCAAGACGGAGGTTGCACGAGAGCCCACCTGCTTCTTCACCAAGCACATCAACTGCGGCAGCAGCATTTTCAGCAAGCAGTCCACACCCACATATTAATTCTTACCTTGCTAAAGTTAAAATTCTATGCATTTATTGCTATAAACTTTTGTGTTATGGAGAACAGTCTATAGACTTGATAAAACGCAGGATGCAGGATCATTGCTGTCCTCGACATGAAATTTGTTGAGAAAACACAAAAAAAATACAAAACAAAAAAAACAGTACTTTTTAGAACCACCTTCACTGGTCAAAGAAAGAACTATATTTCTATGTTAGTGCGTAAAAGTTTGTCAGAAGGAATGTGTAGTTCATAAAGGAATGAATGAATATGTTACTAGTGTATGGAGAATGTTAAAGTGCAGAACTATAAGGAACTGCTACAGCATAAATCTATAAGGTGTTTATTTATAGTATACTGTAGTATGTCCGAAGCACTTGAATGTATCATATGTACATAAATATATTACAAGTCTATGTTTCAATTTGCGCTGCTGGTGAAAGTGCCTGGGTGAATTTGTATGTGTTAGGGGCGGATTTACAATCCCCTTGTACCTCTTTTACACAGCCGTTGCGTCACTTATGTGACACAGCGGTGGTGTAAAAGATGTGCCATGGTGTGTGCTATTAACAATGTGAAGCATCTGGAGGGTGTCTTACATTGTAAAGCGCTGCGCCAGAAGAGGCTTTCTTGTGCAGAAGGGGGTGCAGCAAGGCCTCCTAAAAGTGACTAAGTGAAATGTATAACATTTTATTCAGTGACTTTTGAGCTTATGCTGCATCAAAACCATGCACATGCTTGAAGCAGGTGTAAGGATTGATACAGCATTGTGAGCATAGGGCCCCAAGAGAATTGCTGGAGCTGTGTTATACTTGCAACCGACGTCAAGCAATAATTCATCCAAAAATTACTTTGCAGAGGAGGAGCTTCGCGCGCAACCAAGAGGGTCGCGTGAGCACAGGGCTCCTGAGACCCTCGCCACCTCCCGCATATATCCTGCATCTAATCCTGACTACGACGATGGGTTATTGAAGACGCAACCCGGCTGATATATTAGCTGTTTTCAGAAATCGATTTGGACCCCGGGAACGGAAATTACGCTACTTTGAACTTTTGTGGCCTGCTCCATGGAACCGCCTAGGACTCGGGTCATCGTGGTGCCCAGGTGGTAGTTGAACAACAACGGCCTGCGGGAATCGGCTTAGTGCCCCTGAGTCGACTTTCGGTTTCATTTTTGATTTTTCCACCTCAGCCTATCTCCGCCCAACTCTGGCAGTCCGCGATCCTGTCGACCAAGAACCTTTTAAGTATTGCCCGGTGCTAACCGCCTCTCATACCACTCGAATCTATCAAACAAAGAGGCAGGCACTGGAGACTGGAAGGCAGGAAACAGGAGTTTATTCCGACGGAGCAGAACACATCAAATCAGACAACAGGGTATCTTCTCAAGGTGCTCTAACCGCATCTCTGAGGCCTGGCCTCTTATACACAGGTTTATGGCTTTATTACATGAAACACATCTTTGTCAACACTTTGATGTACGGAAAGACATCCTCGGAATCCCCGCTTCAAGCCTGTTCCCACACACATTTACAGTAGAAGTCCCCACCCCGGTCTCAACAGGTGATGACTGTCGTGCAGCTGGACATTCCGCCGATTCCCGAAATGCGTGCGGCTGATCGGATCTCATGGGGTGGGGGCTTTGATCAGTTGTGGATCATTTGATGGGAGAAGCTTACTACTGTATGGGGGCAATAAACTGCATCCGCAGGGCCAGGTGGTGGCCTGGGAACGAGCAGGACAATCGGGCACAGAGGAAAGGGGGTTTATCAATAGATACGGGATCATGAAAGGGATGGAGGGAGGTGTTTAGCTGGGAACGGGATGTGGTTCCGAGGCAGGGTTGCGCTGAAGGGGAGGTTCATAGCCCAAGCATGTGAGAGCGGGGGCTGTCGGCGTGCGGGGGAATGTTTGCGAGGTTAGAGGGAGAGAGAGACGCGCTGGCTATCGGCAGTGGGCAGAGAGGCCATGGCATTCAAAATGGCTGCTGCTTACGCACACATACAAGTCTGGAAAGGGACAAGATGGCGCCGATAATGTTGATGTCGCAAACTAGATTTTAACAGTCCTCCCTTTTCAACATATCTAGCCAGCTTGTTAGTTAATGTCTATCCTCATTATATTTCTAACTTCGACATCGTACAATGCTTTCATGCATTCGGTTTCAAAGTCCAGAGTCTTAGGGCAGATACAGTTTGCACATAGTGAACACAGAGGCGGCAAGCATTGAATACCCAGGCAGAATCCACATATTACGACAATCGGTATCAGTATGATCATAAATAATCTCCACCCCTAGTTCTTCACGGTACTCCAGAACCAACTACCAAGCGACCATTCTTCTTGTTCCTGGGGAACTTCTGAGGAAAGTCTGTGGAGGTGTTCAATGGCTTTGTACACTGAGGGTGAGTTGTCAGGTATGTAGGTGCAACAGCTGGACCCAATGATACGGCATGCTCCTCCACGATCCGCTAGAACCACATCTGGAACAAGGCGGTTCTGAAGAGCCACCAGGCGGACCGCTTGAAGCTCGGCTGTATTGTTCGCAAGGATGCCAGCTGTAATGTTCATTGTCGTTTCAACTGCCTGGGTCAAATGTCGGATGGCACGGCTGTTCGCCATCGGACCCCAGAGTGGAACAAATCCCTTCATTGCGTCGAGGAACTGTGCTCCGGTGGAGTCGGCTTGCTCAATGTCTTTTGCTCGTTTTTGTCGGTGATGGTTTGCTGGAGCCACATAGGTCGGAGGAAGGATGAAGGCAATGTAACAGGTACCCCCCCAGCCTTTGGGGAGCCAGGTGTAAGCCTTTGTACCACAAACAAAGTACATATTCGGAGAAGTGACAAAAGAGGGTGGATCAGTTGAGTCCACAGTTCTGGTGATGCGGCAAGCGCTGTGGCCTACCAGCTGTGTCCCAAGCCCTTCGATACACATAAGTCCTGAGACATTGACGACGGATAGGGCCACAGTCAGGGTGGCAGCTGTTCGTTTCCGGAGGTAGGAGAAGGTGGGTCTGGTTGGGTTGTTGAACACCTGCATTTCAATCCGTTCTTTGACAAGGATATCCATATGAATAGAGTTGTTGAATGTCAGGGGGCAAAAGTGTGCAGCAGTTCTCCCAGTTTTGTTCTGCCAGACCCCATGAAGGAAACGTGTCATAGTTCTGCTGGAAGTGGCATTATCCCAGTAGCTTTCTTGCAAGAGGATCAGCCAAGCAAGGCAGGAGCCGTGAACTGAGAAAGGTGAGGGGATGAAGGGGATAGAATGTCCAGTGGCGTGGGGTAGCAACCCACAGATCCAGCAGTTGGTGGCATTGGTGGCAAGATTGTGCTGGTGCAGCAGTTGCACGAAGGAGTTGTTCCAAAACTCCTTACGTCTTTCTCGGAGTTGGGGTGAAAGTGAAATCAGGTAATGTTCTTTCATTGTGGTAGGCTGTGCAGTGGTCAGAAATGTCTTATGAGCTGGTGCGCTCTGTTCCACAATCCAGAGGGTGGTCATGAGGAGGAGGCAAAAGAGAAGGGCGATGAAAAGTGCAATAGTCTTTGAACTGTGGATTTTGTCAGTCTTTGGGTTTCTGTAGTGAATCTTCGGATGTCCGGTTGCTTCCATCATCTTCGTGCCGGGGGCTTCCATCATCTTCATATCGGGTGCTTCCATCATCTTCAAGGGGCTCGGTAGCGGGCAGAACCACAAACTTCGTTTGGCTTCTCTCCTGGCATCCTTAGTAGTGTTAGGCCACCGCTCTGATAATTATATCTTAGTCAGAGGACTGCTTAGCCGAAGCTTCCTCCTTTCGTCACAGGTTATACCCTTCTCTGGATGGCACAGTGGGATCGGGAAATTCTGTCAGTTCAAGCGTCTCTTTATCAGGGTAACAACTCAGGGATGGTCGATCTTTGTTCAAGAGTTCTTCTTGGGTGTTCACGTCTTCGGTCGTCAGGGTTGAGGAGATCTTTTTGCAGTGGTGTGCATGCAGCCAGTTGTGCTTCCCCTCCACTCGAAGAGCTGTTCGGGTGGTGATCAAGACTTGCCAGGGGCCCGTCCACCGAGGTTCCAGACTCTTTGCACGTTGAAAGTTCTTGACTAATACATAGTCACCGGGTTGGATGTCATGTCCGGGGCCCCTGGAAGCATCAGGAATGGCATGCAGCACCTGCTGATGGATAACAGACAGTGTCTTAGTCAGGTTGTACAAGTAATCAGACATTAGGACGTCCGGGACATCGTGAATGGAAGTCGGTTTTGGTGCAGACCAGATGCTCATGGGCTGGCCGAAAACGACCTCGTAAGGTGTCAAATGGTGTTTGGTGGGGTGGAACGCATTGATAGCAATGCCAGTGGGAGAGCCTCTGGCCATTTCAGTCCTGTGGTAGCCACTATCTTAGCTAGTTTGAGCTTCAGTGTGGCATTATGTCGCTCAACTAGTCCAGCAGATTGGGGGTGGAAGACTGCGTGGAATTTTTGTTTTGCACCCAACCCCTTCAAGATGAGTTGGATAACTTCGGCTTCGAAGTGGGGGCCATTGTCGCTCCACAAAATTCGACAAAGGCCATAACGAGGGAAGAATTTTTTCAGTCGTACCTTTGCAGTGGCAATGGCAGTGTTGTCGCGAGTTGGATAGGCTTCCACCCACTTGCTAAATGCGCACACTACAACAAGTACATACTTCAGACCTTGGCATCTTTCTAGTTGGATGTAGTCCATCTGCAGGACTTCAAATGGATGATTGGGAACCCCAAACCCTCCCCGTGGTACTACAGTTCCTTTCCCAGGGTTGTGTTGCAAGCATATCAGACATTGTTGGACCAGACGTTTAGCAGAGTCTGCGATCTTGTCATTGTGCCAAACTTTGGAGATAAGCTCGGTCATAGGGGCAGATCCTATGTGTGCAGGAGAGTGTGCCATGGTCAGTATGGGGATCAGGTATGAATCGGGTAGCAACCATTTGTTCGTGTCTTTTGCCCGCCAGCAGCCTTCATCGTCTTTCAGTCCCACCCGTGCCCATTCAGTCAATTCGTGTTGTGAGCTGGCCATTTGGATGTCTCTAATAGTTTCCCTAGCGTCCGTCCATTTTTCTGCTGCGACCTGGTCACATACATGCGTGTCGTTGTCCTATTCTCGGCTGTGGTTCGGGCAGTGATGTCAGCCAGTGCATTCCCCTGCCCAATTATGTCTGTCACCTTTTTGTGTGCTTGACATTTGATAACTGCAAGTTGTTTGGGAAGGAGGACTGCTTCAGTCAGAGCAGAGACTAGATCTCCATGTAAGATGGGGGTGCCGTGTGAGGTCAGGAATCCCCTCTCCTTCCATAGGAGCCCAAAATGATGAACCACCCCGAAGGCGTACTGGCTGTCGGTGTAAATGTTTGCTGTGGTTCCTGCTGCTAGGATACATGCTCGTGTGAGGGCAAACAGTTCTGCTGCCTGTGCAGATCGTTGTGTGATGCGGGCTGTCTCTACTACAGTTCGGGCTGTGGTAACTGCATAAGCAGCTGAGGTGGTGCCATCGGGGAGTTTGATGCAAGAGCCGTCCACCCACAGCTCTCCATCAGGGTCTGGGAAGGCTGTGTCTCTGAGGTCAACCCTACTCCTAGTCTGTTCGTCCGTGAGGGTCACACAGTCATGCACAGGGGACACATTGGGATCGTTCTCTGGTAGGGGCAACAAAGTCACCGGATTCAGCGTGGTGCATCTTTTCAGGGTGATGTGGGGTGCAAGCAGAGTCAGTTCGTACCCAGTCAGTCGTGCACTAGTCAGGTGTTGCGTCTTAGTCTGGTTCGGGAGGGTGTCAACCGCATGGGGCACTAACACCATGAGGGAGTTCGAGAGCACGATCCCTTCACTTTGTCGGATAGAGATAGCAGCGGCAGCTACAGCTCGAAGGCAGGCAGGAAAAGCTCTGGCTACGGGGTCAAGAGTGGCAGAGAAGTAAGCGCATGGGCGTTGTTTTGGGCCAATGGACTGGGTCAAGACAGACAAAGCGCATCCCTCCCTTTCGTGAGTGTAGAGGGAGAAGGGCTTCGTGTAATCGGGGGTTCCTAGGACGGGCTGAGCAGCGGGCATCTCGTAGTTCTATGAAGGAGGATTGGCACTCAGGGGTCCGAGGGAGTGGGAAGGGGACATCTTTAGCAAGCAAAGAAAGCAGTGATTTCACAATGAGGCTGAAATTTGGACACCACCCTTCGGCAGAAGGAGGTGAGGCCTAGCAGGGAGCGGACTTGTTTCTGGGTCTTAGGGACAGGGGTCTCTTGAATAGTCCGAATTCGGTCGGGGGTAAGCTTTCTTCAGTCTTTGGACAAGAGGTGGCCTAGGTAAGTGACCTGGGGTTGGCAGAATTGCAACTTCTTTTTGGAGACCTTGTGGCCATTTTCCGCAAGGAAGTGCAGGAGTTGAATGGTGGCTGTGACTGCAAGTGGGGTAATGTCGCCCGCCAAAAGGATATCATCAACGTATTGTATCAACACCACTCCATTGGGTAACTGGACTGTGTCCAGCTGTCTCTTGAGGGCTTGGCTGTAGATGCTGGGACTTTCAGTGTAGCCTTGGGGTGCTCGACAGAATCTATACGAGCGGGCCTTTAGGGTGAAGCCGAAGAGGTATCGGGTGTCTGGGTGGATGGGGATAGAGAAGAAGGCATTCTTGAGGTCAATGACAGCGAAGGTGGTGGCAGTGGAAGGAATCAGAGTCAGAATAGTGGTAATGTCTGAGATAACGGGGTACTGGGGTACAACTACTTTGTTGACCTCTTGTAGGTCAATGATGAAGTGGTACGCTTTCTCATCTCCCTCTCCTTGCTTTTTTATGATGGGTAGGATAGGGCTGTTGCAAACATTGCTAACTACTTCCTCTACCACTCCTGCATCTATCAGGGACTGAATAATCTTTACCAATGCCTTCTCGCCCTCGGGCGATATCCGATATTGTGGAAGTTTTGGGAGTATTGCGTCCTGTCGAACAGTTATGTGCACTGGGTCGATCATCATGCGTCCTACGTCCGAGTCAGTTTTGGCCCACAGATATGGAGGTAGAGTGTCAAGTAGTGAGGTTCCGTGACGATCGTAAGTGGTGTTTTTGACTCGCACGAATATGGTCGAGTCTGGTATCTACGAACCGCAAATGACGAGTTTAGTGGGTGTACGCATTTTCGCTGTACTCGCCTAAACCGTTCGTCTGTTTCGTGGGTTTCTCTAACTGTACCCACGGGTTCCATCTTAGATACGGCATCCATTTTGTCTCTTGCCCTCAAGTAGCCAGCGAACGGACGCTGTCCGCTTCGCGACCCTGTGATTCCCAAGACTTTTGCGGAAGACACGTTTCCTTTGAAAGTGTCTTTATGATGAGGGGGATGACACTGTAAGGCAGATGGCCCCGCTAGAGGCTCATCTTGCCGTGCCGGTCTATTGTCTTAGGTGTGCATCTCATTAGGCACGTCCCTTTGATGCCTACAGCTCGTGTTTCCCGATACCACCCCTTTTACACCCTTTCCGATCTCCCCACTGTTTCTGCCTTCCTCTACACCTGTTTCTGTTCCTTCTTCGATCTGTTTTACTGCCGATTGGAATGTACAAATGGTGGGAAGATGGGTTTTTACAGTTGGGAACCACCGAATGTTTCTGTACTTATGTTCCGGACCCTGAATACATGAAAGCGACCCTTTTGGTCTCTACAATGGGAACCAAGTTGTAAACCTTTGTGTACCATGTTAATCTATGAGAGAAACTTGTATAAAAGGAGCGACCCACAGTAACAATTCGAATCAGGCTCCGTGAACCTACATGTGATGTACTTCTCGTGACTTCTGTGTTCCCTGCAGTAATAAACCTCGAATCTTTGACGCCGAAGGAAGTGTCCCGTGTCTCTGTCATTTGTACGCCGGAACAGGTTACCCACGAAGGTTTCAGGTGTTGTCCCCTGGCACCGCTGGGTCTTTGAAAAACCCAGTCCTTCAGTAGGGACGAGTCAGCATCAGAGATGGAAAACATACGTCGGGAAGGACAAAGTCTGAGCAGAGCCGGGTTATCGTACAGAAAGACCCAAATTCCATCTTGCGAACACCTGATGGTAGCTCGGAAATGATTCAATAAGTCAAGTCCCATAATGGCATCAGGGGTGTTGGATGAAAGCAAAAACGTCGTGTCAGTGATGTTATTTTCTAAGTCAAAGGAGATCGGTGTGGACAAGGGGTTAGTGGAGGGCGTTCCATCGAAACCTATCGATGTTACAAGTGAGCCAGACAAGGGTGCCCTTGGAATCAGTCATTTAGATAACGCACTACGTGTTGAGCCAGTGTCTACCAGAAATGGAGACTTCATACCCAGGACCTTAGCGGTGACATAAGGACCTTGCTGGCCAACATAGAGCTTGACTGGATCCCTCCCTTGCCCTTGGCAGTCCTATGCGAAGTCGTGGGCGTCGTCGCAGTCAGACTGTTGGTACTGATTCTGTCGGGGAAGGTTAAATGTGTTGGGTCTGCCTGACCTGTCGTTATTTGTGTCATTCGTGGACCCTCGTCCCTGTCCTCTATTTCTTGGTCCACCCTCTCCATCTCTGGTGTCCCTATTCCTATTCATCTCTAACAAGACCGGACACTGGGATTTCCAATAGCCGAATCCCTTGCAAAATGCACACTGGTCCTCACCAATATCTTTACGTCCAACATAGGGTGCGGGTGTACGGTCTTTAGGGGGTGGGTTTCTAGGAGCATTCGACTGGTAATTTCCCTTGTACTGCTCTCGTCCTATAGTTACCCCCTGCAACTGTGCGATCATCACCCTCTCCTTCAAGTCCTTTTTCTTTTTCTCAGTCGCCCTATCGTTTTCATTTTTCTGGTGCTCATAATACTAGGCCATCTGGAGGATAGCCGCGGGTTTGGAGGCTCCCCAACTACTTTCACTAGCCTGTAGTTTCTGAGAGACTTCCTGCGACAGACCTTTAACATAGTTCTGGACAAACAGATGATGTCCGGTTGCAGTGGTCATGTCCTGACCGCTGTAATCGGAGAACACCGTTTCAAACCGGGAGAAGTATTCTGGCACGTCTTCCTGGGGTTTCTGGCGGCAGGCTGTTACTATCGACCAGTCCACTTTCTTTTCTGGGATCAGGGTTTTCAGTTTCTGCACAATTTTGTCTGGGAGTTCTAAAATAGATTTCAAAGGTTTCTGTCCAGGCTCTCGTTGTCTATCTATGCCATCGAGTTGTGACCAGGTATGTCCGAACGGCTCAAGGTGGTCGACTTTCTGGATTTGATTCCACACATCAGCTGGCAGACATAACCCAAAAAACAAATCGATGTCAGCTAGGGTCATAATCGTTGAACCTAAGGCAGTACCTAGTTCAGTATAAAAGGCAGTGGGGTTTTTCCGTAAATCGGGCAGAGATTTTCGGAACGTCTGAATATCTTGCTGATCCCATGGTTGGTAGACCCAGTTATACACTATCCTCCCTTTTGCATCTTGATGGTTAACATCATCGTGTGTTCCCTGACCTCGTGGGGGAACCCAGTTGGGAGCAGCCTCCCTTTTAGGCATTATGGCATTAGCTTGTTCTATTCGAGGTTCGGTCGCTATAGGAGTCGTAGGTTTAGCTTCCAACCCCTGTTCGGTGAGGTGGAGGAAAACTTCAAGGGTACGTGCGAGGTCCATCACGTCACACTCGCTCTCATCCCCGATGTCAACGTTTCTATATAGAGTCGTTAGGCTCTCGGGACCTTTGTCTCGGTATCGGTCCTCATAAGCATTTAGGGTATGGTAACATAATCGAACAACAAAGTGCCATCTGTGGCTCTCAGCATATGAGTTGAACATATCCATTATGTACTCCTCACTCTCCTTCCGTTCCACTAGTGTCTTTACTATCTTGTCGATCCCTGCTCGCTCATCCTTGCTCAACCTGTTCATTCTAGTGGAATCTGTCTTTCGGGCCTCAGGGTCGACTAATACTGCTGCTTGCGCTGTATCGAGTACAAGTGGTTCGGCCGGCGCGGAGGCCATCAGGACCGAGGCCCTGGTACTATTCTCGTCTGTGCTTGGGGGTGGCGGGTGCTGTACTAAGGGTTGGGAAGGGGCATATGGAGGGGGCATGTAGATGATTGGAGGACCTAGTAATAGATCATCGTTTGCTTGCTGTTTCAAAGGTAACTCAGGGTAGAGCGCAGAGGGTGTTCTGACAGGACACTGACTCGATGTTTCGGACTCTTGCTTCTGTTTGGTTTCCTCTCTCTCCTTTATCTCTTCCTCTAACTTTCTGGCAGCTAGGTGAGCTGCTTTTCGTAGTTCTTTCTCTAATCTGGCTTTGTTTCTCTTTTTACGTTGTTCTGTTTCTTTGCGCCACATGCCGAGACTATCAAGCATAGTGGGCGTTGTCTTATTGTTACGAAGGGCTGTTTCCAGCGCGTTTATTTTATCATCATCGAAGGATCCTATCAGTGGCCACTGACTTTCCTGATCATTTCTTGTATATTTATGCCATAGCTTGCTATAGGCTATGGCGATTAGTCCATGCTTCATGAACATGTCCTTATTAGGGGTGCCTTCCAGTGGAGCTGGATGGTTCATCTCTAATAAGCGGTCTGGGCTGAACCAACTACCAATCAGTGGGGAGAAGATAGGCATGACAGATTATAACGGGGGACAAAGGTCCGCACTACCTATCCTTCACTACTTGCAAAGACTAGACAGAATATTTCTATTCTACGTTATTTGCAAACAGAGAATATCTCAAAAGAACCAACTTCGAACAGTCAATGTCGGACAATCAAGCAATCAGTGGGGAGAAAAATAGGCACGACAGATTACAACGGGGGACAAAAGTCTGCGTTACCTACCCCTCATTATCTGCAAAGGAAGAGAGAATATTTCTATTCTTCCCCGTTTGCAGATAGAGAGTATCTCAAAAGAACAAACAATCGAAGAGTAATACTAGTATTTTCAAAACAATCAAACAATCGTTTCGCAATTTGTCGTGTTACACGACCTTACCCTTACATGGACAGTTTCTCGTCATCCGCATCCAGCGCCCGATCGTCCTCTATTCTCCGTAACTGTCGCGGCACTCCTGATGGTTCCCAGTCAGGACCGTAGATCACTCGAGAGAGGTCTGTTCGGAACCGGTGAAGTTCGGATGATCGGCTGTCAGACGAGGGTCTATCGGACAGGAGCTCTCCCGATCGTTGCAGTCGTTCACTCTGTCGTCAGGACCTCTCCCACTGGATCCATGTGTCACTGATGGGCCCCACGTTTGGGACGCCAATTGTAGAAAAGGGTAGGGCCGATGTCGACCAAGAACCTTTTAAGTATTGCCCGGCGCTAATCGCCTCTCATACCACTCGAATCTATCAAACAAAGAGGCAGGCGCTGTAGACTGGAAGGCAGGAAACAGGAGTTTATTCCGACGGAGCACAACACATCAAATCAGACAACAGGGTATCTTCTCGAGGTGCTCTAACCACATCTCTGAGGCCTGGCCTCTTATACACAGGTTTATGGCTTTATTACATGAAACACATCTTTGTCAACACTTTGATGTATGGAAAGACATCCTCGGAATCCCCGCTTCAAGCCCGTTCCCACACACATGTACAGTAGAAGTCCCCACCCCGGTCTCAACAGGTGATGACTGTCGCGCAGCTGGACATTCCACCGATTCCTGGAATGTGTGCGGCTGATCGGATCTCATGGGGTGGGGGCTTTGATCAGTTGTGGATCCTTTGATGGGAGAAGCTTCCTACTGTATGGGGGCAATAAACTGCATCCGCAGGGCCAGGTGGCTGCCTGGGAACGAGCAGGACAATCGGACACAGAGGAAAGGGGGTTTATCAATAGATACGGGATCATGAAAGGGATGGAGGGCGGTGTTTAGCTGGGAACGGGATGTGGTTCCGAGGCAGGGTTGCGCTGAAGGGGAGGTTTATAGCCCAGCATGTGAGAGCGGGGGCTGTCGGCGTACGGGGGGATGTTTGCGAGGTTAGAGGGAGAGAGAGAGACGCGCTGGCTATCGGCAGTGGGCAGAGAGGCCATGGCATTCAAAATGGCTGCTGCTTACGCGCACATACAAGTCTGAAAAGGGACAAGATGGCGCCGATAATGTTGATGTCGCAAACTAGATTTTAACAATCAGGACCCCGCAACTACATATGGCGCCAGCGGTCGAGTCTCACACTCGGACTTCCCTGGGGCTGAATCGTGAGGAGTCATTTTTACCAGGTCCCAAAGGCCCCTCCGGGGCGCAACATCTAACATGGCGGGCAAACCCGACAGCGAGAAGCGGAAGACCAAAACCACTCACCGAGGGGGTACCATCCAATCGAACATTATGGATCGCTATACCCAGCCTAAGGGGTCCCCCGGTGGTGCGAGTAGGTCTCTGGAAGAGGCGGGTAATGGCTCGGCTGCATTGGATGATTTGACCCTGCGTGATGTCATGGGCGCCATTGCTAGCATGAAGACCTCAATAGGCCAACAGTATGAGGCATTGGCCCTAAAGCTCGACACGGTGACGATCGATGTCAACCTGATCAGGGCGGACTTATCGAAGACCAACGAAAAGGTCAAATCCCTAGATTTGAAGACCTCCAGCCTCACGACCAATGTGTCAGATTTGCAAATGGAGGTTCGCAATTTACGGTCCTCCAACGATCTCTTTGCTCGCCGGCTGTAGGATTTTGAAAGTCGGGCAAGACGCAACAACGTGCGTATCATTGGGGTCCCTGAGAAGTCGGTCGAGTTGACCACAGATCTCCTCGTGGAAGACCTTATCTTGAATCTCCTTGTCCCAAAAGGCCTGAGCAACTTTTTTGCGGTGGAACGTGCGCACAGAGTGCCGGTGGGAAGCTGAAACCGGGTGCCCCTCCACGACCTATAATCGCCTGAATTTTTAATTATAGAGACAGAGACGCTATCCTGCAGGCATCACGGGCAGGTGGCCCTAACAAGTTCGAAAACACCACGGTGAGCTTCTACCCTGATTTCACCCAGTCCGTTCAGAAACAAAGGATGGGGTTCCAGGGGGTGAAGCGGTGACTGAGAGACATGGGTATGAAATACGCTATGCTTTTTCCATCTCTGCTTCGTGTTGAACACAACGATCGGACGTTCTCTTTGATCGCCCCGAGAGTGTGAGTGACTGGCTTGATACATTGCCTACGCAGCGAGATCGCTCGGAACATTCTGGAGGTGCTGAGGGTGGCCCGTTGGAACAAGAATAAGGAGTGGTTACCGGTTCCCAGACAGTACACAGAACTGGCAGCTGTAGTTTGATGACTTTTGTACTTGCAATACTTCTGGTGTAGTACCCAGAGGTGGCGAGGGGGATGGGACTCTCCCTCCTCCGGGGTTTCTTCTTGTAGATTAGTTTAATGTTAGGGTGACTGCAAGTTGGGGTGGCCTTTGAGTCAAACACTGGGGTGCAGGATGGGGGAAGTGTTCCTGGGATTAGTTGGGGGGTGGGGGAGGGGGTTTGGATGTGTTTTTTTTGTTTCAAGGCAACGCATTATTTTGCATTTTGATCTGGGTGTTGTGTTCGCTGTGGGGTGGATTCTGCCCTTATTTTTGGAATGGGGGTAGGGGGTTGAAGGTATTGTGTTGGAATGTTAATAGACTGGGAGATAGGATAAAACGAGGAGTGATATTACAGCTGCTGAGACGCCTTTCCCCTGATGTAGTTTCACTGCGGGAGACACATTTGATCGGCAACACGTGCCAAGCCATGAATCGGCGAGATTATCGTCTAATCGCACACTCTGGATTTACTTCTGGATCTAGGGAGGGGGGTATCCTAGTCAGGAGTTCCCTCCCCCTGGAGTTAGATGACACAATTCTTGACGACAGGGGACGCTATGCCGCTATCACTGGTAGGTGGGAGGGGAAGACTATCTCATTGCTTTCTGTGTATGTTCCACCTGGTTTGCGGACTATGACCTTTGCTGATCTGGGGAGAGTAGTGTTGGGGCTCCCCGAGGGCATTCTGGTCATGGGCGGAGATTTCAATTCTGTCATTTCCGGTAGGGAGGACCGCAGCCCCCCCAGGGATCTCACGAGATCACGGTCTTAGTTGAGTGGCTTCTTGGAGACGCTCGGTCTGGTAGATTGTTGGAGGCTGCTGCACCCGGGGCAATCACAATACACCTTTCACTCCGGTGCTCACGGTAGTCTCGCTAGGCTTGACTATGTCCTGATGCCAGCTGCACAGGCCTCTTCGGTAAGGGAAGTCAGACACTTGGCAAGGGGTATATCGGACCACTCCCCACTGTGGCTTCTGATGGACATGAAGATGTGCTCTGAGGGTTGAGTGGCTCCGATCAATCCCTGGCATCTCCGTAACCCCAAAACCCGGGCTGAGTTGGTTATGATAGGGATCTGATGGACGCAGAGTTTTCTGATGATGAGGTAGCAATGGCTATTCGTTCCGTCTGCTCGGGAAAAGCTATGGGCCCAAATGGTCTCCCCGTTGAGCTTTACAAGCTGCGTCCTGACAAAATGGCACTGTATCTTTGTGAAATGTTCATGGAATCGCGAGACGTCGGTTCCCTGCCCCATGATCAGCGACTTGCGACCATTGTGGTGATTCACAAGGAAGAGAAACCACGGGATCGTTGCGCATCCTATAGGCCTATATTGCTCCTGGATGCAGAACCCAAGATCCTTGCAAAATTATTGGCAAACCGATTGATAAAGGTGATCAGCGATCTGATTCAACCGGATCAGTCTGGTTTCATTCCACATCGCAATACCGCATTAAACCTGTAGCGTCTACATGGCGTCCTGGTGAAAGTGGCGTCGCTGCGTGAACTGGCCATCTTGGTTTCCTTGGATGCTACAATGGCCTTTGATACAGTTGAATGGCCATATCTTTGGGCTGCTCTTGCAAAGTTTGGTTTCGGCCCTGGTTTCATTGGTTGGGTAAAACTCCTGCATGAGGAAAGGCTGGCCCAGATTGTGGTAAATGGTCGGGTCTCTAAGTTCTTTGTTATGGGGAGGGGCACGCGAAAAGGGTGCCTGTTGTCCCCACTGCTTTTCACCCTCGCTTGGAACCCCTGGCCGCTTGGCTGCGGTGGGAACCATCGCTTAAGGGTATTCGGTGGACCCCTGATTTTGAGGATCGAATATCACTTTACGCAGATGATATTTTGCTATATCTCACGTCGCCTCGGAAGTCGCTGATAGTACTGTTTGATGTGCTGAACTCGTTCGGGAAGAACTCCGGTCTCGTGATTAACTGGACTAAGTCCTGTGTTTATGTACTCTCTGGAGACACTCCCCCTTTGCCACGCATCTGCCCCATACAGGTAGCGCAGATAGGTTTGAAATATTTTGGGGTCTTTATTTCACTGGACCCCGCTGTACCTTACGAACGTAATTTGCTGCCTGGTGTGGTCTGCCGTTGTCCCCTCTCGGACGGGCAGCCCTTTTCAAGATGATGTCTCTACCAATGTTTTTGTATGCACTTCAGAACACGCTTGATGTCATTCCGGCAAGTTACTACCGGGAGGTGGAGAGTTTACAGAGGCGGTTGATATGGGGCGGACGTCCGCGTATCACCCTTGCCAAACTGACAATTCCCTGGTATGACGGAGGTATTGCACTTCCGGATATCAAGCGCTACTACTGGGCCTCCCAGCTGGGAGCGATTAATCATGCAATGTATGGCCCCACGTCAAACCCTGCATTTGAGATGGATAAGTGGCAGCTGCCGGGTGGAGACTACAATAGGGCGCTTTACTCCAAGTCTGTTAGAGGGAAAGTCTCAGCACACACTAAGATTGGAATGCGAGTGTGGCAGAGTGCGAATGCGGCAATGAGGTGGTTAGATCAATTGACCCGGGCAACCCTGCTCTACGTGTCTGAAAGATCGGGTAGCTTGTGGAGGACGAAGGGCTTTGAGAAGCGGGATATGATTGGTATTTGTAAGTTGAAGATCTCTGAAACAAAGATAGGATTAAGACCTTTGAGGAATTGAAGGTAGATACGAACTTAGTGACAAGGAGTTATTCCGCTATATGCAGATCCGCCACGCACTGAGCTCGGTTTTGCTAGCCAATGCCACAATTCCGGAATCATCCCCTCTCGAAGATCGGGTGCTAGACGGATACGTCATCAGTGATGTCAATAGTGATGTCACTGACCATGTCATGAGTGATATGTGACGTCATCAGCAGTGCATTGCGGGCGCGCAAGTTATAGTTAGCTGAGCTAACTATAATGGATGAATTTCAAAGGTTTTGTATGAGAGAAATGTTCAGCTAACTATAACGTGTGAAACCTATGGTCTTTTTCAATGAATTTGCAAGGTTTTTTAAATACTAATTCCTAACTATAACGTGTGTGAAACCTGTTTTTTTCTGTGTATGTATATATATATATATATATATATATATATATATATATATATATATATATATATATATATATATATATATATATATATATATATATATATATATATATAAAAAACAAAAACCTCCGTCAAACTCGTGCTGTAGTCTTCCTCACAGACAATAACAGGCTAACAGGAACAGGCACGAACCCAGGTATAGGATAAAATTTACTTATTACTTGTGCTGTCGCCATAACGTTTCGGCTCTCCCGAGCCTTGATCACATGACAGAGTGCAACAGGAGTGAAGGGACTTTTAAAGTGCAAGTGCTACCATTTCATTGGGTTGACGTTTAGTAAGCATAGTAAACAAACTTGATTACAATATCGACTAAAATAGAAGATATATACACAATAAGGTGAAACCAAGTTTAAAATGCAGGTAAAATACCGACACTTCAAAAATACATTGCACAGTCTGACACATCGAACCTGCCAGAAAATGTTACTGCTCATCTTTATAGATCCCTAGATGTCAGGTATTTTGTAATCCAAGCAAAATATTGGGTTAAATCCCCTAATAAATATATATATATATATATATATATATATATATATATATATATATATATATATATATATATATATATATATATATATATATATATATATATATATATATATATATATATATATATATATATATATACATATATATATGACACAGAGAATGTACTGCATTGTATTCGACCCCATTGCTTGCTTAGAAAGACGTATTGGTATAAAGCTGCAAAACGTGTGTACATATGTTGTTTCTATATTTTTTTAGATAAACTTCATGTTTTTCAGATGTAGATCTTCAAGTTGGGAAATGAAATGACTACACACCACTGCATTAGTCCATTCAATCAATCTATAACATATCTGATGGAAAATGTCATCAACCCTACGTTTATCATGATGCCAAAATCATTCACTCCCGTGTATAAAATATCTGATGACTGATAAAAAGTGGAAAAGCCCCCGTTTTTCGAGACGCTCCGTATATGACAGCTAGAACCAGTATTGTTCTTCGGGTCAGCTGCAGCAGCTATTAGGAAGGACTGCTGCTAGCATTTTCGATTGAAATAAAGAAAATAGAAGCTGTCATAGAAACCTGATTGTTGGAAACAGGAATATTTAAAACACAGGTGGGTCACTCTTAATGTTTGGACGGGGCGCATTAGACGCATTAGTATTTTGTTTTATAATGCAAATTACTGTAATTGATTGCCATTACCACATGCAATTATGTTAAGGCACACTTTGAATGCACTATGCAATTTTGTCTGTCAGTTTGTGAGATGCTTTAAAAGACTGATAACGCACATTAAAAAATGTTTTCCCTAATAAGCATTTTTATTTGAGTCAATAATTAGACTCCTATTCTGAAAACCGGACCAGTCTCCTCTGTGCCTGAAAACAAGATAAAATAACGCCAAAGTGTGTCAAGCGCCCTGTATGGCAATGAAAAGTTGTATTAGATCCATTTGTTAAACACTAGTGGGGAGTCAGGAGAGAGAACAGTTGTGGGGTCAGTGACCTGTATGTCCATTGTTGTGGCCTTTATGTCCACGAAGGTCATAAGGGATATACATCAAGTTTAACTCCACCAATGTGGCTTAATGGCTAGAGCGGTCGAGCTGGGGATCCAGTTTCGAGTATCTGCAGAGGCGCTCACCATCCTGTGATTCTGGGCAACCGCTTAATCTCAGTATGCCTAACAAAAAAAAAATGTGTCTGTCTGTAACGCAACTGGTACTCATGTAAAAATGCTCCGATACCTTAGGGTCTAATTAGTGTTATATAAAATTAAAAAGATTTTTTTTAAATGGTTTACACATGGCTTCCAGAGTGATTTTAATACGCTATAGCGTCACATGTGCTTAACAGACCTAATAAAAAACTGTCCAGAAATTGTAGCAGAATTACATTTGTATATAATCTTCTTGATCAGACGGATGCTAATGACGTTTTGTATATGCTCATGCCAAACATATCAGTGACAGGAAATTGTACTTGTTCCACGGAACTCAATTTATATAAGTTGACTGTAGTGAAGTAAGTGCATATTGTCAAGAGATAACAGCTTCTATACTTTTATTGTCAAATATGACACCCTCTTGTGCTTTAGTGGTACCATAAATAAGTTTATCAATTGTACAGTAAAATTCTTCATATTAACGGACAATCATTTACAGAACTAATGAAGAAAAGATGTTGAAATTTGAATCAGATCACAGGGCGAGAAGCATGGAAAATGCACATAAGCAATTTCATGGGCCTCCATAGTTTATAATTTAAGTTACTAATATAAGGGTTTTAACTAAGTTAAACAATAAATGTAATTACTAATTACTTACTTGGTACTTTACACATTTGTTTGGTGAAGCTAAACCGTCGTCTATCAAATAATGTATTATTCAGTTGATTAAAGCCATTACAATAAAATTAAATTCCAATTGGCAAACTATTAAAACTCACCAGATTTCATTAATGCTTATGCTTTGCTGCAAAACAGTGAACTCCCACAAGTGTTGATTCTCTAACTTCACCTTCGCTGATGCGCGCCTATTGTGAAAAATATGTTTAACGTCAAAAAAAAAAGGAAAGGAGCTACTACAATACTGTGAGCTGGATGAGGCAAGGCGGGCTTTTTTGACTATCTACACATCTAGTATTGCTCGCTCTAGGGATTTTAATATTCGCCAAATTATCTGAACATCTGACCCTTGCATACCCACAGTCAGGCTTCCTTAATTGACCTTACTTCTAAACTGTTAAAACATGGCAGTAAAAACTACCTTCATAAACTCAGTAAGGGCCTGATTTTGAACTCTGCGGTCTAACCACTGTCCCCCTGTAGCAGCGACCCAAGTACTCTACCAAGTTGACTGTATTTTGCCTGCCGTATTTAGATGCCTGCAGGCTGACTTGTCAACGTGGATAGAGTGTTTCACGCTGCTCTTCAAGCTCACTGCTGCCGATGCGGCAGACTAAAATGCTGGCGAATAGTACTCTGACACCGGTAGGGTGGCAGACTCCCACCGAGCAGATTTCGATTTCACAGTTGTGCTGGCGGTCTCCTAGCAGTGGTTTCCTGACAGAGGGAGACTGTCGCAGTAAACGATCAAGGGCCTCATTTATGAGGCTGTGCGTCACTTTTACGCCGCCGGTGCATCACTTTTTGTGACGCACCAGTGGCGTAAAAAATGCACCTTGTTGCGCCATATCTACAAAGTGACGCATCTAGGTAGATGCGTCACTTTGTAAACCCCTGCGCCACATTATACATGCGCCAGGTATAATGTATGCAAAGGGGGCGTATTGACGCAAGGAAGGGTCATAGAAGTGATGCAGTGAAATCTATGAGATTTCACTGCGTCACTTTTAGGATGCCGTTGCGTCAAAATCTTGCGCCTGCCTCACAGCGGGCGTAAGGCTGAAGCAGGCCCTTTCACATGGGGCTTGCCCCATGTGAAAGGACGCATTGCTGGAGTTGCGTCACTTTTGTGACACACTCCAGCAATGCGTTACTTGAGCACTTACAGATACGTCAGAAATACTGACGTATCTGTAACTCCTTGCGACATGATGCGTCATACATTAAATATGACGCATCAGTAATGTCGCATGGAGTGCGCACTGAGAAGTGACGCATCGCTCTTTCACGCAGCGATGCGTCATTTCTCATAAATGAGGCCCCAAGAACGCACCATCATTGTGGCCATTGGATGCATGCTAGTATAACACACCCGATGTCCATTGGTCAAATGTAAAACACCTGCATACCACACCATAAAACACACTCCATTTCAGACCATTATTTTTTGCCATTCCACTTAACCACAACATTGTCTAGCAGAACTTTAGCCAGTTAAGTGAGGTATTTTGCTGCTTTTCCCTCTTTCTTGTCTCTATTTTATTTCATTTATTTCCTTGTTGTTAATCAACTTAATTTCAGCATATTTCTTTGCACAATGGCAGGGTCCAAAGATCCCCCTTTTTACTGAAGGAGCATTGTCAGTCATGGTGGATGAAATCATAACAGTAGGGCCACAAATATTTCGACCACAAATCCAAAATACACCCATATCGCAGAAAAGGCAAACATGTGCCCGAATAGTTTACACTCTGACCCCCCCCCTCGTTGCCTGCATTCTTGCAATGGGCTAAACAGAGCTTGATGGACAGTTGAGGGGCCAATGGCAGTAAAAAAGGGTAAGTACTTGTCAGATATTACATGACTAATTTTTTGTTACAGCCAGGATTTCCCCCATCAACATTAAGGGTGACCCAATGCACAAGAAGAGTTCTTGAAGGTGTACGTTTTGCACAATGGGTATGATGATGTGATTTGTTAATTGATTCCTGTTCACAAGCAAAGGACTGTTATAAATCTTGTTCATTGATGTCAAGAGGGACAGCTGTTCCAAACAGGCCAATAGTTTTTATTGTGTCAGGTGGGATGCCCCTTCCGGGTGCGGATGAGGTAATGGTAGCCTTATTACATGTCACATGGCATAATAGGCACTTATGATACAGTGGGTGTACCAAACATCAATTTGGAAAGTTGGGATTCTACACAAACAAGAGGGTGCATGTGATCCTAAATGACTAGTGACATCAGAATGAATGACTACACTTCTGAAGAAAACATATCCAAATTGTGTCTAGCATCAGAAACACAGTTTCATACATGTTAAAAGTGACAGATTTAAATAATGTCTTACTCCTTCACATATGCTGTATAAGCCAGTCTGTTTTTGGGCAAATAATTGTGAAAGTCATACAATTATTCTTGTAGACAGGGATGTGTACACATTGGTGGCAGAGTAACACAAACCAAAAACCATTTCTCAATCTCCTTTGTTACCCCCAAATATTAACTCAATGATGAAGAAAAATGGATAAAGTAAAGGGATTTTGGAAGTTTGAATGTTCCATCACATATATGTAGGAGTATTCCATCAGAAAAACTCAGACTCATGCCCAACTCATGACTTATTAGACAAATGTAAAAATGCCACAAGGTGTAATATGTTGCATATTGTGATCTACATTTGAATCTTTGTAAATATGTATATATGAATCAGTATATGTAATAATTACTGTGAGATTTTACCAGTGTTTGCCTACAGTGAAATGAAGGCCAGCACATTTTGTGAAACAACTTCAAAATGGTAATAAAACTTCAAATAAATGGAGATATGTGAAAATATTTTTGGTGCTTACGGAGTGATTTTGATATGTGTTCAAGGCTTATGTACTTACTTATGCTGGAGAAGTAATTTATCGATCCTCCCAAATATATTGTTCTTAATGTCTTTGACAGCATACATATATAATTAATCAGATATAGAGATTGGGACACCCCGCGACATGGCACAGTGTATTGTGAGAAATGGTCTATGGGATGGTAAATCCAGAAAATAGCTCCTAATCATTAATGTATGTCTCAACCACAAAGGGGCCCCGAAATTGGAAAACACTAAACAGATAATTATGCACAACAATTTGGACCTGATCATCACTGGGGACTTTAATCTTCACCATCTGGGTCCAGATAACGATCAAGGCAGACCTGCTGAAAGAGCATTCAATACGTTTCTAAGCTTCTTTGGACTAATCTTAGTTCAAGCCTGGATTGTGCAACATAGTCCCAAGGAATCAAAACTCTTGACCTTCAACAATCGAGCAACAGTTGACTATACCTTCATCAGGTTTGAAAGTCCCTCGGTTGCCGATTTGCCGAATCGAAATGTCAATGCTACCCCCTAACGCACCTGGACCAATTCCCCTTTCCCATTAACCCTTGTTTACAGCCTTAAGTAAACTCTCCTTACACCTTTAGAAACTATAATTCAAATGAATAATTTGCATGTGGCCAGGTTGCATCTAACTGTTTATTGGATATCAGTTTTGTACAGTCTTGTAAATATATGCCCTTTACTTTTCTACACACTTTGAGCTCTCTTGACTTCTATATATACACTTGAGCACTCTTTCTTACACGTTCCCTAGAACATTTTACTACCTTCTTCACCCTCTAATGATTGTTCCTTTAAATGACTAGATATATATATTGTAATAATACTTAGTGGTTTATCTGCACATCTGTTTGTTTTAATTATTTTCACAATTGACAGACGTTTGTGAGCTGATTAATGTAAGCTCAAATAAGTTGATAATTCTGTTAATCTAACTCTTCCTTGAATAACTGGTCCAGGACCATTGTTTCTTTATGATAACATTCGTTTTAAGGCAGCTTGCACAAAATCTTTAAAGGCAAAGTAATCATGCAGGTGTGTTTCTTTAACTTTTTTAAACATCAACATTACAGGCATATACATTGCACATTGATATTCTATTGCTTGTAAGAGAGATTTATAAATGCATGAGTCCAGTGCAAATCTTAAGAGACAAGTCAATAAGTAACAGGCAAAAGTGAAGCTTACCATCGATTCAGTCCATAACGGTGTTGGTTTTGTTCGTCATCAAGCAGCAATACTTTGAAGATCCGATTTATGTTGTTACTGGAAGTATGAAAGTGATAAAAGGTGAGTTTCTATCTCATATCCCTTCCATTTCTCTGACTTAGGTGTGGAGCTTTTACCATCACAGTCACATCGGTAGAAAGACACATCGTGATTGGTCCAGCAGGAAAACTGGATGTCCTCCCACCGATAGCCTCTTTTGCCTATACCGCTGTCAATACAGTCAAGATTTGCTGGTGGTGGCGGAGGGACCATGGTGGTCTTTCGTTTATGGACCCACTAGCATTTAAATGGGGTAGGCGGACCGCCAACCCAGCTGGCAGGAAGATTGCAGAAAAAGCCCCAGCAGGACTCAATGCTAAGATCTAAAGAAGGCCCTAAATTAGGACAAATCCAGATAACATGTGATACTGATTCAATACATTATCCACATCCTAAACAGAACTAGGCTTGGGTGGTAATCTCCACTCCGCTCACAGAGTTTGCATTGTTATGGCACATTCCTACAGGAGGTGGAGCACAGAGTTCCTGATTTTCACCTTCCAGGTGTGAAGTGGATTTTTTTACATTCACGTGCTCGAGATTTGTTTTGGCGCTTACTCACGAGTGCCACAATACTCTTGGGCTGCTAGCGAACATGCGCCAGTCCTAATGCCTGATCGCATGGGTTCCGACCTCGATGGCGCCAATGTAGTGTGGATTGCAGTCACAAATGCACCTCTCGAGTAGCTTTTGTGCTCAAGAAACAAACAAAGAAGCTTTCTGCATGGATTTTCTTCTCCAACTGACCGTTGGAGTTATTTTTTTGTGCAAGAAGCTTTTTTTTTTCAGGAGGATAGAAGTGCCCCATAGACTCCAACTTGCTGTTCCTCTCCAGCAGGCTCCTCCCAGTGCTTGTCCATCACCTGGTCACTTTTTATTTGGATTTGGAACTGGAAGCATCACTCTCTTTGCCTGCTGCATATTTACCATTGGTTTTAAAAACTTTGCATTTGAGATTTTACAAGTAAGTTCAAAACACTTGTATAAGGGTGTTTTTGTTTATTTAGGGCTTGGATGGATTTGCATTAAATTAAAAACATTGCCTTTGTTTTGTGTTTCACATTGTTTTGTGTACAAAAAGTGTACAAGTGGGGTAATATTTGATGCCTTGGAGGAGGTGTTTCGTAAAAAATGTATAGCTCAAAATATTTTAATTTTTAGCATTGCAGAGTTAATGGTAGTGTTTTCTTCAGTGTTACCATGCCTCTTTTTCTGTGCAGTGTGTGTATGAGTGTGTGTGCGAGACATAGGCCACCAGTGATTTGTCTTTGTTCTCCATGCCATGTGGCCGGGGGTCATATTGTAGAGCCTGTGTCCATAGCCCTGAATGTGTTCTCTTTGTTACCCATGCCTCCTTGCTTGCTGTTGTTTGAACACACCAGTGCATTGACCTGCCACACACTCACACCACTGAGCCTGTCGCTTCGCATGACTCGAGAAGTAAAAAAATGTACCTGATGTGGGTCTTGTCAAAAATCACATTTTTATTAACTGATACTGAGAGAAGAATATGTGACTAGAAGCGATTATAGAGACTTATGTTTTGAAGCTCCAGTCACTGTGTAGATTAGGCTATACTGGTCCTGAGCAGGAGCCACTAGATAATTTACATGATTGAATTAGGCTTGAAGCATGTTGACCTACAGCTATCATGGATAATTATTTCTAATATACAGCACCACTGATTTTAATATAGAGAGTAGGACTCAATCATTAAAATAGTTTTGAAGAGGATCCCATGCAGTACTTTTCGCCTTTGGACACATTCACTTAAAACGCCATTCTACACTTATACCCACACACCTGCACTTCACCAAACAGCTTTTGGGTGCCTAACGGGCATTGCAGCGCCAGCCCAACATAGAGCAAAAGACCAATGATGAAACATAACACCTATTCAGGTGTGTGAGGGCATTTGTTCCTACAGAGTGATACACTCATCTGACCTGTGTAGACAACTCTCTTGATTAGGAACTGCAGACCATTTCGAAATATAACTAGTTGTTGGTAGCAAGTAGGCTGGACCTTGATGCCTTCCAAGTCGCTATATTTTGATACATATGACAAGCCCAAAAGTGATGGACATTCGCAAAGAGAATGCAGATGCACCACCTCATTTTGCATTTAAATATTTGATAACTTGGGTCTTGGTGCAGAAGGACTGTTTGCAATGGGCTATGTGATTTATTGAGGTGTAACTTAATTTAAACCACAAATGGATTACAAACTTGGTGGGGGGATGTGATGAAAGCAACACCAACTCACTGCAGGATTTTCTATTACCTAAGCAATAGCCCACCCTGGCTCCATTTACCTACCCGCAAATATAAATGATCCATATTTTAGATATAGAAGAACATCAGTCGTCATTATCATCATTCAAGCCTTGTGCTGCATACATGCTTGACCATGTCTTGAGGATTTCATTTTGATTACATACTAGCATCCCATTGCTAGGAAGAAGTTGCTATTCATTGTTACTTTGTCACTATCAGTTATTCTTTGTTGTGTCATGTAGTAGTCTGGTGTCAATATTTGTGAAACTATGATATAATGTATAACCCACTAACTGAGTGTTTTTATTTACATACAGTTGCCTCCGATGGATAATCCTTCTGATTAATCCTACAGTTGGAGCTCACCTGGGTGGGGGTGGTAGTGGTACCTCGCTTGTGAAGTTATGATGCCTTCACTGCTATTGCTTCATCCATATTCAGGAAAGTGAACTTTGGAGGAAAGTGAAATAATTAAGTTACTAAGTAAGCACGTAACTGCTACTACATAAGAAATAATGTCTTTAGGGTGTGGTAGCCATTTTAGATCATGGCAGTATCCCCCTGAATGGTCAAGATTGTTACAGAGGCATATAACTAACTATAACCATCAGGTATATAGTTTTATAAAGCAGAGTAGAAAGAAACACGCTGCATATCTAAAAAGGCAGCAGTGCAAAGCAAAAGTAAAACACAACAAATAAACTACTTCAAGCATAGATCATGAAGAAATAAAATGTTATCCTTCATTTTTTACAACAAAAGAAACCTCTCCACCCACAACAGGCCCACCCCTCTCCCCTAGCAAACTGACAAATCCCCACTACACAACCAATGGCCAAATGGCCAACAAATCACAAAACCCAGTCCCAAGTCTCTTTCCACTCTCTCCAGACACAAGTCCCTCCAACCAAAACAAAAACATTTAAGAAGGGCTGAAAGAGGGCATTGTTAGTTTGGGTCCAGAGCTGGTCTAGGCTACACTCTATCCTGTCCACTTGTCTCTCCATACACCTCTCCATGTGGCCCAGCTGCTGCAGGGTGGGCCGCAAAAATGTCCTTTCAGAGTGGAGGGAGCAGCAGCAGTTCAAGTCAAGGCCCCTGATAGCTGACAGTGGCACCGGCAATGGAATGGTTGGGAGGGTGGAGGCTGTGGCTGACTGGCTGCACTATTCCCTCTCACCTTCTTCATCCACCTGCACCACCAGCTACTGATACTTCAGCTGGATAGTGTTGAGCCTCTGCCTGTTTGGTGCTTCAGGTGGACCAGCAGTAATGCTCTGGTGGCAATCCAGTAGCAACCAGTAGCTATATTGTGAGAAACAAAAAAAAAAAGACAACTTCTAAATGATGCTCTGTGCCAACAATTATTTAAAATTAGTGGGTGGCACAGTAGCAGTACATTGCTGTTCCCCTAGTGCCATTGGAATTTGATATAATTATGATTAGGAGAGTCACAAGGCCAATTTTATATCGCTTCCCACACATGCCACGCATAAAAAAGGCTTTTCTAGTAACTAAACAGACACTTTGAGTGGACACAAATACAAATATTTACTCATCATTAAGGAGTAAGGCACCATGCACCATGGAGTACAAGTTGTGTTGTGCTAAATTAATGGAGGCATGCTAGCCAGTGTGTTGGGTACTTTGCTACTGTATACAGCTGGGGCAGCTGCAGTTGACGATGATCTATTATTAATTCCAATGGGCCTGCCCTTCTCCAATTGCGTTTCACTTTTACCCTGACTCCAAATAAGCAGGTGAATAATAAAAGAGTTACTACATCACACGCCTCATGTATAAATTGTGGATATTATGCTTTCTGCCTTAAGTAGATGTTAGGGGAAAAATTCACTGCACTGCAGGGAAAGGAACAGGCTATATAGATTGAATTTGGCACCTTTGTCACAGTGTATCCCATATGCCACACTTGAAATCAAAAGAAGACACCTAGTCCCATTTTACTGGTTTCGCCAACAACAAAAAATTATTTCGAATAAATTCATTTGCGGGCCAGTAAGTAAAGGAAAGGAAACTTGTCTTACTCTACTGCAGGGTAAGGTAAAGATATTAGGCAGGTAGGTGGAGCTTTTGATATAGAATAGAGGGTTGTCACTAATCATCGATTTCTCATGTGACTATTTAGCTTTAGCTTATTCAGTCACTGTGGTCAATGAAAGTTGAAAGGGAAAAATCTGAACAGGTGTAAAATAAATCAGGTATGGAAAACCATGAAATATATTTTGGAATCACTTCACATGGCCATAAAATGTGGCACATGCTAAGAATGGATGTTTACATTTGTAGGTTGACTGGGACAGAAGTACTTAGGAAAGAATAAGGATTGCATTACCAAGAAGAAATTGAGTGGATCAAGGGAGACTCACCCTGACTGTTCGGTTTGCAATGCATTGAAAACTTTGTAAATGCTGTATTAACTGAAGCAGATGCACATTGCACAGCCTAAACGGCAGTCACAAAATTTAACCATGCTACACTTCAATCATAGGTGGCGAAATGCCATGGACAGGGAGGAGGATGATGAATGATGATGGGTGGGATACACATCTGCGTGCTTAACAGATACAGTGAGTCAAGGGAGTAGAACAAACATTTTAACAATACCCACCACTTTTAAGCATAGCTTTGATAGCCATTAAACAAAGTAAGCAAAGTAGATGAGCAGCATGCCCCTATCCTGAAGAGCTCCCTTGCTCATTCATCCAAGCAATCTAAATATTCATTCATCCTTTGATTCTTCTATATTCACCCATAGCCACTATAATTTGTTATACTTTCTCTCATCCAGTCTTTTACCATAATTTCCATTCCATTACCCCTCCATTCAGTATCCACACTTTCTTTCTACTATCCTTTCACCCATCCATCCCTTTACCCAATACATACCAACACACCCTTTTACCCACCCACACATTCTTTGACACATATAGCATTTCACCAATCCTTTCTTTTAACCTTTCTTTCTTTCCCATTTCCTCAAACCATCATTTTGGTATTCATTATGTGAGCTTTTGCTGAGTTGCAGATAGAAGAGGCCATAACTCAACCATCGCTGCAAATGGTAAATGGGGGTTTGTGATCAATAAACAGGACAACACCCTCGTAGCTAATAAATATAATGGTAATTATCAATAAGCAAGCAATGTGACTTATCACCTCCCGCCTTGCCTCCGCTTCGCTACCTCCAACTGGCTCTCCTCTTCTTGCATCAGCACTTGCACTGGCTGCACTTGTGGTCTGTGTGGCTAGAAAAACACATTAGGCCAGATACATCTCCCCCAAAAAAATACAACTGCAATTCATCACTTCAGTGTGGCTAGCACTGTAGTATCTCCTAACAAAAATATCACGCTGGGCAAAGCCAGGCAGTGAAGCTAATTAAAAAACTTTTCATAATAGAGAGGCATAGCTATAGCCTATGATGATCATTATAACTCTGAGTCATGGAAGCAGAATTAAGGGGTGGAATAATGGTAGAGGAAAGCAATATGGTGTTGGTTGGCAAATGTTATAAGACCTCCTTCGCCCAGTCAAGGATATCAACCTATCGGGGTGTTAACAGCTGGACGGTGCGCCAAACCAGGCTGGTGAGCTGCACAAACTGGCAAATGCCTCCCCCAGCGCAGCCAACACTCGTGCAAGGGGTACCCACTGCTAGGCCTGTCCCCTGCTTCCACCATGGAGGGGAGGTGGCATTGCACAAAAATCCCATTGCTGCCATCTCCACCTCAATAAAGATAGACCGGGGCTGCACACCTGGGCAGCGCTGCCATCCGCCGGGTAGGCGGCTGTTCAGGGGCTGAGGTTGCCGCTACCCTATTCTGACAGGGCACTGGGTGGTGGGGAAAGAAAAAAAAACGGGAGCAGGAAGGAAAAAAGGAAGGAAGTAATAAAGGTGGAAAGCAAGGAAAGGAAAAACTAAAGTAAAGGAAAAATTAAAAAAGTAAAAAGTCATGAAAAAACGCAAAATACAAACACACACTAATATAAAAAATAAAAATGTGGCGTAGAATAATTAAGAGGGTGGAGGATTGAAAGGATTAACAGGGAATTCAAAAATAGGCCCAGCACCATGAACAGAACAGAGAAAACAAGATGGCAGCCCCATACGAACCATGTGATACCATTCGCACGTGATTTTGAATGTGTGGATGCACTCTGTATTGCATTTGAGGTAAAACACAACACAAATGGGTGTGCTGGAAAACTCCACCCAATCACAGAACTCCGTGTAGCTTGGCAGAGTTCTTCGGCCACTCTGCAGAGTTTCATGTGGCGCTACACCGCAATTTCGCCCAGGCCTACTTCCAAGTGGAATGATTTTTCCATAAGCCTAAATTTTTCAGTGAAAACAAAACAAACCTCAGTCTTATATATTTTGTCCTGAACAATTGGTTCATATTCATGGAAAGATAGGTTTGTGGAGAGAGCAAAACTTATGATATAAATAAGAGATATGCACTTGAAAGTTTTTCGCAATCATCAATGTTTTTCTTAAATTAGGTGATCATTACCACAAACATTGGGCCCGATTCATAGAACTAACAAGGCAAAATCCTAAATGTACTACTTTTGGTATTCACAGTAGGCATTTAGTAGTCTTAAATTAGGAGTTTGTCTTAAATTGGGATTTTGTCCTAAATTAGGATTTTGTCCTAAATTAGGATTTTGTTTTAAGTTCGGATTTTGATCTAAGTTAGGATTTTGTCTTAAGTTAGGATTTTGTCCTAACCAGCATTCTGGTGCACAGCAAGAGCAAGAGCGGGCATCAAATACAGGGCTAAGGACACCATGCAGAGCGGGAGAGAATAACACCTCAATCTCTAATGTGCGGAGCATTCACCAATCCACCATTAGCGCAGCAGGGCCGAGCACAAGTAGAGAAGTCTTGAGGGGGGAAGAGTGTCCAGTGGGCAGGATGGTACCAGTTGCCCTGCCAACTATACACCTCCCACCAGCATCTTCCCCTATGTAATCATTTTGACAGGGGTCCCACCTCTCAATAACACCCAGAGGGAGTCACAGCTAGAACTCAGGAATAAGAGTTTATTCTGGCTAGCAAAGCACAGGCAGTTTCCTGATGGAAGGGCTGGAGAAATCTTAACGGCGTGGAGAGTAGATTGGGTGGGACCCAGTAAAACACCAAACCAAAGGGATTCTGTGGTTATTAGTAAAAAAAAAACAGGCCCTTCCCATGTTTCTAAATTATAAAACTTGCCCTACAGTGCCCCACACAGAGGTGAGAGCTCTTCTTGATTATTTTTTTTCCCACTGTCTTAATCCTGGTAGGGCAAACGTAATTTCGGGGCATGATAGGCACTCGATCGAAAACCAGAATCTCAGCCACAGATACCCTCCCACTAGACCTCTGTTTTTAAATTTGCCCGCAAATAACCGCTACGGGGCATTGGAAGAAGTGGATTGACCATCAGGGAAAGGGCGCCTGGGCTATCCAAAGAGTACCCCAATGTACACGAGAGGACGAGTGAAGCTAGACCATGGGAGTATAAAGTGGTCCAACTCAGTGGAGACAGGAACAGGGGCTCATGTTTCAGCTACCCTGCAGGCAAGCAAGGCCTGTGAGTGCCCTTGCTACCTACCAGGGTCTGCATCCCCCAATCTTTCTGCCCCTTCTAAAAACATCATACAGGGGGTAAACCCTCCAAGCACAGTCACACCCTGTAACGATTTCCCATGAGGAAACTCACACCTAAGTAGTGAGTTCAAAATCCTCTCTTGGAATGTGGCTGGCATCAAGGGTAAACTCTCTTGCCCTGAATGGGGACTTTTTGTGCATCAGTTTGACATTGTTTGTTTCAGGAAACATGGGCAAGTGATGAATGCACAAGGGTTGAATTTGCGACATTTAGCATTCCAGCTGTTACCAGAGAGAGGGGCAGACCATCTGAGGCACTATCTATCTGGGCTGGCTCACATATGGGTTGCTCAGCTAGTCCCCTGATCACCTCCTCCAATGATATTCAATGTGTTATGCTTAGTTTTCCCACCAAGCTGAAGTTTTCCATTATTTACGTCTACTCCAGGCCCGTAAGCTTATGCAAGGAATCAAGAACCCTTGAAGATCTAAAATACTTTATTCCTACTGTCCCGTCGAACACGAGGTTAATAGTGGGGGGCGCATTTGATTGTCAATTTGAGCCCCTTTCTGGCACTCATGATTTGATTACCAATGAGGAGGACCTTCTTTGGGCTATTCCGGACCCACAAATTCAACCAGTTAAGTCCTGGTCCCCCCTGGTACTCAAAATAAATGAAACTTTTTTTAAACCACTCACTGAGGGCATGCAATTGTCGTACAACCTCTGACAGGCCGGGTAAATCAACATTTAATAGAGTTGGCCAAACCTCTCTTCTGGACTATGTTTTAGTGGAGTCCAGATCATGGCATAGGGTCCTTGATTTTGCTGTTGTACCACGACATGATAGTGACCATAATGCCCTGCCATTGACATTGAAGGTGCTGGATTCTGGTATTCCTTCTGCTAGTAATCCCCCCTGGAGAACAGGTTATTACTTTCCAACAACAGACAAAGAATTAAGTTGGGGGTAATAAAACAATTACCTGAGAAGCTGGGTGCTCTTTATGAAGTAGTAATACCAGCTTTGCAAGAACTTAGCAGCATCTCTTCCGACTGGGGCAACCTAGCTTACATCAATCAGGTAGGAGAACTCCATATGAGTTTGGAAACTCAACTAAATGACATATGTAACCCAATAGTACGCCCCAAAAAAACTAAAATGGTAACCCAGACGTGATTTGAGGATTATTGCCACAAGGCAAAACGGGCATTGATAGCGGCCATCAAAGCAAAAAACAAGCTTTTAACCAAAACTAGGAGGGTATTATATAAAGAGGCTGTCAGCCAAGCGAAGCAGTCCTGGGAAGCAAATAAATGGGAGGACATTAAAACCGCCCTACTGAATCGAGACATGAAGACATTTTGGGCCATATTTAGAACAGGTAGTAGGGAGGGATCCCCAGCAATTAACTGAATATTTCAGCAGAAAAGTGGGCTGATCACTTCCGGGTGCTATATACAACGGAAACCGAAACTGGTTCACATTGTAGTAACCACACTGCCACCCAAGGGGTCTTGGGTGTTGATGCCTGCCTGGCAGTGGGTTCAACTACTCCCTTACCTAGGCATGCCGACAAGGTGCCTGTTGGGATAACCCTCCTTGAGGTCACCAAGGAAATTGAGAAGCTTCTAGCACACAAAGCACCTGGACTAGACAGGCTACCAGGAGATTTGTTTCCAGAAGGACCAACTATCTTGGGTCCCTATTTGTGCTTACTATTCGGCGCCATAATGAATGGTATGCCGATCCTTGACACATGGGCAGGGGTAGAATTTGTCGCAGTCTTTACAAAGGGCTCTCCATTACTCCCTGCAAAGTATAGACCGATCAGTCTGATCGATGTCACTCAAAAACTGTTTGCACGAGTACTCTTAGACCGAATCCAGGGGTGGATGCAAGAGAATGACGTTATAAGCCCCTAACATGCCGGATTCAGGAAGAACACTTCCACCGTGAACCAAATATATAGACTCAAACTTATAGTCTGGAAAACGGTGTCAATGGAGGGTGGCAACCTCTATTTGATTTTCGTGGACCTGAAAACGGCCTTTGATTTGGTGCCCAGAGCCAATTTATGGGGGGAACTCAGAGAACTGGGGATTCCCTCTTACTTGTTAGGCATGCCTGTTAAGCTACATGAGGCCAACTATGCCCGAGTTGGCAGAGGAGTAAAGCAGGGCTGTGTGCTTGCACCAACCCTGTTTTGCCTCTATGTCAACACACTTATTGCCCAACTTACAGAGGTCAAGGATAATGATGCCCCCAAGCTATCAAACTCAAAGTTTTCAGCATTGAAGTTTGCAGATGACACCCTTTTGATGTCCAGGTCGCCGAAGGGACTCCAGAGGATCATGGATAGTTTTGTCATCTTCTGTAATAACAGGGGCTTGGAGATTAACACCATGAAAACTAAATTTATGGTAGTAAATCCAGCCAAGAAAGCAGCGCAAATCCCCACCTAAATTGCATAGCACTGGAAAGGGTTTCTGTATTTGACTATTTGGGGGTCACGCTCAATGAAAACATGGACTGGGGGCCTCAAATAGCCAATGCCAAGCTCAAATTAGCACCGACCTCCGGGGGGGTAGCAAAATTGTCTAGGGAATCGACCCTCAAACCTATTGGCCCTGTTAGTGAAATTCATAGGGCACAAGCAAGGGGCGCCACGTTGTATGGGGCGGAACTCTGGGGTCACTGTTCTTCTACCCCTCTAATTAAAATTGAGAACTGTTTTCTAAGACAAATTCTGAGCCTCCTGCTCAGTACCCCACAAACCCCATTGCGACTAGATCTAGGTATAAGGCCAATTGCAGATGAGGTTGCTTTACAACCCTTAACCTTCTGGTGTGGGATGTGGGTGACCCCGGAACTGGTAGAGTACCAGGTAGAAATTAAAGAGCTACTAGGTCTCCCAGGGGTAGAAAAAAAATAGCTTGGTTTGCACATATGTGCAAGGATAGGTAAACCAACCCTCCAGAGTAATCTCGAAGAAACTTGCTCCACTGTCTCACGAGCTGAGAAATTCCTGAATCCACTAATTGGAAACCATTTATGGAAATCCGAACTTAGGTGTTCTGACAGTAGAATTTCTCACTGTAAAAGATGAGTATAAATTAGAACAATTTTTGGATGATATTCTACCGTTCTTAGCAAGAAAATTATACCTCCAGTTCAGATTCAGCACCCTTCCCCTCCGGGCCTTTACTTCCAAATGGTCTGGACTGGCTCAATGTGGGTGCCCAGCATGCAATCATCAGGAGGAGTCAGAGTTGCATGTACTGTTCTTTTGCCCTGGGTATAAAGTGGCTAGGAAGTGTTGGCTTATTCAGATGTGTCGGAGATTGGGGTTCCTGCAATGCAAGGTGGCATTTAGAGTTTTGAAGCACAACAACTCTAAACCCATTGTCTTTTCTGTTTCTCGGTTTTTAAATGCAATGTGGCGCAGGCGATTGGCATTCTTGGAAGAAGAAAAAATGTAAAGTTATATAACAACAATACCCCAAGCTACTAGCGGGTAGATTATTTTATAGTTGTATTAATGGAGAGAGGAAAATAACTTTTTTAATTCCTATTGATGGCTTTTATACTTGTTATCATGAAATGATGGTTTTTAATCAAGGTGCATTATGTTCAATCCTCTCCAGTTTTATTTATTGTACTGGTTCTGGCAGTTTTTATGTACACTAGTTGATCCTCTTAATTAATTGATTTGCCTGCTTGTATTTTATTGTGCATTTTCTATTTTCCTTCTTCTGCCATTTGCCCTTGATCTCTTAGATGTTGTATTTTAATTATTATATTTGTGTCTGGTGTTTTAACTCCATATTGTTATGTCTTTGATGGTAATGTATGTTTACTTTTATGGTCTTATTGACCGAAATAAAGGTCTTTAAATTGAATTGATTTTGTCTTAAGTTAGGATTTTGACTTAAAATAGGATTTTGTTCTTAGTTAGGATTTTTTCTTAAGTTACATTTTTGTCTTAAATTAGGATTTTGTTTTAAGTTAGGATTTTGTCTTAAGATACACTTAAGTTTAGCTTAAGTTTGTCTTAAGTTTACCTTAAGACAAAATCTTACCTTAAGACAAAATCCTAATTTAGGGCAAAAATGTAACTATATTGAATATTTCTACAATGGAAACTGGCGGTCATTGATACAGTTCAAAATGAAAAAGGCACTGAGCCAGAATCTAATGAGCGTGTAAAGCACAGCAAAAGATTAAATGATGTTAAGATATTTCCACTCAATTAGTAAACACACTCAAAATGTCATTTATATCGACATACATAATATACTGGTACTATACTATATAAATAATCAATTACAAGGATGTGATGCAAGCCAGATCATTAAAAACTGTTACATTTGAATAAAGAAAAACACTGTAACCAGATATAAAATATATGTCCCATAATGCCTCATAATGGGCTAATGAACTATAAAAAGAGGAAAGAGAAGATGGACTCATGTAACCGTGAAAAAGACCATTTCTTGGTCAAAACGTTGGTAATGGTGGTGGTGGTAATTGTGCTATGAAATACTCCTGGAGTGCGGTGCAGTTTTTGGTGGAAAAGAGTTTTGATTAAAAAAAAACAGGGACCATAGGTTTCAGGCACGTTACGGTCGGAAATTAGCATTTAAAACACCTTAGAAATTCACTGAAAAAAACATAGGTTTCAGGGGTGTTATAGTTAGTTTGACATTTCACTCGTACAAAACCATAGAAATTCCTCCGTTATAGTTAGTTCTGCTAACTATAACTGAAGCCACCAACAATGCACTGCTGATGACATCACATTTTACATCACTCATGACATGGTCAGCGACATCACTGATGACATATCAAATGACATCACTGATGAAATAACTGATGACATCATCCATGGACTGTGTGTTTCTGTAAAGTTTAAATATGTTAATGTTAATGTTAAGGGAAATTTATTGAGCGCACTGTCACCATGAGTTTCCTGGCGCTGATAGGACACTGAGGCTGTGCGAGAGAAGTTTAGTGGGGGTGTGAGTAATGCTTAATATATATGGGGCCACTCATAGGTCATGACTGGCCTATTTTTCTGTAAGGGGGGGGGCTTTGAGGGGTGGTCCTTCGGGTGGGGGAAGGGGAGGGGGAGGAAGGGGGTACACGCAGCACACACAGCACAACTCAGCACACTTTTTAAGTTCTTTTAAAATACTGGCAGGAAAGACAGGACAGCTCTATGATGTTTTCTAATGAGTATGCAGATTGCTTCAATTAATGTTTGTGGACTTAACCATGGCACCTAAAGGCAGCGGGTGGCTGCACTCCGGAGGTCAATGAAGTTAGATCTTGTTTGTATACAGGAGACACACATAGAAGGGATGAAGGGATATCTTTTAGAACAAATGGGCTTCTATCTGTTAGTACATATTAAACAAGGTTCAAAGACTCAGGGAGTGGCTGTACTAGCCAAAGGAAGGGATACAATAGCCAAAAGAAAAAAGGAGGATCAATGGGGGAGATGAGTCCTTATTGATTGTACAATTAAAGGGGAGTCATTTACGATAGTATCAGTATGTGGCTCGACGGAAGATGACCCATATATTTTTGAATTCCCGGACTCTGAATTAGCCCTATGGCGAGAACCTATCATTTGTTGTGGGGACTTTAACATCAATGGGCTCACTGGTTTGGGGACCGAGGCTGGCCGGGTATATACTCGTCATAAAAAAAAGACATGTTGTCCGATAGTTGACCTGGCACACCACAACTCACTAACGGATCTGTGGGCACGGTTGAATCCGGTGGGTACCAGCAGTACATTTTATTCTGCACCACACAAAATCTCTGTGAGACTGGATTATTTTTTTGTGTCACACTCCTTAGCCGCAGGAACTCTGATGGGAAAGCACCCATGGATAATCTCTGATCCCAACCCCCCAGTAGATAGTCTTAAACTTGGGAGGGCCGCTAATTGGACATTTGAAAGGGCACTACTAAAGGATGAGGAATGTATTAAACATATGAATGAGTGGATTAGAGCATATTGGGAGATTAACAGAGGAAGCACCTCCTCAGCCATTGCATGGGATGCATTTAAAGCAGGGGTACGAGGAGAGACTTTGAGCTACACATTATATAGTTAAAAAAAGTAAAAGGGTAGAGTGGAAAAACGTATTAGTGCTTTGTCAGAGGCAGAGGAAGAGCTAATTGTAGCGAATACAGCAGAAGGCGTCTCTGGAGCCAATTCTGCTTAAAATTGTAGCTGGGAAAGCTGAGGCAATAGAGAGTATCATGAGTAAAACGGCAGCTACATATATGGTTAAGAATGAAAGGTGCTACGAATTAAGTGAGAGGATAGGGCACATCTTAGCAAATCGCAAAAGGCAGGAAATGGCGGCAGGGGAAATTAAAGAAGTCGTAGATAATAAGGGAGATTCAGTAACAGATTCCAGGGCAATATGTGAGGTTTTTAGATTCTTTTATGCAGGATTATATAACCAAGACCGGATAAGTGAAGTAGCGGCCATACAAGAGTACCTTAAGGATAATTCAGCTCCGGTTCTCCCTGAGTAGGAGAAGGTAGCTTTTAATCTCCCTAGAACTATTGAGGAGATGACTGTGGCACTAAATAATCTTCCCTCAGGTAAAGCGTCAGGCCTGGATCAGCTCCCAGCCAAGTTTTATAAGGTTTTCCTAGGAGTTTTAAGTAAGGATATACAGGACCCATTTGTGCAGGCACAACAGGCAATCTCAATACCGAGCTCTTGGGGGGGGTGCTGATATTGTAGTAATTGTGAAAAAGGAACCCTCAGGATTGAAGAGGAATTAATTCCCCAACACGCCACAGGACTTGTTTGCACACAGGTCACCTCCGGCCCCGCCCCCTCCCTTCCCCACTGTGCAAACGCCCCCACGTCACGTTTTAAGTTTGTGGATTACATCCCCTTGAATCCTGAGGGTCCCTGGGGTCCAACTAGCCCACCAGGTACCTCCAGTAGGCATCACAGAGATGCATTGCAGAGAGGTGTAAAAAGGGGCGTGGCTTCTGAACCCCTCTCCGCATCGCAGCTCCCTGGCAAATACTGGAGGTTCCTGGTGGGCTAGTTGGCCCCAGGGAACCCCAGTATTCAAGGGGAATTACTTTCCCATCTTACAACCCGCCAGGGGGCGCGTTTGCAGAGTGCTGCAGGGAGGGGGGCAGGGCCTCTAACGCGATGCCGGTCTTTTTTTATTTATTTATTTTTTATAGAAGGGGGCTGTGTGGCCCCCCTTCCTTTTCTATTTTATGGGCCCTGGGGGCCCCATCCCCCAGGGCCTGACCCCCATTAAAAAAAATATTTACAGAAGTTACGGGAATGGGGCCCCCCTCCTGTGGCCAATTCTAGTCCCGGGAACCCCATCCACTGGGGCATGATACATATTTTTTTTATTATGGAGGGGCGCTGCGTGTCCCCCATACTAAGGCCTCTATTGGCCCCGGGGACCAAATCCCCCAGTACCAACCTTTATTTATTTTTTTTATTTATTTTTTCTTTGGGAGTGGGGCGGCGTGGCCCCCCTCCCGGGCCACTTCTGGCCCCAGGGACCCCATCCCCCGGGGCCTGGCCATTGCTTTTGTTTTGGGGGGGGGGTTCGGAGGGGGCTGCGTGGCCCCCTTCTTCAGGCATATTATGGCCCGTGGGACCCCATCCCTGGGGCCGGCCTGCCTTTTAAAAAAAAAAATTGTAGGGGAGTGGGGCTGCGCAACCCCCCTCCCAGGTCCCTTCTGGCCCCAGGGACTCATCCCCAGGGCCGGCACTATCCGTTGGGGACTGTGGGGGGGGTCTCCAATCACCCCACGGTCCCGCAGGCTCCCTACGTCCTGCGGGAGCCGGCATTGCTTTTCCACAAGTGGAGCAGTTGACATTCAGCTCCCCTTATGGAAAAGCAATTCTGCTGTGCTTCATTGAAGCGAGAGCAGCTTTCCCTGCTCTCGCTTTAATGAAGCAAAGCAGAGTTTGCAATGACAGGGCAAAAGCAGCACGGTTCCCGCCCTGTCATTGCAAACAGCAGTGTCCCGGGGGTACCCTAGGATACTGCAGGAGCCGACCCTTGGGGTTGGCGGTCCCCAGGACCATCAAGGGCTCCAGGAGGGGCGCCACACAGCCCACCTACCACCATTTGCAAAGCACCAGGGGTTGGCCGTCCTCGGGTGTGTCGGGGGGCTTGAGCCCCCCCACACGGGAATAATTTTAAAAATAGGAGCATTGGGGGTTGCGGTACCTAGGGGCAGTGGGGGGGCTGTGTGCCCCCCGCAAATTTATTAATAAAAGCCCCGGGGTGGCAGTCCCAGGGACTTGGGGGGCTTGGATGCCCCCATGTAAAACACTCTAAGCCCGAAGGGGGGTGGTAGTCCCCGGGCTGCGGGGGGCCATGTTCCCCCTGCAAATCTTTGTGCAAAGCCCCGGGGTGGAGGTCCCCGAGGCAGTGTAGGGGTATTCCGGCCCACCTACATATTTTCTTTCTGCCCCAGGGATCTGGCCCACCCGCGGGCTTTATTTAAATGAAGCATGGGAGTCCTCCTGCGCATCCCCCAATTTAAAAAAACAACTACCTTTGGGCCCTGTGCGTCGTTGTGGGACCCCCTAAGCAGGCCTAGGGGGTCAGGGTTTCTACCCTGCAACCTTTTCTTGTTTTGTGCCTCAGTTTTTCTGTTTCTTGTGCCTCGGTTTTACCGAGGCACAAGATGGCTGCCAACACTTTCTGGTTTTGGAGTGTTGACAGCCAATTAGCATGAAGCTCATGATCTGGAGGGAGCGCGGATCCACTGTGCCTCTATATATCGATATGATTTTTATTTTTATTTTCTCAGCAACTACTGAATGGATTTATACCATTTAACAAAAAGAGTTCTTTCTGAACCAAGGGCTACCTTTTTGCCAAATTTGGTGTAATTCCGTTCAGCAGTTCGGGTTGTGGCCATGTCTAATACTTCCTATGGAAATTAACATGGAGAAAACATGTTTTGGAACCCCCCTTTTTTCTCCCTTTTGTCTCCAACTGCAAAAACCTATGCAACATAGGTTTTTGCAGTTGCGGACAGTTTATTATAGTTTTTTTTATAACATATGATGAGGCCTCCCTTTTCAGCCACTTGGCTTGAATTTCCTCCTTATTTTTGACTTATAATTTTGAAATCTACACAAATCAGGCACTAGTCCGAATGTATAGGTTGTGGGATGACCTAACGCTACTTTTTTTTTTCACTTGAAAAGACAACTAGTTCCTCAGTGGTACTATCAAGAGACAAGCGTGTAAAGAAACATTAGTGATTTGAGTTACATGTGGGATTCCTCATATGAATGTTTCCAATGCAACTGTATTATACAGGTATGGTTTGAGCGACATGCTTAATGTATTCACCATGGTTATCAAGGGCATTTTGCTCTGACATACAGTAGATGGTAGGATTTTCCACCATATCTATATATGACAAAACATGATGTAGTAACATTTGCCAGTGCAGTGGATCGATATGCATTACTGAAACAGATCTTATCTTTAAGCATAGTCCATTACAGAAAATGTGTTTACTACATAACTAAATGGTACCACTCTAAGATGGCGGCCCAAACTGACTTCACGAGTAGGAGGCAAGATGAAGTACCCTCATCTATGTTTAATGTTTATTTATGCACGTATGAGGTTTGCTGTAACTTTCCTGTGATCAAGACACTTTGCGTGTCGAAACGCGTAGCAGCTTACAGAAATAAAGTTCTGGTATGAGACAAACGGTTTCAGAGAGTGCATCGTGATTAACCGGCTTGGGTTCCTGCCGGTGGATGCAACAGCCGACAACAGGACTGGTCCTGGAAGGACTCGAATTTGGTGCATCATATATATATATATATATATATATATATATATATATATATATATATATATATATATATATATATATATATATATATACCAATCCCCTCCAAGTTCTGAAGGAAGCCAGGACGCTCAGAGTTCGTTGCAGAATGTTTTAATGGCAGTAGAATAAGGTGCGACGCGTTTCGCCGATAAGGCTTGCTCACGCTCGTCAACAACACATAGTCAGCCATTTTTAAATGCTGAAAAACACACCCCCAGTGTACTATAGTGTACTCAGACGTTAACACAAAGTCGCCATCTTATAATATATAAAATACATTGAAAGATATATCCTACAGTGTAATTCATACAAAACAAAGCATCGTATGCGTAAGGGGTTAAACATAAATCTTGCATAGTGTATGCTCAGTAAATCTCAGCCAATGATAAGATATTGGGTTGCAATCCCCTCATGCGCTAGTAAAACCACATAGTCCAGTACAGATTGTTATTGAGTATCCTTCAATCATTATAAGCTAATATACTAAAGATCTTGTGATAGCGAGAGGTCGCGATCACGTGGTTTACTTGGAAACATAATCCCCGCGCTCATTGGCTGCTGTGAATGTGTCTAAAGTAAAACCCCATGCGATTGGATATCGTCGCTAGGCAACGAGGGAAACAACAGTTTGTCACGATAAGGACATGTAGCAGTTATATAGCAACTCAAGCATTGCCCAAGTGGGCAAATGAATAATAGTGTCAGATTACAACATTTATAATATATACAATGATGTTACGATTATAGAGTCCAGATGCGCAGTGAGTGATCATAGATCGCACCATTTCAGTGACAGTTCAAGGTCCTTGCCCAAGTGGGCATTTATGTTGTATTTCCACAAATTGTTCCAAACGAAATAGTATCCAAATCCAATCAACTCATGATATTACGCAATGCCACATAACGTCTGTGAAAGAAAAGGTTTCATGTGTAAGTGAGTGAAATTAAAATAAAAAGATTTAAAATACAGACAGCATATATACAGTACAGTTCATTGTAATGTGTGTATCACTCTTCATGTAAATGTATGGCCAGTTCCTCACTGGTATTCAATCCTACAGGGGCCAGACATTGAAAATCTATAATGTATCTGGATTCAAGTTTTCTCATGGAGAGCTCACAGTTACCACCCCGTACCCCCAGATCCACACAATCAATCACCACCATGCGTAACTTAGTATCATCCTGCATGTGGTGGTCAAAAAAGTGCCTGGCGACGGGATATTGCTTGGTATGATTCCTAATCGCTCTCAGATGTTCTAACACCCTCTTTTTGGCTTCATGTTTGGTACTGCCCACATACCACTTGTTACATGGGCAGATTAACAGATAAATACTGTAGGGGGTGTTGCAGGATAAGCTCTTTTTAATGGTAAATACCCTCGATGTACCCGGTATGATGAGAGATTTACAATTAGTACTGAACCTGCAGGCCTTACATCTCCTACAGCATGTGAATCCATTGGATGTGGCTTGGGTGGGGGGATTGGTGTCTGTCACATAATTGCTACTGAGCTCGTCACGTAATGATCTGCCCTTTCTAAATGTTATCTGGGGGTTATCACCTAGATATTTTTTGAGGTGATCATCCGTATTTAAGACATGCCAGTGTTTCTTAAGTACTTGTCTGACATCATGGGATTGGCCAGAAAAGGTAGTGATGAATCTGATGGTTTCAGTTTGTTCTTGAGGTGGTTTAGGAACTAACAGTTCCTCACGGGATTTACTGCTACTACGTTCTATGGCTTTGGCAATAATTTTATTGCCATAACCTCTTTGTCTGAACCTTTGGCACATGATTGTTTCTTCAGCTTTGTAACTCTCTTGTGTGCTACAGTTTCTCCTGGCACGCAAAAGTTCTCCATAGGGGATACTGTACACGAGGCTTTTGGGATGGCAACTGGATGCTTTCAGAAGGCTGTTCCCTGCTGTACTTTTTCTAAACAGTTTAGTGGTCAGGGTATTGTCGATCACTTCTACTTCTACATCCAAAAACTCCATCTTCTTCTTACTGATGTGTTCAGTCAGAGTTAGATTGAGTGTATTGATATTAAGTTTGTCAACAAAATGTTTCGCCGACTTCTCATCACCATTCCAAATGAAAAAAAAATGCTTGAGTTGCTATATAACTGCTACATGTCCTTATCGTGACAAACTGTTGTTTCCCTCGTTGCCTAGCGACGATATCCAATCGCATGGGGTTTTACTTTAGACACATTCACAGCAGCCAATGAGCGCGGGGATTATGTTTCCAAGTAAACCACGTGATCGCGACCTCTCGCTATCACAAGATCTTTAGTATATTAGCTTATAATGATTGAAGGATACTCAATAACAATCTGTACTGGACTATGTGGTTTTACTAGCGCATGAGGGGATTGCAACCCAATATCTTATCATTGGCTGAGATTTACTGAGCATACACTATGCAAGATTTATGTTTAACCCCTTACGCATACGATGCTTTGTTTTGTATGAATTACACTGTAGGATATATCTTTCAATGTATTTTATATATTATAAGATGGCGACTTTGTGTTAACGTCTGAGTACACTATAGTACACTGGGGGTGTGTTTTTCAGCATTTAAAAATGGCTGACTATGTGTTGTTGACGAGCGTGAGCAAGCCTTATCGGCGAAACGCGTCGCACCTTATTTTACTGCCATTAAAACATTCTGCAACGAACTCTGAGCGTCCTGGCTTCCTTCAGAACTTGGAGGGGATTGGTATATATTTGAGGCCTGTCGGTGGCCTAACCAGGACCGCGCCGAGACAACCCCAAGCATCTACCGGCACTGGAGGAGAGACAGAAATTGACGAAGTGCAGGGGATGACCTTTTGTGTCCATACGCCGTGCGGATTCCGCTGTAACGAACGGCAGTGGGGAGACTATCTTTGAACATTGCATTACGAAGTAAACGTATATGCCCAACGGTGATTTGAAAGGTACCCGAAACCTTGGAGCAGCAGAGCAGCAGAGCAGGACCGGGAAAAGCGTGCCGGCGGCAAGCGACTGGTTGGGAACATCCAGGGGCTCGCATGCTGGCGTGTGGAGTACGGGCTCTCTACCTAACCAACGGAACCACACAGAAGTAGGCGAGCGTGTCGTAGCTTATAAAGGAGACCACAAGCTACACGACACGCACAGAGTGTGTTGCCCAAAGCAATACAAGCATGGCAGGAGATTTGGATTCTCGTCGTAAACAGACAGCTGACAAACTTTTCTTCAATATGGCCAGTACCACAGCAGAACCAACCATGACCCCGACCAGCATTGGCCAAGAAATAACTCTACAAACAAAATTGAGTTTACTTGAGAAACTGCATAAAAAGGAACTATCGAAGTGGTGGGAGGCGGAGTCCCTATCCCGATATATTGAGGTCAAACGAGTACCTAGGGGCCTCAGAATCTTCACCATCCCCACCTATGAGGACCCAGACCCCGACATGATTAACGAATGGTCGGACAACACATCTTCCTGTTCGATAATAATGATGAGAATCTTGGTGAAATACGCCCTTAAGGACCGTGCTAAGCTCCTTGAAGACATAGATAAACTCATGGCAGAAATTGAACCCCTGATGACCAAAGAAGCATTGGAAGACCATCTCAAAAAGCTTAAAGGGAAAATGGATAAATTAGAAGAAGAAATTACTGCCAAAAAACAAAGGAAGTTCATAAGGGATTTTAAAGATTACCAGTCTGGGCGCACCTTGACTTTCCAAAAGAAATACGATCACTTATTCGATAAGAACACGGGGCTAGCACTTACAGGTCAACAGAAATCTGGACCAAGTGCGGAGGTGGTGGAAAGTGACGCATCTGACGGTAACTTATCCGACGCCTCCAATTCTGGAATCCCTCAAGAACCTGCAGCGGCTGTAAAGAAAAGGGTGAATTTTTTAGCTCAATATCAGATGATGAGTCAGAACCGGACAGAGACTTTTCAGGGGGACAAGGGGAATCAAAGAGGTCGAGGACGTGGAAGCAGAGGAGGAACAGGAGGAACAAGAAAGCAAAGAGGAGGAGGATCCAACGTAACAGAAGCTCCAATGGGAATGGCTACAAGGAGCAAGAACACCAAATGAATAAAACAGTGGTGAACCTCTCACGCCATGTGCTAACTGAAGGTGAGAAAGAGATCTTGGCACTTGGCCTTTCTTTCTGTCCATCACAGAATATGAACTTTGCCCAGACTCGCATAGACTTGTTTTTATTTTCCAGAAAACTTAAATTAAAAAAGTGGTTCTGTACCAAAGTGAAGGACCCACCGACCACAGGAGCCAGTAGCTCATTGAGTAACCTTGATGTAAATGATATTCTTTTTCTTGAGGAAATTCATGGTAGCAATGAAAATACGTTTGATGAACCTGAATGGGAAAGTTGGGGTTTGGACTTAGATAACAATCCGGGGTCCACATTTAAGCCCAAGAGTATATTTTTACCGACTATTCAATGTGATTCTATTGATGTGTTCGAACGTGGTGTACTTAAAGATCTTGTGAAGTTGAGATACAAGAAAATCCCTTATAACAACAAGAATCTAACCCAGACACAATTACTAGCCATTGATTCCCTTAAATCAGACAAGGAGATTGTTATAAGACAGTCTGATAAGGGGGGCAATGTGGTGGTACTAGATAAACAGAACTACATCAAGGAAGGCCTTAGACAACTACAGGATACCACCTGTTACTGCATCTGTGACAGGGATGATGTATTAAGATCAATAGGGAAGTTCAGAGATCTATTATTGGAATGGAGAGACAAGGGTTTAATTGAGATGGAGGAATACCAGTATCTATATTGTGCCCATCCCAAAGTCCCAATATTATACCTTCTCCCCAAACTCCACAAAGACCCAGATAATCCACCCGGTCGTCCGATCGTTTCCTCAATAGGATCCTGTCTTGAACATACATCGAAGTACATCGACCACTATTTAAGAACTTTTGTGGTGGGATTACCATCCTATGTTAAAGACACCACCCAATTCCTGAGCTTAATCAATGGCATCCACTGGGAACGTGACTTTACTTTGGTCACTTTAGATGTGTGCAGTTTGTACACAAGTATACAACATGAATATGGGCTACAAGCGGTCAGACACTATCTGAACTCCAGGTCTATTTCCCTGCTATTGCATTCACAAATGCTTCTATCTATGATAGACTTTTGTCTGAACAATAATTTTTTTTATTTCAATGACATCATGTATCGCCAGTCGCAGGGCACGGCCATGGGAACCTGCTTCGCCCCCAGCTATGCGAATCTTTTCATGGGCTGGTGGGAGGAGCAGGTTGTCCAAGAGATGGCGGAATTCACCAATGTGTCCCTGTGGCTGCGATACATTGATGATATTTTTTTCATTTGGAATGGTGATGAGAAGTCGGCGAAACATTTTGTTGACAAACTTAATATCAATACACTCAATCTAACTCTGACTGAACACATCAGTAAGAAGAAGATGGAGTTTTTGGATGTAGAAGTAGAAGTGATCGACAATACCCTGACCACTAAACTGTTTAGAAAAAGTACAGCAGGGAACAGCCTTCTGAAAGCATCCAGTTGCCATCCCAAAAGCCTCGTGTACAGTATCCCCTATGGAGAACTTTTGCGTGCCAGGAGAAACTGTAGCACACAAGAGAGTTACAAAGCTGAAGAAACAATCATGTGCCAAAGGTTCAGACAAAGAGGTTATGGCAATAAAATTATTGCCAAAGCCATAGAACGTAGTAGCAGTAAATCCCGTGAGGAACTGTTAGTTCCTAAACCACCTCAAGAACAAACTGAAACCATCAGATTCATCACTGACCATGTCATGAATGATGTAATATGTGACATCATCAGCAGTGGATTGCGGGTGCGCGATATATAGTTATTGCAACTAACTATATATGCGAATTTCTATGGTTTTGTGTGAGTAAATTAAGGTTTTGTAAATGCTAATTCCTAACTATATATGGTCTATAACCTATAGTTTTTTCAGTGAATTTCAATGGTTTTTTAATAGCAAATATGAAAAGCTGTAAAATGTCAAGTACGTGGTAGGTAAAAATATTTTCGTATTTATGCACGCTGATGTGCTTTGAACGCTGCCCCCCCTCCTCTTTTCTTTTAGGAGTATTCTATCTTTGCAGATAGTGAAGGGTAGGTAACATAAGCCTTTGCCCCCGTTGTAACCCGTCGTGCCTGCTTCCCTTTACATTTGATTGATTGTTATCCAAGCATTTACTGTTTTAGAATTGGGTGCTCTCATGCTGATGCCAGCTTCAATCTGAAACATCCAGAAACACTGTAGACTACCAATTCAATCAGTTCCGGTGGAGCCCCAACGTGACCCGGTAGAGAAGAACTTGCCCTCCCCTCTTTGACTGATTGTTCTTGTTGCCTGTCCCTTCTCTTGTCATTTAACAGAACTTTTTGGACTGCTGAAAGGGGTTGTATTCCGACCGCTGGTTGGTGGAGACATTTTGACTATATTCTGGACCTGCGTTGTTGCGTAATGCGTCATATGACGCGCCGCGTTAGCGCACCCGGAAGTGCTCCGGTGCGCAAGGCGCAGCTTCCCGGAAACGATCCAGAGCGCGGCGCGCAGCGCGTAACGTAAGCATAACAGGTCATGTGACTTGTTAATAAAACTTTTCATTGGTTCATTTTACTTTTGTTATTCTAATGATGAAAGGCTTGGTTATATGACCTAAAAATAACGCTTTTCATTGCTTTCGAACATGTTTTTTTTTCCCAAATGATGAAAGCCCCACCTTTTTTTTCTCACTCGGACTTGTAAAGCAAAGGACCCAGATGCATTTACAGTTTATCACTAACAATGTTCCAGGCTAATGTATTTTACCCGGGAAATTTACAACTGTCCTGCAAGTAAAATATTCCTTTTTCGAGAAAAAGGGCGTTTCTTCATCCCATGAGGGAGCCGTTGAGCAAGAGAGGCTCGGCCTGCTGTCTTAATCGCTGATAGGCATGAATATCAGATTCCTATCGATCACTTTATGTTGCAGGAGTAGAAAACACAACAGCCCTTCACCATTTTTCTTTACTGCGTTCCTGCGTATTATACCTTTTAACAGTCATGTAATTGGACTGCTTTATTTCACTTGCCTTTTACTGATTCGAAAACAGTGGCTATTATTCAAAACTTTACCAATGTAGGTACTACTACCATGTTTTTTTTAAAAAACCTTTATTGTGAAAATGTCAGTATACAAATACGGGCCTATAACCACGTGGGCCGGCCACGGAGCAAACTGGAATCGTATATGATGAGGGCACATTTACACTGTAGAAGAACGTAACGGGCGACCCATTAGATTGCAAGAACTAAGGTGTCTATCATTTACGGAATCGGTGGACGTACATTTTATAATTAAAGTACGACAGGGCCAGTTACAATAAAATTATCTAGATATACATTTGCGGGCAAGTACCATGGGTGACGTTAATTCGAACTTTCAATAGTACAGTAATCAATAACACATCAGAACTTAATATCAATAGGGATGTCAAAATGTTCAATCAATTCTCGTCCCTGCTCGCCATGTGCTTCAAAACTGCATACGTATCTCGTGATATCAAGGTTGGGCAACCAGTACACAATAAGGAGTTACGAGTCCCATTTATACCGGCGCCATTTTGGGCGCCGCCGGGCAGGTCCAGGATATAGTCAAACATAACAAATGAGGCTGACGTCTCTGAAGCAGTTGACGCACAGCAGGACATAGCAAATAAACATGAAGTCTCTGAAGCTGTTAACTCACTGCAGGACAAAACAAGTGAACCTGAAACCTCTGGAATAATTGTCGCTCAGAAGAACAACACACAAAACTCTGTAGTGTCTGAGGAAAGTAAAACAGAGAAGGGCACTGTAGTTTCAGACACACTTAACACTAATGACTTAACAAAGATATCGTCTGTCTATGAAGCAGCTGTCATGTTCACAGAATTGACAAAGAAGTGTGCAGACACCAATGCTATTAAGAAACACAAGGAAATCCCTAACGCATCTGCATTCTCGGAAGAGGTTGACACAGATGACATCTTAAGGAACAAAGAAAGACAAATTAAGGATGAGGAAGTTGTCACTTTAGTTTTTTCATCAGCTAGCGACAGCAACAAACACATTGTAATGGAGATTAGAGAGGCTACGGATGGGTGAATAAATTATCAAAAGAAATGGCGACTCCCCCCTTTAGCAGATTAGCTAAATCTTTGCGTAATTTGGGCATAAAAGTTATATTATTGGAAGTAGATGGTAATAGTTCTGGTTAATTTCCATTCAGAGTGTCCTACACAGCACCACTCTAGGTAAACACTACTTTATGTAAAACCTGGGACATAGCACTCATTGGAATGTTTGTGATCTTTCCTGTTAAGTTGCATCATAAGTTATCTTAACCATTCCATATAAAGTCATGCATAAAAATGAATACACAGACACACATAACATGTGTAACCAAAAACAAAATACAGATTTCGGCCTTATTTATTGCCTCTAGTTTTCAAAGGCAAATTTCTGTGGAAAACATGCACATTAAGGGTTGCCTTTCCTTAAACCTTTGTTTTAAAAAAAAAATTGGAAGAAACAAAAAGTCTTCCCTTCCATAAATAACCCAAGACTTTTATTTTGTTATGGCAAGGGAACGAAATAGAGAATAAACTATAGTTGGTCACCATGGGGTTTAAAGAAGGGATGGTTCTTCACCAGATTAGATATTTACCCAGACCCTCATTCTCCAATGTGATGAACTAGGCTAAAATTCTTCTGGTGCCTGCAGCCTGTCACAGAATATCACCCCAAAACATGGAAGCGCCCAAACACCAGATTGAGTTGAACCCCACAGTAAGCCTTATTTCTTCAGGGCCTCAGAATTTCTTTTGCTTTGCTCATGGAAATTGTGAGATATAGGAGAGATAAGGTGTCACCATTAAGAAAGGGTAGTATTTAAATTTGCATTTCAATTATGTTTAACCTTTTAGACATATGATATGCTAGCTTGAACTTATGCTTTACATTTGAAGCCAAATTCAACAGCTTAAGTAAGTAGGTTTTCGTAGTTGTAACTTTAAAGGGTGATCTAGCAAGCTGTAAAGATTTTCTAAAACAGTGGAGCATATTTAGTTTTTTAATGTACATGTTTATGAAACGATTACACAAATGAAACATTTGTGAGTTTTAAATTTCCGGAGAAGTATAATTCACCAATAGTTTTCTCTGTAGATGTTTTTCCATTAACAATCCCAGTTCCATCACCCGCCCAGGATATCACTACTGTTCCCCATGTCATAAAACCTTAGGATGTTCAATAACTGAAACAGCTAATATGGGTTTACTTACAGGGGACATCTTTTGTTCTGTTTTGTAAAGTAAAACTATTGTGAACGCAAGTATTATACACAGTAAGTGTTTAATATAGCATTTGTCAGTCATTGGTTAAGCAGCTAGGACCTGTTCACTCTTGACACCCCAGGTGCTGTGTATGTTGCACTATAGTGCTGCATCGGGTACATTGTTCTATTTTTTTCTACAGCACCCTCAGTGCATGAACAACTATAGCAAGAGTAGAAAATATGATCATTGCCTTTTAGTTTAGACTTCATTTTATGTGTTTCGATTGCAAATTGGAGACAGTTTGCATTGATATGCTTTGGCACCAATGTTCTACTTTTTTATTAAAGTTTTTTTGCTGAGAAAAAAAAAAGAAAAAAAAAATGTCTCCACCAACCAGCGATCGGACCAGAACCATTTTCGGCAGTCCAAAAATGTTCCGTTAAATGACAACAGAAGAAATAGGCAACAAGAACAATCAGTCAAAAGAGGGGACGCTTTCCAAGGTGTCCCACGGCCATTTTAGTGGACCAGGCCCAAATCCAAAGAGCTGGCCACCATTTTGAGAGTCCTGTTGCAGCCGGCTATCGCTGCACCACAAGAGTAACCGCAATTCAGCTAGATGGCGGGTGAGTCACTGTACCGCAAGAGCGGGCGGAACTCAGCTGGAAGGCGAGTCATACGCTAAGAGGCGCCCCACTGCAGATGAGGTGCCTCCACCTGGGGAAGAGGGAGAGGCCTGTTTGCGCTGTGGGCACCCCCCCCCGGGCACCCCACGCAGTCTTTCGGCGCAGCATTGTAGGATGGCCACACCAGTGAAACTTGCTGGACACCACCTCGGTGCCATCCGGATCTCAGCGCGTTCGAGTCACTGTACCGCAAGAGTGGGAGAAACTCAGCTGGACACGCCGTATTTCAGCGCAGCATTGTAAGATGGCCACACCAGTGCGGGAAATTGCTGGACACCACCTCGGTGCCATCCGGATCTCGTCGCGTTGTGCTGCCTTCAGCGTACTGTAGCAGCAAGAGTGACCACAACTCAGCTGGACATGCCGTCTTTCGGCGCAGCATTGTAGGATGGCCACACCAGTGCGGCAACTTGCTGGACACCACCTCGGTGCCATCCGGATCTCATCGCGTTGTGCTGCCTTCGGCGTACTGTAGCAGCAAGAGTAACCGCAACTCAGCTGGACACGCCGTCTTTCGGCGCAGCATTGTAGGATGGCTACACCAGTGCGGCAACTTGCTGGACACCACCTCGGTGCCATCCGGATCTCGGCGCGTTGTGCTGCCTTCGGCCTACTGTAGCAGCAAGTGCGGGCGCAACTCGGCTGGAAGGCGAGTGAAACGCTAAGGGGCGCCGCACTGCACATGAGGTGCCTCCACATGGGGAGGCGGAAGAAGGCCGTTCGCGCCGCCTCCCCCCGGGCACCCCACGCCGTCTTTCGGGCAGGATTGTAGGATGGCCACACCAGTGCAACTTGCTGGACACCACCTCGGTGCCATCCGGATCTCGGCGCATTGTGCTGCCTTCGGCCTATTCGCACATCGGTCCGCTACTGACGCCGCCTCATGGGCCAACGGGTTTTGTATGCTTTTTATAACCCAAAGCCGCATAACAGGTCATGTGACTTGTTTATAAAACTTTTCATTGGTTCATTTTACTTTTGGTTTCCTAACGATGGAAGGCTTGATCATATGACCTAAAAATAACACTTTTCATTGGATTAAAATATTTTTTTTCCCAAACGATGAAAGACCCACCTTTTTTTTCTCACTCGGCAATCAAAAAAGGTTCCGTTAGATGACAACAGAGGGGACAGGCAACAAGAACCATCACTCAAAAAAGGGGAGGGCAAGTTCTTCCCTACCGGGTCACGTTGGGGCTCCACCGGAACTCATCGAATTGATAGTCTACAGTGTTTCTGGATGTTTCAGACTGAAGCTGGCGTCAGCATGAGAGCACCACCATCTCGTAGCTCCGTCGTGGCCATTCCGCAAGCAATCATGGCAGCCACTCCCCACCGGAAGCCTGCGGGAGTCGGGGGCCCCCAAGACTTTTGTAGAATCTTCAAGGCTGAGGGGACGCTTTCGAGAATGGAGCCCAAGCCCTAGCAGACAAGCGTCCGAGTTCCAAGGTGTCCCAGGGCCATTTTAGTAGACCAGTCCCAAATCCGAAGAGCCAGCCGCCATTTTAAGAGTCCTGTGGCAGCCGCCTATCGCTGCACCGCAAGAGTGGGAGCAACTCAACTACATGGTGAGCGAGACGCTGTAGCCGCAAGAGCGGGCGGTAAACAGCTGAATGGCGGAAGAGGCACAGTGTAGCAAAAGCGGGCGGAATGGCAACTGAAACGGTAAAGGGGCGCCCCACTACAGCAGACGAGCCTCCACCTGGGGAGGCCCATTCACGCTGCCCCCCCCCGGGGCGCCCCACGCGGCAACTTACTGGACATCACCTGGGTGCCGTCCAGATCTCAGTGCGTTCTGCTGCCTTGGGACTATTCGCACAACAGACCGCTACTGACGAGGCACAGTGCAGCAAAAGCGGGCGGAAAACCGCTGAATGGCAAGTGAAACACTAAAGGGGCGCCCCACTACAACAGACGAGCCTCCACCTGGGGAGGCCCGTTCACGCCGCCTTCCCCCCCAGCCCCCCCGGGGCGCCGCACGCCGTTTTTCGGAGCAGCATTGTAGGATACCAAAACCAGCGCGGCACCCAGGTGACATCACCTGGGTGCCGTCCAGAACTCAGCACGTTGTGCTGCCTTGGGACTATTCGCACAACAGACCACTACTGACCATTGTTGCTTCTGTTTTAATAAAAAAAAATTTAGGTGTTTACTGTTTTTGTTGCGATGTATATATTTATAAGTTATTAAAGTGTTATAATCCTACTACTTTGTTGGAGTGCTATATATTTTTAATGTGACACATAATTGTGAAGACTTTGATGTACAAAAAGGCATCCCTGGAATCTTCCGCTTCAGGCTCGGTCCCACACACCCTCACAGTCAGAATCCCCTCCCCAATCACAATGCAGGATGGTTATCAGATAGTAGGAACGCGTGCGGTGTGACGGATCTCATCGGGTGGGGGCCTTGATCTACTGTAACTCCTTTGAAAAGGGGTGATTCTTTACAGTTGAGGCCATAAACTACATCCGCAGGGCTACGTGATAGCCTGGGACCGGCCTGGACAATCAGACACAAAGGAAGAGGAATGTCAGAGGGTGCGGTAGTGAATATGGTGAAAGGATGGTGTCGGGCGGGCACAGGGTGTGATTCTCAGGGAAGAGCAGCGCAGATGGGGGGAGGTTTATGGCCCATGCTTAAGACAGAGAGCGGGGGTGACCAGTGCGTGGGGGAGATGCTTGCGAGGGTGGGGAGCCATGCTGAGGATCAGCGGCGTGCAGAGAGTGGGTCTGGTCAAGGCATCTAAAATGGCTGCCGTGCATGACAAAAGTGTGACATTGGAAAAAAAGCAAGATGGCGCAGACAATGTTTATCAATACGAATTAATTTATAACAATTATTTTTAACAATATATTTACTCGCAGTGACAAAATGGTGGTCAACACTTCCTGATTTCCTTCGAATCGAACGTTAACAGAAGTCACGATCGGCGGCGTGCAGAGAGTGGGTCTGGTCAAGGCATCTAAAATGGCTGCCGTGCACAACAAAAGTGTGGCATTGGAAAAAAAGCAAGATGGCGCAGACAATGTTTATCAGTACGGATTAATTTATAACAATTATTTTTAACAATATATTTACTCGCAGTGTCAAAATGGCGGTCAACACTTCCTGATTTCCTTCCAATCGAACGTTAACAGACGTCACGCAGCAAAAAAAAAAAAAACGCTCACGCGCAGCCGCTGGAAGACAAGTATCAACATATATGAGCCTCCTCAGCCACCCTCAGAAAACATAGGGGGTCAGGATACATCTCCCGTATCCCCTTATACCCATTTTTCACATTGTTTTTCCTCCATCTTGTAATTTAATTAAATCGAAACACAAAATGGCGAATTCCCATTTCGCGTCCCGGCTCACTACCCGGTTCGCGAACCGGAAAGCGCTTCTACCGCAAAAAAATCAATATCTTTTTATTTGCCCCACGGGACCCTTTAATAACCCCAACATCATTCCTAGGAAGTCAAGAAGGGTCTACCTTGCCCCCTTTCATTAAATTCCCCCTTCGTTTTTCTCCTCCTCTTGTCTCTCGATCCTACCGAGAGACAAGATGGCGGCCGCTCCGGACTGTTTAGAATGTTGACAGACACCAGAGAGCCAATCAGCTTCGTGATTAAACTGTGTAAATGTCTGTATCAGTGTGTCTGTAGTTGTGTAAGCTAGTACATGGGTTAGTCAGTAGCTACATGACAGTTTATATGGGTTACTTATTGTTTGCATGAGTATTTGTAATGGTGCCTGAGTATGTGTGTGGGTGGGTTGGAGGTGTGTGACTCTGTGCATAGATTTGTGACTCGTTGATTCACTGGCTCTATGGGTTTAAGAGTGCATGTGGAAACAGCTCTATGACTGGGTGAGTGTGTATATGGGTGTGTTTGTGAGTGAATGGAGATCTTAGTGGTACAAGTAAGTAGCTACATATGTAAAAGGCAGTTTATGTGAATGATGTTGTATATAAATAACTATATGTGACATTGAGTGATTACGAGAGTGGCTGTATAAATGAGTGTGTACTTGTATCATTGATTATATAAGAGAGCAATTATGCAATGCTATCTGTATGAATTAGTGAGGTGGCGTATGTATAACTGAATAGGTGAGTAGATGGGAGTGTCTTTGATTCTTTCTATGACTATCTAGGTCTGTGAGTAACTCCATGGATGAGTGACGGTATGTAACTCTCTGAATACGTATATGAGTGCATATGATAGTGTAGTATTGAGGAGTGACTGCATGTATAAGTAATTGTATGGGTGAATGAGTGAATGTGTGTGTAGACCTAAGAATCAGTGAGTGGGTATGTACTAACTAGTTTTGGTGTGTTTATGGTTTCAAAAATGGTTGTCTGCATTTTAGAATGGGTGTTTCAAAGGTTATATTAGGGTGTGAGGAGGTTCATCAGATTATCATGTGGATGATGTCATCATTGATGTCATTTGAGATGTCATCAGTGATGTAATTGACCAAGCCATGAATGATGTAATATGTGGCGTCATGAGAAGTGCATTGCGGGGGCGCGAGTTATAGTTAGCTGAACTAACTATAGCATTGGAATTTCTCTGGTTTTATATGAGTAAAATGTCCAACTAACTATAAAGGGCCTGAAACCTATGTTTTTTTCAGTGAATTTCAAAGATGTTTTCAATGCTAATTTCTAACTACAATGTCCCTATAACCTATAATGTTTTTTACGTAAATTTTCAAAACACGTGTATACTTTTTATAGTTAAAACGAACTTAACAGTAGTCTTTTATAACTTATAATTATGGCTCCTGGTTTTATGGTATTTATTTTTGGGGAATTTCCTTCGGTATTTATCCATTTTTTTTTTAAATAATTGTGTCTGTATTTACCCATATATATTTTGGGTTTTGTAAAAAATGTATCTGAAATGAGTTTATTTCCACATTTATTTGTCTGATAAATATGCCCTTATGCCTGAAGGAATGACTATTTTCAGTCATATAAACGCTCTTAGATGATAAACTATACACAACCTTGATAATAAAATGTGCATGTTTTCTCATACAAGCATATATATTGCTCTTTAAAGCTCTTTACTAAAATACTTTTATTGGTTTAACCCTTTTACTTTTAGAAAGACACACCTATTGGCCTGGTACTCATCATCAACAGCATTTAGAATCGCTCAAAAATAACCCAATTTCTGTTTTTATCCACATTTTAAAATAAATACAGAAAGGAAAATAAATTCTTTTCTGTCTGTATTTATCTGTAAAAATCAGTAAAAATGGAAAACAATGAGCCCTACTTATAATTTAACAATGTTTTCAAATTAATTAGCAGTAATTATCATATAAGTGTAGTAAAAGTATGACAAAGCACCTATATAATACCTGACTTCGAACAACATTGTTCACAGGTCGATTCCAGACTCCAGCAGCATATTAGCCCACCACTATCTCACTATGGGTAACACCTTGCTTAATCTTCCCAATGCCCCCAAGTGCCGGCTGTCAGGACCCTAAGACCCCAAGTAGCAATAATCACGAACAAGAGGTCTTTGGACAGAAGATTAAGACCAGTAAAGGCTTCCTGGTCTGAGCTGACACGAAATCGGCATTCCAAGATGGCTGCCGATTTCACGTTCGGTTTAGCAGTCTAGTTGTTAGACCTTGCCATCGCTGAAGCCCAGGTGAGCCGCGCTCCAGATTGAAGCTGCACACTTCACTGAGAATTCCAGCGTGAACAGAAGCGTTTTACTCGTGGAGATTTTCGAGTGAAAATAATTAGTTATAGAAGTGCCTAAGTCTTAAAGATAGTAGCGAGTTTTGAGGAGGCAATTACGTGTAATTACTAACGCTATTTTGAGGAGTAGCGTTAAAGTACAGAGGAGCTTGAAGTGAAGCGGCTTCATTCTGAGGTGAACTTCGAGACTTGAAGGCGACGAGCAGAATGTCTTTCAAGAGAAGAAAACAAGAAAGACAGAGCTAAGGGGCAAAACAGAGAACAATGTTATAGTCGTGTTTAAGACGATATTCATGAGAGAAAAATATGAACTAATACTTACCTTGAGATAGGATAATTTGTAATTCTTGCTGAGTGTTCAAATGAATTTATATACAAACAAATGGAGTTACACTAAAATAAAATAGCGAAGAAGTTAATATTAGAAATAAGGAATACAGAAGACTACTTCACCAGTCAGCCAGCCAGCTAGTTAATATTAATATGGAATTAAGAAGACTACATCACCAGTCAGCTTAGTCAACTAAGTAAATTAAGAGCATTGCAGACACAGTAATTAGTTAATAGTTGTAATAAGGATACGTAATTAACCTTGTGTGTGTAATTTTGAAAACACAGGAGTTGTCAGACTAAGAAGAGAGTATACTAGAAATAAACAGGCTACGTAGAATCCACAAGAAAGAATACCAAAAAAACGAATTGGAACACGAATAGCCATCAACCAGTGCTTTTGTGAATAAAAGCAGGAGAGAGGCTAGTTCTTGGAAGTTAATGGTGGGTGTACTTTAAGAGAATAAAAAATAGGAAAAGGTAGAGTAGGGAGAAAACAGGCATTAGTTATTTTCTTTCCCTTCAGGTTCAGAATCCCATAGCAGTCGGCAGGTCGGACTAGACTAAAGGAACCAGCCAAGACAGTCTCTTCTCCTCTCTTTGTTATTTTATCCATATAGCTGAGATACCCGCCACCCCCTCTCAACACATTCCCCAAGGATGGGAAACCGGAAACGGTTCTGAACTTTTGGAAGACGGGAGGGAGTGACCCTCCCGGCCGTATTTATTAAAATATGAAACAAAATTAAAACATTAAAATAACAGTTTCATATTATGTACAATTTCATTTCCACATTGCGATGTTTGGCTAACCTTAACATATTCTCTAATACAAAGGTTCTCCTAGCCGAACTAACATCCTGCAAAACATTTAACTTGAAATTGTACATCCTAACGTTTAAGGGCCAACGGCAAGGTCGTAACCGGTGTCAAGATCCCTAAACCAGAAATATCCCCCTCACTTGTGAGGGGCGACCGCACAGAGGTGTACCTCAAGTGCATCTACCAATTTCCCTTGACTTGACGGGGGCCCAATAAACTCGACGCCATTTAAAGGTCGTCCGAGGACTCGTGTGAGGTATCTAGAAGGTAGCGTAGACCCCCTCCCAAACCCCACACAACTTACCACATCTGCCGTCGCAGATGTCCTGGCCCCGGGAAATTCCCCAGGAGGGGGCTGTAGCACTTCCTACCCAGGAAGGGGCCTTGACCGCCTTTCCTTTCCTTTCGGCGGCCCTTCCTTAGAAGGGACTGCCTCCCCGTTGAGGGGCCAATGGCCACCTCCCCCGAGCGCTCCCATCCGTAATGGGTGGCGCCCACCCATAGGGATCTTCCAATTACTGCTCACCGATCATGACCTTACCGCCCGACCAAAATAAATACGACAATTCTAACTAAATTACTAGATGACTAAATTACTAAAAGACAGTAACAATTACGACTCACTAAAAAAGCATGATTACTGATCAACACTAGTGCAGAATTACTTTATTTGCAAAAACATACTACCAATTGACCATTCTTTATTGCATATTCAAAGTTATCACGATAATCATCACAACCTGCAAGAATTAGCGTTACCACATCAAACTTTATTCAAAAACCACTTGCTGTCCTCAGGGGCTGGTGGGTGGGTCAAAATTGGCTCTTCGTTCCGTCTCGAGCTCACGTGCAGCGAGGAGGTGCAGCTTCAGAGCACAGGAACAAGAGGATGCTTTCTTGGCTTGTTGCTCCTTTTATCCGTCTTCAGGGCGGGCGTAAACCCGCCCCTGCCTGCCCGAAGGGCGTGGCCGGCCACGTCAGTGTCTAGGCCAGCCCACTCCAGGGCGGGAAAAAAGCGTGCCCCGGCTACGCCGCTTCGGGCATACCAGCCGAGACTCGCCTCCCGCCCAAGATGGCTTCCCGGGGGGATCGTGGTACTCCGCCATACGTTCGGGGGGACCGAATGGTCGCCCCTTTCCATATAGCTGAGATACCCGCCACCCCCTCTCAACACAATCCCCAAGGATGGGAAACCGGAAACGGTTCTGAACTTTTGGAAGACGGGAGGGAGTGACCCTCCCGGCCGTATTTATTAAAATATGAAACAAAATTAAAACATTAAAATAACAGTTTCATATTATGTACAATTTCATTTCCACATTGCGATGTTTGGCTAACCTTAACATATTCTCTAATACAAAGGTTCTCCTAGCCGAACTAACATCCTACAAAACATTTAACTTGAAATTGTACATCCTAACGTTTAAGGGCCAACGGCAAGGTCGTAACCGGTGTCAACATCCCTAAACCAGAAATATCCCCCTCACTTGTGAGGGGCGACCGCACAGAGGTGTACCTCAAGTGCATCTACCAATTTCCCTTGACTTGACGGGGGCCCAATAAACTCGACGCCATTTAAAGGTCGTCCGAGGACTCGTGTGAGGTATCTAGAAGGTAGCGTAGACCCCCTCCCAAACCCCACACAACTTACCACATCTGCCGTCGCAGATGTCCTGGCCCCGGGAAATTCCCCAGGAGGGGGCTGTAGCCCCTCCTACCCAGGAAGGGGCCTTGACCGCCTTTCCTTTCCTTTCGGCGGCCCTTCCTTAGAAGGGACTGCCTCCCCGTTGAGGGGCCAATGGCCACCTCCCCCGAGCGCTCCCATCCGTAATGGGTGGCGCCCACCCATAGGGATCTTCCAATTACTGCTCACCGATCATGACCTTACCGCCCGACCAAAATAAATACGACAATTCTAACTAAATTACTAGATGACTAAATTACTAAAAGACAGTAACAATTACGACTCACTAAAAAAGCATGATTACTGATCAACACTAGTGCAGAATTACTTTATTTGCAAAAACATACTACCAATTGACCATTCTTTATTGCATATTCAAAGTTATCACGATAATCATCACAACCTGCAAGAATTAGCGTTACCACATCAAACTTTATTCAAAAACCACTTGCTGTCCTCAGGGGCTGGTGGGTGGGTCAAAATTGGCTCTTCGTTCCGTCTCGAGCTCACGTGCAGCGAGGAGGTGCAGCTTCAGAGCACAGGAACAAGAGGATGCTTTCTTGGCTTGTTGCTCCTTTTATCCGTCTTCAGGGCGGGCGTAAACCCGCCCCTGCCTGCCCGAAGGGCGTGGCCGGCCGCGTCAGTGTCTAGGCCAGCCCACTCCAGGGCGGGAAAAAAGCGTGCCCCGGCTACGCCGCTTCGGGCATACCAGCCGAGACTCGCCTCCCGCCCAAGATGGCTTCCCGGGGGGATCGTGGTACTCCGCCATACGTTCGGGGGGACCGAATGGTCGCCCCTTTCCATATAGCTGAGATACCCGCCACCCCCTCTCAACACAATCCCCAAGGATGGGAAACCGGAAACGGTTCTGAACTTTTGGAAGACGGGAGGGAGTGACCCTCCCGGCCGTATTTATTAAAATATGAAACAAAATTAAAACATTAAAATAACAGTTTCATATTATGTACAATTTCATTTCCACATTGCGATGTTTGGCTAACCTTAACATATTCTCTAATACAAAGGTTCTCCTAGCCGAACTAACATCCTACAAAACATTTAACTTGAAATTGTACATCCTAACGTTTAAGGGCCAACGGCAAGGTCGTAACCGGTGTCAAGATCCCTAAACCAGAAATATCCCCCTCACTTGTGAGGGGCGACCGCACAGAGGTGTACCTCAAGTGCATCTACCAATTTCCCTTGACTTGACGGGGGCCCAATAAACTCGACGCCATTTAAAGGTCGTCCGAGGACTCGTGTGAGGTATCTAGAAGGTAGCGTAGACCCCCTCCGAAACCCCACACAACTTACCACATCTGCCGTCGCAGATGTCCTGGCCCCGGGAAATTCCCCAGGAGGGGGCTGTAGCCCCTCCTACCCAGGAAGGGGCCTTGACCGCCTTTCCTTTCCTTTCCTTTCGGCGGCCCTTCCTTAGAAGGGACTGCCTCCCCGTTGAGGGGCCAATGGCCTCCTCCCCGAGCGCTCCCATCCGTAATGGGTGGCGCCCACCCATAGGGATCTTCCAATTACTGCTCACCGATCATGACCTTACCGCCACAGGCCGGATAGTTGACCGGCTATCCGGACCCCCCACAACACTCCTACCTAAAGGTCATGTCATAAAGTCTTTAGCCAAGCTATCAGGTCTCCTATGAGTAACTCGTTCCCCATCCGGGACAAATGAACACCATCCCCCAAATACATACTGTCCCCTTTAATACAACCATGCGAAATAGAATGCAGTGTACTTGAACGGAACAATCTACTCACTTTATTATTAATTTTCCTTACTGAATGGTTCAGAGCAGAAACCGAAAGAGCCCCCCGCCACACTTTCCGTGGGATCATATGGGACCATGCAATTGTGCACCCTGGAACTCTTCTCGCCAACCAACTTACCGTGGAAAGCATCGCCTCAAGAAGAAGTCGTCTACCAGTGGTCACCAAATCATTGCCCCCAAGATGTACTATGACTACAGACGGCGGTGACCTCGTCCGCCCTAACAAATCCTCAAAAAATGATCGAAACTGGTCAATACAGAGCCCGCCCTTTCCGTAGAAGGACACACTGTACCCGTATTCCCCAGCCACGTGAATCATGTCACCTGCTTTGAATACGTCCGCGGCACGCCTCACGTATGAGTGGCCCACGACCCACACCTCCTTTTTCACAGCCGGTGATGTCTGACCGCTGGCCCCCCGGTGTCGGGTCGACTGCACATTCCGCCCCGCCTCGTAGGCTTGCGCAACTGAAAACCAAACAAAAACAAGAAGCGTGAGTACATCATTACAGCTTCACAACATGTGCAACCGCACATACCTCTTATAACAGTTTGAGGACCAACGCCCCACACGTTTTACTTGTTCAACATTCAGACCCCTGGCTGTAGCCTCTGTAGCAGCCCCTATCCGAAAGGAATGGGTCCCAAACTCGCCGGGGTTCAAGCCCGCGGCCGAAATCGACATTGCAAACACCCGCTGAAACTGAAACCTCATCAGTGGGGTGGCGTCAGCGTGTCTCAACAAGGTCCCCCCCCATGATGCCACCCTTTGCGTTAAATATTCCTCTACGCACACCACAGGGCACATGGAAGACCCGGGAATCCTTTGTATGATTATGCAGTCCCCAATCGCACCCTGATCGGTCTTGGACCTGACAAACGAGACAGTCATTGTCTCCCCCCTGACCTGAACGTGCTCTCGGCACAGTCCCCCCATGGTATCCTGCTTGTTCTTTGCCACTAGTTCGCTTACCCGCATAGCCCCATGGAATGCTAGCACAAAAGCGGCTCGGAATAACACTGTTTCATACTGGGATGAACACGTTGCAGGAAGTACAGATAACAACAGAGCCAACCTATCCAGACCTATCGGGCGCCTTTCATCTACTCTGCGACCCTCAAGGCGTTGCCACCCACGTAGCGCTTTTTGCACAACGAAAGACGCAGTCGGGTCCTGGATCCCATGAGCCCTTGCCATAAAGGAAATGGCGGCCCGATGCCTCTGGGCCGTAGCCACTGATTTGCCTGCCTGATGTAAAGACAGCAGAAATTTTACTACTAGCTCTTCCTGGCCCCAAAGCTCTCCCCTAGCAGCCCCCAAAAAGGCCCAATAGGATCGGAACGCCCCTTCATATGCCTTCCTCGTCCTGGGTGCTAAACTCTCTCCCACGATGTTCTGTAGTTCGGGGCACCGAGAGACCAGAGAGCTTCGGGAAAGGGTGCCGCCACCGGGTCCGCTGTGGGCAGAAAACCCCAGAAGGCCTGCATATGAAAACGAGAAAGCGCATCAGCCGCTTGATTCATTACCCCCGGCACATGTCTTGCCTTAAATAGCACGTTCAATTGCATACACAATAACACAATTTCTTTGAGCAATCTCAGAATCCATTTGCATCGTGCTGCCTGGCTATTGATACACTCAACCACGGTCATGTTATCAGACCAAAACACCACAGAGTGATCTCTGAATCCCTCAGGCCAAGTTTTCAGGGCCACCAGAATGGGAAAAAGTTCAAGAAAGGCAATGTTACTTGTCAGCCCACACTCATGCCACCATAACGGCCACTTTTGAGCCGACCATTGTGTGCCGAATATGGCACCAAAACCAATGCTCCCAGCCGAATCTGTCCACAGCCCCAGCTCCTCGGAGGACACCGCCGGTTTATTCCAGACGATTCGACCATTGAACTCTGCCAGAAATGCCAACCAAATGCGCATGTCCTGGCGAACCTCTGCCGATAGCCTCGTGCGATGATGACCCTCCTTCAGGCCGACCATGGCCTGAGCGATCGAGCGGGAAAAGGGGCGGGCCATCGGCATTACTCTCAGGGCAAAATTCAGCTGGCCCACCAATTGTTGTAATTGATGCAGTTTGACCTTAGACTCACTAATACACGTTTCCAGGGATGCCCTGAATCTTAACACCTTTTCTCTTGGTAATCGAAAACAACCTTCCTCTGAGTCGAGCTCGATCCCCAGGAACTCGAGGCAAGTCGAGGGACCCACAGTCTTACCTGGTGCCAATGGCACACCAAAATGCCTCATTAAGACACAAAATTCATTCAAAGCCTGTCCACATTCTGGATCCCCGGCTGCCCCCAGAAACAAAAAGTCATCGAGATAATGCATAACATGTTGAAAACCCGTCCTCTTTGTGAAGACCCATTGCAGAAAACAACTGAACTTTTCAAAATAGGCACAAGATATAGAGCATCCCATTGGCATACATCTATCCATGTAATAGTGACCCCGAAACATGAAACCAAGGAGACGCTGATCGTCTGGGTGTACCGGGAGCAACCGGAACGCTGACTCAATATCAGATTTTGCCATCAGCGCACCGGGCCCTAGGCGATTCAACATGGCAACGGCCTCATCGAAAGATGCGTACCGCACCGAACACACTTCCGGGTCTATCGCATCATTCACGGACAGACCACGTGGGGCTGATAAATTATGTATCAGCCGAAACTCACCCGGGTCCTTCTTGGGGACCACCCCCAAAGGGGAACAAACAAAGTTAGCACATGGTGGCACATCAAATGGACCGGCGACTCGACCTCGAGTAACCTCCTTCCCAATCTTTTCCTGTACCACAGTCGTATGTTGCAAGACCGATAGTTGGTTCTTACATTTTGCTACACCCTGAAAATCCCCCACTGGGATGCGGAAACCATATGAAAACCCGTTCCGCAACACCCCAGCGGAAGCATGATCCGGGTATTCGTTGAGCCAAGGAATCATTGCCATGGAATCAATCGGAGTAGGTAAAGGCGCCCCTCGGACCATTTCAGACCTGTTTGGCACTTCCCCTACCACCGTTATCACCCGTTTTGGCTCTGCACATGGACTCAGGATGGGATGGCTGCCCACACCCTCCACATTCGTGTCTAAACTTGCATGACCCCTGGGGCCTCGTACATTTACCCCTGTTAAAATTCCAACAAATCCCCCTTTTACCTGCGTTGCCGTTCGGCTTCGAGTGGTAGTCGTTACCTGTACCCGATCGAAAGGGTGTCCCAGCATATTGGCGGGAGGATTCACCCCCGCTACTCCCTACCAATGGTACCTTCAACATACCTGTACTCTCCATTTTTGACCATGAAACAGAGTCGTAACAATCCCAAGTCAAGTTTTTGTCGTGTTCTTTCGCTTTTCTAAAAATATTATCGTAACAGAACCACTGATTGCCCCCATATGATCCATAATACTCCATGATCCGTGACTGATAAATAGGCAATTCGGTCAGTAACTCGGGCCTACGTTCGCCCATGATGGAGGTAAAGATTCCCCATGCCCTGCCCCACGTGCCAATGTTTTCGTCAACCTTAAAGGCGGCCATTTTTGCGCGCCAAACACTCGGATGCATGAGCTCCTTTTGGCTCTTAACATGCTCCATCTCATAATGGTCGGTAAGCAAAGAGAAAATGTTTACATACTCATCTGCCCACATCTTTTCCTTAATTGCCAGAGGAACATGCTGACCCACCTTTTCCCTTCGTGAAGGTGCAGACCCCTCCCTCGCAATCGGCAATGGCCGCTTACCTGAACCAGAAGCTGCATCTGCCGCTGGACCTGATCCTGTTGCTTTTTCCACCGCCGGAGACAGCGGGGTAACTGGCGATGGTGCCTTCACCGCCTCCCTAGTTTCACGCAGTTGTTTCATTAACACTCGTGCGTCATCAGCCGTGGCGCCCTCGCTATCTTTCCCCAACCACGCTGCCAATTGTGCTGCTAACTCAGGAGGCATATCCTCCCCGGACACAGGAGTGACCACCACGGGAATCGGATTCCCCTCCCTCGGCACTGGAGTTGGCTCTTCAAGTGGGGTATCGGGAACCGGGGTGTCCCCCCCAGATGCCCCCCTTCTGGACCTCTTGCCTTTCCCTCCGGGAGCTGCTCCCGACAAAGGTCGTTTCGGTCCCCCTTCCCCGTCTTTAGCCGCCATCTGCTTCTTCAGATCGGTTACTTCTTTCATGAGCATACGGAGCATCTGATCGGTAGTAACTCGCTTTCCGACTTTCTTTGGCATTCTCAGACAGAGTATCTGTAAGACAAAAAAGAAAGATTACCACGCTCAAAATTGGCTCTTCGTTCCGTCTCGAGCTCACGTGCAGCGAGGAGGTGCAGCTTCAGAGCACAGGAACAAGAGGATGCTTTCTTGGCTTGTTGCTCCTTTTATACGTCTTCAGGGTGGGCGTAAACCCGCCCCTGCCTGCCCGAAGGGCGTGGCCGGCCGCGTCAGTGTCTAGGCCAGCCCACTCCAGGGCGGGAAAAAAGCGTGCCCCGGCTACGCCGCTTCGGGCATACCAGCCGAGACTCGCCTCCCGCACAAGATGGCTTCCCGGGGGGATCGTGGTACTCCGCCATACGTTCGGGGGGACCGAATGGTCGCCCCTTTCCAATATCCCCCTTCCCCACAAGGTAGAGACTCGTGGAATTGAGCTCGGGGCTGTTGTCTGTTGGGATTCGGGACCTAGCATCTCTGTTCCTGTGCGGCAAAACTTACAGAGTTTTCTCGGAGTCTGAAACCGGCACACCTTTCCGAGGGTAGCTTTACGCTTAACAAATGTTGGCATTTTTTTAATTAAACAGCATAGTGATGACAAATACTAGCACGTTTTTGTTTCTTTTATTGGGAACAATTTTTTCTTTTATGTCTTCTATTTAGATGTTTTTAATCATGAGAATGCAAATGACAGAGTTTACCGGGTAACACTTTTTAAACTCTCCAACATAGGTAGGTATTAGGGACCTTATTTGTGTTACGATGGAAATCGAAACCTTAACAGTTTCACAGTTTGTAACTTTAACCAACACGTGTACAGTTAAAACGTGAGCACGTGTAAACTGTAAAACGTGACATCTAAATGGGAAGAGCCGCATCTTCCTTCCATAGACTACTCAATAACAAAAAAGTATATAAACCACACCCGTTGTGCAATTAGTTTCGTTTTCGCAAGTTATTTCTCTGTGTCCATTCTATGATGCAGGTTCCATTTTCTAGCATCGTGTTCTTGTTTTGCATCAAGAAAACATATTCTGGAGTTGTAAGTTGTTTGATTATGGCATAGTAGATATTTATAATACGTAGCTATTTGTCAATATTTAAAGATTTATATGTATAAAAAAATGTTTTGCCTTTTTTCTGTAACATCAGCAGCTTGTTTTCAGAAACAGACAGATTACAGCAAACATTGCTCATTTTCTGGCTCTTTTGAGCTCATATACTGTGACTTTGTAAATTATAATATTGACACTGTACTTGACCTCAGAGGTGTTGGAGACCCGTCGGCACAACCCCAAACTTTTATAATTAACGTCACCACCTTCCAGTTGTTAGTCTGTTTTCCCCTTGGGATCATATACTGTTTATATGTATATTAAAATATGAACAGTCATGGTGATCTCAGAGGAGTTTATGACCCGTTGGCACAAAGAGTAAAGATATATAAGCAACATCACCTGCTTCTGGCTTTTAGTCTGTTCCCCCTTTTGATCATATACTGTGAATATGTATATTATAATTTTCACAGTACAATGATCTCAGAGGAGTTTATGACCTGTTGCCATGAACATCAAACTTTTCGACGTCCCGGAGAAGAGAAGTTCAGAAAATAATTACAGCTCGAAAGTATTTTGTTATGGATCTTCTGTTCTATTCATAATTTTTTTTTTCCTTTTCTTTTTTGTGTAACAATGGTTTCATTCGTTATATTGTAATAGACTGTCCTATAGTTACAGAAGAGGAATTGGAGATTTGTCAGCTCCACTTGTAATACAGCTTACTTACCTTTAAATCTTACTTGATCAGATATTTGTTCAGTTAGCATTTTTTACGAAATTGCAGTTTACATTTTTTTAGCTTTCATACATACTTTGTTACCTTAAATTTTTGATAAACCCTACATTTCTGAAGAATATTTTGTAATTTCTACTTTTCTCAGTTGTGGTTCCTATTCACCTTCTCCCTATAGTATATATAGGACAGGTATGGTGTATTATAATAGTAGTATCCTATATATTCTTAAATGAGTATGTGATTTGTTAGAGGAACAGTGTGCGATCTCTAAACGCTACCACAGAACGTTCCCGAATTCTAAAAAATACAAATTTGAAAAATGATAATGCATATATTTCTATCTAATATGAAGTCATTTGTGTTTAACTGTTTTTTACTTGTTCTTCTGACCTCAGGTAATGTAGTGAGGGAGTGTTTGTTGTAGCACTTTTTTTCTACTTTATCTAAAAGTAACTAATGCCCTCTTATATTATCAAGAATATGGGGCAACACTTTTACAAAGTATAGGAGAAAAAAGGAGGGTGTGGCCACGCCTAACTGATATTTTATGAAATTTCATTTTTAACTGCTTTGTATCTGCTAAATAAAACTTATTTCAAACCTAGACTGAAATTCTTGCTGCGCAACCACACCTCCCCATCAGAAAAGTAAACACCACATAACAAGTAAATAGTGTTCCTGGGAAGTATCACACCCGCAAACTTGATAAAAAGAAGACTGCAATACACTGTTATTTTTCCGCTGTGATTTGTACACCCCACACCAATTATATAAATGGCCCTTAAAATATATATAAAACAGTTTTTACCTACACAATCCCTTTCTGCCTCCTTGTGACCACTGTACAGAGTTATTAGTGTTCCTACCCTCCCCTCTACTACTTTGTTTTCCTGTACTCCTTTGGAAGTGCGCCACAAGATGACTGACAACAGTGAACCGTTCCCACCCAATAAGGAGCAAACTTGTGCTCGGAACACTTTAGCCTATAAAATGTCTATGTTGTTTCGCAGAGGAGGAGGGAATGGCTGCCAACACGTCTACTTTTATTGCTTCACAGCCAATAAATAAGCTTCGGAAGGTCCCACTTGGACCACGTTACCCAATGAAATATCCCTAACACTCCCTGGAGAGGGAAGGAATAGCTGACAACACTTCTACTGTCAATGGTTTACAGCCAATCAACATTAAGCTTGGAAAAGTCCTTCTTGGAACATGTCAGCCAATCAAATGTCCCTCTTACTCTGCAGTCCACAAGTGAATGGCGGCCAACAATTCTACTTTCAATAGTTCTCAACGAATCAACATCAAGCTCTGGAAGCTCCTCCTTAGAACACGTCAGCCAATCAGATGTTCCTCCTACTCTGCGGAGAGCAAGTGAATGGCTGGCAACACTTCTACATTCAATAGTTCGCAACCAACCAACATAAAGCTCTGGAAGCTCCTCCTTAGAACACGTTACCCAATCAGATGCCCCTCCTAATCCGCAGAGGAGAAGGGAATACCTAGCAACACTTCTACTTTCAATAGTTCGCAAACAATCAACATTAAGCTCAGGAAGGTCCTGCTTACAACATGTGAGCCAATTAGATGTCCTTGCTACTCTGCGGGGGAGAAGTGAATGGCAGGAAACACTTCTACTTTCGATGGTTCGCACCCAATGAAAATTAAGCGTGTTGTTGGAACACCTCAGCCAATTAATTGCTAATTTTGTTCCTAGCACACATATAGAACACCCCCTCCCACATAATATTACATTTCCTGTAACAAAGTGACTCTATCCATAACAAAAGTGAACACTGCATAAAAAATAAACATTATTCCACATTACATTAAAGAAAGGCCGCAATATGGTGCATTGTCGTTTTCCCAATATAATTTCCACAGCCTACTGCACCTCCCTCCCAACAAGAATGAAGCTCCGGAACTGCGGGGACCCCAGCGAGCCACCGCTATTATCTTTTTAACAAATAGCCCCGGGACCTATTTCCACAGCCTACTGAACCCCCATCCCAACAGAAGTGAAGCCCCGGGACTGCGGGGGACTGGCGAGCCCCTACTATTATTTTTTTAACAAATACCCCAATACCTAGCCCACCCAGGGGCCTCATTAAAAGAAAAATGTAGGAACCCGCGACCCCTGCGCCAAATGCGCCAATGTTTTTTTCAATTCTTTTTTTTGTCCCTTAGTGTCCTTCTAGGACCCCCTGATCAGGCCTAGGGGGTCAGGGTATTTCTACCCCGCCCCCTTCTCTTGTTTTAATCAATCATCCAATCATAGCATTTGTAAAGCGCACTACATACCCGTGAGGGTTTCAAGGCGCTAGGGGGGAAAAGCTGCTACTGTTCAAAGAGCCAGGTCTTGAGGAGTCTCCTGAAGGTGAGGAGGTCTTCCGTCTGCCGTAGGTGGATGGGGAGGGTGTTCCACGTCTTGGCAGCTAGATGGGAGAATGACCTGCCATCGGCGGTCACTCTTCATATGCGGGGGACAGTGGCGAGGGCGCGGTCTGCGGAGCGGAGCTGGCAAGTTGGGGTGTAGGGGTTGAGTTGGCTGGTCAGTTGTTTGTTGACGCCCTTTTCGACGACCTTCGCCGGGAACGGGAGTAGGGAGATGGGTCAGAGGTTTTTTGAGGTCCTTGGGGCCCACCTTGCGTTTGATCTCTGAGTGCTTCCAGCTCTTCGGGAAGGTCGCTGTCTTGAAGGAGATGTTGATGGTTTTTCAGAGGTGGGATGCGATTGTGCTACAAGCTTTTTTGAAGATGTGGTGTGGGCAGGGGTCTTCCAGGGATCCGGAGTGGATGGTGTTCATGATCTTGATGGTGTTGTCATCGTTGATGTTGGTCCAGGCCAGCAGGTGGTTGGTGCGGGTGGTGGTCGTGGAAGATGGGGTGTTGGGGGGTTGCCAGGGTAGTGACGGCGTTGAAGCTGTCGTGGATGTCTGCGATCTTGTGATAGAAAAGGTGGCCAGCGAGGTGCACAGGTCTTGTGATGGTGGGATGACGTTGGTGTTGGAGCTGGGGTTGGAGAGTTCCTTCACGATGCTGAAGAGCTCTTTGCTGTTGTGTGCGTTGCTGTCTATGTGGTCTCTGAAGGCGGTCCTTTTGGAGGCTCTGATGAGTTGGTGGTGTCAGCGGGTGGCGTTCCTGTGGGCTGTGTAGCTTTCTGGTGTTCTTTCGCAGTCCAGTTTTTTTCTAGTTTTCGGCAGGTTCACTTGGTGGCCTGAAGGTCTTCAGTGAACCAGCTGGCTCTCTTGCTGGTGTGGGTGGCTTCTTGAGTGGGGTAAGGTTGTTGGCGCACTTGTGCTTCCATTGTATAAGGCAGCGGGCTACTGCATTGGGGTCGGTCGGGTCTGCGGGTGGGCTCTTGGTGAGGTCGGGGGTTGGCTGGTCCTCCGTGATCTTGCCCCAGCTGCGGCGAGGCATCTGCTGGGTGCGGTGGTGTGTGGTGGGTTTCCGGAAGGTAAAGTGGATGCAGCGGTGGTTGGTCCAGTGGAGTTTGGTGGTGCGGTCAAAGAAGACGTGGGTGCTAGCTGAGAAGATGGGGTCAAGCTTGTGGCCGGCGGAGTGGGTGAGTGTTGTGATGAGTTGCCTGAGTCTGAGGTTGCTGAGGTTGTCGATCAGGGGGGAGGAGTTGGAGTCGTTGTTGTTCTTGATGTGGAAGTTCAGGTCCCCGAGGAGGATGTAGTCCATGGAGGCGAGGGCATGTGTGCTGATGAAGTCGGCGATGAGGTTGCTGAACTGTGATCGGGGTCCGGGGGGTCTGTAGATTAGGGTGCCTCTTAGGGTGGTGTTGGGGTCAGTGTGGATCTGGAAGAGCATCTGTTTGGCGGTGCTGAGGGTGTCGTAGTCTGTCAAGATTTTGAGAGTGTTCCTGTGGACGATGGCAATTCTTCTTCATACTCTGTTGGTGCAGTCCTTGTGGGTGATCTTGTAGCCTTCCCGGATGGCAATGGTGATGTCAGGTGCCAAGACGGGGGTCAGCCAGGTCTCCGTAAGGGAATGCCATGTCTGGGGCATTGGTGTCGAGTAGGTCCCAGAGTTCGACAGAGTGTTTGTGGGCGGAGCAGGTGTTGAGCAGAATGCATCTGAGGAAGTTGGGTTCTTTTTGGGCGGGTCATCGGGCCGGATGCTGTTGAAGATGCAGTTCCGGCTGGAGAAAGGTCCTTGGGTGCATTTAGGGGCGGCCAGGCAGCAGGTGGGAGATCGTCTGGTGTTGAGTGTGTGGAGCGTGCTGGAGTCGTAGTGGAGGCGGGCATCGTGGAGTGCGCGGGGGCCAGGGATCCTGGCACTGGGTGCGGGCCAGGCACGGACGGGAGCAGATGGGCTTGCCCTAGGTGCACCTTCGGCACGCCAGTGGCGCAGCCGCTGCGCGGCCTCCATATGAGGGGATGTGGGCGGGAGGAGCAGGTCGGAGGAGGAAGCGGGGTGGCAAATGGGTTGCAGGGGGTGGGCCGCAGGGGACGCAGCAGCAAGAAACCTGGAAGGGGGAGCGGTGGAGGTCACAGAAGGCAAAAGGGAAAACAAAAGAAAGGGGAAGACGGCTGAAATGCCAGAAACCGGTCCCCGGTAGCTTGTTTCCTTCCCAGTGAAAGAATTGGCTTGGTAGTTTGGTTTGCCCTGTTCCCATGATACACTGGGCCAGGGACAGACTAATTTGCATATAGCCAGATTCTGAGCTGGGATGGTGCAGTGAGCTAAAAAACGGCGTTGGATTAAGCCCTGATCTCTTGACTGGGTGAGAGTATTCTGCTTAATTCAGAAACTCTGTCCATCACCACCCCCTGTTGTTTAATTAACAAAAGAAAGGGGGCACAAGAGTGTTCAAATGGAACAAAACCAAACAGAGGGGCACAGTAATACAGTAGCAAAATGCAAATGCGGCAGTAGGCGGGATACCATCCAAAACGGGTGGCAGCAGCAGCAAACGGCTCAGGTCACACAGGGGGACTGCGTGGCGGTGAGAGGAGAGAAATGCCTGGTGACAGGGTCAAGAGTTCTGGTGACTCGCTTCTACCAAGCCACAAGATGGCTGCCAACATTTCCTGGTTTGGAGTGCTGACAGCCAATTACAGTTAAGCTCGCGCACGCGACTTAGGCTCCGCCCAGATGTTGAAACTTTTATTTCTGTAAGTTCTCAGCAATGGATTTACACCATTTGTACATAACTCGCTTTCTGACCCAAGCACTACCTTTCTGTCAAATTTGAAGTAATTCCATTTGGAAGATTCGGCTGTAGCCTTGCACAAAGTTTCCTATGGGAAAATGATTTTTTCATTCTTATTTTTTGAATTTCTCAAAAAGTACTTAACAGATTTACACCATTTAAAAAAAGGTCGCTTTCTCAATCAAGCTTTACCTTTTTGTACAATTTGGGTTAATTCCGTTCAGCAGTTCGGGCTGTAGTGCGTCACAAAATTTCCTATGGAAATTAATATGGAGAAAACGAGTTTTGGGAACCCCTTTTTACTCAGCCCCCACTTTGACGAATCACCTCCAAACTTTAAGGATAGGAGGTGACCTGGATATACTTTTTGTGGGGAGAATTTTAGAAAGATTCATCAAAAGACGCCAAAGTTATCAGCAAATCAAAAATTGCTTTTGCTATGAAAACTAGGTTCTAACTATAACTACCTACTGGTGACCGTCAGTAGGTTATAATATATATTTGTCTATATATATATATATGTTGCCTCACCTTCACATTAAAATTAACCTGATGTCAGATCCTGTGGTCCGTTTCTCTCTTCGTGCTTCGCCGATCCTGGGTGATGGGAAGTAGCGTGTGTGGAGACATTCGGTGCATATATATATATATATATATATATATATATATATATATATATATATATATATATTACCTACTGGCGTGTCGCCAGTAGGTATATATAGTTAGGATTTTTTGAAAATTCTATGTCTAATAACTTTGGCGTTTGTGGACGGAATCGGCTGAACTTTTCAGGAAAATGGCACATTTTGTTTCTGAGCAGCCCCTGAAAATTTGGGGGGGTTTCGTCAAGGGGGGGCCGAGAAAAAAGGGGGGTCCCAAAACGCGTTTTTAACATTGAGTTTTCCATAGGGCGGTTGGACTCACTTTTAGCTCGAACGGCTGAATGGATTTGCACGAAACTTGGCAAAATTGTAGGGACTGTTAGCCCGATGTGCCTTTGCTAGGTCTCAATATATGTGCTCCAGTAGTTTTTGAGAAATTAACGTTCAAAACAAGATATATATCTGTAACAGCGCTCCAGGCTGCGCTCCGGTTCGCTTACTTTTCGCGAAACGGAACTTTGCTTGCAGAAAGCTGATTGGCTCTCCGGTGTCTGTCAACATTCTAAACAGTCCGGAGCGGCCGCCATCTTGTCTCTCGGTAGGATCGAGAGAGAAGAAGAGGTGAAAAACGAAGGGGGAATTTAATGAAAGGGGGCAAGGTATCCCCCTCTTGACCCCCTAGGAATGTTGTTGGGGTTATTAAAGGGTCCCGTGGGGAAAATAAAAAAAAATGATTTTTCACGGTAGAAGCGCTTCACGGGCCGCGAACTGGGCCGCAAACTGGTAGCGAAACGGGAATTCGCCATTTTGTGCTTCGTTAATTAAATTACTAGGTATAAGGGGGTGCGGGAGACGTATCCTAATCCCCTATGTTTCCTGAGGGTGGCTGAGGAGGCTCATATATGTTGATACATCTCTTCCAGCGGCTGCGCCATCTTGCCTTTTTTCCAATGCCACAATTTTGTCGTGCACGGCAACCATTTTAGATGCCTGGCTGGTCCCAGGCTATCACCTACCCCTGCGGATGTAGTTTATGGCCCCAGCTGTAGAGAATTCAGACATGCCAACCCTCCCGATTCAGGCGTGAGACTACTGATTTCAGTGCTAGTCTCCCGCCTCCCGATTTCTGCAAGCAAAAACCCGGGGGCATATTACGAACAACTAGCGATAATTTTTGTCTCTAACTTGTTTAGAGACAAAAATTATCGCCGCACATCGGCGATTTTTATCGCAGATAAACCTTGCTATTATCGCAGAAAAGTCAGCGATATTCATGTATTATCGAGCAAATGCTCTTAGCCATGTTATCCACCTCCCATTGGATAACATGGCTAAGAACTGCTCAGGGCAGGTGTTAGATTTTGGAGATATTCGCGCTTAGCGCGAATATCTCCAAAAGTTGGTAATAGGAGATAGCGATGTTAGGGACTGTTTCCACTCGCTAACATCTTGGCACGCCACTTTGCATGTCATTAGTGATAAGTATCACTGACATGCAAAGCGGGGCCCAAGATGGTCGCTATCTCCTTTTAGCTGTCACTAACTGGTGTTAGCGACAGCTTGGTAATAGGGAGATAATTTTATCTCCGCTTTCATGGCTTTTAAAGCCAAAAAAGCGGAGATAAACCCCCTTGATAATATGCCCCACGATTCCTTGGGGGTTTCAGCTGACAGGGCTTGGTATTGTGTTACGTGGAAATTTTTCCAGGAAACGTCAGAGGGTCGATGCAGGGGTTCTAGAAGAGGTGATAAACCATTTAAGCCTCATGAACAAGCGCATGGTCTTTTAAAGATTTGTGAAGTACTCGGGGCGGCGGTGTGTGTGTGCCCTCTTTCAGGAGCGGGCGGGGGGGCACTGCCAGCAACTTGCCAGGTCAGGTAGTGTTCAACACGTGCATCACCCTTTCTCTGCCTGCTATTGCGCTCCATGCTTCGGAAAGGTAAGAAAAAGAACGTGCATTTGAGTTTGAAATGTCCGATCCTGCAGCAGCACACTTCCAAAGCCCACACATGACAATAACCCGATTCAAGGCCCCATTCACCCGTTTTAAAAAAAATATATAACACTCCAACAAAGTAAGATTATAAAACTTTATTAACTTTTAACTATAATGAACGGAACAAAAACTGTAAAAACATTTAAACATTTTTCACCCAAAAAAGCAACAATGGTCAGAAGCTGTCTTTTGTGCGAATAGTCCCAAGGCAGCACAACGTGCAGAGTTCTGGACGGCACCCAGGTGATGTCGCCTGGGTGCCGCACTGGTTTTGGGATCCTACAATGCTGCTCCGAAAATTGGCGTGGGGCGTCCCGGGTGGTGCGGGGGGAGGCCTCGTCAGTAGCGGTCTGTTGTGCGAATAGTCCCAAGGCAGCAGAACGCGCTGAGATGTTGATGGCATCCAGGTGATGTCCAGTAAACTGCTGCACTGGTTTTGGTATCCTACAATGCTGCTCCGAAAATTGGCGTGCGGCGGCCCGGGGGGGGGGGCGTGGGGGAGGCGGCATGAACGGGCCTCCCCAGGTGGCGGCCATCCAGCTGAGTTGCGCCCGCTCTTGCGGCTACAGCGTCTCGCTCACCATGTTGTTGAGTTGCTCCCACTCTTGCAGTGCAGCGATAGGCGACTGCCACATGACTCTTAAAATGGCGGACGGCTCTTCGGTTTTGGGCCTGGTCCACTGAAATGGCCCTGGGACACCTTGGAACTCGGACGCTTGCCTGCTAGGGCTTGGGCTCCATTCTCGAAAAGCGTCCCCTCAGCCGTGAAGATTCTACAAAAGTCTTGGGGGCCCCCGACTCCCGCAGGCTTCTGGTGGGGAGCGGCTGCCATGATTGCTCGCGGAATGATCACGACGGAGCCACGAGATGGTGGTGCTCTCATGCTGACGCCAGCTTCAGTCTGAATGATCCAGAAACAAGGTGGGGCTTTCATCGTTTGGGAAAAAAAAATGTTCTAAACCAATGAAAAGTGTTATTTTTAGGTCATATGACCAAGCCTTCCATCTTTAGGAAACCAAAAGTAAAATGAACTAATGAAAAGTTTTATAAACAAGTCACATGACCTGTTATGCGGCATAGGGCTAGAAAAAGCGTAGAAAATCCGTTGGCACGTGAGGCGGCGTCAGTAGCGGACCGATGTGCGAATAGGCCGAAGGCAGCACAACGCGTCGAGATCCGGATGGCACCGAGGTGGTGTCCAGCAAATTGCCGCACTGGTGTGGCCATCCTACAATGCTGCGCCGAAAGACGGCGTGTCCAGCTGAGTTGCGGTCACTCTTGCGGTACAGTGACTCGAACGTGCCGAGATCCGGATGGCACCGAGGTGGTGTCCAGCAAATTGCCGCACTGGTGTGGCCATCCTACAATGCTGCGCCGAAAGACGGCGTGTCCAGCTGAGTTGCGGTCACTCTTGCGGTACAGTGACTCGAACGCGCCGAGATCCGGATGGCACCGAGGTGGTGTCCAGCAAGTTGCCGCACTGGTGTGGCCATCCTACAATGCTGCGCCGAAAGTCGGCGTGGGGTGCCCCGTTGGCTTATGAGGTGATGTCAGTAGTGGACCGATGTGTGAATAGGTCGGAACCAGCACAAGGCGCCAAGATCCGAATGGCAAGTCCTGGATGTTGAGTGCCATAGTTGAGAGTTCTGAGCAGTGCTTGTAAGACTGTCTGAAGCTTATTTGCACCTGCTGCAGCTTCACTATTGCCCTGGTGTGGCCAAAGGTCGCACATGACATAGGCGGCCGGCTCCCGAGGTCCGGCGGAACTTTTTTCCTTTTCCTTTCTGCTTCTTTTCCTACAATCCGTTTCATCTGAAGACACGACCAGGTCCCTGAATGTGTGCAGGGGGACGCTATTGATTGAATGAAAATGGCGGCTTGACACAAAGCTGACTCAAGCGTTGCTGTTGATGCTATACAGACAAAAATTGGTTTTCAGTTTGTACATTCTTCAGGATTTTTTTTCCATCCAAGTCTGATTGAGAGTTTGTAGAAAAATGGCTTCAGATTTTCCACATACTACTCTTCAACATTCTTCCTAAATGTAACAATGTGAAACTCACTAGGAGAACGGCTGTTTCTGTTTCCTTTCAAAATGCTGCCAACAATATTTTCTGAATGGAAGACACCATCTTGTAGCATAAAGGGCCGAAAGGGGTTCTGGTCTGGCCGATGGTTGGTGGAGACATTTTGACTATATCTTGGACCTGCCCGGACTCGCCCAAAATGGCGCCGGTATAAATGGGACTCGTAACTCCTTGCCCGCAAATGTATATCTAGAAAATGTTATTGTAAGTGGCCCTGTCTTATTTTAATTACAAAATGTACGTCCACCGATTCCGCAACTGTTAGACACCTTAGTTCTTGCAACCTAATGGCCCGCTCGTTACGTTCCTCTACAGTGTAAATGTCTCCTCATCATATACGATTTGAGTTTGCTCCGTGGCCGGCCCACGTGGTTGTAGGCCCGTATTTGTATACTGAAATTTTCACAATAAAGGTTTTTAAAACAAAACACGGTAGTAGTATTTACATTGGAAAAGTTTTTACTTTTAGTCACTGTTTTCGAATCAGTAAAAGACAAGTGAAATAAAGCAGTCCAATTACATGACGGATAAAAGGTATAATATGTAGGAACGCAGTAAAGATAAATGGTCAAGGGCAGTTGTGTTTTCCACTCCTGCAACATAAAGTGATCGATAAGAATCTGATAATCAGGCGTATCGGCGACTAAGACAGCAGGCCGAGTATCTTTTACTCAACGGCTCCGTCATGGAACGAAGAAACGCCCTTTTTCTCGAAAAAGGAATATATTTTACTTGCAGGACAGTTGTACATTTTCCGGGAAAGTACATTAGCCTGGAATATTATAACATATGTTTTAAAAAAAATAATGTTCGAAAACAATAAAAAGCGTAATTTTTAGGTCATATGACCAAGCTTTTCATCATTAAAATAACAAAAGTAAAATGAACCAATGAAAAGTTTTATTAACAAGTCACATGACCTGTTATGCTTACGTTACGCGCTGCGCGCCGCGCCTCGGATCACTTCCGGGTGCGCTAACGCGGCGTGTCATATAACGCATTACGCGACAACGTAGGTCAAGAATATAGTCAAAATGTCTCCACCAACCAGCGTTCAGAACACAACCCCTTTCAGCAGTCCAAAAAGTTCTGTTAAATGACAACAGAGGGGACAGGCAACAAGAACCATCAGTCAAAGAGGGGAGGGCAAGTTCTTCTCTTCCGGGTCATGTTGGGGCGCTACCGGAACTGATCGAATTGGTAGTCTACAGTGTTTCTGGATGTTTCAGACTAAAGCTGGCGTCAGCATGAGAGCACTTCCATCTCGTAGCTCCGTCGTGGCCATTCCACGAGCAGACATGGCAGCCGCTCCCCACCAGAAGCCTGCGGGAGTCGGAGGCCCCCAAGACTTTTGTAGAATCTTCACGGCTGAGGGGACGCTTTCGAGAATGGGACCCAAGCCCTATCAGGGAAGCGTCCGAGTTCAAAGGTGTCCCAGGGCCATTTTAGTGGACCAGGCCCAAAACCGAAGAGCCGGCCGCCATTTTGAGAGTCCTGTGGCAGCCGCCTATCGCTGCACCGCAAGAGCGGGAGCAACTCAACTACATGATGAGCGAGACGCTGTAGTCGCAAGAGCGGGCGGTAAACAGCTGAATGGCGGAAGAGGCACAGTGTAGCAAAAGCGGGCGGAATGGCAACTGAAACGGTAAAGGGGCGCCCCACTACAGCGTGTCTTCAGGTCAAACGGATTGTGGGACAAGGTCCAGAATTGAAGAGTCATCAAAAGGCAAAAAGTTCCGCCGGACCCCGGGAGCCGGCCGCCTATGTCGGGGGCGATCTCAGGCTACACCAGTGCTATAAGACTTGGGGAGGGTGTCGGAGCCAAGCGTCTTCTCCGAGTCCATGGCCATCACACCGCCCCTCAGGGGCCTCCGTCAAGCTGTTTAGGAAGATAACATATCACATTGTTTTCAAATGCAGTCAGGTCCACAAACGACACTCACTTACTTTGAGAATAGTGAAGCTGCAGTAGGTGGAAATAAGCTTCAGACAGTGTTACAAGCACTGCTCAGAACTCTTAACTATGGCACCCAACATCCAGAACTTATGCCATTTGAGAATGGCAGTGACATTGAAGCAACTCAGGGACCAAAACCATTAACGTACTTTCACGTATGAAAATCTTACTTGGGGAGGGGGCAGGAGCGAAGCGCCCCCTCCCAGTCCGCGCCACCACACCGTATGTTGAAAATCTGAAGCCATCGTTCTACAAAGTCAACCAACCTTGGATGGAAAAATCTAGAAAAATGTACAAACTGAAAACCAGTTTTGGTCTGCATAGCATCAGTAGCAACGCTTGCTATCAGAGTGCATGAGTTTCATGCTCGATCGATTGAGCTAGCCGGATCGGGCAATAAAAAGTATAAAATAGTTATGTAAATAGTTATTTAATAAAATGTTTTACCCTGTTTCTTTGCTGGTGTGTTGTCTATATTTTTAATATTTGCATAGGGTTTGTCGTTATTTTGGGCGGGGTGGGTGACGGAGTCGAGCTGTCTTGCAGCCCTCATGGTGTGGAGCTCAGTTCATCTCACTATTTTCGTATTTCTCATGAAGGGTTGTTCCTAATATTTCTATTTTAGCGAGGTCAAAAAGAGATCCAATTAGTGGCCTACTGATTTTCCTCGATTACTTTTATTTTTTTACACGATTTTTCACTATCTGCAAAGACTAAACAGAGTATTGCGACTTTGTGCTTGTTTGTAAATAGAGAATGATCCAAAGAGAACCAATTCTAAAACAGTAAATGCTTGGATAACAATCAATCAAATGGAGAGACAAGCAGGCACGATGGATTAGAACGGGGGTAAAGGTCTGCGTTAACTACCGTTCACTATCTGCAAAGAGAGAGTACTACTAAGAGAAAAGAGGGGAGGGGGGGGTGCAGCGTTCAAAGCACATCAGCGTGCATAAATACGAAAATGTTTTTATCTATCACGTACTTGACATTTTAAAGCTTTTCATATTTGCTATTAAAAAACCATTGAAATTCACTGAAAAAACCATAGGTTATAGTGGATATATAGTTAGGAATTTGCATTTACAAAACCTTGAAAATTCAATGAAAAAACCATTGGTTTTAGGCCATATATAGTTAGGGATTTGCATTTACAAAACCTTATTTTACTCGCATAAAACCATTGAAATTCCATATATAGTTAGATGCGCTAACTATATATTGCGCACCCGCAATCCACTGCTGATGATGTCACATATTACATCATTCATGACATGGTCAGTGACATCATTGATGACATCACTGATGACAACTCAAATGACATCACTGATGACATCTCAAATGACATCACTGATGACATCACTGATGACAACTCAAATGACATCACTGACAACATCACAGATGACATCATTCATGTGTTAATACGATGAACCTCTACAGACTCTGATATATCCTTAGATACACTCAGTGAAAACAGACACTCACAGACTGTCACTCATCCATGGAGTTACTCATACACCTAGACAGTCATGCAAAGAATCAAACACACCTCCAATTCCTCAACTATACAGTTATACACACCTTACTTATTGAAACATATTCTAACACATATTTACTCTCTTATACAATCCTTGATACATGTTCACAATGATCCATACAGCCACTCACACATTCACTGGCTCTTATGCACAGTTATTTATATATGTTAACTCTCACATGTACTGTGTTTTACATATGTACTTACTTTGACATGTAGCACTGAGATATCCATTCACTCACCAATACACTCATGCACACAGTCAACCGCCCATATAGCTGTTTCCACATGCACTCTTGAACTCATACACCTAGTGAATCAACTGCTTACACATCTATGCACAGAGTCACACACCTCCCAGCCACCCACACACATACTCAGTCTCCCATACAAATACTTGAGCAACCAATCAATAACCCATATAGTTATTCATATAGCTACTGATCAACACATGCAGCAGTTTACAGAACAACAGATATAATGATGCACAAATTAATACAGTTTAATCACTAACCCATGCACTCAGTGAGACACATTTAATCACTCCCTCATACAATCAGTCATGCACCTACTAAATCCTTCATCCAGACACTTATACATCCACTCATTCTTCAATATGTAAGACATATTTTAACTTTACAGAAACATACAGTCACTGGATGTTGTCATCAGTGATGTCATTTGAGTTGTCATCAGTGATGTCATCAGTGATGTCATTTGAGATGTCATCAGTGATGTCATTTGAGTTGTCATCAGTGATGTCATCAGTGATGTCATTTGAGATGTCATCAGTGATGTCATTTGAGTTGTCATCAGTGATGTCATCAGTGATGTCACTGACCATGTCATGAATGATGTAATATGTGACATCATCAGCAGTGGATTGCGGGTGCGCAATATATAGTTAGCGCATCTAACTATATATGGAATTTCAATGGTTTTATGCGAGTAAAATAAGGTTTTGTAAATGCAAATCCCTAACTATATATGGCCTAAAACCAATGGTTTTTTCATTGAATATATATATATATATATATATATATATATATATATATATACATATATATATATATATATATATATATATATATATATATATATATATATATATATATATATATATATATATATATATATATATATATATATATATATATATATATATATATAACACACAGTTCCGGTATTTAGCCAGTACCCGGTCACGAGTGGGTCGTTGTTAGGGTCCCGGAGGTCCAATATCTGCATACAAAGATTCTCCCATACGAAGAAACGTACAACGACACACGAGGAGTTGCTGTGCTTCAAAAGATTTACTTGGCAGCAAAAACAAACAACGCGTTTCACCTTACGGCTTGCTCACGTTTGATGATTCCCAGCACTCAGGATCCGCACTCCTGGGACTGATGGAGCCTCGCTCGTAGAGGCATTGGCAAAGTACAGCGGCTGTGCGTTCACAGCCTTTCCCCCTACAGGGATTTCTTATCATATTGAGTGGCAGGACAGGGGCCACTTGGCAAGAGAACTTCGTGAGTCATAGGCAGTATATTGGACTACCTTAACCCGCATGCCTTTTTGACACGCCCACTGGGGCGGGACTCCGTATGTTTAAAATAAACCTGTGTTCTTTGTAACCTGTTTCCTGCCTCTCCATGCCAGTGAACAAGAGCGTCTAAGCTCGAAACGCGTATGGCCTTAGGAAAGCGGGGTGCATGCTGCTGACGTTGCCGCCTATGATGTGGTGTGATTCCTGACGTGTGTGGTTCCTCACCTGGGCAACTTGGATGCTTTATGTGAAAAGCGGCTGGCTCGGCCGCGAGGAACCCCGACGGCGGATGGCGGATTCTGAGTGCTGGGAATCATCAGCACTCCTGGGACTGATGGAGCCTCGCTCGTAGATGCATTGGCAAAGTACAGTGGCTGTGCGTTCACAGCCTTTCCCCCTACAGGAATTTCTTATCATATTGAGTGGCAGGACAGGGGCCACTTGGCAAGAGAACTTCGTGAGTCATAGGCGTTATATTGGACTACCTTAACCAGCATGCCTTTTTGACACGCCCACTGGGGCGGGACTCCGCATGTTTAAAATAAACCTGTGTTCTTTGTAACCTGTTTCCTGCCTCTCCATGCCAGTGAACAAGAGCGTCTAAGCTCGAAACGCGTATGGCCTTAGGAAAGCGGGGTGCATGCTGCTGACGTTGCCGCCTACGATGTGGTGTGATTCCTGACGTGTGTGGTTCCTCACCTGGGCAACTTGGATGTTTTATATATATATATATTCACAGAAAAAAACATAGGTTTTAGGCCATATATAGTTAGGGATTAGCATTTACAAAACCTTAATATACTCGCACAAAACCATAGAAATTCGCATATATAGTTAGATGCAATAACTATATATCGCGCACCCGCAACCCACTGCTGATGATGTCACATATTACATCATTCATGACATGGTCAGTGACATCACTGATTACATCACTGATGACATCTCAAATGACAACATCCAGTGACTGTATGTTTCTGTAAAGTTAAAATATGTCTTAGATATTGAAGAATGAGTGGATGTATAAGTGTTTGGATGAAGGATTTAGTAGGTGCATGACTGACTGTATGAGTGAGTGATTAAATGTGTCTCACTGAGTGCATGGGTTAGTGACTAAACTGTCTCAATTTGTTCATCATTATTACTGTAGTTCTGTAAACTGCTGCATGTGTTGATCAGTAGCTATATGAGTAACTATATGGGTTATTGCAAAAGTGCATGTGAAAACAGCTGTATGGGCGGTTGACTATCAGCATGAGTGCATTGGTGAGTAATTGGATTTATCAGTGCTATATGTCAAAGTAAGTACATATGTAAAACACAGTACATGTAAGAGTTGACATATATAAATAACTGTGCATAAGAGAATGTGTGAGTGGCTGTATGGATCATTCTGAACTTGTATCAGGGATTGTATAACAGAGTAAATATGTGTTAGTATATGTTTGATTAAGTAAGGTGTGTATAACTGTATAGTTGAGGAAATGGAGGTGTGATTGATTCTTTGCATGACTGACTAGGTGTGTGAGTAACTCCATGGATGAGTGACAGTCTGTGAGAGTCTGTTTACACTGATTGTATCTAAGGGTATATTAGAGTCTGAAGAGGTTGATCGTATTATCACATGAATGATATCATCAATGATGTGATCAGTAATGACAAATGAGATGTTATCAGTGATGTCATTTGAGATGTCATCAGTGATGTCATCAGTGATGTCACTGACCATGTCATGAATGATGTCATGAATGATGTCATCAGTGATGTCATCAGTGATGTCACTGACTATGTCATGAATGATGTAATATGTGACATCATCAGCAGTGGGTTGCGGGTGCGTGATATATAGTTATTGCATCTAACTATATATGCGAATTTCTATGGTTTTGTGCGAGTATATTAAGGTTTTGTAAATGCTAATCCCTAACTATATATGGCCTAAAACCTATGTTTTTTTCTGTGAATTTCAATGGTTTTTTAATAGCAAATATCAAAAACTGTCAAATGTCAAGTACATGATAGGTCAAAACTTTTTCGTGTTTATGCACGCTGATGTGCTTTGAACGCTGCCCCCCCCCCCCCTCTTTTCTCTTAGTAGTACTCTCTCTTTGCAGATAGTGAAGGGTAGTTAACGCAGGCCTTTGCCCCCGTTCTAATCCATCGTGTCTGCTTCTCTCTCCATTTGATTGATTGTTATCCAAGCATTTACTGTTTGAGAATTAGTTCTCTTTGGTTCATTCTCTATTTACAAACAAGCACAGAGTCGCAATACTCTGTTTAGTCTTTGCAGATAGTGAAAAATCGTGTAAAAAAACAAAAGGAATCAAGCAAAATCAGTAGGCCACTAATGGGATCTCTTTTTGACCTAGCTAAAATAGAAACATTAAGAACAACCCTTCGTGAGAAATACGAAACTAGTGAGATGAACTGAGCTCCACACGATGATGGCTGCAAGACAGCTCGGCTCCGCCACCCACACCACCCAAAACAACGACAAACCCTATGCAAATATTATAAATATATACAACACACCAGCAAAGTAACAGGGTAAAATATTTTATTAAATAACTATTTACATAACTATTTTATACTTTTTGTTGCCCGATCCGGCTAGCTCAATCGATCGAGCATGAGACTCATGCACTCTAATCTCCTTGGCCTCAGTCAAGCATCAATACTAAAATTTTAATACACGAGTGTTCGTTCATGGTTTTGGTCCCTGAGTTGCTTCGATGTCACTGCCTTGCACAAATGGCATAAGTCCTGGATGTTGGGTGCCATACTTCAGAGTTCTGAGCAGCGCTTGTAACACTGTCTAAACCTTATTTGCACCTGCTGCAGCTTCACTATTCTCAAAGTAAGTGGGGGCCGTTTGTGGACCTGACTGCATTTGAAAACAATGTGATATGGTACCTCCCTAAACCGCTTGACGGAGGCCCCCGAGGGGCGGTGTGATGGCACGGACTCGGAGAAGACGCTTGGCTCCAACCCCTTCCCCAAGTCTTATAGCACTGGTGTAGCCTGAGATCGCACCCGACATAAGCGGCCGGCTCCCGGGGTCAAGCTGTCTTTGACGTTTTTGTAGCCTTTCGAATTCTATCCTTAGATGGCATCGTCTAATTTCCAAATAATCTGCAGTTGAATCTGTGGTGAAATATAATAAAAAATTTTATTAACCACTATTACCAAACAGTAAATCAATAACAGTAAGAACTAGATTCGACAATGCTATAAAAAAAAAGTATGCACAAGGATGCAGGGGGTATCACTTTGACACCCTCTGACACCCTCAAAACAGGCACAAGTGCCATGTAGCAAGCAAACCAGCCCTAAGGGCAGGTCTGCCTTTCACATGACATAGATGTGCTAGCACACATGTGCATGCACACCGGAATCGGTATTTTACCATGAAGTTTGATTTCATGCTAAAATACCGATTCGTTAAGGCCTTTGGGACTCAGAAGACTCCCGCCAACATAACAAATTAACAGAATCGATAAAATTACCGATTCGGTATTTTACCAAACAAATAATTTTTCAGATTCTGTAAATGTAGATTTACCTACATGTGGCCTTGGATTTAAGCCCCTACATACCGATTGGCCATTTACCGGTCGGAAACGGCCGAAATTGGCCGTAACCGGTCGGTAAATGGCCTGAAACAACCACCTACATCGGGCCCTAAGTGTGCATGCATTTGATTTCAAAAAAAGTTTTTAAACCTTTTATGTAAAACAATTATACACCTACATTCATGGGAAACTGACTTAAAACGCCCTAATACACATGAAAACGTTTTTTTAAGGTACTTGCACCTTTTTTTCAATAACTTTTAACATGGCTATGTAACTCAAACAATCAATCATTCCTATGGACTTTGAAGCCCATAGGAATGATTAGGCATTACCGATTCGGTATTTACCGAATCGGTAATTAAAGAATTCACAAGGGTGCAAGGGGTGTCACTTTGACACCCTCTGGCACCCCCAAAACAGGCACAGGTGCCATGTGGCAGACATACCTGCCCTAAGGGCAGGTCTCCCTGTCACATGACATAGGTGTGCATGCACACATGTGCATGCACACCGGAATCGGTATTTTACCATGAAGTTGGATTTCATGCTAAAATACCGATTCGTTAAGGCCTTTGGGACTCAGAAGAGTCCCAACTACATATGGAATTTACAGAATCGGCCGTAACCGGTCGGTAAATGACATGGAACGACCGCCTACATCGGGCCCTAAGTGTGCATGCATTGATTTCAAAAAAAGTTTTTAAACCTTTTATGTAAAACAATAATACACCTACATTCATGGTAAACAGACTTAAAATGCCCTAATACACATGAAATCGTTTTTAAGGAACTTGCACCTTTTTTCAATAACTTTTAACATGGCTATGTAACTCAAACAATCAAAATGAAAATTTCCCAGGCACACATGGGGGCGTATTTACAAGGGCCTTGCACTACGAGGAAAGTGACTTCAAATGACCAGACACACATGGGGACGTATTTACAAGGCCCTTGAACCCGGGGGAAGTGACTTGAAATTGCTAAGCACACATAGGAGAGTATCTACAATGCCCGTGCAACACTTATGCATCATTTTTTACATGTACACCGTAACATTAACAACACAATTGCATCATATATCTGTTCCGCAAAAGCGACGCATTGCAGGAGTCATTTTACCATCAAAAACAATTTCACTGATTCTGTAAATGTAGATTTACCTACATGTGGCCCTGGATTTAGGCGCCTACATACCTTTTCGCCATTTACAGGTCGGAAACGACCGAAATCGGCCGTAATCGGTCGGTAAATGGCCTAAACGACCACCTACATCGGGCCCTAAGTGTACATGCATTTGATTTCAAACAAAGTTTTAAAACATTTTATGTAAAACAATAATACACCTAGGACCAGATGTAGGTAAATCACATTTACCAATTTTGAAATACCGAATATTACCGAATTTTACCGATTCGGTATTTCAAAATCGGTAAATGGGATGTAAGTACCAACATCTGATTTATTACCGATTCCTTAAAAATTCGGTATTTACCGATTCGGTAAATACTGAATCGGTATTTCCTATTGAATCCTATGGGCCTTGAAGCCCATAGGATTCAATTCAAATACCGATTCAGTATTTACCGAATCGGTAAATACCGAATTTGTCAAGGGTGCAGGGGGTATCACTTTGACACCATCTAGCACCCCCAAAACGGGCATGTGTGCAATGTGGCACACAGACATGCCCTAAGGACACGTCTATCTGTCACATGGCATATGTGTACATGCACAGATGTGCATGTACACAGGAATCGGTATTTTACCATGGATTTGTTTTCCATGGTAAAATAACGATTCTGAAAGCCATGTGCCAATGGAAAATTGGCTACCCACATTTCAATCTTGCATTTTCGGTAAAATTACCGAATCGGTAAAATTACCGATTCGGAAAAATTACCGAAAACGCAACATTTAAGGGCAAAGTAATTAATTTTACACATGGGGGCGTATTTACAAGGGCCTTACACTACAAGGAAAATGACTTCAAATGACCAGACACACATGGGGACGTATTTACAAGGCACATGAACCCGGAGGAAGTGACTTGAAATTGCTAAGCACACATAGGAGAGTATCTACAATGCCCGTGCAACACTTATGCATCATTTTTTACATGTACACCGTAACATTAACAACACAATTACATCATATATCTGTTCCGCAAAAGCGACACATTGCAGGAGTCACATCATTTTACCATCAAAACAATTTCACCAATACCTTAAGAAACATGGAAGTGGTGAAAAAAGCCAAGCTTGACGTTACGGCAGCCACGAGGTAGCAAGGCTCCGCCACCCCCCCACTGCTCCAAGCATGTCTGTCCCACGGCCCGCCACGCCCATTAACGGTAACATGAAATAGATACAAATCAGCAGATACCTACCCCCATTCCGGAAACTCCGAAGTGCAACAGGACCACGGTTACGCCCATCCGGAAGATGAGGCCTCGACACGTGCAGGGCAGGGCCCGGCTAATCGCCATCAGCCGTGGGGTGGAAGGCCCAAAATGTACTGGTCTCCCGATTCCCTTCTTCTGTCGCCTTGCAGGCCACGGGGGGGATGTCTTGCCTCTGCCTCCGACCCCCCCTCTTATCGCCTGGTCCGGACATCACGGATATCAACGCCAGGTGTCGGCGTGGGGTGCGCTGGGAGGGAGAGGCGGCGCGAACGAGCCTCTCCCACCCCCCCAGGTGGGGGCCCCTCAGCTGCACCCCCAACGCTCCACTCACCCGACAAGGGTTCCTCCACTCTTGCGATGCAGTGGCGCTGCACTCACCCGACAAAAGGTCTCGTCCACTATTGCGAGGCAATGATGCTCCGCTCACCCAGCGGGGGTCTCGTTCACTGTTGCGGTGCAACGACGCTTCTAGTTTCCTGCGTCCAGAAACCTTCTCCTCAACTTTGAAGATTCTATAGGAGCCACGGGGGCCCCCAACCCCCGATGGGGAATGACTGCCATGATCACCCACGGAACGACCACGACGTAGCCGCGGGACGTCGGCGCGCTCATGCCGGCGCCGGCCTCAGTCTTGAAATCACCAAAATCCTGCAAGACTACCAACTTGATTAGTTCCGGTGGGACACCAGTATGACCTGGTAGGAGAGATTGTTGCCTCCCACCCCACTTTGACTGATGGTTCATGTCGGCAGTCCCCTCTGCTACCCTTCAATAAAACTTTTGGACTGCGGAAAGAGGTCCCAGTCCAACCACGAGTTGGTGGAGACATTTTGACTATACTTGGACCTTCCTGACCTCACCCAAAATGGCGCCGGTACAAATGAAACTCTCAACTCCTTGTTGTGCCCCGATTGCTCAGCCTTGATATCATGAGATATGTATGCAGTTTTTAGCACATGAATTGATATGGGATAAGACTGATTACAAGTTCGAACAATGAATTGATATTAAGTTCTAATGCATCATTGATTACTGTATTTATTATTGAAGGTTCGAATTGTCGACACTTTTGGTACTTGCTCACAATGAATTATCGATATGATTTTGTTGCACTTGTCGCACTTTTTACTATGAAATCAACGACCACTGACTCTCTGTTATGTTTTCCACAAATAAATACCCCCCCCCCCCATTTACAGTTCCAACCTGCTCCGTTTTTTGGCAGATGAGGCAGGTAACGAACCTGGCATTAACTTTCTTTTCATGAGAATAGAAAAGAAAAAAATTGCCAGATAAAATTCACTTTCACATGGGACATTCTTTGCATTTCTTTCAGAAACTTTTACATCACTGTGTCATTTCTTTGTCTATCCTGCTTAAAGCAATGTCATGTAAATAGTTGTTTAAAAAGTTTTTTTTAACGTGTTTACTTTGTTGGAGCGTTGTTTATATTTATAAGTTATTAAAGTGTTATAATCCTACAACTTTGTTGGAGTGCTATATATTTTTAATGTGACACATAATTGTGAAGACTTTGATGTACAAAAAGGCATCCCTGGAATCTTCCGCTTCAGGCTCGGACCCACACACCCTCACAGTGAGAATCCCCTCCCTAAGCACAATACAGGATGGTTATCAGATAGTAGGAACGCGTGTGGTGTGACGGATCTCATCGGGTGGGGGCCTTGATCTACTGTAACTCCTTTGAACAGGGGTGATTCTCTACAGCTGGAGCCATAAACTACATCTGCAGGGCTAAGTGATAGCCTGAGACCGGCCTGCACAATCAGACACAGAGGAAGAGGAGTGTCAGAGGGTGCGGTAGTGAATAGGGTGAAAGGGAGGTGTCGGGCGGGCACAGGGTGTGATTCTCAGGGAAGAGCAGCGCAGATGGGGGGAGGTTTATGGCCCATGCATGAGAGAGAGAGCGGGGGTGACCAGTGCGTGGGGGAGATGCTTGCGAGGGTGGGGAGCCATGCTGAGGATCGGCGGCGTGCAGAGAGTGGGTCTGGTCAAGGCATATAAAATGGCTGCCGTGCTCAACAAAAGTGTGGCATTGCAAAAAAGGCAAGATGGAGCAGACAATGTTTATCAATAAGGATTAATTTATAACAATTATTTTTAACAAAATATTTACTCGCAGTGACAAAATGGCGGTCAACAGTTCCTGATTTCCATCGAATTGAACGTTAACAGACATCACGCAGCAAAACAAAAAAAAACGCTCACGCACAGCCGCTGGAAGACATGTATCAACATATATGAGCCTCCTCAGCCACCCTCAGAAAACATAAGGGGTCAGGATACGTCTCCCGTACCCCGTTATACCTAGTAATTTAATTAAATCGAAACACAAAAAGGCAAATTCCCGTTTCGCTACCAGTTTGCGGCCCGATTCGCGAACCGAGAAGCGCTTCTACCGTGAAAAATCAAATCTTAATTATTTGCCCCACGGGACCCTTTAATAACCCCAACATCATTCCTAGGGGGTCAAGAGGAGTCTACCTTGCCCCCTTTCATTAAATTCCCCCTTCGTTTTTCTCCTCCTCTTGTCTCTCGATCCTACCGAGAGACAAGATGGCGGCCGCACCAGACTGTTTAGAATGTTGACAGACACCGGAGAGCCAATCAGCTTCGCTACGCAAAGCTCCGTTACGCGAAAAGTATGCGATCTGGTGCGCTATCTAGGACGCTGTCACAGATATATCTGTTTTTTAAAACGTTAATTTCTCAAAATCCACTGGAGCACATATATTGAGACCCAGCAAAGGCACATCGGGCTAACAGTCCCTATAATTTTGCCAAGTTTCGTGTAAATCCATTCAGCCGTTCGAGCTAAAAGTGAGGCCAAAGGCTCTATCGAAAAATGAATGGGAAAAATGCGTTTTGGGACCCCCCTTTTTTCTCGGACCCCCTTGACGGAACCCCCCCAAATTTTCAGGGGCTGCTCAGAAACAAAATGTGCCATTTTCCTGAAAATTTCAGCCGATTCCGTCCACAAACGCCAAAGTTATTAGACATAGAATTTTCAAAAGTTCCATAGAGAAAAAATCCTAACTATATGTACCTACTGGCGACCGCCAGTAGGTAATATATATATATATATATATATATATATATATATATATATATATATATATATATATATATATATATATATATATATATAGATATATATATATATATATATATATATATATATATATATATATATATATATATATATAAATTCACTGAAAAAACCAAAGGTTTCAGTGACATTATAGTTAATTGGACATTTTACGCATGCAAAACTAGAGAAATTCCACCTTTATAGTTAGTTCAGCTAACTATAACTCGCGCCCTGCAATGCATTGCTCATGACGTCACATATTACATCATTCATGGGATATATATATATATATATATATATATATATATATATATATATATATATATATATATATATATATATTTTAATTTACAACAATGTGGCTGAATTTACCGGAGCAGCACAACAGCGGGTGCGGGCGTTCGGCTCAGCCAGTAGCCAGAAAACATCAATTTTTTCTCAAGGAAACGCCGCACTCAGGAACTTTTAGTTTTGAAGTTTAATTAACAGAGCCTAGTCTGCACACCAACGTGTTTCAGCCTTGCGGCCTTGGTCACAGTAGGTGGTATTACATTTGCAACTGTTTTTATGTCATTTCCTTTTCACAGCCTGCCCATGAATTCTGGGACATGTAGTTTTCAATATATTCACACAGTTTTCAACAATGCAGACATCGTTTTTAATTTCACATGAGTAAAAATAAAAGTGCCTTTCTACCTTTGTTCTTTCAGACGTCAGATGATTTGTTATTTATGTACCCCTAACAAAAAAATAATTAATTAATGGAAAGTGAAAAGTTTAACAAATTATTTGTCCTCATATTTTATGATCATTAAGACAAAAATATGTGATTCTCTTTTATGCATGGGACATTCAATTATTCAAGCCATCTGACTTCATGAGGCCATGTTATTGGCAGTGTTCATATGGCTGAGATACCCGCCACCCCCTCTCAACACAATCCCCAAAAGGAGGGAAACCGGAAACAGTTCTTGAAGTTTTTGGAAGTGGGAGGGAGTGACCCTCCCGGCCGTATTTATTAAAACAAAAAATTAAACATTTAAACATTAATGTACAATTTCATACCACATTGCGATGTTTGGCTAACCTTAACAGATTCTCTAATACAGAGGTTCTCCTAGCCGAACTAACATCCTACAAAACATTTACTTGAAATATTGAAATTGTACATCCTAACGTTTAAGGGCCAACGGCAAGGTCGTAACCGGTGTCAAGATCCCTAACCAGACATACCCCCCCCACTTGGGAGGGGCGACAGCACTGAGGCGTACTCAAGTGCAACTACTACCAATTTCCCTTGACTTGACGGGGGCACTTATCAACTCGACGCCAGTTAAAGGTCGTTCGAAGACTCGTGTGAGGTATCTAGAAGGTATCGTAGACCTCCCCCCAACCCCACACAACTTACCGCATCTGCCGTCGCAGATGTCACTGGCCCCAGGAAATTCCCCAGGAGGGGGCTGTAACCCCTCCTACACAGGAAGGGGCCTTGACCGCCTTTCCTCTTCTTTCGGCGACCCATCCTTAGAAGGGACCGCCTCCCCGTTGAGGGGCCAAAGGCCACCTCCCCCGAGCGCTCCCATCCGTGTTGGGTGACGCCCACTCATAGGGATCTTCCAATTAGTGCTCACCGATCATGACCTTACCGCCCGACCAAAAATAAATACGACAAATGCTAACTAAACGAAACTACATTGGCCACTATGACCGAAAAAGCCTGTTTATAAATGGACCTTAAATCCGAAGTTCTTTAATCACAAACTTGTAAAATTAGGCCAATCTTTATTACACATTCAACATCAACATAACACTAAAACAACCTGTAAACGAAATAGAATAATTGATCAATTTTATTAAAACAACTGGCTGTCCTCAGGGGCTGGTGGGTGGGTCAAAATTGGCTCTTCGTTCCGTCTCGAGCTCACGTGCAGCGAGGAGGTGCAGCTTCAGAGCACAGGAACAAGAGGATGTCTTCTGGTCTTGCGTCCCTTTTTATCCATCTTCAGGGCGGGCGTAAACCCGCCCCTGCCTGCCCCGAGGGCGTGGCCGGCCGCGTCAGTGTCTAGGCCAGCCCACTCTAGGGCGGGAAAAAGCGCGCCCCGGCTACGCCGCTTCGGGCATACCAGCCGAGACGCGCCTCCCGCCCAAAATGGCTTCCCGGGGGGATCGAGGCACTCAGCCATACGTTCGGGGGGACCGAGTGGTCGCCCCTTTCCATATGGCTGAGATACCCGCCACCCCCTCTCAACACAATCCCCAAAAGGAGGGAAACCGGAAACAGTTCTTGAAGTTTTTGGAAGTGGGAGGGAGTGACCCTCCCGGCCGTATTTATTAAAACAAAAAATTAAACATTTAAACATTAATGTACAATTTCATACCACATTGCGATGTTTGGCTAACCTTAACAGATTCTCTAATACAGAGGTTCTCCTAGCCGAACTAACATCCTACAAAACATTTACTTGAAATATTGAAATTGTACATCCTAACGTTTAAGGGCCAACGGCAAGGTCGTAACCGGTGTCAAGATCCCTAACCAGACATACCCCCCCCACTTGGGAGGGGCGACAGCACTGAGGCGTACTCAAGTGCAACTACTACCAATTTCCCTTGACTTGACGGGGGCACTTATCAACTCGACGCCAGTTAAAGGTCGTTCGAAGACTCGTGTGAGGTATCTAGAAGGTATCGTAGACCTCCCCCCAACCCCACACAACTTACCGCATCTGCCGTCGCAGATGTCACTGGCCCCGGGAAATTCCCCAGGAGGGGGCTGTAACCCCTCCTACACAGGAAGGGGCCTTGACCGCCTTTCCTCTTCTTTCGGCGACCCATCCTTAGAAGGGACCGCCTCCCCGTTGAGGGGCCAAAGGCCACCTCCCCCGAGCGCTCCCATCCGTGTTGGGTGACTCCCACTCATAGGGATCTTCCAATTAGTGCTCACCGATCATGACCTTACCGCCACAGGCCGGATAGTTGACCGGCTATCCGGACCCCCCACAAAACTCCTACCTAAAGGTCATGTTTCAACGATTTTAACCATGCTAAGAAGTCTCCTAAGAGTAACTCATTCCCCACCCAAGACAAATGCACACCATCCCCCAAATACATACTGTCATCATTAATACAGCTATGAGAAATAGAATGCAATGTCCTGGAACGGAACAACCTACTCACTTTATTGTTAAGCTTTCTAACAGAATGGTTCAAAGCAGGAATAGAGATAGCCCCCCGCCACACCTTTCGTGGAATCAAATGGGACCATGCAATCGTGCACCCCGGAACTCTCCTCGCCAACCAACTTACAGTGGAAAGCATTGCCTCCAGGAGTAGTCGTCTACCGATGGTGACCAAATCATTGCCCCCAACATGCACTATAACTATAGACGGCGGTGACCTTGTCCGCCCTAACAAACCCTCGAAAAATGTTTGAAACTGGTCAATACAGAGACCGCCCCTTCCGTAGAAGGACATCCTGTACCCGTATTCCCCAGCTACGTGAATCATGTCACCTGCTTTGAATACGTCTGCGGCACGCCTCACGTATGAGTGGCCCACGACCCACACCTCCTTTTTCACAGCCGGTGATGTCTGACCGCTGGCCCGGTGTAGGGTCGACTGCATAGTCCGCCCCGCCTCGTAGGCTTGCGTAACTGAAAACCAAACAAAAACAAGAAGCGTGAGTACATTATTACAGCTTCACAACATGTGCAATCGCACGTATCTTTTATAACAATTGGAGGACCAACGCCCCACTCGTTTCACTTGCTCAACATTAAGACCCCTGGCTGTAGCTTCCGTAGCAGCCCCTATCCGAAAGGAATGGGTCCCAAATTCGCCCGGGTTCAAGCCCGCAGCGGCAATTGACATCGCAAGCACCCGCTGAAACTGAAATTTCGTCAGTGGGGTGGCGTCAGCGTGTCTTAACAAAGTCCCCCCCCATGATGCCACCCTTTGTGCTAGGTAATCCTCTAAACACTTTACCGGACATATGGAGGACCCAGGAATCCTGCGTATGATGACGCAATCACCCATCCCATCTTGATCAGTCTTGGACTTTACAAAGGAGACAGTCATTGTTTCTCCCCTGATCTGAACGTGTTCCTGGCACAAACCCCCTGCCACATCCAGTTTGTTCCTTGCAACTAGTTCGCTTACCCGCATTGCTCCGTGAAATGCTAGCGTAAAAGCGGCTCGGAACAGTACCGCCTCAAATTGAGATGAACATGTGGCCGGGAGTGTGGCCAACAACTGGGACAATCTATCCAAACCTATCGGGCGCCTCTCATCTACTCTGCGACCCTCAAGGCGTTGCCACCCACGCAGCGCTTTCTGTACAACGAAAGACGCTGTTGGGTCCTGGATAGCGTGTGCTCTGGCAACAAAGGAAATGGCAGCACGATGCCTCTGGGCCGTAGCCACCGATTTCCCAGCCCTACGTAAGGACATCAGGAAATTCACTACCCATTCCTCGTGACCCCAAAGTCGCTCTCTATCACTCCCCAAAAATGCTAAATAGGCCCGAAACGCCCCTTCGTATGCCTTCCTCGTCCTTGGTGCTAGACTCTCTCCCACGAGGTGACGAAGTTCGGGGCACCGAGAGACCAGAGAGCTTCGGGAAAGGGTGCCGGCTCTGGGTCCGCTGTGGGAAGGAAACCAGAGAAAGCCTGCATATGAAAACGAGACAGTGCATCAGCCGCCTGATTCATCACCCCTGGAACATGCTTTGCTCTGAATAGCACGTTCAATTGCATACATAGTAAAACAATTTCCTTAAGCAGTCTTAAAATCAGTTTACAACGTGCTGCCTGACTATTGATGCACTCGACCACGGTCATATTGTCAGACCAAAATATGACAGAGTGATCTTTGAACCCATCGGGCCATGTTCTCAAGGCCACCAAGATGGGAAACAGTTCCAGGAAAGCAATATTACTCGTCAGACCATTCTCATGCCACCATGTCGGCCATCTTTGTGCCGACCATTTCGTGCCGAAGATGGCGCCAAAACCTATGCTTCCTGCTGAATCTGTCCATAGCCCCAGCTCTTCAGAAGACACGGCTGGTTCATTCCAGACGATTCTACCATTGAAGTCCGCCAGAAATGCTAACCAAATACGCATGTCCTGGCGGATCTCGGCAGATAGTCTCGTGCGATGATGGCACTCTTTAAGGCCGACCATCGCTTGGGCAATCGAACGGGAAAAGGGGCGGGCCATTGGTATTACCCTCAGGGCAAAATTCAACTGTCCCACCAACTGCTGTAATTGTTGCAGCGTAACTTTTGATGCATTTATACACACTTGCAGCGCAGCCCTGAACTTCGACACTTTCTCAGCTGGCAAACGGAAACACCCTTCAATGGAGTCCAACTCGATCCCCAGAAACTCGAGGCAAGTCGTAGGACCCACTGTTTTACCCGGCGCCAATGGCACACCAAACTGTTTCATTAACACACAAAATTCGGCCAAGGCCCGGCCACATTCAAGATCCCCGGCTGCCCCAAGAAACAGGAAATCATCAAGGTAGTGCATTACATCTTGGAAACCTGTTTTCTTTGTGAAGACCCATTGTAGAAAACTACTGAATTTCTCGAAATAAGCACAGGATATAGAGCACCCCATTGGCATACACCTATCCATGTAATAACAACCCTGAAACATGAATCCTAGGAGACGCTGGTCGTCTGGGTGTACCGGGAGCAATCGGAACGCTGACTCGATATCCGACTTCGCCATCAGCGCCCCGGGCCCCAGGCGATTCAAAATGGCTACGGCCTCATCGAAGGATGCATACCGCACCGAACACACTTCTGGATCGATTGCATCATTTACGGAAAGACCTCGTGGAGCTGATAAATTATGAATCAGTCGGAACTCACCGGGGTCTTTCTTGGGGACTACCCCTAAGGGAGAACAAACAAAATTCTGGACCGGGGGTACACTAAACGGGCCGGCGACCCGACCTCGAGTCACCTCTTTCCGGATCTTATCCTGTACTACGGTCGTATGCTGCAGGACGGAAAGTTGATTTTTACACTTTTCCACACCCTGAAAGTCCCCTACCGGGATGCGGAAACCATACGAAAAACCGTTCCGCAGCACCCCAGCAGAAGTACGATCCGGGTATTCACTGAGCCAGGGAATCATCGCCAGGGTATCAATCGGAGTAGGTAAAGGCGCCCCTCGGACTATATTAGACCTGTTTGGCACCTCCTCTCCCCCCATTATCACCCGTTCTGGCTCTGCACGAGGACTCAGGATGGGACGACCCACAACCACTACATTCATGTTTGAATTTACACGATCCCTGGGGTCTAGTACATTTACCTCTGTTGTAATTAAAGCAGAAACCCCTTTTTCCGTTACTGCCGGCAGGTTTCGAGTAATCGTCGGCACCCGTACCTGATCGAAAGGGCGTCCCCGCATGTTGCCGGGAGGATTCGCCAACATTACTACCCACCAACGGCATTTTCAACATTCCTGACTCCTTCATTTTATCCCAAGTCAAGGAATCATAACAATCCCAGGTTAAACTTTTATTAATTATGCTCCTTTTCCTTTCTGAACAGATTATCGTAACAGAACCAATGATTACCCTGGTGCGATGTCGAGTACCCCATGATCCGTGATTGATAGATTGGGAACTCGGAAAGCAACTCAGGTCTACGTTCCCCCAAGATTGATGTAAAGATTCCCCAAGCATTGCCCCAATTGCCGATATTCTCATTCACTTTAAAGGCGGCCATTTTTGCGCGCCAAACACTTGGATGCATGAGATCCTTCTGACTCTTTACATGCTCTACCTCATAATGATCAACAAGCAATGAGAAAATGTTCACATACTCCCCCGCCCAAATCTTTTCCTTAATTGCCAAAGGAACATGTTGCCCCAACTTTCCTCTCCGAGAGGGTGTTGACTCATCCCTCGCGATCGGCAATGGCCGCTTACCTGCACCTGACGCTGCCTCTGTGGTCGCAATCGTCCCTGGTGTCTTGTCCCCTACTGCAGCCGGCACGGGCACCTTGGCTGCTTCCCGTTTCTCACGCAATTGCTTTATCAGCACCTGCGCATCGACAGCCGTGGCGCCCTCGTTACCTTTACCCAACCACGCTGCCAATTGTGCTGCCAGCTCGGGCGGCATATCATCCTCGGACACGGGGGTGACCCCAACGGGAATCGGATTCCCCTCCTCCGGCACGGGAGTTGGAGCCTCGAGCGGAGCACTGGGACCCGGGATGTCTTCACCCGCTGCCCCCCTCCTGGGCCTCTTGTTTTTCCCTCCCGGGGCTGTTCCCGCCAAAGGACGTTTTGGACCCCCTTCCTCATTCTTGTCCACCCGCTTCTTTAGCTCGGACATCTCCTTCATGAGAACACGCAGCATCTGGTCAGTAGTCATGCGCTTTCCCACCTTCTTCGGCATTCTCCAACAAAGTAACTGCAAAACAAACAAGAACGATTAAAACGCTCAAAATTGGCTCTTCGTTCCGTCTCGAGCTCACGTGCAGCGAGGAGGTGCAGCTTCAGAGCACAGGAACAAGAGGATGTCTTCTGGTCTTGCGTCCCTTTTTATCCATCTTCAGGGCGGGCGTAAACCTGCCCCTGCCTGCCCCGAGGGCGTGGCCGGCCGCGTCAGTGTCTAGGCCAGCCCACTCTAGGGCGGGAAAAAGCGCGCCCCGGCTACGCCGCTTCGGGCATACCAGCCGAGACGCGCCTCCCGCCCAAAATGGCTTCCCGGGGGGATCGAGGCACTCAGCCATACGTTCGGGGGGACCGAGTGGTCGCCCCTTTCCATGTTGTTTCAGCATCTGTCCGTGTGACGGTTTTTCAAATTGAGGGTATAGTACCCTATTTTTGGAAAGAGAATTTTATAGAACAAAAGTTACAGGTAAAATAAACAATTACAGGTTGAGCTTACACCAAATGCAAGATTTTCATATACGTGATATGTGTATAATCAATCAAAAGTTACCAATTGCATGAACATTCATTCTAGGTGAACATACAGTTCCTTTTCGAGATTCATGCCTCTCGGTTGTTTTGTCCTCATTCGGGTGATATATTTTGACTCCAATTGTCGTAGTTTTTTCCTTTGGTCTCCTACAGCCAGATTCATGAAGCCGAAATCGGCTCACAAAGGGCCAGATACTGAGAATCTGGCTCTTTGCGAGTGCTATTTTTGCATTTGGGATTCATCATCCCAAATCGCAATTCTAAAAATCGGTAAATTGCGAATATTTGCATTTAAGGAATCTCAATTTGAGATTCCTTAAATGCAATTCATGCAATTCATGAACCATTTTAAAATTGCGAATTCGCAATCTGGGGCCGCTATTTACCGCAAAGTGTAACTACGTGGTAAATAGCGAAAACATAGAAAAATGCACTTTAGTGCATTTTTCTAAGTTGTATGTTACACACACATATGTCCTTTGGACATGTGTGTGCGCAACACCTGTGTACATTACCATTTCAGGGGTACTACAGGGTGTCCTTTGGACACCCTGTCACCCTTAAAATCGCATCCTTATTTGTGAATCGCTATTTGCGATTAGCAAATAGCGATTCACAAATAAGGATGTGATTCCTTATTTGTGATTAGCAATTAGCGAGTCGCAAATAAGGAAGCTGTAGAAATCGCAATAGATTTATTGCGATTTCTACATGAATCCCGTTTTGCGAGTTTTTAATAGGGATATATGATGTTACCACGCGTACTTTTAGCACGCATACCATTACCACGCATTTTTTACAACGCAGGTCATTTTACAACGTAAACCTTTACAACGCAATACACTACAACGCAGATACTATTACAATGCATACCATTACAACGTAAGTATAGGTAAGTATATAATATTAATATATAATGTAAATATTTATTTTTTAATTATTTAATTTAATTATTTTTTATTTATTATTTAATTATTAAATAATTTTATTAATAAAATTTATTTTAATTTTATTAATTGTAAATATATGTTAAAAATACCCCTGTACCCAAAAACCCAATCCCAACCCTAAAACCTAAAAATACCCCTGTACCCCAAAAACCAATCCCAACCCTAAAACCTAAAAATACCCCTGTACCCCAAAACCCAAACCCAGCCCTAAAACCTAAAAATACGCCTGTACCCCAAAACCCAAACCCAGCCCTAAAACCTAAAAATACCCCTGTACCCCAAAACCCAAACCCAGCCCTAAAACCTAAAAATACCCCTGTACCCCAAAACCCAAACCCAGCCCTAAAACCTAAAAATGCCCTTGTACCCCAAAACCCAAACCCAGCCCTTAAACCTAAAAAGACCCCTGTACCCCATAACCAAATACCCCTAATAAATGTTTGAAAAAAAAGATAAAGTTACCTATAATTATACTTACGTTGTAATGGTATGCGTTGTAATAGTATGTGCGTTGTAGTGTAATGCGTTGTAAAGGTAATCGTTGTAAAATGACCTGCGTTGTAAAAGTATGCATGTTAATGGTATGCGTGGTAAAAAATGCGTGGTAACAGTTACATACCCTTTAATAGCGATTCCTTAATAATCGCTATTAAGGGCTCGCAAAACATGACAATGATAAATCTGGGGGTTAATCTCTTGTTTGTTTCGACTGTGTCTATTGCGAAGTAACTCATGTTTAGCCAGTTCCCACTTTGGCATGTCAAGAGATGTTTTGCTGTTGCATATGTTAGATCTCTGTTCTTCACTGCTCGAATATGTTCGAGAATTCTCTTTTTTAGCATGCAGGTGGTACTTCCTATATATAACATAGCACAGTCACATTGGATTTCCTTGAGAAAAAAAAAAATATATATATATAGAAAGAGAGAGAGAGAGAGATAGATAGATAGATAGATAGATAGATAGATAGATAGATAGATAGATAGATAGATAGATAGATAGATAGATAGATAGATAGATAGATAGATAGATAGTAGCCTAATTAACCCAAACATTTATTTTTTAAGAGTTTGGCGTTTCCATGGACCATTGTATTGGTGGTCCAAGCACAGTGACCTCGACGTTCCAACCACCGTATTATGAGTTGGGCAAATGGTTTAGTAAAGACTGCCGCTGGACCACCGAGACTGCCAGCAGACAGCCGACTGCCTAGTTTGCGGTCGGGAAAAGGCAGTCACCATAGTGCGTTACAGGGGAGCTGCACCGCCGTCCATATTATGAATTGTCTGTTCCACGAGAGGACCGCAGTGGTGGTGACGAATGATTTGGGGTGCGTACTCACCCCTTTCTTCTTCTGGCCAGATGCCGACATGGATCCCTTTCTCCAGGTTTCCCCTTCACAGCAGGATCTTCATGACGAGGATTACTACCCGGTTTGCGGCAATCTACAGCTAAGTCCTTTATGAGCCATATACCCATTGCCAGGACTTGCCACATATGGGCTGAACCCTGGAAATGGGTATACAGTATTTTTCCACTTATATCATTCATATGTGTGCATCCAACATATCTGCATTCGAAATGCACACACGGGCATTGATATATTTGTGAAAAACATTCATCACTGCTGCAAGATCCCTGCCTCCATATCGCTGGCCTTGCGTTAAGCTCCAAATATGGTGGTCTTTGGACTGCCAGCGCCGTGAGCTGCTGGTGGGGGCAGACGCGGTCCTACGGCGGTCGTACTGACAAACTCGTAATAAGGCCCTTAGCGTTCTGTTTAAGTTTAATTGCTGTTATGTTGTCCAATGCTTAACAACGTTTTATGAGCCTGTCTGAAATGTTGGCAATGTGATTAGTATATTAGCCTAGTCTTCCAGTTCAACCAGCAGTACTCTGTCAAAAGCCTTGGCCTTGATGTCATGTAGAGTTATTGTTCTATTATGCTAGTGGTCATTTAGAAAGTACTTTTTGTAGATGGGGTGCAATATGGGCCCCTGACAATTATCAGTGATTATTTCTGTAGTTAAAATTATCTTTGATAGCAATAATGAGAGGTTACTCCATGTATCAAGGTTGAAATTAGAAACTGTTATGGTGACCCTTTTAGGACCAGGTGCATCACTACTTCTCAAAATGTTCACTATGACCTCATTGCAAATGACCACAATTCAATTTCCTTTTAGCCATCTGATCCTCCTCCAACATCTGACAGTCACCAGTATATGGTAGTAGAAACTTAGCTTTACTCCTAACAAATAAAGAAACACCCTTTGGGCTTTCATACGTCCCTTTGCACACCAAAGGATCATAATACTAATTTAACAGATTATTAAATGTGACTCTTCAATATTGTTGTTGTCTGGAGTAAATGCCCATTTGCAATTATCGTACCATCTCTGTCTTTCAAATGCATTCCTGTTTGAGACCTGTAATGTTTAATTTTATATCTGATAGACCATGTTTAGATATTGTATTGACATTTATTGATTTATTTCCTTAAAGCTCGTATTTCCTGTGTGTACCATGAGTGTTCTTTTAACTTTATATGCAGCCTTTTGACATGGGGGTTTGACATTCTCTTTCTATTTTCCTTAGGATGATGAAATTCAAAAAGCGAGATCATTGTTATTTCCCAGGCTTAACAACGTTTGGTTCCCTATCTGTTTAACTCATTTATGTAACATTTCTTCGCCCTGACACAGTTTCCAATTACGGTATTTTTCCCCACAATGGGAGTCCCAATTTAACTTGTGCATTCTCAAATTTTCTTCTTTGGGGGAAATATGTGGCATTTTGGACCTGATTGCTATCTTGTGTCTTGTTCTTAAGACTTTTTATATCAATGCTGAATTTACTGTACTATTAACTTACTAGTTGCTTGATATGATTGGTGTAGATACATTAGCCAATGGAAGATTTGCTTTGGACTATCCACTTTGACACTTTGACAACCTATCCGTCTACCAGAAATACTTCAGCTCACATTCCTTGTGTATTAGTTGCTCAAGTCCCATAGAGCATGGATGGAGATTTGATGGTGACCCCAGGCACATATGTGACTATAATACATTAGCCTTGGTATACTACCGTCTTAGTACAGGTGTTACTAATGAAGACCAGTGATTGAAGTCTATGGTTGAATTGAGAAACAACAGAACAGCTGTAAAGGGATGATTAGAAAACACTGAAATGCAAACATTTATCAGAAATGTATCAACTAGTTCAATGATTCTGAAAGACTATGCATCAAGCATTTTTTAAGTCGCAAACGGTGCGATTCCTTAAAATCGGCCGTTTGCGATTCCAAAAATGCTTTTTGGAATGCATCATTCTTTTGTTATGAAAATCGCTAACATTGCGACTTTCCAGAATGCGATTGCATTTGAGGAATCGCAATTTTGCGATTCTTTAAATGCAATGCATCATTCTGAAAACAAATTGCGAAAACAAAGATTGCAAGTGCAAATTACCACGAGGTTGAACCTCGTTGTAATTTGCGAAAACTGTTTAAAATGTTCAAATTTGCATTTTAAACCATGTCATGTTACAGACACACATGTCCTTATGTCCTTATGTTTGAAACATCCATTTTTAAATACATTTCAGGGGTGCAGGGGGGGGGTCCTTTGGACCCCCCTCCTGCACCCATGGAATGCATCAACATTTGCGAATTCAAAATTGCGAATTCGCAATTTCCATTGATTCCTATGGGCCTTTTGGCCCATAGGAATCAATGGGAATAGCGAATTAGCAATTTTGAATTCGCATAATATTTGCGATTCGGTAAAAATTGCGATTTTTACCGAATCGGAAATATTAAACACTTTCTATGATGCATCCCGTTTTGCGAATCCTTATTTGCGATTCGGTAAAAATCGCAAATTTGGAAACGCAAAACGGGAGTTTGATGTATGTGGGGGAAAGATAAGGACCCATATGCACAAATAAAACAGACCCACTAACAGCCAACAAAGTGGCCCAAACACTGACCTGTCAGACCACCCTGTCGGGTACTTCCCGATTGCCCTGTAGGTATAGGCTGGTCTGATCATAAGTGGGCACCTGCATGCCTTTTTGGGGACCCAGGACAAATGCTTCAGAATTGGGCAGTTTTTGCAATGAGCAGCCTGTCATTAGGCAGCCCTGGAGCAGGCGATGGGATCCTAAGAAAAACTAAGGGCCTCTGCACTTATTTTTACCAAATTACGCACTGAGTGCGACAGTCACCACCACTTTGATCTCTTTCAGTTTAAGTGCTCTATAAAAAGAAATAGAGTTAAGAACATTACATTAAATCTGCAGCTTCGTTTACGGCAAAATTCTCATAACTGACAACATCTATTTTTTAAATGCAATCTTTTCCATGAACTATAAATTCTTTTGGAGCCGCCGTCAGATGCAAGCTTTTATTACACATGACCGTTCACTGCTGGGGGACTGCACAGCGCTCTCTGTAATTAAGATGCTCATCCACTGACGGCCTCGGTGTGCATATTGTGTTCGATGCATTTAATTTCATCGCTATGATGTTTTTACCTGTCAAACATTGGTTTTCCTTCCTGTAAACTGTATTCTGTCAATAGCCAACTACCTCGGCAAATTCTCCTTTTTATTACTTTTGTGTACACAAGGACACCTATGCATCTGAGCCATGCATATGACTTAAATTGTGCAACATTTGCATAATTTGCTTTCATATATTTAGTAAAATGGTTTCAAGTGTAGTAGAAAATACGCATAAATATGCAAAAGGCAAGACACTCATTCTGGCTATATTTTAGTGACTAAAGCATCCTTGGGTCAATTAAATGCATTTAAACAAAAGCACCGTGAACAACAGCCACTCATTTTCTGTTGTTCCCGTGTGTTTGCTGTAATTTTGTACCACATATAACGTTATTCATGGTACATTTATACTGTAAATGTCACGTAATTATGCAAAGTGGCTAGGGTGTAATTTTGGGAATATTGCATACCGAGCATGATGCATTATGTGAAATTCCTGACATAATTAATATTACACCTGTGTAATGTAAATTTAACCCCAGCCTACATATAACTGCCAGACATAAGGGATTTAAACAGACACATACAGCATTTAGCATGAGCATATACCTATTTAAACTCAATGGATTAGATAAAAAATAATTTTCGACTGGAGCTATTAGGACAGTGCTACCTCTAAACATCTTTTGTCACTGTAATATGAAAATAGGATTCTGCGGGTCGTAATGTGTGAAAAAAACGATTGTGCACATTTCTTGGGGGTGAATGTTTGATTATTTCCACATTCCATCCATCATCTGTTCTTTTTGCATTTCTCACCCTAAGTGAGACGGGTATATGTAGAGGTGGGTCTTGTGCTCGCTACGCCACCAGATTCAAGCTAGCCTAGCTGATGAGGGGTGATTCCCTGAAATAGGTCCTAACATGCTTGTTTCTGGTCCAGGGAAGACCTGGCTTGGCAACTCGGACTGGGACCAAAACTGATTTGCATATGGCTGGGTCTAAACTGGAATGGCATGGTGTGCAAAAAAAGATACATTTAACCCAGATCTGTGACTTAGGGTGAATGTTTGATTAATTCAGCATTCCGTCCATCATCTGTTCTTTTTGCACTTCCTGTGTGGCGATTTCTGGCAATTTTTTGCCCTGGTGATGTATCTTATTGTTTTTTGTGCTTCTTTTCGTTTTTACTACTTTATCACAGTGAGATTGTGTTTTGTTGTACTGCCAGTTTTTGTGCTGTTTTGGCTGTTTATTTTGATGTGCCTTGGTGTCTTTTAATGACGGTCTTGTGTTGCCTTGTGGATGTTATTGTGTTATGTCTAGTTTTATACCTTAAATATGTCAACAAACGTTGCTACATTTACAGCCAAAAGTACTGTATGCCTTGAAAGTTTCTGTGCAAAGCAACCATTTACCACTTTTTAAGGCAGTAATACAGCGCTGCTGCAGCTCAACTACTTAAATTACCAGCGAGTCCAAAACCTGGTTGAAGCCAGAGCTCACTTTATGTGAAACGGTCTCCTTTCTCATGATTGGAAACTCGTAATTGGGTCCTCTTTCAGGAAATGTTCAATGGTCTTTACGTTCTCTGTGACTGTGGAGCACCATGCAGCATGTCTCCACTGTGGAATTATCTGTAGCCCTGTGGGAGCACTCTGGGTACAATGGCTCGCCAAGAAGGGAAGTTCATAAGTCAGCATGGAGTTTAAATGGACAGTCATTGAACCGCCCTACAGAGTCAGTGCTCTTTAAACAAACCCTTTGATCGAGTCCTCTAATGGGAACTACTGCAGTTAACCTTTGCATCAGCAGGGGAGTTCTAAAAGCTGTGATGCATGGACATTGGAGGGGGTCAGAGAAGTTCAAGTTTAGTACACATGAAAACACAGAATCGAAAACAAGCAGGAAAATAGCCCAACAGAATGCTGTGTAATTTTTGTGGTTCCCTTTTTGATGATACAATTCGAAGTAAACATGAACAATTTGAGACTTCCAGAGATTGAAAACATACAAATATTGTTAGGTATTAAGTAGGTTAACAAGGTAGCTAAAAACAGTCTAAACATCAAATGTATGACATGCCAATCAAAACTCTAAAGGCCATATTCACAAGCTCCCCTATAGGGGCCTCACCTTATTCACAAGGCAGCGTTAAACTACTTAATGTGGCTTAACGCTGCCTTGTGAATAGGCCCCCTTTCACGCTGTGTTTAGCGTGAAAGGGGCATGCAGATGCGCACCACAACACCCATTGATATTTATGCTGCCCCCTATTCACAAGGGCAGCGTAAATAGGAGCTAACCCTAAACTTGAGACCAGGAAAACCCTAGTCTTAAGTTGGCGATACGAGGCAACATTTTTTATTTTTCCTCGTTTTTATATTTTCCATGTATGCTGCCTTGTGCAACACACATGGAAAATGCAAAATGCTATGGTTTGTTTAGGTACAGGAAGGTGTCCCCTTTTTGTACATAAACAAACCTTTTTTCTAAAATGCCATTTTGTAACTTATATATGTGCTGCATGAAGCAGCACACATGTAAGTATTAAACTGGCATTTTAGATTTGCTTATGTGCAGGAAGGGACACCGTCCTGTACATAAACAAACCTCCCTGCTTGCAGACACCCTCGCACTCTGGTGCAAGGGTGCCTGCGTTGGCGCTAAGTTGTGAAACTTAGCGCCATCGCAGAGGGAAAAGCAAGGCTGAACCGTGTCCTTGTGAAATTGGTGCAGCATTGCTTTTCTGATGTGGTGGAGAGAGGCGTTAAGCCAAGAAGGCTAACGTCTCTCTCCGTCACTTCCTTGTGAATATCCCCCACAATATTTAGTCTATTTGCCTATGTACATTTACAATCAAATCACTATCTGGTCTGATGCTGTTGTCAGTTTTAACTAACTGGAGACAAATGAATGAAAGAGAGAATGAAAGATTAACCGTATTGGACATGTTAGTGCAACAAAGTTGGACTTCAAATATTTCCTGTAAACCTCAGGCCTGATTCACAAAGCGTTTTGTAATGTCGTTTCAGCCTAGACACGCAAATGGCATTTTTTACAAGTGTACAAATATAACCATGATTTACAAAATGTGGATTTACACTCATAAAAAGTTACTAACGTTCATTTTCATTTGAATAAATCATCTCCTTGTTTAGGCAATGGGTGGGCCGGGGCTGGTATGTCTTGAAAAGTGTGGGAGCACCAGCAAATGTACTTGTTTTCAGGTGTTGAAAAAGTCTTCTTTTTACCCATTTTTATCCTGAAAATGGTCAGACAGATATATTCTGGTCAAGGACAGGAGACATTCATTTTCATCATGAGAAAGGGAAGAGAGCACGTATTACACATGTCAAGCTGTAGGCAGAGTGGCTTCTCAATGAGAAAAAAAAACAAATAAAAAAGGCAAAGTATAAATGCATTACTACTTTGTCCGTCTTTTTTGTTGCAACAATTCTTTATACATTTTTCCAAGCACTCAGCACAATTGCTAAAGAATAGCCAAACTATTTAACAATACATCAGTCACTCAATCAGGCAAACCAGAAACAAATCAAAGTAACACAAGAAGGGAGTGAAGTGGTAATGCTCAAAAGACCAGAAGAGGTAGATACGTCCTCCTCAAGTTATATTGTCAAAAAAGTAGAGGGATCCACCCTTATGGGAAAGTATAGAAGTGTTACTTCAGACTAATTGTGTCTCCTACAATGGTGGAAAGCACACAGCTTTGTTTAAATACCTCACACCCACCAAAAGGACCCTTAGTGGCATGCTTTATCATCAGGGTCCTCCCCACCCACTGCGGGACGGGGCGTGCTGCGAACTACGACTGTGTGGGAGCACTGGCTATAAAAAACAATACTATGTGTGGTGTAAGAGTGTGAGTGGAAGGTTCAGAAATGAGTGTATGGTGAAATGGTGAAAATTAAAAAAATACCTGGCTCAGTGGAAAAAAAATATTTTATTGTTCCTTTGAGCTGGTATTGTTAACAGTGGGGAATGAGATGGAGATACTATGCTTTAAAGAGCAGTGTCTCCTGTGTCGACATGTTTTGAAGCCCTCACCTGGCTTCTCTTCAGGACCTAGAAGAGATCCCTTCTACACTCAAATCAAAACAATTGTGTATTTACATATTATCCTTACTAAGTGGTGCACATAAATTTAACATGCACAGTATACTAGGTACAGTAGCTATATTGCTGAATGGGTTCTGGAAGAATAAAAATAGAGTTAAAAAACCAAAGCACATCCAAACTGCACCATTTGCGGTGTTGACCTGGAAAGAAAAGTGATATATTTCTGTGATATATTTTTCTTATCTTTTTCAATTATAATTTGTAATCAGTGCTGTGTTATGCCAGGCGAGATGGGACAATACAAAAACATGCACACACAAAAAACATAAAGCCCACAGCAAGGAGAGGTCCCTGACTGCTTCAGCCGACTTTCTAAGAAATCATTGTGACGTTTTGGTACGGGTGGAAGTAGCCATGCCTGTTTTGGACTGCATGGGCTATGTCAAAATATGGTTATGATTTATGTGCCTATATTAGAGCAATGTGAATTGTACCTATATAAGTGCATGAATCGGGAAATTTTGCTCGGATCCTAAAACACCATACAACACCCACTCAACTTTATTGTGTTCGACATTACTAAATTCTAGACATATAAAACATATCTAAAGCATGATGTGTAAAAACCCCACCAAAAATACATAAAAATGCATTCGAAATGGGTGTTCACGAAAAGAGCATTTGTGCTGTATGCATATTAAAAGCAATGTTTTCAATCAAAAGGACATAGTATGACATTGGAAATGCTATCCGAATGAATCATGAAATTACATTATTGAAATGGCTCTTAAATACATAAGAAAAAGTCGAGACCATTCCATGACAGAATATATAAATTGTTTTGGTTGAGGATAAGGTCAAATATTGTTTCTTTTGAAGTTTTCACAAAAGTCTTGTTTTCTCTGAATAGTTCTACTTTAAGCATATTACTTTGTGCCCAAAAAAGTTCCAATTTTGGAAAAAGTCAAATTGTAGAAAAATAGAGTTCTAAAGTTAGAAGGTTTGTTTTGAAAAGTGAAGGTCGAGTACAAAGTCCCATTGAACGCTGTGTGCTAATTTCAAAATTCAATCTCATTGTTTAGAGAAAACATCAAATCTTCTAAGCTGGTAAAGAATTCCTCTACCAAAGTAGGTGAAAGTTGGACCATTTCGTTAAGTAGGTCGATTGCACAAAAATGTGAAGCATTGCCGTCAGGGTTAGCCGCATTAGCAATGTTCGAAGGAGATGGAGATGGTACCTGAGTGCCTGTTGATCCACGTATCTCACCTTCAGCAGTTTGTGTCTGTGAGACCTCAATGAATGCCGTCATCAGGATTGGTAGCCGCTGGGGACAACACAATGCATGGGCCATTACCGAACCAAACATAGTATCAACATCCATTGTCAGGACTGATAGGAGTGTCAGACAGATGTCCAACACATATTCTTCACCACATAGCAGGCATTGTAGAACAGGTAAGATGCAATCTTGCCAGATTGGTCGGAATGATAGAAACCACGTGATATTCAGACCTATTAAACGAGCCAAGCCCAGAATCTGTATCATGCGCTCACGACACTCCATTGCCAGGAGAGTATTCTCTGAGGTAATCTGGGTGTCGCAGGTGACTGGACTTGCCATATCAGAGCAGAAGAAATAAGAATAATATTCCTACTATGATTCCCAAAATGAGAGGCAGGCCGCCTAACACAGAGTGCGCGAAGTTTGGAAATATGCAGAGGACTGCTTCAAATGGTGCTAACAGTCCCGAAAAAACTGTCTTAAATACATGTACAATACAACCAGTATCAGACATGTTTAACATACGTCCCAACATTTCTACAAAATGTATAGGGCAGTTTGTGGATAAAAGGGCATGTATCTCTACAAAGGACATTGCAACTTGTAGTTCATACGTCTCTTTGGACGAGGTCAGTGGCACAGATTTTTGTAAAAGAATGGCTTTCAATCTGCTTAAAGTATCAATTTGGATAGAAGAGATGTTCAGTGAAGGCCATAACGGCAACTCCCTGTCTGCCTTAGTTTTTGGAAACAATACTTGCATACAACAAGTGACCCTAGCTGACACGGTTATGAGATAGGCATTCCTGGCAACATGCCACAGCAGCTGTGACCATTCAACATAATATAGCTGCCATTGGAAACCTGCCTAAAACTTGGATCTATCACTGCAGCTGGAGAACCTTGCAGGTGCAAGGATAAGTTGGTCAAAGAACCATCGCAGGCCATTGTAAGTTAATACCCTGACATAAAAGTGTACCGCTTAGTGTGCTTTTACAATTTGTACCACTAAGAAATACTTCTTTTACCCCCACTCCAACATGTGTGTGTATATGGTAAATCCCAGGTTGACTTGATGTATTCTTTACCCAACCTTTCATATACGCCAGCTGGTATATGTTTCAAACAATATTGAAAATGGAAAATTGTGACAGACAGAGTGATTGTCCCTTGTATTACCCATTCTGTTGCAGGTTTTTCTGAAACAGTTAATGGTTTCTCAATGCTCAGCACCGTATAGTCTGCTCCTCTTTGTGCCGAAGTGATTTGTTTATCTGTAAGGTTAAATACAAAAAACAATGATGTGGTGTTGATTAGACGCCATGACCCATATTTAGAACTAAGATTTTGTAACATTCAGCCTAAAAGCATTATTGAACGTAATTGTGACTGTCCATGAAGTAGCATGAGTAAGTCCTGTTCCATTATGTCTATGGCAGAGGATACTATCCTGTCCAAAGAATAAATTCTGGATGACAGAGTCGTTAACCCATTGTCAACTACAGTGAGAGATTTCTCTAAATTAATACGATCAATTTCTCGTATTCGTTCTGCAGTCTCTGCTTGTGTCGCTTTCCAAGCTTCATTATAAATGGCATATATACCAGCGTATATAAAACGTTTATGACGCGGTTTAGTTGGTCCTTGTAAGAAGTCCCTTAAATCAACGCCATCTTTAAGTAAAGATAAGTGTTGTTTTACTTCTGTTAGTGTGGACTTTTGTAGCCACTCAAGGCACAGTTTTCCTACACTGTATGTTGTCACTATCCCTGGATGTTGTCTCTGTACATATCTTGGATCTGGCCTAGTGAATGTAAACCCTTGTGTCTTATTCAGGAATCTATCTTGACAGTTGTTTGTGTCTGTGGGCCAGATTAACCATTTAATAGTTTTTACGTCAGCCCCTCCTTCTGTAGTGTTTTTTCTACCAGTTGTAGGTGTAGGTACGGACGGTTTGTTCAAATCTTTTATCCTAGCTAGTTGGACAGTGTCGTTCAAAAACATTATTTGCTCAGGGATAATGCAGGCTCGAAATAAAGCTTCTATTCCCTGCACCTGCCAGTCTTTTGTGCCCCAGACAGTTTTTGTTTCAATATTGTCTCTCCAAAACTCAAAACCTAACGAGGACAGCTGAGCATAAAATGTTGCGGAATAAATTTGCTTAGTATTAGTCAACATACTTTTCATTCCTATCTCATTTCATTTTTAAAGTAAAATGTTTCTGGATTTGAGACATTGAAACCTGAGAAGTATGGACATTTTTCATAGAATATTTTTGAGCTACCCTTCGGTGGCGTTGGACAATGTTCCCATTGATTAAAAGTATAAACATTTCTAGCGTTTGCAGATTTGTGCAAATAATGATGACCATAGTGATTATAACAGTACATTTGTTCATAATCTGATGAACCTTCTAAGTATTAATGTTTTGTAAATTTTGCAGACATCATATTATTAACAGTCTCAAAGTCCCAATCATCAGAAAATGTGCTGGGTGAGACAAAGACAACCTTGAATTGGTGTGGAATCATCAAAATCTCTGCTGGGCCATAGATGTCATAATCAGTCCTGTCCCAAGCTATACCACCAGGTATAGGAAAGGCTGTGATGTTCACTGATGTCAAGTCTCTTTGTTCACGATGAGATGATTTGTGTGGCTTGAGAAGTAAGTTAATATTCTTACTTGCTGTGTCCATTTTACTATATCTTCCATTTATCAGCATTCCCAAACTTAATACAAGAATTAGCCAAAGTAGGAGAAAAAGTACACCTAACACAATCCAAAGTTCAACCCATGGTGAAACCAGATACGTTTTTCCAAGTTGATGAAAAAGTTCTGTTGATTGTTTTCTGAAAGTTTTATTTGCTGACATCCGTTCAAGCTCACTGGGATGCTCAGAAAACATATCAAAGTTAATGAAATAGCCAGAGGCAGTTCTGTAAATTGTAGGTATTGCATCAGGATTACTTGAAATCACTGAAGCTACTGGATCCCTTGTCATATTAGTATAGTCGGATGCTACATCATTGTAGACAGGTGTTTCTTGATGAACTGTTATTTGGGTCTCAAGATGCACAAATTCCATAGCTTTATTGCTTAGTCCTTCTTTTCGCACTGCAGATTCTTTAAAGGTGATGAGTCTCTCAGTTTGAACCTCTTGGATAGTAGCCAAATTTCGTCGTCTGCTACATCTTTGGAGTCCACTTGGCCTACTACTTATGATTGGCCACATGATGTGGTTTTACCAGGTCGATAGATACAAACCTGTTCTCCTTTCTTCCAGCAAGGGGTGGCAGTGACAGTGTTCTTGATCCGTGGATTGCTAGCACAGGTAAAGGCTGTCTGTAAGAAGGCCCAAATTCCTTCTTATCCGCGATCTTTTCTCCGACTAGATCCCCAATCTGTGGAATGCAGACAGGCCTTGCTCGGCCGGGTGGTTGCCCTTCATTGGTCGTTGGCTTCTGCAATGTGTTGCTTTGACTTCTCCTTGTTTCATTTAAGTCCTGCCAAACAGCCAAATGGTTTTTGATATCAAAAGGTTTTTGTTCTACCACTGAAGCGTGACGATCAAGGTCCTGGACAATCATTTTAGTACCAAAAAGGATTTCATATGGAGCGTTTCCACCCAGAGAACTTCTAGGCAGATTATTTAGACTATGTTGGACACTTATTAGATTTTTGACCCCCGTCACTCGAGCCTTATACCCTAGCTGTTATAGATTGCTATATGTCCCGGTTTTTTCTTCCCACTACAGAATTTCCCTCAGGATGGACTGTACTAGAAGACCGCAATGAAACACCCAGATTGGCCATGGCCTCCTTATAAGCTTTGGAGCTAAACGCAGGACCGTGGTCAGAATGTAGTGTACTGACTGCGTATGTGCCCATAAAGACTTGCAAATCTTTTATAACAGTTTGGGCGTCAGCCGAGCGCTGAGGCCACATCCAAATGAATCTGTCCTAATAGTTTTAGGACCGCATTGATCCAGGTAAACGCATGCTAATGGTTTATCTGAAATTAAAAGGAGGGTCTGCGCCGGGAGTTTCACTGTTGAAACCTTCATTTTTTGGCAGATTTCACTTTCCAAGACATAGTTTCTGGTTTGTTTCCTCATGCGTGGCCACCAGTAACTTTGTTTTAATAATGACACTGTGTAGGAAACACTGCATGTGCAGAGGTATAATCTTCATGTGCTGCTAAGATAAGTCCTAATCTATGTTCCATGTTTGGAATTACTCTATCCCCCACTCCAGGGATTCCAACAAAAGGAACCTTATTTGCATCAGTTATACACGAGTATTTGAGTGGAAAGCCTTTTGTTAATGTTTTACCGCTGTCTTTTTTGGAAGCGCGGGCAGCCTGCATTATTTAGGTGTCTATTTTAGTTTTTGAACAAGTGATTGCAGCTACGGAAGCAGTTTGCACAGCTGCCTTCACGGCTTCATTAGCCAATGAATTCCCTGCAATGTGAACGCCATCACGTTGATGACTCAGTGTATGGATTACGTGAGTCTTTTGTAGTTCTTTCTGTAATTGATTTACTTGCTGCCAAAGCAACTTATGCTTGATTGGGCCACCTTTTGCATCTTAGAAACCGTTTTGAATCCAGTTCTGCACGTATTCATAGTAAGATTGAACGCAGTAATATGAATCGCACTCTATGAGTGTGGGGAATATGCAATCAGTATTTTCGAGCGCCATCTTGAATGCCTGTAGTCTAGCACGCTGATCTGTACAATCTCTGAGAGATTGTGTTTTAGTGACCATAGGTCGGAATTTACCATCGCGCCAGCGACCTTTAACGATCGCACACGCAGCACTATAAGCTTGTTTACCCCCAATTGCGGGCTGTGCTGGCCCGTCGTATAAATTATACATTTGTATTGTTCTAGAGGCAGAATCTCAGTGGGCAGAGGGCATTCTTGTTTGAATTGTAGAAATTATTGAGTTTTTAAGTAGGAGTCAAAAACATATTCAACTTCTGTTGCATCATTTGCATTGTATCCATCTTGGATGTAAAGCCTTTGCATTCGGAATGCTTGCTTTTTTCACTGCCTCTAAGGCAGGTTCAGGCAGGTTCAGGTGTAACGACCATTATGCGCTTACCCTGTGCAAGTGCTCTCTCTTTTGCTACTGCAGTTTGAACCGCTGTCAGATTTTTTTCTGTATAAGTGAATTTCATTTCAGCTTGTGTGTAAAAGTGTCATTTATAAGCAATTGGTACTTGTTTCCCTTCATTGAAGGTTAAGTACGTGAATCCGCATCTTCAAGGGATGATTTGGATTACAAGATTGCATACGTTTACACGTGTCTGTAAATGAGTTGTTGCTAACATGTCTGTTTGCACTGAATGCAAAATGTCTGTATGTTTCCGAGTCCAATTAACTGTTTTGAAATCAGGTTTGAATAATTCGTAGAGAGGTTTAACCCTGTCTGCGTAACGTAGAATGTAAGTTCTTCCGAAATTTTGAAACCTAGAATTGACTGTAAGTTTTTCAGCATTTTTGATGGTTGCCGCAGCGTACACTTTTCTAAAAAGTTGTCTGCCAGGCTTTTGCCTTCACTTGATAACTCGTATCCTAGAAAAAGGACATTGAGGTGGGCAATTCTTTATTGCTTAAAGTTGAATTTATACCCTTCAGAGGCGAATCCAAGTATAATGGTATTCACTCTGTTCAAGTGCCTGTCCAAGTGATCGTATGTTAAATAGATGTCATCAACATAAGATAATGCCTCATCATACATTTGTAGTAACTCTGTTACTCTAGCTGAAAATAACAAGGGACTATTCTTGAATCCCTGGGGGAGACGACAGAAGTGACTTTGTGTCCCCATAATTGAGAAAGCGGTAAAGTACCTGCTTTCAGGTGCAATATTTTGACAGAAGAAACCTGTAGAAATATTGAATGTGGTATTTTTTATGCACAATGTTATTCATTAGTGCTGCACTGTGTGCATTTTGTACTGCAAAGGTTTTGCAACAAAAGTTTAAATGTCTGTAGTCCAAAACTAGACAATATGTATTGTCTAGTTTGGAGACAGGAAACAAAGGATTGTTCATTGACAATGGGAAGGCGGGATTTTTGATCCCCTATCTGATTACTTCTAGATCTAAATCCCCAATCAGGTCGACTGAATCTTTGTTGCCTGTCATAGAGTAAAAGCAATCTACTACCAAGTTAATCAAACCAATAATTTGGCACGACTCTGAAAAACCACTTACCACAATTCAGTTTTAAAGATTTATTATAAAGCCAAAGTTAACTGGATATACAAACATCTCAATAAAAGGTTCATCAGGTATACTGGCACTAATACGAACATAAATTCTCTAAATGATCTTAAGGGACAAAAAAATATTACTAGGACCAGCTCAAAGATCAGCAAATTCACAAGAATGGACACTAGTTGTAATTTAAGTGTCATTTACAGAAAGGAAAGAAACAGGTTAGACTGTCCCTACACTAGACTAAGTGACATCCCTACTTAACAGAATCTTTAAGTTAAAAAGGTGTCAGCTGTGGTGACTTCCAAAGAAGTTCACTCACTCTTTTTAGTCTTTGGTGAAAATCTGTGCATTGCAGTCATGCCCTCTCTGCCTACCCATCCGCTCTCTAAGGGTCCTCAGGCCATCTACTCTAACTCCACCCCAGGGTGCTGTCCCTAATACAAAATCACAATTGCAGTTGAAACGCCCCTCAGAGACGCCCCTCACGTACACATCTCACGTGGTTTCGATTCTGGTTTCTTCCATAACGATACTCCTCTGGGCCTCTTCGTTAGCGTTGACCTTGCTTCCCGGGCTTCTTCTCTGCTCGCCGGTACCCCCATTACATTCTTGGAACCTCCTCCAGGCCTGTGCCTGTCTCCCCGGACAGAGCTCTATTCATCACTCTCTTGATTGGAACCCCCCCTCACACCTGCAAACAGATACCCATGAATAGGGCCCCAAATTCCAACCTCCAGTTATCTGTTTTGGGCCATAAAACTTCTACCAAGAATGACAATTTATGCTTAACGAGACTCAATTCTAACTAACACGTGCAGATCAAAGAAGCAACTTTATCTTTAAAGGCCTACTGAATTACTTTGCAAGAGGCCTGCACTCTGTGAACCTTTATTTCTTAAAACTAAAACAATTCTATTTAATACACTCTGGTTATATGAAACACTTCTACAAACATGATTTCTAAAGCATGATTAATAATATTCTAAAATAGCAATGAAAGTAATAATCTGTTATGTGTGAACTGCAAAAGCATGTTTTCGTTTTTCATACATTGCCATGAGGCCTGCGTTTCTACGTTTAGCAGCATTACATTTTCTTCGGTAACAGTCACATAACATGGAGTCTTAACAGCACTCTAACATTTCTAAACGTTACTATATTAGCTTCACACTCTATAATATGCACTCTACATTGATTAAACATTCGTTAGTGTATGTGATTCTATGTAATTTTCAACACTTCTACGTGCTTTAACTATTTCATGCATCTAACTAGTAAATATGGTGCACTTATACATTTTTCTCCATTTTTGCGCTCTCTCAGTTCCCCCCTTGGATGACCTTCAGGGGTCATCACCATCACAACACCATTAGTAACTCGTGTCAAACAGAGCTCGTTGCAAGGTTCCCTCGCTTTATCATTTCTAGAGCCCTCAGACTCCTGTACTGGTTGTCCTGCATTGCAGCTAGTCTCTGTTCCTGTTCTCTCATGGATCTTTGCAACCTATTTGCTCTGTACCATTTGTACAACCTCACTAGTCCCCACAATATGATCACACAGATCACTATTATGATGATAGGTTTTAGAATGTACCATACAAAGCTCTTCCCTAGGTTGGCGAACCAACCCCCAACTTCACCCATTCCATGACCCACTTTCTCCCACACGTTTACTTTGGACAGGTCCTCTATTTCTTGGTGTATCTCAGTTATATTTTGTATGTACTTCTCAAGAGGTTTTGAATTGTCTGGAATGTAAGTGCAGCATTCCTGGACCTTCAAAGCCTTACAGACTCCGCCCTCTTTGGCTAACAGAACGTCTAGAGCAAGTCGGTTCTGAAGAACCATTGCCCTTATCGATTGCATCTCTCCTTCTACCAGCATTAAAGATCTAGCAGTACTGGCAGATAATCTGTCCACAACTGTTGCCAATCTCCTGATCTTAACATCATTTAGTATCAATCCCAGAAGAGGGAACATAGCACCGAATACATCTCCAACTACCTCGGCATCGCCTACATTCCTTTTCCCTCTGGCTTGGGGTTTTCCCTCAATGATCTCTAGATCCTTAGCATGGTAAATTTTTGGGAAAACAATTGCCAAATAGCATGTACCATACCAATTGCATGGTAGCTTCACATAGGCATTTCTTCCACAGACAAAATACACATTAGGAATCACTTGCATTTCCTTTAAGAAATCTTTCGTGTAGTATTCTAATTGGAAGGCATGTTCACAACTGACTTCTCCCACAAACACATTTTCATAATAGGTTTTACCTCTATGTATACATAACTTCCCTTTCTGTGTTCGATCTAACGCTATTGGACCGTTACTACCCTTCCTCTTGTGTGCCTTCTCCTCCTCGGTCCAATCTGTTTTCCATTGTCCTGACATTTTCAGAATCTTTTGCCTTCTGTAACGGTCATCAACTTGCCCTATAAATTTCTTTTCAATTTCTGACACTTTGCAAGTCAGATTATTTCTACGAGCATGTGAGGTATCTAGGGTATTCTAAGGAATGAAGAATTTCGTCAATCTATCTTCACTCTTGTAATAGTCCCATTTGTTCATATGCTTGTAGTTCGGAACTTCTGGTAATACTGAATCAAAATTTGAAAAATAATATTCAAAGCTATCTCGTCCATAAAATATACTAAGCAACAAACTACATGTAATCCCATAAGTCAATGGGAGTTGATGATACCTAATACCTTCGTCTACAGAGGCTGGCAATTGCATACACACGTAGCAGTCCTTCGCCTCCATAGCGTCAATGTATTTATACAGTAGTTTGGCATAAGCGTTTGATTTAAAGTTGCCCTGTGATTCGTCCACATGTAACCTACGAGCTTCTGCTGCCAGTAAAGCCTTCTCCTGTATTGCATTGTCCTCCTTTTTACTAGCAATAGTTGGTTTTGATGTTACCACAACCTTTGCTTCTGTGGCTTTCGTCTCGTTCTCATGTCCCATTATATCGGATACAGTGACTACTAAAACTATAAGAAAAATAACTCCTGCTAAAAGTGTACCTACTATACATTTCGCTTTGCGGTTCGAGTTGCCGGCCTCAATGTCTCTCAGACAGTGTAGCTTCTTAATCTCCCTTTTAAAGCAAAGTTCTTCTCTTTATTTTCCTCTACAGTCTCTTTTTGTTCATTCAGTCTTTTGAACCACACTTTAGGAAGCTGGCAATCTCTTTTTGCAATCAGTCTTTTGAACTGTAACAACAGACAACCCTAGCCCTTCTCCGTCAACTAAATGGAAAGGTCCCTAAATTTTCTCTTTTTCCGCTTGGCGCTAGGTTATCTTCTCAATCTTGTGTATTTACAAGTCTTTAAGTGTCTACAATGGAGCGGGTTCCAGCGGCTCTAATAGCGTATTCAAGGATTTCTAGGCGAAGAATGGTCTCCTCGAGTGCTGATACTGATGTACCAAAAGTCGGAAATTCTACTCTGTTTAGAACCAGTTCTCGTATTCTGCTCAGGTAGGGAGGATTGGGGATAGTGAGTGTTAGTAGCCCTTCTGCTTCGACTCCAGGCACCAACAACGCTACTTCCACCTTGATGATGGGGTCAGTGCTGATCACTGTCACCTCCCTCACCCTCCCGGATTTCTGTGCACACGACATCTGTGGCTAGGTAGGTCCACTCAGGGGTAGCGTATCTTCTGCAGGGTACACGCACTCTCCTTGATCTTCTTGGACCTTTCGCTTCTGAGTTCTGTGCACCTTCGTCTGGATCTGAGTCTTCGGATATGGGAGCAAGGGTTCTCTCTGGAGTTGACCTTAGACTCGGCCTCCTTCTTCTTTCAGGCCAACTGGTCTCTCCACGCCTTGATCTCCTGCTCCTTGTCCTCACACTTGACTCTTGATCACTTGCAGCTTGATCAGTGTCTGTTTCGTATTCACAACTATTTTCTTCTTCTGTGGCAACGTCAGTTTCACTGTCGTCTTGCCCTTCTTCCACTTGGACTGACACGCTCCCAGCTTCCTCCGACAACCCCACAGCTTGGCTGGTCCCTTCTATGGCTTCTTCGTCCAAAGCTGGATTCTCATCCGAGAGAGGAGCTGTTTCTTCCAGGGGTGCTGGAACTCTCCGCGTATGTGAGGCGTGAATCCAGTTGGGCAGCCCACCGACCTTAACAGCAGTATTCGATGTTAGGATTATTTGGTAGGGCCCTCGCCAGCGCACGTCTAAACAATTCTTTCTGACGTGTTTCTTCACCACGACCCAATCCCCAGGGCACAGGTCGTGGCACAGGTCTTGAGATGTCGGGATTTCAGCAGCCTGCACCTTAAGAGACACAGAATGAATGGCGTCAGAGAGTCCCTTGCAATAATCCAGAATCAGATCATCTGTGATATTCAACAAAGCTGCTGTAGGAACTGATGGCAGTCTCATAGCCCTCCCCATTAACACTTCATGAGGGGAGAGACCGGTTCTCCTGTCTGGTGTGCTACGTATGCTCATGAGCACCAGTGGCAGTGCATCGGGCCAACTCAGAGATGTCGATGAGCACACTTTAGCAATTCGGGACTTTATCGTCCTATTGATCTGCTCCACAATTCCTGAAGCCTCTGGTCGGTAACTACAGTGCAGTTTCTGATCGATATTCAATGCTGAGCAAAGCATCTTCACATTTTCGCTGTTGAAATGTGTTCCCCTATCTGATTCCAAAGAGGCCGGCACCCCGAAGCGCGGTATTAACTCCCTAAGCAATAACTTTGCTACTGTGAGTGTGTCGCACCTGCGTGTAGGGTAAGCCTCGACCCATCTGGAAAAGATGCAGACAACCACTAGAATGTATCGGAGGCGGTTGCATCTTGGCATTTCAATGAAGTCTAGTTGCATCCGATTGAACGGACCCCCAGACCTCCCTATGTGACTCAACGTGACTGGTGTTCTCTTTCCTACGTTCAGCTGTTGGCAGGTCACACACCGCTGACACACTGCTTCTGTGGCTACCCTAAACTTGGGGTTATACCATGTCTGTCTAAATACCCGAAGCATAGCATCTCGGACTAGATGTACCGGGCCATGTATCTGCCTTGCCATTGGACTCACTAACTCATTTGGTAACACTGCCCTTCCATCTGCTGAAACCCAAAAATCCATTTCACTCTTTACACAACCTGCGGTTTCCCATGTCTTTTTCTCAAAATCGGTTGCATTCTCTTGTATGCCTTTTAAGTTGTCCCAGGTGTCTACAGTTTCCAACATCATTGCTAACTCTGTCCTTTGCTTTCCTCCTACTTCTACTTCTGTAAAAGAGTATCCTTGCTCTGCACAATAGCGTGCAACTTTGTCTGCATATCTATTTCCCTGGGACACAAAATCAGTTTCTTTAGTATGAGCTGAACATTTAACAACGGCAAAAGCTGCCGGACCTTGTAATGCTTCTAACAACAATCGTACAAATTCCCCATTTCGAATAGGTGATCCTGAAGAAGTCATGTAACCTCTTTGAGACCATAATTGCCCATAGTCATGAACTACCCCGAAACCGTATTGGCTATCGGTGTAAATGGTGACTCGAATTTTGCTACCTGCTAAACAGGCACGTGTCAATGCAATGATTTCAGCTACCCGAGCGAATGTACTCCTTCCAGGCAGAGCGGCTTCCACAACTCCAGTAATGGTACAAACAGCATAAGCTGCTCTCAACTGACCGATATTGTCTCTTACACATGAGCCATCGACAAAGAAAATTTCATCAGGGTCAGTCAACGGCTCATCTACAATATCTGGTCTTGGTTTGGTTCATAGTTCAGTCACATCAAGGCAATCGTGATCTTCACATTCGTCATCTTTTATATCATTTGGAAGTGGCATCAAAGTGGCAGGATTCAAAACAGAGCATCTCTTAAGGGTCACGTTCTCTGCAGCAAGAATGACTTGCTCGTAGCGCGTGAGCCTGCTATTTGTCAGATGCTGTGTCTTGGTCCTGGCCATTACCAGTTCCACAGAATGAGGTACATACACCACTAACTGGTGTCCCATAACAATATTCTCGCACCTCTCAATGCTGACACCCGTTGCAGCAACGGATTTGAGACATCCGGGCAACGCTGCGGCTACTGGGTCTAAAGTAGCCGAGAAATATGCAACTGGTCTACGGGCATTTCCATGGATTTGGACCAAAACTGACAAAGCACAACCTTCTCTTTCACAGCAGTAAAGCAAGAACGGTTTATCGTAGTCCGGCATTCCCAGAGCAGGAGCAAGACACAAGTCCTCTCTCAGCTGCAGGAATGCCATCAAACAATCCTTGTCCCATGGTACCGGATCACTCACCTCCTTGTGCGTCAGTCTTTGTAAGGGTTTTGCTTTCAGGGAAAAGTTAGCTATCCACTGTCGGCAATACCCAACCATTCCTAGAAACATCCTGACTTCTCTTTGTGTCGTTGGCGAGTTCATTTTCATGATCGCCTCTATCCTGTCTGGTGACACTTTCCGTTTTCCTTTTTCAATCCTGTGACCCAAGTACTGTACCTCCGTCAAACAGTACTGCAATTTGCTCGGAGACACCTTGTGTCCGTTTTCAGCTAAATGATTCAACAAGGTGATGGTGTCTATCTTACAAGCCTCCTCTGTTTCTGACGCCACAAGTAGGTCGTCTATGTACTGGACCAGAACCGAGTTCTGTGGCAGTACTAGACTTTCAAGATTTTTCTTCAGCAGCTGGTTAAAAATCGATGGGCTTTCTGTATACCCCTGGGGGATACGACACCATGTTAATACGCGATTTTCCAGCTTAAAAGCGAAAAGAAATTGGCTCTCCTCGTCTAATGGGATTGAAAAGAAAGCCTGACAAAGGTCTATTACTGTGAACCACTCAGCTTGGAATGGTATCTGAAACAATATCACTGATGGATTCGGTACCACTGGACAACATGAAACAACTATGTTATTAATCTTTCGGAGGTCCTGCACTATTCTGAATTTCCCACTAGGTTTCTGTAAACCCATAATCGGGGAGTTACATGGACTACCCACGATTTCCTTCAGTATTCCCTGCTTAATCATGGAGTCAATCACGGGCTTTATTCCTGCAATCGTCTCCGGGGTCAATTTGTATTGTGGCGTTCTTGGATATTCAACATTTGGTTTTACCATGATTTTCACTGGCTCCACTCCTTTGATCAGCCCTATCTCTTCCCCAGTGAAATCCCATACTTCAGATGACACTGTGTCTCTTAAGTCCCATGGAAGCTCTTCCACTGTCAAGGTAGGATACAGCTCCACACACACCCTTGAATTCGCAACCTTAAAATCGGCATCATCATCGTTAGTCTGTACTTCCACTCCCTGAGGTGTGCAGTATATCGTACAATTTAGTTTGCACAATAAGTCTCTTCCCAACAGACACACTGGGCTGGAGTCGCAGACCACAAACGGGTGCTCATCACTGTATTTCCTTATTTTCACTAATACTGTCTCCGTCAAAGGACTAGTTATTCTTCTATTTGCGACTCCTACCACTTGAATGATTTCCCCTGACATTGGCAGGTCCGGAACCACTGCTGATCTTATAGTGGATCGAGTGGCTCCCGTGTCCACCAAGAAGGTCGTAGGACACCCTGCTACTTCAGCCTCTACATACGGTCCCCTTTGGTCCACCTCTAGAACTGCCCCGAGGGTACAGTCCTCTAGGTTACTCACACGCTGTCCAGTCAACGGATCAACATAATAGCATTCCTCTCCTCCCACGAAAAGTGGCATCTGTCTATAGGTCTTTCCCCCTGTCGCTATCCTGGGTGGTTGAGGGAACTGGGCTCGAGGAGCTGAGGTCCCCCCTTTGACCACCTTTCCCTTGGGTATTGTTGTCCCTTTCACTATGCTACTCTGAGTTTCCTCCTTCTCTATTTCTAGTTCTCCATTTTCAGGGTTATAGGGACACTCGCGTTTCCAATGTCCCACCTGGTGACACTGGTGACACTTTGTCGTCTTTTTCAAGGTAGCCAGGTCTACTCTAGGTCTAGGATTTTCCTCATTGTCCTTATTCTGATTATTCGACCTCCTTCCCAGGGTCCCTGTTCCCTGTTGTTGTTGTCCACCCTTTCCAACCGACTGCATCTGAACCAACATCAACTTCTCCTTAAGCTTTTTTGCTTTGGAATCAATTTCATCACTACAACATCTTGCATATCTCAGAATTTCATCTAATGGTTTATTTTGCCAACAAATTAAGTGTTGCTGTATCATCAAGCAAATATCAGGTCTCAATCCCAACACAAACTTAGACACGAACTGTCCTATATCCTTGGGATCCATTACATCTAGTCCGCTGTATTGTTTGAATGTTTTCAGCAATCTCTCATAATATTCATGGACTGTCTCCTTGGGTTCCTGCCTAGTTCGGTCTATCTTTACCCAATCTATGTCCTGCGGTGGCACCTTGTCTTTCAACCATGTTATCACCCTTTCGTACTTCTCCATGACACTTTCAGACGGACCATTGGTCTGGGCATCCCTCTCTGGTTCAGATGTGGGCCATTCTACACTAACCTTACATGCAGTCCACAAGTCCCCTGGGACTACGATATCAAATAGGGTGTTCAAGTCAATCCACAGTACGTTAGAGATTTTCACAAACCTCTCTACCTGCTTATACCACTCCAAGGGGTTCTCTCTCAATTTAGGAAAGGAATTGGTAAATGCAGCTAAATCTTCCCTACTCCATGGCACATGCACATAGCTCCCATTCGCTATTTCTCGCAAAGGAAAGGCTTCCATTCTCTGTAGCCCTCCCTCTGGGGACATCCCAATTGTGCTCCATCTAACGGTCCCTTTCTTGGACCACCTTTCTTCCCACTTATCCAGATCTCTCCATGTCCTTATCCCTGTAATCAGTTCTCTGATGTGTGTTTTTAATCCGATTGTTCTCCTCTCTTCGAGGTCCTGATCCGAATAATGCAACCTATGGTTACCCTGTAATGCCTTTGTTCTCGACAAGTCTACCATGTACTTGTCTGCTAATTCAGATAACTTCTCATGTACTGCTCTCGCCTTTCGGGTAATATCCTTTGCTATAAACAGTACCTCATCTTGCTCGTACATGTCAATCCTCTCCAAAGGCAACGTACCATCTATGATTTCATCTAGATCTGATTTTAAACTGGTTACGTCTAACCTTTTTGCTTTTATCTCAGCCCTCAGCGTCTCATTCTTAGAGGGTCCATTTTTGTCTCTCCCATCCCAGCTCCGAGCCCTACGCCTGGGTTCAGGCGAGTTATGGGGAGTATTCCCGTGTTCCCAACCTTCGAGGTCCCATGCAGTTCCATCCCCTCTTGGCATGTGATGAAATGAAACTCTATTTCCTACAGTCCCACTTTGTCTGTTCTGCTCAATCTCCCTGAATGCATGATAGGACCTTCCATTGTCCTCCCTGTTTTCACATTTCCCTTGTTGCCTAGTATCACTCAACACATGGTAAGACCCTTCGCAACTCCCCATGTTCCCGCAATCCCAGTGTTGTCTATTATCGCCAGGTGCATGGTGAGTGCACTTAAAGCTATCCCGGTACTCTTGTGTCCTTCGGTCTCCCTCACTATGAATGAGACGAGACACCCTTCCACACTCTGCACTTCTATGCTCTTGCTCCTGTCCATTTCCATTAAGGGAATGACATGTAACCCCTCTATTCTCCTGACTTTTTCCGTCGCACTCCTGACCGCTTTCACTAGCCCCACAGTGAGACAATGTTCCGTCCCCTCGACTTCCCCATTCAGCTTCTGCTCCTGACCTATTACTCTGGGTTCCCACACTAGCGTTCCACTCTCTCAAGTCAGCCCTCAATTCCTTAAAGGACTTCGGTCTTGGGCCCCTTAGATCCATTGGTCCTCTTTGACCCCCTTGATCTATTATGGGATCCCCTGTTTGATTTAACGGAGTGCTCCAATCTCTTGGGCCTGACAACTGCCTTTGAGAATTAATCATGTTGTTCCTGTTCTCCATTTCTGATCTCTCCCTGTCCCACCGTGCCTCTTCTCGTGCTTTCTCTGGGTCATAAATCGACACTATAGGACCTATAGTAACAGGTACTTGGAGAGCGTCTGGCAATTGGTAGGACTTGGCATGCTCCATTTCTGGCACCTTTGGTACCACGAACCTTCCGACTACCCTCTGTGCTGGACTAGGCTGAGATCTCTCCTCAGCTTTGACGTATTCTCTTCCTGCTATAGGAGGAGGTCTATTTTCCCCTGTACCAGCCCCGTCCCCCCTTTGGAGCTCGGCACTTTCCACCTCTCTATTGTACGGAGGTGGTCTGTCCATCAATAACCTATTTATCAGACTGTCCTCTGTCTCGCTCTCATCATCCTCCACTGGTGGTTTCTTTTCTCATGTGACTTCTATCACTGGGTACAGTTTGTCTACTTCGATTCTCTGCACTCTCCACTTTTTAGCTTCCTCATCCCATTTGGCATCCTGCACTGCTCTTACCGATCGTCTCACTCTTTCTTGACGCCTGTTCAGGTTCCGGTCGTACGCCGCCCTAAACCACGCATTGAGGGCTTCAAACTGTGTTGGTCTGGGCAGAGGTCTTGTTGCGGTCATAACTGCTTTTAACTGATGTAATGCTTCTAGTCTAAACGTTCTGTATTTCGGGAACGTCAATTCCTCGTTCCCCTCTGTCATCTTACTCCACTCTGAAATCCACAGTATAGTGTGCAGCCCAACATTCGTAGCCATATAATGAGCTGGTGTACCCTCCGGCGGGGCCTCTTCCCCGTCCACCGATTCTCTATTTTCTCTCTTAAAGATCACTCTCAAGCGCCTAAAGCACTTCATGATCAAGTTCACAATTTTCTACTTTGTTACGTTTGTTTACTTCCTGATGACAATCCACCAATCCTAGAGCGGTTTTTGCTAGCTGACCTATCACAGCGCGGCTCTTGACAACCGGCCTATCTCAGCGCGGTCTTACACCAACCGGCCTATCACAGCGCGGCTCTCTGACGTCACTCGTCTCCCCTTCGCAGCAGTTCCCCTCCTTTCTCAGCTCGTATCCCGGTCATGCATACGTCCCATTCATACTCTGAAAAATGATTGCTTCCGACCAAGCAATCACTTTTCTTGACTGTACGCCCACAGTCTAACTGTAATTGTCACCTCAACTGACGAAATGTCTTTCCGTCGACGTCCAGACAATCGCCTTAACTGATAGGTTACTTACACACACAGTAACTTCCGACCAGCGTCCGTTACTCATACACTCACTCTTGCATTACCCCTATCACGGTCCTGCGGGCGATCAATGGTACCTCATGACCCCTTTCACAACGGTTGACAATTACTCTGGATGTCCGATACACCCGAACCACTTAAGCTCTCCTCTGAACTTAAGATTTTCACCAGGTTGCGCGCGCTCACAACCCTGCCTCAATCACACTACAGACATTCAACTCCGCATGACATTACAACACAAATACAACACAAAATACCGCAATCTGACAACGCATGACCCTTTATACTCACTCTCGACCGACTCTGCTGCTTTTCTCTCTCACGCCGTCAGCACCTTCTTCGGCAGGTGATTCTTCTGCTGGTCATCTCTCGATCTCTAGGGGCCTCGGGGTAAGCATGGGCGAATTTTGCGAATCTCGCGTTCGCGAATTTTGCGGATTTGCGAACTCGCAATCCGCAAAATCCGCGAATTCTCACGAATTTTTTTTTTTGTGTTTGCGCGGGTTTCTGCCAGTTCGCGAGGGTTTTGTACAATTTCGCAAATTGCGAACTTACCTGTCGGGTCGCAAGTTTCGCGAACTTGTTGTTTCTACGTGTCCAGCATGTTTCGGACACTCTTCTTCATCACTGCCACTCTCTGTCACCACTGCCACTCTCTGACTACTCATGCCACCCTCTGGCCCACCCATGCCACCCTCTGTTTCATCACAGCACCCTCTGGTTGTCCAGTCAGTGTACATTATTGTGGCAACGCAAGCACACCTTCCCTGCCTCAAGTGACCTGAATTAATTTGGGGCTGATTAATGTGTCACAGAATATTTTTTTAGCTGGCACCTGCTTCCTTAGTGCATCCTGATTAGTGATCTTTTGCACTTGCTAAGTGCTTTCATTGTTGCAAAATTAGTTACAACTCCTGCCCTGCCCCAACTGACAATAATGAATTAGGGGCTGATTAATGGATTTGAACTTCCAGCCTGGCTCCTGCTTGTCTCCCTTAGCTGTAATTCAGGACCTTTGTGGCATATGTGTAACTATTCTGAGGTTCAGAGCAGGGTCACATAATAGTTGCAACTGGCAACTGAACTCTGGAGGGGCCCCTCAGGAAGCACTACAGGAAATGGCTACTAATGATGAGCCTGAACTTTTGAACCTGGTAAGTAGTTTCAGTTTTGCTAAGATCGTATTTCTGCAATTTTGCACTTATTCGCGGGGCGCGAAGTTGTACTGGGAAGCCGCGAACTCACGCGAACAGTGCGAGCAAAATCCGCTGCTCGCGGATTTGCGGATTTTGCGGGAGATTCGCGAATCTGGCGGATTGCGAATTTACCGAAAATCCGCAAAATCCGCGAGCGAAACGGATTTTCCGCCCATGCTTACTCGGGGGTAATCTTAACCTAGTCTAGATAACCTTCCTCAAGAAGGCAACCATCCTATATTGCTATCAACTGGGAAGGCGGGATTTTTGATCTCCTATCTGATTACTTCTAGATCTAAATCCCCAATCAGGTCGACTGAATCTTTGTTGCCAGTCATAGAGTAAAAGCAATCTACTACCAAGTTAATCAAACCAATAATTTGGCACGACTCTGAAAAACCACTTACCACAATTCAGTTTTAAAGATTTATTATAAAGCCAAAGTTAACTGGATATACAAACATCTCAATAAAAGGTTCATCAGGTATACTGGCACTAATACGAACATAAATTCTCTAAATGATCTTAAGCGACAAAAAAATATTACTAGGACCAGCTCAAAGATCAGCAAATTCACAAGAATGGACACTAGTTGTAATTTAAGTGTCATTTACAGAAAGGAAAGAAACAGGTTAGACTGTCCCTACACTAGACTAAGTGACATCCCTACTTAACAGAATCTTTAAGTTAAAAAGGTGTCAGCTGTGGTGACTTCCAAAGAAGTTCACTCACTCTTCTTAGTCTTTGGTGAAAATCTGTGCATTGTAGTCATGCCCTCTCTGCCTACCCATCCGTTCTCTAAGGGTCCTCAGGCCATCTGCTCTAACTCCACCCCAGGGTGCTGTCCCTAATACAAAATCACAATTGCAGTTGAAACGCCCCGCAGAGACGCCCCTCACGCACACATCTCACGTGGTTTCGATTCTGGTTTCTTCCATAACGATACTCCTCTGGGCCTCTTCGTTAGCATTGACCTTGCTTCCCGAGCTTCTTCTCTGCTCGCCGGTACCCCCCATTACATTCTTGGAACCTCCTCCAGGCCTGTGCCTGTCTCCCCGGACAGAGCTCTATTCATCAATCTCATGATTGGAACCCCCCCTCACACCTGCAAACAGATACCCATGAATAGGGCCCCAAATTCCAACCTCCAGTTATCTGTTTTGGGCCATAAAACTTCTACCAAGAATGACAATTTATGCTTAACGAGACTCAATTCTAACTAACACGTGCAGATCAAAGAAGCAACTTTATCTTTCCAGGCCTACTGAATTACTTTGCAAGAGGCCTGCACTCTGTGAACCTTTATTTCTTAAAACTAAAACAATTCTATTTAATACACTCTGGTTATATGAAACACTTCTACAAACATGATTTCTAACGCATGATTATTAATATTCTAAAATAGCAATGAAAGTAATAATCTGTTATGTGTGAACTGCAAAAGCATGTTTTTGTTTTTCATACATTGCCATGAGGCCTGCGTTTCTACATTTAGCAGCATTACATTTTCTTCTGTAACAGTCACATAACATGGAGTCTTAACAGCACTCTAACATTTCTAAACGTTACTATATTAGCTTCACACTCTATAATATGCACTCTACATTGATTAAACATTCGTTAGTGTATGTGCTTCTATGTAATTTTCAACACTTCTACGTGCTTTAACTATTTCATGCATCTAACTAGTAAATATGGTGCACTTATACATTTTTCTCCATTTTTGCGCTCTCTCAACAATGTGCAAGTTTCAATCACCCCTTGATATTCAAGTTGATCTAAGATCTCACTGACTTGCTTTGTAGCTTCTTGCTTAACTGGATACTGCCTTTGTGCAGTTGTTTGAGTTTTAAACTGGATTTTATGGTGAGGGGAATCCTCATCCTATCCAACTTGATTTTTATATAATGCTGGATCCTGGGCTACAGCCCATTTTCTGGCATAGGTGTATTTTAAGTTAATTGGAATATGATTGGAGAAGGCTGGCATAATGATGTCTTCACCATGTGGGCACTGCCTGACAAATTTTGGTCGCCAGTCTTTTTCAGCTAGAAGAATGCCTTTAAAGAGCTTCTCTTCAAAGAGTGCTCCTATTTTCCTAGTTATGTCCCCCTCCATCCGAGGCATCACTTCATATAACTCATGGGGTACACTAACCCTGGTATCAGCAGTTTCAACTTGGATGTACTCATTCAAGTCCACTGTCTCCAGATGATCCTTCAAGATCTTGCGAGCTATGGTGACATCTGCTGCGCTGTCCAGCATTGTCTGGGCTTACTCCCCTTTCTTGAGTTGTGTCCTCAAGATCCTCGGCATGTCTGATTTTTAGACCTGCTACCCTCTTTTTGGTGAATTGGCTTTTTTTATTTTTTGGAACGTGTTGATCATCTTAGGACTTCACGCATTCTTCCTTATGTTCTGATCGTCCTCTTCTTTTTGATTTCTGTGAGGAATTCTGAAAGGTACAAGAGGAACGTGTTTCAGTATCTTGATATCTATCAGGTTTTTTCAAATTATCCCTGTTCCTGAGGTTATATCTCTTTCCAGAGTGCTCCTTTTGAGGAGACCTTCCTCGGGTGTGAGAACGCTTCTCTTCCTTTAGCAGTTTGTTTACTGTTCTCCCACTTCTTTTTGGGAGCAGTGAGTGTGTTTTTAATAAAGACCTTTTCAGGACTTTCTGTAAGTTGGGGCTTGACTGGTTTCCCACCCAAACTATCTTTACCTAGTTCTTCATAGGATTTTTCAATTATTCTGGCCGGTTCATATGGTTGCTCAGTTACATCAAATTCTCTTAATTTTTGGTGGATCACCACTGATACTGCCTCACCTTTAATATTAGCTAATATTATAGCTGAGACCTGTTTGAAATATCTCAGTAGTTTCATATCGAGATTTAAAGCAGGCTCTGCCCGTATTCATTTTGAATCTGTTTCAGGACATCTGGTATTACCGCCATAGACGGTTCACCATGTGTTTTTATGTAGATTGCAGCAAAGACTGTACCCCAAGTATCGCAGTCCTCCAGGTGTGGTGTGATCCCCATTGGTAAACAGATTGTTAACATCATGTGTTTCTCATGAGGGGTAGTATCTAGAAAAACAGCTTCGATTTGAGTAATTTTTTGAGCTTTCCAGAATGGAATGTGTTCCCTTTTTGCTGGTAGTTTACCAATGACTGATTGTATAGTCTGTGGTGTTATTTTATTTGTATTCCCCTGTAAAGGGGTGTGTTGTGGAATCCTTCTAGGAGGTTGGACTGTTAGAGTCCGCATGACATATTGAACCAATTGTCTATGTATTTTGATTAGTTGTTTTAGTTGAACTAATAGTTCCGCATCTGATATTTCTTCAATGTCAGGATGTGGTGTATAGCTGGCTAATACCGGCCATGTTGTTCCTGGTCTACATAGTGAACTGAGCCTGGTAATGTTATTTTGATGTTGTAGGGCGCCTTCAAACAAGATCGCATGCTGTTGGTAAGTTAGTGCAATTTCAACATCCTCTAAAGGAGTGTATTCCATTGGATGTTCCTCTACTTTGTAGAAGTGAAACACATGTGATACTGGATTTGCTTCAGGGAAGAAAATCCATGAATAGAATACCTCAGTCTGCCGATATTCATGTGCCTCTATGACAAAAATTACGCTACCACCCCTTGGTGATAGGCCATTTATTATAAGCTTTATAGTGATGGTTTTCCTTAAAGTTTCCATTATAGATTATAGCATCCAGGTGGTCTTGTTGGAAACCTGTAATGTCTAAGCCTGGTTGGGCTGCAGTTGCTGCAGCTCCGTTGTTCTCGGTGTTGTTGCTATTATTCAACATTGTTTAATGAAAGTTGCAGAGCAAGTTTCATGGAAACAAAGATAAGATGCACAATATTTTGAAACACTGTATCTTTCAAAGTTGAACAAACCAAAAACTGATACATAGGATTTTCGTCCTACTCAGTTATGGTGATGATTTTATCTTTTGCCCACTCCAGACGTCTATTGGAGTATTTTACGGGAAAATTGGGTCTCTGTGAAAAGCACGACTGAGTTACTCTAGTGTCTAGCGTTAAATTAGTGCCTTACCAAACATTGGGCGCCATGTAGTGTAGTTCCTATATTCCCAATAGGCTCTGCGCATTGGAATAATATATCCTATAGATTTGACGTAGAACTTATGTCGACTAGGTCTCTATCGAATATATTAAACTTAATTGTGAGTGCCAGCTAGCTCAGAGGTCACTAGAAACTTTCTCGAATACACAAGAAGGTATTCGTTTCTGACAACCGCATAAACATGACAACTTTGTTTCCTCAAGAATAAACGAATCTGCACAGTTGTGGAAACAATAGATAGATATTTTACTCATTCAACCGTGCATGCTTCGTTTCATCAGAGGTGCAGAGAAAATAGAGAGACGGGCGTTTTCAATAAAAGGATTTATTGAACAGTCTTCTTTCTCATGCAAGTAAAGTGAACTGCTACAATCGTAATGCAGGCTGCAAAGTATAATGCATACAGCAAGAAGAGAATTATAAAATAATACTGTAAAAGCATTGAATGTTTTCTAAACCATAGATAAATACATACATAAATAACAAAGGCTAAAAGTACTCAACTTGTGCTTCTAAAATACAGCTACCCCAATGTACCTAACCTAAGTCTTAGTACTAGGGAAGAAGTAAGTGTGGTGTAGCATAGGTTTAGTTTCTTTGCCAAGGATCTATCCAAGATTTATCTTAGGGTCTAATCAGCTCTAATCAGCTCCATACCTTAGTTTAGAATGAAGGAAGTCTGGTATCTCTGTCTTGGGACTCGTTTTCCCAACGAGAGGGGAGCTTGGAAACACTGGAGCTAGATTCTCACCAAGAGAAAGGCAGCCTCTCGATCAATGCGTCAGCTGGAGGGTCGGCTCCCTTCGGCACTTGTTGTAGCGAGCTGCGTCGAGCAAGTAGATAGTCGAACTGCTCCGAACCACCAGCCATTTTTTCCCATGCTTAGTGGGAACTTCACAACCAGACATATCATGTAAAAGAGCAAGACTGGCTGAGGGCATGAGGGCAAGTGTACAGAATCCTTGAGAGTGAACTACACTGCTGACCAGCAGATGGTGAGAGCTAGATAGGACTTCAGAATGTGTCTGTGTTGCATCCCGCTGTCCCGCAGTTGTGATATGGTAGCAGTCCCGCCTGATGCATTTATGCCAGGGTCCGATACCAGTTATGTAGTATTTGATGTAAGAGAATTTCAGCATTGCTTCCGGGAGGAAATTATTGTGGGAATCAGAGAGTGAGGTCCTGGATTTCAGGAAGTAGGTGTGGCCCACTGCCCCCATCCAGTACAGCTGGGACACTTCCAGGGTGGGCTGTGAAAATCTCAAATTAATTATTATACTATGGAGGCTGGATATCACTCCTTTGGCTGTTCCTCAAGAGGTGAGATACGTATGAATCAGGAAGATGGCCAGAAGGAGTGAGACTCCCCTAAGATCCCCAGAGGATGTGACTGAGCTGGATGTATTGCCAATGAGTAACCGGTAGGAGGTCGTATTCCTAGAAAAGTTCTGCAAACAATTTGAATGAGGATCCAGAAATCAGGTAATTAAGCTTTTGTAATCCTCTCTCTCTCCATGATAGCCATTTGACCACTCATCCATTCACTTGTATCTTTGCATTGTTCCAAATAGTGGCCACTTTTTGAATCCACTGGTCCACCTTGAGGGTTTTGTGGTCCTGTTTTTAAATACAAGACATGTGTACAATGGTAGGGATGGTAATCGCTTGTGCCCGTGGGAGTACCATATTTGGGCATCTTTGGTGGCACTGCACTGCAGGATAGTGCTCTTGAACTATCTATAGTAATTTACCTATTTTCATAGAATATCCCTGCTATAAATAAGTTGTATGTGAACCACTATGATTTTCTGTATACCTACAACCCAGGTTAACATGGACATTTGGGATGCTCATGCCTATTTTGTACACATACTCAGGATATGACTGTGTCACCACAACAAACCACTTCTTAGAAATGGAAAGATGCTCTTAAAGTGTAGGTCAGACACCTCCTGACGGTTTTGCCACACAGGGGCAAGTGTGGCTAGTGCTTGCACAGCTCTACTTGGAGACACTTAAGACCATGTGAAAAGTGGTGGCATGGAAAATAAAACCTTGTGAATTGCCTGTAACATTTCAGTCCTCTCTTTACAATGCCAAGAGATGACTTGCTGACCAGCAATCAATTTCCTCATTGACTCCTTAAAAGCAGAGATTGCTACATTCTCTGAGTTTGGTGGGGCAAAAAGTGAGGGCTTAAGGGAGTCTTTGGAAAATGCTTCCATCTGCTTCTATTTACCTTGGTGGCTACTTGTATAACATGGACTGCATCCGGAGGTAGGTCTTATTGTTATGGAGGTATTTTGCAAAAAGGCCTGCTCCTTGAGACCCCAGAGATCAGTGGTGGCTGGTGACATTTGTTAGTGGTGAGGCAACAAGAGCCATCATGAATTGCACTCAGTGAAGAACCAAAGTAAGGCAGCTTTTTTCCCCATGGGAGATTAAAAAGGGTTTTGAATTTACCAATACAGTAATGGTGACACTTGTGACAAGATGTACTACATCTGCAACCTTTTATGTTTTTTCAACTATACCTGTTTTCTTTAATGCTTGTAGAGGAGCACTGGCCAGGGCTTTGTCACTAGAAGAACTCTCATCTCCTGGTACAAATAGGCTGTTTGTGCACATCAGGTTATACTCTGGGGAGAGAGGAGCCACATTGTGGAGCCCTCCCTTTGCCAGAAAGGAATTCCAGAAAATATAAAAAAAAGATTTAAAAAAACATTTGGAGGCAATTACTGTGAAAATGTGACATATGTTATGGTATGTTATGCTACAGTGATTTATAGCCCCTAGCTACAAAGGAGTATCCCTGTGTGGTAAATAAAGATTTACCGTATACTGAATTTCTATGCGGTATAAGTTCAATAAAATAGCTCAATCAAATGAGAGGCAGAGTCCATGGAGTCTGAGTTTATAAGGGTTTTATTCCATGTAATGAAATGGTTCGAACCATGGTATCGTGTTCCTTCACCACGAAGGTTCAGGAAGGGCTAGACAATGCTTTATTAACAGTGCACAATATATATAGTCAATGCATACAATGGTGATGGATACAGAAGGCGTAACAGCTGAAAGAAACGAGATAAGAACACATGTGCGTAACAGAAGGCGTGCACGAGGGCGTACACGGAGGTGTGTGCTAGAAACGTCACATGAAAGTGTCACAGGTGGGTGGATTCATAGAGGAATCCTGCAGTGTCAGCAGAAATATATGGCTGGATGCGCGCGCAGGCAACATGACGTGTGATTGACGTGGGACTGGAGGGTGCAGGGGACTTGACATTTAGCACTATAAGGGGAGACAGAAGTCTGGCGTGTCAGAACAACCTAAACCCAATCATATCTGATATCTTGTGTTTGAAGAACTGTATTATCTAGAAGGAAAGGTCTTTCGGGCAGGGGCTATTCTATACTGACTGCTAGTGCTTGCATATGTGTCTACATGTCTACGTGTAATGCGAGGGTCATGGGCCTACCATGGTAACGGGAGCAATGAATTACTTGCTCGGAGACAGAAAGGCCGGGCCCTTTGCTCTGCAGCTGAAGATATGTTTACCTAAATCACTAGACTGGAATGTGTTTTCGAGGAGCGGAGCAGATAACTTGAAGGCAAAATACTGTCTTGGCAGGCAAGCAGACCGAGCCGGGCACCGCTCGCCGCGCAGGGAGTAAGGTAGAGGTCATGGATGCAGATCCAGGCTGCAGCTTTCAGAGGCAGAAGGCAGAAAGGGCTTGATGGCAGAAATCAGGGCCTAACTCGCCAGAGCCAGGAAAACGTGAAAGTGCACCATGTAAAGACGGTGGCACGGCATACTTAGGAACTGAATTATCGACCCATTCATGGTGGATCTGAAAGAGGACTTGTTAACGTTGGACGCAAATGTATTTGCGTCTTCATGGCTGGTTGTGGAGGGAAATTACATGTACTTGAAGCACGTACACGGAGCCGTTGGGGTACACAGTAGGGGACACATTTGACCATAAAAATTCTAATTACCTCATTCCCTCCTTGTCCCCTACGGACTAAGCATGAGCGAATTTTGCGGATCTCGCGTTCGCGAATTTTGCGGATTTGCGGATTCGCAATCCGCAAAATCCGCGAATTCCCGCGAATTTGCGGATTTTTTTTTTTTTGTGTTCGCCCGTGTTTCTGCCAGTTCGCGAGGGTTTTGTACACTTTCGCAAATTGCGAACTTACCTGTCGGGTCGCAAGTTTCGCGAACTTGTTGTTTCTACGTGTCCAGCCTGTTTGGGACACTCTTCTTCATCACTGCCACTCTCTGTCACCACTGCCACTCTCTGACTACTCATGCCACCCTCTGGCCCACCCATGCCACCCTCTGTTTCATCACCACACCCTCTGGTTGTCCAGTGTACATTATTTTCGGCAAAGCAAAGCACACCTTCCCTGCCTCAAGTGACCTGAATTAATTTGGGGCTGATTCATGTGTCACAGAATATTTTTTTAGCTGGCACCTGCTTCCTTAGTGCGCCCTGATTAGTGATCTTTTGCACTTGCTAAGTGCTTTCATTGTTGCAAAATTAGTTACAACACCTGCCCTGCCCCAACTGACAATAATGAATTAGGGGCTGATTAATGGATTTTAACTTCCAGCCTGGCTCCTGCTTGTCTCCCTTAGCTGTAATTCAGGACCTTTGTGGCATATGTGTAACTATTCTGAGGTTCAGAGCAGGGTCACATAATAGTTTCAACTGGCAACTGAACTCTGGAGGGGCCCCTCAGGAAGCACTCCAGGAAATGGCTACTAATGATGAGCCTGAACTTTTGAACCTGGTAAGTAGTTACTTTCAGTTTTGCTAAGATCGTATTTCTGCAATTTTGCACTTATTCGCGGGGCGCGAACTCACGCGAACAGTGCGAGCAGTGCGAGCAAAATCCGCTGCTCGCGGATTTGCGGATTTTGCGGGAAATTCGCAAATCTCGCGGATTGCGGATTTCCCGAAAATCCGCAAAATCCGCGAGCGGAACGGATTTTCCGCCCACGCCTACTACGGACCCTTCATGATATATCAATCTTCATTAGTCCATCTATTTGTTCATATAACATCATTTGCTCATCCTTTTTCAGGCGGGATCTAGAACGTGAACTTGGATGGGGAATACATGATGTGGCGCACAAGCCGCAAATCGCTGGCCCACATTGTAAGCATAAACAACAACTGAATACTATGAGTAGTATGACTCCTAGAAATGACAGGATTTTCCATCCCCAGGCGGATATTGTACTCCAGAGCCAGCCGGACCAAGTCCAGGTGCCTGGATTCTGATGTATCTGATTAGCTATCTTATGGAGACGGGTTATGGCTCTATATACTGACGGTGCGTTTTCTGGAATGAAAACACAGCAACTCGATCCAATGACTCTACAAGCTCCGCCCCTATCGGCCAGGATGACGTCAAGAACGAGACGATTTTGGAGAACGACAATCCTCATAGCAGACTGTTCTTCTGTTAAGTTGCCTAGGGCGGAAGTAGTTTCATTCACTACTGCTTCAAGGGTTCTGGTCAATCTACGTATCAGTTTACTATTCGAGACAGTGCCTAAATAGGGAAAGAAACCTTTATTGAAGTCTGTGTATTGCTCCCATGCTGTTTCAGTATAGTCGACAATCGGGAGTTCTCTCTTGGGTCTATTATGTACTAGATGGGAGTTCCTATGATAATCAGGTGGGGCTAGAAAAACAGGTGGCAGAAGGAATGCAATATAACAAGTCCCATCCCAATCTAGAGGTAAACGTATGTATGCTGTCTGACCACAAATGAAATAGGAATGACGGGAAGCTTTGAATGTAGACTTGCCTTTATCACTGAATTCGATCACAGTAGTACATTCACTATGACCTAGGTGTACCGAACCATTTTTTCTGACACATAATTCACCTTTTACTGGTAATACTGACACAGCGGGCAAGACTGGTTTGGTTTCGGACTGGACATTCAGAATCATGAGGTTAAGTGTAAAATTACCTAATCCATATACTTCGTTTTCTAGATCGGTCCCTGTCCTTCGGGGAAGACCCTCCTTGTCAGGGAAACATGCTTTATGCATAACTGTGTTCAGATTTCCCCATACCCAATTGCCCTGGTATACTATGGAATCAGAATTTAAAGAATTCATTAAACTAAACCATGCACCACAGGAACCATTGTGTGTGAACGGATACGGAAAGAGGGGCAGAACTCCCTTGTACTTCTGATAGGGAGGGAGTCGGCCACATATCCAACAATTGGTAGCGTTGCTGGTCTGATGGGAATGATGTAACATACTGATGAAAGTATTGTTGCGCAACGCAAGTCGGTAAGATAACTCGTGCGGGGGCAATTCACTGAAAGTATGCTCGACAGTGTCATTTGAGGAAAAATGTGCACGTGCGGAAATAGGAAAGTACATGTGTAATAATAAACTTGTAGCAATAATCGTAAGACTCAGAAAAAACATAATCAATAATGTAACAATACAATGGCTACGGAGAGATTTACAATATTTCTCTTTCTTGATCTGTTTCTGTCTATCTCTCTCTCTATTGGGGTCTAACTGGTACATGTCAGGAACCTGTCTAACCGCTTCACCTAGGGGAGGACTTAAACAATTAAACTGTCTGACTTGCTAGACCTCAATTTCATTCGAAACTCCTGAGAAGGAGTTTTCTCTACCAGGGGGAGTTTAGTATCAATCTCTGGAATGGGGCAGGGCTGGGAAACAGTTTTTGGCGGAAGTCCATGGCATTTTTTGATGTGACTCGAGTGGAGCCAGCCTTTGCGGCCCTCCAATTTAACGGCAGTCCTTGTTGTTAACAAAACAAGCTTCGGCTCCTGCCAGCGGGGTTCCAGCGTACTCCTCCTATCGAAATTCCGGATATACACTAGGTCTCCAGGGACGATCTGGTGTGGTTTCACCTCGGTGTTGTCGGGAAAGGCTGCTGCTACCTGTGAACGACATGATTGTAGTGCAGACATCAAGGAAGCAAGGTAATCTGTCAGCATATTACAGTCAACATCTGTGATTTTACGGGGCAGAGGCGTCCCCCACATATTCGGTGGCCTGCCAAAGACCACCTCGTACGGGGATAGCCCTGTCCTAGAATGTGCTATCATTCTCATATAAAAAAGGGCAACTGGTAAAGCTACTATCCAATCTACGTCTTTCTCTTTACACACTTTGGCGAGATGGGTTTTCAGGGTCTGATTATGTCGTTCCACGAGACCTGCTGCCTCGGGATGTCGGACACAGTGGAACTTCCACTGGTAACCTAGCAGGAGTGATACCTGCTTCATGAGCTCGGACGAGAAGGGCTGACCATTATCTGAGTACACGACACGGGGCAAACCGTACCGTGGGAAGAATTCACGTACCAATTGCTTGGCAGTGGTCGGAGCAGTGTAATCTGGGACTGGATATGCTTCTGTCCAACGGGAAAGTGCACATACAACTACAAGGACATACTTGAATCCTCGACAACGTTCCATCTGGATATAATCCATCTGGAGGACTTCAAAAGGGTGATCAGGAGGATGAAATCCACCTTGCTCTACGGGAATGCCTTTACCTGCGTTGAACTGACAACAGATCATGCAAGTAAGCACTTTCTGTTTTGCTGCTGCTCGTAAATGCTTATTGTACCAAAGGTTTTGAATACTGTCTAACATGGCTTTTTCTCCTAAATGTGCAGGACTATGTACTGTGTTAATGATAACTTGAACCATAGAGTCGGGGAGAAACCATGTGGCTTTTCCCTTCGTCATCCATCCCTGTTCTGTCTGGATCCCTCCTAGTTCAGTCCATTTCTTGATTTCGTCTGGTGTAGCATGTGTCTGTATGTCAATTACATCTAGTGCGGGATCCCTAACTGTCATGCAATGTATCGGCGTCGGTACTACTGTCTTTGTCAGGTCAGTTGTGTGAGTATGGGTCTGAGCTGTATGTTTGGCTGTTCGGTCTGCCAGGTCGTTACCCTGGGAAATAGTATCTGTGACTTTCGTATGTGCTTTGCACTTCATGATGGCTATGGCTGTAGGCAAATGTATTGCTTCTAACAGAGCTTGAATGAGGGGACCATGCTGTATCTTGGCACCGTGGGAAGTTAAGAAACCTCTCTCTTGCCAGAGGACTCCGAAGTCGTGTACAACTCCGAAGGCATAACGGGAATCTGTGTACATGTTAACTCTCTTGTTCTTTGCTTGTATACAGGCTTGAGTCAGAGCGATGAGCTCTGCTGCTTGAGCTGACAGGGTGTCAATACGATGTGTTTCTATGACTTCAGTTTCCGTCGTTACTGCATATGCGGCCACCAACTCTCCTGTACTTGTTCTCATACATGAACCATCCACATAAAGTGTCAGGTCTGGATCTGGTAATGCGATGTCTGTTAAGTCTTGTCTGGGTTTCGTCGTAGTGTTAATGACTTTAACACAATCATGTGCCATAGGGTCTGTCATACTTAATGGTAGAAGTGTAGCAGGATTCAATGTATTGCAGCGCCTGATTTCTATGTGTGGCTGAAACAATGTCAATTCATACCCTGTCAGTCGTGCTATAGTCAAGTGCTGAGTCTGTGTTCTGTTCAAAAGGACTTCCACGGAATGTGGAACTTGTACTGTCAATTGATGTCCTAACACTATGGAATCACTTTGTCTGATTGCTAGAGCTGTTGCTGCTACAGATTTCAAGCACGCAGGCAGAGCCTGGGCTACTGGATCTAATGTACTAGAAAAATAAGCACACGGTTTGTGTGAACCTGCTTGATCCTGGGTGAGTACTGACAATGCAGTACCTTTGCGTTCTGTGACAAAAAGTGTAAAAGGCTTGCTGTAACATGGTGTTGCTAAAACTGGTGCTTGACATAAGGCTTTCTTTAAGTCGTCAAATGCTTGTGTATGTTCCTGAGTCCAAGGGAGGACAGTCGATGACGCTGCCTCCTGGGTTGTTAACTGTATAAGGGGCTTGGCTAGAAATGCGTACTGAGGGATCCATTGTCTACAGTAAGAAGTGAGGCCTATAAAGGCCCGTACCTCCTTTTGTGTCTTGGGTTGTGACATATTTACAATTAACTGGATGCGGTCGGGTGTTAGCTGTCTACCCCTCTTGGACAGCAAGTGCCCAAGGTACACCTCTTGCTGAACACAGAATTGTAGCTTCGAAGGAGATACTTTGTGTCCCTTGTCAGCCAGGAAATACAAGACTGTCAGTAATGCTTGTTCACATTCTGGTTCACTTCGGGCGGTGATCAATAGATCATCGACGTACTGGAGTAGGGCAGTGTTAGCAGGCATTGTGAATACTGTCAAGTTGTCTTTTCAACGCTTGGCTATAGATGCTGGGGCTTTCTGTGAATCCTTGAGGTGCGCGTGCAAATTTGAAGCTACGGCCATTTAAACAGAATCCGAAAAGGTATTGGCTTTCCGGGTCAATGGGGACACTAAAGAAGGCGTTCTTCAGATCAATTACAGTAAAGAACATCGCCTCTGAATCAATAGCTGTCAATAATGAGGAGATGTCTGGAACCACAGGGTACTGTGGTACAATACATTTATTCAATTCTCGTAAATCGATCACTAATCGATAAACTGGAGGTGCATTCGGATCAGTGCGTTTAAGAATTGGAATGATAGGGGAATTGCAAACATTCGAGTCGGTTTCTACAACCACTCCTTGTGCTATGAGCTCGTCAATGATTTTCAGTAAAGCCACTACAGCATCAGGGGGTAACTTGTATTGTCGGATTCGAGGTAATATAACTCCTTCCTTGAGTGTAACTCGATATGGTGTAATGTGCATACAACCTACATCAGTCGGGCCTTGTGCCCATAAATGTGCAGGAACATTCTGTAATCTGGAATCAATATCTCTCAACACATAGTGACCCTTGAAGTCACGCAGAAACAGTCTTACTCCTTCCGGAGAACAACAAATTACAGCTCCTAGAGCTTTCAGTGTCTTGATACCCAATAAGTTTTCTGGACATGATTTTGTGAGCAATAAATCTGTAGTGCGAGACAACGGACCAACTGCAAGGGGAACAGGTTTTGAAACTTCATTAACAATAGGCTTTCCTGAAAATCCAAGGGAAACATTCTGTGAGCCTGAGAGGGGTGCCCCTGGAACCTCGTCGTGACTGATTGTCGTCCTGCTTGCCCCTGTGTCAATCAAAAACTTTCTATCCTTTCCTAATACCTGACTATGTACATAAGGACCCTCTTGATCTACAGGAACCTCAATAAGAGGCAAGCCAACCTCCCTCTCTAGGCTGTTTCATGTGTATTGCTGGTAATCGGGATAGTCAGATTGTGCATACTGGTACATCTGCTGTGTTACATGTTGTGTTGCGGCAATGGGTTGTGGCTGTGGTACCGCTACGGTCTGTTGTGGAATCTGCATAGGCTGGACATTCTGTGGAACGTGTTGTTGGACCTGGTCCTGTCTAGGAGGACGCGGTCTTTCTTTAGTTTTACCTGTGGCTATATTGTGTTTCAAAACTGCACAATCGTTTACATAGTGACCTGGCTGTTTACAATAGTTGCATGTCCCTTTAACAGGAGCTGCTGAATTTGAATTATTTGATTGCGTCGTACCCCTTTTATGACCGTCAGCTGGAACTGACTGAGCCACCAGTACTTTCATTTTCGTGTCTTTCATACGTCTTTGTTCGTGATCATGTTCCTCCCTAATTCTGTTCTGGTGGTACTGTAACATCTGTAACATTTGGGAAGGCGTGTTTGCTTGCCATGTGCTCTCGACTTTCAATACACGATTCTTAACTTGGGGCAGGGAATTCTCGACTAATTTGCTTACAAAAAGATGTGGGTATGACTCGCTACTTGTTTTCAGGCCACTATTAATAATAAAACATTTCTCAAATCGGGAATAAAAATCACTAGTGTCTTCGTCGTGTTTCTGTTTGCAGGCTGAGATTGCATCCCAATCCTCCTTTTTAGTTGTCAATAACCTTGGCAAAACTTGTACTAATAATCCTGGTAGTGCTTTAGTTTGGTCCCCAAGACCTAAACCTGGGGTTCGGCCAGTTTCTTCTGCTTCTAATGCAGCCCAATTAATCTTTTTGTCTCCCACCTCCCATTCTTTTTCCTTGAGTTTCTCGTAAATACCGGCAGGCAATAATACTTTCAATATTTTCATAATGTCGGGATAGGTGTAATCTCCCATTAGTAACATGTCTTTTATTTCACGGTGTAAACCTGCAGGGTCTTTATCATGACTGGGCACTATTTTCTTCATTTCTAACAATTCCATTTTAGTTATGGGCGTGTATACAAACACACGTTCAAGGGTGTCATCGGCTTTCCTGACTGGATGTACTTCTCGTAAAGGATTCTGTTTCTCTAGGTGATATGGGTGTCTGACTGGGGGTGGAACGGAAACAAGATGTGGAGTCAAGAAGGTTCTATACTTGTGACGTTGTTCTAAAATCATTTCAATTAAATCGGTACCTAGACTCTCCATCTTCTCATGAGTAAATCTTGCAATATATTATATAACGGACCTGGATCAGATGCTTGGTTTTCATACTGTATAATGAGGTGTTGGGTCATGTATATGCCAGCTAGTCGCTGTTCTTCTGGAGTAAGACTTAAAAACGTTTGCACTACTGACTCGTCTTTATATATGCTGTCATCCCCGGCCCACTGTACTGCGGACCGGGCTAGTTCCTGATCACGTAAGGTATTGAGTTCTTGATAACCTACTCTCTCTTTCAGTACTTTATCAGTAACCTGGAAAACATGCTCAAGTGTACATCGTTCCGGTATTGGACAAAGGTATAGTTTCTTGTTTTCTAGACGAATAGGTCTGTCTAAGGGCCTATCAAGAGGATACTGTCTAGGTAGTTTCTCTCTCCCTACGTACGCCATCAGGCCTCCTGCCTGTTGCGAGGTTTCTGCTGCATTCTCTGGTTCTTCCTCCTCTGAGGTTTCTTTATCGTCTGACTCATATTGTCTTTCAGATTCTCGTCGAGCATGAATCGTTATTATTTCTTTACGGATCTTTCTAACCATAGCATGTATACTTTTCTCTCTATCATGTTTACCCTCGGCAATATTCTGACTCCATCTGTTCAATCTATCCATTTCTTCTTGCGGAAAACTGGGCTGGTCTTGTTCTCTTATCAACAAATTAACCAAAAATCGCATTATTAAACCTTGGGTCTCAACTTTCTGATGTGACATGGCTTCACCAACACACTCCGGTCTCTCTCCTGTTCTAATAAAATGATATATATCATCTAGATGTTTTGGCATGTCTGGTAATAATATCAAATAATCTGTAACACGTCTTAAACGTAATGATGCTAACATCATGGGTCCTGCTTTTCCAGGCACTGTGTCATATTTGCAATCTGTAAGCTGTTCTCTAAGCTTTTCAGCTGGGGCAGCTTTAGGTGTCCGTTGCATTGCTAACTCTCTCATGGTCACTCGATGTAACTGTGGCGGGGTGCGATAACCTCCTGTAGCACCTCCTGTAGCGGAGGCTTGAGCATAACCTGGCTGTAGGGTCGGTACTTGTAACGGAGTCGGGCCCTGGGCAGCGCCAGGCCCAAAGGGATTAAGCGGATGAATACCAGGATGAACAATAGGGGAAGTGATAACAGGTGCGGGAAGCGGTGCGAGAGGGGTCTGCTGTTGCGGACCTGGGGGCAGACGATCAGCGGGTGGTACAGGTACATTGGTATATGCGGGAGCTACATCGTCTAAATAGGAAGAAAGAAAAATGTCTGCTGCAGTCTTATGACGTAATTTAGTCGGAACCAAGGGAGGGGGCAGATCTTTCGGTATTTCCGGGGTCGCCTTGGGCAAGCCCTCGGCCAGAACCGGATACAGTCCTGTCATAATTGCGTTGCTCTGTCTTTCGTGTTGTTCTGTTCTGACTCTCTGTCCTTCTTCAAGTAGTTCTTTTTCTTTAGCTTTTTCGTAATCCTCTCTACTTTTCTCTACCTTTCTGAGTGCTTTCTCTGTCCGTCTATGTGATTCTTTACGCCATAGTTCAATGGCATCTTTCTGTGACTGTCTGGCTTTCTTTTTCCATAACGCTTCCTCTACTCTCATGATGCACTCGGCATCCCATGTCCCTGTAACGGGCCATTTCTGATTCTCTGCTAAGTCTTTCGTATAATCCACCCACAAGTCTAGATATAATATGGCATCTAAGCCGTGCTTGTGGTACATAAAATGTCCAGGAGTATCCCTGGGTGGGATGGGAACCGCTTCTTCTAGTATCCCTTTCCTAGGTCCAATTTGTCGCAACCTCGAAAATAAAGGCATGGCTACCTAGATACTGTAAACACAACAAGAAAAATGCAAACAATCACTCATACCACGACATTAAAACACATTTAAACATTTCAGAACGAACAATAACTAGATAACTGGATACTGGATATACTGCTAAACAGTAGAGATACACTGCTAAAACAGTGCAGACCGGGTCTGTGTACCCAAACCCGTCTTGACCGGACACAAATTAATGCACCCGTCTTGATGCGTCCCCAGCAACGGTACTCACCGGGAAGCACGGAACGGAAGGCCTCGGAAACTCGACACTGGACGGGACCGGACTGGACTCGACTCGACACGTGACGTAGGTACTTCGGAACTGGTGGGCCTCTAGACACCTCGGACCTTGCTCTTTTGGCTGGGCTCTGGTCGGGATCCTCCGCACTCCTCACCGCCTCGTCTGGATGTCGATCGCAGTCTCCGTCACCTCCGTAGGCCTGAGGGAGATACAGGAAATCCTGCGGGTACGCGTAGTTGTCCGTCACGGCTGTGGCAGGGGGCAAGGCCTGCGACGCATCGCCGGCGTGTAAGGTGGGGGAGGGGTCCCTATTCGGGCGCCAAATTATGTGGTAAATAAAAATTTACCGTATACTGAATTTCTATGCGGTATAAGTTCAATAAAATAGCTCAATCAAATGAGAGGCAGAGTCCGTGGAGTCTGAGTTTATAAGGGTTTTATTCCATGTAATGGAATGGTTCGAACCATGGTATCGTGTTCCTTCACCACGAAGGTTCAGGAAGGGATAGACAATGCTTTATTAACAGTGCACAATATATATAGTCAATGCATACAATGGTGATGGATACAGAAGGCGTAACAGCTGAAAGAAACGAGATAAGAACACATGTGCGTAACAGAAGGCGTGCACGAGGGCGTACACGGAGGTGTGTGCTAGAAACGTCACATGAAAGTGTCACAGGTGGGTGGATTCATAGAGGAATCCTGCAGTGTCAGCAGAAATATATGGCTGGATGCGCGCGCAGGCAACATGACGTGTGATTGACGTGGGACTGGAGGGTGCAGGGGACTTGACATTTAGCACTATAAGGGGAGACAGAAGTCTGGCGTGTCAGAACAACCAAAACCCAATCATATCCGATATCTTGTGTTTGAAGAACTGTATTATCTAGAAGGAAAGGTCTTTCGGGCAGGGGCTATTCTATACTGACTGCTAGTGCGTGCATATGTGTCTACGTGGCTACGTGTAATGCGAGGGTCATGGGCCTACCATGGTAACGGGAGCAATGAATTACTTGCACGGAGATAGAAAGGCCGAGCCCTTTGCTCTGCAGCTGAAGATATGTTTACCTAAATCACTAGATTGGAATGTGTTTTCGAGGAGCGGAGCAGATAACTTGAAGGCAAAATACTGTCTTGGCAGGCAAGCAGGCCGAGCCGGGCACCGCTCGCCGCGCAGGGAGTAAGGTAGAGGTCATGGATGCAGATCCAGGCTGCAGCTTTCAGAGGCAGAAGGCAGAAAGAGCTTGATGGCAGAAATCAGGGCCTAACTCACCAGAGCCAGGAAAACGTGAAAGTGCACCATGTAAAGACGGTGGCACGGCATACTTAGGAACTGAATTATCGACCCATTCATGGTGGATCTGAAAGAGGACTTGTTAACGTTGGACGCAAATGTATTTGCGTCTTCATGGCTGGTTGTGGAGGGAAATTACATGTACTTGAAGCACGTACACGGAGCCGTTGGGGTACACAGTAGGGGACACATTTGACCATAAAAATTCTAATTACCTCACCTGCGTGAAGAGCCAGTAGTGGAAACAGTATGGAACTGGGGAAATTAACCTTAGGTAAACATCAGGGTCTTAAGTCTTTTCTTGAACTGAACAGTTCAAGGGAGAGAGAGTTCCAAGCTTCGGCTGCTTTGAAGGATAGAGAGCTGCCTCTAATTCTTGTCCTTCGTAGCTAGGCACTGTGAAGTGGAACACAGATGCCTTCATGGAGTACAAAAACTAAACCGCTTCCTCAAATAGAGGGGCCCTATGCCGTAGAGGGCTGAATGGGTGATCGTGAGAGCCTTAAATTTCACTCTTTGGGCCACTGGTAGCCAGTGCAGATCCCGCAAATGATGTTTGATGCTGGACCTGCCCAGGATACCCAACAGAACTCTGGCTGCAGTGTTCGGTATTACCTGGAGTTTCTTAAGCTGGTATCCTGGTAGGCCAATGTAAAGTGCATTTGCATAGTCAAGGCGGCTAAGGATCAAAGCACGCATGACCATTTCCTTGGTGGACCTTGGTAATAGAGGAAGAAGCCTCCTAAGAGACTTTATTGTGCCAAAACATTGACCGGACAGTTTTTTTACATGTGTAGGGAACCTGAGATTTTCCTCGAACCAGACGCCCTGGTTCTTCACTGCCCGTCCAGAGGAACTGAGAAGTGGATATTCTGGTGTCCCGAGGAACTGGAAAGTGGATATTCTGCAACATGGTAAGTGAAAACTGAAAAGGTGAATTCAGGTAGCTATTACAAATTACCAAAAACGCTGATGCCTATATCAACCACTGGGAAAACAGATAAGCATTACAGCAGCACCACAAAAGTAAGCCTTGATTGTACTTAAATACAGCTGGGGCGATAACCAGAAACATTTATTTAGGGTGGCATGGCCCCCAGTATTGGCATCAAGCGAAGTTTCAATGCACAATGAAGTGAGTTTCTTTTTGCCTGACATGTTTTGAAAACATCCTGCAGGTACCTTTACAATGCTAAACTGCTCATTTCATGTTTGGGTGGAAACCTAGATTCAGAAAAGAAAAGGAGGTTTTGCTCAAATTGGGATTATGAGTGGTTTTTCCTGTGCAGATATTTATAGTAAAATAAACTTCTGGCTTTAGGCTTGCTGTTGGCTGTCAGTCTTTTGTATTTGTCATTGCAAATTGCCATTATAAGAGAAGCTACTATACCCAGGTCAATGTATAGAAAAAACTGAAAACGAAAATATTTTTGGGTAAAATAAAGCACACATGGGGTGCATGGTCGAGCCGGCGACAGAGATAGCCACCTGACTTTGAAGCTTTGGAGCCGCACAATGCGTAACCAGCCTCCATCTACACATGCTGCTTCCTTCCCAGGTTTCGGACCTCGGATGGAATGCGGCGGACTCGTAGCTGCTAAATGAGCCTTAGAGGGTGGGGATTGACCCGGTAATGGCGGTGCTTTGGCTTGCAATTCCCCAGATCTTCGAGACCCATGAGGAGGCTGCAAAACTTTGGAAACAATATCAGCCCACATATGGCGCTTAGACGCAGGGGAAAGATGAAGCATCGGGGTCAGGATAGAGACTTACAGCTGTACAACCCCTATCTCAACCTGTACTCTATTGTTTGCTCCATTGGTTGCTGGAACAGACTTAGGGACAGGCTAGCAATACCAAGGTGATCATACTGTTGAAAATCGTGTCATGGGGCCAACGAACACATACATCTAAAGAGCTGGTACAGGCACAGCGGTGCAGAACAATTTCCGGTATCCATGATCTGAGTGGCGGTCTCCACGGAGTGTTACCTACCCCCCTTTCTGTAACTGATGCTCATAGTCATAGTGTATACTGTGGTAAATGGTTGTGATAACCCTATTTGGAAATTGAGGAAGAGTTATGTATCGTGTTTGATGTTTCATTTATGATGTTTATTCGTTATTATATTCTGGGATGTTCAGATTATATTTTGACATATATTGCTAATACACCTGCATCCAAAATTAAAATCTTGATAAAAAAGTAACAACAAAAAAAAGACACCAGCACACATTGATATAGTAGTCTCTGGTACAGAAGGGAGCTACTGTTTGTGTGGATATGGTCTCTGTGAAAAGTTGTGAAAGACCAAAATGCCGTCAATCACTTTGGATTCGGCCTATGCTGAAGTGGGATGACCCATTGCCCCAGTCTGTAGTGGGTGATATAAATATGTGAATGCCACAATAACAGGACAATAGAAGAAGAGTATTAGCTGAAAGCTTATATAAGTTAGTATATTTATATAATGTTAGTAAAGTAAAAAGGTTGTGGCTAACGCTAAGCCTAAAAACGGAAAAATGCAATGGTTTAAAGTGCCTGAACTGAGGGGGAACATGTGGAAATCATGTATATGTAAGCATTAATCAAGCAACAGGCTTAATATGTTGAACAGAAAGTCATACAATACATTCAATTAAACCAATAAAGTCAAAGACTTGCAGTAATATTATGGCAAAAAGACTATGGGTGGAATGGGCTTACAGAAAACTATGAATTTTTATGACAGATAATAACTGAAAGGAGGGTGTGACTGAATAGGTGTGGATACTATATTATTCCAAAACTGCTTATCAGGGATTTCCCTAAGAAGGAGCCTAGAATTAAGCAGAGATAGACACACATATTTCTGTTACCTGTAATTCGATTTAGCTACCAGAGTCTAAACATTAGGGGCCGAGTCACAGAATTAACAAGACAAATTCCTAAACTTACTACCATTTACTCATTTTGGTATTCACAGAAGACACTTACTCATCAATGAGTAAGTGCCTTCTGTAAATACCAAAATGAGTAAGTGCCTACTGTGAATACCAAAATGAGTAAGTTCCTTCTGTGAATACCAAAATGGACATTGTGCGCATGAAATATGAAGCCACACACTTGCTCTTCCTTCTCTATGTCCGTTGTTCATTCCTTTGCCTCCTATATGTAACTATTTGTGTGCTATTTGACTGTACCAATGTCATAAGTGATCCTGCCTGTGGCTTCAGTTCTTCTGAGTTGGTTAATGGACATATGTACCTAACTTTCCTTGGCACTTCCCAACCAGGCCACTACTCCTTAACTTCTGCTCTTCTTATTTCCTCAGAATCTTTGCCCGTCCCTCAATAAGTATGGCTTCTAGACTCTCCGGTTCTCTCTTTGCCTCTTCTACCACATTGCCCTCTCATGGTTCCTCATTGACAGGCAGATACCTAGGATTGTTAACTATTTCTCCATCTTTGAGAAGATCATTCAATTTACAAGGCACCTTCCTCATTCCCTCTCTCCTAGTCCTTCCTTTCTAGTCTGGGTTTTTATCAGTATGTTTAGCATGAGAGCAACAAAAAGTGCTTTACAATCAACCAGCATAACGGAATACTGCACATGTCATTTTGTCTCTATGTTTGAGTGACTCAATAACTGGTGTATTTTTGCCCTTCGAGTTGAGTATAAGGATGTATGTTATCTGCTGGCCTGCAAGAGATTTTTCACAAACAGGACATGTAAAAGTTAGATGTATATGTCCACTTCTTGAAATACACAGCACCCTGCCTTCTGGGCTATGTTGGGCCTAACCTAGAGGCAACATATATATTAAAAGGAAGGGTTAGGCCTTGCAAACGGTTTCCTTTACCAGGTCAAAATGGCAGTTTGAAACTACACACACAGACTGCAATGACAGGCCTCAGACATGGTTAAAAGGCTTCTTAAGTGGGTGACACCCTGGGTGCTGTCGGCCCAGTAGTTGCAAAAAACACAGTTGATGGACAGAATGCAGAACAATGTCTTACATTCACCCCAGTACAAAGATCTGGGCCTAAATCCATCATTTTTTTTGCACTCCACACCACCCTAGGTCAGACAATGTCCATATGCAAATCAGCCTTGACCCTGTGCCTCTTGGGAACAGTCCAGCCCGAACTACCAAGCCATGTCTTTCCTAGACCGGAATCAAGCATCCAAGGACCGGTTTCTGGCTATCAGCCTTCTTCAGCCTGGATAGCTTGACTCCAGTGATGTGGAGAGCCTGGGACTCACGTCTGAGCATACCCAGCCCACTCGGGGTGAAAATTGCAAAAAACACAGTTGATGGACAGAATGCAAAACAATGTCTTACATTCACCCCAGTACAAAGATCTGGGCCTAAATCCATCGTTTTTTTTAACTCCACACCACCCTAGGTCATACAATGGCTATATGCAAATCAGCCTTGACCCTGTGCCTCATGGGAACAGTCCAGCCCGAACTACCAAGCCATGTCTTTCCTAGACCGGAATCAAGCATCCAAGGACCGGTTTCTGGCCCAGTAGTAGCTTTCAATTTACAGGCCCGAGTACTTGTAGTGCCTCTTTACTAAGGATTTACAAGTAAACTAAATGTGTTATTTGGGTGTTAGCCAGTGTTACTGTGCTTTAGGGATAGAGCACAAGCACCTTATCTTTGGTTAGCAGTTGTAAATTGTGCAGAATCCTAAGGCCTTGTTCTGACCGACTTTTTCGGCCCTCCTTGGAGGGAGAATGATTGAAGGTGACTCCAGTCTATTACCCCCCTGTTGCAGGGATTAGAACTATAAACAGGGCCTATTCATAAGGCACAGTAGTGTTTTTTCGTACCCTTTTCCTTAGATCAGGGCTTATAAACTTAAGTTAGGGGATAGATTCATTAGTATTAGTGATAATCCGTCCTTTTGCAAGAGTATTAGTATACCTTCTATGGAGTTATGCTTATTTCGGGCCTTGTAGGCCTCAAACGGGAGAGACTCCATCTTGCTTTCTGCCCCGGCAGCTTGAGAGGCTTCTAGGTCAAGTGTAATGTTTTAGTTTCGAAGTGCTGTTCGCTTGGAGAGAACCGGCTCAGGCTGGCCCTTATCGAAAGACTGTATTTTTCTCCACTCCGAAGACACAACATCAGGCCGGTCGGCTGGGAACGTGTCCTTGGTACGGGGAGGTAGAAGAATTTGGTGGGCGGCAGGTTACTGGCCGTAACTTTCCATGAAAGGACAAGCTTCCATATTAGCGAAAGTGTTAGGCAGTGAGTCAGTCAGTCTGTAGGCGGCAGCTAGCCGTTAGCATCAATGCCATTAATTATTTCCAGGCAGACAGTCGCCATTTTGAAGTCTGAGAAAGATCATGAAGCTGAGACTCTCTGAGAAAGATTGAAGGAGGAGAAGTAGCGCAGAGCGATCAGAGACAGAGAGGCAGCAGCTAATAAAGAGGAAGGTTCCAGTGACTTGGAGGGAAGCAGAGGAGACAGAGCATAGCGGTGCAGACGTGTACTCGTGACTGCTGAGGTGTGATTCCGAGACGAGCCAAGGCACAGACGACAAGGGAACCTAGATGACTGCTGAATCCAGACTCCACATTACTAAGGTGATGTCGACCTTTTTCCCCATAGTGTGCACATTCTAACCTTTTACTTTTCTTTGCAGGATATATGTTATAGTATAGTATTGTGTTTATAATCATTGTAATAAAATACCCCAGTTCTTAGTGAACCGACATGTGCCTTGTATTCTTGTTCAATCAGGGTAACCTGGTCTTCTAGTCAGACATTGTTTTCATGAACGGATGTGAATCCCGGTCAGGTAAGAGGTGACTGAATAATGAGGGAGAGAGGGACCATTTGATGCCAAGAGCAGAAGGTACATACGCCAATTTGGAAAGCCGTGCTAATTCACGTTATTGTAGTATCATCCCAAGTAGCCAATGAGAGATTTCTTCCAAAGGTATTCATAGGAGAGTGATCGTCGTTGATAAGCAGCGTTAATGAGAACACCAGGTAGGAGACTGGTGCATAGGTCCGCCGGATTGCGGATCGGGTTGTAAGTAAGGGAGCACTGGGAGGGAGACCAGTGTTTAGGTCCGCCGGATTGTGGACCGGATTAAAAGAGAGCACTGGGACTGCAGCCCAGTGTGAATGGCATGCCGGATTGCGTGTCGAGTGAGCACTGAGGGTAATCAGTGTGTATGGCACGCCGGATTGCGTGTCAAGTGAGCACTGAGGGTGATCAGTGTGTGTGGGTACATAATCAGACCTGCCCCAGGGTAGATTAGTCTGGGCCTAAGTGGCCGTGAGACTAGTTGGTATGAATAGGATATTGTAGAAGACCTATGCATGTGTATTGCTATTTTCCCCATCCTTAGGTACGAGATGTACATACATATACCTATACCCATTGTAAATACGTTCTAAGGAGGGAGGTGATTATGTTCCGACTGGGTTGGAGGGGCTCCTAGGAGCTGATCCCATCTGGTTCGAGAATCCGGTCGTTACAGGCCTGCAAAAGTGAAGTCAGCAAAAATTGGAGGAGTGAAGGCAAATTGTTGGGGGAAACAAAAACCCAAGGGTGTCAGGTGCAACAGTAGGAATGTTTGAAATAATGTCTTTCACTGGCAAACATTCAAGCTGCCAACCGCAAATAGTCTTGGCAGTTTGGAATGAACTGAGAGTAGGATCAAGGCTGATTTACACACAATCGGTCTAGAATAAAAAGTGAGAAAAACAACGGGCTGGAATGTGACCCAAGTAATTTCCAATAGCTGAGATTTATTCAGGCATGTTACCCATCACCAGTATTTATTTCACTACCCTATTCCTGTCCTTTGTGATTCAAAGTGTACTTTTTAAGATGGAAAGAGTTAATAGACTTACAACGTATGCTTTGTATATTATAATATATTTTTGGGGTCTTAAAGTCAAAGTTTTTGCAAATCACAAGTGCAAAAATATTTTGTATATTTGTTCCTGAAACATTAACAACACTAAAGTGCGTTTGTACAGCACCTAGGCACCAATTAATATCTTGAAGGAAAATAACATATTTATATTTAGGCAATTCAGTGGCACTCCGTTTAATAAAGCTCAGCCTTTCGTCATCGGGAGAATAAAAAGCTAAGTGGTCTGTCAGAATCCCTTTTCAAAAGAGCATATTAGAGTTACTAAGCCAAGCTGTGGCAGTTGAGGCCTTTGACTTCTGATGTCCCAGTCCCCACCTACTATGGATCTTGAGCAACTGGGCCAAGTACGCCTTCAGCACTTGATTCTTAAGAATTGCATGGTTCAAGCAGTCCAAGGTTGCCCCGGAGGGAGGTGTAGATACTGGAGAGTGTGCACAGGCTTACAACTCAAAATGCATGCAATGGAAGCGAGAAATACTTGTCTAGCCAAACACTAATTTTTATTTAAAAAAAGAGAAGTATTTTATTTCTACTGCTAACAACACAAAGGAAAAAATATGACATTCACAAACAACTACACAGTCCCCTGAGGTCAGGGCCGTAGTGTTTTTTTAGGTGGTCTTAAGGACCCACTCCCTCCTGGCTCCATGCGATGGAGGTTTTTCCCTGTTCACTATAGTCAACATCTGGGACAAGCCCCACTAGTAGTCTGAGTCTAAAGTGTCTATTCTGTTAGCTCTGCAGTGTTAACCAGAAAACAAGTTCCCCAGGACAGACTGGCCGTAATCAGTCTCACCTGCAGTTGTGGGCTTGGAGCATCGAAAGTTCCTGAGCATGCCCCATCTGTAGGCAAATGGAGTGGCGGCAGCTGAATCAAGTGAGTTTGCTGCACAAGGCCCTGGCAGTCTTCACTCAGTGGGCACAGAGTTCCTCACACGGGGTCATGCCACCAGTGATCAGAGGTTCGTTGCAGCTCCTCCTAGCAGGATAAGCATCTGTTTGATCCCACGTCCAGAGGGAGTGATGCGATGATCCTAAAGCGTGTCCATGGCCTCATGGGCGTCCGCAGGAAGGGGCGAGGAGGGGCGCTTGCCCCCCCCCCCCTGGAGGGCCGTCTCTAGGCAGGACGACCGGTACCATCGCACCGGGTGCTGGCTTCCTTAGGGCGCCGTGTTTACAACTTAATTATGATTTTAAAAGCACCTGCTGCCTGTTCCTTTCCTCCTGCAATTACGGGGCCTCACAGAAATGTCAAGATAAATCCTGTGATTAATGTTCATCCTGGCCAGAGATCAGAGTTTTTTGTAGTTTAGGTTTTTGACTTATGTGAAGGTAGTAGTACAGAGGGTTAATATGCCTACTGCAAAAAAAGTGTACCAAGTAGATTACAGAGTGCATTTACTGTAAATAGATCAGCAGGTTACTGCTTTTAAAAGAGCCATCCTTTTGTTACTTTTAATTTATAACTTAAAGTCCTACTATAGAAGGGTGAGGTATTAACTTTCATCATAGAAGCACATACACTCTGCTAAGTATAGAACTTTGATTAATGTTGCAAAAAGGGTTAATTTGGGTAGAAATGGATTCTTCTTATTAAAGAAAACTCCCAACTATGCTGTTTCTTTTTTTTACTCTGAGTTTGTCCTTCTACACACCAAGCACTCCTAAACTAAACTTCCTAACAGTATGGATGACGTGTGACTCCTACACTTTTAGTCCTTTGGATTATGTAACATTTCCTATACACTGATTTTCAAAAGTATGATTGATTGTCAGTGTAATGTGTGTGTGATGCAATTTGCTCGGACATACTTTAATGGTATGAGTAGCGCTATATAACGAATTCAATGCATCTGAGAGAGACTGGTTATGGAGACTTGGTCACTGTTAAAGGGATGCTAGTGAGAGAATCCGTGGTGGAGGTGGTAATTGGGGGCGCCAACTAACATTGTCGCACTGGGTGCCACCAGCACTGAAGCCGGCCCTGCCCCCTGCGCACGCCCATGCCACTATGCATTGCACATAGTGCTCCAGCCACTGTACCTGTACAGCTCAAACTCTCTGTTCTAGTCTGAAGCTCCTCTGCATCCCAGGGCTCAGTAGGACAAGACGCAGGCTTCATTTTCCTGCACCGTCCCTTTGGCACTCTCTTCTAGGTGAACTTCTGTGCATCTCATTGCACGTCACATCTAGAAAACACCTGGAAACTCTGCTCTTTTCTAGATCCTTCTTAGTACCCTCTGCCCCCACCCTCCTCCATCTTATAATTTAGTCAGAAGCGCCAGGAGACCTCGGACTTTATAGCGCGCTCTGAGACAACAACAAGATTGAGGCAAAGTCTTTTCAAATAATTATTGGATTATAGTGATGGACTGCCTAGATTAGTTGCTGTTAAGTACATTACTAAGCAGAAAGAATAGTCACATTTGAATAAAAGAGTATATTTTAACATAGGCACCGCTCTGACATAAAATGATGGACATCAATGGATGATTTTGATTTAATAGGTTGCATTTATCAAGAAAGATAACACAAACAGAAAACGAATGGAAATGAAGTGTTAGACATAAGTCAGTACAGAGGGGGATATCCAGATGGGTTAGGAAGCGTGAATGCTAAGAGGAGAGGGACTGAGTCCATGTCTAGTCACCACTGTAGTCCAGAGCAGGGAGGAGGCGCAACGAGCAGTCATATGTAAGATGTATCCATGAGTAGAAATTATCATACAGCCCTTCCGATTCTTGCTCATTGAGGGTTAGAGCAACTCGTTCTGGGAACTTGCCCGCATTGCCGCAACATTACAGATTTCTCATGCAACTTAGGGATGTATTCTTTAAAAAACAATTTTCTTCCACCCAATGGTATAGATAGCCAAACAGCGGAAAGTTTACATCCATGTTACTGATGGGCAGGGCACTGGAATTATGCAAATGTGCGTCGATTTTCGCATAAATTGTATATTTGCTGCATTTGTTGCATAATCCAACATATGCTGCATAATCTGCAGAGTTTACTAAAAAAATTGTTTCGAGCTCAAACGGTTCAAAAGTTAGTAAAAACGCAGCAACACATGTTGCCGGGCAGTTGAAAGTCCTTTGCAAAGGTTGACTGACCAACTTTCTGTAGTTTGATGCTATATTTGGGTGTTTAACTAGTACTAATGAGGTGCATCTAATGCCCAAACAGTGTTAACAAGTTTACAAATGACAAAATAAACTTATACTGTCACAAAATGTGCCACATAATTTGCTTTTTCTTGACGCATAATTCACTCAACCTTTCCACTTTATGTGACCATCCCTGCCTCATAATTAGGGTGGCCCTGCTGTTAGGGTATCCCTGCTGAGTGCCTCATATTCTATTCACAGCGTAGAGTGTGATTGGTGGAGTAAGGCTGGGCCTACCTTACCTGTGTGCTCTAGACTTAGATGCTGTAGCTACGCTTGTGTGGTGAATGTGGCCTCAGGGAGATCAGACCTCTGTGAGGACCATAGACAGACAAATTGAGGAAAGCACCTGGCTGCCGATGGCAGAGCCACTTTTCACAGCTACCTCTCACCACTGGCGGGCCCCAAAACTAGGGCAGTGCCTCATACACACTTAAGGGTCCCCCAACCTGTGCACTAGAGTCTGAGCCCGTGCTTTCATCAAAATGAGACGGTCAGAGAGAGAAAACAGTAAAACTCGGGGGGTCATGCAATGACACAGAAATGAGTTTGAAAACATAACACAAACTCAGCGTAGCAGGTGCTCCTGAGTACACTGGGAAAGATATTTCCGTAGCATCCTTGCCAAAAAGATGTCTGTATTCCTCACCTGCACTAAGTGATTATCTGGTGACGTCAGAAACAAGGCGTTAGTGGGGCAGCAATGACGAAGCAGTCCGAACTTCCACTATGACCTAATTTTAGAATTGCAACACGTGCTCCAAGACTGCTTGAGCTTGATAAAGGGAACCAAGTTAAGTAACACCAGTACAAGAGGTAAATGTAATTTGTGAGGTATAGAGTAAAAAAGGTTGTAGAAACATCTGTTTTATTTTCAGGTATCATCCCCTTCCCTAATTACACAAAATACAGTACAAAAGGTTGAGAATCCATAATTAGGTACTTTGTAACACAACAAAAAAGGCCATCCTTTTTCAACTCTGGGTTGAATCTCTTTTTCTGTCCATCTGTTCACAGTTGTTCTTAATCACAGTAAAGCGTTGTAAATGGCCATAACACGTGTTTTTATTTTTGCATACATTTGACACAGGCAGCCAACTAAATAGCCAGTAGGTGCTTTGAAGAATGTAGGGTCTAAATGTAGTGGTTGGAGATTTGCATAATTGAGGACCCTTTTTCCGAGATCCTTCGCATACATAGACTTTCTAGGCAGGGGGTGCCACACGTTGTAACTAACACCCCAAACCTCAGGACAGGAAGATTTCCAGGATAGCACAGGTACTGGTCCAGTTCCCGAAGTAAATAAGGGAGAGTTATATATTTATAGTGTTCTGGCGTGTGGTGCTTGCATCAGTAATTGCCTTTTGTTAAAGGTGTAAAGGTGTAAGTTGTACTTCCAAGTTTCGGCGGCAGTCGTCTGTCACTCTGTCCTTTGTTGTTTTAATGACACCGCTGGTTTCTCCCGTGGCTGCTATTTGTTCGCGATGGGTCAGGTTCTTGGATCTGGTGAAAGGCACCCTTCAGCTGCTTTGTAGTGCTAAGTAGTGAACGTTTCTTCAGTTTACACCAGGCTCCCCGCGGAGGGTCTGCCTCTTGCTCTGGTGTTGTTTTTGTCCTCAGGCTGCTCCCCACCCCTTATCATCTCTCTGAGAGCCAGTGCCATCTTTGACCCTCCACCTGCCGCCTACTCCTTTCCCATCTCTTCTATAGGTTCACACCTTGGTGCTTTCACACTTAACATCACCTCCAGCTCGCATTTTCAGAGAGGGCCCCAGGCTCCCTATCACAGACATGAGGAGGCGGTACAGAGAGGGGAGACAGAGGAAGACTTGGTGGGGTCGGGAAGACGGGTACGATGGGGGTGAGAGTGAACAAAAGGGGGGAGAGAAAGAGAGAGAGAAGCAGTGGGGAAAGAGAGACCGAGAAGTAGGGAGGAAGGAAGATAAGAGAGCAAGTGGAGGGGGAGTGGGGGGTCTCGGTGAGGGAGAGCAGCTTTGAGAAGTGAGACATGTGTTCTAACTCCGCTAGTGAAGACAGCGGATCCAAAGGAGAGAGAACCAGGCCAGACAGAGTAGGTCCAGGCAGTGTGCAGGAAGGCAGGCTCGGTGGGTCTGGAAAAGTGACAGGGCAGGCAGAACAGCTCCAGAGAAGGGCGAGCAGAACCAGACCAGGGCGAGCTGATCCAGACCAGCAGATCCTCCCTGAGCAGGGAGACGGCGCGATACTCAATCAAAATGTAGTGTTCAGCTTTTGGGGTGCCAGGGGGATAATTTTAGGGTTCAGGGTGGGTATGGGTTCTGAGGTACTAGGGGGTTAATTTTAGGGTTCAGGGCGTGTACGGGTTTTGGGGTGCAAGGGGAGAAATTTTAGGGTTCAAGGTGGGTTTGAGTTTTGGGGTGCCAGGGGGACAATTTTAGGGGTCAGGGCGGGAATGTGTTATGGGGTGCCAAGGGGGTCATTTTAGGGTTCAAGGTGGGTATGGGGTTTGGGGTCCCAGGGGGACAATTTTAAGGGTCAGGATGGGTATGGGTTAGGGGTGCAAGGGGGGTAATTTTAGGGTTCAGGGCAGGAACGAGTTTTGGGGCGGCTGGGGTAATTTTAGGGTTCAGGGTGGGTATGGATTTTGGGGTGCCAGGGGCGTAATTGTAGGGTTCAGGGAGGGTATGAGTTTTGGGGTGCTAGGGGTAATTAAAGGGACCAGGGCAGGTATGGATTTTGGGGTGCCACAAAAGAAAGAGATGGCTGTTGCACAACAACCCTATGGTGTATGAGATCATTTGCGCCTGCTTCCTGCCCCCCATGGCTCCTCCTGTGCCCCAGTGTTTCTTGTGCCCCACCTGGCACACATCATGTCGGAGGATGGTGATGACATTAACATTTCGCCCCCCCCTGGAAAAATTTCTGCGGACGCCCATGATCGCCTTGATGATGAAGCACAGGTGCTCCCAGGTGGCTCTCACTGCTCCAGCAGGGGTTGTCAATCAGTTTGCACTTCTTGGTGCTCCCAGTGACCTCCCTGGCAAACAGGGTCACCATATCCTTCCTGTACACTGGCTCCAGTCCATCAGCTGCGGCATCTCCTGACATACAGTTTTGGGACTCACTACGGCACAAGGGCTAAGCTCTCACAGTATGGCAATCTTCTCATGGCTTCCCGATCCTCACTGTATACCGGCCCGATTGCCGCACCGATGCATATGGCTCATTTCATGGCAGCCCTCCGACATATGAGGGTTGACCTGATTGGTGCAGCAGCCGTCTCTTCACACCACATGAATGGAGTTCACTCCACAGGTCTCACCACTGGCTCTTGCTCCCTCCAATGGTCTCATATTCCTCACAGGTAACATTGTTCTTGGCAAGCAGGAAGGTGCTATGATCTAGGCGATGTCAACTCACACATTAGGGAGACTAGCAGGCCCTTGCCCCAGTCCTGGTCACAGGCAGAGGTTTTGCAAAGCTTCCCCTCCTCCAACAGCCTGTCTGGCTGTTTGGAAGATTTATATTGTTTGGGTCTCAAGAACCCATTCATATAGTCCTTTTCCAGACACCAACTATGATTTAGAGTCTAAGGCTTTGAGGTTTATGTTGGGAGTCTACTTCTTTTGAAGTGCCCTTTCCTCTGTTGTCTTTCTCTTGAAAGCAGTCTGTCACAGCAGGAGTAACTCCAAATCAGATAGCCCCATAACACATGCAAAGGGAAGGACTAGAGTTCACACCTGGATGTCAGCCACAGTGATATGTTTATCAAAAAGTTAGCATAGACCCTCCGACCTACTCTTTATCATTCTCTTATCAGCACCATCCCCTTATTGAGATGTGGCCAACCCCTTCCTTCTCCTCTCCCCAGATTACAGGAAGGTAGCAATACACAAATCTGCCTGGGGGGATTTCTCTACCTTCCCTCCTCATGTTTCACCATGCTGACCTGAACCCAGGGTCCTCCATGTATTATTCCATTCACAGGCACACATGCACCCAGTGGATGTATACATCATATAAACACTGCACAGCAATATATCCTTCGTGCACTGTTCCACTCATTGGGACATATACACCTAGCAAATACATATAACATGCATGCACTTAATGGCACTACAACCCTCATGTACAGTACCACTCACAGGCACTTATACATCCAGCTAATGCATTTATCATGCATGCACAGCACAGCACTTCATCTTTTATGCATTTTACCACTCATGAACACACAAACCTCCAGCACATGCATTCAGCATGCACGTACTGCACAGTTCTGAATTATCCCTGTGCTGTACCCTTCCCAGGCACACATGCACACAGAACAGATACCCCACTCATGCAATGCCAGTGCTTAATTTGAGCTGGCAGTGTCTGATGCTTGGCACCAGCATTTTATTGTCACCTCCTGCTCTTGTGACAATCTACCACGTGGTGGTGCCGTTTGTCTTATTTTTTGAGGAGCACAACAGCTGTTTTTTTTATAATTAATTATACATTGAAATCAAATATACCTGCCAGCCAATTCTATACAAATAGTTTGAGCAGCATGTATTAGTTATTTTAATGTATATTTAAAGTTTGAATTATCATACGTGTATGAGTGCGATAGCTAGTCGTGATGGTGCTGTCTTTAGAAGCGCTAATGGAAGCATTGAGTATTGTAAGCTATGGTGGCCTCCTGACAAGGGCCCTAGCACTTTTTTCATAAATTAAGGATGGTGCACTGCACAGCACTATGCATCAAACTGATGCAAGCCAAGGGTGAAGTAAACACACAGCAGTAGAACAGTAACTGACTGAGCCGGTGGGCCTCACCACAGTCCCACAGGTTAAAAAGGATATGCTCACTTCTTCTGATCACTATACAGTATGGTACTTCCGCTGCACTGCCTAACTCCTAGTGAAAGCACCAACCTCTCACCACTATGAGACTAGCACTTTGGACATCTCTCCCGGTCCAACAAGGCCACAATCCATGAGACACACCTGTTTCATGACGCACATGCATGATCTATGTTTGTCTATCACAACAAAAATTAGCATTAGAGATCCATATATCGGTACCGTGTGGGCTCTCAGCGTAGGGGTGCATGCCCATCACCATTGCGAAGGACTTTCCATTCCAACATGGACCAACAAGGGCTTGAACCAGAGATCACTTGGTCAAAGACTCTTACAGTGGAATGAAGGTAATAGTCTACTGAGAGACAAGAGCCAACAATGGCTCCATCGTTTAGCCATGCTGAAAGAATTATAATGCATTACCATCGTTCACGTATCATCTATGCTCAGCCTTGATGGATAAACCCAGTGAGTGCACTCCAAGACTTAACAGCCATCCCCTAGCAGGCTCAGCTAGATATCTGTTCACACAGAATGATCAGTCAAACTCAAACTCCTTTTTGTCTGACAATTCTATAGCAGTTTCACTATATGTATGTATGTGAAGAGGAGAGTAGTGAAACTCACAGCACCAATGGCTATTTAAAGATGCCTTTCTTTCGTGTTTTCTTTGTGTTGTGCAAAGACAGCTCTGACCCTTTTTATTGGTATGGAATTAGGTCCAGGATAGAAGTCCATCCTGCAGCCGCAGTGTGTGGTCACTGTTAGAAGGATTCTAGAAACACAGAAAGTGGATGTTTAATTTTGTGTCATGTTAATATATTGGTTTTGCCCAGGCAAATAGAAGCAAGTGAGAAGACAGAGATTATGTACCGCTAGGTAATAGAAATGCAGGTCTGCGAAGCACTTTGCTCATTATGCACTGCCCCAGCAGCAAAGCACTGGGACAAAATGCTGTTTACAGAAACTCTTGCCTTACCATGGACTTTGCCCTGTTTAAGAGGAGTAAAAAAAATTCCCTGTATGTGACGGTAGCTGTTACAAGGGAGTAGCTATCAATAATGCAGCATGGGTAATGGCTCCAGGATCCAGTGTTCTGAGGGAATCACATCCCCACTATGAATGTTTTTTCACACAACTTAGAGGCACTGAGGGCCCCTTTAACTGCATGCATAATGACACATACCAGCCGTGCTACCCCAATTGTATCTCTTTAAGGAGCCAAGGTGGAGTAAAGAGTGTGAAGTGGTGCAGGTATTCAGGTCATATAACAAAGTGTGCAAGCACAGTGTGGTGGTGTGTGTGCAATACCACAACTTATTGAAAGAACAGAGGTCTGGTGCACATGTGCAGGCATTGTCCTCTTTCAAAGAATGATACATCACCCTTATGGAGAAGATTGAATATGCCAATTTGTATCTCAGTTCACGGGGAACCATGGACAGAAAGATCAGAGTGATTATTTTCCACAAAACAGCTTGCCAGAAGATCATAAAAGGGTATAACAGGCTTTATGAGTAAGCGTTCTCACACCCTATTAACAGTCTATCGATAATTGTACAATTAGGACAAAATAGTTTTACTAATTAGGGTGTAATATGTTTTTAGGCATGCAGCCTCAATTGACGTGATTAAGCAGCCAGGTTACACGGCAGTTCAGAAAATATTCCGAATATTGGGAAAGAAATATACTTACAACACAGGAGGGCACCATTAATAAGGTAGGAACTTGTCCCATTTCCAGACAACATTTGAATATCTGACCTCAATCAACAAGTTGCCCGAATATTGGGCTTGGATTATTTAGGGCTGATCCTGAGTTTGCGAAGGTACCAGCATCTCAATTGATGCTTTATTTCTCTAATCACTAGCACTTGGGTTGTACAAAATATTTATAAATATCATGGTAAATAATGGGTCTAGAGAATATGTGATAGACACCAATATTTAAACTTGCATTAAAGCAACTGATACTGTATTTAACTTATGAGACTTATCAACACTGTGTTTTAAATAGTAGCATGTTTGGCTACAATGCACCTATGTTTTGTTACGGTCTTGTCACGGTCTGCATGAGAACGGTGGTTGGTTTTTAGAACGATATGTAATAATATGATTACAAATATATGTTATTTGTATTATTTCCAGCCTTGACGAAGCCGTAGGTGCCTTGAACCTAGGCGAAACGCGTTGGCGCAAGGAGTGGATTTTTGTGGAATAAAAGATTTCTGGCATAACATCATTATTTTGGAGTTGAAGTTTGGACTTATAATTTTCAATTGCATTGAACTCTCTGTGTGCTCCGGGACATTGTTTTTCAGGCTTAATGAGTAAGCCGAAGATATAGGTGGGAGGTAGATTCAGTGACTGTGACCAGGCATTCAGGACCTGGGAAGCTATTAAAAGCCAAGAGAAGCTAATGTATGGAAAGAGGAAACATTTCAAAAGAAGTGCTCTCTTTGTTGCTGACAGAATCTTATGGCAGGTGCAGTAGCATAACAACTCTCCTAGTCTCGCCCACCAACCCAACTCACTCCCTACAACACCTTCTGACATATACTTGTCTAGCTAGTCATCAAGCCTTTAGTTTAAATTCTGGCAAGAAGAATTAATACCATCAAGGTAACCAAGTAATAAAAACACCTGCACCAGGATGAATCTGCAAACCTATAGTGGTTAATTCTATAGGTCTATAGGTTTGCAGAGTTATCCTGTTGCGCGTGTTGATGACTGAACTGGACATGCGCATGTCAGAAGCTTACGTTAGGCGCGAGTATATGTATATATGTTAAAGTGTATCTTCGTAAGAGAAGCCATCACAGGCCATGCAAGCATTGTCAAATTGGTTCTGGAGTAAGACGTCGTTTTGATCAATCTCCTAACTGAGAAAGGGAACAAAGAGATAGAGCCATACGGAAAAGTCTCTCATGCTTGAATTAATTTCCCTCCCACAAAAGTGACAGCCACTCAGGAAGATGGCGAGTCAAAGTGGAAATAAAATGAGTAACTTACAAATGTAAGATACAAATGTAAGAAAATCACCCCTTATCGGCACATACTTTAACCAGTTAAAAAAGAAGAAATCACTTTGAAATGTGTTCTACAGCTGCCTCAGTTACTCTTAACAGATATAATTAAAATAAACAAAGAAGACCGAAAGGCCACATTAAAACTAAATACATACAAATTACATGTAAGGTTTGAACACTTGAGATCACGGTGTGGCCTTTGCAAAATCTTAAAATGCATCCAATATTTTTTGCATGAAATGGTAGCAACCCCACTCACCTAATGGCACTTACTACCTCAGGCTGTCTTGCAGTTAATAGGGGAAGGCCGCAGACTTTCAGCAAAAGCCTGCTCATCTCCCTGCAGGCCGGACAGTCATTCACCGAACCCACGTGCCAGGAGTAGCAGTTTGCTGGTGAGTGACCTGACAGGGTGCAGACTGCATACTGGGAGAATAAAGAAGAAGGGTAGATTCTGCCTCTAAGGGTGACAACAGCCCCGTGACAGGGCCAAGGGATCAGAGACATGGGCAGTGCGGGCAAGCATGCTGCAGCAAGAGGGGATGGGCGTGGGCCAGCTCCTCCAACCTGCGCAGTGTATGTTCTGGTCAGAGAAGAAGCTGTGCTGCCCAAGTTACAAGGGTGTGGCCATTCCCCCTCCCCCACACTGGCCCAATCTGATGCTTAGGACGTGAGTCTGGCCCAGTAATAACACACATCCTGGCTGGTTCATGGAGAATGTTGCTGAGGTAAAGAGGACTTGCAATCTCATAAACTGGGCTCCATTAAGGTCCATGATTTTTGTTTAGTTGTTTAATAAAGGTTTATTAAAGTGAAGTACACATGTACAGAATTATCCATTACTTAGAACAGAGAGCCAAGTTATGAAATACAATTTAACAAGGAAGGCAAAAATAAATGATACTTAAGTGCAGAAAAAGAAATTGTACCATACACGTATTAAACTAATATCACATTCTGCACTTATATCACGTATATTTGTATTTATATTTTAAGAAAAATGAAGGAAGAAAACAGAAGACAAGAAAGAAGAGAGGAAATGAAAAGAAGAGAAGAAACAAAGGCCCACATGCATCATTGTGTCATTTTGCATTTCTTAATTTGCGAAAAATAAGGAATCGCAAATTAAGAAGTGCAAAATGCTATGCATCATTTTTTTCGGTATTTCTTTGTGATTCGGTAAAAATTGCAATTTTTACCGACAGGGCCGGCCTTAGGCATGTGCAAGGTGTGCACCTGCACAGGGCCGCCAAACCCCAGGGGCCGCCACGACAAGGATCGGATACTAATGAATCATACATATTTGTGGCGGCCCCTGGCAGGATTTGGCGGCCTCCGACCCCGGCTTCCACTTTTACTAACAGTTCCAAAGCCCTGACAGTGAGTCCTGCCAGAGCTCACTCAGACCCAGCAGTCAATAAATAGTAACTTTATTATTGTCTTAAACTAAGTTTACGGATAAAACCACCGATCGTCTTCACAAGAATGACTGTAAAGCTCTTCAAAACGTGTCAGCGGTGCCGGAATTCATATCACGTTTTATTTGATATTGTAATCCATGAGAGCCTTTGTTTTTCCTACATGGTGTGTTTCTGTAGCTGTGTCTGTGCCACATATGACTCTAGTAGGATGCACTCTGAACTGAGTCTCCGCTAGGTCCCTGGGGGAGCTCTGGTTCTGGGTGGGTGTGGGATGAGTGGGTTTATAAAGGGCCACGACTGAGAGCTCTGGGCTGGCTGAAGGCAGAGCAAGTGTCTCACCGTGCCTGCCAGTGGGACACAGGTGTACAGTCTCAGACGACTTGCTCATGCAATCCTTGGCCTCTCGGCAGAGCGTCCTGAGCGATGGTTGCGTATATACATTTAAATGTAATTCTAAAGGAACGTTTGAGAAGGAGGTAGCAGCAAACGAAAATAAAATGCTTTATTTACAGGTGAGGAGGGAGAAGGCATGAAGAGGTTGGTCGTGGCGCACGCGTGACGTGCACAAGAGAGCAGAGTGATGAAGGGGACGGTGTCACACACAGCGAGAGTGCACAAGGCAGTGTTGTGAAGGGGGGAGTGATTGTGTGATGTCTGGACGCACTGGCACAAAACTCTGCTGCTCTGCAGGGGGCCTGCGTGCGTCGAGGAACAGGACTTCAGGTCTTATATTGTATGTAAGCCATGGCATGAAATGCACAGATCCAGCCTCTTGGGAAGAATTTCTAGTAACGCTTTTTTGGCCTCGGCCGTCTCACGGACACCCTCCCTCCTTTCAGCCATCTTTAGGCACCGAGTGAGATTGCACCCAGTGGATGAGCGGGCAGAGGCAGTGAGGGGGGAGACCTCATTTACCACGCAGTCTTTAAAACCACCAGCCTTTCAACAAGGTTACAAATGCAAAGAGAACAATTGATGGACAGCCACACTCTCTGTCCCTTCACACACGTGTACAGCACACACTCTGCCCCCTCAAGCTGTCCAGGCTGATGAGGGATGGCCAAGTCTAAACCGGGGTGGCATGGTGAGCAAAAGAATGATGGGCGCCTGCTGAGAGACTGCACAAGATGCTGGACAGCGGCAGCGCAAAAGCAAAGGCAGCGCTCCTTGCAAGTCGCTCATGCAGGCCATGATTGTGCCAGTCGAGGGTAAGAGTGACCTACAGCTTTGCCCCGTGAGGTATGGTGTTTCGGAAAAGGGGGGTGAGGAAAAGCGTGGCACTGGCAGACATCAAGCACCTGTACAAATCCCTACAATCACCCGCTAGTAGCAGCACCCATCATGTCCTTTACCGTCCGTCATCTGCATGAGCCTTGCCAGTTGCTGCAGTGCTGAGCCCCGGCCCGACAGTCACTTGTGAGACAACAGGAAAAGTGTATCAGCACAAGCAATTATTAAAACACCTTCCTGAGCTCCGCCCCGCCCGGACCCCCTCTTCCGGGGCCCCCACCCACCCTCCCTGCACAGGGCCACCATGAGCCTAGAGTCGTCCCTGTTACCGAATCCCAAAGAAATACCGAATTCTTAAGTTAATTTTCGCAATTCCCATTGATTCCTATGGGCCAAAAGGCCCATAGGAGTCAATGCAAATTGCGAGTGGCACTTAGAAAATGTCATGGGTGCAGGGGGGGGTCCAAAGGACCCCCCCATGCACCCCTGAAATTTATTTTTCGCATCATGTTGCACACACACATGTCCTAAGGACATGTGTGTCCGTAACATGAATGTTGAAAAAAAAGCATTTTCAACATTTTAAACACTTTTTCCAAATTTACCGAGTGGTTCAACCACTCGGTAAATTTGGCACCCTATTTGCGAATTTTCACTTTTTAAAATAATGATGCATTGCTTTTAAGAAATCGCACATCTGCGACTTCTTAAAAGCACCCGCAATTTTAGAATTCGCAAACATGTTACGAATTCTAAAATTGCTTCATGCATCCCAAAAAGCACTTTTGCATTCGCAAACGGCCGATTTTAAGGAATCGCACCGTTTGCGAATGAAAAAGTGCTTGATGCATGTGGGCCAATATGTATTACACATCTGCACATTCATCGCATAATAAAACTTGTATCATGTAATAACTTATTACATGTAGTAACGTCATGTTGTATAACAAAATATCTCATACTATAACAATGGGAAATAAATATATTAGATTTAATTAAAACAAATAGAGAAAAAAACAATTATGGTGGCTGGAAAACCATCGTAGAATTCTTGGAGAGTTTAGGCTTTTTGGTTCAGTACCAATAAGAGGAGATCAAAAGAGGTCTTTATTTATCATTTGTAGTGTGGATGTAGTTGATGCTGTAGCAAGCCTAGGATGGGAACAAAGTAGATTTCACCAATTAGCAACAGTAATATCCTTTGCATTTTTCCAATTTGATGTGATGACTTGAAAGGCAATAGCAAAAGACAGATCCAGAAATTTCCCTTATTTAGATTGTACTGGCCAAGGGCTTGAGAAAATTACAGTTGATATCAAAAGAGGAATCAATAGAACAAATAGCGGATATAGTTTTACAAACCTGCACCCAAAAAACAGCGGTTGGCGGACAGTGAAAAAACAAATCTAAATATGTGCCAGGAAGGATTTTACAAGACAAACACATATTTGAAAGATTTGGGTTATATTTTTGCACAGAAAGTGGGGTAATATAAAGCCTTTTATAAACATTTTAAAGGGTTTGTGTAGTGCTGGCATTAGGTGAAATGTGGTGTATTTTACTCTGGATAGAACCTCAAACCCTTGAAGATAAGGAATGTTGAAGATCAGATTCCCACAATGCCTCAATCCTGGACTTGGGATGGGAAGGGGTAATGTAATGCAAATACTTATATGGATCTGAAGCATTAAGTGATGAGGAGAGTGCAATTGGAACAGGAGATGAGGAACTTACATGAGACTGCGACATAAATTCTTTTAATGGGGGACAGGGGCCATGTGAGATTACCAGACTATAATATTTATTAGGTGGAGCGGAAAAGATACAAGGAAGTATAACATTTTTTTGCAAAGAATAAAAACAAAAGGGTGACACAAGTGAATCCTCCAGGCTGTGCTAAATGCTATTAGATGAAGAATCGGTGCCCCCATATATGGTAAGACCTGTTTTAAAACAAAGGCATTATGGTATTGCTGAACATTTGAAAATATTTATAGTAGCAAACCTACCCCACCAAGACAAATACAAAGGGGATCATTTCTCCACCATGTGAAGGATCTTATGGTGAACATCTAAGTGTTAGTAAAACACAAACAATTGAAGGAGGGTCTGAGGGAAATTTAAAGACCTGCCCAGTTCATATCCCCCTAACTGTAATCCTAACAACAAAAGAACCGGGGGTCTATAACGGAGCTTCAAGTACTCCGAGATGCTGCAAAACTCCTACATAAGTGAGTTAGGCGCTAATAGAGCTACATAAGTCTCTATATCAAAATGTGTGCCAGGACAAACCTGTCGAAGGACCTACTGAGATTGTTGGTAAGACCCATACAGAGATGTGTTGGATTCCCATCAAATAGGTATGTAGATCAAGTGTTCTCATTTGGTCATCCAAAAATGGGGTGGTATGTCTCTTGATCAATGAGACCCATCCATCGCCCTTACTCAATTGGGTCGCACCATCAATCGCTAAGGTACCCATGAACAAATGATAAAGATGGGATTGAGTGCAGTGCAAAAATCAAAAGATGTGTGAGTTAAAAACAAGGGGTAAAAGGATCAATAGGTGAAGAACTCTAATGCAATTTGTCCTTTCCCTCAAACAAACAAGAACCATGCAGAGGAAGCAGTCTAAACATATAACTGCATATACAAGGCCAACATGTTTCAGCCGGTAGGGACAAGATCCCATGGCTTTCTTCAGGGCCAGAGTTCTAAGCATTAGCTACTGCATACATAAAGTGAACGTAACGACAATCTGTAAAGGATATACATAAATAGTCCAAAATCGTGTTCCTCTGTACCAAACGGTGTCTCTTACATCTGTTAACAAGAAACAAGAAATAAATTGTAGTAAGTCCTATAGAAACAGGAAAGACCTGGCACTGGCTTCTACTAATTAAGCCAATTTATTTTACTAATGTTACTCACCTGAATAGTACAGGGAGTGTACCTCACCTTTCCTGGAACCCAGCTCAGGAAAAAGGAGGCCCCGCTCTGTGAAGGCAAGGAAGGGGTAATGAACGGAAGGGTGGACAGTACTACTCTATCTCTCCCTCCAATACATAATATAGCCCCTATAACAGTCAAGCTTCACAGAGCCACAAAAAATCCTAAGGGTGGAATAAGTCACAGAGCCCATAAAAGTCCCAGGTTCCCAAGATCCATCACTTAATGTAAAAAGCTTTCCTCTAAATATGAGTGTCCTAAATAGGATGGAGCTAAACTGTAGCAGGTTTAGATCTGGGCTAGCAAAAGTTTGACAGACCAAGCCTGGTCTTATATCCCAGAAACATAGGTGAACCAGTCTATGCCACCCCAAAAGAAAAAAAGGCCAAACATAAATCCTAATGAGTCACTAACCTGTCCGGCGTTGTCTCATCGCAGGACCCGAGCTTTGTGGAAGGCAAAAATGGCTGCCCACAGGAAGCTTATAAAGGAGATAGGGGCGGAGTATCACGTACTCTCGCGGGATTTGATTGAACTACAGAGTGATGTCACAATCCACTGTGTTGTAGTTCACCCAAGAACTACAAGATGACATCATTACGGCCATCTTTGTAGTTTGAAATTTGAACTAGTTCAAAAATAAAGGTGCTTTATTTAACCATAGCGCAAGTGTTTGCAAGCGCGAAATAGTCGACCGGGCTGATGTCTATTTATAAAGATCCATCAAAGTGGTCTCTAATGATGTTGCTTGTTAGTTCAAACTCACATATAGGCAAACAGTGTGCCAAGGGTACATCTGTAGAGAGCCCTAAAGGACCTAAGTGAAGGTGGGTGACCCTAGACTCAAAGGAAACTGAACCTAATACCTCCCCAGAAGATTCAGTGGTGCAGACTAGAGCACACAGTGTCCCTAGCGAAAGAACTACCTCCATAGAGTGTAGTCTAAGAGAAAGACCCGCAGCTGGCAGCTGCTCTAAACAGTAAAACACAAACAATTGAAGGAGGGTCTGAGGGAAATTTAAAGACCTGCCCAGTTCATATCCCCCTAACTGTAATCCTAACAACAAAAGAACCGGGGGTCTATAACGGAGCTTCAAGTACTCCGAGATGCTGCAAAACTCCTACATAAGTGAGTTAGGCGCTAATAGAGCTACATAAGTCTCTATATCAAAATGTGTGCCAGGACAAACCTGTCGAAGGACCTACTGAGATTGTTGGTAAGACCCATACAGAGATGTGTTGGATTCCCATCAAATAGGTATGTAGATCAAGTGTTCTCATTTGGTCATCCAAAAATGGGGTGGTATGTCTCTTGATCAATGAGACCCATCCATCGCCCTTACTCAATTGGGTCGCACCATCAATCGCTAAGGTACCCATGAACAAATGATAAAGATGGGATCGAGTGCAGTGCAAAAATCAAAAGATGTGTGAGTTAAAAACAAGGGGTAAAAGGATCAATAGGTGAAGAACTCTAATGCAATTTGTCCTTTCCCTCAAACAAACAAGAACCATGCAGAGGAAGCAGTCTAAACATATAACTGCATATACAAGGCCAACATGTTTCAGCCGGTAGGGACAAGATCCCATGGCTTTCTTCAGGGCCAGAGTTCTAAGCATTAGCTACTACGTTACGTTCACTTTATGTATGCAGTAGCCAATGCTTAGAACTCTGGCCCTGAAGAAAGCCATGGGATCTTGTCCCTACCGGCTGAAACATGTTGGCCTTGTATATGCAGTTATATGTTTAGACTGCTTCCTCTGCATGGTTCTTGTTTGTTTGAGGGAAAGGACAAATTGCATTAGAGTTCTTCACCTATTGATCCTTTTACCCCTTGTTTTTAACTCACACATCTTTTGATTTTTGCACTGCACTCGATCCCATCTTTATCATTTGTTCATGGGTACCTTAGCGATTGATGGTGCGACCCAATTGAGTAAGGGCGATGGATGGGTCTCATTGATCAAGAGACATACCACCCCATTTTTGGATGACCAAATGAGAACACTTGATCTACATACCTATTTGATGGGAATCCAACACATCTCTGTATGGGTCTTACCAACAATCTCAGTAGGTCCTTCGACAGGTTTGTCCTGGCACACATTTTGATATAGAGACTTATGTAGCTCTATTAGCGCCTAACTCACTTATGTAGGAGTTTTGCAGCATCTCGGAGTACTTGAAGCTCCGTTATAGACCCCCGGTTCTTTTGTTGTTAGAACATCTAAGTGTACCTATTGTCTTTCCCATGGAAGTACAATATTTATTTCCCAAACACTTGATTACATGTGGAGATTATTTAAGTCCAGTGCCAACAAACATATCTCTCAGACAATGCTTCTTAAGAGGAAGTACTTCTGAATTTGAAAAGTTCAATTTATATCCAGATAGACTAGAATACGAAGATAAAAGATTTATGTTTCCGATTCAGAAACATAAAGAATCACATCGTCGGCATACGCTGAAAACTTAATTTCAGTATCTTTGTGTTGAAAGCCATGCAATGATGATGAATTTCATAGTGAGTGCAAAAAGGGTTCTAGGGATAAAATAAAAAGAAAAGTAGATAAAGTACATCCCTGACTATTACCATGTAAAAGGGGAAAATATGAAGATTGGGAACCATTTAAAATACCAGACGTCATTGGGGAAGAATATAATATACCTATATACTTGAGAAAGACTGAACTGAAACCATGCCATTCTAGAGCCCGCATCATAAACTTCCAATTGACACAACCAAAAGCCTTTTCGGCATCCAAAGTTATGGCAGCCATAGGTATTTTGGCAGAAGAAGCCATATAAAGAATATCCAGGAACAATTTAGAATTCTCCAGTCAGCTCAAGGGCAACCATATCAGAAAAAAGAGGAGACATCCTAATTGATATTATTTTCTCGAAAAGCTTGCAATCTAAATTAATAAGGGAGATGAGTTTATAATTGGCACATAAGGAAAGATTTGTATCTTTTTTAGTAATCAAAGAGATCATAGCCTCCAAAAAGGTCCCTTAGCTTCATCCTGTGAAAGAAAAGACTGAAATATAGTAAGTAAGTGCAGATGTAAAAGATGTGAAAAGCAGGAGTAGAATTCAACAGAAAAACATCCAGACCCATTGCTTTATCTTTGGGTATATATAATAAACAAAAGAATTGCCAATACTGTACAGTAATTCAATTTTTTACCAGGGAAATGAGCAGCCTATCATTCATTCCAACAGATCACTCTTTCAGTCAAGGTTTTTACCACAAAATGAATGAGTTTATTTTATTTAAGTTTTGTTTTTCTTTTTCTTTTAAATGAGGAAGTTTTTAGTTGGTACAACAAGAATTGTATAATTTGACTTCAATCTAATGCATATATCGTATACAATCTAGGAGGATGAAAAAGGGACTAAGGGCTTAGGAAAAAGGGAAGGCAGGAAAGCCAGAATTTAGAAAGGATTGTACATTTAACACATGACACTATCGGACAACAAATTTGACGACAGACAACAAGAGATATATTAGAATTAGAAGGGAAAAGGGGACTTTTCCTCTATCAAGAGATGATTTTATATTAAAGGCCCTGTAATAATCCTGTTTATGTTTAACAGGTGGGCCTACTCCACTAAATGGAGGGATGCACGGGTACAGTTTTTATTCATACATTAGACCACCCATTATTATTGTATTTACAACATATTTGAAAACTGATTGGTCTATGGAGACAAAAGAATTTGGAAAAAGGTCGACGCGTTTCGAATCCCTGCAAATTGGGGGATTCTCTTCAGGACCAAACAACACAATCTGGAAGACATAAATTAAATAACGTACTGTCAGTTTTTCATGTCAGCGACTCTCAACTTACATACGGCTCTGCATATGCTCAGTTCATTCCTGGATTGCCTTGTGGTGTTTTCACATCTGGAAAGCTAGAAAATCGAAGATGAGATGGAATTATCTAACGGTGTAAAATTCAAGTGAGGCTTCTATTGAAAGGGTCTGATAATCATATCACTTACTTGCGTAGTCGGTTGAATTTTATCTCACTGAGTCGTCCTGTTTTTGAGACTCCGTATTCAAAGTATATTTCTTTGTTTAGAGGTGTTTTACTCTCTAAAAGAAATGATAAAAGTTATGAGTTCTTTACACATCCGGTCTTTTGGTGCTTAAATCTGCGAATTTTTAGACAAAGCGTGGTTTAGCAGTGATATTTTTATCGCTGAGCTGCGGCGATTTTTATCGCTTAGGAACCTTGCTAATATCAAGGTTTATCTCCCAAGTGATAAAAATCGTCCGAAATGCATGAATATCGCTGAAAAGTCAGCGATATTCATGCATTACCAAGCTAATGCTCTTACCCATGTTATCCACCTACCATTGGATAACATGGCTAAGAACTGCTCTGGGGCAGGTGTTAGCTTTTGGAGATATTCGCGCTTAGCGCAAATATCTCCAAAAGTTGGTATAGGAGATAGCAATGTTAGCGACTGTTTCCAGTCGCTAACATCTTGGCATGCCCACTTTATATGTCATTAGTGATAAATATCACTGACAAAGCGGGGCCCAAGATGGTTGCTATCTCCTACTAGCTGTCGCTAGCTGGTGCTAACGACAGCTAGGTAATAGGGAGATAATTTTATCTCCGCTTTCTTGGCTTTTAAAGCCAAAAAGGCGGAGCTAAACACCCTTGATAATATGCCCCATAGACTTTTGATATTTACCTTTCAGATACTTAGCAAGTAATTTACCCGCCTTATTACGTCCGCCATAAAACTTAGAATTCATTTTTAACAGCGTTCCGGCACCCTCCTCAGTTGACCTTTTATAAAACTCAACTTTATTGTTCATTAAACGTTGTAAGACAGTATCCTTCTTGGTAGTGAAAAATTAATGTTCAAATTCCTTAATCCCTTCACTGCGGCGGCTATTCCCCCGCAGTGCTAAGGGGATGGGGGGGCCGCGCGGCGGTTCCATATCGTGACGGAACTGCTCCCTCACGGCACGCGGGTGAGCTGTGCTTGTGACGAAATGGTTCCGTCACAGCCCCGCCCGCTCAATAGAACGCGCCGCGCAGGTGCTGAATTCGCGCCAAGCTGGCGCGGCGAGCGGGCCGTGATGGAACCGTTCCGTCACCAGCACAGCCCACCTGAGGCTCGTGACGGAACGGTTCCATCACGAGCATGGGAGGGGTTAATGGACTGAAGCATTATTGAGGATTCTTTATTGACGTTTTTCATTTTAGTAGGGACAAAATTAACTATATGACCATTGGCAGAAGATTGGAAAGCATCACAAACAATAGAAGATGGAATACCTTATGAAATGTTACGCAAAAACATTTATTGTATAAAACATTAAAAATTCTGTACAAAATCTTTATCCTTCAGTAAGCTATTGTTGAAGCGTCATCTGGTGAGTTTAGATAGCTCAGGTAATAAATCTAAATCTATTATAACCGGTGCATGGTCTGAAATTAATATTGACCAATTTCAGCATGTGTAAGTGTAGAAACTAGAGGGGGTGAAAGGAATAAGTAATCAATTCTGGATTGGGATTCATGTATTGATGAGAAAAAAGTATATTTCAATGTGTCTGGGGAGTATGTTTCAAGGTGTCTCGGGAGTATAATCTTCAAGCATCAATGAATCCTCCGGAGTGAATAAAATGTGTAAATGTTTTGTGCATTTTATTAGGAACATACTTAACTTGAGCCTTTGCATTTGAACAAGAGTGTAAAACAACTGACATTTGTTCCCGGTATTGGACATCTACAGCCTAAATATTCAGGTTAGAAATGGGCATGTGAATAAAGGTGGCATGAAGTAGAACCCATCGAACCTCTGCATCTCTTTCCTCCTTTTCAATTACTAAGGGAAGAGATTGGTAAGCCAGAATAATAACCCCAATTTTACGGTCAAGACCCGGAGAACAGAAAATCTGACCAACCCAATTTCTGCATAAGGAATTTTGAGCTTTGTTGAGTATCTGCGTTCCCTGCAATAGAGCAATATCACATTTAAGCCGAGATAAATGGGTCAGAACTCACGTATGCAAGCCCTTGAAATTCCAAGAAATAACCTTTAGGGAGTTTACCATTGTCATACTTTAACGTATATACTGAACCAATATATTCAGAGAAGAAAACAAGAGCAGCCAACCTTCTGAATACATATAACACATGAAAAGATGATCTAATGATAATCAATGAAGAACTTTGAAACATAATGAGGCCAAAGGAAAGGATAAAGAAACAGATACAAAAAAGAAAAGTAAGGACAACAAAAGAAACTGACATTCTGACAGAGACAATAAAGATGACAAAAAGCCAAGAAGCTTTAGACATGGGGAAAGTAAACACACCAATGTGAAAATAATATGATGAAGGGATGGAGAAGTACAAAACCAAAGATGGACAACAGGCAAAAAATATATTTAGATTGAGCAGCAACAAGACAATCATTATAATGGAGAAGAGATGGAGAAAACAAAGAGAAATAGGAACAATTTACCAAATCATGTGACTAAGATCAATGAGACACAGGACAAATAAATCAACAGGAGAAGTGCATAATACATAAATGATCCATAAAAACAAACACAAGCATCAAAGGGAAACTGTAAGTACATAAGCGGAGGTATATGGGCAACAATACATCATAAAAGGAGTCTGTAATAGATAACAGACTACTGAAAAGAGGAATAAATAAATAACAAGGTTCAAAGACTAGACCAGTTAACTAAAAACCATAAAACAAAGACCATTAACAATTGAACAGGTTACTATTAGTAACAGCATATTTAAATTCTTAAAGTAAGATAAATATTCATTTAAATTTAGAGCCAAGGATCGAAGGTGTTATCCTATGAAAAGCAGCATGAAACAAAGAATTTCAACTTTTCCAAAATCCATTGCTTTATCCTTGTGTTTGAGAATACATTTCCTCAGTTCATCTGGACAGTCAAATGAAAACGTTTGGTCCTTATAGGTGACTTAAAAAAAGCAGGTATATAATAGTCCCTATCTTGAATTCATAGATCGTAGAGCTTGCCGGAAGGATAGAAACTCCTTCCGATGAGCAGCAGTTGCGTGTGCCACATCCTGGAAAATAAAGACCCTCTGACCAGACCACAACATTTGTTTTCTTTGTTTAGCTGCCGATAACACCACCAGAAGTTCAGTAGACTCTAGAAGGAGAACAATTATTCCTCTAGGGGGCCATAAATCCAGAGAATATTATGCCTATTCCGGTTTTCAAAATCTTCAGTCTGCTGCTCCAAGAGCGCAATCTCCTTAGTCATGCCGTCAATTTTAGCAGCAGCATTTTGCACCTCACTAATCCGCTGTTCAACACCTGACACCCTGGACTCCAGTGTAGACCACTTTTCCTCAATACATTGAAGAGTAACGTTAGTCTCCATGACAAAGGGCTTCAAATGCTAGATCTCCTCCATAAGGTCCTCCAAAGTCAAAGGTAGAGGAGAGATCTTTTTTCTGTCTTTTGGTAGGAGCATCAGACCCCCTTGTGGGCAGCGGCCATGGCTGTGGGTGAGGTATCAGCCTTTAAAGTAAAAGTGGGGGAGGACTCCATAAAAGTGGGCAAAAACAAAAATAGTGCAGTAAAGGCCGGGAAAACAACCCAGTGCCAACAGAAGGAGATATCTCAATATGCTCTATTTAAAAATATCAAGCTTAGCCCACATAGTTGAAGGCTGAACCAAATAAATTGTTATGAAAGAAGGGGCATAAAAATTAGCCAAACAACCCACCTCTCAACTGGTATGTCAGCTCTATTTTAAGGCACTTTCAAACAAGGCAAACAGGCATTCAAAAACGGCCTCCAAAGCTTTCTGACAAAACTACAGCTCTAGAATAGCAACAAACAATAAAGTTGTTCCCAAGGTTTCCCTGTTGCTACTTGACCCAGGGAGCCATCTGCATCTCAGCATGACCCGGCACACAAGCCAGCTCCGACGCGCTCGGAAGCTGACAAAATGGCATCCGCAACCACTGATTCTGAGGTGTGTGATGCAGGTGAACAACAACACAGTATATGGATTAAAAATAGCCAAAGAGGGAAAAATGCCTTGTCTCCCCGCGTTTGCACAGCAATTTATTTAAGGCTGAAGCATTTTCAGTAGACGCCGTCTCCTGTAACAGAGAAGTGTCTCCGACGCCGGTTGGAGATTCAGGGACCTGCGGTCATCTTAAGGGCGGTTCAGCCACACCCACCGGGTCGTGATTTTTAAGGCAGGCCATCGACGCCAAACATGATTTTGGAAATGCTAGGCTCCACCCCCCTATGGCTAAAGCCCTGAATACAGCATGTCAAAAAGAAGTTACTTAATGGACAATTTATCTGAGTTGTATTTATCTGAACAAATGTTTTGACTGTATTACATAAATTCAGTTAATGATTTTATCACTCCCTCACACACATTGGCTCCGTCAGTGCACATCAAATAGAAGTCACTGGGAAGGCAGTGGGCCTTTGAGTAAACATTGAAAATGTACTGCTGAAAAGGGAGCCTTAATTCAACCAACAGGTGAAGGGAGGATGGCATCACACAGGGCTTCTGTGCCCAACTCCCTGTGAGACCCAAGTTCCTCGGCACCAGTCTTGTATCTGCTGCAGCCCCTCTGCTATGAGATTTACAGGCATACAAATGCAAGCCTGAACTTGCCTAGTGTGCTACCTTTCAGAGCCTGATTTCATTATCAGGATCTGTAAAAGGGTTTTGACGTTCAAGAGGAAGGCAACACATTTTACCTTTGTAGAATATGGAGTGGTGGAGTACCAAGGTCATAGTAAATAATCCCCTCTGTCACAGATATATCTTCTTCAGGACTATGATGAGCCCCGTTATCTGGCTCCTTCTTGCAATAGATATCCAGCTCTATGCCTTACTTAGTGTTCTCTACAGCCTCCATCCAGAGCATATGACTTTCTTAGCACGTGCACTCTACATCATGGGGAACGTTTCCTTCTCCTTATTGGTAGCACTCAATTGACATGCCTGCCTACCAACCAAGGTCCATGTATCTTTTTTCCTCGGGTCCTGTTCTTCTATTGACACTGTCCATTAAATAAATGATGATAAAATAAAGAAATGTTGAGTGTATATTTTCAACACTTCTTTTATTTTAACTAACATTGCCCCCAAAAATTAAATGCACCAACAAATCATGACATTATCGAACACTCCACTTCCATCTGCCATGAAACTAACTTTGTTTTTTACACCTTCCATTTTTAACAGTATTTTTACAGGGGAAGATTGAAAGCTAAATCAACTCAATGTCAAATGTTAAAACCAGCCCCCAGTACAGAAGACCTTGATTGGATTGGTCTATGTAGGTATAATTGGGCCATGGCCTCTATTCCAGCTCAAAAAAGCATCCCCTTAGTATGCAGCATTCTAGAGAAATCAAAGAGTATCAGAATCACCTGTGCAGCCCTGGTTGTCTATGAGAAAAATTAAAAACAGATGGAGGATATTTTAATTCACATGGCAAAACTGCATCTTGATAAGTGGGATAGCATACTAACTTGGACAATTTCATATTTACATTCATAAAAAGAACTGCGCTATAAGTGAGTGGTCAAAATATGCTGAATAATGGGTGGAGCATTCATAATAATGTCTGGACAATGTGATAAGAGTTTCTACCTGACCATTATCAATGTAGATTGTTTGATCTAAGTAATTTACACTTTCTTTGCTCACTTCACTGATGAATTTTAAATTCAAATCATTGTTACAACTCATCAATGAACTGTTTTGCTTGCTCTTCGGTGCCCCTCCACACCAAAAACAGGAAAACTATGGATATGGAGTCACATAAGATATAGTGATTCACATGCCTATCGGAAAAAGTATGGAAAACTACGAGTCTTTTCACTAATCACTGATGCTGTAGTTCTTTTAATGAAATCACGTGTGAATTGTATTTAAATGGCTGCGAATTTTAAAATCTCCTTGTCAGTGAACAAGGGTGCAACGCGCTTGAAACGCGTTTGACAGAGGCTGAGGAATACATTTCTCAAAGAAAAGATTTTTTTGAATAGGGATTAACATTGAGTTTTCCATAGGGCGGTTGGACTCACTTTTAGCTCGAACGGCTGAATGGATTTCCACAAAACTTGGCAAAATTGTAGGGACTGGTAGCCCGATGTGCCTTTGCTATGTCTCAAGATATATGCTCCAGTGGTTTTTACGAAAATTAACTTTGAAAAATATATATTGGGCTACATTGGGCTATATATATGTTAGAGCCCAAATGTAGCCCAATGTAGCCCAATGTAGCCCAATGTAGCCCAAAGATGGCCACCAGAGACAAAAAAAACAAATGTAGCCTAAATATCAGCCAGATGTAGCCCATCTATAGCCCAGTGACAGAATGTCCCAGAGTGTTGTAAAGAACAACTAGAGCGCTAACAGTCTTACTTATGACAAAAGTATGGCACACCTGAAGTCATCTTGATTGGAATAAAGTGTTAACACTTAAAACATTTAATTTGCAAAGGAACAAAATGAGGGGGTTCATTTTGCCATAGAAAATATGATTAGGGCTGAAGAAAGAAAAATTAGGGCACATTTTGAGGGACTTCTCAAATCCTCTTATATTTCATCTAAAAAATTCTGATATGCAGTCTCCCAAGATGGCCACCAGAGACAAAAGAGCCCAAATGTAGCCCAAATATCAGCCAGATGTAGCCCAACTATAGCCCAGTGACAGAATGTCCCAGAGTGTTGTAAAGAACAACTAGAGCGCTAACAGTCTTACTTATGACAAAAGTATAGCACACCTGAAGTCATCTTGATTGGAATAAAGTGGTAACACTTAATACATTTAATTTGAAAAGGAACAAAATGAGGGGTTACATTTTTACATAGAAATGTTATATATATATATATATATATATATATATATATTCCAACAAGGTTTGCCTGCAAGGAGTGAGCCCACACAGGTAAGTTACGATCTGCCAGTATCTTTAATGGGAGAATAGCACTGAAACAACAGCAGAGTGTCTTCGCTGTAGTTGTAGACCAGCCCGACGCGTTTCGTGCTGTGAAGCACTTCTTCATGGGCTAAAGGCTGTCTGTTGGAAAAACGCCCCGGCAGTTAGAAAGGCACTTTTAAATTCTCTTCCACCCGCCCTGGTGGGCGTGGCCACCCCGTGGCCTCCTGGTTACTGTAGTGCCTTGAGTCATCCTCTAGTGAGTTGCCGTGCATGCTTACTTATTTGCAAAGTTTTTTGTTCCCAAGTGGGTTGCGAGGAAACACCAATGCCGGTTGTTCATGCATCTTTCATCTCACATTGGCATACCCGTTCCTGAAGCTGTTACGTCGTGTGGCGTCTCAGCAGGACTGCACAGCGTGCAGCGGGGATCACTCGCGGCTCAGGCGGTGCCGCTCAACATTCCAACAAGGTTTGCCTGCAAGGAGTGAGCCCACACAGGTAAGTTACGATCTGCCAGTATCTTTAATGGGAGAATAGCACTGAAACAACAGCAGAGTGTCTTCGCTGTAGTTGTAGACCAGCCCGACGCGTTTCGTGCTGTGAAGCACTTCTTCATGGGCTAAAGGCTGTCTGTTGGAAAAACGCCCCGGCAGTTAGAAAGGCACTTTTAAATTCTCTTCCACCCGCCCTGGTGGGCGTGGCCACCCCGTGGCCTCCTGGTTACTGTAGTGCCTTGAGTCATCCTCTAGTGAGTTGCCGTGCATGCTTCCTTATTTGCAAAGTTTTTTGTTCCCAAGTGGGTTGCGAGGAAACACCAATGCCGGTTGTTCATGCATCTTTCATCTCACATTGGCATACCCGTTCCTGAAGCTGTTACGTCGTGTGGCGTCTCAGCAGGACTGCACAGCGTGCAGCGGGGATCACTCGCGGCTCAGGCGGTGCCGCTCAACATTCCAACAAGGTTTGCCTGCAAGGAGTGAGCCCACACAGGTAAGTTACGATCTGCCAGTATCTTTAATGGGAGAATAGCACTGAAACAACAGCAGAGTGTCTTCGCTGTAGTTGTAGACCAGCCCGACGCGTTTCGTGCTGTGAAGCACTTCTTCATGGGCTAAAGGCTGTCTGTTGGAAAAACGCCCCGGCAGTTAGAAAGGCACTTTTAAATTCTCTTCCACCCGCCCTGGTGGGCGTGGCCACCCCGTGGCCTCCTGGTTACTGTAGTGCCTTGAGTCATCCTCTAGTGAGTTGCCGTGCATGCTTCCTTATTTGCAAAGTTTTTTGTTCCCAAGTGGGTTGCGAGGAAACACCAATGCCGGTTGTTCATGCATCTTTCATCTCACATTGGCATACCCGTTCCTGAAGCTGTTACGTCGTGTGGCGTCTCAGCAGGACTGCACAGCGTGCAGCGGGGATCACTCGCGGCTCAGGCGGTGCCGCTCAACATTCCAACAAGGTTTGCCTGCAAGGAGTGAGCCCACACAGGTAAGTTACGATCTGCCAGTATCTTTAATGGGAGAATAGCACTGAAACAACAGCAGAGTGTCTTCGCTGTAGTTGTAGACCAGCCCGACGCGCTTCGTGCTGTGAAGCACTTCTTCATGGGCTAAAGGCTGTCTGTTGGAAAAACGCCCCAGCAGTTAGAAAGGCACTTTTAAATTCTCTTCCACCCGCCCTGGTGGGCGTGGCCACCCCGTGGCCTCCTGGTTACTGTAGTGCCTTGAGTCATCCTCTAGTGAGTTGCCGTGCATGCTTCCTTATTTGCAAATTTTTTTGTTCCCAAGTGGGTTGCGAGGAAACACCAATGCCGGTTGTTCATGCATCTTTCATCTCACATTGGCATACCCGTTCCTGAAGCTGTTACGTCGTGTGGCGTCTCAGCAGGACTGCACAGCGTGCAGCGGGGATCACTCGCTGCTCAGGCGGTGCCGCTCAACATTCCAACAAGGTTTGCCTGCAAGGAGTGAGCCCACACAGGTAAGTTACGATCTGCCAGTATCTTTAATGGGAGAATAGCACTGAAACAACAGCAGAGTGTCTTCGCTGTAGTTGTAGACCAGCCCGACGCGTTTCGTGCTGTGAAGCACTTCTTCATGGGCTAAAGGCTGTCTGTTGGAATAACGCCCCGGCAGTTAGAAAGGCACTTTTAAATTCTCTTCCACCCGCCCTGGTGGGCGTGGCCACCCCGTGGCCTCCTGGTTACTGTAGTGCCTTGAGTCATCCTCTAGTGAGTTGCCGTGCATGCTTCCTTATTTGCAAAGTTTTTTGTTCCCAAGTGGGTTGCGAGGAAACACCAATGCCGGTTGTTCATGCATCTTTCATCTCACATTGGCATACCCGTTCCTGAAGCTGTTACGTCGTGTGGCGTCTCAGCAGGACTGCACAGCGTGCAGCGGGGATCACTCGCGGCTCAGGCGGTGCCGCTCAACATTCCAACAAGGTTTGCCTGCAAGGAGTAAGCCCACACAGGTAAGTTACGATCTGCCAGTATCTTTAATGGGAGAATAGCACTGAAACAACAGCAGAGTGTCTTCGCTGTAGTTGTAGACCAGCCCGACGCGTTTCGTGCTGTGAAGCACTTCTTCATGGGCTAAAGGCTGTCTGTTGGAAAAACGCCCCGGCAGTTAGAAAGGCACTTTTAAATTCTCTTCCACCCGCCCTGGTGGGCGTGGCCACCCCGTGGCCTCCTGGTTACTGTAGTGCCTTGAGTCATCCTCTAGTGAGTTGCCGTGCATGCTTCCTTATTTGCAAAGTTTTTTGTTCCCAAGTGGGTTGCGAGGAAACACCAATGCCGGTTGTTCATGCATCTTTCATCTCACATTGGCATACCCGTTCCTGAAGCTGTTACGTCGTGTGGCGTCTCAGCAGGACTGCACAGCGTGCAGCGGGGATCACTCGCGGCTCAGGCGGTGCCGCTCAACATTCCAACAAGGTTTGCCTGCAAGGAGTGAGCCCACACAGGTAAGTTACGATCTGCCAGTATCTTTAATGGGAGAATAGCACTGAAACAACAGCAGAGTGTCTTCGCTGTAGTTGTAGACCAGCCCGACGCGTTTCGTGCTGTGAAGCACTTCTTCATGGGCTAAAGGCTGTCTGTTGGAAAAACGCCCCGGCAGTTAGAAAGGCACTTTTAAATTCTCTTCCACCCGCCCTGGTGGGCGTGGCCACCCCGTGGCCTCCTGGTTACTGTAGTGCCTTGAGTCATCCTCTAGTGAGTTGCCGTGCATGCTTCCTTATTTGCAAAGTTTTTTGTTCCCAAGTGGGTTGCGAGGAAACACCAATGCTGGTTGTTCATGCATCTTTCATCTCACATTGGCATACCCGTTCCTGAAGCTGTTACGTCGTGTGGCGTCTCAGCAGGACTGCACAGCGTGCAGCGGGGATCACTCGCGGCTCAGGCGGTGCCGCTCAACATTCCAACAAGGTTTGCCTGCAAGGAGTGAGCCCACACAGGTAAGTTACGATCTGCCAGTATCTTTAATGGGAGAATAGCACTGAAACAACAGCAGAGTGTCTTCGCTGTAGTTGTAGACCAGCCCGACGTGCTGTGAAGCACTTCTTCATGGGCTAAAGGCTGTCTGTTGGAAAAACGCCCCGGCAGTTAGAAAGGCACTTTTAAATTCTCTTCCACCCGCCCTGGTGGGCGTGGCCACCCCGTGGCCTCCTGGTTACTGTAGTGCCTTGAGTCATCCTCTAGTGAGTTGCCGTGCATGCTTCCTTATTTGCAAAGTTTTTTGTTCCCAAGTGGGTTGCGAGGAAACACCAATGCCGGTTGTTCATGCATCTTTCATCTCACATTGGCATACCCGTTCCTGAAGCTGTTACGTCGTGTGGCGTCTCAGCAGGACTGCACAGCGTGCAGCGGGGATCACTCGCGGCTCAGGCGGTGCCGCTCAACATTCCAACAAGGTTTGCCTGCAAGGAGTGAGCCCACACAGGTAAGTTACGATCTGCCAGTATCTTTAATGGGAGAATAGCACTGAAACAACAGCAGAGTGTCTTCGCTGTAGTTGTAGACCAGCCCGACGCGCTTCGTGCTGTGAAGCACTTCTTCATGGGCTAAAGGCTGTCTGTTGGAAAAACGCCCCGGCAGTTAGAAAGGCACTTTTAAATTCTCTTCCACCCGCCCTGGTGGGCGTGGCCACCCCGTGGCCTCCTGGTTACTGTAGTGCCTTGAGTCATCCTCTAGTGAGTTGCCGTGCATGCTTCCTTATTTGCAAAGTTTTTTGTTCCCAAGTGGGTTGCGAGGAAACACCAATGCCGGTTGTTCATGCATCTTTCATCTCACATTGGCATACCCGTTCCTGAAGCTGTTACGTCGTGTGGCGTCTCAGCAGGACTGCACAGCGTGCAGCGGGGATCACTCGCTGCTCAGGCGGTGCCGCTCAACATTCCAACAAGGTTTGCCTGCAAGGAGTGAGCCCACACAGGTAAGTTACGATCTGCCAGTATCTTTAATGGGAGAATAGCACTGAAACAACAGCAGAGTGTCTTCGCTGTAGTTGTAGACCAGCCCGACGCGTTTCGTGCTGTGAAGCACTTCTTCATGGGCTAAAGGCTGTCTGTTGGAATAACGCCCCGGCAGTTAGAAAGGCACTTTTAAATTCTCTTCCACCCGCCCTGGTGGGCGTGGCCACCCCGTGGCCTCCTGGTTACTGTAGTGCCTTGAGTCATCCTCTAGTGAGTTGCCGTGCATGCTTCCTTATTTGCAAAGTTTTTTGTTCCCAAGTGGGTTGCGAGGAAACACCAATGCCGGTTGTTCATGCATCTTTCATCTCACATTGGCATACCCGTTCCTGAAGCTGTTACGTCGTGTGGCGTCTCAGCAGGACTGCACAGCGTGCAGCGGGGATCACTCGCGGCTCAGGCGGTGCCGCTCAACATTCCAACAAGGTTTGCCTGCAAGGAGTGAGCCCACACAGGTAAGTTACGATCTGCCAGTATCTTTAATGGGAGAATAGCACTGAAACAACAGCAGAGTGTCTTCGCTGTAGTTGTAGACCAGCCCGACGCGTTTCGTGCTGTGAAGCAATTCTTCATGGGCTAAAGGCTGTCTGTTGGAAAAACGCCACGGCAGTTAGAAAGGCACTTTTAAATTCTCTTCCACCCGCCCTGGTGGGCGTGGCCACCCCGTGGCCTCCTGGTTACTGTAGTGCCTTGAGTCATCCTCTAGTGAGTTGCCGTGCATGCTTCCTTATTTGCAAAGTTTTTTGTTCCCAAGTGGGTTGCGAGGAAACACCAATGCCGGTTGTTCATGCATCTTTCATCTCACATTGGCATACCCGTTCCTGAAGCTGTTACGTCGTGTGGCGTCTCAGCAGGACTGCACAGCGTGCAGCGGGGATCACTCGCGGCTCAGGCGGTGCCGCTCAACATTCCAACAAGGTTTGCCTGCAAGGAGTGAGCCCACACAGGTAAGTTACGATCTGCCAGTATCTTTAATGGGAGAATAGCACTGAAACAACAGCAGAGTGTCTTCGCTGTAGTTGTAGACCAGCCCGACGCGTTTCGTGCTGTGAAGCACTTCTTCATGGGCTAAAGGCTGTCTGTTGGAAAAACGCCCCGGCAGTTAGAAAGGCACTTTTAAATTCTCTTCCACCCGCCCTGGTGGGCGTGGCCACCCCGTGGCCTCCTGGTTACTGTAGTGCCTTGAGTCATCCTCTAGTGAGTTGCCGTGCATGCTTCCTTATTTGCAAAGTTTTTTGTTCCCAAGTGGGTTGCGAGGAAACACCAATGCCGGTTGTTCATGCATCTTTCATCTCACATTGGCATACCCGTTCCTGAAGCTGTTACGTCGTGTGGCGTCTCAGCAGGACTGCACAGCGTGCAGCGGGGATCACTCGCTGCTCAGGCGGTGCCGCTCAACATTCCAACAAGGTTTGCCTGCAAGGAGTGAGCCCACACAGGTAAGTTACGATCTGCCAGTATCTTTAATGGGAGAATAGCACTGAAACAACAGCAGAGTGTCTTCGCTGTAGTTGTAGACCAGCCCGACGCGTTTCGTGCTGTGAAGCACTTCTTCATGGGCTAAAGGCTGTCTGTTGGAATAACGCCCCGGCAGTTAGAAAGGCACTTTTAAATTCTCTTCCACCCGCCCTGGTGGGCGTGGCCACCCCGTGGCCTCCTGGTTACTGTAGTGCCTTGAGTCATCCTCTAGTGAGTTGCCGTGCATGCTTCCTTATTTGCAAAGTTTTTTGTTCCCAAGTGGGTTGCGAGGAAACACCAATGCCGGTTGTTCATGCATCTTTCATCTCACATTGGCATACCCGTTCCTGAAGCTGTTACGTCGTGTGGCGTCTCAGCAGGACTGCACAGCGTGCAGCGGGGATCACTCGCGGCTCAGGCGGTGCCGCTCAACATTCCAACAAGGTTTGCCTGCAAGGAGTGAGCCCACACAGGTAAGTTACGATCTGCCAGTATCTTTAATGGGAGAATAGCACTGAAACAACAGCAGAGTGTCTTCGCTGTAGTTGTAGACCAGCCCGACGCGTTTCGTGCTGTGAAGCAATTCTTCATGGGCTAAAGGCTGTCTGTTGGAAAAACGCCACGGCAGTTAGAAAGGCACTTTTAAATTCTCTTCCACCCGCCCTGGTGGGCGTGGCCACCCCGTGGCCTCCTGGTTACTGTAGTGCCTTGAGTCATCCTCTAGTGAGTTGCCGTGCATGCTTCCTTATTTGCAAAGTTTTTTGTTCCCAAGTGGGTTGCGAGGAAACACCAATGCCGGTTGTTCATGCATCTTTCATCTCACATTGGCATACCCGTTCCTGAAGCTGTTACGTCGTGTGGCGTCTCAGCAGGACTGCACAGCGTGCAGCGGGGATCACTCGCGGCTCAGGCGGTGCCGCTCAACATTCCAACAAGGTTTGCCTGCAAGGAGTGAGCCCACACAGGTAAGTTACGATCTGCCAGTATCTTTAATGGGAGAATAGCACTGAAACAACAGCAGAGTGTCTTCGCTGTAGTTGTAGACCAGCCCGACGCGTTTCGTGCTGTGAAGCACTTCTTCATGGGCTAAAGGCTGTCTGTTGGAAAAACGCCCCGGCAGTTAGAAAGGCACTTTTAAATTCTCTTCCACCCGCCCTGGTGGGCGTGGCCACCCCGTGGCCTCCTGGTTACTGTAGTGCCTTGAGTCATCCTCTAGTGAGTTGCCGTGCATGCTTCCTTATTTGAAAAGTTTTTTGTTCCCAAGTGGGTTGCGAGGAAACACCAATGCCGGTTGTTCATGCATCTTTCATCTCACATTGGCATACCCGTTCCTGAAGCTGTTACGTCGTGTGGCTTCACAGCACGAAACGCGTCGGGCTGGTCTACAACTACAGCGAAGACACTCTGCTGTTGTTTCAGTGCTATTCTCCCATTAAAGATACTGGCAGATCGTAACTTACCTGTGTGGGCTCACTCCTTGCAGGCAAACCTTGTTGGAATGTTGAGCGGCACCGCCTGAGCCGCGAGTGATCCCCGCTGCACGCTGTGCAGTCCTGCTGAGACGCCACACGACGTAACAGCTTCAGGAACGGGTATGCCAATGTGAGATGAAAGATGCATGAACAACCGGCATTGGTGTTTCCTCGCAACCCACTTGGGTAGATCAAAAATGTTTAAAATATAAAGTGAGACTTATAGTATACTGTGCAACTTTTTTGTGTTACATAGAAAGTTTGCTCATAGTTACTTCCTTTCTCCCACTATATTATCTCCAATGTGTATTTAACATCTCTTTATCATCTCCTGCCTCCATGTTGTTTCTGCTTTCCTGACAGACTACGCTATGAATTCCATATACCACAATAACTTGTGTAACAACATGCAAGATATCTACAAAGGAAACGGTGTACATTAAATTATAGACTCTGCATTGATACCTACATGTTGGTACTTAAATAAAATAAAAAAAAACAACAAAAAGAACAATTAATAAACATACAATTTTTAAAAGTGATTTTTTTTCCCCCATAGTACGCTCCCAGGAGCGCTCCCTGGTGCGCGTACCGGGCGCTCCCCCCGCGAAAATCGGAAAAAAAAAATGTTGAGACCCCGCGGGCCCTTTAATGACCCCCACATCAAACATAGGGGGTCAGGGGGGGTCTACCCTGCCCCCTTATAGTCAATTCCCCCCTTTGTTTTTGCCACCTCTTGTGTCTCGATTTTACAGAGACACAAGATGGCGGCCGCTTCAGACTGTTTAGAATGTTTATAGACACCCGAGAGCCAATCAGCTTTCTGCTCGCAAGTCGCGTGGCACACCCGGTGCGCTCCCCGGTGCACGTACCGGAGCGCGCCTATAGATATATATATTTTTTTGAACCTAAATTACTCAAAATCCACTGGAGCACATATCTTGAGACATAGCAAAGGCACATCGGGCTACCAGTCCCTACAATTTTGCAAAGTTTGGTGGAAATCCATTCAGCCACTCGGGCTAAAAGTGATATCGACCGCCCTATGGAAATTAACATGGGGAAAACGCGTTTTGGGACCCCCCTTTTATCTCGGACCCTGAAGGGCAAAAAAACTATTTTTTTTAAAAATTTTCGCGGAGTAAGCTCGGTGCGTTCCCATGTTCACTTCCCGGTACGCGTACCCAGAGCGTACCACAGGGAAAAACATTGAAAAAAAATAGTGTAAAATAAGAATTTGAATTGCTTAGAGGTAGGGTAGCTCTAAAAAGAGCTGTTGTGTTATGTTGGGGATTTAAGTACCTACAAGTAGGCACTGATGCTGAGTCTAAAATTCAAGTGAAAGACTCTGTTCCCCTCATCTGCAAAATGTACACCGTCTCCTCTGTAGATATCTTGCATGTTGTAATGCAAGGTATTGTGGTATATGGAAGTCATACCATAGTCTCTCAGGAAAGCAGAAACAGATCCTTTTAGGACCCCTTGAGAAGGTCTAGGGGATGAGGGGCACTCTACCCTGCCCCCTTTTCATGTTCTGAGCTATTATGTTTCACTCTCTTCTGTAACTACACAAAATGGCGGCGATAGGGTGCATTAGAGGCAGACAGTGAGAGAAAGGAGGCAGGTGATGAAGAAGAGATGTCAAATATACATTGGAGAAAATATAGTGGAAGAAGGGAAGTAAATATGAGTAAACTTACTATGTAACATAAAAATGTTGCACTCTATACTATAAGTCTCACATTATACTACAATCACTTCGCTACTACCTCGTAAATTATAAAATAAAAATGAATAACATGTCAACCAATTTTTAATTTCTAAATATTAATTTATTGTTCAGAATTTTCATAATTTAAAAGAACTTGTAGCATGTCCTCATCAGGAGTTTCCTCTTCAATGATATCTTCAGGAATCTTCTCATGAAAAGTTTGCAATGATGATTGTTGCAATTCTATGGTATCCAAACATTCGATAAATTCTTCGTCTAGAGATTTATCAAAAAAATCATTTATGCCATCACCTTCTTGTGGAAATATTTCATTATTGGTGCTGTCAATATCCGTGACATTTAGAATTTCAATAAATGTAGTTGAAAATTCATAATAATTTCCTCCACTTCACTAACTCCTTCTCTCACTGCCCCTGTCCTCTTACTTCCTCACTCCCCTTCCCTCACTCCCTTTCTCTTAGCCTTACTCTCTCCATCCCTTCAGTCTCTCACTCCTCTTCTGTCACGCTCACTCCCTATAACTCACCCATAGTCGTTCACTTATCTTTCATTGCTCCCTCACTCAGTTCCGTTCTGTCACTCTTTCCTTCACTACCTCTATCCTCTCACTTCCTCAGTCCCCTTGTCTTACCATCACTCACTTTTATCCACCCTCTTTCATCCCTCTTTACTCATGCTCTCTGCCGTTCTTTCACCCTCCTTCATCCCCGGTCCCTTAGTCTGGTTCCCTCACTACCCCTCATTCCCTATCTTTTTCTCCCTTTCCCTTTACTTTCATCCCCCACTCACCTTCTCTCAGTACCTATGCTTTAGTCCTCTTCTTCTCCATTCTCTTCCTTCGCTCACTCACTCATTCCCCTTCCCTCACTCACCTTACTCCGCATTACTCACTCTTTCTCTCACTCCCTCTGTCCTGTCACATCCTCATTCTCCTTCCCTCACTCCTTCTCTCTTAGCTTTACAACCACCGTCCCCACACTCTCTCACTCCTCTTCTGTCACGCTCACTCCCTATAACTTTGGAACACTCCCCCACTTAGCTTTCTATGGTCCCTCACTCAGTTTCCTTCTCTTACTCTTTCCTTCAGTCCCTCTGTCTCCTCACTCCCTCACTCCCCTTGTCTCATGCTCACTTGCCTTTATCCACCCTCTATCACCTCTCTTTACTCACCCTCACTGGCCTTCTCTCATTCTCCTTCTCCCCCTTTCCTTACTCCACTTCCCTCACTACCTCTCGTTCCCCATTCCTTTACTCCCTTTCCCCTCTCTCCCCTCCACCACTTACCAGCTCTCAGTCACTCGACTTCAGTCCCCTTCCCCTTCTTTCTATCTTTTGCTCCCTCAGTAATTTCCCTTTCCTCAGTCACCTTACTCAACTTCATTCACTACTTCTCTCACTCCATCTGTCCTCTCACATCCTCACTCCCCTTCCCTCACTACCTCCATCCCCTCACTTTGTCACTCCCGCTTCCTTCATACTCACTCCCTTTAACTCACGAACACTCCCTTATTTATCTTTCTATGCTCCCTTACTTAGTCTTCTTCTCTCACTCCTTCCTTTACTTCTTCTATGTCCTCACTCCCTCAATCCCCTTGTCTTACGCTCACTCACCTTTATCCACCCTCTATCACTCTTCTTTCTTCAACGTCACTGCTCTTCTCTCACCCTCCCTCACCCCTGTTGCCTTACTGCACTTCCCTCACTTATCGTCATTCCCCATGTTCACTCCTTTTTCCCTCCCTCCCCTCCCACACTCACTTTCTTTCAGTCCCCCATCTTTACTTCCTTTCCCCTCTCTTCCCTTCCTTCACTCATTCACTCATTCCCCTTCCCTTACTCACCTTACTCCACTTCACTCACTCCTTCTTACATTCCCTCTGTCCTCTCACTTCTTCACTGCTCTCCTCTCACTCCGTCTGTCTTACCCTCACTCCCTCTGTCCCCTCATTCTCACTTCCCTTCAATCACCGTCACTCATCTTCAAACCCTCACTGTTATCAACTCACTCACTCCACCTTCCTTCTTCCTCACTCCACTAGCCTTACTCGCACTCCCATTACTTTATCCTCCCTCACCCTCTTTCCCTCAATATCAATCCCCTTTTTTCACCTTGACTCATTTATTTCCGTCAGTCCCTGTCACTTTCCTTTGTTCACTCCACTTCAACTCACTCTTGTTTACAACTCACCTTCTCTCACTTCTCTTCTGACACTTGTTCGCTCTGTCACTTCCTCCCCTTCATTCACTCATTTCATTCATTCATTCATTCATTCATTTATTCAGTACACATTCTCAATTGCAAAATCTATAAAGAATATAGCTCTTTTTGGAGAATTGGAGTTAGTTCTTAAAAGAACTTTTTTTTCTTCTTTTCTTTTTAATATTTTTTTAACTTTTTCATGACGATTTATATTTTTTTTGTATGTTTTTCAGGGGAAAAAAACAAACCCATGGATTCCAAAACTGCTCAACAGGAGCAAAAAAAGGTGAAAAATTAGGGATGGGGTTGGCAGCGGTGTTCCTCTCTCCTCCAAGCAATCAGTTCAATACTCCCCATAACAGAGCAGTTCATTGCAGTCCATGCATAGAATTTTCATGCGGGCAAACTGTGGCTGCACGTTCGGGATCATTCTTCTATCTTCTCTTCCAGAAGCTGTTGCACCACCAGTCAAGGTGCTGGCCCCATCTCTCGGTACATTCCGTGCCAGGTCCCTGACCCTCTCCCGGGCATAGTTCTGGGGGTGCCTTCTTTGCACATGTCTAATCATGGTGGAGTTCCCAAAACTGTATTTGTTTCTGGGGTCACCACGTGAAAGAATTGTATGACATATCTTGCATTCCACCTTTGGGGCATTTACTTTTTTCTCACCTTCTGGAATGCTGAAAAACTTCCAGATGAAGTGCTCTTTAACTTTTGGGTGAGGAGACTCCTCATGGAGAAACTCATCAGAGTCACTGTTGCTTTGTGCTCTTGCAGCCATTCTTTCCAAAGAATTGAAGAGGAGAAAAAGGGAACAGGTCTTGCTTTCTCCAAAGTGAAAGAGGTAGTGAAGGAAATGGGTGGGGTTTTCATTAGTTGTAAAAAAAACTGTTAACAACCAATGAAAAGTGTTATTTTAAGGTCACATGACTTGACGCGCTTACGCTGTGCGCTCCAGAGCGCTTCCAGGGGCGCTTACGCGGCACGTAGTAGGCGCTTCTGGAGGTGCTTATGGGCACGTACGTAGGCGCTTCCGGGGGCGCTTACGCGGCGTGCCTGCATGACATTTCGTTAGATTTTAGGAAATGCATTTAAAGTTAAAATACGGTTATCAAAAATACTACTTTTATAAGTATACCACTGAATGTCTTGCATTAATATTCACTTTAAATACATACTTATATATTTTTTCGCTCGTGGGAATAACGCTCTCGTTTCGTGTATGAGTGCGTTTACGGGTGCGCGAACCCTGAGCGCCCGAGGTAAAATGATAAAAAAAAACTACAGGAAAAATACATTGAAAAATGTATTTGAGAAAAAAAAACAATTTATTAAAAATGTAATAATTAATATTTATAAAAAACAGCTATTAAAAAAAGTTAATAATTCACTTTAAAAGTTGTAGGTTACAAACTCGTTATAGTAAGGAATTAGCATTTAAAAAACCTTTTAAATTCTCTGAAAAAACCATAGGTTTCACGGTCGTTATAGTTAGGAATTAGTATTTAAAAAACCTTTGAAATTCACTGAAAAAAACATAGGTGTCCCACCAGTTATAGTTAGCCGGGCAATTTACTCATACAAAACCATTGAAATTCCCACGTTATAGTTAGTTGTACTGTCTATAACTGGCGCCCCCGCAATGCACTGCTAATGATGTCACATATTACATCATCCATGACATAGTCAGTGAGATCACTCATGACATCACTGATGACATCTCAAATGACATCACTGATGACATCATCCTTGTGAAAGAGTGGCAGACCCTCTCTCAGTGCAATATAAGTTTTGATACACACTGTGAAAAATAGAATCAAAACATTTCAAAACAATGGAGAAACTAATTCCAGTTACAACAACCTATTCAGAAATTGCAAAATCTACATACACATTCACTCATTCACCAAGATTGCCATATAGTTACTCATACACATACTCAATCATCATAAGTACTCATTCACCTATACATTTTGTTAAACACCGACACTCATCCTTAGAGTTACTCACACACATACTCACACATGCAAATAAATCATAAAACAACCATTCACTTGCTTATACAGCTACACATACACCACTACTCTTACTTCTACAGAAACATACATACTTTTTTCTAAAACAATCACTTATAGGAACAAAAACTTATTTATTCAGGAACTCTTACAATCTCTCACTCTCACACATACTTACCTATATGCATCAATTCTCACATATACTAATTTAAAACATATGTAGTTACTCATAAAGATATGATTGAGACAGTCATTCACTCACTAACACACCCATACACACACTCATACACCCATAAAGTCCTGCACACATGCTGTCTTCAAAACCTATACAAACAGTAAGCCACTCATTCATTCATCTATGCACAAGGTAATACCCCCCACCAAACCATACAGACACTCTTACTAATACTCAAAAAAAGAACTAATAACCCATATAGACACTCATGTAGCTACTCACCAACCAAAGCAGCCGCCTATAGATAAAGGGAGACAGTGATACAGATATTTACAAATTTAAACAATAATTGCTAATACATGTATTTAGTAAGATACACTTAATAAGTCAGTTATACAATCAATAAAGAAAAAACCATCCATTTTGACACTTAACCGTTTGTTCTTCCATCGACGTTTAGGTACACATATATAAAACACATTTTTTTTCCATAAAAAAACACATTCAACTAGATGATGTCATCAGTGATGTCATCAGTGATGTAATTTGAGATGTCATCAGTGATGCCACTGACCATGTCATGAATGATGTAATCTGTGATGTCATCAGCAGTGCATTGCGGGAGCACGAGTTATAGTTAGCTCAACTAACTATAACAGGGGACATATCGTTTAGTATGAGTGAAATGTCCAACTAACTATAACGTCCTTGAAACCTATGGTTTTTTAAGTGAATTTCTAAGGATTTTTAAATGCTAATTCCTAACTATAACGTCGGTAAAACCTATGTTTTTTTTCAGTGAATATATATATATATACACACATTACCTACTGGCGGTCGCCAGTAGTTAGTTATAGTTAGGACCTAGTTTCAATAGGAAATCTGCAACATTCTATATGGAATAACTTTAGCGCCGGTTGACGAATCTTCTTGAAAATCTCAAAGAAGATGGGGCGCTCCGCTCCTCTCCTTCCCTAAAAGATTCGGGGGGATTCGTGAAGCGAGGGCAGAGAAAAAAGGGGGGTCCCAAAACGTCCTCATCAGGAGTTTCCTCTTCAATGATATCTTCAGGAATCTTCTCATGAAAAGTTTGCAATGATGATTGTTGCAATTCTATGGTATCCAAACATTCGATAAATTCTTCGTCTAGAGATTTATCAAAAAAATCATTTATGCCATCACCTTCTTGTGGAAATATTTCATTATTGGTGCTGTCAATATCCGTGACATTTAGAATTTCAATAAATGTAGTTGAAAATTCATAATAATTTCCTCCACTTCACTAACTCCTTCTCTCACTGCCCCTGTCCTCTTACTTCCTCACTCCCCTTCCCTCACTCCCTTTCTCTTAGCCTTACTCTCTCCATCCCTTCAGTCTCTCACTCCTCTTCTGTCACGCTCACTCCCTATAACTCACCCATAGTCGTTCACTTATCTTTCATTGCTCCCTCACTCAGTTCCGTTCTGTCACTCTTTCCTTCACTACCTCTATCCTCTCACTTCCTCAGTCCCCTTGTCTTACCATCACTCACTTTTATCCACCCTCTTTCATCCCTCTTTACTCATGCTCTCTGCCGTTCTTTCACCCTCCTTCATCCCCGGTCCCTTAGTCTGGTTCCCTCACTACCCCTCATTCCCTATCTTTTTCTCCCTTTCCCTTTACTTTCATCCCCCACTCACCTTCTCTCAGTACCTATGCTTTAGTCCTCTTCTTCTCCATTCTCTTCCTTCGCTCACTCACTCATTCCCCTTCCCTCACTCACCTTACTCCACATTACTCACTCTTTCTCTCACTCCCTCTGTCCTGTCACATCCTCATTCTCCTTCCCTCACTCCTTCTCTCTTAGCTTTACAACCACCGTCCCCACACTCTCTCACTCCTCTTCTGTCACGCTCACTCCCTATAACTTTGGAACACTCCCCCACTTAGCTTTCTATGGTCCCTCACTCAGTTTCCTTCTCTTACTCTTTCCTTCAGTCCCTCTGTCTCCTCACTCCCTCACTCCCCTTGTCTCATGCTCACTTGCCTTTATCCACCCTCTATCACCTCTCTTTACTCACCCTCACTGGCCTTCTCTCATTCTCCTTCTCCCCCTTTCCTTACTCCACTTCCCTCACTACCTCTCGTTCCCCATTCCTTTACTCCCTTTCCCCTCTCTCCCCTCCACCACTTACCAGCTCTCAGTCACTCGACTTCAGTCCCCTTCCCCTTCTTTCTATCTTTTGCTCCCTCAGTAATTTCCCTTTCCTCAGTCACCTTACTCAACTTCATTCACTACTTCTCTCACTCCATCTGTCCTCTCACATCCTCACTCCCCTTCCCTCACTACCTCCATCCCCTCACTTTGTCACTCCCGCTTCCTTCATACTCACTCCCTTTAACTCACGAACACTCCCTTATTTATCTTTCTATGCTCCCTTACTTAGTCTTCTTCTCTCACTCCTTCCTTTACTTCTTCTATGTCCTCACTCCCTCAATCCCCTTGTCTTACGCTCACTCACCTTTATCCACCCTCTATCACTCTTCTTTCTTCAACGTCACTGCTCTTCTCTCACCCTCCCTCACCCCTGTTGCCTTACTGCACTTCCCTCACTTATCGTCATTCCCCATGTTCACTCCTTTTTCCCTCCCTCCCCTCCCACACTCACTTTCTTTCAGTCCCCCATCTTTACTTCCTTTCCCCTCTCTTCCCTTCCTTCACTCATTCACTCATTCCCCTTCCCTTACTCACCTTACTCCACTTCACTCACTCCTTCTTACATTCCCTCTGTCCTCTCACTTCTTCACTGCTCTCCTCTCACTCCGTCTGTCTTACCCTCACTCCCTCTGTCCCCTCATTCTCACTTCCCTTCAATCCCCGTCACTCATCTTCAAACCCTCACTGTTATCAACTCACTCACTCCACCTTCCTTCTTCCTCACTCCACTAGCCTTACTCGCACTCCCATTACTTTATCCTCCCTCACCCTCTTTCCCTCAATATCAATCCCCTTTTTTCACCTTGACTCATTTATTTCCGTCAGTCCCTGTCACTTTCCTTTGTTCACTCCACTTCAACTCACTCTTGTTTACAACTCACCTTCTCTCACTTCTCTTCTGACACTTGTTCGCTCTGTCACTTTCTCCCCTTCATTCACTCATTTCATTCATTCATTCATTCATTCATTTATTCAGTACACATTCTCAATTGCAAAATCTATAAAGAATATAGCTCTTTTTGGAGAATTGGAGTTAGTTCTTAAAAGAACTTTTTTTTCTTCTTTTCTTTTTAATATTTTTTTAACTTTTTCATGACGATTTATATTTTTTTTGTATGTTTTTCAGGGGAAAAAAACAAACCCATGGATTCCAAAACTGCTCAACAGGAGCAAAAAAAGGTGAAAAATTAGGGATGGGGTTGGCAGCGGTGTTCCTCTCTCCTCCAAGCAATCAGTTCAATACTCCCCATAACAGAGCAGTTCATTGCAGTCCATGCATAGAATTTTCATGCGGGCAAACTGTGGCTGCACGTTCGGGATCATTCTTCTATCTTCTCTTCCAGAAGCTGTTGCACCACCAGTCAAGGTGCTGGCCCCATCTCTCGGTACATTCCGTGCCAGGTCCCTGACCCTCTCCCGGGCATAGTTCTGGGGGTGCCTTCTTTGCACATGTCTAATCATGGTGGAGTTCCCAAAACTGTATTTGTTTCTGGGGTCACCACGTGAAAGAATTGTATGACATATCTTGCATTCCACCTTTGGGGCATTTACTTTTTTCTCACCTTCTGGAATGCTGAAAAACTTCCAGATGAAGTGCTCTTTAACTTTTGGGTGAGGAGACTCCTCATGGAGAAACTCATCAGAGTCACTGTTGCTTTGTGCTCTTGCAGCCATTCTTTCCAAAGAATTGAAGAGGAGAAAAAGGGAACAGGTCTTGCTTTCTCCAAAGTGAAAGAGGTAGTGAAGGAAATGGGTGGGGTTTTCATTAGTTGTAAAAAAAACTGTTAACAACCAATGAAAAGTGTTATTTTAAGGTCACATGACTTGACGCGCTTACGCTGTGTTATGTTATGTTATAACAATTTATTATGCGCACAGCGACTCCAGCGAAGGAGCATCCCGGCGCAGAGACACTAAGCAGTCATAACACAGCATGGAGACAATGCTACAGAAAAGTGCAAAAACAGGGAAGCTAAAATAGGAAGGTTTTTATGGCTCTACGAAACGACAGCATGTCCTCTATCAGCCGAAGTTCAACTGGGAGGGTGTTCCAGATTGACGCGGCTCTCACCCTGAAGGAACGGCCCCCCATCCTGCTGAGCCTAAATCTGGGGACAACAGCACGGGCCTGCCCTTGAGATCGAAGATTGCGGGTAGGGACATAGAAGGAAATGGAGTTGGCCAGGATCTCGGGACCAATGCCTCTAAGGATTTTGAAGGTCAAACACAGGACCTTGAAAAGAATACGCTTTCTAACCGGAAGCCAGTGCAGGGAGCGGATGACATGAGACACTGGGCAGAACTTAGGAAGACCAACAATGGCTCTCGCCGCGGCGTTCTGCACCCGCTGCAGACGGGTTAACTCAGCCTGGTTGGCCCCCGCCAGCAAGGAGCTGGCGTAGTCCAGACGGGAGATGATGGTTGCCTGGACTACAAGCTGTCTGGTAGGGGCGTCGAAGAACTTAAGCACCGGCCTCAACCCTCTAAGGAGACCGAAGCAACAGGCTGCGATTTTTTTAGTGTGCCCTGTGAATGTAAGACCAGCGTCTAACCAGACCCCGAGGTTCTTCACCTCCGACACTGGGGTCGGAGTGGGGCCCAACTCCGAAGGCCACCACTGGTCGCCCCAGAGCTCCACTCCCTTCCCGACAACCATAACCTCTGTTTTTGTGGCATTAAGCTGGAGACAGTTACCTGTCAACCAGCTGGCCACCGCCTTCAGTCCGGACTGAAACCTGGGGGCATCCTGTTCCGCGTCCCCGCTGAGAGTAACCGCCAGCTGTGTGTCGTCGGCATATGAGACCATGGTTAGGCCCCACTGCCTTGCGACATCAGCCAGCGGTCTCACGTAGAGATTGAACAACGTGGGACTCAGCGAGGATCCCTGCGGAACCCCCATGGCCAGAGGCTGGAACCTGGACTTGAAGGGAGGGATGGCGACACAGAAGGAGCGGTTGTCTAGGAAGGAGCGGAACCATTGCAGCGCCTGGCCGCCGATACCAGTCTCCTCGAGCCGCCTAAGGAGGATGCTGTGCGAAACAGTATCGAATGCGGCGCTGAGATCTAACAAAATCAGCGCCGCCGTCTGCCCATCATCCAACCTAGCACGGAGATGTTCCACCATCACCAGAAGGGCAGTCTCCGTGCTGTGGCCAGCACGGAAGCCATTCTGTGTAGGATCGAGGGCATTGGACCGGGCTAAGTGTTCAGACAGGGCCAGGTTGACATGGGCCTCTGTCAGCTTAGCTGGCCAGGGCAGCAGCGAGATGGGACGGTAGCTTTCCGGCTTGGATGGGTCAAGAGTAGGTTTTTTAATGATCGGAGACACCACCGCCTGCTTCCAGCTGATAGGAACGACCCCAGTCTCTAAGGAGAGATTGACAAGAGAGCGTATAGCCACGCGCCCCACAAAGGACTGGTCTCGAAAGAGGGCAGGCCTCACTGGGTCGGATGGAGACCCAGATTTAACTTGCGTAGCAAGTTTGTCAAACCCTTCCAAGGTGAGGGGGGGAAGTGAGAGCAGAGCGGGCTGGTCAGATGTCACCGTAGAGCTACCCAGCGCTATACCAGTGCTCGGGAAAGTCCGATATATAGACTGGACTTTTCCCAAGAAATAGGAAGCGAGGGATTCACAGTGTGTGACAGAGCTCTCAACCGTTGAGATAGACCGCTTAGACATAAGATCTTTCACTGCCTTGAAGATAGCCTTCGACGGGTTAGTGCTGTTCCGGAATTCCTCGGCATAAAATGCCGCTCGGGCACGACAAATGGCCCGGTGATAGATCTTGACGGACATGACATATGTTGCTTTTAACTCAGCCCCATATGTCTTCCGCCAGGCCCTCTCCGCCCGTCTACAGGCTCCCTTCAGAGCACGCAAAGCGTCATCGTACCAGGGGCTTGACACACGAGGATTGATCTTCGTTGTTACAACAGGTATCAACACATCCAGTGCCCTAGTGAGCCAAGAGCAGAAGAGATCATACCCCTCCTCTACGTTGTTGAATGGGCCCAGAGGTTCCACTGACAGAAGATGGTAAAAGTCATCCAGCCTGAGTTTACTCCAGGGTCTCCTGGGTACCCGCTTGGCTGAAGAGGTGGGAATGTTGGAAGTTATAGGGCAGCAGATGGACACCAAAGAATGGTCAGACCACGCTACAGGAGCCACCGACGTGACTTTAGCCTCGGTCAAGTTAGTAAAAAAAGGGTCAAGAATATGCCCCCCGGAATGAGTAGGCTGGGAGACCAGCTGAAAAAGTTGAAAAGCCTCTAAGTCCATGAGAATGCTACGTGCTGTCAGGCAAGATGGAGCATCGAAATGCAGATTTAAATCGCCCAGAATGGAAAAATTGGCACAGTCAGTGACCAAGGTGGCGACAGTGTCCGGGAAAGCATTCCTGAACGCCACATCACTGCCCGGCGGACGATACACCACCATCCCAGAGAGTGTATATTCTGGGCTGACCGAGACTTTAAAAGAGGCGCTTTCACAGCCAGCGATCTTAAGAGTGGTCCACACACAGGGAAAACTAGATCTCACAATCAGGGCTATACCCCCGCCTCTAGATGGCCTATTCGCAGTATACATAGAGTAGCCGGGAGGACAAACAAGATTGGGAATAGCAGTGCTCCAGAGCGCTTCCAGGGGCGCTTACGCGGCACGTAGTAGGCGCTTCTGGAGGTGCTTATGGGCACGTACGTAGGCGCTTCCGGGGGCGCTTACGCGGCGTGCCTGCATGACATTTCGTTAGATTTTAGGAAATGCATTTAAAGTTAAAATACGGTTATCAAAAATACTACTTTTATAAGTATACCACTGAATGTCTTGCATTAATATTCACTTTAAATACATACTTATATATTTTTTCGCTCGTGGGAATAACGCTCTCGTTTCGTGTATGAGTGCGTTTACGGGTGCGCGAACCCTGAGCGCCCGAGGTAAAATGATAAAAAAAAACTACAGGAAAAATACATTGAAAAATGTATTTGAGAAAAAAAAACAATTTATTAAAAATGTAATAATTAATATTTATAAAAAACAGCTATTAAAAAAAGTTAATAATTCACTTTAAAAGTTGTAGGTTACAAACTCGTTATAGTAAGGAATTAGCATTTAAAAAACCTTTTAAATTCTCTGAAAAAACCATAGGTTTCACGGTCGTTATAGTTAGGAATTAGTATTTAAAAAACCTTTGAAATTCACTGAAGAAAACATAGGTGTCCCACCAGTTATAGTTAGCCGGGCAATTTACTCATACAAAACCATTGAAATTCCCACGTTATAGTTAGTTGTACTGTCTATAACTGGCGCCCCCGCAATGCACTGCTAATGATGTCACATATTACATCATCCATGACATAGTCAGTGAGATCACTCATGACATCACTGATGACATCTCAAATGACATCACTGATGACATCATCCTTGTGAAAGAGTGGCAGACCCTCTCTCAGTGCAATATAAGTTTTGATACACACTGTGAAAAATAGAATCAAAACATTTCAAAACAATGGAGAAACTAATTCCAGTTACAACAACCTATTCAGAAATTGCAAAATCTACATACACATTCACTCATTCACCAAGATTGCCATATAGTTACTCATACACATACTCAATCATCATAAGTACTCATTCACCTATACATTTTGTTAAACACCGACACTCATCCTTAGAGTTACTCACACACATACTCACACATGCAAATAAATCATAAAACAACCATTCACTTGCTTATACAGCTACACATACACCACTACTCTTACTTCTACAGAAACATACATACTTTTTTCTAAAACAATCACTTATAGGAACAAAAACTTATTTATTCAGGAACTCTTACAATCTCTCACTCTCACACATACTTACCTATATGCATCAATTCTCACATATACTAATTTAAAACATATGTAGTTACTCATAAATATATGATTGAGACAGTCATTCACTCACTAACACACCCATACACACACTCATACACCCATAAAGTCCTGCACACATGCTGTCTTCAAAACCTATACAAACAGTAAGCCACTCATTCATTCATCTATGCACAAGGTAATACCCCCCACCAAACCATACAGACACTCTTACTAATACTCAAAAAAAGAACTAATAACCCATATAGACACTCATGTAGCTACTCACCAACCAAAGCAGCCGCCTATAGATAAAGGGAGACAGTGATACAGATATTTACAAATTTAAACAATAATTGCTAATACATGTATTTAGTAAGATACACTTAATAAGTCAGTTATACAATCAATAAAGAAAAAACCATCCATTTTGACACTTAACCGTTTGTTCTTCCATCGACGTTTAGGTACACATATATAAAACACATTTTTTTTCCATAAAAAAACACATTCAACTAGATGATGTCATCAGTGATGTCATCAGTGATGTAATTTGAGATGTCATCAGTGATGTCATCAGTGATGCCACTGACCATGTCATGAATGATGTAATCTGTGATGTCATCAGCAGTGCATTGCGGGAGCACGAGTTATAGTTAGCTCAACTAACTATAACAGGGGACATATCGTTTAGTATGAGTGAAATGTCCAACTAACTATAACGTCCTTGAAACCTATGGTTTTTTAAGTGAATTTCTAAGGATTTTTAAATGCTAATTCCTAACTATAACGTCGGTAAAACCTATGTTTTTTTTCAGTGAATATATATATATATACACACATTACCTACTGGCGGTCGCCAGTAGTTAGTTATAGTTAGGACCTAGTTTCAATAGGAAATCTGCAACATTCTATATGGAATAACTTTAGCGCCGGTTGACGAATCTTCTTGAAAATCTCAAAGAAGATGGGGCGCTCCGCTCCTCTCCTTCCCTAAAAGATTCGGGGGGATTCGTGAAGCGAGGGCAGAGAAAAAAGGGGGGTCCCAAAACGTCCTCATCAGGAGTTTCCTCTTCAATGATATCTTCAGGAATCTTCTCATGAAAAGTTTGCAATGATGATTGTTGCAATTCTATGGTATCCAAACATTCGATAAATTCTTCGTCTAGAGATTTATCAAAAAAATCATTTATGCCATCACCTTCTTGTGGAAATATTTCATTATTGGTGCTGTCAATATCCGTGACATTTAGAATTTCAATAAATGTAGTTGAAAATTCATAATAATTTCCTCCACTTCACTAACTCCTTCTCTCACTGCCCCTGTCCTCTTACTTCCTCACTCCCCTTCCCTCACTCCCTTTCTCTTAGCCTTACTCTCTCCATCCCTTCAGTCTCTCACTCCTCTTCTGTCACGCTCACTCCCTATAACTCACCCATAGTCGTTCACTTATCTTTCATTGCTCCCTCACTCAGTTCCGTTCTGTCACTCTTTCCTTCACTACCTCTATCCTCTCACTTCCTCAGTCCCCTTGTCTTACCATCACTCACTTTTATCCACCCTCTTTCATCCCTCTTTACTCATGCTCTCTGCCGTTCTTTCACCCTCCTTCATCCCCGGTCCCTTAGTCTGGTTCCCTCACTACCCCTCATTCCCTATCTTTTTCTCCCTTTCCCTTTACTTTCATCCCCCACTCACCTTCTCTCAGTACCTATGCTTTAGTCCTCTTCTTCTCCATTCTCTTCCTTCGCTCACTCACTCATTCCCCTTCCCTCACTCACCTTACTCCGCATTACTCACTCTTTCTCTCACTCCCTCTGTCCTGTCACATCCTCATTCTCCTTCCCTCACTCCTTCTCTCTTAGCTTTACAACCACCGTCCCCACACTCTCTCACTCCTCTTCTGTCACGCTCACTCCCTATAACTTTGGAACACTCCCCCACTTAGCTTTCTATGGTCCCTCACTCAGTTTCCTTCTCTTACTCTTTCCTTCAGTCCCTCTGTCTCCTCACTCCCTCACTCCCCTTGTCTCATGCTCACTTGCCTTTATCCACCCTCTATCACCTCTCTTTACTCACCCTCACTGGCCTTCTCTCATTCTCCTTCTCCCCCTTTCCTTACTCCACTTCCCTCACTACCTCTCGTTCCCCATTCCTTTACTCCCTTTCCCCTCTCTCCCCTCCACCACTTACCAGCTCTCAGTCACTCGACTTCAGTCCCCTTCCCCTTCTTTCTATCTTTTGCTCCCTCAGTAATTTCCCTTTCCTCAGTCACCTTACTCAACTTCATTCACTACTTCTCTCACTCCATCTGTCCTCTCACATCCTCACTCCCCTTCCCTCACTACCTCCATCCCCTCACTTTGTCACTCCCGCTTCCTTCATACTCACTCCCTTTAACTCACGAACACTCCCTTATTTATCTTTCTATGCTCCCTTACTTAGTCTTCTTCTCTCACTCCTTCCTTTACTTCTTCTATGTCCTCACTCCCTCAATCCCCTTGTCTTACGCTCACTCACCTTTATCCACCCTCTATCACTCTTCTTTCTTCAACGTCACTGCTCTTCTCTCACCCTCCCTCACCCCTGTTGCCTTACTGCACTTCCCTCACTTATCGTCATTCCCCATGTTCACTCCTTTTTCCCTCCCTCCCCTCCCACACTCACTTTCTTTCAGTCCCCCATCTTTACTTCCTTTCCCCTCTCTTCCCTTCCTTCACTCATTCACTCATTCCCCTTCCCTTACTCACCTTACTCCACTTCACTCACTCCTTCTTACATTCCCTCTGTCCTCTCACTTCTTCACTGCTCTCCTCTCACTCCGTCTGTCTTACCCTCACTCCCTCTGTCCCCTCATTCTCACTTCCCTTCAATCACCGTCACTCATCTTCAAACCCTCACTGTTATCAACTCACTCACTCCACCTTCCTTCTTCCTCACTCCACTAGCCTTACTCGCACTCCCATTACTTTATCCTCCCTCACCCTCTTTCCCTCAATATCAATCCCCTTTTTTCACCTTGACTCATTTATTTCCGTCAGTCCCTGTCACTTTCCTTTGTTCACTCCACTTCAACTCACTCTTGTTTACAACTCACCTTCTCTCACTTCTCTTCTGACACTTGTTCGCTCTGTCACTTTCTCCCCTTCATTCACTCATTTCATTCATTCATTCATTCATTCATTTATTCAGTAAACATTCTCAATTGCAAAATCTATAAAGAATATAGCTCTTTTTGGAGAATTGGAGTTAGTTCTTAAAAGAACTTTTTTTTCTTCTTTTCTTTTTAATATTTTTTTAACTTTTTCATGACGATTTATATTTTTTTTGTATGTTTTTCAGGGGAAAAAAACAAACCCATGGATTCCAAAACTGCTCAACAGGAGCAAAAAAAGGTGAAAAATTAGGGATGGGGTTGGCAGCGGTGTTCCTCTCTCCTCCAAGCAATCAGTTCAATACTCCCCATAACAGAGCAGTTCATTGCAGTCCATGCATAGAATTTTCATGCGGGCAAACTGTGGCTGCACGTTCGGGATCATTCTTCTATCTTCTCTTCCAGAAGCTGTTGCACCACCAGTCAAGGTGCTGGCCCCATCTCTCGGTACATTCCGTGCCAGGTCCCTGACCCTCTCCCGGGCATAGTTCTGGGGGTGCCTTCTTTGCACATGTCTAATCATGGTGGAGTTCCCAAAACTGTATTTGTTTCTGGGGTCACCACGTGAAAGAATTGTATGACATATCTTGCATTCCACCTTTGGGGCATTTACTTTTTTCTCACCTTCTGGAATGCTGAAAAACTTCCAGATGAAGTGCTCTTTAACTTTTGGGTGAGGAGACTCCTCATGGAGAAACTCATCAGAGTCACTGTTGCTTTGTGCTCTTGCAGCCATTCTTTCCAAAGAATTGAAGAGGAGAAAAAGGGAACAGGTCTTGCTTTCTCCAAAGTGAAAGAGGTAGTGAAGGAAATGGGTGGGGTTTTCATTAGTTGTAAAAAAAACTGTTAACAACCAATGAAAAGTGTTATTTTAAGGTCACATGACTTGACGCGCTTACGCTGTGCGCTCCAGAGCGCTTCCAGGGGCGCTTACGCGGCACGTAGTAGGCGCTTCTGGAGGTGCTTATGGGCACGTACGTAGGCGCTTCCGGGGGCGCTTACGCGGCGTGCCTGCATGACATTTCGTTAGATTTTAGGAAATGCATTTAAAGTTAAAATACGGTTATCAAAAATACTACTTTTATAAGTATACCACTGAATGTCTTGCATTAATATTCACTTTAAATACATACTTATATATTTTTTCGCTCGTGGGAATAACGCTCTCGTTTCGTGTATGAGTGCGTTTACGGGTGCGCGAACCCTGAGCGCCCGAGGTAAAATGATAAAAAAAAACTACAGGAAAAATACATTGAAAAATGTATTTGAGAAAAAAAAACAATTTATTAAAAATGTAATAATTAATATTTATAAAAAACAGCTATTAAAAAAAGTTAATAATTCACTTTAAAAGTTGTAGGTTACAAACTCGTTATAGTAAGGAATTAGCATTTAAAAAACCTTTTAAATTCTCTGAAAAAACCATAGGTTTCACGGTCGTTATAGTTAGGAATTAGTATTTAAAAAACCTTTGAAATTCACTGAAAAAAACATAGGTGTCCCACCAGTTATAGTTAGCCGGGCAATTTACTCATACAAAACCATTGAAATTCCCACGTTATAGTTAGTTGTACTGTCTATAACTGGCGCCCCCGCAATGCACTGCTAATGATGTCACATATTACATCATCCATGACATAGTCAGTGAGATCACTCATGACATCACTGATGACATCTCAAATGACATCACTGATGACATCATCCTTGTGAAAGAGTGGCAGACCCTCTCTCAGTGCAATATAAGTTTTGATACACACTGTGAAAAATAGAATCAAAACATTTCAAAACAATGGAGAAACTAATTCCAGTTACAACAACCTATTCAGAAATTGCAAAATCTACATACACATTCACTCATTCACCAAGATTGCCATATAGTTACTCATACACATACTCAATCATCATAAGTACTCATTCACCTATACATTTTGTTAAACACCGACACTCATCCTTAGAGTTACTCACACACATACTCACACATGCAAATAAATCATAAAACAACCATTCACTTGCTTATACAGCTACACATACACCACTACTCTTACTTCTACAGAAACATACATACTTTTTTCTAAAACAATCACTTATAGGAACAAAAACTTATTTATTCAGGAACTCTTACAATCTCTCACTCTCACACATACTTACCTATATGCATCAATTCTCACATATACTAATTTAAAACATATGTAGTTACTCATAAAGATATGATTGAGACAGTCATTCACTCACTAACACACCCATACACACACTCATACACCCATAAAGTCCTGCACACATGCTGTCTTCAAAACCTATACAAACAGTAAGCCACTCATTCATTCATCTATGCACAAGGTAATACCCCCCACCAAACCATACAGACACTCTTACTAATACTCAAAAAAAGAACTAATAACCCATATAGACACTCATGTAGCTACTCACTAACCAAAGCAGCCGCCTATAGATAAAGGGAGACAGTGATACAGATATTTACAAATTTAAACAATAATTGCTAATACATGTATTTAGTAAGATACACTTAATAAGTCAGTTATACAATCAATAAAGAAAAAAACATCCATTTTGACACTTAACCGTTTGTTCTTCCATCGACGTTTAGGTACACATATATAAAACACATTTTTTTTCCATAAAAAAACACATTCAACTAGATGATGTCATCAGTGATGTCATCAGTGATGTAATTTGAGATGTCATCAGTGATGTCATCAGTGATGCCACTGACCATGTCATGAATGATGTAATCTGTGATGTCATCAGCAGTGCATTGCGGGAGCACGAGTTATAGTTAGCTCAACTAACTATAACAGGGGACATATCGTTTAGTATGAGTGAAATGTCCAACTAACTATAACGTCCTTGAAACCTATGGTTTTTTAAGTGAATTTCTAAGGATTTTTAAATGCTAATTCCTAACTATAACGTCGGTAAAACCTATGTTTTTTTTCAGTGAATATATATATATATACACACATTACCTACTGGCGGTCGCCAGTAGTTAGTTATAGTTAGGACCTAGTTTCAATAGGAAATCTGCAACATTCTATATGGAATAACTTTAGCGCCGGTTGACGAATTTTCTTGAAAATCTCAAAGAAGATGGGGCGCTCCGCTCCTCTCCTTCCCTAAAAGATTCGGGGGGATTCGTGAAGCGAGGGCAGAGAAAAAAGGGGGGTCCCAAAACGTCCTCATCAGGAGTTTCCTCTTCAATGATATCTTCAGGAATCTTCTCATGAAAAGTTTGCAATGATGATTGTTGCAATTCTATGGTATCCAAACATTCGATAAATTCTTCGTCTAGAGATTTATCAAAAAAATCATTTATGCCATCACCTTCTTGTGGAAATATTTCATTATTGGTGCTGTCAATATCTGTGACATTTAGAATTTCAATAAATGTAGTTGAAAATTCATAATAATTTCCTCCACTTCACTAACTCCTTCTCTCACTGCCCCTGTCCTCTTACTTCCTCACTCCCCTTCCCTCACTCCCTTTCTCTTAGCCTTACTCTCTCCATCCCTTCAGTCTCTCACTCCTCTTCTGTCACGCTCACTCCCTATAACTCACCCATAGTCGTTCACTTATCTTTCATTGCTCCCTCACTCAGTTCCGTTCTGTCACTCTTTCCTTCACTACCTCTATCCTCTCACTTCCTCAGTCCCCTTGTCTTACCATCACTCACTTTTATCCACCCTCTTTCATCCCTCTTTACTCATGCTCTCTGCCGTTCTTTCACCCTCCTTCATCCCCGGTCCCTTAGTCTGGTTCCCTCACTACCCCTCATTCCCTATCTTTTTCTCCCTTTCCCTTTACTTTCATCCCCCACTCACCTTCTCTCAGTACCTATGCTTTAGTCCTCTTCTTCTCCATTCTCTTCCTTCGCTCACTCACTCATTCCCCTTCCCTCACTCACCTTACTCCGCATTACTCACTCTTTCTCTCACTCCCTCTGTCCTGTCACATCCTCATTCTCCTTCCCTCACTCCTTCTCTCTTAGCTTTACAACCACCGTCCCCACACTCTCTCACTCCTCTTCTGTCACGCTCACTCCCTATAACTTTGGAACACTCCCCCACTTAGCTTTCTATGGTCCCTCACTCAGTTTCCTTCTCTTACTCTTTCCTTCAGTCCCTCTGTCTCCTCACTCCCTCACTCCCCTTGTCTCATGCTCACTTGCCTTTATCCACCCTCTATCACCTCTCTTTACTCACCCTCACTGGCCTTCTCTCATTCTCCTTCTCCCCCTTTCCTTACTCCACTTCCCTCACTACCTCTCGTTCCCCATTCCTTTACTCCCTTTCCCCTCTCTCCCCTCCACCACTTACCAGCTCTCAGTCACTCGACTTCAGTCCCCTTCCCCTTCTTTCTATCTTTTGCTCCCTCAGTAATTTCCCTTTCCTCAGTCACCTTACTCAACTTCATTCACTACTTCTCTCACTCCATCTGTCCTCTCACATCCTCACTCCCCTTCCCTCACTACCTCCATCCCCTCACTTTGTCACTCCCGCTTCCTTCATACTCACTCCCTTTAACTCACGAACACTCCCTTATTTATCTTTCTATGCTCCCTTACTTAGTCTTCTTCTCTCACTCCTTCCTTTACTTCTTCTATGTCCTCACTCCCTCAATCCCCTTGTCTTACGCTCACTCACCTTTATCCACCCTCTATCACTCTTCTTTCTTCAACGTCACTGCTCTTCTCTCACCCTCCCTCACCCCTGTTGCCTTACTGCACTTCCCTCACTTATCGTCATTCCCCATGTTCACTCCTTTTTCCCTCCCTCCCCTCCCACACTCACTTTCTTTCAGTCCCCCATCTTTACTTCCTTTCCCCTCTCTTCCCTTCCTTCACTCATTCACTCATTCCCCTTCCCTTACTCACCTTACTCCACTTCACTCACTCCTTCTTACATTCCCTCTGTCCTCTCACTTCTTCACTGCTCTCCTCTCACTCCGTCTGTCTTACCCTCACTCCCTCTGTCCCCTCATTCTCACTTCCCTTCAATCACCGTCACTCATCTTCAAACCCTCACTGTTATCAACTCACTCACTCCACCTTCCTTCTTCCTCACTCCACTAGCCTTACTCGCACTCCCATTACTTTATCCTCCCTCACCCTCTTTCCCTCAATATCAATCCCCTTTTTTCACCTTGACTCATTTATTTCCGTCAGTCCCTGTCACTTTCCTTTGTTCACTCCACTTCAACTCACTCTTGTTTACAACTCACCTTCTCTCACTTCTCTTCTGACACTTGTTCGCTCTGTCACTTTCTCCCCTTCATTCACTCATTTCATTCATTCATTCATTCATTCATTTATTCAGTACACATTCTCAATTGCAAAATCTATAAAGAATATAGCTCTTTTTGGAGAATTGGAGTTAGTTCTTAAAAGAACTTTTTTTTCTTCTTTTCTTTTTAATATTTTTTTAACTTTTTCATGACGATTTATATTTTTTTTGTATGTTTTTCAGGGGAAAAAAACAAACCCATGGATTCCAAAACTGCTCAACAGGAGCAAAAAAAGGTGAAAAATTAGGGATGGGGTTGGCAGCGGTGTTCCTCTCTCCTCCAAGCAATCAGTTCAATACTCCCCATAACAGAGCAGTTCATTGCAGTCCATGCATAGAATTTTCATGCGGGCAAACTGTGGCTGCACGTTCGGGATCATTCTTCTATCTTCTCTTCCAGAAGCTGTTGCACCACCAGTCAAGGTGCTGGCCCCATCTCTCGGTACATTCCGTGCCAGGTCCCTGACCCTCTCCCGGGCATAGTTCTGGGGGTGCCTTCTTTGCACATGTCTAATCATGGTGGAGTTCCCAAAACTGTATTTGTTTCTGGGGTCACCACGTGAAAGAATTGTATGACATATCTTGCATTCCACCTTTGGGGCATTTACTTTTTTCTCACCTTCTGGAATGCTGAAAAACTTCCAGATGAAGTGCTCTTTAACTTTTGGGTGAGGAGACTCCTCATGGAGAAACTCATCAGAGTCACTGTTGCTTTGTGCTCTTGCAGCCATTCTTTCCAAAGAATTGAAGAGGAGAAAAAGGGAACAGGTCTTGCTTTCTCCAAAGTGAAAGAGGTAGTGAAGGAAATGGGTGGGGTTTTCATTAGTTGTAAAAAAAACTGTTAACAACCAATGAAAAGTGTTATTTTAAGGTCACATGACTTGACGCGCTTACGCTGTGCGCTCCAGAGCGCTTCCAGGGGCGCTTACGCGGCACGTAGTAGGCGCTTCTGGAGGTGCTTATGGGCACGTACGTAGGCGCTTCCGGGGGCGCTTACGCGGCGTGCCTGCATGACATTTCGTTAGATTTTAGGAAATGCATTTAAAGTTAAAATACGGTTTTCAAAAATACTACTTTTATAAGTATACCACTGAATGTCTTGCATTAATATTCACTTTAAATACATACTTATATATTTTTTCGCTCGTGGGAATAACGCTCTCGTTTCGTGTATGAGTGCGTTTACGGGTGCGCGAACCCTGAGCGCCCGAGGTAAAATGATAAAAAAAAACTACAGGAAAAATACATTGAAAAATGTATTTGAGAAAAAAAAACAATTTATTAAAAATGTAATAATTAATATTTATAAAAAACAGCTATTAAAAAAAGTTAATAATTCACTTTAAAAGTTGTAGGTTACAAACTCGTTATAGTAAGGAATTAGCATTTAAAAAACCTTTTAAATTCTCTGAAAAAACCATAGGTTTCACGGTCGTTATAGTTAGGAATTAGTATTTAAAAAACCTTTGAAATTCACTGAAAAAAACATAGGTGTCCCACCAGTTATAGTTAGCCGGGCAATTTACTCATACAAAACCATTGAAATTCCCACGTTATAGTTAGTTGTACTGTCTATAACTGGCGCCCCCGCAATGCACTGCTAATGATGTCACATATTACATCATCCATGACATAGTCAGTGAGATCACTCATGACATCACTGATGACATCTCAAATGACATCACTGATGACATCATCCTTGTGAAAGAGTGGCAGACCCTCTCTCAGTGCAATATAAGTTTTGATACACACTGTGAAAAATAGAATCAAAACATTTCAAAACAATGGAGAAACTAATTCCAGTTACAACAACCTATTCAGAAATTGCAAAATCTACATACACATTCACTCATTCACCAAGATTGCCATATAGTTACTCATACACATACTCAATCATCATAAGTACTCATTCACCTATACATTTTGTTAAACACCGACACTCATCCTTAGAGTTACTCACACACATACTCACACATGCAAATAAATCATAAAACAACCATTCACTTGCTTATACAGCTACACATACACCACTACTCTTACTTCTACAGAAACATACATACTTTTTTCTAAAACAATCACTTATAGGAACAAAAACTTATTTATTCAGGAACTCTTACAATCTCTCACTCTCACACATACTTACCTATATGCATCAATTCTCACATATACTAATTTAAAACATATGTAGTTACTCATAAAGATATGATTGAGACAGTCATTCACTCACTAACACACCCATACACACACTCATACACCCATAAAGTCCTGCACACATGCTGTCTTCAAAACCTATACAAACAGTAAGCCACTCATTCATTCATCTATGCACAAGGTAATACCCCCCACCAAACCATACAGACACTCTTACTAATACTCAAAAAAAGAACTAATAACCCATATAGACACTCATGTAGCTACTCACCAACCAAAGCAGCCGCCTATAGATAAAGGGAGACAGTGATACAGATATTTACAAATTTAAACAATAATTGCTAATACATGTATTTAGTAAGATACACTTAATAAGTCAGTTATACAATCAATAAAGAAAAAACCATCCATTTTGACACTTAACCGTTTGTTCTTCCATCGACGTTTAGGTACACATATATAAAACACATTTTTTTTCCATAAAAAAACACATTCAACTAGATGATGTCATCAGTGATGTCATCAGTGATGTAATTTGAGATGTCATCAGTGATGTCATCAGTGATGCCACTGACCATGTCATGAATGATGTAATCTGTGATGTCATCAGCAGTGCATTGCGGGAGCACGAGTTATAGTTAGCTCAACTAACTATAACAGGGGACATATCGTTTAGTATGAGTGAAATGTCCAACTAACTATAACGTCCTTGAAACCTATGGTTTTTTAAGTGAATTTCTAAGGATTTTTAAATGCTAATTCCTAACTATAACGTCGGTAAAACCTATGTTTTTTTTCAGTGAATATATATATATATACACACATTACCTACTGGCGGTCGCCAGTAGTTAGTTATAGTTAGGACCTAGTTTCAATAGGAAATCTGCAACATTCTATATGGAATAACTTTAGCGCCGGTTGACGAATCTTCTTGAAAATCTCAAAGAAGATGGGGCGCTCCGCTCCTCTCCTTCCCTAAAAGATTCGGGGGGATTCGTGAAGCGAGGGCAGAGAAAAAAGGGGGGTCCCAAAACGTGTTTTCCTAATGCAATTTTCCATGAGGACCTTTAAGTGATGCTACAGCCCGAACTGCTGAACGGAATTACGCCAAATTTGGCAAAAAGGGAGAGTTTGGTTCAAAGTTTATGCTTTTTGTTAAATGGTGTAAATCAGTTCAGAAGTTCCTGAGAAAAATCAAAAGTAAAGTCATAGATATATCTATAGACGAAGTACCGTACACATCTCCTCCAGAGCACCAGCTTTATGCTAATTGGCTGTCAACACTCCAAACCAGGAAGTGTTGGTAGCCATCTTGTGTCTCGGTAGAACCGAGACACAAGAAAACAGAAAAGAAAACGCGAAAAACGTGTAAAGGGGCAGGGTAGAAACACCCTGACCTCCTAGGCCTGCTTTCTAAAAAAAAATCGCAGGATACGCTTAGGGTACGCATACCCTGCCGATACCCAAAAAACTACGCGTGGCTCTTGTGCTTTACTGTAAATTAGTCCCTGGGGGGCCAAATTCCAGGGGATTTTTTACAAATAAAGTGTGGGGGGCCCAATACCCCCACACTGCCCCGGGGACTGCCACCCCTGGGGCAAAGTACGTATTATAGCGGGGGTATACGGTGCCCCGCAGCCCCGTGGACCGCAACCCCGGGGCTTAACTGTATAATGATGGGGGGCCTCTAAGGCCCCCGAGCCCAGGGGACCGCCACCCCCCAGGGCTGTAATTTGAAGTGAGCCCCCGCAGCCCCGGGGACCGCCACTTTCTTTTAAAATAAAAAATAAAACCTGTGTGGCTCCGGGGACCACCACCTCCCCGGGGCACTACATATTTAAATTAGGGGGCTCGTGACGGTACCCCCAGCCCTGGGGACCACCACTCACAGGGCTTCACAAATGATGGGTGGGGGGGCCGCACAGCCCCCCTCCTAGAGTCTATGATTGCTCTGGGGACCACCAACCCCAGGACTGGCTCCTGCAGTGTCCCGGCGTGCCCATTCCCGGGACACTGCTCTTTGCTACCTAAGAAAACTGCTTTGGTCTTTTAAAAATTCTGCCAGAGCCTACTAACATGTATTTGATATGTTGGGCCATTTTGAATTTAATTCTCTCATTGAACCCATCGTAATTTCAATGTATCCATCGTCCAAGCATTTTGCATTACGCGGCAGATATCAAAGTGACCATAGCCCAGGAGAGCAATGAATTTCATAATCATTCATTCATTAATAAATGGCTTTGATTTATCATTCCTAATCATAAATGGTATTTCGGAATGAATCCCTATTATACATCTTTTTACAGTATAATCATTACATTTTATTACATTATAGTTGTTTGTTTTATTACAATGTCCATTAGGGACACTTTCTCTTACAGGTAGCCCTTTGGTTGATCCGCCATGTCAGACCTATGGCTGTCCCTTTGTTACCTTTATATCTGGATGGCGATACATGAATAATAGTGTTTATCGTGCAAAACAGTGTCAAAAAACTTTAAAATAGTGTGTATAACAACTGAATTCCATTCTTCATCCGTTACATTTAAGTCAATAGACCATATCTATATTTAATGCTAATTAATTGTGCAGAGAACCCACATTTTCCTGATCTTGTGATATCTAGACTAGGTACTTGACCCATCACTTGATTTGATAAGTTGTCATCATGTTATATCAAAAATCAGCTTCCTAATTCATATTTTAAAAAAATTGATTTAGATAAGATTTGTTATGAAAGGGATTTATGCATAGGTACACGTATTTACTATGATAGCATCTAAACATCATCATGCATCCACATTAGTTGACCTGCTTGGTAGTAATATTGAGTGGTATTGCGGTTTTAGCAATTGCAGTGGAAAGAGTTGTCTATTTCAATTTAATCTCATTGGCATTGATCAGATTACAGTTACATTGATACTTTAAGAAAGACACTTGTACAGATCCTCTGTAACATTGAGGCCATTGGGGTTCTTGGAATCTAATAATAAGATATATCTAGTTTCAAGTTTTCGCAGCCCCGACTCTCGATGTCCACCCCTCCTGCTTGCATTCACAGCATCAATTAGAAAATATTTTAAGTCTGCATTGTTGCTGTTGTGCTTATCTTTAAAGTGTCTCGCGACAGGGTAGGTGTTATCTTGGTTCGCGATGGCACATAATTGCTGTAATATACGCTTCTGTGCAGCCAATTTTGTGCTGCCTACATATTTCATCCTGCATGGGCAAATTAAGACATATACTTCATATTCAGACTTGCATGTCTGTATTTCATTGATAAGGTGTTCTCTATTGCTGAATGCATCCACATATGTTTTGGTGTTTATGCCATGAATGCAAGATTTGCATGTTTTGCATTTGTAAAAGCCTATGTTGGTCTGTAACCAATTGGTTTTTTCCATTACTTCTGGATTGGTATTGACCAGACCATCCCTCATAGAGGGTGCTCTACTGTATGTTAATGATGCTTTACGTGGCAACGTCGGACCTATAACAGGATCATTAAGTACTAGTGGCCAGTTCTGATTAATAATTCTGTATATTTCTGAGTGTTGTTTATTGTAACTGGTAATGATCCTAAAAGGACCTGGTTCCATTTTGGTCAGCAAATTACTTTGAGTTGGATTACTTGTACTAGTGCCTACATTTGCTTCTTGCTGGTATATATTTAGAAGTTGTTGTCCATTGGCTAACCTAGATTTGGCAATTGAGGCATCAATGGTTTTCAAGGAATATCCACGTTCAATAAACCTGCATTTACTGTCTTTTTGTGCTTGTTCGAGGTCTTCACCATTGCTACATATTCTCTTCAACCTCAGCATCTCCCAATAGGAGATGCTAGAAATTAAGTGAGCTGGGTGAGCACTTGTGGCATGGAGTATACTATTGCCAGCCGTGACTTTCTGGTGAAGCCTAGTCTCCAATTTGCCATTTTTGACATAGATCTCTGTGTCTAGAAACGGGACTGATTGCTGACCCATGTATGCAGTGAAACTTAAGTTTAACATGTTGTTATTAATATCATTGACAAACATTTCAGCAGATTCTCTAGATCCGTTCCATATAATAAAAAGATCTATGTAATGTAACCATTTTACGATGTTATTCTCCCAAGTTGTCGTATGTTGAGCCTTGAGGACCAGTTCTTCCCAGCTAAGCATGGGCGAATTTTGCGGATCTCGCGTTCGCGAATTTTGCGGATTTGCGAACTCGCAATCCGCAAAATCCGCGAATTCCCGCGAATTTGCGGATTTTTTTTTTTGTGTTCGCCCGTGTTTCTGCCAGTTCGCGAGGGTTTTTACAATTTCGCAATTTGCGAACTTACCTGTCGGGTCGCAAGTTTTGCGAACTTGTTGTTTCTACGTGTCCAGCCTGTTTGGGACACTCTTCTTCATCACTGCCACTCTCTGTCACCACTGCCACTCTCTGACTACTCATGCCACCCTCTGGCCCACCCATGCCACCCTCTGTTTCATCACCACACCCTCTGGTTGTCCAGTGTACATTATTTTCGGCAAAGCAAAGCACACCTTCCCTGCCTCAAGTGACCTGAATTAATTTGGGGCTGATTAATGTGTCACAGAATATTTTTTTAGCTGGCACCTGCTTCCTTAGTGCGCCCTGATTAGTGATCTTTTGCACTTGCTAAGTGCTTTCATTGTTGCAAAATTAGTTACAACACCTGCCCTGCCCCAACTGACAATAATGAATTAGGGGCTGATTAATGGATTTTAACTTCCAGCCTGGCTCCTGCTTGTCTCCCTTAGCTGTAATTCAGGACCTTTGTGGCATATGTGTAACTATTCTGAGGTTCAGAGCAGGGTCACATAATAGTTGCAACTGGCAACTGAACTCTGGAGGGGCCCCTCAGGAAGCACTACAGGAAATGGCTACTAATGATGAGCCTGAACTTTTGAACCTGGCAAGTAGTTTCAGTTTTGCTAAGATCGTATTTCTGCAATTTAGCACTTATTCGCGGGGCGCGAAGTTGTACTGGGAAGCCGCGAACTCACGCGAACAGTGCGAGCAGTGCGAGCAAAATCCGCTGCTCGCGGATTTGCGGATTTTGCGGGAGATTCGCGAATCTCGCGGATTGAGAATTTCCCGAAAATCCGCAAAATCCGCGAGCGAAACGGATTTTCCGCCCATACCTATTCCCAGCTATCCATGTGCAGACAGGCAAAGCTTGGTGAAAAACTGGCCCCCATTGCTACCCCTTGTACTTGGCGATATATCAGGTTATTGTACATAAAATAATTGTTGGTCAAACAGAAATCAAGCATTTGGATAATCACCTCGTTATGTTCTTTAGGTTGATCTGTTCTTTGTGCAAGGTAATACTTGACTGCATTAATCCCATCTAGATGTCTAATGCTGGTATGCAATGCAGATACATCTAATGTAAGCATCCAATAGTTGTCATCCCATACAGATTGTTCAATATTTGAAAGAAAGTCCCCAGTGTCTTGTACATAGAAATCTAACCCTTTAACATAGGGCTGCAAAAAATAATCTATGTAAATCGATATTTTTTCCAACAGGCTACCATGGGCTGATATTATCGGCCTTCCCGGGGGTGCTTCCTTATTTTTGTGCACTTTGGGGATAAAGTATATTGTGGGTATGATGGGATTCTCATTCAACAAATACTTATATTCATTTTCCGTTAGAATTTTGTGATTACGCCCTTTCATTAGCTTTGTTTGGTACTGTTTATGTGCTGACTTCATCATTGTGGCAGACAATCGTTCATAACATTGATTGTCACTTAATTGAAGATATGCCTCCTTATCATATTCAGAAAGTTTAAGCAGTACAATATTCCCTCCTTTATCGCCGGCTCTGATGATAATGTCCTTGGTTTGACCTAATATGAGCATGAGGGATTCGTATTGTTGTGTTTGTCTATTATATCATCTTTTTTCATTTTGAACTTTCCTGCATAATCGTTTGATTTGATATGTCACTTTTTCAAGGAACACATCTATTGTGTCCCTGGGCATAGCCGGATTAAATGTAGAAACTGGTTTGAAGGGAGTAACTGTTGAGATAGATTCATTGTCTTACTTGCTCTTATTTCTTCCGGTTCATCTGAAGTCAAATAACTCACACCTTCAGTTTCCCATAATTCAAATAAATCATCCATTGGTCTCGTTTCACTTACGTCTACCATAGATTCAGTATCTTGTGACTGCGTGATTATTTGGGTAATTTTTTTTCCAGCTTAGAGTAAAGTATTTGCGTAATTTAAGCTTGCGCACCGCTTTGTAAATGTCAAGTCTAGTTGTGGCATAGTCAAAGTTTCTGAGGGGTGCATAGAAAAGACCTAGTTTTAAGATCTTTTCTTAATTGTTTGTTAGCACTATATCAGTTAGGTTAATAATAGTCTGATTGTTATGGGTACTTACTGTTGATTGTCGGGTACCCATTTGCCCTTGCCTCTCTTGTTCTGATATTTCCATCCTTTTCCACATCCTGAGCCTTTGCCTCCTCTTGTAGTTCCTGAGTTTGCACTGTAATCTTTTCTGATTCGGGGTCGAAGGGTTTGCATTCGTTTGTGGCATAAAAAACGAATCTCTTCCCCTGGTGAGGGTTTGACCGATTTTTCTGATGCTGGATTCCTCATTTCTGATTCAGAGTCGCTTCCCATGGAACTGATATCCGACATTGTTGAGTTTTTTTAGTGGATGTACAGAGGGCATCATACCTTTTTCAAAAAGTAAATATTTGCCCTAACTCATAGTCATTACGATCCCTTTGGAATGTATACTTTTTGTGTTCCATGATTTTTGCTTCCTCTTTTTGAAGTCTAGCATTCATTTCAGTCATTAATTTGGTCTTTTCCTCCGTATGGTCATCCTTTTCCAATTTGTCATAAATCTCAGCAATTTCTTTGAGAAGCTGTGCCCTGCCAATTTCGGCATATTTTATGAGTACTAGAACTTGTCTCCGTGAAGCCTCTAGATTTATTTCGGCCCATTCGCACATTAGTTCCGGATTCGTGTATTCGTAGCTGGGTGCTGTAAGAATGCACAAACCCCTCGGAATGCGATTAACATCTATATAGCTTTGAAGCGATTTTGCTTCCCACCACTTGCTCTGCTCGCTTCGTGACTTTTTCTCTAATAATCGAAATTTATCTTTGAGTGTACCCGTTTGAGGGGTTTTTGGAGTTGTAGTTGGGTTCCAGATGTTACTGGGAATCGGAAGGCTGTCTGAAAACATGGTTCTATCCCTTCAAGTGTGGGAGGAAGGTTGAGGCATTTCAAGACTTAGTGAGAGTCAATAACAAAGGATGCATGTGTTTTGCAGGCAATAGAGAGTTAGAAAATAGAGTTGGATATAGAGACTTGCCAATTATTGGAACCAAATGAGTTGGCATTTCAAGAGGATGTGCAAATTGTGGTTCAGCAAGAGGTAAGTCAGATGTTGGACAACAATGCACTTCGAAAAGTTATGGAGGAGGAAAAGGAGTTTGTAAAGAAAGACAAGGGATGAGAGGCCAGTAATACACTTACGGAATTTGAAGCAGTACTGTTACATATTGACATTTTCAAAATGGAAGGAATTCATTTATTGAGGGATTTATTATTAGACAAGGATTGGATGGTGAAAATAGATCTGGAAGAAGCGCATTTTTACAGTACCAATTGCGTAGGAAAGTCAAAGATATTTACAGTTCTGATGGAAAGGGCAGCTGTATCAGTGTCAAAACCTCCCTTTCGGTTTGTCAACAGCTCCATGTTAGTACACAAAAGTAATGCGTCCAGTGGTAGGATTCTTGAGAGAGAGGGGAATATGATTTTTTTTTAATGAGACGACTTACTGATAATGAACCAAGAGTTAGAAGAGTTGCATATAGATTTGGAGTTGGTAGTAAGTTTGTTACAAAGTTTGGGATTTGTCATAAATATGGAAAAATCTATTATGTTATCGCCACAGTTGATGGAATATCTAGGTTTCATAGTAGACTTGATGGTCAGTCAGTTATGATTACCAGAAAAGGTGAAGAAAATTAGGCAGGAAGTTAGCTCTATGTCAAGGAAGGACACAGTGAAATTGAGGGAATTGGCTCGAGTGATAGGCATATTGTCCTCTTCAATACAAGCAGTATTTCTGTGTCCTTTGCTTTAAAGGGCCCTTCATACGTTGAAGACTTTTGGTCTGGGGAAAGGCTGATGGTATGGAGACACTGTTTGTCATGACAGAGAGACAAGACACAAGTTAATATGGCAGAAGGAGAATTAGGAGGTTCAAAATGGAAAGGTGATATTTGAAACAAAGCCAGGTGTCTTGGAGACTTATGCATGCAGTTATGCATGGGGATCTTCCTTTTTGGGTCAGGGGACAGGAGGAGTATGGTCAATGGCAGAAAGGAAGGAACATATAAATTGGCTGGAAATGCTGGCAGGGTTGTTAGCCATTCAAAGTCTTAGGAGTAATTTGAAGAACAGATTGGTGCTTTTAAAGATGACAGTCAAGAAAACAATACCCTTTGGGTAGCACAATCATATAGCTCTCATACCTGTACAAAAAAAATATATCACCAAAACATAAATAAAGCTGATCCTACAAACCCCAATACCATTCAACTCAATATGGGTCAATTAATCTTTAAGTGATGTATTATACATTCATTAAAACACATTATAGCACATGACGTTATAAAAAAGAATTCCTTCATGTATTTAAAAAAACATTTTAAAACAATTCACATATCAACACTCTTTTTCAAATTACGAAGGGAAATACATGTAATTATATTAAAAAGACTTCTCAATTGGACAAACAATATGGGAGTAGATGCAAGAAAATTATTTCTAGTCAAAAGAACCACACTAGTCTGACATTGATCATTTGCTATACATAGAAACAACTTCTACTATAATTCATTTGGTCTAACAAATGTTCCATAGATCTAGAAAAGGCTTTTTAAACAGACATCAACGCGTTTAGGTGGGCACTGTTATTCAACAGCCACCTTCTTCAGGAAAAGAACAATACCTCCCAATTTCAAATAGTTGTTTGCACTTAATGAAAATGGCTTTTACAAGATCGACAATGTCACAGTGGTTACAAACATAAACAAGTTGGGTGGAAAAAGATCAAAGAAGTTGTCAGAACTGCTGAAAAAGATGTGGCAGTTTTCTTAGGAACACAAATTAGATCTCAGAGCGGAATATCTTCCTGAGGAGCAGAATGTGGTTTCAGATTGGAATTCCAGGAATGTGATGGATTACAGCGACTGAATTGAAAGCAGAGGTTTCTCAGAGCACTGTGAGAATAATGGGTGCTTTGGATATGGATCTATTTGCTTGCAGGCTGACATATAAACTGCCAATGTATGTGAGTTGGAGGCTAAGCCCGGGGGCAATAGCAATAGATGTTTTCCTGCAAGATTGGAGGGGAGAGAAGGGTTATACCTTTCCCCCTTTTTTGATTATACAGAGAGTGCTGGTTCAAGTAAAGCAGCAGTTAGTTTTAGTGACGCCTTTTTGGATTCCTCAGTCTTGGTTCCCGTTGGTGATGGAGTTAGCGGTGGAACAACCATATTTGATAATGACCTTCAAGGGGCTGTTGTCTGTCATAGAAATAGAACAATTTCCTTTCATGGTGTCAGCCTAATAGTCTGGAGCATATCAGGGATTCCAGAGGATGTACACAACGTTCGGAGTCAGCTTCAAGTCTGCTCAATTAATCATGGACTCAAGGGACAAGAAAGAGATATAGAGGAGTTTGGAACGTGTAGTTATGTTGGCGCGTGCAGAGGGGATTAGAACCTGTGGTGCCAGATGATGTAGAAGTAGTTAAATTAAACAGAGTTATTTGAGAAGAAAATGTCTTCAGGGATAGTTAACTGCTACAGGTCAGCTGTAGCAGCAGGGCATTCTTTAGTTCAGGGAGTTTCTGTAGGTAAAAGTCCTTTGGCATGTAGAGTAACGAAAGGGATTCGCTTGAGGAGACCACTTAAAGCAAAGTATCAGACTCTGGGATGTAGATTTAGTGCTATATTTGTTTGAAGGTTGCCCAAGCTACCAGTATCTAGAAGTAAGGGTGATGGATCGGAAATTGGCAACGTTATTATTAAGGCTCCCTGTTTTCCATATTTACTGATTTTCACAGATAAATACAGACCAAAAACATTTATTTTCTTGACTGATTTTATTTTTAAACTAGCACTAGCAACCCGCCCCTACGTTGTCCGGATATGAATTGCTGCCGGCCAGTAGTATATTGTTTTGTAGGATTTCGTTTTGATAGCATTTCTTATCTGTGACAGGCCTGTGAAACTCTCCGATTCACAGTGCACTGCTGATGCACTTAAGAGTGCGCGTTCAGTAGTGTGTGAACTCGAGTTTCCCTACTTTATTTTTCCTTGCAATATTATATAGCGCGAACTCGACAACATGGCATGAGCACAATTTACATTACAGAAGAACACATTCATTTGTGGTAGGCACGGGGAGACAAAGCGATTTGCCTGGAATCACAGGATGTTGAGCTGATGCCGAGATTCGAACGTAGCTCCCCAGCTCTAAAGTTCGCAATTCTAGAACTTGTGGCGGGAGGTGTGCCTAAAAGTGTATGTCGGTGCTGGCCATCATTGAGAGAGACCTGTGCATTTTTCAAATGGGTGGTGAAAAAATATGAGTATGTTGCTGGAGATGTAGGCCGCCGTGCCACCGATGTACTTACCGGGGGGTCATAAGCACCCATTATTCCGCAGCTTTCTTTCAGCATACCATCACCCCGCATACTTTCATTAGGAAAGTACCATGACTCTGCAATGCCATTATAACGCATGGCATTACATTTTATATGCTTTTACCACGCATACATTTACAACGAAATTCGTAGTAAATGCATGAATGGTAAAAGCATGTTTTTTTTTAAATGTTTGGATAAGGTAAGTATGGGTATGGGGTATATGTTTTGGGGTACTGAGGTATATGTTTTGGGGCGTTTGGGTATTTTAAGGGTCATCAGAGCTGAGAGCAACATCATTTCAGTACTACTTCCTGTATAGATGCCCATGTGGCAGAGGTGACAGAGATGATTAACTTCAACAAACAGAGATAGTTGACCAAAAACTCATTTCTCAAGCAGTTTAGCCAGATACGGTATTCAGGAGATGGGGTGAGAAACTGAAAACTCCTCTGGCTCCAAAGTATCTTTATTAAATAAAGCAAAGAAAAATGCCTCTCTCAAATCTAAGATGAGATTACACACGTGAAATTAACTTATATAACATACTAGATTTAAGTGATTTCTAAAGGTAACTAATATGTTTGAGATTGTATTGTAAAGAAATCAGCTAAAACAGCTGAAAGTTCAATGAATGTATGAGAATGGGGTCGTTTTTCATATCTCTATTTTTTATATATATTTTTATTTTCTTGTCAGAATTAAACAAGTCAGGTGTGCAATACAAAAAGGAAGAAATGCAAAAGGGGTAATCGCTATGACATACAATTTTGTGTCCATAGAATTAAGATGCAATAACATATCCAAGTGGGATGGAGTAACACCATGCATAAAAAAATGAAAGAAAAAGTGTAAAGAAAACAGTGAGAAATAAGCTAGGTAGATTGAGGGCAAAATAGGTCACATGATACAGAAAGGAGATAATTAAAACTGCTGCATGCTAATTGAAGATTAGTATTACACATTAATCGCCATGTTCTATCAAATTTCTTAAGCGAGCAGCAAGTGTCCTTTGCTCTTGCCAGAGCCTGTTCAGAGTTGTGTATTTGCCAAATAATCACCCATCATTCAGAAACCTGCAGTGGAATTGATGACACTCAATGTCTAGCGATACAAAGTCGAGCAGAAACAATTAATATACACCCAGAGTCATATTCCATTCTATGTGCCAACATTATCTCCGTGAGATGAACTGTTTTTCACAACCAAGACGTGATGCAATTAATTGAGTCACCCCTTCCAAAAACTCATGGAGAGCAGGTCATGTGACAAACATATGAAGAATGTCAGTTGCATGGCAGCCACGCTTCAGACAGCTAGTTTTGACAGCCTTGCGATTCTTGCATCACCTCATGAATGTCTCCAGCGGGTAATATAATATGCAAATGCTCTAAAATGGCTGCAGTTCTAGATTTACAGAATGCACCGAGTCATCCACCGTCTCCAAGGCCTTATACATTTCTGATGGTAGCACCTTCCTTGAGAGCATTTTACTCCACTTAGCCGCTAAAAGTGGCCATCATCAATCCTTTGCTCACAAAACCCTTGATAGATGGTTCTGATTTACGATTTCCGATTGGCTTTAAACATACATGACATAATATCAGATCCTTTCAGATCGATTGGAACCTTACACCCAGAGTGAATATTGTTCTTCAGATGCAGATATTTAAAAAACAAAAATAATGAGGAAGGTTAAAAGAAGTTTGGAGCCCTGCAAATGAGTTAAATCCATTCACGTTATAAAGCTGGTCAACAGTTTCTACTCATGATCTTAACCAAGCCTTGCAGATGGTATTGTGAATGTATGTCTGCAACATGTGCACCCATGCACAATTGAGGGGTGCAACAGGGTGTCAAAGTGACACCCTGCCACCCTTCTCTGTTTCCCCAATTACCGATTCGGTAATTGATATTCATTCCTATGGGCCTACCTGCCCATAGGAATGAATGGCAATTACCGAATCGGTATTTACCGATTCGGTAATTAAATTGGTAAAATTACCTATATCCCGATTGCCAGTTCTTAAATACCGAATCGGTATGATTCGGTATTTAAGAATCGGTAATCTGGGATTACCTACATCGGGCCCTAAAAATGCTTTTCCTATAGAAACGTGGTCCAAAGTATAACTACTGAGGCAAAGATAAATGCGTAGCCCTCGCATTGCAAAAGTGAGCTCTAATAGATTTGCAAATGCTTTTACTTGTGGTGCTGATATTGGATTTTTGATCAGGGCATATTACTGGTTATGTTAATAGTGCAACTGTGTTCAGCAATATCAAAGATTAGTTTATATCTCATGTAAGTCCGACGATATTAGGTATTGCCACAAACAGTGATTTCACTCCATTCTCAAGTTCCTCGTAATACATGGATACAGTTATACCAAAATATGATATTTATAGGCAGTAACACTGCAAAAGGAGAACTGGTGTAAAATTAAACAAAACGTTCAATCACCATCTCTTGTTCTGTTACCAATAGTGTACAGATTGCTTGACTCTGAGGGGCATACTTAGGCAAAAGAGATGTATGAAGATGATCTACTTTTCATTATTCATCTCAGGTTATAGGTTTGTTTTATTCCTTTCCAATTGCGTGTGCAGGAGTTGCAATATCCCAAAGAAAAAGAAAAGATTGCAGCAGCTGGTAGTGACAGATGCTTTAGCAGCTTGCTAAATTGAGTAATAAAAGGACTCTACCTCAAATGAAAACTTGTCATTTGTTTCCATAGCTAAAATACACACAGACCTACAGTGCTGAATTCAAATTTTAGATTTACAATTACAAATTAAAACACCAGATGGCTTCATAATTAGATCTTTGTCTTCCCCATAAGCCCCTGCCTTGTGAGGATAGGTGTTATAAATAGCAAGAAACCTATTAATAGTCGATGCTGGTGGCTTTGAAATATTCTTGATGAAATAAACTCTTCATAATAAACGGGGAAAGGAAATACCGTGTAAAGTGAGATTGCGAACTGATCCATTTATAATAGGAACGGGAGGAACTCAGATGAATCATCAGGCTGAAAAGAGTGACCCGTAATTTTCGAAACATGCTTGAAATGTAATTGTTTGCTGTTTCAACTTCATATAATCATTTTACAAATTGCCGGACAACTTAAGGTGAAACAAAGCCATATTTCTTGTATGGTAAAGAGTATCTAAAAGAAGGCCATAATATAGAAAATCTGGCCTAATGCTTTCTACACGGCTCACCTGAAATGAACATAACAATTATTGGAAAGCAAACACTCATCAAGAATGGAATTTTGGTAATGAAATACCAGATGTTTATTGCCACCTAACTGGGTGTTTTTCATTGTATCAATCTCAGAAGGGTGAAAGGCTAAGTAGTAGATTAGTCCTCTGAATCATCAAATGTATCAGATTGGAAGTTGGATTGTGAAACACTTTTGACTGGTTCTTTTCCACCTTTTTGCTAGTATGTATGTCAGTGCGGCTATAATTGTTTTCTCCCGCTTCCTGTGTTGTTGTTTACTCAGCAAGAGTAGCCAAGGGCATAAGATGTATATTAAACAGGGTGGGGCTGAGAGGTGAGCTCTACGTTACACTCACAGTAAGGGTTCTGGCTTGTGCGGTGTAAAGAGGCAGCCATAGGTCCTGATGAGGATAGCCAGTTTTAGGCCGAGTGTCTTATCCCTATCTCTTGAAGGTGTGCAGGGAACTTAGAATGGGGCACGGTATCAAAAGCCGCTAGGAGGTCTTGAAGGATACGAATGGCTTTGCCCTCAATGTCAAGAGTGTTCCTTACATGTTCAACCACTTCAAGAAGCAAGGTCTCGGTGCTCAAATGAGGTCGAAAGACAGATTGGCTGGGGTGTAATATTTTATTGTCTTCCAAGTAGTGTGAAAGTTGGCAGTTGACTTCCTTTTCTAGAATCTTCGAGTGGGCAGGGAGAAAGAAGATGGGCATATAATTTACCACTTGCTTGGGATCAGCTGCCATTTTTGTTCAGCATCAGGAGCACTTTCGCCTTTTTCCAACCAGGGGAACAACACCTGTATGAAAGATAACCTAAAGGAGTGCAACTATGGTTGAGAGAAGAGCATGATATCGTGTTTTTCAAATTAAACACAGTCCATCTTTATTGGTGCATGGTTTATTTGGGCTCTTGGTTCCAACATAATTTTACTGGAACAATTGCAAAACGAATTACCCACTGTGTTTCACAAATAGTAATGGAAGCGTGCAATATCTCTGAATAAAACAAAACAATCAATCACTTTGAGCATAGAAATATTGAATTAATCAGTGTGAAGTTTTTTTCATCCCATTGGATATGTATAGAGTATTGCATGGCAAAAAAATAGTTTTCTTTCAAATTCCATTGAGGCAACTACTAGACAACAAACGTCAAGGCAAGTTGTTTTGGTTTAATAGTTTGTAGTCTTTACAGGTGTCATGAATTAAGAAAGAATCCTAAGTCAAACTCACATCCCTGCAGCCTATTTGAGGGTAATGCCTTCCAAAAATGGGAATATTTTGAGTATATGTGAGGGCAATTTATGCTGTATCAACACCATTTATTTCAAATGGACAGGCAACACACCATTGCTGCATGTAGACTTTCATTGTTGAGAAAAACTTTTTTGACGGCCAACGAACAAGATTAAGACCACTGTTAGTTATCAACAGCACCCTTTCTTAATAAGAACCTCATTCAAAGCTTCTCAAAATTCTTGATTTGGGCAGTAACATGTCAGGATTTGACAAGTAAAGCTTGACGGTTGGAGAAACATTATCTAAAAAACAACAGAAACAACTGAGGACCTGGAAGACCTGGAAAGTGTGGAATACCAGTTTATAGAGGCTGCATCTGGAGTTGAGTAAGAGGAGGGCAGAGGGAAATTTGGCCCAATCAGAATAGCAGGCTCTTGAGGGCAACACTTCCTGGACAGCCTAAGAAGTGCAATAGCTGAGCCATGTTGCTTCACAACTTTCTTAGTTGTACAGTTGCAGCCGGCATTAGTTTTTTTACTGTTCCATTCCTGCAATTTAGTTCCTACTCTGTGCCATTTTCATTCTCTTTAATTCTTTCAATACTGTATCCTCAGCCATCCTACTTGTTTTGTCTAACAAATCTTCTCAGAATTCATCGACTCCTGGCAGTTCCTTGACTTTGGCGCATTAGTGCTCCGGAAACCTGCAGGCTTTCCTACTACCACTTGGGGTTGTTATGGGCTCTCATCAGCAGATCATCATGCAGAATTGGACATGGAAGAAAGGGGTTTGAAGCATATATATGACCTATGCCAATATTCACAGAAATATCCAGTGTATATTTCCTATAGCCACTTTACAAGAGTACATTAAAGATGTGTTCTGTAGGTGCTGGATAATCCTTTGAATCTTGTGAGCGACTAGCGGATACTACTCTGTTTCTTTCTCTTTCCCTCTTCCTCAGTCCCAATTTTCCTCTAGTAAATTACATAATTGTAACGGTACACAGCCTCCACCCTATTCATGGTCTCTCCAGTCTGGGGGCCTTGGGGATTATTGTCTGTGTTTCAGTGACCTCACATCCAAAACCATTTCAGTATTGAGACATAACAGAAGGTACTGATTCAGCCAGAAAGGGATGCATGTAGATGTCTAATAACATTCACATGCAGTGTTTTTCTCATCACATATTCACCATGTTAATTTTTGCCCTGGAAATATCCAAAGAATTTAGACTGGACAGTGCAGAAATTGAAACACTAAATACCAGTGTGATTGTGCATTAATTATGGGTCAACTTGGAAGAAGGCAAAATACTGCACTAGGAGCAGCCCGTCCAGGTGAGAGTGGTGGGGCAGGGTTGGGGTGGGGGGGGGGGGGGGGGGTGGAACTCGCATACGACAATGAGGGGAATTTAAATAAATATTTAATTTTCCCTCTTCACCATCTGTCGAGATACCCCCAACCTGCCTCATTACTATTATCTGCATGGGCCGATCCTTGTACTGCACCCTGAAATTACAACAGCACTCAGTATCTGTAGTTCCCTTTGCAGTAATACCTGATTGAAAGTCCTATTGCGTTGTTAACAAAGAACAAGTACTACGTTTGACAAAGCACACAAGAAAATAGAATACAATTTTTTATTCCTGCATCCATCATTGTGAAAATATCACTCATATCCACTAGTAAGTACCTCCTGTATTAACTGCTGCTTTGGGGGAGATCTTTTTGGAATGGTGTGGATGTAAGAACTACAAGCAACATTTCTTGAAGCTATAAAGCAAAAGTATATTTTTGACCTAGCACCAAAGTTTGACCTCAATAAATTTTGAAATTGACCTTCACATTATTTTTAAATACCTCATCCCTAATATTCAGTACTTGAATAGCTGACGGCATTAGTGTTTTCAGAATGACTTGCACAATGATATACATTCAATTACTGTAGATCTCTTTGCATTCATTAATAATACAGACCAGAAATATAGGTGTTCTGCAATGTGTGCACTCTCCTTGGTGTCACAAAAATAATGCATTTTCTAACTGAAGTAGTAAGTAAATGTACAGCATTAGGCAGCATTAATTCATGTACTGTAGTGTAGACTACCTGTTGCACAGCAACATGTATTGGCTAATTTGAATGTAAAAGTATTGTAAATCTTATCACTTTAATCAGTCAATATAGAACATAAAAGCACATATATAAAACACCAACATAAAATACAAATAGTATTCAAACATATATTCAAGCACTGGATTATTTAAAGTGCATAATGGCAATTTCTGTTTTTTAAGTTAAAACATGATTTAAATAGAATAATCAATGTACAATACAGCAAAAACTTGTAAAGAAATATATGAAAGATACATATTGAAGTAAAGCAAATAATCTTCAAGAACAAATTGAACAAAAGGTGCGATGGCATGGCGTTTGCAAAATTTCACATATCATAAAAATCAGAATGTCTACCAACTTCCCATCTACAAGCTAATAGCAATTTGAGAGTTTTATAACCACTTAACCGCGTCGGCAATTCTGCCGCTGTGCGGTGGTTCAGCAGTCGGGCTGCGTTGGCCAGTGGACGTTCACAGCACTACGGAGGTAGTGCTCGCGACGACCATTGGCCGACGAACGCACGCAAGGATTTAATTGGGAGTGGAAGGGAAGGGGGAAACTATCTATAGCAACAAGTTCCAAAAAAGAGGGAAAGTAAAAATAAAAAAGGAGGGCAGTAAATATCTTGATAAAACACAAGAGATACAGTGGGTGATGCGAAGAGATTGAAGGAGGGCAATTAAGGTGAAATAATTTATAATTCATGGAGCTCTGGAAACTTTAACATTTCTCATGTGTCTGGGTGGAGGATTAGAACAAAAGAATGTCAAAGGCAGCCTACGTAGATCTTTCCTAATGGTTATGTGTATTGCGGGTGAATGGGGAGTATTCAATCCATGAGTGCAACAAATCAGGTTTCCATGCTAGAAAATTAATACTGTTATAGTTTTTCCAGTTAGATGCAATGATTTGGATGGCCACAGCCAGAAGAAGATCTACCAACATACCCTTTATATTATCACTGGACCAGACATCAGAGCACACCCGAGAAAGATATAGACAGTGTTCTAAGGGGCAGAAAAAGAAAACAAAAGTAAAGTTTTGCGCCTACCTGCAACCGAAAAAAAGAACAATGAAAGAACTTATGAAGGAAATCTGCATTCAGGGCTTTGCTAGTCCAACAATTATTATTATTCAAAAGTGAAATTTTAAATAAAGAAGGAGTGGGAATATTGTCAGTGGAAAATTCAGGAGCCTTCATGGAATTGCAAAGCGATTGCCAGAGCCTTTCTGGTGATCAAAATTTCCGCAGGAGCAGAAGCTAAACTTCCCAAATCTCCCCAGTAATTGCCAACACTGATTCTGTTCTTTCTTTCTTTTTGTCCAGTGCCAAACATCCACAAGGTGGAAATGAGAATGGGAAGAAAGAGAGACTGCCTTCACATCCTGGTTTAGTGTCAACACGTCTTCCTCTTAAGAACTTATGACCTGTTCTTATTATATTGCTGTTGTGCAACAGAAGAAATATCTTGGCTACCTGCAGACGAAGACAAGAACAAGTTGAACATCCCCTACCTGACTGCTCTAACAAGTTCTAATAACTGTGTAAAACATTCTTACTACTAACTACCTGGACGCTGAATTGGCTTGCCTCTCTCTTGTATCATTTTTTAATTGTATTCTTGTCTTTGTTTTCTATTTTTCTTCTTTAACCAAACTTGCTGAAAACTAAAGTCTTTTCAAAGATTTTCAAACAACAATTTTATCACTCTCACTCTTACTATCCCTTGAGAACCAAGTTTTGAAGTTCCACAGAATCCTGTATTCTTTTCAGGACTCCGAATCTTCTTTCAAAGCTCTTGCTACTTGACTTTATTTTTGAAACTCTTAATCTCAGAATGAATTTCTCTGGTGTACACACTGCTCTGCTCTAAGCGAAGCCTAAAAAACAGCCAGTAAGATGTCTAGAAATCTGACTAATGCTTGAACATGAATGGCTATCTATAGGGTTCGTTTTAGAAGTGTTTCTAAGATGTGCTCAACCAGAAGCACACGAAAATCTGGATGCTCTATTACCGTATCTAGTAGTTTTCAGCTAGACGCTGCAACATAGTATTTATTTTCCTGTCGTTCTTTTAGCATCTTCCAATTCACATGAAACTGACGACAAAACTGGAAGGTTATTTTCTTTGTATTTCTCTGACCTTTACAGACGCTGCAACATTGTTTCTCGAATTTGAAGCCTTATTTGAAAGATTTTCTCTCTGAGTGAACACAAGCCATTGCTCATTCGGAAACAATATCAGTTGAAGCGCACCACTTCACATTCCTCGCACTCAGTTGGAAACCAAGCAACAGTGCGAGGAAAAACAACTAGTATCATTAGCTCAAACAAAATGGCAGCCACCATATTGGATATAAGCGCTTTTAACCAAGTGCAAGAAACACTGAAAAAACCTCTAAAGATGAGGGCGTTTTCTGAGCCAATGTGGATACAGAGCAAGCTTATAAGTCTGATGTCGATTGATGGCATTGAGACCAGATGAGCAGAAGCAAGTAATCGAAATCCTGCCAGTGACTGACAGAGGCCAGTGGAAATATCTAAGACATTTTGGGCCTGATTCATATAAAGGGGAATTCAAAAAGGCATTGATGACTACTATCTTTATGTCTGCACTCGGGCCCGAGTTCCAACCCGAGAGCGGACATAAAGATAGTATTTGTAAATGCTCTATGTGTATAGAAAAATATTGCCTGCGTAAACAGTGAATTTGAAAAGTAAATGCTTATGAGAATAACTGGTTAAAGACTGGGATCTCCATAGAGCTTCAAAGACATTTTTCCATAGCAGGAATGGAGATTAAAGGCGAGGGGGAAATACTGAGACTGCAGACCATTTGCAAAGACTAAAGTGGAGGGGGAGAAATAGAGAATTTTAACAAATTGCAGAAAACTGGGGCTGAAACCTTGCCAAAGAAGGGCTTTGAACATGAATCCCCAATTAACACAATCTAAAGCTTTTTCAGCGTCCAAAGTGGTGGCGATAATAGGGGTCTTGGCCTTGGAGGCAGCGTGAATGATATCTAAAAAGTTGCAGGAATTATCGGAAATGTTATGCCCTTTGACAAATCCAGACTTTGAGATATTCTTGCAATTCGTATTAATAAGAGATATAGGTCTGTAATTCTTACAAGCAGCCGGATTCTTATCTTTCTTTGGAATCTGACATATCATGGTTTCCGAAAAAAGAGTCTACCCCAGAGTCAGAGACAAGAAGATGTTGGATAAGTAACCAGAGTTTGGGTACCAGAAAATTAGAACATTTAGAGTACACTTCATCTGTGAATCCATAAGGCCCTGGGTCCCTTTCATGTGGAATTTCGGAAATGGCTGCACAAATTTTAGCGCAAGAAATTTCTGCCTCCAAATGGGAGAGATCATTATGTGTTGCTTGTAACTTGGGAATTGTACCAAAAAATAAATCCAGGGAGGCCTGAGTGGAAGTTGTATCTTAAATGTATAAATTGGAGTAAAACTAAGCAAAATGGGTCATGACGTCCTTATCTTTGAACAACTGATTACCAGAGGCATCCTGTAAGACTTACATTTTTGACTGTTGTTTCATAACTTTTAAATAGTTGGCTAACTATATACCTACCATTTTGGAAACACCATAGTACTTAGCATCAATTTTTAGAAAAGCACTACTAGCAATATTTGGAGCTGTTGCCCTGGATGAGACAATCTGGAACATCTCTGTCGATGAGGAATAGTATTCATGTTCCAGCTTCTTGATATTTTGTAAAAGAGTTGATTGTTCTTTGGCAGTGGCCTTACTTTTGGGGATAGATAATTAATAGTGAATCTACATGCAGTAGCTTTCAAAGAATCCCAGACATGGTGGAACTTGACTTTAGGTCTGATATTAATATAATAAAACTCAGTGGTGAAACGCTCCAAGCCCTTGATAAACTACTGATCATGTCGTGACCAAACATTAAAGCTCCACCTACTTGAGCGAGTAAAGGAATGGGTGCACTCAAGACTTATGATTGCTGAGGCGTGTTCCAAGATAAGGATGGAACCTAGTACAGCTTGGGTCAGTTCTTGTTAGGGAATGTTATCAAGAAAAATATAATCTGTTCTAAAGAGTGGTGGGTAGGGAAAAAAAGAATACTCAAGAAGAATTTGCTTATGGAGGTGCCAGGAATCAACCAAACCTATATCTGAGACTGCTCTGTGGAAGGCGTTTTGCATATTGTTGAGGATGTTTTTCCTATCTAGAAAAAGGTCAAACAATTGGTTACAATCTCCACCCAACACAAGGTTAACATTCGTAACCAACATTAATTTACTTGAAGAAGAGTCCCAAAAGTGGGTGTCTATACCAAAAGGGCCATAAACATTGAAGAAGCAGTATGGGCACCCATTAAACGTTATGTCTAAGTGGAACCATCTACCTTCATTGTTTAAAATGTTAACAAATGACATTTTATAAAATAGCATACTACATTTTTTATGATGAAAGTAGTTGAACAATAAACATAGCCGACCCATCATTTTCAAGCATATGAATAACATTTTCAGAAAGGTGGGTTTCTTGTATCATAGCAACATAACAAGAGAGTTCAGAAAGATGCTTTAAGACTCTTTATCTCTAAATAGGAATTCAAAGTCCTTTGGCATTCCACAAAACAATTCTAAATATGTTCCTTTAAATATCCATAAAAATAAAATAAAATAATAATCTCTTCACATATAGAGTTACCATACAATATAGTGGTTTATAGACAAACTTAACCATATGGAACATGTAAAAAGTAATAAGGTAAGAGGGGAAAAGGAGAAAAGGAAAAAAGGATAACAAGTGAAAAGGAGGATAAATTGGAAAAGAAGCATAGAAGAGCACCATGAAGGATGAACCGACCGGACACTCAGTCTGGTATACATGAAATTAGAAAAGAAAAGTGAGCGATTGGAGATGAGAGGGGACAAGGTATCAAGATAAAAATGGATAGAAGAACATGGACTGAGGAAAATAAAAAGGAAAATACCTAAAGAAAAAAGGGAAGTCTTACCCATTCAAAGAGGAAGGCTTGGGATGTACATTCAAATAAACGGACATTGGACAACATCTGGAGAATGTATGTCAAAAATAACAAACAAGGGACCTGAGAGAGAGAGGGAGCCACTATATTAGATGATAAAACAGATGCATTGATACAAAAATACATGACTGTTTACATACGATAGACAATAAACTGTGAAAACAACATGTAATAGGAGCTCATGAGCCACCCAGGTCCAGAGCCTGTCTCTTATGAAGGTGAATGAACTCTTTAAGTTGGGCTGGAGAATTGAAAGAAGTAGTCTTATTCTTAAGGGTGGCCTGGATGGATAAGGCCATATCTTGCATTCATATCTCATACTGAGGGCCAAGAAAATCCTGACCTCAAGCAGCTGCACCACGGGAAACATCCTGTGAGAGAAATATCCTATATCGAGACCAAATCATCAGTTTTCTTGGGGTGGAAAAGTCTTACATTATGTCAGTGTCCTGAAAGAAGAGAATGATTATTCCTTGTGGTTTGGGGCAACATTTGAGCTTGTGATATTGGGTCCAAGACGGTGGTCTCTCTGGATATTGAGGGAAGTAGCACTAGTGATACCCATGAGTTTAGGTAAATTCTCTTGTATAAAGGCCATCATGTCTCTCCCTTTAGCTATTTCAACTTTCTAAATCTTATGTTTGTCTCTTCAGGGTGTCAATCTACTTAGCCTTAGTGTCTACCTTGAGAGCAGCATTCCAGGATTCAACAACATTGAGCTCTATATCCAAAACCCTAGACTCTAGACAAGATATTTTATCTTCTAACCATTGAAGGGTAGCCTTGCTGTCCATCAAGAAGTGTTTCAACATGTTTAGCTTGTTGATTGAATCTTCTATTTTGACTGGGAGGGGAGATTTCCTGGGAGAAGTAGGGTCTTCCTTAAACCATTTATTGCCACCACAAGAGTTTTCCGTATGTGAAGCGGAAGTGCAACTGATGAGAAAGCGATTATTCAGAGGAGGACAGCCTCCCTCTGCCAAATTGAGGGTGGAGCAAGTTGTCTGAATAGAGGAGCAACAATTAATGGGAAAGTAAGGGAGAGTGGAAATTGATAAGGCCATCAAACCAACATGGCCAAAAAATAGGTCAGAGTCTATCGAGGAGATAATAGTATATCAGATGGGATAGCTGCATCCCATCTGGGAAGTGGAAGAGCAAGGAAATCCTGAAGATAAAGGATGAAACATGTACTGTGCACTAAAACGTTATAGTGCAAAAGGCTGAGGCATAATGGAAAAAAGAAAGAGATGTTTCTGCCCACCAGCAATGAAAATACTTCAATTATATCTCATTTATGATGCAACTTGTAGCTGAAAAATGTGGTTGCATTAAAAGATTTGCTGAAATGAGACATATGTACGTACATTCTTCAATGAAAATACTGTCCCATCTGCAGCTCCTATATTTCACTGTCAGTTTAGAAAATGTTTAGAGATGTAGACCATCTGGCACTAAAGTCAACGGATGACAATCATTGAACAAATGCAGCTCAGAAACCTTTGCATCACTGGCTATGTGTGGGGATTGTATTTTGATGGTGTTTGCCCATTGGAGGTCTTAACTATTTATTTTGTGGTATTCTTTGTATTTGATCATTGCACTCACAGCAAGCATTTATAAAGAGCTTTTAAACAGGTAAAATATTCTTCTCACATAGATGAACACAGCAAACACCCTCTGTAGTTGGAAGAGGGAAGCCTGCTGAGAAAAGCCTTTTATTGAAAAATGCAAGAAATGACAAGTGATGAAAAAACCCTGAAAGTGGAGAGTGACGCGCTAAAATGTCAGTCAGCGGTAAAATGGCAGGAAATGCAGACTATCACCTGCTGATGATAGGGGATTCGAAAACTGAATAAAATTGAGACGGGAATCGTATTGCTCCAAATAAACTCACCGCCAAATACCCCAAGAAATGGGCTGCAGCTTGCAGCCATGGAAGAAAAACAGGGGCATCTCCAGTTGGCGCCCTAGGCATAAAAAGAGGACTGGAATTGGGATGCTGGCGGTCATCTTGCATTTGCGCCAAACAGGTGCCTCCATATTGGTAATTTCGAAACACAGCTTATGTGATGTTGGCACCATACACTCAGACAGACTCCCTCAACTTGTAACTGGCACCGAAAACTTCAAATGAGGATCCGCTAAGTTAGCGAGAGTATTCAAGGCCACCCTTTCTTCTGTAAGCTGATATTCGGCTTAAGCCATAAGGTGTATCAACATTAGAGCATTCCATTCAAAGGCTTCAGTCAGAAAAAATGCCTGAAAGTTAAAAACAGCCCTGTTAAAATATGCTCCCAAAATCTTTCCAGCCCTAAAGAGTTCAATTCTTTTTTTTGACTGAGCAACTGGAGTTTTCTGAACTTATCCACCTTCACCACATCTTGTAGAGCTTCTGCATAGTTGACTAATTCGGGAAAGGTTCTCAACCTCCTCTAAAACAGCAGTGGTCTTAGCCTTGCTTTGCCTGAAATATAATTTTTTCCCCATGTCAAGATTGAGGAGATACATCGGACCACTAACAGGGAGGGAAACAAGAGTTCTTAAATATTTGTCTTTTGATTTTGTCATGTCTGCTAAATTATGGCAGCCCCAGATTTCTGAACCATACAATGCGGCACCAGCAGCTTTTGAATCGTATACATGCAGTGCTGGTGCAGCCAGTTTACTCTGAGGCATGGTGTTCCCTCAAGATGACACCTACTGTTTGTGTATGATTTTGGGTCACTTTATCTACATGTTTTTTCAAGACACCCCCATCGTTAGCTTGACTCCTAAGTAGTTGAAGGTGTCTACTTTTTCCAGTTCTACTCTCCCCAGGGTCATCCTCCCTCTATAATATTTATGCTGGTTAATAGACTTGTATTTTATCTTGGCTACATTTATCTCTATTACACATTTGTGGCAAAAAGCTTCAAAGCAATTAAGTAGGCAACGCAGGTGACTAGGTGTTTGTGACACCAATGAAGAGTCATCTGCAAAGAGGAAAGTCGATATTTTATCCTTGGCCAGGGAGGGGGCATCAACTGGAATGGCAGAAAGATAGTGCACAACTTTATTCAGTTATAAAGAAAACAAAGTGGTGGCAAGTACTGAGCCCATTCTAGCACCCTTTTCAACTGGGATTGGATCTGTAAGCTCAACCTAGTCTCCCCATTGGATTCTACAATAATTGCCCTCACGGATTAATACTAGGACCTAAAAGAGGTGTGGGGTCATCCCTATCACCTCAAGTACTTGCCATACCCTCTGTTGTGGCATTAAACCAGAGGCTGGTTTTCGGTCGACAAAGGGTACACATAAGCGGCCCTTGCTGATTAACACTGGTTACCAGTATAGAAGCAGGACACGAAACACCTACTCTACCATGCTTATCTTTTCTTTAAACCCTGCTTGGTATGAGAAAAGTATATTTTCTTCTGTAAACAAGCCTTGGATTTTTTCCAATACCACTCAACAAAGCATCTTCAAAAAGTCCTTCTGTATTGAGCCTATTATACTTACTGGTCTGTAGTATATGGGTATCTTGCAGTCTCCCTTTTTATAGATAGGAATCATTTCCACTTCTCCTCAAGGACTAGGGATGAGTGCCCCCTTTATAATAGCATTGATCAGCATTACAATGTATTCAGCTCAGTTTGGAATTTCATATGTGAAAATGCTGCATGGTATGCCATCTGACCCTGGTGTTTTCCCCTAAACAATGGCTTGCATTGTGTGTTCTACTTTACACAATGAACATTCAGTTTGCTTAGTGGCAAATTGTTAGAGATGTACTGTACTTATTGATCTTGGGTGCGTGTTTCATCTGTAAATATTGCGGCAAACTGTTTTGTCCAATCGAGGGGCAAGATGTAATTTGCTGTAAATTGCTGGTTGCGGTGCTGCTCCATTCCCGCCCCAAGTTACCAGAGACCAGAATTTCCGATAATCATTCTTGATTGTTCTAGGAGATCATGCCACCTTTTCTTCTCTCATTCCCATTTAGCATTCTGCTGTATTTGGTTTCACGCCTTGCTTAGAGCAGTTATATGACCTAGGTCTTTTTTTCCTAATCACCAACATTAATTGGCTTCTTGCCTTTTTGCACTCCTTATTGGACCACATGTTGGTTTTAGGAACCTTATTTCCTTTGTGTGTGATTGTTACACAGAAGTAAGAATTCAAGAGCTCAAAAAAAGATTTCTATTCCTAGTTAATGAATGTGTAGAGTGCATGGTTGCCTGAGGGTTTCCCTGCGCTAATAGGAATAATGACAGTGACAAGCTGAGCCAACGCCCAATAAATGTGGAAAAAGCCAGGTTTTCTCATTTTTCCTGAAGGCCAATTCATGAGGGGTGGCTTGATTTTCCAGTGGGAGGGCATTCCACAGCCTAGGTATCAGATGGGTGATAGATCTGCCACCCCATCTAGCTCTTTTAACTCTAGTTGTCTTGAGGAGATGTTGGTGGGCGGATCTAAGATGCCTGGAAGGAATGTACCTGGACATAAGGTTCCTCAGTTTTTGGTTCAGAGTTGTTAATAGCCTTACGACCTATGCAAAGAGTTTTAAATTCCAGTCTGGCCTTAATAGGCGCTTGCAGCCTCATGGTGACATAATTAGGTGAACCCAGATAGAGGGAATTTACATAGTTCAAACGCGAGATGAGGAGGGATTGTATCACCATTTTCCTCAGGTGCTTCGGGTTTATATCAATGATTTTCCTTACCTTCTTAAGAAGTGAGAAACATAACCCTGAGTGTTTCCTGGATTGACAATCTAGTGTCAGCGGGTCCTCCAGCCAAATACCCAGGTTTTTAATGGCGGATTAGGCAATGGGAGAATCTCCCATGCATTTGGACCAGTGTATCAGAGGTGAGTGGATACCCGGATCTCCGAGCAACATGAGCTCCGTCTTCCCCCCCAGTCAGCTTCAGGCATCTGTTTTACATCCAACTCACCAGTCTCTCCAGACAGATAGGTGGTTGGTTGTTTTTAATTTCAGGACCATTACAAGGGACACCACTATCTGGGTGTCATCGGCATATGACACTACTGATATTCCAAATTCCTGTACACCTCGGACAACTGACAGACATAGAAGGCGCAGTCCCCTTCCAACACCTGGAAAGATCTATTATCCAAGAAGGAAGCGAGCCACTCTGAGGCTCACTTTTAAAATGGTATGATCCACATTGTCAAAGGCAGCACCTTGTTGGAAAAAAAGGCTGCAATGTCATTGCATCTTTTAATGGAAGTAAGCGGGGCATTTATATTTTCGTGTGGGTTAGACAGGGTTTTTACTACCTTGAACAATTCCTTAAGGGAGATTAATGCCCAGGCAATTTTTTCTCCATAGAATTTGGATTGGGCTGTCTTCATTTCATTATGGTATGATCGGATTAACAACTTGTAGTCAGATTTGAGAGAGGGGTCAACATTTTTCCTCCAGCCTCTCTCTATTTGTTTGGATTGTGTTTTTTAGTGCCAGAAGCTGCTCTTTGTACCATGGAGTGATTTAAGAGAGAGGTTTGCTATTAAAGGTTCTTTTAGTTGCACAGATATTGGTGGATTGGGTAATCCAGTGTTCCCACTGCTGGTGTTTGTCTTCTAGGTTCCCCGAGAGGATGGGCAAATTTTCCTTGATTGTGGTTTTCATGGTTTAAGGTCCACTTTAGACAAACTCCTATAGTAATGCTCTGACCTAGAGGTGTTTGCACTTGCTGAGCCCTAGGTAAAGTGAACGTAATTAACCAATGATCTGACCAGGAAATGGCAGGGGTTTAGAAACTATGAGTTGTGTGGATCATTAGAGAAAATAAGATCCAAAGTATGGCTTTTCTCGTGGGTAGGTAGAGTTACAAGTTGGGCAAATTGCAAAGCTCCCATATCGCCCAGCGTCTGTCTAATATGATTGGAGTCATGATTGGCTGCATGAAGATTAAAATCACCAAAGATTGTCATTCGGGTCTTCTCTATTGTGAGACGAGGTAGTTGCTTGGGCAGTGCCTCTAAAAATCTGCTACAAGTGCATGAGGGCCTGTAGATCAGTACTCTTGCGAATGCATGGTTAGTAGATAAGGCTATACTGAAGTCACCACTTTCACAATCTGGAAACATTAAGTTGGATAAAGTGCAGTTATATGCATCTTTGTAAATGACCGCAACACCACCCCCGATTCTATCTGTATGGGTCTGTCTTTCTAGCTGATAGCCCGGGGGAAGGGCAAGATGGATATCAGGGCCTGAGCTAGTGTTAAGCCAGGTTTCAGTTACAAACAATAAGTCTAGAGACACTTCCTCCAGAGTGACTCTGATATCAGATAGATGTTTTACAATAGAACGAGCATTTATCAGTCCCATCGACCAGCTACCTTCTTTATCTGTATTGACCCGCACTTGGCTTGTCAAGCATGTATTAATGGTGGTCTTATTACCGCAAGTCAGGCAGGAAACCATGGAATTGTCTATTCCTACCTGGGGTGCACAGGGTTGATTTGGATGGGGCCTAATTTCTAGTTGCTGCTCTCTAGAGGATTTGTAGGTACCTGGTATATATGGACCAGAATTTCTGGCCCTTGGTCCCAGTCGGGCGCAGACGGGTGCAGATGGGCTTGCCTTTGGCGCACCTCTGGTGCGCCCGCTTTGCGCATGCCCCGGATTGCACATTTAATTGAGAGGTGGAGACGGCAACTAGACTGCCGACTTCCAACCTCAACCAAAACTCTATGGTAAGTCGAGTCCAACTCGTACTCTATGATTCCTGCAAGGGGAGGGGCAGGATCCCTTACAAGGTTAGCAGAATTTGAGTTACAGTGCAAAACAGATTCAGAAAATTTCAAATTCATACATGCTAAAAATTATTTTGTTAAAAGGGAGTGCACCCGAGTAAAAGCCAATACAAGTAAAAAATGTATTCACAAGTTACAGAAAATGTAAATAAAGGGTGAACTGGATGCAGGGCAAAGCTTCACTGTCTGTGCTCTTACCTTAGCGCCCGGCCTGGATTGCACATTTAAATGAGAGGTGGAGTCGGCAACTCGTCCGCCGACCTCCAACCTCAACCAAAACTCTATGGTAAGCGAGTCCCACCCACACTCTATCATTCCTGCAAGGGGAGGAGCAGGATCCCTTACAAGGTGAACAGAATTCGAGTTACAGTGTAAAACAGATTCAGAACAGATACAAATCCATTCAGGCTAAAAACGATTTTGTTCACAGGGAGTGAGCCTGAGTAAAAGCCAATACAAGTAAATACAGTATTCACAATTTACAAACAATTAAAATAAAGGGTGATTTTTATGCGTAAAAGCTTGTCGCCTTCCAGCATACTTACTTTTTTAGCCATTGCTGCTTCTAGTTTTCCGAGGGTGCTACCTAGATCAGAGCCTATGGACGGCAAAAAAACTCTTTAAGGGGCACATGCAGCAAGAAAAGTAATTGCGAGTAATTAATAGTGATTTTTAGGGAATCGCTATTTTGGAGTCGCAATTGCTTATGCATGTAGGTTTCGCAAAAATAATAGAGATTCCTACACATTCCCTAATAGCGAATTGCAAAATGCGATTCACTATAAGGGAATGCTTTCCTATTCATTCCTATGGGCCTAGTGGTGTATCTCCGCTTCACACCACATCCATCACAACTCCAACACCGTACTCAGGCCGCCACGCAGCCATGCCTCCCAGCTCCAATTTATGGACTGCGGGCCGCGTCATGCCCCCTTCATACCATTGCCTTCATTTTTAACTACGAGTTGCATTAAAAAACAGGAGAAAATTAACTAAGGACTCTGATTCTTAGAGAAGAGACCCTAAACAACCACTACAAACTACACACAATGCATAACTAGGCTTTTCAAAGTTGCCCAACAACATGCTTCACTAACAGCTGAGCCCTACGACTGTTGACAGATAGATAGGATTTCCTCAGATTTCCTCGCTCCTGGCTACCATTAATCATCATTTTGCCTCATAATTAGCAAATCCTTGGCTCCATCCATTATTTCATTTTTTAGTTACTTGACATTTATTATATTAAATATATTAATAAATACCCCTTACCCTATTTAACCTCATTTTAAACCTGGGATATTTTCCCTTCTTTCTACACAAATTTAGCCTACCTGCTGGTCCTTTTACCAACATCCCATCATGTCTGATGTTGAGTCCGATGACTCTCAGACCCAGATACCCACTGCTAATACAAATGAGGAGTTAATATAGAAAATAATACATAGGGAGTTACATTCATGCAAGAGGGAGACCAGTAGTAAAATTGTTGCTGGTAAGAGATCCCTTTCTGACCCCACTATCCCCCTTGTTTTCCATGGAGGGCACTCTGGTGATCTAAACAAAATTGGGTGTAAAAAAATGCGGAAATGCAACCATTTTAAAAACGAATGCACTAAGGGAGGACCAAGCACCTCGGACATATTGAGAGGTCTACGCGTCTCAACAACTGAAGGAGGACAAAGCTCCTCAATTAATACAGGAGGCCTACGTGCCCCAAAAAGACACGTGTCCACAATGGCATATCTCATTTGGATGTCCTAAGCAGCTCACAATATCAAACTGTTATGGATCCCCTCTTACTCAACGAAGTGAATACTTCCAATGAGTCCCTAGATGAATACATTCTGGACCTTGACCAGATTGACGACGATATTGATCTTGACCTCTCAGATGAGGAACTTCCCTCCTCTTCTAAGCAAATTATTTTTGATCTCCTTGGCTGGGAAATGTTCTCCCAGGACAACTTATGACATCCTAGGCGCTCCCAATGGTGGCCACAAAAACACGTTGCAAAGTTTATTAAAAGGTGGGTCAAGAATCCCCTGGAAAAAGAGACAAGAAATATCCTGAAGACAGAATGCCCTCCGCCTATCATACAAGAGAAATACTGACTAACACCTAACTTGGACCCTGAACTCATCAAGTTAATATTCAAAATTGGCAGGGATCCCAGGAAAGGTATGGAACGGTCTCTCAAAAACTGTCAAGACCGCATGCTTGACATGTTCGGCCCATTGTGCGGAATGATCGACTTAATCGAAGAGAGCTACATTTATGGTTCACAACCCAACATCGACCTCTTACGAGCATGGAGCCAAAGGACACTAATCCTCCTTAGTAACGCGCCCTTAAATACCAAGGGAAGGAATGTGATTTTGTCTAAAATTGATCACAAGCTCTGCGACATGTCCAAATAGAATCCTCATCCAACCCCAATGGCCTCCTCTTGGGGAGGATATGATCAAAGGTTTGGGAAAATATGCAGCAACCCTTATGGCCCTAGATAAAGTGCAAGCCAACATGGGCAGAGTCTTTAACCCAAGTGTTTTTGGCAAGGCTGGCAGAAGGGATCGTTCTGCCGGCCGCTTCTTCCAAAGACCCTTCTCAAGACAAAGAGGTTTTGGTCGCCCGTTTCAGCCCAACACTTAATTCTTCCATCAAGGAGGTCGGTCTTCCCGCTCCAGAGGCTTCAGGACCAGAGGCACCACCCCCTCCAACTCCTCAAGTAAGTACCCTTCCTCCTCATGCTTCCTCTTTAGCACAGAGAGTAGGGGGTCGCCTAAAACTTTTAATACGCGTTTGGAAATCAACCTCACACAATCCTTGGGTTTTAGAGACTGTTCAGGGTTTCAGAATAGATTTCATGGAAAAAACTACTCGGGTTTCAACTCCCAGAGTGTTAAACCTGACACTAGAGCAACAATCTATTGTGGTAAAGGAGGTAAATTCAATGTTGATGAAGAGCGCAATTGTAGACGTCCCTTGGGAACGCAAGAATTTCCTGAGAAATATTTTTCTAGTGGAAAAAAAGACAAGGAGTGGAGACCAATTATAAATCTTTGAGAACTGAACAAGTATCTCACCTACATGCTCTTAGAAAAAGACTGGCTAGTTAAACTAGATTTAAAAGACACCTATTTCATGATTCCAATGGCAGAGGAATCACAATGCTTCCTTCAATTTGCTTGGAACAACCACCTATATCAGTTCCAAGCTCTTCCCTTTGGTCTATCTTTGGCCTCCTGGTGTTTCACCAAAGTAAGAAAGGCCATTACCACGGTTCTGAGAGAAAGGGGTGTACGCCTCATAATCTATTTAGACAACATACTGATCATGTCTCAAGACCATTCTCAAATTCTGAAGACTTGAAATTTATTATGGATCTAACAGAGAGTGCAGGTTTTATTATAAACAATGAGAAATCCATCATGACTCCCTCAAGGGCTCTAGAGTTTCTGGGCTTTACAGTAGTCTCCATGAAGTCTATGCTCTTACTTCCCACAAAGAAGATATCCAAGATTCGGAAAGAGATACATCATGTTCTGAAGTTAGAGCTCCTAACCTTAAGGGAACTAGCCATACTTGCAGGCCTCCTTTCATCATCTATCCAAGCTATCTTTCTGGGCCCTCTACATTACCAAGCCCTTCAAAGACTCAAGGGCAGGGCCCTCCGTTCGGCCCTTGGTACTGAGACAATATTCACTTAGACACAGAGGCCAAGACGGAACTGACTTGGAGTTAGAGAATCTAGATGCATGTAACGGCCATTTTTGGTTCTTCCCCGGATTATGTACTGAAATTGGATGCCAGCTTTCATGGATGGGGTACTTGTTTTCAAAACCAGAACACTGGAGGTTTATGGTCCAATTCGGAGAGTCTGCACCACATAAACATTCTAGAGTTAACCACTGGGCTTTATGCCCTTATGAGTTTCAAGCAATCCCTTCAGGGGAAGTTGGTTTTCCTCAAGATGGGCAACATGCCAGCTGTCGCCTATATAAATCGCAGAGGGGGCACAAAGTCAGCAGACCTCTCCAACCTCGCCACAAACTGTAGATGTTCTGCCTCGAACCCCAAATTTTGCTAAGAGCAGAATACCTTCCGGGCCTAAAGAATGTCTGTGCAGATTGGAAGTCAAGGTTTCTTGTAGATCACACTGATTGGAAATTAAACGTAAATCAATCAGTCAATCAGGACATTTGTTAAGCGCGCTACATACCCATGAGGGTCTCAAGGCGCTGGGGGGGGTGCTGCTATTGATCAAAGAGCCAGGTCTTGAGAAGTCTTCTGAAGGCCAGTAGGTCTTGGGTCTGTCGTAGGTTGGTGGGGAGGGTGTTCCAGGTATTGGGGGCAAGGTGGGAGGAGGATCTGCCGAAGGCGGTCGTTCTTTGGATGCGTGGGACTGTGGCAAGGGCAAGGCGGGCGGAGTGGAGCGTGCGAGTAGGGGTGTAGAAGCTAAGTTGTCTGTTGAGGTACATTAGCCCAGCGTTGTGGAGGGCCTTGTGTGTGCTGATGAAGAGCTTGAAGGTTATCCTCTTGCTGACAGGGAGCCAGTGTAGGTCTCTCAGGTGGGATGTGATGTGGCTGCGGCAGGGGATGTTGAGGATCAGTCGTGCCGAGGCATTCTGGATGCGTTGCAGCCGTCTCTGGAGCTTGGTTGATGTTCCTGCGTAGAGGGCGTTTCCGTAGTCCATCCTGCTGGTGACGAGGGCCTTTTCTTGTATCAGTGGGGATCCTCTTGAAGATCCTGTGGAGCATTCAGAAGGTGATGAAGAGTTTGGACCATCTTTGGGGTCCCTCTCCTCTTCGCGAGAAGACTCACGTCCCAACTTCCCAGATACTTCAGCTAGATGCCAGACCCAGGTGCTCTGGCAGTGAACGCCTTTCTCCAGCATTGATAAGACATTCAGGGATACACCTTTCCTCCCTTTGCGATAATCCAACGCGTCCTTCAGAAGTTGAGGATAGAACGATCTTCAATAGTTCTAGAAACTCTGTTTTGCCGTCCCAAGCCTGGTTCCCAATGACTTTGGAATTAGCTTACAAAATACCCTTTCTACTTCCAGCTTCACCAGGCATCCTAAGAGACATAGACGGTTTGGATCACCCATTTCTTCTGAACGGAACTTTGAGCCTTCTTGCCTGGAAAGTGTCAGATGAGCCAATGACATCTCTGGGCTTTCGGCACAGGCTTCTTCTCTCCTCCAAGAATCTTGGGCCCCCCGTACACACTATAAATACAACAGAATCTGGAAAAGAGGGGGTTGTTGGTGCCTGGAAAGGAACCTGGATTCCATGGAGGCTCCTATTGTGCATGTAGCCAATTTTCTTGTTGAACAATTTGAACGAGATCTTTCATATAGGTCAATTAACTGTTATAGATCTGCCATTTCTGCGGGTCACTCCCTTTTAAATGGTAGATCTATTGGGAAAAATCCTATAATTTGCAGAATTATGAAAGAGTATCAGGCTCAAAAGACTTCAAAACCCTAAATATGACACCCTTTGGGACCATAAATTGCTACATGATCTGTTTTGTAACTGGCCGAGTAATAACTTGTTAGATAATAAGAGACTCTCCATTAAACCAGCATCTCTTCTTTGTCTAATATACTGCCGTAGAATTTTGGACATTAAAGCGTTGGAAATATCCAACAGATCATATGATGCCTTTGGCTTCAGATTTGAAATTATCAAGAGAACTAAAATAATGTTTGATATGATTTATTACCCTAGGTTTGACGCTTGTAAAAAATGATGCTTTGTGGACTGAATGAAGGAATATGATTCAAGGATGGACCCTCGTCGCACAGCTGGGGCAAACCAACTCCTTATATCCTTTGTTAAGCCCTTCAACCCTCTCTCTTCCTCTTCCATAGCTAGATGGGGAGAACATTTACCCACCAGGGGGTCAAATAAAATCTCCTTTGAGGAGGAGGGGAGTTCCTACTCTGAGAGATCAAGGTCTATACCATCATCAATTTGATCTAAGTCCAAATTGTATTAATCTAAGGACTCATTCGAAGTATCATTAGGTAAGAGGGGATCAGTATAAGGACTTTGATATCGTGAGCCACTTAGGGCATCCAAATGAGATGTGCCGTTATATATATGCATGTAGTCTTTTTGGGGCGCGTAGGCCTCGGGTATTATTTAAGGAGCTTAGTCCTCCTTCAGTTGTTGAGGGTCGTAGACCTCCTAATATGTTCGAGGTGCTTGGACCTCCCATAGTGCTCTCATTTTGTAAATTGTTGCATTCCCTAATTTTTTTAACCCCACTTTTGTTTAGATCAGCAGAGTGCCCTCCGTGGTGAGCAGAGGGTTTACTGGGGTCAGAAAGAGTTCTCTTATCGGCAAAAATGTAACTTATGGTCTCCCTCATGCAGGAATGTAATTCCTTATTAATTATTTTCTTAATAAGCTACTCATTGGTATTAGGAGTGGGTACCTGGGTATGAGAGTAATCAGACTCAACAACATCAGACATGATGGGATGTTGGTAAAAGGACCAGCAGGTAGGCTAAAGTTATAGAGAAAGGAAGGAAAGTAGCCCACGTTTAAAATGGGGTTAAATAGGATAAGGTTTATTAATTAATATATTTGATATATTACATGTCAAGCAATTAAAAAATTAAATATTAGATGGAGCCAAAGATTTGCTAATTTTGAGTCAAAATGATGAATAATGGTAGCCAGGAGCGAGGAAAACCGAGGAAATCCTATCTAGCTGTCAACTGTCGTAGGGATCATCTGTTAGTGAAGCATGTTGCTTGGCAACTTTGAAAAGCCTAGTTATGCAATCCACACATCCTTTGCTAGACAGCATGGAAAATTATCCAAAAGCATTTCTTCCCAATAGGACAACACATGAAAGCAGAGAGGATTGTGATCACTTCAGAACCTTTCCTCAGCAACCATGTCCTCTTTGTATTTCAAAACCTCAGAGCAAACAATACATAATCACTACGATTCTCTTGATTATGTTTATTGTTGTAGTTGCCCCCGTTGTATATGTTGTTGTTCTGCCATCCACTATCCCAAGCCCACGCTCCTGTGTAGGAGCCTTCAACTGTAGAGCAGTGTTGGTCCATTTATTTACTAGGGGTAAATCAAGTCGGGGAATTGTCCATTGTTCATCTTCTTTGCTAGTCAAATTGGCATCTTCCCTTCAAAATAAGTATTGAAATCCCCTGCTAATAATATATGTGCGATGTAGCTCCTTTTATCCCAGTAATTATGTAGGGATTCCATGTTTTTTTTATAGTTTCTGATGGTTTACTTCCCTGGACTCCTCAGGCATAGATTTTGTATATTTCCAAATCAGGATCCTGGGTGAATTTATCTGCAACCCCAGTATATCCAGGGAATCAATTTTCAAACTTGGGATTGTACAGTTAAGTGATGTTCGTACCCATATTGTTAACTCCTCTGAAGGCTATCCGCAATGAGTTGCTTTTGCTGGAACATAATAGTTTGTTTAAGCCGCCCTAAGCCTTGGGTCAGTATACCAGGTATCCTGGAATAGGCAGATGCCATATTTATCAATAAAGTTGTTCCACTCAGTAAATTCAATTTGGATTTTAACCCTCACATATTCCAGGACACTATGAAGCCCTTATCACACTTGTTACTGATTGAGTTTCTGCAAGCATCACTAGGCAGTGCAGAGTTGTTTGGAGTATTAAAGAGAATGCGTTTTTTTACTTTTTGCATCCTCTGCTGCTCAAGTTCTCTTGGTCTATATTCAGAACCAGTTAAGGCTCAATCATTATTTGAGTTGGGATTTAGAACTGACTGGTGATGCGAGCGTGCCTACCGAAAGTCTTAAAATTTGGATTTTTCTCAACTTTACTACTACTAAACTGAAAAAAATCGAATTTTAATACTTTCAGTATTCACAGAAGGCATTTAGGATGTCCTAAAGTTAGGAGTCCTAACTTTACTACTACTAAATTGCGAAAAATCCGAATTTTAAGAATTTCGGTATTCACAGAAGGCATTTAGGAGACCTAACTTTGCTACTCCTAAACTGAGAAAAATCCTAACTTTAGGACTTTTGGTATTCACAGAAGGCATTTAGGAGTCCTAAAGTTAGGACTCCTAACTTTTGTGAATACCGAAATGAGTAAGTGTCTTCTGTGAATACCAAAATGAGTAAGTGCCTTCTGTGAATACGAAAATGGTAGTATGTTTAGGATTTTGTCTTAAGTTAGTTCTGTGAATCGGGCCCGTAGTTTCTGTCTAAGTGCATCTACAAGCTTCGGGAAGTGCTGCTCACATTCATGCCTACCCCTCTGTACTTAAATTGCATTTTTGAGCCTCTTGGGAGACTAGTTTGTAGATTGAGTACTACCAGCTGTCTGCTGTCTTTCTGCCATTTAGGATTATTTTTAAACATTTGTGGCTGGAGCAAGGGTCCAATTGTCTGTTAACACTGATGTCTTCTCTAATAAATTATTTGCAGTCCCTGACATGTCGAATCCCCTGTGTGATATTGTTTTTTAGGCAATGCTCACAGTCATAGCTTACAGAATGCTAAAGTTTAGGGACATTTATCATATAACATTGAGTTGGTCCCAGTGTCACATGTTTCTGTGTTCCTAAGGTTAGGCGGAAGTTCTCAGGCTCTAGTCCCCATCTAGTTGTTCCGCAATGTGTTGCAGTCTGATCTTGTGGGCTGCAGTTCTACCATCATACTCAAATGCCTACTCCTGCTTCTAGCCACAATTCTCAGACAAGGCCTGATTAGGGCCCTCACTGGTTCTCAATGGTCCCTCATCTCGTCCTAGATCACAGATCTCATGTATGACCTTAAAGAGTCCCCTTGTTTGTTTTTCGGTTGGTTACCCTTTCTGGCATCATTAGTTTCTGCTGCTGTCGTGATCAGAAGCTTCACCATTCTTGTTGGCTGTGCTACCACTTTCTTTAGGCCTCCTATCTCATCTCTCATTTATTTAATAAGTTCTACAACATCATCAGGGATAATAGTAGACTCGTCACCAGATGTCCCTTGCCTGGGTAATTTGGCTGCAGATTTCAAATTTGCTAGGGCCTCTACCACCATTTGAAGAGGCATTAAGTGATTGGTACAAACAATAGTAAGCTCAATATGGGGGTTCTCTTTGAGAGTTTAATAGGGGTGCAGCATCAAGGGAATTCGCTAAGATTGGATCAAATGTAGATGAAACATTTTGTGTTATCTCCCTATTAAAATTGGGTTTCTTGTTGACAGAGTATGCACCCTGTCCAGGCTGGAACCACAATCCTAATCATGGTAAGTGTAGTGCACATAAACATTTACCTGTGCTCACTAGCTGGTAGCTTGGCACAGTGCAATCATACTAAACTAAAGAGGCAATGTGTAAAGTATTTGTGGGCACCCACAGTAACACAGGGAAAACACCACAAAAGGACTCCACACCAGCCAATATTTATCTGAGTAAAACAATGCCTAAACAACAAAAATCCAACATACACAAGTCAAGATATGAATTTTACAGGTATAAAACAAAATACAGTGATTAGAAGTAAATAGCTTCAACTGGGGCTATCTGGCCACGCTTGACCAGGGCAAATCCAAGTGTTCAGTCTCACACTGATGGAGTGTAATGAAGAGTGTACACAGAGTGGGTCATATGGGGGGGGGCAGGATTGCAGTCATAGTGAAAGACATATACTCCTGTAGTTTTACTAGGGAGAATATGGTGGACTATGAGAGTGCCCTATTTAAAATCATGCTGAATCATAACCTTACTGTTACCGGCTTTCTCATCTATCGCCCTCCTGGTCGATCTGGTGTGTTTAGGGAAGATATACTGAACAAAGTCATGTCATCTGTGGATTTTACCATCTTAGGTGACTTAAATCTTCACCTTGAGAATGTTGGGGAGGCAGAGATTGCCAGTTTTCTGGCTGATCTAGAGGCTTACCAACTGACTCAGTGTGTGTGCGAGTGCACACATGCCACCGGCCAATTTTTAGACCTTTTATTCTCTAACCTTGTTTTGTTGAAGGTTCATCCTCCTGCTCCGCAGAGTTGGACAGATCACTTTTTTGTTTCGTTCTCCCTGTGGTGGCAAGGAAAGCCGGGCTGTTACCGGTCTGCTCCTGTTTAAAAACATACCTGGCATAGGCTGGATGTCAGTCATCTATCAGCTGTTTGGTCTAGTCACAGGCCGCAGCTGCCACCTGACATTGATGTTGCTGATTTCCATTTTCACGACTGGTTGACGCTGGGCTTGGATAGCTGCATACCGGCTTAATTGGGTGGGAATAATCGTGGGCAGTCCAAACCTTGGTTTAATGAGTCACTGACAATGCTAAAAAATACTGTAAACAGCTTGAGTGAGCTTGGAAGCGCTCGTATGATTTGGTAGAAAAAAATAAATATCGAGCATCTATCAATCATTACCATGAATTAATTTGGAAAGCCCGTGCTGAGTTTATTGCGAAAAAAATCTCGGTTAGCACCAACCCTTCTAAGACAATCTTCTCTCTGCTCAAGAGCATGAAGAATGCCGGTGCTTTAGGGGACTCTACTATTTCATTGAATGGTCAGTGTAATGATCTGGCATGGTATTTTGTGAACAAGGTTGAGAAGACACATCAAAGCCTTCCTACCTCAGTCTGGTTGGGTATTAGGGATGGGCCAGGGGACTTTGGACCCCGGGTGGGCAACAGCATGTCATCTTTTCCTCTGTTGTCCCCCGCTGACTTTCAGACCCTCTGTATGAAAATCAAATCAGGTTCGCAGGTCTACCTTCTGACACCCACTCACTTCCAGCAGTTTCTTGCCATGATGTATCCAGTGAGTTTAGACTTGGTTAACCTCTTCCTGTCTTCAGCTTCGGTACCAGCGGCATGGAAACACGCAAAAGTTATCCCTCTCTTAAAGAAACCATCTATGGATCCTGGTGAGCCGGGGAACTATTGCCCTATCTCCCAACTGCCTTTTTTTGGCTAAGTTGGTTGAATTTCATGTGAATACTACTCTCACTGAGTTCATTGAGTTTAATGCCATTCTTGATGCTTTGCAGAACGGCTTCCGAGCTCGCCACAGTACAGAGTCTGCTGTGTTGGCTGTGACAGAAGAAATCCGTGGGAGTCTTGATGTGGGTGATTTTGCAGCCTTAGTTCTTTTGGATCTAATTGCCACGTTTGACACTGTCTCCCATGAGATACTGTTAAAGCGTTTACAGGATATTGGACTTAGGGGCTTGGCTCTGGCCTGGTGTTGGTATTTCTTGAGGGTAGATCTTTCCAGGTCCTAGTGCCACCTTTTCAGTCGCAGATGCTTGCCTTGATACAGGGGGTACCTCAGGGCTCAATACTGAGCCCCCTTCTGTTCAATATTTATATGTAACACCTTGGGCTGGTGGCTAAGGGAAGAGGGATGTCATTGGTGTCTTATGCTGACGACACCCAACTGTTGATCGCTTTCTCTAAGCGGGAAAGTTCAAGGAGGAACTGCTAAAGGTTACGGACTGGATGGCTGCAAACTGCTTGCAGTTGAATGCCAGTAAGTCAGAGGTTCTGCTTTTCGGGAAGGACCGGGAGGGATTTGTGCAGTGTTGGACGGATAGTCTTAGCCCAAAGAAGTAGTTAGGAATTTGGGCATGTGGATCAATAGTGGTGTTACTTTCGATATACAATCGAAGGCTGTGGCAGGGACCTGTTTCGGGCTTTTTCGGGGCCTGAAACCTCTCATAGGTTTTTTTCCCCCCAAAGTGCGTCAAACCATTATCCAGCGGACAATGTTATTAAGGCTGGATTACGGTCATTCTCTTTATCTTGGGGCCAATAAGTCCAGCATTAGGCGCCTGCATAGAATTTAAAATGCTGCTGTACGCATTTTGGTGGCACTTACGTAATCTTGTTCTGTTTCCCAGGTTTTGCCTCAACTACATTGGTTGCCTGTTGAAAAGCGAATCCAGTTTAAGACCCTTTGTGTGTCGCACAGATTCCTGACTCAACAGGCTCCTTTGCGGCTGCCCAGCTTGTTACAGTTCTATGTGCCGCGGCGTTCCCTAAGGTCTGCTGACCAAGTCTTGGTTAACATCCCCTGTGTTTTGAGAGCCACAGCCGGAGGCCGCTCGTTCCTCTGTCTTGCAGCGAAACTTTGGAATTTGCTTTTGGTATCAATCAGAGGGATCCAGACCCACCTTGCTTTCCATAAAGCCATAAAGACCTGGTTCTTTCCGGTCAATCTCTAAGTCTCTTTCCTCCGCGGTCACTCTCATTGTCTTTGGTGGCGCTGGGACACCCCGTTGCTGGGGCAGCCATGCACAATATTAATCCAACAAAATAAATAAATAAATACAGGAGTCAAATAGACCTGCTGACAGTACCTTGAAAGCATCGGTGCTTGGGTACGATGACTTGAAATATGGAGGTGATGCATCACTGCTGCAAGCGATGAGTCGTTTCTGAAGACAAGCAAATGTATTCATGAGTTGATGTTAAGAACGCTGTGAGAGGGTACCCCTCTGTACCTTTCTGCATTGGATCGCCCTGTAACTCCGCCTGCAACACAAAAGACAGTACTTTTAATTGCAAACACCCCCCCCACTTACTGCCCGAAAGCAGGGTAAGCGGATGGGAGAGAAAAAACAGCAACGGGCAGCACCCGCTCGAGGTCAGGGCAGGGGAGGGCGAGGGTCACGCGAGCAGCAGCCAGGACAAAGAGGGCGCTTGACCCTCGCCCCCAGGCTATATAGCCCTACAACCCCTCCCCCCCCTGACCGGAAGTGACATCACAGGGGGACCACTGGTCCCCCCAACCACTAGACCGCTCAGGGTCTGTGCCATCCTATGGCACTAAGGGTGGCCGTCCTCGTAGGTGGCCACCTTTGGTGTCCCGGGGCAGCCTCTCATAGTGCCAATATCGGCCCAGACACAGACCTTTCTTCATACAACATACCCCTCCACCAATAACCGACACGACACAAGTTGATGGAGAAAGTTGTTGCAGCTTTATTAGCACATACATTATGGCAACATGTTGGGTTATCTTACGGGCGATCCAAGAGCAGGCCACCCCTCGCGACCCGCCCACCTGATGAGCCATAACCCCCCGGGGTGTTAACCGCAGGGGGCGTTGTCAGTTTTGAGGGAAGGTCTAACCCCTCCCCTCGGCGGACCTCTATCCGCCCCTTACTCAGGCCCCCCCCCTCGGGGGCGGAGCGTTGGCAACCCCCGGTTGCTCAGGTCTACAACCGCCCGCAGGACTAACGGGGCGCCGTCGGTCCTCCAGGATCCATCACAGCGTGGATCTCCCTGGAGGATAATTCTGCTCTCGCACCCACCGGTGCTCCTGTAGAGGGTACCCCTCTGTACCTTTCTGCATTGGATCGCCCTGTAACTCCGCCTGCAACACAAAAGACAGTAATTTTAATTGCAAACACCCCCCCCACTTACTGCCCGAAAGCAGGGTAAGCGGATGGGAGGGAAAAAACAGCAACGGGCAGCACCCGCTCGAGGTCAGGGCAGGGGAGGGCGAGGGTCACGCGAGCAGCAGCCAGGACAAAGAGGGCGCTTGACCCTCGCCCCCAGGCTATATAGCCCTACAACCCCTCCCCCCCCTGACCGGAAGTGACATCACAGGGGGACCACTGGTCCCCCAACCACTAGACCGCTCAGGGTCTGTGCCATCCTATGGCACTAAGGGTGGCCGTCCTCGTAGGTGGCCACCTTTGGTGTCCCGGGGCAGCCTCTCATAGTGCCAATATCGGCCCAGACCCAGACCTTTCTTCATACAACATACCCCTCCACCAATAACCGACACGACACAAGTTGATGGAGAAAGTTGTTGCAGCTTTATTAGCACATACATTATGCCAACATGTTAGGTTATCTTACGGGCGATCCAAGAGCAGGCCGCCCCTCGCGACCCGCCCACCTGATGAGCCATAACCCCCCGGGGTGTTAACCGCAGGGGGCGTTGTCAGTTTTGAGGGAAGGTCTAACCCCTCCCCTCGGCGGACCTCTATCCGCCCCTTACTCAGGCCCCCCCCCTCGGGGGGCGGAGCTTTGGCAACCCCCAGTTGCTCAGGTCTACAACCGCTCGCAGGACTAACGGGGCGCCGTCGGTCCTCCAGGATCCATCACAGCGTGGATCTCCCTGGAGGATAATTCTGCTCTCGCACCCACCGGTGCTCCTGTAGAGGGTACCCCTCTGTACCTTTCTGCATTGGATCGCCCTGTAACTCCGCCAAGGCTCTGGGTGTGGCCGCCGCCGCCCCAGAGTCCCCCCACCAACCAGCTTCCTATTAGTACAACCTGCTGCTCCTAGTGTCTTCCGCTATACCAACCAAAGATCGCCATATCAACTTCGGGTAAATGAACCCCGTCTACATCAAAGCACACAGTGCATTTGGCCAGTAGCAACCCAAGCCTGATGAAACAAGTTCTCCTCTGCTTCAGGCCAGTTCCAAGTTGTCGGGCGACACTATCCACCTCTCATTGGCGCCAAGGACCTATTGCACTACAATTGCAATCACCGTTATCCCTTGGCTCAGGCAAGGACAAGTCTGCTCTCTTCCTCAGCACCGCCAATCAGGCACGCAACCAAACTTCCTTCTCACTTGTGCCGCCCTCCGGACAGGTAACTGTGACAGTGATGTCCCTGAACTTCACACTGTCTAGCATATGGCCTCCCACCCTTGCTTAGACATACTGGGGACATACTCACCATAAGGTCCCGCCAGACGGCTCACTCCCATAAAGCCGACCCTACTGTAGGCTAACAAACCCCTCGCAATGCATAGCCTCACTGGGGCGACACGTAACTTTCAACCCATGGGGACCTAATTGTAAGTCCACGACCTCTGAGCTATGCCTGCCAACTCCTCATGAGACACTTGTACAAGTCTTACCCCTGTGCCTGGCCTTCGAAGGACCCTATGAAGCTTGTAACAAGCAGCCTGTCCAACTGTATATACAAGTTGTGCAACTAGAAGAACTAATCCTTCCTCGCTCTTACTTACTGGCATGCGAACACTGCCAAAGGAATCCCTACTTCAGTACCAGAAAACAACTAAATAAATACTGTGTAGGTGAAAGCTTACACGAGCACCTAGCCAAGGACCCTCCAGTATCAGCCTCATCTGAAGTGGAGGCAGAGCTGAGAGGTCTTAGTGGGATCAGACTGGAGGAGGTATGTGCGTGTCTAATGCAAGCCCAACATTCTGTGCAACCTGATAATGCCTCCCATAGTGCCAATGAGCCAAAGTAAAGGAAACTAACAATGCTGTGGTACGACTATGAGATAGTCTCAGCGTGGGCCATGATGCAGCAGTTAATGTGTGGCTTATGCAGGCCCAACTAATCTGCAGGGCTATGCAGCTAGTTCAGGTGATGTGCCGAATATTGCCTGGGCTATAGCCGCTATGCCAATTGCCTCCCTGTAGTATTACAAAAGGAGCACTGCACTTATAACAGTCAATGCTGCTTGGTTGTCCAAGATAAGGAAGCAACAGTTAAAGCTTTCTTGCTTAAAAACTACCATCCAGCCACCCCCCTTCAGAGCTATACGCGTACAACTGCTATGTGTGACATATCCATTATTTCAGTGCACGAAGAGTGACATTGAAAGGCTAAGAAAGAGACTATCTTGCTAGCAGACAACATTGAAGAAGAGGGAGACCCAAAGTCAGAATTACGCCCATCTGACCCCCAAGCATTCTAGGCAGACCAGGGATATAAGGCTGCATTTGTCAGACCTTACCTAGTTTGGAGTGTGCATGTGTGATGCAGTGACCTATGCACGAAACATAAGTAAAAGTGCCTGATCTTGAATGAGACTGCATAGCTCAGATGGAACAGAGTATCACCCAATTACACAGTCAGTCAGAACTGCCTGGCCCCGTAAGAGCAGAGATTTTAGGCGAAGTCCTCCATGTACCCTACGATGCGGACCCGCCCATTCTTCTACCATTCTACCCAAGAAGTTACTCGTCCAGTCACCTAGGAGTTGTGGCCCGGCAGGAAAAGGAGACTTTGTTGCTGTTTGGCCATTGCCTAATGTTGTTAAGCCATTACTGTGGGTGTAGTGGAGGAAACAAAATTCCACCATTCTGAACTGATCATCCTGTGCCAAAAGAGTGGTCCTCAACATGGGTTTTCCAATGTGCTGCAGGTATCGGAGCACCCACCCATGCCTCAGTGGATGGGGCCTCAGTTGTTCAAACGGCTAATAAATTAAAGAGAGCAAACGGCACAGCAATCCATTAATGCACATGAAATGCATGATATGCCCAAATCAACCTGTTGTTGAGCTGAAAACACATTTCCCATTATCTTTCGCATGAATGCATAAATAGCCCCTGTTCTGTCACTGCCTCCAGCGCGAACACCCCAATTATTGTACCGTAAAACGCCTTATCCAGACTCAAGTAAGAGAGAACATCCCATCCTGCACAGGGCTGCCTAATAAGTCCCAGCTCCCATTATCCATGTATTACTTCCATGAGTGAAACCAGCACGTGTCCCACACCCCGGATAGTAATGACAACTGGGGAGAACATGGGAGTCCCAGACCCTAACACACTGCCCCCAGTGTGCTATGATCCTTATACCTGTTGATAATTCAGGTGGCCCCCCATGTTGGTGGGGCTGTTCTCGTGCGTGGTTCCTGCACTGGAGACAAAAACATTGATTAAAATGTCCCCCCCCCAATCCACCATCTGCATTCTCTGCAATGAGACATGGCCCTCAATGCCCACACGCTACCCAGGCCAGTTGGGGGTCCGAGCACTAATTAGTTAGCATTACCTGCACCCTTCCACAATTAAAGATGACCTCCCTTATTAATTGAAGGAAGTCCATTCATAAACGAAACACTCCTCTCCTAGGCTCTGAAGGTGTCTAAGTACAAGCATCTTCTACTATCAGCTCTTGTTGCAAGTTGCTTCTAGTAACTTCGCGTAGCTATGTACTGAGAACACCTATGGGAGTGACGGTTCTGTCCCCCTTAAAGCGTTCTGACCCCCATTCGGGCAAAGTCCGTGCTCCAACGCCAAGCGCAATAGAACTGCAGAGCCTGCAACAAGCATCCTTTCACTACACTGTCTACTCGGCGGCGGGCCTCTAGAACGAAGCTTGGGTCAGTCATTCCATGTTTAACTGAGAGATTAAATCTATTCTCGCTCCCCAAGAGTTCGGCTTCAAGTTGTTAAGAGTTCATGCAGCCATAACCTCATGCAAGGCACAATTCCCCCGGGTAGACCCGCAATGTTCTTATGCAATGGTCACTCCTACTCTAAAATTGTTAAAAGTGTCCAATATTTTGTTCAGATCATCTCTGGTATCGAAATTACCTTGGGCAGCCTGGTTGTCCTTAGAAAGGACCAGGGGCGGTGACGTAGCACTTGCCCCCTGTGACAGAACCTCACAGGGTTTCGCCACTGATTTGCTTTGTGCCAGCGGCAAAGATTCCAGGGGGAAATGCCTAACATTGGGCTTTCTGATCCGTTTGGGCCTGGAGGGAGCGGCATCGGTACTGTTCTGGGTATCAGAAGATGGGGATTCAGCCGGGAAACCAGCATCCTCTGGCACTGGCGTGTTCATCAAATTTTTGTGCCCAAGCAAGGCCTTTAAGCTTTGCCATTTCCATAAAGTCTACCCACACTGCATCCTGGGAGGTGCCCGGCAACGAGTCCTCCAACTGGGTATATTCTTGAAAGAGGGGAGGGGAACGTTGGCTGTCCATTCTCCCTTCTGTTCGCCCACACGGAAATTACAATGGTGCAACAAGGCGGAATGAAAATTCGGAGGAAATCAGCGAGGGAGAGCGATAAGGGGCTATGGAGGGAAATAGGTAACGTTAGTTGGCACACTTGTAGGTGACAATTTACTAGACAACACACCGACGTGTTCCCTCTCCCTTTCTGTGTGCATGTGCCCCCCTCTGTGTCCACACCAAAGACTGGTCCTTCGCCATATACCTGTCTCTGGCCCACCAATTGCCACCTGTGCCGCTTCCTCGTCCTTTGCGCTGATTACTTTGCATCCTGAAAATTAAAAGAAATTGTCACAACGGTCCCCCATTCTTTAAATTGAGCTCTTTAATCTGTCGTGCTCCTTCAGCTTCCGGCGTCATGCCACCGTATTTCAGCTTCCTCTCCTCCAGTCCTCCCCAGCTGTACACGTACCATCCTGAAAGTACACACATGTTAGTGCAACCTTATATGTAACATATAACAGTCACGATTGCCCTTCTAGTTACTCCCTAAACAAAACCACCAAGGGAAAATTGTGTCATAACAATAGCTCACACTAACCTAATGAGGGACCTATTGCATTGTAATGCTTGATTAGTAAATGCGCTTCACGGATAAGTGGTCAAGAAACGTTTGACCACTGCCTGCCCCTAGGGCGATGCCTACTTGCGCTCAGAAGGGGAGCAACCGCAAGGTTGCCCCTGATAGTAAATAGCCTCCACGCATGGGAAGGCATGAAGCACCAGGCTAGTGCAGCATAACCCTGGTCTGGTCGAGTATCGCACTGTCCAATGGCATGGAAAGGCGTGTTGCTGATGCTTGTGTGTATCCGACTGGCAGCTTCCTGCGCTTACCCCTGAACTGTATGTGAAATAGTCAAGTGAGGACACTAAAAAAGGATACAGCAGCGCTGAGGAACGAACCCTCCAGCCTGCTAGATCGTCGACAGCCATGGGCATAGGGCCGCCTCTATGCACAGGGTGGGAATCCCCTCCCGCCCGCCGAGGAGCAGAGGAGGAATCTAAAATGCCTGACCACACGGCGAGCGCGCCGCTGTGCCACATACATGCCCCATGCACTCGAGGAGCAGGGGACGTACCGCCCAGAGCCTAAGTCGATGCTCCTATAAATGCTTCAACATAAATACAAACGTTAAAAGCGAAATGTGCCCCAGTCTCTTAAAAGGTTAATAGCAGTGCTTTAAAATTTGGTACTCCCTACACACAACTTTACATTATAAATGTCTGAGCGTCCATCAAACATATTTTTCAAGTCACATTATCCCCTATAATAACTTGTACCTGTAAAACGCACAACAAATATAAATGTTGCCATATTAAAACATAAACAATGAAACAGGCAGAAGAAGAAGCCAGCACTGCTAACCACATCATTAGAAAAGGCTCAACATGATATCCGACATCCACATACGTTAAAAGTGACCCCTTTGATTGCAAAGCAGAAGCAACAGGTAAGGGGAACAGTTATCAGCACGGAATCCGAACCCATGACCTTGGAGTTATTAGCACTGCGCTCTAACCCATTGAGCTACTCTGCCCCATCAAAAGACCTCGGCGCTACCTCGTGGAATTTGTATTGCTCACCATTGTCACTTTTGCTTCATGTAACATATCGTCTGTTTTGTAATTTGTTCATTACTAATTTTCTGTTCGTTTGGGAGCGCTCTGACGCACTCACTGTAAAGAATGACCGGAAGGACCCACACGATCATATTAAACAATTAAAATCCGCTCCAAAATTGGAACCACACAGTTCTTAACGTGAAGCCATTCCCGGGAGAGAAGCCTTGGTGAACTGCTGCAACTGAAAATTATAACGACCAACTTGCTAGAAGAGCGAAATGGAGCCTACTTAAACGTTCACTTTACCATATTTCACAATTAAGCAGATTCTTTAGAAAGAAACTTAAATTCCTGGTGACTCTAGCTGAAGGAGGTACATGGACAAGAAAGCGGGACATGGCATTAACGCGCACCAGCATACGGACGTGGGAATGAGGCAAATGTCATCTGGGGTTTCTCATCACACCCTGCCTGTGAGGCGCTCTGGCGCCCTCGGGTAGAAGTCTGCGCTAAGTACAAACGCAACGCTAAATAATAAATGACACCCCGTGCATGTGGGTCCCAACCCCCCCCCAAGTCCGCGCTAAGTACAAACGCAAAGCAAAATAATAAATGACATCCCGTGCCTGCGGGTCCCAATCCCCCCGCCCCCCAAGTCCGCGCTAAGTACAAACGCAAAGCAAAATAATAATAAATGACACCCCGTGCATGCGGGTCCCAATCCCCCCCCCCTCGAGGAACCGCAACCCAACCAAGGCCGAGGAAGCCCACCCGTAAGCAAGCGCCCGTACAGGCCAGAGGGAGCAAAGACCCCATGCACCCCACCAAACACCGACCGATAAGGCAAACCAGACCCGACTCTCGCCCCAGGCATGCCGCGGACAGATCCTATACAACCAGGCCAGCAGGCCTCCCAAAATTGAGCAGCAGAGGGAAGGCGAAGGGGGAGGGGGGAGGGGGAATCGGGCAGCGGCAACTGTGAGCGAGGGTGGGGGGTTACCTACACAAAAGACTTCCCCGACCCCTGATAAACAACCCACACGTATACCACCCCCGGGCCGATAACACCGAGTGGCCCCAGAGCACCAAGTAATTAATGCCATATATGTCAAAATCGCAAACCCTGGAATAGAACCCAGGTCCCCGGGGCCGGAGTCGAGCGCGCAAATACATGAGCCAAACCCACTGCCCAGAAAAGAGAATAACCTACGTAAACCCGCCCCGCGGGATGGAACTATGAAATGCACTTAAATTAAGACCAAGATTGCTACACACAATATAGATAGCTCAGCTCCAGCCCCCCTCTCGGCGCATCTCCCTCATCCCTGAAGTAACAGAGGTCCGAAACCTAGATAAGCCCCCTGACGCTCGATGAAGTAGGTCGGGCCCCGCAAGACCTTTACAACCCAGATGCTACCCCCGGCCCGCAGCAGGGAAAAGCGGTGCAGGGTCAGCCGCAGGTCCGAGGACAAACTGCCGCCCCCAAGAGCTCCAGCCCCCCTCTCCGCGTGCTCGAACAGGAGACCCGCCGCCCCAGCCGCATACCGCGCCTCCCTCATCCCTACTCCCCCCCCCCGCCCGCAAAGACAGACAGCACGGCAAAGCAAGGCGACCCGGGGCAGCTACCCCGGGCCACAACAAAATCAAGAACACCACCTGGCCCCGTAGAACGGCCTCGCCCCCCCTCGCACTCCCCACCCCATTGCCAGCGGACCAGCACACCACAACACGTACATACTCACAAAAAACAGCAACGGGCAGCACCCGCTCGAGGTCAGGGCAGGGGAGGGCGAGGGTCACACGAGCAGCAGCCAGGACAAAGAGGGCGCTTGACCCTCGCCCCCGGCTATATAGCCCTACAACCCCTCCCCCACCTGACCAGAAGTGACATCACAGGGGGACCACTGGTCCCCCCAACCACTAGACCGCTCAGGGTCTGTGCCATCCTATGGCACTAAGGGTGGCCGCCCTCGTAGGTGGCCACCTTTGGTGTCCCGGGGCAGCCTCTCAGTACATTCATGCCCTAATGGCGTATGAAAGTTCGGCGATTGAAAAGTGTGGAAATAGTCTCACTTAAGACTGCGTATAGATTCTAATTGGCTAGGTATGAGGGCACTCGCAAAGTGCCACCTGAAATCGGAACCGTGGTATCACGGCGCCAAAAACCTACTCTCTACAGGGGTGAATTACATCAATCTTAAATCGGGCCAAAAGGAGCCTAGATCCTATAATGGCAATATACAACTACGGGGCAAAGCATCACAGTCAGTAAAGGCAAAGAGGAGCTTCCAAACTGCGTGTCTGTCTACTACGTGTTGTCCCCATAAATTAAGTAAATCTTGCCCAATCTTCCTTTGTATTGAGACCCTTATTGACAGTGTTTAAATGACACATGTTCCACTGTTCTCTGCTTTTCCTAAGACTATCAATATCTCCACCTCATCTGTGAACTCTGATTTTCTCCAGTATAAACCACTTAATGTCATTACAATCGTGATTGCTGTTCTGGTAATGTTCTGTGAGGGGGGCATTGATCTTATTGGTACGTATGGCTGATTTGTGTTCGAGAACACGGGTACGTAGTTCTCTACCAGTCTCGCCCACGTATCCTAAATTACATGGACAGATAAGTAAGTAAACTACATTTTTGCTCTGACAGTTATTACATGTTTTTATATTAAGAATCCTGCCAGCAAATGTCAGCTCCTTACCGTCTTTGCAGTGTGGGCACACAGAACAGGTACCACATCTGTGGTTCCCTCTTGCCTCAGTACCTAAAACAGTAGTTTTTATTTCTCTAGGGTTTTTAGATGTGTGAACTAAGGCGTTTCTGATAGTTTTATTCCTTCTAAAGGTAAAGAGGGGTTTATTCAATTTGGTCTCTCCATTATAATTTAAAATCTTCCAGTTTCTATTTACAATATTCTTCACTTTGTTACTAATGTGAGAATATTGGGTGACAAATACTACTCTGTCCATAGCGTTTTTCTGTTTTGTTTGTTTTGATTTAAAAGGCTGTCCCTATCATAAAAACGTGCCCTTTTAAATGAGTACTTGATAAGTTTATTGGGGTACCCTCTAGCTTTGAGTTTCATTTTGGTGTTTTCGGTATGCAGGTAAAAGTCCTTTAAATTAGTACAATTCCTTCGGAGCCTTAGAAATTCTCTGAATGGAATATTATTTTTTTGTGTTTTGGGATGGTTGCTAGTATATAGTAAAAGAGAGTTCTTGTCCGTAGGCTTAGCATACAGCTCTACTATCAAGGTGTCCTCCTCATTCTTGATTGAAATATCGAGAAACTCAACTCTCTCATTGCTGTAGTGCCCCGTGAATTTCAAATTGGGGTCTTCCAGCTTAAGCCATTCCAAGAACACATCTAGGTCACTGCTGGCACTGCTCCAGATGAAAATAATATCATCAATATAGCAGTGCCAGCTAGTCATATTATCATAGAATGGAGCCAGCTCGTTAAATACGTTTTGTTGTTCGATCTCCCCCACGTAGAGGCAAGCCAGGCTGGGGCACATGTGGCCCCCATACTGGTTCCCTTGATTTGCAGGTACAATTCATCCTTGAAGTGGAAAAAATTCTTCTTTAGATTCACTTGAATACATGAGATGATGAATTTCTTATTACCTCCTGCCAAATCAGCCGAATCTAAGATGGCAGAAATAACCTCAATGGTGTTGTTTTGGGGTATGTTAGTATATAATGCTTCTATATCCAGGGTGACCGAAAATTGGGTCACCCCGCTGAAGCTCTGTCCCTCAAAAGTAGATATGGTGTGGGATGTATCTTTCAGAAACGATCTTTGTTTCTGGACAATAGGTTTAAGAAAAAAGTCCACGTAGCGGCTCAAGGGTTCTAGCATGGACCCTATACTGCTAATGATTGGACTCATGGGGGGGTCTTCCACATTCTTATGAATTTTAGGGAGGCCGTAAATGGCTGGAATCACGGGATGAGTATTAAGTAAAAACTTGAATTTGTTATCACAAATCCACCCTTCTTCCTTACCTATTTTTAAAAGGATACTCATTTCAGTTTTTAGTTTGCCAATTTCCGTGAGTTTGGAGCGTTGGTAGTGTTCCCTAACTGTGAGGAGTTGATATATTTTATTTTCATACTTAGGGGTGTCGAATATGACCACTCCCCCGCCCTTGTCAGCACGTTTTATTGTTAATTCATTGCACTCTTGGAATGAAACCAGGGCTTGTCTTTGTTCCCTAGACAGATTGTTATTATATACATTCGCACTCATATTAGTATAGAGAGTTTTAATCTCTATATCTACCACGCTTTCAACAATTTCTACATTTTTATCGAGTTGATTAAGGTTTGGAAGAAAAGTGGACTTAGGGTTAAAACCAGTCAAATTGGGTTCTGGAGTGTATTCCCTATTCTCAAAGAATTTAGTTAGTCGTATTTTTCTAAAGAATTTCTTTAAATCACTCTCCAAATCGAAAAGGCTCTGTTTATTAGTAGGGGCAAAGCTAAAGCCTTTTTTAAGAACTTCTTGTTCATCTATCTCCAATATTGTTTACTCCTGGTAGGCAGGACATCCTGAGCCTCATTTGGAGGTTGATGGCTCCGGGGTGTCTCTGGCCGATTGTAGCCCCTGAAATTTCGCTGGCCCCGGAACGGGCGTCTCCCTAAAAAAGACTCTCGTTCATACGATTGTCCAGCCCTAGTATCATGCGATCTTTCCTGCTCTTCCTCACTGCTGAAGCCAGAAGTTTTAGAAAAGGTAATACGTTTATTACCTCTATGTGAGGCCATAACCAGTGCACGGTTGGGGCGCAAGTTAAAGCTCTGCTAACTTTAACTGGTGAATTTGTGTGTTTTTTTTAGTTTAAAATGTTAATGGTGTCACCTAACTATAACTTTGTTTTTTCAGAGAATTTCTCAGGTTTTTATTAAACAAAAACATATCTTTATATCATTGATAACTTTAATACTACTTTAAACTTTGTTTTTATCAATTAATTTCTACTAATGTTTTATTTCCAAATTAAAGTCAACCACCCAGTGTTCATCTAAAGTGAGTGTTCTTTAGGAAAGAATGATAATAGGGAAATTCACTATCTACAATATTGTTTTCTCCTGGTAGCCAGGTAATCCTAGGCCTCATTTGGAATTGGATAGAATGGTGTGGTATAGAGTAAAGTGGCATAGACTGGAGTGATGTACAGTGTAATTTGCGCACAGTGGAATAGCACACAGCTGAGTGGCGTATAGTGGAATAGTGTAGCCTTGTAGAATGGAGGTGGGTACAGTGGAATGGTGTAGGGTGCAGAGTCGCAGGCATACAGTGGAGTGGTGTAAACTGGAGTGTCATACAATGGAGTGGCATTGAGTGCAATAGGATACAGTGTAGTGGTGTACAGTGGAGTGTCATAGGGTGGAGTGGGCTAGTGTTAAGTGGTGTACAGTGGATTGGCATAGAGTGAAGTGGCAATTAGGAGTGAGATGTAGGCTGGAGTGGCATAGAGTGGAATAACAGAGTGTCATACAGTGCAGTGATATAGAGGGGAGTAGGGTAGAGTGAAGTGAGGTAATTGAAATAGACATTGTGTGAAGGTGTGTGAATGTACGAAGAAGTAATGTGGCAGAAAAACTGATTATGTGTAAATGGTCATTTTTGGCAGTATGTGTGAATAGTGTAAGTAGTGTTAAAGTTATATGATAAAACGTATTTTTATATATTGAGCTGCAGTATATCACAGTAAATTTGAGGTATACTGTGGTACATGTGCATGATAAGGCAGTATGTCATTGGCTAGTGGCTTTGTTTAACAAACATAAAATAGAGCCATCTATTTTTCAGCACAGTTTGGCTGTGTTCAGTGTCTTTCTGCATTCTGGATTAGGGTCTTAGATATAGGTAGGTAGTAGGTTTTATTTGTATTCCCTAACTATTACCACTTTATTAAAGTGGTAATAGGTAGAGAACTTAAGTCAGAATGTTCTCTATATTTTTAGAGTAGTTTAGGGTTAATTGTAGATTTAAAAAAAATATTTCAAGTAGCACGGTCATGTGAAGATATTACTGCAGCGCTGTGTAGATATTTTTGTGAAAATGTATATATGTTAAAAATGGAAAATACAGGATACTACACCAAATTCGCAAACTACAAGGCAGTAGAGAGTATTCTTTATTTTTCAACATATATGTTTTAAATCATTTTAGGGACTGCAGTACTCCTGATGCAGTATCTTGGTACTCTGCGCACTTTATCACAAATATATTGAAATTTGCAAATATTTTTAACTACCTATTATCACTTTTATAAAGTGGTAAAGTGAACCTAAAAACAACATGGCTGCCTTCAACTTTTGTAAGGGCAGTCATTATCCAATCACATAATGCCCTGTTATCTATATGTGCTGAGGTTCTTCTGAGAAATCCAATGAAATACTGCAAAATTTCATGAAAATACAGAGAAGCAGATCTCACTAAGTTTAAATGTCTCATAACTTAATAAATACTTATTTCACTTACCTGTGCTACCCAAAAGGATCATCCATGCACCATAATGTGTATTTCAGTTAAATTCCAGATGAGTCCGTTAATACATTTTTGGTCTACACAAGATACAAAAGTCGATGAAAAATACATTGGTGGAAAAATATGTTTTGGGTCCCCCCCTTTTATATATGCAGCCATTTGACTAATCACCATGAACCTCAATCCAATGCCAATTTTGAAAAAACTATAGCTCTACAACTTTTCATGGATATTTGTCAAACAGGGGAAACGGTATTAGTTACTATTAATTTGAGAAATATATATATTTATAAAAGATCATACTGTCATCAAGCCACATAGATGATAAGTTGGAGTTAAGAATAATAAATATTTAAAGGCCCATGCTTACCAATGAGTTGCATCACCTTTAAATATGCAATAAAGTGCACGAGCAACACAACTCATAAGTTAGATTTATCGAGCCACGCAAGGCCCCTTTGCGTGCCCCTGAATGGCTTGATAAATCTAGAGTATTACAAGAGACAGTGGTCCCTGAGTTAGTGGAAAATGTATATGCAATAAATATAGCCTCAATCAGTACTATATTTTAGCTGATATCCTGCCCAGACAAGGGCGATTTTAATTTGCAAAGTAAATGAATAAAGCAAAAATGTGTGTTAATAACAGTGGGATACAAGTCTGTATCCATGAACCCACATATCAAACAGACAAACAAAGTAAAAGGCTCAGGCAGTTTGCAGTTGTTTCCATAAGGTAATACGCAATAGAAAAAACAACAATTATGAGAAGGTCACCTTTACTCAAATTACACATAAGAATCACTGTGTATAAGGTTGACAACTGTGTTGACAGCGTTTTGATCCTTAACCAAAGGATTTAGGATCATCATTAGGACTTTTGGATACAGTGCCTGAAAACAATATCAATTTGTCCCACTTCCGGAACCTGTCGCATTGGTAATTTCAGAATATGGATTGTTAATACTCAGTTTTAATTTCAATCTTTTCCACAGTGCCGCTGAAGAAGGGAGTCTTCCCGAAATGCATTGGGCCATTTTGTTTAATCGCGACAGTGTCAATTAATTTTTCAAGAAATGTCCTAGTCTTTGTTTTCTGTATGAATTAACATTGTATTCATTATCACCTGTGAATTATATCTAAAATATACGAATATATAAAATGATTTGACAATTTTACATAAAATGTGTACATTGGTTAATTAATTTTTTCTTAGCATAGGATTGCGTTTCAGATACTCTGATTCAAGCACGGATGATAGTGTTTTCCATTGATATACGTTAAAACAGTAGTGCGTTTGGTATACTAGTGGGGATCCCACCAGATGTTGTTCCATCATACATCAATGATCCACATGCATACATGTCTGCATCTTGACAATTGCTGTGGTCTTGCATGGTCACATACACAACTCATTAGCAAGTTGTATGATACGTTCAATAGACATTCCATGTGACCTGGGTATGTGCCTTGCAGTCAGTTGTCTGTTTAGTATGACAACCTTCTAATGCAGGTCTGGTGATGTGTGTCACTCCAGTGCTATCTTGCTCTGCTCACTCAGAGCAGCCCTGCAGTTATTTTATGTGTGTATGTAAAGTGTATTACTATTGCTACAGATGTATCTTGGTGATTTTTAAAGTGCCATGAAACTGACACTTCTGACCAGGATGTTTTAGTTACACCAGGACCCATAGTACCTTGATATGCAGTAGCAAGGTTGCATGTGCTATGTACATTGGAAAAGTATTTGGATGACAGTTGTTATGCAATCTTCCCAAGTATGTCCTGCAGGGCACCACCTCTACCAAGGTCTTTTCCTGACTTGGAAAGCATGAGGGAACGTGATTACATCCGACGATACTGATTCATTCGAGATTTGATGAAGGACTTGACGGACAGGCTGGAACCACATCTCCAACCGCGACACAGGTTTCCAACTGCGCTGACACCAAAGCTAAAGGTGATGGCAGCCCTACATTTTTTTGCCACAGGTACGTTGCAATTTGCCATTGCAGATGTGGGGGGTATGTCACAGACCATATTCAGCTGTGTCCTACGTGATGTCTTATCTGCCATGTTAAAGCACATTGATGAATTCATCAAATTTCCAAACCCTGAAGAGTTGAGAGATGTCAAGGGTGAATTCTATGCCCTGGGAGGGATGCCACATTTTATTGGGTCCATTGATGGTACACATGTGGCTTTCGTACCACCACAGGCTCAGGAGCAGGCTTACAGATACAGGAAGCATTTCCACTCAATTAATGCCCTTGCTAACATGCTGATTTCCCATGTTTGTGTACGTTTTCCAGGATCGTGCCATGATGCATTCATCATGAGGCATAGCAGGGTACCACAGATGATGCTGCAGCTGCGCAACGATCAGGCATGTCTTGTTGGTGGGTATACTCTGTTTATCCAGTATGTTTAACTTTGTAAATTGCTCTGACAAAATTGCTTTACCCTACATTTCAACACGCTGTATATTTTTAGGAGATGCAGGATATCCCAACATGCCGTGGCTCATGACACCGCTCTGCAACCCAAGGACAGCTGCAGACCATCGATACAACAATGCACACGGGCAGACCAGGCGTGTGATTGAGCGGATGTTTGGACTCCTGAAGAGCAGATTCCAGTGCCTTGATAAGACTGGCGGATCCCAACCATCCGCCCCAGTCAAAGTGTGGAATATCTTCATTGTGTGCTGCATGCTGCACTACATGGCAGTTGAGAAGGCCGTACCACTCATCCTGGATCCTGATGAGATGGAACATCCATCCGTTGAGGATGAAGGGCTTGGACAGGATGCAAGTGATGAGGAGGAGGAGGGGGATATCTGGGCCCTTAATTATGAGGCCTTGCGTCAGTTTTGCGCCGCCGGTGCGTCACTTTTTGTGACGCACCAGCGGCGTAAAATATGCGTCTTGTTGCGCCATATTTAAAAAGTGATGCATCTAGGTAGATGCGTCACTTTTTAAACCCCTGCGCCACATTATACCTGCGTCAGGTATAATGTATGCAGAGGGGGCGTTCCCCCGTAAAAAGCCTCGTAATAGTGACGCAGTGAAATCTATGAGATTTCACTGCGTCACTTTTAGGATGCTGGTGCGTCAAAATCTTGCGCCTGCCTCACAGCAGGCGTAAGACTGACGCAAGCCCTTTCACATGGGGCTTTCCCCATGGGAAAGGACGCATTGCTGGAGTTGCGTCACTTTTGTGACACACTCCAGCAATGTGTCAATTTTGTGCTTACAGATACGTCAGAAATACTGACGTATCTGTAAGTCCTTACGACATGATGCGTCATACATTAAATATGACGCATCATTGGTGTCGCAAGGAGTGCACAGTGAAAAGTGACGCATCGCTGTTTTCACGCAGCGATGCGTCACTTTTCATAAATGAGGCCCCTGGAGTCAGCTCATACACAACCTCTTCTCTTAATGGTGAGTCACTGGGTAGTCGTGTGCAAGCTTGTGGCATGGAGTGGCATGTATTGCATACTGTGTGTCCAGCTGACTGTATGTCAATGAACTATGATGTTTGATGTGATGTGACACCCAAGTGATGATGTAATGACACACACATATGTGCAATGAATGATTTAGTAATGTACATATGTACTACATTGTGATGTATTTTCACATGACCATGTCTGTATGCAAATAATATTCATGTGTGCCTGTCTTTCCCAGGTCGCTCTGCCTGTTGTCTGTTCGTGTCATCTTGGTACTCCTGCTATTGATCATGATGATTGCAACATGTGTCCAATCACCGTTCCATGCACAGACCTGTGGAAATGTCAATTTTGGTAAGATATCTTAACATATTTTTATTGGGTTGGTATGCTATGGGAATGTGTGGAAGCTGTTACTGTGCTTGTTGTTGAAGCATCCATACATGTGTCATTAACATGGATCAAGATGCCTTGTGCAACACTCCCATTACTGGACACTCACCCTTGTTCTCACTCATCTGTTGTTGATTGATGACTCTGGGGAATGCATCAATGTGTGTAAACCATGGTCCTGAGACATTGCGGATGTAACCGGTTTACATTGTGCGTGACATCACAACCACAGGCTCTGTGTGGATTTGCAAACTTACTTTGTGCAGCAGGATGTGTTTGGCTCATTACATTGATGTTGTTGACCAGTACAGTTAGGTTTACCTATTGACATGTTGTGAAGGTGTGGACCATTGTAGGTCCCACATGTTTGGACAATTGTCCAGTGAGTGTGTTCGTATGGATGAATTTCCCCCCTGCGCCAGTATGTAATGTCACTGTCAGGTTGCAACATCTGTGCCGGTGGAGAACACTGCTTTGCAAGCCTTATTGGTAACTTTATGTCAAATTTCTATTCCCATTACTCCAGGAATGTTGCACTGATGACGTAGGAACGTAGAGGTGTTGGTAATGTAAACTCTTCCATTACACCAGTCGGTTGCCGTTAATTGCAGACAAGTCTTGTGCCGTGCTGCATATCATGATCACGGTGGGGGTGGTTTACTGGGTTTGTTCCTCATTACTCTCTGTAGAGTTTGCTCACACCTGCTTGTCATGTTTGGCATTGTAAGGCACAGTTTGATGAGCCAATGCTTGGCTCTTGCTAGGCTTCCTTGTGTTTAGATAATCCCCTTCCTCGTTGCATCAGCTAAGTATGGCTCTAGCAGGTGATGTGTTTATTACAAACATAAGCTTCACTGATTTCCATGGCTGACTACAGTAATTTGATTTTTGTGAGTAGCACTGCTGCACATTCAATTCGTTGTAATATTTTTAGCCACATTCATACACTGTGAGTAAGTTTGGAAGCACCTGGTTCAAATTGCATAGAAGCAGCCTGGTGAGCGTTAGACCCCCTTCATGTTGGAGAAAAACTATGCTACCTTTTATGTGTCCATGTTAAACACTGTGATTTACTATCAGTTCTATACATGTGCAGACAAATTGGATACAGTGGCTGTGGTTAATGTACACAGGTGTAACAGCTACAGAATAGGTAATTAGTAACATGTGAATCAGTGCCAAGACTAGTAGCATTGTAATGCTTGTTTACCTTTGTTTCAGATCTCCCTCCCTGCTGTTCCCATCCTCTCTTTCCCTCGCCTGATCTCCCTTGTGAGTCTGTCATTCATATTCAGACCAAGGGGCTATCTGGAGATGGACCCCTTTAAGAATCAAACATATCAGAGGATCAAAGGTAACGACAGTCCATTGCAGTCGTGTGGAGATTGTTTCACCAGCATTACAGGTACCCTCATTGCATGACAGTTATTTTCCTCTGAGCAATGTTACGGGCATGTACATTGCCTGAAACAGCATGGCCTCACAACAAAATTGCACCATTTATGTGTGAAATGTTTTCCAAAGTGTATATTGTGCCCAATTACTGTCACCACAGATCTCTTGATAGTCTGCAGGGGTCATCTATGGTATACTTTACAATTAATCTACATATGTGGTTATGTGTACGGGTTCAACATGTATGGTGTTTGTGATAGGTCTTGGTCCATATTGTGATTGGCATACATGGTTGTGTATGTCTTCTTTGAGCTTAATACCCACAATGGATATGCAACACTTGCTGACGCTGTTTGTCCTGTGCCACGCATGGCCTTTTGGTGCCAGGTCCTGTGGCCGTCATATTTGGTGATTGTTTTCACAATTTCTAGCAGTGACCCATGAGTAACCAGACACTCCTTCCTTTCCATACACATGTAACATGCTGCTATTCAAATATGCTTGTCTTTGTGTGCCACTTTAACATGGTGTCTCACACCTTCAGCCTTCATGTGTTCAGACATTCCTGATGCTGCATCCCCAGTGACACTGAAAAAGGCAGTGGCCAGATTCTGCAACACACACGCCTCCAAAATGCTCCAACATCCAGCAATCCATTCTTAATGAAGACAGCAGATTGTCGGTGCTACAGTTGCACCACATGCATGAAAAAGGGAGGACCGTCAGCGCCTGCAACGTGCACACTGCAAGGCCCAGTGGTCATTGATTGACACAGGTTACACTACCGACTCATGCTCCAGCCACCCTCCACACAGTGAACACCAGACAATCATGCACCTGGTATCAGGCAACCCCTAAGACCACACATTACAGCTTCGCAGGCTGTGTGTGCAACTCATACTGCCAACACGGCACTGCCACACATGACAGTGCATGTCCATACAAGCAGCTCTTGTGCGTTGTTCTGCACAGATGCTACTTACAGAAGCACAACATTGGACTCTGTTACCGCATCAACACAACAGTACAACACAAAACCATCATTACTATGACCTAGCTGTAAGTAAGACCAAAACAATACTTCTACATTGCCATCACAGATGGATAGTAGACCACCCACAAGGACGACACCAACTTTCCAGGAGTATGATTGATAAAAGTTTGATAGGTACACCCCCAGAGTGACATACTACACCAAGTACCAATTGTGGTGATGCTCAAAATGTGCAGCTCTGACTGAATTTCAGTTGATTTGAATCAGTAGATCCTCTGCATATGATATCATTTAGACTCTAGCCATGGCAATCAATTCTGCCTGCGTGGAAATGGAAATATTGCCAAAGTATGCGTACTCTGAGCAGAGCCCTGCAGCATACCCCACTTGTGTGTTTTGACTAAGGAGTCGATGTTGTAGTTGCGGACCTGATGTGTGCAGTCAGATAGTTATGACAATATCCAGTTCAGCACTGAGGAACACACACCTATGGTCTTCATGTGGGTCTGAAGATTGTGATGGTCTATGGTGTCAAATGCTGTAGACATGTCGGACAAAACCAACCCCGCCTTGGAAGCTCTATCTACCTCCCAGTGTATAGAGTCTGCTATTTGTATGAGGGCCACCTGTGTAGTATGGGTGGGATGGAGGCTGGATAGTGATACCCCCTCATCCACCACCAAGCCCACCACCCCTGCCACCCCCACATGCACCAGTCACCTGACCGCCTGGTCCAACGTCAGTTACAAACACACCCTGAAGCCCATGAACTCCATCCACTGTGGATTCCCATCTGACCCATGCCCCCACCATGTTTTAAGCAAAGCAAGGACAGCCATCGCACACCATCTCCCAAAAACTATAAACATCTCCTTCAAGACTGCAACCTTTACGGAGAGCTGCCAGCACACCGAGATCAACACCCTACTGAAGTAACACAAGGCATGCCCAAATGACTTAAGTAACTTTCAGACCATCTCCTTGCTCACTTCCCCCACAAAAGTCACGGCGAAGATTGTCAACAGATAGCTGGCCCGTTACCTAGTAGACAACGACATCCTGGACCCATCAAAGTCCAGCTTTTGCAGCAACCACAGCACTGAGACAGCCCTCATCATCACCACCAACGACATCTGGATCCTGATGTACAAAGGAGGGCCAGCTGCACTCATCCTTCTGGACCTAGCAGCAGCCTTCAACACGGTCTGCCACTGCATCCTAACAGCACACCTCAATGATGCTAGAATACAAAAGATGGCCCTGGCCTGGACCACATCCTTCATCTCCAGCAGTACCCCGAATGTATGCCTCACACACTTCTGCTCCAAGACCACCAGGATCTTCTGCAGCATCCCACAGGGATCATCCCTCAGCCTAGTACAGTTCTATATCTACATGGCACCACTCAGCCACATTGCTCAACAACACAGCCTCAGCATCATGTCCGCCAACAACACCGAAATGGTCATATCCCTCACCAGAGACACCAACACCACCAAAGCCAACATACACAGGGGAATGAATGCCTCAGCAGAATGGATTATGGACAGCAGGCTGGAGCAGAATTCCAACAAAACGGAGGTCCTCATCCTCAGCATCACCCCATCAGCCTGGGAACGACTCATGTTGGGCAACATCGCTAGGAACAGGCCCAGCAACCACCAACCAAGCACACAACCTGGGGTTCATCCTCAATTGCGCACTCTCCATGACCAAGCAAGTCAACGCTGTCTCCACATCATGCTTCTACACCCTGCGATAGCTCCGCCGGATCTTCAAAAGTATCACCTCCAACACAAGTTATAACATCACCCAGGCACTCGTCACCAGCAGACTGGAGTGTGGGAACACCCTCTATGCAGGAACATCAACCAAGCTCTAGAGACAGCTGCAACACAACCTGAATGCTTAGGCACGACTGATCCTCAATGCCCCCCAACACAGTCACATTACACACCAACTGAGAGGCCTGCATTGGCTCCCCGTCAACAAGAAGATCACCTTCAAACTCCACATCCACACCTAAAAGCCCTACACAACGCTGTACCAACATACCTCAATGACCGACTCAGCTTCTACACCCCTTCCCGCAGCCTCTGGTCTGCTAATCTTGCCCTCGCCACTGTTGAAAACATCCTGAAATCCACCGCGTGAGGCTGATCCTTCTCCCACCTCACCACCAAGACCTGGAACACTCTCCCAAACAACCTACATCAGACGTAGAAGCTGTTGCCTTTCACAAGACTCCTCAATACCTGGCTCTTCGATCAGTAGCATCCCCCTCCCGTCCACCCAGTGCCTTCAAACCATTACGGGTATGTAGAGCACTTTAGCAATATCCTGTTTGATTGATTGTTTGTGAGTCCCACTGTCAACTACAGGCAGACCTTCATACTCCTCAGCCCCACTCAGTAGGCACTCCACAACCACAACCAAAAATATACTAATATGGACGTCTCCCATCCAACACCAAGTTGCCTGTAGTGCGTCCAGTCACCCTTGCCCTGGACAACATTCATCACTTCCACAGTACAACTCCATGAGGCTGCTAGATTTCCCACATCAAAAAAAAAACCTGGTAGTCCCTCCCTGGACACCAACAAATTACCCATGACCTGTACACCTTCATGAAACTCTTAAGTAACTGTCTGTCAGAGCAGTATGGCAACCCCCCCTCAGCAGTTAGTAACCATCAGGTGTGAGTACTTACCACAATGGATGTAGTTAATCATACATTGTGACCTATGTGTGTCCCCAACCAGACTCAGATCCCAGTGTATGTATGGCTTGTGTTTGTTCGACACTCTGGCATACTTTGACATGTCCCAACACATATGTTGTTGACTCTGGGGGGGAAAAACTGCAACATCTGAGGTTCTGTAAATTATGAATTCGTTCGTACTCAGCTTCCATTTTGAGATCGCCGCCATTCTGTGTTGCCCTCACTCAGGCAGCTCGGCGAACGCAATGTTTTTGTCGTTTCTGCTTTACGTGTCAGGTGGATTTCTCGCCTATGTTTACTAACGAGTGTCAGGGTCTGGCCGAGTACACTAATTCCTGTCTGAGCTGAATAATCCCCGTCCGGACTACATGTCATTTCACACCATTGTTTCCCTTAAGTTATCTTATCTGCTGTCCTTCGCCACATGTCTCATGCATTCTCCTGTTTCCTGACTGTCCTTCAACAACACGCAGCTGTGTTTTCTCTGCTTGTAAATGGAATTGTGTGGATTCGCTCGTGATTTACTTAACAGCTCGAATGACAAACAGAACCGGGAACTTGAGTTGCTTTAGTCTATAAACATTGTCTATAACGTTTACCTATAGCTCATACTTGTGTGTGATTGCATTTTGCATTGTATTACATCGTATATAAACCTGTGCGCCATAGAGTTAAGTGGCAGTCTCTTTTGAACCTCGTTGTACTGACGACTTCTAAGACCACTGTACTAGCTGCAGCTAATAAATACCATCTCCCACGCCAGACGAAGAGTCTGTGTTTCTGTTTTTTATAAGGCAGGTGAACCCCGGGGATTTAGGCGTACCCTGCGCCGCCGGGCCTTAAGGCTGCGGTTCTCCACATCAATAACTATTGTGTTATAATTATTGTATTCTACATCTTGTGAGTGAAAGGTGAGTGGGTGTTAGGTGCTGTACAAAAATGTGGGGAATCCAAAGTTCACAGAAGGAGATGTGATGCCTTGCAGTTTCAATCAACAGAGTCCAGAACACAGTGTATGGCATCATTGGTGAGATTGCGACCAGCAAGTTCATGTGGGAGAGGGTGACAGTCAATAGGGTGTTGCTGTTGCACAAAAAGGCAAGATGCCAGACCAGGTGACTTGGGAGATGTGCATGGCCCTCTGCCTCTAAACGTCTTTTCCGTGGACGACCTGCCTTCTTTGGGGGACCCTCATATGCAGGCCTTGACGATGCGTGGGACTCTCCATTGGATGTATCCACCTCCTCCTCTGCATGTTGTCAGCAATCCGACGGAGTGAGAGGCTGATGTCCCTCTGCACCGCCAAGACCTCATCCAGTCTTGCTGCCATCCATTCCTGGTCTAGTAGTTGACTGGCGTGTTGCTCGGCCTGCTGGTTTTTCAAAGCAATGAGGGCCCCCACTCCCTGGCTGAACTCCCTGGTAATCCGCTGGTATCCCTGCATGATGTTTCTGAGTTCATACATACCGGGCCCATCAGCTTGCTGGTCAGGTTCTCGCCTCCGCCTTAAGCCACTCCCACCACCCCTGCCCACACGAGCCTGGCCTGCTGTTGTGGGCACATCGGGTCGACGGGACCCCTGAGGGTTGACAGTGGTTGTGTTGTCTGCCTCCTCTTGGGTGACCGCAGAACCTTGTCCCACATTGTCAGACTGGCTCAGTTGTGGATTGTGTGCAGGGCTCCGAGCTGTCTGCTGGGATGTGGCAGAAGTGGGTGTGGTGGTTGCTGCAGATGTCCCATGATCCAGCTTCTGCATGGGTTTGGGATCCAGTGGTGCCAAGTTGGTCTGTGTCATCCGTGGAGTGATGAGAGGCATCGCTGTTGGTGGGATCTGGGTCCTGTGGAACCTGGGACTGTGATCCTTCTCCCCCCTATTTGGGGGTAGATTGTGCATGTTGCCCTGTGTGTGAGAGACAGAAGATGTTAATGGCATTCAATGCCAAAATGATAAGTTTCATATACAATTTCGTTGTCACTGTTACACCTGTTTTAGATTTGTCACACTGTTCAGTGGTGGTGTCTGATTGATCTGTGTTCAGGACACTTTTTAATGTGAGGGTCTATTTACATTGAATGGCACTGGCAAGCATTACAGCAGTGATTTGAGAGTCATAGTGCACCACACCTATGCCAACATGGATGCAACACTTTCACACTGTGGATTCCCATAGTGTGATGACAGTATAGGTGTATCCCGCATCTGTGAAATGGAGGTGGCACATTGCTTGAGTTGTGTCGCTGGTGCAACGCTGATCCAGCAATGTTCTGTGCAGCCCTATCGGCACAATGCTGTGTCAATCCTTACGTCTGCTTCAGGCATGCACATGTTTTTGAGGCAGCATGTGCTTAAAAGTGGCTGAGTGAATTTGTTAATATTTCATACTGCCACTTTTGTGAGGTGTTGCTGTGCTGTGACTGGCAGCCAATGCACACCACACGACAACCACACCATGACCAGTCCACATACTTCTGCCGCAGGGCTTTAGAACGTGACACATCTTCCATGTGCATCACCTTGTCAATACCCAACACCATTGCAGTAATATTTGTGCGTCCGCTGCGTCAGTAACATGTAGATGTAGCATTGTGGTATAAGTGCAAGTGACCTGGGAATCAGGCCTGTGCATGTTTTGGCTTAGATGCTTCATCAAATCTGTCTTTGTGATGTTACATGAGAGTGGTGACAGTGGAACACTACATTGGCTTTCCCAGCTGGCTATGTTTATATAAGGGGGTGTGTGACAGGCTGTGCTGGTGGTTTGAGTGTGCGTTGGTACTATGCCTCACTCATAGTGTGGCTGTCCCCCCATGGACCATGGTGCCATGACCATGTTTGTGAGTTCCGGTTTAAGATATCTGACCTGGTTGTCCTGATGTTACTGTTTGCACTGGTCACAGGATGATCTTTTGCACCATACACCATGGTCCTGTGTCAGCTATGCTGTCAGTACTTTCTCACTCCCTGTACATTGATCATGGTCCATGGGTGTGTACCTGGTCCATATGGGATGCTTGAAATTGGGTTTGTGCGTACACAGTGGTGGTGATAGGGTTGTCCTTAGTTTCAGCTTCTATGCCATCCCCCTTGTAGCCTTCTGGCCCTGAGCCTTGCACCCACCCCCATGCTGTTGACCATTGGTAGGAGTGATACGCACACCCCCCTCCTATGTCTGGGCACTGCTGGGAGTCATACACACACCCTTCTCGTATGTCTGGGCACTGCTGGGAGTCATACGCACACCCTCCTCCTATGTCTGGGCACTGTTGGGAGTCCTATCTACACCCCCCTTCTATGTTTAGGCACTGCTGGGAGTCATACACACACCCTCCTCCTTTGTCTGGGCACTGCTTGGAGTCATACGCACACCCCCCTCCTTTGTCTGGGCACTGCTGGGAGACCTATACAGCCACCCCTCCTATGTCTGGGCACTGCTGGGAGTCATATGCACACCCTCCTCCTATGTCTGGGCACTGCTGGGAGTCATATCCAGCCACCACTCCTATGTCTGGGCACTGCTAGGAGTTATACGCACAGCCTCCTCCTATGTCTGGGCACTGCTGGGAGTCATACGCACACCCCTCCTATGTTTGGGCACTGCTGGGAGTCCTATCTACACCCCCCTCCTATGTCTGGGCACTGCTGGGAGTCCTATCTACACCCCCTCCTATGTCTGGGCACAGCTGGGAGTCATACGCACACCCCCTACTATGTCTGGGCACTGCTGGGAGTCATACGCACACCCTCCTCCTATGTCTGGGCACTGCTGGGAGTCATACACACACCCTCCTCCTATGTCTGGGCACTGCTGTGAGTCATACGCACACCCTCCTCCTATGTCTGGGCACTGATGGGAGTCCTATCCAGCCACCCCTCCTATGTCTGGGCACTGCTGGGAGTCATACACACACCCTCCTCCTATGTATGGACACTGCTGGGAGTCATACGCACACCCTCCTACTATGTCTGGGCACTGCTGGGAGTCATACACACACCCTCCTCTTATGTCTGGGCACTGTGGGAGTCCTATCCAGCCACCCCTCCTATGTCTGGGCACTACTGGGAGTCCTATCCAGCCACCCCTCCTATGTCTGGGCACTGCAGGGAGTCATACGCACACCCCCCTCCTATGTTTGGGCACTGCTGGGAGTCATACGCACACCCTTCTCCTATGTCTGGGCACTGCTGGGAGTCCTATCTACACCCCCTCCTATGTCTGGGCACTGCTGGGAATCCCATCCAGCCACCCCTCCTATGTCTGGGCACTGCTGGGAGTCCTTTCCAGCCACCCCTCCTATGTCTGGGCACTGCTGGGAGTCCTATCCAGCCACCCCTCCTATGCCTGGGCACTGCTGGGAGTCATACACACACACACCCTCCTATATCTGTGCACTGCTGGGAGTCATATCTACACCTCCCTCCTATGTCTAGGCACTGCTGGGAGTCATACGCACACCCCCTCCTATGTCTGTGCACCACTGGGAGTCATACGCACACCCTCCTTCTATGTCTGGGCACTGCTGGCAGTCATACGCACACCCTCCTCCTATGTCCTATGTCTGGGCACTGCTGGGAGTCCTATCCATCCACCCTCATGTGTCTGGCTAATGCTGGTGGTCCCCCATGTTACATGAATTGTGTGTATACTCACCAGGCTCCATGACTCCTGATATTCCATGTACTCCCACCGGTGGTAGCAGGGCCATGACTGTCTCCTCCCAGGGCCTCCAGTGTGGTGAGTGTTGGAGTAATCCTCATCCATCTTGCGCTTGACCATCCTCCACAGATCATACCACCTGGCCTGCCAATCCTTCCTGGTGCGCCTGATGGGTGCAACATGATTGACCCTATTGACGATCCTGTTCCACATGTGTGCTTTCTCCCCTATGCTGGTCTGTCTGACCGATGTACCAAACAGCTGTGGCTCAACTCTGATGACTTCATCTGCAAGGATCTCCATCTCCTGGTTAGTGAACTTTGGATTCTTTGGTGTAGTCATGTTGTGGGACAAATGTGTTTGGGGGAGTGACAGTGTGTATGGATGGGGGTGTGAGTCAGAATTGAAGGGGGGTGTGGGTCTGAATATGATTGTGGGTATGTGTGAAGGTGGATTTGTGCAGTTGTTGGTGTGTTGTCCATCTCTGTCAGAAAATGGTTATGTTGCAAAGGCCGATGGTTTGTGGGTGTGGGCCCTTTTTATTTTTCCATTAGTGGGTGTGGCCTTTTTTGAATTTTTGGGTGGGAGTGTCATAAGGGGTAGGTCTGAGTTTGACCCTCTGTTTGCCATTTTTGATCTGGCCAGGACATTACTTTGTACACAGGAGATATGTTTAGTGGTGTTGTGTGACTGTGTTGAACACTCCTTTTGTTTTTTTTATTGTACTTGTCTTTTTTTTGAGGGAGGGTTCGATTCAACATTATTGTGTAGTTCTCTCATACACAACGTATTTACGGGATACACGTGCGCTTCTTTGAGAGGGGCTTAGAATCGTACTTAATTGTGTGGCTCTCCAATACACGACGTATTGGCGGGGCAAGCGTGCGCTTCGTTGATGGGGGTTCGACTCGTACTTTATTGTGAAGTTCTCTCATACGCGACATATTGGTGGGGTTCTTGTGCGCTTCGTTGATGGTGGGTTGGAATTCTAATTTATTGGGTGGCTCTCTCATACGCGATGTATTGGCGAGGTAAGCGTGCGCTTCGTTGATGGGGGTTAGAATCGTACTTTATTGTGCGGCTCTCTCATATGCGACGTATTGGCGGGGTACTCGTGCGCTTCGTTTATGGGGGATTGGAATTGTACTTTATTGTGTGGCTCTCTCATACGCGACGTAATGGTGGGGTACGCGTGCACTTCGTTGATGGGGGGTTCGATTCTTACTTTATTGTGCGGCTCGATCATACGCGATGTTTTCCGTACAAATCGCAGCTCATATGCGGCAGCGTTTTCCAGTACGTATCGCGATGAAGGTCTCCGGTCAGGATCGAACTTGGCGGGCCGTACGCCATGTTTACAAATCGTACGGTTCACTAGCAGAGTCCGTATCGTAAGGTTCTTCGCTAGTTTTCCTTACGATTCATAAACATTCAGACTGAATATTTGTAAACGGATCGTACTACGCAATTCGGACGGCATTGTACGAATCGTAGAGAAATGCATACAAATACGAATCGTACGATTGTTTTTTTCCCCGATTGGGAATCGACCCCATAGTGTAATACGAGTTGTCTTTTAAAATTGATAAGGGTAGGAACAGTCTAGATATACCAAGACCATTTATAGGAAAACAAGTTAGTGCATGGGCTATGCATGCACAAATGGGGGCCTATTCACCAAATCATCTTTGAGTGTGTAAAGTAGTATTCCTACAGTATGTAAGGCTTTTCACTATTCTCTGGGCAGAGATATCCACCTCCGCCTACCCTCTCTCCTTTGTGTGGAGTTCTCTGCTGAAAATCGTCAGATCATGGCCCACAGAGATACATTTTTTTAATTAAAGTATGGGAAAGGCAAGGGGTACAGCTTAGAACATGAAGCATATCTGATACTAAATGGGAGGATTAAAGGTAAAATAAAGGAGGGGGACAATGAAGAACATGAACATATATAACTCACACATACCTTTACTATTTGCAAATGTTACATCCACATCTATTGCAGTAGTACTGACCAAACAGGGTTCATTCTACTGCAGCCAAGCACTGGGGTAAGTTACACAGCACACATGACCAATCACTGGTACTGCAAGACAACCACAAAGAAATCAATGGAGGCAAGGAAAAACACCAATACCCATAGAAAAAAAATAAGGAGACATGATTTTTGTTTCCAGAAAGGATTATTATATAATTTTTATTTCTTGTTTTTGGTACTAAAAAAAAGTGAACATAGGTTATTATACACTGTTGCATCTTGCATAACATTGTTAAGGGCCCTATCATACATGCAGACCCTAGCTAAGAATGATAGAGACATCCAGGTCCCCTGGTGTGACACAGAACAAATGCCAAGGTATGCCGGTATGAGACCAATTTGTGGCTTCTCATTTCAACAGAATTGTAGTTTTGTTGTGGAATCACAATGGCTGGACAGTGTATCAATCAATCAATCAATCAACAGAATTTGTATAGCGCGCTACTCACCCGTTAGGGTCTCAAGGCGCTGAGGGGGGGTCGCTACTGCTCGAACAGCCAGGTCTTGAGTTGTTTCCTGAAGGAGAGATGGTCCAGGGTCAGCCGTAGGTGGGTGGAGAGAGAGTTCCATGTCTTGGCTGCCAGGTAGGAGAAGGATCTTCCTCCGACGGTGGATTTGCGGATTCGTGGGACGGAGTGGAGGGCGAGGCTGGTGGAACGGAGCTGGCGGGTGGGTGTGTAGAATGTGGGTCGGCTGTTGAGGTACTTCGGGCCCGTGTCGTGGAGAGCTATGTGTGCGTGGGTGAGGAGTCTGAACGTGAGCCTCTTGTTGACGGGGAGCCAGTGCAGGTCTTTCAGGTGGGCAGAGATGTGGCTGTGGCGAGGGATGTCCAGGATGAGTCGCGCTGATTTGTTCTGAATGCGCTGGAATCTTTTCTTGAGTTTGGCTGTGGTTCCAGCGTAGAGGGTGTTCCCGTAGTCCAGACGGCGGATGACGAGGGCCTGGGTGACCGTCTTCCTGGTTTCGGTGGGGATCCATCGGAAAATCTTTCAGAGCATGCACAGGGTGTTGAAGCACCACATATAAGATTCTGAGACATCATTGTTTCTTTTTATTTTCATGTGAAACAAGAGGCCAGGAGTCTATTGTATGAAACTGCCAGGGTCTCACCAAGTACAGGCACCAACTTCTGAACACAGCCTTGTTCAACATATTAAGGAGTTTCTAAAGACCAGCTCAGTACACCTCGCTTTTGGTGATTTTTGTCTTTTTATCCTTGGATCTCTGAATTAACAACAACCATACCAATAAAATGACACCACATCTTGTTCTGTTGTTGTGACCCATTAATACAATCCAACCTACTAATATGTTGTGCTGTTCTGTCCAAGTCAATGCACTCTCATGAGTTAGTAGATACCCATTTCATGCATATTTCCCTTCATGCAATGAATTAGCTTTGACTATAACTTACCCAGTCTTCGTTCCTGTCCTTCTCCTTCAAGGATGCCAAAATGAACCAGTACCAGGCTTAACTTGATCTCTCTATTCATTATATTGACTAATCTCTTACCCAGTTCCTAGCAGAAGGAATAGGTGTTCGGACACTGCCATAATGAATGGGCATCAGCCTACTCTAGGCCGCACTTAGGATAGCACCTCTATTTTGTCCTCTTATGTTTGACAAATTCTTCGAGGACCAATAAGAGATGCAGATTTAACAAAGGCCCATAGTTTAGACATTGATACTTGCCATAGGCCTTTTAAATCCATCAATAGCCTGTTGCTTCTCCATGATCATCAAAATAATTGGAGCAGTAGAGGAATGATAGCAAGGTCGCCTTCCACTCATCGAGCCATACACAAATGACTTGGTTACATAGAGCACTGCAGCCTTTCAATGTTATATCAACAAAAGAAAGGGGGGGTTCTTTGAATATATCTTCTCCTACGTCAGGCTACACTTATTCAGCAGTTGTGCACAACCTGAATTGTTATTTTTCCAAAAGATTTCAGTTTGTCAACCCACCACACAAATCCTCACATCAATTACAGAAAGGAAAAAAGGTGTGAGAAGTCAGAAAGTATCTCAAGTAAGCACCACCTGTAGAGCTGCTGGTTGGTACTCAAAGGATGCAGTACCGGGCAGCAAAGGAAAGCTCAGTGAGACAACCACACTCTCTGTTTCCACAAGAAAAATCCAAAAGAGGAAAGTCCTGTGGGAAAGGAACTGGCAAGCAGTAAATGTAGTAAAAACTAGGTATGCATTGAGAAATAAGAGTGTAAATTTTGATTTACGTGCAACTGAGGGGGGCAGCATTGGCAAGACACAACAGGGTATAATAATAGTCTTCCCTTCAGTTTTTGTTATCACTCCTGGCTTTCAAGAGAGTGGGCGCATTTCCTCTTTGACCCAATTACCACCACACCCTAGCACAAATTGTAAATTAAAGGGAAACCGAGGAGCTTGTGTAAATCCTAGAGGCAGAGTGAACATCATGCCTTCCCTCCAATACTTTTTTTAATGTACAGACTAGGCAAGAAGAGGGGAAGAATACTATCTTCCACCAACATGAATCTTCGGTCATTTCAACTGATAGTTGCGACAAGGAAAAAAGACAGAACTGACTAAGGGAAAGGGGTTGTCACTTACGAACAGGTATTAAGCACTTTCTCAGGAGACTCAAGAGGAAAAATAAGGACAGAGAACCAGACACACCACCTCAAATTACTGGAGGTCAAATGCAGGGTGTCCTAGAACAATTGGATATGGAATCACTATTAGTTGCAAGAACGGAGGAGATTAAACATAAGTTTGCCATCTCCAGAAAGAATCAGGATAAAATACAAGGTGACAGTTACAAACTCAAAATAACAGACCTTATGCTTAGGCTATGTAATATGGAAGCCTCTACAGAGGTACTGAGTAAGGAGGTTGAAGTTTTTCACAGAGAGATTCAAACATTAAAACCAGGGAAAAGGGAATTATGGGACAAGATGGAATCCCTGGAGAACAATGCCAGAAGGAATAACATAAGAATGTTAAATAAATGGAAGGGGGAGGTCTAAAACAGTTTATGATCAATTTGATTAAGGAGTACATTCCTTTTGTTGCTTCAGAGGACTTGGAGATTCTACGGAAACTCTGACAGCTACTAGTGTCATGAAAACGAGCTGTCCTTCTGCATCAGGTCAGACATTTCTAGGGGGAATCAAGACAGGCAATGGGACGTGAGGAAATATATATATAGGTACACACATATTTAGGTGCTACAGTTCAATTGAAGTTTCCAAAAACTCTCAGGATAATGTGGAACAACAAAACGCACAACATATAAGATCCCATTGAGGTTGAGAGTCTGTTACAATAGATAAAAGGGAACATTAGATGCCATCAGAGAGAAGAAGCTCTAGTGTACCATGAGATACCGAACAGGGCTGTGTGTAGGGTTCCCCGCGGAGGGTGGGTTGGGGTGTAAAGCCTTGTGTGGGTACATAAGAATATCGAGGGATGACCGAATACTCACTGAGGGGGGACATGTGGTAATAAAAGGTGAGAAAAACCATCAAAATAGAGGGCTTAATGATAAAATGACAAATAAAGTAAGCTTAGGGGTACTGACTTGGAATGTAAATGGGCTCTGGGTACATGGCAAGAGGAGGACAGTCCTAGAATATTTAAAATAGTCAGACAGTGAGGTAATAATATTGCAGGAAACACACCTACCTCAGGGAGAATGGGATAACATCTTAAATAGGCAAACATGGATTTGCAAGTTTGCATGTACAAATCAGCGATACAATTTGAAAAGGGAGACAGCATTGTTAATGTCACATCCAAATTTACAATTCTCAATGTAATATGCATCCCTAACACACCACTCACTTATTCATTCACATATTTCATCTTGCAACTATACTTATCAATCACCCATGAATGGAATTTCCACTCACATTCCCATGTAACATGCACAGAGATATCTCATGTAGGAGTATGTTTACACTTTTTAATATTCACATTCATCTACTTATGTATTTTAAAAGTATTGACATTGCCATTTATTCCCACATTCTACTATGGAGACTTTAACACCCAAGACATGCTTCTCTTCCTTCATCTACCTCTGTATTTCACCTACATTAAGGATTTCTCCACCTCTGTTACGTAGGTGTAAAACACCATAGCAGAGGTGGAGAACTACATGGTGGAGGTGGTGTTTTCTATGATCCACAATAAACCAGAAAATATATCACACTTGAATTTTACGTTACATCTACTATTGGAGAAGTGTGGCTCACTGGTTAGAGCAGGCAGACCCTGAAGCAGAGGTCAGACTCGGGACCAGGGTTCAATTCCCGACGTGGCAGGGTCTTGAGCTCAAATGTCCACGGACTCGATAATTCTCGCTTCGGTGCCTGACCTAATCATGGGTTCACACTCTGCAACTCTGGGCATTAAGCTTGCTTAATCTCCACAACGGCCCCCCGCGGCGGGATGCCTGGCTTTCACCTTGGGGATGCCCTGTAGGGGCTATCTCACAGGGAAAAGCCAAGACAGGTTCCCAAGGCAAGTGCTTAGAGACCCCTGGGTGATAAGCGCTATATAAATCCAATATACAATACAATACAATACAATTGCACTCATGAGGTTTTTTTCTTACCTTTCTTTTTCAATAGGTAATCAAGGCCAAAGTGAGAAAAGCAGGACCATGGTCAAAGTAGAAGAAGGATCTAAATGGCTAGGCAAGCATATGATGAGGAAACCTCCACCACGATAAAGGAGGCAGCAACATCCACCATCAGTGAGTGTTCACCCACCCGGAAAGTCACTTACACCCAATTAAAGAAACTCCAGGCTTGAAGCAGTGGAATATCCGGGCAGTGCATGCCAGGATTAGGCAGATAATGGGGCAACCCTCACTGACAATAAGATACATGTGAGGTCTCCTAGTAGAAGGCAGGTCCATCATCCGCATCTGGAGCTGCTCTTCCACCACTCCTGAATTAGACATCCATCTGCCTCCCCCTATTGCTGCTACTCCTCCTGAACGTGTTTGCTCTCAATATAAGTGGCCAGGGTAAGATTTGTCACTGTCGCCCCTGACATCTCACATAGTGTCTTCCCCCAAATCCTGATTATACCACCATGATTTCTCTCCAGGGGGGCATGAGGCAACTGAATTCTGGTAAGCAGGCACTGTCTAGAGTGCCTTCAAAATTCAGGATTCATTGTGAGGTTCCCAAGCTTAGCGTTGTAAATAATATGTTAACATGTGTTTTGATATCAGTTGATATTAAGGGAAATCTTTGTTTATGTTACACATACACTGAGAGAGATAAGAATTCCTTTCATAGAGATGGGTCCTTGAAGAAGAAAATATGTTCGAAGCTTCTAAATATGCTATGCATTATTTCTGATGGATTCATCTTTCTGCAGACTTTGTTGCCACCTTCTGAATACAATCCAGCACCAGGCCTGGTTTGGAAAACTTTCTTCCTCAGCTCTAGCGTTCCAGAGCTATCATGAGTGTGCTCTCCCAAGATGTCAGATTATATATGGTGCTGCCTGCCGCACACCCTTTTTCAATATTTCACTTTCAAATTTGGAGCTTTTCCTTGTTATTTAGCTAACAAAAGCCTCAGTGATTTTCACAGTAATAAGGTTACCTCCTATAGTCTAAACGTGTAAACACTTCTGTTGGTGTTGTAAGAAGAAACCTTTCTACAACCAAACAGTATCTGCATGTGGTGTCTGAGCCATGACTCCAACCCCAAGGATTGGAATTCCATTTTGCCCATAGATTAAATGGCTATCAAGGAGATAAAGACCAACCTATTTTTGTCAAGTACATGTATGGGCTGTGAGGATAGTCTGAAGCTATTGCCCTATCCTCCTTCAGGTACATTCTCTGACAGGAGCACTCACCATTGTGGGCTCCCTACAAAAACACAAAAGTATTCTACAGGAAGGACACATTTTCTAATTCTTCGACACTCATTGGCATAGTTACATGATTCTAGTTTCTTCTTCATCTTCTTGATTGCTCCCTGTTCTTAAAAAGATGAAAGTAAAATTCATGGCTCCCTCTATTGCCCCTTCCAAGCCAATACCTTTCAACAGGACACATTGCATATCTTATATATGGGCCTGCATCACTCTGTCCTAATCCTCAAAGGTAGCCTTGACACTGTTGAGTTTTTAGCAGCCAGACTGATCCTCAACCTGCCAATGAGAATTCACATCAACAAGAACCTGAAAGACCTCCAGAGTCTCCCCATCCAGAAAAGATGTCAATTCAAGATCCTGACACATGCCTACAAAGCCCCCCATGACCAAGGACCCGCCTACAAGAAACACCGTCTAAATTTCCACCTTCCTCCCAGGAACCTCTGCTCCGCACACCTCACCCTTAGATAGATACCGTGCATCTTTCATTGCCATATATAAGTTCTTATTGATTGATTAATTAATTCTGTTAGCTTTGACCATCAATCCCCCAAACTGACAACATAGGCTGTAGCCTTGGGATGCTTCCAAATCTTTCCCAGCCTACCATGGCACTGATCAAATTGCCTTCGATGCCGATCAGGTCATTCACAATGCTAAGATAGGTGACTTCCTCAGAAGTGTCTTTGGTACCATAATAGCCCTTGAAGCTTTCAGACAATTATTTTAGTGGTGAGACTAAACTTTTAGGTCTCTTTTCAGGACCTGCCCCTAGCCGTCTCTCTAAAAAAATAGCAATGTACTGAACTGAACAAATACTTCAGCTCTGACTTTGATACCTGGAGCATGCACAGTACAAATGATGGGAATATGGAAGAAGGTGACTCAGATGCTGATGAACACCTCCTTTCTTATATTGATTTTCTTAGACCTTCAAAATCCTTCCATGGGTGTCATTCACTATCTCTCTACGTCTCACACTTTGAATGTCTTTGATGCCTTTGGATCTCCTTTAGCATTCAACCAAGCCTTTTTGGGGCCTGTATTGACTGCTTGAGAAAGACACTTCTCAGGCCCAGTAGTGCACAGACAGACCAGATTATCCAATTCAAAATTCTTTTTCTAGGCATCCATCTTTTGAGAGCATGGTGATTCAAGCATGTTCACCAAACTGAATCTCAAGTCATTTCCAACTTCAATCTGAAAGGTTTTCATGTCATGCAGTCTACCCATTCCAAGGCCAATGTCATGTAGCAAGGATGGCTCTAGTTAGACTCCCTGGCCACATGAAGAAGCTCTTTTCAGAATTCGTGAGTCACGGCTTTGGATTCTGAAGTGCAGCATGGATTTTCCAACATGATGGTTCGATACATGGCTATGGTAATCACAATTTGAAGGTGCTCCTGGATAAAATCATAAGGTTTTTCATAAGATGCTCTATTTGCATTAATTAAAAAGCATTTTGATGGAAAGAGGTTCTTTAAAGAGAATGCCAACTCCTCCCTGAAATGTTTGAAGAATACTCATGCTACAGCTTATTTGTTGGACCTTGCCTCTTAGGTGAAAGAATTCCACCAGCAATATCACTGATTCAGGGGCCAAGGCAATAACAAGCCCCTTTGGTCCATACCTCACAGCAGCTCTCACCGTCAAGTTGTGGAAGAGGTGGACATAAAGGATGTGAATAACAGTTAAAGCAGCAGCAATATCCTGTATCTTCAACTGGATTTCGTCAAAGCCACTTTGACTGCTCCTCCCTTTAAGACCAGCTTCCGATATGGCCTTGTGTCTCTCACCTTACTTTATTTTAAAAAGTTTATTTTCAATCCATAACAAGTAGGAGTATACCATTTACAAACATATGTTATTAAACAAAATAATGACTAACAGTTAATGATATAACACTGCAAGAAGAGAGAGGAGAAAAAACTGAGTGGAAAAGAGAGAGAACAAAACCAACAAAAGGATACAGTACACATTAATTTTGCTACTTCAGGTGCTCAATCATGGGCCTCCATATCTGTATGCCCATTTCCATCTTCGTGCGGTATTGAGGGAAAAGAGACTTAATTCAAGAGTGTAAATAACGTAAAATTGTACTCTCCACATCTCAAAGGAAGGAGCCAACCTTCTGTAACCAAACTGCTGTGATACAAAGCCTAGCAACAGCTGTGGCCATAAAAACGAAATAGCAAACCGTATGCACCACTTGCCCCTTTGTGGGGCTATCCCCGACATCTAATTACATTACTTATGGTGATATTTGGATGCCTACCATCGTGATATCAGTCAGAAACTCTTCAATGTGTCTCACCAATTGTGCTAGATAGGTGAATGAATAAAAGATCTCTCCGCCTTCTCCTCCCTACAGCGAAAACATTTCTCATCGTTCATGCCACCCCATTTCAACATCTTTACAGGGGTATGATACAGGCTAAATATTGTCTTCTAGTGTTGTGCTTTTAGCTTGGCTGATACCAGAATTGTTTCAGCCATATCTATAGCCTGCTCCAATATATACGCCTAGCTGCCCCAGCCAAGTGCTCCATTTATGATTTTGGGCAGCCAGATTGTCCAACTGTGTATCCATTAAGCTGTTATACAATACACCTATCTTAACTATCCATTTTATAGCCTCAACCAACCAGGAGATTAGACTTTATCCCACTCTGTTTCTGGTTTCTATATAAAAAGTTTTGAACCTGCAAATATTTGAAAGAATCAGTTTTGGACAATGAATATTTTTCCACAGGCCGAAAAAGAGGAGAGTCCTTCGTCGTCATACAAATCCCCGTTTTGCGTTATGCCCTTAGCTCTCCATCTATCCATTCTCACACCAAAAAAACCTGGGGGTAGCAATGCTGTAGCATTAATCGGAATATAGAAACATATCCCCTTGATCTGAAGAATGCTCCACACTGCCTTCCAAACCTTGAATGCCGCAACCTCAACCTTGAACCGAGTTTTTAAAAAATAACTTGGCTCCAAAATCCTAAATAAGACATTTTTGGCTGCCAAACCAAGCAATATTTGATATATTGACGGTATTTCCTCGTCACTCCCCACTTCCTCACCCATTAACAAAATTCACATATTTTGTAGAATACAAGTGTAATAGTAGAATGTAAAGTTAGGGACTACCCACCCCCTGCATTTGAGTGGGATTATCATAAGTTTAAATGCTCTATGGGATTTTCCTTGCCCCCACAGAAACCTAGCACATATTGATTGTAGTTTTTGCAGCTGCGACCACGCTAGTTGGAGTGGTACTGCTCTAAAGAAATATAGAACTTTGGGTAGGACCTTCATTTCGAGAACATTACACCTCCCCACCAGTGAGAGGTGCAGACATTCCATACAGTCTAATTCATGTTTGATTCCAGCAAGAATTGCCCCCCAGTTGATCTCAACTAATTCCTGTAGACACATCCTAATTTTAATTCCCAAATATGTGGCTTCATCAGTTACCCTGGGGTCGCCTGATCAGGCCGCCTTGGTGCAGATAATCTGTATTTTAGCAAGCATATTGGTGAGTCATTCTATCTCTGGGATGGCTACAGCTGGGTCTGCCTAAGCCTGTACCTGGAACTGGTGGTGCACATATACTGCAGAGCTAATCTTGTTACTTTCTTCCATAAATGTTAAGAAGGGATTACTATACTTAGCGCGGGGACACACCGTCATAAGTGTAACCAAGCGCTTTATAAGTGTTTTTATTATTATTATTATTATACAGGGCAAATAGAAGTGGGGAGCATGGGCAACACAGCCTTGTCCCCCCAGCTATACGAACTGAGTTAGATTCCACGAACATGATACATATCCTGGCAGTCAGAGACTTATACATAACCTGGATGGCCTTGATAAAACCTGAGACAAACCCCTCCCTGCATAGTACCGCCCATAAAAATCCCCAGGGGACACGGTTGAATGCCTTTATGGCACCTAGAAGTACCAGACATAGTGTAGGATGTTGTACCTTAGCCAGGTCTAGCAGAGTCACTAGCCTGTTTATATGATTGACCATGCCTATGCCCGGAATAAAACCAGTTGTGTTCCTAAAATGTTTGCATAGATTTTGCTGTCACAGTTTTAAAGGGAGATTGGTCTTTAGGAACCCGGCTATGATGTTGGCTTTCTCCCAGGATGGTGGAGCATTACAGCACTGTGCATTTTGAAAAGTAACCAGCATATCACCCTTGAGGTCCTGAAAAAATGTTCTGTAGACCTCAAGCGGAAGCTTATCTGGACCTGCCGCCTTACTCTTAGGTAATGAGTATATTGCCTCTTCCAGTTCATCCATAGTAATCGGGGTATTCAGCATTATCTGTTCTTCACACCCTAGCAATACTGTATCTAGTTTTTATATAAAGGCCTCACCAGTTTGACCATCACAGTTACTCTCAGTATACAACACTTCATAAAATGCATGAAATAGGTCTAGAATCCCCTCACTTGTTTCCACTAACCTTCCCCTAGAGTCAGTCATGGTGCCAATTCTTTATGCTGCCTTGTTAGATCGTAGCTTTGTTCCAGACAATGCCCGGTAGCTTTCCCAAATTCGTACATCTCTTCTCTAAATAGCTTGTATTTACTAGCAATTTCCTTGCTCTATACTAAATTTATCTTGGCCTTGCAGCAGGCTACCATAGTTTGCAATGGCTTAATAGCAAAACCAGCAGATATCCCTTGGATAAGATTCTCCTCCGCAATTCTGAGATCATCTAGGGGACCCTGCATAGTAGTTTTGCAGTTATTTCTGTCTAAAAAGTTCATAGCTGAGAACTTCCCCAATAGTCCAGCCTTTAAGACATCCCACACTATAGCCCTGGAGGTTGAATCCCTGTTGATATCCAGAAATTGCACTAACCGGATTTTATTATGGTTAAGAAACAAAGTATTCAAAAGCAGCTTTCCATTAAAAGAAAAGGATCTTGCTGGAATAATTCTACTAATCGTAGGAATATCCAACAGCAGCGGATCATGTTCGACTGTAATCAGTGGCCACACCTTCATCTTAGCCCCAGATGTGAGTGCCCTTGACATAAAAACATAGTCTAGCCGTGTCGTAATTTGACAATGATCGGGTTAGCGCTTAGCTTTGCTACACGTTATTTTCCTTAAATTGGCCTTACTCGAAAACGCCATCTTGTGTGCTATGGCGGCCATTTTAGAGAATGAGCGGCCTCGTGGTCAGCATGCCTTTTAGTCCTTTCCTTTGTCCGTACCGCTGACCACTCGAGTTTGCCCAGCAACAGGCTATTTTTAGTAACGGTCAAGCCTGTGCATGCGCAGTCCCAACTGACCAGTCACCCCTCAGGAATGTCCTGCTAAACTGACCATTGAAGTTGTAACCCCTCCCATGAGTTGGCTGTGCTCCAAAAATGACCATATATGTACATAAAGCTCTGTAACCTTGTACCGCCTATCTTTTTATTACCTGTAAAGTGTATAAAAGAATGACTCACACCAACGTTCGGTGTGATACTTCTTGCATTGCCGTAGGGTGCTGTAGGAATGTACCACCACCCCATGGGGTCTTAATAAACTTGTCTTTTGTACTTTTCAGCTTCCGTGCCAACAGTTCTTTGGTGTAAGTGGGTATTTCTGCGGAGCATGTAGGCCTTGGGAACCCAATACCACAAATTGGCGACCACGAAGGGACTCATCGGCGACTCGGATGCCCGAAGGAGAGGTCGTGACGAAGGATTGGAAACTCGCCATTGACGCGTACGCTGCCACTGAGTGACCCGAGTCTTGGCACCCACGGTGTTTTCTTCCTTTCCTTCTGATCTGACCTTCCAGGTGGCGTCGGTCTCCGACTGAGATCCTGATCGTCTGCGTTGCTGTACAAGTGCCCGTTTGGCTGATTCGATTAAAGACCTTGGCAGTTGGAATCTGGATATTTGAGATTTTGGGTAAGATTTGTGATCTGTAAGGTAGTCTACGGACGCTTACTGAAGTTCTATGATTGTGACTATGATTTGAGTTAGCTAACATTTTGACTTTGTGAACTTTGAATATATATGTGTAGTGCACTTCACATAGGCAGGCATGTAGAGATGTTTCTCTAATTTTGTTTGTACTCTGAGCGGCACATTTGTGTGAAGTACTGTAAGTGCCATTTTTTACGGTTTCACGCTTTCGTGGTACTTTTTGAACATGCCTGTTTTAAGCACACTCCGAGGGATGTGCTGTTTTGGAAATGGTACAACAATTAGGTTAGCGGAATCACAGCCGGCTCCCCCAGAGGGAACTCCAAACCGTGAGATGTATGTTAAATTTGGCCTTCCCCCTATACTGTACAGTAAATTATGGCATAAATACACTAGGACTGATCCCGAGTTGCAATGGCCACTACATGGGTCATTTGATTTACGAAAGGTTCAGTTTGTGGAGCAATGTTTGTTTCAGCGCAGGTCTAGACAGGATATGTTTGATTGTGTGCGAATGTGGGAGAAAGCGGTGCGTGAACGTATGAAGCGTGAAGTTGTCTTGGCGGACAAAGAGCAGCGCAAGGCTGCTCGAGATAAAGCTTTACAGCTTGAGGAAAAAGAGGCACAGGAAAAGAAAGAGAGGGAGGCACAGGAACGTAATTTGCAAACGACCGGTCAATTTCCTATTCGACGACCACTTTATCCTGTCCTTAATAATGAAATTGATGATTTTTCGTTACTAGATCGGTCACCGCCTCCGTATGTTCAGCCTACGGCTCCGACTGAAGATTCTGGCGATGAAGAACGGGATAAATCGGATAAGTCGAGTGTCAGGTTATCTGCTCAGAGAGCAGCGGATTTGCGTAGTTTTGCTAGGAAGTTAAATTTGAATCAGGTGACTGTGCCAGAAGTTGTAGATGCAAAGAATACATGGACAGAACGAGAATTGATGTGTTTTCTGAATACTATTGCAGAAGAAGTTATTACTCGATTTCGTAAATACTCAGAGACTTTAGAACCTAAGGATATGTCAGTTCACCGTGAGAATTTGGGTAAAGGTGTATTTGTTCTTACAGATGCAGATGACTTTTTCACGTGGCTGCTCCAGCTACGGGATGAGGCGTCCAGATTGCGGGAAGAAGGGAAAAAGGCTAAGGAGTCCGTGCCGGGGTCGGCGGAGCAGTCCAAACAGTGTTCTATCCTGGGTTCAGATAAGAATTCTAAAGTGCATGTTATGCCTATGCGTGAATCTGCACCTTTGTATGTTCCCCCTAAGGGGGACGGTACAGATGAAGATAAAACATTGAAGGATGCAAAGGGGTATTTTGTATATAATTGGGTGTATACGCCTTCGAATAGAGCAGATGTTATGGCGTTAAAAAATGCTTTACCCGATCTTCGTAAAAATCCAGCCGCATTCTATGAAGGGGTGGAGGGGGCCATTTCTTCGTGTGTTATGACTCTTGTTGATATAGATCTGTTTTTTGGGTTGATTCTTCCGCCTGATATGTGGAGATCGATTCGTAAAACTAATGACCACGCGACGTTTGGGGCAACTTGGAAAGAACTAAACCAGGCTGACTTAGACAGGGAACCTGCATGTAAGCCGTGTGATATGATTTTAGAACTCCCAGCGGCTATTTTAACTAAATTAAAAACACTTGTTCCTCCTAAAAAGATTGATTGGACTATGTTAGCCTCGTGCAAACAAAAGTTAGATGAATCGGTATCAGATTTCTTTACATGTTTCGAAGAAGCGTTTCACGATTACAGCGGTCAATCGTTAACAGATGATACGGGTAGGCATCTGTTTGTCGATAAGTATGTGGCTAATCTCCTACCGGAGATTGCAAAACGATTAAAAGTGAGTGAAAGTTCCTGGGCCACGGCGACCCCTGCGTCTTTGTTAACCATGGCTCAGTATTAGGAGCGGCAGGAATTAGAGGCTAAAGAAAGTGCAGATAAGAAAACGAAGGAATTGAAAACGAAGGTGATGTTGGCAGAGGTTTGCGGAACGCAATCTAGAGGTTATGATAGAGGTAGGCGAGGAGGGAGTAATGCGTCGTACGGTCGTACTGACATAGCGGAGGACCAATGTGCCTATTGTAAGGAGTTTGGGCATTGGGCTGAAGATTGTCCGGTACTTCGTGAGCAGCGTAGTCAGCGTGGTCGAGGAGGTGGAAGGTCGAGGAATAATTATTCAGGAGCGAGAGGTGGCGAAAGTGATCGTGGTAGGTTTGAAACGAGGGGCCGTGGTCAGGATGAACGAAATGTTTTTGATAGACGGAATCAATATCAGATTTCGGAAGGTGAGAATGTGGAGCATCAGGATTATGTGCATGCATAGGATTGCGTAGGATGGGGTACGGAATCAGTTGAAGTGCCAGTAGATCAAAGAGGTCCATATGTATTAGCGGGCATTTTGGGTTCTACTGATCAGTTTTTAGTTGACACAGGAGCTACTCGTAGCGCTTTGTCCAAAAACTTGGTTCCAAGGGCTCCTCTGTGCGGCGAAACGATAACATGTATAGGGTTTGATGGCACACCCTCTCCTAGCCCATTATCACAACCTCTTGCACTTTGCATTGACAAATTCTTTAGTTTTGGTCCATTTTTGTTGTCACCTCACACCCCAGATAACATTATGGGCATTGATTTGCTCAAATACTTTCGAGCAACGATACGCTGCGCTCCTGAGGGAGTGCGAGTTATTTTGAATGACCATTACCCAGATTCAGACAGATTTTGTACCATACAGGAAATTGAAGCATTAGCCTCTCTCCCTCATACGTTGTGGGCGACCTCAGACACGGATGTGGGACAGATGCTTATTCCACCTATTCGAATTACTGTCAAGGAGGGAGTACTTTTGCCACGTGTACCACAGTATAAGATTTCTAGGGAAGGTGAAATTGCCCTGACGCACATCGTTCAGGATTTGATTGTTGCAGGAGTAGTGGAGGAAGTTCCTTACAATGTCTGTAATAGCCCTATTGTACCGATTCTTAAGAAAGACACTGACGACAAAGTCTATCGATTTATTATTGATTTGAGAGAAATTAACAAAATTGTCATTCCCCAATATCCCGTGGTGTCTGATATCACGACATTGCTTACACTGGTCCCTCCAACAGCGATGACATTTACTGTTACTGATCTCAAAAATGCATTCTTTTCCATCCCCATCCATCCGATAGCAGATATTTATTTGGCTTTACATTAAATAATAAATCATATAGATTTTGTCGTGTTCCTCAAGGTTACACAGAGAGTCCTAGCATTTACAGCCAGGCTTTAAAGAGACAGCTTGATTCTTTCGAATTGCAATCTGGAGTGGCCCTTATACAGTATGTTGACGACCTCCTATTGGCCGCAGACACTTATGCACAATGTGAGGAGAGTACACTTGCTTTGCTTTCCTTTTTGGCTCAGAACAACCATAAAGTTTCTAAGAAAAAGCTTCAATACTGTAGACCCAAGGTGACCTACCTCGGTCATCTTTTGTCTAAGGAGGGGCGTGCATTAACATCAAATCGAATTCAGGCGATTTTAGACACACCAGTCCCCCGCACTCAGAGAGATGTGTATAGATCCCCCCCTCATGGGTATAGATCCCCCCCTCCCTCTTACTGCACGTAAAATTTACTAAAGCACCGTCACTTGGCGGGTCCGGGTTCCGTGGGTGGCCCTGGGTTGCAGCTTTAGGCGCCATCTTGCTTTGGGCTTTGTGGTTTGTTTGCGGGCGCCATCTTGGAGCGTTTTGACGCTCGCTCGGCTCCAAGGAACGCCTATTTAAAGTCGTCCTCTCCCGCGCAGCGGGAACGCGCAGTGGGACGCCGTCGCTTAGCCGGAGTCGTGCCTGAGTCCTGCCCGTCTGCGCCCGTCCGCGCTACGGACGCGCAGGGCGCTGCGGGCATCTGGGGTCCTTGAGAGTTGGTCTCGGCTCTCGTTACCATGCTGGTGTACTCTGGCGACACTCTGCGGGGTATAGGTCGTTCAAATGTGAGTTGTACCCTTCCCCCAATACACCCACTAGCGGGCCCCTTTCACTGTGCGTGTGGAAGGTGGTCTTTGGATCCCCCTACCCTGAGCTCACACGAAAATCCTGCGGTTTCCCTTAGTAGGAACCTCGCCGAGCATTCCCTTCGCATCTTCAGCCTGAATGCCAGGTCTCTGGTGCTGCATTATCAGGCCGTGTTTGACCTGATACAGGAAGAGGCCCCGGACATCGTAGCCATCACCGAGACGTGGTTGAAGGATGACGATGTGGCCATTATCAACTTGGCATTTCCCTCTGATTTTTTGGTTTTTACCCTTAATCGATCTACCAGGGGAGGGGGTATTGCGTTGGCCTTGCGACCTGGCCTCACTGGTAGTTGGTCTGGTCTGACCATTGCGGGATGTGAAAGTGCGGTGTTTAAGATCTCGGTCACCCCACATTTCACACTCTCGGGGATGGTGGTCTATCGCCCCCCTGGGAGTGATGTGGCGTTTAGAGCGGCCCTCCCCGACATGGTTAGTTCCTTGGCGGTAGGCTGCCCCAATTTTTCGATTTTGGGAGACCTCAACTTACACTTTGAGAACCTTACCTCCCCCTCGGTTAGCGGTATTCTTGCTGACCTGGAGGCCCTTCAACTGGTGCAATTGGTCCGACAGCCTACTCATACAGGCGGCCATACCTTAGATCCTTTTTTCACCAATTTGGCAGACGCTGCTGTCTCCGCCGTCACACCTCTTGGCTGGACGGACCACTCTTTGGTTACCATCTGTACCCCTTTGCCGGGAATGATTACTGTTCCCCCGGCAAAGCTGGTTATAAGGCGGCAATGGAGTAAATTACGGCTGGAGGACTTACACCGTGTCCTCGCCGAGGAGCCTTTAGATCCTCCGTTGCTGGTTGACTCAGGTTACGAGAAGTTCTGCTCCTGGATCTCCAAGGCGCTTGACGCCCTTATTCCACTTACCGCTTGTAAAGTCAGCTCCAGGGACTCCAGTCCGTGGTACGATGGCGCCCTACGTTCACTCAAGGGTAGTTGTAGGCGAGCAGAGAGGGCTTGGCGGAAGGCGTACGATACCGGGAAAAAGGCTATTTATCTCGCCTCCGTCAAAGTTTACCATCGGGCTGTTTGCCAAGCTCGGGCAGCTTACTACGCTACTGAATTCGGCAACAGCTCCAACCCCTCTAAAACCATCTTTAAAGTGATGAAGGATCTTTTGGCAAAGCATGCCTGTACTACGACGACTGGTTCCACCACTCACTGTGAGGCTCTCGCTTGTTTCTTTTTGGAAAAGGTCCAAAACATCTATCGGACGTTCCCTTGTACAGGGCCTCCGGCTGAGCCCCCGATCAACATCTATGGTGATTCCACCCTGCACGTGCTGCCCCCGCTGACATCAGAGGGGTTTGACCTCCTGGCTCTGCAGGTCAAATCAGGGTCCCCCGCTGATCCGCTTACAGCGACTCTCTTTAGAGAGCAGTCGTTTGTGGGACGGGCCGTGGTTCACTCCCTGATTAACATCTCATTGGAATCAAGCACGGTACCCGCTAGCTGGAAGCGGGCAGTGGTCTCTCCCATTTTGAAGAAGCCGTCTCTGGATCCAGATAAGCCTGAAAACTATCGGCCCATCTCCTTACTCCCGTGGCCGACCAAAGTGTTGGAGGCCCATGTCAACAAAGTTCTTTCAGCTCACCTTATCCATGCTAACATCTTGGATCCCACCCAGAATGGGTTCCGAGCTGGACACAGCACGGAGACCGCCCTCCTCTCCATGGCTGAACACCTTCGCACGGTGATGGATGCGGGCCAGACAGCAGCGCTCGTCTTATTGGACTTGAGCGCTGCGTTTGATACTGTTTCGCATCCTATCCTGTTGCATCGCCTGGAGGAGATTGGGCTGGGTGGACCTGCCCTCCAGTGGTTCCGGTCTTTTCTAGACGATCGTTTCTTTAGCGTTGCAGTCCCACCGTTCCAGTCCCAATTCCATCCGTTGAAACAGGGGGTGCCGCAAGGATCCTCGCTGAGTCCCACGTTGTTTAATCTCTACGTGAGACCGCTGGCTGAGGTCGTCAAGCAATGGGGCATGACTATGGTCTCATATGCCGACGACACTCAGCTAGCGGTTACGATCAGCGGGGATGCGGACCGGGATGCCCCCAGGTTTCAGAGTGGACTTAGGGCGGTGGCGAGCTGGATGAAGAACAACTGTCTCCAGCTCAACGCTAAGAAAACAGAGATCATGATCGTAGGCAAGAGATCGGAGCTATGGGGGGACAGATGGTGGCCTACGGAGCTGGGGCCGGCCCCCCTCCCGGTCACGGAATTAAAGAACTTAGGAGTATGGATGGATCCCTCCCTCAGCTACGTTGGCCACACGAAGAAAATCGCGGCCTGTTGCTTTGGTATCATACGGTCGCTTCGCCCGGTTTTGAAGTTCTTTGACCATCGCACCAGGCAGCTGATAGTCCAGGCTACAGTGTTATCTCGCCTGGACTATGCCAGCTCTCTTCTGGTAGGGTCCAACGTGGCTGAGGTTACCCGCCTCCAACGCGTCCAGAACGCTGCGGCGAGAGCTATTGTTGGCCTTCCCCGTACTTGTTCTGCCTCCAGCACTTTGAGATCACTGCACTGGTTGCCCATCAGGGCCAGAATTCAGTTTAAAGTGCTGTGTATGGCGTTCAAGATTTTGAGGGGAGTAGGTCCCCCTATTCTTGCGGACCTTTTGTCGTGGTATGTGCCTACTCGGCCCCTGAGATCCTTGGGTCATGCACTTACTGTGATTCCCCGATACAGGCTGTGTCGGGTTGGTGGCCGTTCCTTCCGGGTCAGAGCAGCCGAGCTCTGGAACTCCCTTCCTGTAGAGTTGCGACTGCTAGATGATCTTTTAGTCTTTCGTAAAGCCTTAAAAACCTTCTTGTTTTAATAAATTCACTTTCCTCCCTTCTGTTGTGTTTCCTGTGGTGTTGCATTTTTACCTGCCATGCGCCTGGACGCCCCTTAGCTAGGGCAGCAGTGCGCATTACAAATGTATGTAACATAACATATGTAACATAACAGATGTACGCGCCTTCATAGGACTAACGTCCTTTTGTAGACAGTGGATCATGGGGTTTTCGCACATTATAAAACCTTTGTTAGCGTTACTGTCCAAAACTACACCAATGCCCCTTAAATGGACAGATGAATGTCAGAATGCTTTTGAACAATTGAGACAGGCCTTTTGCTCTGCACCTGTGTTAGGTACACCAGACTACACAAAGATTTTCACATTGTACGTGCACGAGAAAGATGGGTGCGCGTTATCAGTGTTAGTGCAAGCACACGGGGACAAGCAGAAGCCATGCGCGTACTTTTCAGCCATTCTTGATCCTGTAGCACGAGGGTTACCTGGGTGTTTTCGAGCAGTTGCAGCAACAGCAGTAGCTATACGGCAGAGTGAGGGAATAGTTTTATCGCACAAATTGTTGGTGTTAGTTCCCCACGCAGTAGATGCCCTGTTGAATCAAACGAAAACACAGTATCTCACGAGCCCACGTTTGACAGGATATGAGCTCACACTTCTGGCGCCACATATCACACTGAAAAGATGCGCTACCCTGAACCCTGCCACTTTATTGCCTTTTCCGGTCGAAGAGGATCAGGAGGAAAAACATCATGATTGTGTTTTCCTGACTGAGGAACAAACAAAGGGTCGTGTCGACTTACAGGATATGCCACTTCCAGATATGGACGGGGAACTGTGGGTTGATGGATCGTGTTTGAGGCTGCCAGACGGCACGACTTCTGCAGCATATGCGATCACGACGCTTAAGACAGTGGTAGAAACAGCACGAATACCACAGAAATCGGCTCAAGCAGCAGAGCTGATAGCCTTGACAAGAGCCTGCGAGCTAAGTGCTGGCCTATGTGTGAACATCTACACAGACAGCCGGTACGCTTTCGGAGTAGCCCATGATTTTGGCTTACTCTGGAGAGAGCGTGGGTTTCTGACCTCTCATGGAGTACACATTATGCATGGAGAACTAGTGCGTGATCTCCTCAACGCGTTGCTTTGCCCAAAGAAAGTAGCAATAATTAAATGCAGTGCACATAAAAAGGTCACTGACAAAGTGGGACAGGGCAATGCCTTTGCAGACAATATAGCACGACAAACAGCTATGTCTCAAAATGACTCCCCCATGTATGTAGCGAAGTCACAGGCCGAGCGATGGCATGATGCTAGAGCCGAGATACTAGACATCCAAAAATCAGCGACTGAAGCAGAACTCGTTACATGGGCAGCGGAAGGGGTATTGGATGATGAGGGTTGTTGGAGGAGTAAGGACATGGAGAGATGGAAATTGCCTGCAGCATACTTGCAGGCGATGGTTCAGATGACCCATGGGTTAGCACATGTGGGAGCTCTTGCAATTACTCGATTGTTAACACGAGTTTGGGAGCATCCTGAGATTGCCAATACTGCTAGGAGAGTAGTGCAGACCTGTTTGATATGTTTACAGCACAATCCTGCAAAAGGGACACATACTCCGAAAGGAGGGTTCGTTCCACCTTCTGCACCATTCGAGGTACTTCAAATGGATTACATCCAGCTTGAGCGCTGCAATAACCTTAAGTATGTCTTAGTGGTGGTGTGTGCTTTTAGCAAATGGGTCGAGGCCTTCCCCACGAAAGATAATACAGCTTTGACAACAGCTAAGGTTTTGCTCAAGGAGTACTTCCCTCGATTTGGAGTTTGCAAATTTTTGTGGAGCGATAATGGTACTCATTTCGTTGGGAAAATTGTGGAGTATGTGCTAAAGGGACTGGGGATCCAGCAGAAGTTCCATGCTGTGTTCCACCCTCAGTCAGCAGGTCTTGTCGAGCGGTACAATGCCACGTTGAAGTTGAAACTGGCTATGATTGTGGCGTCCACGTCATTGAAGTGGCCGGATGCCTTGCCGCTAGCATTGCTCTCTCTTAGATCAGTGCCCCACTCTCGAACTGGCCTCACACCGTATGAAGTGGTGTTTGGAAGGCCTATGAATATATGGGGAGTTCCTAAGCCGCGATTGTTACATGATGTGCCTTGTATAATGATGAACGATTATTTGGCACGATTAACAAATGATTTGCTTTCCATTCATCAACAGGTCCGAGAAGCGCTCCCTGACAATTCCATTGGAGAAGCCCATAGTCTCCGTCCCCGGGACTATGTGATGGTGAAATCGTTTGAGAGGGCGAACAGCTTGGAACCGAGGTGGCGTGGCCCCGAGCAGGTCCTCTTGGCGTCTCGAACGGCTGTGCGAGTGACCAACAGAAAGAGGTGGGTGCATTCAACTCACTGCCGTCGCGTCTCTCCGGACCTGGTGAATCCTACTGTGCTGTCCGACTACAAAGAGATCTTGGACAAAGAAAAGAGCCCAGCTGTGATGTCGGCCGAATCTGAGGGAGCCTTCCCGGACCATACTGTTTCCGGACGACAGCGCTACGATCTGCGGCCAAGATAGGAAGAAGATTTTTTTTTGTGCGAGACTGGTTGGTTACCGCTCTGGGGTTTGTGAAACGGAAGCCGGGAATCTCAAGGGGGGGGATCAGTTCTGCCAAGAGTAGCGACACCCGTCTTGACCCCGGAGAAGAAAACAACGGCTACCTCGGAGCTCAGCACCACCGTTTTTGAATTTTTGTAGTTGTGTATTTGAGACATTGTGAACTTTTGAACTATGGCGTCTTCTGCATCACGAGACAAGAGAATTCTTGGTGCCATTTTGTTCGTATTGACAATCGTAGTGATAGCAGTAATAGCCTGGGTAGTAGAACTTGTGGTGCCCATAAGAGAACATTTGCTGCCGACTACCCTGGCTCCATCTGAACATTTTCACTTCACCTTACCCTACCATGAAGAACGGCACCGACAGACTTACTTGAACAATAGCTTCATTCAGATTTTGCATCATACTCATAATATGACGAACACTTCTAATTGTTGGGTGTGTGGGATGTTGCCTGGTCATCAGAAGAAAGGGGGCACCCCGCTCATCCCACTCCCGTTTTCCCACAATGGATCCTGTAATGCCTGGTATACTCTCCTATTCACTTTACGATGGCCAAAAAAAGGGGGAGTGCTTTTCCATTTGAACAAGATATGTTATCATGACCGGGATGGTTATCCACGAGCTGAGGGTACTCGATTTGAATGGGAAGAGTACCGCCCTGATAATGTGTCTGCACCCCGAATTTACAGCAATCAAAGGAACATTAATATGTCTAGTTCACATGTCATTAATGTTATAAATACCAAGGCTGACCTCTGTATACGTAATAAAGGTACAATCCCGGTTGGAAAAAGTGAATGTAACACCACACTTACATTTGACAGTCCGAATGGCATATCATTTGTGGCATCCCGAAATACATACTTTATCTGCGGTAATAAAGCCTATCATCAGCTCCCTTTAGGATGGTTAGGCACATGTTATGTATCTTTTGTATTGCCCCCTGTATTCAGTGCCCCACCAATGTATCACAATGACTACGTGCTCTACCACGACTTTGTGTTAAATCGAGTTAAACGTACTGTGGTCTTGGACGATATTGACCAGACTGATACTGCCTTACAACAATATGTAGACTTTAATTTGGGATTGTTTTCCTTTGTGGGGGCTGCTTTGAACAGTCGGAAAATACGACGACTGACTCGTGTTGTCGAGGCTGTAGCTAATGATACTGCTATTGCACTAGGGAATATAACGGAAGAACTTCAAATTTCTAGAATTGTTACGCTCCAGAATCGCATGGTTCTTGATGTGGTTCTAGCTGATCGAGGGGGGGCATGTAGAATTATCGGAAGTAGCTGCTGCGTTTACGTGCCAGATAATTCGCCATCTGTTTATGATGCAATCTCCAAACTTCACAAAATCACTGCTGAAATACACCCGGACAATGGTACCTGGACTCTTTCGGGGTGGTTCTGGTCAATGCTTAGCACTTGGGGCTTGAAGCTGCTGACAATTTTATGTACCATAGTTGGGATACTATTCTTTGTATGTTTATGTATACAATGTGGCCCTGCCTTATGTTCTATGTGTTTATCATCATGTATTCCATCTAGACGAGCCCTTGCTCAAAAGGAATTGATGCTTCATAAAGAAGTAGCTCAGATAATGTCAATAGATATCGAAGATGAGTATCCCGACTACGTCCACTATGAGGTAGCTTCAGCTAAACGCTAAAAGGGTCGTCTGTCGTAATTTGACAATGATCGGGTTAGCGCTTAGCTTTGCTACACGTTATTTTCCTTAAATTGGCCTTACTCGAAAACGCCATCTTGTATGCTATGGCGGCCATTTTAGAGAATGAGCGGCCTCGTGGTCAGCATGCCTTTTAGTCCTTTGTCCGTACCGCTGACCACTCGAGTTTGCCCAGCAACAGGCTATTTTTAGTAACGGTCAAGCCTGTGCATGCGCAGTCCCAACTGACCAGTCACCCCTCAGGAATGTCCTGCTAAACTGACCAGTGAAGTTGTAACCCTTCCCATGAGTTGGCTGTGCTCCAAAAATGACCATATATGTACATAAAGCTCTGTAACCTTGTACCGCCTATCTTTTTATTACCTGTAAAGTGTATAAAAGAATGACTCACACCAACGTTCGGTGTGATACTTCTTGCATTGCCGAAGGGTGCTGTAGGAATGTACCACCACCCCATGGGGTCTTAATAAACTTGTCTTTTGTACTTTTCAGCTTCCGTGCCAACAGTTCTTTGGTGTAAGTGGGTATTTCTGCGGAGCATGTAGGCCTTGGGAACCCAATACCACAGCCGGACCACACTTTGGTGTTGATATGAATAAAAAGTATATCCTGGATCTGAATAACTCAGAGTATGCCACTCATCGACCAATCCATGATCTGCCACTAGCTGCTGCAGCGCCTTAAACACTTTAGGTTTACTACCCCTGTAAGTGTTGTTATTTGACTCCGATTCCGGGCAAACCAGGTGAATGTTGAAATCCCCACATACAATCAGGAGAGTAGGCCATGATGCCAATTCGACATTCAGCCCTTCCAATACTGTTGCCTCATCTAAATTTGACCTGTAGGCCATACACACTGCAACCTTGGCGGCCCCCACCACACATTCCATGATAACCCATCTTCCATAGTTATCAGACAATATCCTCCCCATGCCCTGAATTCCCTTTCTAGTCAAGATATCCACTCCCCTATTTGTGGTAGCCTGTAATGACCCAGCAATCAGTTTATAGTCAAGCTCAATTAAAATCCTGCGTTTACCCCACAGAGTGTGTGTTTCCTGTAAACATAGAATTTGGGGTTTCATTAACCATAAATCTGCCACTACCCGCTGCCTTTTTCCACTACTGTTCAGGCAACACACACTGAATGAACATATACACATCCCTAAGGATGTCATCCTATTCCCATACCTTAGTGTTGCATTTACCGGGCATATGTCGCTTTTATTAATATTGACAAACCAAAAGCTCCCCAAATTCCTCATATTATAGATTGATCTTTTCTTCCCAGAAGCACACCACACCCCATCATCATCACCATACCCTCTTACCCTGACACAGCCCTGTGCCCCCACCCTACCCCCAACCAATGCTCCTCCGCCCCCCTCCCACAAAAGGGAGGCAAAAGGACCCAGGTTCCAATGCAATGGGAAGCTCCCCTGCCGCCTGATATACACCCCCTCACTTGCCCAGCCTTCCTACCAGAGAAAAAGCAAAAAAAACACATCCACAAAGATCCTATTTCAGAATCCCTCGTTAATTCCAGAAAGAAATCATTAAATGTCAAACCTATAAGTAGGCATTTAACTACCCAGAGGTACCAAGTCCCATGTTTGGAATCTGCCCTTTCATTGAGTGTAACTACTCCTTAGCTTGCACCTCTGATATAAAATAGCACGTTTGCTCCTTATACACTATTTGTAACGTAGTGGGGTTGAACCTAAAAGCCTACACTCCCTTGCCTTGGAACGGTGTGATTAATTGGTGGAGTTTCAACCGTTTTTCCTCAAAAATGGAGAGTGGCAAAAATCAGGTCTGGAAAAAAACTGGGTACCCTTCCACGCCCATTCCTATCTGACCATGCTAAATAATATGCTGGCTGGCAAGCCTGGAAATTATTTAGGCAGATCAGAGTAGCCCTGGTCTTAGGAGCAGGTTGCCCTGCTCTAACAGGTGGTTGTTTAATCGGAAGCCAAAGTGACCTTTGAATTTTATGGACCCGTTTCCACACTGATAGTTCTGGAAAGGTTTCAATAAACAACTCCACCACAAATTTCCCAAAAACCTGCCCTTCAGTTCCCTCTGGAAATGCCCAGGATTCTTATGGTATTTTGCCATAGGTGGTTTTCTAAGTTAACCAGTTTCCATTGGGCGTCAACCTTATGTTCACACATGGCTTCTGTAACAGATTTCTAGACTGCCACTGCATCCTCAAGGGTAGATATGTGGGCCTCCTCTTCATTAATCCTTTTTGTGAATTCAGTATAGGATTTTGCAATCCTCCTGAATGTGTTCTGAAGTTCCCAACAGGCACCTTGAGCTTTCTAACTCTCCATTCGGGTCTCTGCCTGTGATCCAATATGCGTTGATATATCGCCGCCAAAGAGATCTCTATATCTAGTATATCCAGTGGGGCTTCGGCTGTGTGACTGGAGACGGCCCCCACATTGTGTGCTGTCCCAGGTGAAAGAGAATAATCCCAATAGCGGAGTGCCCTTATCCTCATGTTGTATTGCCTTCTCCGTGGGTGCCTGCTTCTTACGCATGATCAACAGGCCCATATTGGTGTTCCCACTAGGATTTTGTTTCAATTGAATGCTGCCCAACTTGCTGCCGCTGCTACCGGATGCCCCCCTCATGATCGTATTCTAAGGTCCATCTCCACTTCATCATCTGATGAGTCAGAGGGCTCTGACATAGAAATTTTTTTTCCCCAGTGTCGCTTTCCTTCCCTAAATCCGGTATATTGCCAGCAAATTCCGCCCCTAGCCCCGTTGCCCCATAGCCTTCAGTATTTTGTTCATTTTGCATTTGTTCAGGGGAGGTCCAGCTTGTACCACCATGGTTGAATCCGTGGGCACAATGTGCTGCGCGGGATTGACCTTACCATCTCCTAGATGTGAGGATAAATTCTTTTGATTTTCCACCAATCCCGGTTTACTGCCTGCATCCCCCATGTCCTTACAATTTAATTTGGATCTGTTCTTATATTTATTTAACTGTTACAGGGGTCCGGAACCGGCTGGATATTTTCTAGAGGCAGCTTCTTCACCTCTGTGAAATAGGTGTTTTGCAAGACAGACTCTGGGGTTTTCCAATCCACCAGCGTGGATCTAGTGTCAATATGGATTTCCTGCGCTTGTCGGACAAGCATAATATGGGAACCTTTTTTCCCCCTGCTCCCCTCCATAAGAAATATCCAGTTTTCCTGTTGCTCCTTCCTGCACACCAGCTTCACTATGCTGTACACCAAGACCAGGACCTCCTCTGCCTGTCCTGGCTGTACTTGAGGCCGTCCTGTTCCTCCCCCCTCTGGCTGTCTTGGGCGGCATGATGAGAGGAGGAGCAGCAGAAGCGGGAGCATCAATGGCCATGAAACCACGGAGGCAGGGAGCGCGGGCCCACACTGCGGAGTCTCTGAAAATCAGGCCAAATTTTGCCACCTGTGGTACCGATAGCAATGCGGTAACTCAGAGTTTTGTGGCAGCAAGAAGCAGCAAAAGTGAAAATCAAGCCTTTATTTAAAGCGCTTAGAGCCTCGTTGCTGAGTAGAAAGAATGGGACCAGGAACTTGTTGCTTGAATGTCTGACCTCGCTGACGCCATATTGCCTTTCCCCTTTTTTTGTTTTTTTGTTGTTTTTTGGATTGAGCATATGGCTGTGTCCCTCACCTTTTAATGAATTGGTAAAGAATCACTGCTCTCCTTCTGCACAGAAGTGCTTCCCAATAGATGCCTCAGTCATTCAAGTGAGGGTTCTTGCTTTTTGGCCAAAGGCAATCATAGAGGTAGTTGCCTTGGCTGCCAGAGGAACAGGATTTTATTCTGTGTGTTTCTTGATCCCCAGAACCAGAGGGTCTCATTTTGGACCTGAGAGTCAGCAACCTCTTCAATTGGCAGGAATAGTTCAATATGTTGTCACCGAGCCAGGTCACCTTTGTTCTCAAATCAGGGATAGGATGGAGTGTCTGGATGGTCAGCGTGAACATTTCCACCTTCCAATCCTTATTTCTCACAGACGTTGCTTCTATTTCACAGAGAGGTCGGCACCAATGTGCTGGCTGTAGTAGTGGCTTCAATCATAATGTCATGAGTTCATATATATCCACGTCTTGATGACTAACTGATGAAGGCAGGATCCCCTTGCTGGTAATAGAATATTAACAGCACATCTTGGTCCTTCTGTATGACATTGGCTTCTCCGTCAACATTCCCAAGTTCCACACAGACCTCATTTGTGGGCTGAGCTTCAGTAATGCATTGTTGAGCATAACACTCTTGAGGAAAGCTGCACATGCTCACATGATTGCAGATATTGTAGATTTGAATCCAATATTATTAAATTGTGTTCCAGTTATGGCTCTGTAAATCCACCTTTTATTGGTCTTAGCATTTTTATTAAATGTCATTAGGTGAACCAGTGTTAGAAAATGGGAGAGATAGGCTTTAAGCAGTGAAAAATGACTTTAGGAGTTGAACACTGCCAGGACATTTACAACGTAAATGCTCAGTTCCTACTTTTTATATGCTATGCACCCTGCCCTATTATACTTTAGCACCTACCTTAGTAGTGATAATTATGTATTAAAAAGGAAAGTTTAAGTCAGGTAAAAGGTATATTTTGCCAGGTCAAAATGGCAGTTAAAGACTGCACTACAGGCTGCAGTTGTAGGCCTGAGAAATGTTTTAAAAGGCTACTTTATTTTAGTTACATTCCCTGCTAGGGAAAACAGACAAAGTCATTTTTCCCTACTGTAGTGCTGGTGAGCCCCATAGGCTAGCAAGGGAAGGCTTTATAAAACATAATTACATCTAACATTTGGTTGGAGCTAGCTAGCAATACAATTCAAAGTATCAATATAATAGTTACAATAAACCCAACAACTTGCTAAGGTCGGATTTATTATAACTATTACAGGAAATTAGTTTTAGAACTTCCTGAAGTTACCTAAAATAGCCATGTCGCAGCCTCTTCTGATTGGTCAGCCTTTTACAGCCTTAGCCAGGCTAGTACCTGAGTAAGTGTGAAGAGGCCTGGGGCTGCAACAATACAACAATTTGGCAGGAAAAGATTTGCTTCCTTGGGAAACCAAGTAGAGGAAGGAGGCTGGGGAGATAAGCTGGACTTCAAAGTCAGGAGAACATATGGCACAGGACGGAGGCCAGCCCTAACTTTCTTGATACCCAGCCAGATAGGAGTCCGCCTAATCAGATTTGGAGAAGGGCTGGAAGGGGAGTATAATGAGTTGTTAGCCACAGCTCTAAGTTGATCTACACAGACACACACTCCAGGAGAGAATTTCTTCATTTACATGTTTGGGAAAACAGTGCTTTTTGGGTCAAAACAATGACACACTTTGCAAGAAGTGGTCATAGCATGGAGATGTATCTCTAACCTATTGGTTGGGATGCCCCCCTCTTTCCAGTCCAGAATGCAGAATAAACATGGAAGAGCTGCAGGAGCTGCTCAGATCACTGCCTAGAACATCAGAAGAAGAAAGACTGCCCTTCTGGATGCTTGGACTGCACCACAGAAGGCTTGCATTCAGAAGGACTGCACCTGGTATACTCTCAAACCTCCACGAAGTGTCATGCACTCATTTGGTCCCAACTGCGGAGACGACAATGGAGCCGATACTGACCCTCCTATCCCATTGCTAAAAAACTTCTTCAGTCCTTGTACAATCACAGTTTTAGATCCAGGGCTGCAAGAGGGATACAGAGCATGAACAAACAAGAAACGCTGGAGCAAATCACAGAGATGGCATGGAAGAAAAGCCTGTAGTCTTTGAGGATGCTGATACTCAGTCCTGCTTACTATTATAGAAGGATTAATGTACACTCCCCTGATATCAAGTATGTAGCCTAGTTCTTCCACTTGTCTGAAGTCCGAAGAAGCACTCAACACTTTGACTTAGGGAGTTGTAAGGGAACAGGAGCAGCTATGCGGGAAGGAGACAAAGGAAACTAAGGTCATGGAATCCACTGGCTCAACTTGGACTTAAAGGAGACTGGATTCTTCAGGTGAGTGTGAGGGGTGAAGCTTGCTCCACAGGGACCAATGCCAATGGAAAAGGTCAGGAAAAGGAAAGGAAGTCACCTGCAGAGAGGACTACCCAGCTGACCTGTTACAAATTGATTTTCCTCGACTTAACAGGTGCTTTGTGGGAGATTGAGTCCTAGCTCCCATAAGGTAATCTAGAGTCTCTCAGCCCTTGGATAGTGTGGCTCGACACTTTTTCCAAAGGGAAACAATAAGAAACAAGACTTGAAAATGTTGAAAATGTCTACAAAGTTTTGCTAAAAGACTCTAGGAGGGGACCGGTTTGATGTTGAGAGTCAAGCCACCATTGTCAACTCAAGAATCAGCCTTACTATGTTGCTTTGGCCTACTGAAAGCTTCAGAGCTCCTCGCTGTTGACGCAGAGGACAAAGACTATCGTAGGCTGACCAAGGCCTTGTGCTGCAGCAATGTGCCATCATTAAATTAATCTCAGCTCTGAGGAACCTGAGGACTTGGCGACTAGAGAAAAGTTCCAAGTAAAAGACTAAGGGCCTGATTCAGATCTTGGCGGGACTCCCAATGTCCCTCAGCGTTGGAGTATCCAAGTACTTCGCCAAGCTGATGGTATCTCACCCACCGTATATTTAGATGTGTACACCTAGCCTATTTAGATTTCCTCGTTGTGCTGGGGGTATCCTAGCAGTGGTTTACTGATGGAGTGAGTTCCTGGTGAAATGGAGCCTGGAAAGTATTACGGATTTATGTGTCAATACACATATATGATGTGTTTGCTTCTATGTATATATGTAGGTAATGTGTTATGCCCCTTTCCTTACATGTTGCATAGCACACAGAGAACACACAATTGAATCCACACCCACAACCACCACAATAGCATACAACTGTCAATACAGGTATGTAAATTTTACCTTGATAAGTTGTAAAATGTACACTAATGAACCACACATGAAAAATGCATGTAAGAGCATCGTAAAAATACATGAGACTAAAGCAATGTCAAAACATTATTCATTGTAAGACAACTGTAAACAATGCTTATCGTAGATCCCAGCGACAACAGAGTTGGTTAGCAATGGGGTGCAGCAAGGGGAATACCTGGACAATGGGGTTCATGATGAAAACAGAATTGGGAAACAGAAAAAAGGTAAGTATCTACCTTTTATCCTTCAATTACACAAACTCAAAGTGGGAGGTATCCCTGCCACAGTTTCCTTGTAGGAAAGGCACATCTTGATTACCCCAGCTGTATTCTTGTATGGACTCCCGCTGACAGGCGCTCCCGCTTCTGCCTTTGATGTTGTCAACGTGGGTGAAAACTATCGGCAGAGCCGTGGCACTCAGGCAGTCTTTTGTCAATGGACCCACTAACATCTAAATAGAGCGGGTGGACCACCTAGTATGCCCGTGGTGCAACCGTCAAAAATGTGGTGGTTGGACCCTATTCACCAAGCTCTAAATCATGCGCTAAGTCCGAAGGTAAATTTTTGAGTGAGAACTAGCCCTCAACCTATCTGACCTGCACTCCATCACGGTCGGTCTAAAACTTTGACTTTGTCCCAGTCCCTGCTTGACTAGAAAGCCATGAGTGGTGCCTTAAGCTTTTTAGCGCTAGAATGTAGAATTTTTGATTTAATCTCTAAAAATTCATATCTTCAGTCCCCTACATTTTCTTTGTATCATTTAGGTGTCATTTTAGTTATTAAAATATTATCTAATTTTATGAATTGGTGTTACATTTCTATTGTGTTTTGTCTTTGACTAGTTTACTGTTTTTTTGCAGTTCAAATAATTAATGAAATGCTTTACACTTATCTGTCTTCAAAGTGAAGCCTGACTGCTCGGTTGCAAAGCTACCAAGGGACACTTGACTGGACCTTCTCAATGATTGTGTTATTATTACTAGCTGAATGTGAATATCCTCTACCTACCAATAGTCCACTGTCTTACAGTTAGTACTCAGAAAAAAGTTACTGAAAGTGCTAATGGTATGGACATAGAAAGTTATTAGTGTGCCAAAAGCCCTGTATTTGACACACACTTCAATTGTCCCTCTAAATACGTTTTGACACAGTCCTAGCACTCTGTAGATGTACTTTAATTTTGGTAAGTTTAAAGAAAAATATAGTCAGCCATCATGCACTAAGCAACAACAGCTACACACTTACTGGCCAATTACTACAACTCCCATAAAACTTGGCAAGAGCTAACATAACTTCGTGGCATGTCGCACTATCATTATAGCCTAACTTTGCCTCAGAACATATGAAATAAAAAGTAATTATCTTGAAATAATGCATATTCACACTCTGCAACACATAGAAACATTCTGATGGGTATCTTTTCTCTATGGTGTCACATTCAGAATTTTTGAGCTTTGACAACTGTATGCCTTCCATGGGGTCTATAGTGCAGATAACGTCACAACCATGTGCAAGTGTTTTCTTGGCTGTGAAATTTCTAATGCATTGTAAAAGGAAAAGTACCTACCTGTATGATGTACATCACAGTAAAATGCATGTTAATTCTTGTTTGAAATAGCTCTCAAAATGTGAAAATCCATATCACTGACTGAACATGGCAGATACTCATGATGATGTACAAATAGAATCTTGTTGCTACTTGATACTTGTTATTTTGTGGATCTGTGAAAGAATTTAGAAATGCACAGTGTTTTTTTCAAACAACTTGAAGGGGTATCACAGAACCCTAAATATTGAACATGTGCAGCAAAGTCTAAACAGTCAAAAATAGGAGTTTGTTTCTAAGCCTAATGATTTTACTAAAGCTGATATTTTGCATCAATATCATACCATTTGTAAGATTTGAGGTTGCTGGTGAGGAGGCGTGAAGCCCTGCTCAAGTAGTAACCACAACTCTTAATCTGTGAAGTCACAAGAAAACGGCAAATAAATCTGTGTTCATTCCCCTGGTAGCTTGGCACAGAGCAGTCAGGCTTAACATAGAGCCAATGTGTAAAGTACGTGTGCAAGATGTCAAACAGTAATAACATGAAAACACCACAAAGGAAGAATCCTACACAAAATTAAAAAAAATAAAGTATATTTGAACTAATAAAATAAGACCAAAACAACAAAAATGTAATCACTTGAACCGGAGTTAAGCAGGTTTAAAAAACTTGTGAAAATAGCTCCATAAAGCACAACGTACCAACTGTGTAAATCTAGTCAAACTTCCTGGGACAAAGTCACAGGTTCAGACCAACTGTGATGGAGCACAGGCCGGCTACAGTGATCCAGCTTGGTATGCTGAACAAGAGTATCTTAAATCCTGCTTGTGAAGTGTTGCAAGGTCCTCTGTCAAGGATAAGTCATGCCACGATGCAAGTCCAGGTCAGAGATGCCTCCTGCAAAGTCGTTCCCGGGAGCCTCAAGACTGCATCCTTCATTGTAGTCAAGGAGGCTACTGACCAGCGAAGCTTGAGGTGCGATGTTCTGTTTTGAGGCTGTGTTGCCTACAAGCTGGTTCTGAAAAGACTCAGGGGTTTAAGATATGAAGTCCTTTTTCATCATTGAGGCTGCCATTGATGGGAGACTTTTGTGAGGGCCGACATTGGAGATGTGTTGCACAGCAGCAATTCCAATGAGGCTACGTGTCCTTGCACTGGAAGAATCCTCTGGGTTGCACCATGCAGCAAAGAGATGCGTTGGTTTTGCTGCATTCCCAGATGGGCTGGCAGAGCACATTCTGGGCCAATACAAAGGGCCCAGTACTGAGGTGGCACCACTTGGCATTGTAAAACTCAGAATAGCAGAGGCCAGGTGCTGATTACAATAGTCTAGCCCTTGGAATCACTGGTGGGCCTGAGTACAGGTTGCAGGTCTGGAACTTTTCACCCCGGCAAAGGGGCAGCAGGCAACAGCTAAGCATAGCAGGCAGCAGTCCTTCAAGGCAGCAGTCCAGCAGGGTAGCAGTACTTTCAGAAGTACCGTAGTCCTTCTTCCTTGCAGAGTTTTCCACAGGTCCTGAAGGGTAATGAAGCAGTGGTGTTTCAAGGCCAGTGTTTATACCTGGGGCCTCCTTTAAAGTAGGAGACACTTCTAGAGGTTCAGATTTGAAGTGCACAGGTTTTCTGCAACCTCTGTCCTGGCACCAGACTAACTGTGGGAAATATGCAATCCTTTGTGTGAAGGTAGCACACAGACTAATCAAGTGTAAGTGGAGCCGTGCCTAACTCTGCCGTCACATTCTGCCAATGATGTACCATCCAGGCACACCTAGGCTCACTATTGAATGCGGCTGCATAGGAGGAATATACAAAGGCCAAACTGCCAACTACACCTAGTCATGTGACTCAGAGACAGGCTGTAGGCACTAAAGGGCTAAAGCACTAAAGGGCTACAGTAGGAAAATACCACCTTTCTAAAAATGCCATTTTCAAAAGTGTGACCAACAATCCAACTTCACTGTAAAAGAGTATTTTTCATTACCATTTAAAAGACACCACACATGAAATGTTTAACTGTTCCCAATTCGGATGATACAGCTTATTAAATGTAAAAAGGTAGCCCCAATGTTATCCTATCCGACAATGAGGCCTTTCAGTAGTGAAAAACGAGTTTCACTACCAGGAAATTTAAAACACATGTCCTACATTTTATACACGATGTATACTGCTCTACGGGCTGTCTAGGGCCTACACTAGAGGTGAATTATATGTATTATGAAAGCCAGATTTAAGCCTAGCAAAATGTTAATTTTGAATGACGGGTTTTGGTCACTAGCACACCTGTCTGTACAGGGGTAAATCAAAATAAAATCTCAGTTTTTAACAAACCTAATCTATCGTATGCGTGCTACTCAGTGTCAGACGGCTGCCAATCCCTGGGTTTACTTAATTTGAGGCAAGTGATTCAAGACAAACTGTCAAGAATGAAACTAGGCCACAGCTGTGCGACATTTTTCTAACTAAATCAACACATTTTTGATCAACAGTTTTACTACTGAATGGAAAATTACACAAATACACATAAACATGAGTTTTTTAATGACACTTAGTTATGCATACATATGCGTCTACTACAGTAAGATAGGTCATTACTTCATGACTCTACGGATACACTTTATCTTGATCATATGTACAACATACATAGAATGTAATCACTTTGATAACAAAATTCCAGCATTAGCGGCGATTGATGAACTTCGGCCCAATGCAATTCAGGACCTCCTGTCCCTTCCTCAGGGGCCACTGTAAGTAAAGTAAATGGTAAAATTTGATTCATAAAGAATCCCTTGTGATAGGACTACAGTGTAACACTATTACTGTTCATAATCATAACAAAAGCCAACTTATACAATCGAGACCGTCAAGATTCTGATATGAAGAGTTTTAAAGAAGTCCCAGGTAAAAGGCTCTAGATCCGTGAAATTCATGCAATAAAGCTGTGCATAATAGCGACAAGCCTTCCCTTGGATAACTAGGTACAGTGCTAACATGCGCTAAAAGAGTGTCTCACATGCAGGAAGTTAAGGTCACTCAGGTGGTGAGGGAAGGTGAAGAGCAAGAAAGTTTAGTGCAGAAGATGTGATATGGGAACATCGCACTTACGAAAACGGCTAAAGTGCATGAAGGGAATCATAGAGAGGCGCAAACCAACCTGTGGGGATACTAACACCGAACGCGATGGAAATAGGGCATTGGCGAAGAAGATAAATAGCTTAAAGCAGTTCTGAAATCGAAAAAAGTGTGCATATTTTGGCACAAAAACTAAACCAGGACAGAAACCCAGTGCGCACAAATAATGAAGGAGCCATACCTTTAAGTACGCGATTCAAGCTAGGTGGCAGGAAAGTTGAAATATCATCTGTAAAATGACAGTTACATTACAAACTCATACATAAACGGAAACTAAACAAGAAACACAGAAAAACCAGAGATTACCTCCACAAAACTGAAGCTGGTAGCTGTAGTTTTGATAACTGCTGGCAAGCGCTGAGAACATCGCGATGCATTAAAAAAAAAAGCAAGAGCTCGCTGGGTAAAAAAGTGCTTGGACAAAGTCACATGAGTTCCAGTTCGAATATGAAAATGGGTCAAGTGGCGGCCACGTTGGTGGTATGTATCCCGAAAGAGAAAGCAACGCGGTGAAAGGAGGTACACTAATCATGCAAAGTGAAGCAGAAAGGTGCATGATATTAAAGACAAATGTTAAAAAAGCCAAGAGGGTCAGTGAAAAAAAAGTTCACATAAGTGCATAAACAACGCATTGTTTAACATATTGATAATCTGTATACATCGTTGAATGAACATAGAGCTGAAAGTTGGAGCAAAATCATCAACACAAAAAAGAACTGTGTCATAACATAGTATTCATTATGTCAATATCATTCTGACATTGTAAAATGACCTTTTAGCATACATGAATGCTCAATGAAGGTGAAAAAACTGGAAACTAATAAAGTTATAAACTAATGAAGTTGTGATAACAAAATTCTATCGCAAGTTTTGAGCAAATAACAGGGATAAGTGACTATAAAGTCAGTGTTAGTGTAGATGAAAGAATGAATCAGCATGGGGCAACCAGCGAGCATGTATTAAAGGTTTACATGAATTGATTGACAAGGCTTGTGCATATTACTAGAGTTAAAGAAACCAACTCAGGTCCATTTTAACGTTGAGTCCCAGTGGTTCCATGGTTTGGTATTTCTTGATTAATATCACTTCACGCTGTGATTAGTACTGGCTAGAGTCCCTACCTTCTTTCATTTGAATCTTTTCAATCACCATGAATCGCACTTGAGATATGATGTGTTGGTGTTGTAACCAATAAGATTAGAGTTCATATTTTCATTTCGTATCTTGCTTTTCTGTTCTCCACTTCTTACTTTGATTTTTCTTTCTGATTTACTGATGCACATTATTCTGCAGGGACACTTGATACTGTAGACTACATAACTAGAATTGCAGTCTGCAGTGAAGCATAGTGGGCATTTTTCCCCAGTACTAGGGTGGGTGACAACATTTTGCTGCATAACATTATTGCAGTAGGTACAGTTGTTGCATTTTCTCATGCCTATGTTCCGAATATTTTCATTAGATTTGGTTGAGGACAGCAGAACCTTCAAATTCGAGCTCCGGTTATATGCAGCGATGGGTTTCTATCTAAAAATGTTGGTAAAATCTTCTTCTTTTTGAAGCAGTTTCCATCTTTTCAAGATGCTCTTCTTAATATTGACGGATTTTGTAGAGAATTTTAACACAAATATACTGTGGTTAGATGAAGGTTTTTTTGTTTTATGGTGAGTAAATCTCTACATTGAATTGATGATACACGTGATTCTGCTTTGGTGATACATTCCTTTGGATACCCTCTCTCTCAGAATCTCTTTTTTATGCGCTCCATATCACGTTGAATTGCTTCCAGTGTAGAGGAGATCCTTTTTATATGAAGCATTTGGTAAAACTGTAAATTTTGGATTAGTTGAGGCAAATGAAAGCTTTGATATAGTAAAGTATTGTTACGATCAGTGGGTTTCACAAATGTTTGTGTGTGGATGGTAGAATTGTATTTGTATACTTGTACATCTAGAAATAATAGTTCTTAAGTGCTGATATGGTCAGTAAATTGAATCCTGTTGTTTTTGGTATTCAATATTCTGATGTTTTCTTCCAATGCTTCAGTGGTCTCAGACCACATTAAAAAAATGTCAACAATGAAACGTCGGTATGTGATAAGGTGTTGGTTCCTTTTGGCTTTCTGCTGAATGTGCTCATCTTCAAAGGCAGCCATAAAAATGTTGGCATAAGTGGGGGCCACCACAAATCCCATGCTGGTACCACTTATATGCAAATAAAACCCGTTTTCCCATCAAAAGTAACTGTGCTGCAGACAGAACAGCAATACTTCTAGCACAAAAACTTTGGGTGCTCCAATCTTCTGCATTCTCAGTAGAGCACACTCTACTGTTTCAATTCCTTCTTTCAGTGGAATTGATGTATATAGAGACGTCACGTTGATTGTACATAGTACCCAATTCTGTCTGTTGGTCGTACGGAGATTCTGAAGTTGGTAGGGGAAATCAGTGGTTTTGCGTATGTTTGTTTCCCAGGTGGTGACTGAATTCTGCAAAAAAATGGTCAAGATATTTACCAAGCGGTTCAAAAATTGATCCTACCCCAAAGACTATAGGTATGAAAGGCAGATCGGTGGGATGCTTGTGTATTTTGGGTAGCATGAACAGATGGGGACGTTTGGGAAAACATTTGGTAAGGTAATTTTTGGTTTTCGAAGAAATACAATCCGTTCCCATCGCGTGTTCCAGAATTTGTTCCAAAGTTTGAACAATATAATTGGTGGGATCATGTTCAAGTCGTAGATAAGTGGATTCCTCAGGGAGGTGTTCTCTGACTTTGTGTTGATAGTATGTAGTGTCCATAATTATCAGAGCACCTCCTTTGTCAGCTCTTTGGAATGTGAGTTCTTTTTCAATAGATAGTTGTTGTAGTATTGTCTTTTCAGCTTTAGTGAGATTGGATTTTTTGGGCAGATTGAAGTTGAGTGTACGTAAATCTTGAACTAAAGCTTCAAATAGATCAATCTTTTTATGCGATACAGGTGCAGGATGTGTGCTTTTGGGTTTAAATTTGATGAATTCATGTAGTTCAGCTTGTAAATTTTTTGTATCACAGTTTCAAAGAAATGCTGTAGCTTGATGGTGCGCATAAATCTGTATAATGTTATTTCAGTTTCAGGTAAGTTGGTGTGATACGTTGCTACAAACGAAGTCCCTTTGTTCAGAACATGTATTTGTTTCTTAGTCAGACAAGCGGAAGAGATGTTGATGACTATGTCTTGTAGCTCCGTAGGTTGGGTGGGCTCTTTTACTTTTCTTTTTGTTTGTCTATTTCCTCTCCTGATTTTTGTCCACTTCCACTGGACTTTTGGGATACTTGATCCGGAGGTTGTGTTGGCTGCTGACCCGTGGACAAAAAAGAGTCTGCGGAGCTAGCCGGACGGTGGTGAATAGTTTTGCTGCTGTCACGTGACTAATAGACAGTGCTTCTGAGACTTCTGTGTGAAGGAGTGGCCTTGTTGGTAACAGGTCGCAATCAGATCCGCTCTCTTCAGAAGAGGTGTGTTGTTTCTTAGATGGTCGAGGTAGAGAATGCATTCCTGCCCACGTGTAAACCTCGTTAAGACAATAATCTATTGTGTCACGTTTAAATTAAGCATGGGCGAAATTTGGGAATTCAGGTTCCACTAATTCGTGGATTTCCCCGCGAAATCTAAAAAAAAAATCAGCAAATTCGTGAATTTTCCCGCGAAATTGCAGATTTTTTTGCGATTTGCCCTGGAGTACTTTCTACTGGCTAATCCAGTAAATGCTCCCTCATTGGGTACATGTATAGTGCTTTTACTACACTGCAGCTGCGTAAAGGGCCAGAATATGTGTCTCCAGTGACCATGTGTGCCTGTAACACAGGCACAGGCACACATGGTCACTGGAGACACATCTTCTGGCCCTTTACGCAGCTACAGTGTAGTAAAAGAACTATGGGGTAGATTTACAAGCCGCTTGCGCCTCTTTTGCGCTAAAGTTGCGTCACTTTTGTGACGCAGCGGCAGCACAAAAGATGCGCCATGGTTCTGGGTATTAACAACGTGATGCATCTGAGAGATGCGTCACGTTGTAAAGCCCTGCGCCATCAGGAGGCGTTCTGGCGCAGGGGAGGGCGTTCCTGCGCAGGAACGCCTTCTAAAAGTGGCTGAGTGAAATCGACAAGATTTCACTCAGTCACTTTTAGGCCAATGCTGCGTCAAAACCCTGCACCTGCTTGAAGCAGGCGCAAGGCTTGACACAGCATTGGGGAGATAGGGCCCCCCAGAGCATTGCTGGAGCTGAAACACCGCTCCAGCAATGCGCTGCTTTCACGACACAGATGCGTGACGCATCTGTGCCGTTTTTGCCACATGGTGCGCCGCATTGTAAATGCGGCGCACCAAGGGTGGCGGAGCTGCAGCGCACAATAACTGGTGCATCCCTGGGATGCCCCAGTTATTGGAAATCTGCTCCTATACATTTAGCCAACGATGGAGCACTTACTGATTAGACAGTAGAAAGTACTCCAGTTGAGTAGAGGTATTGCACAAAAAGGTGGCATCTTCGTGGACAAACACGCAGGGTGGGATTCATTCTGCCCCCTGTTAGACTCGTTTTTTGTGCCCTTCCGCCCTCTGTTAGACTCGTTTTTCCCTTGTTTTTCTGCCCTTCTGCCCTCTGTCATACTCGTTTTTCCCTTGTTTTTCTGCCCTTCTGCCCTTTGTTAGACTGCTTTTTGTGCCTTTCTGCCCTCTGCATCACCACATCATCACTCAGCGCTACCCCAGCATCACTCAGCACCACTACATTATCACTCAGCACCACCACATTATCACTCAGCACCACCAAAGCACCACTCAGCACCACCAGAGCATCACTCAGCACCACCACAGCATCACTCAGCACCACAACAGCTCCACTCAGCACCACAACAGCACCACTCAGTGGCACCACAGCATCACTCAGCACCACCACAGCATCACTCAGCACCACCACATTATCACTCAGCACCACTACAGCACCACTCAGCACCACCACAGCATCACTCAGCACCACCACAGCATCACTCAGCACCACCACAGCACCACTCAGCACCACCACAGCATCACTCAGCACCACCACAGCACCACTCAGCACCACCACAGCCCCACACAGCGCTACCACTGCATCACTCAGCACCACCACAGCATCACTCATCGCCACCACATTATCACTCAGCACCACCACAGCACCACTCAGCACCACCACAGCATCACTCAGCAGCACCACAGCATCACTCAGCACCACCACAGCACCACTCAGCACCACCCCAGCATCACTCAGCATCATCCCAGTATCACTCAGCACTACCACAGCACCACTCAGCATCACCACAGCACCACTCAGCACCACCACAGCACCACTCAGCACCACCCCAGCATCAATCTGCGCAACCATTCAACAACAACTGGTTCAAATATGTTCTTTAAATGTTTCAAGCTTTATTACAAATGTCACAAAAAGATGTTAATATTTCACTTCTGTTCTTGGATTTTCATCAAAATACACTGAACATAATCTTCACAAAAGTTATTTACGAAAGTTTAAGCTATTGCCATATAAATTAAACTGCACCATCAGGATTCAAGCAAGCCGGGCGGAAGACGGCTGTAATGCCAGAAACCGGTCCCCGGAAGCTTGTTTCCTTTCCAGTAAAAGAATTGGCTTGGTAGTTTGGTCTGCCCTGTTCCCATGATGCACTGGGCCAGGGACAGACTAATTTGCATGTAGCCAGGTTCTGAGCTGGGATGGTGCAGTGAGCTAAAAAACGGTGATGGATCAAGCCCTGATCTGTTGACTGGGTAGGAGTGTTCTGCTTAATTCAGATACTCTGTCCATCACCACCCCCTTTTCTGAATCATTATAAATTAAAATCACTTTTATTTAAGTATTAATTATTTTAAAAAATTAAAAGCCATTGTAATTTGTAATATCAATACATCTAAGTCACGTAAATACAAAACATGTTGCATTGCAAATGCTATAGGTGTCACATTTGCGAAAGTTATAACTATTGGCATTGTAAATGAAAAAGCTATTAATTTAGATTTTTTCAAAACCAACACATAAATAAAAAAAATTGTCATTTGCAAGACCAATACCTCAAACTTTCCAAATGCGAGACCTATTGCATTGCAAATGCTTCTTTTTATATCTGTCAGTGCTTCCTGTTGAGGTTTAATTTTCGTGAAAGGCGCCTCATTGCCTATTTGGAACTATTCTCTGACCCTGCTTCAAGGGTCAGAGAATAGTTGCAAGTAGGCAATGAGGCGCCTTACAGGCTTACAGCAGCAGGTGCCCAAGTTGAAGTTAATTTTTTTGTAACCCTTTTGTAAAAGGTTACAAAAAATTAGCTTTAACTTTTGCCCTTTCTGCTGTAACCCTGTAAGTGCTTGGCTGAAAATTCGTCCCCTCTGATTCACAGATTTTACCGTGATTTCGAGAGATTCGCGGATCGCGAAATTGCAGAAAATTCACAAATTTTGTGAGAGGAACGAATTTTCAGCCCATGCTTAGTTTAAATTTCCTTATTTTCCTTTCTTCAAAATCGTTTCCGGGAATGTATGACACTACAACGCATGCTTTTACAATGCATGCTATTACAACACATTTTTACAACACAAATACCATTACAACGAAAGTTTATACAACGCATACCATTAAAACGATTGAAAAGTATGATTTCAACGAAAATCAATACAACACATACCATTTCAACGCCAAAAATAAATTATATTTTAAATTAATTTGTTAAGTACCTCCTGGGATGGGATGCAGGGAAAATAGGGGTTTTGGGTGGGGAAGTGTATTAAAATGTGGTAAGAAACTGAACCCATATTTTTCTAAAATCGAGCATGGTAATAGAATTAATACTCAGGTATTAAATTAAATACTCTAGTATTACACTAGTATCAAACAGTATTATAATTATAATAATTTTGTAAAATACCTCCTGGGACGGGATGCAGGAAAAATAGGAGTTTTGGGTGGGGAAGTGTATTAAAATGTGGTAAGAAACTGAACACATATTTTTATAAAATCGAGCATGTTATCAAAATTTATACTCAGGTATTTAATTAAATACTCAAGTATTACACTAGTAACATACACTATTAACATTAAAAAATTATTCATGTTATGATATATAATAATTTTAAAGCAACATAAATAAATCACATTCACTGAACTAATCCGGAGAACAGTTGCTAACACATAAACATAGATTCCATTTTAAAAAACAAAGGTAAAAACAAGTCCTACAACACTTTTCATGACCTGAACACCAAGCCACTGAAAACAAAATGGAGGAGTAAACGCTATTGAGTCGATGAAACACTAAGTTTTAAATATTACATTTTAAATATAAGTTCTCACATCAAACGAATCAGAAAAAAACAGATATTAAAAGGGTATTTATCTCAAAATTTATGGTGACACCCACAAAAACGTATAAATACTAGTAAGAAACCATTTTGAAGCCAGTGGTTAACTGACTGCCAGAGAGAGCAGACGGATTTTCCTGACTCCCTACGTTTATCGACCAAAAAAACTCGACAAAAATAATACTTCAACTCAGAAAAATTCAAGTAAGTATAACTCATAGCAAATAAATACATAGCATAATTGTGAATAATTTTGAACAATTTAAAAAAAAATCATTACATATTTCAGTTTTCAACAAACTTGAAAATCGATTTAACAATTTTGAAAACAAAGATATTCATGTAACGATATTAGTTGTAAGTTCATTTATTTAAATACAATATATTTTAAATGACTTTTTGAACCTTAAAATGCTATCATGTTTAATAGAATTTTTTAAAACCACAAAATGTAACACGTTTCATAAGAATTCAGAAAATAATGTTTTTTCTATAAATAATAAATTATAAAGCAAAAAATGTTATTATTTCTAAAACACGTAAAAATATTTAGTATGGTAAACAGTTAAATATTTTCGATTTTTCAGCTGACTAAATCATTTTTAGAGAAGAAATCTTTCGTTTCTAAAAAGATTGAAGATAAAACACGAACAACTTATAGAAACTGCTGTTTCAAAGGTAAAGAAACTAAATTGAGAAGCAGTAAATCTTTAAAAAAATAAATGTTTGGAGAAAAACAATTTTAATGTTTGCAAAACTGATTTTTAGGCTGCATAAAAACAATAGAATCTAAAAAGTGTAAAAAAAAACAATGACTTTCATTTTTAAATGACATTTTAAAACCTCAGAATATGCATGTTCTAACGGAAAAAAAATTCTCCAAAAAAATAAAATTAAACATTTGTTTAACTCCTACATCCCACAACAGATAAATACAAATAAAAAGAAACTTGGAAAACAGAATCCAATCACCATCTGAAGACCATTCATTTCAAAAAAGCGAAACCATCCACAAAACAACCAAATTAAACTAAAGGTAAATTATAAAGCAAAATGTACAAAGTGATTAATTAACCTCTTTTAAATCCTCAAACAGTGACCTCTCCAAAACATAGAACACAAAACTAACATTTTCTTTTTTAAATTTCAAACAGCTTAACATAATTAAAGATCATCAAGGCACGAAGAAAAACAACAAAGCTTGTCATCCGAGAAACGAAAACAAGATTTAAAAAGGTAAAAAAAAAATAATATTTATTATGAAACACAGTGTAAAAGGACTAATTACTATCAAATTTCAAAGGGAAATCAAAAGTAGAATAAAAACTTTGGGGGCCATTAGGATGGCGGGCGGATTGCCCCCGCAAGGCTGGAGGTAGCCACCGCCAGCCTGGCGGGGGCAATCCCCCCGCCATCAGCACCTGAATTCACCTCGCCATATTAGGGTAGTGGGGGAACCGCGACGGACGGATAGACCGTCCGCCTCTTTTCCACCCTGGTCGCAAGGGCTTGTAGAGATGCCTTTCTGTGGCGGCGATGCCGCCACAGAAAGGCATGCAGTCTTCATTCTGGGTGCCCCCTGCGGGCCCCCACAGTGAAGGAGAGGTGGGGGTGCACACGGGGGTACATGTGGTACCCACGTTTATTTGCATAAACAATATGGCTGAGATACCCGCCACCCCCTCTCAACACAATCCCCAAGGATGGGAAACCGGAAACAGTTCTGAAGTTTTTGGAAGACGGGAGGGAGTGACCCTCCCGGCCGTATTTATTAAAATATGAAACAAAATTAAAACATGAAATAAACAGTTTCATATTATGTACAATTTCATTACCACATTGCGATGTTTGGCTAACCTTAACAGATTCTCTAATACAAAGGTTCTCCTAGCCGAACTAACATCCTACAAAACATTTACTTGAAATTTTGAAATTGTACATCCTAACGTTTAAGGGCCAACGGCAAGGTCGTAACCGGTGTCAAGATCCCTAACCCAGAAATATCGCCCTCACTTGTGAGGGGCGGCCCAGAGGCGTACCTCAAGTGCAATTACCAATTTCCCTTGACTTGACGGGGGCCCCAATAAAACTCGACGCCACTTAGAGGTCGTACGAGGACTCGTGTGAGGTATCTAGAAGGTAGCGTAGACCCCCCCCCAAACCCCACACAACTTACCACATCTGCCGTCGCAGACGTCCTGGCCCTGGGAAATTCCCCAGGAGGGGGCTGTAACCCCTCCTACCCAGGAAGGGGCCTTGACCGCCTTTCCTTTTCTTTCGGCGACCCATCCTTAGAAGGGACCGCCTCCCCGTTGAGGGGCCAATAGCCACCTCCCCCGAGCGCTCCCATCCGTGCTGGGTGACGCCCACTCATAGGGATCTTCCAATTAGTGCTCACCGATCATGACCTTACCGCCCGACCAAAATAAATACGACAATGCTAACTAAATGACTAAACTAAAAAAGACAGTAGCAACTACAATTTTATTAAAAGCATGCTTACCAATGAACACTAAAGCAGAATTTCTTTATTTGCGAAACGTAACACAAATCGTCCATTCTTTATTACATACTCAAATTCTCACGATAATACCACAACCTGTAAACGAAAATCAGAGTTATCCATCAACTTTATTCAAAAAACCACTTGCTGTCCTCAGGGGCTAGTGGGTGGGTCAAAATTGGCTCTTCGTTCCGTCTCGAGCTCACGAGCAGCGAGGAGGTGCAGCTTCAGAGCACAGGAACAAGAGGATGCCTTCTGATCTTGCTTCTCCTTTTATCCGTCTTCAGGGCGGGCGTAAACCCGCCCCTGCCTGCCCCAAGGGCGTGGCCAGCCGCGTCAGTGTCTAGGCCAACCCACTCTAGGGCGGGAAAAGGCGCGCCCCGGCTACGCCGCTTCGGGCATACCAGCCGAGACTCGCCTCCCGCCCAAGATGGCTTCCCGGGGGGATCGTGGTACTCCACCATACGTTCGGGGGGACCGAGTGGTCGCCCCTTTCCATATGGCTGAGATACCCGCCACCCCCTCTCAACACAATCCCCAAGGATGGGAAACCGGAAACAGTTCTGAAGTTTTTGGAAGACGGGAGGGAGTGACCCTCCCGGCCGTATTTATTAAAATATGAAACAAAATTAAAACATGAAATAAACAGTTTCATATTATGTACAATTTCATTACCACATTGCGATGTTTGGCTAACCTTAACAGATTCTCTAATACAAAGGTTCTCCTAGCCGAACTAACATCCTACAAAACATTTACTTGAAATTTTGAAATTGTACATCCTAACGTTTAAGGGCCAACGGCAAGGTCGTAACCGGTGTCAAGATCCCTAACCCAGAAATATCGCCCTCACTTGTGAGGGGCGGCCCAGAGGCGTACCTCAAGTGCAATTACCAATTTCCCTTGACTTGACGGGGGCCCCAATAAAACTCGACGCCACTTAGAGGTCGTACGAGGACTCGTGTGAGGTATCTAGAAGGTAGCGTAGACCCCCCCCAAACCCCACACAACTTACCACATCTGCCGTCGCAGACGTCCTGGCCCCGGGAAATTCCCCAGGAGGGGGCTGTAACCCCTCCTACCCAGGAAGGGGCCTTGACCGCCTTTCCTTTTCTTTCGGCGACCCATCCTTAGAAGGGACCGCCTCCCCGTTGAGGGGCCAATAGCCACCTCCCCCGAGCGCTCCCATCCGTGCTGGGTGACGCCCACTCATAGGGATCTTCCAATTAGTGCTCACCGATCATGACCTTACCGCCACAGGCCGGATAGTTGACCGGCTGTCCGGACCCCCCACAATGCTCCTACCTAAAGGTCATGGTATAACGTTTTTAGCCATGCTAGGAAGTCTCCTAGGAGTAACTCATTCCCCACCCGAGACAAATGCACTCCATCCCCCAAATACATACTGTCATCATTAATACACCCATGCGAAATAGAATGCAGTGTCTTGGAACGGAACAACCTACTCACTTTGTTATTAAGCTTTCTAACAGAACGATTTAAAGCAGGAACCGAAATAGCCCCCCGCCACACTTTTCGTGGGATTATATGGGACCACGCAATTGTGCACCCTGGAACTCTCCTCGCTAACCAACTTACAGTGGAAAGCATTGCCTCCAGAAGAAGTCGTCTACCAGTGGTGACCAAATCATTACCCCCAAGATGTACTATGACTACAGACGGCGGTGACCTCGTCCGCCCTAGCAAACCCTCAAAAAATGATTGAAACTGGTCAATACAGAGACCGCCTCTTCCGTAGAAGGACACACTGTACCCGTATTCCCCAGCTACGTGAATCATGTCACCTGCTTTGAATACGTCCGTGGCACGTCTCACGTATGAGTGGCCCACGACCCACACCTCCTTTTTCACAGCCGGTGATGTCTGACCGCTGGCCCGGTGTTGGGTCGACTGCAAAGTCCGCCCCGCCTCGTAGGCTTGCGCAACTGAAAACCAAACAAAAACAAGAAGCGTGAGTACATCGTTACAGCTTCACAACATGTGCAACCGCACATACCTTTTATAACAATTGGAGGACCAACGCCCCACACGTTTAACTTGTTCTACATTCAGACCCCTGGCTGTAGCTTCTGTAGCAGCCCCTATCCGAAAGGAATGGGTCCCAAACTCGCCCGGGTTCAAGCCCGCAGCGGCAATCGACATCGCAAGCACCCGCTGAAACTGAAACTTTGTCAGTGGGGTGGCGTCAGCGTGTCTCAACAAGGTCCCCCCCCATGATGCCACCCTTCGTGCTAAATAATCTTCTAAACACTTTACCGGGCACATGGAGGACCCGGGAATCCTGCGTATGATTACGCAGTCTCCCATCCCACTTTGATCGGTCTTGGACCTGACAAATGAGACCGTCATTGTCTCCCCTCTGATCTGGATGTGCTCCTGGCACAATCCTCCTGTCACATCCACCTTGTTCCTCGCCACTAGTTCGCTTACCCGCATAGCCCCATGGAATGCCAGCGTAAAAGCGGCTCGGAATAAAACTGTCTCAAACTGAGATGAACACGTAGCAGGGAGTCTGGATAATAACTGGGCCAGCCTATCCAAACCTATCGGGCGCCTTTCGTCTACTCTGCGACCCTCAAGGCGTTGCCACCCCCGTAGCGCTTTCTGTACAACGAAAGACGCTGTCGGGTCACGGATCCCATGAGCCCTAGCAACAAAGGAAATGGCAGCCCGATGCCTCTGAGCCGTGGCCACCGATTTCCCGACCCGATGTAAGGACATCAGAAAATTTACCACCCGCTCCTCCTGGCCCCAAAGCTCCTCTCTATCAGTCCCCAAAAAGGCTAAATAGGACCGGAACGCCCCTTCATATGCCTTCCTCGTCCTGGGTGCTAAACTCTCTCCCACGAGGTTACGAAGTTCGGGGCACCGAGGGACCAGAGAGCTTCGGGAAAGGGTGCCGGCTCCGGGTCCGCTGTGGGAAGAAAACCCCAGAAAGCCTGCATACGAAAACGAGACAGTGCATCAGCCGCCTGGTTCATTACCCCTGGGACATGTCTTGCTCTGAATAGCACATTCAATTGCATACACAGTAAAACAATTTCCTTGAGCAGTCTCAAAATCCATTTGCATCGTGCTGCCTGGCTATTGATACACTCGACCACGGTCATATTGTCCGACCAAAATACCACAGAGTGATCTTTGAACCCTTCGGGCCATGTTCTCAGGGCCACTAAAATGGGGAAAAGTTCCAGGAAAGCAATGTTACTTGTCAGTCCACTGTCATGCCACCATGTCGGCCACTTTTGTGCAGGCCATCTTGTGCCGAAGATGGCACCAAAACCTATGCTCCCTGCCGAATCTGTCCACAGCCCCAGCTCATCAGAGGACACGGCCGGTTTGTGCCAGACGACTCGACCATTGAAATCCGCCAGAAATGCCAACCAAATGCGCATGTCCTGGCGGACCTCTGCCAAGAGCCTTGTGCGATGATGGCCCTCCTTCAGGCCGACCATGGCTTGAGCAATCGAACGGGAAAAGGGGCGGGCCATTGGTATAACCCTCAGGGCAAAATTCAACTGCCCAACTAACTGCTGTAATTGATGCAGCTTAACCTTGGGTCCACTTATACACATTTGCAGGGATGTCCTGAACTTCAACACTTTGTCAGCTGGTAAACGAAAACAACCCTCTCCGGAGTCTAACTCGATCCCCAGAAACTCGAGGCAAGTGGAAGGCCCCACAGTCTTACCTGGTGCCAATGGCACGCCAAACTGATTCATCAAGACACAAAATTGCGCCAAAGCCTGCCCACATTCCGGATCCCCGGCTGCCCCCAGGAACAAAAAATCATCAAGGTAATGCATCACATGTTGGAAACCCGTCTTCCTTGAGAAGACCCATTGTAGAAAACTACTGAATTTTTCAAAATAGGCACAAGATATAGAGCACCCCATCGGCATACACCTATCCATGTAATAATGACCCTGAAACATGAAACCTAGGAGACGCTGATCGTCTGGATGTACCGGGAGCAACCGGAACGCTGACTCGATATCAGATTTTGCCATCAGCGCCCCGGGCCCCAGGCGATTCAAAATGGCTACGGCCTCATCGAAGGATGCGTACCGCACCGAACACACTTCCGGGTCTATCGCTTCGTTTACGGAAAGACCACGTGGGGCTGATAAATTATGTATCAGCCGAAACTCACCCGGGTCCTTCTTTGGGACCACACCTAGAGGGGAACAAACAAAGTTAAGAACCGGTGGTACACTAAACGGACCGGCGACTCGACCTTGAGCAACCTCCTTCCGGATCTTTTCCTGTACCACGGTCGTATGCTGTAAGACCGCTATCTGGTTTTTACATTTTGCTACACCCTGAAAGTCCCCCACTGGGATGCGGAAACCATAAGAAAACCCGTTCCGCAACACCCCAGCAGAAGTACGATCCGGGTATTCACTGAGCCAGGGAATCATTGCCAAGGTATCAATCGGGGTAGGTAAAGGCGCCCCTCGGACTATGTTAGACCTGTTTGGCGCCTCCTCTACCCCCGTTATCACCCGTTTTGGCTCTGCACGTGGACTCAGGATGGGATGATTGCCCACACCCACTACATTCGTGTCTAAATTTGCACGATCCCTGGGGCCTAGTACATTTACCCCTGTTGAAGTTCCAACAAACCCCCTTCTTTCCTGTATTGCCGGCAGGCCTCGAGTAATTGTCGGTACCCGCATCTGATCGAAAGGGCGTCCCCGCATACTGGCGGGAGGATTCGCCAACGTTAGTCCCTACTAATGGCAATTTTAACATACCAGTATCCTTCATTTTGGACCATGACACAGAATCATAACAATCCCACGTTAAGTTTTTATCATGTTCTTTAGCCTTTCTAAACAGGTTATCATAGCAGAACCAATGATTACCCTCGTGTGATACCGAGTACCCCATGATTCGTGACTGATAAATCGGCAATTCGGGTAGCAGATCGGGCCTTCGTTCCCCCAAGATCGATGTAAAAACCCCCCACGCAGGGCCCCAATTGCCAATGTTTTCATTTACCTTAAAGGCGGCCATTTTTGCGCGCCAAACACTCGGATGCATGAGATCCTTCTGGCCCTTCACATGCTCCATCTCATAGTGATCAGTAAGCAACGAGAAGATGTTTACGTACTCCCCTGCCCATATCTTCTCTTTAATAGCCAAAGGAACATGCTGACCCAACTTCTCCCTACGAGAAGGTGCTGACTCATCCCTCGCAATCGGCAATGGCCGCTTACCTGAACCGGACGTTGCCTCTGCTACTGAACCCGTCCCCTGTGGCTTCTCTACTGCGGTAGCCGGCGTGGGCACCTTCGCTGCTTCCCGTGACTCACGCAGTTGCTTCATCAGCTCCTGCGCGTCGACAGCCGTGGCGCCCTCGCTACCTTTTCCCAACCACGCTGCTAATTGTGCTGCCAGCTCGGGCGGCATATCCTCCCCGGACACGGGGGTGACCACAACGGGAATCGGATTCCCTTCCTCCGGCACGGGAGTGGGTGCCTCGAGCGGGGTACTGGGACCCGGGTTGTCTCCCCCAGCTGCTCCCCTCCTGGGCCTCTTGTTTTTTCCTCCCGGGGCTGCTCCCGCCAAAGGACGTTTCGGCCCCCCTTCCTCGTCTTTATCCATTCGCCTCTTTAGGTCGGTCACCTCTTTCATGAGAACGCGCAGCATCTGGTCAGTAGTCATGCGCTTTCCCGCCTTCTTCGGCATTCTCCAACAGAGTATCTGAAAAACAAACAAGAACGATTACAACGCTCAAAATTGGCTCTTCGTTCCGTCTCGAGCTCACGAGCAGCGAGGAGGTGCAGCTTCAGAGCACAGGAACAAGAGGATGCCTTCTGATCTTGCTTCTCCTTTTATCCGTCTTCAGGGCGGGCGTAAACCCGCCCCTGCCTGCCCCAAGGGCGTGGCCAGCCGCGTCAGTGTCTAGGCCAACCCACTCTAGGGCGGGAAAAGGCGCGCCCCGGCTACGCCGCTTCGGGCATACCAGCCGAGACTCGCCTCCCGCCCAAGATGGCTTCCCGGGGGGATCGTGGTACTCCGCCATACGTTCGGGGGGACCGAGTGGTCGCCCCTTTCCAAGCGGCAGGCCCAGCTCGGTGCCTGCCGCTTTGTCTATGCACATGCATCAATGAATTTTTAGCATAGTGGAGGGCGGTGCAGAGAGCACCGCCTGCCACAATGCTAAAAATGCAGGAAGAGCCTGCCACTGTGGCGGGCACATCCTAATACCCCCCACGGGACCCCTGCCCTTATGGCGGGCGGTCCCAAACCCCGGAAGGATTACGGGTGGACAAAGCCTGCCCGTCATCCTAATAGGCCCCTAAATTGTGTATAAATATGAAACACTAATCTAATTCCCAAGAAATAATAAATTAAGGTCAGTGAAGAGTAATGAAAGTGCATTAAATATTTTTACAACTCCATAGAGGGAAAAAAATAGGGTAAGTAGTGGATAATATAGCAGTAAAACTATGTATTGTAACTCAACAGGAGTGTAGGAGTAAGGTAAATGCAAGATAATGCAGCAGAAAAACGTACTATTCTAACTTCAGTGAAGTGTTGATGTTGATTAAGTCCTGATTTATTATTTACTATTCTATATCCTTAGTCGTTATGTTGAAAAAAACAGATGGATAGTGCATTTGAGTGACAAAACTCCGAAAAACCATATAGTAACTATAATATTTATAAAAACATTTTTTTTAAAGAAATATATATTACTTTAACTCCTATTTCCTAACACAGATACCTTCAAACAAAAACAATCTTCAAAAAAAGAAACCCAAAGACATCAGAAGACCATCTTCTTCAAATTAAAAAAGAATCCACAAATCTTCAAATTAAAAAAAAAGGTAAAAACTAATGAAAAGCGAACAAAGATATCAATTAACCACTTTTTAATCCTCTTAGACATATCACTCGAAAAATAAGGGACACAAAACTAGCTTTTTCTTTTTTTAATTATAAACATGTCAACTTACTAAAAAAGCAACTTTGCAAAAAGAAGACCAACAACCAACATATTCTGAAAGAGCAAACAAAAAAATATAAAGGTAAACAGGAGAAACACTGTTAAATACAACATATAGTTCATTCAATAATTACTTTCCCCACTCTAAGGCAACATAAAAGTAAGTAAGGAGCTAGATTGTGCAGGGGTATAACTTACTATTCTAAATCAAAAGGGGGTGTATCAGTAGGGTAAGTGTTGGATAGTGTAGAGGTAAAAATTACTATTCTAACTCCAGGGAGGTGTTGAAGTAGGGTAAGTGTTGGATAGTATAGAGGTTAAAAATACTATTCTAACTCCAGGGAGGTGTTGAGTAGGGTGAATGCTGGATAGTGTAGAGGTGTAAATTACTATTCTAACTCCAAGAAGAATGTTGTAGTAGGGTAAATGTTGGATAGTGTACAGTTAACATTACTATTCGAACTCCAGGGAGGTGTTGAAGTAGGGTAAGTGTTGGATAGTGTAGAGTTTAAAAGACTATTCTAACTCCAGGGAGGTTTTGAAGTAGGGTACATTTTGGATAGTGTAGAGGTTAAAATGACTATTATAACTCCAGGGAGGTGTAGCAGTAGGGTAAGTGTTGGATAGTGTAGGGGTAAAATGTACTATTCTAACTCCAGGAAGGTGCTTAAGTAGGGTAAGTGTTGGATAGTGTAGAGGTTAAAATTACTATTCTAACTCCAGTGAGGTGTTGTAGTAAGGAAAGTTTGGATAGTGTAGGGGAAAACAATACTATTCTAACTCCTCTGGGGGTGTTGAAGTAGAGTAAGGGTTTTGATAGTGTAGAGGTTAAAATTACTATTCTAACTCCAGGGAGGTGCAGCAGTAGGGAAAGTGTTGGATAGTGTGGGGGAGAAACATTACTATTGTAACTCCAGGGAGGTGTTGTTGTAGGGTTAGTGTTGGATAGTGTAGAGGTTTAAATTACTATTCTAACTCCAGGGAGGTGTTGAAGTAGGGTAAGTGTTGGATAGAGTAGAGGAAAAGATTACTATTCTAACTCCAGGGAGGTGTTGAAGTAGGGTACGTTTTGGATAGTGTAGAGGTTAATAATACTATTCTCACTCCAGGGAGGTGTTGAAGTAGAGTACATTTTGGAAAGTGTAGAGGTTTATTTACTTTACAAACTCCAAGGAGGATGTAGTAGGGTAAGTGTTTGATAGTGTAGAGGTTTAAATTACTATTCTAACTCCAGGGAGGTGTTGAAGTAGGTTACGTTTTGAATAGTGTACAGGTAAAATTACTATTCTAACTCCAGGGAGGTGTTGTTGTAGGGTAAGTGTTGGACAGTGTAGAGGTTTAAATTACTATTCTAATTCCAGGGAGGTGTTGAAGTAGGGTAAGTGTTGGATAGAATAGAGGAAAAAATACTATCCTAACTCCAGGGAGGTGTTGAAGTAGAGTAGGTGTTGGATAGTGTACAGGGTAAAAATACTGTTCTAACTCCAGGGAGGTGTTGTTGTAGGGTAAGTGTTGGATAGTGTAGAGGTTTAAATTACTATTCTAACTCCAGGGAGGTGTTGAAGTAGGGTAAATGTTGGTTAGAATAGAGGAAAAAATTACTTTCCTAACTCCAGGGAGGTGTTGAAGTAGAGTAAGTGTTGGATAGTGTAGAGGTTACAAATACTATTCTAACTCCAGAGAGGTGTTGCAGTAGGTTACATTTTGGATAGTGTAGAGGTTTAAATTAATATTCTAACTCCAAGGAAGATGTTGTAGTAGGATAAGTGTTGGATAGTGTAGAGGTTTAAATAACTATTCTTACTCAAGGGAGGTGTTGAAGTTGGGTAAGTGTTGGATAGAGTAGAAGAAAAAAATACTATTCTAACTCCAGGGAGGTGTTGAAGTAGAGTGTTAGTTAATGTAGAGGTTAAGATTACTATTGTAACTCCTGGGGGGTGTTGAAGTAGGGTAAGTATTGGATAGTGTAGAGGTTAAAATTACTATTCTAACTCCAGGGAGGTGTAGCAGTAGGGTAAGTGTTGGATTGTGTAGGGGTAAAAATTACTATTATAACTCAAAGGGGGGTGTTGAAGTAGGGTAAGTGTTGGATAGTGTAGGGGTAAAAATACTATTCTAAATCAGGGGGGTGTTAAAATAGGATAAGTGTTGAATAGGTAGGAGTATAATTACTATCCTAACTACAGGAACTAATGAAGTAAGACAAGATTAGCATAGTCAATACATGTTTAAAATTAACAGGGAAATCAAATATTTTGTATGTAAGCAAAAACATATTTTTTTCAAAATCTTTTTTTTTCATTTCAGAGAATGTCAGCAGATAAAACAGCCAAATACATAAGGTCAAACAAAGGAAACATACTGTTAAAACATGCTGGATACATATATTGCAAGGAGACATTGGAGGTACGTGCAATATTACTCAAGCCATTGCAAAGGCAGAGTAGTTACTCTAGGTGACACAGTTATTAAAACATCAGAACATAACCAATCTGCCTCCGCAATGGGCATTGAAGTTAGACAAACAATTAAAGAAATGAAGGATATTGAAAGCACCTCCAATGACACTTCTAGTTCAATTTTAAGGGAGGTTGCTTAGCATGTCCCTAGTCATGTAGCTAGCAGTATGCCAATAATTCCTAATCTGAGAAGAATAATTCAAAGAAAAAATCATGCAAGTAACCCACAGAGAACTACTCCACAAACCTATTCTGATATTCACATTCCTCCAGAACTTTCTGTATCTATATCTAACAAAACTTTCCTCCTGCATGATAACCAAAACACTAAAATGTATACTTATCTTCAGTACACTCCGTAACCTTGTCAAATTAGAGAATAGTGAAATTTGAATGATGGATTGGAAATTTAAAAGCACGCCCCACACATTCACTCAAATTTACACTATTCATTAACAATTAACAAAACAGTAGTCCCCTTAGTGTACAGTTTGCTACCTGACAAACAATCCACAACCTACACTGAACTTTTGACAGTGTTTAAATCCAAAACTTCAAACAAAAGTCCTAGGAAAATAATTATAGATTTTGAATTTGCAATGATGAATGTAAATACAGTGCGATTCGTGTACTTGTTGTAATCACATATACTGGTGGGCTTCTGAACTTTGGCATCTGACCCCAAATTGTGATGGGGAAGTGCTCTCATAAGTGAATTGTAGTGAACACCTACAAATCATGCCTGTCAAAGAACTTGACAGCGAGCAGATCGTTTTTATGCAACACAGTGCTTTGGGGTTTTTGGCGCTTCTTTCAAACAAGCTCAGTGGGAATTCTTTGCAGCGGTAACACAATATACCACATGCTACAGTGCCAACTTTGTACAGCTTTGTACAGCTCACTGAACAGCTCTACTCCCAAATAATGTTGTCCACATAAACATTATGACATTGGTGAAGGAGTGGTTGGAATAGCTCCAGTACAACAGTTCCCATGATTTCTAGAGTGACAACACAACCTACAGGGTTCAGTGTGGAGTCCTGTCCTGTATACCCTTTCAGGGTCTATACATAGCCAGAATAACTTTCACACCGCATGTACAACTTGATGCCAACGCAAGCTCTTTTGCTCATAATGTACTGCCTGGAAAGAAGCCACCCTTTATATAGGATCAAAGGACTCATCCATGCCTACATTCTTTCTAGGAGTATAAATCTCTGGAAACCAGGCAGAAAAAAGTTCCACGCCAGGCCACATTTTGAACAACCTGTCATGGTCTGGGTGGCACCAGCGAAATGCAGCAGAATAATCGTTGAAACGCTAAATACACTGCAATAGCTAAAACTGAGCTCTGCTCATGTTCATTTAGAAGATTGGTGTTACCGAAACCTTGCAAGTTAATCAGTAGAAGTACAAGCTTGGTTTGTGCACTAACCCCATTTTGAGAGTAAGGCTTAAAGACGCCTTCAACTCCTCAAGTGAAGTGAGAGTCTACCAGTGTACCCTAGAATGAGGACCTAGAGGGCCTCCGTGCTCCTCAGAAATTGTTCTTCATGCAAATGTGTTTGTTGCAACAATTTTCTCAAGGAAGTTAGCATACAAAAAGAAATTGACATAGTCAATTGGCAAGAAATTTGGTGTATTGGCTCTACATTCAGCATCATCAAAGAATGGGGGAATTTAGGGCTTCACTAAACTGAGGGGCTGCCACCGCACATGCCTGCTCTCTGGGTTAGTCTTTGCTGATACCCTGCGGGCTGTGCTTGTTTAGGGGCATCACAACGGCCATCATCATGTTTCTCAAAATCGTAGGCAGACAAGTCACTGGATGGAACTTTGCTGACTGAAAAATTACTTCCATATTCTGGTTCATCTCCTTTGCCTCATATGCTGTCCAACAGCCCTATTGGGGAAAAAAACACTTTTATAAACACAATTACACGTAATCTACAATTTCTTCATAACGTGCAGATTTATATCAAAATATGTAGCTCAAATGGGTCTAAAGTTTCTAAAGGGAGTTGAAACATTTCCTAGATGTTTTTTTTTAAATTTCTGGTTTCCCTTGGGGGCCACCACCAGCCCCTCAGGTAAAACCACATTTCTCATCAAAAGATTGGGGTCCTCAAGGCCCATAAACTAGGAGGCCTGACCCCTGACAATTTTATAGTCATTTAAAAAAAATATATTTTTGGTACTTTCTGTGGGGGCATGATTGTACCCTCCAGTGAGATAACTGTCCTCCAGAGGAGTGTCATCCCATTACCATGACGTCAGACCCCCAGAAATAAGTCCCTGCTGACCTTGTGAGTTTCCTGGCTATGAATCACAGAGTGACCGCGATTCACAGTGAGGAAACAATTTCAGAAAGGCACGGAGCAGGAGATATCTCTCATTTTGGTGAGATAGCCTTGCTGTGAACTAACATTACAGATGGCTGGGAGGGGGTAGGGGCTGACACTTTTCCCCCACCCTTAGTGAAGCTCTCAATGTCAGCTAATGGCTGACATACTCATTGTAGAGGGAGTACGGGCGTCAGCATTTACTCGACATACACACTTGACAGGTTAATTTGATTTGAGAAGGTAAAAGAATAATCAATAGATGCTGCTTGGTTTCTGACAGCTTCCTTCTGGGTTGGAGTCTTCCTTCATTTCTCAGGCCACCATTCCAGTGACCACATAATGTGAGCTCCACAAAATAATAAAACACTTGATTTCCTGTCTTTTAATTTTAGCCAGTGGTGCTTTCGTCAATCTGCTGTGGTAGCCTGCAATTGAGGAACTGAGCCCTGGTCTCTAATGGTTCTCTCATAAAAGAAACTACTATTCACATATCATCTGTGTATGGTACCAATACAATTCCATAGCTGCGTATGATATCTGCGGGTGGTGTTCATGGACGTCATTTGGGGGTAGTCTGGGGTACCAGCGGTGACCTCTAGCTTTCCCCTTGCTACTCCTGGAACTTTCTTTTGTGACCAACCTGAGGAGGCAGTAGAAGATTCTGTCAGTGAGTTTTCTGTCCACAGGGAATCATCGGATGATGAAGCCACTCTTAGTGCAGATGAAGTGCTTGTCTTAGAGGAGGACATTGATGTGTCAATAGTCGAGCAAGAGGTATCTGGGTTGTAGCCTGGGACTGGGACTGCAAGACCTTCCTATGGAAGTGCTGACCTCTGGGTTGCCCCAGGCAGGCTGCAGCAGACATTGCCAGACTTTACTGGGTTTCCAAGGTACAGAGTGGATACTGAAAACATTATGCCTATACATTTTGTTCAGTTGTTTATGGATGATGTATTTTTGGCAGAGGTTATTGAGCAGACTAATTTGTATGCTGAACAGGTTTTGAGGGACAACGGTGCCAGACTTAGGCCCCCCCTCTAGAGCTACACGGTGGACTCCCACAAATCTGGATGAAATAAAAAAATTCTTGGGTTTAACTTTTTTGATGGGCTGGCTCAGGAAGCCATCAATATCTTCATATTTGTCTACTATTTTGTGTTAGTAGATTTGTATCTATGTATAGTTTTCTTGTGTGCTTTTTTGTATACAAAAAACTCTAAATGTGATGGTGGTGTGTGTAGGCTGGCACTTGGCTGGTATTGTGTGCAGGTTGGTGCTTGCCTCGTGGTGTGTGAGAACTGACGCTTGGCAGGCGGTGTGGGTAAACCGGTGCTTGGCAGGCAGTGTGCGTGGACTGATGCTTGGCTGGTGGTGTGCGTGGACTGGCACTTGGCTGGATGTGTGCATGGACTGGCACTTGGAAGGCAGTGTGTGTTGACTGGTGCTTGGCTGGCGGTGTGTATGGACTGGCTTTTAGCTGGCAGTGTGCGTAGACTGGTACTTGGCAGGTGGTGTGCATGGACTCATGTTTGGCTGGTGAAGTAGTGACTTGCTGCTGGTCACTACACACACTAGTAGCAAAATGCCAGTCCATGCAATCCAACAGCTGGCATGTTTGTTGTGTCAGAAATGTGGGCATGTGAAAGTGATGAGTCCCTTGAATGGTGCTGTCTGCTGATGTGAGTGTTGTATTGTGATGAGCCCGCAGCTGGCGGTGTGAATGGTTTAGTATGTGTCACACAAATGAAAGGTGTATGAATGGCCTGTAGAGAGGTTGGAGCCTTGTGGCTTTACAGCTCATGAGCCGAGAGTCAATGGTTCAGTTTCTTGTCCTTTCAAATATTAACAGTGCATTTTATTTTTGTGAAGTCTCTTGTTAATAAAATTGTATACACTGAACCACTCACCACCAGGTTTACTATTCATTGACTACCGAATGTAAAACAGCAGTCCTAACCTTATTACTGTTGTAAGTCTGACCAAGTTTGTGAAGGTATGCATGCATTACCTGGTGACATGTTGCATAAAAATAAACATATAAAACTTGAATATCCGTCTTTCAACCAGCATAGTCTGTAAATTTGTGTACAAGAAGGTGCATGTATTTTGTTCTGCTCCTAATACAGGGCACATGCATATTTTATAGTACATTTGAGGGGCTCTATAACACCAATATACATAAAACTTGTCTGTCTGTGCAACCGAATGACAGAGCTGAACTAACAAGATTTGACCACCTATAAGAGAAGCTACCCGGTTTTTAAGCTACCATCTTCAGAACCATAACAGAAGTGAGAATACATGTACAAGTAGACATATACCTCAGTCACTAGAGCATGCAGACCTTTAAATTTAACAGCTTGTACTTCCCTCTTAAATATTGGAACCGGCGAGAGAAGTACAGAAAAAAGCAAGAGAACTGCAGCAAAAAACAATAGAGGTGCAGAAAGAGTAAGACATGTGCAGAAAGGGGCAAGAGAAGAGCAGCAAGAGGCAAGAGAGTTGCAGAAACAGGAAATAGAACTGCAGAAAGGGGAAGGGAAGTTGAAGAAACAGGCAAAACAGGTGTATAAAGAGAGAATAGGGGTTCAGATAAAGGCAAGAGGGGTGTGGAAACAGGCAGACGGGGTACAGAAAGAGGGGACAGGGATATAGAAAGAGGCAAGAGAGGTACTGACAGAAAGAAGAAAGGTGCAGAAAGAGGCAATAGAGGTGCAGAAAGAAGCAAGAGAAGTGATGAAAGAGATAAGAGAGTTGCAGAAACAGGCAAACAAGTGCTGAAAGAGGTAACAGAGGGGCAGAAAGAGGCTAGGGAAGTACTGAAAGAGGGAACAGGAGTGCAGAAAGAGGCAAGAGAAGTACAGAAAGAGGTAAGTGAGGTGCAGAAAGAGGCAAGACCATGGCAAAAAGAGGAAAAAGAGGTGCAGAAAGAGGAAAGTGAGGTGCAGAAGGAGGTGAGAGGGGTGCATAAAGAAGGAAGAGAAGTGCAGAAAGAGGGAAGAGATGTACAGAAGGAGGCAACAGGGGTAAAAAAAGAGGCAAGAGGGATGCATAAAGAAGCAACAGAGGTACAGAAAGAGGCAAGAGAAGTACAGAAAGATGCAAGATAGGTACAGAAACAGGCATGAGAGATGTAGAAAGAGTTAACAGGGGTGCTGCAAGAAGCAACACAGGTGCAGAAAGAGAAAAGAAGAGTATAAAAAGAACGAACAGAGGTGCAAAACCAGCATGAGAGGTGTACAAAGAGGGAACAGGGGTGCAGAAAGAGGCAAGAGAGGTACATACAGATGGAAGCGGGATGCAGAAAGAGACAAGAGGGGTGCAGAAGAAAGAGATATGCAGAAAGGAGCAAGAATGGTGCAGAAAGAAGGGAGGCACAAAGAAGCACAAGAAATGCAGAAAGATGCAAGAGAGGCGCAGAGAGAAGCAAGAGTGGTTTGTGCACCATTACTTCAAATTTAACACCCACATATAGCAATAAGTAACAGATGACCATTCCTGGTTTACAAAAGGCCTTCCACCACACTGTAAAAAGCTGCATTTATGGTAAAATTTCAGCTAGAAATACGTTATTTTTGTTCAAATCTGAAGATAAATCCGCAGATGATTGATTATGAGGCAAATGTGGAAAATGTCTAATTATGGGAAAATCAGTGCAGCCGAGCAGTCGCATAATTCCAGTGGCAATGCTCATAACTAGGTCCAGAAGTACTCCTCAGTGGTTCCTTCTTTTTTTGTCTCATTGAGTTTATAGTTTAGCTTCTATGAAAATGAGGAAGTCTAAACTTGAGGTTACCACTCCACAACATAGAATACCACATAATTACTCTCCATAACACATAATCTACATAGTTCCTGTACACTAAAAAACACATACTTTCCATCCACATAACTTCACTGCACAACATATCGCATAATTCCACTACACATAGGTGTGGGCGGAAAATCCGTTACGCTCGCGGATTTTGCGGATTTTTGGGAAATTCGCAATCCGCGAGATTTGCGAATTTCCCGCAAAATCCGCAAATTCGCACGCAGCGGATTTTTTTGGCGGCGCGCGGCGTTGGTGATACAATTTTTGCGGCGCGCGGCGTTTATCATCGTTTGCCGAGTTGTTTTTTTCGATAGTTTGCGAGTGCTGCGCCATTTTGTATCTTGCTGTGTGATCCCGCGGGAATTGGCGAGCGCGATTACGTCATCGCGGCTTGCCAGCGATAGTTTGTCAACGCGAGTACGGCGAGATCACGTCTCGCGGTACTTCGCAATTGCGAGATTTGAGATGCGGCGAGCGAAAATATAAATTTGCAATTCTGCACAAGAAATCCACCAGCAAGCAGCATAAACCTTCTAGAAATGATGATTTTTATGTGAATAACTCCTTAGTTTGACATTTGCCTGCACTTTTTTAGCGAGGAGTCCATTTTGGGGAGGGGGGCAGGGGGGTGGGAGGAAGGAAGTGCTCCACAGTCTTCAACTTCCTGTTCCTGTTCAGCAGGCTCCTCCCAGTGCTTTGTCCATCTCCTGGTCACTTTTCATTAGGATCTGGAGCTGGAAGGATTACTTTTTGTGGATGCTGCTGGATCTTTGGATTTGAGGCCTTTTTGACTTTCTTTGGATCACTGTTGGATTAGAAATTTTACAAGTAAGTTTGTTTGGGGCATTACAGTTGCTGCAACTAAAATTTTGGAATTTTCGATTTTTGGGCTGTTTTGGGGCCTTTTGCCCAGGGGTACTCAGTGGTGGGTGGACTGAGTCTTTCTGTGGGTTGTCTTGAACTTAAACATCATGGAGGCCATAGATGAATTGGGATTGTGCTGATTTTTCTGTGTTTTTCGATTTTTGACCTGTTGTTGGGGCCTTGACCAGGGGTAGTGAGTGGTGCATGGGCCTAGTCTTTCTGTGGGCTGTCTTGAACTTAAACATCATGGAGGGCATAGATGGAATGGGATTGTGCTGATTTTTCTGTGTTTTTCGATTTTTGACCTGTTGTTGGGGCCTTGACCAGGGGTAGTGAGTGGTGCATGGGCCTAGTCTTTCTGTGGGGTGTCTTGAATTTAAACATCATGGAGGGCATGGATGGAATGGGATTGTGCTGATTGTGCAGTGTTTTTCGATTTTTGGGGGTGTTCATGGGGAGGGACATGCCATGTGGCTGGTGGCCATTTTGAGTGCAGCTACAGGCACTGGCCATGTGCTGGCAGGCAAGTGGCCATTTTGAATGCAGGCTTTGTTGTTAGGCCTCCAACCATTTTGCCTACTTTTCAACCTTTATTTATGCCCAGGGGTAGTGAGTCTTGCATGGGCCTAGTCTTTCTGTGGGTTGTCTTGAATTTAAACATCATGGAGGCCATGGATGGAATGGGATTGTGCAGATTTTTCAGTGATTTTCGTTTTTTGGGCCTGTACTTGTGGCCTTTTCACCAGGGGTATTTGAGTCTAGCATGGGCCTAGTCTTTCTGTGGGCTGTCTTGAATTTAAACATCATGGAGGCCATGGATGGAATGGGATTGTGCTGATTTTGCAGTGTTTTTCGATTTTTGGGGGTGTTCATGGGGAGGGACATGCCATGTGGCTGGTGGCCATTTTGAGTGCAGCTACAGGCACTGGCCATGTGCTGGCAGGCAAGTGGCCATTTTGAATGCAGGCTTTGTTGTTAGGCCTCCAACCATTTTGCCTACTTTTCAACCTTTATTTATGCCCAGGGGTAGTGAGTCTTGCATGGGCCTAGTCTTTCTGTGGGTTGTCTTGAATTTAAACATCATGGAGGCCATGGATGGAATGGGATTGTGCTGATTTTGCAGTGATTTTCGTTTTTTGGGCCTGTACTTGTGGCCTTTTCACCAGGGGTATTTGAGTCTAGCATGGGCCTAGTCTTTCTGTGGGTTGTCTTGAATTTAAACATCATGGAGGCCATGGATGGAATGGGATTGTGCTGATTTTGCAGTGTTTTTCGATTTTTGGGGGTGTTCATGGGGAGGGACATGCCATGTGGCTGGTGGCCATTTTGAGTGCAGCTACAGGCACTGGCCATGTGCTGGCAGGCAAGTGGCCATTTTGAATGCAGGCTTTGTTGTTAGGCCTCCAACCATTTTGCCTACTTTTCAACCTTTATTTATGCCCAGGGGTAGTGAGTCTTGCATGGGCCTAGTCTTTCTGTGGGTTGTCTTGAATTTAAACATTATGGAGGGCATGGATGGGTTGGGATTGTGCTGATTTTGCAGTGTTTTTCGATTTTTTTGTGCTCTATAACTGAACTGATGTTCCTCTGTCTTCCATTTTTTTAGGTGCACAAGACTCAAGAGAACCACCAGTGCCAGGAAGAAGTCCTGCAGCGGTGTGTGTGTGCAGCATAACGTCACGCGACGTCACGTCTGGCCTCAGACAACTCTACAATTCGTGCAACTGCGGCCTGCTGTCTGACCTGCTCTGAAGAAGATGGCCCCGCCCCCAAAGAAAGTTCTCCGTAGCTCCTCTAGCAAGAAAGTTGCTAGTAAGGAGCAGAAGAAACAAGTTACCAAGGAGGCTGGTGTGCCACCCGCCACTTTTTTTGGGAGCAAAAAAAAAAGTACGCCTGCAGCAGCAGGATCTGCTGGGGACCAAGCTGGGAGCAGCACCCCTGCTCCATTGGGTTCAGTGCCTCCACCACCACGCCAACTTAAGTCAAAGCCCTTGAGTGCTTCAGAGGCAGTCAGTGTACTTCTCCAATCACCATCGACCAGTGATGTTGGCTCATCGCAAGAAAGTAGCAGCAATGTCCCTGAATCAACACAGGTTGTTGTAACTCATCTGACAAGTGTTGAACAACCACAGCCGCAACAACAACACCATGTGCAAGTACACGCCCAAGTACATGTGGAAGGAGAGGCAGCAAAAGGAGATGCGCAAGCAAAGGTGCATGGAGGTTCACAAGTGCCCACAATAGTTGTTCCTCCCGAAGTAGGGGCACATTTGGAAATCGACAATGAAGCCGAGGTTTCATTGGAAGCCACTCCTCCTGATGATCATTCATTGTCTTCCACATCCCTAGCAAGGAAAAGATCAAGGGGGGTGTCTACATCTTCTTCAAGCCCACCTCGTTCTGATGCAAGTGATCTGTCTTGGGAACCACAACTGCGGTCTGACAGTGAGGCACACCATGATCTGACACCGGTACCTAAGCGTAAAAGGAAGGTCGTCCAAAAACTCAAACCTATGGAGTGTGATGAGGCTCAACAAGAAGTGACAGATACTGCTGGTGATGAAGCCTCTCCCGATGACGACGAGCCAGTCATCACAAAGGTCACTGCAGCCCCACCGGGCATGCAGCAAAGAGACATTTTGACCCTATCCCGAGAAGCTGCTGAGCGTGATGATGATGTCGGCGAGGAGGCAATGGAAATGGAATCATTAGATTTGGAGTTAAGTAGTTCACCAAAACCTACCGCTTCCATATTTCTTCCTCGCAAGAAGGTACCCACCTCGTCCTCGACCTCAATTCGTGGTGGTGAAAGTGCAAAACGTACTGAAGTTCGGCAATCCACATCCTCCACTTCATCTGGCATTAGCAGCAGGACCACCACCACCAGTATCGCCGCCTCCTCCGGCCCCCGAAGACATTTCAAGTCTCCAGTTTGGGACTTCTTTAGTGTTTGCCCAAAAAATGAAAACGTAGCCATTTGTAGCATTTGTAAGCTTCGAGTTAGTCGTGGTAAGTTGGGTTCCAACTATGGTACCGGAGGCCAGAGAGGTCATCTTAGGAGAACGCACGATGTCCAATGGTTTGCGCACCTACACACGATCAAGGAAGCCGCAATTGCACGCAATGAAAACGTTGTTTTTTCATCTGGTGATGACGAGGAGGTAGAAGACGATTCAAACACTTCACTTACACCCAGTTCCCCTGTCAGCAGCACACCCCATGGGAGCCACACTAAGAGTGTGGGAGAGAGTGAGACATCAATGCGGAAAAGTTCATCAGCGAGCGTAACTGGGTCGAAGAGATCATCATCATCCCGTAAATCCTTGGTCCAGGGCAACATTAAAAAGATGTTGTTTACAGAAGCGCAATATGAACGCAACCACCCAATGACCCGTCTGTATAACACTAAGCTGGCTAAAATGCTAGCTCTGGACCTTCTCCCTTTTTCTTTTGTAGAAGGGGTTGGTTTTCTAGAATTAGTGACAGCGCTCTGCCCTAAATGGAAGGTTCCTAGCCGGTTCTATTTTGCCCGAGTTGCGGTTCCAGCACTACATGAAGATGTTCTGAAGGTGATTGGGGCAGCTTTGCAGAAGAGTGCTGTTCACACTATACATCTGACAACAGACATGTGGACCAGTGGCGCAGGCGCTGATTACATGTGCATCACTGCACACTGGGTCTCTTTTTCAGGGGCTAAAGCAAAGCTAAACTCAGGTGTTGACACTAACATTGTTTTTAAAGGTGCTCGGAAACATGCAACACTAGCCATGTTTGGTTTGGAGAAACGTCACACAGCAGAAAACATTTTGGATGTCTTTAACACAAAGGTCCTTAACTGTCTGTCCCCACTAAAACGCAAGGTTGGTTATGTTTCCACGGACAATGGCGCCAATATAGTTAAGGCCATGAGGGACGGTTACTATTTCAGAGTGCCGTGTTTGGCGCACTGTATAAACCTGGTTGTCCAAAAATTCTTGGGTAATAAAGGCAGTGCAGCGTACAGTGTATTGGAGACCTGCCGAAAAATGTGCAAGCATTTCAGGCATTCTTTTAAGGCCCGGAAGCAGCTGAGGAGCCTGCTATATCAACGTCAAATGCCAGTGAAAGCACTCATCCAGGAGGTGGTAACACGTTGGAACTCAACCTTCTACATGCTTGAGCGTCTGTATGAGCAGTATACGGAACTCGATCAATATTTCTTGAAAGAGGGTATAGAGGAGCTGAGGATGGGTGGGCCGCAATGGAACATAGTTGAAAGCCTGACACGCATGCTTCGTCCTTTTGAGTTCTTCACGCGTGCAGTCATCAAGGAGGACTCTAATTTGGGAAAAGCTATCCCATTGTTGTACATGCTGGAGGACCAACTGAAGGAGGTGTGTTCTGTGTTTGGAAAAGATGACAAAAACCAAGACTCTTTGCTTCTGGCTGAGCAATTATTAGAGCTCCTACAAGGTGATGAACGTCTTAAAAAGATCCACTCAGAACAGCATTACATTTGTGCTACTATTCTGGATCCACGCTACAAAAAGGCGCTGGCAGGCCAAGCATTCTTTCCTTTTGATGATGAACATGTTCCAAAGTACAAACGTTGGCTAGCCTTGTCAGCCAAGAAGTTTGAAACAGAACGGCTGGAAATTGAAGGAAATGGCAGTACATCAGCAGGCCATCCCCAGTCAAAACAATCCACTTCTGCACCTGTGGCTGTGGCACAAGTGACCTCTCAGCCGTTAAAGACACCGGCAACCGGATCATCTGCACGAAAGACAACAGAAACATTGGAGGCTGAAGAGGATTGGCTAGCTCTGCGTGGGTTTGGTTCTCAAAAGGTCAGAGGCACAGCAAGAGCTAAGCAAAGTGGAGGAACCTTGGATGAGGACCTTGAGTCGATGGTGAAGGACTATCTGAATGACTCAACAGAGGTCTATGTTAATTCTGACCCATTGGCGTATTGGCATGGGAAAAAAGAATTGTGGCCACAGCTCACCAACCTGGCTTTAAACTACTTGTCTTGCCCACTCGCAAGCGTGTCTTCTGAACGGGTTTTCAGTGCGGCTGGTGGGATTGTAACTCCCAAACAGAGCCGCCTCTCGCCCAAAAATGTGGAGAGGTTAACAATGATCAAGATGAATCAGCACCTCATACCACCAGATTTCAGAGTACGAGAGTGCGTGCCGGATGAAGAGGAGGTGGCCAGCAACACAGATGAGGGAATTTCTACTCTGTCAGGTGACACTGAGCTCACCCTGCCTGAATTCGCAGAGTATGATGACGAAGCCTTATTCTTATTCCTGGACCGTGATTCCGACTTCGAGCCCTGAAAATGAGACAACGAATCAATAACTTTCTTTTTCATCCTTATTCACTTTTATTCCTGTGTGTCTGTCTTTCTTTGTTGTGCACAGTTAATATAATTCAAACTTTAATCAGATAATCACAAAAACAAGCCCATCAGCAGAACTGTCTTCACTTGTTTGCTAATTTATTTGAAGGTGCCGCAGTCTGCATTCCTCAGGGTCACAAGTTCAGAAGAACATGCTCCTCTATCCTCCTCCTCCAGACTCCTATTTCCATCAAAGCAGAGGGCTGGTTTACGCCCAATGAAGAAAGACTCAGCACTTGTGGGGGTGTTGTTCTACCTCTTTGCAGGTGAGTTGACGGGTCTGGGGCCATTGCTGGGAAGCACTAAAAGTGGTTTGGACCAAATCCAAGGCGGAAAATTTTTTGTGTTTTTGATGACTTGCTTGCCTTTGAGGTGCTCTTAGGGGGGGTTCCGTCTGTTTGTGGGTGAGTTTCGTGGTCTGGGAGCATTGCTGGGACACTCTAATCTTGATTGCATTTGCTTTTCAGGAAATCCGTCGTGCCAACCCCGACTTATGGCCTAGCTACGCAGCGCGTTTGGACCGAAGGCCCAGAAATATTGCAAGTATGAGATTTTGCTTTTGGCCTGTTTGGGGGTGTTATGCTTCTTGGCGGGTGGGTTGCCGGGTCTTGGGGCATTCCTGGGAAGGTCTAATACCGGGTAGAAGTGGTTGGGACAAAATCCAGGCCGATTTTTTTTTTGGCTATTTCTGACATTTTGCTCTATGTAGCGTTTTCGGGGGTCCTGTTTGGGGGGCTTCCTGGTGTTTGTGGGTGAGTTTCGTGGTCTGGGAGCACTGCTGGGACACTCTAATCTTGATTGCATTTGCTTTTCAGGAAATCCGTCGTGCCAACCCCGACTTATGGCCTAGCTACGCAGCGCGTTTGGACCGAAGGCCCAGAAATATTGCAAGTATGAGATTTTGCTTTTGGCCTGTTTGGGGGTGTTATGCTTCTTGGCGGGTGGGTTGCCGGGTCTTGGGGCATTCCTGGGAAGGTCTAATACCGGGTAGAAGTGGTTGGGACAAAATCCAGGCCGATTTTTTTTTTGGCTATTTCTGACATTTTGCTCTATGTAGCGTTTTCGGGGGCCTGTTTGGGGGGCTTCCTGGTGTTTGTGTGTGAGTTTCGTGGTCTGGGAGCACTGCTGGCTATATATACTTTACTTTGCAAGAGGTTTGAAGCAAATCCATGGTGGCAGAGGGGACTTAGGGCCTAGCTGCAGAGCGCGCGCGGAGTGATTTGGGAAATTTGTGAAAAATTGACTAAGTCCCCATTTTTGTACTTTTACTCTTTGGCTGTTTGGGGGTCTTCTACTCGTTTTCTCCTGGGTTGACGGCTCTGGGGCCATTGCTGGGAAGCTCTAATACCGGATAAAAGTGTTTTGGACCAAATCCCAGGCGGAATTTTTTTTGTGTTTTTGATGACTTGCTTGCCTTTGAGGTGCTCTTAGGGGGGGTTCCTTCTGTTTGTGGGTGAGTTTCGTGGTCTGGGAGCATTGCTGGGACACTCTAATCTTGATTGCATTTGCTTTTCAGGAAATCCGTCGTGCCAACCCCGACTTATGGACTAGCTACGCAGCGCGTTTGGACCGAAGGCCCAGAAATATTGCAAGTATGAGATTTTGCTTTTGGCCTGTTTGGGGGTGTTATGCTTCTTGGCGGGTGGGTTGCCGGGTCTTGGGGCATTCCTGGGAAGGTCTAATACCGGGTAGAAGTGGTTGGGACAAAATCCGCGCGGAAAAGCCTTTAGTTTTGGCACTTTTTGTAACTTAGGGTTCGTTAGGGTTAGCCCTAGCAGCAGGATTGCATGTGTTTCGGGGTGTTCTAGATTTTTCCAACTGAGTTCTGGGGTCTTAGAGCACTCGTGAGAATGTGTAATTTTGGTTGCAAGTCATTTGAAGAAAATCCATGGTGGGAAAGGGGGGATTTGGCATAGTTAAAGAAAGCCTTTGCCACTATTCTTAACTTAGGGTTCGTTAGGGTTAGCAGTATTTCTATTGCATGTGTTTGAGTGGGGGGGATTTCGAGTCTTGGAGCGACGCTGGCTATGGCTACTTTTGCTTGGTTGCTTGCAAGTGGTTTGAATGCAATCCACGGTGGGTAATGGGTAATTAGGAAGGGGGTACTTCGGCCTACTTTTACTTTTAAAGTAAGTTTTGTCACCAGTTTTCTGCTAGGCCTTGTTTTTTGAGATTTGATTGGGGGTCTTCTACATTTTTGCAACTGGCTTTAGTAAGGGTCTGGGTGGGAGCACTGCTAGGAAGATCTAATTTTGTTCTAAAACACAGTTTACAGTACACCTAGCTTGAGGGGCAAGATCCGCTACATTAATTTGCCCATACTTATTTATCCTTCAAAAGGTGACTCAGAGTACGCACTTTCAAAAATATTGTACTGTCTACTAGGAAAATCAAATTGTGACTTTTTGCACTCCACAGCCTACATACCTTATATTTATTTATCAGTGGTGTTGTAATATTATATCACTTCCTGTTTTTCGTTGAATAATTACAGGCCGGGTTTCAGTCTCTGCAATGGGGAAAAAAGGATGGAGTCAGGCTTCACAGTAGCGAGCCACAATTCAGCATCAGGCAGGCAGTGGACAGGGTGTCTTCTGGTGACCAACATCGATGGACGAAGCGTCGGCTGCAATGGAGGAGTGCCGCTAATAGGAGGATTTTTTTTCTGCAGGCAACTTACTTACCACTTCCAACAGGACCACTACAACCACATAGATACAGTATCCCTTGTCTTTTTCTCTGACTGTGACTGCATTTCTTGGCTCTCTCTCGGCTTCTACATTGATCCCTTAACACATCACTTAGTCCACTCCACTATCACATCTGCACCACACATAGTCATTTGTAAGTGCTCCTACGTAATTCGCAAGTCGCAGCACGCCCCAGGCCGTAGAGGACTGGGATGGCCCCAATGATGAAGCATGTCACCAAGGGGCAACCCTGGTGAGCGAGGGGACACCTAGAAAAAAAGCAATTTCTCCTTTTCTATCTACTATACCTTCCAGACCAACCCCATTGAGTGTTGTTGTGAATGGATTTATAGTGTTCAGCAAGGCTCTCGGGTATCTGGCTACAGAGACCTTATGTTGAATATCGTTATCAATAATTCCACACAGGCCCTGTACTGTCGCATTCTTTCTTCCACAGTTGTCGAATGTACTACTTACTTTTCACTGACATGCATGCAGTAGTGCATGCACTTTCAAAGATTGATGGATAGGTTTGTACCCAAAGAATTGTTTATGTTCAATTGTTTGTCTATGCTGTGCTTTTTTTACAGGGTGTCTTCTGGTGACCAACATCGATGGACGAAGCGTCGGCTGCAATGGAGGAGTGCCGCTAATAGGAGGATTTTTTTTCTGCAGGCAACTTACTTACCACTTCCAACAGGACCACTACAACCACATAGATACAGTATCCCTTGCCTTTTTCTCTGACTGTGACTGCATTTCTTGGCTCTCTCTAGGCTTCTAAATTGATCCCTTAACACATCACTTAGTCCACTCCACTATCACATCTGCACCACACATAGTCATTTGTAAGTGCTCCTACGTAATTCGCAAGTCGCAGCACGCCCCAGGCCGTAGAGGACTGGGATGGCCCCAATGATGAAGCATGTCACCAAGGGGCAACCCTGGTGAGTGAGGGGACACCTAGAAAAAAAGCAATTTCTCCTTTTCTATCTACTATACCTTCTGTCAGGTTACGCAGCCCCTAAGCGCCTACCGTACTATGAAACTACATTTCCCATGAGTAGGCGGGAGACTTGCAGGAAGTTTATCTGGGGAACAGACGCGCTTCCTGTTGCGCGTTATTCTGGTTTCTGTTCTGCACCGGCATGAGAGCGGACGCTCTGCATGCTTTTCTATCGTGTCTCCTGTGGACTATCACCTTCCCCCCCCCCCCTGAGGCTCAGTGGGGAGCGCTTCCGTGTTCTGTCCTTGGCGGTAGACGGACTTCACGCGTCTTCAGGTAAAGCCGCTCTAAACTCTTCGGCCGCCCGTGCGGTCAGCTGATTACTGCCTGAACGGATTGTTAAGGGAGGTTCTGTGACTGTTTTCTAACAGAATTCTACCTTTGCTGAATTCCTGTTTGGTTGAATTGTGTGTGGCGGAGCACAGTGGCGGTCTATACCACGTGTTAGCGTTCACATCGGGGATCGTTTTTGTACTATTAAAACGGAGCGCGGTAGTAAGGACAACTACGCGTCTCCGTTGTATAACTGTGTATTTCAAAGGACCTCCATAACTGGGCATGTAGTGAGGTAACTACAGGCTACCCCAGTTCTCTTTGTGTAGTGCACCGTGGGGTGTGTTGTTGGCAGAATTCAGTGGTGGTCGCAACTACGTTTTTCTGTTTGACCTTCCCCAAAGATTCTCTACTGGGTCATTACTTAGAGAGCGCAGTGTTGTAGTTCTTGCTTCCTACACACTACCGTTTCCCTCTTCCTTTTTGTTGGACCATACATCTTTGCTTTGACTATTTGGAACCCCCTTTGTACATTGAGTCCTCTACCATGTTTGTGGTATGTTGTGAGTAGTGGGTTTGATGTCTTAGTATAACGCGAGTGTGTTTGGTGCGACAGGAGTGTGTTCGTTAACTATATGTTTATGTGTTTCTTAGGCCTTCCTCACAGATTGTGGCAGAAGGGCTATAGTATTTCCTATCCAAGGTCATGTTTTCTTGGTGCTCAGGTACTTGTCTACTTCCTTGGTTATTTAGTGAGACTATATGAGAGTAGCCTTGTATGTTAGGACAGCACTTCACTGATGCCTGTCTTGTCTTCTGTTACAGGTATCCTTTCCCTGCTGACCCTACCTTTACCCATCCCACATTTTTTATTTTAGTTTGTTATTTTTCTCCCCCGCCTAATGGCTCGAACACCCTGTGTTTACACTTCTGGGTGTTGGTGACATTTGGAGGTGGAACCATATTTGCATCGACTGGATCACGGGGAGTAAACCTGACACCTTCCAGACCAACCCCATTGAGTGTTATTGTGAATGGATTTATAGTGACCAGCAAGGCTCTCGGGTATCTGGCTACAGAGACCTTATGTTGAATATCGTTATCAATAATTCCACACAGGCCCTGTACTGTCGCATTCTTTCTTTCCACAGTTGTCGAATGTACTACTTACTTTTCACTGACATGCATGCAGTAGTGCATGCACTTTCAAAGATTGATGGATAGGTTTGTACCCAAAGATTTGTTTATGTTCACAATTGTTTGTCTATGCTGTGCTATTTTTTCTTGTCTCCCAAAACCTTTCCCAAAAACCCCCGTACCCATCCATTTTTCAAACCCTAACCCTCTTCCCCCGGGCTGTGTGGTTTTGATTGATGTGTGACTAAATTATTATTACAGCAATAAATCCACACACTTGCTGGGGAGGATAAGGTGATAGCAACAGGCTGGTGAAGAAATCCGAGGATATATTCTTACTCTGCTTGACAAAGAACCATTGCTAATGTGAAAGAACTTCAACCGAATTAGTAGTTATACTTTACCATTTGTTAGGCTACAATGTGGCACTGCTCTACTGTACTTCTGTCACCTGCTATATACTCAGTTGTACCGTTGAATTGCTCAGGAGGACAAACCAGATTTCATTTTCTTTTTTTTCATAGGCATGCACCTGCCACTGTGTCACACCACTAGTACCACCGCTATGAGGAAATTTTATCCGACCAAGATTGCCAACCTTATTCGGTGTTTCCCGTGGAGCCAGCCCTGGGTCTAGCCCTACTTTCAAACACAAATTACAGGTAAGATAAGCGTTTGGTGGTTTGGGGGTATAATGGAGTATTAGTACGAGAGACGAGAGACTGAAGGTAGTACTACTAAAGTCCTAGGACTCTTGGATTCACTTCACTTAGTCTGTGAGAGGCACTTAGTGTTGAAAACATTTGGGCATTTATACTTAAAGGAAGAAAATGGAACTAAACTGTAAGGAAAACAGTCAACGTTGAACCCCCACCCACCAGGCAAGCAGTAAAAAACAGGTATGCTCAGATAAAGTTTGAAAAAGTATATTTATATCCCTAACAAAATAATCTCCCGCAAGACCCTCCCTAACCCCAACGATTGTCCTTCAAAAGTCCCCAAAAACCCAACTCCCAATTCCCACCCCCCAAAAGTCTCTAAAAAAGGGGCAAGGGACACTATGGGTGGATGCTGTTAACTTTTTGGGCCAGGGCATCATGCTCCTCGCGGAGCAAGGCGAGCTCCTGCTGAAGGCGGGACACCATCAGGGTAGTGCGGCGCAGGCGTGCCTTCACTGCCTTGCAGGTGCAATGCCTGTGAGAGGCAGCTGTTGGCCCTGCTGCTCGGCGGTGGCGTTTGCCTTTGGCAGCCCGGCTCAGTCTGGGTGGACCACTGTGCTGGGTGGCAGCCCGTGGGGCCACGGAGGCCGATGCAGACGACGTTGTTGTTGTTGTCGACTGCACACTTTCCTCGTCCTCCAGGGCCACCAGCCGCCGATATTCCGCAACAGTGGCCTCGATCCTCCGTTGCCGGGCCGCTCTAGCCAGCTCCTTCCTCCTTGTTCGTTTGGAAGGAGCATCTATATGAAGAAAGAAAGACATAGTCTGTAACCAATGCTCTTTAAGATTAACTCAATCATTCAGCAGAAATTTGTGTTGCAGTACAACTAGCAACTTGCAAGCGCATTACATAACTATTGAGGCCAGTATCTATCTAACCTTACACTTCTTCATCCTTGCTCTAACATTAGTGGGAGTTTAAGGAACAAATTCTACGAGCACTGTGGACTTCCATTGGAGTCGACTATGAAAGTACACCAGTCTTATTCTTCTTCTTATCTCTTGTTTTGGAAAATTGGTACGTTATTTTCTGCAAGCCGGCATAATGCCAGCGCAGTAAACTTGCACCCGCGAAAAAGAGACGCACGCCATGAGGAGTGACCTAGACTTGCGTTGCGTTACTGTACCCGTCCAGTACATGCAGGTGGTGAAGCTCTTACTTTTCTATTACGGGTGGCACTGAGAATACTCTGTTACAACTCAAGGGCTACTGCTTAATTAATTTAACTTTCACCCTACAGTGGAAATGAGTACTAGAAATGGAAAATTGAAGAAGATAAATAATCTGATTATCTATCACTTCACATGGGATGTTTTTGCTTATATATGGGATGACTTTAGGTGCTTTGCTTTTTATTGAGTGACCAGTGATACATCCACACATGAATGACTGAGTACTACTAAACTTATTAAGAGAGGTAGGGAGTGGCCACCGTAATAACCGGATCTATGCAGTGCTTGCAATACAAACTACTGCTACTATTTATGGTAGTATTTGGACAAAATTAAAAGTTCTTTTCCTTGCCTTTCCTACACTGGAACGGACGTGCGGGTGCAGTGTTACATGCTCTTCAAAGTTACACTTAGTTCATCCACTGACCGTCTACTCTCTCTAGATCATGGGTACTCACAAACTTTCTCTCAGGGGCTACATTTACAGTGTAGTTTGGGGCCGAGGGCCGCACTGGTGGGGGCGGAGTCAGAGGGGGCGGGGCTAAAGCAAAACGATAACTTGTGACCATGAGGTTGCACACAGGTCCCTGCAGCAGATGCCCTCATCCACTGAGCCACCAGACCCAGCATTTACATACATCTCTCTCCCTCCTGCTCTCCCTCCTGCCCTCCCTCCATCTCTCTCTCCCTCCTGCCCTCCCTCTCCCTCCCCCTCTGTCATCTCACTGTGTGTGTGTCTATCTGTGTCAGCCTTCAGCCCGGGTTGAGACCGCTTCCTCAACGCGCACACACAGACAACAACACCAAAGTACTTAACAGGTCTTTAAAAGACCATTAACATATTATTGAGGCTTTGTTTGTTGTAGCGCCCCTGCTTCTCCACCCTGACAATCACTGCTTGCCCGGCCCCACAGAGCAGAGGCTTTGTTCTATTTCACCTCTTTGTGGCCTTGCATCTCCACTCTGCTCTGTGGGGGCCGGGGGAGCAGTGATTGTCAGAGTGGAGATGCAGGGGCGCTAACAGGTGAAATACAAAAAAGCCTCTGCTCTGTGGGGGCCGGGGGAGCAGTGATTGTCTGCAAGGTCTGCGCACCGCCAAGGAAGGCTTGCCGGGCCACCACCGGCCCGCGGGCCGTACTATGAGTACCCCTGCTCTAGATACACATATGCTATCTAAGAGTCAGATAGTAGCATGATCCAGGTATATGGACACATACAGTTTCTGTGTCACCCACCCAGGCTGTTGTCCTTCCACCCATCATTGCTTCATCATTCACCCAGCCATGCATCTCATATTCTTGCCTTCCCAGCTAGTCTTCAATCTCAATAAGTAAGGAATATATAAGAGCTTACCTCTGGCCGCCACCACCACCGTCTCAACTCTCACAGCCGTCGCCTCCTCCCCTGAAGAATCGCCCTCCGCCTCCGTGTCGAGCACCACCACCTCCACACTGGCCCCGCCACCAGATGTTCCACCTACAAAGTACATTTAAGAATGTTAGAATAAAGCACTCACTAGTCTTTGGTCTAGGAATGAAGACATGTGAAAACAATGTAATTTGTGACTGTCTACGTTAAAGTTAAAAAAAATGTCCCTTTTTCCAGGGAAGGTTGTCTTGCTGCACTTTTTGGCACAACTGATGAAGGCTGTTTTTTTAACACGCACCATTTTTCTCCACACAGACAGAAGATGGACTTCTAACAACAAGATCAAGTTGAAACCAGGTGAGAGCTCGGCTCGACCACAAGAAATGTCTTCAATTAATCGTCAGCACTAACCACTTTTCCATTATCAGTTAAACGTTTAGTTTTATTATGACTTCATTTTAATAAATGTGTTTACTTTTAATAAAGCTTTTAAACTTAAATACAATCTGTGTTTTTTGGTCCAGACTAGAGTGACTGAGCGAAAGGTTTTGCAATTTTTGCAAGCATGAGTCCAGATAGAACACTTCAAAAGACATTATGGACAATCCCAGAGGACTGCACTAAGTTGATAGAGCTATTGCTGACTAGAATCATGGGAGTTTCGCCAACCGTGCAATCTTAGTTAGCTACACAGACAGACTAATAAGAATAATCTAGTAATACCACAGGGAGTCATAGTAGAGGCAGGATAAGAATTTAGATACAGTCTACAAGAAGAGCAAAGACAATTTTTAAAAAAGTCAAATGAGGAACGCTAGGAAAAATAGGTACTAGTCTAAAATGAAAACTTACTGGGGCCAGCAGAGGAGCCCTCGCCTGCCCGATCCTGGCCCTGTTGAACAGCATCCGCCGCCTGCTGCTCCTGTGTCCTCCTCTCGCCCCTGGGGGGAGCTGACGTACAACATGAAAGAAAGAACAGAAAACATGGATGATTGTTGCTTGTCAATGTCAACCAAATCAAACATTTCAAAAGAACAATAACAAAATATTTCCGCGAAATTATATTGATTATGGTTACTTTTCATTTATTTGCGGACCTGTGACTTCGAAAGTCACGTAACTCACTAAACAAAGTACTGAAACGTTCACCTAGGACTGGCAGGCAGCAGTCCGCAGGCAAGACGCAAAGTGACAGACAAACTCCATTGTGATTTCAGTCAGATCAGTGACAACACTAACAGTTGCCTGCTACATTACCAGTCATTTAAATAGTCAAACTATCAATCCACCGCCACTATTTTTCTTATTGTCAGGGGTACAAAGGAAGGGGCAGATTTAAGCCCTTGCGGCTCTTTTGCGCCGTTCTTGCGTGACTTTTGTGACGCAGCAGCTAAACAAAAAAGGGCGCCATGGTGCGGCGTATAATATTATAACAACGTGACGCATTTGGGAGATGCATCCCGTTATAAAGCCCTGCGCCATCAGGGGGCGTTCCGGCGCAAGGGAGGGCATTCCTGCGCTGGAACACATCCTAATAGTGGCTGAGGGAAATCTACAAAATATCAATCAGTCACCTTTAGGACAATGATGCGTCACACAAACCCTGCACCTGCTTGAAGCAGACGTACGGCTTGACCCAGCATTGGGGAGATAGGGTACCCCAGAGCATTGATGGAGCTGCGCCATCGTTGCGACGCAACTCCAGCAGTAAAGCTTCGGTGCTGTTTTGGGCCCATGGTGCGCCGCATTGCAAATACGCCGCACCATGTTTGGTGGTGGTAGCGGGCCGCACAATTAATGGCGCATCCCTGCTACTTTGCAGGGATGCGACGGTAATTGCAATTCTGCCCCTTAGGGGCATACTTACTTACGCGTTCTGGCGCATCTCCAGAGATGCGCCAGATCAAATGCGTCACGCAAAACTACCCTTGCGACACGGCAGATGTGCCTCATTTACAATGCGGCGCGCCCTGGCGCAAGGGTAGGCACTTGCGTGACGCATCTCGTCACGTAAGAGCGACGCATCGCTGGAGTCACGTCGCCAACGCAATGCAACTCCAGTAATGCTCAGGGCCACCCAATACTTAACATGCTGTGTCAGTCCTTTCGCCTGCTTCGAGCAGACATAAGGAATTGAATTGACGTAGCAGCGTCGCAGAAGTGCCTGCGTTAAATCTTGTAGATTTCACGCAGGCAATTTTGCGAGGCGCACAGCCACTGGACCGCCCACCCTGCGTACTAGGAACGCACCCATTGTGGTGCAGGCCCATGGCTTTATAACGTGACGCATCTCCCTAGATGCGTCATGCTGTAAATGACTCGCAGGGATGCGGCACGTTTACGCCGCTGTTGCGTCACGCAAGGCAACGTAAACGTGGCGCAAGGGGCTTGTAAATGTAATCTGCCCCCTAGTGTCTAGCATTACGCAGTTCTGTAAAGTACACTCATACATAATAGTTACTCAGGCCAATGAGACCACGAAATAGAAAACAAATAAGCATAGTAGCAACGCCACTGAGAAGGAGAGCAGTGCACCTGAAATGCACAGATTTTGAAATATAATTTAACTACAATGTAATCGTCATCAGCGGCATTATTGGCTTGCTCCATGTAAAAAACAAATATTTGCAATACAACAACACAGAGCAGGAGAAAACATCATAGTAGTGAGTGATTAAATGGCTACTACTACTCACCAAGCCCGGGGATCTCCAAGCCGAGCTGGTCCAGCAGGTGGCGCTCGCGGTCCAGGAGGTCCGTCCAGCGATGGGTGACCTGGCTGTAGGTGCGCTGGACCCCGTAGAGGTGGGATATGGCCCAGCACACCTTCTCCCACCGCTTCCGGCGCTCCCGCATGTTGTAGCCGCCGGCCGCGATCCTGCCGCCTCCCGCGATGGTCCTGGGCAGGCGGCGCTGGACGAAGTAGACCAGCGCGCCCACTTCCTCCGGGCTGAATATCTCCCGTCGCGTCACCTGCTCCCCCCTTAATCTCCCGCATGCTGTCCTGCCACTGGGTCCAGCACTACTCCCCGCCGCCGCTGCGGCCCTCAAGTGCCTGGGCAGCTTCACGGCGCCTGGCTTGACCATGGTCTGGGCAGGTAAGGTAGGAAGAAGTAGAAAATTAAGAAAGAATAGGATAGGGAAGAAGAAAAGAAAAGAGTTTAAAAAAGTAGTTTAAAAGTAAAAAAAAATAGCAGAAAAGACAAAAATATACAGCTAGGAAAAGAGAGGGATAGATAAGAAGCAAAATCGTAAAAAAAAAACTGAAAACAAGCAAAGGATGGCAAAGATACCAAGAGGATTAAACACCATGCCCAGACACAGGAAATGAATGAAAAACAAGATGGCCGGTGCCCGTTCACGAGCGCGAAAGTAAGTTCGCGCGAGATTTTCCTCGCGATCTCGTGCGAACCTCTAGATTTCCCGCGCGATCTCGTGCGAACCTCTACTCGCAATGCGCTTACTGCGCGAGATTATACATAGCGGGCGGAAACGGAAATACGTCACGCAAACAAAATGGCCGCGCCCGTACTCGACCTTGGGGTAAATTCGCGTGTTGCGCTGCAAGCGGCTCGCGAATACTGCAAAAAAACTCGCGAAACAACAAGCCGCAAAAAAATAAAATGCTCATTCGCACGAATTGGCGGCTTCCGCGGTCGGTTTCGCACGACGCCGCGCCCCGCGAATAGCGCGAAAAAAACCGAAAAACGATTTCAGCAAAAGCAAAAGCAATGAGCAGGTGCAAAAGGTCAACCTCATGATTTGTAACGATTCTTTGTAGTGCTTCCTGAGGGGGCCCTCCAGAATTCGGTTGCCTGCTTGCAACTATTGTGTGACCCTGCTCTGACCTTAACTGTATGCCACAAAGGTACTGATTTACAGCTAAAGGAGCAGACAAGCAGGTGCCAGGCTGGAACTTTAAATTCTTTCAGTGACACATTAATTAGCCCCTAATTCATTATTGTCAGTTGGGGCAGGGCAGGTGTTGTTAATAAACTAACCCCAAATTAATTCATGTCAGTTCAAGCAGGGCAGGTGGGCTTGCTTTTCCCCCCCATCTTCTACAGTGATGATGAACCAGAGGGTGGCATTGATGTAACAGAGGGTGGCATGGGTCAAAGAGAGGGTGCCAGTGGTAAAACAGAGGGTGCTGGGAGGCTGTGATGATGAACCAGACGTAGAAACAACATAGTCGCGACCGTTGCGAGCCGACAAGTAAGTTCGCAATTGCGAACTAGTACCAAATCCTCGCGAACTGGCAGAAACAATTGCGAACACACAAAAAAAAAAAATCCGCAAATTCGCGGGAATTCGCGGATTTTGCGGATTGCGAGTTCGCAAATCCGCAAAATTCGCGAACGCGAGATCCGCAAAATTCGCCCATGCTTAACTACACATAACTTACATCCACTCCACTCCAAAAACATTGGTAAAAAATTTTTACATTTACAACGCCAATAGCTGTAACTTTTGCAAATGTGAGACCTATTACATTACAAATGCATCTTTAATTAGTAGTCTTGTTTGCAGAATGGTGGAGAAAGGGGGCTGGGCTCCAACCAGTGCTCAGGAATTCCACTGTGTAGGACTTACAGGAGGTACCAGGAAGACTTCTTGACCGCCAAAGTCCCACACGAGTAATGCGGACGTGAACCCCCAACCAGTAGTGTGCCAGGAAGTGTGTTTGCAGAGTGGTGGAGAAAGGGGGGGCATGGCCTCTGAAGACTTCTTAGAAATCACACTGTATGGGACTTACTTGAAGTAACAGGAGAAGTAGTTGGCCCCTAAGGACATCCTTCAGGGTGTGTTTACACAGTGGTGAAGGAAGGGGACGGGGATTGAGGTGACATGTGCAACCACGCCCTGTGGTGCAATTTTAAGTTGGGGAAATAATTCCCCTTCAAACTTGAGGGCTTCTGGGGGCTAACTAGTCCACCAGGTGCTTCCAGTAAGCACCACTGCGTTGCGTTGCAGAGACCTGGTCCAGGCCGTGCCTCTTTTTACACCTCTCTGCAACGCAGCTCAGTGGAGCTTACTGGAGGTACCCAGTGGGCTAGTTGGAGCCCAGGGAACCTCAGGATTCAAGGGGACTTAATCTCCCAACTTAAAATGGCCACAGGGTGCGTTTACACAGTGGTGAAGGGAGGGGATGGGGCCTGAGGTGATTTGTGCAAATACGCCCTGTGGCGCGTTTTAAGTTGGGGAAATAATTCACCTTTAATCCTGAGGGCCCCTGGGGGAGAATTAGTCCTCCAGGTGCTTCCAGTAAGCGCCACTGCGCTGCATTGCAGAGAGGTGGTCCAGGCTAAGCCCCTTTTTACACCTCTCTGCAATGCAGCTCTGTGGCACTAACTGGAGGTACCTGGTGGGCTAGTTGGACCCAAGGGACACTCAGGATTCAAGAGGACTGTATACATCGAATTAAAACAGCCACATGACGTGTTTGAACACGTCAGCTTAGCCCCTCTCCCTTCACCAGTGTGCAAACGTGCCCTGTGATGCATTTTAATAGTTTGTTTTAATCCCCCTGCCCTATAATGTACTGGGGTCTTACAGAGGAGGCCATGGTAATCACAGGGTTACCCCAATGTATAGTTTTCCCTGGTGTATGTAGGTGTTTTAACTGTATTCTAAGTGTCTATTAGCATAGCACTGGCTCTAGGGCTGGTTAGTCAGAGTAAGTTACCATCAGTACCCATCTGAAAAAGTTGAGGGTACACAATGATTTAGCAACAAGCTTCTTTCTGCTCCTCTGTTTGTTCTTTCTGCACGTCTTCCTTCTTCCTGCACTTTTCTTCTTCTATGAGGACATTTGATTGCTTCTTTCTGCATTTCTTTTTTTTCTTTCTGTGTGTTTTTTCCCCCTTCGTCAAATGTCTTACCTCTGTAGGCATAGATAGAAATTAGCATTTAAAAAACCTTTGAAATTCACTGAAAAAACCATAGGTTTCAGGCACATTATAGTTAGAAATTAGCATTTAAAAAACATTTCAAATTCACCTAAAAAAAACAAAGGTTTCAGGGGCGTTATAGTTAGCTGGACATTTCACTCGTACAAAACCATTGAAATTCCCCTGTTATAGTTAGTTCAGCTAACTTTAACTTGCGCGCCCGCAGTGCACTACTGATGGCTTCACATATTACATCACTCATGACATTGTCAGTGACATCACTGATGACATCATCCCTGTGATAGTGTAGTGTAGTTCCTATATTCCCAATAGGCTCTGCACATTGGAATAGTAAATCCTGTAGTTTAGACGTAGGACTGTAGTCGACTAGGTCTCTACCGAATATACTAAACTTAATTGTGTGTGTGCCAGCTAGCTCAGTGGTCACTAGAAACTTTCTCGAATGAACAAGAAGGGATTAGTTTCTGACAACCTCTTAAAACATGACAACTTTGTTTCCCAAGAATAAGAAACGTATCTCTAGAGTTGCAGAAACAATAGATAGTTATTTCACTCAGTCAATTGTGCATGCTTCGTTTCACCAGAGGTACAGAGAAATAGAGAGATGGGCGTTTTCAATAAAATATATTTATTGAACAGTCTTCTTTCTCCAGCATAAAAAATGAACTGCTGCAATCATAATACTTGTGGTAAAATACAAAGCGTACAGTACGAAGAGTATTATAAAATAATACTGTAAAAGCATGATATGGTTTCTAAGCCATAAAATACCTAAAATACCTAAAACACATACAGTGATAAATGATGATTAAAAGTACTTAACTGGTGCTTCTAAAATACGCCTACCCCGGTGTACCTAACCTATGTCTAGTACAAGGGAAAAAGTAAGTAAGGTGTAGCCTAGATTTAGTATTCTTTGCCAATAATCTATTCCAAGAATTCTCTTATTAGCTCCGTACCTTGGTTTAGAATGAAGTAGGTCTGGTATCTCTCTCTCAGGACTCGACTTCCCAGCAACCCGCAAGGGTAGCCTGAATACTCTGGAGCTGGATTTCTCGGCAGGGGAAAGTACAGCGTCTCTCAGTGCGTCAGCTGGAGGGTCGGCTTCCTTTGGCACTTGCTGCAGCAGGGCGCGTCGGGCAAGTAGATAGTCGAACTGCTCCAAACCACCGTGTGTTTGTTTGGACAAGTGTGGGCATATTTATACCTTGAAGGTGCCGAGTTTGACATAAGATTGGACATAATAACGTCATTAGAGACTTAATTCCCTGAAAACTCCATAGTTCTTGGATAAATTAATATTCATTCAGGGGGAAGTCCTGAATGCTGAAAGTGGGTTTTTCCAAGAAATCGTTGTAGATTTTCGGAACTGGTGGAAGTAGCCAAGCCGTATTAGAACTACTTATGCTATGTCTTAATATGGTTAAGATTTCTATGCCTATATAAGGATACAATATTTTATACCTGTATAAGGGCATGAATCAGGAAAATTACACTAGGGTCATAAAACGCTATACAACACCCACTCCACACATTAGGTCTAATATTACTAAATCTATAAGCATAAAAAACATAACTAAAGCATGTGTTCATAATCCCACCCAAAATACATGAAATGCATCAAATATGGTACATACACATACATGAGTATTTGTCTTGCACATATTTTATAAGCAATAGCTGTCATTAAAATTTTTTATCTAAATGAAACATGAAATGACAGTCATGAAATGGCTCTAAATTTACAGGAGAAAAAAAGGTTGAGACCATTCCATAGCATAATTAATAAACTGTTAACGTTTTCATGAGATAATGCCAAATATTTGCCTATAGGAAGTGTCAAATTGAATTTCTTGTTCTCTAAGAATAGTTCTACTTTAAGCAGATTACTTTGTGCCAATTGAAAGGGTCTATTCTGGGATGAAGAGAAAAAGTTTTCAAATGTAGATTGTAAAAACTTAGAGTTCCCAAGTTAGAGTGTTTGTTTATAAAAACCGAAAGCTGAATTTCACAGTTCATGAAACGCCGTCTGCACTTTCAAAAGTTATTCTCGGTGTCGGGAGAAAACATCAAATCATCTAAGCTGGCAAAGAAGCCGTCTACCACAGTTGGTGAAAGTGGAACTACTTCATCAATTAGATCAAATGTGCATAGATCTGAAACATCGCCGTCAACGTCATTTGCATTAGCAATGTTCGGTGTAGATGGTACCTGTGTGCCTGTTTTTCCACGTACCTCACCAATAGCTGGGTTTGCTGGTGAGATCTCAATGAATGCCGTCATCAGGATTGGCAGCTATTGGGGGCAACACAATGTATGAGTCATTACAGGACCTAGCAAGGTGTCAACATCCGCTGGCAGTGCTGATGGAAGTGTAAGACAAATGTCTAACACGCATTCTTCTCTGCAAAGCAGGCATCGTAGAACAGGTAAGTTGCAATCTTGCCAGATTGGTCTGAATGAAAGGAACTAAGTGGTATTCAGATCTCTTAAACGAGCCAAGCCAAGAATCTGTGTAATTCTGTCACAATTCCGCATGGACAGGAGAGCTTGTTCCATTGGAATCTGGGTATCATCGGTGACTGGACTTGCCATATCGGAGCAGGAGAAATAAAAATAGAATTCCTGCTACGAGTCCCAAAAGCAGAGGCAGACCACCGAACACAGAGTGCACCAAATTTGGAAAAATGCCGAGGACTGCTACGAATGGTGTTAACAGTCATCTTAAATACATGTGCGATGCCACTGGTATCAGACATGTTTAAGATTCGACCTAACATTTCTGCGAAATGTACTGGGCAGTTTGTTGATAATAATGCATGTATCTCTGCAGAAGTACTTGAAACTTGCAGATCATACGTTTCTCTAGATGAGGTCAGTGGCACCGTTTTTTGTAAAAGAATGGCTTTCATTCTGCTTAAAGTATCAATTTGTATAGAAGAGATATTCAGTGAAGCTCATAACGCCATCTCCCTGTCTGTATTACTTTTTGGATACAATACTTGCATACAACAAGTGACCCTGGCCGACACACTAACCAAATAGGCTTTTCCTGGCAACATGCCATAACAGCTGTGATCATTGAGCATAATGTAGCTCACATTGTAAAGCTGCCTGAAAATCGGGTCTATCACGGCCACTGGAGTACCGTGCAAGTGGCAAGAAAGGTTATTTAAAGAACCTTCGCAGGTTCAATGTAAATGAATACCTTCACATAAAAGTGTACCACTTAGTGAGTTTTTAAAATTTTTTGTACTTTGAAATACCTCCTTTCCCCCACTCCAACATTTGTGTGTGTATGGTACCTTCCAGGTTGACTTAATGTATCCTTTACCCAACCTTTCATACAGGCCTGCTGGTACACGCTGTGAACAATGCTGAAATTGGAAAATCGCGAAACAAAAGGGGATGATGGACGGAGCGTTTGAGCAAATCAAACACTCACCTCCAGTCAACTGATCTGGGTTTAATCCATCACCATTCTTTAGCTCACTCAGCCATTCAGTGCAAATCAGTCTGACCCTGTGCCTCATGGGAACAGTCCAGCCCGAACTGCCAAGCCATGTCTTTCCTGGACCGGAAACAAGCATCCTGGGACCGGTCTTGGATTCATAATCCTCATCAGCCAGGCTATCTTGAATCCAGTGGCCAAGTGAGCAAGAGACTCACGTCTGAAAATACCCTGCGAACAAAGCGAAACAAAAGGGGATGATGTATGGAGCGTTTGAGCAAATCTAACACTCACCCCCAGTAAACTGATCTGGGTTTAATCCATCACCATTCTTTAGCTCACTCAGCCACCCCAGTTCAGACATGGCAATATGCAAATCAGTCTGACCCTGTGCCTCATGGGAACAGCCACGCCCGAACTGCCAAGTCATGTCTTCCCTGTACTGGCAACAAGCATCCTGTGACCAGTTTCGGATTCATAATCCTCATCAGCCAGGCTATCTTGAATCCAGTGGCCAAGTGAGCAAGGGACTCACTTCTGAGCATTCCCTGCCAACTTAGGACGAACAAAGCGAAACAAAAGGGGATGATGGACGGAGCGTTTGAGCAAATCAAACACTCACCCCCAGTCAACTGATCTGGGTTTAATCCATCACCATTCTTTAGCTCACTCAGCCACCCCAGTTCAGGCATGGCCATATGCAAATCAGTCTGACCCTGTGCCTCATGGGAACAGTCCAGCCCGAACTGCCAAGCCATGTCTTCCCTGGACCGGAAACAAGCATCCTGGGACCAGTTTTGGATTCATAATCCTCATCAGCCAGGCTATCTTGAATCCAGTGGCAAAGTGAGCAAGGGACTCACGCCTGAGCATACCCTGCCAACTTAGGGTGAACAAAGCGAAACAAAAGGGGATGATGGACGGAGAGTTTGAGCAAATCAAACACTCACCCCCAGTCAACTGATCTGGGTTTAATCCATCACCATTCTTTAGCTCACTCAGCCACCCCAGTTCAGACATGGCCATATGCAAATCAGTCTGACCCTGTGCCTCATGGGAACAGTCCAGCCAGAACTGCCAAGCCATGTCTTCCCTGGATTGGAAACAAATTGGAAAATCATCACTGGTATCGTTATGGTGCCATGTATTATCCATTCAACGACAGGTTTCTCAGAAACAGTCAATGGTAATCTTTCCAGTTTTTCAATGCTCAGCACCGTATAGTCTGCTTCTCTTTGTGCCAGAGAGATTTGTTTATCTGTAAGGTGCAAGACAGTAAACAAATACGTGGTATTGATTAGACGCCATGGCACATAGCCTGAACCGAGATTTTGCAATGTCCAACCTAGTAGCATTATAGAAAGCAATTGAGACTGACCATGTTGTAACATTAGCAAATCCTGGTCTATTATGTCAATGGCAGATGATAAAATGCTGTCCAAAGAATAAATTAAAGGACAGAGTTGTTAACCCATTGTCCACTACAGAGAGTGCTTTCTCTCAATTAATATGATCAATTTCTTGTATTTTTTCTGCAGTTCCATTTGCGCTATTTTCCAAGCTTTGTTGTACGCAGCGTATATACCGGCGTATATGAAACGTTTTTTGATGTTGTTTACGAGGGCCAAGTAAGATGTCTCATAAGTCAATGCCTTCTTTCGATAAAGTCAAGTGTTGTTTAATTTCTGGAAATTTGGGTTTCTTTAGCCAATCAAGGCATAGTTTTCCTACTCTGTATGTGGTGACTATCCCTGGTTGTTGTCTCTGGGAGTATCTTGATCTGGCATATTCCTTTTGAACCCTTCTGTTTTGTTCATGAACCTATCGTGTCTATGGGCCAGATTAACCATTGTTTCCAATCAGGATTGGTTCTGTTGTGTTTTAAAATCTGTTTTATGTCTACCTCCTCATCTGCAGTGCCATTACTGTCAGGTGTGGTCTTAGGTATGGACGGTTTGTTTAAATCTTTTATCTTAGCTAAGCCAAGACATGATGTTTGTTATGTTAAGTTATAGGAATTTTTATAGCGCACAGCTGCCCCAGCAAAGGGGCGTCCCGGCGCTTTTGAACAGGCAGATAACACACATAACACTACACAAACTAAGGGCAGGAGCAGGAAGGGAGAAAATTAAAAAGCCTTAGGGAACAAATGCGTTTTAATGGCCCTCCTAAATGCGAGCAGATTGTCAAGTGCACGGATATGGGACGGAAGCGAATTCCAAAGTTTGGCCGCCATAACCCGGAAGGACCGGCCTCCAGCTCTACATAACTTGAACCGAGGCACTACCACCAAATTTTGACATATTCTCAAGAATCTGAGGGGAGGACAGCTTAAGGATCTTAAAAGAAAGACACAGAGTTTTGAAATCGATCCTCTGCGCCATAGGCAGCCAATGAAGAGACCGAATGGTTGCACTCGCAGAGCAGGACCTCGGAAGCCCCACCAGTGCTCTGGCCGCAGCATTTTGGATGCGCTGCATCTGGGCGATTTCCGCCCGGTTTGCCCCTAGCAGGAGCGAACTGGCGTAATTGAGCAGAGACAAAATAGTGGCCTGGATGACCAACTGCCTAGTAGAGGCATCAAAGAACTTCAAAATGGGTCTGAGTCCTCGAAGAATCCCGAAGCAAGTGGCTGCGACTTTTTTGGTATGAGCGCAGAAAGTGAGGGCAGAGTCTAGCCAGACCCCTAAGTTTTTTTACCTCCGATACCGGGGTAGGCGTAACACCTAACTCAGGGGGCCACCATTCATCACTCCACATGTCAAGATGTTTGCCAACAACCAGTATCTCAGTCTTTTTGGCATTCAACTGAAGACAATTGGCTGTCATCCAGTCAGCCACAGCCAAGACCCCTGCTCTGAACCTGGGGGCCTCAAGGTCTGGCTTCCCACTCAGCACAACCGCCAGCTGCGTATCATCAGCGTAGGAAACGATGGTCATGTCCCACTGTTTGGCGACCGCAGCCAACAGGTGAACATAAAGGTTGAAGAGTGTGGGACTTAAAGCCGACCCCTGAGGCACACCCAGTTCTAAAGGATAGGGTTTGGACTCAAAAGGCGGGGAGGCGACCCGGAATGAGCGGTCGGTCAAGAAAGACTGGAACCATTTTAGTGCCAGGCCATAGACACCAGCTTCTCTGAGACGTTGCAGCAGTATCGGATGCGAGACCGTGTCGAACGCGGCACTGAGGTCGAGAAGCACCAGTGCCGCTGTATGACCAGAATCGAGCACGGTCCGCAGGTGTTCCGTCATTGCGAGAAGGGCAGTCTCAGTGCTGTGGCTGGCATAAAAAACTGTTCTGTGAAGGGTCTAGAATGTTTGCCTTTGGAGATGCTCAGACAGGAGGACATTGGCATGGGCCTCAGCTACTTTCGCAGCCCAAGGAAGGAGTGAGATCGGGCGGTAGTTTTCCAACCCAAGAGGATCTAGTATAGGTTTCTTAAGAATAGGAGTGACCACCGCCTGCTTCCATTTAATCGGGACTGAACCAGAGGACAGAGACAGGTTGATTAAATGATGCACAGAGGGAAGACAGAGAGTGGATAGTTCTCTGAGATCCTGATTTCAACTTAATGACTAGCTTGTCAAACACCTCCACTGACATAACAGGGAGGGAGGCAAAAGTCTTGGGAGTGTTGACACTAAGCCTAGGAGTCTCATGGGGAGAAGGAGTATTGGTAAAAGAACGATAAATTGTCTGAACCTTCTCTAAGAAAAAAGATGCAAGGTCTTCACAGTGAGACACCGAGCAGATTTCCGCTGCGGGAGCTCTTTTAGCAGTCAGATCTTTAAGAACCTTAAAGACCAGCTTGGCGGGGTTAGGACTGTTCTCACACTCTTGAGCGTAATATGCTGCACGGGCCATGCATACAGCTCTATGGTAACTTTTAACCCTAGAGAGATACAGTGTTTTTTTCCCTGCCTCATACGACTTACGCCAGTGCCTTTCAGCTTGTTTGCAGTACAAAAGGGGGTGGTGATGGACGGAGCATCTGAATCAATCAAACACTCACACCCAGTCAAAAGATCTGGGTTTAATCCATCACCGTTCTTTAGCCCACTCTGCCACCCCAGTTCAGACATGGCTATATGCAAATCAGTCTGACCCTGTGCCTCATGGGAACAGTCCAGCCCGAACTGCCAATCCAAGTCTTCCCTGGACCGGAAACAAGCTTCCACAGACCGGTTTCTGGCATTCCAGCCGTCTTCAGCCCGGCTTGCTTGAATCCAGTGGCAAAGTGAGCAAGGTACTCATGTCTGAGCATACCCTGCCACACTTATGGCGGCCAAAAGCAGTACAAAAGGGGGTGGTGATGGACGGAGCATCTGAATCAATCAAACACTCACACCCAGTCAAAAGATCTGGGTTTAATCCATCACCGTTCTTTAGCTCACTCTGCCACCCCAGTTCAGACATGGCTATATGCAAATCAGTCTCACCCTGTGCCTCATGGGAACAGTTCAGCCCGAACTGCCAAGCCATGTCTTCCATGGACCGGAAACAAGCTTCCGAGGACCGGTTTCTGGCATTCCAGCCGTCTTCAGCCCGGCTTGCTTGAATCCAGTGGCAAAGTTAGCAAGGAACTCACGCCTGAGCATACCCTGCCACATTTATGGCGGCCAAAAGCGGTACAAAAGGGGGTGGTGATGGACGGAGCATCTGAATCAATCAAACACTCACACCCAGTCGAAAGATCTTGGTTTAATCCATCACCGTTCTTTAGCCCGCTCTGCCACCCCAGTTCAGACATGGGTATTTGCAATTCAGTCTGACCCTGTGCCTCATGAGAACAGTCCAGCCCGAACTGCCAAGCCATGTCTTCCCTGGACCGGAAACAAGCTTCCGAGGACCGGTATCTGGCATTCCAGCCGTCTTCAGCCCGGCTTGCTTGAATCCAGTGGCAAAGTGAGCAAGGGACTCACGTCTGAGCATACCCTGCCACACTTATGGCGGCCAAAAGCGGTACAAAAGGGGGTGGTAATAGACGGAGCATGTGAATCAATCAAACACTCACACCCAGTCAAAAGATCTGGGTTTAATCCATCACTGTTCTTTAGCCCACTCTGCCACCCCAGTTCAGACATGGGTATATGCAAATCAGTCTGACCCTGTGCCTCATGAGAACAGTCCAGCCCGAACTGCCAAGCCAAGTCTTCCGTGAACCAGAAACAAGCTTCCGAGGACCGGTTTCTGGCATTCCAGCCGTCTTCAGCCCGGCTTGCTTGAATCCAGTGGCAAAGTGAGCAAGGGACTCACGTCTGAGCATACCCTGCCACACTTATGGTGGCCAAAAGCGGTACAAAAGGGGGTGGTGATGGACGGAGCATCTGAATCAATCAAACACTCACACCCAGTCAAAAGATCTGGGTTTACTCCATCACCATTCTTTAGCCCACTCTGCCACCCCAGTTCAGACATGGCTATATGTAAATCAGTCTGACCCTGTGCCTCATGGGAACAGTCCAGCCCGAACTGCCAAGCCATGTCTTCCCTGTACCGGAAACAAGCTTCCAAGGACCGGTTTCTGGCATTCCAGCCGTCTTCAGCCCGACTTACTTGAATCCAGTGGCAAAGTGAGTAAGGGACTCACGTCTGAGCATACCCTGCCACACTTATGGCGGCCAAAAGCGGTACAAAAGGGGGTGGTGATGGACGGAGCATCTGAATCAATCAAACACTCACACCCAGTCAAAAGATCTGGGTTTAATCCATCACCGTTCTTTAGCCCACTCTGCCACCCCAGTTCAGACATGGCTATATGCAAATCAGTCTGACCCTGTGCCTCATGGGAACAGTTCAGACCGAACTGCCAAGCCATGTCTTCCCTGGACCGGAAACAAGCTTCCGAGGACCGGTTTCTGGCATTCCAGCCGTCTTCAGCCCGGCTTGCTTGAATCCAGTGGCAAAGTGAGCAAGGTACTCACGCCTGAGCATACCCTGCCACATTTATGGCGGCCAAAAGCAGTACAAAAGGGGGTGGTGATGGACGGAGCATCTGAATCAATCAAACACTCACACCCAGTCGAAAGATCTGGGTTTAATCCATCACCGTTCTTTAGCCCACTCTGCCACCCCAGTTCAGACATGGCTATATGCAATTCAGTCTGACCCTGTGCCTCATGGGAACAGTCCAGCCCGAACTGCCAAGCCATGTCTTCCCTGGACCGGAAACAAGCTTCCGAGGACCGGTTTCTGGCATTCCAGCCGTCTTCAGCCCGGCTTGCTTGAATCCAGTGGCAAAGTGAGCAAGGGACTCACGTCTGAGCATACCCTGCCACACTTATGGCGGCCAAAAGCGGTACAAAAGGGGGTGGTAATAGACGGAGCATCTGAATCAATCAAACACTCACACCCAGTCAAAAGATCTGGGTTTAATCCATCACCGTTCTTTAGCCCACTCTGCCACCCCAGTTCAGACATGGCTATATGCAAATCAGTCTGACCCTGTGCCTCATGGGAACAGTTCAGCCCGAACTGCCAAGCCATGTCTTCCCTGGACCGGAAACAAGCTTCTGAGGACCGGTTTCTGGCATTCCAGCCGTCTTCAGCCCGGCTTGCTTGAATCCAGTGGCAAAGTGAGCAAGGGACTCACGCCTGAGCATACCCTGCCACATTTATGGCGGCCAAAAGCGGTACAAAAGGGGGTGGTGATGGACGGAGCATCTGAATCAATCAAACACTCACACCCAGTCGAAAGATCTGGGTTTAATCCATCACCGTTCTTTAGCCCACTTCGCCACCCCAGTTCAGACATGGCTATATGCAATTCAGTCTGACCCTGTGCCTCATGGGAACAGTCCAGCCCGAACTGCCAAGCCATGTCTTCCCTGGACCGGAAACAAGCTTCCGAGGACCGGTTTCTGGCATTCCAGCCGTCTTCAGCCCGGCTTGCTTGAATCCAGTGGCAAAGTGAGCAAGGGACTCACGTCTGAGCATACCCTGCCACACTTATGGTGGCCAAAAGCGGTACTAAAGGGGGTGGTGATGGATGGAGCATCTGAATCAATCAAACACTCACACCCAGTCAAAAGATCTGGGTTTAATCCATCACCGTTCTTTAGCCCACTCTGCCACCCCAGTTCAGACATGGCTATATGTAAATCAGTCTGACCCTGTGCCTCATGGGAACAGTCCAGCCCGAACTGCCAAGCCATGTCTTCCCTGGACCGGAAACAAGCTTCGAGGACCGGTTTCTGGCATTCCAGCCGTCTTCAGCCCGGGTTACTTGAATCCAGTGGCAAAGTGAGTAAGGGACTCACGTCTGAGCATACCCTGCCACACTTATGGTGGCCAAAAGCGGTACAAAAGGGGGTGGTGATGGACAGAGCATCTGAATCAATCAAACACTCACACCCAGTCAAAAGATCTGGGTTTAATCCATTACCGTTCTTTAGCCCACTCTGCCACCCCAGTTCAGACATGGCTATAAGCAAATCAGTCTGACGTATGTGTAACCTATGGTTTTTTCAGTGAATTCTAAGGTTTTTTTAAATGCTAATTCCTAACTATAACGTATGTGAAACCTATGTTTTTTTCTGTGAATTTGCAAGGTTTTTTAAATGCTAATTCCTAACTATAACATATATGAAACCTATGTTTTTTTCAGTGAATTTGCAAGTATTTTTAAATGCTAATTGCAAACTATGACATGTGTGAAACCTATGGTTTTTTAAAATAATTTCAAAGGTTTTTAAAATGCTAATTTCTGTATCAATTATTATTTTTTTATATATGTTTTTTTAACAAACTGCCTATGTATATTGTAATAGATTGACTGTATCCTGTAATATGCAATGGCTCAGCTTTTTTTTTTAATTTGCATTAAGTTGAACAGTATAGTCAACATCTTCAATCAACATATAAACAGTGAAATTTGTTTTGTTTTTTTAACGTGCGCGCAAAGTGCGCACACCTCGCGATTTTTTTTTAAAAAAAGGGTTTTTTTTCCCTCTGGGGTACTTCAGGGACCCCCTGAGAAGGCCTAGGGGGTCAGGGAGTCTCTACCCTGCCCCCTTTTCATGTTATCCACTTTTGTTTGGTTCTCTTCTACCTCGGAGTGACAAAATGGCAGCCAAGGGTTAGAGCACCGTGCGCGCACCTCGCGATTTAAAAAAAAAAATGTGGGTCCTTCGGGGTCCTTCAGCGACCCCTTGAGAAGGCCTAGGCGGTCAGGGAGACTCTACCCTGACCCCTTTTCACGTTCTCCACTTTCGTTTTTTACTCTCTTCTGAAACTGCACAAAATGGTGGCTGAAGGGTGCGAGCACTGTGTGCGGACCTCACGTTTTTTTTTAAACATTTTTTTTTACCTTCAGGGTCCTTCAGGGACCCCCTGAGAAGGCCTAGGGGGTCAGGAAGACTCTACCCTGCCTCCTTTTCATGTTCTCCACTATCGTTTTTCACTCTCTTCTGAAACTAGACAAAATGGAGGCTAAAGGGTGCGAGCACCGTGGGCGCACCTCGCAGTTTTAAAAAAAAAAGGTTTTTGGGGCCCTTTGGGTTCCTTCAGGGACCCCCTGAGAAGGCCTAGGGGGTTATAGAGTCTCTATCATAACCCCTTTTCATGTGCTCCACTTTTGTTTTTCACTCTCTTGTGCCTCAAGGGTGCGTGCACCGTGCGCGCACCTCGCGATTTCAAAAAAATATATATATATTTTGGCCTTCGGGGTCCTTCAGGGACCCCCTGAGAAAGCCTAGGGGGTCAGGGACTCTCTACCCTGCCCCCTTTTCATGTTCTTCACTTTTATTTTGCCCTCTTTTCAGCCTCACACTGACAAAATGGTGGCCAACACTTCCTGGTTACAACCGAATCAAATGTTCACAGACGTCTAACAGCAAATCAGAATTCCGCACGCACACACCCAATGCGCGCATGGTGCGCGCACGGGTGCACGCACGGTGCTCGCTTATAGATATTTAATTTTTTTTAAATTCGATTTTCTCAACAACTACTGGAGGGATTTACACCATTTAAACAAAAGGGCGATCGGCGAATCAGACTCTACCATTTTGCCAAATTTCTTGTAATTCCGTTCAGCCGTTCGGGCTGTAGCCGTGTCTAATCGTCCTATGGAAAATAACATGGGTAAAACACGTTTTGGGACCATCCTTTTTTCTCAGCCCCTGCTTGACAAATCCCCCCAAAACTTTCAGGGAAGGAGCGGAGCAGAGCGGACCATCTTCTTTGAGAAATTCACAAAGATAAATCAACCGGTGCCAAAGTTATTTCCAATAGAGTGTTTCAGATTTCCAATGGAAACTAGGTCCTAACTATAACTACCTACTGGCAGTCGCCAGTAGGTATATATAGTTAGGACCTAGTTACCATAGGAAATTCCGAACATTCTATTGAAAATAACTTTGGCGCCGATGAGGGATCTGCCTGTAATTTTCCTTAAATTTGCCTCGCTTCGCTCCGCTCCTTCCCTGAAAGTTTCGGGAGGGATTCGTCAAGCGGGGGCCGAGAAAAAAGGGGGGTCCCAAAATGTGTTTTCCCCATGTTAATTTCCATAGGGACATTCTGACAAGGCTACAGCTCGAACGGCTGAACGGAATTATACCAGATTTGGCAAAATGGTAGGGACTGGTAAGCAGCAGTGCCTTTTGTAGGTTTGGTGTAAATCCCTCCAGTAGTTCTTGAGAAAATTGAATTTGAAATTTTTCAAATGGCATTTTCTATGGGACCTTTAGACACGGCTACAGCCCGAACGGCTGAACGGAATTACACCAAACTTGGCAAAATGGTAGGGACAGGTATGCAGTAGTGCCTTTTTTATATTTGGTGAAAATCCCTCCAGTAGTTGTTGAGAAAATGAATTTGAGCAAATTATGTATCTATATGCGCTCAAAATTCTATTGAGATTAACTTTGGAGTCGATTGAGGAATCTGTGTGTAATTTTTCAGAATTTTGGCCAGCTCCGCTCCGCTCCTTCCCTGAAAGTTTCGGGGGGATTCGCCAAGCGGGGGCCGAAAGGGAGGTCCCAAAACGTGTTTTCCCCATGTTAATTTCCATAGGGACCTTTAGACACGGCTACAGCCCGAACGGCTGAATGGAATTACACCATACTTGGCAACATGGTAGGGCCTGGTATACAGATGTGCCTTTGCTATGTTTGGTGAAAATCCCTCCAGTATTTCTTGAGAAAATTGAATTTGAAATGTTTCAAATGGCATTTTCTATGGGACCTTTAGACACGGCTACAGCCCGAACGGCTGAACGGAATTACACCAAACTTGGCAAAATGGCAGGGACAGGTATGCAGTAGTGCCTTTTCTGTATTTGGTGAAAGTCCCTCCAGTGGTTGTTGAGAAAATTTAATTTGATCAAATTATATACCTATATGCACTCACAGTACGCGCACCGTACGCGTAAGGTACGCGTACCGTACGCGTACGTGCGTGTACCCTTACGTGCGCGAGCAAGTTTCTGATTGGCTGCCAGTCGACTGTCAACATTCCAAACTGTCCAAACCAGGAAGTGTTGGCCACCTTCTTGTTTTTCAGGAGAACTGAGGCACAAGAGAGCCCAAAACAAGAGTGGAAAACACAAAAAGGGGGCAGGGTAGAGACCCCCAACCCTCTAGCCCTTCTCAGGGGGTACCAAAAAGACATCACATGTCAAATGAGATGCCATCAGTGATGTCATCAGTGATGTCATCTGAGATGTCATCAGTGATGTCATCAGTGATGTCACTGACCATGTCATGAATGATGTAATATGTGACATCAGCAGTGTATTGCGGGTGCGCGAAATATAGTTAGTACAACTAACTATATAGGAGCAATTTCAATGGTTTTTTAAATGCTAATATATATATATATTCACTGAAAAAGCCATAGGTTTTAGGCCATATATAGTTAGGGATTAGCATTTACAAAACCTTAATTTACTCGCACAAAACCATTGAAATTTGCATATATAGTTAGATGCAATAACTATATATTGCGCACCCGCAATCCACTGCTGATGATGTCACATATTACATCATTCATGACATGGTCAGTGACATCACTGATGACATCATCCAGTGACTGTATGTTTCTGTAAAGTTAAAATATGTCTTACATATTGAAGAATGAGAGGATGTATAAGTGTCTGGATGAAGGATTTAGTAGGTGCATGACTGACTGTATGAGAGAGTGATTAAATGTGTCTCACTGAGTGCATGGGTTAGTGACTAAACTGTCTTAATTTGTGCATCATTATATCTGTTGTTCTATGAACTGCTGCATGTGTTGATCAGTAGCTATATGAGCAACTATATGGGTTATTGATTGGTTGCCCAAGTATTTGTATGGGAGAGTGAGTGTGTGTGTGGGGGTGGCTGGGAGGTGTGTGACTCTGTGCATACATGTTAGAACAGTTGATTCACTAGATCTATGGGTTCAAAACTGCATGTGGAAACAGCTGTATGGGTGGTTAACTGTGTACGAGTGTATTGGTGAGTGAATGGATATCTCAGTGCTACATGTCAAAGTAAGTACATATGTAAAACACAGTACATGTGAGAGTTCACATATATAAATTACTGTGTATAAGAGCCAGTGAATGTGTGAGTGGCTGAATGGATCATTGAAAACTTGTATCAGGAATTGTATAAGAGAGTAAATATGTGTTAGTATATGTTTGAATAAGTAAGGTGTGTATAACTGTATAGTTGATGAAATGGAGGTGTGATTGATTCAGTGCATGACTGACTAGGTGTGTGAGTAACTCCATGGATGAGTGACAGTCTTTGAGTGTCTGTTTACTCTGAGTGTATCTAAGGTTATATTAGAGTCTGAAGAGGTTCATCATATTATCACATGATTGATGTCATCAGTGATGTTGTCAGTGATGTCATTTGAGTTGTCATCAGTGATGTCATCAGTGATGTCACTGACCATGTCATGAATTATGTAATATGTGACATCATCAGCAGTGGATTGCGGGTGCGCGATATATAGTTATTGCATCTAACTATATATGCGAATTTCAATGGTTTTGTGCGAGTAAATTAAGGTTTTGTAAATGCTAATCCCTAACTATATATGGCCTAAAACCTATGGTTTTTTCAGTGAATTTCAATGGTTTTTTAATAGCAAATATCTATAGCTGTAACATATATTCTTATTCTAATTCACAAATATATTTTATATTTTTTTTTTAAGCAAAGGACCCAGATGCATTTACAGTTTATCACTAACAATGTTCCAGGCTAATGTATTTTCACGGGAAATTAACAACTGTCCTGCAAGTAAAATATTCCTATTTCGTGAAAAAGGGCGTTTTTTCGTCCCATGAGGGAGCCGTTGAGCAAAAGAGACTCGGCCTGCTGTCTTAGTCGCTGATAGGCCTGATTATCGGATTTTTATCGATCACTTTATGTTGCAACAGTGGAAAACAAAGCAGCCCTTGCCCATTTATTTTTACAGCATTCCTGCGTATTATACCCTACCCCCAAACAGTATTTTGCCTGTTACCATAGTAGTAGTTTATGGAACACTTACGTAAGCACATAGGTTAAAATTTCACCACAATATGTTGCTAATGAGTGAGCTTCAGCATTATACTGCAAATTATAAATATCATTTCTATTGATGACTGCTACCCCACAAAAAAACAGACGTATGTACTTTTTTAATTAACTTTTATTAAACCAATAACCGGAACTATAACTAAAAGATAACACTACAATAAATAACTAGAACTATAAGTAACAAAACAATATAATAAACAACATATAATATGGAGTCCAAAATAAGTATTGTAGTTAATCTGCAAAACAAAAAGAAAATTAGTGTTTAAAATTAGATTGAAGTGACTAAATGAGATCAAACATCACAAGTCAAAGTAAAACTTGACAATATTTATATTTTTTAAAATCTTCGCAGTGTGCCTGAAACGCTTCCACTGGCATTCATCATGCAGACTTTGGTCCACCCTCTTTATCAATTTTTGCAGTTTGAAATATAACGTCCTACATGTGTTATTCATCTCCTACTTTCTCCTTTCAAATTCTCTTGTAAAGACCTTAACAACAAATAAAGGGAACATTTTCTGCATATTTTTAATAAAGCATTTGACACAATGCATACTAACACCGTATTTATTGAATGTTTTGAAATTAATTTTCACAAGTCTTAAAAAAGGTGAATGCAAGAAAAGTTACTTGCCGCATATGCAAGACTGCTTTCAAGAGGAGACCCCAATAAAAAGGACTTGTGTGGAACTGCAAGTATGCTGAAGCAGTTGCAGACTAAGAATCCAGGCAACTTTGCAAGGAAAGAGTTAAGGAGATTGAGAGCGGCTCCTTCTGCTTCATGAGAAGGCCTGAGTACCAGTGGAGCAACACCGTCAACCTCTAGAGCACAGCCTAATATTTGTACCCAATTTGAAACCCTTTAAGAGAAAAAGTAAGAAGGTTGGGAGCTTTGTATGCCATCCTAATATCTAATTATCCATAGTTATACAGAGATCCGCCCTGTATCAGACTCATATGTACAGGTGTATATTGTAGATTATCTGCCACCGAAAACCTCTCAAGTACCTATATCCGTTACTTTTTAACTTCGTTGAGTAGTCATATTGTGAGTATTTACCTTAAAGTTGTTAATTTTTTATTGATTATTGCTCTTTGAGATATTCCCTGTCTGCAAACAGAGAAGAATAGGAATATTCTGTCTCCCTTTGCAGATAGTGAAGGATAGGTAATGCGGACTTTTGTCCCCCGTTGTAATCCGTCATGCCTGTTTTTCTCCCCACTGATTGATTGATTGGCTGGACATTTATTGTTCAAGGAATAGTTCTAACGAGGTATTCTCTGTTTGCAAATAACGTGGAATAGAAATATTCTGTCTAGTCTTTGCAAGTAGTGAAGGGTGGGTAATGCGGACCTTTGTCCCCCGTTGTAATCTGTCATGCCCATCTACTCCCCACTGATTGAGAAACTAGTTCCACCCGGCCCATTTATTAGAGGTACATCATCTGGCTCAACCGGAGAGTACCCCTAATAAAGAAGACATATGTAAAATACGAAGTAAAAACTGTATCCTGTTAAACAGAAACTTTACAATGAAACACACTTGAAAAAGAAGGGAAAGAAATCGAACAAAATCAGTAGGCCACGGATGAGTTTTTGACTTCGCTAGAAATAAGAAACATGGAAGTGGTGAGAGAAGCCAAGCTTGACGTTACGGCAGCCATGAGGTAGCTAACCTCCGCCACCCCCCCACTGCTCCAAGCATGTCTGTCCCACCGCCCGCCACGCCCAATAACGGTAACATGAAATAGATACAAATCAGCAGATACCTACCCCCATTCCGGAAACTCCCGAAGTGCAACAAGTCCACGGTTACGCCCATCCGGAAGATGAGGCCTCGACACGTGCAGGGCGGGCCCGACTAGCCGCCATCAGCCGGAGAAGTCGTCGGATGGTCGGCCCGGAATGTGCTGGTCCTCCTTTTCTCTTCTGGCGCCCTGCAGGCCACGGGGGGATGTCTTGCCTCTGCCTCCGACCCCCCCCCTCTTATCACCTGGTCCGGACATCACGGATATCAACGCCTGACAAAATGGCGGCCAGCACCCTTTATCCTGGACTCGTTGATGACGGCGCGTTTGCTGAATACTGTAAAGGTTTTCCTACACTTGGCGACGTGCTCGCTGCCTTGAATTCCTGGCGTGAGTCCATGAAGTTTCAGTTCGCCAGGCCGGAGGGTGTTCTTCTAGACGGGCTCGCTGAACCGCTTCCCACGTGTGCTTGATATGAGCTCCCCGTTCGGGCCTGAAGCGGCGCCCTGCAGGCCACGGGGGGGGATGTCTTGCCTCTGCCTCCGACCCCCCCCTCTTATCGCCTGGTCCGGACATCACGGATATCAACATCAGGTGTCGGCGTGGGGTGCGCTGGGAGGGAGAGGCGGCGCGAACAAGCCTCTCCCACCCCCACAGGTGGGGGACCCCTCAGCTGCACCCCCAACGCTCCACTCACCCAACAAAAGGGTTCCTCCACTCTTGCGATGCAGCGGCGCTGCACTCACCCGACAAAAGGTCTCGTCCACTATTGCGAGGCAATGATTCTCCGCTCACCCAGCGGGGGTCTCGGGTACTTTTGCGGTACAGCCTGAAAATGAGTCCTGCGTCCAGAAACGTTCTCCTCAACTTTGAAGATTCTATAAGAGCCACGGGGGCCCCCGACCCCCGATGAGAAATGACTGCCATGATCACCCACGGAACGACCACGACGTAGCCGAGGGACGTCGGTGCGCTCATGCCGGCGCCGGCCTCAGTCTTGAAATGATCAAAATCCTGCAAGACTACCAACTTGATCAGTTCCGGTGGGACACCAGTATGACCCGGTAGGAGAGATTGTTTCCTCCCACCCCACTTTCACTGATGGTTCATGTCACCAGTCCCCTCTGCTACCCTTCAACAAAAACTTTTGGACTGCCGAAAGAGGTCCCGGTCCAACCACGAGTTGGTGGAGACATTTTGACTATACTTGGACCTTCCTGACCTCACCCAAAATGGCGCCGGTACAAATGAAACTCTCAACTCCTTGAGATATGTATGCAGTTTTTACCACATGAATTGATATGAATAAGACTGATTGCACGTTCGAACAATGAATTGATATTAAGTTCTAATGCATCATTGATTACTGTATTTATTATTGAAGGTTGGAATTGTCGACACTAATGGTACTTGCTCACAATGAATTATCGATATGATTTTGTTGGACTTGTCGCACTTTTTACTATGAAATCAACGACCACTGACTCTGTTATGTTTTCCACAAATAAATACCCCCCCCCCCCATTTACAGTTCCAGCCTGCTCCGTGGCCGGCCCATGGGGTTGTAGGCCCGTATTTGGGCACCAACATTTCTAATAAAGGTTTTTGAAAAAGCAAACGTAGTTGTAACGCGTACGTTGGTAAGTTTCGAAGAAATGGCCACTGTTTCCGATTTATTATTATTATTTTTTTAAAAAGCAGGTGAAATGAAGCAGCTCAATTAGTTAAGGGTTAAAAAGTATAGTACGCAGAAACATTGAAAATATGAATGGTCCAGGTTTGTTGTATGTGTTTTTCATTTTTGTACAGCATAAAGCAATCGATAAAGATCCCGGTATTTAGCCTCTACTTTATATGCTACCTGTATCAGGGAAGTTGTTTTAAATGCCCCTAAGCCACCCCGAAGGAATGTCACCTGGCCCCCCTAGTACGAACGAAAATGACCCTGTACCACTGTAGGTTATCTCTCTTCCTCAAAAATGACAAAAATTACTTTCTAGGACGTTTTGGACATTGATGATTTTCATATGATCTATTTATTAAAGTAATACTCATCTCTCCGCATGAAATTAATTTTCCACATGCTACACAAGTCAATCTCATCTGCCCAAAGTTCTTTTGCAGATTTGGGACCGTTTCCCTTGCCTCTGACTCACTTATTGCTAAGTCATTGATGGATGTTTTTGCCAGTCGGGGGTTATCCACCAAATCTCGAAGTTGTGCTTTAGAATAATTAGGAGGGTGCCACCTCTCCATGTGCCGATGCATGGTATGATTACCATAGCTATATTTTTTTTCGGTCCCTCTCGAGAGTTTTTTTTTTTGCAGATGAGGCAGGTAACGAACCTGGCATTAACTTTCTTTTCATGAGAAGGATAAGAAAAAAATTGCAAGATAAAATTCCCTTTCACCTGGGACGTTCTTGGCATTTCTTTCAGAAACTTTTACATCACTGTGTCATTTCTTTGTCTATCCTGGTTAAAGCAATGTCATATAAATAGTTGTTTAAAAAGTTTTTTTTACGTGTTTACTTTGTTGGAGCGTTGTATATATTTATAAGTTATTAAAGTGTTATAATCCTACTACTTTGTTGGAGTGCTATATATTTTTAATGTGACACATAATTGTGAAGACTTTGATGTACAAAAAGGCATCCCTGGAATCTTCCGCTTCAGGCTCGGTCCCACACACCCTTACAGTGAGAATCCCCTCCCCAATCACAATACAGGATCCTTATCAGATAGTAGGAACGAGTGTGGTGTGACGGATCTCATGAGGTGGCGACCTTGATCTACTGTAACTCCTTTGAACAGGGGTGATTCTTTACAGTTGGGGCCATAAACTACATCCGCAGGGCTTGGTGATAGCCTGGGACCGGCCTGGACAATCAGACACAGAGGAAGAGGAGTGTCAGAGGGTGCGGTAGTGAATAGGGTGAAAGGGAGGTGTCGGGCGGGCACAGGGTGTGATACTCAGGGAAGAGCAGCGCAGATGGGGGGAAGTTTATGGCCCATGCATGAGAGAGAGAGCAGGGGTGACCAGTGCGTGGGGGAGATGCTTGCGAGGGTGGGGAGCCATGCTGAGGATCGGCGGCGTGCAGAGAGTGGGTCTGGTCAAGGCATCTAAAATGGCTGCCGTGCACGACAAAAGTGTGGCATTGGGAAAAAAGCAAGATGGAGAAGACAATGTTTATCAATACGGACTAATTTATAGCAATTATTTTTAACAATATATTTACTCGCAGTGTCAAAATGGCGATCAACACTTCCTAATTTCCTTCGAATCGAACGTTAACAGAAGTCAAGCGGCAAAAAAAAAAAAAAAACGCTCACGCGCAACTGCTGGAAGACAAGTATCAACATATATGAGCCTCCTCAACCACCCTCAGAAAACATAGGGGGTCAGGATACGTCTCCCATACCCCCTTATACCCAATACTCACATTGCTTTTCCTCCATCTAGTAATTTAATTAAATCGAAACACAAAATGGCGAATTCACGTTTCGCTACCAGTTTGCGACCCGGTTCGCGAACCGAGAAGCGCTTCTATCGCGAAAAATCAATTTTTTTTATTTGCCCCACGGGACCCTTTAATAACCCCAACATCATTCCTAGGGGGTCAAGAGGGGTCTACCTTGCCCCCTTTCATTAAATTCCCCCTTCGTTTTTCTCCTCCTCTTGTCTCTCGATCCTACCGAGAGACAAGATGGCGGCCGCACCGGACTGTTTAGAATGTTGACAGACACCGGAGAGCCAATCAGCTTCGCTTTGCAAAGCTCCGTTACGCGAAAAGTACGCGATCTGGAGCGCTACCCAGGACGCTGTCACAGATATATCTGTTTTTTTAAACGTTAATTTCTCGAAATCCACTGGAGCACATATATTGAGACCCAGCAAAGGCACATCGGGCTAACAGTCCCTACAATTTTGCTAATCCATTCAGTCGTTCGAGCTAAAAGTGAGGCCAAACGCCCTATGGAAAAATGAATGGGAAAAACGCGTTTTGGGACCCCCCTTTTTTCTTGACCCCCCCTTGACGGAACCCCCCCCAAATTTTCAGGGGCTGATCAGAAACAAAATGTGCCATTTTCCTGAAAATTTCAGCCGATTCCGTCCACAAACGCCAAAGTTATTAGACATAGAATTTTCAAAAGTTCCATAGAGAAAAAATCCTAACTATATATACCTACTGGCTATCGCCAGTAGGTAATATATATATATATATATATATATATATATATATATATATATATATATATATACATACAGACACACTTCAGGAGGCTGGATTAGTATATGGAGCAAACTTGAAGGAGTCTTGCGCCTTCAACTAGTTCAGGCAACCCTTATGGTGATTTCAGTGGTCTTAGATAACCTTAGAGCTCTCAAAGGGGTAGCCGTGGAGAGCAACCTTCAGGCGTATCTTGCAGGAGTGTGAAGCAGACTATTTCACCACATTTAATCAATAGTGCAGATTAGATAAGAAAGAACCACACTGTGTTTATAAAAAACAAAGATATTTATTACACAACACTATCATTTGTTATATCACCTATCCGAAGATATCAATAATGCACTTAAGAATACTTCAAAAAATCAGGTAAGTAGCACAAATATACACTGGTGTCCAAGGGGGGGACCAAACCATATGCTAAATAAGTGGAATGCGAACTCCAAAGGAGAAGAAGACTTGGACCAAAAGTCTTCAAAAAGCATGGGTAACCAGGAACAACCCAAGGTAAGTTCCCAGGAACCCAAAGGAGGCTGTGGGCAGAGTGGAAACACAGCTGCATGTTCAATGGAAGTCAAAGGCAAAGTCACGGTTGCAGTTTGAAAGAAAAAGGACCCTTCCCAGAGGACCCAGAAGATCACTATTTGGAGGACAGAAGAATGGAGAGCCACCACACTCAGAGATGCCCAGTAACCAGAATACCTGATCCAGGAAAGAAAGGTGCATAGAGGTGAAATGACATCGGAACCACCCGTAGATGACAATGGGTGACTCAGGGAGAAATGCCTCTGGAGAAGTCTGTGAAGATGTCCGGTGGAATCTAAGGGTGGATTATTGAAGAGGTGAACCTGCTACCAGATGGGACAGCATCTTTGCCACTTGGAGGTGGCCAGGAGATAGGGAAGCTCAATGCCAACCTTTGTCGAGGAGTTAAGAAGAGTTCAAAGGGACAGTGGTGCTGCAGCTGTGGGGACCAGGCAATGTTGTGGAAGACCATGAGCTGTACATGAGTTGGCCCACATCAGATGTCAGTGTCCAGGTGGTCGCGTCCAGAGGGAGCAACAACCAGCTTTGGTAGCCACAACTGGAGTGGAAGATGAAAAGATGCAATTGTTGGAACCATCCAGGTCCAAGGGACTCACCAAGTGCAGGAGAGTCAGAGCAGGCCCCAAGCAAGCAGAGACGCCCACCAAAGCAGAAGAAGATTTTCGAGAGGACCCACAAGCTGATGGTACAATAGTCACAAGAGGACCTCAGGCAACTCATCCAAAGATGGAGTCCCATGATGGAGGAGATGCAGGGATATGCTGGTCTTCGAGGGATGAAATGCTAGCAATTCTTGTATCCCAAAGATCTCTGGAGTGCAAAGCCAACAAGCTTTGGCAATTAAAAGATGAAGCGGGGAACACAGGTTCGGTCCAAGCAGCTCCGTTGAGTGATACAGTCTTCCCAAATTTAGGGAAGACAGGTCAGTCTTATGGAGATCTACAGACCTACGACCTATGTTGCAGAGCCTCTGGAGGTTCGTAGGATGACAGGATCAGCAGACTGGTCAGCTTTGATATGGTGTCTGCAGAATCAGGGTATTGTCATGGCTATACAATGGGTGTTAGGAGTAAAAGGGTTCTTGACGCCTACAACTAGGGCCCTCTACCCCTTTCTCTACAATGGAGTGAATGGAGAGACAATGACGTATGACAGCCCGCATATCGGGAGCCTGCCAAGGGACTACAAGTCCCTGACACTCTATGCCTACTGGGCTAAACGAAAAGCTTGGAATAAACCTGAAAGGTACTCTGCTATAAAAGCCCCACCCTTTCCTGAGGCAGGACATGACAGTTTTCCATCCAATTCCTGTTTCCTGTATTCTTGCATTCGTGGACTTCCATGGAGTGCTCCGCTTTCAAGCCGTCAGATCTTCAAGGGTGCAGCCTTGGAGAACTGACATTGATGACAACGAGGTATGGTACTAGTAAACGGGAGAGGAGAGAAGGATCTCCCTCCTGCTGTGGTCAGTGCTGTCTCCCGTTGGCTATTCCGCTGTGCCATTACTGTGTGTTTGGCAAACAGCACACCTGTACAAGTACTTTTTGCAATACAATTTCCCCACGGCCACCTTCGTTCCGCTGTGTCATTTAACAGTACATGAGGGAGTTGGCGCTTGCACTGTGTCTTGAAAACAGTGCACCCCATACTATCACTTTGTACCTCTAATTACCCTCAAAACTCTCATTGTTCCGCTGTGCAGTTAACAGTGTTCAAGGGTATTGGTATATGTGCTGTGCCTCTAATAGTGCACCCAGATTCATCACCCATTGTTACACCCGTAGTAGTAGGTGGGCTTTGAGGTAATGGAACATGAAAGTTTCTCAAGCTTCTAGGTATTTAGGTTTGTAGTTTTCTCTCGCAGAGACCAAGACTTGGTTTGCTTGAAGATTCTTGTTTCCACGTAGTCACTTTTTATAAGCTCTTTTCTGATTATTTCTCCTCAAATTCAGAGGTGTTGCTGCTGATATACAAAGGTAGTCTTGTTGCTTCATGCTTCGGTGTAAGTTACAGAAATAACCTCTCCCTCTGCTGTTGTGCTATTGTAAAAGGGTGGCTAGACAACCAGTGACCAAAGACCCTTTTGTGTTGCCCGGCGGTGTCGCCTCTATTACCCACAGAATATTAATCAATGAAGAAGCAGGCGCTGGAGACTGAAAGGCAGGAAACGAGGGTTTATTCTCTCCGGAGGAGAACACATCAATTCGGACAGCAAGTATCGTCACGAGGTGCTCTAACCGCATCTCTGAGGCCTGGCCTCTTATACACAGGTTTATTGCTTTATTACATGAAACACATATTTGTCAATACTTTGATGTACGGAAAGGCATCCTAGGAATCCCCGCTTCAAGCCCGTTCCCACACGTTTACAGTTGAAATCCCCACCCCGGTCACAACAGGTGATGATTATCGCGCAGCTGGACATTCCGCCGATTCACGGAATGTGTGGGGTTGATCGGATCTCATGGGTGACGGGTGTTCGATCGACTCGAGGGTCCTTTGATAGGGGAAGCTTCCTACTGTACGGGGTGTGATAAACAGTATCCGCAGGGCCAGGTGGCGGCCTGGGAACAAGGGAGACAAACGGGCACACAGGAAAAGGGGGTTTGTATCAAAAGACTTGGGACCATGAAAGGGGTGAAGGGAGGTGTTGCGCTGGGAACAGGATGGGATTCCGAGGCAGAGCTGCGCTGAAGAGGGGTTTATGACCCAAGGCATATGAGAGCGAGGGGGGGTTGTCAGCATGCGGGGGATGCCTGCGGGGCTAAGAGAGAGTGAGAGACGCGCTGGCTATCAGCTAGGGGCAGAGGGGCCATGGTGCTCAAAATGGCTGCCGCTTACGCGCAAGGCATGTGAGAGCAGGGGTGATCAGTGCGTGGGGGTGCTTGTGAGGGTGAAGAGCCGTGCTGGGGGTCAGGGGTGTGCAGAGGGTGGTTCTGATCAAGGCAGCTAAAGTGGAGGGGGTGTGCGACAAAGAGTGTGGCATCGGGGCAAAGGGAAGATGGCGCAGATAATGTTCACCAAACCGTATTAATTTTCCACAGTCCTCCCTTTAACATTTCTAAGACATCTTGCCGGTCTATTTCCTATCTATGTCTACTGTGGTGGTCATAAATAAGGAAGTGATAACCCAGGTGAAGGAACAGTACATAAACATTACATTTTAAAATCTTTTCATCTTAGTGGGCGGGCTCATCGTTAAGCTCGTTGCAGGAAAGTCATAGTAATGCAATATCAGACAAAAATTATGTAGTGAGAGCGTTGGGTACAGATCATAGATGCTTATAGTCATTTGGAATAGGAACTGATAGGTTACCACGTAAGTAAGTTCTTTTTGTACTCGGTTGGAGCATAGTCAATTCAATGGTGGTTGGGAGAGAAATGAGACATAGTAAAAACAATAATCAGGGTTTCCAGTGTCTTATGGTCGTGGACCATTATTAGTGATTAGCATTCTTTGTCATCTTCTGTTGGCACTGTTGAGCACCTGCATTACAATTCGTTCTTTAGTAGGAATGTCCATGTGGGTTGAGTCGTTGGAGGTCTGTGGGCAGGAGGGTGTCTTTGTTTTGTTTCGCCAGACCTCGTGGGAGAAATACATTACGGTTTTGGAGCAGGTGCATTTTCTTCCATAATCCAGAGTGTGGTCATTAGAGGGAGACAGAAAAGGATTGTGATGAAGAGTGCAATTGTCTTTGAGTTGTGGAGTCTGTTTGTCCTTGGGTCTCTGTAGTGGGTATTTCCTGTTGCTTCCATCATCTTCAAGGTGCTCGGTAGCGGGCAGAACCACAGACTTCGTTTAGCTTCTCTTTGGGGCGACCCTGGGTGGTGTTTAGGTCACCGTTCTGAGATTTAACACAGTTCGTGGTCTACTTAGTCGGAGCTCCCTCCCTTTTGACGCAGGAAATACCCTTTTCTGGATGGCACAGTAGGATTTAGAGGATGTTGAAAGTTCAGGTGGAGGGAGGGGGGTGTGCGAGTAGTCCTTATCGTAGGTCGGAGGAGGAGGGGATGGAGCAGGGCCAGATCGGGAACAGACCAGGGGGACGGAAAGTTTTAGACAGGCGGGTCCATAACCAGGTTCAGAGAGCGGGGACTTTTCGGCACATGGCGATCATAAAGCAGGGGCCTCAGGTCAGCCTTTTCCTTTCATTCTGTCAGAAACAGTGCCTCGTCCTGCGACTCCTTACTGCTGCGGTCTCGCCTTGGCCAATGTCGCTGATGTTCCACGATCTGCAGTCAGGCCGCGTGCTCCCACATCCGGTCTCTTTCTCCTCCGACAGTGGTACCCTTAAATGAGTTTGAAAAGACAGTCTTTAGAGATTTTGCAGAGGAAGGTAATCACATAAATCTATTTCTCTCCCAACACTAAGCGACTGGGTAAGCATCCGTTACATTGAGGTTTCTGCAGCCAACGTATAAATAATTGATGATAGGTTTGCTGGGTTCCCTACAGCTTTCCTTCGTTACTATTTCTTTGGCGTTTTGTTGGTATTACATTCATTGTCGTGGAACGAAGTCTGATACTTATTCATTGCATTTTATCACAGTCACGTCAATTCTTCTGGCAGAGACCCACTTTCCTAGTACGAGTCCTACGGAGCTTATGCCGTTCTTCAGGGCTTTGTATTTTACGAAAAAGTGCAACATGCTATTCACCATGGTCTGATAGGTATCTTTCTGAGGAATGAACATAGGCTAAATAATTTTTCATTATATCAATGCATCCTATCTTTCGGCTAAACAGTTTACTTTCAACAGGGTTTACTTGCAACAAGTTCTTTCATTTTTTACTTAATTCCAACTTCGCAAACATTATTCTAAATTCTACATAGTTTCTTACAACCTGGCTACTTTTATTAAAAAAAACTCGGGGCTTGCGATGACTATTCAACTCATCCTTGGGGTGAGCGAGGTCTAATGGGAAACAACTAGGAATATAGCGGACTGGGGCAAGGGACATTTTTCAAACTCTCGTCCAGGGCAGCTGATACAAAACTGGGGGCATTTTGGGAAAACGGGGATGTCTCGATCACTTTTACTGTTTGGGTATTGAGATAATTTCGGCACGGGGAAGGTCGCGTTTACCAGAGACATTTTTATCATGGATGCCACTGACAAGTAGTTCCCTCAATATGGGTCAGATTAGGGAACCTTAGTCGTCTTACCTGTCCCTTTCTTTTCGGCCAATCTAGGTTTCATCAATATTTAGCAGAAAAGGAGAGGTAGTAACGTGGTATCGATGTAATTTTTATTTAAGACAAATTTGTGCAAATACTTGTGGTATTTGGAGCCAATCAGGTGGTGCACCAGGGGTAGTGGTTCGCCAATTAGGTGCCAGTCGCTAGGAAGAGTGAAAGTGTGGATGAGAGAGAGAGAGAGAGAGAGAGAGAGAGAGAGAAAGATAGAGAGAGACAGATAGAGAGAGAGAGATCAACAATAGGCTAAATAGTACACGTGTGACATGGAGAGTGGCCGTGTACTATTTAGGCTATTCAGTGCATTACCCAACATGAGACATTTCGGGTCTGTGTTAGAATGTAGAAAGCATGCAGTTTGGGACGGAAGAGCATTAGGCCGGGTACATAAGGACATGCATTGAGTTGGGTGTCTTTAGGTGCCATCTTGCAGCGTAGGTCCGCTTCGGGTATCGGACATGGCGTGGCTCCGAATCTTTACTATACACTAGTCGTGATTCCAATGTAACCTGTAGAGGGAGAAAAAGGAAGAAAGGGAGGGGGAACAACATTCGAGCATATCAAAGGTACGGGCACGAAAGTTCTTTACTTACCACATACTCGTCTTAGCTCCTCGGGATATAATCCCTAGGGTCTTGGCTTCCGAAGTCAAGGGGGGCGGGCAGTGATAGGTTGTTCATGGGGGGGGGTCCGAGGGTGGCATTATAGATCGTGTGTAGGGAAACGCTAAAAAGAGAAATCAGAGGCGCCTAGCGCGAGGTATCTGGTTTGTAGATGTATCTAGCTATCGGGATCCTTAAATCATTCCCAACGCTGTGATGTTCTAAGGCATATCAATTCTTCGGCCAACCCTGTCCCTTAGTACCTTCGAGCATCATACCTTTAACACACCGCTTCACTTTACCCGTACTCAGAAGTCGAGGTCCTTCTTCATGCGTTAGTTCCTGAGCCTAGTCGCATATTTTGGAGGCAGCGTATCATACCTTAGATTCGATCATCAATCCGGGGCCAAACAACCATTTTCTAATAACCTTAAAAAGAGAGCAAAACGGTTGCGCACAGAATAGCCCTCCCGCCAATTCCCACATTTACAAAAGTATGCGATACCTGTTCACAGTTTGGAAAACCTTTATTTGCATAATCGTTCCGTAAGTAAATATGTGAGTGCAATCGTATTTGGCCGGACACGACGATGGCTGAAGCACATACAGTAGGGGGCTATTTTTGCAGTATTTTAAAAACATTGAAAAACGTCTACTTAGTTATTTGCAAGAAACTAAAAATGTCTATTAATAATTGAGGGATCAGAGGGTATTTATTTCATAAATTGAAACACAGTCAGACTAATTGCAATCACATTTCCTAGATGTATACTGTGGGCGTGCGTCATAAGCTACATTATGTATCGGTTACAATAAATATCATAATAAATCGTATATTGAAATCAACATTTTAACGGGATCCTTTCAAATGTTCGCCAAGTGAACCCTCCTCCCTTTTTCCTCAAGTGTACAAAGGTTCACATACATATCTCAGAACATCAAGTCTTGTTAGCTAAAGAACACCACGCGGTGTTCGTAAGTTCCTATTGATACCGGCGCCATTTTGGGCGATGCCGGGTTGGTTGCACCAGAGTCCCTTTCGGCAGTTCAAAAACCTGTGCTAACAGAGGGGTTGGTAATGTGGACCGTCAATCAAAAAGGGGAGGGAGGTAGAATCTTCCTTACCGGGTCACGTTGAGGTTCAGCCGGAACTTACTCGAATTCGTTAGCCCGCAATATTTTTGGATGATTCAGACTGAAGCTGGTGCTGACACGAGAGCACCACCATCTTGTGGCTATGTCGTGGTCATTTCATTTGTGATCAAGGCAGTTGTTCCCCACCGGAAGCCTGTAGGGGCCGAGGGCTTCTGGGACTCTGGTAGAATCTTCAAAGCTGTGGGGATGTTGTCGGAGGTGGGGGCTTGTGCCCAGGCAGGCAAGCGCCCGAGTTACAATACCGGACAAAGTTACTCCAGCGGCCTAGACCCGCCTTCCAGGGGGCCCAGATGCCATTTTGAGACCCTGCAGCAGCCGCCATTCGTCGTGTCTTCAAGAGTGGAAGAGACTTCTTGGGGCGAAAAGAAATGGAACACCGTGCCGTTGGAGCAGGACATTTGGCTCGGGGCGCTAGGATGCAGCTGTGGCGCCTCTACCTGGGGAGGTGAGGGAGGCTTGTTCGCGCCGCCTCCCTCTCCCAGTGCACCCCACGCCGTTCCTTCGAATCAGGGGTGTACATGATGACCACCCTACACCCCTGACTCGGCGAGTACTCTGGAGGACCATTGTATGTCCGGTGCTTCGCAAGTATGCCCGTCGGACATTGTATGTTCTGTGCTACGGAAATAGGTCCGTCGGACATTGGATGTTCTGTGCTGCGGAAATAGGTCCGTCGGACATTGTATGTTCTGTGCTGCGCAGGTATATCCGTTGCCCGGCTGGAGGATTTCGGCGCCGGGCCGGGGCTGGGAAACCTCCTACCTGTGGAGGTGGAAGAGGCTCGTCCGCGTCGCCTCTCCCTCCCAGCCCACCCTGCACCAGTTCAGCGGAGGAATTTGCGATGGCCGGACCAGGAGATACGAGGGAGGGGGTCATCTGCATCTGCCCCCTCCCTACTCGTGGCCCGGGGGACGCCGCCCCAGGAAGGAGAGGATGGGAAGACCATTTCATGCCGGGCCCGTGGAGCCTCCTGTACATTCTCGCCGGTGACCTCTTTGGTCTATGGCTGTCGGCAAGCCCCGCCCCACACGTGCTGTGTGTTTCACCTTCCGGATGGGTGGGACCGTTGACCAGTTACATTTTGGGAACTTCCGGAGTGAGCGTGATATGTTTTGTATTGCTCCTATTAGTACAGTTTTACTTTAAAGAATATTTTACTAGTTTTTCTATTTATCGTTGGTCGTGTGTTATCTTTATTGTAATTAAATCTTAAATTATATAACAGAGACTTGGCTTCCTTGAATCCTTTTACTACGAGAACCTCATTACAGTGGGGGTAGGTATTTATGCCTGGGTAATGGGGGCGGGGTATCCACAAGCACAGATTTCCTGCATGGGGGGTTGTCTATGCAGGCCTGTAATTGCTTTTGTTTTCCAGAGTGGGGGGGCCAGAGAGTAATCAGTCCCAGAACTCAATCATGTCGTTGAAATCGGTCTGACGAAATCTGTGCCATCGGGCATAATCAAATGTTGTAGTTCTATCTGTCCTGTCCGTGTTAGTCTGATTCGTCTTTGTCTCGCGCCTTTTCCCTTTCTGGCGGCCTGTTATTTCTGTCGGCCCTCCGCTCTTACCTATGTTCCGTAGAGTCGTGCATTGGGCTTTCCAGTGCCCGAGTCTTTTACAAAAAGCACATTGGTTTTGCCTTAAGTCTGTTCGTCCTGCGCGTAGTGTCGGGGGTTACTTTCGGGTCGTTGTGTCTCGGGGTTGACCTGTCGGTACGTCCCTTTACACTGTTCCCTTTTTGTGTCTAATCCTTGGGACTGTGTCGTCGCTGCCCCTTCCTTTGGCCTACCAGACGCTTGGAAGGTCGCCTGTCGCGTTTCTTTACCTACTCTGACTTCGTCTCTTTCCTTTCGTTGCGTTGCTTCTTTGCGCCACATACCGAGACTGTCGAGCATAATAGGCGTGGTCTTGCTACTACGAAGGGCTATTTCTAACGTTTCTATTTTTTCAAGATCGAAGGATCCTACCAGTGGCCACTGTTTCTCTTGATTTGCTTTGGTATACTTGTGCCGTAGCTTACTATAGGCTATGGTAATTAATCCATACTTTGTGAACATATCTTTATTAGGGGTGCCTTCCAGCGGAGCTAGATGGTCCACCTCTAATAAACGGTCCGGGCTGAACCAGCTATCAATCAGTGGGGAGAAGACAGGCATGACGGGTCGCCATGGGGACGATAGTCAGCACTACCTATCTTATCACTGTGTGCAAAGACTAGACAGAATATTTCTATTCTACGTTGTTTGCAGGCAGTGAATACCTCAAGAACCAATATCAATCAAAAATGGTCAATGGGGAGAATAAGTAGGCCCGCAAAAAGGTCTGCGTCACCTACCCTTTCACTATCTGCAAAGAGGGAACCTATTCTTTCCTATTTGCAGACAGAGAATCTCCAGAAAACAATCCGTAACAGTTAATCAATGGGGAGGGGCAATTGATCAGTGGGGGAGAAAGATAGGCACGACGGGTGCGTTACCTATCCTTCACTGTTTGCAAAGGGAGAGCCGGTTGTTTCTCCGTTTGCCGACAGCGAAACTCCAAATAAATTAACAAAGAGTAATACTAGTATTTTTTACAATCAATCAAACAATTTCTTAATTCGTCGTGTCTACACGACCTTACCCGGACCGTATGGACAGTTTCTTGTCTTCGGAATCCAGCGCCCGATCGTCCTCTTTTCTTCGTAATTCTCGCGGCACTCCTGATGGTTCCCAGTCAGGACCGTAGATCACTCGAGAGAGGTCTGTTCGGAACCAGTGAAGTTCGGATGATCGGCTGTCAGACGAGGGTCTATCGGACAGGGTACCTCCCGATCGTTGCAGTCGTTCATTCTGTCATCAGGACCTCTCCCACTGGATCCACGAGTCGCTGATGGGCCCCACGCTTGGGACGCCAATTGTAAAAGGGTGGCTAGACAACCAGTGACCAAAGACCCTTTTGTGTTGCCCGGCGGTGTCGCCTCTATTACCCACAGAATATTAATCAATGAAGAAGCAGGCGCTTGAGACTGAAAGGCAGGAAACGAGGGTTTATTCTCTCCGGAGGAGAACACATCAATTCGGACAGCAAGTATCGTCACGAGGTGCTCTAACCGCATCTCTGAGGCCTGGCCTCTTATACACAGGTTTATTGCTTTATTACATGAAACACATATTTGTCAATACTTTGATGTACGGAAAGGCATCCTAGGAATCCCCGCTTCAAGCCCGTTCCCAAACGTTTACAGTTGAAATCCCCACCCCGGTCACAACAGGTGATGATTATCGCGCAGCTGGACATTCCGCCGATTCACGGAATGTGTGGGGTTGATCGGATCTCATGGGGTGACGGGTGTTCGATCGACTCGAGGGTCCTTTGATAGGGGGAAGCTTCCTACTGTACGGGGGTGTGATAAACAGTATCCGCAGGGCCAGGTGGCGGCCTGGGAACAAGGGAGACAAACGGGCACACAGGAAAAGGGGGTTTGTATCAAAAGACTTGGGACCATGAAAGGGGTGAAGGGAGGTGTCGCGCTGGGAACAGGATGGGATTCCGAGGCAGAGCTGCGCTGAAGAGGGGTTTATGACCCGAGGCATAAGAGAGCGAGGGGGGGTTGTCAGCATGCGGGGGATGCCTGCGGGGCTAAGAGAGAGTGAGAGACGCGCTGGCTATCAGCTAGGGGCAGAGGGGCCATGGTGCTCAAAATGGCTGCCGCTTACGCGCAAGGCATGTGAGAGTGGGGGTGATCAGTGCGTGGGGGTGCTTGTGAGGGTGAAGAGCCGTGCTGGGGGTCAGGGGTGTGCAGAGGGTGGTTCTGATCAAGGCAGCTAAAGTGGAGGGGGTGTGCGACAAAGAGTGTGGCATCGGGGCAAAGGGAAGATGGCGCAGATAATGTTCACCAAACCGGATTAATTTTCCACACTGTGTACGGTCAAGTATTCTCTGCATCATGTTTTCTCTTCTCTTTCCCTGCAGTAACTCAGAGTAGGTGGTGTGGTGCCTGGCGGAATCCATGTTTGCAGGCACTTGGCTCAGTTGAGGACATCAGACCTGGCAGCATTGTTTATTATTTTATCTATTCCCCCTTTTCCCGGAGTGTTCCCTCTCACAGCGGTTTTCAGTACCTATTACATTGCTGTAATCTTTAAAATTGTGTGAATTCCCTGATTTTTTAATATACATTTTACTATTATTTGACCTAGAAGTTCAATTTACAAATATGCATATTCACAGTTTTATAAATATATTTTATTCACACATTCATCTGTATTATATATTTTAAAACTAAAAAAGAAGGTAAGTTAACTTATGTAGTCTTTCTATGAATGCAATGTACCATAGTCAATCTTTTTTAAAATTCATTTTATGGATCCATGTATCCATTCCCATCTAAAAGCACACATTCAATACTGAAACAACAGCACATTTAATATAAACATGCTATTGTAATATTTTTATAAGTGCATCACTTCCTGAGTCCTGGTGTGTGAGTGGCTGCTTGAGTGACTGTGTGGGTGTGTGAGTGGCTATATGGGTGTGTAAGTGTGTATTGGATTGGGTGCACATGTGTGAGTAGGTGTGTGAGTGGCTGTGTGGGTGCGTAAGTGTTTGTGTGGGTCTGTGAGTGGGTGTGTGAATGGCTGTATGTATGTGTGAGTGGATGTGTGAGTGTTTGTTCATGTGTATAAGTAGGTGAATGAGTGGGTTTATGAGTGGCCACGTGGGTCTGTGAGTGGTTTTGTTGGTCTGTGAGTGGGTGTGTGGGTATGTAAGTGGGTGTGTGAGTGTAAGAGAGAGTATGTGAGTGGATGTGTAGGTTTGTGAGTGGGTGTGGAAGGGGTTTTGTGGGTCTGTGAGTGGGTGTGTGAGTGGCTGTAAGAGTGTGAGCCGATGTGTGAAGGGGGGTGTGGATGTTTAAGTCAGTATGTGATTGGCTGCATAGGTCTGTGAGTGGGTGTGCACGTGGGTTTATGGGTCTGTTAGTGGGTGGCTGTATGGGTGTGTGAGTGGGTAAGTGAGTGAGTGTCTGAGTGTGCAAGTGGGTGTGGGAATGGGTGAGTGAGTGTGTGTGAGTGGATGTATGGCTGTATGGCTCTGTGAGTCAGTGTATCAGTGCTCTTTCAGGTGTGGGAGTTTGTGTGTGAATGGCTATATGGTGTGTGAGTGGGTGTTTAAGTCATTGTGTGGGTATGTAAGGGGGATGTAAGTGGGTGTCTGAGTGGCTGTGTGGGTTTGTTAGTGGGTGTGTGAGTAGTTTTGTTGGTCTGTGAGTGGGTGTGAAAGTGGTTGTGTGAGTGCATGAGTGGATGTGTGAGTGGCTGTGTGGGTCTGTGAGTGGTTCTGTGGGTCTGTGAGTAGGTGTATGCATGGCTGTATGGTTGTTCTGTGAGCATTGTGTGAGTTTGTAAGTGGGTGTAAGAATGGCTGTATGGGTGTGTGAGTAAGTTTGACTGGTTGAGTCAGTGTGTAAGAGGGTGTGTGAGTGGTTGATCAAACTTGTTAGTAGGTATGTGGGTCGATGAGAGGGTGTTTATATTTTTTATCTGGGGATGGATCTGCGGGTCTGTCACAGAGCACAGAGGGTGTTATGCTAAGCACCACGGTTGATCCTTTGATCCTTGCATGCTAAAGAAATGTTTTTGGACAACTTCTTGCACATGAGGGGTTCTTCACAATTGTCTCTATGAGCTGCATTGGGCCAGGGTGCCTCTAAAAACTGACCACTTACTCCTCATAATCGATTTTCATGTCTCATAACATCTACAATTTTGGAAAAGGTGATGGACAGAGTTTCTGAATGATGCAGAATACTCCTACCCAGCCAAGAGATCAGGGCTTGATCCATCACCGTTTTTTAGCTCACTGCACCATCCCAGCTCAGAACCTGGCTATATGCAAATTAGTCTGTTCCTGTCCCAGTGCATGATGGGAACAGGGCAAACCAAACTACCAAGCCAATTCTTATACTGGGAAGGAGACAAGCTACCGGGGACCGGTTTCTGGCATTTCAGCCGTCGTCGGCCCGGCTTGCTTGAATCCTGATGGTGCAATGAGCTAGGGACTCACGTCTGAGTATACCCTCCCACACTTAGTGTGGATAATATCAATTTTGGAAAAGGTGATGGACAGAGTTTCTGAATGATGCAGAATACTCCTACCCAGCCAAGAGATCAGGGCTTGATCCATCACCGTTTTTTAGCTCACTGCACCATCCCAGCTCAGAACTTGGCTATATAACATCTACAGCCATTCACCCACTTTTACTCTACGCAACTCCACTCCACTATATGCCATTCCACTGTTTTTTATTACTCTCTGCGCCACTCCACTCTATGTCACTTGACTATACTCCACTCCACTGTATCCTAATCCACTGTACGCCACCACACTGCACTCTACTCCAATCCACACTATTTCACTGTATGCCACTCCGTTCCACTTCATGCCCCTCTAAGCTGTTACATGCTACACCCCTCCATTCTATGATGCTCCAGCCTATGCCACTCTTCTGTACACCTCTCTGCTCTACCCTACTTCACTCTACACTATTCCACGGTATGCAACTCCAATCTATGCCACAACATGGAAGGCAAACACGCAGTATCTATGGACACTTTCCAACAATGTATGCGTAGTACCGCTAGTTGGCTCAGAGAAAACTCCTTACAGTTTAACAGTAGTCAAACGGAGGTAGTATACTGCTCCTCTGCTATGTTGTCCAACCGTATCCCTTTCTAGTTGCGACTAACTCCAGAGAAGGAACCATTGATACCAGTCAGTTCAGTACGCAATCTGGGGGCACTAATCGATGGCGACCTCCAAATGAAATCACAGGCCAACCAGACTGCCAGGGTTTGCATTTCGGTGCTGTGTGGGCTGCGTTAGCTGCTTCCACTACTACCAGAGGAACTGCGTCCAGTGGTGGTGAGAAGCACAGTGCTTAGCAGACTGGACTACTGCAACTCCCTATATTTGGGGTCCCCACAATATATCTTTCAGGGGTTGCAGAGAGTCCAGTCTGCAGCAGCAAAAATAGCACTAAATAGGCAGCGCAGCGCCTCATCTACACAGCCTTGAGAGAACTACACTGGCTGCCTATCAAGGAAAGGGTCCAGTTTAAGGCGCTATGCCTGGATCACAGAGCGGTACATGACATGGGCCCCATCCCCTTGCAAAAGAAATTCTCTTGGTACCATCCCAAAATACAACTACGCTCTTCAAGGACCAGTCTGCTGGTTTCTCCCAGGTTTAAGCGATCCAGGATGGGAGGAAGGTCATTTAGTGTGACCGCCGCTCTCCACTGGAACAAGCTTCCTCAGAATATTATACAAATGGACTCTTTACCTGAGTTCAGGAATAACATTAAAACATGGCTCTTCCCTAGGGTTTGATCCTTCTTCTTCTCTTTAAATGCCGGAAGATAGCTGTCGATTGGTTGACCTCTTGATCGCAGCGCCAGGATATCCGCAGGGTGACAGTCTGTGCTATACAAGTATATATTCCATTTCATTCCATTCCAACAGTCTATAACTCTACACTGTACGCTACTCCACTGCACACGCAATCCACTCTATACCACTCAACTGTACTCTACTCTACCATAGGACACTCCACTCTGCAACACTCCACTGAACATTATTGAATGGTATGCCAATCAACTCTATGCCTCTACAATAGCCCACTATATGGCACTATGGCACTCCACTTCACGTCACTCCACTGTACACCACTACACTCAATGTTATTCCACTCTACACCACTCCACTTTACGCTACTCTACTGCTTGCCACTCCACTCCACCACCCTCCACTCTATGCCACTACAGTCTTCACTATGCCTTTCTGTGCCATTCCACCCTATGCCAGTCCTATTAATGCCACTCCACCGTAATCTTTTATACTGTAATTTTAGATGCTTTCATTGATATAAATTGAAAGAGTATAAGAAGTGCATGGAGGAAGAGCAAGAGCAATCACTGTAAGACGGATCAGTGATGACTGCAAAATTAATTCTGCACCAATTCCTCATATGCCTCCTAATATGTTTGGTGATTAGAGGCCAATGAATCGAGAAAAATCAAGTATTCTGGGTCTTCTACTGCCATTTTTCTTAGAACAATAAAATTGTGCTAAAACCAGAAAACCCAACATATATTTGTTTCTATACATGTTTCCAGTGCCCTGAAGAAATGCCTCTTGACTGTAATCTCGAAAGCTGCATTCATAATCATATGAATCGCACCACGACTTCTGAAGGGAAAGTAAGCTGCGTCCTCTCAAGGAGATCAATACAAATGAGCCCAAGTAAGACCTTCTAAGCACTACTCAAAATATGTTACATTGAGTATGTTAAATTACCATATAAAGAACAATCAGTGTAAGTTTCAAGTAACTTTCAAGTTCACCACAATGAATAGGAATGAAACGAAAAATACTTGTAATGCATTTAAAAGATTGCGTATATATATATATATATATATATATATATATATATATTCTGAAGATTCAAATGGAATTAACTAATTGATATATCAATTAGCCCAGCCCTAGAAGTCACATTCTGACACCAGGGGCGGCTCTAGGTTCATGGCATCCCTGGGCAGGGAGCCTAGGTAGGGGGCCCCGGAAGAGGGGGTCCGGGCAGGGCAGAGCCCCCCGGAGCTCAGGAAGGTGTTTTAATAAAACGTCCAGAAATGACGTTAGATGACCAGTACCTGCGGCTGCTCCTACCCTTCCGAATCCGTCTCTGCACGACAACATTTTGGAGGAGGCAGGTATTGTGACACACGACGTGGCCAGCAGTGGGTAGGGAAAAAAAGAAGCCAATCGGGAACCAAGAGGAACGCAGGCGCGGAGGCCAGTGAACAGGGGGTGGGGTCAGGGTGTTTGGAAGTGGAACAGAGCTGGAGGCTGCCAAATCCCTGCCAGGGACCGCCCCCTGTATCCATCCTCAGATGATTATTATGTTAAGGATATATATTGGTGTGGTGGCCCCTGGGGTTTGGTGGCCCTGTGCCGGTGCACAGCTTGCACATGCCTAAGGCCGCCCCTGCTGACACCTTCAAAGTGGTATCTCTACTTTTATTTATATTGAGTTCTACAACAAGAAACAATATGTTGATAAACTTAGAAGCAAAGAGAAGTAGATTTTTTTGCCTCGATTTTTGTCAGTGTTACAACAAATATGTTAATTTCTCCTTGAAACTATAAACACAAAATGTCACAAGTAATGTTTGAGAACAAACATCTGAATTACAATTCGCTGTCACACAGGTGCTCATCAATGGAAAACGTGTTACCTGTTTTCAGTCAGAGCCTGGGGAATGCTGCTTTTTTTAGGTGCTTTTTAGCATGCATCTTAATTAATAAACACACCTTTGTTTCTTTCAAAATAAAGCATGTCACTGTATTTTCATCACCCCCTGGGAAAAAGCAGCATTTCAAACATCCAGACTGTGAGCACGCATTTGCAAAAGCAGAAATCTGCGCCTTTGTTTTCTTAGTAATTAAGAGTGTTACATAACAGGTACCTATCTCTGTCAAGATACACATCTACGTGAATACTTGTGAACTCGCTTCTTAGTACATGGCTTAAGGTGTGAGAAGGAAGTGTTTTTTTAATCAGAAATGTCTGTCTCCTGTCGCTTTTCGTCTTCTACGAGACACTCCACTTCATTTTTGATTCGAATTGATCTGCACTGAATACCTACTTAATCCTTTCTCCAGCTATGTCTGAACCACCTTCGAATGGGTACAAAGGTATGTTATGTTAAGAAATATTGTATACGGTTGTTTTAAAACTGTTTTGATTCCTTCCGTTGCACGCACCGCCATTCTCATGAATCATGCATGACTGGAATAAATACATTTAATCAAATATGATTTTTTTATTTTTTGTACGAGAGCTAATTTGTGAAGGATTGGTGGTTTGCACTATTTTTGACTGTATCAGGAATTGATCCATAATTTACTGGTGCAGATGTGTGCTTTCATATGAAAGTGGCAGAATTTGCTAAATTTCAGGTGTAGCCTCCTGCACAAAAAACAATCCTGCCTTACTGCAGGCACACTTGCACCATGCTAGGCAGCACACAGTGCATCAGCGCAAGTAGGTAACAGAAAAGCACCATATCCCGCTGCATTGCATGAAATGTTAGTAAATCTGGCCCTGTATTCGTTCTGTGTTTAATGTGAAAAACAAGGCTGCATTTCAGCCAAGCGTGTCCTCTGGGTACCCATGCCAGCGGTGCCTTCTCTGCATTATGCCTTGCCTTCAGCTATGCTATCTGCACAGTACCCCAGTTGTATGTGGGGAGTGTATGTGTATGTGCGTATGTACACTGTACATGGCTTTTGTTCATAACTCTATATGAACTATGAGGCTAATCTAGTGTTAAGGTTGTGATATTTAATTGATGGTAAAGTTTGTCATGGCAATTGCAAAGATATAAACAAACAAGCATTGGCAAAGTCAATAGGTCTCGGCAATGCCCAAACTATCGACTGTGCCAAAGTGAGTGTCTTTTAGTCATGTTGTCTAAAAGCGCATCTGCTGTTCAGCATGGCTGCAAGCCATTGAAATCCCAGAATCACTGGATGTTGAGTGGATGCCGAGTCTCTTCGCCAACCCATGTTGAGTTTATTATCCTGCCCCTCCTAACACAAAAAAGTGCTATGATATGACCTGCGCTGGCCGCATCATCACGCTTTTTTCAGTGACTTTCAACTGCTGAACAGCAGATGTGCTGCTAGACAACATGGCTATAAGACATTCACATTGATAAGGCCAATAGCTTTGGCATTACCAAGATCTATTGACCCTGCAAATGCTTGTTTGATGTTGACAGTTCAGGATGAACAAATGTCGAAGTGATAGTGAGAAAAAGTTGAGGAGCCTTGAAGTGAAGTGAGGGTGTGGTGTAACAGCCAGAGCTGGTGACAGGAGAACTGGGGAACCAGGTTAGAATCCTGGGGTCGCCTGAACGGTTTATGATTCTGGGCAAATCACTTATGCTTCCCCCTGCATATGACAATGAATGTGACATTGTATAAAGTGACTGGTGAGCACTTAAAGCACTTCAATTCCATTGGCTGGTATTAGTACTATGGCATGGTGGCAGACCGGACAATGGCTCTAATACCATCGACAGGCCAAATCATAGAGCTTTTTGTGTTAGGAGGTGCACATAATATCCTCCACAGCTCAATATCCTGTGTTTCTCTTTTTATAAAAATGATGGCAGTGGTTTTAAGAGAAAAAGCAAGCACCTCTGTTGAGTTTGCAAATGTAATCTCACACAGTTTTTAAGGTGTGCTCAATGTAAACACCGTGCCACCAACAGTGTTACCCAGTATAAGGAGAACACTTACTCAAAAACCTCAAATTAGAAAAATTAAAAAACAGAGCACAGTACAATGAACAGTTAATAATTACTATTATGTCAATCTACAATTTTATTCTCATAATGTAAAATAAAAAAACAAGCAATAGGGCACAGTCTTGACCGAGAGTGAATCAATGCTTGATGAAGCAAGCACACAGCCAACACGTGTTTCGTCATTAGACGACTTTCTCAATGCTTAAAATCAGCATCCAAATAAGGAAAGAGCAATCAAGTGTGAACACCCTTAACTTCAGTTTGAGAGAGGTTCAGAGATAATACTCCATTCCGTACACGTTGGTGTCGGCTGTGTGGTTGCTTCATCAATGTGTCAACAATTGCTCTGTTTAATTATGCTGTGATTCTCAATTTTTCAGTGACTTTCAGCCATGCTGAATAGAAGATGTGCTGCTAGACCACAGACAACATGGCTAATGGACAGCCACGTTGACAAGGCCATTAGCTAGGGCATTGCGAGGCCTATTGTCTTTTCCAATGCTTGTTAGGAAAGTGGCACTTTCTTAGGAGCAATGACCGCTGCACTCTTTTTCAGTGTAACTCGAGGAGGACGCCACTACGCGCGGCAGATCTTCTACTCTCCGGTAAGAGTAGGTAGCGGTTTAATGACTATGGTCGTTTTTTAAAAACAACATTACACTGGTAAATCAAAATCTCTGAATGGACGCTATTTTATATCGGCAGGACCCTTCTTGTAGAGACTCTGGCGAGACCGCAACTAAAATGGCAAGGCTCGCAGGTAAATCCCTCTTTTCAAAATTACTTGGCAGTTTCGTTACACCTGATTTAGTATAGCGTTCTGACCATGGCTCTTGTTCCATTCAGGCTCTCAAGATATCGAAATACAGTGCAGGTGAGCTCTCTAAATGAGCACTTTTGAAGTTTTGAGTATGCCGTTTTGTTTGGGTAAAGTCATTTATGTAATCCTTCCCTTGCCTCCGTTTTCTTGTCTTTCTTTGCAGATTTCTCACGAATACGCATTCAGGTAAAAACTCGTAAGAATATGACACATACAGTGTCTATCTTAGTTAAACATATTGCGCATACTAAAATCTTGCAACGTTTCCCCCTTTTTAGAAAATACAAAACCATTGGGTACGACGAAGCTTAAATGGGAATTTATAATTCCTCCATATTTGTGGTAAGAAGCTGTTTAATTACAGAAACTCTATACCAAAGAATTCAGTTTCATCCTTGCATCATGAGTAATAAGATTTCTTTTCCTTCCTTTTTCTTTCCTTCTTTTCAATCACAGACCCCTGACGAAGGGGCTTCAGCCCCGAAATGCATTGGGTGTTGATCAATTTTTATGATTTAAGTTCTCACAGTTAATGAATTTGTTTTTATTTTGCTAATGTGATGATATAAACAATGATATTGTTATAAAAAAAAGTAAAAAAAGTGAAACAAGTGAAGTGAATAACATGACTGTTCTAATATTTTTTGATGAAATAAATAGAATGTACTAAAAAAGAATTGCATTGAAGTAGTGCGTACTGGAGTCCTGGTGACTCACAACACCAGGTCATATTCATTTGCTTAATATAGTTTGCAGACACTAGTCCAGTACAGCACACATACCGGATTAAGGTTTTGATTGGTGTGAAAAAAAGAGTGCAGCACCCTTCCATATTCATTTTACAAAGACAGAGGCAGCCAAAACGTGTTTCATCCTTTGGACTTTTTCAAGGCTAGATGTCTCATCAGATGAGTGCAGAAATAATCTAGGGAGCACTCTCCGTGTTGCAACCCAACAGACACGAAAAAATTGAGCTGGCGTAGAGCCAAATGTGCCTCTAGAATGAAATCTCACTAAGGAATTGCAGGTAAAGCGAGCCGATGTCTAGTCCAAAGCACCGGGAGTGGAAGGAAGTAAGTGTTGTCCATAAAGGAACAGTTCACTGCCAAAGCCTTCCAAAGCCTGAAAGTGTATGAGCATCCGGAGAACAAGCAAAGGCATTTTCTCATGTGTGGCCTAAAGATAGACTTTATAGCTGATTTGAATTTAAAAAAGGGTTAATAGAAAGCCCTCTATTGATACTGAAAAAGGATCCTTAAAAATCAATACACTTTTTCGCCGGCAGATGCGATACTGTATAATTCTGCAAGCAAATTTTATACAACTATGAGATTCTGTATTAAACCAGATTTCTTAAATCAATTGGATCAACGCCATCTGGTAGAAGCACCAATGCGTATCAGAAATCAAGAATGAGGACTATGATGGTCATCTAACACATCCTTCAAGGGGAAGGGTCTCGGCTAATTATTCTGCCATATCTGTTTTTACACTACAAAACGTTTCAAATGATTAAACTCAATAAAGAAAACACCTACTGGCACTCCTTCATATGGTGCACTTACCACACTATGACGAGGGAGCAGAAGTTGTAAAGAAGAGTTCTCTATTTATAACTCCTAACAACTTTATCAAATGCTCCTTTTTTAGGCATTTTACCCTATTCAGAGGTCACAGCAATGTAGCCCATTGTGGTCTAGCTAACTGGATAGGTAGAATGTTAGAAGATAAAGTGACTATGAGAAGCTGGTACATGAACAGTTTATATTAATTTTTAAAAAGCGCATAATAGTCTTTTGAAAAATATTTAAGCTTGTGGAGTCTGTCATGTTATGTCACGAAACATATGTCCCTTACAGAGGCATGAAACCAATTAAAAGACACAGGACAAGCATTGTTTATGAGCCATGTCAATAATCCATAACGAGGGGGACTAGTCATGGTGGAAACACTTCACAAATGTCCACGCTAAGGCAGTTTCTATCATTAGGCAAGATTAGGCGGCTGCCTAGGGTGGCAAAAGGGCGAATTTCTTTTAAATTTGAACCTACGAAAGAAAACCTAGGAGGCCGCCTAGTCCTACCTAATGGTGGAAATGGCCCTGGTGCTCGTCCTGCAACAATTTACTGTGGGTTCAGTTTAATAAAAACCTGCGTTGTTTTTCTGTCCCCCCACCTCACTTTGTTCAGTTCCTAGACCGCCCCTACATCGCAACCCCCAGCGCCCAGGTCACAACATGGAACACATACTTGGGGTCTAGGAATGATGCTCAGCCGCCTGGGCCCTTTGGGGCACTTTGTGCTCTTTGCAGTACTGTCGCTTTAAGTGGCTCATCTGTTGCTTAAAAAAGAGCAATAAAAAGGGTGCGGGTGGGCTCTGCAACCAAACATTACTCTCTTTCTTTGCTGGGCGGCAGTTCCAGCTTTCAGATAGACTCTAATATTTCGGATTTCCTTGGCTCCATTCACGGAGCGCTGCATTGGGCTTTGTGGCACTCAGGACGTCTCGTTGTCGCCCTTGGTGAGAACTTTCGATATTTTTTTCCCCAAGGAGCTGCAATAAAATGGAGTTGGTGAACTTGGTTTAAAAAGTTTTGGGGTAACTTCTCATCAGCTCTGCGTAGAGATCCATCCTGGAGGAGATGGCGAGCACCTTCTCATGCTTGGCTATTGACCTGGGGAAGTTATCACGGCCCTAAGTCTGCGCCGGAGCTATTTTTCGACCTGTATTCATATTTATTTTAATCGATCTGTACCTTTTTGAAGACATTGTTGGAAGGTTGAGTATAGTAACTGCGTGGTGATTGCCTCTTATCCTGTAAGTATCAAATATGACCTTTAAGCATTTTATTACTGGTATCTGGTTAGTGGGTTAAGAACTGAATGATTAGAGATTTGCACTTAAGTTGGGTTTATCTTCAACATGTCTTGATGTTAAGTCTTCACTCACCTGAAATACATGTTATTCAACTTGAGAGAGGTATGTTCTCTATCCCCCTATCAATAACTCAATCAAGCATTTGTAAAGTGCATGAGGGGTGGGGGAGTACCGCCACAGTTCGAAAAGCCAGGTTTTGAGGAGTCTTCTGAAGGTCAGTAGGACTTGGGTCAGTCATAGGCGGATGGGGAGGATGTCCTATGTCTTGGCGGCGAGGTGGGAGAATGATCTGCGGCCGCGGTCACTATTCGGATCCGGGGGACAGTGGCGAGGGCGTGGTCAGCGAAGCGGCGCTGACGGGTGGGGGTGTAGAAGCTGAGTGGGCTGTTGAGGTACGCTGGTCCGGAGTTGTGGAGTGCTTTGTGTACATGGGTGAGGAGCTTGAAGGTTATCCTCTTGTTGATGGGGAGCCAGTGCAGGTCTCTCAGGTGGGGTGTGATGTAGCTGTGGGGGGGGATGTCGAGGATCAGGAGTGCAGAGGCGTTCTGGATTTGTTTTAGCCATTTTAGGAATTTGGCCGCGGCTCCTGTGATGAGGGCGTTTCAGTAGTCCAATCTGCTGCTGACGAGGGCCTGGGTGACTGTCCTTCTTGTTTCGGTGGGGATCCACTAGTAGATCCTGCAGAGCATGCGGAGGGTGTTGAAACAGAAGGAAGAGACAGCATTGACCTGCTTCGTTATGGAGGGGGTCGTGTGAGGATGACCCCTAGGCTGCGTGCGTGGTTGGTGGGCATCGGAGCTGTTCCCAGTGGGGACGGCCACCAGAAGTCGACCCAGGCCGAGGGTGTAGATCCAAGGATGGAGTTCAGCTTCAGTTGGCTGTTTCTCATCAATTCGGCGACGGCCTTCATTCCTTCGTGGAGGTTAGTTTTGGCGGGGAGGGGCTCCTTGATTTACAGACATTTTATATTGTTTATATTGTGTGCACGGTACTTGGGGCTGGGTTTTAACCCGGGGGGTCACCTACCTTCTGCTCTCCCGCCCCGTTCCGCCGCGCTCATCGTGGGCGTTTGCTTGCGGAGGGTGAGGAGGAGCCCACCACTTCCGGGCTCACTGCAAACAGGCAGGTCAGCGCTCTAGCTGCGCTTTGTGTTTTCTTTACTTAAGATCTAGGAGGAGCGAGGTGCGGGGTGGAAAAGAGCTTGCTGGTGGCAGTGCCAGGCTCTATCCGCTTGTGCTGGCAGCTTCTTCAATCCTGCGTTGACTGAGAGCGTTAAGATACTCAAGTGCATTGTGTTTTTTACTGGTGCGAAGGCTTGATTTTCTAAAACATATTCTGTCGATTTACGGACATTTCATATTGTTTATATTGTGTGCACTGTACTTGGGGCTGGGTTTTAGCCCGGGGGTCATCTACCTTCTGCTCTCCGTTCCACTGCGCTCATCGTGGGCGTTTGCTTGCGGAGGGTGAGGAGGAGCCCACCACTTCCGGGCTCACCGCAGACAGGCAGGTCAGCGCTCTAGCTGCCACTACCCCCTGTATAAATGTGTGTTGGTTGGAGGAAGCGCAGCGGACGAGTGCAGCGGGAGCGCCGACATCGCGCTGAAGTTGCGCCAAAGTTAAGCCCGTCTGCGCCCATCCACGGGCGTTCAGGGCACAGGGCCATACTCTCTGGCCACATTCCTCTGGCCCCTAAAAGCTATGATAGACATGAACTATGGGCACTACGTTCTGTGGTAGCGGATTGCTGTAGGCATACTTTAGAGGTTACCTCATTTAGCAAATGTCCCCATTGTTCTTTTAAAGCTAGGAGAGAACTGGTGTGTAAATCAGGAGCAAGAAGCTATCAGGGGGGTCTACTGAACTGCAGAGCACTGCCTAAACACGGCTTGCAGATTTGAGATCTTCTCTTGGAAGAGAAGATGGACATACTTTTCCTGACAAAAACCTGGCTTGGTGTGGACTCGGACCCAGAGGTTATTGAAGCATTACCTCCTGGCTATAGTATGACTAGAGTGGATAGACCTACAGGGAAAGGTGGGGGAATTGCAATAATTACCCCTTTTGTGTGCTCGCTTGAACCTCTGACAATTGAGAATTGTGAGGCTGGTAGTTTTGGGCTACAAACCGGCCCCCAGGGTCTTATATCTGGCATTCTTCTTTATAGACCTCCAGGGAGTGTTGGTAACTTTAGGCAGAGTCTGCAAGATTGTGTGGCACACATGGCACTTAGGCGTAGTAAGATTATGTTATTAGGAGATCTGAACATTCATTTTGAGGATGTCCAACTTAAAGAGGCTGTGGAGATTAAGCAAGACCTACAGGACATCCAATTAGAATTGAAAAATCTTACCCCCACCCACACGCACGGTCATTTATTGGATCCGGTGTTGGCCAGTTGGGAGGGTATAACAACGAAAGCCACACGCCCGGTTCCCTGGACGGACCATTCTCTGGTTCCGTTTGAAATCGGTGTCGCTGTGGCAGAAGACTTGTTGAGGGGGGGTGAAACCGGCTATCCCTACCGGAAGTGGAAGAATTTTTCCTGGTCCACATTTAATGAGATGTTACGTGAAGGGGGGATGCTGGGAGAAACAGATAGTGAAAGCTATAATAAAAATCTAGAGGATCGTATCCTTATAGTCCTGAATATGGTGGCACCGCTGTATACCGGTAAGAAAGGGAATAGAGTTAGAAAGTCGGCCCCTTGGTATACGACAGACTTGCAGGCCCTTAGGTCTGAATGTAAGAAGCTTGAAAGGAGCTGGCGCAGGGACTTTTCTACCCAGAAGAAAAATGAGTATAGGGTTGCCCAGAGGGGCTATTAGATGAAGGTGAGGGAAGCAAAGGCCTCACACTATAAAACTAGAATTAGTGAGGCGGAATGCTCCGCAAGAGAACATTTTAAGATCTATAAAGAGATCTCTGTGGTTTCCAGCTCCAATGCCCCGGAGTCTGACTCTATCATGGAATGTAATAGAGTGGCAGAATTCTTTGCTAGCAAGGTTAGAAACATATAGAGATCCTTCTCCAGCTGCCCGGCAAGGGGTGAGACTTTTGTTGAAACGAGGGAGGCTAGGCACTCTGATCAGAGATTAGAGTGCTTTACAGTACCCACATCGAAGGAGCTTTGTAGGATATGTCACAGTGTTAAGTCGGGATCACCAAGAGACCCAGCCCCCCTAGGGTTGTGGGTGAAAGTCTTGAGGTTTTAGAGCCATATTTGAGACATGTCCTTGAAGTCTCCTTTAGCTCCCAGACTCTTCCGCTTAACTGGAAGAAGGCGATAGTTCTGCCAATCAGGAAGAAGGCCAATATCAGTCATTCAGTGCTTGACAACCTGAGTCCGATTTCCTTGCTGCCATACACCGCTAAAGTAGCAGAAAAGATAGCTAACATACAACTGATGGCTTACCTGGAGGAGGCTAAACTCCTACACCCTTCCGAATCAGGGTTTCGGGCAGGATATTCGACCAAAACTGCCTTATTGCGGGCTACAGAGACCCTGAGGCAGGGCGCAGATGCAGGGCACACCATGGCACTGGTCATGCTTGACCTTAGTGCAGCGTTCGACACTGTAGCACACATCACCTTGCTAGAGTGTCTGAACAAAGGTGGTGTGGTTGGTCAGGCGCTGGGCTGGCTGAAATCCTTCCTGACCGGCAGAAGCTTCCAGGTCCAGAGAGGCTCTTTTCAATCAGGTGAAATAGCACTGGATCAGGGGGTGCCTCAGGGCTCGGCCCTGAGTCACACCCTATTTAATTTGTACATGGCCCCCTTAGCAGAAGTGGTGCAATCATTTGGCGTAGAGATAGTATCCTACGCCGACGATACTCAACTGCTGATCACCCTTTCCCAAGTACCGTCAGGTGGAGCAGACAACTTTAGAGCTTGTATGCAGGCATTAGCTGTATGGATGGATAATCATTGCCTGAAGCTGAATGGTTCAAAAACGGAGGTACTGGTGGTAGGTGGTGATAAACGGAAATGAGCTGGCAATTGGTGCACCTATTCTGTGCATCAAAGCCAAGAATCTAGGGATTTGGGTAGACCCTACTCTTTCCTATGAGTCGCATATTAGGCGGGTGGTCGGAATGTGTTTTGGGGTACTCAAGATCTTAACTAAAACCCTGGATCTGCTCCCCCTTGAGGCAAGACGCACGATGACCCAGGCCTTGATCACCTCCCGGGTTGATTACGGGAATATCCTCTTTCTTGGAGCATCCTGTAAAAGCATAGGGTGTCTTCAGGTACTACAAAATGCGGCAGCGCGGCTTGTGCTCAGACTCCCCAGAAGAGCGGCATCCAGTGCAGCTCTGGCGGCCCTCCACTGGCTGCCTGTTAAAAAAAGAATACTGTTTAAAGCCCTCTTGACTTGTCATCGGATCTTGTGGCAGAAGGCTCCCCCATATCTGGCTGACTTGATCACCAGATATGAGCCAGTGCGAGCACTGCGGTCCTGTGGAATGGGCACTTTGGTGACCCATCGATTTAAGAGGGCAAAAATGGGAGGTCGCTCTTTTAGAGTGATTGCTGCCATAAGTTGGAATAAACTTCCACTTAAACTGCGTCTTGGGAAAACCGAAAGGAAGTTTCGCTGTCTGTTAAAAACTCACTTTTTTACATGCTAGTTGGGTTCTGGTATCTGCTGCTGGTTAGGTTAGCTCTTATGTCTTTTTTGGCCCCACAGTCCTACAGCGCAGGGACACGCCGGGATGGCGCAGCCATAGCGCTCTATAAACTTCTTTATTATTATTATAATATTATTATTATCAGCTGGCTGTCATCGGGGTAAGAGATGATGTTGAGGTAATGCAGTTGGGCGACGTGGGTGAACAGTACCTAAAAACCTATGCCAGCCTAAACTATATGTTTAAATATTCAGTTTTTCTAGGATAGATCTCCAGGGGAAGGGGGAATAATGGGACAAAATAAAAAAAAGAACAAAAAAAACACTCCATGGATGTGGCTCTCAGAAGAGGCTATTCTTCCTTTGTAGAAGGTTGTTTTTATGATTTTGGAAAATGTTGACCTTTAATGACTGACACCTATAAATGTTATAATTAATAATTAATATGACTGTAATGCAATTCTCTTTACTCTTTTCTATAATGTAAAATTGATACTGGAAACTGGAAAGAGCCTGGCGGAAGGATTACAATTCCAACTCCCGGAGCCGATATACACAGGCACTCGCTAGCTATAAGCAGGCGATAATAGCTAGGAAGTCCGAGTTCTTTGAGTAGAGGATTGCAATTGCCACAAATCCCCACAAAGAAATTTTCCAAGTCCTCACGGAGCTTAGGAAAAATAAGGAACAGACTACGGAGTTCATCCAGGAGGACTGCCAAAAATGTCAGGACTTCTTTATTAACAAGATTATAGATCTTGTTGCTGAAATTACTGCGACCCCCAAGTTTGACTGCCGGTGGCATGTCATGCCAGCTAGAATGCCAGTGACAACCCCATTAACTGCCTTACCCTTGATTACAAAGGAGAGGCTGTCTTTTTATTATGGGGCGGGTTAAGTCGGGCTCCAGGGCTGATCCATGCCCACCTGAAGTGTTCAAACTGGCACTCCCTGGTATAGAGGAAGATGTTCCGAGCCTCCTAAATTCATCCTTACAGATAGGACAAGTGTCTTCCTCTTTCAAGGAAGCCCGGCTGATTCCCCTGCTGAAAAAAACGGGGGTGGACGTGAATTGTCTGAAAAATTTCAGGCCAATCTCCCAGGTACCATTCCTGGCGAAGGTGTTGGAGCAACACGTACTTACCACTCTGTCGGAACACCTGGAAAGTAACGTCCTGCTAGAGCCGAATCAGGCGGGTTTTCGTGCGAATCACAGCACGGAGCTCGTCATGCTGTTGATTGTAGATGAACTGAGGAACAGAGCAGACAAGAAAACACCGGGTGCCATGGTGCTGCTGGACCTCTCCGCGGCATTTGACACCGTTTGTCATAAACAACTATTGTCGCGGATGAGGGAGTTCGGCATTCAGGGCACAGCACTTGCATGGTTCACCTCCGTTCTCCAAGGGAGGATGCAGAGAGTGCAACTTGGTGACCTGTTTTCCACCACAACATCGATCACCTGCGGAGTACTGCAAGGGTCTGCACTGTCACCCCTTCTGTTCAACATCTATTTACAGCCTCTGATCGTAATGCTCAACCAAATGGACTGCCAGGTGTACAATTACGCGGATGACACCCAGGTCATCATCCAATTGGATGATGGCCAGGAGGCCTTCGCAAGATTGCAAAATATCCTGAGATGCACAGCCAACTGGATGTCCAGGAATTCTTTAGAGATCAATCCGGATAAGACCGATGTGTTGCCAATTACCATCGCTGGCAACCCATGGAATAATCAATTTTGGCCTAGGGAGCTGGGTACACCCCCGGAACCGGCGGCGGTTGTCAAAAGCCTGGGCATCCATGTGGATGGTAAGCTGTCCATGAAAAAATAAGTTATGGGTGTTGTGGGCACCTGTGTCGGCCTCCTTCGACAACTTAGGAAAGTCTCCTTGTTGCTGTCCTTTTCCACCTTGAGGAGTGCGGTCTCTGCTATGATTTTAGCCAGGCTGGACTATGGCAACTCGTACATAGGACTACCGCAAAAACTTCTTAACAAGATGCAGGTTGTCATGAATGACGCTGCTAGACTCATTTTTAAAAAGCCAAGGAACACGCATGCATCCCCCCTCATGCGTGAACTGCATTGGCTGCCAGTCAAGCAGAGGTTAACGTTCAAAGGGTTGTGTATTGTTCATAAAGCCCTATATGGTAGGGCACCAAGCTATATGAAATCACGCCTGACTCTCTACAGGCCAGGGAGGGCGTTAAGATCTGCAGAAGCTACCCTCCTTATCCAACCACGTTGTAGACTGGCTACCGTGGGAGGTCGTGCCTTTTCCCATACACTTCCAGCTCTCTGGAACAAACTGCCATTGGAACTGCGGAAAGAAACCAAGCTGCTGCCCTTCCGAAAGAAATTAAAAACAGTGCTCTTTCAGCAAGCGTGGGGTTGCCTCTAATCAGCTGTATCTTTCTTAATCGCTTAAGTGGATCCTTACAAAGCGCTTAGAGACCCTTGGGTTGTAATGCGCTATATAAATTAAATAAATAAATAAATAAATAAAAATTCAGTCTTCAATCAGAACTTCAAATTACCTTTGTTACAATTGCTTTTCCACAAATATCATGGGCCTTTCTCAAATTATTCTGAAGTACTATTCTTATATATGCTGTAAGAAACAAAATGTTATTACACACTAACACGTCATTATCAGGAAACCTTATTAAGAATTGTTTCTACTTTTGAACTCACTATAATCCTTTCAAAAGATCCTATAATTAAAGTCCATAGAATATCAAATAAATGTTCACTCTTATCTTTTTGTAGAGTTGTTTGTTATGCTAATGAAGTTCTTTCACTCCTATTATATTTCTTTTGCAGATAAATGTCCAAAGTTTCAGAAAATACGATTCTCTTTCCACTTCAGAAAATCAAAGGTAAAATGAAAACTTTACTTGTTTGTTTATTTTAAATGCACACTTTCATTTTCCCATGCCTTTAAATCTGAAAGATCTTACTTGTGTATTATTCTTTTTTCCGATCTTGATGAGAATTTTAGTTTGCCTGCTAAGTAGGAGTAGATGTTAAGGCGTTTACTTTTTTAGGAACCTTTGGTTTTATTAGTCAATCCTTAGCAAAATGTCCAGATCGGGCACAATATAAACATACATTTAATTTCCGGCTTCTCTCCTTTTCCTCTGTAGTTAAAGGCCCTCTAACAGTCCCTATTTGCATTGACTCTGGTTCTGATGACTTAATTTCTGTCTCTTTCTTTTCATGTTTTATTTCCGAGAATCTAGCTTCTAATCTTGATTTATCCTTTTTATGCTCTCCTAAACGATGGTCCAAATTAACCACTGCAATCCCCTATAAAATAAAGAAGTATGTTTCTCCTATGACCACTGATTTTCAGTCAACAAACTATTAAATGTGGTAACATATATTAACAAACCTTTGTTTCCTTGCTTAAAATTCAGCAACTTGTTATCACTTGCTTGAACATAAGTATGTTTTGCAAACAATTTTGTCATAGTTAACTTAAATAAAGGCCAATTATACAAAATAGGTTTGTTTCTATCAATGTAAGGAATGGACCAATTGGCAGCGGTGCCCCCCAAATAAGAAATCACAAAAGCTAACTTGGTTGCATCTGGCAGAAATGATTGTGGTTTACAAATGAAATGCAACTGTCATTGTCTAATTAAAATAATAAATGTTGCACTATCTCCCAAAAATCGTTCTGGTGCAGATAATGGCACAACATTAGGGACTGCAACTGTGACTTGTACAGGCGATGAGGCAGTATCTGGCGTTATGAAAGTATGAGATGTCTTAGACCTTGTTCCAGTTTCTAATGAAGTTTTAAAAGCCTTGGGAAAGGGACTATCCCATAATCTCTCTCTTGGTTTATAACAAATCACCTCCTGACGCAATTTTAGATTTGCTTGTTTTAAACTTTCAATTTATAACTACATATGATTTACTAATGCCGTAATAGAATTTTCTGTTTCTGTATCCTCACTAAGTACATGCACCATGGCTTATCTGTCAATTCTATCACTTTCTTGGTCCATATCTCTCAAGGACAACCTTCTTTTTTGTGAAGGCTTGTGTTTCTGTTAAGTCTTCACTCACCTGAAATCCAGGTTATTCAATTTGAGAGATGTATATTATCTATCCCCCTAAAAACATATGCCAGCCTAAACTGTATGTTTAAATATTCAGTTTGGCTAGGATACATCTCCAGGGAGAGGAGGAAAAATGGGCCAAAATAAAAAAAAGAACGGAAGAAACACTACAAGGTTGTGGCTCCGAGAAGAGGCTACTGTAATGCAATTCTCCTTACTTTTTTCTGCGATGTAAAATGTAGTCCCCATTCAGTACTTCAAATTACATTTGCTACAATTGCCTTTCTACAAATATCTTGGGCCTTTCACCAATTATTCTGAGGTACTATTCTTAAGGAACAAAATGTTATTACACATTAACACGTCATTATCAAGAAAGCTTATTAAGATTTTAATCTACTCTTTAACTCAGTATAATCCTTTCAAAAGATACTATAATTAAAGTCCACACTATATCAAATAATTGTTCACGCTTGTCTTTTTGTAGAGTTATTTGTTATGCTAATGAAATTCTTTCACTCTTATTATATTTCTTTTGCAGATAAATGTTCGATTCTCTTTCCACTTCAGAAAATCGAAGATAAAATTAAACCTTTAGCTTTACTTGTTTGTTTATTTTAACTGCGTGCTTTCATTTCTTTATGCCTTTAACCGAAAAGATCTTTCTTGTGTATTATTCTTTTCTTTTGTTTTTGCAGGGCGGAAGATGTCCGGAAATGGAAGCAGAGCAAGAGCGGAAATTCTCACACGTCAACACGTTGCTGCAAGAACCAAAAGACTCGGAAACCAAGCAGGAGACCGAAGAGACGCTCACGAGGATGACGTATTGCTAGGGAAACCTGGAACTCTTCAGAAGACGCGTCGGCGAGGATTCATGCTGGAAAGTCAGGTAAGTGAAAACACTCCAACGAACACAAGTGCATTTCATGAGACTGCAGGTCTTATATAGGCAGAGAGTTTCGTTGGGTTCCAACGTGAGAGGGATATAATGACTCAGCACTAAGAAGTTCAACGTGCTGAAAGAAACGTGTCAATGATGCTTCTAACGTGATGAATATTTTAATAAGGCAGCGAGCTTCTATACGTGCAAACTGCCTTTTAACTTGTTTTATTCTGCGCTTAGCTCAAATTTGTGAGTATCTATTATGTATAAAAGGAACACAAGCATATCCCTGCTATAGTAACATGAAGGGGCATTTACACTTGAGTTTAAACATTTTACACCATGCTTCAGCAATCACTATATAATAAAGAGAACTAGACTTGGCATAGGTAGCGTACAGCAAAGAGAGCAAACACATTCCTCAGTTGACAATTCGTACATGGTATGAGGTTGGACTACATTGATGGTACAAGCCCTAACACTTGAACTATGAAAAATGGTTATTGTTCTCTTTTGGAATTCTGGGCTGAAATATTGGCAGCTCAGTGAACTTTGGGGCTGTTGTCATAATAATAGGCTGTTTGTGCCTAACAAAATGAATGTGTCCTCGTGATGTAACACAACTTGTGCTCGTGTAAAGCGCACGTATACCCGATGCTTTTTGGTCAAGATCGTGCTATATGAAACTCCGTTAAAAAAAAGAACTGACTAGTAGCCTAGTGGCATGGCATATACTGTCCTCCATTGGTAACTATATAGGCCAACGTCAATGTCCACACTGAGATTTTTGAGCCAGTGCTTACCCTGGTAAAAGTAAGACTACAAATCTCAGAATGCAATGCACAGGTGGCAGCAAACCCGGGATTAGTTGAAGGTGTTCCACAACTTGGACCACTCGTGAACTGTGGTGAAGTGTGCTTTCTGCCTTGCACGGGCTCAAATTCCGGTCAGGATTACTCCCATAGCAGTACCATGCACACGTTTGTCGATAACTTCTATTCACAGCGTCAAGAAGAAGTTAATTCTCTTTTGTATGCCTAACTTTATTAACGTCTTGCCATAGTCAGTCTCTGATTGGTGCAGGTTTGAGCATCATGAACTATAAGCTCCCTGACGTGGAAATCTTTTAATTGTTGTGATCAGCCTCTATTAAATGGATAGAATGGTAAATGATAACTATTTCAGGTGCCTCAGTGAAAAAAAAACAAGCGTTGGCAAAACGACTAGGTCTGGCCTTAGAAGATGGTGTAAATTACTATTTTTGTTGTTTCCTGTTTTGAAAACGAGGCACACTTGACGCCTCAGTGGTATTTAATCACAAGGCTCTATTGGGCTTTTGTGTACATAGTTCTGTGAGTGTATGGCTACCGTAACGGTCTGGTCTGAGCCTTTCATTGAGGTTGTTTGCAGGGCTGACTGTGGTGATCGTGTTTCCTGATAGTAAATTAGAGTAACATGGAAGGGTTCAGCAGTAGAGGGTGTGCCTCTCTAGCCTGGATGACAGGGGGAGAGAGTGATGGTAGTAAAAGGGAGGGGGGGTCATTTTTCAATTCTCGCCTGGGGTGGCAAAACACCTAGAAACGGCCCTGGTCCTTGCTGACCTCACACTCGGGCACACTATCCAGATGGGCAGCCACAACGTTACTTATAAAGTAATGGTCTCGTTTTGCCTGTTGGTATTGTTCATAGACCCACCAAAAGCAACGATGCAACAGCATTTCTCTGGAGTAGCTTTAGCGGTTTCTTAATCTCCACTACATTTTCGCAAACATCTGCAGAAAATATTTTAAAACCCAGATGATATTATGATCACCCTATGATTTTACTCTCTATTAAACAATTTAGAGCAAGCAAGGGTAAGGCACATTCGACTTTTGACAGATCCCAAATTATTTATTTTGTATCATACAACACACAGGCAACAAACAGTTTTCTTCAATACCAATCTTAAAATCAGCTTTAAATATTTATTAATGCATTCTTGGGCGGGATTATAATTTAGTCCACAAGCTGAGTAAGGCCTACATAGACGAAGTCAGTTGCTCAAATATTATATTTATGGAGAATACAGAATAAAAAAGATCATGTTAGGCAACACTGAGGGCTTACCTGAGGTGGTGAGTGTTATGAAAATCATAGTGTGCTTCTTGTACAGTAAGGCAGTGGGCCTTTAAACTTTACACTCCTTGCATGTTGGGAATCCTCGTTATTTAGGTTGCTATTTCCTTTCAGTGGCTAGGGACACCTAGAAGGGAGCTCCATGACTTGCATGGAGAATCGTCAGGGAAAGAGAGTCAATTGGCTAAAGTGTTTGCATCAGGAAAAATATGCCAATCTTGATTTCTTTTTTACATACCTTGGCAATTACATGTTTTGAAGAAAGGGGTATTGCCCAGCCTAATAATGCAGTCTTTCCAACATGGTGGCCTTTTCATGGATTTATGCAAAAGGTTCGGAATTCTCTAGATTAAGTAAATTATTTTCCTGTGATGTCAGTTCCATATATCAAGAAGGCATTATCGAGTGATTTATGCATTGCCACACATTCGTCTCATTCTTAAATTACATTTTTCTGCCCTTTGCTTCTATTATTTTTTCCCGATATTTGCTCTTTGAAGTGAAATTTCTTTATGGATTTCTTTCTAGAAAGACCTTGCTTGGCACCTTGGCACTTATACATTCCATTAGGCCACATAGAGAATCGATTGTGTGCTTATCTTCCTCTGTATAAATCTTCATCTTTAGTAAAGAACTACAAGTTTGCCAAAGAGCCTTTTTGCAATTTGTGGGTTTAGCCTTCTTTCTAGGACTTTCTTCAGGAGACACCTGTCATGTATATTATTAGGCGCAGGGTGGCAACATAACTACTGCGAGGAATCACCCTTTCCTCTTGCAATCAAGACAGAAATGCGACAGGCCTTTACAATATCCAGCCTTGAGAGAACTTCAAAAATAGAAATACCTGATAGAAAGAGTTACTACCACTTAAGGAATTTACACTCAGGGCAGGAGAGGAAAGCTTGAGAAAAAATCGAATGTATCAAGAACGATAGATAGATAGTTAGATAGATAGATAGATAGATAGATAGATAGATAGATAGATAGATAGATAGATAGATAGATAGGCAATCGGGATAAAACAGATACAACTCATAGTTTAATCAATTGATATATGTAGCAGCATTCAACGCTATAGAAGAACCGGTTCCACTAAAGTGCAAATTGTGATGACGACCACATGAGAATAAATGGGCCATCAAAATAGGAGAAAATAACAGCCTGATCCATAAACAGAAGTTTTGTGGACTACCAAAATCTCTGCATAGAGAAAATGTTTAGCAGATATGTTATTATTGCTAAACTGCACCAAGCAGAACCCTCAAACTGCATCTCTACAGCATGTCCAATGGCAGCAACATAATTTTCTTCACTGTTTGGATGGAATGCCAAAGTGGCATGTTAATAGAATTTCATTTGGCTGGGGTCTACTAACCAACTTCAATGCAGGGCAAGCTTCGGCAACCTCATTCAATTAAAGCTTGTTCCAACACAAAGGCAATAAACTCTAGGAAGTTATACTATGGCCGATCTAAAGGTGCCGTAAAAATATATAATGCAGATTCCTATGGGGATCCTTTTTGACTAAAATATGCACAGTTGTCTTGTCGTGATTGGCATGGCCGTGTTAGCGATTAGCTGAAACTACACGTTTTTCTCTTTAACTTGGCTATACATGAAAACGCCACTTTGAATGTTGCGGCGGCCATCTTAGCCCATAAGCGGCCTCGTGGCCGGCGTGCCCTTTAGTCCTTTGTCCGTACCACTGACCACTTCAGTCTGCCCAGCAACAGGCTATTTTTAGTATTGGTCAGCTCGCACATGCACAGTCCCCACTGACCAGTTACCCTTCAGGAATGTGCGCCAAACTGACCAGCGGAGTTGTGCCCCCTCCAATGAGTTGGCTGTGTTCCAAAACATGACCATATATCTACATAAATGTGTTGCAACTTGTACCGCCTATCTTTTATTACCTCAAAACTGTATATAAGACTGGGTCACACCGGTGTTCGGTGTGATACCTCTTGCATTACCGAAGGGTGCTGTATGAGTGTACCACCACCCCATGGGGTCTTAGTAAACTTGTTCTTTGACTTTTACAGTTTCCGTGCCAACAGTTCTTGAGTGTAAGTGGGTTATCTTCGGAGCATGTAGGCCTTGGGAACCCTGATTACTTCAAATTGGCGACCACGAAGGGACTCATCGGCGACTCGGATGCCCGAAGGAGAGGTCGTGACGAAGGCTTGGAAACTCGCCATGGACGCGCGCTGCCACTGAGTGACCCGAGTCTTGGCACCCACGGTGTTTCTTCCTTTCCTTCTGATCTGACCTTCCAGGTGGCGCCGGTCTCCGACTGAGTTTTCGATCGTCTGCGTTGCTGGGAAAGTGCCGTTTGGCTGATTTGATCACAAGACCTTGGCAGTTGGAATCTGGACATTTGAGATTTTGGGTAAGATTTGTGTTCGGCAAGGTAGTCTTCGGACACTTGCTGAAGTTCTAAGATTTGTGTTCGGCAAGGTAGTCTTCGGACGCTTGCTGAAGTTCTATGATTTGTGATCGGTAAGGTAGTCCTCGGACGCTTGCCGGAGTCCTATGACCTATGACTTTGATTTGAGTTAGCTAACATTTGTGAATTTGTGAACTTTGAATGTATATGTGTAGTGCACTTCACATAGGCAGGCATGTAGAGATGTTTCTCTAACTTTGTTTTTTTCCTTCTGAGCGGCACATTTGTGTGAAGTACTGTAAGTGCCATTTTATATACGGTGTCACGCTTTCGTGATACTTTTTGAACATGCCTGTTTTCAGCACTCTCCGAGGGATGTGCTGTCTTGGAAATGGTACCACAATTAGGTTGGCGGAAGCGCAGCCGGCTCCTCCAGAAGGAACACCGAACAGGGAGATGTATATTAAATTTGGCCTTCCCCCTATGATGTACAGCAAATTATGGCATAAGTACACGAAAACTGATCCTGAATTGCAATGGCCTCTACATGGGTCGTTCGATTTACATAAAGTACAGTTTGTGGAGCAATGTTTGTTTCAACGCAGGTCTAGACAAAACATGTTTGATTGTGTGCGAATGTGGGAGAAAGCGGTGCATGAACGAATGAAGCGTGAGGTTGCCTTGGCGGACAAAGAGCAGCGCAAGGCTGCTCGGGATAAGGCTTTACAGCTTGAAGAAAAAGAGGCTCAGGAGAAAAGAGAGAGGGAGGAACGGGAACGTAAATTGCAAATGACTGGTCAATTTCCTATTCGCCGACCGCTTTATCCTGTCCTTAATAATGAAATTGATGATTTTTCATTGCTAGATCGGTCACCGCCTCCGTACGTTTCGCCAACGGCTCCAGCTGAAGATTCGGGTGATGATGGGCAGGATAAGTCGGAAAAGAAGGGTATATCTGCTCTCAGGTTTACTACGGAGAGGTCCGCACATTTACGTAGTTGGGCTCGTAAAGTGAATAAGACTTGTGTTTCTCAGGCTGAGGTAGTTGCGGAGAGGAGTAGGTGGACGGATCTTGAATTATTGTATTTTCTGTCTACTTTGGCGGATGAAGTTGTTACCGCGTATCGTCAACTTTCAGATACGTTAGAACCTAAAGCTTTGTCAGTGCATCGTGAGAATTTGGATAAAGGTTTATTTGATCTTGCAGATGTTGACGGCCTATTCAAGCAACTGATCCAGCTGCGAGATGAGACAACCAGATTGCGGGAGGAGCGGAAAAGGAAGCAAAAGGAGTCCGAATCGGAGAATAGCAAGCAGATTAAGGAGTGTTCTCTCCGGGGTTCAGATAAGAGTTCTGCATTGCATGTTATGCCTATGCGTGAAGCCGCGCCCTTGTATGTTCCACCTAAAGGGGAAGGTACAGATGATAATAAATTGTCAAAGGATGCGAAAGGATATTTTGTATATAACTGGGTATATACGCCTTGGAATAGAGCAGATGTTATGGCATTGAAAAATTCTCTACCTGATCTTCGAAAAAATCCGGCGGCATTCTATGAAGGGGTGGAAGGGGCTATTTCGTCTTGTGTGATGACTCTTGTTGACATAGATTTGTTTTTTGGGTTAATTCTTCCACCCGATATTTGGAGGCAAATTCGTAAAAATAATGATGAAACAATACTTGGGGGGACATGGAAAGAAATAAATGCTGCCGATTTAGATAGGGAACCGGCATGTAAACCTTGTCAGTTGATTTTAGACCTTCCGGCGGCTATTTTGATTAAATTAAAAACGCTTGTTCCTTCTAAAAAGATCGATTGGACTATGCTAGCTTCGTGCAAACAAAAGCCTGATGAAACGGTTTCAGATTTCTTTACACGCTTCGAGGAGGCATTCCATGATTACAGTGGTCAATCTTTAACAGACGATACGGGTCGGCATTTGTTCGTAGATAAGTATGTGGCTAATCTCCTAACGGAGATTGCAAAACGATTGAAATCGAGTGAAAGTTCCTGGGCCACGGTGACCCCTGCGTCTTTGTTATCTATGGCTCAGTATTATGAGCGGCAGGAGTTGGAGGCTAAAGAAAGTGTTGACAAAAAGGCGAAGGAGTTGAGAACGAAGGTGATGTTGGCGCAGGTTCGGGGAACACAGGGCAGAGGGAATGATAGAGGCAGACGGGGTGGGGGGAATACGTCGTATGGTCGTACGGATATAGCGGAGGATCAGTGTGCCTACTGCAAGGAGTTTGGGCATTGGGCTGAAGATTGTCCGGTACTTCGTGAGCAGCGTAGCCAGCGTGGTCGAGGAGGTGGTAGGTCGAGAGGAGGTTATACGGGAGCGAGAGGTGGCGGAAGTGATCGTGGAAGGGTTGAGGACAGGGGCCGTGGCCAGGATGAACGAAACACGTTTGATAGACGGAATCAATATCAGATTTCGGAGGGTGAGAATGTGGAGCACCAGGATTATGTGCATGCATAGGACTGCGTAGGATGGGGTAAGGAATCAGTTGAAGTGCCGGTAGATCAGCAGGGTCCATACATAACAGCGGGTATTCTGGGTTCTACTGATCATTTTTTAGTCGACACAGGAGCTACTCATAGCGCTTTGTCGGAAAAACTTGGTTCCGAGGGCTCCCCTGTCTGGCGAAATGATAACATGAGTAGGGTTCGATGGTACACCCTCCCCTAGCCCATTGTCAAAGCCCCTTGCACTATGTCTTGATAAATTTTTCAGTTTTGGTCAATTTTTGTTATCGCCCCATACACCAGACAATATCCTGGGCATTGATTTGCTTAAATATTTTCGAGCAACGATACGGTGCGCTCCTGAGGGAGTGCGGGTTATCCTGAATGACAATTATCCTGACTCGGATAGGTTTTGCACCATCTTAGACATTCCAGCCTTGGCCTCTCTCCCGCACACGTTATGGGCGACCTCAGATACGGATGTGGGAGAGATGCGTATTCCACCTATTCACATTACTGTTAAGGAGGGGGTCTCTCTACCACGAGTGCCCCAGTATAAGATTTCGAGAGAAGGTGAAATTGCCTTGACGCATATTGTTCAGGATTTGATTATTGCAGGAGTGGTGGGAGAAGTTCCTTATAATGTCTGTAACAGCCCGATTCTTCCGATCCTTAAGAGAGATACTGACGACAAAGTCTATCGGTTTATTATTGACTTGAGAGAGATTAACAAAATTGTCATTCCCCAATACCCGGTGGTGTCCGATATTACGACCTTGCTTACATTGGTACCACCAACGGCCACAACCTTTAGTGTTATTGATTTGAAAAACGCGTTCTTTTCCATCCCTGTCCATCCTGATAGCAGATATTTGTTTGGCTTCACGTTAAATAATAAATCGTATAGATTTTGTCGTGTTCCCCAAGGTTATACTGAGAGCCCGAGCATCTACAGCCAGGCTTTGAAACGACAGCTTGATTCCTTTGAGTTGCAGACTGGCGTTGTCCTCATCCAGTACGTGGATGACCTTCTGCTCGCTGCAGACTCCTATGCACAATGTGAAGAAAGTACAATTGCGTTGCTTTCCTTTTTGGCACAGAACAATCATAAGGTTTCGAAGAAAAAGCTCCAATACTGTAGACCTCAGGTGACCTACCTCGGTCATCTGTTGTCTAAGGAGGGGCGTGCATTAACATCTGATCGAATTCAAGCAATTTTAGACACACCAGTCCCCCGCACGCAGAGAGATGTACGTGCCTTCATAGGGTTGACGTCCTTTTGTAGACAGTGGATCATGGGTTTTTCACACATCATAAAACCTTTGCTAACATTATTGTCCAAAGCTACACCAATGCCCCTTGAATGGACAGATGAATGTCAGAAGGCTTTTGAACAGTTGAGACAGGCCCTTTGTTCCGCACCCGTGTTAGGCACACCAGACTACACGAAACTTTTCACATTGTACGTACACGAGAACGATGGGTGCGCGTTGTCAGTGTTAGTACAAGTACACGGGGACAAGCAGAGACCATGTGCATACTTCTCTGCTATTCTTGATCCTGTAGCACGAGGGTTGCCTGGGTGTTTTCGAGCGGTAGCAGCAACAGCAGTAGCCATACGGCAGAGTGAGGGAATAGTGTTATCACATAAACTGCTGGTGTTAGTTCCTCACGCAGTAGATGCTCTGCTAAATCAAACAAAGACCCAATACCTTACGAGTGCGCGACTAACAGGATATGAGCTGACACTTTTCGCGCCACATATTACACTGAAAAGATGCGCTACTCTGAACCCCGCCACTTTATTGCCCTACCCGGTCGAGGAGGGTCAGGAAGAAAAACATCATGACTGTGTTTTCCTGACCGAGGAACAGACAAAGGGTCGTGTTGACTTACAGGATATGCCACTTCCAGATGTGGATGGGGAACTGTGGGTTGATGGATCGTGTTTAAGGCTGCCAGATGGTACGACTTCCGCAGCCTATGCGATCACGACACTTAAGACAGTGGTAGAAACAGCTAGGATACCACAGAAATCGGCTCAGGCAGCAGAGCTGATAGCCTTAACAAGAGCCTGCGAATTGAGTGCTGGCCTATGTGTGAACATATACACAGACAGCCGGTACGCCTTTGGAGTAGCACATGACTTCGGGCTACTCTGGAGAGAGCGTGGGTTTTTGACATCTGATGGGGAACATATTATGCACGGAGAACTAGTGCGTGATCTCCTAAACGCGTTGCTTTGCCCAAAGAAAGTAGCGATATAAAATGCAGTGCCCACAAAAAGATTACGGATAAAGTGGGACAAGGAAATGCCTTTGCAGACAGCATAGCGAGACAAACGGCTATGTCCCGGACTAGCTCCCCCATGTATGTGACCCAATCGCAGGCTGAGCGATGGAGTGATGCTAGAGCAGAAATATTGGATATTCAAAAATCGGCTACTGAATCAGAACTTGCGGCATGGGCAACAGATGGGGTATTAGATGACGAGGGTTGTTGGAGAAGCAAAGACATGGAGAAATGGAAATTGCCTGCGGCTTACTTGCAGGCGATGGTCCAGATGACACATGGATTGGCACATGTCGGAGCCCTTGCAATCACTCGACTGTTAACACGAGTTTGGGAACATCCAGAGATTGCTAATACAGCCAAGAGAGTAGTGCAGACCTGCCTGGTATGTTTGCAACACAATCCTGGAAAGAGGACCCATACTCCGAAAGGAGGGTTCGTTCCACCATCTGCACCATTTGAGGTACTCCAAATGGATTACATACAACTCGAGCGCTGCAACAACCTGAAGTACGTCCTAGTGGTGGTATGTGCCTTTAGCAAATGGGTTGAGGCCTTCCCCACGAAAGACAACACAGCCCTGACAACAGCTAAGGTGTTGCTTAAGGAATTCTTTCCTCGCTTTGGAGTTTGCACATTTTTGTGGAGCGATAATGGGCCTCATTTTGTTGGGAAGATTGTGGAGTATGTACTGAAGGGGTTAGGGATTCAGCAGAAGTTCCACGCTGTGTTCCACCCTCAGTCAGCAGGTCTGGTTGAACGGTACAATGCTACGTTAAAGCTCAAATTGGCCAAGATTGTGGCATCCACGTCGTTGAAGTGGCCTGATGCTTTGCCGTTAGCACTGCTCTCTCTTAGATCAGTACCCCATTCACGAACTGGCCTCACACCATATGAGGTGGTGTTTGGTCGCCCTATGAATATCTGGGGGGTGCCCAAGCCGCGATTAATACATGATGTGCCTTGTGTTATGATGAACGACTATTTGGCACGATTAACAAATGAGTTGTCAGGGAGCGAGAGGCGCTCCCTGACAACTCTACGGGAGAGGGCCATGATCTTCGCCCCGGCGATCATGTGATGATCCGATCGTTTGAGAGAGCGAGCAGTTTGGAGCCAAGATGGAAGGGCCCCGAACAGGTCCTCCTTGCGACCCGGACCGCTGTACGAGTGACCAACAGGAAGCGGTGGGTGCACTCGACACACTGCCGCCGTGTCTCTCCGGATCTGGTGACTCCTGCTGTGCTGACTGATTACAAAGAGATTCTGGAGAAAGAAAAGAGCCCAGCTGTGACATCGACTGAAGTTGAGGGAGCCTTCCCGGACCACGCTGTTGCTGGACGAGAGCACTACAACCTGCGTCCCCGATAAGAAGATTTTTTGGTTTTTTGTACGTGACTGGTTGGTTACCGCTCCAGGTTTGTGAAACGGAAACCGGGAATTCCAAGGGGGGGGGATCAGTTCTGCCAGTGTAGCGACACCCATCTTGGCCCGGAGAAGAAAACAACGGCTACCTTGGAGTTCAGCACCGTATTTTTCTTTTTTTTAGGTATACACGCATGTGTATTTGAGACTTTGTGAACAATTTGAACTATTTGAGACTCTGTAAGAACTTTTCCGAACTATGGCATCACCAGCATCACGTGATAAGCGAATCTTGGGTGCCATTCTTTTTGTTCTGACTATTGTGGTGATAGCTGTAATAGCCTGGGTAGTTGAACTTGTGGTACGTGCACGTGAACATTTGCTGCCGACTACCCCGGCTCCATCTGAACATTTTCACTTTACATTACCCTACCATGAAGAACGACATCGGCAAACTTATCTGAATAATAGTTTTATTCAGATTCTTCATCACACGCATAACATGACCAATACTTCCAACTGTTGGGTGTGTGGGATGTTACCGGGGCACCAGAAGCGAGGGGGCACCCCACTCATTCCACTCCCGTTTTCGCATAATGGATCCTGCAATGCCTGGTACACCCTCCTCTTTACTCTGAGATGGCCAACCAAAGGGGGGGGTGCTTTTTCGTTTGAATAAAATATGCTCCCATGACAAGGATGGGTTTCCACGGGCTGAAGGTACTCGGTTTGAATGGGAAGAGTACAGGCCCGACAATGTATCTGCCCCGCGTGTGTACAGCAATCAAAGAAACATCAATGTATCCAGCTCACATGTCATTAATGTCATTGCTACTAAGGCCGATTTGTGTATTAGAAATAAAGGTTCGATTGCGGTGGGGAAAAGTGAATGCAACACCACACTTACTTTTGATAGCCCGAATGGCATCTCGTTTGTAGCATCTCGAAATACGTATTTCATTTGTGGAACGAAGGGTTATCATCAGCTTCCATTGGGATGGTTGGGCACGTGTTATGTATCGTTTGTGTTACCTCCTGTATTCATTGCCCCACCAATGTATCACAATGACTACGTCTTGTATCATGATTTTGTCCTGAATAGAGTTAAGCGGACTGTTGTTCTGGACGACATAGACCAGACTGATACTGCCTTACAACAGTATGTGGACTTCAATTTGGGACTGTTTTCCTTTGTGGGGGCCGCACTGAACAGCCGGAAAATAAGACGATTAACACGTGTTGTCGAGGCTGTAGCGAATGACACTGCCATTGCCCTAGGAAATATTACTGAGGAACTTCAGATTTCTAGGATAGTTACGCTCCAAAATAGGATGGTGTTGGATGTAGTTCTAGCTGACCGTGGGGGGGCATGCAGAATTATCGGAAGTAGCTGCTGTTTATACATACCTGACAATTCTCCATCTGTTTATGATGCCATATCAAAGCTCCATAAAATAGCTGAAATACACCCGGACAATGGAACTTGGACACTTTCAGGATGGTTCTGGTCAATGCTTACTGCTTGGGGCTGGAAACTGTTAACGATTCTGTGTATAATTGTGGGGGTACTGTTTTTTGTATGTTTATGTATCCAATGTGGCCCAGCCCTATGATCAATGTGTCTATCAGCTTGTATACCATCAAGACGAGCTCTTGCCCATGACAAAATGATGCTTCATAAAGAAGTGACACAAATAATGTTAATAGACATCGAGGACGAACATCCTGATTATGTTCACTATGAGGTAGATTCAGCTAAACGCTAAAAGGGTCGTCTGCCGTAATTGGCATGGCCGCGTTAGCGATTAGCTGAAACTACACGTTTTTCTCTTTAACTTGGCTATACATGAAAACGCCATTTTGAATGTTGCGGCGGCCATCTTAGACCATAAGCGGCCTCGTGGCCGGCGTGCCCTTTAGTCCTTTGTCCGTACCACTGACCACTTCAGTCTGCCCAGCAACAGGCTATTTTTAGTATTGGTCAGCTCGCACATGCGCAGTCCCCACTGACCAGTTACCCTTCAGGAATGTGCGCCAAACTGACCAGCGGAGTTGTGCCCCCTCCAATGAGCTGGCTGTGTTCCAAAACATGACCATATATGTACATAAATGTGTTGCAACTTGTACCGCCTATCTTTTATTACCTCAAAACTGTATATAACACGGGGTCACACCGGTGTTCGGTGTGATACCTCTTGCATTACCGAAGGGTGCTGTCTGAGTGTACCACCACCCCATGGGGTCTTAATAAACTTGTTCTTTGACTTTTACAGTTTCCGTGCCAACAGTTCTTGAGTGTAAGTGGGTTATCTTCGGAGCATGTAGGCCTTGGGAACCCTGATTACTTCAGTCTGAAAATAAAAAAGTCCCGGAACCAAGCATAGTCTGACTAAAATGGATGACTCTTCAATGGGTAAGGTAGTTAAATACTCTCTGATGGGGAGGCTGTCTCATACTCTTGTATCTCTTTCATAATTGGAACATCCTGACGTTCAAGCATTTCCAACACGATTTCCACGGCGCTGACCTTGAACAATGCTGCTACATGCAGCTGAGACATTAGGCTCTCCAATCAGATGTGCGATTAGTGGCCACTAGAGATCTTACCCGTATTGAAAGCTTTGTTAGAAGGGCAGGAACCACTAGGGAAACCATCTCCTTCCTTTAATCCTTACTGCTTACCACACACCACAACCCACAAGCACCGTTTTTGGGAATGCAGGTTGGGGGGAAGACATACCTGGTACACAGTGAGGAAACTTTGGAAAGACATCCCCTAAAAAAATCACTCCATGGCATGCTGGAGGCCCACTATAAATTACTCTACGATTGAAACGTTTACCTTACTATGCTGAGAAAAATGTTCCCCAACACATTGGACCTATGCTGGAGGGGATGTGGGCTCCTAGGCGACTTTCATCATATATAATGGAGTTGTCTTACAATTCCTCCATACTGGTCTGACATCCTGGAATAAAATTAATGAGATACTAGGTTACCCCCTCCCTAACACCCCGGGGTTTGCACTGTTGAGATTGAGGCAGAATACTTTGAGGCACCATAATAGAGGACACAAGACTATAATGTGGCTTTGCTGAGGTACAGCAAAAATTGTGGTTGCTGTGGCATGGAAAAAGATAGAAGCCTCCATACTGACACAATGGCATGCCCGTTGATGGCAAGCCCTGACACTTGAGAGAACGGCAGACATCTTTAGGGATGATTTCAAAAACTTTGAATTCACAAGGGGGCCTTTGGTGTTCTATCTCTCCAGAGGCCTTCCTTTACTTGCCTGCCCTGCACGTGTTAGAACAGTCCACTTTTTCCAGTTCTGGATCCCAGACCTTACTTCCCTAGGGTCCAGAGCAGGGGAACCCCCTTTAAGATAGGTACACCTTAAAAGACTCATCCCAGCCACCACCACTTCTACAAGTTGAGGTACAACCACCAGGTACCCAATTGATTTTTGTTTTATGTTCCTTGTTAATATCAGAGTTTTTGTATTGGAGGAGAGGGATCGGGGGGGCGAAACTGATTGCTCAATAGTTACTAATTAAAAATATCTTTATTGGCGCCTATGTGTTTCTGCTAGCCCCTCACTGAGAGACCCTGTACAAACGTTGAGCTCTATTGTAATTGCTGAAGGGGAAAGTTGTGACTGTAAAGCATGTATTGACCATGTGCAAACCTCAATGAAGAACATTTTGACCACAAAATAAAACTCTCTGATGGCAAATTCTGTAGCTGCTCTAGAGCTTATTTGAGGAATTTCACACATCTAGCTGACAGCTGCAGGTTCTCACCACTCAGACATGCGGAGATAGGCCTGCTGCTTTGTCTTATGCCAAGTTTATGGAACAAAGGTTTCAACCAGTAGCATCTTTTTCAAAACTGGACCCTGCATCAAGAGCAATATTTGAATAAATAATGGTTGCTACAGAATGGGCATGGGGGTGGGAGAGCAGAGGGAGGGGGAAGAGAATGAAAAATGAATTTAAAAAAATCCATTTACCTGGATGCATCTGGTTCCGCCTTTCTTCCGTACTCTCACCGTCTTCATGGCTTCTGTGGAAGCAGGAAGCACCCAGGCTCCCCTGAGCCAATCATAATGCTGCAATGCAGCATTGTGATTAGTCTGAGTGCCATGGTTCAGCACTCAGACAGGTAATGGGACCCTGGGCATGTCCTCTACCTAGGATGTAATACAGCGTGGGTGTTGAAAATGCAAAGTGCGCGTGAATGTTATGCAAAAACAGTAAATCACAAAAGTGATGGGCAGACTGTTTTATGGATCAGAGAAAATTACCCAAAGTATAAATATTAAGGAATTCATTCACACTATGATGATGCCCAAAACTCTCATTCTTCAATGTTGTATAGTAAGATCTTACACTGCTAAAAATTGTTGTAATATCAGCGACTTCGATAATAATGATTAAGGATGTCAATATTAAGGATGGAACATTACAAATAATATTGGAGATAAAGCAAATATTCATATTAGAAGAAACATGATGGCAAGAGAACCCCAACATTGAGGGTTATATATCCATCAGTAAAAGAGGGCATATAAAAAGTAGTGACCACCCACTTATGTATATTTCTATATAGTATATACAGTGCAAGTGTACGTGGTCAAAGACAAAAGTAAAGTCAATGAGTAAGAGGAGAGGAAGTTGTTTTTGGGTGATTAATGCATTATGATGTAGTGTTCTTTAAAGAGGTGAATCTTCAGCTCTTTCAGAAACTTGAGCAGGATTGTGGTGGTCCTGATGGATATGGGCATGCTGTTCCAGATCCTAGGGCACAGATAGAAAAGGCTAGCTGTCTTTTTTCTGTTCTATAACTGGTACTCTGCTGACTGACAGTGTCCTGGCTGCGGGAGTGCAGCGATCCACCAGAGATGGTGAGCATGTCTGCAAGATAAACAGGGATGCTGGTCTTGATGACTTGTGTAAAAAACTGGGTTATTGGTTGAGGAGGGTGAAAACCCTACTCAAGCAAAAACCACAATCCTTGTCAGTGTGAACCACAATATTCACTAAACTTACCTCTGCTTAATCCTCTGGTAACTTGGCACAAATGCAATCAGGCTTAACGTATACAGTACAGTATAGAATTGGTCCCAGTAGAACAATTCTTAGCAATATACACAATTGAAACACAGTACCATAAATACACTAATATGTTGTAAATGTTGAGTCCAACGCTATTTAATCACATTGAACATAGCAAGTGCTCATGAGTCATCGAATAAATCAAAGGATATACCAAAACAAGTGTTCCACGTTGGGGGGGGAAAACAAAGGGGGAGAGGTATTGTGCATCAAGTGAGGATTGGAAAAGTGTAAAGGAAAGATAGTGACATTATACTCATCACCTAATTATTTACCATGAAGAACAGCTTATCTTTAAGCCTCACAGTTAAAAAGATGGAGTGAGAAATCACTGTTTATCAAACTGGCATATGACAGTTACGAAGACATTTAGGTTGCTTAATCCCTTACAGTGGGGTCTTCCTCAGGACTGAGAAGAAGGGGGGTATCATGAGCCACCCTTAACTGTAGGTGGTACCATAGTGGTTGGGCCTGTGGCTCCAAAAGGCGGAGAACAGATAGATGGCCCTTGAAATAAAATAATAAGGAATCTGTCCCTTTAGATCTGCCAATAAACCAGAAAAGTAGTTAAATTAACTTGGAACGTAAAGTTCCATGAATCGTTGTAAATGAATCTATGTTGTTTGTACTGGCTCGCGACACTTGAAAAGAGAGGCACTTTAAATGCTAGAGACTGAAAGCACCAGGTGGGCTTTTGTAACTGCTGCCAGTATTTGAAGTGGGGAAATCATCCTAGGCTACCCCACGTCTGGTTCTAGAAAGTTATTTCGCTCCATTGCCAAGGCTCCAAGAAGTCTAGTGTGACTAAATGCTGGTGTCAGGTTCCTTTGTGTGTGTGCTAGAGGCAAGTCCTTTGAAATTTAAGGGGGTAGGGAACAGCTCCACCACCAGCCACCCAGGAATGTGGTCTATTTTGCCTACACCCACTTTAATTTGTCTCACTGTCTGGCAGGAATACCCAAACCAGTGCCATTTACAGTCATTTGGCTTAGGACACTGTCAGAAGGCGCAAATGGTTAGGACAAGACAATGTTAACATTGTAAAAGTGGAAAATTTGGCATTATGACATACAAACTAACTTTAGCATTACATTATAATTCATTTAAGTCTAGACAGCATATCTCTGTCTGCTGCAAATCCAAAAGTAGCACCTATTAAATGTAATAAGGTAACCCAGTGTAAGTCAAAGGGAAAGAAATGCCTTGCAATAGTGAAAAATTAATGTAGGAGTTTTTCACTGCTATGACATGTAAAACTTTAACACACATGTTCCACGTTTTATGTAGAATACACCTTGCTTTATGAGCCTTCAGAGGCTACCTCATGGATGACTTATTTATTTTAAAAAGGAAGGAAGGAAGGAAGGCCTATGTTTCCAGGACGAAATAGCAATTTAAAACTGAGACATGTTTTAAAGGCGATGTCAGTGGACGGAACAATGATTGCTGCAGGCCTACTTGTATCAATTAATTTACAGGCCCTGGGTACATGTAATACCATTAACCAGGGACTTATAAATAAATTAAATGTGCCAATTATGAATAAGCCATTTTGACCATTTTAAGGTAACAGCACAAGCACTTTAGCACAAAGTCCTCAAGTCAACAAAAACAAATTGAGCAAACCGGAGGAGTAAAACCAAAAGGTTTTAAGGAAATACCTAGGAACTAATAAAAACTGGTTCAGCACAGAAGGCAATGAAAGGCAGAAGACAAAGGTGACCCTGCAGAAAGGGCCAGGTCAAACAGTGATCTTCACTATGTTTTTGTTGTAGGTATTCTTGTTTTGTTGTTGATGTAGAGGTAAATATAGATTTACTATTTGTAACTACATATCTATGTCCTTGAATATACATGTATACTATCAAGTTATATTTTTGTTAGTTTAAGCATCTTATATATATACTTGCACATATAAACTTACCTACACAATATGTTTCCTGTTGATATTTTTGCTTCAATATTTTTGTAGCAGGGTATTAGGACTCAATATCTTTGGCATCATAAATAACCCTGGGCGAAGTTCACGTAGCCAATCTACGCGAGGCTATGCGAAGATGCACAAAAGTTCTGCAACTCTATGCGTAGCTAGGCGAGCATGCAGAGTTTTTTGTTTTCGCATGCTCGCGTGCGCTCACGTGATGTTTATGACGTTTTGGCAAGGTAGATGACGTGTTCAGGGGATATATCGCATGAACTTCACCAAGCGATCGCCAATGGGCGTGGCTATCTTGTTTTCCTATCTTTTGCATGGTTCTGGGGCCTGTTTTCAATCCCTCACCAATCTTTTCAATCCTTTGTTTTTTACGCTGTTTTTCTGAACTTTTTTATTTAATATCTATCCCTCTCTGTCCCTAAGTCTATATGTTGCATTTTATTTCTACTTTTCCTGTGTTTTTTCTTTACTTTTCTTCTGATTTATATTATTTCCTTCTATACTCTCCTACTTCTTTTCCTAACTTTGCTTTTTTCTGGCAAAATTTTCTTTTCCGCCCTTGCCCACCTTAGAACCATGACTAAGGGTAAGGGTACCAGCTCCAAGGGCAAGGCTCCTGCGCCAAATATCCACCTGTCTCGCGGCAGAATACAAACACCAGGGGTGCAGGCCTGGTCCATTTTCAGTGAGGCAGAGGTGGCCGCCCTTATTATTGTTGTGCAGTGCCACCACCCAGCAAGCGGTAGTCTTGGCTCCGGGTTCGCTCCCCAGGAGCGTCACCACCGGTGGGCGAGGGTGCGCCGGGCAGTGTTTCACTGTTCTGGGATCCGGCACACCCATAACCAGCTGGCCCACCGGTGGTCAAACGTCTTGGACCGGGACCAGGACCTGCTGGACTGGCTAGGTGTCGAGGTCATGGGGCTTGGTGAGTAGCTAATACTATTAGTATTGTGTGTTCTCTAGACTGCGTTACTGTTATTGCTTTTTTTCTAATAGCAAGAATGCTGCTACTTATATTGCAGCTAAATTACGTTTAAAAATCTTCTGTGATTGTTATTCTTCTAGACACAGGTGCTCAGTGCTACTAATCTTACTTGTTGTTTGCAACTTTGAGTTTGCTTGAGCGGATTATGTAAGACTTTACTTTAGACAACTGGAGTTAGGTAATGCTAGACAGACTCTAGTCCTTCCTTTGTCCTCCTGTAACTAAGATAGTGGTGGGTAGGTAGTTTACTTACTTAGTATTAGTTAGTAATTTTTAAGTGGACTGCATGATGCATCTTTCATCACGTCATGTGCTGTTGAGTGCTGCTTCCTCCAGCCCTTCATAGAACCTTATGTAGTTTGTTTAGTGAGGGAGTAATAGGCTTAGCAGAACATCAGCAGCAAGCAAGCAACCAACAATTTGGGGCATGCAAAAATGTATGCATTTTTGAGGACTAAAATAAATGGAAATGCAGACTTAGTAATCAATTGGCATGTCTGAATAGGTGGGCTTGGTCAGGTAGTACTTAGGCGTAGTATTCTGGAATCAGAATTGACCATTGGATTAGTGGTCATGAGTATATTTACTTAATAGTCTGCAAATTCTGCAATACTACCGGTCGATAAAATAAGATAGGTCAACATTATTGCAATTGTTGTTCCCAAAAATGTTTTTTTTCTACGTTTAACATTTTTTTTTTATTTGTTTCATACCAATCATCAATGTTTGTCTCTTTCTTTATTATATCTTACATGATTAGCACCCACGGGCAAGAAGACGGGGTCGGAGTCAGCAGGAGCAGCTGGAGAATGCAGGGACCAGGACTGCTCCTCTATCAAGGGCACTGCTGCTGGCCCCAGTAAGTCTTCCTGTTGTTAATATTATTAATCGGATTTCCCTAACTTTTACTACACCTTATTTTTTCCGAACGATCATTTCCATTTCCTAATTCTATTATTTACCAAATCTTCTTCGATCTAGACTATCTGTGTCTAAATTCTTGTTATCTCTGCTTCTAACTGCCTCTGCTGCCTCTGTAAAACTACTAATATTAGTCTGTTGTAGTTAAGCTTGCCTAGTTGGCCACTCTTTACTGAAAAGGTTTTATTAAAACTCAGATTCACCGATAGCTCTAGCCACTGAGTCCAGTCCTTTGGGTTGGCCTCTTTTAGTCTTCTTAATCTTGAGATGCTTTTCGACAATTCCCACCAACAAAATGCCCAACCAGATATTTTACTACTTTTGATTGGATAGAACATACTACTACTAATAGTGTCTATGCTACTCTGCTACCCAATTTGTAGTGATGTATGTGGTATATGTATGTAGTTTAACTTTTTTTCAATCTTGCAAGTGAAAAATAGGGGGGTTGTATATGGCATCTAAAAAATGTGTAATGTTTTTTCTAGACGTACCGACCACGACTACAGGTGTGGGGGCCAGCGATGAGGCAGGCGACACCAGCCAGGAGGGAGCAGTGGATGCGGCAGCTGCCACAGGGGTGGGTGAGCCAACATCAGTGGTGGGTCGCAAAATAAATTGCGATTCCTACACATTCCTTATTTGCGATTAGCAAATTGCTAATCGCAAATAAGGAATACTCCCCATTCATTCCTATGGGCCTAAAGGCCCATAGGAATAAATGGGGAGTATTCCTTATTTGCGATTAGCAATTAGCTAATCGCAAATAAGATAGCGATTTCAAGGGTGCCAGGGGTGTCCAAAGGACACCTTGTAGCACCCCGGAAATGCAAATTTACATAGGTGTTGCGCACACACATGTCCAAAGGACATGTGTGTGTGTGTGTAACATACAACTGAGAAAAATGCACAAAAGTGCATTTTTCTCAGTTTTCGCTATTTACCACGAAGTCTGACTTTGCGGCAAATAGCGGCAAAAAATAGCGAATTCGCTATTTTATAATGGTTCTTGAATAGCATTTAAGGAATCCCAAATTGAGATTCCTTAAATGCGATCGGAATTTGAGAAATCGCATTTTTTTGCGATTTCTCAAATTGCGAGTTCATGACCCATTGATGAATTTCAAATCCCATTTTTGCGGGCGCAAACGGCCGAATTCTGCGATTCGCACCGTTTGCGCCCGCAAAAATGCTTCATGAATCTTGGTATAAGAGTCAGATTAGATGACCTTGATGGATGGGTTGAACTAAAAGGGTAAGAAGGATGGAAGGAGGAAGGACGGGCGAGATGTAATATACATGCCTGGCAGAGAAGGATGCATGGGATGCATGCATTGGTGGCTGATAGGTATCAGATGCATGGGTGGTCGAAGGATGGGTTGAAGGTGAAAGAAAAGAGGCCTGCCTGGGTGGTCGAAGCTGTATGGGTGGATAGCAAGAATCCTCCAGGGTGTTTCATGGGTCGAACTCAAAGGCAAGCAAAGAAGGAAGGACGCATGGGTGGTGGTTTAAACAAAAAAAATAATTGTTGGTGAAAAAAACTAAGGTTTGCTGAGAGATTAGGAAGAGCGACAGACATGTTTATATTGAATGGATTGATGCCTGGGTGGTTTTCATTGTAGATAGCATAGGTGAAGACTGTCACTGGATGAAGAGTCTTTGAAGAACTCCTCCCTTTCAGGAAACGGGTCAAAACCTGGCTATTCCCTAAATGTTAACTTCCTGGCCACTTCTCTTCCGCACCCGTATTTTTCCCCCTCTGGAGATATCTCAGCGCCAGGATGCCTGCAAGGCGACAGCCGCGCTATACAAATGTTTTAAATAAATAAATAATAAGAGAATATAAAAGAAAAAGAAACCACGCCAGAGTAGCAAAGCCAAGGAGAATAGAAGTTGTATTTTCAAAATACTCCCTTGACTCACAGTAGTTTGCAAGCACAGCATATATGTTGTGCATTTATGTTGTTATCAAGTTCCTCCCTCCGACTCCGAGGCCCACTTCCTACCTATATTAGTTTCTTTTTGACAGTGTCAGCCTGCCATAGGTGGGCTATCAGGTTCATGGTTACACAATGTATCAAAACAAAGTACCTCATGTCGTCCCATATATAAGCAATGATCATTTGGATCAGATTTCATCTGCCTTGTTATAGTATAGTGGTCAGGGCAGGGTGGAAGTGATATTCAGCAGTTGCCCTTGAAGTAACAGAGTATGGCCAGTGCCACCCATAATAGAAAAATAGGATGATTGTGTAGTGGTTCCCCACATGCAGACAGAAGTAAATAAAACTAATGTGAGTCTGCGTCCAACGAGTATGTGTCTTGGGGGCAAGCTGACTGAGCTGGCATGCTGGCTACAACAAGGTTACTTAATTTAGCTAAACAAGAGGGAAAAAGAAGACTGGTGTACTACTTGAGTGAGTCAATAGTGCTAGTATAGTGCGTGAAACTCCCACAAATATTAGAGGCCGAGGAAGTGGGAGGATAGATACCACAAATGTTATGTACTGTGCGTGCTAGCGCTACTGTGCCTCTATGTTTAGAATTAATTAGTATTTCTGTTTTACTAAGAGTATATTGGTTTCAATATTCTTTGTCCTTCTTGATATAGCTACTCCTACCGAACCAACAAAATCATCTAAACCGGACAGGAAGGAGTTTGCAGCCATTGCCCAGCACCGAAAGCTGGAGGCCATCCGAAACGAATATCAGTGGCTGGTGGCTTTGGTGGAGGAGGAGGCGGCAGCAGCAGCTGAAGCCCCCTCCAATGCCCTGGGCCCCAGCCTGGCCTCTAGAATGTCACAGTGCTGAGGTCTGGCAGCTGCCCGCGGCTCTACATCCAGCACTGCTGACCCCCTTTGGATGCGATTGCTGAGCTTTTAAGCACTGCATGCTCCTCCAAATGGCGCACCTAGAGGAGTAGGTAAAGGAACTAAAGCAAGAAGTCCAGGCTGTTAACCGACGACTGCAAATCCGCAGATAGAGAGATCCCGTTGTATTGCCCCTTTTTCATTCTTTTTTTGGTGGGAGGGCATAAGGGCGCACGTTGGGGAAAAGTTGGGGTTACATGGGCAACTTTATTTTTGAAAGGACATTGGTTGGACTATTCTTTTTGGACATTGGTTGGGGTTAGAGAGAGGGCTCGGTCAGGTGTTGTGGGATTATTTTTTATATAGTTCATTTTTGTTAGGGGATTAAATTATATTTATACTTAAACTTTACATACGATGTAAATTCTTTGTGGGGGGTTACTCTTTTACATCACAGTTTCAGCTGCAGCTAGTGTTTGATTTAAATATTCTGCTGATTTTTTGTAACATACAAACAGATAAATGCGGTACCCTCACTGAGTGACTTGTCCTACTAATACTGTCAGTCTCTCCTCCTAGTCTATGCATTCTGCAACTGGACTCAAGTGTGTGGGTATGTGAATTAATGAATTAATGTCCAATATTAATTATGCCTCCCCCAAAATTCTTCTCTTACCTGTGATTGATGTAAACTTAGGCACAGCAATGGCTGCCTGGTATTTATGGTTTGGTTTCCCAAAATGCCATGGTTGTGGTTGTAGTAGTGGACACTGGCAGTAGCATTTGCAAAAATAGAAAATGAGACAGTCAGTTGCCTGAAAGATGCTCTGGAAGGAGTAGTAGAACGCTGTACAGTACAGTACACAAGAATACTGCCAAACAATAAACCATATTAATGCTGATTAGCATTGCTAAAGTAAACATAATGGTGGTCGGGATAGCATAGTACAACAGCAAATTACAAACTGTAGTTGTGTCAAGTCACTCAGCACAAGCGTAACTTTTAGTGCTGTAAAAGGAGGATGATGAATCCAATCGATGTCAGCAATTAATTATGATGGATTAGGTTCCTTTGGACAAACAATTGACAAATATACTGAGCATGGGTTGGCAAGCAGGAGAAGAACCTCGCCCTGCCTTGAAATTGAATCAGTGTTGCTTTCACCACATCTGCCCCAGTAAGCGTGTGATCAATTATTGCTGTACATTTAATTTAGTCGCACCTCATTTTAAATCCACAGCCCAATGGAAGAGGGTTAGGGTTTGATGAATGGTTGGGAAGGGTGTTTTGGGAAAAGGTTCGACAAAGAAAAACACTACACATGGACAAACAACAAAACACAATCTTGGCAGATGACCATCATATCCATAAATCTGCTAAAGGAAATTCATGCATGATGATGATGATGACTTGATAGTTGATGGTTAATGATAAGTATTACGTACTAACTAGACTAGTAGACAGTACAGGGCAGCAATATATTATTAATAATTATGTAATGTTCCATGCCTGTCTGCCTTCAGAGAGACCCAAATTAGATAAACTTTTACTCCTGTTGTACATGGCTTACTTTTTAAAGCTAGCAAAGAACATTAAAAAATAGCTGTAGGGATCAATTATAAGCAGAGAGCAAACAACAACACACAATCATAATGATTAAAGAAAAATAATGAATCAAATTATTTAAAAAGATGATGAATGTTGATACTAACGTGTTACTGTATGTTATCCTGGTCAAATTGGGGAGTTCCATCTTGGCATTCCTCTACGTACTCCCTTTCATGGACGCTGTACCCATCAATCTTGGGTTCCACTGCCTGCCTGGCGGATGCCGATTGGTAGATGAATCTGAGTTGTTTTTCTCTATTTAGCACAGGGTAAAGGCTAGCCTGAAAGTGTAGATGAAAAAACAAAAGGGATGTTTAAAGATCAAGGAGAAAAAAAAACATAAATTACGGAGGAATGCAAACATTTTCAGAGCAGCATGGCTAAATCATGTCTACTCTGTTGTCTGTTTCCAGTATTACCCTACAACAGCAACAGGACAAAGTATGCCCACGGCGCCCACCCAACCTCCACTTAGCTTAGAATTTGACTGAGCCAGACAGAGCACACATGTCACATATACAGCAACATAGCATTTTCCAGAGTAAGTAACTAAATCAATGGCATGCACAGGTGTCAGTCACACCACTACTGCTACACTTGTGACTTGACTCCCCCACTACACCGACATGTAGGTCTGCTGTGGTTGTTGTTGACTTGACTTTTTTACCTTTATGCCACTCCTGAAATGCCCTAAGGTATTCCATCAATCATCTCCGATCCTACTAACTGCCTGCGAAGATATTACGTCACTGTGGTCATCATCATGGAGTGGTCCAACTCAGTCCGCAATGTACTGAGTAAGTCCAGATTCCATATTCAAAAATGCCATGGATCGGCCTGCAGTAGAAGTACAATTGTGTTACATTCAACAAGAAGGGAAACATTGACTTGAGTCACTTTTAGTGTGTAGATTAAATAATAGTACACAATGAATTCACTTCATGCACAACAAACAACAACAACACAAACACCAGTCACTCAGAGTCATCGTCCAATGCATGTCATCATTAGCTGTTCTTTGTTCTCATCTTAAGTTAAGGGGCAGTGTCTCTTGGCTTTGAAAGAAGGATAGTTGTAGTAGCCATTGTGTTCCACAACATCTTTTGTTTACTTTTCTCCATCCAATCATCCTCTGGTTTGAGGGAAATGGATTTAGGGTGAGTCAGAAGGATGAAGCAGGACTTGGAGGAGTTGACTTAAGTAAATGCACAGAGCTGCAACTCCAATATGGGAATAAAAAAGACTAGAAGACAATGGTGATGGGTTTGTTGTGATTCAAAGTTTCGAACCAGAAAGACAGAGACACACACAAATAAAAGTAAAATAAGGAAGAAAGAAAGTAAGAAATTCAAAGCCTAGCTGTCAGTGAAGTATAGCTCGTAGTTAAACTCTGGTGTTACATTCAGAAGTAGGTAATCATCTAAGACACTACTTCCGTCACCTAATTTGCTGTCCTCATCCTCCTGCGTTGATTCACGTATTTGTAATTTGGTGGTATAAAGTGCTGATTCATTTTGATCATGGTTAACCTCTCCATTTTTTGGGGCAAGAGGCTGGTCCTTTTCCCAGTAAAATGGCCCCAGCAGCACTGAAAACACGTTCAGAAGAGACACTTGCGACAGGACAAACCAGATATTTTACGAATGTAGACCTCTGTTGTGTCATCCAGATAGGCCTGAACCACCACAATGTTTAGGGGTGTTCAACTTTGCTGGGCCTCTTTTTTCTTTGCATCAGCACTGGACGAAGCAAGCACTTGCTGTAAATACCAATCCTGTGCCAATTTTACTGGGGCTGATTATCTGTTCTTGCAGTTATCAATAGTATTGGTGACAGCTCTGAGCCAGACGTATTGCCCTCAGGCTCTGAAGTTGAACTTGACTTGACTTGATGTCCTGCTGCAGTACTTGTTGTGGGTTTGAGTAGCGGCCTTTAATTAACAGCCATTCATTTTCCAAGTCACTGGCTACCTCAGCTATCCAAGTTTTGTACTGGGCGACATCCACTACTGAAAAAGGAATTAAAATCTTGGTGTTCAGTGCCGATTTGTACCATGGATCCAGAATTGTGGCACACAAATATGAGGTTTTGCTGAAAAAATGCGAGTTTGCACCCTTGTATTTTCAGCTAAGTGACTGGATTAGCTCTCCACCAACTCATGTGCTTCATTTTTTCCTCCACACCTGTGTAGATTTCAGACACCTCCTTCAGCTGTTGCTCTAGCATGTGCCACAGTGGGATAGCTTGACCCATAGTACAGTCCTCCTTGCTGACTTCACGTACGAAGAAGTCGAAAGGAAGAAGCATCTCTGTCAGGCATTTAACTAGGCCCCATTGATCCATCTGTAGGGTCATGCCTTTCACAGTCGCATCCCTTATTCTTTGCATGATATACTCATTGATGGGTCTCTACTGATCAAACAGATGTTCAAGCATGTAATAAGCTGAGTTACAACATGTTGGCACGACCTGGATGAGTGCTTTGAATGGCATTCTATGCTCATGTGGAATGATCCTCAGCTGCTTCCGGGCTTCAAAAAAATGGCTGAAATGTGTGTATATTTTTCTGCAGGTAGTCAGTAAGTTCCTGATTCAGCCTTCTTTTTTCAGAAAGTCTTGAACAATAATGGTAATGTAGTGCACAATACACAGGACCCTGAAATAGCCACCATATTACTGTCATTATCCATGGTAACAAAACCAATGTTAAGCCCTCTTTGCTCAGCCATTCAAAGACCTTGCTTTTAAACTCTTCAGAAATGTTTGCAGCAGTATGAGAGTTCTCCATGGCGAACATGGCTACAGTTGCATGTTTCTGAATAGCATTAAAATCTCAGCCGTGTCAACAACACCTGCTTCAGATATCTGTTCTCTAACCCCCAAAAAAGAGATCCAGTTTACAGTGATATACATGTAATCAGTGGCTTGGCAACTGGTCCACATGTCTGTTGGCAGGTGGATATTGTGAACAGCACTGATGTAGTGCTGGAACAGCAACTATGGCAAAATAGGATCGGCTGCGAACCTTCCATTTTTTTGGCAGATGGCTGTCACATAATTAAGGAAACCCACCCCTTACAAAAAAGAAAAAGGGAGAAGGTCCAGCGTTAACATTTTAGCCAGCTTTGCATTGCACAAACATGCCGTTGGGTGGTTGCGTTCATACTGTCCCTCCGACCTAAGCATCCTGAGAATGGTAGGCTGGATTCCTTTCCTTTCTGGTGCAGCAGATGCAGGTGACTTCTTGAAACCAGTTAGGCTCAACGATGCACTTTTTTTCATTACTGAACTCTGTTGCCTTGGTGTCTCAGCCTGACTCCTACGACTGTGCCACTGAGATGTTGCTGAGAATGTGGGTGGTACCACTACACTGCTGGAGACCTTCCACCACAATCATATCTTCTTCATCTTCTACTTCTTCATTCCAACCAACAGCAATGGGTGCAGTTTTACATTTTTGTACGCTAAGTAGGAGTGCCTCCCCCTGGATCAAGTGGTGGTTTTTTGGGTGGGTTGTTTGGCCTCCAGTACCATAGTTTGTGCCAAGCTTACCCCGAATAACAGCATGTTGACAAATTGAGCATATAGCAATGTTGTCCTCCTTACTGCTTACCAAAAAGAAGTCTCAAACTTGGGAGGTGAACTTTCTTGTGCTGCTGGAGGTGCCACTTGCAATGCTGGATGAACTGAAGGGTGTGCCTGGAATTTGACCCTGTGAAGTTACAGTACCATTACCTACTGAGGTGGTGGTTGAGCTGGATTTAGGTCCCTGCCAGGCCTTTGCGGATGCAACTATGGAAGCTAGATGTCGTGTTGGTATTACCTGTGTTGGTGGTATCCATGCCACATACCTCACAACAATTTGGGATTGTGTAATAATAATGTTGGTCCCCATCTCCACTGGGGTGGGAATGATCTTCATGATGTCTGGCTCATCATCATCCTCCTCTGCTACATCTTCCTCCATAATTCTAAGGCTTTCTGGAACCTTCCTTTTCCTTAGACTTGTCGCTTGGCGTGCCTCACTCTCAGGCTGAGCTGGTGGGTTCCAAGTTGTATCTAGATCATCAGAAGGGGGGCTTGAGGAAGAGGTTTATGGACTAAGCCTCCTTTTCTTTGCCGGGGATTTAGAAGACAATGGATCTTCTGGAAGAGTGACTTGCTCTTCAACTGCAGGAAACTTGATTTCCTGAACTGCCACTACTTCGGGAGGAACAACTACTATTGTGAACTGTTGTTGGTGCTGTTGTTGTGGCTGTTATTCTGGCTGTTGTCCCGGCTGTTGTTGCCCACTTATCTGCCGAGTTTCATCCTGCGTTGATTGGGTACTACTTTGCGATAATGACATTTTAACATTCACTGCTCGTTGGTGTTTGCACTGTTAAATATTGGACAGATTTGTTAGCATGAGCTGAAAGCCATTTTGTATTTCTGGCAGCCATTTTGTCTGCCATGTGCTCTATCCTACCTTTCTGTTAACTGCTCTTGTAATCTGCCTTGAGACAAACTATATTCAGCATCTTCTACTTCACACATGCCCAGAAGGGCCTAGCTAGTAGAATGCACCTGTTTCTCTAGTTTAACTTTCAGGCTATTTTTGCTGCTGTATGGAGAAGTAACTCTCCTCTCACTTTGTTGAGCAAATAGATCTTGTATGCTCAACTTAGTCATTTTACATGCTTACATGAGCCAGGACTGCCCCTTGCATTTATGCTTACTATGTAACTCTAAAGCATATATAAAGTCCCAGTTTTCTGTACTACTTAGACTGCCTCATATAGTTGATAAGGCTTCTGTGTGACGTAGTCTCATCTCATTTGCATTTAATAAAAATTATCTTTTATATTTCAGCTTGTGTGCCAATTTCTTCTTTGTTGGTTTAACAGGACTTAAGTATTAGTGAGACCCCTGAGAAGGATTTTGATTACTTCAGTTGATTTTGATTACTTTAGTTGGCGCTCCAACGTGGGGCTCATCAGAAGTGGCTTTCTGAGGGAGTGATCTTGTCAGGAGACAGAAATCTACTGAGGAGGACGGGACAGGATCTACTAAGGAGGTACTCTGTGCACTGAGATTCTGGGGATTTTCTGTCTCTGCAGCCCAGTATATTTCTGATCTTCCTGATTTTGATCCTCCACATGATGTCACCCCTGACTGAGAACCTTTTTGGCATGAGTATTTTAAAAAAGACCGTTAGGTCATTTAGAACTTGGCAGTTAGAATTTGGACAACCATTTCACTGGTAAGAGCCGTTTTCCAGCACTTGCTGTATGTATGACGCCTTGTATTTAGTAAGGTAGTTTATAAACGCTTACTACGGCATTTTTTATATGTATTGACCAAATATTGAGTTAGTCCCATGAATATGAATATGTATATGTATGTGATGCAACACATATAGGCAGGTAATGAGGAGATTATTCTCTACTCCTATGAAATTTGAACGGTTCAACGTACAAAGAGTACTTTAAGAACTACTTTGATTATAATACTGCATATTTGGCACTATTTTTGGCATGCCTGTTTCAAGCACACATCGAAGAATGTGTTGCTTTTTGAAGATACCATAGTGAGATGTAAATTAAATTAGCCGGCTCCCTTGAGGGAATATCTAAACAGGTTTAGGTATAAAAACATATTTCTTCCTTGGTGATTCTGTATCAGCAGGGAATTAAAATATGACATAAGACATACAAGGATCCTTTTTCTGCGCAATTGTATGAATGGAGATATGCAGAGCAATTTTTTTGGTGTTCTGATAGCCAAAACTATTGAATTGAGTGTATTTTGGCTTCCTGGAAATAAAACAGTCTGTTGGGCTGTTTTTGCTGCCTTTTTGAATACTATTGAGAAGCGTTTGTTGTAAATATGACTTACAACTAGTATTTACAAATGGTTTGGTTTAAGTACAGTCTGTGGGCTGTCCTTTGTTTCTATCCTAAGTGTTGATCTGTGGGTTAAATGTGTGTTTAAATGTCTATGTGGTTTGTGGTTTTACATTACTACTTCTGTAAGCACATAGCGATTGCGCTATTTATGAAATAATGGCTATTAAGCACGTTGTATTGTGTGTCCTGAAAGTTTGACCCCTTTCTGTATATGTCTAAAATGAGCGCAATGCGTGTTTGTGGTCTTTCTTGTTGTCTTCAGTCTGTTTTTCAAAATGTTAGTTAATTAATAATAAGTTAAAATTAAATAAAAATCCAGAAATTAACCATATGATATGTTGAAATAGCTATATGTTGCTATTTAATGTATAGAGTACGCAATTACGCACATGTTCAAAACTGTTAAATGCTTAAAAGATACGATTAGAATTCACATTCACTAGAAATATAAAAGGCCTCAAAAACGAAATTGTGTGTTTTGTAAAAAAATAAACTTATTGCATTTTACTTACATACATTGTATTAGATATTACAGGCAAACACATCATCTAAATAAATTAGATTTTGCTGTACTGCACACGCATTTTAAAACTCGAAGTGTCTTAGTTTTGAATAAGACTGCCACCGTGCTAATTTTTCAACACTGAGGAAAAGCTTTTACTGCCGCTAAGCAAACAGCTGTCGTTTTTGTAGGCCACAAATAGACAGGAATGTTCACTCGGCAAGGACTTTCTCAGTTAAACATGGTACAAAATTTTGCATTTCAGAATGCTGTTTTAAAAAAGGTTACAAAAATCCGGTTCATTATTTTAGATATGAGTAAAAGGTTTAAGGTAGAGATTTCCATTCTTAAAAGTTTTTTATAAGCATATTCTTGGTTCTGTTGCTAAATAATAATTGTCCTTTTAAAAAAAGTGACGCAAAAATTTGTCATGTTTCAAGTTAGGCTTCTGTGCTTAGGCTTATGAATGAATGCGTCTAAATATGATAGGCAAGAGATGCGGCTTGCTTTTATATGTGGAATTATCAAAAATGATTGGTTTTATTAAAAGAACAATGATTAATTATGACAAATTATTTTAAAAATAAGTGCTTTTAAATTCGTTTTTTTTATATTTATAAAGCTTAATACTCAATTCAATTCAATTCATAAGCTTTTATTCGATTTGAAAGTACAAATCATACAAGCAAAACATTAAAATACAATTCCTTATATATACAAAAAATGACTCAAAATGTACACATGGATAGTGCATAAAAAAGGGATAGGAAGCATGTGCAAACAATTAGTGGGCAGCAGTTAATGGTTTAAAATATAAGCAATATAGAAGTTATACAAAAAGATCATATATGTACAGACAGGAAAACAATATATTTGTCACACCAAGTGATATTTCCTGGCAGCTGTACATTAAACAAAGGTCCGAACGACTCGAGTGGGCACGGGAGGATGAATTTGATGTATGAAGAAGGACCATACAATACATACTGTAAGCATAATACATGAATAATAATTCGGCATTTACAGAAACATTTATGTACAGACAGGAATGTATAGAAATAATAGCAGCACTATACATTTCCTGGCAGCTGTACATCTCAAAGGGCATAAAACTAGCATAGTACAAAGTTAAAATGTTTTATATACAACATACAAATCGTTTAGTACAGACAGGTATGTATAAGATTATTACAACACTATACTTTTCCTGGCAGCTGTACATTTCAAAATAAAAGTGGCCACAAAAAAGCAAATATCCACATTCTCCAAAGAGGATAATAATATCAAAGCAGTCTTTGAAGATCGGATGTTATATTTTATAAAAATAGGCTTAAGGTATTTTACCCTTAGAAAGTGGTAAAATTTGCAAAAAAGTAAAAAATGGCAACAGCTCTGTTGAGAGGTATTATCCCACGGGCAGGGGGTCTCGGATCTGACTTTCTGGTTTGGGAACGCAACAAGGTGGTGTACGATGCCCAATCTAACTCGGGTTAGTACAAATTGGTGGGAAGGACGAGTCACATTCACAAGGTAGGATTGGAGTCCCGGGATTAAATTCAGTTCCTTATAGAACTTCACAATGGCTAACCTACCGCGCACTTTGTCTCGCGCAGCCTTTTTAAAATTTAAAAACGTTTGCTTAATTTCTTTTTTGGGAATAGTGACTGCTAATTCTGTGTCAAGAAAGACATCAATATCAAATAAACGGTTATACCAGAATTGAATGTATCTCAGCCACTGTATACGTGATGAGTGGTCCAAACCTATACAATCAAGAATAATCTCTTGAGTGAATCGAGTCTCTGGCTTAGCCCAAATAGAACGCCACAATAAGGGTGGCCGAACGGCTGCTAAGTCAGATATAAACTCGATCCCTACCTCATCGTGAATTAATTGTACAGAGGCAGAAGGAGGGACACATAACAGTCTCTTTAAAAACTTATTTTCATCAGTTTGGAGCGAAGGACCTTCACTGTGGCCCCAAACACCCGCCCCATACAGTGCGGAAGAAACACAGCGGGTGTTGTATATATTTATCATATCTGGGATGCTTCTCGATCCCAATTTAGATGCAAATCGAAATATACTGCTGGTGATCCGCAACATTTTCAAACTGATATTATCGAACTCCGAAGTCCAAGACCCGTTGTTGGTGTAAGTGATTCCCAAATAACAAAAAGTTCTAACGTGTGTCATTTTATCTCGATCCAAGAAAAAGGTATGCTTCAATTTGTTGGCAGCCTGCCCGCATGACATAACATAAGTCTTGGATTTATTCACACAGAGCCTCCTATTTTGGATAAACAACATAAAACTATCGATTAGGCGCTGTAGGCCAATCTGGGTGCGGGATAAAAGAACAGCGTCATCCGCATATAGTAAAAGTGGGACGGGTTTACCTCCAATCAAAGGGGCGTCTCCTGAAATATCAACCAGGGTACGATCAACACTATTAATAAAAAGGGAAAATAAAAGAGGGGCCAAAACGCATCCCTGACGAATTCCCCTAGAGACTTTGAGGAAAGGGGTGCATTCGCCTAGGGTGCCATAACGGACCTTGCAAGAGAGTTTTTCGTAAAGCCTGGCTAAAAAGTGGACAATTTCCTTCGGTGCCCCTGACTCTAGCAAAACCTCCCAAAGAATAGCATGATTAACTAAATCAAATGCGCTGCTCAAATCAGCAAAACATAAAAAAAGATTGCCCTTTTTGGCTACAGTATATTAATTAATGATAAGGTCCAAATTTACACATTGCTCCAGAGTGCCCATACCATTCCGGAAGCCATATTGCACTTTAGTTAAAATATTCGAATCAGTTGCCCAGGTTTCTAACCTTTTGAGCAGAATCCTGCTCATGACCTTTACTGAGGCGTCCAGCAGAGAGATTGGCCGGTAATTGGAGCCCTCAGATTTGCTACCTTTCTTGAAAAGGGGAATTATAACTGATTGGCCCCAAGAAGGAGGAAAATTGCCTTCTGCCGCACAGTTAAAAATCCTCACCAGAATGGGAGCCCACAAATTCGGTTCAGCTTTTAGTAGGTCAATGGGAACCCCATCCGGGCCTGGGGCTTTCCCCCCCTTACTATTAGAAAGCCCTTCATAACCTTCCTCCAATGTTACTCCCAAGGGTAGAGGTGTCCAAGATGAAGCCTCAGTAGTTGATGCAACTAGGGGTATCCCTTCTGGGTTAAAGATGTTAGTAAAATGAATAATCCAGTTGTTACATGCAACATAGGAAGTTAATTCCGGGATACCATCTTTATTGAGAAAAGGGCTGTTAATTGTTTCCCAGTAAAGTTTGCAGTTTTTGGTCTCTGCTGCTTCCTTTAACTTGTCCCATGCTTCACTTTGTAGGATCTCTTTTCTATTGGAGATTGCCATTTTATAGTTGGCCCTAAGGTGTTTTATACCATTTCTGTCTTGTGGTTTGATACCTAATGCCTTCTTCAATTTCCGAAGGGCAAGTATACAGGGTTTGTCAAACCATCCCTGCTTCATACCTCTGTTGGATGAGGAAACCTTGGTGAAAATACCTTCAATAATAGTATTAATGGTAATGAAATGTGACAATAGGGAATCAGGGTTAATTACATTTTTTAAACAGTAGCTGATTTGTGTTTTGCAGCTAATACTAACCTCCCTCTGTTTGGCCATGGAGTTGGTACCAGACCATCTGATCCTCAGACTATTTGGTCTGATAGGTACTAAGTCAGTGGTACACATTTCTCCTGTCACTGGGGATGTACCGTGACCCAGGAGGGTGATACAAATATTATTATGGTCACTGAGACTTTCCTCTTTGATATACAGGTTGGAAAAGTCTCCTGTACTAGACAACAAGATATGATCTATAAATGTCCCAGCATCCCTTCCTGTAAAGGTGGGACATGTGACTGTCTGAATGTTTTTGTTACAGCTTAACAGGTGTAGGTCTAGTTTGGTTAACATTTTATTGAGTATTGAACCATAATGACAATGTGGGAAGTGGAGGAAGTCCTCCCTCTCACCCGCTCCCCCCCATTGGTTAGACATTACTGTTCCAAGGCCACAAGGATTACCTTTAAACAGGTGGCATGGCTGCAGGTTAAAATCCCATGCCCATATGACATCTACCTTACTGTTCGAAATGCCCATAACCCTTACAATTTCCTTTTCAAGGGGGAATAAGATATTCCCTCTGGAGGCATCAAAGATGTTATTGTAAAAATTTACAATGACCAGGTCAATTCCCTTACTGCAATCAACCCTCACTACCTGGCTGTGGGTTCCCACAGTCGTACTGCTTCTGACTGCACAGTTACTCATCTTATTGGACAGAAGCAACAAAAGACCCCCCTTAGCCCTGCCTGAACTGGATTTGGTGGCGTTAAGACAATGGGATGAGTAACCTTCAATATTTATTTGTTCCTGGCACCAGGTTTCCTGGAGGAGGATTATGTCAAAACCTTCCCCAATAAACCTGGACCAAAAGGGGGAGTCTAATTTCCCTGCAATACCGGCAATGTTCCAGGTATAAGGGTAAGACCGGCAGACTTGATGGTATCATAAGCAGCCATCACCGGCTGGGGAACACAAGGTATGATCGGACTAACTTCCAGGGTACTCACAACTACGCCAGATCTGGAGACGTCAGTGGACGCACTCACTTCAGGACTAATACCTGAGGCCCCTTTGCATGAGTGCCCATTGGCGAACCCCTGGGTGGTTTGGTTATTACTTGTAATAGTATTAGGTGGAAAAGGTTCTGTGGGGCTTCCTTCATTTACCGAATCATACCGTAGGTCCGCCCGTCCAACGAAGGGTACACAGTCCAAGATGAGGGCTGCTGTAACTCTATCGTGGGCGGGTAGCTTAAGTACATGGGGGGACCCTAACTGCTTGATGGCTGGCTGGCTAGAGGGTGATGGAGCACTAAGTCAGTCGACCATCTCCAGACAGTCAAATCTGTTGCTAGTGTGAATACCTTGCCATCCATTCCCCATAAGATGGCCTTTATTGGGGTACCAGGGACGGGGTACCCACTCCCTATTCCTGCTCTTTTGTGTCATCCAGGGACCTCCATAATTCCATGCTTGTTCTTGAGGAATAACCCAATTGGGGGGTAATATTGGGGGGTGAAAATTAAATACAGGTGGATAGAAAAAGGAGAGCCGCTGGGTATCGATTCCCCCTTTCTTCTCCAACTCTGGCCATGAGCATATATGATTCACCGGGGATTCGTCCTCGCAGGTAACAATGACGCATTCCCCCTGAATACTCTTTGGACTCACCCCCACCCATGATACCCTACGGACAGAAGATATTCTACAGGTATTAGTAGGCTGTAGTGGCCTGTTGATACTAAGCCATTGGAGAATTTTGTTCAGGAGGGACCAGGAAGGTTCATCGGTACCTACTGGAAGTTCCGGGACTCCTGTTAGAATTACCGTAAATGGGGAGACCTCTGGTGGCAGATGAACTGGGCGTTTAGACCTATGCCCCCTCTTAGCATCTGTATGATTTAATTTTTGGGTCACCGACGGTTTATCTTGGAGTGGCTGCAGAGACCCCTTAGCCGCGGTGACATTGGCAGCTGATGGTAAAACTGCAGAAGAGGGTTGGGTGGAATTTAGTTGACTAGATAAGTGTAACTGAGGTGTAGGTTGAGGTGTGGATTTCACATTGGATTTGGAAATTGCACAGTTGTTTGGAGCAGGTAGTGAGGTGATTAAAGGCTCTTTAGTTTTTGCCTGTACTTTAGGTGTAACAGGCGGTCTGGGTGGATTAACCGATGTAGTCTCAGAATTACAGCTACCGGTGCCCCTCCGGTTTTGGAGGTACCCACCCTGTTCTGATTAGGTATTTTGGTGAGGAGTATGGCGAGTTGCTTTTCTATTGCCATAATACTCCTCTCCAAGGGTTGAAGATGAAATTTTAGTAAGTCCCTGAAACTAACAAGAAGTTGTGAAGTATCACTATCAGACAGACTGGGGCCACCCTCTTGGGCGTTATCCAAAGTGGGGCATTGCAGATTGGATGGATCTGATGTGGCAGAGTTTTTACTGGGGGGAGCATTGTTGGATAAGGGAACAGTAGACCCTTTCTTTTTGTTGGTAATATGGTGGTCTGTATTGGTGTTCCCCTTTTTGTGTGCTTCTGGCTGTTTTGGGACAGCACCTTCTCTGACCCCCCTAAGCTTATTAACCTGTACTAGATCATGTACCGGATCTTCGGATAAGATATGTTCAAGGTCTGGGGTTGTCTCGAGATTCCCAGTCGATTCCAATTCCAGTGACAGGTTGGTGGCTGATAAATCTACAGCACTAGGGATGGAATGAACTTGTGCTGTGGTGCCTGACTGTATTAGGATTGGGATAGGGGTAGCTGAAGGCAGTGGTGTTAAGGCTGCTGCTATGGGGCCCATTGAAGATCTCCGAACAATCGAAAGGTCCTGGGACACCCTACGTTCTAAAACGGCAATATTTTGATTGATGGCCTCAGTTATTTTAGAAATGAATAAGTCAATAGGTCCGGTAAATGAGGCAGCTTTAAGGGCAGTTTTGCTTCTTGAACCCCTAGTCATAGTTATAACAGTTTATAGACTCTCAGTTAATAGTTCAAAATATCCAAAGACAATGAGCAAAGTTAGTACCTTTGAGGCAGAATCAGGAACGAACGAAGCAAGGGGGGTGGCCCAGCCCAGCCTGGATCAGTCTGGAACGGGCTGAAACGGGCCCGCCCTTGGCCCGGGCTTCGCATGGCGTCCCGCGAGACGGTGAGGATGCTGCTTTTGAGCGCCTCCTGGCGCTTGCAGGTGACGCGGCAGGGCGCTGGGGCTTCTGGGTGTTGTAGTTTGTTCCGCGCTCGTCTCCACTCGGCGGCCCCGCTCTGATGTTAGGAGAGCGCAGGGCGGCGGGAGACAAGCAGCGAGGTGTCCACGGGTGTTTCACACAACCCCAGGCACTGGACAAACGAACAGTAACAGCAGGTCAGCAATTGGCAAAGATTTCCCCCACTCGACCGTGAGGATGCTGCTTTTGAGCACCTCCTGGCGCTTGCAGGTGACGCGGCAGGGCGCTGGGGCTTCTGGGTGTTGTAGTTTGGTCCGCGCTCGTCTCCACTCGGCGGCCCCGCTCTGATGTTAGGAGAGCGCAGGGCGGCGGGAGACAAGCAGCGAGGCGTCCACAGGTGTTTCACACAACCCCAGGCACTGGACAAACGAAGAGTAACAGCAGGTCAGCAATTGGCAAAGATTTCCCCCAATCGACCGTGAGGATGCTGCTTTTGAGCGCCTCCTGGCGCTAACAGGTGACGCGGCAGGGCGCTGGGGCTTCTGGGTGTTGTAGTTTGGTCCGCGCTCGTCTCCACTCGGCGGCCCCGCTCTGATGTAAGGAGAGCGCAGGGCGGCGGTAGACAAGCAGCGAGGCGTCCACGGGTGTTTCACACAACCCCAGGCACTGGACAAATGAAGAGTAACAGCAGGTCAGCAATTGGCAAAGATTTCCCAAAAGCTTAATACTCATACTATGACCTCCTAGCATTAAAAGTTAATTTAAGTTGTGTTGTACCGCATAATGAGGACAATTGCATATAGAATTTCACTCTGTGCAGGCGTAATAAACTCATTTTTTAAAGGGTAATTATACTATAATTCAAATTTTTCATTCTTGGGATATGTTATGAACATTCTGAGGATGATAAATATGTAACACAATTATAGGATATTCATTTTTAGGTGCCCGAAATATCAAAGTCGAAATTGGGTAAAATAGACTATTTAAACAGTATTCTTGCCCTTTACAGTAGCTTTAAAGTGCCTTAGGCTTCAGTAAACGCATACATTTAGGTATAATACAAATAGCTAACTTCTGGATTGTTAGACAAGTATATTGCACACTGCTTCTGCTCCTGAAAAATAATGTCCATGTAGTTGCCTTAATTTAACAGAAAATAAAATGTTGCATTAGTTTTAGACAGAAAATAAGATGAAGCTCTTTCTTAGAATGTTGTGGGCTACATGCCTAGGTAAAAACAATTAGCAAATTCAGATTTATTTTTAACAGGAAAAATTGTGGCGCAAGGGACATACAGATTGTTTGTAAGACAGTTCTACTATTGGACAGTCAACCTTAAGGTGGCTTAACATGCTAACATGTTTTAGTCATTGCAAAGTTGACAAGATGGTTACAGTTCATATTTTGAGTGTTATGTGAAGTGTCTCTCTTTTGTGTTGTGTATTTTTTGCTTCTACCTACAGATAATTCATGAATTGTTCTGAGTGGTTTTAAGGCTGACAAGATAGGTGAGTTGGTTTGACAAAAACGTCATAGTTGTGGGAGGGAAAAAGGTGAAATATGTGCCCTGAATGACTATAGGTAGGAAATTAGGGTAAGAGAAGATTAGAACAGACAGAGAACGCTGCAGTAGGTGCAGGGAAATAGTGGAAAAGCAGAGGTCAAGCGCAAACGCATCATTGATCGTCCATTCCACGAGGTGGTGGAACAAGTGTTCCATATGTACCTGTGGGACCTAATCAACGTGCAAATTGCAAAAAGAAGGGTGCTGTCAGCAGTATGTTGAAACAAGATGTGTTTTTTGTATAACTCATTTGAAAAGAAATGTTTGTGTCTTTTTCATGTTTGTGCATTTTGTCCTTTTATGAATTGTTCCTGCTGGTCCTGTGTGTCAGAAGCGACACAGTAAGTTTGTATTTGACAGCCGATCACCAATAAGGGGACCTCCTGTCAAAGGGGGGTGAGGAAAGTAAGGAAATTGAATATTAATTTTAAGCCTGACATAGTAATCAGGCAAGAATATTGGGTTTTGGGCTGCAGGTTCACTGTGCATAAAGTGCATGACATGGTAATGTGCGTCACCGCTTATTTACATATGCTATTGTAATTTGTCTATGCTTGGTATGTAACAAGTATACCTGATGGCTTGGCATGTGTGTTTTTCTGAAATGCATGTTTTTGTTTGTATGCTTTCGTTGTTTAATACTATTACAAGCTCCTCTGTATTGTGAGGGGATTGTCATGAAGATGCCCATCGCTACGCAACAGTTGGTTGTACTTGTTCAGGCTACTAAATTTCACAGATATGATACTTCATGCTGAGAACATGACAGACAACTCTTCATCAGTGTATGTCTATTTGGCTTTAATGGCATTGAAGAAAAGAAAAAGAGATATATAGATCATCCCCCTGCTCAAGTAGCCTGGCTTGGATTCGGAGATTTTGGCCAATTATAGGCCCATTTCTCTCCTGCCTGCTTTCGCTAAGATCCTGGAGAAGCACGAGCATATGGTGCTCTCCAACTATTTGGAATCCCATGATCTGCTGCATTCCACCCAATCCGGCTTCCGCACCAACTTGAGCACCGAAACAGCGCTCTTGGAAGTGTCGGAGGCAATTAAGGAGGTACTGGATTCAGGAGGCAAAGCGATGCTTGTGATGCTCGATCTGTCGGCGGCCTTCGACACCGTCCCCGATGAGGGTCTCCTCGCCAGGCTTTATGAGATCGGTCTGAGGGGGACGGTGTTCAGCTGGTTAAGATTCTTTTTGGCTGGCCGTCAACAAACGGTCTGGGCCTCCTCCTGTTCTGCCGAGATGCCGTCATTGGGATTCGGAGTCCCGCAGGGCTCAGTGTTGAGCCTGACTCTCTTTAACATCTTTATGACCCCTCTGGCGGCACTGGCGGAATCTTTCGGGCCCAGATCGTTTCCTACGCCGATGATACCCAGCTCCTCTTTACGTGCGGGAAAGGAGCAGATTTTGACGGAGAGAGTATCCGCGGTTGCCTTGGGGCTGTTTTTAATTGGTTCCAGCTTAACAGCCTCAAGTGCAACTCAGATAAATCGGAGGTACTCTTCTTCGGCTGCAGATCGGATCCAGATTGGCAGGAATGGTGGCCCGCCAACATGTTTCCTCCAGCAGGCTCTTCCCAGCTAGCCAAGAATCTGGGGATTAAGATCGACAATGGTTTGACATTGAGATCCCAGATTCTGGGTCTCACTGGCACTTGTTTTGGCCTCCTCAGGATGCTCCGCAAATTTCTTCCTCTGCTCCCGGAGGATCACAGGAAGATAACGGTTCAGGCTATAATTGGCTCGAGAATGGACTATTCGAATGTCCTTTATCTCGGCTTGCCGGAGTATCTTCTGCAACGGCTGCAGGTGGTCCAGAATTTGGCAGCACGGGCCATTTTTGGACTACCCGGCAGAGCTAGAACCTCTGGTCTCCTGCAGTCACTTCATTGGCTGCCTATCCGGAACCGGATAATTTTTAAGGCCATGACCCTGGCCCATAAGGCCCTACATGCTTCAGGAGCAAAATATCTCCAAAAGAGGCTAGCTTTTTATCGCCCTGTCCGTTCCCTGAGATCTGAGTCTCTATTTCTCGCCATGGTCCCTCGTATAAAAAGGGCTCGTACAGGGGGCCGGTCCTTCAGATTGCTGGCACCGCAGCTTTGGAATTCTTTACCAGTGACACTGCGCAGCACTTCCAATCCGTTGGCTTTTAGGAAGGGCCTGAAAACCTGGCTTTTCACTCTTTAGATATGAGTCTTGATTTCTGTTCATCGTCTTTTATTCTCTGCTATTTTTCTTTGTTATGTTTGGCACAGGTCTGCAATAAAGCGCCGGGACACTCTCTGAGTAGCCATGCGCTATACAAGACAAATATAACATAACAACATAACAGTGCCTAGTCATTGGGGATTTAGCTGTGTCTTAGTCCGATTTCCCTTTTCCGGATTCCTTTCACCAGTCAGCCCTTTTATTATTGTTGGTGTATTGTTCAAGTTCATACTTCCAGACTGCAATGATGTACCAGGTACCCCCATATTACGTATAATTCCCTTTTGTATAACCAGACTGGTTTTCAAGAATTATCTTTAGGCAAACTTCGATGTTTTCCAGTCTGACTGTCAGGGTAGTGATGGACTGGTTAACTGACTCAATACTATAGTAAGACAAGTATTCCACCTCAATAGGAGATACCTTACATTTTTTTTGAACATGACAAATTTTCAATGCCTATTTGAATTTTGTTTTTACCCTTTTGTTCCAGCTGTTTTAATTTTTGGTGGGATCAGATGTGTTCTAATCATGGAAATAGCAGGACTCTCTAGTTCTTGTCTTTAGTTTCCACATTTTGATCATTAGCCTGTGTATTGCATAGTGCACCTGATGCACAATTATTAAAGGGAGGTATCTATATGTCCATGATAATCTGTATCATGTGATTTCCCTTGTGAGGTGTTCTAGATAAGGAAATTAGGAACACCTGGAGGTAATCAATGGAAAAAAAAAGGTTTACCCCATTAGACAATTCCACTTTGTGTGAGGACACACATTTAGATAGAATTCCCATCAGACGGCGTTGGACATCAGACAAGGAGGAGATACTTCCCTGCTTGCCACAGAACCAGAGTTTCAGTGCAAAAGAGCGAAAGAAAAGGACCCCTGTTGTTGATGGCAGGGCTGGTTTGAGGCTTCAGTTTTCTACCTGTCATGTGCTGGTAACCTCTGACAGTGGGCGGTCCCTTGAGCACCTTGTCCTGAGTTTTGGCCACCCCCCCTTTTCTTTGCTCCAACAGAAGGGCAGTGCACCGGAGGATCCAAGATTGGCAAAAGGCACTACATTGTGGTACCCATGATGAAAGGAAAAATAAAATGAAAGAGCAGCCCGAGCGTCCTCTGACACTGAATAATGGCTGAGAATGTAGACCCGGGTCTGCACGAGATGATCTGTGCCCACGACCAACAAAGAGCAAAATATCTGTAGTGCCTGTCGCAGAGGAGAGACACTGGTGCACTGCATTGAGACTTTGAGACTTTCGAGTGAGCTGTGAGTGTTTGCCAGGAGGGCACTCCAACAGATACTGAGAAGCATTATTTTCATGGAAGACCTGAATCAAGAGGCCCAATGCGGAAGAAGATACCGGAAGCAGATTTGATGGACGATAGAAGCCTACCAAAGAGGCTTAGAACGAACTTTGGCATAGTTGCACAAGTGTTTCCAGTGCCACTGTATGAAGTGGGTGTTGGATATGTTCCCATTTGACTGAACTGCCATGGAAGAGGAATAGCCTCTACGGGCTCTGCCCCTAAGATCCAAAATGATCCTGCTGGCATCGTTTTAAAGTAGTGTTCAGTCTGTACTCTGATAAAGGATATTCCCATTTCACCTGAGAGCATTGACAAGGATCGCCACTGTCTCACCTGAGTATATAATAGTCACTGAAATGCATAGGAGCCCTGAAGGTGATTACTAGATGATTTTAGGATTTGCTTTTGCTTAGGACTAGAAAAATTATAATTCTATAGTGGTCATTACTTTCTACTACTATCTGAATGTTAATGATGACTAAATGCTTTGTTCCCCTTGTATTCATGCTCATACAAGCTTAATGAAATGTTTAGAATGGAAAAGGCCCACCTAGAAATAAATTAGGAAATTGATAAAATTATGAAGATTTATGTACAAATATTTTCTATGTTCCTACTGGATCATAGGAATGTCTTTAGCTCATTTTGTATTTCTGTCAGCCATTTTGTCTGCCATGTGCTCTGTCCTACCTTTCTGTTAACTGCTATTGTAATCTGCCTAGAGACAAAATATATTCAGCATCTTCCACTTCGCACATGCCCAGAAGGGCCTAGCTAGTAGAATGCACCTGCCTCTCTAGTGTAACTGTCAGGCTATTTGTGCTGCTGTATGGAGAAGTAACTCTCCTCCCACTTTGTTGAGCAAGTAGATCTTGTATGCCCAACTTAGTCATTTTGCATGCTTACATGAGCCAGGACTGCCCCTTGCATTTATGCTTACTATGTAACTCTAAAGCATATATAAAGCCCCAGTTTTATGTACTATTTAGACTGCCTCATTCAGTTGCTAAGGCTTCTGTGTGAAGTAGTCTCAACTCATTTGAGTTTAATAAAAATTATCTTTTATATTTTAGCTTCTGTGCCAATTTCTTTGTTGTTGGTTTAAAAGGACTTAAGTATCAGTGAGACCCATGAGAAGGATTTTGATTACTTCAGTTCATTTTGATTACTTCAGCAGAAGTCGACTGGCTACCTCTGTGACACTCATGGGCTTGGGCCTATGTTGGTGGGGTGGGCCCACTGAGGCAGAGGTGCTGCTCCCAGGTTGGTCCCTGGACACCGCTGATGCAGGAGTATGTTTTTGCTTCCCAAAAAACATATTGGGAGGCACACCAGTCTTGGTAAGTGGCAGTGCCACTTCCTTCTTCTGTTCTTCTTGTCAATGGCAACTTTCTTAGTACTGGAGGACCTATTACCTTTCTTTGGGGCCATCTTTGTCTGATGTCAGCAGGACTGAGGTGCACAAGTTGCAGAGATGTCTGTGGTCACATGTCAAGTGATGTTGTGTGCAGCAGGTCTTCTGTCTGGCAGTACTTTTGTTTTTTTCTAAAGCCCACAGCTACTCCCAGGAGTGTCCCGGCACTGAAACAAAAAGACCACATAACAGCTAACAGAAAGAAACACCTCCTTACGGAGATCTGGTCGAAACCTACAGTTGGATGAGCCAGGCCTTTAGTTTCCTCTTAACAGATGATGATGATGATGACACCTTCTCCTCTGTCTTTTCGTGCACCTAAAAGCAAAGAAGCCAGAAGAATATCAGTGAAATGTTTCATTAGTTGTTCTAGTACAATCAAACAGATATAATATATAACTTAGTGTGTGGTAGTCACACTTCTTAGTGTTATGGTATTATATTTTATTAACTCAGTTTAAGTTATTAAAAAACATAACAGTGTAGCCATTTGTGAGACTTTGACAACAAGGGATTTCATGGTATTCTGTGTACACTCAGGAAGGATAGAAAAGATGAAGAACAAAAACAAAAATACAAACTCAATGGAAGTGTAATCATTTTGGCATTAATTTGCACATCACGTCATTCATGGAGCTTCAGTTGGCAAAAAGATGGAAGCAGTTAGCCAAGGGGAACAAAGTAAAGACATGCAGGCCTATATGGCAAATGCAGCACACTACTAAACTACTACCACAAAATGGCCACCAGCTACATGGTCACTCACAATCAAAACAATCAGGAGGCCAGGAAAGCAATCAACTCAAGCAGGCCTATATGGCCGGATAAAGGAGGCATGCTAAACAACACAGCTTTAATGCAAAAATTTAAAAACTAAAATCCACAGAGCAAAACAATGTTTGCAAGTTACACAACAACCATACCACACACACACATCCAACAAAGGCATTTATTTAACACATACCAAAAAAATGAAATACCCCCAAAAATACACATTTTGCAAATAAATCCAATGCCATCCGTGCCCTAAATGATGTTAAAATTAAATGGACACTACAGAAATAGTAGTTTCATGCACCCATGAGTAGCTATGGGCCTACTGGATGAAAGGCCTATAGCCAGACTAGGCCACAAGCTTGTAGGCCTATGACAAAAGTACACTGCCTGGCTCCACAAATGGCCACCACCCACATGGCCAGGCCCCCACAGCAACAAGAAAGGGAGGACAGACAATGGAGCCCTATGGCAAAGGCACACTGCCTGGCTTCAAAATGGCCGCCAGGCACAAGGCCTGGCCCACAACAAGAAAGCAAAGACAGACAATGCAGGCTTATGGCAAAAGCACAGTGCCTGGCTTCAAAATGGCCACCAGCCACATGGCCAGGCCCACAACAACAAGAAGCCTAGGCCAAAAGGAACAAAGGAAACACATGCAGGCCTATATGGCAAAAGCAGCACACTTCTAAACTACCACGACAAAATGGCCACCAGCCACATGATCACTCACAGTCACAACAAGCAGGAGGCCTGGTAAACAATGAACTGAAACAGGCCTATAATAGCCAGGCAAAGGAGGCATGCTAAAAACACAGCTTTAATGCAATAAAATGCAAAAACGAATATCCACAGGGCTAAACAAGGTGTGCAAGTTACACAACCACAAACGCACACAACAAGGGATTTATTTAACACACACCAAAAAAGTGAAATACCCCAAAAATTACACATTTTTCAATTCAAACAAATGCCATCCATGCTCTAAATTATGTTTACATTTAACATACACCACAGAAACAGTTGTTTCATGCCCCGATGGCCAGCAGTGGGCCTACTTTAAATGATGAAAAGTACAGAAATTGTAGTTGCAGCAACTGAAATGCCCTAATCAAACAAACAACACCAAACTTACTTGTAAAATCTCAAATCCAAAAGTCCTCAAATCCATAAGTCCTCAAATCCAATGATATATGATGCAGCAGACTCAAAGAGTGATCCTTCCAGCTCCAAATCCAAATGAAAAGTGAACAGGACATGGACAAAGCCCTGGAAGGAGCCTGCTGGACAGGAACAGGAAATTAGAGACTCTGGGGTATTTCCTTCCTCTCCAAAAATAAAGTAAAAAAAGAAAAAGGACTCCTTGCATGAAAAAGTACAGCCAAATGAAATCTTTTTACGAGATGGTTTTATGCTGGTCGAGAGATATTCTTCTCCAGGTTGCAAATTTTGCGTGTTCGGCATCGCAAGCTTAACCAAACTTCTGCAGGATGCCTGATGGCGTGTCGGAATGACATGTTTACGATCGCACACTCTTGCGGGATCGCGTGGCCGGCTACCAAAGTCTCATGGCCTACGCGAATGAATAGGAAAAACTTGTTGGCGACTGCCTGGATCCTGCTAAGTCACTACTGGGTGCGGGAAAACGCATTTGGAAAGCGAGAACAAGGGAAAAACTCTGCTACGCCGTGGTTCGTGTAGTTTTTGGTAACTCCGCGTTTAACGCGGAACATGGAGTTGCCAAAAATCAGCAAAATCTGCGAGCGGAGCGGATTTTCCTGCCCGGGGTTAATTGTTAGAAGTTGTGTTATCAGTTGTGATGGATGTGTGTCCTTCACAAATAATAAGTCTGCAACCTTCTCTTTACTGGGAACCAAGTATCCCATTAAAGAACTTTACTTTCACAGGGCAGCAAAGGACTAATCAGGAAAGGTCCTATGGGCTAGCTGATATGCAACAACTATGCATTAATGTAGAAATAAGTAGGATAGGGTGGTGAACTTTGCTCCATTCACGTAGTTTGCAGAGTTTTCCATACTCCTCAGAGCACGCTGCAGAGCGAAGAAAATACAATGCTAGACCACCTCCCAGCAAGATTTCTCAAAGTGTTCATGGTGAGTTTGCTTTGAGGAAGCTGCCATTCCAGTACAACATCTACTCAAGCAGCAGAAAGAAGCAGCACCCTCTTGTGCTGCGCATGGTGCCACTCACACTGATTTTCCAGCATGGGACAAATACCCAGCACTACAAATCAGCACAATCAGCATGACCTAACACACTCTGCAGCTAGCGGAACTCCTTGTAGCATGGTGGAGTTTTTCGGTCACTTTGCAGAGTTCTGTAGTGGAACTCTGCAAACTCTGCCCAGCTCCAGAAATAAGTACAATTAGGTCTATAAAACATGAAAATATCCTGTTGACAGCCTCAGAACAGTTCAATTCCTAGCAATGCCTTAAACCAGCAGCCTCACTATCTTTCACCTGTGCTAGATACAATATAAGCGGGATTCATTATCAAATATGTAGGCCTACTACATTTTGCAGTGTGTCATCATATTATTGAAAAAGGAAAAACTTGTTGGGAACAACGAAAGCAATACCATCGAAATCAATGGGAAATATATCAACATTCAATAGTATTCATTACATTACATAACCTTCATTATCAAGCACATTATCGTCACTAAAGGACTACACACTAAATAATCTGTAGTTTTCTTTCTACTTTTACATTGTTCTACAGCAGTTTTATGATCAACCAACAAGACTCCCAACACTCCAGAGCCTTTGCACAACAGTTAATGTTTAAGCAGTACTTAAAATATTCATAAACATGTCCTGGGGTATTTAGAGTAACCACCCTATGGAGACTTAGGGCAACATTTTTTTAGGCATTTTCTGTTGGGGGTGGGGTGGTTGTTGCAATTCTGGTAGCCCCTAACAACATTCTAAAAATTTTTGGTGGTGCTTCTTCCCTTTATGGGGCAACACAAGAGAAAGATTTGCAAATCTTTAGCCTTGTCCATGGGGTTAAGGAGCACTCTGATTGCCCAGTTGATTGGACCAGTGAATATTACATTAGCTGCTTTTCTGAATGCATATTCTTCTTTTTCTGGTGCCTAGCACCATATTTTCAGTTTTTTACAGGTGCCCTGGACCAACGACGGCTCCCATAGAAAATGGTTTCTGCTGGATGCCATGCGTGGGGGCCTCCCATGTCTATTGTGGCGCCTGCTGGCTACTCACACATGTGCTGCACTGTTGGTGAGGTGCACCGGAGCTGGCTCCACAGTTCTGTCTCCTGCCTGCAGACAGAGCAGAAAGGGAGATGTCAGAGGTGTGCTCCCTGCTGCCCCAGACATAGGCACTGGGAGTGGATGCATCACACTGCCATCCACAGGGCTCAGTATTGCTAATACCTTGCTCTTCCTGTCATGGGGAAATGTGCATCCCCAGGAGCAGCGGGGATCTTGGGAAGGGGCCCCAATGCACACAACGCACCTATTGAAAAAATTATTCAGCGGAACTCTATGTGCTTTGTTCCTTGCCTGATCCACACAGAGGGACTGATTTTTCTCCTCATTTTCTCCAGCACCATAGGGAATATTTTCTTCAATTTGGTCTCATTTGGCAAGAGCAGTATATTATGCCTTTTGGCCCTCAAATATGACTTTAGATCCTTAGGCTTGATGTCGTCCTATTCTACACAACCTGTCCTCTGTCTGGGCTTCTCGCACCTAACTTCACTAGAGGGTTTCCTTAGCAGCCCCTAAGCTGCATGCCAGCAAAATACACACCCTGTTGTACTCCCCATGACCCATGAATTTGCTAGTCTTGTAGGGACCTGCGTTAGAGCAGTAGAGTTAGTGGCCACTGATCTTATGAGAGTCACCCAACTTCCGAGCCAGTTTACATAATTGCTAGGTAAATTCTCTGATATCCCCACAAGCTGCCTTATCCCTCGATTGTCCTTCAGAGAGGATAAGTGAGTCAGTGCCACTGGGCCTAGAGAAACACCTCCAGTCTCTAGGTGCCAACAGGTGTCAAGGTTCTGAAGTGGCATCAGGTGTTTCCCCTTCCAGCTGGTCATTCATTCCTTGCCATTGTTGAATGCAAGGCCAGTGAAGTCTCAAGTGTAAAATCCTTCTAAAGGGGTTTTAAAGTGAGGGTGGAAGGTTTTGGAAGGTAGGTTTATCTTCCCAATGTAAGGATGCCACAACAACACTTCAAACAAGCCCCAAACCTCCTGCGCAACATTATAAAAAATGTAAACAGTGAAACATTACGTTTCCTATGCAAAGACCTTCCCCCCAAGCCTCTGCCATGCCCCTAACTGACACTGTTGCCTGATACCTTCCATCAACACTACAAAGCGGAGCCCTTCCTGTTTTTGGTTTTAGAAGTTTGGCCTTCCTTCTTTTCTCCATAGACAGGCCAGGTGCACTTCAAAGAGTAAATTAGCACCTGCAGATTTCCTCCACACCTCACCCTTTACCAGGAACTGAGCCACACACTGTCACATTGCTCTATTGTGTGTGGAGGCCTTTCTCCTCTTATTGGCCAGCGGAATAATTAGCTTGATCAGTTGGAGAAAAAGGCTTGGAATCTGATTATTGCTAATCCAGAAAAATCTCATATTTATTCGACTGTTATAAGGATACAATATCACCAAGGTGACAGTGGATATGCACTCAATGTACCTATTTAATCTGCAATTGATTCCTGACAGGTATCTCCAGTCCTAATTGTGGTGAAACTGTGCAGTGTTTCACCCATAAGGTATGATGAAATGAGCACACAGCGTTTTCAATAATCACTACAAATGTGCAATATGTAAGTTCACTGACATAGAAAGACCTACACCAGGTGAGCAGCATTCCCGGAACGGTTCCTTCTGTGACAGGCTACCGGTTTGCTGGTACCATGCTGAGCTGGTTGTATCCCACAGTCACACAAGTATGTGATCAAGTACTAACATGTAACAAGCCCAGAGCCTTTAACCCTTTGCACTGTGGCCTTATCTTAAAGGTCAACACTGTATGTTAGCTCTTTCAGTCCATTTTCTCTATATCTACCTTCATTGAATTTAGTGAGAACCAGTAAGTGAGATTCACTCACCGTAAAAGCCCAAAACTAGATGGTCAATAAGTGAAAAGTCCAGAGGGATTTAATGGGCAAAACACATTTGCTACCAGAAGTAAGCACCTCATATCTTCTGAATGAAGGAACAATTGAGAACATGAAGTAAAAATGCTACCTGAGCTCTGCTTATTTCTGTAGTTTTCAACCAATCGGCTATGCAAAGGGGCACGGCAGGAAACAAAGGGGGTTATCTACCTTGACGAAAGTGTGACTACAGGAGAGACCCACCCCCGAGCAGACCATGCGCAACTAAACTAGGTTGTTCTTAACTGAAAAATTCTATAACTGAGAGGTAGGTCCTCTCCATGCATATATTCTTTCTCATTAGGTACTCTGCACTGACTGCTTGCAGTATAGGGAGTTACAGAAACAGCCCTGATGAATGGCATAGGTGAATAAGCCAACGGAAGGCAGAAACAAAGGTTTGGGTAACTGTGATGGGTTTGGATGGGGTACAGGAAGTAATGCGCTCAAGCGTGTACATTTAGAAGTTAAGATCATATCTCATGAATCCACGGTGCAAACAGGTCAGGGGGAACAAACCCAGACGAGCAACATCCCCTGCAAATGTATGAGTCAAAGTCCTGTGCACACGTATTGAGTGTTGTTAGGTTCCGGTGTCAGACCAGGTATATTCAGCAATGTTCATAGGAAAAGTAACGGAGGTCAACATCCAGGGTTTCATGTGGAAAATATTTATATTTCAATTTGATCAGTACAAGAGAAACAAACCAGCCGACATGTGTTTCGTCACACCGTGCAACAGGTGTGATTCTTCAGGGCTGTCAGTTTGAAGGAAAGTTCGACAAATCGCATGTTGGCATGAATATTTACCCGTACACAGAAACGCAATTCAGTCAATACACCTATATATGCCTCCTGTAGCTACGCCTTTAATAACTTTTTAACATACCTGGGACACCACCAGAATAAAGGACATCTTTCTGGTCTATCCTAAGGTATTTCTAATCAGTCAGCTGAATCAGGGTATTGTCCAGACCAGATATATCTAAGACCTCCCTCAGGGAAGCATCACCCTGAGGTTGAGTCCACCCTGGTAGTATCATCCGACCAGGGTGAGACGAGGTGGCAAATGATGAAGCATATCACATTCCATGAGTGAGCCATCCTCGTCTAGTTCTTGTAATCGCCCAAAAAAGTAGGAGTGAAGTAGGTAGCGATAGCCGGGATGTCAACACATCTCTTCATCATGTCATCCTAAATTAGCGCACAGAGTTAAGCACCAGGGTGTCACACCATTTTTGTGGTTTGATTGGTGTCCAATGATCGACCTTCGTTTAGCTTCTCAGTAGCACATGGAGAGTTAAAGGCAGGCCAACATCAACGTGTGAAATTACGAGGGGACACATTTACTAACCTTACATGCAGCGCAGCAAGGTAACTTGCTGTGCTGCAGTGCATGAAAGGGAGAAAGCAGACATGTGCTATATCTACTTAGATATGGACATTTCTGTTTTCTTACAGCTTTGGCGCAATTCAAGCGTCCTAGTGTCAACACTACTTTACGGGCAAGAATATTTAGGACTGACAGGGATTAGAGGCATATTTTTCTTTTTATGTGTGCTGAATGAAGCACACATAGAAAGAGGAAATGTAGATAATCCTCCAGAGCACCCCATCCTGTTGTGGGCACACTATTCAGCACAGATCCAGGTTTACTACCTTTTGGAAATGTGGATTTGCATTAAAATCCGTAGGTGGATGTTTTTTTAAAAAGTTTTATAGAGCGCAAACAAGATCCTTGCAGATATCAGAGTGCTTTACAATCAGTGAGGGATAGTTGTGCAACAGAATAGCAACAGGTAAATTGTGTATAAATAGCATAATGTAAACAGTACATAAGAACAGTAACAGATAAATCAAGTAAATAAAAGAAATAACGGTAGAGGTACTAGTGAGCTCGTAGTTCATGGATAGTTGTACCACAAAATAACAACAGGTAAATTGCGTATACATAGCACAATGTAGACAGTAAAGCAAAACATGGTTACGCTCTACCATAAAATACCTCCCTGATGCAAAGAAATACAAGGCAGCGCTATGCGCTGTGTTCACTTTGATTTTTTACACAAAAATCAGGCTTTGCATAGCTTATCCGAAACACATTTAGCATCAGGCTGCATAAAAAAAATGATGGCATCCAGACAAAATGTTAGTTAATCTGGGCCCGAAAGTTTTTATTGTGCATAACTCCTACTATAAGGTTGAGAAAACAAACTGACAATGTGCCTTCCTAAATGCTGGTTAAATGTCTCTGGGCCTGAAGGATATAGCACCTTGTTCAGGTGATATTGTAGGAAAATATCAAGCATACATTTACTCGGGACAAACCAATGACAATATGAAAATATAACATCATATAGAGCATAGGTGCACCTCACATACTACACATGATGGTATATTGACGAATGAACCCAAACACCGCTTTAAGTCGGAACATGGCCTCACAATATGTTCCCTATTGAGAATATGCTTCCACTACAATCCTGTGGCACATAGAGGTCTTCTCCTTGCTTTTTCACTCCAGCAATTGACAAGTAAAGTTGCCTAGGACTGGGAAATAACCTGAAAAATATTTGTGAATACCCCAAAATCTATTCCTGGTAGATGCACCCAGAAACAGCTATGTATCTACCCCTGACTCTAAATTAGAAAAAGCATAACTCCAACCATACACACAAATTCCTGTATGAACAAAACATACATGTAAGGGAAAGATCCAGCGTCCTTAATTTTCTGGACTCATTGTGATTTTTGTGTAGTTTTGATGCACCTAATTCAGGATCAGGGGCCGTATTATGATTTTGTTTGTGATGCTGTACCACTGACTGCAGAGCTTGGAAACACAAATAAGTAAGTACTGACCTGTTTTTCCAAGCTGTGCTTCAACAGGCATTAAGGCATTAATTACAAGTACAGGGCTAAATTCCGATCCCTGTGCATATTCTTGCTTGCAGAGGGATCGAAGCTATTAATTGGGTGATAAGTATCACATCCTCACAGCTTTTCACTGATATATTTTGACGGGTCAAACCTGCAGAAATTAATCAGGGAAAAAAGGAAAAACTTGAGGAATTCAGTATGCTAAATAGTGATTCTGCGTATTAGGCCTCATTTATTAGTTAACAACTAAAAATAGGAGGTCTTTACACATGGTGAATACCTTCTCTTGGGGGTTACAGTGTTTATCACATGTGGTAAATACCTCACCCTTTTCTGCCTAACTTGTAATGATGGCTAAAGTCAAAGATAATTTGAGTTAATGTATGTGCTTAGAATTCTAAACAGCACACAGATGCCTTCTGAGTGGATGCAGTTCAGAAAGCAACAGTATAGTACAGCTCCTGGGGGTCTATTTACCCAGATTTAACACAGTGTTTTTATCACAAAAGTGATGCAAAACAAAGCTAAATCTTTTTTCACCTATTTACTTTCCAGCATAAATACTTTTACATTGGAAAGTAACTTGAAAGTAACGCAAAACAGCAGACAGCGCAGCTTTGCATTACTTAGCTCCAAGGGCGACTACCATAGGTGGTGCATGGGCATTCCCATGCAACCACCCAAAGTTTCTCATGCTAAGCCCTATTTACTTAAAAGAGTAGACAGGGTTTAGCATGAGAAAATGGCACCCACTTCAAATAGGCGCAATGAAGGAGATATGCTTTCCTTTCTCCTTTCTTTTTCAATTTTGTATCTGTACTGCACTTTACAGCACACATTCAATGTGGGAAAAGGTTAGACTAAGCATGGTATTTTGTACAAAACCTATGCTAGACTCATAGAGACCCCCTTGCACTATGGTGCAAAGGTGTGTCCATTGTGCACACCAGCCGATTTCAGTGCTATATTTCTGTAAATATGGTGCTTTCTAGCTCTTTCCTTCTTAAGAAGCACAGCATTTGCGGCTGCTGCACTGCCCTCTTTGAGAATCTTGTATATCTGCTCCTAGGAGACTAGTCCTGAGCAAGAAAATGAACAGGACAAAGGTACATCATTGGATTTAATGTGACGTTTCCCAAATATGTAAAGCAGAGAAGTAGAGTTTAAATATCCATATCCAAATCCATACTAATATTATATAGAGAGAGCCCAAACCTTTGAGGCGGGTGAGCTCTGGAACTACAGCGCCAATCAGAACACCCAATACAGCATTGGAAAGGTGAGTATAAGCAGATGGACATAGGCTATACACCAGCCCAATATATACATTACAAGTGAAAAAGACCGTTTTTGGACAAAGCAGTCCGTTGTGGGCGTGGGTGTTCTGCTGTAAAGCAATGCTTGCGAAAAGCGTTCTGTGTGAGAATAGCGTTCTGACACGTCTTGAAGTGGGCGTGTCGTTTAGCATTGTTATGGGCGTGTGCCTTCAGAGACGCCGAAAGCATTGCGGAGAGGGGGATTAGCGTCCTTGGAGTTGTGGCGTTTGGCAGTGATGCTATGTAGGGCGTCTAAGTGCACCAAGCAAGTCTTTGGGGAGTGCGTGAACCTACTAATGCACACACCCTCAGTGTGCATGCCAGGACTGATCAGGGGCATCGGCAGGAGCGGACACACACGATCGCATTCTGCGGAAAGGATAACAAACTGCAGAGCAAACACTCACCTTCCGCGCAACAGAAAGAGGGGTTCTATGCAGCCGCACAGGCAAGTCGCATGAAACAATAAATGTACTATGCCATGAACTTTTTAAAAAACGTTGCCTTGCCTATTCTAACCATTTAAGACATTTTTTTTCATACCCGGACAACGTCGGGACCGGCTGCTAGTGGATATATAATAGCACATATCTGAAAAATGTAGTTATTTTTTATTTGAATCTTTCTACTTCTTTGACCTAAGCATTCATGGAACTTTATGTCATTCAATTTTCTTTCCACTTACTTGTACAATGTGTTAAAAAAGGAGCAATATAATTGCACACTTAAGGAAAGGTAGTTGAAGAAGAAACCTGTTTTTACAGTTGTCATTTAAAGTGCCAAAATATTGAAATATAAGTTCATAACCTTTTTCACAGCTGAAACAAATCCATATAATTTCTACTTTCAGCAGAACTGGTAGGGTTTTTTTCTACATAACAATTATCTTTCCTTACTCAACAGATTGTGCATAGGATAGCCATAGCTTATTACAAGAGCATTCTCGTTGATAATGTTTATCAGCGCTTCACTTGTCATCAAACTGTTCTCAATTAAATATTCAGACAGTTTTCATACTGCACATGTTGCTTTCCGAGATTGCCCATGATTGGCTGCGTACGAGTTATATAAAGTCTGCTGGAATCTTTTAAATCTATCATCTGCTTATTAGCTGTCGATGCGTATGTTTTCTTTTACTTCCATCAAATGTTACTCTCCGCAGGTAAATCCTGCCACCCAGGGAAGTCAGTCTAAAGTAGATGAGAACTCGGCTGCAAAATTGAATTTATGGAATTAAATGAATGGCTTGCCTAAATGTAACGGAGGTTATCGAACTAGCAACGCAGTGCCTGTCCAAAGCCATTGCAGTCAAATCGATGTTTGTTTCCCCCCTTTTGTTAATTTTAAAGAGACTGTCATATTTCACATGATCTTTTTTGCATGACTTAGACGCCAACTATCTTCAGGGCTCTGCTCGAGCACAGGCTCTTAGAGTCAGACCCTTGGCTCGTCTCTCCCTGTTAATCTGCTTGCTCGCCCATCTGTATTTCCTGGTTGCATTAGGAGTCATCATGACTAGTGAATTATTACATAAAGCAATACAAAGAGTTCCAAGGTCTGACCAAACATAAAACCTTTTGCAGTCACAATCATAAAACGTTCAGTATGTCACACAGACGTAGAGTGACTCTGGGCAGATTTGCCAACCTTCATCTTAACGTAACAGAAAAAAGGCAGCATGTTGCACTGCGTTTCACAAAAGAGAGAAGGCAGAAATGGGCAAAATCTACAAAGATATGCACACTTCTGCTCTTTCATAGCACCCTAGCACTGTGTGTTGCCTTATTGCTGGCACTATTAAACAATGGTGCAAATGTGCCTGGATTACAGTCAGGATTGCTTTTGTGCAAGAAGGAATACCTGTCTGCATAAAAACAATCCTTAGCGGCAGGTGATATGACTTAACAACGCATGCATTTACAACACATGCCTTTACCATGGATCCATTACCTCACGCAATGCCTTTACCATTTATTGCCTTTACAAGCCAAGCCTATTGCCCAGTGGCGGTCACCAGTGGGTAGTTATAGTTAGGCCAGTGTTTCCACAGGACTTGCCTTTTTTGTTTTGCTTATAACTGTGGCACAGTTTGATGAATCTCCAAGAAGATTTCCAAACAAATGCTCATTTTGCCTAGTTTGTGCATGGAATGTTTTGAGGTGATCCATGAATAGCTGCTCCCATCAGGCGGGAGCAATGCCAGCTCCTGCACAGTGTGGGGAGCTGGTTGCCCGTGGGCTCCCCCAAGGCCCTCAATTTGTTGGCTGGTGGATGCCCCAGGTGAGCATCAGGACACCCACCTATATTTAAAGGCAGAACCTGGAGCATTAGGTCTTTGGGACCTGAGATGACTCAGGGAGGGAGGCACATGCCCCTCTCCTCTTTAGTTATAACTCGCCCCTCCCCTTTTAAAATAGACATGGGCCTGGGAGTTTGGGTCCTCAGGGCCTACTAAGGCTCTGGTGGGGGGACCGCACAGACCCCACATGCTTTTTTACCATACTTGGCTCAAAAGGATGGGGCATTCCACTTTTTTATTGTATTTGGCCCCAGAGCATGGGGTCTCCTTGGCCTCATGAGGCTCAGGGAGATGAGCTTCAAGCACCCCTCTCCTTATATATTGGACCCCTGGGGACCAAAAAGGTTCAGTGAGGAGGTTGACATGCCCCCCTTCACTGTTTAAGTGTATTTGACCCTTAGGGATGGGTTTTCCAGGGCATTTTATGGTTTGGGATGGTGGCCACGCAACAACCTCCTATTTTTCTTTCATGTCTTGGAGCCAATTAAAGCTCAGGGGTGTAGGCTGCATGCCCCCCACCACTTAATATGTATGTTTTGGCCCCAGGGGATCGGGACCCCAGAGACTGTTGGCCAACCCTATGCCACACATGCCAAAAGCTATACATGGCATTGGGCTGGCAGACTGCTGCAGGTTTGTCTACAGAGCCTGACAGCAGGCCAAGCCCTGTGACCAATCCCCCACATGCAGCGTGGGGTTTTCTGCCTGGAGGGGATTTGCTTCAGGGCCTGGCAACAGGACAGACTCCAAGACTACCCTCCACTGTGCTCAGTCAAAGGTCATGCCTTGTGGTGGTTGGTTTTATCTATGGTAATAAAATATCACTGTATATTAAAAAAAATATGGAAATTCAATGAAAAGAAAAATGTAAAAGTAACATTATACTTAGATGTGATAAAAAGATCTGGTTGTGTTTTTAAAGAAACTTTAGAAATTTACTGAAAATACAAAGGTTAAAGTGATGTTATGGTAAGGTGATTATCTCAGTGACAACATCAACGTTTTGAACTCAATACACCAACGCAATTCCCTTTGCCGTGTTAGGTAGATTGTAACTTATAAACTGTAAGTATCAAAAGAATGCCTATGTCAAAAATATTTACCCACTAAGTTATTTACATCAAATACAAATCTGAGATCTGCATGTTCCACGTTGTATTTTCCAGCAGGCACATTACCCATCTATGTTATTTTATGATGAGTCAAACTGTGACTACAAAAATACAGACTAATCCTGCAAGTGTATTACTGACCATTGTTATCTACATTCCTATCACACATGAAAATTGATGGGCACACAATATTCTCTGCAGCAGGTGCCTTCATCCCTTTCAGATACTTTTAAATGCAGTTCCCCCCCCCTTACCCTGGCGCCCAGTGCTGGGACTCTGGTGGCACTGCCCTAAAGATATCACTGATAACTGGATTTATAAGTACATAGTAATGCATATAGTGATACCAATTATGAATATGCTAGTATTAGAACTCTGAGCTTCTTGCCACTATGTTTAGGAGCCCACATACACATCAGGGCGCCTTCAATGTTGTGTTATGGAATAAAGGGCCAATCCCGCATTTTGATCGATATGATATTTAACATGAAGATTAGTTACTCTCTATTTACTGACTCACACACTGGATACGCTGAGCAAATCTTTCAGTCACAACCTGCAAACGATCAACATAAACAATGACCTACCAGTCCTAAAAAATGTCTACTAATGTGTTGCATATCGTTAGCTACACTTTGCCTGCTTCCAGTCCCAGCTGGCCTCTTAATAGTCCAACACACATTCTCAGCATGCTTGCTACATTCTGCACAAAGCTAAGCATTATTTAGACACTCCTCTTCCTGCACAACTCTACCTCCCCCTCAGCAAATCAAGTGCGATACTATGCATTCATGAACAGGCTTTGTGCTCCCTTCAGGTAAGGTGCAGGTGGGACAGACATCTCAATACACACAGAAGAGGCCTTGGGCAAAAGAGAAAACCACAGAGAGAAAATAAAAAATTGTCAGGTGGAACCTTCCAGCAACATCACAAGTAGAAACAGGGGTAACCTATATTTGTTGTCCTCAATAAGTGAATGACTGAAGGTGAATGTTTCCCAGTGTAAATTTCCCGACACTCAGGAAAGATTCAGAAAGCACTGCAAGAACTGACACGGATGTGGTGTATTGATTTGGAAGCTACAATGTTATGAGTTACTTCGTATAGAATTGATAATGCATGTTAATTCAAGGGTTGTCTGTGGAGGTAGAGCAAGAATTCCATTCTTTCATTAGAGAGAATTGGCTTTCAGAACCTTTCACATATTCTATAATGTTTTATAATATGTATTGTGTATGTATCTGTTATATAATACATACGATTCAGCAGTCATTGTATAAAAGTCACAATGCCTGCTGCCAGAGTTAGTAGCCAAAGGGAAAGGCAGGTCAGGTCAGGGAGCATAATCAAACCAGCTGTTTAGAGAACAGAACAAAACATTGCTTTTATTTCTTCCACAATATTCTTTTAACTTTGCAATGACAAATATAAAAGAGATTTTTATGGTAACATTTTAATTGTTTTGCACTACCTAAGTGATTATAGAAATGTTAGAATATTTATGCATATTTATACGAATTCCAATATACTGCAGCTTTAAAAAAACGAACTTGTAGTAGAATGATTCTAATATCTTGGTGCAAAAAATAGCTAACAACTTTTGTGATGTGTTTAATTTTGCACTATAGATCATATTTGTATTCTTCATTTTTTTTGCAAACATGTTCAATCTAACATATGGAAGAACTACACACCAAGGATTTAATTGGTTTGTGGGAAAGATGATGATGTATTATGGGATATATAGTACCCTGATAAGTACATGATAAGAATGATATGAGTCACCTCAGAGTTCCATAACCTTATAGAGGTGATGGCGTTTGGGATAAATAAATCATACTTACCTGGGCCCATAAAAATTCACACTTTTGAACCCGTAATCCTGCTTCTATTTCTTAACCATCAGAATTTTATTTTTCAGCACTTATACCTATACACCATGACTTACCAATCCTTGTCACCTTTATTTTTCAGCACTTATACCTATACACCATAACTTACCAATCCTTGTCACCTATGTTATAAGTCCTAGGGATCGAAAAGAGAGTTAGCATAATGGGTAGTTAATCTAATAATTTACCTTTCCTGAAAATAACCACAGACTCGGGAGAACTTTTAAAAACGTTATCGATGCAGGGTTTTCTGAGTCAGTGGCCACAATATGGTGACCATAAATTTAAAACAAGCAAGAAAATGATCAATAGGACATAAAGTTTGCAAGAAATCACAGTAACACCTTTAGACATTGGTACCTGGGAAGAGTGAAAAAGGGAACTAGCACAAGGACATACCACGTACATTATATTTACCTAGAATGGTGCAAGGACCAATCCTGGCCATGGGCATGGGCAAAGATAGGGATCCTAACTAATCAGGTGCCAACAAGGCAGGGCAGTTGCAGATCAGGACAGGTAACCTCCACTAGTGCAACACAATCATTGCACCCCTCTCTCTAGGCCAAATTCAGATACTCCAATTGGATAATCGATAATTCTCTCTCTGCAATTTCTCAATTCTTCTGACAGAGTGCGCCGCCAGCACCTCTGCTCTCGATCTCCTATAGCATGCGTTGGGTCAGTGACAAGTCAGATAATCGATGAACAATATGGAGAGAAAGGGTATTAGCCAGTGGAGGCAGGGTTGGGACTCCCAGTCCCCTGGGTATATAGTTAAATAACAATAAGGGAGTAGAACCTTAAGGGTAAATCCCAGTCTCAGTAGAGGGAGGGAAAACAAATGTGTTACACACAAACCTAGAAGGGAGGACGTCCTTTGTCCTTAAAAAGACCCCTCACTCACCAACCTAGTTGGTGACACGCTTCATCATCGGGGTCCCACCTGGATAGCCCAGTGCCATCCAGGTGTGCTGCGACACCTGATTACAGTGGTGCTGTTTTTTCTTTTTATATGTGCAAAGAAGAAATAGTGTGTTTAAAAGTATCCAATACTACCCACTCGAGGAGTTTATTCTGGAGTGTCTCGGGTACTATTAAAATAGTGGGACACCTGTTGCCCTATTAGGTGGGCTATTGGTGTAAAAACTAGAGTAATGTGAATTAACAAAGAGGTCTACATGTTTCAACCTATGTGTCAATTTACAGGTTTTCGTCAGGACCAATGGAGTACCAGCGGGACGGTATGCGCACTCTAAGGTGCACCCTATCCACGTAGGTAACAGAAGTGGAGTCTCAAAATGAGTCTCACTGATAAAAATGTAGCTTTCTTCCTGTGTTCCCTGGAAGAAAAACCTGTGGAATGAAAGTAAGGGAAGGGTTGTGGGTAACAGACAAACACGTATACCAGACATACACATAGAACATACAACTGGTCAATTCGTGATAAGTGCACCTCGTGTAAGCGAGTGCTGACCCAGTACAGCAATTAAAGGCCGTACTTAAGTGGTAGTGACCCAGGACTGTAGGGCCGCATAATTGTGTGGGTACACCCACTGTATCGATGTTACTGTAACCGTTTCCGCCCAGTGGTAGGTGGACCCCGAGAGATGGTCCCTGCCACGTGGTAGTGGGCACTGCTGGTTTCGTGCCTCGAGATCGAGGTTAAAGCATGGTCGCCGTGATCGTGTTGTCGATCCATGCATGATTAAAAACTATAAGCGGCACTTTCTCTGAGTGTGTCACACCCTCAAGTGAAAACTATAAATCGTTACTACCAGGCATGCAAGATAAGCGTCGTCAAATAATGAGACCCATCTTACTAGGAGCGCTAACAATTACGGCTCCATGAGCAACCCCGGGCCGGCCAGTTCCTCGCTACGATCTATAGGGAAGGAAAAACACACGATGAGAATCGCTACGAATACCGGGATCGTGGGGCGTAAGGGGCCACCCAAGCAACAGTCTTACTTGTGGAAGAAGAGACTGGCGCTTTTCGTGCCTATGCCGTCCTGGCGGGTGCTCCGTGGTGTTACTGAGCAGAACTTCCGCTTCAGTAATGAGGTGTATCCCGTTTCCAGGTGGGGCATGGTTACCTGACCCGTGCCACCAATCAGAAGGCAGGGGTGAGAAGGCTCGTCTGAGCGCTCCGATGCGTCATCAGTTCTCGGATGAAAGTATTTTCTGTCATTGATGGGCTGATGTTGCTGCCATCAGTCCGGGATTTAGACAGAATCAAAGAAAACATTAAAGGGTGCTCTTGTGAAAAAAATAAAATAAGATCGCCCAATGTGGAGATCCCCTGTACTGTTGATTAGATGCCATTAATGTACGAGGTGTTAGCGTAAGGGAGTGGGAGTTGATAGTTTCAAAGTTCCGTGAAGCTGTATCGTATCAGAATCGGATCTATGACCTACACAAATATCGGCGTAATTATATCGATAGCAAGAATATCGACGCCCTATGTACAACATGGTAAGTACCAAAATATCGAAAAAATATTATCGACGTTAAAGATATTGTTGTTAAATATATCGGTTTTTTGGGGTTTAAAATAACATGAAAAATACTGTAAATAATACTTATAAATTACTTAAACATATTTAAATATATTTTATAATGGTAAAAAAAAAACATAATACATATTTTATAAAAAAAAAAAAAAATTAACAAATCATATATAATATATACTTACTTAACAATAATTACTATTCCCACTCCAGAGGGTGCAACACTAAATAAAGTTTTGGATAGCGCAGGGCTATAAATTACTATTCCCACTCCAGAGGGTGCAACAGTAGGGAAAGCGTTGGATAGCGGGTGGGTAAAAATTACTATTCTCACTCCAGAGGGTGCAACAGTAGGGAAAGTGTTGGATAGCGTAGGGGTAAAAATTACTATTCCCACTCCAGAGGGTGCAACAGTAGGGAAAGCGTTGGATAGCAGGTGGGTAAAAATTACTATTCTCACTCCAGAGGGTGCAACAGTAGGGAAAGTTTTGGATAGCGTAGGGGTAAAAATTACTATTCCCACTCCAGAGGGTGCAACAGTAGGGAAAGCGTTGGATAGCGGGTGGGTAAAAATTACTATTCTCACTCCAGAGGGTGCAACAGTAGAGAAAGTGTTGGATAGCGAAGGGGTAAAAATTACTATTCCCACTCCAGAGGGTGCAACAGTAGGGAAAGCGTTGGATAGCGGGAGGGTAAAAATTACTGTTCTCACTCCAAAGAGTGCAACAGTAGGGAAAGTGTTGGATAGCGTAGGGGTAAAAATTACTATTCCCACTCCAGAGGGTGCAACAGTAGGGAAAGCGTTGGATAGCGGGTGGGTAAAAATCACTATTCTCACTCCAAAGGGTGCAACAGTAGGGAAAGTGTTGGATAGCTTAGGGGTAAAAATTACTATTCCCACTCCAGAGGGTGCAACAGTTGGGAAAGGGTTGGATAGCGAGTGGGTAAAAATTACTATTCTCACTCCAGAGGGTGCAACAGTAGGGAAAGTGTTGGATAGCGTAGGGGTAAAAATTACTATTCCCACTCCAGAGGGTGCAACAGTAGGGAAAGCGTTGGATAGCGGGTGGGTAAAAATTACTATTCTCACTCCAGAGGGTGCAACAGTAGGGAAAGTTTTGGATAGCGTAGGGGTAAAAATTACTATTCCCGCTCCAGAGGGTGAAACAGTAGGGAAAGCATTGGATAGCGGGTGGGTAAAAATTACTATTCTCACTCCAGAGGGTGCAACAGTAGGGAAAGCGTTGGATAGCGGGTGGATAAAAATTACTATTTTCACTCCAGAGGGTGCAACAGTAGGGAAAGTGTTGGATAGCGTAGGGGTAAAAATTACTATTCCCACTCCAGAGGGTGCAACAGTAGGGAAAGCGTTGGATAGCGGGTGGGTAAAAATTACTATTCTCACTCCAGAGGGTGCAACAGTAGGGAAAGCGTTGGATAGCGGGTGGGTAAAAATTACTATTCTCACTCCAGAGGGTGCAACAGTAGGAAAAGTGTTGGATAGCGTAGGGGTAAAAATTACTATTCCCACTCCAGAGGGTGCAACAGTAGGGAAAGCGTTGGATAGCGGGTGGGTAAAAATTACTATTCTCACTCCAGAGGGTGCAACAGTAGGGAAAGTTTTGGATAGCGTAGGGGTAAAAATTACTATTCCCACTCCAGAGGGTGGAACAGTAGGGAAAGCGTTGGATAGCGGGTGGGTAAAAATTACTATTCTAACTCCAGAGGGTGCAACAGTAGGGAAAGTGTTGGATAGCGTAGGAGTAAAAATTACTATTCCCACCCCACCCTATTCCCCTATAAACACACAACACACTCCAGTACTATCACCTAAAATTTAATTGAAAATTAATTATCAATTAAATAATTACTTAATCTATTGAATTAATTAATTTCATTTTTTTTTATAAAATATTAAATTATACATAAAAATATAATAAATTATTTATAATTAAATCAATTCCCACCCTATTCCCCTATAAACCGACAACCCGCTCCAGTTGTAACACATAACATTTAATGTAAAATTATATTAATTACCAATTACATAATTACTTTATCAATTAAAAATATTATTTACCAATTAAATAATTAATTTATCAATTAAAAAAATTAAATTACCAATAAAATAATTAATTTATCAATTAATATAATTCATTACCAATAAATAATTAATTACTAATTAAAATATGCTTAAAAAGTTTTTAATTAATTACAATTAAATTACTTCCCACCCTATTCCGCTATAAACCCACAACCCGCTCCAGTAGTAAAACATATAATTTACTTAAAAATATAGATAAATTATCAATTAATTAATCAATTCATCAATTAATTTAATTCATTACCAATTCATATTTAATTGAAAAATAAATTAATCATTAAAATATAATTATTTAATTACAAATAAATTACTTCCCACCCTATTCCCCTAAAAACCCACAACCCGCTCTGGTAGTAAAAGATATAATTTACTTTTATATATTTTTTTTTATAAAAATATATTAAACACATATTATAACAATTAATTTAAGTACTTAACTAAAATTTCTAACACATATTAGTAAATCGAAATTACTTACATCGTTATATATGCTATCGATATAAGTAATGTCGATATTACTTACATCGATATATATGCTATCGATATAAGTAATTTCGATATTACTTACCTTAGGGTCGATATTCTGGCCATCGATATTCTGGACATCGATATTCTGTCCCTTCGATATTAGCAACTCGATATAAGTGTAAGTCGAAATTAAAGATTCGATATTTCGACTGTGTACCATCAGAATCAGGAGAAACTGCAGCAAAATCAGTGACTACCACAAGCAAGCAGGAGACCTAACGTCTAAACTCCAAGCCAGGGGCTATCCAATCAAGATCCTCAACAAATGTCAAAAACGTGCGAGGAACCAACCACGTGAAGCCCTCCTGGAGGAAAACGTCAAACAACAAGAGGCGATTCCCTGTCTCTTCTTTCACAAGTAAGACTGTTGCTTGGGGGGCCCCTTACGCCCCACGATCCCGGCATTCGTAGCAATTCTCATCGTGTGTTTTTCCTTCCTTATAGATCGTAGCGAGGAACTGGCTAGCCCAGGGTTGCTCATGGAGCCGTAATTGTCAGCGCTCCTAGTAAGATGGGTCTCATTATTTGACGCTTATCTTGCATGCCTGATAGTAGCGCTTTATAGTTTTCACTTGAGGGTGTGACACGCTCAGAGAAAGTGCTGCTTATAGTTTTTAATCATGCATGGATCGACAACACGATCATGGCGACCATGCTTTAACCCCGATCTCGAGGCACGAAAACCCACAGTACCCACTACCACGTGGCGGGGACCCTCTCTCAGGGTCCACCTACCACTGGGCGGAGACGATTACAGTAACATCAAAACAGTGGGTGTACCCACACAATTATGCAGCCCTACAGTCCTGAGTCACTACCACTTAAGTACGGCCTTTAATTAGCTGTACTGGGTCAGCACTCGATTTCACGAGGAGTACTTATCACGAGTTGACCAGTTGTATGTTCTATGTGTATGTCTGGTATACGTGTTTGTCTGTTACCCACAACCCTTCCCTTACTTTCTTTCCACAGGTTTTTTTTTCCAGGGAACATAGGAAGAAAACTACATTTTTATCAGTGAGACTCATTTTGAGACTCCACTTCTGTTACCTACGTGGATAGGGTGCGCCTTAGAGTGCGCATACCGTCCCGCTGGTACTCCATTGGTCCTGACGAAAACCTGTAAATTGACACATAGGGTGAAACATGTAGACCTCTTTTTAATTCACATTACTCTAGTTTTTACACCGATAGCCCACCTAATAGGGCAACAGGTGTCCCACTATTTTAATAGTACCCAAAACACTCCAGAATAAACTCCTCGAGTGGGTAGTATCAGATACTTTTTAAACACACTATTTCTTCTTTGCACATATAAAAAGAAAAACCAGCTCCACTGTAATCAGGTGTCGCAGCACACCTGGATGGCACTCGGCTATTCAGGTGGGACCCCGATGTTGAAACATGTCACGAACCAGGTTGGTGAGTGAGAGGTCTTCTTAAGGACAAAGGACGTCCTCCCTTCTAGCTTTGCGTGTAACACATTTGTTTTCCCTCCCTCTACTGAGACTGGGATTTACCCTTAAGGTTCTACTCCCTTATTGTTATTTAAAAAGTCAGATAATCGGACAAGTCGGACAATTTCTCTAGCTATGCCTACCTTAGTTATACCATTTCCAGGGCAATGTACCACCCCTAAATGTTGCAAATCTATGTGTTCCCTTTCAGTGATTGGTCAGAAAGACGAGGACAGGTCATCACACCATACTAAGATGAGGTAATTTCGCATTGCATTATATTGATCAAGTTCCCGCCCATAATTTATTTTCCCATGAACTTGTATTCGACCCAGCAATATTTTTTCAATTCAGTATACAATGTTTAACAAATTAGCAAGTTTTCTTTCTTTTCCCAGGTCAGGGGTGAGGTTCCGACGTGCATCCCAGGTAAGACAGTCCTTGGCAAGGTTTCAATGCCACTGTTTGAGGTCTCTCAGTGCACCTGGCACATGCGCAGAGTAAATTCAATATGGCGATTCAAGTCACCCCTCAGGCCCAAATACAAGCTAGTAACAAAGTCAAAGAAATACATATTAGAATACAAAAATAAATTAATGCACTTTACACCACTTATCTCTACTCTAGCCCCATTACTTTATTTATACTATAGCATTAATAGTTCAGCAGAACAAGCAAAGTTTAGTACAAGAAGCAGCATGTGCATTAGTATGAGTAAGCATGAAGAGGCCATCTTGTCACTAGTGCGCAGAAGCAAGAAATTTCCCACCAAAGCTAAAGACGTCACACCACGTAGATGTGGCAGACGCATGCGCAGTAAAGTTCCCGCGTTCTCGGCGGCCAATTTAGGACATTCGGGATACTATTAGTAAAAGCACATAGGCAAGCTTCCCCATGAAACTAAATATGTTGTGTAATGCAAATATTAGTAAACAAACCATGCTGATTAATTAGTTACAAGTTATATTGAGAGGACTGAGTCAAAGCAAGTTTCTGTACGTATGAAACCTTGCTCCATCAGAGGAATTTAGCCTTCTGACTCATTCCTTTATATGGTCATAGAACTCCTCATAGACTTGCAATATCCTTTTAATGTATGGGAGGGGCATACTCTATGCCATAAAATTTTCAGCATATCTCTGGAGATTACAGCTTTATTAGGTGAGGAATATATGCAATTCTATTTCATTTGCTCATGGAACCCTTCAATTCTTTAAAGACTGCAGTTAGCACAGTTTGCCTAGTGTGCCTGGAAAATAACCACATAGATTCAAATGTGAATGCTAAAACTAAAGAGTAAAGCAAAGTTACCTTTAAGAGATCTTGTTCTAGAGTACAATGTGCATCATCTACTAAATGTCTAATTTTTTTTATTGATTAGATAGGAACTATTATTTAATCTCATCTAATAAGCCAGTATCATCTGTGGGTGACAAAATGATGATGAGGGTTGCATGTTAATCTAACAAAATTACTGCCTAAAGAGACTGGTTCTGACAAATCTTTTTTTACTGAACATTTATGGCAAATGTTTCTCCAAGAATAATTTTCAACTGGTTACCTGGTGACAAAATATTGCATTAAAGTTGTTTTTTCTACCCCAGTTTTAAGGCGAGGGAAGGCCCCCCTCAACTTAAACCCCTCTCTGCCTTCATATTTGTACACTTTTAAGGGAGTGGTTCCCCTCCTTCAACTCCCTACCTCTGACTGTTTCTTCTTCCTTCCTCTTGCCTTTAAATAATCTTGTGCCACTCCACATACACTTTTGCACTCTCAGAGTACTTTATTTCATCTATGCCCCCTAGTAATTATTCCATCTAAGCTGCTTGATCCTCCATTCCCTTTTTGCTACCAACTGTCACTTGATCCTTCTCTTCTTTTTTCTCTACAGCAATGTCCCATGGTCTTGCACTATGGGGGTGAGGTAGACATAAAAGAAAGACTACTGCAACCTTTTTATAAAATAAATGAACATGCAATTTTTCAATTCCTTTTATATTCAAAATCTTAAGAAGGTTTTCCCCCCAACCTGGCATTAAGTCCCTGGTTTCTTTTCTACAAAAACATACTATTTTTATGGAAACATATTCTGTCATTAGGGAATGACTTGAACATGAAGTTGGTCAGTCTGATTCAAGAAGGCTAGATTTCTTCATTCTAGAATTCAGCATAATGATGGAATACTCGCAATCAATTGCTTGTCAGAATAATGAGGCACATTGAAGCACATGGCAGGTTTTTAAGTGTGTACCCCTACAGATAAATACACCATTAGTCCAAAGAAGAAAATGGATATTAATTCTGTAGACTACATGTCACCGTTTGGCTATCTAACCTCTACTGTAAATACTATGCACTATTTGCTCTAAAAGATTCTTTAGTAGTCATTATCCTTCATAGGTTACACCTAGATTGGAGGTTCCAAACAAGTTAAACAGTCCCTACACTGATCAAACTAAAGTCCATGTTGAAGTCAAACAATGGTTTTCCTTGACACTTTATTTACTAACCATGTGTGTCGTTGATTTGCTTACTTCTCTTTACATTTCGTATTAATGTTGTATGTGTGGAGACCCTTATCCCATTCTTGACATTGGTGATGACGCAATTCATATGTCACATGTGTCTTTTCAATACAAATAATAGTTGTACTCATGCTGAAGTATTAGTCACTATATGGCCTAATCATCAATGCACGTGAAACTGCAACCCAAATCTTTAGCTGGTGTTTCTTGCATCATAAATAAATCCCATTCAGAGCAGGTAACTGTCTCTGAATAACAGTTGTCTTCATTTTTAAACACAATTATCTCATCATATAAAGGATGCCAATGCAAATGGATCTATGCACTATTTAAAGCAAGCATGCAGTTAAATATGTGACTGAAGATCTAAAGACCCCTGCTGACATCATCAAACAAAAAAACATTCTAAAATCCCTTTTGTAGGTAAGGATTGGCAATGCAGGATATGGAATGGGAACTGTTTTTTTTCTCTACACGGAATGATCCCTATAATGAGTTTTGAAATTATAACTGTCAGGTTGTGCACTGGGTTTGTGTAACCTTCTTCTATTTCATTCAGAAAGGTATATGCATTAAGATAACTCCTTGATGCTGCACTACATAACATGCAACTAGTGGGTTACCCATTTAAATATCTGAAACACAACCTTGGATGAGCTGTTTACAAACAGAAAATATCAAGACCTAATAGACCTCAATTCTGGTTAAGTACCTACTCCCTGGTTCTGTCATGAATACATGAAAAAGGCAATTTTTTATATCTATATCTAACGTGTGGTAATTGCTTATTCAGCACCACAGACATTTTGCTTATAGAAGTCCTCTCTTCAACATGATTGCTCTATTAAGTAAACAAAGGACAATATTTGCAGAAGAGCCATAGACAATTTTGTACTTTTCTTCAAAGGAAAGAAAGTACGCTCCAAGATCAATCAATCAGGAATTTTTAAGCACACTACCTACCAGTGAGTGTCTCAAGGCACTGGAAGAGGGGGGTGCAACTCCATGTCAGACAAAAAGCCAGGTCTTGAGGTTTTTCCTGAGAATGTGAAGGGTAAGGGAGCATATGATGTTGAGTGAGTGCTCATTCCAGGCCTTGGATGGGATGTAGAAGAAGTCCCTTCCGCCTGCTCTGGTTCTGCGGATGCGCGGGGTCTCTGCTAGGGCAAGGTTGATGGAGTAAAGATTTCTTTGGGTATGTGGGAAGATATTCTTTCGTAGAGCTATTTGGGTCCGATGTTGTAAAGGGATTTATAGGCATGGGTGAGTAGCTTGAAGGTCACTGTCTTCTCGACAGGGAGCCAGTAGAAGTCTCACAGGTGTTGGGTTATGTGCTCATTTCATGGGGTGCCAAGGACAAGTATAGTTGCAGTGTTCTGGATGGTCTGGCCTTTGTATAGCAGGGATTTGTTGATTCCAGCATAGAGGTAATTTCCATTGTCCATTCTGCTAGTTATGAGCGCATGGGTTACGGTCTATCTGGTTTCAGGGGGGATCCACTGGGTTGGTTGATGTGTGGCATAACCAAATGGGGCAGGCAAGGAGTTACACATGGCATAGTAAGAAATATGGTCATTTTTCTAAGTTTGACTATTTCTTTGTGGATACAGCTATCGCAGATGAGGTTAAAAGAATTAACCATCAGTCAGTTCTAGCTTGGAAATCTAGATCTGAGCTGGCACAAAATAATATCAAAGAATTAATCATTAACTCCCAGGGTGATGTCTCTAAAAATGAGGGGGTGATGCAAGATCATCTGGTCTCTCTTTTTTCTACAATCTATAAGCATGAAATCGCTCCAGTCCAGACCTGGGAGGTCTTAGGGGATGGCTCTGGGATAGATCCTTCCCAGAGCTTACAGAGATAGGAAGGGAGGCTCTTGAAGCACAAATTAAGGAGGCCAAAGTTTGAGAACACCTAAGTTGGGCTAAGAAGGTGAAAGCGGCTGGGCCTGATTTTATCCCCTCTGAGATGTACAAGATATAAAAGAAGGTAATGATCCCATTATGGGGGCAGTTGTTTAATGCCATATACTTTGAGAATGCTCAGATCCTGAAGACATGGCAAGAAGCCATGTTAGTGTTGATTTTGAAGCCTGCCAAAGATCCAAAGAGATTCAGAAAAGGGGGTGGTGATGGACAGAGTTTCTGAATAAAGCAGAATACTCCTACCCAGTCAACAGATCAGGGCTTGATCCATCATTGTTTTTTAGCTCACTGCACCATCCCAGCTCAGAACCTGGCTATATGCAAATTAGTCTGTCCCTGGCCCAGTGCATCATGGGAACAGGGCAGACCAAACTACCAAGCCAAATATTTTACTGGAAAGGAAACAAGCTTCCGGGGACCGGTTTCTGGCATTACAGCCGTCTTCGGCCCGGCTTGCTTTAATCCTGATGGTGCAGTGAGCAAGGGACTCATGTCTGAGTATACCCTTCCACGCTTATGGCGGACAAAACGATTCAGAAAAGGGGGTGGTGATGGACAGAGTTTCTGAATAAAGCAGAATACTCCTACCCAGTCAACAGATCAGGGCTTGATCCATCACCGTTTTTTAGCTCACTGCACCATCCCAGCTCAGAACCTGGCTATTTGCAAATTAGTCTGTCCCTGGCCCAGTGCATCATGGGAACAGGGCAGACCAAAGTACCAAGCCAATTCTTTTACTGGAAAGGAAACAAGCTTCCGGGGACCGGTTTCTGGCATTACAGCCATCTTCGGCCCGGCTTGCTTGAATCCTGATGGTGCAGTGAGCAAGGGACTCATGTCTGAGTATACCCTTCCACGCTTATGGTGGACAAAACGATTCAGAAAAGGGGGTGGTGATGGACAGTGGGTGGTGAGATCCAAAGAGGGCAGATTCATATAGGTCAATTTCTCTCTTGAATGTTGACTATAATGTTTTCTCAAGATTTTTGGCAGGTAGATTAGCTAATTTGGCTCCACATCTAATCCATCCAGATACAAATGGGTTTGTCCTAAATACCAAATTCATGACCTCACAAAGCAATTAATAGGGTGCATTGACATGGCCATGGAGCATTCTACTCCATTGGCTGTTGCCACAATAGTTGTGGGCAAGGTCTTTGACCGATTTTGTTGGATATTTGTGGGATATTTGTGAGAGGTCATGGCAGCACTATGGTTCAGCCAGTGTTTTATTTTGAATCTTCTGCTATTTCCAATTGTTGTTTCTCTCAGTGGAGCCTTAATTTTATTTGTGTGGGCATTTATATGATTGTTTTCTATTGTAGTTCATAAGTTCATGTTTGATTTGGGGACATTAGCCTTTTCTAATTTGGGAATCCTTTACTTTCTGTGTACTTTGCCCCCTGTCCCACATTGGATTAGTAAGGGGACCTCCCTTTTTTTGCGTGTTAACACAACTAAGTCATAGGTTATGTGTTTAATTTTACTAACTGGGGTTGGGTGGGACAGAGTTTAAGCATTTGAGCCTTACAATAATTCATGTATTGTGGGAGATTCCACCAGAAAATATAAGGTGTCTGGCAAAGGAGCTCATACTAAGGTGGAGAAACGTGTCACTATCAATCTATGGGCGAGGGAAAATGATTTAAATTTCGCTGTTACCTAAGTTGACCTATCTTTTTAACTGTATCCCACTTATGCTTCCTAAAAAATACAGGGGAAAATCACTAGCTTTGTCTGGGGTTCAGAGGGAACTAGGCTCTCCTGGATCAAGCTAAGAAGGACTTTAAAGAAAAGGGGTTTGGCATTACCAGATTTAAACCTATATTGCATGGCTTTACAATTCAAAAACTCTAGGACGCTTCTTGGGACACCTGATAGTTCCACATAGGGTCAGATACTATCAGAGATGGTGGTAGGGCTGGGACCCACAGGTTTTTTACTGCTAAGATTTTATCCCAGTTTGGGATTCCCCAGGCACCCCAGAATGTTTGTAGGATAGTTTGGGCCTGATTCACAAAGGTAAACTTAGACCAAATCTCTAAGTTTAGACCAACAGTCTAACTTAGACCAAAAGTCTAACTTTACTACTACTAAAGTTAGACTTTTGGTCTGTTAGAACTTTGGTCTAAACTTTGACCAAAAGTCTAACATTACTATTACTACAGTTAGAAGTTTGGTCTTATTTTAGACCAAAGGTCTAACTTAGACCAAATCTAACTTTACTTTTACTAAAGGTAAATTTTTGGTCTAAATATAGACCTAAAGTCCAACTTGACTAGTAATTTCTAAGGAAATGCAAATTACCATCAACTTCAAGTTGAAGGTCATTATACGATACCTTAATGCAAAGTCGCAATCTGAGATTGCTTCTTGCATTGCATTTAAGGAATTACAAATTGCGATTCCCTAAATGCATTTGCAAAATAGGTAATCGCAAAATTACAAATGTAAACATTATGTAACAATATTAGAAAATATTACAAAATTATCAGTAAATGTATTAGGAAAATATACATATTTATGTAATATATAATGTAAATAGTACTAGCACCATTATAATTATAATATAGTACAATTTCTAATATACTTAAAAAGTACATAAAAACTATCACGAAAAATGTAAGCATAAAAAATGTATTTGGTTAAAAAAAATACCAATTTTTAATTTTTTTTAAAACTACCAATAAGTGAAACATTGTTAATGACGTATTTGACATGTTTTGCATTTTGCAAAAAGGATAAGAAATGTTGTAAAATAATTATAATAAAAAGTGTTATTTTATGTTATAAAAAATATGTTTAAAAAAATTTAACATACAGGTTAAATCACATATTAAAAATCTCAAAAAGAAATATGTAAAAATCATAAATAGTGTCTTTACTGTACTAAGGATGTTTTACATCTAATAATCACATTGTGATGTCATATATTAGACTAAATATGTTATAAACTAAAGTGGTTACATTTGCTGCTCTCACTTCTATAGAAAAGATATTGAGGTTTGTGTTGTACTCTAGGGGAGTCATAATTACTGTTCCCACTTTAACCTAAACAATTTTGGGGAAAGTGTTGTACACTAAAGGGTTCACATATACTATTCCCACTCAGCAAAGTTCAAAATCTTTATTCGGTTTTAATTATTCGAGAAAAAACATAAAAGTACAGATTCAACATGGTTCCAGTTAGGATCATTTTTAAAAACACATAATTCATTATATAGTTTAGAATAGAACAAACATTAATTAATTAAGATAGGTCGATGATTTACACAAAATTTTTAAAAACAGGCAATGGATTAGCATATAGTTTGTTTTCTAACATCAAAAGTGCTAGAAATGCTGGTCGGCAGGTTCGAATTCCCAATTGTCTCAGTAATGGAAGAATCCATGGTCTACGTGGAGCCTCATAGAATTTACAGAACAGGGAGACGTGTTTGAAGATTGAGACGAGTTATTGTCACACGGACATGGTGGCAAGTTCTTAGTCCAATCATTCTGCTTAGGAAAGGAGATCAGCCTGTGAAATGTGGTTAGTCTAAGTCGAGTCGTTTGTACTTTAGATATGGCTGAATTGAAAAGGAGGTTTGGATGGTCAGCAGGTGTTGAACTGAACACTTTCCTATTTCTTCAACCAGTCGAAGGGCTCCCAAATGATGAAAATAAATCTTTTTTAAGTCTTTTCTAGGTATTTCAGAGATAGTGGTTGGATGAGTAAAATATCTCTGCAGACCTAAATCATTAAAAAAGGACTTTACGTAGGCTATCCATCTGATCTTTTGGCTATTATCAAGTTGCATGCATTCCTCTATAAGAGAGCGGGTTAAGACACACTGTTCAGTGGTCCATATGCGCCGCTATAACATTATTGGCTGGATCTTTATGATATCTACTACGTAGTCCAGTCCTAATTCTAGGTGACAGCCATATGTCGTTGTGCTCTGGTGGACTGACAAAAGGTATCTAATAAAGAAATTCTCTACCTTCTGTAGCACTTCAGTGTTTGAGTAACCACATAGCCCTGAACCGTAGGTTGCCACACTAATGCATTTAGGCTGATATATTTTTAGCATCTCTTCGGGCGATCTCTTGCCTAACGTTTGTGCAAAAGCCACCAGGGCTTTTGTGGTTTTTAAAAATGATAGCTTCCTACCTTGAATTGCCCTTACCCAGTTTGTCTTAATATCAATTAGGATCTCTAAATAAGGGTAAGAAGTAGTGGTCACTAAACCTGAGTTATTGACAAATATTGCTTTACTTTTAGTTGGATTTCTTCCCGAACCAATATGCATTGGAAATGCCTTTTTTATATTAATTATGAGATTCAGGGACTGCATACATTTACAATATATGTTTAGTGAGCGCTGTAGCTGTACAGGGGTTCTGGCCAGGATGACGGCGTCGTCGGCATATAAAAGTGCTGGTATAGGACGGCGCCGTATTGATGGTAAATCTTGACTCTCTCTGACCATGCCCGCGGCCACGCCCATCCAGGAAGTGAGCCGCGATACTTCCAAGATATTTACAGTCTCTCGCCGCCCCTGCTCTTCATCGTCGGGGTCCGGTCGAGGGAGCAGCAGGTTCCGAGAGGGTGCCTGGCGTCTAGGGCGTGAGTAATTCATCATCGCCAAATGGAATACTCACTTTCATCATCATGACGAAGATAAGTAACATTCTGGCTATCTTCCTAATCATGACTATGTCATTTTCTCCATCTTAAAGGGTTTGCCAAATACGCTACCACCCCCCTCCCATGACCCATGGTGCCGATCATATGCAATTTACAAGTGAGACAAATCTTTATATATTTTAATCATTTCTGCATTCAATGCAGGATCACCGACCACAAGGTCCATTGATCCTGACCTGAAACACGTGTTCCCCTTTTAATCACAGCTACTTTATTCAGATAATTCACGTGTAGCCCACCACACTCCTTTAAGCCAGTGTTAGCCTTCCCAGGGGCAGAGGTTGGTGATAACTATATGTCTATGTGCCACCCACAGCCCTGTCACAATTGGAGCACTGCAAGCCTATTACCAAACAGACCAGTTGCGATCTGTCTTTTATGTTTGTCTATGTCACCTTTTTTTCACAGGTGCAATAACCTTACAGTTGATAAGCCTCCTAAATCAGGAGTTACCGGGAAGGAGCAAGCTCTTTCCTTTTGCACTTTTTACTTTTTCACCTTTAACTTTCATGTCCCATGGTTAGGGTGAGCCTTAGGGTGCTCATACCGCCAGGGTTTAGTCCATTTTGGTGTCCTGACGAATGCCTGGTAAAAATACACCGTTTCAAAGGAAGAAACATGTTGACTGATGTAAACATCTAATTGGAATCAACCTCACAATTAATTTGGGTTCATCTTCCAACACTAGATTTTATTAATGTCCTAGTGATCATATAATAAATAATTTTTGATACACTTAGGACATTTTTTATCTCACACTACCACTAATTAGTTTCACATCATGCCTGAACTCACAAAAAAACCCGCTCCGCAGTAGATCTGGGGTCGCAGCACACTGAAGAGGCACTCGGCCTCTTAAGTGGGGCCCGATGATGAAGCATGTCATCGACCAGCTCGGTGAGTGAGGGCTTTTCTAACTGACCAACACGAGGCCAGTGACATTTCCCTTCTCTTTGCTCCAAGTGTGGTTCTCTATGTACCATTGAACACTCTTTTTTTGTTTGCAAAATCTCTCTGACCATCTCCTGCTCTAACCCATTAGTATATAATGTAAATAGAAAGGGGGCCAGTACACACCCCTGTCTGACCCCCCTCCCTATACTAAATGGCTTGCTCAGCTCTCCATCTACCCCATATCTTACCCTTGCGGATGCATCTGAGAAAAGTTATCTTAGGAAATTCACCAACTGGGGATCTATCCCCATGTCTAAAATGTTTGCCCACAACTTTAAATGACTAACACAGTCGAAGGCTGTGGTAGGTCTACATAGAGCATGTGCAGAGCTCCTCCCTTTTGCTGAAACGTACTTCCCTATTAATAAGGTTATGTTCAAAGCCTGGTCCACCGTGCCCAGGCCTTCTCGGAACCGGTACTGTAAATCCGATAGTATCTTGTTGTTAGAGGTCCACATCTGGAGACGGTCTAAGAGGATTCGTCCAGCGGTTTTACCAAGGGAATCCAAAAGTGATATGGGCCGATAACAGGCCGGGCTTTCACGGTCGCCCTTTTTACAAATTGGAACCAAAATGGACGTCGACCATGACTCAATCAGTCCTATGCTAATTTCTGCCTCCAATACCCTTGGTAAAAAGGGGGACCACAGGTCTAAATTATATTTAAAAAGATCTATCGGAACCCCATCCGGACCTGGTGCTTTACCGGTTTTTGATTTTTTAAGTGCGTGATGACTTCTTTATGTGCGATTTTAAATTGTAGTGGATAGTTGACTTGGTTCAAGGACTCTTCCGAACCTACTGGGTTCTTGTCATCTTTTCTAAAGATGTTTGAAAAGTATTCAACCCACTTGGTGGCGTCTATCGCCACTTCCAACTTCAGGGAATCATATACATCACAAAGAAAGGGAGATTTGACTATCCTCCAAAAGGTAATGTTATCTTTCAAGAAGCAGCTCTCATGTAGTTGCTTCCATAAGTTGTCCTTGATATGTATTTTGCGATTTTTTAGGGCTAGCTTATATCTTTTCCTTGATTCCACTATTTCATTTCTGGGCCTTGTATCTCCTGTTAGGGCAACCTTTAATTTTGTATAGGCTTTTGTACAGTCTGTATTAAACCAGCCCTTCCTTACGAACCCTCTTGATTTCTTTTTACATAGCAATTCATCTCTTATGATTTTAGTGATGGAATCATAGTTTTACAATACCAGCTCAGGGGTAGTAGACAAATCTAAACAGGCAAGGAGCATGGGGAGAGCTTTCCTTACTACATTGGTCGTTATTATAATTTTATCAATCTTGCCCCATTTTAATGAAAAACCATTTAGTTTATCTAAATGGAGAGATTGCTGATCTAGGATACTCCAATAAGCTTTCTCTGTGATGGCAGAGCGAATGCTCATTGAGAACGTATTTGGAAAGTGGTCGCTAACTGCATTCACTATTGTTTCAAACTTTCCTAATCTTGGCATAATGGTTTTTGATGCAAGTATAAAATAAATTATGCTATTGGCACCTCTTCCATTAAAGGTTCTAGAAAATGGCGCCGGTGGGTCAACTATTTCATTTGCAAAACCCAGATTACTTGCTGCCATTATTTCATTCATGTGGTCTCCGACAATCGTATGTGAAAAATGTGTCAGGTTTTTTCCATCTTCGTCCTCAATACCACATTTTTTGGAGCCACTATCTTTGCACAAGGTCAAATTAAATTCAACACCCCAAATTAATGTTACCGATTTTTTAATGTGTTTCTGAAGTAGATTCTGAATTAAACAGGAAATCTCATTTAAAACATCAGTTAAATCTAGCGTGTTCAAATTATTATAGAAATTTACAATAATAGAAATAATAGAAGTCTTATGGACTATCATTAAAACCTGATAGTTGGAGCCCAGCTTTAAAACTTCGATGTTATCAACAGCGAGGGTATTAGATATAAATAATATCAAATCCCCCTTGGTTCTTCCAGATATTGACGGAATGGCTTTTGAAAAATAGGTTTTGTAGCTCAGCAAGTGAACTGGGGTACATAGCCATGTTTCCTGTAGAGCAATAATATTATGTAATGTTGCTTCTGTACTCCAGTTAATATTCGTAAGTTTATTCTGAAGTCCAGCTACATTCCAGAAGATAGTATCTAACGTTGGGCTACCTTTATCAGATTCAACGGGCACTTTGGAATTCATTGGGGAGGGAACTGTCTTAGGTGTACTGATTATGTGGGTCTGTTCGGTCCCCCCCTCACCTGATATGTCTCCCCTATCTCCAGCAGTCTTTGGGCTTGTTAAGTCTGGCAGACTTGATAGTGGGCCCTTGGGGATGTTTAGGGAAATCTTTGTATTTAATGCACATACAGCCGTGGGGTGAGCGTCATTAAGTCAGTCAACCCCGTCCAAGCTTGTAAGGGGATCACTGAAATATTATCGACGGTCACATTATCGACTTGCTAAAATATTGTTGAAAAATTATAGACGACAAAAATATCGACTTTCTATACTTATTACACAAACTACAAAAATATTGAGTCAAAAATATCGAGTATTTACAATAGCGAGTACATAAATATCGCCTTAATAAATATCGACTTCAAATATATTGTTTTACATGAAATTAGCCCTAACACTACAAAAATATCGACTAATAAAATATAGACTACTAAAATATAGTTTTAAAAAAAATATCGAGTTCATTTTTGTACCCTTTCATGTCTAAAATACCATATTAATAATCCATAAAAATCATTGCTCTATACAAAATACATGTTACATATAATACCTGTTACTTTTATAAAATTCCTATTTATCAACATTTGCTATACATTCTATTACATGCCTTATATCATTTTCTAAATATTCTTTGCATTTAACAAACTTTTTCATTACTTATTTTCACTTAAAAATCTATTTCATTTAACAACTAACCTGCTTTAATGCGGCAATCACCACATACTACCATTCTCACATCAACAAACACACCAATTAACAAAAAAAATTCAAACTAGCCTATACAATGCTTCATTACATCCTACAACCAATCAAATCAAAGCACACAAAATACACATACTATAAAAGGGATACATGCATTCTACCATTTGTTGCTGCTAACTCTATGGAAAGTAGATGCCAACACTCTGAAGATTTTGTTCCTGAAGAAACATCTTTAAAGATCCAGCTCACTAGCTAATTATTCAAGTAAGTAACAGTGCATTATTTAGAAATCTAAATTAGAAGTGTACTATTTTACTTACATCTCCTAACTCTTGCACTTATTTTATTTTAATCTCTTCCTACATTTCTGATAGAAACTACTCCAAAACAATTCCTAATACATGGTCATATTTCTTCACATGGAAATTCAGATTGTAAGTATATATTAATGCTCTGTTATACACCAACTGCTGTTTTTAAACACTATTTCACAAGATTCTTTCTTTTTTTAAAACATTATATTTACAGATATACTGAGATTTTCCTATTTCTACACTAAAAAAGTATAAAACGACACTAATTAAACATGTAAGTATAGATGTTTTTGTTATTAAACACCCAATTTTAAAAATGCTAATTTCTAAACAACATATCTTGCATATTACATCTTCCCTACAGATCATATAAAACATCCAACATCAACTATACCAAAAGACAAGACTACCCTTGTAAAAAATGTAAGTATACTTGTAATTTGTCTAAAACTTCAGAAAAAAACGCTAACTATATTCTTAACACCATGTTATATATTTTTAATTTTCTCTACAGATATTCTGAATACATCATACATCTATTCTACAGATCCGATAAAAACATCCAACACAAACTATACCAAAAGACAAGACTACCCTTGTAAAAAAAGTAAGTATACTTGTAATTTGTCTAAAACTTCCGAAAATAACGCAAACTATGTCCTTAACAACATGTTATATATTTTATATTTCCTCTACAGATATTCTGAATACATCGTACAGCTATTCTGCCTACAGCAAAGAAAACGACTTATTTAGAAGTTAGTATACTTTTAGGCCCACATGCATCATTGTGACATTTTGCACTTCCTAATTTGCGAAAAATAAGGAATCGCAAATTAAGAAGTGCAAAATGCTATGCATCATTATTTTCGGTATTCATTTGTGATTCGGTAAAAATCGCAATTTTTACCGAATCCCAAATGAATACCGAATTCTTAAGTTAATTTTCGCAATTCCCATTGATTCCTATGGGCCAAAAGGCCCATAGGAGTCAATGGGAATTGCGAGTGGCACTTAGAAAATTTCATGGGTGCAGGGGGGGGTCCAAAGGACCCCCCCCATGCACCCCTGAAATGTATTTTTCGCATCATGTTTCACACACACATGTCCTAAGGACATGTGTGTGTGAAACATGAATGTTGAAAAAAAACCATTTAAAGCATTTTAAACACTTTTTCCAAATTTACCGAGTGGTTCAACCACTCGGTAAATTTGGAACCCTAATTGCGAATTTCCACTTGTCAAAGTAATGATGCATTGCTTTTAAGAAGTCGCACATCTGCGACTTCTTAAAAGCACCCGCAATTTTAGAACTCGCAACAATGTTGCGAATTCTAAAATTGCTTCATGCATCCCAAAAAGCACTTTTGCATTCGCAAGCGGCCGATTTTAAGGAATCGCACCGTTTGCGAATGAAAAAGTGCTTGATGCATGTGGGCCTTAAATATTTCCCATTTCCCAACGGTTCAAAATATTAATTATAATAATTTTCATTTATTTATTCTATCTTCTCTACAGATCTGAACTTTACTACCTTGATGTACTCCAACAATTACTACAACTCTACTATTTAAACAAGTAAGTATATGTAATGTTTACATCAAATGTACTACTAAGCAAAATTGACAACTGCTTTTTCGTAGGAAAAACGTTTGTTATGTGTAAACATTAACTTAGCATTTCTATATTTTCATACCAACAGTAAATCAAGAAATACATACAAGAAGATCCTTCAAAAAACAGTTCTGCATTTGTGAATACTACTTTTAGTAACTGTAAGTATAAATACATCATTAATGATGTTTGCACCACAAAGTGAAATATATGTGTTTTGATTTTGTTTCTTTCTACTCTTTCCTAGAACAAGTAAATCAAAATGACAGAAGGTGCAGAATTTGTTATGTCACAGAAAAATAAATTACTATTATGTTATATGGGCTATGTGTATAATCAGGAAAGACAAAGTGGTAGAAAAGTTTTTTGTAAGTGTACCAAATATTACTCCAACAAATGTTATGGGAGGGCTACTACGGAGGAAACTAATGTGTTATTTACCAGGGAACACAATCATCCCCCAAATGTCACAGAAATTGAAATAAGAGATGCTTTAGAAAGTATTAAAACTGCTAGCACACAAAGTGATAAACCAACAACACAAATCCTTAAAGAAGAACTGGTAAAAGTCCCAGCCCATGCTTCAGGTCAACTACCCTCTATTGACTCCCTGAAATGCACAATTGCACGCACTAAAAGACTCACTAGCACAACCCAACTACTTTTGAGGAAATTATTATTTCACCAGAAATGGCCATCACACACAATAAAGATAAATTTATCCTTTTTGACAATGAAAGCAGTACAAACAGAATCATTATGTTTGCAACTGCAAGTAATTTAAGAAAAATCCAACAGTGTCCCCAATGGATGATGGATGGAACATTTAAACCATGCCCAAAACCTTTTTTATCAACTGTATTCCATCCACGGTTTATACCATAACTCTAACTTACCTTTCATTTACTGTTTGCTACCCAACAAACAGCAAAACACTTATAAAGAAATATTAAATGTTCTCAAAACTGAAATCAATAATTATTTTCCTGAAAAAATAATTATTGATTTCGAATTAGCTATGATTAATAGCATTTTGAGAACATTTCCCCACACAGCAATCCAGGGTTGCTATTATCATTTTAATCAGAGCATATGGAGGCATCTCCAAAAATCAACTTTAAGTATACTATACTCCACAGATAGCACCTTTGCCTATCAAGTAAAAAAATTGATAGCCCTGGCCTACGTTCCTGTTACCGATGTAGCGGAACACTACAATTTATTAATTGACAGCACATATTACAAGAGGAATGAAGATAAACTAACCCCATTACTGGACTATTTCGAAGATACTTGGGTGGGAAGGTTGCACAGATCTGGACATCGACGCCAACCCAAATTCCAAATCCCTTGGTGGAATGTCTATCATAGTACTTTAAACCAAGAGGCTAAAACAAACAACAGTGTAGAAGGGTGGCATAATGCTTTCCAAGCTACCACAAGCAGAGGCAAACCCACATTCCATAACCTTCTAGAAGCTTTGAAAAAAGAACAAAGCTATCAGGAACTAAGAATGGAACAATCTGTGTCCCGAATTGGTCCAAAACTCACTAAACAAACTAAACAAATGTTACGACTACTGCAAAGTCAAGTCACACTATACCCTACAACTAGAGGATTAGAATACCTGTCAATAATAGCTAAAAGTCTACTATAAAAATGTCAACAAAATATACTAATGTCTTCTTACAATAATGGTAAAATTACATTTCATAAACATTAGTAATCAATTATAAATAATACATATTTGTTTAACAAACTTATCAAAATTTGGAACATTATTTCTGAACAAATATGCAATGTTTATAATTACATCACACATACACATTACATAAAAATCGACATTTCCCACCCAATAAAAAATGTAATTTAAATACTTACAATTTTTGTAGATGAAAAAGACGCAATCAAGCAAAATGCAATCCATACAATCCAATCCAATATAGGACAATTCCAATATGGGAAACCCTCAAAAACCCGAAAATTAAGAAAAAAAAAAAACGCTCCAGGAAATCCCGAAAACAGTAGTGTGGACACTTTAGTATTTAAAGTGATATACACACAACTTTTAAAAAACGGTCACGCATATCAATGTATCAATCCAATTCGAAACCCTCCAACAACCCGAAAAATGTGGAAAATGTGTAAAAACCGCTCCTGGCAAACACAAAAAATAGGAGATAAATGTCAACATATAACCATAATAAGTCAAACATTAGTTTCTCCGGAAAAAAACACGCTTCCTTCCATGTCGTTTTCATGCGAGGAACCGGAACCTGTAAAATAACAGACATAACGAAACCCACCCACAAATAGCCCATAACATTTGTAAATACACTCACAATTAACAGTAACCATGTAAGAAGACATTTCCGAACACTTAAAATAACACTAGAACTAAAACATTCACGACGCATCTATAACGACGACATTTCACCTAAACCCTACTTAAACAATTCATACATACACAAACATACACTACAAAGTTCGAATATACCCTCAAACATTACCACTTACTTATAATTTGTATGTAAAAATAACCTTACCTCTCTCCACGCGAAGCAACTCCCAACCGCGAGCTTCTCCAGTCCTGAATGGAGCGCAATAACCTTACGCGGTAAAAAAGTAGTCCCCTTAAACCATTTTCGTAAAAGTATCATAGACAATACAATGTTATAGTTAAAAAATATAATACATACACATTTATAATTTTACAAATTAATACACTAGACTCATTATAATTTAACATGTTTAAGAAATACAAATATATTTAATATTAAATAATATATATTAATTATTATATATTAATAATATTAAAAAATTATGTAAGACTTGGAATAAAAGATGTAAATAATTTGTTATTGTGTACATTTATAGGAATATGTTTGTGTTTGTTTTTAAGTAAACATTATAATTGTTTATGGTAATAATTAATAATAATAAATAATATAACTTATTTATTGTTATTAATATAAAAATTATAACCATTTAATATATAAACAATGCCCAGAAATAATGTATTTTTTTTATCTCTGAATGTATGTTTTTCTGAAAATAATAAAATAATTATTATGTTTTTTAATTAATAATAATAATAATAATAAATAAATGTGTTATTATTGTTATTAATTATTACAAAATGTTTTATAATAATTTCTAACTATTAAAAAAGTATATAATTGCATAAATAATATTTTGGCAATACCAGTATTATTATTAAACATATTATTCCCCTATACTGTTATAAAGTTTACAACATAATATATTTATATGTTTCATTTAAAAACAACATTGTCTGAAATATGTAACAACAAATTTTTTAATTTGTATTTCAATTTCTTGAACAAATGTAATAATCGTGATGTTACTTTATAAAATTATAAATGTTAAAAATATATATTTATTAATATTAATATTTAATATTAACATTATTAAATATTAATGGAAGACATAAAAAAAAACTGTTTCTTATTTCTTTCAATATAAATACTTGTAACTCAAAGTTAATGTTGAAAATATTTTATATGTACTGAAATAATGTTGTTAACTAATTTTTTTTATAATTAACAACATGTATATAAATGATAATGTGTTATTCTGCGAATACTAAATGTCAACATAATGTTATGTTATTTTTGTTTGTGATTGTATTGTAGTACACAATAGAAATTTCAAAAACGGTTAATAAAGTTTTTTGAAAACATCCATGTTGCATTATTTTGTAATATTATAAGACAGTAATGTAAAAATGTATGCAAATGTGCTGGACACTGACCAATGTTATATTTCCTATTGCTACTCCAGTCAAGCTAATATCATTGAAGGTGCGGGACACTGACCAATAATTATTTACTATTCCTACTCCAGTGAAGCTAATATCAGTAAATGTGGTGGACACTGACCAATGATTAATTAATAATCCAACTCCAGTGTAGGTAATATCAGTGAAGGTGCTGGACACTAACCAATTAATAATTACTATTCCAACTCCAGTCTAGCTACTTTCTGGGAAGGTGCTAATACATATATTTAGTAGATAAATGTAAACCTTAATAATGTAATGTAATATTTTTTTGTAATTTCATTTAATAGCTTTAATGTATTTTTTTGTTTTTTTACCCTGAACGCCTGTACCCCAAAAACCCAAAACTGACCCTGAACATTAAAAATACCCCTTCACCCAAAAACCCAAAACTGACCCTGAACCCTAAAAACACCCCTTAACCCAAAAGCTGAAAACTGACCCTGAACCCCAAAAATACCCCTTAACCCAAAACTGAAAACTGACCCTGAACCATAAAAATACCCCTTTACCCAAGAACTGAAAACTGACCCAGAACCCTGCAAATACCCCTTTATCCACAAACTGAAAACTGACCCTGAACCCTATAAATACCCCTTTACCCACAAACTGAAAACTGACCCTGATCCCAAAAAATACACCTTTACCCAAGAACTGAAAACTGACCCTGAACCCTTAAAAAAACCCTTAACCCACAAACTGAAAACTGACCCTGATCCCAAAAAATACACCTTTACCCAAGAACTGAAAACGACCCTGAAACCTTAAAAAACCCCTTAACCCACAAACTGAAAACTGACCCTCAACCCAAAAAATACCCCTTTACCCAAGAACTGAAAACTGACCCTGAACCCTATTAATACCCCTTTACCCACAAACTGAAAACTGACCCTGAACCCTTTAAAAACCCCTTTACCCACAAACTGAAAACTGACCCTGAAACCCAAAAATACTCCTTTACCCAAGAACTGAAAACTGACCCTGAACTCTTTAAAAAACCCTTAACCCACAAACTGAAAACTGACCTTGAACCCAAAAAATTACCCCTTTACCCAAGAAATAAAAACTGACCCTGAACCCTTAAAAAACCCCTTAAGCCACAAACTGAAAACTGACCCTGAACCCCAAAATACCCCTTTACCCAAAATCTGAAAACTGACCCTGAACCAAAAAAAATACCCCTTTAACAAAGATTTTTAAACTGACCCTGAACCTTACAAATACTCCTTTACACAACATTAAAGATTAATATTTAATTAACAATTAAATAATAAATAACAATAAAAACAAAGTACATATATTAGCACATTAGCTGTAATAATAGAATTTAATAATTAATATTGTTTATTTCCAATTATTTAATTAACATTAATTTTTTTTTATAGATAATAATAAAATAACTCTAATTAATGTAATTAACTAATTAAAATTAATTAATTACCAATTAATTAATTAAAAATAAGTAAATAATTAATTAAATAATTAACTAATTAATATTAATTAATTACCAATTAAGTACTAAATTTTAAAATTAACAAACATATATTAATTAATTAATTATTATTAAATTACTTCCCACCCTATTCCCCTATAAACCCACAACCCGCTCCTAAACATTAACTACAATTTATATTTATATTAATACATTTTTTTTTTTTTTTTTTTTTTAAATTCTACTTATTCTCGATATTTTTTCCTTTGACTATTTATTGATATTTTGTCTGGTCAATATTTTTGAATCGATATTTTTTTTTTACAATTTTTTTTATCATTTTTTAAGTCGATATTTTGTCCAACGATATTTTTATAGTCGATATTTTTACTCTATATTTTGTCCATTCGATATTATGTAGTCGAAATTATGTCTAGTTACCGGTGTAAGGGCAGCAAGCCTGTTTGAGGTCTGGATGTCGAAGATTGAGCCACCCAGGATATTATGATGTGGGTTAATTGATCTTCGTTGGTGGGGTAGTAGTGACCTGGGATAGAAGTATCTCAGGTCATGTATCCTGATCCTTTCCCCTCCACTTTCATGGTACAAGTCGTTAATAAACGAGATAACTCTGTGATCTCTAAAATTGATGATTATCACGTCGCCTTGCGTGTCCTTGGGCCTCTGCCCTACCCAACCAAGCCTTCTCACATTTAAAACTTCCCCATTGATATTAGGGGGTAAGGGTCTATTATTCCCTAGCCGTTATATTACCTTGTTTTTAAGGACCGAATACCCTTCAATTTTCCCTGTTTTCAATTCTGGAACTTCTGTCAGTATTGCAATATAGGGGGCTGCTTCTGGCGGGAGGTCTATCTGTATATTGGAGCCATTTGAGTTCCTTATATTTTGCTTCTCCCTCTCACCTTTTCTGTATTTATCCAATGGATTACTTTGGTTGTTCAACAGTTTCTTTCACCGTGGGCGTCTTAGATGTTTTCAAGGCACTCATTGTCTTCATAAATGCCAATGTTTTTTCCGTTAGTGGGAGTGTCGGTTTTAGTGTTTTATTTCCTTTATTTGAGTCGTACGGCCCAGAATTTATTGCTAGTGTTAATTTTCTGTTGTCTTCTACTAGATCCTTTATTAGGGTTGTATTTATAGCTTCCTCTATTGACTCCAAGTGAGTTGCTAGCCTTTTGACTCTTTCAACAAGGGGCAAAAATAAGGATTTTAGTAGGACCTCAATATTACCCATTAGGGCTTGGTTTAGATGCTGGTGTCGGGGGGGAATGGTCAATGGCTGACCTGGAGCTATAATCTCTGTTCCTGTATTATGAATAATTGGGTGGAGTCGGGAGATGTTGGTATTTTGGCCTGCCTCTCCTTTTGACTGTTTTCCCCCCCTTTTTCTCTTTAGTGTGGGCCTTTTAGAAGGTAATGGGGTCTGGGAATTGTTCTTTTGATTATACATTAAAGGGTAAAGCATCAGGGATTCTTCGGGGATTATTTCTAACACAAGATCTGTACTGGTGTCCCTGCTGGTATTGGCTCTATTGGGCTCGGATATTGTTGTAGTTTCAAGAAATATAGAAGGGATGCTAATATCACTATTTGTGGGTTTTTCCTTCCCATTAATCGAATTTGGAGTGGTGGCTTGTTGTAGTAACCCCAGGGAGGAGCGCCTATTCTAGAGTTCTGTTGAAAGACGGCGCTCAGCGTTGGCAATTTCTTGTTCCAGTGCTGTGGCCGCCTTTGTAATATACTGATCAATAGTGCCCCTCAAGGACCCTCCCGCTAGGGATTTCCTTCCCCTAGCACCCCTTCGGGACATATTCGATGATACTCTGATACAGAGTTGCAATGTGAGCTCGAGCAAAGTGCTAGTACATGCAAAGAGGAACAATATGGCAAACAAGGCAATAGATGATAGGTCCACGTATCAAAGTACCGTATTATGTGAATAGACTGGTGTTCCGGGCAGTAGATTAAGGGGACCGGGCCCGGCCTGGTCTCCTCTGTTCTCTGAGGGCATGCCCTTTGCCCGTGCTTTCCCGGCACCCCGGTCGCGTCCCGCCACGCGGATGTGTGGGTGTTTTAATGCGCCTCCTGGTGCGTCACCTGTGCGCGCCACCGCTGAGGAAGCCGGGAGTTGCAGTCCCGGGGCGGCGACGCGGATGTAAACTGTGGCGCAGATGCAGGTGGCGTCAGGTGGGCCGGTGGTGCTGCTGGCCTCGTGGAAGTGGCTTCTCCGCTGCACTTTCAGGACTCTTGGCGGTGTCGGCAAGACAAGGTAAGTTCCCCCTGCTCCACCGATGTGTGGGCGTTTTAATGCGCCTCCTGGCACGTCACCTGTGCGCGCCGCCGCTGAGGGCCCGTCCTTTGCCCGTGCTTTCCTGGCGTCCCGCTCACGTCCCGCGACGCGGATGTGTGGGCATTTTAATGCGCCTCCTGCTGCGTCACCTGTGCGCGCCGCCGCTGAGGAAGCCGGGAGTTGCAGTCCCGGGGCGGCGACGCGGATGTAAACTGTGGCACAGATGCAGGTGGCGTCAGGTGGGCCGGTGGTGCTGCTGGCATCGTGGAAGTGGCTCCTCCACTGCACTTTCAGGACTCTTGGCGGTGTCGGCAAGACAAGGTAAGTTCCCACTCAAATCCAAGCCATTTAGGGGAATTTGTTGGACATGAAGTGGTCACATTTATTATTTCCACTATCATATGCCCAATTTGGTGGAAGTTTTATGGCACCAAAGGGATGACATTTACTAGTCCCACTCCAATCTAGTCTAAAAGCTGGTTTGCTAATAGTCTCCCATTTTAAAAAGCAACAGTTGCCTTGGCCCATGGCTAACCTCACGGTGTTAGCCATGGGCATGTGGAACCGAATACCTGGCCATCTGAGGTCAATCACTGAGGAAGCCTACATTTCGTAACCAGTGATAGCCTTAACATTCTTGTTCAATGAGCAGAAGGAAATTTGATTATATGTGGCATATTCTTGGATTACGATATTTGCTACCTCTACCATGTCAAATCTTATTGAAACTTACCTGCATCACTGTTGGACCATGGAATGGGGCCAATGATTTCAACTTGGCTGTACTCTTTTTGAAGCAGCTCTATAAGGGGGAAGAGGACGTCTTAAACTAATCAGTAGGCACTTTGGACTTGTAGGTGGTCTGCTGCAGAGAATCAGCTACATAGTTCTTCCTGATTCAAACAATCGGTGTCTCTGTCCTGGGGCTCTTGATATGGTCAGGTGGATTTCCACACCCAGACTTACTTCTTGGGATTTGGGTGCAGATGTGTGTGGGGAGTGGCTTGAGAAGGTTTTGATTGCTGTGTGCTCTCCCACTGATGCTGCAGGAGTCTGAAGGTACCAGGCTGGTATCCTGCAAGCAATCCGTGACCATGCAGCACTTCACTGAGTGAAACTCAGCCTGCAGTTCTTGGGCCCAGAATTACATGGTCTGATATTTGCAAACTGAAAGTGTGTAGTCATTGGCCTACTTCCAATGGCATTTGGTAATATTCCCTCCTCATTTAGCACTTCAAATATTGCAACCTGGAATGAGGCCTGAGGCGTTGTATTTTGAGGGCACGCTTTTGCAGTCTGGACTTTCCTTTAAGAAATCATTGTTTTCGGATGTGTGAGTGTCTCGAAATTAATTGATGTGGCATATGACAACCTTGTACTGAATATAATGTAGCCTTGTGACATGGATTCACATGATAAACCAACGTTAGGCTGGCTCCCTGGGAATGGGAGGGAAATGCAGAGTTCTTATGTTTCTTATGTTTCTCAACGTCATGTGTGAATAGCTCATTCAGTCCAGATGTTTCTTTCCATACTGGAGTTTTTTTGTCTCATATATTTCATTATAATATAATGAATCAACACCTTATAATTAAAAGATAAAATATCAACTGGGTAACTCAAAGACCTGGGAAACATCATATCTCTGTAAATGTATCCCTGAACTCCTGGAATGTCAATGAATTGGTGCTGGTCTCGTGAGAAAATGAGACTTTTTGTAATTGCCATTGATTATATTTTTACAACCCTTTCTTGTGTTCTACCTATCTCCCCTGAATCTGCATTTGTCTTTACCAAGCTATTTTCCTCACTGTCCCGCATACTTCACTATATTTCTAGGTTCTTGACCCTTATTACCATCCTTCACTCAACTCTGCAGCCTTTCTAGTACACCTATCCTGTCCCCTCTTTTCTCAATGTTTATATCTCAGTATTTCCCACCATTCACTATTCATCCATCCTCTAATGTCTCTCCGCTTCTCTTGTCCTTTTTCCACTCAGTCCTCTATGTTTCGGTTCTGTTGTTTGTCTCCACTCTCTTGCCCCCATTTTCTTCTCTCTTCTCATTCCCACTGTACGTTCTCTCCCCTCTCCATTGCTCACTTGAACCTAACCATTCGTCCTTGAATCTACAGAGCCACCTTTCTTTTATTAACTTTCCGTTGTTCTCCCCTCAGATTCCCCATTGTTCCCCGCATTTCTCGTCTCTCGCCCTCCGCAATATATTTATTTATATGGGTACTGGGCAGTTGCGTGGATGCTGCAATTGTATTTGACATGATGGTATTGATGCATTATTGACATTATTTTATCATTGGCGCCTAACCATGACCTGCATTTCGTAATCACTTCATAGTCGTCGTATCTGATCATTATTTCCTCGCACAGCATAACATTACTACTATTAATAATATTATAGTGACTGAGGTCACAATTAAATGCAAATAATAATGATAAATAATGACATTGTAAACACAACAATATTATGAATACTAAAATACATATTAAGAAAGTGAATAATAGCAATCATAACATCATAATAATCATCATCATCATCATTATTATTTTTATAATTACTAGTATTATTATTACTAATAATAATAGTAATAATAATAATAATAAGAAAAAGAATCCTGTTTTCGGGGTTTAGAATACATTATTTTGGCGATGATTTATGCACCTCTCCGATACTTTTAAATGTTGAGGTTTAGCAAATCTTGAAGAACATTCTCGTGCATATAGTGTGACTAAGCTGTAGATTATGCCATACCTGCAAATTTGCTTCTAAAATTATTACATTTTACATTGTATTCTTTGTACTGTGAAACATTTCCTAAGAGGTGTCCATGGTCGTAAAGGTCATTTACATACCTTGATGTGTTTGTCAGATTTTACCACAGAAACCAGCACTTCTCCACAGTCCATTAGGGGAAATAGCATTCCAGTTAATGTAACAGTCAATTACATTTGGAGCTAACCTATTACAATGGATGTAATGCATAAATAAGTCAGCCAGAACAACCTTCTCAAATTGCTGATCTGCGAAAAAATCCGTATTTTGATACAAGGTCAGTGAGTTCTTAGCTTCAGTTCTACTTTTTCTTATAATGTATGTATTACAGTTTAAAGGATTTTTCCAGAATTTCCTTGAACAATGCCAATCCACAAATGTCTTTATTGTGCTTCAATGTCATTGGTAAACATTCTCAGTTTTTACAGGATTAATTACTGATAGGAATACAGGAAAAAACACAAAAAATTGAAATCAACATACATTGCAGTTTTTTTAGTACTTTGGATCTCTTTAGAAAGACACAGTATCCCTAGTTTCTTGTTGGCCCATATTCTGAAAGGTGCCACAGAACACAGCGCAGCAGGTAAAATGCTGCGCTGTGTGACAGGGAAAGAGGAGGAGAGCATGATAGTCACAGAGATAAGCCCCCCTCCCGAGCCAGCACTGATTTCAGCTGCTGTACCTCAGGCATAAACCTTAGCGTCCTATGGTGAGTGCCTGATTCTACCATAGGTTTTGTACAGGAAAAGTTTCCTTCCTGTACAAAATACTATGGCTACATACACCTTAAAGCTTTTCCTAGTTTGCATATGTGCTGTAGAGCAGGCACAATCAGAAAAAAAAGAAGTGACAACATTTCTCCTTTTAACGCTTTTTAGCATTGTTAATTTATGTCACTGAACCCTGTTTACTCATGTTAATAGATAGGTTTTATATACAACAAACAAACTTAGGGGTCTAAACTAGAAACCCTGTTGGGATCTCTTTCAAACTACCTTAACGTCTTACTAAGTACACAAGGAAGTGACTACCAAATTTAACTAACAGAACAAATCACCAAAACATGGGTCACCTGTGATTGTCAGTCTACCTCATTGAGGATTCCCATCAATGACTTGTGTAGATCAATATTCTCATCTGGTAATCCTGCTGGGGTATTGTGTCTCTTGATCATTGAGACATCCAACATACCCCTATGATCGGCTTGGGGTAACGACCCACACTCACTTTACTGAACCATATGATGTTGATCTGATGGGAGAGTGCAGTGCAAAAAATTATAAATGTGGTGATTAAAAAAGGATAGGCAACTTTTCAAAGGTTTATTTATTAAGCATAAGCCCCTTCCAGTTTAAAAACAAGAACAGTGCAAAACAATAATCGCAGTTTAAACGAATAGCTGCGAGAGGGCCAACATGTTTCAGCCTATCATGGAGAAGGACCATAGGCCTTCGTCAGGGCCTCTGTTCTACGTAAATGCTACTGCCTAATTGTGACTGAATATGTGAAAAAATAATTAGACATGCAAAAAACACACAAGTGAATCAACAACAGTAAAGGATATAATTCTCCTTCATCTGCCTGAATTCCTCCTTAACACCTGGTGTATTAACAACATCTGTTGAAAACAAACACAACAGTGGACCCAAATAAGCTAACAAGGTCTGTTAGATACTAAAATCTTTCCAGTCTTTTTGAATGTTAAGTACTCACCCAGTGTGGCCGGGGAAAGGACCTCACCTCTTCCTGGACCTGGCTCAGGAACTGTGAGACCCCGCTCTGCAAGAACAAAACAGCCCCGCACTTAACAAGGGCAGAGAGAGCTCACTCTGACCTGCTTTCCTGTAGTTGTGCCTAGGGGTCAGTAATAATTTGTACGCAGAGCAAAACCTGCTATTATTAACCTATCCCAAAGTAAGGACTTCACCTCCCAGCCACACCCAGTGCTACCGCTTGCAAGAATAAGATTCATTCAATGTATTGAGTCTTAGGTGGTACAGTATAGACTTGTCACACAGTTATAATCTGAACAAATAGGTTTTCACAATGTTCAGTGAAATCATTGTGTTTCTCTCCTCAATCATTATAAAAGCGGGATCAGAGAAGGAAAAGGGAAAGGAGAAGTAGGATATAGCCCTCTTGGACTCTGTGCCTACTTGTCCGTCATTTTCTCGGTCTGTGACTGAGTCGGCGGGAGGCACTGGGCTGTTGTAGGAGCTTCAATTTAACTGGTTGTGTCATTTCAGCAGCAACCAATCAGCGTTCAGCAAAATCAAGACTGCAGCCTCCCGATAGACGATCGAGGCATGCTTTTATTCCAAAAACTTTACCACACTCAGTTTTATGTTTTTGTAAGTGAGCCTAAGCAGAGCGCCAAACCTTAGCTGAAGAGCAGGCAGCCGAGATTGCCTTCACCGAGACGTACTTTGGCTCGCGTAGTCTCTCGAGAAGGTGGATCGAGTTCCTGGATGATGTCATGCACTCGATGTATGTAATTCATAAAACGTTTCACGCAGTAGATGATCTTCTATTGCGAATATCGCCACACTTAAGCCAAGGTGTTATTAGCCGAGGTTGTCTGTACCGAGATGCTGCTTGACTCGCGTAATCTTGCGAGAGGGTATATTGAACTACCGGATTATGTCATTCACCCGGTGTGTGTAATTCGAGGAGCGTTACACGCAATAGATGTTCTTTCATTGCGAGTATTGTCACACGGTTGTTAGTGTATTATATTAAGGCCCAGACAGACAAACCCTATTTGATTGAGGTGCAGCCAGCTGGGGTAATTTTCGGAACGCTGCTTGATTCGTATAGTTTAGTGTAGAGGAGAAGGTGAATTGGTAGTTTGATAACGGAATAAAGGGATAAATATCTACAAACTTGCATTCTGAGATAGCGAAAGCTCAAGAGAGTCAGTAGGATCCCTAATGTCATATTCTGCATAGATTAATGGTATGATGCCAGATCCGTTGCAGCATACTTTCAAGGGTAGTGTGCATAAACTGTGGAACTTCAAAGGTCCATAAGTGGTGTATTCATTGTAAATTGAACCACGGGATGTCATCATTTCGCAAACAGCTGAAAACGCTCCTGTTCAATAATCAGTAGTCAGGTAGATATCCTTTCCTGAAGCAACCTAAACCTCAGTGGTAATCTTAGTGCTTGGACGCCTCAGGGCGGCTATGTGCGCTCTATAAAACTCATTTCATTCATTCATTTAGCCCATGTCTGTCTGTGCGCAGTTTGAAAAACCATTTTTGTTCTTTTAAAAACAGAAATTTGGATATGTTATTTATGTGTGAGGGAATGAACGGTTTCTCAAGAACAGTCCACGTGAAATCCATTTCACTGTGGTTTTGTTGTATGAAATGGTTTGTCAGTTTTGAAACATCTTTTTTGCACCGAAACGTGCTCTTGTGTTCTTGCATCCTCACTCGCACCTTCCTGGTGGTCATGCCGATGTAACGTTCATTACATGGGCATGTTAATAGGTATAACAAATTGGTGCTATTGCAGTTGGTGAAATGCCTCAGCTCCCAAGGGCGATTGGTGCCTATGTCTATGCTCGTTGCTTTGGAATTTTAAGGACAAACAGAGCATACCCCACATGGATAATGGCCCGTCACGGGGGGTAGGTCCCACAGGGTACCCACCTCTCTTCTAGGTATCTCCTTCGGGCGAGTGTGTATTAAATGATCCCTTAGATTGCTGGAGCGCTTAAAGGCAAATAGTGGAAACTCTATCCTGTCATTGCTGCTATTTAGTATGCGCCAGTGTCGCCTGATGATTTTCTGAATGCAGTTAGATTTGGTGTTGTAAGTACTAACCAATGTAAGGCAATCCAAAGGGGCTTTCTCAACTCGTGGCTCGAGCAGTGCCTCACGATGGTTGTTGGCAGCACATTTCCAGGAGCGCTGAATAAGTCTCCTAGGATAATGTCTGGTGGCTAACTGTTTGGACAAATCCTCTGCGTAATGTGCAAAAGTGGGGTGGAGCAATTCCGTCGAACTCGAAAGAACTGCCCAAAAGGCAAATTGTCACGCAGGGATTTGGGGTGTTGACTTTCATACAGAAGTAGCGAATTTCTTGCCATCGGCTTTCGGTATAATTCGCTTTCCAGACCCGTCTCCGTGGTGTAAATAGAGAGGTCCAGAAAGGAAACCCTTTCTTTGCTGATTTCTGTGGTGAAACGCAGCAAGATATTTTGGTTGGGGATAGGTTTTTGCATCAAAAAGCATGTGGGGTTGCATTGGAAAGCTCTTGTGCCACCCTTGACGCAAAGTAATGTAAAGTAGCATTTCTCACTGCTGTGTGTTAATTTCCCATACAAATGAACGCTAATACTAATTAGCGTTGGTGTGATAATCTCCAAAAAGATCTAGCATCGGGTTAGCGCTACAAAAGTAAAACTAACCCAACGCTAAATCTTTGTGAATCTGGGCCGTTATCTCCCAAAAATAGGACCCTAAAACTTGTCACCTAAAGTGCATATTATTTGTAGTGAATTAATTCTAGCATTGATGGCCTAAAACAACTAACGTCCTGTACCTCCAAGATACTAAATAACTTGGGCGTAATAGGAATATAGTTAACACACTTCTACACTGTTGCTTAGTTCCTGTGTTATTCCTACTTACAGCACTGTGTGACAAATTTACTGTGTATCTTGTGTTGGTTGTAACAAGTAGGCTATTATTTAATCCTGTTAGTCCACTTGTTCAGTTTATATTCAGGATAGGTGCCTCAATGATTGATTAATTTGAGGCATTGTATAGTTGTCCATGTTAATTGTTTGTCACAATTGTTTTTGTTTTGAATATTTGATTGGATTTGTTTTTTGGTTCACTGAATGTACTTATGAACTTTTGTAAATGTTGTGGTGTATCTTTTGATGCTTAAAAAAAACTTTTTTCAAAAACTTTTATAAAACAAAAAAGTAATTCAACACAAATGGTTGTCCAGCCTAGCAATTGTGTATACTAGGTTGCGCATTATTGCAGAGACGCTTGCTGCCCGGCTTCTGTTTTGTTTGTTACATAAGAGTGGTCCAGGCCTGACAGTGACAGGACCCAAGCCTCCCCCAGTTTCCCTTAAAACAACTAAGGCATTGGTGAAGTGATGCTGTTTTATTGGCTCAGTGTGTTATTGCATCTGCTGCTGAGCTGCATGTTTCTCAATTCAATTTACATGTTGTATTCCTTTCTTTACAAACTCATGCATTCAGCCGACCAAGCTTAATTAATTCAGTACCAACGAATTTGATAATTTTTAACACAAATTGAACTCTCTAGTTTCTAAAGTAAGTTTATTAAAGAACAGGGAGTAGAAATACAAAATATTAAAAACAGTACAAATATATCAAAAAAAGAAAGAAAAAAGAGAAATAGGTACAATGGAGAAAAAGAGTATCATGCAGACATGGCTGGGATGGCATGGTAATACAACCAAAAAACATTGTAAGTGGCAAGATAGTACATTTTACAATCATATGAAGTTGAGTTGAACAGAAATGTGACAATATGATATCAAAAGGAGGAATGTCATGGAGGTTGGACAACGTCTTGTTGATAAGGGGTCAGAGAAAAAGAACGTTTAGCTCTAGCATCAATGAACAATCTAATTGGTGACCAAAGATGTAAACCTTTTATAGTGAACAGGATAAACAAAAGTTGTGTTAGGTCCATTGTTATAACAAACAACATTCCACCATGCTAAATCTTTCCAATTTCTGGTGATTTGTTGAAATCCAACAGATAACAATACATCAATAATCTGTATGTTATGAATTGAATCTTCCCAGATTGGTGATAGACTTCCTAGAAATAAATCAGAAGTAGAAAAAGGGAAATTAGAACCAAAAACCAAAGAGTTAATCTGGGATCAGACAAGTTATCAAAAGGCATGTACTGGTGGGCATGCAAAGAGGAGTTGTTTCAATCAATGGATGGGGAAGAGCCAGACCAACAAGTGTTAGGTAAGTCAAGGTGTCTTTTATGTAAAAGGACTGGATGAAATAAAAGTCTTGTACATAAAAAACTGTGTTTGAGTTGTGTTGGCAGTCCTGGGGGATTTCTTGATCTTAATCCAAATTATATTCCATAATAGAGTAGAGCAATCTACTCCAAGGTTCTCCTCCCATGCAAGTTTCACTTTTGTTTTTTCTCTAGCCAGATGTGATATACATATATGAGCATAGATGGCGGAGGCTTTGGGACAGGAATATAGGAAAGTATGTAATTTGTTGACAGAGGAAGGAGTGGGAGGAGTGTGAGAGTAGATCTGGGTATAAGCAGCAGATAAAGCCTGCTTAAGAAGGTTATATTTGGAAAGAAAGGATGTAGGTAAATCAAGGAGCTGACTGGCCTGTAAAGAGAAATAACTATATTTTGAAAGAAAAGATGGTGTACCCAAATTAGTCCCTTTTATCTCCAAGATTATCAATATATAGTTTTCCCCAAAAATTAGTATGGCTTTGTTATGCCCTTTGTTATGCTACGAGGAAGAGTTAAGAGGTTGGATCAGTAGGAAGCGGGGTGAATTAAAGTCTAGAAGCTTACAAGTGTGTTTGATGATGGGGGTAGAGAAAGATTGTGGTTTATGGGTGAAATAAAGGTATTCTATAAAGAAAAAGAGAAAGAGGAATGAGCGTTCGAGGTCTGCCCACAGAGGGCAATCTGCCAGAAAATCGTCAAGCCATCTGGATGCTGGATCCTGACCCCGGTCCGCCCCGGCTGTGTGCCGTTTGTTGCGGAGGGTCCCTGCAAGAGCGCCACTTCCGCTTCTCGGCACTTCCGCCCTGCCTCCAGACCGCGCAGGTGAGCGGTCTAGTGTCTGCTGAATTAGGGCTTATAACGTTGCCCTGCCGGCCCCACTGGTTGACTCTGTGGCCTGAAGACCACTCGTGTGCATCAGCGCGGCCGACATGTGTTTTTAATTTCCCCCAGCTGACTTAGAGCTGTTGCTCTTAGGATTTTAATATTTCTGGTGTTCTGAAGCTGAATACTAGCTTCAGCGGACGTGTACTCACCCCCGCTCTGTTGCTCTGCGCGAAGGCGGACGGCGCTCGCATTCATGCTGTGACGCGCACTTTTCTTCTGTCACTTACCCGCTCCTGACCCCGGTCCGCCCCGGCTGTGTGCCGTTTGTTGCGGAGGGTCCCTGCAAGAGCGCCACTTCCGCTTCTCGGCACTTCCGCCCTGCCTCCAGACCGCGCAGGTGAGCGCCGAAGTCGCGCATAAGTCGAGCCCGTCTGCGCCCGTCCGCGACCGACCGAGGCCAGGGGCCACGCATGCTGTTCCACGTCTGGTCTACTCTTCAAAGGCACTTCGTGCCTTATCCCATCACGTCTCCCTTGCTCCCCATGTCATAGCTACCATTCTTGGACATAATATCTTATTCTCACCCCGTCTACAATTCCTCCCCCCCCTTCCCTCCCCTCTTCCCTTCCCCTTCCCGCTGCACCTCGGCCGTCTCAGTCCCGCCCCAGCGGCAGAGATCCCCTCTCACTACTCTATCTCAATACTCGTTCCCTTCCCAAACACCAATTAGACATATTCCAACTTTTAGAAGGAGGTCTCATTGACATCTTGCTCCTTACGGAAACTTGGTTAAATGCTGACTCTTACCCAGATATCTTGGCCGCCATTCCTGCGGGTTACTATATTCTCCATTCTAATAGAAACTCCGGCAGACCTGGCGGTGGAGTTGCCACCATTATTCGCTCTCACCTACAATTCATTACCCTCTCTACTCCACTTATAGCCAATACGGACATTCTTACATTGAAATTTACCTCTCCCAACTCTTCATTTATCTGCATATTAGTCTATCGTCCCCCGGTTAATATGCCCCTCTTCCCATCCCTATTCAGCAATATGATTTCGCAGATAGCCATCAACTCTGCCAGGGTTCTAGTGGTAGGCGACTTTAATTATTGGCCATCAGACCCCCAAGAATCTTCCCTCTCCCGTGAGTTCACTGACTCATTGCTTGGCCTAAACTTCTCCAAACACATCTCTGTTGCCACACATAATAAAGGCCATATATTAGACCAGATTTGGTCCACCAACTCTGACATCTCCCCCCCCTTGGTTTATCCCTGTCCCTGGTCCGACCATTTCTTCGTTTCCTTTTCCTTACATCTATTTCTGTCTAACTGCCCTCCGGTCCCTCATAATTTTCAGGCTCGAAACTGGAAACATGCTGACATTCCCCACTTTCATTCTATTCTTGCCTCAACATCTCTTTCTGACTATTCTGATTTGAATTCACAAGCAACTTCTCTCGATCAGTGGCTGTCCTCTGCCTGTGACGTCGTTGCCCCCATCAAAACTGTTAAGTCTAAACGTCCCCACGACGCTCAGCGCTGGTTTACTTCTACTCTGAAGGCGGACAAGCTTCGCCTTAGACAGGCTGAGCGCCGTTGGCGGCGTAATTATGACCTTTTACTTAAAATCAGTTACATTGATCTACTAAAACGTATAAAAAATCGATCATTTCGGCCAAACTCTCCTATTTTTCTCAGAAGGTCTTGACCTCGGCATCCAAGTCCAAAGAAATTTTTTCTATTGTAGCTGAGCTTTCCCTTCCTGACCGGGTCACTCCCCAGCCCTTACCTTCTCAAGCCCTGTGCAATTCTCTTAATTCTTTTTTTTCTGACAAGATTTCCGCGATCAAAAATAACATTCCCTCTACAACTCTATCTCATGATTCTGTTCTCCCCTCCTCGAATCCTCATTCTTTCTCTAAATTTCCCCCTATCTCTTTGGACATTTTTCTTTCACTACTTCAGACTGTGAGCTCTGGCTCGCCTAATGATTGCTGTCCTACGTCTATTCTAAGAGCTGCCTTTGTGGCCTGTCCCGGCCCCCCTCTTGATCTTTTAAATAAATCTCTCTTGTCAGGCTCTGTCCCCAATGCTTTTAAAAGCGCTGTGGTAGTCCCCATTCTCAAAAAACCTGGTCTTGACCCTACCACGTTGGCAAACTACCGTCCTATCTCCCTCCTCCCTTACCTGGGTAAGGTCTTGGAGACTTATGTCACCCGCTGCCTCAGTGCTTTCGTCGAGGAAACCCACTTCCTCGACGATCGGCAAGCCGGTTTTAGACCTGCTCATTCCACTGAGGCAGTGGTGGTGGCAGTCATGGACACGCTGAAACAGGGAGCTGACAAGAACTCGGCCCAGGCCCTTGTACTCTTAGACCTTTCAGCCGCATTTGACACGGTCGACCATGGAATCCTGGTCGACCGTGTAAGAAATGCTGGCATCTCTGGCCTGGCCCTGTCATGGGTGGTATCTTTTCTCCATTCTCGCTCTCAATCTGTTCGCCTTTCCTCCTTCTCTGCCCCCCTATCTTCTCTCTCCTGTGGTGTCCCCCAGGGTTCTGCTTTGTCCCCGCTTTTGTTTAATCTTTATATGCAGCCCCTTCTTGTCTCCCTTCGTCAGTTTTCAGTTACTGCTTTCAATTACGCAGATGATCTGCAGCTTATTTTTCCTATTAATTCTTCCCCTTCCTCTTGTTCCAATTTTCAAAATGCCATGCTCTTTATTTATGAGTGGATGAACCGTAGCCAATTAAAGCTTAATCCAAGCAAAACGGAGCTGGTGGTGACCGGCGGTCCTCTCACTCCCTGGTCTCCCAACTTTTGGCCCACCGCTCTGGGTTCCCCCCGTTGCCCAGTAAACACTGTGAAGAGCTTGGGGGTTACCATTTCTAGTGACCTCTCGATGCGGCCTCACATCAACACCGTCACTTCGGCCTGTTTTTTCCATCTCCGCCGAATCGGGAAGATTCGCAGGTTTCTATCCCAAGAGGCCCTTATTCTTGTTATCCTCGCCCTCATCACCTCACGTCTAGACTATGCCAACTGTCTATACATGGGGGTTCCTGCCTGTCACCTTTCCCGACTCCAACTGGTTCAGATTTAGGCAGCCAGGCTGATCTTTCGGCAACCTAAACATCAGCATGTCACCCCTTTGCTGAAGACTCTACACTGGCTCCCAGTTGCGCAACGGTGTGTCTTTATAATGGCCTGTACCATTTTTAAATCCCTGTTTACCTGTGCCCCTGCTTTTATTTCTTCTTGTTTGCATGCCTATGTTCCGCCCCGTCACCTCAGATCGTCGGCTCACAACCTGCTGATCATTCCCAGGTTCAATGGTAAAAAACATGGGGGCGCTTGTTTCTCTTTTCTTGCTCCCACTACCTGGAATTCCCTCCCTCTTGTTATTCGTTTGTCCACCGACTATTGCTGTTTTCGCAGTTCTTTGAAAACCCACCTGTTCCGTCTGGCACACGGTTAGCTGCTCTGACCCTGAATGTTCTTCTCCCGCCTGGTCTTGAGCGCCAAGAAACCAATTGGTGAATGTGCGCGGTACCAAATCTTTTTTAATAATAATAATAATAATAATAATGCTTGAATAAGTAAAAAGCATTTATGATAGTTAAGAAAAGCAGGATAATTAACTCCAGCGTCAGATTTAGGTTTCATTAGTCTGAACTGTGACATACAAGGTTTTTCGTTATTCCACAAGAATAAGGATAGGATAGAGTTTATTTTTTTAAAGGGAATTGGAACTGGAATATTAGAGAGAGTATATAATATAATAGGGGAAAGCATCATTTTAATATTATCTAAGTGGCCCCACCATGAGAGATAAAAGGGATGCCACCTAGTTGTCAGTGTGGAGATTTTTTGTAGGCACGTTTCCACATAGAGAGACTGTAGTTGATAGCGAAAGGGGTAAAAGAGAGTCCCACATATTTAATGTGCTGGGAATTCCAAGAAAAATTAGAGGCCGTAAAATCGTTTTTGAAGTACTTAATTAGGGGTAGCATTTCACATTTGTCTGTGTTGAGACGAAGGCAAAGAGTTCAACCTCCTGTAAAAAGGCAGGGATAGAGAATTGCGGGTTTGAGAGGAATACTAAAATATCATCAGCATAGGCAGCCAGCTTGATGTGGTTGTCAGTTGCTTCAAAACCCTTTATATCGTTATTTTGGTGTATTCTGGTCAGAAAAGGTTCGAAAGCTAAATTGAAAAGAACCAGAGACTGGGGCAGCCTTGGCAAAACCTCCTTTTCAGATCGAGATACGGAGACGTAATGCCGGGGATTAGAGTATAAAATCGAAATCCGAGAGATGATTTTTGGGCCGAAACCGAACCATTTGAGCATTTGAAAGAGACATGACCAATTGACCCTGTCAAAATCTTTCTCTGCATCTCAAGCTATAGCTTCTAACGTTTGGGATGAATGAGCAGATTTAGAAAGGATATAAAAAAATAGGTGTGTATTATCTAAAATTAAGCGACCTTTTACAAATCCAGGATGTTCCGCGCTGAGAAGTTGAGGGTGGAAGGTCTCTAAGCGTATGGCAATACCTTAGTGAAAATGTTGAAATCTATGTTGACAAGGGAGATATGCCTATAATTTTTACAATATTTTAAATCTTTGCCATCTTTAGGAATTTAAGAAATTAGAGCTTACAAGAAGGATCCAGAAGAGTCACATATGTGTAAGAAGGAATTGAGGAGAGCGAGCAATTTGGGAAGAAGTAGTGGATCAAAGTGTACAAATAATTCCACTGTAAAACCATCCGGTCCTGGAGCTATATCTTTTTTTAGGGAGTGCAGAGCAGCAATAAGTTCCTGTTGAGAGATAACAGTTTCTAAAGGAGTAACATCTAATTGGGTGTCTTGTATATGATGGGTGTTAGCAAGGAACTGTGTAATATGAGCATGCAAGGGAACAACTTTAAGTGTGCTGAGTGATTTATAAAAAAAAGGAATTCATTTAAAATTTCAGAATCTTTCAATCGCAATGTGTTTTGTTCATCCATAATGCAGACTACACTGAACTTATGATGCTTAACTTTAAAGTAATTTGCTAAAAGCTTACCCGCTCTGTTCTGTCTTCCTTAAGACTTAGCTCCGGATTTTAACAAATAAAGTGATGCATTATCAGTCTATTCTTTTTTTAATTGAAACTTTGTCTTAACAAGTTGAGCTAAACAGGGCTTGGGTTTTGAAGTATAATAAGAATGTTCAAGTCTCTTTATATCTGTCAGCAGATCATTAGTTGCTTTGTGTGAAGTCATATGTTTCTTAGAAACAAAGCCAATAATAACATCTCTTGCAGCTGCATTGAAGGCATCCCAAATCACATGGAAGGGAAGAGAATCTGTTTGGTTTATGGAAAAATATTCTTGAAAAAAGGAAGTAAAAGAGGAGATAAACTTGGGGTCTAAAAGGAGTGACTTGTTAAAACTCCTGGGAGCGCTGGGTGTGAGTGCTATATCCAATTGAGCAAAAATGGGGGCATAATCTGATATTAAAATGGATCAGAATTCCATACTTCTTAATGATTGGGAGATAAAATGGGAAACAAGTAGTGGAAGTGCATAGTTTCCAAGCATCTATGAATTTATATTGCTGGATGGTCTGAATAAAAATTTGTAGGTGTTTTGTGTGTTTTAAAAGAACCTGACGTGGTACGATCTATAAATGGGTCTACGGTTTGATTGCAATCCCCAGCAAGGAGAAAATTATCATTAATACACAATGAGATTTGGTGGGAAAGGGAAGTCCAAAATGAGGGATCACCAATAGTGGGTTCATAGATATTAAACAAAGAGACTGGAACATTTCCAATTTGTAGTTTAGTGAATAACCATCTTCCGTCCGTATCCGTGAATTGGGAAAGCAATTTAACAGTAAGTGATTTGTGAAAAAATAATTATTACCCCATTACGTTAACCATCCCTCGGAGAGAAGAAAAAGTCCCCAACTCAACCTCTTTTCCATATCCTAGAATCTGTGTCCGTTAAATGAGATTCTTGTATAAGAGCAATGTTGGCCCCCAATTTAGAAAGATGTGCTAAAACACGTTGTCTTTTGATGGAGGAATTTAGACCATGAAACAATTTTCAAAGGCATAGAAATAATGACGAGAGAACAAAAATAGATGGGCCAAAGTAGACCAGGAATAAGTATAGGAAAAAATATGTGACTGACCAGCCATGAGAGCAAAAAATAAGGCAGGAAAAAAGAACTAGAGAGAATAACTATAGGCATGAAAATACAATATTAAGGGAAATAAAGATATGTGAAAAGTAAAAATGGGGGAAGTAAGACAAAGCAAGAAAATGAGGGAGGAGAGAAAAATAACAATAACAAAGTAGAAAATACGGCATACCTAAGTCTAAAGACATCATAAGGAGGAGTGAGGGGGCGAGACCACGTGGCACGAATGGCATGTCCAAACCTAATGGAACGAAGACAGGAAGGAACCACAGCAATTCACATAGGGTAAGGATAAATATCAGGATCTGACATCAACAAACCTATCATAGGGGAGATAAAAACAATCATCATAACAATGAATAAAGAAATACGGAATACAATGACAAGACAGGATAGATCATCTAAAAACACAATGGCAAATAACAAGTAACATAAAATAATGAACCAAAAGTTCGACCTTGAAACAACATAGTAAAAAAATAGAAATATCTACATTAGATGAAAAAAGACAGAGGATAAAAAGAACAACCAATCAAACAGTTTGAGAAGACGAAGCTCCAGAAAAATCCATAGTCAGTTTTGTAGGAATTGATGAAGCTCAGCAATTTGGTAGGATCCTCATATGTTGTTGTTTTGTTCATATAGGTAACTTTGAAGAGGCAGGGATGGAAAAGGTTGTATCAAGTTCCCATAGCGCATAGATCAGGTCTCATTTTCAAAAACTGTTTTGGCCTATTTGTGGTAGATTTAGTGTAGTCCTGGGCAATTAATACGGTAGAGCCAAGAACCATGAGTAGATCTGTATACTCGAGGAAATACATAATGATCCCTCTTGGTCTTCGGGAAGAAGAATGTCAGCATGCTGATGATCAAGCATGTGTGCACGTTGGATGTTGAGCGATGTTCCTTAAGGTAGATTTAATACTTTAGGATGGAAGGACTTGAAGAAGGATAGAGGGTCCGATGCTTCCATGCCTTCTGGTAAACCATAAATACGAAGATTATTCCTTCTGTTTCTGTTTTCCAAGTTCTCAACCTGTCTCTGAATCACCAAAATCTGAGAATTAAGTATGCTAACTTTCTCATTTGTGTGAGCATAGGAGAAAAATGCTATAGTCCACCATGGTAAGACGCTCATTCATCTGAGACCAGTTGTCAGTTAGAAATTGCAGTTTAGTGGTTGTATCCTCCATGAAGGGATGGAGAGCACATATCTCCTCCAGTAGCATATCTAGAGACACAGGAGAAGAGGATTTTGGTAGAGAAGGTCTTTATTTAGTCTTTTGGAATTAGCTTTTCCAGGAGCAGAGGAGCCAATGCTCAAAGGAGAGTGTGTGTTAAAGATAGAGGGTAATGATTCCTCCATTGTACAGAATTCAGTGAAGATTCTGGAATTTTTAATAAAAGTATGCGTAGTGCGTGACGCGGGAGGTCCCAGTATTCTTAGTCTTCCCATAAAGAGAAGTTGGAGATGATACAAGGAAGTTCAGTTGAGAACAAACAAAAATAATGTAATTATACATCCTTCATTGCAGAACCACACCCTGCTTAGAATTGAGTCAAATATGTTTCAGAAAAGATGTGGTTGAAATATATAGTGAGTCAACAGTAGAAAATGAAGTACAACCTCAAAAATTATATCAGCCCAACAAGGTTTGGATGTAGGTTTCTGAAATAAATGGCGGCCGTACTGCTGAGTTTGTTAAGAGGAGGTCCTTCAAAATGCTCTCTGTGGTGTGAAGTTCCTCTATAAGCAGTTAATCAAATTTCTAAAGGAGTTAATTCATCCTGAACAAGTAGGAATAAGATTTTCTCACCATTATTCAAATTGTGAGGAAAACGCCACATCCAAGATGGAAGACACGATCAGACCGGCTGTAACAAGGAGTGCGACATGGACATTTCCAGTTGCATGTGGCAGCAGACGCTTCAAAAACGAAGCTCCTGAGGTCAGTACATTCTCCTTTGCACATAAACCCTCACTAGGTGTGCAGAAACAGCTTTGAGGAACGGTTGCTCCGTCTTGTCCTGCGGATCTTCAAGCAGACGACGCCATTCACCACAAGCGTTAAGCCACGCCCCCACACCTATTGAACTTGGATCGCATTTTGTGGTACAAAAACTCAAAATTGTAATTGCAATACACAAAGAGAAACTATTTAATTCATGTACTTATTACATTATGGATTCCTAAAATATTTTTTATTTGCATCTCAACACATTGGTCTTCATTATAAATACTGAGACCATTTCATAAACAGCAATTTTAGGTTTTGACTTTGCAAGGCTCATCTCTCGAACAACAACGCTGCATATGGTAAGGATGAAACCATTGGGTTGTCTTATTAATAGTGTTTTCATTGAAGGTGACGTAGTGTACCAAATTAGTTTGTGTTCAACAGCAAAGTGTCATCTGAACATAAAATGGTCCCAGACAAACCATTTATCTATATTGACTTTTTCTTTAAAAATACACATTTATGGAGGAAACAAAAATCCTGTTCAGATCAAAACCAATAACAATATAAAGTACAAATATATACCACCTGGAACATTAAAGTTGAAAATAATTTTTGTTCATTGTAGGCCATCATACTTTTCCAAATAAAAAAAATATATCCTAATTGTATAAACATAGGCCAATTTAAGAGCAGAAGTTATAACTCATTCATATCAACTAACAACAAGAGTCAATCAAAAAAAATGTTTAAGACCGCAAGCATCTATATAGGTGCCTGCTAAATGGATTTCGTGTTTGACATCTATCAAAATTCACTGAGATTTTGAAAGCACATAAATTTAAGGAACAACAGGAGAATCTTACCCCAATGTTTCGGGTTTTTCTGAAATAAAACGTGCACAAGACTCCTCTCAGAGCAGTTCAGCATTTCACATGAATAGCTTCCTCCTCAACCTTTTGAGTAGAGCAGTTCACTCATATTATTGATGTCAGCAGATGATGGCAAGCACATGAAAATGCTCACTCTGAAAAAGAGAGAAGTTTTAATAATACAATGTCTTAAGTGAAAATCAGCAGAGGGGGCCAAAAATCAGGCTCCACCAATTTGTCATTATGAAATGAACTGAGCAGAGGGCATAACTCAGATTCAAACGAATTCCAGCAATATCATGACTGACAGCAGAAATGGATATCAAGCTCATCCAACAATTTCAACAAAACTAATCTTAGCAACAATAATCTCCGTGCAGTTTGGGAATATCGGCAGCCCCATGAGATGAGCTAGTAACTGATTTAAACTTGTAGGGGATTTTGAATGTTCTCTGCAAATTGAAAGGTTGCCTTGCAGGTGGATGGTTGTGTAACAAAAAATATCTCTTTCATCACTCTCTTAAGTGAACACGTAGTAAGTCTTGACAAACCAGACTTGGCTTTGTTGCATGCAACATTCACTTTGCGCTTGTAGTTAGTTAGTGAAAGTGGCTTTGCCAGTTGCATTCTCTGTTTTAGTGAGGTTTGTGAGTTGGGTATAGTTAGCAAGTTGACCAGGTACAGATTGTTTCATCGTGATTTCAGTATTGCACGTGGACCACATTAGATGGGCAGGAATGTGTGTTCTCTGGCTGGCACGTTTGTCACATGTTTGCATTGTTTCTTGTTGCAAATAAGTATTTTCTTGTAATTCATACTTTTCTTGCTGGTCTATCCTATCTTTATGCAGTTTAGAAAAAATCTTTTGCCATTGTTTGTATTGTATTGTTCTTGTACACTTTTATCCAAAGTTTAGTTGGTGTCTCTGTATGTGGGTATTTTTTATCTTCTTAATTGTATTTGGCACTTACATATGCAATGGTGTGATGATTAAAAAGTTCTGTCACTTGAAAGTACCTCACACATTTTTTTGTAATTAGGGTCCGATTGTGTAATATTGGCAACTAATGTTGATTTTTTTCTTGTTTATTCCTCTAAATTCTGCTGTTTAGTTTCAAAGTCACTATGTTGTGACTCTTACATTTCTTGATTAAAAATGGGACAATCGGACAAAGTTGTATTCATGTTTAGAATGTTTGCTTTTCATCTTCTCATGATGTTCTTGAGAAATTGAAAAACATTGCAGCCAGAAGTATTTGTTTCAGAAACAAGGAGGCAGACTGAGCGAAAATAACTAAGTAGAATTAGGAAATACAGAGTAGCCATGAGACCTAAAAATGTTTGTATTCACCTACTGAAAGAGCTCAACATACAGTACAAACAATACATGTCGTGAATATTGTACTATGCAGAAGAAAACCAATAAAATACACTTACTGTGATTATAAACACAAACACCCTGCCCACCCACTAAGGGGATCACTGCTGTCACTCAAAAATGCTTTAACATATAAATCAAATATCAACATATTGACAGGTACACAACACAAGTTAAGTAAATTACACCAAAACACATTCACCACACACAAACACCATGCAAACACACACATACACATGCACCCCACCACACAAACACACACACAGCATAAAATAACAAGGTACCATGTGATGCTCAAGGGAAAAAGGGAGAATAGACTAAGGAAACATGTAAAAGCATTGCTTTGATTGAAAATAATGCAAACATTTAAAACACACAAGCATTGTAAGCAAGAAAGAAAACAAATACATTCCAAGATTGTCACCCTTGCTTGCACATGTATGGATAGAATAAGAAAAACAAAAGCCTTCCAAGATGGCAGTCGGTGAGTATACATGTGACACAGGCGTACTGACCCAGTGACCAATATCATGGATTTAATGTATACTGTGTTACTTATTGTAACCGAGTGGGAGAAATAGGTCTGAAACCAGTAGTCCCGGGTAGATAAGGTTTTATTTTAACAAAAGATTTCTTCTTTTTCTTTAATTGTCTTTCCCGGGAAGGAGCAGCTGGATCAGTGGTTACTCTGGACAGGGTGATGGATTTCGTAAAAGGACCTCTCTCAGGGTCGAAGTTCAGGGGGTGCCGGCTCTTCTTCTATGGTATGGCGTTCAAATAAAACACAGACAGAAGTAAATAATCAAACCTCCGTCTGAGGTATATATCGGTTTAAAGGGATCTGGGGTGAGAGGGAAGTCACCGGTGCTCAATTACAGGCGTCGCTTTGGCCTTCAGTGCAAAGGGGAAATAGGGTGCAACAAGGGGATAATTCAGAGGGGGCAGAGGAGCGTGAAAACACAGGAGCAGTGCCCTGATAAAGCAGGCTTACACTACTTCTTTTCAGACCCCGCCCGCCTCCCTACTTAGCTTGACACTCGTTGTCGTACCTTGGAAAGCCACACTCCTCCGTGAGTGTGGCTACTAGACTGGAAGCTCAAGATACATTTTCTAATGAGATATGTGATTCTGTTGCGGATTTCTTTTTAGAAAAAGTCGATAAAATCCATGCCACTTTTAAACCCAGTGTCGATCCCTCAGGCCACCAAAGAGGCACAAGAGCCAGTTCTAGTTCCATTAAGAAATCCCATCTTACATGCTTCAAAACACCTGAAAGACATGACTTACTATTTATCATCAATAGCATACAATCCGGCTCTCCCAGCGACGTATGCCCTCCGGCATGTTCCAAAGAAGTTATGGAAAGTATGCTAATTGAATATATTAGCCATATGGTGACATTGTCCTTTCAGGAATGTTATGTACCTGAAGCGTGGAAAACTTCTCAGGTGATCCCTCTTAAAAAGAAACCAAACATCCATATCTCTCAACTCCAAAATCTCCGCCCCATCTCCCTCCTCCCTTTCTGCTCTAAAGTTGTAGAGAAGGTTGTGAATAAGCAGCTTATGGCATATCTTGAGGGGGAAGTCCTCCTCCATTCCTCACAATCAGGATTTAGACCTGGCTACTCCACGGAATCGGCCGTCCTCTATTCCACCAAGTGCCTTAGAAAGCTAGTAGATGAGGGTGAGACAGCAGCGTTGGTGTTACTAGATCTAAGTGCAGCGTTTGACACCGTGCTGCACACAACGCTGCTGTCCCGACTCTCTGAGATGGGGGTGGAAGGATCAGCACTGGAATGGATACGTTCCTTTCTGGTCAATAGGAGCTTCCAAATTCATTGCCCACCCTTCAGGTCATCCATTAGGAAGGTGAGCCATGGGGTTCCTCCGGGCTCAAGTTTGAGCCCTACTTTGTTCAACATCTATATGGAACCCCTGGCTCACGTGGTGGAGGCATTCAGGGTGGCCATTGTGAGTTACGCTGATGACACCCAACTAATACTCAAGCTTCCGCCCGACCACAGTGATGATGCCACTAATTTTTCCAACTGTTTGTCATCAGTGGCATCATGGATGAACAACAACTGCCTGCGCCTTAATGGCGAAAAAACAGAACTGCTAGTGGTGGGGAAAGCAGTATCTGCATGGTCTCATAGGTGGTGGCCTACTGAACTGGGTAGCCCGCCCACTCCTGTGGATTCGGTAAGAAATCTTGGCGTTATGCTTGACTCAGACCTCTCTTCTAAGTCACATGTCAACAAGGTGACAGGTAGGTGTCTCAGCGTACTAAGGGTCCTTCGGAAGGTTTTAGATCTCCTCCCCATAGGTGCCAGAAAGACTATTGTCCATGCCTTGGTGACCCCCCACCTTGATTATGGAAATGCCCTGCTAGCAGGCTTGAGTGTGAAAGGCCTCCACCTACTTCAGTGTGTCCAGAACGCTGCCGCACGCCTTGTGCTTGGGCTTCCTCGTAGAGCCTCTGGGAAGACCGCGCTGGCAAAGCTTCATTGGCTCCCAGTCAGGGAACGGATCAAATTTAAAGTCCTTTGTTTTGCACATCGTATCGCACAAGGTAAAGGCCCAGACTATCTTCAGAATCTCCTCAGTATACACCGTCCCACCCGGAATTTAAGATCATTCGGAACAATGTTGTTCAAACGTCCTCGAGTCAAGAGGGCCAGGATGGGTGGCCGCTCATTCAGATATTTGGCCCCTAAACAGTGGAACGAACTCCTGCTATATCTTCGCATGGAACCTTCGGAAACTAGATTCCGGGGGAAAACTTAAGACATTCCTGTTTCCCATTATGTAACTTTCCCTCCATTAGCTCTATTATCATCTGCCTCTTGAAATCTCAGCAGCAATTAGCGCGGGGACACACTGTCTTCTGTGTAACCAGGTGCTCAATAAATGGTTTATTATTATTATTATTATTATTAGTGTGGCTGGGCAATGCACTGCAACATTGGCCTCCAGGCTTCTAGTCTTCTCTGAAGTCTTGTTTTCTGCTCTCGTCTTCACCGTCCTTCGGTCTCCGGTCTCGGGAAGCAGCCTCCGCTCGTTCTTCCTTGTTGGTGACGTCACACGCCGACTGTAGGACTTCCCGCCCTTTTTCCAGTGAACTACCTGCTACGTCACTCCAGGACGGCCCTTTCCACACAGGATACACTCCCTTAAAGTGTAACACATCTTCTGCTTTGTCTTGTGGGCCCCAGAGCTGATCTTGTTCATACTCCCAGTCGTTCTGCGAGGATCGGAGAGAGGGTAAAGTGGAGGGGTCAGCTATCCACCAATCAATTGAGGGAGTCTTGGGTACTGCTGCACGGGGTTCCCGGTTACACTTATTTATCTTTGTAGGGTGGCCTATAATCATTTTTGAATGGAAAGTAAATAAATATGCCCAAAGCAAACGAGCAAAGGCAAAGACAATAGCTGGTCACCTTGGTTTTACAGGAGAGACCATAGGCCTTGTCAATGCCTTTTGTACTTTTCTATTTCCCTGGGTGTTGTCTTTCTGAGGAATTACTGACATAATAATGATCCATATAATCTCAAAACACAAAAATATTGGAAATCAAGTATCAATCACGAAAAACATTGACTTTCTATGCTTAACTAGTAAAACCACAAATATCAAGAACAAATATATCATTGTTAAAAACATAGATTTGTAACTATATTGAAAACAAAAATATAGGATGGATAATATTGTTTCCATTAAAAAACAATATAACACCTTTAACCTAAATCAATTACATAACAAAAAAAAGTTGTATTTGCATGTATTACATTTAATTTTTACCCTAAAAAAAATATATACTGAACATTTTTACAATGCAACCCCAAGAAAATTACCATAAACTAAAAACAGTACAATTATAACTAAATCATTAAGAAAAAAAAAAAAGAAAAAAAAAAAAAAATATATATATATATATATATATATATATATATATATATATATATATATATATATATATATATATATATATATATATATATATATATATATATATATGTACTACCAAGTGCCCTGAAGCTTGAGAAGGCACACGCAGTACTCTTGCTAACCAGCTTTAAGATGCAGCTTGTCTTAATGCCCCTGGGATTAGCATATTTCGCCGACGCGTTTCAGAGCTCAAGGCTCCTTCTTCCTGGGCTGCTAATTAATCATCACGTCAATGGCTCACAAGCAATTTCCGGCATTTTTTATTTCATTGAAGGCCCCCAGTGGGCGTTGAAAAATGCAAACAATTACGAATATTGTTAAAAACGAATACGCAAATAATCTGTTTTAAAACAATAAATATTCACAATCATTGCCCCAACTGCTAAAATGTGTATACAATTCTACTGTATGCTTAAATATCGGCAACAGAGAAAATATAAAAACACATATTGGTGCCAGAACGTTTATAAACTGTATAAAAAGTTTTTAAAAGAATTGTCAAATGTTCAGCCCAAGTGGGCATAAAGTGCAATATATGAGTTGCGTCCTTGTGCAAAATTGCATTGTAAACCAAAGATGGTACCTCCCAAGTGGGCAGAAACCACTGTGCAAAATAGCTGTCATCATTGTGCAAAATTGCAATCCAAACTCCATTATACAGTATATATAAAGTGCCACCAGTGAGTTTAAAAACAGATGTTAAATATCATGTAATTACATTCGTGTGGAGGACTTATTAGTGGGGTAGTTCAAGGTTATTTTATACTTTTTACTGAATAGGAGGATTACGGCACTGTTTATTACTGTCTGTACAATACATTATCAGCAAAGTTACTTAAAACAGCCTGTTTATAAGTAAGTGTAGCAATCTTCACTGGTATTGAGCCCGTTAGGTATCTTGGTGTCTTGTAAGATAATGTGCCTAGTCTCCAATTTCCTAAGTAAGGCCTCCCTGTCACTGCCTCTTCTCTGTGGGGGTACGGTGTCAATCACAAAATAGATTAAAAGTGAAGCATTTCTAGCGTGGACCTTGTCGAAATGCTTTTCAACCGGATACACTGGATCTGCATTAATAATAGCTCTCAGGTGTTGTAAGATCCTTTTGTACACCTGTGGTCTGGTACTCCCCACATACCTCAGACCACAGGGACATTCTAGTACATAAACTGCGTATTCCGATCTACAGTTCAACTTTTCTTTAATCTTAAAGGGAGTAGGAAAGAGTGGAGACCAGTATTCTGATCTTACAGGCTTTACAGGCTTTACAGGTGGAGCAGCGCAAAAATCCCTACTACCGAACAACCACGAGCCCGTGGTTACTTCAGGACTGCTTGAGACTAGGCTGTCTTGCATAGACCTGGCCTTTCTGAAGGTGATTATGTAAGCCAAAAAGAGCGAGGTTTACCCAAATTACCCTCCTTTACCTGGGTAAGGACAAAATGCAAGTAAAAACAATGGAAAAAGGAGGAAAAGATCTACTGTAACTTATCTAAATAGGAGACAATTAATTCACCTATTTCTATGCCATTTAGTGCACTTAGGAAAAATCCAATTTATACCACCCCATCACTCATACAAAGGGACTAGATTACACATTTTTTATAGTTTTTTGTAATCACTAACCTCATATCTCTTTGTTCGTTTTTTCTTTTGTAACAAACATCAACAAATGATTTTATACACAAGCTTTTTGTGCAACATATACCGTCATATACATCACTATATACACACCTATATACAACACATTCACAATAAATTGACCAATGAACGAAATCATAACACAAAAACACAAAGACTTGTATGATTTACACCCTACAAAATATTTCAGCAAAGGCTGAGTGCCCTCCCATTCACTCTAGGAGATGCACTAGGAGGTAGTAGAGCACAGATGGTTCGAAAACCCAAATTACCGAACCTCAATCGAAAACTGTGTCACACAGGCTACAAGTTCCCAAATTAATTATAAACATAAACACTCCTCCAGTATGAAAGTGTTGACGCGGTCGCGTTTCGGCCTTCCAAGCAATCTGGCCTCTTCAGGACAGGGTGATAATCCACAAAAGAATTCAATCCAAGGGCAGCTGGGAATCGTTCACAAAGACCAAAACCAAAGGCAAATTCTTCACACGAAGTCTGGCTGGATAAGAAAAAATCATCTTAGTAAATCATCTCACGTGTGTGCACAGGTATCCATACTCCACCGGCCAACTTCTAATAGCCCGGGACTCCAGAACGTCTCTCTACTTCAAGTCCCGACTTGTTTGGTGGCAGCTTTTGAAGTAGAGAGACGTTCTATAATTTTATGTATGGCCTGATGTTGATTACTGTATCCAATAATTAAGTGATGGTCAGTGATGTCATGAGTGATGTCACTGACCATGTCATGAGTGATGTAATATGTGACGTCATCAGCAGTGCATTGCAGGCGCTCAAGTTATAGTGAGTCCAACTAACTATAACGTGGGAATTTCAATGGTTTTATGTCAGTAAAATTTCCAGCTAACTATAACTGGTATCAAACTTATGGTTTTTTCAGTGAATTTAATAGGTTTTTTAAATGCTAATTCCTAACTATAACTGGTGTGAAACCTATGGTTTTTTCAGTGAATTTCATAGGTTTTTTAAATGCTAATTCCTAACTATATAAGGCCTGAAACCTATTTTTTTTTTTAGTGAATTTCAAAGGATTTTTTAATGCTAATTGAGACCTGAAAGCCCACCAGGAATCTCCAGTATGCGCCAGGGGACTGCATTGCAGAGAGGTGTAATGAAGCCACGCCCCTTTTTACACCTCTCTGCAACGCAGCCCCCATGCATGTTTGAAGAGGGGGAACTAATTCCCCTTGCATACTGGGGGACCCTTGGTGCCAACTAGCCCACCTGGAACCTCCAGTATGTGCCAGGGGGCTGCATTGCACAGAGGTGTAATGAGGCTATGCCCCTTTTTACACCTCTCTGCAACTCAGGCCACTGGCGCGTTTGCAGAGGGGGGACTAATTCCCCTTGCATATTGGGTGTCCTTGGGTCATATCTGCCCAAACACCGATATTCCGATCGATTGAAAATGACTTTTCTTGAGAAACATTTGGATTTGGATTATCATGTCCTATACTTTGGAATTTTTGAAAGACTGACTTTGAGGATGCTATACATTACTCAAGTCTGCCCGAATTGTGTGGGTAAAATTGATACCTAGTCACTTTGAATAAGAATGTACTTACACTTGGAGGAAATATCTAGTTATATGACAACAGGATACCGACATAACTTGAAGGAAATAAGAACGCCCTGAAGAAGTTCTGTTGTACAGAACGAAACATTTCGGCTGGCTGTGGTACATAAACTTAAGGTAAATAAAAGCATTTGAATATACACCAAGATTCAGCGCTTCAGTAAGGACTCTAAGTGATATGATTTGATTGGACTTATTGTGCAAGTGGTGCTGTGCCAAACTTTGGAATATTCTCCACTATTCTCTACTACTTACTCTCTCCTACTCCACTACTCTCAAATACTCACTTTCTACTGCTCATTCTCTACTACTCTACTACTCACTATCTACTACTCTCTACTACTCACTCTCTATGACTCTCTCTCTACTACTCACTCTTTACTACTCACTCTCTACTACTCTCTCCTACTCACTCTCTACTTCTCACTCTCTACTACTCTCTACTACTCACTCTCTACTACTCTCTCTACTACTCCCTCTCTACTACTCACTCTACTACTCACTCTCTACTACTCTCTACTACTCACTCTCTACTACTCTCTCTCTACTAGTCTCTACTACTCACTCTACTACTCACTCTCTACTACTCTCTACTATTCTCTCTCTCTGCTATTCACTCTCTACTACTCTCTACTACTCACTCTCTACTACTCACTCTCTACTACTCTCAACTACTCACTCTTTACTATTCTCTACTACTTACTCTCTACTGCTCTCTATTACTCACTCTACTACTTACTCTCTACTACTCTATACTACTCACTCTCTACTACTCTCTACTACTCACTCTACTATTCACTTTACTACTCTCTGCTACTCTCTCTACTGCTCTCTACTACTCTCTACTACTCACTCTCTACTCTCTATTAATAACTCTCTACTCTCTACCTCTCTCTACTTCTCTCTCTACTAGTCTCTACCTCTCTACCGCTACCTCTCTACCTCTACCTCTCTACCTCTACACCTCTACCTCTCTACCTCTCTCTAAACGCACACATATACACATATATATATGCATATATATGCATATGCATTTATATGTATGTATGTGTATGTATATATATGTATATATATATATATATATATATATATATATATATACATACATATATAAACATATACAATCTGTATATCAAATATAAATGCATGAATACATATACATATATGCATACAGATGCATGTTATTAACATGAAAGTTTAAAAAACACTAATAAAAGCAAAGCTAAAAAGCCACCTCATTACAAACAGAATGGCTTTAACTTAAACGAGGGCGAGATCTATTGCATTTTCAATGCTTGTTTACTTTGGTTCCATCAAGAAGGCATTCAGATGTGTCACACATTTGCCATAAAATTCTGAATGTTAGCACTCTAGTTGCTCATTAGATCACTGTAGTAAAGCTACTGCTCACCAGGGAAGTCTGCTGCTGGTATTTAAAGTGCATGTTTCAGTCTGCATGTCAGAATTTTTTTAATGAAATAGAAAAGGATTTGAGAAGTCACTCAAAATGATCCCTAATTTTTCTTTCTGAAGCACTAATCATACTTGCTATGGCAAAATGTACCCCCTCATTTTGTTCCTTTTTAAATTAAATGTTTTCAGACTTACCACTTCATTCCAATCAAGATGGCTTCTGGTGTGCCATACTTTTGTCATAAGTAAGACTGTTAGCGCTCTAGTTGTTCTTTAGAACACTCTGGGACATTCTATCATTGGGCTATAATTGGGCTACATCTGGGTGATATTTGGGCTACATTTAGGCTCTTTTCTCTCTTGTGGCCATCTTGGGATACAGTATGTCAGAATGTTTTAATGAAATTGAAGAGGATTTGAGAAGTCACTCAAAATGTGCCCTAATTTTTCTTTCTGCAGCACTAATCATACTTTCTATGGCAAAATATACCCCCTCATTTTGTTCCTTTTTAAATTAAATGTTTTAAGAGTTACCACTTTATTCCAATCAAGATGGCTTCAGGTGTGCCATACCTTTTTTAATAAGTAGGACTGTTAGCGCTCTAGTTGTTCTTTAGAACACTCTGGGACACTCTGTCATTGGGCTATACTTGGGCTACATCTGGGTGATATTTGGGCTACATTTGGGCTCTTTTGTCTCTGGTGGCCATCTTGGGAGACTGCATGTCAGAATTATTTTATGAAATAGAAGAAGATTTGAGAAGTCACTCCAAATGTGCTCTAATTTTTCTTTCTGCAGCACTAATAATACCTTCTATGGCATAATATACCCCCTCATTTTGTTCCTTTTTAAATTAAAAATGTTTTAAGAGTTACCACTTTATTCCCATCACGATGGCTTCAGGTGTGCTATACCTTTGTAATAAGTAGGACTGTTAGCGCTCTAGTTGTTCTTTAGAACACTCTTGGAGGCTGCAGTAGAACACAAAGGAATCAACTGACAGTCTCTGTCCTTGTTGGATGTACATGTTTTACTGAGAATGTCAGACTTTATTATCACATGACTGAGAAAGATAATGTGAATTTACAGAAAATATGCTTTCAGTTTAGCTTATAGATCCCCTTCCAAACCACTGTGGGAAAATCATGAGATATTAGTTTTCTTTCAAACATGATTCATGATATCACAGTAGACGGCTTTTTTACATGGCAAAATCACCTTAGAACACACCACAATTCCTAAAATGAGTATGGTACCATCAACAAATTTATTGGTCCCATGATGGCTGCCAACACTTCTTGGATGAAGTGCTGACAGCCAATCAGATCAGATGTGTGGTTAGGCTCCGCCCAGATATATATATTTTTTGGAACCTAAATTACTCAAAATCCACTGGAGCACATATCTTGAGACCTAGCAAAGGCACATCAGGTTACCAGTCCCTACAATTTTGCCAAGTTTTGTGGAAATCCATTCAGCCGTTCGGGCTAAAAGTGAGTCCAACCGCCCTATAGAAATTAACATGGGGAAAATACGTTTTGGGACCCCCCTTTTATCTCGGCCCCCGCTTGACGAATCCCCCCCAAACTTTCATGGACGGAGCAGAGCACAGCAAAGCAAATTTAAGGAAAATTACAGGCAGATTCCTCAACCTGCGCCAAAGATATTCTCATTAGAATGTTGCGGATTTCCTTTAGAAAACAATCCTAACTATAACTACCTACTGGCGACCGCCAGTAGGTAATATATATATATATATATATATATATATATATATATATATATATATATATATATATATATATATATATATATATATATATATATATATATATATATATATATATATATATATATATTACCTACTGGCGGTCGCCAGTAGGTATATATAGTTAGGATTTTTTCCCTATGGGATTTCTGAAAATTCTATGCCTAATAACTTTTGCGTTTGTGGACGGAATTGGCTGAAATTTTCAGGAAAATGGCACATTTTGTTTCTGAGCAGCCCTTAAAAATTTGGGGGGGTTTTGTGGAGGGGGGGCCGAGAAAAAAGGGGGGTCCCAAAACGCCTTTTTCCCATGTTAATTTCCATAGGGCGGTTGGACTCACTTTTAGCCCGAACGGCTGAATGGATTTTCACGAAACTTGGCAAAATTGTAGGGACTGTTAGCCCGATGTGCCTTTGCTAGGTCTCAATATATGTGCTTCAGTGGATTTTGAGAAATTAACGTTTAAATCAAGATATATATCTGTAACAGCGCTCCGGGCAGCGATCCGGTTAGCGAACCTTTCGCGTATCGGAACTTTGCGATGCGAAGCTGATTGGCCCTCCGGTGTCTGTCAACATTCTAAACAGTCCGGAGCGGCCGCCATCTTGTCTCTCGGTAGGATCGAGAGACAAGAGGAGGCCAAAACAAAGGGGGAAATTACCATAAGGGGGCATAGTAGATCCTCGTTGACCCCCTAGGTTTTATGTGGATGTTTTAAAAGGGCCTAGGAGGGTCCAAAAAAAAAAAAAAAAATTTTTTTTTTGCGTGGTAAGCGCCAAGTTCGCGAACCGGAAAGCGTTCTGGGCAGCGAACTTTATGGATAAAAGAATGAAAGACTTTTCTAATACTGTATGTTAATTGTTTGTTGTTTTTCTTGTTTTTTTTTGTTTTCTTTTTTTTAAAGTGTTTTTTTTATTTTGATTCTTTTTCATAATTTATTAAACTTTCTAACATTTCAGTGTCTGAAATGTCATTATTTTCTTGAAATATTGTTTGCAATCTGTGAGGTTGCAAAATGTCCTCATTTGCAAGGAGGACATCTACTGCTTGGACACATTGCAGCAGTTCATTATCCAAGCTTTCATCCATAAATTCCATGTCAATTTGTTCAATTAATTCCTGGCTGCTCTCTTGCAGGTCCATCTCAAAAGAAACTTGCTGCTCGCCTTCCATTTTGACTGAAATTTGGATTAAAAAAATATATATTAGTAGAGATAGGGCACTGTTGGGATTAATTTTAGATAGGCAGTTTTTATCAGTGAATTTATCTTTTGGCAGTGTATAGTATGAGAGTGGAAATAGGACTATAAAAAAGTGTATGTGATTTAACCAAGACAAGCCTTACTCCATTCATAACTATAACAGAGAAGTCTATCTAAATACATTACTACTACAGAGGGATAGTGTATATCTAGCAGAAAAAGTCTACTATATTAAGTTATAGTGCACAATATATTAAATTTTAACTTACCTTCACAAAGAAGTTGAAGTTTTTTGAAGCTATTGAAATAGGAGGTACAACAAGAAGTAGTAGTCAAAATGGCTGTGTTTCCTTCTCTCCCTTTATATATATACAGGTATATAACCAATCAAATGTCAGGTAATAAAAGTAGAAAATGAAAGTAACATTTTCATTGGTTGTCAATTCCAACAATTCAGATGTGTTTTGTGAAGTAATTTACCTCACGGTACTTGGAGAGGTCTACAGGCTAAATGGCTAAATGAAATTTCAATGAAATTTGTGAGAATGGAAGGGATTGTTATGTAGTATGAGCTAATCTATATTTGGTGAGAGTGTCTCTAGTCGTTTTTCTGTAAATTACTTTCCCACCTTTTTTTAGGACCGCTTTCCGGAAAGCGGCCCGGTTAGCGAACCTTAAGCGTCACGGGAGTCCACCATTTTGTGTTTCGGTCGCATTAAGATACAAGATGGAGGGCAAATAATGTTTAGAATGGGTAGAAGGGGTCATGGTAGACTTATCTTGACCCCCTAGGTTTTCTGAGCGTGGCTGAGGAGGCTTATATGTGCGGAAAAAAAACTTTTTTTTAAAAAATCCGCGAGGTTAGCTTTCGGTTAGCGAACCGGGTAGCGCTCCGGGGAGCGAATTTTGTGGAAAATTAGTGAAAAAAGTTAGAGAAAAATAATAATTGTGAGTGATCAGATGTAGGGTAGCTCTGAGAAGAGCTTTTGGGTTTATGGTACATTTAGGTACTTATAAGTAGGTACCAATGCACAGTCTTAAATTCAGAATGAAAATTCTGTTGCCCTCATCTGAGAAGTGAACTCCATCTCCTCTGTAGATATCTTGCATGTAGTAACACAAGTTATTGTTGTACAGAGAGCCCATTCCATGGTCTCTCATGTAAGCTGAAACAGATTTGTTTACATGCTTCCTCGCTTTCTCAATTTGTGGACAAAATTGGTTGGACCACCTCCATTTCTGTCTTTGGCATATATTGGAATATACCAAGGCAGTTTGAGGAAAAAGTGCCATTAATTGCTCAAAGGTGTCCTTTAAAAGCATTTCCAGACCTACCCCTGTCAAAGTGCCCAAATCATTACCTCCACAGTGCACTATTAACAGGTCAGGTTTTGGCAAATGCATAAAGGTTTTCACCAATGGTATCAATTGGTGACATTTTAATCCTCTTTGGCCCAACCACTTAATTTCCACATCTTGTAAATTGAGGTTAGGTAAATTTCTGCTCTCAGCATACCTTTGAGCCCAGTGGATGTAACTATGTCCAACAATCCAGACCTTAAACATGGTGGGAGAAGGTTGTTCTGCAGTCAGATGAAGTGTGGTAATGAAAGGGCAGTTGAAACAGTAGGAGTTTCTAAAGAAAAAAAACTGTGGATTTACAATGCTAATGATTCATTAGCAGTGATTGGTGCATTTCCATTTCTGAAAACAGAAAGTTAGGGTGCATGGATGTGTTCTTTGAAACATGTAATTTGAATGGTCAAGGAAGAAACATTTAATGAAAGATTGCTCTGGATACGCAGGTGCACTGAGAGTTCAGAGTTCAATTGAAACATTGTTGTGTGAATTTGCAAACATGAGAGGTCTTCCAGGAGGTGGTTGCTATGGAAACAAGGCAGAGAGGGCAGAGAGGGGAAGGGTTTTGATTTGAAAAAAGTGAGGGAAGAGGTATGATTGGCTAATATGAGAGATATGTGAAATGAATATCTGTATTTCTGTGCTTTCAATAGCTGCAGCCTTTGGAGTGCATCCTTTTTCTTCTGCTGAAGACAATTTGGTGTATTTCTGAGACTGTTTTCAAAACTCAAAAAATATTTGCTAAGGTGAGAAAAGATTTATTTAATTTAGATAGAGAATAGTATGATTTAAGGAGAAAATGATGAAGAAAGCTGTGTTTTTAAAATGTGGTTTTGTCTCTAGTGATATACTAATAGAATTAGTTTCATAGAGAAATTGTAATTGCATATTTGGTGTAACATTCTGGCATGCAGTAACACAAGTTATTGTGGTACATGGAGCCCATTCCATGGTCTGTTATGTAAGCTGAAACAGATATGTTGTTTTTAGAAACGATTTAAGAAATCAACTACATTTCTGGATATGTACTGCTAGAGCTTCATAGGTTGTTTTGAGCCATATTTATAAGGTATTTGAGTGTCTAAGATGTTATGTTTTCCTTTTAAAATGTAAAGTGTTCCTCATGGGGCAAGTGTCTTGTAAATACGCTCCCACTTGTGCTTGGCAAATTTAGATTTTGATTATGGGAGTTACCTAGCCATGTTAATAGTGTCCCAAAAATGGTGCTAGGGCATTCCAGAAAACACTTTCATGTGTCTCAAGGACATTTTTAGTCATTTCTTCATGAATGCAGGTATACAATTGATTTATATGCTGTGTTTAAAAACGAATTTTGAAATCAATTAAATTTCAGGATATGTACTGTTAGAGCTTCATAGGTTGTTTGGGGTCATATTTAGAAGGCATTTTAGTGTCTTTGATGTTATTTTTCCCTTTTTAAATGGAAAGCGTTCCTCATGGGGCCCTGAGCAGTTCTTAGCCATGTTATTTAATAGGAAGTGGATAACATGGCTAAGAGCATTTGCTGGAAAATGCATGAATATCGCTGACTTTTCTGCGATATTCATGCATTGCGGCCTTTTTTTTTCGCATTTGCGAGCAGTTCTTAGCCATGTTATCCAATGGGAGGTGGATAACATGGCTAAGAGCATTTGCTGGATAATGCATGAATATCGTTGACTTTTCAGCGATATTCATGCATTGCGGCTGTTTTTAATCGCATTTGTGATAAACAATTACATTTCTTGATATGTACTTTTAGAGCTTCATAGGTTGTTTGGGGTCATATTTAGAAGGCATTTTAGTGTCTTTGATGTTATGTTTACCTTTTTAAATGGAAAGCATTCCTCTTGGGGCAAGTGTCTTGTAAATACGCTCCCACTTGCGCTTGGCAAATTTAGATTTTGATTATGGGAGTTACCTAGCCATGTTAATAGTGTCCCAAAAATTGGGTTAGGGCATTCCAGAAAACACTTTCATGTGTCTCAAGGACATTTTTAGTAATTTCTTCATGAATGCAGGTATACAATTGATTTATATGCTGTGTTTAAAAACGAATTTTGAAATCAATTAAATTTCAGGATATGTACTGTTAGAGCTTCATAGGTTGTTTGGGGTCATATTTAGAAGGCATTTTAGTGTCTTTGATGTTATTTTTCCCTTTTTAAATGGAAAGCGTTCCTCATGGGGCCCTGAGCAGTTCTTAGCCATGTTATTTAATAGGAAGTGGATAACATGGCTAAGAGCATTTGCTGGAAAATGCATGAATATCGCTGACTTTTCTGCGATATTCATGCATTGCGGCCGTTTTTTTTCGCATTTGCGAGCAGTTCTTAGCCATGTTATCCAATGGGAGGTGGATAACATGGCTAAGAGCATTTGCTGGATAATGCATGAATATCGTTGACTTTTCAGCGATATTCATGCATTGCGGCTGTTTTTAATCGCATTTGTGATAAACAATTACATTTCTTGATATGTACTTTTAGAGCTTCATAGGTTGTTTGGGGTCATATTTAGAAGGCATTTTAGTGTCTTTGATGTTATGTTTACCTTTTTAAATGGAAAGCGTTCCTCTTGGGGCAAGTGTCTTGTAAATACGCTCCCACTTGCGCTTGGCAAATTTAGATTTTGATTATGGGAGTTACCTAGCCATGTTAATAGTGTTTCAAAAATGGTGCTAGGGCATTCCAGAAAACACTTTCATGTGTCTCAAGGACATTTTTAGTCATTTCTTCATGAATGCAGGTATACAATTGATTTATATGCTGTGTTTAAAAACGAATTTTGAAATCAATTACATTTCAGGATATGTACTGTTAGAGCTTCATAGGTTGTTTGGGGTCATATTTAGAAGGCATTTTAGTGTCTTTGATGTTATTTTTCCCTTTTTAAATGGAAAGCGTTCCTCATGGGGCCCTGAGCAGTTCTTAGCCATGTTATTTAATAGGAAGTGGATAACATGGCTAAGAGCATTTGCTGGAAAATGCATGAATATCGCTGATTTTTCAGCGATATTCATGCATTGCGGCTGTTTTTTTTCACATTTGCAAGCACTTCTTAGCCATGTTATCCAATGGGAGGTGGATAACATGGCTAAGAGCATTTGCTTCAAAGGTTGTTTGGGGTTATACACCATTTTTGGGAAATTATTAACATGCCTATCTAACTTCCATAATCAAAATCTAAATTTGCCAACCGCAGGTGGGAGCGTATTTACAATAAATTTGCACCATGAAGAACGTAAAATAGCATACTAGACACTCAAATGCCTTATAAATATGACCCAAAACATCTTATGAAGCACTAGTAGTGCATATTTCCAGAAATGTATTGGTTTTCATTTAATGATTTACTTCATTGGTAGGCCTTCACATGTTTTTTTACCTTGGTTTTTTTCAGTGAAAATGTTATCTGCAACCATGTGTTGGCCTCACCTCAAATAAACAAAACAGGTGATGGACTGAATGTGGATCAATGACACACATTCACCCCAGTCTAAAGATCTGGGCCTAAACAAATCTTTCGATAGGCTACATCTTATCGTCATCCTGAATTAATGATTTAAAATATTAGGGAGTGATTTATGAGTGTTGTATGCCTGTTTTGTACCATTGAGTGTCATTTTTGTGATGCAGTGCTGGTGGAAAACATTTGCTATGTTAAATAATTAGTAGGGCATTAAGTTTTAGATGACTGTTATTTATTTACTGTTTGGTAATAGTGGTTAATAACATTTTATATTATATTTTTCCACAGATTCAACTGCAGATTCTTTCATAGTTTGGAAAATGCCTACAAAAAACAGAATGAGAAAGGCGAGAAAACGTCAAAGACAGCAGGATGATGTTTTATTGCAGCAGTCCTCTTCCCCAAATACTTGTCAAAACAGCAAGAAAGGTCCGGGTAAGAGCACGAAATCATTCTTAAGAAATATTTGTAGTAAAAAAAGTTTTGCTAAAAAAAATGTTTCAGTTCACAAAAAGAAAAGTAATTTAAATGGAAAGGAGAGACCCATCACAAATGTTACTGGTAGAGGAAGAGATAACTCTGTGCATGATAGTAGAAGGAAACAACAGTTTAGGGACATTCGAAATCGAATGTTCCGTAATAGGATATTAGTTAATTTATTGAAAAATATTAAAAAGAAAGGCCAACAGAAAGCGGCATTTTATAAGAAGAAGAAAAATGTAGAGAAAATTATTGATCATGCTTTTGAAATTAAGCGAAAGTTGTTTATTTTGGTAATCAATAGAATTAGGAAACTAAGCAAGGTAATTTCTGATTTCAAAACAAAAAGTAGATGGAAGAGAGTAGTAAATCGTACTAACTTTTGTGAAGTTTTTTCCGGAGAATGGATGCATAGTTCAAGTTCTGAGGCATTTTTTAATGAGGAGACTTATTTTCAGGATAATGATTTGGTGCATGCAGTTGACATCAGTGGTCGAGCTTATGAAGTGAAGGATGGTTGTCCAGTTGAAAAAGAACAACTTGTGACAACAGAGACAGAAGAGGCGCTAAGTGATGAGGTTTTAGGAAGACGTCCTAAGGGTCCTGTGTACATTTGGAAGTGTAGTTCTATTTGCAGTGTGCGACAGGTTTCCATCAATTTGCTTTGTGATTTTATACGGACATTTAATAAGAAAAGTTTGAAGCAGAAAATGAAGTTGTTGCAAGATTTAGATCCTTGCAGAGTGAGACAAATGACAGGTTTGCGTGGTCATTCACTGGCTTGTCTTTCCAGGAGAGTATGCCAGAGTGTTTTTCATCATTTCAGGATGCTAGCAGTGCATCATAATAAAGTGAGAAAATTAGTGAGAATGTTGTATTATGCTAAGAGTCCAGCAATTATGCTTAAACAATTATGTGCTGCTCTTTTGCATGGTTCTGAAATAGATGTGAAGAATATTTGTGAAGAAATTGAGTTTTGTTACTTTGGTAGTAAAGATGAGAATGTTCAAATTGACCCTGAAGTAGAGGGTAATGTGGAAGATAATGTACAGGTTTCCAGTACAGATAATTTTGAGAAGGAAATTGCCACGTTTCAGATGAAATCAAGTGAGAGGCCTAATTTCACTTGTGTATGTTGTCGACGCACTTATTATAAGAATCAGACTAAGGTAGTGGATTTATATGCAAAAAGTGAAAGGGAAAATAATAGTGAATGGAAGGATTTTGCCACATACTTGATGGTAGAAAATTATTTTGATTTGGGATCGGATCAACGTGTGTGTACTTATTGTTGTAATAAATTAAACCAAAACCAGATGCCTGCTAGGGCAGTTCATAATAATCTGGAATTGGTTGAGATTCCTTCTGAATTGAAGGATTTAAATACTTATGAATCTATTTTGATTCAAAGTATCCATCCCTTTCAGGCTATTGTAAGAATGGAGCCAAAGACAGGGAAGTTGTCTCCAGCAGATTTACAGAGAGGATTAAAGGGAAGAGTTGTTTATTTGCCTCTAGATTTGAACAAAAACATTAACACAATTGGAATAGAAAAAGTGGAAGAGGAACCTCTGGTTATCTTGGTTAATGGGGTTAAGACAAAGAATAAGAAAATATGGCAAGATTTAGTGGATGTTAGGAAAGTCAAAAAGGCAACAGTGTATTTGAAGAAAAATAATAAGTACTATAAGAATGTATATGTTGCAGAAGAGGAAGTAAGTGATGAAGAGGATAGCGATTTGTGTGCTGGCCAAATTGAGAAAGTAGAGGCCTCTAAAAGTGAAGAAATATATGAACATTATAGTGTTCATCCTTTGCATTCCAAGGAAGTCATGGGGAATGCTATTGAGTTGTTTCAAATGAAACAAGCCAAAGGGAGTCCCATTAGTGTTTGGGAGGAAAGTTTGGAAGCTCGGTGTTTCCCACAGCTATTTCCCACAGGTCAAGGAGGAAGATATGATGAGCGACCTCATCAAATTCCTGCGTCTGAATACCGGACTTTACGATTGTATGCAGAAGATCCTAGGTTTCGGCAATGCATTCCCTATTTGTTTCATCTCCTGTTTGAAAGCGATCTGTCTGGACTGTCATATGCAGTGAACCACATCTTAAAAAGTGGTATACAGATGCGAAACATCTCGGCAAGTGACTTTATGCATAAAGTCAATGTCCAAGACAGTATTTTGGATTCTCACTTAATTAATCTCATGGCGTGTCAGCGTGGTACTAATGAGTACTGGTACCGTCGTCATGGTGAGTTAAAATGTATGCTGAGGAACTTAGGAACTCCAACATGGTTCCTCACTCTGAGCTGTGCCGAGTATGGCTGGGAAGACTTACTTGAATTTCTACGAGAGGCAAATGGAAATATTGAAAACATTGAATTCAAGACACCTGGAGAACTGTGTTCTTTGGATCCAGTGAATGTATGCAGGTACTTCAATCATAGATTTGAAGCTATGATGTCTTTCATCACAAATAAAAAGAATCCACCTCTTGGAGAGGTGTTGGATTTCTTCTGGAGAAAGGAGTACCAAGCAAGAGGTGCCCCTCATATACATATGTTGTTGTGGATCAAGGATGCACCTAAATTTGGAACAGATCCGGATGACTTAGTGATGAATTTCATCGAACAGTATTCTACGTGTGCTGTTCCAAACGCAACGGAGAAGAAAAGTCTAAGAGAACAAGTTCTACGTTTCCAAAGCCATCGTTGTGGAAAGTACTGTCGTCGTAAATTCAGAAACAAGGACAAGTTCTACACCAAATGTCGTTTCAACTTTCCACGACCGGTGATTTCTAAAGGAAGAGTGAACAGTTTGATGTCTTCGCTGCGACATAATGTGACGAGGAAATCACCCAAGAATACATACAATTTGAAAAGGAACGAAGAGTCCAAGTACATCAATGACTACAACCCAGTGATTTTGTCCATGTGGAATGCTAACATGGATATACAGTTTGTGGCTGACAACTGTATGGCTGTGGCTCGGTATGTGACATCTTACATCACCAAAAAAGAAAAGACCGAACTGAAGGATATGTGGGAGGACATTTCCCATGAAAAGAGCCTCAGCAAGAAGTTGTACAGTTTCAGTCTGAAGATGTTGTCGCATCGAGAAATCGGAGCTTACGAATGTTCTGATCGATTGTCTTCAGCAAGTCTCTATGCCAAATCCAGGAGTCTCGTTTGGGCGAGTCTTGGTCTTGCTGCAATGCGAAATCGAGTTCTAAAACCTGTCCGGGAAATTGAGTATTTGGCAGAAAAGGAACCAAACAGTACCGACATTTTGAAGACCAACATGTTGGATACATATTATCCAAATCGAAGCAGTCACCTTGAGAATGTTTGTCTATATGAGGTTCTCCAAAATTATATATTCAAGAGGAACATCAAAGAAGATATTGAGAAAGGAGTGTTTGCTGTAATTGGAAGTGAGGGATGCCTGGTCAAGCAAAGAAAATGCCAATTAGTAAACCATCGAAAATTGAGTGGTGAATCTCCAGAAAAAAAGGAGTTTTTTTATTTAGCACTTTTGCAACTTTTCAAGCCTTGGCGTGCAGAAGAGGAACTGCTTGGAGATTTCCTCTGTTACGAAGACTCTTTCAATGCAGCCAAGGAGTCCATAGAATGTCCTGCTTTTTCTAAATATCAAGAAATGCTAACTTTGGAAATTGAGCAGGAAGCAACGATTGCAGCCGAGATTGCCAGAGACAGTTCTCAGGACAGTCAGAGTTCTGTTTCATTGAGTCAAGATCCACTTGGAGGACCTATTATCGAAAATGAAGCTGCCACTGCTATGAATGAAGTAGAAAGAGCCATGGCACATGCTCAGGAGGATTCAGTTAACTTAGAAGACTTGGAAAAACAACTCAACGTTGAGCAGAGGAAAATATATGATGAAGTTACCACGGAAATTGAGCACGGATTAAGTCATGAGAAGAACAAGTGCTCATGTACATCGTTGAAGCCTGTCCGACTGTACGTGAGTGGAGAAGCGGGAACTGGAAAAAGTTTCCTCATTAAAGCAATCTCTTGTTATTTGCAGGAAAGGAGTGAGTCATCGCTGTCTTGTGTTGTCACCGCTCCTACTGGACTGGCAGCACATAACATTAAAGGTATTACTTTGCATCGTATACTGATGCTGCCGGTGGAGCATGACAACAAATTACAATACAACAAGTTATCTGGAGATGCTTGCTGTGAAGTTTCAAGAGTCTTGAGGAAAATGAAACTACTTATCATTGACGAAGTAAGCATGGTTTCCAATGTCATGCTTGCCTTTGTGCATTTGAGAATGCAAGAAGTACTTAAAACTGAATATGATGTGTTATTTGGTGGGAAACACATCATTGTTTTCGGAGATCTTCTGCAGCTGACACCAGTAAAAGGTCAACCTGTGTTCAAAATACTCACGCATGAAGATACCAGGAAGTGCCTAGGGAGCATTGGCAACGTCAATATATGGTTAAACTTCAATTATGCAGAACTGCATCAAAATATGCGTCAGGCAAAGGATGAAGATTACAAGAATATTCTACAAGATATTAGAATTGGAAAAGTGACTGAGCATGGGAAAGAAGCTTTAAATGCACGATTACTGTCAAATTTATATCCCAAACAAGAGATTGTGCCTGAGAATATTTTTCAGAAAATTACTGAGAAGAAATCCGGGATATGTCTCATGCCAACTCTTGCAGAATGTGCCATCTTCAACAACAAAATGTTGAATTTAGAAAAGCAAGAGATTGTGAAACTTGAAGCTATCGACAAATTAGAGCATATGGGATCAACAATTATTTTGTCAGACAATTTGAAATCAAAATTGGATTCATTAGAGAAGACTATATCTAAAACAGCGGGTTTTGAAAAGACTTTGAATGTGCGTTTAAATTGCCGAATCATTTTGAGAAGGAATTTACATGTAGAAAGAGGTCTGGTAAATGGATCAATGGGTAATGTTGTTGATTTTGAGAAATACAGAAATAGAGATGGAATAGAATTTTTAAGAATTAAATTTGATGGCATTGAGGAAGTACAGCAAATTGGTCGTTGTTCTGCTAGGTTTTTGCTTGTTAAAGACTTATATGTTCGCCGTAAACAGTTTCCTGTTTGCTTGGCATATGCGGTGACAATCCATAAATCGCAAGGTTTAAGTGTAGACTGTGCATTGGTGAATATTGGCAGTTCTGTGTTCAAGGAGGGTATGGCATATGTGGCATTGTCACGAGTTAGAACTTTATCGGGATTGTACTTAATTGACTGTGATGTCACAAACATTTGTGCGGATCTAGATTGTGTTAAGGAATACAATAGGTTAAGAAGAGAGTATGCGCCACATTTGCCTCAATATCCTTTGTTTGAGAAACGTGTGGTAGGCCGCAAACGTAGAAATAGCAGTAATAGTAGGGAGGTTGTTGCAAAAAGACTAAAAGTCAATGAACCAAAAATTGTTAGCAGAAAGAAAGTGGATTCTGTTGAAGATGTTGTCGGTTTTCAATTTGAAAACAGTTCTGGTGTCAACTGCTATGCAAATGTAGTGGTTAATGTTCTCTTTTCACTAGAGAGTTTAAAAGAACAGATTCTGTTGAATTCAGAACAAATTTTATGCTGTTTGTTGAATTCTGTTTTCGAGAAATGTAGCACTGATCGAACAAAAGTAGAAAGTGTGGCTGAAGTTCGTTATCTGTTAGATGAATGTTCAGGTCAAACAGACTTCTCTGAAAATAATCAGCAAGATTGTCAGGAGTTTTTAATGTATATGCTTGATATATTGCAAGATGAGGGTGTAGATGTAGATCAACTGTTTGGGCTTTCTTATCAATGGCAGCATGACTGTGAGAATTGTAGGGTATCAAGTACTACTAGTGTAGACTCAGAAAGATTTATATATTTAACTTTGCCAGACAGTAAATCAGTCTCCTTTAATAAGCTAGTAAATGCAGCGGATCACAACATGGAGTGTAGCCAATGTAAATCTGAAATGATGTCAACATTACTTATACGTAGATATGGACAGTATGTCATTTTAATGATGCAACGATGTAGGCCTGATGGATCAAAATTGTCAACGTTAATAAAAAATTTTGTGGCTTCTCAGCTTTCAATATCAGGAAGGACTTTTGTAACTGTAGCAATTATCTATCACGATGGTCCTTCAACAACTTCAGGACATTATACAGCTTATTTAAAGTCTCGAAACGGCTGGTCATTCTGCAATGATTCCGTTGTAAGTTTCAAAAAAAAATTGCCGTTTGACCTTAAAAATTCTTACCTGGTGTTTTTAAAACCAAAATTTTAAAGAAAGAATCTCGAGATTTCCTGTGAAGAATTGGAAAAGGTTCATCAAGTTGAGGGAATGTAAGTCTGCAATGCTGTCTAGATTATTGGTCCAAAACTTTTAATTATAATGTTATTTTGTAAAATCCGACTATATAAACCTGATGCAAGTAAGTCTGCTTCATAGTAAGCAGTATCAGTGTCATAGGAAAAGGAGAACATGAGTGACAAAGAAGGGTAAGATATTAGTAGTCCAGGATTGTGAAAATTATCTTAAATGTTTTCTTTTTGAAAGTTGGGAATATAGAAAATGACGGGATTTGATTGGAAGAATTACAAGACTTGTGAATAGCTGCAACATGATTTGGCCAAGTGGAAACATGTGGTAGAATGTGAGAAGTCTTTTCTTGTATGTAGCATATTTTTCGAATCGTTGGAGGTTTTCTTTCAGAAAGTGGCGGGCTGACAATATTTATAGCACAACACAGTGGACGCTGTTCATAGGACATCCTTCGACGTCATTGAAAGTAAGTTAATTTTAAGGAGTTTTGAATTCAGATTTCTTATGTTGAATGGGTTTTTTAAACACAATCATTTTGATTGTGTTTTTTTTTCCCCGCTGTTACATGATGAATACCTTCAAGTCACTGATTTAAGTGAAATTTGATACATTCTGAGAACAGCAAAAATAAACCATTTAACATGTATAATTAATGTTTTGCTTTTTGTACTTATGATATACATTTAGAAATGTGAAGTAGATATGGAGAAACTGAGTCTTCTGTAAGTGTCAATTTTAATGCTTACAGTGCTGTACTTCTGGGTACTGTTTTTTTTAAAAAAAAATGAATAGGCCTCACCTCAAAGTAAGCTCTTGAAAGCACACATCTTATTTGCATCCTGAAACAATCATTTAAAATGTTAGACACAATTTTATGATGGCTTTACATCTTTTTTTTGCGCTGCAATTGCATCACTATTGTGAGACATTAGCAGTGCAAAAAAAGCACCATGTTCCAAAATAGGCCTCAGTTCATCAACATCAAGATACAGTTTCTTTAAAATATATATCTTTAGGATTGTGTAGGGGACGTAGAGAAGCAGAGACTTCTGTAAATGTCCAAGTTGTTGAAAAACTGTTTGTTCTTGAACCTTTTCCCTTGTCTTTTCTAATTTTTAAATACATGTTTTAATATTTTTGGAAATGTTTGTTCTCTGTTTTACAGATTGAAAGTATGAAAAAATATTTTAAAAAGGTAACAAGAATTATAAGGTAAATGTTTTCTACTCTTTTTACCCGCAATGCACTGCTGATGATGTCACTGACACTATCTCTCATTTACTCTCTATAGCTGTCTTTCTTTTTACATTATTCTCTGTTTACTTCCCTTATACTAACTCTTCTTTTTTTAAAAAAAATATTTTTTTGGTTCGCTTCCAGTTCGCGAACCGGTCAGCGAACTTGAAGCGAACCAAAAGAAATAGAGCTTGCCAGAGTGATAAACATTCTAGCAATTTTATTTGAAAGGGGGGGTAGTTCTGAAAAGAACTTTTTTTTTTGTTTTTGTTGTTTTATTTTTATTTTTATTTTTTTCTGAACATTTTTTGATTTTTTTGTATTTTTAGAACAGTTTTATGTTTTTTTTGTGTTTTTTATGGAGGGGAAACAACAAAAAAACAGGCATTGAAAAGGGCTCAACAGGAGCAAAAAAAAAATTACTTCTTGGGTGCATTAGGGCACTTATGGTTTTCGAACACCATATTAATCAAGTTGACGCTCATGTTCCCATACGACAGCATAGCACCACAATATATACACGTAAACCTCATATGTTTAAAATTTGGCTGAATGTTTGGCACAGTTTCCTGTGCCTCTCTTCCAGTCAAAGACATTGTTGAGGTAGATCTGGCCACAGGAGTTGTCGGGGGATTGTCTTGTAGGTCCCTTAACTCAGCCCGGCTGTAGTTTAAGGGATGCCACCTGGTCATATGTCGATGCATAGTATAGTTGCCCATACTATATTTTTTCTCTGTGCCTCTAGACAATCTGTAATCACAGATGAGGCAGGTGGCATATTTAGCATTCACCTTCTTCTCCCCTGGAGGGATGGAAAAAAACTGCCAGATGAAACTTGTTTTTCTCTTAGAAACACGGGGCAACTCCGGGATAAATTGTGATTGATCTCTTTCCTCTTCTTCTTCTTCCTCCTCTTCCTCCTCTCTGTTGGAGGTAAATTGACTTGGTGGTCCTCTCTTCTTATGAGGAGGTGGAGGTGGTGGTGGGGGTGCACCAGCTGCAGCAAGTATGGAAGCCATTGCTGAACTCTAGGAAAATGGTCTTTCTCTCACCAAGATGAAAGTCAGAGTGAGGAAAGAAGGAGGGGTTTACATGATTTGGGAAAAGCAAAAGTTCTGAACCAATGAAAAGTGTTATTTTTAGGTCACATGACCTAGTCATACATCATTTGGAAACCAAAAGTGAAATGAACCAATGAAAAGTTTGATAAACAAGTCACATGACCTGTTCCGCTTACGTTACGCGGTGCGCGCCGCGTCTCGGATCGCTTCCGGTTAGCGGTCCGGAGCACTTCCGGGAGCGCTAACGCAGCGCGTCATTAGACGCATTACGCGACAACGTGATACGTCGCGCTTCCGCGACGCGTCACAGTTCCGCTAACGTAACGTTGACCGGTTCGCGGACTAGATCGCGGCATCAAGATGAGCTAACGGAAAGCTTCCCGGTTCGCGAACTAGAAGCGAAGAAAAAAAATATTAAAAAAAAAATTATTAATAAACATCTAAAATATATTTTAAGATTTAAAGAAGAATACATTTTACAGCTACAGATGTTAGCTTTTAAAAAACCAATGAAATTCACAGAAAAAACCATAGGTTATAGACCATATATAGTTAGGAATTTGCATTTACAAAACCTTGAAAATTCAGTGAAAAAACCATAGGTTATAGACCATATATAGTTAGGGATTTGCATTTACAAAACCTTATTTTACTCGCATAAAACCATTGAAATTCCATATATAGTTAGTTGCGCTAACTATATATCGCGCACCCGCAATCCACTGCTGATGATGTCACATATTACATCATTCATGACATGGTCAGTGACATCACTGATGACATCACTGATGACAACATCCAGTGACTGTATGTTTCTGTAAAGTGTAAATATGTCTTACATATTGAAGAATGAGTGGATGTATAAGTGTCTGGATGAAGGATTTAGTAGGTGCATGACTGACTGTATGAGTGAGTGATTAAATATGTCTCACTGAGTGCATGGGTTAGTGACTAAACTGTCTTAATTTGTGCATTATTATGTCTGTTGTTCTGTAAACTGCTGCATGTGTTGATAAGTAGCTATATGAGTAACTATATGGGTTATTGATTGGTAGCCCAGGTATTTGTATGAGAGACTGAGTGTGTGTGTGGGTGGCTGGGAGGTGTATGACTCTGTGCATAGATGTGTGAGCAGTTGATTCCCTAGGTGTATGGTTTCAAAAGTGCATGTGGAAACAGCTGTATGGGCGGTTGACTGTGTGCATGAGTGTATTGGTGAGTGAATGGATATCTCAGTGCTACATGTCAAAGTAAGTACATATGTAAAACACAGTACATGTGAGAGTTGACATATATAAATAACTGTGCATAAGAGCCAGTGAATGTGTGAGTGGCTGTATGGATCATTGTAAACTTGTATCAGGGATTGTATAAGAGAGTAAATATGTGTTAGTATATGTTTGAATAAGTAAAGTTTGTATAACTGTATAGTTGAGGAAATGGAGGTGCGATTGATTCTTTGCATGACTGACTAGGTGTGTGAGTAACTCCATGGATGAGTGACAGTCTGTGAGTGTCTGTTTACACTGATTGTATCTAAGGTTATATTAGAGTCTGAAGAGGTTCATCGTATTATCACATGAATGATATCATCAGTGATGTGATCAGTAATGTCAAATGAGATGTCATCAGTGATGTCATCAGTGATGTCATTTGAGATGTCATCAGTGATGTCATCAGTGATGTCATTTGAGATGTCATCAGTGATGTCATCAGTGATGTCACTGACCATGTCATGAATGATGTAATATGTGACATCATCAGCAGTGGATTGCGGGTGCGCGATATATAGTTAGCGCAACTAACTATATATGGAATTTCAATGGTTTTATGCGAGTAAAATAAAGTTTTGTAAATGCAAATCCCTAACTATATATGGTCTATAACCTATGTTTTTTTCACTGAATATATATATATATATATATATATATATATATATATATATATATATATATATATATATATATATATGTATATATATGTATATATATATGTATATATATGTATATATATATATATATATATATATATATATATATATATATATATATATATATATATATATATATATATATATATATATATATATATATATATATATATATATATATATTACCTACTGGCGGTCACCAGTAGGTAGTTATAGTTAGGATTTTTTTCAATGTTAAATCTCAAAATTCTATTTGGAATAACTTTGGCGCCGGTTGACGAATCTGCCTGAAAATTTCCTCAAAATGGCCTTGCGGAGCTCCGGTCCTTCCCTGAAAGTTTGGGGGGGATGCGTCAAGCGGGGGCCGAGATAAAAGGGGGTCCCAAAACGCATTTTCCCCATGTTAATTTCCATAGGACGGTCGATTTCACTTTTAGCCCGAACGGCTGAATGGATTTCCACCTAATTTGGCAAAATTGTAGGGACTGGTAGCCCGATGTGCCTTTGCTATGTCTCAGGATATGTGCTCCAGTAGATTTTGAGTAATTTAGGTTCGAAAAAATATATATATCTAGAGCCGCGCCCCAGTACGCGCACCGGGGAGCGCTCAAAGCGCACCACGCAACTTGCGTACGGAAAGCTGATTGGCTCTCGGGTGTCTGTAAACATTCGAAACAGTCCGCAGCGGCCGCCATCTTGTACCTCGGTAGGATTGAGGTGGCAAAAATCAAAGGGGGAAATGAGCAAAAGAGGGCAGGGTACACCCCCCCTGACCCCCTTGGTTTGATGTGGGGGTCATAAAAGGGCCGTACGGGGCAAAAAACAATTTTTTTTGATTTGCGCCGGGGGAGCGCCCTGTCCGCGCACCGGGGAGCGTACGATTGAGAAAAAGAATGACACTTTTTAAAAAAAAAAATAGCATTTTTTTATAAATTGGAGGTAGTTCTGAAAAGAACTTTTTTTTGTTTTTGTTGTTTTATATTTTTTTATACTTTTTGAAACGATTTTATATATTTTTTGGATTTTTTACAGGGGAAAAACAAAAACAGGGATTCAAAAAATGCTCAACAGGAGCAAAAAAATGAATAAATTTAGGGACGGGGAGAGCATCGGTGTTCCTGTTTCTTTATTGCAATGAGTTCAACGCTCTGCTCCCCATAACAGAGTAGTTTGTCACAGTCCTTGCATAAAAATATTATGCCTGCAAAAACCGGCTGGATGTTAGGGACCATTCTTGCAGGTGTTGAACCTGAAGGTGTTGCTCCACCAGTGGAGGTGCTGCTGCCATCTCTTCGTGCCTTCTCTGCCAGCTCCCTGACACTCTCTCTTGAATAATTTTTTGGGTGTCTTCTTTTGACATGTCTAATTAAATTGGCATTTCCAAAGCTGTATTTTTTTAGAGGATTGCCTCTGGATAAAATACTTCCACATATTTTACCAGTTACTTTACTTGCATTAACTTTTTTTTGTCCTTCAGGGATGTCATAAAATTTCCAGATGAAGTGGTTCTTTGTTTTCTGGTGAGGAGGGTCCTCTTGCACAAATCCATCTGAATCACTGCTGGATGACTCCCTTGCAGCCATTGCTGTAGGTCAGGAAAGTAATGAGTTGAAAAATCACAAAACACCTCTTGCTCTCTCCAAGTGCAAATCAATAGTGAGAGAAATGGGTGGGTTTCTCTAAATTTAGAAAAAAATAATTATTGAACCAATGAAAAGTGTTATTTACAGGTCACATGACCATGGGCTTCATCATTATGAAACCAAAACTGTTATGAACGAATGAAAAGTGTTATTTTCTGGTCACATGACCCAGCGCGCTTACGCGACGCGCCGCGGGGCGCGGCCAGGGGCGCGCCGCGTAAGCGTGTCAGACGCCTACGTTGCGCGATCGTATTCGTGCTTCCAAGTGCGCTTACGCCGTGCGTATCACGCGGACGCGGCTACGCGATACGTCACGATCATGTTTTCGTTCACGATATTGGCGCTCTCGGGACGCTCCCCGGAGCGCGCCTCGGGACGCTTTATAGAAGTACGCTTTTCGGGGCGCTCCCCGGGGCGCGCATCGGAGCGCTCCAAAAAAAAAAAAAAAATGGGAAAATTGTAGGGACAGGTAGCCCTATTCTGAAGTGCTTTTTACAAAAATTAACTTTGGAAAAATATGTATTGTGCTACATTGGGCTTTATATATGTTAGAGCAAAAATGTAGCCCAAATGTAGCCAAATGTAGCCCAATGTAGCCCAAAGATGGCCACCAGAGACAAAAAAAAAATATATAGCTCAAATATAGCCCAACTGTAGCCCAATGACAGAATGTATCAGAGTGTTCTAAACAACTAGAGCGCTAACATTCTTACTTATAAAGTGAGACTTATAGTTAGAAATTAGCATTAAAAAAACCTGTGAAATTCACTGAAAATACCATAGGTTTCAGACCAGTTATAGTTAGGAATTAGCATTTAAAAAACCAATGAAATTCACTGAAAAAACCATAGGTTTAACACCAGTTGTAGTTAGGAATTAGCATTTAAAAAACCTATTAAATTCACTAAAAAAAGCATAGGTTTCACATCAGTTATAGTTAGCTGGAAATGTTACTGACATAAAACCATTGAAATTCAACGTTATAGTTAGTTGGACTCACTATAACTTGCGCGTTTAATGCACTGCTGATGACGTCACATATTACATCACTCATGACATGGTCAGTGACATCACTCATGACATCACTGATGACACCATCTAGTGAATGAAAAGCTCAAAAAAGTGGATTCAGATCAATTTTATAGAAAAATTATGTAATTCATCAGTGGCGTTTAGGCCATTAGGTGCCTTAGAATCTAGTAAAAGGATGAAGTAGGTCTCCTTCTGTCTTAGGAGTTTCTCCCTGTCTCACCCCCGTCCGGGGTTGGGGACAGACCCTAGAAGCGTGTATTGCAAATCTTTCAATCTGTTGTTATGAACAGCCTTAAAGTGGCGAGCCACCGGGTAGTTGCTGTCTGAGTTTACAATCGCACGTATATGTTGTAGAATACGTTGATTGGCTGGTAGCTTAGTGCTGCCTATGTAAGAAAGATTGCAGGTAGACTTCAGTTGATAAATCACATGGTCACTCCTACAAGTCAGATATTCTAAGATTGGAATGGGTTTGTGATTGAATGCTGACTTGTAGTGGGTCCCATTGACTGCAAATGTACAAGCACGACAGGACATGCATTTGAAAAAAACAGTTTTCGCCAACCAGGTACGTTTAAATGTCAGTTCTGGTTGGGCATGGTCTAGAGCATTCTTCATGGAGGAAGCTCTCCTGAAGGGGATGGCTGGTTTATTAGGTAGAATAGGACCCAGAATGACATCACTCAGGATGATAGGCCATTCTGAGTTGATAATAGTCATATATATATAAATATGTATTCTCTTGCAATCTTGGAACTCTAAAAGATTGAAGCAGACAACTTGTGCTGTTTCGTTATGCTTAGTTTAATCATCCGCCCTTATGCGTTTCGGCCGAAGATAGCGGTTATATATAAATTCAGACATACAAAATTGGTATTAGGAATATTCACCTGTTCTGTTTTCTCGTAACATTGGTACCCAACCAGTGTTAGTAAATATCCTAAAAACAAAAGTTCTCGATCTGACAAAGAATGTTGTCTCAAAACGGCATCTTTTCACAATTGTATTTTATTCTTGTACATTGCATTCAACAGTCAATATTTGTTTCACACAATGAACGCTTTTTTAGGGCTGGTTGAAATACAGAAAAAAGTATAACAAGACATGTAAATGTCAGGCTAAAACAATAACACCAAATAAAAAAATTATTTTAGTGTTGCTGCTCCCTCTGTTAATATTTTTTTTAATGTATTTATTTTATTATACACTTCCTGAACATGTTTTCTGATTTAAACATAATGTTTGTAGTTAGATTTTACATAAAAACAATCAATTCATACATCTCAGATGTACTGTAACATTTTAAAAGAAAATAGATTGAGAGCACATAATTCAACATACACTGTTATGATTGATGGTGTTTCTCATACAAAATACATATCCATTGATTACCATCCTACTGAAAAGAGAGCACCGAAGGTGATATTACAGCATGTTTAATGTATGCTTGCTAGTGTTTCTTTAAAATCTTTACAATTTTTGTGGATTTAAGTAATCCAATGCTGTCCCACCTTTGTAGGGAAACATCACGATTCAAATCACTAGATAAACCATGATATAAATGAGGTGTTTGTGAAATGAAAAGAACCTCAGAGCTAAAATGCTATTTATTCATCAAGACGTCATTCGTATTTTTGATCCATGTAAAAATTTTACTGTCTAATTATCTCCGTAACAGACTAATTGAAATGCCTAGAGTTGTGCTAGAAAGGAGAAGGGAATTAAAGTTGTCATGAAAGCATGACTGAATCGTGATCCTATGGCTGAAATAACCTTTATGAAAAATAACCACTGGGCTAGTATGTGATCAACTTTATTGAAAATTAATTGCTTGGGTGCTTGTGGGCGCTGTTACCTTACATCATCTGTAACACACATACAATAACCCACATTTACTAGCATCTGCACTGTGATTATATTACACTTCAACAGTGCTACTGTGTACTTACTAAATATTTGAACAAATTCCCTCACATGGCTTTTCGAATATACTGACTTGTAACTAACTTGCACCATTGCCCCACATTCATTTTCAAATTACCTCTCAGAATAGGGAATCTGTAATAATTGTACAAATGTTTCTTGTATTGTTTCTCTTAACGTCAAATTGAACACTGTTTGCTACTTTATATTTTTCACATTCTTACCTGCTAGACAAAGCTAATGTGTATCGAGTATACCAGCGCCATTTACAACCCACCTTTGAAGAACTCCAAATCTCTTTCCAACTACCACATGACCTTCTCTAATTTAATGCAAAGAGAAAAATTGAGGGGCAGAATGTTGAACAATGTTAAACATTCATCCCAGTGCACAGATCCTGCCGTGAATCTATAGTTTTTCCGCTACTCCTTCCATTCCATTTTAGAATGAGCCATATGCAAACCAGCCTTGACCCTGCTCCCTATGGGAACAGTCTAGCCCGAACTGCCAGGCGAGGTCCTCGCTGGACTGGAAACAAGCAGTCTGGGACCAGTTTCAGTGTTTTACCCCTCAGCCAGCCTAGCTTGACTCCAGTGGCATGGAGAGCTAGGGACCAAGTTCTGGGCTTACCTATCTAACTCGGGATGACAAATGCAAAAAGCACAATTGATGAACAGAATGTTGAACAATGGCAAACATTCATCTCAGTACAGAGATATGGGCCTAATCCATTGTTTTTTTTGCTCCTCATGCTATTCCAGTCTAAACCAAGCAATATGCAAACTAGTCTTGAACCTGCTTCCTATGGGAACAGTCCAGTCCAAACTGCCAGGTCAGGTCCTCTCTAGACTAGAAACAAGCATTGTGGTACTGGTTTTTGCGTTTCACCCCTCATCAGCCAGGCTAGCTTGACTCCAGTGGCACGGAGAGCACGGGTCCTACGTCTGGGCATTCCCGTCCCACTCAGGTGACAATTTCGAAAGAACAATTGATGACAGAATGTTGAACAATGTCAAGCATTCACCCCAGTACACAGATCTGGGCCTAAATCCATAGTTCTTTTGCTCCCCATGCCATTCCAATTTAAACTGAGCTATATGCAAATTAATCTTGACCCTGCTCCCTATGGGAACAGTCCAGCCCAAATTGACAGGCCAGGAACTCTCTGGATTATAAACAAGCATCCTGGGACTGGTTTTAAGGGGCTAAAAAAAATATACATTTCATCAACTAACTAATCAAGTAAGAAAAACGTATATTTACAATGAAATGTAATTATTATTAAACTGAAAATCATTAAATAAACAATTAATAAAATACTATCTAACTTCTACATTTTTACTTAGACCTCGTAATGAAACCCCCCCACCTGGAAATAAAGATAACTGTCAATCAAAAAGATATAAAAAAGTAAGTATACATAAATTAATAAAAAAGTATAAAATCACCCAAATAGCAGTGAAAAATAAACCTAATGTCCTCACATCTACAAGCTAACAACAAATTAACATTAAGGGACCGATTACGATGAGTGTCGGAAATCCCCTGACTTCATGTTGGAAGTTTTCCGACACTATTCACCAGTTTCACTTCTGACCACCTAATTACAATCTAGGCAGTTGGAATTGAAAGCGGTCAGTCTTTCGGCTGGATTCTGATTGTCTTAAGGAGCCCGTCAGCTAGTTGGAGACCGACCCGTAGTTCCAATGGACAGCGTTTCCATCATTGGGATTCTGATGCTCAGTTTACGACAGGCTTTCCAAGTCAGGCTTTCCAACATGGAAAGCCTGTTGGAAAGTGAGTATGGGAGCCTCTAGCAGGGCACTTTTCCCCTTGCTGCCTCCGGTTGGGGGCTGCGGGGGCATCTATGGTGCCCCCCGTTGATTCCTGCACCATGTGGCAGTCACCTTGAGGTGCCTGCCACTTGGTGCAGGGATAAACACCATCTCCCATTTTTCTATGGGAGGTTGTGCTATGGCCAGTTTACAGCCGTAACACTAGCTATCATTGCAAAATGGGTCTATGGGATCACACCATGTGCTGTCGCATTGCAATTATGGTGTCAGACCTGCGGACCGGAGCTCAGTCGGTCCTGAGACCATGAAGTTGTTGGTCAGAGGCAACTCTGACTTACATCATAAAAAAGGCCCTTATAGTAAAATTACAATATTCTTCTCAGCCAGCAGAAAAGAAAGCAGCCACTCCATATAAAAACACCCCGACTAAAAAGCTACAAAATCATGTGAAATATTTATACACAACATACATATAAGTACACAAATAGGTGGGATTGCATAATTTTAAATGTAAATAATGAATATGCAAACATCAAAATATTCTATATATGTATACTATTACACTACTTTCAGATTTAATGACACAAGCTGCAAAGTATAATACTTTGTGGAAAGGAAAGTAATTACTCAATCACATTGGCTTCACCTACAGCCAAGAAACAGCTACAACACAAACTATAAACTGAGAATGTACTAAATATTATTCTAACACATGCCATAGCATGGAAATCACAAACAATGAGGTTGTAATTCATGTAAGGCAGCACAACCTCCCCCCATTGGAACAGAAATAGAAGCAGGAGAGATAATTCAGGATATACGAGAATCAAGCAATAGCTCACGTGAACCCACAAGCAAAATCCTTAAAAATATACTACCTAAAGTCCATGAACACATAACAGGCCAACTATCACCTATCCCCACTTTGAAATGTTTAATAACACAAACTAAAGAAGCCACCAGTGAGTCCCCACCTGCCCCTAGAAGATGTACACATACCTGAACAGTTAACAACAACACATAAGGAGGAACTTTTCCTTTTACATGACAACCTAAGTAACAAAAAATGAATCCTAATATTTTCATCAGCAGATAACCTACTAAAACTGAGACAATGTGAAATGTAGGTGATGGCTGGGACCTTCAAAATGTGTCCCAAACCATTCACTCACATGTACACCATACATGGTGAACTTCAAAACACAAATATCCCTTTTATATATGCTCTTCCACCATAATAACAAAGCAGTACTTACTACGAAATCCTAAACCATTTAAAACGCAATGAATTTCTACCCCCCAAAATCATCATAGACTTTGAGCAAGCCATGATTCAAACCATTCTAAAAATGTACCTTCACACTGACAAACAAGGTTCTTACTATCATTTCAATCAAAGTATATGGGGGCACCTCCAAATATCTGCACTAAGTGTAGAAGATTCTGCAAACAGTCAATTTGCAGGGCTGGGTGTAGTTCCACCTGACAATAAAACTCTGTGGAGTTCTGCAAGTGGCAGAGTGCAGTGCGAACTGCCATTCAGGCTGATCCTCTTGCCTCTCGAGTACATATTCTATCCAAGCAGAAGCTCGCGCTCGCCAACTTACCTTTGGCAAGCGCAAGTGGGAAAAAACTCTGCAAACTCCCCGAACGGAGTGGAGTGATAGCACTAGTCTATGTTCCTTTTACAGAGGTAGCCAACAACTAAAATGTACTTATAGAAAGCTCTTTCTAACAGCAAAATGAATACAAGCTTAGCCCCCTAATGGACTATTTTAAAGACACTTGGGTTGGCAGACTCCATCTTTCAGGACACAGATGCCAACCCAAATTCCAAATACCATGATTGATTTTCTATGACAGCACCTTGGCTCAGGAAGCCAAAACAAACAATGCAATGGAAGGATGGCACAAGGGCTTCCAATATACATTAGCAGGACCCAACGTACACTATACAAGTTTATAGAAGTTTTTCAAAAAAGTGCAAAGCTACCGACAGCAAAGTGGCCTATCATGATCTCAGTCAGAAAGCCTCCAACCTGAGATCAGAAACTTTCCAACTGAGATCGTCAGTTTCAATTCCGACCACATAATTACAATATAGGTGGTTGGAATTAAAACCAGCCAGTCATTCTGGCTGGATTCTGACAGGCTGAAGGAGCCCGTTGGCCAGTTAGAGGCTGGCCCATAATTTCAATGGATCACAGTTAACACCATATGAACATCCCCAAAAAAGCAACCCTCCCCCAGGCTCTATTGCTGCAGTTATTGCAAACGAATCTGGAGTAATTTCTAGTATAACATAGAATGGAACATCTGCACTTTTATGCCTTACTTGGTCATTTTAACTCCCTTGTTTCTAATGGGGTTTCCCTGAATATGCGCTAAACCTTGAGGAACTCATATCCCATCCCCTCTCTTAAGGTTATACAGCATTAACTGATTCACTCTGTGCAGAGGTAGGATGCTTGTTTAGGGGGGTCTAGCATCAGATGTGATAAGTAGGTTTACAAGCATCACTGCCCAAGCATGCAGGTCATCTTCTAGTTTATCATATTCAATGTCAGATGTAGCATCACCACACACACAGATGTAGTACTGCCACATATGCTGTCACAGGCTTAGGTAAAGGAACGAGGTATTAGTCTCGACCACGACCCTTGGGAGGAAGTCCTGATCCGGAATAATAACTGGAGGGATGGAAGCAATAATTAAATTCCTATATGGATGACACTACACCCCAAAATGTTTAGCCACAATGAAGAGAGGAAGCTCCTTGTTTTTGAGTCAATGTATGGAGGAGGGATCTCTAACAGATATCCTGTAAGTGTGCCAAAATATGCAACTGTTCTTGTCCTCTGTGCTCAGCACAATGGAAACATTACCGGGTCCAACCTAGCAAGTTGTCCAGAGGTGATTTTATTGGGTTGACTGGCCCCAGACACTTTCCCCCTCTTTGGTGCCTTGGGAAAGTTGCTCTCCCACCTGCTCCTAGCTAGCAAACAAACTATCCTGGGGTACATGGGCCAGCAAGCACTACACTCTGACCATAAATGGACTGAGAAATTGTGGTGGCTCCTGAGCATGGATAATCTGTTGTGTCAGGCCTGGGGTTAGGGAGGAACCTTTACCAAACAATGGGGTCATCTACTGACATATTTTAGCAGAGACAATCATGAACTCCTTATGTAACATGTGGTGCCCTTATTAACACCCGGTCTAGCTGCCTAACCATCAGTTGGATATCGCAGAGCTCATAGATGCTCAGAAATTAGTTATGCTTTTCATTACAGAAACTTGGGCTGATCAGGCAGCAGGACCGGATTTATGCGCTGCTGTCCCACAGGGGTTCACGGTGTTGAGACTTGATAGAACCCGTAAAAAAGGAGGCAGATTCTGATTAATTTATAGAAAAACTTACAAAGTCTTTATCGAGCCTATATCCTCTTAAGACTGTGAAGCCTTTCTTTTCAATCTAAAAATAGCTAATCATCTCTCATTTAAAGGGGACTACGTTATCACCCACCAGGGGTCAGAAATTGATTCCTTACCTCTCTTAATGTCACTTCTTGAAAGCTGTGCTCTTGAAAATGCTGTTCATGTTCTGGGTGACTTTAATTTTCATCATGAAGTCGATACCGACAATAATACTGCTTCCTTACTCGACATTATGACCATGGCAGGTCTAAGTCAAAAGGTCATAGGCCCCACGCATCGGGCTGGCCACACCCTAGACAGAATCTTTACTAACAGTGAGTTTACTGAGATCAAAGAGATCTTTCCACTAACTTGGACTGACCATTCTGCAATTATGGTTTAGTTGAATAGTCAAAAGAATTGGATGATTTGAGCACTGCGTATTTGTGTCGAAGTTGATAGTGAACTGACTGTGCTCCAAGGACACCCCCCACTCTGTGGTGTGAAACAGTGACAACAGGTACGAACAAGTTCCTAATCAACTTGTAACCCTGGGCACAAGTGTGTGCTGAGTAGCCAGCAAGAATTTTTAAGACAGTTTTTCAGATATCCATAAGGATGATTCAATTTATTGATAATCCAAAATGCATGACGAAATCCATAATGTTACTTCACATCAAACGTCATAGTCAAGTAATTCTCAATCTGATAATCGCGATGTATTAAACATTTCACTGGCCACCCTTGGCCTCCCAATGCATTTCGGCGCGCGCCGGCGCCTTTATCAAGGGATCTGTGGGTTGAAACAATGGTAATTAGTACTACTACTGGAACGCCCACCACAAATATTATTTAAACGGTAATTACCAACATATTAAACATAAAACCTTAGGCTACATAAATGACATTCTCATACAATTAAATAATGGTGCATATGAGAACAAACTCAAATTACCCACGTATTCGGCTGCTCTATATGGTGCTAACAGCTGAGGAGTATTAGTAACGCGGAGGGTAGAAGGGAGAGGTTCCGTGACTAGCGTGAGGTATAAACTACGCAATGGGTGCTTGCATGAGTCATGGACCCTACCGAACTTATGTAGGGAACACAGCGGTATTAGAAATAAGGTGAAAGAACCGTTAATGATTCTTAAGGTTAACAGTTAAGATGTGGCGCGCTGCTCGCTGTATTCGCTCACCAGTGAAAAAAGAGAGTGCCGCTCTCTACGAACTCCGCTACACTCCGTTTGAGTTACCACGGAGTGGCGGAAGGGTGATAAAGGAAATAGGTGGGTGGAGTCTACAACTACGCTGTGTTGTGCGCTGGTGATTGTGGGAATTGTATGCTGTCATGCAGCGAAACTAAAGTGAAAATACAAATAACCAACAGTTTTCATGCAGGGATATGGAAAGTACACATCTATAACATTACAAGTAATAAAGAAATTCCACTCTTTCATTGAGGTCCCCCGGTTTCAAAGTCTTTAAGCGATAAATCCAGTGATTTTCTCTCTTGAGGAGTTGTGTTTTGTTATTGACACCTTCATGTTTTTCTACAACTTCAACTATGCGTGCTTTCAGTTCAGAAATTTCATGTCTGGCTTCCAGGAAATGTGTGGCCACAGTAGACTTCAACATTTTAGTCCTAATATTGCTCTTATGTTCATTGAGCCGAATTTTTAATTTGCGCTCCGTTTGGCCCACATAATGCAAATTACATGGACAACTCAATACATATATAACGTTCATAGTGTCGCATGTGCCATTTACTTTTAAGTTGATGGTATCTTTGAACTCAGGAGGAGATAACTTAATGCCTTTGGTGATATTGCCACAGTTATTGCAGTTCATGCATGGCAAGGTTCCTTTAAAAATGGTAAACGGACTGATCTTAGATCTAGATTTCAATAATTGTCCGACATTCATGGATCTAGTGTGTGCGAACAATGGTTCTTGTTCAAATGCTCCCTTGAAGTCTGGTTCTACCCGTAGTATAGACCAATGTTTTTTGATGATGTTTTCAAAGGATTGGCTTGACGTAGAATATTTACTCACACATGTGATGCGTTGCTCTTTGTTCACTGGTTTATGAGTAAATAGGGTCTCTCTTGACACATTTTTAATCCTTTGATTAGCTTCACTCAAGATAGATGAGGGGTAACCTCTCTTTTGAAATCGTATGGACATTTCATTCATTTGTATTTCCGCTTTTTCTGGTTCCGAGACTACTCTTTTCACCCTCATAAGTTGAGAATATGGTAGATGTCTCTTCAAAACTGTCGGGTGAAAGCTGTCATCTGAAAAACTGTCTTAAAAATTCTTACTGGCTACTCAGCACACACTTGTGCCCAGGGTTACAAGTTGATTAGGAACTTGTTTGTACCTGTTAGTTGAATAGTCCTCATACTGCTCAGGGCAAAACCTCTAAGCTATCTACCAGATCTTACCATATTTGGAAGCAGCTTGATAACAACATGCTAAGTCTCCAACTTTCTTGCTCCCAAATCAAACTGTCGGAGAACGCTGAACTTGCCTCCACTCAGTTTAACCATTGGCTTACATTTGCTGCTGATAAGGTAGCCCCCTACAAAAAAAGCCTCAAGCAAGAGGAAAACCAAGTCAGCTCTGTGGTTTTCAGAAATCCTCAGAGCTAAAAAAACAAGAGTGTAGATGGCAGGAGAGATGCTGGAGGTCAAATTATAATGCAAGCAAGCTCTCTAGTAATAAAACTCTACTAGCTGAATATAAAATTCTTATTGTCAAGGAAAAGCGCTCCTACTACAACCAGCAAATTTAGGAGGCAGAAAACTCCACTAGGGAACATTTCAGGTAGTAACTGAATTGTCCACGCTCCCAGAAATAAGTGCGAATGAACATTCAAAAGCTTTATGGGATTCATTAGCTTAGCATTTTCTAAACAGAGTGGAGCAAATTTATGTTACTTTTGAGAACATGACCAGATCAGAGGAGCTCTTCATTAATTTGCATTTCTCAAATGCTCTGCTATTCACAGAATTTAGGCCAGTAACTAATGGTGAGATAACAACTCTCATTCAGCAGGCCAAATCATGCTCTCCCTAAGACCCGCTTCCCCACATGACTTTCAAACAGGCCCCTGAGATTGTTGACCCAAGTTTAACAGCCATTTTCAACTCCATGTTCACAGAAGGCGTCTTTCCCTCCATCTGTAATAAGCCATCAATGTTAGCTCTTTTGAAAAAATTCAGCCTTGATCTAACCAAACCGAATAACTATAGGCCCATTTCACATCTTCTACTCCCAGCCAAACTGGTGGGAAAAGTTATGAATGATCAATTAACATTCTATCTTTGCAAACATAACTTCCTAGATAAGACCCAATTTGGTTTCAGAGCAGAACACAGCACTGAATCGGCCCTAGTAAGAAGCCACAGACGAAATTAGAGCAGTTCTAGATGCAAGAGGTGCTGCTGCTCCTATTTTGTCGACCTGTCGTTTGCGTTCGACACGGTCGATCATAATCTCCTAAAGTATTTCTCCACTTTGTGCCATTCTAATGCCTTCTGTTGCATGGCGCTCATTTTCGTTGCCTCGGATTTACAGATCCTGGTAAATCTGCGGCAGCATCAAAAAGCAATGCGTGTTGTGGTGGAATTTCATCAGCAACACCCGTTGCATGCATCTTTCGCGCAGATACTTGCGTGAAAGGGTACCATAGTTACAAAACGGAGTTAAGCTACAAAAGTAACATAATGCCACTTTGTGAATACGGTGCAGGGCATTGTGCCACTGGAACGTCAGTAAAAGTGACATTCTGGTGGCGCAATCCGCTTGTAAATTTGTCTCATAATGTGATCTTATACATCATTAGTCCCACTAATGAAGAAAGGTATTTATTTGCACGAGATGAAGGTAATATTTGCCAAGAATTCCTAAAAACTCACACATATTAGCCCCCCTATAATCTAGGGAGAAAATCATAATATTTTTCATTGATTTTTCTCTGTATGAACACGTCGGAATAGCAGACGCACGGAATTACTTATTCATATTTTCGAACACACTGAGGTCACATAGAAAGGTGAATCAGTATCTTAATGCGGAGAAGAATAAAAAGAGTCTGCCTTTCCATAATATTCTTTTTTCATCTATGTTTGTCAGTTATTTATATTAAAAACATTACTTTCTTGTTTGTTTGTTTTTTTAAACTTAAATGGTCGAAAATGCAATTTACAAAAACCTAAAGTCCTCATTGCAGGAACTCAGAAACTATTTATTAGAACATTAAAATTCAGATAATCATGTTCAGCAATTATAGTTACTCTACATTTTCTTCTCGATTATTTCAATGCTTGGCATACAATCAGCACAATAGAAACCAAGATCCCATGTCATCACGAACAGAATCTGAACATCTTAAAAGAATAACCTTCCTCTAAACCATAAAGTTCTTGCTCTTAATTTTGAGTCACATCACCATTAGCAAAAATAGTAACAAAACTTGAATGTAATGGCCTGACAATGAAATATCATATTTTTGTAGACTACACTCTGAAGCCTACGATTTCCATTTTTTAAACAATATTTTAGACAACAATGGAGACAGAATCCAACATAATAACCCTTGCTCATCAAGTCTGATCGAACAAGCAAATGAACGACTATTGAGTTTGCTTAAGTAGCATTTGAATGTTAACTTTGAAGTGAATAATAACCATCTCTTTTTCCACTTGAAGTTTCACTTCTTCTCTTAGTGCCATTAAAGGTGAGCCAGCTTGATGGCTAATGTCACATACCCACAAAACTGTATAAAGCTCCTGGAAATCTTATTCCACACCCCTTCACCGATCCCATTGTCCAACCCCCTTGTGTCTTATGAAGATGCATGTCAGTAGACCCGCTACTTCCACTTGAGTTTCCCTAGGAGCACCAAATACGCATCAGAGCACCAGTCCAAAACACGCACCAGGCCTCTGAGCAGTAGGCCAACAACTTAGCATAGCCAACAAATGCATAGCGGGGCAATGAAGGTTGCATGGTTAATTCAAATAGAGATCCTCATTCCAAATGCTTTTATTTTGATGTTTGATCTGGCATACTTTCAGAAAGGTACATCTCAGTAGAGGGTGGTGACAAATGGTTAAGTAGGCATTGGATAGAGAGTTACAGGCAGGAGATAGAAGGGAAAGTGGGTAAAGCAAAGTATGTATGGTGCTCCGGTTGCCCATTGATTGCAGTAGGTGGTTCTGGGGACATGCAAGGCAGCGTAACCACTAGCTGTGCACCTTAAAATGAAAGTCATTCCTCTGCCTCCCAGGGCAGACATACACTGCAGCAAGCCATGTACAAGCTGTGTAGTGCAATCATTTTTATTTATGTATCTATTATTAACGTTTTATATTACGCGAACAAGATCCCGAATAATAACAGAGCTCTTTACAATATGAATGGGAGGAATAACATAAACGCAGTATCAACATCCGAGCAAGTGAGGGTATCCAATAATGCCACCAAAGCAATATCAGATCAAAGACACATCTCATATAACTTTTAAACGACAACATCAACTCCTTTAAACAAACTGCAATATCCCATCAGACGCAAGTGACTACTTTCACAACAATGTATAAACATTGATATTGTATGCACACAAACATCAAGTATGTCCAGACATGCATAGGTGAAGCACGCTGTAAATAGGAATATTGAGGAGGTATTGGAGAATTGTCAAACAAAGCATGTAAACAAAACAATCAATCTCAACACAAAACAAATTAAGAGTGACAGGCGTCACCATGCATACATACAACAATCAAAGCTTAAAAAACGAGCTCCTGCTCAGGGTTGAGGGGGAGGTCATATTGGGAGATTTCAACAACAGTGGTTTAATTTTGTTTTTGTACATACACGTATCATTGCATACATCAACATCAATGTTAACACTAGATCAAAACAAGAAAAGAGGTGTGGAATGCAACATATGGGCTCTGTTTGGAACCACACAGCTTCATCTTTTCTAGAGGCAGTTGCCCCTCATCAGCTTCCACATGTAGCTGAACATTAAACAACAACGTTTGTCAGTTAGTGCACAGTTGCTTATCACACACCCAAAGGAGCAGCAACCCAACCCACCATTAGGCATGGACTGTAAACTCAATTATATTCACAAGGTTAGCTGAGTTTTCCACACTTCATGCTCTTCAGAGCTCGCGGAGTTCCTAAAAACTTGGAGCAGAGTTTTTTCCAATGCTAGACCACCTCCCATCAAGGTTTCTCAACGCGGTGGTCACTTATGGTATCAACCGCTGAGGAAGCTGCCGCTTGAGTAGAACATCTACTCGAGCAGCAGAAAGAAGCTACGCCCTCTAGCGTTGCACTTGGTGCCGTTCGTTCTGATTTTTTGGCACAATGCGCTCGTCCTCTTGCTGAACTCTGCATAGCGTGGGCGAGTTTAATGTTCATGGCTGCAAGATCTGGTGTGGTGGTATTGGCATGATTGTTTTGGCTCTGATAGATGATATAAGAATCATTAACTTCCTATGTAATTATGGAGAATGTGCAGGATATACACCATAATAATAGACAACACTACCTTTGCAAAACACATTACAAAAGGGAATCCTACCTACACTAAACAGGAACTTTGGGCCTCTCCTACTGAATATTAGATTAAACACACAAAGCTTTGAAAGCCACACAGTCCAACATGCCCAAGTGACATCCATACAAACAAGTATATTGTCAAGCCATCTACATTCTTCCCCTTTCACTCAAACCAACTACCCTGGGCATAAAAGGTACAACCTTCACCATGAACCCTCCCTAACATCAAAAGCACAAGTATTTTCATTTACGGATGGAAATAATTTTACCCCCCCCATATTAACCAGACCACAACATGCACACCTTAAAATTATATCTAAGCTTGATAGTCCTGGTGCACAAATCTAATTGTACATCTAGGTTTCCCTTAGGTGTAAACATGCCACAATAGACCCTTTCACTTACGAGGAGTTTGCACACCTCTGTGCTGGAGCTTTCACCCAACTATTGGCATTAAGTTTTTCAATCAGAATTACCACTTTCTTCTCTAGGTGCCCTCATAGATATTAAATATTATATTGGCACATTGAGGGCATTGCATCAGTACAAACACTGCATCAAAATCTCATTGAGGCCTGAAGATATAAGGAACTGTTTCGAGATATTTTCCAACTTGTAACAAATTGGCTAGAAATAGTGTATGATTTATTAAATGTAAACACATGAATAAATCATGGAACACTAACCAAGTATATGCTTCCCCTAAATGTTTGGTGTGCCACAATTCCAAATATACATGGGTTTTCCTAGGAAATGTAGTCTATATAATCTTGTTATGTGATATAAGAACTCATCGGAAAACTGAAAGAATTGCTATATATTTTCTTATTCTGATTGATGCTAGGAATCTATTGGTACACATTGGCTCTCCATTCTCCTTACTGGCCTGTAGAACACAATGAATATAAAATTTGTCAGATTTTTTGCATTTAAAAAAAAGCAATTCCTACAAGCCACATTCATCAGGGAATAAAAGGAGACAACTGAAACACGAATGTGTGTGGATTAACCATTCTTGTCCACTACCTTTACAGTATGGTTGATGGTAAAGGTTTACTAACCCACACTGATGAAGGAAATCAGTGTGTGATTACCAGAAGAATTTTCTTTTTAAAATACAACAGAAACTCTTCCCTCATGCCCCAAGATGTGGCAAGAAAAGCAACAGCATGCTGCAGTTGATATCACACTGATTGAAAGTGAAGCAAGCCGGCTCCATTAGATAGTAATACTTTAAGTTTTGATTGGTGCTGCGAGGAGAATATCTCCCTAGAGCACCAATCCCAGCATAATAATCTGTCTTCTATTGATACTTTTGTCTAATGGATCCCTGTTTGAGTTTGAGGATCACTGAAGGAGGGTAATCCCCAAGCAGGGATCCACCCATTAGACACCTGGGTGTGGCGAGTAGTTAATGGACACTTTGTGATGAGGAATTTGTAGATCCCCACAGATTCTGAAATTTTCCCTCACAGAAATGTGAGGAAAATGCGTGCGATTTACAAATGCATGCAAGTCACACCACCTTGCACTCTCATGGGTATCTAGCTTTCAGAAATGTGTGGCTTGGTAGGTTTACCTCAGTGGAGGCTAGGCCTATAATTAAATACCACAGCTATGCTATGGGCCAGAATAGGCCAATTTTTAAGGTTAGACCGGGCACCATTGGCGTGGGTCTCAACTGTTTTTTTTCCTTTGCCTCCTGTGTATTTGCTGTATGTCGGACTCCATTTTGCTGGTCTAGATGCTTTGGGCACTTTGCCAATGCTATTCAGTGCCAAAGTGCAAACGCTCCCTTTGTAAATTACTGTTATGGATTGGTGTTTCCGTGATTGGCTATTTGATTTACTAGTCAGTCCCTAGTACAGTGCACCGTGTGTGCCTGGGGCCTATAAGTCAAATGCTGCTGGTGGGCTTGCAGCACTGTTTGTGCCATCCACAGAAGCAGCCTGTAAATATAACTAGCCTGCCATTGCACAGCCTGTGTGCAGTCTTGCCTTTTATTACATGCCAGACACCCCCATGGTAGGCCCAAGGTACCCCTCTGGGCAGGGTGCAGTGTATGTGAATGTTAGGAAATGCCCTGGTGTGTGTGGCATGCCCTGATAGTGAATTAATGCCACTTTCCTTTTTCACTACTGCAAGGCTACCTGTTCCCATAGGACAGAATGGGAAGTTTGTTTTTAACATCTTATAATCATAACTGGCCCTGGAAATGAGGTAAGAAAATACATTTTAGTGTGCCTGAACTCAGAATGTTAAACTACATCTTTTAGTGAGGGTGATTTTTGCATTCTGTGCTTGAAAAAAACACTTTTAGAAAGTAGGTATTTTCTTGCCTAACCATCCAACGTGCCTCTGCTAGGTTTGTGTATTGCATGTATGGCTTTTGGATGACAGGGGCTGAAGAGGGGCAGTGGCTTCAAAAGTCTGGTGGGTCAGGGCTGGGCTGAATAGACCTGGGCTGCATTTAGAGTAGGGGGGGGAGATTTCCTTTCACCTGCATTTGCCTGGTCTGCCTTCAACAATGCAGTCTCTGCGTCCTGCCAAGAAGCCGCACCAGTGAGGACAGAACTAGTTTTGGCTGAGTACAGACACTCTCTGCTTTCCGAGAACAAATTAATTTTGTGTATAAAAAGAGGGGCCCAGGCCCCAGACTTTTAGAGCACTTCTGGGAAATCAAGAGGAACCTTTACCAAGCAGAGCAGCCAAAGAAGCTAGGGACGAATACTGCCCCTGTGCTGGTTGCTGTCTGGGGTTGGCCTGCAGTGGCTCCTTGCTGCCAAAGAAAGGAGAAAGGACTTTGGTGCGTGCTGTGTCCCCCTGCTTGAAGATCTCCAAGGGCTTCAGCTGACCTTGCCCCCTGTTCTAGAGGTTTCAGGAACAGCAAAGACCTCACTGTGACTGTTTGCACTGTCTCTGATTGTCTCCACAGAAGAAAAGGGTAACCGACTCTGTCATCGAGTCCATTGCAGGATTCCGTGTCCTGAAAGCACCAGTGAGAGCAACGCCTTGCTTCGCAATGCAAAAACAACAAGTGATGGACCGAATGTGGATCAATGTCACACATTCCCCCAGTCAAAAGATCTGGGCCCAAATCCATCGTTTTTTTGCACTCCACACCACCCTGGGTTAGACAATGGCGATATGCAAATCAGCTCTGACCCTGTTGCCCCATGGGAACAGTCCAGTCCGAACTACAAAAGCCATGTCCTTCCCAGAACGGAATCAAGCATCCGAGGACCGGACCGGTTTCGAGGTAACACCTCTCATCAGCCCGGCTAGCTTGACTCCAAGTGGTGTGGAGTGCCTGGGACCCACGTCTGGGCATCCCCAGCGCACTTAGGGCGGCAATTGCAAAAACAACAAGTGATGGACCGAATGTGGATCAATGTCACACATTCCCCCAGTCAAAAGATCTGGGCCCAAATCCATCGTTTTTTTGCACTCCACACCACCCTGGGTTAGACAATGGCGATATGCAAATCAGCTCTGACCCTGTTGCCCCATGGGAACAGTCCAGTCCGAACTACAAAAGCCATGTCCTTCCCAGAACGGAATCAAGCATCCGAGGACCGGACCGGTTTCGAGGTAACACCTCTCATCAGCCCGGCTAGCTTGACTCCAAGTGGTGTGGAGTGCCTGGGACCCACGTCTGGGCATCCCCAGCGCACTTAGGGCGGCAATTGCAAAAACAACAAGTGATGGACCGAATGTGGATCAATGTCACACATTCCCCCAGTCAAAAGATCTGGGCCCAAATCCATCGTTTTTTTGCACTCCACACCACCCTGGGTTAGACAATGGCGATATGCAAATCAGCTCTGACCCTGTTGCCCCATGGGAACAGTCCAGTCCGAACTACAAAAGCCATGTCCTTCCCTGAACGGAATCAAGCATCCGAGGACCGGACCGGTTTCGAGGTAACACCTCTCATCAGCCCGGCTAGCTTGACTCCAAGTGGTGTGGAGTGCCTGGGACCCACGTCTGGGCATCCCCAGCGCACTTAGGGCGGCAATTGCAAAAACAACAAGTGATGGACCGAATGTGGATCAATGTCACACATTCCCCCAGTCAAAAGATCTGGGCCCAAATCCATCGTTTTTTTGCACTCCACACCACCCTGGGTTAGACAATGGCGATATGCAAATCAGCTCTGACCCTGTTGCCCCATGGGAACAGTCCAGTCCGAACTACAAAAGCCATGTCCTTCCCAGAACGGAATCAAGCATCCGAGGACCGGACCGGTTTCGAGGTAACACCTCTCATCAGCCCGGCTAGCTTGACTCCAAGTGGTGTGGAGTGCCTGGGACCCACGTCTGGGCATCCCCAGCGCACTTAGGGCGGCAATTGCAAAAACAACAAGTGATGGACCGAATGTGGACCAATGTCACACATTCCCCCAGTCAAAAGATCTGGGCCCAAATCCATCGTTTTTTTGCACTCCACACCACCCTGGGTTAGACAATGGCGATATGCAAATCAGCTCTGACCCTGTTGCCCCATGGGAACAGTCCAGTCCGAACTACAAAAGCCATGTCCTTCCCAGAACGGAATCAAGCATCCGAGGACCGGACCGGTTTCGAGGTAACACCTCTCATCAGCCCGGCTAGCTTGACTCCAAGTGGTGTGGAGTGCCTGGGACCCACGTCTGGGCATCCCCAGCGCACTTAGGGCGGCAATTGCAAAAACAACAAGTGATGGACCGAATGTGGATCAATGTCACACATTCCCCCAGTCAAAAGATCTGGGCCCAAATCCATCGTTTTTTTGCACTCCACACCACCCTGGGTTAGACAATGGCGATATGCAAATCAGCTCTGACCCTGTTGCCCCATGGGAACAGTCCAGTCCGAACTACAAAAGCCATGTCCTTCCCAGAACGGAATCAAGCATCCGAGGACCGGACCGGTTTCGAGGTAACACCTCTCATCAGCCCGGCTAGCTTGACTCCAAGTGGTGTGGAGTGCCTGGGACCCACGTCTGGGCATCCCCAGCGCACTTAGGGCGGCAATTGCAAAAACAACAAGTGATGGACCGAATGTGGATCAATGTCACACATTCCCCCAGTCAAAAGATCTGGGCCCAAATCCATCGTTTTTTTGCACTCCACACCACCCTGGGTTAGACAATGGCGATATGCAAATCAGCTCTGACCCTGTTGCCCCATGGGAACAGTCCAGTCCGAACTACAAAAGCCATGTCCTTCCCAGAACGGAATCAAGCATCCGAGGACCGGACCGGTTTCGAGGTAACACCTCTCATCAGCCCGGCTAGCTTGACTCCAAGTGGTGTGGAGTGCCTGGGACCCACGTCTGGGCATCCCCAGCGCACTTAGGGCGGCAATTGCAAAAACAACAAGTGATGGACCGAATGTGGATCAATGTCACACATTCCCCCAGTCAAAAGATCTGGGCCCAAATCCATCGTTTTTTTGCACTCCACACCACCCTGGGTTAGACAATGGCGATATGCAAATCAGCTCTGACCCTGTTGCCCCATGGGAACAGTCCAGTCCGAACTACAAAAGCCATGTCCTTCCCAGAACGGAATCAAGCATCCGAGGACCGGACCGGTTTCGAGGTAACACCTCTCATCAGCCCGGCTAGCTTGACTCCAAGTGGTGTGGAGTGCCTGGGACCCACGTCTGGGCATCCCCAGCGCACTTAGGGCGGCAATTGCAAAAACAACAAGTGATGGACCGAATGTGGATCAATGTCACACATTCCCCCAGTCAAAAGATCTGGGCCCAAATCCATCGTTTTTTTGCACTCCACACCACCCTGGGTTAGACAATGGCGATATGCAAATCAGCTCTGACCCTGTTGCCCCATGGGAACAGTCCAGTCCGAACTACAAAAGCCATGTCCTTCCCAGAACGGAATCAAGCATGCAACCCTGGTCTCACTGACTCCGTCAACAAGCTGCTGCTTGCACCATGTCCTGAGGGCACCGCACTGTGCAGCGCTTTACTACACGCTGCAAGGAAGTCACTGATTTCTTCACTGCCCAACCCGAACATCGACTGACTCCATTGCGGCACCGTGACCTGCCAGCACCACAGTGAGCTCTGTCTCACGCTTCAACGCAAGCTCTAGTCTCAGCAACTCCGTCAACAAGCCGCTTCCTGCACCACATGGTGAGGACACCACTGGCTGCAAAGCTCTGCTTCACAACATGACTGCAACATTTGCCCAGACCGACTCGCACTGACATGTTGGTCGCAAAAAGAAAGGTACTGTGTTCGAGTCTGTCGACGCTTTAGCTAGCCTGTATTGATGCGGCCGGCTGGAATTGTTAGACTCTGTCGTACTCAGTATCGCAGTTGCCCCTTGAGGAGCTAATGAGCCAGAGGAACTGTGTTTTATTGATTTACCTGCAATTTAAAGGTTATTTTGCACAAGTACTATTTTGTAAGAGAATGGTATGTTGTATTTTTATCGTATTTGGTCTTTTTGGTTCAGGTAAAAATGTGCTACTTTTCTAAACTGGTGTGGTGTCCATTTGTAGTATTTTCACTGTATTACTGTATGTGTTGACAACTGTTTTACACACTACCTCTGAGATCAGCCTGCCTGCTCGTGCCAAGGTACCAAGGGGAAGAGCAGGGGTTATTTTAGGAGTGTATCCTCCTTACACTGACTAGAATCAAGGGTCCCTATTTGAACAAAGGTACCTACCTCTGCCAACTGGAGACCCCCATTTCTCACAAGAGTATAAGCTTGATGTCTTCACGTGGAGTTTTGGGGCCATTCCTGTCACTGGCAATAGGCCCAATGTAAAGAAATGCTTCTTTTTGCATGTTCACCTCACTTTCAATTGGACTGTTGGACTGATGCTGTTTATTTTCAGACTCTGTACACTGAGATCCTTATGATCAGGCACCACTACAGGTGTCCTGACCCACAAAAAATGTTGAATTTCCTCACACCTATATTATCCATAAAGTCCTAGTATATGGTCCCCCGGGTACCCAGGACCTGTAAGTTAAATTTTACTAGAGGAATACAGCACATATTGTGCCACCTGTAAAGTGACGATGCAAAGCATGTCATCAGTCCTGCCCCTGCTGCCTGGATGTGACTTATTTATTATATTTATTTGAAAGGTTTTATATAGCGCTAGCTCCACACAAGGGTATCAGAGCTCTTTACATCTGCAATGGTGATAAACAAACAAGAAAACAACAATAGCAATAGACTAAACAAATTATACAAATGGTCATACAGAAATAAAAGGAATAATTAAGATTACATATTGAGCAGAGTGCATATAAGATAAAAAGGAAACCAATTGGAAGAACCAGAATGTAGTTATAAATAGTAATTTAACAGTATGCCAACGTGGACTTAGTGGACATAGTAGGGTGAGGGAGGGTATGGTGAGGGGATGGGGAAGGGGGGTTTGGAGGGTGTCAGGAGGGGGATGAGAGAGTGTGAGGGGTAGGCCGGGATTGTCTAAAGAAGGGGTTAGAGTATTCAGAGAGGAGATCATGGATTTTATTACCCCAAAATGTAGAGAGAAGGTGAATTTTAAAGTCTTTGGGGAGGGCATTCCAGATGGTTGGGGCCTTACCAAAGAAGTAGCGGGATTTGAGGCATTTTTTTTTTAGAAGGGGGTTATGAAAAGAAGAGTGTTGGTAATTCTCAGCATTCAGGCACAGCCAGCTTTTTTGACTTTAGTTGTGAGGTAGGTTGGAGTGTTCTGATAGAGGGCTTAGTGATTAATACATGCAATTTTAAAGGAGGATCTGCCTTCGATGGGTAGCCATTTGAGGGTATTGAGGGCTGGGGTGATGTGGTCAAAATATTTACAATTAGTTGTTAGTCTAGCTGTGAGGTTGAGGATGGATTTGATGGGGGCAAGGTGGATTTTGGGAGTACCAGAGAGAAGGGCATTTCCATAATCGATTTTGGAAAAGACGAGAGATTGGATAATTAGTTTGAAGTCTTCAGCTGGGATAAAGGGTTTGATTTTTTTGAGATACCGTAGTGTGAAAAGTGCACTTTTTGCTGAGTTCTTTACATGGGAGTTGAGTGTGAGTTTATTGGTGGAGGTGATGCCGAGTGATTTGACAGATTTGGCCAGGGAAAGAGAGCAGTTTAGGGCATTAAGATCAGGGATCCATGTTTGAATGGGGAGAGGGTTGTTTTTGGGAGAGAAGAGGATGATCTCAGTTTTGTTACGGTTGAGTTTAAGATGGTTGTTATGGAACCAGGTTTGGATCTTAGTTAGTGCAGTGTTAAGTTGCAGGATATCGGCATGGGATTTCATTTTATAGTACAGTTGGGTGTCGTCAATGTACTGGTGATAGTTGATTTTTGCTTGTTTAAGTATAAGGGTAAGGGGTTCCATAAAGAGGTAGAAAAGGGCGGGAGAGAGGATGGATCCTTGAGGGACACCTAGGGAGACAGAAGTTGGTCTAGAGAGGTTGTTTTGAATTTTAATTTGTTGGGTTCCATGTTGGAAGTAGTAGAACCAGTTAATGACAGTGCCATTAATGCCGAAGCGCTCTTTGAGTGCTTTGAGTAAGGTTGGGTGGTAGACTGTGTCAAATGCAGCGGTAAGGTCAAGAAGGATGAGTAGGTAGGTCTCGCCCTTGTCCAGGGCTAAGTGGACATCATCGACTATGTTAAGCAGTGCGGTTTCAATGCTGCAACTTTTGCGGAAGGCAGATTGAAGGGGGTCTAGAAGGTTGAATGTGTCAATGTGTTTGTCCATTTGGTGTAGGGTGCATTTTTCGAGGACTTTGGAGAGGAGGGGGAGGTTGGAGATAGGGCAGAGATTGTTTGGATCATTGGGGTCAGCTTTGGGATTTTGGGGGATGGGAGTGATTTGTCTGAGTTGAAGGGAGATGGGAGCATTCCCTGTTGAGAGGGAGACGTTAATGATGTTTGTCCAGTAGGGGACAATGACGAGTTTGAGGCCTTGGACGAGTGCGGAAGGAAGAGGGTCTTTATGTGTGAGAGGATGGTTTGAGTTTGGCTAGGATGTTGAAGACTTCCTGTTTAGAAAGTTATGCCATGAGGTGTTATTTTTAAGTGGTAGGATAGTGGAAGGGGTTCAGGAGGGATGTACGATAGGAGGAGGATTGAAGGAGACAGGGTGTGTTCAAAGGGAGAGTGGATAGGATGTAGTTTCCAGGGGGTGTTGGGTGGGCGAGGGTTGTGTGTTGAGGAAAGCACGGTCAATTTATGCGATTTTTTCACTGAAAAAGTTGGCAATTTCTTCACATTTGTTAATGGAGGCCATCGGGTTAGGGGGTGCAGGGGAGGTTTTATTTCTAATAATGTTGAACAGTTCTTTAGGTCTGTTTTGGGCACAAGAGAGTTGTAGATGAAAGAATGATGCTTTTTTCCCCAAAAATGTATTATTTGTATGAGGATCTTGTAATTCTGAAAAGGGCAAGATGTAATGGGGAAGGGTGTTGTCTCCATGTTCTTTCAGCCAGCCTCAGTGAGCGTCTTTATTTGTTAAGGTCTAGGGTGAACCATGATTTAGAGGGGACATTTTTTTCAGGGAAAAGTTTTCAGAGGGGCGAGTTGGTCTAAAACCTCGGAGACAGTTTTGTTAAATTCCTCAATGAGTTCATTCGCATTTGAGGAGGGGGGTGAGACTGAGTTGGGATTGGAGTTTATGTTCCAAAGCGCCAGGGGGGTTTTGCCTAAGATTTCTGGTCACATTTGTAGTATTATTTAATTTTTTTAGGGGCGGGTGGGGCTGGAGGGGAAATCGTGAACAGAATGAGATGGTGGTCAGACCAATCGATAGGGATGATGTTGGATAAGGATGTCAAATCAGGGTTGGAGATGATGGCGTCTAGAATAGCTCCTTTGGCGTGGATGAGGGAGTGGCAAAGTTGCTTGAGGTCGCTAATCTCAAGAAGGCTATTGAGAAGGTCGATTGTAGGGTCATCGGGATCATTCCAGGGCAGGTAAGATCTCTTAGGAAGAGATTTTTGGAGTTGGAAAGTAGCGATTTAGTTAGAAGGTGCGATAGTTCTTCGGCAAAGGGATGGGGTTCCCCATGAGGGTGGTAGATGTTATGAAGTCGTATTGGGGGAGCTTTTTATTTTAAGTTCGGCTCCTAAGTATTCAAAGGTTGTGTAGTCAGTGTTATTAATTGGGGAGAGTTGTAGTTCTTCTTTGTAAATGATTGCTAGACCTTCCCCTATTTTCTCAGGTCTGTCTTTTCTGGGAATAGAGTAGCCAGGAGGGGCCAGAAGGTCTAGGATGGGTGTAGAGTGGTCTTTGAGCCAGGTTTCAGTGAGGAAGGCGATGTCAGCATCCTTGTTAAGAATGGTTTCTGAGATTTCAGTCGCATGTCGGACAGCCAAGCGGCAGTTCACAAGGTAAGGGGTTTAGGGTTGGTGGAAGAGATGGTGAGTTGAGGGGGGGTCTTGGAGAGCTTGGAGCCTCAGGGATTCTGCTGGTTCCCAAGATAACAGGAATATTAGAGTGAGGGGGGTATTTAGGAGGGGGATTGTTAAGGTAGGCGGAGAGGTCGGGCGGAGTAGGTATTTAAGGTTCAAACGGGTCTGTGGGAATGGGTGAGGAGAGGCGTTGTTACCCAATGTTTGGGATATGGGTGTTTTTGAGGTCTAGAACATGGGGCGGAGGGCCAAGAGGGGCTGGCTATGGGTTTGAAGGATTTGAACGAATTTAAATCTTTTCTGAGTAGGGTAAGTTCAGTAGCCAGGGTAAATGTGTAAATGTATTTGAGCTTGTAAAGCGCACTGCTACCCGTAGGTTTCCTGGCGCTCTATAACGCTGGGGAACCGGTCCTTGCTTTCTCTGTGAGATGGTCCCTATTGGGCACCCCCAAGGTGAAGCCAGGCATCCCCGGCGTTGATGGGGCCTTTTTTGGAGATTAAGCAAAGCTATTGCCCAGAGTTGCTGAGTGGGACCCATGGTTAGAGTGGCGCCGAAGGTGAGATTTATCGAGCCCGCTGACATTGGCCCAACACCCTGCCGCGTCGGGAATTGAACCCTGGTCCCGGGCCGACCTCTGCTTCTGGGTATCCCGCATCTAACCAGTGAGCCACACTACTCCACCGGAGGGTAGAGAGATTGTAGTCCAAGTTACAAATAGTCTGACTGAGATTGGAGGGGAGGGATTTGGAAGTGGCTGTGATGGAGGAGGGGTTATGGACAGAGTGGCTAGGGAGAGAGGGTTGGCAGCTTGGAGTGGGTGGTTCATCAGGGGGGATTTTGTAGGTGGATACATGTTTTTAGGAGGATTAGGAAAGGCAGTGGGAAGGCAAGGGTATTACGGCCGGTGTTGGGAGGGAGGGCTGGGCGTGATGTGTGATGGTCTGGTGGGGGTTGGGAGGAAAAGGGGAAGAGGTGGGGGAGAATATGAGGGGCAAGAGGGGATGTGGTAACAACATAATGGGTGGAAGTGTAGTTTGTCTAGGAAGGGGTAGGGATATGAGGGGTAATGGTCGTAAAGGGACTGTTCAGAGGGGTAGGAGTGGTACTAGGGAGGTGGTAGGGTGCTGGAGTTGGACGGTCAATAGGGGACATGAGGTTTGGAGTAGTGTATTAGAGGAGTGGGGGGGTGGTTCCAGAGAGTTGGGTTGAATAGGAGTTAAGGAGAGGAATGAGTCATTACGGGTAGGATTGACATTTTAAAACTTCTAAGATGAGATTTCCCTTGCTAGAGCTACTTATAGGTCAGCCATTAGGGAAAGGAAACAAAGCCTAAAAGAAGAGGCATGGGGGCAAATTATGCATACTTGAATTGCAGGTGATTTCACTGGTTTCTGGGAGTTGGTTAAGAGAAAAAAGCTATACCTCGATGTCCCTGAGGATATAGGCACACATATATCCCCAGAGCAGTGGTTGACTCATTTTTACTGCAATCTAGTCCATGGGATTAAGCAACCCACTATATTGTGGTGAGTTAATACCTAAGTTCCCCATAGACACTAGGTTTGAAATGGAGGAGGTCAGTGAAGATATATGGAATATTTCTGGTAACAAGGCCCCTATGTACTTACATAAGATGAATACTCCTGTTTGGGCCCCACTAATCACCAATGTTCCCAATGCAGCTGCTCTAAAAGGTATTCCCAAGGAATGGAAAGTTGCCATAATAGTGCCTGAGTTTGAAAAACGAATTCATTAGGACCCTACTTTCTACAGGACTATTTCTTTACTAAACTCAATTATCCAAGTGGCAGGTAGAATTATATTGAATTGCCTAGAAGACTAGGCACAGATTATTAACCTCCTTAGTCCTGTCCAGTATAGGTTCAGGGAGGGTAGGGTCACAATGGAACAATGCCTACACCTCAACCTGTTGAATGAGAAATATGTGGTGGAGAATCAAAGTACTATTTACTGAGGGCCTTACCGTCAGTCCAAATAAGGAGAGCTCAGAAGTCTGACTGCCCAGCCGCACCTCGTACAGGTAGGAGCGGTAGGGCGGTGGGGCTGGGTGGGTGGGATTTTGACAGACGCCACGAAGGAAAAATAATAATTTATCCAATTTCCCCTCGTAGTCGTATGTCTGAATAGCCCCCATCAGGCCGCACCACCCTACCGCTCGTGCCTGCAGGATCCGCGGCTGTGACTGCCGCATTACGAGTTGGGTGGATTGCATTTCCAAAGATTGAAATTGAACTGCAGAGACTGCTAGCAGACCACTGGGTTCGCAGATGAGGAAAGGCAGCCACCCTAGGGCAGTACAAGGGAGCTGCAACACCATCCGCATTACGAGTTGCATTTAAATGTGCTGACCACGACAGTCTGACCACTGCTTTCTAGGTAGCTGAAATGAAAGATTCATTTCTTGTTCTTCCAGGGAGAGTCTGACGTGGATCCCTTTTTTCAGGTCTCACTTACATCAGGATATTCACCCCAAGGATTACGACCCTATTTGTGATGAACTACAGGTAAAACCCTTTGGTGCCATATACCCATTGCCAGGACTGCCCACACAAGGGCGGGACCCAGGCAATGGGTAGATAGTATTTTTCCACATGTATCTTGCCAATTGTATACATTCAACACATATGCACTCAAAATGCACCACATGCATCGATACGAAAAGAAAAGCGATAACCACAGCCATAAGTCCACCGTAGCCACACCACAGTCCCTGCGGTCAACTCGTAAAATGGTGCACATGCAGTCTTTCGGTGGTTAGATTGCCAAACTCCTAGTAAAGCCCTTAGCGTATATGGACCTAAGTAGTGCTTTTGACTGAGTGAATTGGTCTAAGATGTGGATCTTATTAGCTGACTCAGGATTGCTCCAAACCCTGTTGGATATTTTACCTGCATTGCACACTGATATAGCTGCTGCCGTTAGGTATGGACAAGATGGGGAGTGTACACAATGCATGAATCTACCTCAAGGGATTAGGCAGGGGTGGCACCCCTCCTATTTTTGATGTACTTTACGGGACTGAACCAATTTTTGATATCTTATGAGCAAGACATGCCGGAGGTTAACACTGCTTTTGTAACGTCTCTGCTATATGCTAATGATGTGGTTTTGATATGACACCCCGAATGGCCTTAGGGGTTTGGTGGGTCTATTTGAGGATGATATCGATCTAGACACCAATATCTCTAAAACACTGCAAATGATCTGTGGGAGGCAGTCTTCTAAAATAAGGCCCCTTGACCATTAAAGGCAAAGTTATCTCCTGGGTTAGTTTCTTCTATATTTGGGTGTCACTTTTGAACATCGTAATAATTGGAACCCCTGTTTGGCTGTTAGATGTCAGTGCTTTAACCATGCATGTGTAACCCTTTCAACTTTTCGGCATCAATTAGAAGTAAACCTATAATTCCTCTGCTCAAACTCTTTAGGATGAAATGCTTGCTGGTATTGACCTACGGTGCTGCTATATGGGGATACCAGAATAGTTTGTAAGTGCAGCAGAAAGAGAACCGGCTACGTAGGAAACTCCTTGGGGTCAGTCCAGCTAGCCCAAGTTCTTTTATCCATGATGAGTTGGGATTGGGGTATGTACAGGCCTATGTAAAATTAGCCACACTCCTTTTCTGTGCATCAATAGCGAAGTATTTCAGTACTTTCTAAACTGTGATTTTGGGCAGAAAACCTGGTGGCCACTTTACATTAAAAACTTGTGTTGGGTCATCCAGAGCTGTATTATTCTCCCCAGCCTATTGTTAAAAGTGATAGGAAGAAGATGAAGGAGCTGTTAAACCTGTGGAGAGAGACCCCTAGTACTGAAATCTTCTCCCGACTTGTACCGAGCACAGAAGAGTGAATTTCAAGGGTTATTTGACTAGACACTTGTTCAGTTCCAGGGGCACACAATCTGCAAGAAGCCAAAATCTCTGATGAGCCAAGATGATCAGTTTTAATTGGGTTTTCCGTTGATCCTGCTGGTGGCCTCTGGGGCCTTGAGTCTTAAACTAGGCCTTGGTGGTAAATTGTGTTCCGCTTGCGGAATTTGGGTAATTTTGTGTTCCACGGAGAATGCAGAATTGCCAAAAATTCTGCGATCCGTGACTTCGCAGAATTTTTTGCTTGTTTGCGCTTTCAAAATGCATGTTTGTGAGATATTTCCACCTGAGCACGCAACGGGCAGAACAAACAATTCTGCGTGTTCGCGGAGCTCTGCGTGTGCTCGCAGAGATTTTTACAGTTTTGCTGAGCTTTGCGGAGCACGACTATACAAATTCCGCCCAACCCTATCTTAAACCCCATGTGGTGCCCAGCAGGACATGGACACTAGGCTGGTGCTAGTGTACATGCATTTCCCCTTTGTTATTGCAAGACTGGGCATTTAGAAACTTTTTTGGAACCTTTCTACAAAAAAACAAGGGGTTATCACCAGATCCCCACCAAGCCAGAGCCACCAATATCAATATGCAGGTTGGACTCAAATTACTTGTTTGATGCAATACAGAAAAATGTGTAAGTCCGAACATAGAGGACTTCACTGGTACTAACGTCAAGCAGCACTCCAACAATGACAATGCCTTCCTGTGGCCCAACATCATACTTCCCCCACTCATAGTTTTGCCACCTTTAATGATGTGAGCCCTGACCTTTCCTCTAGAGCTGGGCTTCCCTCTGAGAGCATGCCCCTCAACCACCTGCCATCAACAAGCCTCCTTCAGATGTAAACTACAGTGTGACCTGCAGACAACTGCATCAATGAGGACATTTCTCCAGAAAAACAAAGAAGTCCGAAAGTAAATTTTCCACTAGGAAGAACCTGGTCCTTGCATTCAACCTGCAACCCATCACAGTCTGCCTTAACTTTTGACTTTGACCTACTTTAAAGTGACCAGATACCCATGGTTAATGTTTTGAACTTTTTAGTGCTAGAGTTATTTACAACTTCCAAAACTCATATCTCTGTTTCCCTACATCCGATTTTAGTTATTTTAATGTTTCACTAATTTTCAGAAAGAGGAAGTGGGATTTTTATTGTATTGTTTTTTGCTTTTTAATTGTTTTGTATTGATAAAAGCTTTACATATTTCTCCTAAGTTAAGCTTGCCTGCTATGTGCTGCAACTACCAAGGGTTGAACTCAGGTTTAAACTATTGAGACCTAAATGGACTTAGTAAAGAATAGTGCCACTATTACTTGAAGAGGACTACTATCCACTTCAGGTAATAATCTACTTTCTCACACCCACCCATTCAAGTGGGGTATTGCTTTTGATTGAATTAAGTTTTGGAATCCTGGTCGATCCCAGGAAATTCTTGAAATTTTTCTCAGAGAAATGTGAGGATTTTTTTTTAATTTTATCCAAAGTTTGAGATTTCCAGGGAATTCTTGGTAACAAAGTGTAGTGGATCCATACAAGTCACACCCCTGGGTTTCTAGTTTTCATAAAAGTTGGATTTTGGTAGGTTTGTCTCAGTAGTGTTAAAGGCCATAATCAAATACAGCAACTACCCTCAGCACCAGAAAAGGTCAATTTTTGAAGGTCAAAACACTAGGTCTCCATATGGCAATTTGGAGCCTTGTCTGTAGCGGGCAATAAGCTCCCTCATGGAAGTGAGAACTGTGTTTAATTGGAAGAAGTATGGGGATGCTAATTGGTGTGAATTTCGTGGATCCTCACTGGTTTGAGAATTTTCTCTCATACAATTATTAAGAAAATATGTTATTATTGTAGCAAAAGTGTGAGATTTGCACGGCATTCTGGGTAAGAATACGCAGTGGGATCCAGTGGGCCTACTTTTAAAAAATGTCTAGGTTTGTTAGATTTTCCTGGGTGGTGGCCCAGCCTGGAACCAAATGCCAAAGCTGTCCACATCACCGCAAAAGGTTAATTTGCGGGGCAAAAACCTGATGTCTCCATGTTGCATTTCTGGGTATTTTGTGTCATAGATTATGGGTCATGGGTTATAGACCCATTCATACAAGTGAAATACTTTAACACACTTACATTTAAAGAATGGCAGAATTGCAGAAAAGTTGAATGTTTGATATCATCAATTGAAGTTCTCTCTATTTTTGGCTTCGAAATGTTAGCCAGTGGTCAAGAAAGAACAAGGATATTATGGGTAACTCCACATTGAGAGTTGTACAAATAGCAAAAATTCCCAAACTAAGTATTTGGCCACTTTATAAAAAATGTTTCCTAAATGCACATATTAAATTAATTATACTTTAACATATAAATTATTGCGTAGTCTGTACACAATGAAATATCATCATAAGCTGAAGCTCGGTTGTTCACTCGGGGATTGGACAATCAACAAACACTATACAGTCCTCTGACCAGAGGTATGTGACGGACATAACGGTTTATTAACTTTGCTAATCAGCAATTGGTACGAAAAACTTACAGATGAAAACAATGTCACCTATTTTTATTTGTTCATATTGTTTTACATTTTTATTTTTTAAGGATAGGTCTCTTTGGGGAAATATGAGTGATCTACACAATTTACCCCTTGCTGAATTTGTAACTTAGTCTACTTTTCTGAAATGTATAGTTTTCTGGGTTCTGCTGTGGGTATTGCCTGCTTCAGACAGCTCTTTTATACGAGCTTCGGGGGAACAGCCTACCTTCTGAGAACTACCACTTACTGTCCCTTGCTTCGCCCCACAACTTCTAATGATGTAAATGAGCAGTGTTCGTGAAGACACAAGTTTTGTGCTTTCATGTACACGATGAGTGAAGAGGTCAGCCCTCTAGGCCTGATCTCCATTCTCCTGATAACAGGAGGATGGATGAGGAGAGAGCAGGCTGAGGGAACTGAGAGATGATCCTTTTACAGAATGCTGTTTAAAATCATTGCACTCTGTTGGTGAATGCCGGGATTGTGCAGCCTGAGGGTCACAATTCAACTAAGAACCACTCACACAGATACAATTCAGTTTATTAGGTGAAAGCAAACATATTGTACATGCCTTAGGCAGCACAGCATATCTCCTAATATGTGGCTGTCAGGGGACACATCCTTGCATTCTTGAAGTCAATGAGGAGCCACACAGAGCAGCAGGGGCGGCATCCATAGCACTGCCTCAACTTCTTATAGGGCTGTGCTTCTAGTACTGTCAAGAAGCTGAGGTAGGGAATGAGGTGAGTGTTCGCATTTTTAATCTTGGCCCTACTGCTCTCGCTTAATCCTCATTGGAATCATAAATTATTGATTGCAGTGTCCAGTGCTGGAATCCTGCTCTGCTTCTGTCATGCAGCCTCCAAGATGCCAGCAATGGAAGCAAAGCAAATAAAACTGTACTTTTTCTGTGCACATCTGAGCGTGTGTTCGTGAGTGATTGAGAGTGAAAGAGTATGAGTGAGAGTAAGTGTGTGTAAGTGTGTTAAAGAGTATTAATGAAAGTAAAAGTGAGTGGGAATCAGTGTTAGCGAGAGACTATGAATACATTAAAGTGAGTGTGATGCGAGGTTGGGAGTGAAGGAGTAATATAGAATTAGATGTAATGAGTGATAGAGCATATGAGAGGAAGTGGGGATGAGTCAGGGGTGTACCTATCAATGGTGAAACAGGAGCAGTTCTACCAGAGACCAGGGTCCTGGGGGGTCTACTGAAAACAGAGTGCCTATACATCAGGTGTTATGAGTGAGAGACAGTGAATGTGAAAGAGTGTGGAAATCTGTTTGTGAGAGAGAGTGAGAACCGGAGAGTGTAAGTAGTTTAGTATGTTTATGTAAGACTAAATGTGAGTTAGTATGAGTGAGAGTGAGAGTGACTGAGATAATGCGAGTAAGATTCTGTTAGTGTGTTTTATGTCTGTGAGTCTGTCTTTGATGATGGCATACTCAAGATAATTCTAGGCTTATGAGTGCACCAATGGTAGTACAATGCTTTCACTCACTGAGTCATTCAGACATCCATTAAGCCATCTAAAGGTATCTCTTACCATACAAAATAGTTTATGGAACACCATAAATCATTTGATATACATTATCTTAATACTCTGGACCAGCAGTGGTTAACCTGTGGATCAAACACTCCTCGGGGTCAGAGATGATTAATCAGGGTGTCTGCAACTGTTTAGTAAATTTAGTAACATTAGCCGATTAAGAATGTACATGGGCCCGATTCACAGAATGAACTTGAGACTAAATCCTAAATTTACTACTATTTGGTATTCACAGAATGCACTTACTACTTTTGGCATTCACAGAATGAACTTACTACTTTTGGTATTCACAGATTGAATTTACTACTTTCGGTATTCACAGAATAGACTTACGACTACTAACTTTATGACCGCCGCCCGGCCGTAATTTCCGCTGCCGGACAGGAATTTACAGCTTTCCGGTGGGATTTACGATTCCGGCCTGCTATTTACGGCCCGGCGCAGTAATTTCCGACTCCGGCCCGTAATTTACGATTTCGGGCCGGAAGATACGAATTTTGGCAGTTGGTCATGTTAGCCAAGGGTAAACACCTGTCTACCATCCCCCACCATGGATCAGCCGACACACTGCAGCCAATCCCAGCCCTGCAACATGCATAAAAGTAGGATGTCACTGAATGTGTTTGTAGCACTGCCCCTTGCCATGCGGCAAAACTACTTGAGGAGGAGGAGAAGGAGAACAGAGACGATCTTCAGGCAGAGGGTCAACCTATTTGGAATGACCAGCCAAGATGTAAGGGCCAGGTACCGTTTCCCTCCTGAAGTCATCTTGGATATGGTATGTGAGTGGGAGCAGGAACTTGACTCTGTGACCTGCTGCTCACATGCAATACCAGAATTATCTCAAGATCCTTTCTGCTCTCCACTTTTTTGCCACTGGGTCTTTCCAAAAGGTCTCCAGTGACCATGTGGGTAATTCCCAGGTGAGCCAGTTGCGGTGCCTGCATCAGGTACTGAGATGCATCACTGCTACATCCGCCAACCACATACAAATGCCACATACAGTGGCCATGAGACAAAGGGCAGCAAGAGATTTTTATCTCCTTGCACAATTCCCACGTGTGCTGTGTGCAATTGACTGCACCCATGTGGCCCTTCAGCCACCCCGCCACATTACACACATCTTTTGCAACAGACACAGATGATATTCCATCAATGTGCAAGCTGTCTGTGATGCCAGTGGGAGGCTCATCAATGTGCATGCAGTGTTCCCAGGCAGAACTCATGACAGCTTTATATTCCACATTTCACCTCTTGCCCTGTGTATGGCTGCTGGAGAATTTGGCAACATGTGGCTACTGGGTAAGTACCCTGCACTAAAAATTAGTGATATGTGTCATTGAAATGGCTGAATGCCCCCCAATAACAATCATTGTACAATAAGATTCATGGCCCACAGACACTGCATGTATGAACTTATAGATCATGTTCTGGGCAAGTCAAAGAGGGAAATGTTAACAACTGCCCTTTCTTCCCTCCTCAGGTGATACTGGGTATGCACTCTCCCCACATCTACTCACCCCTTACAGGCGTGAAAACACTGTACCTCAGCATAGGTACAATAGGGCACACATACGGACTTGAGCCATCATAGAGCACACTTTTGGTCTCTTGAAGTCGCGATTCAGATGTCCCAACCGTACAGGGGATGTGCTGCTGTACTCCCCAGAAGTCGTGTGCAAGATTATATTAGCCTGTTGTGTTTTGCACAACATTGCTTTAACGCATGGCTTACACATGCCTCTGGAACCTCATCTAGCTCTCATTCTGGGAAACCGGGCCATTGCACAGGACCGACGGCAAGGTAAGCAAGTCAGTGATCAGCTCGTTGCCACGTTTTTCACATGAGCATGAGCAACCTGTAGTGTCATGGACAAAATGTGGTTTGCTGTCTGTTGTCAATGATGAAACTCAGATAGACACAAATGTGTCAATAGATTCCACCCTGAGACGACTTTGCAAGCCACACTAACCGCATGTAAATCACAGCTGCTGACAGTAGTCAAAAGGTGGAGCGTGCCTCGGGTAATGTGCTCTTGTCAAAGATCAGTGTAGTGGACGTCCCTAAAAACAACGATTCACGCTGATGACAAACAATACATGTCTTGAGAGACATACCTGGACCTCATGAGGATGGGTCACCTAATCACAAAAGGTCATAACCCTTGCATTCTCAGGCATGTGACCTCAACAGATTTGACTCCCCCACAAATGATGGGCCCAGAATGTGAACGATTATGTCATGGGAGTATCTGGCACCATGGAGCAGATTTACAATAACTGGTGCATCCCTGCATATTAGCAGGGATGCCCCAGTTATTGTGCGTCACGGCAGATACCCCTTACGCCATCATGAATGCGCCGCATTTACAATGCGGCGCACCATGGGGCAAGAATAGACAGATGCGTGACGCATCTGCTGCCATAAAGGTGAAGCACTGCTGGATTTGCGTCGCAAGTGCAACGCAGCTCCAGTAAGGCTTGCGGTGACCCTATGCCTAACATGCTGCGTCAATCCTTATGCCTGCGTTAAGCAGGCGCAGGATTTTGACACTGCATGGCCATTAAAGTGAATGTGTGAAATTTTGTAGATTTCACTCAGCCACTTTTAGGAGGCATTCTTGTGCCGGAACGCCCCCCCACCAGCGCTGGAACGCCCAACTGTGGCACAGGCCTCTACAAAGTGACACATCTCCCAGATGCGTCACGTTGAAAATATCCCACAGCATGGCAGTGGCTTTGCGCTGCCACTGCGTCACAAAAGTGACACAACTGTGGCGCAAATGTGGCATATGGGGCTTGTAAATCTGCCCCCATGTGTCTGTGATATATCCACACTGCTCCACACCAATGTTACATAACACATAACACAACTCTGATAATGAACACTCAATATGGACTACATGTCCCATAATTCAAAGTAGGAGAAAATGAACTGTGGTTGGATGTTGTGTCAGCCCCCCCCCCACCCCCCTCTCTGTGCAGAAATGTCATGGAATGGTCTGTTCCCCCTTTTGTTACATATTCATGATTCACACCTGCACTGTCATTTCAGTCTTTTCAACAACAGAACAGCAGGAAGGCAGTGGATTGGATTACTGATTGTGGATGGATCAGGATGAATACAAAATGGCTGCCAACTACTTCCTGTGATGTATTTCCTGGCTCCCACTACCTGTATAACATTTCCTGTATGAAATAATGTGTTCCGGGTCATTTTCGGAGGTTATGACCCAAAAACGTAATTTTCGGTTTTGCGGCGTAATGCGCGTGCGCGTAAACGATGCTACGGAACCGGAAACTATGTTTTCGGGCAGCAAAATCCGAAAATAAACTGGAACACATTGTTTCATACAGGCAATGTTATACAGGAAGTGGGAGACAGGAAATACATAACAGGAAGTAGTTGGCAGCCATTTTGTGTTCATTTTGAGTCATCCTCTATCACTGATCAGATCCTCAGGCATCCTGCTGCTCTCATCAAACTTATTTCTCCAAAATGACTGAGGAGTTTGAGGAGAGAGCACCCCCTTTGTCAGAAAAGGAATTAAACATCTTGGTGGAGGGGGTGCTGGAGACATTTCTCCAGCTATATGGGGACCCTGAGAACCAGCTGAGCACTGCAGCCCGGGGCAGGCTATGGGCCAACATCGCCGAACGCTGCAGTACAGTGGGAGTGTACACCTGGAGTGCTAGGGGGTGCCGCAAGCGCTGGGAAAAACTAAAGTGCTGGTCCCACCACAAGGCCACGGAGCTGGTGGGCCTGTCCTTCCAGCACCATGTGCATTGTCCTCGACTCTCCCCACTGTACAGGAGAGTCCTGCGAGCAGCTTGTCCGACCCTCCATGCTCAACTGGAGGACCATGAGCAGCAGGGACCTAGTAAGTACATCATATGCAATATGTGTCTGGGAGTATGATGTGAGTAAAACAGTGCTGTACCATGGTGTGTCCCATGCCTCCATCCACCAATCCCATTTACATGCAGCAATCACCAAGATTAAAAAGGCACACTGTGGCATATGCACTGTGCAGGGCAGAGTGCATTTTGGGAGTTGTAGTTTCCTCATGACAACTGGGTAAATGAGCCACACTTGTGTATTCATATTTAATTCTGCTCTGCCAGCACCACTACCATTGAACCAAGGAAATCATAACTGATGTGTGCATTGGATGAGCAATGGTACAGAGACTGTCCAGTGTGGGGCAGATTTACAAGGCCCCTGCACCTCTTTTACACCACCGTTGGCTCACTTTTGTGAAGCATTGGCTGAGCAAACCAAGCGGCATTGCTGCTGGGTAATTACAACCTGATGCATCTGGGAGATGTGCCACGTTGTACAGCCCTGCACCAAATTTAGGCATTGTGGCACTGGGGGGGGGGGGCGTTCCGGTACAGGAACACCTCATAAAAGTGGCTGAGTGAAATCCACAAGATTACACTCAGTCACTTTTAGGGCAATGCTGCGTCATAACCCTGCCCCTGCTGGAAGCAGGCGTAAGGATTGATGCAGCATGTTGGAGATCGGGCACCCCTGAGCCTTGCTGGAGCAGCGTTGCACTTGCAGATGGGCAGATGCGTCGCAACTCTTCTGGCACATCTCTGCTGATGACGGAAGGGGTGATACCTAAAACTGGTTCCAGAATGCTTGTGTCCAGTCCAGGGAGGATCTAGCCTGGCAGTACGGGCAGGACTATTCCCATAAGGAGCTGTGTCAACATTAATTTGCATAAGGCTGGGTCCAAAGTGGGGGGCATAGTGGGCAAAATAACAACGGATTAAACCCAGATCTCTTAATTGGGGATGAGTGGTTGAAAAGTTTCAGCACTGTCCATCATTTTGTTATGTTTCCTGTGTTTGGCCTAATTGGGCAAGGGTATGCCCAGATGTGGGTCCCTTGCTCGCTGTGCCACTGGATTCAAGCTACCTGGCTGATGAGGGGTCATATCTGGAAACGGGTCCCAGGATGCTTGATTCCGGTCCACGGAGGACTTGGTCTGGCAGTTCGGGCAGGACTGTTCCCATGCGGAGCAGGGTCAAGTCTGATTTGCATATGTCTGGGTCCAAACCTGGGGTGGCATAGGGAGCAAAAGAACGATGGATTAAACCCATATCTCTTGACTGGGGGTGGGTGGTTGAAAAGTTTCAGCACTCATTCCATTATTTTGTTGTGTTTGCTAACTCCTAACCAGAGCCTGAGGCCCACATGCATCAAGCATTTTTGTAGTCGCAAACGGTGCGATTACTTAAAATCGGCCGTTTGCGAATGCCAAAGTGCTTTTTGGGATGCATGAAGCAATTTTAGAATTCGTAACATTGTTGCGAGTTCTAAAATTGCGGGTGCTTTTAAGAAGTCGCAGATGTGCGACTTCCTAAAAGCAATGCATCATTACTTTGACAAGTGGAAATTCGCAATTAGGGTTCCAAATTTACCGAGTGGTTGAACCACTCGGTAAATTTGGAAAAAGTGTTTAAAATGTTTTTTTTTCAACATTCATGTTTCACACACACATGTCCTTAGGACATGTGTGTGTGAAACATGATGCGAAAAATACATTTCAGGGGTGCATGGGGGGGTCCTTTGGACCCCCCCCCTGCACCCATGAAATTTTCCAAGTGCCACTCGCTATTCCCATTGACTCCTATGGGCCTTTTGGCCCATAGGAATCAATGGGAATTGCGAAAATTAACTTAAGAATTCGGTATTCATTTGGGATTCGGTAAAAATTGCGATTTTTACCGAATCACAAATGAATACCGGAAATAATGATGCATAGCATTTTGCACTTCTTAATTTGCGATTCCTTATTTTTCGCAAATTAGGAAGTGCAAAATGTCACAATGATGCATGTGGGCCTGAATGTTTCTTTGGGCTTCCCAAAGGTGCCAGGAATATCACGTGTCAAATTAATGTAGATATGTGAAAATATTAATAATGGTTCGATTTAAAAGACCAAACTTTCAAAGTCCACACTTTTCAAAGATAAATCATTTATAAAGTCCATGCACATTTTATACATTGCTTTTTTTGGTGATATGTGATCCATATTAACAGTAAATATCACGAATAAAGCATGTTAGAGTGTTTCCACAAAACAAGTAATAATTAATTTCTGTACTATGGGATTTACAGGAGCATAGGTTATTTGAGAAGAAGCACCTGGGGGTCTCATACTTACTGAATATTATATCATAATCCGCTATCTTTTAAATCTCAAGTGCCAATATTAATCAAAATTCATTACTAGAACTCACAGTAAGTCTGCTTATTACATGCAGAGCCATGCTCCTGGAGTCTCAGATTTGCTTTCTATTAATACATCTCTTTAATAAACACACATACTATAAAGAAAGCCAGTAAACAGAGGGAAGTGTTGATATATGAGAAATCAAATTAATTAACACCATGAAATGATAATCCTTTAATCGCCAAATCCCGCTGGAGTTTTTTTCACTTATTAAAGAATATGCATTGATTTCCATCCATGCCAGATGTTAGATCCATATGGCAAAGAGACAGCATTCGTTTTAAAATTAAAATATTAACAAGAAGACATTTGGAGTGACAGACGTCCTGTTGTTTTACAACGTGCATTCATTGGCTCTAAAGTCTTAAGCTTTTTGTGTTTGGGGTGCATTAGCAGGAGAGCGGACCGGTAATCAGTCGGGAAGCTCAGATGAACGAGTGCCGCTGTCATGCCTTGCGAGCAACTGGACACGAGCTCTGATACTGTCGGGGCCGATCAGTTCCATCTGTCGGAGATCGAAATATGCATTACTACCAAAGCGGGTAAAAGTACCACCCGTTTTTTTAAAGCACCTAAAAATGGCGGAACCTCCAATTAAACATACATGATTATTTTTACTTGTTTAATTGTGTCAAAAGGCGACTAGGACGTGTTCATATCATCAGATTCACTCACGTTCCTGTAAGTGTTGGGCTGCAGTGCGGATTACAACATAACTAAAACTCTGGCCCACACAGCACAGTGCCTTTCGAAGACAAGTCTACAGCTTATTTTGGTCCTTGCTTTAACATGGCATGGTTCAATACAAAGTTATGAAATTCTTTGTGTCATAGGTAGACGGCAATGGAGGTTAAAATACGCACCTTGGTGCTTATTTACAAGCCCCTTACGCCACCTTTGCATCACTTTCCCCATGTTAAAAGTGACGCAAAAGTGGCGCAAGGGCTTGTAAATCTGCCCCTTTATGTATGGCGTTTCTCTTCTTCGTAGCATATTCATCATTGAGTTGCGTCGCCCTTGCACCACGCATGGGAGGGCACAAGGACGACGCAACTACTAAGTCAGATTTATCAAGCCACATAAGGCCACCTAGTGTAGCCCTGCATGGCGTGATAAACCTGGTGTAACACAAGGCAGCGCAGATCGCTCATTGTCTTGCGTTACTCTGGCCCAGAAAGGCATTCTATTGTGGAGCGTGGGTATTCCCACACATCCCCCATGGATTTTGGTGCATTCCCAGATTTACCACAGCACATACAATGAGGAAAAGGCCTCTTTGTATTGTTTTTGAGCAGGAAGATGTACCTTTCTGCACACAAACAATCCTGCTTACAGGGCAGGCACCCGTACACGATGGTTCAAGGGTGCCTGCTTTGGAACTGAGCAGCCAAAAGTGGGCTAGAACAAGGAAAGGACAGGGAGGCGTTGTATGATGTTAAATATACTTGAACGAAGATGGTGTCGTAATTATGATAGTAGGGAACTATATAAAACGGCTAGGAGACAATATCACGCCCTAATTAAATGCGCAAAGGCTGACTTTTACACAGCTGCCATTGAAGCCACTAAAAACAAGCAGAAGGAGATTTTTAGAATTGTAAACATTTTTAGGAATCCCAAAATATTGACAGAGGAAATTCCACCATCTCAGATGTTGTGTAATTCTATAGCCGATTACTTTGAACATAAGGTCCAGGATCTTATCAAAGATTTTCCTTCCTTTGAGCCATCTGTCTCTGACGAGGCCACCACAGTAGACACAAATATGGCTAGTATGAGGACTTTTCTTCCAATCAGTCTGGAGGAATCCTACCAGGCTACATCAATCAAATCAGGATCTCCTTTTGATCCTTGCCCTCCGGTGCTGCTGCAAGCTATGGTAGATACGGTAAATCCCATCATAAATAGTATCATCAACTCTTCACTCCGCTCTGCGCAGATTCTATCAGAGTGGAAACTCGCAGCGGTAAAACCTGTTCAGAAGAAGCAATTATCAGATCCTACTACCCTGTCTAATCCACGGTCCATATCACTCCTCCCAGTACTCTGTAAACTAGCAGAAACATTTGTGAATAGGCAGCTTACTGCGTTTCTGGAAGATAATAATAAATTACATACTAATCAGGCAGGCTTTAGAGCCCAGCATTCTACAGAATCTGCCCTTTTGTTCACGATCGAAACTCTACGGGCTGCTATGGATCAGGGCAAGAAGCCTGTCCTGATCCTTTTAGATTTATCTGCGACCTTTGATATGGTCTCTCATGCTATCCTTTTAGATCGTTTGACAACATCTGGCATTGGCGGAACCGTATTGAAGTGGCTTAATAATTTTCTGTCTCATAGACGTCAAGTAACCACTCTACGACAATTTTGCTCAGGGGAAAAAGTGTTTATGACAGGGGTTCCACAGGGCTTCAGCCTGAATCCAACACTTTTTAATCTTTACAGCTACCTTTGCGTGGATGAGAAATATTCACCAGAAATGCAATTCAGATAAAACAGAGATTTTGCCATTTAAACTCCATAATCTGAGCCCCCCCCTAACACAATTAGTGCGGCTAATAATTTAGGGATCAAGTTTGATGATACCCTATCATTCAAGCAACAGGCATTGGAGGTGGCAGGCACCTGCTTTAACATCATAAAGGTCCTGAGAACATTTTTCGATCTTATTCCACTAGCAGCAAGACGTACGGTGGTGGTGGCTTTAATAACATCAAGACTGGACTATTGTAATAGCTTGTATGCAAGATCGAATAAAGCGGTCCTTCACATACTACAGATGGTCCAGCATGCTGCCCCCCCCCCCCCTTGGTGCTTAGATGGCCTAGGAAGTCCTCTGCCTCGGCTGCGCTGAATGCCCTCCACTGGCTTCCCATCCATAAACCCATTTTTTTAAAAGTTTTAATTATCACTTTCAGGGCCTTTTATTCTCAAGGCCCGAAATATCTTTTGAAAGGCTTTACCCATTACTGTCCATCACGAAGCCTTAGATCCTCCACGGCTAACCTACTGACTATCCCTAAATTTAGGCTTGCTACCAAGGGAGGAAAATCCCTGGCAGTGATTGGCTCTATGGCTTGGAATAAACTTCCCTCTCATCTTCGCCAGATCTCTTCTGAAATGTGCTTCAGGAAATCTCTTAAGACCTGGATTTACAGTCTTACTGATACAGTATGCAAAGCGCTGGTATGAGTGTTGGCGCCCATGGACAGTACAGTTGCGTGTAATTTTTAACATCACTTTGATCCAAAGCGCCAAGATGCTCCCTGGAGTGATAGTGCACTATAGAAGTGTTGGGTTACATTACATTACATATGGGGCATTCCTGTCATTTCCCTTTCAAACAGCTTTTTTAATATTTTTGTTTTCCATGCTTTCACTGGGACCAATCTTTTTGTATCCAACCAGGGTTGCTTTGCGTTCATTCACAGATTGCACCTAGGTCCTGTCTTCAGCTTCCCTAGCTTATCGTTGTGCTTTGTGCATTTTGGCACTATTTCTACGTAAAAGTTGAAAAAATCTCACATCTCTGTTGACCCTCTTTGGATTATTGTAGTTCAGTGTCATTTTGTTTAATAAATGTTTCTCTATTTTTCTAATTCAGTTTTGGATTTTTATTGCTTGATATTCGGACTTTATTGCTGTTTTGGTACTGCATAAATAAATACTTTACATATAGCCCCATGTTAAGACTGTAAGCTCTGTGCCATAGCTACAATGAAGTTGAGGTCATTTTAATTTAGTGACTTTAGGGACTCACCTAGAAAAGAGTTGTGATTCTACCTGGAGGTGGGCACTGCAGTTACCAACTCCAAAAAATAAACCACTTTCTTATACTAAAGGCTTTATTGAGGCTTTGGTTGAGAGAGAAACACTGTAACTGTTCCCAGCCTCATTAATTGGTGGATCCTACGCTTGGTCTACCAATGGTGACCTCTGAGCCATTTATATGGCTGTCATAGGATCACTGAATCATAATGGTGGTTGTGCCACTTAATTGAAGGTGGGTGAATATCACTGATGTTGCATAACTTTGTCCACCACACGAGGTTTGGCAAACAAGTGCAGGGCAAATGTAGAATGATCCAAAAGCACAGGGTGAAAGCTCCATGTTCAATGGGACCATTTCCTTTTTGTTTTGAGAAAATAAAAGCCAATTCTTCGAATGTCTTTTCTTCACAGAGAAAAGTTTGCCAATCTGCCACTTTAAACATTTGGTAGAGCTGCAGTGATGAGAGGGAAGGTACCGCAGCAGCACCACTCACAGCCCAGGGATCTTGGCCAAATAAGGGGAAATATCTAAATATGGGAGGCAATCTAAAGCCAGGGCCATGGAAACCATGCTCCATGGTAGAAGACTGACATACCAGCCACCACGGTGTGTAAGAAGTATTGTAGGGTCTTGTAACACACTTATTAACATACTGTCCTTTCTTTGCAACAGCTGCTAACGTCCCCAAACTCTCTGTACTAGTAATACTCTGTTCCCCAATCTAATACTGTTAACACAAGGGTATTCTGGTAGTAACAAATGCCATACATTAATTGTGAAAACTCCGATACATTTTCATATATTGTTTTCCAGTGCAATAGTGCTCGGAAAATGCTGAAATCTTATTTATAATGCATGTTTTCTAGCATTATTCGGAGAATAGTATTCATATGTTACAAAGGAAGCATTGTAGACACAGTAGCAGCAAATAATTCCATTCTGCTCTGTAAAATTTATAAACATTTTTTTAGTCTTACAATTGGTTTATTGTTTGAAGTTAAATCTCTTGCTACTGTAGTGACGTTCAGTGCCGGACTGGGAGCCCAAAGTAGCTCGACCAATTTTGACAGACCAGCCCCCCTGGAGAGGTTGAGGAAGCACTGCTGCTTTTCTAACTGGGGGGCGATATTGCAGCACCAGCCCTGATGGTATTCAAATCAGGCCTCAGTGTAAGGTAAACATGACACACTTTACCTTTGCATAGTGTGGGGACTAAGGTTGAGAGAACTGGTACCTTGATTGGTGATAACAGCTAACAGAGTATGTGAGCTATATTATATTAACAGGAGTCACATTAACAGAAATACAGCAGAGAGGACTCTGCTGTTCTGTTGTCCAAGGGCTATTTGTATTAAGTCACGAATACGATTTCACCATGTTAACATGGATAGTCTAGAATTGTCTTTCCAGCAAGTAAGAATAACTTTAAATGCAAGAGCAATAAAAGATCAAGCAGTTTCAATTTCAACACTGTGTCATTGAAATCAGCTGATATAGAACCAAGAAAAACATTTTGAAATGATAAGGGGATACAAACGTGAAAAACCTTGGAACATTTGGGCCAGATGGATTTCCAAAATGTTATAACATTAGGACAATAGTATTTTGATTGAGATAATGTACCATTGGAGGGAATGCATTACCAGCAGAAAGGAGAGGAAATGGATGTATTTTATGTATATATACTGGCGTCCTGGATGCTCTGTTGTATAGAAAAAAATTGAGATTGAGTAATGTTAGCAGCTCTGGAAGAGGAAGAATTTTTTTGCCATCATTTGTCCCATGTTTCAGATGAAAGAGTGATGGAAAGGTCTAGTTCCCAAGCTAGTTCAATAGGGGATTTTGGTCTTTCAGAGATAAGAGTGGACAAATGTTTTTAAATAAAGGATGGTTTTTGGATTAGAGACAGAGGAGATGTTATGTAAAAGAGTTAGGTGAGTAAATGGGATAATATTAGCAGGGAAGTTTTTGGTTTAAACGAATGACTGAAGTGCCTGTGATAATTGAGAATATTGAGACAAGCAAGAAGAGGGTAGATCATAACATTCTTGTATTGTATTAAAAGGTAAAACAAGGTTATTGGACACAAGTTGATGAACATATAGAATGTTCATGGCTTTCCAATGTTTGAAATACAAGGATTTATGGTGGAACTTAATAAATGTATTTTACCAAATAGAAGATGCAAGGAAGGCCTGATAGAAATTAGAGCCATCTGAAAACAGTGAATGTAGCAAGTGTTAGAAGTATTTTAAAATAGGATGCTTGGATCTAAAGGTGCAATTGGACATGAAACAAATATCATAAAAAGAAAAGTCATGTAATAAAGTGCGTTAATAATTTATCCAGCTAGGTATCAGAACATCGTGGTATTGTCTTTTTAGCGCATGCACTTGTCTGATTAAAAAAGAAGTGTGATACAGTTTAAAATTAGGAAATCATACACCCCCTTCATATTTTAGTTTGACTAATTTGGTTAAAGCAATCCAGGCAGGTTTGTTATCCCAGAGAGATTTAGTACAAATTGAATTGATTTTATTAAAATAGTAATTAGGGATTGCAAAGGGTAACAGAGATTGTAGGAATATAATGAGCGGCAAAATCATCATTTAATTGGTATCCAATCTACCCCACCAAGATAAATGTAATGGGGACCATGAGGAGAGTAAGTTTTAAATTGTATTTTTCAAGGCAGTATGGTAAAGAGTTTGAAATATGGTAGAGGAAAACCATGTGCCAATGTATTTATGTTAGTGGATACCATTTAAACTTAATATCATAAAACATAAATTGGTAGCATGCTGAATTTAAGGGTAGGATTTCAGTTTCGGAAACATTGAATTTATAGCCAGATATTTTAGAGTATAAATCAATTTACTGCAAGAAGGGCAATAAGGAGGTTCAGGGTTTAGAGAGGTAGGTCAGGATATCATCAGCATAAGCAGATCATTTAATTTCATGGGAATTGTGATGGAAGACAGTTATCGAGGGATTATGTCTAATGCATTCAAGAAAGGGTTTAAGACTTAAAAGAAATAAAATAGGAGAAAGGAGACAACCTTGCTGTGTACCTCTGTGAAGATTAAAATAAGGGGATAAAAGACCATTAGCAGATACCTCAGCTTGGGGATTAAGGTACAGTAATGTAATGAAAGAAAGAAATTTGGGGCCGCATCCGATCCAATCGAGAGTTTTAAACATACATTGCCAATTCATGCGATCAAAAGCTTTTTCACCATCAAGGGACAATGCAGCTAAAGGATCAGGATAACTTTTCCCTAAAGCAGGAATATTAGAGAATATTCTAAAATTGGCTGAGGAAAACCTACCCTTAATAATGCCTGAATGATTGGGTTTAATGAGTATTGGAATAACTCCTTCCAATCTAGACTAGAAGCAAGAATTTTTGCAAAGATTTTACAGTCATAATTAACTGTTGAGATTGGGAGGTAATTTTGACAAAGGGAAATATCTTTACCAGGTTTAGGGAGATTAACAATAGGAGCAGGAAGAAAAGAACCTTCAGGCTGAGAATGCAATAGAAAGGAGGTAAAGAGCTCAAGTAAGTGTGGAGCAAAGGTGTATGGAAACAAGGACATAAGTTCAATAGAGAAAACATCAGGACCAGGAGCCTTAGCTCTCTTTAAGGATTTGATTGCATCTGAAATAGCTTGAATAGGTAAATCTTTTTCCAGTAAGGCCATGGCATCCGGAATAGGGCAGGGAGAAGGGAGACAATCAAGGAATAACTGAGGGTTGATTACAGTGGGATGGGTATCTTCCATATATAATGGATGGTAATAAGACTGAAATGCCTCAGCGATGTCTGAATCAGAGTTTAATAGGGTGTTAATAAGAGTATTACGAATGGGTCCAATGGTTTTCTTTCTGATTTGACTTTTAAATATTTAGCCAGCATATTACCCGCTTTGTTTCGTCCCCCAGGATATTGAGATTTTATTTTATGCTGAATGTTACCGGCATCAATTGAAGCCAATTTGTTTAGGTTAGATTTAGACTGAATTAGGTACCGTAGCTGGACTGGGGATTTAGAAGTATAATAAGAATGCTCAAGGGCTTTAATGTGATTATGGGAGGAGAGATACTGGGATTTCAATAACTTTTCCTTTCTAGCAGTGTAGGCAATGGTAAAAGTTCTGAAAGAGGCTTTGAAGGCATCCCAGTTGTTATGTACAGAAATGTCACTCGATTTATTAAATTGAAAAAAAGTCTTGTTTAAAGGAAGCAGCATTTAAAATATAAGTTAGGTCGGAGTATAGGAAATTATTAGATCTCCATCTAGCCTGTTTGGGAATGGAAAAGGACAAATCGAGAGAAATCGAACTGGGGCATGGGCAGAAATTAAACTGGAGCCAATTTTGGAAGATTGGAGCGCAGGAAGGTTTTGAAATTAAAGCATAATCAATGCAGGACATAGTATGGTGAACATTAGAATACAATGTAAATTCATAGATATCAGGATTATTAGTCCCGCAAGCACCATAGATTGGATGAGGGGCAATAGCAGATTGAAACGATTTATGAGGTTTATCCGGTTTAAATTTACGATCAGATTTCTTCTCAGAAAGCAGGTCGAGTCAGTTATTAAAATCTCCAGCAACAATAATATTAGGATTAGTAATTTAGGATCATTTTAGTTTAATTGTGTGCCAAAAGTCCTGGTCAGATTTGACTGGTCCATAGATGGTAAAAAAAGGTGACAAGTTTATTATAGACCTTGGCTTGAAGTATTACTCATCATGTTATGTTATGTTATGTTATGTTATTTATTTTCTTATATAGCGCGCGGCTACTCAAAAAGAGTGTCCCGGCGCTTTACTAAATAGACCTGCAACCGAGTAACAACACAATAATAAAAGCAGGATGGAAACAAACTCAAAGTGGGAAAGGAAAAGAAGCGGCCTAGAGGGCAAACAGCCATGTTTTAAAGCCTTTCCTGAAGGCAAGTAGACTAGTGGCTTCACGGAGTGTCAACGGCAGAGTGTTCCACAGCCTTGGCGCCAGCAGTCCAAAGGAGCGGCCACCAATGCGAGCTCTCTTGACACGTGGCACCACAGCCAGAGATAGAGATTCTGATCTAAGAGAGCGGGCCGGATGATAAAAGGCTAGTCTCCTTTGAAGATACTTGGCTCCCAGCGCATGGAAAGCCTTATAGGCCAGGGTTAGTGCCTTAAAAGCGATCCGTTTGCGAATAGGGAGCCAATGTAGAGTGTGCAGTAGGCCAGCAACACTGGCTCGCCTATTCAGGCCATGAATGGCCCTCGCAGCCGCGTTCTGTACCACTTGAAGCCGCTGCAGCAGATACTCTGGCAGGCCCAGGTAAAAGACGTTGGAATAGACCAACCTAGAACCGATCAGAGCCTGCACAGTCAGCTTCCTATGTTCCTCAGACAGGAGAGGTAAAAACCTCCGCAGCATCTTCAAGAGGCCAAAACATGTACCCGTCACCCCTAGGATCTGGGATCTCAACGTCAGACCCTTGTCCATCTTAACCCCAAGGTTCCTAGCTACTTGGGATGAACTGGACGGGGGGGACATGTTAGTGGGCCACCAAGCTTGCCAGTCAGGATCCGACGCACACCCGAAGAAGAGTACCTCCGACTTATCCGGATTGCACTTGAGGCCGTTCAGCTGGAACCATTTAAAAACGGCCCCAAGGCAATCCCGGATACTCTCTCCATCAAAGTCTCCTCCCCTCTTACAAGAAAAGAGGAGCTGGGTGTCGTCGGCATAGGATACGATCTGGGCCCCGAACGACTCCGCCAATGCCGCCAGAGGGGTCATAATGATGTTAAAGAGGGTCGGGCTCAATATAGAGCCCTGCGGGACCCTGACTCCCAATGGCGCCATCACGGCAGAGTCTGGGGAGGCCCAGACCGTTTGTCGGCGACCAGCTAGGAAAGATGAAAACCAGCTGAACACCGTCCCTCTTAGGCCAATCTCATAGAGTCTTGCGAGAAGGCCCTAATGAGGGACGGTGTCGAAGGCCGTCGACAAATCCAACATGACCAGCATAGCTTTGCCCCCAGAGTCCAGAACCCCTTTAATGGCTTCTGACACTTCCAGGAGCGCAGTCTCTGTACTGAGGTTCGGACGGAAGCCGGATTGGGTGGCATGCAGAATCTCATGTTTTTCTAGAAAATTGGAGAGCACAGTGTGTACGTGTTTCTCAACAATTTTCGTAAGAGCTGGCAAAAGAGAAATCGGTCGATAATTGACCGGGGCCTTAGGATCTAGGCTCGGCTTCTTCAACAATGGGATGACCATTGCCTGCTTCCAGGCCTGCGGAACTAATCCCTGGCTTAGCGAAAGATTCAGAAGAGGATTCGCCAGCGGATTTATGACTGCCGCCATTTTTGCCAAAAAATTGGCCGGGCAAGGATCCAAGGGCGACCCAGATTTGAGATTGCCCATGAGCACTAAGGAGGCAGAGTCTGAGATAGGTGGAAAAACAGCCAGCGTCGGACCTAGCGGAACCGCCAGGCCTGAACCGTTCTCGGAGTTGATCCTCCCCACAGGGGCCACCAATGGAAAAGAATCCTGAATAAGCGTAATCTTGCTGGTGAAAAAATTTGCAAGATCAGAGGCCCAGGACTTAGAGGGCAAACCCTGGGAAGCATTGGAACGAGGGGCCGTAAATTCTATGGAGAAAATCTCCTTACAGGAATTGGAGGCAGCTTCTATCCTCCCTGCATAGTAGGCTTTTTTCCCTAGGCGAATATCCCGCTGGTAGGCCTTGACCGCTGTCTTATAGGCTAGCCTTGCCGCAGGGTCATATTGTGATCTCCAGATTCTTTCGGCTGCCTTGCATTGCTGCCGAATGGTCGACAATGCCGTAGTGAACCAGGGAGCCGAGACACGTTTCGATGTCAAACGTGGGGCCGTCACCGGGGCAAGATCATTTAGCCTATCAAAAAGCCATGTCTGCAGAGACTCCAGGTCCTTCTCCAGATCTCCTGAAAGGGGACATGGGTGGTCCAGAGCAGCCTGTGCTAACATAGCTGGGGTCACATGATGATATGCCCTGGGGGCTCGACCCTGTTGCAGAGTCACAGGGTTAACAGATTTCACCGTGCCTTTAACCAAAAATTTGGCCAGCCTGTGGTCTGACCAAAGCACCGGGATAATCTAATTCACCTCCAAAGATGATGTCGAGAAGACCTGGCCAAGAGTGTGTCCCTTGTCGTGCGTTGGCCCCCGAAGATAAGGAGTGAGGCCCAAAGGGGCCGTTGCCTCCAGCAATTTGATAGTGTCCGGGTCCAGTGGGTCATCCATATGGAAGTTCAAATCCCCAGCTACAATGCAGTGTTCAGCTTTAAGGGCCAGTCCCGATATAGCCAACTCGAACTCATCAAAGAAGGTACCGGGTGGGCCCGGTGGCCTATAAACCAATAGACCTTTAAAGGATTGGTGAGGTGTCAGTAACAGAGAAGGCAAGGGACTCAGAGCCACAGATGTCGTCAACCGGCAGAATGGAACATGCCACGGATTTCTTCACCACCAATGCCACTCCACCACCCCTTCCCTTAAGTCTATCCTTCCTGAACACGTTGTACTGAGGGGGAATAGCAATAGCAACGTCGGGATTAGAAAATTCCCCCAGCCACGTCTCGGTCAGCATGAGACACAGTGGCTTTTCTGTATCGAGGAGGTCATAAATATCTTGTGCATGTCTGCCCACAGACCTGGTGTTAAGCAACATGCAGATATACCCAACATTATCAGAAGATTTAATAGGAGGTGAAAAAGGCCACAGCAGGGGCGCCATCCACAACCAGGGCAGCATGACTTACCCCTGTGGCGACCGGGGAAGACTGTGCAGCAGCCACCCGAGAAGGTTTGCAGAGAACACAGCTCAGATGAAGTGTAACTGAGCATAGGGGGCACGAACGCGAGTACGCACCGGTGACTGAGCCCTACCCGCCGCCCCGTCCGCCTCCGGGATGCTGACGGGCGCAGACTGGCTGGACTCCGGCGTCAATCAGGCGTAACCGCTGCGCGTCTGCATGACTTTCTTTTGTACCCGCCTAGCGTCCTTCTGATGACTAGCGCGTGTATACTACCTGCTGGCTGCGAAAACGCAGCACCGTCTACCTGCAAGATGGCGCTACTGCAGGGGAACTACGCCGGGAAGCGTACCCGCCCAACAGCGGTGGATTTCCCTGAAGTTATAGTGCAAGTAAGGGCCAGTGGATTTAAGAACAAGGGAAAAAGAACAGAAATACAAATAAAAAACGAGGTGCAATTAAAATTGTCAGCAGCTCAGGTCCCGAAGCGCGCAGAGCGCAGGCACAGGTCTATTAGCAGCTAGAAGGGAGAGCACGAGATTTTCCTTATTTTCCTCATCCACTCGTATCACTTTCAGTTGATATGACTTGTAATTTGAAAGATTTATGACAAAGGATGGTAATGTCACCTTTACGATTAACAACTGGGGACAAAACAACCAGGCCCACCCATTGACGCTTTAGTTTGAGAGATTTGACATCATTACAGTGGGTTTCTTGCAAAAAAGCAATCTGACAATCAAGCTTTGATAAATGGGAAAGTACCTTTTGACCTTTAACAGGATGACCCAGACCACGAACGTTCCATGATATAACATTAAACATGACAATGTTTAAGAGAAAGGGGAGTAATCCCAATGTTGACAAATTGCAAAAAACAACCGTAAATACAAAAGACACTAGTCATATAAGTCGGGTAACATGTTAAAATTAATAAGAACATACAGAAGGGAAGAAAATAAATATTCATGCAAATATAAGAAGGGGGATGGGAAAAAAGCGGAGAAGGGGGAAATGAAAGAGAGGATACATGAAAAGAAGAACTGGAAAGGAAATAGAAAAAGAAAAGAAAAATAGGGAGAGATAAAGGACAGAAAGCCAGATCTGTAACATGAGGAAGACACAAGAAGAACAAGGCATGTCTGCACTCAAGGCAAGAGCAACAATGGAAAAAAATGGAACTGAAGAAGATGAAATAAAATATAGAAAATGGATAAGATATAGTATAGAATAACTATGATATAACATATATATAAGATATATATAAAATAAGATATTAGTCCGCATACACTATCATAAAGAAAAAAGAAAAATAAAGAACAACAAGTACCCTAACAAGAAGTAATAATGAATTGTGAAACATTAACAGTTTAATCATTTAAGAATATTGAGCATTTTAAGTACATTGAGCATTGTAAGAACACTGAGCATTTGTGTCCATAGGTATTATAGTGAATGCAAAAACTGTTTTAGTTTGGAAGGATCTTCAAATCAACGAGATACACCTTCATGAGTAATTCTGAAAAGACAAGGATATACAATGCCATATCAGATGTTCATAGATCTCAATTTTGGACAAAGAGCTGGGAATTCATTATGTCTAGCATAGGTAGCATTGCAAAGATCCTGTGAGATGAAGGTGCTATGGCCAGACCAAACAAGTTGGCGTTTTTATCTAGCAACTTTTAATAGATGCAACAGGTCGGTGAATTCAAGAAAAAGCATAATATTGCCACATGGTTTGTTGGAATAGGGTTGAGGACGACCAAGATGATGTGCCCGCTGGATATTAAGGGGATGTGAAGATTGAAGGTCATATATAGAATTCTTTAAAAAAGAAAGAAGATCTGGACCCTCAATATTTTCAGGTAGTCCAAACAACCGAAGGTTGTTCCTTTTGTTGCGGTATTCTAAATCCTCAGCATGGAGTTTAAGCTTGTAAATTGCTCCAGTAGGAGTACTTCAATAGCCACATCTTGAAGATTGCTTATACGTTATTCCTTTTCAGACATTTTACCTTCCATGTTGATCCATTCTCAATCAGTTGCAGTTTTTCATTGGTGGTGTTCATGAACGGTTTTAACGCACGTAGTTAATCTATAATTGAATCAAAGACCGGATTAGAAGATGACTGGACCGGAGACGGAGGATAATCTTTAGCTCCATTTGGGTTAATGCCAGATTAAGACGCTTTTGTGAGAGAGAGTGTGTCACTAGCCTTCTTGATGAAATGAACTTGCCGACGAGGGTGAATTTTAGAAGTAGAGAAACTTCCCATGAAGTAGGTGCTCAATGCTGTAGGTCACAACTAGGTATGGAGATGTTGTAGACACAGTATTAATGAATGACACAATCAAAATCGAAATGACAGAAACTATAGTTATATTACAGGCTCACAATGAGCGAATATACTTCCCGATCCCCTAAGACTCAAGCCACCTGTAAAAAATCCAAGGATAGCCAGCCTCAATAAAAACTAGAAGAGAAGTGAAGGCATTACTTAAATAAGAATGATGACACCATCCTTAAGGGAATATTGCAAATCGGACACATGCTGAGCAAAAGGAGGATGAGTAGGGAGATGACATTCCTTGTTCCCTCACACTTTGACCATTGGAATAATGAAACTTTCAAGAGGGCCTGCACACACAACCGCTCTGTGATGCGACGGAGTTCAGCTTAAAGCCGCCATCGTTGGCCAACGTGTAAGTTGCATTCCCCTTAAATTGTGAAGTTGAATAAGATAGATATTTGGGAGAAGATGTTTTCCTATCTTATTTTGAACAATATATGTTGCATTGATGGATGGTTTTCAAGAATACCAGGTCATCTCGGCGAACATCCTGCTCTCTAAAAGACAGTGGTGGAGGGGCGTTGACTACAGTCTACTCACAAGACCCCACAGCCGCCCGACGGCGACCAGATTCACACGGCGGCCATATCTAGTCTGATGCTAGGTACCGAAAACAGGACCTAGGCTGTGGATCATTTTGTCCGACCCTGCCCCCCGACTCCGCTTCTGACTAGGCTTTAGACACCGGGCAGATCGGGGCTCCGATACTGCGCCCACGCCTACCATCGTTCCCTTCTTAGCACTTTCCAAACTAATACCACACCGGATTCTACGATTCATCCCTGCACCAAACACGGACTCCCACGAATGAACCAAGCCGAATTCTTCAACCAGCAAGTAACCTATTACTTGGCTCTTGGTACACCTCCGTACAGTACTTTAACAACACAGAACTCTGCTTTGCCCTTTTCATCTTACTAAACTGGCAACCCGATCCTGATGAAGATCCTGAATAGATAGGATCGAAACGCTGTCGACCCTACACACAGCGTGACGCATGGCGCACCCGCAACCTTGGTTCCCAAACAAATATTTGCTATCCTTTAATTGATGATGAAGCAATGCTTCTATATATATATTGTTTTTCACTTTGTCACCTTGCGTCCTTCGCTGTCTTTTCCCACCTGTCACTCGCGCCGTCACTCTTTGTTTCATGAGAACCAAGTGCACAAAGCCCCCTTGGGTTGCCACCACATTTTATGTCAGCAGTGCTGCTACAACTGTCTGGTATAAAATGTATTTTTACTATATAATGCTATATGCACTTTTCAAAATTGATACCAAGAGTCTCTCTTTCTTTCGCAATCTCGTAATGTCTGGTGCATACACGTATATTTGCCATTTTCATTGAATCAGATTGAGATATTGTTACTTAAAACACTCTAAAAGACAGTAGCACCAATCTCCCATAACTCAATATTAAACACAATTTCCTCTGTGATGAAGACCGTAACAGATGACAATACCCCACAAAGGAATCAGATGCTTCATAAGGGAGAATACAAACCCCTTACAATGAGACTAGTGTTTGCTCTGTGCTGACCATATCTCAGGCAGCGCTCAGGAAGACTATGGCAGCCTGACACTTGAAGAACAGAGAGAGTATAAAAAGCATTAGTGCCTCATTCCCAAAGCTGCCAACTTGCTCTCCGCATTTAAACTGGCTGTGCTGCCTCCAGAGGTCATGCGACCCCTTCTCTTCAAGAGACGCCAAAATGGCGGCCACTCACGTCAACAAAATGAAGACACAGTGAATGCAGCCTAGAGGGGAGATGAAAAACTCACCAGCTGCATTAAAAGTGTACTACCATGTACCAATAGATGTATTCTGCCTAATGGATGTGGGAAAGGTCTGCGAGCGGCAAAAATCTTCTTCATTGCTCCGTCATTCGATGGAGCTCGGCTTAGACCCGCCATCTTTCCCCAGCATGTAAACCCAACCTATTTTCCATCATTCTGATACACAAGATTTTATTAAAGATTTACGTTATAAATAGTCTTTTATTATAAAACAATAGCTCTGTTTGTCTAATGTTTTCATAAACCAAGTTGAGGGTTCGCACATCTACATATAATCCCTGCAGATAAGAGCTTCTCTATCAGAATTGTTCTGGATCTAAATATGCCTAAAGTGTCGGTCCATCACCTGTTTTGTTTGCAATTGCCGCCATAAGTGCGCTGGGGATGCTCAGACGTGGGTCCCAGGCACTCCACACCACTGGAGTCAAGCTAGCCGGGCTGATGAAAGGTGTTACCTCGAAACCGGTCCGGTCCTCTGATGCTTGATTCCGTTCTGGGAAGGACATGGCTTTTGTAGTTCGGACTGGACTGTTCCCATGGGGCACAGGGTCAGAGCTGATTTGCATATCGCCATTGTCTAACCCAGGGTGGTGTGGAGTGCAAAAAAACGATGGATTTGGGCCCAGATCTTTTGACTGGGTTGAATGTGTGACATTGATCCACATTCGGTCCATCACCTGTTTTGTTTGCATAGAACAGAGAGAGACATCTGTCCACTTTCTTTTTCTCCAAAGGGAGTGTAATAAACCAGATCCTATTGGAGCTAAGGAAATCTTTCCAGGTGTATGATGTGTATTGTGAGGCTCAGGACCTGGCTGCCAAAGAGGTCTAGAAGACTATGAAGAACATCACACACAAAGAATTCAACCCAAAAATATCCAGTGGTGTTTTGTGATCCTCAACAGAGTTAGGAGAGGAGTCCCCTATTCCTACTTCGATTTATTAAGTGCTTATTCAATACAAAGTAGTAGCCCTAATCATGAGTACGATGACTGAGTCTTTGTGAACAATGGATGGAGAGCCAGAGATCGCTGCTTTTGACACCGTAGGATTTCCATGGAATGCTCACTCTACTCTTACCATCTATTTAATAGCTAGCATAGGCCTGTTGATTAAACAGTACTAGTTGTCGGAGGAGACCCAGTTTATACTACAGATGTATTTTGATCCTGGATTTACCTGGAAGCTGTTAATGCATCTGGGCTATTCACTACGTCAATATTGACACTTCATTCCAATATTTGTATACACTTTTGGCTATTCACAAAATCCAGTGTTAAATCCAGGCATACATTTCGTCCAAACATGTAAAATACATTCAGATTTTGTGAATAGCCAAAAAGAAGTAAACTTACTCAAAAGTGTAAATTTCTCAAATCTACTTTTGTGAATCAGGCCAGTATATTATACATTTATTATGGTCCAGAGTGTCTTTGCTAGTAAATCGGTATGCATAATTGCTGCGATGGGCTCGTATTAGCAGAGTTTTTAAACCTAGCAGACTGTTGGTATTATTTTAAGTCTACAAAGGTCTGATATGCATACAGAAAGGTAATGCTATATTCAGAAGTAATCCCTAGAGAGTATTAAACTTCTTAATTTGCTTCTTGTCATTTCCACAACAGGAGTAAAAAGAATACTTGATTTTGAACAAAACTTTAATAACCTTTCTTGTGATATTAGGTATCAACATTGGGCCTGAATTCAACTTCCTCTGTACCGTGATAATGGTAAAATCTAATGCTAATGCACTGCTACCATAAGGGAAATTCATACCAGTACCATGCAGTTATGAGTATAACCACATCCATCGAATGCTACATTTTCTGTGTGGAACTGATTTTTTTCTGGTTGTAGAAACACACAGAATTTCCCACTCCATGGGGTTTTAAACCATACATTTACCCCCTGCTCTAAGGCGCATGTATGAAGGAGCCCTGTAGGTGGTATTAGGGGTGAACAAAGGGGCTCAGGATTTCTTTCAGGCAGTCTATGTTCTCCCTGCAAAACAAATTGGGATTGAGCCATAATTAGTGCTACTATGAGCCACAATCCATCATTTTGCTAACATACAGCTTTACCTTTTAATGTAGTACCCAGTATCCAAAACTACAAATTATGCTCCAGCATCAGTTACTCTTAATATTAAAGTGACCCAATTAGTTTTAAAATAGCTAACTATAGATTGCAGAGTATATATTTTTCTTTTTTGTTTTCTTAATGTCAAATTTCAAGAAGACAATCAATGCACTACTAACAAATGAAATGTGTCAAGTAAAGGATTTGCCATAGAAATGGGAAGGCAACATGAACTTAAACCTCACATTGTAGTTTAAAGGCACATTCGTTTGGGAAATCATTCATAATAATATCAGTCGAAAGGCCACAGCCAGAGATGAGGCCCTAATCTGCACTGTTCAAAAACATGGGCCTATTGTATAATAGATCCTTAAAATTGGTGGTGAAAACATTCACAGAAATTGCACATGTCGATGACGTAGATATGAGTTTGCAGTGGTTTCCTTGGAGTGCATTCTCTGGGTTTCCTTTCTGCAGTGACCACAAACTGCCAGCAGCAGGACTTGCCTTTACAGCACACAGAAGTGATTTAAGCAATATTATACAGGAGGGGGCAGGGTATGTCAGATTACTTATTGACCGAAATAAAATCTAAGGGTCAAAGAAGAAGCTGAGGTCCCTAATCTACTTTGCTAATTCAATACATGGTATAACTTTATATCAAACCCTTAACATTTGTGGTGAGATTCACAACATTTCATGGTACTATTTAAGAGGAAATTTCAAAGAAGTTTAATGGTCGGTTTTTTTTGTGATAAGGCTTCATCATTTGTGTTCTATTGAAAGGTTCTGTAGCTAGTGTCTGATTTTGAGATTCATAAAAAGGAACACATAGAAATGATAATAATACGATTTTAATAACAATATAAATCATTTATTGGCGGTGTCATGAATTTTAACAATTGTAGTACATTCCAAGGTAAATTCACCTAATACAGAATGCTGCTTTGATGAATCATCTATGAGAGAAAACTGCTTTTTCCCACTGAAATGATGTTTAATGTTTCTGAAGGTAAGACGAGGACATAGTGTCTATCAATTTGCAAATATCCTCCTCATTCATGTGGGAAAGAAGTCTGACAGGCTGAGTAAAATAACTACTTCCAACCGCAGCATTCGTTTGTCACTTGGTTCCCCAGTGCTCTATTTGCAGCTCCACTGCAGTCTACTAATGTCTAACTAGAATACTAATAACATCCTCCATTCATGACAAATGTGAGATACTCCTGAACTAAAAGTTGCTGGAATGGGAGCTGAAGAAACGAAATCATTTCGAAGAATAGGACTACTGTAAACAACCAAAATCAGGGGTGTAATTATGTGAAGAAAATCAGGCATAGTAATCCAGAAAGCTAAAAGGACAACTTACTATAAATTCTCAAAAATGTTCTTACCCATGTGAGAAAAAAGTCTACATTTTGATGAAACATGTTCTTACAACAGTAACAGCAGTCTGCCAATTGACTCCCCAGCAGTTTTCTTACTAAAGTTCTAATGCATATCTGGAATGCTATTATTGCATATTCCTAACAAAATGTATAGCTTGTTACTGGAATAGGATGGATATAATTCAAAAATCTTTCTAGAGACCAGGTTGAATTAAATGAGCTATGAGGGGTTAGTGATATATTAGACATGTTGCAAAAAGATATGAGTGAAAGTATGGTATTTTACTGATTTATGGCATAATTATTGTTTTAAGTGACAAAACAAATACATGGGAAATATTCCTAGCAGCTCCCAGCATCCCCCTTTACCATCTGTTTATCTATGGCTATCCATTTGCTCAGTTACCTAATACTTCTATATGTTTAAAACTGTAAACCGGAATTTTGACCTCACTGGTTTTCAGTGGCATAATTTGCTCTCAGGAGCCACTCTGTCTGCACATGCGTTGTGAGCGCGTCACCTCAACCCCACCCTTCCTCCAGCTGCTCATGAATACTGCCACTCCTGCTTGGGATTGAACCTCATCCTGTGCCACTACTGTAGGGTGTACAGAGTGTATGTGGTGATCCTGTGACCCTCTGTAGCACAGACCTGAAAATTCCTCTCCAGTTCATGTTACCACTATCTCGAACCAGCATCAGCTTTCAGCCAGGGAGAGCACTCTGAACAGCCAGATCAGTCAGAGCTAAGTGAGCAAAGGAATCAAGGCAGCGGTCTCCAGCAGCTAGTCAGTAAGGGCCTTAGGCTCCTCACGAGGTGCAGAGGTGACCAGCATTAGGCCTGTGTGGATTGTGCCCCTTAGAGGATCCTGCACATAGACTCACCCTCCTTGCCTGTCTACCCACCTATCTAGGCCTCTTTTAATATCAGAGAATGCAATGCCAATGTACACCATAATATATGGAAGCACAACAGTGGCAATGCCAATAAATGCAATATTGATATATGCCGTAAACTATGCCTGCAAAACAATGTCAATACCAGTAAAAGCAATGTTAATGTATGCTATGACAACTGTACGCATTATAATGAGAATGTTGGTAAATATAATATCAATGACTGCTGTGTTCAAAATACACACAATAGCGAACTTGTGTTGTTGCTGTCAAATACACCCAAGATGACCTCCCCATCAACCCCTGGTAAGACAGGCCCTGCAACCCAAAACCAGGACTACTGATTGATAGGTCACAGGTCGGGTTACACTCAGCCTGAAGACAAACAGGCAACCATGGAAAACTCTGATCGATTCCACAGATAGGCAGCTACACCACAAACTGGTACAAGGAAATTGGCCCAATAGACACATTTGGTAGGAGTAGGAGTAGTAGTAGTAGTGCTAGTACCTCCTGATTTGATATGCTGACAGCCTTGCTCTGCTTGAAGACCTTAGCACATACCTCACAACCTCACAAGCTCATAAAAAGAGGAGCATTATTGAATGAGTTGTATGATTAACCATACAGACATCCAAGTAACATGCTGTAACTGACCAGACAACCTAAGGAGACTGATGAAATTGGTTATAGAGATGCCATGACCTGGGCAATGCAGCTCCCTTACTCTTAGCTCCTCTTCAGATACCCCCTGCAACATCATCCCCAATGCTGCCATTACAAGGGCTCACCAGGCTGAGTATATATATATCAATCTTCCGCTAAGCCTTATGTTTTAGCAAACCTAAATGAGGAATACTATGCTCAGAAAAAAAATGAGAATCCAGCCTCCCAAGATTGCACAGATAGGAGCCCACCCTTAGGTTAAGAATAGGGAGCCGCAGGTCCTCACTACATACTGTATCTACTCTACTAATAGCCTGCAGCCACACTACAATCCCCAGTATCCAAGATTCAATTCCAGTTAGGAAAGAGCATTGTGAAGGAAGGAGTCTCTCCCAGAATTATTGCTCAATAGCTGACATTCAAAATTCAAGTTGCACGCATTCTAAGACCCTATCTTTTTCCTTGCAATCCAAATTCACAATTGCAGGGTTTATGTATATGTATTACCCTAGACATGGGACTTATAGCTAACTCAAATCTGCCAATCGTGTATATACTAATCATCAGTATGTATATGACAAGCACAGTGCCTTGGCACTGAATGGCAGTGTCAACAGCACTCAAATTCCTAAGGCTAGCACATAGTTCAGCAGAAAACCAACAGGGACGAAAGCAAAATGTTGAGAGAAATCACCCTAAAAAGGGCCATTTCCAACACTCCCTATATGCATTAAAAGGCAAAATAGGAAGGCCAAAAGGTCGCTTAACAGTCTTGAGTCTCATTGATATTTGAAGCCTCCATGCACACAGAAAACATATCGAGGAATGGAATTCATCTGATGCATTTGGAAATCAGCCACCATACTTGCAAACTGGACTTATTCCGTGTTTATATCCTTCCAGGGAACATGAATGATTACCTAGCAATGTTAAAACTCTTAAGTTCCTATCTCATTACTAGAGAATGGAACAGTCTCCGGACAGTTAATGCCAAGGAGACACACCATACCCATTCTGTTCTAATATGTAGGTTTTAAAAGCAAATCAGATATATTCATGCTTGATCAAATGAATATGCAAGCCTGGAGGTCCATTTTTCTTCTCTGGTTCCCAAAACTAGGATCTTCTAGAGGGGGAAGGGAGTTCACTATGTTCTTGCTCCAGAACAATCTCTTCACACTCAATGGCTGCACTTTTTCAGATCATGTGGGCAAATGTTCTTTTACGTCTGGTAATCAAGAAACCCTAATAGAGTATGGAGTAACCAACCAGGAGTCATTGAGTCAAATTATCAGCATGACAATAGTCATAAAAATGTACTGCGATCATGATCCATAGTAAAATCTGGTGGGCAAAAGATTGCATGATATATCAAACTATAAAAAAAGAAACTGTAGGTGATCTCTGGATCCTAGCATATAGGAATATTGTAGTAAACACTATCTTCGCTGTTCCTCTCTGGCTAGACAATACTACAATACTTATGACATCATAGAATGCCTGAGTATCTCTCTAGCTGGTTGTACCTCTCTATTCCCTGGTTGTGGCAGTTGGTCACCTGAGGCTGAGCTACCAACAGCGAGCTCCTGGTGGGGTTTCTTATCTATCTACATTATAAAGTAATCTATCTGTCTAACCTGGAAGGAACCTGAATAAAGGATCTTAACCTATCAAGTGGACTCTTGATCATCCTTTACTACAGTTTGGCGACGTTTCTTAAGAAGGATGAACCTATGCGTGCACTGAGGAGAAAGGACAACTAAGGAACTCAAGGATAAGGAACTAAAGACTTTGTGGACTCTCAAACTCAAATTGAAACCCAAAGATAATGCCCCAGCCAACCCCACCAGTGTCCGTTCCACCTTCTGGACAGCCTGCAATCTGGGTGCATGTTACCTGTTGAGCCTGCCACCTGGGCGTTTCTTTTTGTCTTGCCTGCTGTCACCTTGCTTCCGTTGGAAAAGTTAACTCTTCCCTGAGGTCTACTTTGTTTTTCTATTTGGCCTCCATTCAGTTTGGGAAGTGTCAAGCGTCGACAGAAACTGGCTATTTATGTGTGAGGTGGTTTTACAGCTCAAGAAACAAATGCTGTGAACGTTTTTCAAGGTCTGTACAAACACGGGTCAATGACTCTGGCTGTGACTGTGTAGTGTGGAGAACTTCTTCAAGCTAGGGCGCATGTTAGCATACTGTATTGCTTAGCGCTTTGATTTCAAAACCGCTTAGACTTCAAAACAGCGCGCGTATTCCTTCAGCCGTTTTCAGCCCTCTGATAATACTTCGCTTCCCGTGTGGAATTTTAGCGCTGCATCGGCATAGCCCTCTGACAACACTTTGTCTCTCGTGTGACATTTCTCACCTTATTGACTGTTGATGTCCGTTGCCCGACGGTTGGCTGGGAACTATCTTCACGTCTGCTCTGCTTCCTCCATCTGATGACGTCTCTAGAATGCTGGGTGGTATTGGTGAATCTGCATTCTTTGTTCCTGTGACGCCTTCCTTGGAGAGACGTTCCTCACGCTCCTTACGTCTCCTTGACTGACGTGACGGCCATTTTGTGTATGTTAGGTTGCCAGGACAACAGCGTGCTCCGTTTCCCGTGTCTGAGGGCTGCTGTTTGTTTCCTTCTTGACGTGTTGAACTCCGCGCTCCTGTGACGCTTCTGTTTTTCTGCATACCGCTCCACAGAGTGACCCGCGTCAGCACGTCCTTTGACCATAAGCGGAGCTTACTTACAAGCAACAATGTCAGTCAAGCGGAGCATGCTTACGAGCAACAGTGTTTTTGTATCGTCTCAAGCCTATGGCTGTGCTTTTGGATCGTCTCAGATCTTCACCAGTCCTGTGATGGTTCCAGTGAAAAGCGGCATTTCTTCTGTGCATGGTCAGGAATTTTTCACTTGTGTGACTTTGGTCAGCTTTTCTCTCGCATCTTCTGCGCTTTCGAGGTCTGCCACCTTCAGATGGAGCTACTTGCAGGAACCCGGGTGAGAGATCGCTCACCGGAGCTAATATCGTTATTTATTTATGTATTAGTGTTGCAGTTATTTCATGAATGCATTTGTCTTAACACTGTTTTTTTTTTCAGGAATGTCGTGTGTTTTTAATATAGCAAATCTGTTGTGCTCATATGAAAACTCTGTATTCTGCGTTGGGTATATAGTTTGGTGTCTTTAGGTAGTAAATGCTATGAGAAGTCTGTTTGTGGGTAGTCAATGCCCATCCAGGATTAACACCCTGAGGTGCCCCTTTCTAGGGTAAATATTTTTGTGTGGGTAGTCCATGCCCATGTTATAGTGCATGTTCATCCATGAAGTCAGGGTTGGTATCCTGAATTGTACCCTACATAAGGGTGGTGTTTTTGGTGTGAGTAGTCCATACCATGTACTAGGTGTTTAAGGGAAGTACATACTCCACCTCTTGTCCCAGGGTTATAGTCTTTACTCTATGCTGTACCCTCTCATAGGGACGTTAGTGTCTGTAGTTGTCCATGCCATGGTTGGTTGTTTGGGGATGTTGATGGGTAGTCAACACCCATAGTATGTTCCATAAGCGTTTATGGCTAGTCCATGCCCCTTTTTCCCAGAGATATTTAGTCTGCTCTGTGGAGTACCCTTTTCAGGGGATGTTATGTGTTCTTTTCGAGTAGTCAATGCTCATAATTTGTTTAATAAGTATTAAAGGCTATTCCATGCCAAAGTTCCCAGAGATATTCAGTCTGCTCTGCGGTGTACCCTTTTCAGGGGAAACTATGTTTTTCTTTTGGGTAGTCAATGCCCATACTGTCCTGCAGTGTGACCATGCTGTCCTGCAGAGTACCCTTCTCAGGGGAGGTTCAAAGTCTCCTGTTATTGGTAAAGATTGTGTGTACACTGTGTTTTTTTTTTTCGAAGTCTACCTTCTTGTGGCTACTGGCCAGGGCTTCATTTAGGTGAGATTTCAAGTTACATTCTTGTCATACATCAAGTGTCGACATTTCTTCATCAACGGTTGTGTTGAGGGTACTCTTGGTTTGTTTCAAAACCTCACTCTTTTGTTAAGGAGAGGGGATGTGGTATATTATGTCATAGTCTGATGTCATAATATTGAATCTTTGTGTTTTTCTCAAATAATAATACCTCATGTTAAAGTCATCTTTTATTGTACACTACTACTTTTGGTTGTTCTAAAATGTGTACTTCCTTGCTGTTTGAGACATATGAGGTATTGTTACTGAGTTTTCCTTTGTTCTGATATTACTCTATAAAGAGAGAGGATATGTAGTAAACACTATCTTCACTGTTCCTCTCTGGCTAGACAATACTACAATACTTATGACATCATAGAATGCCTGAGTATCTCTCTAGCTGGTTGTACCTCTCTATTCCCTGGTTGTGGCAATTGGTCACCTGAGGCTGAGCTACCAACAGCGAGCTCCTGGTGGGGTTTCTTATCTATCTACATTATAAAGTAATCTATCTGTCTAACCTGGAAGGAACCTGAATAAAGGATCTTAACCTATCAAGTGGACTCTTGATCATCCTTTACTACAAATATCTTGATATCTATGAGTCTGCATGAATTCTTTATTGTTTGATTATTTGAAATCATACCATATATATATATATATATATATATATATATATATATATATATATATATATATATGGTATGATTTCAAATAATATATATATATATTTAAAATGTTAGCAGTCTAAAAAATTGATATGCTAGGAAAAAATAACTACATTTTAATTTTACAACAATATCCAGGAGTCAGAAAATCCGTGTTTGAACACTGTCGAGAAATTAAAATCATTGATAAAAATGACACAGTCTGTTGAAGATGGTGTAGTAAGCCCTAAAAATAGCACCAAGGTCCCCCCTATCATTAACAAATATAGATTGGTTTGATGATGAATGTGCATAAAAGAGAGGGAAGCGCAATTAAAAATCCCTGCTAGAGGAACAAAAGATACTAATCAAACGTAAAAAATCAAACATCCATCTACAAGCATAGACAGCCCTCAAAAGCATACTTAGAGCAAAGGGTAACAAAGATTTCTGGAACATGGTCAATTGGATTTGAGGGCACTTCAAGAATATTGGACCAAGTCATTACCTCAGCCGAATGGGTCAGTAATTTTTTAGCAATATACAAACATTCAGCTCCATTTGTGAAGACAGCTGGTCTACCCAGTTCTGACCTTGAACAAAACAAGGACAGTTCATTCTTAGAGAAAGACAGGCTCACTCTTGCAGTTGCCTCCAATAGGAGGAAACGGCCAAGTAGATTCACAGAAGAAGAATTTCGGGTGTTTATATGTTCCCAAAAGAAAGTGAGGCTCCAAGCTCCAATGGTGTTTAAAGTGATACCTTTCGCAGTAATGCATCTCTATGGGCTCCTGTGTTAACATCAGCATTTAATGCAATGTTAATAGCAGAGAAGTCCCAGCTTCCTGGTCAACAGCTGTCATACTGCCACTTCATAAAAAAGGGCCACAAATGATCCAGGTAATTAGCGTCCAATGTCACTGCTTGATAGTGCTTGGAAAATTTACAGAAAGGCAGTCCTCTCCAAGATGGAATCTTGAGTCAAGGATAACAATCTACTGTCACCGCTCCAGGCTGTCTTCAGGAAAGCACTTAACATAATCAATCAAGCATTGAGATTAAACAATACCTGCCTTATAAAAATCTTCTTAAAGTATACAACATTGTATATGAAATTCATAGACATTAAGAAAGCATTTAATTAGGTTGATAGAGCTATCCTATGTCAATCTCTCCATGATATAAATCTCCAGTCCAACCCTGCAAAGGATTTACAGAAGTCGCATTAAAACAACACAGTCTTAGTCATGTATGGCGTAGAAGGAGAACTAATGCCCAACTTTGTGATAGAAAACATGGTAAGACAAGGCTGCTTCTTGTTGGTGCCTTTACTATTTCATCTTTTCATAAACTATGTGGGCATAATGCTTCAAAGCCTAAATATATACATCCTTGTAAGAAATTGGGTCTCTAATTGGCAGAGGTTTGCACCCTGTCCAAGTAGGGACCACAATCCTAGTCAGAGTAAGTCAGATACAGAACCAAAATTTACCTGTGTTCAACCTCTGGTAGCTTGGCACAGAGCAGTCGGCCTTTGTGATAATTACATTAAAAACAAAATTAATGTTAGTGAATTGCAGAAACCCAATGAGGACCACCTTTGAAAATATAGATCACCTGCCTGAACAGAGTCCACTTTTTTAACAACCTGGCATATCAAATTTAATGATAAATTATCCTGGTCTGAGCAAGCATCCAAAAGCAAAGGCACCATGCTTCACTATAATAATGCAGTACATAGATTTGTCCTCAAGTGCAGAAAGAGACTATTTACCACAGCAATCAGCATCTATCAAATGTAGTCTGTTGCAACTAGCACATTTGCCGCAGTAGTTTGACGGCCCATAATCCAAAGAAACTTGGTATGGTGGAAAATAGATTTTTACGCTGTGTTCTCTGTCTGGGGCCTGGGACCGCAGTGAATGCCCTCAGTCTCCAGCTGGGTATGAAGTCCATTAAATCACTCTTGGCTTTTAAACCAATATTATATTGGGTATGAATCTGGACAAAGCTAACGGTGTGCGCAAAATCCTTTTTCGGTAAATCCGCAATCTGCGATCCGCGAACTCCCGCGAATTTACTGAAAATCTGCGAAATCCGCGAGCGGCGGATTTGGGGGGCAAAAGTTCAAGTCTGTTGAACTTGTAACTATTTTAGGGTGGCGCCGGCAAGCTGCCAGCGCCATCCTAAAATAGTTACTAAGTTAGCTTCAACAGGAAGCACTAATAGATAAAATAAAGCAGGTGCTCGAGCACCTGCTTTATTTGATCTATTAGTGCTTCCTGATGAAGCTAATTTAGTACCTATTTTAGGATGACGCTGGCAGCTTGCCGGCGCCATCCTAAAATAGTTACAGGACAAAAATGTGAGTTTTGTCGAGGTTGGTCAGGTGTGCGTTCTCCCCATATCTATCGTCGAAAAATAGCTATGATGCTTGATGGAGGCCTTTGCATTATTGACTTTCACAAGCTCAATCTCTGTGCAGTTGCTGTGACCACGAGCTTCTCTGATCCATGCCTGTCCTTTTATGCACACAAGAGGCATGTGAACTCGCATATAAGGCTCACCCATTTGGCCCCTCCCCACACACTAGTGGTGTGCACCGTCTTCGCGCCCTTTACCCACTTGATGGACAGCTCACTCGAGGGACTCCGGCGCTCTTTGGTGTGATGGCAAAGTTAATCAGCCCCCCCCATAAATGTGAGTTTTGTCGAGGCTGGGCAGGTGTGCGTTCTCCCCATATCTATTGTCGAAAAATAGCTATGATGCTTGATGGAGGCCTTTGCATTATTGACTTTCACGAGCTCAATCCCTGTGCAGTTACAATCTTCTCTGAAACGTGCCTGTCCTTTTATGCACACAAGAGGCATGTGAACTCGCATATAAGCCTCGCCCGTTTGGCCCCTCCCCACACACTAGTGGTGTGCACCGTCTACACGCCCTTTACCCACTTGATGGACAGCTCACTCCAGGGACCCCGGCGCTCTTTGGTGTGATAGCAAAGTTAATCAGCCCCCCAAAAATGTGAGTTTTGTCGAGGTTGGGCAGGTGTGCCTTCTCCCCATATCTATCGTCGAAAAATAGCTATGATGCTTGATGGAGGCCTTTGCATTATTGACTTTCACAAGCTCAATCCCTGTGCAGTTCCTGTGACCACGAGCTTCTCCGATCTGTGCCTGTCCTTTTATGCACACAAGCGGCATGCGAACTTGCATATAAGCCTCGCCCGTTTGGCCCTGCCCCTCACACTAGCGATGTGCACCGTTTTCCCGCCCGGCCTTTACCCACACAATCCGCAAAATCCGCGAATCCGCAAATTCACGGATTTTGCGGATCGCAAATTCGCAAATTCGCGAATTGCAAATTTGCAAAATTCGCCCATGCTTAGACAAAGCCCAAACTGGAAATATACAAAAAAGCTGTCTGTAAATTATGAAGAATTGATTTATAAGATTCTCCTGCTTTTAGGATGTAAAGATTGTTGAAACAACCCAGAGACAATGACTCCCGAACCTGTAGTTGCTGCCTTGACTAGGGGGACCTCAAACCTGGCCTGCAACGCGGCTCATTGCCGCCGTCGTCACTGTTGCATGCCAGAAGGCACTTGAAAAGTGTTGAATGGTCCCACAGCATGGAATTCCCAAACCTGTAGTTTCTGCCTCGGCTGAGGGAACCTCAAGACTGGGCCTGCAACGTGGCTCATTGCCACAGCTGTCACTGTTACGCACCAGGAGTCGCTTGAAAAGTGCTGAACATCTCTCGCAGTGCGGGACACGCGAGGGCAGCCCCCGGGTGAAGCCTGGGCCAAGGGCAGGCCCATCCTTGTCTGTCAATGCCAGAAAGAGGCAGGGTTACCCTCTTTGGAATTTTGAATTTGACTTAGCACACCTGGATTTAACGGACTGCTTTACCTGCTAAAGACTCAAACTGTGAGTGCTGGACATAATCCCTCCACCCCCTTCTTTCTTATTCTTTTTCGAGCTAGCATCTGGTGCGACTTTTTACTCTACTGAGCTAGTGCTTATTGCATTATTTGATAATTGTTTTTCAAGCAAATTGTATGTAATTCTAACACTTATCCTACATTGTTAACAGGATGGGCAAAAGCAAGACCAATACTAGTGAGGGGGGAAGAAAGACAGCTGGGTCACGCTTAAAAGTTACTAAAGCTAGCATAACGAAAGTAGTCCGTAGATCTATAACCAAAAATTGCGTCCTAGATCGCATTGATGATCTACTGATAGTGTCAAGGAATCTTAGATGCCGACTCTGACATACCCACTCAAAAAAATCTGCCTATCTCAGCTGAGATTCCTCCCCCTCCTAGCCTATATCCCATAATTGTCAAACAAATTCCTTCTATTTTTACCAAAGCACTACAAGGAGGTAAAAGGACAAGTCCCCCAGCCATAGAAACTCAGTGTAATCTATAGTTTCTAACGATGAGAAGTGACGCATCGCTGCTTTCACGCATCAATGCGTCATTTCTCATAAATAAGGCTCCTAGCACTTTAGCAGAAATTAGCGGTAGCTCAGTGATGATCTGAACGTGATTGTGCTATGCTTACAAGATATTTGGCAATTAACAACTTTTATAGTTGGTATACTTGTCCAGGCATATCACATAATGAAGTCCTAATGTAAAAAAATCCAACTTTGCTGATCCTAAGTGTAATAATTGTGTTGTTTTCAAACGTCTTTTTATTAGCATGCTAGTATTTATTTCGAAGGTTTTCGCTATTTGTTTTATTTGATGTGATGAAAGACTGATCAAGGTTCTGGATTCATACACTTGGCACTTTAGTAGTCACATTGGAAAGCGAATCTTAAATGTATTCACTTCATGGATTTTAAATGTATTATTTGTTTGTATTTTTACTGTCTTTTTTATTGTTTCGCTTATATTTATAAACTGAAAAAATAACATTTGCTTAATTACATACTGCTAAAAGTGCCGTGGTAGACCTAAAGGGTGTTATGCAATCTTTCAATAAAAATCAAGAGATTGTTAGAACCTATTTGCAGACAGGTCTCATCTAAAATGATTAGATTGATCCTCCTTTGGGTAGGAAGATCCTCTGGATGAATTGCTATGTTGGCATTTCATTCTTAGCCAGACTCATCCTGGACTTTCCCAAATGCACACACATCACCCCCCACCTCATTAACCTCCACTGGTTACCCATCCAGAGAGATGCCAGTTCAAGATCCTGATACACACCTACGAAGCTCTACACAATCAAGGACTTGCCTACATCGGCCATCAACTGAATTTCCAACTACCCGCAAGATACCTGCTCTCTTCTTCACTAGTCTTTGCGCACCGCCCCCCACATCTGCCACAGTAACATCAGGGGCCCCTCCTTATCCTATATTGCCACATAGATCTGGAACGAACAGCCCCTCCATCTTCGAGCAACATCCCCCCTGGCGGACAGCAGAAATAAACTCAAGAGCTACCTTTTCGACTGAGAGGTCGCACCCACAGGGCCCAGATACCCCAAGAGTTGACAGTACTGCTCTGTACAAATGCTGATTTATTAATTGACTTTTACTTCTCCCACTTCCTTTTCTCAGAGATTGCATCTCTCTGCATAAAGATTCGCTGGCTTCAAAGTTATTTTATTGTGAGATGATTATGAGGATATAATGATACATATTTATCCATATATATTTATAGATTATAAAACTGTCTTTCTGATCACCTTATAAATGACTACATCTAAATGAGATTAATTAGAATACATTTAAAAATAGTATTATAAAGACAGAACAATGAGGAAAGTGTTTTTAAATACAGTAAAAACTGTCATGGAGTACACAGCTTTTCCAAGCTCAACTCACCTTACGTAGATATTACAAACACATGGAAAGGAATGTTTTCTGTGCCTCATTTATTTGTTATGTTATGTTATGTTATTAGGGACATATAATGCTCATGGCTACCCAATTGGGTGTCCCGGCACTACAAATTCTGAGCGGGGCTAACGGTGAGCACTAAGCTTGCTGATTTCACACTATTGCTGGAATAGCCAGGTTTTCAATGACTTCCTAAAAGGAAGAATATCCTGCATCTGTCTGAGTGCCAGGGGGACACTGTTTCAGAATTGTGCTGCTTGTACCTGGAAGGAGCAACCCCCCATTTCGAGCCTGGAGAGATTCAGGGATGCCTAAGCATTTTAAGCACTCAAAAATATGAGCCCAACAACAGCTTGTACTTGGGAGTTCATGGATAAATTATCCTCCATCCTAACTCCTACATGTTTAACAGTCTTGACTAAGGCGCTGGGGGGAGACATGTCCTGTTGCCACCAATTCCGCCACACATTGTCTACTGGGAGACCAAAAAGGATAATTTCCGATTTATTAGGATTACACTTAAGTTGGTGGAGTTGGAACCAGGAGAACGCCTGTGAGAGGCAGGCATTTATCGCTTTTCCTCTGAAGTCTTACTTTTTGTCACAGGTGAAGAGCAGTTGCGTATCGTCCGCATACGATACGATTTTCGCTCCAGGGGGCTTCGGCCAGATGGGGCAAGGGGTTCATATAAAGGTTAAAAAGTGTGGGACTAAGGATTGAGCCTTGCGGGACCCCCACCTTTAGGGAGGGGATGAGCACTGCAAAAGAAGGAGACCAAACCGTTTGCTGGTGAATATCCAGAAACGAGGCAAGCCATCAGAGTAGTGTGCCCCTGCAACCACACTCTTGAAGTCTCAGAAGGAGCAGATCATGGGGCACTAAATCAAAGGACGCTGATAGGTTCTAGAGAATCAGCACAGCCACCCTCCCTGGTCTAAGGTCTCCTTGATGGCCTCCAAGACCTTTAGAAGCGCGGTTTCTGTACTAAAATTTGATGTGAAACCGGACTGACTCTGGTGGAATACGTGATTGGATTCAGCATATGTGGTGATGACACCATTAACGTATTTTTCCAACACCTTCAAGAAAAAAGGGAGCAGGGATATTGGCCTATAATTAGAGGCCAACTCTGGATCAGCTCTTGTTTTTTTCAGAAGGGAGAGTATTTTGCCATTCTTACACCTATTCGGGACAAGCCCGGTCTCCAAATATGTATTCAGAATCCGATTTAGCGCAGGGTTAATTACCTCAGCTAGTGACACCAGTGTCTTGGCCGGATAGGATTCGGGCAGCAAGCCAGATATAAGAGCCTTCATAATTTCCAATGAGTTGTCCAAAGATATATGGGGAACTGCTTCAGTAGTGAACCCCTTGGCTGCGTAGGTGGGGTGAAAAATTCTTGAGTTTCAACCCTCCGTCCTAGGCAACAAAGAGAAGGTATCTTGGATGGATTTAATTTTCTCATGGAAATTGGAGGCTAGATGGCTTGTCCATGCTGCAGTCTGAGTAAATGGCCTTGCCGCGGTGCTTGGAGATAGAAGCTCCTTAACTGTTTTAAAAATGTCTTTGCTGTGGTTAGCAGACTGTGCTATTTTAGAGGAGAGGAAACGTTTTTTCTCTTCTAGTACTTTATTATATTGCACCCTCAGTGCTAATTTATAAGTACTTTTATCAGTAGGGTCAAGTTTTTTCACCAGGCCCTCTCCGGGCGTTTGCAGTCACTCTTGCAATTCCTGAGAGTGACCGTAAACCATGGTGCTGAGGCCTTGACAGGTCGCACGGAGGAGGGAGGAAGCTCATCAGCCCGCGACTGAAGACAATTGACTAGTCCTTCTACATCCTCCTCGACATTCCCGTGGAAGGGGATTGGATGATTGCTGAGGGCTGTGGTAAGCTTTAATTTGGCTAAAAATTCTGAAGCTGCGAGAGGGTGGCCTTCCCTGTGTTTTGTAGGGGTTAGGTGCCTTCTCGATCGTAAAATCAATCATCGAGTGATTGGATCATACTAGCGGGACCGGGACTCAGGTCTCTATTGTATCTGTGGAAAAGATCTGGTCCAGAATATGACCTTTCTCAGGAGTTAAAGGTGAGATTTTAAAAAGAGCTAGTGAGTCACATAATCTACTAGGCTCCAATTCAGTGGAATTATCCATATGAATATTAAATTGACCTAAAACTGGACAGTGTTTAAAATTAAAGGCCAGATAAGAAACAGCATTGCTAATAGAGTCAAGGAACTGGCCAGCAGGACCCTGAGGTCTGTAAATCAAAATACCAGCCACAGATCGTTGCCTTAACACCCTGACGTGAAATCCCATGCTTTCCATGCCAGCTATGTCAGCTATGGGGACCATGGAGCAAGAAATGTGGTGTTTAAAGATTATAGAAATGCTGCCCCCAATGCCTGACGACTGATCTTTCCTGAGTATTCCATAACCAGGAGGCATGGCCATGGCAATGGTGGGATTAGATGTTTCTTTGAGCTATGTCTCGGTTAGACAGAGAAAGTCAGGGCACTTATCCACAAGTAAATCGTAGATTAGGAGGGCATGTTTGCTAAGGGATTGTGCACTAAGGAGCATGGCCTTCAAATGACCATTATACCTATCAGGGTAGGCCTCATTACAGGGAAGCATGTCCTTAAAACCTCTTACCGGAGACTCACCGGTAACTGAGTTAGAGGAAACCCAGCCGCAGAGGTTACAGGCCCAACTGTGACAGTCTTTGGCCATGGGCACGAGGGAGTGGCAGTTCACTCTCAGGCCCAAAGCCATGAGCTGTATCCTCCTGTAGGAGAGGGGTTTACCATCATCAGGGAAAACTCCTGCAGCGGGTCAGGCGCCGGCAGACTCTGGGATGCGGATGGACACAGACGGGCTTGCCTTTGGCGCGCCTGTGGCGCGCCTGCTGCGCGGTCGACACATCACAGGTGTTATGGGCGGGGAGCAAAAAAGTCTAGCACGTTGACCTGAGCTTGCGGGCCTGCTCTTACAGGTGGACACCACAGTTGCTTGTCAACAAGGTATCACAGTTAAAACATTACAAGAGTAGCTGTCCCAGAGCAGTGTGTAATTAACACAATTGATTTTAAAAACACAGACATTCTCAATCGATCCGAAGGCAGCAGCACACATTACTAGTATTTCAAATACCTATAGTGAAGAGACTATAACCATTTCTTTAGACATAAGGGCATATGTACAAGGATTTAGCACCGCTGTAGCACCTTTTTTTGATGCTGTGGAGACTTTTTTTAATCACCCTATTTACAAGTTAGCCACATTGTTAGGGTTTTTTATCAATTTTTCCCAGCGCCACTTCACTTAGCATGACTTACTAAAAATTAGATGAAAGGTAGGCATACCTGCAAAAAACTTCCAGAAAACACAAAACACAATATTTACAAGGATTTCCTTGTATGCCACTAAACTAGAAAAACTGCTGCTAAGTCCTATTAGCGTTAGTTTTCTACTGTATTAACTGCTCTTAAAAATGACACTATACACTTATAGAAAAGAAAAGAAGAAAACTCCTAAAACAGCCTCAAGGATAACATGAATTATCTGATACTTCAAATAGGACACCAAGAAGACCACTACCAACTCCAACACCACAGAGGCAGCGCCAGAGGAGGGAGTGGATCTACCGGCAGAGGAACACTGTCCTTTACCTCCGGCAAGAGGAGGTCATAACCCATTACAGGCTAAAAAGGGGGCCCATTGTCCGCCTTCTCAACCAGATTGCTCCAAGGCTGCAGCCCATATCCCAGCACTGCACCAACATCCCTACACAGACAAAGCTACTTGCTTTCCTCCATATGCTAGCCTCAGAGGCTTTTTACCAGGGTGGCAGGAGCATCACAGGCATCAATTTACAGGTCCCTACTGACTGTCCTGGATGCCATAATCAGCCTGAAGCCAAAGTACCTCCACTACCCCTAAACTGCACAGAAACAACTCAACAACAAGCAAAAGCTTTTATGCAATTGCGAGTTTCCTGCATGTGTTGGGGGCAATGGCCTGCACCCATGTGCAACTTGTGCCGCCTGCTAAAACTTTGCATATCATCATTAAGAAGAAGCACACATGTTCTAGGAATGTGCAGTCCATTCTCGACCATCTTGGTGCTTTCATCAATGTTGTCGCAAAGTACTCTGACAGTGTGCATGATTCCTACATCTTCCACCAATCTGTCATCAACCAGCAGTTCCAGAATGGCACCTATGACAATGGACTGCTTGTTAGTAAGTACAACTCTAACACACCACGCACCATAAGGCACTCAATCATGTAGGTGAACAATGGTACATTTTTCATATTTAGAATTATTCTGTGCATACATTGTCGCTGTATCAACTTATATCACTAATAATATAATGCAAAAGTATAACATATAATTAATAAATCTCACCGAGGTAGTAGACATGAAATTAAATTACCACACAATTAGAGCCTCGAGGAAAACTATCATTCAAAAGTAATTGATCCTAGAACTACCCATTCAAGAGCTCATGGTTTTACCTCCTCCTAGTACAGAGCCCAAAAAAGATGCATATTGCAGCTGTACATTTTAAGTTTTGAGCAGAACAGTAAAATTTAATTTCATTTTAAAAGTCTTTATTTCAATCGCTTGAGATCACAAAAGACAAGAAACAATACACACACCGGTTTAAAAAAACAAAAACATATGACTTTAAAATTTGAGCATTAAAACTACTACTTTCCACCTATTAAAGCAAAACCAGTTGCACAACTTTTTATCATATAAATAGTGTAAAAGTACTATGATTAAAATATCCGTACAATCTAAAAGATTATAAAAACATAATACAGTCATCAGAACTTTCCATACACTCTGCGATTAGGGCCGAACAGTTTGTAACCTCTATTTGCAATTACTTAAGGGAACAGTTAGAGCACCAACTAAGTTCTGGATTTAGTTGCAAACAATAGGCTAACCCGCCTGGTCCAACATTTTACTTGCTCATTTGCTTGTAGGAGGGTTCGCTATATATGGCAATCTTGTAGTCTTTTCCCAAATAAGCCATGCCCAGCTAAAGAATCGAGCAACGGCTATGACAGTCAGGATACTTGTGTCGGTCGCCAGTATTCTCTGTGCAACTGCACTACTTCTAACACCCATATTCTTGCATAATGGTTCTAGCCATTTGCGTCGTGGCGCCTGATAGGCCTGGCAGATAAATTAAATATGAGTATAGGTCTCCTCCTGCCTAATACACAACTTACACTTATTATCATTTGAGTTGTGCCATTTGCATGTAAATGAGTTTATGGGTAGCGTGCTCACCCAAAATTTAGCTAGAAGTGTCTGTCCCTGGGTTTGGTGATAATGTCCCAGTAAGAATCATATTGGGGGCGGGGCTTATGCTCTAAAAATGTCCCTGTCAGCGATGAAGATGCAGAGGTCGATATGTTCCTCCTCGCCACCATGGACCAATAGAGTTCCTTCATATCTTTTTTGAGGGAAACTGCTGACCCTCTGTATCTTCCCATAAATGTTGCACACCCATATTTGTCAAAGTGGCTTTGATGTTTTGTAGCTATTTTATTTTACAAGATGTGTTGGATGCCCATACATCATTTAGCCTCATCGCTGCTGGACATATTCCCCTCCGGTGCTGAGGATCAATGATAATGGGTGTGGTCATGATGGAACGGTTCCGTTATCAGCACAGCTCCACTGTGCCTCATGACGGAACTGTTCCGTCATGAGCATCGAAGGGGCTAGAGCAGAGGCATAGTGCTGCAGCTCTGGAGTAGTCCACAGTCTACTTCAATATGCTATGGGCTGAAACTTTGCTACATCGTCCAATCTCGTACACCCGAGGTCATAGTAGACAGGCTTTATTGGGTTACTCTGTGAAACACCAATGACGTTTCTCAGAAACTTGTTTTAAGCTAGGGTTAGTGGAGCTAAATTGTCAAAGCCCCAAACCTCTGCTCCATAGGTAGCAGAGGCTATAACTTTAGAATTGTACATTTTAAACAATGGGAGCATGGGCCTGGTCTTCAAAGACTTGAACTCTTTCAACCAGGCTCCTGACAAATGATGGTGTTTGAGTGCCAGGGTTTCTATCTGCGGCTTCCAATTAAGTTTATTCCCTAGTGTTTTCCCCAGGTAGTTAAAAACATCAGTTTGATCAAGTAGGCCATCATTAAGGGATACTCTTACCTTAATGGCCCGACGACTATGGAAGACCATGAACTTTGTTTTGTCTGCATTTATTACCAGGCCGCGCTCATTACAAAATCCTTCAAATCTCATTAGTGCCCTCTGCAGACCACTCTGCGCTTTAGAAATTATGAGGGTGTCATCGGCAAACATGAGTATGGGGATTTTAACTCCTGCAAATGATGGTACGTCCGAGGGAGCATGGAAAAGTAATCGACTACCCCATTGATGAACAACGAAAACAAGGTTGGGGCCAAAACACACCCTTGTCGAACCCCCTTTTCTACAGGGAACCTATTGGTTTATTGCCCTGCTAACTCTAGCGAACTTGGGCATCATTTTCTGTATAAAGACGCACCACTAAAGATAATAACTCAGCGGGCATACCCAGATCAGCGAGCACCCTCCAGAGTTTTGTGCGAGACACTAGATCAAAGGCAGACTTTGAGTCTACGAAAGCGGCGTAAATGGTGCCTCCCTCCAACAAAACTACCCTCCAATATATCAAAATAAACCGGAAAACCTGATCTATTGTGCTCGCATTAGTATGGAACCCAGCTTGTAATGGGGTCGGTATATCTTTTTTAACAATACAGTCTTGTATCCTGTTTAGTGCAATTCTGCCTAAGACTTTCTGGATGGCATCTATAAGACTGATGGGTCTATAGTTACACGTAAGTGAGCGATCTCCTTTTTCGTAGATGGTCAAGATCCCAGCCCCCTTCCAGGTATCGAGAATGGGAGCAAACATGAGTACATAATCCTTCCAGGTAGCCCTGTCGTGAAGAAATAGGTTGGCTGGAACACCATCACCACTGGTGACTGCACCCAACGCTTTTTTGACTTCCCCAATGTCAAAGCTCAGCACAATTTCATATTGCAGATTACGTAGGGTTCCTTCTCAGCACCCTCTCTCCCCATCACACATTGGTTTGAGAAGTGAGAAACCCACATTTCCTGGGATACATGGTTGTGAGGCACAGGAGCTTGCCCCCTCCCCCATTTACCCTGGTACCAAAAGGACTGGAGGTTCCTCTCTTGACTGGCTTGATAAACATCCGACCATCTCTGCTCGTGCCAGTCCTTTTTTGCCTTATGGAGTGTAAATTTATAATCCTGGTGAGCAAGCTTAACTATGGCATGAGCATTCTGTTTTATGGCAGCCGCAAGAGATTTGTAGGCTACCCTACAATCCTTATTATACCATCTTGACTCATTATCCCTCTGTACAGGATATTAACTGTTTGTAAAGGATCTTATTTTGCCGAACAGGTCCTTGTGGGTCGACGTGATGCCTTTGTTCATGTCAGGCTGCAGTGTAGTGGCTTGTAAGTCACTCAGGGTGATATAAACTATAGCCTTAATTTCTGTCAGTGCATGGTCATTGTTGAATATCCTATCCCATTGAACCCTCCTTGTGCTATTGCAGAGCTGGACTGGGCTTGTAGAATATAAAGTAGGGGGAATGGATGACTGTGTCAAGCCCTTAATGACCATCTTCAGTAGCAGGGGATTATGGTCGCTTTCAGCCCTCTCCCTGACCTCCATATCAAGACGAAGACCAATATTCTAAATGTAGTAATATATAGTATATCCGGCTTGAGTTTTTCCCAATATTAAAAGTGTTACTACCCTGTTTATTGGAGGGTTTGCGCCCATTTACTGCCCAAAGGCCTTTCTCCATACACAGTGCCAAGCTGAAGAGCTGCCTCAGACCAACGCTTGATGGGAGGAAGCTCCAAAGAAGGAACATTCCACAACCCGTCTTTGTTCCTCAGTCAGTTTGAAATCATCTGTATCTAGGGGCTCAAAGGTGGAGTTGAAATCCCCTGCGATGATTAGACCTGAGTTGTCATTACGTCTCCCCAAAAAGACCTCCAGGATGTCGAGTGTACCAGACTATCTTCCACCGGGTAATCCCCTAGCATAGATGTTAACAACTATTAACGAAGCATTGGGGTTAGTTTGTAAGCAAATGGCCATAATGTCAAGGCTATCAAAGGTATCTTAAACGATATAACGTTTATATTGACCATGTTTCTTGGAATATACACACATAGTAATGGTCAATCAATTCCAACCAACCCTTTGAATTCAGCTTGGTTTTATACCCGGCTATATTCCAGGAGTTAATAGATGTCCTTACAGGGGTACCTGGGTTTAACGTTTTGAGGCCCACGGTCTGTTCAATTGGGTAATTTGTCACTCTGTAATTACACACATTTGTTGATTGTGTCGTCCTTTGTCTATTTTTACCCAACAAGATTGGTTCTTCTAGGGGCATTAGTCAGTCGCATTGGTCTAAACCACTTAAGGGGGCAAATATATTCTCGAGAATTAAATCCCTACTACCCGATAGGTACTACACATTATATGTCAGATTCCCCCTTCCCCCAGTAATGTTAATTCCAGTATCCCCTTGTTGGTGCGGCCCAAAAAAGTATTCATAAGGTAGTGCTCCAATTTGGGTGTGACCAATGGATTTGTTCCACAAGGTATCTTGGCATTGAATAATTATTGAAGTTTAAGACCACACAATCTCCCTCCGTGGTTTTCTTATTTTATCCTAACCACCCCACTCTTCTGGCTATTATTAGTTGATAAGCTAAAAAGGGCTCTCTAATCTCACTGTCGTTAAGTTGGTAAGTCAACCAGTGTAATGAATTGCTCAGGAGTGGGGCTGTGGATTCATGTTGGTCCTCCTTCAAGGGGGGGGGGGGCATTTCCGAAAATCAGAACGAGGCTTTGGGGAGGTGTAGAGACTAATGTGCAGTCAGGGTCGACAAAAATCCACACCCATCCCTCTCTGTTGTTTGGGGTAATAAACCCTTATTGGGAGCCTGTCGGGTAGCAGTGGCTGCAGTAGTTGTAGAGCGAGGCTTGAGATTCAATTGTAAGTTACCTTCATTGGGTACCTTTGAGGATACATTGCCTGAGCGGGGACCTGAGCCTGCTATAGAGGGAGCCGATGACTGGGGATCTATAGCTATGGGTACACTATGTGCACAAGATACCTGTGGGGAAGTAGCTAAACATTACCACTTACAAGAGCACGCCCCTTTTTTGAGCGTCATACTTTATGACTTTCAAAATGCAACAATTTCTCCTCTATTAATAGCAATTTGTTCATTATTGGGGTTAGGAGTAAGGCAACCAGAATCTCTAGTCTTCTCCACTTGTCTGGGTCACCACCAGCATTTTTTTCCCCAAGTCAACAAGGAATGAGTATTACTACTATTGTATGCAGAGTTCGGGCTTAATACTAGTATGGTGTTTGTGACTGCGGCTTCTGAATGTTTTCGCTTTGTGACTTTCTGCTGAGGTTTAGGCTTAGCCTTTAGAACAGATCCACCCCTCGTCCTCTTTGCTGAGGGAGTTGGATTAGTGATTGTGGTTGACCTAGATTGGTTTTCCCTCAGAGAAGTTTTTGACCTTGTTGAAACCTCATTGGAGCCAGAGTCACACAAACTTGATAACACAGGAGAATCAGGAGAAACTGTGTTGTGCACATCCGTCAGCGTCGGAGATGGATGCATCGCCAAAGTTGCGCCTCCACACATGAGAGCTGTGGTGAGACCAATCGAGTCCCCACTTGCAACAAAATCAACAGAATTGGCAATGACTGGCTAAGATAAATGGAATTATGGGACATTACCTTGGGAACTCGAGACCCGGTAATGTCAGCCAAAATGTCACGTGGTGGGCCCAGCCTATTCCTGGCTGTGACGGGCGGTGACGGACCCGCCCTTGGCCGCGGGGGTCAAGGCAGCGCTTTATAGCGCAATGGTTACACCTCCCCCTCAGCAGGTGAAGCTGGTTGAGGAAAGGCAATGCACCCTAGGACTCCGAGTCCCACCAGTGTGTTGCGACGATGAGGGTCCCACTCACCGAGAGATCGATGGGCAGGGATTCAATTGACAGCCCCTAGTCCATGCGGGTATGAAGGCGGCAATAAACAAGCACCAGCACAGAAGGAAATGCTCCAGCGAGCCGCCCTTAAGTTTATAATTCTTTCTTTTTTAATATACGTGCTTACTAGCTGTGGATGAGGAAATCATGTTCTCTTTAGGAGTCTTGCACTTTTTACACCTAGCAGGCAGGGTGGTACTCAGGCGCGGTGCGTCCATTTGGGCGTGGGGGTGTTGCCCCCCCGCCCGCAGCTCCCTCAGCGTTTATCTGAACTTAAGTAAACTGAGTTTACTTAAGTTCAAAGACGTGCGCCAAGGCGGGAGAACTGACAATAATTTCAGTCAGCATGACGTCAGACCACCGACCCCCTTCAGATTCTGAAGGGGTGGGCGGTCTGGCGTCATGTTGATTGACATGATTGTCACCAGACACCAGGGCAACAGGGAGGCAGCAACACAAGTGCGCATGAGTGGGGACGGAGGGAGAATTTTTTACCCGTGCCCACTCATGCGCACTTGTGTTTGCGCTTTGGACTCCTAATGGGCGCGCTGAGGGCGTTGAATAACCTGTGCCCCAAGGCAATCCTGATGCTGCAGCAGCGCCAGTTTTGGCTGAGAGGAGCTGCCAGTCCAGTGACGTGAAGGCGCCAAGGGTAGCAGAGGGTCTGGGACACCTTAAGATGGAAAAAGAGTTTATTTGACGCACACAGATGGTGCAGCGTCGTAACTTCCCTTTCAGGCTGTAGTGTGCACGAGATGGCCCCTCTGTCTTCTTTGTGTGATCTGTTGACGCTGAGAGTTATATCCATATAATGCATAACAATACGGGCAGCGCACCAAAGCATCGCTCCAACATTGGTCTGGTGCAATAAGTTAAAGGGTAAATTAACCTGCTGTGGAGACTGTGTGCAACATCCAGTTCTGGCAGTCTCCAATCCACCATGGTGTCCCTATTGCGCTTCATCTTTCCGAGGTCGATAAACAAATTACGGCTAAAGCGGGATTTTAATGGCATATAGCATTTAGATAAACTGAGTGCTGCTAAAGTGGGATTCTAATGGCGCTTGGATACACGGATTACCGATAAATGGGATTGTAATGGTACTTAGATAATGGAAAGGGGCGACCATTCGGTCCCCCCGAACGTATGGTGGAGTACCACGATCCCCCCGGGAAGCCATCTTGGGCGGGAGGCGAGTCTCGGCTGGTATGCCCGAAGCGGCGTAGCCGGGGCGCGCCTTTTCCCGCCCTGGAGTGGGTTGTCCTAGACACTGACGCACTCGGCCACGCCCTCGGAGGCAGGCGGGGGCGGGTTGAAGCCCGCCCTGAAGACGGATAAAAGGAGCAACAAGCCAAGAAAGCATCCTCTTGTTCCTGTGCTCTGAAGCTGCACCTCCCCGCTGCACGTGAGCTCGAGACGGAACGAAGAGCCAATTTTTAGCGTTGTAATCTTTCTTTTTGTCTTACAGATATCCCGTCGGAGAATGCCCAAGAAAGTCGGAAAGCGGGTCGGTACCGATCAGATGCTCCGCATGCTCATGAAGGAGGTAGCCGATTTGAAGAAGCAGATGGCTGCTAAGAACGGGGAGGGAGGACCGAAACGGCCTTTGCCGGGAGTAGTCCCCGGTGGGAGAGAGAAGAGGTCCAGAAGGGGGGGCTTGGGGGGGAAACCCCGGTTCCCGATACCCCACTTGGGGAGCCAACCCCGGTGCCAAAGGAGGGGAATCCGATCCCCGTGGTGGTCACCCCCGTGACCGGGGAAGATATGCCTCCCGAGTTAGCGGCACAATTGGCAGCGTGGTTGGGAAAAGATGGCGAGGGCACCACGGCTGACGACGCCCGGGCAGTAATGAGACAACTGCGGGAATCTAGGGAGGCTGGGAAGGCACCATCTTCTGTTACCCCGCCAGTTCCGGCGGTGGAAAATCCGACAGGCCCAGGTTCGGCGGCAAATGCAGCTTCTGGTTTAGGTAAGCGGCCATTGCCGATCGCGGGGGAGGGGTCTGTACCTTCACGAAGGGAGAAGGTGGCTCAGCATGTTCCACTGGAAATTAAGGAAAAGATTTGGGCGAATAAGTATGTTAATATTTTTTCTTTGCTTACCGACCATTACGAGATGGAGCATGTTAAGAGCCAAAAGGAGCTCATGCATCCGAGTGTTTGGCGCGCAAAAATGGCCGCCTTTAAGGTTGACGAAAACATTGGTACTTGGGGCAGAGCGTGGGGCATTTTTACCTCCATCATGGGCGAGCGCAGGCCCGAGTTGCTGACCGAGTTGCCTATTTATCAATCACGTATCATGGAGTATTCCGTAGCGTATGGGGGCAATCAGTGGTTCTGCTATGACAATATTTTTAGAAAAGCTAAGGAACACGACCCAGTTCTGACTTGGGATTGTTACGACTCCGTGTCATGGCAAAAAATGGAGAGTACAGGAATGTTAAAAGTGCCATTGTCAGGGAGTAGCGGGGGTGAGGCTTCCCGCCAATACTCTGGGACACCCTTTCGTACGGGTGCAGGTAACGAGTACCACTCGAAGCCGAGTGGCAACACAGGTAAAAGGGGGATCTGTTGGAATTTTAACAGAGGTAAATGTACGAGGCCCCAGGTGTCATGCAAGTTCAGACATGAATGTGGGGGGTGTGGGCAGCCATCCCATCCTGAGTCCACGTGCAGAGCCAAAACGGGTGATAACGGTGGTAAGGGAAGCGCCAAACAGGTCTGAAATAGTCCGAGGGGCGCCTTTACCTACTCCGATTGATACCATGGCAATGATTCCTTGGCTCAGTGAATACCCGGATCATGCTTCCGCTGGGGTGTTGCGGAACGGGTTTTCATATGGTTTCCGCATCCCGGTGGGGGATTTTCAGGGTGTAGCAAACTGTAAGAATCAACTATCGGTCTTGCAGCATACGGCTGTGGTACAGGTAAAGATTGGGAAGGAGGTGACTCGAGGTCGTGTCGCCGGTCCATTTGACTTGCCACCGGTTGCTAATTTTGTTTGTTCCCCTCTAGGGGTGGTCCCCAAGAAGGACCCGGGTGAGTTTCGGCTGATACATAACTTGTCAGCCCCACGTGGTCTTTCCGTGAATGATGCGATAGACCCGGAAGTGTGTTCGGTGCGGTACGCATCTTTCGATGAGGCCGTCGCCATTTTGAATCGCCTGGGGCCCGGGGCGCTGATGGCTAAATCAGACATCGAGTCAGCATTACGGTTGCTCCCGGTACACCCAGACGATCAGCGTCTCCTTGGTTTCAGGTTTCAGGGTCGCTATTACATGGACAGATGTATGCCAATGGGATGTTCTATATCTTGTGCTTATTTTGAAAAGTTCAGTTGTTTTCTGCAATGGGTCTTCACAAAGAAGACGGGTTTTCAACATGTTATGCATTACCTTGATGACTTTCTGTTCTTGGGGGCAGCCGGGGATCCAGAATGTGGACAGGCTTTAAATGAATTTTGTGTCTTAATGAACCAATTTGGGGTGCCATTGGCGCCAGGTAAGACCGTGGGTCCCTCGACTTCCCTCGAGTTTCTGGGGATCGAGCTCGACTCGGTAGAGGGTTGTTTTCGACTACCAAGAGAAAAGGTTTTGAAATTCAGGGCATCCCTTGAAACATGTATTAGTGAGACTAAAGTAAAACTGCATCAATTGCAACAAGTGGTGGGCCAGTTGAATTTTGCCCTGAGAGTAATGCCGATGGCCCGCCCCTTTTCCCGCTCGATTGCGCAAGCCATGGTCGGCCTGAAGGAGGGTCATCACCGCACGAGGCTCTCGGCAGAGGTTCGCCAGGACATGCGCATTTGGTTGGCATTTCTGGCGGATTTCAATGGTCGAATTGTCTGGAACAAACCAGCGGTGTCCTCTGAGGAGCTGGGGCTGTGGACAGATTCGGCGGGGAGTATAGGTTTTGGTGCCATATTCGGCACACAATGGTCGGCTCAAAAATGGCCGTCATGGTGGCATGAGTGCGGTTTGACGAGGACCATTGCTTTTCTCGAACTTTTCCCTATTTTGGTGGCCCTGAAAACTTGGCCTGAGGGGTTCCGGGATCATTCTGTGGTGTTTTGGTCTGACAACATGACCGTGGTTGAGAGTATCAATAGTCAGGCAGCACGTTGCTTTTCTCGAACTTTTCCCTATTTTGGTGGCCCTGAAAACTTGGCCTGAGGGGTTCCGGCATCATTCTGTAGTGTTTTGGTCTGACAACATGACCGTGGTTGAGAGTATCAATAGTCAGGCAGCACGTTGCAAATGGATGCTGAGACTGCTTAAAGAAATTGTGTTATTGTGCATGCAGTTGAATGTGCTCTTTAGGGCAAGACATGTCCCGGGGGTACTGAACCAAGCGGCTGATGCGCTTTCTCGTTTCCGTATACAGGCTTTTTGGGGTTTTCTGCCCACAGCGGACCCGGTGGCAGCACCCTTTCCCGAAGCTCTCTGGTCTCTCGGTGCCCCGAACTACAAAACCTCGTGGGAGAGAGTTTAGCACCCAGGACAAGGAAGGCATACGAAGGGGCGTTCCGTTCCTATTGGTCCTTTTTGGGTTCTGCTAGGGGGGGGGCTTTGGGGCCAGGAGGAGCTTGTCGTAAAATTTTTGCTGTCTTTACATCAGGCAGGCAAATCAGTAGCTACGGCCCAGAGGCATCGGGCCGCCATTTCCTTTATGGCAAGGGCTCATGGGATCCAGGACCCGACAGCGTCTTTCGTGGTGCAGAAAGCGCTACGTGGGTGGCAACGCCTTGAGGGTCGCAGAGCAGATGAGAGGCACCCGATAGGTCTGGATAGGTTGGCCCTGTTATTATCCATACTCCCTGCAACGTGTTCATCACAGTATGAAACAGTGTTATTCCGAGCCGCTTTTGCGCTAGCATTCCATGGGGCTATGCGGGTAAGCGAACTAGTGGCGAAGAACAAGCAGGATACGATGGGGGGACTGTGCCGAGAGCACATTCAGGTCAAAGGGGAGACGATGACTGTCTCGTTTGTCAGGTCCAAAACCGATCAGGGTGCGATTGGGGACTGCATAATCATACAAAGGATTCCCGGGTCTTCCATGTGCCCTGTGGTTTGCGTAGAGGAATATTAGCGCAAAGGGTGGCATCATGGGGGGGGACCTTTTTGAGACATGCTGACACCACCCCACTGACAAGGTTTCAGTTCCAGCGGGTGCTTGCGATGTCGGTTTCGGCCGCGGGCTTGAACCCCGGCGAGTTTGGGACCCATTCCTTTCGGATAGGGGCTGCTACAGAGGCTACAGCCAGGGTTCTGAGTGTAGAAGAAGTAAAACGTGTGGGGCGTTGGTCCTCGAACTGTTATAAAAGGTATGTGCGGTTGCACATGTTATGAAGCTGTAATGATGTACTCACGCTTCTTGTTTTTGTTTGGTTTTCAGTTGCGCAAGCCTACGAGGCGGGGCGGACTGTGCAGTCGACCCGACACCTGGGGACCAGCGGGCAGACATCACCGGCTGTGAAAAAGGAGGTGTGGGTCGTGGGCCACTCATACGTGAGGCGTGCCGCGGACGTATTCAAAGCAGGTGACATGATTCACGTGGCTGGGGAATACGGGTACAGTGTGTCCTTCTACGGAAAGGGCGGGCTCTGTATTGACCAGTTTCAATCCTTTTTCGAGGGTTTGTTAGGGCGGACAAGGTCACCGCCGTCTATAATCATAGTCCATCTTGGGGGCAACGATTTGGTGACCACTGGTAGATGACTTCTTCTTGAGGCAATGCTTTCCACAGTAAGTTGGTTGGCGAGAAGAGTTCCAGGGTGCACAATTGCATGGTCCCATATGATCCCACGAAAAGTGTGGCGAAGGGCTATTTCGGTTTCTGCTCTGAATCATTCGGTAAGGAAAATAAATAACAAAGTGAGTAGATTGCTTCGTTCAAGTACACTGCATTCTGTTTCGCATGGTTGTATCAAAGGGGACAGTATGTATTTGGGGGATGGCGTTCATCTGTCCCGGGTGGGGAATGAGTTACTCATAGGAGACCTCATAGCTTGGTTAAAGAGTTTATAACATGACCTTTAGGCAGGAGTGGTTGTGGGGGGTCCGGATAGCCGGTCAACTATCCGGCCTGTGGCGGTAAGGTCATGATCGGTGAGCAGTAATTGGAAGATCCCTATGGGGGGGCGTCACCCATTACGGATGGGAGCGCTCGGGGGAGGTGGCCATTGGCCCCTCAACGGGGAGGCGGTCCCGTCTAAGGATAGGCCGCCGGAAGGAAAGGAAAGGTGGTCAAGGCCCCTTCCTGGATAGGAGGGGCTACGGGCCCTCCTGGGGAATTTCCCGGGGCCAGGACATCTGCGACGGCAGATGGGTAAGTTGTGTGGGGTTCGGGAGGGGGTTTACGCTACCTCTTAGACACCTCACACGAGTCCTCGAACGACCGTTAAATGGCGTCGAGTTCATTGGGGGCCCCGTCAAGTCCAAGGGGAATTGGTTGATGCACTTGAGGTACGCCTCTGTGCGGTTGGTCCTCTCACAAGTGAGGGTGGTATTTCTGGTTTAGGGATCTGACACCGGTTACGACCTTGCCGTTGGCCCTTAACGTTAGGATGTACAATTTCAAGTCAAATGTTTTTGTAGGATGTTAGTTCGGCTAGGAGAACCTTTGTATTAGATTTCTATGGAAATGAAATTGTACATAATATGAAACTGTTATTTTAATGTTTTGATTTTGTTTCATATTTTAATAAATACGGCCGGGAGGGTCACTCCCTCCCGCCTTCCAAAAGTTCAGAACGTTTCCGGTTTCCCATCCTTGGGGATTGTGTTGAGAGGGGGTGGCGGGTATCTCAGCCATAACGGAGTGTTGCTAAAGTGAAAGTACATTTGCATTTATAGTTTTCAGCGCTTCAAAGCTGCACCCTTAAACAGTAAGCGCTACTCTTTAAAATCTATTAAAAACGTCTCTAGTTCAGCCTCCTTTGATAGTGTTTAACCCCTTCCATGTGGCCGCGATTCTGCGCCTGTGCGGCAGAATCTCGAGTGGGCGGTTTTATGACGGCCCCCAGCCGTCATCAGCACATGAGAACCGTAGTGCATGATGGCTGGGGGCCGTCATCAGCATGCAAGGGGTTAACAAAATGTAGCTAATATTTGTCGGCCCTCTCGGCTTGGGTACTAACTCGCAGCTGATGTCACATCTGTCTTTGCTTGTCATGACTTACTTCTGCAGCAGTATATGGGTAACCCAGGATAGTCAGAGCCGGCGGCCAGTGTGCATGGTTTTTACTCATTTATTTCTTTGAATGTCCATGATTGTTGTAGGCCTGGCAGGACAGCCCTGACTTCGCACCTTTACCATTCATAGAAGTCAGCTTATGCTTGTCCGCTTACTTAGTTATTTTTCTTTGACTTTGAAGTACATGCAAAGGACAGATTGGCACTACATAACTGAAATTGAATTACTGGAATATTTACCTTGGAAAGGCAGCAGTGAGTGTACTTCTTTTAGCGTGATGTGCTATTAGGGCATTGAGGGAATTCGAGCTTTTTTAAACTTTCTGAATATATGTCCACATTGGATTTATTAATTTGGGCTATTGGAGGCTGTAATTTGTAAGGTGCACATTGCGAGATTTTTTAACAGATTTAATTTAGATGAGTGCGTTATCTTTATAAAAGAAGACATTTCAAATGATGAGAAGCACGCATTGTATGAATTGTGTGACCAATAGTTAATAATGAAGCAAGTTTTAGACATGTATTTTTGTATGCAAAACACCACTGAACAGCGTGCACTCGTCACGCTCACCAACTACACACAACAAAACACATAAAATCACTAGCACAAAAAGAACCTCCACATGCACACGCAAATAAAATAATAAGTGGACAAGTGGTAAGCCAAATAGAGAAGAAAAAGTGATCGAAAACTAGAGCAAGAACTATAGGAGGGAGTATGAAAGAGGCCCCGCGCAGATCTCAGTTTTATTGCCCTCTCCTGAACTGGCAAGGTTGAGAGTTAACATTTATTCTTCACTATTTAAGTGTTGTAATCTCTTTTTAAGTATATCCCTACTACCCTGCATTACACTGTAAAATGTAGTCAACCGTGCTGCATACTTTGGTACTTCCTGTTTCATAATTCCAGAGGACCTGATTAAAGTGCTGCTGCTCACACTTCTTTGGAGAAGCGTGGCTCACTGGTTAGAGGAGGCAGACCTGAATGCAGAAGTCAGCCCGGGACCAGGGTTCAATTCCCGGCTCGGCGGGGTCTTGAGTCCTAAAATGTCCATGGACTCGACAATTCTCGCTCCAGGGCCTACTCGATTCACAGGTTCACACTCTGCGACTCTGGGCAATAGCTTGCTTAATCTCCACAACGGCCCCTCGCGGCGGGATGCCTGACTTTCACCTTGCGAATACCCTGCCGGGGTTATCTCACAGGGGAATACCAGGACGGATTCCCTAAGCAAGCGCTTAGAAACCAACTCTGTGATTTGCGCTATATAAATTCCTGTACATTTACATTTGCACTTCCGGTCCTTGAGAGAGGTGAAGAGAAGCAAAGGAGAGAGATGGGAGGGTAATAGAGGTCATAAGGAGGTGGCTGGGGCATTGCTGGGTGTATTGCATTATTAACCTTCCTGCTTCCACAAATTTGCTTGAAAAGGCTCCATGTATCTACTATATTTTAGGTAGTAAACGCAGGTTGTTCATGCTCACTCGCTACGCTCGCTCGCCTCAGTGCAGTACAGATAATTTTACGGCACACCACTTTCAAATGTCACCAGCCGGCCCTGATGGTACTCCTGTTGTTGCTTATTCTCCCCCGGGCTGCTCTGCTCCAAAACTGACCAAATTGCAGCCGATAATCATGCAGCCAGCAGATAGTGACAGTGAAAGCCTCCAATTGACACACACATGACAAGCAGGTCCACAAAGCTATGAAGGTCAGGGGGCCTCTTTAATTAAGCGGAGCGGGTCTAAACGCCGACCCAGACTCTCCACTTCACTCCAACACAGCCCCCGCAGCACCGCACACTTCAATAATGCAGGCGCGTGCTTGGTGCACGTTATGCGGAGAGCATCCAAAGTCCACAGCAGACGCAAGACCGGGCATCTGAATAGTCAAGCCGAGCCAAGCCATCGCAGCCGTCTCATCCACAGCTTTTCCCAAAACAGCCCGAAATAGCCGCGGCAGCCGCAAACTGCCTCCCGTGGTTCAAGAGAGCCTCGCACAGGCGTGCATCCACCCAACGGTCAGCAGCCTCCTTTCCAAAGGTCAGCAGTACAATTACCAGTATCAAGCTCTTATGTTAATTCTTACCAATTATTTATTTCTCTTTCCTACCTTTTATTTATGGTCTCCATTTCCAATCCACCATTACATTTTTCCATCTTCCTTCACTTTTGTCCATTCTTTTAACATCTTATGTTTTCCTTTCTAGCTTCATGCCCTTTTCATTATTCTTGTTCAATTTTCTTTGCTAATTCACATCTGCACAATCTTATCTTCTTATTTCATCTTTTCTGTGAATCACCCTCCAGTCCTTCCATCGCCCCTTCATTCTAACTTTCCTTATCTTATTTTTTCCTTCCATTCCTTAAATATCACTTTGCATTCGTTCCTTCATTTGCCCTTCCATCCATCACTCAGTCCTACGTCCAATGTTGTCTGTTTCCTACTTTATTTGTCTATTTCCATATTCTATCACATGAACTTTTTTATGTTCTGATAAATTCTATACTAACCTTTTTTAAAAGCTTAAATCATTTCTTTGTTCTCCCTCACTTTTGCATACCACTTCCTTTGTTTTATGTGTACTTAGGTTTCATCCCGCTTCCTTTTATCTTTCCTTCTTTACCCATTTGCATTCCTTCTGTCCTGCTGCAGCAATGCCTTTGCATCTAACAAAATGTTTATATCCATTTTTAATAAAGTATCTTCTTTTTGACACTGGTTCAAGCCCCTTTGAAGCACAGTCATAGACTGGTATTTAATGCCTGCACTATTGGTAAGTTTCTCGTTTTGACTTACACTGACCTATCAGCCACAGATGATAGTTAAGAAGGGCTGCAAAATAAACATGTCCAAAGCTCCCATGCTCAATCTGGTAGAGTGAATGCTTCCCTATGCCCCTGCGTTGCACATTTTGACACTCACTAAGCCACTGTGGGTAACATAAACCAGTCTCATGGGATGAAGGATTGTTATCTATCATAATGCTATGGTGGAGGACATGGCCATTTCCCAAATACCTGTGCACCAACATGTCAATAAACATCGCACAGAGTCACATACATCCACTTTCGTGTCCATGCCTGAAACATTGAGAAATGTAAATCCTTAAAAAATAATGTTTGAAAAATGTGTGCCAGAAGCCAGTAACTCCTACATCCATTGTCAGGTGTCATGTAATTGTAAAGATGAGGATTAACAATCTGGTATGCGAGGAGGAGCTTTGCGCGCATCCGAGATGGCCGCGTGAGCACAGAGCTCCGGAGACCCTCGCCGCCTTCCGCATATATCCTGAACAATATACTGATTACGAAGAAGGGTTATTGGAGATGAAACTCAGCTGATACACTAGCTGCTTTCAAAAATTGATTCGGACTTCGGTAACTGCTACTACGACAACCTGAACTTTTGCGACCCACCCCATGGTGACGCCTGGGGCTCTAGTCGTTGAGACACCCAGGCAGTAGTTGAACAACAACGGCCCGCGGAGCTCTGCTCATTGCCTTGGAGTTAACTTTCGGTTTGGCTTTCGGGTCTCTGGCCTTATCCTATCCCAAGATTGATCTGGTTGCCCGAGGTCTAGCCGAACTCTGTGAATCCGCTGTGTGCCAACGGTCGCGAGCGTCTGTGTGCTGAGCTACAGCTGCTGGTGCCTGCTTTTGAAGACTCCGGTGGGTTGACCGCGAAGGGCCATCTTCACCAGGTCTCACAGGCCCCTCGGGGGCACATCGCTCAACATGGCGGGCAGGCCTCACAAAGAGAAGCGGAAAACCAAGGTGCCTCTCCGGGGGGAACTATTCAAACGAATGTCATGGATCGATATACCCAGCCCAAGGGATCACCTGCGGTACAAATAAGACTCTGGAGGAGGCAAAGGAAGATCCGGCTGCGTCGATCGAGTTGACTCTGCAGGATGTCATGGGCACCATTGCTGGTATTAAGTCTTCCATTGGCCAGCAATATGAGGCTCTCGCTCTTAAGCTCGAAACTGTAGCCATTGACGTCAATTTGACTAGAGCGGACTTATCGAAGACTAATGAGAAGGTCAAATCCTTAGATCTAAAGACCTCCAGCCGTACGACCGTTGTGTCCGACTTACAGACGGAGGTCAGCAATCTGCGATCCTCCAATGATCTCATGGCTCGTTGACTTGAGGATTTTGAAAACAGGGCCAGGCGCAATAATGTACGTATTATTGGGGTCCCTGAAAAATTGGAGAATCCTGCTGCAGATCTCCTTATGGAGGACCTCATCCTAAATTACCTCGCCCCCAAAGGCCTAAGTAAATTCTTTGCCGTGGAGCGTGCGCACCGAGTACCGGGTGGGAAGCCGAAGCCGGGTGCCCCTCCGAGCCCGATTATAGCCAGAATTTTCAACTTCAGAGACAGAGACGCTATCCTGCAGGCATCGCGAGTGGGAGGCCCTGTGAAGTTTGAAAACACAACGGTGAGCTTCTACCCGGACTTTACCCAGTTCGTTCAGAGGCAGAGGATGGGGTTTCAGGGGGTGAAGCGACGGTTGAGAGACATGGACTTGAAATACGCGATGCTATTTCCAACCAGGCTCCATGTCAAAGACCTCACTAGGTCACAGTCTTGGTTAAGTGGGTTTTTGGAGACACTGGGTTTGGTAGACTGTTGGAGGTTGATGCATCCGGGACAGGTACAATACACCTTCCACTCTGGGGCCCACGGCAGTCTCTCCAGACTCGACTACGTTTTGATGCCGGCGGTGCAGGCCTCCTCTGTCAGGGAGATTAGACATCTGGCCTGGGGTATATCAGATCACTCCCCACTGTGGCTCCAGATCGGCACTAGTATGAGTGTCGAGGGACGGGTTGCCCCGATCAATCCCTGGTATCTTTGCAACCCCAAAACTCGTGCTGAGTTGATTAAGTCCCTGGATCAGTACTTTGCTGAGAACGAGGGGTCTGTGTCCTCCTCTGTGTCACTGTGGGAGGCATTTAAGACGGTCATTCGAGGACAGGCATTATTGTTAATCGCTGGTGCCATGAAAAGTAAGAATGAGGAGGTGGTCCGTTTATAGACTGAAATAACTGAGCTAGAAAGGGATTTGGAACTGGGTGTGACTCATAACAAGCTTCATGCCCTCAGCCTCAAACAACTGGATTATAGGGCCCTGGTGACGGATGCTGCTAAAGTCATGAGTAGAGAGCAGCAGGGCAGACTGTATGATGTGGGTGATAAGGCTGGGAAACTGATTGCTTGGCTGGATAAAAAGGAGTGGCCGAGTTATGTGGTTCCTGTGATTGAGAAACTTGATGGAGTGTGTGGGACTGATCCGACTGAGATTGTCGAGTGTTTCGCGGAACATTTCCGAAATGTGTATTCCCCAGTCTCCGATAGACTGGAGGAAGACTCCTACCTGTTGCTACGTGACATTGCATTGCCTCACCTGTCGGATTTGGATAGGGACTTAATGGACGCTGTATTTTCAGCTGACGAGGTGGCCCTCGCTATTCGCTTTGTGCGCTCGGGCAAAGCTATGGGCCCTACTGGTCTGCCCATCCAACTCTACAAGTTGCATCCTGACAAAATGGCGCCATATCTCCGTGATATGTTTCTAGAGTCACGAGACATCGGCTCTCTTCCTCATGATCAGCGTCTTGCTACCATCGTGGTGATTCATAAGGAGGGGAAACCGTGAGATCGCTGTGCGTCCTACAGGCCCATTTCGCTCTTGAATGCCGAACCAAAGATTCTCGCTCAGTTGCTGGCAAACCGCTTGATAAAAGTAATTAGTGACTTGATTCATCCGGATCAGTCTGGTTTCATCCCACACTGCAATACAGCACTTAACCTGAGGCGCTTGCACGGTGTTCTCGCAAGGTCGTCGTCGCTGCGTGAGCCTGCCATTTTGGTTTCCTTGGACGCTACAATGGCTTTTGATACGGTGGAGTGGCCGTACCTCTGGGCGGCTCTTGCGAAATTTGGTTTTGGTCCTGGTTTCATTGGCTGGGTGAAACATTTGTATGAGGAGCCATTGCCACAGGTGGTAGTGAATGGTCGAGTCTCTAAGCCCTTTTTTCTTGGGAGGGGTACGCGGCAGGGCTGGCCGTTGTCCCCGCTTCTTTTCACCCTTGCCCTGGAGCCCCTGGCTGCGATGGTTTTATGCGTAGATACCACACTTCGCTGGCGACATCAGGGCCAGTTTCCAAAACAGTCAAGTGATTTTCTATAGCATCCACCGTTTGGGCTATAGCTTCAAGATGGGTATCAAAGAAGGTAAGGTTGGCTGAAGAGATTTAAGTTACGAAGCCGTGGTTTTAGTATGGGCATGCATAGATTCAATGGTCAACCTAATAACAGTAAGTTCGTTGATGATTGTCTCCAAAGTGACTTTGGCCAGGGCTGGCACAGTGGTCTTAGCCATGCCGGCTCCACATCTGTGAATACGAGCTGGTGAGGGGTTTACCCTTAGAAAGACAAAGGGCCCGATTCAAAAAGGTAAACATATACGTTTGTGTAGGTTTACTACTTTTCGGTATTCACAAAGCTAAACTTAGACAAAAGTCTAACTTTAATACTTTTCAGTAACAGTCTAACTTTACTAGTTGTAACTTACTTATGTGAATACTGAAAAGTAGTAAAGTTAGACTTTTGTTCTAACTTAACCTTTGTGAATCAGGCCCCAAGCTGCTAGTGTAGATGAAGGTATAAACAGGGTGCCACCAAGGTGGAGGTGGCAAGGATCCAATAAAAGGGTACCACACAAGAGCCAATCCAGGATTTCAGCACACGAGTGAGCAGGTGGAAGGGAGTCCAAAAGGGACACTGAAGGGCAGGCTGGAGGCAGCAAGGGTCAACAATATGCCAGGGCTGGTTTCCAGGACATGCTATATATATATAGCGAGTGGGGAGTTAGTCGAATATCATAGTGTGAATTATGGAGCTGTCAAAAAAGCATAGTCAACAAGCTGCCCCAATTGCCTTAAGACACTGCAGAGAGGCCAGGAGAGGAGTGATAGGCTACCGATGTAGGCAATTGGTCCCCAGGTAAAAGGCAAGGGAATTGGTCCTCAGGTAGAAGTGAAAATGGTACAGGGAACTTCCCACCTAGAGGGCCAAGGACCTGAATTGTGTCTCCGAATGGGTGAGAGTTCAGCTGTGCCTTGCAACCCACAGTGTTCAACTGTCCAAGAGAGTATGACAGATCAAAGGGGAGTACCGTGCCAGTAGTCACTAGGAACAAAGTTGCTGGCCGGCCTGAATGCAGGTCCTCTGCAGTCATGAAAGTGCTCCAGGCTGGAGCACACTCATAGGAGTCCAAAACCAAGGAGGAAGGGCACTAACTGCTCCTGCATGGCTTCGATGCCGTAGAGAAGAACCAAGCAACTGCAGGATAGTGTCACAGGTTTGGGGCGCTCTGGTGATCAGGAAAGGCTGCCGCTGGGAGAGTTACATCAAAGGAATCTCGGGCCCTGTGGGTCATGGAAAAACCAAGTTGAGGGTGGCAGTTGATGCAGAAGACCTTCCAAAAGCTCACCCAGGGGGAGAAAGCAGTATTGTCCGGATCCGGCATATGGTGTAGGAAAGCGCTAAGTTGGTCAGGAGCATTAATGGGAGCAGGTCATCTTGATCAGGCACAGATTTCACCCTCTCAGCCATATTCTTTTACTGTAACCTGGTCTCGCACAACGAGATGGCTGTGGTTGGCGCTTTGATCTTTTAGGAGCTACTTTATACAAATTAAAAATTCATGACTCTGGTTCTACTGATTGGTCACCTTTGTGTTAAATAATGTATTAATATGTACTCTATTTTCGAAGTTGGTCTGGGATTTTGTTTGTGTTTTGTTTTCACTTTATTATCGTTTAGTGCTGTATAAATACTTTATACATTGCCTCTAATTTAAGCCTCATTGCTTTTTGTGTTATGCTACCCAGGATTAAGCACAGGCTAATTTAGTGACTTTATGTGGTTCATCCTGCAAGGGATTGTGGCTGTTGCTTGACCAGGGCTTACATCCTAATCAACCAATAACCTCATTTCTCACAGTTCCTTTAACTTGTACAACCGATTCTGGAGTTCCGCCCCTCACCCCTACTATCCACCAAATGGCTGTCTTTTTGAACATCTAATTAGCAGATCCTTTTCAAGCAAAAGGTCTATTTGAATTTTAGAAGGGGCCCTGTCTTCTCTAATCTCAGTTCTGTATCTATTTCTCTTCCCTAGAGACTCAATAATGTCAGCAATACACTTCCATTGTCTGGAAAATTAAACTCATCACCATCTTCTGGAAAGATTAAACCTGGGGTGTCCAAAATGGATTACACAGGCCTCCATTTCTCTGGCTCACTCACACATATACTATGAAATTACCATTCAGACTACACATTCACACACATCCACAACATACACACAGGAAGTCAGAAGGAACTAGGAAAGAGCATAGAATCGGAACCTGGTGAATGTTCCACTGCTCTTGATAGAACCTGGCTTGGCATCTATGTCCTGAATGGTGCAGACAGCCAACTTGTTTATCTTCAAAATATTTGAGGAAGGATTTAATTTTATGGGTGGGCAATATATTCCACTCCGACAGCTGCATTGGTGGAATTTCAGCCACTGATCATTACGCTTGCAATGTGGAGTTCCAGCTTAAGTCCAACAACCACCGCAAGGGAGAGTTTTTTCTGATGTGCAGCTCGAAAACTATAAGTTGGTGAGTGAAAATTGGCGTTACCTATTATGATTTTCAGTTGCTAGGAGGGCATCTGGTGAGAATTCTCCAACGTTGGCGGTAGTGGGTGGTCAAGGGCAGTCGCGACCATTCATGCTAATAAAGTTGCCACTTAAGTAGAAAATCTACTAAAGCAGAACTAAAACCAACTCAGGAAGCCTCACCCTGTGGTGCAGAATGATCTCCTGGCTCTAAATCACAGTGCAAGCAGTTGAACATGCCTCTTTCTACCCGTTCATGGAAATCCACAGAATCTGGTGGAGTTTTTTTTGTACCACAGTGAAACTCTGTGAGTTCCGCACAGGCCTAGTTAATATATCTTCATTGTCTTTGCATGATCTAGATTGTTCGTAAGTCAAGAAATCTTGTCACTTCTGTGTTAAAAATGTGAAAGCGAGGAATCTATCATTTTAAATTGAAAGATGCAGTTTGTTGAGTAGTCTATACTCAATGTGTATTTTTTTAAGTGCTGACTACTAGCTCTTTCATGATGGAAATACCATCTCTGCATTTGGGTATCTGGATACACATTTGCTAATTCCTATTCTGTGCATTATATAACATTTTAAGTCAATAACTGTTTTACTACGTGAGTATTTGTTTGATTTTTCTTTTGTTGCATTTAATAATTAACTGTTGGTTGTGTTCTGTTCTTTCAAAAGCAGTGCAATTATAAAGGTGATATTGTTGTCATGGTATTTCCTTGAGATAGAATTGGACAGGTTTTAATTTTATCACCCATGAGCCAGATGGGACCTTGTGTGAGTGTTAATAGGTTTTGTTCTCTTGCAAATATAATTATTCTTTTCACATTATTGAGAGTCTCATATAACACATTTTAATGCATCTAACACTGCTGGAGTTGCACACCTTTTAACATGATTGGGTCTGGACTGGTTTCCACATTCCAGACTGCGCTCCTTATTTTCAAGTGTTTTTGGAGGCATTCTAATTTTGCTTTTTTTCCTTATTGGTGCATTAGTTCTATCTTTATTACTCTGAAATGGGTGTCCCACAACGAGGCCATCTGGAAATGGACTAACCACATTCCCTTCTGTATCGTGCACACATGATACATTATCTTGGACAATCAGTGCTACTAGAACCAAACCAATTTGCGGCCATAAGGGTTTCAGCGAGTGCAGCCTGTGTTTCACTGTATATGGTACTCATTTGAGTAAGAACTTGATGTATGCCTTGCTATGCCCAGTCACAGTCACAGTCTCCAGATGTAAATCTGCTTGTGCGTTCTTTGCGGCTGCATCTGCTGTATCGTCAAATGATTCTGCTTCCTTTGCTGCAAGTTGCCTATTATGAGCCGCCATTCCCAATGCCAGATGCTCCTTCAACTTCAGATTTCCTGGCATCTGGGCACTCTTCTGATGCAGCACTCCTGGCACTTCTCCTTCGGTATCTGCTGAATGGTCAGGTGATGTCTCTCTTCATTACTTGGATATTGCTCTTCAGGCCTCTTTCAATGTGATGTCTGCGGGTTTGGGTTTCCCTTATGGGCTCTAACGACACTCTGGACATGGATGTTGTGGACACTTTGGAGATGCCATCCTCCACTTCGGATACCTCTTAGACTCATAAATTGCCATGGTTGGGACTTTGCTTCCTCCTTTCAACATAGTATGGTTTTAAATTGACATTTTATGGGATTTTAGTCTGCTTATTCAGTTATGGTGTTCTTATTACACAACCTCAGTGTTTTTGTATATGTTTATAGCCATATCCTTTTGACTTCAGGGGTTGGGGTGTAATAGGGATTTCAATTTGTCTCCATTGAAGATTTTCCTTATATCTTAGCATCTTTCCGAGATGGTGGGTTGAACATGTTTTTCACTAATATGGAAAAATGGCATTTACACTTTTATTATAGTTAAACATTGTTGTTCTGTAGTCTGCATTGTGAATCTCAGGGACACGTACTAGAATGTGATGTCATTGCTATGTTTTGTGCTCGTTGGAGATGAATCCTTTCCCCAGACTAAATAAAGCTCTTTGTCTGTGGCTCTTGCAGAATAATTTAAGGCCGGTGTTTTATTATTTAAACAGCTCCTATTTTGAATTGAAGCGACAGGCTGTTAACACCAGAGTTAACATGGATACTGTGGAGATCTGTGAATGAGATGTAGCAGTGCAGACCCGCCACATTCGAAGAAGGGAGATCCCTGTGCACGCAGATGAGTGTGGGCTTGAACACTGAGACGGAGTGCATATGGTATTACACTGAGGCTGGCTTTCTGAGACGCTACACAAAGGTATGAGATTAGATCATTCCAACTGGGTTTGGCAGAAGCGTACTCCCACCATGCTCTCGATAGTGTAAGGGAATTACTGATAGTAGGAATAATCAACATGGTTGATTTATTTGTATTTTTTAACATTAGAATAATACTTCTAACAATGATGTTTCTCATCTGTCTAAAAATTACAATTCATGTTTTAATTACAAGGATTAGATCTTTTCAATAAATATTTGAAAATCTATCATTGTCTGTTCTCCTTGCGAAACCTTGCCCATGCAAAAGTGACAAAAGAAATGGTTAGATCTGTTTCCACAAATTCCTTGGGAATAAGATTAATCATGTTTGAGGTTGTTGACAGCATCTATAGGTCTGGAGGTTTAGGAGTTTAGATGCAGTACTGTGAGCTAGTTGAACCAACATTTACTGATGATATAAGAAGACGCAGTTTCTATATTATGAAGTTTTGTTGAGCCAATACACTGTCCTCCTAAATTCGTAGGAACAGTGCTAACCTTTCTAACAATTACACATGCATAATTTCCACGAATTGAAAAATGTGTGTATTCAGAATTTTTTTAAAAACGTGCCAAGCATTTGAATAAAATGTTCATTTATAATACCAACAGTTTTTTTTCTTGTCCATGGTGTATTTATTTCTTCCCCTGTATCCTCATGAACTATGAAGGTTCACCTTGTGCATTGTCATTTAGAAAATCATTTCCAGGGAGGGAAATGATTCATGTGAAAATCCCCAAACTTTCAAGATCATGGTTGTTACTAGTTTTGCATGTGAGACCATCCAGGGATGCCCACAATCCCACTGCTGACACTTAATAGGTGATGGTAGAAAAAGCATCCTGTTAATAAAAATTCTGCTTTCACAAATTTATCATTATGAAGGGATTTTCTTTGTGTACTTTAGTTAAAAATTAACCTTGAGTGGTGAACTCCGCTCCGATTGCGGACATTGCAAAGTTTCCCGCACTCCACGTTACGCAGAGTTTCTGGTTATCCGAAAAAATCTGCTTCGGGCAGTGGACTAGAAATGCACCTCCCTGCAAGATTTTTCCTCATTCATGATCGCCATCATCAAATTGGAGAGCCTGGAAAATAAACCTCCCAGCGACATTTCTCAATCCGAGGGGTGTTAGGTTTCTCATTGCGAGTGGTCGCGTATGCTCGCGACCGCTCACGTTAAGAAACTGCCCGTCCGCGTTGTGAAAGCTGCCACTCGAGTAAAAATCTACTCGAGCGACAGAAAAGATATGCTTGCACTGTGCATTTTGTGGTTCGCAAAGATTGCACTGTGCTGACAAGTATCCGGCACTGTGCAATCACCACAAACAGCACGTTTCTACTGTACTCCACCGCTTGCGGAGCTCCACGTAGTGCGACAGAGTTTTTTTAGCACTTCCCATAGCTCTGCGTAGTGCAACTCTGCAAACTCCACTCATTGTTATTAAATATATGTGATGGAGTTACTGCCTGATGGTCAGTTGAGCAATCTAGCCACCAAGCGGTCCACATTAGACTTGTCCGACCATGCTATGAACAACACCGACACCCACCAACCATGCACGCAGCCTAGGTTTCATCCTCGACTCCTCCCTCTCCATGTCAAAGCAGGTCAGCGCCATCTTCACCTCCTGCTACAACACCCTCCTCATGCTCCGCAGGATCTACAAGTGGATCCCGACCGAAACAAGAAGAACAGTGACACAGGCCCTCGTCAGCAACAGGCTGGACTATGGCAATGCACTCTACGCAGGAATCCCAGCCAAACACTTGCGTCGAATACTACGCATCCAAAACGCCTCCGCGTGACTGATCCTCAACGTACCCTGCCACAGCCACATCACCCCCCATCTAAGATACCTACACTGGCTCCCCGTCGACAAGAGGATCCCCTTCAAGCTCCTCACTCACGCACACAAAGCACTCCACAACGCCGAACCAGCCTACCTGAACAGCAGAGTCAGCTTCTACACCACCACCCGCAAGCTCCGCTCCCCCAGCCTCGCCACTGTCCCCCGCATCCAACTAAAGACCTTCGGCGGCAGATCTTTCTCCTACCTCACCGCCAAGACCTGGAACACCCTCCCGACTCACCTACGGCAGACCCAAGACCTACTCACCTTCAGAAAGGCTCCTCAAGACCTGGCTCTTCGAGCAGTAGCAGCTCCCCCCTCCCTTCAGTGCCTTGCGACCCTCATGGGTAAGTAGTGCGCTTTTCAAGTACTTTGATTGATTGAAAGATACTAAAGGGTGGTTTTATTATGCAAATTAGGCTCAGATTTACAATATTTATTTATGCAGCAGAATACAGGTAGGATTGAAAAGTTAATGGGCTGGATCACAAAACCTTTTTTGAGTGCCGTTATTTGGTGTTATGTTCTATATGTATGTCAACAAATGCTGCTCCATTTCCAGCCAAAATGAGCAAATGCTTTTGAAGTTTCAGAAACAAGCAACTGATTACCACTGTCAAAGGTAATAGAGCTTCTCCAGCTCTTCTATTATTTAAATGACTAGTCAGACCTAAATTGTGGCAGAGACTGGGATTTCATTTTCTTGGAAGTAAATCATGGTATAGTTTGCTCAAACATCTTTTCCACCTGTATGATGAAAACAATATTCTAGAGGTGGTGATGAAAACAATATTCTATAGGTGGTGATGAAAACAAGATTCTAGAGGTGGTAATGTGTGACAAGAACGTTGTACTCATTTGCTGTGTTTTATTTTGTTGGGGTGGTTATGTGTTCTGTTGTTTTTTGTAATACTGTATTTTTTTGCTGAATTATTGAAATGTTATTTTGTTGTGTTGTACTGGGGTTGTTGTTTTTTACCGTACCTGTTTTTGTGGTAGGCCTTGTTATCTTTTAATTGAACATCACCTTGATGTGCAACTAATTACCAACGTCTTAACACGATAAAATAGTGCGGCTTCAGCTCTTCAACTGCTTAAGAAACCCACCAGCCCAAAACTTTGGCAGAGACTCTCTCTTAACATTGTGATCCTAGTGCTCACTTTATGTGATAAGCCCCACTTTCACTTAATTTAGCACTCCCACTCCTTACTTTATATGATGTGGCTCAGTGTGTTAAGTGAACCTGAGAACATACTTGTGATTTAAGTACACTACCTATCAATTATTCACATACTGGGCCATAAGGATCGAAATGCTGGACATTTTAGGTGCTAATAATAACCATGTTATTGGTGAGTTTTAAAAAAAGTGTTCTTTTTTAACAAAATCTTCCCAGCAAAAATGTTATTTAGCACTTGCGCCAACCATGGTTTGTAACATTACATTCCATTTATTAACATATTCTTCGTGGGATTGTTGAATTAGAACTTCAAAGCCCTGAATACAAAAACGAGAGCTAAATTCCGATCCCATTGTAAACACAAGTTACGGTGTAGCCACCACTATAATATAAAACAGACCTGTGAGTGATGGACTATGAATTCTGATCAACCACAATGTAATTCACACTCATCAGCTATGTAAGATTGTTTCCAGCCCTCACACTTTGTTAGTAGCTGCTCCAGGTATGATTTCTATAGTTTGGATAGGAGATCAGGAGAAGAAGCACAACGTCTATAAAAACAATAAACAAGCTTTAAATCAGCATGTGCTTGCATTATGATCAAAATAATTGAACTATGTTATTGCTTTTGTGCTTGTGTACCATAGAGCGGGTTGTCAAAATATATATTCCAGCCTTTCGGTGTGCTCCATACAAGTACCTACACATATACATATACATAACTTTAGGCTAAAGTGCGGGGGGGTCTTTTTACTAGACAACCTCCAAAGGTCATACAGCACCCAATCCCTCTGGCACTATCTGAGTAAACTTTTAATATGAGAAATAGTGACTACTGGCGGCGCAAGGGACTTGTAAATAAGTCCTTGAGTTTTGGAGATTAGAAAACGTCATTTTCAGCTTCGTAGATTAATTTTAATTTGGTCAAATACCATTGATTATTGAAGCCAGTGATTGCTTCGCAGCTTTACAAAATCTTCTGTACCTTCTTTGTGGCCAAACTCAATATGTACATCTCAACTGTTAAATATTTCTAAACGTATTCCAGTTCATCGATTCATTTCTACATACACGTCTGTTGTCTAATCTCCATTGTATTTGCTTTAAAAAGTTGGAATAGCAATAATGTTTATTTTTTCTGTGGATGAAGAAATCAATCCATGAAGTGGAATACAGCTGGAAAAAAATGACATTAGAGATTGTGGGGCTATTTGCAACCATTTGCAAGGTATTTGCCGCACTTAGGGGCATATTTAACAACTATTCACGCAGCGCACCGCAGCAAGTCACCTTGCTGCGCTGTTCTCTGTGATATGAAAAGGGCAGAAATGTGCCATACTTAACAATATATGGCGCATTCCGGCCATTTCCCAGTGTTGGGGCACAATGTGCTGCTTAGGGCCAACGTGGGTGCCCTTTCACCATAGTGCAAGTGTGCCTGCGTTGTATGAAGGAATGATTTTGTGCAGGAAGGGACAATACCTTGAGGCTTATTTCTCTGCAGCACACATAGAAAGAGGAAGTAACAAGGATAATTAAAGATATTTGTCCTCGTAACGCCTCAACTGGGAAGGCATAGCATTTTGACATGTTCCCCGATTTATCTCTAATGGTAAATCTGGGAATGCACCAAAATCCATAGGTGGAAGCATTCTCGCCCACCCAGGCTCACTGGGGCAAAGTGACGCAAGACAGGGATTTGGGCGGTGTTGCATTACAACGCAAGGTGGCCTTGCATGACTTGATAAATTAAACCTAAGAATTGCGTCGCTCTTGCTCCCATTGCGTGGTTCAAGGACGACACAACTTTTACATAAAGATGCCCCTACATTTTTATGTAATTTGAGTGAATGCAAGGGAAAAGCAAATCTAACTGTATAAGAGGGCTGAGAATCTGGGTATATGCACGAAAGTGTTCATGCTGTATGCAGGAAGGAGATATAATTTTCATGCAAAGATTTATATTGAAAGAACATGAACAGATTTAACATTATTCTAGAGTAATGCTAATGCATAATGTATGCGAATTAAGGGCAGTCCAAAAATATCGGACTGGAGACACCTCCCATAATTGAATTTGCGATAGGGATGAACTGTTTGTCTATGTCCAAAAAAATGTATGAATCAAAACCATGCTGATGAATATATTATACAGGTCATAATGGACTTTTGTTTTGTCTTACCTTACTCCTTAAATAAGCACACATTCCCATTCTCTGCTGTTAAAGTTAATGATAGTGTCAGGGTAGGATGTTTCCCTCAGATAAGGCCTCATCACCTGCCACGGTCCAATGACTTTGCCTAGAGACCAAACGCTCCAAAAATAGCAGCATTACCTGCAGGGAAAATGGTACTGATGTATGATTATTGCTTCAATAATTGGTTTCAGAATTCTGCATCTCTCTTGAGCCTGGTTAGGATGAGAGGAGCAACAGCCAACGACCTTCATGGATGAGAATTATGCCAAGTCTTCTTGAATCTATCAATTCGCATCATGCATGCCTAATATTTTTGAATAAAGATGCCTTTTTAATTCTGCTTTTGTATGCGAGCTTGAATATTTTTGTGCAATAAGTGATTATTATAAATCTTGAAGCAGAGAAATAGAAAATAAGTCTTTTCTACATGTAGAAGTTAGTAATCTCTCTATTGCATTGCAGCCCACCTTGTTCATGAACATGCCAGAGCTAAGCAAGTCTGCAGAGTTTTATAGAATTCTTCTCCAGGGGTTTGCGCAGGGGTGTACACAAAACATGGCATTGCGGGGCAGCCAGGTTAGCTGTTGGGACTCACCAGCGGACCCACATACTGCTTACATGGTCACTATCCGCTGGGCGCTGTCTGCATGTCTCTAGTTCCAGATAGAATGTAACTTCCCCACCCACCCAGGAAATCACTCACCGGGGCATTGATCAACTTGGTAGCCTGGGCCTCAAGAAAACAGAGAGGCATATTATCAAGGGGATTTATCTCCGCTTTTTTGGCTTTAAAAGCCAAGAAAGCGGAGATAAAATTATCTCCCTATTACCTAGCTGTCTCTAACACCAGTTAGCGACAGCTAGTAGGAGATAGGGACCATCTTGGGCCCCGCTTTGCATGTCAGTGATATTTATCACTAATGACATGCAAAGTGGGCGTGCCAAGATGTTAGCGACTGGAAACAGTCGCTAACATCGCTATCTCCTATTACCAACTTTTGGAGATATTCGCGCTAAGCGCGAATATCTCCAAAAGCTAACACCTGCCCCTTAGCCGTTCTTAGCCATGTTATCCAATGGTAGGTGGATAACATGGCTAAGAGCATTAGCTCGATAATGCATGAATATCGCTGACTTTTCAGCAATATTCATGCATTTCGGCGATTTTTATCTCTTAGGAGATATACCTTGATAATTGCAAGGTTCCTAAGCTATAATAATCGCCGTTAAACCAACATAGCGCTAGTTGTTGGTAATATGCCCCAGAGTTCGCCCAGTGCCACACAGCCCCATGCCACAGATTGATTATATTTAGTTCATATACATTTGTTCATAATAGATATTGCATTTGAGTGCTGGAGGGGATAAAGGCCTCTCTGATTAAGGGCTGGCCAGGAGGCTCTTAGAGTAGACATGAAACTGGGAGTAAGGACCTACAATGCAAGACAAAGTAGTCACTACAGTGACCCGTGAGAAACACCAGGCCTTGGCAGCACATGGGGGTTGGAGGCTGACTACGGACAGAGGTGCCAATTTATTGTGTCCACATGGTCCTTGGTGGGAATGACCTAATTCTAGTCCAGTCCGAGGTTCAAGCAAACAGCTACAAAATGTGGCTGTGTTTTAAATAATCAAACTCTTTCTGAGAGATGAGAAACTGTTCCATATTGAGCGAAAAAAAGTCTTACAGATGTTGAAAGAATAGATCTTCTAAACAGTAGAAAGGCAAGAAAGGATTCTAGAGTTTCAGAGTGAAATAGTTGCCCATTTTGTGGCTGATCTGACTATATTGTAGGCCTCAGCCAAACACAAATATGTCACCCTGGAAGGACCGTTTAGAGAGCATAACGACAGGAAATTAAGTACTGCTGCACTACGAGATAAAACGACAGATTGAGGACGAGTAGCTCTCTGGCTATCACACACATATAAAGAAAACCTGTCATTAGCACACAAGTAGTTCATAGCAACCAAAGATATGGCCAACTTCCACAAAGAGAGATGTTCTTTGTGGCCATCAAGGCTCAAGTCTTGCTCTGTTAAAACTACTGCTGAAAAAAGAGGACGCTTCAGGGACGTGTATGTGAGAAAGGAGGGCAGTAAGCTCTAGAAGTTGAACAGACAACACCCCATGAAGTATTCTAGCATACTACCATGGGCTAGAGGCAATAACATCTAAGCATTTGCAGGACATCTTCCGCATGTTGATAGAAGAGCTCAATGAAAAAGTAGATGAGTTTAGCATTGCTGCACCTTATCCTAAACCAACTAGTGGACAACACAATGATTTGCCTGGGTGCATGTTAGAGAATCCGATACAGCAGAGAGACCAATAGCCATAGATTTCAATTGAAGGAGTATGCAATAGCACAACTCCAGTTCAGGTTCTGCTTCAAGCATGGCTTTTTAAAAAAAATATCTCTGGTTATTTGAGAATACTGGGAGAGATGAAAATTGTACAATTGCAACTGTATTAATAGAGCTGAACTAGGCAACATTTTGTGATGGCTGCATCGCTTGGGGGTGTTCCACCGAAATAGCAAAGAACAAATATTGTGAGGGAAAAATATTGTCAACTCAAAAATATTAGGGGACAGAATATAAGATGTACAAATATTTTTTTCAAGGTATTTAATATACTTTTTAAAAATATTGTTTAATGTGATGTTATTTTCTGCAATATAGTTGGATAAAATATTGTTAATTCATTTATTGTGTATCGGTTATTGTAGTATAATAACATATGAGTATTACAATATTTTCTTTTTTATAGTATGGTTTGCTACTTTGAATGTAAAATGTAATTGTTATTAGATGTAACCAGTAATTTTATATTTAGTAGCAGGTTTTTGGGTTTGTAAGGGAATAGGACACAGTTATTTCAAATATAAATGATTGTTTTTTGTTTTTTTAATTCATTTTTAATAATTAAAATATTAAGTAACTATGCAAACTATTCAACTGTTTAATTGTTATACTAATTATTCGCTTAATTATTTTTTATTGGCATATCAGTTTATTAATTATCAATTTTGAAACAGCATTTTATATTAATTATATGTTTTCATTTACATTGTTTTGTTTAATAATTTATGCAATATTAATAATGTTTCAGTATACATTTTTCCATTCATTTTATTGTTTGTTGGTATTTTGTGGGGTTGTTCAATGGAAGTATATTTATTTTGAATATTTGTACTTTTTTATTTTGTGTCATTTATTTTGTGTGAGAACTTGGATTATTAGTTAGTTAGTTAGTTATCATGTTACAATTTTGTGCCAGGTCCAGTTAAGTTTCAATAATTTAAAAACAAGCTTAGCCATTGGTGGCTGTAGTGCAGAGCAGACACGATTAACGAAAGAGAAATGTGTGAAGCACTTATCTGTACTAAAACAGTTAAAAAGTCGAAAACACTACACAATAACAATCCCCATTCAATTAATGAATATATAGTAAATGTAACGAGCAAATAAACATTGAAATGACAAAAACCAGACTCGGGGAACCTGAGATATGATTTTTAGAAGTTATAAGTCAAAATTGCACCTAAAAGGGCAAGGCACCAATTGTGGCTATCTGGCCACTCTAAACAGGGTACAAGTAAAAAGTTAAGTCTGACTGCGAGCTACTACTGGTCGGGTACAGGGATTAGGTTTGTCCTGGTGTAAAGTTTATCTTCTGACTTAGAGCAGTTTCTTCAAAAATGTTCTCGTAGACGAGTTGTCAGTAAATTGGGCTGCAGGCTGGGTGTAAAGGAGGACTCGATGATGGCATTCTGGTGAATCGCTGGTCCATTAGTGTGAACTTCAGCTCCCTTTTTTTTTTTTTTATATTTTTTTATTTTGCAGTTACACATAATCTTAACATCAGGAAGCTTTTCATTTTAAATGTCGCCCACCCCTGGGAGCCCGGTATTCCTTGGTGCTAATTATTCCCCGGTTAATGACAATCAAAAATTTAAAAGTAAAAAAAAAACAAAAAAAAAACAACAAACATCATGTTATGCATGTACAAGATAAAGTATGAAAGTAATTATTGACCGCAGAAAAGAGGTGAAAAATTAAAGAATTAAGGAGAGGAAAAGAGCCATGCGAGTTTCAAACATATTTTACATGTAACATTCTCCTATAGATTTACTGAGCCTAATTGCCCCCGTTGCTCTGTCCAGGAGGAGAATCTTTCCCATATTTCCAACCCTATCTTCTTTTTCCTTCTTCCTTTCCTGGCATAGACTGCTTTTTCTAGGTGGAAAGTGGCAGCCAGCCTAGCCAGCCATTGCGCGTGGGAGGGTGAGTCTGCGTCTAGCCAGCTTGAGGAGATACATAGTCTCCAAATTGCCATGGCGATAAATACCAGCCCTTCCTCCTTAATTCTTGGTGAGTCGGATTGTGTACCAAGAAAAATAATTGTGGGGTTTAAGGAGATTGGGTGTTTCATTATTTCGCTAAGTGTGTTTTGTATTTTAAGTAGTGTCTGAGCTATAGTTAGACATGTCGCAAATATATGTACCGAGTCAGCCCCAATTTCAGAGCAGCATGGGCATAATGTTCCTTTACCAGTCCCCCATTTGATAATCCTACTGGGTGTCATGTATAAAAAGAAGATAGTTTTAAAGTGTTGTGCTTGCAGCTTGGCAGATATTAACATCTGTTGTGATAATGCGAGGGAGTTGTAAAAGATACTTTCTGATGAATTAAGTTTGAGGTGCCATTTTGCAGCAATAGCCTCTAGGTCATCGGGGGTTTGTCTATTGAGTATATTATACAGAGAACCAATGCGGGCGGTGGAAGTGTTTCGAAGTGTGTTTAAAAATTCAACTTCTGAGAAACCCGAGGCTCCTCCGACTTTGTTGGAAAGAAAGGCGTGGATAGACAGGTATTTGAAGGAGTCTTGGTTTCTCAGGTTGAATTTGGCTTGTAAGTTTGCAAAAGGTTTGATTCCCTCGGTGGTAATCAGGTCCCCAAGTTTAACTATTCCATTCCGGTACCACTCTGAAAAGTATGATGTGTGAAAGATAGCTGGTAAATAATTATTGTTAAGTATGGGGGAGTAGAAATTAAATCTGCCTATCCCATATATTCTTCGGACGTTACAGAATACTTTGAAGGAGTTCAATAAGGTCTTAAATTTGACCCGGTTGTAGTAGCCGTAAGTTGTTTCTCGAAGTAAGCACCCCCAATGTTGATCCCCCAGTAGGATCTGGAAGGGTGAGGGCAGACCAACTGTAGAGAGAGTAGGTTCCATAACCAGCTCTGAGCTATACTGCGCGACTGATGCCCAGTAATAGAGGATGATGTTAGGGAGATCCCAGCCACCTCTTTCTTTCGACAAAGTAAGATGTTTAAGGGCGCGTCTGGGTTGAGCGTATGCCCAGATGAATTGAGTGAAAATTTGTTGGAATTTAAGTAGGTGATTTTTGGTGAATTCTAGGGGTATACTACGGAAAAAGTACAGTAGTTTAGGGAAATACGTCATTTTAATAACGTTGCATCTTCCCACTAGCGTTAAATGCAAGTTGTCTATTTGTTGTAAGGCTTTACTTGTTTGGGCTGCGAGGGGTATTAGATTCTCTGATACAATATTCTCCAGGTTAGGTGAAATTTGGACCCCTAGGTATTTAGCATTGGGTACCACCCGTTCATCAGTCCATGTGATTTTCGAGTTTACCAAAATCTGTGTTTTATTTTTATTGAGGGCATATCCTGCTAATTTGCCAAATTTCTGGTCCTCGGGTTCTAAAGCCTGAATAGAGCTGGCGGGATCTGTGAAGGTGATGGCAAGATCGTCGGCATATGCCAAAATTTTACAGCAATTTTGATGATAGCATACCGGAGATATGCTCTCGTTTTTTTCTATCTGTTTGATAAAGGGGTCCAGGTATAGAGCAAACAGCAAGGGGGAGCAGGGACAACCCTGTCTCGTCCCTCGAGATATGTTAAAAGAATCTGTAAGTAGTCCGTTTATGGTGATGCTAGCCCTTGGTTTATTATAGAGTGCCTGTATTGCCCGAATAATTTTCTTTCCGAACCCCATCTTGCTCATAACTTTCCACAGATATCGCCAGGACACTCGATCGAAAGCCTTTTCGGCGTCGAGTAAAATGAGTGACATTGGGTCTCCGGCGACCTATGTGGCGTCAAATAGAGTGATCGCTCTTCTAACGTGTTCGGTAGTTCCTTTCTTGGGAATGAACCAGTGTTGCCAATCAGATACTAGAGATTCCACTATTTGAGAAATCCTGGAGGCTATTACTTTGGAAAAAAATTTGGAGTCGCTATTGATGAGGGTAATGGGCCTATAAAAACTCATGTCCAAAGGGGATTTATCTTTCTTTAGAAAGATAGAAATCCTGGCATGAGCCCATGAGTCCGGTGGAAGAGCCCCATTGAAGATGGATATATTATGTCCGCAAATATTGTTTTAATTTGTGGAGCAAAGATTTAAAAAAATTCTGTGGGGATGCCGTCTGGACCAGGGGCTTTCCCATCTGGTAACCTTGTGGGAGCTTCCTGGATTTCCTCCCAAGTAGGAGTTCGGTCTAAGGACTCGCTAACCATGGGGTTGAGTTGCCTCAATTCGCACTCGCTAAGATAACTAGAGATTTCGCTGTCTAGGGTATCTCCCCCGGAGCAGATTTCCTCAGTATATAGTTTAGAATAATATTCCTGAAATCCCTTCCGGATAAGAGAAGGGTCTGTAGTTTCAGCGCCAGAGGGAGTTTAATTGTGTGTATTTCGCTGTTAGATACCTGCTGTCTTGTCCTAACAGCAAGATGGTGCCCAATACTATCACTGCACTCGTAGCTTTTTACCCTAGTGGCAGCCCACTTGGCTGCGATTTTTTCCATGTAAACAGTGCCTATTTCTGCCTTGGCAAGTATTGCTTCCTCTTGAATAGATTGACAATCCAATCCTGCATGTATTGATTGCGTTAGTTTAATCTCAATGTTCCTTAGTTTGTCCTGTAGCTCGCTAATACGTTTTCTTTCCATAAAGTTTTTCTGAAAAGAAAATCTCAGGGTCTCACCTCTGATCCCCGCCTTTAGAGTATCCCACACTGTCATTTGAGAGGCAGTGCCGTTGTTGATTTCCAGGAATTCCTGGATCCAACCCTGCATATGAACTACATAGCTATTATCCTGTAGTAGTGCTTTCTCAAAGCTCCACTTTGTGGGTTCCTTCTGTGGTAATACCCCTTTTAGCGTGACTATAAGTGGATTGTGGTCGGATAAAAACGGGGTGCTATTTCAATTGTGAAATTATTCATTAATGAAGCGGAGATAAGAAAGTAGTCTAGTCTGGCTAGGGTTTTGTGTGGGGCCGAATAAAACGTATATCCGGGCTGGGTGGGATTTTTGTTAGCCCACCCATCAATTAGGCCGTGGGTCTGCATGAGGTTGTTCAGAGCTTGACAAACTTTGGGTTTCCTGCCTTTAAATTTTTGTGTTGAGTTTGAAGCCCAATTGCTAGGTAGGTGGATATTAAGATCCCCACAGAGAACTATCGGGGTGGGCCAATGTGCTAACTCCCCAGATACATGATTGATAACCCCGGGTTCGTCGAGGTTACTTCCATATACCGAGCAGAGAGTGATAGAAGAATTATTGGGAAGTACAATCTCTGAGATAACCCACCTCCCTAGAGGGTCGGATTTGCTGCGGGGGCAGTTAATGGCGAGTTTTCTATCTAGTATGATTCCTACCCCCTTGGTTTTAGCACCTTGTGAAGTTGCACCCACCAGTTTGTATCCTAGAGTTTCTAGTAGCTGTTTTTGAGAGTGTTCTATATGCGTTTCTTGCATACATATGATGTTCCCACCCAGTGTTCGTAGACCCAGCGCCACTTTTTGTCTCTTAGTTGGATCATTTAATCCACATACATTGATAGATATTATTCGTAAAGAATCTACCATAGCCATCTTACAATATAAGGTTGTAGGGCTGCGGGACGTTCCTTTTTTGATTTAAACGTTTTATTAGTTTGACTTTTCTTTTGACAAGAGATATCTAAATTCAGAGATGTGGTTGTGTCGTTATGAGCGTATTGCATAAAAAAAAGAAATATATTTTGTTTTTTGTTTTTTTTCCCTTTCTGCACCTAAGTGTCCTTGCCGAGCCCCCTCCCCCCCTGCCTCCCATCCCCCCCCCACCCTCCCCCTTGTGTGAGTAATCAGGCAGAGCCTGAATGGTGGTGTTCAGTCGTAAGCCACGGCTGCTGGAGCCGCCAGTCAGTCCTGTAAAGGAAGAAGTCTAGGTCCATGACCGGCAAAAAGTACTGCTGCGTAAGGTTGCAATACAGTGAGTGGGTGCATATGTAACTTGCGGACATGTGTCAACCCGTTTAATCAATTTAAGTAACCAAGATGTGTAGAAGAGGAGACAGATAGGAGTGAAGACTTGTCCAAATACAAGATAGATTTATAGATGTGTGAGCGTTATCTAATCTTTATGTCCTTTTTTGGCTTTAATTTCGTCAAGGTACTCTTTAGCCTTAATTTCTGAAAGAAAGGCTCTGGTAGACCCTTTATGAACAACTTTCAGTCTGGCTGGGTTCATAAGATATACTTCCGCTCCTTGTTGCTGGAAGGGGGAAATAAGTTGCCTCAGGTGCCATCTCCGCTCCACAGTTTGATGACAAAAGTCTGGTCTAGCGAAGAACAGGATCCCGTTAGCCCCTTTTTTGCAGTTTGGTCGGGCTTGGTCGTAGATCAATTGTCTTAAAAGAAAGTTGCCAAAGTAAACCAGGAATATTCTGGGTTGGCCACCAGTCGAGTTACTGCCATTATGTTGTCGTTTTTGAAAGAATGGGAAGCGGTGTGCTCGCTGTACCTCTCGATTCCAGTCCCACCCAGGGTGGTCAGGGAAGGATTCACGTAGTAGATTAACTATGAATTGTCGGGGGTCATCCCCTTCTTTCCCTTCTGGAATGCCTAGTAAGCGGAGGTTGTTTCTTCGTTGCCGATTTTCTTGTTCCTCCATCTTTACCATTATGTCTGTAAGGCAGGCGGAATGGGATTCGCTCAATTGTTTAGTAGCCGCTGCTTCAGTTTCTAAGTGTTCAGTCCGTGCTTCCACCATGCTTACCCTGTCGCAGATATCTATACAGGTCTTGTTCAGCCTTCTTAGGCTTCCCTGGAGTTTTTTGTCTGCGTTCTTAGCGGACCGACTATCGGCCCTCACCTCTTCTTGGAAATCCTGGATGGAAGCTAGAATGGCTGCCAATGATGGTTCCCCTGATTCTGTTGCCTTAGATTGCTGATTCCCCAGACTGTTCCACTGCGGCTGGGTTGAGTTGTCCTCCTCCAGAGGGTACGACATCCTTGTATCAGAATAGTCCCATCTAAGTTGGCTTCGCCATTTGCTCTTATTCTTAATTTTCTTGGGCCGGACGATTGTATCAGGATTAACGTGTGAGTCCCCGCTCTCCTCTTCGCTGAAGCTGGGGGTGCCTGCCTCGTCATCGTCATCCGTCTCCTCTTCTCCCTCACCGGATGTACTAGGAGTGCTATCATAAACGGTGTAGAAGTCCTCCTGCCCAACCTCTGGAGTCCAGAGGTTGTGTGCGCCAGCCGTAGTCTCCAGGTTTTGAAAGGTAAACTCAGCCCCTGTAGGATTAAAGCCGGCGCCAAAGGTGACTAAAGGAGTATCAGCCCCTTGGTGGTTAGATTCTTCACTTAATGGCTGCTGCTCTTGGGCGGCGGATGAAACAGGCAGTGGGGCACCCAACGGAGTGTGAGGGCTAATGGAGCAGGGGACCTCTGTGGGTTGAGACAGGCTGAGCTCTGAGCTTTCAATGGGCATATGGTTGCAGGCAGGGGGTGCTTGTGCAGGCACAGAGATATTACTTGGAAAGGTGGCCAGATTTTCTGTTATACTTAAGTTATTGAGACAAGGTTTTTTGGAGCCCCCGTTGTCTGTAGTAATCTCTGGCGGTGGTAAGATCTTAGGCGGTGAAGCGGGCTGTTTACTCTTTAATCCGGCCTGAGATTTGGCTACATTAAATATTTTGGCAGGGGGGAGGATTAGAACGCTGGTTAGACATAGGGGTTTTATTATCTTTGTTGTCTTTGTTAACCTTAGAGTCTTTGTTAACCACCCCCCCCCCACTTTTAGCCAGAGCGTTTTTCTTTGCACCACTGACCTGGTCTGTATTTGTTTTGCCGGTAGCCTCTTCTGGGGGGGCATCCCTCAATAGAGCCGGAGTCTTTTGCTTAATTCCCCTCTTAGCTCCACGAGCACTCATGACTGGGTAAAGGAAAAACGTGGAGATTGAAGCTTCTTTATTTCCGACACTGGCTAATGGTTGAGGGAGACTCTCTGACCAATTGGGAAATGGGCCAAGGAAAAAGCCTACCCACTTTGACAGTGTTTCTTGAAGTTTGACCCTAAACAATTCAAACAGTTGACTGTTCTGACAAAAGCCAACATGGCAGACCCTTTCTACCCCTGGGTGGAGCTTGGAACACACCCCTGTTGTGGGTCTAGACAAATGAGAGACTCCCCTTGTGAACCCTTTCTTAAACAATCCCCCCTCACTGGTATTGTTGCCATGTTAACTACCTCTTTAACTACGGAAATGAGTGTTTGAATTACTTTTCGAGCTAGTGCTGATTTAAAACTTGCTTATTAAGTGTAATGCAGTACTCCATTATATTCTATAGCACACCCGGCCTTGATGCTGTGAAAAATAGGACTGGGGTCTTTTTCATCGTAGAGATATGCAAAATCATTATAACATTACATACATATGTCCAATTTTTTAATATTATGTACTCTGCTGTTCAGCTGATAAGGCCTATTTTGGGGGTGACTTCCTACTATTTAAAAGGAAGGTTTAAGCCTGGAAAAAGGTGGGGGAAGGCCGTTTTAAATCTGTTAGGCGGATGTGGCAGGCTTATAATCATGCTTTTTCAAATTAATTTAATCTTATCAATCAGTAATATATTTGATATTTTAATATGTTTTCATTTTTCTATTTTGTTTTACATGTAAATATTTTTTTTAGAGTTTATGAGTCCAAAACTTGCCTTAATGTTCAGATTAGAATGGGAATAGTAAATCTAACCCCTCAAAAGTGCAGCCTTTTCCGTTTATTTGCTTAAGTTGGTTTGGAATATTAAATCTGACCCCTCCAAAGTCCAACATTTTCCTTACTGATGCTTAAATGTGAGTGTAAATAGTATATCTAACTGCCTCTGTGAAGTTATCGGTAGGACCATGTTTCCATGGGCAATCTTTTTTTTGTTTGCTTATAATTGGCACAGTTTGACGGATATTCATGAAACAAAAAAAGGCTCATTCACCTCAGCTCCTTCTTTAAAATTTCAGGCTGATCCATCTAGCAAAGGCCAAGAAAAAGGAGGGGCTAAAATGCATTCTCCCCATGCTTTTTTGTGTAGAAAAATTAGACACTGCTACAACAAAAATAGCTGAACAGAATTACAGCAATAAGGAAGAAAGCTCGATCCTGAGAAATTAAGGTTAAAATTGTATAGATATTTCATGTTGTGGAGAACCTGTGGAGCAGAAAGGTCTCTGGGTAAGATCTTTTTGGCTGTCACCACATAAATCAAAATGTTAAGGCAGCCATTTTAGGGCTCAGGGACTTAAAAGCATATAGGTGGGCAGAGTAGGGATACCTTTTCCCCATCTGCCTGGTTCACGGGTCTCAGAAAAAGCATTTTCTTTACTTTTCTGTATAGAGAATCCATGGAGGAACCATAGCGATGAGAAAAAGAAATGCAGGCTTTTTCAAAATGAGCCCCCAGAGTTGCACAGGACTCAGGGGTCAGAAATTCAGATATTTATGGGTAGGGGAATACATGGCTCCATCTGCAAGCCCTAATATTGTCTCAGGATAATCCCAATAAGTTAAGGGGGCATGCAGCCCCTCCATGCCCTCACAGAGGCCCAAGGGAACTCATCACTCAGTGCTGGTATTTAGTGTTTGGGGTGGGAGGCATGCAGTGCCTTGCCCTGAGCCGATTATCAGCCTGAGGACCCCATCCCCCATGGCCCAATAGGTCTGGAGTATCCCAGTGATCCCATTTCCTGGAAAACTGTAGTTCTCAATTTGGTAAAGTGCTGGCATTCCCCACTAACACTCTACTAGGCAGGAACCATGTTGCTTCCACCTAGGCAGGAGTAGAGAGAAATCCTGCTCCTGACTGGGTATGAGAAAAGCTACTGACCTGGCTCTCCCCAGCACGATTATGTATGGTGTCTGGGGAGCGGGCAGGGGCTGCGAGGGCATTGGGGCTCTGTCCACAGCCCCCAATTATTTGGATGCATGTGGGTGCCCTGGATGGGCACTGGACCCACTTTTACACAGAAAATGCTGGCTCCCACTGGCACCTGCTTTGGATGCTGATGGGGAGTCAGCAACCAATCAATCGGGTTACTTGTAATGCATGGCTACGCACCCGTAAGGGTCTGAAGGTGCAGCTGGGGGGGGGGGGCAGACGATCCTCCGGAGGAGCTGTGGTTCAATCGAAGAGCCAGGTCTTAAGATCCTTCCTAAATTGAGACAGTGACTGTGATTGCCTGATGTGGAGAAGTGGTGCATTCCATGTCTTTTTGCGAGGTAGGAGAAGGATCTTCCACCAGCCATCATCTTGCAGATATGTGGGGTCGGCAGCCAGGGCCAGTTGGGCAGAGCAGAGGTCTCTGGTGGGTGCGTTGATTGCGAGGTGGTGGTTAAGGTATGCAGGTCCAGCATTGTGTAGAGCTTTGTAGGTATGCGTGAGGAACTTAAAGGCGATTCTTTTGCTGACTGTGTGCCAGTGGCTGTCTCTCAGGTGGCCGGTGATGTGGCTGCAGCAGGGGACATTGAGTATGAGTCTGATGGAGACATTCTAAATGTTCTGTAGTTTCTTGAGGAGTTTCTGGGCGATACTGGCGTGGAGATCGTTGCCGTTGTTGCTTCTGCTGCTGATGAGTCTGTGGGTGGTTGTCTTTCTGGACTCAGTGGGGATCCACTTGAAGGTCTTCCAGAGCAAGCATAGGGTGTGCAAGCAGGGTGATGAGACGGCGTTGACCTGGCAATTCATGGTGAGGTCCATGATGATGCCCAGGTTTTGTTCGTGGTATGGTATGGTTGTGGGGGGGTTCCAAGTGGTGCGGGGCACCAGGAGTCATCCCGGACAGAAGGGTTGGAGCCCATGATGAGGACTTCCATCTTCTCTGAGTTGAGCTTGAGCTAGCTGTTCTTCATCCATGTTCCTTGGTGAGGGAGAGTATCAGCTGGGTGTCATCAGCGTAGGAGACAGTGTTGAGTCTGTGGTTCCTGACGATGGCTGTGAGTGGGGCAATTTAGATGTTGAAAAGAGTGGGGCTCAGGGAGGAGCCCTGAGGCACACAGCTGCTGATATCTGTTGGCTCAGAGAGGGACGTTGGTAGTCTGACTCTCTTTGTTTGGCCAGTGAGGAAGGAGCAGATCCATTCCAGGGCTTCCACGCGAATGCCAGCATCATGGAGTCGTGCACATCGGGTGCAGTGAGAGGCAGTATCAAAGGAGGCGAGAAGTCCAGGAGGATGAGGACTGGAGTTTCCCCTCAGTCGAAAAGGGTGTGGACAATGCCTGTGGCAGCAATTACGGCAGCCTCAGTGCTGTGGTTGCTTCAAAGCCGAATTGGGAGAGATCCAGGATGTTATTTGCTTTGATGACCTTGGTTAGATAGGGAAGAAGGGAGAGGGGTCTGAAGTTCTTGAGGTCCTTCGGGTCAGCAGAGGGATTCTTCATCAAGGGGTTGATCTCTGTGTGTTTCCAGTCTTACGGGAAGGTGGCAGAGGTGATGGAGCACTTTATGGTGTAGCAGATTTCAAGAGGCAATGGTGGTACTGGCTCTGTTAATTATGTGTTGCAGGCAGAGATCTGAGGGAGCTCCAGAGTGGATTGTCTTCATGATTTTGAGATTATCATCTATGGTGAGGGGAGTCCAGCTGAGGAGGGTCGGCTGGGGTCCAGTGTCATTAGGTGCGGTGGTTGTGGGTGGGAGAGTCCTGGGTATCGAGGCTGTCAAGCTGTCATATATCTCCTTAATCTTGAGGTGGAAGAAGGTGGCCATGGGGGATGAACTGGGGCAAGGGAAAAAAGGAGAAATAGAAACAAAAAAGAGAAGGAAAAAGAGATCAGAAGACAGAGAGAAAGAGGGCAGAGCAACAACAGAGCACAGAAGCTCCCCACTGGACCACCACAGATGAGCCACAGACTGCTGCCTGCGGGCAAAGGAGGGCCATGAACTCCTACTAGCAAGGCTCAGGGGCAGCAGGGGCAGGAGCTACCTCAGCTGAGCTGTGTGAGAAGGGAAGCACTTCACAGAGTCAGTGAGATTGCTCCTTTCACCATGCATTGGCTGTCTAAATAATGTGAGGGGAGGGCTGGACAGCTGAGAGGAAGAAAAGCGGTAAGCAGGGCTGGAGGGGGCCGGGGTCACGGGGGACGAGCAGCATCTGGGGCATGGGGAAAAAAAACAGAAAAGTGAGAAAAGCGAAAGTGAAACAAAAAAGATTTCAGAATGGAGAGCAGAGAAGCTACCCACTGGACCACCAGGGATAAGGTGCAGGTGGGTGCCTGCTGATGGAGAAGGGACTCAAACTCTGACCAGCAAGGGTCAGGGAAGCAGGGGCAGCAGCCACCTCAGTGGAGGTTTGCGGGAAGGGAAGCACTTCACTGACAGATTCAGTGACTTTGCCAGCAGGGGCCATGGTGCTCCCCCTTAGCACTTCACTGACAAGTTCAGTCAGATTTCAGCATGGGCTGTGGGGGCCTTGGGAAACCCCCCTCAGCCCCAAAATATTATTTAAAATGTTGGGTGCCTGAAACCTGAAAAAATAGGAATAAATGAGCTGCAGTAGCCGCTCATTTAATATTCACTGCTCCAGCAAGGTGCACCCCATGATACTGTAGGGCTTTGAAACATAATTTGTTGTCTTCCCGAGGATGGACCTAAAAGAGGCAAGGGCACCACCAACCATTTTCTTTAGACCCCAAGCAATATTAAAAACAAAACACAGTAAGTCTCTTGGTTCATTGAATCCATTACCCCAGGAAAGCATTGCATATGTTTCTGAAGCACTCTGAGGTGAAGCTTTATGCTCTTCAGCTGGAGAGCATGGCCTTTTTGTGGTTGGTTCTATGACTGCACTATGTGTCCTGAAACATTTTTAAAAAAGCCTCAAAGACATGTTTAATTTTGTTCCCAAATAAGCTTCATTAATGATGACCTCAGACAATGACATTTATTATACTTTGCAATGTGTGAATTTATGAAATATATATTTGATTATGGTTATTAAGGACTTTTTGACAAAGCTTATAGGTCTGCTTTAAGCATATTGATATGCTCATAACTTGAAAAAGGCAATGGAACCAGCAACAATGATTTCAGTATTGTGAGCCTTGGCAGTTCAGGCTGGACTGTTCCCATGAAGCACAGGGTCAAGGCTGATTTGCATATGGCCATGTCAGAACTGGGGTGGTGTGGAGTGCAAAAAAACGATGGATTTAGGCCCAGATCTCTGTACTGGGGTGAATGTATGACATTGTTCTGCATTCTGTCCATCAACTTTTGTTTTTGCATTTGTCACCGCGAGTGGGATGGGTATGCTCAGACGTGAGTCCCATGCTTGCCACACCACTGGAGTCAAGCTATCCTGGCTGAAGACGGCTGATAGCCAGACACCGGTCCTAGGATGCTTGATTCTGGTCCAGGAAAGACATGGCTTGGCAGTTCGGGCTGGACTGTTCCCATGAGGCACAGGGTCAAGGCTGATTTGCATATGGCCATGTCTGAACTGGGGTGGTGTGGAGTGCAAAAAAATGATGGATTTAGGCCCAGATCTCTGTACTGGGGTGAATGTATGACATTGTTCTGCATTCTGTCCATCAACTGTTGTTTTTGCATTTGTCACCCCAAGTGGGATGGGTACGCTCAGACATGAGTCTCATGCTCTCCACACCACTGGAGTCAAGCTATCCTGGCTGAAGACGGCTGATAGCCAGAAACCAGTCCTAGGATGCTTGATTCCGGTCCAGGAAAGGCATGGCTTGGCAGTTTGGGCTGGACTGTTCCCATGAGGCACAGGGTCAAGGCTGATTTGCATATGGCCATGTCTGAACTGAGGTGGTGTGGAGTGTAAAAAAAGATGGATTTAGGCCCAGATCTCTGTACTGGGGTGAATGTATGACATTGTTCTGCATTCTGTCCATCAACTGCTGTTTTTGCATAACTTGAAAAAGGCAATGGAACCAGCCACAATGATTTTAGTATTGTGAGCCTTTGACAAAGCCAGTAGGCCTGCCTCACTTCAAATGATGCATTTATATTGTTACACGACATAGCCAGCCATGCAAGGTGGTGGGGGTTGGGTTCAGGGCCTACACACAATCACACACTGCATGCAGCCAAAGGCTCGAGGTTTGGTGCCCATAGGATGGGATCAGGCACCCATGACTGGGCTGGGCAGAGGGCCTGACTGCACCCATATCAATGGACATCTTACTTTCTGTAAAAAAACACAAAAATTCACTGACAAAAAAAGTTTAATGTGATGTTTTGTTTGAATTGTAAAAATATGTTATTTTACATTAAAACATGTGTGAAACCTATGATTGTTTTCAGTAAATTTCCAAGGTTTTTTAAATGCTAATTCCTAACTATAACATGTGTGAAACCTATGATTTTTTCAGTGAATTTCTAAGGTTTTTTAAATGCTAATTCTGAACTATAACATGGCTTAAACCTATGTTTTTTTTTCAGTGAATTTCTAAGGTTTTTTAAATGCTATTTTTTTACTATAACGTGGCTGAAAAATATGGTCTTTTCTGTGAATTTAAAAGGTTTTGTAAATGATAATTTTTAATTGTATTAATTGTTATATTTTGTTATACTAATTTACTACATTATTGTAAACTATTTATTTTTAGATATTTTATTTTTTAAATTACATTACACATTTTTTATATAAATTGAAAAAAAATGTTTTCAAAAATATTGAAATTGTAATATTTTTTTAAATATTTTTTTAATTTATATATATTTTATATAGTAGGCAATGATATCCTATGGAAGGAAATTCAGGTTACTGGTAAGTACAGTTAAATTTACTTTTCAGGAATAGTAGTGAGCTAGATTGGGGAATTAATTCCTCTTCAATCCTGAGGTCCCCTGTGAGCCAACTAGCCCACCAGGTACCTCTAGTATGCGCCAGGCAGCTGTGTTGCATAGAGTCGTTAAAAGGGCACGTCCCCTTTTTACAACACTCTGCAACACAGCTCCGTGGCGCTTACTGGAGATACCTGTTGGACTAGTTGCCCCCTAGGGGACCTCTGGATTGAACAGGAATTAATTCCCCAACTTAAAAAGCGTCTCAGGGCATGTTTGCACTCACATCACTTCAAGGCCCACCCCCTACCTTCACCACTGTGCTAAAGCGCCCTGTAGAGTGTTCTAAGTTGGGGGATTAAATCCCCTTGCATACTGGGGGTTCCTGGGGGCCAACTAGCCCACAGGAATCGCCAGGAGGATGCGTTGCAGAGACGTGTAACGAGGCTACGCCCTTTTTTAAACCTCTCTGCAACGCAGCTCCTGGGTGCATTTGCAGAGGGGGAACTTATTCCCCTTGCGTACTGGGGGTCCCTGGGTGCCAACTAGCCCACCAGGAATTTCCAGTATGCGCCAGGGGGCTGCATTGCAGAAAGGTGTAATGAGGCCATGCCCCTTTTTATACATCTCTGCAACAGAGCCCCGGGCACGTTTGCAGAGGGGGAACTAATTCTCCTTGCATACGGGGGTCCATGGGGGCCAACTAGCCCACCTGGAACCTACAGTATGAGCCAGGGGGCTGCCTTGCTTTGCCCCGGGGGTGGTGGTCTCCGGGGCAGTGTGGGGGGGGATTGGGGCCCCCCCACACATCTATTTCACTATGCCCCCGGGATTTTGTCCCCCTGGGGGGTAATTTGAAAAAAAGCAGACCGGATTTTTAAAAAATATTTCGGGGGCCTTGGGGATCCTTGTGGGACCACCTGAGCAGGCCTAGGGGGTCAAGCAGTTTCTACCCTCCCCCTTTTTGCCTTCTACACGTTTGTTTTTCTGCTTTCTTGTGCCTCGGTCTACCGAGCACAAAATGGCTGCCAACACTTCCTGGTTTGGAGTGTTCACAGCCAATGAGCATGCAGCTCGTACTCGGAAAGGTGCTGGTACGGTACTCGTACCCCGCGATTTTGGTCAAAAAAAATTGGGGGGGCTTTGGGGGTCCTTGTGGGACCCCTGAGCAGGCCTAGGGGGTCAGGGTGTTCCTACCCTGCCTCTTTTTTGCGTTCTACCCGTTTGTTTTTCTGCTTTCTTGTGCCTCAGTCTACCGAGGCATAAGATGGCTGCCAACACTTTCTGGTTGGGATATCTTGACAGACAGTTGACAGCCAATTAGCATTCAGCTCGTGCTCGGGAAGGTACAGAGTACAGTAAGCTTACAGTAAGCTTACTGTATGCACCTCTGAATATACTTATGATTTTACTTTAGATTTTCTCTGGAACTACTGAACGGATTTATACCATTTAACAAAAAGGCCCAAAACCACTCGAAGTTTGAATAAGCACATTTATTTGCATCCATTTCACAGCTCCTTCAGGCAGCTAGCAGAGACGTCTTCTGACATGAAAGCCTGACACGTTTCAGGAGTTAATCCTTTCTTCAGAGGCAAATGTTCATGAAGGTTTGAAAGGCAGTTTTGGGTCACGTCTGATATTACTCTCACCTGCCACAGTGGGCATGGCTATTTCGCACTGCATCCTGTACTTTGTAGTCCGTTGACCCTCTTACCACAGTGGGGCTGTTCTTCAACCTTACACTTTGAACCAATGTTTGTTATCCAAGTGGAGTGAAGTAAAGCACTGGAAGCCATCTGTAAGCACTTTGCAGCAGCAAAATTGTGCTCAAGGTAGCACCACCTGCGTTGGCGCGGTCCTTGCCTTTTTTCCAATGTGTGCAACCCCTTGTAAATAGGCTGCACTGGACCCTCGTCAACGGTGGGCTTCGCTTCTCGGCTGGGCACAGCCGAAATATTCAAATCAATTGCAGGTAGCCCAAGTGAAGCAAAACCACTCGAAGTTTGAATAAGCACATTTATTTGCATCCATTTCACAGCTTCTTCAGGCAGCTAGCAGAGCCGTCTTCTGACATGAAAGCCTGACGCGTTTCAGGAGTTAATCCTTTCTTCAGAGGCAAATGTTCATGAAGGTTTGAAAGGCAGTTTTGGGTCACGTCTGATATTAGAACAAAATAATTACCCCTCCCTTTTGACTTTTAATCAGGTTGGGCCCCTCCCTGAATATATTTTACCACAGAGGACTCCCTCACATTTTTTAACATCACCACAGAAATCTACACTCACGCAGGCCTCTCACACCCACGTCACCCTTACGGCATGGAACAAAATATCTCTGATAAAGAGCGCCTTTAAGGGTGCCCGTCAGACATTGCAGCCCGACAAGGAGCAGGCCCATATGATGAAGCATGACACCTAGCTTGGTAGGTGTGCAAGGGCCCTAGTTCAGGAAGGAGGATTCCCCCTCCTCAAGACCTGTAGAATTCTTTTTTTTGTAATTATCTTGGGAGTGATTAATTACATCACTTAGGAACTTTGTACCCTTTTCTTGTTCACTGCCATTGTCCATGGCAACAAATCCAATTCGTGAGACATCTGGGTCACAGCCATTCAAACACCTTGCTGGTAAAGTGTTCCAAGATGTTTGCAGCTGTATGGGATTTCTCCATGGCAAACAAGGCCATTGTGGAGTTAATATATGTTTCTGTGCAGCAGTGCTTCAACAGCATAGAAATAAAGTCTTGTGGATTGAGGCTCAAATTCTGGACCTAGAGAGATGCGGGACGGAAGAGGAGGGGGGACGGGCATGCCAACAGTTGGGCCTTGCACAGCAGCAGTACCAGGGGGTGCTGCTGGAGGAGTCCAGATGTGCATGGCTGGCCTCACAAAGCAGATCTATCAATGGGGAGACAAGACCAGGAAATTAGTACACCAGCTGTGCCAGAACGCCCTGACGCCAGTCCAGATCCCCACGATTCGCGTTGATGATGGTGCAGTGCTCACTGATCCAAATGCAGTGGCCAATAGCTTGGTGGGCTTATATCAGGCCCTATACACAAATAGAGACATCCTGACTGACGCACTGATCGGGAAGTTCATAGTCGATCTACCCCTGCTGGCCTTATTGGCAGAGGCAAGAGCATCACTAGATGCCTCCTCACAGTCGAAGACTTGGCAACAGCCCTGTCCTAGCTGCACCCGGTAAAGGCCTCAGGTCCAAATGGGATTCCCAGCAAATTCTTTAGAGCATATATGCCGCTGTTGGACATGCATTACCTAGATACGATCAAGTCAGGGCTGGAAGACACGCATGTGATACCGGACAGGCAGTACGCTGAGATACTGATGTTTCTAAAGCCATATCAGCTCTGGAGCTCCATTCCTCATACTGCCCGATCACCCTCTTAAATTTAAAGGCCAAGCGGCTGATGAAGGCCCTAGTCAATAGATTGATGCTCCATATGGCCGACCTGGTACATCTGGATCAGGCAGACTTCATGCCACATTGCGCTAAGCGCCAAAACATCCGTCAGTCCCACAATGCAATAGCTGCCATAGATCACCTGGGACATCCAACTGCCTTACTCTTAGCAGATATGGATGAGGCATTTGATTCTGTAGTTGGACCTACCTACTTGCCCTTCTGTGGTGATTTAACATGGGCCCTTGTTTTCTTTCTTACATCTATCTGCTGTATACAGACCTGACAGCTTCTGTAAGTGTGGTGGGCTCGGTCTCCTCCCCAATCCCTATCAGGTGTGGCACCAGGCAGGGTTGCCCCCATCCCCTCTCTTATTCACTCTGGCCATGGAGCTACTGGCTGCGTGGGTTAGAATTGATCCCTTAGTCTGGGGCATTGAATGGTTGTGGGAGCTCTGCCAATGATGTCCTATTCCTTATAGACCCACCTATGTCCAGCCCTGGGATTCTTCAAATAACGCAGGTATTTTGGGGAAACAACTGGACTATATATGAAAATCAGCAAGCCAATATTATGACTGCTGTGGCCGTTGTCAAGGGACAGAGCATGTGCAATGGACCAGATCGCGGTGGTGGACCGCCTGCAATACCTGGGCATCTTCTTGTCTGTCTGTCAGTCTATCTCTTGTGATCGAAATTAGACCGCTTTGATGGAACATCTGAGGACAGAGATTAGATCATGGTCTCATTTGCCCCTATCCCTCTATGGCTGCTTTGCCATCTTTAACATGGTATCCCTTCCCGCCTCTTTTATCAATTGTAGAACCACCCCCTGCTGATTCCCTCCATGTGGTTTTGGTTGATTAAGGCAGCACTGGGTCAGTTCCTGTAGGGGGCACTGCAGCCAGTACCTAAACTCCACCATGCCGTAACTCCATATACCAATGGTCTCACAGCCCTTCCAGAGTTTGACTTGTTAGAGGGAAACTCCTAATGGGAGACTTTGGTGATCATAAAATAACAAAGATCTACCAATCTATAATCACAAATAGCACTACCACCTTAGATGGCTTCTGAGCAGCATGGCAGAGTGATTTAGGACTTATTGATGACGATGACTTGACACAGCATTGTAGTCCCTGTGGGGGCTGCCATTTCCTATTGTCTGTGGCTGATTCAATTGAACTATCTACATTGTGCTTACTTTACCCGACATGAGTTGTGGAGAATGGGACTTGTTGATTTCCCCATTTGCCTGCCATGTGGCAACAGTGCTGGTACCTTTTTTCATACAGTGTGGGCTTGTAAAACTGGTGCTTGGTTCTGGAGGGGGATTGTGGTATGCCTGGCTGTGGTTCTGGCCTGGGACCTTCCTATGTCCCAAAATGGCTTCTATTACATAGCACTGATCCGAATGGGGGTAACAGATATAAATGCCATATGATATGTCTTGGTCTTAGGTCTAAGTTTAAGGGTGACATCGCCAGACTTTGGAAGGCAGAGACTCCGGGCACGATTCACAGAATAAACTTACTACTTTTGGCATTCACAGAATGCACTTACTACTTTTGGTATTCACAGAATGAACTTACTCATTTCGGTATTCACAGAAGTTAGGACTACTAACTTTAGGACTCCTAAATGCCTTCTGTGAATACCGAAAGTCTTAAAATTAGGATTTTTCTCAATTTAGTAGTAGTAAAGTTAGGACTACTCACTTTAGGACGCCTAAATGCCTTCTGTGAATACCAAAAGTCTTAAAATTAGGATTTTTCTCAATTTAGTAGTAGTAAAGTTAGGACTACTAACTTTAGGACGCCTAAATGCCTTCTGTGAATACCAAAAGTCTTAAAATTAGGATTTTTCTCAATTTAGTAGTAGTAAAGTTAGGACTACTAACTTTAGGACGCCTAAATGCCTTCTGTGAATACCGAAAGTCTTAAAATTAGGATTTTTCTCAATTTAGTAGTAGTAAAGTTAGGACTACTAACTTTAGGACGCCTAAATGCCTTCTGTGAATACCAAAAGTCTTAAAATAACGATTTTTCTCAATTTAGTAGTAGTAAAGTTAGGACCTAACTTTACTACTACTAAATTGAGAAAAAGTGTTCCTTGTTCGGGGTTGTACAAATTATCAATGTATTCTAACCAATTGTTTATACTTATTCCGATGTTGTTTTGCTTTCCGTATCCTTTCATTAATTTATTGATTATGCCCCAAAATTCTTTACAGTTTGGTAATTTACTTGCCCACAACAGATCTTCCCATAACTTTTCTCTGTATTTCCTTTTTTCCACTCTACATTCTACCCTATAGTCTTTTCTCATTTTTTGAATTATTCCGCTGTCTATTTTTTCCCCATTTTAATTGCTTGCTTGTCTTACCTCTTCAGCAATATTTCTTTTTTGTTTCTCAGTTGTGTTGTGTACCATGGCTCTTTAATAGCTCCGTGATTACCTTTACTTATTGGTTTTGCCGGAAATTTGTCCAGGAGTACTTCACATAGATTTTCCCAGTTACTTAATAATTGTCCTGCTGACTCCTCAGCATTCTCTATGTGTTCATTCACCATGTTCATTATGTCTTCCATGATGTTTCCTCTCCATTTAAGCTTCCGTAAATTATATATTTCCGTCCATGCAGCTAATGATGCTACACGCTCCTTTTGCTTGATGTTTAAGTATTATACTGTCTCCTGAGGGAAATGATCGCTCTCAGGTCGTGTTGAGATGTACAAATTGTCTACCCGGGGCATTAACTCTTTACTAATTATCGTATAATCAATAATTGATTGTTTTTTTCCACAGGAAAAGGTAATACCGGCCGATTGATCTCCCTTCATGTTTCCATTTAGGATTACTAGGCCTAGTTTTTTCAGCTCGTTTCGTATATTTTGATTTTTATTCTTATAATCATATCGTGATATTGATGTGTGGCTTGTAGTGTTTTTATTAAGTCTATTAAGGATGACAGTTTCTCCTCTTTTTTGTTCTTTGCCGGATGAATATATATGTTGAGAATTATTAGCTTATCTCCCCAGTGTTCTCCTTGTGCGGGGAGATTTTCTTCCACTTTTATTATTTGTATCCAGTTTTCTACGGAATCCATTTCCTCTGTTTTCAAGTAATTTTCTATTGCAGTAAATATGGATAACCCCCCTCTTGGATGCCCATACTTGGAGGTTTTTTCCGCCATTATGTGGAATTCTTCGTAGCCTTCCAAATGCTTTGGAGAAGTGTTCCACGTTTCTTGTAGTAATATTACTTTAAAGTTACTTAAATAGGTGAGGGTTTCTTGGTCTTGTTGCATTTCGTTAAAACCATGAACGTTCCAGGAGCAGATCATGGTCTTTTTCTCATTTTTAATTACAGATTTATTGTTTTGTTCCCCCCTTACTGTGCTGTTATCTTCAGGAACGATGTGAATTCAAGGTGAGGGCTAACCAGGACCAGTCTTGCTATTCCTCCGACTGGGTGGCTGTTTGCATATCTGTATTATTTTGCACGCCGGCTCCCCTGCATGTCACTTGATTTGGTGACGTACTTCTAGCTCCTTTTAGTACCGTAGGAGAATTTCCCTTTATTTTCGGAAACCCGGATGCCTCGTCATTTAATAGCGGTTATGGGTATTTGATTAACGGTGGATATGATATTATTATGCCCCATGTTGCAAAGGTCTCCCTGGTGGAGAAGATCAGTTCGGTTGTCTCAATCGATGCCCATGTTGTTCTACTTACTTCCGAATCCGTCACCATGTTTATTTGGACAAATTCAAGGGCTAAGAGATCGGACAATGGAATTTCCCTTAATTTTGGGATTTCTCTGAATAATCTCATTATATTACCCCTATTTAGTATGTCGTTTTTTCCCTTCGTTTGATATTCAGGCTTAAAGATTAGTTTACGGCCTGTTTCTGCTGAGTTCGGTTGAGGTACCTGGTTTCCATTTTGTTCCCTTTTTTCCCTTGTCCTTTCCCCCGCCTTAGTGTAGATCGTGCGCTCGATGGTGGGCAATCCTTTTGAGCTTGAATTCGGCGTTGAATCTTCTTCTTCATTTTGACTTCTATTGTCCTCCTTTATGCTGAGCGTTTTTACTGTCCTAGTCTTTTCCATTTGTTTTTTCTCCGATAATGTTTTGCACGTCCTGCCTTTTTTGTCCAGGGTAATTGATAGATGGAAGTCTGTACTTGAGGCTCTTTCTATGTACAATCCAGGACTTTTTTCCCTTTTTGACCAATTTGTTTTTTCTTCATTGGTTATCCATTTGGTCATTGCCTCCTGGTGCTTGGTTTTTGAGCCCTCATCGCTTTTTGCTTCAGGTGCCGCTTTCTGAGAGGTGTCTTCTATTTCCTGTAGTCTTGTTGTTTGTTTGTTTTTATCCTTTCTTATCACGTTTTCCGTCTCCATTTCTATGTTAGTTTTTGTTTTTGGTTTTTCAATAGCTTTCCACCCTTTTATTACTTTTCTGTCAGCAGGTTCTGGTGCACACTGGTTGCTTTGCATGAATGTTTTGCCATCCCTCAAATTGACTGATGAATTTGTTTCTTCGATGTTTTGCTGTGTTGTTAGTCCATCGGCTGCTTGCTCTAGTGCACTGTTGTTAGCGTTTTTTGTGCAAAAATGGCATAATTTTGTTTTTTTCCCTGCTTAGTTTTTAAGTTGGCGTTCTTCCTGGCTTCCCGTGCTCATTTGAGTTGTCTTTTGGTTTGATTTTCCGGTACACTTGGAGCGACAGATGTATTGTTTTCGCCATGCTTATTGCCCTTCTCATTTGTTATATTTGCTTCACCTTCCATGGAGTATTCTGCAGATTCCATAATTTGCCTCATACTTCTTTGTTTTTCGATCATTATAATTTTACCTGTATTTTCTGAACGCGATGTTTCTTCTGTTTTGTTTTCTTGCTTGTGCTGCACGTAGGATCTCTGTCAAAATTTCTGGTAGACATGCCAGTTTATCTATTATTTTGCCGCAACCGCAGCTTTGGTCCAAAACTTTGTTTATGTTTTGTCTGTCTTTGTTTGTTCCATTAGTTATTTGATCTGCGATTTTATCCAGCTTGTTATTGATTCCTGCAATGTGAGTTGCGATCAGGTTCATTAAATCAACCTGGACATCCAATTTGTCCGATTGAAAATTTAATACCGTGATTGCTTGCTGTAGACTTTTTAGTAACGAATCACTCCAAGTGGTTGTTTCTTTGTTCGTTGGTTGTACTGAGATCCCTGATATGGAATCGAACCTGCTTACCGATGAAATGGTGATTGGTGTTTGTGTTTTTTTGCCTTCTTGTGGCGAACCACTTCGCCCCGTGTTTACTTCTTTCCAAAGAATGGGGCTAGGGGTTTATTTGATGGGGGTTGATATTGTTCCCCTTTCAGCTCCCATTTCCTTTTTTACCTGCTGGTTTGTGTCTCTACGTTTTCCCGGGTTAGTTAACCCTGGTTCCCCCTCCTTTTGAGTCTTAAATTCCAGCATCTTTATGAGGTCTTCTTCCTCTGTTATTGAAAAAGATCTTGACCAGTTTGTCTTTTGGATATTTCCTTGTTGTATAACTTGAACTCCGCCCTCACTTTGTTCCCTTAACATATACCTTTGTGCGGTTATTTCTTCCTTGCTTTTTTCGTGAATAGCTGTATGTTGAGGTGCTGGTTGAGGTGTATGTTTGGGTGCCGGGACATGTATTTGTGCTGTCGTCTTTAGAAAACATTTTTTTAAAGCAGATTTCTCTCGAACTGGTCTTTCATCCTTTTCTTCTGGTGCTCTCCCTTCTTTTTGTTGACACTCTTCTGGTTGTCTCTACATTGCTTGTAGGCATTTGTCCCCGGCAGTTTTGGTGTTGTTGCAAGTATCGGTTTTATGGTAGTTTGTAGGCTTTGAGCCTCTTCTGTGTTTGCATATATTGCCGCCATCGGGTCTTTTAGAAATTGGAATTTGTGCTTTAGGTTTTTCCCACCAAACTTAAATGGCTCTGTAGCTATAGTAAGGATCACACTCTTTTCTTGTGGGTTGGAATCTTCTTTTAGCTTGCTCTTGTTTCCAGAGTTATTAGCCGCTTTTATTTGGTCCCGTTTTATCGCTCTTTTCTTGTTTTTATAAATGCGGGCTTGGCGAACTTTTCCTGACCGCATATCCCCAATTCTTTACTCAGATTGGTGATAAGTCTGATCCCGGTGACTTGTCCTGACCCCGGTGCTGTTCTTTGTGGCTTCCGCTACTACGCTGTCCCCCCCGCTGCAAGGGTGTTCTTATCTCTCCAGTCAGAGATACTGGGGGCACTGCTTCGCTTCACCACACCTCTCCTCTGGACTCTTGCCTCACTCGCAGCTTCCGGCGCCTCCTCCCGAGCCTTTCTGCTCCTTCTGCGTCCTGCTGAGTTACAACTCCCCCACTGTATCACCTCCTCGGCTGCCGACCCTTACGCTAGGTGTGGCGTAAGGTGCAGAGGGGTGGCTCGCTGCTACTTCTGTTGCTGCTCACCCTTCTGTTTGCCAAAAGACCCTCGAGTCTTATGTGCTGGCGGGGTATGGCTTCAGGGGCTTCAGGGGCCTCAGGGGCTCGGGCTAGAGCTGACAGCCAGCCCCCGCCAGCCCGGCCCGCACCCGCTCCCGCTCACCGCTCCCAGCACCCGTCCCCGACTCACCGCTTCTTGCCGCCTCTCCTCTTTCCTCACTCCTTGCTGTGTGATGCTGTATGGTGCGGAGCGGGGTGGAATTGCGGTGTGGGCTGCCTCAGGGTGCCGGGAACCTCGAAAGCACGGGCTGCTTGGGCTGCCTGGAACCGTGCCTGGGACCGTGTTGCCTGCACGGGAGTTCATTCCCCTCCAGCGCACCACATATGTAGATGCCGAGCACAGCCTGTTCGGTGTGCTGCCCGGCAATTGCCGCGGGGGCCCAAGCCGGGGCCCAAGCAGGTCCAAGCAGGTCCCAAGCAGGTCAGAACGGGTTCACGGGTTCACGGGTTTACGGCAGGCAGCGGACAGGTCGTCTACGCAGCTCCTTGCTCTCTGCTCCCTGCTTGGCGTCTGGCGTTCTGGCGACTAACGACTCCCTCTAGCGATCACTGGCAAAGGAATACAAAATGTATAGATCTGGACTTTCGTGAAACGTGTGTTGACTATATGATCTGCAACCATTGCCATGGTGGTAATAAGGAGCAGCAAGTATCTAGTGCGGTGAACTGGCTGTTATGTAGTATTGATTAAGTAACTAACAGCTCAAACTGGTTATGCATTCTGTTGCACTTTAGTGGTATGGGCAGAAAGTGTCACAGGTGTTTAACGGAGGTGATGTCATAACATTCTGACAGTCCAATAAGTGAAATGGTGCCAGAGAAGAAACCAAGTAAAGAAGAGGATTCCCTTGAGACAAAGCTAAGTGGAGGTTTAGAATACTGGACCTTACAGTGTCAAAGGTACATACAACAGAATCATATGAAAGTTAAAAATTCATTTATTTTGAATAAATTAAAACACACAATAGGGCAAACTAATCTAAATCCCTAAGAATAAAACACAATAAAACAATTCACTCAACAATGACCCGCACTATCGAGAACAGACAAAATGGGTACAACATAAAAAATTGTTGGTTACAACTTGTACATTCCTGCTCCGTGGTTAAACAACCAGTGTTGTACTGCTACGACATTGGCATATCAAATCTGGTTTTGGAGACTTGAATTGTACGGTAAGTAGCGTTGACGCGTTTCGGTGGGTTCTCTTATTGGTTACCACCTTTATCAAGACAAGATTTATTCTGTCCTCACCAGGGAATGTTTACACTCGCCCCTGAGTGGAAAGATGGACTACTATTAGTCTTCAGAGTTAACTTCTTGAAACCAGAAAGCAGTCTCACTTGAGCCTTCTAAAGTATCTGCTACCAGTGGGTTGTCCTGTTGTACCTGTTATGGTTCGAATAAGTTCCCCTTGGTTCGCCGTTCCAAATTTATTTGGCGAAGTTTAAAAGATAGGTTGGATGTTTCCTCTGTCGTCCTTCTGGATACGCTTCTTCATTCTATAGCCTGCTCCTTCTCCACGTCAAATTGTCTGCTGCACCTCCTCTTGGTCTGTGCAATGATCAGACCCACCTCCTCCTGTTTTAACGTAATCGGTCCCTCCATTGTTCACCACTAGAACACTGACTGGGAACTTCTCCATACACCCAGGGTATTGCTGTTCAGGCAAAACACTTGTGTTTACTGAAATCCCTTCATAGTGCCTCCTATCCAGGCATGGCCGATCGGGCCATGAAGAGTCTGCCATTCTGGAGACATAATCAACTGTGTCCCTATTCTTGGAAAGCCAAACCAGAGAAGCATGATCAGTGAGTAATAAGAATGACAAACCCAACAAATACAATGTAGCAATTCTAGTTCTGTGTGCACTGTCAAAGAAGAACAGGCAAAAAGACGCAATTAAAAACATGTAAACCCACAGGGCCCGATTCACAGAATGAACTTAAGACTCAATCCTAAATTTACTACTATTTTGATATTCACAGAATGCACTTACTACTTTTGGCATTCACAGAATGCACTTACTACTTTTGGCATTCACAGAATGAACTTACTACTTTTGGTATTCACAGAAGTTAGGATTTTGTCTTAAGTTTGTCTTAAGACAGACTTAAGACAGACTTAAGACAAACTTAAGACAGACTTAAGACAGACTTAAGACAAAATCCTAACTTCTGTGAATACCAAAAGTAGTAAGTTCATTCTGTGAATACCAAAAGTAGTAAGTGCATTCTGTGAATGCCAAAAGTAGTAAGTGCATTCTGTGAATACCAAAATAGTAGTAAGTTTAGGATTGAGTCTTAAGTTCATTCTGTGAATCGGGCCCACAGTTAGCTATCCGTATGTGAAACAAATGGTGTATATCTCATGTTTACCAAGAGTCAGCCAAGTTAGTCATACCAGCCGCTCCGGGGTTGGAAAGTATACCGGGGTACTCCAATAGTGAGCTATCACCTTCATTTATCATTAAGTTTTCTGATGATAAAAAATGTTTTCGCAACTTTGTAAAACATATACTAATAAGACCAGAGAGGCATTCTTATCAGTGTGGGAAACACGACTCATAGTTAGTTGATCACATTGTTTAGTGTTATACATTCTGCATCCAACCCCATTCAGCTCTTATTAAACAGTCTTATAAGGGGAACTACACACAGACTCTAATTGTAAAAGTGCTGGGCAGGAAAGGTAAACAAAAGGTGCCAGGATTGCTACGAGAAGCCGTATGCGACTATCCAAGCACGTCTGCCTTCTTAATCGGACAAGTACCCGAGCACTGCCCTGCCCGCCTAGTCGGAACAGTCCGATAACCCATATACTCGGCAATTACAAACTATTGGTACTGCCCCCAATACCGGTTCCTGCCTGGCACCGGACCTCGTTGATACTCTTCACCGTGTTACCGTCATGTAGACGCTTTTCCTCCTCCACATTTTTGCAAGGCACGGACGCGCTGAAGTAATGGCTTCAAGCGGTCTCTGCCCCTGCACTAATGTCATGTGACTCCGGTGCCAGCCACGGCGGCCATATTAGACTAGTCAATTCGAACGCTGGAGCCAATGGACAACCCAGCTCAAAAGTCTTTTTATTATGCACCTGATGCTTAACATACCACCCCCTTTCCAAGCGAATTGAAATATATACCGAAACCATTAAAGGTGGTGCAATGCTCTTCCAAGTGTATTCCCATACTGTATGTGGTGGCCCTCTTAAAGTGGTATTAAGAACATGTCATACTAGATACAGGCTCCTCAATGCTGATGCCACCGTGCTCCAAATGGTGGCCATCTTAAAATGAAACATGGTACACGGGGGAGGGAAAGTGGTTATATATGTATGAGACAAAACTGTGATTGTATATATTAATGCGTGTATCTAGGGCATGGCTATGGCCGCAGAAACTAATGTCCATGTATGGACTGATCAGCAACCCTTCATGACTGGTAGACACTTGGTTTTGCCTCTAGACAATAGAGAAACTATGTGTGCCCCATACCAATAAGGACCTCATTCTTAGAGAACCATCCGGTCTCTTTTTGCTAAATGTCAAATGATCAAAGGCAGAAACAAGTGGAAAAAATGTGGAAAAAGTAGACTGTCCTAGCCCATATACCAAATGTAGGCATGAATCATCCCTGAGGCCACTGTTCAGTATGCAGGGAACAAGGACTAGACAGATGTAACACTCACAATTTAACCTTGTTCCATTCTATAATTTCATTTAGCCCAATTTGGTCAATTTTTTCGTTATAAATCCAACGTGCTTCCTTTGAGAGTAAAATGCCTTCAATGTTATGGGCAGTCCCCTTAACCTTTTCTAACACTGTCCAATTAAAGGTGTGTTTCTCTGTGAAACAGTGTTGAACCGGATTTGTTGTTAACTTGCCAGCTCTTATGGTGCTCAGATGTTCTTGTACTCTCACTTTGATTTTTCGGGATGTAAGTCCTATGTAGTGTAAACCACATTGGCAAGTTATTCTGTACACTACTTGTGTCGAATTGCAATTGCTGAAATGATTCAGAAACCATTCCTTTCCAGATGTAAGTCTCACACTCGTGCTCTTCTTGGTGAGTGGACACACAGAGCACATCCCACAAGGGTAATGGCCATTAGGAACCGTAGAAATAGAATTAGATCTTTCAGAAGGGGCCCGGGAATGTACAAGTTTGTCCTTCAAATTGCACGCCCTCTTGAAGGCAAATCTAGGAGGTGGCATTTGGAAGTCATTATTGGATAGCAAGGACCAGTGTTTTCGGATAGACTGTCTAATTTTAGTTGCCATTGGATCATATGTCATAACGACTGGTACACATTCTTCATTAGGTTTAAATACTTTCTCCAAAAGAGCGCTCCTTGGTGTATTTAGCGCTCTTTTTTTCGCTTGCTTTACAGTCTTTGTAGGGTAATTCCTGTTGGTAAGTTTAGATGCCTATTCTTCCGATTGTTCAAGGAAGGTGTTAGTAGAGGAGCAGTTGCGTCTGTATCTCAGAAATTGCCCCTCGGGCAGGTTGTCTCTCAACGCCCTAGGGTGGAAAGAATTGTAGGACAGGAGAGAATTCCTATCAGTAGCCTTCTGGTGTACACAGGTGTTGATCTTGTTGTTACTATACTCAATGTCTAGATCCAGGTAAACCGCCTTGTGTCTGTCATAGGTCCAGGTGAACTTAAGGTTTGCATCTTGCACGTTCAGCCAGTTAAGGAATTCAAGCAACTGTTCTTCCGTGCCTGACCAGATGCAGAGCATGTCATCTATATATCTCTTCCAGAGACGAAGATTGCTCTGGAAGGGGTTGTTATTGTGATAGATGACGTGCTCCTCAAACTGCCCGACGTAGATACAGGCTATACTGGGGGCCATAGTGGCCCCCATAGAAGTCCCCGAAACCTGGAGATAGAGCTGATTTTTATAGCCGAAGTAGTTTCTTGTGAGGGCCAGCTCAATGCATTGAAGTAAAAAATGCATGGGTGGTATCATAGAACCCTTCCTGGTTACCCAGGGCGCGGGCTGCTGCCACCAGCGCCGCATCCTGGGGTATGCAAGTGTATAAAGATTCAATGTCAATAGTGACAAAGAATTCATCCATAGGATCGTACTGGATGTCCTCCAGACTATTGAAAATGTCAGTGGTGTCTTTTACAAACTATCTCTTGTTGACCACGGATTCTCTCAAAAAGAAATCAGCATACTGGAAAGCTGTTCTAGCACTGATTGAATCCCAGCAACAATGGGGCGTCCTGGGGGCGGACGTGTTGGTTTGTGGATTTTTGGGAGTATGCAAAAGGATGGAGTCCTGGGGTTGGTATTCACCAGGAACTCCGCCTCTTTTACCGAAATCCATTTCTTCTCCTTTGCTGTTCCTACCATCTCACGGATAGTTTTCAATAAGTCTTCCAAGGGATCTTTATTGAGAGGTTGGTAGTTGGTCCTTACACTCAGAAGACGCATAACTTCTGCCTCGTAGTCAGCAGTATTGAGCAGGACGATTGCCCCGCCCTTGTCTGCTGAATTTATGTTCAGGTTATGATTGTTTTGGAGGCTTTTGACCGCTTCCCAGTCTTCCCTTGACATATTTTTGTGAACAAACTGTTTTTGAGTTTGCTCTATCCTGTCTATATCCTGTAGGACTCGCGACTCAAATACAACTACCTCAGGGCCAATAGACGAGGCAGGTGGACAGAAAGTGGAGGGTTTTCTCAGATTGGTATTATAGGAGGTATTCTCTGACAATTTCTTGTCCTTGAAAAATTTATTTAGTTTGATTCTTCTCATTGTTTCGTGAAACTCAATCCTGCATTTGAAGGCATCATGGGTAGGAGTTGGAATGAACCCAAGGCCTTTATTGAGTACTCTCTCCTCGTTTCCTCTGAGGACATGATCAGAGAGATTAACTACGATGTTACCCATTGCTTCTGAATCCTGCCTCTGCTGCGGGTCAGCCTGGGCAAGAATGTTTGCCATTGTGGGCGTTGCTGGTTCGGTTCATTGGATTGATTTCCTCTGCCTCTTCCACCGACCTGACCTCCCCCACGGTGGTTATTCCTTTGGCCTTTGGACAAAAAAGACCTTAAAAGGGCGCCTAGATCCTCGTTGCTCTGATTCTCCTGCTGGAATCTCACACGATTACCTTGTGATGTGTCTTCTTCTTCCTCACTGGAAGTGTTGTCAAAAGTCCAGTGGTTTGGGGTCCATCTTGTTTGCTGTCTTGCCCCACGATCTCTCCGTCTCCCCACGAAAGACTGGGGTTCCTGTGGCGTCTGGTAATAGTCGTCTTTCACATAGGGAAATGCCCATTCATGTGTGAACCTCTCTAAATTACGAGTAGGGCCCTTGAGTTTCTGGGTGATCATATAATTTCTGTATTCGGATAAGTCGTCCTGGATCCTCTTTAATTGATCCTTGGTGTCAAGCAGGGTAGTGTCCCTTTGTATTGTTTCTTCCAATTCAAGGATTTCTTTTAGAAGTTCTTCGCTTAACCTTTTGGCCGTGCTAATAATTAAAATCAACCAGTCCCTGGTACATTTATTCGCAATGAAGCTCCAGTCATGTCTAAACTTGCTATCATCAAGGAAGATACGGGGTTCTATTCTCACCAAAAGGCTGGCTGGGGCTGCTCCTGCAGTGTAATATTCAGTCATAATCACCCCATGTATCGCAATTCAGACCTGTCTCTTTTTAAGGGTACTCAGTTTCTCCCAATCTTCCCTAACTGTGGTGTTACCCAGTAAGGGAGTATCAGGTAAAAGTGAAGGGCCCGCTAAGATAGCTGCTATCTGTTCCTCCGTAAAAGCTAAGCAGTTTTTGTCCATTGGTATGGGATACACAAACAGTTAGCCCCCACAATAACGCAGCAGATATGTCTAAACGTTAATCACACATGCCCAATCTACAACAAAAATGAGGCTAATTGCTAACACAAAGGGTTTACATGTGCAGTAAAATCACAAACAATCCTCCACAGAGGGGGATGCAAAGCTCTCACGGCTGAACCGCTGTACACAACAGTCAAAATCTCAATGGGAGCTCAGAGGGAGAAAGGAAAGGGTCGCCCTCCACTCAAAACCTGTAATACAACAAAAGACCCAGTCCAAGGGTGTCAAAGCTTGTCAGTGACTTAAACAAGGGTAGTCAATATATACTGCTACCTATCGCTCTCTTATTCAATTTATAAGGAGATACTGCACTGCACTCCGCCCAGGTTATCATTAAAAAGGAAAACCTATTCTCCTTGACAGTGCCACAGAACAACAAGTATTGTGACCTAAATAGGTTAGTCACAGGTGTCCACACAGTAGTGTTGGACTGAATTCTCCTTAGAAAAAATGTGTGAGAAACAAGTGACACCTCACGGAAACACCACCAACGGGGTAACTGGTATGTAATTTCCAGACAAGCCCCTGTCTCATCATCAGAAGTCACTTGATTCTCAAGAAAATTAGAAGAAAGGAAAGAAGTGTCCAAAACAAAAAAACAAAAATTGTGACAAACAGTGGAAAGCAGAAGTATCTGCTAGTGACAAATACATAACATAAACAAGTGCATAAAACACAGCATAAAGTTCCATTAACCAACTTTATTTATAGGGAAGTGATTATATGCTGCTGTGCTAAAAAGGCTGGTAGCTATTCATGCATACCATTACCTATTACCAGTGCCGACATGTTTCACTGCTATAACAATTAAAGCAGTTTCATCAGGGCTGCCCTCATATGCTGCCACTCCACTTTTGGACACTAGTTCTGTGTGCACTGTTAAAGAAGAACAGGCAAAAAGACGCAATTAAAAACATGTAAACCCACAGTTAGCTATCCGTATGTGAAACAAATGGTGTATAACTCATGTTTACCCAGAGTCAGCCAAGTTAGTCATACCAGCCGCTCCGGGGTTGGAAAGGATACCGGGGTACTCCAATAGTGAGCTATCACCTTCATTTATCATTAAGTTTTCTGTTGATAAAAAATGTTTTCGCAAATTTGTAAAACATATACTAATAAGACCACAGAGGCATTCTTATCAGTGTGGGAAACACGACTCATAGTTAGTTGATCACATTGTTCAGTGTTATACATTCTGCATCCAACCCCATTCAGCTCCTATTAAACAGTCTTATAAGGGGAACTACACACGGACTCTAATTGTAAAAGTGCTGGGCAGGAAAGGTAAACAAAAGGTGCCAGGATTGCTACGAGAAGCCGTATGCGACTATCCGAGCACGTCTGCCTTCTTAATCGGACAAGTACCCGAGCACTGCCCTGCCCGCCTAGTCGGAACAGTCCGATAACCCATCTACTCGGCAATTACAAACTATTGGTACTGCCCCCTATACCGGTGCCTGCCTGGCACCGGACCTCGTTGATACTCCTCACTGTGTTACCGTCATGTTGACGCTTTTCCTCCACCACATTTTTGCAAGGCACGGACGCGCTGAAGTAATGGCTTCAAGCGGTCTCCGCCCCTGCACTAATGTCATGTGACTTCGGTGCCGGCCACAGCGACCATATTAGACTAGTCAATTCAAACGCTGGAGCCAATGGACAACCCAGCTCAAAAGCCATTTTATTATGCACCTGATGCTTAACATACCACCCCCTTTCCAATCGAATCGAAATATATACCAAAACCATTAAAGGTGGTGCAACGCTCTTCTAAGTTTATTCCCATACTGTATGTGGTGGCCCTCTTAAAGTCGTATCAAGAACATGTCATACTAGATAAAGGCTCCTCAATGCTGATGCCACCGTGCTCCAAATGGCGGCCATCTTAGAATGAAACATGGTACACGGGGGAGGGAAAGTGGTCATATATGTATGAGACAAAACTGTGATTGTATATAATAATGCGTGTATCTAGGGCATGGCTATGGCTGCAGAAACTAATGTCCATGTATGGACTGATCAGCAATCCTTCATGACTGACAGACACTTGGTTTTGCCTCTAGGCAATAGAGAAACTATGTGTGCCCCATACCATCAAGGACCTCATTCTCAGAGAACCATCCGATCTCTTTTTGCTAAATGTCAAATGATCAAAGGCAGAAACAAGTGGAAAAAATGTGGAAAAAGTAGACTGCCCTTTCCCATATACCAAATGTAGGCATGAATCATCCCTGAGGTCACTGTTCAGTATGCAGGGAACAAGGACTAGACAGCTGTAACACTCACAGTTTAACCTTGTTCCATTCTATAATTTCATTTAGCCCAATTTGGTAAGTTTTTTCGTTATAAATCCAACGTGCTTCCTTTGAGAGTAAAATGCCTTCAATGTTATGGGGAGTCCCCTTAACCTTTTCTAACACTGTCCAATTAAAGGTGTGTTTCTCTGTGAAACCGTGTTGAACCAGCTTCGTTGGTAACTTGCCAGCTCTTATGGTGTTCAGATGTTCTTGTACTCTCACTTTGATTTTTCGGGATGTAAGTCCTATGTAGTGTAAACCACATTGGCAAGTTAATCTGTACACTACTTGTGTCGAATTGCAATTGCTGAAATGATTCAGAAACCATTCCTTTCCGGATGTAAGTCTCACACTCGTGCTCTTCTTGGTGAGTGGACACACGGAGCACATCCCACAAGGGTAATGGCCATTAGGTACCGTAGAAATAGAATTAGATCTTTCAGAAGGGGCCCGGGAATGTACAAGTTTGTCCTTCAAATTGCACGCCCTCTTGAAGGCAAATCTAGGAGGTGGCATTTGGAAGTCATTATTGGATAGCAAGGACCAGTGTTTCCGGATGGACTGTCTAATTTTAGTTGCCATTGGATCATATGTCATAACGACTGGTACACATTCTTCACTAGGTTTAACTACTTTCTCCAAAAGAGCGCTCCTTGGTGTATTTAGCGCTATTTTTTTCGTTTGCTTTACAGTCTTTGTAGGGTAATTCCCGTTGGTAAGTTTAGATGCCAATTCTTCTGATTGTTCAAGGAAGGTGTTAGTAGAGGAGCAGTTGCGTCTGTATCTCAGAAATTGCCCCACGGGCAGGTTGTCTCTCAATGCCCTAGGGTGGAAAGAATTGTAGGACTGGAGAGAATTCCTATCAGTAGGCTTCTGGTGTACACAGGTGTTGATCTTGTTGTTACTATACTCAATATCTAGATCCAGGTAAACCGCCTAGTGTCTGTCATAGGTCCAGGTGAACTTAAGGTTTGCATCTTGCACGTTCAGCCAGTTAAGGAATTCATGTGTCAGTGCTCACAGTTGATCATTTTAGTGACTGAATAGGTGTTTCAGGTTAATCACCTCTTGTAGATTTTATCAAACAACTTAGAAATGCATCCACCTTGGAAAATTAATTTATTCAAAAAATGAGGAGTTTTAATGAATTACTCCAACACAGCGAGGAAATTTCATATATACATTAGTAAAAATTTTTTAAACAACGAACGGTAACAAAGAGAGCAGCGTGCTTCTATAAAGGTGCCGGAAAAATAGAGAGAAATAGTGATTTTGATAGAAAGGGTGTAAGCCTCAACAGAATAGTGACATAGGGTTATTTATAAAATTGAAAAAAACACAGTGCTGTACAAAGGACAGCAGAGATATGTACAAAGGCCACTAATTGCGTATTTCTCTTTTAACATTTATACATTCTTTTACTGGCATGTATAATGTTTGAAAACGGTAGTGGTCCTATTTTAGGGGAGTTTTGCGTCGACGTTTCGACCCGTCTGGTGGTACTAGGGTAGCTGGGGACCTCGACCTGCGGGTCTTCCTCAGGACATATGTGGCACAAAAGAACTCCGTACCGTGGTTAATAAAGCTGTGGGCCCAAAATTTCTTTGTTGGGATGATCAAAAAACCTCCTACACCTGGATGGTTATGGACGACTGAAGGGTCACAGTCTCGCTCCTTCAGTACCAATTAGTGGTCGTGGGCCTTCCACCAAGGTTATTCAGTTGTAGATGTCAACAGTAACTTTTATACGATTTAATCCGTTACTTTTTGGTGTCCGTGTGCTGGCATCTTAGTGAGTCTAGGTGGAATTCAATGAAAGCGCCAGAGTTCCTTACGGGATGGCGGCTTCCACTTAAGAGGCCCCCTGACCTGAGCAGTCGCCGCCAGGAAAGCCACACTCCCGCGTCATTTATCGCCGGTTGAGATCGTCTTTTGTAAACAACCCTTAAGTGGAAGCCGCCATCCCGTAAGGAACTCTGGCGCTTTCATTGAATTCCACCTAGACTCACTAAGATGCCAGCACACGGACACCAAAAAGTAACGGATTAAATCGTATAAAAGTTACTGTTGACATCTACAACTGAATAACCTTGGTGGAAGGCCCACGACCACTAATTGGTACTGAAGGAGCGAGACTGTGACCCTTCAGTCGTCCATAACCATCCAGGTGTAGGAGGTTTTTTGATCATCCCAACAAAGAAATTTTGGGCCCACAGCTTTATTAACCACGGTACGGAGTTCTTTTGTGCCACATACGTCCTGAGGAAGACCCGCAGGTCGAGGTCCCCAGCTACCCTAGTACCACCAGACGGGTCGAAACGTCGACGCAAAACTCCCCTAAAATAGGACCACTACCGTTTTCAAACATTATACATGCCAGTAAAAGAATGTATAAATGTTAAAAGAGAAATAAGCAATTAGTGGCCTTTGTACATATCTCTGCTGTCCTTTGTACAGCACTGTGTTTTTTTCAATTTTATAAATAACCCTATGTCACTATTCTGTTGAGGCTTACACCCTTTCTATCAAAATCACTATTTCTCTCTATTTTTCGGGCACCTTTATAGAAGCACGCTGCTCTCTTTGTTACCGTTCGTTGTTTAAAATTTTTTTTACTAATGTATATATGAAATTTCCTCGCTGTGTTGGAGTAATTCATTAAAACTCCTCATTTTTTGAATAAATTAATTTTCCAAGGTGGATGCATTTCTAAGTTGTTTGATAAAATCTACAAGAGGTGATTAACCTGAAACACCTATTCAGTCACTAAAATGATCAACTGTGAGCACTGATTCATTGAGCCAATAATTGATTTCGGGTTGGGCCATTGTTTCTATGCCAATATTGACTACCCAGGTCCAATAAAGAACCGTTTTGGGTTACCCCATTTTTTATAATAGTTAAGGAATTCAAGCAAATGTTCTTCCGTGCCTGACCAGATGCAGAGCACGTCATCTATATATCTCTTCCAGAGACGAAGATTGCTCTGGAAGGGGTTGTTATTGTGATAGATGACGTGCTCCTCAAACTGCCCGACGTAGATACAGGCTATACTGGGGGCCATAGTGGCCCCCATAGAAGTCCCCGAAACCTGGAGATATAGCTGATTTTTGTAGCCGAAGTATTTTCTTGTGAGGACCAGCTCAATGCATTGAAGTACAAATGCCTGGGTGGTATCATAGAACCATTCCTAGTTACCCACCAGCGCCGCGTCCTGGGGTATGCAAGTGTATAAAGATTCAATGTCAATAGTGACAAAGAATTCATCCATAGGATCGTACTGGATGTCCTCCAGAGTATTCAAAATGTCAGTGGTGTCTTTTACAAACGATCTCTGGTTGACCACGGATTCTCTCAAAAAGAAATCAGCATACTGGGAAAGCGGTTCTAGCACTGATTGAATCCCAGTAACAATTGGGCGTCCTGGGGGCGGACGTTTTGGTTTGTGGATTTTTGGGAGTATGTAAAAGGACGGAGTCCTGGGGTTGGTATTCACCAGGAACTCCGCCTCTTTTACCGAAATCTATTTCTTCTCCTTTGCTGTTCCTACCATCTCACGGATAGTTTTCAATAGGTCTTCCAAGGGATCTTTATTGAGAGGTTGGTAGTTGGTACTTACACTCAGAAGACGGATAACTTCTGCCTTGTAGTCGGCAGTATTGAGCAGGACGATTGCCCCGCCCTTGTCTGCTGACTTTATGGTCGGGTTATGATTGTTTTGGAGGCTTTTGACCGCTTCCCAGTCTTCCCTTGACATATTTTTGTGAACAAACTGTTTTTGAGTTTGCTCTATCCTGTCTATATCCTGTAGGACTCGCGACTCAAATACAACTACCTCAAGGCCAATAGACGAGGCAGGTGGACAGAAAGTGGAGGGTTTTCTCAGATTGGTATTATAGGAGGTATTCTCCGACGATTTCTTGTCCTTGAAAAATTTCTTTAGTTTGATTCTTCTCATTGTTTCGTGAATTTCAATCCTGCATTTGAAGGCATCATGGGTAGGAGTAGGAATGAACCCAAGGCCTTTATTGAGTACTCTCTCCTCGTTCCCTGTGAGGACATGATCAGAGAAATTAACTACGATGTTACCCATTACTTCTGAATCCTGCCTCTGCTGCGGGTCAGCATGGGCGAGAATGTTTGCCATTGTGGGCATTGCTGGTTCGGTTGATTGGATTGATTTGCTCTGCCTCTTCCACCGACCTGACCTCCCCCACTTTGGTTGTTCCTTTGGCCTTGGGACAAAAAAGACCTCAAAAGGGTGCCTAGATCCTCAGTGCTTTGATTCTGCTGCTGGAATCTCACACGATTACCTTGTGGTGTGTCTTCTTCTTCCTCACTGGAAGTGTTGTCAAAAGTCCAGTGGTTTGGGGTCCGTCTTGTTTGCTGTCTTGCCCCACTTCCTTGATGATAGCAAGTTTAGACGTGACTGGAGCTTCATTGCGAATGAATGTACCAGGGACTGGTTGATTTTAATTTTTAGCACGGCCAAAAGGTTAAGCGAAGAACTTCTAAAAGAAATCCTTGAATTTGAAGAAACAATACAAAGGGACACTACCCTGCTTGACACCAAGGATCATTTAAAGAGGATCCAGGATGACTTATCCGAATACAGAAATTATATGGTCACCCAGAAACTCAAGGGCCTTACTCGTAATCTAGAGAGGTTCACACATGAATGGGCATTTCCCTATGTGAAGGACGACTATTACCAGACGCCACCAGAACCCCAGTCTTTCGAGGGGAGACACAGAGGTCGTGGGGCAAGACAGCAAACAAGACGGACCCCAAACCACTGGACTTTTGACAACACTTCCAGTGAGGAAGAAGAAGACACACCACAAGGTAATCGTGTGAGATTCCAGCAGCAGAATCAGAGCAACAAGGATCTAGGCGCCCTTTTGAGGTCTTTTTTGTCCCAAGGCCAAAGGAACAACGACCGTGGGGGAGGTCAGGTCGGTGGAAGAGGCAGAGGAAATCAATCCAATCAACCGAACCAGCAACCTCCACAATGGCAAACATTCTCGCCCAGGCTGACCCGCAGCGGAGGCAGGATTCAGAAGTAATGGGTAACATCGTAGTTAATCTCTCTGATCATGTCCTCACAGGGAACGAGGAGAGAGTACTCAATAAAGGCCTTGGGTTCATTCCTACTCCTACCCATGATGCCTTCAAATGCAGGATTGAATTTCACGAAACAATGAGAAGAATAAAACTAAAGAAATTTTTCAAGGACAAGAAATCGTCGGAGAATACCTCCTATAATACCAATCTGAGAAAACCCTCCACTTTCTGTCCACCTGCTTCGTCTATTGGCCCTGAGGTAGTTGTATTCGAGTCGCGAGTCCTACAGGTTATAGACAGGATAGAGCAAACTCAAAAACAGTGTGTTCACAAAAATATGTCAAGGGAAGACTGGGAAGCGCTCAAAAGCCTCCAAAACAATCATAACCCGACCATAAAGTCAGCAGACAAAGGCGGGGCAATCGTCCTGCTCAATACTGCCGACTACGAGGCAGAAGTTATGCGTCTTCTGAGTGTAAGGACCAACTACCAACCTCTCAATAAAGATCCCTTGGAAGACTTATTGAAAACTATCCGTGAGATGGTAAGAACAGCAAAGGAGAAGAAATGGATTTCGGTAAAAGAGGCGGAGTTCCTGGTGAATACCAACCCCAGGACTCTGTCCTTTTACATACTCCCAAAAATCCACAAACCAACACGCCCACCCCCAGGACGCCCCATTGTTGCTGGGATTCAATCAGTGCTAGAACCGCTTTCCTAGTATGCTGATTTCTTTTTGAGAGAATACGTGGTCAACCAGAGATCGTTTGTAAAAGACACCACTGACATTTTGAATACTCTGGAGGACATCCAGTACGATCCTATGGATGAATTCTCTGTCACTATTGACATTGAATCTTTATGCACTTGCATACCCCAGGACGCGGCGCTGGCGGCAGCAGCTCGCGCCCTGGGTAACCAGGAATGGCTCTATGATACCACCCAGGCATTTGTACTTCAATGCATTGAGCTGGCCCTCACAAGAAACTACTTCGGCTACAAAAATCAGCTCTATCTCCAGTTTTCGGGGACTTCTATGGGGGCCACTATGGCCCCCAGTATAGCCTGTATCTACGTCGGGCAGTTTGAGGAGCACATCATCTATCACAATAACAACCCCTTCCAGAGCAATCTTTGTCTCTGGAAGAGATATATAGATGACGTGCTCTGCATCTGGTCAGGCACGGAAGAACATTTGCTTGAATTCCTTAACTGGCTGAACGTGCAAGATGCAAACCTTATGTTCACCTGGACCTATGACAGACACAAGGCAGTTTACCTGGATCTAGACATTGAGTATAGTAACAACAAGATCAACACCTGTGTACACCAGAAGCCTACTGATAGGAATTCTCTCCTGTCCTACAATTCTTTCCACCCTAGAGCGTTGAGAGACAACCTGCCCGTGGGGCAATTTCTGAGATACAGACGCAACTGCTCCTCTACTAACACATTCCTTGAACAATCAGAAGAATTGGCATCAAAACTTACCAACAGGAATTACCCTACAAAGACTGTAAAGCAAGCGAAAATAAGAGCGCTAAATACACCAAGGAGCGCTCTTTTGGAGAAAGTATTTAAACCTAGTGAAGAATGTGTACCAGTCGTTATGACATATGATCCAATGGCAACTAAAATTAGACAGTCCATCCGGAAACACTGGTCCTTGCTATCCAATAATGACTTCCAAATGCCACCTCCTAGATTTGCCTTCAAGAGGGCGTGCAATTTGAAGGACAAACTTGTACATTCCCGGGCCCCTTCTGAAAGATCTAATTCTATTTCTACAGTTCCTAATGGCCATTACCCTTGTGGGATGTGCTCCGTGTGTCCACTCACCAAGAAGAGCACGAGTGTGAGACTTACATCCGGAAAGGAATGGTTTCTGAATCATTTCAGCAATTGCAATTCGACACAAGTAGTGTACAGATTAACTTACCAATGTGGTTTACACTACATAGGACTTACATCCCGAAAAATCAAAGTTAGAGTACAAGAACATCTGAGCACCATAAGAGCTGGCAAGTTAACAACAAAGCTGGTTCAACACTGTTTCACAGAGAAACACACCTTTAATTGGACAGTGTTAGAAAAGGTTAAGGGGACTCCCCATAACATTGAAGGCATTTTACTCTCAAAGGAAGCACGTTGGATTTATAACGAAAAAACTGACCAAATTGGGCTAAATGAAATTATAGAATGGAACAAGGTTAAACTGTGAGTGTTACATCTGTCTAGTCCTTGTTCCCTGCATACTGAACAGTGGCCTCAGGGATGATTCATGCCTACATTTGGTATATGGGCTAGGGCAGTGTACTTTTTCCACATTTTTTCCACTTGTTTCTGCCTTTGATCATTTGACATTTAGCAAAAAGAGACCGGATGGTTCTCTGAGAATGAGGTCCTTATTGGTATGGGGCACACATAGTTTCTCTATTGTCTAGAGGCAAAACCAAGTGTCCACCAGTCATGAATTGTTGCTGATCTGTCCATTCATGGACATTAGTTTCTGCAGCCATAGCCATACACTAGATACACGCATTATTATATACAATCACAGTTTTGTCTCATACATATATAACCACTTTCCCTCCCCCGTGTACCATGTTTCATTCTAAGATGGCCACCATTTCGAGCACGGTGGCATCAGCATTGAGGAGCCTGTATCTAGTATGACATGTTCTTGATACCACTGTAAGAGGGCCACCACATACAGTATGGGAATAAACTTAGAAGAGCGTTGCACCACCTTTAATGGTTTTGGTATATATTTCAATTCGCTTGGAAAGGGGGTGGCATGTTAAGCATCAGGTGCATAATAAAATGACTTTTGAGCTGGGTTGTCCATTGGCTCCAGCGTTCGAATTGACTAGTCTAATATGGCCGCCGTGGCCTGCACCGGAGTCACATGACATTAGTGCAGGGGCGAAGACCGCTTGAAGCCATTACTTCAGCGCGTCTGTGCATTGCAAAAATGTGGAGGAGGAAAAGCGTCTACATGACGGTAACATGGTGAGGAGTATCAACGAGGTCCGGTGCCAGGCAGGCACCGGTATTGGGGGCAGTACCAATAGTTTGTAATTGCCGAGTAGATGGGTTATCGGACTGTTCCGACTAGGCGGGCAGGGCAGTGCTCGGGTACTTGTCCGATTAAGAAGGCAGACGTGCTCGGATAGTCGCATACGGCTTCTCGTAGCAATCCTGGCACCTTTTGTTTACCTTTCCTGCCCAGCACTTTTACAATTAGAGTCCGTGTGTACTTCCCCTTATAAGACTGTTTAATAAGAGCTGAATGGGGTTGGATGCAGAATGTATAACACTAAACAATATGATCAACTAACTATGAGTCGTGTTTCACACACTGATAAGAATGCCTCTCTGGTCTTATTAGTATATGTTTTACAAATTTGCGAAAACATTTTTTATCAACAGAAAACGTAATGATAAATGAAGGTGATAGCTCACTATTAGAGTACCCCGGTATCCTTTCCAACCCCGGAGTGGCTGGTATGACTAACTTGGCTGACTCTGGGTAAACATGAGTTATACACCATTTGTTTCACATACGGATAGCTAACTGTGGGTTTACATGTTTTTAATTGCGTCTTTTTGCCTGTTCTTCTTTGACAGTGCACACAGAACTAGTGTCCAAAAGTGGAGTGGCGGCATATGAGTACAGCCCAAATGAAACTGCTTAAATTGTTATAGCAGTGAAACATGTCGGCACTAGTAATAGGTAATGGTATGCATGAATAGCTACCAGCCTTTTTAGCACAGCAACATTTAATCACCTCCCTATAAATAAAGTTGGTTAAGGGAACTTTATGCTGTGTTTTATGCACTTGTTTATGTTATGTGTTTGTCACTAGCAGATACTTCTGCTTTCCACTGTTTGTCACAATTTTTGTTGTTTGTTTGGGACACTTCTTTCCTTTCTTCTAATTTTCTTTGAGAATCAAGTGACTACCGACGATGAGACAGGGTCTTGTCTGGAACATACCAGTTACCCCGTTGGTGGTGTTTCCGTGAGGTGTCACTTGTTTCTCACACATTTTTTCTAAGGAGAATTCAGTCCAACACTACTGTGTGGACACCTCTGACTAACCTATTTAGGTCACAATACTTGTTGTTCTGTGGCACTGTCAAGGAGAATAGGTTTTTCTTTTTAATGATAACCTGGGCGGAGTGCAGTGCAGTCTCTCCATATAAATTGTATAGGAGAGCGATAGGTAGCAGTATATATTGACTGCCCTTGTTTAAGTCACTGAAAAGCTTTGACACCCTTGGACTGGTTCTTTTGTTGTATTACAGGTTTTGAGTGGAGGGCGACCCTTTCCTTTCTCCCTCTGAGCTCCCATTGAGATTTTGACTGTTGTGTACGGCGGTTCAGCCGTGAGAGCTTTGCATCCCCCTCTGTGGAGGATTGTTTGTGATTTTACTGCACATGTAAACACCTTGTGTTAGCAATTAGCCACATTTTTGTTGTAGATTTGGCGTGTGTGATTAACGTTTTGACATATCTGCTGCGTTATTGTGGGGGCTAACTGTTTGTGTATCCCATATCAATGGACAAAAACTGCTTAGCTTTACGGAGGAACAGATAGCAGCTATCTTAGCGGGCCCTTCACTTTTACCTGATTCTCCCTTACTGGGTACCACCACAGTTAGGGAAGAATGGGAGAAACTGAGTACCCTTAAAAAGAGACAGGTCAGAATTGCGCTACATGGGGCGCTTATGACTGAATATTACACAGCAGGAGAGGCCCCAGCCAGCCTTTTGGTGAGAATAGAACCCCGTATCTTCCTTGATGATAGCAAGTTTAGACGTGACTGGAGCTTCATTGTGAATAAATGTACCAGGGACTGGTTGATTTTAATTATCAGCACGGCCAAAAGGTTAAGCAAAGAACTTCTAAAAGAAATCCTTGAATTGGAAGAAACAATACAAAGGGACACTACCCTGCTTGACACCAAGGATCAATTAAAGAGGATCCAGGACGACTTATCCGAATACAGAAATTATATGGTCACCCAGAAACTCAAGGGCCTTACTCGTAATCTAGAGAGGTTCACACATGAATGGGCATTTCCCTATGTGAAGGACAACTATTACCAGACGCCACAGGAACCCCAGTCTTTCGGGGGGAGACAGAGAGGTCGTGGGGCAAGACAGCAAACAAGACGGACCCCAAACCACTGGACTTTTGACAACACTTCCAGTGAGGAAGAAGAAGACACACCACAAGGTAATCGTGTGAGATTCCAGCAGCAGAATCAGAGCAACGAGGATCTAGGCGCCTTTTTGAGGTCTTTTTTGTCCCAAGGCCAAAGGAACAACCACCGTGGGGGAGGTCAGGTCGGTGGAAGAGGCAGAGTAAAGCAATCCAATCAACCGAACCAGCAACGCCCACAATGGCAAACATTCTCGCCCAGGCTGACCCGCAGCAGAGGCAGGATTCAGAAGTAATGGGTAACATCGTAGTTAATCTCTCTGATCATGTCCTCACAGGGAACGAGGAGAGAGTACTCAATAAAAGCCTTGGGTTAATTCCTACTCCTACCCATGATGCCTTCAAATGCAGGATTGAATTTCACGAAACGATGAGAAGAATCAAACTAAAGAAATTTTTCAAGGACAAGAAATCGTCGGAGAATACCTCCTATAATACCAATCTGAGAAAACCCTCCACTTTCTGTCCACCTGCCTCATCTATTGGCCCTGAGGTAGTTGTATTCGAGTCGCGAGTCCTACAGGATATAGACAGGACAGAGCAAACTCAAAAACATTTTGTTCACAAAAATATGTCAAGGGAAGACTGGGAAGCGGTCAAAAGCCTCCAAAACAATCATAACCTGACCATAAAGTCAGCAGACAAGGGCGGGGCAATCGTCCTGCTCAATACTGCTGACTACGAGGCAGAAGTTATGCGTCTTCTGAGTGTAAGGAACAACTACCAACCTTTCAATAAAGATCCCTTGGAAGACTTATTGAAAACTATCTGTGAGATGGTAGGAACAGCAAAGGAGAAGAAATGGAATTCGGTAAAAGAGGCGGAGTTTCTGGTGAATACCAACCCCAGGACTCCGTCCTTTTACATACTCCCACAAATCCACAAACCAACACGTCCGCCCCCAGGATGCCCCATTGTTGCTGGGATTCAATCAGTGCTAGAACCGCTTTCCCAGTATGCTGATTTCTTTTTGAGAGAATCCGTGGTCAACCAGAGATCGTTTGTAAAAGACACCACTGACATTTTGAATACTCTGGAGGACATCCAGTACGATCCTATGGATGAATTCTTTGTCACTATTGACATTGAATCTTTATACACTTGCATACCCCAGGACGTGGCGCTGGTGGCAGCAGCCCACGCCCTGGGTAACCAGGAATGGTTCTATGATACCACCCAGGCATTTGTACTTCAATGCATTGAGCTGGCCCTCACAAGAATCTACTTCGGCTACAAAAATCAGCTCTATCTCCAGGTTTTGGGGACTTCTATGGGGGCCACTATGGCCCCCAGTATAGCCTGTATCTACGTCGGGCAGTTTGAGGAGCACGCCATCTATCACAATAACAACCCCTTCCAGAGCAATCTTCGTCTCTGGAAGAGATATATAGATGACGTGCTCTGCATCTGGTCAGGCACGGAAGAACATTTGCTTGAATTCCTTAACTGGCTGAACGTGCAAGATGCAAACCTTAAGTTTACCTGGATCTATGACAGACACAAGGCGGTTTACCTGGATCTAGACATTGAGTATAGTAACAACAAGATCAACTCCTGTGTACACCAGAAGCCTACTGATAGGAATTCTCTCCTGTCCTACAATCCTTTCCACCCTAGGGCGTTGAGAGACAACCTGCCCGTGGGGCAATTTCTGGGATACAGACGCAACTGCTCCTCTACTAACACCTTCCTTGAACAATTGGAAGAATTGGCATCTAAACTTACCAACAGGAATTACCCTACAAAGACTGTAAAGCAAGCGAAAAAAAGAGTGCTAAATACACCAAGGAGCGCTCTTTTGGAGAAAGTAGTTAAACCTAGTTAAGAATGTGTACCAGTCGTTATGACATATGATCCAATGGCAACTAAAATTAGACAGTCCATCCGGAAACACTGGTCCTTGCTATCCAATAATGACTTCCAAATGCCACCTCCTAGATTTGCCTTCAAGAGGGCGTGCAATTTGAAGGACAAACTTGTATATTCCCGGGCCCCTTCTGAAAGATCTAATTCTATTTCTATGGTTCCTAATGGCCACTACCCTTGTGGGATGTGCTCCGTGTGTCCACTCACCAAGAAGAGCAAGGGCGTGAGACTTACATCCGGAAAGGAATGGTTTCTGAATCATTTCAGCAATTGCAATTCGACAGAAGCAGTGTACAGATTAACTTGCCAATGTGGTTTACACTATATAGGACTTACATCCCGAAAAATCAAAGTGAGAGTACAGGAACTTCTGAGCACAATAAGAGCTGGCAAGTTAACAACAAAGCTGGTTCAACACTGTTTCAAGGAGAAACACACCTTTAATTGGACAGTGTTAGAAAAGGTTAAGGGGACTCCCAATAATATTGAAGGCATTTTACTCTCAAAGGAAGCACTTTGGATTTATAACAAAAAAACTGACCAAATTGGGCTAACTGAAATTATAGAATGGAACAAGGTTAAACTGTGAGTGTTACATCTGTCTAGTCCTTGTTTCCTGCATACTGAACAGTGGCCTCAGGGATGATTCATGCCTACATTTGGTATATGGGCTAGGGCAGTCTACTTTTTCCACATTTTTTCCACTTGTTTCTGTCTTTGATCATTTGACATTTAGCAAAAAGAGACCGGATGGTTCTCTGAGAATGAGGTCCTTATTGGTATGGGGCACACATAGTTTCTCTGATATCTAGAGGCAAAACCGAGTGTCTACCAGTCATGAAGGATTGCTGATCCGTCCATACATGGACATTAGTTCCTGCAGCCATAGCCATGCCCTAGATACACGCATTATTATATACAATCACAGTTTTGTCTCATGAATATATATAACCACTTCCCCTCCCCCGTGTACCATGTTTCATTCTAAGATGGCCGCCATTTGGAGCACGGTGGCGTCAGCATTAAGGAGCCTGTATCTAGTAAGATATGTTCTTGATACCACTTTAAGAGGGCCACCACATACAGTATGGAAATAAACTTAGAAGAGCGTTGCACCACCTTTAATTGTTTTGGTATATATTTCAATTCGCTTGGAAAGGGGGTGGTATGTTAAGCATCAGGTGCATAATAAAATTACTTTTGAGCTGGGTTGTCCATTGGCTCCAGCGTTCCAATTGACTAGTCTAATATGGCCGCCGTGGCCGGCACCGGAGTCACATGACATTAGTGCAGTGGCGGAGACCGCTTGATGCCATTACTTCAGCGCGTCAGGCAGGCACCGGTATTGGGGGCAGTACCAATAGTTTGTAATCGCCGATTAGATGGGTTATTGGACTGTTCCGACTAGGCGGGCAGGGCAGTGCTCGGGTACTTGTCCGATTAAGAAGGCAGACATGCTTGGATAGTCGCATACGGCTTCTCGTAGCAATCCTGGCACCTTTTGTTTACCTTTCCTGCCCAGCACTTTTACAATTAGAGTCCGTGTGTAGTTCCCCTTATAAGACTGTTTAATAGGAGCTGAATGGGGTTGGATGCAGAATGTATAACACTAAACAACGTGATCAACTAACTATGAGACGTGTTTTACACAATGATAAAAATGCCTCTCTGGTCTTATTAGTATATGTTTTACAAATTTGCGAAAACATTTTTTATCAACAGAAAACTTAATGATAAATGAAGGTAATAGCTCACTATTGAAGTACCCCGGTATCCTTTCCAACCCCAGAGCGGCTGGTATGACTAACTTGGCTGACTCCGGGTAAACATGAGTTATACACCATTTGTTTCACATACGGATAGCTAACTGTGGGTTTACATGTTTTTAATTGCGTCTTTTTGCCTGTTCTTCTTTGACAGTGCACACAGAACTAGTGTCCAAAAGTGGAGTGGCGGCATATGAGTGCAGCCCTGATGAAACTGCTTAAATTGTTATAGCAGTGAAACATGTCGGCAATGGTAATAGGTAATGGTATGCATGAATAGCTACCAGCCTTTTTAGCACAGCAGCATATAATCACCTCCCTATAAATAAAGTTGGTTAAGGGAACTTTATGCTGTGTTTTATGCACTTGTTCATGTTATGTGTTTGTCACTAGCAGATACTTCTGCTTTCCACTGTTTGTCACAATTTTTGTTGTTTGTTTTGGACACTTCTTTCCTCTTCTTCTAATTTTCTTTGAGAATCAAGTGACTACCGATGATGAGACAGGGGCTTGTCTGGAAATTACATACCAGTTACCCCGTTGGTGGTGTTTCTGTGAGGTGTCACTTGTTTCTCACACATTTTTTCTAAGGAGAATTCAGTCCAACACTACTGTGTGGACACCTGTGACTAACCTATTTAGGTCACAATACTTGTTGTTCTGTGGCACTGTCAAGGAGAATAGTTTTTTCTTTTTAATGATAACCTGGGCGGAGTGCAGTGCAGTGTCTCCTTATAAATTGTATAAGAGAGCGATAGTTAGCAGTATATATTGACTGCCCTTGTTTAAGTCACTGACAAGCTTTGACACCCTTGGACTGGGTCTTTTGTTGTATTACAGCAAAGATCACAGAGCCAAAGGTCCCAGAAGTCTTCCAGGCATTAAGGGCAAGGCAGGTCCCAGGGCTACAAGAGATCCAACAAAAATGATCCAGGGCATAGCTGGGCCCGGGGAGGCAGCCCTCCTGGTAAGTCCTCCTGGGCCCCAGCAGCAGCACGCCCTGTAGGAATCAGCACCCAAAAGCAAGACATTTACATGGGGTCACAACCCCTTCTTTTATACAGCATTTTCCTTTGTCTCAAGGTAGAGGGCATGGGAGACCCCGATACAACTGGCTCGGGGTAGCTTGGGGCACTTTTTTTTTTCTCAGCTCCTCTATCCCTTTCACTGGACAGGCCAGGGACATCAGACGCACCACAGGAGGTGGAGCCAGTATTGTGGAGGGAAGGCACAGCCCTATTCAGGTCCCAGGTGCAACTCCTCCCTCCCATCTACATGCAGATCTCCCTATTCACCACTGGGCAGACTCACCCTGGCTCCTGGAGCCAGTCACACCATCCAGCACCTGTCAATCACAAGCCAGATAGGCAATTCACACCACACAGCACACAGAAATGCCAACTTCTAAAAGTGGCATTTTTAAAATAACCACAATAAATCTGTGCACACTATTGCGCAGCATTTATTGTCATGAGTTCGCACAAACTAAACTTGACCCTGAACTCCCCTCATATCAGGAATTACCATGGGCACACATATCCCCCATGCATTCCTATGGGAGGGCAGGCCCATCTCACCACACGCACTCAGAGAGCGCACTCACTTTACACTGGGCCACAGTGCTAATGTGTGCGGAGGCCTAAAATCACTACCACTATGTCAGAAGCTTAAGGCAAAAAGTTTAGGGGTGAACCTGCCAAAAAGGCCCAAGTCCAACAGGTACTGATAGAATATCATACAAGCAGAAGCTTACGGTCACAATCCATTCCTGTATCTGATATCAGTTTTTTATATTGTTTTATGGTTTGGTTATACAATTCCACCAGACCCTCCGTCTGTGAATGGTAAATGGAAGTTCAAATTAGTTTAATGCCTTAGATGGTGCAAACATGTTTCATCAATTTGGACATAAATGGGATCCCCTGATAGGTAAGCAACTCCTTGGAGAAACTCAATCATCGCATGTGCTACTGTAGTTTTGATCGTACTAGATATTGGAATGGCTTCCTGGTAGCGTGTGGCATAGTCAACAAGGACAAGGATGCATTGGTATCCATGTACTGAGGTGATCAGAGGGCCAACAAGGTCTATGCCTCCCCTGGAGAATGGGACATCAATAACAGGCAGTGGTCTTAATGGGGCTTTCATTATGTGAGCTGGATTGGTAACTTAACATCTCTCACATGCGGCATAGAACCTTCTGATATCTGAAAATAATCCTGACCAATAGAAACATCTCGATAAATACACCTCTGTTTTGTCAGAGCAATAATGACCACCCCCAGCTTGGTTGTGAGTTAAATATAAGACTTGCTGTCGATAGGGAAGTGGTACTACTCACTGGCTGATAATACGGTCTCCTTTCTGTACCCTTCTATACAGTAATCCCCTTGAAATACTGAAATAGGGGCCTACTTGACCATTGTGACACAACACAGCCTCTCCCCAAGCCTAGGTAAGATTTAGCTAATCCATCTGAGCAGCTCTGAAACTAAGTGCTCTTCATCCTGTACCATCAGTGGAGTAAGAAATGGGGAATACATTATAATCACCTGACAATACAGACATCTGATTATGTAGGTGTTCCTCTCAAGTGAGTGCTTTTACCCCCTTCTATCTCCAGCTCCCAAATGGGGAATTCCTCCATCATGCTGTCTCATTTTCTCGTAGTTCAATTGAGTTTAATAATACCAAAAAATCAGGGTAGTCGGTCCCTATTATCATCTCTTCTGCCTTCTGTAGAATTACCCCTACTTTTAAGTCTTCAGGCTGACCGCTCCAATTAATAGTAGCTAAAGCTACCGGGTTTGGTTTACTGTCCCCATGCACATATGTAATGTGTACAGTTTCTCCATATTTATCCATTAGTCAGGATTCACTTTTTCTTTGCTTATAACTGAATGTCTGCACCTTGAATCAACTAACACTGTTGTGTTCTCCTCGTTTACTAATAGGTGGGTTCGATATTTGATTGGACTACGACCTGAACAAAGAACATGTCCTCCACAATACCCAACGTCCATGGGTGCAGGAAGAGTTGTTTTCTGTGGGCAAATACGAGCAATATGACCCCACTCTGCGCACTGAAAGCACTAAGGGTCCATGGTTAATGTCTCTAGCCTGGGTTTAAGAGTTCTCCAATTAGAACTTGTAGAGTCCTGCACTCTGCTGCGTAACTCTAAACTCTGGAGCTCTATGGTATGCGCAAGGCCATATTCACAGTAAACATCATTTACATTGCATGTGATACATGTTGTAATGGAATGCGATGTATCGCATGTGTTGTAACTTGGCCTATTCCATATTAACAGTCACATTGGGATTTTGCTTTATCCAAATCCTAGTGGACCCTGGCAGGAGTTCTAGGAATTGTTCCAATAATATTTTTTCCATAACATCTTTAAAAGTGGCTCCCTCTGGTCTGAGTCCACCGAATCCCAGATCCTGAATATGGTAGAAGAGGGCCTGGGGGTTATCTTGGGGGCTCTATTTTCCTTTCAAAATTTGGTTCCATAACATTCTGTGTCAAATCCCAGTTGCTCAAGGATGACTCTTTTTACTTCTGTGTACAGTAAATTATTGCATGGGTCAGCAGCTTGGTGAGCAGTCTGTAGTTCCCCAGATAATAGGATAGCTGCATACTGACTCCAACGTTCTGGCGGCCAGGTAACTGAAGTGGCGACCCTCTCAAAATGTATAAAAAAGAAGTCTGGATCCTCCCCTGGCTTGTATTTTTGCAGAACAAAGCTAGGGACATTGGAATGTACTTTAGTGCTAGCGATTGTGTCAGCTAAACATTATATTATATAGTGGTGTTCTGAATTTGTTTATTATTAGCTATGACCGTAGCTTGAGTCTTAACACCTTAAGGCAATTCTACTCTTTCCTGTTGGATGGCTTGGGTACATACTTCCATCACCAATTGTAGATGGTGTTGTCCTTCTTCTATTTGTTTGACCATGTCCTCCATATTTATAGGCCGGGTAGTATGCATATCCTGTTGGAATGTCTTCCTAATCCCAATTCTGACACCACTGTCACAGGAGAATGGATGAGACACAACTGCGGATGTATGGTTAGAATGAACTGTATTGCGAAAATGTTTTGTAATTTCAAAATAGGGCTGGATCAAAAAACGTCAGGGTCTTCTTCTAGTTCTCCCACGTTTTTTTCCTGGACTTGTTCCTGTTATAGCCTTGGAGAGAAAAGGACAAATGGCTTTAGTAATCGTGTTGGCATTGGCCAGAATTGAAACCCAATACCAAACCATCAGGTGACTGCCTTGTGTGCTTTATTTAGGAAAAAGCAGATCACTGCCATAAATCACAACTGCGCTAGGCCAGTGCTCCCCCTTCTAAGGTTGGTTAAAAATGTGCAAGATACTGGGTGACAGAATAAGGTCAAGTGTTTCTCTGGGCATATGTTCTTTGCTTAAAAGCCAAAAAGTGACTCCTGCAATACCTCTTAACACCACGTGGCCCCTGGAACCCTATTGGGCATTTGCCTATGGTCTGTTTTACAGCTGCAGCAACCATGTCCGAAGCACCTCTCCCTGGGAAAACCCCTCTGACTCTTTCTGAGTCTCTGCAGAAGTCACCTCGAACTCCTGCTTGGTTATCGGCAGGATATTCCCTTTGTTATCCTTCTGGATCCTCTTCTGCATTCAACAGCCTGCTCCTTCTCCATGCCAAACTCTCAGCTGCACCTCATCCAGCTGTGCCACCATCAATCCTGCCTCCTCTTGCTGTAATGTGATTAGTCCCTCAATTACTCACCACTAGAACACTGACCAGGCGTTTCTCTATACCCCCTGGGTCCCAGTGTTCAGCAACCCACTTCACATCTGCCAATTGACAAAGGCAGTAATTGTTGTAGTCTGTGGTGGTTATAATGAAAATAGCACCACCCTTGCCCGCAGGCTTTTTGGTGATCATGGGGTCAGTGGTATGTGTCCTCACTGCCTCCTATTGTCTGCTCAACATATTGCAGAAGGGTGTTGGAGAGTTAGTCTCATCTACCTACTTAAGTAATTTTTGTTCAAACGTAAATACTTCATTGGGAGTCATCCCATCTGTAGGGTTGGATCTGGAGGGAGTGCACAATCCACAATCCCCACTTTCTACTGTCTGTTTTCACTGAAAATAATAAGCAGGGGTGGACGGAGTTTTCAGAGTTGCACTACTCAGAATTCCACGAAGTTGCCTAAAAACTCAGTGAAATTCCGTGGAGATCCGGTTCGCCATAGCAGAGACCAGTGGCTTGTTGTCAATTGACATACTATTGAATGAATGAACCGAACTACTTACAGAGAAAACGATCGCTTACTAATATATCGAAAATATATATAATGATGTTTTGGTGCCAACAGTCCTTCCTTTAAAATGAAATGGAGGTGAACGAAGCAGCAGCTTTCACACTAGTTTCACGCTAGTTTTCAGGGATTCATTGGTTAAGCAGTAGTGCCTTAAAAATGAATATGTCAGCATTGCAGCAGCATGGCACCCTCAGCTGCCCTTTTACGTAATTACTGTTAGTGCTCCAGCTGACTGAAATCAGGCACATGATTGGAGTCTGGTGCAACAGGTATTGTGCTGTTTGATTAGGAGATACCCGGACTTACAGTACTACCAGCCAATCGGCCTCGCACGGACCGTTGCCTGGACGCTCTCCAGCAGGTCATGGATCTGTCGGGCTGCTGCTGCTACAGTGCGGAAGGCGTCATGGATGGCTGCTACTGGAGGACAGGTGTGGAGGCGAGTCAGGGTTCTGTCAGGGGCACACGGTAAGAAGGGGACAGCAGTCACTCCCCAGCCCAGGATGACTGGAGACAGCAGTCAAGGCATCCAGTGCTATTGGATCGCTGCATGTCCTGGGAAATAGGGTATCTTCAGAGCAGCACTCTCCAGAGCCTCCTGCCTCTGGAAGTCATGTCAAGTCCTACTTCGTGCCTCAGTCTCAAAATGTGACTTGTATTGAACATGTGATTGTGTTTTACTTATGATTGCAAGCTTTAGTCCCATAGGCAATACAAATACATAGTAGACTAAATGGCGGGAGCTCCTCATCAAACATTGGGGCAGTGATTTAGTCCTTGTGACCAAGGGTATCACTCCAAAGCTCAGTGTGATCAATTCCTGAACAATATGTCACGGTAATCTACAGTTAATACTGTAGCAACAGTTCAGTGGGTGAAGATATAGCTTTCAGCCTGTACAACATTTGACGCACCTTGTCCAACACAAACGGACGAGGAGTTCTGGGTTAATTCTCGATAAACCCTGGTTACCTTAACTACAGACCCCTGTGCCAATATTCATCTGAAACCAAAACACCTCGCCATCCGGCGGTGACCTTAGCAGTCTCATTATACCTCAAAATCAAATGTCAAAACCCAAAAATAGAAACCAGGCATGAATGTTTAGCTTGTAGCAGTGAGAATGCGCAAAGGAAGTCTCGTAGTTACTACATTATCCGACTCCTCCAGAACTTTGTATGTCTATGAATCACAACAGACATGGCTTCCATGGTGTCTAGAAACCGCCGCCCTATTTAACGAGTTGCTTCTCTCAGCGCTCCTCCTCAGGGAGGATCAACACGCTGTCCAAGTACTTAAGTATTCACCCAAACCGAACTCTTTGAAAGTCGTGACTTTCCTCCATCCGGAGTATTCAACGCCAGCCTAAAATGGTGCCTTCTTAATTAACGGAGCTGTATGAGGAGCCGAATGCAGCACGGTAAGTTCCCCCGTCTTGCTCCTTGTACTGATTCCCTAAAAGACGCTTGGCGAGAGACAGAGCTGAGACCCGACTCTTCCCTCCCTACCTTACAGCGGAATAAGTCTGGAATCTTTAGTTCCGCCTCCGGTGCTTTCTCGCAGGCCAGAGGGAATCAGCAACTCCCAAGCTCCCGCTGTCTTCTCCTGCCGCTTCGAGGTCCCGCAGCTGATTACCAGTATCAAATGAATTACGCATGCGTGGAAGTGCACTTTTGCTCCTTTTAACCGCGCCTCCTTCCGCTGAGCTTTCTGGGATTTGTAGTCCTAAAACCTCGGCAGGCGCTGTCGGCTTAGTTCCTGACAGTAGGCCCCTCTCCCATGCGCCTCCTAGAAACCGGCTTCCCGGGAAACCTTTTGTGGAAGGACTGAATCGCACGTTGGGCATGCACACCACTACTGGGCTCCCAGGAATTTTCTTCCTCCGAATTCCCCTTCCATGACACCAAAAACCATGAACATCCCCAGCAAATCTGCAAGTCCTGTATCCTCTGCACTGCGTACTCCACACCATCATCCGTGTGGATCAGAGGGGGGCCTTTTTCCTCGCGGGACCAGCCGGCTTCAGGAGGCTGCAGAGGAACAGTGGGTGAATTCTCAGGCTCCCAGGCAGACGGAGCTTGTAAGCCACAGGGTTTACTTTCCTTATCACTTTGTATGAACCAATGAAACGAGGGTAAAAGACATTCCGTAGCTTGAACCGGATTTTCTTCGTGGACAGCCACACCCGGTCCCCCACCTTGTACTTTGGTCCGCCAACCTACCTATTTCCTCCCTCTCCATCTCCCCTTGCATTTGGTCGGATCACTCGCTTGTCTTATTCTCCCTCAGCCTTGGAACTGCCAACAAACTCCGCCTCCCTAAAAAATACCTGGGTTCGCAACTGGATCCGTGTGGACATGCCAGTCTCCCCGGGCACACAGGTGGCGGCCGTTAACAACTGGCTTTCAGCTTCTTGCGACTCAGCTGCCCCTCATAAGTTAGTCAGGTCCTGCCGCTCTCACGAGGCCAATAAATGGTTCACTGACGACCTTAAAACCCTTAAACTCTCATTAAGACAAGCCGAACGCCATTGGAGGCGCAGGTATTGTCCCATCCTCAAGTCTCAATACTCTGCTCTCCTTCATGAATATAAAAAAGCCATTCTTCTGGCCAAAACTGAACATTTCTCTGCTAAAATCCTCCTTGCGGCCAATAAATCCAAGGAGATATTCACCATCGTACATAATTTAGCAGCATCAGATAGAGCTTCTCCCAAACCTGTCCCCTCTCAATCTCTCTGCAACTCCCTTAACAGGTACTTCATAGAGAAGATCGCTGTTATCAAACACAATATATCCTTGCCTCCCTCCTCCTTTCTCCCTCCCCCTCCACCCCATCCCTCCGTTTTTCTTAACAGGTTTCCCGCTATTTCTAAGGAGACCTTTCTTACCTTGTTGAAGAAAGTTAAATCAGGGTCCCCCTCAGATTGTTGCCCTGCCCGTATACTGAAGGAGGTCCTTTCCAATTGTGCAGAACTCCCGCTTACCCTCCTCAACCCATCCATCCATCAGGGAACCCTTCCAGTTGCTTTTAAATCTGCCATCATCACTCCTATTCTGAAAAAACTGGGGACTGATCCATCTTCCCCTTCCAATTTCCGCCCTATTTCTTTACTCCCGTTCTTGGGAAAAATTCTTGAGAGCCACATCACCTCCTGCCTCTCTACTTTCATCGAGGATAACCATCTCTTGGCCTCTCATCAGGCCGCCTTCCACCGAGTCCATTCGACGGAATCCGTGGTCCTCTCTGTCTTGGATGAGCTTAGGTAGAGTGCGGATACCAACTCCCCCCAGGCCTTGGTTCTCCTCGATTTGTCCGCTGCTTTAGACACGGTCGATCATTCCATTCTTCTCGACCGTGTCTGAGGCGCCGGCATCCGGGGGACTGCTATGGCCTGGCTTCCTCAGAGATCGAACACAAGCCGTTAACCTCAATTGTTTCTCTGCAGTGTCCGGTCACTTGTGGGGTCCCCCAGGGTTCTTCACTTTCCCCTCTTCTTTTCAATCTTTATATTCACCCTCTTATCGCTGCTTTAAAAAACATGGAGGTGTCAGTATTCAATTATGCTGACGACCTCCAGCTCATTTTCAATCTTTCCCCTTCTCACGACTCTATGTCAAAATCTCATACTGTACTCACTTTTATCTTTGACTGGATGAACTTCAATCATTTGAAATTGAATCCGGACAAGACAGAACTGATACTCACTGGTAGCCTTCCCAGCCCTTGGTCCCTTGCCTTCTGGCCCCCTGTTCTTGGCTCTCCTCCCTTACCTGCCACTAAAGCAAAAACCTTCGGTATCCTAATCAGCCAGGACCTTACGATGTGCCCCCAGATCAGCTCCGTTGTCTCGTCCTGCTTCTTGTCCCTCTGCATCACCTGTCTGAAATCCTGATCCACGCGGGTGGATTCTTATTGCTGGTGGTCTACTGAGGCGGGAGCTGCCTTCCGCCTTCGAATCGGTGGTTCCTACGCTGAGCTACGTCGAGTTGAACTCCGGGCCAGGGCTGTGCCATTGTCTCTCCGGTCTCCGCCACTCCGCACGATTGGACTGTGTAGTGACTGCCTGCTCTCCCTACTGGCGGAGTGCTAGTGCCTGCAGTGCGTTCTTTCATCGGCCTGATCTAACTATCTAGCTTGGATCTTCTTCTTGGCTCGCTGGGCTCGGGCTTGGCTGGTGCAGCCCTTTGTCCTCATCGGAACCAACATGGCGGGCAGAGGGGACCCCGACAAGCCGTCGAACAAAGGCGCCCGCGGAAAAGCACAATCACAACAGAGCAGAATTGAGCGATATGTCCAGCCGAAGACGCCGCCTGCCACGGGATCTTCTACCAAGAGCCTTCCATCTACGGGCTCACCTGACGGCTCCGAGCCTACCCTGAGCGACATCATGGGAGCCATTACCAGTTTTCGGGCTGACATGCAGCAGCAACATGAGATCTTGACCCACAAGGTGGACACTATGGCTGTTGATCTGACTCTCATTAGAGCCGACCTGGGCAAGACTAATGATCGAGTGAAGACACTAGACATTAAGACCTCCAGCCTAACGGCCGACGTCTCGGACCTGCAAACCGAGGTCCAGAACCTGCGGATGACTGCGGACCAATTCTCGAGGAGGCTGGAGGACTTTGAGGGACGTGCCAGGCGGCAGAACGTCCGCATCGTCAGTGTTCCGGAGGGGTCGGAGGAGGCGGCGACGGACCTCTTTGTGGAGGACCTGATAAAGACCCATTTGGCACCGTCTGGTCTTAGTAACTTTTTCTCTGTGGAGCGTGCCCATCGGGTGCCGGGCGGCCCGCCGAAGTCGGGCGTGGCGCCTAGACCCATCGTAGCACGGCTTCTCAACTTTCGGGACCGAGATGCGGTCCTGCAGGCGTCCAGACGACATGGACCGCTTAAGTATCAGAACTCTGAAATACACTTTTACCCGGACTTTACCAGGGCTGTTCAGCGACAGCGCCAGAGCTATGCGGGCGTAAAGCGGCGACTGCGAGATATGGGATATAAGTACTCTATGATGTTTCCTGCCAAACTCCGGATTGAGCATGAGGGCCGTGCCCTGTTCTTTGACTTCGCCGAGAATGTGAGTGAATGGTTGGACACTTTGTCGCCGCGTCGGGACGCTCAAGATGAACAAGATGGAGGTGCGGCTGATGGCTCGGATCTATGAGACTTGGCTCTACTGTGTAACACCGGCGTTTGGTGACCCCGCTTCATGAGGATGTCGGTATTGTTTTTAAGTGACCCTGCTGACTTTCCTGTCGTTACATGGAGGGTGGCGGGACTCGGAGGTGTTCGCGGAAATTCCTTACTCCTCTGGGACTTTTTGTAGATTAGTTTATGGGGCGACAGGCACACTGCTGGTTGGGGGGGCTTTTTAGTCTGATGCAGGGGTGCAGGGTGGGGGGTGCAATTGTACAAGTTTATTTGTTTGTTCGTTCTTTCTCTCTTCTTTCCTCTAGGCAATGGATCATGTTTACTGCTGTTTTTCACTTGATGATTGGGTTGGCTGGGGTTGGGTGGGACGGGTTGCGGGACGATGGGGGGTAGGAAATTAAAAGTGCTCAGTTGGAATGTTAATGGGTTGGGTGACCGTGTTAAGAGAGGGGTGGTGATTCAACTGCTTAAGAGACATATGCCCGATATTGTGCTCCTACAAGAGACGCATTTGATTGGAAACTCTTGCAAAGCTCTTAACCGTAAAGGCTACAAGATGGTGGCCCACTCTGGGTTCTCCTCGGGCTCCCGGGGGGCGGGAATCCTGGTGCGTGCGTCCCTTCCTCTTGAGATAGACGTCACTGTGATTGATGAGAGGGGGCGCTACGCTGCTGTGGCGGGGAGATGGGAAGGGCGTTCCCTCGCGCTACTTTCGGTTTATGTTCCCCCAGGCCTACAATCCAGTACTTTCCAGGACCTTGGTGGCGCCATTTTGTCCTTGCCTGATGGTCTATTGATAGTGGGGGGTGACTTCAACTCAGTCTGCTCTGGCTCCCTGGACCGCCAACCGCCGAGAGATCTCCGCAGTTCCCAGCTGTGGTTGCCTTCCTTTCTTGACTCCATGGGTTTGGTGGACAGTTGGCGACGACTACATCCCGCGCTCTGCCATTTCTCCTTCCTTTCGAGTGCCCATGGTAGTCTCCCCCGTATAGACTACGTTTTTACTTAGCTGCACATGCGTCTGCCGTCTCTGAGGCCCGTTTTTTGGCACGGGGTATCTCCGACCACTCCCCGTTGTGGGTCTCATTTGATTTTAACATCGTCCTGTCTGACCGGCCGGTGGCGGTTAACCCATGGTATTTCCGTAATCTCAAGACTCGTGCACTCCTTGCTAAGGCCATTGACCTCTATTTCTCGGAGAATGTGGGCTCGGTTGGCTCGGCTATTACCTTGTGGGAGGCATTCAAGACTGTGTTAAGGGGTGAGGCTCTTGCTCTCATTGTGGAGGCCAGACGAGTCAGAGATGCCGACCTCATGTGTATTGAAGACGAGGTTTTGCGCCTCGAGTCCCGACTGGGATCTGAGCCCGACCCCTCTCTTTTGCATGCCCTTTCCCTTAAACAGACGGAATACCATGATCTCGCCACAAATGCTGCCCTTACCCTGGCCAAGGAACAGCAAGGTCGTATCTACGACGTTGGGGATAAGGCTGGGAAACTGCTGGCTTGGCTGGACAGGCGCGAGATGGCTAACCGCGTGGTGCCTGAGATCTTGGGCGACGACGGGGTCGCCGTCACGGACCCAAGTGCTATTGCCGAGTCCTTTGCTGATTATTTCCGGGGTGTCTACACTTCCAACTCAGAACGCTCCGAGGCTGACTCGGCTGCGTTCCTCTCAACGATTGACCTTCCCTGTCTTTCTGAAGAGGACCGTGCAGACTTAGATCGAGACATGTCTGCTGACGAGATCGCCTTGGCGATCCGTGCACTAAGGTCGGGTAAAGCGACTGGCCCCAATGGTATTCCTGGTCGAGTTATACAAAATTCGACCGGATGTGGTGTCCACGCACCTGCGGACTATGTTTTTGAAGGCACTGGACGAGGGCCTCCTCCCCTTAGATCAGAGGCTGGCCACCATCGTGGTTATTCACAAAGAGGGAAAACCAAGAGACGTGTGCCGATCCTATCGCCCTATCTCACTCCTCAATGTGGAGCCTAAGATCCTAGCCAAACTGCTTGCTAATCGATTGGTTGGAGTCATCTGTGACTTGGTACACCCGGACCAGTCGGGTTTCATTCCCCGCCGTAACACTGCCCTTAACCTGCATCGGCTCCATGGCGTTATGGCCAGAGCCCACACCCTCGAAGAACCGGGGGTGCTTGCTTCTCTTGACGCCACGATGGCTTTTGACTCTCTTGAGTGGAGTTATCTCTGGGCGGTGCTGGCGAAGCTTGGATTTCGACCGGTCTTTGTGAGTTGGGTGCAACTCCTTTATGCTGGCCCGCTGGCTAATGTCACAGTCAATGGCCGCGTGTCGGCGTCCTTTGCCCTTCACCGAGGTACCAGGCAGGGTTGCCCCCTGTCACCTCTCCTGTTCGCCCTGGCTCTTGAGCCGCTTTCGGCCATGCTACGTACACACCCGGACTTACATGGCATAACCTGGGCCCCGGCTTTGAAGATAGAGTTTCCCTGTACGCAGATGATATTCTGCTCTACCTTACTTCCCCCTGCAAATCGCTCATTGTGGCATGCGATGTGCTCAGGCTTTTTGGACGCCACTCTGGCCTGGTCATCAACTGGGCCAAGTCTTCTCTTTACATTCTGAAGGGGGACACACCGCGTCTCCCCAGAGGCTGCAATATCCAGATGGCTGGACAGGGCTTTAAGTACCTGGGAATATACATTTCCAGTAGTTCTAAGGCGCGATACGACCACAATCTGCTCCCCCCTCTCCAGCCGCTGCGGAGAGACGTAGATAGCTGGCGCAGGCTCCCGCTCTCTCTCCTGGGCCGGGCAGCATTGTTCAAAATGATGTCCTTGCCCAGGTTCCTGTATGCCTTACAGAACACTCAGGACCCGGTTCCGGCCCGCTATTTTCGGGAGATTGAGAGTTTGCAACGGGCCTTGCTCTGGGATGGTCGACCCCGCGTCGCCATCCAGAAGCTCACGTTACCGTGGTACGATGGAGGCATAGCCCTACCGGATGTACGTCGGTATTATTGGTCCTCTCAGCTCACTGCTATCAACCACGGCTTCTATGGCCCTATTGATAGCCCAGGCTACGCAATGGACAGGTGGCTCTTACGCGGTGGCAACTACTATCGTGCCCTGTATTCTAGATCCTTCGATCGGCGCCTGTCAGGCCCGACCAAGGCAGCGGTTCACATTTGGCGGACGATCACTAAAGCGCAGGGTTGGCAGGGCAGACTGACTAGGTTTACCCCACTGTACGACTCTGATATCTTGGGCAGGCTGTGGCACACCAAGGGCTTCGACAAATGGGATCTCATAGGCATCTCCAGGGTGGACGATATGGTTACTAAGGGCGAAGTCAAGACTTTTCCTCAACTGCAGGCCGAATACCGTTTGGGCGATTCAGAGTTTTTCCGCTATGCCCAGCTGAGACACGCGTTGCTCTCTGCCAAGCCGACGGAGGGAGAGATCCCCGAAAGCTCCCCCTTAGAGGACAGGATACTGGATGGCCATATGCCTGACAGTGCTATTTCCCTGTCCTATAAGAAATTGATTAATGTTCGAACTGATCTCCTCCTGTGCTTGCGAGACCAATGGGCGGCGGACGGCCTGGAACTTGACGATGAGGACTGGCAGAGCGCAGTGTCCTCCCCTAAGGAGGTCGCTATCTCCTCACGTCTCCGACTGGTGCAATTCAAAATCCTTCACCGGGTGTATGTCACCGGCCCTCGGCTCTTGCATATGGGATTCTCGCCCGATGGCCTTTGTCGTCGAGGTTGTGGTGCTCTCGCAACCTTTTTACATATTCTGTGGGAATGCCCCATCATTGCCCCCTATTGGGCGAGAGTGCACCGTATTATGGGAGAGGTGACTGGTGTGGTGTTGGCTGCAGAGGCGCGGAGGTGTCTCCTTAACGTTTGGGAACCGTCTGACCACAACACGGCGCAGACTCGTTGGGTGACATTGGGCAATATGGTTGCCAAGCGTGATATTGCTCAAAAGTGGGGTGCTGCTACAGCCCCCCTGGTGGTACAATGGAAAGCCAACATGGATTGGTGCATGTTCCGAGAAAAGACGGTCTATGTAGCCAGGGGGAGGCCTCAGACATGGAATAAAGTGTGGGGGGCATGGAATGCGTACAGGGGCGATGTGTGCCTGCCGCTGGAACCTGTACCTCTAGACGAACACTTATCACCGTAACCTGTGACACCAACTGTTTTATGCTGTTTGTACTTCTCCTGCTTTTTCCTCCCCCCCTCCCCATCCTACCATTCATTCTTTATATCGATTCTCTACCTGTCCTCCTCTGCCTTTTGCCGACTCCTTGACGTTTATGTTGCTCCATTGCCACTCTCACGCGCCTTTTGGCGTTTCTTTTCTTGGTTAGTTCTCTTTCTTAAAAAACAAAAATCAACCTGCAATGTTCTTATGTGAATCACCTTGCACTTTTTTCCTCCTGATTCTATGCTGCCTTGCCTCCGGGATGTTAGGCTGAATAGCTGTGTGCTCTTTTATAATAAAGGTTTTAAAAATTAAAAAAAAAAAAAAGAAGGGAGAGACGCCAGTGGAGCTATGCACCGCATTGTTGCAGAGCAGTGAGACCCAGGACTCCTGGACTTCTTCGGAGTAACACCGCAAGTACTTCTTTAAGGTCTAGTTAAGCCGTTTGGTCTGTCCATCCGTTTGTGGGTGGAACGAGGTGGACACTGATGTCTCGATATGTAGGGATTTACACCACACTTTCCAGAAACTAGCAACAAACTGAGGGCCTCGGTCTGACACTATCGCCGTTGGCAGTCCATGGAGACGTACTATTTCGCTCAACAACAGTTGAGCTGTTTGTCCCGCCGTGGGTAGGTTCCTACAAGGCACAAAGTGACCCATCTTGGTCAGGCTGTCGACCACCACCAGCACTGCTGACTTGCCCAGCTCTGGGATCAGCCAGGGATGAAGTCGAGACAGATGGTGTGCCAGGGGTAAGGAGGCATGGGCATTGGCACAAGTTTCCTCCTTGTTTTGGTGTTGTCCGATTTCCCTCTGGCGCAGGTCTCGCACTGTGATATCCATTTCTTGACCTGAGCAGACATGAGCTTCCCCCAGAAGTGACGCTGTAACAGCTCTATGGTTTTCTTTATTCCAGGATGACCAGCCAAGGGCGACTGATGACACCAACGAAACGCCTTTCTTTGTAACACCTGGGTAGGTAGGAATAACTTGTCCTTAAAGAAGGAGAGTCCTTCTCCCACTGTTCGTCCCTCCAATCCCTCAGCCCAGGCTTCCCATCTTTCCTTTGAACAGCTTTCGCGTATCTCCTTCAAGAACGATTCAGCTTCCACTACACATATTACCTTCTCCTTTAGGATAATAGCCATGGGTGCGTGGACTTCCTGGTCCCCGGGTCTCTCCTGTAGAGACAAGGCGTCTGCCTTGCGAATGTCAGCTCCTGGTCGGAACGTAATGTAAAAATCATATTCCACAAAGAAGAGAGTCCACCTCATCTGTCTCTGAGTGAGATGACGGTCCGACTGCATGTATTGCAGATTCCTATGTTCGGTGTATACCGTAACAGGGTGACAGGCCCCCAACAGGTACGATCGCCATTCCTGAAAGGCCTTCTTTATGGATAGGAGCTCCTTCTCCGCAATGGTATAGTTGCTTTCTGCTTTGTCTAGCTTCTTGAATAAATACGCCACAGGGTGCAACCGCCCAGTATATTTATCCCTCTGAGAAAGAACAGCGCCTATGGCACTGTGAGAAGTTGGCCTGATATATATTGCTCACTGTTGGACTTGGCCCTTAAGGAAGGTTCACCCCTAATCTTTTTGCTTTAGATCTGTGATCTATGTGGATGATTTTCTGGTCTGTGCGCACTTTTTCCCTGTGTCCCAGAGTAAAGTGCGTGCATGTAGTTAGGCTGGCCTGCTCTCCCATAGGAATGCATGGGGAATGTCTGTGTCCCTGGTAGTTCCTGATGCATGGGGAGTGCATGCTCGAATTTGGTATGTGCGAGCTCGTGGGAATGAATGCTTCGCAACGGTGTATGTGGCATGTGTGTGTCATGTGTAGAAATGCCACTTCTAGGACTTGGCATATTAATGTAAAATATGCCTGGCGTATGATTGGCTGGAGCTGGCTGGTGAGCCTGGCTCCAGGAAGTCTGGATGCGTCTGCCCGGTGGTGAGTGTGAGATTAGCATGTTGATGGCTTGGGAGGAGTGCACCTGGTCCCTGATGGGCCTGGACTTTCCCCACACAATGCTGGCTCCACTCCCTGTAGTGCGACTGATGTCCCTAGCCCTGCCAGTGAATGAAATGGGTGGTTGAGCTATCAAGGGTACTTCAAAACCAGCTGCGACTGGTTTTCCCCCACCCTGCACCTACAGACAAAGGGAATTTACTGTATAAGAAGGGGCTGTGTCCCCATACAATTTGGTTCTGTTCTCTTCCAGGATCCTTGCCAGAGGGGGCTGCTGCTGCTGCTTGGGCCAGAAGGACTGCCACTTGGCTTTTCTCCCTGCCTGGAGACCCAGTGTGCTGGCTCTGGCCCTGCCTTGCCCCCCTGCCTGCCTCCAGACCCTGCTGGAGCTTTGCTTTGGACCCCTAGCGCTGTGGGAGCTGGATTCTGTCCTCTAGCGCTGGGGAGCACTTTACCTTTGCTCTTGGAGCGTGAGAGCGCTTTATTTTCCTTTTAGCGCTGAGCACGCTTCTCTTGGCGCTTGAGAGCGCTTTACTTTGTCCCTGAGCGCTGGGGAGCGCTCTTTGTGCAGCCGGTGCCCACCCGGCATTGGACCCAGATTTGCCGTTTTTCGATCGAGCGAGTGCCTACCTCACTTTATATTTCATTTAGAAGCCGGAGCCCACCCGGCATTGCCCCGTCCTTGGATATTTAATTTATCACGAGGGAGCCCACTCCTCGGATAATGGGACCCCGCCTGCCTGTCTAAAGCGAGCCGCCGCACTGCCCGCGGCGACCCGGAAGTGCTCGCCTGCCCGGCCAATCGCTGCGCGGCCCGAGGGAGGGTGACCCGGAAGTCCCGCCCCGCAGCCAAGCAGCGCGAAGGGAAGCAGCCGGCCAAGTCCCCGAGGGAAGAGGAGAAGCCGGCCGTGTATCCCCCCTCCCGCAGCACCAGTGAAGTCCCGGTGAGTGCGGGGGCGGGTCCTTTGTGATTCTTCGAGCGGCCCCAGTTGGCAGAGGGCCGCTCCAACGCTGCAGCATTTCTTTGTGGGAGCAGAAGGCTCAAGGGGGCAAGTTGTTATTTAGAGCCCGAGAGGCTCCCGCCCTACCTGTTTTGCGAGCCAGAGAGGCTCTGGGGCATTTTATCATTTGAGAGCGCTGAAGCTCTTGGGTGCCACATTTGATTCTAGAGCCCCGTGGCTCCCACATTGTGTTGCCCTCACCATTGTTCTTGAGCCCACGTGGCTCCAACGGTTGCCCAGCTGTGATTCACAACTATCCAGCACTTAGTGGACAGTTGCTATGTTTAGGCTTTGTGGTTTGTGCTGCCTGCCTGACAATTGAGACTCAGGGCATTCAGCCCCTTACGAGGCCAATTGGCCTGAGGGACAGTTCTAGTGTTGTGCTATGTCCACCCTGCGCATTGTAATTTACTGATGATGTGATTCTTGCGCAAATGTTCTAACCTGCACCTCTGAATGTGTTTAATGCCTCATGTGCGATTGTTGATGTCCCAATACCTTTGCTAAAAGTGACCTGCTTAGGTATTTTATGTTTATCCCCTTTGCTAAATGTGACCTACTTAGAGGATTGTTGATGTCCCATTACCTGTGCTAAAAGTGACCTGCTTAGGTATTTTATGTTTATCTTCTTTGCTAAATGTGACCTGCTTAGGTGATTGTTTAGGTTTCCTTCCCTTTGCTAAAAGTGACCTGCTTAGGTGATGGTATTCCTTCCTTAGGTCCTGATGATAAGGTCCTAGTTCCCTGCGTGATTTTCCTACAGTGTTTAGGGTTGTGTAGGAGGTATTTACTCTATACCAGTGATTACTGGTTGTGTGCTACATGTACTATTTTGGTGCTAATCATTATATGTTTATGTGCTAAGTGTATACCTACAAGTATTATTTCTAAGAAGTGCCTACCCCTGACAGTGGTCCATGTGGCCCTGTCCTGAACACAATCCCTTTTAAATTCTGCCCATGCCTGTTGGCACATTGTACAGTTTGTGTGTTATCTAATGTGTTTTTTACTATAATACAAAGGCAATTTTTTATATAACCTTGTGTGGAGTTTCCTTTGTGGTGGGCCTTGGGTGTTGCTGCTGGGGTGCGTGCGCAAATACTTAACTCATACAGCCTCCAAGTTTAGCCTAGCTGCTCGCGCCACGTTACCTAGAGGGTGAGCAGGGGTTATCTTGGCGTGTAACTCCCTTGCCCTGACTTAGGAGTGGTGGTCTCTGACTGACTTTGCCGTGAGCCCTGGCCAGCCAGGGATCCCGTTTCTAACATTGACGGCAGCGGTGGGATAAGGATTTGTGTTTGCGCTGTACCACAGTAGCGACAGGCCGCACTACAAAAACTCTACATTTTTAGATAACCACATTTTGGGGATTATTGTTTTTTAGGTGAAGATCAGTATTGCTTCTCCTGAAAGGTGTCATTTTGTATTTTGTCAGTACCTTGTTCCCCGCCCTGCTCCCAGAGTTTGGTACCTGTGTCGCTTGTGGTCAGGTTGAGAAAATCAGGGGTGATAGAAACTGCCTTACCAGTCCGAGGGGAGGGTTGTGTGTGAATGAGTGTTGTGTTACACTGGACAGAGGAGTGCAAGTTCTCTGAGATAGGAATCTTGCTGAATTTTGTTGATTGTATTCTCCTGTTTAGCTCAGACCCCCAGGTTCCCTGTGTCAAACATTTCTTGAGAACGTCCGCCAAAATGGAGCCAGTTTTTGATCTCTGTGGTCTTTTTAGGTACAGTAGATTAGAGCTGGTCAGATTCTGTGAAAAGGGAGGCATAGAGGTGAGTGAGTTGGTTACTCAGTCCCAGCTTAGGGACAGCCTGATCCAATGGCAAAAGGATCAGTGGGATCTTGAGCACAGTGAGAGAGATAGGGCCCGGGCCGCACGCCATGAGGGTGGTGAGTCTGTGGGGAGCCCTGAAGATTCTGATGAAGAATGTGAGTTGTGTGGTGATGACAGTGGATGGACATCAGCAGATAGTGAGGACCCCATAGATAGGGAGTCCCTTGCTGGGTCCAGTGTCAGTACCAGCGCCCCATCCCTTTCCCTGTCCCCAGAGGAGTGGTTGGATAGGAAGGAAGAGAGGGAGTATCAGCTAGCGATGGAACAGCTCAGGTTGGAGCATGCCAAGCAAGAGGCTGAGAGGGCCTTGTTCAGGGAGAAGGTAGCCCTAGAGAGCAGGTTATCCCCTGAGTGCAGTTGTAATTGTCTGGATTCCCCAGGGAGGGTGGAGTCCAGTGGTGGCAGCTTTTTAAATGTCAGTGTAGACAGTCCCACTCCCAGTTCCCCGAGTATGGTTCCTGTTTCCCCAGAGGAGGAGAATAGGTTAAGGTTTAGGAACCTTCGTAAACCGTCTCACCAGTCTTGGGAAGATTTTGTGAATGGCTGTTGTACAGCACTGTGTGATTGGGTACAAGGTCCCACGAAATTTGATTTTGACATATTGTTTGATATGTTTCTCAGAGAGCAGTTGCTCAGTGTTTTTTTATCCAGGATTGCGCCAACACCTAGTAGGGTGTGGATTGTCTGAACCATACGAGCTTGCAGAGGATGCAGACCGATGGGAAAGTGCAAGAGGTTCCTTAGCGTCACTAGTGAGTGATTCCAACAATAGTGGGTCAGGTTTTCTCCAACCCAGCGTGGTGGAGGAAGGTGAGAGTAGCCCAGCTAGGTCCCAGTATAGTGAGGAGGGTGTAGGGGCTTACTGCCTGTCTCAGTGGAGCGGGAGTGAGTGTGAGACCGAGAGTCCCCAGACGCCCGAAGCCCTGCCTCAGAGCCTGGATAGTTTCTTTAGGGAACACCAGGGTGGGGACCTAAGCTTACCTGTTAGTTCACTTGAGGGAGATCTCCTAGTGTGTGGAGGACCTGGAGCATCTGTAAGCGGAGCTTCTATGGTTGTAGAGTCTGGCAGTACTGCTCCAGTAGGGAGAGTACAGAAGTCCAGTGAAAAGAGTTATTTGGGGATAGGATGTGAGTCCCCAGAAGTCCTGGAGTGCCAGGCAGTGATTCCACCAAAGGTTCTAGACCGGAGGTTGGAGGTCCAGGTCCAGAGTTTGCCTGACCTGAAGGGTGGGAATACTGTAATCAGTGTCCTGACCAGTTCTTTCTCCAGAGGTACCGCCCCGGTTGGGAGGGAGCAGGACTCTGGAAGGGGTTGCAGAGGGTGGGAGAGCCCACCTCTGACCCCGGTACCACCTGAGGGGTTAAACCCTAGGTTGGGAGAATGGTGTTTAGACGGTACCCCTCGCAGGAGGAGGAGGAACCCTAGGAGAAGAGGTAAGGGGAGGAGAGCCTTCCCTGAGACTCCTGGTCCACCTAAGGTTGTAGACGCTAGGCTGGAGAACCAGTGGCAGTCAAGCCCTGTCTTGCAGACAGGAAGAGCGGAGAATGGCTGTTATGTGCCAGGGGTTACTACCCCCCACTTTGTGAGTAGGCAGGAACCAGTGGCACCTGGGTGGCCTAGGGCCTGGTCCTGGCCGAGGGCAGCTGGAGATTACCAGTGGGGTAGCCCAGTTAGTCCCTACCATAGTGTTAGAAAGAACCCCAGGGGTTCACCGTGGCGTAAAACAGGAGGGTGTCCCTGCAGTTGCGGGCCCGCGTCCGTGTTTTAGCGCCCCAAGCAGGGAAGCCCATCACGGTGGTGATTGGTTCGCCCTGCGTTTTGGCTGGAAGGGGGTTGTGTTGGACTTGGCCCTTAAGGCAGGTTCACCCCTAATCTTTTTGCTTTAGATCTGTGATCTGTGTGGATGATTTTCTGGTCTGTGCGCACTTTTTCCCTGTGTCCCAGAGTAGAGTGCGTGCATGTAGTTAGGCTGGCCTGCTCTCCCATAGGAATGCATGGGGAATGTCTGTGTCCCTGGTAGTTCCTGATCCGTGGGGAGTGCATGCTCGAATTTGGTATGTGCGAGCTTGTGGGAATGAATGCTTTGCAACGGTGTATGTGGCATGTGTGTGTCATGTGTAGAAATGCCACTTCTAGGACTTGGCATATTAATATATAATATGCCTGGTGTATGATTGGCTGGAGCTGGCTGGTGAGCCTGGCTCCAGGAAGGCTGGATGGGTCTGCCCGGTGGTGAGTGTGAGATTAGCATGTTGATGGCTTGGGAGGAGTGCACCTGGTCCCTGATGAGCCTGGACTTTCCCCACACAATGTTGGCTCCACCCCCTGTAGTGCGACTGATGTCCCTAGCCCTGCCAGTGAATGAAATGGGTGGTTGAGCTATCAAGGGTACTTCAAAACCAGCTGCGACTGGTTTTCCCCCACCCTGCACCTACAGACAAAGGGAATTTACTGTATAAGACGGGGCTGTGTCCCCATACAATTTGGTTCTGTTCTCTTCCAGGATCCCTGCCAGAGGGGGCTGCTGCTGCTGCTTGGGCCAGAAGGACCGCCACTTGGCTTGTCTCCCTGCCTGGAGACCAAGTGTGCTGGCTCTGGCCCTGCCTTGCCCCCCTGCCTGCCTCCAGACCCTGCTGGAGCTTTGCTTTGGACCCCTAGCGCTGTGGGAGCTGGATTCTGTCCTCTAGCGCTGAGGAGCGCTTTACCTTTGCTCTTGGCGCTTGAGAGCACTTTATTTTCCTTTTAGCGCTGAGCTCGCTTCTCTTGGCACTTGAGAGCGCTTTACTTTGTCCCTGAGCGCTGGAGAGCGCTCTTTGTGCAGCCGGTGCCCACCCGGCATTGGACCCAGATTTGCTGTTTTTCGATCGAGCGAGTGCCTACCTCGCTTTATATTTCATTTAGAAGCCGGAGCCCACCCGGCATTGCCCCGTCCTTGGATATTTAATTTATCATGAGGGAGCCCACTCCTCGGATAATGGGACCCTGCCTGCCTGTCTAAAGCGAGCCGCCGCGCTGCCCGCGGTGACCCGGAAGTGCTCGCCTGCCCGGCCAATCGCTGCGCGGCCCGAGGGAGGGTGAACCCGAAGTCCCGCCCCGCATCCGAACAGCAGGAAGGGAAGCAGCACGCCGAGTCCCCGAGGGAAGAGGAGAAGCCGGCCGTGTATCCCGCCTCCCGCAGCACCAGTGAAGTCCCGGTGAGTGCGGGGGTGGGTCCTTTGTGATTCTTCGAGCGGCCCCAGTTGGCAGAGGGCCGCTCCAACGCTGCAGCATTTCTTTGTGGGAGCAGAAGGCTCGAGGGGGAAAGTTGTTATTTAGAGCCCGAGAGGCTCCCGCCCTACCTGTTTTGCGAGCCAGAGAGGCTCTGGGGGCATTTTATCATTTGAGAGCGCTGAAGCTCTTGGGTGCCACATTTGATTCTAGAGCCCCGTGGCTCCCACATTCTGTTGCCCTCACCATTGTTCTTGAGCCCACGTGGCTCCAACGGTTGCCCAGCTGTGATTCACAACTGTCCAGCACTTAGTGGACAGTTGCTACGTTTAGGCTTTGTGGTTTGTGCTGCCTGCGCAGACCCCCTGACAATTGAGACTCAGGGCATTCAGCCCCTTGCGAGGCCAATTGGCCTGAGGGACAGTTCTAGTATTGTGCTATGTGCACCCTGCGCATTGTAATTTACTGATGATGTGATTCTTGCGCAAATGTTCTAACCTGCACCTCTGAATGTGTTTAATGCCTCATGTGTGATTGTTGATGTCCCATTACCTTTGCTAAAAGTGACCTGCTTAGGTATTTTATGTTTATCCCCTTTGCTAAATGTGACCTGCTTAGAGGATTGTTGATGTCCCATTACCTTTGCTAAAAGTGATCTGCTTAGGTATTTTATGTTTATCTCCTTTGCTAAATGTGACCTGCTTAGGTGATTGTTTAGGTTTCCTTCCCTTTGCTAAAAGTGACCTGCTTAGGTGATGGTATTCCTTCCTTAGGTCCTGATGATAAGGTCCTAGTTCCCTGCGTGATTTTCCTACAGTGTTTAGGGTTGCGTAGAAGGTATTTACTCTTTACCAGTGATTACTGGTTGTGTGCTACATGTACTATTTTGGTGCTAATCATTATATGTTTATGTGCTAAGTGTATACCTACAAGTATTATTTCTAACAAGTGCCTACCCCTGACAGTGGTCCATGTGGCCCTGCCCTGAACATAATCCCTTGTAAATTCTGCCCGTGCCTGTTGGCACATTGTAAAGTTTGTGTGTTATCTAATGTGTTTTTTACTATAATACAAAGGCTATTTTTTATATAACCTTGTGTGGAGTTTCCTTTGTGGTGGGCCTTGGGTGTTGCTGCTGGGGTGCGTGCGCAAATACTTAACTCATACCGCCTCCAAGTTTAGCCTTGCTGGTCGCGCCACGTTACCTAGAGGGTGAGCAGGGGTTATCTTGGCGTGTAACTCCCTTGCCCTGACTTAGGAGTGGTGGTCTCTGACTGACTTTGGCGTGAGCCCTGGCCAGCCAGGGATCCCCTTTCTAACACTCACTATTCTAGTGATCACTGTGTATCATACCAAACGACCCTTATTGATGATTGGTTGTAAGTCAACCTTATAGATCAGCTATCCTAGTAGCATGGACAAGAGCAGTCTTTAGGCTAAACTCTAGAGGGCGTGTTAAGCCAGCTGTTATACCATCACATATACCCCTTGAACACCAAGTGAAAGGACACCACACAAGTTGTTATGAAAATAAAAGGATATTTATTTATAACAAGTCTACCCTGATCTCTTTATGAGTCAGGGAGCTAAGCACACAACAAAACTCTTACGAAAATACTTTAAGTCGTACAATTTACACAAATGCCCGAGGGGCACGAAAAACCATATACACTAAAAGTGGAATGCGAAATACTAGATGGTAAGTAACAAGATCCAGAGGCTTCAGGATCGCTAGGACTACACTACTGAATCTTCAGGTTAGGAGCAGGAGGCCTAGGGAGATCGGGTGCAGAGTGTGCACTCTCACGCGGGATGCGGGACAAAGTCTATGGAAACTAGTATTCATAAAGTTACTGTTATCAGACGAATCCGACTAGATAGACTGAAAACGACAAAGGATCTGGACACTTAGATAGTGAACCTACGTTGGAGCACCGAAATGCTCAGGTTACCTAGCCCAGGGGCTGCGGCAGCATAGGGTTCAAAAGACGTCGGGAATCCTCGTTGAAGTCTATTGAGCCTGAAAGAAGAAGTTGCTGGCAGGCGACCAGTGAAGATGTCCGGAGTGTTCCAAGCCTGGATCGAAGATGGAGACGACCTGAAAGCAGAGGGGACTCAGTTCTTAATCTCTAGCCAGTGATTAGGTGGGCACCAGGATGGCACCGGATGAAGTCACCTCGACCAGGTGAGTGGGCGACGCTGGACTCTGCTGTCCCTCAAACCAGGAGGCGTTGTCGGCGACCAGGCTGGAGGTGCGAGCTGTCCCATGAAGGTGTCTGCTGTCGGCGATGCTGGACCCAGGATTGGGGCAACAAACCTTGGCAAAGTCAAGCCCACGCAGTGGAGTCAAGATGGCGTCTGGAGTGGACCAGGAGGGTCCAGGGTGCTCCTCTCTTGGAAGGGAGCAAGGGCCAGTCTGGAGCAACCAGACCAGCAGTGTAATCGTCGTGGTTCGTCGTCAGGAGGGCCACTAGCCAGCAGGCAAGTGACCGGACAACGCGGAGAGCAGCAAAGAGCAGAAGGGCCCCACGTAGATCTCGTGGATGCTGGGGGGCTGGACTTCGGTGCTGGAGCTGCTCAGGGTCAGGGCTTCTCAAACCCCAAAGCACTCACTCGAGGATCCCTCGGCGGTTGTGCTGGTTAAGCGTCGTGCAGTTTTGAAGATGGCCGGTCCCTTCAGGTCTCGTAACACCCACGAATCTCAGCTGGGCTGATGATGCAGGTAGAGGTCAGAGATGCCAGGGAATCCGGGTCTCGTCGAGCTGGGCAGTCTTGATCCGGAGGATGGACTTACAGCAAACCGCGATGCTTAGATGGTGCCTGCGGGTGCAGGGTGGCTACTCCTTAGCCACAAGGGAGAGTCTTCAGAAATAGTCAAGAGTCCTTTCGTGGAAAGTAGTCAAGATTCAGAATTATCTAATTTGGGAAGGGGGCCTGCTCCTACCTTTATTCTAAAAAAAGGGGCAGGCACGCGACTAGGTCCTGCCCATGGGTGGGACCAGGAGGGGGGTGGGTACACCCCTCTCCCTTGTCCGGACTTTCCCCAGCTCAGGGGCTGGTGTGCCCCTGGAACTGTTTTAAGCTGGCATATGCACAGTGAGCACCGGGGTGCCACTTCCAGTCACCTTCCTCTCAGCCCTGCCTACCTGGGATATACAAAACCCTGTCTGGGATGGTGCTAGCACCGCCCCTGACAGGAAACCTTTTGTCCAAGCTCTCCTTGCTGGAAGGACTCCCAGCAGCAGGATGTCAGACTTGTGTCTGTGGTGGCAGCATCCATTTTGTGATGCTGAGGCTCGAGTTAGCTTTAACTGGGGTTCACAGTTACATACATGTCGTGCCCCTCTAGAAGGGTGGAATGCTAACCCCGTCGCTAGAATTGGCGAGGGGTTAGTATTCCAATTTGTATGACACCTTACTCAACATGTTTTGATAAACGATACCAAAGATAGCAAATAACCGCACGGATTATAATGCACTTAAGAGTATATGGTACGCGTTATCATGGAACAGCTATTAGGACTTGGTTCCGCGAGCTGCAGACGGGCTCAGCTCATGCCAGAGCACCATCTCACATAATTCCAAGCACTCTGCCTTCAGGATTGTTAAGGCCTGCCATAGGAGTGACTGATAGGAATATATGTGTCCATTTTAGGGTTAGATATAGGGATACTATATCTAAAGCAAAGGGTGATTACACCACCTTGCCCCAGCTGTCGTGCAGCCAGTTGTGTCAGATTTGGATGGCCAGCAATGGGTGGCATAATACATGCTGCAGCCCCTGGTAGGCCCTGGGTGCACCTATGCCCTGGGTACCTACGGTACACTGTACAGGGGCTGATAAGGTGACTCAGTATCCAATTAGATATGTACCTAAGGTACATGGAATCCATTTTACAGAGAGAGCAGTGGGTCTGGGGTCCTGAATAGCAGGGCCCCAGGTCAACTAAGTCGAAAAACCAGCAAAGCACCAGGCAAGAAGTTGGGGGCAACCAAAGTCAGATATCCACCTTCCTTCCTAACCCCCCCCCCCAAACGAAAGGAGATAAGGCTATCTTTGACCAGGTATGCCTATATTGCCTGAGTGGCCATATGAGGTGGTATATGCACTGGCATGGTTACCCCCTATATCATGGTCCACTAAGCAATCCCTCACCCTAAGGGTATCTGAGGGTCTCCACCATAGGGATTCTCTACCTGTGGTGTGTTTTGGCAAAGTAAAAGGCTGGTGCTGAGATGGAGTACTGAAGTGAGACTCCACTAATGTTGGGCTCAACTTCCTCCAATCACTATCCACCATATATGCCTTTCTTTCCATGACTGAGTTGCTGTGAGCTCTCAGGGTCAACCTCTGGCTACCTAAAGCTGGAGGCTGGGTCCCTCTGTTTGGCTTACTGGAGGGACAGGTCAGGTTTGGGGCCCTCAGGTCCCAGGTTTGGCTGTGCCCAACAGTGTCCATCTGTGAGAGGTCCCTAACTAAGTTTAAGGGGGATCCCTCAGGAGTCTGTTTTATTTTCACTTGGCTAGGTCTACTAGCGTCAGTGCCCTTAATCTGCTGATTGGGATGTTCTTTTGGACAGGTGGCCCTTTGGGGCCCACCACTAGCCTCCCTGACCTCTACAGCCCTGGGCTGACTGAGGCAGGGTAGAGAGGGGCAGGTTACCTGCTCCAGACTGGGTCCCACCTTGGAAGGGTGCACTGACATCAGGGGTTCTGCCAGGCTAGGCCTGACTACCTCTGGGGCAGTTCCTTCACAAGGGGTCAGATCAGTTCCCTGAGGAGGCTGATCCTTTCCTAGAGTCTGGTGGGAGGGAGATTTCTCTTCCTCCTCAATGCTCTCTGCCTGAGTGGAGGGATCCATAGTTTCAGGCTTCACAACACTACTATCTGTCTGAGTTTGAGCTGTGGCCATCACAACTCCACCAACCTTTTCAGGAAGGGACTCAGTTTGGGTATGGGCTGTGACCATCACAGCCTTGCCAACCTGTTCAGGGAAGGAACCTGTCTGAGATTGGGCTGTGACTGGCACAGCCCTCCTGGCCTGTTCAGGGAGGACATCTTGGACTGGGGCTGTGGCTATCACTGCCCCACTAACCTTACCATGGAGGTTTACCATTTTAAAATGGGTTTCTTGCTCTACCTCAGCCCAGGCTGAGATCTCTAAATCATTCCCCAGTAGGCAATCTACAGGCAAGTTTGGTGACTCTTGTGGCCAGTGACACCTCCCCATCTGAGATTGACCACTGCTATGGGGTGATCTCTCTGCACTCCATCAATGTTGGTTACCTGGTATGTGGCTCCAGGTATAAGTTGCCTTGAGGGGACTAGGCTCTCAGTCACCATGGTGATGCTAGCCCCTGTGTCTCTGTAGGCCTCAACGTTTGAACCATTGATGAGGGGCTCCTGACTGTACTTGCCCAATGTTTTGGGACAAGCTGTGAAGTTGGCAAACCCCATGCCAGTCTCACAGACAAGAGTATCCAAGTCAGGGGACCTGGTTAGGCCAGAGTCCCCAGGAACTCCCAAAGTAAATGCACCCAAATTCATGGGGGCACTCCCACCACCTGGGGGATTACTACTAGTAGTAACAGGAGGCTGGGAAGTTTTACTTGGGGGTATGTTCTCCTTATTGTTGTTGGCCCTTGGGCAACTGCTGTCAGTTTTGTAATGGCCTACCTGTTTGCAGGTATGACAATAAGGTTTCTTTTGGGAATTGGAAGGATTTTGGGACCCACCCTTTTCAGAGGATTTTTGGGGCCCTGTGGTTTGATCAGAAGATTTATTCCCACCCTTCTCTTGAGGCTTGGTTGATTCCTTCTTTTGGTCACCACCCTGGTTCTTAGGCCTAATCCTGGTTCTGACCCATTTGTCTGCCCTCTTACCCAATTCTTGTGGAGAGGTCAGATCAGAGTCTACCAGGTGCTGGTGTAGTAACTGGTTCTGACAATTATTTAAGACTTGCTCTCTCATAATAAGACTATACAATCCTGTGAAGTCAGTACATTTACTACCCAATAGCCAGCCTTCTAGAGCCTTAGTGGCACAATCAACAAAGTCAGTCCAATCCTGAGACTGAGTTTTCTGGGTGTCTCTGAACATCAACCTGTACTGTTCAGTTGTTAAGCCAAACCCATCAACCAGTGTATTCTTCAGGACTTGGTAATTATTAGCATCCTCAGCTCTAGTAGTGAGGAGCTTATCTCTACCTTTTCCTTCAAAGGAGAGCCACAAGATAGCTGCCCACTGACTCTGGGGGACGCACTGGACAGTGCAGGCCCTCTCCAAAGCAGTCATCCATTTGTGGATGTCATCCCCTTGTTTAAAGGGGGGCACTATCTTACTCAGGTGTCTAGTGTCTACACTCCTGTCTTTATCTTTAGGGATAATGCTGCCACCAGTGGGGTCTGCCCCACAAAATAGATCTGTTAGAGCCTCTGGAGAGAGACCTAACTCGTCCATTCCCAATGTTAAGCCTGCCTGAGAGTGGGCCTGGGGGTCCCCCAGTTCCATTCCCATGCCTGCTTAAGTTGGTCCTGGTGAGTCTTCTGACTACTACCAGACATTTGTCTGCCTCATCCCCTGACAACTCCTGATCCTCTTCCTCCTCTTCACTTTCTGTTCCATTGAGGTTGAGGTCAGGGTCCCCAAGGGTTCCCTCTAAGGGGGGCATGCTCCCATCTGGATTAGGGGGGCCTGTGTTAGAAGCCCTCCTGGCATCATAAGTCTCTAAGAGACCTATCAGAAAAGGAGTGGTAGGGTTAGAACCCTGTTTTAGCTTCCTGGAGGTACACAGTTGTCTCATCTCCTGGAAGCTAAGAGCTGCATATCTTGACATGACCTGTGGAGGGTCAATGACCACTAGGGGAGTCTGTGAAGATTCTCCTTGGTCAGACATGCTTTCTAGTGAGGTGTAAGTGGTGCACTTACCTACACTATTTGTTTGCCTACTGATCCCTTGCTAAGAGTTGTAGTCAGGGTGTGCTAAGCCCTGTTAAACTACAACAGCTGGTTCAGTAGAACTCAGAGTATTCTAAGCTAAGTTATATGTACCTTGGTACTTATGTGATCTTTCAAATGATATTCTTAGGATACATGTGGTAAAACAACAGCAAGCTCAAATCCCAACCGCTGCTCACCAATGTGAGAAGTTGGCCTGATATATAGTATCACTATTCTAGTGATCACTGTGTATCATACCAAATGACCCTTATTGATGATTGGTTGTAAGTCAACCTTATAGACCAGCTATCCTAGTAGCATGGACAAGAGCAGTCTTTAGGCTAAACTCTAGAGGGTGTGTTAAGCCAGCTGTTATACCATCACATATACCTCTTAAACACCAAGTGAAAGGACACCACACAAGTTGTTATGAAAATAAAAGGATATTTAATTATAACAAGTCTACCCTGATCTCTTTATGAGTCAGGGAGCTAAGCACACAGCAAAACTCTTACGAAAATACTTTAAGTCGCACAATTTACACAAATGCCCGAGGGGCACAAAAAAACATATACACTAAATGTGGAATGCAAAATACTAGCAGGTAAGTAACAAGATCCAGAGGCTTCAGGATCACTAGGACTACACTACTGAACCTTCAGGTTAGGAGCAGGAGGCCTAGGGAGATTGGGTGCAGAGTGTGCACTCTCACGCGGGATGCGGGACAAAGTCTATGGAAACTAGTATTCACAAAGTTACTGTTATCGGACGAATCCGACTAGATAGACTGAAAACGACAAAGGATCTGGACACTTAGATAGTGAACCTACGTTGGAGCACCAAAATGCTCAGGTTACCTAGCCCAGGGGCTGCGGCTGCATAGGGTTCAAAAGACGTCGGGAATCCTCATTGAAGTCTATGGAGCCTGAAAGAAGAAGTTGCTGGCAGGCGACCAGTGAAGATGCCCGGAGTGATCCAAGCCTGGATCGAAGATGGAGACGACCTGAAAGCAGAGGGGACTCAGTTCTTAATCACTAGCCAGTGATTAGGTGGGCACCAGGATGGCACCGGATGAAGTCACCTCGACCAGGTGAGTGGGCGACGCTGGACTCTGCTGTCCCTTGGACCAGGAGGCGTTACCGGCGACCAGGCTGGAGGTGCGAGCTGTCCCACGAAGGTGTCTGCTGTCGGCAATGCTGGACCCAGGATTGGGGCAACAAACCTTGGCAAAGCCAAGCCCATGCGGTGGAGTCAAGATGGCATCTGGAGTGGACCAGGAGGGTCCGGGGTGCTCCGCTCTTGGAAGGGAGCAAGGGCCAGTCTGGAGCAACCAGACCAGCGGTGTAATCGTCGTGGTTCGTCGTCAGGAGGGCCACTAGCCAGTGGGCAAGTGACCGGACAACTCGGTGAGCAGCAAAGAGCAGAAGGGCCCCACGCAGATCTTGTGGATGCTGGGGGCTGGACTTCGGTGCTGGAGCTGCTCAGGGTCAGGGCTTCTCAAACCCCAAAGCACTCACTCGAGGAACCCCCGGCGGTCGTGCTGGTTAAGCGTCGTGCAGTTTTGAAGATGGCCAGTCTCTTCAGGTCTCGTCACACCCACGAATCTCAGCTGGGCTGATGATGCAGGTAGAGGTCAGAGATGTCAGGGAATCCGGGTCTCGTCGAGCTGGGCAGTCTTGATCCGGAGGATGGACTTACAGCAAACCGCGATGCTTAGATGGTGCCTGCGGGTCCAGGGTGGCTACTCCTTAGCCACAAGGGAGAGTCTTCAGAAATAGTCAAGAGTCCTTTCGTGGAAAGTAGTCAAGATTCAGAATTATCTAATTTGGGAAGGGGGCCTGCTCCTACCTTTATTCTCAAAAAAGGGGCAGGCACGCGACTAGGTCCTGCCCATGGGTGGGACCAGGAGGGGGGTGGGTACACCCCTCTCCCTTGTCTGGACTTTCCCCAGCTCAGGGGCTGGTGTGCCCCTGGAACTGGTTTAAGCCGGCATATGCACAGTGAGCACCGGGGTGCCACTTGCAGTCACCTTCCTCTCAGCCCTGCCTACCTGGGATACACAAAACCCTGTCTGGGATGGTGCTAGCACCGCCCCTGACAGGAAACCCTTTGTCCAAGCTCTCCTCGCTGGAAGGACTCCCAGCAGCAGGAGGTCAGACTTGTGTCTGTGGTGGCAGCATCCATTATGTGATACTGAGGCTCGAGTTAGCTTTAACCGGGGTTCACAGTTACATACATGTCGTGTCCCTCTAGAAGGGTGGAATGCTAACCCCGTCACCAGAATTGGCGAGGAGTTAGTATTCCAATTCGTATGACACCTTACTCGACATGTTTTGATAAAGCAATACCAAAGATAGCAAATAACCGCGAGGATTATAATGCACTTAAGAGTATATGGTACGCGTTATCATGGAACAGCTATTAGGACTTGGTTCCGCAAGCTGCAGATGGGCTCAGCTCATGCCAGAGCACCATCTCACATAATTCCAAGCACTCTGCCTTCAGGATTGTTAAGGCCTGCCATAGGAGTGACTGATAGGAATATATGTGTCCATTTTAGGGTTAGATATAGGGATACTATATCTAAAGCAAAGGGTGATTACACCACCTTGCCACAGCTGTCGTGCAGCCAGTGTGTCAGATTTGGATGGCCAGCCAGGGGTGGCATAATACATGCTGCAGCCCCTGGTAGGCCCTGGGTGCACCTATGCCCTGAGTACCTAAGGTATACTGTACAGGGGCTGATAAGGTGACTCAGTATCCAATTAGATATGTACCTAAGGTACATGGAATCCATTTTACAGAGAGAGCAGTGGGCCTGGGGTCCTGAATAGCAGGGCGCCAGGTCAACTAAGTCGAAAAACCAGCAAAACACCATGCAAAAAGTTGGGGGCAACCATAGTCAGATCCACCTTCCTACATAACCCCCCTAACATTGGAGGCATCCGCCTCCATGATGAGGGGTGTCTCAGCACCGGGGCTGTTGTGAAGGCTCTCTTTAGAACCTCGAAAGCCCTGGTCGCCTCGGTGTTCAATGCAAAAGCTGTTCCTTTCCTAAGCAGACGTGTGATGGGTAGCGCTTTCTGTGAGAAATCGCTGATGAAGCGTCTATAAAAGTTTGCGAACCCTAAGAAGCTCTGCACTTCCCTGATGTTCTTAGGCGTGGGCCAATCCAACACCGCTTGTACTTTGCGTTCAGCCATACACAGCCCTTTTGGACTCAGATTCACCCCTAGAAATTCCTCCTCTGTTACGCTGAACTCGCACTTGCTTAGTTTGCAGAAGAGTGCATGTTTCCGGAGCCTCTCTAACACTCTACACACATGATGGTAATGGTCCTGGGTCTTGTCTGAATAGATGAGGATGTCATCCAAGTAAACTATAACAAATAAGTCCACAAACTCAGACAGCACTTCATTCAAGAAGTACTGGAATGCCGCTGGGGCGTTGCACAACCCGAACAGCATTACCAGATACTCATACAGCCCATACCTTGTTCTGAAGGCTGTCTTCCCCTCATCCCCTTGCCTAACACGCACCAAATGGTACGCTGCTCGCAGGTCTAACCTATTGTATACCACAGCCTCACGCACTGATCCAACAACACACTGATGAGGGGGAGCGGGTGCCTGTTCCTAACAATGTTTTTGTTCAACATCCGATAATCACAGCAAGCTCTCAAATCGCCATTAGCTTTCGAGATGAAGAACAAAGGGGAGGATGCCGGAGACCTAGAAGGACGGATGAACCCCAACTTGACATAATTGTCCAGGTATGCGTGAAGATGCACAGTTTCAGGCTCTGAAAGAGCATACACCGTACATGCCGGGAGAATGTTTTCATCTACCAAATCGATCCGACAATCGTATCGCAATGAGGCGGTAGCTTCTCGGTTTTTGCTTTGTTGAAGACTTCTGCAAAAGCCTGGTATTCCGATGGTAAACTAACCTCTTTTTCGACTACTGTAGCAACGCACCAGGATGATGCCAATGCTACCGCGGGTGACCTAGCTTCCCTCATGCAGTGTTCGCTGCAAAAGGCTGAGGGGAACCTCACAGCCCTGTCTGCCCTGTTCACAGCTGGATTATGCTGGCAAAACCATGGCATTCCCAGGATGAGCTCATAGTGTGCTGGGTCTATGATATTCAATACTATATCTTCAGTGTGTTGCATCACCCCACTCGATAGGATTAGCCTCAACGCCTCAGTCTGAGCGGTGTTCATGCCTGACTTTAAGGACTTGCCGTCCACCGCCACCACCTTCTCAAGAACCTTCCGTACAACCACCCCTAAGGACAACATGCTGACCAAACCACTGTAAATAAAGTTGCCCGTGGCCCCTGAGTCTAACATAGTGGACTTGTGAGCCAACTTCCAATCCGCCTTGCAGCACTATGTGTGCCTCAGAGGCGGAAGAGAGGTCGGATGCAAGGGATGGTATTCTCATACCCGGTCTTTCGGCAACCTGGGCGCTCTCAGATAAAGCCACTCTCTGAACCTAATTTGGAAACAGCTGCTCTTTTAGCACAAAACGAAGGGCTCTACGCCGTAGGCTTAGTAGGACATTTGCGAACATAGTGGCCCCTTTTGCCACAATACATACACTGTCCCTCTGTGCAACGGTTCTCTCATTCTATGCGAGACAACGGAGCCGACACTGTTCCGATCTCCATAGGCTCCCCTCTTGCTTCCCCCGGTGATGCCTCTTTTTTGAGCCCCTTATCAATTACTCTGTCACATATGCGCCCATCCAAAGGCAACAAAAGGCTGACCAAATCCGCACACGTGTGGGGTTGAGGGTCAATCCTCGCTATCACATCTTTGAGCTCTCCACACAGAACCTGATAAAACAGAGACATGCGCTTCTCCTCAGGCAATGCAGCCTCAGCAACTAATCTGTTGAAGCTGGTGAGGTAAGTAACCAGATAGCCCCTTCCCTGCCGCAAAGATAACAACTCCTTATCAGCACTGAAGGAGGTCGTTCTCCTATTGAACACCCCCTCAAATTCGCTTCTAAAGGCGTCCCAGTCGGACAACACTGCATCATTGTTGCGCACTAAGTGAACAGCCCAATTTGCCGCCTCTCCACTGAGGTATGAAATGGCAAAACCACTCTTGAGTGGTTGGTAGAAAACGACGAAAGCTGACAGGAGAAGTGCAGCAGTATCTGCGTAAGAAACACCTGGACTTTATGGGGGTCTCCAGTGTATCTTTCTGGGGTAGCCAAAGGGATAGGAGGTGCTACAGTGACCTGTATAGGAGGAACTACTGCTGCATTAGCGTCAAAGGATCCTGATTGGTTCTATCTACCCTTTCCCTCCACGCTGCTGTTTCCAACCGGGAAGTGGCAAGTTCCTGCTGCAATGCCTCCAAGGCCTGCATCAGATCTTCTAAAGTGGTCATTATAGCCACCAACCTGACCAGGAGGAGCAACCTTCTTAGGTGCGTAATTTTGTCAGGGTTCGTGACGCTCCTCAGGATCAGGAAGATGCTATAAGGGTTCCACTCCCAGATCGTTCCGAACTCAGAATTAACAACAATGAGTTCAAGTCAAATCCGGCAGGGGAAAAGGTTGGGTAGGGACTGCAAGGACAAAAAATTTGTAACACAAAAGCAGACACCATGAACATACCACAGACAATAATAATGTCTACTCTCAATAATTCTCGCTAAACCCTGGTTACCTTAACTGCAGACCCCTGTGCCAATATTCATCTGAAACCAAAACACCTCGCCATCCGGCGGTAACCTTAGCAGTCTCTTTATACCTCAAAATCAAATGTCAAAACCCAAAGATAGAAACCAGGCATGAATGTTTAGCTTGTAGCAGCAAGCATGCGCAAAGGAAGTCTCGTAGTTACTACACTATCAGACTCCTCCAGAACTTTGTATGTCTATGAATCACAACAGATATGGCTTCCACGATGTCTAGAAACCGCTGCCCTATTTAACTAGTTGCTTCTCACAGCGCTCCTCCTTACGGGGGATCAACACGCTTAAGTATTCACCCAAAACAAACTCTTTGAAAGTCGCGGCTTGCCTCCATCTGGAGTATTCACCACCGGCCTAAAATGGTGCTTTCTTGATTGATAGAGCTGTATGAGGAGCCGTTTGCAGCACAGTAAGTTGCCCCGTCTTGCTCTGTGTACTGGTTCCCTAAAAGACGCTTGGCGAGAGACAGAGCCGAAATCCGACTCTTCCCTCCCTACCTTACAGCGGAATAAGTCCGCCTCGGGTGCTTCCTCGCAGGACAGAGGGAATCGGCAAATCGCAAGCTCCTGCTGTCTTCTCCTGCCGCTTCGAGGTCCCGCAGCTGATTACCGGTATCCAATGAATTACGCATGTGCGGAAGTGCGCTTTTGCTCCTTTTAACTGCGCCTCCTTCCGCTGAGCTTTCTGGGACTTGTAGTCCTAAAACCTTAGCAGGCGCTGTCTGCTTAGTTCCTGACAGTTACCAAATGCTGCAAGACCTCGTGAACAATCTAGAATATTGAGGGTGGGCGGCGGGGCAAACTCCGCCACATGGCAGAATCAGAGTTTTTTTCCAAACTCCACTCTCCCAGGAGAGTTGGCAAAACTCCGCAGATGGAACAGAGTTCACCGCCCACCCTTAAAAAACAGGCCTGAGTCTGATTTTCTGGAAGAAGTTGTGAAGTTTGTTTGCCAGGCTGAACTTATGCTCGCGTTATGTTGATAAGAAACCATGACTCTTTTGAAGTACATTATTCTCATCTGGTGTTATCACTCTTGTGGACAAGTTGACCACTAGTTTTTTTATTTGTCTGGCTCCTGGTTTGTATTTGCGGGACCGGTTGTTGTCATTGGACCAGCTTGTACCCCCCTCATTTATTTTTTCCTCTGCCTCTGCCCCAGCCTCTGCCTTGAAAAGGTGAGTGAGTAAAAGGCAAAAAATGGGTGAGGTACTTTTGGGAACATGTGGAAGTGAAGATGCCACATTGGTTGGTGCTCAGGTGTTAGGGCCATTGGAGACCCATATATGGGTGAAGGTGCTGCCCCACGGTGGCTATCATGGCTGCCCCAGCTGTCTGCACTCCATGAACTACTGAAGGAGTTTAGTTTCCTATGTTGTGTGCTCACCCCTTCATCAGATGAGTTGTCCCACTAGGAGCTTGAAAGTGCTCTGTAATGTATGGGAAAACCTTTTTTTCCAAATTTTTGAATTTCCTTCTGTAATTTGTTGATTTTCTGTTCCTTTAGTTAATACTTGTGTTCATTCATCACCGAATACTTGGCTAGATGTGATTTAAAAACTATGATACTAATGCCTGCTTTTAGGGTGTACTCAGCAATGGTGATCCTGATAATCAATGTTAGCCGTGTTGCCCATACTTAAGGATCAAACAACTTCACACATGCCAATACTGATACCAGTTCATCATCTCACATCATGATAACACAAACCACATAATATGAATATATATTTTATTTTTCATCTGTTATTTCATAACTATTTTTAAAAATTGCCAAAATGCATTATAATCTCATTAGAGCACCCATTTGTCACAAACATTGCACAAATTAGAGACAGAACAACATTCTTACATTAAGGGCCAGATGTACGACCCTCTTTGCGGCCACAAACTGACACGCAAAATAGCATTTGCGACTCCTGCTATTAGGAAGGGACATTGTTTTGCGACCGCATTTGCGGTTGCAAAACACTTGCAGTTGACCACTTACTTCAAGTAGGTTTTGTGAGTTTGTGAGAAAATACTTTTTTAAGAGTAGGCAGTGGTACTGGGGACCATTGCCTGCCCTTAACAAAATTAAACTGAAAAGTTTCATTTTTCTTTTTAACATACATCCGGTCTGCGTTTAAAGAAAAAAAACAACTTTATTTAAAAGCAGTCCCAGACAGGGTGGTCTGCTGAGGCATGTAATTTGGGACCCATTGGGAATCACAAACAGTGTCTGAGTCACTGCTGTAGATTGCATTTAGCGAGTTGCAAATTGCAAGTGACAATTTGATGCAATTTGCGACTCTTTAACTGCAAATGTCGTACATCTGGCCCTCAATGACATTCTTTAAAAAAAAAAAAAAGGTTTGATTCTTAAATTGTTCTAGCCTTACTGATTATGGGCCCAACACTTTCTAGCTAACAAGTTCATATCTAAGAGGCACAGTTAATACTCTAATAGAGTAAAATCGGTATTCCTTACTGTTGGGATACACTACCCTACAATATACCATGCCCTATGTATGTGTTTAGTGTTATGTTTTATCTCATGCGGTGTTCTCCACGCTTGGCCACCTGCTTTACTGTGCACATATCCTGTGGGCGGCAATGCACCCTCAGCATGTTTTCAATTACTATGAAGGCATATTACGTGTACCAAAGGAGGGTCAACCCATTGAGCCAGTGATTACACGCCAGAATAGCTGTCTTTCTTCTCTCTTATGGGTCAGAACTTCAATGTCATGCACCACAGCAGGTACAGTTGACACATTTTGATTGGGCACATTCACTTTATACACCTCCGCTCCCAATGAGGTGTAGAGTAGGTGTCAACTATTTGGTCCTAAAGAAATGCCCAAGATCCATTTGGGTAATTAGGCATAAAGCATGTCGACCATACTTGTCTTGTCTTGAAACTGTCAAGGTTCATTGGCTCCTGTGACAGTGTCCTTGTCTTTACTCCTGTCAAGGGGGCTACCTTATTAAAACTGTCCTCGGTACCCCTTAGACTATTTTAAATCACCAAGCACACCACCTTACACTCATTACATACTCACTTGGACACATCAATACTGCTTAGAAATCAGAAGATCTTCAATAAAGAGTTCCCTTGAGGGGCCCGATGAGGAGCAGCCGAATGATGAAGCATGGCACCAATCTTGGGGGCTTATTTACAAGGCCCTTGCACCACTTTTGCATAATTTTAAACATGGGAAAAGTGGCGCAAAAGTGGTGCAAGGGCCTTGTAAATAAGCCCCTGGGTGTGTGAGGGCGATTACTTTTGATCACTCGGATCCCCGATCCAGTCGATCAGCTCCCTTCCTGATCCTGGCCAACAGCTTCTCATCTCGTCCTCGTTTTCTTGTCTCTTCTGGAGGACCAGCATCCCTAACAAGCACCTTTGTCAGTCAGAATGGACTTTTGCAAAAGGGGGTTTATTTATTTCAAATCACTCTTTTGCAGCCGAAAAGTGTATGATTTGTGGTGTTGCAGGATTGGTGATTGAAAGTGTTTCATAAATCGGTTCACGAATGCACAATAGAGTGGTGGATTTTGTTCACAAAACAAAACTCCATATTACTTGCATGTATGTATACGACCGACTCTTCAGCTGAAATTATGGGTTTGTGGCTTCTCTACATCTAATTTTCGGGCGACCAAAAAAAAGTGATAATAATTGGCATCGTCGCATATGGTAAGCAATAAGATATGCTTGTCTTACAGGCCTTTTTTAAGTGGCAATTAAGTATACCGAACTCGAAATAGGTAAAGCTTCTCTGATAGCGAAAATAAAGACACATTTCAGTCGTATTTCACACAGCAAATAATTTTTGTTTAGTTATTAAATATCTTTACAAATCACTGGAGACGGTGGAGAAATGTATTGGGAAAAGAAGCATACCAGAAACTAAATTCTATTATTTACAGTGAAAGTATTACAGCAAACGCGACGAATTTTCATTTTAAATTCGAACGTTATTTCTAGTAAGAGCTATTTAAAAACTCTGATCCTGGAGGCATATGAATAACAAGCTTACTCAGCATGTACTGCTGACGCTGCCTTGTAGGAGCATAAGTACTTGAAAAGGTCATGAAAATACATTTTGAAATGTTTTATCATGAAAACATTTCTAAATCTATTCTGCATCCTCCAAATCACTTTCAAAAATCGTATTTTATTTGTACCACTTATGCATGTAGAGCAAAAAAACCTACACATCTTAAATCACTGAACTTAAGAATTACTCTGCAACCTAGCAATACGTTTTTTGTGGCGCTAAAACTATTTTAGCATCTTTGAATAGGAAATAATTAACAATAGCCAGATTATTTTTTACAGGTTCTTCAGTTCTAGCTTTGCTTTCATTCGAAATCCATTGCTGACGTTTGGGCAAAATGATATGCTATCAGCTCATACAAAGAAAGTAGCACACCATACAAGAAATTGGTACATGAAAATATGTATAGAAATGTCTCCAAACATATTTCATATTCAATTTTCCAAAAAAACTTAGGTCAGCATCAGTTTGATAATTTGGTGCAATAACTGACCTCTCAATCTGCTCACTTTGGACAGGACGATATTTGGCTATGGTATGTGTGGCGAACTTAGCAAAAAGTGGGAAGACAAGCGGAAGTCCCAACTCATTAAGAAAAAACCTCTTTGTATGATAGCCTATTGTATCTCTATATGCCGGGGGTCTATTATCAATATATTATCCAATATCAGGAACACAATATAAAACATGAATCAAATTTCAAACAAATTTTTAAACAATGTGTGGGTTGCTAAAAACATCCAGTTTATTACAAATCAATAAAAACAATGTCTCAAAACATGATAATAGTGCCAAGGAAAAACAATTACAATTGCAATAACAACTTAAAAACATTAACACCTTAGATGCGGCGCAAATATTCCTCCCCAGTGCTGCGCTGTCCATTGGAACTAGTGCTGAATGGACGTCCAATGGTCGTACGCAGCACTGGGGAGGTAGTGCTGCCGTCGGCCAACGCCCCGACGCAGCACTTAAGAGGTTAAAATGCACAGTTAAAAATGAATCAGAAATTCACAGTTGTTGAGGTAGTCGACACGTTTTGGTGTGTACGGATACCACCTTCTTCAGGACAAACAGTTTCTATATGAGAAAACATTACAATTAGATACACATCTTTATTCATAAGGTCTAGTACTCATCAAAAACAAATAGTTCCTATTTATACATGTTTAGGGCACATTTATTCTAACACACACTGAGAGTAGGTTATTTCCTTATTCGGAGAGCCATTAGTGTACATACTGATCATAGGCACCAGAGATACAACAAGATATACACGTGGGTCTTTTCTTTGGTGACATTAAAGACACCAGCTAGGATGCTTAAGAAGAAATTATCAAAAAAAGCAAACCTGTGAAATAGAATTAACTTTTCTACTTATATAAAATTAAGAAGGTTGGTAGGACTGGTATCACTCCGGTTTGTAGGCAGCTGGTGTATTTAATTCCAGTGCAGGTTTCCTTTCTGTAAAAGATATAGGGTCCCCAGTGTATATTAATTAGGATTGTGGAGATTGACTTTTCTCATTCTACCCATTGTAGACACATGGCCCACCTCTCTTTACCTTATACTTTGAGGGCCTCTGTGTTTGGAGAGGTTGCTGGAGGGGTGCCACCGTATTACTCAATCTCAGAAACCTGTGGATACATTCAATTATGTAATTGGATTACCTGGATGGAACTGTGTTTTTTTTATTGATTTTACTCTCATTTACAGGATGAGTCAGGTGGCTCCTATTCTGTGAATTAAAACCAGTAGCTAGGGGCTATCTATATAACACAGTGTCTATTGGAGGTTTTTTTTTATGATGATCCTTGGACTTAATGTCTTGTAACTCACCCGTAGCGCAGGGATATGTCCCAATTTCGCAGTACTACTTGATGCTTTCAATTCAGCAAATAGACTCCTTTCCGACAAGGTCTTTTCTTCAGTTTTGACCTGTAGGGGGTTATATTCCAAATATTTGTTCTTTCTTAGTTGGCAAAATGCACTACGTTGTGTTGTGACACATTGGCTATCAATTGCACTAAATAGGCATATAATATTCATGGCAGCCGTTTAAATGTCTGTTATTTCTCTATTTGCAAAATCGGCTGCATTGTTTTGTAAATCATTGCCTGTCCATTGTACTATATATTATTTATGGTAGTCATTATTGTTATGTTTTTCTGTTAGGGCTAATTTAATTGCCCTATCGTTCGTATTTGCACCAAACTTCATAATTAGAAGCCATGTAAACATTTTTTTGAACATTTAAAGGATATATGTCTAATGTTATCCTCACACAAACACACCAGGTTTAATATTTTATACTAATAGGCAGGATGCAGGTTGGCTAGCGATTAATTAGGCATTATTATACTTAAAAAGAGGGTGCAGTTTGTCAGGCTACTTATCCTGGTTGGTTGACAAACTTGTGCGTTTTGTTAAGCCCTTCCATTAGGCTAAATGGCAATTTTATGATTCTGCCTTTATGACCGCTCTATTTGTTCTCACAGTGGTTTTATAATTAGGAGAATAGAATATCGGAGTAAGACTCTATGGTAGATTAAGGGAATGCTAGGTTGTACTAAACAAAGTGGAGGCTGCACTGGTTTTGTAATTTTCAGAATAGAGTATCGGGGTAAGACTCTACGATAGACCAAAGGAATGCTATGTTGTACTAAGCAAAGTGGAGGCTGCTCTTACCTTTTTTCTTTAAACCGGCTTCCCTGCTCCCCTCGCAGCTCCTCGTATCTCCTTCTTCGTGTGCGACCAGTCGCAAATGTAGGGCCTGATGATTCATGGCCCGTTATTTAAACCTAAAAGCGCGGGAGGTTTTCAATTAAGTCCTCGCGTCTTAGCAAAAAGGCAGCAAGGTTCTATATATGAAAAATGGCAAATGTACCGTCAATAATTGTTTGGAGAGGTAGCTGGTTTCTGGGGGCCGATCTGATCCGTCACTGCACCCATGATGTAGTGTTCTTTAAATAAGAAGGGGGCATATTATCAAGGCTGTTTATCTCCGCTTTTTTGCCTTTAAAAGCCAAGAAAGCGGAGATAAAATGATCTCCCTATTACCTAGCTGTCGCTAACACCAGTTAGCGACAGCTAGTAGGAGATAGCGACCATCTTGGGCCCCACTTTGCATGTCAGTGATATTTATCACTAATGACATGCAAAGGGGGCGTGCCAAGATGTTAGCGACTGAAAACAGTTGCTAACATCGCTATCTCCTATTACCAACTTTTGGAGATAGTCGCACTAAGCGCAAATATCTCCAAAAGCTAACACCTGCCCTGAGCAGTTCTTAGCCATGTTATCCAATGGGAGGTGGATAACATGGCTAAGAGCATTATCTCGGTAATGCATGAATCTCGCTGACTTTTCAGCGATATTCATGCATTGCGGCAATTTTTACCGCATTTGTGATAAACCTTGGTAATACCAAGGTTTATTTGCGGTAAAAATCGCCGCAGCTCAGCGGTAAATTTTTCGCGCTAACCAAGCAATAGCGATAATTATCGCTATTGCTTGGTAATATGCCCCGTTGCTTTAGATCCCGGGTGCATAGATGGAAATCGCCTCTAGTCTGGGAGTGTTCAGTCGAGAGCCAGCGGAGATGGTGAGCTTTCAGCCAAGTCTGCTGACCTATGTGTCAAGTACATATAGCGATGTATATAAACATTCACTGAAAAAAAGCTAAGCTTGGTGTGATATGATAGTTAAGTGACAATGCCAGTTGCAACATTACATTTTAAACACCAACAAAAAAAACTGAAATTATCCAGTTATAGTTAGCAGAAGCAAATTTAACAAATCCCTGAAGTAACTATAACTGGCACTCCCCCATGCACAGTGTTGTCATCAATGATGCTGTTTCAGATGTCAGCAGTGATGTTATCAATGAAGTCAATGCACATCATGACTAATGTACTATATGATGGTATAAGCTCTCCATGCCGCAGACACAAGTTATAGTTACTTCAGAGCTCATTTATAGTTATTACTACTACAGATAGCTAGAACTGAACGTTTTTTAGTTTAAATATAAAGTTGCAACTGCCTTTGACACCTAACTATAATGTCACCTTTATAGCTGTATGTGTTAGTTATACTCTAAGGTTTGTTTGACTACCTGTCACTATAACCTTTACTTTTTCAAATTAATTTCTAAGGATTATTTTGGTTCAAATCAATCTCAATATATAAAAGGCAGGCTTATTGGCTTTTTCAAGGGGTCATTGCAATGTCCGAATATAAACATTTACATTTATATAAAGCTTTCGTAGTCAAAACAATATTAAACACTCTGGGCCTGATTCACAGAACTAACTTAAGACAAAATCCTAAACTTACTACCATTTTGGTATTCACAGAAGGCACTTACTCATTTTGGTATTCACAGAATGCACTTACTCATTTCGGTATTCACAGAAGTTAGGACTCCTAACTTTAGGACTCCTAAATGCCTTCTGTGAATACCGAAAGTCTTAAAGTTAGGATTTTTCTCAATTTAGTAGTAGTAGTAAAGTTAGGACTCCTAACTTTTTGACTCCTAAATGCCTTCTGTGAATACCGAAAGTCTTAAAATTAGTATTTTTCTCAGTTTAGTAGTAGTAAAGTTGAGAAAAATTCCAAATTTTAAGACTTTCAGTATTCACAGAAGTCATTTAGGAGTCTGAAAGTTAGGAGTCCTAACTTTACTACTACTAAATTGAGAAAAATACTAATTTTAAGACTTTCGGTATTCGCAGAAGGATTTTAGGAGTTTTAAAGTTAGGAGTCCTAACTTTACTACTACTAAACTGAGAAAAATCCTAATTTTAAGACTTTTGGTATTCACAGAACGCATTTAGGAGTCCGAAAGTTAGGAGTTCTAACTTCTGTGAATACCGAAATGAGTAAGTGCCTTCTGTGAATACCAAAATGGTAGTAACTTTAGGATTTTGTCTTAAGTTAGTTCTGTGAATCAGGCCCTCTTTCTTTTACACTCCACAAGCCACATAACACCAAACACCAGGGGTCTCTGGAAAGGGGAGCAAAAGATCCAGGTCTGGGAATGTTTAAAAAAGAATCAGCTGTTCCAGGGGTTATGTTCTATAGAACGTTTGTACTGTTAATTCCCATAGGAACATTCAGCCACACCTACAGCCGGAACCGCTGAAAGGACTTACACCAAATTTGAAAGGGAGGTAGATGTCAGTTCAAGGAAATGCCATTTGCTCATTTGTTATAAATCCCTTCAGTAGTTGTTGTGAAATTTAAGTTTGAAATAATAGTGATATCCCTGGCTGTGGATATTTCGCAGTGGGTTTGCGATGAATTGCAAATGCACGCGCCAATGGGAATGCTCTGATTGGCTGGATGCAAATTGAACATAAAGTTGCGTCTACCACTTTATCTATTAGGAATGGTTTCCGGGGCAAAACATTTCTGAAAAAGCTAAAATAAACGGTCAGAGTAGAGGTACTCAGACCCCATGTTTGAGAAATGGGGGTGATAGTGACACAAGTTATATGTCCAAAATTGATTTTTGTAATCAAGCGCAATATTCGAGACAATGACGCAACCACCAGCGCGGCCCCTTGTGTATTGTCATGGGAACATTGCAACTATCAACATTATCAAGAATATCGATGGAAATAAAAAAAAATCTGAGAAATACTTTGTACACATTTATTTTAGAGATATTGAGATTTTGATACATGTTATTAGAGGTTATTTATATAGTGAGTTATCTACTGTGATGGTTAGAATTAAGTATACAGATATCACTTTTTTATGTGGTGGTGGCAATCGAATTACTGCTTTTGCTTTCCGTTTCCGCGACGTAACCACCGGGATCATGATTACTGATGTCATTGAGATCTCATGAGTTCCAAGTGTACAGTCATAAACCCCTAGTGTGTAAACACTGTAATATGTGTGCAATGTATGTGATTTGACTTTTTGGAAATGGCATGATTGTGGTGGTTAACAATGTCATTGCAACATCCTGAATAACTGAAAACAGAAAATACGTCTTAATGATGGTTTTTAAACAAACTTAGTACAAAAACATGATTTTATAAATGCTTTTAAAGAATTATGTATATAGTAATATGTGAAGGGCAATGTTCAGAATAAATGTATTTTACATATTATTTTTGGGTGTGTTGGTGGCTATTGAAAGTCTGATTTTGTTTTCCATTTTCGTGACGTTACAATGGTGATCGCAATGTCACTGCAAATGTAAAAAATTTAAAGAAAAAAGAACACTTATTAAGATACTGAAGAAAATACAAGCTTATACAATACTTCATATAGATTCATTTTAGATACAAAATACAATTTAGAAAGCCTAAAAATTCAATAAAAGATCATACGTTAAATGAACATTATAGTTGGGAAATAGAATTTAAAAAAACTTAAAAATTCACCGGAAAAGAACAAAGGTCACAGTGACGTTATAGTTAGGAAACATAATTAAATAAAACCTTGGAAATTATAGTTAGGGTGTCATTTCACTCTTACAAAACCAGATACATTTTGCAGTTATAGTTAGGTGAGCTAACTATAAATTGCACACCCGCAAAACACTGCTTATGACCACACATATTACATCACTCATGAATGGTCAGTGACATCACTGATGACATCACTGATGACATCTCAAATGACATCACTGATGACATCATCTACAGAATCTCTCACACACCCTAACATAGCTTTTCAATTACCCACTTCAACTTCCACACTTCAATTGTCAAAACAATTGACACAACCATACCAGTACGTACACACTGACTCACTCATTCATAGATCTACAAACACAGCCCCTCAGTCACACATACAGCCACTGATACACCAACAAACTCACTAATACAGCACATGATATATCCACTCATACACCCATACAGCCACTCACACTATCTAAGTCACCCGTAGAACTACTCACACACCTATTCACCCACCCTTAGAGTCAATCACACAGCCTCATACTCACCTATACTGTTATACACACACTAACTCACTTATTCATATTGATACTAAGAGATACTCACTCACCTATATAGTTACTGACACAAGAACACACTCACCCATACAGCCACACTAACAATCACTCACTCACACATAAAGTAAGTTATAAACTCCAACACTCACCCATACTGCATTTCACAAATGCAGTGACTCACCCATGTACCACTGGCATGTACAGTAACTCACTGACACAGCCATATACATACTCACTCCTGACAGACACACACACAAACCCATACAGCCACTGACTCACCCACTCACTCATCCATGAAGGCAGCCAGACAACCCCTCACCCCCTCACCCCCAACATAGACACTCATACACCCACATAGGTACTCAGACAACCAATCAATAACACATACAGCCGCGCATGTATCTACTCACCAACCCATAGAGCCACTTAGACACCAACTGACAGACTGATACAGACATTCACACAAATTAGTAACTCACCCATACATTCACTGAGACAAGTATAATCACTCACTTATACAGTCAGTCACGCCCCCACTAAATCATCCATACAGGCACTCATACACCCACTGATTCAACAATACAACTTGGTGTATAAATATTTAAAACTCATAAACTGTTTAGAAACATTCACAGTCACTGGATGATGTAATCAGTGATGTCATTTGAAATGTCATCAGTGATGTCACTGACCATGTCATGAGAGATGTAATATATAAGGTCATAAGCAGGGCATTGCTGGGGCACGAGTTATAGTTAGCTCAGCTAATGATAACTGCTGGTTTTCTCTGGTTTTGTCCGAGTGAAAATGTCAATCTAACTAGTCCCTATATATATATTTATATATATATGTAAATCTTACCGACTGACGGTCACCATGAAGTAGTTATAGTTACAGTTATAGTTATGGTTAGGAGGACCAATTTCCCATAAGAAAAAAAACATTTTTGTTAATAACTTTCGTGCCAGGAAGTGATGGCAGCCTTCCTGCGATTCGGACTTGGCTGAGTCACAAGAAAAAAGGCAAACCAAACTGCAAGAGGCAGAACACAAGTACCCTAGGCCTGGTGGTGAGGCTAACAGGGACCCTACCTGGGGCCAAAAATGTTTCTTTTTTAAATGTTTCCGCCAATTCGCAGAGGACCTGCAGACATTTAAAAAAAAAATACGACTGCGGTCTCCTGCTCTTGTTTTTTATTTAGACTCCCCAGGTGTGAAAGGTCTGGGGGGGCAATTAATGTATTTGTTGATTTTAGCCCTCGGTATCCCATCCCTGGTGCCCAGCCTTTTGAAAAAAGTGGGCCAATTTACGTCCCAGTGAACCCATCTCCCAGGACCCGGCTATATTAAAAAAGGGGGAGGGATGCACAGCTCACATCTTTGGGCCTATTACAACCCCTGGGACCCCATTCTCTAGGATTTAGCCATATTTGTAATACTAATTACCGCACATATTACATAGGTCATTGCATTTTCTATGACATCACTGATGACATCACTGCAAAACTGCAATAAAATCATTCATGAGAAAACATTGCATTACAGGGGTGCAAGATATATTTACCTGAGGCACAAGTTATGGTTTCTTGAGATAACTATAACTATAACTGCAGAATTTATATGGTTGTGTGTGTAAAATCTGAACCTAACTTCTACATCCGTGTAACCTTTGATTTTTAGTAAATTCAATAACAAAAGTGAAAAGTAACACATTATACTTTGCAGACACACACATACACCCACCAATATGAATGCACACACACATATGCGTGTGTATATATATATATATACATATATATATTCACTGAAAAAAACATAGGTTATAGACCATACATAGTTAGGGATTAGCATTTACAAAACCTTATTTTACTCGCACAAAACCATTGAAATTCGCATATATAGTTAGTTGCACTAACTATATATCGCGCACCCGCAATCCACTGCTGACTATGTCACATATTACATCATTCATGACATGGTCAGTGACATCACTGATGACATCACTGATGACATCTCAAATGACATCGCTGATGACATCACTGATGACATCTCATTTGACATTACTGATCACATCACTGATGATATCATTCATGTGATAATACGTTGAACCTCTTCAGACTCTAATATAACCTTACATACACTCAGTGTAAACAGACACTCACAGACTGTCACTCATCCATGGAGTTACTCACACACCTAGTCAGTCATGCAAAGAATCAATCACACCTCCATTTCCTCTACTATACAGTTATACACACCTTACTTATTCAAACATATACTAACACATATTTACTCTCTTATACAATCCCTGATACAAGCTCACAATGATCCATACAGCCACTCACACATTCACTGGCTCTTATCCACAGTTATTTATATATGTCAACTCTCACATGTACTGTGTTTTACATATGTACTTACTTTGACATGTAGCACTGAGATATCCATTCACTCACCAATACACTCATGCACACAGTCAACCACCCATACAGCTGTTTCCACATGCACTTTTGAACCCATACATCTAGTGAATCAACTGCTCACACATCTATGCACAGAGTCATACACCTCCCAGCCACCCACACACACACTCAGTCTCCCATACAAATACTTGGGCAATCAATCAATAACCCATATAGTTATTCATATAGCTACTGATCAACACATGCAGCAGTTTACTGAACAACAAACATAATGATGCACAAATTAAGACAGTTTAGTCACTAACCCATGCACTCAGTGAGACACATTTAATCACTCACTCATACAGTCAGTCATGCACCTACTAAATCCTTCATACAGACACTTATACATCCACTCATTCTTCAATATGTAAGACATATTTTAGCTTTACAGAAACATACAGTCACTGGATGTTGTCATCAGTGATGTCATCAGTGATGTCATTTGAGATGTCATCAGTGATGTCATCAGTGATGTCACTGACCATGTCATGAATGATGTAATATGTGAAATCATCAGCAGTGGATTGCGGGTGCGCGATATATAGTTAGTGCAACTAACTATATATGCGAATTTCAATGGTTTTGTGCGAGTAAAATAAGGTTTTGTAAATGCTAATCCCTATCTACATATGGTCTATAACCTATGGTTTTTTCAGTGAATTTTTAAGGTTTTGTAAATGCTAATTCCTAACTATATATGGTCTATAACCTATGGTTTTTTCAGTGAATTTCAATGGTTTTTTAATAGCAAATATCAAAAGCTGTAAAATGTATTATTCTTTTAATGCAAAAATATATTTTATATGTTTGTAATATAATTTTTTTATTTACATATTTTATTTTTTTATTTTTTTTTGTTTCGCTACCGGCCCGCGCACCGGGTAGCTTCCCGTTAGCTCAATTTGGTTCCGCGACTCGGTCCGCGAACCGGTAAACGTTCCGCAACTACCACGTTAGAAAACAACATCGTGACGCGTCACGTAAGCGCAACGTATCGTGTTGCCGCGTAATGCGTCTTATGACTCGCCGCGTTAGCGCACCCGGAAGCGCCCCGGAGCGCGAACTGAGGCGCAAAGCGCAGCACCCCGGAAGCGCTCCGGGTGTGTAGCGGGACACGTAACGTAAGCATAACAGGTCATGTGACTTGTTCATAAAACTTTTCATTGGTTCATTTTACTTTTGGTTTCCTAATGATGTGAGGCTTGGTCATATGACCTAAAAATAACACTTTTCATTGGTTTAGAACATTTTTTTTCCCAAATGATGAAAGCCCCACCTTTTTTCCTCACTCTGACTTTCATTTTTATGAGAGAAAGACCTACTTTCATTGCTTAGAAATGGCTTCATTGATTGCTGCAGCTGGTGGACCCCCACCACCACCACCACCTCCTAGGAAGAGAGGACCACCTCCTCAGGTTATCCTTGAGCAAGAGGAGGAAGAAGAGGAAGAAGAGGAAGAGGAGCAAGTGACCAATAGGTTTTTACCTGAACAGCCAAGGAGGTCCCATGCCAAAGAAAGTTATATATGGCAATTTTTTTAATTTCCCCAAGTACAAAAAAAGGTAAATGCCCGGTACGTTACCTGCCTGATCTGCCAAAATGAACTGTCCAGAGGGACAGAAAAGAAATATAGCTATGGGAATTATACCATGCATCGGCATATGGAAAGATGGCACCCTATAAACTATAGTGCTGCACAAGTACGTGACCTGCAGAATAACCCCCCACCTGTGGCCAGTACATCCAATCAAGAGGCAGTGACGGGACCAGAGGCGAGGGAGACGGTCCCAAATATACAGATGAACTTTGGGAACATGAAATTTACCTGTATTTTTTGCGGCAAGTTAATTACATATTGAGAGAGGAGTATAACTCTAATCAATACAGCTTTTGAAAATCATCAATGTACAAAACGCCCCAAAAAATAAATTATCTTTTTTTTTGTTGCTCCTGTTGAGCCCCTTATAATGAATCATTTTCGTTTCCCCCTCCCCCAAAAAAACAAAAAAAATATAAAACCGTTCAAAAAATACAAAAAAAGTAAAAAAAGTTCAGAAAAATAATAAAAAAATAAAAAACTACAAAAATAATAAAAAAAAGTTCTTTTCTGAACTACCTCCCCTTTATAAGAGATTGCTAGAATGTTTAGCACTCTGGCAACCTCTATTTCTTTTGATTCGCTTCCCGGTTCGTGCTCCGGTACGCGAACCGGAAGCAAACTAAAAAAATATTTTTTTTTAAAAAAAGAAGAGTAAGTAAACAGAGAGTAATGTGAAAAGAAAGACAAATAGAGGGAGTAACACAGAGATACTGTTTAAAGAGGGACTGAGAAAAGGAGTGGAAAGAGTAGTGTAAGTAAGTAATAGAAAAAGAAATGAGGGAAGTAGCAAAGGCAGGAAACTGAGGGTTAAAGAAATGAAGCAGTGGAACTAATAAAAGTTAAATGTGATAGAGATGAAACCTAAAGAGTACTAAACACTTACCTTATAATTGCCGTTAACTTAGTCACTTGTTATTTTTATACTTTTAATCTGTGTAAGAAAGAACAAAAAATTTAAAATTAATAGAAGGTAGTAAAAGATGAGTGAGCATGAGACAAGATGAATACATATTAAAAATCACAATTCAAAGTACAAAATTAATTATACATACTTAATGGTTTATTTTTGCTGTTCTCAGAATATATCAAATTTCACTGAAAACAGTGAGTTGAAGGTATTCATCATATAACAGCGGGGGAAAAAACACAATCAAAATGATGGTGTTTAAAAAACCCATATAATATAATCAATCAGAAATTAGAACTCCTCAAAAGTAACTTACTTTCTATGACGTCAAAGGATCTCCTATGAACAGCTTATACTCTGTTGTGCTGTTATTATTTTCTGCCCGCCACTTTCTGAAAGATAAGCTCCATCATTTTAAGAAAAATGAGACATACAAAGCAATTTGAAACAGCACACTAAATTACAACAACACCTAGAATCATTATAGTCCAGTTACCTACCCTAAATTCTCACTTCTGAAAATAAGTCAAAAGGCAACATTGCTTCATACTCAAATGGTAATCATTGCCAAAAGACCAGCCTTTTTTATATTTCAAATAAGCTGTGTAATATCCTGATGTTGTCAAAGGACCATCATAACATATAATAGCTGCAGTTACAAATGTTCTTCCTGAAATCGATCACTGTGTAGCCAAAACATTTTTAATTAGACTTGACAACTTATTTTCATCCAGTTTATGTAGTTGAAATTGTAAAATGACATTTCACCCATAAGTTTCTATAAAAAATGTGGACAGCATTGCAGACTTACATTTCCTCTACTCCTTGTTTTGATCTGCTGCTTGAATTAGCTTATAAACACAAAGAGTTTTCGCTCTGTACTACACTTATCCACAAGGCCATATAGAGTAGGAGCCATTAGAACCTCTTGAAATTCCTCTGAACAAATCCCGAGATTCCTTCCCTAAAATTTTGGTTGTAAGAAAGCCAGGTAAGAATTTTGAAGGTGGAAAGGCAATCTTTTTTTGAAAGTTAAAACAGAATCATTGCAGAATGACCAGCCGTTTCCAGATTTTAAATAAGCTGTGTAATGTCCTGAAGTTGTTGAAGGACCGTCATGATATATAATTCCTGATATTGACAACTGCGAAGCCACAACATTTTTAATTAAAGTTGTCAATTTAGTTCCATCAGACTTACATCGTTGGAACATTAAAATGACATATTGGCCATAAGTTCGTATAATTAACGTGGACAGCATTGCAGACTTACATTGGCTACACTCCATGTTTTGATCGGCTGCTTTTACTAGCTTATTGAAGGATACTGATTTACTGTCAGGCAAAGTTAAATATATAAATCTTTCTGAGTCTACACTATTAGTACTTGATAGCCTACAGTTCTCGCAATCATTCTGCCATTGATAAGAAAGGCCAAACAGATAATCTACATCTACACCTTCATCTTGCAATACATCAAGCATATACATTAAAAACTCCTGACAATCCTGCTGAATATTTTGAGAGAATTGTGTTTGACCTGAACATTTGTCTAACAGATTACGAATTTCAGACACACTTTCTACTCTTGTTCTATCAGTGCTACATTTCTCTAACACAGAATTCAACAAACAGCATAAACTTTGTTCCGAATTGATCACAATCTGTTCTTTTAAAGTGTCTAGTGAAAAGACAACATTAACCACTACATTAGCATAGCAGTTGACACCAGAACTATTTTCAAATTGAAAACCAACGACATCTTCAACAGAATTCATTTTCTTTCTGCTTACAATTTTCGGTTCATCGACTTTTGGTCTTTTTGCTACAACCTCCCTACTATTACTGATATTTCTTCGTTTCCGGCCTACCACACGTTTCTCAAACAAAGGATATTGAGGCAAATGTGGCGCATACTCTCTTCTTAACCTATTGTATTCCTTAACACAATCTAGATCTGCACAAATGTTTGTGACATCACAGTCAATCAAGTACAATCCTGATAAAGTTCTGACTCGAGACAATGCTACATAAGCCATACCCTCACTGAACACAGAACAGCCCATATTCACTAAAGCAGTGTCTACACTTAAACCTTGCGATTTATGGATTGTCACCGCATATGCCAAGCAAACAGGAAACTGCTTACGGCGAACATATAAGTCTTTTACAAGCAAAAACCTAGCTGTGCAACGACCAATTAGCTGTACTTCCTCAATGTCATCAAATTAATTTTTTTTAAATTCAATTCCATCTCTATTTCTGTATTTCTCAAAATCAACAACATTACCCATTGATCCATTTACCAGACCTCTTTCAACATGTAAATTCCTTCTCAAAATGATACAACACTTTAAGCACACATTCAGAGTCTTTTCAAAACCAGCAGTTTTAGATATAGTCTTCTCTAATAAATCCAATTTAGATTTCAAATTCTCAGACAAAATAATTGTTGCTCCCATATGCTCTATTCTGTCAATAGCTTCCAGTTTCACAATCTCTTCGTTTTCTAAATTCAACATTTTGTTGTTGAAGATGGAACATTCTGCAAGAGTTGGCATCAAACATATACCAGATTTCTTCTCAGTAATTTTCTGAAAAATATCCTCTGGCAGAACGTCTTCTTCTGGATACAAATTTGACAGTAATCGTGCATGTAAAGCTTCTTTCCCACGCTCGGTCACTTTCCCAATTCTAACATCTTGTAGAATATTCTTGTAATCTTCATCCTTCGCCTGACGCATATTTTCACGCAGCTCAGCATAATTGAAGTTTAACCATATATTAACGTTGCCAATGCTCCCTAGGCACTTCCTGGTATCTTCATGCGTAAGCAGTTTAAACACTGGTTGTCCTTTCACTGGTGTCAGTTGCGGAAGATCACCGAAAACAATGATGTGTTTGCCACCAAATAACACATCATACTCTGTTTTAGGAACTTCCTGCATTCTCAAATGCACAAAGGCAAGCATGACATTGGAAACCATGCTTACTTCCTCAATGATAAGAAGTTTCATCTTCTTCAGGACTCTAGATACTTCACAACAAGCATCTCCAGATAACTTGTGGTATTGTAATTTGTTATCATGCTCCACTGGCAGCATCAGTAGCCGATGCAAATTAATACCTTTAATGTTATGTGCTGCCAGTCCAGTTGGAGTGGTGACAACACAAGACAGCGATAACTCAGTCCTTTTCTGCAGATAACATGAAATTGTTTTAATGGGAAAACTTTTTCCAGTTCCTGCTTCTCCACTCATGTACAGTCTGACAGGCTTCAACGACGTACATGAGCACTCTTTCTTCTCATGACTTAATCCATGCTCAATTTGTTTGGTAACTTCATCATATATTTTCCTCTGCTCAACGTTGAGTTGTCTTTCCAAATCTTCTAAGTTAACCGCATCCTCCTGAGCATGTGCCATGGCACTTTCCACTTCAATCATGGCAGTGGCAGCTTCATTTTCGATAACTGGTTCTCCTAGTGGATCCTGAATCAATGAAACAGAACTCTGACTGTCCTGAGAACTGTCTCTAGCAATCTCAGCTGCAATTGTTGCTTCCTGCTCGATTTCTGCATTCAACATTTCTAGATATTTTGGAAAAACAGGACATTCTATGGACTCCTTGGCTGCATTGAAAGAGTCTTCGTAACAGAGGAAATCTCCAAGCAGTTCCTCTTCTGCACGCCAAGGCTTGAAAAGTTGCAAAAGAGCTAAATAGAAAAACTCTTTTCTTTCTGGAGATTCGCAATTCAATTTTCGATGATTTACCAATTGACATTTTCTTTGCTTGACCAGACATCCCTCACTTCCAATTACAGCATACACTCCTTTATCAATATCTTCTTTGATGTTCCTCTTGAAAATGTAATTTTGTAGAACCTCATACAGACAAACATTCTCCAGGTGACTGCTTCTATTTGGATAATATGTATCCAACATGTTGGTCTTCAAAATATCTGTACTGCTTGGCTCCTTCTCTGCCAAATACTCAATTTCCCGTACAGGTTTCAGAACTCGATTACGCGTTGCAGCAAGACCAAGACTCGTCCAAATGATACTCCTAGATTTGGCATAGAGACTTGCTGGAGATAACCGGTCAGAACATTCGTAAGCTCCGATTTCTCGATGCGACAACATCTTCAGACTGAAACTGTACAACTTCTTACTGAGGCTCTATTAATGGGAAATATCCTCCCACATATCCTTTAGTTCTGTCTTTTCTTTTTTTGTGATGTAAGACTTCACATACCGAGCCACAGCCATACAGTTGTCAGCCACAAACTGTATATCCATGTTAGCATTCCACATGGACAAAATCACTGGGTTGTAGTCGTTAATGTACTTGGACTCTTCGTTTCTTTTCAAATTGTATGTGTTTTTGGGTGATTTCCTCGTCACATTATGTCGCAGCGAAGACATCAAATTGTTCACTCTTCCTTTAGATATTACCGATCGTGGAAATGCAAAACGACATTTGGTGTAGTACTTGTTCTTGTTTCTGAATTTACGACGACAGTACTTTCCACAACGATGGCTTTGAAACCGTACAACTTGTTCTCTTGGACTTTTATCTTCCTTTGTCTTTGGAACAGCACATGTAGAATACTGTTCTATGAAACTCATCACTAAGTCATCCGGATCTGTTCCAAATTTGGGTGCATCTTTGATCCATAGCAGCATATGTATATGAGGAGCACCTCTTGCTTGATACTCCTTTCTCCAGAAGAAATCCAACACCTCTCCAAGAGGTGGATCTTTCTTGTTCGTGATGAAAGACATCATAGCTTCAAATCTATGATTGAAGTACATGCATCACTGGATCCAAAGAGCACAGTTCTCCGGGTGTCTTGAATTCAATATTTTCAATGTTTCCATTTGCCTCTCGTAGAAATTCAAGTAAGTCTTCCCAGCCATACTCAGCACAGCTGAGAGTGAGGAACCAAGTAGGAGTTCCTAAGTTCCTCAGCATACATTTTAAGTCACCATGACGACGATGCCAATACTCATTAGTACCACGCTGACATGCCATGAGATTAATTAGGTGAGAATCCAAAATACTGTCTTGCACATTGACTTTATCCATAAATTCCCTTGCCGAGATATTTTGCAGTTGTACACCACTTTTCAAGATGTGGTTCACAGCATAAGACAGTCCAGACAGATCACTTTCAAACAGTAGATGAAATAAATAGGGAATGCATTGACGAAACCTAGGATCTTCTGCATACAATCGTAAAGTCCGGTATTCTGAAGCAGGAATTTGATCAGGTCGCTCATCATATCGTCCTCCTCGACCTGTGGGAAATAACTGTGGGAAACACTGAGCTTCCAAACTTTCCTCCCAAACACTAATGGGACTCCCTTTGGCTTGTTTCATTTGAAACAACTCAATAGCATTCCCCATGACTTCCTTGGAATGCAAAGGATGAACACTATAATGTTCATATATTTCTTCATTTTTAGAGGCTTCTACTTTCTCAATTTGCCCAGCACACAATTCGCTGTCCTCTTCTTCACTTACTTCCTCTTCTGCAGCACATACATTCTTGTAGTACTCATTATTTTTTATCAAATACAATGTTGCCTTTTTGACTTTCCTAACATCCACTAAATCTTGCAAGATTTTCTTACTCTTTGTCGGAACCCCATTAACTAGGATAACTAGAGGTTCCTCTTCCACTTTCTCTACTCCAATTGTATTAATGTTTTTCTTCAAATCTAAAGGCAAATAAACAACTCTTCCCTTTAATCCTCTCTGTAAATCTGATGGAGGCAATTTCCCTGTCTTTGGCTCCATTCGTACAATAGCCTGAAAGGGATGGACACTTTGAATCAAAATAGATTCATAAGTATTTAAATCCTTCAATTCAGAAGGAATGTCAACCAATTCCAGATTATTATGAACCGCTCTAGCAGGCATCCGGTTTTGGTTTAATTTGTTAAAACAATACGTTTTTTTTTTTTTTTGTATGTTCTTATATAGCGCTCGACTACCCGGAGGCATCTCGGCGCTTGCCTTGGGAACCCGTCCTGGCTTTTCCCTGTGAGATAGCCCCTAACAGGCATCCCCAAGGTGAAAGCCAGGCATCCCGCCGCGGGGGGCCGTTGTGGAGATTAAGCAAGCTTAATGCCCAGAGTTGCAGAGTGTGAACCCATGATTAAGTCAGGCACCGAAGCGAGAATTATCGAGTCCGTGGACATTTGAGCTCAAGACCCTGCCCCGTCAGGAATTGAACCCTGGTCCCGGGTCTGACCTCTGCTTCAGGGTCTGCCTGCTCCAACCAGTGAGCCACACTTCTCCACTATAAGTACACATACGTTGGTCCGATCCCAAATCAAAACGATTTTCTACCATCAAGTATGTGGCAAAATCCTTCCATTCACTATTGTTTTCCATTTCACTTTTTGCATATAAATCCACTAACTTAGTCTGATTCTTATAATAAGTCCGTTGACAACACACACAAGTGAAATTAGGCCTCTCACTTGATTTCACCTGAAAGTTGAAAATTTCCTTGTGAAACGTATCTATATTAGAAATCAGTACACTCTCTTCCACATTACCTTCTTCTACTTGGTCAATTTCAACATTGTTCTCTTCACCAGCAAAGTAACAGAACTCAATTTCTTCACAAATATTCTTCACATCTACTTCAGAACCATGCAAAAGAGCAGTGCTTAATTGTTTAAGCATAATTGCTGGACTCTTAGCATAATACACCATTCTAACTAATTTCCTCACTTTATTATGATGCACTGGTAGCATCCTGAAATGATGAAAAACACTCTGGCATACTCTCCTGGAAAGACAAGCCAGTGAATGACCACGCAAACCTGTCACTTGTCTCACTCTGCAAGGATCTAATTCTTGCAACAACTTTATTTTTTGTTTTAAACTTTTCTTATTAAATGTCCGTACAAAATCACAAAGCAAATTGATGGAATCCTGTCGCACACTGCAAATAGAACTACACTTCCAGGTGTACACTGGTCCCTTAGGACGTCTTCCTAAAACCTCATCACCTAACACCTCTTCTGCATCTGCAGACACAAGTTTTTCTTTTACAACCATCTTTTACCTCATATGCTCGACCACTGGTGTCAACTGCATGCACCAATTCATTGTCCTGGAAGTAACTCTCCTCATTGAAAAATGCCTCACAACTTGAACTATGCATCCATTCTCCTGAGAAAACTTCACAAAAATTACTACGATTAACTACTCTCTTCCATCTACTATTTGATTTGAAATCATGAATTACCTTGTTTAGTTTCCTAATTCTATTGATTACCAAAATAAATAACTTTCGCTTAATTTCGAAAGCCTGATCAATACTTGTCTCTACATTTTTCTTTCTCTTATAAAAAGCCACTTTCTGTTGACCTTTTTTAAAAAATTTTAAACAAATTGCCAATTATCCAGTTGCGGAACATTCGTCTACGAATGTCTCTAAACAGATTTTTCCTTCTACTACCATGCACAGAGTTATCTCCTGCTCTAGCAGTTACATTTTTGAGGGGCCTTTCCTTCCCGTTTAAATTGGCTCTTTTCTTCTGAACTAAAACATGTTCTCTAGTGATATTTTTTCGTCTGCAAATGTTTCTTAAAAAAGATTTTGTTGTCTTACCCGAATTTTTGGGGTGACTTCACAACTTTTAATTCTAGAGGACTGCTGCAAAGGTCCATTATCTCCATTTTTACCAAGGTGGGGTGTAAGTCGCTTAGCTTCTTTTTTTTTTCTTTGCCCTGAGGGCACGTTTGAATTTTTAAGAATATCTTGAGTTGAATCTGTAAAAAAATTCATTAAAAAAATGTTATTACATACTATTACCAAACAGTAAATCAATAACAGTAAGCAAACAATTGAATGGAAGGATTTTGCAACATACTTGATGGTAGAAAATAGCAATAGAATGGAATTGTTCTACATATGACCTGTGCTCTGTTGTATGTTAATCTCAACTAATTTCGAGACTCTATTTCTATTTAGAGATTGTTCCAGAACAGACATTGTTGATGTTATTGTTATTGACTTAAAATTACCAAGCACACATGAAGGCATATTTACTAGACCCTTGCACCAGGGGGAAGTGACTTAAAATTGCCAAGCACACATGAGGGCGTATTTACAAGGCCCTTGCACCAGGGGGAAGTGACTTGAAATGGCCAAGCACACATGGGGGCGTATTTACAAGGCCCTTGCACCAGGGGGAAGTGACTTAAAATTGCCAAGTCACATGGGGGCGTATTTACAAGGCCCTTGCACCAGGGGGAAGTGACTTGAAATGGCCAAGCACACATGGGGGCGTATTTACAAGGCCCTTGCACCAGGGGGAAGTGACTTAAAATTGCCAAACACACATGGGGGCGTATTTACAAGGCCCTTGCACCAGGGGGAAGTGACTTAAAATTGCCAAGCACACATGGGGGCGTATTTACAATGCCCTTGCACCGGGGGGAAGTGACTTAAAATTGCCAAGCACACATGGGGGCGTATTTACAAGGCCCTTGCACCAGGGGGAAGTGACTTGAAATGGCCAAGCACACATGGGGGCATATTTACAAGGCCCTTGCACCAGGGGAAAGTGACTTGAAATGGTCAAGCACACATGACGACGTATTTACAACGCCCTTGCACCGGGGGGAAGTGACTTAAAATTGCCAAGCACACATGGGGGCGTATTTACAAGGCCCTTGCACCAGGGGGAAATGACTTAAAATTGCCAAGCACACATGGAGGCGTATTTAGAAGGCCCTTGCACTACTTATGCATCGCTTTTAACATTTACAATGTGGAGCACCATGGGGCAAAAACAGCACAGATGCATCATGCATCTATTCAACAAAAGCGATTCATTGCAGGAGTCACATCGCAAGTAAATAAATTCTTATGAATTTAAAAAGCGTTCCATTTCCTTAATAACGATTTTCTGATCATAATTTGAAAACACAGCACAGCTCCTGTGTAGAAGCACACCTTGTCAGTACTAATACTTCACATTATCTACAATTACAATTTGTAAAAGAATGCAAAATCTTCTTGGAAAACATAATGCAAACACTTGACACAAAACAACATTTTAAATGCACAGCTGGCTTCCTTATTTTCTCCAAAAAGCATACTAGTCTCTTTCTAAAATAAAGGAACCATATCTCACCTTACCAAATGCTTTTTGAATTTCAAAACAGTCTCAGAGGCCCTTGCACCAGGGGGAAGTGATTTGAAATGTGCAAGCACACATGACGGCGTATTTACAAGGAACTTGCACCAGGGGGAAGTGATTTGAAATGTGCAACCACACATGACAGCGTATTTACAAGGAATTGGCACCAGAGGTAGGTGATTTAAAATTGCCAAGCACACATGAGGGCATATTTAGAAGGCCCTTGCACCAGGGGTAAGTGACTTAAAATGGCCATGCACACATAGGGGTGTATTTACAAGGCCCTTGCACCACTTATGCATCGCTTTTAACATTTACAATGTGGGGCACCATGGGGCAAAAACAGCACAGATGCATCATGCATCTATTCAACAAAAGCGACGCATTGCAGGAATCACATCGCAAGTAAATAAATTCTTATAAATTTAAAAAGCATTCCTTTTCCTTAAAAACGATTTTCTGATCATCATTTGAAAACACAGCACAGCTCCTATGTACAACCAAACCTTGTCAGTACTAATACTTCACATTATCTGCAATTACAATTTGTAAAAGAATGCAAAGTCTTCTTGGAAAACATAATGCAAACACTTGACACAAAACATCATTTTAAATGCACAGCTGGCTTCCTTATTTTCTCCAAAAAGCATACTAGTCTCTTTCTAAAATAAAGGAACCATATCTCACCTTAGCAAATGCTTTTTGAATTTCAAAACAGTCTCAGAAACACACCAATTTTTCTTTAGCAGAGCAAAAGGTATGCACCCCAGACGCTGCAACCAAGAAAGGCACAGAAATGCTGATATTCATCACACATATCTCTCATGTCACCCAATCAAAACTCTTCCCTCACTTTTTTCAAATCAACACCATTCCCTCTCTGCCCTTTTTCCATAGCAACTACCTCCTGACAGACCTCTCATGTTTACAAGTTCACACAACAATCTCTCAAATGAACTCTGAACTCTCAGTACACCTGCTAATCCACTGCAATCTTTCTTAAAATAATTTTTTCTTAACCATTCAAATTACATCTTTCAAAGAACACATTCATGCACCCTAACTTTCTGTTTTCAGCAATGGAAATCAACCAATCACTGCTAATGAACCATTAGCACTGAAACTCCACAGTTTTTTTTCTTTACAAACTCCTACTGTTTCAACTGCCATTTCATTCCCACACTTCATCTGACTGCAGCAGAACCTCCTCTCACCATGTTTTCTGTCTGGATTCTTGGACATAGCTACATCCACTGGGCTCACAGGTATGCTGATAACAGAAATTTACACAACCTCAATTTACAAAATGTGGATATCAAATGGATTGGGCAAAGAGGATTGAGATGTCACCAATTGATACCATTGGTGAAAACCTTTTTGCATTTGCCAAACCCTGACCTCATAATAGTGCACTGTGGAGGAAATGATTTGGGCACTTTGACTGGCGTAGGACTGGAAATGCTCTTAAAGGACACCTTTGAGCAATTAATGGCACTTTTTCCTCAAACTGCCTTGGTATATTCCAAAATATGCCAAAGACAAAAATGGAGGTGGTCCAATCAATTTTGTCCACAAATTGAGAAAGCGAGGAAGCATGTAAATAAGTCTGTTTCAGCTTATATGACAGACCATGGAATGGGCGCCATCTACAACAATAACTTGCGTTACTACATGCAAGATATCTACAGAGGAGATGGTGTGCGCTTCTCAGATGAGGGAAACAGAGTTTTCATACAAAATTTAAGACTGTGTATTGGTACCTACTTATAAGTACCTAGAACGTACAGAGAACACAAAAGCTCTTTTCAGAGCTACCTTAACTATAATTACTCTTTCCAAATTTCGAATGTACCTTTTTTTTTAATAATTTTCACTTATGTTCGCTTCCCGGTTCGCTACCCGGTTCGCGTACCGGCAGCTAACCGTGCGAAAAATTCATTTTTTTTTTATTCCAACATATATGAGCCTCCTCAGCCACCCTCAGAAAACCTAGGGGGTCAGGATACGTCTCCCGTGCCCCCTTATACCCATTTCCCACATTGTTTTTCCTCCATCTTGTGATTAAATTCCACCGAAACACAAAATGGCGAACTCCCGTTACGCTACCGGTGAGCGACCCAGGTTCGCGTACCGGGGAGCGCTTCTACCGCGAAAAATCGAATTTTTTTTATTTGCCCCACGGGACCCTTTAATAACCCCAACATCATTCCTAGGGGGTCAAGAGGGGTCTACCTTGCCCCCTTTCATTAAATTCCCCCTTCGTTTTTCTCCTCCTCTTGTCTCTCGATCCTACCGAGAGACAAGATGGCGGCCGGTCCGGACTGTTTAGAATGTTGACAGACACCGGAGAGCCAATCAGCTTCACTTCGCGAAGTTCCGTTACGCGTCAGGTACGTGAACCGGGGCGCGAACCGGGGCGCTAACCGGAGCGCTGTCACAGATATATCTCTTTTTTAAAACGTTAATTTCTCAAAATCCACTGGAGCACATATATTGAGACATAGCCAAGGCACGTCGGGCAAACCATATCTACAATTTTGCCAAGTTTTGTATAAATCCATTCAGCCATTCGAGCTAAAAGTGAGTCCAACTGCCCTATGGAAAACTCAATGTTAAAAACACGTTTTGGGACCCCCCCTTTTTCTCGGCCCCCACTTCATGAAACCTCTCCAAACTTTCAGAGAACGCTCAGAAACAAGATTTGCCATTTTCCTGAAAATTTCAGCCAATTCCGTCGACAAACGCCAAAGTTATTCCACATAGAATTTTCAGAAATCCCATAGGAAAAAAATCCTAACTATATATACCTACTGGCGACCGCCAGTAGGTAATATATATATATATATATGTATATATGTATATATATATATATATATATATATATATCACATATATAATCACAGGCCCGTGATTTACCAGGCCTGGAAGCCCTTGAATCTCTCAGAACGGAGCAGTCATCTTCACAAGGTACATCTGGAGGTGAGCTGAGTGGGGTGGGGGGATTAACGTCCTTTAAACCGCGTTCAACGTTCACACCTGTTATGATTTATGACAATCTAGACATTTTTCATGATGCAGTGGTTAAAGACATTAAGTCATTGCATTCCAAAGTGCTCAACTCCAAACGAAAGAGATATTCTCAAAATGATCAGTACATGCGTCTCATCCAAAAAATCCAGGCCAACGAAAATGTCATAGTCAGACAGGCCGACAAGGGAGGGAATATCGTTCTGTGGCCACGGAAACTATATCTTGAAGAAGCTCTCTCCCAACTTAATGATCTGAACTGCTATAGACATAGTGACATTTCGTTGGTCAAAAAAGCTCAGGAGGACTTCCATTCCTTGCTCATGGGGTGGAGATCCTTTGGTCTTCTGAGTATGGATGAGTTGAAATATCTTAAGAATAATCATCCAGTCATGCCAGTCCTTTACCTAATCCCAAAAATCCACAAAAATCCTAACAAGCCCCCGGGAAGACCAATAATTGCAGCATGTGGGGGCTTGTTAGAGAAGACCACTATCTATGTGGATTCTTTCTTACAGGAATTTGTACAGGAGTTACCATCATATGTACAGGATTCCAATGACTTTGTAAGAAAGATACAGGGAATAGAGTGGGGTAGGAACATGTGGCTCATCACACTAGACGTCACGTCTTTGTATACCAGCATCAATCACCAAGACGGACTTAGAGCCATAGAATTCTACCTAGGACTGAGACCCATCATCATGGCTGATCACAACCGCATGTTACTGTCTATGATTTCATTTTGTCTACACCACAATTTTTTCTTGTTTAACAATAGATATTACCAACAGGTCAGGGGCGTAGCTATGGGGGCCTGCTTCTCTCCCAGTTATGCCTGTCTTCACATGGGCTACTGGGAGAGGCAGGTTCTCCATGGCACGCACGCCGACATTTCCAGTCAATCTATTGTTAGGTGGTATCGTTATATTGACGACGTGTTCCTTGTCTGGAAGGGCACTCGTCAGGAGGCTGAACACTTTGTTGACACCATCAATGAGAATGACTATAATCTGCATTTTACCTCTAATATCAGCAGGGATCAGGTGCACTTTTTGGACATGACAATCACACCAGGAGCTACTAGTCTTGAAACTAGGCTATACCGTAAGGAAACGGCAGGAAACACGATCCTCCATGCCAGCAGCCATCATCCTGCTCATCTTATACGTAGTATACCGTATGGAGAAATGCTGCGTATAAGACGCTTAAGTAGTACAGAAGTCCAGTGCCAACGGGCACAACAAGCCAGCAGGTCCAGATTCTTGGCCAGGGGATACCAGGCAGCAACGGTGGATAAAGCCATAGCTAGAGCGAACTCCATCCCACGTAGTCAGGCCCTGGAGCCTAAGGTCCATACTAAACCAACCACCTCCAATGATCAACCAGTTAGATTGATTTGGGCCTTCAATAGGCAACAGGCCGCGCTGGGGAAGATAATTTCTAAACACTGGAGCCTTGTAAAATGTGACCCAGTGATAGGGGACAAAATACCCAGGACCCCTTCCATCACATATAGGCGAGCGTACTCCATGCAGAATGCCCTAGTCAAGTCTAGCCCGGAAATGTTAACCAGTAAAAATTGGCTAGGCAAAAGCAGGGGCTTTAGAAAGTGTTCATCCTGCAAGGCTTGCCAGCATGGATTGAACAAAACAGAGTACACTATCCCATTCACTCCTGAGCCACGGAAGATCAAACAACAGCTTACCTGTAAGAGTGAATATGTGGTGTATGTGCTGGAGTGTCCGTGTGCCCTGCGTTACGTTGGTAGTACCAAACTGCAGGTGCACAAGAGGATACTCCAGCACATCAGGGCCATCAACACCAGTGACCCGGCATACCCGGTGGCCCGTCATTTCAAGGAACATCATAACAACAACAGTTCCCTTTTGCGCTATTATGCGATAGACTGTGTTAGTCCCAATAGGAGAGGAGGTGATAGGGACGGTGCCCTTAGAAAACTGGAAACCAGGTATATCCTGGATATGGACTGTCGAGCTCCGGGGGGACTGAACTCGACAGAAGATTTTTACACATGTTTATGACAATCCCATACTGTCATACACGGTCTTCTGTCTCCCCTGTTGAGCAGTAGCTGCTTCGGTATTGCTTCTATATTGTGGTTTATTTGTCTGTCCTCCTACTGAGATTAGTGCCGTAGCACTGTATAGAGCAGAGGGTTGGATGGTTCCAAACAGTGGGGTGCAGCCTAGGCTTAGGCTGCACTAAGATGTACCAAGAACTTTGCTCACTGGTTAAGAACTTATCAGCCCGATCTATTGTATATGAATAGGAGAAAACAATATCACAAAGTCACAGAAAAAAGTTTTGAAAAAAACATCACACAAAAAAAGTGCACTTGATTATTTTTCTTGTTATTCACTATTCACTGTGGTACATCTATCTCTGAGTTGTGGTTGCACTGGGAAATTCATGAGTATAGTGGATGGGAGTGGGGCAGAGGCTGCGAGGGTTTCCCCTCTCTTTATTGGGAGGGGTCAACTTCTCCTCTGCCCGTCATCTATCCAGCCCAGTGCACGTGTAGACAATATTGTGCATTTTTATATGGGATGCTGCGATCTGAGTATTTATACATTTATATTACTAGACTGATCTTCTAGACTATAGATCTCATCCCAAATTAAAGGTGTCGTGCTTATCTGCATTTTTACTTATAGTTGCATTGAAAGGTCATGGTTTTAAATATATTTATATATTTATGATATATATTTTTGTATTTACTAACTTATTATGATGTTTGACATGACCTTGTGTACAGAACACATATTGTATATAGTATACATCTGTGAAGTATGATCTTCTTGTAGCACCTTGCACTTTTTACAACGTCTGGCTATTTGCTATGTTGTATATAGTATACATCTGTGAAGTAGGATCTTCATGCAGCACTTTGCACTTTGTACACCGTTTGCCATTTGCACAAGTGGATTTATCCAGTAATTTTTGTTTACATTGCGTGTCTTCATGAATTTGCATGTTTTCACCTTACTGACACAATTTCCATCAGCGCAACATGATTTAAGCCAAGGGATTATCCCGAGATGTGGTTATGATTATAAAGTCTGTTGTCAGTATCCATGCCCATGTACATCATGTGACCATAGACTCACCAATAGGAATGTATCCCCACTTAACACTAGCACTTTAAATATTGCCTTTCCCCAGCGTGCGTCATGTGATCAAGGCCTCTGTGTAGGCCGAAACGTCATGCTGTGTGCCGCTTCCTCGAGGGTACAATAAATATGATAATTGCTCACTGCACCTGAGGTCTCCGTCTTCCTTCCTGCGCAGCGGTTTCCTGCATTGGGCTCCGGGCGAGAGGTTGCTGAGGATTGTTCTATATATATATATATATATATATATATATATATATATATATATATATATATATGAAGAAAACAGTCCAGGTTCCGGAACAGTAAAGGAACCAGCGGTCGGGACCTCACAACACCTCGTAACCAGCAATTGAATTAAGCCTCAACAAAGTAAATCCACCAGTGGAAAGCAGGGAAGACGTAATTTATTAAAGATGACGCGTTTCACTCTACAAGAGAGCTTGTTCACACAGCGCGCCAGAAACAAAAAAGTGTTTAAATAGTCAACAGAAACAAAGGGCTACAATGAACACCACTTCTCCAGGTAATAAACACAAAGGAAGGACTAAAACCCAACATAATATGGAAACAAAGTAACAAAGAATGCACCATATTGAATGCTGAAACGCTCATGGTCACAAATGATTACATGAAGTTGAACGCACTAAATGTATCAAGTAATAATACTATTTACACAGGGATGATTCACAAAAGGGGGGCTGTGTATTTACAAATAACAGTGACGGCAAGTGCCTGAAAAACCCAACTACGGCTATACTGTTAATATGAATATAAACAAGCAAGATGATGACATAGTGCCAAAAAATAACATATTTCTACTGACATAGTGCCAAAAAATAACATATTTCTGCTGAACTTGAAATAAGCAGTTATGAATCACAACCTGTGCAGTGCATAACTCTCAAATTGTTTAAGTGAACACGGGACCAAAGCATCATATTAAGGAGAATAAAAACTAAACCAAAATAAAACCAGAAAATGGGAGAAAGCAAGAAAAAATGGAAAAAAGGAAATGGTGACGAGAAAGGTATAAAGGTAAAAAATAATAAAAATAGTCACAGCTGAAGAAGAATAAGCCTGACAGGACAAAACATGATAATACAACAGGAAACTTTGCAAATAGGTGTAAAATTTCACAAAATAAGTATTTCAATATAATTAGAAGAAAACACCTAAACAAAGTATATACAAATTCAGGCTGGCCGCCAACCACTCTGTGATAGTCTACGTCACATCAGAAAACTCACAAACATAATACAGGAAGAAATTTCATCTCGACCCGTCCCTAAACAGTTTATAGAAAATTGCTCAGATCTTCGGTCAAGTTTAAACCATTAGGTGCCATGGTGTCTAAGGCCAGAATTAAATGAGATTCTTTTTGCTGAAGAAGTTTCATCCTATCACCTCCCCGTCCGGGTTGAGGTACTGAGCACAAAACTGTGTATTCGAGATCCCTCAATTTTTTATCATGGACAGCTCGAAAGTGTCTCGCGACAGGATAGTTGTTGTCGCTATTGACAATTGCACCGATGTGCTGCAATATCCGTTGGTGTACCGGAAGTTTAGTACTTCCAATGTACTCCAGGTTGCATGTGCATTTCAGTTTGTACACAACAAATTCTGATCTACAAGTGAGGTGTTCACGAATAGGGACAGGTGTGGAGCAAAATGCGGTGAAATAATGGGTACTATACTTAGCAAAGGTACAGGCTCGGCACGAAGTGCACCGGAAGAATCCAGTCTTGGTGGTTAGACTCTTTTTAGGTGGATCTTCGGGCATGGATCTATCGAGTGCGTCACGCATACTAGATGATCTTCTGAATGTGATATTAGGACTTCTGGATAGTATAGGTCCAAGAATGACATCCGTGAGGATTATAGGCCATTCAGAAGTGATGATGCCCCTGATTTTATGCTCCTGTGTACTGTAGTTAGTAATGAGGCGCACAGTGCTTTCATCAGTTGAGCTGTTTGGAGTTTTGGGCATCAGTAGTGTTTTACGCTCAATAGCGCGAGCTTTGTGGAGAGCCTTATCAAGGATGAAATCAGAGTATCCCCTGTGAATAAAACATTGTCTAGATTCATTGAGACATTTCTCCAAGGAGTCATTTTCACTGCATATTCTGCAGATACGAATGAACTCGCCATAGGGGACACTTCGAATAGTGTGGGCAGGGTGAGAGCTGTGAGCGTGCAAAATTGAATTGCCTGCAGTGGCCTTTCTGTGCAGGCAGGTTTCAATTTGGTCATTTTTAATGAAAATGTTGACATCAAGAAATTCGGCTGAGTCAGTCGTGATGGTGGAGGTGAATTTGAGATTAAAGGGATTCTTGTTAACCTCCTCAACAAACATTTCAGCCTCATTTGCTGAACCCTGCCAGATGATGCAGACGTCATCTATAAAACGCCAATAGTGCTTGATGTAAGGTAGCCAATGGCGATGTGTGGTTTTGAGCTCATGTTCCTCCCACCAGCCCACATGCAAGCATGAGTAGCTGGGGGAGAAACACGAGCCCATTGCCACACCGCGGAGTTGTTGGTATATCTGACCCTGAAACTTGAAAAAATTAGTAGTTAGACAGATATTTAACATTTCCATTACCATGATGTTGTGCTCACGAAAACAAATGTCTCGTCTGTCCAGATAATGTTTACACGCTTTCATGCCATGTTGATGGTGTATCGACGTGTAAAGCGATTCAATGTCCATTACCAAGAATAGTAAGTTCTCATTCCATTCCACTCTCATGAGTTTAGTTTGAAAGTCTGTAGTGTCCTTAACAAAGGACGGAATATTCTGCATGTAAGGCTGCAAAAAATAGTCTATATATTTAGAGAGGTTTTCGTTATTGCTACCTATGGCAGCTATAATTGGACGACCTGGAATGGGTGTTACCTGTTTGTGAATTTTCGGTAGAAAATACAACACCGGTGTCATGGGATGATCTTTTACCAAAAAATTAAACTCGTCCTTTGTGAGCAAACCTTTCCGTTTCCATGTGTGTATTTGTTTGCGTGTAGACTCATTGCATTTGTTCATCGCAAACTGGGAAGTTGCATGATAACAGGAGGTGTCATTAAGGTGTCTCTGGGCTTCAGTGATGTAATTCTTAGTTGACCAAAGCACTGTATTTCCTCCCTTATCAGCATTTTTGATGATAATGTCTTTATTCTTTTGTAGTTTGCTCACAAGTCTATGGTACTGTTTGTCATTGTATTTGGATTGATTCTTCTGACTCAGAACTTTCCTATTGAGTGCTTTCAATTCAACAATCACTCTGTCACTGAACACATCTACCGAATCACGTGGCATGATTGGCAGAAAGGTAGATTTTGGCCGAAAAGGAGTGATAGCTGAGCAACTCGTTTCAGTACTCTGACTCACAGTAGGAGTGGGTTGTGAATCATTGTCAAAAGCCAAATCCAACAAGTTTTGTAGTCCAGCGGCATCTTGGACTTGCAATCCTGGTGTCATCGTGTTGACTTCGGTACTAGACTCAGTTTGTTTTCATTTGGCTTTGAGTCTAAAATATTTAATGAGTTTAATCTTACGGATAAATTTGTAAATGTCAATCCGGGTTTGATTGTATGAAAACCTGTTGGGTGGACAATATGACAACCCCAGAGAGAGCAATTGTTGTTCTTTTATAGACAGAGGAAAGTCAGTCAGATTGATAACAGTATTTTCTACCGTGGTCGGTATCTTCTCCAATTCTTTTTTGCTTTTCCGCGTGTGGTATTTGCGTTAGAAGAGGACCCTCCTTGCGTGCCTGCGCTGGCTGTTTGATTGCCTGGTTTGTTCTGAGGTTGCCGGGAGCGCAGGGAGTAACGCCGGTCCTCGCTCACAAAATTCAGTTCATCAATTAATGTGATGTTTTCACAGTTGGAAAGACCTTCTGTAGATCTTACTTGTACATTTTCATCTTCACTTCCGGATGTGAGCGAGTTCAAAGAGAGATTGTCACTATTGTCTGGTGGTATAGTGTTGGCGGAGGTTGATGGATGGTTGGCCTGAGCGATGCCAGCATTAGCCACTGCTTTGCGTTTTAAATTATAATATTTTCTAGAGAATGTAAAAATTCTCCCTGTGGCATAATCATGCTTGTCTCTGGCGAATTTTGTGATTTTACGCTCGATGATAGTTTCTTCCAACTTTTTTATCCATATATCAATCTCTCCCTTAGTTTTCCTAATTAAATCGGTTTCTCCTGATGCTTCCAATAGACCATTCACTCGGTCAATTTCAAGTAGCAGTTTGTTTCGATCAGATTCAGCATACTTGATTAAAATATGTAACATATTCATTGAGCTTTTCAAGTTGTTTTCCGCCCATTCTTGGAGCATCTGGGGGTCCGTATTCTCGTAAGTAGGGACAATAAGAACTCTCAAACCACGCGGTATTCTGTTTGCATCCCTATACTTCTCGAGGGATTTCTTCTCCCACCATTTGGAAATTTCACCACGGAGGAGTTTTTCCAATGTTTTAAGTCGACTTTTCACATCGCTGTCGGCCGAGCCCGGTGCCTCATTTGTTTGTTTAGGGGCATTAACCCAAAGACTGTCAAAGCGCGCCTCAGCTGTGGCTTCTCTGTTTCTTAGCGCGTCACTAGAAATCATAATCTCGTGTCTAGAATACACGTACGTCTAACTCGGATGAAGGATGGCAGTACGAGTCCCTGTGTTGTAGTATGGAGGCTAAACGCTGGTAAAGATAGGAGGCAATCCCCACACCCGCTATTGCGCAAATATCCAAGCCACCCGCAAAGTGCAAAGGAGAAATGAAGCAACCTTACCGAAATCGGTGTTGGGTTGTCATCCAGTCAGCCGACCGGCGGAACAAACCTTTCACCACGCCGGAAAGGTCCGCAGCTTCCTCCCTCGCGATGCGCGGCAGCAGATGTAAAAGTTTTCAGCGCATAGACGGGGGGCACAGCAAAAGCAGAATCCAACGATTCGAAGAAGCGGAGAGGCGTAGCAACACCTCAGAAGCAGCGCCGACACTGTGCCTCAAAGAACGGGGAGGGTCCAGAAACCGGGAGCAGCCAATCCCGGATGAATTGAATGAAGAAAACAGTCCAGGTTCCGGAACAGTAAAGGAACCAGAGGTCGGGAATTCACAACACCTCGTAACCAGCAATTGAATGAAGCCTCAACAAAGTAAATCCACCAGTGGAAAGCAGGGAAGACGTAATTTATTAAAGATGACGCGTTTCACTCTACAAGAGAGCTTGTTCACACAGCGCGCCAGAAACAAAAAAGTGTTTAAATAGTCAACAGAAACAAAGAGCTACAATGAACACCACTGATGTTACACGCCTTCTCCAGGTAATAAACACAAAGGAGGGACTAAAACCCAACATAATATGGAAACAAAGTAACAAAGAATGCAACATATTGAATGCTGAAATGCTCATGGTCACAAATGATTACATGAAGTTGAACGCACTAAATGTATCAAGTAATAATACTATTTACACAGGGATGATTCACAAAAGGGGGGCTGTGTATTTACAAATAACAGTGACGGCAAGTGCCTGAAAAACCCAACTAAGGCTATACTGTTAATATGAATATAAACAAGCAAGATGATGACATAGTGCCAAAAAATAACATATTTCTACTGACATAGTGCCAAAAAATAACATATTTCTGCTGAACTTGAAATAAGCAGTTCTGAATCACAACCTGTGCAGTGCCTAACTCTCAAATTGTTTAAGTGAACACGGGACCAAAGCATCATATTAAGGAGAATAAAAACTAAACCAAAATAAAACCAGAAAATGGGGGAAAGCAAGAAAAAATGGAAAAAAGGAAATGGTGACGAGAAAGGTATGAAGGTAAAAAATAATAGAAATAGTCACAGCTGAAGAAGAATAAGCTTGACAGGACAAAACATGATAATACAACAGGAAACTTTGCAAATAGGTGTACAATATCACAAAATAATTATTTCAATATAATTAGAAGAAAACACCTAAACAAAGTATATACAAATGCAGGCTGGCCAGCCGGCCAACCACTCTGTGATAGTCTACGTCACATCAGAAAACTCACAAACATAATACACGAAGAAATTTCATCTCGACCTGTCCCTAAACAGTTTATAGAAAATTGCTCAGATCTTCGGTCAAGTTTAAACCATTAGGTGCCATGGTGTCTAAGGCCAGATTTAAATGAGATTCTTTCTGCCGAAGAAGTTTCATCCTATCACCTCCCCGTCCGGGTTGAGGTACTGAGCACAAAACTGTGTATTCGAGATCCCTCAATTTTTTATCATGGACAGCTCGAAAGTGTCTCGCGACAGGGTAGTTGTTGTCGCTATTGACAATTGCACGGATGTGCTGCAATATCCGTTGGTGTACCGGAAGTTTAGTACTTCCAATGTACTCCAGGTTGCATGTGCATTTCAGTTTGTACACAACAAATTCTGATCTACAAGTGAGGTGTTCACGAATAGGGACAGGTGTGGAGCAAAATGCGGTGAAATAATGGGTACTATTCTTAGCAAAGGTACAGGCTCGGCACGAAGTGCACCGGAAGAATCCAGTCTTGGTGGTTAAACTCTTTTTAGGTGGATCTTCGGGCATGGATCTATCGAGTGCGTCACGCATACTAGGTGATCTTCTGAATGTGATATTAGGACTTCTAGATAGTATAGGTCCAAGAATGACATCCGTGAGGATTATAGGCCATTCAGAAGTGATGATGCCCCTGATTTTATGCTCCTGTGTACTGTAGTTAGTAATGAGGCGCACAGTGCTTTCATCAGTTGAGCTGTTTGGAGTTTTTGGCATCAGTAGTGTTTTACGCTCAATAGGGCGAGCTTTGTGGAGAGCCTTATCAAGGATGAAATCAGAGTATCCCCTGTGAATAAAACATTGTCTAGATTCATTGAGACATTTCTCCAAGGAGTCATTTTCACTGCATATTCTACAGATACGAATGAACTCGCCATAGGGGACACTTCGAATAGTGTGGGCAGGGTGAGAGCTGTGAGCGTGCAAAATTGAATTGCCTGCAGTGGCCTTTCTGTGCAGGCAGGTTTCAATTTGGTCATTTTTAATGAAAATGAAAATATATATATATATATATATATACATATATATATATTTATATATATCAAAACAGCACTCCTGACCGCTTTCGAAGCGGTAACCCAGCAGGCGCAGACCTCTTCTCAGTTGCATAGATTAGGCTCAGAAGTATGACGCCATCACACCATCAGATAAGAGCAGTGGAAAATGTAATGCAGAAAGTGCAGAGCAAATGCTCTCCTCAACACGTTTCGCTCCGCAGGCGGAGCTTGATCACATGTATATATACATTACCTACTGGCGGTCACCAATAGGTAGTTATAGATAGGACCTAGTTTCCATAGGAAATCCGCAACATTCTATTGGGAATAACGTTGGCGCCGGTTGATGAATCTTCGCAAATTTCTCAAAGAAGATGGCCCCCTCCGCTTCGCTCCTTCTCTAAAAGTTCTGGGGGGATTCATCAAGTGGGGGCTGAGAAAAAAGGGGCGTCCCAAAACATGTTTTCCCCATGTTATTTTCCATAGGACGATTAGACACGGCTACAGCCCGAACGGCTGAACGGAATTACAAGAAATTTGGCAAAATGGTAGAGTCTGATTCACAGATCACGATTTTGCTTAAATGGTGTAAATAACTCCAGTAGTTCCTGAGAAAATCAAAAGAAGAAAAATATATATATCTATAAGCGCACACCGTACGCGTACAGGTCCGCGTACCGTACGCGTACTGTACGAGTACGTGCGCATACATATGCATACCTTCCCGTGCACAAGCTGCATGCTGATTGACTGCCACTGTCTGTCAACACTCCAAAACAGAAATTGTTGGCAACCATCTTGTGCCTCGGTAGACTGAGGCACAAGAAAGGAGAAAAACAAACTTATAGAACTCAAAAAGGGGGCAGGGTAGAAGCACCCTGACCCCCTAGGGCTGCTCAGGGGGTCCCTTAAGGACCCCCAAGGCCTTCCCCAATTTTTTCAAAAAATCACGGGGTACGCATACCGTGCGCCCACCGTACGAGTACGGTGAGCGTACGGTACGCGTACGGTTCGCGTACTTTGCTGAGAAAGCTGCATGCTCATTGTCTGTCAACACTTCAAACCAGGAAGTGTTGGCAGTCATCTTGTTCTCGGTAGACCGAGGCACAAGAAAGCAGAAAAACAAATGTGTAGAACACGAAAAGGGGGCAGGGTAGAAACACCCTGACCCCTAGGCTTGCCCAGGTGGTCCCACAAGGACCCCCAAGGCCCAAAAATGTTTTTTTTAAAACCTGGCCTGTTTTGTTTTCAAATTACCCCCCCCCAGCTGACCATATAGCGGGGGCATAGTGATAAAGAAATGTGGAGCCCCAATCCCCCCACACTGATCCAGGGACTGCCGCCCCCCGGGGCAAAGCAATGCAGCCCCCTGGCGCATACTGGAGGCTCCTGGTGGGCTAGTTGGCCCCCAGGGACCCCCAGTATGCAAGGGGAATTAGTTTCCCCTCTGCAAACGCGCCCAGGGGCTGCGTTGCAGAGAGGTGTAAAAAAGGTTGTGGCCTCATTACACCTCTCTGCAATGCAGCCCCCTGGCACATACTGGAGGCTCCTGGTGAGCTAGTTGGCCCCCAGGGACCCCCAGTATGCAAGGGGAATTAGTTCCCGCTCTGCAAGCGCGCCCAGGGGCTGCGTTGCAGAGAGGTGTAAAAAAGGTTGTGGCCTCATTACACCTCTCTGCAATGCAGCCCTCTGGCGCATACTGGAAGTTCCAGGTGGGCTAGTTGGCCCCCAGGGACCCCCAGTATGCAAGGGGAATTAGTTCCCCCTCTGCAAACGCGCCAGGGGGCTGCGTTGCAGAGAGGTGTAAAAGGGGCATAGCCTCATTACACCTCTCTGCAAAGCAGCCCCATGGCGCATACTGGAGGTTCCAGGTGGGCTAGTTGGCCCTCAGGGACCCCCAGTATGCAAGGGGAATTTGTTCCCCCTCTGCAAATGCGCCAGGGGGCTGCATTGCAGAGAGGTGTAAAAAGGGGCATAGCCTCATTACACCAATGATGATTGAGTACATGTATGAGTAACTATATAGAACTGTTGGTGAATGAGTGGATGTGGAATTAGATGTTGGAATAGGTTGTTGTAACTGGTATTGGTATCTCCATTTTCTTGAAAATGTTTGTTTCTATTTTTGAATGTGTGTATCAAAGGTTATATTAGAGTGTGAGGAGTTCTGCCACTCTTTCACAAGGATGATGTCATCAGTGATGTCATTTGAGATGTCATGAGTGATGTCACTGACCCTGTCATGAGTGATGTAATATGTGACGTCATCAGCAGTGCATTGCAGGCGCCGAGTTATAGTTAGCTGAACTAACTATAACGGGGGAATTCCAAAGGTTTTGTATGAGTAAAATGACCAGCTAACTATAACTGGTATGAAACTTATGGTTTTTTCAGTGAATTTTAATGGTTTTTGAAATGCTAATTCCTAACTATAACGTGTGTGAAACCTATGGTTTTTTCAGTGAATTTGCAAGGTTTTTTAAATGCTATTTCCTAACTATAACGTGGCTGAAACCTATGTTTTTTTCAGTGAATATATATATATATATGTATATATATGTATATTTGTGTCAACGGCTCGCTTTTCTTGTGAGTCGCCTGCTGCCAACAAACAAGAGTGGACCTAAAAGTGAGTGCAAATATGTTTGTTTATTCACCGCCTCAACAAATCTTGCTGTAACACGTTTCGGCAGTTGTCTTCCTTGATCACATATATATATATATGATTTATGCCATGGCATTTTTTTGTTGTATTTTCATTTTTACAAAAGGTATTTAACCAAAATCAGTTTGCAGGGGGGGCATCTGTACAGCAAAGTAGCAGTACATTTAGGTGTCCATAAGGAGACTCTCTTCTATAGTACAATTACTGCTACGTACAGTCTGTGAGTCAGTAAAAAATTATTTTCTCATGTCAATTTGCTCTACTGTGAAAGTAAACTCAAATTTGGAAAAGCACTATAGTAATAAATGTGTGAATGTGTGTTTACTCTTAAATAATGTGTTTTTTACTACATTTATTTTCACTGCCATGGCATATATTTATGTGAGGCGATGCTTGTGCATCTGAGGATATAGTTTTTCAGTATATAATAGTTGTGCCTGAGCATTCGAGGCTGTTGACCTATTTCTCAAAGTAAACTTACAATTACGTTTCTTTTGGAATTGACAAAACTGCATTTTAATAGTAAGTTTACTAATGCGTAGACCTTGCAGTCTGGGCAGAGGACTCTGCACATAAAAAAGATAAAACATGCCCATGTTTTTATGTGCGTAGTTTCCCACCCCAACTGCTTAGTCTCCACACTCATAAACTTACTATTAAAATGCAGTTGCATCAATTCCAAAAATGGTAGCTTACACAAAAGTGTAAGTTTACTTATGTGAATCTGGCCTTGTGTCTGGGGATTTGCCATTGTTAAGAGATTTTTGCCACTTTAAATCTACATACGTAATTGAAACGGTTGTTGAGAAAATTTTAGGGGATATTCACAACATTTGGTGATAATTATCGCTAACCTCTGACAGCGTGGCTTTTTTATCGCTGAGTAACACTGGAAATTATCGCTGTGTTAGCGGTGTATTCACAACACGCCTCTAATAGGCGATAATTTCCACTACCGGGTCAAATTTCCGGCGTTAAGATTATCATCACAGCGAAACAAGTCATCATGCTAATATGAAAAATGTGGCAATGGGCCAATTAGTGACCAGGAGTGGTACACTAATGAGCATCAGTGCACCTTTTTCCACGTTCGGCACACAAAACTTCTATAAAACGCCCGCTATGCAGCCAAAACACAAAAATAAGGAAACATATGAGAAGAACAATGGAAGAGCCTGGAACCAGCACAGAGGGCAATAACAACCCCACAAACACCAAGGAGGACCAGTCAGAGACCATGGGAAGGCCAAGGAGAAGAGAAAAACATGGTTCAGACAGTGGAAAACCAGGTCCTGCTTGCGGAGGTGACAAAACACCACCAACAACTTTTTGTCAGCTCCACTGTGACATTGGCAACCAAAAACACAATATGGCAGTCCATCGTGGCCAAGGTAAATGCTGTCGAAGAGGTGAGGAAGACAGTGGACGACTGCAAGAAGTGCTGACATGATGCCAAGCACAATACCTAGATGCAACTTGCAGTTAACCTGAAAGCAGCAATGCAGACTGGAGGTGGGAGTCCAGCGCCACAGGAGGAGCTGGATCTGTTGGAGGAACAGTTGTCCAAAGTCATCAGTGAGGAGACAGTGGCTAGAGTTATGGGACAGGATACTGCTCAACCCGACCAGACACAAGAGCAACAGAGTGAGTACTAACCAGGGACTGGGGGGATGGGAGAGATGGGCCCAATTGCACTCATGCACATGATCAGTCACACACACAGTGCATCCACATGTCAGGTATCAGAGAGATGGGGCCCTGTGCAGACGATTTAAAAATGTGTGATGTTGAGGCAAGGGGTCCATGTAGACATCCTGCCACATCTCCAATTAATGTGTACCCGTACATGTCCATGGGAGGCAGTCATGTGTACACAATGACGGCTCACAGTATGAGCCCTGTGGGGCGATGGTGCATGGCAGTCATGCTGGTTGGGGGACAGGATGGGGGGACTGGAGTTGGAGATACAACGTGCTGGAGTTATGTAAATAAATAAATGAATCCAAACAATTTCCTTCTGCTTACTGCATAGCTATCTCTGCATAGCAGCAAGTTAAATAGTCTACTACCCCATCCTGCCCCTCACCTGCCCTGCACATGCACCCTGCACCACCGCCCTGCAGAACTCCCACTGTGAGCCGTCACTGTGTGTACACCAAGTGAGAAACCATCCAGTGAGTCTGCATACCAGAAACACATGGAGGGTCATATTCACAAGGAAGTGACAGAGAGAAGCGTCAGTCTACTTGGCCTAACGTCCCTCTCTGCCACCTTGGAAAAGCAAGGCTGCACTATATCCACAAGGTCATGGTGCAGCCTTGCTTTTCCACCTGCGATGGCGCAACAACTTAGCGCCGATGCAGGGAGGTTTCCTTTATGTACAGGAAGGTGTCCCTCCCTGCACATAAACAAACCTAAAATGTCATTTACTAACTAACATGTGTGCTACTTCATGTAGCACACATGCAAGTTACAAAACATCATTAAAAAAAGGTTTGTTTATGTCCCTTCCAGGGCATATTCAAACCATGGAATTTAGCCTTTCCCATGTGGGTTGCACAAGGCAGCACACATGGACGATGCAAAAACACGGAGAAATGAATCAGTTGCCCTCTGACTGCCAACTTGAGACAAGGGTTTACCTGGTTTAAGGGTTGCGTTGGGTCCTATTTAGGCTGCCCTTGTGAATAAGGAGCAGCATAAATATCAATGTGTGTTGTGGGGGAATGCCCATCACAACACCCACTGCCCGCCCCTTTCACACTAAACACAGCATGAGAGGGGGTCTAATCACAAGGCAGCGTTAAGACACATTAAGTGGCTTAACACTGCCTTGTGAATAATGCAAGGCCCCTATCTCCACAACAACGTCACAGAAAATGACGCTGTGGTGGCAACATGGACTTGTGATTATAATCCACAGTGTCACAACAAACTGATCATGCAGCCAAGTGGCTCAAAGGTGCATATCCCACAATGCAGCCAAACAGCAGACTTCACTCAAAAGGTGATGTAATGCAATGAGCAGTGTGGGTATGCCTACAACACCACAGAGTGGGGACAATGCATATCAGGAATGTGTCAACCAAATTTGTACTGCATGTCTTGTCTGTGTGCCAGACTCACAGAACTACAATGTCCCTGTAAGAAAGTAAGACAACCAAAGCATGACAACAAGCAAGGACTGTAAAGTAGCAACAAATGAAGACAAGTAGCAAAATGACACACAGCCCCCTTGGGTAGAATTGCAAATCTCCACTCCCAATTGCACACATCTGCCAAAAATAAAACACCATTCCAAATCAGTACTGGTGTCAGTTGCCCATTACACCATTATGTGCATGTAAACCTAGCTGTTTGTTAAGTAAACTGTGTCAGTGACCAAATATGCAGTCATGGTTGTTATCAGCCACGCACAAATCTATGCATTGAATATCTGTAATCAGGACAGCATGTATCATTCATGTGAACAGCTGTGTGACACATACACAAACACACATCACCCTGCCATTTGCTTCTGTTGGCAGGGTGGTGGCAACAAGGCCTGAGCACCACAAATATGCCATGGAATTCAAAATCCATCTAATCCCGGACCACTTACACATCACACGTGGGGTCAACGTAGAGGGCGATTGGTGTTGACACTGTCTGTCCAGCCAGCAACAACAATCGAAACTCACGCAGCACCATACTCACAACGGGTAAGCCAGCAGGAGGGCAGTAAGCAATGCACACAAGACAAATCACAGTAGGAAAAGCTACCTGGATTCACATGTACACAGCATAGTGCCGCACATATTGAAACAGCAAATAGGCCTTAGTAGCCAATGCGCCTAAAGGGAGCCCTCCTCGCACATAAGTAATCTTGCAATACATTGATGCATATGTGCAGTACACAGAGAAGGTGCAGGTCTGTGAGCCACACTGACAATGCAAGTGACAGTGCATGATGAATACCGTGCCTGCATCCCACACACCTCCACATGGGGCAGGCCACACCACTGAAGTGGCTGAGTGTGGCCCACAACCTTAAAAGAGCAGGTCACACTCTGACATATCCACGTGCACATACAACCCCTGACATAACCAAGACCTCTACTTGTACCCAATGCTCAAATGTCACAACTGACCATGACACATATTTAGCCCATCTTACAACATCTCAGCTTAGGAAATGCACAGAAGTGGAGGCCCAATGCCTGAAAGGGATAAGGGGCAGAAAACCAAAAGCTGCATGGGCGAGTACCGCACAATGCAGCGCACACACATACAAATTTGAGTACAACCACATTGACTACAATGTGGCACAAACTGCATCACCTTCACGCCTGAACACAGGACGCAACTAGTGCTGCCTGTGTGTATGAACTGCCCAATCATATTAGTGATTGCTGTAAATTGTAACATGACAATGTGCAAGTACAACCTCATACCTGTGATGTGGTAAAAAAAAGCCAACATCCAGCAAGAAATCGGCAGCCCCTCCCAAACAGTCACAATTTACATTGTCATGCAATCCGCCTGTAAAGTCATCCAATGCATGATAATCCATGAAACACAAAGATAAAATGCTTCCCCCTTTACATTGCAAAGGGACAAACATCACCTCCTGAACAGCATCCTGTCCCACTCTTCACTGATGAAGAGGAGGATTTTACCGCCATCACTATGGACACCCTCTAAAAGCAGCTAGACTCCATCAGCACAACACCTCCAGGAGCAGGGCAACCCAGCTGCATCGTGCAAACCTCACCCCTTGACCAAACTACACAGCAGTATGCACCTACCACCACTGCTGTCTCCCAGGACCTCCCGTACACAAACCTTGAATTCCAACGCCATGTGTTAGAGATCCAGCAGGAGAATTGCCCATCAGGTGTGGGTGGCGTTTGACAGCCTGGTGGCCAAACTTGATTTCTGGGTGTCTGAGTTCCATCTGGGACCATGTACAAAATATCACGGGCAACCACAGTCCGCTCAATGCTCTCCAACACTCCTTGGCTGACATCGCTGGAGTCATGACTCTGAGCCGGGAACAACTGTTCAGTCAGAGTGGCTTCAGCTATGGCAGCGATGGCAGCCAGGAATTGGGCCGCATGCGGAGGATTATGGAGAACATGGAGCGGATGAAGGAGGAACAAATGACTGCTACGGCTGCACGCCAACGAGATGTAGCTGGAATCTTCCATATCCTGTATATCATCATCACTGTATTGCTGCAGCGAGGTCTGCTGTAGATGAATGCTGTTGCTGCTGCTTCTTCATACACATCTCCACCCCCTGATGTGTCAGTGCCTCACAGTGCAGCAGCCAATCTACCATCACCCACGTGAGAGGCACATGAAACATCAGAGGATGAAGATGAAGATGAATTTGCCTTGTTGCAAAGTAGGAAGCAGTAGCATTCATCTAAGCCAAATTACCAATTTCTACTTGGTTCTAGGCTGAGCATCATGCTACGGAATATCACCTTCCACTGTCCCCCAATACAATCTGTGACACTAACCTTTGACCTCTACATGGACTGCCATATTTTTTTGGGTTACCAATGACACAGACATCAGACTGCTGACTGAACTCTTCCTCATTCTTTGGACTTGTCAACGCTAAAGGACTCTGTCTGGCCCACTACTGGGCATCAATGTAATGTGGGGATTGCATGGTCAATTACTGGTCCAGTCTCCAACTATGTCAACAGACATGTGAATACATTTCTTGCATTCATACAGATATCTGTTGTCCATGAACAATACAGTATAGCAGTCTTGTAAAATGTAGGAGCAGTGAATCCACCGAAAGGTACAGCCATGGAATACAAATGCCAATGTTTTACTGTGATCCTGATAGGCAGTGAGAGGACTGGGTATGTGTGGACCAGCTGTGCCCCCAGTTCTCCAATACATTAACCTAGCAATATCCCAACTTAGCCCCACATCCATGAAGGAAATAGGATTGTTTTTAAAAAGCTAAAGTCTGTTGCAGGCCGCAAGTAGTATCAGCCTTTACTATTGCTGAAAGCAAAGCTCATGGCATATCTACTCACACACCCTACAGGCTGGACGAAGCCTGTTGTGAATATGTACATTGCTTTTCACACCCCAAGATAGTGCACACCATATACATATTGATGATGATATGTAAGGACACATGTCTACCAGCCACTGATTGAACAACAATGTCTGCCTCAGTGTAGTAGAGTTGGCAATAGGGACTCATCTCAAAGTGTAAGGCGTCATTCAGACCCTTCCTGTGGACAAATAATGCTTACTGACTTTGGAACCCTCACATGGTGTGACCACTGTGAGTGGGTAGGGGAATGTGACAAGGGATGCGTGGTGCACTGCACTTAGCATATAGTCAGAAGCAGTGCCACCATTTCAAGGGTGGCATCGCTATGAGTCAAAAGGTAGTAGCTGTGAGAATATGCCATGACATTGGCACAAGAGGGAGCAATGCAACGTTTCACCTTTTGTGCCAAGCAGAACTGTGTACATGCCCAAAAATGAGAAAGGTGACAAATTTATCACTTTACAACTTCAGTGATTCACAAAAGGCATAGACGAGAAGTCAAGTCAGTACATTTAACTGTAATACTCCTAAATGCCTGTTGTGAATACCAGAAAACGGAAACTCATGGCGCACTCTCAGATGACTTATTTGTGAACCAGGAGCACTGTTCTGCCATATGCATTTCTCAATGGACACTCAGAAAGACTACACTTGGGTGGCAAGGAGGTTCTGCCTCCATGCACAGGAACATGTCATTAAAAATGATCTGACACACATGCATGACACAGCAAGTGTGTCAAGGGCTGTGCAATGTAGATGGACTCTGCGCAAGGAGCATGTGAGATGCAGGGCTATGATGTAATCTGTGGTGCCCAGCGCATACATCCTTCTCCATGATGGATAACAGTAGCCACTACAATATCCCTCAAAGCCATGTCCCTGCCTCGTGTTGTAAATGCACAACAATGTGCTGCCCAACTCTGTGAGTCACGCTTAAGATGTATAACTTGCCAAGTTACTTCGCCTAGACTAGTCCATAAATCCTATTTGCCACTGTGTTGGCCTTGCAAGTTTACTGTGCTCACATCCAAGGTATCCTGACACAATCCATCCTGCTAAATTACATGTCATGACCACACCTACACATTCAACGGAGAGTCTATTGATGATATGAGATGCATACAAGATAAAAATACACACTCCACCACATCACCCCTGTGATAAGAGCAAGCCAAAACCCAAACTATTAACCATTTATTATAAAATTAACAAAATCACCTATCCTACACAACTATAATCATTACTACTACTAATCTAAAATAAACTTACTAGAATTAAGAGAAAAAGTACCTAAACTATTTACCCTAACTAATCCTAAACCTGCAAAACATATCTAAGACATCAACCCTCCTCCCACCCTTAAGGCACATCACAAGACAGGACAAAGACATCTAAGCTAAACTAACTACACATTCAACCTACACAAAGATTTAACCCCTCACCCACAGGAAAAGGAAACTTATCCCCAAATACTGTACAATAATAAAATCTAACAATAAGTATACCTACGTTAAAACTATACTACCTAACACTAAAAAAACTTGCCTAACACTACCTAAAATATAAGTGCAAACATTGGTGGGAGGGAGAAGAGGGGGATGGGTCACAACATGTCCAGACATTATGGCACTCCCAGCTTTTTTTTTTTATGTCCTCAAGGTGCCTAGCCTGCTTGGACATTTCCTGCCTCATCTCGGCCAGCAGCAAGTTGTTATCCATTATGAGCCTGCTGTGCCGGACAGTAAAATGAATCACCTGATCCGCAAGGCCAGGTGGGATTGTCCATTGGGTGCTGGTTGTTGTAGGAGGATGGGACACTGTCTGTCTACGTTGTGACCCACCACTGATGCCAGAGGGGCCTGGGCTGGCCTGGGTGCCACTGCCTTTTCCAAGTGTTGCCACATCAGTCACAGAGTGCAACTGGCTAGCCGCACAGTCCTCCTGGTACCTCCGCACCATGTTGTGGTACCCTTTAGCAACCTTCCTAATATGCTGGTACCGCTCCTTCCTCACCTGGAAGGTGTGTGACTCAGCTGGGGTCATGTTGTCTGTAAAATCTGACTGACTACATGCTGTGGAGACTGACATGACAGTGCATGGCATGGGACATGTTCTGTCACAACCTAAATTATACTGACAGTGTCAAATGATGTTGCCGTGACATTCCATGACTGAGGGTGACATGTATAAGGAATCGTTTGAGGGTGGCATTATCCTGCAGTGGGTAGCACCACCCTTTATATTCTCCTGTGACACAGTGCTACATCATATGTGCAATGCTCATGTGCAGTCCTGTGTGTCCCAAAGCAACTGTGTGCAGTTCATCTAGTCAGCACTAACACAAGAGTGCAAGGGTGTCTGTGTGCAGGGGGCTTGTTAATGTGTAGGAAGGTTACCTTACCTGCACAGGAGCAATCCGCGGATAGCCCTACTCACACTTTCATCTGTGATGCATAATGCAGCACACATGTAAACAGGTTGGGTGGCAGAACACTGACTTGTACCTCTCTCCACCACTACTTCACAATAGGTGACACGTTGCAGCTAGCAAGGGGGAAACATACTTTCCTCCAAATTGGCACTCATGCATGTCTTGGATCCACTAATATCACTCTGTAGTGAAGCCAAATATGCAGTCCATTACAACGCAAACTGTTACAATGCATTCACCATTGGAACGGCAACCTGGAGTCATGATGTTTATAATGTTTTTAGGGGTAATCCTTTCTCACAGATAGCGTTCTAGAGGTCTGCCTTTTTTAAAAAAATGGCACAGCAACAAATGCAGAGCTAAAGCATGCGGGGTAAATGCATGCAGAGTACTGTCGACAATTGTGACAGAGGAGCTTGTACAGCTGATCCATAGTTGGTCTGGGAATGACCCCAAGGAGACAGCTTGACAACGCCATTGCAGTGACCAAAGATGCCAATGAGATTCATAGGGCTATCTTTTCTAGGTGTTTGTGGAACATACCATAAGCAAAATTCATATAAAAACAACCACAATTTTAATGAACATAATTAAAAATCATATAGAATACTGAACAACAGAGACTATATGATGACAGTAAAATAATTAAAAAATCCTACAATTTATACATAAAATTAATCATAGAAAAAGGACACCCTAAAAAAGAGAATTTATATAATTATCGTTGATGTCCTGGAGCAGTGGCGAATGAACTTGAAGCGCGTTTCGGCGTAGAAAAAACACCTTCTTCAGGAGCCACACAATCAGGTCTGAAGCATATGTTTTAAAAAAATGCCTGTTATAATACATACTTCAAAACAGTTACATAATAAAAAATGTTACATAATAAAGAATTGTTACATATAACACATACTCTATAATACATAACCTTCTCGCTGTCAGATTAATGTTGTCTACATCAAGTTTTCAAAGCTTATAGAGTCAAGCATTACTAAATAGACCGAAAAAGTACTCATTTGGACGGACACAAGGAAAAAGGACACAGGATATTATCCTTAATTGGTGATTGTTATCTGTACATACAGCGTTCGACATTGTCCATATTATTATGCTCTTGAAGGACTATCTTGAGCTAGCGATCCTATTTGAAAACGACCAACCAGGTGTTTTTATATTTTTATATTGTATAGGCCTGTTTATCCTGTGTCCTTTTTCCTTGTGTCCGTCCAAATGAGTACTTTTTCGGTCTATTTAGTAATGCTTGACTCTATAAGCTTTCTAAGTCAATGAGGTACATGCATTCCATGTCTGCTGATACTCATCGGCTACACCACTTACATGTCTCCTCTCCTATCAGTACACTCTGTAATCCCCATGCATGTGCTGTGGGGACAGAATCCATAGACCTTTTTCCATGTGTATCACTGACTGGGGATGTGCAAAGTTACAACTGGGAGACAAATGCATTGCTCCACCTTCACTTACATATTTGTACACACTTGAGACTTCCACAATACATCACCACACTGTAGTCATGGTACATGTGATACTCACCCATACTGCACACTACAATGTCAAATATTTGAGGCAATCATTCATCACACCGCACTGTGCCAATTTATGATGTCCAAACTCACCTGTGGTGTGTGGGTCCTGGAATCTGTCAGTATCCCCCATTGTGATGATAGGTCATTCAGCTGTGAGACAACAAATGTAATTTGTGTTAGAATCAGACGTTGTATCACACATGTCATATTCATCCTACAAATCATCACCAGAACTGAAAATGTTACGAAACTGTAGTGTTGCAATTCATGTTGGCTACATGATTGGGTCTACTTTGCCTGCCATTCTCACAAGACCTGTGAATGATGAGTCTGTCCAAACAAGACAATAATGCTAGCAAACATACACCTACTAGTTGTGTGACACATTCACAAGGACCCATTTCTACATGCATCATGTTGTAATACATGATCTGTGTACAAATGAATTGCTGCAGATCGCACACGGCAGTTTAACAGATGTTGGTGGTGTAAGTCATTCTGGAGATCTCCTATTTCATATGAGCATTTGTTCAGATCTTATATATTGTCAAACAGTGACTATGTACAAGTGCAGCGTAGCTAACATACCACAAGTACAGGAATTTGTACACTTCCTTTTGCCCAGCACACATGCCACAGAAATAATGCTTTGGGATTTTCATGTACAGTCACCCTGCCAGGACACAAACTATATTTATCCTGCACCCATTTTTGCATAGGTGTGACAGCTTTGGCACAACAGTGCTAAGTGTTGCTCCAGCACAGTAGGTAACACAAACGTGCACCCTATGATGGTCAATATGATATTGGCTTGTATATCTGATGTGCCACCATTATGAGTGAAAGCATTATGTCTACCGCCTCACACTGCACCATTTTGGCACTTGGACACCAGTGTGTCCCACACGGCATATGTTGTTTTTTCGTTGCAGTATTCATGAATTAATTTAAATTTTTAACTTACCACACTCTAGGCCACCAATGAGTACCACGTAGTCCAGGAGGTCACCCTCCCGGGCCAGGCTATCCTGCCAGCGGTGCAACCACTGGTGCACAGTGCGGTCATCTCCAATTACGCGCAGCATCTGCACATGCACATGCTCCCACCTCTGCTTGCGCACACTGACTGGGTATCCGGCGAGGATACAGCCTCCCCTCTCCACCATCAAGGGCAGGAAAAACTTAATCAGCTGTAGGAAGCCCCCCAAACCCCCCTCGGACATCCTGCCCTCCCTGCCCACATCCACCATCTCCCTGCACACACCTAACACCACTGCCAAAAAAGAAGAAACCCGAGTTAATATCCCCACCAACTACAAATAAATGTAACTATCCCAGACAAACACCTAACAAGATTGAGGACATGGGACAATAAAACACGTAAATACAAAAACAACATACTTCACAGAGACACGTTTGACTGGACACAGGACACAGCAACACTCTCAAACTCTCAAATCTGCAGCACACACCTCCATACACCTCCAACACGCTCTACAATCACCAGGAATGTGCTCAAAAGAGAAACTGCAAGTGTACAGCACTCCTCCAGGAAATAGGAAGCATGCTGACATCACTTCCTTTGTAGATGCAACCTGTTTTTTGACTTAGCGATGAAAATCTGCAAGCAAAAAGGCTTTGGGGGACATTTTGTATATATATCAATGTGTTTAGCGATGTATTTTCCATTGCTAATATGAAAAATTCATTGCATTTTTGGAAAAGCGTGCAGTTTTGCACGCTAAGTGCAACTTCTCACACAGGTAAACCTTATTTATTTTTCCAAAAAATGACATCAAGTTAATTTTAATTGGACCCCAAATGACACCCTAATTTTCATTATTTATCCCAAATGACACCCTACATTTCATAAGTTACCCCAAATGACACCCTGATATTCATGGTTGACCACTGTTGATATCCTATATATGATTAGAACCTCAATATGACTCACTTAACAGAATATATTCAAAACACATTTTACACCCTAACATGTCCAGTTTATAATTGATGTCACACTGAACAGCATCTTTGTTCAGAGGTGACAGATCCACCATCATTTTCTGATTGAGATATTGTGACCAATTAATTTCACACTTACAAGTGTCAGGGTGAGGTACTCATGCTGATGATAAAAATGCACACTAGGTATGTGTGTAGTGTTATATATGATTGGTAATGACAGTCACGATGTGACGTGCTCATGTGAAGAAATTATATGATGATTCTGCTCCTTAGTGCTGTATCTGCTGCAGAAGCTGTGGGGTGTGCTCCACCTGCCTCATCTTCCACATCACCTGGAGCATTGCCCGGTGCATCTGGCACTTGGATCCATGGGGCAGTGGTGCGTACACATATATTGTGCAATACACAACATGCTATGATCATCTTGCACACTATTTCTGGGCTGTACAACAGTCTTCCACCTGTGACTTTAGCACGCCAAAATTTGTGCGCTCCACAATGCCCCTGGTGCATACATGGGCAGAATTATACTGCCTCTGGGCCTGGGTGTTGTTGGCTCGTAGGGGTGTCATCATCCTTGGGGTGAGTGCATATCCTTGATCACCTGTAACATGTAATGGAGAGATGTGTCCATTAATATTTATGCATCCTGTGTGGTCACTGTTAATAATTTTATGGTGTGTGATTGGTGCTACTTTGTGATCAATGTTTGCCATGTGTAGCTTAAGGCCAATTGACTAGCGTCAATGCAGTTACATTGCCTCACAGATGCTCGTTCTGCGCGGTTGCATTATTTACACTATAGCAGTGCACCAATGTCAGGCATGTTTGCACATGACCAAAAGCCTGACACCTATACAAGCAGGGACCTTGGCTCTCATAATGTCTAACACTGCCACCCATCGGCAATACTCGCAGTCAATGCCATGAGAACTTTTGGGTGCCAGTGGGCCACACCAGACACGGCTCATGTTCTGTTCCGCTGCTGCCGCTAGACATTACCCAGTGCCCAACGCCTGCTGTTTCCGGTCCAGACCTGCTGCAGGGCAACAGTCAGCAGCACCCTCAGCTGCAGGGCCCACAGATGGTGGGAACACTTAGCTTTAACCATCAGGGTCATCACACGCCACATCATCTACTCCTTGGGCTACATACTCAGTCATGAGCAGAGACTCTAACTAACATACCACATGTATTCCAAATGCATTACCCTCTGGTAGATGCTTGCTAACATCGAACTGAGCCAACTTTACTCAACGCTGATCCACAAGGCAATGCACACCTATAACCTCATCTGCACATGTGAAAACTGCGTCCACTTCAACACCACCACTCAACGCCCATGGTGTGACCAGGAAAGCGTACAGTTCCTGGTCATGAATCCCCACGACACACCAATCCACAGCAGGCACCATACAGAATTATAGGAGCGGAGTCAACAAGGATCTGGTAGAATCCACATTCAACAGCAATACCCACAACACTGCAGGCAACGCCAACAGCACAGGTCAGATTTTTCAAACATGTATCTCCAACCGCACATACACACATGCCCCAATATGTATCTCCAACAAACATCTTGCTATGAATGTCACATTGTTCACATACAACATCAATGTTGAAAGATGCATCTGCAGACACCTGGAGTAGAACTTGAGCTACATGTAGGGAGACCTTTGACATCACCACCTAAAAGGACACCTAGTGCATACTCTCCCTCAACAAGGCACCACCCACACACCGGACTGGGGTCCCAGGGAGTATTACAGCAAGTTGCAACATGGATGTTCGACAGCTGGGGGGTGCTCTACGAAGAGGGGACATTAGTCAACAATGCTGTCATTGTCATCAGGCTGGACAACGGAAATGCACTATATGCCCACTTGGACATATCTGTGCTCTGCACAATCAAGACTGTCCAGCACACCACTGCCACACTCGGCCTTGTGAACATTCTTTCTTTGTAGGTCGAATGCCTACATTTCGCATTCTCACCGTTGTGTGTTCCATGATTGTGGCGTTGAGGTGTTTGTTATGTTCAGTTAGTATTTACCAATGAGCAGTGCATTTCCATATGTGCCATCCTCAAAACACTGATTGATGATGGACTGGCGGAAAATGTATGAATCATGTTCACTGCCTGGGAACTTGGCTATGACATTGGTGAACAGGCCCCGGTGATCCACTATTGCCTGCACATTGATGGAATGTGTGTGCTTTCTGTTGCGGTATAGGTGTGCAGTGTCGGCAGGAGGCACAAGTAGGACATGTGTGCAGTCAATTGCCCCCAACACATGCGGGAAGCCAGCTATGGCTTAGAACTTTTGCTTGGTCTCCAGCTGTTCCCGGGCAGTGCTGGGGAAGTGTAGGTGTTGGGGTTTCAGGCTCATGATGCAATCCAAAACTGTTGTGAGGAACTTTGATAGGGCTGGCTGTGAAACTTCTCTGACTCTAGCAGTTATTGGTTGGAAGATACCAGAGGCCAACAGGTGCAGCACAGCCAGCAGCTTTGTTTGCGGAGGGATGTTGGTTATCCGCTGGGTTGGTACCATCAGCCTGTGGTCTACCTGTTTCAGGATGCTGAGGATGGCTGTACTTTTGAGCCTATAGTGGGCAATGACATCCTCTGGAGTTAGGTATGTGAGGCTGAGGCGTTGGCGATGGACCCGCTGCCTTAATCTGCGCAACCTCAGCGGTGGTCCTGTGCGAGGTGGCAGTGGTTGTGGTTGTTTTTGCCTTCTTGGTGCTCCAAGCTGCATGATTAGTACCTCCATGGCATCATTGGGTATTCAGATGAGGCTCTGGGCTAGTCTCCCTTAAATACAGCTATTTTTCACTTTTTTTAGGAATTCCTTTTTTATGGTCTTAAGTTCCTGCAGTTACATCTCTAACTGGCTGTTTTTTATTGCATTACTGCTCCAGGCTATTGTTGTGAATAGGGAAATGTGGTGTAAGCGTGTGTTTTTGCACAGGAACGCCTACATAGCATATCATTGGCGATAAGTATCGCTGACCTGATATGCAATGTTGTAAGCGGTTGCTAACAGCAGAAAGCTGTCGCTAACGGACGTTAGCGACAGCTTGTGAATAGGGCAATAAAAATATTGCTGCTTTAGCAGCAGAAAAGTGCTGCTTATGCGGCGATATCGCCTTGAGAATATACCCCTTTGAGTATTAACGGGTAATTGTGGGAGTAGAGGGATATCTTTTATTAATGGTAATTGCTATGATGCGCTAGACTTTAGATTTGTGAACAATTAAAATGTAACAAAACAATAGCAAAACACAGACAACTGCAGTGTTGAGAGTACATGTAAGGAATTGGGATAGTGTTCACTGACCTTTGAGGGTGAGATAGACAATGACTGTAGCATGTGAGCACACAGGCTAAGAACTAACCATAGAGGTCACTGTGTCCTGGTAGCTAGCTACCCAATTGGGAGCTTAAGCACCACGCTTGACAAAATCATGGGACCAACAAGGAAACTGATAAAAAAAATAAGAAAAGCTGCGCAGAGAGGGATGTGCTCGTCAGTTCCAGAAATACACAAAAGATGTTAGGGAATCCTAAAGATTCACCAGCATGGTTAGCAATCAAATGTACCTAAGAGAATTTAGGGTACAAAAATTACTCTTTTAATAAAAATATATTTTTATTGGAATAAAAGGTGCATTAAAAAGGGCATTGTAATTATTTTGATGCAAACAAGCAAAACCTGGGCTCGCGCCCAGCATAAAATTGATAACAATATACACAGAATCAGCATTGACAATCAAAAAGATAAATACAAAGTTGATGATAAAAGCACGATGATAAAAACCAATTCCCTCGGGCCACCCCGACTAAACATCTTAAGTATAGCATTATCATACTACCTCCTAGATCACACTCTTGCTTCTCTCCACTCTGTTATCGGGGTCCAAATACGTCTTCCCATCTCCCGTTTTTTGCCCCCTTCAATTCATATAAACTGGACTCAATATTATGTATACCCAATAATCTAGAGAGCCACATCTGGAAGGAGGGAGCGGTAACATCTTTCCAGCCTGCAGAGATTAAAATCAGAAGCACTGCAACTGACATAAAAACTAGGGCCTCCTCGTCCTTCCCAAGGTTGAGCTTAGAGTCCATGCCCAATAGCATCAGGGTAGGGGATAGGTCGATCTTATGACCTAGCAGCCCCTCTTAAAATTTCATTATCTCGCCCTTTATTGGGACCAGCCGATTACAGTGAAAAAACATATGTAATATATCAGCTTGGCCAACGTTACATTTAGGGCAACTGTGATATTCCCTTACACCCCAAGCAAATAACTTGGTCGGCGTATGATAAAGGTTAAAGATCGTTTTGTAGTGCTGAGCCCGGAGATTAGAAGCCCGTAATATATTTTTATTCATGCAGAGAGCAAGATCCAGGTCGACATCGGGATTCCCCAGTTTAGTTGCCCACTTACACTCCGTCTTCTCGATATCATCCTCGATCCTCTCTACAAGGAGCTTATACACTACTTTGATCTTCTTGCACCCTCTAGGTAATACCTCGACCAGAGGGAGATCCACCGTGGGCGACGGCTTTGGTCTTAAAGCCTTAAGGGTTCGATCTATTTGACCATAGAGAAGCCAATTGTTGGCTGGAATACCAAATCTGCCCTGCAGAACATCAAACCCAAGTATCCTGTCCCCCTCCATAATATCCCCAAGGGTCTTAACCCCCAATCCCTTCCAGACGTGAAGATTCCTGTCAGCTCTCAGCTGAGGAAAAAGACTAGAGTTACTCAGATGTAAATAAAGGTTCAACTTGGCGCCATTAAAAAAATTCAGGATAGATTTCCAGACCAACCATGCCCCGAATAAGATCTTAATTCGAGCCTTTTTATAAAATCTCCGTTCCACTTCACACAGCAGCAGACCGGTTGCCTTTCCCCCCAACAGCATCTTAAAAATGGGGGGAGGGCACTGTGCCCCATGACTTTCCACCCCAGTGCCCATATCACATTGAAAGAAAATAGACATTTGAATCAGGAGGCAAGACCAGTGATACAGTCTTAAATTCGGGTGTGCCATCCCGCCCCTTTCCCTGGGTAGCATAATAAGGTTGGTGGAGCGCCTAACCTTACCGTATTGCCAGATGAATCTTATAAATAAGGACTCCAAATTTTTTCATTATTTTTTCATCAATAAATAAGGGAATAGCCCGAAACAAATACAATACTCTGGGAAACATTAGCATTTTTCATGCATTAAACCCTCTCTACCAATGAAAGATGCAGCAAATCTATTATTTTTAGTTCAGCTTCTATAGACTTGATAAGGAGGGAATAGTTTTCCTCCACGATTCTGTCCACTGACGCATTAATTTTCCCCCCTAAGTAAATGGCAGAATCCACGAATCTGGAATCAGATTTAACAATATTTTTCAAGCATATTATCTGAGTTTTAGATTCATTTAGTAAGTACCCTGAACCGGAGCCAAAGACCTTTGCCATCTGAGCCAGAATAGGAAGCACCTGCTGTGGGTTAGTAGTAATCACAGCCAAATCATTGGCATATGCCAACATTTTATTCGAATGGCCATTAAATATCACAGGGGTTATCCTAGGGCATTCTAATATTTCCTGGATGAAAGGTTCAATATACAGGGAAAAAAGAATGGGGTAGCAGGGACAACCCTGACGAGTCCTTCTCTTAATGTTAATTTTATCCGATTTCTCGCCCATTACCAGAATCTCTTGATACCAGATCAAAATACATAGCTTTAAGAGCTTTGATAATTTTTTTGCCAAAACCTCTCCCCGCCAGAATACCCCAGAGAAAGCTCCAAGCAACGAGGTCAAACGCTTTCTCTGCGTTGAGCAGGATCATGGCCATCTCCCCCCGCCCACGGCAGCTTGGGCATCAAACAATGTAATTGGTCTGCTTGTGTGGTCTGTCGTACCCCGGCCTGGGACAAACCCATGCTGCCATGGGATACAAGACCGCCAATGACCCTGTCCAAACTTTTAGCCCATATCTTAGAATATAATTTAGTGTCCGCGTTGATCAATGATATCGGGCAATAGGACCCTTGTTTTATCACTCGGTTTCCCCTTTTTATGGAAGATTATAATATTAGTTTCCTTCCAGGAATCCGGGACCACCCCTGAGTACATAACCCCATTAAACAAATCTACCAAGAGAGGAGCAATCTCGGATTCCATAGCTCTGTAAACCTCCAGGGGAATCCCATCTGGACCAGATGCCTTACCTGGGGCTGATTCCCGCAATGCAGCTATGACTTCACTTTGTGTAATATCTTTGTCAAGTTCTTCTCTGGCTGCGTCATCCAATCAGGGGCCCCTGTCAAAAAATTCCTTCCCCTGATTTCTACTGGGATCTTCAGAGTCATAGAGCCTCTGGTAAAAGTTCTCAAAAACCCTCAATATGTCCTTCACTTCAGTATACCCTTTCCCGCCCTCTTCTATACGGGGGAATATATTCTTGGCTTTTTCCTGCCTTAACCGAAGAGCTAGAGCTCTCCCAGCTTGCTCCCCTGTTTCATATCTTTTGGCCCTAGAGGATTGGAATTCACCAATCGCCTTCTGCGTTACCTCCTTCTGTAGTGCTGCCTTCAATGCCAATAATACATTTTGACTTTCATTGCTATCCCCCCTGAGGCAATATCCCTAACATGCCATTCTTCCGATCTGCCTAGGTTCCCCATTAACTTCTCCACCTTGCACCTATCCTCTCTTCTAAGCCTGGCTGAACAGCTTATAGTCTCTCCACCTAAAGCAGCTTTAAATGCCTCCCAGACCCCATTCCGGGAAGTGCTATATCTGTTTGCTGCACAAAATTCATCCACCCATTTAGTAAGATGGTCTGTGAACCTATTATCTGCTAATAATTTTCTTTCAAAGGTCCAAGTTGTCCTTTTCCGTTCCACCCTTCACAGATCATACGATATTACCAGAGGGTTGTGGTCCGAAAATAGTCTCGGGAGTTTTGTAATACCCACTCTTTTAATCTCAGAAGATGAAATAAGGACGTAATCCAATTTAGTATATCTCTGAGCGGGGTTTGAAAAATATGTAAAGCCATGGTTCTGAGGTTCTTTAGCACCCCACACATTCTGCAACCTATGTGAGCTAATAAGAGCCTGTACTGCGCTAAAAATTCTGGGTTTCCGCCCAGCGCAAAGTGCTGTATTACCCCAATCCACTGAGATATTAAAGTCTCCTGCTACTACTAGAGGGGTAGGCCAGATAACTAGCTCTGCTTCAAGATGGTCAAAGATCTCAGGGTCATCTTTATTTGAACCATAAATTGCACTAAACGTGAAGCCCAATTCCAATTCGGCTATTGCCCATCTTCCATTGCTATCCACTTTAACTTTTCTCGCCTTTCCCAAAGATGTTCGTACTAGGATAGCAACCCCCCAAATGGTTGAGGTTTGCCTTGAACATGCCACCAACTCGAAACCATTGAGGAGCGGCAAATTCTTCTTGACCCATGGGAGGTGGGTCTCTTGGAGGCAGAAATTGTCTATTCTATTATACTTCACAAGATATGCCAATCTCTGTCTTTTCTTCCAGTCATTCATACCCCCCACATTAATTGTGCAGATTCTAATTTTCGCCATTCTGCTGAGCAAAGCCACCTACAACAAGAAACTGATCCTTAATCATCCTCTTCTTAACCAATCTTATACCTTGTCTGATAATGCACCATTTCCCTTTTTTTCCAAGTTTTCCCCCCAACCCAACACTTACCCCCTCCCCCACTCTACTGACCCCACCACCCCTTGCACCCCCCGCACCCCACCCCCCCTGAACCCCCTACCCTTCCTACTCTGTGAGGCGCTCAGACCTTGTCTGTGCATGTGAGGAATCACGGTGATAGCGGTGAGGGCTTCAAAAATACCTACAAATCAATTACCACATCCAGCGTGAAGCCCTAAAATCCCAAAAAGCAAAACAAAACCAGAAACATATGAAGATCATCCGTCAGCCAAAATCACCCAGTCCAACAATCTGTCGCCACTAAACGGTAATTAGAACTTCCAATCTAACTACCTAAAGAGTCCAAATACTCCTTCGCCTTTATTTCTGAAGAGAAAAACAATGTTCTCCCGTCGTTGATGATTTTTAGCTGTGCTGGATTTATCAGGAATGCCTGCAGCTTTTTGTCCTGGAAGGGCTTGATCATTCCTCTTAATCACCAGCATCTTTCTACAGTCGAGTGACAGAAGTCAGGCCGGACAAAAAATGAGATCCCTTCACTACTTCGTCTGGCATTTGGTCTGGCTAAATCCGAAATAGCCTGTCCCAAAATGAAATTGCCGAGGAAGATCAGGACTGCCCTAGGCTTATCCCCCTCCTTAGTGTTCCTTCTGATTTTACAGGGGGTGCCGTGTACTCTCTGCACCTCTGTGGTCCAGTTCCAGCTGCTCAACTCGGGGAAAGCCTGTTCAAAGAACTTGATGATGTACACCCTAATGTCCGAGCCCTTGGCTCCCTCCGGGATTCCCAATACCCGGAAATTATTCCTACGAAGCCTGTTCTCCATTTCCTCAAGCTTCCACTGTATGTCCACCACTTGGGAATATTGTGCATTAACATTGGAGACAGCCTCGGCCACCTCCGTCTCAGTTGATACTATCCTGTCTTCGAGATTTGAGACTCTGTCCCCGGTGTTTACACAGGCCTTTGGTAACTTCCTGACCACACCCTGCATCTTCCTCATGGCTGCCTGAGATTTCCGGTTGTCCTGTCGCGTTTCCTCCCTATGAGCGATAATTTCCTGATGTAGTGTTTCTAATAGTGACATTTGGGCAAGCCAGGACTACCCTGCAAGGGCATAGCGGAGGATTGATCCCAGCTCAATTCATGCTGGGTAAGTGCCTGGCCTTTAACCGCCACTCCTGAGGCCTTTAAAGCAGTTGCCGGTTGATCCATTTCAGGGTCGCTCTCAGAGTCTAGATAGGAGCTGCACTCCTCATCCTCCTCGGACCAGCCGTCTCCATCCGAGGCCGAGAAAAAGGCTTCACTTGGAGCATTCTCTCTCCCATGCCCAGCTCCACCGACTGCCAAATCATTACTTTGAACGTCTTTCTCTACAGTGGTTCCCTGCTCCGGTGGCTCTAAATTTTCTACCACAATAGTGTCCATATCCATATGTACCAGCAATTGAGGATCAACAATATGTACCCCAGAGTCCGGAAATCCCAGAAGCCCATCCTTCTCCCCCAATAAATACAGCGGCATCTCCGGGGGTCACTCCATCGATTGGGCCCTCCACTTCCACCTCCCCCTGTAAGTCTTCTCCCTGCAGCGTGGTCTCAAGTATCGGGGGAAGGGATCTAGGGGGAGGGGCACTGCTGATATCGGTACCGCCTTGATGGACCTCTACATCTACATCCACTTCCACCTCCAGCGGAATGCCTCCTGACTCCTTCAATGTCACCTCGGCCACCTTCTCCTTATCAGTTTTGGCAAATAAATCATCAATTGATGTGGTAGCCAAGCGGGTCCGGGCAGCAATCTGCTGTTTCTTCTTAGGCTGTTCTGACCGTGGGGGTGTTTGAGCTCCGGGCGCCTCGGCCGCAGATTCCTCTCGTTGGTTCTTCTTTTTCCCCGCCGCAGTTTTAGCGGCCAGATTCACTTTGGGGGCCATAGCTTGCTTCAATGCCGCGCCTTGCTGATCCGACACACTCAATTCTTCAGGTGACCCCCCCCCTGAGAGTCTCTGCTCCGGTTTCCGCCCTCCTCTGTTGCGACAGCCTTCGACCTGACTCCGCCCTCCTGTGGGTTCACGGCGCTTCCGACCGGACGAGAGAACAACAAGCACGGCCGTCAGCTCTCGCAGCAGTTGTCTCGCTGATCCGCGGCAAGCCAGCGTCGTCAGCATACCTCCAAGGATCACCTCTTGAACGCTGTATTTTAGGCTGTGATAAGGTAACTCCTGGCTAAATCTGAATCTCCATGTGGCTCCATCCACTACTAGCCCTCATCGCTCCGCCGTTACGGCCACAGCTAAGCGCCGCCATCTTGCCTCCCCAGCTAGGGTACAAAAATGACAATGGCATAAAAATATGGGGATTCGAAGGCAACAGGAATATCTCAACTTACTAAATAGTAAAAATTGTAAGAAAAATCTTAAAAATCACCAATGCAATCCGATACTTTGTAGTGTAAAAAGGAAGAGGGCATGTCCCAAAGTTTGATGAAATCTGAGGCCTTCCACTTGGCCCTGCAGCCAAAGGAAAATAACATCTTGCATCGACGTATCAAGACAGACTGGCAGAGATACCGCCTGCTCTAAAATGGGGCATCTATCAGCATGTCCGTAAAAAGGTTGATATTATCCGCTAGATTCATCAAAGACCCGTTTTGCGAGTCTTTAATAGTGATTCATAAGGAATCGCTATTACAGACTCGCAAAACGGGATTCATGTAGGAATCGCAAAATAAATTGCGATTCCTACACATTCCTTATTTGCGATTAGCAAATTGCTAATCGCAAATAAGGAATACTCCACATTCATTCCTATGGGCCTATAGGCCCGTAGGAATGAATGGGGAGTATACCTTATTTGCGATTAGCAATTAGCTAATCGCAAATAAGATAGCGATTTCAAGGGTGCCATGGGTGTCCAAAGGACACCCTGTAGCACCCCTGAAATGCAAATTTAAACAGGTGTTGCGCACACACATGTCCAAAGGACATGTGTGTGTGTGACATGCAACAGAAAAAAATGCACTAAAGTGCTTTTTACTATTTTTTCGCTATTTACCACGAAGTCAGACTTTGTGGTAAATAGCGACCAAATATTGCGAATTCGCAATTTCCAATTGGTTAATGAATTGCAGTTAAGGAATCTCTAATAGAGAATCCTTAAATCCAATTCCTCGCAAATATGCAATTTCGCAAATAGCGAATTTTTCATTTGGGATGATGAATCCCAAATGCAAAAATTGCACTCGCAAAGGGCCAGATTCTCAGAATCTTGCCCTTTGCGAGAGCAATTTAGCTTGATGAATCTAGCTATATATATCTTATGTGACCTAGGCCTCACATGCATCAACCTATTTAGGAAGTGCAAACAATGCGAATCGCAAAATTCGTCAGTTTGCGATTCCTAAATAGGTTTTTGGGATGCATCAAGCATTTTTGGTAAAATCGCTATTTTTAGCGAATTCCAAAAATGCGATTGCTTTTAAGGAATCGCAAATTTGCGATTCCTTAAAAGCAATGCATGATTAATTTTAAAATTGCGAATTCGCAATTAGGGGGTGCAAATTACCACGAGGTTGAACCTCGTGGTAATTTGCGAAAATGTGTTAAAATGCTCAAATTTGCATTTAAATACACTGTCATGTTACAAACACACATGTGTGATTAATTTTAAAATTGCGAATTCGCAATTAGGGGGTGCAAATTACCACGAGGTTGAACCTCGTGGTAATTTGCGAAAATGTGTTAAAATGCTCAAATTTGCATTTAAATACACTGTCATGTTACAAACACACATGTGTGTTTGAAACATGCACTTCAAAATACATTTCAGGGGTGCAGGGGGGGGTCCTTTGGACCCCCCCCTGCACCCATGGAATGCATCAACATTTTGCGAATTCTAATTTGCGAATTCGCAATTCCCATTGATTGCTATGGGTCTTTTGGCCCATAGGAATCAATGGGAATTGCGAAATCGCAAATTGGAATTCGCATAATATTTGCGATTCGGTAAAAATTGCGATTTTTAACGAATCGCAAAAATTTGGCACTTTCATTCATGCATCCCGTTTTGCGATTCCTTATTTGCGATTCAGCAAAAATCGGAAATTAGGAATCGCAAAACCGGACTTTGATGCATGTGGAAGATGGTTTTCTTGAGATGACTCCTTAGGAATTTCAACGACAGTGGAAACAAATTCGTAGCTCGAGGCTACCGAAATGATTTAAGTCAGTACTTTATTAACCTTTCACCACCATGAAAAAAGTGTAGAGAGAATGCGTAAAATCCACAGTATGTGCTCATCTCTCACGTGCTATACTTATTTTTCCAATATCTATTTTCATTCCGCCTAAAAATATTAGCAGAGAATGTAGCGCTCCATTTAAAGGTGTTACCTTAACTAAGCCATTTATGGAAGTCAGCCAGTGTGTTTATATTCAGGGACAGGGCTATGTTAGTATTCTGCTGAAGATTATTCCGCCATTTACATTCCATGTCTGAATGTATTAAATCTCTCCATGTTGAAAGGTTCATTAATTCATATCAGTGTGAAATACTCCAGCAGGTTATATATCAGGACACTTTTTTAATTCCATCTCTAAAAATAACCTTGAACGGTTGTCAAAGAGTGAGAAAAATGACATTTTTGACTAAACAAGTGAAGAGGTAATTATCAGACTTTTCAAAAGGTTACCGTGACCACTATTCTGGGAAAATGGCATGTTATTTATCAAACAGTATGAACAACATACAATTTGTGCCATATGAACACTGCTGCACTTCCCTTTTGTGTGCGTGTTATTCCTTGGGTATATCATTATTTAAAGATATTCTTTGATGCCATTATTTAAGGGATATTTGTGTCTCAGGCAAAAACTATTTGATATAACTGTTTTCAGTATTTACATAGAAATTGAAATCCTTGGACAAATTGAAAAATGAAATGGCATCTGGGCATTGCTGAAACTGATGGAATGGCAGGGTACGTTTAAAAATATACCTCTCTTTCGTAATATCAGTATTACTTTCATCACCATTATTTTGGCAAAATGTCACATGTTTATTAGAAGAACCCATTAAACACATATCCCAATAATGATCCAGAACGTTTTATTGTAATCAATCTACAAGCGTCAGCAGCTCTAATAATGCCAACACAACAAACTGGGTTGATCTCGAGTGAAGGGACATGGGAATTTAATGAAAAAAACACCAATAAGGAAGATGAAATGTGTCAAGAGTGTTTTAGGTAACTTGAGACAGTTTTGGAATAAGTATGGTATATAGACTTAGAACTGGTTGTACTTACATTTAAGATGTACAGAGAGGCCCTTGGAATCTGGGAATCCAAAACACAAATGAATGAATGAATGAATCCATAGTAGAGAATCTGAGACAGTTTGGCAGAAGTATGGTATAAAGATTTAAAACAGTACATACATCCCTTTAAGATTTACAGAGATGCCCTGGGAACCTGAAACACAAATTAACGAATGAGCGAATGTTTGATTGAATTAATGAATGAATAAATGAATCCATAGTAGAGAAACTGAGACAGTTTGGGAGAAGTATGGTATTACGATTTTAAACAGCATATACATCCCTTTAAGATTTACAGAGATGCTCTGGGAACCTGAAACACAAATTAACAAATGAGCGAATTATTGATTGAATCAATGAATGGATAAATGAATGACATTTTTATAGAGTGAAAACGGTTAGTCACACAGGGTATTCCTTCACAAATGGAATTATGGTAGGGCCAGGAATGTTGAAACCAGGAAGTGAATGATACAAGGGGGGATGGTAAAAGATTGAGGTCTCTCCAAGACTGTGAAAATAAAAAGGTTTTAAGGGATTTCTGAAGAACGACGACTGCCACTCATGCAGAGAATTCTAAATGTGTGCTGCTAAGAATGAGAAGGTGCGATCTCTGAAAAAATGGCAGACTGAGAACAGTTCTTCCACATGCTCAAAGTTATCATGAGGGCTACAGTGTTTGGGTTTTGTCTTGCAGAAAGAAAAGGGGGTACTTGTAGAAAAAACAGTGAACTTGGCACATTGATTTTAAAATTATGTGGGCTGAAATAGGTCGCCAATGTAATGGATTCATATTTGGTGAATTGTGTATTTTGGAAGCTTAAAAGTTAAACATGGCACCTCTCCCACACGTCGCTGGACGACATGACTTCAACATCATCTCCTACGCCAACGACACCCAGCTGATCCTCTCCCTCACCAAAGACCCCCTCACCGCCAAAACGAACCTCCACAAAGGAATGAAGGCCGTCGCCGACTGGATGAGAAACAGCTGACTGAAGCTGAACTCGGACAGGATGGAGGTCCTCATTCTCGGATCCACCCCCTTGGCCTGGGACGACTCCTGGTGGCCCACTGCACTAGGAGGACCCCCTACACCCACCGACGATGCTCGCAATCTAGTGGTCATCCTCGACTCCACCCTCTCCATGACTAAGCAGGTCAACGCCGTCTCCTCCTCCTGCTTCAACACCCTCCGCTTGCTTCGCAGGATCTTCAAGTGGATCCCCACAGAAACGAGAAGGACGGTCACCCAAGCCATCGTCAGCAGCAGACTGGACTACGGAAACGCCCTCTACGCTGGAGCCCCTGCCAAACTCCTAAAACGGCTCCAACGCATCCAGAACACCTCTGCACGCCTGATCCTCGACATCCCTCGCCGCAGCCATATCACACCCCACCTGAGAGACCTGCACTGGCTCCCCATCAACAAGAGGATAACCTTAAAACTCCTCACCCACGCACACAAGGCACTCCACAACACCGGGCCAGCGTACCTCAACAATCGTCTCAGCCTCTACACCCCCCAGCCACCAGCTCCGCCCTGCAGACCTCGCCCATGCCACCGTCCCTCGCATCCGAAGAGTGACCACCGGTGGCAGACCAATCTCCCACCTCGCCGCCAAGATATGGAACACCCTCCCCCTCCACCTGCAGCAGACCAAAGACCTCCTAACCTTCAGGAGACTTCTCAAGACCTGACTCTTTGAACAGTAACAGCGCCCCCCCCTCCTCCCAGCGCCTTGAGACCCTCACGGGTATGTAGTGCGCTCTATAAATGTTATGATTGATTGATTGATTGATTGATTGATTGATTGATTGTGAGATAGCCATCCTTTTTGCCCTGATCACCCTCATTTTTTGACTAACACCGGTGGTTACAGACTCTATTTGTGCCCTGGGCTCTGCTAACCAGACCCTGGGACAGTGCTCCTTATAAAAGGTATATGGTAATTAGGTGCATTTAAAATTGTCATGACAAACTACCTGCAAGTCCCTAGTATATAGTAGTACAGCACTGTGTTCCCTGCTGTGATTTTAAAGGCAGCCCTGCTTTGCAGGCTTCTTTTGAAAGTAAAGTATATGCAAATTAAACTTTGGAATTAAAGGTACTTCCAAAGTCTTAAACTACCTTATGTTTACATATGTAACCCTAAAGGTCTCCTCTAGGTGCCCCGGGGTAGTGTGAGTTGAAACTATAAGCAGGGACATTATAAAAGATGTTTTATATGCCCTGGTGAGGCAAAAGTTAGCAATTTAGTTTTTTCCCGTTGTAGCACATTGGTTCCATAGACTCCATAGGCTTACATGGGAATATTATAATAAAGTATAACTTTTGACAGGAGTGAGCTGAAAACAGTGGCGGCTCATTCATAGGGGTGTTTGGGCACCACCTCACTGCTTTCTCTCAGTGCGAGAAGGCAGGAACATAAATGGTAATAACTACCATTTTGTTTCTGCTTCTCCCACTGTGTGAAAGCAGAAGTGCCTGGTTGGGGTGGGCAGTCCTGCTCAAAGGCAAGGGGAAATAGCTTGCCCACTGTTGTGCGTACTGACTGTTTAGTCTGCCCTGGGCCGACCAAACAGTCAGCACGCACAACAGTGGGCAAGCCACCCCTCCCGCCCTCGAGCAGGACTGCCCACTCTCCCTTTTTCTCTATGTAGGCTGCATCTATAAAGAAAATGGCCCGGGTGTTGCACGCTCCGATGCGCCTCACCAATCACAACGCTGCCATTGCAGCATTGTGATTGGTGGAGGTTAGGGAGGGAGGCTGCCTTTCCGGATGACAAGAACGAGTGCTGCAGCCGGTCGGAATTGGAAAACGCAGGAGTCGGGACCCATCCAGAAGCTGGCGCGGGACGGTAAGTTTTTTTTTTTTCATGAAACCAATCCCGCCTCCCCCCCTCCCCAGCTTGATACAGCGATGTGCAGATGAATAAAGTTATCTCGAGGGCTGAATAGGACGGGAGCAACTTGAAATGTGAAAAGGGGGTCTTTCTTTCTTTTTTGTTTTGCAGAACTTGAAGGTCAACGTCCAGCAGCTGTGCAAGGCAAAGTGGACAAGCAAACGCTGGACTGGCTTAAATAAAGATAACTAGAGATGCCCCGAAGGAATGTTTCTTTTTTCCCGCCCCTCTCGGGCGCACATACTCACGCTCACTAAGACAGCTTTAAGCAGACCCTCCAGGATATCGCGATTTCGCGATTTGCCGCGAAATCAGCACTTTTTAAAAAATGCCGCAATTTTTACAAAAATGCCCGCGAAATCGGCATTTTTTGTAGAAATCGCTGCATTTTTCGCTATATCCTGGGGGGTCTGCTTTATGTGGCTATCGCCTGTGAATTGGGCTAGCAGCCAAGATACTCAGCAGCATTGGAGAGGCACAGCGGGGTGGCAACCCTCACACCTCCAGCCCTTGATGACCTGTTAAGAGGTGCTTCGAAGGTGACTGAGAGGAGGGGGTGGGGCAGCCCTGACACCTCCAGCCCTTGCTGACCTGTTAAGAGGCGCTGCGAAGGTGATTGAGAGGGAGGGGCTGCAGGCTCAGGAGCAGCGACATCTATTCACATGCAAACAGCCCTGAATGCATCATGTCTCTGCTATTTGGAGGGGGCTCGCACATTCCATTTCTACCCAGGGCCCCAAACATCCGAGACTCGGCCAGATTACACCCCTGATTACACCGAGGCAGCACGTGGTTCTCTTCACAGAGTGTAATTACTGTCACTAAATTGCAAGCAAACCTTGGTTCTTCAACATGCAGTCTATAATGTAAGAAAATAAAGAAATGGCACAATCGCACCCACACTGATTAACAAAGTGTGGTGGACAATCAGTTCTCCTAGAGTATCTCCTGTAAGTACTGTACATCACAGTGGGGGATGGCATTTTGGACAGAGAGCCTGTCTTCTCGTTGTCTTGTGCAGGAGGGGGCGAGGAGCCCAAGATGATACTAGAATACTGCATGCCCACCGTGGTCGATCCTGTTCCCTCTCCTGTGATGGCTCCTGCCCTCCTCTCAGTGATGGCTCCTGTCCCCCCATGTGGTGGCTCCAGTCCATCCCCCGCCTGTGATGGCTCCTGTCCCCCCATGTTGTGGCTCCAGTCCACCTACACCTGTGATGGCTCTTGTCCCCCCCCTGTGGTGGATCCTGTCTCCGCCCTGGGTGGCTTCTGTCCCAGTCCTGGAACGGCCCCTGCAGCGAGGGTGAAGTTCTTGATGGGCCTCTTCTCAAAAGGGCTCAGCTCAAGATTAATATGGAAAGGTCGGTGAGTAAGTAAGTGAAGGGATGGGTGAATGGCTGGATGAATTAGTGAAAGGGTGAATGGATGAATGAAAGATTGAATAAATGGATAATGAGAGAGGATGGATGGATTGATGAGAGGGAACCGATGGAGAGAAAATGTAAATAGCTGGATGTATGGGTGGAAGGGTAGCTGGATGATGGATGAGGGGAAAGATGGATGAGGGGAAGGATGATGGATGAGGAGAAGGATGGATGGATGGAGGGGAAGGATGGATGGATGAGGGGAAGGATGGATGGATGATGAGGGGATGGATGGATGGTTGATGAGGGGGTGGGTGAAAGGATGGATGATGAGGGGAAGGGTGGATGGATGGATGAAGAGGGGAAGGGTGGATGGATGGATGATGAGGGGGTGGGTGAAAGGATGGATGGATGATGAGGGAATGGATGGATGATGAGGGGGTGGGTGAAAGGATGGATGGATCGATGAATGATGAGGGGATGGATGGATGGATGATGAGGGGAAGGATGGATGGATGAAGAGTGGGTGGGTAGAAGGATGGATGGATGATGAGGGAAAAGGATGGATGGATGATGAGGGAAAAGGATGGATGGTTGATAAGGGGAAGGAAGGATGATGAGGGGAAGGACAGATGGATGGATGGATGATGGATGGATGATGGGTGGGTGAAAGGATGGATGGAAGGAAGGATGGCTAAGTAAAAGGGTCGATGGAGAGAGAAAGGGAGGATGGATGGATGACTAAAATAGTGGATGGGTGGAAGGATTAGTAAGTGAAAGGATGGCTGGATTGGTGAAAGGGTAAATGGCTGAATGGATGAGTGAATGGATGGATGGGATGAGGAGTGGATGGATAAGTGTACAGATGGATAGGGTAAAAGGGTGGATGGATAATGGAGATGAGTGAAAGGATGGATGAGGGGATGGATGAAGGGATGGATGAGTGAAATGATAGATGGAAGGATACATGATGGATAGGTTTGCAAACGGTTGAATATGTTTGGAAATGGCTGGGCTTACTTATATACTATTGCGCGACCTCTGATGTGTTAAAACGTACCTATTGTCCTGAAGTTTTGTCCTGAATTTTGACCTCCTGTCCTGAATTTGTGTCCTGCATTTTGACCCTTTGTCCTGAATTTGTACACTCACCATCCTGAATTTGCACCAATGCCAGTTGGTCACCCTATTCGCGGGCTTGGAGACAGAGCGCCGTGCAGAGATGTCTGTCCCTCAAGATAAACAGACAGAACCACTCAGCCGAGAGAGCTGAGGCGCACACGGGACGGGGTATCTGCAGAGGCGCGCTGGACAAGGGATGAAGTCAGAGGGTTGAGCTCACCTATTGCAGACCATTTCCCCCTGGGAGTGAGCCATGGGAAAAATCCTAGAGGCGAGAAATTTAACACGGGCGTCAAGTGGCCCCATGTCATGGGTGTCAACTTCAATCAGTCCCCGCTTTTAAATCGGAGACGATTTGCAGGCTGACATTTTGCAACAAAACTACAAGTACCAACATGCAGTTCGCTACTGTTTAACAAGTGACCACTTGGCGGTTTTGACTGCTCTTTCTCTAGTGTTTAGATCTGTCGAACGGGCATCCGGTGGGATATCAGGTTGTGTTCAAAATACACTGTAAAGGGGCGATAGGTATAGCCATCATTAGTGCAGCAGGTACAGTGGCACCAAGCTCTAAGGCTATTGCAAGACACAAACTGACCTGTAATGGTACGCCTCTTCTGGTGTAGGGCTTTGCAACGTGACGCATCTGGGAGATGCGTCACGTTGTAAATACCCCGCACCATGGTGCATCTTTTGCGCCGCCGCTGCGTCACAAAAGTGACGCAACGGCGGCGTAAAAGCAGCGCAAGGGGCTTGTAAATCTGCCCCAAAGTGTCTACATTGTAAAGAAACCAAATATACATAGCTTCATGTTGTTAAATAACTAAAAAAACTAAGATATCTGTGTTTGTTGTAGGAAAAATGGCCACATAAAATGCCGCAAAATTGCCGCTAAATTTCCATATTTGTGCCGCTAAATTTCCATTTTTGTGCCACTAAATTTGCTAATCCATGCCGCTATATCCTGGGGGGGTCTGTTTAAGTAGCCATTATACGAGCACCTTTCCATAGGCAAAGCGCAGTGTGTTTTCCTTTGCCTCGCCTTACATAGTGATGAACATAGGATGATCATGCCATTCCCTAAAACAGCAGCTTTAAAGGGACAGATGAAATAGGCAGCCAAAGGTAGGAACAAATACGAATTCTAATGACTGCAGTTTATTTTAACGGTTGATTGGTGCAGATCTGTTTTTTTATGCCGTTCGGTCTTTCCCTCCCCCTATTTCAACAATTTGCAAAGAAGAAAAAAACAATCTAATTATGCTGCACAGTGCTGCTGCCTCGCTTAACGCGATACCTTTTACCAAATGCAGAAAGAAGATGAAAAGGAAACATTTAAATGGAATCAGCACACATTGCAAAAAAATTATTATTCAACAGTTCTCCTTTACCGCGTTTTATTATCATCGTGCATACCGGGTACTGGGTGGGGAAGCCTCACTCTCTTTCTCTGAAACTGTCGGTGGACTTTTAAAAATGTAAATACCGGCCTGCGAGCATCCACCGAGATGTATGGCGGCGCTGTAAAGTATGTGTTTAACTAACAAGCGTTTTCTGTGCACCGGGGTTTGTAACAGAGATATGTTGCCCGGTGCTTTTAAGGCAGTAAGGTGCGCGTGCTGGCGGTGGCTAATGGTGTCAGCCCTGCCTCCAGTCCATTTCATAGCCACACTTTGTAAATGACTCTTACCATGTGTGCATTGTGGAAGGGCCGCCTGAGGGGTACCCGGCATTGCAGAGCGACACCACAAGTGTAGACGGTCAGGGCATGTGTGTACATGGGGCATGCTTTATAGGGCTTCGGGAATGGGAGAGTGTGAAAGGATCTATGCAGATGGAAGACTTAATGATAGAGTCTGTGGGGATCGGACAAAAGCAGTGATGATGACTGTGGTGACACAGTGATGCGTGGAAGACGGAGCAATAGAGACTTTAAGTACGGAGAGAGAGAAAGGGTATGTGAGGAAGAGGAGTGGAAGGGACTGTGAGGCTGGTAAAGGTTGTGACACGAGGATGGGAGAGAGCAGGGAGAGCTGTGGGGATTTGAGAGTAGGTTAGTAAAAGGGGGTGAACTTGAGGAATAGATTTAGATGACCAGAAGTCTCTTAAAGCCTGGCTTATCAAAGCAAATGAGCAACCCAAAATATTAAACAAAAACACAGCAGCAGTAGAGCATGTCTGCTGTCATTGGTGTAACTGGTGCAGTGGCACCAGGGTTCATGAGTATGAGAGGTTTCATTTTACGCCCTACTAGTTTCAAAGTTCACCATCCTCCACTGGCTGAAAAACTACTTTAAAGTATTAAAATGAGAGAATAAATCCAACAACTTGCCAAGGTTATATTTATTATAACTATCAAAGAAAAAAAGTTAGTTATAGAGCATGCTTTCCTGATTAACCAAATTCCAGCCTTCCAGCAGCACCTCCTAATTGGTCAGCCTTTGACAGGCTGAGCCAAGCTGCTCTGATAAGGTATGAAGTGGCCTACATAGAGACAAAGGACATCTGGTCTGAGGAGCTCTACAGCTGCAGAGCAAAAGTCTAGATGGGGTGGAGGAGCCATACTGGTCTTCAAAGAGGGAATGACCGTTAGAGCAGGAAATGGGATGTTTTTGCAGTCCTGGATGCGTAAGCAAAACAAACAAAAGGGTCGCAGAGTGGTAGATGCATCAGTTCCGTGCTTTGAGGGAGACGATGCGGCGTGCCTCAATGTTTGCGCATCGTAAGAGATGCATCTTGATCCTTACTGGAGCGGAGGAGATGCATAGATTCTCGTCCTGTGGCCCGGTTGCGATGCGCAATATGGCGTCTCGATGAGATGCGACAATCCGGTGCGATGCGATAAGATGGCTCCCTTGATGCGATGACGTGAAGATGACTGCACACAGGTTCTGCAATGGCAGGCCTGAGACACACTTTACAAGCTGCTTCTGTGGGTGGTACAACCTTTGCTTCAAGCCCACCAGCAGCATTTGATTTACAAGCCCTGGGCACACATGGTGCAATGTACCAGAGTCTGACAAGTAAATCAAATAACCCAATCATAGAGTCACTAATCAATACATCAATTTAACATAGGGAGCACATGCAATGTGGTACTGAATAGTAGTGGCACAGTGCCCAAAGCATCTAACCAGCAAAACATATCAAAAACAGAGGAGGCAATCAGCAAAAAATGGAAGCAAGACTCACGCCAATGATACCAGGTCTAAGATGTGTCCTCTTCCGCTGAAATGTGGGGAGAACTGCCCTTCCCCTTTAAAGTTGTCTTATCAAAGGCAGAAAAATCTGGACAGACCATCAGCATTGGCGTGTTCTGTACCAGGGCAGTGTTACACCGTAAAGTCCATCCCCTGTAGGGAAATGGACCACCTCAACAACTTTGGGTTCTCACCCCTCATCTGTATTAACCATCTGAGGGGCCTGTGGTCTGTCTTAACCCGGAAGTGAGTCCCAAACAAGTATGGTCTCAACTTTTTCAGTGCCGAAACCACAGCAAATGCCTCACGCTCAATTGCACTCCACCTCTGTTCCCACAGAAGTAACCTCCTACTGATGAAGGAAACAGGTTGGTCTAGGCCCTCTTCATTAATCTGTGATGGAACAGCTCCCAAACCATGCTCTGAAGCGTCCATTTGAACAATGAATTCCTTTGAGAAGTGAGGCGCCTGAAGCACGGTTGCTGTGCACATGGCACTTTTCAGGGAGTAAAAAGACTTCTGACAGGTGTCAGTCCGGTTCACTTTCTTGGGCTGCTTCCTGAAAGTCAACTCATACAAGGGTGCAACAATGTCGCCATACCCCTTGAAAAACCTCCTGTAATACTCTGTGAGTCCTAAAAAGGCTCTCACCTGTGTCTGAGGTTTTGGGGGTTCCTATGCCAAGATGGTTTCAATCTTTGGTTGCAGGGGCGCCACCTGCCCGCTCCCTACCTGGTGCCCCAAGTACACCACAGAACCCTGCCCGATCGGACACTTACTCGCCTTGATCATGAGGCCTGCCTTATGCAGTGCCATCAACACTTCCTAGAGGTGGTGCAGATGTTCTTCCCAACTGGCGCTGAACACTGCAATGTCATCCAGGTAGGCTGCACTGAAAACCTCCAGTCCAGCCAACACCAACCTCTGAAAGGTGACAGAGGTATTTTTCATCCCAAAGGGCATAACCCGGAATTTGTAGTGCCCATCTGGTGTGGAGAATGCTGACCTCTCTTTGGCCCTATCAGTCAAGGCGATCTGCCAGTACTGAACGTCGAATCATACTAGCTGAAGTACTGTGCAACCCCTAACCGATCAATGAGCTCATCAGCTCTGGGGATGGGGTGTGCGTAAGTCCTGTTTACTGAATTGAGTCCTCAGTTGTCCACACAGAACCGGAGTTCAGGTGTTGCAAAAGGCGCGGCAGCCTTTGGGACCAAAACCACTGGGTGGGCCCAAGGACTGTTAGAGGACTCAATCACTCCTAAGGCAAACATCTTGGATTCTTTCTCCTTGATGTAAGCGCTGACCTTGTCAGTCACTCTGTAAGCCTAGTGCTTCAGAGGAGGACGTTCCCCAGTGTCCACATCATGGACGCACCACTCTGTGATACAAGGAATCAAGGAATGAAATCAGAGAATTGTCCCAACAGTTGGCGACAATCTAGCTGCTGATCAAGGGTTAGTGTGGCAGAGAGGCTAACATCAGCCACCGACTCATCTTGCTCTGTTGCAGACAGGAGGTCTGGAAGAGGCTCAGTCTCCTTGTTCATTCCATCATCTGTTGCTAGGAGCATGCCCACTTCGGACCTTTCTAATTGGGGCTTCAGGCGGTTAACATGCAGGACCCGCAAAGTGTTCCTTGGAGACCGCAAGTTCACCAGATAAGTGACATCACTCTTGCGCTCCATCACCTCAAATGGTCTGGTCCACCTGTCTTGGAGTGCACAAGGCTTTACAGGGGCCATGGCACAAACTTTCAGTCCAGGCTGAAGCTCAAACAGAGTGGCATTCTGATCGTACCACCGCTTCATGTCCTCCTGGCTGGCTTCCAGATTTGCCTGAGCGAGTTGTCTGAATCGCTGAGTCTGGTTCCTGAAGGCCAGCTTGTAACTGAATACATCCTTTGGGGGCTTCCTGGGAGATTGCTTCCAGCCTTCCTTGACCAGACTCAAGGGTCCTCCTACCGGGTGTCCATACAACAGTTCAAAGGGCTGAACCCTAGTGACTTTTGTGGCACCTCACGGTAAGTAAAAAGATAGCATGGCAAGAGGACGTCCCACTTACGCCTCATAGGTCCTCAAGACCCATAATCATGCCCTTAAGGGTCCGGTTGAATCTCTCAACCAGCCCATTAAATTGTGGGTGGTAAGGAGTGGTGAACCTATAGGTAACACCACACTCCTTCCAAAGAGACTTCATATAACTGGAAATGAAGTTTGTACCTCGGTCAGACACCACCTCCCTGGGGAACCCCACACAGGAGAAAATCCCCATCAGTGCACGTCCCACCACGGGGGCCGTCACTGTCCTGAGCGGGATGGCTTCTGGGTTCCAGGTAACATGGTCCATAAAGACCAGGATAAACCTGTTGCCCATGGCTGTCTTGTTGTCCAGTGGCACCACAATGTCAATGCCCACTCATTCAAAGGGGGTACTGACTACAGGGAAAGGTTAGAGAGGAGCCTTGTCCTTCCTTCTACTATTCCCACTTGCCTGGCAAGTTTGACAAGCCCTACAATGAATATCTGAACTCTTCCGCATCTGGGGCTAATAAAAGTGGGTGACAAGCCTTTCAAATGTCTTGTTCTGCCCCAGATGTCCAGCTAAAGGCACATCATGAGCCAACCCCAGTAGGAAGGCTCTGAAGTGTTGGGGTACCACCAGCACATGGGCTGACCCAGGCACAGCAACCTTAGGGTCACTATACAGGAGGTTGTTCTCCCAGTAGATCCAATGTGATCCAGACTGATCACCTGTTGCCTGGTTTGTTGCATGTTGCCGCAAATCCAGAAGAGAAGGGCCGTTCTTCTATTCTGTACAAAATTTCTCCCTAGAGGGTCCTCCTTCTTGCCGCCAATGGGCCAGCTCAGGTAGGTCCCCCAGTGCATCAATTTGCTCCCCTCAAGGGTCCAGGGCATCCCCCTTAAGGTCAACCTCGTCCTGGACCGTGGGAACAATGGGGGCTGGTTTCCCGCACCCCTTACCTCTTCTCCTTAAGGCAGGTTCCTGGACCATACTTTCAGGCTCCAGAATCTCTTGAACACCCCTACTGGCTGCCATAGACCGAGTGGTCACACACGCCCACTCAGGCAGAACCAACATCTCCAAATGAGCCGCCTTCTCCACCTTACCCCAAGGGGTGTTCTCTAAATCATTGCCCAACAAACAATCCACAGGCATGGCTGGCCTCACAGCTACTTGAAGACTACCAGAAACCCCCCACTCAAAGGGAACTTGGGCCACCTCACATTGTTTGCTGCAACTACAGGGAAGAATGCATGAGGGAGAACCTGCACTTTGGACACCAACCAGCAACTGACAGCTGTCACACTAGCCCCGGTGTCCCTCAGAGCCTCCCCTCTATGGACATTGATGGTCAGCCACTGCCTGCACTTTTTAGTGTTATCAGGCAGCTGAGTTTTAGGGATCATTTCACAGTCTCCTAATGAGACAAGGGACATTTCTGCGGGACCCCATCTACCTTGGGTACCCATCTCCTCCACACCCAGGGCTACACTGGCCATCTGATGGGGTGTTGCTTGGGGTGGCACATACGGACAGTGTTGGGGACACTGGGGATCATACCAATGTGCAGGTAGAGGGCCAACTGTGAACAGGTTTACCTGTCTGGGGCTCTGACTTCTTCTCAGGGGTGGCTGGGAACCCTTACCTTGGTTCCCTTGGAAATTAATTTGAGAACCTTTTTGGAACTCCCTCTGTTTACCCTTGTCCCCCCACTCTTCTGCTGAGGACCCTGCCCACCTTTGGCGGAGTCTCTCACATGATCCTTGTGGACCATGGTACTGACCCAGCGGTCAGCCTCCTCAGCAAGCTTCCTAGGGTTAGTCAACTTGCTATCAATAAGGTGCTGGCCTAGCTCTGGGAAACAGTTAGCAGAGAGGTGGTCCTTTGCAATCAAATCATAGAGCGCTTAAAAAGTATCCACTTTGCTACCTTTCACCCAACCATCCATAGCTCTGCAAAAGAAAGACACGCATTCCACCCTAGTAGTTAGCTCCAGCTTCTTACACTTTCTGAACCTCTGGCTATAGAGTTCTGGTGTCAAACCATACCTTGTCATCAGGGCTTCCTTCATGTGGGCATAAGACATCCTCTTCTCACTGGGTAGGTCTAGCAAAGTATCCCTCCTCTCACTCAAAAAGCGGCCCTACAACCCCACTCGCCAATCCTTCTCAGGGACCCGGTGGGACAACATTGCTATCTTTTAGGCTGCAAACCACTGCCTAATATCTTCATGCGTATGGAAATCTTTGATGACATCCATGGGGATATATATCCTGCCTTCTGGTGTCGTAAATATTTAATTTACCGTCTTAATTTCTATGCAGGTAAGTACTTAATCTATAATAACTCAATCGGAAAGAAAGAAACAGAGTCCGTGGTGTTAGAGTTCTTAGGGGTTTTAGTCCTTAAAAAGGAATCGTTCCGGAACTGGATATCAGGTTTCCTGCAACCACAAAGGGTTCAGGAAGGGATAGAGCCATATTTTATTGACAATACATAGCTTATATACTTAATTTACACCATAGAAACCAATATAGGAGGCGTAACAGCTGAGAGAAGACAAGATAACAGCATCCACGTGTTACTAGTACGTAATCAGAAGGCGTGGACTAGGCGTGAACTAGAGGTGTGCGCTAGAAACGTCACAGGTAGGTGTCATATGCGGGTGGCACTAAACAGAAATGTTGCAATGTCAGCAGAAATCGGAGGCTTGGATGCGCGCGCAGCTGCATGACGTGTGATTGACGTGAAACTGGAGGGTGCAGGGGGCTTGACATTTACACTGACGGAAAAAGACAGAAGTCTGGCATGTCAGATCAGCTTGTACTTCTATCATATCTGATATCTGATGTTTGGGAACCATATTATCTGAACGGAAAAGGTCTCTGGGGCAGAAGCTATTCTATACTGACTGTGAGTGCGTGTATAAGCGCCTAAGTGTCTGCATGAGAAGCGTGGGGGCATGGGCCTTCCATGGGAGCATGGTAACAGAGGCTATTTATTACTTGCACGGAGACAGGCCGGCCCTTCGGCTCTGCAGCTGGGGGATGTTTACTTAAACTAGTAGGCAGGAATGTATTTTCGAGGAGCGGAACAGATAATTTGAAGGTTGTAGTCAGTCTAAGCATGAGCGAATTTTGCGGATCTCGCGTTCGCGAATTTTGCGGATTTGCGAATTCGCAATCCGCAAAATCCGCGAATTCCCGCGAATTTGCGGATTTTTTTTTTTGTGTTCGCCCGTGTTTCTGCCAGTTCGCGAGGGTTTTGTACACTTTCGCAAATTGCGAACTTACCTGTCGGGTCGCAAGTTTCGCGAACTTGTTGTTTCTACGTGTCCAGCCTGTTTGGGACACTCTTCTTCATCACTGCCACTCTCTGTCACCACTGCCACTCTCTGACTACTCATGCCACCCTCTGGCCCACCCATGCTACCCTCTGTTTCATCACCACACCCTCTGGTTGTCCAGTGTACATTATTTTCGGCAAAGCAAAGCACACCTTCCCTGCCTCAAGTGACCTGAATTAATTTGGGGCTGATTAATGTGTCACAGAATATTTTTTTAGCTGGCACCTGCTTCCTTAGTGCGCCCTGATTAGTGATCTTTTGCACTTGCTAAGTGCTTTCATTGTTGCTAAATTAGTTACAACACCTGCCCTGCCCCAACTGACAATAATGACTTAGGGGCTGATTAATGGATTTTAACTTCCAGCCTGGCTCCTGCTTGTCTCCCTTAGCTGTAATTCAGGACCTTTGTGGCATATGTGTAACTATTCTGAGGTTCAGAGCAGGGTCACATAATAGTTTCAACTGGCAACTGAACTCTGGAGGGGCCCCTCAGGAAGCACTACAGGAAATGGCTACTAATGATGAGCCTGAACTTTTGAACCTGGTAAGTAGTTACTTTCAGTTTTGCTAAAATCGTATTTCTGCAATTTTGCACTTATTCGCGGGGCGCGAACTCACGCGAACTCACGCGAACAGTGCGAGCAGTGCGAGCAAAATCCGCTGCTCGCGGATTTGCGGATTTTGCGGGAGATTCGCAAATCTCGCGGATTGCGGATTTCCCGAAAATCCGCAAAATCCGCAAGCAGAATGGATTTTCCGCCCATGCCTAAGTCAGTCTTGGCTAAAATTTATATTTCCTCATTCCCTCCTTGTTCCCTACGGACCCTTCATGATATATCGATCCTCATGAATCGATCAGTTTGTTCTTGTAACATCATTTGCTCTTCTTTCTTTCTTTCACGTCTTGAAAGAAAACTGGAATGTTCAATGCATGATGTGGCACACAGTCCACAAATCGCTGGCCCACACTGTAAGCACAGGCAGCAACTGAATACTAGGACTAGGCCAATGCCTAGGAAGGATAGGATCTTCCATCCCCAAGCGGTTAACGTTGTCCAGAACCAACCGGACCAAGTCCAGGTGCCTGGATTCTGATGTATCAGATTAGCAATTTTATGAAGACGTGTAATAGCTTTGTATACAGATGGCGCGTTTTCTGGAATGAAAACACAGCAACTTGACCCAATGACCTTACAGGCTCCACCTCTATCTGCCAAGATGATGTCAATAACAAGACGATTCTGAAGGACAACAACCCGCATGGCGGACTGCTCTTCGGTTAGGTTACCTAGGGCGGAGGCAGTTTCATTCACTACTGCTTCAAGTGTTCTAGTTAATCTGCGTATTAGTTTACTATTTTGGACGGTGCCTAAAAAGAAAAAGAATCCTTTATTAAAATCGGTGTATTGTTCTCATGCCGTTTCTGTGTAGTCGACAAGCGGGAGATCTCTTCTGAGTCTATTCTTTACTAGATTTGTATTTCTGTGATAATCAGGAGGAGCTAGAAAAACAGGTGGCAGAAGGAATGCAATATAACAGGTACCATCCCAATCTGGAGGTAAGCGTATGTATGCGGTATGACCACAAACAAAATAGGAATGACGGATAGCTTTAAAGGACGATTTACCATGATCACTGAATTCGACCACAGTAGTACATTTACTATGACCTATGTGTACTGAACCTCTCTTCCTGACACATAATTCACCAGTGACTGGTAATACTGACATAACGGGCAGAACTGGTGCAGCTTCGGATTCAACAGTAAGAATCATAAGGTTAATTGTGTAATTACTTAATCCATATACTTCATTTTCTAGATCAGTTCCTATTCTAGTGGGGAGTCCCTCCTTATCAGGGTAACAGACGTCGAGCAGAACTAAGTTCAAGTTTCCCCAAACCCAGCTCCCTTCGAAAACAGCAATATCAGGATCTAAGGAAATAATTATTTTAAACCATGCACCACAGGAGCCGTTGTGAGTGAACGGGTACGAAAAGAGGGGCAGAGCTCCCTTGTAATTCTGGTAGGGAGGGAGTCGGCCACATATCCAGCAATTCGTAGCATTATTAGTCTGATGGGAATGATGTAGCATACTAATGAATGTGTTGTTGCGCAGCGCAAGTCTATAAGAAAGTTCATGTGGAGGTAACTCGCTAAAAGAATGTTCAGCAGAAACATTGTAAGCAGATTGTTCACGCTTGAAAATAGGGTAATAGATAGGAAGTAGTATACTTGCAACAATAATCAGAAGACTTCGAAAAAACATGATTAACAATGTCACTATACAGTGACTACGCAGTGATTTGCAATATGTACGTTTCTTGAATTGTCTCTCTCTCTCTCTATCTCGATCTAGGGGATACATGTCAGAAACTATTTAACCGATTCACCTAGGGGAGGACTTAAACAATTAAACTGTCTGACTTGCTAGATCGGAGCTTTGATCTATACTCCTCTTGGGGAGTTTTCTCTCGTTCGGAAACTTTAAAGTCACTAGGCTCGATACAGTCTTTGGAAGGGGTGGACGAGTCTGGGTCTGGTTTCAGTTCATTGCATAGTTTAATATGGCTCGTGTGGATCCACCCCTTTCTGCCCTCCACTTTCACTGCTGTCCTCGTAGTAAGAAGGACGGTCTTCGGCGCTTTCCAGCGGGGCTCCAGCGGACTTTTCCTGTCAAAGTTCCTAATTAAAACCAGGTCGCCAGGACGGACATCATGTGGCTTTACATCAGTGTTGTCAGGGAAGGCTGCGGCAACCTGTGAACGACATGATTGGAGTGCAGACATCAAGGAGGCAAGGTAATCTGTCAACATATTGCAATCAACATCAGTAATTTTCTTAGGAATGGGCGTCCCCCACATATTCGGTGGTCTACCAAAGACCACTTCGTACGGGGATAGTCCTGATCTCGAGTGGGCAACCATTCTCATATAGAACAGTGCAACTGGCAGGGCGACTATCCAGTCGACCCCTTTCTCTTGACATATTTTACCAAGGCGGGTCTTTAATGTCTGGTTATGCCTCTCTACAAGGCCTGCGGCTTCGGGATGTCGGACACAATGGAATTTCCACTGATATCCTAGCAACAAGGAAACTTGTTTCATTAATTCGGATGAGAATGGCTGTCCGTTATCTGAGTACACGACACGAGGCATGCCGTACCGTGGGAAGAATTCACGAACCAGCTGCCTGGCAGTGGTCGGAGCAGTGTAATCTGGGACTGGATATGCTTCGGTCCAACGGGAAAGTGCACAAACAATTACGAGGACATATTTGAATCCTCGACAACGGTTCATCTGGATATAATCCATCTGGAGGACTTCAAAAGGGTGATCGGGAGGATGGAATCCACCTTGCTCTACAGGGACACTTTTACCTGGATTGAACTGACAACAGATCATGCAAGTACGCACTTTCTGTTTTGCTGCTGCTCGTAAGTGTTTATTGCTCCAAAGATTTTGTAAACTGTCTAACATCGCTTTCTCTCCTAGATGTGCTGGACTATGTGCTGTATTGATCATGACTTGAACCATAGAGTCAGGGAGAAACCATGTAGATTTTCCCTTCGTCATCCAACCTTGATCTGTCTGGATGCCTCCTAGTTCAGTCCATTTCTTTATTTCATCAGGGGTAGCATGTGTCTGAATATCGATTACATCTAGTGTGGGATCCCTGACTGTCATACAATTTGTCGGTCCTATTGTCTTTGTCATGTCAGTTGTCTGAGTGTGAGTCAATGCTGTATGTTTTGCTGTCAGGTCTGCCAGGTCGTTACCCTGGGAAACAGAATCTGTAACTTTAGTATGTGCTTTACACTTCATGACGGATATGCCTGAAGGCAGATGTATTGCTTCTAACAGTGCTTGAATGAGGGGACCGTGTTGGATCTTGGCACCATGAGAGGTCAAAAAACCTCGTTCTTGCCATAACATTCCGAAGTCGTGTACAACTCCGAACGCATAACGGGAATCAGTATATATGTTGACATTTCTGTTCTTGGCTAGTATACAGGCTCGGGTCAGAGCAATAAGCTCTGCCGCTTGAGCGGACAGTGTGTCAATACGATGTGTTTCTTTTACTTCGGTTTCAGTGGTCACTGCATACGCGGCCACTAATTCTCCTGTACTTGTTCTCATACATGAACCATCCACATAAAGTGTCAGGTCTGGATTTGTCAGTGGAACATCTGTTAAGTCTCGTCGGGGCTTTGTTACTGCATTAATGATCTCTATACAATCATGCGGGGCTGGATCTGTCATAATTGAAGGTAACAGTGTTGCGGGGTTCAGAATGCTGCAGCGTCTGATTTCTATGTGTGGCTGGAATAGCGTTAATTCGTAACCTGTCAGTCGTGCTATAGTCAAGTGCTGAGTCTGGGTTCTGTTTAAAAGAACCTCTACAGCATGTGGAACTTGTACTGTTAACTGATGGCCTAAAACAATTGAATCGCTCTGTCTGATTGCTAATGCTGTTGCTGCTACTGACTTTAAGCACGCAGGGAGTGCCTGGGCTACTGAATCCAATGTACTTGAAAAATAAGCGCAAGGCTTATGTGAACCTGCTTGGTCTTGAGTGAGGACAGACAATGCTGTGCCATCACGTTCTGTAACAAAAAGTGTAAACGGTTTACTGTAACATGGTGTCGCTAAAACTGGTGCTCGACATAATGCTTTCTTTAATTCCTCAAAGGCCTGTGTGTGTTCCTGGGTCCAAGGGAGGACAGTCGAAGTCGCTGCCTCCTGTGTCGTTAACTGGATGAGTGGTTTAGCTAGAAATGCATATTGAGGAATCCATTGTCTGCAGTACGAGGTGAGGCCTATGAAGGCCCGCACTTCCTTTTGTGTCTGGGGTTGTGGCATATTTACAATTAACTGAATGCGATCAGGAGTGAGCTGTCTCCCCACTTTGGACAGCAAGTGACCCAAGTACACAACTTGCTGAACACAGAATTGTAGCTTCGAAGGAGACACCTTGTGTCCCTTGTCGGCCAGGAAATGTAAAACTGTCAGTGATGCTTGTTCACATTCGGGCTCACTTCGTGCGGTGATCAGCAGATCATCGACGTATTGCAGTAAAGTGGTGTTAACTGGCATTTGAATACAATCTAGTTGTCTTTTCAGTGCTCGACTATAGATGCTGGGGCTTTCTGTGAATCCTTGAGGTGCGCGGGAAAATTTGAAACTTCGTCCATTTAAACTGAATCCGAAGAGGTATTGGCTCTCTGGATCAATAGGTACACTAAAGAAAGCGTTCTTGAGGTCAATTACAGTGAAGAACGTTGCTTCAGAATCAATAGCAGTCAATAGGGAAGAGATATCAGGGACCACAGGGTACTGTGGTACAATGCATTTATTCAGCTCTCGCAGATCAATCACCAGCCGATATACTGGCGGTGCATTGGGATCAGTACGTTTAAGAATTGGAATGATGGGTGAATTACAGATATTGGAGTCGGTCTCTACGACCACTCCTTGGGCAATGAGCTCTTCAATGATTTCCAGTAAAGCCACTACAGCATCGGGTGGTAACTTGTATTGTCTGATTCGTGGTAAAACAACTCCTGTCTTGAGTGTAACACGGTATGGTGTGATATGCATACAACCTACATCAGTTGGGCCTTTTGCCCACAAGTGATCTGGTACATTTTTCAATCTGACATCAAACTCTCGTAATACATAATGACCCTTGAAATCCCGCAGAAAGAGTCTAACTCCCTCCGGGGAACAGCATATTATGGCTCCTAGAGCCTTCAATGTTTTTATTCCTAACAGATTTTCTGGACATGATTTCGTAAGTAACAAGTCTGTAACACGTGATAACGGACCCACAGCCAGGGGGACTGGTTCTGATACTTCATTTACAATGGGCTGTCCTGAAAAACCAAGGGAAACATTCTGTGAGCCTGAGAGGGGTGCCCCTGGGACTTCGTCATGGCTTATTGTGGTGCGGCTTGCCCCTGTGTCAATTAAAAACTTTCTGTCTTTTCCCAATACTTGACTGTGTACATAAGGACCTTCTTGATCTACAGGAATTTCAATAAGAGGCAAACCCAACTCCCTCTCTAGGCTGTTTCATGCGTATCGTTGGTAATCGGGGTAAGCAGCTTGGGCATACTGGTACATCTGTTGGGAAACTTGTTGAGTCGCGGCAATGGGCTGTGGCTGTGATACTGCTACTGTCTGTGCTGTATGAGATGAAGCATGCATAGGCTGCGTGTTCTGCATGGGCTGTACGTTCTGTGAGGTCTGTTGCTGGGCCTGATCTTGTCTTGGTGGATGCGGTCTCTCTTTAGTTTTACCTGTTGATATGTTATGTTTCAGAACTGGACATTCATGTACGTAGTGACCTGGCTGCTTGCAATAGTTGCATGTCCCTTTAACGGGAGCTGCGGCGTGACCTGTCTGGGTCGTACCCTTTCTGTGGCCGTCGGTTGGGACCGACTGGGCTACTAGCATTTTCATTTTCGTGTCTTTCATACGTTTCTGTTCCTGATCCTGTTCTTCTCTAATTCTGTTCTGATGGTATTGTAACATTTGTAACATCTGTGATGGCGTATTTGCTTGCCATGTACTCTCAACCTTGTATACACGGTTTTTAACTGCTAACAGGGAATTCTCAACTAACTTTGATACAAAAAGATGCGGGTACGACTCGCTACTTGGTTTAAGACCACTATTAATAATAAAACATTTCTCGAATCTTGAATAGAAGTCACTAGTATCTTCGTCGGGTTTCTGTTTACATGCTGAGATTGCATCCCAGTCTTCCTTTCTTGTTGTCAGTAATCTTGGCAGAACCTGTACTATCAAACCTGGTAATGCTTTAGTTTTCTCCCCAAGGCCTACCCCGGGGACACGTTTGTTCTCTTCGTCTTCTATTTCTGCCCATACAATCTTTTTCTCTCCCACCTCCCATTCCTTTTCCTTGAGTTTCTCGTAGATGCCCGTGGGCAGCAGTACCTTTAACATTTTCATGATATCTTCATATGTGTAATCCCCCATTAGTAACATGTCTTTAAGCTCTCTGTGAAAACCTGCAGGGTCTTTATCATGGCACGGGACTAGTTTCTTCATTTCTAACAGTTCTAACTTAGTCAGAGGCGTGTGTACATACACACGTTTCAAGGTATGATCCTCACCCATAACTGGGTGTACTTCTCGTAAGGGGTTCTGACCTTCAATGCCATGCAGACGTTCCATATGATAAATTTTTCTTTCTGGGGGCGGAGCGGGAACATATTCGGAGCTTATGAAAGTGTTATATCTATGTCGTTGTTCTAGAATTATTTGTATTAACTTGGTACTTAGACCTCTCCATCTATCCATGAGTAGTGCTTCTAATGTTTCGTGTAAGGGACCTGGATCAGAATGTTGGTTTCTGTATTTCGTGAGGAGGTGCTGAATCATGTATACACCTGCTAATTTCTGCTCGTCTGGGGAAAGGTTCAGGAATGTCTGCGCTACGGTGTCATCATTGTATATATCCATATTGTCAGTCCATAATATGGCTGACCGGGCTAGTTCTTGTTCATCCATAGAATTGAGTACATGGTACCCCATTCGTTCTCGGAGCCTTTTATCAGTCTCCTGGAACTGATGTTCAGGAGAATTCGGGTTTGTTAAGGCAGAGAGGAAAACTCTCTTGCTTTCTGGACGAATGCCTTTCCTAAGGTAAGTTCCCTTACCTACATACGCTATAGTATCTGTAGTCTTTTCTGGTTCTTCAGGTTCTTCTTCCCCCTCGGAGGAAGCCTTTTCTTTCTCTTTTTCGTGTATGTCTATCACTGCTTTTCTTATTTTCTTGTACATACTGGCTATGCAAGTCCCCTTGTCGTGTTTTCCTTCAGATATATTTTGACCCCACCTGTTGAGTGCATCTAATTCATCCTGATCTGTCTCAGGCCTGTCTTGTTCTCTTATTAGGCAATTTATGAAAAAACGTAGTATATATGCTTGAGTGTCAACTTTCTGATGCTCCATGGCATCCTTAATACTGTCAGGGTCTTTCCCAGTCTGAACAAACTGATATATTCTATCTAGGCGCTCCTTCATTCCTGCAAATAACAGCAGGAAATCAGTAGCAGATCGTAACCGTAGTGATGCCATCATCATTCTATCGTCCTTGCCGGGTACTGGATCATATCTGCAAACTGTAAGTTGTTCTTTGAGTATGTCGAGGCGGGGTGATTTGAACGTGAAAGGACTCTGTATATCCTTAAGGTTTAATCTGTGTGTTAATGGCGGGGTCCGAAGACCCCCCATCGCACCTCCTGAGGCGGAAGCTTGAACATTTTCTCTCTGTGGCGTCTGTATCTGAACTTGAATTTGTCTTTTAGTGGGGTCAGGTAAACGTGGATTCGGTAGATCAACTTTAGGTGCGGGAAGTGGTGGAGGTGGAGGAATGGCCGATCGAACGGGGAAACCTGGTTGCAGTTGTGGCAGAATTTGGTCTGAGGCGGGTTGACACCCCCGTCCCCGTCAGTAGGCGGGGCGCGAACAGGCAGATTGGTGTAAGCGGGTGCTACATCCTCTAGATAGGAATTCAGGAATATGTCTTTAGTGGTCCTGTGAGTTACTTTAGTTGGAACCAATGGTGGCGGTAGATTTTTTGGTATTTCTGAAATGGCCTCAGGCGAACCCTCGGCCGCGAGATACATACCGTTTACGAGATTGTTTCGTGCACGGTCTACTTGCTCTGATTTTACTCGGATCCCTTCAGTAACTAATTCGTTTTCCTGGGCTTTATCTGATTCTTTAAGTCTGTCTTCTCTACGTAGTTCTTTTTCAGCACGCTTATGTGATTCCTTACGCCAAAACTCTATGGCGTCTTTCTGAGATTGTCTGGCTTTCTTTTTCCATAATGCTTCCTCTACCTTCATGATGCACTCGGCATCCCATGTTCCGGTAACAGGCCATCTGTGTCTCTCGTCTAGATGCTTAGTATAATCGGCCCATAAATCTAGATATAATATGGCATCTATGCCATGCTTATGGTACATAAAGTTTCCAGGAGTGTCCCTAGGGGGGATAGGAATTTCTTCCTCTAGTATCCCTTTCCTAGTTCCTATCTGCTTTAACTTGTTGAAAAACGGCATCTTGTTTACTTAGTACTGAATGCTCAATCCTTGCTACTTAATACTGAATACAGCTGGTTATACAAGAACACAATAATGCACATTAAAAACAGTCACACTCATACCACGACATTAATCACATAAAAAGACATTTGAGACATATATGACTACCCCCCTATACCGGATGTACTGCTAAACAGCACAGATACACTGCTAAGAACAGTGCAAAAACTTGAAATAACGGATGTACTGCTAAACAGTACAGATACACTGTCTAAAAACAGTGCAGACCGGACTTGTGTACCCAAACCCGTCTAGATACGTCCCAGCAATGGTACTCACTGGGAAGCACGGAAACAGAAGGCCTCGGAAAACTCGACTGGACTGGACCGGACTCGACTCGACTCGACACGTGGATACTTCGGAAAACTGGTGGGCCTCTTGACACCTCGGACCTTGCTTCTTTCGGCTAGGCTCTGGTCGGGATCCTCCGCACTCCTCACCGCCTCGTCTGGGTGCTGATCGCAGTCTTCGTCACCTCCGTGGGCCAGAGGGAGATACAGGAAATCCTGCCGGTACGCGTAGTTTCCTTCTAACTGATGGCAGGGGACAGAGCTTGCAACGCACCAACCGGCGCGTGGGGTAGGGGAGGGGCCCCTGTTCGGGCGCCAAAATGTCGTAAATATTTAATTTACCGTCTTAATTTCTATGCAGGTAAGTACTTAATCTATAATAACTCAATCGGAAAGAAAGAAACAGAGTCCGTGGTGTTAGAGTTCTTAGGGGTTTTATTCCTTAAAAGGAATCGTTCCGGAACTGGATATCAGGTTCCTGCAACCACAAAGGGTTCAGGAAGGGATAGAGCCATATTTTATTGACAATACATAGCTTATATACTTAATTTACACCATAGAAACCAATATAGGAGGCGTAACAGCTGAGAGAAGACAAGATAACAGCATCCACGTGTTACTAGTACGTAATCAGAAGGCGTGGACTAGGCGTGAACTAGAGGTGTGCTCTAGAAACGTCACAGGTAGGTGTCATATGGGGGTGGCACTAAACAGAAATGTTGCAATGTCAGCAGAAATCGGAGGCTTGGATGCGCGCGCAGCTGCATGACGTGTGATTGACGTGAAACTGGAGGGTGCAGGGGGCTTGACATTTACACTGACGGAAAGAGACAGAAGTCTGGCATGTCAGATCAGCTTGTACTTCTATCATATCTGATATCTGATGTTTGGGAACCATATTATCTGAACGGAAAAGGTCTCTGGGGCAGAAGCTATTCTATACTGACTGTGAGTGCGTGTATAAGCGCCTAAGTGTCTGCATGAGAAGCGTGGGGGCATGGGCCTTCCATGGGAGCATGGTAACAGAGGCTATGAATTACTTGCACGGAGACAGGCCGGCCCTTCGGCTCTGCAGCTGGGGGATGTTTACTTAAACTAGTAGGCAGGAATGTATTTTCGAGGAGCGGAACAGATAATTTGAAGGTTGTAGTCAGTCTTGGCTAAAATTTATATTTCCTCATTCCCTCCTTGTTCCCTACGGACCCTTCATGATATATCGATCCTCATGAATCGATCAGTTTGTTCTTGTAACATCATTTGCTCTTCTTTCTTTCTTTCACGTCTTGAAAGAAAACTGGAATGTTCAATGCATGATGTGGCACACAGTCCACAAATCGCTGGCCCACACTGTAAGCACAGGCAGCAACTGAATACTAGGACTAGGCCAATGCCTAGGAAGGATAGGATCTTCCATCCCCAAGCGGTTAACGTTGTCCAGAACCAACCGGACCAAGTCCAGGTGCCTGGATTCTGATGTATCAGATTAGCAATTTTATGAAGACGTGTAATAGCTTTGTATACAGATGGCGCGTTTTCTGGAATGAAAACACAGCAACTTGACCCGATGACCTTACAGGCTCCACCTCTATCTGCCAAGATGACGTCAATAACAAGACGATTCTGAAGGACAACAACCCGCATGGCGGACTGCTCTTCGGTTAGGTTACCTAGGGCGGAGGCAGTTTCATTCACTACTGCTTCAAGTGTTCTAGTTAATCTGCGTATTAGTTTACTATTTTGGACGGGGCCTAAAAAGAAAAAGAATCCTTTATTAAAATCGGTGTATTGTTCCCATGCCGTTTCTGTGTAGTCGACAAGCGGGAGATCTCTTCTGAGTCTATTCTTTACTAGATTTGTATTTCTGTGATAATCAGGAGGAGCTAGAAAAACAGGTGGCAGAAGGAATGCAATATAACAGGTACCATCCCAATCTGGAGGTAAGCGTATGTATGCGGTATGACCACAAACAAAATAGGAATGACGGATAGCTTTAAAGGACGATTTACCATGATCACTGAATTCGACCACAGTAGTACATTTACTATGACCTAAGTGTACTGAACCTCTCTTCCTGACACATAATTCACCAGTGACTGGTAATACTGACATAGCGGGCAGAACTGGTGCAGCTTCGGATTCAACAGTAAGAATCATAAGGTTAATTGTGTAATTACTTAATCCATATACTTCATTTTCTAGATCAGTTCCTATTCTAGTGGGGAGTCCCTCCTTATCAGGGTAACAGACGTCGAGCAGAACTAAGTTCAAGTTTCCCCAAACCCAGCTCCCTTCGAAAACAGCAATATCAGGATCTAAGGAATTAATTATTTTAAACCATGCACCACAGGAGCCGTTGTGAGTGAACGGGTACGGAAAGAGGGGCAGAGCTCCCTTGTAATTCTGGTAGGGAGGGAGTCGGCCACATATCCAGCAATTCGTAGCATTATTAGTCTGATGGGAATGATGTAGCATACTAATGAATGTGTTGTTGCGCAGCGCAAGTCTGTAAGAAAGTTCATGTGGAGGTAACTCGCTAAAAGAATGTTCAGCAGAAACATTGTAAGCAGATTGTTCCCGCTTGAAAATAGGGTAATAGATAGGAAGTAGTATACTTGCAACAATAATCAGAAGACTTAGAAAAAACATGATTAACAATGTCACTATACAGTGACTACGCAGTGATTTGCAATATGTACGTTTCTTGAATTGTCTCTCTCTCTCTCTATCTCGATCTAGGGGATACATGTCAGAAACTATTTAACCGATTCACCTAGGGGAGGACTTAAACAATTAAACTGTCTGACTTGCTAGATCGGAGCTTTGATCTATACTCCTCTTGGGGAGTTTTCTCTCGTTCAGAAACTTTAAAGTCACTAGGCTCGATACAGTCTTTGGAAGGGGTGGACGAGTCTGGGTCTGGTTTCAGTTCATTGCATAGTTTAATATGGCTCGTGTGGATCCACCCCTTTCTGCCCTCCACTTTCACTGCTGTCCTCGTAGTAAGAAGGACGGTCTTCGGCGCTTTCCAGGGGGCTCCAGCGGACTTTTCCTGTCAAAGTTCCTAATTAAAACCAGGTCGCCAGGACGGACATCATGCGGCTTTACATCAGTGTTGTCAGGGAAGGCTGCGGCAACCTGTGAACGACATGATTGGAGTGCAGACATCAAGGAGGCAAGGTAATCTGTCAACATATTGCAATCAACATCAGTAATTTTCTTAGGAATGGGCGTCCCCCACATATTCGGTGGTCTACCAAAGACCACTTCGTACGGGGATAGTCCTGATCTCGAGTGGGCAACCATTCTCATATAGAACAGTGCAACTGGCAGGGCGACTATCCAGTCGACCCCTTTCTCTTGACATATTTTACCAAGGCGGGTCTTTAATGTCTGGTTATGCCTCTCTACAAGGCCTGCGGCTTCGGGATGTCGGACACAATGGAATTTCCACTGATATCCTAGCAACAAGGAAACTTGTTTCATTAATTCGGATGAGAATGGCTGTCCGTTATCTGAGTACACGACACGAGGCATGCCGTACCGTGGGAAGAATTCACGAACCAGCTGCCTGGCAGTGGTCGGAGCAGTGTAATCTGGGACTGGATATGCTTCGGTCCAACGGGAAAGTGCACAAACAATTACGAGGACATATTTGAATCCTCGACAACGGTTCATCTGGATATAATCCATCTGGAGGACTTCAAAAGGGTGATCGGGAGGATGGAATCCACCTTGCTCTACAGGGACACTTTTACCTGGATTGAACTGACAACAGATCATGCAAGTACGCACTTTCTGTTTTGCTGCTGCTCGTAAGTGTTTATTGCTCCAAAGATTTTGTAAACTGTCTAACATCGCTTTCTCTCCTAGATGTGCTGGACTATGTGCTGTACTGATCATGACTTGAACCATAGAGTCAGGGAGAAACCATGTAGATTTTCCCTTCGTCATCCAACCTTGATCTGTCTGGATCCCTCCTAGTTCAGTCCATTTCTTTATTTCATCAGGGGTAGCATGTGTCTGAATATCGATTACATCTAGTGTGGGATCCCTGACTGTCATACAATTTGTCGGTCCTATTGTCTTTGTCATGTCAGTTGTCTGAGTGTGAGTCAATGCTGTATGTTTTGCTGTCTGGTCTGCCAGGTCGTTACCCTGGGAAACAGAATCTGTAACTTTAGTATGTGCTTTACACTTCATGACGGATATGCCTGAAGGCAGATGTATTGCTTCTAACAGTGCTTGAATGAGGGGACCGTGTTGGATCTTGGCACCATGAGAGGTAAAAAAACCTCGTTCTTGCCATAACATTCCGAAGTCGTGTACAACTCCGAACGCATAACGGGAATCAGTATATATGTTGACATTTCTGTTCTTGGCTAGTATACAGGCTCGGGTCAGAGCAATAAGCTCTGCCGCTTGAGCGGACAGTGTGTCAATACGATGTGTTTCTTTTACTTCGGTTTCAGTGGTCACTGCATACGCGGCCACTAATTCTCCTGTACTTGTTCTCATACATGAACCATCCACATAAAGTGTCAGGTCTGGATTTGTCAGTGGAACATCTGTTAAGTCTCGTCGGGGCTTTGTTACTGCATTAATGATCTCTATACAATCATGCGGGGCTGGATCTGTCATAATTGAAGGTAACAGTGTTGCGGGGTTCAGAATGCTGCAGCGTCTGATTTCTATGTGTGGCTGGAATAGCGTTAATTCGTAACCTGTCAGTCGTGCTATAGTCAAGTGCTGAGTCTGGGTTCTGTTTAAAAGAACCTCTACAGCATGTGGAACTTGTACTGTTAACTGATGGCCTAAAACAATTGAATCGCTCTGTCTGATTGCTAATGCTGTTGCTGCTACTGACTTTAAGCACGCAGGGAGTGCCTGGGCTACTGAATCCAATGTACTTGAAAAATAAGCGCAAGGCTTATGTGAACCTGCTTGGTCTTGAGTGAGGACAGACAATGCTGTGCCATCACGTTCTGTAACAAAAAGTGTAAAGGGTTTACTGTAACATGGTGTCGCTAAAACTGGTGCTCGACATAATGCTTTCTTTAATTCCTCAAAGGCCTGTGTGTGTTCCTGGGTCCAAGGGAGGACAGTCGAAGTCGCTGCCTCCTGTGTCGTTAACTGGATGAGTGGTTTAGCTAGAAATGCATATTGAGGAATCCATTGTCTGCAGTACGAGGTAAGGCCTATGAAGGCCCGCACTTCCTTTTGTGTCTGGGCCATACTTTCAGGCTCCAGAATCTCTTGAACACCCCTACTGGCTGCCATAGACCGAGTGGTCACACACGCCCACTCAGGCAGAACCAACATCTCCAAATGAGCCGCCTTCTCCACCTTACCCCAAGGGGTGTTCTCTAAATCATTGCCCAACAAACAATCCACAGGCATGGCTGGCCTCACAGCTACTTGAAGACTACCAGAAACCCCCCACTCAAAGGGAACTTGGGCCACCTCACATTGTTTGCTGCAACTACAGGGAAGAATGCATGAGGGAGAACCTGCACTTTGGACACCAACCAGCAACTGACAGCTGTCACACTAGCCCCGGTGTCCCTCAGAGCCTCCCCTCTATGGACATTGATGGTCAGCCACTGCCTGCACTTTTTAGTGTTATCAGGCAGCTGAGTTTTAGGGATCATTTCACAGTCTCCTAATGAGACAAGGGACATTTCTGCGGGACCCCATCTACCTTGGGTACCCATCTCCTCCACACCCAGGGCTACACTGGCCATCTGATGGGGTGTTGCTTGGGGTGGCACATACGGACAGTGTTGGGGACACTGGGGATCATACCAATGTGCAGGTAGAGGGCCAACTGTGAACAGGTTTACCTGTCTGGGGCTCTGACTTCTTCTCAGGGGTGGCAGGGAACCCTTACCTTGGTTCCCTTGGAAATTAATTTGAGAACCTTTTTGGAACTCCCTCTGTTTACCCTTGTCCCCCCACTCTTCTGCTGAGGACCCTGCCCACCTTTGGCGGAGTCTCTCACATGATCCTTGTGGACCATGGTACTGACCCACCGGTCAGCCTCCTCAGCAAGCTTCCTAGGGTTAGTCAACTTGCTATCAATAAGGTGCTGGCCTAGCTCTGGGAAACAGTTAGCAGAGAGGTGGTCCTTTGCAATCAAATCATAGAGCGCTTAAAAAGTATCCACTTTGCTACCTTTCACCCAACCATCCATAGCTCTGCAAAAGAAAGACACACATTCCACCCTAGTAGTTACCTCCAGCTTCTTACACTTTCTGAACCTCTGGCTATAGAGTTCTGGTGTCAAACCATACCTTGTCATCAGGGCTTCCTTCATGTGGGCATAAGACATCCTCTTCTCACTGGGTAGGTCTAGCAAAGTATCCCTCCTCTCACTCAAAAAGCGGCCCTACAACCCCACTCGCCAATCCTTCTCAGGGACCCGGTGGGACAACATTGCTATCTTTTAGGCTGCAAACCACTGCCTAATATCTTCATGCGTATGGAAATCTTTGATGACATCCATGGGGATATATATCCTGCCTTCTGGAAGGAACAGATGGTGCGCTGCCACCAGAGGGATTGATCTATAAGCCCTTTGCCTTGCTCTCTAACTCCCTCAACATTCTCTCATGTTCCAATCTCATTCTCTCTCTCTCCAAAGATAATCTGTTATTCTCTAATTCCCTCTGACCCACCATCTTAAGCTTAGCTATCTCCAGCTTGTGTGCCCTATTTCTCTCCCCGTATTCAAACTCTCTGGGGAACATGTCTTTGGAAGTGGTACTACTGCCAGGTGCGGACAGTACCTCTCCCCTGGCTTGAAACACTGGACCATCCAGTTGGCCATCAGCCTCCCCAGCTGGCTCCGCTACAAACTCAGGGGCATTTCTTGCTTCTACCCAGGCCCTCAGTGCCTTTTGGGATTTTGGTAGTCATCCTTTTTAGAAATGCCTAGTGTAGCAACTTTCAATTTCTTGCAGAGATGCTTGAGCTGTTTTAAAGTGTAGGTTTCCAACCTCTCTTCCTCAAAATCTAGATCCCTAGATGCAAAAGATGCTGATCTACTCATGGCAGTAGGAATTGGCAGTTCTCAGGAAGAATAACAGTCTAAGGAAAATAATTCTACCAAAAAAAAGTATGGTGTCGCGTTTGGTCTGCACTAGTAGTGTACACCTATGAGTCACAAATGCAGGTCCAAATCCTCACAGCTGACCACCAATGTGAGAACTGGGATTCTCTAGTTGGCAATGGTGTACACCTTTGAACAAATAGGGACTCTTGCTTCTAAGTCAGGGAAAGGGGATTTCACTACTGGATAACCCCTGCTCACTCCCTTGGTAGCTTGGCACAGCAGACAGGCTTATCTCAGAGTCAGTGTGTTAAGCATTTGTGAATATACACAGTAATACAGTTAAAACACTACAGATGGACACCACCCAGGTTTTATAAAAATATGTATTCTTTATATAGACTTAAAAAAAGACCCCAAACAACAAAAATCCACAATACTGTACTTAAAATTGAATTAAAGATGGTAGAAGTTGCTTAGTTCAAGTTGGTGATAAATGCGACACAGTTCTCACAAAAGTACCTGGATGCGTAACGCAAAACAAACAAAAGGCTCACAGAGTGGGAGGTGCATCGGTTCCATGCTTTGGGGAGACGATGCCTCGTGCGGCAATGCTTGCGCAGAGAAGGGGATGCATCTTGATCCTTACCGGATTGGAGGTGATGCATAGATTCTCGTTCTGCGGCCGGGTTGCGATGCGCAAGATGGCACCTCGATGCGATGCGACAATCCTTTGTGATGCGATAAGATGGTGCCCTTGTTGCAACGATGTGAAGATGATGCGTGCACACCAGATGGGCGTACGGCGAACTTTGTAGATTTGGAGCAGCAACAGGCCCTACGTCATGCTTCACCGGTGATGCGATGGCAACCTTGCGGTGGCGACACTTTTCTCCGGTGATGCGTTGGGTAACAGCTTTGACGAAGGCACGCTTCTCCGGTGATGCGGCAGCGACCTCAGCGGTGTCGGCACGCTTCTCAGGCAATGTGACCGCAGCAGCTGAGACTGAGACACGCTTCTCTCGATGCATCGCACTTCCAGCTCCCAGCGACACGCAGGCTTCTGTAGGCAGTATTCCCAGCAAGGAAACTCTGAGGGGAGCTGGAGGTGAAGCCTTTTGTCCCTGAGACTTCAGCAGATGGCAAGCACAAGTTCAAGCCCTTGGAGTAGTATTCTTCAAGATGATGAAAGTTCCTTAAAAGTTCCTTCTCCTTTCCTTGGCAATGAAGAGACCACTGCAGGCCAACCCAGTAAGCAGCACACTGGCAAATGGTCTGTCCAAACTCCTGCAGCTACCTTGGTTCTTCTCCTAGGTAAAAAGGTTTGTCTTGTTCCCAGAAGTGATCTAAAGTCTGAGGATCTGGGTCCCCGTATTTATACTCAAATTCTCTTTGTTCTCTGAAGGCAGAGAGGCCTCTGCCTAGTGCAAATCAGTTCTGTTCAGTCCTGGAGCACTTTGTTGACAAGACTCCTTCTTTCCTTTCACAGTGTAGACCAGGGACTTCAGACACACCACAAGAGGTGGAGCCAGCATTGTGGAGGTAAGGCACAGCCCTATTTAGGTCCCAGGTGATACGCCTCTCTCCCATCTGCATGTAGATCTCTCTATTCAGCACTGTGCTGATTCTCCCTGTCTCCTGGAATTCCCTAGCCCCTGTCACTCAAACTCCAGACAAGGAATACACAACCTTGAAGGTATGCTTTGATAGTTAGGCAAGAAAATACCTACTAGTAGTTTTTTCAAACACAGAAAGTTAAAACCAACTTCACTAAAAGATATATTTTATCATTCTGAGTTCAGGCATACTAAACTCGAATTTCTACCTGGTTCCCTGAGTCAGTTAGGTTTATAAGATATAATAATCAAACTGCCCATTCAGGCCTATGGGGAACTAGTAGCCTTGCAATAGTAAAATATGAAAATGGCTTCAATTCACTATTAGGACATGCCACATACACCAGGGCATGCCCTACCTAATACGTACAATGCACCCTGCCCTTGGGCCTACCATAGGGGTGTCTGATATAAAAAAAGGGAAGGTTTAGGGACTGGCAAGTGGGTGCACTTACCAAGTCGACATGGCAGTACTAGACTACACACAGGCTCTGCAATGGCAGGCCCAAGACACGCATTACAAGCTGCTTCTGTGGGTGGCACAACCAGTGGTGCAAGCCCACCAGCATCATTTGATGCTGGTGGGCATCTTTAAATTGACATTTTGTTTTTGCCCCCACTGGAAGAGAAAATAAAGCACCTTCACCATCTGCACATTGCTGCCATGAACAAAAAACAGACAAGTGCTGGTGCTGCTAAATTGTGTCATGCGGCACTATTATGTGTAGGGCGCACTTTCTCTGTTTGCTCCCAGTGCACCTTAAAAAAGGTGTGCTGGGTGCAAACTGGAAAAGTAAGCCCAATTTCATAGAATGCAGTGCTGCAAGTGCAACTGCAAACCTGCAGTTAATTCAGGCAAAAACTGAGTGACTTTTCCGCTCCATGTTACACTCTGCAGGCAGTGAATGACTGCACCTGCCTGCAAAGAGATGCCTTTGTAGTCCGGAGGACCCCCTTACTCCCCTCCAGAGGGCTGCAATCAGGGGACACACTGACAGTGCACTGCCTGACAACTTCTTAGCCTATGCGCTGGCATCTAAAATACAGAGCAGGCATGGCAGCAAAGGGATTCCCTCATTTGCATCGGACCATGTCCCCATGCAAATGTGGGAACACCTTCTTAACCCTTTCGCTGCTATGTCTTTTCCCCCATGCTATGCTTTTTATTGGCTATTTGGAGTTCTTCGCACTTAGGCCAATGGAAATTTTTGTCCACATAAGGAATCAACATCAAATTTGCACCCTTGTTTTTCAACACCCTGAAGACTCTAAAGGTACCCAGGGTTGGTGGATTCCCCTGGAGGGGACTCAGAAATTAGCCATAATTTCTTTCTTTTTTTAAAATCGGAAAAAATTGCTGCAGAAGAAAGCATCTGTTTTTTTTTCCCTGCAAATGGCATCAAAAAAGGGTTTATGGTGCTGAAATCAACATCTTCTCAGCTTTCAAGGACAATCAGACTTTTGTAAGAAAAGCAAACTTTTTTGTACAGTTTTGACATTTTACTGGGACATAGCCTATTTTTACTATTTTTTGTGCTTTCAACCTCCTTCCAGTTAGTGGTAGAAATGGGTGTGAAAACACTAATGGATCACGGAAAGCTATGCAGTTTTGGAAACTAGATAAAATTCTGAATTCAGCAAGGGTTCATTTTTGTAGATCCTTCAAGGTTTCTCAAGAGAACCTAACAGCCGAATATAGAAAATATTACAATAGAGATGAAAAAACAGCCATTTGTGCCAACGTTTTCACCTGTAACTTCTTTTAAGTATGACACATTTTTGGAAGCAATATACCGTTACATCCACTGGCCCCTTGAGTTGTGGGTATATATAGGACTTGTAGGTTCACCAAGAATCGGAGGAAGCCAGAGCCCATAACTGAGCTGTGTCATGTAAAGGTTTTTCATTGTGTACCGGGTGTAACACAATTCATTTGGTAAAATATAAAGAGTGAAAAATAGGTACCAAGAAAACCAATATATTTCCGAAATGGGAATGAAATATAGAGTTTATAAGCAGTGGTTGCACATCTCCAAAATTGTGAGTACCCATAAAAGCATGTGACTTAGAGGTCATTCTTCAAAATGACTTTTTTTTTTGTTTTTACAAATTGTCTTACATTTGGAAGGCAGAAATGCAAAAAAAAAAAATTGGTAATAACATTTGTTCTACTATTCTGTGTTCCTTTAAGTCTCCAAATACAAACGCTACCTCACTTGTGTGGGTAGGCCTTGTGTCCGCAACAGGACACAAGCCAAAACATAACATGGACACATCAAACTCTTTCAGTGAAAACGTACCTTTTTTACAATATGCCTAGCTGCGGATTTTGAACCCTAGCTCAGCCGGCACCTAGGGAAACCTACCAAATATTTACATTTTTGACAAACAAGACACCCAGGGAAATTCAGTACGGGGTGCCTTGTGTGGCTGTCTCCAGGTTCTGTTCCTCAGAATCCCGGGCAAACCTCAAACTTTGTAAAAAAATAAATAAAAAATTACTCACAATTCTGTGATGGAAAGTTCTGAAATTTGCATGGATCCACAAGCTTCCGCCTACCCTGCATTTCTCAAAGTCTCCCAATAAAAATGGTATCTCACTTGTGTGGGAGGCCTCATACCCACGACAAGAAACAGGCCAGAAGGCAACGTGGGCACACTACATTTTTATAGTGAAAGCATTTTGAACCCTAGCTCCGGAGGCACCGATGGAAACCTAGTAAACCTATACATCTTTCAAAATTAGACACCCAGGGGGATCCAGGATGGGGTGAAACCAGGTTCTGTTACCCAGAATCCCTTGAAAATCTCAAGCTTTGTAAACAAAAAGATTTTCCTCACATTTCTGTGATGGAAAGTTCTAGAATCTGCCTGGATCCAGAAATGCATTCTCCCAAGTTTCCTGATAAAAATGGTACCTCACTTGTGTGGGTGGGCCAAGTGCCCACCCAAAGGAAGGGCCCAAAACATATTGTGGAGACATCAAAATTACCTATCACAAAATGACTATATTTTCCAAGATGGGCACTTGGGTTTTTGGCCCCATGCTCTGTAGCCAGCTAGGGAAACCTACTAAACTCACACATTTCTGAAACCTAGGAACTCGGGGAGTCCAGGGAGGTATGGCTTGTATGGACCTCAATGTTTTCTTTCCCAGAATCTCCTTCAAACCTCAAATTTAGCTAGCAAAGAGTTGTGGGGTCATGGGCTGACACATATTTCCTACCACCCAGCGATCTCCCAGGTCTCCCGATAAAATTGGTACTTCATCTTTGTGGGTATGCCAAGTACCCTCGGCAGGCAAGGGCCCAAAACATTTTGTGGAGACATCAAATTACCCATCACAAAACAACCCGGTTTTGCAGGAGGAGGTACCTGGATTTTTGGTCCCGGGCTCAGGGGCCATCAGGGAAACCGTCCAATCCCAGAAATTTCTGAAAACTAGACACCTGGGGGAGTCCAGGGAGGTATGGCTTGCGTGGATCTCCCAATGTTTTCCTACTCTGTCTTGTGTGCTTTCTGCTCCCTCCCAGAGGCCGAAAGGCTGTGAAACTGTTTTTGAGTGGGTGGGGGCATTGACATGCCCATTTTCAGCAGATTTCACCCCTACATATATAAAAAATGAATCCCTGGTGACTAGTCGGCTTTGTGCCCACACGGGGGGCAGATCAGGGGCTATTGCCTCCATCTGCCTCCAGGGGGGCATCAAAACTGGGAAAAGCTTTGGAGGTGGGGGCATTGGCATGCCTATTTTGGGCAGCCACACTCTTGTATACATAAAATAATCCCTGGGGCCTAGTGTGCTTCCTGCCCTGGGGGTAGATCAACGGCTATTGCCCCCCATCTGCCTCCTAGGGGGGGCAGAAGGATTGTGGAATTTTGCTTTTGTGGGAGTGGAGGTATTACCATCTCAGATAGCCCCCACCCATAAATATAAATAAAAAAATCATGCCTGGCATCTAGTGGTCTTTCTGCCCCCCAGGCAGGGCAGATCACGGGCTACTTCCCTTATCTGCCTCACAGGGGAGGGACAGAAAAACTGGAATTTTGCAGGAGAGTTGGTGCATTCGCATGTCCATCTTGGCCACCCCCACCCCTAACTAAAATATTAAGAATAATCCTTGGCATCTAGTGGTTTTCTGCTCCCCGGGTGGGAAAGGAGGGCTACTGCCACCATTTGCCCCTAGGGGTGCAGAAAGACTGATGTTCCCCAAATTTTTTTGTGGGGAGCAAAGGCACTTCAGCAAGGGGCCACTGCCTGGTGTTCAGTGCGTGGACCCCTGTTTGGGGATCACCCTCCTGGGGCAATCCACAAGCAGGGATCCACTAGGAAGGGGTATCATTGGAAAGGGGAGACTATCTCCATTCCAATAATACCTCTCCTGTCTTTCTACGGGCCCAGGAGGCTGAGATAGCTCCCTGAGCACATAGAAAGTGAAACTGAAAAGAGCCTATCGCCTCATTTCAGTTTCAGTTTCTCTGAAATGAAATCAGTGCGACATGCGCGCTGATCGTGATTGCAGATAAACCACAGATACAGCCTCAGGAGCTAGGGAAGCCCTTCCCCAGCTCCCGAGGCTGTTCAGGAGAAAAGGCAATCCCTCTGCTGCCCGCACCAGAGGGATTTCCAGTGCAATGTGCTTCGGACATCTGGGAGCCATCTGACGCACCTGAGCACTTGTGCGTCGGACAGCTCCCGGCCGTCCGATTCACCAAAGGGTTTTAGAAAGCACTGGTGCTACATGTGCACCAGTGCTATCTGTATTACACAATGGACCGCCCAAGCTTCTGTGGCTCCTTCTGTGATACCAAAGTGCCTTGAGGTGCGCAAAGTGGGAAAAAGTCCTGATAGCGGCCCTGGGGCACTTTGTGTAATGTGGGCCCGGTGTTGGTACATTACACGAGGACCAAGTCAGTATATTTCACAGGTTCAGACCAATCTTTGGTCCACCTAAATAATTGCTGCTGGATCGAGAATCGAACTAGTTCCCCCTTCATCCCAGAGCTTGTAAGGGTAAAGAAAAACTGATCTTGGGCTATTATGGGATTGCACAAGCCTATGATGGAATGTTTCTGCAAACTCAAATCAGGAAAATTAATCTGCTGATAAGTACATGTATTGTATAAATATTTATTTGCTTAGCATATTTTTATGGCACAGCGGTAGCACATGAACAAGTAACAGAGAAATTATTACAGTAACAGTAATACTTATCAATAAGAGATTAATCAGATTAAGAATAATTACACCTCACTAGAAGGCAAGAAATTAGAGTTCATTAAACCTATATCGCAGAAGGCAGTGTAATGCAGAGCAAAGGGCTTGATGATAAAAAAAATAGATTAATTGGTGTCAAATAACTACTAGGAGAAAATAATTTAAAATGTAATTCATATATTTGGATGGGGACCATGGCCACATAAAACAGCTCAAACACATAGGTCAGCTGTAATTAAAATGTGATCAACATGAAAAAAGACTCTGTATGAAAATAGCAAATGTCAGGAAGCTTGGTACACCATAAGGGCTCATTCAAAAGTTGATTTAGAAATATTTAGGGTTATATTTACAAACAAGGACTTGGCCATGTTTGTAAGGCAAATGTGTGCAATATGTGTGCAAATGTGTGCAATACGTTAATTTGAAATTTACTTTCTAGCACAAAACTTGCATCAAGGGGACATCCCATGGACGTTACATGTGCATTTCCAAGCAAAACCAAGAATTTTTAACTCAAACCCCTATCTATTAAAAATGGTAGACAGGGTTTTTCATCAACAAAGAACACCGTTTTGACATTAGCATTAAATAGATACATGCTTTTATTTCTCGAATCTTTTCCAACTTTACATGGTGTACTGCACTGTACAGCACACATACAAAGTTGGAGATTTTTTTAAAGTCAGTCTGTGCATAGTATTTTGTATTGGAGGGGTATTATTCCACTGCAAATCCTATGCTAGACGTGATGCAGAAACCTTTGCACTATGGTGCAAAGGTATGTGCGAAGTGCTGGCAGCCAAATTGTGTGCCATCCTTGAGGAGGGAGCAGTACACCATAGTGCAGTATCTCTTTACATATGGTGCTTTCCTGTTCTCATGCAATGCAACTTGCCACATTGTATTGTCAGACATTTTAGTAAAGATACCCTTACTCTTTCAATAAAGCATACCATCGTTTTGGACATGGACTGGAATTGTTTGGGAACCCAACAATGCATTTTTCATCTATCGGTCTGTCTGTTGTTCATTTGTCTGTCTGTCTATATATGTGTGTATATGTTTATAAAACAAAGGTTAATGGAAAGTTATATGCAGGTCATCTAATAATAAAATGACTTACAATTTTAAAACCAAAATAACACTGAAATTCACCTGTTATTCGTAACTGATATAACTAGCACCGCTGTCGATTTCAGACGTCATCAGTGATGTAATTTGTGCAGTCATAAGCAATGTATCATATCGATGAAAGTTATAAAGAACCAAGGACACCTTTCCAAACAGCCTTAAGACCCTACAGATCCTTACCCTGCTGAAAACCCTCTTTTTGGATAAAATATTGAGAAGGCAGTCGCCACCCAGCTATAGGAACTCATCGGCAATAATAAGCTACATCAAAACTATTAATTCATACCACACTGCTGTATAAAAACAGCCACACTCATGTAGTCAAGTAGGCCATCTTCCTTAATGAAAAAATGGATCTTCGCATGCTGGTTCTTCTTGACCTCTCCACTATTTTCAACACTATTAATCATCCATCATTGATCCACACCCTGAAAACTCATGTGGGCTTCACAGACGCATTAATACAATGGTAAGCATCCTACTTCTCCAACTGACGGCAAATCTTTCACGGCTAATGTCAAGCAGAATCCCATATATACAGAGTTGAATAGGGTAATACAGTTACCCAAAGGTATCTATGGCTCTCACACCATCATTCAGCAGTTGGGTTATGGATGTGTACAACCAGGACTCAAAAGGCTAGATAAATGCAAAAAGAACATTTGATGGACAGAACGCATAACAATGTCATACTTTCACCCCAGTACAGAGATCTGGGCCTAAATCTATGGTTTTTTTGCTCACCATGCCATTCCAGTTTGGACCCAGCCATATGCAAATCAGACTTGACCCTGCGTCCAATGGGAACAGTCCAGCCCCGACTGCCAGGTCAGGTCCTCCCTGGACTGGAAACAAGCATCCTAGGACCGGTTTCAGGATTTCAGTCATCATCAGCCAGGATAGCTTGACACCAGTGCCATGGAGAGCACAGGCCCCACGTCTGGGCATACCCGTCGACGGGTGACAAATGCAAAAAGAACAGTTGATGGACAGAATGCAGAACAATGTCATACATTCACCCCAGTACAGAGATCTAGGTCTAAATCCATGTTTTTTTTGCTCACCATGCCATTCCACTTTGGACCCAGCCATATTCAAATCAGTCTTGACCCGGCGCCCAAATGGAACAGTCCAGCCCGAACTGCCAGGCCAGGGCCTCCCTGGACTGGAAACACGCATCCTAGGACCGGTTTCGGGCTTTCAGCCCTCACCAGTCAGGATAACTTGACTCCAGTGGCATGGAGAGCACAGGGCTGCTTCTGGGCATACCGTCCCACTGGGAGTGACAAATGCAAAAAGAACAGTTGATGGACAGAATGCATAGCTCAAATGCAAGATAGGCCCTTTTGATGTTTGAATTTAAAAGGCCGTACAGAAATGTAAAATTATCTGAGGAGATCAGGTTGTTTATGATGGTCCACTATTTTTCGAGAGGTGGTGACTGGAGGAGCCTCATCCCAGTCCTTCATTGTGATTCTCAAAGTTCTTCAGCTGAAATTCATTATGGTTTGCACTGTTAGGTGATTTCAAGATACCGTTTTTAGGAGTTCCATTGCTTACAATTAGAAAGCTTTGACCCCGAAAAATAGGCACAATTCTTCAGGTCGGTCTTCTTGTTTCCATGACCCATTATGCTACTAGGCAAGTGATTGCTATACAAAACAATCATGGCTAAAAAAGTCGTAAAACAACGAAATAACCAAACAGAAAAGAGTGACCTGAAATTTTGAATGACAATGTTTCTAATCTCAAATAGAAGATGAAAAGACACTATGCAAAAAACAAAACAAAAATACTCAGGTTTTTCAAGAAATCCGAAAATGCCTTTTCTACTAAAGACACTTCCATTCCAACACAGCTGCACTGATCCATCTGATTTGATTCATTAGAATACAAAATAGCAAACATTTGTGAAGTTTGTTACCACTTGCCATTAACAAGCGTTCACTGTCCCTTGCTTTAAGAGAGCAGAGAAGAGTTTGACGTGGCATTAAGAATTACCATGGGGCGCCAGTTTGCAGCCCATTTCCCCATGTCATTTGCAAGGGTTCACAGTGAGCGAATTGAGATACATTTTCTAACTAAGAATTAGATAGCACTTGTGTGCATTATGTATGCATTGTTTGCATTCAGAAACTCAGTTAAACTAGCTTTGCAAATTCAAAGTTGTCTATGAATGATGCCCGCATCCCTGCATTTTCGATATTTTATAATGCCATTATGGAAAGATAAACACATTCTCAACCCTGGTGGGATTAAGAGGCCTATAATTATGCATGAAGCTCCTTTCTTGCTCTCACTAGGTACAACACATTATAGGAATTTAGGATATTTAATCAGACCATACTAACCAACATCTACATAAATGATGCTCCATCTCCATTTTTTAATTTTTGGAATAATAATCAAAGTCATCCTTAAAGTTTTTTATCATTGATCAATAAATGTTGTTCACTCCTTACATCTTCATCAATCTGCACGATGAATCCGGTTCCACTGCTTATCCACAAAATTGTAAATGTGGTCGAAGCCTATTCGCCAGCGCATGTTACACTGAAAAACAAGAAAATAAGAAAAAACATGAGAGATGGACTTCCAAATCGTTTTATCCATGCCAGGCACCCGAAAATCTAACATTTGTTGGCAGAGAAAAATATTTTAGAGATTCGTTGATGTGGGGTGTTTGGAGGGAAATGTTCACAAAATGAATTGCAGTTGTGCACCCCCATCCCATGATATCCCTAGGTATATTTCAGTTGTGTTTTTGAAAAACTGGGTCCTCAGCACACACACTCATGTGTGTACACTAAGACCGCTTTTTAGTTAGCAAACACTGAACCTAAAGCAGTTCTGTGGTGTGTGGATTGGCACTCCAAGAATACCCTTAATGGCGAATGTCGCTCTCACTCATTTCTTTGTCACCATTGACCTGTTATCCCAGTTACAGACTTGCACCTGCCGTCAGAGCCCCTCAAACAATTGGGCATAAACTGCCTGGATGAAGCAGAGGTGGCCTAGGAAATGTCAGACTGGAGTCATAAGTGACAAGCTTTCATACATTCTGAAGTGTCCTGTGCAATCCTGAAATTGTTTTTTTTCAGGGCATTTGCTAAACCAATTTCATTTTCCTAGACTAACAACCTCATGGTCCCCAACCATATTTTAAAGGTGGGTAAGCCACAGCCTTTCTGCCAATGGAACTTCAGCTCAGCTGGCTCTACCAGTGGAGAACACTGGTGCTGGTGGTATTCCCATCAAACATTGGTAGCAACAATTACAGGATTTCCCTTACTAGGACCATCATGGAAGTTATGGTGATCTAAAGCAGAGACAAAAAACAATTGTTGTGATTCAGATATAGTTCATAAGCCTTGCAATAACATTTGCATCAACACTCTTCACCAATTTAAAATAAAACTAAATACAAAGGGACAGATATATGTTAACTGGCGCATCCCCAGGGATGCGCCAGTTAACATGCGCCACAGTGCGCCACAGCTCCGCCAGCCATGGTGCGCCGCATTTATAATGCGGCGCACCATGGTGCAAAAACGGCACGATGCGTGACGCATCTGTGCCGGAAATATGGCTCATTGCTGGAGTTGCGTCGCAAGCGCGACGCAGCTCCAACAAGGCTCGGGGGTGTCCCATTTTAAAAATGCTGCGTCAAGACCTACGCCTGCTTCTAGCAGGCGCAGGCTTTTGACGCAGCATTGGCTTAAAAGTGACTGAGTGAAATCTCATAGATTTCACTCAGCCACTTTTGCGAGGCGCACCTGCCCCGGAACGGCCACCCTGCGCCGGAACGCCCACAAGCGGCGCAGGGCTTTACAACGTGACGCATCTGCCTAGATGCGCCACGTTGTAATTCGTTCGTAGGGATGCACCACGTTTACGCCGCCTTGCGTGACGCAACAGCGGCGTAAACGTGGTGCAAGGGCCTCATAAATCTGCCCCAAAATCTCGACTTATCTGCAAATTTTGAAATCCCTTTACACTGTGTCATCCATGGCTAACTATTCCAACATATTGAAACATTAGTAACTGCTCTTTTAATGTACTTCACAGCTCTGCTGCCCTATTCACAAATGATTGGAATTACATCACAATACACAATTTCTCATTCCCTATATATGTTGGCTAAAAAGTATCATTCCACATTTTGTTCATAGTCCTCAACTAGTGTGAACACTGGGGCCTCATTTATGAGACGCCTTGCGCCACCGGAACAAGTGACATTCCATGGCGCAGGAGCCTGCTCCATATTTACAAGGCAGCCTAATATTGTTCCCTTTAATGCAGTTTTCTGCATATATCTAGGATGCTTCCAAATGCCTAAAGAAATTATACTCTTGTGGACAACTGTGCTGGTAAATGTTTCAAAATGCAATCCGAATATGTGTGTGTCGAGGAAGGAGAAGATTTGGTTTCCTCTACTGAAGGACGATGATGACAGAACGAAACTAAAACAATGGACGTTTGAAAGTAAAAACCAACAGGAGTGGTGTGACTTAACACCCTATGCTTATGGACCAATGAGAGGAAAAGTTCTCAGATTTTGCTGCAAGAAAAGGCCTGGACGGATTAACATTAGGGTAAATTATTAGTGCTAGATTCTGCTGGGTGTGTTAGATCTATCTCAGGTGTTCGTGTGAGCTTTTTCTTTCAGATTTCCTTGGTTGATGCTGTCTCTGAGCTGACTTCTTAACTTTTCTCCTCATGCCTTATGAGGATAGCCCCAGCTTTCCCTTCAAGCCAGAGGGTTAGCATTCCAGCTATGAGCATGCAGTGCTATAGTCTCCTAGGTTCGATGGAATTCTGCATTTGTGTTGATCTTTATAAGATGCTTTCCTGTCTCTTACACTATCCACTCAACTCATGCTCCTTAATTGAGATGTTATTGTGATTACCTGAATTTGTAATTTTGTATGTTAATTCAGATCTAACACTGTATCTTTGTTTGAACATTACATATGCTTTCAAAGAAAATAGATAAAAAGCAAAGTTATAGAGAAACTGAGTCTGTCGTTATTCATTAGCTTAAATGATGAGATGTATAAATAGTTGTATATAGAAAGGTATAAATATATAAATATTCCTTTTGTTCTAGTTCCTCAGAAGGGGAATAGTTCATCTAAGTCTTTTGGCAAATCCCTGTCAAACTCTCCGATCTGTCGGAGGACCTGATGTAATATGGGCCAAAAATTAGTTGTATAATAGATTTACTTTCCAGAAGAAGAAAATCATAAGCTGTCTTTAGCGCGTGGTATAAATGTTTATATGCTCTGCTTTAGTTACCAGAAACCCTTTTTCCCACTGTGCCACGCACTATCAGCCTCTAGTGATTGTTTTTTTGCAGGGAGGTATCCCTTCCTGCACAAAAATAATCATCTCAGCAATAATCATCCCCGCAATGCAGGCACCCTTACACCAGCAGCCCATTGTTTGACGGCTCAGGGGAAAAGAAAAGGAATGCTCAGTGTCTGATAGATACAATGCATTCCCGCCATTTTCTTTTGCCGTAGGGCAGCGCAGCAGAAAGGCCCTCACTCTTTAGTTTCAAATTTGTACTTGAGTCATCTAGTACCTTTTACACTCAATGCCGTTTTGTTAACCACCAGAAACAAAACCCAGCCAGCCTCTTGAAATCTAATATATGATTAACATTCCACTTTAACAACAAACTAAACGTCCACCTTCCACCTCATGGATGACAAAATCACTCATATATAATTGTTCCATAGTAAAAACCTTTAGGAAAAAAGCCCAATAAAAATATAAACATTAACCTGTAGGAGAAGGAATTGGTTCGAAATTATTTTCCACAAAATCACAAATCCATTTGGCCAAGGCAGATTGGACCCTTTTGATTTCAGTGGAGGTCATAAACATCTAATAAAATCCTTAGCCAAACCAAAATGACCTTACAGAAACTAAATACTCCAGAAGCCACTATGACGGTTGTATGTCTAAACAACTACTGCCTAAACCACGACTGCCTTAACCACGAAAGCCTAACCACGATCTATTTTTAACCACTACCTTTTTTAGCACGACTTCCTAAACCACAAAAATTAAACATCTCGTGTTTGGCCATTAGATGGCACTATTGTACTTGCAATTCTTCTTGCGTGAACCACTTTGTTAAAAAAAAATGATCTAAATGTTCTATGTTAGTATGCTTTGACAACGCATACCATTATTATTATTTTTTTAATGTATCCTCTTTTTTGGGGGGGGGAGACCCCCCCCTCACCCCCCCTAATCTTCCCTTAATTCGGACAAGTGACGTTAACAGGATACGTTATACTTCGTGGTTCAGCCTTTCGTTGTTCCGGCCGACGTTGTTCAGCAGTCTTCGTTATTCTCTCCTCGTTGTTCAGGTGAGTCGTGGTTTAAACATCGTGGTTTAGGATGTTTCCCCACTATGACACTAGTGGTACTCTTGGTACTAATCTGTTTAACTCCTTCACTTGGCCTCCTAATATCCCTAGATAACACAGGAATAGAAAAAAATCAGTCCTTTGTCATTTTCAGCAGAAATTAAGCCTGCAACCTGCAAAACAGCTCAGTTAACAATATAATCAATATAAAGCCCTGAATACGCCTAAACTTCCAAAGGATTAACAAAATAATGATGACCCATGAGCCCTCAGATTGATCTGCTTTCTATCTTAGGTCTAAATAGTCTCAGTTGTGCGTGTGCATGCATACAGGGGGGAATAATATCTACCCCCTTAAGGTACGCACATAGGTTCCTGCATAGCAAGGACTTTCGAGTCCATGCAATGCATGAACCTTGTAATGCCGTACCATTGAGATGGTGTAATGGTTGCCCTTTTCTGGCTCTTTTGAGAGGGAGAATGATGGAGAGTGACTCCAGCCTATCACCCCCATAGTATAGGGATTAGGACTGTAGACAGGGCCCCTGTCTTACATATATTAGGGCATTTTCGTATCACTTTCCTTAATGTAGGGCTTATGAATTTAAGTTAGGGGATAGATATATGAGTATTAGATATGATTTGCCCATTTGCTAACATATTAGGATGTTTTCTATGGAGTTATGCATATTGTGGGCTCCGTAGGCCTTAAACGAGACAGACTCCATTTTGCTTTCTGCCTGGTAGCTCGAGAAGGCTTTCTAGGTGAAGTGTAATGTTTTAGTTTCAAGCTGTTGTTCGCTTGGAGAGAACCGGTTCAGGCTGACCCTTATCGAAGGAATGTATTTTTCTCCACACCGAAGACACAACTTCAGGCCGGCCGGCTGGGAACGTGTCCTTGGTACGGGGAGGTACAAGAATTTGGTGGGCGGCAGGTTACTGGCCGTAGCTTTCCATGAAGGAACGGGCTTTGATATTAGCGAAGGTGTTAGTCAGTTTGAGAGTTAGTCCGTAGGCGGCATCTAGCCGTTAGCATCTCTGCCATTAATTATCTCATGGCGGACAGTCGCCATCTTTGAAGTCCTAGAAAGATTTAAGACCGAAACTCTCTGAGAAAGACTGAAGGAGAATTAGCGCGGAGCGCACTGATACAGAGAGAGAGAGAGACGGTAGCTAATAACCAGCAAGGTTCCGGTGCCCTGGAGGGAAGCAGACGAGGTTGAGCCTAGCGGTGCAGACGTGTACTTGTGACGGCTGGGGTGTGACTGCAAGGTGAGCCAGGACACAGAGACGAGAAGGGAACCTAGATGACTGCCGAGCCCAGACTTCATATTAACCAGGTGATGTCCGTCCATTGCTCATAGAACGTGCACTCTAATCTTTACCTTTTCTTTGCAGAAGTTATGTTGCATAGTAATGTGATTTGTGTCTACTGTTAATAAATATCCTAATTCTTATGGAATTATCGTGTGCCTTGTGTTCCTGTTCAATCTTGGTAAATGCATCTCCTAGTTGAAAGTTGTTTAGGTGAGCGGATGTGAAATCCCGATCAGGTAAATAGTGATCGAACAAAGAGGGAGTGAGTGGACCTTTGATGCCAAGAATAGGAGGTACACCATATAATTTGGGAACCGTATCAAAAGTCATTATTATAGTTTTATCCCGAGTAGGTAACTGAGATATTGTCCTGATAATGGTTCATAGGAATGTGGTCGTCGTTGATATGCGGCGTTAGTGAGAACGTTGGGTGGGAGACCAACGCCTATACCCACAGGATTGTGGCTTGAATAAGTGAGAACGCCAGGAAGGATACTGGCGTGTAGTTTCGCAGGATTGCGAACAGTTTGGAAAAGGGAGCATTGGGTTCTGCAGGCCCATGTGTAGACGCACCGGATTGTGTGTCAGATCTGCCCTAGGGTAGACCGGTCTGGGTCGGGGTGGCCGCGAGACCAACTGATGTGAATAAGATATTGTAGAAAATCTATGTATATGCCCCATCCTTAGGTACGACCTGTATATATATCCGTACATCTATCCATTGTGAATACTGTCTAAGGAGGGAAGGTGAGTACGTTTTGGCTGGGTCATAGGGGCCCCTGGGGGCTGATCCCATTTCAACGGAAAATCCAGCCATAACAGATGGCTTTTAAAGAGGCAGCGCAATGGGACCACCACTCTGCCTGCTTGCTGGACTACTAAAAAGTTGTTATCTGGAAGGCAGGCGGCATGACCTTTGGCAGAGCGGAAGTGCGGCGGTTTGCACTGCCATGCCACTGCTGCGCCAAAAAGTCATAATAGGTCCCTAACAGGTACATGCATCAATCTCGGCATTTGCGATTCCTTAATTGCGATTTTTAAGGAATCGCAATTAAGGAATTGCAAATGCCTATGCATTAAGAAATCACTAAATAAATTGCGATTTCTTAGAATTCCTTAATTGCAATTAGCATTTTGCGAATCGCAATTAAGGAATCCCTTCCCATTCATTCCTATGGGCCTAGAGGCCCATAGGAATGAATGGGAAGACAATCTCAATTTGCGATTCGCAATTAGCTAATCGCAAATTGAGATTGCGATTTCAAGGGTGCAGGGGTGTCCAAAGGACACCCTGTTGCACCCCTGAAATCAAACAATGCGCATATGTTGTGTACACACATGCCCTAAGGGCATGTGTGTGCACAACATGAAAGTTAAAAAAAAGCACAAAATTGCATATTTCTAACATTTCGCAAATAATTGTTTCTCGCAATCGCAATTTTTTTCAGTTTCATGCATTGCTTTTAAGGAATCGCAAATTTGCGATTCCTTAAAAGCAATCGCGCTTTAAAAAATCGCTAAAATAGCGATTTCTTCACTTTTAGGATAATGCATCCCAAATAGTGATTTGGGAATCGCAAACGGCCGAATTATGCGATTTGCACCGTTTGCGATTCCTAGATCGCTTGATGCATGTGCCTGTAAGTGGAGAATATTCTACAAACAGCCAATTTCACTTTGAAATAAATAAAATGATAGCACTAGCCTATGTTCTTGTCACAGCGGAGGCTAACCACTGTAATTTACTAACAAAAAGCCCTTTCTACCTATAAAACAAAGATGAATTAAGTCCCCTAATTAACTATGTAGAATACGCTAGGGCTGGCAGACTACATTGTTCCGGTCACAGACACCAACCCAGAATCCAAATGCCATGATTGAATGTCTATGGCAGCACCTTTGCACAGGAAACCAAAACAACCAATGCAGTTGAAGAATGGCACAATGCCTTCCAATGCACAGATTTCAAACTACACTTTATACATTTATGAAAGTATAATCTAATAGTGGTTGAGGGGGGTCGACGCATCCGTTGGGGTGCAATATGCCAATCAGAAGCCACCATAGCGGGAATGTACTCAAGTGTTATCCCAATGTTGGAACAGGCAAGTCTTCTTGCAGACAAAGGTCATTGTGAGAAAAACAACTTGGAAATGGGAATAATTCATCAGGACCTAGCTGAAACTCTGGCCCCTTTCTTTTATAGTAATAAACTAACTTAGAGTAAACAATTAGGAGGAAAAAGTCCCTGGTACAACTCAGCATGCAGAAATGCGAAAGGAGTTCTCCCGACATGCCTTAGAGAGGGCGATAGGACTAGTATTAGGGAAAGTAGGTCTTTTTTTAAACAAACGATCAGGTCTGCAAAAGCAGAGTGGGAATTGGGAAGATGGCAGGCAATTAAAAAGGCCCTAGATCATTAAAAACCTCAGGGCTTCTGGAATTTGGTCCATACTGGACGAGTAGAAGGCAAATCTACTATGGAGCCCAATATTAGTGAGGAAGCCTGGGGCCTGCATTTTAAAAATGTATATACTAGTAATAAAACAACCCCAAGCTTGACTCGGAACACATGTACATTATCAACTCCAATGTGTACTTTATTTGAGGTATCATCTGTAATTAAGATGGTACTACCAAATAAGGCCCCGGGGCTAGATAGAATCCCTGAAGAACTGTACAGAAGTGAACAGGCAGTTTGGGTCCCATATTTACAATTACTATTTAATGCAATCCTTAATGGATAGTTTCCCCCCCCACATGGGCTGGGGCAGAGATTATCCCTATCTGAAAAAAAGTCTCATTGATGTGTCCCAGAAAATGTATTCTAGAGTCTTATTGGCAAGACTCCATGAATGGATGGAGGACCATGACATTTTAACTCCCCTCTAAGCCGGATTTAGAAGTCGAACTTCGACCATAGATCAACTGTTTAGGTTACAGCTGATCTATTGGAAGCACATAGTACTTGAGGGTGGAAGTTTGTATCTTACATTCATAGATTTAAAATCTGCCTTCAATATGGTGGATCGCGACCAGCGGTGGACCATCCTGCTAGATATGGGTATTCCACCGTATTTATGCCATCAGTTTAGGTGCCTCCATGAGGTAACATTTGCTAAGGTGAGGTTCGGAAAGAATGGCAAATTGACATCTCCCTTTCCAGTGGAAAAGGGGGTGAGACAGGGTTGTGCGCTTGCACCCACCCTTTTCTCCCTCTTTCTTAAGGGACTGATTAAAGACCTCCTTGCGGCTAAAGATATTGGTCCACCAAAACTGGCAAACTGCAAATTCCCTGCATTGATGTTTGCGGACGACACCCTGCTCCTCTCCAAATCACCAATGGGGATGCAGCGTGTCATAGAGGAATTTAGCCAGTTCTGCAAGAGGAGGAAACTGGTGGTTACCATTACCAAGACAAAATACATGGTTTTTAACGTGAATTCCACCAACTGCCAACATCTTAAGATGGATGGCAGCCCACTAGATAGGGTTTCCATCTTTGACTATCTTGGACTTACCTTAAACGACAAAATGAGGTGGGAACCACAAAATAATAAGGCAAATTTAAAATTAACCCTGGCCATGGGAGGGATCCTTAAATTACACAAGACTTCGGCCATAAAAGATCTTTAAAACACAAGCCAGGGGAACTGCCTTATAAAGGGCAGAACTGTGGGGACATTGCCAGGTGAATGCTCTCACAGTAACTGAAAACGTTATTATGAGGCAGATCCTAAGCCTCCCAACAAATACTTCCCTTGTGCCACTCAGAATGGATCTGGGCATTTGCCCTATAGTAGATCTAATTTCTGCACACCCATTGATGTACTGGTGGCGCATCTGGAGAACTCCAGAAATGCTCAACTGGTGGGACGAGTTAAAAGTGGTTCTGTCTATGTTGGGGGCGGGCAGGATCCCTTGGCTGGCTTTTATCAAGGACTCATTTAGAGCAATGGGCAGGGAAGATTTATGGACCAATCCTGAAGTTTCATGTGCGGAAATCTCAAAAAAATCCTTAGCATGTTCCGTGAAGGAATATAAGTTGACACACACAGTACATATTGTGGAGCCTTCCAGACTAACCTATGGGTTCTTTCATTTTAAGTGTAACTACAAGTTTGAGCATGTGATAGACACCATCCAACCTGTTTTAGCAAAAAAACTATATCTCCAATTTTTGATTCGGGACCCTGCCGCTTAACGCCCGAACAAACAAGTGGGGAGGCACTCTGGGTCTCCCCTGTCTCGGGTGTTTAACAGAAGAAGAAACCGTGATTCATGTTGTTTTTATCTGCCCAGCGTACAAAAGTGCTCTATCTAAGTGGGTGATCCAATTATGTAGGAACCTGGGAATTAGAAACTATATAGAAATTTACAGGATTCTAAAAACAGATACTGATCCGGTTTTTGCTATTGTGATCTGAACATTTTTATTTGCGATGTGGTCGAAGCGTAGGTATCCCCTTATTAGCTACAATGTGGTCTCTGGGGACTCGTAGTTTGTTCACGATGTGTAAGAACTATATGAGATTCATTGTTAGTTGTATTGTGAGCTCTGTGAATTTGTAATTTGTTTACTCCCTGTTAAAACTATGTGTGCTCTATTATAGATACCTATATACCCGCTATGATATTAGCACTAAAACTAATTTTATGATTTTAGTCGAGGAATAGATAGACACCTTGTATAAGATACTTTTATCTTTTTTTAAACTGTGGATATTAATTTTAATTTTTAGACATTTTACTACTTCCCATTTTGATGCATTTTATTGACTGAAATCCCTAAAAGTGTCTTATATCTGTATTAGTCCTTTGTGTTGTTCTATTCGTAAATGTATCATCTCTGTGATTTTCCTAGTAGCTTGGTTTTTTTTGTTGTTCTCTCTGCTTTATGGCTACAATAGCCGAAATAAAATTAATAAATTAATGAATGAATGAAAGTATTATAAAAAGAGCAAAACTAGGAACAACTACGGATAAGGCAATCTGTTAGCGAAATTGCTCCTTAACTTAGCAAACAAACCAAAATAATGTATGGCATGCTACAATATAAAGCCAAACTCTTCGTAAATAACAGATAAGTAGATTACATGGAAATGAGGGCCAAGGGCATATTATAAGATAAATTGACTAAAGAAAGACAATCTCTCCATGGGAATGAATAGGAAATATTGAAAAAATGCTGAGTAAATGTATGAAAAAATTAAAACCATTATCAAACATGTATAAATGTAAAAATTAAAATGTCTTAAAAAGATGTTTAAATATTGTAAAGTATAAATGAAATAACAATAGAACATATGTACAATTATTTAACATATCTTGAAAATAAACTGATGTTTACAATGTATACCATTTAAGAAATCTTTAAAAAATAGCTAAAAAAAGGAAAAAAGTAGAACATGTAACTATACAATAGAATTTGAGACAATTTAATTTTTTTGTTTAATAATAAAGCATAATTGTAAAATGTTTTATTTATTTAGATATTTATAAATGCATATTTTTTATTTGAAATATGTGTTTACAAATGTAAAAATATACATTAAATATTAGGGTGCATATCGGACGCTTATAAAGCTTTTCTAAAGGGCCAAATCACCAGCAGGGCTAGTCATAGTAAAAAAATATAGAGAGAGGAGGTCTCCACCATGGAGGCCGGAATTAAAAGGCTGCAATCTGAATTACAGCAATCCATTAGTACCCCCCTCGAAACATCTCAAGAGCTACAAAACAAATTGACAAGATTGAAAGGACAGCTGGAAACAGTGTTAAATACACGGTTACTTTGTGGGTGGGAGGCGAGAAAAATTGCTCATTTTGAGTATGGCGAAGGTGCAGGTAGGCTCCTCGCCTGGAAAGCAAAGACTGACCAAGTTCGAAACAACATTGGGTCAATCACGCAAGGCAACCTAACGTTCACATCAGATGAAGATATTCGAAGGGTCTTCCAGTCGTTTTTTCAATATATTTATAAAGAGGACAAATGTATTGACCTTTCTTGTATTGAGGCTTGGCTGAACAATGTCACGTTGCCTTCCTTAACCACAGAACAACAAGGCTATCTCGTTCAAGTGATCACGCAGGAAGAGGTTAATGCAGCCATTGTAAGCTGTAGGAAGGGGAAGGCGGCAGGTCCCGATGGCCTACCCTACAGGCCAATATCTATCCTTAATGCCGACTATAAAATCTTCGCCTTTGTCATGGCCAAATGACTGGGGCTGCTAGAGGGTGATATCTTGCATCAGGATCAGAGGGGCTTTGTTAGGGGGTGATAGCTTTCCGACTTGACGTACAACTTGATTGGTGCTATTGATATTGCATCTACTCAATCTTTTCCTCTGGCAGTTCTGACTCTCGACGCCACCAAGGCCTTCAACAGGGTTCATTGGTTGTACCTGTCGGGGGTTTGGGGTAAGTTTAATATTAGGGAAAATTTTCGCCGAGCTGTTAGGTGGATACATCAGAATCCATCTGCATGTCTTTTGGTGAACGGAACTGTTTCAGACCCCTTTAAGATCACAAGAGGTACGCGTCAGGGCTGCCCTCTCTCCCCTCTTCTATTTGATCTATATATTGAGTCTTTTACTCAACTGTTGAGGAATGATCTTAACATCAAGCCCTTCAGGTATGGCGAGTGGGAGAAGAAGGTAGCTCTGTACGCTGATGACATTCTGATTTTATCCTCTGAGCTGCAAACAGCTCTCCCCTTGGTCGCCAAACTAGCCCAGGACTTTGGAGCAGTCTCGGGGTATGAAATTACTGCCTCCAAAACAGAAATCATGGCATGGAACATGGGCGAGACTCAGCAAGGGCTGCAGCTTAGCTCTAAAATGAGGTATCTTGGAATTAGCATTCTTCAGGATGTCTCCAGGATTGTTGAAACCAATTTCTCATATGTGGCGAAGGAGTGTCGGAAACTTATGCGGGCATGGGTCTTATTACCCTTGTCTGTTTTGGGAAGGGTAAGCCTAGTAAAAATGTCAATATTGCCTATAATTACGTTTCTTTTCAACACTATTCCTCTTTACTTTGAGGCTGCTTATTTAGTTAAGTTGCAGAGTGATAATAACTCCTTTATTTGAGCATACCATACGCCTAGGAGCGCTTGCAAAAAGATAAGGCGGCGGAGAGAAAAGGGAGGCCTAGCCGCTCCAGATCTTCAGTTGTATGCATGGGCTTTCCAACTCTCCCATTCTCGCCTGCTACTGAAAATGCCAACTAACATCGGGGTTGGTGGCATGTTCCGGGCCATGCTTAGAGGGGCCAGGTTACCAGATGAGGATTTTCTGTTTAGATTTGGTGATCCCAAATTTTTTAAAGAAATTAAGCTAAAGGTTTTACAGGGCCTAGCTAAAACTTGGGCTACGTTGAGAAGCTCGGTACCGCTAGGATATTTTTCCAGCATGCCTCCTTTGCGGGACACACCGGGTGGCCCGGGATGGCTCAAAGATAGATTGGCCTTACCCTTGAGAGAAGCTGGGGTTGAGGTCTGGGGAGATCTGTTTGTGGAAGGGACCCTTATTTCATGGGAATCTCCTAGCGGTAGGGTTGGTATTGGCCTTTCTAGGTTTAAATACTTGCAGATGGTTAGCTGGACCCAGTCGCAGACGTCCACTCAGAGCAAATTCCCAGTTGGAGGGGGCAAACATTTAGAATACCAGCTTGTTAATAAAGCTCCGGGAAGGAAGGAAGTCTCTTTCTGGTATCATGCTATATGGAAAGAGGTAGATGGTGAACTTCAACTGGCTAATAATCTCTGGGGCAGCTCCCTTTTGGACCATGATAGTGAACGTCTGTGGATAAACTCCTGTAAGACCTGGTGGGAGGTAGTTAAACCAGCATGGCTCCAAAGAAACCATCTCTTCAACATACACAGGGCCTATTATTCACCTCAGAGACTATCAACATTCTCAACATTAATGATATTATTGCTTACACACATACAACAGTTTTTTTTATTACATTTTTTAACACCAACAATACTGATGACAATATAAAAACCATTTCTATTATTGACAAAATTAAAACAAAAAAAACTAAGGATTTCACGTTAAAATTATAAAATTAAATAATTACACTCCAAGATAAACCATTTTTAAGAAAGTGTTGGACACTAAAGTGGTGATGTATACTATTCCTACTCAACTCTAAAGCAATTTGGGCATACTGTTGGGGAATTAAGGAGTCACATCTATTATTCCCACTGCAATCTAAACTAATTTGAGGAAAGTATTGGACACTAAAAGTTTGCATTGTTTCCATTGCAACATATACCATTTTGGGAAAGGTGTTGAACACTAAAAGTGTAACATTTACTATTCCGTCCCCAATCTATACAAACTTGAAGAATGTGCTCAGCACCAAAGGGGTGAAAAATACTATTCCCAAGATCATTTATCTGTTCCAAACATTCTTCTTAGTGCCTCCGAAGGGTGTCATACTTTCACTACAAAGAGATATAGAAAAATTCATTCGGAAAGACCAGAGAGCTCGCCTGCGCAGGGACTTCGTATACAGGAGTCGGCTTGAGGGTGGATTGTATGTCCCGAACTTACAGGCTTACTGGTGGGTGACACAATTGAGAGCTTTGGTCAAATGGTCCCGCCCTGAGTCCGAAAAGCATTGGCTTTTTATGGATCGGTCGCTTGCCTGACAGTCGCTGTGTGGTGTCCCGTTCCTCTCTCAGCATGCACGCCCCGGGAACTTTTACCTGTCCAAGATTACTCGTCCTACCCTCTTAGCCTGGGATAAGGTTGCTAGCTTGTGGGAGTTTACGACATTGCCGTCCCTGATAACGCCTATAGTTAACAAACCAGACTTTGCCCCAGGGTTGGATTGGGTGGGTTTCAAGCACTGGACCTGGGAGGGTCGTCATTCCATGTGGCATTTCTTTGACATTACGGGATTCCGAACCTTCTCCGACTTCCGAGAAGACCAGGACCTCCCAGAGGCCAAAAAGTATCATTACCTACAGGTCAGCCATTGGGTACTGAACACTGGGGTATAGGAGGGTACTGAGAGACACCTTACAAAATTTGAGAAATGGTACATTGACTTCCACTTAACTTCAGATTTGTATACATTTTCCAATCGCATTCATGCCACTGAGAAGACTCTGGGTCAGATCAGGTGGGAAAAGGAACTGGGCCAATCACTTTTGTAGAAAGAGTGGGCTGATGTTTTCTTTAGGGCCCGACACTCAGCGTGTAATGTAGCCTCCATTGAAACAGCCACAAAAATAATTACCTATTGGTATCTCAGAAAGCCTTTTAGCCCTTAGCCCGCTGTGTCCTCTCTGCCCAGAAAAAAACCCCAGCGCCAAGAAACTGCATAGTGTACGTGCGCTCTTTAAATTCCTAAAAATTCAAATACAAATATCTAACTCCTCCCCAGCTCCAGAGAAGTAATTCCTCTCGTAATACACACTGCTAGAGAGCCTGTGGCTCATTGGGTACTCGCGCCCATCTATTATGGGACTGCCCCTCCTTAGCAGGGGTTTGAACACATCTTAGATGACATTGATTGTCACTTAGCAACCTAAACTCCTTGCTTCCCTGTGTAAGTTCTCCTGGGTCTCCCGATCTGGCTAACCTTTCCCCTTAAGTCTAGGAGTGGTAAACAGATGGCCTTAGTTTTAGGGGTGGCTTTGCAAAATATTTTTTCTCATTGGGGCACTCCGACAATCCCTACCTGTCTGGGTTGGCTCCATCTGCTTTGGGGTCCTCTGGGGATGGAGAAGATTTTGTTATCCCTCACCCGCCATGGCACCTCTTTTCATGACCTGTGGGAGCCTCTACTTACCTTGTTATTTACTGACTTTACAGAACTCACTTGTCCCAAATATTTGAGACTTCTGAGACTTGCTCATTTTACAACATAAATTCCTCTTCGCCCGCTTCCAGTGGGGGCAGGAATGTTTTGCGCAAATTATTCGATTTTCTCTTCTGCTTCTGGAGGAGTTAAGGGGAGGGAGGGGGAGGTTTCTGTTCTAATTTTGGGTTGTCAGGGTTTTGTATTCTCTGCCAAGCTGCGATACGGCTTTCGTATGAAACCTTGACGTGTATAATACTTGATGGCACTGTATGGTGTTGTGTTGTCATGAAATCAATAAAGAAATCTAAACATAAAATACTATTCCCACTACAATCTAAACTAGTTTGGGCACAGTGTTGGACATTAAAGAGGTGACATTTTTTATTCTGTGTCCAACCTATACTAATTTGGGGAACACGTTCAAAACTAAAAGGGTATCATTTACTATTCCTAATCTAATGTGCACCAATTTGGAGAAGGTGTTGGACACTAAAGGGGTGAAAAATACTATTACCACTCCCATATAAACCAATTTATGGATGGTGTTGGACACTAAAAGGGTGACATTTACTATTCCCACTCCAATCTAAACCAATATGGGGAAGATGTTGGATCCTAGCACTGAGTCATTTACTATTTTGATTGAAACCTTTACCAATTCGAGGAAGGTGCTGGATACTTAAAGGGTGTAATTTACTATTTCCACTACAATATTAAAATCTGTGTGGAATGTGTTGGACAGCAAAGGAATGACATGTACTATTCCGTTTGCAATGTAACACAATTTAGGGAAGGTGTTGGACACTAATTGGGTGGCATTTACTATTCCCACTAAAATGTAACCATACTGGGGGAAGGCGTTGAACACTAAAGTGGGGACATTTACTCTTCCTAATCCAATATAACCATATAGGGGAAGGTGTTGTACACAAAAAGTATGACATTTAATAGACCCACTACGATCTAACCATATTGGAGGAATGTGGTGGGGACTATAGGAGTTACATGTACTATTCCCACTCTAATCTAACCATATTGGGGGAAGTTATCTGACACTAGAGAGGTGACATTTACTATTCCCACTCCAATTTACTATATTGGATGAAGATGTTAGACACTAAAAATATGTAATTTGATATTCCCACTCCAATCTAACTGTATTGGGGAAAGGTGTTGGACAAATAAGAGGTGACTTACAATTCCCACTCCAATCTAACCATATCAGGGGGAGGGATTGGACACTACAGGTGTGACATTTACCATCCCCACTCCAATCTAAGCATATTTGAAGAATGTGTTGGGTGCTAATGAGGTGAAATGTACTATTTCCACTCCAATTTAACCATTTTATGGAAGCTAATAGAAATAAAAAAATGTACATACACAATCAATATTCCATATTCACAAACATTGTTTAACTATAAAATAAACTAAAATGTAATATAAAAGCGTATTAACTGAGGGTGTGGCTAAGCCACCTAACATGGCAGCTCACTTCTACCTGATCTCTGGGTCAAGGAGGCAGAATAATCCGGACATATTCTGACGAATCGGGCCTGAGCTACCCGAATGCAGGTTGGTGAGCCACCACTGAATGGGTGCAGTTGGGAGTGCAGAGAGTGGCTGCAGATTCGTCGCGGGAGCGATCTGGTGGACGGAGGGAGGTGGGCCTCCCTGATACCGAACACCCATGGGTTGAGATGCCTGGGCCCGGCTGACCTCATATGTTGTGGGCAGCGACCTTTACTTCCGCTTTAACACCAACCAACAATTGTGCCAGTGGGCGCAGGCAGAGGGGCCCCTCTTCTATTTTTTTTGCTGTTTGATATAGAGTGAACTCAGCCCAAAGGTATTGAGCACTTTACATGAGCACCAGTTACATTACACAAGGACACATTCATTTTTGATAGGCATGCAGAGATTAATTGATATGCCCAGAATCACAGGTTATTGAGCTGATGCCAAGACTCCACCCTCCATTCTGCCAGGTCCTTTGGCGTTGGACGGCCTTGCAGGCCTCATGAGCAGTGGCCCAGGCAAGGACCCCAGAGCGGGGGGTTCTTCGTTGCCCACTCAAGCCTCTAGGCACTATCCCCCAAGAAAACCAACCAGCTGATGGGCCACTGCGAACAGGCTATACTCCAATGCTAGCTGATGGCGAGGAGCGGAGTGAGGCAGCAGTGCCTACGGAGGGCCATCAGGCCTTACACGGATGCATCTCTCCCTTGTGAACTGCCTCAACCAGGGGCGTTGATCCGTGGAGCTCCCAGCCCATGGCTCACCCAAGCCCAAGCCTCCCCTGGAGTCTGAACATGTGTTGAGTGGTCCCTGAATGCACGGAGAGGGGGGTGGGGAAACCCCTGACTCACCAAGACCCAATCCACCATGCCCAGCCTTGTGGGTAAGGGATCCAGGAAGTTGTGACGCAACCTAACCCTGGGTGAGCCCTCTATCTACGAAAAGAGCAACATAGGCCCTAGCAGTGGAGATGGTGGGCAGCAGACCACAGTTGTTTGTGACTGAGATTGAATGGTATGTCCCACTTGGACTCCTATTCGACGCTACAGGCTTACCCCTGGGGTCCCTGTGCTGCAAAAGAGACAGTCTGTGTGCCTGAGCCAGCATTGAGTGACACAATTGGTTTGTGTCTCTTTGCCCGCCCCACCCACCAGCTCCAACACATTGATGACTGCAGCTTTTGGCGGGTACACCACTGACAGTTCCCATTTTGATACGAAAACCACAGCCACTACCCCACACTTTGGGATGGGCTACCAAAAGATAGTGAGTGGGCAGTCCAGGCCACCATCTCTCATCCAATGCCACTGGATAACAACAGACCAGGGCATGAGCAACCGGCCTGTCTCGAAGACACTAGCGACAAGCTGGATGACATTTTACAGGCAGTTGAGACCTTTCACTCTTCAGTGGAAACAAAAATCAAAGAACTTCAAGCAGATTTAAGCCATGTACCAGATGACCATCAAAAGTTGGCCACCAGAGTGACGGAGGTGGAGCACTCCCTGGACTATTTTACACCCCAATGGGGCGATCAGATGAAAAACACCTCTGATCTTGCTAAAAGAGTCCAGCGTCTGACAAGTCACATGGCGGATGACTAAGGGCAAACTCGATAGAACAATATACAGGTGTTAAGACTCCCTGAGTGGGCCAAGTATTCCTGCACATCTTCCTGGCGAACTGAGTGAAATACTCGCCCCCCCCGATTCGGCCTGTTACCAGTACTTCTCCTTTGAGAGAGCACACCGAGTGCCCACACTTCACCCACCTCTGGGCTCGCAACCTTGACCTATAGTTGCACAGCTTCTCCATTACAAGGACATAGATGCCATCCTATAGGCTGCCAGACAGAAATCCCCACTGGAATTTGAAAGCTGCAGGATCACAGTGTTACCTGATTACAAAATGATGGTACAGCGACAACCTCTGCCTTCTAAGATGTAAAGCATCAGCTTCAAGACCTGCATATCTAAAACTCACTAATATACCCAGCAAAACTGAAGATAATTCATGACCAGAGCTCAAACTTCTTTACACAATCCTCCAAGCCATATGACTGGATTGAAAGCCACACTTAGCACCACATACTAAATGACGATGGAGTATGGTGCAGTTGCTGCACTGCCTTAGCCCAGATGGGATCTAGGTTGTCCTCGCATCAAGAGTTGCAGAAAGAGTGGCAGTCAGCTGTTGCCACAGCACTGGTGTACCACCAGTCATCACACTCACCAGGCCCCAGCACAATCTCCACCAGCAGCTCAGACAACAACTCCTCTGGTCTCTCCCATCATTCAGAGGTACTTCCCTGTCCTCAAGTCACACCACATACAGTTCACAACCTAATTCCGCACTTTCCATGCCCAAGTAAGATAGGAGTCACCAGGACTGCCTAGGAACATTGGGCAAGACACTGGCTGAACCACCACCGGCCGACCGATGGGTCGCCATCTGTTCCCAGGCGCCCGGGGATCGCTTGACCAACATAACCAAAGTCTGCAAATGGTAGAATATATTCAACAAAACAAGACTGCCACATATATGGATTTCCAGGCACACTGCCCAGCACCCACATGCTAACTCACTGAACTTACTGTTCATTACTAAACCCCTGATTCACAAAATGTCTTCTAAGCAACTGTCTGGGCTTACAGCCTGCTGCTATAGAAGTTTTAATTTGTTCAACTTTGGTTCTGTTTGTGCATCAGTTTACCCAACAGTATGAGTGTAATACAACTCTTATGCTGTTCTGTGGGTGGGAAAGGGGTTTGGTTTAGTATATGATGGTCTGTAAACACTAAACACTTTTGTAAACCTCTGATCTATGGCAGACTGCTATAAGTTCTGGCTTCTAAACCTTACAATTCGGACCATGCACTCAGCATGTCAACGCTACTCTATCTATTCCTATATCAAGCAGCAAAACATGCATATTAGTTTGCTTCAGGAGACACACCTAACCACCAGTGAAATTCAGAGACTATGCCCGTGTTGGGGGGGGGTACCATACACAGCACAACATATTCAGAATATACCTGAGGCACTTTGTTTTGGATCCGCCCAGACACACCTCTCCAGTCACTTGACACAGTAATTGACAAACACAGCAGATATGTATTCAAGGAGGTCCTCCTGGATATGTTCATGTGCTGCTGTGATGTGTGTATGCACCAAATTTGGACCAGTTCAATTTCTGGGCCTCCCTGTGGAGGGTACCAGCCCACTGTGTAGACCTCCCATGGAGGCTGGGTGGGGATTACAACAGTATTCTGGACAAACAATGAGACAGACCACACCCACCACTCCTCCAAGCACCCGTACGGCCCAACTCATCACAATTTGCTCAGTGGCTTCAACAATAGTCCCTTTCAGATGCCTGGAGGGCAAAAAAAACAATCACCAAGCAATATTCACAACTCTTGGCTCTCATAACTTATATGTCCGCTCGGACTGTTTCATGAGCTGCCCAACCCTATTCCCACAGCTAGATCATACACACTATTGTGGCTGTGTCATATCTATGCAGCACACATAATCAACATGGACTGGAAAGTGCCCACTCCACTGGTCCCTACATGGTGCCTACCGTGAGACATTCTGGATGACCTTATCTTCCAGGATTTCCAGCTTGCATACATAGAATTCTTCTTTGTGGACAATCATGATAAAGTCACTGTGCGTGTTGTTGAATGGGGCACCTTTTAGGTGATCACCAGAGATTTGAGCATTCAGAATGTGGTGGGAGTCCTGCGAGAGCTGGGCAGAGATCTTAAAGCTGCTGAGACGAAACTGGCAAACCTCAAGCAGCAAGCCCCACATGATGCCACCACATGTGCAATGCTATGATACTACATTGCCTCCACTGTTGCAACTTCTCTGAATATACGGCCCAAGTACACTCCCCTGGAGACAAATCTGACCACTTCCTGGTGTGGCTAGAGTGCTAGGAGTCCAGCGCAGCCCCATTATTGAAATGGCATCGCCACGGCTAGAGAAATTCCACTGGTTGATTCAGCTATGTAGAAATCTGGGGGCATATTACCAAGCAATAGCGATAATTATCACTATTGCTTGGTTAGCGTGAAAAATTTACCGCTGAGCTGCGGCGATGTTTATCGCAGATAAACCTTGGTATTACCAAGGTTTATTGCAAATGCGATAAAAATCGGCCGCAATGCATGAGTATCGCTGAAAAGTCAGCGATATTCATGCATTAGCGAGCTAATGCTCTTAGCCATGTTATCCACCTCCCATTGGATAACATGGCTAAGAACTGCTCAGGGCAGGTGTTAGCTTTTGGAGATATTCGCGCTTAGCGCGAATATCTCCAAAAGTTGGTAATAGGAGATAGCGATGTTAGCGACTGTTTCCAGTCGCTAACATCTTGGCACGCCCACTTTGCATGTCATTAGTGATAAATATCACTGACATGCAAAGTGGGGCCCAAGATGGTCGCTATCTCCTACTAGCTGTTGCTAACTGGTGTTAGCGACAGCTAGGTAATAGGGAGATAATTTTATCTCCGCTTTCTTGGCTTTTAAAGCCAAAAATACCCTCTTGATAATATGCCCCCTGGGGACTAAACATTGTGTAGAGGCATTTAAGTTACTGAAATACAATACTTTATACCCAATTGTATTGCGCAGGTAACTTCTGAAAATCATTATGTAGGGCATAGCTGACAAACCACTTTTATTTTATAACTAGGCTGGTTCTATTTTTCCAACTATTTATTTTAAATCTGATTTTATAGAGTGTTTTTAGTATTTTATTCTTATGAAATGTATTATTTCCATCTGCCCAATAACTGTACATCTTTTATTAACTTGGTCTCAAGAATATGGTGCTATGTACTTTTATGGGTGTGTGGGATAAGAGTAACAGTCTGTCATTGTTACTTCTCGGGCTTTCAGTTCATGTACAAGAGAATGTTTTTTATTCATTGTTAGTTTATTGCATTTGCCCTTTTATGGTCTATTGGCTGCAATAAAGTATTTTTAAATTGAATTGGAATAGCATCACCCTGCACCCCAGTTGCAAGGATTTCTGCTCATACACAGAACTGGGCACAGAGACCTAAGACATTAGTGAATTGAGGTGACCCAGAAACTCACCTCAGTACCTAGAAACCCCAACCAGCTAGCAATCAGTGTCACATTAGCTCTTCGTCCTATAGCAAAGTAACCAATAGTTAGACAACCTAGAACATGCGACTTAGGACCATCTCAGGAATGGTGGGAAGTGAGAACACTCTTTTGTTATACTCTCATACCAGGAGTAAAAAAGAGACACGGTAAGGTTAAAATATTCATTTTAATGACGTGATCTCATGCGCAGTATTTTAGTCAACATAAACAGACATATGATTAAGAATAATATGGTATATCCCTTAAGACATCAGCTGATACGTGGGGCAGGTGGGCTTCAGCTGAAATTGTATTATCTCGGAATAGGATTATGATTTACTCTGTGTATGGTCCTAATCTGGATGATTATGAGTTGTTCAATTCTTTAAATTGAGAGCTTGCATTGTGTAAACTTCCTATTATTTTCTGTGGTGATTTACATATCCATATCGAAGCTAGCTTCAGTATTAGACAACATGAGAGATACACAGGTCTTAAAACACAGACTTCTAAGGCATTGAGGACCTGGGTATTAGATAATGGTCTCTTGGATGCTTGGCATATTCTACATGCGAAGGCTCCTGGTTTTAGTTTTTTCTCTGCCCCACATAGGAAATTTGTCCGCCTTGATTACTTTTTTTTATCTCAGTTTTTTCTTGATAAAATAGGGATAGAAGTCCTTCCTAAATTACTATCAGATCGCAATCCTGTCTGTCTAAATCTCAGCCTACTATCAGCTGGGTTAGGTCTGAAAACCAACCTGGTCGTTTCAGAGGAATCTGTTATTACAACAGGACTATATACATTTCATGACTAGTATTATCCAGGAGTTTTTTCAGATTAATAATGAGACAGCATCAGTTCCAATAGTCTGGGACACATTTAAATCTATAATAAGAGGAGAAATTTCCAACTGAAGAATAAACGTAATAAATTTAAGAAAGATTGTGACATTGTCCTAAAGGCAGAAATACGATTAGTCGAACATTTTAAAATAAATAAACATATAGAGGAATCTCAACTTGATCTGTCTATTAAATGTAGCTCAGTTTACTCTCATACTGCCGATCAGGTAGCTTCACGTTATATTCAACATCGGACAGAAAGCTGTGAACTGAGTGAACAAACAGGGAAAGTTTGGCCCAAAGGTTATGTCAACGGGCAATGGCTAATGAGATTTTTAAAATCCAAGATCTTGGTGAGAAGTGAAAACTTCTAAGGAAGATATTTGGCAGCATTTAATGAGTTTTATAAAGTATTATACCATCAACCTGATAATCCACCAGATCCAGGTATAAAGCAATATTTTGAAGATATATACAAAACTGAATTGCTGGCAGAACAGAAAGAGCTACTTAGTGCCCCAGTTACCTGGGAGGAAATCGAAACAGCTATCATTGGATTAGCTGCCAGTAAAGCAATGGGACCGGACCGTATTGCTTTAGAATTCTACCAAGTCTTTAGAAAAGTCCTAAAGCCAGAGTTGATTATGATTTTTTAGTCTGCCTTTGCGGGCAACCCACCAGATTCATGGTCACTCGCCACAATAGTCATTTTTAAAAAGAAAGGCAAAAATAGTGAAGAGTTAGGTTTATACAGACCTATTTCGCTTATAACAGCTGATAGCAAAAAAAATCAAAAATTCTCGCTAATAGATTAAATGCATTAATGCTGTCTCTTGTATCCATCAGACAACATGGTTTCATTTTAAAAAGAGACACTGCGGATCATGTTAAAAAAATAATAGCATTGCTGGACTGGGCACAGGCCTCGGAATCCCCAGTTGCGGTGGCCCTGTTGGACGCAGAAAAAGCGTTCGACAGGGTCGCCTGGGAGTTCTTATGGTCAGTACTGGTTTGGATGGGATTTACCAAGGCATATATTAATGCAGTTAAAGCCCTTTACTTCCATCCGAAAGCTGCCATCAGAATAACAGATTCTGTTTCTGAAGGATTTTTGATAACGAGGGGGACAAGGCAAGGTTGTCCCTGCTCCCCCTTGTTGTTCACCTTATATTTAGAACCCTATCTTCGTAAATTATCTGCCGAAGTTGATATTATCCCCATGACGATTGGAAGAAATCAATTTAAAGTATTCACCTATGCAGACAATGTCGCTATCATGACCATAGACATGAGGCGAGCACTTATAAAAATAATTTTTTTAGCTGAAAAATTTGGAGCACTGTCGGGCTATAAATTAAATATAGCAAAAACTTAATTGATTCACTCCGAATGGGGACAACCTAATGAAAAAGACTTTGTTTCCAAAGCTCACTATCTTGGGATAACTATATCTTCTAAGAATGACGATATTGTACGCCTCAATATTGAGCCCGTGCTGAAATCTTCTAATAAGATTTTAGAAAGGCTAAACAATCTACATTTTTCTCTTTATGGTCGTGTTAATATTATTAAAATGTTCATTTTTCCAAAAGTTTTATATTTATTTCGAACAATACCTCTTTTATTTTCGTCATTTCATTTTAGTAAAATTGATAGAATGGTATCTAGGTTCCTTTGGGGCTATCATCGATCCAGGCGAGCCTTAAAATGATGTTTATTACCGAAAATAAAGGGTGGTTGAGGGGTCCCTATTTTTTGGTTATATTACTGGCTTATATCTTTAAGACATATGGGTATTTTACCTTTTTATGGATACCATCACTGAAGAACCAGTATACCCGTCAACTGTTGTTAGGCGAAGAAGCTTGCCAATGTTTAGTAAAAATCATTGAACCTAGTTATTATAAAAAAACTAAATTCAAAATTATTATAGCAGCATTCGCAATTTGGCGGCAAATAAGGAAAAAAATTGTTTGTCTGGGTGAAATCCATTACTATTCTCCAGTCTTAAATAATCGTATCTTACCAGTGGTTTTTCACGACCAAATTATAAAAAGATGGTATCTTTCTGGAATTCAGCTATTAGGAGACTTATACGAATACACTCAATTTGCCCCATTCTCGGACCTTCAAATTAAATATGGATTATCTAAGAATGATTTTTTTAAGTATCTTCAGATACAGAGCTTTTTAGAATCTAAAGGCCTTCTTGTCCATAGTTGCATGAGTCAAAATACTATTCTAGAAATTAGTAGGAAAGTTAAAAAATAGGTCTAGTTTATCATACTACTATCAATCAATTTGAAGATGATCTGTCTTTAGTAGAGAGTAAATGGCAAAGGAAATTTTAAACTGAGAATGATGATATGGGAATATCTATTGAACTAGAGTCAACAAACTAGAGGCTCTAAAGTTGTGGAAATAAATAATAAAGTACACAAGCAGTTGTTTTTTCTAATTGCAACAAACAAATGTAGTGTACTCCGTGACATGGCCATGCCAGATAACATATATTGGACAAACGACACAACCTATCAGGATGCGGATTTTACAGCATAAATCACGCATACGGTGTAAAACCATAGGGGCCCTATGGTACAACACTATGTGGAAATGGGACATGATGAAAATGACATCCTTTGGTCTGTACTATTGGTAGTGAAAGCACCAAACAAGACTGTCATGCAAAGTAACCTTATTCGGTTGGAAGCATGCATGATTGAAAGATACCACACAGCCACACAAGGGCTAAATGATCGAGATGAGATTTGGGCTTTAATTTAAGTAAATACATTGTAACAGTCCAGCCCCTCTAATTCTTATCATAACTATATGGACTTAATTAGAGGGTGTATTTATTGAGGGTCAGGATCTGTTTCATGCAATGATGTCACTGGAGATGGAACAAACTGTGATGTGTTTTAGTTAGTTTGTGTTGCTTGGTGCAACTTGGGCTTCTAAAACTGCTGTGCAATATATTCCTGTCTAATGCACAATGTACATATTTGTTTAAATGTTGTATATATTTTGATAAGTGAGAGAACTGTAAATATAATTGGTTTATTGTGTAATTTTTTTATTTTTGTGATTTATGTTTGTTTAAGCAGGCTGGCTAACACATCGCATATTTTAGTCGTGTTATGCACCATCTTCACGCGCCTACATTACTGCTTTGAGGCTGGTTTTCTTGGTTATTAAGCATTTAGTCAGCCTTTTCAAAAGTGGCCTGTTGCTTCTAGTTATCAGTTTCAGGACTAGAAAATTCCTTTAGAGCGTCTGATGTTTGATTAAAGCTTGGATGCCCTGCTTCAACTTTCATTTGCGCTTTATTGATGTTTTGCTATTCATGTGTTAGTAGTCACATGTACTTAAATGCTGGTAGTTATTGTTGTATCTTAGTAATGATGTCATTGTTCCATGGTCACTGTGCTCACTGGATTCCAGAGTGTGGAATCCAGGGAGCAGACGAGAGATGCACGGTTACTGAGAGAGTTGGTCCTTGAATGCCTCTGGGGTTGTTGTACTGAATAAACTACTTTTTCTACTTGAACCACTGTACTCCAAGTCATTTCAGTGGCCACGAGGATGGGATCGATTTGAAGAAATCAATGAAGAAAATTTGACTTGGACTGAAGATTTTCTACAAACTGAAGATTTCTACACACAACCCCAGGTTAAGGCTGAATGTTTCATGAAGCTTCAAGGTACCTGATGAATATTTATACTAAACGTTTTTTTTTTTAAACCAAAAAACTCTTATTTTTGCGCTTAAATTGAATTTATTTGAGAAAATCGTCTGAATCTAATTTTTAAAACTACTCTGGCACATCAACATAGCGCGCTACATCGTGATTTTAATACTAACTCATTAGCGAAAATTCATTTTCTCATTTGCCATTTTGCGGATTGTAACAGACTTACAGCGTTATATTTTGAAAAATGCCACCATGTTAAGGATTACATCGGACTTACATCATTGTTGGTTTTGAAAAATGCTGCTGTGTTGATCGCCACCGCCTTCGCGTGCACTTCAGTTTCCTTCCTGATCACCGCGTCACTGCGTTCTGCATCATCACGTCCAACGCTTCAACGTTGAACATCCACATCACCACGTCTGATGCTCTCACGTTTAACACGCACTGTAGCGGCCATTTTGAGTATCCATAGCAACCAATGCTATTTCACTCATCGGATGTAATCTTCTGATAAACACGGCAAGTTTACAAATTGCTATTACCGGAACCACCTTATACTAAAATTTAACGCGCATTATTGAACAAGATTATTGATTCATTTGAATTTTGAGCAACAAATGTGTACTTTATGAAATAAACTTCTGGCAACAGCTTTACAAGCAATTTTCAACTATTGACAACGGTGACTACATTTTTTATTTTAATTTATTTATTTATATGCTACCTTGACAACGGTGACTACATTATTTATTTTAATTTATTATTTTATTATTCCATTCACAAAGTGTTGTTCTGATATTTACATTTCTATTTAATCAATATGGATGTTTCATCTTCTGTAGTTGCTCCTCCCAAGTTTTTGCAATCTCCAGGTCCGCCTTCTATGAATTGGGAGGATTGGTCAGAATCTTTTGAGACCTATTTAGAGGCCATAGGCGGTGATGTATTCTTACCTTCTAGAAAATTAGCATTACTTAAACACAATTTAGGTGTCGAAGGCAGAAAAGTTTTAAAAACTTTACCTGTAGTAAATCGTGTTGTTTCAACAGTTGTTGATAATGATGAAACGAGTGAAACTAGTGAAACCAGTTCAAATGACACATCTATTGATGCATATTCTGATGCTTTAAAAGCATTAGAAGAAAATTATGGGAAGAAAACGAGTATTGTAGTTGAAAGACACAAATTTTTCTCTAGAGCACAATTAGCTGGTGAAAATGTACAACAATATGTGGCATGTTTTAGAACCTTAGCCATTACATGTAAATTCAAAGATTTACATGAAGAAATAATAAGAGATCAATTTATAAATAGGATTAAAAACATCAAAATTCAAGAACGTTTACTTGAACTCAAGAATCCATCTTTGCAGAAAACACTTGATACTGCTAGAAAAATGGAGAATACTTCCCATTATGTTAAAGAGTTAAGTTCTAAAGATGAATCTAGTAATGTTAATGCTTTAACTACAGGTTATAAAAAATCAGATTCTAAAAGTGACAACAAGGAGAGTAAACCTAATTTTTGATGATGACTGTAAGGATGCTGTCAAGGAGATGTTATGGTGTTATAGAAATACTCCCCACACAGCTATGGGAATATCTCCGTTTTCCTTATTAAAGGGGCGTGTGGCTGGATCTAAGGTCAAACCCATATGTATGTCTAGAAATATTTCAAAAGTGACTGATGGTAAGAACCTAGCAATTAAAGTTCGACAATATCAAAATAAATATGTTCAAAATCACAATTCTAAGATCAGTTGTAATGCTAAAGCATTTAAGGTTGGTGACTGGGTACGCTCACAATTAATGGGTAATCGGAAACCTGGTTCCTCTAAATGGTCTAAACCAAAACAAATTATTCTTGTGACTGGTGATATAGTGAAATTAGATGATGGTAAACAATGGAATGTAAGAAGCATTACAAGATGTAATGATCTTGAATGCAAACAAATGAGTGGTCTGGTAGACAATTCTCCAAAAACATCTGTTGAGAAAAGAGATGATGTACCCATTTCTGTGTCTTTATCTACTAGCCCTAAGTGTAAACCAGTTTGGATGAAGGATTACATCTGTCCATGATTTGGGTGTTTCCTATGTGTATCAATACGAAATCTAGCTTGTATCACTTTATATCTGTTCTCTTTTAGTTTTATTTTAGTTTATTGTTTTGTAGTTTGTTTTGTTATTTTATAGAAAGGGAGATATGTTGTATCTTAGTAATGATGTCATTGTTCCATGGTCACTGTGCTCACTGGATTCCAGAGTGTGGAATCCAGGGAGCAGACGAGAGATGCACGGTTACTGAGGGAGTTGGTCCTTGAATGCCTCTGGGGTTGTTGTACTGAATAAACTACTTTTTCTACTTGAACCACTGTACTCCAAGTCATTTCAGTTATGTATTTGTATTATCTTTATTTGGACTTTGGTAGCGAATGGGGTCAAGTGGATATAAACCTATTTCTATCCCCCCGCCTTTTTTCGTGGGGTTTTTATGTCTGCTAGTACGTCTCCAAGATGGCGACTAGTTTTTCTGTTTAGTTGGCGAGGAGGCTCTAGTCCTATTTCTATCGCCATGCAACACGGTCCCATGCTACCGCGCATGCCGCATATGTAGAGACCGCTGCGGCCGCCGATTGCCAGAGCGTGGACACAGACGGCTGCATTCCTTAAAGTTATTAAGGTGAGCGATATGGTCTATCTGCCCGTCCCCTTATCTACCCATGCACGCAAATGATGTGTTCGCATTAGGCTACTCACAATACATTTTTGTAATCTTTGCCGTGTTTGTTTGCAGTAACTCGTGCATGCAGAGAAACTCTGCAACATTGCTAGAAGCGCGCAAAAGCAAAGGAAAGCCTTAGAAGAGGAAGGGACATCTCAGTGCTTTGTTCCCTAGAGGTGTCGAACATGGACTAATGTCCACAAGGGCGGCAGCAGGCTGCGAATAAGTAGCAGCACACTTGTACACCCCTCTAGTCAATGGGGGTAATCCCCTCGGTTGTACTCTGTGAGCCATTTATTATACTTAATGGGCAATTTAAATTGTTGATCCGTTTCTGGTTTTTTAGATGTTCCATCGACTCGTAAAGGATTTTATCCTTGGCCATAGATTCTGATGATTCAGCTGTATTTATACAGATGATAAATGTAAGTGGTGACTTGTGATGCTCCCAGCATAGTTTAGATGGCAGCTACCTGTGTGGACATGAGTTAGTTTCACCAGACCTCCCTCGTCGTCTACCAAGGCACTTCACTGTAGGACTTTGTTGTCTTTGGTTTTACTTGGGGCACATTAATGTGTGGCATTTTTGAAGTTTTCATCTAACACTGTGCACACCCGGGGTGAATGGGGAGCCTTGTTGTTTATCCAGCCTGCTTGATAAATTGTGTATGTTGTAATTAATGTTTTGCTTTGCGTTATGTTTCATAGAGTTATGTTTCAACCCTGTCTTGAGGAGGCCTAAGAAGATGATAGGCTGAAACGTGGTCACGTCGACGACACTGTTAAGGAGGAGTCAATAGAGATATATTGTACTTCTAAATCATAGAGTGTCACACTGTAAACAAATAGAAGTAGTGGCTTGACTTAGAAGTGTGCGTTTACGACTACCTCCGAGTGGTCTGTCCAGATGTGTATGGCAGCCACTCTCAAAATTGTAATTTACGTTAGGGTTACTTTGTGTTTTTTTGTAGAGTTAATGTCTTTGTACAGAATGTGAATATATGTGAATTTTTGTATTTCATTGATTAGGTGTTATTGGCTACGAGGAGACAATTCTGTATGATATATTCATTGTGAACTAAAAAACACAGGGAAGGTAAATTAAAAGTATCTTCACCAAAATGTGTGCAGTATTTATTCCTTCATACTGATTGTTGTTTTTTCCAACTAAGAGGCTCATTAGGATGGCGGACGGACCTGCGTCCGTCCGCCACCCCAGAGTAGGAGGGACCATCCGCAGGGGCAGCGGTGGTCCCTCCGTGCAGATTAGGATGTGACCGCCACCCTGGCGGTCACATCCTGTATATTTAACATTGCGGCGGGTGCTGCTTGAAGCAGTACATGCCGCAATGTTAAATAAACCATGTTTTCCTTTGCGTGCAGGAAGCTGCAGGCACCGCATGGTGCCTGCCGCTTCGTGCACACAAAGGCAGGGGGGTACCATAGGTACCCCCCATGTGCACTCCCCACCTCCCCTTCAACCCTGGGTGCCCACAATGGGCCCCCAAAGAAAAGTCTGTATGCCTTTCCACGGCGGAAATGCCTCCGTGGAAAGGCATAGGACCGCCGCCATCCTAATATGGCTGGCGGTGTCTGATAGACACCGCCAGCCATGTTAGAGCTTTTCTGCCTCGGTTGGAAGGCGAGCACGGTGGAAAAGCGGCGGACGGAAAAAAGATCCCCCAGCCATCCTAATCTGGCGGGGGTCTTTTTTCTCTCCGCAGCGAGTAATCCGCATCCTCCGGGCCGGCGGTGGCTTCCGCGGGGCCGGAGGATGCGGATTAACCGCAATCCTAATGAGCCCCTATATCTGTTATCCAGGTTTAGAAGGGTTATTTGGGTATACCCCTGTTGCTTTTGAACTGCTTTTCCTGAAAAGCATAAGTTGTGTGTTGTTTCTGTTGAAAGGTTTATGAAGCATGTACCAGAGATCTGTGATAGGATGGCCCTGGTCAAGTGCTTACTACCTTGCAAAAACCTTATAGGCTTATAGGCAAGAAAAAACTAAATGTAAAAATGCTGAACGTCAGTGGAGGAAGACTTATTCCATAGAAACCAAGAAAGAATATAAAATATTACTAACATACTATCAAAAGATGTGTAGCAAAGCTAAAGCCGAATTTGTATGTACCAAAATTACTGCAGCCTTAAATCAATCTAAAACACTTTTTAAAATAGTGAAGGAGCTGGCTGGCTCAAATACTTCACAAACTCCACCTGACCTTAATAAAACACAATGTGACCAACTAGCTACCTTTTTGTAAACAAAGTAGATAAAATATACCAGAGCATTGAACAAGAACAGAATGAACAAAACGAAGCTAATATGGATGTTCTAAACTCCTCCCTTGACAGACCGAGCAACTTTACTGACATCCTAGACCCTAGTGTCTGCGATTCTCATACTGTCTTACTAGAAAATTGGCCCATGCTTGATATTGATACTGTCATTGGCCTAATTAATATAATCAAATCAGGCTCACCAAGAGACCCACTACCGTGCTCCATCCTAAAACTACTTAGTAGGAAAGCTATGTCCATTATCAACGACCTTTTAAATACTTCCCTACAGGAAGAACATGTGCCAGATGAATGGAAACATGCAATGATCCATCCACTGCTAAAAAAAAGCTGATGCTGATCCAAACTTGCCCTCTAACTTCCGGCCAATTTCTCTCCTCCCCATTTTTGCCAAGATTTTGGAGAAACACGTTCACCGATCCCTCACGGACTTTATAACCACGCATGACCTGTTGCCCTCCCATCAGTCAGGCTTTCGGACAGGCTTCTCAACTGAGACTACTTTATTAGGTGTTACAGAGAATATCCGCGTTATGATAGACAGAGGAGAAACGGTGGCACTTGTGCTTCTTGACCTCAGTGCCGCATTTGATACCGTGTCACATGCGGTACTAATGCGGACTCTCCATTCAATAGGCATTTGTGGCGCTGTCTTAAATTGGATCAAATCATTGCTAGAGAATAGAACGTTCCAAGTCTTTTCTCAATCTGCTTGCTCTGATACCCTTACCTTCAAACACGGAGTACCACAAGGCTCGATTTTAAGCCCGTTACTTTTTAATCTGTACATGAGTCCACTCGCAAAAGTAGTAGAAGAGACTGGTTTGCTGTTGTTCTCTTACGCTGACGATTCTCAGCTTTTCTTCTCTCTTTCCTCGTCGGAAAGTAATGATCCCTCCCCATTAAATCTAGGATTGGGAAAAATTGCAGGGTGGATGCAAAAAACTTCCTGAAATTAAACGGTGATAAAACCGAGTTAATTGTCCTGGGGAAAAATAAAGAACTTTGGGGACCCCAACATTGGCCATCAGAAATGGGTCCTCCCCCGACTCCAACTACCAGGCCCGTAATCTAGGTTTCATTGTAGATGACTCGTTGAATATGCACCAGCAAGCTGTGAAAACATCGGCCACTTGTTTCGCTATTTTAAAATGGCTAAAAAAAATATGCTGGATGCTACCAGAACACACAAAAAAAAGTTCATCAATGCCTTAATAACATCCAGGCTTGATTACGGCAATGTGTTATATCTGGGGGCAAAAAAGGCTACGATCCGCAGACTGCAAACTGTGCAGAACGCAGCAGCGAGACTGTTAGGTAAAATTCCCAATTTCTCATCCACCGCCAAATTTATTTGTGAGCTGCATTGGCTGAGAATAGAGAACAGGATCAAATTCAAATCCCTATGCTTCATGCACAAGATTTCTACCAAAAAAGCCCCTAAGTACCTACAAAATCTGGTCCGCCGTTACCATCCCTCTCGTACTCTAAGATCTGCAACTGCCAACAATTTTGTTATCCCTAAAATAAAACTATCACGCATGGGTGGCAAATCCTTTGCCTTCCTTGGACCCTCACTGTGGAATGCTATGCCACAGGCCCTGCGCTCTGAGGTGAACTACATGAAATTCAGGAAAGCCTTAAAAACCTGGCTATTCAACATCTAAGTCTGTTGTCCTGTCAGTTACTACTGAATCATAGCGTCGGGAAACCCTTTGTTGGGCAGCTGTTGCGCTATATAAGCTAAATCTATACTACTATTATTAAGAGAGAACTTGCATCTTTTGGCAAGGTAAACTCGGGAACCACAGCGCCAATCTACACACCCGATACATCTATGAAAATGTCAGGGTGTGTAGATGGACATAGGTTATATAAATAAAAAAAAAAGTAAGTTAAAAAAATTAAGTTTGTAAACAAAGTAGTCCCCTGAAAGTAGCGCCGGCCGGGACCTAGCACTGGCCGCGACGCGACATGCGTGATGATGACGAAGGAGGAGCGGCGGTGCAGTGACGAGCGGCTGTGCAGTGAGGAGCGGCGGCACAGGTAAGGAAAAGGAAAGTGAGACTGTGTGATGCAGGGAGAGGCAAGAAGGAGGCAGCAGTAAATGAAAATGTCGGAGCGCGAGTGAGTCGGGCGGGAGGGGGGCGCGAGTGAGTCGGGGCGGGAGGGGGGCGCGAGTGAGTCGGGGCGGGAGGGGGGCAGAAGTGAGTTGGGTGGGAGGGAGTCGGTGCGGGAGGGGGTCGGGCGGGAGCGGGTGTACTGACCCCAGCCCCTTTCTGCCCCAGGCAACGCTGGGGCGGGCTGCTAGTAAATAAATAAATAAATAGGCTTGTCTCGTAAGCCACACCAAATGGGTAGGCTTGCTGGCTATTATCGAAGGCAGCTTTTGATGTGCCACATTTTAGAGAACATGCATCAAGAGGGGTCATGACCTCTAAAGCCTATTCTCTGGGTTCTAAGTTGGAGGATATCATCAAAGCAACTATTTGGTCTGCAGAATGTACTTTTAGAAAATGCTATCATAAACCAATTGCATTCTATTAAAGACATGGAGGTGAGAATTATCCCACCCATTTGATGGCTTTGTGATTTTTGCTTAAATGCTATATACTATTTGATGTTTTGTCTACTGTACCCCCCATGTTGTGGTTTATCATTTGGTTCATACCTGTAGTTAATTCTGGGTTTCCTTTTCTAATTCAGTTGATGAATACAAGCAAGGCTGAATGATGTTTTGATGATGGACACTCATTGATTATAGTGATGTTCATTGTGTTTGGTGTATATCAATGGATGTAGATCGAACCTTTGGTCAAAAGATTCCTGCTACATTTTGGATGTCCTGTTGGAAATTGTTCACAGTGAGACTTTTGACTGTTCTTTAGGAGTTATGTTTCCAAAAAAAAAGATGATACTTGGTTACTGTCAGACTTAAGGGGCCTGGTGAAACCTGATTGGTTAATGTACCTATGACAAAGAGGTTGAAGATGGTAATGGGAAATGTAGTTTTTGATGTGTGTAAAGTTTTCATTGGCTGCTGTGTTTTATTTCAGTAAAGGCAAAGAAAGCATAATCCTCACCTCCGTGTACTTAACAGAAATATAAACTATTTACCGAAAAGCTAAAAAATATGTTATTTATTATCAGGTTGGGACATTTGTTAATACTAGATTATGTGGTTTGATTAGTAGAACACGTAATTTAAACGGTATATTCCCAACATTTCAGGAAGCTATTGGATGAATTAATTTATTTACCTTTTTTGTTCAAATACAAACTAGGCCCTAGAGTGTGTAAGAGTTCTGTACATGATGTTCAGCTGGATGACAAAATCTAAGCTTGTGTCTAATATTGGTTGAAAATGAAAGCTAGATCCTCTAATAATAATCCCAGGGTCTGAGTAGTGTAGGCTCAAATGTAGATTAGTAAAGCAAAGGTAGAAAGACACATCTAAAATGCAATAAAATATCAACAGCTTTTAACATTTAAAATTTATTGTGTTTTCTCTATTTAACAATGAATGTGTTTTGGTGATTTTGACAAATTAAGTAGGGTTTGTACAAATATATCAGATACATGAAGGTGTCAAATGTTAACACTCTGAGGTTTTTTTTCTTAATACCTTATGGAGTACAGGGGTCTTGCATTTGATACGCCAATGAGATAATTTTCAAACTAAAAGTCCCATATATGAGAACAGCGTTCAACTGTGGTAGGGCAATGGAAGCAAACTTTTTCATTGATGTGATTACATGAACTTTGGGCATTTGTTATTGGAAGGGAGGGTGTTTATCCGACATGATAGATCTGGCATGTAGGCAGACATTAGAAGGCCGGGGTGTTTTACAGACATGCTACATCTCGCATGTAGGCAGAGAATGAGGTAATGTTCTAGCTCTTTGAGCAGTCTTAAGGGACAGGGGTATAAGTGAAATCTAGATGTGATGATTGGTTGTAAAGTTCCACTAAAATCGAAGGGCCTGATTCACAGAACTAACTTAAGACAAAATCCTAAACTTACTACCACTTTGGTATTCACAGAAGGGACTTACTCATTTTGGTATTCACAGAAGTTAGGAGTCCTAACTTTAGGACTCCTAAATGCCTTCTGTGAATACCAAAAGTATTAAAATTACGATTTTTCGCAATTTAGTAGTAGTAAAGTTAGGACTCCTAACTTTAGGACTCCTAAATGCCTTCTGTGAATACCGAAAGTCTTAAAATTAGGATTTTTCGAAATTTAGTAGTAGTGAAGTTAGGACTCCGAACTTTAGGACTCCTAAATGCCTTCTTTGAATACAGAAAGTCTTAAAATTAGGATTTTTCGCAATTTAGTAGTAGTAAAGTTAGGACTCCTAACTTTAGGACTCCTAAATGCCTTCTGTGTATACCAAAAGTCCTAAAATTAGGATTTTTCCCAGTTTAGTAGTAGTAAAGTTGTGAAAAATCCTAATTTTAAGACTTTCGGTATTCACAGAAGGCATTTAAGAGTCCTAAAGTTAGGACTCCTAACTTCTGTGAATACCGAAATGAGTAAGTGCCTTCTGTGAATACCAAAATGAGTGAGTGCCTTCAGTGAATACCAAAATGGTAGTAAGTTTAGGATTTTGGCTTAAGTTAGTTCTGTGAATCGGGCCCGAAGTGTGTGGGAATTTTAATATTTTTATATTTTCTTCACACTACTGTTCCTACTTCTGATATGCTCTCTGGTTTATCATTTACATTCTCTGTTTGTGGAAGCGACATACTACAAACCTTACGGATTAATTACTTCACTTTTTTTTGTTTTCACAAAATGTTTCTCTGGTAAGACGTGTATATGATCCATTTGTGTTCAGATACGTCTTCAGGGTGGTCAACCCATGCTTGTGGTCTTTTCATTGCTTTGGCATTAATGTTTATGTCAGTGTTATCAACTAATATGGGAAAGAAATTCTATTTCTCAAAGTTACATTTTATGGTAGTGTAATTTGCACTGTGCCATTGGTTCTGCTTGGTTTTATGTGCAATTTACGTTTTATGTAAAGGGATAATCTGTTCCAAAACTTCACTCGTAGTATTATTAAAACTAATTGGGATGAGCCGACTAATTCTTACTACTAAACAAACTTGGATGGCATTTTAACAGATTGTATGCAATTTCACAACAAAGTAACAATATTACTGCTGTGCCGTTGCTTGAAATGCTTCCGGTCCTGAACATAGCAGAGAAAATAAGCATGTGACACTTCTTTAATAAGGGACATTTGGATGCAAATTTTGAAAATGTATGAACTGAGGTAAAAATAGAAATAGGATTAGTTTGCCAGTAGAGAACGAAATAAACGGAAGCCCCGCTCTCGTTTTGCGTCAATCAAAATCAATAGAATGTGTAAGGAGTCACATCTCCCATCACCCATATCCTATTACGGACACATCTTGTTCCTAACTATTAAAAATCTTCTCATGGTGCTGTTTCCTCGTACTTCATAAAAGGATTGTCTGAATTATAATTTACAGATGTTCTCAATAGCCCCATCAGCATACCATTCATCCTGCCTTGTTTCCAATGACAGCTGAAGGCAGCAATAAGATACACACATTCTTTCTCTTTTCATGCTTCGAAAGCATATGCGTTTTACTTCACACAATCGCAAAGTGATTTAGGCTACTTTTCCCTATGAAACCAGGAGGACTCCGAAGGAGCATACCAAAATATTGTATTCAGAACCACCCGGTCGTCTCTTAGATGAACACACGAATGATCACAGAGACAAATGCAACGCTACGGGCCTGATTATGCTCAGACAAGAGCGGTGTTTCCGTGGAAGATTCCGTCCACCCACGTGTGAGCCGCAAGTGTGCGAAGTTGCGAACCCACAGCTGGTGTCACCCACAGTCTTTCCGCCGCTAGACATTTCTTCTGAAGAACCAGGGCCGAAATAGGAACAATTGGAGGAAATTGACTAGGTAAATCCCTCATTGTACTTACTCCCCAATTCTGCTTGGAAAACTCGATATAGTGTGGAGTTTGGGAGGAATTATTGAACAAATGCAGGCATTCAGACAGTGATCATTTCTGACCACTAGTGACTGTATTACTTGTAATCGGGCCCCTTTTATCAACATTGCCATACCAACATTACCACTTCCAGTCAGAGAGGTACTGAGAAAAATTTAAAAAAACTAAGAATAATGAATACTCTTAGAAAAAGCGAAAACACTTGGGGCCTCATTCATGAGGTTTTGCTGTAAGGATGCGCAGCAGGCCTTCCTGCTGGGCAGGAATGCCCTGTATCTATAAGATACAGCGCATTCCTGTCCTTTTCCCCTGTGCCAGTGCACAATGGGCTGCCTGCGCCAACGCAGGCACCTTTGCACAATGGTGCAAGGGGGCCTGCATTGCGGGGATGAATATTTTAGTACAGGAAGGGAAACCTTTCTGTACAAAAATAATCACAAGAGGCTTTTCCTCTGAACAAGCATTGGCATAGCCAATAGGTCTCACCTTTAGGACCTTATAAGTATTAGTTATGCAGCACAATATCCTTACTGCAACAACATTAACTGTTGCACGGCTAAACACTTATAAGGTCCCAAAGGCGAGACCTGTTGGCTATGCCAATGCTTGTTGGCTTTCTCTCAACAATTATGGTCACGCGCTCGCACAAACACCTGCATGCATAAAGGGCCTTCCAGTGGCCATCAGACGTGACTGTGCACACGCTCACTCGGTTGTCAGGAGGCTCTGAGATCCCCTCCCTCTGCTAATGCTGAGCTCCTCGCAATCACGCTGCTCATGTAAATATGGTGGTGCCATGAATATTCATGCCCTTCTTGTATAAGACATGGGCTATAATTTATTGAACCGACCATATGCCCTTTGTGCGTGTGTGTATTTGAACTCAGCCCCAAGCCTTTCAGGGCCGTGGCTGCGGGGATGGTGGGGACAGAGCTCCACAATGTCTACTGTGCCGGGCATTGATGCAGTCCAGCGCCTTCCGAGTTACAATACAAACAAGTTCTAAACCCTATTCAGCTCGCAAGAAAAAAAATGTGTTGTTCTAAATTCATTCAGTAATCCTGTATTCAAATGGTTAATTTGCACTACGTTCTGCAAAAGAAAGGGAAACTGTCACCGTGTCATTTCGGAGTCTCACACTAAGTTTGTCAAAGAGACAACTGTTTACCTGAATTACTGTTGACATGCAGAGAAACGACCCTTGCCAGATGTAAAGGACATCTGCGGCAATGAGGTGGTACAGGGTGGCTTTTAAAATGTGGTCATTCTGGTGTCTGAATAGCGCGTCTATGGCATTAAAACATGGCCTTGACTCAGACAGTTTAAGGCAGCGCACCCGAGCCAATGAGATGCACAAAGAAGCGCTGCTCTGTTGCCATATCCGTAGCGTGTGCACGCATCTGAAAGCAGGCCAGTGTCAAAGCTATTAGGACCTTATCATGTATCCAGCAGGATACTTGCTTAAACTCAGCAAGAAATATTTGCAGTTAGCTGGGCTGTGGGCAGGAGGATGGCGGAGGTGCGAATTCATAAGAGAAATATGCGTCAAAATGAAAAGATACAAGTAACGCCACTTGTTCTCCGCTCACAACTGTTTGCATTAGCACAGGACAGGATATTGAGCACCGGAGGCTGCCTGGACCTTTCCACTGCACACAACAACAAAAAAAAGCCTCAGAATAGTGAAGAGATAGTGAAACAAGAGTGGGAGTGGGTGTGCGTAGAAGAGAGGGATGCTGACAGGGGTCTAGACCAAAGGCGTGGGAGGAAAGCAGGGTGCAGAAACGTGTTGGGGAGGCGATGCAAAGGGGTGGGGGAAGCTGGACAGGGGTGGGAGAAGAAGTAGTGTTGAGGAGAGGCGTGTGGGTGAAGTGAATATTAAATTAGCCCTGTGGCAGTAATAGTAACGCCGCGCGGCCGTGAAAGAGAAAGTCATCGCGATCATGATTGCTGTGAAAGCTAAAGGGATCGCGATGACGTGAAGTCCGCAAGGGATGCCCTTACAGCAGCGTGCTTGCTTGTGCGCATGAGCGCAAGCTGGTGGCCGCTTTAGGAGCACTTCCAAAAGCAGCTACTAAATGTCTCTCCGTGCAGCACATGCGCGCTAACTCAGCGGGACCTAAATAGGAAAAACAAGGAGAAATAAAGATATTTCTCCCCATTGCGCCTCTCTTATGCCTCCTTTGGAGAGACGTAAGCCTTTGGCAGTGCCTCAGATTTACGATTTCTTATAAATCTGGGGTAGTGTTAAAAGGCCATGGATGTTGCTGGGAATGCCCCCAGCAACACCCATTGCACGCCCCTTTAACACAGAACACTACGTTAAAGGGACTGATTTTTGTCAGGCAGCATTAAGCTAAAAAAAGTGGCTTAGTGCTGCCTGATAAATATCATGCAGTATTCTACACCAAGGAACTTCACCGAGACGTTCCAATGGCGCAAGTGGACTCATAAATGAGGCTCCTGTTACCCAGCAGACAACAGCAAAAATGCGCATCGACACAATGAACTGACCTGAACCCTCCCACTGGCGAACCAAAACAAAGGACAACAGCTGCATGACATATCCTACACATGGACAAGTTATTGCCCAGAAAGATATCATTCATTTAAAGCAATAAACTCAAAATCAACAGGTATCCAAAAGTAGCAACGCAAGGTCCATTAGAAATAAGATTTTAAACGTTGATGGATGGAAATGACTGAATCAATCTGGTCCACTGACTGATAATTGCTCTGGCCATTATACATACTATTATTGAGTGATCGACATAACATCTCAGACAGGAACCAGATAAAACCAATTGTATTTCATACTTCCTCAAAGACCAAAACACAAGTACATATCCCCTGTATAGGTTTGCAGGGTACTGACATAGGAAACACACCCAGGCAGAATGAAGGTAAAATGGAAAACAATTGACATATCAATGAACAACATTAGTTCACAGCGTTGTGCATGTCACTCATATTCAAACATCCTTCCAATCAATTCAATGTGTTGCATATCAAAACATGCAAAAACAAACACTGATTCTGACGGGCCATTGTGGCTGTTGTTGTCACGGTTAGCAGCGGACAAGTAATCCAAGTGAAGAATACACAAGCCACTAACCTGAGGTGTCTAGCCAGCGGGGACCACGGAGAGAAGATAGTCTTCCCTATACCCGATAGCACTGACCCTCCCCGTGTGACATACACACCGGAGACAGGTAGTCCTCCAGGTAAGGGGAAGGATAGTTGATCGGGGAAGGTTGTTGTGAAGACACCCCTCAAGGCCTGGTCTAAGACTTCGGATGACTTCAAGTCACAACAATGTCTGCAAACACAAGAACACTTGTTTAGTACTACAATCAGGCAAATATCATAGTTGTTACATATATACATATAACCAAGTATTCACTTACGGATAACCACCGCTTGTAACAGCCTGAAGTCTGGGAAAAGATGAAGACTCAAGTTCAAGCCGAAGGTGGGCTGTTTAACTCACAGCTAGATCCACAGGAAGAAAATAAGTTTACTTAAATATCACCAAGTAGTTTGATTCACTACCGGGAGGGGAAGATGTTTTCAGTATTTGAATAGTACAACTATCCTCAGGGATGATCCGAAGGAAAGTAGAAAACTACACTCTGATAGCACGGCCGTGCTAATTGTATATATCAGATTTCTACTTACGAGAAATACACAAAGTATCTCGGCGTCCACAGCGGGAAGGCAAGCGTCCGCGCACCCTCGACTCTCGGCGTCCTCAGCGGGAAGGCAAGCGTCCGCGCACCCTCGACTCTCAACGTCCTCAGCGGGAAGGCAAGCGTCCGCGCACCCTCGACTCTCGGCGTCCTCAGCGGGAAGGCAAGCGTCCGCGCACCCTCGACTCTCGGAAGGCTAGTTCCAAACACGATCGTAAAACCGGAAGGATTGACAAGTATCCGGTGATGGGACATGAGTGTTTTTATACACTCCCAGAGGGCGTGGACCATTTAGCCAGGTCCCAGGGCTTTCTGGGAGATGTAGTGCTGCAGCGGTATTTCCTTATACTAGCTCTCCAGCTATGGGTAAACGCTACAGAACCCCCTCTCGAGGATCGCCGACCCGGCGGTCGACCCGGCTTTCCTGGATTCTGCAGATGAAACTGAGTTACCAAATCGGGGCAGTGGAGATTCCCAAGTTCTCTCCTCAACCCCAAATCCCTTCCAACCAACCAAATACTGCACTCTGCCCTGATGGATCCGTGAATCCAACAACTCTTCCACCTCGTATTCCTTCAACCCCTCTACCAACACCGGGGCAGGATGAACGGGTAATCTAGTGTCCAAGGGACAAGGCAGGAGCAGGGAGACGTGAAAAACAGGATGGATCCTCCAGTTCTGGGGAATGGACAATTTCAATGCCACAGGGTTGATGACTTCCTCAACAATATAGGGACCAATGTATCTAGGTTTGAGTTTGTTAATACCCCGGAGATGAATGTTTTTAGTGGAAAGCAATACCTTGTCCCCCACCTGGTAGACCGGTTCTGGAGTGCGTTACCTGTCGGCGTAGCGTTTCTGCGAGGCCTGAGCTTCCGCCAGGTGGCGTTTCGCATCTATCTGTACAGCCTGTAAATGAGCATGATGTTCTTGAATACTGGGCAGGTTGGTTGATACTGGCCAATCGAATGGAAGTATGTTTGGATGATATCCGAGAAGGCAAAAGAAAGGGGAACAACCCAGGGTGGAATGGTCAGAGTTGTTGTACGTGAATTCTGCTAGCCATAAGAGGGTGACCCAATCCGTCGAGTTTTGCAAAGTGAAGCAACGCTGATATTGCTCAATAGTTTGGTTGAGCCTCTCCGTTTTGCCATCTGTCTGCGGGTGATAACTGGTAGAGAGCCTGGCATCTATAGCTAATGATTCACAAAGGGCTTTCCAAAAACGGGATGTGAATTGAGCCCCTCTGTCGGTAATGAAGACTCTCGGAATGCCATGTGCCCTGATAAGATGCTGCAATATTACCATGGCTAGTTCCGCCGATGTGGGTAGACCCTCCAATGGTACAAAATGACCCATTTTGGTCAAGTGATCCACAATCACCAGTACGGTCGTTTTTCCTTGACATACAGGCATTTCCACTATGAAGTCCATTGAGACCGTATGCCACGGTTTAGGGGGTACTGGAATTGGACGTAGCAGACCCGTAGGTCGGGTGTGTTTTGCTTTACCTTGGGTACACACTGAACAGTTCCTTACGTATTTCTTGACATCATTTCGTAAGGTAGGCCACCAGAATGATCGTTCGATGGTAGCTATCGTTTTGTATACCCCCCAATGTCCACCTAACTCAGAGTCATGTGCCCAATTGAGCACCTGCATTTGTAACCCAGGGTCCGGCACAAACAAGGCCTGACGGTAGTATAGGAGTTCGTCTGTTTGTGACCGCCATTGGGGTTCTTCTTGAAGCCACGTTTGGACATCGACATCCGTTAAAGCCACTCTTATATCCTCAATAAAGTCTGCGGAGGTGAGCAAAGCAATTGTGGTTTCTGGAAAGGACTTTTCAGGCAGTATGGATGATGGTTCCACAGGGACTTCTGACTGGGGTTCTTGAGTGTCTTGATTCCTGGAGAGGGCATCGGCTTTTCCATTTTGAGGGCCGGGACGATATTTGATAACAAAAGCGTAATCTGAGAAAAAGAGAGTCCATCTCAATTGCCTAGGAGTGAGAGCCTTTGCTGTTTTTAAGAATAATAAGTTCCGATGGTCCGTATAGATTTCGATGGTATGTCGAGCTCCTAGCAGGTAATGTCTCCATTCCTCACAACCCCTCTTGATGGCAAGCAGCTCTTTGTCAGTAATAGAATAATTGACTTCACTGGGACTTAGTTTCTTTGAGTAGAAGGCTACCGGGTGGATTTGTCCTGTTTCAGGGTGGCGTTTTGAGAGCACCCCTCCCAAGGCATACTGTGATGCATCGGTTTCCAAAATGAATGGAAGTTGGGCATCGGGATGCCGCAATATGGGAGCCTGGGTGAATCTGTCCTTAAGAATATGGAAAGACTGTTCTGCCTCCTCACCCCACTTGAAGGGAACGTTTTTCCATAATAGATTGGAAATGGGGTGGATGATTTTAGAGAAGTCCTTAATAAAACGTCTATACTAGTTCGCAAAGCCGAGGAAACTCGGCACCGATTTCACGTCTTGTGGGTTTTTCCAATTCATGATGGCCTCAACCTTCCCATTTTCCATCTGAAAGCCATTGGCGTTGATCAAGTACCCCAGGAAGGAGACTTCTGTTGCGTGGAAAAGGCACTTTTCCAGTTTGGCGAACAGCTGGTGTTGTTGCAGACGACTTAGAACTTCCTTGACATGCTGTTCGTGTTCCTGGAGAGTACTGGAGTACACAAGGATGTCGTCGATGTACACCATACATATGGTATCTAGAAGGCTCCTGAGCACTTCGTCCATAAAAAATTGGAATGCCGCAGGGGCGTTGCACAAGCCAAAGGGCATAATGTTGTACTCGAATAAGCCGAACTTCGTTCGGAACGCGGTCTTCCACTCGTCGCCCTTCTTTACTCGGACCAGATGATAAGCCCCCCTGAGATCTAACTTGGTGAAGTAACGAGCGCCCTTTATTTGGTCCATCATGACTGGAATCAGTGGAAGTGGGTATCTATTCTTCACTGTGATGTTATTCAAGGCTCTGTAGTCGATGCAGGGTCTTAACTCTGCACAGTCCTTTTTCGGGATGAAAAATAGGGGGGAAGAAGCAGGAGACGTGGAATGGCTGATGAATCCAGTAGCTAGATTCTCCTCAATGTAGTTCTGTAGATATGTGTTTTCATGTTCTGTCAGGCCATACACTCGACTACACGGAATAGCCGCACCAGGGAGGAGTTCGATGCAGCAATCGTAGACCCTGTGTGGGGGCAAACCGGTAGCCTTCTGTTTGTCGAACAGGGAACGGAAATCATTATAAATCTCTGGTAGACTGGAAGTACTGCATAGGTGTTTCTCTGCGCATGCTACAGCCAGGTGGCGAATACTAGGATGCTCTTCTTCTCCAGCTGACACAGAAAAAGGGTTGTGACAATGTTCCATACAATAGGAGGAGGTTAATGCCACTGTGCGAGCAGACCAACTCACCATGGGATCGTGTAGCGTGAGCCATGGCATGCCTAATATCAGGCGAAACTAAGGAGCAGCAATCAAGTCAAACTGGCTATACTCCGTGTGTTCTCCATGCTGCATTCGCAAAGGGATTGTGTGTTTAATAACAGGCCCAGATGACAAGGTGGACCCATCCACAGCCTTCACATGTTCTGGTTCTTCTTTCTGTTCCCACGATATCCCAAGGGAGTCTGCGTAGTCAATGTCCATGTAATTTCCCGTGGCTCCTGAATCTAACAGCACATCCATCTGCGTGACATTATCCCTCGTTGTCCACAGGGACACTGGCAAGTTCATATGTGCAACAGCAGGCATCATCGTATTGGCAAGTAATGTGGAGATCATTGTTGGTTGCCGTCCATCCCAGAGATCTCAACCTGGTTTGGACATTCTAGTTTTCCGACGTCTCTCTTGTTCCAAGAGCAGCCGACTTTCGTGGGGTGGAATTCCGCTCCTTTTGTGGGGCTCTTGCTCTGCACTCTTGTATGAAGTATCCCCCTTTTCCACAATACATGCATAGTTTCATTTTCCGCCGTCGCTCTCGTTCCTCAGACGTCAGAGGACCTCGAATACCCCCGATCTGCATGGGCTCAGTACCATCAGAACTTTTGGCGCTGTCTTCCTGTGGGAGTTTGAATTTAGGATACCATCCACGTCCATCACCCCTGCTCCGATCTCCTCTTCTCTCCAACCGCCTATGATCCTATTGTACCGTTAGGTCGATGAGTTCTTCACAAGTCGCAGGCTGTTGGACTACCTGGGACAAGATGTCCTTCAATTCACTCCCCAGGCCTTGATAGAACAGCAAGGTACTTTTTTCTTGTGGCCAATCAGTTTCGGCTAAGAGCCGATTAAAAGAGGTGATGTACGACAATAAATCCTGTGACCCCTGTTGCAGTGTCAAGAGCTCTTTATCCTAGGATAACATGTGGGTCTTTCGATCAAATAGTTTCCTTAAGGCAGAACAGAAATCGGGGAACTGGTGCAAAACGGGATCGTTCTTTTCCATTAAAGGGATAGTCCAGCTTGCAGCGTTTCCACCCATATACGACATCATGAATGCGGTTTTGGCCGCATCATCCTGAAACACAGACGGTTTACACAAAAAGTGGAGGCGGCACTGGTTTAGGAATGTCTCGAATTTCTTGGGATCTCCGTAGAACCTCTCAGGGGGAGCCAAAGGTATCCCAGTGTTCTGAATGACGTGCACCGTAGGAGTGTGGTCCGTGGAGGACGAAGGTATGGCTGTAGGAGAAAAGAACCCACCCCCAGCTGCCATAGGGGTCGTAGGCTGTGATATGGTTTGTACTGGAGGGGGAAGCGTGGCTTCTCTAATATAAGACCCTGCTCCGGGATTCTTTCGTGACATGCCAGCGACTTCTCTACGCATGGTGTTCATATCCTTTCTGAGCTCCTGGTTCTCAACTCGGGAAGCATGCACTTCATGCTGCAGTAAGCTAAAACCCTCAAGCAATGAGGCCAAAGTCGCACTCGTATCCATGGCCCAGGCTAGTCTTCTTCCTTGGGCTTGTCAATCTGTCACGGTTAGCAGCGGACAAGTAATCCAAGTGAAGAATACACAAGCCACTAACCTGAGGTGTCTAGCCAGCGGGGACCACGGAGAGAAGATAGTCTTCCCTATACCCGATAGCACTGACCCTCCCCGTGTGACATACACACCAGAGACAGGTAGTCCTCCAGGTAAGGGGAAGGATAGTTGATCGGGGAAGGTTGTTGTGAAGACACCCCTCAAGGTCTGGTCTAAGACTTCGGATGACTTCAAGTCACAACAATGTCTGCAAACACAAGAACACTTGTTTAGTACTACAATCAGGCAAATATCATAGTTGTTACATATATACATATAACCAAGTATTCACTTACGGATAACCACCACTTGTAACAGCCTGAAGTCTGGGAAAAGATGAAGACTCAAGTTCAAGCGGAAGGTGGGCTGTTTAACTCACAGCTAGATCCACAGGAAGAAAATACGTTTACTTAAATATCACCAAGTAGTTTGATTCACTACCGGGAGGGGAAGATGTTTTCAGTATTTGAATAGTACAACTATCCTCAGGGATGATCCGAAGGAAAGTAGAAAACTACACTCTGATAGCACGGCCGTGCTAATTGTATATATCTGATTTCTACTTACGAGAAATACACAAAGTATCTCGGCGTCCACAGCGGGAAGGCAAGCGTCCGCGCACCCTCGACTCTCGGCGTCCTCAGCGGGAAGGCAAGCATCCGCGCACCCTCGACTCTCGGCGTCCTCAGCGGGAAGGCAAGCGCCCGCGCACCCTCGACTCTCGCGTCCTCAGCGGGAAGGCAAGCATCCGCGCACCCTCGACTCTCGGAAGGCTAGTTCCAAACACGATCGTAAAACCGGAAGGATTGACAAGCATCCGGTGATGGGACATGAGTGTTTTTATACACTCCCAGAGGGCATGGACCGTTTAGCTAGGTCCCAGGGCTTTCTGGGAGATGTAGTTCTGCAGCGGTATTTCCTTATACTAGCTCTCCAGCTATGGGTAAACGCTACAGTTGTATTTTAACACCTTAGATGCGGCGCAAATATCCCTCCCCAGTGCTGCGCTGTCCATTAGAACTAGTGCTGAATGGCTGTCCAATGGTCGTGCACAGCACTGGGGAGGTAGTGCTGCCGTCGGCCAATGCCCGACGCAGCACTTAAGAGGTTAGAACAATGGGCCTGATTCACAAAAGTAAACATAGACCAAAAGTCTAAGTTTATACAGAAAGTCTAACTTTACTACTACTAAAGTTAGACCTTTGGTCTAAGTTAGACTTTTGGTCCAAACTTAGACCAAAAGTCTAACTCTACAAATAGTAAAGTTAGACTTTAATTCTAAAATTAGACTTCAGGTCTAAACCTAGACTTTTGATCTAAGTTTACCTTTGTGAATCAGGCCCAATGTTCATAACATGAATTCTAGATAGCACTGACAATGAAAAAAATGGGTACCATAAGTAAGGCTTATTTCCGCCTCCCTGGCAACCTGGTACTGTGGCAGATCATGTTTTTCCTGTCATTTATGTGTCATGAAAACATACACTGCTGTTACCTTTTCTGAAATTGTTCATTTTGCAGAACCTGTGATGTATGTTATTAATGCCTAAGGGACTGTTTCTTACGAAGCAAAACCCCAAATAATAGCTATCATACCATTAAAGGTGCAGTGGAGCCTGGAGCAATGAGTTGAGTAGTGCAGAGCACTTGGCAACATGGTCTAAATGGCAAGGGATGTGTATGTGTAGGCCCATAGCATCGCATTGCGTAGACTGCAAAATATTTAGCAATTCCTTGATCCACAGATTCGTTCGTTCAATTCAAGTGGGCTTTATTCCTAGTAAATTATTAGCATTGAATATTCATTACTTCTAGAAGTCAGTAGACTACACTGACATCTCTGAAGAACCCCTGGCTGTTTGTTTTTTAGATCTAGGGAAGACTTATAAACCGGATTTACCTGTTAAAGGTTCCAATCATATGGACGTCCTTTCCGGCTCATCTGAGTTCTCTGTTATTTATACCATGGCTCCACTGCAGATAAAGGCCAAGATTTATGACGCCTGTGCATTGCCATTGCATCACATTAGGCAGTGCTTCAGTGAGATTTATTAAGACATGCAAAGCCACCTTATGTGGTTCTGCATGGCTTAGAAAGTCCAGAGTCATGCAAAGCAACACAAGTCATTGCCTTGTGTTACTCTGCCCTGGGAAGGCATTTCATGGGTGGAGTGTAGGGCTTCCCACGCACACACTTATGGATTTGCTAAGACTAATTAACCTGTGAATGTGTCAGAATGCTACTCCCTTCCAAGAGAGGCTGGATGAGAGAAATGTGTTTATTTCTCCTTGATATTACCTCTTTCTATGTTTGCTGCATTCTGCCCCTAAGGGTTGTTTTTGTGTGGGATGGGTGTCTCCTCCTGCAAATAAACAATACTGCCCGTAGCGCAGGCCCACTTGCAGCATAGTGCAAAAGTACCTGCGTTGGTGAGAAGTTGCACTGTGTGCGTCAGCACAGAGAGAGAGCAGGAATGCACCATTTATTATTAAATATGGCAGATTCATGCTCTCTCCATTTGATACAGCACAGCACATCAAACTGTCTTGCAGCTTTATGTTGCATTTTGCCAAATAATAGTAAATCTGGGACTTAGGGTGGGGTTATGGCAAAGGGGAAGGCAAATAAAGGGAGAGAGAGAAAAAGATATATATATATATATATATATATATATATATATATATATATATATATATATAAGAGAAAGTTGCCGCTAGGTGGGGATGCACTAACAGGTAGGAATTGATGCTAACGCAAGGGCACGAGCTGCGAACAGAGTTCCTTACCTGCCAGACGCGTTTCGGGCCAACGCCCTCTTCTGTGGAAGCACATGTGACCTGACAGAAAGCAGCAGGCACCAGTAAATACCCTCAGTAATTATGCACAGGTGCAAAACCTGAATCAATGCTCTCTGGGACTGGTGGTTCCATAAAACGCAAGTGGGTCGCCGCCGCCATTCACATGCAAAAAAAGTATTAAAGGGATTGCCAATGTCCCCGCAAGCACCCCGCAAGTAGAGGCACCTCCTGTACCACAGAGAGCTGCCCAAGTAAGGCAGCTGTGGACCCGCAGTTGTAAGCGGTAGTGCAACCCCGCGACCGGTCAAGGCCGCTAATAATGGAAAGAAAAAGTTGCCGCTAGGTGGGGAGACACTTACAGGTAGGAATTGATGCCAACGCAAGGGCACGAGCTGCGAACAGAGTTCCTTACCGGCCAGACGCGTTTTGGGCCAACGCCCTCTTCTGTGGAAGCACATGTGACCTGACAGAAAGCAGCAGGCACCAGTAAATACCCTCAGTAATTATGCACAGGTGCAAAACCTGAATCAATGCTCTCTGGGACTGGTGGTTCCGTAAAACGCAAGTGGGTCGCCGCCGCCATTCGCATGCAAAAAAAGTGGATTGCCAATGTCCCCGCAAGCACCCCGCAAGTAGAGGCACCTCCTGTACCACAGAGAGCTGCCCAAGTAAGGCAGCTGTGAAGCCGCAGTTGTAAGCGGTAGTGCAACCCCGCGACCGGTCAAGGCCGCTAATAATGGAAAGAAAAAGTTGCCGCTAGGTGGGGAGACACTTACAGGTAGGAATTGATGCCAACGCAAGGGCGCGAGCTGCGAACAGAGTCCCTTTCCTGCCAGACACGTTTTGGGCCAACACCCTGTTCAGTGGCAGCAAATGTGACCTGACGGCAAGCTGCAGGCACCAGTAAATACCCTCAGTAATTATGCACAGGTGTAAAACCTGAAGCAATGCTCTCTGGGACTGGTGGTTCCGTAAAACCCAAGTGGGTCGCCACCGCCATTCGCATGCAAAAAAAGTATTAAAGGGATTGTGTAAAGATGAGGCGGAGGCAGGAGCTGTAGTTGGAGATTTATTCAGGAAAAGAGAGCCGTCCAGCATGAAGGGGAGACAGGGCAGCTGCAACTGCCAAACAGAGAACATTGGAGGAGAATGCACAGTAGCTGACCATCCTCAGTCGCCAATGTAAAGATGAGGCGGAGGCAGGAGCTGTAGTTGGAGATTTATTCAGGAAAAGAGAGCCGTCCAGCATGAAGGGGAGACAGGGCAGCTGCAACTGCCAAACAGAGAACATTGGAGGAGAATGCACAGTACATGAAGAACCCACAGGTGACATCATGAAGTTCCAACAAGTATTGCATAATACAGATCACCACAGATTGCCAATGTCCCCGCAAGCACCCCGCAAGTAGAGGCACCTCCTGTACCACAGAGAGCTGCCCAAGTAAGGCAGCTGTGGACCCGCAGTTGTAAGCGGTAGTGCAACCCCGCGACCGGGCAAGGCCGCCAATAATGGAAAAAAAAATTCCCGCTATGTGGCGATGCACACAGGTAGGAATTGATGCCAACGCAAGGGCGCGAGCTGCGAACAGAGTTCCTTACCTGCCAGACGCGTTTTAGGCCAACGCCCTCTTCTGTTGAAGCACATGTGACCTGACAGAAAGCTGCAGGCACCAGTAAATACCCTCAGTAATTATGCACAGGTGTAAAACCTAAAGCAATGCTCTCTGGGACTGGTGGTTCCGTAAAACCCAAGTGGGTCGCCGCCGCCATCCGCATGCAAAAAAAGTATTAAAGGTATTGCCAATGTCCCCTCAAGCACCCCGAAAGTAGAGGCACCTCCTGTACCACAGAGAGCTGCCCAAGTAAGGCAGCTGTGGACCCGCAGTTGTAAGCGGTAGTGCAACCCCGTGACCGGGCAAGGCCGCCAATAATGGAAAGAAAAAGTTGCCGCTAGGTGGGGATGCACTTACAGGTAGGAATTGATGCCAACGCAAGGGGGCAAGCTGCGAACAGAGTCCCTTTCTTGCCAGACGCGTTTCGGGCCAACACCCTCTTCAGTGGCAGCACATGTGACCCGACGGCAAGCTGCAGGCACCAGTAAAAACCCTCAGTAATTATCAAGCATGGGCGTAAAATCCGTTCCGCTTGCGGAATTTGCGGATTTCCGGTAAATTCACAATGCGCGAACTCTCGCGAATTTGCGGAAAATTCGCAAATTCGCACGCAGCGGATTTTTTTGCGCCACGCGGCGTTCACTTACCGTCATTCAGCGTTTGCAAAGTTGTTTTTCTCGATATTTTGCCTGTGCTGCGCCTATTTGTATCTTGCTGCGGGATCTCGCGGGAGTTTGGCAACTGCGATTACGTCATCGCGGCTTTTCACCTTGCACAGCATGTATCGCGAGAGTTCGCAATTGCGAACACGTAGATGCGGTGGGCAGCAACAATCTCACACTCGCGAAATTGCAAAATTTGCAATTCTGCACAAGAAATCCACCAGCAAGCAGCATAAACCTTCTGAAAATGATGATTTTTATCAGAATAACTCCTCAGGTTGACATTTGCCTGCACTTTTTTTTGCAAGGAGTCCATTTTGCGGGGGGGAGGGGGTGGGAGGAAGGAAGTGCCCCACAGTCTCCAACTTCCTGCTCCTGTCCAGCAGGCTCCTCCCAGTGCTTTCTTCATGTGCTGGTCACTTTCATTTGGATCTTGACCTGGAAGGATTACTTTTTGTGGATGCTGCTGGATATTTGGGTTTGAGGCCTTTTTGACTTACTTTGGATCACTTTTGGATTAGAAATTTCACAAGTAAGTTTGTTTGGGGCATTACAGTTGCTGCAACTACAATTTTGGAATTTTCGATTTTTGGGCCTTTTGCCCAGGGGTAGTGAGTTGTGCATGGACTGAGTCTTTCTGTGGGGTCTCTTTAATGTAAACATCATGGAGGGCATGGATGGCATGGGATTGTGCTGATTTTTGTGTGTTTTTCGATTTTTGTGGCTTCTGTTGGGGCCTTTTGCCCAGGGGTAGTGAGTGGTGCATGATTTTTGTGTGTTTTTCGATTTTTTGGGGTGTTGATGGGGACTGGCCATGTGGGTGGGGGACATTTTGAGTGCTGGTACAGGCAGGGCCTGGACATGTGCTGGGGGCAAGGGGCCATTTTGAAGGAATGCAGTGTTCTCAGGCCTGCACCCATTTTGCCTAGCTTTCATCCCTTGTGCCCAGGGGTACTCAGTGGTGCACGGGCCTAGACTTTCTGTGGGGTGTCTTGAATTTAAACATCATTGAGGGCATGGATGGCATGGAATTGTGCTGATTTTTGTGTGTTTTTCAATTTTTTTGGCTGCTGTTGGGGCCTTTTGCCCAGGGGTAGTGAGTAGTGCATGGACTGAGTCTTTCTGTGGGGTCTCTTTAATGTAAACATCATGGAGGGCATGGATGCATGGGATTGTGCTGATTTTTGTGTGTTTTTCGATTTTTTTGGGGTGTTGATGGGGACTGGCCATGTGGGTGGGGGCCATTTTGAATGCTGGTACAGGCAGGCCCTGGCCATGTGCTGGGGGGCAAGGGGCCATTTTGAAGGCAGGCAGTGTTTTCAGGCCTGCACACATTTTGCCTAGCTTTCATCCTTTATGCCCAGGGGTGGTGAGTGGTGCATGGACCTAGTCTTTCTGTGGAGTGTCTTGAATTCAAACATCATTGAGGGCATGGATGGCATGGGATTGTGCTGATTTTTGTGTTTTTCGATTTTTTTGGCTGCTGTTGGGGCCTTTTGCCCAGGGGTAGTGAGTGGTGCATGGACTGAGTCTTTCTGTGGGGTCTCTTTAATGTAAACATCATGGAGGGCATGGATGGCATGGGATTGTGATGATTTTTGCGTGTTTTTCGATTCTTTGGGGTGTTGATGGGGACTGGCCATGTGGGTGGGGGCCATTTTGAGTGCTGGTACAGGCAGGCCCTGGCCATGTGCTGGAGGGCAATGGGCCATTTTGAAGGCAGGCAGTGTTCTTAGGCCTGCACCCATTTCACCTAGCTTTCATCCTTTATGCCCAGGGGTAGTGAGTGGTACATGGGCCTAGTCTTTCTGTGGGGTGTCTTGAATTTAAACATCATTAAGGGCATTGATGGCATAGGATTGTGCTGATTTTTGTGTGTTTTTCGACTTTTTGGGGTGTATAACTGATGTTCCTCTGTCTTCCATTGCTTTTAGGTACACAAGAGAACCACCAGTGCCAGGAAGAAGCCCTGCAGCGGTGTGTGCAGCATAACGTCACGCGATGTCACGTGTGGCCACAGACAAGACAACTCTGCAACTCGTGCAACTGCGGCCTGCTGTTCTGACATCTGAAGCAGATGGCCCCAAAAAAAGTTCCCCGTAGCTCCTCTAGCAAGAAACTTGCCAGTAAGGAGCAGAAGAAGTAAGTGGCGCCACTTACCAAGGAGACTGTTGTGCCGCCCGCCACATTTTTTGGGATTAAAAAAAAAGTGCGCCTACAGCAGCAGCGGGATCTGCTGGGGACCAAGCTGGGAGCAGCACCCCTGCTCCATTGGGCTCAGTGCCACCACGCCAACTTAAGTCCAAGCCCTTGAGTGCTTTAGAGGCAGCCAGTCTAGTTGTTCAATCACCATCGACCAGTGATGCTGGATCATCGCAAGAAAGTGCAGCATCCCTCAACCAACACAGGTTGTTGTAACTCATCTGACGAGTGTTCAACAACCACAGCGCAACAACAACCACATGTGCAAGTACAAGCCCAAGTACATGTGGAAGGAGAGGCAGCGCAAGGAGATTCGCGAGCAGAGGTGCATGGAGCGGCACAAGTGCCCACAATAGTTGTTCCTCCCGAAATAGGGGCACATCAGGAAATCGACATTCAAGCTGAGGTATCATTTGAGGAAGCCACTCCTCCTGATCATTCATTGTCTTCCACATCCCTAGCAAGGAAAAGATCAAGGATGATGTTAACATCTTCTTCAAGCCCCCTTCCTTCTGATGATATGGATCTAAATTGGAAATCACCACTGCCGTCTGAGAGTGAGGCACACCATGATCTGACAAAGGTAGCTAAGCGTAAAAGGAAGGTCCCCGAAAGTCTCATAGTTATGGGGTGTGATGATGACGCTGAAGAAGAAGTGGCGTATACTACTCCTGCTGATGAAGACTCTCACGACGACGACGCAGTCATCATACACGCCACTCCAGCTTCAGTGGGCATGCAGCAAACAGACATTTGTACCCTAGCCCGAAAAGCTGCTGAGCGTGATGTTGTCGACGAGGAGGCAATGGGACCACCACCATTGGAGTTAACTAGTACACCACCACCTACTGCTTCCATATTTTCTCGCCAGAAGGGACCTCCATCCACCTCAACCTCCATTTCCTCAATTAGTGGTGCTGCAAGTGCACAACGTAGTAAAGTTCGGCAACACACATCCTCCACTTCATCTGGCATTAGCAGCATAACCAGTATCGCCTCCTCCGCCCCCCACAGACATTTGAAATCTGCAGTTTGGGACTTCTTTAGTGTTTGCACAACAAGGGAAAACATAGCCATTTGTACCATTTGTAAGCTTGCAGTTAGTCGTGGTAAGCTTGGTACCAACTATAGTACCGGAGGCCAGAGAGGTCATCTTGAGAGACAGCACACTGTCAAATGGCATTTGCACCTAAAGGAGATCAAGGAAGCCCGAATTGCAAGTCATCAAACTTTATCCGTTGATGTTTCATCTGATGATGAGGAGGAAGAAGCGTCAAACACTTCACTTACACCCAGTACCTATGTCAGCAGCACACCCCCTGTGAGCCACACTAAGAGTGTGGGAGGGAGTGAGACACCAATGCGAAAAATTCATCATCATCGAGCGTAACTGGGTCGAAGAAGTCATCATCATCATCATCCCGTAAAATCATGGTCCAGCCCACCATTAGAAGCATGTTGTTTTCAGATGCGCCATTTGAACGCAACCACCCAATTGTATAACACTAAGCTGGCTAAAATGCTAGCGCTGGACCTTCTCACTTTTTCTTTTGTGGAAGGGGTTGGTTTTCTTGAATTAGTGGCAACACTCTGCCCTAAATGGAAGGTTCCTAGCCGGTTCTATTTTGCCAGAGTTGCGGTTCCAGCACTACATGAAGATGTGCTGGAGGTGATTGGGGCAGCTTTGCAGAAGAGTGCTGTTCACACTATACATCTGACACCAGACATGTGAACCAGTTGCGCAGCCACTGATTACATGTGCATCACTGCACACTGGGTCATTTTTCAGGGGTTAAAGCAAAGCTAAATGCAGGTGTTGACCCGGACAACGTTTTTAAAGCTGCTTGGAAACATGCAACACTAACCATGTTTGGCATGGAGACAAGTCATACAGGAGAAAACATTTTGCAGGAGTTTAACTCAAAGGTCTTTCAATGGCTGTCCCCAAGAAAACGCAAGATTGGTTATGTTTCCAAGGATAATGGCGCCAATGTAGTTAGGGCCATGGATATGGGTAACTATTTCAAAGTGCCGTGTTTGGCACACTGTATAAACCTGGTTGTTAAAAAATTCTTGAGTGAAGAAAGTCTAGTGTGCGAGTTACTGACCACCTGCCGAAGAATGTGCACACATTTGAAGAGCTAGCCGGTGGCAGTGGCAGGCTCCCTCCGCTTGTGTGTTAACTGGCCATTTCACTTGTACGCTAATCAATAGCATTTTAATACTGCACTGAATTGTTAAAATTGTAGTGTGCGCTGATGTAGAGCGCTTTTTAATCTATAGAAACGCCTGCTTGTGTGTTTTAACTGTTACACTTACAGCGTTGCTTGCTAACTTACCTGCACGATTTCTGGGGCTGATATACTAGTCCGGGGGGGTCACTAACCTCCTGCACTCCCGCCCCGTTCCGCCGCACCCAGTGTGGGCGTTTGCTGCGGGGGGTGAGGAGGAGCCCAGCACTTCCGGGCTCAAGGCAGGGAGGTCAGCGCTCTAGTGCGCTGTATGCATTTCCTCTATTTAAAGCAGGTGAGAAAGCTGCCACTTGTGGAGAAGAGCTAGCCGGTGGCAGTGGCAGGCTCCCTCCGCTTGTGTGTTAACTGGCCATTTCACTTGTACGCTAATCAATAGCATTTTAATACTGCACTGAATTTGTAAAATTGGAGTGTGTGCTGATGTAGAGCGCTTTTTAATCTATAGAAACGCCTGCTTGTGTGTTTTAACTGTTGCGCTTACAGCGTTGCTTGCTAACTTACCTGCACGATTTCTGGGGCTGATATACTAGTCCGGGGGGGTCACTAACCTCCTGCACTCCCGCCCGGTTCCGCCGCGCCCAGTATGGGCGTTTGCTGCGGAGGGTGAGGAGGAGCCCAGCACTTCCGGGCTCAACGCAGGGAGGTCAGCTCTCTAGCTGCCCCTCCCTCCTAATTTCCGTCTGCCTACTTATGTGTGTGGGACCGCGACCGCGCAGTGGACGCGTGCAGCGGGCGCGACGAAGGCGCGACGAAGTTGCGCCTAAGTTAAGCCCGTCTGCGCCCGTCCGCGGCAGGTCGGGGCTAGGGGCCACAATCCCCGCCCATTTTGAGCGAGTCCCCATCCACTATGATAGTCAGGAGCTTCGTGACATATGCCCACCACTAAAAAACCCCTGCAGACGATCTATGGAGGCGATTGCGCTTCATGATTGCCCCTACTGCTCCTTTAAATGCATTAGGGAACCCGCCGGCTTTGCTGATGGGCGGAGAGTTAAAGGAGGCCTATTGAACTGTCGATCTCTGAGTAAGCACTGCATTCAAATATGGGATCTCCTGTTGGATGAGAAGCTAGACATTCTTTTTCTAACGGAGACGTGGTTGTGCGAACACTCGGACCCGGACATTATCAACGCGGTCCCTCCAGGATATTCCATAGCCAGAATTGACAGGGGAGGAGGAAGAGGTGGGGGGATTGCTATTATTGTAAAGGCCCCATTTGAATGCACTCTACTCCCGACTAAAATAGACAGTAGCGAAGCTGGCACGTTCAATCTGAAGCTTAGTCCACAGGATTCTATATCCAGGATCCTCTTATATAGACCCCCAGGCATCTACGGAAACTTCAGGTCTAGTATCATTGAGGGCGTCGCTCACCTAGCTATTAGACGGAGCAAACTGTTAGTTTTAGGTGACATAAACATGCATTTAGAAGGTACTCAATTGAAGGATGTCACTGACCTTCGTCAGCAATTTCAGGAACTTCAACTTGAGCTGAAAAACGACTCCCCTACGCATACACTCGGTCACCTATTAGATCCGGTGTTCGCTAGCTAGGATGGTGTGACTGTGGATACCCCAATCCCGATTCCATGGTCAGATCACTATTTAGTTCCCTTCGAGATAATTAGCCCAGTCTATGAGAAGAACATAGCTGACACAAAAAAAATGTTGTATCGCAAACGGAAGCAGTTCTCCCAGAATAGTTTTAATATGCGTATACTAAGCGGGGGTCCGCTGGACGGAGCGGATATTGAGAGTGCGAACTCTAAGCTTGATGAGCGCATTCTAAATGCCTTAAACTCCACGGCGCCACTAAGCAGCTCTAAGTCTTGTTGTAAAAGAAGCAGGACCGCCCCCTGGTTTACTCCAGAGTTACAGCTGGCTAAATCTGAGTGTAAGAGGCTGGAGCGCAGCTGGTGGCTTACATCCTGCTCTGGGAGTAAGGATGGCTACGAATTAGCTATGAGGAAATATCAAAGGCAAGTGCGAGGGGCCAAGGCCGCATATTACCACACGCGGATAGAAGAGGCAGAGCACTCCACGAAGGAGTTATTTAAAATTTTTAAAGAAATATCCCAGGTATCGAGCCTAAACGCCCCGTCAACGCAGGGAGGTCAGCTCTCTAGCTGCCCCTCCCTCCTAATTTCCGTCTGCCTACTTATGTGTGTGGGACCGCGACCGCGCAGAGTGTAACCGGGTGGCTGAATTCTTTGCTGGGAAAGTCAAGAATATCTATGCTTCCTTTTCTGAACAACCTGCTAGTGGCCTTGAGTTTATAGAACCATTGGGGGCGGGGAGGGTTGACGGTGAGATTGGAGCACTTCGGTATCCCCCCGTCGGAAAACCTTTGCGGTATCTGCCGCAGTGTAAAATCAGGCTCCCCGTGTGACCCTGCGCCTCCCAGGGTGCTGGCTGATGGTTTGGAGGTACTTGAACCCCTGCTTAGGCAGGTGCTTCATGTTTCCTTCACCTCCCAACAGCTCCCGGCAGACTGGAAGAAGGCTATTGTCCTGCCAATCAGGAAAAAGCCGAATGTGGGTATTGAGGTTCTTGAAAATCTGAGACCCATATCTCTGCTTCCCTATTCGGCCAAAGTGTCAGAGAATGTCGTAAATCATCAACTGGTGGATCACCTGGAGAGGGCTGAGATTCTTCACTCCTCTCAGTCGGGCTTCCGAGCAGGCTTCTGAGACAGGGAGCGGATGCTGGGCACACCATGGCACTGGTGATGCTTGATCTCAGTGCCGCTTTCGACACTGTAGCACACTCCATCTTGCTGCAGTGTCTTAGCGATGGTGGTGTAACTGGGACTGCCTTGGGATGGCTAAAGTCATTCCTCACGGGCCGTTTCTACCAAGTCCAACTGGGGTCTGCCCGCTCTTCTGAAATGGCACTGGACCAGGGGGTGCCTCAGGGCTCTGCCCTGAGCCCCACCTTATTTAACCTATATATTGCCCCCCTGGCCGGGATCGTTCAGGCGTATGGAGTGGAATTAGTATCATAGGCCGACGACACCCAACTGCTGTTATCTCTGTCCCAAGCCCCTGCAATGACAGCATCCAACTTTAAGGCCTGTATGCAGGCTCTGGCTAATTGGATGGACTCCCACTGCTTAAAATTGAATGCCTCTAAAACGAAGGTGTTGATAGTGGGTGGAGATAGTCTTAGTTGGTCATCAGAGTGGTGGCCGCCATGTCTGGGTCCCACCCCAGTACCATGTGAGGAAGCAAAAAACCTTGGGGTGTGAGTTAATCCCACCCTGTCTTATGAGGGACATATCCGACGACCAGTCGGTAAATGCTTTGGTGTTCATAAACACTGAATAAAACACTGGACCTACTCCCTCTGCCAGCCAGACGGACCTTGATTCAGGTGCTGGTTACTTCCCGGATGGACTATGGGAATGTGCTATTCCTGGGGGCCACCGAGAAAAGTTTGGGGCGATTACAAGTCCTACAAAATTCGTCCGCACATCTGGTTCTGAGACGACCTAGGAGAGCGGCCTCCAGTCTGGCTCTGGACACCCTGCACTGGCTGCCGGTTAAGAAAAGAGTCCAATATAAATGCCTCCTGATGTTCCATCGTATTGTATGGAAGAGGGCCCCTTCCTATTTGGATAACCTAGTGTGCAGATATGAACCCTCGAGGGCTCTTCGCTCGGGAGGCTTGGGTCAGTTGGTAGTTCCACGAACTAATAAATCAAGAATGGGAGGGCGCTCCTTTAGTGTAATGGCTGCCCGCAGCTGGAATAAGCTCCCTCTGGAGATGAGACTAGAGAGCGCGGAAGTCAAGTTTAGAGCATTACTGAAAACTCATCTGTATAGGCTATAGGGGCACGTCGGGGCGGGCAGTCTATGCTAAAGTGTCTAGCTCTTCCTTACTAGCGCGGGGACACACCGGGAAGGTGTTACCAGGCGCCTTATAAACTGTCTATTATTATTATTATTATTTCAGCCATTCTTTTAAGGCCCGGAAGCATCTGAGGGGCCTGCTACATCAACATAAACTGCCAGTGAAAGCACTCATCCAGGAGGTGGCAACACGTTGGAACTCAACCTTCTACATGCTTGAGCGTCTGTATGAGCAGTGTACGGTAGTCGATCAGTATGTCTTTAGACAGGGTGCAGCTATGAAGGACCTGAGGATACATGCGGAGCGATGGAAGCCAGTTCAAAGCCTGACAGACATGCTTCGTCCTTTTGAGGTCTTCACACGTGCAGTCAGCATGGAGGAATGTAATTTGGGAAAAGCTATCCCATTGTTGCGCATGCTAGAGCACCAACTGAAGGCGGTGTCTTCTACGTTTCAAAAAGATGAAGAAAAGCAAGAATCTTTTGATTTGGCGGAGAAATTATTAGAGCGCCTACTTTGCGATGAACGTCTTCAAAAGATCCGCACAGAACAGCATTACATTTGTGCTACTATTCTGGATCCACGCTACAAAAAGGCACTGGCAGGCAGAGTATTCTTTCCTTTTGGTGACGCAGAATTTTCAAAGTATAAACGTTGGCTAGCTATCTCAGCCATGAGGTTTGAAAGAGAACGGCAGGAAATTGAAGGAAAGGGCAGTACATCAGCATTAGCAGGCCATCGGGAGTCAAAAGAATCCACTTCTGCACCTGTGGCTGTGGCAGAAGTGAGTGATTTTCCTTCTCAGCCAATAAAGACACCAGCAACCGGATCATCTGCACCAGACACAACAGTAACATTGTGTGAAGAAGAGGATTGGCTAACTCAGCTTGGGTTTGCTTCTCAAAAGCTCCTAGCAAAAAGTAAGCAAAGTGGAGGAACCATGGAGAACCTTGAGTTGATGGTGCAGGACTATCTGAATGACTCAACAGAGGTCTATGTTCATGATGACCCATTGGCGTATTGGCATGGGAAAAAAGAATTGTGGCCAGAGATCTCCAACCTGGCTATAAATTACTTGTCTTGCCCACTCGCAAGCGTGTCTTCTGACGGGGTTTTCAGTGCTGCTGGTGGCATTGTAACTTTCAAAAGGACCCGTCTCTCACCCAAAAATGTGGAGAGGTTAACAATGATCAAGATGAATCAGCACCTCATACCACCAGATTACAAAATACGAGAATACACGCAGGAAGAAGACGAGGAGGACACCAACTTAGATGAGGGAAGTTCTTCTCTGTTAGGTGAACTACTCCCGCCTGAATTCACAGAGTATGAGGACGAACTCTTCTTCCCTGACACAAGCCCTGAAAATGAGCCAATGAATCAATAACTTTCTTTTTCGTCCTTATTCACTTTTATTCCTGAGTGTCTGTCTTTCTTTGTTTTGCAAAGTCTATATAAAAAAAATGTAATCATCTAATCACAAAAGCAAGCCCATCAGCAGAACTGTCTTCACTTATTTGCTTATTGATTTGAAGGTGCCGCAGTCTGCATTCCTCAGGTTTACAAGTTCACAAGAACATGCTCCACTATCCTCCTCCTCCAGACTCCTATTTCCCTCAAAGCAGATGGCTGGATTATGCCCAATGAAGAAAGACTCTGCACTTGTGGGGGTGTTCTACTTCTTTGCGGTGAGTTGACGGCTCTGGGGCCATTGCTGGGAAGGTCTAATACAGGATAAAAGTGGTTTGGAGAAAATCCATTAGGAAAAAGTTTTTGTCTTTTTGCTCACTATTGTGTTTTCGGGGGCCTGTTTGGGTGGGTTCCTGGTGTTTGGGGTGGGTTTTGGGGTCTGGGAGCACTGCTGGCATAGTCTAATATTGATTGCATTTGTTTTCCAGGACATCCATGGTGGAAAAGTGGAGTTATGACCTAGCTGCACAGCGCGTTTGGACAGAAGGCCCAAAAATATTATAAGTATGAGATTTTCCATTTTTGCTTTTTGCCTGTTTGGGGGTGTTGTGCTTTTGTGCGGGTGGGTTTGCGGGTCTTAGGGCATTGCTGGGAAGATCTAATACCAGATAAAAGTGGTTTGGCAGAAATCAGAGTTGACTTTTTTTACCTTTCTGCTCACTATCATGTTTTCGGGGGCCTGTTTGGGGGGCTTCCTGGTGTTTGTGGGTGGGTTTTGAGGTCTTGGAGCAACGCCCGGTATGGATACTTTTGATTGCAAGTGGTTTGAAGCAAATCCATGGTGGCAAAGGCGAGTTAGGGCCTAGCTGCAGAGTGCGCGTGGAGTGATTTTGGAAATTTGCCTGAAAATTACTGTCCCCATTTTTGTAGTTTTGCTTTTTGGCTGTTTGGGTGTCTTCTACTAGTTTTCGCCTGGGTTGATGGCTCTGGGGCCATTGCTGGGAAGGTCTAATACCGGATAAAAGTGGTTTGTAGAAAATCCATGAGGAAAAAGTTTTTGCCTTTTTGCTCACTATCGTGTTTTCTGGGGCCGGTTTGGGTGGGTTCCTGGTGTTTGAGGGTGGGTTTTGGGGGCTGGAAGGACTGCTGGCACAGTCTAATGTTGATTGCATTTGTTTTCCAGGACATCCATGGTGGAAAAGTGGAGTTATGACATAGCTGCACAGCGCGTTTGTACAGAAGGCCGAAAAATATTGTATGAGATTTTCCATTTTTGCTTTTTGCCTGTTTGGGGGTGTTGTGCTTTTTTGAGGGTGGGTTGGCGGGTCTTGGGGCATTGCTGGGAAGGTCTAATACCGGATAAAAGTGGTTTGGTAAAAATCAGAGTTGAAATTTTATTTGCCTTTTTGCTCACTATCATGTTTTTGGGGGCCTGTTTGGGGGGTTTCCTGGTGTTTGTGGGTGGGTTTTGGGGTCTTGGAGCAACACTGGGTATGGATACTTTTGATTGCAAGTGGTTTGAGTCAAATCCATGGTGGCAAAGGGGAGTTAGGGCCTAGCTGCAGAGTGTGCGTGGAGTGATTTTGGAAATTTGCCTGAAAATTACTGTCCCCATTTTTGTAGTTTTGCTTTTTGGCTGTTTGTGTGTCTTCTACTAGTTTTCGCCTGGGTTGACGGCTCTGGGGCCATTGCTGGGAAGGTCTAATACCGGATAAAAGTGGTTTGTAGAAAATCCATGAGGAAAAAGTTTTTGCCTTTTTGCTCACTATCCTGTTTTCGGGGGCCTGTTTGGGTGGGTCCCTGGTGTTTGAGGGTGGGTTTTGGGGTCTGGGAGCACTGCTGGCACAGTCTAATGTTGATTGCATTTGTTTTCCAGGACATCCATGGTGGAAAAGTGGAGTTATGACATAGCTGCACAGCGCGTTTGGACAGAAGGCCGAAAAATATTGTCTGAGATTTTCCATTTTTGCTTTTTGCCTGTTTGGGGGTGTTGTGCTTTTTTGAGGGTGGGTTGGCGGGTCTTGGGGCATTGCTGGGAAGGTCTAATACCGGATAAAAGTGGTTTGGCGAAAATCAGAGTGGAAATTTTATTTGCCTTTTTGCTCACTATCATGTTTTCGGGGGCCTGTTTGGGGGGATTCCTGGTGGTTGTGGGTGGGTTTTGGGGTGTTGGAGCAACGCTGGGTATGGGTACTTTTGATTGCAAGTGGTTTGAAGCAAATCCATGGTGGCAAAGGGGAGTTAGGGCCTAGCTGCAGAGCGCGCATGGAGTGATTTTGGAAATTACCCTGAAAATTACTAAGTCCCCATTTTTGTAGTTTTGCTTTTTGGCTGTTTGGGGGTCTTGTACTAGTTTTTGCCTGGGTTGACGGCTCTGGGGCCATTGCTGGTAAGGTCTAATACCGGATAAAAGTGGTTTGGAGAAAATCGAAGCAGAAAAAGATTTTGCGCTTTTGATCACTTGCCTGTCTTTGGGGTGCTGTTTGGCGGGCTTTTAGGTTGTTGTGGGTGGGTTTTGGGGTCTGGGAGCACTGCTGGCAAAGTCTAATGTGGATTGCATTTGTTTTTCAGGAAATCCATGGTGGAAAAGGGGAGTTAGGGCCTAGCTGCACAGCGCGTTTGGACAGAATTGAAAGAAGGCCAAAAATATTCAAAGTATGACATTTTGCATTTTATTCTTTTTGCCTGTATGGCGGTGTTCTGCTTTTTTGTGGGTGGGTTGGCAGGTCTTGGGGATTTGCTGGGAAGGTCTAATACCGGAAAAAAGTGGTTTGGAGAAAATCCATGCTGAAAAGCGTTTTGGCACATTAACTTAGGGCTCGTTAGGGTTAGCACTAGCAGCAGGATTGCATGTGTTTCGGGGAGTTCTAGCTTTTTGCAACTGAGTTCTGGGGTCTTAGAGCACTCGTGGGAATGTGTAATTTTGGTTGCAAGTGGTTTGAAGAAAATCCACGGTGGGAAAGGGAGGATTTTGCCTAGTTAAAGAAAGCGTTTGCCACTATTCTTAACTTAGGGCTCGTTAGGGTTAGCAGTATTGTATTGTATGTGTTTGGGCGGGGGGCTGTTTGTGGGGGGGTTTGCGAGTCTTGGAGCGATGCTGGGTATGGATACTTTTGCTTGCTTGCAAGTGGTTTGAATACAATCCATGGTGGGTAAGGGGGGGTTTGGGCCTACTTTACTTTCAAAGTACGTTTTGTCACCATTTTTTTACTAGGCCTCGTTTTTTGAGATCTGATTGCGGGCCTTCTACATTTTTGCGACTTGGTTTAGTAAGGGTCTGGGAGCACTGCTGGGAAGGTTAAATGTTGTTCTAAAACACAGTTTACAGTACACCTAGCTTGAGGGGAAAGATCCGCTAAATGTATTTGCCCATACTTATTTATCCTTCAAAAGGAGACTCAGACAGAGTACGCACTTTCAAAAATATTGTACTGTCAATTAGGAAACTCAAAGTGTGATTTTTTGCACTACACAGCGTACATACCTTATATTTTTTTGTCAGTGGTGTTCTAATATCACTTCCTGTTTTTCCATCAATAATTACAGGCCGGGTTTCAGTCAGTGCAATGGGAAAAAAAGGATGAATTCAGGCTTCACATTAGCGAGCCGCTATTCAGCATCCGCCAGGCAGGCAGTGGACAGGGTGTCTTCTGGTCACCAACATTGATGGACGGAGCGTTAGCTGGAATGGAGGAGTCCCGCTAATAAGAGGAATGGTTTGATGCATGCAACTTACCAAATTCAACAGGACAACTACAACAACATACAGATACAGTATCCGTTCTTTTCTAATTATCATTGAAGTAATATTATTGCTGTGAACTTCTATGAGCGTGACTCTGCATTTCTTTGAACTCTGCTTCTAAATTCATCCCTACAGCCATTCTATAGGTTTTACTTGTGCTATTTTTTAAACCTAATTTAATGTAAGAAGTGTTTCTGTGAGTGCAGAGATAGGGAAGTGAAAACACTTAATTATTACTGCAGCCCTGTACTGTCTCATTCTTTCATTCACGGTTGTCGAAAGTACTACTTACTTTTCAGAAACCATGCATGCAGTAGTGCATGCACTTCCTTTATGTCACTTAAAAGATTTATGGTTAGCTTTGTACCCAAATATTTCTTTTTCTTCAATTATTGTTTGTCCATGCTGTGCTTTTTATTTCTTCTCTCAACAAAACTTTCCCAAAATTCCCCATTCCCATCCATTTTCCAAACCCTAACCCTCTTCCCCCCGGGCTGTGTGGTTTTGATTGATGTGTGATTAAATGACAGCAATGATTCCACACACTTGCTGGGGAGGATAAGGTCATAGCAACAGGCTGGTGAAGGAATCCGAGCATATATTCTATTCTTACTCAACTTGACACTCAGTCACTATTGGCAAATGAAAGCAAATTTTCATGTGCACCATCAACTTGATTGGTCATCAAGAACATCCTCCTCCAAGACGTGGCAAATTATTACGCTGCTGTGTCCATCACCTTCGGTACTATTTCTAGTAGTAGTAGCCAATGTCAAAGAAATTCAATGCAAGTACTAGTTATACTTTCAATACTTTACCATTTGTTAGGCTACATTGTGGCACTGTTCTAGTGTACTGTCACCTGCTATATTCTCTATCATACCGTTCTAATGCTACGGTAAGGACAAACAAGGTTTCATTTTCTTTTTTTTCAGATGCTGCAACTGCCACTCTGTAACACCACAAGTACCACCGCAATGATGACATTTCATCCACCCAGGATTGCCAACCTTAATCGCCATTTCACGTTCAGCCAGCCCTGTGCCTAGCCCTATTTCCAAACACAAATTACAGGTAAGATAAGCATTTGGGGGGAGGTAGTATAATGGAGTATTAGGACTTGGAGAGACGAGAGACTGACGGTCCTAGGACTATTGAATTCACTTACTCTGCGAGAGGCACTTAGTTTTGAAAACATTTGGGCCATTAGTACTTACACAACTTGAATCAAGATGCCACTTAAGTTTCTGGACTGTTAAACCCCCACCCACCAGCCTCAAAAGCAGTAAAAAACACGTATGCTAAGATAAAGTTTAAAGTATATTTATATATCCCTAACATAAATAATCTCCCGCAAGACCCAACCCACCCCCCCTCCCGAACCCCAACGAATGTCCCTGAAAACGAAGTCCAAAAAAGTAGAAAACCCAACTCCCAATTCCCCCCCCAGAAGTCTTTAAAAAAGGGGCAAGGGACAGTCTCCTCCTATTTCTGACTGCTGTTGACTTTTCGAGCAGGGTTTTGGTGTTGAGGAGCTCCTGCTGGAGGTAGGAAACCCTCAGGGAAAGGCGGTGCATCCTTTTTTTGTAACTGCTGTGGGGGGCAGCTGATTTCTTTGCTGCTCGGCGGTGGCGGGTGGCTGCGGTACCCCGGCTCCGTACCACTGGAGACCTACTGCGCTGACTGGCTGACCCAGGGAGCACGGAGGAGGATGCAGGTGTCGCCGTGGATGTTGTTGACGTACTAGTCTGCGTGTCCTCCTCCTCCTGGGCTACCAGCCGCTGATATTAAACGACAGTGGCCTCCAGCCTCCGTTGCCGGGCCCTTTTAGCCTGCTCCTTAAGGGTTGGTTTGGAAGGAGCATCTATATGAAGAAAGAAAGACATAGTCTGTAACCAATGCTCTTTAAGATTAACACAGAATGATTCAGCAGAAAGTTGTGTCACAGTAGAACTAGCAACTTGCAAGCGCAGTACATAACTATTGTGGCCAGTATCTATCTAACCTCCCACTTCTTCATCCTTGCTCTAACATTGGTGGGAGTTTAATGAATCAATTCTACGAGCACTATGGACTCACTCCATTAGAGTCGACTATGACAGTACACCACTCTTATTCTTCTTCTTCTCTCTTGTTTAGCAAAATTGGTACGTTAACTTCTGCACTCCGTCATAATGCCAGCGCAGTCAACTTGCATCCGAGAAAAACAGACGCCCGCCATGATGAGTGAGACAGACTTGCGTTACTGTACCAGTCCATTACATGCAGGTGGTAATGCTCTTACTTTTCTATTATGGGTGGCACTGAGAATACTCTGTTACAAGGGCTACTGCTTAATTAATTTAACTTTCACCCTACAGTGCCAATGAATACTAGAAAAGGAAAATGAAGAAGATAAATAATCCGATTATCTATCGCTGCACATAGTATGTATTTGCTTATATATGGGATGACTTTAGGTGCTTTGGTTTTTATTGAGTGAACAGTGATACATCCACACATGAATGACCAAGTTCTACTAAACTTATTAAGAGAGGTAGTGAGTGAGTGGCCATCTTTATAGCCGGATATATGCTGTGCTTGCAATACAAACTACTGCTACTATTCATGGTAGTATTCTGACAAAATTACAACTTCTTTTCCTTGCCTTTACTACACTGGGATGGACGTGCGGGTGCGGTGTTACATGCTCTTCAAAGTAACACTTAGTTCATCCAGTGACCGTCTACTCTCTCTAGATACACATATGCTATCTAAGAGTCAGGTAGTACCATGATCCAGGCATCCATCCATACAAACTATATGCCAATCATTCTTCTTCATGACTCTCATCTGGACAAACCTTACATTTTCTCACGGGGAGCACATTATGCAGTCTGCAATCTCAATAAGTAAGGAATATAAGAGCTTACCACTGCCCGCCACTACTGTGGCAACCTGCACAGCAGTTTGGTCCGGCACCTGCACCCCCTCATCCCAGGAGCTTTCCTCCTCCACCTCCGCGCTGGGCCCAGCACCAGATGTTCCACCTACAAAGTACATTTAAGAATGTTAGATTTCATAGACATACACCACTCACTAGTATTTTGTCTAGGAATGAAGAAATGTGAATACAGAAACCAATCTCATAATTTGTGACTGTCTACTCTAAAGTAAAAATGTCCCTTTTTCCAGGGAAGGGTGTTGTCTTGCTGCACTTTTTGGCACAACTGATGAATGATTGCTTTTTAACACACACCATTTTTCTCATAACAGACAGAGGCTTCACTTCTAAGAACAAATCATCATCATCCCCACTAGGACAGAGGGACCAACGATTCAGCACCAAAAAGAAAAATTAAAGTACTTTTCCATTTTTAATCAACCATTTATTTTTTATGACAAGCTTGATTTTAATAAATAGTTTTACTTTTAACAAAGCTTTAAAACTTAAATAGACTCTGTGGTTTTTGGTCAAGAGTGAATGAGCAAAAGGTTTTGCAATTTGCAAGCATGAGTCCGTGCCTCTGACACTTCTGGACTCTGACTCCGTACTCTTGTCCTCAGTTGGATAATCATCATTGGGGATCAATCATCGATGAATTCGGGAGCTAAATGACTCTGCCACACTATCTAGTCAGTAAGGAGATTGGGGGTTCTTCAAAGACTGATATCACTGAGGTATGTGGAAAGTCTACCTGCGCCTATTGTAATTGATAAACAATGCACTATTTAGTGTCCATAGTTCTGTTTGTGCAGATTTGTCCCTGCAACAGTAGTAGTATGGATTGTCCTCCTATCCAACCAAAAGTAAAGTAATATCTTGTTCTTTCTTGATGGTCATTCACCTTTTTATTGTTGGTAATTGTCAAAGCATAAACATTTAGAAGACTTGAAGAGACATTATGGGCAATCCCAGAGGACTGCACTCAGTGCATAGAGAGGGATGTACGACGTTACAACGCATGGTTTTACCACGTGTACCTTTAAAACGCGTTTCTTACAACTCAAGTCGTTACCACGACTTGCGTTGGAGGGGTGCAGACTTAGGAATTATTTAATTTACTATTCCAACACCAGCCTACATACAGTAGGGAAGGTGTTGGATAGTAAATTAAATTATTCCTTGTCCTGTGGCGCCCTCCAGCACAAGTCGTGGTTACGACTTGTGTTGTAAAAGATGCATTGTAAGGGTACTGCGGAGTAAAATCCGTGTCGTAAAGGATGTTCCCCATAGGGAGCTATTGCTGACTAGAATGGGAGTTTCGTTTAACACCTTTTGCCAAATGTGCAATCTTAGTTAGCTACACAGACAGACTAATAAGAATAATCTAGTAATACCACAGGGACTCATAGTCGAGGCAGGATAAGAATTTAGATACAGTCTACAAGAAGATCAAAGACGATTTAGAAAAAATCGAATGAGGAACGCTAGGAAAAAATAGGTACTCTATATTAAAATTAAAACTTACCGGGGCCAGCAAAGGAGCCCTCGCCTGACCGATCCTGGCCTTGTTCAGCAGCAGCAGCCTCCTCCAATGTCCTCTTGCCCCTGGGGGGAGCTGATGTACAACATGAAAGAAAGAAAGACCAGAAAACATGGATGATTGTGGTCAACCAAATCAAACATTACAAAAGAACAATAACAAAATATTTTGGCGAAATAGCAGATAGACAACTATTCCACGGGATATATTGACCTATCTCATGTGGTCTAATACGATATTAGTATTGCTTAATTTGCGGACCGTCCACTTGGAAAGTTATGTAACTCACTAAACAAACTACTAAAAAGGTTCGCCTAGGACTGGCAGGCCGCAGTCCACAGCACGCGAAGTGACAGACAAACTCCATCGTGATTGCAGATCAGCGACAACACTAAAAAGTTTCCTACTACATTAACCAGTCATTAAAATACTCAAACTATCAATCCACCACCACTATTTCTTCTTATTGCCAGGTGGACAAAGGAAGGACTGGACTTGAGTCTGTAGGGGCAGATTTACAAGCCCCTTGCGGCTCTTTTGCTCCGTTGTTGTGTGACTTTTGTGACGCAGCGGCAGAACAAAAGAGGCGCAATGGTGCGGCGTATATTAACAATGTGACGCATATGGGAGATGCATCACGTTGTAAAGCCCTGCGCCATCAGGGGGCATTCCGGTGCAACGGAGGGCGTTCCTGCGCAGGAACGCATCCTAAAATTGGCTGAGGGAAATCTACAAGATTTCAATCAGTCACTTTTAGGACAATGATGCGTGACTCAAACCCTGCGCCTGCTTGAAGCAGACGTACGGCTTGACGCAGCATTGGGGAGATAGGGCACCCCAGAGCATTGCTGGAGCTGTGCCATCGTTGCGACGCAACTCCAGCAATGCGCCGCCTTTATGGCACAGATGCGTAACGCTTCGGTGACGTTTTGGGCCCATGGTGCGCCGCATAGCAAATACGGCGCACCATGGGTGGTGGTGGCGTGGCGCACAATTACTGGCGCATCCCTGCTACTTTGCAGGGATCCGCAGTAATTAAAAATCTGACCCTTAGTGTCTAGCATTACGCAGTTCTTTAAACTACACTCATACATAATTTCTCAGGCCAATGAATTGAACACAACATCGAAAACAAATAAGCATAGTAGCAACGCTACTGAGAAGGAGAGCAGTGCACCTGAAGTGCACAGAAGATTTTGAAATATAATTTACCTAAAATGTAATCAGCAGCATTATTGCAGGAGAAAACAGAGTAGTGAAGAAATAGCTACTACTACTCACCAAGCCCGGGGATCTCGAGGCCGAGCAGGTCAATCAAGCCGCGTTCCCAGTCCAGGAGATCCGTCCAACGGTGGGTGGCCTGGGTGTAGGTGCGCCGGACCTGAGAGTGTTGGTACATGGCCCGGCACACCTTCTCCCACTGCTTCCGGTGCTCCCAGATCCCGTAGCCGCTAGCGATCTTGCCGCCTGCCATGATGGTCTTGGGGAGGCGGGGCTTGACATAAAAGACTAGTGCGGCCACCTCCTCCACGCTAAAGATCTCCCGGGCTGTGACTGTCTCCCCCCTCAAACGCCCACACGGGAGCCGGGCACGGGGTGGGGGACCCTTCCCCTTCTCAGGCTGCTTCCCGGCTCCCTTTACCATGGTCTGGGCAGAAAGGAAGGTAAATATTGAAGAAGAAATAGAATAGGGGAGAAGAAAAGAAAAGAGTTTAAAAAGTAGTTTAAAATTAACCAAAAGTAGCAGAAAACACAAGAATATAGAGCTAGAAAAATAGAGGGATAGATAATAAGTAAAATAGATCCAAAAAAAACTTCAAACAAGCAAAGGATGGCAGAGATTGACAGAGGATACAGAAAGCATGCCCAGAACCATAGCAATGAATGAAAAACAAGATGGCCCCGCCCGTTCACGACCGCGTGGGTAAGTTTGCGCGAGATTTTCCTTGCGATCACACGCAAACTTGTACTAGTGAGCCGCGCACTTTGCAAGATTACACATAGCGGCCGGAAACGGAAATACGTCCTGCAAACAAAATGGCCACGCCCGTGAACGACCGTGAGGGTAACTTTGCGCCGTTGCGCTACAAGCGTCTCGCTAAAACGCACAAAACCTTGCAAACTAACACGCCGCAAAAAAACAAAACGCATATTTGCACGAATTCGCGTCTTCCGAATTCGATCTCGCACAAATTTGCGCCCCGCGAATCCCGCGAAATTGCAGAAAAACGATTTTTGCAAATCTGAAAGCACTCAGCAGGTGCAAAAGTTCAACCTCATCATTAGTAACCATTCCCTGTAGTGCTTCCTGAGGGCTCCCTCAAGAGTTCAGTTGCTTACTTGCAACTATTCTATGACCCTGCTCTGACCCTCACAGCAGACTCAGAGAATAGGTAAAAGTAGACCAGAAAGGTCCTGTGGAAAAAAAATTGCACTGCAACAGAAAACAATTACAGGTAAGGAAGCAGGCGCCAGACTCAGTGACACAATAATCAACCCCAAATTAATTCATGTCAGTTGAAGCAGGGCAGGTGTGCTGCCTTTTCCCCCCATAATCTACAGTGATGAAGCAGAGGGTGGCAGTGAGGTACCAGAGGGTGGCAGTGATGTACCAGAGGGTGGCATGGGTGAACCGGAGGGTGGCATTGGTGAAACAGAGGGTGCTGTGATGAACCAGACGTAGAAACAACATAGTCGCGACCGTTGCGACCTGACAAGTAAGTTCGCGTTTGCGAACTGGTACAAAACCCTTGCGAACCGGCAAAAACTCTTGCAAACACAAAAAAAAGAAAAAATCTGCAAATTCGCGAGAGTTCGCGGATTTTGCGGATTGCGAATTCGTGAATACGCAAATTCACGAAACGCGAATTCGCGAAATCACCCATACTTAAGGAATATGTCTAATTCGAGGGCTTCTCCGGCCTGCGGATAAATTGGTCCAAGTCAGTGGTGTTTCCCCTAACCGCGTTCACCAAAGAGGTGGAGCTGGATTTTCCACTGACGTGGACAACTGACCCTGTGAATTATCTGGGTGTTTGGGTACATAGAGATCCTGACATCGTGATCTCTGAAAACTACGGCTGCACAGTGACCCGTATTTCAGAACAGGCTGCAAGATGGATACACTTGCCCATCTCTCTGCCGGTCAGGATTGTGGTGGTGAAAATTGTGTTTTTACCTAAATTGTTATATTTCTTCATTAACATTCCTATCAAATTAAATATAGCGATTTTCCGCACCCACGAGTCTGTCTTTCTCACATTTGTGTGGGGCGGCAGGAAGCCAAGGTGCCGCTGGGACCTGTTGGTGCAGCCCTTTCAAAGAGGAGGTTTTGAGGCTCCAGAACTCCGCCTCTGCTACCTGTGTGCCCAGGAGCAGTTTTCACATTACTGGCACTTCCCACCGTGGTATCAGCCACATGTGGCTATAGAGGCAGATGCTGTGCTCCCTGTGCCATTGCAGGCGGTGACACTTACAGGGGGATCGGGTGACCCGCGGACCGAGATTAACCCCACGCAGTTGCATGGCGTGGGCCTGGCGAATGCTGGCGACTAAGGCGCAGCATTCCCATCTTTTTGTGACACTATTGCTGTTACTTTCTGTTGGACTTGGCCCTTTTGGCAGGTTCACCCCTAAACTTTTTGCTTTTATATATGACCTGGTGTTTTTGGCTTATGCGCACTTTAACACTGTGTCCCAACGTAAGATGTGTGCGCAATCAGAGTGCCTGTGGTGAGATTGGCCTGCCCTCCAATAGGAATGCATGGGGAATGTGTGTGTCCATGGTAGTTCCTGATGTGTGGGGAGTGCAGGGGCGAGTTTGGTATGTGCAAAATCGTGGGATTAAATGCTCCACGGTGGTGTGTGTAGATTTAATGTGTCTAGTGTGGAAGTGCCACTTCTAGAAGTTGGCATGTCTATATAGTAAATGTGAATTGACTGTCTGGCTTGTGATTGGCTGGAGCTGGCTGGTGTGCCTGGCTCCAGGAGTCAGGATGGGTCTGCCCTGGTGGTGAATGGAGAGATCAGCATGTTGATGGGAGGGAGGAGTACACATGGGACCTGAATAGGGCTGGGCCTTCCCTACACAATGCTGGATCTGCCCCCTGTGGTGCGACTGATGTCCCTAGCCTGCCCTGTGAATGGGGAGAGGGGCTGACCTCAAGCAGGTGCCCACCCTGCATCTCTCTACTGAAAAAAAGGAGCGGGATCCACCCCGCATTGGTGCTGTGAATATTCCCCTGGCGGGTGCCTACCCCGCCGGGGACTTTGGGCTTCGAGATGTCCCTAGCGGGTGCCCAACCCATCAGTAACTTTGCAGAGCTTTGTGGCTCCTAGCGGGTGCCCATCCCGCTTTATATTGTAAGAGCCTACCCCTCATCTGCCCCGCTCCACCGCCGCAGCCCGGGACAGCAAGGAAAGCATCGCCACAGCCCAGGGAGACGGAGCGCCTCAGCTGCGCAGAAACCGGAAGGCAGGCAAAGGACGCCCGGACGTGGGCGGGTCCTGGCAAATTTTTCTTCCGCTTCCCCCGGCCTGGTGAAGCCATGCAGTGCTTCACTGGTCTCCCGAACAGAGAGACCGGAGCCAGGTTCTACGTGGGGCTCCTGTGACAAGGACGGAGCCCCGCATGCTGCCCTAGTGACGCCCCCGGCCCTAAGGGTGGGACCGGGCAAAGGACTGGGGACCGCCACTGGGGGAGGAGCACCGCCGCACTTGAGGAGGAGCCCCAGTGAGCCGGGTAAGTGGGGGCTCCAGGTGGTGGTGCCCGTGGAGGCCCTGTGCAACTCCTGCATTTTTCAGCGACCCCGCCAGGCAGGGGGCCGCAGCAACACTTAAGAGTGCTTCATGTTGTTGGTGCCTTCGTGGCACAGTGCTCCGCACTCCCACGAGGCTCCCTAATTAAGAGGGGGCACATCAGGGCATATTGTCGATGCCCGCTCCGGCCTCGAGGGGCATACCTTTAGAGCCCTGTGTAGCTCCACGCAGGGGCATGTCATTCAGAGCCCAGATGGCTCCTACATTGGCCCCATTAATCCTAGTGCCTGAGAGCTCCACCGAAGCCCCAGTTGTTTATGGAGCCAGATGGCTCCCAGGAGTACATTCATTATTTTCAGAGCCTGCGCCGCTTCAGGATTTTGGGAGCATAGTTATTTCAGAGCCAGAGGGCTCCACCGATGGCGCCATTGTTCTAAGGGGTCCAGAGGGTCCCATGTTCTTGCCCACATTTTTACCCCCTTATTTGTAGAGCCCAGATGGCTCCCACGGTTTGCTGAGTGATTTGTAGAGCCAGGGTGGTTCTAATCTTGGACACAATTTGTTCTAAGGGCCAGTGAGGGTCCCTGCCGCAATTCTACCTCTCAGTTGCCCAGCAAGTAGTGGGCAACTGCCATGTTTAGGCCCTAAACTCTTGCGCATTATTCTTTGGCTGCATGTGCAGCCAGCCCTGACACTGTTGGAAAATGGGTGTTTGAGTCCCATGGAAGGCCAGTCGGCCTGGGGTTAGTATCTCATGTGATTCTTGCGCAAGGCGATGGTATATTGTGTTTATGTTGATAATTGCCTGATGCCTAATGTGATTTACGCGTAATGTGCAATGCCTTTATGCCTGTGATACCTCTAACTGTGTTTCTATGCTTAGGAGGTTGCTTTGCCTAGTACAGTTTATACTAGTTAGTTTATGTGTACATGCGTGATCTATGAATAAGGTGATTAGTATTGCGTAGTGTGTACCTACCTTTTACCAGTGGTTACTAGTTGTGTTCTACAATTGTTATTTTGTGCTACAGTTATTCTAAATTCTGTTTCTACTAAGTGCTATTTCTACTAAGTGCTGATTCTGACAGTGGCCCGCGTGGCCCTGTCATGTGTGTATAATCCCCTGTAAATACTGCCCAGTGCCAGTTGGCACAGTGTAATTGTGTGACTTTGATCTAATGTGTTTATGGTAATACAACGGCTATTTCTATATATAACCTTGTGTGGAGTTCGTTTTTGTGGTGTGCCTAGTGTGTTGCTGCTGTGTGTGTGTGCTGTGCAAATGCTTTACACATTGCCTCCTGGATAAGCCTGACTGCTCGTGCCAAGGTACCAAGGGGGTGAGCAGGGGTTATCTTGGCGTGAAACTCCCTTGCCCTGACTAGAGTGGTGCTTTCTGCCTGGCTTTGGCGCAAGCCTTAACCAACCAGAAATCCCATTTCTAACACTTTCCCACCCTGGAATCTCGGCAGCTCGAGAGGCGCCTGCTTTGCGAGAATTAGCTGGGGCTGGCATCCACCGGCTGGGTGATATATATGTGGAGGGTAGATTTAAAACATTAAAAGAGGCACAGAGCGGCCCTGAGCGGGGTTTCATGTTTCCCTGTACTTATGTTCGGGTTCGTCAAGCTATCTGCGCTGTGTATCTGGGTTATCCTGCTGAGCCCACCACTTTGCGAGCCCTGCAGGTGGTGCTGACGGTAGAGTAGAAAGAAATTAGTTACAAAACTTTACGATGGCTCTATGCTCGTGCGTGACCTAAAGGTACACCCCTCTTGCTCGTGCTGGCAGATGGAGCTGGGTACTCTTATTGCGCCGGAGGTCTGGACTGCGTGTTGTCCACTTACTGGTCGCCTCACGGCTAAATGTAATCTTTGAATTATACATTTTATGTTCCTACATCAGGTTTATTATTCCCCCTTGCAGCTATATAAATACGGCCTGACGGAAACCTCTAACTGTCTGTGATGTGGAGCGGTGGATGCGGATTTCATCCATGTTGCCTGGATATGTGGGAGTGTGTTTGCTTTTTGGATGGAAGTTGTGGCCATTCTATCTGATGTGGTGCTGGAGCCTGTGGATTGCTCCCCTGAGCTTTGCTTACTGCAGTATGTAAAGCACCTTAAGCCCTGTAACAGGCAAATTGTTGCAGTTTCCACTTTGTTTGCAAAAAGGGCAGCGGCACAATGTTGGGGAGCCAAAACGTCGCCCACTGTGAAGAAGTGGCTCCAAGACCTGGTGTATTGTAAAACTCAGCTACAGACATATGAGGAAGAGCTGCCGGAATCCTCTCACCCCAAAGATTTTTGGCCTTCCTTGACGGAGTACCTGATCTCCCATCCTGCCCTGGTATGAACCCATTAGCAGATGCCACTAGATACCTTTAAATGGGTGTGGACCTCCTGCTAACAACTGCGCGGACCTGAAGGATGATCTTTGCCCAAACATATTCTTTATTATTATTTGCTACCAAATGCAGCTTTGTTGCCCAAAGTGTACTGTAACTGTACTACTGTTCCACCAGGGGGGGTGAGGGGGAGGGGGCGGGGGGATATTGTAGGTTTTATATGTTTCCTTGTTTTCAATGATTCTGTACCATTGATTGTCTGCCTTGCTTTAAAAATCAATAAATACATTTTTTTTTTTAAAGTTCCACACTTGTCTACGATGCTGCTGCTTTTCTGAAACCACCACTACCATTCAAAACTGCAAAAAAGCAAAATATTGGCAAAAGATGGACTGTTTGGACAGAGACATTTGATGATTGCATTGATGCACTTGAAGAGACTGATAACACAAAGATTAACAAGTATCTAAAATATCTTACTGGTGATGGTGTGAAGAAGTCATGAAGAGACTGTCTCAAGTTTAATACAATGCTTAATGTTGATTACAAATGATACAACTTCAACCAGTAACGACAGAAAGCTGGTGAAACCATTGAATAAATTGTGGAGAGACTCGACACACTCATCAGATATTGTAAGTTCAATAAATTTAATGAGGACGAAGCTATGTATCTGAAAGTTATTGATGGATGCTTGTCAGATTAATTCATACGATGAATGCTCAGAGAAACTCATAGTCTGAAGTGAGTGTTAATGGCTGCAAGAGCATGATAGGCATGCTGCTGACTAAGTATGGGCGGAAAATCGGTTCCGCTCGCGGATTTTGCGGATTTTTGGAAAATTCGCAATCCGCGAGATTCGCGAATTTCCCGCAAAATCCGCAAATCCGCAAGCAGCGGATTTTATGGCTTGCTCGCACAGTTTGCGTGAGTCCGCGGCTTCCCAGTTCAACTTCGCGCCCCGCGAATAAGCGCTAAATTGCAGAAATACGATCTTAGCCAAACTGAAACTACTTACCAGGTTCAAAAGTTCAAGCTCATCATTAGTAGCCATGTCCTGTAGTGCTTCCTGAGGGGCCCCTCCAGAGTTCAGTTGCCTACTTGCAACTATTATGTGACCCTGCTCTGACCCTCAGAATAGTTACACATATGCCACAAAGGTCCTGAATTACAGCTAAGGGAGACAAGCAGGAGCCAGGCCCCTAATTCATTATTGTCAGTTGGGGCAGGGCAGGTGTTGTAACTAATTTTGCAACAATGAAAGCACTTAGCAAGTGCAAACGATCACTAATCAGGAAGCACTAAGGAAGCAGGTGCCAGCTAAAAAAATATTCTGTGACACATTAATCAGCCCCAAATTAATTCAGGTCACTTGAGGCAGGGAAGGTGTGCTTTGCTTTGCCACAATAATGTACACTGGACAACCAGAGGGTGCTGTGATGAAACAGAGGGTGGCATGGGTGAGACAGAGGGTGGCATGTGGTGACAGAGGGTGGCAGTGATGAAGAAGAGTGTCCCAAACAGGCTGGACACGTAGAAACAACAAGTTCGCAAAACTTGCGACCCGACAGGTAAGTTCGCGTTTGCGAAATTGTACAAAAACCCTCGCGACCTGGCAGAAACCCGCGCGAACACAAAAAAAAATCCGCAAATTCGTGAGAATTCGCGGATTTTGCGGATTGCGAGTTCGCAAATCCGCAAAATTCGCGAACGCGAGATTTGCAAAATTCGCCCATGCTTACTGGTGACAAGGAGGCCTGTAATGCCCAGAATGAATCAGTCATGAAAGTGAAAAGTAATCCAAAGTCAAAGACTGAAGGAAACAAGGTGATGTCTGCCTGTAAAATGAAGTTGTGTTTTAGATTTGGATTTTCACTTAAACACAAAGGTAAATGTCCTGCTCTTGGACAGAATTGTAAAGGTTGTGGGAAGGAGAAGCATTTTGTGACAGTTTGTAAAGAGAAGGGAAAAGTAAGCACATCACAGCTCGCAGACAAAATGGCCCCAGAACTTTTCAGAAGCAACGTTCGATGCACACCCATAAAGCAAAGAAGCGACATCGGTTAAGACAAATCGACATTGAACAAAGCCTATTGTCATCTAAATGATTGTTAAGCAGTTCTTCTGTATTAGAATAAAGTGAAAGTGAAGAACATGATTACACCATGTCGATGTTTACCTCAGAAAAGCTTGTGCATGTTGGGTTGGCTGCCTGTGAAGAAAAATGGCAGTCAAACAAAGAACGACATGCCAAAGCCCTGAAGTCATTCACATAGTGTCCCAAAATTACATTGAAAGTAAATGGTTGTTCGATACCTTGCATTATCAACAGTGGTGCATTGATAAGCATTATGCCCGAGGAGAAATACAATGAATTTTCTCCATTATTGCACACTTATGCCATCAAAAACCAAAGAGTATACATGGACTGCATTGACTTCCTTAATTAGGCATGGTTCATGTGTAGCAACAATGAAACACAAAACAAGAAGGTACAAGAACCAATACACGTGCTTTAAGGTACCATATCCAGACTGTGTCTACCCAGTCTCAGCACAGCCGTTGATATGGGACTGATTTCTTTGAATTACACAATCAATGCTCTCTGCAAAATAGTAAGACAGTTACCTTTGTTATTTCATTGTTTGGGAAAATGTAAGACTATGAAAGGGAAGTTGCATATTAATGATGACATCCGTCCTGTTGCACAAAGACATAGATAAACTGCATTTAATTTGCAAGAAGCTGCTGAGAAAGAACTAGAATTGTTACTTAAGCATGATATTATTGAACATTCCACTGGTCCAATGCCAAGGGTTTCTCTCACCGAGTTAGTGCACATGTGTCAAGCTAATAAGGCAATTGAACGAGAACGATATCCAGGTTCACACTTTGCTAACATGATAATGCAATTAAATTTTGCAAAGTTCTTCTCTCTGCTTGATTTAAATAAAGTTTATCATCAGTTAAACTTGAAAAAGTTTGATGGTACATTAGAACCTTTTCTATACATGTTGATCTGTTTCAATATAAAAGACTAAGGGCCTGATTTAGATCATGGCAGATGGGTTAGTCTGTCACAACAGTGAAGGATATCCTGTCTGCCAAAATATTAATTATGTAATGGGATATATATTTCAGCGGATGGAATATCTGTCACCATTGTGACAGAGTAACCTGTCCACCAATAACTAAATCATGCCCTAAGTTTTGGTTTGTCATCCACTGCAGTACTGTTTCAATTCGACTTGTCATACTGCCTGTCATGAATGTGTTTAATTATAGTGATGACATATTGGTATCCAGAGCTACACAAAAAGAACATGATAAAATTCTTTCACAAGTATGCAGTTTACTTGCCAAAACAGGTTTGACTTTGAATACAGGCAAGTGTGAGTTCCATAAGACAAAGCTAACATTTTTGGCTATTATATTTTCTAATGGGGGTATGACACCAGACCCTGCTAAAGTACAAGTGCTTTCAAATGCTGACCCCCAGTGAGCTGTTTCCATATTGTGTTATTTTTCAAGGCATGTCCAGTTGCCATTCCAGATAAATAAAAAATGTTGCCACTGTCAGCGCTCTGTTGAGAGATTTGGAGAGAAAATATGTTTTATTCCCTTGGTTACATGACTGTTCGAAAAGTTGCAAGAAACTTAAAAAAGTCATGGAGAATGCCATTAAAATTGCATTTTTCAATCTGATGCTTCATACAGGAATTATTGTTAACGCTAGCCCAGTAACGCTAAATGCTATCCTTGCACTGCACAGTGGGCACACAAATGCTCAAAGGCATATTATGGCATATGGTAGTAGAGGTTTGTCCCAAACAGACCATGCTTATTCACAACCTAAGAAAGAAAGCTTATCTGTGGTCTGGATGACAGGTTTCCTGTATTCTTGTATGGAAAAACTTTTACAATGGTAGCTGATCATCCAGCTTTATTGACTATATTTGGTAATCCAAAGGCCAAAATGCTTCCTTGCATTGTATGATTGGGACTACGGTTGTAAGAGTATGATTATACCATTGTGCATCATCCAGGGAAAGATCAGAACCCTGCTGAGTACTTTTCCAGAGTGCCTGTACAAGGTCATGGTATTCTATTCAAGACAGCTGAGGCCTACATCAACGTCATTGTAAAATCCAACACACCTACTGCAGTTTTATTAGTTCAGATGATCACTGCCATGAGCCATGAGATTGACATGTTAAAGTTGAAAGATACAATTACACATCAGTCGTCGAACCAACACACTTGGCCACTCACCAGTAATCGTGAAGATCAAAAGTACAAAACATTCAAGGATGAATTGTCCATAACTCAGGAAAGAGTTATATTACGAGGGTCGAGAATCCTGATTCCAGAAAATCTGAGACAGAAAATATTTGAGGAAGACCATGAAGGACATCATGAAATTGTTGCAACAAAACAAGCTCTCCCAAACCGAGTTTGGTTTCCTTATCTTGATGACATGTTTTTGTTGTCCTCATTTGCCTCGTTGGAGAGAAATCATACTCTCTTCCTTTTGTAAATTTGAATGGAGTGTCCTGATCCCATGCGCTGGAAGCAGGATGGAAAAAATTAGAGATTATAGTCTGTTCCGCTCTTGGATTTAACCTCCATCTTCCATATTTTACCTCTTGTCACTATCAACCCACTCCCAGCCAGGAGGGGAGACAGAATACCAGTTGAGGCAGAGAAGGCTTCATCATTGGACCCCTGTTTTTGTATACTAGCACTTATTTGTCACACCATTCAAGCATCAGTAGCCAAAAAATCATGATTTCTAAAACCTAACCTGTCTAGGGAGGCTATATTCTTAACAGACCACACCCAATTATCAAATCTAGGAGGAGCTGTGGCCACCCATTGTTTGCAAATCTCCCTACCTGCCAGTAGTACACAGTAAAAGATTAGCCTTGCCTGTTTTTTTGTAATCTCATCCAATGATTCCAGACGTCCAAAAATAAGAAGCATAACGCTTACCTCAATGTTAATCTCCAAATATTCAGACAGAGGCCTTCTCACGTCTCTCCGGAAAAAATGGATTTCTGGACAGGCCACAAACATATGAACATCGTCCTCTTTCATACTACCCCATTTCGGGCAGACGACTTCACCTCCTTTCCCAAACCTTGATAATGTCTGGGGGGACCAATAAGCTATGTGGATGGACCAAAGATGGTTTCTTCTACGGTATGCAGACTTTACTATTTTAAATAGCATGGTCATAGATACTTGCCATTGATGTTCCAGCGATGCCTCTGGCAAGTATTTTCCCCACAATTTCATTGGCAAGGTGAAAACCAAAAGATAGCACCCAGCTCCTTTTTGATAACTGTCTCTTGCATCAATCGAGCTTCCAGATCATTTGGTTCTTAAAATTTTTGTTTCCAAGGCTTAATACCAGCTTCGCATTTGAAGATATTTAAATCAGGATAATTGATGGTCTGTTTGTTGATTACACATTTCCCATGCGATCAGTTCCCAATTCAAGATTATATGCTCCCAGCGGGTAAAGTCTGCCTTTAAAAGTGGTCTTGCAAGATCATCTTTCATCCATTCTGGAGAGCCCGGTGACTCCCAGATAGGAGCTAGTAAGCTATGGTATTGATTTTTTAAAATACTTCAGGTCTACATATTTAAACAGAAACCCTTGTTTGCCTCCTGCCTCCAGACTTGACATCATGGCCCACATACCCCCTGCTTTAGTTAAGCTAAGCTTGGTAAACCAAACAAACTTATCCTTTTCTTTAATGGAAAGGCCCAAGAATGGAAAAGCAGATCTGGCAATTCCAGGCCTCCTTTCTTCAGCCCCCTCTTCAATTTTTTCCATGCTATTCTGGGACCTTGGCTTGACCAAATAAAATAACTAACCTGGCTTTGCATCTTTTTTAGCCGTCAAAAAGAAAAGTAACCTTCGGGAGGGTTATCATTTTAATCAAATTGACCCGTCCCAGAAGAGATAACTGAAGGTGGGACCACATCTTCAGGAGTCTACAGACCTCCTTCTTAACTTTCTCGAAGTTTACTTTAGTTATTTTGTTGATATACTGTGATATCATAACTCCCAAATATAACATTTCTCCTTTGCTGACACCATCTCCTGCATCTAAATACTAGGTCATGATCTCCATCTGAACCCGCGTGCATGCCCGGATGGACTATCGTCACGGCGAGACTTTAATCGGCTCGCTGCAGAGCTTGTCTATATCGTAACGTTGGACGTTCGTCCCACCAGCCATCGTTTCACCGATATCTTGAAAAATCGCGAATATCCATTCCTAGAGCAGAATCCTCGACCTGCATACGCTCATTAGAGGGTGACTCTGTTGAAAGTACTATATACAGCACAAGGAAAAAACTTTCACGAAGCTGTCTTTCTCCTACCAACCTTTTTTTTCAAGCTGCTCTGTGATACCTTATTTTAGCCTGGAGACTCCATCCTCAATGCAGTGCCTTACATATATCGTCCCGTGTTTGAAACTGAGCTTCACTACTTTGGGGTGCAGCTACGATTAAATCTGTCTAGAGGAGTTTTCCACACTAAGAATAAGTTCCTCTGTCTACCTCTCCGCTTATCTTAGCGTGCCCGAATTTCCTGTGCGTTTTACGTATATAAGAGTGACTGCTTTTTTGATGTTTCGTTGCCCAGTTTTGTTTCCCATCGTATACTTGCCCTGATAAAGGTGCGGTCGTAGATCGGGCCCTGCACGTTTTGTCCTGCTAGTGCAATCTTTGTCCCCCAGCAAGTTGCTGAGAGGACACCACAGGACAACTTCAGTGTATTTGTGTACGATATGTACTGAAGTGTATTGGAGTGTATGAAATGAATATGAATGTAGGAATGTGTGATGAGAGAATAGTAGAATGCTTGTGATGGTGAATGGGAGATGAAAGAGAAACTTGGGCGTTTCAGTCAATTATTTAAAGTCCACTTGATTGAATTATTGGTATTTAAATATATGTCTGATATTATGTGTTTTATATATCTTGTGAAAAATATCTACCAAAAATAAAATGATATATTTTTTCACTCTGTTGTCTGAGTCACATTAAGTTGCATGAATTGACAGTGAGCTCTAAGTTGTTGATCTAACAAATGCTTCTGGACTCCTTTTGAGCCTTTAAATTAAATATATAGGGCAGACCTAATTTTTTGACTTATGGCATGATCTCCATCTTGCCCCTATTAATCTCGTAACCCGAAATCTTTCCAAAATCGGTCATCTGAGTCATAATGCGAGATAGTGTGTTTTGTAAGTTAGTAGTATAAATAAGAATATCATCAGCATATAGGCCCAGTTTTTTATTCCAATCGTTGTACCTAAAAGGTAAAATGTCAGAATCTTCCCTTATTTTCCTGGCTAAAGGCTCTATATAAAGATTAAAAAGAAGCAGTGACAAAGGGCAACCCTGCCTCGTGCCCCTGGTGATACGTACAGGATCAGTTAGAGAGCTGTTAACCAAAACTCTGGCTTCTGGAGCTTCATAGATATCTGTCAGGGCCTTACAAAAATGTAACCCAGGTTTCGAAGATTTTGCCACACCTTTTAGGTATGCACAGTTTACCCGATCGAACACCTTTGTGGCATCCAAAGCCACTACGGCCAGAGGGAGCTTATAAGATGTGGCCAGATCTATTGAGCCAACCAGTGCATAGTTAAATATTTCAGAGATCTTCCCCATATAAACCCCTTCTGATCATCATGCACCATCCCAGCAACAAACCCATTTAGCCTATCGGCCAAGATCTTAGCATAGATCTTATAATCCCTATTTAATAATGAACTTGGTGGATAGGATTCACAGTTCTTAGGGCAATTTCCTGGCTTCAAAAGTAATGATATAGTAGCATTCTTCCAAAAGGCTGGCATACCGGACCCTCCGAGGAACAGATCATTGAAGACCCTTACTAAAATGGGAGTTAGTGTATCACCCAGGGCTTTGTAAACTTCTTGAGGCAGACCATCGGGCCTAAGAGCCTTCCCCTTCTTGAGCCCTCCAATTACCATCCCTATTTCAATGATATCTATTTCCCTGTTTAATTGTCCAACTTTTTCTGGTGAAAGGGAGTTGACATAGTCTTGTCCTAACCATATTTTTATTTCCTCTTCCATTGTTTCTAGATCTTCCCAATAAACTTTACTAATGTAGCTATGAAAGGTTTGCACACTCCCTCCCTTATTTCCAATTAGGGCCCCAGTTTGTTCACATATGACCTGATCTATTCTGTTCCTCACTTGCTCTTTTTTGCCTTCCAGGCCAGCAGCTTACTACATCCTTCACTATACTAAAAATGCACTAATCGGCTGGCCTCCCACATTTTCCTTTCTCTGTCTTGTACAACTATTGCTAGGTTGGACTTTACTTGCATTATTTTCTGTAGCAGCCCTACCCTAACCCCCTCCTCTATTACTTGGTCAATTAAATCTCTTTCTAGGGAGCAAACCCGTTCCTCCGGAACTGACAACTCTTCATAGTATCTCCTCTTTTTCCCTGCAGCCAGTGCTCCAAGTCTTCCCCTTAAAAAGGTTTATAAGCATCCCAGGGCTCACCTGAAGCAGATGAGCCCCAGTTGTACTTGAAAAACTCTTCAATCTCTCTGCTCAGCATTTCGATAACTCCCTCATCCTGCAGAATCGTTAGATCTAATGTCAACCTGGATTGTGCTACCTCCTTACTAATCTTCAATTGGAGAGTCACTGCTGAATGGTAAGACAAGTCGTCGCCCACATGATCAATCTGGCCAACCTGGTCTTTTACATTACTATCAATGAGGAATTAGTCTATCCTTGACTCGTGTCTATATATATTGTTATAGAAGGTAAAGCCTTTTTGTGGACCTGCTCTTTGACGCCATACATCGCACAAACCAGTTGCTCTGTCATTTGTTTTATCAGCCCTGAAGTATTCAGGTCTACCAATGCCCTGCTGTGCGAGGATCTATCTAAGGTATAGTTTAAAACTGCATCGAAAATTCTAGCCAATATAATTGTTTCTGAGGAGTTTAGGAGCTCAGCCATCATTTCACCCAATAGATTAATATCATCCTGGTTTTAGTCCGTAATAACCCAGGAGGGTAAAAAAACGGGCCAAGAGCCTAACCTTAGTGCTAATCATCTTCCGGCTTTATCTGAAACATAAGACTACAAGTTCACTTGCGCTTCTTGTTTAATTAATTGCTACCCCTTTGGTTACAGCTGATTGAGCTGTACATGGCACTTGGGCAATCCATTTCTTTGACTTGAAAAGTTCCATACCTACCTTCTCTGTTAAATGCGTTTCCTGTATCACTATAATCTGGGTAGTCCTTTAAGGACTGCAATGTTCTTTCTTGTCTCCCGCATACCCTAAGACCATTTATATTACACAAGAGGATTTTAATGATAGTCTCCTTCTTTTCACTTAACCCTGATACCATCTAAAAGGGATAAACACCCAACAAACATCAAAGAGGCTTCAGACAAACATTTTTTTTTCTTTTCTCCCACTGCTCCCCCCGTGGAAAACCCTTCCCTAACTTCTCCATGGCTAACAGCCATATGGATTACCCCTCAGAGCGTACTTTTACTAAATATTCATTTTCATATCTGAGCGTGGTAAATAATATTTTAAACTTAGTTCATCAGAATCATTAAAAGGGCCCTAGGAGTGATCTCGTTTCTCACAACCAAAATGTTCAATATAATAAACCCTTTTAATGAACTATTCTCCCACATACTCAAGGTCCTTTAAGTGGAAGATTAACATTTTATCTTGATGACATGGTTGAAAATGAATTAAAGGCCTGACATTTATGCAACTGCCTTTTTTACAAAAACCACTCACCACAACTTGAGCGTGTCAGAACTGATAAGCTCCATCCTCTATTGATGCTTATGGATGAATGCTCACGATTTCCACCAAATAAAGATCTTTCATATACATCTCAGGAATGCATCATTAAAAAACTTGATGGCATCTTTGGGTCATGGGGTGTTCCAGCCATAGTGAAGTCTCACAATGGCCTGTCTTTCAATATTCGAGAGTTCAGAGATTTCTTGGAGCATTTGTAAATAAAGCATCAATATATCATATCTCTGTGGCCACAAAGCAAATGGACTTGCTGAGCATTTTATGAATATACTAAAGAAAGCAGTGCAGCTTACCACTTTTGAGAAGCTCAAGTTGAAAACTGTATTGAATCCTCTCATGAGAGCTTATTGTTCAAAATCCTACTCGACCACAGGTGAAAGTCCTGTGATTTTGATGTTCAGGAGAACAATGAATAGCAAGTTACCTCAATGGACCAATAAGAAAAAGAAAGATGAGGTGGCAACTCATGAGAATGACTTGGTTAACAAACAATATATGAAAATATATGCTGACAAAAGGAGAGGAGATCCAGTGCTTGTACAACAAATACAGAAAAAAAAATCTGATACTAGTTTTGATGCAGAACCTTTCCGAGTGGTATCTACTAAGGACACATGGTGACTGCCCAGCGCTGTGGAAGTCTATTACCCTGGGATCTGTTCATTTCAGGCACTTGACTAATCATTCTTCATATTTATCTATTAGTTTACAAGTTGAAAGAGAGACTGGTTCTGAAACATCAGCAACTGCTGTTGCTTTCACACCAAAGAGACAGATCCTGGACATTAGTGATGACACCTCCCAGTTTCCCAGAACAAGATCAGGTCGAGCAATTAAAGCACCAAGAAAAGTGATTGAAGAAATTTGAATGTGAATGTTTATCTATTTAAATAGTTTTCACCTTAAGTCTCTCTTGTCTTTGTTCAGTGAAGATATATGTATATATATTAACCCTGGGCGAAGTACTGCACTACTCTCGCGTAGTTTGCGAAGTTTGCGCTACTTTGCACTACCCGAATTGCACGTAGCACAGTGCAAACAGGCATAGTGTAGATGGTTATTTTTTGCATGCTCGCGGTCCTCAAAATCAAGTTGGGGACCTTGAGCGAGCATATTCACATCCCGGCGACACTTTTTCCTCGTTCGCATTCAGCAATGTCAAGTTGCTGTCCGCGAGCGTGTAAAATAAACCTCGCAGCGAGAATCTCAAAGCGGGTAGGTCAGGTTTCTCATTGTGAGTGGTCACGTATGCTCGCATCTGCTCACGATGAGAAACTGCCAGTCCGCGTTGAGAAAGCTGCCGCTCGAGTGGAAATCTACTTGAGCGGCAGAAAACGACCACTTGTACTGTGCAAGATGCGGTTTGCACTGATTGCTCAGTGCGGACAAGCATCTGTCACTGTGCAATCAGTGCGAACAGCATTTTGCACAGTGCACTACGCAGTTCGAGTAGCTACACGTAGCTCACGTAGTGCGAAGTGCACTTCGCCAAGCTGCGCATGGCCCTCCTACGCAAACTACACCCAGGGTTACTATATATTCACTGAACAAAACAAAGGTTACAAGCACATCATAGTTAGCAAATAGAATTAAATAAACCTTAGAAATTCACACAAAAAAACAAAGGTTACAGGGACGTTATAGTTAGGGTCAGATTTTACTCGTGCAAAACCTGAGAAATTCATCTGTTATAGTTACCTGAGTTAATTATAACCCACGCCAACTTAACGCTCTGCTTATGGCCTCATATATTACATCACTCATGACATGGTCAGTGATATCACTGATGACATCACTGAGCTTTTGGGAAGAGGGAGATGCTAACATGTAGCTCCCTCCCCCTAAAAGAAATTCAGCTCTGCTTCATGGAAGCAACAACATTTTTCCTACTCTAGCTTCCATGAACAAACACAGAGTTTGCTATGGCTTGCTCTCGCCAAGCAATAAAACACTGCAATGTCCCATGGGTGGGCAACCCGGTGTAATGTAGTTCCTATATTCCCAATAGGCTCTGCGCATTGGAATAATATATCCTATAGATTTGACTTTTGACTGAGGTCTACTAGGTCTCTATCGAATATACTAGACATAATTGTGAGTGTCAGCTAGCTCAGAGATCACTAGAAACTTTCTCGAAAACACAAGAATGGGATTTGTTTCTGATAACCGCATAAACATGGCAACTTTGTTTCCCAAGAATAAGAAATGTATCTCTAGAGTCGCGGAAACAATAGATAGCTATTTCACTCAGTCAATTGTGCATGCTTTGTTTCACCAGAGGTGCAGAGAAAATAGAGAGACAGGTGTTTTCAATAAAAAGGGTATTGATTGAACAGTCTTCTTTCTTATGCAGAAGAAATGAACTGCTACAATCGTAATACTGGTAGCAAAGTACAATGCGTACAGTAAAAAGAGTATTATAAAATAATACTGTAAAAGCATGATATGGTTTCTAAGCCATAAAATACATAGAATACATACATTAATAAATAAAGACTAAAAGTACTCAACTGTTGCTTCTAAAATACGCCTACCCTGGTGTACATAACCTAGGTCTAGTACAAGGGAAGAAGTAAGTAAGGTGTAGCTTAGTTTCGGTATTATTTGCCAAGAATCTATCAAAGAATTCTCTACGGGTTTAATCAGCTCCGTACCTTGGTTTAGAATGAAGGAGGTCTGATATCTCTCTCTCAGGACTCTATTTTCCAACAACCTGCAAGGGTAGCTTAAAAACACTGGAGCTGGATTTCTATGCAGGAGAAAAGACAGCGTCTCTCTCAGTGCGTCTGCTGGAGGGTCAGCTTCCTTCAGCACTTGCTGCAGCAAGATGCGTCAGGAAAGTAGATAGTCGAAATGCTCCAAACCACTGTGTGTTTGCCTGGGCAAGTGTGAGCATATTTATACCTTGAAGGCGCCTAGTTTGACGTAAAGTTAGACATAATAACGTCATCAAAGACTTAGTTCTTTGAAAACTCCATGAGTTCTTGGATAAATCAATATTCAAGCACGGGAAGTCCCTGACTGCTAAAGGCGGGTTTTTCCAAGAAATCGTTGTGGATTTTCGGAACTAGTGGAAATAGCCATGCCTTATTTGGACTGCATAGGCTAAGTCTAAATATGGTTACAATTTCCATGCCTATATAAGGATAGGGTGATTTATACCTATATATGGGTATGAATAGGGAAAATTACACTAGTGTCCTAAATACATATACAACACCAGGACATTGATGGAGCCGGGCCTGGGGGGTGACAGTCCCAAGGCGCTAGAGGGCTCCTAGAGAGGGGACACAAAGGCCCCCACTTCCATCTACTATTGCCCTGGGGAGGTGGTGGTTCACGGGTTCTGGAACGTTACTTAATTTGTGCCCCTGGGAGGTTATAGTCACCACGCTGAGGGGGGGTGCGTGGTCCCCACATTCCAGTGCATTAGAGGGCTGGATACAATCCAAAGCCATCATGCCCTGAGACAAAACTGGAGACCGGCAAATACCAAGTCCATCATCCACTAGGCCTCTGCAAGGTACACCATCAGAAGATGATGATGTCATTGAACTGCCATGCACTTCTGCAGCACCACAAACAGCAAAGCCAACAAAGGAGTTACTGGTGTGGAACATTTCTGACCGACTAGCTGGTGAAAACAAAATTTGTGAGCAAAAAGCAATGTTGGCTTTGTGTCAGGAGATGTTTCACAGTGGGAAGGCTGGCCAGTGTTTTAAGGGAACCACTGGAGTGTGGAAGTACCTGGGGGTTATGCATCAAAACACCATAGTTCATGCAGAGTTACAAGAGAAATGAGTGGTAGAAAGACAATCAACTGCTCCAGAAAAAGTGCTGCAACAAGAAGAGAAAGAAAATTATCGCAAAATGCAGTATTTCAGGATGTACTGCAGACACTGTCATAAAGGGTTGGTCTGGGGTGAAGTAAAGTTAAGAATGTATGCAAGGACAATAAGCAGCACCTGAAAACAGAACACTAAGACCTGTGTAAAAATTAAAGGAAGTAATTAAAAAAAGTTTAAGTAAAGTTAAAAATAAGAAAAAAAAGAACAAAATGTACTGTTGTCAATCCCCTCAATGTGCATTACTTAACACCTTGGCTGCCATGGCTTTTCCCCTTCTGTGCTGATTGATGGATGAATCCCATTGTTTCATGACGAGCTCAGCTCGTCATAAGCACACGACCAGTGTGCCTCATTACGAGCTCAGCTCGTCATGAGCAGCGAAAGGGTTAAGTCTGTGCGCGGCAAAGAGTTTATGAATGTGTAACGTTTTCTGTAGCGCAAAGATGACCCGTGAGGGTATCAGAGCACTTTGCATTAGGGGACTATGAGAGAAAAGGGAGCCAAGAGAAACAGTCACAAATATGAGATAGGTTTAAGCAAAGAAGATTAATAGGTTGATAAATTTAATCTCCATAGGATGTCAGCAATACAGTGGTCGTGGTCAGCAAATAAGTTATAGCCGCCGTAATAGATTATGAAATAACAGGAGTGCTCTTTAGGTTAAAATGTGTTCATCAATAGAGTTTTCACTTCTTTTTTTAAACAGACATTGGACAGAGTCACACAGATTTCCTGCGGAAGAGACTTCCATATTTTCAGGGAAATACCAGAGAAGGCTATTTCATGTATTATTTTATGGAAAATCTGCAGTTTCAGCAGCAGGAAACTGGAACTTCGCGATGCTCTGCAGCCGCCCAATAGCTCTAGCTTTTGTGCCAAATAACTAGGGGTGTTGAAATGTAAGGCTTTAAGAGTCATGCGCACAATTTTGTTTTGTGTTTTTGCCTCATAAGGGAACTTAACCAGGGAATTTAGATCCAAAGAGATGTGCTTATTTCTTTTTGTTCTGGTGACGAGTCTGGCAGCGGAGTTAAGGGAGGCCCTTAGAGGGGTCAGCTTGCATCTAGGCAAGCCCACTAGTGTAGCACTTCCATAGTCCAATATGGGCAAGACAAGAGCTTGTACTACAGATTTAAAAGTTGTCCTACGGGAGGATGGGTTTTAGTTTCCTTAAAATGCTCATCTGATCATTTGCTACTTTGGGGGCAGAACTGATGTGATTGTGCAGGTTCAGGTGTTTGTATAAGGTAATTTCCAAGGATCTTGCAGAGTCTATGATGTGAGGAGAGCAGCTGAACGCCATTAGCTGCTTCATCCATTGATCAACCTTGAGATTGGGGTTGGGTGGGGTAATGAGGAGGAATTCAATTTTGGCAGCATTGAGTTTGAGATGGTTGCCAGTAAGCCAATTCTGAGTATTATTTAGAACAGTGTTAAGGGACATGATGTTAACTTAGGAGGGGATTTTCAGATAAAATTGGGTGTCGTCTGATTACAAGTGATAATTAATTTTAAAAGATGTCAAGGAATCTGCTAGAATTTCTAAGAATATGTTGAAGAGAATGGGTGATAGAGAAGTTCCTTGTGGGACCACAGGGTGACTACAATGGTCTTGGACAGGGATTGATTGGCATTGACTTTTTGGGTTCTGTTATGGAGGAATGAGATACATGGTATGGCATAGTTGGATCCTCTTGTCTTTGGCAGGGTGAATTTGGAATTAGTACAGAGTGGAGTTCCTGATTGATTGGAACGGGGTAGGAGATTCCTTGTATCTCTTAATTTTTTAGGATGTCATGGACTGCCAACTTTTCGGTGCCATCTTGTAGTTCAGTTCAAAACTCTTTATTTCAGTAAAAAAACCATAAAAGAGGCAAACAATCACGCTCAAATTTAAGGCAATAAGCACTACAAAAAAACTTTTTGAAAAGGAAAATATCCTTATTTAAATAAAGAAAAGAATTAATACAAACAGAATGCTCAGTTACGTACTATAAATACAATGAGCTTTAAAATCAATAATTTTCAAAAGTTGGAAATCAGGGCACTGATTTACATGATCTTGGGAGCTACTTCATATTTCTTCCCTGCATACTGCATACTCAAAAAAAATCTGGAAATGGCAAACACTATATGGAGCGTCAAATCAGCCTGCAAAATTCTGTATACCTTAAGATGTCTAGTAACTCGTAAAACATCTACATACTAGAATTATCCACCTAGCCCTATCCCTACCCCTACCATTGGTTGGGCAGAATAACATCATATGAGCTATGTCTTCCTTTTCATGTCAACAAGTTGGGCATCTCATTGCAGCTAAATCTATTGTTTTTGCCCTTCTTGAGGTGAATGTGGAAAAAGGCGAGGTATCATATTGAAAGTGCAAATACATTTTCCTGGCCAGGATCGGTTCAATATTTCTTAAAAAGTATTCTGGGCTAACAGTATACTTTATCATTAGAGAAGCACCTGTTAAATTGCCCAATGTCGATGAAGTTAAGAGCTTATTCAACCTGTTTGTGCTCAACCGGTTTTTTAGTTCCTTAGCTGAGAAAGTACAACTGCTGATCCACAGATATATTTTATCTATGGAATATCAACAGCAGCAGGATATCTGATAATTTTCTCAAAACCATTATGACAGAGTATCAATTCAGTGGTAGCACATAATCTTCTCCAAAATGTTAAAGATTTAACTACTGACTTTTTCCATGATTGGTCTAAGGCTGGCATCCATTATTGGATGGATCAAACGGGTACTAACCAGAATATTTAGCACCTGCCTCAAAAACCTATTTTCCACCAGTTTTGGGTTTTGAGATGTTTAGGTCCTTATAGCTTTGCTCCATATAAGGCACCCCCAATGCCTGACAAGAATAAAGCTGGGCAACCAGAGAATATGGTTTGAAATGAAGCCCCAATACAACTTTATCAATGCTCCTATCTGTTGCTCAAGTTTAATCATTCATTTGTAAAAATGGTGAGACCAATCCATCGTTCCACTTAAAGTGACAGCCAAATATTGAAAAAATGGACCTGTTCTAGGGGTACCTCGTTCAGCTTTGGGTCCGTTCAGGTCGAATGACATGGGCTTAAAACCATGTATTTGGTCTTAGCCATGTTAATTGCCAACCCCATATCTAAGCAAAACCTGCTAAACTGTTCCACTAGTTTATGGTTCCTCATTGGTGACTTAGCCAAAAGAAGAGTGTCGTCTTCAAATTTTAGGGTAGAAACCCTAAAGTTTGCTCATTTGGGAGCAAGATTATCACATTTATTTAGGTAACTAACCAGACCATTAATGGATAACGTAAAGAGGAACGGAGCCAACACACAACCCTGTTTTACACCCTTGTTTACAGGGAAACGTTCTGGTACTTCTCCTAGTTTGCCACATTGGACCTGGGCAAAGTTAGACTCAAGCTGGAAAGCCCATCTCAGCTAGCACCTTCCAGTGAGGAGCCCTAAGCACCAAATCAAAGGCTGCTCTGAGATCCACAAATATGGTGTAGATTCTGCCCTCACCAATTGTAACACTCTTACAATATATTAACTGGAGCTTTGGTCAATATTCGAGGTACTGGTGTGAAAGCCCACCTGAAAAGAACATAGAGCTTCATGCTCAGCTAGCCATTGCTGGAGCCAGAAAAGAATGACCCTACTAAAACGTTTCTGGCTAGTGTCTCTTAGACTAATTTGCCTATAATTTCCAGGGTTAAAAGGAGAGCCCTTTGTATACACTGGAAAGATTTATGCTCCAGCCCAAGAGTGTGGAATATGTAGACCCATTAGTATTTCATTAAATATCAAGGTAATATAAGGGCCCCATATTTTTATCTCTGACATAAATAAATCTGACAGGATTTTGTCTATACCTGGGGCTGAGTGGGAAACTCCCATCCCGATGGCATGTTCAACTTCTTCACATGTGATAGAAGTAAAGACATCAGAACTATTCAAATTAGTTATATTAATAATTGTAAAATCCCAAGGGCTCACATAAAGGGGCCAAGTGCCTTGTGGGGAAGAGTATAAACTTGAGAATTGAGAAATACATACCTCTGCTGCTATATTGTCATCTAATTTGTCAGTTCCTTCTATATTACCCTTGGCAACCAAGTTCCAAAGGGTTTTGTGATTTTTTTACTCTTGTTGCTGTAACGAACAACTCCCATTCACCACGATCCCATTCTTTTTTGGAGAGTTTTAGTATTTTATTATAAACAGCTCTACTTTCTTGGATCTCTCCTCTATCCTTAGTTTTTATGGCAGTTATCAAGGCCAATCTGCATTGCTTGTCATATTTAGTGGGTGCTTCCATTGTTTTATCCTGATTCCCCACTTCTGTATAAAAAACGTTTTTGAAATCTCCCATATTGCAGTTTAGGAAACTGAATAGTTTAAATCAAGGTCGAGGTTGAAATAGACTCCCAGGCCTCTTGCGACTAAGCTGTACATGTGCCTCATAATTTTCTCTGAGCGACTCAGACTGCCATTGAATTTTTCGCTTGTTATTTCATAACTGGCATCTATTATCTAGGGGTTGAGAAATTTTAACTTTGGCTTTACCCATTGTTAAGTCCAGTGACAGATCTAATGCATTGTGGTCACTGTGTATTCTTCTAGTAACAATCATATCCAAAATACAGGACTATAATCTAACATCCACCAAGATGTGATCTATTAAACTCGGGCTGGATACTCTTTTAAAGGTGGGATTCCCTGGTTGTCTGAGTTTGTCCTGCCATTGCAAGCTTGAATGCCTTGATTCAAAGATAACACATTCATTTGGATTGCTAGAGAAGACCATTTTTAATAGGTTAGAGATTAAAATTTGGGAAAGCCCAACGTCTGTATTCTTCTGAGAGGTTAGCATAGCATTAATAATCTAGTGGCTCATACTGGCAATTAAAATCACCACCTACAACAACTGCGGGGGATAATTTGGCCATGTGGGATGCAAGAAGACTCAATAGGGAGGATACCAGTTTACTAGCTGAGGGTCTCAGATATAAATGATATATGTTAAAGGTAAGGCTGGAAGGACATTTAATAATAGCACAAACGTTCTCATTGGATACATCCTCTGCACTCAGCACTGTGCAAGCAACATGTATCACTTCTCTAATCAACAAGCCCCCTGAAGGTCTGTCTCGAGCCCCTGTTATGGCTGCTCTGCCATAATAGACATACCTCGGCCGGTCTATGGGAGAACAATGGCAAGTTTCTTTAGAAACACATATATTGTACTGATCAATGAATGATTCCCAAGTTTGGATCCAATTCCCACGATACTCCACGAAACTTCCCTCAGGGTGCCTTTTCTCCCACTAAGCTTACTACCATTGGACTCATCCATACTATCTACTAAAGCATCCCTTTTTGTATTCAATCCTCTTTTACCTAGGGCAGTTAGGAAAAGATGATTATATAGAAAGAGAAAATCATAACTTTCCAGATCTATGTCATTTCCTATGTCATCAGACAGTCATCAGACAGTTGATTCTCTACAGGCAAAGTTGAGCATTTTGTTCCTTTGGATTCAGCTTGGCCCGATAAAATTGCCCTCCCTAGGTAAATGGAGTATAATTGGGGCTCTCCCTTCCCCATTGGTGAATCAACTTGGTCAAGGGGCCCAAAGCTGTTATGAACAGGAACGTTGAATATATCGTAAGTTTGGTCCTGTCCAAAATCTTGTGACAAATTACTAAAGATAATGGTCTTGGTGGCTCCATCAATGAATTTTTAAAATGAAATGAAATGAAATGAAAAATTCCATTTATATAGCGCATAACTGCCCGGAGGCCTCGCAGCGCTGATGACTGATTACTGTGTTCGACTGCAGGGCAGAGTTAGTACGCCTTTGAGAACAGGTAAGTTTTTAAGTCTCTCCTAAATGACATCAGATTATCATTTTGTCTAAGGGACAGAGGCAGGGAATTCCATGCCTTTGCTGCTGAGCAAGTAAATGAACGGCCACCCCAACGGGCTTTCCTGATTTTTGCCGTGGTTGCCAAATGCAGAGAGGCCGAACGAAGAGTTCTAGGCGGCACATAAGGCGGTACCAGGGAAAGCAGCACTGCCGGGCCAGTTTGATGAAAGGATTTGTGCAGAATGCACATGGCCTTGAACAATGTTCTTGCAGCCACTGGGAGCCAATGAAGCTCCTTTAGGGCAGTTCTCGCTGACTGCCAGCGAGGGATGTTAAAGAGCAGGCGCGCCGCACAGTTTTGAGTGACTTGGAGTTTTTTTGTCACCGATGCCGGAGCCCCTAGATATAAAACGTTTCCATAGTCCAGGCGGGAAAGTATCAGGGCCTGTACCATGACCCTTCTCGCCTGGAATGGAAGTAAGGGGAGCACTTTCCTGAGCATTTTCATTAGCCCTACGCATACAGAGGCTGTTTTAGTGGCTTGAACCGAGAAATCCAGAGCTCTGTCCAGCCAGATTCCCAAACTCTTTATCTGGTCCTTTGGAAGGGGAGGGGTGCCGAGACAGGAAGGCCAGCTCAACTGGAAGGTGGGAGAAGGGTTACCTAGTAACATGACCTCGGTCTTCTCCCCATTGAGTTTGAGATGGGAGAGTTGCATCCACTCTGCAACAGCCTCTAGACACGGACCCAGGGTGTTAGACGAACCATCCTTGTGGTCCAAAGAGACCACAAGTTGGGTATCGTCAGCGTAGGTGACAATCCGCACACCGTAGGGGAGAACTATCTTCTCTAGAGGCTGCATATAGACATTAAACAGTGTGGGGCTCAGGGAGGAGCCCTGAGGAACCCCACAACTGAGCGGATGCTTAGATGATACCACCTCGCCCTCAAATACTTGGAAAAAGCGTTCCTCCAAAAAAGAGGTCAGCCATTTCAGGGCCGCGCCCGACACCCCCATGCCCTTCAAACGGTGTAAAAGGGTGGCATGGTTAACAGTGTCGAACGCGGCACTGAGGTCCAACAGTATAATAGCAGTTTTTCCACCTTGGTCCATTATTGCTCTGGCCGCCTCTGTGACCGCCAGAAGGGCGGTCTCAGTGCCATGTTGAGGACGGAACCCTGTTTGGGAGGCCTGTAGAAGTTTGTTGAACTCCAAGTAGTCCCCTAATGTTTTATTGATATGTCTCTCCAACAACTTACTCAACCACGGAAGCAGCGAGATAGGGCGGAAATTGGATAAGTTGTTGGAATCCAAGTTCGGTTTTTTCAACAAAGCCCTAACGCGCGCGCACTTCCAAGTAGACGGGACAGAGTTGGAGGTAATGGAGGTATTCAAAACTTCCAGCAAAGACGGGCGAATGGCGTCCATTGCTTTCACTAGGGTCTGAGGTGGAGCTGGGTCAATAGGAGATCCTGAGGTGACCTTCTGGACCAAAGTATCTAAAGCATTGGAGTCCAGGAGTGGAAACGAGACCAGGGAGAGCATGATACATGCGAGTCTAAGTCTGAACTAGAGGGGGAAAATATGCCATCGCCATTTGTCGCAAATTGAGAGTAAATGGCCTGGATCTTCTGAGAGAAGAAGGTAGCGAGATCCTCACAGCGGGCCTGTAAACCTTCTGATGGTGGTCTTTCAGATGGAGGGGATATCAAGGATTTGGCAATTTGAAAAATTTCCCGGGGGGAGTTGGCCGCCATACTAATTTTAGTTTCATAAAACTTGACTTGGGCAAGTTTTATCTGGCTCTTATAGTGCCTTATTGCTGATCTGTACTCTGAACTCTTAAGTTGAGAGCGGTCCTTCCTCCATGCTCTTTCAGCTTTACGGCAGGCTTGTTTTAACAGCCTAAGGGCAGGAGAATACCAAGGAGCAACTTTGGATCTTTTTATTGTTTGCAAAAAACACTTCGGGAGGACTGAATCCAGAGTGCTAGAGATCCAGTTGTGAAAATTAAGGACAGCTAAATCAGGATTTGTCGTTTTCTGAGGCGGCTGTTCGGAGAGGGCCTGTTCCCAAGTAGGAAGCGGAAGAGCATTCCATTTCCTACCCCAATGCCTATCGTGAGTTTGACCAATAATAGGGGTATTGTTAGTCCATGTGAGGGGGACCAAGAAGTGGTGCGACCAAGGCAGTGGTACCGGCGTTTCAACAGAGAGCGCGTCTAAGTTGCTAAATATAAAAGTACCCCAAAGGGAGGATAGTTATTCTAGAAGACCCCAATCTCTCTGGGCATCTGTATATGTTGTTTTGTAACAGATTACTAACTGCCCCAGCTCTCTAAAGTTTATGATGATACAGTCTCCCTCTTTATCTTTCATCCAGTCCCCTATCCAAATCTCTTTTCGGATAAAGAGAATATTATCAGCCAATGACATTGGAACATTCCTATGCATTCCCAACCAGTTAATACACGTATTTTTAAGATCAGGGAATGTTTCCATTTGGTCGGTTCTGAGGCTTGGGACACCAGCCATCATGACCACATATGGAGTGGCTTTAGAGGGCAGACCAATCACTGGTAGATTCCTCATTTCGTTGAGTGCTAAGTTCTTCTTCTTGTTGCCCTGCCAGTTCTGTATCACTGTGTTTGGGCTACGCTCCAGCGCAGAGACAGGAAATATCACAGTAATGCTGACTGAGACATTTCCTTCTTTCCTTCTGCTGGTATAAATGGGGGACCACTCCTTGTTTTAGAATGTTGTTGTGCTGATGTTGGATTTTGGTTTGTTGTATGCTCTGTGCCTGCACCTATTTTGCTCGGCTGCTCCACTCATGGAATCTGTTTGATATTACCTGGGTTAGTCTGGCCAATATTGGGGTAAATTCCTCCGTTATCACTATTTTAGTTTTCCTAAGCAGGTCTCTCACAAGTTCATCCACCCAGCAGGGTTTGGCAGATTTTACATTTCCGTCCTGATCCCCACTGCCAGCGAGCTGGTTGGCATGCTGTGTGGACTGAGCAGAGAACACTAGTGGGGTGCCCAGGGCGTTTGTTTTGCTTTTAACCACACATTTATCCTTCTTGGTAACTTGGTGAGGTTTTTTGTGGCTAGCCTCTTCAGATTGACTTGCACTTTGTACTGCTTTACATCTCCTTGTGTTATCCCCCTGTGGCGAAGTCTACAGCAGTTCAAATTAATGGCCTTTGACCCAGGCTACCTTTGAAATCGAAGGACATACGTCTATGTGGAACGTCTAAATTTATGGGGGGCCGCAGGGATAGTCTCCTCTATGTAAATCTAATCTCTGTGGCAACTACTCCAATTGCTCTCTGGAATGGTCACTCATTCGAAGTTGGCTGTGGTTGTAGACTTGTTTGCAAAACTTGTTTGCAAAACCCCTTCGTTTTCCCATGATCCGTAGTTGAAATGCAGACCAGAATCTGACCAAGATAAATTCCTAAGGCAGGTCACGCAGATTGAATCTAGAGGAACAAAGCATGAAGATCCCACTCACCCTGCCAGGCCAGACGATGACCTCAGGTGTCTCTGATGCCTACCAAAAGAGTGGTGGCCCAACCAGCTTCGGTCAAGCATGAATGGGCGCAGATGGGCTCGCTCTTGGCCTGGTCTTAGTTCAGGCATGAGTCTGTTCACGTCCCACACTTCAGGAGCCTGTCTGCCCTCATGAGCGCCTTCGGGTGCAGAAACAATGATGTGGCATGTGTGCAGGTCAGCCTGGGGCTTGTAGACCTGCCCCATCTTCTCTTAGCGTGTCACACGCTGCGGGAGGCTTTCTTCCCTCTTGATTGTCTCCGGGCAGCAGCATGTGTGCAAGGCAGCCTGGGGCCTGAAGTCCTGCCCGTCCTCTCTCAGCGCATCCACATCTTGTAAGTGATGGTGGAATGAATGGGTCAGAAAGATGGTGCATGGAACACTATGGGCCCTATTAAGATGTCGGTGGAGTTTCATCCGCCGGACATCGTGTCCTCATGAGAATGACTAGCATCCGGTCGGTGACCTGACGGACCAATTAGGATGCAACCGAAGGCTGATCGATTGCATGCCTGAACTTTATAATGGGAGCATGTATTCCGGCTGGAATACATGCTCCCATTGTAAAATAGGAGGTGCAGTTCAACCCTGCCCCTTGTAATATGCACCTAAAGGTGCCTGCCATGGGGTGCAGGGATCAACAGGGGCTGGGGTTGCACCAAAGGTGCCCCCTCGGCCTACAACAGGAGGCCATGCACCCATGGGGCCATGCTGTCGAGAATGGCTGGCACAGAAAGGCTGTCCAATTCCGACATTGTAATCCCTTGGGCGGAAAGAGTCCTTGGGATTACTGACAGCATTCCAACTGGCAGACACCAGTCAGGATGACCAGTCAGATTCCTTCCCGACCGCCTCTATTGTAATGAGGTGGGCAGAAAGGAATCCGACTGGCACATTATGGTGCTGTAGGAAAGGCTGAGACCGACGTTTGGAGCCTTTTCTGACAGCATTGTAATCGACTCCTAACTGTATTCAACATGGTAGAAGTGAATGACTATTGGAAGATGAATGACTGGAACCTAGTTTTCCAAAATGTAAAAACAGATGAGGCTCCCATGCTCTTGCAATGTTATATGTGAGGTGAAATAAATGTACGATTAGGTATATCACATAAACTTAATCCACGTTAATCACACAGTATAAGGATATCATAAAAAGCTCTTAAAACGTAACTGCAATGCAATCATTCAGTCCTGGGAGCAAGATTGATTGTTGTCCCTGGATCATGTCTTGGCGACTTGTTCAATCATCTTATATCACAATTCGCCTTATTGTGACCGGCTTCCTGGAAATATTTAGCTATTTTTGACTTTTCGGAGTTGTTCCTAATATGCTCTTGTGCTACTAGAGCTTAGATTTTTTTTGTGTTTAATTTTCCAACATTATAGTATTGCGAATATATATGATTGCTAGTTTCACATAAAAACATACTTTTGACTATGCCCATTGTGCACTGTAAAAAGTAGAGCTGAAATACAACATCTGTACATGAGAAGAAGCATCATGTCAAAGGTCCATTAATCAAAGTTGTGCCGTCACAGACAACAACATGGTTTGTGCAGAACCAACCTGAGACCAGACGTAGGTTAAAAAATAGGCACTTTCATGCCTTGGATGCTCACGATATGCTAGCAATTTCCACAATTATTCCATAGACAGCATTTAATGGGGGTAGGAAACATCCAATGGGTGCCCAGAATTCCTTCCTGTGTGGGAGGGAAAGTATTTTACCAGAGTTGAGGATCATGCCACGGATGCCAACAAATTGCCAAGAAATATCACAATTATGTAAGGGCTAGCATTTTACCTGGGATGGGCAAAGGTGATGTTCCAACTTTGCCAGCCTTAACATCATTGTGCCAGGGCCAGTTTTTTACCTTACCTTAATAGAAATGAGTAGCTTGCCATGAAATTCCACAACCAGATATGAATTACCACTATTATGCTAATGTGACAGAGCAAGTATTTAACTAGGATTGCTGATAACGTCATCCCGTGGATTGGGTAGGTGGCACAACACCCGCACACTACTTTCACAAGCACACACACACACTCTGTTGTGTCTTCACACTCATAAACACACACAGACACAAATTAACACACATACCTACTCTTGCTCTCAGATCCAAATACACAGTATTAATATTTCAAAGGTCCAGGTTGCCTGTTCTCTCCTCACCATGGCCACCTGAAGCTCCTGATCTGCGGTCCTCGGCGTGGAGAATGGTGGATGGAATCTACTCAGGTGGCTGGGGTGATAAAAGCGGAAGAATTCAGGAATGGAGCACGCGGAGAGCCTGGGAGCGCAGAATGGACCAAGTTGGAGTTCCTGGGAGGAGAGCAGAGCATGAGTATGAAAACTGCAGTTGAATGCAGTACTAGTGCTCTTCGCATCATTGGTAAGGATGGAACCTACGTATATGGTCTCCCTGCAAATGTTCTATTTGCAAACATTTTCAATAAAAATGTATTAAACAAAAAAAAAAACATAAACTGCAGCACCCTCAAACGTGCCGGTTTTTTTTGGGTCATATTTTGGGCTATACATTTTCACCCTCACTTGAGTGCATCTTACTAATGTGTTTCATTGAAAGATGCCTGCATTATTATAATCAAAGTATGTTCCATTTTTTCATTTTACAGCAAGGGAACACATTTGATACAACTCAGTGCCTTTGTCAGAAAGAAACTAGAGGTAAATATGTCGTTATATTACACAATAAGTAAATGAGGTAACAACTAATTCGTCATGGTTTATATCAGTACCCAAAACTATCTCATGTCTCTCTGACACACCACCCACACTAGTATATATTGGGCATAGTCTAGCCCAAGCATCTGATGAAAAATTACTTGATAATACTATATTTGCCCGGTGAAAGTGACATGCTATCCAAAAAGTCTATAGAATCAAAGGGGCAGATTTATGATAACTGGCACATCCCCAGGGATGCGCCAGTTATTTTGCGCACCATGGTGCAAAAACGGCACAGATGCGTGACGCATCTGTGCCGTAATGGTGGCGCATTGCTGGAGTTGCGTCGCAAGCGCGACACAGCTCCAGCAAGGCTCGGGGGTGCCCTTTCTGTCCAATGCTGCATCAAGCCTTACGCCTGCTTCAAGCAGGCGCAGAGTTTTGACGCAGCATTGGCCTGAAAGTGACTGAGTGAAATCTTATAGATTTTACTCAGCCACTTTTGCGAGGCGCACCTGGCCCGGAACGCCCACCCTGCGCCGGAACGCCCACATGTGGCGCAGGGCTTTACAAAGTGACGCATCTGCCTAGATGCGTCACGTTGTAAATTGGTCGTAGGGATGCACCACGTTTACGCCGCAGTTGCGTGACGCAAACGTGGCGCATTACCAACATAAATCTGCCCCAATGTTCGCCAAAATAAAGACGTTTTGATCAATATGTATTTGATAGGAAGATATAACCCAACTATTTACTCGTTATTGCAACAAAGAGTTTAACGAAAGCACTGAGACCTTGGACATATGAGCGTACTTATGTAATTAATAAGCATTTATATTAACTTTAAAAGTAAAGCACATTGACTGTCATCTCACCTATATCTGACTAAGTAGTCATTTTGTTAAGTACACGCAAATGAATGATAGCAAAGTTGTTGTTGATTTATTTTGGGCTGATAAGACAATGGCGGGATAACAATTATGTGGCACATTTGGGATCATCTTGGTTTACCAATATTACAGGGTAATTTGAAATAATATCCTATCTGCTTCATTCTATATTTGCTTTATTACCATTTTATGATGGCTTAACTTTAATATTATATCTCTTTTATACCAAAATACACGATTTTAGCTAAAAATTCTCCTTTGTAAAACCATTTTATGTCGTCTTACTACAGTTTTAACAAAGGGGATGCGTTGACATTGCAGTACGTAGTGCTCCATTTCCTTGATTTTTCTATCCCCTTTTATCCGATTTCTTCGGTGTAAGTTTTTTCTCTGTTTCTTCAAATGCACAAGCAAAAGTTTAGAAATAAAAATAAATAATTTGAAAAGAAATTAGCATCATGTCGAAACTTCTAATGTGCTTTTCAGCGTGTGGGCAGTGATTCAGGGTCGAGCACAAAGGAATTTCCGAGAAACACCTTGCGATGTTCCTCGCAATCTCGCTGAACAGACAGTTTGTTAAATGTTTTAAAGATCATCATTTCGTGTCTTTCCTCAAGGTCGTTTTAGATGTTCTTGAGCACACAAAGGTACCAAAGTTTTGCACTTAACATCACTTTCATAAGTGGAGTCATTTGTCATGTCCTTGTGGCAGTTGAAATGCAGTTTAGTTTTCAGCAAACATACATCAAGTGCAATGTTCAGGACACTATAGGAGAGAGCATTCCTGCTTGCTTGTGGTCATCCTTGACCGAAATTGGATTACGTATGCTAGCCAAATGGCTCGAAAAATCAGTCACCTGCACAGAAGAGTAAAGAACATTGCATTTTCGTGAAAAATTACACCTCACAGAAGATGAATGTGCTGTCTTGGATTGTCAACTTCAGTGCCTCCTATTTCAGCTACATTGGCCATTGATTTGGGCAGCTACACATTATCTGGTGACCATCTCCCTGGATTAGTTTACGTCTTACTGTTCACAGGCGCAAGAGCCAGTGGAATTATCTTCTATCGACAATGGGGAAAATGTTCCAACATTTTCACTCTATTAAATACTCTTAATAAAAATACGATGAGAAAATGCTGGGTTAGTCCTATCCCAGAAAGGCCAGAACAATTAATTATTGTTCTAATTACCACAAACATCAGTGGATTTGCACAGGGAGTGAGAACATTGGTATTCCTTCTGGTTCTATAATCAAAACGCCTACAAATGCCTCCACATCACCTCAACAAAAGAATCTCCTTCCACCTACCCAAAAGAAATCTCTTATCCGCCGACCCCGCCCTATCCGAAATCCCTTGCATCCACAGAGCCAGAACAGGTGGAAGAGCCTTCTCCTACATCGTGGCCAAGACCTGGAATGAGCTCCAGAACAACATCAGACATGCCCCCTCCCTAAACATCTTCAGGAAGAACTCAAGACCTGACTTTTCGACTGAATGGAGCTGTTTACCCCTCCCCTCCCCCAGCACCCTGAGACCCTCACGGGTAAGTAGAGGGTTTACAATTCCCCTGAATGATTGAATGATTGAAAATTGAGAGATCGCTGTGATCCACTGGAATATCCAGGGAGCTTCAAAATGGAGGCCAGGGAAAGACATTGCTGACCAATGAGCACACAATCTCAGGGAAGTTAGTCACAAGGAACCAAATGTCTATCTTTCTCCAGACCAGATCCCATCAAGATACCATCAGCTCGGGAATGGATGCAGTTCACCTTCTTAACAATTAATCATGCACCTTAGCATTATTTTTGTGTATGAGAAGATTCCCCTCTCTTCATGGACCACAGTGTTGAGATACACACTGCATCTGAAGGCCAATATTCTTCAACTTGATGCCTGAAGAAATCCCCAAGCTTACTAGTTAAAATGTTGCAAAATGTGTTGGCTGAGTAAAGAAATCATTTTCAATGTCCCACAAAAATAATCTGCAAAACAAAGTGGGGGAGAAAAAACAAACCTCTCCAACAGTGAATGGACATTATCAAATGAATTATATTAGTTTCAGTTTCATCAACTTTTATTCGATTATCAATTGAATAATCATGAAAAGTACATGTTAAAAAGTTTTAAGCACATAAATGAAAAAACGATAAAGTCGCGGAGAAATTGAGTTACAGTGAAAAAAGCATTTTAAAATAGTGAAATAGTTCTTACAATTTTTAACAGTTCTAAATTTAGCTAGAGATATTACGACGTATTGTTATGACTGCTTTAAGAAAAGTCACTGTAAGTTTGGCTTCATGTGGCGATTTTAAAGATTGCAAATAAAAGAATGCTGGGTAGGATTGTCTGAGTCCACTGGTTCGAAGAATAGGGATAATCCAAGTTTTCCTTGGTAGTTTATAATATTTGTAGAAAAGGACTACATGGATCGTGGATTGTAGGGAGATTCCGTCACAGGGACACCTCGTCAAGTTACGGGACCAATTTTGCATTTCCGGAAATGAAACCAAACGGAAGAAAATGTTAAAGCGTAGTCTTGTAAGTAAGAACTTTTCATGGTTGGATAAAAAGTACGTCAGGTAGGGCTGGATACATTTTCCGGGCTGTTGGGCACAGATTATTTCGTTTTGTGGTTTAATAATCTCTGTCTGGTTTCGAAGGTCCCTCAGATGGCCCAAACACATTAGCTTTAGTTGCTTCCTGGAAATATCTTCCACTGAGGGAGGTTCATTGAAGTATTGTTCACGGTCCAGGTCTTTAAAGAAATTATATATGTAGTTTAGCCACGGGATTTTCCGCCAGTTTGTCAGGCCTAAACAGTCAGTGATGAGGGAGCGAGTAAGATAACTTTCGGGATTGCACCATATTCGATGCCACAGTAAGATGGGCTGGCATTGAATGGTGTCAATGATGTATTCCATACCAAGCTCCCGGTGTGAGGCTAATATCGGGGAACTTTGAGGGAGGGCTAGGATGTACTTTATAAAAGCATTTTCAGTGGTCTGTAGCTGGTCGATACGTCCATAGCCCCAAATTCCAGCTCCGTAGGTGGCCACACTATGGCATTTTGCATAGTATATGGTCAGGAGTTCAGGTGGAGCTGGTTTTCCCAATTTCCTCGAGAAGGAGGTTAGTGCTGAGGTTGCACGGCGAAAATGTAGATTTCTGGCTTCGATTGCCTTTTTCCAGTTCATTGCGTCATCCACTAGGATGCCCAGGTATGGATAGACCGGGGTTTTTTCCAGTTTGTTATTACTGACCGTTATGGGTTTGGAGTATTTAATCCTAGGGCCGATGTTCATTGTAAAGGTTTTCTTGATATTGATTTTGAGACCCAGTGAATCCATAAATGTTGTGTATTTGTTAAGTTGTAGCTGGAGTTGATTTAAAGTCCGTGCTAAGATGACTGAATCGTCAGCATACAGGAGGGTGGGTATCGGGCGATGGTTTATCTGGGGCAGATCCTGGCTCCCTTCCAGCATAGCCTGTTCAAGCCCATTTGTGTAAAGGTTGAACAGGAAGGGAGCCAGAACACATCCCTGCCTTACTCCCTTCGTTATTTGAAAAGGTCGTGACAGTTCGCCGCTGGTACCAAATCTTACTCGGCCTTCAGCATTTGAGTAGAGTTCTCTCAGGAAAGTTAATATCGGGGGATCCACACCAAGGTCAGTTAATATTTGCCAAAGTTTTGCGTGCTGGACGCAGTCAAATGCCGCACTTAGGTCGACATAGACGAGGAAGATGTTACCTCCTTTGGCGTGAGCATATTTGCCAGCTAGAAGAACAAGGTTGAGGGCCTGCTCCACGGTCCCGAGCCCCTTCTGGAAACCGTATTACAGGTCGGTTATGATGTTATTCTCCCGGGCCCAAGATTGTAGTCGGCCCAGGAGTAATCGACCTGCAATCTTACCCATGGAGTCCAGAAGGGAGATCGGTCTATACCAGACGGGATCGTTGCGGTCACCTTTTTTGAAAATGGGTAGTAAAATTGAGGTTGACCACGAGTGAAAAAGGCCAGTTGAAACTACTGCTGACATGACCCGTGTGATGATTTTTGACCAAAAGTCTACGTCGTGGAGGAACAGGTCCATTGGAACCCCATCGGGGCCAGGGGCCTTACCCGTTTTTGAAGCCCTGATTGCTTTTATGATTTTGTTAAGGGAAAAATGTATCTTAATCGGATAGATGTTATTTTCCGCCAGCCGGGCTTCTCGTGTTGGATTGTTTACTACGGGGTCTGATGATGTTCCAAAGATTTTTGCGAAGTGGGAGACCCAATCGTCCTCAGTTATTGCCACGTCAAGATGTTCAGGGTCTGTGCTGTTGGCCAAAAAAGGAGATCTAATGGTTTGCCAGAATGCAGTGCTGTCTTTCTTTCGGGCACTATCGTGTAAACGTAACCAAAGATCTTGTTTGATTTGTTTTTTGCGGTCTTGCTGAGCAGAGTTATAGTTTTTCCTCAGGTGAGAGATTTCCTGGGGGTCTCTCGTAGGCTTACGCAGAGCTTCTTTGAGGGATGTGAGTGCCTTCCGACAAGCGGTGTCGAACCATCTCGTGGTGGGGGACTTGGTCTTGGTTTTTAGGTTGACGAATAACTCATCCCTTATTGTTTCCTGGATGCTTTGGAAGCAACTGACAATTATTTGCGGTGGTGTCTCCAGTGACATACATTTAGATAGCCATTGGTCTGTTTTTTCGAGGACCCTCTGTGTCATCTCTTCCGGGTCAATCTTTGCCCATTTGGTTGTATACCCGTTCAGTTTGTTCATGGACAATAGGTGTTGATTTAGCGAACTGAGCTTTGCGGGGTGTGCTCCTGACCGTTTGATGTTAATTTTCATGCTGAGAGGATAGTGGTCGCTTATTGGGTTTGACCCAATTTCAAAGTTCGTTAGTTGCCCTTTGAGTGAGTTTGAGGCTATTATGAAGTCTATGGTTGTGGAATAGCCTCGCCCATGGAAGGTGGGTAAGTAATCCTGCTGCGGGTCAACCAGTTCATTGACATAGTCCATATCTAGGGAGAATAGGATTTCATTAAGTTTGTTACCGCATGTCGAGTGGGCGAAGTGAGGAATAGGATTCCCAAGTTCATTCTGGAGACCACAGTTTCCATTTTTGTGGTTTGGGCATAAAGGGAAGTTGAAGTCGCCGCCCCAAATAAATTGGATTGAAGATATGCGGTTATCGATTTGAAGTGAGGTTAGAAAAGTAGCTATCTCTTCTAAGTTTGACCAGCATTCAGGGGTACCAGAGTTATTATAGTAGTTTATGAGTATATAGATATTGTCTTTGGGTGCTGTTATCTTCATGATTTGTATGATTTGAAAGGTAGATGATTCCTTTAGTAGTTTCACGCTGAGAGGAAGAGTGTTAGCAACATAGGTCGTGAGCCCCCCCTTTGGTCTGCCCATGTTTCCAGGTACTGCAGGGGTAAAAAAAGTTTTATAACCCGCAAGATGTAATGGGATTGTGCACCAGGTTTCTTGCAGACACAGTATCTGATGTTGCTTTGCTGTATCAAGCCATGAGGGCAGTGTTATTTTTGAGGTCAAGCCTGCAACGTTCCAATATGCGATGGAGAAGCTCAGGTTTATGGTGTCTGCCGAGACATGTGGTGGAGTTGACGGGATATTTGCGATCTGGATTTCTGGCAGTTGTTGTGGTTGGACCTGTGAAGGTTTGACGGAAGCTTTTGAAGCTACAATTGGCCGGTGGAGCAAACCGGAGGTGATTCCGTCTTCAGCTGGGAAGGTTGTGTAGGTAGCTTTGTTAAGAGTACTTGGGGAAGTAGTTAGCAGTTCCTGAAATGGGTTTTTATGGTTGTCAGGAGAGGGCTCTAATGATGCTAGCTGCTGTATTGAATTAATTGGTTGTAGTGTGGTAGTGATGTTTGTATGTCTAGGTTCGGCCCTGGGTGGTCAATCGACCATCTCTAGACAATCGAAACGGTTTTGTGTTGGAAAGTCCTGCCAGCCTTCGTAAGATTGAAAGGGTCTGTCTTGCCGATATTGCCTCGGGTGTTCTCTCGGGCCATATCTGCCACCAAGGTCGTGTGCATTTCTGCCTCCGTGGTCGTATGTGTACTCCGTCTGGTTCCATGGCTCTTGGTTCCATGGTTCTTTAGGGATCTGGTGCCAGGACCAGGGTGGAGTATTACGATGTTGTCTCGCTGGAGGGTAGAAGAAAGAGAGGTGCCGGGCATCGATCCCACCCCTTTTTTTCCAGCGAGGGCCAAGCGCAAATGTAGTCCACTGCGGAGGGGTCTCTACAGGTTACTATGATACAATCTCCGCGGGTCGATTTTGTTGTTTTACCTACCCAGACTACCCTGCGGACTGTGGAGATCCCTCCAGAAAGATGGGGTTCTAGGGGTCTGTTAATGCTTAACCATTGCATGACCTTGTTTTTGAGTGACCATGCAGTTTCAGGTGTGTCATCGGTTAGCTCTGGTACGCCTGTGAGTACTATTGTGTAGGGAGTGGCTTCCGGAGGCAAGTGGGCTGGACGTCTGGTTACTGGTGTTTTGTTGGTGGTGTTTTTAGGAGACGGCTGGGGGGCCGCAGGGTTCGATGGAAGAGATACTGGCTTTTTTGCAAGATGGGCTTTGCTAGGATTATTTGTGGCTGGTCCAGGAGTATCTACGGTGGCCGGATCTATGCTTTGAGTTTGTTGGTTTGATACAGCGGTGGTTTTGCTCCGATGTGGTTGAGGCGTTGTAATTGGCAGATTTTGATTCGTAGTGTTTTGTTTGTAGCTTTTTGGGGGTAGGGTAGTTTGATTTGAGCGTTTTGGTGCCTTGGGTGCTTGCGCTTGAAAGTGTGTTTTAGGGGGCTGCGGAGGATTTCGCTTGCCCTGTGTTTCTATGCGCGTGTTAGTGTCGAGGAGTGTTGCAGAGATTATGGTCAGCTGGGCTTCTAAGTTTCTAATGCTGAGTTGAATGGGTTTCAGATATTGAAACAAAAGGTCTTTTGTTGTAGTCAGAACTTGCGAGGTGACTTTGCATGTTTTGCAGAGGTTATCAGTAGCCTCATTTGGAGTTGTCAGGTGAGTGGGATTAGGTACGGAAGGGAGTAGTATGTTTTGTTGCGTTGTGAGGTTTGGGTGGGTTGTAGCATGGTCTGTACAGGAAGCTATGGTTGCTGGATTGGCTGCGATTTTCGTAGTATATTGTTTTGGGATAGCTCCTTCCCTTTCTCCTTGAAGGTGCAGAGTAGTGTTTGTCAGGGCTTCCTCCTGAGTTTGACAGGCCACCAGATCGGGGGTTGCCTCCAAGTTATCCGAAGTTAGTGAGAGATCAGACTCGGACTGTGTTACTGAAAGTTCTACTATAGATGGGACTGTGTTTATGTCGGGAGCTGACAAGGTCAAGGGTAGGCAACAGTTTTGGGAGTTGAGGTGAATAGGAGACGTGACATTTGCTATGGCGCCTAGGGAAGATCGTTTCGCATTCGCGTTCATGAGGTCTAGTGACACTCTCTTTTCCATGAGGGCAATACTCTGATTGATTACCTCGTGGGTCCGTGAGATGAATAAGTCAATGGGTCCCGTTATTTGAGCTACCTCCTGAGGGTGTTTGGATTTGGTCTTTGAGGTACTCCTGGTTTTCGGCGGCATAATGAGGTCTGCTAGGTAGGGTTTCAGTGATGAAAGGGAGGTGGCCCGGTCCGGTCGCTACCGGGCACTAACGGGCAACAACGGGCCCGCCCCTGGCCCGGGCTTCGCCCCGGGCTACGACCCGCGCGCGTCCCGCGATGCGCGTTACTGGCCTTGATTAAATCAGTGAAGGAAGAGAAAGGGGGCGTGGCACTGGGAGGGGGCGCGGCTCACGCGGGAAGAGGAAACAGCTGATGGACTTGACGCTGTTCCTCGCAGTCCCGGGGCCGCGCCTCTCACCTCCTCTGCGGCCTCGCAGTGGCTGTCTCCTCCCTCTGACAAAGCGGTGATTTTTGGCAAAACGAACTGCTACTCCTGTAGCGAGATGCAGGTAACAGACACTGGATCACTGGGTCACAACCTCAAGGCGAGCGGCTCCCGCGCAGCGGGGGTCGCGAGAGGTTTTGAAGGCCTTGATGGGGGCGGGCACTGGGAGGGGGCGCGGCTCACGTGGGAAGAGGAAACAGCTGATGGACTTGACGCTGTTCCTCGCAGTCCCGGGGCCGCGCCTCTCACCTCCTCTGCGGCCTCGCGGTGGCTGTCTCCTCCCTCTGACAAAGCGGTGATTTTTGGCAAAACGAACTGCTACTCCTGTAGCGAAATGCAGGTAACAGACACTGGATCACTGGGTCACAACCTCAAGGCGAGTGGCACCCGCGCAGCGGGGCCGCAAGAGGTTTTCAAGGCCTTGATGGGGGCGGGAACTGGGAGGGGGTGCGGCTCACGCGGGAAGAGGAAACAGCTGATGGACTTGACGCTGTTCCTCGCAGTCCCGGGGCCGCGCCTCTCACCTCCTCTGCGGCCTCACGGTGGCTATCTCCTCCCTCTGACAAAGCGGTGATTTTTGGCAAAACGAACTGCTACTCCTGTAGCGAGATGCAGGTAACAGACACTGGATCACTGGGTCACAACCTCAAGGCGAATTATATTAATGAAATCAAGAGATGAAATTCAAGAGCCAAGAAATTGTATATATGCTACTTAATACATTTATTTGTGGATTTAATTTACTATATGTGGAATTTTAGTGCATTTTCTGTTCTTAACGTTGGGCCAGGTTTAAAAGGTACAATGTACCAGATATTTGTAGACATTTGGGTTGCATGCCTACTCTCTTAATCAATAAATATTATGATTGAGAACTCCTTGCATCTAATCTGGAGTTTCCTACCACCTCTTCATTCATGTTTATTCAACTGTAAGACATGGATTCTGCTCACTTAACCCCTGAAGTTTTCGCCTCTTAGTCTACTTTTATTTTTTTAATCTTATTGTGAGCGAGTCTCACTCAGTGTAAACTCAGTGGCGTAGCTAGAATTGAGACAGCCCGGAGTGGTCCCTTCGTTTGCCGCCCCGCGGCGGGACTTCTTGAAGGGCGGGGGGTGCTGGCAAATCCACAGATTGCTGCTCCGCAGACGGTGCCACACTGAAGATGGCAGGTGAAACCTGGGGGAATGGAATTTTTGCCATTTGGCACTCCCCTCAGTGACATTTTGTCACCCCCCACTGGGATGACACCTGGTGCGGCCCGCACCCACCGCACTCCCCTTCCTACGCCACTGTGTAAACTATGTTAAAAAAGATTGAGGGTACTTGCCGCCAGTGTCTACCTTTTAAAACAGGCCATCAACATATCTTATTGATACTTTTGAACACTGTGGTATTATTCTGCAATATAATAGGGGACATTACAAATATCTCACTGCAATATCACACTCCAAAGTTCTATATAACAGCCAAGAACATCCCAACATGGTCAGCCTTGAAGAAAATTGTCAAAAAATACTGAACTAAAATCACTCATCTCTATAAAAGTGTATTATTTCATTGGAAACACGTTCCAGATAACCCAGTCAAGTAATCCTCCACACATGCAAGCTATTTTTCATAAATATTTTAGTTAGAGTGTTTGGAATAAAAAGAGAAAAACCTCCTGCTAGTATTGACAAAAACACATGAGGAGGTTCCAACAAAGCTTCAAATGTACTTAACTTGGACTCTTCAGACTCACTCGTGAAATGCAAAAAGCATTGTACTAATACTGCAGCAAATTGTATATAAAGATTAATATTTTGCTCATACAGAAAAAAAGACTTCAAACTTATGGCGTTTTTATAAAAAGTATTGCAACATGCCCTTTATGTAGTAACTAATAATTACTTCATCCATTCAAGAAGCACTTAATATCGCAGTGCTACTGGGAAATTATACATCACCTCTATTAAGTCAACACCTTTGTGCATTATGCATAGTGCCGTTCTATGAATATTTTGAACCTTTATTGCCTCGAACTGCGCGCTTTTAACATTTCACTAATACAGAGAAGACTTGGATATTAAGGTGCATTACAAATCAGGCCTTCTTTACATTTAACACATCTGTATCCACTCAATAGCCCCTTAATATTTCAATGTCTCATGTGAATGTAAAGCAAAATAGAAAATGCATCCTTAAACTAGCTGTTCACAAGCCAACTCGCACAAATACTATGCATACTGATATTCACTACAGCTGTGCACATTTTTTTCTTTTTTGCCGAAAAAGTAGGAAAATGTGAAAATTACCCACATTTTAAAGAGGCATTGTCTTTATAAACCAGTCTGCTTCTGTTATATAAGGTTACTTTTGAACGCAGGTTATTGCAGCGCAGCGGGGAACTCTGGAGGTTAGGCCGCAGCAACGCTTCAAGAAAGGGTACGACAAGTTACTTTTAACCAGGACGGTCTCCGTCCGTTTATTTATCCCCACGGGTCGAGCCCGCCCCGAGGGGTGTATGCATGCGTGAATGTGGCTACACTGTAGGGGAAAGCCCGAGTGGCTTTCTACAGGTATGGCCTTGCATTCGATTTGCATGCGATACTTGCAATTGAATTTTGACAAATGTTGGGTAATTTTGCATAATTTTTTCATAAAACCTTTGGATTTCACACAACCATAACTATGCTTAATCTTCAGAGTAGCCACTGTACTGCTGCGAAGTGAGGATAGGGACACATTGTTCGGCGGGGGAGGTTTGATACGAGAGGAAGTAAAGCGGGTCCTTAAAGATTGGGTTAGAACTAAAACATTGGTGCCATATTTAGTATGCCGGACTCGCAGTAGCAGGCACTGGGCGCTTCCCCAGTGGGCCAGAAGTGTGGGGGCTCGATTTTGGGCTGCAGGGCCCGTTTTTGTTACTGAGAGCTGGTTTTGCAGCATTGACGCAATATCGGCCCTCTGTAGCAAAAGTGGCAGTGGTGTAAAGGAGGGCCAGAGGTTCTCCTTAGCCCATAGGGTCCGGTCGAGCAGAGGAGCTGTCAGGGCTGGCTTACATTCCCCGTCCAGCCGTGCTATATCTATAATTATTTCACACAACACAAAACAGTAAGATGCCTTTCTACCTGCTCCATGTGAAAGGGAGAATGCAGGAATTTGCTATATCTATCACAAAATGATGCATCCCTGATCTCTGCCTGTGCTGGTGCACAAAGTGCTGACTTGCGTCTACACAGGCACCCTAGCATTAAAACACTTTGTAAATGAGGCCCCAGATTTCGCCCACTGCGTTGGGCAGCCCAGGAGTTTCAGATGAGTGCATGCCAGGCTGTGGTAACAGTGCAGTGCGTCACAGGTTGCAGCCAGGTGCTCTTATTAGAAGGGCAACAGGAGAGGATGTGCTGGTCGGAGGAAGCTGCTGGGAATTCAGATTGCATCAATCAGCACAATTTTTTTTTTCAATTCATGAAGCTTTATTCGGTACATATAAAATGACCATAAAAGCACAAAGGAAAACAACATAGAAAATAACAGATACAACCATTCATAGAGATATTTTACAAGTGAATTTAACAGACATATTTCATTAAAAGCACATACTTTTCCTGGAATTAATGTAGTCATTTAAAAAGGTTGCAGTATAAAAACAAATATCTGCAGATTGCAGGTTAAAAATTAAATTCATAGCCTGTTTAACTGTACGTACACCATATTTTACAAACATAGGTTTCAGAAAGGTAATACGAAAGTTTATGTACAGTTTACAAAACAGCAAAAAGTGCAAAGTGCTCTGACCAGAAACGCCATCACACATGCATGGCTCAATCAGGTGTTTTTTAATATTCCGATGGGCCACTAGATAATGTGCCATCCCAAACCTTAGTCTAGTATGCCCAAACTTATGTGAAGGCCTAGTCACCATGGCTAGATAAGGAGGGAATCCTTCTACAAAACTATATCTGTTATAAAACATGACAGTGGATAAAGACCCATAGGCTACTGCTCGCTTCCTCTCCCTAAATGCCATGAATTTGCTTTTCAACTCAACTTTAGGTATCCTAGAAGCTGCACTTGGTTCAGATAAAATATTCAAATCAAATATATCTGAGAAGCAAACAACAACATATTTTACCCAGGGTATCTTTAGATGTTTATCCAATAATAGGCGATCCTCGATTATGGACCTGCTAAAAGACTTCTCATCCTTAAGCCAAATAGAGCGCCAGATCATAAGTGGCCTAAGGGATAACAGATCGATTAAATAATTAGTGTCTAATTCTCGATGGATTAGTTTGGTTGGGGCGGAGGTCGGTAAAGACAGGAGATTTTTTAGGAAATAATTTTCCTCCAGCTGCAGATTATGGTCCCATCTGTGGCCCCAAACACCCGCCCCATACAATGCTATGGTAACGCATCTTGCCTGATAAATCTTAAGCATATCCCTGGTGCTTCGGTCCCCAACCTTCGCAGCAAATCTAAAAACTAAATAGGCATTTTTTGCCATTTTATTCCGGATATTATTAAATTCGTTAGTCCATTTCCTGTCTTTGGAGGAGGTTATACCGAGGTAACAAAATTTGGCAACCTGCTGCACCTTTTTCACTGTCAATAAAACAGGCATTTAAAAATTTGCTTTTGGCCCCACAGGTCATTGTGTGTGTTTTCCCTTTGTTAATGACTAATTTTCCATCCTTGATAAAGGAGGAAAAACTGTCAATCAATCACTGTAATCCCACGGGGGTTCTGGAAAGCAAAACAGCGTCATCGGTGTACAATAATACCGGCACCGTGGCACCTTTAATCTGGGGGGCGTCTGCATTAACGTTTTTTAGAAAAGCATCAATTCCATTAATAAATATTATAAAAAGGAGGGGGGCCAGAACGCAGCCCCGTCTGATCCCTCTTTTAACGCTACATTTTGGGGTGCATTCTCCTCTGGATCCAAAGCGCACACATATTTGCTTTTGGCCCCACAGGTCATTGTGTGTGTTTTCCCTTTGTTAATGACTAATTTTCCATCCTTGATAAAGGAGGAAAAACTGTCAATCAATCGCTGTAATCCCACGGGGGTTCTGGAAAGCAAAACAGCGTCATCGGTGTACAATAATACCGGCACCGGGGCACCTTTAATCTGGGGGGCGTCTGCATTAACGTTTTTTAGAAAAGCATCAATTCCATTAATAAATATTATAAAAAGGAGGGGGGCCAGAACGCAGCCCCGTCTGATCCCTCTTTTAACGCTACATTTTGGGGTGCATTCTCCTCTGGATCCAAAGCGCACACATGTTTGCAATTTCTCATACAACCCGGCGAGAAAGAAGATTATGCCAACAGGTGCTCCTAACTGCAACAAAGTTGGCCATAAAATAGGATGGTTTACCATGTCAAAAGCACTACTTAGGTCTGCAAAGCAGAGGTAGAGTGAGCCAAGTTTAGCTTCAGTATATTTTCCGATCAATAAATCAAGATTGATGCACTGATCGAGTGTACCCCGGCCCTTCCTAAATCCATACTGGCTATCAGCCAGAATGCCCTCCTGCTCGACCCATTCCTCCATTCTAATAAGCATGACTCTACTCATGATCTTAACTGAGGAGTCGAGAAGGGAAATGGGGCGATAGATTTTAGTGTCAGACCTACTTCCCTTTTTATAAATCGGCACTATAATAGATTCTCCCCAGGTTGCAGGGGCCTCAGTACACACAGCTGCATTAAAAACAGTGGCCAAAAGAGGTCCCCACATCTCAGGTGCTGCTTTATATACATCGATAGGCACCCCATCAGGGCCCTGGGCTTTCCCTCCTTTACTTGCACGTATGCCACATTCTACCTCTCTTACCGAAATATCCAACGGCAAGACAGCCCACCTATTAGGATCAGTTTCTACAATTCTATTGGAATCAAAGATATTAGAGAAATGAGCGATCCATCCATCACTCGGTACATTAGAGGTTAACTCGGGAGTCTTATCATCTTTAAGAAAAGTAGAGTTAACCGTGGCCCAAAACAAACTACTATTCGATAACTCCGCTGCTTGATTGAGGGAGTTCCAGGCCTGCTGCTGTAACTCGCTCTTCCTCTGTTTTAGTGCACATTTATATTCCAATCTTAGTTTAATAATTAAATTAGTGTCCCTGGGCTTTTTTGCTAGCGCCTGTTTTAGGTCAGTTAATGAAGTGGTACAGAGATGATCGAACTAACTCGGTCCGTTTCTACGCTATCCGCTGCTACGTCTGGTGAACCTGGCATCGATAGAGTTATTAATACCATTAAAAGAGAATAAAACCTTCTCGTGATCAGCTCTATTTTCGAGGATGAAGACAATGTCCACCAGGTTCTCCTTGACAATAGAACTGATCAGTTCATGGGCCTTGTCTCCTACCCATCTTAGTCTAACACCATTGGGCCTGTGAGGTTCTACGTTAGTGATTGTAGTCCCTACTTTAACTGAACTACCAGCCCAAAAAGTAGTGTCTAGGATTATACAATTGTGGTCACTTAATGAAGTTACATCAATTCTAGGGGGAGCACAGCAAGAAATAATACTAGAAGAAACAATCACATGATCAATAACTGAACTAGTATTCCAATTTTTAAAAGTAGGGATGGATAGACCATTTACGTCTTTGATATAATTCAAGATTTCCAGGTCATTGCAAGCCATGAGTTTATATAACGCTTTCCCATAGCTGTTATGTCTGAAATGCAGGTCATCCCATCCGGCAATATTTGTGACCCCACAGACCTTTAGTGATGACAATTCGCATAAAGTAATGTTAAAATCCCCTACCCAAATAAAATCAAATGCAATATTCACTTCTAAACATACATTTTCAATGGCACTTGCCAGGTCTGTTACTACTTTCGCCCTGCTGTTGTCAAAGATATTATTGTAATAATGAATCAATAAGATATTATGACCTTTACCCTCGATGAGCCAAAGGATCTGCACATGATCTCCCACAGTTATATACTTTTTTACTACAATTGGGCGAAGAATGGATATTAGTATCAGTAGACCACCTTTAGCCTTTCCCGGTCCCACACCCTGCGCCGGTAAGTTATAGGACACAAATCCCTCATAACTAACCTCTTCCCTGCACCATGTTTCCTGAAAACACAGAATGTCGTAGGTATTAATAAGGTTTGGCCAACCTAAGACATTCCCCTTGGATTTTAATCCTGCCACATTCCAACTAACAATCGTAATCCCTTTACCCCTTGGTCCTGCACTATCCAACATCATACAACTATTTAGGCCCACACCCTCATTCTGGTTTCCATTACTTGAGCCCCCACACTTCATGGTCACATTTAAATATTCCACCAAGTTTAACTCAGGTTTGAATTTTGGCTTGAGTACCACATTATTTTCATCTATATCATCCGTATGGAAACTAGAGGCCACATGGTGTTGGGGCTGACCGTTCTGTTCAAGTCAGTCATTTGCATCCAGAGAATTTAAAGCCTGAAATCGGTTTTGCATAGTAATATCAAGAAATGGCCTGTGAATTAATGGATACGGTCTGCTTCTTTAACTATCATATGGGATAGGGTTAAGGTGGCTGTAAAAGAAGCCAAGTGAGCTGGCACACACATTATTGTCAGAGGTTGGTAAAGAGGCCGCTCTAAGCAGTACGGTGGCGCCATGTTGTGGATGTTTGTCATTTACAATGACACAGTCACCCCTACAACTCTTCCTAGAATTCCCTATCCAATTAACCCTTCTGGTAGTTAATACTTTATAAGAAAATGCAGTTGGAAAACCACATTGTCTATGCAACCAAGAGACCGTTTTGTTTTTTTAAAGATTCATGTGATTCCTGGTGGCTCATGTTGGTCTCAATGGGCGGTACATTAGTTAAAACCACCACCTACGGTGCACAATCAGGGGGGAGGTCAATAAAACGTCTTCTCTACACTTCAGTCCACCCCCCTTACTCTCAGCTGGTGTTACAGCCTGTTTATCTTGGGGGACTGTTGGGGGAGGGTTCTGTATAACAGTCTTGCTAACACGCAACCCCCGGGCTGGGGGGCATCTTGGCTAACACAACTACTCTCAGTAGGAGCCATTGAACTGCTCACCTGATTCGTATACTTGTCCAGAAGACCTCATAATATAATTACCTCCGCAGACATCCGATTAAGTTTGGCCACTAGGGGTTTATTAATGCCCTTTATATTGGAATCAAGGATACTAACTAGGAGATTAAGTTGCTCAGTATCCAATTTTACAGCGCCATCTTTGGCCATGGTATCCTCATCCTCAGCTATATTTTGGGGGGAGTGACTGCTCTTTTTCTGATGGTACGGGTTCCCCCACGTTTAGATTGAGCTTTCCTGCACGCTCTAACCACTCTAGGAACAGGGGTCGGAGAGCGCTGTACCATGGTATCAATTGAGTCGTCTAACACAACTTGGGTGGACGTCGACTGCTCAGGCATTTACTTGTCTGATACATCCAAGTTGTGAGGGTTACAGCTATCATCCAACGCTGGTGAAACAGGGGGAGCGATCAGGGTAGGGGACAATGGGGAACTACTTAATCGTAGCGATAATCGCCTTTCATTGTTAATTTTGTTGACAACCTTGACTATGTAATTGTCCAAGGTGGACAGCACTGGTGGAGTTTTCGCAGCCTTTTGTTTAGACATGACTAATAGGCTAAATAAAACCAACAAATACGAAAATTAAGAACAAAAGGTACCATGAATTTCACACGTTAAAAAAGTATGCCACTTCCTAATGGCACGGAACTTTAAAAGAGACACAGAAGGATATACACAAACAAATTACATTACTGAGTCTCACAGTATGAAGAGTGGGGGGCCTCGTCAATGACCAAAGTCTGTGGCCCAGCCCAGCCTTTCTGCCCCGGACTGCCACAAACTGCCCACCCTTTGCCCAGGCTTAGCCCAGCAGACGCCCGCACGCGTCCCACGGCGCGGGAGTCCACAGGCAATTAAATACCCCACAGGTGAAGCTGGGAGGGGCTGCCGGTTCACTCACGGCGCTGGTCTCTCTGGGGCTTGAAGTCCTGCCCCTGCTGCTGCTCGTCTCCCCACTGGCACACAGCGCAAAGCGTCTCCCGTGAAGCGGGAGGTGCAAGCAGTAAAAATACCCCACAGGTGAAGCTGGGAGGGGCTGCCGGTTCACTCGCGGCTCTGGTCTCTCTGGGGCTTGAACTTCTGCCCCTGCTGCTGCTCGTCTCCCCAATGGCAAACAGCGTGAAGCACAAGTTATACAAGTGGGGGAGGAGCTTTAGCTACCAGTGCAGAGTCGGGGAAGAGGGGAAATCAGAAGCTTCTGGTACCCACAGCACAAGACAGCCTGGCTCGGATTGAAAGCTCCCTATTTACCTGCTCCTCAGCTGCGTGAATCACTTTCACCTGTGTGGGTATGCATGGCACTAGCAGTTCTCTGAAATACAGCATGTGTCCTGCTCATATTATGGCCATCCTCACACTATCAGAGACATTCTAGGCAGTGCCAACCATTGGGAGACAACTGAGGTGATTGATGAGTGATTCCAGCAGCCTGACCTATAGAAAGAACAATCATTGGAAATCGGCATTTCTGTGATAATATGATGTCACCACTCTCGTCCATAGTATAAAGAACATAACAGGAATGTTGGATGGGGAGGGCCTGGAAAGATAGGCAGCTGGAGAAGGCCAAGAGTTATTTCAATCGGCATGCAGGTAGCTGCCTACAGCAGTGACTGTAGGAATCTCAGTCCTCAGAAATAACTGTAGTTGGTTCCAATCCACTGCCCCTCATCAGTTTAGTACTGGCAAAATAACCACTGGTAAAAATATTTTAAAACAAATATGTTGCTTCACAACTGAAGGGCCACATCTAGAATCACATATTAACAGGTAGAAATAGAGAAATAACTCACACCCGCATTTGGTCATGAATGAAACACGTAGCACTGATCAGTAGTGGCAGTCCTTTGCATATATTTTAAGACAAGATATATAAAGGTATCAGAAAGTATAGACACAACAATTGAGGCTTATGGGCTGAGGACCATTTCTGGGGTTCTATCTAGACTTCGTGAATACTTTACCTACAGAACCATCCGCAAGGAAGTTAGGGAAAGAAGAGAACCACAGCAAAAGCAGGTGGAAAAAGCTCATCAAAAAGGTAAAAACCTAAGGGAAACGTGATAAAGACCAGAAGAACAATTACTAAAATAGTTAAGGTACAAGCTGGTTCGTCCCTTTATGAAAGCAAGAGCCTTACCAAGATTATGGTGTCAGGCACTGATATGAAGGCTCTTGTTGACTTTATTTAGACCCAGTCACTTATGAGCCAGAAGAGTAAATATGGATGCCTTCTTGAGCAGGGCACAAAGCTGTGGGGTGTGTTTGTTCAGCTGCCATCTTGGTTGGGAATGGGTCATACATTTGCTGGAAACCGAAAGCTATGAAGCCCTAGCCCCCACAGCCACCAAAAGCATGGATAGAGCTCAAACCTGTGCCCACTGATACTTCATTGTACACAGATGATACAGTGTGCCCTATGTACCCTGTCTTCTAACGTCAAGTGCACCTGACACCAACACCCATTGCAAGTTTGTAGTGAATGCTGCAGAGTGTGCAGAGCATGATATCTTTGTTTATTGCTCCACATGACTAAGTCCCCAACCCACTAGCTGTGTCTGATCATTGTTTTTAAAAGTACCTTTAGTTGGTTGTAATAAAATTGAGAAGTGTTATCTTTTCTATGTAGCTTGAATGGTAACTGTATATCATAAATGTGTTGATAATATGCTAATTGTATGTTTCTTTTACTAAATAGAAAACTGTCCTGATGAAGGTGTAAAACATTCACCAAAACGCTGCCTCGACAACTTGTGTTTTCTGTTTTTAATCTTTTTAATATGTCTATATGATTTGACACCTTTTTAATTTTGCTAATTGGTACTTCTGTACAGAATAATGCATTGTTATTGAATAAACCATGTATTTTTAAATATCAATGTTTACTGAGCAGTATATTGTTTTTATTAGTCATTATAAATATGTAATACCATTTGCTGCACTTTTGGGTCTTGTATTGGTGAATACATACGGCGTGGAAATATTGTCCGGTCGGTATTCCTCCCATTCCCATTTAGTTCCATTAGCTTGAGGATACCCATCTTTGTCTTGATAACACACTTTATTTAAGCAGAAAAGAAGTCCACCTACTGTAGGCATTCTAGTTTCAAACAAAATTGTATACCAGGCTCGACAAGAACCATTATGTGAAAAAGAAAGTGGAATAAAAGGTGTTCCTCCTTTCATTTGATGCGCCGGTATCATTCCACATACCCAACAGTTGGTAGTGTTTGTGGCATTATGAGTATGATGCAACATCTGAACAAAAGTTTTATTAAGATAAGATTGACATTGTTTCTGCTCATAATATGGAAGAGTGTAGTAGTGGTGATCCTCTGGGACTGGAATAGTAACAACAAAAAGCTCACGAGCAGGGGCCATCTTCTCGATAGACCAAGAGATTACTGCTATAATCATCAAAACAGCAAAAACCCCTATAGCACCAATGATCTTTCTCTTATTCATCTTAGCAGAAAATAAAAAAAATACAACTCAAATCTTTCCGAAAACTAAAAAAACAATGGTGGGAGCTCTTATCCCTTGGGTAGACGCTGATTTCTTCGCCAAAGATCAAGACGGGTGTCGCTACAGTACGCAGGGCTGACCCACCCCCCTTGTCATATCGGCATTCCGTTTCCACTACCCAGGGCGGCTGCTCAACCTGTCTTTTTAAAAAAAGGGCAGATTCTTTTATCAGTCTCAAGTTGTATTGCGATGCTCCAGGAATCGTTTGGTCCAGGAAGAACGCTGCAGATTCTTCAGGTGATACAGCTTGGTCTCTCTCCGTAGTCAGGATCTCTCGATGATCGGTCAGCACAGCAGGTTCCACCAAGGTAGGCGATATCCGTTTGCAATGGGTACTATGACCAATTTTTCCGGTTCGTCACTTGAACTGCTGTTCTTGTGGCCAGGAGTACTTGTTCTGGCCCTCGCCACCTTGGTTCCAGGCTGCTCGATCTTTCAAAGGATTTTAGCATTACCAAATCCCCAGGTCGGAGTTCATGGCCTTCAACTGTAGATCTGTCGGGAAGTGCTTCTCGAATCTGTTGATGAATAGAAACCAAGCTATTAGTTAACTGTGTGGACAACAATGCTAGTGGCAACGCATATGGCCAAGTCAAAGATGTGGAAGCCTATATTATCGCTATTTTCAGCTTCAGAGTAGCGTTATATCTTTCGACCAATCCTGCTGATTGTGAATGGAACACTGCATGGAACTTTTGTTTAATCCCTAATCCTTTCAGGACATATTTAATAACTTCCCCAACAAAATGAGGTCCGTTATCGCTCCATAGGAGTTTGCAAACACCAAATCTGGGTAAAAAATCCTTCAACAACACCTTTGCTGTAGTGATAGCAGTATTGTCCTTCGTGGGGTACGCCTCAATCCATTTACTATAGGCACAGATCACCACTAAGACATACTTCAGGTTGTTGCAACGCTCAAGCTGAATGTAATCCATTTGCAAGACTTCAAAAGGTGCAGTTGGTGTAGCAAATCCTCCAGCTGGAGTTTGTGTCCCTTTTCCAGGATTATTATTATTATTATTATTATTATTAAAGGCTTTTATAGCGCGCTCAACTACTGAAATAGTATCCTGGCGCGGGATGTAAGATACCAGCAGACTGTCAGGGGGAGAGAAAGATAAAGAAATCAGAGTCAGGTGCCTACTAACAGAATTTGAGCAAATGGGTTTTGAGTCTTTTTTTGAAAATCTCGATTGACTGAACCGATCTAAGTGTGAGAGAAAGGGTGTTCCAGGCCCTTGCCGCCCTAACTGAGATCAATTGGCCTCCTATTCTGGCATATTTGAATTTTGAGACAGCCATTAGGCATTGATTCTCTGACCGAAGGGAACGGGATGGGATGAATTAAGGCAAATCTTTTCCTCAAATAACTGGGGCCTGTCTGATGAATTGCTCTGAACGCAAGTACTAGCGTTTTAAACTGAATCCTGTGCTTCACGGGTAGCCAGTGGAGACTCAGCAAGTGAGATCGAACGCTGGATCTCCTGGGAAGTTGCAACAAAAGGCGCGCAGCAGAGTTCTGGATCACCTGGAGCCTCTGAATCAGGTAGGCAGGAAGGCCACTATAGAGGGCATTCGCATAATCGAGTCTTGACAAAATCATATTGTAGACAGATCAAACAAGACTGTATTACTCTCTGAGCTGTGCTAGCAATTTCTGGATGCTTCCAAACATGTGTAAGCAATTTCGTTATTGCTGAAGCTCCAACATGTGCTAGCCCATTTGCCATCTGAACCATAGGCTGTACAAAGGCTATAGGCAGTTTCCACCTATCCATCTGCTTATTCCGCCAGCAACCCTCATCATCCAACTCTCCTTCAGACCACTGTTCATGTTCTTTCACAGAAGCAGATTTCTGTATCTCTATTACTTCTTGTCTAGCATCATGCCAACGCTCAGCTTGTGACTTCACTACATACATGGGAGTAGTGCTTCGTTGCATCGCAGTCCCATGTGCTACATGGTCTGTAAAGGCATTGCCTTGTCCAACCTTATCTGTCACTTTCTTGTGTGCACTACACTTCACGATAGCTATTTTCTTTGGATATGTCAGTGCAGTCAAAAGATTATGCACTAGTTCTCCGTGCATTGTTTGCATCCTGTGGGATGTGAGAAAACCTCTTTTCTTCCAGAGCAGGCCAAAATCATGCACCACTCCAAAAGCATAGTGGCTATCTGTATAAATGTTCACACATAAATCAGTACTATGCTCACATGCTCGTGTCAAAGCTATCAATTCAGCTGCTTGAACCGATTTCTGTGGTATGCAAGCTGTCTCCACTACTGTCTCAAGCATGTTAATTGCATATGCGGCTGAGGTCGTGCCATCTGGCACTTTCAAACAGGACCCATCAACCCACAATTCACCGTCCACATCTGGAAGGGACATATCCTGTAAATCAATGCGACGCTTTGTCTGTTCTTCAGTAAGGAATATACAATCATGTGTTTCTTGTGATTGTGGCTGAGTCACCGGATACGGCAATAAAGTAGCTGGGTTTAGGGTTGCACATCTCTTCAATGTAATGTGAGGAGCTAGCAATGTCAATTCATATCCTGTCATACAAGCGCTAGTTAAGTGCTGCGTCTTTGTTTGATTTAAAAGGGCATCAACCGCATGGGGTACCAACACCAACAACTTATGTGACAAAAGTATTCCCTCACTTTGTCATATTGACACAGCCGTTGCCTCAACTGAGCGAAAACACCCAGACAACGCTAGGGCAACAGGATCAAGGACTGCTGAAAAATACGCACAGGGACACTGCTTATGGCCATATTTCTGGACTAAAACTGACAATGCATATCCATCTTTCGCATGTACGTAGAGTTTAAAAGGCTTCATGTAATCTGGAGTACCTAACAGTGGTGCTGAACAAAGGGCTTGTCGTAACTGCAGAAAAGCAATCTCACATTCATCTGTTCATGAAAGGGGTATTGGAGTATCTTTTCTCAAAAGTGCTAACAAACGTTTAACAATGTATGAGAACCCCAATATCCATTGCCTACAAAAAGAAGTAAGACCAAAAAATGCACGGACTTATTTCTGTGTAGAAGGTACTGGTGTGTCTAAAATTGCTTGTATGCGATCTGATGTGAGTACACGGCCCTCCTTAGACAAAAGGTGACCTAAATAGGTCACCTTTGGTCTACAATATTGTAATTTCTTTCGTGATACTTTATGATGATGTGAAGCAAGAAAAAAAAGCAAGGACAGAGTACACTTTTCACATTGTTCAGGGGTATTGGCTGCCAACAACATATCATCGACATATTGTATGAGAGCCCCACCTTCAGGCAAAACAAAAGAATCAAGTTGTCTTTTCAATGCTTGACTGTAAATACTTGGACTCTCAGTATAGCCTTGAGGAACTCTGCAAAATCTATACGATCGATTATTCAAAGTGAAACCGAACAAATATCGGCTATCAGGATAAATAGGGATCGAAAAGAAAGCGTTCTTCAAGTCTATAACAGAGAACGTGGTTGCAGTCGGAGGAACCAAAGTAAGAAGTGTTGTAACGTCAGAAACCACAGGGTACTGTGGTACTACAATCTTGTTTACCTCTCATAAATCTATGATAAACCTATAGACCCTAGTGTCAGTATCTTTTTTCAGAATCGGAAGAATCGGAAGAAATTCCTCAACAACTCCAACTTGAATGAGATGAGATCATGTACAATTCGTATGAGTGCTTCTTCACCCTCCTGTGAAATTCTGTATTGAGGCAAACGTGGCAACTCTGCTCCCTCCTTGACACTAATAAGTACCGGTGGGATAACCATTTGACCTACATCAGTATCTGAGGTAACCCACAAAGTTTTAGGTACTGAGGCCAGTGCAATATCCTCTTTAACAAGACAGGCTCTTTCAATCACAGGATAATTATCGTTCAAAAATAAAACACACTCCTTCAGGAAAACATCGTATTGTAGCTCTGAAATGCTTGAGCATATCAAGACCCACAATATTGTCTGGTGTGTTTGGGAAAAGCAAAAACGGACATGGAGCACTAAATTTATCAACATGGAATGCAAGTGGTTGTGACAGCGGGCTAAGGGAAGGTGTTCCATCGAAACCTATAGAAGTAATAGATACGCCAGACAGGGGAGCCCCTGGAACCAATTGTTTAGACAAGGCGCTACGAGTAGCTCCTGTATCAACCAGAAACTGATCAGTAGAACCCAAAACATGTGCTGTAACATAGGGATCCGTCTGATCTACTGGAACTTCAACTGATTCCTTACCCCATCCTAGGCAATCCTATGCATAAGCAGAATCGTGAAAATCAGGCTGCACATAATTAGACATCTGGTATTGATTTTGTCTATCACAAGTGTTAAACCTGTCCTGCGCTCGTACATTAGTATCAAACCTAGCGCAATCATTCGTACTTTCCCTAGGCCCTGAATATCCTGAGCGTTTCTCATTTGTTCCCGGCCTCGTGAATTCTGTTGGGCATGCAACACTGGACAATCAGTCGCCCAATGTCCAAACTTCATACAATACGCAGATTGATTGATAGCCAAATTCGAAAGAGTGTAAGAGGAACTAAAAGATCCACGTCCGCCTCTATCATAACCTTTAGAAGACGGACTACAAGCTTGAGCCAACATAAACTTTGTTTTTAATTCCTTAGATTTCTATTCCTCGCTACCTAATTCCTGACGCTCATAATATTGGGCAATAGTTAAAACAGATGCCGGGGAAGATGTAGTCCGAGAGCATTCACTGGCTTTTAAACTGCTAGCTATCCCTGGTAACAAGTTCGTAACATATTTGTCGACAAAGAGATGTCTGCCTGTATCATCTGTCAAGGATTGACCACTAAAATCAGGAAATGCTTCCTCAAAGCGCGTAAAGAAATCAGAAACCGATTCATGTACTTTTTGTTTGCACGATGCTAGAACAGTCCAATCTATCTTTTGAGGGGGAATAATCGTTTTTACCTTAGCTAATATAGCTGCGGGGAGATATATATTACTGACATGGCTTTTGAGCGGTTTATCTCTCCTCATCCATTTGTTCTATATCCTTCCATTCCGCACCAAAAGCAGTACGAACAATACCTTTACGGTCCTCCACATATCCAGTGGTAATATTAATTCAAAAAATAAATCAATATCACACAAAGTCTTAGTCCAAGAGTTAATGGCTCCCTCAACTTCCTCATTAAAGGCGGCTGGGTTTTTTCGCATATCAGGTAATGTTGCTTTAAGTGCCATTACATCTGCCCTATTCCAGGGAGTATACACCCAATTATAGATAAAGTAACCTTTAGCATCAATAGAATATTTATCATCACCTGTACCCGCTCCTTTAGGAAGAACATACAAAGGCGCGGCTTCCCGCATAGGCTGCGCATGAACTGTCATTGTCTTACCTGTTCCGAAGATAGAAGCTTGCGCCCCTCCGGTCTGAAATTTTCCGTGCAGCTGCATCTGCAGTCTTTTTCTCCTCCTTCAAGCAAGCCACTTCAGTTCATAATTTAACCAAACGCCTGATAGCATCAGTCACCTGGGGGAGAACAAAAAGACCATCACACATGCTTTTACGAACAGCTGCTACATCATCAGGTTCTAAGTCTGTGGAATATTTCTGAAAAAATTCAATAACTTCAGAGGAAAACGTCTCAGTAAAATATATCTGCTCACTTTCCTGCCACCCTTGTATACTATCTAAAAGGTCAGAAGCAGAAGTAGTGCCACAACATACTTTACGAGCGGCTTGTCTGAGTTCGGACGCGCGATCAACGGACAGCATAGAACGGGTGCCTCGCGTCTTTTGTTCTTCCGATTCAGAATCCTCATTGTCGTCAGGCGTAGCGGACAGAACCGCATACAGAGGTGGAGGTCGATCTAGTAACAAAAAATCATCTTGCGGTTTACTAAAGACAGGATAGAGAGGTTGTCGAACAGCGTATTGGCCGGATACCTGCAATCTGTGTTCTTTCTCTTCTCTCTCTTTCAATTCTTTCACCTCTTTCTTTCTCAACTCCAATGCTTTCTAATACACATTCTTCCGTTGCTTTTTTAAATCAATGCTTGCTCACGTTTCGCTCGTTCACGCACTTCTGTCTCCCACATAGGCACACATTCAAACATATCACGTCTAGACTTCCGCTCAAACATACATTGTTCCACATACTCAATCTTTCGTATATCAAATGACCCATGCATAGGCCAAGGTAACTCAGGATCCTTGCAAGTGTATTTATGCCATAATGTGCTGTACTGTATGGGAGAAAGACCATATTTAACATACATATCTCTATTAGGCATCCTCTCTGGGTGAGCGGGTTGCGATTCTTCAAGTCTCAAACTGGTACCATTACAAAAGCAACACATCCTACGAAGTGCGCTAAAAACAGGCATGTCAAAAATAATGCAAAATATGCAGTATTATAAACAAAGTAGCACTTAAGGTACTTCTAGTATGATGTGACGTTCAAATTCAAATCAGAAATTGGAGAAAAATCTCCTCATTACCTGCCTATATCGGTTGCAACTCATATATCGAGTAAAAAGGATACAAATCTGACTAGTCATTCCAACAAATATGCAACGGTAAGTGTTCCTAGAACTACCTTACAAGGGCATCCAAAACCCATAGTATGTGCCGAAAAACCCAGCTCTTACCACTCACAGGGCGTCCAGATTCCAACTGCCAAGTTCTAAATTCAACCAAGCAGTCACTGCACAGCGAACTGACAGAAGAGATCTCAGTCGAGGACCGGCGCCACCTGGATGGTCTGATCAGAAAGAAGGGAAAAACGCCTTGGTTTGCCAAGACTCGGCTCTTCTCGGGCAATGATCGTCCGTGGCGAGATCCCAATCCTTTGTCACAACCACTCCTTCGGGCATCCGAGTCGCCGATGAGCCCCACGTGTTGGGCGACAATTTGTGGTAGCTGGCCTCAGCAAGACCCACCAGTGCAAGGGGTTCGCCCTTCTCTGCACAAAGTCCTCAGACCAATAGAAAGAAGTTGGCACAGAAAATGGAATAGAAAAGATAATATTTATTACACCTCATGAGGTAGTGCTACGGTTCAGACAGTACCCTTCGGTATTGCAAGAAGTAGCACCACCAACTAAGAAAGCATGGTCCATTTATACCCACACAGGGGCTCAAAAGAAGGCGTTACAAAGACAAGAGCAAGATTTATGTACATATATGGTAATATTGAAAGGCACAATTGATCAGTGGGAGGAGCTAACGGTTTTGGGAACTGGTAAACACATTCCTGTATGAAACTAATCACTAACAGATGTGGACCCTACTGTGCATGCGCAAAAGTGGGGATGCTAAATATAACTTGTTGCCGGGCAGATTTCAAGCGCAGTTGTCAGGAAGGTAGGACAAAGCACATGGTCGACACGCGGCAGAATGTAGCAGACAAAATGGCTACCATGAATACAAAATGGAGTCCGCTGAATGTCACGATAAGAGCTAAAAATAAGATGTCTTCCCACTCACCTTCGCCTTACTCAGAACCACCTAGCATTCAGAAAGCAACTTAAAACGTGGATATTTGACCAGTAATTCCCCACCCCTCTTCAAGCGCCTTGAGACCCTCTGGGTATGTAGCGCGCTATATAAATTTTCTGACTTGACTTGACTTGACTAGTCGCTGTTAAATTACTACACCTCGGACATCTCCACTCCCATGGATTCCTCCCAAATCCATCTGGCCTAAATTGTGCTATACTGGAAAGTTATAGATAGTGATGCACATGTAATGGACTCTGCATGTGAAATAGACTGCAGTGTGAGTAACTTGGATAACAAAACTGTTAGACGGATCTTTTGTTCCACAGGGCCAGGTCAATTTAGCAGCCCTAAACAATGCACAATGCACAATGCACCCACATTGCAAGAAAGCCATCTGGTTCTCCACAGAAATCCGAGACTCTAGACAAACCTGCAGACGCCTCGAAAAGCGATGGAGGAACTCCAAAATGACAGCAGACTTCGACTACTTCAAAGCAGCCACTACTGCCCACCACAAACTCATCAGAGACTCAAGGAAGAAAGCATTCCAGGACAGGATCTCCACTCACACACACAGCAGCAAGGAACTCTTATGCATCATCAAAGAGTTCGCCCAACCCAACAGTGAGAATACCGACATCCCACCATCCCAGGACATCTGCAACAGACTCAGCTCCTTCTTCTATCACAAAAGCAAGACCATCTATGACAACTTTGATGACAACAACCTTCATGTGAAACCCACACCTGCTGTTCCCCACACCACGCAGCAAACACTTAACAGCTGGCCTGCCCTCAGCATTGAAGACACCCTGAAGAGCATGATTCCAACCCATTCCAGGGCCCCCTTGTACACCTACCCCCACCACATTTACCATAGAGCCACAGATATCATCGTCATCAAGCTTCAACGAATCTTCAACCGATCCTTCAAGATCGCCCCTCTCTCTAAGACCGGAAACATGCAGAGATCAACCCTCTCATGAAAACACCCTTGGGGGACCCCACCGGCCTCAAGAACTTCAGACCTATTGCCTTACTCCCATATCCCATGAAAGTCATGGAAATAGCTGTCAACAGTCAACTCGCCTCCTTCATAGAAGAAAACAACATTCTCGAACCCTCCCAAACAGGCTTCAGAAAGTATCACGGTAGCAAGCAAAGTTCATAAAATCTTATAAAGTAGCAAAAACACAATAAAGAAACAGGGTGGCTAGTTAGCCCACAATTGTATTTGTATATTCATACAGTGTGTCTTATGCAATTATTTTCAAAGCATTGACATTAGAGCCACAAAATTGCTCGTTGTAATAAATATGCAGTATTATACAGTGCTCAGAAAGTAAAGAGGGAAGGAATCGGGATGAAGTGTTCAAGTGCGAATGGGGGACAGGGAAAGGTGATAGTAACATATATACATCAACATTGTTTGTTGTATACTTTTCCGTGAGGTATCACAATGTACCCAATATCATACATACCTAGATAGCGCCCATAGACAATTCTTATGGTGTCTTAAGAGTTTGTATAGTGGTGACTGTCAACGATTCGACCCCTCTAGTCAGGATAGGTAGTGGTCCTTGGGGTAAGGTCTTCTTCAGGACAAAGGGAGCACCTGAGAAAAATACAAATGTGGGTGAGTGTGGGTATAACAAAATTGTGAGTGCTTCTGATAAAAGAGATAAAAAATACCTACTAGTAAGGCGGACGGGGATTAAGCTCCGCCTCACTCGGATAGGTAGTAGGGTTTGACAAAGCTCCTAAAAAAGAGGAGAAACATTATGAGATTGGGATATAAATCTCAGATCAAGTATTAGTGTGGTACAACCAAAGTGGAGTTACTCACTTCGGTATGTGGGGTAGCAGTCCAGAATGACTGGTACACAGCATAGAATGAGTAGCGTGGTTCAGTTTAGTATATCTGCAGCCAAGGTACCGCTTACAGATCCAGGGGAACAATCCCCTTGTGCCTATAGTCACAAAAAGACAAAATGAGAGTGTGATTAGAGCAATCCAGGGAAAGTCATGGTACTTGCCCCGAAGGCATCAGGACAACCAGTATCTCATTTGAAGTGCGATTGGCTAACATAATGTTAATCACAGGCAGCGATTCGATGTTGGATGAGGAAGGGGACATTAAAATCGTGACCGTGTGCTGCCCCAAAAGGTTTGTTCCGGCAGCGGTGAAGGATCGGCCTCTCCGGTAGGCGGGATGGAGGCCCAAATTAATATTAACAGTGCGGGCCTAACTGGGTATGAGCTGGGACCCGTAATTTGCAGTGGAGCGTTTGCCTCATCAAGGTAAAGATAAGAGACTAGCCACCATAACGCTAATCAATCGATATGATCGTGACAATGCGCTAGCAGCGGTGGAGGATCGGTCTCTCCGTTTAGGCGGGATAGAGGCCCAGATTAAAATTAACAGAGTGGGCCTGACTGGCTATGTGCTAAACCCGTAAATCCAATTAGCGGTGGAGCACTTACCTCATCAAACGGCCTCAGCTCGCGAATGCAGAAGCGTAACGGGCCGGAGAGCTCTGTATATCAAGCACGAGGACGTTGCAGCGCGCATGCGCAGTTTACAAAAATAAAGCCGGGATCGGAAAGATGAGGCGCAATAAGGTAAGTTTGCTTTAAAGTTTTATTTAGCCTTTTAATTTAATTTAATAATGTGGACGGGAGGCAGGCAGCAGGTGGGAGGCGGGTGGGCGGCCAACTTCCGTTCCACCGGGGAATGGCAGAAATTTGCCCCGTTTTTCCCCCTTCTTTGCGGAAGGTGGAAAGTTCAAATTTCCGCTCATTCCGTGGGCGGAACGGAAATGTCCGCCCACCCTGGCACAGGATCCTTGAATTAAGCCTTTTAACCAGAACTCTTGAAATCTAATAGTACTGTGGATTCTTTTTGTCGTTTATTGGTCTTGTGGTAACTCTATATAAAATATACTCATTTTTGGTGTACACCCTTGTGTGGTGTCCATTTCTAGTGTTGCCATTGGGTTACTGTATGTGGTCACAAATGCTTGACTTACAACGCCTCTGAGTTAAAGCTTTGCTGCTCGTGCCAAGCTACTAAGGGGGTGAGCAGGGGTTATTTTAGGAGTGTAATTCCCTTATCCTGACTAGAGGAGAGGATCCCTGTTTGTCACAAGTTCCTACCTGTGCCAACTAGAGAACCCCAATTCTAACAATTAGTATAAGGAGGTAGAGAAGATGTCTACATGTTTTGTGCTTACTATTACTTTAGATACATCCTATGCCCTTAGACACAATTTGGCATGCATGTTATCTGACGTCGAAAAGAAGTTTGTAGATCAGACAGAAGATCGGCATAGGCAGACTTTATTTAGACCAGATCCAAAGCATAAAGTTGTTCCAAGGACCCAGGAAGAATTAGATCATAAGGCAAAGGGAAGTTCTGGTCCAATAGCTTTAGATTTTCAGCAAAAAGGGAAACTGCTTTAGACACCTGTCAAAATATTATGACAAGATATTTGTGGGTGAGAGTGATTGTGAACAAATGTTTTTGATTGAGGATGCAAAAGGTAAAGCGCTATTGGATACATTTACCATAGTGCCTAATTTGTACTTTGTGTGTGGAAAAAGTGCTTATGTGAAATTGCCTAAAAAGTGGTATGGTACATGGTATTTGGCTGTGGTATTTCCTAAAATCTTCCATGTGGATGATTTATGGCCTTGGGAGGGGAAAAGATCTCACAGAGGAAAATGTGGTGCAAGTGCAGGAGAAATTGTTGAGGATGTGTTTGGCGCTATGATACCTAGCTTGGGTGTGATTTTTAATGATTTGAAAATTAGAAAGTTGCAACTTTGGTGGATACGCTCTCTGTGAATACGGCCAAAATCGTATTACTCGTTGATGGGGAGATGGTTTCGATAAGGGCTATGGTTCTTCAAAATCGTTTTGCATAAGAAGTGTTATTAGCAAAAGCCGGAGGAGTCTGTAAATTATTGAACGTTCAACAGTGCTGTACTTATATTGCTGATAATAGTTGGGTTATAAGGAAGTACATTAGTAACATTTCGGAGATACATCAAGATTTATATGATCTGGCTGCTGAGGGACTTTGGGAACAAATTGGTAAGGGATTTGGAATGGTTGGGAGCTGGTTTGGAAGCCTGGGACAAGAGATATTGGTATACAACTTGAAACACATCATAATAGCCGTCGATTGTGTAATAGTATTATTGGGAGCAAAGTCTACAAATGGCAAAGAGCACGTCAGAATGAAAATTCTTTGAAGAAACAAGAGCAGCAGTTGGAAAAACTGCAGGACAGTCATTATCACCACCTTAAAGGGTTAGAAAGATTCAGACAGGGACAGCAAGCTACAACTTCTGTATAGGTCGGTCTTTTCTACAAGGAGAAAATGTGAGAGGGTAAAGGGTTGGTATTATGACACTATTCATAAGAGGGGGAATTGATAGAGCGCTTTTAGCACTCTAACTTGTATGGGTGTACTGTACCCATGATTTAAATGCACTCACATGTATTTTATTGTTTGCAGTGTTTCCTGATTATTGAGATGCATTTATTCAAGTTAGATTCACTTTGAAATGTAAGTGTGCACAGTTAAGTAGGCCTTTGTATGTATTTAAGAAATCTACAATTCTTGTATGAATAAGGTGCAGGATGAAATATTATTTGTGCAATGTAATTTGTGTTTGGTTAAAGTTGCGTGACTTTTAGGCCCAAACTGCAGATTGTTTTGAGTTTCGTTTCTCCTTGGTTCTCCAGAATTAAAATTAAATTAATCCTTTTGTGCTCGAAGACAGTATGGTCTCATCCTACTGCAGGTGCAGGAATTCGGGGAGGACGCCTTTGGTGTCTGGCCTATCTAAGAACCAAGGCCACTGGAAGAAAAAACTAATTAAGGCGTCTGTGGAAACTTACTGAAAGATGGTGCAAATGGAAAATTTTACCATGTGACGTATTATGGGTTGAACATTGTCTTTTTGTATTATGCATAGGGACAAATTAGGGAGACTTATGCTTATTTTTCAGAGGAGAAGGAGCATCTAAGAGCGAGGTCCATAGCTTTAAGCTATCAGACCCATTTGACGGGAGTACTTCTTAGGAAGTCAACACGTGCTGCCACCTTTGGGATAGTGTATTGGGAAATAGGTAGGATTTTCATTTAGACCAGAGTAGGGAAAGATACGTTTTGTTGTCCCTCAAATGAAGAGAGAATTGGACTCAGCGGCTATCCTTTGTTGAATTTTAATTTTGGAGTTCATCATATTATGCCTTTTTTGCCGAATGAAATATATTCGTAGACTCAGCTCTGTATTGATTTTTATGTGCCTATATACTCTGATACTGAGGTGTGTTTATATTCAATTATTTTTGGCCTTATAATACATTTAAAAAATGTAATTCGAAGTCTTTGAACCTTTCCGCATGGCTAAATTGAAAGTATAATCTGATTTACTCCCATCAAACACTTTTAGCAGGCTATAAAAGACCAACTGCCTTGAATTTAGTAGGGAAGGCAAGGAGTAAAATTGGTGTAATCAGGATTGACCAGCCATCATTGAACTACAGCGGTCGTAGTTTAAACCAAGGATGTTCGATGGTAACCCTCAGAGGCTTATTGACCGACATCCAAATCAGGCTCTTATTGTGTTTGTACTGTTTGGACTTTAAGAAAAGTAATTAGTGCATATTTATAACATATAGAATGATAAAAATACACTACAAAGACTGATGCGGACTGATTGTGTATTTTTGTGTAAATTAAGCCATTGCTGACATATGATATTGCAAGTGTGTTGGTGTCAGGGCCGAACTTTGCTACCGGGCGTTTTGGCATGCTGCCGAGCTGGGGGCTGATTTAGTTGATGGGCACCTGCGTGTTCTGTTAATTTCGAAGCACACGCAGGTCTCCATCAACGAAATTAGGCCCCACCAGAGTGACATCAGCCCCCAGTTCGGCATCATGCCAAAACACCCGGTAGCCTGTCTGGCCCTGGTTGCTGTCGTCTTACTGGAAGTAAAGCTGAATTGATTTTAATCGACGGTAAACCTGATATCTTTCAACACTGAGCATTTTAGTATAAGAGTTGATAGATGTGGTTAGTTACATAGAAAGGGAAGCATATTGCTCCAGTAGTAGTAAAAATGATGCTTACATTAGAATCGTGCCCTTGTCAAGTTTGAAAGGACCTTTACCAGCCTCAAATTTTAGTGAATCGTGTCTCATGAATAGAGCCATAAACTCCCACTGGAACTGTTTTTTGCATCATTAAAACACAGCACTAATCGAATTCTATAGTACCGAGAAAAGAATCATTATTGATACTTTTGAACACTGTGGTATTCTTCTATGGTGTAATGGGGGACATTAAAAATATCTCACGACAGTATTGCATGACAATATTGTCCTGCAACGTTTTATATTACAGCCAATAACATCCCAAAATGGCCACCGATCAAGCAAATTGTAAAAAACACTAAATTAAAATCTCTAACTTATATCAAAGTGCCTTTTTTCATTGAAAAGACATTCCAGATAAGCCAGCCAAGCAATCCTCCACACACGCAAGCTACTTTTCACAAATATTTTAATTAGAATGTTTGTCATTGGAAGAGAAAAACCTCCTCCTACTATTGGCAAAAACACTTAAGGAGGTTCCAACAAAGCTTTAGAAGTACTTAAATTTGAATCTACAGACTCATTCATGAAAGGCAAACAGCATTGTACTAATACTGCAGGCAATTGTATATGATGATTAATATTTTGCTCATACAGAAAAAAGACTTCAAAGTTGAAGCGTTTTTGTAAAAAGCATTTCAATATGCCCTTTATGTAGCAGCTAATAATTACTTTTTCCATTCAAGAAGCACTTAATATCGCAGTGCTACTCTGAAATTATACATCACCTCTATTAAGTCAGCACCTTTGTGCATTATGCCTAGTGACGTTTTATATTTTTAACCTTTATTGCATCGAAGCTCTTAACATTTCGCTAATACAGAGAAGACTTGGATATCTAGGTGCCTTACAAATCATGCGTTCGTTACATTTAACAAATTTGTATCCACTAAATTTTTTTTATTTACTGTAACAATTTGCCATTTACATTGGGAAAAGTCATATCACAATAGCTCGATAAGACATTAGTATACCGGATGAATAATGTTCTTATTACATGCTATGTCTGATTTCCCTCAAGTCCACCCCTCCCATCCATTCCTCTCGATCATCCGATTTTGTTGCTTCTCGGTCATACTAAGTCTATCAACTGGTCTTCACAACATTCCTTGATATTCGTTCCAAGACCCCCAAATCTTAGTCCATTTTTGCAGGCAGCCCCTACTCTCATAGACTGCTCTCTCAGCAAGCATGCACCATGTCCATAGCTGCCTTCCACTCACTTAAAGTCAGGGTCATCATGCAATGTTAGGTTTGGCAACCATGAATCCCAATGTCACCCACAAACGCTTACTTCTTGTGAGGTCCGAATCTCCCCATACATTTAGAAGGCACAATCTATGTGATTTGGTTTCCTCTACCATATATACTTCTCTCATCCTAGTCAATATTGCTACACAATTCTCCTGAAGGGCTGGGCCATCACATAGTATGTGCAAGAAAGTACCCTCTGGCCCACATTCTTTGGAGCACAGTGGCAAGGCCGTTCTTCCCATTTTCCCCAAAGTGGTACATGCGTAGTAGCTTCTATGTATGGTCTGAAGCTGCACCATTCTAAAGCACAGGAGTATGGCCACCTTCCTTGGAGAGGTTGTAGCATCCAGCCATTCCTCATCTTCAAGAGTCCCCAGGTCTTCCTCCCATCCAGTCCTAAGAATTTAGAGAGGACCTGGGACATTGTTTATAAGTTTGCAGTACACTAGGGAGAATGCTTTTTTATCTAAGTATTCATCTAGCATTCTGTCCTCCACTGGAGAACCTTTGGGGTAGCACCGTCCCCTTATGCATCGCTGCTTTCGAAGCATGGGTAATCTGGAGATATCGAAAGGTCTCTGACCGCGGCATCTGGTAGTTCCTCTGCAGGGCCAGAATAGATTTGGGGCCAGATGCATGATCAACAAATTTGCGGCTTGCAAATTGTGTCTTTTGCAACTCACAATTTGTGAGGCTATGTACAACAGTGCGGAACACACTGTTTACGATTCCCAATTGGGTCGCAAATTGCGAGGCTTATTAATAATAATAAACCTGCTGGGCTGGTTTCATTTTTTAAGGGCAGGTAGTGGTCCCTGGGACCGCCACCTGCCCTTAAAAAATATTTTCAGAGACAGTCACAAAATGGAAAGGGTCCTCTGAGGACCCCTTCCAAATTGTGACTACATTACCACCCTCTTGAAGAGGGGTCTAATTTGCAAGTGTTTTGAGACCGCAATTGCGGTCACAAAACAGTCATAAATTGGATTGCGGACGCTATTAGCAAGGGAATCGCAACTCGTAATTCCTAAATAGCAAGTGTCAAATAAATTGTGACTCGCTATTTAGGAATTGTGCCTGGCACAGGGCTATTTTGCATGCGCAAACGGGTCGCAAACCCATTTGCTCATGCAATTTAGGGTCAGACATCTGGCCCTTGACGTCTTCTCCCTCCCAGAGGTCACCCACCTTGGAGATCCCAATCATAAACCACCTATACCTGAGGCTGATCTGGTGTTGCCTGTGAAACTTCACACAGTATTATCTCAGGGCCTTCCAAGAGACCCTAGAGATATTCAAATTGTTTCCACAGCCTGCTGGGCCTGGTGGAAATTGGTTGGAATCCCAACCCCGAATACACTATATTCCTCTAATTTCGGTTTTGAATAATGCATGGATCCCCATCATGAGTGAAAAAATGCTGCAGCACACTCCAACCAAATTTACAATCAGCAAAATCGGCGACCTATTCCCAGACAGCCATGTATTTGACAGGGACGAGGATGATAGATTTAGTGGTGCTACATTTATGGACAAATTCATCCTTCGACAGGTGCGAATCATGCTTAGGGCTACATTTACAGAATTTCCATTGGCACCAGCCGACTTCGGCCCATTAACCGCTGCAATTTCTTCCCCGGGTAGTGCCCGACTAGTTTGGATAATGTGTAGTTCATGCATGACACTAGTTCCTGGAAAGGACACCAAGATCAGGGAGGCTTGGGAAAGGGATTCGGGGCATCCTATTCCGGACCCTCACTGGGACTTTAGCTGTGCACAAATTAAAGAAGTTTCCTTAAACTGCTGACACCGGTTATTAGACTTTAAAATGTTATGGAAGGTCCACTTGTCCCCTAAAAACACCCACCCTCAACGCTAGCAAGCCACACATGTTTAAAGTGTGGTGCACCACACACACAGACTTTGCACACTTAATTTGGAACTGCGCGAAGATTGGGGCATATTGGCGTCCGATTTGCATTGAAATAGCTAGGATGATTGATGGGGATGTGGCTCTCTCACCGGAGTCTGCATTATTGGGCTGTGTACTAAGCTTCCCTAAGCCTGTTCGTAAATTTACTGCAATGGCCTACTGATTGCCCTTAAATGGGGTTTCTAGTCCCCTCCCAAGACCAAGGTCTGGCTCCGGAGTTTACCCTACTGTAACATGAATACTGATCTGTACGCGGACACCACACCTGCAGCATCACATCCAAAGGATATTTGGGGCCCCTTCAAAGCCTATTTAGTGGACATGAACACCACCTCCACTTCACAACCCCCGGACGGGCAGGTCCCCACAGGAATGGGGTGACACACTAGAGGGCGGGCATACACCTCTCAGATGCACCCATTGTTATGTAGATTTCATCTTGGGTGGGGAACTCGACCTTCTCATATTTCAGATGATTGCTGTGGGGTTGGAAAGCATTGTCTGGGTGTCTGGTTTTATAGATAGGCAGTTACCGATGCAAAGCCGGTTGGAGGGTGGGACAATCTCGGTAAATGTATTCAATGTTCATTGTATGATTCAATGTGGAGTTACCTACTGCGGTGTGGCAGTGTACTATATATGTGAATGCTGTAACTTTTTGTATTATGGAAAAATAAAGTTTAAAACAAATATATATATTGTCCCACCTATCAAAGCCTATGTGTCGCGCCACCATCAGAACCAGCTTCTTGGAGTCCCACAGTGGGGTCATTAGAGTGATTTTGTCTTGCCAACCCAATGCCTTTGTTCCCTCCTGCCAAATCTGGAGTGTGGTTGAGGTCGAGGTGTGAAAGGCATTCATCGATTTCCCCCCATAGAGTGCTCTAAGAGGGCCTCCTGGTTGCATATTTTGACGATCCATTACATATGCCGGATCTTCCAGGGGTCTATATACCCAGTGATTAATTACAATGTGCTTGGCCACCCATTAGTAACTGCGAAGGGAGGGGAGTGCAATCCTATCATTGTACCATCCTCTGATTAATTTTGTTAGGGAAATTTGTGGTGCACCTCCCTCCCATAATAGGTGTCCTACTGCAGCGTCTATGGGCTTGAAGTAGGATGGGTCACCATGTAGGGTGTGTTGTGAAGTACATACAAAAATCTAAGCAGTGCCATCATTTTGAACAGCACTGCTCTGTCCAAAAAGGGACAGCGATAGTGAACGCCCATGCCGGATGTTGTTTTTTCAGGATCTTGTGGGGGCGTCAGATTATGTTTGTAGAAACTTGTGGGATCCCTAGTGATATATATCCCCAAGTACCAGAGCCTGTTTGTGTCTATACGGATTTTATACTGCTTAGGAAATCTGGCTAGGTCTCCTGCTAGAACTTACATCACTGATTTCTCCCAGTTGATGGTGTAGCCCAAATACTTGCGGAACAGGTCAAATATGTGCAGCATTCTGTGGATAGTGACCGTGGGATTTGCCACATAAATTAGAATGTTGTCGGCGTAGATGGAGATTTTATCTTCCCACTCTCATGTCCATTGCAATACCCAGATCATGGGATCTTCTCGGATCCATACTGCCAGGGGCTCCAACACGAACGCAAACAGTAGGGGGGATAAAGCACATCCCTGTCTCATCCATCTCTGTAGCATGAAGGTCCTGGGCACATTCCTGTTTACTGAGACCTGTGTCAAGGGCCTCAAGTATAGAAGCTTAATCTATTTTAGGAACTGAGGTCCAAGACCCATGCCTAGATGCATCAACCTTTTTAGGAAGTGCAAACGGTGCGAATTGCAAAAATCGGCCGTTTGCACTTCCTAAATTGGTTTTTGGGATGCATCAAGCATTTTTGGAAAATCGCTATTTGTAGCGAATTCCAAAAATGCGATTGCTTTTAAGGAATCGCAAATTTGCGATTCCTTAAAAGCAATGCATCATTGACAAAACATTTGCGATTTTCAAAATTGCATTTGCAAATTACCAAGAAGTTGAACTTCGTGGTAATTTGCAAAATTGTTTAAAAATGCACTAAAATGCATTTTTTAAACTGTTAAGTTACAGACACACATGTCCTTAGGACATGTGTGTATGTAACTTACATGTAAAAGTGCATTTCATGGGTGCAGGGGGGGTCCTTTGGACCCCCCTCTCCACCCTTGAAAAGCTTTGTTGAATTCCGATTTGAAATTGCGAATTCGCAATTCCTATTCATTCCTATGGGCATTTCAGCCCATAGGAATGAATGAGAATTGCGAATTCGCTATTTGAAACTCGCAATTTTATTGCGATTCGGTAAAAATTGCAATTTTTACCGATTCTCAATAAAATAGCGAAATTAATGATGCATTGCCATTTGCGATTCCTTATTTTTCGCAAATAAGGAATTGCAAATGACGACGTTGATGCATCTAGCTCCTAGTCTCTCCAATGCCGCATACAGAAATGGCCACACCACCTCATCAAACGCCATGTGACCATCTAGCGACACCACCAACGCCTCCTCTCTGATTGTTGCTGCTCTGACTATAACTCCTTGTAACCCCCTGAGATTAAGTGCTGTGTTTTACCCCCGCATAAAGCCCGACTGGTCAGGGTGGACTAGGGATTGGATTACTGGAGTCAAATGAGTTACAAGTAATTTGACAAGGATTCTTGCATCTGCATTTAAAAGGGAGATAGGCCTATAGGAACCGCATTCACTGGGGGGTACCTTTCTTCTGGAGCACCACAATATTTGTTATATTTGGTCTCTTGAGAGCCTTCCTTTTTCACAACTTTCCTCAAACATGTTTCAGAAAATGTGCTATTTTAGAAGTGGTTAATTTGTACAGATAAATTGGTGGTCCATTAGAGCCATCAGCCTTGCTAGATCTTAGGTACCTGATCACCCGAGTGATCTCAGCCTCCGTCACCTCCTGCTCCAGGAGGTCTCTGTCTCCTGGATCAAGGCAGGACATCTGGAGAGTGGCCAATAACTCTCTTGACTCTGCAATTGAAGTGGCAGATGCCGTAGTGTAGAGATGCTCATAGTAAACAGCTATTTGTCCTCCTCCTCAAACTATGATGTTGCCTCTCCCATTAACCTCATGTACCCATCTTAAGGCTGCTGTATTTTATCTAGCCACGCCAGAAGCTTGCCAGCTCTATCCCCCACTTGGTAAATGGCATGCTGTACCACCCGAAATCTATCCTTCACTGTCTCCTTAGCCACTGCCCTAAACTCGAGCCCTTTTGAGTGCCAGACATTGTCTTGCTTCGGCATCTTTGTCATTGACCAGAAGGGTCTCCAGTTCGTGGAGATCTCATTCCAATGTATCCAAAAGTGAGCGCTTGCATTTTTTTTCCCCAGCCATCACCAAGATTCCCTGTCCTCTAACTACTGTTTTATACACCTCTTAGAAAATACACACTGAATCTACAGTGCCTTTATTTTTGGCAATATACTGAGTTGTTGCTCGCTAAATAATGACCTACTAAAGGGGATTTGAACATACCAGGGGCTTATCCTGCCCACATGTGACAGGCGTAGCTCGTCTAATTTACAAAAACACAGACAGGGGTGTGAGCAGAGATTCTGCGGGCCAGTTGATTGACATCTCAGAAGCAGGGCATCAGATGTGCCAGAGTGAATAGATGATCTATACATGACAGACTGCCATGTACTCCTGAGAGATATATATACAGTGTCGGAATGGGGTAAAGGCTCTACAAATGTCCTATAGGCCCATTGCTGATAAGAAATCATTTAGTGTGGTGCCTGCTTGGTCCTGTTGTCGTGGGGGCCATCAGTCATGCATCGGAGACAGAGCTGCATTACAGTCCCCCAATCACCACTCTACCCTCCTGGTGATTCAGGATCAATGCTCCTAGTTCAGAAAACACCAGGGATTGTTGCCTGGGGGGTGGATATAGGTTGAGATTATATTAAGGGTTGTCCTTCCCAGCCTTTCAAGACCGCCATTAGACATCCCTGTGGGTCACGCATAATCTTTAGTTCTGTAAAGGGGAAGGAATGGCGCATCAAAATACAAACTCATCTAGAGTTCCTAGTGTAGCTCGAGTGTGCAACCAATTTGTATCCCCACTTATTAAGTGCTCCATATTGTGTTCCTTGGATATGTGTTTCCTGCAAGAGGACCACATCCTGTGCATGCTGCTTCAGGTGTTGTAGGACTTGAACTTTGTATTTCTATTCAGGGATGGTGTGATGTATGTCATTGTGAGTCTCTCTGAAGGCGAGAGCCCTTCTTAATCAATCCATGATGTCCCCCTAGGCTCTGGGCCAGAATGTTGGATTGGTGAGGGCCTAGAAAGACAGGCAGCCGGAAAAGGCCAAGAATCTTCTTTTATTCTGTTTGTAAATCCTAATTAAGGCCTTCTGGCAGGAGCAGCACAGTGGGTGACAAATAATAGTTTGAAAAGCTATCCTGTGGGATTGTCAGTGGTTAGACTATTTGCAAGCAAACCGTTCGATTTTCAGCAGTATGTCTAAAAACCTGACACTGGAGTAGCTTTCTTAGCCTATTACTGCCAATGTGCGTGAATTCCAAAAAGTACTAAATTTACATCAATTTAAGGAATACTTCTATTAATACAGATGTGCTACTTTTTTGGTAAACCGGAAATTTGGGGCATATTTACAAAGAATTGCTGCAACGCACCGTAGCAAGTATTTTTGCAGCACTGTGTTGTGTAGCCTGAAGACAGCAGAACTGTGTCATATCTTGAAAGAAATGGTGCATTTCTGTTCTCCCCATGCACTAGAGTATGCTGGGCTGCCTAGTGCCAAAGTGGAAGGGTGTCTTTGTTGTGTTCAGAATACTTTTTGTCAGTAAGGGGTACCTTCTCAAGATAATCTTTGCGCAGGAAGAGGTACAAAACACTACCCCTTGTGTTTGTACTGCAGAATGTGACACACATGCAAAGAGCAAATAAAGAGGATAAATACAAATGTTTCTCCTCATTACATAAACCTCAGTCACTATTTTGGCGCACACTCAAGTTTGTAACTCTTTCTAAAGATGGGTTTACATTGAAATCCATCGGTGGATGCACAGAAACACCCATGCACCCCATATGGAAAGCCTACCTTACAAAAATTAGCACTGTGTTTTGTATCTTTTTCTTTTACAAAGCAACACAAATAGACATTTGCGTGGCTCTGTAAATTCCAAAAAGGATTTTTCATCCAGTCTGCACCAAGAGGGGTGTGGTCTGGCCATGAGCAGAGATAGTCACTTGATTCTGGAGCTCCTCTAAGATATGGGCCCCAGGAGCATGCACTTGCAGCACAGCGGGGGCTTGATAGCCTATCCCCCACCACACTCACAGCACCTAACACCCAGTCCCGGCCTTCTGGCAGTTACCGTTGCACCCAGAGTTGAGCTGACTCACCCTGCTCTTGCTCATTCCAGCACAGGGCTGCTCTACCTACAGGTCGGAGAGAAACCACTGCCCACAGCAATGCGGTCTTGCTGCTGTGAGTCGCCTTCCTTGATAAGACTTCATGCCTGCTGCATCAAGAGTATGTCCCACTCCTGGAGGGGTCATATACCTGCATCCGGCACCCCCTCCTCATTTGCTAGCCCTGGCATGCATCAGAAGAGCCCGAACGTGCCCAGATTGAACCATATCACGCCAACCTGCAGAACTGCGAGGCCCATGTCCTACACCACTGCGGACTGTAGCATTTGTGACCTGGTGGGGGCCTGGTAATCTGCCCATCCACACTCACTACACTAGATAACCAATGTTGCTGTTCATGCTGCAGCTCACATCAGAGTGGGTCCAATGGGCCTAGAGACAGAAGAAGAGCCTCGGACCACAGCACTGCGGCTTTTCCTACGTGAGCCGCCCGAGCAAGACAACAACCATGCCAGCTGCTGTTTGAGCCCATCTGGCCCCCGGAAGTGGCCGGCTCTCCATGACTGGCTGCCCCTACATGCAACGTCAAAGGCCCGCTGGGCCTAGAGACGGCTGTGCAGCTCCAGTGTGTAGCATTGCTACAAACCTGACCTGCACCACCTACATGGGGCGCTCTTGCTTTGACATCCTCCAGCACCTGCTGCAGCCTCTGTTACCCTGACTGTTAAGAGCAGCCTTCTGGCCTCCGTCCCCTTAAACCCCTGCTGCTCCTTGGTGCTTCTACTATCCCCCCTCCATCCTGATTGCAAGGAGGGCAATGCATCAGACCTCGGGCATCTAGAACACTCATTCTTTCAACGCCTCCACACAGCTTAATTCCCTGCTGGAGAGGAGAGTCTTTCTGTGCCAGCCCCCAGGACTGCAGTCACGGACGATTGATGGTTTGCAGACCCGCCACCACATGGCACACCAACAGCCCCCAAAAGGGTGGGGTCACTTACAGAACAACAGCCTGACAAAACAAGTCCAGACCATTCAGTCCAGAGCTCCTGCACGACCTTCAGCCTCCACTACCTCACCTGTATGCACAGTGGGAGACACAGACCTGGCCCTCTTGGCTGCTCCTAGACCCACTGATTATCAACAGAGCTTTGTTGACCGATCATAGCCTTGTCTGGTTCGGACATGGGGCCTACTGGCTGTAGTTCACTTGACCAAATGCCCCCCTTGGAGCCACAGTGCCCTCTCTGGACCTCCCTCTGGGGTAGTCCCGACATCCTGGTTGCCCAGGATCCGTGCGTACTCAGAACGCCTCAATCAGCAGGCCATCCAGTAGTGCTATCCCCTCATCCCACCGACAAGACTTCCACTTGTTAGACAGTGTGATCCGACTCATGTCGCCGTCTGACACCCGGTGAAAGTTGACACAGAACAGCCACCACCGCCTAACCCTCAGCCTCTCACCTCAGTTAGACCTGCCACAGGGGCATACCAGGTGGCTCACAGTGGCCACGGACGTATGTCACCTGGCAAGACTATGGTAAAACCTGTGCAGCAACTCCTCTTCAGTGAAGCTATCAACCAGCCCGCACCAGGCCAACTCGAAGGGGGCAACACCTCCTGAGTCTGGCCAGCCCCATCCCCCAGCCTGCACCACTCAGAACACCACCATGGAGCGTATCCTGCAGGAAATCTCAGCAGTGGGACGTCGACTAGAAGGCATGGACATGAATATATACGCCTTGGTGGCAGAGACCAAATCGATCCGGCTGGACATCGTGGGATATCTGACCCGCATGATGTATTAAGGACACCTAAATACCCTGCTGGAGAGAGATCAGGAACACCTATTTTCTCGTAGCAATCTTATTGACCTGGAGGATCACAGCATGCAGGATAATGTCTGGTTTTTTTGGCTTCCCAGACACAGCGGAGGGCCCTGACGCTATGTTCTTCCTTAGGGACACCCTACCCAAACTCACAGGACTCATCTTTGATCCTCCGCTGGAGCTGCATTAGGCTCATTGAATTGGCCACCTGCATCAGGACTCTTTGAAACGCCTACGCCCCTCATCGCCTGCTTCCTGCGACATGACCAAGCCCCACAATTACTATCTGTGGCCCACTCAAACAGTCTGTTTTCAAATGAGGGCCATGAAATACTCATAGCAACAGACTTCTCCAGGGAAACCAATGACCTCTGCAAGGCTTTTCTTTCTCTCTGGCCTGACTTCGTCAACTAGACATTAAAAAGGGACTCTTCAAACCAGCTTGATTCCGGATCACCAAGGATGGCCCCTTGAAAGAAGTCTTCAACCCCGAAGACCTGTGCCTTTTCCTGAATAGACTCTCCACGCAGGGCATGGATACTACTCCTTCTCTGCCTAGACACTTCCTCACTTACCACTTCTGGCCGACGCTGGCGAAATGACACTGGGTCCGGCCATCGGGGCAGAGATGCTTCTAAGCTGGAGCGATCCTATGGGGACAGAGTGCAGGTTCTTCAAGCAGTGGCAGTCCTCACCCAGGTAGATGATAAAGACAAATCACAATCTCCCCTGAAACCCGCCACCACAGCAGAGTGACTGGGCCATTTCACCTGGCCCTATGTCTCCGGGCTCCTGCGGCAGCATGGCACTGGGGAGCCGCTTGCTTCTCCTTCCCCCAGCCCCTTAGCTATATGTCTCCTCCCCACCGTAGAAGATGCCCAGGAATACCCTCTCTTACGCTCCCCCTCTATGGACTCTGTGGACACCCTATCTCCCCAGCCATCCATGCTCACCTCTGTTTGCTCATCAACTGTACTGCCCTGCTTCCACAAAGTGGCCCTCTCGCAGTGCTGTCTTGGCAAGCCTAGACCCACGGTACACAGATCAGTGTTCCTTGTGCTGCGCTTCCCAGCAGCAGCATTTTCCTCCATACCCTCCTTTCCACGCTCTAACTACTCACGTATTAGGCATCGACAACCACCCTTCCACTCCGACTAGTGTCCTAGGGTACCCTTGGTCGGTGACCGGTACACTCCTTGCCTTTCTCCCTCCTTTCCCCATCTCCCCACACCACCCACCTTTGTGACATTTCATCCTTTAGGCCCCAACTCTTCCACCGCTGCCATCCACTGCTCCTGCCTGCTCTTGCCCTCACACCATCCTTCTACCTGGGTCTGCTCACCTTCCTGCTCTTTCCTTCTCACCTTAGACCTAACACTGTTTGTGCTGCCTCACTGCATACCTTACTCTCCGTGCATCTGAATGCACCCCAGCACTGCCACATCTCTTCTACATACCTTGATACCTAATCCCCCATCTAAGCTATGAGACCCCAGACTGCCTGTGCCCGACCCTACTATGTGCGCCTCTCACAAACGTTGCATCCTCTCTTGGAATGTCTATGGCCTCATGCACTAAATGAAATGGAACAAGATACTGTCTTATCTTACGATGAAAAGGGCAAATGTGGTTCTGTTACAAGAGACCCATCTGGATTCCCTGGATTCTGATAAGCTGCACCGAAACTGAGTGGGCAGGGTGATACATAGTAGTGTAGCAGCAGCACTGTCCACTGACGGAGGGACACCTCACAAGTGTGGAGTTGCAATACTTACCCAAAAATCGCTGCACGTCACTGAAATAAAAACACGGTCAGATCTAGATGGCAAGTAGGCAGTTGCCAAACTGCGTTTAGGGGACAGTTCCTTTTGTGTGGGATCAATATTAACCCTGGGCCTAGTTCACTACACAAAGCTATGCAAAGATGTTATTGCACTACACAAGCTATGCGTAGCTTCACTATTGTGCGTAGTTACTTGTCGCACCCATTTGCGATGTGTTATTCTTGTTCGGGAGCGCGTTGAGCGTGTTCGGGCGCTGTTTGCATGCTCGGGGAATAGTGTCTCGTGAACTTACCCATGCGGTCGCCTATGGGCGCGGCCATCTTGTTTTTCAATTGTCTCACCCTCTTGCGATGCTTTATTTCCTGTTCCGGGTCACATATAGTGTGTTCTCGATGCGCATTTCATTTGCGGGAATGCGATTTACTTGTTTGCGATGATTAGTGCGTGCTCGGGGGGAAATATTGCGCAAACTTACTGACGCGGTCGCGATGGGCGCAGCCATCTTGTTTTTTACTCTATGCTATGGTTCTAGGGCTCGTTTTCTATCCTCTTGCAATCCTTGCAATCCTTAGTTTTTTTACACTGTTTTTCTGACTTTTTTTTATTTATCATCGATCTCTCTCTGTCCCTAAGTTTATATTTTGCATTTTATTTCTACTTTTACTGTGTTTTTTTACTTTTTTACTGTTTTATATTACTTCTTTCTTTAAGCTCCTACTTCTTCCCCCTAACTTTATTTTTTCTTTCTAACTTTTCGTTTCCGACTCCTTTTATACCCCATATCCATGGCGAAGGGTAGCAGCAGCACTAGCGGCGGCTCCAAGGGCAAGCCGCCTGCGCCCAAGAGCCACCTGCCTTGTGGCAGAATGTGCCCTGGAGGGGTGCAGGCCCGGCTGCTTTTTGGCGACTGGGAGATGGCCGCCCTTGTTTTTTTTATCCAGCGCCACCTCCCCTTGACCTTGGCAGCAGGCGGCAGGCCAGGCTCTGGGTACCCTACCCAGGAGCATCACCGTCGGTGGATGAAGGTGCGCCGGGCAGTGTTTCGCTGCTCAGGGGTCCGGCGCACCCATAACCAGCTGGCCCGCCGGTAGACAGACATTTTGGACCGGGAGCAGGAGCTGTTGGACCTGCTAGGTGTCGAGGATGTGGGGCATGGTGAGTAGCTAATATATAGGAGTATAAGTATTGTGTATAATTTTTTGACGAATAACAAGATTACTGCTCTTATATTGCAGTTAAATTACGTTTCAAAATCTTCTGTGATTGCAGGACACAGGTGCTCGGGGCTACTCTTACTTGTTTCAACTTTGTTCTAGCTTGGGCTGCCTAATGTAAGAGTTTACTTTACAGAACTGAAGTTAGGTAATTCTATTGCTAGAGAGACTCTAGTCCTTCCATTGTCCTCCTGTGAAATAGTGGTGGATGGATACTAGGTTTAGATAGTATTAGTTCATAATTTTTTTACGGTCTACGTGACACCTCTGATCCAGCGCCCCTAAGGAAATTCTGTCTCAAACTACACCACTCAATACCTCAAAACTCACCATTATATATAAATACTCACAAGGCCCATATGAAACTGAGACGGATATTAGGCAACTGAATCATGTGGCCTAATTAACCAAACTATCTAAAATGTATATACACTTTATATACAACTGCAGTATAACATTTTTAACCATGGTAAAATATCAGAAACATTTGATTAAGCCACCCAGGTCGATAGATTAACTGATTGTAACGACTAAATAAATCAAGACCAACTTGACATTTTAAGTCTTTTTATTTTGAAAGTAAAAGCATTTTAAGAAGAAATCTTTTTATTTGCATTAACTCTCATCAGTTTATTAATAAAGGCACACTGATCATGGCAATTCAAAATAAATCTGAAGCATGAATATTTAGTAAACGTTTTCAATTCTTAAATCTATTTCCCTAACTGACAGCTTAAAGGGGAAAAGGCAAGTTAAAGCCCTATTAATGCTTACATGAAGAATAGTCCATCAGCATGTCATCGTCTCATGGGAATCAGGAAGTGCGGGGGGGGCTCCTAAGAAGAGGTCAGTTTTTCTAGCTAGCTTTGTATCTAACGAACACCAGAAATTCAGCTTCAGGATTGGCTAAGCCCATCTATGTGTCACTTGTTCGTGACCAAAGTCCGGGGCACATCATAAGCCCCTATTGTTTATGAAAATAAACGTCCCAGCTTCCTCCAGATCGCAACATTAACCGGGAAACAAACTCTTGACATCCTGAACTTGGCAAGCAAAGCAGGCTTAGTGTCCTTTGTGCACTTGAAGAAACGTGAAGACTCGACGTCAAATGTCCTGCACATCAATCTTTTATTCTTTCAGCAGGAAACATTCTTTTAGCCCAAGAGCATGAATTTCACTTATGTCAAGTCAGAACACGACCTCAGCAGCTCTGCCAGCTAGGCCTCTTTTTAATAAAGGCCCATTTGATTAACTAATGTTTAAAGAAACACAAGACAGCAATTAATTAGGGAATTGAGACGCATTCTGTTTCCCCCCCCACCATAACTGAAATGATCCCATTAGTATAAGTTATCTAGCAAGAAGCACACGTATGCAGTGAGAATATATCTACCATTCTTCATTAAGGCCAGCAGGATTTTCCACGAACCTGTGCAAAAATATAAAAAGAAACACAACATAGACAGAAGCACGTGTAAAATAAGCACATGCCATTAATTAATCAGCCGCATTAATGTTGACAAGGACAAAGGACATAAGACAAGGTTAATAGATTATTAAAAGACAAACTTGCAGATGCAACATAAAGCAAATAATATTAGTCCTGTGTGACTTTTACTCACTTTTAATCTAGATTGAATTAGTGAAAACCATGCACAAACATACTAATATTATTATTATTATGGAAATATGACTTCACGAGTCAGAATAAAATTATTCCTGAAACTCGCTCCATCACCTCCTCTGTCACTAAGTGCTGCTTACCCCAGTCCTCTGTAGAATCTTTTGTAGTTTGTTTAGTGAGTGGTATGCTTAGCAGTGTCAGTCAGAAGCAGAACAACATCAGACGCAACAAACTAAAAATTTGGTGTGTGCACAAATTTATGCATGTGTCCTCCATCTCATCTATGCATTTTTGAAGGCAAAAATGAAATGGAAATGCAGACTTACTGAACAATTGGCCCGTCTGGAAAAGGTGGTCTAGGTCAGGTGGTACTTAGGCTTCGCTAGTATTCTGGAACATGAATAATTATGGAACATTGGATTAGTGTTCATAAATAAGTAGACGGTCCGTGAATCCTACAAGCCAGCAGTCGATCTGATTAGATAGGTGAATTTTATTGCAATTGTTGTTTCCTAAAATGTTTTTTGAACTTTTTTTTAAGGATTTATTTGTTTCACAGCACTCACGAATGTTTGTCTCTTTCTTTATTATATCTTACATGATCAGCACCACCCAGTTGCAGGAAGACGTGGTCCGAGTCGGCGGGAAAAGCACCAGAGGACTGCTCCTCTACCAAGGGCCCTGCTGCTGGCCCCAGTAAGTCCTCCAGTGGTTAATATTAACAATTATATTTCCATAACTTTTACTGCACCTTATTATTTCAAAACTACTAATTATGGTTCCACTTCCTAATTCTATTTTTTTAAAAAGCTTCTTTGACCTTGACTATCTGTTTCCACATTCCGGTTATCCCTGCCTCTAAGTTCCTTCTAACTGCCTCTGCTACTACTATTAGTATGTCTGTAGCTAAGTTTGCCCAGTGGCCACTCTTTATTTAAGGTTTTCTTTTGACTACAACTCAGATTGACCAATAGCTCTAGCCACTGGGACCTCTCCTTTGGGTTGTCCTTTTTAATCTTGAAGCTTTGACAATTCCCAACAACAAAATGACCAACCAGATATTTGACTAGTTTTTTTTTAATAGGATAGTACATACTACTACTGTTTTGGGGATTCTGCACAGCCACATACAGAACTATGCACAAGAAAATAGGATGTTGGTGATGGGAGGTTGGACCCTACTCACACCTCAGTCAGAACCCACAATCCCCTGACCGAGTAGCTATAGTGTCTCATTAGGTTCCAAATCCCCACACGAAGATACCCAATGATTACACAACCCAGAACATAATACTCTTTTGCTACTCACTCATGCAAGTCCACCCCACCACACCAAATACCACAGAGTTTATGTGTAAGTTCAAAATGTTTATTTATTTTCAAATACCAAGCTCTGTACTTTGTTTTATGAAATTACTAAAGCCAGCTCCAACAGCAGCAAAATGCATCAGATTAAAACAGTAAACATTTGTTACAAGTGCATGATAGAAGACAAAAGATCTGTGTGAATTCTGGGAGACCCCTCACCGTAGAACGTAGAAATACTGGTTATATGCATCATTAGATCTGCAAATCCCTGGTTTGTAGAAGGGAATATTCCGCCTATTATGAGACAAATGGGGTGCGTTAGACAGTATAATGCAATTATGCAAGCATTTTGCATTCATGCCAAAAAGTATAACATGGTATGGCTTAGCAATACAGACTAACCAAACTCCATAGAAAAAGTGGCCTGTTTTTCGGCCTCTTCACTTGTACGCAACACTCATGTGGCCTCAAAGGTGTCTTACTGCACAGCAAGCTGCGAGGTAACATGCACAAAAGAGTAGACGTGAATCTAAAATGGTTACATAGCTCAGGCTAACTTTCCAAAGAGTACAGTAGGACTAGAGATGACCTTAGGGACCATAACACTACTAATGTCTGTCTATTGACTCTACTCTAGTACCCGATTTGGACTAGTGAGGATGTATGTTGTACATGTTGTACTATTAACTGTTTTTTCAATCTTCCTAGTGAAAACAAATAAAATAAGGAGAGGTGTTCAGGCATCTAAAATTGTGTAATTTTTTTTCTAGGCGTACTACCAGTACCAACCTCCAGTGCCGGCTTGGCCAGCAGTAATGGCGATGCTGCCATTCCGGAGGGGGCAGGAGATGCTGCACCTGCAGGAGCTACGGGGGGGGGGAGCGAGCAGCAGTGGCGGGCGGTGGTAAGTTCTATTCATTGCTTATTGGCATTATTACTAGCTGGAAGGGTGTTCACTTCACTCACTCAGTAAACTATGGATTATGATGCAGTGCACGCAATGAAATTTGTTTTATTTATTTATATGTGTACTGACCAGTAATTGTCCGCAATCCATAGTTTACTACCACCACCCTGCTCCTCTCCCTCCCCACGTCACCCCGGCAAGCAACCCCACCACTGACCGCTACTGTACTGAACTTATGTCATCGTTCCATATATAAATGATGATCATTGGATCAGATATATAATATTAATTGAAAAATCAAGTAAACCCACATTATCAGACTGGCTTTCGGCCTAATTCTTCTACTATAGACAACGCCATTGCACTTTCATATTTGGCAACGAAGGGAACCGGGGCCACCATCCCTCCACTATTTGCTTGCTTTGTGGATTACAGCGCCGCCTTTAATGTAGTTGATTAAAACATCCTGTGGGCAAAACTGGCCAAGTGGGGAATACCAGGGAAACTGCTGGCGGCGATTCTAGCACAATCGTGTAAGCTTACTAGTACATGCCAACTCCCAAGAACCATCACAAACAGGGACTAAATTGGGTCACCTCAGACTGCCAATTATGCAGTATCCGGACGATCTTGTTTTGCTGGACCATGCAAGAATTGGCATGAAAAGGGCTTTAGAGGTGCTACATAAATATAACACTGAAAGCAAGCTTGTAGCAAAAACATCAAAGACTAAAGTACTGATCTTTGGCAACAAGCCAAAAAAACATACTTTGGCAAGGCAGCTGGGTCCTCTAAGGATAAACACGACCAATAATTATACTTACTTAGGAGTGCTATTTACAGACACCTGCAGACCAGCACTGCAGGTCAAAGTAGTGGAGACAAAAGCAGCTAAGCTAACATATGGCCTGTGGAAATTACACCACAAGCTTGTAAGCCACTCGACAGAGAGAATCTGATGTGTTATCAAAGCCAAGCTATTGCCTACACTAAGTTAAGGCCACCTTGCCTTCCCTGGTCTGTTGACTAAAAAAATGGAAGGCCTGTGTATTATGGCGTACAGAATAATCTTTAAGCTCCACTACACAGCCAGGCGTTCACTGATCCGTTTGTAGTTTAACATCACAGCAATGGACATCGAATGTAAAAAAGACATGGTCAAACTCAAACATAATGTGATCAATGCTTGCCCGGGCACAATCAGGGCGGCACTACAGGTGTTCTTCTCAGTTAACAACAGTCGCTGGGTGACGTATCTCTTGATTGCAAAACAAACGTTGGGACTAAAATTCGAACCTTCCCCAGACATACCACTTACAAAGTATAGCTTAAAGATCCTGCTAAAAAAGCGTGGTAATAGTATCTCAAGGCAACAAGATCTTGAACAGATCAGATCAGTCTTAGGTGCAGAAGGCCTAAGCACCTCACATGAAACACTACATGTCAGCCCTATTTAAAAGCAGGTCTTGGACGTAAAGCCCTTCAAAATGTTATGAGAGTGAGGCTCTTAACTTTGCCTATACAAGACTATAGAGCCCACTGGAAAAACTGGTCATCTAGTGGCAACGGCTGTTGTCTGTGTCAACACCCCAAAGAATCTGAGGAACATGTCATATGCTGTTGTCCAGCTTTGCTGACCCAAAGGCGCTTGTACCTAAGAACTATGTTCATATGCCATGGTGTTAGAGGAGGAGGAGGCTGAGGCGGCAGCAGCTGCAGCCTCCTCCAATGCACCGGGCCCAAGCCAGGCCCCGCCTCCAGTGGTACGGCACCGCGATCAGGCAACCGCCCACTGCCACACATTTGCAAGAACTGCTGTCCCCACCCTGGATGCAAGTGCAACTGCAGTGCATTTTGACACAAAAATCTCCTCCGGGTGGCACAGCTAGACGAGCGAGTTAAGATCATGGTGGACAAACACCTTAAAGCCCACCGAATCTAGAAGGACCCCATTGCATTGCTCCTTTTTTATTACTTTTGTTGGTGGGAATTGGGTGTTGGGTTTATGGACATTGTTTGGACTTTTTTTGTTTTGGACATTGATTGGGGTTAGGGAGGGGGGTGGGTCAGGTGTGGGATAGTTAATTTTTTTTAGGGTAATACATTTTATTTATTTATACTTACACATGCAATGTTCATGTTTTGGGGGGGGTTACTGTTTTCCGAATATATTTACTTCACATGGTTTCCTTGCTACTGCAGGGCAGCAGCCAGTGTTGGATTTAAATAATATGCCAATTTTGTAACACACAAACAGATAGATGTGGTACCACTCACTGAAAAGATAGCACTGACAGGAGCTGTGTGGGTGTCTCTTAGGGCATTGATTGATACACTGGAAACTCCAGTCAACCTTCAATAATGAAAATAGTTAGTTGAAACCAGTTGTTTTCTATATCCAAAGTATTTTATTTATACTTCCATATAGAACAATGATTATCCATGAATTTATAGAAATACATTTCTCTTTGATGAATTGATCACCACAAAACTTCCAATGCATTTCGGCTAATAGCCTTCATCGGGGAAGTCAGTAAAGCAAAGGATATAGCTATAACTCCTCTATGTTACACAAAATCATTATGTCAACAAGAATACATAACTTCTACTCAGTTATATCATAGTATTTACATCATGCTCTGAAAATTTACATGTGAATGTTATGGAAAACAATGCTGTAAAAATCAATATAATAAATGTTACTTCTAGTGTGGCAGTAGAATCATAGATGTCCTATAATTATAGTTCCCTATATCGAATACAATGAGTGAATGAGCAAAATAAAACATAATGGGACCAACTTATGTAAATTATATCGATGCCTTCTCAAAGGGTCAGGATGTTAAAATATGCTCAGTGCGTGCACTGTAGCTACACACAGTTAACGATGGTATCGCTATGATAAATCCCCCTATGTCGTAATCTAGACCTCTATTAAGTGATTCCTCACGGGCTCAAAAAATAAGCCTCATCGGTAATCTTACCGTGTATCTAATGTGGAGGCTTCCACGGAACAGGGTAGCCACCCGTAAGATCCATGAGGTTAGGTTGGCGTGTGACATATGCGGAAGTAAAGTACCAAGCTGATATCTAATGTTATCGAAAGAAGACGCGATGAGGCATGTGACGTATACGGAAGAGTTTAAAGTGATCGCAAATGGATGCGGTGTAAACATCAACGATTAAAGCGATAGTGTTACACATGGTCAGTCGAGATAAACAATAAAGATAAACAACAATAAAGATTCATGGTTGATGAATGCATAAACGATAATATTAGATTGCGAGAAGAAGACTCTGAAAACCTGAAACAAGGTAATGCATTAAGATGGTACGGTTACTATTTGCAAAACAATATTAAACTATGCGCTGCACAATGAAATATCTACAGCAATTCAGCACTGTAGTTGAATGGTACAGTATAGACATGATTCATAAATAGCAAGAAAATTCTGTCCGTTCATTCATCCCTCTCGGTTTGAGAGTTTGTAGATGATATATCCAAAAGTTCTCACGCATTAACAGCGCTTTCTTATTGTCCTTGTCAGGACTTTTTTCCACCACTTCCAAAACGCAAGCTTTCAGTTGGCTTATTTGATGGTTAGCTTCAATGAAATGGGTAGCCACTACAGATTTAGGTGCTTTGGTCCTGATGTTGCTTTTGTGTTCATTAAGTCTTAATTTTACTTTGCGTTCTGTTTGGCCAATGTAAGCTTTGCCACACGGGCACTTGATCATATAAATTATCTTGGTAGTGTCACAGGTAGCATTTACGTGTAGATTTATTTTATTTCCTTTCATAGTATGGTTGATGCTCTTGCCTTCAATTATGTTATTACAATTGTTACAATTCCTGCAGGGGATTGTACCTTTAAAGTTTGTGTTGGGTCCAATTTCAGGAGTATGTTGGATTATTTCACCCAAATTTTTAGCTCTGTTGAAAGCGAAGATAGGCATATCCTTAAAAATGTTCTTGAAATCTGGTTCCACCCGTAATAATTCCCAATGTCGTTTGATGGTTTTTTTGAAAAGTTGGCTTACTGTGGAAAATTTACTGACACAGGTTATTTTTATTTCCCTATTTGTTTTGGTTGCTGTTAGCAAAGTTTTTCTGTCTTTGAGCTGTACTCTTTTCATTGATGATGTTAAGATTGCCTCAGGATATCCTCTATCTCTGAATCTCTGTAGCATTTTCTGCGACTGCATTTTGAATTCCTCTGGGTCTGAAACTATGTTCTTAAATCGCAGCAACTGCGAATATGGTAAATGGTGCTTGGGCGGTGAAGGGTGGAAACTTTGGTATGATAACAAATTGTGTCAATCTGTCTTTTTTGTGTATAAGGATGTTTCAAATTTGTTATTCTTTTTCATGATGTTAACATCCAAGTAGTTGATTGTTTTATCATCTGCTTCAAATGTAAATTGCAAGCGTTGATCTATTCCATTGAGTTGTTTCATATTGCTGATCAGGGTTTCTTTGGTGCCTTTCCATAGGATGAAAATATCATCTATATATCTTACATATAGACGCAAATTGTCTTTCCATAGTTCATTCTCTAGAATGTGTTTTTTCTCAAATTGATACATAAAGACATTGGAGTATGATGGTGCTGCCGAATTGCCCATAGAAGTTCCTGACTTCTGCAGGTACCACTTGTTCTCCCATTTAAAATAACTATGCATAAGAGTAAAGTTGAGAAGTTCCATTAGAAATACCTTCATTGATTCTTCATAGTCCATTGAAAGTAGCGCTTCTTCTACTGCCTCCATACCCAGTAGATGCGGTATGGAGTTATATAACGCTTGAACATCTATGGTGCACATAGTAATTTCCTCATCTGGTTGAAGATTTATAGTAGCCAGTTTATTTAAGAAATCAGTAGTGTCTTTAATGATTTTACTCATTGTGTTCACGAAGGGTTGAAAATATTTGTCTATTAGTTTACCCACGGGTTCATGGATACTTCCACATGTAGTCACTATGGGTCGACATGGGGGACTGATTGGATCCTTATGTATTTTGGGTGTGAGATAAAACTTAGGATCTTTTGGATGATTGGTCTTGAGATATTTTTCCATCTTTTCATTGATAACCCCCTTAGATGCAGCATTTTGAATGATGTTTTTAGAACATTTTGTATCTCATTGGTTGGGTTGCAGTCTAATTCCATGTACGTGTTATCATCTTGTAAATGAAGAGTAGCTTGAAGATTGTAATACTCTACGTTCATTATAACCAAAGCTCCTCCTTTATCTGCCTTCTGACAAATGATGGTTATGTTCTTCACTATTGATTGTAAAATGGCATATTCTTTTCGTGAAAGGATTTTGGTTTTAGTATGTTTACGATAATTGATTTTAGCCAGATCTTGTTTTACTAATTGTTCAAATAAGTCCAATGTCTTATGGCTCAAGGGTGCCATGTAGGTACTCGAAGTCTTGAGTCCTTTGAGAGGATCTTCTTTCTGTTCCTGTTTTTCCAAAATTACATTCTCAAAAAAATGGCGAAGTCTCAGCTTTCTTATAAGCTTAAAGAAACTGATGTTTAATTCCAAATGATTAGTTTGAGATGTGGGAACAAATGATGTGCCTTTTTGCAATGTTTTGATCTGTAATTTAGACAATTTCACATCAGAAATATTGATTACTAGATTATTTATGTTAGATTATTTTTCTTCTCTTTTTTCGATGTAACATTCCGTGTCTGTGGGAGATCTCTCGCACTCTCTGAGATGTTTCTTTCATTTTGACCTCCTTGGTCGTCCCCTGTGTTTGAAATTGACTCTAAAAAAGGCTGTGGTCCTTGGTTTGAACAGGTTGTCGGTTTATCAGTAGGTGATGTCCTTCTTGTTGTTCCTGAGGTATCTGTATCTGTAGATGAAGGGTCAGTTTGGGATGAATATTGGGGATTTTTTCTTTTTCTTGCGTAGGCTTCTGCCCAGCAATACACCTCATCTAATTTATAGTCGAGAGTGTTTTGACGATATTTGAGAAGTTTCCAATCGTTGACTCCTTCCGTGTGTTTTGCCAATTGTAATTTGATATCCTCCAAGATTTTGTTTAGTTCATCACTTGACATAGCTTTACTCTATTCCTCCTTCACTGTGCCAATCTCTTTTTCTAACTCTTGAAGGATTTGTGATAGTTCTTCTACTATCATCAGGATTAAGTCGAGCGAACACTTATTGAGAATTGCATACCATTTGTCATGGAATTTTTTTGAATTTTTACAAAGTGACGGTTTTAAAGAAATTCTAAGACCTCAATGGATTCTTGATGCCTTGTGATATTTTATCATTGTACTAGCGTGCAGACGCTGATTAATGATTTTGCGTGATAAATAGAGGAGCTGTTTAGTGTGTTTTTCCTTTGTTCTGGATGTGGTATACACAGATGACTCCTCATTGATAGGAGAATAAATTCTCGATGTTTCCTTGCGTATGCGAATGTTTCTGCTCGAGCTGCAGTCAATTGAGTGATTTCTTCAAATTGCATATTTATATGATTACGTGCTACAGTCAGATGAGCAGGAACTGTGATAAACTTTGAAAAAGTGGCTATGCACAGCCACTTTTTCAAAGTGTACCACTCACTGAGTAATATTTGTCTTACTAGTACTGTCAGTCTCTCCTCCTAGTCCAATATACCTCCCACCAAACTTATCTAATCTGTGATTGATGATGATTAAGTTCGGCACAGCAATGGCTGCATGGTTTCCCAAGAGAATGGAGAAGATGCCATGGTTATGGAGGTAGTAGTAGACACTGGCACTAACATTTGCAAATAACAAAAAAGGGACAGTCATCTGCCTTAGAGAGACTGTGGGAGAAGTAGTAGAACAAAGTAAAGTACAGTATAGAAGAAGACTGCCAAACAAGCAATATTGCAACTGCTAAAGTAAAATAAAACATAATGGTGGCGGGACAGCCTAGTACAAGAAGTGAAGAAGTTATAATAAACTGTAGTTGTGTCGAGTGAGTGACTCAACACAATCGTAATTCATATACTTTACTGCTGTGTGGTAGAATGATGAATTGATAATGAATCCAATCAATGCCCGAAATTAATTATGATGTATTAGGTGGGTCCCTTTGGAAAAAAAATGTGATTGTACATAGACTGAGCATGGGTGGGCAAGCAGAAGAAGATCCTTGCCCTGCCTTGAAATTGAATTAGTCTTGCTTTCACCACATCTGCCCCAGCAAGCGTGTGATCAATTGTTGGTGTACATTTAATGTAGTCCCATCACACCTCAATATAAATCACACAGCCCGGGCGAAGAGGGTTAGGGTTTGATGAATGGATGGGAAGGGGGAGTTGGGGAAAGGTTTGACAAAGAAAAACAGTACGCATGAAAACAACAAAAGTAAAACACAATCTTGGATGACGACCATGATCCACTATCCAATAAATGCATAGAGGGAGAAAAAGGAAATGCATGCATGATGAATATAACTTGATGGTTAATGAGTAGTACTTACTAACTACTACTACACAATTTCACAGAACAGGGCAGCAGTAGTATATGAAATTTGCCTTGCCAGTATGCCCTCAGAGTGACCCATGCTGTACTGGGCTTACTTTTAAAGCTAGCAAAGAAAATAAAAAAATAGTTGTGGGGATCAATTAGCAAACAAACAACAACACAACAACACACAGTCGTAATGATTGAAGAGAAAAAAGGAATCAGATTATTCAAAAGATGAATGATGAATGATACTAAAGTTTCTGTATTATCCAGGTCCAGTTACCAAACTGCACACAGGAGCTGCAATGACAGACCCGTGACACACTTTACAAGCTGCTCCGGTGGGTGGCACAATCAGTGCTGCAAGCCCACCAGCAGCATATGATTTACAAGCCCTGGGTACACACAGTGCACTGAACTAGGGTCTGACAAGTAAACCACATAAGCCAATCATGGAGTCACTAATCCATACATCAATTTACCATATGGAGAGCATATGCACTTTAACACTGATCAGCAGTGGTAAAGTGCCCAGTGTCATAAAACCAACAAAAACAGGTCAAACAAAATACAGGAGGAAGGCAAAAAGTTCAGGAATGACCCTGCAAAAAGGGCCAAGTACAACACAAGTACTACAATCTGTGCCCATCGCCATTGTAATAAACAGGCAGAGGAAGATAATAAGGCACTGCACAGTGTGCTTATTTCCTTTGTGATGTGCTGGTGCAAACAGATAAGGCAACCTGTATGAAGAGTTCCTGTCACTATTAGATAAAAGGCCTTCTCTGAAAGTGCCTATCTGCATTGCGAAACAAAGGTAAATGTTGAAGGATTTGACATTTGTGTAGAGCTCCTGACCCAAAATGGTGATCGCATCGTGGTTTACATCATTGCTCTGGGAACTAGGCCTTGTTTTCCTGAATCCTATGCAAAATCACACACACAACGTCAATTTGTAAAGGAATTTGGCCTCATGAAACGCATAAGACGAAGGTGCGGAATGGAACTCAGCTGCTGTAGGCTCGGGAGAATGGCGCGCTCACCTGCCAATATGAGCACAAGTCATATAACAAGTCACAAGAGGGTCGAATAGCTGGATCTGCAATACAGGTACTGCTCTTACCTGGCTGATCCAGCACATGCACAGCTGCTGTAATTGCTTGCGCTGTGACCACACTCTAATTGTTACTTCAACTCCGACCCTCCAACTGTAGGTACTCGATGGTTAGAAATGCAAAACAAAGTTTCAAAAATGGTAACCGAGTGCCCCCAACAAATGGAAATCCTTGGTACAGAATTAAGTAACACTCATTTAAGTGCAGACTGTTTGAAAAGGTTGAAGATACTGGAACAGCCATCCTTGAAAGAAGAAGCAAAAAATATAAAAATAGTAATGGATGTTTCTGGAGATGTTGAGATGCTCTTCGTTCAGCTCGTCGTCAATGTATAAAGTGCAACACTCAGCTCAAGATATAAGTAGTTTTTTTATTGGTGAGCATCCCATCCATAGGTAATGCAGCAACCAGGCTCGGTTGCAACTGGAATCACCTCACTGGTCATCAATGTTCTGCAACACTCTTACATTCTACATTTCTCTATTTATATGAATACATTTGTAGATTCCCACAGCTTCGCCTCCTCTTGTATCATCATACCTCACATAGAACTTTCCAGCAGCACAGTGGAGTTGCAGTGAGTCCACTGAATGCTCTTTAAGCAGCAGATATTCCCGAAGGTGAGTTAGCAATTTCTTTTTTCCCTCTGGCTATTTGTGAGTAGATGTAATCATTCTCCATATTGTGTCCTTGGAGAAAAGTATTTCCAAGTCAATTAGTAAAGAGATAGGCCCAACCACCCCCTTTGAAGGTACGGAATGGCAAGCAGCAGGGAAGCACATTTGGCAAAACTAGTGCAAAACAAGAAGCGCACTTCTTTCCCATTGCATCACTGGTTCTGGAATTTCGTTTGGTGTTGTGGAATCTGGAAGCATAATGCTAATTTGGAAGCAACCTTGGAGGGAGACAGGGCTGTGTTTTTAGCAAGAAACATTCTTGCACCCATTGATGGTAACAACATATTTTATGTGTCTCAATTTCAAACTTATTAGCTTGTGCCACTTCCACACTTGTGTGAATGACATGGCTTTGCAACTTCAGTGGTAAGAGTATGCTGTAAAAGAGGCAGGTCACAAATAATTCTGAAATCAAGAAGAAGAATTATAATTTACTATCACGCCCCCTCCAGCACACACTCCTATAGCAACTAAGCTTTCTTCTCCACCAATGCTTGCCTTCAGTCATCCTGAAAGAAGGAAAGAGATAAGGCACCAATGACAGTGGTGGCTGGCACAGATCAGGGGTGGGAGGGCGGAGGGCAGGGGGAGAGGGAGTAAAGAAAAAAACATACCTTCTCACCATGTCTCGCTGCATCTCGCCACTCTCTCCGCCGTCATCTCCGGAACAGGAACAGAACACCCAGGACTCACCCAGGCTCCCTTGAGCCAATCACAGCATTGCAATGCATTGTTGTGATTGGTCTGAGCACCGTGGTTCATCGCTGAGATGGGACCTGGGGATCTGTGCATGTTCTCCACGCAGATTGTAAGGCAACCTGCGTGAAGAACATGTAAATTGCGAGTGGCTGTTTGGCCGGCCCTAGAAGGGAAACCACTCCTCCCCTCCCCCTGCCTGCAAAGCTGCCACAACAATGAAAACATTAAATGTTAATAACTTAGAGTTATTATCATTTTATTCTTCCTTTATTTATGCTGCTTAGAAGCAGTGGGGTGACGCTCTTCCGCCTTAGGGTAGGAGCCACCACTGACTAATGAACTGTAGTGACCTAAGAAGTCACATGTAAAAAAATAAACAACTGTCACAGTAATCCATTTGATCACTAGCTGAATATGCCATACACCCCCGTCTCCAGTATAATTATTGTACCAATAGTGATTTGTCCAATAAGGCTTATTTTATTTTAACTCCTGGCCCCGTACATGCTCATAATCACCATAAAGATATTTTTCAAAGTTTCAAAACATGTACTTTCATAAACATGGGGCATCTGTGCAGGGAGTCGTGTGACTTGGGACCCATATACTGCCCACCCACTTTGCTTGGGCTGCTTCCCTCTTAACCCTACCTATGAATCTGAGCCAATGTGCCTGTGAACAAATTCCAATGAAAAAACCAACAATGCCTGTGGTGCTGCAACCCTCCGCATCTATTCATCCTAAGTAGAGCTTGCTAAACCCCCACCAAAATATTAATAAAATTTCCATCTGTCACTACCCTTTTCTACATTATCCCGTCAGCCATAGGCTGGTTCAAATCCACAAATGATAGAATTTATTTATTTTATTTATTAATACAATTTATAGAGCGCATACGTTTGCCCGTGGGTGTCTTGGCGCTAAGATTACAGCATAGGTTCTCTGAATGGTAGCAGTAGTTAGCCATAGGACTCATTATTGGTTAAACAACCATGTCTTCACCTGTTTTCTAAACTGGAGAAGAGATTGAGCCGATCGGATTGTTAGCGGGAGCGAATTCCAGAGTCTGGCTACAGACACCGTGAAACGCCTGTCTCCCCAGGTAACTGTCCTAGTGCGAGGAAATGCTAATTGATGCAGCTGCATCGATCTCAGTTGTCTTGACGGGCAGTAGATAGAAAGCTGCTCTTGCAGAAACTTTGGGCCTTGGTTATAAATAGCTTTAAAAGCTAGACAAAGGGATTTAAATTTAATACGGTTTTTAATTGTTAGCCAGTGATAACTTTTAATTATGTGACTGACTGATTTGAATTTTGCGGTTCTGGAAAGTAATCTTGCTGCCGCGTTTTGGATCATTTGAAGTTTGGAGATTACCCGGGATTGTGCATTGGCAAATAAGCCATTACAGTAGTCAAGAGCGGAGAGCACAAGTGTGCTCACCACTGTTTTTCCCACACTATCCGAGGAAATGGTATGATTTTCCTTATGAGTCTGAGTTTGTGATGAGCATTTGCCACAGTCTGATTGGCATGTGCTTCAAAATTGAGCTTCTCATCGAAGACTATACCCAAGTTTCTGACCTTAGCTGATGGAGTTGGTAAAACTGCTAATGACGAAGGCCACCACACAGGAGACCATTGTGGGGCGATCTTCCCAAAAATGACTACCTCCGTCTTCTCGGAGTTCAACCTTAAGCAGTTGGCCTGCATCCAGTCTTTAATAGCAAACATACCTTCTTGAAACAGTGCCGCTACCTGTTCCCCATCATTATTGATAGCAAGCACCAGCTGGGTATCGTCAGCATAGGAGGTAGGGCTCATCTGGTAGATTTTAATCACTCTCGCTAAGTCCACCACATATATATTAAACAGTGTTGGACTTAGCAATGAGCCCTGGGGAACTCCACAAGGTAAGGCAAGCTCCGGTGACTTAAAAGGTCCCAGCGTAACTGCTTGAGTTCTGCTGGAAAGAAACGAGGTAAGCATCTTGTTAGCGCTGGATCGGATGCCCAGATTTCCGACACGGTCAATCAAGATGGAGTGATTGACCGTGTCGAAGGCCGCCGATAAGTCCAGCATTATGAGAACAGCTGTCCCTCCATGATCTCTGATGGTTCTGATATCATCTGCGGCTTTGATGAGAGCCGTCTCAGTGCCATGGAGCTTTCGAAACCCGAACTGCGTATCATCCAGCAGCTTATTTTGCTCAAGGTAACCAGCCAGCTGAGTATTCATTGCTTTTTCAAGCACTTTGGCAAGAAATGGAAGACTGGCGATGGGTCTATAATTTTTCAACAACTCCTTATCTAGAGATGTTTTTTTAAGGAGCGGTTTTAGAAGGGTATTTTTTAGCATGTTCGGGTATATCCCAGACCTGAGGATCACATTACAGACTTTTGTGATAGTTGTACTGATAGAGTCAATTACCGGTAGATAGACTTTGGGAGGGCATGGGTCCAAAGCGGAACCTGTTTTTATAGACATGATGATGTCCCTAGTTTGTTCCTCCTCCAATCCTTCAAATTGGGCTAATGAGCAGGTGGGGGGGTTAGTTTGAGTAGCTGGGGAGGCAGGTGTGTCTTTAGTTGAAAACTCTGAATAAATGTCATTGACTTTGGTGAAAAAGAAGTTAGCCAAGGAGTCACAGAGGGCCTGCGATGGGGAGGGGGCTATATCTGTGCGCTTCCCAGCTATTTGCTTCACTACTTCAAATAGCTGTTTGCTGGATAGAAGGATTGGCCAGTGTTAGGGTAACTCCATCATTGCTCCTCCTCCCTCAGGTCTGCAGTATTCCTATAGCCTGGCCTATTATCCAGCATTCTAACAAATGGCTTGACTCTGGAAACCTGTGCAAGGTGCCTTAATACAGGGAAAGTGACAGTAAGCATTTCCCCTTGCAATGTTACAACAGTTCAAAAAAATTTATATTTTTTACTGTTATGATATTGTCTTCAAAAGGTAGCCTTACATTAATTATTGCTACAAATTAAGAGATATTTAGCATGAGTTGTCCACAGGGTCAGCCTTGAGGCTCTGCATTAATTACCACATGATATCTGCCCAGAAGTGTTGGACTTTGGGAAGTGATGGGGCCTCCATGGTAGTAGTTAGCCTTTCACTGGTCTGCCTCCAACATATAGAGGAGATGTTTGCACATATGAAGTAACATTGCTGACATGCCCCCTTCAAAATGTTGAGAGGTTTGGATCAGCAACGGCAGCAGCAGGCCCGCTGTTGCTGCCCATAACTCCACGACATTCACTGCTTATATGAAAAGGAAATAAAAAAAAAACAGCACTAATTAAATTAAAATATTTAATATTAGAAAAGGTCAGCAGCAAATAGAGCAAATGAAACCAAACAAAAATACAACAAACATGTAGAAAACCAGAGGCAGTGCAAAAGAAAAGTGAAAAACCCTGGCAGAAGCAGAACTCTGTTAATGCAATATTTTGCACGTGGTCAATAAAAGGTAATTCCTGTCTTTTTTCCATTTGAAAAATCTGCTAAGGATGAACTTCCTTTCTTAGATGCAATTTGCTGACAATGCTTGTTTTTTATTATGACCTTGCAAAATTCAAGATGCGAAGGGTTGCAAAATATGTGAAGGTGGCTGTCTGCTTGAATTACCTTCAGTTTCCTGCTCCTGTGAGATATTTTAGGCTCCATCTTCTGCACTGCGCTTTCAAACAACATGATAACTATCTAGTGAGTTGTCCTCATGCTGATTCACAATCTATTCTATGGAGGCTTTCCCTGTGGAGTTTCAGTGCATGCGCACAGCACAATTCAGCACTACATTTTTGCAACAATTTGTCTGTGATTGCACAAGCCCAGGGAATGCATAAAGCTGACAAATTCTCTTTGATCAACTTGTTGGTATAAAATGTGCTTTGATGTACTTTTCAAGAGGAATGTTCTGTCAGTGGCATCATGGAAAGCAGAAATAAGTTGATGATGTTTCTAAGGCTTATTTGAGAAAAAATACTTTAAAAGTTCATATATCATTATATTGTTTATACCATAGCCATACTGTCGATATAAAAGGAACATAGGGGCATATTTCCAAAGGGATATCACCCCCAGAATGTTCTGGTGGCAATATGTTCTTCTCCATATTTATAAAGCGGCGTCAAGCCATTTTTTGTGGCTTAACGCCTCCTTGTAAATAAGGCCCCTTTACATGAAGTACTTGGCGTGAAAAGGACATGCAATGGGTGCTGCAGTGAGCGTTCCATCGCAATACCCATTGCTTTTGATGCTGCCCCAGATTTCGAAGGAGGTGTAAATCTGAGGCAGCTACAAAAACTAATGCCATGCAAGAGCAGGGGTTAAAATGGCAAAACACTCACACATGTAAGTTTACTACTTAGTAGTAATGTTAGAGGGACCGGGGGAGTGCCTGGCAAAAGGGACATACTTACTTCTAAATTGGAGGGATTTATGGAGGAGTAAGTAGGGGTTTATAGAAGGCTTGGAAGGAGTATTAGTGATGTGACCATGGTTTCAGTAGAAGCCAAACCACGTAAATGGGCCTACCTTCTCTGCCACAATAACAATTTCTGTTCGATAAACGGATCTGAGTGTTTCAGCTTTTTTCTGATTCAAGAGTGAGGAGATTGTGTTACACAGAAGATGGGTGCCGCAGCCCCATCATTAGCCAGGCGCCATCAGCATTCAAGAGCCCACCGGCATCCAGTACGTATGTATGTATATATATATATATATATATATATATATATATATATATATATATATATATATATATATATATATATATATATATGAAGCAAACAGTCCAGGTTCCTAACAGTACAGGAACCAACGGTCTAGACCTCACGATACCTCACAGCCAGCAAACCGATAAAGCCTCACAAAAGTAGATCCACAGTGGACAACAGGGAAAACGTATTTTTAATAGGAATGACGCGTTTCGCTCTACGAGAGAGCTTGATCACACAATGCGCCAGAAACAAAAAAATGTTTAAATACTAAACATAAACAAAGGGCTTCAATGACCACCACTAATGTTACACACCTTCTCCAGTACATAATAACAAAGGAAGGACTAAAAGTTCAACAAACAATATGGAAACAAAGTAACACTGAATGAAACATAATAGATGCTTGGACTTGCATAGTAACAAACATTTACGAAAGACAGAAACAAACTGCTTGTTTTACGTGTGGATACTATATACAATATTGTGATACTTAGAAAGATAGTGTATTTACAAATAACAGTGACGGCAAGTGCCTGAAAAACCAAAATAAGGTTACACTGTTATTATCAATCACAACTAGCAAAATAATGACTTAGTGCCAAAAAACAACATGTTCCTACTGACCTAATGCCAGAAAGTAATTTTGAACTGCTCAACTAACAATGAGTAACTGAGAATCACAACATGTAAAATGAATATCATTCCAATTCCTAGATCAAACCAGGGCCCAAGAAAACATAATGGAAATAAGAAAATTATAAAAAAGTATATAATGAACGAAAAATAGAAATAAATAATAAGACCAAACGTGTAGGAGAAAGCACAACAAAACTTAAGAAAATAAATGGTGACAGCAAAAAAATAAGAGGGAAAGAAAGTCTTAAACCTAGTCACAGCTGAAGTCAAAAATTGCCCTGACAGGGCACACATAGTAACATAACTAGCAACTATACAATCAGGTGTAAAATTTCACAAGATACATATTATAATATAATCGGAGTGATGAACACCTAAACAAAGTATATACAAATTAGACCTTTCACATTGCTATCAGCCGCGCCCGGTGCCTCACTTATTTGTTTTGGAGCATTAACCGGCAGACTGTCAAAGCGCGCCTCAGCTGTGGCTTCTCTGTTTCTCAGCGCGTCACTAGAAATCATAATATCGTGTCAGAAGTACACGTACGTTTAAACTCGGCTAATTGATCACAGACCGAGTCCCTGTATTTCAATACGGAGGCTGAATGCTGGTAACAGTTAGAGGCAATCCCCACACCCGCTATTGCGCACGTATCAAAAGCCACCCGCACAGTGCAAACGAGAAAGAAAAGCGATCTTACCGAAATCGGTGTTGGGCTCTCCTCCAGTCAGCCGACCGGCGGAACAAACCTTTCACCACGTCGGAAAGGTTCGCAGTCTCCTCACCTGCGATGCTTGGCAGCAGATGTCAAAGTCTTAAGCGCATACACGGGGGGCACAGCAAAAGCAGAATCCAGCGATTCGAAGAAGCGGAGAGGCGAAACAACACCTCGAAGGCAGCGCCGACACTGTGCCTCAGTGAACGGGGAGGGTCCAGAAGCCGGGAGCAGCCAATCCCGGAAGAATTGAATGAAGCAAACAGTCCAGGTTCCTAACAGTACAGGAACCAACGGTCTAGACCTCACGATACCTCACAGCCAGCAAACCGATAAAGCCTCACGAAAGTAGATCCACAGTGGACAACAGGGAAAACGTATTTTTAATAGGAATGACGCGTTTCGCTCTACGAGAGAGCTTGATCACACAATGCGCCAGAAACAAAAAAATGTTTAAATACTAAACATAAACAAAGGGCTTCAATGACCACCACTAATGTTACACACCTTCTCCAGTACATAATAACAAAGGAAGGACTAAAAGTTCAACAAACAATATGGAAACAAAGTAACACTGAATGAAACATAATAGATGCTTGGACTTGCATAGTAACAAACATTTACGAAAGACAGAAACAAACTGCTTGTTTTACGTGTGGATACTATATACAATATTGTGATACTTAGAAAGATAGTGTATTTACAAATAACAGTGACGGCAAGTGCCTGAAAAACCAAAATAAGGTTACACTGTTATTATCAATCACAACTAGCAAAATAATGACTTAGTGCCAAAAAACAACATGTTCCTACTGACCTAATGCCAGAAAGTAATTTTGAACTGCTCAACTAACAATGAGTAACTGAGAATCACAACATGTAAAATGAATATCATTCCAATTCCTAGATCAAACCAGGGCCCAAGAAAACATAATGGAAATAAGAAAATTATAAAAAAGTATATAATGAACGAAAAATAGAAATAAATAATAAGACCAAACGTGTAGGAGAAAGCACAACAAAACTTAAGAAAATAAATGGTGACAGCAAAAAAATAAGAGGGAAAGAAAGTCTTAAACCTAGTCACAGCTGAAGTCAAAAATTGCCCTGACAGGGCACACATAGTAACATAACTAGCAACTATACAATCAGGTGTAAAATTTCACAAGATACATATTATAATATAATCGGAGTGATGAACACCTAAACAAAGTATATACAAATAAATATATATATATATACACATGCATACATACATACATACATACATATATATATATATATATATATATATATATATATATATATATATATATATATATATATATATATATATATTGACTGAAAAAACACAGGTTTCAGGGACTTTATAGTTAGGAATTAGCATTTTTAAAAGAGAAAAAAACAAAGGTTAGAGGGAAGTTATAGTAGTCTGACATTTTAATCGTACAAAACCAGAAAAATTCAGCTGCTATAGTTAGATGAGGTTACTATAACTTGTGCCACGCAATGCAATCCTCATAAATTTACATCACTCATGACATGGTCAGTGACATCACATATGATATTTCAAATTACCTCCTGGTTCACTTCTTCTTGGAGCATGAAGTCCACTTTAGTCCTGAGGTCCTCAGAACACATGGGGTCCTCATCATCCCACCAGCAGTGCTCCAAGAGGTGCATTTTCTGATTGGTATAAAGCGGGGTGTGGGCTCTGACCACCTCTCAGCAATTGCACTGTGTAGGGATTACTGGAGGTCATAGGTGGGCTAGTTAGGCCCTCAGGACCCGCAGCATCGAAGATGACTTCATCCCCCAATCAAGAGCGTGCCAGGAGGGGTGTTTGCAGAGTAATGGAGAAAGGGTGCGGGGGCCTCTGAGGAGTGGCCAGCTTCCTTTTTTTATTTTAAGAAGGGAGTCTGTGTGGCCCCCTTCCTTTGACCATTTTGGGCGCCCATCCCCCAGGGCCCGAGAATTTTTTTTAAATAAAATTAAAAGGGAGGGGGCACGCGACCCCCCTCCTGAGGCCGATTTTGGCCCAGGACCTATCCACCAGGGCCTGGACATTCCTTTAAAAAATAAATATTAGTCATTCAAGGGAGGGGACAGAGCAGTCCTCCTCCCAAAGCCAATTTTGGCCCTGGGGACCCCATTCCCTGGGACCCAGACATTCTTTTTTCTTTAAAGGGAGTGGGGCAAAATAGCCCCCCTCCCGGACTAGCTTCGGGCGACCCCATCCCCGGGGGCATGACCTCTTGATGGGGACCACAGGGAAGCCTCAAGACCCCCACAGTCCTTGCTGGCTCCCCACCTCCTGCGGGAGCCTGCATTGCTTTTTGGCAGAGGAAGCTGCTAGCATGCAGCTCCCTTAGACCCTAGGGGGTCAGGGTGTTTCGACCCTGACCCCTTTTTAAAAAAAATCTTTTTTTTTTAAATTTCTTGTGACTCAGTTCAACCAAGTCACAAGATGGCTGCCAAAACTTCCTGATTGGAACTGTTGGCAGCCAATCAGATTGCTTTGTGTCGATATATGGATATCTGAGAAATGTTTACATTTCTCTGCAACTACTGAACGGATGTACACCAATTAGGAAAAATAGTGCTTTCTGAACCAAGAGCTACCTTTTTGCTAAAGTTGGTGTAATTCCATTTAGCAGTTCGGGCTGTACCCGTGTTTAAAGTTTCCTATGGAAATTAACATAGAGAAAACGCATTTTGGGACCACCCTTTTTCTCGGCCCCCAATTGGCAAATCACCACAAAGTTTTAAACACAGGAGCTGACCTGACCGCCCCTTAGTTTTGAAAATTTCACGAAGACTCGTCAAATGGCACCAAAGATATTGGCAAAAGAAAAATGCTTTTTGAATAGTAACAAGGTTCTAACTATAACTACTTACTAAATAAAGTTATTATGGGGTAACCCAGTATCCCGCAGAACCTGGGCAATACAGTTTTAGTGTATACAATGGTTCTGTCGGGTATGTAACCTGATTGTTTCAAAACATGTATGAATCATTCAACATATACTTGGCCATGGTTATATCAATTAGCATGACCTCTAAAATAAATCATTAAATGCAAATCGAAACAGAAGACAGAAAATAGAAAAAGGGTCATTAAAGGTTTTAATCACTGAATTGTTTTTCATTCATGAATTGTTTTTTATTCATAAAGACCCTGTGATAATGCATAGAGAGCAAATCAATCATCAGAAAATACTTTTTATTAAACGGCTGAATGATTCATATACGTTTTGAAACAATCAGGTTACATACCAGACCGAACCATTGTATACACTAAAACTACAACTACCTACTGGCAACCCCCTGTAGGTAATAGAGATATTCATATATATAGATATCTGTTTCTCCAACTCTCAGATATACCACTAAATTGAGGATGGGTGCTTTCTCCATTCATGAGGGCAGGAACTTGTGTGTTGCAGAACTACTCATTTGAGAAAGGTAAGGGTTACTTAAAATAGTTTTTTAAATATTTATCGCCATTTTCCCTACATATGTGTTTCGGCGTAATGCCTTCTTCCGTGCAGGGAATGCTGATGCACTGACCCAGTACCTGATTGGTTTAAAAAATGCTATGGCCACCATTCTGGTTGGCTGTGGTCTAGCCAATGAGAGGACTGTCAGAGTCTTTCAATGTCAGTATATATTTATATATAAGGTGTATTAAAGAATGAGTGGTTGTATAAGTGCCTGAATGGATCATTTAGTAGCTGTGTGACTGTCTGCATAAGTGAATGATTAAATGTGTTTTACTGAATGCCTGGGTTAGTGACTAAACTGTGTAAGTGTCTGTATCAGTCTGTCAGTTGGGGTGTAAGCAGTTGCATGGGTTGGTGAGTAGCTAAATGAGTGTCTATATGGGTTATTGATTGGTTGTATGAGTAGCTGTATGGGTGCCTGACTGTCTGTTTGTGTGGGTAGGGGGGTGTGACTGTGCATAGATGTGTGAGTGGGTGAGTCACTGGGTGTATGGCTTCAAGAGTGCATATGTGATGGACTGCATGGGTGGGTGAGTGTGTGTATGGGTGCGTTGGTGAGTGAATGGATGTCTCAGTGGTACATGGCGTGAGTAACTGCATATGTAAAAGGCACTATATGTTAGAGGGAGTGATTGTGAAAGTGGCTGTATGGATGAGTGTGTGCTTGTATTAGTGATTGTATAAGAGAGTAATTATGTGTTAGTATATGTATGAATAAGTGAGGTGGTGTGTGTATAACTGTATAGGTGAGTAAATGGGAGTGGGATTTACTCTTTGCATGACTGAGTAGATGTGTGAGTTACTCTATGGATGAGTTGTGGTGTGTGAGTGTCTGTATAGGTGTATGAATGCATATGATAGTGATGTTTTGATGAGTGACTGCATGTATGAGTGACTGTATGGGTGAATGAGTGGATGTGTGTAAAGACCTAGGAATCAGTGAGTGGGTATATAGTAACTGGTATGGATGTGTCTATGGTTTAGAAAATGGTAGTCTGTATTTTAGAGTGGGTGTATCAAATGTTATATAGGATGTGAGGAGGTGCATCAGATTATCATGTGGATGATGTCATCAGTGATGTCATTTGAGGTGTCATCAGTGATGTCACTGACCATGTCATGAATGATGTAATATGTGACGTCATCAGCAGTGCATTGCGGGAGCGGAGGTTTTAGTTAGCTGAACTATAACGGTCGGATTTCTCTGGTTTTGTACGAGTGAAATGTCTAACTACAACGTCCCTTAAATCTGTGTTTTTTCAGTGAATTTCTAAGGTTGTTTAAATGCTAATTTCTAACTGTAACACACCTGAAACCTATGGTCCAACAGAGGTACGGAGGTAGGACATGTGCAGATGTAGGACATGTGCAGAAAGAGGAAGAGGAAGAAAATGGCAGAAAGGGCAGAAAGAAGAAAGAGAAATGCAGAAAGAGGCAACATAAGTCCAGAAAGATGAAGAAAGTTGCAGAAAGAAGTAAGAGATATGCAGAAAGAACCAAGAGAGGTGCAGAAAGAGGCCTGGTTGCAAACTTATCCGGTGCCCACAAAATTTTGCTGACCGGTAATGGTGGTAACTGACTCTGACTAACCAGGCCAGGAGCAGGTGCTATGCTGAAAGACACTTAAAATACAGTGAAAACACCTACATACACTAGGGTACACTACGGGTTGGGATAGCCCTGTGATTGGCATGAACTCTCCCTAAGGCCCTCGTACAAAATAGGGCTGGGGAATTAAATCTACCTCTAAGTCAGTTATAGATCCTCCAATAACCAACAGCAACTGTGAAAATGAGACTGAAGGGGATGAGGAGGAAAACAATGTACCTAGATTAATCCTCACCTTCAATAACCAACATCGTCAAATACGATCAATTATTAACCAAAACTGGCCAATTGTTTTGACAGATGTGGTTATGGCTCCTGAGGTGCCCAACATCCCCACTATTACATACCCTAGAGGCACCTCAATGTGATCACAGATAGTACGTAGTAACCCGGAAACCATCAAAACCAGCATAAATACCTGGCTACAACCAAGGAAGGATTTCTACAAATGCTCATCTTGCAGGGCCTGTAAATTTGGCATTACAACTACCAAATATAAAACCCCCTTCAGTCCACATGAGTCCAAAATACAAGGGTGTTTCAACTGCAAAACCGAGTACGTCCTGACATGCACTTGTGGCCTCAGATATGTGGGCAGCACGAAGCTACAAGTGCATGTCGGGATACTCCAACATATACGGGCTATGGTCAACAATGATACGGCATACCCGGTAGCAAGACATTTCGAAGCTGTCCACAACAATGATCTTAAATATTTGGAGTACTTTGTAATTGCCGCCGTCCCTGAATTCCTTCGGGGAGGAAATCGTGAAAAAACATTAAGGCAATTGGAGTCAAAATACATCCTTGAACTAGACAGCAAACACCCGAAAGGACTTAACAACACGTAGGATCAACATAACTTTCTTTAAACTAGTAGCCTCTACATAACTGTAACTTTATTTATATCTATATCATCTACTTATGTACCACAATCAAACTCTGGATATTCCAATGTTTCCCGCAACCCACTAAATATCTGTTTTTAGCTTTTTTAATACATATACATTATATTTTTTATGTATTTATCTTTTAACATACCCCTCTAATGTCCCCTTTAACCTTACCTTGCAAATTCAGCAATTTTGCACACACTTATTGCAGTATTTTCTGAAACTTCTTAGGCAGCTGCCACTTTGTCAGATAAACCGATTTGCACATAGCACATTTTGCACATTGCTAATTTTTGCACTTATAGCTGGAACGTTACACATATTGATAACGATCCATAGTAACTTCAAACTTTAGGAATTTAATCCGCAAGACTGCTATTTTACAAGTACTGAAACTGATGCACATTTCAACATTCATGAATTTCATAATGACTAGGTATTTATATGAATGGATTGTATTTATCTATTTATTTATATGTATATGACTTTGTATTGCTATTTATTTTGTATATATATATATATATTTATATATTTATGGGTACACAGCAGCCAAACACATGAATGTTACCTATGTTTTCACATTGGTGCCAAGAGTTCAGTACTTACTTGCGTTATTACAACATGCATTTAAGCATATAAAAGCCACTGTATCATCGCATGTGCATGAACTTTATCTAATGTGCTCACACAGAAAATATATGTGCTAACCGGTATTTCATCAGCGGAGTCATAACATAACAGCATTCACGCCTTTAAATGTTTCTTTTATGTCTACTGATCACATGATGGGGGTGTAAGCATTCCACACAAAAAACAGAGTATATATATAGAAAGCGGATGGCTTTTCGCTAAGTGAACAAGAATACATCGTTATTCGAAACACGTCTGACCTGAAGCTGTAACAAAATAAAAGACCTGCTTCACCACAAAACTTTGGTGTCCGTTACCTGTCTTTGAAGCGCTACCGGCTGGTGTGCACGAGAAGCTGTGGGAAGTCTTTGTTGGATATATATATCAGGGAGCATAGCAAGATGCTCCTTGAGATGATTGAGTACTGTCTCCAAAACAACTATTTTCTCTTTGATGGGGCCATCTTTAAACAGGAGATTGGTACTGCGATGGGTTCGTGTTTTGCCCCAAGTTTCGCGAACTTGTTCATGGGACATTGGGAGCAAACCATCTTCACGGTCCCATCGCTTACCGAATCAATCAAATCGGTGGTTACTTGTTAGAGGTACATCGACGACCTCTTTATGGTGTGGAAAGGCACCAGGGACGAGGCGTTGAGTTTTATTGAGGCTCTGAACAACAACAATCTGAACATCAGACTCACGTATAACATCAACAAGGAGATAGCGGAATTTCTTGATGTCAAAATTGAGATCAAGGATAATAACATCACCACCTCCTTGTTTAGAAAACCTACCGCCGGTAACAGTATTCCAGAACCACTCAAATGGAGTATTCCATATGGCGAACTGCTGAGGGCAAAAAGAAACTGTAGCACGGACAGCAACTACCAACTGGTAGCATCTGAAATGCTGGAACGGTTCAAACTCAGGAACTATCCTGCCTGGGTTCTTAAGAAAGCCAAAAACAGAGCGGACTCTATTTCACGCATTGATACCTTGCGTGATAAAATTTCTGAAGAAACCAACAGTGAGGAGGATAACACCAGACTCATCCTCACATATAACAGAGAGTCACAACAAATACACAAGATAGTCTCTAAGAATTGGAATATTCTCAAAAGTGATGCTACCATTGGCCATCTCTTTGCCAACAAACCTAGCATCACTTATAGGAAAGGGAGGAATATCAGAGATATCTGTGTCCGCAGTGACATTACTATTTATCCCAACAACCAAGACTTAGGTTTGAAAGGTTTTTACCCTTGCAGTCACTGCAAGGCTTGTAAAACAAGTAACTCTGTTAAGCAAGTAACCTACAATGGAGTCAACAAGATCCTGAACCAATTCTTGACATGTACTACCATATTTGTGGTTTACGTTATCGTTTGCCCCTGTAAATTATGGTATAGTGGCAGTACTACTGCACATGCCAAGAAAAGGATACTTGAACACTACTGTGCCATCGTTAACAAAGATGCCAAATATCCTGTGGCAAGACACTTCAGTGAACACCACTTCTCTAATCCTGCCCTCATGAAATTTTTCATTTTAGAGCAGATAACCAAAAGTCCTAGGGGTGGCAATAGACTTCTAAAACTGAGACAGATAGAGTCGAAGTATATCATCTCCTTCCAGACCAAGGCCCCTGGAGGCCTTAACCAGGACGAAGAACTTGCGGTTCATCTTAAAGATGATTATACCTAGTCTTGTTTTCTTGGTCATTGATTTAACATGTAATCTGCTCCTCTCCATGTTGTTGAACTTGTTTAGTTTATGTGCACATGATTGGACATGTACCATTTTAATCCTGTTCTTTTCTTTTCAGGATCTGTCCCACTGCTTTTCTTCTGCTCCGGTTATTATTTAAGAGCACGCCCACTTGGGCATCACTGACACTTCATGGACTCCTCCCGGGTTATGGGCACGATGCACACTTTGACTGTGACCTGTTCCTCTATTACAAGTATTGTAATTTTTTGTTTTTCCAATAGCCTGTGTCATTTCTTACAACAGGTTTATGTAATATGCCACCGTCGAACCTTTATTCTAGGTTTCGAGTGTTACATTCTGTACTGTCTCTTTAATGGCAGAGACAGCACATGCATGCATTCCCAGGTCCGATTTTGCTTGGTTTACATATGCTTTTGCGGCGTTCTGGATATGATTGCATACATAAATTAATGTGCATAACGTGCTTTCTGCGCTTATTATAACGTTTATTTACGCTGTTATTTCTTTACCAAGTATTGTGATTTATATTTTCCTCTCTGATTTTCAATTTGTTAATCTTTGCGTTTGGTCTCTGACATTTATTGCAGTCGGACATTGACTTATATTAATTTGAATGCCACAATTTATTTTGTGTGTTCATTTTGTTTGGTTACGTCTTTTATGTATCTACATAACATGTCTGCCATTGATTATACCCGTAGCCGCTTTCTACTTTGTCTTTTACACGATTTAAACACTGTGCACACGATCTTTCACTTGCGTGAACAAGACTTGTGAGAAGCCGAAACATGTAGCTTGTGAATAAACACCTTTGGACTATACCTGTCTTGGTGTTTTGTGGCGGCTGCTGAGAGCGTGCATCTTGATGTTGTGGTGATATATATATATTACCTACTGGCGGTCGCCAGTAGGTATATATAGTTAGGATTTTTTCTCTATGGAACTTTTGAAAATTCTATGTCTAATAACTTTGGCGTTTGTGGACGGAATCGGCTGAAATTTCTCAGGAAAATGGCACATTTTGTTTCTGAGCAGCCCCTGAAAATTGGGGGGGGGTTCCGTCAAGGGGGGGCCGAGAAAAAAGGGGGGTCACAAAACGCGTTTTTCCCATTCATTTTTCCATAGGGCCTTTGGCCTCACTTTTAGCTCGAACGGCTGAATGGATTTACACGAAACTTGGCAAAATTGTAGGGACTGTTAGCCCGATGTGCCTTTGCTGGGTCTCAATATATGTGCTCCAGTGGATTTTGAGAAATTAACGTTTAAAAAAACAGATATATCTGTGACAGCGTCCCAGATAGCGCTCCATATCGCGTACTTTTCGCGTAACGGAGCTTTGCGTAGCGAAGCTGATTGGCTCTCCGGTGTCTGTCAATATTCTAAACAGTCCGGTGCGGCCGCCATCTTGTCTCTCGGTAGGATCAAGAGACAAGAGGAGGAGAAAAACGAAGGGGGAATGGAGTTCTGGACTTTTTGGTTCCGTCCAGAGGTGTCAGGGATAACACCCGAAGACCCCGGAGTTCTACCTGTCTCGGTGCACAAATAAACAGAAACACGGGCTTCTCAATGGTGGCGTCAAAGACCAAAGGTTTATTACTGCAGGGACACAGAAGTCACAGAAACTACACACGGGCAGTATCTAGGAGCCTGTTCGATTTGTACAAAGAGGGTTGCTCCTTATATACTAAATATTAGGCTTCGGGCAAATTCTTTACATGTTAGTACATTCCTAAACCTTTGTGTCCTAAACAATAAATATTTGGCGTTGCACAGGAATCGTCAACAATATCTGATGTCAAAACATTACGAACAAGGGGTTCCCACTATTCCATCAAAATCTCATGTCAACTTTTCATTCAAGAGCCGGACCGCCTCATCGTAAATTTCGTTACCTCCCCCTAATAAAGGCCCAGAAGGAAAGGAGCAGAGCCAGGTGCAGAAGATAGAAAAGCAGGATAAGAGATGTTTGTGGGTTGTAAATGGGCAAGGCTACCAGCTTCGGCCGCCTAATCATGATCAGGCCAACGAACACGAGAACCAGTATAGCAGGACTGGCCTTAGGCAGAGGAGGCAGTTTCTGTCGAGTCATGCAACCATGGCGTTTTCTGTCTTAAGGTGCACGTGTCACTAGAGAGGTGAATCGCCGGCCAAAACCTACGTGTCCTTAATCGAATTGAAGTAATCAGAGGTCATTGCGTGTCCATTGACTATGTGAGGGCAAGAAATACAAAATGGCTGCCATAATCTAAAATGGATGCCATGGGTAGATCAGAAATGTGTTTGTAACAGGAGTACTCTTGCTCGTAGCATAGCGAAAACACCAGGATATGCTAAATGGATCATTTGCGGTTCACTGATACCAAAATTATGTATTTACGACAATGTTGAAAACACGGGTTCAAATCGTCACGGAACCTCAGACCCTCCTTTTGCCCTTACATAGGCAATTACTCAGTCTATGTCAGAGTCTAACTCTATGCTCATCAGGTCAGTGACATGTTGCTGTATCATCATCCTTTCTCGCGCCTTTTCTCCAAACGCAGTTGGTTTTCTGAAACAGGTTGCAGCACAGAGACTACACAAAGCGGGACCACATTGGATAATAAGGCAGCACGAGAACAGGAATACTAGGATGGCACAAATGACCATCAGAACCTTCCATCCCCACGCTGATAGCAGAGTCCAAAACCACTCCATTAAGGACCAGTTTCCCTTGTCTACGTGTATAGAGTCGGAAATCTTGTGTAGTTTAGAGATCGCTTCATAGACAGTCGGAGCATTATTGGGAATAAAAACACAGCAGCTCGATTGGATCATTCTGCATACCCCACCTCGATCTGCAAGTATTACATCTAGAACCATACGGTTCTGCAACGTCATGAGGCGATCCGCCTGAAGCTCAGCTGTCAAGTTACTAAGGGCACCAGCAGTTTCGGTAATAGTAGATTCAACTACCCGTGTTAGCTGACGTAGATTTCTACTATTGGCCATAGGCCCCCAGAACGGAAGGAAACCTTTGAAAAAGTCTCCGGCTTCCTGACCAGCGGTATCTTCCTTGCTGAAGACACCTCTTGCTACTCTGGTCTTGTGATAATCTGAAGAAGCAGTGTACGTTGGAGGCAACAGTTGAGCAATATAACATGAACCTGAAAAGTCAGCAGGCAACCATGTATACGCTCTGTCTTGACAGATGAAGTAGGTACCCCTAGCAGTAAGAAAGGCAGGGGAAGAGTTGGACGGAAACACATAAGTCTCAACGCATTCACTCTTCCCTAGCTGAGCTCTCGGATTCCTCCCATTTCCCTGCAAACAGACTTGACCTCGGTGAGGTACGACCCAGACTGGAGTGGAGCTTTTACGCTTGCTTTCTCCCAAACTAAGGTGATACTCTGTAGAATTCCAACTCAAATATACCCGTAATTCATCTTTAGGGTAAGATGGAGTATTATTGACGTCTTTAATCATGTCAATAATTCCCTGGACTAAAGCTTTGTTGACAAAGTTGTATTTTGTGGAACGTGGTGGACGCGGAGGATAGGTCTCAAGGGCATAGGCAAAGATGGTCTGAAAGGCCTGAAATGATCCATTATAGCTAAAAGGCAAGACTAGATAGGGAATGCCTTTATCCATAGTGTGGGGTATCAAGCCACACACCCAGCAGTTTGTAGTGTTAACTACCAGTTGGTGTTGGTGCAAGAGCTGTACAAATGTGTTATTAATGAATTCTGAGCGTCGAGCTTGTTCGTGTTCAGGAAACGAGTGAAAAGAATGCATAGAAGCAACAGTAGAAGAAACAGGATCAAGGGGAGGTACTGTAGTTGTTACCGGTGTAAGAATTAAATGCACACCAAAGACGATTCCACCCACCAATGTTATCAAAACAATCAAAAACGTAATAGCACATTGCATTAAAAAGCACTTGCTGTGAAGAATTTTGTAAAGTCTATTTCTGCGAACATAAATTACATTCTCTCGTTGCAGCTCAGGAAGCTCCATCTTTTACAATCCGCTCGCGACCACTGATGATGTGTACGTAGATGAAAATGCCTCTATCAGCCCTGGGAGTTCCCAGAACTAACAGAAAGATCGACCTAGTGTCTGACCCCCGCAGATTCAACTAGGCACACAGCCATGACCCTACGGCTACCCAGACGGCAAGGCAATTTTAAAACAACAAAACAATACAAAGTATTAGCAAACTTCCTGGCTGGAGGCAATGTATCAAAATTCAAATGTGTAAAATAGGCAGTTTCCTGCTTTATTTGTCCATATTGCGAGATCGTAAATTGTATCTCAATTTTGCAGGAGATGTTTGATCTGGAAACAGTGTATTTTCAGCAGTTGTTGCAATGTTCAAGTTCGCAGATGGCAAAGTTTCTTCTGATGCAGAGGATAAATGTTCAGAATTCAAAAGAGCAGTTTCAGAAGGGGAGTCAAAGGTCGATGTGTCAGTGATTAGTTCTGCATCGCTGAAAGGGATAAACCTGGGGATCTGTTCAGATTCAGAGGCACCGATTCCTTTCTTCACCCAGTCATCATAAGGAAGCGGCAGAGGCACACGCTTGACATGTGTTGTATGGATCCAGTTCTTCCTTCCGGCCACACGAATAGCAGTTCTCGTCGCCAGTAACACCTGGAAGGGGCCAACGAATCTGGGTTGGAGATTTTTCGTCCGGGCAAAATTACGAATGACCACTTGGTCACCTGGTTTCAGCTGATGGCCTGGACTCTCCGGTGGCTTTGGCAATGCATCGAAAACCTGTTGGTGAATAAGACTCAATTTAGCAGTCAAGTCGAAAAGATAATCAATTAACAGTGGATATTCCAGTTGTTTAAATTCCTTTAGTCTAGGTACTCCCCAAACATTGGCAGGATGACCAAATACTATTTCGTATGGACTAAGCCCTACTCTAGAATGCACTGTCGCTCTTGTGGATAGCAAAGCCAAAGGTAATGCATCTGGCCAAGACAAACCCGTGGATGCTTGTATCTTAGCTAGTTTCAGTTTGAGGGTGCCATTGTAACCCTCAACTAAACCAGCAGACTGGGGATGATTCGCACTGTGGAATTTTTGTTTGATCCCTAAGCCGGCACTCACACTCTGCATAACTTTCCCTACGAACTCACTTCCATTATCTGACCATACAATCCGTGGCATGCCATACCTGGGGAAGTATTCTTTGAGAAGAATTTTGGCAGTGGACAAAGCGGTGTTGTCCTTTAGTGGATATGCTTCGATCCATCTAGAAAAAGCACAAACTACCACTAGGACGTACTTTAGATTGTTGCAACGATCCATGTGAATGAAGTCTAACTGAATCACTTCAAAGGGGCAGGAAGGAGGAGCGAAGTGACCAGCAGGTGTGGGGATTCCCTTGCCAGGATTATGCATCAGGCATACCATACAATTTTTCACCACTCTCTCTGCACACTTACTAATCCCATCATTCTTCCAGACTGGAGCCAACATCTTACAAATCCCCTTAGAACTGATGTGCGCTGCTCCATGCGCCATCGTTACTACTGCAAGCACGTACGCATCAGGCAACATCCAACGCTGTTGCTCCGACAAATCAATCCAACATCCACTCGAGTCCAATTTACCCGTGCTTTCTTTCCATACGAGTTTTTCCTCCTCAGTCGCTTCTTTCTGAATTTCTTTCACACTTTCCACTGTGTCCTCGCACATTCCAGATTCAGAAATCCATCTTGCAGACATAGCAACATACATTCTACTCATCATATTTCTAGCTGTCTGTTTAGCGGTCTCATCAGCAAAAGCATTCCCACGACCAACATCATCCGTGATTGCTTTATGAGCACTGCATTTCACAATCGCAACTTCAGTCGGCAAGGTTAGAGATTCTAACAAGTCGTTAACTAGCTGACCATGTTGAATCTTAGTCCCATGGGACGTAATGAAACCTCTCTCTTTCCACAAACGGCCAAAACTATGGGCCACGCCGAACGCGTACTGACTATCTGTGAACACATTCACTCTCTTTCCCTTAGCTAAAACACATGCTCTCGTTAGTGCGATTAATTCCGCAGCTTGGGCAGAATTCTGACTCACTCTCGCAGTCTCCACAATCGTACTCAAAGTCGTTACTGCGTAAGCAGCAGTCACATCACCATTCTCCAATTTAAAACACGACCCATCAACATACAACGCGCCATCTGGATCTGACAACGGAGTGTCTTTTAAATCAATTCGTCCTTTTGTCTCTTCCTCGGTTCTGAAACAGCAATCATGTGGTTCAGAATCACTCGACTCCTGATTAGTCGGCAACAATGTTGCTGGATTCAATACATTGCACCTTTTGATCTGAATATGACTCGCTAACCGTGTCAGTTCGTAGCCTGATAATCTAGCACTGGTAAGGTGTTGCGTCTTGGTTCGGTTCCTGAGCGTATCCACGGCATGAGGAACCATGACCACTAGCATGTTCATGTTGTTCATCACCAAACCAGCAGACTGTCGAATGGAAGCTGCAGCAGCCGCTGTAGCTCTCAAACAACTAGGCAATGCTCTAGCTACCGGATCTAATGTTGATGAAAAATACGCACAAGGGAGTTGTTTATCACCAAATCTCTGTGTCAGAACACTCAACGCGCAACCTTCTCTCTCGTGAACATAGAGCGTGAATGGCTTACTGTAATCGGGTGTACCCAACACAGGAGCTGAACATAGTGCATTTCGTAACTCAGAAAAACTCTCCTGACATTCAGCAGACCATGGCACCGGACTCGGAACACCTTTCCCAGTCAAAGCTACTAATGGTTTTGCCAAAAGGGAAACATTTGGGATCCACTGCCTACAGTACGAGGTAATACCTAAAAAGGCACGTACTTCTCTCTGTGTGCGGGGAACATTCATCTGCATAATTGCTTTTATTCTCTCTGGGGTCAACTTCCTTCCCTCCTTTGACAAGAGATGACCTAGGTAGGTCACTTCTTGGCAACAGTATTGCATTTTCGAAGGTGACACCTTGTGATTCAAACTAGACAAATGATGCAATAAGGAAATTGTAGCTGCTTTGCAAGTCTCCTTGTCATCGGCAGCCACTAGAAGATCATCTACATATTGCACTAGAGCAGAACCAGGAGGAAGTACAAAGGAATCTAACTGACTTTTTAATGCCTGACTGTAAATGGACGGACTTTCACAATAGCCTTGTGGAGCACGTTTAAATCTGAAGCTTCGACCTCCTAGAGAAAAGCCGAAAATATCTCTGCTTTCTTCGGCTATCGGAATGCTGAAAAAGGCATTCTTCAAGTCGATTACTGAAAACCATGTGGCTGTAGCAGGGATCAACGTTAACAATGCAGTAATGTCTGGAACCACAGGAAACTGCGGAACCACAATTTTATTAACCTCCCTAAGATCGATTACAAATCTATACACTGGAGGCTTTGAAGGATCAGTACGTTTCAAAATTGGCAATACGGGACTGTTACAGACATTTCCTCTAGTTTCTTCAACCACGCCTTTCTTAACCCTTTCGATGCAGATGACGAGCTCAGCTCGTCATCACCCACGGGCGTCGTGTGCTGATGACGAGCTGAGCTCGTCATAGTGCCACTAAAATGGCATTTTCCAGCACAGGAGGGGAAAATGGCCAGCAGTCATGTGGTTAATCAAATCTTGCACAATCAATAAAAGTGCACGTTCACCTTCACTAGAAATCTTGTATTGTGGAATTCGTGGAAATTTGACATTTGCTTTCAAAGTGACTACATAAGGTGGAATTTCCAAAAGGCCTACATCGTTAGGACCAGTCGCCCAAAGAGTATCAGGGAGTGAACGCAGCTCTGGCGGGAGTGCATCTATTGACAAGTACATCGGAGAGGTGATTCTTTTACCCAATGTAAGCTGTACTCCTGACGGAGAACAGTACAATGTCGCTTACAGGCGTTTTAACAAGTCTAAACCAAGCAGATTTTCATTACAACCGGTTGTCAAAATCAAGGGTGCTTTCAATTGACGCGGTCCAACAGAAATAGACAAAGGACCAGATACGGGGTTGTACACAGGGGCGCCTGAAAAACCTACTGAAACATTTGTTAAGCCAGACAAAGGTGCGCCAGGGAGTTTCGCATAAATGATAGAACTTTTTGCGGCACCAGTATCCAACAGAAACGGTTCGACTACACCTGATGTTGCTACTGCGACATAAGGCCCACTCTGATCCACTGGAACTGATACTACTCCCTCTCTTTGTCCATGGCTGTCCTAGTACTCACTCTGTTGAAATCCCTCATCAACTTCACAATAGTCTTCAACATGATACTGTTGAGATCTATTTTGTTGGGCAGACTGTCCATTTCGCTGATCAAAGTGATTAGAAGGGCAATCTTTTGTTTGTGGAGGCATAGCACCTCGTCCTCGACCTCTAGAATTTTGCATGGAACCACCACGACCTCTCTGAGCTGCTGCAGCATTATTCTGCGCTAAGACTGGACAGTCATTCTTATAATGACCTTCCTTTTTGCAGTACGCACACTGGTTCCACTGATATTGCGGCCTCGGCGAACTATAATCTGTCCTTTGATATGACCCTTGCTGTGTATTAGTCTGATTCGTGCGAGGCGGATATGCTTGCTGTAAAAGAACTTTAGTTTTTAAGTCTTTCGTCTTCTTTTCTGACTTTTCCTTCTCTTCTTTATCTCTATTTTCATAGTACTGTGCAGTTGCAAGTATTTGCGCAGTTGTAGAGACAGCCCACGTACTCTCGGAATCTTTCAATTTATTACTGAGCTCTGGTAGCAGATTGTGTACAAATTTATCGACAAACAGTCTCTGTCCTCCTTCTGTGCTCATATCCTGACCACTGTAATCTACAAAAGTCTCTTCGAACCTTGTGAAAAAGTCGGAGACACTTTCGTCTTTCTTCTGCCTGCATGCGGACAACTTGTCCCAGTTAACGCGCAATGCTGGCATCAGAGTCTTCATCAATTCAATTATTCTCCCAGGAAGATCAGCAATTAGAGGTTCGGGTTTGGAACCACCTATTTGTTGACCATCTGCCGCAATTATAGCTGCCCAATCACCACCTAGGGCAACTGGATGATTCTCTTTACGAATTTTAGCCCAAATAGGTTGCGGAACTACATTCCCAAATAACATGTCAATGTCCGCTAAATTCATCACGCAAGCTTCAACTGTCTGCGCTAACTCTTTATAGTATCCGGCAGGATTCTTACGTGGATCTGGCAAGGCCTGTTTCACTGCTAACACTTCGGCTCGCTTCCACGGAATGTGTATCCACACTCTCTGGAATTGCGCCGGAGCGGCTGCAATACCACGGTTCGCATCAGCTGGCACAGCTTCGAGCCAAATTGGAGGAACCTCCCTCATTGGATATTGGCGATTCTGCTTCGCACTATGTTTCTCTAACTCTCTCGGTGAACGAAGGGATGGATCATTCCTATAGCTTAAAATTAGTTCCATCGCTTCCTTAATATTTTGACCAACTATCGTACCAGCAGCAAACTCTTTCTGTACATTAATTAATTCTTCTAAATTTGATTCAGAGTCATCTTCTTCCAATTCCTCACGTAAAAGGGAGCACATCTCATCGAACAAATATCGTTGTGTCGGTTCATTCCACTGCATAAATGTATATAATACATCTCTAGTACTATATCTCCTGCTTTTTGAAATCCATCTAAGAGCTGTGGAATCCAATATTCCTCGTTCTTCAGTACTGGGAAGCTGACTACGTCTCTGTACAGATTCAGAGGCAGGAGTCTTAATTAAAGTTTTATAGAAGGGAGACAGAATATTAGAGACAGAATCAGTGATTCTCCGACGAACAGAAAGTGGAGTCATAATACTAGCAGAAGTGGAAAATACAGTAGCAGTTGGAACAGATAGAACAGGAACAGTAGGAGTATCAGGCAAAGTAGCTTGTGAAACAGCAGGCGTAAGTGATGCAGGTATAGGCAAAGAAGCCGGCAACCCTGGAAGAGGGGGTGCCGAAGGAACATTAACATTGACCACAGGAGGTACAGGAGCTTGATTCAAGGGGGCAGGAGCAGGAATACCAGGTTGTCCAGCAACCGGCAATTGAACATTCGGTAAAGGTGGAGCCGTAGCACCCTGTGCATACGGTGGGGGTGACCTTAACAAGTAAGACAACAGAGGATCATTTTCGGGGTCCTCTACTATCTTAGCTGTGCTCGATGGCAAGGCAGGATAGCACTTGTCTATCGCTAAATTACGCTCTCTAGTAGCCACCTCCATTGCTTTCTCAGACTCGTTGAGTTGCAGCTGCTTAGCAGACTGTTCTAAAGTCAACTCTTGCTCTTTCTGTTCTTTCTTCAACTTTTTAATTTCTCTCTGTTTAGATTCTTTTCGCCAATAACGGAAAGAATCAAACATTGCCGGCCGGGCTTTCTTCTTAAACAATTTCACTTCCAAATTATCAAGGACTTCGGGTTCAAAACTACCATGCAGTGGCCAACTAAGGACACCGTCTTTCTCTGTATAGCGGATCCACACTTCATTATAAGATATAGGACCCACACCATGCTTACAGTAAAGATCATATAGAGGAGTTCTGATTGGAGGAACCAGACATGAGTCCTCCAACCGGGAATCACTGTTGCAACCAAAACACAAAAACATACAATTTTTCCGACTTACCATTTTATAATCCGGAACACAGAACAAACGAAAACACAAACAAAAATGTGCACTCGAACCAAGAACTTAGGCCTACCAAAGCGAACAAATGTATCGATACCCAAACTAAACCAAGAGATTATCGTAACCAGAACAACCAGTGATAATCTTACGAAACCAAACCAAACCAAGAACTAAAAGGATTATCCAAACAGGAGCAACCCTTACGAAGTAACCAACTAGCAACCACTACTTAATACTTAACTGAGGCACTGAAGACGTCACCAAGGAGAAACCCATCACGTCTCGCCGTACTAAGGACTGCACCTCGGGTCCAAGACAGGGCGACGGTCAAGGCAACGGACCACTGCAGCCGTCCTGAACGGGAACCCTCGTGGAAGAGAACGTCAGGCCACTTTTGCGATATGCCGGGATCGATGAAGTGGGGCGCCTCCCTCAGGAATCTTCACACGAAGCTTCTCGAACTCTTCAGGCTTTTGGACCGGTACCGAATGACGTCGCCCTACGATGGGCGCCAATTGGAGTTCTGGACTTTTTGGTTCCATCCAGAGGTGTCAGGGATAACACCCGAAGACCCTGGAGTTCTACCTGTCTCGGTGCACAAATAAACAGAAACACGGGCTTCTCGATGGTGGCGTCAAAGACCAAAGGTTTATTACTGCAGGGACACAGAAGTCACAGAAACTACACACGGGCAGTATCTAGGAGCCTGTTCAATTTGTACAAAGAGGGTTGCTCCTTATATACTAAATATTAGGCTTCGGGCAAATTCTTTACATGTTAGTACATTCCTAAACCTTTTTGTCCTAAACAATAAATATTTGGCGTTGCACAGGAATCGTCAACAATATCTGATGTCAAAACATTACGAACGAGGGGTTCCCACTATTCCATCAAAATCTCATGTCAACTTTTCATTCAAGAGCCGGACCGCCTCATCGTAAATTTCGTTACCTCCCCCTAATAAAGGCCCAGAAGGAAAGGAGCAGAGCCAGGTGCAGAAGATAGAAAAGCAGGATAAGAGATGTTTGTGGGTTGTAAATGGGCAAGGCTACCAGCTTCAGCCGCCTAATCATGATCAGGCCAACGAACACGAGAACCAGTATAACAGGACTGGCCTTAGGCAGAGAAGGCAGTTGCTGTCGAGTCATGCAACCATGGCGTTTTCTGTCTTAAGGTGCACGTGTCACTAGAGAGGTGAATCGCCGGCCAAAACCTACGTGTCCTTAATCGAAATGAAGTAATCAGAGGTCATTGCGTGTCCATTGACTATGTGAGGGCAAGAAATACAAAATGGCTGCCATAATCTAAAATGGATGCCATGGGTAGATCAGAAATGTGTTTGTAACAGGAGTACTCTTGCTCGTAGCATAGCGAAAACACCAGGATATGCTAAATGGATCATTTGCGGTTCACTGATACCAAAATTATGTATTTACGACAATGTTGAAAACACGGGTTCAAATCGTCACGGAACCTCAGAAATTTAATGAAAGGGGGCAAGGTAGACCCCTCTTGACCCCCTAGGAATGATGTTGGGGTTATTAAAGGGTCCCGTGGGGCAAATAATAAAAATTTGATTTTTCGCGGTAGAAGCGCTTCTCGGTTCGCGAACCGGGTCGCAAACTGTTAGCGAAACGTGAATTCGCCATTTTGTGTTTCGATTTAATTAAATTACTAGGTATAAGGGTGTACGGGAGACGTATCCTGACCCCTTATGTTTTCTGAGGGTGGCTGAGGAGGCTCATATATGTTGATACATGTCTTCCAGCGGCTGTGCGTGAGCGTTTTTTTTTTGTTGCTGCGTGACGTCTGTTAACGTTCGATTCGATCGAAATCAGGAACTATTGACCGCCATTTTGTCACTGCGAGTAAATATTTTGTTAAAATAATTGTTATAAATTAATCCTTATTGATAAACATTGTCTGCGCCATCTTGCCTTTTTTGCAATGCCACACTTTTGTTGAGCACGTCAGCCATTTTAGATGCCTTGACCAGACCCACTCTCTGCACGCCGCCGATCCTTAGCATGGCTCCCCACCCTCGCAAGCATCTCCCCCACGCACTGGTCACCCCCGCTCTCTCTCTCATGCATGGGCCAGAAACCTCCTCCCATCTGCGCTGTTCTTCTCTGAGAATCACACCCTGTGCCCGCCCGACACCTCCCTTTCACCCTATTCACTACCGCACCCTCTGACACTCCTCTTCCTCTGTGTCCGATTGTCCAGGCCGGTCCCAGGCTATCATGTAGCCCTGCAGATGTAGTTTATGGCCCCAGCTGTAGAGAATCACCCCTCTTCAAAGGAGTTACAGTAGATCAAGTCCCCCACCCGATGAGATCCGTCACACCACACGCGTTCCTACTATCTGATAACCATCCTGTATTGTGCTTGGGGAGGGGATTCTCACTGTGAGGGTGTGTGGGTCCGAGCCTGAAGCGGAAGATTCCAGGGATGCCTCTTTGTACATCAAAGTTTTTACAATTATGTGTCACATTATAAATATATAGCACTCCAACAAAGTAGTAGGATTATAACACTTTAATAACTTATAAATATATACAACGCAACAAAAACAGTAAATACATTTAAACATTTTTTTGAAAAAAGAAGCAACAATGGTCAGTAGCTCTGTTTTGTGTGAATAGTCCCAAGGCAGCACAACGTGCTGAGTTCTGGACGGCACCCAGGTGATGTTACCTGGGTGCCGCACTGGTTTTTGGTATCCTACAATGCAGCTCCGAAAAACGGCGTGGGGCGTCCCGGGGGGTGCGGGGTGAGGCCTCGTCAGTAGCGGTCTGTTGTGCGAATAGTCCCAAGGCAGCAGAACGCGCTGAGATGTGGATGTCACCCAGGTGATGTCCAGTAAGTTGCCGCACTGGTTTTGGCATCCTACAATGCTGCTCCGAAAAACGGCGTGGGGCGCCCCGGGGGGCGGCGTGAAGGGGCCTCCCCAGGTGGAGGCTCGTCTGCTGTACTGGGGCGCCCCTTTACCGTTTCAGTTGTCATTCCGCCCGCTTTTGCTACACTGTGCCTCATCCTCCATTCAGCTGTTTATCGCCCGCTCTTGCGGCTACAGCGTCTCGCTCACCATGTAGTTGAGTTGCGCCCACTCTTGCGGTGCAGCGATAGGCGGCTGCCACAGGACTCTTAAAATGTCGGACGGCTCTTCGGATTTGGGCCTGGTCCACTAAAATGGCCCTGGGACACCTTGGAACTCGGACGTCCCCTGAGCCTTGAAGATTTTACAAAAGTCTTGGGGGCCCCCGACTCCTGCAGGCTTCCGGTGGGGAGCGGCTGCCATGATTGTTCGCGGAATGATCACGACGGAGTCACGAGATGGTGGTGCTCTCATGCTGACGCCAGCTTCAGTCTGAAACATCCAGAAACAAGGTGGGGCTTTCATCGTTTGGGAAAAAATTTTTTTTAATCCAATGAAAAGTGTTAGTATTAGGTCATATGATCAAGCCTTCTATCATTAGGAAACCAAAAGTAAAATGAACCAATGAAAAGTTTTATAAAGAAGTCACATGACCTGTTATGCTTACGTTACGCGCTGCTATAAAAAGCGTAGAAAATCCGTTGGCACGTGAGGCGGCGTCAGTAGCGGACCGATGTGCGAATAGGCCGAAGGCAGCACAACGCGCCAAGATCCGGATGGCACCGAGGTGGTGTCCAGCAAGTTGCCGCACTGGTGTGGCCATCCTACAATGCTGCGCCAAAAGTCGGCGTGGGGTGCCCCGTTGGCCTGTGAGGTCGTGTCAGTCAGTGGGGGCTGTTTGAGGATCTGACTGCATTGGAAAGCAATGGGATGCTGTGCGTCGCCCCCAAGATGGAGGCTCCTCGGCTGCAGTGGGGCGCCCCTTGGTGTTTCACTCGCTATCCAGCTGAGTTGCGTCCGCACTTGCGGCTACAGTAGGCCGAAGGCAGCACAACGTGCCGAGATCTGGATGGCACCGAGGTGGTGTCTAGCAAGTTGCCGCACTGGTGTGGCCATCCTACAATGCTGCGCCGAAGGTCGGCGTGTGGTGCCCCGTTGGCTTATGAGGTGGTGTCAGTAGCGGACCGATGTGTGAATAGGTTGGAACCAGCACAAGGCACCAAGATCCGGATGGCACGGAGGTGGTGTCATAGTTGAGAGTTCTGAGCAGTGCTTGTAACACTGTCTGAAGCTTATTTGCACCTGCTGCAGCTTGACTATTGCCCTGGTGTGGCCAAAGATCCCCCATGACATAGGCGGCCGGCTCCCGAGGTCCGGCGGAACTTTTTTCCTTTTCCTTTCTGCATCTTGTCCCACAATCTGTTTGACCTGAAGACACGACCAGGTCCCTGAATGTGTGCAGGGGGACGCTATTGATTGAATCAAAATGGCGGCTTCACACAAAGCTGACTCAAGCGTTGCTGCTGATGCTATACAGACAAAAACTGGTTTTCAGTTTGTACATTCTTCAGGATTTTTCCATCCAAGGCTGGTTGAGAGTTTGTAGAACAATGGCTTTAGATCTTGCCCTCCCCTCTTTTGACTGTTGGTTCTTGTTGCCTATCTCTTCTGTTGTCATTTAACTGAACCTTTTTTGACTGCCGAAAGGGGTTCTGGTGCGACCGCTGGTTGGTGGAGACATTTTGACTATATCCTGGACCGGACCGGCCTCGCCCAAAATGGCGCCGGTATAAATGGGACTCGTAACTCCTTGTTGTGTACTGGTTGCACAACCTTGATATCACAAGATGCGTATGCAGTTTTGAAGCACATGGCGGGCGGGGACGAGAATTGATTGAATATTTCGACATCCCTATTGATATTAAGTTCTGATGTGTTATTGATTACTGTACTATTGAAAGTTCAAATTAACGTCACCCATGGTACTTGCCCGCAAATGTAAATCTAGATAATTTTATTGTAAGTGGCCCTGTCGTATTTTAATTACAAAATGTACGTCCACCGATTCCGCAACTGTTAGACATCTTAGTTCTTGCAACCTAATGGCCCGCTCGTTACGTTCCTCTACAGTGTAAATGTCTCCTCATCATATACGATTCCAGTTTGCTCCGTGGCCGGCCCACGTGGTTATAGGCCCGTATTTGTATACTGACATTTTCACAATAAAGGTTTTTAAAACAAAACATGGTAGTAGTATTTACATTGGTAAAGTTTTTAATTTTAGTCACTGTTTTCGAATCAGTAAAAGGCAAGTGAAATAAAGCAGTCCAATTACATGACGGATAAAAGGTATAATACGCAGGAACGCAGTAAAGATAAATGGTCAAGGGCTGTTGTGTTTTCTACTCCTGCAACATAAAGTGATCGATAAGAATCTGATATTCAGGCGTATCAGCGACTAAGACAGCAGGCCGAGCATCTTTTGCTCAAAGGCTCCGTCATGGGATGAAGAAACGCCCTTTTTCTAGAAAAAGGAATATATTTTACTTGCAGGACAGTTGTAAATTTTCCGGGAAAGTACATTAGCCTGGAACATTATAACATATATGTTTAAGAAAAAATAATGTTCGAAAGCAATAAAAAGCGTAATTTTTAGGTCATATGACCAAGCCTTTCATCATTAGAATAACAAAAGTAAAATGAACCAATGAAAAGTTTTATAAACAAGTCACATGACCTGTTATGCTTACGTTACGCGCCGCGCCCCGGATCGCTTCCGGGAAGCTGCGCTTCGCGGACCGGAGCACTTCCGGGTGCGCTAACGCGGCGTGTCATATAACGCATTACGCGACAACGTAGGTCCAGAATATAGTCAAAATGTCTCCACCAACCAGCGGTCGGAACACAACCCCTTTCAGCAGTCTAAAAAGTTCTGTTAAATGACAACAGAAGGGACAGGCAATAAGAACCATCAGTCAAAGAGGGGAGGGCAAGTTCTTCCCTACCGGGTCACGTTGGGGCGCTACCGGAACTGATCGAATTGGTAGTCTACAGTGTTTCTGGATGTTTCAGACTGAAGCTGGCGTCAGCATGAGAGCACCACCATCTCGTAGCTCAGTCGTGGCCATTCCACGAGCAATCATGGCAGCCGCTCCCCACCAGAAGCCTGCGGGAGTCGGGGGCCCCCAAGACTTTTGTAGAATCTTCAAGGCTCAGTGGACGCTTTCGAGAATGGGGCCCAAGTCCTAGCAGACACGCGTCCGAGTTCCAAGGTGTCCCAGGGCCATTTTAGTGGACCACGCCCAAATCTGAAGAGCCGGCCGCCATTTTGAGAGTCCTGTGGCAGCCGCCTATCGCTGCATCGCAAGAGCGGGAGCAACTCAACTACATGGTGAGCGAGACGCTGTAGTCGCAAGAGCGGGCGGTAAACAGCTGAATGGCGGAAGAGGCACAGTGTAGCAAAAGCGGGCGGAATGGCAACTGAAACGGTAAAGGGGCGCCCCACTACAGCGTGTCTTCAGGTCAAACGGATTGTGGGACAAGGTCCAGAATGGAAGAGTCGTCAAAAGGCAAAAAGTTCCGCCGGACCCCGGGAGCCGGCCACCTATGTTGGGGGCGATCTTAGGCCACACCAGGGCAACACGACTTGGGGAGGGGGCAGGAGCCAAGCGCCCCCTCCCAGTCCGCGCCACCACACCGTATTTTGAAAATCTGAAGCCATCGTTCTACAAACTCTCAACCAGCCTTGGATGGAAAAATCTTGAAGAATGTACAAACTGAAAACCAGTTTTTGTCTGCATAGCATCAGCAGCAATGCTTGCTATCAGAGTGCATGAGTTTCATGCTCGATCGATTGAGCTAGCCGGATCAGGCAACAAAAAGTATAAAATAGTTATGTAAATAGTTAATTAATAAAATGTTTTACCCTGTTACTTTGCTGGTGTGTTGTATATATTTATAATATTTGCATAGAGTTTATCGTTATTTTGGGCGGGTTGGGTGGCGGAGCCAAGCTGTCTTGCAGCCATCATGGTGTGGAGCTCAGTTCATCTCACTATTTTCGTATTTCTCATGAAGGGTTGTTCCTAATGTTTCTATTTTAGCGAGGTCAAAAAGAGATCCCATTACTGGCCTACTGATTTTTTCGATTACTTTTGTTTTTTTACACGATTTTTCACTATCTGCAAAGACTAAACAGAGTATTGCGACTTTGTGCTTGTTTGTAAATAGAGAATGAACCAAAGAGAATCAATTCTAAAACAGTAAATGCTTGGATAACAATCAATCAAATGGAGAGACAAGCAGGCACGACGGATTACAACGGGGGCAAAGGCCTGCGTTAACTACCCTTCACTATCTGCAAAGAGAGAGTACTACTAAGAGAAAAGAGGGGGGGGCAGCCTTCAAAGCACATCAGCGTGCATAAACACGAAAAAGTTTTTACCTATCACGTACTTGGCATTTGACAGCTTTTGATATTTGCTATTAAAAAAACATTGAAATTCACTGAAAAAACCATAGGTTTTAGCCCATATATAGTTAGGGATTAGCATTTACAAAACCTTAATTTACTCGCACAAAACCATAGAAATTCGCATATATAGTTAGATGCAATAACTATATATCGCGCACCCGCAACCCACTGCTGATGATGTCACATATTACATCATTCATGACATGGTCAGTGACATCACTGATGACATCACTGATGACATCTCAAATGACATCATTCATGACATGGTCAGTGACATCACTGATGACATCACTGATGACATCTCAAATGACATCACTGATAAAATCACTGATAACATCTCATTTGTCATTACTGATCACATCACTGATGATATATTTCATGTGATAATACGATCAACCTCTTCAGACTCTAATATAACCTTAGATACAATCAGTGTAAACAGACTCTCACAGACTGTCACTCATCCATGGAGTTACTCGCACACCTAGTCAGTCATGCAAAGAATCAATCACACCTCCATTTCCTCAACTATACAGTTATACACACCTTACTTAATCAAACATATACTAACACATATTTACTCTCTTATACAATCCCTGATACAAGTTCACAATGATCCATACAGCCACTCACACATTCACTGGCTCTTATGCACAGTTATTTATATATGTCAACTCTTACATGTACTGTGTTTTACATATGTACTTACTTTGACATGTAGCACTGAGAAATCCAATTACTCACCAATGCACTCATGCTGATAGTCAACCGCCCATACAGCTGTTTTCACATGCACTTTTGAACCCATACAGCTACTGAATCAACTGCTCACACATCTATGCACAGAGTCACACACCTCCCAGCCACCCCCACACACACATTCAGTCTCCCATACAAATATTTGGGCAACCAATCAATAACCCATATAGTTACTCATATAGCTACTGATCAACACATGCAGCAGTTTACAGAACTACAGTAATAATGATGCACAAATTAAGACAGTTTAGTCACTAACCCATGCACTCAGTGAGACACATTTAATCATTCTCTCATACAGTCAGTCATGCACCTACTAAATCCTTCATCCAAACACTTATACATCCACTCATTCTTCAATATGTAAGACATATTTTAACTTTACAGAAACATACAGTCACTGGATGTTGTCATTTGAGATGTCATCAGTGATGTGATCAGTAATGACAAATGAGATGTTATCAGTGATGTCATCAGTGATGTCATCAGTGATGTCACTGACCATGTCATGAATGATGTAATATGTGACATCATCAGCAGTGGGTATGGGTGCACGATATATAGTTATTGCATTTAACTATATATGCGAATTTCTATGGTTTTGTGCGAGTAAATTAAGGTTTTGTAAATGCTAATCCCTAACTATATATGGGCTAAAACCTATGGTTTTTTCAGTGAATATATATATATATATATATATATATATATATATATATATATATATATATATATATATATATATATATATATATATATATATATATATATATATATATATATATATATATATATATATCACACAAAAAAGTCCCCAGAGGTAGGATCGCACTCCGCAGCAGATTAGTTTACACCAAACTCTTCTCTTAGGCATGTGGCTTCCCTTCCCCACATATTGTCCACAGACCTGACGCGTTTCGAAGCTTCTTGCTTCTCTTCAGAGGCCGGTAACTGACAAGACATTTTTTAAGGCTGCTCCGTGTCCCAGCTGGAATGCTATTAAGTGATTGCACAGTTTGAATGCTTTCAATGATTGCACTGCTTCCGGTGTGCTCCCGTTAGGGAATTGGTTTCCAGTTGCATCTTGGGAGGTGGAGTCTTTGAAGCCTACTTTTCACCCTCCATTGGGTTTGTCCGCAGTACCACAAGTAAGGACACTTTATTTTAAGCCCTCCATTAGGCTCCGGATGAGACTTCACATGCCTTTAATTCAATACCTGCTGTGCCCATCAGAACGTGACGTTTCACTTCTGCGAGACCGCTCTATTGCTCTTCGGCGGTGCGTGATCCTCGCGGCCTGGAAGCGCCGCGTATATGTCACACAAAAAAGTCCCCAGAGGTAGGATCGCACTCCGCAGCAGATTAGTTTACACCAAACTCTTCTCTTAGGCATGTGGCTTCCCTTCCCCACATATTGTCCACAGACCTGACGCGTTTCGAAGCTTCTTGCTTCTCTTCAGAGGCCGGTAACTGACAAGACATTTTTTAAGGCTGCTCCGTGTCCCAGCTGGAATGCTATTAAGTGATTGCACAGTTTGAATGCTTTCAATGATTGCACTGCTTCCGGTGTGCTCCCGTTAGGGAATTGGTTTCCAGTTGCATCTTGGGAGGTGGAGTCTTTGAAGCCTACTTTTCACCCTCCATTGGGTTTGTCCGCAGTACCACAAGTAAGGACACTTTATTTTAAGCCCTCCATTAGGCTCCGGATGAGACTTCACATGCCTTTAATTCAATACCTGCTGTGCCCATCAGAACGTGACGTTTCACTTCTGCGAGACCGCTCTATTGCTCTTCGGCGGTGCGTGATCCTCGCGGCCTGGAAGCGCCGCGTATATGTCACACAAAAAAGTCCCCAGAAGTAGGATCGCACTCCGCAGCAGATTAGTTTACACCAAACTCTTCTCTTAGGCATGTGGCTTCCCTTCCCCACATATTGTCCACAGACCTGACGCGTTTCGAAGCTTCTTGCTTCTCTTCAGAGGCCGGTAACTGACAAGACATTTTTTAAGGCTGCTCCGTGTCCCAGCTGGAATGCTATTAAGTGATTGCACAGTTTGAATGCTTTCAATGATTGCACTGCTTCCGGTGTGCTCCCGTTAGGGAATTGGTTTCCAGTTGCATCTTGGGAGGTGGAGTCTTTGAAGCCTACTTTTCACCCTCCATTGGGTTTGTCCGCAGTACCACAAGTAAGGACACTTTATTTTAAGCCCTCCATTAGGCTCCGGATGAGACTTCACATGCCTTTAATTCAATACCTGCTGTGCCCATCAGAACGTGACGTTTCACTTCTGCGAGACCGCTCTATTGCTCTTCGGCGGTGCGTGATCCTCGCGGCCTGGAAGCGCCGCGTATATGTCACACAAAAAAGTCCCCAGAGGTAGGATCGCACTCCGCAGCAGATTAGTTTACACCAAACTCTTCTCTTAGGCATGTGGCTTCCCTTCCCCACATATTGTCCACAGACCTGACGCGTTTCGAAGCTTCTTGCTTCTCTTCAGAGGCCGGTAACTGACAAGACATTTTTTAAGGCTGCTCCGTGTCCCAGCTGGAATGCTATTAAGTGATTGCACAGTTTGAATGCTTTCAATGATTGCACTGCTTCCGGTGTGCTCCCGTTAGGGAATTGGTTTCCAGTTGCATCTTGGGAGGTGGAGTCTTTGAAGCCTACTTTTCACCCTCCATTGGGTTTGTCCGCAGTACCACAAGTAAGGACACTTTATTTTAAGCCCTCCATTAGGCTCCGGATGAGACTTCACATGCCTTTAATTCAATACCTGCTGTGCCCATCAGAACGTGACGTTTCACTTCTGCGAGACCGCTCTATTGCTCTTCGGCGGTGCGTGATCCTCGCGGCCTGGAAGCGCCGCGTATATGTCACACAAAAAAGTCCCCAGAGGTAGGATCGCACTCCGCAGCAGATTAGTTTACACCAAACTCTTCTCTTAGGCATGTGGCTTCCCTTCCCCACATATTGTCCACAGACCTGACGCGTTTCGAAGCTTCTTGCTTCTCTTCAGAGGCCGGTAACTGACAAGACATTTTTTAAGGCTGCTCCGTGTCCCAGCTGGAATGCTATTAAGTGATTGCACAGTTTGAATGCTTTCAATGATTGCACTGCTTCCGGTGTGCTCCCGTTAGGGAATTGGTTTCCAGTTGCATCTTGGGAGGTGGAGTCTTTGAAGCCTACTTTTCACCCTCCATTGGGTTTGTCCGCAGTACCACAAGTAAGGACACTTTATTTTAAGCCCTCCATTAGGCTCCGGATGAGACTTCACATGCCTTTAATTCAATACCTGCTGTGCCCATCAGAACGTGACGTTTCACATATACGCGGCGCTTCCAGGCCGCGAGGATCACGCACCGCCGAAGAGCAATAGAGCGGTCTCGCAGAAGTGAAACGTCACGTTCTGATGGGCACAGCAGGTATTGAATTAAAGGCATGTGAAGTCTCATCCGGAGCCTAATGGAGGGCTTAAAATAAAGTGTCCTTACTTGTGGTACTGCGGACAAACCCAATGGAGGGTGAAAAGTAGGCTTCAAAGACTCCACCTCCCAAGATGCAACTGGAAACCAATTCCCTAACGGGAGCACACCGGAAGCAGTGCAATCATTGAAAGCATTCAAACTGTGCAATCACTTAATAGCATTCCAGCTGGGACACGGAGCAGCCTTAAAAAATGTCTTGTCAGTTACCGGCCTCTGAAGAGAAGCAAGAAGCTTCGAAACGCGTCAGGTCTGTGGACAATATGTGGGGAAGGGAAGCCACATGCCTAAGAGAAGAGTTTGGTGTAAACTAATCTGCTGCGGAGTGCGATCCTACCTCTGGGGACTTTTTTGTGTGATATATATATATATATATATATATATATATATATATTACCTACTGGCGGTCGGCAGTAGGTAGTTATAGTTAGGACCTAGTTTCCATAGGAAATCCTCAACATTCTATTTGGAATAACTTTGGCCCTGGTTGAAGAATCTTAGCGAATTTCTCAAAGAAGATGGCTCGGTCCGCTGCGCTCCTTCCTAAAAGTTTGGGGGGGATTGGTCAAGTGGGGGCAGAGATAAAAGGGGGGTCCCAAAACGTGTTTTCTCCATGTTATTTTCCATAGGACCTTTAGACTCGGCTACAGGTCGAACGGCTGAATGGATTTATAAGAAATTTGGCAAAACTGTACAGTCCGGCTCGCAGATTACGCTTTTTTTGGAATGGTGTAAATCCGTTCAGTAGTTGCTGAGGAAATTAAAGTTAAAGTCAATTATATATCTATACGCGCGGACGGGTGCGCGCACTCAAGCGGCTGCGCGCGCGAGTGGAATTTTGCTGCGTGACGTCTGTTAACGTTCGATTCGAAGGAAATCAGGAAGTGTTGACCGCCATTTTGTCATTGCGTGTAAATATATTGTTGATTTCAAAGCATTGGAACATGGAAAGGTGAGAAGGTAGAGATTGTTTTGCTGCGTAGGTTTTCTCAGGGTGTGCAGTAAGGCCCTTAAAGGCGAAAATATATATATATATTTTTTATTTTTAAGTTGCCTGGTGCGCGCACTCGGTCGCGCACACCTATTTACAAGAGTGTGAAAATGGAGATAAATCAGAAGTTTGAGTGCTTTGATATAAGGTGGCTCTGAAAAGAGCCCTTGTGTTCATTGAGTTTTTTCTGCATTTATAAGTAAGTACCGATGCAGAGCCTGATGTTGCAGAGGAAGATTCTGTTTCCCTCATCCGTGAAATGAACACCATCTCTCCTATAGATGTCTTGCATGTGGTAACGCAAGTCGTTGTGGTAAATAGAACCCATGCTATAATCTCTGAGGAATGCAGAAACAGATTTATTTACATGTCTCCTTGCTTTCTCAATTTGTGCACAATGTTGATTGGACCAATTCCATTTCTGTCTTTAGCATATATTGGAATATACCAAGGCAGTTCGAGGAAAAAGTGTCATCAATTGTTGAAAGGTGTCTTTTAGAAGCATTTCCAGACCTACCTCAGTCAATGTGCCTAGATCGTTCCCACCACAGTGCACAATTATAAGGTGTGGTTCTGGGAGATGCATAAAAGTTTTCACCAATGGGATTAATTGGTGACATCTCAATCCTCTTTGGCCAATCCACGTTATTTGCACATTTGGTAAATGAAGGTTGGAAATTCGTCTGCTTGCTGCATATTTTCCAGTCCAGTGAATATAGCTGTGTCCTAAAAGCCAAACCTTCATTTTCAAGGCAGATGAACTCGTACTCCGATGGGTTCTGGAAGTGGAATGGTAGTTAGAAGCTGAAAGTCAGGATAAAAAAATGGATGAGGCTTGGTGTGGTTGAAAAACAAAAAATGATTGGTTGATTCTAATACGTGAAGATTGAAGACTACGTTGCATGTTAATGTTATGTAAAACTAAAAGTACTATTGGGTGTGAAAAAAATGACATGTAACAGAGCTGTGGATAGGCAGGTGTTTCTGGAGGGAAAACAGTGTTGTTACTTTGCTGTAGAACGTTGAGATATGAACTTTTGACCTGTGCCTTCAGCCAGGTGCAGAATGAAGTGTTGCCATGGAAACACCCAGAGATGGCAGTGGGTGATGGGTGACTTTTATGTGACATTGAAAATATTGTGAGGGAGAACCAACTGAAATGTAAATGCTTACGTTACGCGCTCCGCGCCTCGCGCACCGGAGCACTTCCGGGTGCGCTAACGCGGCGCGTCAAATGACGGATTACGCAACAATGCGATACGTCGTTGGGGCTCCACCGGAACTGATCGAATTGGTAGTCTACAGTGTTTCTGGATGTTTCAGACTGAAGCTGGCGTCAGCATGAGAGCACCTCGTGGCTACCTCGTGGCCATTCCGCGAGCAATCATGGCAGTCGCTCCCCACCGGAAGTCTGCAGGAGTCGGGGGCCTCGGTGACTCTTGTAGAATCTTCAAGGCTGAGGGGATGCTTTTGGGAATGGGGCTCATGCCCTAGCAGTCAAGCGTCCGAGTTCCAGGGTTGCCCAGAGCCATCCTTGCAGGCCAGGCCCAAGTCTGTGGAGCCGACCGCCATTTCCTGAGCTCTGTGGCAGCCGCCTGTCGCTGTATTGGAAGAGTGGGTGCAATTCAGCCGGATGGCGGGTGAGACGCTGTAATAGCAAGAGCAGGCGTAATTCAGCTGGCCGAGCAAGGCACTGTGCCGCAGGAGCAGGCGCAACTCAGCTGGCCGAGTGAAGCGCTGGGGTGTAGCTAAGAAACCTCCACCTGGTGAGGTGGGAGAGGCTCGTTTGCGCCGCCTCTCCCTTCCAGTGCACCCCACGCCGTCTCCTGGTGCAGGTATATGTGATGGTCGGACCAGGGCACCGCAGGACGTGTCTTCAGGTCAAACGGATTGTGGGACAAGGCCCAGAATGGAAGAGGCATCAAAAGGCAACAAGTTCCGCCTGACCCCGGGAGCCGGCCGCCTATGTCGTGGGCGATCTCAGGCCATACCAGGGGAACAAGACTTGGGGAGGGGGCAGGAGCCAAGCACCCCCTCCGAGTCCGCGTTTCTTGGACCCTGAAGTATGGCACTCAACATCCAGAACTTATGACATTTGTGCAAGGCAGGGACATCGAAGCCTCTCAGGGACCAAGCATATCCAGAGTCCTTCCTACAGAAGATGGTGGGGGTGGCGGCATTAGCAAGGCTTCCTCCCACACAACTTGTCGGACCCTGAAGTATGGCACTCAACATCCAGAACTTATGACATTTGTGCAAGGCAGGGAGATTGAAGCCTCTCAGGGACCAAGCATATCCAGAGTCCTTCCTACAGAAGGTGGTGGGGGTGGCGGCATTAGCAAGGCATCCCCCCACACAACTTGTCGGACATCACCTCTGGATGTACTGGGTGTTCAATTTCAGAATTGAAACTACTAAGAAGCAATTAGAAGTGTTGTTTTCATGTTGCAGCAGGCTGCCATGTAAATAGTTATTTAATAAAACGTTTTACCCTGTTACTTTGCTGGTGTATTGTATATATTTATAATATTTGCATAGTGTTTGTCGTTATTTTGGGCGGGGTGGGCGGCGGAGCCGAGCTGTCTTGCAGCCATCATGGCGTCGAGCTCGGTTCCTCTCACTAGTTTCATGTTTTTTCTAACGATTTATATGTTATAGTTTGTTAGCACGATACAGCGGATAGTCCGCATTTTATATATATATGTCCTTTTTATTAGGGGGGTCCTCCGGTGGAGTCGGACGATCTACCTCTAATAAACGGTCCGGGTTGAAGCAACTACCAACAAACGGGGCAGAGGAGAGGCCATGACACAGAAAATGGCTGTTACTTACGTGCATGATGGGGCCTAAAAGGGACTAGATGGCGTGGCCACTGTTTCGCGACTTTCACTTTACTTTTAACAGTGGCTGTGGTGAACATAAATGAACGCCGCTTATGTATACCTAATTTTAGTCATTTTCCAGAAAAAAGCTTTTGATATTTGCTATTAAAAAACCAAAGAAAATCACTGAAAAAACCATAGGTTATAGACCATATATAGTTAAATATCTGAAGTCCATCTCTGCACTCGATGGAGATACAGGTCGTCGATCAGAAGATGTGCTGGCCACCTCTAATGGTAATAGCGTGGCCAGGGCTCTTGTCGTTGCCTCTGCAAATTGCACAGGGTGCACTTGTTTGACATGCCGCACCATGGTATGTATGGAAAAGGAACATTTTTTTGCTGGATTTCTTCTTGAGAGAACCAAGTCACATATCGTGCAGGTTACTTTTGGTGCATTCACTTTCTTTTGATCTTCAGGATAAGTGAAAAATTACCAGATGAAAGATTTATTTTTTCTTATTAAAGGTAGTCGATCATTTTGGTCAGATTCGGAAGATGAATGAGATACGGTAGCCATTTCACCAAAGTCTTCCGAAAGATGTAGGACGTTGTTCTCTCTTGAGAGTAGAAAAGATAGTGAGGGAAGTGGGTGGAGTGCTGCGTGTAAATTCCAGAATTGAAACTATTAAGAACCAATTGAAAGTGTTGTTTTCATGTTACAGCAGGCTGCCATGTAAATAGTTATTTAATAAAACGTTTTACCCTGTTACTTTGCTGGTGTGTTGTATATCTTTATAATATTTGTCGTTATTTTGGGTGGGGTGGGCGGCGGAGCCGAGCTGTCTTGCAGCCATCATGGCGTCGAGCTCGGTTCCTCTCACTAGTTTCATATTTCTCATGAGGGGTTGTTCCTAATTTTTCTATTTTAGCGAGGTCAAAAAGAGATCCCATCAGTGGCCTACTGATTTTGCTCGATTCTTTTTGTTTTTTCTAACGATTTATATGTTATAGTTTGCTAGCACGATACAGCGGCTAGTCCGCATTTTATATATATGTCCTTTTTATTAGGGGTGTCCTCCGGTGGAGTCGGACGATCTACCTCTAATAAACGGTCCGGGTTGAACCAACTACCATCCTGATTTTGTATATCTTCTGAGCTGGATTTAAGCACACAATTGTTAAAGTATGAAACGTTTTATATTTCTAAAAAAAATACCAAGGTGTGTACATCCGGTAACGCACGAAAGTTTAAAAAGACATTCGGCTCCATTTACCGAAAAGTTTCATAAGAATAAAAAAGAAGTCTAGGTACAGTCTCTTTGACGTACTATAAGTTCTTTGAGGGGTGTATGAAGAAATTCAATACGTTCAAATTGCAAAGTTTTCACGAAATATATAGGCAGGTGCGCGCATTCGGTCGCGCACGAAAGCCTGGAAATGCGATATCCATTTTATTGACAACTGTTGCCGAGAGTGCGCACACCGGGTCGCGCACGAAAGTTTAGTAAGGCTATTTTTATTTACAGACAAATTTTTATGTGTTTAAAAAAAGGCAAGGTACAGACTTTCGAATTCTGTATCGCTTTAGAAGGAGTCTCTATGCAACTTGAACAGTGAAGAAAACGGCTTGTTTTCGAAAAAAATATTGCCAGAACTTTATTGACAAAAGTATAGGTTGCATACACGACATATTTCTGAATTAGCATTTTAAAAACCAATGAAATTCACAGAAAAAACCATAGGTTTTACACACGTTATAGTTAGGAAGTAGCATTTAAAAAACCTATGAAATTCACTGAAAAAACCATAGGTTTGACACATGTTATAGTTAGCTGGAAATTTTACTGATATAAAACCAATGAAATTCCACGTTATAGTTAGTTGGACTCACTATAACTTGCGCGTGCAATGCACTGCTGATGACGTCACATATTACATCACTCATGACATGGTCAGTGACATCACTGATGACATCACTGATGACACCATCCTTGTGACATAGTGACAGACCTCCTTTCACTGTAATGTAACCCTTGAAACACATATTCAAAATTAGAAACTGAAATTTTAAAAAAAATGGAGATACCCATATCAGTTACAACAAGCAATTCAGTAATTCCACCATCTATATACACATCCACTCATTCACCAACAGTTCTATATAGTCACTCATACATATACTCAGTCATCATATGAAGTGATACACCTATACATCCTGTTACACACCGACAGTCATCCAAAAGTTACTGACACACATACTCACACGTGCAAATAAACTATTGAACATCTATTTATTTGAATATAGAGTTATACACACACTTCCACCTTACTTCTATTGAAAATTACACATATTTATTCTCTTAAACAATCACTTATAGAAACACATACTTATTTAAACAGGAACTCTTACAATCTCTTACTCTCACATATACTGACTTATATACATCAATATTCACATATACTAGATTAAAACATATGTAGTTACTGATAAAGACACTAGTGAGACAGTCATTCACTCACTAACAAACACATATACACACTCATCCACCCATACAGTCCTGCACATATGCTGTCTTCAAAACACATACAAACAGAGAGTCAGTCACTCATGCATCTATGTGCTAAGTAATACCCCCACCAAACCATATAGACACTCATACTGATACTAAGAGAAACATCTAATAACCCATATACATACGCATGTAGCTACTTACCAACACATGTAGCCACTTATACACAAAGTGAAACACTAATATATATATTTAAATATTTAAACATTACTCACTAATATTTATTTTTCAGAAAGACACATATTCACTGGATGGTGTCATCAGTGATGTCATGAGTGATGTCACTGACCATGTCATGAGTGATGTAATATGTGACGTCATCAGCAGTGCATTGCACGCGCAAGTTATAGTGAGTCCAACTAACTATAACGTGGAATTTCATTGGTTTTATATCAGTAAAATTTCCAGCTAACTATAACATGTGTCAAACCTATGGTTTTTTCAGTGAATTTCATAGGTTTTTTAAATGCTACTTCCTAACTATAACGTGTGTAAAACCTATGGTTTTTTCTGTGAATATATATATATATATATATATATATATATATATATATATATATATATATATATATATATATATATATATATATTTCCACACTTGTGCTCCTGCTACCACGCCAGCCCTCAATCCTCAGCCAACACACGAGCAAGAACACGGAAGACCCAAAGTGCAGGTGAGTTTTTATTTTGCAGTACACCACGCCAGGATAACGTTTCGCCCTACACAGAGGGCTTGGTCACATGGCGCACTGAAAAAAGTTGCGTGAATTTAAAGTGCTAGTGCAGTAACAACGACATCACTGATTGGTTGTAGCTTAATTAGTGAAAATATACAACACCATTGTAAAAACAATTTCTTTACAAGTGCTAAAAGGGCAAAAGCGGCAGTATTGGGCCAGTGCATGATAATACCTGTATGAATACAGTTTCATTATCCGGTAATCTCTATGAGAAGTTTGTAAACGGAGGACCATCTGAGTATTCCCACAATACATAGTAAGTTTGTAAGGTTACAGATTTATCAACAAATTTCATGTATTTACAATTTGTGCAAAATTGTAGCCGCATCACTGTGCGCAACCTAGCTATTGAGTAATCACTGCTTAAATGCAATAGCCCCTTATGTACAATGTGAGAGTCCTCAAGACTTCCTAATAAAATATATACAAAATTTCATCTATATACATCTATATACAATAGGTATCTTACATACTATTATCAGTAATCACCTTTGGAGTATTAACTGGTAATGTAACACCGGATAACAAGAAAAGGGCCTAAAATAATACATGCCCTACAACTGTTACAAACGCCCTACTAAGATTATTAATGCCAACTATGCCCATGACGTTTGTTACTAACACCCTGACAAGCAAGTGAAGCTTAAAAAACATTGTTTTTTGATTCTTACTGAGTATAAGATTGTAAGTTACAGCTAACTCAGCTACGGAAGATCTAATACAGTGACTGATAGAACAACTTCCTGATATAGGCAACAGGTGCGTGGCCAGCAACATGCAATACTGAAATGGGGGGTATTGACGAGGTCTGAGGAGATAGACAGAACTATAGACATGTATAAAAGTCCTCCGTGGAATTAAGACCATTAGGGCTTTTGCTGTCCATCTCCAAGATGTATCTGGTCTCAAGAGCCCTCAAGATCCCTTCTCGGTTACCTCCCCTCCTAAGTGGACCTATAGCGTCAATAGCATAATATTTAAGGAGCCCACTGTTATTGTTATGGAACTCCTTAAAGTGCCTGGCTACAGGGTATGTGGCATCATTTGTGTTGATTGCTCGGATGTGCTGGAGCACCCTCTTGTGTACCTGCAATTTGGTACTACCATTATATTGCAGGCCACACGGGCACTCCAGCACATACACCACATACTCTGATTTACAGGTTAGTTGCTTGGTAATTTTACGGGGCACTGTAGAAAATGCTGTCAAGAACTCGGTTTTGTTGAGTCCCTGAGAGCAAGCCTTGCAACTAGAACACTTTCTAAACCCGCGGCTTGCTGCTAGCCAGTTTTTAGGAGGGATCACTTCCGGGCTGGATTTGACCAGGGCATCTTCCTGAAGGTGATCGCAGGTCAATTGGGCATGTGGTCTCCAATAACTGGATCTAGTTTAATTAGATTCCAGTGCTGATTGATGATTTTTCTCAGCGTCCCATGTTGACTGTTATAGGCCCAGATGAGTCTAACTGGTTGCTCACTGCTGGCTGCAATAGTTCTCTGAGATTTCCGATGGGTCAGTGCATCAGTACGGGATAGGGCATTGGCTTTCCTGATCGCTGTATCAATGAGATGTTCTTCGTAGCCCCTAGCAAGAAACCTTTGTTTACTCGCCGCTTGTGCCACTCTGCAATGAGATTCTGTACTACAGACCCGCCGAATTCTGAGCATCTCCCCGTAGGGGATGCTACGAATTAAATGCGGGGGATGGTGGCTTTCAGCATGCAATATAGTATTGCCCGCAGTGGGCTTCCTATAAAGCTTGGTTTCTAGCTTGTCCTGACTGACCTCCAGAGTAACATCAAGGAAATGTGCTGTGTCCTGACTGATATGCGATGTGAAAGACAGGTTATATGAATTGTTATTCAAAACATCAATGAAACTGGTAACTTGCTCATAGGTTCCTCGCCATATCATTAAGATATCATCGATATATCTATACCATCGTATATATATACTACCTACTGGCGGTCGCCAGTAGGTAGTTATAGTTAGGACCTAGTTTCCATAGGAAATCCGCAACATTCGATTGGGAATAACTTTGTCGCCGGTTGATGAATGTCCGCAAATTTCTCAAGGAAGATGGCCCGCTACGCTCCGCTCTTTCCCTAAAAGTCTCGGGAAGATTCGTCTAACGGGGGCCACGAAAAAAGGGGGGTCACAAAACGTGTTTTCCCCATGTTAATTTCCATGAGACATTTAGACATGGCTACAGCCCGAACCGCTGAACGGAATTACACCAAATTTGGGAAAATGGTAGGGTCTGGTACGCAAATCACGCTTTTGTTTAAATGTTGTAAATCCCTCCAGTAGTTGCTGAGAAAATTAAAGTTGAAATCAATTATATATCTATAAGCGCGCACCGTGCGCACACCGTGCGCGCACCTTGCCATGCACAAGCTTCATGCTGATTGGCTGCCACTGTCTGTAAACACTATAAAAAACAGAAATTGTTGGCAGTCATCTTGTGCCTCGGTAGACTGAGGCACAGGAAAGCAGAAAAACAAACATGTAGAACTCAAAAAGGGGGCAGGGTAGAAGCACCCTGACCCCCTAGGCCTGCTCAGGGGGTTCCACAGGGACCCCAAAGGCAAGAAACATTTTTTGGGGGGGGGAATTGCGGGGTGCACGCGCCATGCGCGCACCCTGTGATTTTCCCCAAAAAAACAATCAAACATTTTTTTGCCTTGGGGGTCACTTACCTCCCTTTTATCATCCTCAAATCCCCTTCCCTCGCCATCTTTCCATTTCTTTTACCTTCACTCCCCTTACCCTACTCTATGTATCTTTCTTTGTCCCTTACTCTCCTTACATATGTCCATCCTCACTCCCCTTCTGTCACTCCTCCTCCTTTACTTTCTTTTCCATACTGCTCTTCCTATAATTTTTTATTTCCCTTAACTCACGACCGTACCTTTAAACACCTTCGTGCAGATTTACAAACCCCTTACACCTGTTTTGCGCCGCCGTTGTGTCACTTTTGTGACGCAGCGGCGGAACAGAAGATGCGCCATGGTGCGGGCTATTTACAAAGTGACGCATCTGGTTCCGTCATGGCCCGCCTGTTCTTCAGAACGTCACCGCAGGCGCGAAATCAGCGCCGCGCAGGCGTGCCGGGCGGGCCGTTACAGAACCGGTCCGTCACCAGCGCAGCCCACCCGAGGGCTATGATGGAGCAGTTCCGTCATAAGTGTGGGAGGGGTTAAAGGATTGTTGTACATCAAACAGCCGACGTCCATCGCATATCAAGAGAGATGAAACCATGCACACATTTGACCACAATTGTACAACACACGGTATAGTTAGGAATTAGCATTTAAAAAACCTTTGAAATTCACTGAAAAAACCATAGGTTTAACACATGTTATAGTTAGGAATTAGCATTTAAAAAACCTTGCAAATTCACTGAAAAAACCGTAGGTTTTATACACGTTATAGTTAGGAAGTATGTGATGGCATGAGTGATGTCACTGACCATGTCATGAGTGATGTAATATGTGACGTCATCAGCAGTGCATTGCGGGCACGCGAGTTATAGTTTGCTGAACTAACTATAACGGGGCATTTCAATGGTTTTATATGAGTGAAATGTCCAGCTAACTATAACATGTGTGAAACCTACGGTTTTTTCAGTGAATTCCAAAGGTTTTGTAAATGCTACTTCCTAACTATAACGTGTGTAAAACCTACGTTTTTTTTCAGTGAATATATATATATATATATATATATATATATATATATATATGTATATATATATATATATATATATATGACCTACTGGCAATAGCAAGTAGTAGATAGTTATAGTTAGGACCAAAGTTTCCATAGGAACAGCGTTTTTTCTTTTGCAGATAACTTTGGCCCCTCTGGATAAATCTCCACGAAATGTTCCCAAACCTTCCCCCTTTCCCCCTTTGGGTTTAGCTACTGTGTTGAAAGTTTCAGCGTGATCTGTCAAACGAGAGCTGAGAAAAAAGGAGGGTCCCAAAACGCGTTTTCCCTTATGTTAAGACAATGGGGATTTTTCCGTTCTAGAACATGACTACAGCTCAAACTGCTGAACGGAATTACGCCAGATTTGGCAGAAAGTTAAATGTTGGGCCAGAAAGTGTGCTTTTTGTAATTTAGTGTAAATCCATTCAGTAATTTTTTGTATATCTATCTTTAAAAAAATATAGCTATCTGGGGACGCAAGTCCTTGCAGTAGACTCACAAATCCTACTAAAATTTGATTGGTTGTCAACACTTCAACCAGGAAGTGTTGGCAGCCTTCTTGGGACTTGGCTGAAAGCCACGTCCCAGAAAAAAAAGTTTTAAAAAAAGGAAAGAGGGCAGGGTAGGAATACCCTGATCCCCCCCAGATATGGCGGGGTGGTCCCTCAGGTACCCAAACAGTGGTGAAAAGCATTTATTTTTTATTTTTACAGCAGACTTGTGGGTGGATCTGCGAATCTGCAGCAAACGCTAAAGAAGCATTTACAATGCAATGGTCTCGGCTTTATTAAAGTTAGAGCTATTGGCATTGCAAATGGCATTTTTTTTAAAACATCAATAAATGGTATTGTCATTTACAATGGCAATAGGTGAGCATTAGAGAGTAGTAGAGAGTATTAGCGGACACAGAGCCACACACACACAGAGCCACACAGATACAGAGCCACACACACACACAGAGCCACACACACACACACAGAGCCACACACACTAACACACAGAGCCACACACACAGACAGAGCCACACACAGACAGAGCCACACAAACACACAAAGTCACACACACAGACAAAGCCACACACACAGACAAAGCCACACACACACAGACAAAGCCACACACACACACACCGACAAAGCCACACACACACACACAGACAAAGCCACATACACACACACAGCCAAAGCCACACACACACACAGACAAAGCCACACACACACAGACAAAGCCACACACACACACAGACAGAGCAACACACACACAGACTGAGCCACACACACACACAGACAGAGCAACACACACACAGACAGAGCCACACACACACAGACAGAGCCATACACACATAGACAGAGCTCTCTGCCCAGTAACTCCCTAGGGAACAGAGGCACAACAAACCAGATCACAAACAGGGCACAGAGGCATAAAAACCGGATCACAAGCAGGTCACAGAGGCACAAAAACAGATCACAAGCAGGGCACAGAGGTACAATAAGCAACGAGGGGGCAGGGGCAGGAGAGCAAGCACAAGCAACGAGGGGGCAGCAAACACAAGCAACCAGTGGGCAGAGCGGCACAGAGGCACAAAAAGCGGATCACAAGCAGGGTGGCACAGAGGCACAAAAACCGGATCAAAAGCAGGGCACAGAGGCACAACAAGCAACGAGGGGGCAGGGGCAGGAGAGCAAGCACAAGCAACGAGGAGGCAGCAAGCAGAAGCAACGAGGGGTCAGGGGGGCATACAGGCACAAAAACCAGATCACAAGCAGGGCAGGGCGCAGAGGCACGAAAACCGGATCACAAGCAGGGCACAGAGGCAATTACCTTTCCTCAGCAGCTTTCACCCTCCGCCGGTAGTGCTCTGTCCGCAGGCCTCTCGATTTTCCTCCACGCCGCTTCCAGTCGCACCTCGGCCTTCAGCAGCAGTCGGGGGCTGGAAAGCAAGCACAATGAGGGGGTGGCATGAGGGAACAGACGCACAACGCGGTGGGCAGAAAGCACGAGGGAACAGATGCACAATGAGAGGGGAAGAAAGCACGAGGGAACAGACGCACAACTAGGGGGGGCGGAAAGCACGAGGGAACAGACGCCAAAAACTTTACCTGCTCAGGGGGGGGAGTCTCTGTCTGTTGTGCAGCCAGACCACGCCATGACACCACCATCTTTCTCCGAGGCAAAGCAGAAATACCTCGGAGAAAGCACGGTCATTTTCTGATTTGGGGGTGTGGTTTTCTTTCTCTCCTCTTTCCATTGGCTGGAAGGTAAAATTCCAGCCAATGGGAAGAGGAGAGAAAGAAAACAAGAAAGAAGCAAAAAAAGAAGCCCCTGAATCAGAAAAAGACGGGGCTTGAACAGAGTGACGCCCCTCTCCTCCAATGGCTGGTCTCCGTTTAGGAAGCCAGCCAATGGAGAAGAGGGGCTGGTTCAAGCCCCCATACTAAAAAACATTAAATCTCGGACCGAGACTGTGCAAGCGCAGCCTACGGTCCTCGACCTAAAAAGCAGGCACATTCTATAAACTTGCGTCTTAGCACACTGCTGATCGGGGATAAGGTCCCCTTGCCTCCTAAGGGCCTCAGGACTAAAGTGGACTTCTTCCCTCAATAAGAAGTGCACCAGGAGGTGTGTTTGCAGAGTGGTGGAGAAAGCAATCCACCTGTGTGGGTCTTACTGGAGGTCACAGGAGGACTAGTTGACCACAAAGGACACTCAAGAGCCAAGGGGACTTTGTCCCCAACAGTAGTGCACCAGGAGGCCTGTTTACAGAGTGGGGGGAAAGGGGCATGGCCACTGAAAACCTCTTAGCAAACCCATTATGTGGGACTTGCTGGAGGTAACTGGAGGGGTAGTAGGCCCCCAAGGACCCTCAATAGCCATGGGGTCTTCATCCACCTACTGGTAGTGTCCCAGGAGGCGCATTTGCAGTGGATCAGTAATCATTCTAATAGTCCCCTCCTGTGTGTTCTTTCTAGACTTTACTGTTTCCTTGGTAGAGAGTTATTGTGGTCTTACTACCAAACCTGAATTTCTTACAGCCTTATGTGGAATCCCTCTCATGTTGCCCCTTCTCTCAATCTCTCTAGGGCAAACTATTTTGCTTTCTCGTATTCCGTTTCTTAGGAGCAGTTGCCCTTAATATGTAAAAGTTCACCATATGCAATGTTTTTTATTAAACTTCTGTGGTAGTGACTCCCTCATGCAATACCGAATTGCTCACAATTGGTTTGCAGCATAACCCTGTTAATACCTTGTTGTCTTCTACGTATACTTCAAGGTCTAAATAGAAAACATTTGTGTTGCTGACCTTCCTTGAGAATTCTAGGTAAAAATCATTCTGATTTATGTATTCTTCAGCTGACATTCGTGTCCCCTTCCATATGATAAAAAGATTGTCAATGTAGCGGGCTCATAGGGCCACGCTATCAACCCAGTGATCACGCTCCTCTGCCCAGGCCATGTGCTTCTCCCACCAGCCTGTGAATACATTTGCATAACTGGGCGCAAAGCATTGTGCCCATGGCAGCCCCCGTATTTGCTGGTATAAGTGGACTCCAAATAAAAATATGTAATTATCCAAACAGATCATTGTCATTTCTAACAACATAGTGTTGTGTTCCTTTTAATTCAATGCTCTGTTATTCAAAAACCATTCTAATGCATGTGGACCCTTTTCGTGTACGATACAGGTGTATAGGCTAGTCATGATGAGTGTTATCAATAACATTTTATACTCCCACTGGTTTTATAGTCCCCCTGCTCCTCTGCCTGTTAACATACCTCTGATTTCATATGACAGGAATCAACTCCTGCTACTAAGAGGTAAGGTCGGACCGAACTGTATCCTGTTAGATACCCATAAGGATCATGAGTCCTGTTCGGGCTGTCATTACCACTTCACCCCAGATATAATGGCCCCTCAGCAACATCCTTTCTCACTTGCTTTGGTTAACTGTCGTTCCCTACCTAAACATGCCCTAGAGATTTCCCTGTTACTGGAGGAATCGGACATTGAGGTTCTTTTCCTCACAGAAACTTGGACTAACGACGGTTCCGACCCTGATATTGTCCGGGCCCTCCCCTCAAATTATGTTATTGTAAGGCATGATCGGACGGATGGACGAGGAGGAGGGATTGCCATAGTGCATAAAAAATCTACAAGCTGTAGAATAGAGAAAGTCCTTATCCCTGGGGCGGAGTGTATGATGTTCTCAGCCACTCTTTACCCTACATGCTCGCTTTCGGGGCTTTTGGTATATAGGCCTCCAGGGGCGACCAGACAGTTTTGTGAAGATCTGTTAAGTTCAGTTATTAATCTATCCTGTAACGCCCCCAATTTTACGGTATTGGGAGACTTCAATATCCAGTTAGATAAATCCGACACCCCGATTTGTCAGAATCTGTTGACGGCGTTAAACACGGTTCAACTTAGACAAATTATCAAAGGCCCTACACACAAAGCAGGACATACACTGGATCATTGCTACACTAATCTAAGCACGCTCGAGTTTACAAATTCTACTTTAATTCCCTGGTCTGGTCATTCTCTTCTGTCTTTTTCCCTTACTCGCCAGGAACAGACAGGCCAGGCTTGTTTTTTAAAAAAAACTAGGCGACCTTGGTCTAAATTAGCAACTGAGAAATGGACACTCAATCTTTTAGAAACTCTACCTGAAATTAGTAATGACCCCTCAGAAGCAAACGATCGTTATAACCATTGGCTAGAGGAATCACTGGACTTGATTCTACCTAAGGTTGAGCTTTCCCATCGTATTGGGGCAAACAAAAAAGCCTGGTATACTCCAGAGCTTAGAACCCTTAAACAACTTTGTAAACAGAAAGAGAGGCTCTGGAGAAAAGACTGCCTTAAAGCCAGTAAAGATATCTATAGGACTGCTCTAGGTAATTACAAAAAAGCTATTAAAACTACTCAGTCCAATTATTATCAAGAAAAAATTACCTCTGCCTCCAGCTCTTCCTGGGAAATTTTTAAAATATTTAAGTCCTTAGTCACTCCACCTACCCCCATCGCTGACCCTAGTCTTGCTTATACACGCTGTAGGGAATTAGATATTTTTTTTGTATCAAAAATAACAGATATTTACTCCACTTTCTGGGGTACTCCGTTGACACCATCTTCACCCCCTAGTTCAGAACTGACTCTCCTTGAGACATTTCCCCCTCTTGACTGCCTTAAGGTTCAATCACTTCTGAGTAACCTTAAATCAGGTTCACCGGCAGATGTAGCACCTCCCACCATTCTCAATCTGGTCTCAGATGTTGTGGCCCCGGTGATCAAGGAGGTGATTAATACCTCTATCTCAGCTGGGGCAGTCCCTCTCCATTGGAAACACGCAAGATTAAAGGTGCTATTGAAGAAGCCAAATCTCAACCCTGACGATTGGGCTAACTATCGCCCTATCTCTTTGCTGCCTACAATTAGTAAACTTACTGAAAAATATGTCAATTCTCTGATTTCCAGCCATCTAGAAACCCAGAACTTATTACATCCAACCCAGACCGGATTCAGGTGCAAACAAGGCACTGAAACGGCCCTGGTGGCAGTTATTGAGGAAGCAAGAAAGATTGTAGATGGAGGTAGTTGTGCAGCCATACTGTTATTAGATCTCAGCGCGGCCTTTGACACCGTTAATCATTCTACTCTGATTCAAAGGATGGGTAATGTGGGTGTCACTGGGACCGCACTGAAATGGCTGCAATCCTTCCTCTCCGATCGGACTTTCTCAGTATTTGAGGACGACATCTCCTCCCCACCTTCACATCTTCACTGTGGTGTTCCCCAGGGGTCGTCCCTCAGCCCGACCTTATTTAATGTTTATATGAGGCTCTGGCTGAGGTGGTGTTACCTTGAGGGGTGCAACTAGTGACGTATGCTGATGATACACAGCTTATCATCGCCCTCTCTGGCCAGATGTCAACTTATGACAAACTTTCCTCCTGCCTTAGCAAGGTTTGTGAGTGGATGGATGATTCTTTCCTGAAACTTAATGGTACAAAGACGGAGATCATGATGCTTGGGCATGATGCTCCCTCCGTGGTGGACCAATGGTGGCCTACTATTTTTGGTCATCCTCCTTCCCCTAAAGAGAAAATTAAAGGTCTAGGGGTTTGTTTGGATCCAGCACTTAATTTTTTGGTGCAAGCGCAGAAGGTAGCAGCGACCTGTTATGCCCTAATGAGATCTCTTAGAAAAATCATTGGACTGCTTCCGTTCGAAGCAAGGCGGATATTAGTCCAGGCCCTGATCTTAACGCGCCTGGACTATTCAAACGCAGTATATTTAGGGGCACCACTAGGGACACTCAGGGTTCTACAGACTGTACAGAATTGTGCAGCCCGGATGCTTTTACAGATATCACGTAGAACTTCTGCCAAACCAGCTGTTTGGCAACTTCATTGGTTGCCGATACAACAAAGGGTCGAATTTAAGGCTATGACTATTGTCCATAAAGCCTTAACTAAGACAGGACCTGGTCTAATTCAATCTTTGTTCTGCCCTTACAAAACCAATAGGACCCTTAGATCTAGCAGTAAGAACTTTCTAGCAGTCCCACGAATAAGGAGAAGCCGCATGGGAGGCAGACGTTTTTCTGTTCAGTCAGCCAAACTTTGGAACAACCTGCCGGACCCCATTCAGATGGAGGAGAACCATACTAGGTTTAGGAATATGCTAAAAACCTTCTTATTTCCGTAATCTCTCTGGGGATGAATGGGACCACTGCAGCGCTGGGATGCCTCCGGGTAACCACGCGCTATATAAATGAGTAGTCATTCATTCATTCATTCATTCATTCATACTCTGAGAAAATCCTGTGTATCTTTAACAAACAAGCTCAGATCTCTCATGAAGAGGATGGAAATGAATCTTCATAGATGGCTGTATTCTTCAATAGGATATTTTGTGATGCCACTATTGGTCAGCCTGGTGGGTTCATAGTGTTCGTATGTACTGTAGGTAGATGGTAGAAAGTAGGAAGAACTGGACATTCACAATATAAAAACTGATTTTTGGCATGATCTAACATGCCCTTATCTCTCCAATCTTGCAGGAGTTTGTAAAAGTTGTTTACACATTTGTCATAATGTATTTTCTTTATAGGTTGATAGCACTCTTTGTCTTTAAGTTGTATAAGATCTTCGTTACAATATTATTCCTTCTCAAACAAAACAATATTTCCCCCTTTGTCAGAGGATTGATAACCAGAGATTCATCTCCTTTTCGATCTAATATGGGCTTCTATTGTTTTGCCAGAGTGTTATACCTCCTCCGGTTTTCTTTTTTGGATGTTTAGTATTATTGCTTCATTGAAGACATTTATGGCATCATGAGGAGTCTGTGATACCTGTTACCTTCGGGGCAAGTTTGCGCTGTATAAAACTCTATAAAATAAAATAAAAAAGAAATAAATCTTGAAATCACTTTTGCCACTTTGTTGTGAGATGCCTGCTCTTTCTAAACAAGCAACAGTGTCTTCTCATATATTCGCCCAATTTACTTTCCTGTGAATCCTGTAAATCCTACAGTACCAGTAGAGCATCTATATCATTTCTGGTTAGCAAGTTTGTCTTTCCATTGCCCTTAGTCTGACGCAATGACTTCTTTTCCAGATGTAAAAGATGTATTTTTTTCAATTTTAGTTATTGAATACATTTGAATAAATCAATCTGAGTCTGTGTATAGCTAAATTCTGAGGTAGCGCAAAATGTAAAATCCTGGTTTTAATACATGCATTTCATCTTTGTTTAAAGTTATGACTGATACGTTTATTATTCTCATTTCCTCTTGTATTATTCCCATCTTCCATCTTCCCCCTTTCCCTTTGCTTCTCATCACCTGAGGTGTAATAGATTCTCCAACTTCCTTTCTTGCCCCTTCTTGTTTGTCTTCTTTTCGGTCAGGGGGTGGGTGCGTGGGAAGATTGGTTGTCGACTTTCTCTAATAAGTTCGTATTTTCGAATATAAGTGGGATCACTGATTTGTTCACTGCTCTCTGTTCGATATATAGCCTGCTCTTATCACAATTTTTCAATTTCTGGCTCATAGGTCTCCCTTGCTGTCCCTATGTTTCTGCTTTTTTTTTTGATAGAGTCCATCCAGCACTCAGGTTTTTAGTATTCTCTTCAGTTTAATCCATTCATTGTTGTGCAACATTAACCCAGTGTTTTAGTCTAAAAACACTTTGTGAATATATGAAAAATAGTGAGACAGCGGGCAGTCCCGTTGTCTAGGTGGTAATGTTCTGCACACTTTTACTTGAACCAATTGGTTCTCTTCAGGTATACTCATAAACAATAATAATGATTCAAGAAATAATCCTTATTTCAAACTTTCATGTTTATTTCATCCTTTTAGTTAATGTGAATCCTTTTATTTCCAGGACATCTCATCTTAACATCTCCCATTTACCCAATGCATTTCGGGTCTATGGTGACCCTTCCTCGGGGGTCTCTTATACAGAATGAAGGTGTGTCCAATCCTAATAAGTGCACACTATGGTGAACCTATTCTTCAATGAACAGCATACCATCAATCGGGCTTATGCCAGATGGAGTTCATATCCCCACTGGACAATGTTGCTTCTTATAAGGATCCTATGGGCTTCGGAATGATGGGCCTGTCCCAGGATTCTGTGCTTAATTTGTGATGTCACTGTTTTTTCAGCATGAATATGCTGGATATTTGACTGCCAGGAGGAGCCACCGTTTTATCGGTAGCGGAAACGGCGGCGGTTTGAAACGGCCGAACGCCGCAGTGTTGATGCATCATGATCAACATTTTCTGAACGGACCCAATTTGAAAACGGAGCGCTCTGGAAGCGAGTATCTAAGAAATTATACCCGTCACCTAAATTTAATTGGGTGAATTGACGACATCCACAATTGATAAAACGGTGGCTCCTCCTGGCAGTCAAATATCCAGCATATTCATGCTGAAAAAACAGTGACATCACAAATTAAGCACAGAATCCTGGGACAGGCCCATCATTCCGAAGCCCATAGGATCCTTATAAGAAGCAACATTGTCCAGTGGGGATATGAACTCCATCTGGCATAAGCCCGATTGATGGTATGCTGTTCATTGAAGAATAGGTTCACCATAGTGTGCACTTATTAGGATTGGACACACCTTCATTCTGTATAAGAGACCCCCGAGGAAGGGTCACCATAGACCCGAAATGCATTGGGTAAATGGGAGATGTTAAGATGAGATGTCCTGGAAATAAAAGGATTCACATTAACTAAAAGGATGAAATAAACATGAAAGTTTGAAATAAGGATTATTTCTTGGATCATTATTATTGTTTATGAGTATACCTGAAGAGAACCAATTGGTTCAAGTAAAAGTGTGCAGAACATTACCACCTAGACAACGGGACTGCCCGCTGTCTCACTATTTTTCCTATGTTTCTGCTTCTCAGTTGATTCAATATTCTTCATGGGGCATCAAATTGTTTTGGAAATGTTTGAATCCGTCCTGACTCATAATCTTTTTTATCCCTCAAGAACTTAGTTTATTTATGACTTCTAATTGAATCTTCATAGTCCCTAAGTTGTTTTTTGATCGCCAGTTTTATTTCTTCACTTTGCTTAGTAACGTTGCCTTTAGATATTGCTCCTTCCAGTTCTTTTTATCTCCTCCTGTAGTCTTGCTTGATCACTTGAAGCGTATTTTATCAGAATTCTCACCATTCCCTATGCTGAGTCTGTGGTGTATTGAGCACATTCATTTAATAACAAGAGATCTGGATTCTCATATGACAGGACGGTATATATGAGGACTCTTCTTCCAAATACAAGGATAATTCCTCTAGTTGCCTTTCTTGCCCATGATGGGTTCGGTCCCCCTGGCAATGTCCTTAAGAGCAATGCATCCTGGCACACCTTCACTCCACTCAGTGATAGTGACATCTACAACATCCTTCTAGCGATCTACCCATCTAATCACTTCAGCAACCCACTTCCACCTCCAATCTTGAATTAAATAAAATTTACACTCCTCCCGCTATGGGCAAAGATTGGTAATTCTTCACTATTGCAAGGCTCTATCCCAGACTGCCTAAAATAGCACAGGCAACCCCCATTCTGAAAAAACCTGATGCAGACAGATCTTATCTAAACAATTTCCGCCCTATCTCCAACTTCCCCACTCTTTCGAAACTCCTAGAAAAGTATGTGCAAATTCAACTCTGCACACATCGATGAATTCCAACTATTGGTTCAACATCAATCCGGTTTTCGTAAAGGGCACAGCACCGAATCCACTCTCATTCACATCTTGGACAACATCTTGAAAATGCTGGACCAAAATTATTCTTGTTGCCTAACTCTACATGATTTGTCCTCTGCCTTCGATACTGTTAAACACGACAGCTTACTCTCCATTCTTGAACAGAGAATAGGCCTATCAGGCCCGGTACTGCAATGGTTTACGTCATTCCTCCACAACAGAACCCAATGAGTAAAGGTAAATCAATCCCTCTCCCAGCCCTCTGCAGTCAATATGGGGGTTCCACAGGGGTCTGCACTGTCACCCATACTCTTAAACTTATTCATGGAACCACTCGCAAATTCATTTAATTCTGCGAATATTCTTTATCACATGTATGTAGATGACACACAACTGCACCTGAAAATCTCCTCACCAGAAGACTTAATTTCACTCAACTCTATCTTGATGATCACTCAAAAGTGGCTCAATGATAACCACCTAATGCTCAACACCTCCAAGACGGAACTCCTCCCAAGATCGACCTCTGGATTAAACAGCTAACAGCCTTCAACTATTCTCCTGACATTATTGAATCAGCTAAATCACTGGGAATCACACTAGACAAAAACCTGAAAAAGCAGAATCATATAAGCAATGCCACCAAGAGAGCTAAATACTTGGGCCCGGATGTAGGTAAAATAGATTTACCGAATTTTAATTACCGAATTCTACCGATTCGGTAATTAAAAATCGGTAAATCTTAGGGGTGGATATGTAGGAACATCCAGATGTTCCTTTTACCGAATCGGTAAATATCTGTATTTACCGATTCGGTAAATACCGACCGGTAATGCCCCATTCATTCCTATGGGCTTTGAAGCCCATAGGAATGAATGGGGCATTACCAGTCGGTATTTACCGAATCGGTAAATAATGATTTTGACAAGGGTGCAGGGGGTGTCACTTTGACACCCTCTAGCACCCCCAAAAAAGATTCGGGGGCCATGTGGCAGGCATACCTGCCCTAAGGGCAGGTCTGCCTGTCATATGGCACAGGTGTGCATGCACACATGTGCATGCACACCGGAATCGGTATTTTACCATGAAGTTGGATTTCATGGTAAAATACCGATTCTGTAAGGCTTGTGGGACTCAGAAGAGTCCCACCTACATCTCATTGTTACCGAATCGGTAAAAATACCGATTCGGTATTTTACAGATTCGGTAAATTTACCGATCGGTAAATTTACCGAATCTGTAAAATATGTGGCCCTACATACCATTTTGTGTATCTCGGTCGGTAACGGCCGAAAATACCGATTTTCGGCCGTAACCGACCGACCTACATCCGGCCCCAAATGACTACACTAAGGAAACTAAGGGGTGGGTGAGGGCAACAGAGGACAAAGAATGCGTCCTTCATCAGGGGTTTCCCTTCACTAATCTCTCTCCTTTTTTCTTTTTCGGCATGGTTGACTTTTTGCGCCTGGCCATAGGAACAGTGTCCTTTATAGGTTTACATGTTGTTATATGGAGCATGGACACTGGACCTTAATTAGCTATCTGGTCCCCCTTCTCTTTTTTTGTGATAAGGAATAAGTACTGTGGCTCAGCCATGGGACCTGTCTTTCCTTTCTTTTCTGGTAGGTACACAAGCCCTCACTACACTGATAGTGGTGGAATGTGCATTGATGCATACGTTGCAACACCACTCTGGTATAATCCTTCCTCTGTTTTGTTATATGGCCTAGCATAGTGAGCCTTATTAGACGTGGATTTAAAGGGTTTAAAGGGTTTATTATACCTTTTATGTCCCCGTTGGTTTTCAATAGTTTCTGTTGGTTAATGATAGGACACAGCCACATTAAACAGCATTGCATATATTTTATTTGTCTTTTCTTCTCTCTTATTTTTCCCAGCAGGGGTGTGTCAGTAATCAGGCTCCTTTTTGTTTGTTCTCGGTTTACTATAATCTGAGTTCATATTGCGGGGGCATTCCCACGACAATGTATGAGGTCGGAGGTGAGCGCACAATAGTTCCTGTCTGCACAGCAGCCTGAAACCGTACACATGACTACTAAAGCACACTTAGCGATATGCATTTTTTTTATCTTATGCATTACCAGCATTGACAGATATATTTTAATGAAACTGATATTTAGGTGATGGGGAGTAGTTCTTCTTTGACGCGCACTTCCGATCTTTAGCAGTACATGCGCAACCTGCTTTATCTACATCCGGCATCCCTGGATAGGGTATCCACCCAGAGGCCTGTCCCCTTTACTAATTGAGCTGCGTCCGCTGCCATTGCAAGTTGTTAACAAGCAGTCGCATGGATGGGATAGGCTAATAGGGGCCACTACCGGGGAGAACCGTGAGTTCACAACAAGCTTTAGTCATTTTTATACTGAGCTTGAATGTTGACTACTCACTCTGCTGGGGAGATGTAATTGACAGTATTTATGTCCGTATCTTTGTTGTTTCAGCCCGGTAACTTGCGGGTAGTCCATACCGCAACTTTGTGGAGCTACACTCCCGGTACTGTTTGGTAATGACTCGACGCTTCCTCTCTGTGGCATTTATCTCAGGGCCGAAAATACTTTGGGTAGAGGTTATTTTGTCTGCACTTAACCTTTTATCTCACAGCATCATGTACTGTTATATATATTATTTTTTGTTCTTAGGCAGCATTCCTATGTTACTCAGGGGTGTCACTCCACCAAGCACCACCAATGTACTGGTGTTACTCGTGTAACTACTTCTCTCTTTTTTATGTGGTTGTTGTGCACACAGTTGTGGCACACGAATGATGCATCAAGTTTTACTGATGCACATGCTGTTATCTATCCTGTTTTTTCTCTTCTAGGTATTTATCAGGAGCGGCCTTCATCATTACGCTGTACCACAGTGAGGGTATAGAGGTTATTGCCCTGATCCATATGGAGGGTAATTTATTTCTTAGAATTAAGATGCACGTGAATCAACTTCTGGTCCTGAAGAAGCGCAAACGACCCTTATGGCGATAGAGGCGCGAAACATGTTGACCTAGTAAGTAAGACTCTGCTAAGGGTACATCGGTTTTACACTGGCTGCATGATGACCCTTTATTAATCTCTCACATAATTGCACACACTATCTTCACCCTCCACAGAGGACCCACTTCCCTCACACCTGCACGCATCATCCAGCAGTCCTTACAAGATCTCAGACAAAGTGACCCTTCGGGGGGCCCGTAGGGAATTGCAGCACCGGCCCTACGAGGAGCACTGCCTGATGATGAAGCATGGCATACTATTGGGTGTGTGAGGGCAACAGAAGACAAAGAGTGGTCTTCCATTAGCTGAGGGGGTCCTTCACCTAGGATTTCCTTTCTCCTTTTTGCAGTTTTGGCCTGGGTGACTTTTTGCGCCTGGCTGTAGGAACTGTGTCCTTTATGGGTTTACATGTGCTTATAGGGAGCATGTACACTGGAACTTAATTAGCTCTCTGGTCCCCCTTCTCTATTTTTGTGATATATATTGCTTTGTTTTTCACAGTAAGGAATCTTGTTTAACAAGTGAAATGTGTGGCTCTCAATGCTGAAAAAAGTGGTCTTGGAAAGATTGCACCCCTGTGTCTGCAATAGGAGGCACAATTACTGAAACAGAAGGAGATTTTCTTTCGGTGTTGAGATCTCAAGAGACACTTTCAATATTTTCTCACCAACAACAGATAAACTGTGCTTCAGAACCTTTAATTACTCCCAGCCATTACTGTTCTTTCATTGCTTGCTTGCGTGGTCCACCTTTAGCAAGGTGAAGCTGGTAGTCAGTGTACCTATTCGAGCTTCTATGGCGGTGTGTGAGTCTCTTATTTCTTTTAAAATCAAGACCAGCTTGTTATCATTGCGACCTGCCTCTATAGGCAGCACCACACCAAAATCAGGACTATGTATCGGTGTATCATGCATAGCACCATCCGTTTCTACGGGAGGTGGGGGATCTGTCTGTTAGAGCAGAAAGTAGGCTCCCAGGGGAAATATGTGCTGTTGCATGGTTTATTAGATAGATATTACACTCCAAACACAGAACAGGACAAATTCCTAGAGATACTTAGCAAGTCACACACCCCACTTCAGGTCGTGGGATATAGGAAACAGGCAGATGCCCTCAGTACATGGGCAGAAGGCTAGGGCATAGGAGATGCATGGCACCTAGTGCATCCTACTAATAAAGAATATTCCTTTTTTCGGCACCACATGGACTTCACTCCCGTATAGATTGAATTTTTTGCTCACTAAGTCTATAGGTTAATGTTAAAGATACTACGTACTTAGGCAAAACATATTCGGATCATAACCCATTAGAAGTCACAATGCAATGGGGGGAAATTCTGACACCAATACCAACCTGGAGATTGCACCCCTTGTTGTTAGAGGACCAGGCGTTCCACAATGCCATTTTTACGGCCCTAGGCTAGCCCACTACTTCAATGACAACACAGACAATGCTATTTCAAGCCAAATTGAATGGGGCGCCTCCAAAACTGTGATACTGGGGTGGCAATTGTCACAAGGGTGGGAGAGCGTAATGTCTTACTTGAAAAAGTTAAAGAAGTGGAAAATAGGCGGGGAAAACTGGAGCAGAAGGCAGCATCAAATACCAAATGTAAAGATGCACATAACGCACGCAGAACTTCTAGAAGTACTTCACACTCTAGGTTACCGCTTATACACACAGAAGCAACATGCAACTGTAGACAGAGCAGGCCTGTTACTTGCTAGACTTGCACTGACAGGGTCTCCTATTCTTGAAATTATCATCATTGACAGCACTATTGCACGCATGCAATTTGAAATAAATAATGCCTTTAAAAACTATTATGAAAAATTGTACACGGCACCAGAAGAGGTTGATGACGTTTATTGCGAGTCATTTTTTGAGGGGATACAGTCCCACAGATGCTAAATGATCACAAACCCGAGCTACAGGGGCCTAGAATGAGTAGAGAAATAAAAGCAGCAATGAAAGATCTTCCCTGAAATAAAACACCAGGCAATGATGGATTACCCATAGAATTCTACACAACATACTCCTAGTTATTAATACCCCATTTACAGAGACGATATCAGGCCCCATTGGATGCAGGATCACTTCCACTAACTACATAACACGCGACAGTGATTTCGCTCCCGAAACTGGGCAGGGACAGTACAGACATGGCAGGTTATCGACCCATCTCGCTTCGAAACACAGATTATAAAATTTTGAGTGAGTTGTTGGCAAATAGGATTCTACAATTTATTCCCCAATTGGTGCACACTCAACATTGTGGATTTGTGCCAGGTAGATGCACAGCTCTTAATATTAGGAGACTCCATCAAATGGTGCCTCATACACCCGCAGCCGCTGGCTCCCAGGGATGTATCTCCCTAGACTTACGCCAAGCATTTGACTATTTGCACTGGCACTATATGCTACATACTCTCCAAAAGTTTGGAATCCCGGAAGAATTCTTGAAATGGGTACAGCTGCTATATACGAATCCAATGGCGCGCACACGCATGGGTGTGCACATCTCAAAACAATACACGATAGCAAAGGGTACTAAACAGGGGTGTCCGCTCTCACCTTAGTGTTTATCTTAGCTTTGGAACCTCTACTTATTAGGCTTCATACTAAGGCGAGCCATAAAGGGATCCGCATGGGCAGAGAGACACACATCATCTCGGCATATGCGGATGACCTCATATTATATTTCAATAATTTAGATGAGAATTATGACCCAATACCTACAATTTCTAATGCGTTCCAGTGGCTCTCAGGTCTTTCCATAAATGAGAACAAATCATATGTATATTTTTGTCCTGACACAGCAAGGGACGAAGCAATTCGATTTGGCCACTGGACATTTCAAATAGTGAAAGTTACTTTCAGATATTTGGGCATCCAGATATGCAGAGAGACGGAAAGTATCTTAGATAACAATCTAAACCATGCGATTGCAGCAATTAGAGCGCAAATACAAGTTTGGACCTCCCTGCCTATATCGATACTGGGATGAGTAGCATCAACCAAAATGGGGATACTCCCTAGACTGTTATAATATTTCACCAACCTACCTATCCTTATCCCAGCACAGGTGTTTAAGATAGTAGAAACGCTTTTGATAGAACTAATATGGGGGACGGGACGTAGATGGATAGGACTCCCTAAACTACAACTAGACACAAAGCAAGGGGTGGTAAAAAGTTCCAGACTTGAGAGTTTACAGTTATGCAAGCCAGCTGCAATGGTTAGCATACTGATTGCAGGCCGCAATCTACAAGAAATTGCTATGACTCGCCAGGAATGGGAACGTGGGGGAGTACATGCGTTGTTTCTACCGAACAGCAGAATACCTCCGACAGTGCCACCACTGCTGAGGACTGCATATTGGCACTGGCAGTTTATGCTCCTAATATCCCTTCACTAAGACTCCCCGTACCATCAGAGATGGTAACTCTTTGTCATATAGCAGCATGGGCAGAGACGGGTGTAAGCACAGTGGGCATGTTCTTTATGGACGGTACCCTAATGAACCATGATACATGTGTGAGAGAGCAGAGAGCGCCGAAAACATTATTTCTGCTCCACACAAATATTTATTGAGGCTCCAGAAGGAACAGAACCTCCAACACATGCACTTACCCACATTCAATACTTGATGGGCAATCGAAGCCACTTAACAAAATGGCTATATCGGGAAATCAGCACTGCATACATTGGTATCACTTCACTCCACCCATGACAAATGAAACATGGGTATAGGCTGTGTAGTTACTGATGGGGAGTGGGAGACACTGTTGGAATACCCAGGAACGGTATTTAGAAATCCAAAATGTAAAATCATACAACTCATGATTGTACACAGCGCTTTTTTGACCCCGCACAACACAAGTTTAATGTTCCCAGACACAGCAGACTCGTGCCCCCGATGCCTATCCTCACAGGCGGATGAATGAATGAATGTTGGATTTATAGAGTGCGTGGTTACCCTGGAGCGTCCCAGCGCTGTACCACTGGGGAACCTGTCCTTGCTTTCCCTGTGAGATGGTCCCTTTACTGGGCATCCCCAATGTGCGCCAGGCATCCCCGGCGGTGATGGGGCCGGAGTGGAGACTAAGCAAGCTATTGCCCAGAGTTGCAGCGTGGGACGCCATGGTTAGAGTGGCACCCCATGGTTAGAGTGGCACCGAGGCGAGATTTATCAGGCCCGCTGACATTGGTCCTGCACCCGGCCGCATCCGGAATTGAACCCTGGTCCCGGGCCGACCTCTGCCTCTGGGTCTGCTGCCTCTAACCGTTGAGCCACACTTCTCCACTCTTCATCTACTGCATATGTTACGGGATTGCCCAAGGCTGACCCAGTACTAGTCATCAATACAAGGAATTTAAAAAAAAGTCACCCAGGTGTGCAACAGTGAGACACTGGAACATTGCCTATTGGGAATGGGCACAAAAGGAAAGAAGGGAAGCCCTGTACGCAAATGTGCAAATCTGGCTATGGCACTAGCTAAAAGAAATATCACTATGAGATAGAAGACTGCTAGAGTACCTTCAGTATTAGATTGGTATAATGAAATGGTTAAATGGTGTAGGGCAGAAGCCGCATAGCTTAAGCGAAAGTAACACACGGGATTAGGAAGACACCCATTTCAATGGAATGCATGCTGGAAGAACTTATAGCCGTAGATATGCAAGCACAATAGTAGATCACACATATACATCAGGAAAACACTCATGCCACTGTGTAGGATAACAAGCGGGATAGTGTGCGCCTTTTATGTGATGTAAAAGACCTGGAATGTAACTGCATCTTATGTACTAATATTTATACCGTAATGTTAACTATTAAAACCTGTGAACTAATGTATGACTCAGTCTGGCTAGGGGTGAGAGGGGTATTAGAGTGTGCTATTTTTCTTCTCTGCTACAATGTAATGCACACGCTATGAACAACTGTTTATAAGACTTGTAAAGTCGAGAAAATCAATAAAGATATGTTAAAAAAAAGGTATGTTTACAAGTTCATGACGGGTGCTGTTCTCCTGCATAGGAGCTTGTAAGTGCACTGAGCTTCTGAGTAGCCTAATTTCGAGTTGTTGCTGGTGAATACAGCTGTGCCCATTTGAAATCTTCAAGGCGGTCACAGAGCACCAGATGTTGAAGAGGGCCAGCATCACACTTTAATTATCCGTAAGGTCTAATTAGACACGGCACAGTCTTTTACAATACTCATCTGAGGCACGGTGGATACGAAGAAGTGATAAGTGTCTCTGTATGTGGCCAGGCCGAGTTGGAAAGGCTGGGGCTGAACATAGTAGAAGTAAGGGCAATTTAAATAGGCACAATGGATTGAACGATAGAGCATTACCTCCTCGTCCTGTCTCCCCGTCCCATTCCTGACAAGTGAGCAGATAGTCTGCTCTACAGAAACCCCTACCTAGCTGAGCTGTTTGCACTTCCCCCTAAGATGACGTCACTATCACGTAACTATAAAGGGGGACGTGCATCCAAGAATCATGCTGAGAATACCAAAGAAAACCAAAACGAAAAACAGACAATCACCCAAAGAAAAAACCCAAATCAGGGAGGGAGGGAAGGGCTCAGGAATGGGACGGCGAGACCAGGACTCGGAGTAATGGATATTACCGGTGAGTAACCGGGCAGTTCCCTGCCTGCCAGAACGTATTTGTTTGTAAAATTTAAACATATCATCTGCCAGCCACGATGATTTGTCAAATATTAACGTATCAAATGAATTGAATGCTCTTCGTGAGTGCCTAAGTGTGCGCCTGCCTATATAACCGCTTACATAAGTGATGTGAGTGCATGGGAGTGGTTGTGTGCCCAGTGCCCATCTCTGTCAAAAAGCTACCAACGCCACCACTCAGCCTGCTAGCCAAGCATCAGCATGCTTCGGATAGCGAGCCATTAGGAAGCAAAGATGCTTGTCAAGGAAAGGTAGGACAGAGAAAATGGTTGGCGGAATGTGTCACCCGGGGCCCTGGTGTCCTTCTCAGGCGGAAGAGATGTTGTGAAACAGATCTGGACTCTTTGGTGTAGGAGTGGCCATTTACATTTGGAACGTTCAAGGAAGGAAATGAAACCTATAGAAGGAAAATGACTGAGAGAGATGAAAGTGAAGTTGAAACAAGAGCATACGGTTTGGAATGAGAGAGATGCCCCATGGGCTAAAATTTGCCAGTGCGTCCTTTATAGTCCCAAGCCTGCCTTTGCCTTGCCTGCATAGGCCTGTCAATCCCATGGCTACAGCTGCCCGTGCATCATATGATTTTCGGTGCAAGAGTGGTCGGTATGCTACTTCATACAGCATACATGCCAGATACTTCTGCTTTTGGTGCCTTGGGGGCTTATTTATGAGAGGCTTTGAGTGCTCCCATAAATCATGAGTAAGGCAAAGCATCGCAAATTGATGGGTCTGCACCCACTAGGCATCCATGGGTGTTGCATAGAGGGTTTTTCCATGCAACACCCATGGAATTTGATGCTAGCTCAGATTTACAAAATCATGTAAACCTTTGGAAACCCCAAATCCCTACGCTACCCGAGGTGATGCGTAACGGGGAGAAATATATTTATTTTTCTTCGTTTTTTCCTGTTTCTGTGTTTGCTACATTCTGCAGTACACATAGAAAGAGGAAAACACCTCTTAGGATTGTTTTTGTGCAAAAAGGTGTACCTTCCTGCACAAAAATAATCCTGTATGCAATGGAGGCACCTTTGTACCATGGTGCAAGAGTGTCTACGTTGGTTCTAGGCTGCCAAAATGTTGCAGGGAGAAAGTACAGGAAAGCACTATATCCGTAAATCCAGTCCAGTCCTGCCCTTTCACTTTGGTATAAGGCAGTGCAGCAAGGTGACGAGTTGGCGATGTGATGAGCGCAAGGTAAGTGGTTTTATTTATTTATTTAATTATTTGTTCCTATTCCATTGTTTGTAACTTCCACCCCACCCCCGCTCCATCCCGCTATGCCCTACCGCGCTTACCTGCATGGGCTGCCACTGCACTCAGGTGGCATAAATCTAGTGCTACAACGTTAACTAACAAATCTGGCACCACTCACTATCACACTCCTCCATGATCCCTGCCCTAAACCTCCAATTTGTGTTTCTACAAACGTAAATGTAGGCTACCATTTCACATATGTAAAGTCAGTTACACACTCGTGAAAAGAGCTCAGCGAAATTTCTTCTAAATGTTAAACAGCAATCTTTTGCTGCTTCAATTTCACTGTCTGGAGTGCTTGAGTTAACAGCATATCACGTCTCCCAAAATGTATTTAACTGCATAGTAAATTCCAGAAAATGTTCTTTAACAGGATTTCAATTTTGAGAGAATGTTTCCTAACGGCAGGGCTTAATTTCTGCAAATGTTTCTTAATTGCAAAGGTTCTTCTTTTACTTTGAGACTAAAATCGCATCAGCAGCTTCCTGGAGATTGTAATATAAGCGCTTATGACTGCTGTGATGGCAAACAGAGACGCAAAATGACTCTCCTGTCCTCATCCATACATACAATCTGCATATATTTTAATGCTGCTCTGTTGAGAACTACTATATATGAATTTTGGAGCAATGCAGCATCCTATATGAAGAATATCCTTCATATTTATTGCCACAACGTAATTTTCTCATAAAAGTCTCTGGATGAAAAATGTTTCTCTTAAAAGGAAAATGATCTTTAAAATGAATCATTCTGAAACAAGTATGATGTTCGAGAAAGAAGATATACTTATTTTGTAAAATACAATCTTCAGTTTTTACATCTGAAAAAGAAAAGCCTTTCCCAGTTTCAGAAAGAAACGTCTCAAAAGAGGCCACTGGAAACGACTGCAGTGAATTCCTTACAAAAGAACCATTGATGCTGAAAGTGAGAGGAACGTGTGTGTCTCACTCAGTGCACTAACACGGGCACACACTCATTCACATATTCGCTCACTTTAATACACACTATATACTATAAACATCTCTTTTCAGTACCACGTTTCATCAATTGAACATGCTTGCCTTAATAATAATCCCATTTTGAGGCCTCATTTACAAGCTGATTGCCCCGCCGGTGCGTTACTATTTTTGACACATCAGCAGCAAAATGGTGTTGCCCATATTTACAAAGCCACGTAAAGTCACTTTACTTGACCTTTCACATTCTTGTAAATATGGGCCTCTTTCACGCATTACTCTGCATGAAAGGGGCATTGCATGGATGTTGCTGTTGGTGTTTCCAAGCAACATCCATGAAACCTGACACATTCCCAGATTTAGTAGATTTTGTACAGCTAGGAATGTGTAACGAATGATACGCCTCTTCAAGGGAGGCATAGGAGTGCCTCAACAAGGCTCGTTCTTTCCTCTTTCTATGCATGCTGCAGAAGAGGAAAATGCCATCAGTGATTGTTTTTGTGCAGGAAGGTGTCCCTTTCTGCACCTAGGGGTGCAGGCCAGATACAGTTCAGCGGAGCGCAGTGCTCGCGTTGGGACATAAAATGTACAGAGCCCTTGCAGTATTTGGGGGCCCTGGCCTTGTACGATCTTATAGGTGGCACAGAGAGTTTTAAACTGAATTCTCTGTTCGATAGGCAGCCATTGTAGATGGCGCAGAAGATGTGAGGGGTGACAGTGCTTAGAGAGGGCAAAAATAATGCGGGCAGACGCATTTTGTGGCCTTTGGAGTCACTTTGTGACAGTTTTATTAATGCCCAGTAGCAGCCTGTTGCAGTAGTGGAGACGTGACAGAACAACTGATTGAATAATCACTTGCCGGGTGGAAACCTTGAAAAGCCCAGAATGGGTTTAAGACCGCGTAGGTGGCCAAAGCAAGTGCCTGCCCCTTTTTTTGGCATGGAGCTCGAAAGAGAGGGAATTGTCCATCAGGATCCCCAGATTCTTAACTGCCCTTTTCGGTTGGGGAGAAGGGCCCAGTGCCGCAGGCCACCACTGATAGTCCCATTTCTGGGAATCCCGGCCTACCAAAAGCACCTCAGTTTTTGAGGATTTAAGGTGAAGATAGTTATCTGCCATCCAATCTGAGATGGACTGGACATCTTCAGGGAATTCTAGTTGGTCTTGGGCTGGGTTATTAGTGAAAGTGAAAATCAATTGCGTAACATCCACTTATGATATAATGTTAATCTTCCGAACTTTAGCCAAAAGGGCAAGAAGGCGGACGTACACGTTAAACAATGTGGGGCTTAGAGCAGAGCGTTGGGGGACACCACAATTGAGGGGGCGAGTACTGGATAGCTATGGAGGGGCGTGGATCTGAAAGAAGCGATCGGATAGAAAAGATGCAAACCAGGCCCAGGCCCCACCACCGACCCCGATCTCCCTGAGTCGATGGGGCAAGATCTCATGGGAGACCGTGTTGAAGGCCGCACTCAGATCCAGTGAGAGCCAAGCTGAGGTGTTGCCCACGTCCAGCAGTACCTTCAGCTGCTATGTAACTGCCAACAGGGCAGATTCCGTATTATGCTTAGGCCAGAATCTGTTTTGAGACCTGTCCGACATCTCATTAACTTCCAAATACTTGGTCAAGATGATAATAACATGGGATTCAATTTCCCCGGCCAAGTAAGGAAGTAGAGAAATTGGCCCGGAAATTCTCCGGCATAAATGCGTCCTGTGCTGGCTTTTTCAGTAAGGGAACAACCTTGGCATGTTTCCAAGATTTAGGAAAAACTGACGACTGGAGCGATCTATTGATCAATTCCAAACCTTCAGACAAAATACAGTCCGGGAATTTCCTAAAGGTGTACGGTTTTACTGGTTCTTCAGGAGAGCCTGATTTCACTTTTGCAGCCAAAGTTTCCAGGTCTTTAAAGGACATAGATGGTAGTTCTTGTAGAGAGTAGGGAAGATCAAGTAAACAGTTAGGTGGCCATGACTTAGAGGCAGCCCTTCTGGCGTCGAGTGTGTTGTAGATACACTCAGCTTTCTTGATGAAGTAGCATGCCAGAGATTTGCATTGCAGGTTAGTAGATATTATGTTGTTAGTTCCTGCCAGGGGTTTTGTCATGTCATTTATAAGGGAAAAAATGGTTTTGGAAAGGTTGGGTCTCGATTGATCAAGTTAGTGTAGAATGCGGCTTTCAACGTTTGTACGAGTTTGTGGTAGGCTTTAATGGCCTGCCTGTAGGTCTTTTTAGCTATGGGGTCATAGGTACGCTTCCAGGTTCGTACCAGAGTTTTAGAGTGTTTTTTTCCATCGCTAAGGTTTCATTACACCAAGCGTGTGAATAAGTGTTATTGGCACTGGTCAGTTTCTTAGGGGTACAGTGGTGGAGTGAGTAGTTAATCCACCTCCTGTGTGCTCTATCTTCATCTTCCAAGTCTGTGGGCCAGTCGGAGCGGGATGATTTTAGACTGGACACAAAGCTAGGAGCATCCCGTTTGTGCCAGGGACGCTTCATAGAAGGCGGGTGAGAAGTCTGCAGTGGGGCACCAGTTAGACCGAGACACATATGAATAAGAAAATGATCCGTGCAAGTTAGTGGGAGGGGGACATGGACTTCGAGAGACCGAATATTGGAAAATACTGGATCCAATAGGTGCCCTGTAAGATGTGATGGGCCCTCCACTAGTTTAGTTAGTTTACAGGCATCCATGTCTTCCAGAAAGTTGGTAATATCCTGGGAGTAAAGGCGTTCCATATGTAGATTGAGATCACCTTTAATGCTAAAGTTAGCTGTCTCTAGGGCAAGCGTGGATGTAGTATGAGCTAAGGCTTCCACGAAAGCCCCGGCCGGACGTGGAGGGCGATAAATGTGGAAACCAGTGAGAGTGAAATTGTGTGATATGATCATTTTAAACAGGGCACACTCTCAATCAGGAATAGCTTGGGGTGAGAGAGTGCAGAAATAAGCAGATTTAAATATCGCCGCTAACCCACCTCCTCTGCCGCAAGGTCTATTCTGTGTGAGCATCGAATAGCATGTAGGGGGGACCAGGGCAAGAATTGCCATAGAATCATTAGTTAACCAAGTTTCTGTTAAAAAAAGTATATCCGGTGAGGAATCCTGAAGAAGATCAAATATTTCTTCATGATGTCTTACAAGAGACATGAGACCTGGGACAAGAGAATGGTGCAAGAGTGATGAAAAGAGGCTCATAAATACGGAATTCTAAAGTTATAGTCATATCTTAAATTAATAATTTACACACCACCTTAAAATACTATAACTCTATCTATTCTTTCTATACAAACCAAACTCAAGCTACACAAAAAATAGAAGTTCTAAGGTTATACTTATACCATTAATTTACAATTCTGCAACACCTTCAAATTATTACATTCAAGCATCTCCTTACATCGTGTATTGAACACGGTAACCACACCACATTAACTATAATTGACCAATCTACGATATACTGTGCTCAAACAAATGATGTGATTTGTGACGCCAGTAGGTAGGTATAGTTAGGAACTTTTTTCCATAGGAAATCAGCAACATTCTATTTGCAATAACTTTGGCATTGGTTGACCAATCTTCGGGAAATTTTTGAAACTTATGGCCACCGGTCTGCTCCTATCCTAAAAGTCTCAGGGTAATTTGTTAAACCGGGGCTGAGAAAAAAGGGGGTCCAAAAACATGTTTTCCCCATTCAATTTCCCATAGGAAACTTTAATCGCAGTTACAGTCCGAACTGCTGAACGGAATTACACCAAATTTGGCAAATGGGTAGCCCTTGGTTCACACTCATGCCTTTTGGTTAAATGGTGTGAATTTGTTCAGTAGTTTTTTTAGATATTAAAGGAAACAAGACATATATATATGGGCAGAGCCTAACCAAATATCTAATCATGAGATCTCATTGGCTGTCAGCAATTCATCCAAGAAGTGTTGGCAGCCGTCTTGGGACCAATATACATGATAGCAGCTCATTAAAAGGCATTGCAGTTAATAGAAGGTTTTAAGAATTTAGTTACAAAATACATCATTTGTTGATGGTATCATACTCATTTTAGGAATTGTGGTGTGTTCTAGGGTGATTTAACCATGTAGAAAAGCCTTCTGCAGGGATATCATGAATCATGTTTGAGTGAAAACTATTTTCTCATGCTTTTACCACAGAGGTTTGGAAGGTGATCTATAAACTAAACTGAGACCATGTTTTCTGTAAATCCACCTTATCTTTCTCAGTCATGTGAGAATGAAGTCTGACATTCTCCGTAAAATATGTACATCCAACAAGGGCAGAGACTGTCAGTTGATTCCTTTGAGTTGTACTGCAGCTTCCCAGAGTGTTATAAAGAACAACTAGAGCGCTAACAGTCGTAATTATGACAAAAGTATAGCACACATGAAGCCATCTTGATTGGAATAAAGTGGTAACACTTAAAACATTTAATTTAAAAAGGAACAAATTGAGGGGCTTCATTTTGCCATAGAAACTATGATTAGTGCAGCAGAAAGAAAAATTAGGGCACATTTTGACTTCCAAAATCCTCTTCTATTTCATTTAAAAATTCTGACATGCAGACTGAAACCTGCACTTTGAATACCAGCAGCAGACTTCCCTGGTGAGCAGTAGCTTTACTACAGTGATCTAATGAGCAACTAGAGTGCTAACATTCAAAATGTATTGCAAATGTGTGACATATCTGAATGCCTTCTTGATGGAATCAAATTATGTTATGTTATGTTATTAGTTTGTATGAGCGCGACAGCTGCCCCAGCAAAGAGTATTTCCTACTGAGGAGACTGTAGAAAATGAGGAAATGAAACTTCATAACAAATAAGTCTCCCAAGATTGCCGCCAGAGACAAAAGAGCTCAAATGTAGCACAAATATCACCCAGATGTAGCCCAAGTATAGCCCAATGACATAATGTCCCAGAGTGTTCTAAAGAACAACTAGAGCACTGACAGTGTTACTTATGACAAAAGTATGGAGCACCTGAAGCCATCTTGATTGGAATACAGTGGTAACACTTACAACATTTAATTTGCAAAGGAACAACACGAGGGGCTTCATTTTGCCATCGAAATTATGATTAGTGCTGCAGAAAGAAAATTAGGGCACATTTTGACTTCCTAAATCCTCTTCTATATCATTAAACAATTCTAACATGCAGACTGAAAGATGTACTTTGAATGCCAGCAGCAGACTTCCCTGGTGAGCAGTAGCTTTACTACAGTGATCTAATGAGCAACTAGAGTTCTAACATGCAGAATTTATGCAAATGTGTGACACATCTGAATGCCCTCTGGAACCAAAGTAAAATGCAATAGGTCTCGCCCTTGTTTAAGTTAAAGCAATTCTGTTTGTAATTAGGTGGCTTTTTAGCTTTACTATTATTAGTGTTTTTCAAACTTTCATGTACATAACATGCATATGAATGCATATATGTATACGTAAATGTATGCATGCATTTATATTTGTATTTATATAGATATACAGATTATACATATGTTTGTATATGTATATATATGTATATATATATATTTTTTTCAAACCCAGAGATCACCGCCGCCTCACTACTCATCCTGGGTGCTATCCTTGCGGTGGTGAGCCGCGATATTTTTTCCCACAGCGACTCTATCCAGCCAGCAAAAGAGGCGCACTCATGGGTCAATCACGGGCAAAATGTATTTTCAACGGTCCCCCCCACCCCCGAAGTGCTGACAGACGTGTTTCGGCGTGGAACCCCTTTCTCAATGTCAGTTTCATAAAGTTAAAAGTAAACTTAAATACATATTGGTGCATGTGACTTTGACATTTACAACGAAATGCTAGAAATCAAAAAGGTGACTACCCATAGAAACCATGGCAGCCATCTTTCAGAGTGCAAATTATAAGTGCACTGAAAATAAACAACTAAACAGTGTACATCACAAAATTACAATTATCGGGTAATACGGTTTTCATGATTGTGAAAGGTTTAGAATTTCACTACAGTTTGAATAAATTCATTGAGATTATTTCAACAACGTAATTTCCTACCCAATTTACACTTTTCAAAATTGTGCCCTGAATGGGCAATGAACCATTTTAGTTTTCAAAGTGTGTCGATTTCCTGATTCATAAACCTACATGGTGATAGGGTATTTTTTTATTTTTTTATTCTCTTAACAATGAATTGGAGAGCCCTCCAACTTTTGCTTTATACACTATGATAATTCATTCAAATCTCATCAGGGTGCTACCCTAAGAACTGGAAAACCTATATTTGTTTGGGGTATGTGTGAGGAGAGTTGCAGCTGGACAGTCAAAGGGAGATGGTGGGAAATTCTCATAGTTGTTAACCCAGGTGTACCCACATCTCTTCGTCCCCATTATGTCCTTCCGGTGTCATGGTTTGGAGCTTTATAATATATTTGGATTCTAGTATCCGCCATTGTCTCACTCTGTCCCCTCCACTCTCACTCTTGGGGACTTTGTCCAGGCTAAAAAAGCTCAATAAATCCCTATTGCTCTTATGGCACTCCTCAAAATGGCGAGCAATGGGATAGTTCACATCGTTGTTATTAATCGCTCGCATGTGTTCGAGGATGCGCTTCTTTACGGTATGAATGGTGCTACCAAAATATTGCTTATTGCACGGACAAACCAGGCAATAAATGGTATACTCTGTTGGTTTTGTGCATCAGTTTGTATTCCTGAAAATAACTCGGTTAGTTTGTTCCTGGAGCTGCATTGGCGGTCTGTGAGGGAGAGCACATAGTGGGAAAATATTCCATAACGGGGGATCGCTCTATTCTCTCTATTTCTCTGACAATGGGGAGCATTACCCTCCTTATATAATGATCCAGCGTTCCCCTGAACAAGTCACTCTGGGGGGTGGTATTTCTGGTATACCCCTTGTAGGTCATATCAACATCATCTGCACAAACCAAAGAAAGTTCAACAAATCCACTATAGTGACAGTTGGGAAGGACCTACGAGAAAGCGGGGTACAGGCAAAGAGTATCAGTACCTTTATTGTTATATCTTCCACTCGTAGATCAGAAGATCAGAACCAAGGCCTCCTCTGGCCTCTGATGGCCGCAGATGGCCCCGCCCTTGTCCCGGGCTTCTCCCAGCCTCACCCGCACGTGTCCCGCTACGCGGAAGGGGCTCTGTCTATTTTTGCGCCTTCCGGGCGCGTCAGTGGGCGGGAGGTGGCGGGGCAAAGGAAGTAGAGGTTTGTGGGGGTTGTGGTCCTCCCGCTTGGCGGCCGCGCGTAGTTCCGGTCGCAGCAGCGGGGGGGACCCGCTGCCACCAAAGATGATAGTGCCGACTGAGCCCTGCACGCCCAATTCCTCAATTCCCCCGGTGAGTTTTCTGTTGTAGAAGACCGCCCGTTCCCCAGATGGGGCTCTGTCTATTTCTGCGCCTTCCGGGCGCGTCAGTGGGCGGGAGGGGGCGGGGCAAAGGAAGCAGAGGTTTGTGGGGGTTGTGGTCCCCCCGCTCGGCGGCCGCGTGTAGTTCCGGTCACGGCGGCGGGGGGACCAGCTGCCAGCAAAGATGATAGCGCCAATTGCGCCCTGCACGCCCCTTCCATGCAATTATAGTTATTTTTTTAAACCAGATAAGGTAGTTCTATACTTTTTTTTCTTCTGTTTCAGTTTTCTATTTCTTTTGTAGTTTTTTACCAATTTTGTACTTCTTTTGGTGTTTTTTAAAAACTTAACAAAAAAGGAATTAAGTAAACAGTTAGCTTTTGGAATTCAACATCATTCCAAAAACAAAAACAAAAAAAAAATAGCATTTGTGGTTCCGTTGAGCTGCACAAATAGCGTCCACTGACTGTTCACTATAACAGATGATGGTTTTGCACTTAGTGCTGTGCTGCTGCAGAAAAGAAAATTCTGGGCGGATGTCTACTGGTGGTGCTGAAGTGGACGCTCCGGAGGTGCTAGCCATGCCTGGTGGTGGATATTTTGCTGCACGCCTCATTTCTTCTCATGCCAGATTCTTCGGGTGAATGGTCTGCAGATGTTTATACATACTCGCTGTTCCACAGAAGTATTTATTCACAGCCTCGAGACAGGACCTTGTCACAAAGCAAACATGTGAATTTTCCTACGTTGAACTTTTTTTCACCGGCAGGAAAGGTGAAACATTTCCATACCACTGATTCAGGCCTCTGCTTGGGTGGATCTTCCTCCAAGATATCTTCATCTGACTAATGATGAGGAGCTTGCGAACCAGATGGCATTTCTCCAGTGCAATTTTTTTAAAACACCCAAAAAATTCCAAAACCAGCTCTAAAGACACATACACATCATTTTAGAACATAAAAATTTTTATGGAGTCGCCCACCCAGCGCGTCCCAGCACATATATGATGTCACGTGGGGCCCGCCACAGTGCAAGTGTCGCACACTGTAATACGGATGTGTCGGGAATGTGCGGGGGCAGGAGCCGTGGACCGGTCGCATACCGGTCACGCACGCCACGTAACATTGTACATATATGACGTAACTAAAAAAAAAACACGCAATCATCGCTCACCATACGTGGATCCTTCACAACTTTTCCAAAATGGCAGCTAGAGTAGTTGGACCCACTGCGGTAGGTACACTATATTAATACAAAAAAGAAATAATTAAAAATATTTCAGTTTTAAAGGTTTTTTTTGTACATTTTTCTGAAAAATGTATAATGTTGTTTAATAAATAAAATATTTATAAATAAACAGTTAAAACTGTGGAAATTCAGGACAAAAAAATAGGTATAACTACTATTGCACTTAAAAATTAGCATTTATAAAACCTTTGAAATTCACTGAAAAAACCATAGGTTTCAGAGACGTTATAGTTAGAAATTAGCATTTTAAAAACCTTTGAAATTCACTGAAAAAAACATACGTTTCAGAGATGTTATAATTAGGAATTAGCATTTAAAAAACCTTTGAAATTCACTGAAAAAACCATAGGTTTCATGAGTGTTATAGTTAGCTGGACATTTCACTTGTACAAAACCACAGAAATTCCTCCGTTATAGTTAGTTGTGCTAACTATAACTCGCACGCCGGCAATGCACTGCTGATGATGTCACATATTACATCATTCATGACATGGTCAGTGACATCACTGGTGACATCACTGATGACATCATCCACGTGACAATCTGATACACCTCATCACACACTAGTTTAACCTTTGATCACTCACTGTAAAATACAGAGTACCATATTTGAAAGCATTGATACACACACATACCAGTTACTACATACGCACTCACTGATTTCAAAGTCTACACACACACACTGTCCATTCACCCATAGAATCACTTATACACTCAGTCACTGATCAATGGTAACACTATTAAATGTACTCATACACCTATATAGACATTGACACATCAGCAGTCATCCTAGTCAATTGTCAGTAATGCTACTCACTCATGAAAATAATCAATCACACTTACACAGTTATACACACAACACCTGATTTATACATTGACATAGTAAATCATAGTTACTATGTTAAAAAAACCACTATTTCAATTATACACTCATTCATACAGTTACTCTCACAATCATTGACTCTTACGTATACTTATTTATATAACCAACTCTCATACACAATGCCTTTAACTTTTCTACTTTATTGGCGATGTACCACTGACACATATATTCACTTACCAACACACAAATAAACACACTCAGACACCCAAACAACTGTTTCCATAAACACTCCTAAACCCATATGCCTAGCCAAACAACCACTCACACATCAATACATAGAGTTACAACTCCCCCACCCAACCACAGATACACTAAGTCTCCCTTACAAATACCTAGCCAACTAAACAATAACTAATATAGACACTCATGTAGTTAGTTACCAATTGATGCAGCAGGCTATACAACAATAGAGACAGTGATACATATATTTACATAGTTTGGTTACTACCCCATAAATATTGAGTGAGACACATTTATTTACTCATTTCAACAAACAATCAGACAGCTACTAAATCCTCCATCCAGACAGTCACATATCCACTCAATCTTCAATACAGATTGGTATATATATATATATATATATATATATATATATATATATATATATATATATATATATATATATTACCTACTGGCGGTCGCCAGTAGGTATATATAGTTAGGATTTTTTCTCTATGGGATTTTTGAAAATTCTATGTCTAATAACTTTGGCGTTTGTGGACGGAATTGGCTGAAACTTTCAGGAAAATTGAACATTTTGTTTCTGAGCAGCCCCTGACAATTTGGGGGGGTTTCATCAAGGGGGGGCCGAGAAAAAAGGGGGGTCCCAAAACGCGTTTTTCCCATGTTAATTTCCATAGGGCGGTTGGCCTCACTTTTAGCTGGAACGGCTGAATGAATTTGCACGAAACTTGGCAAAATTGTAGGGACTGTTAGCCCGATGTGCCTTTGCTAGGTCTCAATATATGTGCTCCAGTGGATTTTGAGTAATTTAGGTTCAAAAAAAGATATATATCTGGGCGGAGCCTAACCACACATCTGATCTGATTGGCTGTCAGCACTTCATCCAAGAAGTGTTGGCAGCCATCTTGGGACCAATATACATGATAGCACCTCATTAAAAAGCATTGTAGTTAATAGAGGGTTTTAGGACTTTAGTTACATTATAAATCATTTGTTGATGGTACCATACTCGTTTTAGGAATTGTGGTGGGTTCTAAGGTGATTTTACCATGTGAAAAAAACTTCTGCTGTGATATCATGAATATTGTTTGAAAGAAAACTAATATCTCATGATTTTCCCACAGTGGTTTGGAAGGGGATCTATAAGCTAAACTGAAAGCATATTTTCTGTAAATTCACATTATCTTTCTCAGTCATGTGAAAATGAAGTCTGACATTCTCAGTAAAACATGTACATCCAACAAGGACAGAGACTGTCAGTTGATTCCTTTGTGTTCTACTGCAGCCTCCTAGAGTGTTCTAAAGAACAACTAGAGCGCTAACAGTCCTACTTATTACAAAGGTATGGCACACCTGAAGCCATCTTGATTGGAATAAAGTGGTAACTCTTAAAACATTTAATTTAAAAAGGAACAAAATGAGGGGGTATATTATGCAATAGAAGGTATGATTAGTGCTGCAGAATGAAAAATTAGGGCACATTTTGAGTGACTTCTCAAATCCTCTTCTATTTCATGAAAAAATTCTGACATGCAGTCTCCCAAAATGGCCACCAGAGACAAAAGAGCCCAAATGTAGCCCAAATATCACCCAGATGTAGCCCAAGTATAGCCCAATGACAGAATGTCCCAGAGTGTTCTAAAGAACAACTAGAGCGCTAACAGTCTTACTTATTACAAAGGTATGGCACACCTGAAGCCATCTTGATTGGAATAAAGTGGTAACTCTTAAAACATTTAATTTAAAAAGGAACAAAATGAGGGGGTATATTTTGCCATATGAATTATGATTAGTGCTGCAGAAAGAAAAATTAGGGCACATTTTGAGTGACTTCTCAAACCCTCTTCAATTTCATTAAAAAATTCTGACATACAGTCTCCCAAGATGGCCACCAGAGACAAAAGAGCCTAAATGTAGCCCAAATATCACCCAGATGTACCCCAAGTATAGCCCAATGACAGAATGTCCCAGAGTGTTCTAAAGAACAACTAGAGCGCTAACAGTCTTACTTATGACAAAAGTATGGCACACAAGAAGCCATCTTGATTGGAATGAAGTGGTAAGTCTGAAAACACTCAATTTAAAAAGGAACAACATGAGGGGGTTAATTTTGCCATAGAAAGTATGATTAGTGCTTCAGAAAGAAAAATTAGGGATCATTTTGAGTGACTTCTCAAATCCTCTTCTATTTCATTAAAACAATTCTGACATGCAGACTGAAACATGCACTTTGAATACCAGCAGCAGACGTCCCTGGTGAGCAGTAGCTTTACTACAGTATTCTAATGTGCAACTAGAGTGCTAACATTCAGAATTTATGGCAAATGTGTGACACATCTGAATGCCTTCTTGATGGAACCAAAGTAAACAAGCATTGAAAATGCAATAGATCTTGCCCTCGTTTAAGTTAAAGCCATTCTGTTTGTAATGAGGTGGCTTTTTAGCTTTGCTTTTATTAGTGTTTTTTCAACTTTCATGTACATAACATGCATCTGTATGCATATAAGTATATGTATGCATGCATTTATGTTTGTATTTATATAGATATACAGATGATATATGTTTATATATGTATGTATATATATATATTCACTGAAAAAACCATAGGCTATAGACCATATATAGTTAGGAATTAGCATTTACAAAACCTTGAAAATTCACTGAAAAAACCATAGGTTATAGACCATATATAGTTAGGAATTAGCATTTACAAAACCTTGAAAATTCCCTGAAAAAAACATAGGTTATAGACCATATATAGTTAGGAATTCGCATTTACAAACCCTTATTTTACTCACACAAAACCATTGAAATTCCATATATAGTTAGTTGCACTAACTATATATCGCGCACCCGCAATCCACTGCTGATGATGTCACATATTACATCATTCATGACATGGTCAGTGACATCACTGATGACATCACTGATGACATCTCAAATGACATCACTGATGACATCACTGATGACAACATCCAGTGACTGTATGTTTCTGTAAAGTTAAAATATGTCTTACATATTGAAGAATGAGTGGATGTATAAGTGTCTGGATGAAAGATTTAGTAGGTGCATGACTGACTGTATGAGTGAGTGATTAAATGTGTCTCACTGAGTGCATGGGTTAGTGACTAAACTGTCTTAATTTGTGCATCAATATGTCTGTTGTTCTGTAAACTGTTGCATGTGTTGATAAGTAGCTATATGAGTAACTATATGGGTTATTGATTGCTTGCCCACGTATTTGTATGGGAGACTGAGTGTGTGTGTGGGTGGCTGGGAGGTGTATGACTCTGTGCATAGATGTGTGAGCAGTTGATTCACTAGATGTATGGTTTCAAAAGTGCATGTGGAAACAGCTGTATGGGCGGTTGACTGTGTGCATGAGTGTATTGGTGAGTGAATGGATATCTCAGTGCTACATGTCGAAGTAAGTACATATGTAAAACACAGTACATGTGAGAGTTGACATATATAAATAACTGTGCATAAGAGCCAGTGAATGTGTGAGTGGCTGTATGGATCATTGTGAACTTGTATCAGGGATTGTATAAGAGAGTAAATATGTGTTAGTATATGTTTGAATAAGTAAAGTTTGTATAACTGTATAGTTGAGGAAATGGAGGTGTGATTGATTCTTTGCATGACTGACTAGGTGTGTGAGTAACTCCATGGATGAGTGACAGTCTGTGAGTGTCTGTTTACACTGATTGTATCTAAGGTTATATTAGAGTCTGAAGAGGTTCATCGTATTATCACATGAATGATATCATCAGTCATGTGATCAGTAATGTCAAATGAGATGTCATCAGTGATGTCATCAGTGATGTCATTTGAGATGTCATCAGTGATGTCATTTGAGATGTCACCAGTGATGTCATCAGTGATGTCACTGACCATGTCATGAATGATGTAATATGTGACATCATCAGCAGTGGATTGCGGGTGCGCGATATATAGTTAGTGCAACTAACTATATATGGAATTTCAATGGTTTTGTGTGAGTAAAATAAGGTTTTGTAAATGCGAATTCCTAACTATATATGGTCTATAACCTATGGTTTTTTCAGTGAATATATATATATATATATATATATATATATATATATATATATATATATATATATATATATATATATATATATATATTTCAGGATATCCGAATCACAACGCAGAATTCTCATGGCTGCAGAAACAGATATGGGCCCAAATAGGTGCAAAGATTATTTCTTTATTTCGTGCTGGTTTTCAAATCGCCATGACACGTTTCGCGCTTCAACGAGCGCTTGATCACATGACACAGTACACAGATATGTATTGGTTTAAATAATCACATTTACAGGGTCACATGTTGCAGCCTAAATCACGCATAGACATGAAAGAGTTTTGTAGTTCAACAAAACTACACATTATTTACATCCATTAAACGATACCATAATCTAATAAATTATTCCTTTAGGCTGTTTGTTTAAATTAATAAAAACATGTGCAAATTTGAACACCAAACTCCTGTAGAAGAATCAAAGTGCAAGTGCAGAGAACAAAGAAGTTATTTGAAAGCCACAAGTTAATATTGTGCATTTAAAAGCAGTTATATAGACTTTTTCATGTTACTGATGGAAATTACATTTTTTGTTATTTTCTTATATTCTTGATTTTTTTGTATTATCGTAAAGTTATTGCTTATTTTTCAATATTTCGCTTTTTTTCGCTGTATTTTTTTCCGTTTAGTAAAAAGGCAAAGGGAACCTGTTAATTAACACCGGAGCCCCTGTGATAATTGTGCCTATTATATAAAAATCAATTATAAAGTGCTACGTGCTTACACAGAGAAGGAAGGGGGCGAAAAAATATATATATATCCAAACCAAATTGCCACTAAGCAATATTCGCACTCAGGACTATGGGTGTTCAATTTTATTCCTTAGGAAACGCTACACGTTTCGACACCAGTTGTGCCTTGATCACACGTTAACCAAGATGACATTTTGGCACATTTAAATAAAGTTAAGTGAAACAAACATAAACAGCGATGAGGTGACAATGGAAAGTAGTTCATTTTTGCAGGTGAATATGTCGGCCATTTTGGAATGGTAAATAATTTAAGGTAAACAGTATATACCATACATTATTACATTGTAATATACTCAGAGTGTATGGGAGACAACAATTTTATAATTATTACAATATCACTTTCCCCGGTGTTTTCTGCCATTAGATCTGTATCCTGTTTCGGCAAGTGCCTAAACGGTAACACGAATGATGCAATCTGTGATATCATCAGCAGTGCATTGCAGTGCATTGCAGCACAACTAACTATAACAGGGGAATTTCTATGGTTTTGTATGAGTGAAATGTCCAGCTAACTATAACTCATGAAACCTATGGTTTTTTCAGTGAATATATATATAGATTGAAAAATAAGATTCTCCTCTTTTCACAGAAATAAGCGTCCAGCACTCTACGTTTTTCAGCAGCCTCAGCTGCCTTGCGCCTTGTTCAGGATCACAATCACGATATATATATATATATAATGTATATGTATATATATATATATATATATATATATATATATATATATATATATATATATATATATATATATATATATATATATATATATATATATATATATATATATATATATATATATATATATATATATATGTGAGGTACGTGGCGCTCCTTAGACAACACACAGCAAATTAGCCGATCAGTGGACACAGGAACCAGCAAGACCCGTAGTTTGGTGCAAATGTTTTTATTTTAGTATATAGCCCAGCACCAGTCCGCCATGACGCGTTTCGGCTAGAGATAGCCTTGATCACATGACAACGTCACGAGGGCTGATCACCCTTTTAAAGTGCAATGTGCCATCACATGGTATTAGAAACAGAAAAAATACTATCAGTGTTTCTAATTTACAGAACAAATAATTACGGCATGAATGCCCGTATAATGTTAACAAAGTCACACAATAAGCATCATAATTCATGTTGAAATAATAAACATTATGAAACTATGCACAATATAAAAATATAAAACTGTTTATCTCTCTTAGAATCCATGTTAATACATGAAAAATTTCCAAAGCATTGGCAGTAATAAACTTTTAAAATACATATAAAAGTTAAAAAAGCCTATAAATAGTTATATAAATATTAAAATATAACTAAAATTGTATTTGATTTATTAGATCAAGGTATGATATGTTGAACCCTTAGATCAAAATGGTGCAATGATGCCCCAGTGGGCAAATACCAAAGCCAGAGATGTAAACATTCTATTTGTGCAAAATATGCTAATTGTGCAACATAAGCTGATGGCAAAAAAGTGCTACCAAGTGCGTGATGAATAATAAAATCTAAGTATAGAAATATCGGTTGGTCCTGGAGGGAGAAAGGGATATAGTGTGTTAAAACAGGATGAATAATCCACAGTTCAAAGATGACGATTAATGTTTTGGGTATACCAACTCAAAGTTACAAAAATTACAACAGAGACATGGATGACTGGCTCAACAAATCTTACTTAGATATATTCAGAGATAAGTGTGGCAGTCCTCCCCTATGTTAAGGCCAAACGGTGCCTTAGTATCTAAAAGGATTATATAGCGAGTCTCAAGTTTTCTTAAAAGGGACTCCCTATCACCGCCTCTCCTTTGGGGAGGAACACAGTCTATCGCGAAATATCTAAGTAAGGACGCATCCTTCCCATGCTTGCTCTCAAAGTGCCTAGCCACTGGATAAGCTGCATCTGCATGGGTGATCGCTCGCAGATGTTGCAGTATGCGCTTATGCACCTGTGGCCTAGTGCTGCCAACATATCTTAGGCCGCACGGGCACTCCAAAACATACACAACAAATTCTGATTTACAGTTGAATTTTTGTTGGATTTTGATTGGAAAGGGTGAGAGAGGGGTAGAAACCTCAGTTTTACTGATGCCGTGTTTACACGCTTTGCAGCTTGAGCATCTTAAAAAGCCTTTACTGTCATTTAGCCATGTTCCTGAAACCACTTCAGGGCTGCTCGATACCAGACTATCTTTCATTGAGTGAGCTTTACGATAGGTGATGCTAGGATTTTTGCTGATGGAGGATCCAATCACAGGATCACAGGAGACTAAAGACCAGTTGTCTTTAATTATTTTATGGATACTTTTGTGTTGTTTGTTGTATGCCATAATTAGTCTTGTCTCATCATCAGTACCAACGATGACAGTGCTAGTTGGTACACTACCTGAGCCCAGGAGTGCAGTTCTATCAATCCTATTGGCTCTGTTAGTAGCCTTGTCTATCGTATCTGTTTTGTAGCCACGCTCAACGAATCGGGCCCTACATGCTGCTTGTGCCAGCCGGCATTCTTCCTCACTGCTGCAAATCCTTCTGATACGCAGCATCTCCCCATAAGGGATGCTACGTATCAGATGTGCTGGGTGGTGGCTTCCAGCATGCAGCAGTGTGTTCCCAGCTGTGGGTTTGCGGTATAGTCTGGTATGTAAGCTGTTATCACAAACATATAATTCCACATCCGAAAATACAATGGATTCTCTGCTCAGGGTGCTAGTGAATTGTATGTTCAAGTTGTTACTATTCAATTCTTCAATGAAAAGGGTCACCTCTGACTCAGATCCATCCCATATAAAAACCAGGTCATCTATATATCTTAACCAAAGTTTAACTTTGGTGTCCATGACGGTAGCAAATTGCTTCCTCAGGACCTGCTCCTCCCAGTACCCCATATGATATGTAGACAGGCGTAACTGGGAGAGAAGCAGGCCCCCATTGCCACCCCCCTGGTCTGTATGAACAACTGGTTAGCAAAGAGAAAGATGTTATTCTCAAGACAGATGTTAATCATATCCAACAACATTTTAGAATGATCATGGAAACACGGATTTCTTTTCTCCAAAAAATGTTGCACGGCCCTCAAACCATCAATGTGGAATATGCTGGTATACAGCGATGTAACATCCATAGATACTAGGACATAATTGGGGCACCATATGAAGTCTTGGATCTTTCTCAATAGGTCACTGGTGTCTAGAATGAATGAAGGCAGACCCCTCACATATTCCTGAAGGAAAAAGTCAATATACCTGCTCGTGTTCTCCAGTAAGCTGTTGCAAGCAGATATTATGGGCCTGCCGGGGGGCTGTTCTATGCTCTTATGTACTTTGGGGATGAAATATATCACCGGAGTAACCGGGTAGTCTTTTTTCAGAAACTTATATTCATCCATTGTGATGAGGCCCTTGCTTCTCCAAGCTGATAGTTTGAGGTAGATTTCATTCCTGGAATTCGATGCCTCTTGCATGGAAATGCGACGATAGCACTCTCTATCGTTAAGTTGCTTGTGGGCTTCCTCTAAGTACATTTTGCGTGGCCAAAGGACCACGTTGCCCCCCTTGTCAGATTGTCTGATCACCAGGTTCTTGTTTGCTCTCATTTTTTTCATTAAGATGTGGTATTCTTTCTCTCTGTGGTCATATCGTTTGGTTTGATTGGCAGTTCTGATTTGGAGTTCCTTGAGTTGAGTGACAACACGGTCGTGGAAGATATCTATATTGTCTTTGAGCATTAGGGGGCAGAATTTCGATTTTAACTTGAAATTGGTTGCACAAGATGTTGGTAACGGTTCACCCCCCAGTGCATCTTGACTCTCAGTGGTGGGACCAAATTCCTCTCTCGATGTAGTTCCAATAGTTCCTGTGTTAGGGCTGCTCCCAACACTGTAGAATCACCTTCACTACCAGTTACGTTCGTGGTTGGAGCAGTCACTTCACTAATATTGCCAGTATCGACATTGGAGCTAGTGCGTGAAGCAAAGTGTTTCCGTAGCTTCAGCTTGCGAACAAACTTGAAAACATCGATTTTTGTAGTCGCATAGTCAAAATTTTCCTTTGGACTATACGAAAGCCCCAACAAGAGTATTGCCGTTTCCTTAGGAGTTAGGTTCACATCTGAAAGATTAATGACCGCTTGCGAGTTGTGAGGTAGCTGATACTATTGCTGTTGGGCTACCTGCGATTTGTTCCATTGCTTTCTGGTGCGCTGTTTTCGCGGCTTGCCATTTACGTTTGCGGCGTTTGTTGCAGACCCGCCTTTCTGCGCGTTTCCTGTTTTTGCGCTGGCGGCGGTTGATTGTGTTCCAGAGCGGAGGGTGAGTTTTCGATCCTGGGTCACCATCTCCATCTCTTGACCTGGGGTGAACTTGCAAAACCCCGACATCTGTTGGCGTCTGATTTCCGTTTCCGACTCACTTTCATACTGTGAACTTTCTCCCGAAACAGAGGATACTTCATTCTGTTGTGTTGTCACAGTTGTGTTTTTATCAGCATTAGTGGTGGGAGCTGTGTTTAAAAGTTCTTTACCATGTCGCTGTTTGATTTTATCGTAACGTTTGGCAAACGTGAAGATTTGGCCATTCTCATAATCCAGCCGGTCACGCTGGAATTTATATGCCTTCCTCTTCTTTATTATGTCTTCCTCACGCTTGAGTCTTACTGCCATTTCTTCTCTGTATTTGGTTATTTCAGCAGATTATATATATAATTATATAGTTTCCCAGTGCCTTGATTGTGCACAAACAGGAACACATACTCATTTATAAGCCTCAATCAGATTTCTTTTTATTTCTCAAAAATGCGTGGAACGGTGCATGCCTCAGACGCGTTTCAGACACTAGGCTGTGTCCTTGCTCACTGAACAAAAGAGGAGGCTGAATAATACAATTTTAAAATACCCCTTCGCGCCAAATTCAGTGCACAGCAATGGAAAGTGGACCACATTAGCCACAGTAGAAGTAAATTAAGCCACAGCCATCTTAGACTGTCAAATGCACAAATACCAATCCATATACACATATATAAAGCATATTAGATAATATCTGCACCAATGCACATATGGTATAAATTATAATTCCAAAATGTCGTAGATCTTATCTATGTATATTTTAAATATTCAATATATACACATCTAAAAATATCTCAACAAAAAAACCATAAATATATGTACAATTATAAATAATATATTATATCTTGATGATACGAAAAGTGCAGTAGAGCCAAATTTCATATATATACAATGTATTTTACATTTTATAATTTACAATATGATATGTTATCATCTGTCATAAAATGTTTCTATTAAAATCAACATTATATGTGCAAACTATGCTTGAGGAAAGGTACTTATTATTATCAGATAGTCAACAGTCAGGTGATATGAACATTAGTGTACAAATACTGAAGAGTTCATACAGGGATAAAGTGCTAGTGCAAAGATTAACTCCTATTATCAGCCATATTTGCATATATGCAAACAAAAAATCAGCTATATATATCTTGTAGGGAATATCTCCAAACCGAGACTATATGTCCGTGCTAATACGAAACTAAACTAGGGGTGAATTAACAACCCTAATAGGAAACTGCAGTCTCCCAGACCCTCCTATATGACACTATGGCAGAAAAATATAATAAAGGCCACTTCTCAACAAGGTTCCCTGATAGGCGCAAACATATACACAACCAAAAAAGTGTGTAGTGCTATGTGAAGGAAATAATTATATGTGAATAAATAAATGTGCCAAAAAATAATGCATCTTAGCAATCAGCCGATTACTATTATGGTCAGATGTCTAAATAGGTACAGGGAGGAAAAATGTATCTCTATGTAATTCGCTGGATTAATCAGATACATAGGATATATGATATGTAAGTTCAGTCTATCATGAGACGATTCTGTGTATCACAAGAAGTTGTGTAGATCTTCTCCTAGGTTCAGACCTGCGGGTGCCTTACTATTAAGTTTGACTATATACTTGGACTCAAGCTGTCTCAAGTGTTTTTCTCTGTTGCCCCCTTTTCTATTGCTGGTAACAGCATCAATGATGTAATATTGCAGATGGCTCAACTCATTGTTATGAAAGGCTTTGAAATGCCGAGCTACCGGATATGTTGGATCCGAATTCACCATAGCTCTAAGATGTTGTAATATACGAACATGAGCTTGTAGCTTCGTGCTGCCTACGTAGATCATATTGCAGCTGCATTTCAAAACATATACAACGAATTCCGTGCAACAAGTGTAATGTGCTTTAAGGGTTACTGGGATGCTAGAAAAGGGGGTCAGATATGAAGTGGTGTTAACCCCAAATTTACAAGCTCGACATGAGCTACACTTGAAGAAACCCTTGTGAGGGGATAGCCAGTTATCCGTCTTTCTTGTTTCAGGACAGTTGGTCACCAGTTCATTCCGCATAGAGAATGCTCTTCTGAATGTAACTGTAGGTCTTATGGGAAATATCTCCTTCAAAACTTGGTCAGTTAAAATGATGGGCCATTCCTTTTTCACAATTTTGGTAATCTGTCTTGCTTGTCTACTATAGCCAGTGATCAATCTAATTTCCCCTATACTAGCTAGGTTTGTATGGCCAGTATCTATATTCCTATTAGGATCTAACAGGGATAGGCGATCGAGGGCATTGGCTTTGCTCATAGCTAAATCTAAACGATTGGAATTATAGCCTCTTGCTATTAATCTATTTTTGGCCTCTTGTTGGTAGTAGCACCTAGTTTCAACAGTAATACATGCCCTGTGGATCCTAAGAAATTCCCCATAGGGGATGCTGGCTATAGTATGCTGAGGATGAAAACTGCCAGCATGGAGTATACTATTTCCAGAGGTACTTTTCCTAAAAAGACAGGTTTCGATCTTACCATCCTGAATTTCTACCTGTCTGTCCAGAAAAGTGACTTTTGTGGGATTGATATCAGTAGTAAAATGTAGATTCAGCTTATTGACATTTATATTACTGTCAAATTCATGTGCTTGTGAAATACTGCCTCGCCATATTATGAACACGTCATCTATATAACGGCAATATCTGAAAATGTGTTTAGCCCAAATAGAAGCATACTGTACCCTGAGGACATGTTCCTCCCACGAGCCTACGTGGAGCCCTGCGTAGCTGGGGGAGAAACATGCCCCCATAGCCACACCTCTCAATTGTTTAAAGACAGAATTATCGAACATAAATACATTATTATCTGTCAATCATTTTTATAATCATTTGGTTGTGGCGATACATCTCTATGGGTCTCTTGTCTAAATAATATTTGGCAGCACGTATGCCGTCCTCATGAGAGATACTGGTATAGAGACTTGATATGTCCATAGTTAGGAATATAAAGTTTTCAGACCATATACAATTATTTAGATGATGTAAAAATTCCGTAGTATCCTGTATATATGCTGGCAAAGTTGTTACAAATTCTTGAAGATAAAAGTCGGTATATCTGGAAGTGTTTTCAAAGGTGCTATTTATTGAAGAAACAATTGGTCTCTCTGGTACAGGGATATCTTCTTTATGGACCTTCAGAGTAAAGTATATGTAAGGCAAGATAGGAAATTCATTGTAAAGATAATTTGTGTTCATCTTTGGTAATCAGTCCTTCATTCTTCCACTCATTTAAGTCCTCTTTGTATCTTTTCTGTATCATTTTTACTGTTGCCATATCGATTTTAGTATAGCAGTATTCATCATTTAGATGCCGAAATGCCTCTTTGATATAGGCGTCTTTGCCCCAGATAAATATGTTACCGCCATTATCCGATTGATTTATCACTATAGAGTTATTGGTTTTTAATATCTTCATGAGGTCAGAGTAACGTTTCATTTGTCCACTGGGCTGCTTGTAATGCTTCTTAGTTGCAAACTGTAATTGTTTGAGCTGTTCTGTGACGCGATCCGAATAAATGTCAATGGCATCACGTGGCATGATGGGGATAAATGTTGATACAGCTTTGAAAGGACTTTTAGAGGTATGTGAGATACTGATACCCTCATTATCAGCTATTTCTTGTGTGCTACATGCTGACGTTCTGTCATCTTTAAGCTCATGTGATGTACGCATGAGTCCAATCTCTCTGGTTTGGAGCCCACTTTGATCTGTGACACTGCTGCTGGAAAGTTCTTTTTTACTTGCAAGTTGGTTTTTAATTGCATAATATTTTCTAAGTTTGATTTGTCTTATAAATTTGAAAACATCAATGCGTTTGTTGCAGTAATTAAAATTACTTTCTGGGCAAAATGACAAGCCCAGAGCAAATAATTGTTTCTCTGCTTGATTTAAAACAGTGACCGTCAGATTGATAATAGTATTATCTTGCTCTAATTTCTCTTTTTCCAAAAGCGTTTCTTTTGCTTTTTCCCTTTTTCTGTTTGCGCACTAGCGACGCTGTCTTCTCCTTGTGTTTTTCATTTGTTTGTTGAGGAGCTTTGATTCCTCGGGCGTAATGTTAGTTTTCTCTGCATCCGTATATATTTTAACTCTTCTGCCAGAGTTAAGTGCCCCAGATCCCCTTGCTTTGAACCAGGGAAACTGTCCTCAGATTCTGTCTCACTTGGGGCTAGGCTTGCATCTGACACCGATGGGGTTGAATCATTATTAGCCAATTCTGATTGTCTTTGTATCAGAGCCTGTTTGGGACTTACACCTTTTTGTTTGCGGAGGTGATCAAATTTGCGGGACTCATAATCCTGTTGGTCACGGGCAAATTTATACGCTTTTCTGTATTAATGGTTTCCTCCTGCTTACGTAAACGTTCATTCATTTCCTTAGTGCTTTTATCAATATACAATTTGTCATCAGCACATACAATTTTGCACAGTTCTTCATTTAAACGAGCAATTTCATCCAGATTCTTTTGTCGGTAAATCTTTGCATATTTTACTAGCAGGCACACTAATCTCATTGAAGCCTCCAAGTTGCTTTCTGCCCACTCCTTAAGAAGTAGTGGGTTGGGATTCTCGAAGCTCGGTGCTAACATAATCCGAAGCCCCCGTGGGGCTCTCCCAACTTCGTGGTACTTCTCTAGGGATCGTATTTCCCACCACTTGGTTAGCTCGCTGCGATTATGTTTTTCCAAAGCTTTCATCAAATTTTTCACATCTGAATTGTTACTCGATTCTGTTGTTTTACTCGTGCTTCCTCCCTGCACCACTTTTGGCAAATTCAGAAAAAGCTCCTCTGCTGCTTTTTCTCTCTCTCGTTCGTCCGACATGCCACCGTGATTGAAATTCCACTATATGTAAACGGGCTGTTTTTTTCTCTCTAAACAGAATCCCGTACTGATATTAATGGCACCTCCCAACCTGCTAGCGGTCGCCAGTAGGTAGTTATAGTTAGGACCTATTTTCCACAGGAAATCCGCAACATTCTATTTGGAATAACTTTGGTGCCAGTTGATGAATCTTCGCGAAATTTTCAAAACTTATGGCCCGCTCCGGTCCGCTCCTATCCTGAAAGTGTTTTCCCCCTGCAACTTTCAATAGGAACCTTTAGTCGCAGCTACAGCCAGAACTGCTGAATGGAATTACACCAAATGGTGTAAATCCGTTCAGTAGTTCGTGAAAAAATTAAAATGAAAATCACATATATATCTATGGTAGCGGTGGATCCGCGCATCCTGAGCGCACCCTTACGATCACGAGCTGCATGCTAATTGGCTGTCATATGTCTGTCAACACTCCAAACCAGGATGTGTTGGCAGCCATTTTGTGCCTCAGTAGAAGAAAGGCTGTAGAAATCAGTGGAACATGTGTACAGAACATATAAAGGGGGCAGGGTAAAAATACCGTGACCCTATAGACCTGCTTAGGGGGTCCCACTAGGACCCCCAGGGCCCAAAATGTATTATTTTTTTAAAACTGTCAAATGCGCACAGGGTGCCCGGATCCTGACGTAAAACAAAAACAAGCCCGCGCTTCTTTAGTAATTATTGGTTGTGGGGGCTCTATCGCCACCCCCCCAGAAAAATACATGTGAGGGGGGCTCAAAGGCCCCCCTCAAGTCACGGGGACTGAAACCCCCGGGGCTTTAAATGTTGTGGAGGGGGGCCCCTTACTGAAGCCATTGAGGGCCCTGGGGACCACCACCCCCCAGGGCCAGTTCAGCAGTGTCTCGGGGTGCCTACCCCCGGGACACTGCTGTTTGCTATGGCAGGCCGGGACCCGAGGCTCCCACCCTGTCTTAGCACACTTAGTTTGTATTTTGAAAGAGAGAGCAGGGACACCTGCTCTCTCTTTCAAAATGCAAACTATATTGCTTTTCCACACGGGGAGCTGCATGTTAGCAGCTCCCCTTGTGGAAAAGCAATGCCAGTTCCCAAAGGATGTGGGCAGCCGGCTTGGACTGTGGGGGGCATTGGAGCTCCCCCCATGATCCCCAACGTTGCATATAGGGTCCCCAGGGAGAATAGAAAATAGTCATAGGTGCTAATTTCTTTTATTTAATAGTAAAAATGGGAGTCGCACACCCAGCGCAGTGCTCAGCACGGCCCCCTGGTCTGCATGCGTTGAGTGCACAACTCCTAATGTGTAGGGTGCGTGACTCCGCACTTTGGGTTCACGACTCTAACACTTTGGTGCGCGACTCCAAGCAAAAAAAGTAATATTTTTCAGATATACATCAAGCTTATGTGTTTAGATCTTGGGTGGCTCTAAAAAGAGCCTTTTTTTATAGAGAGATTTTGGTACCTATAAGTAAGTACCTATTCAGAGTCTAAAGTTAATGAGGAATACTCTGTTACCCTCATCTGTGAAATATACACCATCTCTCCTATAGATGCAATTCATATTAAAACACAGATTGTTGTGGTAAATGAACCTCATCCTATAATCTCTGAGAAAACCAGAAACAGCTTTATTGACATGTTTCCTAGCTTTCTCAATCAGTGGACAAAATTGATTGTACCAGTTCGATTTTTGCCTTTGGCATATGTTAGAATAGACAAAGGCAGTTTGGGAGAAAAGTTACATCAATTCTCCAAAGGTGTCCTTCATAAGCATTTCCAGACATACCCCAGTCAAAGTGCCTAGGTCATTGCCAACACAGTGCACAATTATGAGGTCAGGGTGCTGTAGATGCAAAAAGGATTTAACAAATGGCATCAACTGGGGCCACTTTAACCCTCTCTGTCCAATCCATTTAATGTCTATATTTGGCAAAGCTAGGTCTTTGTCAATGCCTCTATTTTATGCATACCTTTGGCTCCAGAAAATATAGCTGTGTCCCACAATCCACACTCTAAGTATCTTGAAAGGAGGTCTGGATGCACCCAGATGGTCTCTGTAAATGGAATGGCAGTTTGAAAATTAAGATTTTTCTAAAATGGTGGATAAAATGTAGTTTTGAAAAAAAGAAATGATTGGCTGTTTGAGAACATTCTAGACTGAAAAGTAGGCTGCATGTTTCTGTTTTTTTAAAAGCATGTTTCCTATTGGTTAACAAAAATTGTTTGAATGGAATATTACATAGCATGAGGTGAAATGTTGAAAAGTCAAGCAAACTTGCTGTTTGGATTAGCAACATTGTGTGCTGAACTTTTCACCTGTGTTCTCAATTGAGTGTTCCATGAACAGTTACTATGGAAACAGGCAGTAAGCAGATTGGGGGTAGAGTTCACACTTATGTCAATTGGAAAGGGTTGGAATATGTAACAAACAGAAATGTGTCTTAGCTTTTGAATTAATGTGGGAAGCAATATGATTTGATATTTACAGGTATATGTGTGCGGAATGAGAGGGGAACTTTGCCATTTTTTCGTTTTGATAAGAGCAGTGCTGTACAGAGATTTTGAAATAGGAAAATCTGGTGTGTGACTGACATACTTCTTAATCTACAAATCAATTTGAAAGGTGATTTATTAATTTGTGACGAGTTGTATGTGGTGTCTTAGTTTTTAATAAAATTAATGTGTTTTTCCTGGTAAAGTCCAGACTTTCAGTATTCACAGAAGGCATTTAGGAGCCCTAAAGTTAGGAGTCATAACTGTACTTCTCCTTAACTGAGAAAAATCCTAACTTTAGAACTTTCCGTATTCACAGAAGGCATTTAGGAGTCCTAAAGTTAGGACTCCTTACTCCTGTGAATACTGAAATGAGTAAGGGCCAGATGTAGGATGGCCTTTACTGACCGGTATTTGCTGTTTGACGTGTAGGGGGCATTATAATTACAGAATCGATATATTTACCGATTCGGTAAATTTACCGATTCTGTAAAATACCGAATTGGTAAATTTACCGAATCGGTAAATACAGATGTAGGTGGCAATTTAAACAGTGCCACAGGCCCTTACCAATTCGTTATTTACCACCAAATACTATTTGGTGGTAAATAACAAATACCAGTGTACATGCACATCTGTGCATGTACACCTGTGCCATGTGGCACACAGACATGCCTGTGTGTCACATGGCACAGAAGCCTGAATCAGGGGTGCAACAGGGAGTCAAAGTGACACCCTGTCCCCCTTGCAAAAATCGGTAATTTTACCAAATCGGTATTTACCGATTCGGTAATTGACATTGATTCTTATGGGCCTCAAGGCCCATAGGAATCAATGGTAATTACCGATTTGGTAATTACCGAATCATACAGATTCGGTAAAAATTACCGACGTTCTACCTACATCTGATTTACCGAATCTAGAATACCGAATCGGTAAAATTCGATATTCTAGAGTCGGTAAATCAGATTTACCTACATCGGGCCCTAAGTGTCTTCTGTGCATACGAAAATGGTAGTAAGTTTAGGATTTTGTCTTAAGTTAGTTCTGTGAATGGGGCCCTGAGACATTAATAGAAGAAAATGTTGAAGAGAATGTGCAACATACTACTACAAAAATTTTGAGGAACACATTACAAAGTTTAAGGTGATATCAGGTGAAAGGCCATATTATTCTTGAATTTGTTGTCTGCAAACTCACTATAAAAATCAGACTAGGACTCTTGATCTTTATTTAAAAAGTGAAAGAGAAAATAATGATAACTGGATGGAATTTGCAACTTATTTGTTGGTAGAGAATTTTTTTGATTTGGGTTGTGATCAGCGTATTTGTAAATATTGTTATAATGAATTAGATGAGAATAAAATGCCCCTAGAGCTGTCCTTAATAATCTAGAGTTGGTAAGTATTCCTCCAGAACTGATAGATTTAAATACCTATGAATCTATACTCATTCAATGTGTGCACCCATTTCAGGCTATTGTTTATATGGAGCCTAAAACAGGTACATTGCCTCCTTCAGATTTACTAAGAGGATTAAAAGGAAGAGTTGTATATTTACCTCTAGATTTAAAGAAAAATGTTAAACTATTGGTGTAGAGTGTGAAGAAAATGAACCACTAGTCATTCTAGTTAATGGTGTGCCTACTAAGAGTAAGAAAATATGGCAGGAATTAGTGGATGTTAGGAAAGTGCAAAAGGCAACTTTGTATTTGATAAAAAACAATGAGTACTATAAAAATGTGTATATGGGAGAGGAAGAAATACTTTTAGTAGAAGACACTGAAACGTCAAGTGGAAAAATTGAAAAAGTGGACATGACCAGAAGTGAAGATATCTATGAACATTACAGTGTACATCCACTTCATTCAAAAGAAGTGAAGGGAAATACTATTGAGTTATTCCAAATTAAAAAAGCGAAGGGAAGTCCCATGAGTGTATGGGAAGAAAGCTTAGAAGCTCGTTGTTTTCTGCAGTTGTTCCCAACAGGAAAAGGAGGGCGATATGATGAATTACCTGTGCAGATTCCTGCATCTGAATATCGGACAATATGATTGTATGCAGAAGATTCAAGATTTTGACAATGTATCCCATATATATTTTCTCTTTTGTTTGAAAGTGACTTGTCTGGACTTTCATATGCAGTCAATCACATATTGAAAACTGGAGTACATCTGCAAAATGTTTCTGCAAAAGAATTTATGGATAAAGTGCACCAGAGAGATGATAATTTAGAATCTTAACTGATTAATCGGATGGCATGTCAGCGTGGCACTAATGAATATTGGTACAGTCGTCATGGAGAACTTAAATGTATGCTAAGGAACTTAGGAACTCCTACATGGTTTCTTACCCCAAGCTGTGCTAAATACGCTTGGGAAGATTTACTTCATTTTCTTCGAGAGGCAAATTCCAATATAAAAATATTGAATACAAGACACCTGGAGAATTGTGCTCTTTGGATCCTGTTATTGTATGCAGGTATTTTAATCATAGATTTGAAGCTATGATGTCTTTTATCTGCAATAAAAAGAATCCTCCTCTTGGAGAAGTTGTGGATTTCTTTTGGAAAAAGGAATATCAAGCAAGAGGTGCTCCTCATATACATATGCTGTCATGGATTAAGGATGCTCCCAAATTCGGAACAGAGTCGGAGGATACTGTTTTGTCTTTTATTGAAGAATATGACACATGTGCTGTACCCAAAAGCACAGAAGAAAACAACTTAAGAAGGCAAGTCTTACGATTCCAAAGCCATCACTCTGGAAAATACTGTTGACGGAAGTACAAGTCTAAGGAAAAGTTCTATACCAAATGTCGTTTTGCATTTCCACGTCCTGTAATATCTAAAGGAAGAGTGAACAGTTTTATGTCAGCTATGGGACATACCATTACAAGAAAGTCACCAAAAAATACCTACAATTTACGGTTAATCTGTCCATGTGGAATGCGAACATGGATAGTCAGTATGTTGCGGACAATTCCATTGCTGTTGCTCGATACGTAACATCCTACATTACAAAATCAGAAAAAACAAAATTGAAAGAAATGTGGTAAGAGATTTCTCACAAGAGTCTAAGTAAGACATTTTACAGTTTCAGTTTGAAGATGTTATCCCATCGAAAAATCGGAGAGTATGATTGCTCAGATCGGTTATCATCTGCAAGTCTATACTCCAAACCTAGAAGAATCATTTGGGTGAGTCTAGGTCTTGTTGCAATGCAAAATCGAGTACTTTGGTGAAACAAACAAAAGGAAATTTGATTAATCACAGGAAACTGAGTTGCGACACTGCTAACAAAAGGGAATTTTACTATTTAGCCCTTTTGCAACTGTTCAAACCGTAGCGTTCAGAATTGGAATTGCTTGGAGATTTTCAAAGCTATGAAGATTCCTTCAATGCTTGTAAAGATACCATGAAATGCACTGTTTTTGCAAATTATGTGAAAATGTTGAATGATAAAATTGATCAAGAAGGTACTATTGCAGCTGAGATTGCTAGAAACAGTACTCAAGACAGTCATAGTTCTGCTCCCCTGAGTCAAGATCCACAAGGACAACCAATTGTTGAAAATGAAGCAGCAATCTCCATGAATGAGGTGGAAACAGCAATGCATCAAGCTCAAGAAGATATAATGGACTTAGCAAACTTAGACGAACAACTAAATGTTGAACAGAAAGAAATATACCAGCAAGTGAGACAACAGATTGACCATGGATTTATTCATGAAAAGAAAGAATTCACATCATTTCAACCTATCCGAATGTATGTGAGTAGAAAATCTGGAACTGAAAAAAGTTTCTTAATTAAAGTTATCACCAGTTATCTACAGAAAACAACTGAGTCGTATTTGTCTTCTATTGTAACTGCTCCAACTGGGTAGGCAGCACACAACATTAAAGGAATTACATTACATTGTTTACTTTTGCTAACTGTGAAGCATGAAAACAAATTGGAATATCACAAGCTATCTGGAGAAGCTTGTTGTGATGTTTCAAGAGTGCTAAAGAAAATTAAACTTCTGATTATTGATGAGGTAAGCATGGTGTCAAACTTAATGTTTGCTTTTGTGCTTTTAAGAATGCTGAATTCTTAAAACAGAGTACGATGCCTTATTTGGAGGAAATCATGTCATAGTTTTTGGAGATCTACTGCCGTAAAAGGACAACCAGTCTTTAATACACTTGCTCATGAAGACACCACTATCACTTGGGAGTCCCTGGAGAAAGAATCTAGAAGATCATCAAGGATCGTTAAGACTTCTGATCTCTTACCCCCACGGTGCCCTCTCACATAAATATTATACATGTCAATGTTCCCGAGTGGTCCCACTGTCAGCCGAATGGCTAGAATATCTTTACACTGAATTGAGAGCTCACAGATCTTGAAGCTGATAGCGTGCCTAACCAAGATAGTAAGCCCCCCTGAGGGCCTTCCTTTTCCTCCACATCTGTCCGGAATGTAGTAGTTTAAATACCCTAGCTGAAAAAGGGGATCTCCTAGCCAAGTCTCTTGGAAGAGACAAATATGATGTTTGTCAATGAATGTATGCCACTCTGGAGATACTCCCCTAGACCTGAGCCCAGCTATATTCCATGATATAAAACTTAGACTAGAAGATGTGTGCCGTGTCTCAGATTGCTCACTGCACCTTTTACTTGTTCTGCTACATCCCCCGGCCTAACCTCAGAAAAAGTAACTGTTATAGTTGATTTAAATCTCTAATTATGTCTTCTCAGATGGTGTCTTCTCCTATATTCCCCCAATTTACTTTCCTGTGTATCCTGTAGATCCTGCAGTGCCGGTAGCGCATGTAGATTATTTATGGTTAGCAAATTTGTCTCTCCATTGTCCTTAGCCTTAAGCAATGACTTTTTTTCCGGATGTAAAAGATGTATTTTTTTTCAATTTTAGGTATTGAACATATTTGAATAAATCAATCTGAGTCTGTGTATAGCTAAATTCTTAGGTAGGGAAAAATGTAAGATCCTTTTTTTAATACATGTATTTCATCTTTGTTTAAAATTCTGACTGATGAGTTTATTATTGTCATTTCCTCATGGAGTATTTACATCTTCCCCCTTTCCCCTTGCTTCTTGTCACCTGAGGTGTAATTGATTCTCCCACTTCCTTTCTTGCCGCTTCTTGTTTGTCTTCTTTTCAGTCCAGGGGTGGGTGCGTGGAGGGAGTCGTTGTCGACTTTCTCTGATAAGTTGGTATTCCAGAATACAAGTGGGATCACTGATGTTTTCACTGTTCTCTGTTGAATATATAGACTGCTCTCATTACAATGTTTCAATTTCTGGCTCATAGGTCTCCCTTGTTGTCCCTATGTTCCTGTTTCTCAGTTAATTCAATAGTCTTCATGGGGCATCAATTTGTTTGGCAAATGTTAGAATCCGCCCTGACTCACAATCTTTTTTTATACCTCAAGAACTTAGTTTGTTTATGACTTCTAATTGAACTTTAATAGTCCATCAGTCGTTTTTTCATAGCAAGTTTAAATTCTTCACTTTGCTTAGTAACATTGTCTTTAGATATTGCTCCTTCCAGTTCTTTTTATCTCCTCCTGTAGTCACGCTTGATCATTCCAAGCATATTTTATCAGAATTCTGACCATTCCTTTTGCTGAATTTGTGGTGTATTCAGCACATTCATTTAATAACAACAGATCTGGATTCCCATATGACGGGATGGTATATATGAGGGATATTCTTCCAAATACAAGGATAGTTCCTCTAGTTGCGTCTCTGGGCCATGATGGGTTTGGTCTCCCTGGCAATGTCCTTAAGAACAATGCATCCTGGCACACCTTCACTCCACTCAGTGATAGTGACATCTACAACATCCTTCTAGCGATCAGACCATCTAATCACTTCAGCAACCCACTTACGCCTCCAATCTTCAATTAAATAAAATTGACACTCCTTCCCCTATGGGCAAAGATTGTTAATTCTTCACTATTGCAAGGCTCTATCCCGGACTGGCTAAAATAGCACAGGCAACCCCCATTCTAAAGAAAGCTGATGCAGACAGCTCTGATCTGAACAATTTCCGCCCCATCTCCAATATCCCCACTCTTTCGAAACGCCTAGAAAAGTACGTGCAAATTCAACTCTGCACACACATCGATGAATTCCAACTATTGGTACAACATCAATCTGGTTTTCGTAAAGGGCACAGCACCGAACCCGCTCTCATTCACATCTTGGTCAACATCTTAAAAATGCTAGACCAAAATTATTCATGTCTCCTGATTATACATGATTTGTCCTCTGCCTTCAATACTGTTAAACACAACAGCTTACTCTCCATTCTTGAACAGAGAATGGGCCTACAGGGCCAGTACTGTAATGGTTTACGTCAGACCTCCACAACAGAACCCAATGAGTCAAGGTGAATCAATCCCTGTCCCAGCCCTCCGCAGTCAATATGGGGGTTCCACAGGGGTCTGCACTGTCACCCATACTCTTCAACTTATTCATGGAACCACTTGCAAATTCATTTAATTCTGTGAATATTCTTTATCACTGTATGTAGATGACACACAACTATACCTGAAAATCTCCTCACCAGAAGACTTAATTTCACTCAACTCTATCTTGAGGAACACTCAAAAGTGACTCACTGCTAAACACCTAATGCTCAACACCTCCAAGACGGAATTCATCCTCATCGCTCCTCCTAACCCCTCTCCCAAGATCGACCTCTGGATTAAACAGCTAACAGCCTTCAACTGTTCTCCTCACATTATTGAATCAGCTAAATCACTGTGAATCATACTCGAAGAACATGTTAGCCCCACCCTGCTGCTAATCAATTTCCCAAAAATTAATGTTGTGTTTGAGGGGATACTCACTGCACCCTTGGGGAAAAAAGTAGACAACACAGAGGTTGGTTTGATCATACTTGTACCCAGGCATTAGGTCAATAGGTCAATTTAAACAGGCCTTAGACAGTAATCCTAGAAATATAGAAATTATAAAAAAATCTTTGTTTTAATTATGAATTGGCGCTCTTAAGACAAAGAAAAGCAAGCTTCAAGAGCTAGTGTGGGAAAAGTTGTCCATGGCAGCGGATACAGCAAGCAATAAGTTATTTTGGGAAACTGTTAACCCTCAGTTTTTAAAGAGTGATTCATTCCCAGAACCACTCTCTATTATAATTGTGATGCATGGGTGAGACACTTCTCTAGTATTTTCAACCCATATGATCCTGATGTATCTAGGACGCAAAGCATAACACATGCCCATAGATATTACAATTGTCAAAGTACAGGTCAGATTGACTGGAAGTAAGGGTAGTAAAGCACCAGGTCCAGATGGGGTCCCCATTGATTTTTATAAAGCTGTAATACATCTATGAAATCATATTTTAACTAGAGTTTTTAACCTCACAGTGACGGAGCAGATACCGTTGTCATGGGGTCAATTGTTGATAATCCATATTTTTTAAAATCTGAGGCTAAAAGCTATCCCCCCATTTCGCTTCTGGATTTATCAGTTAAAGTGATGAGCAAAATACTATTGGTGAGACTTGAAGACTGGGCCACTGAAAATGAGATTCTCTCACCAGTTCAATATGGTTTTAGAAAAGGGCTGAGAACCCTCGAGTAATGTATCAATTTAGATCTTCAGATAGGCAGATATATGCACTCTAAGCAGGTAGGATTATATCTGTGTATTGCAGATCACTGCTGTGCGTTCGACCTTGCTGATCATAGTATTCTGTGGCCAGCCCTGCTTAACCTTGGGCTTCTAAACAAATAATTGTTTTCCTCACAAGACTGTATGAGAAACTATCATGTAAGGTGCGAAATGGACAGTGTGGTGAGTGCACACCACGTTTTGAGATTAAAAGAGGTATCCGCCAGGGCTGCATCTTAGCACCATTACTTTTCTCTCTAGTTATAAATGAAGTTGACAAAGCCCTCAGGTTGGTACAGGCAGATGCTCGTCAAATCGCTGGCAGCCCATTATCTGTCCTACTCTACATGACAATGTGGTGTTGCTCTCTAGACCCACAGTTGGCCTGCAACGATTCATAGATACTTTTAGTCATTTTATTAACAATCGGAAATTATTAATTAACAAGGCCAAATAGTATGTCATGGTTTGTGGCCAGAAAACCAAGAAATGGAAAACCTTCTATATTGCTAGTTACCCAGTAGAATTTGTCCATAGTTTTTGTTACCTGGGAATAACTAACTCAGGTAATGGGAATTAGATGCACAAACTTTATAATGTCCATTCAAAGATCGTTAAGAGTGCTAACGAGATTTTTAGATTCACTTGGCAATCGTTGTATCGAGTATATGGTAGACATATATAAGGCTAGATGTGTTGCCGCAGTCCTTTATGGTGCATGGGTATGGGGCCATAATCATAATCAGATTTTACAACACAAAGAAAATTCGTTTTTAAAATGTCTTTTATATCTACTCCCATCAGCATCCACTGAAATAATACATCATGAAGTAGGAATATACTACCTATCAGACCACATTGCTATGCAGCCATTATTACCATGGAGATCCTTCTGGGCCAAAGATGAGACAACATTTACTCAAACCATCATTAAAGATTGTCTACTCTTGGACAAAAGTTCATGTATTCCTTGGCTTAAATATATCCATGATTTGTTTAGTAATTTATTCAATTTACAGATTCAGGCAAATCCAGGCTGTATGACAACCATATCTAAACATGCGATTAAGGATACCTTTTTAGCTTACAAAACAGAGACACGTAAGAGAGTGGTAGGGAAGCAACCTACCTTTGTATTTTATCAATGGATGGAGCTTAGTGCTGGATTTCAACATTACTTGTCTGTAGTGACTAGGCCTTCACATTGCTCCATCCTGATCCATTTGAGATTAGGTATAGCACACCACCTAGTTGCTTTTCCAACTATGAAATTGCTTTTTTTTAAAGTTTTATTCTCCTTTTAGATGTTTTTATCTGAAACCACTTTTTATAAAATTCAATGCGAGAACAACCCATGCTGCTATGAACTTATTGGTTACTCTTAATGATCCTGGGATATGTTTTTATGTTGCATCTCTTATTTAAAAAACTATTGTTGCAAGGAAAGGCATTGTGCTTAATAATTACCTGGAATGTTTTATGTATTGGAATGTCTTAATAAAGGTTTTTTAATTCTGTTTCTGCTTTTATGGTTGTTGTATATACTGAACAAAGCTCTTTTGAATTGCATTGATTGAGGGTACTTGGTCCATGTGCGCTGCTCCATTTTACCATTGCAGAGCAGGGTAGACTGCTGGTGGCTCTACTGCTGTCCTGTCTACACAGCCCCTGTGGGCAGTAGGGGCAAAATGCTTGTAGGATATGAGGATTTGTTTGAGAAGGGCCTGCTGCTTACACTTTCTTTAGTAAATGTGACATCTGGTTGATTCAGCCAGTAGCAAATGTAGCCAGTAGCAAATGTGTGTCTCAAACATGAAGGCATTCTTGCTCAGGTACAGAAAGCCACTACAGTGAAATTGCAAATTATTTACATAATGTATGACTCCTTTGATTGCTCCATCTGCTACTTGGATAATTTTGATAATTCTAGAGCATTTACATGCTGATGAGTTCCGACCTCCTGTGATGAATGCATTAATTAGACCTATACCTGCCCGGAGTGCCTGACCACTTTGATGACATCTGGCAACATTGGGCTGATATCACTTCCTCACAACAGCACAAATACATTAGGATGTCTGTCATCATTTAATAATACTTTATGTGACTACCATGGCAACCATGTGTAATGGATATTGGATAAACATGATTTAGTTCCAGTGAGTGTCCTGAGAAACAGCTACTACTTTTAAGGAAGTCTTCAGGTGTGCAAATTCCCACTCCGTACATGTAAAAGTAACAGAAAAAATGGCAATACAAAACTCTTCCCAATTTCAATTTATTTTTTATTATGATTTAGAATTCCACATAAAAATACATTTTAAAACACAATTCATTCCATAAAAAATTTCCAAAATAATTTCAAGTTATCATTTTCATTTAAAAGCACGAATTAACTTAGCAGTAGTAGTCAATCTTTGAATTTACAAAGTCGGAAAGGGGTGAACTTTATATAATCGAATTGTCATACATGAATTCTGACTAATTTATACGAGTTTCTAATCTAATACTATCCTAAAAACATTCCATAATAAAACTTATTGTAAAATACCAAAATATAAAATGTACTATACAGTACTGGATCTTAGGCATAATAAAGGTAATGTATCTATTCATTAAACTGTACTGTGTAACCATATAGTAGTTCACTAACATACACTCACCTATTTCAATATACAATACACAATAGTTTAGCAGCAACACAAGGAGTTAGTAAAGTACATCAGATCCTAAAGGTCAGTAACTAGAAGACAAAGTTTATAATGAAGTCTATGCTTAATTCCAACCTAATAAATTAAGCATAAAACATCTAATACACGATGACTTAGCAGTGAAATAAATTTAGTACAAAAGTTGTAATCCTAACAATAAATGACTAGCAGCAAGAAATGTTTGAAAAAGTGCACATGCTTAATTATAAACGCAATAAATCGGCCTTGAGGCCCGAAGGGTCAGGAAAAAAGTACAAGTGCTCTGAACATCCTTTTTAAGAAGATCATTACCAGCCAATAACTACCAGCAGGAAAATGTTATAAAGTGCACATACACAGTTGTAAATATAACTAATCGGTCATAATAACCGGAGGGTCAAGAAAAGGTGCAAGTGCTGTAAACATACAAATTTCGGAAGATCTTTACGACCTTAATATATGTTTAAAAACTGTTTAAAAAAGCTAAAGATTTTAAAACACATCAGTTCAGATGAGGGGGACAGCAGGCAATTTCGGGCCTGTTCTGCTGTGGTAATATTGTACTTTAAAAAGCAAATCATTAAATATCTACGGCGTATTGATTGTAATGCAGGACAAATAAATAAAACATGATTCAAATTTTTGTTTACAGGATTTACATAACTGACAATACCTACCATTTCTAGGAATACCCTCCCAAGATCCTGTTACGACTCTTTGGGGGAGCAAATTCAATCTCAGTAGCAAAATTACCCTACGCACTACATGTTTAAGGATCCACAAAACATAAGGTTGGGAATTTTTGACAATACTACTCCCCACAATACAATCAATGCTTCTGTTCTTTGAGCACATTTTAATATCTCTTTCTCGAGACACCACATATATTTTTTTCTTAATTATACTCTTCAAGGCCGTTTTGCAAAGAACTGCTGCCCCATCCATATCTAAACCAAACATTGATAATGCTATTAAATAATTCCTAAAAATAGCACTTTTTTCCATCATATTTACAAATATTTCTCTGTACAACACTACCCTTAACATATTCTCAGGGCTATTTATCAGTGCATTACACCATCTTAAGCATGCGGCCATTGATAGCACGTATGTAGAAAAGAGACCAAATTCGAGTCTAAGCGCTTCAATATGTGCCTACGCAGTTCAAGTTACATATTTGGCGCCAGATCTTTCCTTCCACTTTCTCGAATTTGGCCCACTCTTGTGCATCTATTGTTTCACTGGCATAGCTCAGGGTTGGTGGGATCTTTATTTTATAAACTGGAATAATGTGTGAGAAATGTCTTTTCCCACAGTGTGTGTACATGTGATTAATTGCAAAGGCTTGTGATATCGCTTTACCTGTGCAATGATCCATATGTCTTTTAGCTGAACACCTATTTGTAAATATTTTTCCTAAATATGAATAAAATGTTACTACTTCAAATTTTCCTTTTCCAAAAACCAATTCAGATTTTTTCTAACCTTACAACCTTGATAGCTGGATATCATAGCTTTGCTTTTTGAAATATTGATTTTTAAATAATACTCCTCTGTGTACCTAATTAACTCACACAGTCATCTTTGCAACCCAATTGGTGTTCAATCCATTGTTATTGCATCATCTGCATATAACAGACAGCTCAAGTTTAAGTTTCCTAATTGAGGGGGATCCCCTTTAATAAGTCCCACTCGGCACAGCAGATCATTAATATAAATGGAAAAGAGTAAAGGGGCCATGAGGCACCCCTGCTTCAATCCATTATGTGTTATTAGTTTCTTCGAGAGAGACCTTGTGTTCCCCCAATAAAACTTTAGTCCACGTCGAAGAATGGAGAGAAATTATTAATCTTAATAATATTTAAAGATGCCCTGGTATCCCCATAGTGACCAATTACCTCCACAGCTTTCCCCGATCTACCCTGTCGAAAGCTGTGGAGAAATCTATAAAAGCTGAGTTTAACAGTACACCCCGACCTACTGGATATTTTTCGGTTGAAGTTTGCAAAATAGAAATATTATCCAGTGTGCCACTGTTCTTACGAATCCTGTTTGCTCCAAAGGGATATAATTATTTCAGAATGCCATTCTTGAAGTTGAGTGAGAATACTCTTTGCGAACAGTTTCCCGGCAAGTGGTGTTCCGAGTCCAATAGCTCATATGAAACTTGCCGCACTAAAACATCTTATATATGGATCTTGCAAATGGGCTAGAGGTGCACCTCACGGTGAGTTACTACCTGCCCCAATCCATGCCTTTCAGCTCCCCTTGTTGCTCTTGATTGTGGGTCATGGGGTCTGAAGCAATTACTTTGAAACATTTAGAGGGTTATATGCAAGTCATTCACCTAAATACTCTGCTAGGAAAAATGAAATAGAACTCATATTTTATTTTGTTGTTATTCAGAACTGGGACTAAGTATAAGAGGGGACATTGATTTTGTATCACTAGAGTTATAATTCTTGGGCCTACCTAAGATGAATCAATGTGAAAGCTGTTGCCAACAATGTTTAAATTAACACTCTGACCAGAGAAACAGTAGCAGTTATTCCAGTGACTATCAAGCAACTTTCAGGAAATCAAAGCCTGGAGAGAGTGGCAGGTTAGGAGTTTGACCAGGGCAGTAAACCTGCCAAATGATAATGGGGGTGTTCTAAGGTGAGCTCAGGGAGGGCAGAAACATCCTGCGAAGCAGAGGACGAAAGTTCACACGTTTCCAATCTTCGGTGTCAATACAGGCAGGCCCCCATAATCTATTCAACATTTTGGGTTTCGAACAAGAAGGCAGAAATGTTATTTATAGAGTGCAACTGTCTTGTGGCTCTTAAGCATGCATAGTGTTGTTTCTTTTGACCCTTTGATGTCAGGTCCTTTCATGTATTGTGAAGTGGAATTTACCATGCATTGGATCCTTTACCCACTAAAAGGGAAGGTGAGAATGGTTTAGACCATCCTGAGGCGAAATAAACCTACCCTATTGATGATGTGATTAATAAAAGTAATCTTTCTCAGCATTCGAAGAACTTCAGGTTCCAATATTTGGCGGATGTTTTTGACTGTGGAGTAAATGGGGTAAAGCTCATATCTGTTGCAACATTACTCCATGTCATTAAATTGGAATCCTCCTAAAACCATAAACATACTGCAGTGCTTTGGAGCATGGCTTGTCCTGCAATCACCATTCTCTGAGCTGGTGTGCACAGTCACTTGCTTTAGGATGCATCCATCATCATAGTGCTCTTCATGTTCATGTGGCACCTGGAGTAAATCCTTGCTATATGATCTGCTTCAGAGTGAGGTGTATGTAAGCAGAAGAGCAGCTGCCTTGCTGAAATCTATTGAAAGTTATCTTATGAGCCAGTCTATAGTCTTTTTGGATGCCCCTGCTGATATCCCTCTGCTGCTTGCATGAGGGAAGGAGTACTGGCCAGAGGGAGGTTTGGTGGCATACTCGTTGCAGGCCAGATTAATTTCCAGATCGATCAAGTGAGTGCTTGTGGAGGTACTGGGAGGCAAGTCCTTCAGTGGCTCTGGGGTCTTTAGACATCGTTGTTCTGACCAAAGGATCCAGCTGTAGCGGCTGGCTCCAGGGAGCCAAGGCATTCTGGCTACTGGCTCTAGTTGGCATGGGGCATCTGTTTTACAGTTAGTCAGAGCCATCTGGTCAATGAGTTGCCAGTGTCTTCTTGTTGGTGGCTGGTTTGAGCCATCTGGTTAGAGGCTGGCGGACCACTTGGACAGAGCTCCAATATATGCGGCTAACTTCAACTTGCCATAACTATCAGGTTCCAAAAGCCCCACTTTGTTTGGGCCTAACAGATGAAGAAAACTGTCCAACTGAGTAGGATGAAAGGGTGCAGTGGTCCTACCCTGCCTCAGTTAAAGAGGCATGGAATCCAGGAAAGTGACTAACATACCTGTACAGGAAGGTTAGACTGACTGAGCAAGCAATCACTGGAGGGGACTGGGTGCGACCTGCTCCAACAAGCCTCAGCGAAAGGTCTCTGCAGGGTGGTCATCCTGGGCCCAGACTCCAGGTACTGACCAGAACCCCATTCACTTTCCAAGACAGGGCCTGCCAGACCAAGGAACCCAAGTGTGCTCCTCTGGCGCATCAACTAACAAAAGTCTGCAGTGGGAGGCCAGTGAAGCTGCATGAATGCCTAGGACCTATTCCTCATGCAGGGTTTTGGGGCCTAGCTGCTGTAGGCCAGCAGTTCAAAGAAGCCCGAATGAGAGATTAGTGAAGCCCATGCAAAAAGCCTGGTGCCTGACCACTGTGCTAGTGCTCCAGACACTGGCTTCTTCATGATGACCAGGTCAGAGAAGCTCCAGTTATAAGTCCGTAGTAGTCACTTGATTGCCTAGTATCTGAGGCTGGGGCTGCACGCTCTGACCCAAGCCACTTTCCTTATTCGAGGACAGGACTTTGACAGGCCTTCTGCCTGTTAAAGCTTGTCGGGTTTCAAATCATATTTTGCATAAAACTCTATCATTGACTTTTGTCCTAGGTATACCCGACCAATAATCAGGTAGGGGCGTGACAGCTCTGAGCACTGCCTATGAAGCATGTGCATTTTTGTTTGCAATTTAGCGTCACCAGCAACATTTTGCACACCCCTTGAAATAATCATGAAAGCCTTATAATTATGTGGCCTTGAGCTATTGTTTCTTACATTTTAATGTATTAGACAACTTTTTACTGGTATTACTCAGAAAGAAATGTTTCTCTGAGTTACTAAATGAAATTCAAAAAATCCCCGCTCACTTTATCTCAGACAGGATCAGTCACCATTTTGTTACTTACTCCCAACTTAGGAAGCAAAAGTAGTTTACTTTCAGCTAATCACAAAGGTGTACTTTTACGGGTCCAACAGTATCCATTTGTCCTATACTGGTATCAAGTAAAGTTTCTCTAATAACCAGTACATTTTGATTTTCTGTTCTTTTATTTTTCTGAGACTTTATATAATATGTTCTGAGCTTCTTTAAAAAAAAGGGGTAACTAATAACAGAAATACAGTCATTGGATAAACCCAGGAACAGAAACCAATCGTATTTGTTGTCGTAATTTATATTGTTACATTTACTGTTTATAGCCCTCAAGGTAGATTGTAACTTAAATAAATGCTTTCCACTGCCTATTAAATAATAATAATGCATGTAAATATTAGAATTCTTTGCAAACACATTTTTCATCCTCTTTTCTGAAAAGTATAAATGAAAGTTAATCTCTTTAGCATGTCTGGAGGCACAGTACTTACATGTGTAATGTAATCGCATCTGCAAGAAGAACACATAATTGTTCAACAATATTACGAGAAAAAGAAGAAATATTACTGCATTGCAGTGTATATACTTTCGCACTGAGAGCAGTGAAGTTGCCATCGTGTCATCTTTTTAAAGTTACATTATTGGTTCATCTGTGAAAGATTCAAAGGCGTGTACTGAGGCAGTAATGACACATCACATCAGCCTTAAGCTGCCACATGAGAGGGACAAGCTAACTTTCTCCTCTTTGAAGCTATAAAATACAAACATGATAGTAGGCACTTGAGAGGGGGAGGGAGTATTGCAACTAAATAAGCATTTATAAACGCAGTCGATTTAAAGTTGTATGACCAGATCTCAGAAATCCTGGATTCAAATTACACATATGGTAATGCCCAGCTACAGGTAGCATACACAAGGTGCTGCCTTGCCAGTCAGGGCACACACAAGGCTGTTTATTGGTCATAGCACATACATTTTGTCTGAACACACATTGGTTCACCAACTTCAGGCATAGGACACACGTGACCAAGGCGCCAGTGCTACTTATGGGACTGTCATGACATATAAAGGCGTAAAACAAGCATCAATGAATGACTCCACATGGTGACTACATCATGCCCCAGACTCTATGGAGCATCAGCAGTCCCATAATGCACATGAATAAAGACCTTAGGCTGGTTACATACCAGAATATTGTTGACAAATATATCGAGTGACACAATTATCATGTCATAAATATCTTTTAATAATGTCGTTGCATTAGTTGCAGATCTTCTAATATTAAATCCGACAAGTGATATTTCTATCAACCTAATTCAGGACTAGACATTTATGTCAGAATACATTTAGTGTATGATAATCTGCTACCATAATTAAATCACAGTTCTGTAACAAACAACAATTGCTTCATGCAGTGCACATCATGGCCTCAGGTTGTAACGAGCATCAGTGGCTCACACAATGCATACACTGTAGCCTCATTTTGTAGGAACAGCAATAGCTCCACACAGTGCATATTTCATGAATCCGGGTGTAACAGTATTTGACAAACATGAAGGTCATCTCTGTGACACACCGAGGGCCGCATTGTAAGTTCTCTGTTATCTCTGCATGGGAATACTGGATATTTCCCCTGAGATAAGGTGGATTTTAGAATGGGGAACAACATGTCGACTCGGTAATACTGGGACCAGTTTTGCATGCTTCTCCTCTTTCTGGTGGAAATAACCGACCCAAATCTGCAAACATATATCCCCTTTTTGGAGCTGTTGGTAAATTATAAAGGTGCTTTTTCTTGGCCCTGAGAAGGCTGGAGAGAGAGGGGCTTCTGGGAGGGCACATGTCTTTTCACTTTACCTAATCGGGTGGGGGGACTACTCCCCCGTGCTGAGGTATGATATTGAAAAGAGGCCAGTTGCAGCAGCTGGCCATGGACATTAAAGCTCCTGAGACTCTCTGGGTCCAGTGTTTTTGTACCTGGAATTATTTTCAAACTCAAACATTCTAGACAAAAATGTGTAGCTGCTTGGAGGAGACCCTCCCAGGGGAAACCACTCCAGGCAACTCAGAAGAAGGCCTACGTGTTAAAATGCTAACATCTTTTAAACATCATTTGAACGTTTAACAAACCCAATTGTTCTGACTCCACCTGGTAAACACTGCAACAACTCTTTCTAGGTGTTTTTTTTATTTCATTAGTATTTTCAAGTGTATTTCACCAGAATATTGTGATTTTGATTCATTATCCTACACGTCTGTGAACTCACCGTTGTCTCAAAAGTATTGTTTAATGGGAGCCCAAATGTCCTTGGGCCAAAAATGGAGTGGCATTTAGTCCCAATGTGCTTCAGAATGTTCCGTACACAAGGCTAGCTCTCTAAACCAGTCCTCAGCTCTTGGTGAGGATGTATGACGTTACAACGCATGCTTTTACCACGCATGCCGTTACAACGCAGTTTTTACAACACATACCATTACAACGCATAGCGCTTTGGGGTGCTGGATAGTGAATAGTTTAATTTCCTATTCCAACTCCAGTCCCCGTGGATAGTAGGGAAGGTGTTGGATAGTAAATTAAATCTATTCCCTATCCTAGAGCGACCCTCAGCACAATGCGTTGTAATGGTTTGCGTTGTAATGGTTGCGACGTAATGGTAGTGCGTTGTAAAAGTTTTGTTGTAAAGGCTGTTTGCCCTTGGTGAGGGGACTCCTCCCCATCGAGTCATCACTCTCCGCTTGGCCAATAGGAGGTCTAATGCTAGGATCTTGCAACTGGTAGTTGGAAAGTCCTTCACATATCCAAATAGAGCATCTTCTACAGTCTGGGGGACAGAGGAGTAGATAATATGTGTTAACATTGCTAGGATAATGGTTGAGTATTGTTGAATTTGAGTGCAGTCCCATGACAAATGTAAGAAGTTGGAACTAGCAACCCCACGCCTATCACGGCAGTCATTCGTCCATAAGCCCATCTAAGACAATGAAGCGGGTGTGTAATAGATCGAATGAAAGTACCTTAAAACTATAAGGCATTGCTTATAATCAGGAAGAGTTTGCTTGTAAGTTGGCAAAAGAATGCCCATTGTTTATCCGTCAGACTCAGTAGCTGTGATGTGCCACTCTCCCATTTTTGTCGGGTGTTGTGTGTGCAGCTAGATGAACAACACTGCACCTCTCCATAGTCTAGAAAACATTTTATTGAGCTATTGACTCTCCAACAGCCTCTCAAGAGGAGGGAAGAACAGTGGAGACAGAGGAAATTGCATAAAGATGGCTCTATGTGCCTCACAGAGTCAAAAACAGAGAAATATATCAAGGGGGAATGTAAAGCATGTGTCTTGATTGTCTCTCAAGGAAGGAAGGTACCCTCAGAATAAATCCCATAGCAGTAGGAGACCACAATTAATAAGTTGATAGATTGCCTTAGGGTCACAAGTAGGAGGGGGAGCTGGGCTATTAGCAGGAGTAGGGTGGGGCAGTATACATTCACTCTTGCGGATCTCCGGTGCAATTCTTCCCATGCCCATACCGTTTATCTCATTATGGCAATCTCACCTCTCGGCCTGATAAGGTGTGTACAGATGATAGAATTTAGTTGTAGGAGACTAGAGGCAACAGCCTCTGATGGAGGATGATTTTCCTTTTGGAAAAAAATCATCACATTCATTAAGAGGTGAAATTTACAATGTTAAATAGTATGTGTTTATTTATCTTATAATATGCAGTAGATAATCTTACTTAGCTATCATAAGCAAACACCCGAATTAACATGATGAAATAAATTAAGTTAGCCAATTATTATTACCATTTTGAATGTCGACTTTACATATTAAGGCTAAAAGTCCTGCTCACAACTTTCAAAGTTGTTTAGTACAAGATGTTTTCCATTTTTTTCTTCAGACTGAAGATGCTGTATTTTCCCAGTAGCTTTCTATTAGCTAGTGAATAGGCCTTTGTCACGTATTAGGCGGCAGATAGTGAGGTTCTCACCAGGAGGAAAAGAAGATTCCAGAAAGTGTATATCACTGGAAGAGCTGTCTGTAGCAGAGAGTTTGTCCGTTGTAATGACTGAAGGATATAGCCCCGTATGAACCATTGTAAAGATGTGCGACACTGGGGAGTTTACTTTCTCCCAACTTTTGGAAGAGAATTATTAGCTCTAGTGAGGGGAAAAGAGCTGAAATGTTGCAACTAGAATTGTATTGAATTATATTAGCGTATTTTCCTTAGACAAGGGATGGACTCCCTAGCTTCTTGTTTCTCTCACACTTTGTGCACTAGAGAGATGCTCACTGACTTCAACCTGAAAAACTAGGGGCATATTACCAACAACTAGCGATAATTATCGCTAGGTTGGCTTAGCGGCAATATTTTTATCGCCGAGCTGCGCCGATTTTTATCGCTTAGGAGCCTTGATATTATCAAGGTTTATCTCCTAAGTGATAAAAATCGGCAGAAATGCATGAATATCGCTGAAAAGTCCGTGATATTCATGCATTACCGAGCAAATGCTCTTAGCCATGTTATCCACCTCCCATTGGATAACATGGCTAAGAACTGCTCAGGGCAGGTGTTAGCTTTTGGAGATATTCGCGCTTTGCGCGAATATCTCCAAAAGTTGGTAATAGGAGATAGCGATGTTAGCGACTGTTTCCAGTCGCTAACATCTTGGCACGCCCACTTTGCATGTCATTAGTGAAAATATCACTGACATGCAAAGTGGGGCCCAAGATGGTCGCTATCTCCTACTAGCTGTCGCTAACTGGTGTTAGCGACAGCTAGGTAATAGGGAGATAATTTTATCCAAAAAAGCGGAGATAAACCCCCTTGATAATATGCCCCCTAATTCTCATGACTGCAAATCTCCTCTATTTGAGTGCAAAGGCATCATGCCTGAGCATTCTTATTCTCTCATAAGAGACTTTCATTATGTTTTCAGAAGCTCATCCATTATCGATTTGCCTAACCAAATGCTTATTTCTTGGTTTTTTTTTACCTTTCCTCCCTTAATTTAGATGAGGGGCTTTCCTTTATGGAACACACTTTCTGGATATCCAGTATTCTTCATTTAATTTTATTGCCTGTAACGTGTCCATTATGCTAAAATATTAGGTTTTAGATAATATACATTTGTAACAATTACACTTAAGGTTTAAAATCCTTATTGTCAAATTACTTTATCTAACTAAAATTTTTACTAAATCCTTTCAAACTAATTTCAACTCTCTTTGTCAGCCAGTCAGTCAGTCAGTCAATCCACTTTATTTGATTAATTAAAATATTAAAAGTAAAAAACAACACAAACATAAGCAATATTACAGACCATTAAACATAACAATTATAATACATAGACAATATTTCAATTAATTTAGATAAAAACACTATCACCTAGTCAGATCCCTTGTCCTAATAAAAATAGCAGTAGACCTTAAACAATTACTGAAGATGAAATCATCATCAAATTTCTCTTATTCTTAATCCTCACTGTCGCTACCAGAAAAGATGCAAAGTTAAAAATATCACCAGGGTTACACAAAGACTGTAGAAAAGCTAGCACTGGCCTTACCTGGGAGAAACCCCTTCCTCTCAGGATAGGTTTCAAAAATTTCATCCGAATATTGGAATAAAAGTCACAGAACATCATAAAATGTAAAGTATCCTGGGGTGAGAAATTATCACATTGGCAGGGTTCGGCATCATCAGGATTACACCATCCCTGGCAATCCCTCAATGTTAGATGAATCAAATTAGAAATGGAGCCTAGTTAGGAGCCAACGGTGATACGGCTTATTAACAATTACCAAATAAGGTTCAATGTTAATAGATGTTTTTAACAAGTAATGGGCCGTAACTCAGGGTTTATATAGCTACTGTTCTTCTCGCCCCAGCATCAGGGAATTCTTAAAATTCAATTTTACCCACAACACATCCTCCTTCCGAATCTTATCAGGTTCCTCATAAAGCTCTGGCCGTCCTATTTTTGATAATATGCTTTTGACATACAATAGCCATTAGAGTTTAGCGTACTTATCTAACTTAACACAGTCCTGCAAAATCACGTGGTTCAGGGTTAAATTGGGATTCAGCCAAGTTTTGAACCAGCAAAGCAACAGAGCTGTACTCAAAATGTCAGTGACATAGCCTAGCCCTAACTCCTGATGTATAGCATACGATGGGGTACATTGTGGTACAGACAAAAGACTATGTAGAAATGTTGTTTTCAGCTATCTGTATCCCAGCCTGATCTTTATAGCCCCATATAGAGGATCCATAGGCCGCAATAGCCAGACACTTGGCCTTGTAAAACCTCAGGATAGCCACTATCGGTCTAGCCCCCTGACACCGTGCAAACCCTAGAAGGGATGAGGAAGCTCGTATGACTGCGTTCTTTTTAACTTTTTGTTGCGGAACCCAGGATGACCTATCATCAAATAGGACTCCCAGGTAAGGGAAGGAGGTCACGGAGGAAACTTCCATGCCATTACAATAAAATGTCTTTCTAGCTCTGTGACCTACTGTCATAGTGTGTGACTTTCCATTATTCATGAACAAGTCCAGTGAATGCATGAACACCCCAAAGGCATCTAAAAGCAGCTGTAGGCCAACTGCAGTACGGGCTAAAAGAACTGCGTTGTCCGCATATAGGAGAACAGGGATTGGACAGTCTCCCACTCGCAGAATGTTCAAAGCTGCCTCTACAAGTGATTTGTCCAGATCATTATAACAACAAGAGGGACAAAATAGGAGGACAATATTTATCGGGGTCCACTGTACGTGTCCTGAAACTGGGTAATCAAAAGAGTGTACAGAGTTCCCCACCGGGGATTGGTTAGGTAAAGGGAATAATTCTCTCTCTAGAGGGTGTGTTGGTAGAGATTAAGATAATCCCTTGACGGAATTAGGACGCCTCACACAATTCAAAGGTTGGACGACTGTTGCCATCCCACCAGATGATTGTTTTGTGTCATCATTGGCCTCCTGCTCCAACGACAGGCTGGCGGTGCAATGCTTGTCGGGTAGCACTGGGTGCTACTCTTTTATGGAGATCTTTTATTCCTCAGCCATTTGATGCATGTGTGTGAGGGGCCAGAAGGGGGAGTGCAGTTGTGAGTGTGTGTGGAAAATTAAAAGAAGTCAGTAGAGTCCATTAAGAACCTTTAATGATATGGCTCACTGCCTCGTTAAAAAATGGTGAAGGGAGGGGTACCGAGGCACAGAGAGTAAGGTGATCTCACCTCGTTCAACCCTCGCCTATGGTGCGGTCAACATGTTTCATGCCACTCAGGCAATTCTTCAGGACCTAAATGCTCATCAACAGGTAAAGATTTTTATACAACCTGCAGGGTATCGCAAGATGGGATCCTGCGTGATGAGCACGCTCACAACTGCACTCCCCCTTCTGGCCCCTCACACACATGCATCAAATGGCTGAGGAATAAAAGATATCCATAAAAGAGTAGCACCCAGTGCTACCCGACAAGCATTGCACCGCCAGCCTGTCGTTGGAGCAGGAGGCCAATGATGACACAAAACAATCATCGGGTGGGATGGCAACAGTCGTCCAACCTTTGAATTGTGTGAGGCGTCCTAATTCCGTCAAGGGATTACCTTAATCTCTACCAACACACCCTCTAGAGAGAGAATTATTCCCTTTACCTAACCAATCCCTTATCCAGATCATTAACATAAAGAGGAAAATGCAGGGGCGCTTAAATACATCCCTGCTGTACGCCCCTGCCTGAGTTAAAAGATTAGGTACAGTCAAAAACCTGGGATATCCTAACAGAGGCTGTGAGGTCTTGATGGAGATTAGCTAAAAAATAATCTAAACAGGGGTCAAGTCCCTTTTCCAATTAAATATTCCAAAGCTTCGACCTATTAACCAGGTTAAAAGCACTGGATAAATCCATAAAAGCCATTGTTAGACAACCCTCCTTGGCCATAGTGTATATGCTAATTAAAAGATGCAGATTTACACACTGGTCCATAGTGCTCCTCCCACATCTAAATCCATATTGCATATTACACAAAATCCCCCTCTCATTTACCCTGTCTGTGATTTTAGTTAAGATTACCTTTCCTAAGACTTTCACAGAGGAATCAATGGGGGTCCCCTCGCTGCCCCTTTTTAAAAATAGGAATAATAATTGATTTTTACCAAGAGGCCGGGAACCCTGCTGAAACCACAGCACTAAAGACATTGGCAAGGATTTTAGCCCAGAATTGAAGGTTACATCTCTAGAGATCTGCAGGAATGGCGTCTGGGCCCGGCGCTTTATTATTAGCGGTATCTCTTATATCTTTCTCAATTTCCCTCCCATTAAACTCAATCAGGGTGCTGGCTTGATGTAGCGAGAGCTATAGGGTGCAATCCAAAGCCCTCTGGACTCATAGATCACTCCAAAATGAGAAAGCCACTGGGCTTCTGTGATGTTGCAATCCTGAGCTTCATTATCCTCCCCCGAAAAAATTGGGGTGCTTATGATGGCCCAAAACCTGGAGCTATGCTTTAACACCTCCACGGACCATAATGAGTTCCATGCCTCATCCTTAATCTCTTTATCCGCCTGTGAAGTACTAGCTTATACTCCTTCCTCCATCCGGCTTTCAGATCCCAATCCCGAGGTTGTTTTTTCAGGGCTAAGATTAAGGAGCGGTGAGCATTTCTCATCAAACCACTTCGGGCCACATGTGGGTCTCAGTTTAGTTTTTGTGGTTAGGTCAAGGCCTATCTGAGTACAAATGCCCTCAAAAGCACTGCATCCTTAGGGCTTAGGGGTCAGTGCAAATAATGATACCATCTGAACATTTCTCCCACAGGTCCTTGAGGAATGTGTCTGGGGTTATATTGGCCAATCTAAGCCTCCTCCCCTGATCACAGGGTAGCACCTTATTCGGGAGCCAGTTCCTGCTCCCTGGCCCAGGATGCCACAGGTAGTATCCAGGATTAAAATAACCGGGTTATGATCGCTCAAAGGAGATTCTTGAGCGTTATACAAATTAACCTTGTTCAATAATATAGGGGACATAAAAATATAATCCATAATGAAATTTCTAACCTTGGCTTTAATCGTGGGACACCGATCGTGAGGGTTAACAAAGCTAGCTTCAAAAAGATCAGCATCAGTTAAAAGAGACTCAAGGCCCTCGCCCCATCTAGTGTGCTCAAAATGCGGAACCGTGGCATAATTAAAGCCATGCAGATCCTCAATTGAACAGTGTGAGTCACACAAGTGCGTGTTAAAATCACCCATTAATAAAACATAATAAGCTCCAATATCAGACAATGGGGAGAGTCAATCTCTAGCCTTTTTACAGAGCCCCTTAAGTCCAAAGAGAGGAGAAAAAAAAGACCACCTTTTGCTCTACCCGCCAAAGCTGGACATGCAGGTAAAAGGTATGGGCTAAAACCGTCCAGCCAGAAATGTTCCCCTCTTTGTCATTTAACTGAGGAGCCTAATTGTTTCATTGTTTATGATAATAGATGTAAATGATAGCTCCTAGTCATCTGTTCATGTTCATGAGCAAAGGTCCATCCAAGGAGTAGCAGAGTTTGTATGACGATTACACGCGTAGATTAAGATGAGAAAGTCCATGCTCCGACTAATGGTAGCAGAGTCGCGATCATGTCAAAGGTGAGAAGGAAGTACAAATGTCCAGATAATTTAGAATTGATTGAAGCTTGCCTCAGCCTTAATAGCCAATATCCCTAAAGTTCATGACCCAACCTTGAAGATCGACGGTTTTGGCGGTTCTGTAGTTGTTGGCAGTGATGGAGGACTGAGTATTAATATGGTTGTGCATCACAATAATTTATGTCAAACTTACAGTGTTGTGTTAAATTGGATCACTGACACAATATCGATCCAGCAAATATCAAGAAACACAAATATTGGAAATGTAATATTGAAAACAATAATATTTGCTCCATATACATAACTATAAAAATCACTAAAAACATGCACACAAATATCGTTAACAAACATATTTTTTAACATATATTGATAACAAAAATATTGGGGACCCAGTTATTATTACCTATAAATAAACATGACAAAAATGTCAATAACCACACTATCGACTACAAAATTATCCTCAACATAACAAATAAATTGAATAGAAAAATCACCAAAAAGTCAATTTTCACATAAACCAATCACTTCAAATAGACTTGAAACTCATATTAAACCACTATACATCACCCAAAAATGTAACATTCACCCCATAAAAATAGGAAAACTAATAAAATAAATGAGTCTAAATCATTATGTTTCACTTTAAACATTTAAATACAACTAACATTATGAAATTATGAAATAATGTATTATATATAACTGCATTTATTTAACTCTAAATGTATTTATTCTGCTATAACTAAAAGAAAACATAAATTAGTCTTTACCAAAAAAAAGACCTAACTGATAAAAAAAGTCTAAATATACTAAACCAACCAATAAAATCACACGATAAACAACTTTAACCAATAAAATTACTCAAACAATAAAACAAACAATATAAAAGACACAGAAAATAAAGCAAATAAGTACTCTAGAAATGACAAAGTCTGCAAGAGGAAGAAACGCTGCCGGATTCCCACTACAAATGATTATACATCTAAACATACATCTCTACACCTACATAGTCAAGTACGTAATGCCTATATTGAAATTAAAAATTAAATTGTCCTAATCTAAAAAATTATCAAGTAACAACTAAATAGAAACACACTCTTTTACTTTTACTGTTTTACACAGACTACCTAAAAAAAAACCAACTTCCAGACCAACAAACTGCTAGAAAAGTTCATCAACTTCAACGCACTAAAAATATAAAATAAAGTGAGTATACATATTTAATAAATTCGAAACTCACCCAACTAGCATCCAAAAACAGACCTTTATATTATGAAGCAGGCACAGAAGGGATGTTCAATACCACACACCTGGTCTGAGGCTGAAATTGTAGTCATCCTTAAGAAAGGGAAAACACCAACAGATCCGGGGTCGTACAGACCAATTACTCTCATGAATACAGATACAAAGATATACTCAAAGGCACTGGCAATAAGATTCGCCAGTGTAATAACACCTCTAGTTACTACCACCCAACATGGTTTTATACCGGGACGAGGGACTACGCACCATGTAAGGAAGCTAATTACCCTTATGGACAAAACAGAGGCTAGCGGGGACCCATTCGCGGTATTATTACTGGATGCTGAAAAAGCCATCGATCGGGTATCATGGGTATATGTGTGGAGTGTTTTGGTAAAATTGGGATTTGGTAATGGCTTTTTGACAGCGATAAAGACACTGTATAGAGATCCAGTAGCGGCAATTAAAATCAATGCGGGTTTAACGGATAAAGTAAAAATTAATAGGGGCACAAGGCAGGGTTGCCCATGCTCCCCGCTACTGTTTGCAATATATCTAGATCCGCTAATCCGGAGATTGGAGTCAAATATGAATATTCCCCCAATCGTTACACTTAGGGGGGAGTGTAAGATTTTGGCTTATGCTTATGACGTGGCGGTTATAACACCATCAACCACAGAGGCTATAAGATATGTGGAACAGGAGGCAAAAGAATTTGGGAAGGTGTCTGGGTATTCTTTGAATACCGGGAAAACACAAATTATAAAAAATAATAAGGCTCTATGCCAGGATCCACGGGTGACGCAGACGTGAACTTATCTGGGAATAACCATAACCTCAGATTTAGAAAAGATAGTAGAACTAAATATTGATCCTATTGTACGGAAAGTAGGGGGAGAGTTAGATAGATTGAACAATCTCCATCTTACTTTGGTTGGAAGAGTGAATATTGTAAAAATGTTAATTATGCCGAAATTTTTGTATCTCTTTCGAACAATTCCCTTATGGTTTGATAATGTGTGGTTTAAAAGGATTGAAAATATGACTAATAAATTTATTTGGTCCAAAGGCAAGACTAGGAGAGCGGCGAGATTCCTGGCACTCCCACGGGAAAAAGGAGGTTGGGCATTACCAGACTTTAAGCTCTATTACTGGGCGGCTGCTTTGCAGTATAGGGTAGGATTAATAGGTGGGGCAGAAGCAGAAGGAGAAGACCATCTGGGGTCATTGGCAATATATGGCATACTGTTGGGTGAAGAAACTAAAAATATATTTTTGAAAAACTTTGACACGGCATACTTTAAAAGAACACGCTTCAAGACTATTTTGGGTGCATACAATATATGGAAGGCTTTCATGAAAAAGTTTGGTTTGGGGAAATTCAATAGATATACGAGGATATATGAGAATATGCTATTTCCGGGAGATATATTCTCTGACTCAGTATATACAGAGTGGTATCGGAAAGGGGTAACTAAACTGGGGGATGTTATGGGGACACAAGGGGTGAAACAATTTGCAATAATACAGAAAAAATGTAATCTGTCAACAAGTCACTGCTTCAAATATTTACAAGTAAGAAGTTTCCTACAAAATAAAAGAGGGGGGACAAGAGGATTTGAAAAAAATAACATATTAGAGATAATAGAAACTGGAGTAGATTGCACAATTAAAAGGCTCTACGCCGAGCTAAATGATCAAAGACCAGACGACATGGCTAAATGGGGGGAAACCTGGTCAACGAAGCTGGGCATAGAACAAGAATGTTTTAATGTATCATTAGAATTAGGGGCGAATATTCTATGCTCTGCGTCATTACAGGCACAGCATTATAAGATCATGTATTGTCTATATTACACTCCGGCTAAATTAGCACAATGGGGGGCGACAACTGGTATAAACTGCCCTAGATGCATGAGTTTAGACGCAGATGCTATTCATATGTTTGCAACATGTCCATGTTTAGTTACAATACTTAAAGAGATAGAAATGTTTTTACAAAGGGCATTAAAACTATCTGCTAATTTAACACCTGCGACTATCTTGCTAGGGGTAGATGGAAGTAATGAAGATGAGGCAGGGAATTACTTTATTTTTGTTGCCATTGCAGTGTATAGACTATGTATCGCCTCTGCATGGCTAGACCAAATGGCACCATCATTCCAGCAATGGTTAGCTAGATTGTTGAGTATATATAATTTAGAAAGAGCGATCTACTCAAGAAGAGGGAAAAATTCGAGGAAACTGGGTTTGAAAATATGGGAACCAATAACGAAATGGAAGGAAGAAGGATGACTTGTATAGGAAATGTATATAATTTGTATATAATGTATAATGTATATAGTCTGTATAATTGATAACAATATGTAAGTATAAGGACAGTGAATCCATTCCAATAAGGATTGATGTATTATCTTGGTATGAAGAGGAAATTTTCTGTTTAGGGCATAACGACCCTTATGGCGTAAATTTCTTATGATTATGTGTTACTGTTTTCTTTATTATTTGCTCCATGCCCCCTCTGGGTTCCAGAGGGTGGAAAATATCTAAAAAATCTGTCAATAAAAAGAATAAAAAAAAAAACAGACCTTACCCTAAACCTCGACAAACATGCAGAAAATACTGATTTAAATTAATCTAACTGTAGGATCAGACTGCTTAGGATGCACCCTGTGCACTAAAGTGGGCCCTCACGCACAAACACAATCCAACATGCAATGCATTAGTGGTGCATGTGTTTCTGCAATGCAGCACCTTGTGTGAGAGTGTAAGCTGAAATTTACGGAAAGTGCTGTATGGCCTAAATACTATGCACTACTGCCCTTACTCAGTGATGTAGTGCAGTGCATGAAGGTACCTTGCTGCAGTGCACAGTCGTGTCATCAGACCAGTTGAGCAACATGAGGCCATGTCTCACATCTTGCACTTGCACATAAATAGAAATGCCATGTGAAGCAGTGTAATGCTTTTAACGGAGAGACCAGCAATGCAACATTTTCACTATGTTCCTCACTCTCACCTTGTACTTGAGCAGTGCAGAGCTGCACAACCAGTATTCTTGCTGGGTTGTGCAGAAGCAAAGTGTACTACAGATGGCACTCAGTGAAGTGTGTAACAACATACAACAACTGCCAGACCAGAGAATAGGCACACAATATAGTGTTTCTCATAAATGAGGGAGCATGTTGAATCACAGCATGTTGTGGAAACTAATGTTGGTGCTGATACTATCAGTGATATTGAGTGACAGTGTTCATGGACTAAGGCCTAGTGTCAAGCAAACACCTGTACGGAATACATCCATGCATGTTTGGGTTTCCACAAAACACAGAACATATAATCATTTAGCTGGCAACATACTTACTTACCCCACATCATGCAACAATATATAAAGGACACATATCTATTGCATAGTACAGCAACGCAAGTATGACCAAAGGCGTGTAAAATCCAATTATGAGCAAATTACATTGTACAGTCAAGAACTAGGCAGAGTGCTATGACTTTTGATAGATGAAATGCAAATATCAGAACTGTAGAAGAATAGTAAAATACACTTGGATACAAAGGCAGGCACAACATGTGCATACACAAAAACACATTGAAGAAGGGTAGATGGAAGTATTTTCTCATGACTTTTTCTTTGCATAGCTACAGTTGGCTACCCCTGACCTGAGTGTAAAAGTGCAAGTACTGTGGCTCACAGTTCTTGTATAAATACCAAAAGGGTATTTGTCACCCCAAGTGGGACGGGTATGCCCAGACGTGGGTCCTGTGCTCTCCATGCCACTGGAGTTAAGCTATCTTGGCTGATGAGGGGGGAAACTCCAAAATCAGTCCTAGGATGCTTGTTTCCAGTCCAGGGAGAACCTGGCCTGGCAGTTTGGGATGGACTGTTCCCATTGGGCACAGGGTCAAGACTGATTTGCATATGACTGGGTTCAAACTAGAATGGCATGGTGAGCAAAAAAATCGATGGATTTAGGCCCAGATCTCTGCACAGGGGTGAATGTATGCCATTGTTCTGCATTCTGTCCATCAATTGTTCTTTTTGCATTTGTCACCCCGAGTGGGACGGGTTTGCAGAGATATGGGTCCCGTGCTTTCCATGCCACTGGAGTCAAGCAATCCTGTCTGATGAGGGGTGAAACCCCAATTCCAGTCCTAGGATGCTTGTTTCCAGTCCATGGAGGACCTGTCCTGGCAGTTCGGGAAGGACTGTTCCTATTGGGCACAGGGTCAGGACTGATTTGCATATGGCTGGGTTCAAACTGGACTGGCATGGTGAGCAAACAAAACTATGGATTTAGGTCCAGATCTCTGTACTGGGGTAAATGTATGACATTGTTTTGCATTCTGTCCATCAATTGTTCTTTTTGCATTTGTCACCCCGAGTGGGATGGTTATGCCCAGACGAGGGTCCCGTGCTCTCCATGCCACAAGAGTCAAGCTATCCTGGCTTATGAGGGGTGAAACCCTAATACCGGTCCTAGGATGCTTGTTTCCAGTCTAGGGAGGACCTGCCTGGCAGTTCAGGCTAGACTATTCCCATTGGGCACATGGTCAAGACTGACATGCATATGGCTAGGGTCAAACTGGAATGGCATGGTGAGCAAAAAAACAATAGATTTAGGCCCGATCTCTGCACAGGGGTGAATGTATGCCATTGTTCTGCATTCTGTCCATCAATTGTTCTTTTTGCATTTGTCACCCCGAGTGGGACGGGTATGCAGAGATGTGGGTCCCGTGCTTTCCATGCCACTGGAGTCAAGCAATCCTGTCTGATGAGGGGTGAAACCCCAATTCCAGTCCTAGGATGCTTGTTTCCAGTCCATGGAGGACCTGTCCTGGCAGTCCGGGAAGGACTGTTCCCATTGGGCACAGGGTCAGGACTGATTTGCATATGGCTGGGTTAAAACTGGACTGGCATGGTGAGCAAACAAAACTATGGATTTAGGTCCAGATCTCTGTACTGGGGTTAATGTATGACATTGTTTTGCATTCTGTCCATCAATTGTTCTTTTTGCATTTGTCACCCCGAGTGGGATGGTTATGCCCAGACGTGGGTCCCGTGCTCTCCATGCCACAAGAGTCAAGCTATCCTGGCTGATGAGGGGTGAAACCCTAATACCGGTCCTAGGATGCTTGTTTCCAGTCTAGGGAGGACCTGCCTGGCAGTTCAGGCTAGACTATTCCCATTGGGCACATGGTCAAGACTGACATGCATATGGCTAGGGTCAAACTTGAATGGCATGGTGAGCAAAAAAACAATAGATTTAGGCCCAGACCTCTGTATTGGGGTGAATGTATGAAATTGTCCTGCATTCTGTCTACCAAATCTTTTTGCATTAGTTTAAGATCCAGCACACACGCCCTTTAAGTCGACTATGAAAACAAGAAGTGTGAAGCTTCTATTGGAGGATCTAGGTCTCCGAGTGTGGTGAATCCAGGGGAGTACAGGGGAGTGGTCCTTTTAGGAGCAAAAGCCCTTCCACACCCTGAGTGGTGTCATGCTTCATCATCGGGGATCTCCTTGTTAGGCCGGCACTGCAATGCTCAATTGGCCCTCGGAAAGGCTCTTTACCGGAGTTCTTTTCTTTTTAGACGTGAAGAGTGAGGTTTGGTAGTGGTGTGCAGGTGTGAGTAGAATAATAGTAGGGTGTGTGTCTTACAAATGACTAATAGGATCCAAAAACTATTTTAATTGTTGGGTCCTTTTTTCATGATTAAAAACCTGAGTTTGAGCTAGTCATAGATATAATGATCTACATAGGCTCTGATTAAGATTTCAAGGCTCGACTTGTTTCATGCCTCTCACTGTCCACCATGAGCACAGCATTTCATCAGAACCAATTATACATTTTCTACTCAAACTGGGATGGATTTGTGAGATATGGGTAAAGCATGCCCTGTATACCTTACATACATATGTAGTGTGTCTCATGGGGGCAGACCCAAAGGTAGTAGAGTGTTTTGCCCCAGTGCAGCCAAACAGAGCAAAATGTTATTGTGTGTGCTGATGGTCAGTAGTCAGTGCACAATTCGGGATCCTAACTACCCTTTACTCTGTCAGTCTGGAACTGCCCCCAGGAGACACACCAAGGGCCCAATTCACAAAGATAAACTGAGATGAAAGTCTAACTTTACGATTTTCGGTATTCACAAAAGGAATTTACGAGTAGTAAAGTTAGACCTTTGTCTCAGTTTTGTTCTCATTTAAACTTAAGACCAAAACTTAAGTTTAACTGATACAAAAATCTTACTATATTATTCGTAAATGCCCTTTGTGAATACCTAAATTTGTAACATTATACTTTCATCCCAGTTTACCTTTGTCAATCGGACCCTACATATTTATGTAAGGTATACAGTGTATGCCTTGCACATATTTCACAAGTATATGTGTGAAATCATAAGAAATTTTCGAAGACTGAGATCCAGCTCTCAATAGAAGTAGTTTTTTTGACCTAAGGGATTCTCTTGAGAGTCAGTAGTCCTGACTGTGCGATATGATTGTGAACAGATAATATATAAGTGTGTCATAGCAATTCTTATATTTGATCACCAAATACCTCTTGAGTTTTGTGGCACAAGACAGAACAGCAAGTAAACTTTGCTGTACTGTCTTGCGTCACAGGAAAAGGGCAGTGCTCTGCATTTATCCAATATGGAGCATTCCTGCCCTTTTTCCTTGCACCATTTTGGCAACCTAGCGCCACTGCAGGCACCCCTGCGCCATGGTGCAAGTGTACCTATGTTGCAGTCAGAATTGTTTTGTGCAGAAAGGGGCACCTTCCGGCACAAATGCAATCTTTAGAGGCTATTTCCTCTTTCTATGTGTGCTGCAGAATGCAAGGTTTTCAAGGTCTTGTAAATCTGTGGATGCATCAAAAACCGTGGGAGTTGTGTGGGAACACCCACACAATGGCCATTAAATATCTACCCAGGGCATAGTAACACAACAACAGCAATTTGTACTGCATTTCAGTATTTCATATATTTGGAGTCACTCAGAGCCACACAAAGTGATTTTGGGTGGCTTCAAATATGACTCAAGTTTTGCGTTGCTCTTGCACCACTTTGCATTGTTCAAGAGCGACGCAATCAAGGTTACATATGGCCCATATTCTCTAGCATTTTAACGTGCTTCTGAAAACTGTACCTTCTTTCCCTTTTGGTTGAGGTATGGTATATTGGTAATTAGAAGGAATATCAATGACCACATTTCAGGAGGCTATGCCAGTGTACATGGTGCAAAGCAATTAGTTATTTTTAATCACATTTCTGAGCAAAAGGGTAGCTTAAGAGAGGATTTTTTGTTTATCCTCTACTGATATAAAGTGCAGACGATGCATTCTAAATTCATAGTACTTGCACCAGATCATTGTTACATCTCTCTGACTCCTTAATCACCAAGATAAAAAACGTCCTGTGAAAAATCCTGGAAATGCTACAATCCACATTTTTGGTTTCTCTTTCACACTTTCATACTTTTATTGTCTTATCTCTTGCTCTTTTTCATTTTGATTGCCTCTCCCTTTTTACCACTCTCTCACATGCTGCCAGAGTCTGTTTCCTTTTCATTCTGTCTTGTCATATCTCTTTTTCTATATCTTCCTCCCAATCTCTCTCATGGTCTCCTTCACTCTTTTTCCCTCTCTGCATATGTCTCTCACACTGGTGTCTGTCTGTCTCTATGAGATACATTCTCTTAGATATTTCCCTTTTTTTCCATTCACATTCATCTCTCACTTTGTCTGCACATCTTTGTGCTTCTTTGATTCTATTCTCTTTCGCTTCTATTTCCCTCTCTCCATATCTTACTCATTTGTATTCTCTAGCTATATTTCACCTTAATCACTCTTTATGAATGTATTTTTACTTCTGCTGTGTTTTATATGTACTTTAACCCCTTCCATGCTGATGACAGAACGGTTCCGTCATCAGCTACGGGTGAGCTGTGCTGATGACGGAACCGTTCCGTCATGAGCCCGTTAGAACCTTAGAACCCTCAGCACAGCGCGAAAATTCGCGCAGCGCTGAAGGGGTTAATGGATGTTTTACAATCCGAATAAAGATCTTTTGACTTGACTTGACTTAATCACTCATCTATATTGACCTAAGGAGCATGTTACTGTGTAAAGACCACCTGCCTTGGAGCAAAGTATTTATCACATCCAGCCAATGACACTTTAATACAAATATTATGCTCTCTGTTCAGATTTTCCCTCCGACATATTGCACTGTCACCAGCATTCTACTATACTGGGCCGTGATACGCCTAGGAGAGGTGGCGCGTAATGCCTTCCCAGTTGTTACATGTTGTCACGCGTAGGTGTCCTGATGAAAAGATATGAGTTCCAATTCCAGTTTGAGTATGCTGTGAATCAATTTTCTGTATTTTTCCATCATCAACATGTCTGCCTTTGACGCAGATGTTGACAGTCCTTATGTTTCTAAGAAATAATGAAAGTGTCAAGTCAGTTAGAGGTAGAGATAAATAAAACACCTGATGCAACATCAGTCTGGAACAAGTGCCTTGTTATCTCAATTACAAGGTCTAATAAAGAACAGTGTAGTTGGAATTATCGTATTTTACCATACATGTACTAATGAATGTGTTTTACACTAGCATCTTGATGTTTATTGGTATATCAAACATTCCACAGGTGACATTGCAAATTCCATCTCAGATAGGATACACTATATAAGGACTGCCACTTGACCACCTGTCAGGAGAGGTCCATCTCCCAGATTATTGCATGAAACAAATTTGCCAGATGAGAAGACGATCCTGCTGCCCGGGATGCTGCCCTTGAATCATACTTTCTACTGAAAGCTGATATTGAGCCTGAACCCAGGAGGAGTTGATGCTGATGCTGAACTCGTGTTTGCCATTTTCAGGAAACACGGACACCTTAACTCCTGATAATTACAGTATTTTGCTGCAAATAAGGTATGCAGGGCGCTCATACTTCCTAAGAAAATCTAAGTGCAAGTTAACCTACTTTCCGTGCTCTCCTAGCATAGCGCATAGATGTAGGCTTTAGGGTGTTAGGTTTATGGATGGCATTTTAACTGTTAGAAATTTTCATTTTATTCTCATTCTTTGCAACATGCCTTTGTGCTGTTTTAATCATTTTCAATGTGGCTATTTAAGATGTGTTGAGCAACAGGATTCACCTGTTGAAGTAAATGTTCTTTTTCATTGCATTTTGTCTGTGTATATTTGAAAAGAATGAAAATGTTTTGTTTCTGTCACCACAATGTCCTTGAGACCGTCAGTAACCTAAAAGCATTTACCCCACTTCAACTATCTATTAGGTGGATTCCAGAAACTTGTCGTTCACATTCAGCATTGGTGCATTGAACTAAATTCACTCATGTCATCTGTGGGTGGGAAAGGAAACCTTGTAGAGAGGAGCCAGAGAGTGTGAATCAGTTTATGCATCACTCTGAAACCTCAACGGGCCACAAGGAGTAATGCCGTTCCACCTGTAACACTATCAAGAGTAAGACCAGCAGACGTTTGAAGAAGGTGAGTTGGAGAGGTGCAAAGGGAAGAAGTGGGCTGGAGAAGTCAAGAGGTGTGCAGGATCTGTGCAGCCTTTCAAGGGTTTACATGAGAGGGGCAGTGGCACAGAGCACATATATGTTTCCGGTGAATAGAGAAGATGAACACCCCACTGGGATGTGCCTCGGAGAAGAGGAGGGGTGCCAATGCTAGAGCACACCAGGAGCAGGAGACAAGTTTCAGCTGTCAGTTGAAGGAGTACCGGGGGGTGAACGAAGGACATGATCATTACCAGGACCAACATGTGAGACTCACATACAAGGAAGGGGTCCCATGAACCACACCATATCATGTAGCTGGCTACACTGAAACAACACACTAGAAGAGACCGTCATACTGGGGATATACTCCCTAAAATCATTCTCTGAGAACATCATACAGGGAAGAGACACTCCATCTAGATGCCCTTATAAAATGTATAGAATGCTATCCTAGGAAGAGATATTCTGTAGGGCGGAAATCTACCTGAAGCTTATTTACCAAGAGATTACACTTCAGAATGGGTGGACTTTCAAATGCCAGGGTGGCACCCTTGAAATGTCTATGCCAGGGAGAGACCCACCGAATTAAGGTCACAATTCTTGGTAGAGATCCCCTTTAAGCTCCACATTCCCACTGGGAAAGACTCCCTGAGGTCACCCAACTAAATTCACAAAAGTGGGGGGATATCTCCATGATAATACAGAGAACCCTAATAAAGAAAAGACTTGAACATGCGAGGGAAGACCTCATAACACCACTGATATTCCATAATATAGGGATAACTATCACTTTATATCTGTCTGAGATATTAGTAGAAGAGAGCATTCCTTAGTGCTAAGAAAGTTCCATTATAAAAGGGGACACATCAAAAACACAGAGTGGAAACTAAATTACAATGATCAGTAATATCTGATGACCTCCTTAAAGAAGTAAATAACCCATTAATTCAAATGGGGACTTCATGCCGCAAGGCAGACCAACCAATCCAAATGAAAATGCCTTAACATAAGAGAAGTCCATGAATTCAAGGGGAGACCCTAATGCTACAAAGTTGGATTAATACAAGTGAGGCCGCATAAACCCCAGTGCATATCACAAACACCAGAGTTAACCTTAATGAACCAAGGAAGCACACTATTAGAATGTTTGATATTACTGCAAATGCAAGTGGATACCACATGCCCTCAGATTAACCCATAAAGACAAATCTAGGACCCACCCATGACCTGAACTATTGGGTTATTTTTCACCAGTTCAACACACACATGAACCAGCTCCGCTGTAAACAGGCGTTGTAGCACACTGGAAGGATATTAGGTCCTTCCAGTGGGAACCCAGTGATGAAGCATGTCACCACTAGGTTGGTGAGTGAGGGTTCTTAAAAACCTCATTTTTATGTGTCTGCGTTTTACAAATTTCTCTCTTTCGTGTCTGTCCCTCACATGAACTTTTGAGGTTGTTTATTGTTGTTTCACTCTTCTGTTGTTTATGAATAGTACTATTAGGGGTAAGAGAGTGAACACTTATACCCTTACTCACCTGTTGATTGGTTGTGATTTAGACAGCGCACAGCTGCAAGAGAATTCTAACAAGCATTACATTTTTTCAGGAATTTTGATTCTTGAGTTATCGAGATAATGGAAGATATAGGCCTTTCCTTCTCAAAAGAGGAGGTTGATGCCCTATTAGGGGATAATTCCCTTTTTTCAGTTACATTACTAGCACAAACTATCTCTCAGACAGAGGACTGGGATAAGTTAGGAGAACTCAAAAGAAGCCGCATTAGGGCCATATTACATGGTACGATGATTAAGGAATATTTCACTAACAATGCAGCACCAAAAGGGTTACTCGTGACGAATGCCCCAAGAATCTTTCTGGATGATGCAGTGTTCCGCAAGGAGTGGGCGCAGATTGCGTGGCACTGCACCAGAGACTGGGGCATTCTGATTATCAAAACAGCACTTCGTTTGTCCGAAACTCTTCTTATAGAAATTCAAACAACTGAGTCTCAATTCAAGGCAACATTGATAGGTTTTAAAAAAAAGCTGAATGAGCTAAATAAGGAACATAACGAGTATAAGGAGAACCTAGCTCAGTCCAAGGCACAAAAACTGTAAAAAGACTTGAAACGCTGGTCTTATACTCATGTCTATCCCTATGCCAGTCCAGAATATGTCCAACCGACAGTGACTGATTACAGTTCAGATTCCTCAGCAGACTGCAATACAAGTGGTTCCAGTGGGGGGAATACAAAAAGAGGTAATAGGGGAACGGCCCGCGGATGAGGAAGCGGGAACCAGACTTTTCCTGCCTTTCAAGGTTGACCACCATATTTCCAACATCCAGGACTAGTATCTTACCAGAACAACCCGTTCCAATCACCTGCACCACCTATGATGGGGTGGAACCCACATTTTGCCCCACACCCCCAGTTTCAGCAGAATGCCTATCGCCAGCCTTTTTTAGATCAGGGCCGACGCGGCAGGGGGAAACACAAGGGAGCCAACCAGGTCCACTGGGTACAATCAGAAACAGTGGGGGACAATACCCGAAGCAAGACGGGGGAACAGAGGGCAGGCCCAAGCAACAAATGAGCCTTGTGACAAATTTATCATCCTACAGACTTAATGACTCTGAAAAGGCCGTTTTGGAAAAAGGCTTGGGTTTTATACCGACCCCACGTTTTGACAAATTCAAATTGCTTTGTGAGCTTAATGAGTTCTTCAGAAAACGTAGACTCAAGAGCTTTTTTGAAAATAAGGACACCGAACCTACTGATATGATTAAAAGTGACACCCCTTTCAAATTGAAATCCAACTTCACGCCTCCTTCACATCTCATACCCCCAGAAATTCTGGCGTTTGAGCAGGCGGTACTACATGAAGTAGAATTTCTAACTTGTCCCACTGTTTTTAAAAACCTAAAAGCAGTAGAATATCAGGCAATTCAGTCACTGAAGAAAAACTCCACAATTGTGATTAAAAGTGCCGACAAGGGCGGAGGCATAGGGGTTCTGGATAAGCTAGCATATGATGTTGAATGCAAAAGATTACTCAATAATAACAACAATTATGCCCCCCTGAGAGAGGACCCTACTGAAAGCCTTCGCGATGAGATTTTAGAACTGGTCTCCATGGCAGAAGGTGAGGGTTGGTTTTTGAAACGGGAAGCTGATTTCCTCACATCCTCAATTGGTAAAGTAGCATACTTCTATACGTTGCCGAAAACGCACAAAAACATCTTGCCACCACCTGGGCGCCCAATTGTTTCTGGGATTGGGTCTTTATTGGAACCGCTTTCCCAATACTACGACTTCTTTCTGAAGCCTATAATACAATCTATGAAACATATATTAAGGACACGAAGAGCCTCCTAGCCATGCTACGTACTATTGAGATACCAGAGGAACCAAGTTTCCTGGTTACCTTGGACATTGAGAGCCTTTATTCCTGCATACCACAGGATGAGACCATCAAAGTGGTAGCAGAGGCTCTAGTTTAAAACACCTGGAATTTCACAGTACCTCGAGGCTTCGTGGTGGACTGTGCCAAGTTGGCACTCAAGAGGAACTATTTTGAATACGAAAATCAGATGTACCTTCAAACAACAGGGACTTCCATGGGCAGGACTTTTGCCCCTTCGGTGGCAGGATTATATGTCTATAACTTTGAGAAGAAACACATTCTGGTCCCTGCTAACCCTTTCTCCGCCAACATCGTTCTATGGCAACGTTATATAGACGATGTTCTGATGATATGGAAAGGTGATGAAGCCTCCCTACTCCTGTTCTTCACCTGGATCAACACCTGTGATCCTCATTTGAGGTTCACCCACGAATACGCCAGAGAGAGTATCACTGTCCTCGACGTTATGATAAAAAAACAGGACCATTTGATCCAAACAAAAACATACTATAAGCCAACATCTAAAAACAACTGGTTGCTTTTCTCCAACTACCATCCTCGTCCCTTAAGGGAGAACCTCCCTTATGGACAGTATCTCTGCATAAGGCGAAACTGCAGTGAAATGGGTGATTTCAAAAGACAAGCTGATGATTTGACAGACAAATTGGAGAAGCGTGGCTACCCTAAAAGGATTCTCTACAAGAGTCGGAAGAGGGTTCTCAACCAGAACAGAGACGCACTTTTGGAGTCATATCCTAAGAATACATCTTAGGAGGTCCCATTAACTTGCATAACCACATTTAACTCTCTGTCCAATGAGGTAAGACGCAGTATACAAAAGAACTGGAAAATCGTGACGAGAAATCGGTTTGATTGGGAAAAACCTCTTTTTTCCAATAAGAGAGCGACAAGTTTAAAAGATTCTCTAGTTCATACCCGTCCGGCTAAGAAACAGAAAAGTCAGGAACCAACAGTGCTGAATGCTTGGGGGCTCCCTGTAGTGACGGGCCATTTCCCCTGTGGGGACTGCAGTATCTGCCATTTAACTACCCACACAATATTCCTGAACATTGAACCTGGCAAGCAGTGGGAACAACGTAGTCATACCAATTGCAACGCCAGTAATGTTGTGTACTTAATAACTTGTACATGTGCTTTGAACTACGTGGGTATGACCACCAGACATGTCAAACTTAGGATCTGTGAACATCGGAGCAGCATTCGATGTAAACGAAATGCGACCAACTTACCAATCATTTCATCGAGAAAAATCACACGCCTAACGACATGCGTTGGAAGATTCTTGAACATGTTATGGGTGATGAAAAAATCCTTTTCGAGAAGGAAAAGCGATGGATTCATCACTTATCTAGCCATCGCATAGGGCTGAATGATGCGATCCCGTGGGGTTCTGTGCTGAGACGTTAATACACCCAATCATTCAGCCTGGGTAAAATATCTGGATCCATTTCTGTGATTCACAAACACAGGTAAAAGTTTCCCATTCTAATTGGTTACTACCAACCAATCTACTGATAGTATGCCTTTACCGAATTGACGCACCAATACTTTATCAGTTTGACCAACCCTTAGTACAAATACCAGCTAATAAGACCATTTCCTCTTTCAAGTGCAATTACATTACATTGCTGTCCATGTGATCAAAAGTATGCTGATTTTTAATATTAAAACACTCATTCTGTTTTCGAAACACTTATTCTGTCTTCAGAATTTAACAAGATGAGTTTACATGTCACATAACTTCAGGACTAAACTATTAGACGATTTCAGTCGCTAACGCTCATTAGTTGCTTGAGTACAACATTATAAGTCAGAAATGAACCTGGTTTATGTGAGTATTGTTTTGCCTTGTATAATTTAAGACTGCTCGTTATACCAACTATTATTAGTTGGATACCTCGAGTGATAACAAGAATACATGGCCCCTTTAAGATTTAGCTGGAGAGTCAGCGACCATAACATCACGTGTTTATGTCACGTGACCCCTGGTCGACGCTACATCTAACTGTAGCACCCAGATTCAGCGTTCATTCGGGCCGCGGTGGTGACAGACTAGGTAGCCTGCGGGGAGTCGTCAGCTTGAAAGTAAGTGATTACCTAAACAAACAGCGTACTGATGGGTTTTTGAATCTAATGATCGTGCTATTGACAAAAGTTTGTTTCACGTTGGGGCATTCATAAACAACATACTAATGCTGCCCACAATTTTTAATTTAATTGCAGATACGCGACTTGAAAAAAAAACCCTGCTGTGCCAGCCGATGTAGTGCGGTAGCGACTGCCTCTTGTGAGTTAGTTGATTGGCTGTTTATCTTCCTCATTTTCAAATACTCAATGGAGTCCATTTGAGATTCCGATTTTAATCTAGTGCATTTTGCTTGAATTCCGTTTTTGATAAATACCACGGTTTAAATAAAAAAAAACGTCGGACATCACATTCACCATTTAAATGTTTTGGTAGACTGAGATAAATGCGTCTGCTACATGTTAACAGACTGTGGAGACAGACTATGTTACTTGTTACCTAAACACTAGGAGCAGAATGTGCTTGCCTGAATACGCAATACACACACCAGTTCCTTAGTCTAGACCATAGGGACGGGTGTATTTCGGTTAAGGGAGTGACATGATATGGTTTTTCCTATAATCATTGTAATGTTATATTCTACCTGACACATTTTTTCCTTACAGGTAATTGGCCCCAGCAAATAGCTGAGTGTGTCTGAACGGCGATTCGCCGTGAGTATAAGTAAAAAAACTTTTTCTTCTTTTTTAACACTAATATCCTCACGGTAGGGTGCACCTTAGTGCGTGCATACCGCCGGAGGATCACACTACTGGTCCTGAAGAATGCTGAGCGACTCAGGCTCTCCAAGCAGAAACATGTTGACCAAATTCGTTTAAATTCACTGAGGACTAAGGGTCTTTAATAAATGAGACTAATTCTATGATTCCATTCATCACCTGTTTTTAATTAGTGCTGGTTGGACTATTAATAAAATATTTGACAGTCACAACTTTGCACCTTTTAACTTTCCCCCCCCTTTTTTGCACTCGCTTAGCACAATTGGGTTATTTTTCACCACTTCAACACACACATGAACCAGCTCCGCTGTAAACAGGCGTTGTAGCACACTGGAAATATATTAGGTCCTTCCAGTGGGAACCCAGAGATGAAGCATGTCACCACTAGGTTGGTGAGTGAGGGTTCATAAAAACCTCATTTTTATGTGTCTGTGTTTTACCAACTTCTCTCTTTCGTGTCTGTCCCTCACATGAACTTTTGAGGTTGTTTATTGTTGTTTCACTCTTCTGTTGTTTATGAATAGTACTATTAGGGGTAAGAGAGTGAACACTTATCCCCTTACTCTCCTGTTGATTGGTTGGAATTTTCTACACTGCCAATGAGCAATAGCATGAGAACCTGCTAATTCTCCCTATGACACAGGACTCTGGATATGGGAGAAATCCCTGAACACAGCAGTGGCGGCCTAATGAACACAAGAGAATATTATAACAGGATAAAATCTTAATACAAGGCAGACAGTCTGGTATAAAGATAACACTACCAAGTGACATCATTGAGTATATAAGAAATTAATGAACTAGTGAATAATATTTCTAAAGTGCACTAATACCTCATGGGCTTCCTAGTGCGAAGATCAAAAGATATGGAATGCATAGCTCACCATCTATACAGTTGGCAGCCCCTGAAATAAGGAAGGGATATTTTGAAACAAGAATGCCCCCCCATACTTTAATGCTGATTAAACCGAATGAGACCCCCAGTAAAAGGGAGAACTCACTCAATTGCTTTGAGTCCCTCAATGCAAAGATAAACACCCTCAAATGCACTGACAAGCCAAAGTACACAGGTGAGTGCATAAACTATATTGAGAACTCAAGCACAAATGAGAGCACCTTCTCAGCTTGCTCGGCACATGTTGCCATTCCCACCTTTCTCATTTTGTCCCGGAAGTACCCCCAGTGCTTTTTTGTGGCAGCATTTTATGGTGCACGTTGAGACCTCTCATCTGACTGATAAATGCTTCTCGTTGTTAAATTTTAAGTGAGTCCTGAGAATAAAGAAAAAATCTATTGGTCTAAAGCTGTAGACCTAATGGGGAACTCTCCCTTTTCATTGTTCTGTATATGCTTTTCCTGGTGGTAGCTAATTATTGCTTTGGGCTGCCAAGTGGTACCCAAGGGAGTTGCGTACTATCCTCCATGAAAGTGAAGTTCAAAGGTTTAGCCAGGCAGGGGGGCCCTGTAGGAAAGTGCATGATTAGTCTCAAATATTTTCCTGATACCTGATCCCCAGTGCCAGATCTCCTTCCCAAAACACTGTGCCTTGATTGGCACATCTTTAGCTACCGATGCAGGTCCCTAGCAAACGGTCCTAGGGCATGGGTATTGATGATGGTCCTCTGGGGCTGCAGCACAGGTTGTGTCACCCCAAGGCCCACACACCAGGGCTATGCACTCTGCCATATCTTGGTGCAGGAAAATGCAAAGTCAACATGGCATACAGCCCTTGGTGCAATGTCCGTGGCACTTAGGGTAAGTGCCAGCTCTCTGAGCACAACCTCTGAAAAACGATTAGCGTTTTTGCCCAATTTTAATTCCAATGAAGTTTAGACCAAAACTGTGTTGAATTCTCTCATTATTTATTTCATGTTGTTATCACATGAATCTTTCTTGTTCAAGAAGTTAAAGTCTATAAATTCCATATTCCATTGCTGGTACAACAAGTTGTGGTACATCATCACACCATCACCCAATGCATTTCGGACAGTCAGTCCTTCATCAGGGGTGTTCTGTAAATAATATAAAAACAATCTATGTATGATCCGCCAGAAAATGTCTGCTCATCACATGCATCGGAAGACCCCGTCAACCATCTACGTCACCATGGAAGGCAGTGAGATGCTACTCAGCGGCCAAGCAGCCTAAGACCTCCGCCTGATATCCTTCGCGATGGCGGTGTTAGAAGAAGAACTGGACACGATTCTCGAAGAGTTTGAAGACACCTTCCAGGGCATTGGATGTCTAAGAGGAAAAGAAGTGTCTCTCCACATCGACCCGTCCATTCAGCCAGTAGCCCTCCGACACCGACGAATAGCATTCCACCTTAGGAAAAAAGTGGAGCAAGAACTTGAGACCCTCAAGAAACAAGGCATAATCGAGAAAGTCAGCGGGCCCACTCCGTGGGTGTTGCCAATTGTGGTGGCGCGGAAGCCCAAACAGCCAGGGCAGGTCCGCATCTGCGTCGACATGCGCCCACCCAATGCAGCAGTGAAGAGGGAACGACACTTAACCCCCACCATAGACGACATCCTGGGAGAACTAAACAGGGCGAAGTGGTTCTCAAAAATGGACCTGAGGTCAGGGTATCATCAACTACCCCTACACCCGGACTCCAGATACATCACCACTTTCTCCACCCACGTGGGCCTCCGGCGCTATCGACGACTTAACTTCGGGATATCGAGCGCCGCAGAAGTCTTCCAAAACACGATTCGGGAGGTCCTGAGCGGACTCACAGGAGTCCTGAAAATCAGCGACGACCTGCTGATCTACGCTAACACTGTGGAGGAACATTACCAGAGGCTCAGAAGCATGTTGCAAAGAATCAAGGAGTCAGGTCTTACGCTACATCGGGAAAAGTGTCAGTTCCTGCAGAACAAAATCAGCTTCTTTGGATACACATTCTCCGACAAGGGAGTGGCCCCAGACCGGGACAAGGTGAGAGACGTGCAGGCGGCCCCCGCGCCGACCAACATATCGGAGGTTCGGAGTTTCTTAGGAATGGTCAATTTCTGTGGGCGGTTCATCCCGGACCTGTCCAACCTCACCAGACCACTACGGGAGCTCACCAAGTCCACCACCCCCTGGCAGTGGGGTGAAGAGCAGGAGCTTGCATTCCAAAACACCAAGCCGCGCTATCGGCTGACAAGACTTTATCGTATTTCGACCCTGCCAAAGTAACCGACATCGCCCTAGACGCCAGCCCGTACGGATTAGGAGCGGTGCTAACACAGAGCCAAGGTGGTGATGACTGGGCACCCATCGCCTACGCCAGCTGGTCCCTGACCGAAACCGAAAACAATACTCTCAGATCGAGAGGGAGGCAATCGCAATCCATTGGGCCTGCAGACACTTCCACGTATACGTATATGGACATCCATTCACCGTATCTACTGATCACAAACCTCTAATTCCACTCTTCAGGGGGTCAGTATCCAAACCCCCACCCAGAATAGAGAAGTGGATCCTCCAACTTCAGGAATACGACTACAAGCTGCAATTCAAACCTGGCGCAACAAACCCGGCAGACTACCTTTCCAGGCATCCCAGGGCAGCGACTAACCAGGAGAAAGAAGATGCCGAAGAAACAGAGGAATACGTGAGAATAATCCTGGAAAGATCACGACCATTGCCCATGGGCATCGACATGATCGTGGAGGCGACTCGCAGTGATGAGGTTCTCCAATTAATAGTAGGTGCTCTGCGAAATAATGATTGGAAGACCCTTCAAGCATCACTAAGCAAGAGGACACCCGAAGCAAAGCGTGCCCTGGAAACCATCCTCAAAGTAAAAGATGAACTGTCAATAGACAGCCAAGGATGCCTCCTAAGAGGACCGCAAATCGTGATGCAGACAAGTCTGATCCAACAAGCAATTGAACTGGCTCACCGTGGTCACCAGGGAATTGTGAAGACCAAAAGTAGACTCAGGGCAAAGGTGTGGTTTCCGGACATGGACACCAGAGTAGAACAGACTGTCAAGGAATGCTGATGGTGCCAAGCAGCAGGACCACCTGAGTCCCCGCCCCCAGTCATTACCGAAGATAACCCGAGGAAGCCATGGGAACGAGTGAGTGCAGACTTCGGACACCTTCCGGATGGCCGCTACATGCTCGTCATCATCGATGACTTTACCAAGTATCCAGAGGTAGAAATAACAACCTCACTGGCTGCCAAAGAAGTAGTAGCAAAGTTTGAGAAGGTCATCGCCACCCACGGTATCTTCGAGCAGGTTAAGACCGACAACGGACCACCTTTCCAGGGGTAAGAATTCGCTGACTACCCCCAAGAGTGGGGAATCCAGCACCAGAAAGTGACCCCCAGGTGGCCTCAAGCCAATGGAGAGGTAGAGATGTTCATGCGGACTCTTAACAAAGTAATCCGAATCGCCCACGCTGAAGAGACACCGCTGGAGAGAGCCATATACACATTCCTTAGGGAGTACCGGCTCACGCCCCATTGCACGACCACAGCTGCCCGAGGGCCATCGGCAATGGGAAGGATAGTCAGAGACACGATACCCCACCATCATACCTGGACCCCAAATGAAGCAAGCTCCCGACAAACCCTGCTCAATCGGAGGCGCTCCAATGACTACGCCAGCTTCAGACGCCGAGCCAAGGAATCATCCATTTGGGAAAGAGATCAAGTCTACGTGAAAGACCGATACCCAGCGAGCAAATTCCGACTTCCATTCAAACCCAGACCCTGGACCATCACACGCCGATCTGGCACCATGGTAACGGCCCAACGCGATGGAGAAACCGTCACACGCAATGTATCATTCTTCAAACGAGCCTCCGTCCCATCAGAGGATCATTCCAGCCAAGAACCAGACAGATCGCCGTCAAGTCCAGCGGAATGCAACAACAGCCCATCGGGAAGCGAGCATGGATCCCCATCGGACAGATCTGCAGTGAGCTCTACACCTTCCGAGGGGCCTAGTGCTGCAAGTCCCCGCCTGTCTGGGATGGAGCTGTCGCCAACCCTGACCCGACAGGAGGCTCCACGGAGAGTTCTGTTTCGAGGGTAGGCCGCGGGCTATGGACTGAGAAGAAACCCAGCCCAATCTTCGCAGCTGGCGGACTTTGCAGTAGGCTGAGATCGGAACACCTGATCACCAGACTGGTAAACGGCCTCTCGGCCATTAACATTTTCTCACAGCCAAATGATGCAGAGTGACTCTTTTGTTAACTGTTATATTTTCTTTTTATTAAAGGTTAAAAGGAATGTAATGTTGTAGGACTGCATGCTCGCAGTCTAGTTGATGCGCACTTAGCCGTGCGCTGGCGTGGGCGTGATACGTCACCCCCGCGCAGATATAAATAAAGGAGGCGTGGCTCCGGGGCTAGTCCAGACCACGCGGAATACTAATAAGGTGTCCCGGGTCCCGTCATTGAGCGCAGTGACCACGGCACTGCGCAACACACAATTTGGGGGCCCGACACTGGGTATGAATGATCTCAGGAGGCTGATTTACCTAGCAATGTCTTTTGAGGCCTATTGTCTCCTGGGAAATTGGATATTAATGCAGGAATCAATATTATCTTACATTCTCAATTTTTGAAAGATTAGCTACCTAGAGATTTCATGGCAATGTGTTTTTGCCGCAGAAGTTGTAATGCAATATGACCCAAACTCTAAATGTAGTAAAAGGTAGTTGCTTTAATCCCTGAGAAAGCTGGTTACCTCTTTAGTGTATGGGAAAACAAATGAATGCAGCTCCTGTACATAATGGCAAAAGATGAGATCTCTCCATGAGGTCAAAAGTCAACAAATTAAAATAAAAAATCTAGCTTTGGAATATTAGGTGATGAATTATATGGACACATATTTGAATTATTGTAGAGCTTGAATATTTTTCCAAGACTACTCCCGGAAGGAAGCAAAAGTCACAGGTTTCCATCAAGGGTGTGCCAAACTCGCTTAATTTGCTCTTGTGTAATTACCAAAATGTTGGCAACATTATTAAAAGTGTGTGTAAGTAGGCGAAACGCAACTTTGGGCCAGATGTATGAACACATTTCCCCATAGATACAGATTGGGTAAAACTGTTTGATACATCCGGCCCCTTTGAGCTGTATTTTAGCGCAAAATGCATCCTCAAGTCCACGGTGGACGTGAAGAAGCATTTTGTGTTAAAAAAAATAGTGCAAAACAATACAAGCACCATGAATAATTACATCGTTTCTGTACGTTCACTGAAAGTTTTTACTGCAAACAACCTTTAATTATACATGAGTGTAGGAGAGTAGGGTCTGCTATCCTATGGTCACCCCAAATTTTTGCTTTTTGCTTCACTGGTTTCTGACTTAATGTGGCTGTGGGCCTGCTAATCAGACCCACAGCCTGCTGTTCTCTCTCTAAATTGATGCCAATGCACTTTAGGTGCATTACGAATTGGAACTGGTTCACCTTATGAGCCCCTGTATTAGTGCACCCTAGGTGCCCAGGGCATAGGTGTATCCAAGGCCTACCAGGGGCTGCAGCATGTATTATGCCACCCCTGGCCTGGCCTCCATATTTGACACAACTGGCTGATCACTCAGCTGGGGTAAGTCGGTGTAACCACCTCTTACTTAGGTACAGTATGTCTGTGCCTAACCCTAAACTGGACACATATGTTCCTATCAGCCACTCCTATGGAAGGCCTCATCAATCCTGGAGGCAGAGTGCTTGGAAATATGTGAGATGGTGCTCTGGCGTGAGCTGAGCCTGTCTGCAGCTGTCGGGAACAACTCCCTAAGCCGTTCCGGGATATTGCCATACCATATACTCTTAAGTGCATTATAATCCTCGCGGTTAAATGCTATCTTTGGTTTGGCTTTATCAAAACATGTCGAGTAAGGTGTCATACGAATTGGAATACTATCCCCTCGCCAATTCTGGCGACGGGGATAGCATTCCACCCTTCTAGAGGGACACGACATGTGTGTAGCCTTAACCCCGGTTAAAGTTAAACAGAGCCTCAGCTTCACAAAATGGACGCTGCCACCACAGACACAAGTCTGGCCTCCTGCTGCTGACCGAAACTCGGCAGATGGTGGCCTGGACAAAGGGTTTCCTGCCTTGGGAGGTGCGAGCACCACCCCAGACAGGATTTTGTGTATTAGGTAGGACAGGGCTGAAAAGAATCAGACATGCCCGGGGCACACAAGGTGTCCCCGTGCATAGGCCAGTCCAAACCGGTTCTGGGGCCTTCCAGCCCCAGTCCTGGCGCGGAGCTGGACAAAGGAAAGGGGGTGTAACCGCCCCCCTTCCTGGTTCCTCCCAGAGGAGGGACCTAGTAGGTGATCCACCCCCAGTTTGGGAATAAGAGGGGGAGCAGTGCCATTGCACAGCAGATCATCCCGAAATCAACTTAAAACTAAGAAGAAGACTGGACTACGACATTCTGCTGCACAGAAGACTGAAGAAGAATCTCCCTTGTGGCCAAGGAGTGACCACCCTGTGAACACAGGTACCAACCAGCAACTCGACGTCTGCTTTGCCGCCGCCTCCCGCCGGAGACCGAGCCCAGAGCCCGACAAGAACCAGACTCCCAGACCTCTCAGAGCCCGATCCACAGTCCCTGTGAAGAAGGGACCCGTGGAGGCACCGAGTGACGTGGGACCGGACCTCTTGAAAGACACTCGAAAAGCTGACTGCGCAGCTTCTGAGGCATCCTCGACGTTGTGCTTTGGGGATTGAGAACCCCCACCACCGAGCAGCCCTTGCGCCGAAGATCAGCCCTCCAGCATCTCCACGATCTGCGTGGGGCCCTTTTGCATTGTGCCACTCGACGCGCCATCCCGGCCACTAGCCACGCGGCCAGCGGCCATCTTGGCGACGAACCTGAAGATTTAAACAGCAGGTCTGGTTGCTCCAGACCTACCCAAGCTCCTGTGAAAAGGAGCACTCGCTCTGACCTTGCTGGTCCGAGTGAACAGCATCTTTCAACTCCTGCGTGGCTTGCATTTGCCAAGGCCTGTTTGCTCCGATCAGGTCGCCGACACCGCCAACAGCGAGAAGCCTACGTGGGACAGCTCGTGACCGACTCCTGGACGTCCTCGACCCCGGGTATCCACGTGGCTGCAGAAAGAAGCTACCGGACAACGCCTGTTTGCACCCGACATCGCCTGGTTCCACTCTGGTTCCACGGTAGTCACTGGCTAGTGACTTTGAACACTGTCCCCTCTGCTTTCAGGTCTTCAACTCTTCAGATCCACCCTTGGATCCACCGGAACTCTTCTCATCGAGCCGCCTGCAGCATCTTCAGCTCCAAGCACCATCGACCAGCGTGACGAAACCCGACACATCTTCGACCCTGTGCACCCGCTTCCTGTGGGTGAGGTAACTCAGCTCCGCCGGTGCTCCTGCACTGGTACACATCCCAAGGGCCTGTGTTTTAAGTTTCAGCTCCGTAGGTCACTCGGAAGGTTCCTAACTTTCTAACTTTGTGCTTTTTACGCACCATAGACTTTGTATTGAGAAGTGCGTGCACTTTGAACACTGCACCCGAGTCCCGTGGGCCTTTCCCGACTTAGTTAACTCCAGTCTCGAATAGCTCCAGCGATTCCCAAGGCCCTAGGCCTCTTCACTTTCCTCCTGGTATCTCTTATACCACTTTCTTAGTATATGGTTTAGGTGGCCCCTAGGGCTCATCCATATTGTGCAACTTTTGTGTATTTTAAACTGTCTTGTGATTTAACGCTTGTGCTTCTGTGCTCATAAAGAGTCCAGGGGATTTTATAGTTAATAAATCAATATATATTTTCAATATATATCTGTGTGGTGTCCCTTTCATTTGGTATTCAAGGGGGTTGTGTATGGTATAACAGCTGGCTTCACATGCCTTTCAGAGTTTAGCCTAAGACTGCTTTGTCCACGTTACCACTAGGATAACTGGTCTACAAGGTTGAATTACAACCATCATCATAAGGGTTGCTTGGCATGGTACAAAGTGATCACTAGAATTAGTGAGCATTATATACCAGGCCAACTTCTCACATTGGTGAGCAGCGGATTGGGATCTGAGCTTGCTGTTGTTTTACCATTACAATCTTTGAGATTATCATTTGAAAGATCATACAGGTACCTGCTAGGTACATATAAAACAAGACTAGTATACTTAAGTTCTACTGAACTTAGTTGTTGTAGAGCAAAGGGAGTAGCACACCCTAGCTACAACTACTAGATAGGTTTAGTAGGTAAACACCAGTGTAGGTAGATTGCAACACATCCACCCACACTAGAGCAATGTCTGGAACAGAGGGGTCCAGTGGACTTACTCCTGTTGAGAGTGACCCTCCAAGGGCACCATCCAAATTTGCTATTTTTTCCTTTAAGGAATTAAGACAGCTTTGTGTCTTAAGGGGTCTGAAGACAGGGCCTTCCCCTACTACAGACCACCTAAGAGAGCTCTTAGACCAGTCTGAGACTCTAAAGCCCTCTAAGGCAAACCCCACAGGGGATGCTGAAGGAGGCCATCCTTCAGAGGATGACACTGTAGACACCCCTGCCCCTATCATCCTAGTAGATGAGGAAGCCTCCACCACTGGAGCTCCTCAAGTAGATGTAGAGGAAGAGGAAGAAGAAGAGGAGGAGGAGGTGGAAAGCAGTGAGTCAGATGATGACAGAGATAGTCAGGTGCTGGTCAGTAGACTGAACCAGGCTAACTTAAGTCAACTTGGGAATGAATCAGGTAACAACCCATTCAGACCCCCAGGTGGACTTAACCAGGGCCATAGGAGGAGGAGGCATCACTCAGGTGAATCCAATACCTCCCATGTCTCTAGAGGCTCTCATGGTCACTCCAGAAAGGAGATGACTAGCCCTCAGAGAAGGGAACATGAGGCCAAGATGAGAGAGGCTGAGCTTAGGATCCAGAGGCAAGAGTTAGAGGTTGCCCTGGCTAAGGAGAAACTTGCTAGAGCAAGACAGCCTAGAGAGAGTGGGGTAATAGAACCCACTGGTGGCAGCAATATCCACAAGGATAAAGACAGGTCTTTTGATAATAGAAACCTGAGTAAGATTGTGCCCCCCTACAAAGCTGGGGATGATATCCATAAATGGATTACTACAATGGAGAGAGCCTGCAGAGTACAGCAGATCCCTCAGGAGCAGTGGGCAGCAATCTTGTGGCTCTCCTTTGAAGGTAGAGGCCGAGACAGACTCCTCACAGTTAGTGATGGGGATTCTAGAAACTACCTGGTCCTGAAGAGTGCTCTGATTGATGGGTTAGGCTTAACCACTGAACAGTACAGGTTAATGTTCAGAGATACCCAGAAGACACAGACTCAGGACTGGTCTGAATTTGTTGAGTGTGCCACTAAGGCTCTGGAGGGATGGTTGCTGGGAAGCAAGGTTACAGACTATGAAGGATTGTATAATTTGCTGATGAGAGAACAAATTTTAAATAATTGTCAGAACCAGCAGTTGCATCAACATTTGGTTGACTCAGATTTGACCTCTCCCCAAGAATTGGGAAAGAGGGCAGATAAATGGGTAAGAACCAGAGTTAAGCAAAAGAACCAGAACCAGAACCAGGGTGGCGACCAGAAGAAAACAGACCAGAAGGGTGGGGAGCAGAAAACTAAAGACCAGAAGTCTTCAACAGGGCCCCAAACTGAGACAGAGGGTGGGTCCCAAACTTCCAAGAAGAAGAAGAAAGAAGGTCAGAAGAAACCCTGGTGTAAAACTTGTAAAAACACCTCTCACTGGACAAGTGAGTGTAAAAAGGGTGGAGCCCCCAGCACTGCAGCCCCTAAGGCACCTGCACCCACTAGTACAGTTAGCAGTGCTGGTCCTCAAGCCAAGGGTTTAGTGGGAATCACTTTGGGAACTGAAGGAGATTCTGACCTAGTCAGAACCCTTACACAGGCTGTTCTGGTTTGTGAAGGGGACATAGATTTGACCCCTGACATAAGTCCCAGTAACCTGGGCAAATACAGACAGACACCTTTGATTAACAACAAAGTGGCTCAAGCTTACAGGGACACATGTGCCAGTGTCACTATGGTGACACCTAACTTTGTGGACCCTGGACAATACATGCCAGGCGATGATTACCTGGTGACCAATGCCAGCAATGTCACTACTACACATAGTGTGGCACTTGTTAACTTTTCCTGGGGAGGGGTAAGTGGCCTAAAGAAAGTTGTGGTTAGTGCTGATCTCCCAGTAGAATGTTTGTTGGGCAATGACCTGGAGAACTCTCTATGGTCAGAAGTTGAGTACAGGACTCATGCAGAGATGTTAGGGATATCATCACATGTCCTTGCTGTGACCAGGTCACAGGCCAAAAAGTGCCTCTCTGAACCTCAGGTCTTGGATCCTGGAACAATGGACCAAGTACCTCCCAAGAAGAAGAACAGGAGGGTTAAGGCTGCGCCTTCCCAACTGCCTACAAGTGAGGATCAGGCTTCACAGGAAACTGATCTTGAGACCCCTGAAGGAACTGTCCCTGAAGAACTTGAACCTGATCAGGTTGAGTTTCTGGGGACAGGGGGACCTTCTAGGGCAGACTTGGGGCAGGCTCAGTTAACCTGTCCTTCTCTTGAACCCCTCAGACAGCAGGCTGCTGCTGAGGCTGCTGGGAATGCTCAAGGTGCCCATAAAGTATATTGGGACGATGGACTCCTTTATTCAGAGGCTAGAGACCCCAAGCCTGGTGCTACCAGGAGGTTGGTTATACCTCTGCAATTTAGGGGCTTCCTACTCACCTTGGCCCATGATATTCCTTTAGCAGGACACCTAGGCCAGAACAAGACTTGGGACAGGCTTGTCCCTCACTTTCACTGGCCTCACATGTCTGAAGACACCAAGGAGTTTTGTCGCTCCTGTGAAACCTGCCAAGCCAGTGGTAAAGCAGGTGGAACAACAAAGGCCCCCCTGATACCACTACCTGTGGTGGGGGTTCCCTTTGAGAGAGTGGGGATTGATATTGTTGGTCCAATGGATCCCCCTACAGCATCTGGGCACAGATTCATACTGGTGGTAGTGGATCATGCCACCAGGTACCCAGAGGCAATTCCCCTTAGGACCACAACAGCTCCTGTTGTGGCCAGGGCCTTACTTGGAGTTTTCTCCAGAGTGGGGTTTCCTAAGGAGGTAATATCAGATAGAGGTACCAACTTCATGTCTGGATATTTGACAGCTATGTGGAAGGAATGTGGTGTAAACTACAAGTTCACCACTCCTTATCACCCACAATGCAATGGGCTTGTTGAGAGATTTAACAAGACCCTAAAGGGCATGATTAAAGGATTACCTGAAAAGCTCAGGCGAAGATGGGACATCCTTCTGCCCTGCCTTTTGTTCGCTTACAGAGAGGTCCCTCAAAAGGGGGTTGGCTTCAGCCCCTTTGAATTGTTGTTTGGGCACCCTGTAAGAGGACCCCTGTGTCTTGTGAAGGAAGGATGGGAGTTACCTCTCAAAAAGCCTAAACAGGACATAGTGGACTATGTACTTGGTCTCCGCTCCAGGATGGCAGAGTACATGGAAAAGGCATCCAAAAACCTTGAGGCTAGCCAAGAATTACAAAAAGCTTGGCATGACCAAAAGGCTGTCCTTGTTGAGTTTCAGCCTGGACAGAAGGTATGGGTGTTGGAGCCAGTGGCCCCAGCAGCACTCCAAGACAAATGGTCTGGACCCCATACAATTCTGGAAAAGAAGGGAGAGGTTACCTACTTGGTGGACCTAGGAACTCCCAGGAGCCCCCACAGGGTGCTCCATGTGAACAGATTAAAGGCATATGTCAGCAGGGCAGACATGGGCTTGCTCATGGCTACAGATGAGGGACAGGAGGAAGAGAGTGACCCTCTCCCAGACCTGCTCACTCAGAACCCTGAGGATGGCTCAGTTGATGGTGTGGCCTTAGGTGGCAGCCTCACTGAACATCAGCAACATGACTGCAGACAAGTTCTACAGGCATACAGGCATATGTTCTCCTTGACACCCAGTCAGACTAACTGGTGTACACATGTGGTGGACACTGGTGACAGTCTTCCTGTAAAGAGCAAAATTTACAGACAACCTGACCACGTCAGGGACTGTATAAAGACTGAGGTGCAAAAGATGCTGGAATTAGGTGTCATTGAGCCTTCAGAGAGCCCCTGGGCTAGCCCAGTGGTTCTGGTCCCCAAACCTCACACCAAAGATGGCAAGAGAGAGATGAGGTTCTGTGTGGATTACAGAGGACTCAATGCTGTCACCAGGACAGATGCACACCCTATTCCAAGGGCAGATGAGCTCATTGACAAGTTGGCTTCTGCCAAATATTTGAGCACATTTGACTTGACAGCTGGCTACTGGCAAATCAGGTTAGCTGAGGAGTCTAAAGCCAAGACAGCATTTTCTACCCCTAGTGGGCATTATCAGTTTGTGGTGATGCCCTTTGGTTTGAAAAATGCACCTGCCACCTTCCAAAGGTTGGTGAACCAAGTCCTCACTGGGTTGGATGACTTTTGTGCAGCTTATCTGGACGATATTGCTGTCTTTAGCTCCACCTGGGAGGATCACCTGATCCACCTGAAGGAAGTGCTTGAGGCTCTGCAGAAGGCAGGCCTCACTATCAAGGCAACAAAGTGCCAGATAGGGCAGAGCAAGGTTGTATACCTGGGCCACCTTGTAGGTGGAGGCCAAGTTCAACCACTGGAGAGTAAGATCCAGACCATCAAGGACTGGTCCCCTCCAACTACCCAGACTCAGGTCAGAGCTTTCTTGGGCCTGACTGGGTACTACAGGAAGTTTGTTAAGAACTATGGGTCCATTGTGACTCCTCTTAATGATCTGACATCCAAGAAGATGCCCAAAAAGGTTCAGTGGACAGAAATCTGTCAAAAGGCATTTGATGACCTGAAGAAGGCCATGTGCTCTGCACCTATCCTGAAGAGTCCTGACTACTCAAGAGAGTTCATTGTCCAAACAGATGCTTCTGAGTTGGGAGTGGGAGCAGTGCTTTCACAGCTTAATGTAGATGGCCAGGACCAGCCCATTGCTTTCATTAGCAGAAGGCTGACCCCCAGAGAGAAACGTTGGTCAGCTATAGAGAGGGAGGCCTTTGCTGTGGTGTGGGCCCTGAAGAAGTTGAGACCATACTTATTTGGCACTCACTTCAAGATTCAGACCGACCATAAGCCCCTCCTATGGCTTAATCAGATGAAGGGTGAAAACCCCAAACTACTCAGGTGGTCCATTTCCCTACAGGGGATGGACTTTACAGTGGAGCACCGCCCAGGGACTGACCATGGCAACGCAGATGGTCTCTCCAGGTACTTCCACTTAGAACATGAAGACACAACTGGTCAAGGTTAGTCTAATGTCCCTGCGTTTGGGGGGGGGTTATGTAGGAGAGTAGGGTCTGCTATCCTATGGTCACCCCAAATTTTTGCTTTTTGCTTCACTGGTTTCTGACTTAATGTGGCTGTGGGCCTGCTAATCAGACCCACAGCCTGCTGTTCTCTCTCTAAATTGATGCCAATGCACTTTAGGTGCATTACGAATTGGAACTGGTTCACCTTATGAGCCCCTGTATTAGTGCACCCTAGGTGCCCAGGGCATAGGTGTATCCAAGGCCTACCAGGGGCTGCAGCATGTATTATGCCACCCCTGGCCTGGCCTCCATATTTGACACAACTGGCTGATCACTCAGCTGGGGTAAGTCGGTGTAACCACCTCTTACTTAGGTACAGTATGTCTGTGCCTAACCCTAAACTGGACACATATGTTCCTATCAGCCACTCCTATGGAAGGCCTCATCAATCCTGGAGGCAGAGTGCTTGGAAATATGTGAGATGGTGCTCTGGCGTGAGCTGAGCCTGTCTGCAGCTGTCGGGAACAACTCCCTAAGCCGTTCCGGGATATTGCCATACCATATACTCTTAAGTGCATTATAATCCTCGCGGTTAAATGCTATCTTTGGTTTGGCTTTATCAAAACATGTCGAGTAAGGTGTCATACGAATTGGAATACTATCCCCTTGCCAATTCTGGCGACGGGGATAGCATTCCACCCTTCTAGAGGGACACGACATGTGTGTAGCCTTAACCCCGGTTAAAGTTAAACAGAGCCTCAGCTTCACAAAATGGACGCTGCCACCACAGACACAAGTCTGGCCTCCTGCTGCTGACCGAAACTCGGCAGATGGTGGCCTGGACAAAGGGTTTCCTGCCTTGGGAGGTGCGAGCACCACCCCAGACAGGATTTTGTGTATTAGGTAGGACAGGGCTGAAAAGAATCAGACATGCCCGGGGCACACAAGGTGTCCCCGTGCATAGGCCAGTCCAAACCGGTTCTGGGGCCTTCCAGCCCCAGTCCTGGCGTGGAGCTGGACAAAGGAAAGGGGGTGTAACCGCCCCCCTTCCTGGTTCCTCCCAGAGGAGGGACCTAGTAGGTGATCCACCCCCAGTTTGGGAATAAGAGGGGGAGCAGTGCCATTGCACAGCAGATCATCCCGAAATCAACTTAAAACTAAGAAGAAGACTGGACTTCGACATTCTGCTGCACAGAAGACTGAAGAAGAATCTCCCTTGTGGCCAAGGAGTGACCACCCTGTGAACACAGGTACCAACCAGCAACTCGACGTCTGCTTTGCCGCCGCCTCCCGCCGGAGACCGAGCCCAGAGCCCGACAAGAACCAGACTCCCAGACCTCTCAGAGCCCGATCCACAGTCCCTGCGAAGAAGGGACCCGTGGAGGCACCGAGTGACGTGGGACCGGACCTCTTGAAAGACACTCGAAAAGCTGACTGCGCAGCTTCTGAGGCATCCTCGACGTTGTGCTTTGGGGATTGAGAACCCCCACCACCGAGCAGCCCTTGCGCCGAAGATCAGCCCTCCAGCATCTCCACGATCTGCGTGGGGCCCTTTTGCATTGTGCCACTCGACGCGCCATCCCGGCCACTAGCCACGCGGCCAGCGGCCATCTTGGCGACGAACCCGAAGATTTAAACAGCAGGTCTGGTTGCTCCAGACCTACCCAAGCTCCTGTGAAAAGGAGCACTCGCTCTGACCTTGCTGGTCCGAGTGAACAGCATCTTTCAACTCCTGCGTGGCTTGCATTTGCCAAGGCCTGTTTGCTCCGATCAGGTCGCCGACACCGCCAACAGCGAGAAGCCTACGTGGGACAGCTCGTGACCGACTCCTGGACGTCCTCGACCCCGGGTATCCACGTGGCTGCAGAAAGAAGCTACCTGACAACGCCTGTTTGCACCCGACATCGCCTGGTTCCACTCTGGTTCCACGGTAGTCACTGGCTAGTGACTTTGAACATTGTCCCCTCTGCTTTCAGGTCTTCAACTCTTCAGATCCACCCTTGGATCCACCGGAACTCTTCTCATCGAGCCGCCTGCAGCATCTTCAGCTCCAAGCACCATCGACCAGCGTGACGAAACCCGACACATCTTCGACCCTGTGCACCCGCTTCCTGTGGGTGAGGTAACTCAGCTCCGCCGGTGCTCCTGCACTGGTACACATCCCAAGGGCCTGTGTTTTAAGTTTCAGCTCCGTAGGTCACTCGGAAGGTTCCTAACTTTCTAACTTTGTGCTTTTTACGCACCATAGACTTTGTATTGAGAAGTGCGTGCACTTTGAACACTGCACCCGAGTCCCGTGGGCCTTTCCCGACTTAGTTAACTCCAGTCTCGAATAGCTCCAGCGATTCCCAAGGCCCTAGGCCTCTTCACTTTCCTCCTGGTATCTCTTATACCACTTTCTTAGTATATGGTTTAGGTGGCCCCTAGGGCTCATCCATATTGTGCAACTTTTGTGTATTTTAAACTGTCTTGTGATTTAACGCTTGTGCTTCTGTGCTCATAAAGAGTCCAGGGGATTTTATAGTTAATAAATCAATATATATTTTCAATATATATCTGTGTGGTGTCCCTTTCATTTGGTATTCAAGGGGGTTGTGTATGGTATAACAGCTGGCTTCACATGCCTTTCAGAGTTTAGCCTAAGACTGCTTTGTCCACGTTACCACTAGGATAACTGGTCTACAAGGTTGAATTACAACCATCATCATAAGGGTTGCTTGGCATGGTACAAAGTGATCACTAGAATTAGTGAGCATTATATACCAGGCCAACTTCTCACAATGAGTAACAACAAAGTACTCTATTGATGCTAGCATATCGCATATTTTGCACAGGCCTGGTTTTCAGGAGTACTCCAGGAACACTTTCATAAATTTCAAATTGTACATTGATACCTTTCCTCCAATATAATTGTATATAGTGTGCCATTATGTAAGGGGAAATGTCATCCCATCTGAGCAATTAAAAATACTATTTTTTATATTAGGAATGGTACCCTTATTGAGAAATTCTTTCTCCCTCACTCCTACCAATTAATTGTTTGTTCCATTTTTCCATTTCGAGCCTATACATTGATTTTCTCTTGTCCTTGACAGATGTACATCTCTGACTAAATGCACATAAGCATGAGTCAGATAAAAAGTTTGAGATTATATCACATTGATCTCAAAATGTGTGCACCATCGTTGGGTAATATATTATTCATAGGTAAAGGGATTAACAGTACAAGTTCACCCTTTGTGAATTCCTACACTCGCAAATAAAATCATAAAAACTCATATGGCACTTAAGTGGGTGTCACATTCTCAAATGGCATTTTGATTCGGGCACTTGCTTTCTGAGCCACCATAAGGGTTGGCCTTTAAATTAAAATTTTGTAGGCAGTGGAGGGACAAAGTACAGAGTTAAAATTCTGCACCAGTGGAAAAAATGTGCAGGAAGAGACTGCATACACCTTGCGTCTTTTCCTAGGCCTTCCTCTAAAACAGAATGACTGCTACGACTCCTAGATAACAGTAGACTCGTGCATCAGTTGGAAACAATGCAGTACCCCAAGCATAATATCAAGCATGAATATTCATTCACAAAACAACCACTGCAAATTTCAAGGATCCACCACTATGTGGAACACCCAACGCATACAAATACTGCTGCTTTTTCCATGATGGTTTAGAAGGTACTAGATACAGCGTAATATGATGAGGAAACATAATGCAGACAACAATGTAATCCAGAAATTTGATTTTCACAACAAGCCAGTTCAGTCTGAAAATATTTTAAGTGTGCGTTATACCCAGAGCAAAGTCAAGTGTGCAGCTGATTTCATGAAAATTCGAGGAATGTTAAGGGCCCAATTATTTTTTTTTAAAGTCAGTCTACGGCACACCCAGAAGTTCTTAACTTTACATTGGTGTGTATTATGATTTTTGAGACACATACATGTTTACCACGTTGTTGCTGGGACTACGCAAAGGTCAGAGATTTCCCGACACACTCATAGAAATCTAAGACAACAATTGATGGACAGAATGCAGAACAATGTCATACATTCACCCCAGTACAGATATCTGGGCCTAAATCCATCCTTTTTTTTCTCACCCTGCGATTCCAGTTTGAACCCAGCCATAGGCAAATCAGTCTTGACCCTGTGCCCAATGGTAACAGTCCAGCCCGAACAGCCAGGCCGGTTCCTCCCTGGACTGGAAACAAGCATCCTAGGACTGGTTTCGGGGCTTCACCCCTCATCAGCCAGGATAGCTTAACTCCAGTGGCATGAAGAGCACAAGACCCACATCTGGGCATACGTGCATACCCGTCCAACTCGGGGTGACAAATGCAAAAACAACAATTGATGGACAGAATGCAAAACAATGTCATACATTCACCCCAATTCAAAGATCTGGGCCTAAATCCATCGTTTTTTCTATCACCATGCCATTCCAGTTTGAACACAGCCTTATGCAAATCAGTCTTGACTCTGTGCCAAATGGGAACAGTCCAGCCCGAACAGCCAGGACGGTTCCTCCCTGGACTGGAAACAAGCATCCTAGGACCGGGTTCGGGGTTTCACCCCTCATCGGCCAGGATAGCTTGACTCCAGTGGCATGGAGAGCACAGGACGGGGGCGTGGCTTGGATGCCGAGGAGGTAGGCAGCGTGAGCTCGGAGCTCCGTGCCCGATCCCGGAAAATATCCTGAAAATCTGATCGGACCCCGATGTAATCGATATCATCCGGTACTGGAAGGTACTGCGGAGGGTCCGGTGCCCACGGAGGACGACGCCGAGCCATTCCACAGCAGTATTTAGACTTTGAAAGTTGGACCCAGGCGAGAAGTCGCAGACCCTAAAATGGCGGCGGTGGCATGAGACTCGGAGACGACGGAGTCATCTGCCCGGAGACCCACTACAGACTGCTCCCTGACAAATCAGAGGTGCTGGCGGTTGTATCGCGCCTCTCCCTAGGTGCCGGAGTGGACCTTGGGCGCACCCTCGGGCGGTGGCTGGGAACCGCCCCCTGGTAGTGGCGACAATAGTGCGGTAGTGACCCAGTGACGAAAGCCCCGGGCCCCTGGCACGACTGGCGCCAGCCGGGCTGACAGTCGTTCGGAGTTCCTGCTTCTTGGAGATAACCTTGGATCCGGGGACCCTACCGGAGGGCGAAACCCGGCGACGCTCGGAGAACGACCAGGAACATACTCGGAGGCCACCGCCCGGGCCGGCCCAGATGGGGAAGACGAAGGGGAAGGGAGATGGTGCGACCGATACAGAGGCTGCGGAGGGAGCGGAGCGAGACCAAGCGGCATTGCAGCGGATGCAAGATCGTATCCTAGAGGCCATCGCCACCACAAAGGACGCCCTACAACAAGATATAGCTCAGGTGGCGACGGGCTTGGGCCTCCTGAAGGCCGACCATGATAAACTTAAGGACAGGGTGAAGTCTGTGGAGATCACGGTTAAGGAATTAGCTCCGGGCCAAGCAACGATGAAGGCCCAGATGACGGAAGTGATGGACCGCTTGAAGGTGCTGGAACGGAGGGCCGAAGATGCGGAAAACCGGAACAGGCGCAACAACGTACGCCTAGTGGGCCTGCCGGAAAAAATCAAAGGCGACGACATGGTGGGCTACCTTGATAACTGGCTGCGGACGGAGGTGGCACCGGAAGGTTTGTCCCCCTTCTTCTCCCTGGAAAGGGCACATAGGGTTCCAGCGCGCCCGCCAGCCTTGGGCCTTCCTCCTCGCCCAGTGGTGTTCAAGTTGCTCCATTACCGGGACAGAGACTGGCTTTTACAGAGGGCGAGAGAGGCAGGGCCCTTTCAAGTGGACAACAGCAGAGTCACTATGTTCCCGGATTATACATTTGAGACGCAGCGGCTTCGGGCAAACTTTCTGTCCCTTAAGCGGGAGCTCCGCAAGGGAGGCATCAAGTACTCCCTGTTGTTCCCCGCCAAGCTGAGAGTGGTGGTGGATGAACAATCACTATTCTTCACGACCTCCGCGGACGCTTGGGACTGGTGGGACACTTATAAAGCGGGAACGGACGGTGCTAAGGCCAGGGAGGAGGAGGCTAAGGTGGCGCAACCGGTCAGGCAATCCCAACGGATCAGGCGGAACCGCAGGAGGACCGGCAAACCATCGATGTCGCAGACGGAGGCGGAGAGGCAGGCGGCGCTACAGGCGGTAGCGGACTTATCCAGGGCCGCCAGACGTCAGTTTGGGAAGGGCACGGAATCAGAGGACCCGGGCACGGGCTCGGAGACGGGACAATCGGAATTTGGTGGAGCCCGGGGCCCTATTGTGACACCGCAGACTTCGGGGGAGATACTAGAGGCGTGTTGAACTGAACTGGTGGAGTGAACTCGTTGGTTGGACACCGGGGCACTGGGCCCGTGGCAGTGGAACGCTATTACTTGAGGTTTTGGGGAGCTGTAATGTGGGGATTGCGGGGTGGAGTGCGCGGGGCTGATTTGCTTTGAGGTTCTATAGCATCGAGCCACGCCTTACTGGCCCCTAAGGTCACCGCAGTGGGGACTGCGACCATTACCACCTTTCCTTGAGGGGTGGTCGGGAGTGTTGGTTTGGATGGGGGTACTTCCAGTTGCGGGGGGCCTGTCCTGGGGGGGTGGGAGTTGCGAGCAGTTGGGGTTGCTCGGGGGGTAGTTGTTGTTGGAGGGGTTCGGCTTCCTGTTTGGAGAGGGTGGGTGGGTGGGCCCGTGGTCGCGGGACTTGTAAGGACATTGTTCTTGGTTGTCTGGTCCGGTTGTGTAGGGGGGGATGGCTAGTACTGGGGCGTTGAAATGTGTGACCTGGAATGTGCGGGGTATGCAGTCCATGACGCGCAGACATAAAGTTCAGGCGTACCTCAAGCGTAGGGGGGTTCATATAGCGTTCCTGCAAGAGACACATCTTAATAAGCAAGAAGGGGCCGCTCTGCAGAGGCGCTGGAGGGGGCAGCTGTTTTACACGACATTCTCAGCTTTTGCAAGGGGGACACTGATTTGGATACGGGCAGGGGTCCCCTTCCAGGTCACAAAGTCATTGGTGGACCCGGAGGGCAGGTATGTGGCGGTGGAAGGGAGGCTGAGAGGCAGGGTGATATCTCTCTGTAATGTGTATGCTCCTAATGTAGACCTGCCCGCATTCTTGTCTACCATCTCGGGCAAAATGGCGGGTTATTTGGCAGGGCCGGTCCTCTTGGGGGGGGACTTCAACTCGGTTGAGGATGTGTTACTAGATAGGTCCAATCCCCCGCTGCGCGCGTCCCCAGCGCATAGGGTCGCCAAGCGTAGGTTGGAATGGCAGGAGAGCTGGGCCCTCACGGATGCATGGAGGGCGTTGCACCCCACTACTAGGGACTACTCCTTTCACTCGCACCTACATGACCTGCACGTGAGGCTGGACGCGTTTCTTTGTTCGGGGTGTGTGCTCCCCGCGGTGGGAGGGGCGGAATACTTGGCCAGGACGCTATCGGACCACAACCCTTTGTTGATGTCTCTGGACTGGATGGTGACTGTTAACTGCGTGCCAACATGGCGCCTGCAACCCGACACCCTAGATGACTTGTTGTTCAGGGAGGCCCTGGGTGAGCGCATTGAGAGGTACTTTGAGGTGAACAGTGGCTCGGCCTCCACGAGGGCGGTGGAATGGGATGCGTTTAAGGTGGTGGTGCGGGGACACTGTATTGGGCACACGGCTGGGGCTCGGAAAACTCTGTTGGATGACTTAGATAAGGCTGAGGCACGGCTGAGGGACTTAGAGAAGAGGCGCCCGAATCACCCTGAGTTGCAAGAGGGGCTTAGCGGGGCACGGGAGGGGCTGGCGGTAGAGCTGGAGCGGCTGCGTAGCTTCGACCACAAGGCGTACATGACGAGGGCGCATGCGGAGGGAGATAAGGCGGGGTCGATGCTGGCTTGGCTCGCTAACCCAGTTCGGAGGGGAGTGCCGATCATGGGGATCCAGGAGACAGGGGAGGAGCCCTGCCACACTCAACCCGGGATCCTGAATAAGTTTTGTGCTTATTATGAGGGGCTCTATGAGAGTGGTGGAACGGGAGGGGCGGAGGAGCTTGAAGAGTTCTTGGACGGGTTACAGTTACCACGAGTGGAGGACTCGGAGGCGGAAGAGCTAGGTAGGCCCATCTCTCTTGGAGAAATAGGTTGCGCAGTAAAGCAGATGGCCAGAAATAAGACCCCGGGACTTGACGGGCTACCGATCGAATTTTATAGTAAATACCTAGAATACCTTGCCCCACGGCTGCGCGAGGTGTACAATGAGGCACAAGCGAGGGGTCGACTCCCGGGCTCCATGTGCGAGGCCCTCATGATCCCGCTCTTGAAACCGGGCAGAGAGGGTGCGGCTCTGTCCTCGTACCGTCCGTTGTCTATGTTGACGACGGACTACAAGATCCTCAGTAAAATTCTTGCCAACAGACTGCTGGTACACATGACAAGCCTTGTTCACGGTGACCAGTGTGGTTTCATACCGACACGCAACACCACTCATAACATTCGTAGACTTACGAGACTGATGGGTGCGGACTGGCCGGGTGCCGTCTCCCCATTTGTCCTCTCCATTGATATTGAGAAAGCATTTGACAGCCTTGAATGGGGATACTTGTATGAGGTGATGCGCCGCTTCGGACTGGGGGACGGATACATAAAATGGACCAAGGTCCTGTACACCGAGGCGGTAGCGAGGGTTCGGGTGGGCACTCTGATCTCGAGACAATACCCGATCAGGCGTGGCACTAGACAGGGTTGTTCCCTATCCCCGCTCCTATTCGCATTGGCGATGGAACCCTTCGCTGCGGAGGCCAGACTGGGCCGCCACTACGCAGGTTTATCATTTAGGGGCAGGGCGCACTTCATCTCCCTGTACGCAGATGACCTGCTGATGTTTCTGGCCGATGCGGGCCCCGAGCTCCAGGGGGCGCGGCAGCTACTGGGGCAGTTCGGCCGGTTGTCGGGCCTGAGGGTCAACTGGCCTAAATCCTGCCTGTTCCCCCTGAGGCCGGGAGAACCGTGCCCACTCACCGCACAGGAACTCCGGTGGGAGCCGCGTTGTCTGCATTATTTGGGGCTCTATGTTTATCATACCCCGGCCGACTTACTGGACGGCAACATCACTCGCTGTATTAATGCCCTGCGGGGGTCCATGGACTTCTGGGCGACTCTGCCGTTATCCCTGGCTGGTAGGATCTCCCTGCTTAAAATGATAGCCCTGCCCAGGCTTTTGTACTATTTTAGGACACTCCCGGTATGGATCCCGAGCTCTGTTTTCAAACGCCTGAGGTCGTTGGTCATAGCTTTCTTATGGGGCACGGGAAGGAGGCGCATAGCGCTCGACACTCTGTTGCGCCCCAAAGATGAAGGAGGTATGGCGGTGCTGGATTTTGAAGGGTATTACCTAGCCGCGCAGCTGCAGATTTTTACTCAGGAAGTAGCGAGAGTATATAGAGGCCCCGAGGACGCGAGAGTGGAAGGCACCCCGCGGCACGTTCTGGCGTACATCACGCTGCACCAGAAGCTCCGGGTGGGAGACCTAACGGTCGAGGAGCAGACGTTCCGGCTCTGCTGGGACCGGGCCCGTAAGCGGGCGGGTGTCCGCCTTATGTATGCCCCCGAAATTCCGCTGGGGATGGTCACCGCCCTCCCACATGGAGGCGACTGGTCGCGCTTGCTAGGATGGGAGGAGGCGGGAATACAAATGCTGGGTGATCTCTACGAAGATGGGGTGTTGCTGCCGTTCCAGGACCTGCAGGAGCGATTTGACCTTCCGAGGGGCGACTACTTGCTGCATGCAGCAGTCACGGGCGCTATGCAAGCCCACTGGGGGGAAGGGCTGCAGGAACCGGGCACCTCGATGGCCTGCCAGTACACAATGATGGCGGCGGGAACTTTTAAGGCTGTCACGTGCCTGTACTCTAGGATGCAGCGGGAGGCCGTGCAGCCTTTGGCAGCCCTGAAGGCCAAGTGGGAGCTGGACCTTCAAGTGGAGATACCTGACACGACCTGGGGCCAGTTGCTAAGGCGGACACGGAAGAGTTCGAGAAATGCCAGGTTTCAATTAATTCACTTCTATGTCATTCACAGGGCATACCTCACCCCGGGAAAATCCAACAGTATTTTGGGGTGGCCGACGCTGCTTGCCCCAGATGTAACACAATTGGGGCGGATCTGGGTCATATGCTGTGGGATTGCCCCTCTCTGGGTGACTATTGGCAGGAAGTTGGGCGGGCCCTTAACGGCGCGACAGATAGGGATATCCAGTTCACTAAAGCGGTTGGCGTCCTTCATTGGTTCCCTCACACGCCTAGGAACAAGACGACTAGTAAATTTATAGATTTAGGGCTTATTCTGGCCAAGCGGGAGATCATGAGAAACTGGAAGTCCAGAGTGGGACCCACGTATAAAAGATGGTATGGGGAGTGCCTGAGATGGGCCGCGTGTGAAAGTACTCTGCGATACCAGATGGCCTGGAGGATGAATGACGAGAAAGCTCTGGAGAGGGCAACTGCATGGGAAGTGATGGTGCAGGCGCTCCGTGATATGGATGATGAGGGGCAGGAGGGCGAGAGCGAACTGGACCGGGCAGACCCTATCACTACACAGGAGAACACACCTTAGCGAATGACTACTTCCTCCTGCAACACACCAGACACTTTTACACTGATAACTCAGCGCAGAGCGACCACGGGGGAGGGTGGGTAGGAGGCTGGTTTGGAGAGGTGTTGGGGTACCGAAATTTGGGGAGGGGGAGGGGTGAAAATCACAAAAGCGACCCAGAGATATTTGCCTAATGTAGCGGTCAGACGTTGTAAGGAGTCACGAGAAGTGACCAGGGATGAGGTCACCCACACCGAGGACGAGGTGAACCCCCCGGATGGAGAAGGACTGGACCATACTAATCTTGTACATGCTGAATATTTACTGATGAATATATTGTCTGTACATTTCTATTGGTGATGCAATAAAAAATGTTTCAAAAAAAAAAAAATGGAGAGCACAGGACCCACGTCTGGGCATACCCATCCCATGTGGGGTGAAAAATGCAAAAACAACAATTGATGGACAGAATACAGAACAATGTCATACATTCACCCCAGTACAGAGATCTGGGCCTAAATCCATAATTATTTTGCTCACCATGCCATTCCAGCTTGAACCTAGCCATATGCAAATCAGTCTTGACCATGTGTCCAATGGGAACAGTCCAGCCCGAACTGCCAGGCCAGGTCCTCCCTGGACTGGAAACAAGCATCCTAGGACCTGTTTCAGGCTTTCACTCCTGATCAGCCAGGATAGCTTGACTCCAGTGGCATGGAGAGCACAGGTCCCACGTATGGGCATACCAGTCCCACTCGTGGAGACAAATGCAAAAACAATTGATGGACAGAATGCAGAATATTGTCATATATTCACACCAGGACAGAGATCTGGGCCGAAATCCATTTATTTTGCTCACCATGCCGTTCCAGTTTGAACTCAGCCATATGCAAATCAGTCTTGACCCTGTTCCCAAAGGGAACAGTCCACCTACAACTGCCACGCCAGGTCCTCCCAGGACTGGAAACAAGCATCATAGGACCCCCCTCATCTGCCAGGATAGCTTGACTCCAGTGGCATGGAGAGCACGGGACCCACACCTGGGCATATCCGTCCCACTCGGGGAGACAAATGTAAAAACAAAAATTGATGGACAAAATGCAGAACAATGTCATACATTCACCCCAGCACAGAGATAAGGGGCCTAAATCCATCGTTTTTTTGCTCACCATGCCATTCCAGTTTCAACCCAGCCATATGCAAACCAGTCTTGACTTTCTGCACAATGGGAACAGTCGAGCCACAACTGCCAGGCCAGGTCCTCCCTGGACTGGAAACAAGCATCCGAAGACCGGTTTCAGGCATTCACCCCTCATCAGCCAGGATAGCTTGACTCAAGTGGCATGGAGAGCACGGGACCCACGTCTGGGCATACACATCCCACTCGGGGTGACAAATGCAAAAACAACAATTGATTTACAGAATGCAGAACAATGTCATACATTCACCCCAGTACAGATATCTGGGCCTAAATCCATTGTTTTTTTGCTGACCATGCCATTATGATTTGAACCCAGTCATATGCAAATCAGTCTTGACCCTGTGCCCAGTGGGAACAGTCCAGCCCGAACTACCAGGCCAGGTCCTCCCTGGACTGGAAACAAGGTCCCAGGATGCCTATTTCCAGTCATGGGAAGACATGGCTTGGCAGTTCGGGCTGGACTGTTCCCATGAGACACAGGGTCAAGACTGGTTGCATAGAGCTGTGTCTGAACTGGGGTGGTGAAGTGAACTAAAGACCAATGATGGATTCAATCCAGATCTGTGACTGGGGCAGAGTGTCTGAAAAGTTTCTGCGCTCCGTCCATCATCTCCTTGTGCTTGCTTTGTTAACCCTAAGTTGGCAGACGTGGGTCCCTTGACCGTGACCCGTGACCCTTGACCCTCTACAGGCAGGTCGCTCCCCATGCTACAGCAGCACCACCTGTCTGCCCGTGCCCCTAGCTTGCTGCTGCTGCCTCTGACGCAAGTTCAAGGCCCTCCTCGTCCCACAGGCTACCACCTGCGCCTCATCCCTGGTGGCCAGTTGTTGGCGGTAGGTTACTTAATTTAATCGTATTGCCTTGTTGTATTGTTTATTTTGTTCTCATTTTCATTTTTGCTGTATTGTTTGTTCTATTCTCGCTACTCATTCTCCTGCTGCTTCTTGTGCTTCTGTGCCCTTGCCTGCCTCTCGACGCTCTTCCCGTGGTTCCTGCCGCTGCGTTCCCTGCGGCCCCACACCTCTGCTTGCCACACTTCGACCTAGTGGGTTTGTATTTGTACTTTGTTGTATTTTGCCTATAGTTGCTTTGCCTCATCCCTCCGTTTTCCTCCTGTGCTATTCTGTTCCCTTTTTTGCATTCTGTACCCTTTACCCTCCTCCCCTCTATTATTTTTCCCGCCTCTGCACCCCCTGTGGCCCCGTCCCCCCACTTGCCCATTCTTCCGCCCCCACCTCCCAGCTGCTCCTCCCTCCCACGTTCCCTTCTTAAGGGGCGCCTAAGGCAATCCCGTCTGTGCCTGGACCGCGCCCAGCGCCAGAACACCTGGCCCCCCGCAAAAGCCACGAGACCCGATGCCGCTACGATGCCAACACCCTCCAAGCACACACCTGCTTCCTGGCCACCCCGAAACACACACAAGGACCCTTCTCCTGCTGGAAATGCAGCTTCACCAGCATCCGATCCGCAAACACACCCGCCGTGAAAGAATGCAACCACCTCAGATGCATTCTTCTCAACACCCGCTCCGCAAGCAAACACTCTGTTGAACTCTGGGACCTACTCGAGTCAACCTCCCCAGACGTCGTCTTCCTTACGGAGACCTGGATGAACCTCTCCTCTGCACCCGACGTCGCCATAACCAACCGGGAAGGCTACATGACCGCCTGCAGGGACCGCACTAACGGAGTTGGAGGAGGAATCGCCATCATCCACAGGAACACTCTCAGAGTCCTGATGAACACTGACGACACCCTCAGCACAGCTGACACCTGCACTTCCAGATCCACACCAACCCCAACACCACCCTCAGAGGAACCCTCGTCTACAGATCTCCCGGACCCCAACCACAGTTCTGCTCCATCGCCGACTTTGTCAGCACACACGCCCTCTCCTCCATGGACTACATTCTCCTCGGGGACCTGAACTTTCACCTCGAGAACAACAACGGCACCAACTCCCCCACGCTGATCGACAACCTCACCAACCTCGGACTCAGTCAACTCATCAAAACACTCACCCACTCCACCAGCCACAAGTTTGACCCCATCTTCTCCACAAGCCCCAACGTCTCCTTCAACCACACCACCAAACTCCACTGTACCGACCATTGCTGCATCCACTTTACCTTCCGTAAACCCACCACGGACCACTGTACCCAACAGATCCCTCGCCGCTGTTGGGGCAAAGTCACTGAAGACCAGCTAACCACCACCCTCGCCCGGAGACCACCCACCGACCCCGACACCGCCGCCCGCAACCTCAGACAGTGGATCGATGACTGCACCAACACCCTCGCCCGTTCAAGAAACCCCCCAACAGCCACACCAGCAAGAAATCCAGTTGGTTCACTGAAGACCTCCAAGCCTCCAAGCAAACCTGCCAAAAGCTAGAGAGGAACTGGCACCATGAACGAATACCAGACAGCTACGCAGTCCACAAGAATGCCACCCGCAGACACCATCACATCATCAGATCCGCCAAAAGGGGCTCCTTCTAAGACCGCCTAGACAACAATGCACACAACAGCAAAGAAATCTTCAGCATCGTGAAGGAACACTCCAACCCCGGCTGCAAGGCCAACAACATCCCTCCTTCGCAAGACCTGTGCGACTTGCTTGCCACATTCTTTCATTGCAAGATCGCAAACATCCACGACAGCTTCAACGCCACGACCGCCCCGACAACCACTAAGACCTCCGTCCCCATGACCACCATACGCACCGACTGCCTGCTCTCCTGGACCAACATAAATGACGACGACACAATCAAAATCATGAACACCACCCACTCCGGATCCCCGCCAGACCCATGCCCACAACACATCTTCAACAAAGCCAGCACCACCATCGCACCCCATCTCCGGAAAGTCATCAACATCTCCTTCAAGACAGCAACCTTCACAGAGAGCTGGAAGCACGCCAAAATCAACGCCTTACTCACGAAACCCAAGGTGGATCTCAAGGACCTCAAGAACTACAGGCCCATCTCCCTGCTCCCATTCCCAGCAAAGTTATTTGAGAAGACTGTCAACAAACAACTGACCCGCTACCTCAAGGAGAAGAGAATTCTGGACCCATCCCAGTCCGGGTTCTGCAGCAACCACAGTACCGAAACTGGCCTCATCGCCGCCACCGATGACGTCAGCTGCCTTCAAAACTATCTGCCACTGCCACTGCACACTACACACACGCCTTCACGATGTCGGAATCCAAGAGAAGGGCCTGGATGGACCACCTCCTTCCTCTCTGGCAGAACACAGAGCGTCCGCCTCCCCCTTCCGCTCAGAAGCCACCAAGATCGTCTGCAGCGTACACCAGGGCTCATCGCTCAGCCCAATGCTGTTTAACATCTACATGGCACCGCACGCCCACGTCACCCAACTGCACGACCTCAACATCATCTCTTACGCCGAAGACACCCAGCTGATCCTCTCCCTCACCCAGGACCCGCACACCACTAAAACCAACCTCCACGAAGGAATGAAATTCGTCGCCGAGTGGATGAAGAACAGCCGACTGAAGCTGAACTCAGACAAGATGAAAGTCCTCATCCTCTGACCCCCCCCTCTGCGTGGGACAGCTCCTGGTGGCAAACCGCACTGGTAACAGCTCCAACACCCACCGACCACGCACGCAATCTAGGGGTCATCCTCAACTCCACCCTCTCCATGACAAAACAGGCCAACACTGTCTCCTCCTCCTACTTCAACACCCTCCGCAAGATCTACAAGTGGATCCCCACCGAAACAAGAAGAACGGTCACCTGGGCCCTTGTCAGCAGCAGGTTGGACTACGGAAACGCCCTCGATGCCGGAGCCCCGGCCAAACTCCTGAAACAACTTCAACGCATTCAGAACGCCTCTGCACGCCTGATCCTTGACATCCCTCGCCGCAGCCACATCACATCCCACCTGAGATACCTGCACTGGCTCCCAGTCAACACGAGAAAAAACCTTGAAGCTCCTCACCCACGAACACAAGGCGCTCCACAACACCGGACCAGCATACCTCAACAGACGACTCAGCTTCTACACCCCTACCCGCCAGCTTCGCTCCACCGACCTCGCCCTCGCCACAATCCCCCGCATCCAAAGAGCGACCTCCAGTGGCAGATCGTTCTCCCACCTCGCCGCCTAGACTTGGAACACCCTCCCCATCCACCTATGGCAGACTCAAGACCTGCTGAACTTCAGAAGACTGCTCAAGACCTGGCTATTTGAGCAGTAGCAGCATTCCTCCCCCGCCAGCGCCTTGGGACCCTCACGGGTAAGTAGTGCACTTTACAATTGCTATGATAGATTGATTGATTGAGTGCGAACTTTGTCACTGGAATTAAGCTAGCCCGGCTGATGAGGGCTGTTAGCCCGAAGCCGGTCCCAGGATGCTTGTTTCCAATCCAGGGGAGACATGGCTTGGCAGTTCGGGCTAGACTGTTCCTATCAGGCACAAGGTTAAGACTGATTTGCACAGAGCTGTGTCTGAACTGGGGTGGTGAAGTTCGCTAAAGAACGATGATGGAATCAACCCAGATATGTGACTGGGGGTGAGTGTCTGAAAAGTTTTAGTGCTCCGTCCATTATCTCCTTGTGTTTCCACTCATCGGAAGGTCATTTCAATTTGCAGCTGTAACAATGTAGAGGCCTTTTCAAGTAGATAATTGTTGCATAACTGCTTGTATGGAAATCTCATTGGAATTTGTAAATAGCTTTATTTCTCCAACGTTAAATAATTTTCCTCACAGAGAATCTTTTTCCTGCAGCCCTTCTTGCCTGCACACAACACACGCATTCCCTTCTGTAACTCCGAAGGAATTTACTCCTGTCTGCGGCATGAGCTCCCATAGAGGAATGGGAGTTTGTGTGAATCTCTGCACCTTGTGGCAGGCACACACAAGATGCAGGGATTCACAGGGGGGCACCCCTATGTCGGAAAGCTCGACATAGAAAGTTTGTCGGAAATCAATATCGTAATCCCAATGGCAGAAATGTCATCCATTGGGAGGGGGAACAGCGTTTACAACGCAACTTTTACCACGCAGTACCTTTACCACTCAACTTTTACAATGCAAGTCGTTACAACGACTTTCGCTGGGGGGCGCTGTAGGATAGGGAATAGTTTAATTTACTATCCAAAACTTTCCCTACTATCCACGGGGACTGGAGTTGGAATAGTAAATTAAACTCTTCACTATCCAGCGCCCCCCAACGCAAGTCGTTGTAACAACTTGCGTTGTAAAACCTGCGTGGTAAAGGCATGCGTTGTAAAAGCATGCGGAGTAACGACATACATCCCATTGGGATTAGGTGCCGGTCTCCGACTGGCCGACAGGCTCCTTGAGCCTGTCGGAAACCAGCAGGAATGACATGCCGGTTTCACTTTCGACTGCCTGCATTTTAATGAGGGCTTAAAACTGAAACCTTGATGAGGCTCGGAAAGCCTCTGACTTGAGGTCGGAGGCTTTCCGAACCACATCGTAATCAGGCCCTAAATCTCTATTTTGAGGGCGGGAATCAGCTGTAAACAATTACTAGCCACAAATCCTTGAGTTTGCGGTTTTACTAAGCTTTTCAAGACAGTTCTCCCTCGAACTCCTAGCCGTGTTCACCTGGGACGGTATTTACTCATGCAGAATATTACACCTTCATATGATAGTATTGTGTAGATTGACTTATATGCAAAGTCATCTGTTAATATGTTGAACTTGCAAATCAGGTAATTTCCACATGTAAGCAGAACGGGAGTTAACTGTGTATTTATTGAAAATATAAAGTTTTGTGTTTATATTGAATATGTTTCATATTTTTCAAAATGTTGTTACACTGGAAGATACAATTGCCATTTCCAGATCAGAATTAGACTCAGAGATTCGTTTGTAAGACCTTGAAATACGAGCCGCATTTCACTATTATCTGCTTCGACCATCATGCTGCAAAGTCTGTCTATTAGCTTGGCAGGTTTAGTGGCTTGTTGTAAATCTGAACCTTGTTAACGCAATTGACTGACCTTGTTATGATCTGTGGTTTTATTGCTTGTCGTTTTATCTCTTATGATTCGGGTTCTTTTCAGCTCATTTAATTCATCTTCTTCAATATCCTCCTCTAAGGGGGAAAGCAGTTTTAGGTGGTCTTTTCAGCAAGCTGGAAAAATATGTTGTATCCCGCACTAATGCGCTGCCTTTTACACTTAGTGGGAGTAACACAGCCCGGTCTTTACTGTCAGCTTCTGTCAGCTCCCATTAAAATATTTCTCCCAATGTGCAGTTGCCGAGGGAAAGCCCTTTTTACTGCGAATTCGAATATTTTAATAATATCCGTTTGCTACCAGCGGTGTTCCGTATGCATGTGTTTATTGAATTATATGTCCCTTTTAAAGGGCTGTGCATAAAAACACAAGCTGAACATAATAAAACAAGCACCGACGAAGCCAGTAGGTAGGGCTCGTTATTATTGAAAGTGTGTTTCCGTTAATGGGTGATATTGAATGTGCTTATGCTGAATCGTGAGTGAATGCCAAAATGAATCAGAGTGGATGGATGTATTAACAAGAGAGTGTGTGCATGGATTGATGAATGGAGAGAGGTTATTGTGTGGATGGATGAATAATGTGTGATAGATTTTTCCTTCTCATTACTTGGGAAGATTCCTAATTTGTATATCCCATCGAGTGTGATAATCGGAGTCGCGCATCACCGAAAAGACCATGAGGCAAAATGTCTCTGGGTTTGGTAAAGTAGTAGGTTTAGCACTGTAAAAAGGAATAGCGTTATTCCCACCTGTGTTACTTCAATCGTCTAAGCTTGCAGAGGGCATGTGTGTGTAGTGCCATGTGTGACATGGCTGTGTGTTTGTTTTTTAAATACTTTTAGAGCTGAACACAAGACACTATTTGTATTTATTTACTGTACAATTAATTAAAATCAGAACAGTAAAAAGCAATCAACCTGTTACAGCTAAAACAATGGTTAAAAACTGTTGTTTGTAGGAGAGATTTTTTACTTTAATTTTTTTAAAATACACTTTTTTAGTAAAAGGATTTGCCACCCCTCCCCAGTTCCGCTACAGTCAGCCTTCCCCAGAGTTTATGTTTATGAAGGCATGGCTTTGGTGGCTATCCGGAATCCCGTATTTTCCTGTCAGGGTGGATGGCATTATAAAGCTACGACTCATTTCCATTGACCTCTGGTCCATTATCCTTTGAGGCGTGCTGTCCTGAAGAGAGTACTGGAATTGCAGGGAGGCTTCTATGCACGATCAAGACCACTCAAAAGTCTTTCGCTGGGTTTATTATGCTCTTCTCCTGAATTTTGTTTCGTTTGTTTGCAGTTTTTAAGGCGGTGCTGATGCAGTAGGTACATTTCCCTGTCTTGCTAGGGTCGTCGTGTTTGTCTTGGAGAAGCTCCTGGCTGATGCTTCACTACAGGATTTTATTCCGCTGATGAAACAAATCGGGCGCAATAGCCTTCTTTGTTCATCAATGAGAGTGGGGCAAAAGCATAGGAGGTGCAGCCACGATTCCCTCATGTATGGGCAGAGTCTACAGTTTGTGGCATCCCCCCTTCGTGCCCATGCAGGATTAAAATCCACCATTCCTAGAGTAATTAATCTCATGGACAGAATTTTCCTTCGGGCTGATGTAGTGAGAGCATCACTTAGGTAAGCTTGGGCTTTCCCTGCCGAATATGAGCAATTTATTGGGTCTAAGTGTGGGCTTGAACTGAGCGATTTACAGTCCAGGTCAAATGAAATTTCACACACTTGTTTGTTTATGGCTCTTTTCCAGGTGTTCATAGGGATTTCCAGCCTCCGTATGCTCTCTTCCACTATATTCAATGTTTCGATTGCTTTGTCAAGGGCGGTGTGCCAGAGCGTACAAGGATCTTCGAAGATTGAACTCAGTTGATATTGATGCCCACATGCATCAAGCATTTTTGGAGTCGCAAACGGTGCGATTCCTTAAAATCGGCCGTTTGCGATTCCAAAAATGATTTTTCAGATGCATCATTATTTTTTGATGAAAATCGCTAATTTTGCGACTTTCCAGAATGCGATTGCATTTAAGGAATCACAAATTTGCGATTCCTTAAATGCAATGCATCATTCTTAAATCAAATTGCGAATTCAAAGATTGCAAGTGCAAATTACCACAAGGTTGAACCTCGTGGTAATTTGCGAAAAATGTTTAAAATGTTCTAATTTGCATTTTAAACAATGTCATGTTACAGACACACATGTCCTTAGGACATGTGTGTGTGAAACATCCATTTAAAAATACATTTCAGGGGTGCAGGGGGGGGTCCTTTGGACCCCCCCTGCACCCATGGAATGCATCAACATTTGCAAATTCAAAATTGCGAATTCGCAATTTCCATTGATTCCTATGGGCCTTTTGGCCCATAGGAATCAATTGGAACAGCGAATTCGCAATTTTGAATTCGCATAATATTTGCGATGCGGTAAAAATTGCGATTTTTACAGAATCGGAAATATTAAGCACTTTCTATGATGCATCCCGTTTTGCGAATCATTATTTGCGATTCGGTAAAAATCGCAAATTTGGAAACGCAAAACGGGAGTTTGATGCATGTGGCCATTAGTGTGTTAGCTGGGGCCTTTAAGAGCCTGAGATAGGGTTTTATAAAGTCCCCCTGACACATCAGGTCCGACCTCGCCACACCTAGTTCCAGTGTTAGTCTTGCATTCCTTGCTGACCTCGGGATTTGAAGCACTGTTTTGAATGCTTTGGATTGTGCTGAATTTAAGCAAGCGTGCTGTGGCCCGGGGCAGGCCAGATGGCCATAGCTGATTACTGGTAAAAGTTTCACTTTCAAGACTTTCAGTATTGGGCTGGCAGTCAGACTTATCATGTGGTGATTTAGTTGCTTGAGTAGTTGAATGACCTTATTAGCCTTGTTGCTTTGGTGTTTCGAGTGGGCGGTCACCTTAGCCCATTCCATCAGCCAGACCCCTTGGGAAATGTATGATTCCGCTGTCTTGATTTGCAAGTTGCCCATTTGCCATTGTGCTTTCTTTTTCTGGTGGTAAGTCCCAAACATAACGACCTTGGTCTTTCCTTGGTTTACTGACAGGTTGTTGGTGTTGTTGAAGCGATTTAGTGCAAGTAGGGCTCTTTGTAGGCCCCCTTGTGTATGGTCCATTATGGCTGCGTCATCGCCGTATCGAAGCACCGGCAGCCTCATGTTTCCTAGTCTTGGTGCTACTAGGCATAGTTCTTTTAGGGCATCCCCAGATCCGCCGTGTATAGGTTAAAAAGAATGGGTCATCAAAAAACACAATGTGAGAGGGGTCTAAGGGGAGTATTTAAAGACCAACTTGCATCCTATCCCCCAATCTAGCTAACAAAAAACACAACAGGGATGCTAAGGGTCTAAAGAGAAAGCTACAAAGAACCAGTACATTCATAAGTTGTTTGTGTAAGAAGAGCAGGAAGAGTGTGAAATAATACCCATCAGCCCACCCAATGGCGGAGTCTCATCATCTGGGTTTTGTTAAGAACTGATATCTGCGAGGTACCTCCTTGATTGTATGCAGAGGAATACTAGCGACAGATCCACCAGTGATAGAGAGCCAGCAAAAAAGTATAGGTGGGTTGAAGATGGAGTATTGTTGCAGTGCTAAAAAGAAATTTTGTGAAGTGGTGAAAGGGTGTTTGTGTTAAGATTGCCTAGTTTGATGCCAAGAAACGACTTTATTAAGGGGGTCATCATACTGGCAAGATTAAAAGCAGAGTGAAGATAGTGTGTTAAACAAATATCACTATCAGTTGTGAAAATAGAATGGTCAACATGTTTCAGCCATACCAGGCTTTCGCCAGGACCTGTTGGATTTACACTACTGCAACTATAAAAAGTGAAAAAAGAATAATAAATTACCTACCAGAAATAAATTATTTATTTATGTTGTGGTCTCAACATCATGAACAAAGAACTCTCCTATAACAAAAACAAATGTAATACATTATTGTAGTAAACAGAAGCCATGAAATGAGTATAGGGGCTAATAAATGTTATAGGTAGATTTCAAGGATGACCAGAGGTATTTTCATGTAGAGGTTTATTAGTTGCTTCAGTAGATATAAGTTATAAGTCAAGTTAAGTTCATTAGATGTCCAAGAGGGAATCCCACCAGGAGCTAGATGGTAGTTGCTCAGCCTACACTCTTCAACTGTCATTTCTCACATACCAACAAGCACACTCACATTCTAACCACACTGTCATCAGGCATTCCAACATTCCACGCAGACATCACATTCATTCTGGCTGAGCAACTAAGAAGAGGAGAATTAAGTCACTACATATCCTCTTCCCTTTGGAACAACAAACAATAAGAATTGCAACAATGCAGCATAAACAAGAGAATGAATGTGCAAGAAACATTGTGCATAATTCATCTAAAAAGTAAGAGAAATGCAAAGGAAGAATTAGCACAGATTAAAGCTCAGGATGCAAGACAGCACTTCCCCCTTCCTAGGGAAAACAATAGAAAAGGGGCACAACTTAAATATTCAAGCATCTTGTACTAGTGATGAATTAAGGAAAGAAACAGAATCGAGACAGAATAGGAAAAGAGTAAAAGGTGCAGGTCATAAGTGTAGCCGGAGGCTGAGTAAAATAGAAACTAAAAGTACCACACCCAACCATGTCTCTATACATCGCACCATGAAGGTATGGTGTGAATTTCAGAGAGTGGAGGACACAATAGGAAGAGTAAAATATCTAAACACTCAATCTATGCCACACACCTCAAACACAGAAGGGATTGTCATGTAATATATATATATATATATATATATATATATCCACAGATGGATACAAAGCCCAAAGTACAACTAAGGCACAAACCAAAACAACAATAATGCAGCGCCCAAGGCGCAATGCCAACCAAGAAGTGGGTAAACCCCCCACAATGCACCTCAGAAGGACAAGTGCCAAGGCAAAGTGTAGGACAAAGAAAGATGAGGACACCCAGGAAACCCACGAGGTGTAAATTCCACACAACTGTCACTGTCCAACTTGCCATAATAAAATAATATACACCTCGAAACCAAAGGTATACTCCAGAAAAATGCATGCAAACCAATGAATACACAGAGACATGCCATTGCGCAAACAAAACAAAATGTAAAAGAAACACTGCGCAAAACCAAGGCAAAGCATAGGACATAGAGAGAAGAGGACACTCATGAGACCCATGAAGTGTAAATTCCACACCACTGTCACAGTCCAACTTGCCATAATAAAGTAATACACCTCGGAACCAAAGGTGTACTCCATAAAAATGCATGCAAACAAAAAAAAACACAGTGATGTGCCATTGCACAAACAAAATAAAGTGTGTAACAACCACAGCCCAAGCGCAGGCCACACCACAAAATGGGGTCCACCGCCCACAGAATAAACAACAATATGGGTCCACAGCCCATTGTATAAAGTGAAACATGGAGTAAGCCGCCCACAGAATAAACAACAATATGGGTCCACAGCCCATTGTATAAGGTAGAACCTAGGATACACCACCTACAGAGTAAAGCACAGTATGTGTACACCGTTCAAAGTAAAGGAACAAAACTCACACTGATGGATGAATTACCAACATAGCATAAAAATCAGGCACCACGCAAAAATGTAGGGAGGGAACAGTGAATGGGTGTGCGCACCACCCACACTGTGAAAATGAACAAGAGTAAGGAGACCAGTTCCTACATACCACTACCCTAAAAGCATTTGCGTTCCAAAACTTAGCATAAAACACAAGACACAGCACCTGACTACTGCATGAGCAGATTCAAAGAAGCAGTGAAAATTATAACATTAAGCTGGAACATAGTCTGTGGTATATTACTCAAAATATGCCAATTGCCAATTAAGAATACTGAGCAATAACACACACATGACCAATAATGCAGTATAAGAGAATTGCTTAAAATGAAGTTTAAAACAAAACCGGTGAGCAAACTCTCTCACCCAAGATGTTGAATACTTCCCACGCCGATCAATAATCAAGGATGTCAAAGTCTCAACAGCACAAGTTCAGTCGACCGATCCTCAGAGAGTTTCAGCTTGTAGATTGCCAAAAATAGTCTTGTGTCAGATGTGAAAAGTTAGTCGAGAACATTATGGTAAAGTTAAAAAACATGCGTCCAAACGAAAAAGGGGAGCCAGATGGTGTCTCTGTCAATATAACTTTATTGACTGTCCAAGAAAAAAAAAACTTGTGAATGCAGATGGCATACTGCAACTGGAGATTGCTGAACAAACTGAAGCTGGAGATTGCAAGAAACAAGCACACCAAAATCAAAATGGCGGCACGCTTTCTGACGCTAGGCCGGGTGGCTGTCGGCGTGTCAGCGCAGCAGAGCGTCCTTCAGCAGCGAAAGAGATGCAGAACGTTGGAGAAATACCTCGATCACGAAGGATCAATGACGGAGGCAGGTAGCAGGTACGTGCATTACATCTTAAAAGAATGGCTCGTGAACAATTCAAACAGCAACTTGATGAGGGGCCTCGCCATAACTGCCAACGGACAGCAAAGTCAAAGTCTCCACACATATCTGGAAGTCCCGATGTTCACCAGCACAAACGTGTACACTGTTCAGTTCAAAATGCCATGCATAACACAAGCTTGAAGTCCAAATTAAAATAAAGACTCACCAACTCAAGACGCTGAAAACTCTGCGCAAATGACCCAAATTAGTCCAAATTGCCTCGGGTGAAATAAGCGAAGACAAAGAGATAGCTTTCTTTTTGTAACTTAAGTCATACCCACTCAAGGTCTTATTAAAAATGCGCAGCTGGTAGTGTGGAAGTCTTATGCTGACTGAGTTCTTATGCCTCCTGTTAGACCTGACATCATTGGCTTGAGTCTCTCCTCCATTTTTTCTGTTTGCCTCTACTGTTTTACAATGTTTTGCTGGTATATGCTTTGGGCGCCGTGTCACTGCTGATCAGTGCCATAGCGCAAGTGCTCCCGATGTTAAATTGATGTATCTATTGTATCCATGTTTGGCTTATTTGGTTTACTGTCAGTCCCTAGTCTATGCACCAGGAGTGCCGGGGCTTGTAAATACAAATGCCGCTCGTGGGCTTGCAGCACGTGTTGTGCCACCCACAGGAGCGGCCTCGCAAAAGAATGTCTACGGGTCAGTCATTGCGAGACCCACGTGCAGTCTTGTACTGTCACGCAGGCTGCGCAAGTATACCTACTTGCCAGCCCCTCAAACCTTCCCTTGACTTCATGTTAGTCACCCTTATGGTAGGCCCACGGGCAGGGTGCATTGTACGTATAAGGTAGGACACGCCTGACCAAGTTGGCATGTCCTAATAGTGAAGTTCCGCCATCTTCGTGCTTCACTATTGCGAGGTAGCCTGCTCTCCGTTGGATAGAATGGGCCGCCGGGATTGTTAATGCTATGATCCTAGCTGGCTCGGGGAGCATGGTGCAATGTCGAGTTTGTTATCCCTGAACTCGGGGTTTAATTACGCATCCGTTGGTGTGGATGGTTTTTGGACTCTGGGTTCGAAAATAGCACTTTTAGAAAGTGTCTATTTTCTTGTCTAATCATATCTGGTTTCTGCTGGTCTTGCGTGTGTGTGACAGGAGCTGGGTGGCTCCACAGGTCTGGATGAGTCAGTGTGGGATGAGTGGGACATTTACGTTGAGAGTAGGGGGAGAGTAGTTGTTGATAGCCTGCCTTGCCTGATACAATGCTGGCTCCACCTCCTGCTAAGCGACTGATGGCTCTGTGCCTGCCATGGACGATCCTAGCCCCACCTCCTGCCAGGAGGGCGATAGCTCTGCTTCTGCCAGTGTCAATGCTGGCTCCACCTCCTGCTGGGCGTCTGAGGACCTAGCCCTGCTCAATGAATAGGCCAGGTGCTACTGCCTAGCTCCACCTACCACAGACCCAGGATGTTGGGAAATCCCCGGCATAGACAAAGGGATCAAAGACGAAAAGGGGTATAAGAGAAGGACCCCTGAACTAGGAAAGCAGATCACTTCTGACAAGGAACCGTGTAACCAAGGACAACAGGCCTGCTGATCTAAAGGACTGCCTACCCCTTCTGCCGGTGTGCTGTTGTTGGGGGAATCCTGCAGTGCTTCTTTATTTTTGCCAAGGAACCAGGAGAGAGGAACTGTGTGTGTACTCTCACGCTTGCTAAGAAAATCTCCAAGGACTGGAAGAGTGCCAGTCTCCTGCTGAAGTCACAGGGCTAAAGGACTTCATCTGCTAAAGTGCTATTCGCTGGAATCGTGAATCCGGCACCTCTGAAAGAACGGCCCCAGTGTCCCGCTCTCGACGACCGGCCGCCGGGCCCGACCGACGCCAGCAGCAACGCCAGTGAGTGGGAGTACAGCTCTAGCTCCAGAGGACCTCGTGTCTGCAACTCTGCTGATCGCATCACCTGTGGGCACTTCGACGCCGTGAGCGCTGCTCACTCTGTGCAACCGCATCATCATCGACAACGCCTGCCGAGGCCTGATCGACACCGAAGACGCGACGCTGGATTGCTCGACGCCGCTGATCATCGTGTGCTTCATTTTCCTAAAGGTACTGTGTTGTTGGGGGTCCGTGTGACTCCAGGCTTGACGCAGCGCTCCTCGCGGTTGACGCCGAACCTTTGGATTAACTTTGCCTCGACGTCATGTAGCCCCCGTGTGGGTTACCCTGTTGCTAAGAACTGTATTGCCAAGAAGAAGATTGATTGATACTAAAGACTTTTGTGCTGAAGAAGAACCTACTTTTGAACTATCCCTTTTTCCTTCCCAGAGTATTTATTACGATTGTGTACAGTTTTTTCCGTTATCTGGTCTTGTGCTAAGCCTTATATAAAAATACCTATTTTTATAATACTACTGTGTCGTGTCCATTTGTAGTGTATTCACTGTATCACTGTATGTGGTCATAATTGCTTAACACACAGCCTCTGAGATAAGCCTGTTCTGCTCTGCCAAGCTACCAAGGGGGTGAGCAGGGGTTATCGAAGGGTGTGATCCCCTCGCCCTGACTAGAAAAGGTGTGTCCCTATTTGTCAGAAGTGTATACCTCTGCCAGCTAGAGACAGCCGGTTCTAACACCTCCATAAATCAACTTAACGAGCATAACCGATGTAATCTCACAAATAGCTTCATTAGGTGGCTAGTCCATGGATAAGCAACAGTCAATGATATTGCTGGCAATCAATTCTAGAGACTTTGAGGATCAAGTTGAAGCTGGAGAACATCGTAGCACTTAGTAAGGTACATAGGCAGGAACTCAAAAACATGTCAGCGCTGTGGTTTTTCCTTTTTTTTATTAAAACAAAGTACCACAGTTACAAGAAATGTGAAGCACCCAGGGTAGGCTGTCCAGGTGGTGAAGGACACCGGTGGGACTCTTGAGGGCGTTCTTATCCTTACATTGTTTTTTATTTTAAGTTGCCAGTCTTTCATTAGTTACTTGTATAAATTAAGTTCATTTAAATGATGGAGGTTTTCTCACCTTCAGTAGATTTCTGTCCAAAACACACAGGGTTTGTTTCCAAGTGACGCCAAAATGTTATAGGTAGATTTCAAGGATGACCAGAGGTAACCATGAAGTATTTTCATGTAGAGGTTCATTAGTTTCTTCAGTATATATAGTTATAAGTCAAGTTAAGTTCATTAGATGTCCAACAGGGAATCCCACCAGGAGCTAGATGGTAGTTGCTCAGCCTACACTCTTCAACTGTCATTCCTCACATACCAACAAGCACACTCACACTCTAACCACACTGTCATCAGGCATTCCAACATTCCACGCAGACATCACATTCATTCTGGCTGAGCAACTAAGAAGAGGATGCGCTAGGGAGAATTAAGTCACTACAATAAACAACCTTGTTTCAAGCCATTTTCTATTGGAATTACAGATGTTAATCCTTGTTTTCCTCCCATTAAAACCAGACACCAGGTTTGAGAATGTAATGCAATGATTAAGGACAACAGGGGAGCAGGCAATCCAATATTTTGTGCTTTCCTCCAAAGGAGCGGCCGATCTACCTTATCAAAGCCCGTAGAAAAATCTATGAAGGCCATATACACATTTGATCTGCGAGATAGCGTATATTTCCACTCTATTAATTTCAACATGGTGATATTATCCAATGTCGAAAGATTTTTTCTAAAACCTACTTGTTCTATAGGGAGGACCTTATTCTCCGTGACCCATTCCATGATATGATCGAGAATACTTCGTGCAAATATGTTTTCCACTGCATCTAGTAAAGCTATTTGTCTATAGTTGCCTGGATAAGATCTAAGCCCTTTTTATGTAACAGGATTAAAATACTACCAGACCACGATGGCAAAATTTTAACCTGAGAATAGCAAAAGTTGAACAGAGGGACTAGAAACGTAGCCCACAGAAGTGGTTCCTTTTTGATTACCGTAATTGGTATTTCGCCCAGACCCATTGCTCCTGAGGATCTCATTTTTTTAATAAATCCAACTATGTCACTCACTGAGTGTACATAGTTGAGTAAGTGTGTTTCTAAATGGTCAATAGCAGCAGGGAAAAAACGAGGGGACTTAATATTTGCTGCGTATAGTCTTACCAAGTGGATTTTCCAATCCACTTCTTTAACAGGAATGGGAAGAGATTTTACTCTTGTACCGCAGCAGTCTACAATTACTTCCCAGAATTTTTTAGAGTTGTTTTTGGAGGCTGCCTCCTTTAACTTTACCCATGCACCATCTTCCTTTAATTGCTTCAGAGAGCGTTTTTTCCTCTTCAATAAACTGATTAAATGACTACGTTTATTAGAAAAGTTCAGGAACTGAGCCCTCACCAATGTATTAATTTCCCTATTTAAGATGAGCATTGGATTAAAATAATATTTCTGTTTAGTTGGGGGTTGTGATGATTTACATAATGCTGCCACAGAACCAATATAACGGGAAAAAACTTTCAAAAGATCAGTTTGAAGTGAATAATATTTGTGCGAAGCTAGAAGGTGTTGATCTTTTATCAGCGCTGTTAATTTTGCTTTTACTATGACTGTCACTTGAGTGTTCCAGTGAATTCTACCATTATTTACATTAAGCCCTACATTACTGCCTTTAAAATTCCAGGGATCTACCCTAGCACAAGTATAATTAAATTTAAATCATATCAACATATGGTCTATAAAATCAGATCCCAAAACGTCCATACTTATGAGATTACCAAAAAACTGGGAGGAAACAACTAGATAATCTATAATAGAATTCCCTGATGGGGCCTTGTGAGTATAGTTTGCAGGAATATCATTTTCTAACCTTCCATTAGCTATTATAGATCTAAGCTTCTAAGGCCGTCAAGTAATAAGGTACCTCTTTTGTCTGTCCGCCTTTTATTCGGAAATAGGGGAATGGGGATTTTTAGGGCTTCATTTCTTATGTGTTAGAAAATACCGTTATGCTGTGTGAGGAGACTTTAGCATTCATATCACCTACTAGCATTAGAGACCTACAGTTTCCCCTTTCCATAATGGAGGAGATAAAAACAAATAGATCTTTTAGTAGGTGAGCATGGGAAGCATCTGGGGAAAGATATACATTTACAATTAACAGAGTATTTAGCTGATCCTGAGAATCCTTAAGATGTAACTTAATTGCCTGAATCAAGTTGGACTCATGAAAAAATTCTTTATAAGACCAACTAAAATTTGTGCTAAGCAAAATAGCGATTCCTCCTTTAGCATGTCCTCTATTCACGTTGAGCGCAGGCCGGCTCAGCACCATATAATATTCCATGGAACAATCCATTGTGATCCATGTCTCTTGTAGGCAAATTATATCCGCGCTCTGATCCTTCAACAATGACAATTTATCTTTATTGGTGTTTAGGCCGGCTGCGTTCCAGGATATTACTGAAATATTTGTTTTTATTTAGCGCGCCTGCCACCCAACTCCATTTCCTATCTTCCTCACTTATAGGAAGATCGCACCTAGTCTTTTCCTCTGCGAGTAGCGAGACCCTCCTGCCATTTAATCCTAAGGTAACCTGCAAAATACTTTCTCTCTTCGTATGGGAGAGGCCCTTGTTAGTGACTTCAGAATATGAATTAAACTGCATATTTTGACACACTTTTTTGAAGCTAACTCTACTTCAGGGATAAGAACATTAATGCCACAACAACGTAATTTTTCACTGTGCAACAATATCAAATTGGAAATAGCTTTAGATGTAAATGTTACTCTAGCTCCCCTAGGATTATTGTACTTTTGAACCTGAACCAAAGCAAGGTCATTGCTTAGGATCATTTGAAGGCCGGGAATTTCTGAAAAACATCCTAACAAAAAAGATCTATTCATAAATGGTTCATGCTAAAAAAAAAAAAAATCCAGGGAGTAAGGTACCGTAGGTGAAAGGTGGCTCTGACAATGTACGTCAGAGTTATTCTCAGTAGCATTGTAAATGACTGTGGTACCTACAGAGGAAGTGAATAAAGAGGCATTCAGGTTCAGGATACTCTGAGTTGTAGGTGGCACACTTATAACAGATACAGATGGCTCGTGAGGGAGGTGAGTTCGGGTACTTAGGTTCATAAGAGCAGAGCTAGATCCCAACACGTTGGATTCAAATAGTCGATCTTCCTTCTTCAAGATATTTTGATCCTGGGTTATTGATAAATTAATAATTACATTAGGGTCGAACCGCAGTCTTTTTGCCCTTTTTTTACGAATTGTTTGTCTTTTTTCCCTTTTTTCTTTCTTCTTCTTACTGATGGTATTAGATTTGTTCTTAGTATCTTTTTCTTTGAGAGAGGGGCCACAAGCATTTATACCCTCCTCCGAAGAACACATAGGGGAATTTATGCCTCTTTTTAGAAAAATAGGAAACACTCTATGGGGTAAGCTTAGATTACCTTCTTTCTCTGTGCGACAGATGTAGATAGTCCCTCTGACACTAACCTTTCCGGATCAAAAAGTTCTTGAAGAATGGAGGAGTGTAGATTATCAAATATATCTTCGCGTTCAATCAAATTCAGTTTGCTTTTCCTCCCAATTAAAGGCTTACAAGCCTGCACACCAACGTCCCGCCCTTTAGCAAGTTGAGGCGAAGAAATATAGAGAGGATGTGACTGATTAAAATTATCCTCTATAGTTAAAGGGGGAGAAGTCCTTTTCAGAATATTTGGCAAACAAGAGGGACGCGGGTCAGATTTACCCTGCATCCGACTTTGCTCAGAGACTAATGACTTGGTCAGGGTCAACAGAGATTCTAAAATGGAGTCAGAGTTATTGACTGATTTCTCCATTAATGCTAAAATAGAAGATAATACTCTTTCCAAACAGAGTAATGAATCTGACATCAACATTTCTGACTCTGGATTATGAGTTAAGGGGTGGAGATGCAGAGATAGGTCAGGTGTAATCGAGCCTCGTGAGCCTAAAATGCTTGTTCGACTGGGTGTACTACTGAACAGTTGCATTTTTACCGGATGACCCTGAGAAGGAGCACAGATATTGAAAGACAGGGAATTAGCTGGGTTAAGGTATCTGGACGACTCTAGATTAAGGGCACAAAGCAGTTTTGAGGGCTGATTCATGCTAGTATTAAGATCAGGAAGATCAGGGAGCCTAAAGTCTTCCACTATAGGAGCTCTAAAATTTGGGGCAACTTGAGGTACCCCTTCAAAAAGAGAGACTTCATTTGGCGGGGAATAGGTAGTTAAAACTACCAGAATAGAATCAGTTTCCATATCTTGGTTGCCTCTAGACCGTGACCCACCAGTTTTGGGAAAAGGATTAGTGGATACTCCTGTGGTTAGGTTTCCAGGAGCTGCTTTAGTCTCACCAAGTATTTCCGGAGAAAACTCCCCCATCCCTGTTGAAATTAAACTTATATCCTTTTTAGAGAAAAAGGAAGTAATAGAATTAAAACTTTTTAAAATATTTATTTGCAATGAACTGTTTCTTAAAGGATTAGCTTTCATTTTTTTACACGGTCTTGTATATAGCACTCTACCCGAGCGCAGTTTCTTTGCAGAAACACCAGAAATAGATAGCTCCTATTTGCGAGTGAGCCGATGCACTGCTCATGCAACACCGGACATCCACTAAGAACACTACAAAGATAATAAAACTGGCAACCCAATAATAATCCGGTAGTCCTGAGAGACCTGAACAGATACAGAAGTGGTCAAACTGGTCAGATGAGGCGCCCAGGAGACCCCAAGGCTGATTCTTCTCTGTGTCACCAGGGTCACATCCAAAAACAGCTCCCTACCTGACCCTTACGACACCTCCTAGGCTCCGGTGCTCCAACCAGAATTTCTTAACCACTGCCGCAGCTCACGAGGAGGGACAGGGAGGCATAGGGAGACACCGGGAGGTGCAGGGATGCACAGAGAGTCACAGGAATGCTACTCAAGGCTCTCCGTTGTGCTTAACGATAATCCTGCAATGAGGCAAGGCACCTTGAAGCACTTTGTAGGCGCACAGGAAATACAGGAAATACTTGCGGTTCCTGCAACAGTCCACAGCTTGCAAGAGATTTGCTCGTCCCACTCCCGTCGCACAGGGGGACAGTCCACGGTCTTTCTTTCACCTAATACAACATGTAGTAGTTTGTAAAATGTAGATGGTAATTATCAACAGGACCACAGCAAAAGTAGCAGTAATAAAAATAGCAACAATGGCTCTGTGTGGATGCTCAGCCTTACAACAACATGTCTTCTTCACAAAACTCGAGGTCTCAACTGACCAGAATCTCGTGAGGTGATGAGGGGCATGAGTGATGAGGGACACTCGCGGCTCACCAACGGACCCCAACAGGACCAAGATCATATAGAGTGTGGCAACAAGGGGCTCTATAAGTGATCAACTTTTGCAATAGCTTGGCAACAACTTGGCCCGCAAAATAGAGTTGCCCGGCCGCCACTTCCCCCCACTTACCCCCGCTGGAGGACCGTCCGCCACTCCCACTACCACTGCTGGAGGACTGCCCAAGGCTTTACCGCTGCAATCCGCCGCACCCGACCACCACTCGCGGTACCTGCATAGGCGGGCTCCTGGGCTCACGTGGCCTCCCGGTATTCTGCCTGTCCAGAGAAGAAAGTATGAAGGCACACGCAGCTCTCGTGGTTCGCGGCTCCCACCACCGCTGCCTCTGCAGACCGCCTCCACACGCGCCCGCTCCAACTCGCTCCGACTCGTGTCTACACCAACCGCGACGTTGGAGCCCGAATCCAGTAGGTGGTGCTCAAACTCAGCTCTCTGTCAAACGTGATTGCTAGGATTTCCTCGCAATTCTCATTCCGAGGTCACAGGTCCGATTAGTCACTATGTTTTTTGTCCGCTCTTGACTCTCTGATGGTTTGGTGGTATAGAGCTGATGGAACTGTCTTCAGAGAGACCGCCCTCAATGGCCTATGGTTGCTTTCCGTCCTATCTTCAACTGCAAAGTCGTCCTATCTAGCCACCAGCTCTTCACTGACCATGATGTAGTCAGTTCTTGAGATGTCTCTGAAGGTGGGGGGAGAATCCCATGTGTTTGAGTGGGATTTTTTCAGTGTGTGTGTTGAGATCAGCTTTTTTTCTTTTTATTTCGTTTTATTAACAAAAGACATTATCAAATTACATCAGTGCATATGGTAGAGGAGGGTCATTCACTAAGTACAGTACCAGTACCAACATATCAGCGATAGGGGGGGGGGGGGAGAGCACGAGGTGCAATTAAAAGGCAGTTTTACACGTAGGGATCAGGGGGAAAGAGTAGAATCTAGCTCAATAATTACAGGTGGTTTACAAATGTTTCCTCTATATTGGTTCCAAGGTCCCCAAATACTGTTCCATTTTCAAGGGCGGCCTCGAGCCAGATAGACAGTTTTTTCACTGAGCATACACCAGTCCATACTTTCTTTCCAGTTGTCAATAGTAGGAGGCCTCGCAGACCCCCATAGCTGAGCAATATTACGCTTTGCAATCTTATTCCCAAGAGTAACCGATTGAGTTTGCGCAACGTTGAGGTCTGTGGGCTCCCAAACATTCAATAAATATCTCCTAGCTTCTGGTAAGAGCCACACATTTGTTACCTCATGCATTGCATCATGTACCCCGCTCCAGTATGCCACCATATCCCGACATTCCCACAGTATATGGGAGAACGTTCCCACCCTGCCGCATCCGCGCTTACACGAGTCATCTTGCGAGAACCCCATTGCAACCATACGGGGAACTGTGACATAGATCCTATGCAAAATTTTCAATTGGACAAGTCTGGCGGGAATAGCGACTTCCTTCGGGGAAGATATCGCAGACTGCCAGTCTTCATCGTATAGTTCAATACCCTCCGGCATCCACTTATTCCGTAAATCTGTCAAGGGGTCAATTCTATGATTTATAATTTTTTTATAAATGAGTGAGATGGTCCTATCTGGTAAGTACCAATCTAATATTCGATCTTCTAATGGGGATGACTCAGGTATAACCTCCCCCTCAGGGGATATTGACTTCAGTGCATGGCGCACCTGCGCATAGCGGAAATATTCAGTACCATTCAAAGCATACTCGGCTTGTAGCTCCACAAATGACTTCATTTTACCCTTCGCCCAAACATCGCTCACAGTCGAGATCCCTATCAAGTCCCATTTGTCAAACCCTTTCGTGTTCCACAACCGACCTAGCATTTCCGAACCAAATAACGGAGTAGCCAACGTCAAACGATTCCTCCATCCCCAAGAGCAGGTAACATCATGCCATATACGTACTGCTACTCTAGTTGGGCCCGTTAATCTTTTCTCCACAGATCTAGTATAAAGCACTCTGTTGTAATCATCACCAGGGAGTAGCCATTTATCCATTGCGTAGCCTGGATCCGTAGTGGACCCATAAGTGCCATGATTTATAGCTCCCAATTGCGACACCCAATAGTATGTTTTGATGTCAGGGAGAGCAATTCCCCCATCGTACCATGGGAGAGTCAACTTAGCCAGCGCTATACGTGATCGACTGTCCCAAAGCAGACTATGTTGCAATCCCTCCACCTCCCGAAAGTAGCTAGCCGGTACCACATCCATAGTATTTTGAAGGGCATAAAGGAACCATGGCAAAGACATCATTTTAAATAGGGCTGCACGTCCTAATAGCGAAAGTGGGAGTTTCTTCCAGCTCGTAACATCACTTTTCAAGCGAGTCAGTGGAGGAATAAGGTTCTTAGCATGTCGAACCTTGGGATCAAGAGTAATATAGATTCCAAGATATTTAAATCTGTCTCTAGCTCTCTGTATAGGACAATTATGCGGCAGGTCGAGAACTTCGCCGTATAACAAGTAGAGATAGGATTTAGTCCAATTTATTATCAATCCAGAGTTTCTACCATAGGAGGCTAAAACATCACAGACAACGTTAAGGGATTTCCTAGGGGAAGTCAAATGAAGTAGTATGTCGTCGGCATATAAAGTAATTCGATCCTCAAATTGCGGGGACCAACGGATACCCTTTATCGAGGAATCCCAGCGGATCCAAGCCGCCAGGGGCTCTAATGCCAACAAGAACAGAAGGGGAGATAGCGGACATCCCTGTCTAGTGCCCCGCCCAAGACAAAATGGCGCAGAGACCCGATTGTTTACGACAACATGGGCAAGAGGATCTGTATGCAGGAGTTTCACCCAGCCAACAAACTCAGGACCAAAGCCAAACTTCACCAAAACAGCCCACAAATATGGCCACTCCACCGTGTCAAAAGCCATTGTAGCGTCAAGTGACGCTAGTACTGCTGGCTCTCGTAAGATGTGTGCCCTAGCAAGAACTCCGTGCAATCTATGCAGATTTAATGCCGTATTTCTATGAGGAATAAAGCCAGACTGATCGGGATGTACCAGTTCACTAATAACCTTGATCAACCTATTGGACAACACTTTAGCCAATATCTTAGGCTCTGCATTTAGTAACGAAATCGGCCTGTATTACGCACAACAAGATCTAGGCTTCCCGTCCTTGGGCATAACCACTATCGAGACCACTCTCTGGTCTAGGGGCAGGACCCCGCGTTCTCGAGCTTCCAAAAACATATCTTTCAGAAACGGGGCAATCCTGTCTGGTCGCAGCCTATATAACTCGATCGGAAGACCATTGGGACCCAGAGTTCAAAGAGCGGACCGCCAAAGCTATCTCATCCACTGTAAGCTTGCTATCCATAAAATCACGATCCTCTTCAGCCAGACAGGGAAGTTGAATATCCCTAAGCAACTGGCTCAAATCTGCTTCTGACCTATCTGAGACGGAAATATACACATCACGGAAATAATCCGCAAAGCCATCCACTATCCCTTTTGGATCAACTATACGATCACCCCCTGCATTTTTAATCTCAGGAACCACCCGATCTGCGCCGTCTCCCTTATCTAGCCAAGCAATCAGCTTACCCGCTTTATCACCTACATCATATAGACGTCCCTGTTGTTCTCGGCTTAGGGTCTTAGCACTATCAGTAACCAACGCTCTGTACTCTAGCTGTTTAAGTTGCAGAGCATGTAGTGTAGCGCGAGTGACCTCCTGTTCCAGTTCCAATTCGATATTTGCTATGTCTGATTCAATCCCCACTACTTCTTCCTCCTTCTGCTTTTTAACTCCCGAAATCAGGGACAAGGCTTGTCCTCGGATCACTGTTTTAAAGGCCTCCCACAACGAGACCGACGAAGAGACAGAAGCCACATTTTCTTGGAAGTAGTGTTCCATCGCCTTCAAGAACTCCCTGTGGACCTTCGGATTACGTAATTACCAGGGATTTATAGGGGTGATCCTCCCACTAGTGCCCGTGGTCATTTTAAATCTGATCCAAAGCGGCGAGTGATCTGAAATTCCTCTAGCAAGATGTCTCACCTCAGCAACATACGATGCCTGAGCAGCCGGTATCAAACCATAGTCAATACGTGAGAGACTACCATGAGCGCCGGAGTGAAAAGTAAACTGTCGCTGATTTGGGTGGAACAATCTCCAGCTATCAATCAAGCCGAAAGCCTCTAGAAAATCAGGGAGCCATCTGTGTGTCCGTCCCGTATCACAGGGTGGGGATCTATCCATGATGCCAGAGACAAAAGCATTAAAGTCCCCACCCAAAATTAGTAAGCCTCTAGGGAGATCTAAAACAAGTTTCCCCAGCTCAGCATAGGTAATGTTTTGTAAACCCGGGGGGACATAAATAGAAACGAGGGAGAGAGTGTATCCCTACCAACTTCCTGATACTGCTACATATCGACCCCGATCATCTGTTATAACGGAGTCAACCACAAACGGAAATGATTTCCTGAGAAGGATCCCAACACCCCTAGATCCCGAGGTAAATCTGGCATGCGCCACCAAACGGTAGCCTTTTCTATGCATAGCATCACAAGTATTCCCCACCAAATGAGTTTCCTGAAGTAGAACTACATCCGGCGAGTGTCTCTTAAGGAACTGTAGAACAACACTGCGCTTGATTTTATCCCCCAGTCCATTGACGTTCCAACTCAATGCTCTCAGCCCTCTACCCCCCATCATAAAGCTCGAAAGAGACCCAAACCCCCTCCAGTTCCAGCACCATCATGCAACAATTCTGGTTTAAAATGCCTTGGAAGAACACAAAAAACACAAATACTGAACCAAAAAACAACATTGCCCCCATCCCCTAAACAAACTAACAGTTACTCCACCCCCCACCCTGCACCTCTGTTCATGACTTTCCAGCCACCCCAACTCGCATTGTGCCTTTCGCCCCAACATCTAAACTACACTACACAAAAGCTAAATATGAGGAGGAATATGACCCACGGACAGCCCGGTAAGCCCCCCAATTACTGTGGCAAAGCATAGTATTGTAAAAAGTAGAACCATAGTCCGTTCCCCAAATTTCGGAGTACTAATGACAAAAGTACTTATTCTTGATCCTGTGCGCCCTCTTCTTCATCTCCACTCTGTCTGTGAGGATCTTCATGAGTAACTAGCGTGTCCAGCCAGTCTGCCGCAACTTTGGGCTTATCAAAAAAATAGACCTTCTCGCCATGTTCGACTCTCAGCTTGGCAGGGTACATCATCGCGTATTTGAGTCCCTTTTCACGAAGCTTTCGTTTGACCCCCATGAAACTCATTCTCTGCTTTTGGACTGCTTGTGTGAAGTCCGGAAAGAAACTAATGGATGAGTTTTCATATTGCAAAGGGCCTTTCGATCTAGAGACCTGGAGGATCGCATCTCTGTCCCTAAAATTGAAGATTCTAGCTATCAAGGGTCGAGGCCGTACACCAACACGAGGCCTACCGCCGGGAATCCTATGTGCTCTTTCAACTGTAAAAAAGTTCCCAAGACCCTTGGGTAGGAGATGCTTTAGTACCAAATCTTCAACAAAAAGGTCTGCGGACTGCCCTTCTGCTTTTTCTGGTAACCCAATAATACGCACGTTGTTCCTCCGAGCTCGCCCTTCAAACTCCTCCAGTCTACGGAGCGCCAGGTCATTTGAAGCCGACAGGTTCCAGACTTCTGTTTGCAAGTCTGTGACATCCGTTGTAAGACTGGCAGTTTTTATGTCCAAAGACTTCACCCTTTCACTAGTTTTCGTAAGGTCAGTCCGAATCAAATTCACTTCAATGGAAACAGTGTCCAATTTATGCGCAAGAGTCTCCATCTTTGATCCGAGAGTGGACTTGATCCCATCAATGGCGGCCATAATATCCTGCAGTGTCAGCTCCGGTTCCAGGACAGAAGTGTCCTTAAGTCCCTCCTGAGATTTACCCTGTCCACTCGGCGACCCCTTCGATTGGGCATACCGGTCCATATTGTTAGGTTGGGTATACCTTCCTCCTCTGACGGTTTTCGATTGTCGTTTCTCTCCCTCCGGTTTGGTTTCCATTGTAAGACAACTCAGTGCTCACCGTCTAGCTCAAGGGGAATAGTGACCAAAACTCTCAATCTCCAGAGCTGCAATGCATCCTTGCTATGTCAGGGCGCTGTACAGTTGTCACCAGGAAGGGTTTGGAGCAATTGGAAGCGGACTCAGAAGCGTCTCAGGAGAAATCGAAAGTGAAACTCAGACGTGACATGGAGCCGGGCCAGTCATTTCCAGTGCCAGTGGCCGATGTTGTTGCATTACCCTTGGGTACAGTGCCAACGAAATCACCGATCTTCCGAGGGGAGCAGGCCTCAAACTTCGTGGTCTTGTAACTCCAGTTTCCGGGAAATGTTTGAGACGCGGTTTGCAGCTTCCGAGTCTTCTTCGGTTCCTCTGCAGAATACAATCCACAGTAGTCAGAATAAAGGACAGGATATACTCAAAGGGCTATGGGGCTCTCGGAAGCCCCAAGCTCACGCGGCCATATTGGATGCGCGCGAAGCTCCTCCTCCGAGATCAGCTTTTGATTGGTAATGAAGTTAGACATGGGTGCTGCCCTGCTGGAACTCAGGGGCGGGGATTTGATTGTATCCAGATCCTTCCAGTTGAAATCCCCCGCTAGAATTAACTGGTGAGATTTGTATTTGCACAAGAGGTCTTTTAGTTTCCCCAGAAGTCCCTCCAGCTTCTCTTTCACGGTGAGCTGCACCGGATTGATATAGCAGTTAATTATTAAAAGAGGCGTTTGATGTGACTTAAGTTTCATGCCTCTGATATGTATGGCTTGCAGTCCGGATGAGTTTAAGTTGATAGCTGGTTGGCCAAATAGATTCTTTTTTATAGCTGGGATAAAGTATTCATTGAATCCTGCCAATGGGGTGCTGGACAAGGCCCAAGTCTGTTGGAGGCAGAGGATATCGCCAGTCTCCAGAAACTGCTTCAGATTTTCATTGCCACTGATTTTACTTGTCCCTGCTATACTCCAGGAGATTATGGTTAGTTGCTGTTTGTGGGGTGCTCTTTGCCTTATTGCTCCCCTAGCTAACTGGAATTCTCTATGGTTAGGGATACTGGTGCCCCCTCATTTGTGATTCCTGGTGGCGTTGAGGAAGAGAGGCCTTCAAAAATTACCCAATGATTATTTTGGCATGAGATCCTGATGTCCATTGGGACCCTGGAGGCTGTCCGAGTTTTGCCCGGAGTGACCAAACAATTTTTTCCATGCAGGATTGACCAAGAGGTCTTTCCCCTGTTGTCTGGTGCCAGGAAATGAGGGTATTTTGAATGCGGCACCGTCTGAACATTGATGCCCCACTCGGCAAGTTGTCTGGATTCGTTCGCGATGGCTTGTTGAATTTGTGTGGTTTAAACCCACCACTGTGGAGTCACCATGTGAGTCCCCCTTCGTGCTCAGAAATTTCACACATACTATATCACCTGTTTGTATTTGTCCTAGGGTGGGCAGGTGTTTGAAGAGGCGGAGTATATTGCTCCTGTTCAAGATGTCGTGCTGACCTGTGCTGTGATACCTTGGGGTGAGAATTACCTCTTGAACCACTATTGATGAGTCCGGGGTTGGGGCTGCTTTGCCCCTGTGTGGGGAAGGCTCCACTGGCATTAGTCTTGAGTTTTGGTTTCCTTGTTTTATCATTCAGTGTCCTGCTTGGGACCGCTTATTGTGGCCGGATCGCCCCCTGTGCCATACTCTTGCCCAAATTCTACTTGAGATGGGGACAGAGCCGGCAGTTGTGGTGCAGTTATGGCAGTCGCTGTTTGGGTACTTGCCTCCCTTGGTGCCAAGCCCAATCTGACTGTTGAGACATGACCAATGGGCTGGTCTGGCCTTGCTGAAGGTTTTTGGTCCATCTTGATTGGGGTCCTCGAGGAACTTGATCATGTTTGCTCTTCTGCCTGGGACTGGACAGCCTGGGAAAAGTTTTTGCCCCAGTGTTTGGCAATAAACCTTGGGTAGGGCTGGGGTGGGTTGGTGTTCCCTTGTTGGGGGGGGAGGGGATGCTCAGCGTCAACTGTTGTTGCCTCCCTCTTGTCTTTGTTTTTTACTGTTGTTTCCCCAACTTTTTGTTTTTGCTCACCTAAATAGAGTAGAGTCTTGTGCTTCCTTTATGATGAGTGTGTGCTCCTGTGGGTCTGAAGCCAGGGCGTCACGCCCCCACAGTGCCCCAGGATTACGCTAGGTGTGCCCTTTGCCCTTTTAGAGCTTCCCTGGTCATCTGGAGTCTTTAGATCCAGACCCGCTTGAGTTCCTACTTGTTCCCTTGGCTCCTGGTGGTTGCAGCTTGTCAACGCCATGTCATCTGTGGCGGTTGTATTTGATGTCTCCTGGCATCTTTTAGCTATTTCCACTATGTCTGTTAGGATCTCAGGGAGGGAAGCCCATTTCTCCATGAGGGTTGAACAGCAACAGGTGCAGTCCCCTGGGTTGGAGGTCAAGTACTGATAGGGCCTGTTGTCTAATTCATCCACCCTGGAGCTTATGTTGACTAGACGGGCTGCGGTGGCTCGTAAGAGGTCTTTTTGCACTTCTATTTTGGATGGCTGCCACAGAAGAGCTTTGTTGATGATACAGTTGAACTCTGTCGGGGGAGATTTCTCCAAGTCTGCGTCTGTGCTAACGTTGTGAGGTTTATGATAATCTTTTGACTTGATGCCTCATGGGGGTGTTCTTGGAAGCAAAAGATTTGTGGTTAGTTCGAGGGTTCTTTTGATTTTCTGGCCCAGATTGTGGAGGAATGAAGCTGTTAGGTCCCCTCCCTCAGGGGAATCTAGTCCCTCAGTAACTGAGTGAGACCATGGGCTTGTGCAGTTTACATCAGACTCTGTGTTCTAGGAGTCTAGCCCGTGGTTTTTAGCTTGATGAATTTGCGCTTTTGTCACTCTTGTTGGTGCATCCTTGGTTGAACTGATTCGTGTGGCTTGGAGAGTGTGGCGCCTCACCCCATGTCTGAGGTTTGAAAAGGAGTTAGACACGTGATCGGACCTTTAAGCTGTGTTGGGTCGAGTTGCCCACTGGCTACACCCTCCTTTTCCTTCTGTCCCTTGGGTTCCTTACCCGGGAGTAGACCCTCCCCGCATATTTGGGTATGCTCCACGGTTGATCTGCCCAGCCCGTTGGGATTGTTGTCTTGGGCCGGCCTTGAGCCATGAGATAGAGCGCCGAGGATTGTCCCATGGTCAGTGTTGGGGAGTCCGTTTTCCTAAGGAAGTACCTTATTGAACCCTTTTTTGCAGAGCATTGCAGTGTTTTCTTTCTGTTATCTGTTAGAGATTTACTCCTTGTAATCCTTGAGATCCTCTTTTTTGGGGAGTGAGTTTTGAGAGTTTCCTCTGGTATCGCGTGCACTCGCCCTTTTATTTTGGGGGACATTGTTAGGTGGAGCACTAAAGGAGCTCCTCCTACTAGTTGCTCCAAGTGGATAGGTAAGTCATTCGCTTGCAGCTCTTTGCCAACCTAAGCACCTTTGGGCACTATGGGGCGGGTGGGTGCTCCTTTTGCTTGTGCTGAAGAATTATGAAAGTGCTGTACCATGTGTGGGGGGAGAGTCTTTGAAGGCCCTTGACATGTCTATGATTCTCCACTGTGGTCCCCCAAGTGATGTTGTCTGCTCCTATGTGGTATTTGCGAGGGCTAAGCAGCGTTGCAAGTGGGCGAGGCAGATAGGGAGCAGGTGCAGCGGAGCAATGGAGCTGGGGTTTATGGTGGGAGGCTGTACTTGCAGGTTTAATTGAGGTTAAGTCTAGTTGCACCGTGGCCCTACCCAGGGAGGCCCCCTCAGCAAAGCCTTATGTTGCCCTCACTGGTTTATATTGCCCTCGCTCACCTGTCCCTTTATGCTCTGAATATGCTCCGAATACTGGAGAAGTAGAAAATCTTGGCAGGACCGCTATCCAGGTAACCGCTGCACCTCTGCTGCGCTCAATTTGCTGCTTCAGGCAATGGTGCAAGCCCCTCTTAGCCGGGGCTCTGTGCTGGGCCTGGGCTGGTCGTCCCACTTCCTAGTGTGCCTTAGAGTCCCTTGGCTACACCTGGCCTTGGGAAGCATGCAGGGGCTGCGGAAGAGATGCAAGATGCAGCGGTCGGCAGACTGGGAGTCTGTGCACGGCATCCTCCTCGGGTTGTAAAGTTTGCAAGATCCATGGTGCCTTAGGGTGTGTAGGATGCCTTGGGCGCCTTGGGTGCAGGAGGCATAGAGACATAGAGGTTCGGCCGGCCACGGGCCGGAAAATCGGCATGAAAATCAGCGTGTCAGCAAACAGCCTCCTCACGCTGGGTCTGGCGTTTGGCACTTGCGGTTTGACGGACTGATGTGAAAACCCGGACTGGAATCAGAGCACCACACTAGAATCAGAGCACCTCAATACGCCGGAGGATGTGATCAAGCCCCTCTCCCATCGGATAGCATCAGGACGAAATGCAAAAGACACTAATGCAGGAAACTTTTTTTTTTTTTTTAAATGCTTGTCTACCCTAATATTTTTATTTTTTCACTCATATCAGGTAATTTACCCTTGATATTACAAGGAGCGGTAGGTCCTTGCCTTTACATTGTGACATAAACTAGTATAGGGATCCTATGATAAGCCCTGATGAAAGCCCGAGACCTAGTTAAGCTAACTAGGGGAAGAAAGAGTTTGGCACTACAGAGCTATGTAAGGGACATGGTACCCAAAAACGTCCTTTCAGTATACTTCTTTACTATTTTTACATATATCTTGTGTGCCTCCTAATAAAATACTCTTTGTGTATTTACCCTAAGGTACTTTTAGCACCCACTTGAAGTTGAGACTGCCCTGGCAGTACCATCTTACCAGGGTCCGAAAAGGTGGCCTCTGATGAAGCATGTCACATTATGTGAGTAAGCCAACCTCATTCAATTCATGGAATTGCCAAGATCAGGAGTTGAAAAGTAGGAAATGTAGAGAGAAGCATGGAAAGGCACAAAGAAGCACAGGAGTGCCTAACCAACAGCCCACTGTGTCAATGCGTGATGTGGTGAACTTCGAGTGGCAGACACTGAGTCTATTTCATTCAGCCTCTTTTAATTCTTGGTGATTAGGACCATTTGTTACCAGCCATGTTACTTGTTGAAAAACATGCTTCTGGTCTTGTCAACATTTTAGTGGACAAATTATAGTGTAAATATGGTAATACCTGCAAGACCAGGTTGACTGGTCAGTGTACGGAGTCTATTACTGAGCGATCTCATAATGCTAACTTAGCAGTTGGTTGTGGCCTAGGTAAGTGATATGCAGTTTGTTTAGTGCAATTTCAGAGAGAGCATGGACAATTATTATGTAATCCTGTTACATAAGTGTTGAACATAAATAGGATGATGTCGCAGTAGGCGAATGACTGTTGCATTTGAGAAGACATATGTAATTATTAGGAGACTAGTGTTTGCAGCTCACTCTAATTTGACTAAAAGACATTATCCTAAATATGTCTCATACAATTTCAGCAAACGTTGGTCTTTTACTATGTGTTAATACATTAGTTTCTGCATTGCTTCCAGTGATTTTATCTACATGGTACACCCTTAGGAATACTATTCCAAAATAGCAACTCCCATACCTGTGATCAGGCAACTCAAAATAGGCCTTGTTCCTGCAAATATAATAAATTCCAGGAAATACAGTTTCAGTTCCATTTTGAAACCCCAACCCCCGATTACTTTGAAATTATGTTCAATATATTATTATAATATTCTGTTTTCTACCTATGGAGACAGTGTTTCCCTTTCTTTTCAAAATCCAACAACATAGCAGCTTGAGTCTTGCCATTAGAGGTAAATTCTTTATTTTCATCCCATTTAGGAATTTTTCGTTTCTGATCAGAGGCTTTTCTATGGAAATCCTGTCTCCTTTTCTCTTTTAAATCTAAAAACATATTTTCTTTCTCATGTAATGTGCATGTTAGATTATCTTAGTGAGCCATAGCTATATCGATTGATCCTACTGTTAGAAAATAATCACCCATGAAGTGTGTAGAATCTCTAGTACTAGAAATACGATTTAAATTTCTACGTAAAGGGACTTCAGAAAAGGTTACATTAAAGTTAGAATAATAATATTGCAATTTTCCAGTTCGATAAAACAGACTAGCTAAAATGCTACATGAAATACCATAGGTAAGGGGTAAGTGATGGTATGTGACCCCCTTCAGCTCCTGATGTGGGCAACTTCATGCACACATAACAATCACTGATTTACATAGCTTCTATATAATGTACTAACAAATTAGCAAATACATTCAAATTAGTTCTATTTCTAGCTCTTTTATAATGTAAATCTACCTCAACTGGTGCTTCTAAATCTATTCCAGGTTGCTTGAGACTAACTGCTTTCTCATGTATATGTGTGTTTAACTTCTCAGATGCATCTACTTGTTCAGGTAAATTAGTGTTATTCTGCATATCTTTTCTCCTCAAATAAGGTATAGCTAATGTCAATCTGAACCATACTATAAATACTATTAATATGCTACATGTGGAGCTCTACAACATGTCCTTAGACAATTTCTTTTTGATTTTCCATTAACATTATATTCAGCCATTTCTGACTAAGGAGACTTTATTCCCTCTTTGTAACTTTTCCACAGACTTTAACCTGTGAATCTTTTCTCAAGTTGGTCTTACTTCTTTGTCATTCTGATTAATAATCAGTTCGTCATCACTTAGTTTTAGATTTTTGAAATCTTCAAGTATGACGTAGGTCCACTCAGGTCCTTTGAACTTGTTATTGAGTCTTTTCTAACGTGGACTTCTTCTTCTTGGTTGCTTTGTGGACGGTCCTGCTTGACTTGATACTTCAAGGCGTAATTTCAGTCTTTTGACAAAACCAGGCTACTTATCTCCCTTTCTGAGTCTCTTAGCTGGCACTGTGCTTTGACTTTCTGCAGGTGCTCTTTTTTTATTTTCATTCAGTTGTGGCACATCTGGTTCAATGTCGTCCGCTGTATCCCTCTCTATCTGACTTGGTCCAGGTCTTATTTTTGTTTCTTATGCCTGGATACTAATCTGGACTTGGTCAGGAGTTTGCTGTATTTGACTTTGACTTTAAGTTTGACTTTTACTTTGTCCGCCTTCTTTTTCATGAACACGTTTTTCTACACCTATCTGGTCCTGCTCAGGTCTTTGGATTTCGTGATTGTCTTCCATCTGAGCTTTCACCCTAATACCTATCTGTCCCTCCTCAGACTCAGGAGTTCTGGCTGGAGTTTCAAATGTCTGAGTACATCGATCTTTTCTTATCTGGTCCTACTCAGAAATACTATTGGCTTGGATTTCTGTAATTTGAGCGCATTCTTTTATTCCTGACTCATCCTCGCTATCATTCTATCTTGATAGGTTTGACTTCTGGTTCTCACAAATTTTGCAGGTATGTCGACTACTGGAATTCATTCATCCTGACTGGTGCTCGGTTGCTCTTCATCAACTACTTTGGGATCAACTTCTCGAGACTCCTCAGCTGCACAACCTTCAGCTTCTACTTCATCAGGTTCTGTCACCCTCTTGGTGTGACTGGCATGGATCCAATTCGGAATATCCCTGCACTTCACTGCTCTGGTGGTAACCAATATCACTTGATGTGGCTCTCCCCTCCTTGGTGCTAGGCAAGATTCTCGAGTATGTTCTTTTATCACTACCCAGTCACCTGGATTCAGATCATGTGCTGGAGTTGATTGTCTGGCGACAGCGTCTTCCCCAACCTGGTGAGAGATAGAACGCACGTGGTCAGCCAGTTCTTTGCAGTACTCGAGTACTAAATCATCAGATATATTTATCAGTTTCTGTCCTGGTGCCCATGCTTGACTCATTGCTCTTCCCATGAGTATCTCATGGGGACTCAAGCCTATTTTTTGTCTGGGATGCTTCCTAGTCCCATCAGAACAAAAGGTAAAGCATCAGGCCATTCCAATCAGGTAGATTCATACATCTTTCCCAATCATGACTTGATTGTGCCATTCAGTTGTTCTACCACTCCAGAAGCCTCTGGGCGGTATGCACAGTGCAACCTTTGCTCAATTTGGAATGCCTCACAGATCAGACAAATTATTTCATTACTAAAATGAGACCCTCGGTCTGATTCAATTGTTACTGGAAAAAGTTCAAGTTCAAGTTCAAGTTTGGTCATTTGTATAGCGCACTACTCACCCAGAGGGTCTCAAGGCGCTTGGGGAATGGGGTACATTATTTGTCGAACAGCCATGTTTTAAGTTCTTTTCTGAAGGAGGTGTGGTTTTGAGTAAGGCGGAGGAAAGTGGGGAGTGAGTTCCAGGTCTTGGCAGCCAGGAAGGAGAAGGATCTGCCACCCATGGTGGATTTTCGGATGCGCGGTACTGCGGAGAGGGCTTGATTGGACGATCTTAGTTGGCGGGTGGGTGTGTAGAAGGACAGTCGAGTGTTGAGGCATTCGGGTCCTATATTGTAGAGGGCTTTGTGTGCGTGGGTGAGAAGACGGAACGTAATTCGGGAATCCAGTGGAGGTCTTTTAGGTGTCCGGTGATGTGGTCTTGGCGAGGGATGTCCAATATGAGTCTCGCTGATGCGTTTTGGATACGTTGGAGTTTTTTTTGTAATTTTGCTGTGATTCCGGCATATAGTGTGTTACCATAATCCAGTTGACTCGTGACCAGTGCGTGGGTGACAGTCTTTCTTGTCTCGAGGGGGATCCTGCGGAAGATCTTTTTGAGAATGCGAAGTACGTTGAAGCAGGAGGATGAGACAGCGTTGACTTGTCTGGACATCGAGAGAGAGGAGTCTAGGATGAAGCCAAGGTTGCGTGCGTGGTCTGTGGGTGTGGGTGCTGTGCCCAGAGCGGAAGGCCATCAAGTGTCGTACCAGGCAGAGGGGGAAGATCCTAGGATGAACACCTCCGTTTTGTCTGAGTTGAGTTTTAGGCGGCTCTGTTTCATCCATTCTGCTATTTCTTTCATGCCTTCGTGAAGATTGGTTTTGGCGGTGTTAGGGTCTTTGGTGAGGGAAAGGATTAACTGGGTGTCGTCGGCGTAAGAGATGATGTTGAGGTTGTGTTGGCGCGCGATGGATGCAAGTGGGATCATGTAAACGTTGAAGAGTGTGGGACTGAGTGACGATCCTTGTGGTACGCCACAGATGACTTCAGTGGCTTCTGAGGTGAATGGGGGAAGTCAGACTCTTTGAGTTCTCCCGGCGAGGAATGAGATGATCCAGTCCAAGGCTTTTCCTTGTATGCCGATGTTGCTGAGGTGTTGTATAAGGGTGCTGTGACAGACTGTGTCGAAAGCGGCGGAGAGGTCGAGTAGAATGAGGGCCGCTGTTTCTCCGTTGTCCAGTAGTGTTCGGATATCGTCTGTTGCTGCAATGAGGGCGGTTTTGGTGCTGTGTTTGGCTCGAAATCCTGATTGAGAGGGATCTAGGGAGTTGTTGGATTCAAGGAAGGCGGCGAGCTGGCTGTTGACGGTTTTCTCAATGACTTTGGCGGGGAAAGGGAGGAGGGATATGGGGCGGTAGTTTTTAAGTTCGGAGGGGTCTGCTGTGGGTTTCTTCAAAAGGCGCTGAGTTCGGCGTGTTTCCAGCTTTCTGGGAAGGTGGCCGAGTTGAACGAGCAGTTGATGACATCACGGAGATGGGGTGCGATGATGGAGTCAGCTTTGTTGAAGATGTGGTGGGAGCAGGGGTCGGTTGGCGAGCCAGAGTGGATTGAGTTCATTAGGCGGATGGTGTCTTCAGTGGTGATTGGGTTCCAGGAGCTAAGGTTGTTAGTCGGCGGTGTAGGATCTGAGGGGGGTGGGGAGGGTTGATCGCTGGGAGTGTTCTTGAAGCTGTTGTGAATGTCGGCAATTTTGTTGTAGAAGAAGGAGGATAACGCATCACAGAGGTCTTGGGAGGGAGTGATGTTGTTAGATGCTGCGGTGGGGTTGGTGAATTCTTTGACAATGTTGAAAAGTTCCTTGCTGTTGTGGGAGTTGTTGTCGAGACGATCCTTGAATGCTGATTTCTTGGTGAATCGAATCAGTTGGTGGTGTTTGCGGGTGGCTGCCTTGAGGGTGGTCATGTTGTCGGTGGTTGGGTTTTTTCTCCATGTTTTCTCCAGGGTGCGGCATAGCTTCTTGGATTTTTTAAGGTCATCATTGAACCAGGGAGCCTTTTTGCTGCCTGGTTTGGTCTGGTGTTTTTTCAGGGGTGCTAATTCGTCAGCGCTGTGGGTGATCCATTGCTTGAGATTGGTGGCTGCTTGGTTTGGGTCCAATGACAGGGTGGGAGGGTTTTGGTTGAGTGATGTGAGGAGTTGGTCGGAGGTGATTTTGTTCCAGTTTCTCCGAGGGATAGGTTGTGGGCGATTGTGGGTCCGAGTGGTATTGTAGCTGAAGTGAACACAACTATGGTCCGTCCAATGGAGAGTTGTGGTGCGATCGAAGGAGATGTGCTTGCTGGGGGTGAAGATAGGGTCGAGCGTGTGTCCGGCTACGTGGGTGGGGGTGTCAACAAGTTGTTTGAGTCCGAGATTGGCCAGGTTGTCCAGGAGGGTGGAGGTGTTGCTGTCGTGTTTGTTTTCGAGGTGGTAGTTGAGGTCTCCTAAAAGAATGTAGTTCTTGGAGGCGAGGGCATGTGGGCTGACGAAGTCAGTGATGTCATCGCTGAATTGAGTGCGGGTTCCTGGAGGTCTGTAGATGAGGGTGCCTCTAAGTGTGGTCCTAGGATCATTCCTGCAGGTAGGGTAGGCTGCCACCCATTTTGAAAACAGGCAGATAATGACAAGGACGTACTTCAGTCCTCGGCAAGGGGGTAACTGGATGAAATCAATCTGGAGTCGTATGAAGGGACCTTCTGCCTTTCCAATCTTTCCTGGCAACACTACAGTTCTCTTACCAGAATTTATTCTTTAGCAGGTTATGTACCTCTGGCAAAGACTCTCTGCTACTTTCCTGAATCTCACATTGAACCAACTCTGTCTAAACAATCAAATCATCGCATCCCTACCGATGTGTGAATCTCCATGATACATCCTAGCCATAGGAGCAAGCATACAATCTGGTAACACAGATCTCCCATCAAGGTAAATAATGACACCATCCTCAACCCTTCTTCAACACCCTATTTTCTCCCACTCTTCCTTTTCCTTCATTTCTGCTCTCATTTTGTAAATCTCTCACTTCCTCCCATGTTTTTACTCTTTCAAGCAACATAAGTTGGCAGCTGTTTCCACATGCATCGATTTTATTATAATTGCCACAATGCTGGGGTAGCTGGTCAGCATATTGGTTACCTGCTGTGACACTTTGTCATTCCCCGATTTGTGAGCAGCACACTTGAGCACAGCCACTTCTTTTGACAATTGAATTGCTTCCAGCAAGTCTTTTACATAATGTCCATTCTTAATAGGAGTACCCGAAGAAGTCAGAAACTCACTTTGCATCCAGAGTTGGCCAAAGTCATGCACAACCCCGTAACCATACTGACTGTCAGTGTATATGGTTACTCTCCAATTTTTCCCAAATGTGCAGGCTCTTGTCAATGCAACTAATTTGGCTCTTTGTGCAGACTTGACTTCAGGTAAATAGGATGCTTCAAGTGGACCCCACAACGTACACATAGCATAAGCAGCACTCAATCCTCCTTCCTCGTGTCTCATGCATGAGCCATCTACAAATATCTCATATTCTGATTTTAACAATGGCTCTTATCTTATGTCTTGACGTGGCTTAATACTTTATTCTGTGAGGTCGATGCAATCATGCTCGACTTCCTCTTTCACTTCTTCAAAGTGTGAATTAGGTAATAACGTAGGTGGATTCAGAACAGTGCATCTGTCACATTCCCTGCGCCGAGAAGGATTCGCTCATACTTAGTCAGCTGACTAGGAGTTAAGTACTGAGTTTGGATTCTTGTTAATAAAATCACCACTGCATGTGGGACATACACAGTCACAGGGTGTCCCATAATGATGGATTCACTTTGCTCAAGACTCCTGCAGGTTGCAGCTACTGCTTTCAGACATCCCGGCAATGCAGATGCCACAGGATCCAGTGTAGTAGAAAAATATGCCCCAGGACGTTTCATTAAACCATGAGTTTGGGTCAAAACGGATAATGCACAATTGTCACGTGCATCACAGAACAGTGCAAATCCCTTTGAATAATCAGGCATCCCTAAGGCTGGAGCTGAGCACAGACAGTCTTGCAACTTCAGGAAGGCAGTCATGCTTTCGTCATCTCATTCTACTGGGTCTTTCGCTCTCTTCGTTGTCATCTGTATCAAAGGTTTAGCTAGGACTGCAAATCCCACAATCCACTGCCTGCAGTAACCTACAACTCCAAGAAACATTCTGATTTCTTTCTGTGTTTGAGGTAGATTCCTGTTTCTGATTATTTTGATCCTTTTAGAGGTAACTCTTCTGATGCCTCTCTCTGTCTGGTGCCCCAGATATTTTACTGATGTGGTACAGAATTGTAACTTTTCAGGTGACACTTTATGCCCTCCTTCAGCCAAATGATTCAGCATTTTGAGTTTTAGACGCCACCAACAGGTCGTCTATATACTGCACCAGGACAGACTGTCCAGGCAGAACCAGTGATTTTTTCAATATCTGATTGAAAATCAATGGACTCTCTGTGTACCCCTGAGGGACACAACTCCAGACAAAAACATGGTCATTGAATTTGAACAAGAAAATATATTTGCTATCTGGATGTAATGGTATGGAGAAAAATGCATGGAACAAATCAATTACCGTGAACCATCCGGCTCCCCACGGTATCTGATACAAAATCGCTGCAGGATTTGGCACAACTGGACAAAATGGAATGACAATTTTATTAACCTTGCGAAGGTCTTGTATGACCCTATATTTCCTGCTCGGTTTCTTTATGCCACCCTATAGGTGAATTACATGGACGGTTCATAATGTCTTGTAAAATGCCTTGCTCAACCAAACGCTTTATTTGTGCTGCAACACCTGCTTTTATTTCTGGGCTCATTTTGTATTGTCGAATGTTGGGGTAAATTGCACCTTCTTTCACTGACACTTTTAGCGGGTCAACATTTGCCATTAGTCCTACATCTTTCCCAGTGAAATCCCACACTTCAGGATTCACCATATGCTGCAATTCTTTTGGGAGATCTTTCACTAGCATCTTTTTATTTTCAATCTCTTGTTTGGGTAACATTAGTTTATAAACTTCATCTTCAGCTGGGGTTTGAATTTCAACACCACTTGGGGCGCAAAAGATTGTGCAATTCATCTTACACAGTAAGTCCCTACCTAATAAGTTCACTGGACTGGAGTCGCACACTTCAAATTTGTGCAATTCTTTAAAATTCCCTATTCTGATTTCCATAGGTTCTGTAACAGGGTTACTAATCTGTTTATTAGAAACGCCCACTACTTGGATCGCTTCTGCCGGAAGGGGTATGTTTGGAACGCCTGCTGTTCTCACAGTAGAATGGGTAGTGCCAGTATCCAACAAAAAGGTAAGATCATTTCCCTCAACCTTTCCCTCAATGTATGGACCTGACTGATCTACCGGCAAGGATGCACCAAGTATGCACTCCTCATCCTCCCCTCTCAGGCACCGTCAGTAACTTTCCTCCTCGAAAAATGCGTCACTCAAAAGAAATTGTGATGTCACTGCTTCTCTCCTTCCAATTCCCTCTCAATTTGTGGTATCTACACTGTATTTAGCTTGGCTTCCAGAATCTTGCATAGGTGCAAGTGGAAACTGGTTCTGTATTACCTGTTGCTTCCTTGACACCCCATTCTGCGTCTGTGGATTCAGTTTGGACATTATTATTAAACACAGCCTCACACTTGTTCCTCCAATGCCCCATTTTTCTGCACCCATGACAAGCAAACTTTTTCTTTGCCTCCTCTCTGTTCATTCTTCCCTGTAAATAATGCTCATAATATGCATATACAGATTCATCTTTATTTTGGGTAGTCCTGTCTATCCTTGTCCAATCTGTTTTTTTTGGGGGTGTACTTTACCTTTTAAGAAGGTTATGACTTGATGGTATTTTTACATTACATCATTTGATGGTGCTCCTGTTTTTGGGTCTCCAGGGTACTCGTCACTGGGCCAAGCAATTGTAATTTTACATTCTGTCCATAAATCTGCGGGTATTGCAATATCAAACAACCTATCTAAATCTTTCAAAAATACTTTTGAGACCTTAATAAATCTTTCGACTTGTCTGTACCATTCTACAGGTTTTTCTCTGAGTTTCAGGAAATCATTTGTAAATGATAAAATATCCTGTCGGGACCATGGGACATGTACATAACCTCCTCCTGACACTTCTCTCATTGGGCACCACTTTTCTACTTTTTCTGGTTCTTTTAATAAATATTAATTTGCAGTATTTTTCGCTTGGGCTTCCTCCTTTTTCTTTGTCCATCTAGCTTTCCACTTATCTAAATCACCCCACTTTTGCAATAATGACAGTAACTCCTTTATTTGCAATTTTCGTCCTGACACATTCATGTTTTCTAAATCTTTGTCAGGAAATTTATCTCGATAAGGTTCCTGCAACACTTTAGATTTTCCAATATCAAGTCCCATTTCCAAAGTCAAATTAATTAATTTTTCATGGAATTGTTTTGTATTTCGAGTAATACTTTGACATGTAAACAACAATAAATCTTCACTGAATGTATTTAATCAATGTAACCCCACATTTCCAGCAAGTAATTCTTCAAATTTTACCCTTAATTTGAAAATGTCTAATGCTTTTGTCTGTGATTTTGGCTTTTCTATTCCTCGAGACCACCTTTATATGTCTTCTGGGGTTACTACAGTAGCACTTCTCGTACCTGAGGATGTTTCCATTCTTACTTCTCTATTGCTTCCGGGAGTATTTTTCCTGTTTGAACTACTTCCAGGTTCTCTTATAGGTAAATCCATTAGGGATACTACTGACTCACACTCACTTGCTTGGTCATAAATAAACAAAGTTTATTTTCAAGTTGTACTACAGGTGTGGTCAGAACAGGAGTTTTAGGACAGATTTGTTTATCTCCATACAAGGGAACAACAGAACCTATAGTTACCGGTATAGTCAAGGCTTCAGGACTTGTATTTAGCTGGGAAGTTTTCTGAATTAATTAATTTCTCTGTTTATTTATTGCTTCTCTTTCCCTTTCCTGTAGGACTTTTTCAAGTGATGGTTCATGTACAACTTGTGGAACCAAAGGTGGCGTTAAGAACGGGGCACTAGGGTTAGCTCTATTTGCTTCCTCATGGCAAGGTGGCGTATTTTTCATTAACAAATCCTCCAGATAATCATCATCAGAGTCACAACTAGTAATTAAATTCTTCCTTTTCTCTGTGCACTTGCTTCCTGAAGATTCTTGTAGAGTGAGTACAGGATATAATCCTTCCACTAACATAGACTGTCTCCACTTCTTCATTTGCTTATCTCTTGTCTCTTTTGGAAATCTGGGATAAAATGTACTCCAATTTCTGTCACTTCTGGTTTCATCTCGCTCAAAGCCTCGGTTTCCCATTCTTCTAGTGCTTCATACTGGGTCAATCTAGGTCTAGAATCTAATTCATTCATGCGTGTTCTTAAATTATACAAAATTCTACCATTAAAGGTACCATGCTCTGGAAATGCCAAAACACCATCATCTTTAGTGTACTCCATACTATTTTCTAACCACACACAAGTGTGATAGCCCCTTTCTACCATCATGTATGATGCGGGTGTATTTGGTGGTGGAATAAGAATCCCTTCTCTTGTTGTAATCATTTTATCTTTCTTAAAAAAATTCTTAATTTTCTTAAATAGCGACATTTTTCACTCCCCTCCGTACATGATATAAGGTCTCCCTCTTATGTATTACTCTTGCGCAAAACCTAAGTACCTCCTATCGGGTCGATTTCCTATAATTTGTGGATCTAAATACCACATATAATTTTCACTGACATATTTAATAAGCAGCTACACTCAATTGTTTGCTAAATGCTTCACCAATACCAGTGCGCTTCTTATTTTCAATAACCAATCAGTGTTTTAGAATTCAAATACATTTTGACCAATAATTGCGCTGCTTTTCTCGTGAGACAAGTTCTCACGCTCCTGCACTCACCCCTCCTTTACAATTATTACCTCAGCTACGCACCCGCTGTCTCAACCAATTCCAGCGTTGCTCTACGTGACGTCAGCGCAGCACCGCACCTGACTCCCTCCTTTGCAAGGTAATATGAAAACTTATCTCTCTTCACTTTTAAATGCAGTATTCATTAATTGACAACTAAGTGACTAATTCAAAGGAAAGATAATTTATTTTACTGCGAGTAAAGCCCTTCTGCTTACACTTCATACACAGCGAGTAAATCCCTTCAGTTTACTCTTCACAAAAGCATAAGAGAACCTGTTACTTCCTCAGGCTTACCCTTTCTAGGTGATATAAGGCCAAAGTTTCACAAGCGAACTCTTTTGCTATCATTCATTCACACATTTATACAGAAAATCCCTAACCAGTGCTTCAAGTTCTACGTAACTTTATTCACACTTAATTCCTTAGGCAAGTGACTTCACTGCAGTGTGGCTTCCATTTACCACCCGCTATCCACCCCCGGGGATTCCAAACAAACATAGAACAATAGAAACGAGTTTTGGTTAATACATAAAATTAATGCAAATCAAATAATCAATAAGCGATTAACTACCTATCTTAACTAAACCGTAACCACTACTCTACTACCAAAGGAATACTGATAGAGCGCGGGCTCACCTGCTCATTTACCATATTCACATGGGTCCATAAAACATACACATTTTGAACAGGTAAACCTACCCTTAATCAGGATTTAATTAACCATTTAGGACATATACCTTTGAATTACCAATCCTAGTCACCAGTACCTAGAGTCCTAAGGGATCAAGGGTGTTAGAATAATAGGCAGTAATAAACATTTACATTTATAAAATAAGCACAGAGTCTGGAAAGGTTTAAACACTTTATCTATGTAAATTCTTAAATGTCAGAGTCCTTAACAATTCAATTAAAGCTTGTTCAATTAGGAAGAAAATATTCAAAGCAAGATGATGTGAAAATATTACGAGACCTTCTTTAAGCATTGAAACATAGCAAGGGTAAGAAAGGGAAACAATACAATGTCATACCCAAGCAACTTTATATTTACCTAGAACGGTGTAAAGACCAACCCTGGCCACGAGCTGTGTCAATAGGACAGGACCCCAATAGTTCAGGTGCCAACCGGACAGGACAGGTGCAGACCAGAATCAGGACAAGTATGGACCAAATTGGATCAGGAGAGGACCACCGCAGGTCAGGACCGGCACCCACAGCTAAAGTGCAATGCCAGCGTTACACCCTCTCTGCAACTAACAGTCGGACCCCGATTGGGTTATCAAACTCTTTCCCAGAACCCCGATTGGGTTATTAAATCTTCTGACAGAGTGCTCCACCAACACCTCTGCTCTCGATCGCCTATTGGGTACGTTGGGTCAGTGACAGGTCAGCTATTCGGACAAGTCGGACAATCTAACTAGCTAAGCCTACCTTAGTTATACTATTTACTAGGGCAGTGTACCACCCCCCAATGTAGAAAGTTTGTATATTCCCTCAATTTGATTGGTCAAAGACAAGGAGACGTCATCACACCATACCAGTTATAAGGTTACTTCATAACTATATTCAAATTAATGTTCCCTCCCATGATTGTATTTTCTCATGCACTTTTACTCCACCCAACAATGGATGTTTCAATAACAAATACAATGTATACGAAGATTGGTAAGTTGTCTTCCCTTCCGTGGGTCAATAGCTCATTTTCCCAGGTGCATTGCCTGCAAGACTGTCACTGGCACAGATTCAATGCCATGGCTTGTGGACTTAAGGGAATTCAGGACATGCACGTTGAGAGTCTCAAAATGGAGTTCAGCAATGACACATCAGGCCTAAATATGAGCTAATAACAAAGTCAAAGAGAATCAGGTTTAGAACAAAGAATAAATGAATGCACTGTATACAACTTATCTCTACTCTGTTCCCCTTACTTTATTTTAACTATAGTGGTAAGGATTTAGGCAAAACAAACAGGGTTTAATACGAGCAGCAGTGCAAGCGTCAGCATGTGAAACATAGAGCAGCCATCTTTAGTTCTAGTGCGAAAAAGCAAAGATTTCCCACCAAGCAGAGAATACGTCATGTCAAGTGAGTGTGACATACGCATGCGCAGTAAAGAACCCACAATGCGACAGCCATTTTAGATCACTCGAGTTACTGTTAGTAAAAAGCACATAGGAAAGCTTCCACTAGATCCTAGAAATATCGTGTGGTGCATTTATTAGTAAAATGAAACATGTTTATTAGTGCAATATGAGTTATTTTGAGAAGGTTGAATCCGTGCGAAACCTTGCTCCATCAAGTGACATGGGCTGGGGATGTGCATTCACTGTAGAGAGCCACTGGGGGGATAGGGGGTTGAGATGTGCCTAGCCCTTCCTGAATGACTCAGAGCTGAGCCACATTTAGAGTACTCGGAGGAGATTTCCTTGTACCTGAATAGGGCCTGTCTCCCTTGCACAATGCTATCCCCACCCCCTGTGGTCATATTGCACTAGTTTGAACACAACTGAGTTATACTGGGCTCAGAGACACTTGCACAAAGACAACAAAGAGAAAATGTGTAAGTAGTAGACTTTAAACCCCAGAATTTTAGATAACTTCTTGACTCAAGAGGAACCTTTGCCAAAAAGAAGACCCGGAGGAGTACTGCCACTTTGCTGTGTGCAATATCAGGTTGGCCTACAGTTCCTGTTTCTTCCAAGGAAAGGACAAAGACTTGTGAACTTGCTTGAAGAAGACTCTCCAAGGGCCTGTGTGTGCTGGCCTCTTGTTCTGAAGTCTCAGGGATACAAATACTTCACCCCCAGCTCCCTGAACTCTGTTGCTGAGACTTCTGACCTTTCAGGAGATGCCTATTCCAGTTTCAGGCCTTTGGAGGTTCTTCCTGCTGTCAGGAGCTAGAAGAAACCTGAAGAACTAAGAAAATCAAATCATTGCTTTTCTTGCAGCTGCTTTTACCGAGGCAGCACCTCTGTGTGAGAAAAATATCCATGCACCGCTGCTGCTGAGATGATGGGGAGGCTGTTGAGGCTGCAAGAACGAATGCATCATGGGAATGCGGCAGTAGAAACTGACGTAGCGCAGCTCGCTGATGCCGCATCGATCACCTACGCATCCCGGATCTGCATGCATCGCACCTGTGCAGCAAGTATTCCGGACGCTTCATCCACAGAGCAGAACCGTCTTGGAGTCGAAGCATAATTTCCCACACAGTCAGGATTCAACACATCACTTCCCCTGCATGCAGCAGAACTGTAGTATCACCTCCCCAATGACTCAGGTACTGATGCATCTCTTTGTTTCTCGACGCTTCCCATCTCTGTGTATAGTCACGCATCAACAGTTTTTTATGAACCCAGTTGCTTGAAGCCTTTGAAAAGTCATATTCTTATTTCATGTATTTAGGATTTTTGTCATTTTGGTCTTGTTGAGTTTAGATAAAGATACTTTCTTTTCTAAACAGGTGTGGTGTCCATTTATGGTGTTATCACTGTATTACTGTGTGTTTGTGTACAAATACTTTACACATTGCCTTTGGGATAAGCCTGTCAGCTCATGCCAAGCTACTCAGGGGGCAAGCAGGGGTTATCTAAAGTGTATATCCCTCTTACACTGACTAGAAGCAAGGGTCCCTATTTGGACAAATGTACCTTCCTCTGCCAACTAGAGACCTCCATTTCCAACACTCCCCTTTTATTACATATAAGTCACCCGTAAAATAGTCCGTAGGTAGCCCATAGGGCAGTGTGCTGTATAATTAAATGGGTGGACATATACTTTTAAGATTTACATGTCCTGGTAGTAAAAAACTCCTTAATTCATTTAGAGTATTTACAGCTTCAGAGGTGTACCAAATAGTTGGTGTCTGGGGTCTTCTTTTTATGCCCTGGTGCACCCTCTTGCAACACTCTTCCTGTTCTCTGTGGCCCTCTCCAACTGCAACAGGACATTTGGCACGAACTTTAGGAAAGTAATCTTCAGCGGGCCTAACCTGGTGACTGTAGCTGACCTGCACTCTACCTTGGTCAGCTTGAAAGTGTGATTTTGACCTAGTTCACCACAATCAGATATCCCCGGTTGGTGCATTATGCGTTGTCAAGCTATTTCACACTTTAATCTTGAAAAATTCATAACTCCCGTTCTACTAATTGGATTTTTTGTTATTTTGGTCCTGTTTAATTTATTAAATCTTGCTCTATTTTTCTAACTTGGTATGGGATTCTATTTATGAGGTGTTTTCACGTTATTACTGTTTGTAGTGTTGCACAAATACTTTAAACAAAACCCCTAAGTTAAGCCTAACTGCTCTGTGAGGGTTGAGCACAGGTTAATTTATGGTGGGCTTGTGCCTCACCCTGACAAGGATTGTGATTGTTGCTTGACCAGGGGTCTGACCCCAGTTAACCAGTAACCCAATTTCTCACACCTACCCTTCTTGGTATGTGTGCAAAGAGCACCTGATTTGATTGTGCTTAGCCTGCTGAATGAAGGACTCGTGTGTGAAAGTAGTGTGCAAAGAGAAGTAACGCTGAATAAAATCCAATCTAATTTACATCAATGGCTCTGATTCTGTGTTCGCAGAACAAAAGGTCTGCACTGAATTTTGCTGAACCTGTGGCTAGGTTTTTCTACTCCTGGGGGCATATTATCAAGGGGGTTTATCTCCGCTTTTTGGGCTTTAAAAGCCAAGAAAGCGGAGATAAAATTATCTCCCTATTACCTAGCTGTCGCTAACACCAGTTAGCGACAGCTAGTAGGAGATGGCGACCATCTTGGGCCCCACTTTGCATGTCAGTGATATTTATCACTAATGACATGCAAAGTGGGCGTGACAAGATGTTAGCGACTGGAAACAGTCGCTAACATCGCTATCTCCTATTACCAACTTTTGTAGATATTCGCTCTAAGCGCGAATATCTCCAAAAGCTAACACCTGCCCTGAGCAGTTCTTAGCCATGTTATACAATGGGAGGTGGATAACATGGCTAAGAGCATTAGCTCGGTAATGCATGAATATCGCTGACTTTTCAGCGATATTCATGCATTTCGGCCGATTTTTATCACTTAGGAGATAAACCTTGATAATAGCAAGGCTCCTAAGCGATAAAAATCGCCGCAGCACAGCGATAAAAATATTGCCGCTAAGCCAACATAGCGATAATTATCGCTAGTTGTTGGTAATATGCCCCCTGGTTTTTACAGGTGTGGAAGAACCATGCATACATTTTCTAGGCAGCAATTCCGGACCAAAAAATCGTAAAAGGATTTGGATTCAGAAGTTGTCAAGCCTAATTTATTTTGTTTTTGAGGGTGACATATAATGCTCTTTTTCTTATATGCATGCATGTGGTATAAAACCTGCAAGAAAAAACCTACCCTATCCCTCCTCTACTCCCTTAGCCCACCACCCTCACCTTCCACTTCACCCATAGGACCCCCACATAAATGTACTACCTGGTCAAAGCAAGTGGGAAATATATGCATTAAAACACCATGAAAATTGTATTTCTGTATGGTCATAAAAGCAGAAAAATCGGTCCCAGTGATCTTTCTTGATTCTTTTAAGTTTTACTTATAATTGCACTGGTGGTGCAGATTCACAGCAAAGTAGCAGTAACATTGTATGCAATTTTACCTTTACCCAGAAAGTGCAGCTTAAAATCAGGCTCTATGCAGAGTTTTACAAAGTTTTCTATTTCGTTTTGAAGAAGGGAACGTGCCTGTGTATATTATTCTGGCGCGTCTGAATAAGAGGAGATTAAGTTAGTAAAGACTGGTTTGGAAATGCATAGTATAGTATAATACATCAAAGTCCTTGCAAATGATGATAATCAATCAGTGTTTAATCTCTGATCAGCAAAATGAGCAAATGTTGTTACAGAAAAAGCAAATGAATAGCAGTAGTCACTGAGTAAGATAAATTCAGAGGATGCAAGGATATAGATGTTTGGCAGGTACATTTGATAAAAGGACAGGGGAAAACTAAAATAAAAGCATAAAGCTTTTAAGAACAACATTTTACTTTTATTTTGCAGTGTAGCATTTTAGACCACATCATAAACCTGAAAAGACTCCAGAGTGCTTTTGAGCGGATTATTAAGAGATATCTCCATTCGTTGTGTGTTGTTGGTTGAGTGTTGGTTTATAAAATACTGATGTCAGAGGGTTTGGGTGTCACCACATTTGGACGGCTTTTCCAAATATGCTGCAACACACATATAACTGTGCTTAAGCGTGAACAGAAGTATATAAGAATAAAAGAGATATTGTTTCAGTTTGCATAGACTTACCCACCTTAGAGTAAGGGCTACTCCCTTTGATGTGAGAGGATCTGAATCTTAGTGTGAGCTGTTTGGGAAAACATCTGGCCATGTGTGAGGTATCCTCTGAAGCCCACACCACTAACAACTTCCTATTTAGCAGCATCCAGTAAGCCTAAGGTATCTCACATTATGTTTTCCCACTATGGCCCTGATACTGTGGCATAATGAAACGTGATAGGGCTCCCCTGTAAGGTACATGGAGGGCCCCCCCTCCGGTCTTAATCAGGAACTCTCCAGTCTGGGTACTGTGCTGCTGAGTACCCCTAAAGCTTAGGGCCCCCCCTACCCCGGAGGGGCTGCAGGTGCCTTCATTACGCCACTGCCCTGATAAAGAAAACAGGTGCTATTTAGCGCTCCTGATAATTAATGATACCTAGGGGTACGGTTTTTATCAGGTACGACAAATAGCACCTAATACGAGTTTATGGGGATTAACATGCGGATTTTGATGTTTAAAGCACCAGAATCCTCAAGATACCATCAATACAGTGTACTTTTAACCAGTTAATGTTTCGCAGGTTTGACCTGCCAAAATTAAATAACCCTTGAGGTATTTCAACGTATCAGAAAATTATCGGATGTGTTAAATATCCTTTAATTTATAAATCCAACCAGTGGATAAACAGGAGTGTACACACAGGTGGAATACACAGACCACATCGTAATCAGGCCATTAGTCTCCCTGATGTCTACCGTGGTTGTTTCTCTTGCATGCCAGCTGGCCCTGTGCCGCTGGTGCACCGGTCTCCCAGTTCCTTCCGGGTTTCTAGGCGCGTCTTCCTGTGGCTTGGCCGAGTGGAAGAAGTGCCATGATTGCAGGCTCCCCTGCCTTCCTGCACAGCGCTGATCGTGTCTGGCGGGAGCCTTGGGCTGGCTGGGGGTAGAGGGGGGGGCTTGTTTATGTCTCCCGGACCACCCCGGTGAGTACAGCATTGCAGCGTCTTTGTGTTTCTGGGCGTTTGGGGATCCTACTCTGGCATTGCAGGATGTCGGGCTCCTTGGGTTTGCTGGTGGTGGGATGGCCTTGTTCCTGTCTCCCGCCCCCCCAGGTGGATGTCACGCAGCAGTCTCTTTGTTCTTCCTTCCTATTTGGGGCTCATTGCAGTGCTTTTACCTCATGCCGGTGGAGCTGCTTCCTCCTGCCTGGGCGTGGTTCCTGATGGTAGGCCTTTGACTGGGTGGGAGGCCTTGTTTTGGCTCCTGCCCCCCCCCCAGCAAGGTGGTGTCTGCTTCCTCCGGTCCTGTGCACCTCCCAACTTTTTGGTCGCTTGGGCGGGCGGTGGTGCTTTCTGGGGATCCTTTTCATCTCGCTCTGTTTTTCCCTCTGTTTGCTGCTTGTTGGACTCCCTCTGCCACTGGTTGTCTCTTCATGGATGTTTGGGTGCTTTGGCCGCTGTGCTGTCCTCCCTTCCCTGCCATGGGTCCTGGTAGAGCACCTTGGGATGCCCGGGTGATCCTTGTTCCTGTTTCCAACCCCCAGGGTGTGTTCCACCCGACGGGGGCTGTTTCACCTTTGCCTGGCTTCCTCTGTGCGCTGTTGCTGGCTGCTACACTGCTCTGTTATGCCTCTCATGGTGCCTCTGTGCTCCTTCTGAATGCTGTTCATCTCTTCGTGGCACTGGGGGGGGGGGGGGGGGGGGCTTTGTTCTGTGTCTGCCTGTCCGCCTCCCCCAGGTGCATGCTGTGTGGTGGTTTTGGCTATTTTTCTCTGGTGCTGGTTGGGATTGTCCTCCTGTGCTTCGATGGTGGGAGTTCCTTTTCCTCGCTGTGTCTGTTCTGGTTGGGAGACCTCCTGTGCTAGCCAGTTGCTGAAGCGGTTGGCATCTTCTGTCTTGCCTTTGGGGCTGGAGATATGGGTTCCTGGCTTCTCCTGTTGTGTGTCTGGGTTCCTCACCAGTTTGTATCCCTTGCCGCTCCTGTGCTACGCTTCCTCTTGTGGTGGTGCTTGGTTATCCCTCCCTTGTTGCTTTTGTGGTTTTTGCTGGCACCCTGGGACCTGGCTCCAGTCTTTTTTCCTTGGGTGCTTCTGCCCTCCACTTGTTCTGGCCGATAGCTGCCTAGCCTGGGTGACTACCTGTGGTTCTGGGAACTGTCGGGTTGTGCCCCTGTGCCATGTTGCAGGCTCGGGTCTGCAGGGCTGCTGGTCTGTTCTGGGGGTCTCTAGCCCCTCTTTTTGCCTGGTTTTGGGCTGCGTCTTTTATTCCTTGTCCGCTCCCAGTTCTTGCCTGGTTTTGGGTGTTGTGCTGGCTAGGGGCTGGTCCTTCCCCGTTTCCATGTCTGCCTCGGTTGCCGCTGGCTGCGGTGTTTGTTCCTCCTGCGCTCATGCCGTTGGGTGAGTTTTTCTTCGTTGCACCCTCCGTGCCTTTGGCTCGTTTTCCCTGTTGGGCCCTGGTCTGCTCTGGTCTCTGCCCTTTTTGGTGGGTCAGAGCTGATTGGTGGCCTGCTTGTGCTGGCCTGGGCGGTCCGGGAGCTCTGGGCCTCCACTGCCGGCGGTGCTCCTCTGCTTTATGGTGTTCGGCAGGGTCGGGCCTGGTGGTTTCCGGGTTTCCGGGATGGGAGTATCCCGAGCCTCCGTCCATGCCGTCTTGTCTCCTTACTCTCCTCTACTCTTTTTGGTATTCTGGCCCGACTGTGGTCTCTGGCTGATGTGGGCTCCCCCTGTGGGTGGCTGTTCCCTCAGCAGTTGTGTCCTGGTCCTTGCGGGGGTGGTTTGGTCCTGCCCCCTTTGGCCTCAGCTAGTGTGTCCAGCTGTGACTGTCTTTGCCTGGGCAGCTGCTCCTGCCTTCCCTGCGTGCCCCCCCCTTTTGGGTCTGCCATAGTTGGCTATGTCTGTCATTCTGGGCCCCCTTCCTCTGACAGGGGTGCGGTCACAGGGTGTTTGTTGTGGTTTGGGAGAGGCGGGGGTCTTGTGCCTCTGGCTGCTATAGCCTTCCCTGGCTTTGCTTAGCCTGTGTCCTGCTGGGGCCTTCCCCGTTTTTAATCTTCTCCAGGTGTGGGTTGGGCTACAGAGTCCTTCTCTTCAGCGGGTTGCTCGGCTTTGGCCCTGCAATCCAGTCTGCTTGGCACTCGGTTGCCTTGGTTCTGCATTGGGGGTTTTCCCCTGCTCCGGCCTTCCCTTGGTGTGTTTTGGGCCATGGAGTTTGTGGGCCTGGGCGGTCTGCTTGACTTCCACCCTGGCTTCTGTTGCCTCTCTGGCTTGGCTGGTTTTGGGGGTTTGTTGCCTCCTTCAGGGTATGGGGGTTTCAGAGTTGGGGCAGTTGGCCCTGTCCCCCCCCCTTCCAAGCCTGTGCGTGTTTCGGATTGTTAGTCCCCAGTCTTTTGCTGGCCTGTCTGTTTGAATGGCTGTCTGCCTGGTCTCTTTGGGGACGTCTCTGGCTGACTTGTTATTCTGCTGTTTCTGTTTGATCTGGTCTTGTGGCTTTGGGGGTTGCCCTCACCTGCCCTTGCTGCTCTGGCATTTCTTGTCTGACTCTGGGGGGTCCTTTTTCCATCCTGGGTTTCTGGTCTCTGGCTCTTGCCCTGCCCTTTTCGGTTTGGTTGGGGTTGGGGTCTGGCTGTCGGGTCCTCCTAGTTGGTCTTTCGATCTTTCGGTGGCTGGTTTTCTGTAGGGTGCTCTAGCCTGCTCCCTTCTGGCTCTGTAGGCCTTGTGGGGAGGTATTTCGGATGCTTGGTTGTTGTCGGTTGGTGGCTCTGGTGGTTGGTGCTGGCCTTTCTTTCCTGGGGCCTCATCCTCCTCTATGGGGTTTCAGGGGCTTTGTCCTCTGGGGTCTCTGGTGGCTGGTTTGTTCAGTTTGGGTGGAGACTGGTGCCAGGCCAATGCTTCCCTCCTTCCTGGTTTGGTCTTGGTGGTCCTGCCCTTGGGTGGTCCTGGGGGTTGGACCTTTGCCCTGTTGCATGGCCGTGACCTTGCTCATTTTTGTCTTCTCCGGTGACTGTCCAGTGGTGCTGGGGTTTGTCCTCTGGTTGGCTTTGTCGCCCTTCATGCCCGGTTGCGTTGGAGCTGTGGGGCCTTCTTCTATTCTCCTCGTCTTTTTGGGGTTGCTTGTGTGTCCATTAGGCTGTCTGCACTTCCCTTCTGTTCTTGTTGGGGTCACTCTTTGTCTATGCTGTTGCTGGGTCCTGTGTGCCTGCCGGGTGGTGCTGGGATTGTCAGCTCATTTTGTCTGAGGGGTGTCCCTGGTCGTGTCCTGTTGAGGCTTCGTCTTCTCTGGTCCACTGGGTTCCTGTGTGATGGTTGCTTTGCAGCCTGTTTAAGTTCAGGAGCTTTGCCTTTGGGGTCACTTTGGGGTGCCTCCTTATCTATTCCTTTTTTGCCTGGTCGCCTTTTGCATGCTCCCCTCCACTTGGTGGGTTGGAGTTTCCCTTGGTTTGGCCTGGGTGCTCTTTTCAGTTTTTCTGGTTGGCTGCCTCTTTGCTGTCTATGTCACCTTCTGCTTTTCCTTGGTTCCGGTTTCCGGTCCTTGGTTTTGTCCCTGCTGGCCTGTTCTGGCTTGGTGGCTGTTTCAGCCACTGGGGGTCTTCTTCTTTGTGTGGCCTCCTAGCTGTCCTTTTGTTATGGACAGCCTCAGTTGGATTTTTTTGGTTGGCGTGGCTGGTTCTCCCTCTTCCTTGTTCACTCGGGGGGCTCCTGGTGTGTGCTTGTTGTCCTGTTTGGGTGTCCTCTCCCTCGGCTTGGTCGTCTCCCGTTGGTTGTGGGGGGAGCGTCCCAACTTTGATAGGGTGCTTTCCTGTCTGGGTGCTCTGTCTGTTGTTTCCCGTGGTTCTCACTTTGCTCCCTTGGGTTGCTGCCCTTGGTGTGGTTTCCGAAGTATGCTTTGGATTTTGGAAGGCCAGGTTTTATGCTTTGATATTCTCCACTTTGTAATGAATGGGACGAGGTCAGGAGGGAGCTGGGGATAATGCTCTATTACTTACCAGTAATCTTCATTACTTCGGTCCCATTGTTCTTGTCCCATTCATTACTCCCGCCCGGATGGCGGGCCTTCCTGTTGGGGGCTTGGTATTTCAGGCAGAAAGCTAGGTAGGTCCTGCTTAAGTACTTCCAGTGGGAGGGGCTGGGGTTAGGGTCCCATCATTCCTCTGTTCTTTTTTTCTGTCAATAGATGATTATCTCCACTTTGTAATGAATGGGACGAGGACAACGGTACCTGGAGTAATGAAGATTACCGGTAAGAAACAGAGAATTGATGAACAGATCAATAATGAGGCTTGGGTGATCACATCAATTTTGGGGGCGAGTAGCAAATAGATAAAGAGACTTTGAGTTAAAGAAATAGAACACAGTGTCATTGTGAAATTGTGAGGCAGGTATCTGGTGTGTTACTTTGTCAGGAGAACTTATTGTTAGTCAAATTGGAAGGGGTTTGGATTTCTGGCCTACCATGAAAGCTTACAGGTAGGTATCGGCCTGGAGATCAGTTGGGGGGCCAGTTTTTGCAGAGGGATGAGTAGAAGCAAATATTCAAATGGCAAAGAGTAATTGTTCACGTACGTACATAATGGGGTTCAGGTTAGCACAGCACAGTTTTTAAGACAGAGAATAGTGAGATTTGGGGGGCCGAGTCACCAAGCATTTTGTGATCAGAGTTAGTACATATGCTTGGTAGGAACTAAGGCAGTGCTTGGAGAAAACACATTTTACTACCACATTATTAAATTACCTTTCTGCATATGGCATTGTGCAACAGGAATGTTTGCGCTTTTTAGGTCTCGCCTGGCGTTGGAGCGCGCATGGGCTCCTCGTCTGCGAGAGATATTGTCAACAAGTCAGTTTTGAGAAGGGGACTTGAGCTCCGCCCCTCATTTTCATTGGGTAGCGTCAACTTTTATGTCAAACACTGGCTTCCCATTGAAAAGGAGGGTTTTCGGTTGCCTCCCTTTGGCATTTTTGGACGGCCCCAAGGACTCGGTCGCCTGCATTACAGCTGTTGTGATGAAGTTTCTTATCAGAAGCTTCGTCACACTGCCTTGCACGTGCCGGTCTGGCTCTCTGATTGGGCTAGACAAAAAAGACATGGTGCTGCGTGTTTATTTTTGCATCGCGCTTTCACTTTAGAGTGAAAGCGCGATGCAAAAACAACCAGTGGGAATGGCGAGCGCTTGTTTATGTACTGTTTGTTTCTCCTAAATGGTCTTATCACCAATATTGAAGTATGACTTATTTAGATACAGGAAACAGAATCTTCTGGTTTATCTTATATTTCATCTACTTCTGGAATATTTTCTACGTCAGATGGAGCGCTGTGGGTAGAATCTAATGAGTAACTACTGACTTGCTGAGGTAGGACCCGCAGCTTAATAAACCATTTAATGTACAGCACAGTGTTTTGTCTGACTTTGTGTCCCAATGACGAAGTACACTGTAACGAGGGTTGATTGTCAAATATGGAATTTACTTTCACACTGCCTAGAGATCAGCTGAGAGATATAAAAGTAATATTTTTTAAGGCACAAGAGCAATATTAAGAAACCTAAAAGGACCCTATCTATTAAGGTGGCCACCCGTTCTCTTTGGTTGCCCAAAAAGACTATCACGGCAGCTGCAGCGATGCTACAGTAAACAAACATTCGAAATGCAATAGGTCTGAGTTGGAGTTATTGGATTTGTAAATAGCGATGTATTTTTTTTACCCTTGTGTTATGGAGTGACAGCTTCCCGATATGGGCCATCAGAATTCCGGAGAGGTACGTTTTTAGGGCAGGAGTTTCTTGTTTAAAGCACCATAGAAGGGCATAGGAGGAGTGGCAAGCAGTTTGCATGCGTACATTCATATTAGTAGTTTCATCAATAAAAGAACGTAAAACTGGCTTTTGCATGAAATAGGTGCTCTCAGACACAGGCTCTTTGGATGATGATCCCTTAAAAAACCTTTGAGACTTGTGTTTGTGCTGCGCTGCCCCCTTTATGTTTTGGTAATTTTTTGCGACTGCAGCACCCTCTGGAGCTGCAATGAAAATTAAAGAAGTGCCCTATAGATACCTAAGTGCCACAATGTATAATGAACACCGAGGGGAGAGTCTGCGCTGTACGACTAGAGTACAAAAGAACCTCGAAGGTGAACATCAGAGAAAGGGGGTGCAAGTCACCGAGGGAAGTGTTTAGACTGCACGAGGGTGCCACCCCCCCCCCCCCCCCCATTACACATGAAAATAATGACTGCAGAAAGTTTTCTGGAGACGGAGCGTTCAAGACGAGGTGGTTGGAGTAAATGATCATTATAGCCAGCCACAAATGGAGAGTTAAAAATCCAGATGTCATCGCTTTCCCTGTGCCGCCTGGCCCAGCATTCTTTGCAGTTACCTGGAGTGAGGCGCCGCTCCCCTCCAATAGGCAGAAGTGATGGAGTTCCCTGGGGCTGCTCCTCTCAGTAGCAGGAGAGATGTGAACGACGCAGCCATGCCCCTCCCCCGCAGTGCTGGTGAGGAAAGACTACAGTGATCAGAAGCGCAGCCTCCCTGAAGCCGGAGCCATGCTATTAAAATAAAAGCTGCAAGGCGCCCAAAAATATATAAATTAACACATTTTTTGCAATTTAAACAGCTGCACACACATCCTTTTTTTTAAGACATTTTAAAAACGGGTTGGAAACATACGATCACATTAAAACTGCCTTTACTGTAGTTGAGGTCAAGTGGTGTTGGTGTGATGTCTGGGAGTCAACCAAGAAATGTGATTTGTGGGGATAGCTTTAAAAGAAAAAAAAAGATTGAAAATGCAATAGGTTTCGCCTTTGATTAAGTTAAAGCCATTTGCTTTGCTAATGGTATTGTATAGCAAATCAAATGGCTTTAACTTAATGAAAGGCGAGACCTATTGCATTTTTTATGCTTTTTTGTGTTGCAGTTTGTTGTGGTGAAGATGTGTTACTTTGTTTTGATGGTTGGGGTTTTAATACACTGGGTATTTCTGAAGCTCATTTTATGTGATATGGTCCAGTGACTGCGAGGGTGGGCCATGGATCACATTGAAAACAAAAGTTATGAGCTTGTTTTGTGTGCTGTCAGAAACCAATCTTGCCTATCACTGGTAACTAATTAATCTTAACTCCTGGCACAAAAGGCCATAACGTATGGTGAAGCACACGTTCATTTTGTCAAGTGGAGAAAAATGGCACTAGGAGACCAATGAGCAGGGTATTTTAATAGTGCAAGTTACGGATGACAAGTAAGTTACTTCGCATTTGCAGACATAGGTTTAAGGTCAGAAGAATTTGAAAAATAGGGGATCGTGAGGCCCACAGTTCATGATTCTGTGAATTGTAATGAATAGCACTTTTTTATTCATGTAAGTGGCATATAGAAATGGAAAAAAAATATTTTAAACAGGCTGGTAAATGATGTGTTTTAGCAGGTGATGTTGAACGCATTCCATCAGAAGAGTAACAGTGAAGATATTACGTTAATACCAATATATGTCCATGACAACGAACGACAAACTGTCTTTACATTGCACTAGTTTATGGACAAGGAAGTTTGTATTAGGTAAACATGGTAGATTTGTCTGACAGATATTGATAAGATAAAAAATGTTTTTTTAGGGAAATCTTTACTCCTCCAATTTCCACCAAGATCAGTTAGGTTAGGGCTTTAATTCGTGATATGCAACAGATAACATGCCACTAACTACAACAAGAACCAGCCAGACCCAGGCCTGTCACATTGATGGACGGGAGGGTCCCTGGGAAAGGAAGTAAAGGGGCTTTATGCCCCGGGCACAGTCTTTCCAAAATGAGGCACCTTACTGTGGCTATTCCTCAAGACAGAGCCTTATGAATACTAAGAAAAAGGTATTTGCTACACCACCAAAAAAAGGAAAAGAAAGATTCCATCATTTCTTTAGTCCCACGCTTTGCTGTAACCTCTGACAGGCCTGGTAACATCTTCTCTGAAGCTGAAGCCTGCCAGACGTCTTCTGGAAGTCTGGAATCTGAAAGCATCTGCAAAGGCAAATTAATTGGATGCAACCACTTCTTACTATTTCCTGACATCAGACCTCAGTTGTACTCCCAGCAAAGGTGATTGTTGAACATCGTGTGCGCATGAGTCCATTAACATGGAGGTGGTCCTGATCTTCACTGTTTCAGCTAAAAAACAGCTGCAATAACCTGCCCACTCTGCCCCACTCCCGCAGTGATCCTAAGTAACTTTCCTTATCTCCCCGTCCCTCCAATAATGCCAATACACCTTCTCACTGTGGTGGTCATTTATTGGCCGCAGTTTATTAGGGTTTAAAAGGAAAAACAGGTATCTTATCACTTGCATCAGGTATCACTTGCATTTGCATATTATGTCATTATACATTCCTTGCCATTGTCTCTTGCCCCTTCTGGGGCGGTTTTTCTGTTGGTTGGATTTCTTTGCGCTTCCTCTGCGCGGGAAGGGGATATTCATTGTCCCAGAGTTAGGCTGCCTCGCTACCTTTCCGACCTGTTGTGCCCTGCCATCCGGCGGGGGCTGGGCTGCGAGCGCCGTCTCTGCATATTCCCCCTTCCCTTCGTCGCCATGTTGCCCAGCCGTGAGGCATCCCAGAGCCGTTGTCCTTAGGCCATCTCACCCAGCCGTGCGGCATCAGAAGGTGAGTGGACCTATTCTGGCGCACCGCCCTCCGGTGTGCCTCTGTACCAACCGTTCTCAGCGTAGCCCTTCGCCACGCCACAGGGAGGCTGCCGTCTTCCTGCGGCTCCCCCCAACGCCCCTTCTGTCATTGGCAACCGGCTAGCACCATGGCGCCCCACAGGTTGTTCCAAAAGATCTCCATCCCCTCATCGGATAGGTGCACCCCATCGGCCGCGTAATATTCCGGCCGCCCTGTGTGTATTAGCCCATGTCTAATTGAGCCCAGGCCGTTCGCCCTGCAGAACTTGCTTACTGTGAGGTTCAGCTTCTTCCTTGAGTTCTCTACCCCCTTGTAAGACTTCGCGCCTCTCCATTCTTGTCTGCTAACGACTTCGGACCAAATTATCGTCGCCTGCCCGCATGTCCTGGCTGTCTCCACCAGATCATTTTGTATTCCGATTAGTAGGGCCCTCCGCCCCAAGCTGGCCAGGTCGTTCCCCCCGAGATGGATGATCAGAACGTCCGGGAGGCGCCCCGCCTCCTCCCTCAGTTCCTTGAGGGCCGCTGACAGCTGCCCCCAGCGCATGCCCGACTGGCCAAACCAGCGGATGCACGTGTGTTTCGGCCTGGCCTTGAGTTCGCGTCCCCTGTTCCTCCACCATGCCCCCATCCGCTTGACGAAGGAGTGGCCCACTACCCATACCAGGTGGGGTCTGTTCCCTGTTGGTGGAATCAGAAAGGGGGGGGACGGTCACCTTCAAGTAAATCCTGCGCTGTCTTACTTCACGTCACAATAGCTGTGGCCTCACATAAGTCTTGTATGCGCGCGAGCGCCACCTCCCTAGTGCTTGTATGCCCGCCGCCGGCATCCCGTGTTGGGCAGCGGTTGTGGCCGCCCCTATCCGGAATGAGTGTGACCCAAAGGCCCCTGGGGGCAAGCCCGCTTTGCTGAGGGCCATCCGCATGACCGCTACAAATTGAAATTTACTCAAGTGTGCCCCGTCCCCGTGTATGAACAGGGGGCCATCGCCTGCTGGGCGAATTGCCATGAAGGCTAGGAGGCGGCAGACTGCGCAGAGGTCATGGTTCTGGATGCAGTGTAGAGTAACTGTGGCCCCTCTGCCTGCCTGGTCCGTCTTGGATTTGCGCAGCACCAGCTCTACCCTGCCTGCTCCCGGGGATACGTCGCTGGCCTGCAGGCACCGCTCGGCTAGGCCCCCTCTTGCTGGGGCTACGAGTTCGCTGATGCGGAATGCCCCGAAGAAGGCTGTGGTGAATGCCGCCTTGAAGAGCACCTGTTCGTATTCGCCTGCCGCCACGTGAACTACTGCCCCTAGCAGCGCCCCTAGTCTGTTGAAGTCTATTGGTGGCCTTGTGTCTGCCTTCTTCCCCTCCTTCCTCCTCCAGCCCTTCATGGCGGTCTTGATGTAATGTGATGCCAATGGGTTGTGACCCGTCTCTAACTTTGCATAGTGTATCACTGCCGCCAAGTGGGCTTGTGTCCATGACCTTGACCTGCCGTTTTTGTATGCCCAGCTTATAAAAAGCTCGGCTGCCCTGTGTGTCTCGGTCGGGCAGGCCAATGATTGGATGCCTCCAATTCTTAACACTGTTGCTAAGTATTTCGTGTATCGCCTTGCTGCGCCGGGAGCCAGAGCCTGGGTGATCAGCTCTGAGAGGTCCGCCCTGCCAGATTCCATAGCTGGTGTGGGAAGGGGGTCATGTTTGTGTCTGCCCTGGGAGCCAGTTCCCTGAATCTGCTCATCTTGCCGCGGGATAGTGCGTCGGCTATCTCGTTCTCCACCCCTGGCACGTGCCTTGCTCGCAGGTCTATGTTGCCTTCCAACTGTAATGTAACCAGACGGCGCATTAGTCTCAGTGTGTCTGGGCACCTGGCCGACCCCCTGTTGATCGCTTGCACTACTCCCTTGCTCCCCCGCTCCTGGACATAGGAGTATCCCTGGGGGAGCAGCGCTTATATGCCCCCCCACGGCCTATCTTGCTCCTAAGGCACCCCCTCATTGGGGGTTTCAAACAACGCCTGCCCCCCCCATTGGCCGCGCGGTGCGTCCGGAAACCAGGTGAGGGGGGGGGGGCGGGCTGCGCGCCAAATGGGGGCTCCCTTGCGTCTCTGGGGAGACCCCGTATTCCCGCCGTCTTCTCCTTGGCTTGGCTCGCCGCTTCCGGCCCCCATTTTGTTTACTTTGGTGGGGGCTCGCTGCCGGTTATGGCGCCGGCTCCTGAGCCCCTACGGGGCCCGCCTCTGCAAGAGCCATTGTGGTCTCCCTCTGTTCGATTTCTCTAAAAGTGAAGAAATCTCGCACATATAGTAAAAGATTTAAAATACATGCACTTAAACAAATGCTTTTAGGGGGTTGAAAACGGCTATTTTCGGAGTGTGGAAGCTTCAGAGTACGACTAAAACTTGTATTGCTGGCAGGAACTTCCCACTAATTTGCCTTCCCCTGCCTTGATGCCTCTCTCATTTTCAGACTGAATTTGGTCGAGGTGGGGGGAGTGGAAGAGAAGGAAGGGGGTGCGATACAATCCATCAGAACATTTTTGCAAAGTGCATGACATGTTTGTTTCATATATAATTGTGAAAGATTTTTCTCTAACGCTTAAAAAAAAGAATTCCTTCGTGGATGTAAACTCATCTAATCCCCAAATTGGAGAAAAATCAACCCAGAAAACACAACAGAATTGTGCCGTTATGCCGTACCTTAATCTGTCGGCATGTTTGTAAACATTTTGTTTTAAAGTTTGATTTTAAATGCCAAATGTTCTAGTGGCTGTTTATCATTGAGGTTTGTCTATTCAAAAATTCACCTTGTGCCTTGATTTAGACAAGCAACATTTGATTAAGTAGTTCAAAAAATATCTCGACGTTTTCAGTTGATTTCATTTGTATTTACTGTGCCTGCAGTTTCACCAAAGCTCTGCACATAACGAAATGGAAAGCACAAAAACCATATCGTGAGAGTGTAGAGCAGGTAACACTGAAGGGAAGAGATCTAGGGTGGGAGGCACTCAGCCAAAAGTGGGTAGCACATTCCCTGTGTAAAACACCTGGTGAGTCTAGTGGTTGCTTGCTCTAAAAATGTATTTATTATTAAGAATGTAAATACCTTCATATGATCAGTTATTGCATTTCTTTGATGCATATGGTCACGTCTAAGGACCAATTTCAAAAAAATAAATCAGGAATACGTCACACCTGAAAACGTTTGTTTATCGTACCCTAACATATTACCTTTAGCTTAAAAAGTAATTAATCAGTACAAACCTGTAGTATCTGTGGAAAAATCTAAGTTTCATCTTTTTGTCTCACTGCATCTGTATGGATCCTGTCGATATATTGAGTTCACAGGTTCTTATTATTATCTGCGCATTCTCAAAGGGAAGCTCCCAGCATGCAGGAGTATCCCCACAGCACACATAACGCCATTCTGAAGAAAATGGTGAATCATCATGGCTCAATTTGCCTTCGTGTCAGCCTGCCCCTACTTGTCCATGCCACCACAGCAAATTCCAACTGTTAGTCAATCAATATTTTTGGCTTGCTCAGGGAGCATGGAGTATCCTGCAGTGCATGAAGTTATTAATCCCGCATAGTTTTTAAACTAAATGCATAAGATATCACTGGAAGCTTTCTGAGCTTGAGAAGCATTGCAACAGGAAATTAGCAAGCTAGTGCGAAGGTAATTCAAAACACATATATTGCAAACTTTTGCCGCAAAAATAAAACGGAAAATAGAAAATGTGGTCCTCTTATGCTTAGAATAAAATTATTTGCAAACTTCTTCCTAACAATGTTTAAAAAAAGAAAAAAAACACCAAGCCTTTAAGCTGTGACATTCTTTATTATTATTAGTTGTGACTGAGACTAGAATATGTAACCACTGTTAGTAATGGGTCTCTCTTGTTGGCATAGGTAGGTACCTTTTTCCAAATAGGGACCTTTGCTTCTAGTCAAGGTAAGGGGGATACACTCCTAAAATAACCCCTGCTCACCCCCTTGGTAGCTTGGCATGAGCAGACAGGCTTATCTCAGAGGCAGGGTGTAAAGCATTTGTGAACACATACAGTAATACAGTGAAAACACTACAAATGGACACCACACCAGTTTAAAAAACATAAGTAATCTTTATCTAAACCAAATAAGCCCAAAGGACAAACATCCACAATACAGTAATACAAATGTGACTTTCAAATGGTAGAAATAGTTCAGTTCAAAGCAAATTGCAGATGCAACACTTTTAACGCAAAGTACCTTGGATGTTGTCCGCACACAAACAAAAAGGGCCACAGGGAATGTGATACGTTTGTTCCTTACACTCAGGGAAGGTGATATGTCGGTTCGTTGCTCCGGGGAGATGATGCGTCGATTCCTTACTGCTGCACAGGGGAGGTGATGCGCCAGTTCCTTTCTGGAGAGGAGGTGATGCGTCTGTTTCTTACTGCGTGGGGAGGGGATGCTTTGCTTTCTTACTGCGTCCCCTAGCGATGCGACAGACCTGGCTCTTCAATGCAATGTCATGATCTGGGACAATGCAATGCGACGATTCAGGACGGTGCGTAGGTACTTGCAGCAAGACAGCAGGGCCTGCATCAAAATCGGTGTGGTGATCTCAGACTTCGGAGATCGGTGCACTCGATGCAGCATGCATTGATTTCTCGAGCCGTGGGCAGACGCTAGGCCGATTTCTTCAGTGATGCATCGGAAACAGGTGCAGATGCATCACTCTTCTTGTTGTTGCGTGGCTTTTCCAGCTCTCAACAGCCAGAACAACCTCTAGAGATTCAGACCAGCAACAGGCACCGCTTGGCAGGTCAGAACTCCCAACATGGAAGTTCAGGGGAGCTGGGGGTAAAGTCTATATGTCCCTGAGACTTCTGAACAGGAGGCAAGCTCTTCTTCAAGCCCTTGGGGATCTTCCTCAAGCAGGGGACACAGCAAACAGCAAAATCCTTTTTCCCTTTCCTTGGCAGAAAGTAGCCACTGCCGGCTAACCCCAGACAGCAAACAGCACAGCAGCTGTATCCCTCCTCAGTTTCTCCAGCTCTTCTCTTTGGCAAAGGTTCCTCTTGTTTTCCCAGACGTGATCTAAAAGTCTGGGGTCTGGGTTCCTCTTTTTATACAGCAAATCTCTATCTTCTTTCTTGGCCTAGGGCTCTGAGCCCAGTCCAAACCATTTCTGGGGGCACTTTGCTAGTGCACAACAGCCTCCATTGTTAGTGTGAGCCCTGGTTCCAGACCCACCACAGGTGGGGCGGAGCCATCATTATGGAAGGCAGGCACAGCCCAATTCAGGTGCAGGTGCTGCTCCTCCCACCACTCCAAATGCAGACAATGCCCATTCAGCCTAGCACTGACTCATCCAGTCTCCCTGGAGCCACTGCACATCCCCAAACCCTGGCACTCCAAAGCCAGACAGCCAATATACATCCTCGCAGTGGCACAGTGGATGGCTAAGCACGAAGATTCCTACTTTCTAAAAGTGGTATTTTCAAACACAGAATGTAAAAATCACCCTCACTAAAAGATGAATTTTAACATTCCGAGTTCTGGCATACTAAACATTATTTTCCTACCTTGTTCCCAGGGGTAGTTAGGCTTATAAGATGTAATGAGCAAACTCCCAATTCTATTCTATGGAAACATTTAGCCTTGTAATAATGAAAAACGAAATTGGGTGTATTTCACTATCAGGACATGCCGCACACACCAGGGTATGTCCTACCTTTCAGATACACTGCACCCTGCCTACAGGAGTACCTTGGGCCTTCCTTAGGGGAGACTAACATGTAAGAAAAGGGAAGGTTAGGGCCTGGTAAGTGGGTGCACTTGTCAAGTCGACATTACAGTATTAGACTGCACACAGGCTCTGCAATGGCAGGCCTGAATTACATTTACAGGCTGCCTATGTGGGTGGCACAACCAGTGCTGCAGTCCCACTAGTGGCATTTGATTTAGAGGCACTGGCACAAAGTGCACTGTACTAGGGAGTGACTAGTACATCAGATCAGCCAATTATGGAAACATCAAACCATACAGGGAAAGCATATGCACTTTCGCACTGATCAGCAGTGGTAAAGTGCCCAGAGTCATAACACCAACAAAAACAGGTCAAAAACAGAAGACCATAGAGCAAAACATCTGGGGATAAACCTGCTGGAAAAGCCAGTTCTAACAACCACCTAACCAATTACTCAGATCAAAGGAAATGAATAATATGAAGAAGGAGTTATGGAATTTAAAAAGAAAGAGCAGAAGAAGAAATGATAGAAATAAGGAATGTATAGAGAAAAGAAAGCTGGAAATAAGGAAAATCTGAAGGAGGTAATGAAGACATGAAAAGTAGGAAGGAAGAATGAAATAATAAGGGCAAGAAGTCAAGAATGAATAATAAATACAAGGAAAGATAGAAGATGGAAAGTAGACAAGAATGAATGAAGGAAAGAACATTGGAGACAAGTATGGATAAAGGAAGTTCTGAGAAACACATGTTTGATGGCTAAATACCATTATGATAGTTCTGCAAACATACAATTTACACCATTGTTCTATCCCACTCACTGCCAAATGGTTGAAAGGGCAGAGTATTTCCTTGACTCCTGTTGGCAAGTATCAAGAATGGTGGGTAAAATCCCTCTCTTTGAAAACAAATAAATACTGTTTTAGGATTTTGTTGAAAACATGTTTTTTTGTTTAAGTTTAGCTAGTGCCCGCCATGTTTGATGGAGCCGTCAGTCAAACTTTGCAATATTGCCAAAAACCGCCATGACAGGCATGGCTGGCACAGGTATGAACAGAGGGGCAGCTGGGGGAAAGGTTATGACATAGGTTAAATTAACTAAAAAATAAATAAACCCACTTACCTTTTGCTCCCTGCATTGCCAACTTGGCATCTGTCGACTTTTCCCCCCACCCCAACTCACCTCGTCCTTGCCCCACCCTACTACTCTTACATGTGCAGGCTGCGCCTGTGCTATGTTGATGGTTCGGTTCCTGCCAATGTTCAGAGCTGTCTCCAGGTGCAGTGGACTACTCTAAGTTTTGCAGACGGAGGACCCTTGGTGTGCCTGGGGAAAAGTTCTCCATCATACCGATGGACTTACCTTATCCCGTAAACTTTAAACCAGGCCACATGTCTTTATTCAAACCCCATTTGTAGACATTATAGTTTTCATTACCAGGTGGCACATGGCAGGTATATGGAGAAAACATTATACACCATAGCTCGATTGCTGATTTTGGATTTGATGGGCATTTAAACAAACAACAAACACGCAATGTATTTATGACTGGAGAAGTCTAACAGGTGTAATGGTATACTATTTTGCAGATCCGATATCTGAACAACGATTTATAGGAGAAATGCTTGTTAGTCACATTTTACCACATTGAGGGCCACTTGTATGACCATTCCTTTTTGCGAGTCACAAATTTCATTTTTTTGTGGCTCGCGATTTGTGACTCGCAAAATGGTATGCAAAACAGTGTCTGAGACACTGTTTGCGATTACCAAATAGGTCGTAAGGGACCTGCCTCAGTATTATTCATGGTCGCAATTTACAACCCATTGAAAGTGGCCAGACTACAGAGATGGTGGCCTTTTGGGGTCAGCAGACCACCATGACTATGAATGCTTTTTCAATAAAACTTTTTTTTTTTTTAATGCAGCCTGTTTTCTTAAAGGAAAACGGGATGTGTTTCAAAAACAAAAATGAAATGTTTCAGTTTCAGTTTTTTAAGAGCAGGCAGTTGTTGGTGGAACCACTACTTGTTCTTAAAAAAAGTATTTTCGCCCACATTGATAAAGGAGAAGAGGTCTCTTAAGGACTCCTTCCCATTTGAGACTGGTCCACCACCAACTGTCCTTGGGCGATAAAATGCAAATGTTTTGCAACCACAGTTCAGTCGCACAACATGCATACATGGCACTGCAAGTTGCTATTAGAAATGGACGTCCTTGGCATGCCACTTCATAATAGTGAGTCGCAAACCCTGTTTTGTGAGATGGTAATAGGTTACCGATTTTCAAAATAGAGCTTGTACATGCCACAGACCTATTTAGCTAATGCAAACAGCCCGATTGGCCATTTGTGACCACTAAAAATGGTCATACATTTAGCTCCAAGTCACAACTTTTAGTTTCTTTGAGAAATGCTTGAGCAAACAGCACAAATGAAACATTGCTGAATTTAGGAATATTATATACTTTTCAACAATGTGTAGTTTTCTGGGATCTCACATGGGTTTCAGACATGTTTTTCGTAGCTATAGAGCACAAGCATAGGAAATTATAGTTTTTTTGGGTTACAAAAATAATGTCTGGCTCCTTGCTGGATCACAGACTCATAATACTTTTTTCTCATTTCACATTATGCGAAGACGAAGCTGTGTACCTCTGACGAGCGAAGAATCATACACGGATTGTCTATGCTCCAGAAAGGAGCCAAGCATTGTTTAAATTGTTTTTAACTAAGAAAAACCCCAAACAATTTCTAGTTTCTTGATGGAGCAAAGGGCTGTGTAAGTACCCCAGAAAGAATCCAGTGTCCTTTGGGCTTTTTCGAAGGCGTAGGAAAAATCCAAACAGTGTCTGGATTCTTGCTGCAGCACAGACATGTATGCATTTGTTAGACTAGTCTGTTGGGTTGTTGTAGGTTTTCTTGGTGTGAAGGTTTGTGAATGGAGTGATGTAATGAGGACGCTTCAGTATTAGGTATGGAAAATGATGAGGGCTATTTCAGGTAGGCAGTGCAACCAAAAGAATCAGAGCCAATTGGTCCTTTTTAATCAGACAATTGTTACTCTGGCAGGAACATTTTCCATGTTGTCAAGTCTGTCTATCCAGGATTCTGGCAGACCACTAAACCACTATAGAGTGCATTTGTGAGGCTCAACTGGAAGTGACCACTACACCGACTACTACACTGTGGTGCTTGTGTTATGTGTTAGGGAATCAGCTTCAAGTGTCTTTATTGTTAAAAAGCTTCTCACAATGGAATTACTTGGCAAAGACAAACTTAAATTGTTATCAGGCAGAAATTCACTGATCATTGTTCTTTACTTTGACAGCAGGGACCTCATGGCGAATCAAGAAGAGGAGTGACAAAGGAGCATTTAAAAGAAAGCCTCTGAACGTCAGGCAGCATTTGCCCATTCACGTGTATGGCCTCTGACAAATCTAAAGGGCACTGACACACATGTAGGTGACCAGCAATGAGTCGGATGCTGATTGTATTTTTCTCATGCTATGAAAAAGTAATCTAAGAATCTTAGTACTTGTTGGAACAAAGACCAATGACGGTGAACAGATAAATACACCGCTCCTTCCTCTCCCAGAGTGGAGCGAAGCATTATGAGAGGAAGGATCTGTGTTTGTGCCCCAACAAGGAAAAGAGCCAAAAAACCCTTTAAAGTTTTTATTCAGGAAGAATAAATCCAAAAAAACACCAACTCCTTGCCGGGGCTGAAAATTGTGTGTCAATGCACCATAAATAAGTTATGCACAGTTTGTGTTTTTCCATGTTAAGCAAATTAAAAATCAAAAAGCATCTCTCCTTGGTGGGGCATAAACACACACTGCCAGATTTACCGAAAGTGTCTACAATGCAGCGCCGCAGACAAAAATGCTACACTGCATTCCAAGACAGGGAGGGAGCAAAAGAGCACCATATCGACAGAGATATGGCACTCTCCTCCCCTCTCCTAAGTGCCAGCGCAGAATCTTTCTGCCGAGAACCGCGCACACACCTTTGTGACATAGTGCAATGATGTGTGCATGAGTCTAGTATGTGTTTAGTATTGGAAGGGTTCCCTTCTTGTAAAAAATACTATGCCTACCCAACCTTTAAAACTTTTCCTACTTTGTATGTGTGCTGTACAGTGGAGCAAATATGCAAAGTCAGAAGAGGAGAAATAAAAATATTTCTGCTTTTAGTGCCTGCTTTTCTGTGGTGTTCATTTTGGACTTACATATCTGTCTACTATTGTTAGCAAAGGGGGGATTGTGCCAAAAAGCATGGTTGCTTGCAGGGGAATGTGTTATACCATAACGCCCATGAACCACCCACGTAACAAATCCTTTATGCTAAGTAACACAAACCAGTGCTTGGCCCTGCTTTGTAATACTTGTAGGCAACTTTCCAGCACAAAATCTTTTTTGCACTTCAAAGTAAATATCAAAAAAACATTTTGTGCTGGTTTGTTTCACTTTTGTGATGCAGACACAAAGCTAAATCTTTGTAAATCAGGTCCCCTAGTTTCATTCTCATATAATGCTTCTCATGGACAGTGGGACATCGTTTGATAAAGGACCTGTGTGAAGTGAATCAAGAAATGGAGGATGAAATGGAAGTGGTTAGGGACCATATGTTCACATTTTAAGGATTGTGATTTCCTAATTGCAATTCTTTGAGCATTCCTAATGTGTTAAAACCATTTAATTTTCCTGGGGCCAGATGTACGACCATGTCAATGACCAACTCACAAATTGCGCTCAATTGCGAGTCGCAATTTGCGAGTCGCTAAATGCTATGTACAACAGTTTCTGAGACACTGTTAGCAATTCCTCATTAATATGCATGCCTCATGCATATTAATGAGGCAGTCACAATTTGCAACCCCATTAGGAATGACTGGCCCTCCCAGGTATGATGCCATGCTGGGCTCAGCAGACATCCATGTCCGGGACAGCTTTTAAATAAAGCAGTTTTAAAAAAAATAAATGCAGCCCATTTTCCTTGAAGGAAAATGGGATGCATTTAAAAAAAGAAAAATGAAACATTTTCATTTCATTTTTTAAGGGCAGGTAGTGGTCCCTGGGACCACTGCCTGCCCTTAAAAAATATTTTCCCCTATATTGAAACATTCTTACATAGGCCTCTGACTCGCTATTAGGAAGGGATGCCCTTGGAACTTCCCTTCCTAATTGCGACTCACAATTCTTATTTAGCGAGTCACAAAAAATTGCAACTCACTAAATAGAGGTTGTACATGGCCCTGTTAGATTTTGCATGCACGAACTGGTCGCAAACTCGTTTACGCGTGCAAAATAGGGTCGTACATCTGGCCCCAAATGTGTTAAAACCAATTAAGTTTCCTTTTGCAATTCCTGATGGGATTGTAATTGACCTACTTCATGAATATTAATGAGGTAGGGCGCGTTATGTGCTCCATTAGGAAGCACAGCCAACGCATGGATGGTGGCCCGCTGCGGTCAGCAGACCATTATGTCTGTGATTTATTTTCAATAAAGCAACTTTTTTTTAAATGCAGCCTGTTTACCTTAAAGGAAACCGGGTGTTGTTTAAAAAGTAAAAAGTACCATGGCCTGCTCTGAAATAATATTAGTTTCAACATTCGCAAAGAGGTAAGGGTTCCTCTGGGAACCCCTTTCAATTTGTGATTGGTTACCACCACCCTTGAGGTGTCTGTAAAGTATGAATGTTTTGCAACTTTATTTCAGTTGCAAAACTTTCATACATACCACTGCAATTCGGTATCAGGAAGGGTCACCCTATACCGGTCTCTTCCAAATACTGGGTCACAAATCCAAATTGCGATTCAGTAAGAGATTACTATATCACTATTTGCCTGTTGTACATTTTTAAAACCTTTTTCTGCAGTCACAAACGACGCGATTCTGCGAATCAGTCCATTTGCAACCTCAAAATGGATTTTGTACATATGACCATATGATTGACCATAGTAACCCCTCTTCCAAACCCATTTCCTGCTGCATTTATTCTTTTGGTGAGGTCAGATGGGCAGTCAGAGGAAGGGTGAAAAGCTGGACTGCTCCCCCTGTCCCCTCTATCTCTGTTACCCAATTATGGGGCGACCTCTGATTATATAAAAGCACGTTCATAATTTTCCAGATGTGGAGCAAGCAAAAAATGTAGGACCAGCTACAAAGGAGAAGGGTGGCTGTTGGTGTAACACAATCCTAATCAGAGCAGAAGAATCATCAGCAAGCAAGATAGCAATCTCTAGCTCTAATAATGAATAACAACAATTACTATGCATTTTATGATACACTGAATGCAATCGTGAATGTGAAACAATTCTCATAAGATTTTATAATGGAATAGACTAACTATGGGGCATATTACCAAGCAATAGCGATAATTATCGCTATTGCTTGGTTAGAGACAAAAATTTACCGCAGCGCTGCGGCGATGTTTACCGCAAATAAACCTTGGTATTACCAAGGTTTAACGCAAATGCGGTAAAAATCGCTGCAAAGCATGAATATCGCTGAAAAGTCAGCGATATTCATGCATTAGCGAGCTAATGCTCTTAGCCATGTTATCCACCTCCCATTGTATAACATGGCTAAGAACTGCTCAGGGCAGGTGTTAGCTTTTGGAGATATTCCCGCTTAGCGCGAATATCTCCAAAAGTTGGTAATAGGAGATAGCGATGTTAGCGACTGTTTTCAGTCGCTAACATCTTGGCACGCCCACTTTGGATGTCATTAGTGATAAATATCACTGACATGCAAAGTGGGGCCCAAGATGGTCGCTATCTCCTACTAGCTGTCGCTAACTGGTGTTAGCGGCAGCTAGGTAATAGGGAGATCATTTTATCTCCGCTTTCTTGGCTTTTAAAGCCAAAAAAGCGGAGATAAACCCCCTTGATAATATGCCCCTATATCCTCAAAAATTAGTTTAACGTCAGCTGAGGATGGCAAATAGATTCTGCAATGAAATGCCAGGAATTACGAGCAGCACGTGGGAAAAAGTAAAAGTAACAGCACATCGGCCTCTGAAACCCAGTTGGTTGCTCCTATATGCTATCATTGTCCAATTTGTCAGACATTTTGCTGCAGTCCATCTCAATGCCAGCTGCTTACAAGGTCACCACAGTCTAATAAATGTTCAGTGTGAAGTATGCATGTTTTGGGACGTAGAACAGCAAATGTGCATATGCGGGATCTGGTGGAAAACCCTGTCCTGAAATCCTTCCACACAGCTTTTTTGGTGCTTGTGGATGGCAGCACAGTGTGACATGCTACACAATAAGGATTCATGGAGGGAGGACCATGTGTAAAATGGGCTCTTCAACTGCTGTGGATTGAACCTTATGACGCAATCTACAGACTAATGCATATATTTAACAACATTAGTATAAAATGCTTTTACAATATCATATTCCAAGAACCCTTTGTATGCAGTAGCAATGAGAAGTACAACACAAGATTAACTGGTGGCAAAAAAAAACTGTAATGTGCGAGCACCATCTTAACAACATCGATTGACCCTATGCAACAAAACATTTGGCCTGATTCATAAATTTAAACTTACAGTTTTATCTAAGTTTACTATTTGTTGGGTATTCACAAACTGCAGGCCTGATTCATAAAGGTAAACGTACGCGTTTTGTGTAAGTTTGCTATATTTCTGATACTTAAACACACATCCTATTTTCTAAACACTATTAGCCTGATTCATCAACCTGAATTGCGCTTGCAAAGGGCCAGATTCTGAGAATCTGGCCCTTTGTGAGTGCGATTATCCCTAATGCAAAAATCGGTAATAGCGATTTCGCAAATTTGCGAGGAATTACATTTAAGGAATCTCTATTTGAGATTCCTTAAATGCAATTCATCATCCATTTTTAAATAGCGAATTCGCAATTTCGGCACGCTATTTACCGCAAGGTCAAACCTCGTGGTAAATAGCGAAAACTTAGAAAAATGCTTTTAAAAGCATTTTTCTAAGTTGCATATTGCACACACACATGTCCTTTGGACATGTGTGTGCGCAAAACCTGTCTAAATTTGCATTGAAGGGGTGCTACTGGGTGTCCTTTGGACACCCCTGGCACCCTTTAAATCGCTGTCTTATTTGCGATTAGCAAATTGCTAATCGCGAATAAGGAATACTCCCCATTCATTCCTATGGGCCTTTTGGCCCATAGGAATGAATGGGAAGTTATTCCTTATTTGCGATTAGCAATTTGCTTATCGCAAATAAGGAATATGTAGGAATCACATTTTTTTTGCGATTCCTACATGAATCCCGTTTTGCGAGCCTGTAATAGCGATTCCATATGAATCGCTATTATAGACTCGCAAAACGGGTCGTTCATGAATCAGGCTGTATGCACCTTGTCCTATGGTATTTTAGGGCCTACCTTACGAGTGACTTACAAGTATCAGGCCAAAAGGGTTGTTTTTCCATATTGAAATGGTAGTTTAGAACTGCAGTACAGGCTGAAGTGGCAGACTTGAGACAGGTTAAAGGGCTACTTAAGTGGATGGCACAATACCTTCTGCAACCCACTAGTAGCATTTATTTTACAGGCCCTGGGTATAGGTAGTACCATTTGCTATGGGCTTAAAAGTACATTAAATGTGTCACTTAGGTGCAGCCCAATTTTACCCTGTTTTAAGATAAGACCACAACCACTTTATCACTGGTTCAAAGGGATAAAGTATGCAGTGTCTTAATGCCAACAAAACAGGTTCAGCAAAAATCTGCAGAAAGGTCCAGGTCCCATATGTATGATACAACTTTACAAACAGCCATTTGGCAGTGTCCAAACTGGGAGAGTTTTCAATCGGGATGTGCAATTCAGAGGTGTACTCTGCATGAGCTCTGCTTTCTACATTGGGTTTTTTGTCTAGCTCTTGAGCCAGTAGCCCGGAAGTTGCAGATCACTGACAGAATATCAAGGGCAAAAGTATTGTGTGGACAGAATATCATGTCAAATGTATTGAGGATCAAAATATTAAGAAGGTAAGTACAATTGCGTAAGGATAGATTTAGTATTCTTTTTTTTAACTTTATTTTTCATTTTACAGAAAAGAAAAACAAAACAAAATTATGAGCATACAAATAGAAACAGATGGAGCGTTATGTCCTTGGTCCGTCATTGCCTACAGAATCATATGGTACATGAGCGTATTTATGCAGTTAAAATATCACAACAAGTATTACACACAATCTGCCTCTGGTGCAGGGCTCAAGATAATTCAGGTCATCATAGAGCAGTAATATCTCAGTACTACAGCAGGTTCTTTAATTAGGTCAGTGTTCCCTTTCTTATCTGTTCATCATCATCACTGTCCAGAGTAAGTAGATAGGAATACAGGGGCTGACATACATCTCAGAGTCTGGACGTAGGTGGTTGTAAGGTTGTATATAGCTTGCTGTTTGTGTCGCAATGCACCAGGCTCTTAATCCAGGTTTATCTATAGGGCATACGTTTTCTTACCCAGTGTATAGCTACTCCCTTTACGCCAGTAGAAATGTGATAGCCATATATCTGGGTGAGGATTTGGGGATTTCTTGGACATAACCTAGGAGTGCTAGTAGAGGGGAGGGATCAATGTGGAATTGCATCATATGAGATATAGTCATAAATATGTTGCATCAATAAGGCCACTTTATAACATGTCCAAGTCATATGGACAACGTCTGCCATAGGTGCCAGGTATGTTTTCACTGGGACCCCTTATTCTTAAAGGTATGTGGAACAGTTACCTGGGTGATTGGGGTCTAGTCAAGGAAGTTTGACCAGTGCCGCATACGCCCACCCAAAAAATTAAATTGTACTATTTTGTGTCGGTGATTCAAGGATATTCGTTTTGTTTGAGTCTATTAGTGGGAGCATGTTGCATAGCTCCTGTAGGGCTCTCCTCATGTGTAACTTTGTGGACAGGGCTTGAGTAGTAAGTAGTTCCCCCTGCAAATATATATCAGCTTCAAGTTTTTCTATTTGAGTCTGGGTATTGTATTCCGGGCTATCTGTAATGGGAAGTACACATTTACCAGTGTGACACGGTGCGCTATAAGATGCCCCATTACTATTAAAGACCGCACTTTGGCTTCTGAATGGAGGTCTTGCAGGTGAAAGGGTATGTGATTGAGTATTAAAATGGAGACCCCTTAGGCATATGAGCTCTAATGGGAGAGAAAAAACTGTGTTGGCCCCATTCAGTGGCAAAAGTGTGGAATGTCTTAGGCAGTAAGTGAGTTTATTGTAGGAGGGCTATATCTACCTAGTGCTGTTGTAGGTAGGGCAGAACCTGTTTTCTTTCACGTTGGTTACAAACACCCTGTATGTTCCAAGTTGCTAGTGTGATATCTGTGAATGAGTTCATGTCAGCGTCTCTCATCATGTTGTAATGAATGTAGTAATGGATACAGTTGTGGCCTAGGATATTGCTCCAGTAACTGTAGTAGGATTGCAAATAGAACAAACGTAGGACAATTTCCCATTCCCTCCTCCCCTACCATCCCCAGATTTATTTCTACAAGGACATACCCCCCAAAAAATAAACAATAGAAGCATGTTAGGCATATATTCCAACAAGTGTAATTACTTTAACTTTGTGTGTAATCGCACAGGGGGGGGAATCAACACGTCACCAGGCTCCACAAAGTGTGCAGGATTGATAATCTAAGGAGAGGTAACATAGTTCACCACTTCCTGATTCCATGTTTACGTTGTATAGTGTTGCCGCATATTCTGTGCTGTACTCCAAGTAACTGGTTATTGTATTGGATGTGTACTCACGTCAGCATGCCTTGTTTTTATGATGCCGATCCGAGGTTCAGGTTGGCATTGCCTTTCGGGTCTGGTAGCGAACTCCCGGCTGGGTCCTGATTTCACAAGGGGCGTTCCACAGAGTATCGCCAGCAAAATCTCCGCACGGCAGTGGGGTTTTTGAAGATCTGTGGCTAGCCATTCACATTGACCAAGAGTTGTGCTGGGTAAATCATACCATATCTTAGGCCTAGGTTCCAAAGTGTAGCCTTTACCCCCGTATATTTGTGTCGGGCCTTCTGAACAATTGCTGTGAAGTCAGGGGAGCCCTGCCAGTTTGGCGGTCCTTTATCACGTGCCAGGTGGAGTTCTGGGTCCCAGTCTCAAAATGTTCAATAGGCGTGCAATAAACGGTCTCGGCATGCAGCCAGGGTTGGGCCATGCCCCCAGAAAGTGATGGGCTCTCTCCACTATGAAGATAGGTGTGAAGGGGTCATTGCCAAATAGGACAGACAGCAGGCCCTCCACAAACTGGTCCAACCAGCCAGTGTTCTTGGTATCTGCAAGGCAAAGCATACACATATTATTCCTTCTGCCCCGCGCTTCTAGATCTTCATTTTTTAGTTGCTCCCTTTTTTTGGTGGCTTGTGACACTCTATCCTCCAGGTCCGATATCCTGCCCTCCACAACATCCAGCTTATGCTCATGGCAGTCTATTCGCTCGCTTAGTGCATCCGTCCTCCTGTCTAGGATATCAAAGCAACTCTCCCTCACCCAAAATCTGGTTTGCAGTTCAACCATGGGTGCATCCAGTCCAGCCGGTTGTGATGTGGAGGCTTCTGACTATTTCCCCCTTCCACCCTTGTGGGCGTCTGCATAGTGCTAGAGGCTTTAGTTTTGTCAAAGGCGAGGTCCCATTGTTTGTGGTCTCCACTCACCACAGTCCAGGTCCTGTGGCTGTGGGGGGTGGTGCGCCAGCAGGAGTGTAGAGGGGGAGCACCCCGCAATATAGATTCCACAATACAGGTGGGAAGGCAGTTTTGTTCACTGCATCCTTTGTTTCCTAGTTGCTTACTTGGGGTTGGCCACAGTGGCATATTTCTGCACTGCAAAAGGTTAGGATTTGCGTTGTCCCTTGGCCAGTGTGGCGGGGCATAGTTCCACAATCCTGGACTCGCTCCCACCGCTCAGTCAGGCCTCACAACAAGCCTGGTATGGTTCTGTATCTCAATGTTCTGGTGGCTAAGCCCTGATGAATTGGCTAGTGTACGTTTTCTTATGGAAAATGCGAGGAGGAAAGGAGGAGAGGAAGGCCAGTTCACTTCACACGGCTGGGAAGCTGGGGCGGTCGATATGTTTTTATCTGGGTCAGGGGTTTTTCAATTGGCCACTTTGTCTCCCCAGCGTGTCAGGCTTAAATATTGTACAGGGGTGCCATGGCAGCCCCATCCAAGCAGGTGTGCGTGGCAGGGTGCAGCAGCCCTGTACAGCTTTGGTATGAGGCAGCCGGCCCGCCACTGCATTCCTAGATGGCTCCCCAAGCTCACCAGCAGCTCCTGTCACTGCGGGGCCTCGGGGGAGAAGGCAAGTCACGCTTACCTCTTCCTCAGCAAGGCAATGTAGTCTATTGGTCCCCTGGCATTGTCGGCGAGTCCTTGCTTCTCTCCCAGCAGCTGCAGGCCACCAGTCGTAATGGCTCCAGCTCCACTCCCTCTCATGTTACAGATATTCCAGGCCGCTTTGGTCATCACACACAACTCTTCCCCCTACATAGGGTGTTGGTGGGGGCCTGTCCCAGCAATCTTCAACTCTGCCCCTTGCAGATTGGTGCCTCTTTACACCTCTGTAGCAGCAGGGCTATGACAGCCACTCTATTGCAGAGAACCATGGGCTAGATTACCAGGCACAGAGGGGTCTCTGCATGGTATAGGAAGCCTGGAGCTGCTTCCCCTTCAGCCTACGATTGTGGTGGTGTAATCAGAAATATTTACACAACACACTGACATTAGGATAGTCATTCAGGAACTCAGGAGTAGCCAGGATTGCTGGGGATGTCGGTGGAGCTTCAAACCTACACGTCCTTCTTGGTCGGCAGCTTGACCATGCCCCCTAGATTTACTATTCCTAACTCCCGTATACATACTATGAAGATATATATATTGTTAAGTTACATATTTGTGGAGTTAGGCATGGTAAACATTAGCATACCCATAGAAACTTACTTTCACAATATTCTTGTCCTCAAAATCTTTGCGACAATATTTTCTCCACGGGATATTTTGGATTCCATATTTTGTTAAAACACTGAAGTTGTAGCCTAGGTCCAAAGAAGAGGGTGTTATGTATGCAGGTGAAGCTATATTATTCCTAAATAACCCCAATAGATATTTGCCTTCTGTCATTTAAATGTTACAGAACTTTTCTGATATTTTTGACCGTTAAGTAAATTAGGAGAAGTCCAATTTGTTCCCCAAAGAGCTAGAAACAGATTTGCTCAACTTGATATCACAAAATATACCCCTTACTTGGAAACAGGTTTTTTTTTAGATAGCTAGGCGTTCAATTCCACCACAAAGATGAACAACTCATGGAGAAAGTAAGCCGTTTACAGTCACCCGGGTCACTAATGACCACCTCTCAGCCTGCCATACCAACTAAAGAGTTGGCTAGACAGTAGACTATACAAACCAGTAACTGTTTATTTATGTGCACTCAGAGTGGAGCACCATCTGTACAGTTGCTCACATTAAGGGGAGAGGGCCGCTATCTAGTGAGGAAGCTATGTGCTAACATTAACAGTGTACTCATTACTGAAACAAAACCCAAGTGGAGAAATGAATCCCAGATGGGAGCCTTTCTCAGAATTAAACTAGATCACTTTCAAACAGCCTAAAATGGCTCCCACAAAGAAAATGGTGCAGCAAATGCTAACTTACACAGGGAAGTGCATAAGCATAAACATTTTTATTCTAACACTCATGGCTGGCATTCGAATAAACTCTCTCTTTCTCAAGTTTCAAGTTTAAATACTTTATTCGACAACATTGTCATAAAAGCTTGCATCCCTAAACTAAACAGAATAAATACTAATCTAGTAATAAAAACGTATTAAATACCATACATTTGTACTTTGTTGGCAAATAAGAATTTTTAAAATTTACACGTTTTTTTAAAAAGAATATCATCACAGCCCAAAGGAAGCTCAGGTAGTTCATAGGAGTTTTAAAGTGCGCATGCGTATTATCCAGGCCCATCCCAGGAATTTAGCCACAGCAATTGCAAGTTGAGGGGCACAGCTTGATTTCAGGACCCTAAAAGCCTCAATACATCTCCTTGTGCCCAAGTTTCTGCATGCCGGTTTCAACCATCTATTCCTTGGGGCAACGTATAGCGGACATACAAATAAGAAATGCAAAATATCTTCTACCTGGGATTTACAATGGAAGCATGTGTTTACATTATCTGGGGACCATTTAACAGTAAAAGCATTTAGGGGCAAGGTGCCAACTCTGAACTGATAAAACAATTTCCTATCTAGAGGCTTGGAGATCAAATCCCAATACTGTTCAAACATTGGGGAGGTTTTTATCTCTAGGAACTGGGATGTCAAGGCAGGAGATTGGCTAGAGGTCAGTGCAGCATTGTTTATCATGTCCCAGTATAACTTTTTTAATGTAGTCTTTGAAGGAAAGTCATCTGGGTCAGTTACGAACCACAAGTGTTCAAGGTGCAACTTTTGAAGTAATTTCCTCACTTCTTTTAGCCAAACTACTTTATGGAAGATATCAGAGTTATCAACGTCCAGTAAGGCAGCAGCGTAATGTCTCAACTCCGGAGTGGATTTTATACGCCTCCAATATAGGAGGGGACGCAGCCTGATCATGTCCTCAATCCTTTTCCTCCCCAGGTCGTAAAGGAGAGGAGTTGAGGGGGTGCTCTGTGGAACACCGATTAGGCCCCGCAGGAATTTATTTTCTGCCACTGTTAAAGCATTCAGATTGGTGAAACCCCAAAGTTCTAATCCATAAAGGCATGCACCCAGCACTTTCATGCCATAGATCTCCATTGTTGGCTGTAATGGTTTTGTAAATGAAGATTTATACTTTTTGGCTATTGCCCCTGCCAACTGATTAAATTTTAACAGTACAAAGTCCATATGGGATCTCCAATTCATACTGGCATTCAGGGAGATGCCTAGATAGGTGAAGGCATCCACTTCTTCCAAGAAAGCCCCATTGTAAACCATTTTCCCCTTGAATTTCTTAGAGGGATTCAGATTCATAAATTTTGTCTTTGATGTATTTATTTCTAAGCCCCGGATCCGGCAGAAATCGCCAAAAGCATTTATTGTCTTTTGTAGAACACTAGGGGTCCGCGAGACCAGCAAGGTATCATCTGCGAACATTAGTACTGGAACTCGCTTCCCGTCTAGTAATTGGGCATCCGTCGGAACTTGCTTCAGAAAATCCACAATGCCATTTATGTAGAGAGAGAATAACGTGGGGGCCAAGACACAACCCTGTCTTACGCCTCTCTCAACGGGGAAGGTTTCCGTGACCTCACCCTGGGCTCCCCACCTAATCCGGGCATCCGGGCAAAGAAAATGGTGCAGCAAATGCTAACTTACACAGGGAAGTACATAAGCATAAACATTTTTATTCTAACACTCATGGCTGGCATTCGAATAAACTCTCTCTTTCTCCTTTGGGATGGGCTGCCATAATTAAATACTTATGCCCCCAATGCTGTTTTATCATTTTATGCCCATCTCCTTTATCATTAAAAAAAACATCTTCGTGAGGTAAATAGCATTTTTGTCTGAACTGATGTGGGTAAACAAGGAGGAAAGGATAGCACTGAACAAATTAATGGGACCATTACTTATAGATAGTTTGGAGTGAGAAACAAAAAATCATATTACATAGCTGCACAACTGGCCTGGTTGATGGGGCGTATACAGGATGTGGGAGAACAGAAATGATGGGGGATTCTTTTCGAGGCAGAAACTGCAAGCATAGCGGATATTCTTATGTCACAAGAAAAACTGTGAACCAAACATAAAAACATCAATACATACCGCCAAGTACTGTTTGGACATGTACGGTCCACTGGCTGTTCGACTCTTTATGCCACTGAGTTACCATTGTGGTGTTTGCTCAGATGTTTGTGAAGTGGATAGGATATACGAGAGGAATCTCTGGATGGAGGCAGGTATATTGATGAAGAGTGATTTTTTGATGGATGTAATGTTGGAAATCTTTGGCATATTAAGGGAAAAGCATGAGTTCACACCTAGTATTTATATGGCCTATAATGTTGTCACAGTGATTCTGATGTAAGGCCATATACATACCGCAATTCATTCCTTTTTCCCTACTTAGATCGAGCCACAGATTGTATCAGGACATTACATGGAGAAGAAATTTTCTCTCAAAACATTGGCAGCTACAAGAATAACACAGACTCTGTAGAGCGGCTGACAGGACGTACTAAGCCTAACAAATACTATCTAATGTAGAGGTACGTGTTTTTTATATTTCCTATCATCATGTTGGCAACATCGAAACTAGTGCTCTTCACAACAGATAGACCCCTATAACTTATGCTATGTACTGTGTGTTTTATTCAAATACCTAGACTATATAAGAATCTCGTCGGACACAAAATGGGACAACTACATGTACAGTGGTGTAGCTTTTGTATGTAGACATCTCCACGAATTGCAGGACACCATGAAATAAGGTGACAATATGGGAATTCATTTTTAGTCCTTAATAAAATAAAATTAGAATAAGAGTCCTTACATTATAAAACAACTGACAGTAAGGCTTTCTGTATATTTACTTTTCACAGATACTAGAAGTTTTTATTTTGTGAATAAAGACTTCGTAAAGGCATCTTTACAAACAACGGTCCACTAAGCATACCAGTAACCCCAGGAAATCAAATACGATAGTGGTTCCAGGTAATTGCCATTCCTCTTTCTCTCCAATTTGTTTTTAAGATCTTTATCAGTTTGAAGTTGGTAAGTAGACCCTAGATCAGGGGTCTCCAAACCGGTCCTGGAGGGCCGGATCCATGCCAGATTTTTTGGATATCCCCATTGAGATACATGTAGTAATTTTAAAAATCTGGCATGGATCCGGCCCTCCAGGACCGGTTTGGAGACCCCTGCCCTAGATTCTCAAATTAAAGCTTGGCAGAATAACAGGTACCCATGTTATCTCTGCTTCACATTTACTACTATGTGCATGTTTCTAACCCCTTCATTTCACGTCTTGAGAAATCATTATGACAAAGATAAATCCTGCACAGGTATTCTATTATGGCATGAGGGTATAAGTGAGTGTCTTGGACTCTGCTTCCCCATTTCATTTGTGTCATACTGAATACACAGCGTTTAACGAGAAGCCTTCTGTGAAAATTGACCAGCATGAGCCATCTTACATAAAAGAGAAATAACGTCTTTCTTTTTTCTTCCTAAATCTTTCTAAATCTAATCTTTATCTATGGTACTCACATTATTTGGTTGCAATTTGATAATGAACATCAACAGTTGCCGCTAATGAAAAATCAAGAACTGCTTTGATAAATAATGTTTTTAAGAGGCACATTTGCTTCTTTTGAATATTTGGTTGGAGAAATGTATAGATATCTCCACTTTTTCAAAAGAAACTAAAGAATAAAAAAACAAATTCTCCTTTATTTATTGCAGTACATACCCCTTTCCCCCCTTCTTCCACCCGTTATAAAGAAACAAATAACAAGTCCTGAAGAATACCATACCATTGAAACATATGTCGACCAGTTACAGTGTGACACCCCAGCTACCAGCACAGCAACCAATGGTTGATTGTGTCACCTAGTGTTTCCATCTGTGCATGCAGTGTCGCTCTGGGGTGTAGAGTGTGAATGTATGGAGTGCAGGCGACATGTGTGTAGAGCTGAGAGAGGTGTAAGTATGTGTGGGATGTGTTGAATTACGTTTGACATTATTTCATTGTATGTGATCTTAATAGTGTCGAAATTAACTGTATTTTTGGTACAGCACTATTTAAAAGATGATGCCAGTCACAATTTTGTAATTGAAAAGACATCTATATATATAAAATAATGTTATATATGATGTGGAACACTGAAAGATATAAAAGATAAAAAATAAAAAAAATTAATAAAATATGTAAAGAAGAAATAATTATTCTGTGTGGAGAAAATTTCTATGCCCCCTGTTTTGAGCTTTGAGAAGCAACTATTTAAAGAAATGTAGGTCTTGAGGGAACGCTACTCTTGTAGTTTTGATTGTTCCCCCCACCCCCCCTGCTCCCTGACCTTTCTAGTTCTTCCTTAGTGGGGAGCCTTGCTATTCCTGGGAAGCAGAACTGTGCCTACGGATGATGGGACTTTAGAATGTAGGGACTGTGTCTCTCTACCACTTCAGTACCTGTACCACATTCGGGCAAGCGCACAGTGCCTCACCTGAACTTCAAACCTTCCCAGAGTAGCAGATGATGTTGACTAACATAGAACATGACCCTCTAGTTCCCAAGGGAACTGTGGAAACAGATCATCACACTTCATCTCTCACTCATGTATGCCCTTAGTAAACAAAGGAAAGAAAAGATGAAAGTTTACAATACTTTTAATGAAACTATCGTAGTCTACTGTGAAGCAGATATGCTGCGATAAGTAGGCAAACCTAAATAAGCAAAGTAATTACTGTCACTGTCAGACTGTATACAATAAATAACCCAACCATGGTAAACCATCTATCTGTCTAGGCCTATTCTAACTGTGCAAGAAAATAGGTATATTAGTGATCTCTGGGAATCAGCAAGGGATCCAATACCTGGTCTTTGTTCATTCCAGGACAGGTCTGTAGACCAGAATTCTTCTCTCTGTCACCAAAAGGACAAAACACAGTTCATATGATAAAACTATTGTGTTGGAAAGCCACAGCTGTGTTGCTCTGTTTGGTCTAGAACATTAGGAGCTGCTGTGGCCGACCGAGCAGGAAACTGTACAACAGGGTATTATGTGTTCTAGGAGAACCCTGTACGAAATGTGCAGTTGGAATCCCAAGTAGAAGCACTGAATAACAACACAATATGTAAAGCGTATTTCTAAAATAATGTCACAAGAAAAATGGTATGTGTGACTGTGCTAGCATAAGCAGCCTAAAACATGTAATACGCTAAACTAAGGGAGAACCAAAGCGGGTTCAAAATGGATATCATTACAATGTGTTCAAAAGGGCAGTCAGGAACGCTTGACATGACAAAGAGTCCGAAAAGTCAGAGATCCTGTCTGGGTTGTTGACCTAGGGTAAATGCATATATGCAGTATCTAATCTGCATTCAGCAGTGGCATCCTTATTCTACACACCTATTGCACAAGTCAAGTGTAATTGAGAAACAAAAACTTGAAAAGGAAATTATGGAACAAGAATGAAAAAAAGTTCGGGAAAATATATTTAAAAAAATAACCCCTTTTTTAGGTTCAATCAACTAAGATATGTACATGAACCCATTTATTCCCTAGATTCTTCCCTGGTACGTGATACATGTTGTGCACAGCGTTTCTTAAACTGAATATGTTATTGCAAAACACACAAAAGTTATAGGTGACATTTATATCCTGTATTTAAAAATGCCTAATACAGGCAGGGTTGAAGCGCTTACTGTTAGAGTGCAGAAATGTGTGGGGTATAAAGATCATGTGTTTTGAAGGTATAAGTTTGGTGATCATTTGGTTTCCGAGGTACAATTTACAGGACATTCATGATAAGATCTCTGGACAAATGAAGACTAAGGGAACGCGTGACTGGGAGATCCCCTATCCTGTTGTTAGATTACATTGCCAAGTTGAATTCGGACAAAAAAAGGATGGGTAGAGTCCTATATTGGAGAGCCAGTGTAGGTGTTGTATATCATTTAATGTCCAAGTAGGCATGTTACACTGAGGAAGAGAATGCACACACCATTGCAGAAAATGTATAAATATTACCTATCACTAAAACATAGTTTCTCCACTGTTGCCATGCAACTTTGTAAACCATTCTATGCTCCTATCATGCATGCATACAGTTGTAGAAATTAAATTGGAAAATTAGAGAAAAAAGATGACAGAGCAACAATTATGTACTCCAGCCTTCTGAAATGTACTGAGATTGCAATCACAGGTACACCTCTGTTAGAAGCTTAATTGCTAAACACCTCCCAAATGACCAATTCTCAGCCATTATTGCTGTCGTAAAGGTCCTCCCAATTATGATGACTACTTTTGTCTCAGTTTCAGCATTACTGCAATTATACTAATTAAGGATGAACATAATGGGATACTCGACTACAAGGTTATATGAGGCTCACACTTGAATAATGGAATATGTTCTGTTGCTTTTAAAGATGCATGGTATTAATATTAGAGCAGAGTATTCAATCCAGACATGAGGCTGTATAGTAGATGAAAAATGTCATTGTTATGCATGGCTTCCGAAGGAAGCCTCTAGCGCCACTACTAAGACGTAGCAACAATTCATAACATAACAAGGGGGCATATTACCAAGGGGGTTTATCTCCGCTTTATTGGCTTTAAAAGCCAAGAAAGCGGAGATAAAATGATCTCCCTATTACCTAGCTGTCTCTAACATCAGTTAGTGACAGCTAGTAGGAGAAGGCGACCATTCTGGGCCCCGCTTTGCATGTCAGTGATATTTATCACTAATGACATGCAAAGTGGGCGTGCCAAGATGTTAGCGACTGGAAACAGTCGCTAACATCGCTATCTCCTATTACCAACTTTTGGAGATATTCGCGCTAAGCACGAATATCTCCAAAAGCTAACACCTGCCCTGAGCAGTTCTTAGCCATGTTATCCAATGGTAGGTGGATAACATGGCTAAGAGCATTAGCTCGGTAATTCATGAATATCGCTGACTTTACAGCGATATTCGTGCATTTCGGCCGATTTTGATCGCTTAGGAGACAAACCTTGATAATAGCAAGGCTCCTAAGCGATAAAAATCCCCGCAGCTCGGCGATAAAAATATCGCCGCCAAACCAACATAGCGATAATTATCGCTTGTTGTTGGTAATATGCCCCAAGGTACCCACTGTTGCTACATCAAAAAGGCCTTCTGTGTGAAAGCAAAAAGCACTGTAGCAGGAGGAGGAAGGAAGGCAGGGAAGATGGGGCGTTTGGTTAAGGTTGGCAGGGAAGGTACTTATTCACAATTGGGTCAGGGAGGATAGGCCATGTTACACATGCCCCCTTCCCCCCGTAATTCACTGTTACCCATCTATATTTCTGTATATAATCCTGTTCAACATTTGTATAATACCTATATGTTGGTATGATCATGGTGTGAAAGTCATTTGAAGAAAGGCCCTAATCCTGAAATATATGTGTTTGTCAGAAATAACACCTACAGGTATTTTGACCTGTGGTCTAAACAGCAGCAAGAGGTCACAGTGTTGATGTAAGTTGTGACCCAGCTGTTACAGAATCTGGAAGAAATCAACATGGTAGACCAGAGCTCCCTTAAAGTACCATTAGCTGACCTTTCATATCACACAGATCGGGAACACAAACAGATAAATCTGCATGATGTTTGAAAGAATAGAACAATCATGAAAATAACTCTCATTTAGGTCTTGGTAGATATCTCAATAAGCCACTGGGTTAGGAGAGTCTCTCACCCCCTCCTTTCTACTGGAGTGTCACTGCTGTATTTAGAAAATCACGGCTTACCTGTTGGAGATCGTTTTAAGGAAAGTGCACCTGCTGCAGCAGAGGATGTAGTTTAATCAAGAATAAATACTGGGGAGGCTGCCATATTTACTATTTACTTATTTTATTGCCAGTGTTCAATAGAGATATTATAACTCAAAGGTGTTTTTGCACTATACATGTACAACCCATTACATAAATGTGACATACTGCAGGCAGAAAGCAAGGGAATGCAAATTGAAGCAATATTAGTTCGAAAAATTCAGAAGTGAAGCATTTTCACTACTTCCCCAATAGTCAGAAGTATTTGTGTTGTCCTGCATCCGGGGGAAACAGTGTCCCAAAACATGTTTAGGGCACTGGAAAAGGATTGTTTTAGTGCTATGTTGTTGCAGCTCTCTTGAAAATATTTTTTAGGCTGAAAAGAAACACTCAAAATAAGTATTTTACTCTGGTCAGCAAAATAAAAAACTTACCCGACATGCACAATGCTTTCCCTTTGCTCCTCAGGCAGTGCTTAATTTGTAAAATATGAAGTCCAGGTGCTCCGATTTTTGTAGGAGGCCACACCCACTTTACCAGCTCAATCCACCAGCATGCCTTTTTTTTTGTCCTCATAGATGCCACCAGATGTTGAGACTCTAGATGGTATCTCTCAAAGCCGCTAGCACAAATCATTACTATGCACCCTGGGATTTTATGCATAGCGGTATAAGATCACCCAGAGGTAGGCTGTCTACTAGTCCAACTCCCGTTCTCAATGTGGGTGAACCTTGCCCCTTGGGAGGACCAGACCACAAACCCCTTGGCACAATCATTGGACTTTTCATCGTTTATCTGTCCGACCATTTTACCAACGGAGCCCATATCTTAGCAGCGCCCTCTCCACTGCACAACAGATCTGATTTACTTATAGCCATGATGTTCCTAAGACAGTCAGCAAACCTGGGGGGGGCCAATGATTTCCATTCTTTACACACCTCCCTCCTTGCGATGACAATAACATAAAATATGAACTGAAAAATACTGTCTCTAATATCATATCCATGTGGCAGACCGAAAAGAATCAATCTTGGACTGCAGATTACTGATGTCAACAGTACGTCCTCTAAAAAACTGCAAACCTGCTGCGAATAGCTTTTGATTTCTGGGCAGTCCACAAAAATATGTAGGCGGTCTGCTGCTAAAAGCTTGCATCTTGGACAGTAATAAGATTCTCCAGAGATTTTTGTCAGCTTTGAGGGAGTCTAATAAACCCTGTATGCTGTGTAAAGGTGGTTCCTTCTAAGATTGGCAGGCTTTATTGTCTTTTGAGATATTATAAATGAATCTTTCCAAACCTCTAACTTCCCTGCTGAGCTATCTGCAAGGAGGTCACCCCAAAGTTTAGAAATTTCTGCCTCCTGCTGATCATTTGCCCCCACTAGTAAAATGTACCATGCGGAGACCTCCCCCTTCCAGCCTTCCTGTCTACTGGCTAGTTCCAGAAAGCCATTTCCCTCATCCTCCAGCTGCCAATGTTGGCTCCGCCACAAAGATGATAGTTGATAGTATTTAAATCTTGTAAGGGACCCTCCTGTTATATTACATAGGATGTCCAATCGAGAAGTCCTAGATTGTTGCTCAGGTCTCCCCATCTTACAAAACCCGCATCCCTAAGAGGGAGCGACAGACGGTCTGATAAGCATGCAGGTGTTCCCGGGGAGTCCCAGATTGGGGCTAAAGGATTATAATAGTGAATTCCCCTTGTTTTACAGGCTACTTGCCACAACTTAAGTGCTGTTAATAAGATTTTTAAACGAACTTTCTTGTAAAACTTCTGGGCACCGAATTTGAACAAGAAAGATTCAAGGCCGTGAGGTAGGTCAGATAGCAACGCCTGAAACAAACGGCCGTGTGAGGATGAGTCCATCTTATTAGCCAGGAGTCTAAAGTTCTTCAACTGAAACGCCTAACAATATAGGAGCAAATCTGGGTGGGCCAGGCCGCCTATTTTTAAACCCCTTCTTAACTTCCTCCAAGCTATTCTTGGTGATTTAGTGGCCCAAATAAAGGAACCTATCTTGCCCTGGAGGCTAGAGATAGCTTTATTGTAAAAAGTCAATGGGATACTGTTAAATAAAAAGGTTACTTTAGGCACTACCACCATTTTAATTAGGTTAACTCTGCCATATATACTAAGAGGTAGACCAGCCCATCTGAGTAAAAGTTTGCTTAATTCTTTAACTACTATTTGCCAGCTTATTCTAGGTACATCAATTAGCTTTTGCATGAGGTGAATACCCAAGTACCTGATCTTGCTTTTGGCTCCGGGTATAGGGATAAGACTGTTCCAGCTCATGATGTCCGTTTTGCTCTTATTAATACTATATCCTGAAGCAGCACCAAATTCCTCTGCTAATTGAAATAGCTTTGGAATGGCTTCTAGTGGATTGTGGTACATAGCAATAAGTCATCTGCATATAATGCAGTCTTAAGCTCCAGGCCTCCCATTTTGAAAGGAATGATCATTGGATCCAATCTCAGCAAAGAAACAAAGAGCTCGATGTAGAGATCAAAAAGGAGAGGAGACAGGGGACGGCCCTGCCTCGTCCCCCTTGAAATCATAAACCAATCAGTCAGGGTACCATTAATCAAGACTTTCGCCCGTGGGTTCCCATACAATGCTTTAACACCTTGAATAAAGGGGGGTGGGAAGCCAAACCTAGTCAAAGTGTCCCAAAGAAACAGCCAATTAACCAGAACAAAGGCCTTCGCGCCATCTATCGCCACAATGGCCAACGGTAATCCCCTTTCTTCTGCGTAATCTATCACTCCAATAGCCTGGAATGTCAGTTCGTTTAACTGCCGCCCTGGCACAAAGCCCCTCTGGTCAGGGTGAATGATGGATTAAATACATTTCGCTAATCTCCCAGCCAAAATTCCAGAAAATATTTTTAGGTCGGAGTTAGGAAGGGAAATGGGTCTATAGGATCCTTATTGGGTTTAGCTATTAAGATGATTGTATCCTCTGACCATGAGGGTGGAATACCTCCCCCTTGCTGATATATGTTGTTAAAAAGAGGCAGCAAGTGGGGAAGAATCTCCTATAGGTTATCCTTATATACCTCTGTTGGTAGACCGTCAGGGCCTGGAGCCTTGCTTCTACTCATCTTCTTTAGCTGCGCCCTAATCTCCCCTTCAGTAATCCCACCCGATAGAGTGTTTTTATCAGTTTCGCTCAATTGGGGCAGGACCCTATTACTCCACCACTTCTCCAATTCCTCTGCTCCCCCATTTCTATTCTCTTGGTATAACTCTTCCATAAAACCCCTAGCTTCGGCCTTGATCTCTTCTTCGTTAGTTAACAGTATTCTCGAACTCCGTTGGGACAGGGTGTTGATGTTATTCCTGGTCCTGTCGGATCTCGCTTTCCACGTCAAGAGTACACCACATTTCTCCCCATACTCAAAGTTCTTAAGTTTGCTGGCTTCCCACCTGTCATGGACCAACTTATCTGCCTTAGCTTTAATATTCGCTTGTAGCTCCATGAGCTCCTTTTCAAGTACTAAGATCTTATCTCTGTCTCCTAAGGCTGCAAGCTGTAACTCCTGCTCCTTCCTCTTAATAGAGTCCAGGTCTTTAGCTTCTCTTTCTTTTAGATCTTTTCTTTTTTGTCTCATCTGGTACCCCAAAAAGCCTCTTATAAACGCCTTAAACGACTCCCAAACAATTTGTTCTGTGGTCGATCCCACATTAAATAAAAAGAACTCCAATATGCTGTTCTTAATTTTGACTCCAATGCCTTCCTCCAGAAGAACAGTTCTATCAAGAGTCCATCTGCGTTCACATGCATGGGTCGTAAAGTTAGTAGTTAATTCTACAACCGAATGGTCTGAGAGGCCCACTGGAGTATAGGAAACTGGGATCAAAACCGACTTAAGTATGTGGTCTACCAGAAACAAGTCAATTCTTGAGAATTGCCTATACCTTTTACTGTAGAAAGAGTACTCTCTTAATTCCCCATTCTTAAATCTCCAGGCATCCAGCAAGTTGAAGTCTCTTATTATATCCTTGAGAGCTAAAAGAGACCTCTTAGGTGGGACATATTTTGCTCTGGAGGTACGATCTAGTTGACAGTCAAAAACAAGATTAAAATCACCCCCCAAAATAACAGGTGCTGTACCCAAGATTAAAATCTTCTCTAGATTTTGAAGAAAGATGTCATTGTCTTCATTCGGGCCGTAGTATACTGCAAATGTATAGGGTGAGCTAGCAATCAAAAGGACCGCCACCAACCACCTCCCTTTCTGATCGGTGTCCCAGCTTTCCACCAGCATGCCTGATCCGAACCTCGAACATTGGCATTTATGTAAAACACAGGGGGCCTCATTTATAAGGCTGTGCGTCACTTTTAGGCCACTGGTGCGTCACTTTTTGTGACGCACCAGTGGTGTAAAAAATGCACCTTGTTGCGCCATATTTACAAAGTGACGCATCTAGGTAGATGCGTCACTTTGTAACCCCCTGCACCACATTATACCTGTATGCAAGGGGGGCGTTTTGACGCAAGGAAGGGTCGTTGAAGTGACGCAGTGAAATCTATGAGATTACTCTGCGTCACTTTTAGGACGCCGTTGCGTCAAAATCTTGCGCCTGCCTCACAGCAAGCGTAAGACTGACGCAGGTCCTTTCACATGGGGCTTGCCCCATGGGAAAGGACGCATTGCTGGAGTTGCGTCACTTTTGTGACACACTCCAGTAATTGCGTCACTTTTGCGCTTACAAATACGTCAGAAATACTGACGTATCTGTAACTCCTTGCGACATGATGCGTTATACATTAAATATGACGCATCAAGAATGTCGCAAGGAGTGCGCACTGAGAAGTGACGCATCGCTGCTTTCTCGCAGCGATGCGTCATTTCTCATAAATGAGGCCCCTAGATTAGCCAACATGGACTGCATATGCTTCATTCCTTTCTCTTTAGTTTCTTGTCTATTATGCGCTTTCTAGAAAGTACAGCAAGTCTGCCTAATACAAGTCAGCCTTGCCAATTACCAAGCATCATGTGTGGGGGTGTGTGTATTGGAATTTGCGTGTGTGTTTGTCTAATGACAGAGAAACACAATTTAATCATGATGCAGTGAGGAATGTGACCTATTTGTAGCGCTACAAGAACCCAGCCTGTAACTAAAAGCATTGCGATTATGCAAGTCATTTTAAAATAAGGGCAATAGGTTAGTAAACGTCCATTTTAAGGGTTTCCATCACTTTCACAATCTATTTAGAGCTTTTCAATGCTAAAAAGGTTGTAATGTTTGATATTTAATGTTTTTCATTTACTTCATTGCTTGTTTTTAAAAAGTGTGACTCTCGGTGCCACGCATTTGCCAGTTTAAAGTCACTCATAAGTACATTGAAACCACCATTGGAATGTCACACACTGCAATCTGACAACTTGGCTGCTATGGTACAATTTAACATACTGAGGATTGCCACCTTATACCATACATGCCTTACTTTAACACAGGAGATCTTTTACCAGAAGGCCATTAACACCACTGTCCTCAGCCCTGCAGGATTTTCAACAGACTGATTTTTTTCCACCCACACAGGACTTTCAGATCATTGTGCTATTCACGTACAGGCTTATACCTTTTTCCACAAGACACACCACCTTCCTTCGAGCTTCTTCCTGAGGTCAGGTCATCTTTTTTGGGCTCCTCAACCGATTGGAAAGAAGCTTGACTGAAGGAGTCTGTCGGAATTCAGGAGCCACTAACAGAGAGAGAGAGCCCTTACCTTCACCGCCCTCCCCAGCACTGCACCCTCTTCATCTCCTGGCTTCGCCCCTTCACTTATATTTTATGCCTCTCTGGCATGTTCTCCCTTTTACCCCTTGGGCTCCTTTTTTGAATGAACTCCGTCAGCCTTTACCTCTCTGGCGGCCCTGTCGCGTGAAAGTGCGCAGTTTGGGTGGGTCTGTGAGAGGACTGAAGTTCCCGACTGACGAGAGACTACCTGTTACAACAACCCCCTCCCTGGCGCTATACTGGTGCTACACTGTCTGCTATAGATCCGCCTGTGTGAGGTACAATGGCTGTCACTTCATAGATAAAGCCTCGCAGAGTACATAATGGCATATTACCAAGGGGGCGATAGGCAATTATCGCCGATTTCGGCCGCTAAGCGGCGATAATTCTATCGCCCTATTAGCAAGCTGCCGCTAACTGATGTTAGCGACAGCTTGTAGGCGATAGTGAGGGGTTTGGGGCTCGCTTTATTATTTATCGCTAATGACATGCATACTGGGCATACCCAACCAGTTAGCGACTGAAAGCAGTCGCTATCACCTATCAGCAAGGCAGGAGTAGCGTTGGAAATATTTGCGCTAAGCGCGAATATCTCCAAATACTAACACTTGCCCTGACCAGTTCTTAGCCATGTTATCAAATGGGAGGTGGATAACATGGCTAAGAACATTTCGTCGTTAATGCTTGAATATCTCTGTATTCTCAGCGATATTCACGCATTTCGCCGCTATCGCTGGATATTTTAGCACAATGGAGAAGAACGTTGCTAATAGCCTGTTTTCTCCGCTAACATATCCAGCAATAGGCAGCGATCAAAAAATCGTCGCTAAGCCTACTTAGCGATAAATATCGCTACTTGTTGGTAATATGCCTCATAGTGCTTTGAGGCTGGTCTTTAAAGAACAATGGGTGCACTGTCACCGTGTGTACCCGGAAGCACCTCGAGGCGCATGTAGTGCTTTGATTCCAGTGTTTCTGATGTACAGTAACACTAAGACAATAACAATTAAACACACTTTTACATAGTGGCACCCTACAGCACCATGACAGTAATACTCGTCGTCTCAATTTTGACCTGCAGCTTCGGTAGTACTGGCAGGAGCAGACCGCTGGTGCTGGCAAATTGGCTCCTCTATATTTCTACCTCACGACGCATGTGCAGTTTACACTGCGCATGACTTGACACAAACAATACAGTCTGAGATGGACCTGAATTGTCAGGACCCAGACTGCCTAAACCCAGATCACGCATGCCACCCATTAGCTCGCCCCGTCCTCAACTATATTTGACCAATGGGAGCGACATGCTCCTTGAAATGCAGGCATGCACTACTGACATCACTAACATGATGCAGTCATCATGCCTGGCCCTGGGTAGGCGATCCTTCTGGACATGCCAGGCAGACATGCATCGGAAGTTCGGGATGCAAGGAGTTCAGGACAGGTAATTACATGAATACATTTATTTTCAATAATATCTGGGCCCATCTCACAGGGAAGAAAATCGGTAGCCCCGGTCCTGTCAGACAAGTTCCGGTGCTAAGCATCGTAAAGCACCAGCAAAAATTAAGCATTGTCCTCAGGCTATGTTGATGAGTAAGGCTATTTGTTGGCTATATGTTGACAGAAAAAGGCTGGGACTTATATTGACCAGTTATTTTAGAACTTGACATTCTGTCAAACCAGAACATTGTGGGCTTGATTCCCAAATATACTTTACCAGTAGTATCTTTACTACTGAAGAGTCTCCAGACATAAAAAGATAAGACAGTCCACATTCGTAAAGATACTACTAGTAAAACACCTTTCTGAATAGTGAACAGTCTTTGTGAATCAGACCACATGTTTAGTCAGACAGCTTCAAAGTGGAATTCCTACAGTTTAAATGTATATGTATTTAATTTATTTGCACTTTCTCTATTTGCGAAGCTTCCATTTGAGTCCCTGATAGAAATCATTTAATTTCCCTGCTCCATTGTTACTGTTAACCAGGGTAACTCTAAGGTAGGGAAAAATAGGAATTAAAGTAATTTGGAGAATAACATGAAGGAACCGTTTTGTCCGTATGAATCTCACATGTTGTTCCTTGGAATTTCACACAGAGATCTTGGCAGCTTTAAGAAGTCAAAATCTATGAGTGATATCCAAATAATCTGCAATTCCAATGGGTTTGGTATCTTTTGTTACCGTCACCTCGGAATTTATGGGTTACTTGTAATCAGAGATTTAAATGGAAACTTGTCACAACAATACTTCTATCTTTAGAATGCTGAAAACTTGCCTGTAAAAAATCAAGCTTTGCCTGAAAAACCTATGACATCCTTGAAAATGGTGAAAAGGTAGATTCAAGCAGTTTTACCATCTCCTTTTACTTTTTGTTCCCCAGGACTGGTCCAATCAAAAGAATTCACACCTTGAGATCTATGGGGGGGTCTCCACATGTTAGTCAAAGTCCAAAGATTCCTAGTGCTATTGTAGTTAACCAACACTTCTTAAGTTGACAACAGGCTTCTCATGTTCTAACTTCTGGCACTTCACTTGAGATCTCAAGACAGACTCCACACCCAGTTGTGTGCTTCCACAGCAGATCAAGACTCTAATGTCCCCTGGAGTCATTATTAGACAATGTTGTCAACAGTCCTTGGCCAAACTATTGCAGACAAGGACTTAAGTAGATGTTAAACTCACTGGGCCCGATTCACAGAATGAACTTAAGACATTTGGTATTCACAGAATGCACTTACTACTATCTGGTATTCACAGAATGCACTTACTACTTTCGGGATTCACAGAATGCACTTACTACTTTCGGCATTCACAGAATGAACTTACTACTTTTTGGGATTCACAGAATAGAATTACGACTACTAACTTTACGTCCGCCGCCGGGCCGTAATTTCCGCCACTGGACCGGATTTTACGGCACTTTGGCGGACTTTACCGCACCCCAGCGCAAATTACGATCACGGGCCGTAAATTACGATTACGGGCCGTAAATTATGATCACGAGCCGTAAATTACGATTACGGGCCGTAAATTACGATTACGGGCCGTTTGTCATGTTAGCCAAGAGGAAACGCCTGGCCAAGGTCCACCCATCCCCCAACATGGATCAGCTGACACACAGCAGCCAATCCCAGCCAACAGCTCCATTTTACCATGGTGTATGCTGCCACTGCCTACCATCCCCCACCACGCTCCAGCTGAAGCTAATTAACACTAATTGACCAGTACCACAAAACACATAAAAGCAGCACACAGTGAAGGAACAGGTTTGGACACAGAGAGACTGTTAGTACAACGCTTCCAGTGCCAGAGAACATGGAGATGAGAAGGAAAAAAAAATTCACTCCAGAGGAGACCTCCATGCTAGTGGAATACATAGTAAGGCACCACAATCGCCTACATGGGCTACCACCATATTGCACCAGTGGGGCACAGAAGCAAGAACTATGGCAGCAGATAGCCACTACTGTCTCAGCCCTGGGGGTGGAGAGGCGAACTATACAGGACATTAAAAAAAATGGCAGGATGAAAAGCAGAGGGTCAAGGAAAAATTCTCAAGGATAGAACTGCGCAGAATCCTCCCTGCTGCATGCCCTGGACCCCGCATCCAGCTCACCCGACTGGAGGAGGATATCCTGACAACAATACAGCCCCACTTGGTCCATGGGCTGCCTGTCAGTGACGTCCGCCATGTGGTACCAGGTAAGTGGAATGAAAAGAAAATGTGCATGAAGAGATTGTCTGTGTTACACCGTTATAGTGATCATGGAAATTGTCCTAATTGCATATAAATATATGGTTAGTCAGAGACTCATGTGTCACCCACTACGTAGCACCACAAGTCCCAGAATGCTTTGCATCAGAAAAGGCTAATACCCCCCCACCCAATTTAAAACATGTGCAAAGTACTGATGCCATACATACACAACCCCGCTAATTCAATAACTGTACATATTGACAGAAAATGTGCAATGACAAATGGAAATTTAAAATTAAGTTAAATAAATCAATAAGCTAAAGACAAACATTAGCAGGGAAGCGCCAGTACCAATGTGACATCTGACCAATTCAACCCTTGCGCAAACACTGATGTGTCGTGTACATATGGTGGTGCACTGTGGTGCAGGGATAGACAGATGTGTGTTGAATCTGATGGTGTCTAGGGGGGGCTTTGCTGAAGTTGTGTCGCAAGAGCGTTGCAACTCCGACAATATCCATGCACTGCCCATACCTAACGTGCGGTGCCACTCCTGACAAGCAGGCGTATGGTTGCGTCGCAGCAGCCTCTGATAAGTGATACTGTGAAATCATGTAGATCAGTGTTTCCCAAACTGTGCTTCGCGGACCCCCAGGGGTCCGTAACACATTTCCATGGGGTCCGTAGGCAATATTTTTAAAAGCACAGAAACTTTCTTGTATAATTAGCAGCTTTCCAGCAACAATTAAAGTGTCAAGAGAATGCCAGTGATCAATGTACCTGCTGGAGCATGAGGAGAATGTTGTTCAGTGGCAGCTGTAATTTAACTAATGTAGCACAGAGTATAAATGTGCATACTGCAAAGAATGTATAAAATGTATCTTAAAAAGCAGTATTGTATGTACCTAGGTTTGTAGTTACTGCTTTTGTCACAGAGATTCTTTTGTTACTGTGCACTTCATGAGTGACAATCGTAATCTAGCAGAGCGACCTATAAACTGCCATCAAAGAGCTGCTTGCAAACTGCATGGTACCAGTTTGTAACTTAAATATCTCCCAGTTATTAATTATCCTGATGCTGCAAAAAAGACATTTTTGGGTGGAAAAACATTTTGTATGCTAAAGTCAATGCTAGCCACTGTGTCATGTTCTTAATCCTGAGTTTGTGCTTTTCCAGACCAAGCACTCTTTAAACATTTCATATACTCACTGATTTACATGTACGATTCTATGTCTCAATATGTGTGTGATGTAAAGTGCTCTGACATTCTACATTGGTATGAAAGATGCTATAAAACAAATGAAATACATTTGACAGAGGGCCTATTACTTCAATATAAAACACTAAGGGCCAGATGTACGATTGGTTTTAATATGCGCGAACGGGTTCGCTAACCCTTTTGCGCATGCAAAAACCTATTGGGCCATGTACATAGCCGATTTCGCGAGTTGCAATTTGTTTGCAACTCTCTAAATAGGTTTTGCAACTTGCTATTTGGAAGCGGCATTTCCTTCCAAATAGGGAGTCTCAAAACCATGTACAAATGTTTGTGGTCACAAAACAGTCACAATTACCACCTAGTTCAAGTAGATGGTAATGCATTTGCAAATGGGAAGGGGTCTCCAGGGGACCCCTTCCCCTTAGCAAATGCATGCAAAATTATATTTTAAGGGCAGGCAGTGGTCCCAGGGACCTCTTCCTGCCCTTAGAAAATGTAAAGAAAACTTTTCATTTACTTGATTGATTTTATTAAATGCATTGTAAACAGGCAGCATTTTCTTTTCAAAACTGCTTTATTGAAAAGCTGTCCCCGACATGGTGGCCTGCAGAGCCCAGCAGGCCACCATACCTGGGAGGGCTGGCATTCACAATGGGCTTGCAAATTGCGAGAGGCTCAATAATATTAATGAACCTCACAATTTGCAATTCCATCGGGAATCCCTGACAGTGTCAAACACACTGTTGTACATTTCATTTAGCGACTCGCAATTTGCCACTTGAAATGTGTAGCAAATTGCGAGGCGCTAAATTAAATGGTCGCACATCTTGCTCCAAAATCCTTACTCCTCTGAGTATTTGTTTAGTGTGCACACGTGTGTATTATGCTCAAATTACTGTTAAAATGATTGCTATTTAACTCTTACAAATTGCATGGGGGTGCCCGGCTTACAGTGGTAACTCAATGGGGTCCTCAGGAGTCAAAAGTTTGGGAACCACTGATGTAGATTACACTGACTCACTTGGACGCGGCATATTCCAAAGGAGTGCACACCCTGCCTACCTCCAAGCTGACATTGCGCAGGGCCTCACAACATGACGATTCACCATAGTAGCGTCACGGTGCGAATAATCCTAAATGTGTTGTCTGTTGTACACCACTGTTGTGTCACAGAAGTGATGCAACAACAGTGTAAATCTATTTTTCCCAGGGGCTTGTAAACCTGCCACAAAAGTCTCCGAAAAGTACATCACCCTGTGCCGGCCTCAATCACAAAGCATATGGTGAGAGTGTCCTCTGATGTGAACATGTCCAACACCTATCCTGTTGTCCAATTTCCAATCTGCCACACCATTACATCCCCAACACACCACTGCTCCTACCTGCCCCGTCTGCGGCAGTTCCACGCAATACTGTTATCACACAGAAGATATGGGAAAATCCCCCAAAACGTTACGCAAGCACATTTCCCATTTGTCTGCTTTTCTCTCTTCTCACCCATTGACTCATCCAGCCAGAGCACCGACAACTTCAGTAGCAGAGGTCACCGCATCGCATAGGAGGAATCGGTAACGTACCGATGAAGGCATGTCAACCACACTAACTGGTAAGTCAAAGTGGACAGGAGATGGTCAAATTGCATACATCGTCAGAAGACAACAGAGGGACAAATAGTGCCCAGCTATGTAAGACAACCATTTATGCTACATTTGCTGCATGACAATAGGAGATGTCAATGGACATTCACCTTTAACATATGACATTTGTGAACAGCAAAAGACAAATTATAAAATGTCTTGCCTCATCATACCTTTGTAAATGTGGTACACAACATGTATTACACCAACAGACCCAGAACGGGGAAAGCAATCCTGTAATCGAGGGCCACAACAAGTCAAAAGGGGGTGTACACACCATATTGTAATAGTGTTTGTAGACATAATCAAGAAGTAGCATTTGCACCGATACGGAAATGAAGTCCAAACGGGGAGATACCAGTCTCTGTAGTATTGACAATAAATACACTGTCCAACTTCTAATCTGTCATACATACTTTGTTCAGCACAGTCCACACAGCTGATCATGTACTGCGTACATTGGATGGATACTTTTTGGACATCAACAAAACACGATAGTGCACTTTACCTCTGGATTCGTAGGCATGTCATTGTGATATAGGTAGCATCAAGGTAGTGGGCCCAATGTAAGTTATATGTGGGATCACTCATTACATAATGTATGACACACTACTGCAACGGTGGTGACCATGACTGCTTGTGCCCGTCCTGTGCCAGGAATCCAATGCATCACATGTGGCAGCAGGAATATAAAGTTGCCAAACAAACTTATCATTGTAGGTACAATGCCGTCCTCCCATAACCCCAGACGCCCACTGACTTCTGCTACTAGGTTGGACTATACATCTGTCCAGGGACCACAGATTGCTCCGGTGCTAGGCCACGGTAAGTCAAGCTTGCTGAATGCTAATTAATTGTGCCTTTCACCTCCACCATATGTGTTGTACAACACTGTTATCCTGCATCACAATATGCTCACATGGGGCATTTGAACACATGGCCGATCAGACCCTGGTGGCAAATGAGATGCTGACACAAAATGTATGCCAAGTGTGTACACAATGGACATACAATAGAACAATGTGTCATAAGAAACGTCCACAACACAACAGGCTTGCAAGTCAATGATATGCTAAATCCCTAGCAAAATTAACATGGTCAAATCAATATGAAATTGGCATGGCTGAGGCACACCTTGGTGCCAGTTGTGTACCTGTGAGATGGGCGTAGGGGCTGCTAAGGTGATTCTTCATGCAGTTACACCTGCAAAATTATTTTGCTGAAGAGCAACAGGATAATCCAGTGCAGGTGCGAAGATTCAAAGCTCCTCACCTCACCTGCAATGTGTGATCTAATCCAAATGTTGTCTTCTGCTTGCCTCCCATATTCACATGTATAGGTGAGTGTATGAAATATGGGGTTTGGATGTCTGCTGCACACACAAGACACTATCTGTTGTCATGTAAGTAGTACCATGATGTTGGAAATGGAGCATGGGAACAGAGAACACTCAAAGGATGGACATTAGTAATCTGTGTTCTCTCATTCAATAATGAGCTGTGTGACCTCATGGGTAGGGAAGCACATATGGGCAACATCAGGCCCCTGACAATTGCACATCTCACACATGAACTCCTTTCTGACTTGTCAACAGACAACATTACACCCATGAAAATAGTCAGTCACAATGGTAAGGGTGAAATCAGTATCCTTCTCATACAAGTCTGTCAGTTGATGTGTCATCTTATTGATGTCAGTGCCGCATGGCTGTAAGCTTGCAAATGCTGCTTGTTAGCAGGTGCCCACATGTTAAGTCAATGAACTACGCATGCTGCACAGCGTCCTTGATTATCCACAAATGGCTAATGAGAATGTCATTTGTTCTCATAGCTACAATCTGTTGTACGAAAATATTAACATGTATTTCTCATCACAGGTGCTGACAGGATGAGACCATTGCAGCGGACACCATCCCGGGGAATGCATAACATCCTGGCTGCTGCTGTGAAACTGTCATGCACCTGTCCCTCAGGTAAATCGGGCATGTGGAGTGTCAACAGCTTAGATTACAAAGCCATTACATAGATCGAGATCCCCTTCTACATGGAATCAACAGTTGTTGATTACAAAGTGAAATACAGACCAGGAGTGACACATATGCATGTCTGTCATTTGGTGAGGCAGATTATTGAGAATGTTGTTTCTACCCTCTACAGCTATGTCTACAACAACTATGGTGAGACAGGTGCAGCAGGATAGACTAGGAGGGAACGCAAAGGGACAGAGAGTTGTGGCTGGAACTGGTGAGTTTGCTAGTATCATGTAGATCTCCGTGTAACACCTCAGGGCTATGGTGTGAGCGGCCATTTGTGGTGGTACCCAAACCAGATCACATGATCCTCATCTGCTGATGCAAGGTGCAGTAAATACAACCCTGGTGTTGCTGCACATGTAATACCTGGTCAATCACCAATACAGTTGCAACCTCTGTGTTTAAGATGATGCTGTGGGAGAGGCTGACAGACCGACAACGAGTACTGGCCGACCGGAAATCCGAGGGGAGAATCCCCTGATCCTCCAGGCAGCAATGTCGGCTGCAACTCATGCCCGAGAGGAGGAGGATCAAGAGCAAGAGGACGTTGCCTTTGAGGAGGATGATGAGTACAATTTGTTTGACTCCGGGGATGACAATACTGACGTCCCCGCCTCACATCTTCTGACAAGCAACGCCCGTCTGCCTCCTCTCAAACCCTCAATACCACGGCAAATATCAACACAGCCACTGCTACCACACATCCACTTACAGACATCACTCACTCACAGCCCTAACGTCCGGGACCGACATGGTGGTTCCCCTACCCACTCTTCCCTACGCAGTGAATCCCTGCCATTCTCTCCACCATCTGTGGGAAGTACCAGCCCTGTTGTGGACCAGGTATCCCCTGGGAACCCTTCTCCTGCCCACAGACTTCTACCTGCCAGCCCCCCTTTTTGTGGACCTGCTCATCTCATCCCTGGCAGACACCAGCAGAGGGGCTCTGCACATGACTATGGTGGCCAGTGGGAGCAGGACTTCTTCCGACAGCAGGCAGATGTGAGGCAGGACATTCGGGCCATAGGGGCTACCCTGTCTGACATTTCTGGGTCCCTGCAGGACATGGCCCAATTCCCTCAGGTGGTGGACAGGGTGGGCCAAGCTTTGGACAGGATGGATAGCACTTGCAGGAAATGTCTCGAAATATGAGACACCTGATATCCATCCAAAGGGAAGAGAGTGCAAGACACCATGCCTTGGCCATGAAGATGATGGAGGGCATGGTGAGAGTGGTCCAAAGTCTACCTTCACTGCCAACGCAGGGAGGGGAACAATCATGTCGGCCTGTAGGACAGCACATCCCCACACCTGTAACACAAACTGCACAGCACCACAGCCAAGGTACACAAACACACCCACACCCTGAACAGTCACTCCCACCACCCCCACTACCTGCCTAACCACCAACAACCTCTGCACAGTCACTCCCACCACCCCACTACCTGCCCAACCACCACCAACCTCTGTACAGTCACTCCCACCACCCCCACTACCTGCCCAACCACCAACAACCTCTGCACAGTCACCCCCACTACCTGCCCAACCACCACCAACCTCTGCACAGTCACTCCCACCACCCCCACTACCTGCCCAACCACCAACAACCTCTGCACAGTCACTCCCACCACCCCCACCACCTGCCCAACCACCACCAACCTCTGCACAGTCACTCCCACCACCCCCACTACCTGCCCAAACACCACCAACCTCTGCACAGTCACTTCAACCACCTGATCAACCAGCCCTTTTACAGCCACAGACACCTAATGTGCAGACACCATCGGCACCTGCACCTCTTGATCAGCCTGGACAACACCCACAGACACGAAGGCGACGACCTCACCCCTCACCGCGTTCCTCCCCCCCACAATTGCGGAGACGCATACCTGACCGCCATTGAAATGGCTTATTTGTCTTGGGCTCCTTAGGAGTATTTTGACAATAAATATCTACTACAGTAACATTCTGTTGTGTACTATGTCTCTTCTGACGATGTAGGCATGTGCGTGTGTGTGAGACAAGTACAAGTGTAACACATCATGGCAACACGTTGTAGTGTGCATAGCGTATGACTTACTAAATATGTGTCTATATTTGGCAATAGACATTCAAAATGAAGTCAAACTAGTCGGACAAAGTATAATTCTGCAAAGTCATTTATGTAGGAACACAAACAAACCGTCCGTTTGGAAGGGAGAAAGGAAAACAAATGATGATCTTAATGCAGAAGGAGAAGGGAACTTGGATTTGGGTGGGGCAAAACAAATATAATACGTCAGGTAGCGTCATGGGAACCAGTCTATTCACAAGGGGAGAAATAAATCTTCGTCCAAAACAATGTCTCAGTTCAACAGTCAAGTGTCTTTCTGGTCATCATCCAGGAGCACAATGTCTATCTCCTCAGGGTCGGGCACATCCACACGTCAGGCTGATGCAGGAACAGGCACCACACGGGAATGTGACACACGAGGAGTATGGGGGGAACCAGTGTGGGCCAACGGACAGGGGGACACATTGACGGTGGTATGGGAAGGCATTTGGGAGATGAAAGTCGTAATGGCTGTGTTCAGGGACTGGAGTTGGGTGCCGATGTTGTCCATAGATCGGACTAGGTGCGCTTGCATCAAGCGTATCTCCAGACACACCTGTAGCAAGATGCGAGCGGACATGTCAGGTTGACCCTCGACCATCCCACTCAAGTCCCCTGGCACAGCCACAGGAGGAACAGCACCAGCACTGGGGGGGGGGGGACACAGAAGGGACATGGTGCCTCAGGTCCGGAGCGGATGGGTTTGGCTTGGCGGCTAAGAGGAGGGAGACAGGTATCAGGGGATTGAGCAGGAGTTCCCGATGGCATGGGGGACTCTAGAGGTACAGTGGGGCAGATGGCAGGCCCAGATGGAACGTTGGCCTTCCCCGGGGACACCTCTTTGTGACCCACTGGTGATGTACGTGTGGGTGAGGGGCTATCCCCCACATCATGGTCCGAGGTGTCCGGTCCTTCACCACCCCCTTCAATGTCCACAGCCTCCACCTGGGACATAGTACCAGTGTCGTGTTTGTCTACATCCCGGGTGGGTGAAACCCTCTGGCCTGCAGAAGTTGATGACCCCCCATTTGCCTCCTCCTTCTCCTCCTCCTCCTCCTCGTCCTCCTCCTCCTCTCCTTCATCGCTGGTGGAAAGAGGGTTTAGCCATCGCCGAACTGATGTTCTACTTCTCCGGACTTGTTCCTGCGGATCTCCTGTCTCATCAACCGTGCCTGCAGAAGTGTAAGCAAAATCTTGATGTGGTGGTTGTTCCATGCATGACGCTACACATACATAGAATAGCCTAGGTCCAAATTTGTTTATCTCTGATCACACTGTAGTTATCAGGGGGCGATTTACTACTTCTGGCCCATCTCCGCTAATCAGCAGAGGTGTGTCTGATGAGTTGCAACGCATCAGCCCACCCATGCGTCACCCCTGATGGACCACATGTACAAAACGGCACACCGTGGCGCTTGGGTGGGCAGATGTGTGATGCATCCCCGGTGGAAGAGCCGGGCTTTGCTGGAGTGGCGTGGCAAGTGCGAACCCGCCTCCAGCAAGGTTTGGGGGTGCACGATCGCTAACATGCTGCAGCAATCCTGACACCTGCTTCAAGCAGGTGCGTAGATTTGACTTCGCTTGGCCCTAATAGTGACTGAGTGGAATCTTTTAGTTTCACTCAGCCACTTTTAGGATGCGATCCTGCACCGTATGCGTCACGTTGTAATAATCCAGCAGCATGGCGCTTTGTGTGCTCCGCCGCTGCGTCACTAAAGTGACCCAATGGCGGTGCAAAGAGGCGCAAGTGCCTTGTTGATCTGCCAATCAGTCCTTATGGACTAAATGGTGGTTGGGAGCACGGTGCCTCTCACTCCCAGCACAGTTTGCCCCTTTGCATCCGGGTATATGCTGTGTACAGAACTAACTAACTCCTGAATCATCTGTGTTTGCTGGGAATGGTGCCAAGTTATTCTCAGGTCACAGTAACACTCACAGGCACACAGCAAACCAAGATGATTTACTTTGCTCTCTCTGAAACTGCAGCTCTCTACTGATGTAGCGCTCATTCCAGGAACACGTGTCTAGGGATATACTGAAAAGTCAGCAGCAAATTTGGTGTATGACTCCAGATTATTCCAAAGTAAGTTTGGAATGTGTACTGCATTCACCAGGATGCAAAGGGACAAACCGTGCTTGGACTGTGAGGCAGTGTGCTCCCAACCCCCATTCTGTCCATGCACTTACATTACATGTATGCACACTGTCATATACTGATTTGAGTTTGACATGGACATCTCATGTGTATTATTGTGGCTTGCGCAACTGCTTTATCCAAACCTCAACCTTGGCATTGTTGTGATCTGTGTGTCGTGTCACTGCTGCATGTACCAGTTCAACTACAAGTCCACCAGAGGAGAACATGAAGAGTCCAGATATAATAGATATTGGCTATTGATATTGATTTGCAGCTATTTATCGTCTGGACAAGTGTCATCTGCTTTGTAGCATTGTATGGGACAAGACAAATGTGGGTCACACATCCACGTGGGGTCTGGAGTACTCCTCTAGCTACATTGTGTGTCTAGCCTTTTGATGTCCCCACACATCTTCGGACAATCCAGTGCCACATAGTGGCTTACTTGACTAACAAGGTAGTGCAGTACACCGCTGAACAGTGGTGGGCGGTTGTGTCAGCTACCTGTGCATGTAAAATGTCATACAGGCCACTGAGGGTGAGACGTGTGTCAGTGGACACACCTTGCAGACCTATGGAAACTTGTGAGTGATGCAAGGATCTCAATATCTGTCTTGACTCCAAGGCACATGATGATCTGTCTCAATGTGAACACAACTCTACAGGTGCAATGCTAATCACAACATACAATCCCCTATGGCCTGCCATGTGCAGACTGGACAGTCTCTGTACCATCGCTCATCCAATGCACACATCCGTTATGATAGACTTGGTACAATTGTAGTGGTGCTGGCAGAGCAGAATTCAATATGGATGCATGAGTGTGGCTCATTTACCCAGTTGTCATGAGAAAATTACAACTCTCAAAGTGAACTCTGGCCTGTATAGTCCATATGCCACAGTGTTATGTTATGTTATGTTAAGTGACTCTTATAACGCGCACTGACACCAAAGGTTTCCTGGCGCTCTTTATAACAGGATGGAAAATGAAGAGTTGACACTGACCAGGTTAGCCTAGGGAGGGGAAGAGAAATGTCTTAAGCAGTTTTCTGAAGATAGAAAGGGAAGTGCTTGACTTGATGAAAAGAGGGAGGGAATTCCAAAGGCTAGGAGCCAGATGAGAGAAGCGGCGGCCGCCGTACTTCTTGGTTTTAACTTTGGGAGCAACAAGCATATGAAGGTGAGCAGAACGGAGGTTGCGTGACGGGCGATGTGAAGTAATTAAAGATTGCAAGAATGCAGGACTGGTGCAGTACTGGGCTTTGTAAGTGAGGCAGGCTACCTTAAAGGCTGACCTTAGTCCCATCGGCAACCAATGAAGTCGATGCAGCAGGGGTTTTGCCGATTGCCATTTAGGGATTTTATAGATGAGACGGGCCGCCTGGTTCTGAACCACCTGGAGACGATACAACAGGGACTGAGGGAGGCCATGGTAGATGGAATTGGAAAAGTCCAGGCGGGAGAGAACCAAAGAGATGACAACCTGAGTTAGAGCAGAAGGTGGTAAGAGATGGCTAACTTTGCGGATCTTTCTCAACTGATACATACAGGACGAGATGACAGCGCCCACTTGGGCTTTCAAGGAAAGCTCTGCATCAATGATCACGCCCAGACTTTTCACTGATTTGACCGAAGGTGGAAGGGGGCCAAATTCAGTGGGCCAGAACTGTGGACCCCAGTGAGCAGAACTGGAGCCGGGAAGGAGCAGCTCGGTTTTTCCTGGATTCAACTTTAATTGATTCTCATTCATCCAATGTAGGATGTGAATCATAGCGGTGCGAAAGGTGTTAACAGCATTGGAAGAGTTGAGGGGAAAAATTATCTGCAGATCATCAGCATAATTATATACCGTGATGTCCCAGTTCTTAAGTGAGTGGATAAGTGGGCGAAGGTAAAGGTTGAACAATAATGGCGAGATGGAGGAACCTTGAGGTACTCCGCAAGACGTGGGGTTTTTTGCTGCGGTGTACGGGCCCAGGCGCATGGCCTGAGTACGTCCAGTTAGAAATGACCCAATCCATTTGAGGGCAGTACCCTGTATGCCTGCCTGGCCGACACGGTGGAGAAGGATGTTGTGGTCCACTGTGTCGAATGCGGCAGACAAATCCAGGAGTACAAGGACTTGAGGGATGCCCGCATCCGCATTTCTCCTCAGTGTATCCAAGACCGCGAGGATAACCGCCTCAGTTGAATGGGCGGGTCTAAAAACGTGGTGACTGCTGCTTGGACATGGAATTGGCTAATGGAGGCATGGGACACACAATGGTACAGCACTGTCTCACTCACATCATACTCCCAGACTCATATTGCATAAGATGCACTTACTAGGTCTATGCTGCTCGTGCTCCTCCAGCTGAGCATGGAGGGTTGGCCACGCTGCTTGCAGGACCCTCCTGTACAGTGGTGAGAGGCGAGGATGATGTACATGGTGCTGGGAGGACTGGCCAGCCAGCTCCGTAGCCTTGTGACGGGCCCACCGCTTCAGGTCCTCCCAGCGCTTGCGGCACGCCCTAGCCCTCCCGGTGGACACTCCCACTGCACTGCAGCGCTCGGCAATGTTGGCCCACAGCCTGCCCCAGGCTGCAGTGCTCAGCAGGTGCTCAGGGTCCCCATATAGCTGAGGAAATTTCTCCAGCACCCCCTACACCAAGATGTCCAATTCCCTGTCTGAGAAAGGAGGGCTATCTCCTCATATTCCTCAGCCATTATGCGGAAATTGGTCAGATGAGAGCAGCAGGATGCCTGAGGATCTGATCAGTGAAAGAGGATGACTCTGAATGACCACAAAATGGCTGCCAAGTACTTCCTGTAAAGTATTTCCTGTCTCCCACTCGATGTATTACCTTGCCTGTATGCAATGATGTGTTCTGGTTTATTTTCGTAATTTATGGCCCGAATTCGTAGTTTCCGGATCCGGGGGGTCGTTTACGCGCAAGCGCATTACGATACGCCGCCGGAAACAGACGATTTTGTGCCGTAACTTGCGAAAATGACCCGGAACACATTATTTCATACAGGAAATGTTATACAGGTAGTGGGAGACAGGAAATACATCACAGGAAGTATTTTGCTGCCATTTTTTATTCATCCTGGGCCATCCACAACCAGTAAACAAATCCACTGCCATCCTGTTGTTCTGATGTAGGGGAAAGTGAAAGGACAATGCAGGTGTGAATCATGATTATGTATCAAAAGGGGGAACAGTTCATTTCATGTCATTTATGCACTGACAGGGGGTAGGGGGCTGACAACATCCATCCTACTTTCCTATTCCCATACTTTGCATTATGGGACATGTAGTCCATGCTGTGGTTCAGAAAAGGGGGTGGTGATGGACAGAGTATCTGAATTTAGCTGAACACTCCTACCCAGTCAACTGATCAGGGCTTGATCCATCACCGTTTTTTAGCTCACTGCACCATCCCAGCTCAGAACCTGGCTAAATGCAAATGAGTCTGTCCCTGGCCCAGTGCATCATGGGAACAGGGCAGACCAAACTACCAAGCCAATTCTTTTACTGGAAAGGAAACAAGCTTCCGGGGACCGGTTTCTGGCATTACAGCCATCTTCGGCCCGGCTTGCTTGAATCCTGATGGTGCAGTGAGCAAGGGACTCATGTCTGAGCATACCCTTCCACGCTTATGGTGGACAAAACGATTCAGAAAAGGGGGTGGTGATGGACAGAGTATCTGAATTAAGCAGAACACTCCTACCCAGTCAAGAGATCAGGGCTTGATCCATCACCGTTTTTTTAGCTCACTGCACCATCCCAGCTCAGAACCTGGCTACATGCAAATTAGTCTGTCCCTGGCCCAGTGCATCATGGGAACAGGGCAGACCAAACTACAAAGCCAATTCTTTTACTGGAAAGGAAACAAGCTTCCGGGGACCGGTTTCTGGCATTACAGCCGTCTTCGGCCCGGCTTGCTTGAATCCTGATGGTGCAGTGAGCAAGGGACTCATGTCTGAGCATACCCTTCCACGCTTATGGTGGACAAAACGATTCAGAAAAGGGGGTTTTGATGGACAGATTATGTATCAAAGGGGGGAACAGTTCATTTCATGTCATTTATGCACTGACAGGGGGAAGGGGGCTGACAACATCCATCCCACTTTCCTATTCTCATACTTTGCATTATGGGACATGTAGTTCATATTGAGTACTCAGTATCAGAGTTGAATGAAGTGTTATGTAACATTGGTGTGGAGAAGTGTGGATATGTCAGATACATATGGGGGCAGCTATACGACCGCTGTGTGCCCCAAGTGCGCCACAGTAGCGTACGTTTAGTGGGGCAGCAGCGCTAGGCCAACTCCATGCTGTGGGGTATCTTCAACGTGACGCATCTGTGAAATGTGTCATATTGTAAGGCCCTGCACCGCAGTTGTGCGTTCCTGCACAGGGGGGGGCTTCCAGCACACATAGGCCTCCGAACAGTGGCAGCGTGAAATGTACAAAATTACACTCAGTCATTTTCATAGCCATGCTGCGTCCCAACCCTGCACCTGCTTGTAGGAGGCCTGAGAATTGATGCTGCATGTTGGGCATCGGCTCGCCGATTGCCTTGCTGGAGCTGCGTTGCGCTTGCGACCCAACTCCAGTGGTGCTTCACCTTTATTACAGCATATGCTTCACGCTTCTGTCTATAGTTGGCCCACAGCGCACAGCTTTGTAAATGCGGCACAGCCATGATGGCGCAAGGGATGTCTGCTGTGAGGCACAATTACTGGGGCATCCCTGCTGATATGCAGAGATGCAACTCTTATTGTAAATCTGACCAATGGTGCATGATTCTACCATGACATCATCACTCACATTCTGGGCCCATCATTTGTGGGGTAGTCAATTCTCTAGTGGTCATAGGCTGAGTATGCAACCTTTTGTGATTTGGTGACCCATCCTTATGAGGTCCAGGTATGTCTCTCAGGACATGTATTGTTTGTCATCAGCGTGAATAGTTTGTTTAAGGGATGTCCACTACGCTGATCGCTGACATGGGCACGTAACTTGAGGCACAATCCACCTTTTGACTTCTGTCAGCAGCTGTGATTTGCATGCAGTTAGTGTGGTTTGCAAAGTCGTCTCAGGGTGGGATTTATGGACACTGTTGTGTCTGTCCACATTACATCATTGACAACAGACAGCAAACCACATGTTGTCCGTGGTACTACAGGTTGCTCATGAGAAATACGTGGCAACAAGCAGATCACGGACTTGCATGCCCTGATGTCGGTCATGTGCAATAGCCCGGTCTCCCACATTCAGAGCTAGTCGAGGGTCGAGAGGCATGTGTAAGCCATGCATTAGAGCAATGTTGTGCAAAACACAACAGGCTAGTATGATCTTTCACACAACTACTGGGGAGTACAGAAGCACACCCCCTGTACAGTCGAGACATCTGAATCGCGTCTTCAACAGACCAAAAGTGCGCTTGATGATGGCTCGAGTACGTATGTGTGCCCTATTGTACCTACGCTGAGGTACAGTGTTAGCACGCCTGTAAGGGGTGAGGAGATGTGGAGAGAGTGCATACCCAGCGTCGCCTGAGGAGGGAAGAATGGGCAGTTGTTAACATTTCACTCGTTGACTTTCACAGAACATGATCTATACGTTCATACATGCAGTGTCTGTTGGGCCTTTTTTCATATTGTACAATCGTTACTATTGGGGGGCATTCAGACATTTCATTGACGCATATCACCCATTTTCAGTGCTTGGTACTTACCCAGTAGCCACATGTTACCAAATTCTCCAGCAGCCATACGCCGAGCAAGAGGTGACATGCAGAATATGAAGCTGTCATGTGTACTGCCTGGGAACACTGCATGCACATTGATGAACCTTCCACTGGCATCACAGACTGCTTGAACATTGATGGAATACCATCTGTGTCTGTTGCAGAAGATGTGTGCAATGTGGCAGGGTGGCTGAAGGGCCACATGGGTGCAATCTATTGCACCCAGCACACGTGGGAATTGTGCAAGGAGATAAAAATCTCTTGCTGCCCTTTGTCTCATGTCCAGTGTATATGGCATTTTGATGTAGTTGGGGGCTCTCTCAGTGATGCATCTCAGTACCTGATGCAGGCACCGCGACTGGCTCGCCTGGGAAATGCCCACATGGTCACTGGTGACCCTTTGGAAGGACCCAGTAGCAAAGAAGTGGAGGGTAGAAAGGATCTTGAGGTATGCTGGTATTGCATGTGAGCAGCAGGTCACAGAGTCAAGTTCCTGCTCCCACTCACATACCATTTCCAGGAGTACTTCAAGTGGGAAACGGTACCTGGCCCTTACATCCTGGCTGGACATTCCAAATAGGTTGATCCTCTGCCTGTAGATCCTCTCTGCTCTCCTCCTCCTCCTCAAATAGTTTTGCCGCATGGCAAGGGGTAGTGCAACAAACACGTTCAGTGACATCCTGAAAAGGGATTGTTTGTGTCTGCTCTGCATTCATACATGCTGCAGGGCTTGGATTGGCTGCTGTGTGTCAGCTGATCCATGGTGGGGGATGGGTGGACCTTGGCCAGGTGTTTCCTCTTCGCTAACATGACAAACGGCCCACAATCGCAATGTACGGGCCGTAATCCTAATTTACGGCCCGTAATCGTAACATACGGCCCGCAATCGCAATTTACGGCCCGTAATCGTAATTTACGGCCCGTAATCGTAACATACGGCCCGCAATCATAATTTACGGCCCGCAATCGTAATTTGCGCTGGGGTGCGGTAAAGTCCGCCAAAGTGCCGTAAAATCTGGCCCGTGGCGGAAATTACGGCCCGGCGGCGGACGTAAAGTTAGTAGTCGTAAGTCTATTCTGTGAATCCCAAAAAGTAGTACGTTCATTCTGTGAATGCCGAAAGTAGTAAGTGCATTCTGTGAATCCCGAAAGTAGTAAGTGCATCCTGTGAATACCAGATAGTAGTAAGTGCATTCTGTGAATTCCAAATTTCTTAAGTTCATTCTGTGAATCGGGCCCACTATTTTGGAATTTCCTCCAGCATGTCAGAAGGACTTTTTTCTCGTCATCTCTCCTTTCCAGGATTGAACTCAGCATCATGGATTCAGAGTGGTTCGGAGTGAAATATTGAAAAATATCATGACTCACAAGATCTCAGCATTTCAAAAAATGTTTTATAAAAGGTGAAGCTACAAAGTCTTTAAAAAAAACTTAACTTTGCAGTATGGACATCAGTTACCATTGTCATGTGTGAAATGGTGCCCCATGGTTTACATGGTAGAAAATGGTGCAATTATCCGCACCATCAACAGATTTTACAACGGCAGAGGCAGATGCAATGTAAACAATTGCAAACCTATTCAGGAGGACAAAAATACAAACGCATCAGCACCATGCCCAGCAAAAAACCCAGCCATCACTTAATTGGTGACCAAAGGAAGGGTGCAGGCTCTGGCAGCAATCTCATGATATAGGACAACCCTGAGCAATAAATCATCAGATATATTATAGGGAGTCAGTGTAGGCTGGTTAAAGATAACGTGCGCTTACACACTGAGGACCTCATTCTGAGAGTCCTTGTACTCTTTCTAGTGCTCTTTTGGGAAAGTGCACTTTAATTACTGATATCCATGGTAAAAACTCTTTAACACCACTAGTATGGGTAACTCTTGGCAGTATAGGTATAAAGGATGTCAAAGTATACTCAAGTGTTCCATCAAAAATTATGAATTACCAGGGGAATCAGCAATTTTGAGTTTTATTTCCATGGTAATTTCTTTTTTTCACATCAGAGTTTCTTCTAGAGAATTTGGCAATCAAAATCTCTGGATGAAACAAAATGGTTCTGCAGTACTCTGCAGATCACAAAAGTCTGATGAAGTTGGTAACTCTTGCTACAGGGTAATCAGAAATATAGTGGGAGTTATAATTGACCACTAAGGGCCGGATATAGATATTGGAGGAATGGTTTCTCCATCACAACAGTGACGGATATCTCGTCCGCTGAAATATGTATCCCATTATATCCTATGGGATTTATATTTCGGGGGACTCCTGAGTGATTCCGTTTACCTTAGTACCTATTGACGGAAATCTGGAGCCCGCATTTTAGTGATGTCCTTTAGGATGATTGCTGCTGCATTTAGTATACCCGTAGAGGATTGAAATTACAATTGTAACCTTTGAATGTTTCCTTAAACCGCTCCATAATTAAAAAGTACAATCATAGTATTAGCTTTAGTAGGTGTACATAAGTACTGTAAGTATATGAAAATATTCCTCCCAACACGACTAGAGTACACCTTCCAACCTTATGCACAACTCAAAAAATACTGCTCGTGGGCCATGTTACAAACAAACACATTATGTAAAAGAAATTGAGTAGCTACATAGTTATCTTCCCAGATAAAAACAAAAGTTGAAATGAATGTGATTACATTAACAATAATAATCCCTTTTACCCAACACAATCCCCCTGACAACAGCACACAATCATCCCACACCATTAAGCCCTAAAACAATCCTAACCACATCACACATCTATGCACCGTCATAAACCCTAGACAAACCCTCTCCCATCTTTTATTTCTGCTAAGCTGGCAAATATCTCTTGCTAGATGTTTGTTGAGAATTGTGTCAGACCAGACGTTTTCTGTGGGTTCCCCCTCCAAAGGGATTTTTTTGCTTTTTGGTCTCCTGTTTATGATGCTGTTTTTGTTGGCTTTAGGACTCTGAGCACTTTCCCACTGCTGATCAATGCTAAAGTTCATATGCACTCTGTGTAAAATTGTTATCATGAATGGTTCTCTATGATTGCCATTTTTGATTTACTGGTAAGTCCCTAGTAAAGTGCACTGAGTGTCCCAGGGCCTGTAAATCAAATGCTACTAGTGGGCCTGCAGCACTGATAGTGCCACCGATATGAGCAGCACTGAAAAGGTATCTCAGCCCTACCACTGCAGTGTCTGGGTGCAGTTTTAAACTGACATGTCGACCTGGCAAGTGCACCTAAATTGCCAGGCCCTTACCGTCCCTTTTATTATATGTAAGGCACCCCTATGGTAGGCCCAAGGTACCCCATGGGCAGTGTGCAGGGTATGGGAAAGGTAGGACATGTACTGGTGTGTGTGCCACGTCCTGATAGCGAAATACTGCCAATTTTGTTTTTCTCTACTGAAAGGCTATCTGCCAAATAGAATGGAATGGGAGATGCATTGTAACATCTTACAAGTATAACTTCCCATTGGGACAAGATAGAGAAATAAAGTTTAGGCTCTCTGAACTCAGAATTTAACAACATACTTCGGTGAAGATAGTTTTTAAATTGTGTGTTTGAAAATGCCACCATTAGAAAGTAGGCCTTTTCTTGTTTAACCATTCTGTGTGCCTCCGCCTGTTTAGGGATTAACCGTCTGGTTTTAGAGTGACAGGGGCTGGGGATATTCATTCACTATAGACAGTCACTGGGGGAGTTGAGGTGTAGCTGGACCTTCCTGGATGACTCAGAGCTGACCTGAATGGGGATTGGATGAATTTTGAGTAGTAGGAGGAGTTTTCCCTGCACCTGAAAGGCCTTTTTCCCTTGTACAATACTGTCTCCACCCCCTGTGGTCATACGGCACCAACGAAGATAGAACTGGTTTGGACTGGGCTCAGAGACCATTGCACAAAGAGAACAAAATGGAGTATAAATAGTAGACCTTAAACCCCAGAACTTTAGATCACTTCTGGACTCAAGAGGAACCTTTGCCAAGGAGAAGACCTGAAGAGCTGTGAGGAGGAGTACTGCCCCTTTGCTATGTGCTATGTAAGGTTGGCCTGCTGTTGCTCTTTCTGCCAAGGAAAGGGAAAAGACTTGAACTTTGATGTGAACCTGCTTGAAGAAGAATCTCCAAGGGCCTGAGTGTGCTGGATTCCTGTTCTGAAGTCTCAGGGACACAAATCCTTCACCCCAGCTCCACTGAGCTATGCTGCTGAAAGTTCTGACCTGACAGGTAGTCAGTAGCGGCCGGTGGTGGGAGTGCTGTGGTGTGGTGGGGCGGGGGAGGAGCAGGGTGTGGGGTAGTAAACTATGGCATACGGCCGAACATAAGTAAGTAAACGAATAAATAAATAAAACAAATTTCATTGCGCATGCTGCATTGCCAAATGCAATGCAGCTTGCGCAACAAAATTCATTTTACTTATTTATTTGTTTACATACCTCTGTTTGGCCCTATTCCATAGTTTATTTCCCTCACCCTGCTCCACCCAAACCCTGCCGCAGCACTCCTCCCACCGACCGCAATTGCAGGAAATGTTTATTCCAGTTTGGGGCCTCTGGAGGTTGTTGCTGCTGTTGGGAGCTGGAAGACACCTGAAAAACTAAAAAAGTCAATGCATCACTCTTCTTGTGGCTGTTTTTCCTGAGGCAGCAACGCCGTATGAGAAAAAACTCCAGCACCGCCACTGCAGAGATGACGCAGAGCCTGTCTCAGCTGCAAGAACCAATGCATTGTGGGATCGTGGCAGAAGACACCTACGCTGTGAAGCTCGCTGCCACCGCATCGATTGCTAATGCATTCCGGATCTCCGCACATTGCACCCATGTGACAAGTTTTCCCGACGCTTCACCCACAGAGCAGAACCGTCTTGGAGTCAATGCATTACCTCCCCTTTCAGTCCAGATTCGATGCATCACTTCTCCTGCGTGCAACAGAAGTGACACATCACCTCCCCAAGGACTCAGGAACCAACACATCTCTTTGTTTCTTGATGCTTCCATTCTCTGTAGTTTTTTGGCTTTGTGAATTTTGATGCATCTACAGGTACTTCGTGTAGAATCACTCATGCTTAGTTTTCTATGGACCCAGCTGCTTGGAACTTTTGAAAAGTCACATTCTTATTACATGTATGTTGGATTTTTGTCATTTTGATCTTGTTGAGTTTAGATGAAAATACTTTATTTTTTCTAAACTGGTGTGGTGTCCATTTGCGGTCTTATCACTGTATTACTGTGTGTTTGAGTACAAATATTTTACACATTGCTTTTGTGATAAGTATGTCTGCTCATGCCAAGCTACCCATGGGGTGAGCAGGAGTGATCTAAAGTGTGTATCCCCCTTACTCTGACTGGAAGCAAGTGTCCATATTTGGACAAAGGTACATACCTTTGCCAACTAGATATCCACATTTCTAACAGAATGTATATGTACTACCACCAAATGTTGTAGAGCAACCATGAGCTTTCTTAGGGTCATGCTGTGGGATGACTGGTGGCTACTAGTATGGGTGCTGCTGCTCGAATTGGAAGTATGAAGTTTGTCTCAAACAGCATGCCTTGACTGGCAGTGAGAAAACTGACACAGATGTATATTCAACTTTTTTGTTGCCTGTTTTCACTTACTTAAGATTTGGCAGGTATGCTAAGGAATGAATCTTGCATAAGTTGAGAAAAAAAGTAGTAATATTTCATAGTGTAGTCCAGGTTTACTTAGATTTTGTGCCCCGGTTAGGTCACTTTTTTCGGCAGAGCCTTGATCTATTTTAGGATTTGCAAAGCCCACTCTGACTGGCTTAGTGTGGCTTTGTTAAAAATGAAAAAATTAATATAATGCAGCACATTGTGCTACAATGTGTTACCTTGCGTCATGTAGCTGATACATGGGTGGGGCATGGGTCTTTTCGTGCATCTACCCATGGATTTTGAAGCAAGCACATATTTACAAAGATTTGTAAACATGGGATTGCGCCAAAATGGTGTGCTTTCCTAAGGCTGGAATAACTGGAGGAATATCTTTATTTCTTCTTATTACTTCCTCTTTGCATACATGCTGCCCTCAGCAGCACACACAAAAAGAGAACAAAGTCTCAAAGGATAGTTTGAATATAGGAAAGTATCCCTTTGGGCATGACGCTAATCTTGACCATAATGCAGGCACCCTTGCATTATAATAGAAGGGTACCTGCTTAGGCCTTGGCCAAACCGCAATTCGGGGGCAGTCCAACCAGGTGTGTGTAAGAGCTCTTACACACACCTGTCGGGACTGTCCCCAAATTGCGGTTTGCGCAGACAGCACAGAAAGGACATATCACAGCCCCTTCCATGTCACTCAAAGACTACTACTTGTAGGAATCGACTAGTCTTGCAACCGGTTACCGTGGAACCCCCACCGTACAGATCATCTAATGGAATGATCTCCAAACCAGAATTGAAACAATAGCGATTAGAAAACTGAATATTCATTCATTCAAAATTGTGGACATGACTGGTTGCTCTGCTTTGGTCAGGAAACAACAGTTTTATGAAGCAAGGTCTAAAAACTCCCTTAGCGTGGAAATCTCTACAATAACAGATTGATGTTCCTTAGTAACATGACAAATAAGTTTTGATAAAGTTATGCTCAGTAACGAAACACGTGTCCGCTGCCTGCTTCAGCTCTCCTAGATCAGAGTGAAGAATCTTGAGAAAATATACTGTTGTCCAATAATTCCTTTATGTTGCATCATGTTTTGTTAATAAGAATTGTATTGGGACGAGTTCTATCTAACAACAAGATATTAAACCATAACTCCAATGTAATGTTCTGATGTTCACTTTTTGCGTAAGTGATACAAACATTGTTCATATTTGGATATTTGTACTTAGAACTATTAGAAATTGTAAGTCAGGACACCTGAATCGGGTCAGGACTGGAAATCTCCCCCAAAAAGTATATGTTTGGTACAAAATATTTGAGTGCCGAGGTACAACTAGTCTTAGAAACATTTGACAATGAGTCCCTTTGGAACTCTCGTTGAGCCAACATCCGTGGTAGAGGGATGTTAGTATTACCTTTAGGAGCACCGTAACTGTAAAAACTCAAGTCTGTGCAGAAATAATCACGATAATTGAAAAACCTTTTGTGGAATTGGAGGTGCGATTGTCAAAACCACCACTACCTTTGCTGTGTTGTTGTGAAACAAGAGGAACAATACTTATTCTGAAAAAAAGAACGAGACAAAGCATTTTAACAAAAAATGTAATGCTAATTAAAAATGGATTTCCCCCCTCAGGGAGGCCACTGTTTCCAATACCTCTAAAGGTTCTGGATATGATTGCTGAAGCAAATGGAATTATAGGAGATGCCTCTCCAGTTTTAATCAGGGATGAAATCTGGGTAAAATATATAACAGTGTTATATGCACCTAACTCTGTCCACTCCCTCGAACAATCATTTGTGGTGGAATCCTGCTCTGTTATTCTTAGCGAATATGGCCTACCCACCGTTGCACTGATCAAGAGTTTCATACAAAAATCAAAAGCCTCATGCACAATGGAATGAGGTGAAATTATAATATCGGTCATAAATAGATGCAACACTTTGGAACTTTTTTTTGAGCTCCCAACTTTAAGTATTTGCTATCAATATGCTGTATTACCAACATCCTGGAGGTTAAGCATTGTAGTCCCCTCACATAAAAAAGGGGGATAGGCCTCAACCTCACAATTATAGACTGATAGCTCTTTTATGCACAGTACCAGAAATCTTTAATACAAGTATTCTAGAACACTTCAAGGGTAGTTGACAGTCAGAGGGTTTTTAGCTATTACACAAGCAGGCTTTAGGGCTAATAGCTTCACTTTAGATAATATTTGGTTATTTTATGCAATTATCAAAAAATATGTACTGATGATAGGACTGTGTTTCCACACAGCATTTATAGAAGTGTCCATAGATTTTGACAACGTTGACAGATCTACACCATATGGAAGAAGCTTCTAGCCCTTGGTGTTCCCCCACCAATGTTATGTCTTAAAGTGGCTCTTCAGGACACTACTTGTCATGTTCTGTCGAGTGTAAACAAAGGTCTTGCGTCAAAAATATTTTTTAAAACAGGGATGCTTACAGGCCCCTCTATTATTTTCCCTCTATATTACGATATGCCACGCGCCCTTTCGATTGTAAATGGAGAAGCTCCGATGGTAGGAGATCAAAAATTGTCCTGCTTGTTGAATATGGATGATATAGTGAGAACACTTTTAAGGAGGAGTCAATAGAGATATAGTGTACTTCCAAATCATAAGAGTGTCACACTGTAAAGTATAGAACTAGTTGTTTCAACATAGAAGTGTCTGTTCACGACTATCTCCGAGTGGTCTGTCCAGATGTGAATGGAAGCCACTATCACAATTGTATTATTATTTAGGGTTACTTTGTGTTTTTCCTGTAGAGTTTATGTCCTTGTATAGAAAGTATTTACTTGTGAATTTTTGTAATCCATTGATTAGGTGTCATTGGCTAGGATGAGACAATTTATGTATGATATATTCATTGTGTACTGGAAAACATAGGGAAGGTAAATTAAAAATACCTTCACCAAAATTAGTGTATCATTCGTTCCTTCATACTTATTGTTGGTTATTCCTACTTTATCTGATACCCAGGTTGAGAAGAGTTATTTGGGTATACCCCTGTTGTTTTTGAACGGAGCTACACCTCCCATCTATCAATGTGAGGAATTCCATTTCTCACTGTTCCCCAAAACAGCAGCACTAATGGCTTGTGGTCTGGGATCCCTTTAAACTTGTGCCCGCAGAGGTAGATGTTGAAATGCTGGCATGTCCACCTAATGGCCAGCGCCTCCCTTTCAATTTGAGCATAACTTGTCTCTACGGCTATTAGTGTTTTGCTGGCATATGCTATTGCCACCCATTCCTCATGTGCATCCTGCTGAAGGAGTACTGCCCTAGGCCAACAGGGCTGGCGTCCACCAAAAGCTCAGTGGGGTTTCCTGGTTTGAAGTAGGATACTGTCGCCCCTTGCAGCAGCACTCCCCTCACTCCCTGAAATGCACTCGCTGCTTCACTAGTCCACTGCCATTTGGTATCCTTCTTCGTGAGGGCCCACAGTGGCTCCGAGATCGTTTCTTGGTGGGGTATGAACGGCCGCAATAGTTCACCATGCCCAGATAACTTCTCATCTCTGTCGGATTTTGTGGCACAGTTGGGGCACAGATGGCATACCCTTTTGCCGGGTCAACCTGTAGACCATTCTTGGAAAACATGTATCGAAAGAATTCAACTTCTTTGGTATAAAATGCACACTTGTCCCGGTGCAGCATTAGACCCTGGTCCACCAGCGTTTGCAGAGTCGCCCGTAGGCTTTTGTGATGTTCCTCCAGCGTGTGAGAGAAGATTAGCACGTTGTCACTGACATTGATGAAACTCATCAACCCTAAAAGGGCCTCACGGATTGCATCTTGGAAAACTTTTGCTGCATACGATACTCCAAAGCTGAGCCGTTTGAATCTCCACAGACCCCATGTGTGTTGAGAATGTTGTAATATAACGACTAGCCTCATCCAGCAGCAGTTGATGGTATACAGAATTAAGGTCTACCTCTGAAAGCCACCTCACCCAATTAATGTCAGTGACTATCTCATCTATGGGTGGAGTGATGTGCCTCTTTCTCCCTATCGCCTTGTTAGGCAGCCACATGTCCACACATAGATGTATCGCCCTAAGCTGTTTTGGTTTGGGAGCGATCACTAATGGAGATACGCACTGGATGGAACCCGACACCTTCTCAATTACTCAAGCCTTTTCAAGTTTCTCCAATTCTGCCTCCACTAGCAGTCGAAAGTGGAATGACACCCTTCTGTGGTGCAGCACCTCCGGCCCGACTGACTTGTAGTTTGACCTTTGCGCCCTTCAGACAGCCAAGCCCTTCAAAGAGTTCAAGAAACTCAGCAATGATCTCTTCAGCATGTGACTGATGGATTTTCCATGTGAACATCACCAGGCCTAAGTCCTCGGCTGAATCACACCCCAGCAATGTTCCCGCCCTTTCTTGCATCATGTGGAATTCTGTTTGTGATGAAATGCTTCCATGGGTCATTACCACCTCAATGGCACCCTGCAGCAGGATGGGGGTGTCACCCCATACGTGAAGATTTTCACTTTTGTGGCCATCAGCTTTGGTTGAGGGCTTAATCTTCGATAGTACTCCAGTGTCTATGAGGGCCGTAATATGGTAATTACCGATGTGTATCTGGCACTTTGGTGGGGGTCATCTCTTTTGATTCACACAGCAATGTGTACGAGATGACAAAAACATCATCCTCCGCGTCATCATCCAATAACCGCATCTGCTGATATAGATTGTCCACGTCCTCTGCGGCCTCAGACGCCCTTACCATCTGTCTTGGAGGCCCAACTCTTCTTGTCTTTCTGCTTTGATATGGCCACTTTCGCTGAACTCATACATACCTTCACGAGGTGTCCCAACTTTCTGCACTTTAAACATTGCTTCCTATAGGCAGGGCACCCCTTTGGTGGTGATTGTCCAGTCCGTAGTTGGCACACCCTCACCGTCCAGGCAGAGTCACCTCTTGCCCTCTTCTGCGCTCATACACCCTGCTGTGGCCTGCACAAACCTGCTGCTGCAACCGCTGGGCCTGGGGGCACGCATCTCATCCTCCGATGCAAGCGCTCACATTCTGATTCACATGTGCTCTTGTTGAGCTCACCTTCTGCTGGGTAAGTGTTTAGGCACCCACATTTCCACGGCAGCCTGCCTCTTTGCTTGTGACACTTCTCCCCTTTACCTTCACCATGCAGGTGGCCACAAGTTCGCAGTCGGCGAAGCCTTCAACCTGCAGGTACACACTCCTCCAGCAGCCGCTATGTCCTGGCAATGCATGTGGTGCGCTCGCTCCCCCTCGTCGCCAGTGTAGAGGGGTGATGTAGGGTTCTCGGTTAGCTCACAGGTGGCGGGCCTATAGTGTTTGGGGCACTCACCATAAAGTACACGACACAGGATAGTCAGTGAGTGCAGTTAGCCACGAGCGCCTGCTGCACATTTATTTCTCCCTTCTGATCCGAGCCCAGCCCAGAATGTTGCCAGTGGATGCATTGTCCAGTAGAGGCCGGGTGGCTCACTACATATCCCATTTGGTATGAAAAATGTTGTGCTTTCAGTCACTTTTTTTTTTGTTTTATCAGTTGAAAATCACCCATAGTATTCTCTAGATGACGCATATTATTAGTGTAAAGAAGTGGTCCTTCAGGAATATTACTGAAGGAAAAATACTACCCAATTTGTGTAGCTTAAACACGTTAGTGGAACAAATGGGCTTTCTTTACTGCTTGGTCTAACTAGTGTTTATGTGCTGGGTTTGGCGCCATTTCTTCCTTTGTGGTGGCAGCTAATCCATTCTGTAGAGAACTCCCTGGGAAAATTACTGTTTTCCGGTATTTCTATCCAGGAGACAAATGACAATCCATTTCGCTCGGACTTTTTTGTTACTTTACATTTGTTTATGTTACAATAAAAAACATTTGTTTCTATATCACTTTTACATTTGAAATATTTTCTGAAATGTACTTCTCCAAAATTCAGCATATAACCTAATGCCTCAATAACACTAAATATGTCATCATTGCTTTTTCCTGCAGGGAGAAAAGTCCCCGACCGTATACTTGGAATGGAATCTGGATCATGGGATTCGGAGATTGTTTCTACTTCTTGGAATGAGCATGTTACCTTTAAGATTGTCACTGGGGCCTGGAAAAAACTAACATCAAAAGCAGATTTTGTGAGTTTTCTAACAAGGGTTTTGAAGGCTTTTATTTTATTGCCTTTGTTTGTCCCGCATCACACTTTGTACGATGTTTTATTTGAAACCACTTTGTAAGTATGTAAGACATCTTCTCTGTAAGTGATGCGCCGTTATTTCTAATGTTTATATATTTTTTTAGATCCAGAGTAAAACAATAAATGGTTCGAATATCCTATAATTTCTTATTATATTTAAAACAACAAATAATTTCATAAAAAATTGCTCAACTCAATTCAATAATGTGAAACATAAACATACAAAAACGACCTTCTCAGCTTCGTCTTAACCAGACTAGCAGATCCTCTGGTAAACTATTCCAGTGGGTGGGGGCTGGATGAGAGAATGCACGCCCTCCCGTCTTGGTTTTTCTAATTCTGCAGGTGCGAAGCAGCCTTTGACTGCTGGATCTCAAGAGGCGCCCTTGTGAGTATCATTGCAGCTTTTTGATTAAATATGCCAGTTCGTGTCCTTGCAGAGCTTTGAATACCAGACATAGGAGTTTAAAAATTGATATTTTCCTAATGGGAAGCCAGTGTAGTTGACGCAGTAGAGGAGATGATGGGGTTCATGCTGGCTTAACCAATAATTGACCTCATAATTTGTTGACTCACAGCAATCATTCTATAGAAAGCAAGAATTTTTTTCAATACACACAGTCGCTTTAATCCTGGGGTCTCAATCAAGTTCAAAACCAAATTTCGGCTACTGAGTATTCCACTAACTGCAATGGTCTTCAAATTTAGAGGTTACAGTTTTATAAGAACCTGCCAGACAAAAATTATCCCCTTTCTAGTCTATGTTTTTAGCCAGTTTCACCACTTGTTCTCTATTATAAAATCGGCTACCTTGGTAAAGCCATATCCCCCCATTTCAAAACTGTACTTTGGTCCATCCACTCCCAATTCAAATCCATCAAGGGCATAACAGCATTAATGTAAGGGATTGAGTAACCCCTACAGAGATACAAAGGTTTTTTTTAAAAAGCACTTCTAGATCTTTTAGCGCACTTTTTTGGGAGATTTAGTCAACTTTTAACCATCCTTACATTATATTCATTTAAAAGCAAGCACATTAGGTTGTTGTAAAAATTCCAATTTAACTCATGTCTTAGGTTTTACTGAGACCAAAAGTCCTTGGTCTCAGTTAAACTTAAAACCAAAACTTAAGTTTATTTGAGACAAAAATCTAACTTTAATATTCGAAAATTCCCTTTATTCATATCGAAATTCGTAAAATTAGACTTTCGTTTCAGTTTACCTTTGTGAATCGGGCCCATGGTGTTGGGGTACTTGGTTTGGTCAACACCAGAGGCAGGACTCTGTGATACGAATAAGTCATTGTTTCTCATTTGAATGTATGATTATTTTTGTATACTCTGTTTATTTATTTATATTTTTATATTTATCCTATTTAAAAAGGAGTATATCATTTATATTATTATTTTCTTAATTTTCAAGATATATTTGTTCCTAATAATCTGTATATCAACATTTTATCCTATACCGTGTATATTTAAATAATAGACAATATATTGTTTCAATATTTGTATGTTCAATATTTCTAAAGTTAGATTTTTTTGACAGCAATATTTTTGTCATCAGTGCATGTGTGTTTTTTGGTTAGGGTTGACAGTCGATATTGTTGCAATAAATATTATTTTGATGATATTTTAGTGGATTAATGTTCTTTTTCACAATATTCACTCATGAAACAATCCAATATTATTTGCCCAATCCATTTTAGTATATTTTTTGTTGATTTTCATGTTTTACGTCTGTTAATGTGTGGCCTTTATCCTGGTTGTGTGTTCTCTCCTGTGGCAGGTGTGTTGTGATGTGTTTCAGCCTACTTGTCTATGCTATCCTTGTTGATTTTACATGCCCTTTGAAGCTGCGGCTGATGCAGGTAAGAGCAGTGGGGGGTGGGGCCAGGTGGGAGGATTTCGAGAGACGACCAGGAGATAAAATTAATTATGTATTTAATTTTCCCTCATGGTCATCACTCAAAATATATTAATATTTAATATTTGTAAGGTGCAGCGAATCATCCCCAAGGGGACCTCTCGGCGCCTGGAATGCAGATTACCGGATGGACAGTGCTCTAACATAATAGTCACATTTTGAGAAGTTTATTTAGTTGTGCCAGGTTAGGACATGCTCGCAGATCCTCTGATAAACTATTCCAGTGGGTGGGGGCTAGATGAGAGAATGCACGCCCTCCCGTCTTGGTTTTTCTAATTCTGCAGGTGCGAAGCAGCCTTTGACTGCTAGGTCTCAAGAAGCGCCCTGTTGAGTACCATTGCAGCTTTTTGATTAAATATGCAGGTCCGTGTCCTTGCAGAGCTTTGAATACCAGACATAGGAATTTAAAAATTGATCTTTACCTAATAGGAAGCTAGTGTAGTTGGCGCAGTAGAGGAGATGATAAGGTTTGTGCGGGCTTGTTAACAGATCTTCTCTAATCCCTACCACTAGGGAGTTCTCATAGTCTGGTCAACTGACTATAAGCGTCTGAATGAGAACTTTCCTTGTATAAAGGGGGATCCAAGGGAAGACCTTTCTCAGCATGCGCATCCTGCCGAAGCACTTGCCCGAGGTGATTTTTACATGCTCCTCCATCTAGAGTTTGTCGTCAATCACCACACCCAGGTCCTTAGCACATTTTTATGGAATGGGAGCTTCCCCCAGTTCCTCCGGCCACCACTCTGTGGACCATACCTCCTCAGCTTTTCCAAATAGCAAGATCTCAGTTTTACTAGGGTTCAATTGTAAGAATTTCTTCCTCATCCAGGTTGCAGTATTTAGCAGGCACCTCTTAAGTTTTTCTCTGGTCAGATCAGTTTTTTTCCTATGGGGACTATCACCTAGGTGTCGTCGGCATAAGAGATCGTATGGAACCCACTCGATCTAATGATTGGGGCCAGCGAGGAGACATAAATATTGAACAGGGTGGGACTTAGGATGAAACCCTGTGGTAGCCCCTTGTCCACCCATACAGTTTGAGATACAAATGTGTCAAATTATACACATTGTGTTCTCACTGTCAGGAAGCTATGAATCCAGAATAAGGCTGAGCCTCTGACAACAATCTCTCGCAGCTTATCCAAAAGGAAACTGTGAGAGATGGTGTCAAAGGCTGCTGACATATCCAAAAGAGCTAGAATAGCGGGGTTCCCTCATCCAGCAGCATCCTTATTGAGTCTGTTACCTCTGTTAATTCAGATTCCATGCTGTGACCAGCACAGAAACCCAACTGCGAAGTATCGAGCATATTATATTGTTCTAAATAAGTCTATAGTTGTCGATTAATCAGGTATTCCATGATTTTAGAACAGCATGGAAGAAGAGAAATTGGCCTATAGCTTTGTAGGTCTGCAGGATCTACTAGTGCTTTCTTGAGCAGTTTATTTATATAGGCCTTTTTCCATTTTGCAGGAAACACAGCTGTGTCCAGAGGTAAGTTACAGACTTCCATAATTGAGGTTGATAAGGCCGGTGCCAAGTCTGCGGTGATGTGGGGGGGGGGGCACATCTGACGGCGAGCCTGATTTAGTGTGTAGCAATAAGGCACGCACTTCCTCGGTGGTGATGGCTGCAATGGTCGCCTGGGGGAGGACGGGTCTTCCGAGGGAGGAGTTGATACCAGGACAGCTTCTTCCACCTCAAACGTGTATTAGATGTTATCAATTTTCTGTTTAAAATAAGTGGCAAGATCATTGCATAGCCCTTGCATGGGTGGTAGGGTGGAGTTATTGACTCTGGGTTTGGTGAACTCCTTAAGATTCTTGAAGAGCTCTTTAGTGGAATTACTGGCTTCAGCAATTCTTATCCCTATATGCGCTTTCCTGGCTCTATTGCAATTCCCAAAATACATTCTATGTATTGATTTATTATGCCAATTTGTACTCCTCCCTCTTTGATTTCCTCCATTTCAGTTCATTGACTCTACAGTTAGCTTTTTCTACCTTCAAGCTTTCTGAGTACCAAGGTGCTGGGGCAGCCCTGTCCCTCACTATACCTGTCTTGGCTGGTGCTATTGTATCAAGGACCGTCGTTATAGAGATCACAAGCATATGAAGTGCTGAATTGCTATCTGTCCTGTTGCTGAAAGACAGGGGAGAAAATGCTGAGTTAAATGCTGGTAAAGTCACTTTCCTCCATGATTTACTCGAGCTCTTCCACACTTGGACCAGACTTCAAGGAGTCGGAACAACCAAAGAGAATCCTAGAGCCATATGGCCCATCCAGCTTAAAGCTAGCGGAGGATCTACTAAGAGGTCCGTCATATTCGTAAAGATGCTGGCGCAAAGGTGCCTGCATTGGCCAACGGTAGGTAGCCTATTGTTTGCTGGTGCAGGGGAAAAGGACAGGAATGTGCCGTATCTCAAAGATGGGGCGCATTCTTGCCCTTTTCTTTTGCCGAAGGGCAGCGCCGCAGGAAGCCCTGCTGTGCTTCCCTATGGCAAAGAAACATAAATGAGGCCCTTTGCTGGAAAGACTCTCCGACAATTTTAGGGAGTAACAGTATCAGATAGTGGTTTGGGAATTCGCACATATGCAAGAGTTTGTTGGCATCTACAAAGGTACATGGATAACCACTCCATGTACAGCCCTTTTTCCAACCCTTGTCATGGTCTTTACAATGGCACATTTCATTAAACCCATTTACACCTGCCAGGATTCCAATTTTAATTTTTGGTAAATTTAATCGTTAGTTTTTCACGTATTTGTATAGGGATTTTTTGCTGATTCTGTACCAAATATAGTCATATTTTTAAAGCAATGCCGACATTTTTATTTTGAAGGGCGTGCAGATTAGTTATGTGAGCGATGTCTTCGACTGAACTTGGTATATATCTTGCCATAATAATCACACCCCGTTAAGTGAAATTTTTAAACTTGCGTCTAAGGTCGTGAAGATCCATTTGCAAATTGTTGCAAATTGTTGCATGTAATTTGATTTTTCAATGTCCTTAATTGGGACCTTGATGAAGTAGGACGCTACTTAAAAAATGACCATCTGGAAAGCCAAGTTCAAACAATCATTTCTTTTAAGCAAACAGATACTGTGATGAATCTACCGGCGGTATTTCGAGTTAATCAGCTACTTCAGCGATGTTTTCTGTGTTTGCTACATATGCCTTGGGGTCCTATTTAGGGTAATTGTATTTTTTCCAGGTCCAATACATGTGAGTGAGAACCCATGCTACAAGAGACAGACACAAATGATAGGAAAAAGTATCTTTTGCACACGACCATGTTTATTTTAAGCACAACTTGGTCACCTTTCTTTCTTGTGTTACTTTCGATAAAATACATTAACCACATCAGCAAAAAAATATATATATTTATACAGATAAAACTATTGCGGATATATCGCTCCAAAAACTTCAAGGGAATTGGGTTGAGGAGGAACAGCGTCATTGACGGGTATTGTATAAAGCGCCATGCTGATATTTTCAAAGGCTTCGGATGTCGAGGGCTCTGACAGACATGCTGGTCTTTTGGTTTCAGCTTCAAAGTTTCTGACCACCAGGCCAAATCGTTATGGGCACAGAAGACTCACTATGAGCTTCCAGAGATCGCTTTTGAAAATAGATGCGAATGGGAGAATTAAATAGGAGTATTTGAAAGAGAGACTTTCTTTTTTTCATTCTGTACGTCATTGGAGAAAATTCTGGCACGTTACTTCAGCAATATGTAATGCCATTTTTTGAGTGGGACCCATTCACATCGAAAAGTCTTTTTGCTAGTGGTACAGCCCTCCCTAATCCCAGGTGTTGTTTGAAATCCTGCAAGGATACATTTCCAGGTTTTTAACGTTTGGAAGCAATGGAATACGGGGGCATATTATCAAGGGGGTTTATCTCCGCTTTTTTGGCTTTAAAAGCCAAGAAAGCAGAGATAAAATTATCTCCCTATTACCTAGCTGTCGCTAACACCAGTTAGCGACAGCTAGTAGGAGATAGCGACCATCTTGGGCCCCACTTTGCATGTCAGTGATATTTATCACTAATGACATACAAAGTGGGCGTGCCAAGATATTAGCGACTGGAAACAGTCGCTAACATCGCTATCTCCTATTACCAACTTTTGGAGATATTTGCGCTAAGCTCGAATATCTCCAAAAGCTAACACCTGCCCTGAGCAGTTCTTAGCCATGTTATCCAATGGGAGGTGGATAACATGGCTAAGAGCATTAGCTCGGTAATGCATGAATATCGCTGACTTTTCAGCGATATTCATGCATTGCGGCCGATTTTTATCGCATTTGCGATAAACCTTGGTAATACCAAGGTTTATCTGCGATAAAAATCGCCGCAGCTCAGCGGTAAATTTTTGTCTCTAACCAAGCAATGGCGATAATTATCGCTATTGCTTGGTAATATGCCCCACGGTACCTATGCTTTCAAAGGGGCACTTTTTAATTTGTGCCGGTAGTTGCAGGTTTTGGGCAGCAGGTTTTGAGGTCTTGTTGATCGACAAAGTTTGACGCAGAATAATGCTGTAAAGGAGGAAGGAAGGAGGAACAGGAATCTAACGAAACAGTAACAGTATTAGAAAATTATTTGGGACTCCACACTTATTTATTTTACACAATAGGATCCCTAAAAGGGATACTCCAAACAGGCACATTTGTATGATTCACCTTATGGACTTTGAGAATGACTCGGCTTCAGAAAAAATAAGGGCTGTGAATGTATTTATATGTAGGACGCTTAAGTCACCATGTGACTGAACCACCAGTTTTGAACCTCTTGTCTTTTTGTTTTGTCTTGTTTTGTTTCATGGACCCTGTGAGAATATCATCAGACTTGCTCATTACCAGCTTGACATTTTGGAATGCACGCACCCTGCCCTATGAGCCTTTGGGGCCTATGTTAGAAGTAATTTATCAATATAAATAAAAATGTAAATGTTTGTTTGTTCAAAATCGCAAATCTCCTAAAGTTCTTCACCGATTGCTTTGAAATTTTGGCTCAACGTTAGATTCGAATAGGGGGTGTTTTTATATACACAACGTTGGATTCCAACACGCGTGTGTCGAATACACGCGTGTTTTTAATCAAAAGCCCGAACAAACACATAAAAATGTCAATGTTCAATTGTTCAAAATCTTAAATCTCCGAAAGTTCTTCACCGATTGATTTGACACAACATTGGATTCGATTAAGCGCATGTTTATATATACACAACGTGGGATTAGAATACGCGCCAGTCCAATACGCGCGTGTTTTTAATCGAATGGCCGAACAGACCCTATCGATTTGGTTGCTGCGCAAAAACTACAAGGGACGCATAGAGACAATAGTCTACATATAACAGGATGGACAGTTGGTGTCAGGATGGCAGACCGGGAAGTAGGTGGAGGGAGGGGGGAGGAGTTGGTTCACTTTGTAACATTAAGAAAGGACGCATAGAGACAATAGTTTACATATATTAGGATGAACAGTTGGTGTCAGGATGGCAGACCGGGAAGTGGGTGGAGGGAGCGGGGAGGAGTTGGTTCACTTTGCAACATTACCACTTGTTTATATATACACAACGTGACAATAGTCACAAAAACATATTGTGTGCCCACAAGCATTGGGAAATTATTAACATATTTGAAACGTGCACTTACTCTTTTCTTTCTCTTCCATTTAACAAGACTGAGCCACAGCAAAGCGTGGGAGGGTACAGCTAGTAAGTAATAAAAGGGAAGGTTTATGCCAGGCGGAAATGATGATTTAAAACTGCACTACACTTGCTGCTGCTTTTTTTTTCAATAAAAGTTCTTTAAATAAAACTGCACTACAGGCTGCAGTGGTAGGTCTGCGAAATTCTTTAAAAGGCTACTTTAGTCAGTGGCAAAATCAGTGCCCCAGCACATTAGTAGCATTTCATTTACAGGTCCTGAATACAGGTAATGCCATTTACTAGGAACTTACAAATAACTTAAATGTGGCAGTTAGGTGTAAGCCAATTGTACCAAGTTTTAGGGACTGAGCATAGGCACTTTACTACTAGTTATCAGGGAAAAAGTGCACAAAGTCATAATGCCAGCAAAAAAAGGGGTCAACAACAAAAGGCAACATTCTGTGGGTGACCCAGCAAAAGATTACCAGGTACAATAGTAGAAATATACAGTTTATACCCAAACAAATACACATTTAACGTCACCTATAATGGTAAAGTCAGATTGTAAGTCACATTTCTGAAAATGCCACTTCTGGAAAGTTGATTATTTCTTGTCCTTACCAATTGTGCCTTCTGTCAGTGTCTTGGGGCACATGACTGTGAATGGGTCTGCTGTTGGAGTTTGCATAGACAGACAGACAGACAGTGACACAAAGGAGCCTTAGTTGTAGAAATGATGGGCTATTCAGGCAGGTTTGCTGAAAGTAGCGGCACCCAGCATGACTTACATTTCAAATGGCTGTACGTCACACACGTATACACACAAAGGAATGTGACAAAAGGACTGCCCTGTCTTTTTGTCACCCCAGACTTCTTTGAACTTTCATTGGAATAGTGATAAAACCTGATTTTCTTCCATCCAGTCACTAAGTCTATTTAAAACATGTCACGCATATACTTTTTGCAAGATGTCCAACAAAGTAATCAGTCTATAGTTGGCCAGGTCTTGCCTGTTCCTATTTTAGAAATGGGTACTATTTCTGCATATTCCCAAGCCGGAGCTCCAGAAGCAATTGAATTACATAGTAAATTAACATGTGGAACCCAAACAAATTGATCGTGCCTCAAGAAATCTCATGGGATCCTATCTGTGCACGGATTTTTGCCTAGTTCCAGGACCTTAATGGCTATTGCTGTATCCTAAAGTGAAAAGTGTGCCTAGTATTGTGATACTATTTGAGTAACTATTCAATAGGCCTTGTGGTGCTCATGATGGGTGTTGATCATCGGCAGAACCCAAACAGTAGAGATGAGTGAAATGACGCACCCAATTTTCAGGATCTAGGAAACAGTCAGGTTGAGGAAACAAATCCTTGTTGTCTTGGGCAATAATGCTCCAGAAAGTTGTTTTGTCTCTACTTTTAGATGCCATAATCAAATCATTCCAATTACTGTAATCCCAATCCATTTTCACTAGTGCCAGTGTGTTTATACACTTAGCCCTTAGCTCTCGAACATCTACAATGTTCTTAGATTTTATGTCAGCAATCAGTGGCTTTTTAAATAGTCTACACTCTTTTGTACACCAATGATCACAGGGGGGACCTTAGGTTTTTCTCTTTTAACATCTTGACTTGGCTCATTGGTTAAATAGAGTCTTATGTTCTCACCCGGGGTGCCTTGGATATTCACTATAGGTATATCTGAAGGTATCCTCTTAGCAAAAAAATTAGAGTATCAGAATAGATGTTATATATCATAGTTAAGGTGTCATGGTTTGACACACTTGAAGGCCACTTGATTGACCTATGGTTGTTCCCTATAACCAATGCAGTAGAAAGACAATTTACAGGCAAGGTCCGAATCTCAGAAAGTAATCCTAACATCGTACAATTGTCGCTGTCTTCTCTGGAGTCGATCCATAAGTTCTCAAGTCTATTCCATAAAGTTACGCTAATCATAACATAATCAATTTTTGATTGTGAGGTGCCTATCCTAGATGTAAATGAGTTGGGATTGTCAGATCTAGACTTGCCATTACAGGCATGCTTGCCATATTCTAGGGTGAGGTGCATTAGTAGCATAGCAGCCACTGAGCATGGGGCAGTGCTTTTGCTGCCAATGGGGCAGTGCGTTCACTTCCAAGGTGGGGGACACACCATGCCATGTCCCACTCATCAGCAATTGAATCTTGACCATTGATTGGCTCAAACCTGCAATTAAAATCACCACCCAGGATAACCATGTTGTTTGGGTCTACCTTATTAAAAAGCCCATCAAGCATGCCTTTAGTTGAGGATTCTAGGTTACTCCTCCTTGGCCTCACATATATGTTAAAAAGATACAGGCAAGGTCCTTTTGATGTTTTTATTCTTAGACCCAGAATATTAGGTGAGTCAGTGCTCATAACTTCTACTAAGATAGAGAATTTTTTGTCCATATAACCAGTCCCCGTGAGGGCCTGCCAAGCAAAGAAGCAACTGCATTGGCATGAAATTTTCTATACCCAGGCTTATGGGGAGGTTCTAACAACCAAGTTTCCTGTAAAATGCAGAGCTGGAATGCTCGATTTCCACCTGCCAGTCTGGGTTAGTCAGTTTGTGCTTTAGACCCGCAATGTTCCATGAAACCAAATGTAACAGCCCAGTAGATTCTTGGACATCTATCCTAGATAAGGTATGATCCACAGCCCTTCCTATGTTGCAACATGTAGTACAAGGTCTATTGTTTGAAGCCCTTAGAGCTAAAGAGTCATTTAGATCTGATCTCAATATCAGTTGCTGATCAATAGTATCCGTTCTTGGGGAATCTTCACATGTGTTGGAAGAATCTATAGTTCAGTCAGTCTGCTCCATTCATGTTTGACCGAGCTCTGTGTAAACTAGGAATAGTAAAATTCTATGTAAGCCTTATCAGTGTGCTAGGAGGTTTGAAGATAACATAGTTTCATAGAAATCAGCCCACCCACAATCTCTTTGGATATGTCGACAAGCATGACATTGTCAAATGAATCATTATCGCTAGGGAGGCGTTCTACTTTAAATTGATCTTTGTGCACAACTGATAGACAGTGGTGCACCTTTATGATCCCATGAATGGCCTTATTGATTAGATAATCTCCATTCTCCCTAGAGCTATGCCCCAATTTAGCCACATTCATAATAAATATTTTATGTTCCACATTTTTTGGTGTACTTTTAATATTTACATCATGGTGGCGAGGAAAAATACTTAAATTGCAATTTTGCTTATTGTAGAAGAAGCTTTTGTTTAGGCCGCACTACTTGATCTGCCTGCCAACAAAAGGAGGATGAATGTGTTGCAATGTCCTATTAGCTCTAGGCCTGTTTATAAGGTCAGCTATTATTATCTGGTGTGTGGGTTCTATTCTGTTTTGACTTCCTGGATTGTGTATATGTGGATGGTAAGTATGGTGAGGGTTAATAAACATCAGACATTTATCCCATTGAACACTATTCAGTCCACCCCAAAGGATTCCAACCACTTCATCAGGGTAGCTACAATCTCGCTGAGTTCCAAAACCTCTTTTGAAAGAGAGTGATCTTGTGGTATATATCTCTCAGTATGGGTTCACCCTTAGGAGGGCATATCATTTTGGGGGAAACTACTACAACTCTCTTTAGATTCCCTAGTGGGAGCAGGGGTGGGTCTGAGCATTTTACCCCTCACAGGGCACGTTTCACAGGTCTTTGTCAGCAAGTAATGGCCAGGATCCCCTCCAATGGCCTTTCCACTTCTGTATTTATGGTTTCTTACGTCTCTTTCTGTTTCCGAGTTGTTTCTTGGTTGATGTTACCTATTATGGGGACAGTAATGTCTGTTTTTTTTTTATTTCCCTTGTCCCCCATGTTGGAATTAGGTTCAACTTTTCCACTAGTTAGGGGTTTGTGCTTGCTGTTACATTTCTTATAACATGATGTTATTTTAGGACCTTGCAAACTGGTCAATTTATATGTCCATCCAGTATCAACTCCACTTCCTCAATCAGGTCATCAATTTGGGAGATTGTAGAATTATCACCAGCATTCTTCCAAAATAGATAGATACATTAAAACAATTTCTAGCAGTAATCTGTGCTTTGGTTAGCTAAAGCCAATAGAGCAATCGTATTAGGCCCAAAATACAATAGCAATACAAAAACCTTCTTGCTCAATTAAACACATGCGATGCCAAGTATGGTCAGGTTTCAGAACAAGCGTCGGAAGGAGCCTTTAGCTGCACAAAATGTTGATTACATTTCCCAAATATGAGTTACACTTAAGTCATAAAGAAACCAAACATTATATGGCAGTGTTCTCTGTACTAATTTTATGGGTGCAAATAATGGAGCACCTGGGTAGCAAAACCAGGAGGAATGGCTCAACCCAGCTTCTCCCGGGTTATGACGGGCAAGGAAGAGCCTGCCCATGGCATGTCACAAGCACTGTATAGGATGTAGGGGTGATGGCTTCTCGCCCAACAAAGCCTGCCAGTGCATTCCAGCGCTAATGAATTATGGGTCCTGGAGTCCCCCAGTCTGCAAATGTAGCATCAGTAATAAAGTGAAAACATAACACAAGAATAACCCACACCAATTTAGAAAATAGAATACATTTAAAAAAAAATATTCACATCAAAATGACAAATATTCAATCAGAAGAACTGGAGTTATGAATTTTGAAAGCTTAAAGTGAAAAAGATCAGATAAAAGACTGAAGTGCCAAACGCTGACATCTAGTCGCACAAGACTGGGGCAAAGGGGAAAGTTATGGCTGACTGCCATGAAGCTCATTTGAGAAACATGAAGTGGATTGGTTACAAATGGGGGTGGGGTCGTACACTACTCACACACCGGCGGTGTCGCCCCTAAGGACTCTGGTCAATGTAGTAAAGTGTTTGCGATGCATCATCTTTCGATCTTCTGCTATCTTCGCTGTCTTCGCCATGCCTGGACACGTGTTTCGGGGTATCACCCCTCGTCAGCAGGGATAAGCCGTGTACTGGGGTTGCAGATGGCTGCCAATATCTGCCAGGTATAGTACCACTCAGGCGCGTAGGTGCGGGATCCCAGGCTCGTCAGCCCACTGCTCGCGGGAGCTTTAAAGTTACAAATGGGGGTGGGGTCGCACACTACTCACACACCGGCGGTGTCGCCCCTAAGGACTCTGGTCAATGTAGTAAAGTGTTTGCGATGCATCATCTTTCGATATTCTGCTATGTTCGCTGTCTTCGCCATCCCTGGACACGTGTTTCGGGGTATCACCCCTCGTCAGCAGGGATAAGCCGTGTACTGTGGTTGCCGATGGCTGCCAATATCTGCCAGGTATAGTACCACTCAGGCGCGTAGGTGCGGGATCCCAGGCTCGTCAGCCCACTGCTCGCGGGAGCTTTAAAGTTACAAATGGGGGTTGGGTCGCACACTACTCACACACCGGCGGTGTCGCCCCTAAGGACTATGGTCAATGTAGTAAAGTGTTCACGATGCATCATCTTTCGATCTTCTGCTATCTTCGCTGTCTTCGCCATCCCTGGACACGTGTTTCGGGGTATCACCCCTCGTCAGCAGGGATAGGCTGTGTACTGGGGTTGCCGATGGCTGCCAATATCTGCCAGGTATAGTACCACTCAGGCGCGTAGGTGCGGGATCCCAGGCTCGTCAGCCCACTGCTCGCGGGAGCTTTAAAGTTACAAACGGGGTGGGGTCGCACACTACTCACACACCGGCGGTGTCGCCCATAAGGACTCTGGTCAATGTAGTAAAGTGTTCGCGAGGCATCATCTTTCGATCTTCTGCTATCTTCGCTGTCTTCGCCATCCCTGGACAGAGTCCTTAGGGGCGACACCGCCGGTGTGTGAGTAGTGTGCAACCCCACCCCCATTTGTAACTTTAAAGCTCCCTTGAGCAGCGGGCTGACGAGCCTGGGACCCCGCACCCACGCGCCGGAGCGGTACTATACCTGGCAGATATTGGCAGCCATCGGCAACCCCAGAACACTGCCTATCCCTGCTGACGAGGGGTGAAACCCCGAAACACGTGTCCAGGGATGGCGAAGACAGCGAAGATAGCAGAAGATCGAGGGATGATGCATCACGAACAATTTACTACATTGATCAGAGTCCTTAGGGGCGACACCGCCGGTGTGTGAGTAGTGTGCGACCCCACCCCCATTTGTAACTTTAAAGCTCCCTTGAGCAGCGGGCTGACGAGCCTGGGATCCCGCACCTACGCGCCGGAGTGGTACTATACCTGGCAGATATTGGCAGCCATCGGCAACCCCAGAACACTGCCTATCATTGCTGACGAGGGGTGAAACTCCGAAACACGTGTCCAGGGATGGCGAAGACAGCGAAGATAGCAGAAGATCGAGGGATGATGCATCGCAAACACTTTACTACATTGACCAGAGTCCTTAGGGGCGACACCGCCAGTGTGTGAGTAGTGTGTGACCCCACCACCATTTGTAACTTTAAAGCTCCCTTGAGCAGCGGGCTGACGAGCCTGGGATCCCGCACCTACGTGCCTGAGTGGTACTATACCTGGCAGATATTGGCAGCCATTGGCAACCCCAGAACTCTGCCTATCCCTGCTGATGAGGGGTGAAACCCCGAAACACGTGTCCAGGGATGGCGAAGACAGCGAAGATAGCGGAAGATCGAGGGATGATGCATTGCGAACACTTTACTACATTGACCAGAGTCCTTAGGGGCGACACCGCCGGTGTGTGAGTAGTGTGCGACCCCACCCCCATTTGTAACTTTAAAGCTCCCTTGAGCAGCGGGCTGACGATCCTGGGATCCCGCACCTACACGCCGGAGTGGTACTATACCTGGCAGATATTGGCAGCCATCGGCAACCCCAGAACACTGCCTATCCCTGCTGACGAGGGGTGAAACCCCGAAACACGTGTCCAGGTATGGCGAAGACAGAGAAGATAGCAGAAGATCGAGGGATGATGCATCGTGAACACTTTACTACATTGACCAGAGTCCTTAGGGGCGACACCGCCGGTGTGTGAGTAGTGTGCGACCCCATCCCCATTTGTAACTTTAAAGCTCCCTTGAGCAGCGGGCTGACAAGCCTGGGAACCCGCACCTACGCGCCGGAGTGGTACTATACCTGGGAGATATTGGCAGCCATCGGCAACCCCAGAACACTGCCTATCCCTGCTGACGAGGGGTGAAACCCCAAAATACGTGTCCAGGGATGGCGAAGACAGCGAAGATAGCAGAAGATCGAGGGATGATGCATCGCGAACACTTTACTACATTGACCAGAGTCCTTAGGGGCGACACCGCCGGTGTGTGAGTAGTGTTCGACCCCACCCCCATTTGTATCTTTAAAGCTCCCTTGAGCAGCGGGCTGACGAGCCTGGGATCCCGCACCTACGCGCCGGAGTGGTACTATACCTGGCAGATATTGGCAACCATCGGCAACCCCAGAACACTGCCTATCCCTGCTGACGAGGGGTGAAACCCCGAAACACTTGTCCAGGGATGGCGATGACAGCGAAGATAGCAGAAGATCGAGGGATGATGCATCGCGAACACTTTACTACATTGACCAGAGTCCTTAGGGGCGACACCGCGGGTGTGTGAGTAGTGTGCGACCCCACCCCCATTTGTAACATGAAGTGGATTGGGCTTGGTCTCTACTTAACTTCAGACTTAGAACATTTTTTTAGAAAAAAATTATTGAGAAGGTAAAGTGCAGCAGGGCAAGAGAGCCGGTGTTGTACAAAGGGGAGGAGGCATTGTGGTCGAAGAGCTTTTGGATAAAATCGCCGTGAAGATTTCTACCTTTGGACTGAGGGCCTGATTTAGATTTTGGCGAATCTGGTTTCATCAACACTTTGTTGACAGTTTCACCGCCCGTCTACTTGGCTTTCTATCCGCTCTATTTAGATGTTAGCCAGTCCATGGAAAAAATGCAGTGAGAGTGCTGTCGACTCCACAAGGACATTTCACCTGTGTAGAAGGCATAAAAGGCAGAAGCCTTAGTCTGCTGAAGTTCATCCAAGGTTACCACCAGGCGAATCACAATGTGCCTTTCTGTTGAGCAAACTGTGACAGGAATACTTCCTAGTTTGAGTGGCCGAAATTGAAGGAAATTACGTAGAACATACTTTTTTTCAGTTTCTAACTTCTGTTTCCATCTTGAACCCCATTTTCCAGGTCCTCCCTTTGCTGCTACTACATGACCAACACGCTGAACAACACCATTGTCGCTGAGATCTAAGGTAGGCTTCTTTGACACTTGTCTTACTATGAATAGTAGGTTGGCAATTACCTTAGTCTTGTGTATTTTTACATTGCTCTTACATGCACTTTCTTATGTGTAATGCATTACCACTTATCAAGGTAAAAAGATCACACTTGTATTGACACTTAAAAGAATTAATGCTGTGTAGTGGTTGTGGGTGTTGTACTTGTGGTGCCTATCGGTGTGCATTCCGTAGTGTGTTAGTGTTATTGTGTGCTACGCAATATGTAAGAAAAGGGGCATAACACATTACCTACATATATTTTAGATACAAACACAACATATATGTGTATTAACACATAAATCAGTAGTACTTACTAGTCTCCACTCCACTAGGGACTCACTACATCAACAAACTGCCGCTAGAACAATGCCAGCACAACAACAATATCTAAATAGGCTCAGCACAAACCTGCTGACCTGACGGCAATGGAGTACAGGTAGCCAGCAGAAGAGGTCGCCGTTTGATGACGGTGCACAGCTTACACAACTGAAAAAAGTCTGTTGATATGGATGAAGGTTCAGTCAGCACAGATCTAAAGATGACAGGTCGGATACTGTCAGCTTGGCGGAGTACTTGGATACTGTTGTTTGTTTCCGATCCAGTGACGACCTGGCGTAGCAGTTCGGCCAGGCTGTTCCCATGAGGCAAAAGGTCAAGACTGATTTGCATATGGCTGGGTTCAAACTAGGGTAGCGTGGTGAGCAAAGGAATGATGGATTAAACCCAGATCTGTGTGACTGGGGTTGAATGTTTGCATTGTTCAGCATTCTTTATATCAATTGTTCCTTTTGCAACTTTCTAAAAGTGGAATTTTCTGAACTGTGACATTAAACCAACTTTACCATTAAAGTTTTAAATTTAAATTCCTTAAACACCAAACATGACTTTTCTATCTGTTTCCAAATAAGTGTTATCACTTATTAAATACAAGATAACATAATACTATCCTCGTTAAGTATAGGCCTATTTTTAAATACAATGCACCCTGTCCTGTTTAGGGCCTGTCTTAGTCTCACTTATATGTATCAAAAAAGGGACTTTTAGGCCTGCAAGGGGTTTATTTTGCCAAGCCAATTGACAGTCAAAAACCATGCACAGACTGAAATGGCAGGCCTGAGACATGTTTTAAGGGGCTACTTAAGTGGATAACACAATGTGTGCTGTATGCCCTCTAATATAATTTAATTTACATACCCTTGATACACGGTTGACCACTTTAGTAGGGACTTACAAGTAAATTAAATTTGCCAACCAGGTGTAAACCAATTTTACCATGTTTTCGAAAGTGAGCACATGCACTTTAGCACTGGTTAGCAGTGGTTAACTGCAAACTCCTAACACCAACAAAAACAAATTCAACAAAACATTAGGGAAGAAGGCAAACAGTTTTGTGAAGACCACCCTAAGGCTGACAGGTATAAAAATACCCTTTATGTGATCATTTTGCAGGAGCTAAAAGATACAGCAACAGGGGTGGGGGCACCCCTGTCATGTTCCCTTGCCTATATCGAAAGTGTGTGACAGAAATTGCCCACAGTTTACTCCAAATGTGCTGTATCAAACTATTTCACCTTGGCCAGGAAACTTGGACCGATCTCCGCTCATTCCAGTGTGCAAAAACGATACCTCAATCCGACTCGATCGAACACCTTCTCATCATCGAAGGATAGTAAAATGTTCTCATTAAAGTCCGCCCACACTTGCCACTGGATATACTGATAGTCAAAGCATGTGGTTCCTCTAGGATCCGTAAGGTATGAAGCTTACTTGTGTATGAGGCTCAGTGTGAATCTCTTGAGCCCGTTAGCTAAGACCTTGGCCAGTATTTTCAGATCTGTAATAATTAGTGATATTAGGCGATAACTTGAACACAGAGCGGTGTCTTTATCCATTAGTATAAAACTAACCATTGCCTTTTTAAATTTGATTCTCATTCCACCTGTGTTGTCAGTCTCCCTAAAGATCTTACAGGGCAAAAGTTGTCTTTGTCTGCCTGTTCAGCCTATTGATTTCAATGGGATAATCAGTGTCTTCATAATCCTTATTGCAACCAGGCCATATCTGAGATGACTGCATCCATCCCCTCTTCAGAAATATTGTCCCCAGTAGCTGTCTGCCAGCAACCTACAGCTTGGAGAGGCTTAATCCCTCCAGGAAGGACTGTGCAGCTTGGGGTTCCACACATAGCTCCAACATACATAATGTCTCCAGGAAGTGGGAAAAGGTCTCTGCAATTTCCACTGGATGGCCAATTAGGGGGGCCCCTGGGTCCTCTAAGGCTGGTATGCCCATGCATGCTTCTCTCTGCCAAAGTTGTGCCCAAGGTCTAGCCTTCTCACCCTGCTCGTAGTGTCATCACTTAAGATGCAGGGGGACATATTCAGCCTCAGAGGTAAAATGAGAGTTCAACACAACATTTGCCTGATCAAGTTGTCTTACAAGGTGTGGAGTAGGCTGTTGATTATATTATCCCATCAGTGTCAGAATAGAAGCTTTGAACTGTCGTATTTTGCCTCATGGGGCCCTGCTGAATTATCCTGAGTCCCATATAAACTCTCCTCATATTGTCGTCGTGCCTGCCACCCATAAAGTCTGACGGTAGGAGACTGTGGTCTCATTGTGCGCCATAATTTAACAAATGTAGCCTGTGCGCTTTTGTTTATCCATGGGTAATTTGTAGAGGGACATGTTCAATCAATAGCGTTTAGCTGGGAGAGCAATATGGCTGAGCTCCAAGTCCAAGATAACTGAAGCATGGTCTGAGATCCCTCCTCCACAATCTTACAATCTCATATCATGTTAAGAATTGGGTAGATCCAAAGGAAATATCCAATTCTGGATATCATAACATGCACACAGGACACACAGGTGCACTTCCCACCCCTCAGTGGAGCAAGCACCCTGGATCAGTGAGACAATTGTCTTGCAGTAGCTTTATCAGAATCACTTGGTCCTTCACATTGTGTCTATCATTTGGGCTTGATTGAACAATAATGGGGTTGAGAGTTGGGCGCTGGGGATCATTGTTTAGGTCTCAACATCTTGGGGTTCTGGGCAAATCATTTAATCTCCCCATGTCCATGGACAGCACCTGGATACGCCACAGGTGATAAGGTGTGCTATATAAATCTATAAATGTATCTATTTATTATTTACATGAAACATATGCTGTTTCTCCAGCTACCTCCTCCATTTCCACTAGTTTCCAGTGCATCTGCCACATCTCACTAACTAAGTCAGGATTAAAATCAAGAGTGGCAACCAGATCCTCAAGGGCTGTCACTTTACTTTCAGTCATATCCAGTCACACCTAAAAGGCTTGCAGGTATGATCACAGTGACTTGACATCATTGGACGCCAACTTGGTATTTATCTTCCCATAATGAGCCCATGCATGCTTCTCTCTGCCAAAGTTGTGCCCAAGGTCTAGCCTTCTCACCCTGCTCGTAGTGTCATCACTTAAGATGCAGGGGGACATATTCAGCCTCAGAGGTAAAATGAGAGTTCAACACAACATTTGCCTGATCAAGTTGTCTTACAAGGTGTGGAGTAGGCTGTTGATTATATTATCCCATCAGTGTCAGAATAGAAGCTTTGAACTGTCGTATTTTGCCTCATGGGGCCCTGCTGAATTATCCTGAGTCCCATATAAACTCTCCTCATATTGTCGTCGTGCCTGCCACCCATAAAGTCTGACGGTAGGAGACTGTGGTCTCATTGTGCGCCATAATTTAACAAATGTAGCCTGTGCGCTTTTGTTTATCCATGGGTAATTTGTAGAGGGACATGTTCAATCAATAGCGTTTAGCTGGGAGAGCAATATGGCTGAGCTCCAAGTCCAAGATAACTGAAGCATGGTCTGAGATCCCTCCTCCACAATCTTACAATCTCATATCATGTTAAGAATTGGGTAGATCCAAAGGAAATATCCAATTCTGGATATCATACCATGCACACAGGACACACAGGTGCACTTCCCACCCCTCAGTGGAGCAAGCGCCCTGGATCAGTGAGACAATTGTCTTGCAGTAGCTTTATCAGAATCACTTGGTCCTTCACATTGGTATTTATCTTCCCAAAATGAGCCCATAGTGGTCCTAATGGCAGTAAATTCCCACATCAGGTAGGAGAGGGGGCTTGTCAGCCTTTTTAATCATGGGCAGAGAAGAGGTACAACATAACAGGCATACAAAGAGAAAACCAGGATCTATGGTGAGCACCAAAAGCAATGGGATTGAGATATAGCAAAAGAAGATGTACGCTAAGCAGGCAATGAACAAGAATCCCTTTATGGTTGGGGAGCATGGTATGCATATGTGTAGAGGAGCCGTATCTATATGAGGTTCAAGTATTTCAGGTGTCCAAGGTCTTTAGGCAAGGCATAGCATTGTGGTTGCTGCATGCAGGATACAGTCTTTGATAGCTCTTGTCCTGATGGATACAGGGCGTACCTGTGGGCTGTAGTGTACAGGGCTCCCCACTAGTCTGATTTATTGGCAAAACAGGCCTTGGTGTACGATTCAACTTTTATCTTGGAGGCCACCATTGGTCTAGTGAGTGGTTGGTGGTATTTGTGCGTTGATACCTCATGCACCTCAAAGCAGAACAGAGGAGTGATCCCCTCTAAGTCCATAGCCAGCTTGCCTCCAGTCCAGATGTCATTGACGAGTGCGACTTTATCCACCATCGATTAATAGGGGCCTCTGGGGAATGCTTTTGGGTTCATGCTGCAGCTAGCACAGGCCTGAGGTGTCAGCAGGTGTCTTTCCTGGGGTCATCCTTCTGTGATGCTCCATGCAGAGGCTTCACTGCCCCCTTGCGCCACAACAGTAGTGCCTGCAGCAGTTGTTGACTGTGGAGTAGGAGACTGCTCACATTTCCCAGCAGGTAGGCAGGCCTGCGTTGAAGCAAGCACAGACTGGAGGAGTCAGCAGGATCGGGTTAATAGCCGGGCTTCTGTTCAGAAATCATACCTCCACAGCACTCCATGCAGTGGCTTCATGGCCCCACAAAGCTGGGCTTGCATTATTTAACACCAGCATTGTAGGGTTCTCACCATGTAGCATAGCAGGAAGGCAAGCCTGTGGGGTGCGATGCTTCTGCATCTCATGGCTCACCCAGCTGGGACTCCGCTGTCAAAATTGGCCACACCTGTGCAGAGCCGGCCACTGCAGCATGTGCAGCAGGAGAAGAAGTGCACCTCAGCTCAGGGTCCATGGAGTCTGTAGTTTGCCACTGTGTATGTGGAGTTGGACATTTTGAAAGTAGCCAAGCTCTGCCTCCCACTGGGTCTATTATTGGGAGTTGCAGGGCTTATCTCTACTGCATAGTTAAACGAAAGTTAGAAGTAGTGAATGCCAACTAACACAATAGCAAAGATGATACTATTATACATAGTTGACAAAACCATATTGCCAATTAGATTAAACAGTGGTTCGAACTCAAAAGTCTAACAATAAAAGATGTAGAATCTCTTGTAGACAGTGTATCCTCTGAATAGGTTGTCAGTGCAACTGAAGCAATTGTCACAGTCAGAAGACCCTGCATCATTCTTCAATGATGACCAAAATTAATAGACAACATTCCCAAAAATGATTAGGCTCCAAAAAATAAAAACAATGGATGAGGGTGGTTCCTTGGACATTTCAAGCTTGATGAGAAATCCTCAGAAATTATACTGTTTCAAGATTCAGGAGACCCTATTCAGAATGGTACATTTACACTTGTAGATGTATTCATTTGTGCATTTACTCTTATACTTTTTAGTAATTAATTTTTCTACTTTTACATATTTTCTATTATCATGTGTAAATGTACTCCAAAGTGTAGACGTACATATCTCCACCCCCTCAGTTTAGGAGGTGGAATCTGAATAAATGTAATTTGCGATCATAAAGTTAATAGTTATCATCCTATTACCATATTTGTACGTTCTGCAAACTTGGCAGAGATCACCGCTACCTAAGTGGTGACCTCCGCATGTGGGAGGTAAACATCTGTATGGAAAGGAATAGAAGAATTCCATACACATGAACCAATTCATAAACACCTGATACCCATTCCAATTGAGTAACATAAATACTGTCAACGCTATAGGCTCTGCTTTTTCCTCTTCATCTTTTAGATACTTCAGCCTCTATATTCAGCCCAAAGTATGCAGAACCCACTTCTGAAGAGGAAGAGAATTTGGACTGAGAAACAGACAGCCCATGTAATTTAATGTTTCGCAAAACATTATAAGCAACTGCATGGTCTTCCTCCATTCACCCTCAGTCGATCACAGATGCCGACCTCTTGACAGGAAGTGACAGACTCTGTTAATGGATTGGGGAGAAAGCATACACTTTTCTGATATATTAAAAAGTGTCTAGAGGTGAGGAGGAGGGTGAAGGGGAAATTCTCTAGGATTCTGCTGGCACAAACTCTTCCTGGAGGAGCACTTGGATCCTGTCTCCAACTCACCTCCCTCGAAAAGACTGTCCTCTCGCTAATGCAACTTTACATGCTGTATCTTTTGGATAGCATTAATGTGGTGCCAAAAATTATTCTAATCCTACCTTTCTCAAAATAAACATGCAATTACTCACCTACATCTGCTTTTCCCATTATACCTATATTTTCAGGCACACATTACATACATACCCTTCGAAAAAAAAACTCTTACACCAACTCTACAAATACCTAGGTGTTTTGGTCACATTTTCTTATTTGTACTTGTTCATGCAGCCACTTTTTTGAGCAGATTGATTGTTTCGGTTGGGTAGGAGACAATTCAATTCAGCAGGGGATTGCTGTACTTGCATTGTTAAACCCTAGCACTATATTTTATGTTGTGTTTTTTAATTACTTATAATTGTAGTCAAATCTGAGCTGCATATTTATATTATCAACCTATTATATACTCATACACTTATTTATTCACTTTTAAGGCACTGTGATGTTGTCCCATTCACCACCTGCCCCATCTACTCTTGCTCCTAGCACTGCATTGAAACTTAGACTAGGACGACATAACACATGGATGGCAGGGATTGGTAAGTTAAATGTCTGCTCTTGTGGGTCTAGACACTTTATTTGTTACAGGCAGGGTAGATTCATGTATATTGTGACACAACCTTATATGCACCTTGGTCAGTATGGAATGCATTTGTGATTCATTTGTATTTTGTCTGATACAATTACCCTTGGACTGAAGGGGAAGCACTGCAAGACATCTGTTAGGCTTTCTCCCCTTCGCGATCATAAAGGGCCTCAGTTTACTTGTCTCCCCTCTCTGGATGAAGACTGTTAACTCTTCACTAACTCAAGGCACAATCCCAGACTCCTTGGTGATTGGGTAAGTAACTCTGATCCTAAAAAAACACAGGTGCCAACCAGATGTATCTAAACAATGACGGTCCAGTCTCATACATTCTGTTTCTTGTGAAACTTTTCGAAAAATCTATACAGAGCAAACTCTCTCATCACATTAAATAGTTCACACAACAAGTTCCAACCTGGATTCAGACCAGGACACAGCACTGAAGCAGTCATTCTGCATGCCATAGATGATGCTCTCACAATCCTGGATCAGAATGACTCTTACCTACCCATCCTTCTAAACCTTTTTTCAACACTGTTAATCACAGCTCTCTTAGAGTTACAGCAACACAGAATGGGGCTTTTAGGAAACATACTAAAATAATACACCTCTTTTCTCAAAAATCTCTCACAATGTATCAAGGTAGGTGGCTATGTAATGAGTCCCCAATCAGGTGTTGAGTCCCTTAAAGATCCATATTCTCCCTCACATTCAGAGGTAAGTTAAGTTTACATTAAGAATATTATGTGATCCAGTTTGAGCTAGCCAGGTGCTCAGCACTACCCAATTGTACTTGTTAGTGCTCACTTTGGCTGATGATTTAATAAACCATTACAGACTCTTCTGTCCTTCTGCCACCAAATTTAATTGGTGATATCAGTGAGTTAGCATTCTCTGTGACTTTCGTTATGTAGTTCGTACAGTCTCAAGCAATCCCACAGTGATGTGTAGTATGCATTTAAACATTGGAAAAAAAGGGAGTTGGTGCATCAAGGGGGTTGAGAAATGAGAATAGAATCAAAGAACATTCATTGCAATGCATTAGCTCCAAATATTTGTGTTAATGAAATTTGGAATAGGGATTTTAGGATGTGTATGATCAACTCGATAGTCGATAATAATAAAAGGCGATATAATTTAGAAAACTACAATGTTACTGCGTGCGTTTGCCTCTCATAATAGTTTTGGGGAGATTAACTGTACCACTAATCTATTTTTCTATACTCTTTATTTCTTACATCAGCACCTAGGGGGAAGAAGAAGAGGGACAGCTCTGAGGCGGGTCTGATACCCAGCGAGGAAGTGCCGACCACCAACACTGCTGCAGAGGACTCTTCTCATCCTAGTAAGTCCTATTAGTTATTATTATTATTATTTTCTTAACTGTTACCTTGGCCCACTATTATACAACTAAGTAATTTGCCTTGTTTATTTTTTGATATTGTCTCATTTTTTCTAACTCCCCTATCCTTTTTTTTGTTTAATTCCTGTTATCTTTGCATTTGTTAGTAAGCTTTCCCTCTCCCCAATATTTCTTGTGATGCTGTAAGACTGAGAACAGACTTCTGGTACTATACTGTCTTCTGTGAAGATTTCAGGCCCAAGTAATCTATTATTATAATATTCACCACACATTTGTTGAGAAAGCTTTCTTTTTCTTGCTCATGCTCTAACAGTTAATGAGAGAGTGGCCATGGTCATGGACCCCCCCAATGTTGTGCTGTAATTCATTTATATAGTATGCCAGCAGTTTCCATGACAGTGCAGCATCACTGGAAAGATTGAGATTCCATTGCATTTGCCAACCAACACCATATGTTCTTCATTGACCATTATTCCACACCTTCATTGCGCTTCAATGACGCAGAGTCATCATCATGGGATATAGCTTTGCTCCTCCATTTCGAAAAGTGTTTGGTTGGCTTGCCTAACTGGCTTTTCTTTCTTTTTTTTTTTCATTTACAAACACTTTTATTGAAAGCAAGCACTGTTAAACATGGCATGATGCCTACAACCCTGATCGGGCCGGCATCGTAGAGGACAACAGATACAGCAGTATTATCAATGCATAAGTACACAGCAAGCTGCCTACAACCACTTCGGGCCGGCCGCATCAAGCTTAACATTGCACCAGAAACTGATCAAATTGTGAAGAGACCTACTGGTCATGGGAAGCGTCGGACAGTCTTGTGGAATTAGGTGCTCACTAGTTCGATGACCCCGGGCCCCAAAGGGATACAGATAGGGTAAGGAATCAAGGGGTGCGGTCATTTTTTTGCAGTGGCGCCGATTGCCAGACGGCTCATGTAGTCCCTGATTCCCCACTGCGACAATGACCTATGTCTACGAGTGCGTCAAGGAGAACACGGCGAGGGTGGCCTTAGTAAAAGGAAGAAAACAGTAACAATAAAGTAATAGTAACTGTACAGGTTGTGACGTGCCATGTGATGTTAGGCATCTCGCATGTTCCAAATGGGGGGGGAATTGGCGGGGGAGGTGTTGGTCGACAATCGTGGCGCCCAGGCCCACCCACTGAGCTAAGGCATAGATGCCTTTCAATCACTTGGGAAGAGTTGTACGGCCCTTAGCTTCGGGGGGCTAAAGCAAGTTTATTCAATGCACATTAAATAGGATATGAATGGCTGCCAAACACATTGGGATTTCTTTTCAGTGTTTGCTGTGTTATGCAAGAGTCCCTCCATAGCCAGTATATGCCACACTTGTCAAAACCACTGAGCTATGGAAGGGGCCGTGGTTTGTTTCCACGTGCATGCTATGAGTTGTCACACTGCTAATAGTAAATGGTTTATTAGGGCCCAAACTCTGTCAGTCATTGCTGCTAGAGTAGAGGGGCGCTCACCCAGGACTACCACATGTTGCAGCGATGGAATCGGGTATCCTATCATGCCCTTAATGTGACCCAGGACCTCCTTCGATAAAAGTAGCTATCATGTGACATGATCACCATATGTGGTAGAGAGTGCATTCCTCCATCCAATATTTCCAACAGAGGTTGAATACTCTGCGGTACATGGTGGCCAGTCGGGAGAGTGTATTATACCATTATAGCATCAATTTGTATGCGGTTTCACGGGTGGCAAGGCTGCTGTATGTTTTGGGGATATCTTGCCATAATTTCTCCCACAGCTTGGAGGAGAGTCCTCCCGGGGTTGCGGCCTGCCGCGCTGTCTGGTATCGATGTGGGCGCATCGGAGTTGAGTGTTGTTTCACCTGGTAGGTCTTATATATAAGGCCTTTTGAGCCCTCAAGGACCCGCACCAGTTTTTCGAGCAAGGTGTAAGGGCGCCTCGCCGCAGCTTGGATCTAAGAGACGGAGAGCCAGTGTCGCAGTTGCACGTATTGATAAATTTCCGTGCCAGGTAACGCAAAGTCAGACCTGCATTTTTCAAAGGATTTGAGGGCTCCCTCTGTAAATAAGGAGCCAATTGTATGACACTCCCCATCGTTCCATCCACTAAGCCCCTTCTTAGGCAAGCCCGTCCAGAATTCGGGTTTGCGCGCAATAGGAGTATGTGGGGACGGAAGTGTGGTCAGTCCCTTTTTAACTGCTATTTTGCCCCATATGTCAAGGACTCTTTTGGTTGGTGCCCCGACATACGCAGTCCGGGTTCAGGCATGTTTAGGTAACCAAGCAAGGTCCCACAGTGGTCGGCATGCCACCACCGGATCATGTGGAACCAATGCATCTCACTCTCCCGCGCAGCCAACTCAGAGATGTACCTCAGATGCGCTTCCCAATAGTATTCCTTTAGGTTCGGACATGTCAGTCCTCTTCTATCCCACGGGTGCATTAGAAGTGAATGTGCTACCCTCGGGTGCCTCCCATTCCACACAAAAGCACTCAAGTCTCCCTGGAGATGCTGAATATCCAACTGCGGGATCGGGGTCGGCAGAGTCTGAAACAGATATAGAACCCTCGGCAGAACATTCATCTTAATGATGTTGATGCATCCCTGCCATGAAATATGAAGGGGCTTCCATCCCTGAAGGTCATCTAGTACAGATTCGCATAGTATCGCCCAGTTAACACGTGAACAGGAGGCGAGTGCGGGGGTGAGCTGGAGCCCCAAGGACGTAATGGAGGTCTCCGTCCACTGGAAGGGTGTCAACCCCTGCAGTATGCTGGCCTCAGAGGCTGGACTATTGTTGTTGATTGCGAACAATTTAAAGAGGTTGATCTTGAACCCAGAGACAGCTTCAAAGGACTGCAGGGTTTCTACCATGCATGGAAGTAACACTTGGGGCTCAGTCAGTGTGAGCAGAAGGTCATTCGCAAAGAGATTAATCTAATGGATTTAGCCTCCAAAAGTTAAGCCCTTGATCCTCTCTAGCTCCCTCACCCATATGGCCAAAGGCTCTACTGCTAGTGCAAGGAAGAGGGGCAAGTGTGGACAACCCTGCCTCGTGCCCCGATGCAGTGATATTGGCCTCGTGGCCCGTCCATTGAGTCAGATGCAGGCTGTGGGGGCTACATACGATGCGATGATCTTCAAGGTGAACTCTCGTCCCAGGTCTATTTTACTCAACATGGCGCTGAGATAGGACCAGTCTACACGGTCAAAGGCCTTCTCTGCATCGAGTAAGAAAAGGCATGTAGGGATATTCAGGTGTTGAGCTTTTCAACGAGGTGCGCTATGCAACGGACATTGTCCGCGCCATGCCGGTGACGGATAAACCCCTCCTGGTCAGGATCAATGAGGCCTGGCAGATGGGTCTCAAGGCGCACCGCCAATATTTTAGTGAAGATCTTGTCATCAGTGTTGAGCAAAGCTATTGGGTGATAAGAAGAACACTGCATCGGATCCTTACCCGCAATAAGTATAAGGGTGATCTCTGCCATAGCCATGTTGGGGGTGAGGCCCGTGTTACCCATGAAGGAATTATACACTCTCAAGAGGTGGTCCTGCAACTGCTGGAGGAAGACACAGTAAAAATGTATAGGCAGCCCGTCCGGCCTTGGGGCTTTACCGAGAGGGAGATTCTTGACGGATGCACCTAGTTCCTCCATGGTAATGGGGCTATCTAGGAGGTATGCGTGATGCGTGGACAGGGAATCCCATTCACAAGCAACTAGGTAGGAGTGAGTAGAGTCTTGTGGGAGAGGGGTCTTCTCGGGAGTACAGCTGCTGTCAATAAGCACAGAATGACTCTGCTTTGTCCTTTTTCAGCCATTGCCCATGTGGCATTGCCTGTCTGATTCTTGGCAATGTGCACCTTCGCCTGACGCTGCTGCAATTTACCAGCTAGAAACCTGCCCACTTTGTCCCGCTTCGTAATATTTCTGCCGCAGAGACAGCAAGGCCCGCTCCCTGTTGCCCATGTCTTTGCAGCAGTGCAAGCTGCCTTTTAGTGCAGCGAGTGGGGGCCTCCTTGTACGCATGCTCTAACAGTTTAATCTCTGCAAGGGGGTTTAAATTCTACCAGCTTCGCTTCCTGCCCTCTGGCAATGGCAATGGACATCATTATACCCCGAATCGTTGATTTGAACCCATCCCACAAGGTGTGTACAAAGATCTCGGGGGAAGCATTAAGTTGAAAAAAGCCATTTATACCCCTCCGTATCTCATCCACGTCAACTGGGTCTTGCAACTGATGTGGGGGCATTTGCCAGCAGGGTGGGATGGCCAGGCGCATAGTTCGATTTCTCCCATGTGAGCTCCAAATGCGCATGATCAGAGATAGAGATGTCAGAAAGCTCCGCTTAGTGTAAGCATGTGCGGAGCGATGGCGTGACAAAGGCATAAGAAATGCATGGGTAGGAAGTGTATGCATGTGAGTAGTAGGAGTAGACCCTGATGTCATGATGTTTATACCGCCAGGTGTCAACCAGGTCCCATCTCTTAATGTCCCTCTTAAGATTTACCGACATTACCCCACATTCTGATGTGTTGCAATACTCCTATCCATGGCGGGATCCCAAACTAGATTGAAGTCACCACATACCACCACGTGTCCATCTACCCTTTTGAGTTGCTCAGAGAGTATGCGCCGGATGCAGGTGTTTTGGGAGGTGCTCGGGCGTAAACATTAAGGAGCGTCAACTTCCGCCGCCCCCACAGCAGATGTACTCCCAAGTAGCGGCCCTCCCCATCCTGGGTCACACTAGTTACAGCGGTGCAATAGCCGGTCTTGCAAAGGACTCCCAACCCCAGAGTCTTGAAGTCTGCATAATCCCAATAGCGAAGGAGATACTTCAGATGCGCCCTGCGGTGCACATCTGCCTTCATCAGGTGGGTCTCTTGTAACAGTACAACGTCAGGATCGTGGTGCAGAATGTATCACCATATTTGCTAATGCTTGTTCTGAGAGTTTAAGCCCCGGACATTTAGCAAGAGGTAGGGGGCGATCGTGGGGGTCAACCCTGTCCTTCATAGAGGAATTAACTGTGCTATGGTATCAGGAGCAGCACTTCAAGCAATAACCCACGTCCCCCCATCAAGCACCTGCACTCCCACCTCTCCAGGGTTACGTGTGCTACCTCCAGCAGAACTGTCCCCGATGTAGCCCACCCATGGGAAGGGGGTGCCAGCGAACCTGTGATTCCCCTGCCCCACTCAAGACAACATCTGCCTCACTACCAATGCTACTAGTGGTGTCACAGTCGACCTGGAGGAACATTTTAAAAAAACATAAAAATGAAAAGAGGGCCAACTGATCCCAATAAGTCCTTTTCCCGATGCAGGAAACAGCACCAAGTTATTCGGGTCCAGCTTTAGGAGTCACCCTTTGTAGGAGTAGGTTTGAGAAGGTGGGCCATCCAGGGCACAGGTAGAGTAGCAGAACACTGTCAGGGCGGGCCAGGTGCATCCCTGGGGCTCACCAGTTACCTCTCTAGGTTCCGGATCAGGGACCCTTCACCGGATGGCAGTGCCGCTGACCAGCGAGGCTCGCTCTGCACTCCATGTATAGCAGGTGTGTGTAGGAGGACTAGTAGCTTGTACTGCCCCTCGAGCCCAGAGGTTCATACGTTAGTCAGCGGAGCGGTGCCAAGGTACTGCGAACGTATGGCATATCGTGCAGTCAGTCACCTCAGAGAGTCTCCGCCTTAGAGAATGACTCACCATTATACAGAGCCAGTGGTGGAGTGCACCGGGGAGAGGCCCCCGCAAGTCATTAACATCTTTTAATGCCTCCTGGGGCAATAGGCCAGCGTGTTGTTTGTTTGAGCGTCCCAGAGCAACCGTGGCCCGCTGGAGCTTAAGATCACAGCTCGAGGAATAGAAGCTGCCATCTGCCTGGTGGTCATCTGGTATATCCAGTAAGGCCTGGACCTCCACCAGCGAGTGCAGTGATCAACACTTGCCCCCCCCCACTGAAACAGGAGCGCGAAGGCGCGGCCCCACTGGTAGCCGACACCCTGTGTTGGGAGTTTGTCCATGACAGGCTTCAAGTCATGCCGTTTATGGAGGGTGACAGCGGAGAGGTACTGATAGAGTTGGATGACATGCCCCTGGAATTTGATCTCTGTCTTTTTGCGGGCCACCTGCATGATCGCTTCCTTCTCCGTGTAGAAGTGCACCCTGGTGAGGATATCCGGGCGTCTTTCCTTATAAGGCACTCCCCCGTGGACAATGTGTGCCTGATCAAGGGCAGATGGAGAAGCATCCCCTTGCATCATCTGCAGGAGCTCAGCAGTGAACGTCATTATGCCTATGCCTTCAGCACCAATCGAGACTCCCTTATGCGTATATTGTTGTCGTGGCTCCTAGTTTCAAGGTCCACCTGCTTGGTTTGAAATTCAATGCGCTTGTCTTCTAGGGTACTAATGCGCCACAGCAGCATATCATGGTCTTCAGATCGAGCATCTAGAGTCCGCTGTAGGTCATCCACCCAGTCCCCAACCTCCCTCACCTCCTTTCGAATGTTGCGGAGACCAGACCTAAATTAGTCTTTGAGTGATATCGGTGCGTATCTTCGGCAAGAACCGGTCCATATAGCCTTGCGTGACGAGCGCCGAGGCCTCGCCACCCATCTGGGACGGTGATAGGGCCGTGGATTGCATCGTCACGCCAGGCTGGGCGATCTTGCTCCACAGAGTTGTCACTGGGGTCTCCTTACGGGCCTGAGAGAGCGGCATAGCTAGAGTACAGAGATGCCGAACTACACGGTCTCACATGGGAGGCTGCAGCTGCAATATAGCTCATCCATCCAACATGCTGCACTTAGGTGGTAGGAACAGCACTTCCCACGCCGCACACTCCCGTGCAACTCCCTGCCTAGTAGCTCCAATCCGCGGCCACACAATCCACAGCCACCGGGGGGGGGTAGTATGCTCCCAGGAGTTCGCTCCCATGATCCACCACCCAGATATCTACACTTTCTAACATTGCCAACCAACAAAATGGCTAGAATGATCATTTTGATGGAAGATACTGCTAACCAAACTGTAGTGATGTAGACGGTTGTATTTTTTTAAAAATAAAACAAATTAAAGTCTTGTGTATCTGTCTAAAAATGTGTATTGATTTTTTTCTAGCCACACAGACCACCAGTGTCGAGCCAGTTCTGCTGCAGAGGAAGTTGGTGCTGGAGATACAGCGGTGTCCCTGGACAGGCGGTGGTAAGTCACATTACTTGCTTATTGACAATTACCATTATGCTCACTAGCTACAAGAGTGTCATGACTTATGAGATTTGTGATCGGGAGAACCCTTCACTTTAGCAGCTAAAGTGTTGGCAAAATTATTATGACCTCTTCTCTCTGAAACCCAGCAAAAGCACACATAATGAACTCTAAAAATGATAGGTTGATGGAACCAGTGAAGAACATAAGTTTAAAAGAAAGGATGGGTTAAATGGTATATTAGTGAAAGGATGTGTGGGTGGATGAAAAGATGCATGGGTGTGTATAGGGTAAATGATTGGACGGGTGAAAGGATGGTTGAAAGGGTAGATATTGAATGGATGGATATGTGGATGGATAATATAGACTAGAAATTTTGATGAAAGACTGGATGAGAGAAGTTAAGCTTAAACCATGGAGAGCTATGTCTGCCGCTGCTTGACGGAGGAGATTGAGGATTGCGAAAGTTTTCCTTTTGCGATCGAGTTTTCGCCTAACACCAGCTTCACCGGTATTCTTATCTATCGTCCTCCTGGATCTACCGGACAATTTAACACCTCTCTTTTGTCGGTGGCATCCCAACTGGTTGTCTCTCCCTCTAACTTCACTCTACTTGGAATTTTAATATCCATTTTGACAACCTGTTGGACCCCACGGCACTAGAGATGATGTCAAGTCTAGCTGCCATCCAACTAGAGCAATTAGTTCCCTCCTCCACGCATGAAAAAGGTCATCTCTTAGATCCGATCTTTAGTAATAGTGACCAACTTAAAGTGGGCACTATTAGCAGCCTTCCATGGTCGGATCATTTCCTGATATCCTTCACCTGGACCACGAGCAAACCCCCTCCATCCTTTTTTTCATCTCGGAAAACCCGAAACTGGTCCAAAATCTCTACAGACAATTGGACGAAGGCCCTTAGCACCACTAGACCTATACTCTCCCATGATCCGACGGCAAATAATAATAAATACAACGAGTGGATCACCGCCTCTCTTGACCTGGTTCTCCCTTCACACCTATCTGGGTCAAAGAGGCAGAGCAAATCAGCACCGTGGTACACAGAAGACCTTAGGGACCAAAAGCGCTCCTGCAAGAGACTAGAGAGGAAATGGCGTATGACCTACAATCCGACTGATAAAACACTTACAGGGAAGCTATCAGGAACTATAAATTGGCAATAAAAACTTCACAAGCAACCTATTCTAATAATAAAATACCAATGGCTAAATCTAAGCCGAAAGAACTATATTGCATAGTAAGCTCCCTGATAAAACCCCCTCCGCCCGCCGCAGATAATAGTAGTTCCCCTTCTAAATGCAATGAGTTGGATGATTTCTTTTTTCAAAAAGTTAATAAAATCTACCTTTCCTTTCCTGATCTAGCCATCGATTCACCCTCACAATGCTCTGACTCAGCTCTGGACACGGTAACTCCCTGTCACAATAAGCTAGAGTCTTTTCCATTGTTGAATCTGGAAACATTGGAGTTTCTAGCACAGCAAATAAAATCCGGCTCACTGTGTGACCCTGCTCCCCCGGGCTCACTGGGGTTGGCCAGCAAAACCATTCTCCCTACTCTCATGGAATTGTTGAACTCCTCCATTTTGAGTGGGATGGTACCTGCGAAATGGAAGCATGCAATGGTACGGGCCTTGTTAAAAAAACCTTCCCTCGACCCAGCTAACCTTAGCAATTACCGCCCGATTTCTCTGCTCCCATGGGCATCTAAGATCCTGGAGAAGCACGTCAATACCATTCTGACGAAGTTCCTTGAGGAAAACCACCTCCTCGATGCTTCCCAGACGGGCTTTCGCCCAAAACATGGGACAGAGACTGCTCTATTGGCTGTGACTGAGGAGGCGAGACGGATCTTGGATCGGGGGGGGGGGGTCAGTGGAAGTGATCCTCCTCGATCTGAGTGCCGCATTTGACACGGTACATCATAAAAATCTGATGAACCGTCTCGCCGACCTAGGAGTATCCGGAGAAGCCCTGGTTTGGTTAGAGTCTTTTCTATCGGACAGAACCTTCCAGGTCTTCGACGGCACATCCGTGTCATCGAGCAGGCCTTTGGGGTGTGGAGTCCCGCAGGGTTTATCCTTGAGCCCTACGCTCTTCAACGCATACATGAGGCCGCTGGCTGGGATTGTTCATCCGCATGGTATTAACATCATCTCCTATGCGGACGACACCCAGCTGGTGGTCTCCCTTGCGCAGAAGAGTGGTCTCCAATCGCCGCCCAATTTAGCGGCGTGCCTGGAGGAAGTAAGGAGTTGGATAATGAGCTCATGTCTGAAGCTCAACAACGACAAGACCGAGCTCATGCTCCTGGGCCCGGCGGCCCCCTCTACTTTGGAGCTGTTATGGCCCGCGAGCATGGGGGCGGCCCCTGCCCCCAGAGATAACATCAAAAGTCTGGGGGTATGGCTAGATAAATCGCTGAGCTTCAATACACAGGCCACCAAGGTGGCGGCCACCTGCTTTGGCCTCCTTAGGGTGATCAAAAAAATTCTTCCCCTTCTTCCATTTGAGGCCAGACAAACAATCATACAGGGCCTCGTCCAATCCCGCCTGGACTTTAATAATGCCCTCTATCTTGGAGCACCAGACTATACCTTGCAAAAACTCCAGCGCACTCAAAACTGTGCTGCTCGTGCGCTACTTGGAGTCCCACGAAGAACTTCATTAAAAACTGGCCTAAGAACTCTACACTGGTTGCCTGTTAGGGACAGAGTTAAGTTCAAAGCTCTGTGTATCGCTCACCAGACCCTCTGGAAAATGGGCCCAGAAATCAATCGTTCCCTGATTTCCCCTTACCTGCCCAACAAGGTGCTTCGATCCTCGACTGCATCACTGGCCAAGACTCCTAGAATCTTCAGAGCCAGAGCAGGAGGACGCTCATTCTCGTATAATGTGTCAAGATTGTGGAACACCCTCCCTCTGCATATGAGAGGCAACTCCAATTTAACCAGTTTCCGGAAACAGCTTAAAACCTTTTTGTTTCAGTAACTAGAAACTTCCTGTTCTTCTGAGGGCATCTTTGTTTGGTTACAGCGCCTGGACGCCTCAGGGCAACTGTAGCGCTTTATAAATTTTATTTTCATTTCATTGCATTTCACTATCAAAGGGTGAATATAGAAGAACGAAAAGATGAATAAATAATTGCTTCGGTGAAGAAATAATGGAGCTCTTCTGGAGAGGGGCATTCTCACCAAATTCACTTACTTGGTTTTATTATCAACGCTACGGTTCAAAATGGTGGGTATTAACATTTTTGGTCTATAACCTTGACTTACTGTATTTGTTAAGCGAGGCCAATATATAGCCCACCCATCATCATTCATCACCCCCCTCCTTGCCCAGGGAAGTTCACCACCCATGACCTAAGCACAGTATAGTTCAATTTGTGACTGAAGTGTTGGCTGTTTGCATCTGCTTTGGTTAATGTGACATTTACAAAGTTCTCAAAGCTTTGCAAATTGAGTATAAGGAGGGTTTCCCTTCACCCACTCTGCCACCTCTTAGTACTTCAATCCTTTATTCTTTCATCCGAGTCTACCAAATAATTGAAAAATCCATTCTTGGAATGTGCCACATTTGTACGCCATTTGTACACCCATGTGAAGTGATTCATAAATAGATTTAATGGTTTCCCATAACAGATTTAATCTCCACCTCTGGTCCGGAATCTCCGGCCCGAGTGCGGACATAAAGTTAGTATGAGTAAGTGCATTCTGTGAATACAAAAATTAGTAAGTGCATTCTGGGAATACCAAAATGAGTAAGTGCCTTCTGTGAATACCAAAATAAGTAAGTACCTTCTGTGAATACCAAAATGAGTAAGTGTCTTCTGTGAATACCAGAATAGTAGTAAGTTTAGGTTTTTGTAGTAAGGTAGTTCTGTGAATCGGGCCCACTGTTTTGAATATATGCAATGTCCGTGTGACTGTGACTTTCTGTATCAGTGTGGTAGTATGTGTCTCAGTGACTGTATGGGTGTGTGTTTATGTGTGTGTGGCTATATGAGTGAATAGGTGGGTGTGTAAGTAGTTGTATGGGTGTGTTAGAAGCTGTGTGAGTAAATGTAGTGGTGAGTGAGTGGATATGTGAGTGGCTGTATGCCTGGCTGAGTGAATGTGTGAGTGGCTGTATGGGTGGGTGAGTATGTGTGTAAGTGGCTATATTGGGGACTGACTGGCTGTGTGAATGGCTCTATGGGAGAATATGTGGCTGTGTGAATGGCTCTCTAGGGGTAAGTGACTGGGTGTGTTTGAGGATGTAGGGGTATGTGAGTGGCTGTTTTAGTGGCTGTATGGGTATGTGAGTGGGTGTGTGTGTACTTATATTGATGTGTGAATGGGTAAGTGGTTTTGTGGATGAGCAAATGGATTTTTAAGTGGCTGCATGAGTGAGTAGCTTTGTTAGTAGCTGTTTGGGTGAATGAATGCTTGTGTGAGTGGCTGTGTGGATGTGTCTGTGGACATGTATGTGGTTGTATGGCTGTTTGAGTGGCTGTATGAGTGAGTGAGTATATATGTGTGTGTCAATAGTTGTACGGGTCTGTGAATAGATAGGTGAGTGGCTGTGTGCATGTGTGAGTGGGTATATAAGAGATTGAATGGGAGTGGTTCATTGGATGATGTCATCAATGAATGAAATTGAGATGTCATCAGTGATGTCATGACCATGTAATAAGTGATGTAATATATGAGGTCATAAGCAGTACATTGTGGGGGCATGCAGTGTATTTAGCTCATGTAACTTTAACTGCTGAAATTCACAGATTTTGTGTGAGTGACATCTGAACCTAACTATAACATCCCTTTAACCTTTGTTTTTTTCACTGAATTTTTATGTTTTAAAAAAAATCTGATTCCTAACTATAATGTCCCTGTAACCTTTAGTTTTTCCAGTGCATTTATTTGTTTTCTTTTAATTCTATTTCCAAACTATAACATCCCTGCAACCATTGTTTTTGGTGAATTTCAATAGTTTCCTAAATGTTATTTCCTAACTGTAACCTGTAAATTTGAGAGTTGGTGTGTGAGTGGCAGTATATGTAGGTAAGTGGGCATATGAGTCTCTGAATGGGTGAGTGACTGGGTGTGTGAGTGTCTGATTGGGTGAGCGAGCGGTTGTGTGAGTGTCAGAGTAGGTGTGTGAGTTAGTCTGTAAGTAGCTGAGTGGATCTGTGAGTGGGTGCATAAGTTTCTGAGTGGGTTTGTGAATGGGAACATAAGTGTCTGAGTGGATCTATAAGTGGTTGGGTGAGTGTCTGAATGGGTCTGTGAGGGCATGCAAGAGTCTCTGGATATGTGAGTGGGTACATGAGTCTCTGAGTAGTTGTGTGAGTGGATGTGTGAGGGAATCTGTGAGTAAGTGTGTGAATATATGAGTGGGTCTGCCAGTGGGTGCATGGTAAAAAAGGAAGAGGGCACACAGGTGCAGGTCCTTGTGCCAACTCCCCCTATGATAGTCCATCTGTCATGCTCGCCTGCAGTCAGTCATACACTTTATTTCGATCAAAGCTCTTAAAAGCAGTATAAAAAATAAATAAGATCATAAATAAAATACAAATTTCAATCATCAGTAAAACATTTCAAAACATACAAATTTACGATAAGATACCCCAAGTAAAGTTTTCAGATACCACATCAGGACTCCTGCATGCAGAAATAATTTTCTTTTCTTAATCTCTTGTCTAGGTGTCCTGTAGGACCTAGCAATCAAAGTGTTATAACCTAGAAGCAATTTTAGGCCTGGAGAGAGGTCTATGCCTGATAATCAGTAGTAGTATGAGTTAGACCCTAAAGATGACTGTTCAATGGCTCACCTGCAACCATCTCAAACTAAAAGTACAAAAAACATAGTTCCTTCTAATCTCCCTCCCCTAAAAGTACCACTGACATTCAGAAATGGACCAAGTTGATACCAGCACTAAACTACACACCGTCCATAGTGGAATTTGCCAAATCTCTCGAAATAACCCTAGACAGCAACCTGAAATAATGAGAAGACATCAACTCAATGGCTAAAATGACCAGGTTTCACCTGAGCTACCTGGTGAAATTTAAACCTTTTTTTGATGTTTCAGACCTAAAAATTGCAGGCTAGGCTTTAGTTATCTCCAGAATCGAATACAGATGCTCAACCCTTTCTGGCTTACCCAAGATCTCCATGGCCCTCTGTTAGAACTGGGGGTCTCTAGTTGACAGAGATAGGTACCTTTGTCCAAATAAGGACCCTTCTAGTCAGGGTAAGGGAAATACACACTTTAGATAACCCCTGCTCCCCCCCTTGGTACCTTGGCATGAGCAGACAGGTTTATCCCAAAGGCGATGTATAAAGTATTTATACCAACACTCACTGTAACACAGTGAAAAGACCACAAATGGACACCACACCCTCGGTGACGGTGACACGCTTCTCCGGGGTCGTGGCAACGATCAGCAGCAGTGCGCTTCCTCAGCGATGCGACAGCCCTTTGATAATCTTCTCCGGTGATGGGGCGGCACCCTCTGTGCAGCGGCATGCTTCTCCGGTGATGCGACAGGGAATAGCGGTAGCGCCAACACGCTTCCCCGATGATGCGACAGCAGCTGCTGCAGAGGCATCAAGTTCTCTCTCCTAGCATCGCGCTTCCAGCTCCCCACAGCAAAAAGGCCTCACACACAGTTATAGGCCCTCGTGGCAGACTGGAACTCTCAGCAAGGAAGTTCAGGGAAGCTGAGGGTGAAGTCCTTTTGCGCCTGGGACTTCAGAAACAGGAGGCCAGCACTTCTCAGGCCCTTGGAGACTTTTCTTCATATGGGCACCGCACACAGCAAAGTCCTTCTTCAAGCAGGGGACACAGCACACAGAAAAGTCCCTTGGTCCTCTCTTCAGTAGAAACAACAAACTGCAGGCTAATCCCAGACACACAGCAAAGGCAGTACTTCTCTTCTATCTCTTCAGCTGATCTTCTTTGGCAGGGATTCCTCTTGATCACAAAGTAGTCTAACTTTCAGGGGTGTCAGCTACCATATTTTTACCCCAAAGGTCTTTGGGGCATATTATCAAGGGGGTTTATCTCCGCTTTTTTGGCTTTAAAAGCCAAGAAAGCAGAGATAAAATTATCTCCCTATTACCTAGCTGTCGCTAACACCAGTTAGCGACAGCTAGTAGGAGATAGCGACCATCTTGGGTCCCGCTTTGCATGTCAGTGATATTTATCACTAATGACATGCAAAGTGGGCGTGCCAAGTTCCAGTCGCTAACATCGCTATCTCCTATTACCATCTTTTGGAGATATTCACGCTAAGCGTGAATATCTCCAAAAGCTAACACCTGCCCAGAGCAGTTTTTAGCCATGCTATCCAATGGGAGGTGGATAACATGGCTAAGAGCATTTGCTCAGTAATGCATGAATATCGCTGACTTTTCAGCGATATTCATGCATTTCGGCCGATTTTTATCGCTTAGGAGATAAACCTTGATAATATCAAGGCTCCTAAGCGTTAAAAATCGACGCTACAAGGCGATAAAATTATTGCCGCTAAGCTAACCTAGCGATAATTATCGCTAGTTGTTGGTAATATGCCCCTTTGTTCTCTATGTGGAGCCATCCTGGAACAAGTCCAAGCCAGTTCCGGGTGCACTCTGCCAGTGCACAACTTCTTCCTTTGTTAGTGTGGGCCAGGATCATCAAATGCATCACAGGAGGTGGTGCCAGCATTGTGGAAGACAGGTACAGCCCTATTCAGGTCCAGGTGCTACTCCTCCCACCACTCCAAACACAGATAGGTCTATTTATCCTAGTGCTGACTCACCTGGACTCCTGGAGCCACCCCAGCCCCTGTCACTCTCGACCAGACAGTTAATCCACAAACAGGCAGCGGTACACAGAAAGGTTGAACAAGAAAATAACCACTTTCTAAAAGTGCTATTTTTAAATACAGAATTTAAAAAACATCCCTCCTAAAAGATGTGTCATTAAATTCTGAGTTCAGGGATAACAGACTACAATTTTCTATCTCACTCCTATGGGAAGATATGCAGGTAAACATGTTACACAGCATTCCCCATTCTGTCCTATGGACAACATAGACTTTCAATAGTGAAAAACAAAATTTGCAGTATTTCACTATCAGGACATGTTACCCACACTAGCACATGTCCTACCTTTCACATACACTGCACCCTGCCCGTGGGGGGGGGGTAACTTGGGCCTACCATAGGGATGTCCAATGAGTAAGAAAAGGGAAGGGTAAAGCCTGGCAAGTGGGTGCACTGGCCAGGTCGACATGGCAGTTAACAAACTGCGCACAGGATCTGCAGTGGCAGGCCTGTGATCTCTTTTCAGTTCTACTGATGTGGGTGGCACAATCAGTGCTGCAAGCCCACTAGTTGCATTTGAATCACCAGCTCTGGCACACTCAGTGCACTTTACTAGGGACCTACTGGTAAAACAAATAAGACAATCATGGCTAAACAATCACAATAACAATTTACACAGGGAGCCTTTGCCCTTTGGCTCTGATCAGCAGTGGCAAAGTGGCCAAAGCATCTAAACCAGCAAAAATGAAACCCAGCACAGTGTCAAAAATACAGGAGGTAGAGGAAAAACAAGTCAGGGGAAACCACACCAAGGATGCCATGTCTAAAACCCCCTAAAAGCAGGCCTCAACGCTGCCGCCAAACTCTTAACAGGCTCAAATAAATTTGACCTCATCTCTCCGCACATTAAGGCGCTGAACTGGCTTCCTCTTGAAGCCAGATTATAACTCAAACTGTTGTGTATCACGCACAAAACACTACACATGAAATGCCCAGCATATCTCACCCAGAAATCATGGTTTCTGTAGGAGCCAGAAACTCCTGTCCTTTAGAGACTTTGTGCTCCATCCACCCGGCTTGTCAAAGGAAAATTTGCCAAATCTCTGGGGCCGCACTAAGAATCTGGAACTCGCAGCAATCTTTCATCAGAAGAATTTCCTCTCTGTCAATACTTAAAAAGGAAGCCAAAATCTTCTTAATGTGCAAGTTCCTCCCATAAATCATGCATTTCACACACCGCTTAGCGGCATTGCTTTATTTTCTTTGTTTCTGCTAGATTCTTGACTGACTTGTTGCTATCTATTTTGTACTGACCTGGTACTCCCACAAATGTAATTGCTGGATATTTCTGCATAATGATCTGAATATTGTATACACCCTGTTTTCCCCAAGTGTATTCACTTCCCTCCATCCCTACTTATGTTTTTGTATTCCATACTTGTAAACAATGTGCTATCCCTGTAAAGGGCTCTGATACCCTAATGGATCACGTTTGCACTCTATAAAACACGAAATAAATAAATATAAAAATAAATAGTACCTTGGATAATAAATACAAAAGTCCAATGTGATTTTTAAGCATAGTATGCCATTTTAATTATTACTCCTAAAGTACAATCAGGTAGAGAACAGCCAAAAGATAAGAAAGGTACATCGGGAGAAAGTATGTTTATACTTAGCTTGCTTCAAAGTTGTCTTGGAGTTCATGACAGAAAAAAGTGAAGATTTTATATTAGGAAGGCAATGGAATAGGAGGTAATCATTGCCCATTGTTTTTGTGCCTGGAGGTTCAAATATACCACTACTACTGATTATCAGGCACAGACCTCTCTCCAGGCCAAAATCAATTCCTTATAACCAGTGGCTCATGGGTGTAGCCACTTGAGAGGCACGTGCCAACTGCAACATTGGGCCCTGACTTCTTTTTTTTGTCTTCATTTGCCTCATAAACACCATTCCACTTGCACCTTGAATGATGTGCCTTGCCCTTTTTGCTGGAGGAAAAGGAAGAAAGGGGGTTTTCACATGGTACCACCCTCGGGTTGTGATGACCCCTTCTTCAAATGCACATTTTCTGTGAGCAGGCATGCTCTTTTAGAAAAGTGCTAGCTGAGATGGAGTAGGCTTAATCATTGGACCCCTGATCCGATTCTTTATCATGTTGCTTACACCAACTCAGCAGGGGTGACCAGAACTCATGCCTTCTATGTCCCTTGTCCGACATATCCCAACTGGCTATACAGTTTACAGCACACAGCCAATCCTGGTATCGAGGAGGGGCATGGGCCACCCATTGCTTGCAGATCTCTCTGTGTGCGGGTAGTATGAGATAGTTTTTGCCAATTTATAGTTGTGGGTCCAAACATCCAAAGATAATCAGCAAAACGCTTACCTTGATTTGGATCTTCAGCATGCTATACAATGCTCTAATCACGTCATTTCAGAAAACCTGGATCTCGGGGCAGTGCAAAAACATATGCACATCGTCTTCTTTCATGCTGCTGCATTTCGGACAAGCCACCTCACCTCCTTATTCAAACTTCGAAAGTCTCTGCGGGGTCCAATAGGTCTGGGGATGGTGAAAAGATGATTTCTCCTCAGATATGTGTGTTTTACTATTTTGTACATCATAGACATAGATACTTGCCATTGATACTCCAGCGAAATCTCTGGCAAGCATCTTTCCCACAACTCCACTGTCAAGGTGAAAACTCTGTCCTCCAGCTTGATCATCAGCCAATACCACATAGCAATTTCTTTCTTCACCATGGTCCCTTTCGTAAGTCTGTCTACAAGTTCATTTGGATCCCCTATTATTGTGCCTGGAGCATGATACCAGCTCTGTATTTGGAGGAACTTGAATCTTGAGACCTAATCTGTCTTTTGTTTGCACGTTTTCCATGTGATCAAGTGGCCTTCGTGGATGAGATGCTCCCTTCTTGTTATACCAGCTTCTCGTAATGGAATTGCCAGCACATCCTTTGTCCATTCTGGAGCACCCGTAGAATCCCAAATGGGGTCAAGTAGGCTCAAGTACCGAAATTTTAAGACCTTTTAGATTTTGTACCATCTCTCAGCCAAATCCCCTAAAACTTCTAGCCAAACCTTTTTAAAGGGCTTAGGATTTGCATATTTATACATAAAGCCACATTCCCCCCTTCCTCCCGCCTCAGCACCACCACCAGCAGCCTCCCAATCTCTGAGTTTGTGTGTACATTCAAACGCATTTTCCCAATCTTTAATAAGAATGCCCAGGAGTAAAATAGCAAGTCTGGTAATGCTAACCCTCCTTTCTCCGCCCTCCTTCTCAGCTTCTTCCACACTATCTGTGGCCCTTTGGTTGGCCATATAAAACTGCTGATATGGGTTTGCATCTTTTCAAACCATTCCTTATTAAAGGGTAGGGGAATTGAAACAAAGAGAAAGGTAAACTTGGGAAGGACTATCATCTTCACCAAGTTAACTGATCCGAATAAGGTAAGTGGGAGACAAGAACAGTTCTTCATTAAGACTCCCACTTTTTTCCTTACTTTTTCGAAGTTTACCTTGGTTAGCTTGGTGATATTGGGAGGGGTCTTAACACCCAAGTATCTCATTTCCCCTACCTCTGTGTTCCAGGTGATTATCTCTGTCTTCTCTTTATAAATGTCATAGCCTGAGATCTTCCAGAAGCCTGATGTTAATGTAATGATGCAACTCAGGGTTTTCTGTAGGTTGGTTGTATAGATTAGAAGGTCATCTGTATATAAGCGTAAGTTCTTTCCCCAACCATTGTATTGAAATGGTAAGATATCTGGGTCCCTCCTGATTCTTCTGACTAGCAGTTCGAAATATAGATTAAACAGTAATAGTGACAAGGGGCAGCATTGCCTGGTGCCCCTGATGATCTGAACAGAGTTTGTCATTAACGAGCACCCTAGCTTCTGGTGCGGCTTAAATTCCTGCCAGGGCTCCACAAAAGTTTGTCCCGAGATTTAGAGGCTTTGCTGCAGCTGACCCAGTTAACCTGGTCAAAAGCCTGAGTGAAATCTAATACCACTACTGCAAGTGGGAGCTCATAGGCAGTGGCGAAATCTATAGAGCCAATCAGTGTGTAAGTCAACCCTTTCAGCGATCTTCCTTGAATTAACCCCTTTTGATCTTCAGGTACAAGCTCAGACATCACCCTATTGAGTCTACCTGCCATTATTTTTGTGAAGATCTTATAATAGCAATTTAAAAGTGATATTGGCCTGTGCGAATCAAAATTTTTGGGGCACTTGCCTGGTTTCAGAATTAATGTGATGATGGCATCTTTTCATGATTCAGGCATTTCAGCTCCTGTCAAAAATAGAACATTGAACATTTTGACTAAGATAGGTGTTAGTGTGATTGCCAGGGCTTTGTAGACTTCATGAGGCAGGCAATCCAGTCCAGGTGCTTTCCCTTTCTTGCCTTTCCCATTAGCCTGTTCTACTTCCCTCATACTAATCTTTTCATTCAGCTGTCTCCTCTCATTGGCCCTTAGGGGGTCAACCCAGTCCTACCTCAGCCAAGCCATCATCTCTTCTTCTGTGATTTCCAGCTCTTCCTGGTACACTTTACTAAAGTATCTGTAAAATGCTTGCTCGATCCCCTTGTTATCTTCAAATAGGGTCCCTGTATGCTCACCCTTGACCTGTTTTATCCTGTTCCTCACCTGCTAGTTTTTAGTTTTCCATGCCAGCAGCTTGCTGCATCCTTCGCCATATTCAAAGTGGGCCAACTGACTGACTTCCCATTTCATTTTTTAACCCTGTCTTGTATGACTACAGTCAATTTAGATTTTATTTCTGTTATTTCCCGTAGCAAACCTTCTCGGACCCCCTCACTTACTCTTGGGTTAATCAGTTCCTTTTCTATTGATTGCACTTGGTCCTCTAATGTTGAGACTTCTTTATGAAACAGCTGCCTTTTTGCCGCTGCTAGTGCACCTAGTCTGCCTCTCAAATAGGCTTTATATGCATCCCAAATCATACCGGTTGATGTGGAACCCTGTTTATTTTAAAAGAAATCTTTTGTCTCCCTATTTAATACCTCTATAACGTCATCCTCTAGTAAGATCATATGATCCATAGTCCATCTGGTTTGGCCAGGCCCCTCACCTAGATTTAAGCGGAGCTTCACTGCTGAGTGGTCTGAAAAATGTACTCCCACATGATTGATTTCTTGTACCCAATACTCCAGGCTGCTGTCTATTAGAGAGTAGTCAAACATTGACTGGTGTCTGTAGTTTTTGTTATAAAATGTGTACCCATTCTGAGGCCCGCCCTCTGACGCCAGATGTTGTACAGGCTTAACGGCCCCCTCACTTGTCTAATAAGCCATAACATTTTGGGATTTACCAAGGCCATTCTATTCGTAGATCTATCTAGATTATAATTCAAAACTGGATTAAAATCCTCTGCCATGATAATCGGTCCGGGAAATTTAGTAGTTCAGTGAACAGTTCCTCTAAGGGGCTAATGTCATCCTGATTTGGACCGTAATATCCCACCAACGTGAAGCTACGACCTGAGATCTTCTGCTTTGCCACAATCCATCTTCCCGCTTCATCCAAGACACTGTCTTCTATACAGATTTTGGCCTCGTTTTTCACCAGGACCGCCACCCCCTTTGTTACATACTACTTGGCTAATCCATATTTTGGCCTTAAAAAACTCCTGACCCTCCTTCTCTGTCAGGTGCATTTCTTGCACAATAATGACCTGAGCGGGGCAATCTTTCAAATATTGCAAGAACCTCTCTCATCTTCCCCTCACCCTAAGGATGTTCACGTTCCACAATAAAATTTTTATAGTATTTTCTCGTTTCTCACCCATCCCCCTTAAGGTCTAAAACTATGCGCAAGTTCAGATTTAATGAGGCATCTGAGGATTTTTGTTTTCTTTTTCTCCCACATGCTCCCAACCCAGTGCTTCCCATACCGCCCCCCCCCCCCACCATGGAAAACCCTACCCTGACTCTTCATGGCTTGAGCCGTATGAGTACCCCCCTAAGTGTGCGTCGATTCTAGTGATTATTCGTAAGTAGGCAAGCAAGAACTAAAGAAACAAAGAGAAATTGAAACAGCCCTCCAGAGAATTAAGAAAAAGCACAAGTCATAAAGGAGTGTTCTGAATCCTTTACTAAAGTTACTAGCCACCTGGCTGCAAACCTTTGACAAACCTATCTACCTCCTCAACAAAGCAAAAAGTGTGCATCCTATTATTGACCATCACCTGCAAAAATGCAGGAAACTTCACCTGCACAGAGGCACCCAACCTCCTTAGTGGTATCATCCTTTTCCCTATTTGCCATTGCCTGTTAGAGGTAACACTTAATAGGTCTGATCTGAATTCATATTTAACCCCATCTACCTCAATCGACTTCTTGATCAAGGCCTTAGACAGAACCTTCACTTTTAATGTGAAAGTTATAAAGTTAACCAGTTTAAGTTCAAGTTCAAAAATACTTTATTCGGATACAGCCATATCCATAAAAGCACAGTAAATATAACAATTTAAAATACACAAGTACATAATCACATTAAGATTTCATTGGCAATAGTCATAAATACACTATTTTTAAAACATATATGTAAGGGGGAAACTCATGTGAGAAAAATTGACTCGGGTTGGATATCATATTGCAGGCTCATATAGAAATTCTCAAGAAAGTGCTGACGCGGAAGGTCAGCTCTTCATCTGTCAAGGTAAGTAACCTCCTGTAAGCATCTACCAGGCTAATTAGTATAGTTTTTTTTTTAAACAGAATTAAAAGCCACTCAGCGTATTTTAAGTAGTAACTGCAAAAAAACAAAAAGTGTAGAATAGTTTGGCCACTCTGTCCATTGCACGGGCATGGTTGGCAATCTAGCTTTGCGTGGTAACCGAGGGGAAAGCACAGCAAAGATTTTACAGTACCTGCCCTTAGACAGAAGAGGATTCTCCTCTCCCAATGATTCATGGGCAGGGTAAGGTAGCTGGCCAGGGGATATACAGTATGTTCAGTAATCATAATATTAATGACAGAAGGTTTCTTAAATTCCTTCTCCTTCCTTTCTGTGCTCTAAAGTGTATAGAGTGCATCCCTGAGAACATTTTATGTAAGGTCTCAGCAATGCTCAGGTTTAAAAAGAGGTTTCCTAAATTAACGCTGCATAGGCTCCTGTGCACTCCGGACAACCACAAAATATTCTGTCATTTCTCGCATGCAATGCAGTCACCTATGATCTCTCTCATGAGTGTTGCTACTGGGATTTTCCTTATGGGATTTAATACCACCTCAGCCCTGATTGAAAGCCAAACCCTAACTTGCCTGCATGTATCGCAGGTGCTGCTCCCAGGGAGCCTAGCGGATGGTGGAATAGCTGGAACAGGAGCGATAGCAATGGTGATTGTGTTTGAATTAGGGCTTTTGCTGACAGTGGATCCATTTCCCAGGATAGCCATGGTTTGAGCTATCACCAACTGTGGGCTAAGCTTTCCCACAGCTATATCAAGACAATCTAAGCACTAAAAAAGGGGACTAAGTTTGGAATCTAACAGATCATTAAAACGTTTGAACACGGTATCAACATCAATAACAGAGTTAGTAAATGTATGACCACCACTCTCATTCTCCGGCAGTGCCTAGGTCTGTGTGCTAATGGAGCGAACTTCCCCAGGAATACCGTTCCTTGCAGGTGATTGCATCCATGCAGTCAAACAGTTGCTAGGTGTACCCATCCTGAGTCATTGTTTCCTTTTGGCACAAACAGGTTTCCTGCAATTTCTCATACGTTTTGCGGCCAGATTTTCCACAGTTATGGGAAGATCATCAATAGATTGTGGTTCGGATGGGATGCAAGATTGACTCACGCTGGCATGCGTTATGTTAGTTGTGCCTGGGAGGTGGGGCTGTGGGAAGTCCTGTGCAATTACTGAGACCAGTTCGGAATCAGGGTCAGGGTCAAGAGGGGACCATCTAGTGTGTAAGTTAATTGGTGTGCCCTCATTTCCCAGAGACAGGCGATGCTCAGTGAGTTCAATTTCCCCTGACACAATGATTACCACCCTTTCGAACATACTGTTGATGCTACTAGTAATAAGACTTGCGTTTGTTTGCCCGAAGCGCCTCCCCATGGTATGTTTTAAAGCAAATAAAACAATTTGCAGCCATCAGGGTAACGTAAACTTGGGGGAACTCACCACATTGCAGTTGAATGCCTCGAAGGAGGGTGGCTCTGCCTTGCCTCTTCCTGTCGCTGACAGGCACAGACGAGCCCGCCCTTAGCCTGTGCTTTGCCTGGGTGCAGCCCAGTCATGCCTGCTCGCGTCCCGCGCTACTGGAGCTGTAATGTGCTTTTACGCGCATTTGGGCTCGGTCACAGTGACGTCAGCACCTCCTGGCACTTGACTTTGTGTGGGTTTTGAGTCCCAATGGCTGCGGCTGTGGCTCTGGTGCTGCTGGCCTCTCTGCTGGTGGCTCCCATGCTGCGGGAGCCACAATGGGTTTTACACATCTCCGGGCGCAGTCACGGTGATGTCAGGGCCTCCTGGTGCTTGACTTTGTGGGGCTTGGAGTCGCCCTGGCTGCAGCTGTGGCTCCGGTGCTGCTGGACTTTCCGGTGGCGGCTCCCAGTTAACCAGTATTCTCTTAGACTTGGTCCTGTTTGTGTTTAGTCTAAAGGGGTCCCTATGAATCCTCTGAATATCTTTAGCAATCTCCTGCTCTGATTCCTCCAACTGTTGCTCCCTCTTAATTAGTTGGACTATGTAGGATTTAATATCATCCCCCTCCTTGCCTTCCGACACTCTTAAGATATTCAAGTTGTTCTGTCTCTGGGAGTTTTCCAACCTTTCTACCCTGTCTTGCTGCTCCCTCGCTTTAGTTTTTAGCCCCACTATTTCAGCACTATTAGCCTGTACAAACTCTCTGAGCTCCCTTACCTCCCCTTCTAGAGTTGTTGTTCTGTTGCTGAAATCATCCATCTTCCTGTCCAGGGTTTCACAGGCCAACCGTAACTCCTTCTGGTTTGCCTCCCTGACTCCAAATCTGCTTTTGATCTCAGTGGTCAGGGCTACTAAAAGAGTTCTAATAGAGGGGTCCTCCTTGTCCAATTTTTTTAATTGTGCTCACCACCCTCGCTTTCTTCTCTCTCTTTCTGGCTCCCCCCAGCAGACTGTTTCCCGTCAGTACTGTGGTTAGACCCTTTTGACACTTCTGGGACTAGTTCCGCCTCCTCTAGAATTTGATAACCCTCCCCAGAGGCAACTGGCATACCCGAGGCGGGAACTTGATATCGATTCGGGCTCATGTCCCTGGTCCAATCTTCCATACTCCCACCCTCAGAGGTTTTTTCTTTCAACCCTTGCTCCTTGCTTGCCCTCTCCTGGTGCCCTTTTATCCCGCCATACTGCTTTCACCCAGAATAAGTGTTTTAGGCAGACCCTTAAAATAGGTCCTAAGTGATGGGGTGACCTTAATCCTCTGCTCGGGGTTAAAAAAAAAATATCTTTTTGGGGAGCTTGAAACAGCACGAGGGACTAGTATCTCCCTTACTTGAGGTCTTGGCCTTTCAAAACCTTTTACCTCCCTCCCTCAACCTCTAATGCAATGCCTACTGAGTCAGAGTTTACCAGACCTCCACCTCTCCCTGCATTCCTTAATTTATATCTGCAGATCCCACTGATCCCCTCCACACACATACTCCTACCCTGTGCCCTCCTCCTGCCCTTACCCGCCTTCATTCTTGTGAACTCTGTGTGTTCCGTGGCTGCGCGCCCTTCTTGATGCTGAAGCTGGCGTGATAGTCAGGTTAACTGGCTTGAAGCATCCTTGGTGCCAGACTCGATCTCCTCCTTGGTTCTGAGAGCTTCCCCTCTGCCGCAGCCTCTGCCTCCTTTCCCCCAGAAGAAGATCCTTGTGGCCGTGCCCCACCCCCTTCATAGCTCCAGGAACGCCCTTCCCCACGACCGCTCCATCGCTGTGTTTGCTGCCGGTTGCGTCCAATCCGCCCGATCTGCTCCCAGAACGCCCCAGAGGCCGCCAGGTATTATTTTTTGCCTTTAGCAGGTGGAAGTTGCTTTACCTCCAGTACAAACAAGGCATTTAGCTGAAATTCAGGCTGGTATTGCTGTTTTCTGCTCATAACTTTTATCACACACTCCGGACTCTCCCGCAACCTGCGTCTAGCCGGCCGCCATGTTTTTTAGGTTTCGCCTATTATCATTCGCTTGCGAATGTAATAGGCTGAAATTCAAGTGCTCAATCGACTCGTGAAACCACTGCGGTTTTCTCACAGTGCATGTGAGTCACGTGACCACAAAAGCGGGTCACGTGACCACACAAGCACGCGCATCTCCCTATTCCTCCTGCCACACTTCTCCTCCCCTCGCTCGCATTCCCCCCCCCCCCCAACAGGCTCTCCCGCCCCCATCCGGCTTCCCTCCGGCCTCTCTCCAGGCCATGTTCCCTCCCCTGTCAGAGTCCACCCCGCCCCTAATTTATCTCTCACATCATAGCCCCCAGGACCCCCTCCCCCGCTCCTGATCATCTCAGACCCCCACCAACCCTCCGTCATCCACATCCTCGCGTTGCAGCTCTCTCGTCCCAGGCTGCTCGCCCTCTCCTTCGGTCCTTGCAGACCCCCTTACTGTCCGCCACATCCCCTCACCCCGACCACCACGGAACTCCGCCGTTTCTTCATGGACCCTTCAAAATACCAGATGCCATCGCCCTATAACCTTAGGAAACTACCCAGATCCCCCTCTAACTACCCAGACTCAGTCATAACCCTTCCCCTCAGTCCTCGCTCACCCCCGCCAGACCTCCAGCTCACGGCGCCCCCCTGCAGACTCCTGCAGTATCTTAAAACCCCCCTCCGCGCATGAACCGAGACCCGATGAGGCTCCGCTCCCGCCTGCCCTCTTACATCCGCCTCCTCTCCCCCTCAGCGCTTGGCGCGCTTCAGGCGCTACACAAATGGTTAACCTAGATATCTTCTCAGAACCCATCAGATCGTTTCAGATCCACTCAGCTCCTCCATACTCCCCCTGTCCGCTCTCTTACAGACTCCTCAGGATAAGTCTATCTACAAACCCTCTCAGGCTCCTTCAAACCAGCTCCAGTCTCACACAGACGCCACGCACCGCAGAGCGCTCAGGTCTCTGAATCCACAGACCAGTCACGCAAACCTCCTCACCTAAGACGCTTTGGACATTAACGTTGACGCCAGACCCCCTCAAACCATATCGGCTCTCATAAACTCCATACAACTCAGACCCCCTCAAACCATATCCACTATACAAACCCCGCCCCAGACCCCCTCAAACCATATCCGCTCTCATAAACTCCTTACAACTCAGACCCCCTCAAACCATATCCACTATACAAACCCGGCCCCAGACCCCCTCAAACCATATCCACTATACAAACCCCGCCCAGACCCCCTCAAACCATATCCACTATACAAACCTCGCCCCAGACACCCTCAAACCATATCCACTATACAAACCCCGCCCCAGACCCCCTCAATCCATATCCGCTCTCATAAACTCCATACATCTCAGACCCCCCCACTCTTCAGCCCCCTCCAGACTCTCATGCGTCACAGCTCTCTCTCAGACCCCCTCACCCCACAGAGTCCTAGGCCCTTCCGACTACAAATCCATCTTCGAACCCTCAGAAGTACTTAAACCCATGCCCTCGGGGACTCTTGATCTGCACCCCACCCCGTGTACACTTCCACAGACACCCCGAGCTCTCCTTCCCTCCACTCTGCCGGCCGCCACGGGGCTGGGATCGGGTCATGGGCTCTGCTCCCTCGGAGCCCCCCCTTCACAATCCTGTAACCCCTGTTATTTAGAATGACGCTAATTACACATTGGATTACATATGTGGCAGCAACAGCACAACACCTTCTTTCCCTTGTAGCGCAGCGTAAACTTTTTCGAGCACTTGAGGGGGCTCTGTACCATCGGATGGTTCTCTAGGTTTGGAATTCAACACATTATAAATGGCACCTATCACAGGTTTTCCACTTCCACTTTCCACTTCCAAATGGGGGATAGCAGGCACATTTGGTGCTTTGGACACCAGAATCTGTATGTCCTGGGGGTAAACGACTTTTTCATTTACAATGACATTACTAATTAATGCTTCACGAAGGGAAAAAAAACCCAATAACATTTAAGTATTTAAGTATTAATTATTTAAAAAAATTAAAAGCCATTGTTTATTGTAATATCAATACATCTAAGTCATGTCAATACAAAACATGTGACATTACAAATACTAAAAGTGTCACATATGCTAAAGTTAAAAGTATTGGCATTGTCAATAACAATATATAAATATAAAATGTCATTTACAAAACCAATAGCTCCAACTTTCCAAATGCGAAACCTATTGGCAACGCCAGTGCTTGTCTCACTAGCCTCCACTTTTCTTCGTCCTGTCTTTTTTTGGTGTGAACCATAGCATCATCCACCCATTGCTCTGCAAATAGAAATAATTTGAGACTGAATGGGCCAGATAGATTCTAAATTATTTTGCAACAGCAAAAAAACAATCAATACAGTATCTCCTGCATATTATAAGTGCTACTTCGTATTGATGAACACCCAAGTTACGACAAAGAGGGGCTATCCATCACTAGCGTTATTTGGGGTAGGTAGGGCAGAAGAATAAGAGATGGAAATCAGCTTCGTCTGCATTCTTACAAGCTTCACAGACTTTACTACCTAGTTTGGGACACGTCTAATTGCAAGTTATCATAGCAAGAGGTAGGTTCCCCAACCTAATCTCATTATAGGGAACTTGTAAAGGGAGGGCTTGCAGTCCGCTACCTTCTACTGCCTTTGGTTTTGTTCCTCCTCTGCTCATTTTCTGCCTGTTTCCTGCCTCTTCTCTCCTTGCTTCTGACCTTTATTTTGCATCTTGCTGCTCATTTATGACCTTTATTTTGACTCTTGCTGCTAGTTTCAGACCATTATTCTGCCTCTTTCTGCTCTCTCCTGACCGTTATCCTGCCTTTTGCTGCTTGTTCCTGACCTCTATTTTGCTTCTTGTTGTTTCTGACTTTAATTATGCCTCTTTCTGCTACTTTCTCACCTTTATTTTGTTTCTTGCTGCTAGTTTCTGTCCTTTATTTTGCCTCTTTCTGCACATTTCTGACAATTATTCTGCCCCTTTCTGTTACTTTTCGATCTTTAGCCTACCTCTTTCTGCTAGTTTCTGATCCTTATTTTGCCTCTTTCTGCTCAGTTCTGACCTTTATTCTGCCACTTGCTGCTCATTTCTGAACTTTTTTCTGCCTCTTGCTGCTCCTTTCTGACCTCTATTTCATCTCTTTCTGCTCCTTTCTGACCTTTATTCTAGCTCTTTCTGCTCGTTCAGACCTTTATTCTGGCTCTTTCTGCTCGTTCAGACCTTTATTCTGCGTCTTGCAGCTCCTTTCTGACCACTAATCTAGTTCCTAACTCTAATTTCCCTGTAACCTTTGGCATTTTTAGTGTATATAATTTTTCCCCCTCTATTTAGCCATGGTAAAAACTCCACCCCGTTGGGAGGGATCTTCACCAAAGATAAAAATTTCCCTGTAATAACTTCACACTTATAGGTATAAATCTGAAATCAAAACTAATGAACAGCAAAAAAGTTGATTGTTGCAACTATAGATCTCCACATCAGTGAATAATGTAGATTGCCACATGAATAATACACATGTAGAATTACCTCTGTGACTGGGACTCCCAATCTGCTGTAAAGTGAAAAATAATGACTATTTTTTTATTTTTAGATTGAGTGTGAAAGAAATTAAAGAGGGTATAATCATATTCGTCTGGTGACTAAGTAGTGGCGAAGAACAACTAATTCAAACATAGAGCCAATCACATTATCTGTAATGAACAATTTCTTCAAAGTTTCCATTCAACAAATCCTTGCCCAGACTTTCAATCTCATGCTCGGATGTCAGTGAAGATTAAAAGGCAGAACTGCATATTTGTGTGGCTTCCATGGAAAAGGAGATGTATATTTAGATAACTCCTGCATTTGGAAATGGGTGTCTTGGATTATTTGATGAATGCCAAAAAATAAATGTGACTGTTGAGAGAGGGCTGGGTAAATGATATATTTTTATTATTTGGGTGGTTATTCTGGGTGCACTCTTGTATTTGTCTCTTTGAGTGGTGCTAGAATGGCCCTTAGGTAACTCCACAACAGCATTCTTCTGGTAATCTCAGCCCTCTTAGTTTGTATTTTCTATTTATACTCTAGTTCAACAGGTGTGTCTCTTATAGGTAAAAATAAAATCTTCACATATTACAGCAACATCCAGAAGGATCCATACATGGCTTTCATTGGAAAAGACTCAAATAGGCACACATCAATTGACTGCAAATTATGAACTATTAGGAATCATTCTAGCTAATTGCTAAAGTGGAAAATGCAAAGTGATGATTATTCTTTCCAGATCCATGGAGACAGTTCTCTGGGAGCAGTATGAATTCTCCCCTTAGTTAATGAAACTTACAGCAACTTAAGATTTTTACTCAGACTTCCCACAACACATTACTTGGACTCATATATTGTTCTTTTCTCCTTCAATCGGTCTACACTCTGCCAAGAAACACTGTGGTGCTCAAGTTCTGCAGTTCAGTCTTCGTCCCAAAACTTACAATGACACATTGCAGTTACTTTATTTTTGTGTTGCATAATTTTTCTTTATAAACCTTTTTCAACTGTGTGTGATTCTCCTATTTTGCATTGTAGCAAAGGTGCATTTGGCAATTAGTAGTCTGCTAAGGAATATTTGAACTGTGTTACCTTGTATGAAAGTGGGTTGTTTTCAGGGCCACTTGAATTATTGGAATCCATGGTAGTAGTATTATATTGGCCATTTGACTCATAATCCATCATCTGCAGCATAATTTGCAGGTTTGTCAATTTTTTTTAAGCTCAAATATTTCAAAATTTCAAAAGTTAAAATATGATGACATGTGTTGCTGCATAGTGGAAAGCCCCTCAAAATGTGACTGGTAACCTCGCAATTGCTTATTGCTGTGAAAGATACACTGTTATTAGTGAGTTGGAACCTTTACCCAAACTTTGTTAAGTGCAAAAAAGAAACAAAGCATGCAGTAATACTGTCACCAAATGGGCCGCATCATACTGTATAAATTGACTTTTCTTGCCATATAATGTAGTCAACGCATAGATTAACCACATAGATTGACCTTCACCTGTTTCATAATTCCTGTGGCCCTGGTTATTACGTGGGAAGGATGAGGGTCCTTCACAGCTAAAAGGTCTGCAATCTACTGGGAACACACTACTCCACTGTAGCACATGGCTCTTTCAAGGTAGTGAGGAAGACCAGTCCAAAACTCTTTCCAAGGAGGTGGTGTAGGCTACTACCCCAATCCTTAGGCACAAAACAAACAACACTGATAATCATTGTCCAGTCACAGCTTTTGCTTATTTAAACAAAACTTGCATCATAACACACAGACTACTCAATACTACTCAAGTATTCACAAATATATATTTGATAGCTGGAGGCGATACATATGGCGACCCCCTTTCAATAGTTCACACTCCTAGATTTCTTGGTGATTTCAATCTCCATTGGAACGACCCTAATGACCCAGCAGTAAATAGCCACAAAACATATCTTTCGGACTTTGACCTCACCCAAAACTGCAATAGCCTCACTCATGTCGAAGGCTCAACCCTTGACTTGGTTATTGCCAACCAAGAGGACATTCAGCTTAACACAATCCTCCCATGCAACTGGTCTGATAATCATTCCATCACCTCCTTCATCAAGGAATCAGTTAAACTATGCTCAGCACAACCTATGAGACCATAAATGTGGAAAAGGAATTTAAAAAACTCCCTCACAGGCCTATCCACATCCGCCAGAGTCAGCCTCCTGCTCCCCCCAGAAGACCTAACAAATGTTCAAGTTTTGACACAGTACTACTTTAACTCTATGACCACGATATTAGATTCAACCGCGCCTCCACAACTGAAGAGGCTCTCCACAAAAGACTCTCAATCTTGGTATGAAGGTAGACTCAACAAGGACAGACGAGCCCTTAGACTAGCCTTTAGACTAGTTGAACGGCATTGGAGGTCATCACCATCCACGGACCATCTCATACTGCTCAGATCCATCAGAAACTCGTACTATAAAAAGAGCCGACATTCTAAAGCAAATATTTTCAAAAATCAGCTAGATCAAGCCAAGAACCGACCCAAAAAACTATTTCAACTAGTCAAAACTCAATCTATTGGCGTAGCCCACCCTCCACATGCTGGATAAAAGCACTCCACCCAGCTTCGAAGAATTTTCCACCTTCTTCACGAAAAAGACAGAACACCAAAAACGGACCTACTTAAGGCCCTAATAGCTCAGACAGACACTCAGATGGACACGCCATCTCACTCTGGCAACCCCAATATCTAACGACCAATTTCCAACATCCCAAATCTGGCTAAACCCCTAGAAAAATGTGTTCTCAGCCAGTTAGACAACCACATCACCAATTTCCACCTGCTCAATAATTTCCAAACTGTATTCCGTGCAGGGCATAATACCGAATCGGCCATGACCCACACAGTAGATGACGCACTAAAAATCCTAGACCAGAACGAAACCTGCCTACTTATCCTGCTTGATTTATCTTCGGCCTTTTACACTGTCAAACATGATAATCTACTAGACCTCTTGAAATACAGAATGAGTTTATTAGGGTCAGTATTAAATTGGTTTACCTCTTTCCTCATAAATAGATCTCAAAGTTTCAAGGTCAACCAATCCCTGTCCATGGCTATCCCAGTCACAGTAGGAGTCCCGCAGGGATCCTCCCTCTCACCCACACTATTCAACCGATTCATGGAGCCACTCACTGAGATCCTCAACTTATCAAATGTCCAATTTCACATGTATGCAGACAACACACAACTATATTTGAAGATAAACTCTCCAGACGAAATCAATTCTCTCAATCTAACTCTACAAAAAACTCAGTCCTGGTTGCCTGAAAATAACCTCAAACTAAACACCCTCAAAATTGAATTCCTACTAATCGCCCCCCCTAACCAAACAGCCATCATGCAAGTTTGGCTTAAACAAAACAACTTACAGCACTCAACAGCCATCCTCTTATAATCAATTCAGAAAAATCATTGGGAGTAACTCTGGACAGTAACCTAAACATGCAAAAACATATCAGTGCCGCAGCAAAAGGAGCAAACTTCTAGAAGAAAACCCTGAGAAAATTAAAACCCTTCCTCCCAGTAAATGACTTCAAAATGGCAGTCCAAGCACTAGTAATTCCTAGACTAGACTATGGTAGTGCAACTCTCTGTGGACTCCCTAGAGCTTCAACTGCTCCTTTAAGAGCATCACTCAACTCAGCGGCCAGGCTCATCACAGGCTCCAAGAGAAATTGCCACATTTCATCTTATTTCAGAGCGCTAAATTGGCTACCCTTCGAAGCATGAATTCAACTAAAAATTGCCTACATGACGCACAAAGCCTCACATCACATCACCCCGAGGTATCTGGCCCAGAAACTGGAGCTCTCGTGTAGAAACAGATCCTCCGGGAGCACCAGAAACCTTCTTCTGAAACCTTAAAGATTTGCCAAGAATAAAACATATAACTGCACCTTCTCTGGAATTGCTCCTAGGATTTTGGTAATGCACTACCCCCAGAAACCAGACTTAATCCCTCAACAGCCTCCTTCAAAAAATAAGTTTAATCTCTTCTCATGACGAAATTCACTTGAACATTGTATCAGACTCTTAGATCAATTAGCTGTACCATAAGACATTACTTTTGTTATACAATGTTTACATTGTAGATTATTACATTTGTTTAACTACCTTACTTGTAAAGTGCTCTGATACCCACAAGGGTCATGTTTGCGCTATATAAAACCTTCAAAATAAAATAAAATAAATAGCAACCCATGAATCCTTAAACAACAGTCACACATATGCCAGGCATAATATAAAGGAGTATAGTAATCAAAAGCCAGGCCCACTGGCTTTGACAGGGTGTCACAACCATAATATAAGTAGAAGTATGGTTATGATAAACCAATGAAATTCCATTAAAACCACTGAGGGTTTTATCATCCTACAATTGGATTCATTACAATGTTTAAGTAATTACAGTTAACTTTGTAATTATGAATAAAGCATTTCAATGACACATTTTTACTTGCAAAGATTCACTGTCAACTTTGTCATGTTTAATAAAGCATTTAAATTCTCAATGATCAATGTACATTAGTTTTTTCTCTACATTCACACCTGCTGCAATTCAACCTAAGAACTTAACATTAAATGTCCTGCCAATCTAAAGCCCTTAGGCTAAAAGTCCCAGCACCAGGATTCATTGTAAACATGAAAAAACAAACTCTCATCGGACCATCAGTTTAATACAGTGGCTTTTAATTGGCTTTTAATATTGGCAAAATGGACCCCTACAGGTTATACTACTGGCCTAGTATCTCTCAGAGCACAATCCAGCTCATCTGGTGCTGCCACTGCGCTTTGTGGGCACCACCAGACCAATATGTATATTTATAAGGCCCTTCGCAAGGCCCTATGGGTGGGATCAGTGATGGCCTCACAAGCTTATTGTGTAAATCTTTGCCTCTAGGCTATGTTATTTTCCCAATGTATGGCCTCTTGCAGCAAGCATTACTTTTTCTGTTTCGTTTTGGTGCACCACCCTCTACCTCCCAAACACAGGCCACGGGACTGGGTGGCAGTGCAGGGAGATGCAAACAGGCTCTGTCCCACCTTGGAAGCCTTCAGAGTCTCTTTTTCAGTCGCCAGGGAGATAAGGGTTCCAGGGGACACTTTAGAGAGTGTACTGGTACTACGTTTTAGTTTTTATTGTTGCTGCATTATTCAATGGTGGTCCCTGAAGAGATGGAGGCATCAGGGATATTAAACAGAAAATACCGGAGGATGCAACATGTACCCATTGCCTTCCTATTCTCTGAGAGGACCAAATGTACATTTTGCTGGCCCTATTGCTCCTGTTTTATTGATCTTTGACTCATTGTGCTCTTTTTAGTGGTATCTTCTCACCAGATGAGCTCTCTTCAGGCTTCCAAGCCTATACAATTTCAGAATAGTTTGAGTTGTTTTTCTTGACTGTGGACTGTTTTGCCTCTGATGAAGGAGAGATCTGGGCCTGTCACCTGATTTTAGTTCTGAACTCAGGACCTGCCCTCTGTCTAGCAACTAGTGTCTGCCTAAGACTGAGGTCACCTCCAGGAGCAACTCATGCAGATTGCCACCCCCCTCCTTGTCATCTCTCTTCAGTTTTGATTACCTCCTTTTGTCAATTTCAGAACACCTTTGTGGTGGCAGAAGTCAGGATCTGGACTGCTCCTCACAAGTTTCAGGGGAACCCCTCTCTTCCGTATTCCCCAACAAGTCCAACCCTCTACTGTCCCACAGATTGTGCCACTGACCATGGAGAGGTGATCCAAGGAGTCTCAATCAGTTCAAGACAAAGTGTGCTTTAGCACCTCATCTATCATCTTTCTTCCTCTGTGTAGAAGTTTTTCAGTGGTGGCGGAAAGTTCTAGATGGAAGGCAGCTCTGCTCAATCACTGGAATACATCTCTTCACTCCATTCCAGTCCACACATTCCCACATAGTATGTTGGGACATTCCAATATGGCAACTTCAGGTTGGCTGTTGAAATGCACTCTCTGAGACTAAGCCACACCTTTAACTACCACAGCTACCTGGTCTCTTCCCTTTAAAACTTAAAAGTATAGCCCCTCCTGTTGTCTGGACATCTCCTGATTGTTTTCCTTTAGATGAGCGTCCCCAGGTCTGATGCAGTGTAAAATGTAATTGGCACAAGCACCATTTCCTTCCCCATGAACAGGTCTAACCACCGACAAAAACCCTAGGGTATGGAAAGACCTTTGGTGCTCCAACTGGCCAGCAGAGTAATTAGCTTGGCTGAGCAGAGATGAATATGTAGGTGCCAGAAGGAGAGCAGAAGTGACCAAAAATAATGTCACAATTGCACTTAATTTACATGTTTATTATAGTAGTGATAATAATATAATACTTTATTTGATTTGTTAAAATCATAAAAGAGTGGATCTTACCACCATGTGAATAAACATCAACATCTTTAAGTCAGCATAAAAACTACATAAAATGACACAAGTACAGATATTCATGGTAAAAAAAAATAAAAAAACATATATAAAAATAAAAAAGAAACAGGGGTAACACTTTGTAAGGGAGTGGCTGTCTCATTAAAATATGGGGGCCGACAAATGACTGTTATGACAAGGGATGCGACGTACATAGGGCTTATGTTTGATTAGATGTAACTGTCCCCTCTTGTCTCAAATAGAGTGCATTGCAGTGTATTAACATATCAGAGAGGGGAAGTGCGGTGGAAGGTAACTATTGAGAAAATGAGTGTTGCATCTCCCAAATCTTTAGGCCTAACTAATCTTGCATTTTGGTGCTAATTTCGCACATAATGTATAAAAGAGTGAAGCACGCTCCTTTCCATTGAGGCCCAAAACACTTACAATATGAATGCCCACCTACATTATGAGGCTTGTACAACCCTGCATCAATCAATGAAGGGTTTATTCTGCAACAGGTAACTATGTGCAGATACCAGACGAACTGGTAAGAAGTCCCACTTATTTAGCCCACATATGTGTGCACAAATGTGTGCAAGTGTTCATGTGCAGCCAACCAAGAGCCTCTTATCCCATATGTGCAGCAGCAGACCTTGCTTAACCCCTTCCGCGCTCAGCTCGTCATGAGGCTTACCTGCCGTGCGCTCCAAGCTGAGCTCGTCATGTAACGCGGTATTTACAAAACCGCAGCGCACAGCGGGAAAAGCCGCTGCAGTGATGCGGTTAAAGGTTGGACACTGGGAGCTATCTCTACCAATTCCTTATAACAGAGTTTACAGTGAGTGAGACTCAATGAGATTCACTAACTGGAAAAGTTAAAAAATTAGGTTGTCTAAAAGGCAAAATTATTTAAATGTGTTGGCATCCTTTTTTCTGAATAATCTCTCATTTTTAATACATGGCACGTGCTGCCTTTCTGGGGTGTCTACATGCTGTGTCTATCTCTCCCAACCTTTCCCAACCCCCCCCCCCCCCACACACATTCTCTGCAACAGGCCCCCACCATAACCCCTAAAAAGAGGAAAACTACAACTGACCTACCCCCAATTCAACTCCCCACACTGCCCAAATCAAACCAAGCCCTTACCAGATGAAAACCCCCCTCCAAAAGATCAAGTATTTGCTTTAGTTTGTCTGGGACATACGTTAGGGCTCTCAGTTCCTCAGCAACCTATTGGAGAACATTCCTGGTTACGCTGGGGACGTTAATTTTAATCTGACCTTGCCTACGTGGAGTCCTTGCTTGTTTGCTTGTTTTCCTGGGACCAGCATCACACATTCTCTGCAACAGGCCCCCACCATAACCCGTAAAAAGAGGAAAACTAAAACTGACCCACCCCAAATTCAACTCCCCACACTGCCCAAATCAAACCAAGCCCTTACCAGATGAAAACCCCCCTCCAAAAGATCAAGTATTTGCTTTAGTTTGTCTGGGACATACGTTAGGGCTCTCAGTTCCTCAGCAACCTATTGGAGAACATCCCTGGTTACGCTGGGGACGTTCATTTTAATCTGACCTTGCCTACGTGGAGTCCTTGCTTGTTTGCTTGTTTTCCTGGGACCAGCATCTCTACATCACTGCTCGCCGGACCCGCTGCGCGGGTCCCGCTTCGCAGGTTGGAGGAACTCTCATTGGAACCGGGACAGAGACCTTGTAGTTGGTGAAGCCGGGGGCAGAACGGACAGCAGGGCTGCGAGCGGCGCCGCAGGGACTCAGTTTATCAGGAGTCCCTGCAGGTTTGAATTACCAGCACCTGGCCCGCTCTCCCTGACCGCCACGCCCCCCGACCGAAGAGCAACAAAAAGCCCAGCCCTCCTGGTAACTGCGGGATGCTAATTTTAATCTGACCTTGCCTACGTTGAGTTCTTGCTTGTTTGCTTGTTTTCCTGGGACCATCATCTCTACATCACCGCTCGCCGGACCCGCTGCGCGGGTCCCACTTCGCGGGTTGGAGGAACTCTCATTGGAACCGGGGCAGAGACCGTTTAGTTGGTGAAGCCGGGGGCAGAACGGACAGCAGGGCTGCGAGTGGTGCCGCAGAGACTCCGTTTACCAGGAGTCCCTGCAGGTTTGAATTACCAGCACCTGGCCCGCTCTCCCTGATCGCCACGCCCCGACCTTCCTCAATCCTTTAAAGTAGGCGCTGCAGGCCGCTGCGCGGGAGCGCCCCGGGAGAAGCCCGGGCAAAGGGCGGGCCCTCTGAGGCCCTCCGAGGCCTGTAGAGCCTGGACTGGGCCCGGACCCCTGTCCTTTTTCATCTGACTCCTCATCCCGCGGTTGTGCTAATTTCTTGCTTCGATCTCTACTGGTACTATTTCTTCTACCATTACCCCTTTGCGCATTAAGTCCAGACTTTCTAGTGGTATCCATTAATGCTAGGTACTGTTAATTGTAACTGTATCTGATACTAATTCGATCCTACTTTTCGGCGCCATCAGCCATACTTGTTAATAATCATGTCTGCCCGTGAAACTCGCAGTCAGACTGCGGCAAGTGCAAAAACCAAAAAATTAACAGGCACTTTGGATAATTTCATTCTTCGCACCAATTCATTAATTGATCAGGGAATAATCCTTATGGAAAGGAGGGTTTCGTTGGACCTCGCTCAAGCCAAAAGGTCCTCTTTAGGCAATATAGCCTTAGCGTGCTCCCCGACCAAAGCTCTAAGCAGCTTTGACCCCCATCCTATACAGTCAGATGCCAGGCCCCATACCCCAACTAGCACCCAGTTATCCCCCCTTGACCTCCCACCCGCGACTGCACCAATCTCGACTCCTCTTTTGGTTAACAATCTATTATCAATACCAGTTGTAGTTCATCATGAGACTAATCGATCCCAAAAGGGCAGTTTGGAAGGTGTAACTCCCAAAACAAATCAAACAACTCACAAGGTTAATACTGCCAACCTAGTCTCTCAAGAGATGCTGGGACATAACGATGGTAAGGCCGGTACAAGTGACACCATTGAAGAAGGGAGGGACCAATTGGGTACCAAGGATAACACAGGGAGTGATAAGGCTGAAAGTGTATCCCACCCCCTACCAATGGGTATTCCAGATGACACAATCTCCAACATTAGTTTGGTTAGCATCCCTGATGACAGTAGTTGTGACGAATCCTCAGTGGATTTAGAGGATAGGAATGCCTCATTCTTGAATTCCTTATCTGACCTTATCAAGTCCCTATTTTTGCCCCTGGAAACTAGACTGCAGGGCATTGAACACCAGCTTGAGGCCCTTCTTCTGGTACAACAACCCAAGGAAACTAATCATGTCAATGGGGCCTCCACTGCACCACCTCCTGCTTGTAGCCTTCCGACTAATTCCAAGAAACATTCTGCAGGGGACATTCCTACCCCTAAGACCTGCCCTCCCAAAATACCTATCCCTAGGGGCAATAAAGTTTGTACTAATCAGCCAACCACTGTTGCTCCCATTAACTCTCAGAGTGCAGCTGATCATATCACCGCAGCCCCCAAATCCTCCTTACCTCACCCTGAGAAGCCAAATCCACGCCAGAACATCAGCTTACCACCAGACGCCTGTCCATATGTGATAGTCTTGACAAGCGTCCCTGAACTTGCCCCTGCTACCTCTGAACCATTCTGGGCACTCAAAAACAAAATTTGTCATTGGTTAGACAGGAACTATCCTCCACCTCCCGGAATAAACAATAAAATGCTCATGGTGGAGAGAGCCCCTTGGGTAGGAGAGAAAAAGAAAAACCTAAAGGGAGATTATGTTGCTGTCACATTTGAGGACCCGCGATTGGTGGAGTACATTTGTTCTGGTCCCCCATGTGACAACAACACCACAATAATGGTTAAACCCCTGTCACACTTTTATATGTCTACGGAACACCATGACAACATGTGGAGCTGGTTTAGGTCCTCCATTACTGGGAGAGGGAGGAATAGGCGGGAGCATCCAAACTATCAGATCTCCACCAAGTGGGGTGGGAATGACGAGGAAGGTTGGAACCTAGTGCGAAGAAGAGTAGGGAGACCCATTTTGGGTGGCCAACAGTTCAATGGGGATTGGTTGGGCCCTCAGCTCAACTATCCTTTATTCCCCTGTTATAATCGTTACAGTGGACTGGAAGGGGTGGACTGACTCCCAATCCAGTCCCCCGGACAATCTGGTAAGAGAGTGGCGCCTGTTTCCCCGGGGGTACGAATTAATATTAGTAGGGATGGCTTAACCAGTATGGGTACCACCAGCCCAGGCAGAGTAGAACAGGAACCTAGTACACCAAACACATCGAAGGAACTATCCGCATCCCCTACCTCCATTAACATCCTGTCTTGGAACATAGCAGGTTTTAAAAAAAACCTTGATAATCCCGATTGGAATGACTTTATAAACACTTTCTATATATGCATGTTCCAAGAAACCTGGTGTCCCCTGCCACAATATAAAAATGGGTACTCAACCTACTTTATTCCCGCAGTTACGACTGGGAAAGGTCGTCCCTCCGGTGGCCTGCATATTTGGGTAAAGATAAATTTGAACTGTATTGCCACTTTTCATAATATAAATTCTAATCACATTCTGCATCTCTCCATAAAAAGCCCATCCGGGAGTACCATACTAGAACTCTTTTGTGTATACGCAAGAGGTTTACCGGGTGGCCACATTTTGTCCACACTAGAGTTGCTAGATAGGAAGTTATCAGCCCTCCCTCCAAGATCCAAAATATTAGTGGGGGGGGGGTTTAACTGTACCTTTGAACCCCTGGATGATGAAGAGACATTGGGTTTTAATTCCGAGGATTGGAGACAGATTATACCACCCCTAGCCCTTGCCCCCATTAAGAAATGGACTGCTAGAGCAATTCAGTTAAATGCTCTGGTTTTAGAACATAACCTACGGGCCTTGAACGGGCGAACGGTCTACGATCGCGATGGAGCAATGACCTTTAATAGGCTAGGCTGCCCATCTAGGATTGACTATATCCTTTTGGATATTCAGTCATGCGCCAATCTAGTCGATATGAAGGTTAGGCAATCAACAGATAGTGACCACAACCCACTATGTATGGAAATCTATTGGGTAAACGGGACCAGCAAAAGTGGCAAGCCAGAGATGATCACTAAAGAGGTCTTCCCCTCAAACTGCAATCGTAAGCTTAAGTGGAATGCAGTCAGGTGCGAAGAGAGGAAACTTAGTATTAAAGAGCTAGTTTTGGCAGAAACTCGTGGCTTGGCATCTGTTGCTCTAGCAGCCCCTCATCCTTCAGGATCAAATTTACCATCTGTGTATAAGAACCTAACAGATAAAATACGAAAGTTCTTCACAAAAAAACCTCAGGGGACGTCCTCGACACATCAAAAACCTAATAAGGGTAACCCCTGGTACACGGCAAACTGCAGGAACAAGAGGAAAGCTATCACGCTGGCCATAAAAAGTAAAGACCTCATAGCAGTGAGAATAGCTAGACAAGACTATTATAAAAGCATAACAGCAGCCAAGAAGGATTGGGAGGAGGAGCACTGGCAGGAGCTTAAGGCTGCAGCCTGTGGAAAAAATTCCATTCTTCTTTGGAAATTGATTAACGCTCTTGATAGAAGAGGTATTTACAACAAGGGGTGGTGAGGGACAGAGTCTCTGAATTAAACAGAATACTCTCACCCAGTCAAGAGATCAGGGCTAGATCCAACACCGTTTTTTAGCTCACTGCACCATCCCAGTTTCAGAACCTGGCTGTATGCAAATTAGTCTGTTCCTGTCCCAGTGCATGATGGGAACAGGGCAAACCAAACTACAAAAGCCAATTCTTACACTGGGATGGTGCAGTGAGATAAATAACGGTGATGGATCAAGCCCTGATCTTTGGACTGGGTAAGAGTGGTCTGCTTAATTCAGACACTCTGAATCGTTTTTGGCCACTATAAGTGTGGCAGGGTATACTCAGACATGAGTCCCTTTCTCACTGCACCATCACATTCAAGCAAGCCGGGCCGAAGACGGCTGAAATGCCAGAAACCGGTCCCCGGTAGCTTGTCTCCTTTCTGGTGAAGAATTGGCTTGGTAGTTTAGTCTGCCCTGTTCCCATGATGCACTGGGCCAGGGACAGACTGATTTGCATATAGCCAGGTTCTGAGCTGGGATGGTGCAGTGAGATAAATAACGGTGATGGATCAAGCCCTGATCTTTGGACTGGGTAAGAGTGGTCTGCTTAATTCAGACACTCTGTTCATCACCACCCCCTTTCTGAACCTTGATGGAAGAGGGGCAGAGCAGATTTTAAATCACATAACTGAGCACCAATGGTACTCCCACTTTTTAAATTTGTATTGTGAGGTCAGTTTTGAGGGCCAGCCAAAATCCCCAGCCACGGCTATTGTGAGTGAGTCCAGCATAGAGCTCGGTACTAATGAAGAGTCTTCTTCACCTCGAGAAGTTCAGGACACCATCCTTAAAATATTCCCGGGAAAGGCGGCTGGCCCAGATGGCCTGCCGGGGGACCTACTATTGCATGACCCCAAATTATGGGCTGTCCTCATAGCCAGTTTAATGAATCTAATTCAGTCCGGTCACCCTGTACCTGAATCCTGGAAAGGTGCAGAGGTCATTACAATATTTAAGAACGGTGATAGAGAGGACCCTGCCAACTACAGACCAATAAGTCTAATTGATACCATCCAAAAAGTAGTTGGCAGGGTCATCATAAACCGGACAGAGATATGGTTAATGGAAGAGGACATCTTGACCCACTTCCAGGCGGGGTTTAGGCGTAATGTAGGCGCCATGGATCAGGTTGTTAGATTCTGTGCAGTCTATTGGAAGTCAGTGTCTATTGCCAGGGGTAGTTTATACCTGGCTTTCATAGACTTGAAAACAGCTTTCGATGTCATCTCACGTGTTAAACTCTGGGAGGTCCTCATGGATATGGGGTTCCCTAGTTATCTGTTGCAGTTTAATATTAAACTTCACGAAGAAAACTATGCAAGGATTCGATGGGGGAATCAGGGCCAATTGACCAGGAGGGTCCCAGTCAGTAGAGGGGTGTGGCAGGGATGTGTGATCGCCCGACCTTGTTCTCCCTCTTTATAAATGGGGTGGTGGACCATTTGAGGGAAGACCCAGCGGATGCCCCTGTCCTTGCCGGGGAGAAAACACCCACACTCCTCTTTGCTGACGACACCCTCCTGATGTCCAAAACCCCCAAGGGCCTGCAAAAACTGCTTGATCGTTTTAATGTCTTTTGCAAAGACCGTGGGTTAACTGTGAACACTGCGAAAACAAAACTGATGGTTATGTCTGCCAAAAGAAATCATAGGAAGGCTTGTCTCTCTCTGAATGGGTCCCCTCTAGAGGTAGTGGATGAATTTGACTATCTTGGGGTTAGGCTCAGTAACAACATGAGCTGGGAATCCCATTTGTGTAAAATTGTTTTAAATCTTAAAAGGGTCTCTGGTGCAATACTAAAGAATCAGCGACTTTCAATCAGTAGACCAATAGCCCCCACCCTAGCAGTCTTTTAGGGGAAAGTGTTAGCTTCTGCAGTTTACGAATCCGAATTATGGGGCGCTGAGAACTCCAAAGCACTGGTAGTGGCAGAGAATAAGTTTATGAGAGACGCAGTCTCGCTCCCTCTCTCGACCCCTCTGAAACCACTATTTCTTGACATGGGCAAAAGATCGATCTCTGAAATAATTCAACTCCGACCATTGCTATTCTGTGTGCGCCTTAGAAGGACCCCGGAATTAGCAAAATATGCTTTAGTGCTGGACGAGTTAATTAGTCTGAATGTTTCAAACAAAATAAAGTGGCTAAACAATTTAAAGAAGCTTGTGGTATCTATAGGCCTGAGTTGCTCCTGGGCCTCCCAATCCCCCCCACCCAAACAAACAGTAAAATAATGATATTGGGAGTGGGTAGAGGCCAAGGTTTTGCATAACTCAAACTGGGGTCCCTTAACGAATAATTTTTTTTAACACAAGCTCCTTGTAAAGTTAGAGCCATTTCTGGATTGTATACAGACTCCCCGAGACAGAACCTTGTTTATGAAATTAAGATATGGCATCCTTCCTCTCAAAAATTTTATGGTGGGGTGGAAGGATAGGAGGGAAGAGGATTTAAAATGCCCAGGTTGCCCATGTCCGGAAGAATCTCTTGGCCACTTTCTTTTTGCATGTAAAGCATACAAGCAGGCTAGAGTTAAATGGTTGAAGCCAGTCTGTAGAACGCTAGGAGTTAGGGACCATAGATCAGCTCTCCGCATTATTTTAACTAACACTACCTGTATGTTTACTGTCTGCGGGGTTGCCAAGTTTTTGGCTAGCGCCTGGATTATTCGGTCAAGGTTGTTGTCCCATCCCTGCACAGTTCACCGCCTAGTATGAATTTTAATTATGATATTTTCCCCTCAGCTCTTAATTGTTTGTAATGATGTCATTCTTTTAGGAGGAATTGTAACACTCGATAAATTTTGTATGTATTTCTATGTTTGTACTTTTATGATATGTGTATCGAATAAAGTATTACAACAACAACTGAACATCCCTGGTTGTAAGGAGGTGACTGCTGTGTCGGAGGTAGCAGTGCCGGTTGACTGCATCCTTCACACCCAGCTGTCCTTTGCCACTGCTGACTTTTGTCCTGGAACCAACTGGTATCTCCTCCTCATCTAGCACACTCCTGCAAAAGGCTGCATCAACAATTTCAATTTCCTGAAGGTGCAGCTGAATGCTGGTGCTGTGCAGAATCATTGCCTGTGACATGGACTGCGACGGGCCATCTACGGAAAGAAACAAAATACGCCTAATTGTAGTATAAAATCCAATTGCAAAGTCACACAACATTGTGAATTCTTCTCCCTATGACCACGGGCAGCATATCAGTCTGAGTCTGCATTTGTTTTTCTCACAGTTACTATTTAAAGTCGTTGTCATCAATGTGCCTACATAGGTATAATAAAACAAAAGTGATTAGCACAAAACTATGAAAACGTGGTTTAAAAAATGCCATATGTGAATGGTGCACATTTTGCGACCCTTCGTAAGGTTTGAGCAAGTGATCTCATTTCAGAAGCTCTGTGTTCAGGTGTTGTTAAACTGATACCAAATGGATTTGATAATGTTAAATCATTGGCGAAACAGCATTAAAGTGTGTTGAAATTAACAAAACTGAAAAGTCGTGCTGCCACAGAAAAGTGTGACACACATTTATGCCCCATGATTTATTTGACTTTTCATGCAAGTTATTTATTGAACCTGCTTGCATGCTTGATAGACAAATATTGGCTTATAACCATAATGTTACCAGTGGCTTAACTATTCCCCTTCTTGACTCCCAACCCAGAATACACTTTGCCCCAAATTTATCTTCAGTACAAAAAATATTGGGGCATATTACCAAGCAATAGCGATAATTATCGCTATTGCTTGGTTAGAGACAAAAATTTACCGCTGACCTGCGGCGATTTTTACTGCAAATAAACCTTGGTATTACCAAGGTTTACCGCAAATGCGATAAAAATCGCCACAATGCATGAATATCGCTGAAAAGTCAGCGATATTCATGCATTACCGAGCTAATGCTCTTAGCCATGTTATCCACCTCCCATTTGATAACATGGCTAAGAACTGCTCAGGGCAGGTGTTAGCTTTTGGAGATATTCGCGCTTAGCGGGAATATCTCCAAAAGTTGGTAATAGGAGATAGCGATGTTAGCGACTGTTTTCAGTCGCTAACATCTTGGCACGCCCACTTTGCATGTCATTAGTGATAAATATCACTGACATGCAAAGTTGGGCCCAAGATGGTCGCTATCTCCAGCTAGCTGCCGCTAACTGGTGTTAGCGACAGCTAGGTAATAGGGAGATAATTTTATCTCCGCTTTCTTGGCTTTTAAAGCCAAAAAAGCGGAGATAAACCCCCTTGATAATATGCCCCATTCTTCCTGGGCTAGGGAGACAGCGAATGCTAGGTAACGTTATCTTTAGGCCTAGTCTTATTATTATTAGTTATTGAAGGTAGAAGACGGACCAGCATAAACGATCAGTCTGAGAAGAGTAACCATGTTACATGAAATGTATTTCCCAAAAGTATTCCATGGTGCCATGCCATATAATTACGTGCCATTTGTGGCGAAAACGACAGGGACCATGGCACTAGAAGTAAAAAATCTCCGCAAACGCATGAGAACAATAGAAGAACAGAGGCTGCTGATTGGAGTGCCTTTGATTTTTTTGTTATTTTTTGTGCCAAATGCATCCTTGAATTAAAAATTGACACAAGACACATTTCTAAAATCTGATGGATAACTTTGATGAAATGACACATGGTCTTGCGAAAGCAAGTTTTCTTTTCTTTTGTGTCGTTTTAGCGCGTGCAATAAAATTTGTTTCATTTATTTATTTATTTACATCACTCCAGTGGGTCATGAGCTGGAGTTTACTAACCCCCACCCTGTCCCTCTCCTGCCCCACCCCACCTCACCGCCCCGTGGCAATCCCTTTCACGAGCCGCTACTGAAGAAGGTACATCCAAGTTGAATTCTTCCTAGAAAGATGTGCTTAGATCTGTCAATATATTTTCCATTTTGATTCCCATAGGCAAATTTGCTCCCTTATACAGGCAAAATGGCAGAAATTAATTACACCATACTTGTCACAAATTTAGAGCTTAACTCAAGGATTGTGCTTTTGTTGGTTTGGTGTAAATCTTTTCAGTAGTTTTTGCGAAAATAGGGGCATATTAGCAAAAACCTCACAAAAATCATCAATGTTTTAGCCGCAGGAAATTGCCGCTAAAACGGCGTTATAGAAATCCAATAGAAGCCCAGGTTAGGTGTGCAGGACATCTAACCTGGGCTTCTATTGGAATTCTATAACGCATATTAGCAAGTCCATTATCGCCGTTTAGCAGCAGTTTCCTGCTGCTAAAAACAGCGATAATGTTAATGACGTTCTTGCTAATATGCCCCGTAGTGTTTAAAAAATGTGCTTGGGTGGATATGAAGCATTTAACCCTTAGAAAAATGTAGAGATATTTGGACAATTTACAATGGAACGTCTGTAATACGAAAATTAAAAAAAAAACTTGATCCTGAAGGGTGAGGGAGCTAGGCCTCTCTTTGGCCATTTTGGCACTGCGGATCCACAGTACAGAAAGAAGTTAATTGGCTGGCTACAATATCAAGGGCAACTGCTTTTACAGGCATTACAGTATCAGGGACTCGGTCCCCAAATGCTGAAATAAAAAATTCAAAGGGCATCATGAAGTGGGGTCCTGCAAGGCCCGCCATGTTTAAAAAAGTAGAACTGTGTTGCAGAATCTGCAATACCAGTGCCTGGTACTTTAGAATCCACTGAGACCCACCTGTGTGGGTCTGCAGTACTTCTACGGGCCCTCTGGAGCACGCTCCCCTACCATGGCGGCTAGCATGGGCATGTGGTGCTTTGGTAGTGACGTAGGACACAGGAATCGCTGCACTATGGTTGGGAACTTTCCTGTGGACTGTCAATCCAAACTAGGATCCGCAGGTTGGACTATTTGTGACCCACTCCCACTGTGTACATCCAAAAGTCTACATTTACTTAACAAAAATGCACTAAAACATGAGAGGGCTAGTCACTGAGGTAATTGTATATGTGAAAATCTCCTTTTGGGTAGATCTAAACCTATAAATAGATGTAACTCTCTCATAGGTGAAATTTACTATACCCGTGTTGAAATCTCCAACTAGATGTAGACTTACAAGCCACCAGCCACTCAAATGAAGGGGTGGATGTAATTACAAACTGTATTTATGATGTAAAATTTGAAATTAGTAGCTTTCTTTCTGTTAGTGAAGATCTTCAGCACAAGGGCTTAATTTGCAATAAGGAAAGTAGAGATGGGCTTTAATTGAGTGAGCAAGGGCTCCATTTATAATAAAGAGATTCTTTTCTAGGGAGGAAACAAATGCATTGCATGAGCTGAAAATGCCGCTGACAATTAATTAACACATGCCTGCAGGCATTGAAAAGAATGTCATATCTTCATAACAAACCACAATATATGAAATTACTATTCAAAGCAAAAGTCACCTTTTGCTTGTACAATCAGAATAACACTGTAAAGAGACACTTGCTTGCCCTTGGCCCATTTCTGATAACCTGTCACCATCTAATTAATTCTTTATTGATTTGAGAATATGACACCAGAAGGGGAATCAGCATACCTGAAACACAGCAGAAGACGCAATAATGTGATGGATCTTACCAGGACACTGGCAAAGAAAAAGCAAATGTTTGATACACATTTACTAACAACCAGTTACTCGCATTTCAGGTAGGGGTTGTAAAACTGCAACTTTTTTCCTTTGCATAATATGATGAAATTTCATGAAACAAACTGAATAAAATGTTCCATTTCGCCTTGCCACCCTTAATATTTTAGATGGATGATGTTATTTGTTTGAATCCGTGTACTGGGATACTGCCAATATATCCCCAGTGCATGTGCTGTGTCCTTACAATATGGTAAATTGGCTAAGTCCTAATTAACATAGTTAACATTCCTATAAGGCCACAGTATGTGGTGCAAGGCAAATGCCATTGTGGACTTTAGCAATTTCTGTGCAATCAACTCGTTCGACAAGGAAAACATGACTTTAAGACTACTGTAGTGGCTTGCCTCTTGCAGTTTAAGCCTACTGCCCTGTCAATCAAAATAACCCTTTGTATTGGATAAAAGTCTTCCTTTTAAACATTTGTATGTCACCCTCTGAAGGCCTTGTAGCTCACAAGGTAGAATTATTGGTATTTAAAATTGGGACACATGGAAATATAAGGTTAACATGTACATAACGTGATTAGCACCGAAAGCTATTTTCATTGTGGAAAACTGTGGCTGCCCCACATAGAAAACAAACAAGTAATATCACATATTAATTTTGATATCTAAAAACTGGGACAATATATAGGATTCTTTCTATTTTTAATATTTATTAAATATCTTGTTCAATAGTTAAGGTTGATCTTTATTAAATATTTGCAGAAAGTGGCGTTTATAAAGTTACCTTTTCCCTGCCTGATGCTTTTGGAGACTAATTTGCGTTAGTCTTCTAGCAGCTGTCCTATCAGTGCTTGACCTTGATGAACCCCAAAAATTGTTCCCGGAGCAGAGACAATGACTTTGGCCTGATGACAGAATGAGCTGGACATGGAGCCCATGATCCATAGAAGCTCAGAAATGATGTCTGAGGAGGTTCCTTGAACTTCCTTCACTTGAAAGGCACTCAAACAAGACACACAGACAAGGTCTGTCCAGCCATAGTTTCATGAAAGTAGGGACCTGGAGAAGCTCTTTGATCCCAGGACACACTATAGTCAGGCTATTACCAGGAGGGGGAGCTGGTTTCAGAACTATTTTGATGTAGCCTCGGACGAGGGGACTGCTTATTTTTCTAGTCACGCTCTTGGTCGGGCTCCCGATCTACTACTTTTGCAGAGGGGTCTGACATCCTAGACTACCCCTGGAATAGTGCATTCTTGGTCAGTTTGCAGTAAGGTCAAAAGGGTGTGCTGCAAAGGTGGGTAGGGTTGCCCATAGAAACTTTATCCTTACTGTTAAGGGATTATCCAAGATTCTCCCATACCCACTGGTTACCATAACTGTACAAAAGTAGATTACACCACCAGCATCTCAGACCTCTTTCCTCACCTGTAGAAGAACAGAAGAAGAACTGCACCTTCTGTTTGAGACCTGTAAGAGACATTAAGGGCCGGTCCTGCATCTCTCCTATTTGTAGGAAACAGAAATAGACTCCAAGGGCCAGTGAATGCCATATTTTATTGCATCAGAAACTGCAACACCTTTTTTCTATAAAGACAAGGGGCCTCATATGAGGTTTTGCCATAGGGAAGCCAAGCAGGCCTTCCTGCTGCACTTCCCTATGGCACAAAAAAAGGGCAGGAATGCGCCATATCTATAAAATACGGCGTATTCCTATCCCTTTCCCTGCCAGTGCAGGCACCTTTGCACAATGGTGCAAGGATGCCTGCCTTACGGGTAGGATTATTTTTGTACAGGAAGGGAAACCTCTCAGTCCAAAAATAAAGATATTTCTCCCCGTTGCGCCTCCCTTACGCCTCCCCTGAGCAGGCGTAAGCTTTTGGCTCTGCCTCAGATTTACGATTTGTCGAAAATATGGGGCAGTATCAAAAGGCCATTGATGTTCAATCAATCAATCAATCAATCAATCAATCAATCAATCAATCAATCAATCAATCAGATAATTTGTAAAGCGCACTACTTACCCGCAAGGGTTTCAAGGTGCTGAGGGTGGGGAGTGGGGGGGTGCTGTTGCTACTGGTCGAACAGCCCGGTCTTGAGTCGTCTCCTGAAGGTTAGAAGGTCTTCGGTTTGTCGTAGGATGAGGGGGAGGGTGTTCCCGGTCTTGGTGGCGCGGTGGGAGAAGTATCTGCCTACGGCTGTGGTTCTACGGATGCGAGGGACGGTGGCCAGGGAGAGGTCTCCGGATTGGAGATTCCTGTTGGGTACCTAGAAGGAGAGTTGACTGTTGAGATAGGCTGGGGCTGTCTCGTGGAGTGCCTTGTGTGCGTGGGTCAGGAGCTTGAAGGAGATTCTTTTGTCGACGGGGAGCCAGTGCAGGTTCCTCAGGTGGGGGGTGATGTGGTCGCGGCCCGGGACGTCAAGAATCAGGCGTGCAGAGGCATTTTGGATTCATTGCAGTCTGTTGATGAGCTTGGTCGAGGCTCCGGCGTAGAGGGCGTTTCCGAAGTCGAGTCTGCTGCTGACTAGGGCCTGGGTGACTGTTTTCCTTGTGTCTGTCGGGATCCATCTGTAGATCTTGCAGAGCATACAGATGGTGTTGAAGCAGGTTTAGGAGACAGCGTGGACTTGTTTGGTCATGGTGACTCCGAGGTTGCGTGCATGGTTGGTAGGTGCGGGGAGTGTCCCCAGCGATGCGGGCCACCAGGAGTCGTCCCATGCTAAGGAGTTGGGCCCGAGGATGAGGATCTCTGTTTTGTCTGTGTTCAGCTTAAGGCGGCTATCCTCCATCCAGTCGGCAACAGCCTTCATTCCCTGGTGGAGGTTGGATTTGGCGGTGAGGGGGTCCTTGATGAGGGAGAGGATCAGTTGCGTGTCGTTGGCATTGGAGACTATGTTGAGGTTGTGATGTCAGGCGATGCGTGCAAGAGGCGCCATGTGGATGTTGAACAGTGTCGGGTTGAGGGTAGATCCTTGCGGGATGCCGCAGATGATCTCAGAGGCTTCGGATTGGAACGGGGAGAAGGACTCTTTAGGTTCTGCCGGAGAGGAAGGAGGAGGTCCAGTCCAGGGCCTTGTGTCGGATCCCTGCGTTGTGGAGTCGTGTGCATAGTGTGCAGTGGCAGACGGTGTCGACGGAGAGGTCCAAAAGAATGAGGACCCCCGTCTTGCCGTTGTCTAGTAGGATCCTGATGTCGACTGTTGCAGCAATGAGGGCGGTCTCAGTGCTGTGGTTGCTGCAGAATCCTGACTGGGAGGGGCCCAGGATGCTGTTGTCTTTGAGGTAACAGATGAGCTGGATATTGACTATCTTCTTGATGACCTTAGCTGAGAACGGAAGCAGGGAGATGGGCCGGAGTTTTTGAGTTTGCTCGGGTCCGCCTTAGGTTTTTTCAGTAGGGCGTTGATCTCGGTATGTTTCCAGCTCTCAGGGAAGGTTGCGGTCTTGAAGGAGAGGTTGATGATGTTGCGCAGGTGGGGTGCGATGGAGCTGCCGGCTTTGTTGAAGATGTGGTGTGGTAAAGGGTCAGACGGCGAGCCGGAGTGGATTGTGCCCATGGTTTTGATTGTGTCTTCGATACTCACGTTGGCCCAGGTTGTCAGGGGGTTGTGATCATTGGGGTGTGGTGGGTCCGGAGTGTTGGGGCCTGTTAGAGTCGTTCGAGGGTTGACGCTGTTGTGGATGATGGCGATCTTACAGTGGAAAAAGGTGGTGAGAGAGTCGCACAGGACTTGCGTCGGCAGGATGTTGTGTGAGCTGGGGTTGGAGAGTTCCTTCACGACGTTGAAGAGCTCCTTGTTGTTCTGTGCATTGTCGTTGAGGCGGTATTTGAAGGAGGTCCTCTTGGCGGTCCTGATGAGTTGGTGGTGGTTGCGGATTGTGTCTTTGTGGGCTGCGCGGCTGCTCGGCGACTTCTCGCTGTGCCATATGTTCTCCAACTTCCGGCTTTTATGCTAGGAGTTCCTGGGTGAACCAGTTGGCTCTCTTGCTGGTGTCTTTCACGGTTTGCTTTTTCAGCGGGGCTAAGTTGTTGGCGCAGTCGTCGATCCATCGTCTGAGGTTTCGCGCACCATTGTCGGGGTAGGAGGGGTTGGCCGGTGGGTTGAGTGCGAGGTTTGTCTGTAGTTGTACTTCAGTGATTTTGCCCCAGCAGCGACGGAGATCTGTAGGGTGAGGTGATGTGCAACGGGTTTCCGGAAGGTGAAGTGGATGCAGTGGTGGTCGGTCCAGGTGGGTTCAGAGACGTGGGTGAAGGAGACGTGGAGGCTTGAGAATAAGATGGTGTTGAGCGTGTGTCCGGCGATGTGGGTCGGCGTTGAGACGAGCTGTTCCAGTCCGAGGTTGGCGAGGTTGTCTATCAGGGCGGAGGAGTTGCTGTCATTGTTGTTCTCCAGATGGAAGTTCAGGTCTCCGAGGAGGATGTAGTCGGTGGAGATCAGTGCGTGCGCGCTGATGATGTCTGCGATGGCATCGCAGAATTGTGGTTGGGTTCCGGGTGGTCTGTAGACATGGGTGTCTCTTAGGGTGGTCTTGGGCTCCGTGTGGATCTGGAAGTGTATGTGTTTGGCGGTGCTGAGAGTGTCAACGGTGTTTGTTGGGACCCTGATGGTCTTCTTTTGGACGATGGCGATTCCTCCTCCGACTCAGTTGTTGCGGTCTCTGTGGGTGATCTTGTATCAGTCGGGGCTGGCTATGGCGATGTCTTGAGAGGAGGCTTTGTTCATCCTGGTCTCGGTCAGGAAGGCAACGTCTGGTGATTCGGTGTCGAGTAGGTCCCAGAGCTCGATGGAATGTTTGTGTGCAGAGCGGGTGTTGATCAAGATGCATCGGAGCTGGTTGTGTTCTGTCGTGGCGGGTGTCTCAAGGTCTTTGATGCAGGAGAAGCTGCAGTTCTGGCAGGCGAAGGGACCATGGGTGCGCTTCGGGGCGGCCCTGCAGCAGGTGAGGGTCCATCCGGAGTTGAGAGCATTGAGGGTGCTGGCGTCGTATCGGAAGCGGTCTTCATGGCTGATGTGGGGGCCAGAGGTTCTGGTGCTGGGCACGGTCCAGGCGCGGATGGGCGCAGAGAGGCTTGCCTTAGACGTGCCTTCAGTGTGGGCAGAGCGGCTGCCATTTAAGGGGAGGGGGAGGGGGAGGGAGGAGCAGCTGGGAGGCGGGTGTCAGGGGGCAGCGAATGGGCATGGAGGAGGCAGGGCCGCAGGGGATGCAGTGGCGGGAATGGGAGCGGGGAGGGGGGCGAGCAGGCACAATGGAGGCACATGGTACAGAAGGCAAAAACGGGCAGCGGGAACAGAAGGAGCAAAATGGCACATAAGAGCACAGGGAACAGAATGCAAAAATGGACAGCGGGCCCTGAAGGAACAAAAGGGCACACAGAGCAGACGAAAATGGCAATGGGGCAACAAGGCCACTCAGAGATACATACAAAACTAAGGCGACTTTGGCGGTAACAGCAGGAATGCAGGTGGAGCTGCAGCAGGGGGGCGACCTACCTGGCAAGGTCAAGGGTTGCCCACAGCAACACCCATTGCATGCCTCTTTAATGCAGAATACTGCATTAAAGGGACTGATATTTATCAGGCAGCATTAAGCCAAAAAAAGGGGCTTAGTGCTGCCTGTTTATAGCAAGCAGGCTTCTGCACCACGGAACGTCACAAAAAGTGACTTTCCGATGGCACACGGGCCATTATAAATGAGGCCAAAGTTGTCTAGTCACAAATGGCCCTGGACAGAGCCCCTGCAGGTGAGCTCTGCTGGAGTAAGTCTTGACCCCTAGGTGCTGTCTCAGAGGTCTTAGGACCCTTGGATGTGTGCAGGCAGCCTTCTCTAACAATTCCTGAAAAGGTGGGATGAAGAGAAAGTTTGGGTGTCCAGACCTTCTGAAGACTGAGGCCAACCACCAACGACAATCCCATCAAGGAGTACCAGTGCCAAACAAACATTTCAAGTCGGTCCCACTTTGAGAGTTTTGCTGCCTAAAAAGCCTGATCAGAAGACGCTTGCTGTAAGCCTATCTGACACTGGTGTGTCCTTTCCAGATACAGCCTGCAGCCTTCCTCTGATGGAGGATTCTGAGCTTAAAAAAAGAATTAGGAGCTCATTGATAAGCCCCGTGCAATTTCGGAACATCACTTTTTGTGGAGCACAGGGCTTAGCCGTAGCTGTAAGGCCACATAAAGCCACCCTGCATGGCTTTTCATGACCTTGTAGATATGGAGTAAGGCAACGCAATGCAGGTCACTCTGTTGCCTCACTCTATGATTGGAGTCATGCCATGGGCGTTACTGTAGGTGTTCCTATATAATACCCATGGTATTTGACACATACTCAGATTTATAATGTTCTACAAACCTGCGACTGCGTCAAAAGCCTGCCCCTCCCCAGAGGTGTAGGGGAGGCGCAATACGGAAAAATTACATTATTTCTTCTAGTTTTTTCTCTGCATTCAGCAGCACATATAGAAGGAGGACGTCACCCCCATTGATTGTTTTTTTGCAGGAAGGTATCCCTTCCTGCACAAAAACATTCATCCCTACAATGCAGACGCCCTTGCACCAAGGTGCAGGGGAGCCACTGTTGGCGCAAGGCAGCCCTTTGGGGCAGTGGAGCAGGAAGGCTTGCAGCACTGCATTACGCCAACAAATTGTAGATGATGCCCTAAGTATGGATACAGAAATCCTGACTGGGCAGAGACATGATCATGGTCTGGCCATCGAGAGGACTTCGCTGTGTGAGAAATTGGATCTTTTCGTGCCAAAATAAATGTCTTCAGGCGGACTTCATCCACCTGCTATTCTGCTGCACAAGGATGTTGCCAGATAAAGCCTGCAATATTACAATGCAAGAGGATATTGACTTTCTTTTCAGAGCATGAGGAAATCTACGATTGGGACGAACATGGTGGTGTATTATACCCGCACTCCATCGCAGTCAGTCTAAAACCCTGACTAGGTCCAAGTCACTCACCTTCGTGGATATCTGGGTGTTGCTTTACGTTTTTTAAGGTGCTTTTTCTCCTAATCTTTTAAACATTTCTGTTTCTTGTTCCCTTTATTGGACTTTTAGTTTTCACTGTCATTTGTATAAACCTTTACTCTGTTTTTAGAAATCGCTGTGAAATTCTCATTACACCATGTTTTTCACTTTTTCCCACTTTCTTTACTTTTAAATGATTGGCAAATTTTATTTATGCTTGTCCGCTAGGTGTCACAGGTACAAATCGTTGAGCTCTGGTTTAACCTTTAAAAGCATTGTCTAACAAGTTGGTGACTGTATTACTCATAGTGGACTAATATTCAACCTAATTAATAATTCACTTCCTAACAAATACATTTTGCTGGTCAGCAGTTTGCAAATTGTATGCAAAGGCACACATCACTTACAAACATCATTAGAGATGCCAATTGAATATTGGTATATGTGTCTGTGAACAATTGCAGGCATCAGTTTTTCAGGGTCAGTGAGAAATTTTCTGCTCAGGCAGATTCCTGCAGGCATATTGCCTTCAAATAACTGTAACCAAGATATGGGAACTTAAGGGCTCATTATGATGGCGGGTGGACATCAGTCCACTCACCATCATAACAGTAATGGGACAGACTGCCAGACGTGTGGCAGTCCCATTGTCAAAATTAGGATGCGTCCACCATACTGACGGCGAATCCTGGCCTTTTACCATTGTGGACAGTGCTCCTGGCTGCAGCACTAGTAAAAGGGCATGCACAGCATTTCCCTGCACCATGTAGCAGGCACCAAGCGGTGCCTGCCACTTGGTGCAGGTAACTGCAGGGGGTACCCAAGTGCACTACCCACCCACCCAGGGGACCCACAACGGTCCCACAAAGCCAATCCCCGCCAGCCCTTCCATGGTGGCACCGCCACCATGTAAAGGCCTGTAAACCAACCACGTCATAATATGGCTGACGGTAACTGCTAGGCACCGCCACCATATTACTCACCCAGCTCCGCCCGGCGATCATAACGATGGCTGACTGGCGGAAAAGCGGTGGACGGACTTTGCGTCCTGTGCGATACCCACTGCCATCATAATATGGTGGGGTATTTCTCGTTCCGATGGCATAACGATCGCTACTGCTGGGTCAGCGATAGCAATCGTTACATCATCATAATGAGCCCCTAAGTACCTTAATATTTCTATGGCATGAAAAAGAGAATTGTTTAAGATTTCACTCATATAATAAAACATTCACTCAGGCCTAATTTTAGAACTAGAGGCATTAATAGTTAATTGCCAGGTGTTTTTGTGCAACATACTTTAATGTATTGTTTAAACCTTTATCTAAATCCTAGTAGAGTCCCTGTAGTACAAAGTAACTACTATTAATCTTACCAGGGTCCAATTATAAAACGGCTGCAAAATCAAGGCCTGGAATTGTACATTCTGACCAGGATCTCCACCCTAAATACTAGTAGGAAGCCATGAGGTATTGGAAAACAATGTATTACTGATTCAAATTACACATACATTTCTCCCTTCCATGCCACAGGGAAGGAAACAAAAAACAGAGGCAGACACATCTGAAAAAGCGTAACAAATAAAAGAAAGAGCCAGTAAAAATATGGATGGGCGGAGGCTAGTTTGGTTAATTTGTAAGCATATTATGAACTAGCCATTTCAATTGTTATTTCTGTTCACTTCTCAAAATATTGGAATTTATGTTGAATTATTATTTTTTGTGGTGCAGAAATACATGAGCATACTTAAGAATGGGTTTTATAAATGTATGTTGTGTACTTTGTAATCTGATTGATTGCATGGATACATAAGTACATTTACTATGCCATAATGATAGATAGATATATAGATAGATAGATATAGAGATAGATAGACAGATAGACAGATAGATAGATAGATAGATAGATAGATAGATAGATAGACAGACAGACAGACAGACAGACAGACAGACAGACAGACAGACAGACAGACAGACAGACAGACAGACAGACAGACAGACAGATAGATAGATAGATAGATAGATAGATAGATAGATAGATAGATAGATAGATAGATAGATAGATAGATAGATAGATAGATAGATAGATAGATAGATAGATAGATAGATAGATAGATAGATAGATAGATAGATAGATAGATAGATAGATAGATAGACGGACGGACGGACGGACGGACGGACGGACGGACGGACGGACGGACGGCCTGTGTGACCTGTGTGGCACCAGACTTCATGGCTGACTGGCCATGCCACCTGAAACCTCGCAGAGGACTGTTGGCTTGGGGGCAGCAGCCCCACTGCTGCAGCATCCAATGGAGTGCCAACTGAGCACCTTGTGACGGTCATTGGACTTGGCCGTGGGCACCAGAGGACCCGCGGTTGCTCACTGGTATCCTGGGACATGCCTGAACTGTTGTGCAGTTTGCTGGGTGAGGACTGCCCATGCCCACTGCATGGGGCGAGTAGACTGCGAAGCCCCGCCTTGGCTAGCAGTAATTCTGACTATTATATGCCGCATTGGCTGAGAGACTTGCTTCGCGCTGCCGGCAATCATGGCTGGGGGCTCCCCTTCCCCCCCTGAACATGCAGGTAAGGCCCTGAGAAGATACTTCCTGTAAGAGGCCTGATATGACTAGTGGGCCCGTGGACTCCAGACTCTCAATCAGTGGCTCCCTTGATAACACATCAAGCTAGCATCCATGACAGCTGGGTACACTACCTAAAGGACTGCATTTACAAACTGTTTGGGCCTGCTCATGCACCCCGGTGCCTGCTATCCCCCAGGGCATGGTGATGCCAGGGATCTTGCTACCTGGGCGACACTGTGTGCCTGGATTCATCCATGAGGCTGGCAAGGGAATACCTTGGCAACTGAGACCACCTTGCAGCAGCCTACTTGTGCCTACACGTATCTCTCACCAGACCCTGCTGCATGAGTTCCCATGCTGAAGGGGAGCGACAGAAGCTTGGCAGATAAAAGCAACCCTGTAACACCTCTGGTTACCCCGCGGGTGAGTTCCGGCCCCCTGGAACATTTATTAAAGACCATACTTTTGTGTTAGTTCATTGTTCTCAATTCTGCCACTTACAAAACTTCTATGGAGTCCTAGATGGGGAGATGGGCAAACACAATACGCAACAATCCAGACTCCCCTTTGAAAGCAAGTGTTGGTGTTCAAAATGGAACACCAACGAGAGTTCCACTCTGCCCCTTCCACGGTGGATATCAGCCGGGATGACAATGTCAAAGAAATTCTTGTTGATGTAAAGTTTAGTTTGATGGCAATCGATGCTAAGCAAAACCTCTTAGTATGTTTCCCGGACAAGATGAAAGAATGAGGTGATAAGCATGATGATCGTTTCGATCACCTTGAGGCCAGACGCTATGGCATGGATTACACCCAGGATGCACCCAGTGAACACCTACTCAGAATGGACAAAGTCCTTGAACTCACTAAGGGCCAGAACAATGATTTAGAGGCATGCTCAAGGCGCAATAGTTTCCAAATTACTGGTGTCACGAGGTCCTCCGCCATTGACAATATGGAGGACTGTGTCACAACAATTCACGAGAGCTGTTTGGGGAGGCACTGTCCCCGGTCTTTATTGTTTAGCGCGCTCATCATTCTCTCGCACCACAGCTGCCTCCAGACAAGCCAGTTTGCCCCATATTTATGTGCCTCTTAAACTACAAAGTCAGAGATGCGTTTCTACGCCTGTCCAGAGAACATGACAAAACACAATATCAAGGCAATATGATCTCTTTCTACCCTCACTTCACTATCGCTGTCCAGGCTGCCGACAGGGAATTCTTGACCACAAAAAAATCTTTCAAAAGCAGAGATCAAATATGCTCTCCTCTATCCCGCCAAACTTTGTGTCATGTACGAAGGAAGAGCACATCACTTCACAGATGCGAAGGCTGCCCTCAAGCTTGCTTGAAGCATATCAGAAAGATCGCCCGAGGGTCCCCGCTGCACCAAAAGGAGACGCACCTGGATGATAATGATTGATCACATTGATAATTGGAGCAACCATCATAATGTTTTCTACTCCTTCTTGGAGACACAGATGTGACCAGATGAACGGTGACACTAGAGTCTTATATGTCACACCTAATGCCGATGCAACCATGATTTTAGACAATGTGGGTGTTATTCATTGTTTCAATCACCCAGACTATGCATGGCTGGGTAGTTCGCTTGGCTCTCCCCTCACCCTTTGTGTTGATTCCCATATTTGAAGTATCTGTTTGTGTTTTTGACAGTGGAGGTGGGAGGGATTGTAATACTCAATAGTCGATACAAGAGACCTTGGACCCGCACCTCATTCTGCACTGCCTCTTTATTGAACAGGGCATACCTCACACCAAGGATATACTTAAAATCCTGTTACACAGTCTCTGACATCTTACACCACAAATTTGCTGACCGGAAGCTATTACGTCAGGTATTAGGTATCTGGCTTGGAATATCTGAGAGCTCGATGATCCAAAAAAAGCTTGCCTCATACCCGCCTACCTCACCAAGCACAATATTGATATCAGCTTCCTGCAAGAACTCCACCTTACCCGCTCTACCTTCTCCTATCTCCGAGCACACTGGTGTGCAGAAAAACACTCTTCTTATTACTCTAACTATGCCTGTGGAACTGCCATATTAATTGGTAGGTGCGTCCCACGGAATCTCACTCAAGTCAAGAGCGAGACAGAGGGACTACATGTCCTGGTGGCCAGTTCCCTCCACAAACAACAAATTATATTAGCCTGTATATGTGGACTTAACGCTACCTGCCCCGAATATTTTGCAGAGGTTTAGCGGCAAATAACAAACCTATGATGTGGTGCTGTTGTATAGGGGAGGAGACTTTAATGTCATCCTAGACACGAATATGGAAAGATCAGGTGCTTCTCGCTGACCCCACCCTAACGCAGAAGTGCAACTCCATGCTATACTTTATAATCATGGCTTAGTTGATGTTTGGAGGCTCCTAAATGGGAACTGAAGCGAGGGAACGTGCATCAAAGCGGCCCATGGGGCTTGGCCACATATTGACTATTGTTTGACAACTTGTGACATTCTTACCTGGACTGTCAATGCAGCTCAAGCCCCCCACACATTATCAGACCACATCCCCATACTCCTAGAAATCACCCTACTATTAGCTACCTGGCGTGTGTATACTTGGCGCCTGCCTCCCGGCGCACGCCCTGATCCGATATTTTGAGCCGACATTCGCACTGCCATTATTGACTATTTTGCAACTATTGAGGTCTCGTCAATTCCCAACAGATTCTTTGGTAGGCATTTAAGGTTGTCATCACTGGGGCTTGTCCCGCGAAACAAGCAAGTGTCCTCAAAACAATAAGAACAGGGCTAGTTTAACTCGAACATGAACTCCGGATAATCAAACTTAAATACTATAACTACCCAGCCTGTACCACTATGGCACTAATACAAGACAAACTCCCAGAGATAAACGAGGCGACAAAATGCAAACTATACTATCTGTCCTGTAAAGCCACGGTACGTTGACAGGGTGAGGGGAGTCAGGCCTGTAAGACACTGGCTGTAATGCTCCATACATCCAGGGCACATGATTACATAGTGGAGCTCGTAGATGAACGTTCGGAAAGTCACACAACTCCAACTTCTATACTCACCACAATGACTTCCTTTTATTCCTGATTATACCAGACTAACTCCACACTGCTTCCTGAGGAACTCAATACTAACCTAGATACTGTCCAACTTCTATTGCCTGACTATGCACATCGCTTATACTTAGACTCCCCCTTCACTGAAGAGGAGGCGTTACATGTAATGCAAAGCCTCCCAAATAAAAAAGCCCCTGGTTTAGATGGGCTCATGACCACCTTTTACAAACAATATGCAGCTCTACTGATTCCCCATCTTTTGTCTATGTTTCAAGCTTCCCTGGAAGCACATGAATTGTCCCTGTCCTTTTGTGAAGCGGTAATTGTCACAATACTTAAACCTGGTAAACCCTCAAACCAATTTGACTCTTACAGGTAACTTTCCATGATAAACGAGGACAACAAAATATTGGCAAAACTCATCACCAACTGACTCTTGCCAGACATAGCCCACCCTGGCCGGTCAGGCTTTGTGCATGATCGTTCCACGGCGAACAATCTCTGTACACTGTTGCCGATCATGCACAGCGTGGAACCTGGCCTGGAGGCATTAGATTCTTTGAAATGGCCCTTTTTATTTGGCCTTTTTTGGCAACTGGGGTTGAGCCCTCGATTTGTGAACTTTATCCATCTGTTATATACCAGGCTGATATCAGATTTGTTCCCAATTACATGAAGCACCCATCTCGGGTATCTATCCTCTATTCTCAATCTTATTTGCTATTACCATGGAGCCCTTCACAGCTCGACTGTGACTACACCATGGTAACAGGGGACTTTATTTCAGATTGATCAGGATATTGCTCTCCATGTATGCAGACGATATTGTATTGTACATTCATGAACCCCAAGAAAATATGGATCCTATTATTCAGGAGGTTATTTGCTTTCGTGGTCTGCTGGGCATCAACATCAACTGGACCAAATCTATTATATTTCCCCTCATGCAAAATACGCCATGGTTCAATTTGGAGTTCTCGATGGAATGGGCAGTGGAGCAAGTGTGATATTTGAGCATATGTTTCAGCCGTGATGCGGGTGAACTGTGATACGCCAACTATGGCACAATAATGTCTTGGCTTGAAGTCAGAGTCCCAACGTGGAATTGTTTTCCCTTAGCTTTATCAGATGACTTGAATTAGCCAAAATGTTGGTGTTATTCAAATTTCTATAGCTATTCCTGATATTCCCCTACCACTCAATACACAATTTATACAAAGATTGTGATGTACTCTTATCTCCCTGGCATGGGCTGGTAAAAGCACAGAATTGTGTGGTCAATTCTTACACTCCCCCTGAGCCAGGTTGGTCCAAATGCACCCGATAAGGCATTATATGAATTGTACGGCCAGGCCCAATACTTGCATTTTTGGCTATACTGCACCAAATTCCAGCCACATATGGTGGTAGATGCTGACCTGACTTCCTGGTCCTGATGTCCACCACCTTATATCAAGCATAGAAGCCTGCCAGCACAGGGACCGACACCAGGGACTGTATTAGATGAGCATCGGCTGGACTGCGACGTCATGCTAACCTGCAGTGTCTTTACACCCCTTCCATCCCTATAGCACGCAACCCAATGCTACTGGCTTTACCAGACGAGGGTGCACACAAGCGAAGCCTGGTCACATTTGCTGACCTGTGCCCAGATGGTCAATTCCTTCCCCCTCTTGTACTGACAGATATCCCCACCCCACCATGAAGGATTCATATTTATATCAGATTCATGTCACTTGCAGCCCGCAACATGCCGCTTTCCCTGAGCCTCTACTCTTGTTGCATGCTCTGGTCTGGAGCACATGTTGATACATGCATTGCACAGTAAGCTTGTCACACACCTCTTCACTATTATGTAAGACAAGTCACCAATATGGCACCTCTAAAGCCCATGTACACTGGGCATTGGACACGGATCCACCTCTTTTTTTCAGTTTGAGTTTATTGAAACTAAGCAGAATATAAAGCAACGATGTATCAAAACAATGTAATATAAGACTAATAAAGAGAAGTACAAATAGAAAATATAGAGCAAAAAATGGTTACAATGAACATAATATATATGAATTTGAGGAGAAAAGAAGGGTAAAGGGTGGGGGGAAATGATACAGTTGTTATTGCAGGGGAAATTGAATATAAGTAAACTTTGAAAACAACATTTTATGCAGGTAAGCATCAATAAAGATAAGATTCATAATGTAACTAAGTATAAGCATAACAACAACATTAAAAATTAAAAAAAAATAAAAGACAACAAGTACAATCATGGTGGTTTACGAATGTCATCCTATATATTTACATTAGGAACGATGGATGTATTTGTAGAAGCAAGTCTAGATAAATATGTATTGAGAGGAATCCATAATAAATCTCTTTTAATTGCTAGGGAAATAGGAGTGATAAAATTAGTATCAAGTCTGTGATGAAAGCATATTGCATTCCACCAAGCAGTATAAGTAACTTTGGTCGCATCTTTCCAATTGGAGGGTATCAGGTGTAAGGCTATAGCTAGTAACAAATCTACAACTTAAAATGTGAAGTGGTTTGAGGTCAAGATGGGGAATGGAACCCAAGAAATTATTAGATAAGGAAAAGGAAACATTAGTCTTAAAATTATATTTATACGGGACCATATTGATTGTCAAAATGTATAGATATTAGGACATCCAAATAATATATCTTTTAGATCAGCAGGTGGGCAGGGACAGGACCAACATTTAGGAGAGATCTCTAGGGAAATAGATGCTAATCTCGCTGGAGAAAATAATAGACGTTGGTAAATAAAATAAAGTTTGGGTAGTGTTAGCAGTCTGTGAGGTTTTATGAATATTTAGCCATAACTTATTCCATGTAGCTACTGACCATGATTGCGACAGATCCTGTTCCCATGCTAATTCAGTCTTTGTCTTAAGCCTTACTGAGGGAGATAATAAACATTTGTAAATTCCAGACGCAGAAGGAGAAGTGTCCAATAGGTGGAAAACTGTAGAACAAGGTATAGGAAGAGTAGGGAAAGATGGAAGGGATTTTAGAAATTCTTGAAGGGCGGGGATCAAGAGATCATATTGTTTTTTAAAAGAGTTAGGAAGAATGAATTTAGACTGACGGTCCAGAAAGGATAAAGGTTTATTGTCAAACAAAAGTTGAGAGATCCAGAATAAGCATTTGGATCTCCATGATTTCCAATAAAAAGTACGGTTTTTGATGCGTAGTAATTTGTTGTACCATATAGGTTGTTGAGATAGTAAGGTAAGGGAAGGATATGAAGAAAGTAAAAGAGGAATCAAGATTTTACGAGTGTGAGCAATAACAGAGGAGTGTAGAAAAGAAGTGTTAGAAGTGAATGCAAGAGTTTCTGGAAAATCAAAGAGAGAAATAAGTGATTTTTCAATGAATAGCAAAAGTGGAGGAAGTGTGGTTAGGTCTGTAGAAAGCCACCTAGAAGCTTGTTTCAGCGAAAAGGCGTAGTGATAAGACTTAAAGTCAGGGAACTTAAGTCCCCCATTGATTGTATCCTTAAGACAAGATAAGGCTATTCAAGAAGGTTTGTTTTTCAAGAGAAATTTTAATAAAAGTGAGTCTAATCTTTTAAAATAATAAGCTGCAATATGCACTGGTATCATAGAGAGAGAATATAAGATTAGAGGAGCTAACATCATCTTAATGAAGTCTAGTCTTCCCCACCAAGAGAGAAAGAGGATATGCCATCTGGTAATTTAATCATTTAGTTTTTTGATGATATAGTCAAAATTTAATTTTAAGGTTTCTGAGATAGTCCAGGAGAACCATAACCCTAAGTATTTCAATTTAGTCAGTTTCCAGGAATATCCTTACTGAGTAAAGTAGTGTTTAAGACATAAAACGTTAAGGGGTAGAACATCACATTTATCTCTATTCAGGCGGTAGCCTGGGATTTGCAAAAAGATGTCAACTTGATGAAGAAAGGAAGGAAGAGAAGTAACCGGATTAGAGCAATATAAAAGAATATCGTTAGCATAAACTGACATTTTAACTTGATTTGGGCCAAGATGAAAACTCATAATTTGAGTATCCTGCCTAATCTTCGTTAAGGAAGGTTGTAATGCTACTATAAACAGTAAAGGGGACAAGGGACAGCCTTGGCAAACTCCTCTAGATAGAGAGAAGTAATCTGAGACTTTGCAATTGGCAAAGATAGAAGCTTTGGGACCAGAATATAATAAAGAAATCAAGAAACTTAGTTTAGGAGGAAATCCTATCCATTTGAGAGCATGGAACATAAAGTCACAACCAGTCCTATCAAATGCTTTTTCAGCATCCAAAGTTATAGCGGCAAGTGAGTAGTCTAAGGAAGAGGCTTTACTAAGGACATTAAAGAAAACTCTGGAATTATCAGAGGATAAGCAAACTTTTACAAAGCCAGACTGTTCTGGCTCAATGAGGTCAGGTAGGATGGGGTCAATACTTAGGGCACGTAGTTTTGCAAAAATTATATAATCCGTATTAATCAGAGAAATGGGACGGTCATTTTTACAAAAAAAGGGATCCTTATTTTCTTTAGGGACTAAACAAATCATGGCTTCTTGAAAGGTTCCTTGGGAAGACCCGTTTGCGATAAAAGAGTTAAATAAGAGAAGGAGTTTCGGAAAAAGAAGTTTCGAAAAATGTTCATAAAATTCAATGGTGAAACCATCGGACCCAGGAGTTTTACCATGTCGTAATACTGAAACAGCGTGGGAAATCTCTTTCAAAGTGATTTCTGCATCAAGCGAGTCAAAGTCAATGTGATGAGAAGAGGGAGAATTAATTGATTGGAAGTAAGAAGATATATTAGAATGGAGCGGTAGCATTTCAGGAGTATAGAGGATCTTGTACAAGAAGACACATTCTTGTAAAATATCCTCATCTTTGAATAAAGTAGCACCAGTAGAGTATGTAAGGGAGGCAATTCTAGTTCTATCTTGACATGTTTTAAAATAATTAGCCAAGAGTTTTCCCATTTTATTCAGGCCTCCATAATATCGGCCACTACTTTTCAGAAGATAAGAGGCTGCAGCTTCTGTAGATAGTTTATTAAAGGTGATTTTAGCAGAAATGAGATCGTTTAAAGTGATTTCTGTGAAGGAATGATAATAGTTATATTCTAATTTTTTAATTTTAGAGAGTAATTGAGTGGATTGCTTTTCAAAACTCTTTTTCTTCTAAAAAACATAATTGATTATGAAGCCTCTTGCGGTTGCTTAAAAGAGTCCCAAATCTTAGTTGGAGAATAGTCAGAAGGGTTATTAGTGGTGAAAAATTCTAAATCAAAAGACCTGAATTGGCTAGAGAATTTAGAATCAGTAACTAGGGAGTTATTAAATCGCCATCTACCAGTGGAAGGGGAAAAGGGAATTAAATCAAAATCAACAAAAACCGGGGCATGATCTGAAATTAAGATAGAACCTATTTCTGAATAGAGAACATGTTGAGTAAGAGATTTACTCAAAAAGAGATAATCAATGCGAGATTGTGTTTTATATGGGGGAGAGAAATAACTATATTCTTGAAGGTCTGGATGACAAAGTCTCCAAATATCAATTAAGGATTTCCGATGAATGGTGGAGGTGAATTGTGTGTGCATTTTAGTGTTTACAAATTTAACAGGGGATCGTCTATCTAGAATGGGATTATAAATTTGATTACATTCTCCACCAAATTCGTAACCAAAAAGTATTATCAACAGAGACTGAAGCATAAACATTAAAAATAACTAATGGCACTTTATCTATTAACAATTTAACAATCACCCAAGGACAGAAACATTGAACTTTTATTGGCATAGAATTAGAACACCATTTTTTTTTGCCTAATGCTGGGGAAGAGAGTACATTGCCTACCCAGAATTTCTGCAATTTAAAAGCTTCTGCATCAGACAAATGAGTTTCTTGCAACATGGCAATATCAGTTTTTAATCTAGCTAAATGGGACAAGATGCGTTGTCTTTTAATAGGATTATTTAACCATTTAATATTCCTTGTAGTAACCCTGAATTGATCTGAAATGAGGTAACATTATTAAAAACAATGCATACAATGTAATACACTATTTTAAAAGTCAATTTTTTTAGTATAAAAGAAACAGTGCATTTTAAAACTAAAAAACTATAGGAAATATTCAAAAAAAGATTGGTAATAATAAGAGCAAAGGGAAAAAGAAAAAAGTGGTGAAAGAGAGAAAGATTGCAGATGAGTAAGTGAAAAGAAGAAAGAAGAGGAAGAAAGAAAAAAGAAAAGTTGGGAGAAGTCGAAGAGAAAAAGAGAAAAGGAGAAGGGAAAGGATACAAAGGGAACAGTGAAAAAAGACCACATAATAAGAAACAAAGGGGGATATAAAAATATAACATACCTACAAAAGGAAGATTCAGGGAGACAAGGGGGAGGGAGGAGCCACTCAGAACAGATGGTACAACCGGGATCAACCAAACGGAAGACTGGGAGCAGCATGTCGACTGGATGAAAGAGCTGTGGAGATAAAAAATAATGAAAAATTACAGAAACATATTAAAAAAAAGAGGGGATGTAACAACTGAATAGAGTGACAAGAGAGGTATTACAACATCAGAACAATCCATAAAGTCAACCAATATTCAAAGACGAAGAACCTGAAGAATCCATAGTGTCAATTTGATGAGCGTTTATGAAGCATTGTTAACATAGCGGATATTCATATGCCGTTGTTTTGTTATTGTATGTGACTTTAACCCATTAACCGCAGTGTAAATTCTGCCGCGGTGCGGGCGTTTCCTTGTGTGGGCGGGGCCACGTCGGCCTTTGGACTTGCGCAGCACTACGAATGTAGTGCTCGCGACGGCCTACGGCAGACGGCAGCACGCAACGGGTTAAAGAGGCAGGGATGAAAGAGACCACAACGAGCAGCAATAGATCGAAGATCAGGTCTCTTGTTAAGAAAATCTTTTCTTCTGTTTGCAGTAGCCTTGGCATAATCCTGCATGAAAAATAAAGTTGATCCAGACCAGGTGATACTTTGAGAAGATTTAACCGCTGATAAAACTTTTGAAAGATCTGTATACTCCAATAAGTACAAGATAACACCTCTCGGTCTCTGTGAGGATGAGGCAGGTGAGGAAAGGCGTCCCAATCGATGCACTCTTTAAATGTTAAGTACGGTGCTTTCCGGGATGTGAAGTATCTTCGGGAGAAAGGATTTAAAAAAAACTAAGAGGCTAGGGGCCAGATGTAGGTAATCTGATTTTACTGATTCTAAAATACCGAATTTTACCGAATTGGTATTTTAGAATCGGTAAATGGGATGTAGATAAAAATTCGGTAAAAAATACTGAATCGGTAAAATTCGGAATCGGACATTCGTAAATTACCGATTTGGTATATACTGAATCAGTATTTACTGAATCGGTATTTCCCATTCATTCCTATGGGCCAACAGGCCCATAGGAATGAATGGGAAATACTGATTCGGTAAATACCGATTCGGTAAACACCAAATCGGTAATTTTCGAATCAGAAAGCAAACAAAAGTGAAACTTAAGCAGGCAGCCAATCAGGTGCTACCACCCTCCCCCTCACTACCAGGAAGTGGCTACACAGGTAGCTGCAACTAATTAGAATCTTCTGGAAAGGCAGTTGGATCTGAGCCGAGTCACTGAGCAGCAGAAAAAGTTTTGAGCACTTTTACAACTGCAAAATGGCAAGTAGCAAAGAAAAAGAGCAGACAGAGAGGAGGAGGAAACTCAAATTCAGCAGCATGGAGCTGTGGGTCCTTTTTGAGGAGGTGGTGAAGGTGCACCAAAAGCTGTTTGGCAGGCAGTCCCTCACTGTGGCAGAATCTGCCAAAAGGAAACTCTGGCTGCACATACTGGACAAAGTCAATGCAGTTGGGGTGACTACCAGAGACGCAGAGGACCTTAAAAAGCGATTTTACGACCTCAGGAGCCAAACTAAGAAAAGATTGGCTAAACACCACAAGAAGGCAACACAAATTGGCGGAGGCAAGAACCCAGCACCCCCCCTTACTCACCTGGAGGAGATGGTGGCCTCAACCATTGAACAAGACAGCGTCTGCGGATTGGGAGAAGTAGACAGCTCTGCCAGAGCTGCAAGCAGAAAAGGTAAGACACATGCACAGCATTCCCCCCCTACCAACATCCTTACCTGTACCCTTTGTGGCCAAGTGAACCCCAGTCCAGTACTGCTAGCACTATACAGGAGCAATGCATCATGGTACATATAGTCAGGAAATGTAAGAACATGTCATACAGCACAGCAAGCACAAAGTTAGGGAAATTACTGCTCAGAGAATAAAGCTAAAGTGTGAAATATTTAATTGTAGTGACTGTGAGACAGTAGCGCTTAGCTAATGTACGCTCATTTGTCCACCGGTGAAATGTTTTGCAGGCGTTCACAGGAGACTGAAGGCACACCACCAGAGAGGGAGGAGAGTCAGGAGCCAGGTCCAACTACCCAGAACGTACCACAGGACACAGGTGCACCAAGTAGCCATCCTTCTGCACAAGACTCAGAAATGGCTCCAGAATTGCAGGCGTCCCCTGTAAGATCTCAATCCCCTCTACTGCTGTCATCCCCAGAAATGCCAGAATCACACCATGACACAACACCTGCATCACAACCAAGCAGGAGGCATGTTGTGGCCCCACTTGTAGAAATGGAATCAGCAGCAGCTGACATGGCGGGGGAAGAAACCCACAACATGCCTGCGGATGATAGCCCTGGCACACTGCACTCTAGTGCAGAGGTGGGCCATAGTGGTGGAAGGCGCCGCAGAGTCCTTGAAAGGCATGCAGATACACCTGTGGAGGGTCAAAGTGTGTTCCGTGGCCTGGAGGGGTCCATGGTGAGAATCCAGAGGATGCAGGGAAGAGCCATCCAGTCATGCCAATGCCAAATGAGGTCCCTGAACAATAACATTGGAGACATAGGAAAGGGCATCAGGGAGCTTGTAGAAGTGAACAAAGAGATGGCAGCAGGGATGCGTGAAATGAGCCAATTGGTGCAGTTGCTATGCACAAAATTAGACACAGATTTTCAGTCAAGGCACAAGGAAAGGCTGAGTGCTCATGGCCAAAATAAAGCTATCAACCGCCTGGCCACTGCCACATCCCTGCTATGCAGGAGAAGCAGTAACATGCAGGAGGCAATGACCCAAAATAGCAATGAGGTCACTAGGGGCCTGGGCAGGATGACCAGTGCTCTTGAGGCGCTGTTAAATGCCCAAACAGCACAAACAGCTGCTCTGGATGTGCCTGTGAGTGAGGAGAGCACAATCCTGAGCATCATGGCAAGCTCCCTTGCCACAGAGACAAGGAGGAGCAGCAGGCGCCACACTGAGGCCACAGGCCAGCAAGAAAGTGAGCACACTGAGCACTATACAAGTGGCCCTGGGAAGCGAGGGCGAACATGACTATGACAGTTCATGGTGAAGTTAACCAGGAATGACATTATTTAAGTTAAAACATGTTTGTTGCACATTTGTGCGCTAGTAACCTACGTCATGACACAATTAACCCCTTCCCTGCTCATGACGAGCTCAGCTGATCATGAGGCACAGTGGAGCTGTGCTCATGACGAGCTGAGCTCGTCATGAACAATGGTATATCTTACTTTGCAGCACAGGAGGGGAAAACCTCTAGCAGCCAAGGTGTTAAACTACATTAGGTGCATACTCCACCTGTCTGTGTCTCTTTACTTACTTAAAAGAAGTTGCGTGTGACCTCTTCCCGTCTGTGTCTGCCATCAGTTGGTGTTGCAACTCCATATGTGTGTGGTTCAGGCAGTGCTTGGTCATCATCATGGTCCTCATAATCTGAGATATCCAGTTCGGTGCCCTTCTTCACTGCAAGGTTGTGCAGCATTGCACAGGCTGTAATCATCTTGCAGCAGGTGATTGGTGAGTACTGGCGGGCCCCTCCACTCTTATGCAGGCAGCGAAATCTGCTCTTCCACATACCAAAGGTGCGCTCCACAATGTTTCGGGTTGTTTTGTGTGCCCTGTTGTATCTCCTTTGGCTTGGTGTTGTAGGGTTGAGGTACGGTGTGAGGGTGAAGGACCGGAGGGCATATGCGCTGTCCCCTAATTGCAAGAAGAAAAAACATTACTCACATGCACACACACACACACATACATCTTCTATACGTATCAGGGGAGTTTCACACAGTGTGTTACCTAGCAAGTATCCTTCGCCAAATTCCCCCGCTGTCAGGCGTGCGTAGATCCCACTGTTTTGGAAGATGTAAGAGTCATGGGTACTCCCGGGAAATTTGGCTACTATGTCAGTGATCAGGTACTTGGAATCACAGATCACCTGATCATTTATGGTGTGGGTGGACTTCCTGTTCCGATAAATGTACTCTGTGGCAGCAGGTGGGCATATTGGTATGTGGGTACCATCAATGCAGCCAATGACGTTTGGGAAATGCGCCATCTGATAAAAGTCTGTCTTTGTCCTGAGCAGTTCTGCATGCATTGCAGGGAAGCTGATGTAGTAATGCATTCTCTGCAAAATGGCGTCAAGGAATTTTATTAGGAAACGGGACAGACAGCTCTGGGACACCCCACCTAACGCAGCAACCACACTCTGGTAACTCCTAGATGCAAGCAGGTGTAGGCTGCACAGCACCTGCACATGGGGTGGGATGGCGTGCGCCCTTGGGATTGGATGGTCCAACAGGCGGTGGAGATCCCTGATAAGGTCCAGGATAGTTTGGGGGGCCAGCCTGTACCTCTGTAGGATCTCAGGCTCAGTTAGCTAGAATAGAGTGATCCTCTGACTGTACACCTGCTCCTCCCTCCTCCAGACCCTCTCTCCTTCTGCCTAGAGCTGTAGCCGCCTCGCAATGACAGAGACTGCCGCCATTCTGGTGAAAGTGGTGCATTTTGGGGCCTTTTTTATAGCCGGCACCTGGTTACCACCTGATTTCAATCCATGGTAAATACCGACTCTTAAATCCCGAATTTCATGCAAATTCGGTATTTAAAAGGGTACCTGCATCTCGGAATTCATTTTCTCCATTTCTTAATTACCGATTCGGTATATTTACAGAATCAGTAACTTTACAGATTCGGTAAATTTACCGATTCGGTAAAGTTTTCGATTTGGAAACTTTACAGAATCAGTAAATTTACCGATTCGGTAAATTTTCCGATTCGGTACAGTTACTGATTCAGAAACTTTACCGAATCGGTACATTTACCGAATCGGTTGCTTTTGGGCCCCCTACATCCCAAATGCCCAATACCGGCCGGTAACGGCCGAAATTCGGTAATTTCAGCCACTACCGACCGGTATTGGGCCACCTACATCTGGCCCCTAGACCCTTCCACTCCTTCTGCCAGACCGTAAACGCATAGATTGTTATGCCTGTTGCTATTTTCGAGATCCTCTGCTTGGTGTTGGAATATTGAAACTTGAGATTGAAGTGAGGAAACTTTGGCACAGGACTCTGTGACGGAAGACATATTGTGCTCAACTACGGTGATTCTTGTATCCAGTTGTGACCAGTTGTCAGTGAGAATTTGTAATTTTGTGTTGGTCTCCTCCATAAAGGGACGCAAGGCCCTAATTTCTTCCAACAGTATTTCCAGAGACACAGGTGAGGTTGATTTAGGCGGAGAAGGAGGATTCTGTTTTAGGCGCTTGGAGATGGATTTCCCTGATGCTGCCATTGAAGGATCCATAGATGCCATGGTGTCTGAAGATGTAGATAACAAGGAATCCTATAACTTGGAGAATTCAGTAAAAAAAAATGAATTTTTAACGTACATATGTTTCAGAGTTGCCTTAGCAGTGAGAGCACATCTTATTCTGCCCGTAATCACTAAAAGAGATACAGCATCTGAATAAAAGGTGTGTAATGAAAGGTAAAATTAAGGAGAATGACACTGAGGCATCAACAAAGAAGAAAGAGCAGTTGATATAGCCATAAAAAATACGGAGAAGACAAAGCCATTTATTGATCGGAATTGACTGTAGAATAGAAAGAGTCACTTCAAAGAATGGTATGTGAGGCAGTTGACTAGTGAAGAGTAACACTCATTTATGGCAGTCTTAGGTGAAGAAAAAGAAAAAATGTCAATAGATTTCAGTATTATAATGAGCTGCATAGATAAAGAGGAATCCAAAAATGGCTGCCAAAATAATTCCTATCAGTAATTTCTCCTGGTAAAATTCCTTCAATATCGCTTTTCATATAAGGGAGGCGTTAAGGTTATAACCGTGAGAAAGGCTCCGAGGCGTGAGCAAAAACAAAATGGCGGTCGCGATGTAGCGACGCTGCGGAGAAAACTTACAGCACCAGAAAGTGCATTATTCCTTCGTGAATGAAGACCGTAAGGATCCCGTGTTGATCAGCGAGTCTTCCGACGCCTCAACCTGATGCTCGCGGCTTCGAAGCACAGCGTGGAAGTTGCTGCCGCCCGGGCACCCCGGAGAGGTTCACATGGGCGCTGCCATGTCAGTCGTGCCCCAAGCCACGCCCCGTCCACAGATCCACCTCTAACTACCGAACAATGGGCATATTGCTGTGAACAAACTGCTGCTCTGTCACGAAATTATACTCTATGCCTTATACATTTAATTTTTCATAATTGGTTATATCATACGCCCCTACAACTGCACCACATGGGTTTGAGGGAGAAGGCATGCTGCAAGAGGTGCTCCACACCCCAGGCCTCGTTTTAACATTTAGCTTGGGAATGCCCTGGAATAGCAGACTATTGGCATAAAGTACATGTTACTTTCCAATGGATTACTGGCCACCCCATACCGCAAAGACCAGCAATTAGCATACTTTTAGCCTACTACGTTATGTTAAATACTTGCCAATGGAGCACCAGTGACGAACTACTATGCTTCTACTCTAGGCCAAGTGCCAACTCGCTAAGCACTAGCGGAGGAAATCTGTACCTAGAGTCACATTCAGGCTACATGATGCAATATAATGCCAGGAACAACTAGCTACCTCTTGCTAATTGATGCCCCCAACAGCTCTAACCAAAGATATCTGAGAGTCGTATTTGAGACTGCGAGATTCTCCTACTCCTCAATAGCATGTAGACAAACACTCACAACTGACAGTCTATACCATGGATATTTTGGGAGAAGGAGTGATATGAGTGACACAGAACGGTGCAAAAATGCCTATTCCTTAACACACGTTAAAATGCACTGCGAGCTGTGTACTCCTTTGTCAACTTTTGAAATGTAGTCCTTTTCATGTAACAAATCTGAACTCTGGAGTGCCACAGATAAGTGTGAAATATGTACTCCATTACCATGCTATTCTAAAGTCTTGACATGTCTTCTACCCCCTTTCTTTCTTTCTCTGCCTGCTTCCCTTCTTACCCACTCAGTTATTTGCCTGTTGTAAACTGGTTGAGGCCATTGCCTTTTATCGTACGGATGCACTAAATGGCAAAAAAACTACAACGTCCTTGTATTCTTTGTTTTTTTCAGTGAATTTCTAAGCATTTTAAAAATATTTTTCCTAACGATATTGTCCCTGTATCCTTTTTTTTCAGTGAATTTCTATGGGTTTTTAAATTATATTTCCTAACTAGAATATCCTTGTAACCTTTGTTTTTTGCAGTGCATGTCAATGTTTTTTATAAATTATATTTCCTAACTGTAACCTGTAATCTGTAACCTGTATCCTTTGAAAGTGAGTGTGTAAGTGAGTGCATGAGTGTCTTAATGGGTGTGTGAGTGAGTGTGTGAGTATCTGAATGGGCCTGAGAGTAGCTGCATATGTGTCTCACTGGGTGAGTAAGTGTCTGAGTGTGTCTGTGAGTGGGTGTATGATTGTCTGAGTGGGTGAATGAGTGCCTGAGTTATTCCTACTAATATTAATTAGTATTTATTGAGCGCCTAGCTACCCTAAGGCATCCCAGCGCTAGCAGCAGATCAGAAGAGGGAATGAAGCTTATAGGTTGGTGTTCTGGAATAACCATGTTTTCAGATGCTTTCGGTCGGTGAGATGATGGGTCTCTGAATGTAACTGCAGGGGAAGGGTATTCCAGAGCCTGGCTATGCAATACGAGAAGGAGCTACCCCCACTTTGCATCCTTTGAATTTTAGGGATGACAGCCAGGCTCAGGCTGGCAGAACGGAGCAGAGAAGTTTACTAGGATGATAGAAGGTGATGAGGGATTTGTATATAGAAGGATCTTTGCCCATAATGGTCTAGTAGGCTATACAGAGGGATTTGAATGTAATCATTTCCAGAATGTGTAGCCAATGTAGGTTCTTCAGGCACAGCTTGGCTGATTGAGTTCTGGGACTCCCAAGCAGCAGCCTAGTGGTGCAATTCCGGACAACTTGGAGTTTCCTTATGGTAGATTTGGGTGCACCCAGCTTCAATGAATTTCCATATTCCAGGCGCAAGAGGACCAGGGCCTGGACCATAGTTCTCCTGGCCCCAATGGGGAGGAGGGGGAAACTTTTCTCAGCATTCTGAGGATACCATAGCAAATACCAGCCACTTCCACTGCTTGTTCGTGAAATTTTAATGATTTATCTAGCCACACACCCAGGCTTTTGATCTTAGCCTTTGGGGTGGGTGCGTGTCCCAGACATATTGGCCTCTGCAGTTTAAGGTCTGTATTGGGCACTTTGCCTAGATACATTATTTAAGATTTGTCTCCATTAAGCCTGAGACAGGAGTGTTGCATCCAGGTTGCCACCTTCTCCAGACAAGATTCTAGGTCAGAAGGAGCATTGTGCTGGTGATTTAGTGAAACCACCAGCTGAGTATCATCCGCATAGGTAACAATCTTAATCTCATATGGTAGGAAGATATTAGCCAGCAGCCTCATGTACACATTAAATAAAGTGGGTTTCAGTGAAGATCCCTGAGGTACTCATACCTAAGGAGTAGACACCTAGAGGTGGATTCTCCTGCAAAAACTTGGAAAGTTCTGCCATTGGGGTATGATTGGATCCAGGATATTGTTCCCCCTGACACTCTAACTCTCCTAAGCCTATTAAGGAGTATATCAAAATTTACCGTGTCATAGGCGGAACTCAGGTCAAGGAGAATAATGGCTTCTGCTCCTCCCTGGTAAATTATCTTTTTCAATTCTTCAACTACGGTGATAAGTGCTGGTTCCGTTCCAAGAAGGGGACGGAAACCAGTCTGAGAATGGTGTAGGAGGTTGTGGGTTGCTAAAAAATCAGAGAGGATGGAATTAGCATATTTTTCCAGAACTTTACTAACCATTGTCAGCAGAGATATTGGACAATAGTTACTCAGAATGTTTGGATTTAAGCTCGGTTTCTTTAGTAGAGCTCTCGCCATGGCGTATTTCCAAGAAGGTGGAACCTGACCATTGGTGATGGAGAGATTTATAACTTCCAGTATTACTGGAAGCACCAACTCTTTAACCTTGCACAACTGGTGAGGATGGGCATGGGTCACACAGGGAGCCCAACTTTATCTGAGCAAAGATTCTTGAAAGTGGGTCAGGGTCTAGCAGTGGGAATTTCTCCAGGGTGTACCGAATGTAATCTGGAGGCATGTAAATGTTGGAGAGGTCACAGGTCATTTGGGCTGGGACGAGAGGGTCACTGGGACATGTGGTGAGAGGTAATGTGTTATATATGTTCTGAATTTTTCCATGAAAGTAATCTGCAAATTCATTGCAACAATCAGTGGATATTGTGGTCAGAGTTTTGGCCGTAAGGAGCTCCAAAAGGGTCTTCGCAATGTAGAAGATTTTTCTGGAAATATTAGCTGCTGAATTGATTTTTGCTTCATAGCAAACCTCCATTTCCACCATTCTTTTAAATCCTGGAAGCAGCTGAGGGTCATTCAACGTGAGCATAAAATGCCAGTCAAAGTACTCATCCAGGAGGTGCCAACATGTTGTAACTCAACTTAGTACATGCTTGTCTGTTTGAGCAGTACATACCACTCAATCCTTATGTCATGCAAAAATTAGAGGATCCTTCTGTGAGAGGCATGGCCATTGAGATGGGCCAATGGGACCTTGTTAAATGCCTGACAGAGATTCTACTTCCTTTTGAGGTCTTCACACGTGAAGTCAGCAGGGAGGACTGTACTATGGGCCAAGCTATCCCATTGGGTGCGAAAGCGCCCTGTTTAAGGTCGCTATTACATCCAACTTCACCCTGTCGGGACTTGTAATCTATCGGCCCCCGGGGAGTGAAGTGGCCTTTAGAGCAGCGTTACCTGAGACTATTAGCAATCTGGCTACGGGGTGCTCCAATTTCACCATCATTGGAGATTTAAATCTGCACTTCAACAACTCCAGTAGTCCCTCAGTATCCAGTTTCCTGGCAGACCTTGAGGCGTTACAGCTGAATCAGTTGGTGACGCAGCCCACACACTCAGGGGGTCACACCCTTGACCCATTCTTCACCAATCTGACGGAAGTCTGTGTCACCAGCTACACACCTCTGGCATGGACTGATCACTATTTGATACAGTTCCACTGCCCTATCGTGGCTAGTCCATCTAAGCCAGTGGTGTGTTCTGTTCCAAGAAGACGCTGGAACAAACTTAAGCTGGATGAGTTCTTTCATCTCTTATCAGCTGACCCGCTCGACGTCTCAGGCCCGCCTGATCAGATGTACGACAGGTTTAGCGACTGGGTCTCCAGGGCCTTGGACACCCTCATTCCCTTGGTGACCTGCAAAACTGGATCTGGCAAGGCCAGCCCCTGGTACGACGATTCTCTGCGGGCTTTGAAGGTTTCTTGCAGGCGCGCAGAGCGGGCATGGCGCAAAGCCTATTCCAGCTCTAAGAAAGCCCTTTATCAGTCAACAGTGAAGGTGTACCATCGGGCGGTGTGTAGAACTCGGGCCGCTTTTTATGCGACACAATTCAGGAACAGTTCGAACCCGGCAAAGGCTATCTTTAAGGTATTGAAAGACCTCACTGCCAAAAAAGTGACAACTTCACACCAGAGCTCTGTGGAGCACTGTGAAAAGTTGGCAGAGTTTTTCCTGGAAAAGGTGAATGCCATCTATCGAGCCTTTCCGGTGGTCGTTCCCTCGGCGATTACATCTTCTAAGCCACCACCATCTGAGGGACTATGTTCTCTACCTTTGTTAAACTCTGATAGCCTAGGCACTTTGGCCCGCAGAGTGAAGTCTGGGTCCCCTGAGGATCCACTTTGCCCTGAAGTGTTCAAGGACCTGGCGGCACATGACATCTCTCCGCTTTGTTCCTTGGTCAATGCGTCACTTACATCTGGCGTAGTTCCACTGAAGTGGAAGCGAGCCATGGTTCGTCCGATCCTGAAGAAACCTAGCCTGGATGGGAGCAAGCCGGAGAGCTATCGGCCTATTTCACTCTTGCCGTGGCCGGCTAAGGTGATGGAGGCACACGTAAATGCCGCTCTCTCGGAACATCTCCGTCGAGCTGATATACTCGACGCCACGCAGAACGGATTTAGGGCAGGTCATAGCACGGAGACGGCTCTGCTTTATATGGTGGAGCACCTTCGCTCCGTGCTTGACGCGGGACAAACGGCAGCGCTGGTGCTATTAGATCTAAACGCTGCCTTTCACACCGTCTCGCACCCTATCCTTCTGCAGCGTTTAGAGGAGGCTGGTGTTACCGGCACTGCCCTCGACTGGTTCCGGTCGTTCTTAACCAACCGGGCCTTTAGCGTGACCGTCCCACCTTATCAGTCAAAATTCCATCCGTTGAACCTGGGCGTCCCCCAAGGCTCCTCGCTGAGTCCTACGTTGTTCAATCTGTACGTAAGGCCGCTAGCTGAGGTTGTCAAACAATGGGGTATGACCATGGTGTCATATGCCGATGACACCCAGCTAGCGGTCACGATCAGCGGGGATGCTGAAGTCGACGCTCCCAGGTTTCAACAAGGACTGAGGGCGGTCGCTAGCTGGATGACGCTCAATTGTCTCCAGCTAAACGCTAGTAAGACCGAGGTGATGGTATTTGGTAGACAACCGGAACTGTGGGGAGAGAGTTGGTGGCCGGAGGAGTTGGGTTCTGCTCCCATCCCAGTCGCCGAGCTTAAGAACCTCGGGGTCTGGTTGGACCCTTCCCTTACGTTTGCATGCCACACTAAACGCACGGCTGCGTGTTGCTTCGGCATCTTGCGTGGGCTCCGTCCTGTGCTAAAGTTCTTCGATGCCTCTACCCGGCAACTCATGATCCAAGCTACCGTCATCTCCAGGCTGGATTATGCGAGTTCTTTGCTGGCCGGGTTGAACGTTGCTGAGATCGGGCGCCTGCAACGGATCCAGAATGCCGCAGCGAGAGCGGTGGTAGGCCTTCCAAGATTCTGTCCTACCTCCAGCACCATACGAGCGCTGCATTGGCTTCCGGTGGCGCAGCGGATTCAGTTTAAGGTCCTCTGCGTCGCCTATAAGATCTTGAAGGGGTCCCCGGCAACGATCCTTACGACCCTCATGGCCAACTACATCCCAGCACGACCCTTAAGATCGGCAGACCTCGAATTGGCCGTGGTACCGCGCTTTAAACGAAGCAGGGCCGGTGGACGCTCATTTCGAGTGCGGGCCGCTGCTTTGTGGAACTCCTTACCCCCGGCAATTCGCGCCATGAGCGATTTGCTTTCTTTTCGTCGCGCCGTTAAAACATTTTTATTCCCTTAGTCATTTGCTTGTGCTGTTTTTATTTTAGTTGTGTTGTGTAGCTGCCTTGTCGGGCGCCAGGACGCTCCTTAGCTGGAGCATCTGTGCGCCAAATAAAAACCACATAACATAACATAACATAACATAACATTGTTGAACATGCTAGAGCAACAGCTGAAGGAGGTGTCTGAAATGTACGCAGGTGTGGATGACAAACTAGACTCATATTATTTGGCGGACACCTTAGCCGTTCGCTTATCTGAAAAAACAAGGATTCAAAATAACATGTCGTCACATCCACATTACATTACTACCTCAATTTTGGATCCACAGTACAATGTCTTTCTGAAAACTAATGCAGTAATTCCTTTTTCAGAAGTGGATGTTACCAAGTAAAAATCTTTGATAGCTGAGGAAGCCACTGACTTCGAAAACGAATGACTCATAATTAGAGGGCTGCCAACCCAGGCCATAACAAGTACTACAGGGCATCCAGAGTCAAGTTCTACTTCAGAGCCTGAGGGCAGTGCATTTGGCTCCCAACAGTCACCAACACTACCAATAACATCAAGAACAGGATCCTCAGCAAAATCACAATCGGCAACTGATTGGTTTATCCAGAAAGGGTATGGTAAGTCCATTGCTGATGCAAGGGCAAAAGAGGCCAAGCAAATCGGAGCACCCCTGAACATTGAGCGGATAGTCCCGGCCTATCTGGATGACACAACAGAGGTCTTCATGGATCAAAGCCCATTGGTGTATTGGTATGAGAAAAGAAGCCAATGGCCAGTGCTCAGCAGGCTGGCAGAAAAGTATCTGGCTTCCTCTGTCGCAAGTGTCTCTTCTGAGCATGTTTTCCGTGCTGCTGGTGCCATTGTAATGGTGAAAAGGACCAGTCTCTCTCCCAAAAGCGTGGAGAGTTTACCCGTGATCAAAATGAATCAGCACGTTATACTACGGGAGTATCAAATAACTGAATCGCAGCAGGCAGAGGAGAGCGACTTAGGTGACGGACGTAGTGTGTTAGATGACCTGCGCCTTCTGGTCAAACCAACAGCGTTTGAGAATGAGCTCCTCTTTCCTGACAACTAGGCTTTCAAATTGTTACTTTCTTCCTTACTTTATTTGTGTGTGATTCTGTCTTTTTGGTTCAAACCACAACAAACCCATAACCACTGTCTTCTCTTGTTATTTCCATATTGGAGTTGCACCCCTGTGTATTTCACTGTCCACTCCTCAGAGTCCTGCTCCATCTTCTTGACTCACCCTAAATTAAATTTTTCCCTCAAGCCAGAATTTGGATGGAGAATAGTACAAGAGTTGTTGCCTCTAACAGTCCCTCCAGAAGAAGTGGAGCGTGACTATAGCTATCCTCCTTTTGTTTCTGAGCCAAAACACATCACTGTCAGAGCAGAAGGTACTTGGCAGAGAAAGTCAAGACTCTTTGAAGAAACTTGCTGACACCTGACATGTCACATTTCTGCAAGCTCAACTGACCAATGATCGCTAGCCAGGCCGCGACCCATCCCACAGCACTGACCATGTGAACCAACTTCAACTACGACAAAGTGCCACAGATGAATAAGAAAACCAAAACAGCGACTAACACTCAAAATGAATGTGGAGTAATGAGGCCATTGCCTTGTTAAAAAAACACACACCTGTCAGAAGAACTAGGCATCTGATAGCCAAGGAGAAGAGCGAGACAGGTAATGATGGCATGGTTGTATGCAGACTGAGAGTGATTGCTCTTTTTTGTGTTGATGACGTTGTGCTTTAAGTCGAACTGTACTAGTAATTAATATACCATCTAAAAGTGACTTAAGTGACAGTCAATGTTTCTCTTCTAGTTGTTTAATAAACAAATTGTACTCCTACTACTGCAGGCCAATATCTGTTGCATTTTTTAGTATGGAATATGAACTTGGTCGGAGTCATACTCCGTACACTACAGACTGAGTTGGAGTTGGACAACATGTACAACACCATGATGATGGCTATACCATCTTCGCAGTCAGTCAGTTGGAAGCCGAGATGTTTGATGGAATAACTCAGGGCATTTAAAAATTTTAAATCAAGTGGCTTAAAAGGTAAATAAGTCAACAACCACTGCAGACCTACATGTCTGTGTAGTGGTGGAGTCGAGTAGTCACAAGTGTAGTAGTGGAGGTATGACTGACAGCCATGTATTTATTTAGTTTCTTACTTTGGAAAATGCTATGCTGCTGTATATGTGTCCTCCTGTAGCTGTTTCTGGTTAATGGCTCTGTAAATAGACTTGTTGTTTAATAACAAAATTGTACTACTGCAGGGCGATCCATTGGATATTTGAAAATGGACTCTGGACTCACTCGGTACACTACAGACTGAGTTGGACACCATGATCATGATGACCACACACTATACTCTTCGCAGTCAGTCAGTAGAATCGGAGATGATTGATAAAATAACTGTGTTTCATGAAGTGGCATAAAAGTTAAACACAAATCAACAAGAACTACAGCAGACCTACATGTCCGTGTAGTGGTGGAGTCGAGTGCAGTGGTATAATTGCAAGTGGTGCATTGATTTAGTCACTTAACTTAACTTTTAGAATGCTATGTTGCTGTATATGTGCTTTGTCTGGCTCTGTCAAAATGTGAGCTAAATAGAGGTTTGGTCACTCATGGCCCGGGGCCATGGGCCTGCTCTGTCCTGTTATTGTACTTAAAATACTGTAAATAAAGTAGACATGATGTATCCATGCCACCTCAGTCTTGAAAATGTTCTTTTCTCTTATTGCACTCCACTGTAATTGATTCATTTTTTTATTCATTGATTTTTCAATATCCCATTCGTTTTTCCATTTACACTTACAGGCCGGCTTTAACCCTGTGCTATACTTGGAAAAACAACGCACACTTACCTTACCAGTGAATCTACTTCTGCCAGGCAGGCAGTGGCGTCACCCAAGATTGATGGATGGAGAATCCATGGAAGGGACTGAGAACCAAGAAGAATGCTGAGATGCAATTCCCCATTTTGACCAGGATAACAGAGTAACAGTATCAACTTTCATCATCTTTTGAATAATTTGATTCACTTTTTGTCTTCAATCATTACTACCGTGTGTTGTTGTTATTATTAATTAAGTTTGCTCTTTGCTTAGTTATAATTCAACCCTACAGCTATTTTAAAATTTTCTTTGCTATCTTTAAATGTAAGCCCGTTACAACAGAATAGAACATAAACTGTATGTAATCTGTGTCTCTATGAGGGCAGACAGGCAAGGCAAATTGCATAGTATTGATATACTGATGCCCTGTACAGTCTTATTGTCTAATAGTAGTTAATAAGTGTTACTTATCATTAACCATCAATTTATCATCATACATGCATTTCCTTTTTCACCCTTAACAGATTTATGGATATGGTAGTCTACAAAGAGTGTGTTTTCTTTTGCTGTTTGTCGATGCGTACTGTTTTTTATTGTCAAACCTTTCCCCAAACCCCAATTATTGATATGTTAGTTAAAATGGGCAAAGAGAAAGACTCTAAAGATGATGCTGCGGCTGTGGAAAAGGGGCAGGAAAAGGTAACAGTAGAGTCCATAACAGGAGCGAGTGCGGAGGGGAGGGGGGGAGCAGTCATACCCCCCCAATCTGCCAGAATTAAGTATGGAACCTAGCATTACCGCAGTAGAGACGAGTGGCCCTGTCTCAAGAAAGAAAGCATTAGAGGTCCAGGAAGAGGATGGTGAACATACGGAGGCTGGAACTCTGAGGTCAAATGAGGCAATGGTAATGAAATCTGTAGTTAATCAAGAGGGCTTTGTGTATAATATCGATAACCTGGCGAATCATCCTGGCCACGAAAAGCTAACTGATAAGGACAAGGATAAGGAAAAGCCCCCTAGTGAAGTTTCTTTTCTGTCTCGGAGGGTGGTGAGTGGTCAGAGGAGGATAGCTCGGTACAGGAAGGAAGCTTTTCGGATTCAGAAAGTGAGCCCGAACATGATCCTGACCCTCATATATCCACAGCTAGACCACCTGCGGGGATTAAAATCCAGGAGCTTAGTTGGGACCACTCTTCAGATTCTCCTTTACTCAGGAGCCCACACGGGGAAGCCGCACAGATGTCCCTTTTAGAGGTGATACACAAGGAGATCCTTGCTCATAGAGAAGAAACCCGCCAGGACAGCCGCAAGGCGCAGGCAGCTGTTAGGAAAATGCAAGGCGCTGTAAGGAAATTGTCTAAAGTGTGTGTCAACCTAGGCGATCGAATCTCAAACCTAGAAGAAAGAGTGGTCACAACAGAGGTGGAGTCAACAGCAGCCACTACCAAGGTGGATACCCAAAGTGCCCAGCTAACGGATATACAATGGAAGCTGGAGGATTTGGAGAATCGGCAAAGACGGAATAACCTTCGAGTTCTAGGAGTACAGGAGGGGGCACGGGTCTGATGTGAGAGCTTTTGTTATCAGGCTTTTTGAGCAAGCTTTTGTCGATCTACCAGGTTGGAACTGGGCAGAGGAAATACAGCGAGTACATCGCACTCCGTTTAAACCAAAAAAACATGCAAAAGAAGCGGACAAGCCTAGAGCTATATTGATATTCTTGGGCAATTTTTTATTGAGACAAGCAATATCGGAAAAAGCGAGCCCAGTTGCAAGAAAAACAGTTGGGGAGATATTGTTTTTTTGTCGGACCAGACTTCTGCCATATAACAGTTGAGAGACGTTGGAGATTGAGACAGTTGATTGTACTTTTTCAAGCTAAAATTATGCAGGCTTATCTGATCAATCCGGCGCAATTAAAAATAATTAATTCTGGCAGAACCTTGTATTTCACGTCGGAGGTGAAAGCTAAAGAGTATCTGGACTCTCAAGGGTCATGAGAATGATGAGTTAATGTGGTCGGATATATCGATAAGTCTCGTTAAGTCGGTCAACAGGTTAATCTATTATTTCCCTTGTATGGTACTATTGTTATTTGAAGTGTGCTGTGTGGTTATATAAGGTATTCGTCTATTAAGCTACAAAGCATTGGTAGTATATTGTCCAGGGTATGGATCTTTTGAATGACTATGAGAAAATTTAATCTCCACCACTTCAATCGACTCTCCATCACATGCACAGACCGGGTCTGAGCGCCTCCTTTGAGTGGGTGTGTGGGTGGTGGGTGGTGTTGGGGGTGGGCGGGGATCTGGGTGGGAAATTGCAGGGAAGGGAGGGGGAGGGCAGGGAGGGAGCAAAAATAAAAAAATTAGATGTTTTGGTATGTAAAGGTTTTTTGCTTCAGTCAGAGAGTAATATTAATCTCAGTCAGTAATCTGTGTCTCTATGAGGGCAGACAGGCAAGGCAAATTGCATAGTATTGATGTACTGATGCCCTGTACAGTCTTATTGTCTAATAGTAGTTAGTAAGTTTTACTTATCATTAACCATCAATTTATCATCATACATGCATTTCCTTTTTCACCCTTAACAGATTTATGGATATGGTAGTCTACAAAGAGTGTGTTTTCTTTTGCTGTTTGTCCATGCATACTGTTTTTCATTGTCAAACCTTTCCCCAAACCCCCCTTCCCAACCATTCATCAAACTCTAACCCTCTTCCCCCGGGCTGTGTGATTTATTGAGGTGTGACTAAATAATGTACACCAATAATTGATCACACACTTGCTGGGGCAAATATGGCAAAAGCAACACTAATTCAATATCAAGGCAGAGGGAGGATCTTCTTCTGCTTGCCCACTCATGATCAGTACATTTGTGAGGAAACTTTTTTAACAAAGGAACATAATCCATCATCATTAATTGCCGCATCAATTGTTATCCTATTACACACAGCACTAAAGGTTGCACTTGTGTTGAATGTAGGCCTAGTTGAGTGACTCAACACAACTACAGTTTGTAACTTGTTGTACTAGGTTATCCCCTCCACTATTATGTTTTATTTACTTCACTCTACTACTCCTCCCATAGTCTCTCTCAGGCGACTGACTGTCTCATTTTCTTTTTTTGTAAATGCTACTGCCAGTGTCTACTACTAACACTACAACCATGGCATCTCCATTCTCTTCGGAAACCCAACCTACATCATCCTGCAGCCATTGCTGTGCCTAAGTTAAAAAACAATCACAGGTAAGAAAAGATGTTTGGGGTAGGTAATGGGCTAGGATGAGAGACTGACAGTACTAGTAGGATAAATCACTCAGTGACGGGTACCAGATCTAACTGTATGTGTCAGAAAATTATTTAAATCAAACATTGGCTGAGGCCCTGCAGCAGCAAGGAACCAGTGTGATGTAAAACAGTAACCCCACCCACAAAACATTAAACACATTGTATGTAAAGTATAAATATATATAATTTAATCCCCTAACAAATATAAACTATGTAAAAAATCCTACAACACCTGACCCACCGCTCTTCCTAACCCCAACCAATGTCCAAAACGAAAAAGTCCCAAAAATCAAAAGTCCAATTGTCCATAAAAAGTAAACACCAAAGCCCTATTCCCCCCAACTCAAAGAACCTATAAAATTAAAAAATGGGCAATTAAACAGGGTCTTTCTTTAGCGGCGGGCTCTTCCGATGTCGATCTCCAGGACCTTGACCCTTTTCTTGAGCTCCTGTATCTCTTCCTCCAGTTGTGCACTCTGGAGGAGCATGCGGTGCGCATATGCCGTGCAGTTGCATCCACAGGGGGGAGGGCAGCAGTAGTGCTGGATGTTATTGCTGTGTGGTGGTGGGCAGCTGCCTAACCGTGGCACCGTACCACTGGAGTGGCCTGGCTGGGGCCAAGGGCATTGGAGGAGGCTGCAGCTGCTGCTGCCTCCTCCTCCTCCTCCTCCGCCAGAACCACCAGCAACCGGTACTCTGTTCTGATGGCCTCCAGCTTCTGGCGATGGGCCATAACTGCCAAATCCTTCCTGGTTAGTTTTGGAGGAGCTATATCAAGAAAGAAAAAAATACTATTACCAATAATCTTAGCAAAACAGTGACACAAAATGAATTCAACACACAGTAGCACTAGCAAGCACAGTACATAGCATTTGTGGTATGTATCTGTCCTCCCACTTCCTCAGCCTCTAACATTTGTCAGAGTTTCAGGTATTATACTAGAACTATTGACTACAGTACATCAGTCTTCTTTTTCTCTCTAGTTTAGTGAAATTACATACCATTGTTGTAGCCGGCATGCCAGTTCAGTCAGCTTGCGCCCAAGTCAAACATACTCGAGTCATGACTCATGGCGCAGATTCACGTTAGTTTTTTTTTTTACTACTGTCTGCAGGTGGGGAAGCTCGTATTTTTCTATTACGGGTGGCACTGGCAATACTCTCTCTGTTACATCAAGGGCAATTTTATGATTTCACTTTCACCCTGCCCTGACTACTACAAAAAGGCAGATTATATATCTGATCCAATGAGCATTGCTTATATATGGGACCACATGAGTTACTTTGTTTTGATTGATTGTGTAACCAACAGATAGGCCACCCCTCATGGCAGGCTGGCTGACACACTTGAAAATAAATTAAAATAGGTAGGGAGTGGTCCTCAGAGTCGGAGGAAGGCGCTTGATAACTACGTACATACACAATATATATGTTATGGGCTTGCAAACTACTGTGAGTCAAGGGAGTATTCTGAAAATACAACTTATATTCCCCTTGACTTTGCTACTGTGGCACGGTTTCTTTTACATTCTCTTCAAACTCAGACTCTGGTCTGCAACAAGTGACAGGCTCCACCTAAGCTATCTATGATGATGATGAATACCTCCAGGCATCCATCCATTCATAGTAAACATCCATCATTCTTCAAACCTTAGTTTCTTCCACCAACAACCACCCATGCGTCCTTCCTTGCTTACCTTGGCTTTGAGTTTGACCCAAACACCGCTGACGATTCTTGCTATCCTATCCACCCATACGGTATCACCCACCCAGGCAGGCATCTTTTCTTTCACCTTCCACCCATACTTCAACAACCCATGCATCTGATTCCTATCAGCCACCTATGCATGCTTCCAACGAATCCTTCTCTGCCAGTCACATTACATCTCGCCTGTCCTTCCACCTTCCACCCTTCTTTCCCTTTTTGTTTAACACATCCATCGAGGTCATCTGATCTGACTTTTAGTCTTCTTGATACAACTTTCACAGCTGAGTTGGAGTCAGATAGAAGAATCCATTGGTTACTAAACTCATGCTGTTAATGCTATTGCTAATGCCATTGCTAAGGAAAGGGTGTCTTCTTCAACCGTTGTCTAATTTTCACTACAACAACTTCATACTTACTGAGTCTCAAGAGTACAGTGAGCGTACAGTATACCCTTCCCGCTGGTGTAATGTCAATAAGTAAGGAATATTACTTACCACCGCCCGTCGCTGCTGCTTGCTCACCCCCTGTAGTAGCTCCAGCAGGTGCCGCTGCTGTATCTCCTGCTCCCTCCAGAATGGCAACATCGTCGCTGGCCTCGGCACTGGTGGTCAGTAGTACTCCTAGAAAAAAATTACACATTTTTAGATGCCATATATACAATTTCCTCTATTTATTCTTTTTTACTAGCAAGATTGGAAAAAGAAGTTAATACATACAATCATATACATCATACATCACTAGTCCAAATTGTGTACTAGAGTAGAGTAGACACTATTATTGTTATGGTCCCTAGGGCCATTATAGTCTACTCTACTCTTTGCAAAGTTAGCCTGAGCCATGCAATGCAACCATTTTAGCTTCATGTCTTTTGCGCATGTGACATAACCTCGCAGCTTGTTGTATAAGAGTGATGCCTTTAAGCCCACATGAGCTCATACAGGCCACTTTGTTATGAAGTTCTGGTTAGTCTGTATTGCTTAGCCATAACATGCAACACTTTTTCGCATGACTGAGAAATGCTTGCATTATACTATCTAATACGCACCATTTTCTCATAACAAGCAGAAGATTCCCTTCTACGAACCAGAGCTTTGCAGAGCTTATGATGTAACTAGTACTTCTACGTTCTAAGGTGAGGGGTCCCCCAGATTTCGCACAGAGATCGTTTGTCTTTGATGGACTTGTAACAATTTTTATTATTTTAATCTTATGCATTTTGCTATTGGAGCTGGCTTATATAGTATACTTACTGAATTGAATTGTAAAACAGCGTACAAGGTTGTTAGTTGAAAAAAAACCTTTGAACTTACACATAGACTCTGTGGTATTTGGTGTGGTGGACTTACTCGAGTGAGTGAGTGAAAGGGTGTTATTATGTTCTGGGTATTCTAATCATTGGGTATCTTCGGGGGTTCGGGAACCTAATGAGAGAGTAGAGCTAGGGGATTGTGGGTTCTGACTGAGGTGTGAGGAAGGTCTAACCTCCCATCACCAACATTCTATTTTCTAGTGCATAGTATGTATGTGGCTGTGCAGAATCCCCACAACAGTAATAGTATATCCTATCAAAAATAGTGAAATATCTAGTTGGGCATTTTGTTGGTGGGAATTGTCAAAAAGCCTCAAGAAAGATCAAGAATACCAGAAGAGGACAACCCAAAAGACTTGACTGTGTGGCTAGAGCTATTGGTAAATCTGAGTTTTATTTAAAACCTTTTAAATAAAGAATAGCCAACTAGGCAAGGCTTGCTACAGACAGAAAAATAATAGTAGTACAGAGAGTCATAGCAGAGGCAGGGATAACAAGAATTTAGAAAGTCTAGATCGAAGAAGACTTGGAAAAAATAGAATTAGGAAACAGAAATAATAGTTTAGAAAAAATAAGGTGCAGTAAAAGTTAGGGAAATATAATTAATAATATTAACCACTGGAGGACTTACTGGGGCCAGCAGCAGAGTCCTCGATAGAGGAGGTCCTGGCCCTGGGAGGCACCTTGATCTCTTTCTTGTCCCGCCACCTGTGGCTGTGACCCCGTTTTATTGCCCCTGGGTGCTGGTCATGTAAGATATGATAAAGAAAGAGACAAAAATTAATGATTGGTGTACTGTGAAATAAATAAAATATTTTAAAAAATGCTCAAAAAACATTTTAGGAAACAACAATTGCTATAAAATTGACCTATCTCATCAGATCGACAAGTAGTATAATTGTGGAATTCACGGACCGTCTACTTAATATTTATGAATACTAATCCAGTGTTCTATTGTGATTCCAGAAAACGAACTAGGCCTATGTACCACCAGACCTAGCCCACATAATTGAGACGGGCCATTCGTTCAATAAGTCTGCATTTACATTTTAGCCCTCAAAAATGCATAGGTGGAGGGCACATGCATAAATTTGTGCATACACCAAATTGTTGGTTGGATTTATCTGATGTGCTGCTAGTGACCCTCTGAGCCTTAACACTCACTAAACAAACTACAAAAGGTTCTACTGAGGACTGGGGTAAGCAGCACTCAGTGACAGAGAGGATGCGTCATGTAGACCTCTAAAAAATTACCAAGTAAACCTATCAATCTATCCACCACTATCTCTTCTTAGTGACAGGAGGACAAAGGAAGGACTGGAGTCTCTCTAGCAATAGCATTTCCTAACAAGTTCTCTAAGGAAACTCTTACATAATCAGCCCAAGCAAGCGCAAAGTGGCAAACAAGTAAGAGTAGCGCCGACGAGCACCTGTGTCCTACAATCACAGAAGATTTTGAAACGTAATTTACCTGCAAAGTAAGCAGCTGTATTCTTGCTATGGGAGCACTGCTGGCACAGTCTAATGTTGATTGCATTTGTTTTCCAGGACATCCATGGTGGAAAAGTGGAGTTATGACCTAGCTGCACAGCGCGTTTGGACAGAAGGCCGAAAAATATTGTAAGTATGAGATTTTCCATTTTTGCTTTTTGCCTGTTTGGGGGTGTTGTGCTTTTTTGCGGGTGGGTTGGCGGGTCTTGGGGCATTGCTGGGAAGGTCTAATACCGGATAAAAGTGGTTTGGACAAAATCAGACTTGAAAACGTTTTTGCCTTTTTGCTCACTATCATGTTTTCGGGGGCCTGTTTGGGGGGCTTCCTGGTGTTTGTGGGTGGGTTTCGGGGTCTGGGAGCACTGCTGGGTATGGATACCTTTGATTGCAAGAGGTTTGAAGAAAATCCATGGTGGCAAAGGGGAGTTATGGCCTAGCTGCAGAGCGCGCGCGGAGTGATTTTGGAAATTGGCCTGAAAATGACTAAGTCCCCATTTTTGTACTTTTGCTTTTTGGCTGTTTGGGGGTCTTCTACTACTTTCCGCCTGGGTTGACGGCTCTGGGGCCATTGCTGGGAAGGTCTAATACCGGATAAAAGTGGTTTGGAGAAAATCGGAGCAGAAAAAGATTTTGCGGTTATGATCACTTGGCTGACTTTGGGGTGCTGTTTGGCAGGCTTTTAGGTTTTGTGGGTGGGTTTTGGGGTCTGGGAGCACTGCTGGCACAGTTTAATGTTGATTGCATTTGTTTTCCAGGACATCCATGGTGGAAAAGTCGAGTTATGACCTAGCTGCACAGAGCGTTGGGACAGAAGGCCAAAAAATATTGTAAGTATGAGATTTTCCTTTTTTGCTTTTTGCCTGTTTGGGGGTGTTGTGTTTTTTTGCGGTGGGTTGGCGGGTCTTGGGGAATTGCTGGGAAGGTCTAATACCAGATAAAAGTGGTTTGGAGAAAATCCATGCTGAAAAGCCTTTTGGCACTTTTTGTAACTTAGGGTTCATTAGGGTTAGCACTAGCAGCAGTATTCCATGTGTTTGGGGGTGTTCTAGATTTTTGCAACTGGGTTCTGGGGTCTTAGAGCACTCGTGGGAATGTGTATTTTTGGTTGCAAGTGATTTGAAGAAAATCCATGGTGGGAAAGGGGGGATTTGGCCTAGTTACAGAAAGCGTTTGCCACTATTCATAAATTAGGGCTTGTTAGGGTCAGCAGTATTGTATTGCATGTGTTTGGGCGGGGGGGTGTTTGTGGGGGGGTTTGCCAGTCTTGGAGCGATGCTGGGTATGGATACTTTTGCTTGCTTGCAAGTGGTTTGAATACAATCCACGGTGGGTAATGGGGGATTTGGGCCTACTTTACTTTCAAAGTACGTTTTGTCACCATTTTTCTACTAGGCCTCGTTTTTTGAGATCTGATTGTGGGTCTTCTACATTTTTGCGACTGGGTTTAGTAAGGGTCTGGGAGCACTGCTGGGAAGGTCTAATTTTGTTCTAAAACACAGTTTACAGTACACCTAGCTTGAGGGGAAAGATTCGCTAAATTAATTCGCCCATACTTATTTATCCTTCAAAAGGAGACTCAGACAGTGTACGCACTTTCAAAAATATTGTACTGTCTATTAGGAAACTCAAAGTGTGATTTTTTGCACTACACAGCGTACATACCTTATATTTATTTGTCAGTGATGTTCTAATATCACTTCCTGTTTTTCCATCAATAATTACAGGCCGGGTTTCAGTCTGGGCAATGGGAAAAAAAGGATGAAGTCAGGCTTCACATAAGCGAGCCACAATTCAGCATCCGCCAGGCAGGCAGTGGACAGGGTGTCTTCTGGTCACCAACATTGATGGACGGAGCGTCAGCTGGAATGGAGGAGTCCCGCTAATAAGAGGAATGGTTTGATGCATGCAACTTACCAAATTCAACAGGACAACTACAACAACATACAGATACAGTATCCGTTCTTTTCTAATTATCTTTTAAGTAATGTTATTGCTGTGAACCTCTATGAGTGTGACTCTGCATTTCTTTCATCTCTGCTTCTAAATTCATCCCTACAGCCATTCTATAGGTTTTACTTGTGCTATTTTTTAAACCAAATTTAATGTAAGAAGTATTTCTCTGAGTGCAGAGATAGGCAAGTGAAAACGCATAATTAGTACTGCAGCCCTATACTGTCTCATTCTTTCATTCACGGTTGTCGAAAGTACTACTTACTTTTCAGTAACCATGCATGCAGTAGTCACTTAAAAGATTTATGGTTAGCTTTGTACCCAAAGATTTATTTATCTTCAATTATTGTTTGTCCATGCTGTGCTCTTTTTTTCTTCTCTCAACAAAACTTTCCCAAAATTCCCCATTCCCATCCATTTTCCAAACCCTAACCCTCTTCCCCCGGGCTGTGTGGTTTTGATTGATGTGTGACTAAATGTCTGCAATAATTCCACACACTTGCTGGGGAGGATAAGGTCATAGCAACAGGCTGGTGAAGGAATCCAAGGATATATTCTGTTCTTACTCAGCTTGACACTCAGTCACTATTGCCAAATGAAAGCAGATTTTCATGTGCGCCATCAACTTGATTGGTCATCAAGAACATCCTCCTCCTAGACTTGGAAAATTATTACGCTGCTGTGTCCTTCACCTTCGGTCCTATTTCTTGTAGTAGTAGACAATGTCAAAGAAATTCAACGCAAGTACTAGTTATACTTTCAATACTTTACCATTTGTTCAGCTACATTGTGGCACTGTTCTAGTGTACTACCACCTGCTATATTCTCTATTGTACCGTTCTAACGCTACGGTAAGGACAAACAAGGTTTCATTTTCTTTTTTTTCAGATGCTGCAACTGCCACTGTGTAACACCACTAGTACCACCGCAATGATGACATTTCATCCGCCCAGGATTGCCAACCTTAATCGCCTTTTGCGGTGCAGCCAGCCCTGTGCCTAGCCCTATTTCCAAACACAAATTACAGGTAAGATAAGCGTTTGGGGGGAGGAAGTATAATGGAGTATTAGGAGAGACGAGAGACTGACGCTAGTACTAGTAAAGTCCTAGGACTATTGAATTCACTTACTCTGTGAGAGGCACTTAGTTTTGAAAACATTTGGGCAACTAATTACACAACTTGAATCAAGATGCCACTTAAGATTCAGGAAAACAAACTTACTGTTAAACCCCCACCCACCAGCCTCAAAAGCAGTAAAAAAACCATGTATGCTAGGATAAAGTTTAAAGTATATTTATATCCCTAACAAAAATAATCTCCTGCAAGACCCAACCCACCCCCACTCCCTAACCCCAATGAATGTCCGTGAAAAGTCCAAAAAACCCAACTCCCAATTCCCACCCCCCCAGAAGTCTTTAAAAAAGGGGCAAGGGACAGTCTCCTCCTACTGCTGGCTGCTGCTGTTGACTTTCCGGGCCAGGTCGGCATGCTCCTTGCGGAGGGTCTCGAGCAGGGTTTAGGTATTGAGAAGCTCCTGCTCGAGGTAGGACACCCTCAGGGAAAGGCGGTGCATCCGTTTTTTGCATCTGCTGTGGGGGGCAGCTGATTTCTTTGCTGCTCGGCGGTGGCGGGCGGATGCGGTACCCCGGCACCGTACCGCTGGAGACCTGCTGCGCTGACTGGGTGACCCAGGGAGCGTGGAGGAGGATGCAGCTGTGCCGCTAGATGTTGTGGTAGACTGCGTGTCCCCCTCCTCCTGGGCCACCAGCCACCGAAATTCAGCGACAGTGGCCTCCAGCCTCCGTTGGCAGGCCTGTCTAACCAGCTCCTTCCGGGTTGGTTTGGAAGGAGCATAGATATGAAGAAAGAAAGACATAGTCTGTAACCAATGCTCTTTAAGATTAACACAAAATGATTCAGCAGAAAGTTGTGTCACAGTAGAACTAGCAACTTGCAAGCGCAGTACATAACTATTGTGGCCAGTATCTATCTAACCTCCCACTTCTTCATCCTTGTTCTAACATTAGTGGGAGTTTAGGGAATCAATTCTACGAGCACTATGGACTCATTCCATTAGAGTCGACTCTGACACCAGTCTTATTCTTCTTCTTCTCTCTTGTTTAGCAAAATTGGTATGTTAACTTCTGCAAGACGGCATAATGCCAGCGCAGTCAACTTGCACCCGAGAAAAACAGACGCCCGCCATGATGAGTGAGACAGACTTGCGTTACTGTACCAGCCCAGTACATGCAGGTGGTGATGCTCTTACTTTTCTATTACGGGTGGCACTGAGAATACTCTGTTACAAGGGCTACTGCTTAATTAATTAATTTAACTTTCACCCTACAGTGCCAATGAATACTTGAAAAGGAAAATAAATAAGATAAATAATCTGATTATCTATCACTGCACATGGTATGTGTTTGCTTACATATGGGATGACTTTAGGTGCTTTGCTTTTTATTGAGTGAACAGTGATACATCCACACATGAATGACCGAGTTCTACTAAACTTATTAACAGAGGTAGTGAGTGGCCATCGTAATAGCCGGATATATGCTGTGCTTGCAATACAAACTACTGCTACTATTCATGGTAGTATTCGGACAAAATTAAAATTTCTTTTCCTTGCATTTCCTACACTGGGACGGACGTGCGGGTGCGGTGTTACATGTTCTTCAAAGTAACACTTAGTTCATCCAGTGACCGTCTACTCTCTCTAGATACACATATGCTATCTAAGAGTCAGATAGTACCATGATCCAGGCATCCATCCATTCAAATTATATGTCAATCATTCTTCTTCATGTCTCTCATCAACCTTACGTTTTCTCACGGGGAGCACACTATGCAGTATGCAATCTCAATAAGTAAGGAATATAAAAGCTTACCACTGCCCGCCACTACCGTGGCAACCCGCACAGCAGTTTCGACCGGTACTTGCACCGCCTCCTCCCCTGAAGTCTCCTCCTCCACCTCCGCACTGTGCACAGCAACAGATGTTCCACCTACAAAGTACGTTTAAGAATGTTAGATGTCATAGACATACACCACTTACTAGTATTTTGTCTAGGAATGAAGAAATGTTAATACAGAAACCAATCTAATAATTTGTGACTGTCTACTCTAAAGTAGAAATGTCCCTTTTTCCAGGGAAGTGTGTTGTCTTGCTGCACTTTTTGGCACAACTGATGAATGCTTGCTTTTTAACACACACCATTTTTCTCATAACAGACAGAAGCTTCACTTCTAAGAACAAATCATCATAACTAGGACGAAGGGACCAATGATTCAGCACCAAAAAGAAAAATTAAAGTTCAAACCAGGTGAGGGCTCGGCTCGCCCACAAAAAATGTGTGACAGAAATCACTATAAGCACTTTTCCATTTTTAATCAACTGTTTATGTTTTCTGACAAGCTTGATTTTAATAAATATTTTTACTTTTAATAAAGCTTTTAAACTTAAATAGACTCTGTGGTTTTTGCTCATGAGTAAATGAGCAAAAGGTTTTGCAATTTGCAAGCATGAGTCCGGGCCTCTGACACTTCTTGACTCTGACTCTGTACTCTTGTCCTGCATTGGATAATCATCATTGGGGATCAATTATCGATGAATTTGAGAGCTAAATGACTCTGCCACACTATCTAGTCAGTAAGGAGATTGGGGGTCTGATATCACTGAGGTATGTGGAAAGTCTACCTGCGCCTATTATAATTGATAAACAATGCACTATTTAGTGTCCATAGTTCTGTTTGTGCAGATTTGTCCCTGCAACAGTAGTAGTATGGATTGTCCTCCTATCCAAACCAAAAGTAAAGTAGTATCTTATTCTTTCTTGGTGGTCATTCACCTTTTTATTTTTGGTAATTATCAAAGCATAAACATTTAAAAGACTTGAAAATACATTATGGACAATCCCAGAGGACTGCACTCAGTGCACAGAGCTATTGCTGACTAGAATGGGAGTTTCGTTTTACACCTTTTGCCAAATGTGCAATCTTAGTTAGCTACAAAGACAGACTAATAAGAATAATCTAGTAATACCACAGGGAGTCATAGTCAAGGCAGGATAAGAATCTAGATACAGTCTACAAGAAGATCAAAGACGATTTAGAAAAAATTGAATGAAGAACGCTAGGAAAAAATAGGTACTCTATATTAAAATTAAAACTTACCGGGGCCAGCAAAGGAGCCCTCGCCTGACCGATCCTGGCCTTGTTCAGCAGCAGCAGCAGCCTCCTCCAATGCCTTCTTGCCCCTGGGGGGAGCTGATGTACAACATGAAAGAAAGAAAGACCAGAAAAAATGGATGATATTTGTCAACCAACTCAAACATTTCAAAAGAACAATAACAAAATATTTTGGCGAAATAGCAAATAGACAACTATTCCACGGGATATATTGACCTATCTCATGTGGTCTACTACGATATTAGTATTGCTTGATTTGCGGACCGTCGACTTGGAAAGTTATGTAACTCACTAAACAAAATACTAAAAAGGTTCACCTAGGACTGGCAGGCAGCAGTCCTGTAGTGTAGTTCCTAGTTTCCCACTAGGCCCTGCGCATTGGAATAACATAAACAGTAGTATCGACGTGGAACTGCGGATATTCCAGGCCTCCACTGACTATGCTAAACTTAATTGGGTGTGTTACCAACTAGCTCAGAGGTCACTGGAAACTTTCTTCTCTGCATAGGAAGTGATCAGCTTCCCTGGCAGAGACAAGAAGGGATTCAGCTTTCCAACAACCGTGCAACATGACAACTTTGCTCCTCAGATTAAGAGTCAATCTCTAGGGTCGTGTGAAACAATAGACATGTATTTCACTCAGTCAGGTTAGTGCAGTTTACTTTCACGAGATGTAGAGAATAGAGAGACGGGCGTTTGTCAATAAAGGGTTAACATTTATTGAACAGTCTTTCTTCTCGTACAAGAGAAATGTATTGCCACAATTGCAAGACTTGTTATTATAAAAAGTACGTACAGTAAGATAAGGATTGCGAAATAATACTGTAAAAGCATTGATATGGTTTCTTAGCCATACAATGGTTTAAAAGTAATAAAACATATATACAGTCATATATACATTAGGCTAAAATACTCAACTGGTGCTTCTAACTAAGCCTACCCCGGTGTGCCTGACCTAAGCCTAACACGTGGAAGGGGAGTAAGTAAGTAGCTTTAAGTTAAGTTGGTTTTGCCAAGGTTTGCTTCAAGAATTCTCACTAAGGGTTTAGTCAACACCATACCTCAGAATAGAATGATGGAAGTCTGGTATTTCCTTCAGGGGGCACTCAATATCCCAGTCACCCGCGAGGGCAGACCAGAAACGCTGGAGCTCTGTTCAGCGCGTCGAGAGGAGGAGGGGGGACAGCGTCCGCGGGCAGCTGGCTTCTGCTGGATGTCTTCACAGAGGGACGGCTGTTCAGCTCCTAAGCTCACCGCACCATCGTTCGCGCTTTAGCAGCGATAATGGTATCAGTAGCTTCACCAACAGCAGCGGGGCAGCAGCATCAGCTGGCAACAGGGTAGCAGGCTGCAGCACAGGCTACGGGCCACAGGCTCAGCAACACAGCATTTGCTTAAGGCAACGTTGGTAATATTTATACCTGACAGGTGCCGGGTTTGACGCAAGTTTGCTGGACATAAGACGTCAATTAAAGATGTCACTAGGAAGTGATAGCTATCAGTTGCTCATTAGAGTTCCATTACTAATCAAAACACAGCAAGCGGGGATTTCCAGGTTTGCTGAGTTTTTATCTTGTTGAAGAACTCGGAGTGTTAATCTAGGAATATCAGATAGTGACTTCTGCTCTGTCATTGCACTAATTGATTGCAAAGGAAGTGGCAGAGAACTATTCTGGAATGTGGCTCTGTTCGTGTGAGGCCAGAGATGACTTTCTGAATATCGCACTTGAACGGTTATGCCAATATAGGGAATAAATGGATTTATAGCCGAATAGGGGCATAAGGTCGCAGTATCGATCAGGAACCTAGATAAACACGCAACACCCACTCCACGTTTTCATGTCCATCAAATTACTAAAACTAGAGCAATTAGATGCATGTGTAACATTGCCCACCCCAAAATACATAAATGCATTCGAAATAGGCGTATATTGTAATACGTGAAATATAGGTACTGTACGTTTTTGAAGCATAGAATCATTCAAAAATTATTGCATATGAAATCAATGAACGATTATGCAAAAAGAATTACACATGAAGTATTTCTGACAGAAGAAGGGCGAGATAAATCATCACATATAAATGCATTGCAATAACATGTGCTAGAGGCTGATGTAAGTTTGTTATGTCTCTAGATGTGTGTATGAATAGAAGTTTGAAGCTTCTGTTCTCTAAGAATAGTTTTTACGTTAAGCAAAGAATTGTTCGTGCCAAAAAAAGGTCAATATTAAAAATTGTCCAATTCAAAAGAATTAATGCTTGACCGGGGAAATAGAGTTTCAACACTTTTTGCAGTTTTTGTTGATCAAAACTGAAGGCCGAATTCAGAGTTCATGGGAACGCTGTGTGTCGGAAAGCTTCTCAAAAGTTATTGTTTCTCTTCGGGTGAGAACATCGTATCAGACAGGCTCTCAAAGAATTGGTCTACAAAATCAGGTGACAGTTCAACCAAATTCGATAGCGCTGTAACTTGGCAGGTGTGAGAATGATTGCTGTCATCATAGGCAGGATCAGCAATGCTCACAGAAGGTCGCACCTGGGTGATGTTGCTTTTGTCACTCGCTCCACTGTTACCACCTAGTCGTAGTACAGGAGTCTCAACGAATGCCGTCATCAGGATTGGTAGCCGCTGGGGACAACACAATGCGTGAGCCGTTATTTGACTGAGCAAAGTATCGACGTCCATTGGTACTGCTGATGGAAGTGAAAGACAGATGTCCAACACGCACTCATCACCGCATAGCATACATCGAAGTACCGGTAAGATACAGTTCTGCCATATAGGTCTGAATGAAAGGAACCAGGTCATGTTTAGATCTCTCAGCCTGGCCAATCCAAGGACGTTAGTTATCCTGTCCCGGTAGCGCATTGCTAGGATTGTCTCTTCCATTCCTATGGGAGCTATGTCTGAGTTTCGGCTTGCCATAACGAAGCAGGAGGGTCAAAAATAAAATCCCTGCTACAAGTCCCAAAAATAATGGTATGCCGCTAAAAACAGAGTGTACAAAATTAGGAACGATTCCCAAAATTGCCTGAAAAGGTGTTAGCAGTCCCGTAAAGACTGTCTTAAATATGCCTGGGATGCTTGTGACACTAGACATGTTAAGGAGTTGGCTGAGCATTTCTACGAAATGCACGGGGCAATTTGTTGATAAAAGTTCATGAACTTCAGTAGCTGTCCTTGCAACTAGAAGATCATACGTCTCTTTTGATGACGTTATAGGCACTGTTGTCTGTAAAAGTACAGATTTCATTTTGCTTAAAGTATCAATTCGTATAGAATAGAGATTCAGACGAGGCCAGATGGGAGTCACTGTGTCTGCAGGCCCACTCGGAAACAATGCTTGCATACAGCATTTGACCATGGATGTTACGCTTACTAGATAACTTTTCCCTGGCACAAGGCCACAACATCTGTGATCCGTTCTAAGAATGTAACTCCCGTTTGCAAGTTGCATAAAGAAGGGCTCTATCTGAGTTGCAGGTGTGACTAGCTGGTGGCATGAAAGGTTGTTAGAATTTCCATCACATGCTCCGTGTAAATTAATACCCTGACACAAAAGTATACCGCTTAGTGAATGTTTACAATTTTCACCACTAAGAAATACATTTTTGTCGCTGTCACTACAGCAAGAATGTGTGTATGGTAATTTCCATTCTGATTTTACATATCCTTTACCCAATTGTTCATACTGGCCAGCAGGTATGTACTCAAGGCACTTTTTAAATCGGAAAGTTGTTATCGGAATTGTGATAATTCCGTGTATTATCCATTCAATGACAGGACTCTCTGACATTGTCAATGGTAATCTCTCAAGTTTTTCGATGCTCAGGATTGTATAGTCTGCTCCTTTCTGTGCCAAACTGATCTGTTTATCACTAAGGTTAAAAATGGAAAATAATGACGTTGTGTTGATTAAACGCCAAGGCACATAGCCTGAACGAAGATTTTGCAGCGTCCAGCCTAATTCTATAATAGAACGTAATTGAGATTGGCCATGTTGTAACATTAGCAAGTCTCTATCTATCACATCAAAGGCAGAGGATACAATATTGTCCAACGAATATATTCTGGAAGACAGAGTCATTAACCCATTGTCTACTACAGAAAGTGATTTCTCCAAATTAATACGATCAATTTCTCGTATTTTTTCAGCTGTTTCAATTTGTTTGACTTTCCAAGCCTCGTTGTATGCAGCATAGATACTGGTCGCTATGAAACGCTTTTTACGCTGTTTGCGTGGTCCAAGAATGAAATCGCGCAAATCAGCACCATCTTTTAGTAAAGACAAGTGTTGCTTAATTTCAGCCAGTGTGGATGATGTTAGCCATTCAAGGCAGAGTTTCCCTACACTGTATGTTGTTATTATCCCTGGATGTTGTCTCTGGTAGTATCTCGGGTCTAGTCTGGTCATTTTTAACCCCTGTGTTTTGTTCAGGAATCTATCTTGACAGTTGTTTGTGTCAGTAGGCCAGATTAACCACTTTTTCCAATCAGGATGTGTTCTGTTAAAATGTAAAATATGTGAAACATCTAACTCAATATCTGTAGTTGTATTTTCAGGTATTGGCTTTGGAATAGATGGTTTGTTAAGGTCTTTGATCTTAGCTAGGCCAAGACAGGATGTTTGGTGTATTGTGTCATTTAAAAACAACATTTGTTCTGGTATCATGCAGGTTCTAAATAGTGCTTCAATGCCCTGTACCTGCCAATCTTTTGTACCCCAAATTGTTTTCCTTTCAATATTATTTTTCCAATAATCAAAACCAAATGTCATCATTTTGTCATAAAATGCTTCTGAATATATCAATTTAGAATTTGTCAGCATTGTTTTCATTCCTGTTTTATCTAACAGTTTGTAATAAAACGTTTCCGCATTACTGGTGTTTAACCCTGAGAAGTATTTGAATTTCTCAAAAAATGCTTTAGAACTGATTTTAGGTGGTGTAGCACAATGTTCCCATTGATTATACATAAAAACATTTCTAGGCTGTGCAGATTTATGCAAGTAATGATCACCATAGTGTGTGTAACAGAATAACTGCTCATAACTAGATGAACCTTGTAAATAATCATGATCTGTGAATCTAGCTGACATTACTAAATCAGACATCATGTCATTAATACTGTTAAAGTCCCAATCATCAGAGAATGTACTAGGTTTTACAAAGTCACTTAGGGAAACCTTCAGTTGATGAGGATACTTCAGGATTTCGACCGGACCATATATCTCATAGTCTGTTTTCTCCCATACTACCCCACCAGGTATTGGAATTGCTGTGACATTTACTGTTGACAGTTCTCTTTTCTTCACGTGTGATGATCTGTGTGGTTTCAGGACTAGGTTGATGTTCTGACTTGCTGTGTCCATTCAATTGTAATGAACTTTCCTAAAATTAAAACTAAAATTAGGCATAGTAGGAGTATGAATACCCCTGAGATAATCCAATGCTCAATCAACGGTGAATCCAGATATAATTCTTTGATTTGTTGAAGGAGTCCTGTTGTATTTTCTTTAGAATACTTTTTTGTTTCTGGCATCACTTCGGGGTCCTTTTGATCTTCAGAGAAGTTGTTGAAGTTGATGAAATAACCAGAGGCAGTTCTGTCAATTGATGGGATTGTTCTTTCAATCTGTCTCTCGGTAGCATTTTCTGAAGCCACATCATTGTAGACTGGTGTTGTTTCTTGACGAACTGTTTCAATCTGTGTCTCAAGAGGCACGAGTTCCATAGGCATTATTGCATAGTCCTTCATTGTGCACTGCAGGCTGATCGAATGTGATTAGTCTTTCAGTTTGAACCTCTTGGATCGTTGCAAGTTTGGGTATTCTGTTGTTTCTTGGGAGTCCACTGGGCCTACTGTTGATTATAGGCCACATGCTTGTGGTTTTACCAGATCGATAGACACGATTCTGTTCTCCTTTTTACCAGCAAGGGGCGGTAGTACTACTGATCTTGTTCCGGTGACTGCCAAGACAGGTACTGCTTTTCTGTAAGAAGGCCCAAATTCCTTCTTCACCGCGATCTTTTCTCTGACTAGATCCCCAATCTTTGGAATCCAGACAGGCCTTGCTGGGGCTGTTGCTTGTGGTGCCTCGTCAGTGGTATCTGGCTGTTGCTTTAACTTTATGTTGCTTAAGGATTTTCTTGTTTCATTCAGTTCCTGTAAAACAGCCAAACGATCCTTTACATCAAAGTGCGTTGTTTCTTCTTGTACCACTGACATCTGACTATCGAGGTCCTGAATACGCATTCTAATTCCGAACAATAGTTCGTATGGGCTGAAACCTTTTAGAGAATTTCTTGGCATGTTATTAAGACTAGTCTGGACACTTATTAAATGTTTGACCCACCCAGCGCCTGAACCTAATACCTTCGCTGTTATAGATTGCTTTATGTCACGGTTTTTTCTTTCTACCACACTATTCCCTTCGGGGTGCGACGGACAAGAATACCGCAACCCAATTCCCATGCTAGCCATGGCCTCCTTATAGGCTCGAGAGCTGAAAGCAGGACCCTGGTCGGAATGGAACGTGGTAATTGCGTATATGCCGATATTGACTCGCAAATCTTTTATAACAGTTCTAGGCGTCAGCCGAGCGCTGGAGGCCACATTTTTAAGTGTGTTTAGCCTTAACTGTGTACAATGGGACGCGCTTCTCTTCTTTGATTGCGCAGATAGACCGCCTTATGCTGTCTAGAAGGGATCCTGAAACTACATTGGCCTGTTCATTACTGGGATCTCTGTTGCAGTCTTCACAATTTTGAGCAAAACATTGGATATCTATGCTCATTCCTGGCCACCAGTACTCTGATTGTAATTCTTTCAGAGAAACCTTAATTGTTTGGTGTCTCAGACCCAATCCCATGTGTGCTTCCAGTAAGAGGAAGCCCCTCCTGCTCCTGTTTGGAATTACTCTGTCCCCCACTCCAGGGATTCGAGCAAAAGGAACGGAGTTTGCATCGATTACGTATGCATAATTGAGTGGATAGTTCACGGGCAGTGCTGCACAGTCGCCTTTTACGGTTGTTTTTACTGCCAGCATGGTTTCCCCGTCTATGTATTTATCTGTACGCTTTTTGTGGCTACGGAAGCCGGTTTAGTTGCTTCCGCTGTGGCTGTATTAGCCAATGAATTCCCTGCAACGTGAACGCCATCACGTTGAAGACTCTGTGCGTGAATCACGTGAGTCTTTTGTAGTTCTTTTTGTAAAAGAGCTACCTGTTTCCAGAGCAATTTATGCTTTATTGTGGCACCTGTGTCATCTTTGTAGTCGTTTTCAATCCACCTCTGCAGCTTATTGTTGTAAGAGTTGACGCATAAATGAGAATCGCACACGATAAGTGTTGGGAATTCACGTTCTGCATTTTCGAGCGCCATCTTTAAACATCTGATTTCAGTTCTCTGAAACGAACAGTTTCTTACAGATTCAGTTTTTGTTACTTTCGGTCTGAATTTACCGCACAGCCAACGACCTTTAATGATCGCACATGCTGCATTGTAGGATTTGCTCTCTACATTGAAATGCTGTACAAAGCTATCTGTATAAATTATACAGGCGTATTGTGGGAGAGGCAGAATTTCGATTGGCAGAGGATATTCTTCTTCATATTCTAAATCATTCAGTTCTTCAATTTGTGGGGCGAAATAGTATTTCACATCTTCCGCTCCTAGAGAATCTATACACTGTATCCATTTCGGATCCAGTGACACTGTAGGCAGGTTTACTGGGCTGAATAGCGCCTCGAAGGCGGATTCCGCTGTAAGGATATTAATCCGTTTGCCGTGTGCTAGTTCTCGTTCATTTCCTAATGCGATTTGCACTGCTTTCACAGTTCTTTCTGTGCGACTGAATGCTTTTTCTGCTTGTGTGTACAAGTGAGATTTAACTGAAATTGGTACCTTTTCTCCCTCATTAGAGGTTAGGTACGTGAATCCGCATCTTCCTGGGATGGCTCGGATTACAAGATTGATCGTGTTGTCACGTGTATCTAATTTTGTTTTTGCTAACATGTCTGTTTGCAGTGATCTCAAAATTTCTGTGTGTTTTTGAGTCCAATTGATTTGTTTAAAATCAGGTTTAATTAGTTTGTAGAGAGGTTTAACCCTCTCTGCGTAATTTAGAATGTAAGTTCTTCAGAAATTCAGAAAACCTAGAATGGATTGTAAATTCTTCAGCGTTTTTGGAGCTTGGAGTACAGCGCACTTCTCTAAGAAGTTGTCCGCTAGGCTGTTTCCTTCACTTGATAGTTCGTACCCTAAGAACAGTACTGTCAGATGGGCAATTCGGGACTTTTTAAAGTTGAATTTGTAACCCTCTGCTGCGAACCCAAGTATAATGGTGTTCACTCTTTTCAAGTGAGTATCCATGTCGTCGTCTGTGAGATAAATATCATCTACGTAAGATAATGCCTCATCATCATATATTTGTAGTAACTCTGTTACCCTAGCTGAGAACAGTCCTGGGCTGTTCTTGAACCCCTGTGGGAGTCGACAGAATTTTTTCTGCGACCCAAATGCTGAGAAAGCGGTCAAATATCTGCTTTCTGGTGCAATGTTTTGACAAAAGAAACCATTAGATATGTCTAATGTCGTTTTATATTTTTTCCTAACTATGTTATTCATTAGGGCTGCACTATGCGAGTTTTGTACTGCAAAAGTTTTACAACATGTATTAAGGTGTCTGTAGTCCAAAACTAGACGATATGAATTGTCTGGCTTGGAGACAGGAAACATAGGATTGTTCATTTGAGAGGTGCATGTTTCAATCACCCCCTGGTATTCAAGTTGATCTAAGATCTCCCTGACCTGTTTTTTAGCTTCTTGCTTAATGTGATACTGCCGTTGGGCAGTTGGTTCACTTTTTAATTGGATTTTGTGAGGAGGAGAGTCCTCATCCCATCCTACATGATTTTTATACAATGCAGGTGCCTGGGCTACTGCCCATTTCCTTGCATATGTATATTTTTTATGAATCGGAATGTGATTCGAGAAGGCAGGCATAATCACTTCTTCGCCACGAGGGCACTCCCTGACAAACTCTGGGGGCCAATCTTTTTCAGCTAATAGAATATCATAGCCTGTTGAGAGCTTATCTCAAAATAGACCCCTAATTTTCCTAGTCTTATCACCCTCTATACGCAATGTTATTTCGTATATTTGATGGGGCTCGCTAAGTCTGGTGTCGGCAGTTTCAACCTGAATGTATTCATTCATGTCCACTGTCTCCAGATGACTCATCAAGATCTTGCGCGCTATACTGATTTCTGCTGCACTGTCCAACATTGTCAATGCCCACTCCCTGTTTTTCAACTGTGTCCTCAGTATTCTCGGCATGGTTGATTACTCTAATACTGGCTACCTTCTTTTTCTGAAATTGAGATTTTTTACTCTGAGCAGGTTCCTTGTCTTTGGACTTGGTGTGCTCTCCTGGGTCTGACCGTCTTCTTTCCGAATTCTGTGGAAAAGATCGAGAGGGACGTGTATCAATACTTTGATATCTATCAGGTTTTTTCAGATTATCCCTATTTCTAAGGTTATATCTTTTCTCAGAGGTCTCCCTCTGGGGAGACTGGTGTTCTCGAGTCGGAGTTCTTTCCCTCCGTCGAGGAGACCTTCCTCTGGACTGGAAAACTTTTTCCTTGGGAGTGGATTGTTTATTTCCATCCCAGCTCTTTTTAGGAGTGTTTAAATGATTTTTAATAAATAATTTTTCAGGATTGTCGAGCAGTTGGGGCTTAACTGGTTTTCCACCCAAGCTGTCTCTACCTAATTCTTCATAGCATTTTTCTATGATTTTGGCAAGCTCAACAGGATCTTTTATATCTGTTTCCTTCAACTTCTGGCGGATCACCACAGATGCTGCTTCTCCTTTTATGTTGGCTAATAATATAGCCGAGACCTGCTTGAAGTCTTTCAGTAATTTCATACCTAGATTTAAAGCGGGCTCTGGACCGTATTCATTTTGAATCTGTTTTAGCACCTCTGGTATTACCGCCATAGATGGAACACCGTGTGTTTTTGTGTAGATGGAAGCAAAGACTGTACCCCAAGTGTCGCAGTCCTCCACGTGTGGTGCGATTCCCATAGGAAGGCAGATTGTCAAGATTCTGTGTTTCTCTATAGGGGTAGTATCAGGAAATACAGCCTCTATTTGAGTGATTTTCTGTGCTAACCAGAAAGGAATTTGTTCCCGTTTTACGGGTGTTTTACCAAGACATGACTGTATGTTCTGTGGTGTAATTTTATTAGTGTTCCCCTGATGAGGGGTCAGCTGTGGTACATTAACAGCTGGCTGGACTGTTGCAGTCCGCATTACATATTGGACTAATTGCCTATGTATTTTTATTAGTGTTTTTAGCTGTACTAACAGCTCTTCTTTAGACATTTTTACAATGTCCGGATGTGGTGTGTAGCTGGCTAGAACCGGCCACGTTGCTCCTGGTCTACCTAGTGGACCGAGCCTGGTAATGTGATCATTATGTTTTAGGGCGCCATTAAACCAGAGCAGGTGCTCTTGAAATTTAAGTGGAATTTCAATCTCCTCGAAAGGAGCGTACTCTTCCGGAGGTTCCTCTATTTTGTAATAGTGAAACTCTTTTGTTGTAGCGTTTGCCGCTGGAAAGTTTATCCATGAATAGAATACCTCTGTCTGCCGATACTGTACCACCTTGTGGTGTCAGTCCATTCTCTATAAGTTTTAACGTTATAGATTTTCTTAAGTGGACCGGGATGATAATAGCATCCGGGTCAGTCTGTTAGGGACCCTGCTGAGTCGCATCTGCTGCACCCCCAGTGGTTCCGTTTTCTCCTGGCATTGTTAAAATGCAAGGTTTGCAGAGTAGGTCTCCAAGGAGACAAAGATTAGGTGCACAATATTTTGGAACACTGTATCCTTCAACGTTGAATAAACCAGAGCTTTACATAGGAATCTCTTCCTACTGAGTTCGGGCGGATTTTAACCTTTCACCCACTCCAGACGTCTATTGGAGTATTTACGGGAGAAAGGGGTCTGTGTGAAATATGCACGACTGAGTTACTCTAACGTCTTGCGTTAGTTTATCGCCTTACCAAACGTTGGGCGCCATGTAGTGTAGTTCCTAGTTTCCCACTAGGCCCTGCGCATTGGAATAACATAACCAGTAGTATCGACGTGGAACTGCGGATATTCCAGGCCTCCACTGACTATGCTAAACTTAATTGGGTGTGTTACCAACTAGCTCAGAGGTCACTGGAAACTTTCTTCTCTGCATAGGAAGTGATCAGCTTCCCTGGCACAGACAAGAAGGGATTCAGCTTTCCAACAACCGTGCAACATGACAACTTTGCTCCTCAGATTAAGAGTCAATCTCTAGGGTCGTGTGAAACAATAGACATGTATTTCACTCAGTCAGGTTAGTGCAGTTTACTTTCATGAGATGTAGAGAATAGAGAGACGGGCGTTTGTCAATAAAGGGTTAACATTTATTGAACAGTCTTTCTTCTCGTACAAGAGAAATGTATTGCCACAATTGCAAGACTTGTTATTATAAAAAGTGCGTACAGTAAGATAAGGATTGCGAAATAATACTGTAAAAGCATTGATATGGTTTCTTAGCCATACAATGGTTTAAAAGTAATAAAACATATATACAGTCATATATACATTAGGCTAAAATACTCAACTGGTGCTTCTAACTAAGCCTACCCCGGTGTACCATGTCATGAGTGATGTAATATGTGACGTCATCAGCAGTGCATTGCACGCGCAAGTTATAGTGAGTCCATCTAACTATAACGTGGGAATTTCAATGGTTTTATGCGAGTAAAACTTCCAGCTAACTATAACTGGTGTGAAACCTATGGTTTTTTCAGTGAATTTAATAGGTTTTTTAAATGCTAATTCCTAACTATATCTGGTGTGAAACCTATGGTTTTTCAGTGAATATATATATATATATATATATATATATATATATATATATATATATATATATTCACTGAAAACCCATAGGTTATAGACCATATATAGTTAGGGATTAGCATTTACAAAACCTTATTTTACTCGCACAAAACCATTGAAATTCGCATATATAGTTAGATTGCACTAACTATATATCGCGCACCCGCAATCCACTGCTGATGATGTCACATATTACATCATTCATGACATGGTCAGTGACATCACTGATGACATCACTGATGACATCTCAAATGACATCACTGATGGAATCTCAAATGACATCACTGATGACAACATCCAGTGACTGTATGTTTCTGTAAAGTTAAAATATGTCTTACATATTGAAGAATGAGTGGATGTATAAGTGTCTGGATGAAGGATTTAGTAGGTGCATGACTGACTGTATGAGTGAGTGATTAAATGTGTCTCACTGAGTGCATGGGTTAGTGACTAAACTGTCTTAATTTGTGCATTATTATGTCTGTTGTTCTGTAAACTGCTGCATGTGTTAATCAGTAGCTATATGAGTAACTGTATGGGTTATTGATTGGTTGCCCAAGTATTTGTATGGGAGACTGAGTATGTGTGTGAGTGGCTGGGAGGTGTATGACCCTGTGCATAGATGTGTGAGCAGTTGATTCACTAGATGTATGGGTTCAAAAGTGCATGTGGAAACAGCTGCATGGGCAGTTGACTGTGTGCATGAGTGTATTGGTGAGTGAAAGGATATCTCAGTGCTTCATGTCAAAGTAAGTACATATGTAAAACACAGTACATGTGAGAGTTGACATATATAAATAACTGTGCATAAGAGCCAGTGAATGTGTGAGTGGCTGTATGGATCATTGTGAACTTGTATCAGGGATTGTATAAGAGAGTAAATATGTGTTAGAATATGTTTGAGTTTTAAAAAATGGCATAAGATACCCTTGAGTTTGCTAGGGAGATTAAATCTGATTAAGATGAAAATCTTACCCAAGCTACTTTACTTGTGTAGAGCTATACCGTTGCAACCAAATAAGCTTTTTTTTAGGAAGTTGGATGGCATCTATAGTAGCTTTATCTGGGGGTACAAAAAGGCACGAAGGGCGGTAAAATTTCTGACATTACCAATCTCTAAAGGGGGACTTACCTTTCCGGATTTTAATTTTTACTTTTTAGCTACTTTTCTTTTACGCATCAGGAGCTTATTAAAAAATACTCCATCTTTATTTTTTCATCAATACATGCTGGGGGCTGATGCCAATCAATTTCTACTACGGGTCCACGATCCAAACTACTTCAAAAGAGTAAAATTTAAGACTGCTAAACATGCTATAAGAATTTGGGACAAAATTCTGCACATTAGTAATAGTTCATTTTACAATGCTGAACTTAGATTATGGAACAATCCTGGCCTTCCTGGTATATTTTCGGACGGCTTGGGTAATCGGTGGATAAGACAAGATATAAACACACTAGGAGACCTTTATGGTACTAATGGTTTGATGGATTTTGAGAATTTAAAAATTACAAATGGGCTCACGGATGATATGCACTTTAAATATCGACAACTGAGAGATTTTTTCTGTAATAAATTGAAAATAACGGAAGTCAAACAATCTGATATTCTTGAGGGTATTTATTCAGAAAAAACTAAATCATTAATTAAATGGGGATATCAATGGCTCATTAAGGAGAAGGGAGAAAATACAACTCAAATCGCAGCTAAATGGTCTCGCAGATTAAATCAAAACATCAATTCAGTACAGATCGGAAGTGCCCTAACCCATTTAAGTGATATAGTTCACTCTTCTAATCTTAAAATGCAACTATATAGGACAATCACGGAACTGTATTATACGCCACAAAGAATATCCAGCTGGGCACAAGGTAACTCTTTGACAGATAAATCTAGGTGTCCTAAATGTAATACTGTTGCGGCAGGAATCGAACATATGTTATTCTCCTGTCCTGCACTTTCCAATTTCTGGAATCGCATATCTTACCATCTTCAATTTAATCAAATAAATTCATCGGATCTCACAGTACAAATGGTTTTATTAGATATCCAAGATAGGAACTGTCCCAATAAGGATCTTTTAACGATTTTGCTAGCATGTGCTAGATTAATAGTAGCTAGGGTCTGGATATCTAAAGAACCCCCTAAGGTTGCGGATTGGTTATCATTGGTTTATGAAATTAGAACTATGGAGTTTTCTTTAGCTAAGCTTAGAGGTCCAAAAGCTCTTCTGAGAAAAGAAAAGATATGGAAGAACTTCTTTGAAGGCCAAGAAAAGTGATTAGGCCTAGTCTGGTCTTTTTGCTTTAGTAGTTTATTACTTTAATTGGAGAACTAATGTGAAGTTTGGTTTACAGTTTATTTTATATTGTTTCCATTCCTCAATTTTATTTGCTGTTTATATCAATTGTACTTGTACGTTAAGTATGGAATTGAATTGTAATGAACCTTGTCACTTCTTGCAAACAATAAAAATGTTAAAAAAAAAAAAAAGAATATGTTTGAATTAGTAAGGTGTGTATAACTGTATAGTTGAGGAAATGGAGGAGTGATTGATTCTTTGCATGACTGACTAGATGTATGAGTAACTCCATGGATGAGTGACAATCTGTGAGTGTCTGTTTACACTGATTGTATCTAACATTATATTAGAGTCTGAAGAGGTTCATCGTATTATCACATGAATGATATTATCAGTGATGTGATCAGTAATGTCAAATGAGATGTCATCAGTGATGTCATCAGTGATGTCACTGACCATGTCATGAATGATGTAATATGTGACATCATCAGCAGTGGATTGCGGGTGCGCGATATATAGTTAGTGCAACTAACTATATATGCGAATTTCAATGGTTTTGTGCGAGTAAAATAAGGTTTTGTAAATGCTAATCCCTAACTATATATGATCTATAACCTATGGTTTTTTCAGTGAATTTTTAAGGTTTTGTAAATGCTAATTCCTAACTATATATGTTCTATAACCTATGGTTTTTTCAGTGAATTTCAATGGTTTTTTAATAGCAAATATCAAAAGCTGCAAAATGTATTCTTATTTTAATGCAAAAATATATTGTATATGTTTGTAATATAATTTTTTTATTTATATATATTTTTTTATTGTTATTTTTTTGTTTCGCTACCGGTCCGCGCACCGGGTAGCTTCCCGTTAGCTCAATTTGGTGCCGCGACCCGGTCCACGAACCGGGAAACGTTCCGTTAGCGGTACTGCCGCGCAAGAAAACAACATCGTGATGCGTCGCGTAAACGCGACGTATCGCATTGCCTCGTAATGCGTTTTATGGCGCGCCGCGTTAGCGCACCCGGAAGTGCTCCGGAGCGCCAACCGAGGCGCGAAGCGCAGCACCCCGGAAGCGCTCCGGGTGCGTAGCGGGACGTGTAACGTAAGCATAACAGGTCATGTGACTTGTTCATAAAACTTTTCATTGGTTCATTTTACTTTTGGTTTCCTAATGATGTAAGGCTAGGTCATATGACCTAAAAATAACACTTTTCATTGGTTTAGAACATTTTTTTTTCCCAAATGATGAAAGGCCCCACCTTTTTTCTCACTCTGACTTTCAACTTTGTGAGAGGAAGACCTATTTTGATTCTTAAGAAATGGCTTCATTAGTAGCTGCAGCTAGTGCACCCCAACCACCACCACCTTCTAGGAAGAGAGGACCACCTCCTCAGATTATCCTTCAGCAAGAGGAGGAAGAAGAGGAAGAAGAGGAAGAGGAGCAAGGGACAAGGGAGTTTTTGCCTGAGGAGCCGAGGAGGTCCCATGTGAAAGAAAATTACATATGGCAATTTTTCACATTTCCCCGCGGCCAAAAAAAGGTAAATGCCTGCTATGTTACCTGTCTTATCTGCAAAAAAGATCTGTCCAGAGGGACTGATAAGAAATACAGCTATGGCAATAAACACCATGCATCGGCACATGGACAGGTGGCACCCTATAAATTATAGTGCTGCGCAAGTACGTGACCTGGAGGATAACCCCCCACCTGTGGCCAGTACATCAAATGAAGAGGCAGTGACGGGACCAGAGGCAAGGGAGACGGTCCCAAATATCCAGCAGAAGTTTGGGAAAGTGAAGCAAGTGTGCATTTTTTGCGGCCAATTGATTTGCTACAGGGAGAGTAGCATACATTTAATCAACACAGCTATTGACAATCACAAATGTCCAAAATGCCCCAGAAAATAAATTATCTTTTTTTTGTTGCTCCTGTTGAGCCCTTTATAATGAATCATTTTCGTTCCCCCCAAAAAAACAAAAAAAATATAAAACCGTTCAAAAAATACAAAAAAAGTAAAAAAATGTTCAGAAAAATTATTAAAAAAATATAAAACAACAAAAATAATTAAAAAAAGCTCTTTTCAGAACTACCTCCCCTTTATAAGAAATTGCTAGAATGTTTACCACTCTGGAAACCTCTATTTCTTTTGATTCGCTTCCCGGTTCGCGCGCCGGTACGCGAACCGGAAGCGAAATAGAATTTTTTTTTTTTTTAAAAAGAAGAGTAAGTATAAGGGAAATAAACAGAGAGTAATGTTAAAAGAAAGACAGCTAGAGGGAGTAACACAGAGATACTGTTTAATAGATCTATTTACCGAAGAAAAGATGTAAGAGGGTATAATTGTGAAAAACAAAATAGATAAGGAAGTGAAAGAAAAAAAGGAGAGTAGAAGAATAATAAACAAGAGTTTCTTAGAGAATGTGAGTGAATGTTCAAATTAATAAGAAATACAGTAAAGGATGTGGAATGAGAGGTAGGGATAGAACCGGACTAAAAGAACAATCCTGAGGAAAAGTGTTGAGAAAACAGTGAGCGAAAGTAAATAGGAATAAAACAAGATAAATGACAGTGACTAAGGTTAAAACATGTGGAATAACAAAGAGAAAAAACAGAAAGCAGAAAAGAAGAAGTGACAGAAAAGGAATGATTGAAACAGCAAAGAAATGTAAATAACATAGTGTGCTTGAACTACAGGGAGAAAGCATAATAAACAAGTAGTGAAAGAGTGATGAGTCAGAGACAGTGAGAGTAATAGAGACGGAGTGAGTGAACAAGAGTGAGGAACTATGAGAACAGAGGGACTGAGAAAAGGAGTGGAAGGAGTAGAGTAAGTAAGTAATAGAAAAAGGAATGAGGAAAGTAGCAAAGGCAGGAAACTGAGGATTAAAGAAATGAATCAGTGGAACTAATAAAAGTTAAATGTGAAAGAGATGTAACGGAATGAGTACTAAACACTTACCTTATAATTATCGTAACTTAGTCACTTGTTATTTTTATAGTTTCAATCTGTGAATCAAAGCACAAAAATGTTAAAATTGATAGAAGGTAGTAAAAGATGAGTGAGCATGAGACAAGATGAGTACATATTAAAAATCACAATTCAAAGTACAGAATTAATTATACATATTAAATGGTTTATTTTTGCTGTTCTCAGAATATATCAAATTTCACTAAAAACAGTGAGTTGAAGGTATTCATCATATAACAGCGGGGAAAAAACACAATCAAAATGATTGTGTTTAAAAAACCCATATAATATAACCAATCAGAAATCAGAACTCCTCAAAAGTAACTTACTTTCCATGACGTCAAAGGATGTCCTATGAACAGCTTATACTCTGTTGTGCTGTTATTATTTTCTGCCCGCCACTTTCTGAAAGATAAGCTCCATCGTTTCAAGAAAAATGAGACATACAAAGCAATTTAAAACAGCACACTAAATTACAGCAATACCTAGAATCATTATAATCCAGTTACCTACCCTAAATTCTCACTTCTGAAAACAAGTCAAAAAGCAACATTGCTTCATAGTCAAATAGTAATCATTGCCGAAAGACCAGCCTTTTTTACATTTCAAATAAGCTGTGTAATATCCTGATGTTCTCAAAGGACCATTGTGTCATATAATAGCTGCAGTTACAAATGTTCTTCCTGAAATCGACGACTGTGTAGCCAAAACATTTTAATTAGACTTGACAACTTATTTACATCCGGTTTATCTAGTTGGAATTGTAAAATGACATTTCACCCATAAGTTTCTATAAATAATGTGGACAGCATTGCAGACTTACATTACCTCTACAAACAATTTTCGCTCTGTGCTACACTTATCCACAAGGCTATATAGTGTAGGAGCCATTAGAACCTCTTGAAATTCCTCAGAACAAATCCAGAGATTCCTTCCCTAAAATTTTGGTTGTAAGAACACCAGGTAAGAATTTTTAAGGTGAAAAGGCAATCTTTTTTTGAAAGTTAAAACAGAATCATTGCAGAATGACCAGCCGTTTCCAGACTTCAAATAAGTTGTGTAATGTCCTGATGTTGTTGAAGGACCCTCATGATATATAATTGCTGCAGTTAGAAAAGTCCTTCCTGATATTGACAACTGAGAAGCCATAACATTTTTAATTAAAGTTGTCAATTTTGTTCCATCAGGCCTACATCGTTGGAACATTAAAATGACATACTGGCCATATCTTCGTATAAATAATGTGGACAGCATTGCAGACTTACATTGGCTACACTCCATGTTTTGATCGGTTGCTTTTACTAGCTTATTAAAGGATACTGATTTAGTGTCTGGCAAAGTTAAATATATAAATCTTTCGGCGTCTACACTAGTAGTACTTGATAACGTACAATTCTCGCAGTCATGCTGCCATTAATAAGAAAGGCCAAACAGATGATCTACATCTACACCTTCATCTTGCAATACATTAAGCATATACATTAAAAACTCCTGACAATCTTGCTGAATATTTTGAGAGAATTGTGTTTGACCTGAACATTTGTCTAACAGATTTCGAATTTCAGACACACTTTCTACTCTTGTTCTATCAGCGCTACATTTCTCTAACACAGAATTCAACAAACAGCAAAAACTTTGATCCGAATTGATCACAATCTGTTCTTTTAAAGTTTCTAGTGAAAAGACAACATTAACCACTACATTAGCATAGCTGTTCACACCAGAACTATTTTCAAATTGAAAACCAACAACATCTTAAACAGAATTCATTTTCTTTCTGCTTACAATTTTGGGTTCATCGACTTTTGGTCTTTTTGCTACAACCTCCCTACTATTAGTGATATTTCTTCGTTTCCGGCCTACCACACGTTTCTCAAACAAAGGATATTGAGGCAAATGTGGCGCATACTCTCTTCTTAACCTATTGTATTCCATAACACAATCTAGATCCGCACAAATGTTTGTGACATCACACTCAATCAAGTACAAACCCGATAAAGTTCTGACTCGTGGCAATGCTACATAAGCCATACTCTCCTTGAACACAGAACTGCCAATATTCACCAAAGCACTGTCTACACTTAAACCTTGTGATTTATTGATTGTCACCGCATATGCCAAGCAAACAGGAAATTGCTTACGGCGAACATTTAAGTCTTTTACAAGCAAAAACCTAGCTGTGCAACGACCAATTAGCTGTACTTCCTCAATGCCATCAAATTTAATTTTTAAAAATTCAATTCCATCTCTATTTCTGTATTTCTCAAAATCAACAACATTTTCCATTGATCCATTTACCAGACCTCTTTTAACATGTAAATTCCTTCTCAAAATGATACGGCAATTTAAGCACACATTCAGAGTCTTTTCAAAACCAGCAGTTTTAGATATAGTCTTCTCTAGTGAATCCAATTTAGATTTCAAATTCTCAAACAAAACAATTGTTGCACCCATATGCTCTATTCTGTCAATAGCTTCCAGTTTCACAATCTCTTGGTTTTCTAAATTCAACATTTAGTTGTTGAAGATGGAACATTCTGCAAGAGTTGGCATCAAACATATTCCCGATTTCTTCTCAGTAATTTTATGAAAAATATTCTCTGGCAGAAGGTCTTCTTCTGGAAACAAATTTGACAGTAAACGTTCATGTAAAGCTTCTTTCCCACGCTCAGTCACTTTCCCGATTCTAACATCTTGTAGAATATTCTTGTAATCTTCATCCTTCGCCTGCGCTTATTTTCACGCAGCTCAGCATAATTGAAGTTTAACCATATGTTAACGTTGCCAATGCTCCCTAGGCACTTCCTGGTATCTTCATGGGTAAGCAGTTTAAACACTGGTTGTCCTTTCACTGGTGTCAGCTGCAGAAGATCACCGAAAACAATGATGTGTTTGCCACCAAATAACACATCATACTCTGTTTTAAGAACTTCCTGCATTCTCAAATGCACAAAGGCAAGCATGACATTGGAAACCATGCTTACTTCGTCAATGATAAGAAGTTTCATCTTCTTCAGGACTCTAGATACTTCACAACAAGCATCTCCCGATAACTTGTGGTATTGTAATTTGTTATCATGCTCCACTGGCAGCATCAGTAGCCGATGCAAAGTAATACCTTTAATATTATGTGCTGCCAGTCCAGTTGGAGCGGTGACAACACAAGACAGTGATGACTCAGTTCTTTTCCGCAGATAACATGAAATTGCTTTAATGAGGAAAATTTTTCCAGTTCCTGCTTCTCCACTCACGTACAGTCGGACAGGCTTCAACGACGTACATGAGCACTCTTTCTTCTCATGACTTAATCCATGATCAATTTGGCTGGTAACTTCGTCATATATTTTCCTCTGCTCAACGTTGAGTTGTCTTTCCAAATCTTCTAAGTTAACCACATCCTCCTGAGCATGTGCCATGGCTCTTTCCACTTCAATCATGGCAGTGGCAGCTTCATTTTCGATAACTGGTCCTCCTAGTGGATCCTGACTCAATGAAACAGAACTCTGACTGTCCTGAGAACTGTCTCTAGCAATCTCTGCTGCTATTGTTGCTTCCTGCACGATTTCTGCATTCAACATTTCTAGATATTTTGGAAAAACAGGACATTCTATGGACTCCTTTGCTGCATTGAGAGAGGCTTCGTAACAGAGGAAATCTCCAAGCAGTTCCTCTTCTGCACGCCAAGGCTTGAAAAGTTGCGAAAGAGCTAAATAGAAAAACTCTTTTCTTTCTGGAGATTCGCAATCCAATTTTCGATGATTTACCAATAGACATTTTTTTTGCTTGACCAGACATCCCTCACTTCCAATTACAGCATACACTCCTTTATCAATATCTTCTGTGATGTTCCTCTTGAAAATGTAATTTTGTAGAACGTCATACAGACAAACATTCTCCAGGTGACTGCTTCTATTTGGATAATATGTATCCAACATGTTGGTCTTCAAAATATCTGTACTGCTTGGCTCCTTCTCCGCCAAATACTCAATTTCCCGTACAGGTTTGAGAACTCAATTACGCGTTGCAGCAAGACCAAGACTTGCCCAAATGATACTCCTAGATTTGGCATAGAGACTTGCTGAAGATAACCGGTCAGAACATTCGTAAGCTCCGATTTCTCGATGGGACAACATCTTTAGACTGAAACTGTACAACTTCTTACTGAGGCTCTTTTCATGGGAAATGTCCTCCCACATATCCTTGAGTTCTGTCTTTTCTTTTTTTGTGATGTAAGACGTCACATACCGAGCCACAGCCATACAGTTGTCAGCCACAAACTGTATATCCATGTTAGCAGTCCACATGGACAAAATCACTGGGTTGTAGTCATTGATGTTCTTGGACTCTTCGTTTCTCTTCAAATTGCACGTATTTTTGGGTGATTTCCTTGTCACATTATGTCGAAGCGAAGACATCAAATTGTTCACTCTTCCTTTAGATATCACCAATCGTGGAAATCCAAAATGACATTTTGTATAGTACTTGTGCTTGTTTCTGAATTTACGACGACAGTACTTTCCACAACGATGGCTTTGAAACCGTAAAACTTGTTCTCTTAGACTTTTGTCTTCCTTTGTCTTTGGAACAGCACATGTAGAATACTGTTCTATAAAATTCATCACTAAGTCATCCGGATCTGTTCCAAATTTGGGTGCATCTTTGATCCATAGCAGCATATGTTTATGAGGAGCACCTCGTGCTTGATACTCCTTTCTCCAGAAGAAATCCAACACCTCTCCAAGAGGTGGATTTTTCTTGTTCGTGATGAAAGACATCATAGCTTCAAATCTATGATTGAAGTACCTGCATACATTCACTGGATCCAAAGAGCACAGTTCTCCGGGTGTCTTGAATTCAATATTTTCAATGTTTCCATTTGCCTCTCGTAGAAATTCAAGTAAGTCTTCCCAGCCATACTCAGCACAGCTGAGAGTGAGGAACCATGTGGGAGTTCCTAAGTTCCTCAGCATACATTTTAAGTCACCATGACGACGGTACCAATACTCATTAGTACCACGCTGACATGCCATCAGATTAATCAGGTGAGAATCCAAAATACTGTCTTGCACATTGACTTTATCCATAAAGTCCCTTGCTGAGATATTTCGCAGTTGTAGACCACTTTTCAGGATGTGGTTCACTGCATAAGACAGTCCAGACAGATCACTTTCAAACAATAGATGAAACAAATAGGGAATGCATTGACGAAACCTAGGATCTTCTGCACACAATCGTAAAGTCCGGTATTCAGAAGCAGGAATTTGATCAGGTCACTCATCATATCGTCCTCCTCGACCTGTGGGAAATAACTGTGGAAAACACAGAGCTCCAAACTTTCCTCCCAAACACTAATGGGACTCCCTTTGGCTTGTTTCATTTGAAACAACTCAATAGCATTCCCCATGACTTCCTTGGAATGTAAAGGATGAACACTATAATGTTCATATATTTCTTCATTTTTAGAGGCTTCTACTTTCTCAATTTGTCCAGCACACAATTCGCTGTCTTCTTCTTCACTTACTTCCTCTTCTGCAACACATACATTCTTGTAGTACTCATTGTTTTTTATCAAATACAATGTTGCCTTTTTGACTTTCCTAACATCCACTAAATCTTGCCAGATGTTCTTACTCTTTGTCGGAACACCATTAACTAGGATAACCAGAGGTTCCTCTTCCACTTTCTCTACTCCCATTGTATTAATGTTTTTCTTCAAATCTAAAGGCAAATAAACAACTCTTCCCTTTAATCCTCTCTGTAAATCTGATGGAGGCAATTTCCCTGTCTTTGGCTCCATTCGTACAATAGCCTGAAAGGGATGCACACTTTGAATCAAAATAGGTTCATAAGTATTTAAATCCTTCAATTCAGAAGGAATGTCAACCAATTCCACATTATTATGAACCGCTCTAGCAGGCATCCGGTTTTGGTTTAATTTGTTAAAACAGTAAGTACACATACGTTGGTCCGATCCCAAATCAAAACAATTTTCTACCATCAAGTATGTAGCAAAATCCTTCCATTCACTATTGTTTTCCATTTCACTTTTTGCATATAAATCCACTAACTTAGTCTGATTCTTATAATAAGTCCGTCGACAACACACACAAGTGAAATTAGGCCTCTCACTTGATTTCACCTGAAAGATGGAAATTTCCTTGTGAAACTTATCTATATTAGAAATATGTACACTCTCTTCCACATTACCTTCTTCTACTGGGTCAATTTCAACATTGTTCTCTTTACTAGCAAAGTAACAGAACTCAATTTCTTCACAAATATTCTTCACATGTAGTTCTGAACCATGCAAAAGAGCACTGCTCAATTGTTTAAGCATAATTGCTGGACTCTTAGCATAATACAACATTCTCACTAATTTCCTCACTTTATTATGCTGCACTGCAAGCATCCTGAAATGATAAAAAACACTCTGGCATACTCTTCTGGAAAGACAAGCCAGTGAATGCCCATGCAAACCTGTTACTTCTCTCACTCTGCAAGGATCTAATTCTTGCAACAACTTCATTTTCTCTTTTAAACTTTTCTTATTAAATGTACGAACAAAATCAAAAAGCAAATTGATGGAATCCTATCGCACACTACAAATACTACTACATTTCCAGGTGTAGACTGGTCCCTTAAGACGTCTTCCTAAAACCTCATCACCTAACACTTCTTCCGCATCTGCAGACACAAGTTTTTCTTTTTCAACCGGACAACCATCTTGTACCTCATATGCTCGACCACTGGTGTCAACTGCATGCACCAAATAATTGACCTGAAAGTAACTCTCCTCATTGAAAAATGCCTCACAACTTGAACTATGCATCCATTCTCCTGAGAAAACTTCACAAAAATTACTACGATTAACTACTCTCTTCCATCTACTATTTGAGTTGAAATCAGAAATTACCTTGTTTAGTTTTCTAATTCTATTGATTACCAAAATAAATAACTTTCGCTTAATTTCGAAAGCCTGATCAATATTTTTCTCTACATTTTTCTTTTTCTTATAAAATGTCACTTTCTGTTGGCCTTTCTTAACATTTTTTAACAAATTGACAATTATCCTGTTGCGGAACATTCGCCTACGAATGTCCCTCAATTGATTTTCCCTTCTACTGCCATGCACAGACTTATCTCCTGCTCTAGCAGAAACTTTTTTGACGGGCCTTTCCTTTTCCTTTAAATTATCTCTCTTCTTATGCACTAAAACATGTTCAATACTGGTATTTTTTTGTCTGCAAATTCTTTTTAAAAATGATTTTATTTCTTACCCGTAGCTTTTTTGGCGACTTGATACGATTTAATAGTAGAGGACTGCTGCAAATCTTTACCAAGGTGGAGTGTAAGTCGCTTTGCTTCTTTTTGTTTTCTCTGCCTTGAGGGCATTTTTAAAGTTTTCTAAAGATCTTCAGTTAAATCTGTGGAAAAGTTTTTAAGAAATTGATATTAACCACTATTACCAAACAGTAAACCAATAACAGTAGGCAAACAATTAACACACTAGTTGTCAATTCTATCTACAGTAATTTAACAACATAGACAAAGGGGGAGTTTTTACAAGGCACTTGCACCATGGGGGAAGTGAGTTAAAATTCCAAGAACACATAGGGTCGTATTTACAAGGCCCTTGCACCAGGGGAAAGTGACTTAAAATTGCCAAGCAGACATGAGGGCGTATTTACCACACCCATGCACCAGAGGGAAGTGGGTTAAAATTGCCAAGCACACATGAGAGCGTATTTACAAGGCCATTGCACCAGGAGGAAGTGACTTGAAATGGCCAAGCACACATGAGGGTGTATTTACAAGACCCTTGCACCAGGGGGAAGTGACTTAAAATTACCAAGCAGACATGAGGGCATATTTTCCACACCCATGCACCAGGGGGAAGTGAGTTAAAGTTGCCAATCACACATGAGGGCGTATTTACAAGACCCTTGCACCAGCAGGAAGTGACTTAAAATCGCCAAGCAGACATGAGGGCGTATTTACCACACCCATGCACCAGGGGGAAGTGACTTAAAATTGCCAAGCAGACATGAGGGCGTATTTACCACACCCATGCACCAGGGGGAAGTAAGTTAAAATTGCCAAGCACACATGAGGGCGTATTTACAAGGCCCTTGCACCAGGAGGAAGTGGCTTGAAATGGCCAAGCACACATGAGGGTGTATTTACAAGAACCTTGCACCAGGGGGAAGTGACTTAAAATGACCAAGCACACATTAAGGCGTATTTACAAGGCCCTTGCACCACCATAAGGTGTGGCCTATCCGGAGGTATGCTGGATTGTCTGTCTGCCATGGTAAAACCAAGAAATATCTAGGTGCAAAAAGGCAGGTCTTGCAGTCACAAAAGTTTGTTTGAGGTGAGGCCTACTCAGGGTTGCAGATGGAATTTTGGCTTGTTGAAGAGTACAGAGGACATAATACATGTGCAGGCCAACAGATGAAGTGAGTCATATCCACTGCACACTTCAACAAAGGCCAGACCTCCTCTGTCTCCCTGGACAGGCCTAAACCTCATCTGCACAATGTGATTAGTAATGTTAGGAAACACAGGTGATGTAATTGAAAAACGTGCAAATTCTTTTGCTCATTTCACAATCACATCACCTGTGTTTCCTCAGCTTAGGTATCTCATTGAGCAGATATAGTCTAGCATATCCAAGAGTACGCAGAAGGTGAGGACTGTATGCAGCAGTGCAATATAAATAATTCTCCTCCAATGACAATTACAGAAGCCTCAGCATATCCATGCCCCCTAAACAGTCCTAAATGTATATCATAATGATCATAGTGACTATGAAACTCTAGCAGTACATATTGTGAAACCTAAATAACTTCAAGAAACGAGTTTTTAAACCATAAAACAAGCAAATTATTCTCCCATATTCATGTTGGGAAATGAAATATTTATTTAAAAAAGCAGACCCCATGTTGTCCTTCTCATAAATGTGAATAGTATTTCTTTTTTTTAAAAAACGATTTTCTGGTCATAATTTGAAAACACAGCACAGCTCCTATGTACAAGCACACCCTAGCTGGCTTCCTTATTTTCTCCAAAAAGCATACTAATCTCTTTCTAAATTAAATAAATCTTTTCTCACCTTAGCACGATTTTTAAACACATCATGTAAGCAAATTAGTCTCCCAGATTCATAGGAGAAGTACCTTAAAATTGTCTAGCACACATAGGGGCGTATTTACAAGGCACATACACCAGGGGAAAATGATTTAAATTTGCAAAGCACTCATGAGGGTGTATTTACAAGGACCCTGCACCACCTTTAAGTCACTTTTAAAATGGGGAAAATTACGTGAATGTGTCTCATAAGCCTTGTAAATGTGCCCCCATGTTGACTATGTAACTCTTGCAGAACATATTGTGAAACCTAAATGACTTCAAGAAACGAGTTTTTAAACCAACAAACAAGCAAATAATTCTCCCATATTCATGTTGGGAAGTGAAATATTTATTTAAAAAAGCACACCCCATGTTATCCTTCTCATAAATGTAAAAAGCATGTCTTTTTGTTAAAAAACGATTTCTGGTATTAATTTGAAAACACAGCACACCTCCTATGTACAAGCCCACCCTGTCAGTACTAATACTTCACATTATCTATAATTATAATTTGTCAAAGAAGCAAAATCTTTTTGGAAAAAATAATGAAAACACTTGACACAAAACAACATTTTAAATGCACAGCTGGCTTCCTTATTTTCTCCATAAACTATACTAGTCTCTATCTAAATTAAATGAATTTTTTCTCACCTTAGCAAATGCTTTTTGAATTTCAAAACAGTCTCAGACACACACCAATTTTTCTTTAGCAGAGCAAAGGGTATGCACTCCAGAGGCTGCAACCAACAAAGGCACAGACATGCTGTATTTCATCACACATATCTCTCATGTCATCAAAACTCTTCCCTCACTTTTTTCAAATCAACAGCCTTCCAACCTCTGCCCTTTCTGCTATTTTTCCATAGCAACTACCTCCTGAAAGACCTCTCATGTTTACAAGTTCACACAACAATGTTTCAAATGAACTCTGAACTCTCAGTACACCTGCAAATCCACTGCAATGTTTCTTAAAATCATGTTTTCTTAACCATTCAAATTACATCTTTCAAAGAACACATCCATGCACCCTAACTTTCTGTTTTCAGAAATGGAAATACACCAATCACTGCTAGTGAATCATTAGCACTGAAACTCCACAGTTTTTTTTCTTTACAAACTCCTACTGTTTCAACTGCCATTTCATTCCCACACTTCATCTGACTGCAGCAGAACCTCCTCTCACCATGTTTTCTGTCTGGGTTCTTGGACATAGCTACATCCACTGGGCTTACAGGTATGCTGATAACAGAAATTTACACAACCTCAATTTACAAAATGTGGAAATCAAATGGATTGGCCAAAGACGATTGAGATGTCACCAATTGATACCATTGGTTAAAACCTTTTTACATTTGCCAAACCCTGACCTCATAATAGTGCACTGTGGAGGAAATGATTTGGGCAATTTGACTGGGGTAGGTTTTGAAATGCTTTTAAAGGACACCTTTGAGCAATTGATAGCACTTTTTCCTCAAACTGCCTTGGTATATTCCAATATATGGCAAAGACAGAAATGGAGGTGGTCCAATCAAATTTGTCCACAAATTGAGAAAGCGAGGAAACATGTAAATAAGTCTGTTTCAGCTTATATGAGAGACCATGGAATGGGCGCCATCTACAACAATAACTTGCGTTACTACATGCAAGATATCTACAGAGGAGAAGGTGTGCACTTCTCAGATGAGGGAAACAGAGTTTTCATACAAAATTTAAGACTGTGTATTGGTACCTACTTATAAGTACCTAGAACTTACACAGAACCCAAAATCTCTTTTCAGAGCTACCTTAACTATAATTACTCTTTTTAAATTTTGAATGTACCTTTTTTCACAAATTTTCACTTATGTTCGCTTCCCGGTTCACTACCCGGTTCGCGTATCGGCAGCTAACCGCGCAAAAAATTCAATTTGTTTTTTTTTTCCCGACATATATGAGCCTCCTCAGCCACCCTCAGAAAACCTAGGGGGTCAGGATATTTCTCCCATGCCCCCTTATACCCATTTCCCGCAATTTTTTCCCTCCATCTTGTGATTTATTTCATCCGAAACACAAAATGGCGAACTCCCGTTACGCTACCGGTGAGCTACCCAGTTCGCGTACCGGGAAGCGCTTCTACCGCGAAAAATCGATTTTTTTTTTATTTGCCCCACGGGACCCTTTAATAACCCCCACATCATTCCTAGGGGGTCAGGAGGGGTCTACCTTGCCCCCTTTCATTAAATTCCCCCTTCGTTTTTCTCCACCTCTTGTCTCTCGATCCTACCGAGAGACAAGATGGCGGCCGGTCCGGACTGTTTAGAACGTTGACAGACACTGGAGAGCCAATCAGCTTCGCTTCGCGAAGTTCCGTTACGCCTAAGGTACGCGAACCGGAGCGCTAACCGGAGCGCTGTCACAGATATGTCTGTTTTTTAAAACGTTAATTTCTCAAAATCCACTGGAGCACATATATTGAGACATAGCAAAGACACGTCGGGCAAACCATATCTACAATTTTGCCAAGTTTCGTGTAAATCCATTCAGCCGTTCGAGCTAAAAGTGATTCCAACCGCCCTATGGAAAAATGAATGGGAAAAATGCGTTTTGGGCTCCCCCTTTTTTCTCGTCCCCCCCTTGATGAAACACCCCCACATTTTCAGGGGCTGCTCAGAAACAGAATGTGCCATTTTCCTGACAATTTCAGCCAATTCCGTCCACAAACGCCAAAGTTATTTGACATAGAATTTTCAGAAATCCCATAGGAAAAAAATCCTAACTATATATACCTACTGGCGACCGCCAGTAGGTAATATATATATACAGTAAGGATTCCTGATGATCATACAGGAAAAAACTTGCCACACCAGGTTGTAGATGCAAAGAATGTTGCGGGTTTATAAGGCAAACAGACGCGTTTCGATCTCGGCTGAGATCTTGGTCACATGACCTTCGGTGAATTCCCCACACATTTAAAGGTACAGTGCAGAGCACGACGCAGCGTGCATGATAATAAAATAGATGTTTTCTAAAGCCAGTAATCCTGTTATCAGTTGGCATGTTTTGATAAAGTTTTCAAAAAATTGAATTGTAAATTTTTAAATAAAGCATGTGAATTCATGCTGTATGATACATTTGGAAAAAGAACACTGTATGTGAAGACAGACATCAATGTACAGTACATTTGGTTACATGATTGACACATTAGGGGGCTGAAACAGTGGGGTGATAAGGAGCCACTGTCAGTCGCAGGTGAGACATACAATTACACCAGTGATAAATATTAATAGGTGAGAGTAGATGGTGAAGTGAAGGTATAGTACCTTACTCAATTCTCTGGGGAAGTGATGTCCTCAATGGTGATGACCAGGGAGGGACTATGGTTTTTCATAGGTGAAATGCTTCCAAGGCTGGATTTGTAAATGAGGCTGTAGTAGAGACGACAGTTCATAGGAAGATTCTGGTTCTCATGTGCTCTTAATCTTAAAACAGTGGCTAGTCTTCATTCAAGGTTAGTGTGACGCTCTGTCAAAATACAAACAAGCAGATCAGTAACAGGCATGGTTCGGTTATTCACAAGTGCCCAAGTAACCACCACCCTCTCCCTACAATGGTCTATACTGCGATGAGACTCCTAATGATCAAAGTTATAGTTCTAGATATCATCAAATAATTAGCATTATCCGTTGAATACAACCCAAATGTCAACTGTCACAATGTCACACAAAAAAACAATTGAATGGTACAAAGTATAACACAAAAGGATTAAGCAAAGTCAGTTAAAATAAAGGATAATAATAATTAGGATAATTACGCACTTGTATAGCGCACGACTACCCGTAGGCATCTCGGCGCTTGTACGAATACCGCCGAGGAACCCTTCCTGGCCTTTCCCTGTGAGGAGCCCACTCCTGGGCACCCACAAGGTGAAGTCAGGCATGCTCAGCGTTGTTGGGGCCGTTGTAGAGATTAAGCAAGCTATTGCCCAGAGGTGCAGAGTGGGGCTCATGATCAGAATAGGCACCGAGGCGAGAATTATCTGGTCCAAGGATTTTGATCCCGAGACCTGCCGAGGCGGGAATCGAACTCTGGTCCCGGCCAGACTCCTGAATCAGGGTCTGCCGCTCTAACTATTGAGCCACACTTCTCTACAATAACAGTAAGGCACTGTTAATAATAAAATAGGGATTCATAAACTGATTGTCGGGAAGCAAACTGGTTGATTTACAAATGTACATATAACTTCTCGTTATTATTCATGCCCTTAGGGAACATACTGCCAGCAAGTAATATCAATCTGGATTCCAGTCGGCGTAAGGCCTGAACTCTGTTACCACCTCTCGGATTCCTCTGGACGGTAGCAAGACCAAAGTATTTACCCTTGGTCCATTCACCCTCGTGTGTCTCACTGAAGTGTCGGGAGTTGCTGTAACTGAAATCATGGTTAGTCACCGCCCTCCAGTGTTCTAAAATTCTTTTTTTCACCGGGAGAGTGGTTGATACCACATACCACTTACCGCACGGACAAGTGATTGCATAAACCACAAATTCAGTGCCGCAAGTGATTGGTTTGGTGATACTCCATTTCTTTTTGGATCTTTTCAGTGTGACTTCACTTACATTGTCACTATGGCTGCAGGTTTTGCTTTTTTGCATTTGTAGAAGCCCCCCTCTGATCTAACCAAGTATTTTTGTGGATTGTGTGCAAGTGACTGCTCACTAAGATATCTTTAAGTGAAGTGTTTTTTCTGTATGTCACTGCGGGTGAATGTCCTAGCTTCACCTTCAGAGGAGGGTCTTATGTGAGAATGTGCCGTCTTTTCTTGATCATCTTTCTGAGTTTGTCTGCCTGTTTGCTATAGGTGGTGATAAATCTGACTGGTGTCCCTGGGTTGCCCTCTGTGTTAGTGGTTTTGGGGGGTGAATAGAGGGCATCATTTTGGCTGATGTGATCAGATTTCATGGCGCCTCTGTGTAGCATTTTAACTGGATAGCCCATATTTCTGAATCTCTTTATCACATCCTGTTTATTCTTCTGATATGCGATGTCTGTTCTGCAGTTCTTTTTAGCGCATAAGAACTCACTGTAAGGATCACTCCACCAGAAATTTGGTGGATGGCAGCTGGGTGAGTGAAATATAGAATTGCCTACTGTCTTTGTTCTGTATAGATCAGAGGTCAGTTTACCCTCATCTATAGTAGCCTGATGCCTAGGAAATCTATATTTTGTTGACTGTACTGCATAGTAAATTTCAGGTTCATGCTATTACTATTCCGTCGTGTCACAAATTCAAGAAGGTCTTGTTCATTTCCCTCCCAAGCACGGAGTTATGCCAAGATAAAAGTTTATTCATTTTGAAATTGTTACACTTGTGTTTCAACAACAGCTACTTTCAGTGGCAAGACCAGTTTTATGGGCAAATGACCGGTACTAGCATGGGATTTTCTGGGGCTCCAGCCTATGCAAATATATTTATGTCTCTTTTCGAGCATGAACATATTTTAACGAACCATCAATGGAATCAAAGCCTAGTAGTGTATGGTCGGTACTTTGACAATATTTTTTTTATATGGTCTAAAACGCAATGAGAACTTGAAGGGTTGATTGCTGATTCGAACAATAAGAATCCAATGATCCAGTTCACTCATAACATAAGTTGCAGTTCAGTTCATTTTTTGGACGTGCTTGTCACCAAGGATTTGGTAAACAAAAAGTTGATGACAGATATTTTTACTAAACCGCCAGATAGAAACAATACATTGATGTATACCAGTTTCTATCCCAAAAGTCTAATCACAAATCTACCATACTCTCACTTCCTGAGAATAAAAAGAATTTGTGCTACTCAAGAAATAATTGACAAACAAATAAAAGTTCACCGCAGTAGATTTGAACAGCGAGGCTACCCTGCTGAAATACTTGATCAGTGTATTGACAGATTAGCTATTAATGATCGTCAATCATTGTTGACTCCGGTCATTAAAGAACGTACACACAAATTCACATTTGTTTCCAAATTCTCTACATCATCCAACAAAATCAAACGAATTATACTCAAAAGATGGGAATTACTCCAAAATGAAAGTGAGTTCAAAGGTATTTTTCTTGAGAAACTTATATTTGCCTACACGAGAGGCCACAATCTGATGGATATAGTACGGTCACCTAGGTACCCACAAATCCAAGCTTACTACAAGGGCACGATGAAATGTCAAAATTGCATACATTGCAATAACATCATCACTGGTAACACTCTGACCCATCCAATGACAGGCAAAAAAATCAAGTTAAAGCACACATCAGACTGCAATAGCGCCAATTTAGTTTATTGTCTCAAATGCCCGTGTGGCAAATTTTACGTGGGTAAAACTGAACGTAAACTAAAAATTAGGCTCACAGAGCACAAGAGTAACATCGGGGCCAAAAATAAAAGCACCCCCATAGCTACTCATTGGGATGAAAGTCACCACAATATAGCGCAATTACGTGCTCAAATTATTGAGGTAGTACAGAGAAAGGAGGGACAAGACAACTCTTCTAGACTATTACAGCTTGAAATTTACTGGATTTACTTTTTATGTATAGTTATTCCTAATGGCCTTAATGATCGAGTAGATTTGGGTTGTTTTTTATGATCTATTGGGGTATTCTAACTGGCCCATATCCACCTACTGAAACCTAGAATACACCTAACATGTCCATTACCTCCACATTAGCCCTGTACTTGGTACTCATGATTAATTAGATACTCTTACACTTTCTTTTCTGGCAGGTTTCATGTATAATGAGTCTCATGATCATTATTTGACACAATTTGCACCTTTGTTTACCATAATGTTAGTATGCAGTATTTTATCAGGATGCCACAGTTTACGCTGGCACACTTTGTACCATCGCTTACTATCATGTTAACATGTAGTACGATAACCTTATCAGGATGCCACATTTCATGTAATGTCTTGATGTATTTTAAATATTATGTACCAATGCTTATAATTAGGTTAGCATGTAGCATGACTCTTTTCATTAGACAGCCATATTCCACACAATGACTTGATGTATGATGACTGTTAATGTTATTGACAAGGTTTTCGGGCAATTGTCCTATGCAGTAACGAGCCCAGATTTTCATGCTATATATGTTATAATATGTTTTATTCGCAATGAAGGCATATCCCAAGACATTATGTCCAATGAATGGCTAGTTAACTTTGGTTATGTATTGTATTTATTGATATAAGCATATAGTTGAATGACAGCAGGATTTTCTTGTACTATGATATTTTTGTAAGACACGTTAGTCTCAAATGTTATCTGCGGCATATCCCCTAGGCAGACTTATTTGGTCTACATCATTTTTACTGTCCTTTGAATCACACTTTGTCGTTGAGTGCAGTAAATTAGTCGCAATCATCCCTTTTATTTCAAACACATAATACACTTTTTTTGATAAACCATTACCCGATTTTTAGCCGCACAACAGAGGGTTATACTGCATAGCAGGAAATACATGATAATTCTACTCGTATAGTTACCAGGGGACTGTTTTGATTTGTTCAGTTTTGATCTGGAACAACAAAGTTTTTCAGTAGGTAGTTCTCATGTTGGGCCTACATTTCCCATCAGCACCCGCAACTTTAGAGATATTTGGGAACTCTTTATAAAGCGGTGTAGTATCCTTCCGCGGTTATCTGTGAGTTTGAAGCAGGAGTACCCGACATTGGATCATCTAATCACCGAGTCACTGAGGTAAATTAGTCCGATCAAGCCAGATTCCATTGTCTCCTTATTTTTTAGCAAGATCACGTAATTAATGACAATCATCTTTTACGTTTTTTCGTAGTGGCTCGTTCTCCACCATTATCCCGAAGTCTCTCTAAACCGGTGAAGTTTTATCTTCAGTACGCTGCAACTATGATCCCCTCACAGGCCCAGACTGAGAGAGCGCATGGTATGAGCCCTACTAGCAACATTTCTTGTTCGCCCGTGTCTTTTTGTATCAGTTAATAATATTGCGTTTTTTTATATTATTTCCAGCTCCCTCAGTTGTGTAGTATTTTATTGGCGCATCTGTACGGTCCTGAGATTTAAGTAGCAACGTGCTATTGACCTCTGTTGTCACAAAGTAATAATTCATTCATGTGCAGCAGCCTGTTCATGAGGTACATGTTTTGATAATCGTCAAAGTTTATTTTTGCACTTTTTATCATTAGGGTCTTGCTAATAGTTGGTGTCTTTATATCCAATCCCTCTAGCGGCCTCACTTCCGGGATATCATGTAAACCATTTCGTTTCACATTAGTCTGACATCAGGATTCCACTCACGGCAGCACATATTTTTTCGCAGGTATGTGCTTAGTGTATTTTTACTATGTGTGCTGGAGTACTTTAATAACAAAACGGAAACATGACATGTCCCTCATTCTTTGGCACCTGTAGTCCTGAGGTGTGCTTAGTGGTTTATATCTTTGATTTTGCAATTCCAGATTTCCTTGATACTTTAGGTAGGTGGTACAACACTGAGTTATTTATATTCTACATTTACCTGGCTACACGTTACGTCAATATTTTTTCCCATATTTATGTTTGAGCAGCGTTCAGTTTTTTAGTAAGTAGGATTCTGTGGATGTAGCCCTATCCCATGCAGGTTCTTTTAATATTAGGGAAACCATTTATGTGTATTTTTCTCTGTTTTTTTTAGGTTAGAAGTACCTTGTAGTCATATTATACATATCTTGTAGGAAAGTGATCCTTTGTTCATGAGATCTATGGAGGGTATGTTCAATAGCTATTTAGGAGGTTTCAGTTAGGTCAACACATGACGTAATCTGCATTATGTGAATATACATATGCCTTGATATGTAGGAAGGACACAATAAGGTAGTGTATTTTAACATTGCATAAATCTAATATGCTCGGCATTGTTCCCCCCCCTTTTGTGTCTCCATCTACAGATAGGTGATATCATGTTAAAATATTTAATTTCTTTGATTGTACTGAAAAGCTTTTTGTATATTTTAGGATTTCGCCCCTCAAGAAGGGTACCTTCTGGTCCCGAAATGCATTGGGCATCGTTTCTTCAGAAAATCAACTAACTTTGATACATGAACAGCCATGAAAATGGTTTCTTATTTATTTGTTTAGAAATATGTAAACAGTGTATTTGCTATGCACTCATTTACAACCTCATGTATTACATGTTGATCTACATATACAATGGGTGTACAATAGGATACACAAATGTAATGTATTAATGTATACATGTTGGATATAAGTTCTATGATTGAAAATTAAAAAAATTGAATGAAAGATATCACAATGTTTATTGTCTGTATAATTTGATTAGTAGTTTCTTTCATATTGTTGGAAAATTGACATTTTCCAGTAGGAACAGTGCTCACTACAAGTAGGTTTCCTCTACAAGTAGGTGTCCTCTACTTAATCTCTATCAAGCTCCCAAGCAAAGAACACATCATCAATATACCTGAGCCACAGTCCGATGTTGCTGGATCATGGCTCAGGATCATCGCTCCAGAGTACCTGCTCCTCCCACCAGCCCACCACAAGATTGGCGTATCTGAAGCCGAAGCAGGTACCCATGGAAGTGCCCTGTCGTTCTTGTACCACCTCCCATTAAACATGAAAACATTTTCAGTCAAGCAAATTTCGATCATTTGGAGGAGCATACGTGTATGTACAAGCAGTTTGATGTTCCTAGCTCTTAAAAATTGTTGACATGCTTTAATGCCATCTGAGTGTCAAATGCTTGTAAAGAGACTCTCTACGTCTAAGCATACCATCCAGTACTCATTCTCCCAGTGTAAGTTGTGAATTTTCTGTAGGAAGTCCTTCGTATCCCTAAGGTAGGAGTTCAGATCTCTTACGTAAGGGAAAGGAAATGGTCAACATATTCAGATGATTTTTCTAGCAGGCTATTTTTGGAGGATACAATGGGGCATCCTGGGGGGTTGGTGGTGTCTTTATGTACTTTTGGGAGTAGGTCAAATGTTGGTGTAGTCGGGGTCTTATGCAGCAAGAATTTCCTTTCATCCCAGTTAAGTAGTTTTTGGTCAAACCAGTCGTTAAGATAACCATGGTATCTGGTTTGTAGGGTGCTAAGGTAGGTTTACTCTCTCATAGCACATTGGGTTGTTAAGTTGCCTGAGAGCCTCCTGTATGTATTTCTCCCTGTCCATCACCACAATGTTTCCCCCCTTGTTTGATGATTTGATGACAATCCTATCATCCTTTTGCAGTTTGGAAACCACCTCCCAATGTTCTTTCTTCATGTTTTTCTGTCTAGGGCTTGTGTCAATAAGTTTGAGTAGATCATTACTGACTGTTTCGTTTCTATGTTGTCTTTGGGTTTCTGGGGTACATATCAGGAGGGGGCTCTGAAATGGGTCATTCCCGGTGTTCCTGTGGTTAAACCCAAGGATTCTAGTGTGATGTTATCACCTTCAGAGTTCAATGGATTGGGTGTGTAGTGGGTTGTTGGAATTTGATCTAAGAGATCCTGCATGTTTACAAGTACAGGTACGTAAAGTGTGTAATTTGTTCAATTTAACTTTATGAACAAATTGGTAGAGGTCAATGCGTGAACTAGCATAGTCTAAGGATGTATCAGGGATGTATCAGGGCAAAAAGAAAGACCTAATTTCAAGACCTCTTCTTCCGTGGGTGTTATTAGTCTACGAAAGAAAGGTTCTATACCGTGAGTTGCTTGGTGGTGTCATCCATTATTTCTTCATGTTGTCCTGGCTTCCTGTTCCCATGCTAGTATTTCTGTTCCTTTCTTCTCCTGCACCGTCTTTTCTTGCTCTTGTGTTGGCGACCCTTCCTCTTCCCCCAGGTTTTCTCCTGTATGACTGTTGTTGATTCCTCTGCATGAGGCGTACCTCCTCAGAAAAAAAAGAGAGTTCCCCCTGATTGGAGGCAGCGCTGTCGACAGATTCCAGGTCAGAACTGACATCTATGATGGAGCCAACAATGCCTTTATCCACAATTCCTAAGGCTTTATCTTTGGCCATGTCTGCCCTTGTTTTGCCGAATTTCTGTGCAAAGGTTAGTATTCGGCCGGTTTTGTAGTCTCTCTCATCACGTAAAAATATCTTTTCCTTTCTTTCAATTACCCCTTTTTCAAAAGCTTTGGTCTTGTCGTCAATTAGTTTCAGGGTGCTTTTAACTTCGTTCTGGTCTGGACACTTAGCAAGCTCCTCCATCAGTGCCTGGATTTGTTCAGTTAGTTCCTTCTGCTCATCCCACGCATTTTTGATAAGCATGTGCAGCATATTTTTTTAGCAGGTATTGGTGTTTTCGGTCCAGTCTTTAAGTAATTGTGGTTTGGGGCAACTAAGTGTGGGGATAATGAAAATCCTCAACCTTCATGGGATTCTATTTACCTCGAGGTAATTTTGTAGGAGTGTGGCCTCCCACCAGCGACTGGTTTCTTTTTTCTCAGCTTTTCTAACTGATTCCCCAATTGTTTCCCTGTGGATGCTTCAGGTGATCCAGCCTGCTGGCTGCGGCCGTTTCCTTTGCTTTCAGCATTTTTCTTTTTAAAGATTAGATTTGCAGATGCTTCCCTTCCTTTTAACCACTCTGCTGCCATATCAAACTCTGCTAGTCAAGTAGTCATGCTGATTTAGAAGACACAACCTGTGCTATGAAGGAGTTCACGTGCGGTCTCAGGTTTCACTCTGACCCGCTCGTGTGCAATGCTGAGCACGAGCGGGAAGTTCAATTACCAGGGAGATCAGCTGAGAGACGAGCGTGTCTCGTGGGAAGAAGATTTTAAATGTCCTCTCACCACATTTTCCGTTCTCTCTCCTCGGCTCCCGGTGATATGCCGATATCCTGTGGAGCTCCGGCTCTTTCGGGTCGGATGTTTTCGGAGTTACTACCGGCGGGCATGCTCTTTAGAGTTGTTTTTTTTTACCTACTGGCGTGTAAGTATTTATAGTTAGGACCAAAGTTTCCATAGGAAACTCGTTTTTTGTTTTGCCAATAATTTTAGCGCAGCTTGACGAATCTTCATGAAATTTTCAAGACACGTCCACTTTTTGGTTCAGCTGCTGCTTTGAAAGTTTCAAGGTGAGCCGTCAAGCTTGGCCAAGAAAAAAGGGGAGTCCCAAAACGCAGTTTCCCCATTTCATGTCTAAGGCGATTTTTCAATTTTTGAACATGACTACAGCCCGAACGGCTGAACGGAATAATGCCAAATTTGGCAGGAAGCTAGAAGTTTGGCCAGAAAGCGTGCTTTTTGTGATTTTATGTAAATCCATTCAGTAGCTTCAGAGATATTTATGTTTAAAAAATATAGATATCTGAAAGCCCAAAATCCTTTGATTGGCTGCCAACACTTAAACCAGGAAGTGTTGGCAGCCATCTTGGGACTTAACTTGAAGATGAGCCCCATAAAAAAATTATTTTATAAAAAAGAAAATGGGGCACGGGAGAAATACCCTGTCCACTAGGCCTCTTGAGAGGTCCCACAAGGACCCTGCAGCGCCCAAAAAAGCATATTTTTTCAAATTTCAGCAGGATCCGCGGATCTCACCAACATTTTTTGCCGAAAGTTATGCGTGGGATCAAGCCCTTCATTTCCAGTTAGCCCCTGGGTGGCGCCCTCCTTTGAAATAAAGGAGGGGGCGCAAGTTGAACTAGGTTATTACAAATTAAATGAAAAAAGCTGGTATTATTTGTTTAAAACTATTCACATTTTTGTTTTACATTAGATTCATTTTAGTTATTTATTTGTTTTATATTATTACATTCTTTCAATATCCCTATATGTTACTAGACTCCTAACTCTAGAGCCAGGTGTAAATCTCCACTGGACATGGTGAACGGCAAAGAAGTGGAGACTCTCACATACCTGCAGGTGTAGATTTACGCGTTAGTAGATCCACAAATGGAATCTTACCTTCGTGAATCATGCCCAGAGTCACTATCACTGACGATGTAATACCAGCCTTTAATTCGATTACACTTTCTGTCTTGAATTTTGATGGTCGTTCTTAAACTGCGCTGTCTATTGCAATTAGTGTGTCTTGGGGTTGCGTGCATTTGCAATTTAGGTCCCTATGACGTCATAGTTCCCAGGAACAGCCTAATAATCCGAAGTCTAGAGCATGGTAGCTTCAAAGACATTGTTTACACTTGAATCCAATGAAAATGGTACATGTCAAACTTGTGTTCTCTCTGTGTACTATGGGAAATGCATGGACATAAACATGATCATTATGTCTTTGCTACAGTTGGGTCTTTTTTCGGGACGGGGTCAGCAGCGTCACAGATTTCCTTTAATTTCCCCAGACACAAGAAACATAATTTAAGGAACAGTAAGGAAGAGAGCATGATGAATTTTTCATCTAAGCGTTAACCATCCCTGTACTGGACAAAATATATCACCCCTTTCCTTAAGGTATAAGACGCCGACGTTGAAGCATAGGAAATGGGGCTGTAAAGTACACCATGGGAACAATAAGACAAATAAAATGGGACATTAGAAATATTGCAGGAATAAAGAGAAAATTACACCATTCTTGTTGTGTTAGGTTTCGAAGCAGCTTTTCCAGAAGTCATCTTGAATTATAGTCCAATTTAAAGAAGACATTAGCTTTCTGCGATGTCTGCAAAAACATCTTTCTCCCATAAAACATTAAAACATCCAACACTTTTCCTCAGAGAAATATTATTTCTCAGTGTGTTATTGAAATAACAGAGGCCTTGACTGTGAGCGATAATCACTGGACGGGGAAAAGTACTGCTGATACTTTTTTTGTGGTGATGAACTATTTTTTAACTGCTACCGGAAGCTACCATTTGACTCCTCATAAAAAAGCGCATTGTTCATTTTGCTTTGCAGAGTAGAGTAAATGGGTAGTGCGCGAATTCGTTAAAGCAACATTAAATAATGTCGGCAAGGTTAGTGGCGTTTTGGTCGCCAGTACCCCGAGCGTGCTTATCGATTGTAACGTTTATTACTTTTTCCACTCCTCAATCGCTTATGAAGAGTCTCAGAGTTACCGTGAAATACAAACACGATAACTCAAAGCTCTGCAAAACAAGGGCGATGTAAACAAGAAAGAATTTAAAGTCATGCACTATCTTACCTTAAAAAAAACTACAATGTAATGCATTAATGAAAGTTTAAAAACATAAAAACGACAAAATTCGATTGATATGATATCTTCAAGCCTATTCACACCGCCCGGCTTCTGGAATATTAAGATAAAAATCCAGGAAGTGACCTCGACCTTGAATATCGAAATACAAATGTTTGAGCATTTTAAATGAGTCCCATTATTCACAATATGCTGATATTTTGTGTGAAACTACCATGAGTTCATTGCCATAATTTAGTTCTGAGGCCGGTTTCTTTGATATATCCCCTATATCCCCAAGTCATAAGAATACACCCTAAAAAAAAAAGGGTAATCACGCACGAAAGGTAATCTAGGACAGGCCTATCTTTTTATGTGAGTAGTCTTCGCCACGAGCGAGTAGTCTTTGCGGTCGAAAAGATACTACTCGTTAAATTCATTTGTGAATAATAAAAACATCGTAAACTTACACTAAAGTAATTCAGGCCCCTTTGTTCAGTGTTGTTAGAGAGCTGCTCTTCCTCCACCAGCCCACAACATAGTAAAAAAGCTTAGTGGTGCCCCTGCCCCTTCTAGAAACATTACCAAGCTTAAAATAAAGTGTAAAAAGCCTTCAGAAGGCATTATAGCGGCGCTACACCAAGGAGCAGTGAATAATAAATGATCTGCTCCTGCTACTCATTTTTTTTCAATGTTATATTTCAAAATAAATTATATATTTTGTTTTTATATTCTTTTTTTGAAATTCTAATTTTGGTTGTCTCCGTGCCCATTCAGAAATCCATATTCTTTTTTTTCTGTTGTGGGTTTTGGGAGGAGCCCGAGGGCAATTCTTTATTCTTTTTCCTTTAAAATATGTTGGTGATGGCCCTAGGGACCCAATCCCTTGGGCTGTATTCTTTTCTAAGGGAAGGGCAGTGTGCACCCCTCACTGAATCTTTACAGGCCCCAGTGACCCCATCCCCTGGGACCATATTCATATTTTAACGGGAAGGGTAGCATCAGAACTGGCCTTGGGGACCCCAATTGTCAATGCCTTAGGTGGGAGCCCCAGTGCCCACCTAGGGCTCCCATAACACAGAATATTGAGGGCCAATGGGAGGAGCCCCTGCAGTCCTCCAAGCTTCCCACATTCCCTCATCCTGGGTGCAGCAGGAGTCAGCTTTGCTCCCACACAGAAGGAGCAAGTTTTCGTCTCTGCTTCTGCCAAGGCAGGAACAATCTCTGCTTTCTTCCCTTCAACAGCATGGCCTGGGGAAAATATGTGTCTTGGTGGCAGCATTTCTACAGCTCTGGCGAGGTGGGAGTGCACATTTTTTCCCTGCCAGTATTCTTGCAGACAGGGAAACAGAAACAGTATCCTGGGGGTGGGCTCCCTGGGACATAATAATGGATCCGGCACCATAGGATGGAGGCCCTGGGGCCATTCAAGGCTTTTAAAATAGTGAACCTGAGTGATGGGGTCCCTTGGGCCTTATTAGGATTGAGAAGGCGATCAAAGCACCACTTCCCTTTTAAAATAATTTGGGAGGGGAAGTGACCCAGTAGGACGTGTCCTCGGATCTCTCCGCTCCCGCCTGGCAGAGCCCCGTAAATCCAGTGGTGGAGCGGGGCCCCTGAGGTTGACGACCGCCCTTGGGGAACACTCTGCTGATGGCGTCTATTGGAGTGTGAGTTTTTGGTCCAGTGCCGTGGCAATGCGGCCACCCGGAGCGGCTGTTGCAAGCAGAGAACAGCCGGCCTACAGACATAATGAAGGAGCTGGTGCAGAGAAGATAGAGGCGCTGCAGCTGGACCCCTCCACAGTTCTGGGGTGCGGGTACACCTGAGTAGACTGAGTGAAAGGCGATGGCATCTCAGAGCGGGGCTTCGCTCGCTGAGGCTCCGAAGTGGGAGGAGCCTGCCCCAAGGAACTATGTGTTGTCCCGGCTGCAGGAAGACACGCAGGCCCCACGAGCAATAAATCTCCATCGCCCGGCGCTGTGCTGAGGATACACTACTCTAAGGAGATCTGGGGACACGTTTGAGGAGGGTGAAGAGAGAGGCCGGGCCGAGGCAGTGGGAGGATCGGTGGCTGGCGGTACCCTGATCTGCCACACTGGTGAGTGCGGGGGCACCCAAGCAGCACGCAAGTGGGCCAGGGCTGAAGAGGCATGGCGGGGACCAGAGGAGTTTGTTCCCCACACCTGGTCTGCTGGCTGAGACTGCACCCTCGCCCATCTGCACAAACAGCGCAGAATAGAGGGGCCATGTGGAGGGAGCTGGCCTTGGCGGCCTGCGCATGGCCTGAGACTCAGGTGAACATGAAGGCCTGGCAAGTCTGTGCCTCCCGTTGGCTGCTGCCAAACCAAAAGGAGGCTGTCATGAGGGGGCCTGAAGCCAGCACTGAGGAGGGAAGCATAATTGGCGAAGCCCACAGCAACCAGGAGGTTGAAAGCCGGGGTGTAGCTCATAGCCCAACTGGTGGGTGCGGAGGCATCCCTGGTGGCCTACACGAGCACCATGTCAAGAGAGGAGCAACAGAGGTGTGCAAACCGCAGCCCTCCTCCTGCATGGTTGGCTGGCTGGACTTGAGCCCTAACTTATTGGCTAAATCCACGCAAGGCAGGGAACTGAGAGCAGACTGGGAAGGTCTAACTACACATCCTGTGCCAACACAATGGGAGACTTGTCCCCTATTGGATTAGTGACGCGGCAGAGGCTGGGGGCAAGAAGACCCCCTAGTGACATCTCCACCCGGTAAGAGGGGCCCAAACACCATTACCCCCTAGCTATACCTCTTAATCCAGGGGTTGCCTCGACGTACTGCAGCAGCAGAGTAGGTCTGGGCACACGGACTGTGGCTGGGGGTCCAGGGTCAACTGCTTGCCCCTGCACCCACTCTAGGGGGCACAAAGCAACCCTTCTAGCAGAAGGCCCGACCAGACTTGTACGCTCAGCAGGGCCCAGCGGATGCGTTGGAGGGGGCCACTGATCACAGCGAAGGGGGAGAGGGACGATCTGCTGGCCAACCAAGTAGTACTCACCTGTCCCCGGAATATCAAAACAAAAGCCTGTAGTGTCCTCTCCGACAAGGGGGCATCAACGACTCACAATGGTGGCCACTAAGGGTCAAAGGGACAGACCGGTGAAGGAGACGTTGCTTAAACCAACCAATTCGCCGACTGAGAGACAGATCACACCGAAGACCACAGAAGAGACGGAGGGAGCGGAGGAAACTGAAGCTCCAGTTAACCGATTCTTCCTGGAATCTCTCTTCTCCTCTCTACATGAGGACCTGTCAGCTATGAAACAAGAGCTCTCAGCTGCCCTACGCTCCGAGATGGGGACTCTCTGGGGGAAAGGGCTAACACTCTGGTGGAACACGAGATTGGACGCAATGAGGAACTAGAGAATCTTCAGCAAGAATTCCTTTGGCTAAAAGAACAGAACCTCAACCTCCAAGCTCACACAGAGGACTTGGAAAACAGGTGCCGGCAAAACAACATTCGCATCCGAGGCCTGGTATACGGTGCAGAGGACCCTAACATCAAAGTGCTAGTGGTGGACCTTTTCTGTTCGCTCCTGGGCTTAACTCAGGATTTTCCAATTAAGCTGGACTGCATGCACAGAGTGGGCCCTTAGAGGGCTGCCTCGGCTACCCTTGCAGATATTTTGACATGCGTGCATGATTACCAGCTCAAGGAGCGCATACTTTGAGCATCCGGTGCAAATCCGCTTTCCAGTAAAAAGGCCAGAAACCCATACTGTACCAAGACGTAGCAGAATCTACCTTAATTAGGCACAAGGCATTCCAACCTATAACTGAACACCTCAGGGCAGCTGGCATTGCATACTCCTGGGAGCACCCCTTCTGGCTGATTTTCACCTTCAAAAGGGAGCTCAGGCAAATACGCTCTCTCTCAGTGGCCTACAAGCTCCTGAACATTGAGGAACCTAGAGCTGAGTAGTTGCAACAGAGCAATTCAAGCAGTAGATGCCTAAGCGGCCACAGATGGTCCACCATCAAGCCACCGAGCCGATCATCACGACCTGACTTAAACACCATGGCCAAGGAACGGCAGGCAGTACTGGTGTCCTTGAACAGAGGTTACTCAGAGTAGTCCTTGACAGTCATGGAAAACAATCAGCGAACATTTGATTGTCCCTCATGTCCGTCTCCAGAGACACTCTAACATAAGCATGGGGCTGTGTTCAGGAGGAGGCAGTGGAGATACTGGCCACTGGTACCCCACAACTAATCTCCAGGAGTCGAAAGCTCTGGACACTTGTTGCTAAATGACATTTTTCTACATTTGTATAGTTGTTTTGTTGGGGTTTTTCTTTTTCACTTGGTGGATCTCCTCCTCCATCACCCTGCACTCCTGGCTCTGCGCAAATGTTCCCAACTCCATGCCAGCCCTGCTTCTCAACCCCACAAGATTATCTACAGGAAGAGATCCTTGGCACATACTGATGCCTTTTTTTAGTTGTATATCCCGATCTTGTCCCACATTTTAGCAAACATTACAATTCTAGCCCTGAACGTAAAGGGGCTTAACAACCCAATTAAGAGAAGGGATATCTTGTCAAATCTCGAGAATTTGGTAGACAAATTTGCTTAGTTCAGCAGAGTCATCACCTATCCAGTGACACTCACAGACTCCGTTCTAAGGCTTTTTCACAGCAATATTTTTCCTCACTCCCTACCAAAATAGCTGGAGTTGCCATCCTCATCTCCTGTAATTTCAAGGGGGTGGTGGCAACAAGGGTATCTGAAAATAGGGGGCGGCTCTTGGCCTTCTCTATATCTATAGGTGCCCACACGTTCACTCTTGCCTCTGTTTACTCACCCAATGAGGGCCAGGAGGCATTTCTTCAAAGAGCGGTCACAGATCTAGTGGCCTCCCCAGACTAGCAGTTACTTATAGGGGGTGACTTAAATACAGTGTTTGTAAACCAACTTGACTGCTCGGACCAAAGGCAGAGGCAAACAAGGGGTCTGTCCGAAAGCAGGAAAGAATGGCTGCAGGACCTAGATTTAGTTGTCATTTGGCGCACCCTTCATCCCCACACAATGGACCACACATTCTATTCCCATGCCCATCAGACCTATGCCAGGATTTATAGGCTCCCAATCCCCGCTTCCGCTGGCATGTGATTCAGACATCAAATCCCACACACTCTCGTACCATGCATCACTGACCCCGACATTAGCAGTACCCCGTGCAGACAGACCACCATACTCCTGGCGGTTGTGTGATACTCTTCTGTACCGCTCGAGGTTGTACAGCGCTTGACCAAGGCATTGGAGGAATTCTAATCTTTCAATGACACCCCTGATATCTCAGTAGTGTCCCTATGGGAAATGCTCAAGCTAGTGGCAAGAGGCAACCTCATCACCTTGTCCTCTGTGGACAACAACATCCATAGAGATAAAAGATAAGAGCTTTCGAAACAAATGCAAGAATTAGAAGGAATACATAGGCGGACCGGGGCACCTCGGGCGTGGTGGCAGCTGTAGACAGCGCATTTCCACCTGGCTACTCTTGACCTTGACAGGGAATACACTGCTCTACGATTGAAGCCCTCGTTCTACACAGGAGGGGATGGTTGCGGGCACCTGGTGGCCCACAAACTGTGTGCCCAGCACCAGGCAGCTACGGTCCAGAAGGTTTGTAACGCAAATGGCTCTGAGCATACCCGAGATGCAGACATCTCTTTTAGGATTTTTATGCCAAATTGTATACAGCACAGCAATTGTCTGAGCAGGACACCCTAAATTATCTCCAGGGGATAAGCCATTCCTGGCTGGCCCTGGACCAGGCTTCCACTCTAGGCAGCCCAATTTACATTGAGGAGATAGCCCGACTCAATCACATCTCTGGGTCCCGATGGGTTTACTGCTGTATTTTACAAAACATTTTGCACCATTCTAGCTCTGATATTACCTTGACTCTTTAACATTATTGGGGACACTTCAGATAGCCCGCCCACGATGCTCCTCGCTTCAGTTGATGTCCTCCCTAAGCCCGGTAAGAATAGCCGGTACTGTGCTTCCTACCAGCGACTATCCCTGCTGAATATTGATTTTAAAGCTCTTCACAGGAATTCTGGCTGCTAGGTTGGGACCACTGATGCCGGGTCTGGTGGACCCAGATAAAGCAGGGTTCATGGAAACTAGACAGTGTGGTGACAACACATGGAGACTACTCCACCTCCTGGATAAGGCTCACCACCAATCAGAGAAATGGCAGGTCCTATCTGTCGACCCTGAAAAAGCATTTAACAGGGTGCATTGACCATTTTTGGAGGCCACTTTGTAGCAGCTTGCGGTGGGGAATTGCTTCCGCAAATGGGTGTTCAGTAGCTACAGCCACCCCTAGGCCACAGTCCGGGTAAATGGATATATATCAGAGCCCTGTCCGATAGCACGGGTAATGAGACAGGGTTGGCCGTTTACCGGAACAATGACTGGAGCAAGACATATAGACGGTTTATCATCTAAATTTGGTTGCTGAGCTCCAGACTGCTCTAACTGAATATTATGCCCTGGCCGACATTGAAAGCAAACATTTGCACCAGTTTGATACAGCGTGTCCATAAGGTAAAAGTGTTAGGCTAGCAAATGTTAGCTCAATTGTTGCAGCTTGGGCCCCAGATCATCACTCAACTGACTCCCAACAACAACACTATGATATTTGATGCTGATGGATTAATGACCAAAGTAGCAGAAGATTATGCCCGCTTATATACCTCCCGGTAATCAGAGAACACTGCCTTTTTTAGTTGTCTGACCTTGGTATGGTTCTAGGCACCTCATAGTACATTCCTGGTGGAGCCCTTAACCTTAGATGAGATTATCGCAGCAATAAGTGGGCTGCCTACCTGTTAAACTCCAGGGAGTGACAACCTTACCTCCAAGTTCGGCTGTCTGTGCTCCTTGTCTCTTACAGGTATATGATGAAGTGTTTTACGAACTGGTGTTTTGCCTCCTTCCTTACTAGAAAGGATTCCAATAATGCTTCTAAAACCAGACAAACCTCTGGATCACCTGAATACCTACCCCCTTCTCTCATTAATCAATACTGATGCCAAAATGCTTGGTAAAGTATTGGCTAACAGGCTGATCTTGTTGCTCCCTTACCTCATACTTCCTGACCAGACTGGGCTCTTCACTAACTACACCACTTTTCATAACCGCAGGATGCTGTTCACCTTCCTACACCAGCTGAGGCCAGATGAAGAAGCGGTGGCTGTCTTCCTTGATGCCACTAAAACTTTCCACTCTCTCAAGTGGCCCTTTTTATTCACTGTCCTACGCAGAACTGGGATCCCTGATCCCTTTTTGTGCCTGATCCAGCTGCTATACACGCCCCGTCATGGATCCATGTCAATGGCTTTCTGCCTGACACCATCCTAATTGGCGGAGGCACTCATCAGGGTTGCCCTCAGTCATCCTTGCTTTATGCTCCGGTAACTGAGCCGCTGGCTGTGGTCATTCATCAACTTAATGGCCATAGGGGCCTGGCTTTCTCGCAACTCAATATTGTAACATTGCTTTATGCAGATGACATTACCCTCTACTTGAATAGACCAGGAGTGAATCTGGACCCGGTTATACACTAATTCTCACTGTTTCAGGTGGTGTCTGGTATAGTGATTAATTTGACCATGTCTTCTATCTTCCTCTTTATTATTTATTACTTGCCCATTCTTGCTGCAATTGCACTGGGTGACTCACTCCCTTAAACACCTGGGAATTTGAATTTGTGCTAGCAACCCAGAAGTTTTGTTTGAGAATTATAGAATAGTGCTTTCGGCTTTGGAAGTTCAGATCGGAGGGTTTTTTCATTGATGGGGCACATAGCCATAATGAAAATGGCCCGCAGCTACTCTATCTTTTTATGAACATATAGCTATTCCTCGACCTCGTCCTTTTTTTTTTTTAATCCTGCGCACTTTTATGGTGCGCCTTGGACAGGAGGCTACCTAGACTCTGCTCGAAAACCCTGAGCTCTAATATCTTTGTGCACAAGCTTCATTTACCCAATATTGACTTAGACCTCACCCCATCTGATGCACTTTGCACCTGAGCATGACCATGTATACCCTACTCCTCGTCCAGTCTTTAATGGAAAGCCGGCTCGACAATCATGCAGTGAAATAGACATGGTAAAGTGTATGCAGCTGGCCTTGATCTGACTGCAAACTAAGGGCCTGATTTAGATCTTGGTGGATGGGTTACTCCTCACAATGGTGGCGCATATCCTGTGCGTCAAAATATAAATCCTATAGGATATAATGGGATTAATATTTTGGCGGATGGGATATTTGTCACCGTTGTAACGGAGTAACTCATTGACCCAGATCTAAATCGGGCCTAAGTTTGCCCACTAGACTTTATACTACCCTAAGCAACTGGTTATTCAGTCCTCATTGCACTGTATACTAAGGGAGAGAATAGCAGCTCAGAGAGTGTCGTGCTGGGTATTACGGAGGTGGGTATTTTTTCCCTGCTGGTGAGTTGATATTTAATACTTATCTGGCCCCGCTGTTCTCACTCATAACCAACTGGGGTGTTCAGGCGATATTATACGCCAACGAAACCGAGCTTGTTTTTTCATTTAAAGAAAAATCGGTCAATGCTGTTAGGAGCTTTAAGGGATGTCTGTTAGATATCTCCCTATGGATGAATAATATCAAATTGAAGCTAAATGCCGAGAAAACTGAGGTACTATTTTTTGGAAATACTCTCCCGCCGCCCACAGACCTATGGTGGCCACAGGAAATGGGTCCTCCTCCCACCCCAGCAGACTCTGCTAAATATTTGAGGGTAAAGTGGTAGACAGATATCTAGTTTCAGCTGAGAAAAAGCAGGTGTCTTCTACCAGTTTTGGCAAACTGAAAATTAATTCATCTACTACCAGAGGACTGTCGCAGAGTCGTAACAGATGCCACGGTGATGGCTAGATTAGAATACGCGAACTGTCTCTATGCAGGTTTACCTGGATATTTGATTAAAAAATAGCAAATGGTGTAAAATGTGGCGGCGAGAATGATTAGGCACCATGTCTCTACGCACATTAAGAAGCTCCATTGGCTGCCCGTGGTCAGGAGAATTGAATTTAAGGCTCTGACATTTGCTTTCTGCTCCCTACATGGTAAACGGCGAGCTATCTGAAACACCGCTTATGCAGCTATAAAGAGAAAAGACTACTGAGATCTAATACCCAAAACCTACTGTGTGTTCCGCGGTTCAGAAAAGTACGGATTGGGGGCAGATCTTTCATGGTTAAGGCTGCTAAGCTATGGAATACCTTGCCAAACTTCCTGAGACAGATAGAATCAGAGCTACATTTCAGGAAGGCACTGAAAACTTGGCTTTTTAGCCTAGAACAGAAGGACTAGGCATCGTAAGGAGTCCCTTTCTGCCCACACATCTGCTTTGCTTCAGCACCAGGACACCTCTGTTTGAGGTAGCTGTTTGCGCACTACAAATGTCAATATTATCATTATTATTATTGCGTGAGAGACAAACCACTGGAACTGGTGAACCACTAGACTCACTCGACCTGTTGACTTTCTTTCTCATCAAGGCGAAACTCTGGGATAATTATCCAGAATTCCCAGTTGCAACATCTGAATGTAGACACTAATCCTCCTTCTCATGGCATCTTCCTCACAGTAACTAATATCTTGTCTTTATGCTTCTGAGCAATCTGAGATGCCTCCGAGTTTGCAGCATGCTAGGGCTTGGTAGGAGGTGGAGTTGGGTAAATCTATGTCCGTCAAGGAGTGAGCAGGCACTTGTGGTCTGACACAATCCCTTTTCCCCAACGGCAAGCTTTACTTCATGCATTTTCAATTTTACTATCAGACATATAACACTCCGTCTAAACTGTGTAAATATAAGCTGCGTGCTCATGATGAATGTGATAGTGAGGTGGGGGGGGGGCCTCATTTCATGCACTTAGCCTGGCTTCCACCATCTATTTTTGCATACTGGATCACTGTCTTCTCCAGTTATCTGATATTTAACACTTGCAACTACACCCATCACCAGAGCTGGCACTTCTTCGTCTTCTGACAGAGATGCCAAATATCTTGCCTAGAGTAGCTTCTTGCTAAAATCCGGGAGGTCTGTGTGTGGGGCTGGGGACAAGGGCCCTTCATCCGGGATTAGTTGTTAGGTGTGGAACATTGTCAGGAGCAATTGGAAATGATCTCTCATGCTACCTCTATCTAGCAGGCCTAGGAACATATGGGGTCCACTTTAGGATTATCTGTTAACGCAAGCCTGGACTCATCACCCTGACTTCCTGAACTCAATTTTGTTAGCCTATTGCTGTGCCACTGCTGAAATGTGCTATTGCTAGTCTTTGCATTTCCAACATAATATTTTTTCTGTGTAGTGTCATTGTTTAATATGCCCCGTATGAATTGCAGTATGATTGACTTTTATTCTTATGCAGCATCTAAATCATTTCATAATATTGATTAGATTATGTATGGAGACGCAGCTATTTCTTATTGTTGTCATGGTTTTATTTTGAAAATTATTTAAATAATTAAAAAAAAATGCTGCATCACTTAACAAGCGCGCCTTGCAACTTAATTGGACTGTTAAAAACGGGCCCCTAAATTACAAGGATTACTGAAATGTGCAAACAATTATGCACTAGGTGGAAAATGTGCATTAGAAAATTGTCATAATCACAAGGTTTCCTCTAACCTCTTTTAAATTTAGGAATGTTTCTTTATATTTCTCACCCTAAAATGGTAGTTACTCTTACCGTTCGGAGGCAGCTTTATGAGTGCGTTCCTTTGTGAGAAACTATTCATAAGAGGTGTATGAAATTCCAAAAACATACATGCTTATAAATGTTGTGCAAACTGCACCACTGTAACATACCCTTAAACTCACTTCTAACTCATAATTTGTGACTGTTACAAATATGGCATTATTTATGATTTGTATTCAATATACGCAGGGGTGTAACATGGGACCCTGCAGCTCCTGCCACACAGGAGGGGCCCAACCCTCCAGTAAAACCCCCAATGTTTACGGAGGCCTCAAACCAGGCAAAGGCCGATCAATATCTGTGATATATGGGAGACACAAGGGCCCCTCATCACAGTCTGTAGGGGCCCCCATTATTTGGCATTACCTAGAGTGCCTTTGCTGGGCCTCATGGATATGGAGTAAGGCAAGGCAGCACCAAGCACAGTGCTAACTTACACTGCATCAAGGAGGAGTTCCATGGGTGGTGCAATGGGTGTTCCCACGCAACACCTATGGATTTCGATGGTGACCCAGATTTACAATATCTCATAAACCTGTGGCAGCGCCAAAACCTTATGCCTCCTCAGAGCAGGCGAAGTGAGGAGAAATGTTTTCATTTCTCCTCGTTTTTCCCTCTTCCCATGTGCGCAGCATTCTGCAGCACTCAAAGAACGAGGAAAATGCCTCCATGGATTTTTTTTGGTCCAGGAAGGTGCCTCTTCCTGCACAAAAGCAATCCAGCCTACAATGCAGACACCCTTCCACCATGGTGCAATGGTGCCTGCATTGCCGCCAGACACCAAATTGTGCACCGGCGCTGGCTAAAAGGACAGGCATGCACCGTAAATCATAAATATGGTGCATTCCTGCCCTTTGCGTTTCATGCAGGGCAGCTCAGCAAAGTGACATGCTGGGCTGTCCTGCGCCAAAAACTCGTATGTGTGGGCCTGCGTTTTTATGGATGTGTGCAAACTTTTGCGTTTCAGGTCCAGGGTCATTAAGGTCTTACTCAAATAACAATTTACCATACGATTAGGCTGGAAATAATGATGGGCAGAGTTGAATGAAAACCGGACCTCATGGTCTCATGTTTGTGACAACTTTGCAAAATTGAGCATGTCTTCCCAAGGCTCTTTTCATTATTGCATCCTTCCACACTGCACTGCCCACTTCGGAATGCGTACTTCCACCAAAGGATGAACAAATATTTTGAAAGACAATGAAATCATTCAGGCCAATTTTTCCATTCGCCTCTTTTACAACCGCTACTGTAGCACTAAAAAGAAACAGCCAATTCCAGCGCTTGTACACATGACCTTCATGTTTTGATCACCCAAGCATGAAGCAGCAGGAGCGTGCTGTCCACTGGGCTCGGTGCTGATTGATAGAGCGTTCCGCCTGAAAGCACTCATTATCTGGTTTATTAGTTTATTGTCTTGGAGCCAAAGTTCAAGGCTGCTCCCTCCCTGGAGTGAAATGCCCAATAACAACAGTAATCAACAATGACTTAAGTAGATAAGCACGGACAATTGCGGAAAAATCATATTTTAAAAAGACTATTATTTTTTAAGCAAATGCTATATCCGAAGTATCAGTATAACCATTGTTCACATGCAGATTTAATTATTAGACAGCTGTTTTAGAAAATTGCCCATTTACTTTTAGTTAATATCCGGCTTTCTACCAGTATCAAGGAACATCACGCTTCATTAGTTTTATATTTACGAGTTAGGAAACACAACTGCAATGACTAAATAAAATGGTCCGCCATGTGAAAGCTTTTTCTCAAGCGAAGTGTTCATTAGAATTACCAGAAAAGGTGTCGATATTGAATTTACCCCTCTCCCTCACTTAATTGTGTAAAGTAATGGAATAGAGCAGTGTTAAAATAGAGTTTTTATTCTCAAGAATCATTTGTGTAATGTCAGTTTTTAGAATTATTTTGTGGATGTTCTTATCTAAATTCTTAAAGCCCATGGCCAGTATATAAATGCATGTATATAATTATTTCTATGCTATGCAAAGACGCTGAATAATTGCAGATCGAATTTCTTTTGCCAGTCAACATTTAGCCAGACCAACGTAATGTTAAAAGCCATGATGTTTTCCTTGTGCTGTGTTCAGGTAAACGAGCACACATGCACTGAATCCATAGCATGGCCTGAAACCATGTTCTGACCCCACATGCTTACTATAGACTACTAGAGGCCCACTGACTTAGCAAGGTTACAACGGGATCTACTGCAAACAAGAAATCGGGACCCTCTCTGATTGACATACTAAATTCCTCACCCTCACCAATGGATCTTCAGAGATATATATACTATTTTTCATGCAAAGTGGCGCAGCAAGAGGGGAACGTGCTATGCTGCATTAAGGGGAGAAGGGCAAACGATACATACTTAGAAGGATATGAAGCATTTCTGATCTCCCCTTGAAATGGCACATTGTGATCTGCCTAACACCAATGCAGACACCCTTGTACAAAAGTGCAAGGGTGTCCGCCTTACATGTGAATTTGTTTTGTGCAGGAAGAATATCTTCATGCACAAAAACAACCCAAAGAGGCATTTTAATCTTTCTATATGTGATGCAGAAAGATATTTCTACATGGTACCCATCCTCTGGATGCATAACAATTTGAAGCAATCCCTGGTTTACAAACCTTTGTACATCTGGATTTTAATCAAATCCATGGTTTGATGCATGCATTGGAACGGACATACTCCACCCACGGAATGCCTCGCAGCTCGAAATGTACTTGCCACTACGTTTCGTTACATTTCTTTACAAAGCCACATAAGGTGGCACAGACCACCCCTTGCTTGCCTTTGTAAATCTTACTGAAGCATTTGCATAGAGGCAAGCACTATACAAAGGCTTACTAAGTCTGGGCCTCAGTTTATATGAACTGTGTTTAGGGTGAATTTTAAAGTGCATGTCTGAAAGCTAGAATATATTCATAGCTAGTTCAACATGTAGTAGACCCCTTTTCCCACAGAAATCATTTTGTTCGGAAATGTTGCAGTACATGGTGTTTTTTAAGCACACTGGATCAGTAACATTTGTGAAAAATCACAGTTTTTATGATTTTGAATTACCTTTTGGAGAAGTGAGGGTTTATCAGGATTCTTAGATTGTTCCTACTACATCTCATGTGTTCATATTTAAGCTGAGAGGGTGGGACTGTTATTGACTTGGCTGGGTGCTCACGACTCAAAACAGACCCTAATCACTGTGCTTGAAAGGCAGCCTGTTACCCTAGTACATACACAGCTTGAGGTCTTACAGGCTTATTTACAATCCCCTTGCACCGCCGATGCCTCACATTTAATATGGGAAATAGGGACAAACCGGTGGCTTGTAAATACGCCCCTAAGGCTTTAAGGACTACTACAGCCAGCTCCTTTTTTGTTGAATTACCTCACATCTATGACTGTCTTTAAGACTTACCCCTGACACAGGTGGCACCCTGGACAGGGAGGAAATAGATAACCCGATCACACCCCAATTAAAGAGGCCATTTGCAACCTTACAGCGGGTAAGATGCTGGAAACAGATGCTTTCCCAATTAAGTCATATCACACATTCATAGATCTTCTTGCCTCTTAACTGCCCCAAAACTGGCAATGCTCTACGTTAGTGCCCTAAATAATGAATACTTACTGCAGTTCCTTTGGGAGGCACTCCTGGGTCCTCTGATTAAGCCTGGGTTCTGCCTCCTGGTCGCGATCTGCAGTCCTCAGCTTAGACCATGAGAATACTTTTGATTCCTGAAGATGGGATTACCTTTGCAAAGTTCTTCTGTACTTTTTCTCTGGTCCTGACACTGGTGCTATGATTGATTCCCTCTGTGAGTGTTCAAGAGGGCAAGCTTACATTCCCATTTTTGAGTTTAGCAGGGGGACTTCACTAGGTTGCCCTTTCCCCCCCCCTGTTCTTCACCTTAACCATGGAGACATTGACAATCAGAGTAGGGTCTAGTGGAGCAACTTCTAGCATTTCTCTAGCATATGGGTGCCATTCAGCCTCCTTATACGCCAATGATCTTTTCATATACTTCAGAGATTTTAAGCGTTGCACCTCTAAAATAACCCACATTTTTGCGGACTTCACTGCCACTTCCTCTGAAGAAACATTGCAGATTAGCATAGGCCCACTATAATGAGAGGCTATCACCTTCTGATATCTGGGAATAAAATTTACCATACCAAAAAGACCTTCTTGATGGCAACTTACCCGAACAGTCACAGCTCTTACCTCCCATGTACCTTGTTGGAGGACCACCCTCTAGAAAATGATATCAGTATCCAGCTTGTTATAATAATTCTCTAATCTTCCAGTTGTTCTTTCCATGGGGTTCTTCCTGAATGTGGAAAACTGCTAGAGGACCTGATATGGGACAATGTTAGACAATGTGGGCCTCATTTATGAAAAGTGATGCATTGCTGAGTAAAAACAGCGATGCGTCCCTTTTCATTGCGCCCTCCTTGCGACATGCTGGATGCGTTATATTTACAGTATGACCCATCATGTCGCAAGGATCTACAGATATCAGTATTTCTGACGTATCTGTAGGCACAGAAATGATGCTTTGCTGGAGTGTGTCACAAAATTCCCATTTCAAATGTGCCTGTGTTAGTCTTACGCCTGCTGTGAGGCAGGCATATTATATTGATGCATTTATGTCCTAGAAGTGACGCAGTGAAATCTCATAGATTTCACTACTTCAATTCTACGAGGCTTACTTGTGTCAGAATGCCCACCCTGCATAAATTATACCTGACGCAGGTATAATGTGATGCAGGGGTTTACAAAGTGACGCAACTACCTAGATGGGTCACTTTGTAAATATGACACAACATGGCGCATTTATTACGCTGCTGGGGCGTCACAAAAAGTGATGCACAGGCAGCGCAAAAATGACGCAAGGGGCTCATAAATAAGCCCCTGTGTGTCCTTAGCTAATCTCCACTTCCCGGTTGGAGGGATGGAGGGAGGGGGGCTTGGGGCGCTCCACTTCGAACTGCATTATCTTGCCACACAGTTACCATGGTTGAGAAGATGGATTCCAATGCTCACTCCGGACAAAGCGTGCACTGCAACTCCCCCATACCGGATGGAGGAACTCAATGGTGTCCTGCTCCTTTGCTCCGGTGATCAAACTCTCACTCTGATTTTTTTGTTTGGCACTATAGTGGTGTCTGCCTTTAGATTTAGAAGTGGATAAAACCATATGCCCTGGTGATTACTCCATGGGGTGTTTCCTGGTCGACAGGGACCCTTGTACAACTGATTCTCACCCAGTGGGATTTTTTTGAAGTAGGTGGCATTGGTAACCTGTTTAATGAGTGTCACTTACTACCAGTTAAAGAATTGACATACAATATAATCTCCATAAAGGCCAGTTTCTGTGCTTTGTAATATGTGGCATATTCTTCGTACAAAGAGCTCCATCATTGATGATGAAGGAGAATGACTCTCTTTCGTCCAGGCCCTACACACAATGTGCCATAGTCACAGATTTATCACTTGGTTCTATAAGGCCCAACTTCCCCACATAGGGATCTCCCCCGCCCCTTTCCTTCTCCACAACAAATGGGAAATGGAGACAGGTAGAGTGCTCAATAAGTGGGAAGGGTCAAAAGTCCTTTAATTTCCAGATTACATATTTCATAATGCTAAATTAAAATAGATTCTCTTCTTCATTCTTAACAGGTTCTATCTCTCAACTACTGCTATTAAAAATACTTTCCCCAAGCAAAATGCAGCCTGGCCACGCTGCTTGGCAGATTTTGCAGACTTTCTGCAGAGCTTTCACATTTTGGCACAATTCTGGTCCCACATAATTGGGACCATTACTACAGTCACTGGCAATCCTCTCCCATCTGACTGGAAAAGGAGAGCTCTAGGCATCAACAAGTGAACCCAAAAAAAATAAAGTGAATAGACAACAAGTTAACCTTGCTTTCTTCCTTGCAAAACAGACAATCTCCATGAACTGGAGGGACTAGACACCCTACTCCTTCCCGGCAGGGAAACATACTGTACTACACTGGGCTGAGGGTAAATCAGGATGTAACACAAGGGGGCGGGGGAAGCCAGGGGCCCAATAGCTGGATCATGGGACATACTTGTAAAATCCTTAAAGGAAAAACTAACTAAAGCCACTTTGTCCCACTACTGTCCTCACAATGTTTAATTTGCCTTGTATCACCTGCAGGTATTGTGAGACTTCTCCCTCTTTTTGCATTCATTGTAGGAATCTTCACTCAACACCATCAACTCCCCGAGCTGCTCAGTTATACAGCAGATCTAAATACTTGGCTACAATTTATAGCCCTATATAAGAAGTCATAGACCAGGGCCCATCTGGCTTTCCCATACCACCCTGCCACCCCTTTTTTCTTATCCTTTCTGTAGGAGAGTCAGATTTGCTTCCAATGGTTACCTCCACTTTTTGCTGGTTTATTGACTTTAGTCTCCTTGTAGCCCTGCTAATCAGGACCCCAGCCCAGCTGATCTCTCTCTAAATTGATTGCATGTTGTTAGACCTGTCATTATTGGCGTGAGTCTCCCTACCATTTTGACGGATTGCCTATTCTGTTTTGATATGGTTTTGCTGGTTGTATGCTTTGGTTACTGTGCCACTGCTATTCAGTGCCACAGTGCAAGTGCTCCCTATGGTAAATTGATGTACTAATTGTATTAATTGATTGGGTTATTTGATTTACCTGTCAGCCCCTAGTACAGTGCACCATGTGTGCCCATGGCTTGCAAATCACATGCTGCTGGTGGGCTTCAAGCACTGGTTGTGCCACCCACAGAAGCAGCTTGTAAAGTGTGTCTCAGGCCTGCCATTGCAAGGCCTGTGTGCAGTCTAGTACTGCCATGTCGACTTGGCAAGTGCACCCACTTGCCAGTACCTAACCTTTCGTTTGCTGCATATTAGACACCCCGATGGTAGGCCCAAGGGCAGGGTGCATTGTAAGTATAAGGTAGGACATGCTCTGGTGTGTGTAGCATGTCCTAATAGTGAACTAAAGCCATTTTTGTTTTTCAGGATTGCAAGGCTACCTGTTCTCCATAGGCTAGAATGGGCAGTTAGATTAATACATTCTTATAATCCTAACTGACTAAGGGAACATGGTGGAAATTCGAATTTAGTATGTCTAAACCCAGAATAATAAAATAAATGTTTTAGTAAAGTTGGTTTTAATATTCTGTGTTTGAAAATACCACTTTTAGAAAGTAGGTATTTTCTTGCCTAACTGTCCTTGCCTGCCTCTGCTAGATTGTGTATTTCTTGCCTGGGTTTGTGAGTGACAGGGCTGGGGGATTCCAGGAGACAGGCTGGGTCAGTCCAGTGGTGAATAGAGAAATCTGCAGGGAACCGTGTTGTATGCTACACACACTAACACTACTTTAAACTGACAAACAAGAATATCACAAGGGATTCACAGGTATTGTCATTTATTTTTCAACACCAGAAATCTACCACTACAGAATTACTTCACATTCAATAAATAGCCCCAAACGGGGAAAGGAAAGGAAGGGAGGGGAGGGGTGGTGCTCAAAGGAGTGTAAAGTCAAAGAGAATAAGCACAGTCAAAAACAATCATGTGATAAATACAATACTCCAAATAGAATCATAACAAATCAGATACACAAGCCAAAAATCAAGGCATCCATTGTTAAACTGTTAGCTAATGACATTCAGCGGTCACATACTAGAATCAGACCTATCAGGGGCATGTGCCGGAAGTCCAAGAAAAGAGCCGTCGACGTTTCGACCCCTATCTGTAGGCTACGTTAAGTCCTTTGGCGGGGTCTTCATCAGGACATATACAGGAAAAAGTGGAATGGGGCAATCCTATCTGAAAAGTTAAAACAAGGAGTCAAATTTCTACGTGGTAAAATTAAATTACAACCGTCCTATTAGACAGTGAATAAAATCATAATAATTAATTACCATGGAGTTTAGGCCCAGCTGGGCTCTAATCGTGGGAATTGAGTAAGCCACGCAAAAAGTTGTGGTCGATCTCAGCAATATTGTTTCGCAACTACAGAGGAGAAAAAATGATAAAACGTACAACCAGTTTAGAGGTTACTTGTCATTGAACACTGTCTACTTGGATAAAAACTGGGAGCAAACTTACAAAAACTTCACCCATTCGGCCGAATGGTGAGTTTAGTGTTGCCCCCCAGTCGTCATTTGCCGTGTAAAGGTGTATGGAAAGACGAGGGTGCAAAAACGGGTGCACGGACTGTCAATACAAAAGTCAAAAGTCAAAAGGACTTAGGGTCTGTGCACTGATGGTTAATCTGCACTGAGTTATAGCCCTTAACAAGGAACCACACTGTAGCCTATAATTGCATAAAAAAGCTTACATGACAAATTTTACAAGGGCCACGAGCCACTGGCTGTCTTAAAACAAGGGACCCAATTACTTACATAACTCGGTAACCAATAAGGTCTATGGCCACGGGTCTTTTAATGCTGAAGATCGCTGTGAGAGATAAAACAGAGACTCCATTGTGGGCTTACTGAAGCTTAATGGATGTACACAACTTGTGTAGAGGAGTAAAGAATATGTTACATACCTCCAGGTTAAAAGCGGGAGAGAGACCTATTTGGGCAGCCGACCTTCATTACAGCACATCAGTGCTCTGTGGTGAAATCGACGGCAAACGTCCGTTATACCGTAGCCACAAGGATCAGAAAAGACAAAGGACGGGCAGCCACTCCGTCAACCTCGGTGACAAACAATCCTACGGAGACAACATGGGGATGCCCGTCAGAAATAGGACCAGTCTTAAAATGCAGTTAGCCATAGATTACTTCAAAGGGAACGATCAAACTTACAGATACCCGAGAGGGAGCCGCTGTAATCAACGCCGGTCGGCACAAACTCCGCAAAACCCGCTACGCGGAGTTAGAGGGCGGAGTCAGTTGATGTCTCCCACAAAAGAAAGAGAAGAGTTACTTGACGGCTATGATGGTGCCTGCTAGTGTCGAAATACCAAAAGGACATTGTATCATAATTTCCAATGCGGTGTAAGGAAACCTTGTATAATGTATATTCAGTTAAAAGGATATTTGAAATTATACACGCTGGAAGGACTGGTTGAGGTTATTGGAAATACCAAAATTACCGGGAAAATCGCCAGTGGCACATCCTGGAGCACATCATAAAGAGGGATACAATATGTGACAAATTCACCCTTTACAACACTTGAAAAAACCCAAATGAACTTATAATCGTGCAACTCTCTCACAGGAGGCTGTAAACAAGTTTGCAGAACTCAACATAATATGTATTAGCGCTCGATGTCAAGAAAGGGCTGAGGAATAAATTGTCAATTACGAACAAACAGTTAATGCATAAGTCAATAAGTGTAAATACCCGCGCAACTCTCTAGCAAGAGGTTGTAAAGCGAGTTACATTACGTCTAGCATGCTAAGCAACTGACAAGTTTTTCTAAATTACACAAAGGGCACTGGGGATTCCCTGTATGAAGTACACCCATAAATCAATACCCTAACACAGGAAGCACCGTCTCGTGCACTTCTCCAACATGAGAGTGTAAACGAGTAACATTGTTTAAATCTAGCATTACTGAGAGATATGGGGATCAACATAATCGGTCTAAAGGATATCACTCTTTGACAAACCAATTGACCAAGTGCTGCCAGTTGTGCCAAGCTACTGTCCTGTTCATTGAGACCATTTCTAATCGAGTCTAAAAGGGACATCCATTTGGATTCACGTGTATTTAATACTGTCAACACGTTCCCCCCTCTTCTACCCAGGGATACCTTTTCAATTACGAACCATCTCAAATCTGACACTGCATGCCCTGCTTTTTGCCAATGCTCTACTAAAGGAGCACCCACCACTTTACAGCGCAGTCTACTACTGTGGGATGAAATCCGAGATTTCATTTTCTGTTGGGTTTGTCCCACATATACGTGTGACTTTTGACTTTTGACTTTTGTATTGACAGTCCGTGCACCCCTTTTTGCACCCTCGTCTTTCCAGACACTTTTACACGGCAAATGACGACTGTGGGGCAACACTAAACTCTGATTCTAGTATGTGACCGCTGAATGTCGTTAGCTAACAGTTTATCAATGGATGCCTTGATTTTTTGGCTTCTGTATCTGATTTGTTATGATTCTATTTGGAGTATTGTATTTATCACATGATTGTTTTTGACTGTGCTTATTCTCTTTGACTTTACATTCCCTTGAGCACCACCCCTCCCCTCCCTTCCTTTCCTTTCCCCGTTTGGGGCTATTTATTGAATGTGAAGTAATTCTGTAGTGGCAGATTTCTGGTGTTGAAAAATAAATGACAATACCTGTGAATCCCTTGTGATATTCTTGTTTGTCAGTTTAAAGTAGTGTTAGTGTGTGTAGCATACAACACGCTTCCCTTGCGGGGACCCTCTTCTCATATGTACCACTAGAATAGTGGACATTATATGCCAGGCCAACTTCTCACACTTTCCCCGAAGTGGAAAGTTCAAGTTAGTTAGAAGCAGGACATCAACATATACTCTATTAGAGCATGAGTTTTGTCAAACCTAATGTCATTGTTTGCTTGGCTCCTGCACAGTGTAAACAAAATAGCATAATACTAACACATGTAAAGGGAGAAATCGTAAGAAGGACACACAACTAGGTAATTAAAAAACTAGATTTCATTTAATATATTCATAATTTTGACGTTAAAAACAATTAATTAAAACACATAATGTAAATCAGTTATACAGACAACAAATTGCTAAATCATCATATAAAGAGTGCATATAAAAGAACTTATACTGGTGGCAAACAATATTATTCTATTCGACGCGCGTTTCGGCATTATTGGGAACGCCTTCTTCAGGAGCCACAGTAATATCTGAAAAACATATTTAATACATAAGTAAATGAGCAAGGGAAAGACATATGTAAAACTAATTAAAAAAAAAAAGGAAGCACAATCTCAAAATACACACAAAATTAATAATCTAGAAAGATATGTAGTGCCTAAATCACAATAACTCCCTACTTCTATAGCTACTAGAATATAGCTATATAAGGTACAAACTAACATAATTATATTTTGAGCAGTGGTAATTATAAGAAAAATAAATTTCTAAGGTCATGGAATAACGACCAGTATATATGAAAATCGTATTATCATAACTAATCAGATTAGAGGGACAACACTTATTCCAAAGTAATGTGACATTAATGTGTTCAAGACTTGATGATGTTCACACAGTCCACAGGAAGCGGAAAGTCTATAATGAAGAAAACTGATATCTAGAGGGGGGTCTAATTGATTAACACTTCTACTGGTCATTGATGGTCCTCATATTAATTGTTCTAACTCATTGCGTCAAGTGCAAACATTCAAAAAAGATGTCAAGGTTAAATGGTTGAAGAGGCCCAAGTTAAGGGTATTAGAGCTCACTTACCAAAATCACAAAACGATGATTGTGAAAAAGTAGGCTTGTCTTCCTTTCTAAGTTAATGTCCTTGTTTTATGATCTAAAAATAAGATTTTTAAATGGACAAAGATAACAGAGGAAGCTATCAGTAAGGAACTTCAAAAATTAATGATACACAACCTCAAAAAGGGAATTACAAAAACTGCCACCCTGATCAGAATAGATTCACTAACTATTAGACATATTTATCCTATTTACCACTATGGGGTCATGGTGATCGTGTTCCAAAAGGGGAAAGGCTGAGCGGACATGTATGCATCCACTAAAGTCTTAAATGAAGATATTCCCTGGTATTAGGAAGTGAAAAACCACTCTATGTACAATATAGCGTAAGTAGTAGCTGGTGCTTACCAAGATAAGTCATCACTGGCTATTCATATTGGAAGAACCCCTTTGAATGCAGACGTGATTATGTGTTTTTATCCGACCGGCTGGTCTTCAAGCATGCACGGCTGTAAATTTTAAAACGATAAATGATATAATCTATTGTTGACCCAAAAGGGTAAAATCCGAAACTTTTATCGGTACGAACTTTTAATTCACCGCAAATAACTGAATATATGTAGGATATTGCAAGGTCAGTCTATTACTAATACCATTTGAAAAAATGGGCTAATGTAACAGGCTTGCTTAAAGGTCGTTTTGGCGCCCGTGTAGTGATTGTATATATATTTTTAGAAATATGATACAGATTCAGCAAGCTTGAAAAATACCATTCTGCAAAAAACTGATCCTTGATGGAACCATGGATCATGATACAGGTAATGTTAAAGTTTGCAGGGCTCGTCATGCAGGTAAAAATCCTTACCAAAGGAACCCAGCAAAGGAAGATGCCTAGTGTTCTAGTAACAGCAAAGCAGGACGTGGATATCGTCCAGTCTTAAATTAGTCCACTTCCAAATGATGGTAAAAAAGATATCTCTTGCAATACTGAAATGTAAAGATACAAAGTATACTTCTTTAAAATCACCGCATTGACGGCTTACGATTGTCATGCAACACTATTTCGGGTTAATCAAACGCATTATTTCTGAGCGCATTGCCTTACCGGGAACGTAGAATGCGTATTAGTGCCGTTTGCACGTGGATTAGTGAAACAAACCGGCTCGTGCTATCTGCCGTCGTAAGTCAGCCGAAGGGAAATATATCGCCGTGCGGGGGAGAAAAAATTGTTAAATTAAAGCCATCTAAGTTAGATGGCTTTAATTTAACAATTTTTTCTCCCCCGCCCTTGTTTCCCTAGATATCGTAAGGCGGCACGGCGATATATTTCCCTTCGGCCGACTTACGAGATATCTTTTTTACCATCGTTTGGAAGATGCTGAAGGAGTGAGATACACTCCTCTGCCCCAGGGAGTTAAGCACCTAGCTTTTGCTGCATTGGCAGCCAGAGGGCCACTTGGAAGCCCTAGGATTGCAAGCCCTGACATTTTGAACAAAGGATGTTTGAGCCTGACAGCAAGGCTAGTTGGCATGGGGTCAGCACTATGGTGTTGATAGGGCGCAAGGCCCTTAGGTGATGTATGCACCTGGGGAGTGTCACTAAGGCCCCCTCCTAATTGTGAGTTATTGCATAAGGGGTTTATGCTTCCCGAGGCACCATGGTGCTGGTGCCACTTTCTTCACAGCTGACCCACCCGTTGGCGGGCAGCTGCACCGTGGGGGCAATCTTTGGGGGCTCAGGAGGCACAGTGGTGCCAGGTCTAATTCCTACAGCTGCACCGCAAGAGAGAGCGGGCAGCTGCAACGTGGGGCATTTTTCAGTTCTGATGATGAAGGAGTGAGATACACTCCTCTGCCCCAGGGTGTTGCACACCTTGCTTTTGCTGCATTGGCAGCCAGAGGGCCACCTGGAAGCCCTAGGATTGCAAGCCCTGACATTTTGGACAAAGCACGTTTGAGCCTGACAGCAAGGCTAGTTGGCATGGGGGTCAGATTTATGGTGTAGATAGGGCGCAAGGCCCTTAGGTGATGTATGCACCTGGGGAGTATCACTAAGGCCCCCTCCTAATTGTGAGTTATTGCATAAGGTGTTTATGCTTGTGATGTGTATGACATAATGTGTTTATGCTTAGGATGTTTATGCATAATGTGTTTATGCCTACAAAGATTGCATAATGTGTTTATGCTGATGAGTATGCCTAATGCTAATGTGATAATGCTGAGTACAGTATTTTGCAAGTAGTTACTGGTTGTGATTAGGTATGGGCGGAAAATCCGTTCCGCTCGCGGATTTTGCGGATTTTCGGTAAATTCGCAATCCGCGAGATTCGCGAATTTCCCGCAAAATCCGCAAATCCGCGAGCAGCGGATTTTATGGCTTGCTCGCACTGTTCGCGTGAGTTCGCGGCTTCCCAGTTCAACTTCGCGCCCCGCGAATAAGCGCTAAATTGCAGAAATACAATCTTAGCAAAACTGAAACTACTTACCAGGTTCAAAAGTTCAAGCTCATCATTAGTAGCCATTTCCTGTAGTGCTTCCTGAGGGGCCCCTCCAGAGTTCAGTTGCCTACTTGCAACTATTATGTGACCCTGCTCTGACCCTCAGAATAGTTACACATATGCCACAAAGGTCCTGAATTACAGCTAAGGGAGACAAGCAGGAGCCAGGCTGGAAGTTCAAATCCAGTGACACATTAATCAGCCCCTAATTCATTATTGTCAGTTGGGGCAGGGCAGGTGTTGTAACTAATTTTGCAACAATGAGCGCACTTAGCAAGTGCAAAAGATCACTAATCAGGAAGCACTAAGGAAGCAGGTGCCAGCTAAAAAAATATTCTGTGACACATTAATCAGCCCCAAATTAATTCAGGTCACTTGAGGCAGTGAAGGTGTGCTTTGCTTTGCCACAATAATGTACACTGGACAACCAGAGGGTGCTGTGATGAAACAGAGGGTGGCATGGGTGAGCCAGAGGGTGGCATGTGGTGACAGAGGGTGGCAGTGATGAAGAAGAGTGTCCCAAACAGGCTGGACACATAGAAACAACAAGTTCGCAAAACTTGCGACCCGACAGGTAAGTTCGCGTTTGCGAAATTGTACAAAAACCCTCGCGACCTGGCAGAAACCCGCGCGAACACAAAAAAAAAAATTCGCGAGAATTCGTGGATTTTGCGGATTGCGAGTTCGCAAATCCGCAAAATTCGCGAACGCGAGATTCGCAAAATTCGCCCATGCCTAGTTGTGATATCTCTACTACTTGTGCATGTGATGGTTCTGACAGTGGCCCTGTCATGTATATATTGCCCTGTGAATATTGCCTAGTGCCAGTTGGCACAGTGTATATGTGTGATTATGATTTTAATGTGTTTTGGATAATACAAAGGCTATTTTTATATAGCCTTGTGTGGAGTTTCTTTTGTGGTGTGCCTAGTGAGTTGCTGCTGTGAGTGTGCAGCGCAAATTAGGCCTGGGCGGTAAATTCCGTTCCGCTTGCGGAATTTGCGGAATTTGGGTAATTTTGCGTCCCGCGGAGAACACAAAATTGGCCAAAATTCTGCGTTCCGCAAATTCGCAAGATGTTTTGCTTGTTCGCGTTCTCAAATGGGTGTTCGTGAGATATTTCTCCCGAGCACGCAAACAGCGATTGCAAACAGTAAAAGAGCACCGCGAACAAGCAATTCCGCGTGTTCGTAGGATTTCTGCGTGCTCGCTGAGATTTTTTACCGTTTCGCAGAGATTTGCGTAATGCGATTACGCAAATTCCGCCCACCCCTAGCCCAAACGCTTTACACATTGCCTCTGGGATAAGCCTGACTGCTCGTGCCAAGCTACCAAATGCGTGAGCAGGGGTTATCTTCAGTGTAACTCCCTTGCCCTGACTAGAGTGGTGGTTTCTGCCTGACTTAAGCCCTAACCCTAGCCAACCAGAAATCCCAATTCTAACACAATATTTGTTGACCAGACCTGCAGCACAACTTTTGTGATCTATGTTTTTGAATGCCCATGCAATCTAAGATATATAGGAAGCACCATACTGGCAGCCAAGAAAAAAGTACTTGAGCACATGTGAGCTATCAACAACAGGGACATACACTTCCCTGTGGCCGGGCACTTTGAAGAATACCATCTGTCCAATAGCTCCTTCTTGAGATATTTTGCAATAAAGCTTACACAACAGAACCCTAGGGTTGGCAATAGGGTCCTTCAACTGTGGAAGTGTGAATCATGACATATTCTGGACTAACAAACTGAGAGCCCATTAGGGTACAATCAGGAGGAAGAATTAGGGATCCATCTACATGAGAAGTAACATCCAAATGATTATCTAGTTATCTGTATATTTCTGGGCTTTTTAGCTATAAAGGTATTATTTTTTTTTCCTTGCATTCAATAAACAAAAGAAAAGAATGTAATAATGGATAAAAACATTGGATCACTGCCAGAATATCGAGGAGCAAAATATCGACCAGGCAAAATATCGATGACAAAATATAGAATGCCAGAATATCGAATTTCTATCTCTAAACAGGTAAGTATATAAATATTGAATCCAAAACATTGTTGTAAATATTATAGTTTGTAAATATATCTTTTAAATGTCTAAAAAGTAATGTAAAATAATAAAATAATTAATATAAATAGGTGAAACATACTTAAAAATACCCAAATAACCTTAAAATTAATAAATATTTAATGTAAGTAAAAAATAAATAAACATGCATTATTATTTTTTAATACATATATATATATTAACTTAATAATATTAAAGAATATTAAAGAATTTTAGCGTAGGATAGCGGTAGGGTAAAATTGACAATACCCACTCCAATGAGTGCAACAGTAGGGAAAGCTTTGGATAGCAGTAAGGTAAAAATACTATTCCCTTTCCAATGAGTGCAACTGTAGGGAAAGTGTTGGATAGCGTAGGGGTTAAAATTACTATTCCCACTCCAGTTAATGCATCAGTAGGGAAAGTGTTGGATAGCGGAGGGAAAACATTTCTATTCCCACTCCAGTCAGTGCATTAGTAGGGAAAACGTTGAATAGCGGGAGGGTAAACATTACTATTCCCACTCCAGTGAGTGCAACAGTGGGAGAGCGTTAGATAGCGTAGGGGTTAAAATTACTATTCTCACTCCAGTGAGTGCAACAGTTGGAAAAGTGTTGGATAGGGTAGGGGTAAAAATTACTATTCACGCTCCAGAGAGTGCAACAGTAGGGAAAGCGTTGGATAGAGTAGAGGTAAAAATTAATATTCCCACTCCAGAGAGTGCAACAGTAGGGAAAGTGTTGGATAACATAGGGGTAACAATTATTATTCCCACTCCAGTGAGTGCAACAGTAGGGAAAGTAATGATTTAATATTTAGATAAAAATACATTAATTACCAATTCCAATAAAGCATTAATTCAAATAATTACCAATTGCAACATATTCAATATTTAAATAATTATAAATACAAATAAGTGATATTTATAAAAAAGTAATTACCTAATATTAATGAATTGAAAACAAATAATTTTCAATACCAAAAATGCATAAGCAATACAATTAATTGGCAGATAATAAATAATTTACAGTAAATTAATTATCAATACACAAAAATAATTGCAATAATGAATAAATTACAATTAAATTACTTCCCACCCTATTCCCCTACAAACCCACAACCAGCTCTGAAAAAATATTACAATTAATATAATTATCAATTAATAAAAATTAATCACCAATTAATACAAATTAATTACCAATTAATACAAAATAATGACCTATTAATACGAATTATTTACCAAATAATAACTAAATAACAATAAATTCATTATCAATACCAATAAATAAAAATAAATATTTACTTAATAACAAATTACTTCCCACCCTATTCCCCTATAAACCCACAACCTGCTATAGAACTAAAATGCAAAATTAAATTTAAAATAATGAATAATTCTTAAAAATGAATATTTAATTTACTATAATTAAATTATTCCCACCCTATTCCACTATAAACCCACAACCTGCTACGGAATTAAATTAAGCAAAAATTAAATACCATAAAATGTGTTACTTTAAAAAAATTCTGAGAATACATTGCAAAAATAATACATACTTTTAACACATATACTAACTTAAAACACTATAATTTTTTTTATATTTTTGACAACTATATTACGACTGTCGATATTACTAACTTTGATATTATGGTAATCAATATTTCTTACCTGAATTTCGATATCCTGCACCACTATATTTTGGCAATTCGATATTCTGTCCATTCTATATAAAAAACTTGATATTCTGTCAAAGCGATATTTTTTTTTCTCGATATTGTGACTGTTCACCCAAAAAAAAAATTAAGTATACATCCTGCAAATTAATTTCTGATTGATTCTTAAATGTTTTTAATCTTGTCATTAATTTCATGTTTTTCACATTACAGTTGGAAAGGAAGGGGCCTACTCCTGGAAGGAAATGCTGAAGGAGGTCCCTATCCTTTTCTTCAATATCACGCCTCTGTGGTACAGAGCACAGCACAGATAAGGATGTTTCTTCCTTGTTATTTCAATTTTGATGCTTATTCTTTGTGATTTTAGTTATTTGTTTTGACTCACAGGTTGAGAGCAAAATTTATAATGGGGAGCAGGTGAATACCCTCCACACATACAAGAATTACATCTACATAGTCGGCTACTGTTAATTTTCCATTTTATTTGCATCCCTTACACCAATGCATATGTTTGTGGGCTTACTTTGTACTTATGCACCACTTGGTACACACTATCAGGTACTCTTAATAGTTTCATCTCCCGGACATGGGCCACTGGGTCGCACAGCATGTAGGGTAGACTCCAGCCATTCGCCACACTAAGGACATATTTGAACCCACTTGGCGAAAGCATAATCGTGGCAGCATCACATCCATGGATGTGAGATTGCTAAAGATTCAGTCACGGTATAATCGCATGATACGTACAATAGAAATAAATCAGGGGGAGATCAACAGTAATAAACCCTGGCTGTTTGAGCTGTTGTGTATGCATTTTGCATTTATATACTTAGATCTGGCCATACAGGAGCACACTAGGACATAAAATTGTATCAACAGTGGACAGAATCATGCTGTCCCAAGATGGCCACAGCTCAAACTCGCAATTCTAACAAGAGCTTGGAACTTGATAACTCTTGTTTTTGTACTCTACTTCTAATAACAACTCAAGCACACTTTGTGATTCATTGAAATTACAACACAAAGGGTCTGTGAAATGTTTCCCAGCATTACAATGAATTGGCCGCATGTATATGTGTAAAGTTTTGCATTACAAATTGCACATTCCAAAATGGATGCCACTGTTACACCAACTTACAACACTCTAATAGGAGTTCTCCGTTTTGGATGTAAACATGTGGTTTGTAAAAAATCTAGTGTGTGAAGAAAACTGCGTGTCAGTCGAAACACGCTAGTGGCACTAAAAATCATGGCTTGGTAAATGATCCCCTGATCGAGCGCTTACTTGGTTTGGTTTGGAATAATTACGTCCGGTGGGCTTTGCTGGCGCAGCGCACCAACTACCAAAGGACGTGTGGGGGTAGAGGAGCACAACCAGCCACGGCCGGCAGATGAGAGTACCTGCAGGGGGCTGACGTGGGGAAGGGGAGAGGCAGGGTGGGGGGTAGTAATGTATGGATTACGGAGCTTTTTTAAATTATTATTATTATTATTAAATGCGATTTTATATAGCCCGAACATTACCAGAAGGTGTCAGAGCGCTTTACATAAGAACCAGTTGCGATACATAAGGACTCAGGATTATGTGCGTTGCATAAAAGATACAACCAGAAAAAAATTGCAAATGTACAAGTTATAGTCACACAAGGAGGAGTATTCAAGGAAGGGATACGAATGGATATACTCTAAGAGTCACATAGGAATGGTAGATAGTACAAAGGTCTACTGCTTATACTAGTGATTAGAGTTATCTTTATATACATAGGGAAGGGATACGAATGGATATACTCTAAGAGTCACATAGGAATGGTAGAGAGTACAAAGGTCTACTGCATATTCTAGTGTTTAGAGTTATCTCCATATACATAGGGAAGGGATACAAATGGATATACTCTAAGAGTCACATAGGAATGGTAGAGAGTACAAAGGTCTACTGTATTTACTAGTGATTAGAGTTATCTCTATATACATAGGGAAGGGATACGAATGGATATAATCTAAGAGTCACATAGGAATGGCAGATAGTAATAAGGTCTACTGCATATACTAGTGATTAGAGTTATCTCTATATACATAGGGAAGGGATTCGAATGGATATACTCTAAGAGTCACAAAGGAATGGTAGAGAGTACAAAGGTCTACTGCATATACTAGTGATTAGAGTTATTTCTATATACAAAGGTATACAAATAGTAGATTTTCTCAGGTCACGACCCCAAAAAACCAAGAGAGCAGAGTTCCATTAAGAGGGGTCAGAGGGGGGACACAGTCACAACACCATGGGAGGGTGGGAGGGATACAAGGGTATGGAGAAAGGGCAAATCAGAAAAAGGAAGAAACATTTAAGGATCGTCAAGGGGGAAGCAAGGGAAAAGGGGAAAGGACGAGGGAATGGACAAGATGGCGGGTCAGGGTCCAGAGGAAAGTGGCTCTAAACAGCAACAAAATGGCGCCCAAGACAATAGAAAAAATGTAAAGAAGTCCATGAGGGTGACCCAGTGAGTATGGATTAGAGTGCCAGGAGAAGTCCGGGGGTACATAGTTCAGCAATCAAAGTCAGGTAGCGCTCTCCCGAGTACAGGCTCATGGCCTGCTCCTTGAGTGCTGCGACCTGGATTCTTATCCCGCTTCAGGGCAAGCTAGTTTTTGTTGTAAGTCACAGATGACTTGTTATGAGAGGCTCCAGGCTACCGAGGTTTGTTCTTTTGTGGCCTTGGTGGAGTTTGGTTCCAGTCAAATGCTGCTTCTCCGGGCTCCGCTCCCGTTATGGGACAGCCAGGCTCACGTCATGGGTTGTAGATGACCCGCCCTGTCTTGTTCAGCCGGCTACAGGCTACCGGGGGTCTTCCGGTGGCCTTGTTGTTAAAAGTTTCCTGTTGTGCATGAACACTCTTCGGCCATTACGAGGTCGGCGTGGAGCGGGGCTCGGCGGGGAGCCGCTGCCGCCCCCTCGCACTCCGTCTGTGAGGTGAGGGCAGCCGAAGGACCGGCCATAGCATTGTTTGCGTCCATACAATTTAGTGGCGAAGGGCCTCGCGCTGCAGGGCTCACAGTACAGCACTCTGCTTAATGGGGTGTGAGGATGGTGCAGGGGGAAGAGTCTAGCAAGTAAAAAGCAGAGCCCAAACCTCCGACAAAGTATTAAAGTGTACCAAGGAGCTGGGGTACACCGCCGTGCACACCCCGCCCTGCCGGGTCACACACACCTGGCTCAGCTCCGCCATCTGCGTTGCAGTGCGCGCAACACATTTTCTAACATTTATTTAAATATTTACTTACCTGTAAAACTCAGTAATCCATACATTACTACCCCCCACCCTGCCCCTCACCCTCCCCACGTCACCGCCCTGGAGGTACTCCCACTGCCGGCCGCGGCTGAGCACAACGACAATTTTAAAGGTGAAACATCCATCCTGTCATTGGGTTTGTCATTTTGTCCTAAGGTAAATTTCAACTATGCAGATTGCCGAATCGATATGTACAAGTTTATAAGAAAGATCAAATTAAAAAAGTTCCACTTGTTAGAAGTTACTGGGAAATTGAAAACATCTTTGGTTATAACAGGGGCAACATCTTCAGGTATAATGGTACCAGATGCAGAATTAATGCAAGACCTTCGTGATGAGGGTAATATCACGCTGGAACCTCTTAGCCAAATGCCTAGTCAACATACACGAGGGCCATTGACTAAATTGAAGCCAAAATCCAAGTTTTGCCCAGTAATGTTTTGTGATAATATTGACATCTTTCACGACAAGGTAACACAGGAACTTAAAACTTTGTACAAAAAACAGAATGAAGCTAAAAGAAGATACACGGCAAGAGATGATGCATACTATAAGCTCATGAAGAAGTTGAAATTCAATAAGAACTTAATTATACGCCAAGCAGACAAGGGTTGGAACATCGTTCCCTGGCCATATAGTATGTATATGGAGGAGGCAATGAGCCAATTGAGTGATACAGACTGCTATAGGCATAGCGATATGACAACAGTGAAACATCTTGGGACATCTTCTATTCGCGTTTAATAGCTTGGAAAAGTTCTGGACTGTTATCAACTGATGAGTTTCGCTTTCTCAAAAATGACAATCCTATAATGCCTGTGGTATACTTTATACCTAAAATCCATAAGAATAAGACCTGTCCTCCTGGCAGGCCAATAATATCTGCATGTGGTAGCATTATGGAGAATGCAAGCAAATATGTTGATTACTTCCTCCAAGAATCTGTACGAACATTGCCATCATTTATATTGGACACTGGTGACTTGTTACGCAAATTGAAGAATGTGGTATGGTGTGATGATATGCTATTAATTTCTATGGACGTTTCTTCCTTGTATACCAGCATACATCATAGGGATGGCCTTAAGGCAGTGGAGCACTTCCTTAGGCAACGTCTAATCTGTTATTTAGAACATAACAAGATGTTAATGGCTATAATCACCATGTGCCTTGAGAATAACTATTTTTTGTTTGGAAAACAGGTTTATCAGCTGATTAGAGGCGTGGCTATGGGGGCATGTTTTTCTCCTAGCTACGCCTGCCTGCACATGGGGCTATGGGAAAGGCAGGTATTATTGTCAGAGGACAATGAATTCATCAATACCCACATAGCTCAAATGTTCAGATACATTGATGATCTGCTATTTATCTGGAAAGGGACAGAGAGTGAAGCTAAAATCTTTATTGACTCTCTGAATAACAACAATATGAATTTGCACTTTACCAGCCACATTAGCAAATCCTCAGTGTTCTTTCTTGACGTAGAGATATTCATCTCAGACAATCTCCTCAATACCAGGCTGCACAGGAAAAGCACGGCAGGCAATTCCCAGCTGCATGCGGGGAGTAACCATCCTGCCCACCTAATCTACAGCATCCCATATGGTGAGATGCTGAGGATCAGGAGAATCTGCAGCCTGGACGCAGATTGCTTAACAGCACAAAGGGAGTGTCGGTTAAGATTCATTGAAAGGGGTTATAATCATCTTATGATCGACAAAGCAACAGAAAGAGCAAATACACAAAATAGATCTCAATAAAACTGAATATCTTAGCCCTTTTAAAAGTAAACCCATCAAAATAGATAAAAAATGTACATGCCGAACAGAATATGCTGTATATGTGCTGGAGTGTCCTTTTGGTTTGAAATACGTGGAGAGCACAAAAACCCAATGCCACAAAAGAATACTCCAGCACTTATGAGCAATCAAAAATGGTGATGACACATACCCTGTGGCCAGGCACTTTGAAGCCATGCACTCCAAGAACCCAGATGAATTGAGATACTATATAGTGGATTGCATTTTCCCATTGAGAAGAGGAGGTGATAGAAATGCCAAACTGAGAAAATTAGAGACCAAGTATATACTGGAGATGGATACCAAACGTCCAAATGGTTTGAATTCCACTGAAGATTTGTTGACATTTTTTTTAAATGATTCTGTTTTAAATGTAAATATCTTTGAGTGTGTTGTTCATCTATGAATTCAATATTTGCCGCTTGCTGAAAAACATATATTTAATATAGATTTTATTCACTGATATATTTTAAATTTTGAATGGGTACACATATTATTTACACTTGCACTTTACTTGGACAAATTCTTGAATTGCCCACTGGGGCTCTATTAACTTTGTTTCATTGCCACACAATTATTTCATGCTGCTAATTTCAAATGTGCGTTGAATTTGGTGCTCCGTTAATATACTGCGGTTTTTGTCAATGAGGAATTCTAAGCACAGATTTTAATTGATCGTGTTTTATTAATTAGTTTTCCCATAATATGGCATTTTACAAATCGTATTTATGATGATTTTTAAATATTTATTGTAAATATTTATGTCATGCACTTTGCACATCTTTTGAAATTTGGCGCATTTTGACTCTCCGTATTTTACAGATATAACTATGGTGTGGCTGACATCCAGTCTGTTGTCCATTTCTATTGCACTGTAATTCGCACTTGCACTTTAAATTGAAAGAGGCTTCCCCATGTGACTTGTCATGTGATCAACGTCCGAGCAGGACCGAAACGCGTCATGGCAGAGGTGCTGGGTGAAAGAAAATAAAAATATTGCAGAACGACTTTGGGTCCGCGTTGTCTCTTTGGAGATCACATTCCTGTGGTGAGACGATTTTCAGGATACATATATATATATATATATATATATATGCCACGAACTCCGCCAAGTCCCAAAGAAAAACTCCAGAAAAATAACGAAACCGGACCCACACGGATAATTTGCAAAAGTTGTTATTTATTCCATCCTTCATGCATAGAACACGCCACCATGACGCGTTTCGGGACCTCCGCCCCTTGATCACCTGACATGGTCCGACATTACACCCATCATTCTTAAAGTGCTACTACACAGTCAGCTGACCCCCCAGCCTGTGGAAATAAAAAACATACTTCAGCCTGGTTCAGTAGCGCTCAACTCATAAAACCCTTGTAAAGTTACAAGAAGTACTTATGTGATCCAAAACAGGTTAAGCATTTGACTATGCATTAAAAATAGAAAACCAAACAATTTAAAAAAAGGAATTGTTACTCCTCTTTGTTCAGTTCATTGTTCCCAATATCTCCTCATGATCATTTCCATATAGGCAAATTGATTAAAATATACAATCAATTTAGAGAATAAACATTTCGTATACAACATGTTAAAATCATGTAAAAAATATATATACATAATATTCTCCCTTCCGTGCAAATTTGCCGTATATTGTGCAAACTACGCAATTGGAACAACATCATTGATGTGATGGGGAACTCATAGTCTGGACCAGTTTTTCAAAATTGTGCCCCAGTGGGCATTCGCTGCTACATGTAACCACTGCATCCACACTGCTATTCCATGGGTTTAAAAGCTGGTACACTTAAAAGGATTTTCTCACACTCATCACTGTGAAAAACAAAACCCTATAACCTAGTGATTAAAAAAGTATTAATGTTCCCTTCACCAAAATTTTATCATTAAAAACAGGAGGAAGGCTATCTACATGTTCGACTAAATTACATCATTGCTCCCATCAAATTCTGCAGTTGCTAACAGTTTAGAGGCCCAAACGGTTCATACAGTTAGATCCCTAATAAAGACAAGAGTGTAAGTCTTCTGTTTGGTTTAAACCGTTAGGGGCTTTGGAATTAAGCTCCAAAATATAACGAGTTTCCAGAACTCGCAACTGGGCCTCTCTACCACCACCTCTCGAAGTGGCGGAGCCATATCAATGGCATAGTACTGTAAACATCCTGTATCCCCCCCATGGCAAGTATTCACATGTCTGGCGACAGGATATGCTTCATCCTTGTTGTTCACTGCCCTGAGGTGTTGAAGAATGCGCTTATGAACCTGTACCTTCGTGCTGCCCACGTAGCGCAGGCCACAAGCACATTCCCACACGTAAATAACAAAGTCTGATTTACAGGTGATTTTCTTTCTGATCGTTTTCACCTCACTGTTGAAGCCCGTCATGTAAGTAGTTCTGTTCTTGCCTATTCTACAAGCTTTACAGACTGCACATTTAAGAAAGCCCTTGCTCTTCCCTAGCCAGTTATCATTGGCTACCTCCGGGCTGCTCTTTACTATCATATCGCTCATAGACCTGGCTCTGCTGTAAGTTATGGCTGGTCTGTTGGTAAGGCTCCCACCATAACTGGATCTCCCTTAACCACCTGCCAGTTTTTGCGAATGATATTGAGTATTTCCTTATGCTGTCTACTGTATGCCGTTATCAATCTGGGTTGACCAGACTCCTTCTCTAAGGTCAGTGTAGGACCAGCATCTGCTGTCAGACTATGCCTTGATGTTAAATTGGCACGTCTCATGGCTCCCTCCACCATTATTCGTGAGTAGCCTCTTTCAATAAATCTTTTCCTGCTGGCATTCTGTGCTCTCTCACAGCTGTCATCTGTGCTGCAAATCCTTCTGATCCTCAGCATCTCCTCGTAGGGGATGCTTCGAATCAGGTTCGCTGGGTGGTGGCTGGTGGCGTGCAACACCGTATTACCTGCCGTTACCTTGCGATGTAGGTCAGTCACCAACCTGCCACTGACAATGCTCACCTCCACATCTAAAAAGGTAACCTTCGTGCTACTAATCTGACCCGTGAATTGTAGGTTCAAATCGTTCACATTGATATCAGTTATGAACCTGGTTGCCTCCTCTTCTGACCCCCTCCAAAATAATGAAGAGGTCATCAATGAATCTGTACCAGGCTATGATGTTATTGGCCATGGTACCCTCATATGCTCTTGCCAGGACCTGCTCCTCCCAACGCCCCATATGCAGGCAGGCGTAGCTAGGGGAGAAGCAGGCCCCCATCGCAACTCCCCTCAATTGCTGGAAGACCTGTTTTTGAAACAAGAAGAAGTTGCTTTTGAGGCAGATCTCTGTCATCTCACTGGTCATGTTGTTATGCTGTAGCATGCAGGCAGGTCTACGCTTCAAATAATGTTTCACCGCCCTCAAGCCATCATCGTGATTTATACTGGTGTATAAGGAAGTTACGTCTAGCGTTAACAATAAGTAATCTTCCTGCCACTTGATGGGTCTGATTTTATCTAAGAAATCACCAGTGTCCCTGATGTACGAGGGAAGCGCCCTCACATGCTCCTGCAGGAAGTGATCAATATATTTGGAGGCATTCTCAAATGGACCCTGTTTGGCTGAGATAATGGGCCTCCCTGGTGGCTTGGTCAGACTTTTGTGGACTTTGGGAATCATAAAGAACACTGGGATTACTGGATAATTAGATTTGAGGAATTTCTGTTCATCCCCACTCAGTAATCCCATGCCCTTCCAAGCATACAATCTGGTGTGGAAAGCCTCCCACGCTTGTCTAGCTGTTCGCCAATCGCTCCTACAATAACAATTTCTATCATTTAATTGTAGTAGAGCCTCTTCCATGTACATTTGTTTTGGCCACAGGACAATGTTGCCCCCCTTATCTGATTGCTTAATAATCACAGTGTTCTCACCCTGTAATTTTTTCATTAGGCTTCCATATGCATTGTTACACTTTTTATTTTGTCCAATGTCCTTTAACCTAGATGCCTGATGCAATTCTTTTAAATCAGATATAACCAGATTGTTGAAAACTTCTATATTGTCATAAACTGATATAGGGTTGAATGTCGATTTGGGCTTGAAACCCGTAGCCCCTAGGGCATCAGTTATTATTTGTTCTTCTACATCAGTATCAACCAAAGTTCCCCCTTCTCTATTTAAGTCAACCAAGTCCACATAGAGATCGACCTCTCCTGCCAGACAAGGACCCGAATCCAGATCAGTTTGGGTGTTATCCTGCGATGGTATGCGCGTTTTTAATTTATTCTGCAAGAATAGCTTTTTCAGTTTTAACTTTCGTATGTATTTAAAAAAGTCCATTCTTGTTTGCGCATAATTAAATGTACATGGGGGGCAATAAGTCAAGCCCAATGATAAAGTTTTAATCTCCTTGTTGGTTAAATGAACATTTGAAAGGTTAATCAAAGAAAGTTGGTCGCTTACTTGTACATTCATTTGCGGTTCCAGCGTTTGCGTCCCCGGTCCTTCACTGGTGGTTTCACTGTGCCGGTTTGCTGCCCGACTCCTCCTCCGCCATTTGCGTTTGAGGTTGCGTTTTCGCCTGTTCTCATACCGGCGGTGTGTGACCTTAGGGTCTGCTTGCGGTCGTTGCGTAGGCACTCCACTTCCTCTCCCAACGACCGCTTGGTAAAACCCCCCGCCTCATCAATATTGCGTTGATCATTTTCCGACTCACTCCCTGGAACAGAGCTGAGGTTCGAATCCGATGTTGAGGGGCTGATGCCCCTGTTACCACTTTCCCCTCTGCCTGTTGATCGAGATCCGGTCGTTCCCTTTGGTTGATCGTACTTCTTTGAAAAGGTAAATATCCGGACGTTTTGGTAATCTAGTTTATCCCTCTGAAATTTGAAGGTTTTTCTTCTTTTGATTACCTCCTCTTCTTTGGTGAGTCGTTGATTCATCATTTCACACAGTCGTTTCTCCTGCTCCGCATCGTCCAATTTCTTGATTTGTTCATTCAGGTCTCTTATTATTACCCCCAGTTTCTCTCCATCACTCTCCGCATACTTAATCAGAATTCTTAATAGTCTGCTTGAAGAGTCCAAATTACACCTTGCCCATTCGTTTAACATCTCCGGGTCTGGGTTTTCAAAGCTGGGGGCTTGCATAATTCTTAAGCCACGGGGAACGCGTTCAACTTGTAAGTAGCGGGACAATGATTTCTTTTCCCACCACTTCGCCTATTCCGTGCGCATGGCTTTTTCCAGTTTCTTAAAAAGTTCTTTCATCGCATTGCTCCCAATGTTTGATGGCGTCGCCTGCCCCATGGGGTTGTTGTTGGTAATTGGGGCATCGTCGAACATTTCAATAGCCGCCTCCTCACGGCTTCTGACCACATCAGCGGCGGCCATGATCTATGCACGTTTAATGCTTGCAATTCACGGATGAATTCTTGCACCCAGCTGTGTGCGACAAGGCTTTAAGTATCCCCTCACACTATGCTGCCTCCTCCTTCAGTCCTGAATCCAATTTCTCGCGACCCCTCACAGAGCCGTCAGCTGCTTACCATGGCGCCGGTTCTACCACAGCCGTGGGAACTGCCTCGCCTTCCAGTGCGGCCGCTGCTCTAGGGGATTCTCGCTTGTCGGGGGCTGCTGCGGTTGCTCTTACCAGAGCCGCTGAATTTTGCCGGAAGACCCGCAAATCTGCTTCCTTCTGCTCTCGCCCTGGTTACTGGAGGGGTCCAGTATACACCCAGGAAGCTGTTGGTGTAATAACGTGCCACGAACTCCGCCAAGTCCCAAAGAAAAACTCCAGGAAAATAACGAAACCGGACCCACACGGATAATTTGCAAAAGTTGTTATTTATTCCATCCTTCGTGCATAGAACACGCCGCCATGACGCGTTTCGGGACCTCCGCCCCTTGATCACCTGACATGGTCCGACATTACACCCATCATTCTTAAAGTGCTACTACACAGTCAGCTGACCCCCCAGCCTGTGGAAATAAAAAACATACTTCAGCCTGGTTCAGTAGCGCTCAACTCATAAAACCCTTGTAATGTTACAAGAAGTACTTATGTGATCCAAAACGGGTTAAGCATTTGACTATGCATTAAAAATAGAAAACTAAACAATTTTAAAAAAGGAATTGTTACTCCTCTTTGTTCAGTTCATTGTTCCCAATATCTCCTCATGATCATTTCCATATAGGCGAATTGATTAAAATATACAATCAATTTAGAGAATAAACATTTCGTATACAACATGTTAAAATCATGTAAAAAATATATATACATAATATTCTCCCTTCCGTGCAAATTTGCCGTATATTGTTCAAACTACGCAATTGGAACAACATCATTGATGTGATGGGGAACTCATAGTCTGGACCAGTTTTTCAAAATTGTGCCCCAGTGGGCATTCGCTGCTACATGTAACCACTGCATCCACACTGCTATTCCATGGGTTTAAAAGCTGGCACACTTAAAAAGATTTTCTCACACTCATCACTGTGAAAAACAAAACCCTATAACCTAGTGATTAAAAAAGTATTAATGTTCTCTTCACCATAATTTTATCATTAAAAACAGGAGGAAGGCTATGTACATGTTCGACTAAATTACATCATTGCTCCTATCAAATTCTGCAGTTGCTAACAGTTTAGAGGCCCAAACTGTTCATACAGTTAGATCCCTAATAAAGACAAGAGTGTAAGTCTTCTGTTTGGTTTAAACCGTTAGGGGCTTTGGAATTAAGCTCCAAAATATAACGAGTTTCCAGAACTCGCAACTGGGCCTCTCTATCACCACCTCTCCGAAGTGGCGGAACCATATCAATGGCATAGTACTGTAAACATCCTGTATCCCCCCCATGGCAAGTATTCACATGTCTGGCGACAGGATATGCTTCATCCTTGTTGTTCACTGCCCTGAGGTGTTGAAGAATGCGCATATGAACCTGTAACTTCGTGCTGCCCACGTAGCGCAGGCCACAAGCACATTCCAACACGTAAATAACGAAGTCTGATTTACAGGTGATTTTCTTTCTGATCGTTTTCACCTCACTGTTGAAGCCCGTCATGTAAGTAGTCCTGTTCTTGCCTATTCTACAAGCTTTACAGACCGCACATTTAAGAAAGCGCTTGCTCTTCCCTAGCCAGTTATCATTGGCTACTTCCGGGCTGCTCTTTACTATCATATCGCTCATAGACCTGGCTCTGCTGTAAGTTATGGCTGGTCTGTTGGTAAGGCTCCCACCAATAACTGGATCTCCCTTAACCACCTGCCAGTTTTTGCGAATGATATTGAGTATTTCCTTATGCTGTCTACTGTATGCCGTTATCAATCTGGGTTGACCAGACTCCTTATCTAAGGTCAGTGTAGGACCAGCATCTGCTGTCAGACTATGCCCTGATGTTAAATTGGCACGTCTCATGGCTCCCTCCACCATTATTCGTGAGTAGCCTCTTTCAATAAATCTTTTCCTGCTGGCATTCTGTGCTCTCTCACAGCTGTCATCTGTGCTGCAAATCCTTCTGATCCTCAGCATCTCCCCATAGGGGATGCTTCGAATCAGGTGCGCTGGGTGGTGGCTGGTGGCGTGCAACACCGTATTACCTGCCGTTACCTTGCGATGTAGGTCAGTCACCAACCTGCCACTGGCAATGCTCACCTTCACATCTAAAAAGGTAACCTTCATGCTACTAATCTGACCCGTGAATTGTAGGTTCAAATCGTTCACATTGATATCAGTTATGAACCTGGTTGCCTCCTCTTCTGACCCCCTCCAAATAATGAAGAGGTCATCAATGAATCTGTACCAGGCTATGATGTTATTGGCCATGGTACCCTCATATGTTCTTGCCAGGACCTGCTCCTCCCAACGCCCCATATGCAGGCAGGCGTAGCTAGGGGAGAAGCAGGCCCCCATCGCAACTCCCCTCAATTGCTGGAAGACCTGTTTTTGAAACAAGAAGAAGTTGCTTTTGAGGCAGATCTCTGTCATCTCACTGATCATGTTGTTATGCTGTAGCATGCAGGCAGGTCTACGCTTCAAATAATGTTTCACCGCCCTCAAGCCATCATCGTGATTTATACTGGTGTATTAGGAAGTTACGTCTAGTGTTAACAATAAGTAATCTTCCTGCCACTTGATGGGTCTGATTTTATCTAAGAAATCACCAGTGTCCCTGATGTACGAGGGAAGCGCCCTCACATGCTCCTGCAGGAAGTGATCGATATACTTGGAGGTATTCTCAAATGGACCCTGTTTGGTGGAGATAATGGGCCTCCCTGGTGGCTTGGTCAGACTTTTGTGGACTTTGGGAATCATATGGGATTACTGGATAATTGGATTTGAGGAATTTCTGTTCATCCCCACTCAGTAATCCCGTGCCCTTCCAAGCATACAATCTGGTGTGGAAAGCCTCCCACGCTTGTCTAGCTGTTCGCCAATCGCTCCTATATATATATATATTTACTACCTACTGGCGCTCGTCAGTAGGTAGTTATAGTTAGGACCTAGTTTCCATAGAAAATCCTCAACATTCTATTGAGAACAACTTTGTCGACGGTTGATGAATCATTGCGAATTTCCCAAAGAAGATGGCCCGCTCCGCTCCACTCCTTCCCTAAAAGTTCTGGGGGGATTTGTCAAGTGGGGGCTGAGAAAAAAGGGGGGTTTTAAAACGGGTTTTCCCAATGTTTTTTTCCATAGGACGATTGGACACGGCTACAGCCCGAACGACTGAACGGAATTACAAGAAATTTGGCAAAATGGTAGAGTCTGATTCGCAGATCACGATTTTGCTTAAATTGTGTAAATCCCTCCAGTAGTTCCTAAGAAAATCAAAAGAAAAAAATATATATCTATAAGCGCTTATCGTACGCGTACCGTACACGTACGTTCCCGTGCATGAGCTGCATGCTGATTGGCTGTCAATTGTCTGTCAACACTCCAAACCAGAAATTATTAGCAGCCATCTTGTGCCTCGGTAGACTGAGGCACAAGAAAGCAGAAAAACAGACGTGTAGAACTGAAAAAGGGGGCAGGGTAGAAGCAACCTGACCCCCCTAGGCCTGCCCAGGTGGTCCCACAAGAACCCCCAAGGCCCCATTTTTTTTTTAAAACCCGGTCTGTTTCTTTTCAAATTACCCCCCGGGGGTCCAAATCGGTGGGCATAGTGAAAAAGAAGTGTGGGGGTGGCAATCCCCACCACACTGCCCTGGGGATCGCCACCCCCCGGGGCAAAGCAACACAGCCCCCTGGCGCATACTGGAGGCTCTAGGTGGGCAAGTTGGCCCCCAGGGACCCCCAGTTTTCAAGGCGAATTAGTTTCCCCTCTGCAAACGCGCCCGGGGGCTGCGTTGCAGAGAGGTGTAACAAAGGGCATAGCCTCAATGCACCTCTCTGCAATGCAGCCCCCTGGCGCATACTGGAGGTTCCAGGTGGGCTAGTTGGCCCCCAGGGACCCCCATTATGCAAGGGGAATTAGTTCCCCCTCTGCAAACGCGCCCTGGGGCTGCGTTGCAGAGAGGTGTAAAAAGGGTGTGGCCTCATTGCACCTCTCTGCAATGCAGCCCCCTGGCGCATCCTGGAGATTAGAGGTGGGCTAGTTGGCTCCCAGGGACCCCCAGTATGCAAGGGGAATTATTTCCCCCTCTGCAAACGTGCCAGGGCGCTGCGTTGCCGAGAGGTGTAAAAACATTTTTTTTCTATTTATATAAAAAATATGTAATGTAATTTAAAAAATAAAATATCTACAAATAAATAATTTAAAATAATGTAGTAAATCAGTATAAAAAATATAACAATTAATACATTTAAAAATTATCATTTACAAAACCATTGAAATTCACTGGAAAAACCATAGGTTTCAGCCACGTCATAGTTAGGAATTACCATTTAAAAATCCTTTGAAATTCACTGAAAAAACCATAGGTTTCACACACGTTATAGTTTGGAATTAGCATTTAAAAAACCCTTGAAATTCACAGAAAAACCATAGGTTTCACACCAGTTATAGTTAGCTGGACATTGTAGTCATACAAAACCATTGAAATCTCCCCGTTATAGTTAGTTGTACTCACTATAACTCGCGCGCCCACAATCCACTGCTGATGATGTCACATATTACAACATTTGTGACATGGTCAGTGACATCACTGATGACATCACTGATGACATCTCAAATGACATCACTGATGACATCACTGATGACATCATCCAGTGAATGTGAGTTTGCTTAAATGGTGTAAATCCCTCCAGTAGTTCCTAAGAAAATCAAAAGAAAAATAATATATGTATCTATAAGCGCGTATCGTTCGCGTACCGTACGCGTACGTTCCCGTGCATTAGCTGCATGCTGATTGGCTGTCAACTGTCATTCAACACTCCAAACCAGAAATTATTAGCAGCCATCTTGTGCCTCGGTAGACTGAGGCACAAGAATGCAGAAAAACAGACGTGTAGAACTGAAAAAGAGGGCAGGGTAGAAGAACCCTGACCCCCCTAGGCCTGCCCAGGTGGTCCCACAAGGACCCCCAAGGCCCCATTTTTTTTTTTAAAACCCGGTCTGTTTCTTTTCTAATTACTCCCCGGGGGTCCAAATCGCCGGGCACAGTGAAAAAGAAGTGTGGGGGGGCCAATCCCCAACACACTGCCCCGGGGATCGCCACCCCCTGGGGCAAAGCAACACAGCCCCCTGGCGCATACTGGAGGCTCCTGATGGGCAAGTTGGCCCCCAGGGACCCCCAGTATGCAAGGGGAATTAGTTCCCCCTCTGCAAACGCGCCCGGGGTCTGCGTTGCAGAGAGGTGTAAAAAAGGGCATAGCCTCAATACACCTCTCTGCAATGCAGCCCCCTGGCGCATACTTGAGGTTCCAGGTGGGCTAGTTGGCCCCCAGGGACCCCCATTATGAAAGGGGAATTAGTTCCCCCTCTGCAAACGTGCCCTGGGGCTGCGTTGCAGAGAGGTGTAAAAAGGGTGTGGCCTCATTACACCTCTCTGCAATGCAGCCCGCTGGTGCATACTGGAGGTTAGAGGTGGGCTAGTTGGCTCCCAGGGACCCCCAGTATGCAAGGGGATTTATTTCCCCCTCTGCAAACGTGCCGGTGGCTGCGTTGCCGAGAGGTGTAAAAACATTTTTTTTCAATTTATATAAAAAATATGTAATGTAATTTAAAAAATAAAATATCTAAAAATAAATATTTTAAAATAATGTAGTAAATCAGTATAAAAAATATAACAATTAATACATTTAAAAATTATCATTTACAAAACCATTGAAATTCACTGAAAAAACCATAGGTTTCAGCCACGTCATAGTTAGGAAATACCATTTTAAAATCCTTTGAAATTCCTTGAAAAAACCATAGGTTTCACACACGTTATAGTTTGGAATTAGCATTTAAAAACCCTTTGGAATTCACAGAAAAAAACATAGGTTTCACACCAGTTATAGTTAGCTGGACATTGTAGTCATACAAAACCATTGAAATCTCCCCGTTATAGTTAGTTGTACTCACTATAACTCGCGCGCCCGCAATCCACTGCTGATGATGTCACATATTACAACATTCGTGACATGGTCAGTGACATCACTGATGACATCAATGATGACATCTCAAATAACATCACTGATGACATCATCCAGTGAATGTGGTTTGCTTTGATATTTAAATATGTATTATAAATACACTACTTTGCATTAAAGAATTAGTGGATATATAAATATAAATGTGTGGATGGTGGATTTAGTAACATTGTCATTGATTGTTTCCTTGACTATTTTGTAGAGTCTCACTATATATATACTGTGTAGTTACTAAACTGTGTGAAAATCTTTATTGCTTTGTCTTAATTGTTATGTTAAAAACTATATTTGTAATTTGTTTCTTAACTGAGTATTTGTATGGGTAAATGAATGTCTATGTGGTTTGGTGGGGTGTGTGTGATTGGCCAAAAATGTGTGAATAGTTCATTCAGTAGGTATATGAGGTTAAGACTACATGTTAGAACAGTTTTTTCAGTGAGTGTATATGTTTATGGGTGTGGTGGTTTTAAAATATTTCTCTCAATGGTACATCTCCATTAAACTTGAAAAGAAAAGGCAGTGCATCTGACATATCTAATTAAGTGTGCTTAAGACTTAGTGATTGTATGAGTCACTATATGGATAACTGTATAGTTGTAATAGTGATTTTATAACACACTAAGTGCAAGTTACTATCTATATAAATAGATGAAGTGGTGTTTTTATAAGTGTGTAGATGAATAAATGGAAGTATAATCAATTGTTTGCATAAGTCAGAAGGATGTCTTTATAAGTGAATACAATGTGTGCTGTGTGTAATGTTGAAATAGGCGTAGAAGGATATTTGATAGTCTACTGTTGATTATTCACTGCATATAACTCTGAATCTATAGGTAAGTGATTAGATATGTGTATAGATCTATGAATCACTGAGTGGGTGGTTAGTAATTACTATTGGTGTGTCAATGGTTTCAAATATGGCACTTTCTATTTTACAGTCAGCGATGAAAGATTATACTAGTGTGTGATGAGGTGTATTTCATTGTCACTGGATGACGTCACCAGTGATGTCATCAGTGATGTCATTTGAGATGTCACCTCCATTACGGTCGCTCCCCCAGCACTCTGCTCACAAAACGGAAGGCTTCTCCTCGCTGCCTGACGAACCTGCCCTGATACCTGCTGCCTGCTCACAAAACGGAAGGCTTCTCCTCGCTGCCTGCCGAACCTGCCCTGATACCTGCTGCCTGCCGCCCTGTTACAGCGCATAGCTCACTTCACAGCGCTTGGTATCGTTTTTGCCATTGTTATTGCCTGCATTACTTTAATACTGCCATTTACTGCATAGAGGCTGATTAGATTATTGCGAAGCGTTTCTCTGCCTACTTTATATCAATTATAATTTGACTCAAGCTCCGGCTGTGCCCCAGTTTTGATTTCTTACCGGGCGGCCATTTCAGTTGTTTTTACTTTTTGCCGTGTCTCCTCCTAGACCCTGCCTCCCAGCTGACCCTCCCACGCTCCGCCCCCCTCCACTCTCCATTTATGTCAGATGTCCCAACCCGCAGCGTCCACGCGCTTCGGCCGCGCCGAAGGTGCGCCAAAGGTAAGCCCGTCTACGCCCGTCCGCGCCTGGACTGCGCCCAGCGCCAGACCCCCTGGCCCCCGTACCACCCACCCCACCCGCATCACATACGATGCCACCACCCTCTTAGCCCTAAACCCCGGCCGACTCCCCAACTGCGTACAAGCCGCTCCTGGACACATCCATGGACCCTTCTCTTGCAACTCCTGCAAGTTCGACGGCACTAAGAACAACTCCTCATCCTCGGACACAAAACAGTTCCCTGACACAAACCACCTTAAATGCATCCTGCTCAACACCCGCTCGGTCCACAGGCCCGCCATCGACCTCTGGATTCTACTTGACACCATCTCTCCTGACGTCGCCTTCCTAACAGAAACATGGATGAACGCCACATCAGCCCCAGACATTACCATTGCCATCCCGGAAGGCTACAAGATCATCCGTAAGGACCGCACCGACCAAACAGGAGGAGGCATCGCTATCGTCCATAAGAAATCCATCCGCATCTCAACCAGCTCTGACGTCAATCTCGCTAACGCAGAACACCTTCACTTCCAGATCCACATCGACCCCAAGACCACACTCAGAGGCACCCTCCTCTACAGGCCACCAGGACCCCGTGCACAATTCAGTGAAGACATCACAGACTTTATCACCCCACACGCCCTCCCCTCTGAGGACTACATTCTTTTGGGAGACCTCAACTTTCACCTGGAAAAGAACAACGACCGCAACGCCACCACCCTTCTGGACAATCTCGCCAACCTCGGACTCAAACAACTTGTCACTACCCCCACCCACTCTGCAGGTCACACACTCGACCCTATCTTCACCTCCAGCAAACATGTCTCCTTCAGCCACACCACAGCTCTCTTTTGGACGGACCACAGCTGCGTTCACTTTACCTACAACAAGACCACAACCCACAACCATCCTCAACCCACTCTGCGAAGAAACTGGAACAAAATCACCATCGACCAGATCGCCTCATCGCTTCTTCAAAACCCCCCTGCCCACTCCTCAAACCCCAACCAAGCAGCCATTAACCTCACCCAATGGCTATCCAACAGCGCCGACATCCTAGCACCGTTGAAAAAACGTCAAATCAAACTAGGCAGCAAAAAGGCCTCCTGGTTCAACGATGATCTTAAGAAATCTAAGAAACTCTGTCGCTCCCTTGAGAAGGCCTGGAAAAAAGACCCAAACACCAGCACCAAGGACGCCTTCAAAAACGCCACCCGTATACACCACCAACTGATTCGGACTGCCAAGAAAGCCGCTCTCAAGGACCGACTAGATAACAACGCCCACAACAGCAAGGAATTATTCAACATCGTCAAGGAATTTACCAACCCCTCAGCCAACTCCAACGACATCACCCCCTCTCAAGCCCTCTGCAACTCCCTAGCTTCATTCTTCCACAACAAGATCGCAGACATCCACAACAGCTTCGACAACCGACCCGAAGACCAACCCACCCAACCCTCCGCAGGACCTCCACCTCCCTTGAACATCCTCAATGACTGGAACCCAATCTCCACTGAGGATACCATCCGCCTGATGAACTCTATCCACTCAGGATCCCCCACAGACCCATGCCCTCACCACATCTTCAACAAAGCAGACTCCATCATAGCACCGCACCTCAGAGATGTTATCAACTGCTCCCTCAACTCCGCCACCTTCCCGGAAAGCTGGAAACACGCCGAACTCAGCGCCCTTCTGAAAAAACCCACAGCTGACCCCACCGAACTCAAAAACTACCGCCCCATCTCGCTCCTTCCATTCCCAGCCAAAGTCATTGAGAAAGCTGTCAACAACCAGCTCGCCGCCTTCCTCGAAACCAACAAATCCCTCAACTCCTCACAGTCCGGATTCCGAGCCAAACACAGCACTGAGACCACACTCATCGCAGCAACAGACGACATTCGAACTCTACTGGACAATGGAGACACAGTCGCCCTCATCCTCCTCGACCTCTCCGCAGCCTTTGACACAGTTTGTCATAGCACCTTAATACAACGCCTCAGAAACATCGGAATCCAAGGAAAAGCACTGGAATGGATCACCTCGTTCCTTGCCGGAAGAACTCAGAGAGTCCGCCTTTCCACCATACAATTCAGAAGCCACCGAAGTCATCTGCGGCGTGCCACAAGGATCTTCACTCAGCCCCACCCTCTTCAACGTATACATGAGCCCCCTCGCGGCCATCGCACGCCAACACAACCTCAACATCATCTCCTACGCTGATGACACTCAACTGATACTATCACTCACCAAAGACCCTAACACCGCCAAAACCAACCTACATGAAGGAATGAAAGAAGTAGCCGAGTGGATGAAGCACAGCCGTCTAAAACTGAACTCAGACAAAACAGAAGTCCTTATCCTAGGTTCCTCCCCCTCCGCCTAGGATGACTCTTGGTGGCCTGAGGCCCTTGGAAAAGCACCCATCCCGACAAACCACGCACGGAACTTAGGTGTCATCCTGGACTCCTCACTCTCTATGAACAGACAAGTCAATGCCGTCTCATCATCTTGCTTCAATATTCTTCGCATGCTCAAAAAAACATTTCGCTGGATCCCCACCGAATCTAGAAAAACGGTCACCCACGCACTGGTCACGAGCCGCCTGGACTACGGAAACACCCTATACGCCGGTACCACTGCAAAACTCCAGAAAAAACTCCAACGCATCCAGAACGCTTCAGCCAGACTCATACTAGACATCGCGCGTAAAGACCACATCTCTGGCCACTTGAAAAACCTCCACTGGCTCCCCGTTAACAAGAGGATTACTTTCCGCCTCCTAACCCACGCACACAAAGCACTTTACGAACTTGGACCCGAATGCCTCAACTCACGACTTTCCTTCTACACCCCCTCCCGCCAGCTACGATCCTCCAACCAAGCCCTTGCAACTGTGCCTCGCATCAACAAAACCACCATGGGAGGCAGATCCTTCTCCTACCTGGCAGCTAAAACCTGGAACTCACTTCCCACTCACCTTCGCCTCACTCAGAACCACCTAACATTCAGAAAGCAACTTAAAACCTGGATATTCGACAAGTCATTCCCCACCCTTCTTCAAGCGCCTTGAGACCCTCTGGGTATGTAGCGCGCTATATAAATCACTTGACTTGACTTGACTTGATGTCACTGACCATGTCATGAATGATGTAATATGTGACATCATCAGCAGTGGATTGCGGGCGCGCGAGTTATAGTGAGTACAAATAACTATAATGGGGGATTTCAATGGTTTTGTATGAGTAAAATGTCCAGCTAACTATAACTGGTGTGAAACCTATGGTTTTTTCAATGAATATATATATATATATATATATATATATATATATATATATATAACCATCATGTATTGTATTGTATACATAGTATTAATAATTAGCAGAATTTATTTAATTTACATTATATTAAATGCATATATTAAAAATATTCAACATTTACAACTCTAGCTCTATAACAATAAAACTCAATATTTTTGTACATTTTTGGACGATATTAGTGTCAATGCTGCTTTTTCTGAGATTTTGGCACTTAACTGTTATAGGTATAAAAGCACAATATTGTAAAAAACATGTTGACACAATATTATTTGAACAAAATTATTTACCCCGATATTGTGTCAATGATCCCAAAAGTATGTCCAAATACAGTGAGCCAGAAGAAGTTTAGGAAGTGAAAACTAATTCTTCATTGATTTAGTGGGAGAATTCAAACATATTCTTCGTATTACGCACATGTTACAAGATTAAACTATATAATGGCGAAAAGGTATTCGGTTCATTCAGAGTGCAACATAAAGGCAAAGGATGAAGCGCCGTATGTGGCCTTTAAGGTACATTGTGAGGAGGGTTATGTTTATGATTACCGAAGGAGCTGTTGTTTAGTAAAAACTTGGGCAGATCATAGGGGGTTGCAGGAGTGAGTAATAGAGTGTTCACGATTATTTTCCAACTGTTTCTGTTAAGAGGTATTTTTTTAAAGATGCACTAATTAGTTATTGACGATGATGAGAGCTCACTGTTGGGAAGAATTGTTTATATCCACATTTAAAAACTGGGGCTTTTTTGAGTTAGAAAGATGACAAAAATTAGGGTGGGTAACTAAGGGGAGCATAGAACGACTTTGTAACAACCATGGTCTACTTCATAGATGGTATAGTCACCTTTTTCATTTCTATTCTTGTAGTAACCCCTGACGAAGAGCCTGCTAAGGCTCGAAATGCATTGGGTGGATTGTTTAGAACCTGCTCTACATGGATGCTTTGTGAACACGTGCTGCTTGTAAAAGTCAAGATGACACCAGGTGGCATTTGAAAATGTTAAATAAAACATTCCAGTGGAACTATGCAGTCTCTGCAGTGGCTTTAAATACTATGGGGCAGATTTATGTTGGGAATGCACCACGTTTGCGTCACGCATCAGCGGCGTAAACGTGGCGCATCCCTATGACCCATTTACAACGTGACGCATCTAGGCAGATGCGTCACGTTGTAAAGCCCTGCGCCACTTGTGGGCGTTCCGGCGCAGGGTGGGCGTTCCGGGGCAGGTGCGCCTCGCAAAAGTGGCTGAGTGAAATCTATAAGATTTCACTCAGTCACTTTCAGGCCAATGCTGCGTCAAAACCCTGCGCCTGCTTGAAGCAGACGTAGGTCTTGACGCAGCATTGTAAAGATGGGGCACCCCCGAGCCTTGCTGGAGCTGCATCGCGCTTGCGACGCAACTCCAGCAATGCGCCACCTTTATGGCACAGATGCGTCACGCATCTGTGCCGTTTTTGCCCCATGGTGCGCCGCATTGTAAATGCGGCGCACCATGGGTGGCGGAGCAGCGGCGCAAAATAACTGGCGCATCCCTGGGGATGCGCCAGTTATCATAAATCTGCCCCTATGTTTAAAATTTGGATGAAGATCGATGAAAAGAGTGGTTTACGTGACGAATATTTGAAAGATACATTTTAGGACCTGACAAAGTTTGACTCATGGAAAGGGACTATCCCTTTACTCAGCAGTGCGGAGGATGGGTGCGGCACGATCCGCACCATTTTTGCCCATTTTCTAAATCTCTGTGAGCTGGGACAGCTCGCAGCTCCGGCCGCACGCACATAATTGATTTCTCCTGTCAAAATGATACAAATGAACAAAAAAAAGGGAAGGTGTGCACTCGTGTATTTTCCGATTTGCTTTGCTTTTCTGAGATTTTGGCACTTAACTGTTATAGGTATAAAAGCACAATATTGTAAAAAACATGTTGACACAATATTATTTGAACAAAATTATTTACCCCGATATTGTGTCAATGATCCCAAAAGTATGTCCAAATACAGTGAGCCAGAAGAAGTTTAGGAAGTGAAAACTAATTCTTCATTGATTTAGTGGGAGAATTCAAACATATTCTTCGTGTACTGTGTTTCGAATGTTATGTACTGTGAGTATTTTCTTATATGTTGTAGTGCACATAATAAGGTAATCATTGTATTGAGATATTGTCCGTGAATAGTAAAATGTGTTTCCCATCCAACTTTCAGTTTTGTATGGTGTGAGAGGTAGGAAATTGGTACCTGTAGCAATAACGAAAACATGTTTCGCTATTTTCGTTACAATATCAGTAGGCAAATGTCTGTATTTTCCCACTGATAACTGATAATCAATGTTGCAAAGAATGGAGTGGGTAGAGATGTAGGTGTGCGGGATGCGTGTGTGTGGGTGTGCGTGTGTGTGCGTGTGTGTGGTGATCTGAGCATTACTAGAGAATGCGTGGACACGTGAGCACTTACTTTACTGATTCGAAAAAGGTTGTTGAAAGGTAAGGGAAGCCACACGTTCCTGATGTAGTCAGGGAGAGTAAAGTAACTCATGAGAGTCAGATACTATCAGAGGAGTGAACATTAATTATGTTTTCTGCTGGTTCTCTTTTAGAATGTTTCGTTTTACTTTTACCTAAGTTCTGGTCAGAGCTATTTTCATTTACTTTTATTTTTTTCCGGGTTCAAGGTCCATTCCGTGTTGCATATCTCCAGTGGGATTCGGGGTTCTTCCTGTGACTGTGGTGCCAAGTCCTTGAAGAAACAGCAGCCAAACTTGTATCTTCCAGAGAATAAATCTTCTGCTCACCTGACGTATCTGAACATCCTTTTACTTCCTCTCTTTTTGGATATATTTATGTTCTATCAAAAGCAGTGGCTATATTTTCATATTATGATAATAATAATATCTACTGTAACATCATGCCTAGGCGCAAAGCCATAAAACAAATGAGTTGTTTTTATTGTACTAAAGGCATCTAACCAAGAGAAATAGATTTTGAAATCGAAATCATTTTAGCAGTAACGGTTTTGTTTCCTGCAGCTACGAGCTGGAAAGCGCTCTGCTGCAATATTTGCATTATTGGTATTGCGTTATTTGTTTAGGGCTTCCCTGTGAGCATCGCCATACACAAGAGTCTCTACTTCAATAAAGCTGCCGGCCAAGAGGAAGTCTCTGGTGTAAAATAACTTCAAAAACATGCAGCGAAAAGCCACTTAAATTATGCAGGAGCTACATGCATGGTAGAGCTGCTGAACAAATACAAACAATAAAAATAACTATGAAAGATGTATGGATGAAATAATGGCTGAAAATGTCTCATAAACTGAATTAAAAAAAATGGATTGCTTGATATAATAACGCATAACAACGTATATGGGAAGCGAAAGCAATGTATTGCGCATTACTGCCTCGTGTTTTCGATATCATTCTGAGCTTTCTTCTGATGTAAACCCACTTGATGAATTATTTTGGCCTGTATGAGAGAGTGGCAGAAGGGAGTGTAAGGTAGAGTACATGAAACCAGAGAAGGCCCGAACAATGTGCATTATGAAGATTAGCTGTATACCAGCGTGGGAAAATAATTCAAGGTATTCTGAGGGAAAGATTTACTCGGTGGAGCAGAGGAGCTTGCAATTTTATATGTTCGAATCAAAAATTTCAATTTGGATTTTGCATTGAAAATATTGTTATGTTGTATTATTGTAAAGAAAATAAATGTAACTTACATATATTTGCTTTACAGTAGCACAAAATAATATTTTCAATTAAAAATGAACATTTTCAATCGAAAAATATACATTATTATTGCTGCATTGTTAATGTTTTCAGATGTTATTACATCTCTTGCACGTATTACTAGTACATTTAGTGTTGTTAAATATATACAAAATTGCCAAAAAGTGCAAATACTGTCAGAGACAACAGACCGTACAGATCTGAGACGACGAAAATATGGTGAGTAGAACACCCTCAGCTCCATAAACTGAATTGTGCAATCAGGAAATAACTTCGGTTAAAAGAGTTTCATACCAGAACCCAAGTAACACTCCTGCCTGAGTTTCATACCTATACCTATACCAAAGCTAGTATACTTTTTCAATACAGACATATATAGAGGGATTTATAGGTGAAATTGACATTTTTGGGAAACATGTGGGTTCGCAAAATTGCACTTCTGCAGTCAATCTGTCAAAAAATAAAACCATTCCCCTAAAAACTGCTGGTTGATTGTGAATATCTCAATTTTGGCATGAAATAACCCCTCCTTTGGCATGATTACCACCCTTTTTTACTGGTTAGTATGGCTAGTATTTGAACTTGGCATACAGTCCATTCCCCATTCTATGTGCTCTGATCCCTAAAACATGTAAATATTGGCTAATCCGAAACTGGAATATTTCCAGTAACGCCATAGAATATGGTGCAGGAAAATACACCAAATACACGGGAAGGCAAATGTTTCCTGTGGACTGCAGTAAATGTTGCACTGCACACTAGGCTGGCAAAGTGAACGTGGCTTCAGGCCTACCAATGTAGGATGAATGCTGAAGCTTTGAAAACTTCAAACCAGCCTGTCAAAATAAAACCTTTTGCAAGTAAGTATCTACATTTTCAATATTTAATAAGTCAACCATAACTAGGCACTGCAACCCTCAAGGAAGGGTTCTGATATTCAACAGTGGTACATGCAAGAATTTAGTATGGCTTATACTTAAAGTTACTAGCACCCAAAAGCTATTTTCTCTCTAAAGGACTGGCGTTGTTCCTATGAAAAATACAGACAAAATCCTACAAAATTGGCACCTTACCCAAAACTCATCAGCACACATCTGAACCCAATGAAACACAAACTAGACTGAACTTCTGTCTGTGACCTGTGCAGAGACCTGAAGGGTTGGACCTGTCCCCACTTCTATCAAGAACTAAGTAGTGGAATCCAAGGTTTAGACAACAGACCTTCTCTGTGACTACAAATAAACAAATTGCAATGGTTCATTTTCCTGGAATGACCAGCGGACAAGTATTAACAGGACTTGAACTGGACACTACTGATTGGCAAAGCTAGAGGGACTCCTCGGCCTCTAAGTGCTGCGTCTGAGGCCCTGGAAATCTTGGGAGAGACTAAGAGAAGCTGCTTAAGAGAGTCTGAAAGTTGGGGTTTTTTGTGGGCTCTAGAGCATTTGTGGAACCTTGTGGCAAAGATGTTTGATTTCAAGAGGACTTTGTCAGATACTGCTTCCAGGTTTGCCATGCTTGAGGATTTTGATTATCAAAAAGAGACTCCATACCTGATTTAGAGTTTGACAGACAAGGTACTCCATTGCAAACATGTTGGATATATGCATGAATGACAATAGTGCTGCACAATTTGCACATACCAATTGCATACTCACTTTCTTCTTATGTAGCTTCAGCAGGAATGATGCACATGAACGTAATGTAAATCCTGACTGAGCATGCAAACTTTGTATGCTCCCCCCGCTTGTGAACAAAGAGCACATGAAGAACCAGGGACCGTTGTCTATAGTACACATAGAATGAACTGTCCTGGTCTGCTCCATGGTGCATCTTTAACAGGTTGCGGCATAGACTGCGGAAGTTGCAAACATCTCTGCACTGATAGCAGCGCATTTGTGAAAAGGGAATGCTTGTTTTAAAGCAACTTTCACTGATTGGCCTCAGATTAAAGGTGGAGGAGATCTCTCTGTAAGTGAATTCAGAGGAGTGGGATGTCTGGAAGACTCCCTAGGACCCTCATACCTCCCTCCAAAATGGAAACCTCTGGGGTGTACTGACTATGTGCCACCTTTATGTAGCACACAGTCAGTGCGCCTTCCAATTGCTTCTTTGCCTTTTTGCCCATGTCCAGAACATGGCACAGTCAAAGAGAAAGGTATCCTTATTTGTATGGGGCAATGGCCTTATGCAAATGAGGGAATACCCCTTTTACAACATGCTGGCTCATATTTAGCAGCAGTGCAATCTGCTGAACATCTCTACATAAGTGTCAGGCAGTGTTGTTTTCAGCTGATTTGACTCTGAAGTCCTTGCTGGTAAAATAAGATCACAGGATGCAGTATAATAAGCAGGAAACATTTTAAGAAACATCCTGAAATATTTAGATATTAGACTTAATTTTCAACTTTTGTGATGCCTCAGAGCTCTGCCAATCATGGGAGTCAACAAGAATGCCTGACGTGTTCTTAACATATTTTATATCATTGCTTAATATCAGCAAAGCAAAACTGTTACAAACTAAAGTTTTTGAGTTTGGAACAGAAGCCAATAACATTGATGATGAATTTGAAGATATAAGTGAAGAAGTGGAAGACAATCTCATGAACCGACAAACTTAGGCTGTGCAAATGAATTGTCTTTTCTAAATCATGTCTTATGAATTACATCACTGCAAAGAGAAAGCTCTGGTACACATGATGACTGCCCACACAAATCATTACAAATGAAAAGGTAGAGCACTAATCACTTCAATGAATAGGATTTGTGTATTAACAAGTTATAATGACAGCACAGAGCAGAAACTTGTTAGCAGATCATGCTGTAAAATATTGTGAATACGACAGCACACCACTTTCAAGTCACTTTACCAGGAAAGGATTTACAATTGCTGCACTTGAAAATGTTGATTTTGATGACAGCTCTTCTTTGTCTGTATTATGCTGCACACTTGAAACTGCCTTGATGCTTTTTCAAGACTGCACCAATGAAGTAGCTGCTGGAAAACAAGCTGTGTCAGTTCTACACATAAACAAATGAAGTTGTAAACTTATAACCCAACTGCCTTCCAACGTGTGCAAAATCACTTCAAGCCATCAACACCAGAACGTTTCAAAGTGGCTGAGGACATGGATCTTCACCAGATGTTGTGGCCCACAAAGCTGATCTAACTGAATTTATCATATCACTTATTCAGTGCAGACTGAAGAATAAATCAAACCAGTTCCTTTATGGGCTGGAATTCATGCTCTGACCTCTGAGAGTACCGTCCCGTTGACGAAGGTGGGGATTTTACCAGTAATACCAACTCCAGTCACAAACTTAGCAACAGTATACACAGCTATAAAAAAAAATCTAAATGTGCATGCTCAGCTTGAAGACCAGCCTATTCTGCCAATTATCTGTGATGAAGGTGTTTTCCATATTTTAGTTGACCTTTTTATGAGTAATCCAGTAAAATATTATGGGGCATTTGTATCAAACAATGGTTTTGCGATTCTCAAATAGCGATTTTTGCAATTTTGCAAATATTTTGCGATTCCCTGACATTCCTTAATTGAGACTCACAAATTGCAAGTCGCAATTAAGGAATGGCTTCCCATTCATTTCTATAGGCCAAGAGGCCCTTAGGAATGAATGGGAATTGGGTGCGCAATTTGCGAGTACCCAATAGGTACTCGCAAAGTGCGCAAGCAATTTCAAGGGAGCCTAAAGGACACCCTGTTGCAGTCCTGAAATGTGCATGTGTGCACATGTGGCGCACAAACATGCCCTAAGGGCATGTATGTGTGCCACATGGCACTTCGGAAAATGCGAAAAAGTGTATTTTTCAAAGAAATCGCAAATTATCACCAACCTGAGGTTGGTGGTAATTTGCGATTCATTAAGCTAAAATTGCACAACTTGGGTGCTTCCTACAATGCATTTCAGGAATCGCAATTTGCGATTCCTTAAATGCATTCGCAAAATAGGAAATCACAAATTTTGCGATTCCCTATTTTGCGAGTGCCAATTGGGGTGATACATCCCAAAAGGCTTTTTCCTATTCGCAAACGGGTCGCTTCTGAGAATCGCCCCGTTTGCGAACGGGAATGGGCTTCATACATATGCCCCATAGATCTTTATCCAATGATTTGTTTTTTCCACATGTCAAAAGATGTGTTGCGGTGTGCAGGACCTTACCTTTTTTTTTTTTGTTTAAGAAGTTTTTATTAAGTTTTTCAGAATAGAACAATACAAAAGGTGAAAACAATCATGAAATAAAGACATTATAATGTATAGGAAAAAGAAAAAGATAAATCTATAAGACAATAAGATGCAAAATATAAACTGAATAATGAAAATCAGACATTGAGAAAAGAAGAGAGGAAAAAGAAAAGAAAGAAAAAAGTAGGAAAGAAGAAAGAGAGAAAAGGAAGGAAAAGAAGGGGAAAGAATGTCCAAAATTATATAAGAAAAAAGTAGAGAGAAAAAGATAAATAAATTAATGTACAGTAGCATGAGTAGAAAGATATGTCGTAAAAGGTAGCCATAAAAGATCAGATTTAATTTTTTGAGAAAGGGACACAGAGGAAACAATAGCAATCCTATGTTCATCACATATGAAATTCCACCAAATTACTAAAGATATTTTAGAATTATCTTTCCAAGATGATAATATTACTTTAAAGGCTAATGCAAGAAAAAGGTCAAATAACAGAAAAACAGGAGATGATTCGACAACATCCAGTGAGGAAGAACCTAGAAAAACATTTTGTAACGATAATGTAATGTTGCATTTAAAAATAGAAATGCAAATAGTCCAAACAGAAATCCAAAACAATAAAACTGTAGAACACTCATAATGTTGATGTTTCAATGTGCCCGTAGCATTGGAACAGGACCAGCAAAATGAAGATGAAGATGGGGAAAATTTAGAAATACAAACAGGAGTAATAATAGCTCTATTATAAATAAAATACAAAGATTGGGTAATCCGAGCAGCAGCAGAAACTTTGAATAACTTAGAACAGATCCTATTCCAGGTCAATAGACAGAGAAGTCTACAAGTCAGCTTCCCAAGCAACTTCAACAGGGGATTTGGGTCTTTCATTAACATTTGAAAGTAACAACTTATATACAAGAGCGGCTTTAGGTCTGTGTGTTGTAAACAATAGATACAACGGAGTGGTTGGAGTAATAGATGGTGAATCTTCTGGAAGATCAAGAGTAGCTAAATGGGATTGTAGGGCATTAGAAATTAAGGTATATTCATTGAGGCAAAAGTCAGGCAAATGATATTGTACTTGTAGGTCAGGAAAAGGGATAATAGTATTGTGATACAGTAGTTGATGCACATAATTAATTCCCTTTTTCTTCCAATATTTGTAATAGAAAGATTTACCTTTATATTTAAGAAATTAATTATACCATATAGTAGAGGCTAAAAAACATTGAAACGGAGTAAGACCATTAGAGAATGTGCTGTATGTGAGATTTTGAGAATATTTTAGAATAGGGTGAATTGACAAAAAAGTACTGTTAGACATAAAAATGACATTTTGAAATGAAAAATCCTTTAGTAGGGAACGTTAAAAAACAATCCATCTTGAGATAGGAGTGTCAGCAAAATCATAAGATAGAGTAAAAGATTGCTTAATCAAGAAAGCCGAGTGATACGCATTAAAATTTGGAAAGCGAACACCACCCTCACCCTTGGGGCGAATAAGTTTAGTAAGAGCACTTTGTGGGTGTTTCTTATTCCACAAAAAATGTATACAGGCTGAGTTAATTTGAGAAAAATAGGAAAGGGGGATCCAAATCGATAACATAGACAATGTGTAGAGAACATGAGGGACTATAATCATTTTAATAGTATCCAATCTGCCCCACCAGGAGAGGAATAAGGGGGACCATGTAAGGAGGAGTGATTTGATTTTAGTAAGTAACGCATGAAAAGTATGTTTGAGTGTAGCATTAAGAGACGAAGAGAACCAAATACCAAGGTACTTGATTTTCAAGGGGAACCATGCAAAGTTGGTATCATTGAACATGAATTGGTAACCTTTAGAGTTCAGAGGTAAGACTTCAGTTTTAGAGAGGTTTAGCTTGTATCCAGAAATACTAGAATGCAAGCTGACTTTGTTCAGAAAATGAGGGAGTGATTCAACAGAGTTAGACATATAAACCAACATATCATCTGCATAGGCAGATATTTTAGTTTCTATAGAATTATATTTGAAGCCAGTAATCAGTGAATTAACACAAATACGTTCCAGGAAGGGTTCTAGGGAAAGGATAAATAATAAAGGAGAAAGCGTGAAACCCTGTCTTGTACCTCTGGAAAGGGAAAAAAAAATTGGAAAAGTGATTATTAACAGAAATACTAGCCCGAGGACCAGATTATAATAATTTAATAAGATAAATAACAGAGGGACCAAAACCAAACCATTGGAGAGTAGTAAAGATAAACTGCCAGTTAATATGATCAAAGATAGGGCTGCAAGAGGTAATTTGTATTTTTTGCCATATGAAATAATCTAAGCAAACATTTGAGCATTATCAGATGCCAAGCTGCCTTTCACGAAACCAACTTGGTCAGTTTTAATTAGTAAGGGGATTACTGTTTCAAGTCGGGATGCAAGAATTTTGGCAAACATTTTACAGTCATAATTTATCAAAGATATGGGACAAAAAAATTTACATTGGGAGTGGTCTTTATCTGGTTTAGGAATTATAATGATTAAGGCATCCAGGAATGAGCCGGAGGCTTTGGCATCAGTAATAAAAGAATTAAAAAGTGTCAAAAGTTTGGGAACAAAAATGGAGATAAATGTATTGTAAAATTCAACAGACAGACCATCAGGTCCCGGAGCTTTAGATTTTTTTAAGGATTTAATAGCGTTAGTAATCTCCTGAGGAGGGATGTCGCTTTCTAACGCAGTAAATTCATCAGGTAGAGAGGGGGGGATGGGAGACCAGAGCAGAGAAAAAATAATCCAAATTTTGATTAGTGGGAAAAGTGTCATCTGAATACAGAGATTGATAGTATTTATGAAAAACCTTGGCAATATCTTCATCAGATGATACTAATTTGTTAGTAGATTAATTAAGGATAGGGCAACATTTTTACATTCAGATTTAATTTTCAAATAATAGGCTAGTATCCTACCCGCTTTATTTTGACCTCCATGATATTTAGATTTTACTTTAAGCAATACATTACAGGCTTCGATTGTAGCTAATTTATTAAGGTCAGATTTTGCCTTAATCAAATCATGAAGAGCAGAAGGTGATTTAGAGGTGAAATATGTGTGTTCTAATTGTTTAAGGTGATGTAATTGATCTTCATACTTTTTCCTCGTAATTTTCTTTTTTCTGGAAACATAGGAAATGGTAAAGGCACGGAATAAGGCCTTAAAAGCATCCCAATTGTTGGGGACAGATGTGTCAGCTGGGTTATTTAAATTAAAAAAATCATTAATAAAGGAGGTAGATTCTTTAATAAAAACAGGGTCAGATAATAAAACATTATTACATTTCCATTGACTAAATTGAGAAGAAGTGAGTGATAGATCCAATACAGCATGAATGGGTGCGTGATCAGATATTAAAATGGAACCAATGTCGGATGATTGAATAGAAGGGAGTAGAGATTTACTAACCAAAATATAATCAATTCTGGATCTGGTGCTATGTACATTAGAAAAAAAAGTATATTCAAGCAAATCAGGGTTACAAGTTTTTCAAACATCATATAAGGAACGAGAGGCAATGGCTGACTGGAATGCTTTATGAGATTTATCAGGGTTAAACTTGCATCAGAAAAGGGATCTTGCCATTGGTTAAAATCACCAGCAACAATAATATTTGGGCAATCTACAGAAGAAAGAAGATATTTAATGTCATGCCAAAAGTTAGGGTCCGGTTTTACAGGGCCATACATATTTAGTAAAATCACAGTTTTATTTTGCATCACAATTTATGCCATTAACCAACATTTTTCATCATCACTTTGCGTAGATAAAATTTGTACAAGTAACGATTTGTGAAACAGAATAGCTACACCCCCCTTTTTACTAGAAGCAGGGGAATAAACGACCTGACCCACCCATTGCCTCTTTAACGTAATAGATTCCGCTTCAGTACAGTGCGTTTCTTGTAGAAAAGATATCTGAGAACCAAGTTTAGATAAATGGGACAGTACCTTTTGTCTTTTGACTGGATTCCCAAGACCACGGACGTTCCACGTATCAAACTTGCACATAATGGAGGGAAAGAAAGGTAATACACAAATGGAGGTAATACACATCAGGAGTATATCTACAAAAAGAACACACCACATATAAAATGTGTATGTGAAAAATGGTATACAAAAGCACACTTTGCCAACACACACCTGAAATAATGCAAATACGATTAACCATACAAAACATATATAAAAAATGTGGGTAAGACAATAAGTAGCAAATGCTAACGTAGTAGATGAGATAAAGTAGAAGAAGAGAAAAAGAGGGAAAGATAGAAAAGAGAAAGGAAGTGAGAAGAAAAAGCAAGTGAACAGATCAAGGCATAGCAGCCAGGTCTGTAAAGAAAAGAAAAGTCTGAGCAGTAGGATCATAGTGGCGCCAAAAGGACACGGACCTCAGCAATAAGTATAAAGGAAGTTATAAAGAACCTCAGGAAGTGAGGGAAAACACAAGAATAGGAGATCATGAAGCAGATATATGAATCGGATAGCAGAAAAATGTTCCTTAATAAAGAAAGGTCAATTAGTAGTGTCCATTCCAGTAGTTGAAACAGTCTGCAGATATAGTCTAAGTTTCCCCGGGTCATCAAAGGAACTTGAGCGGCCATTGTGGGTAATCTTGTAGAGAGATGGATGGAGGATTCTATATTGAATATTAAGTTGTCTCATTTGAGGACGTAGAGCCAGAAATTCTTTACGACGTGCGTTAGTTGCATTTGAAATATCCTGAGAAATGAAAATGTTATGGCCAGACCAGATGAGACGTATTTTGAGCGTGACAGCCTTCAGCCTTTAGAACATGCATCAACTCAGTTAATTCCAGAAATACCATTATGATGCCCCGTGGTTTAGTAGCATTAGGGTTTAGCCGACTCAAGCGGTGACCTCTTTGTATGTTGAGAAGGTTTGGCATTGGTTGAAGCTCTAAAAGTTCTGGAATACATTTTGTAAAAAGATACCATATCTGAACTTTCAACATTTTCCGGAAGACCATAATGGCTTAGGTTGTTTCTCCGAGCTTTAGGTTATGAATGTACTGCTCTAGTAGAGGAATTTTTAAAGAAACATCCTGTAAATCACTAACTCGTTGAACCAGGTCCAGAACTTTGCCTTCCATAATCATCCATCTTTCCTCAATTTGTTTTAGTTTTTCGTTGGCCGCAGACATAAAAGGTTGTAGCCCACGGACTTCATCCAAAATAGATTCTAAAACAGGAGAGTAGTGAATAGGCGAAGGCGGGTCATTTTTATGCCTCTTTGGTTTTGTCCCTGATATAGATGATTGTGCATTATGAATATCATTGGCCATTTTTGGATGCACAAAGAGGCACTTTAACATGGAAAAAGCAAAAACGATGTATATCAAAGCAATCTTGGTTACCAATATAAACCGTTGTGGTATGGCCAAAATGATCCTCCAAAAGTGAAGGAGAACAGACAAACTGCAAGAAGATTACCCTCATAAAGTAAATGCTGAGACTAGTCCCTAGCGTAGGAATGAGCCAAAAAGTGAGGTAAAACAATGGTATCAGGACGTTGGCAGCATATTTGATGTGTGAACGAAGTCACCAGGGAAGAGACATACAATTTATCATTTGAGCAAAGGAGCACTGGTGAAGAATGAACCAAAATGTAGTAGAAATTGAAGGCAGAAACATAGGTACAGCATTCAAAAGTGATATTATTGGCAAGAAATATGAAGTAGTCATTTATGTATAGTAATTGCAGGTAGCAACATAGCTGTGGCCAAAAATAAAAACTGCAGCAAAAAAAAACATAAAGGAGGAATATCCAGACTTCAAAGACCTCAATGACCTCCAGCGCAAGTAAAAACAAGTATCTGGCACTAAAATAATATTTTACGGCAAGTCAGCGATTGAGAAAGACATGTGACTCTTTTGCTACTACACCACATAATGTACTTTTTTTGATTTTGATTCACTTCAAAGTTGATAGGACAAGCCTTTCTTCAGTATTGAGGAAGCTAGAATTTCAGCTATCATCAAAGGCCAGACTGTTTGCTTTTAAAAATGACCAAGGTGCAAATTCAGACTGATCATGAACGTAGTAAGATCAGATAAACTAAGTGGGTCATCACTGTCGGAATATTTACCTTCGGGCAGTCTCTGAAATTGAAGTCAAAACCTTCCAGCAGGGAAAGGTATTCAAGAATGTAATTGCAGATGGCCTTCGAAGTTGCATATGTCATTGATGGGCTCCGTCTGAAACTGTTAGTTATTGCACCAAAATCATACAGTGGGGTAAACCTTTTCTTAGCTACTGAGTTCACTTAACCATATGGATTTGCTACATTGCTCAAATTCAAGGTTTTATCTTCCTACTTATTCCTTTCTTTTGAAGGCAAAATCCTGCAGTGCAGTAAGTCTTGAAGTTGTAGACAAGCAAGGTTACAGGAATCTGGAAACTTTTGCCTGCGAGAAATCACTGGCACTGAACCAGCTTTGAGCAAACATTCTGAGTTAGAACAATCTATTTTTAGGTCTGCCTTAGGAGAGACCACCCCGGGCAAGCCTCTGCACCCTATCCCATTTCACCTGGTTAGTCATGCATCTATAGCTCCTGAGGACAGGCTTCTAGGGACCAGGGACCTAATTTATGAAGCATTGGAGTAAAAGGGGAAGAATGCACCAAATTTATGAAATGCAGTGCATTCCTGTCCTTTACCCCTGCGCTGGCACACAATTTGCAGCCTAGCCCCAATGTAGGGACCCTTGCGTGGCTCAATTTCAGGGAGGATTGCTTCTGTGTAGGAAGGGGCACCTTTCTGCACAAAAACAATCCATTGAGGTGTTATCCTCTTTCTATGTGTATGTGGCTTTGGGTTGCCTCATAAATATGTTTGAGAGTCTTGCACCACCGGCGAATGAAACAAGTGATGATCCAGCAGTGCAAGCCTTTCATAAAAAGGCCCTCCAGTTTCTCCCCAAACAGGTCTCCTGCAGGGTCCAGTCCACTGTGGTCAGCTGGACTTCTTGTAACCACAATTATTTCTTGTTTTTAAACCCTGAAACAGATAAACAGGAGGCCAAACACTTGGGGCAGATTTAGAAGAAGGTGACACATCTGTTGAGATGTGTCACTTTCCCTGCTCCACCCTTGGAAACCCTTGCGCCACCATGGATGTGCTGTATTTACAATACAAAAATAACAATTGACGGACAGAATGCAGAACAATGTCATACATTCACCCCAGTACAGAGTTCTGGGCCTAAATCCATCTTTGTTTTGCTCACCATGCCATTCCAGTTTGGACCCAGCCATATGCAAATCAGTCTTGACCCTGTGCCCAATGGGAACAGTCCAGCCTGAACTGCTAGGCCAGGTCCTCTCTGGACTGGAAACAAGCATCCTAGGACCCGTTTCGGGCTTTCAGCCCTCATCAGCCAGGCTAGCTTGACTCCAGTGGCATGGAGAGCACGGGACTCATGTCTGAGCATACCCGTCCCAATCGGGGTGACAAATGCAAAAAGAACAATTGATGGACAGAATGCAGAACAATGTCATACATTCACCCCAGTACAGAGATCTGGGCCTAAATCCATTGTTTTTTTGCTCAACATGCCATTCCAGTTTGGATTTGTATTTACAATATGGCACATCATGGTGCAAAGAATGACATATTTGTCAAAAATTCTGACACATCTGTTGGGGTAAAAGTCATGCATTGCTAGAGTTGTGTCGCAAACACAATTCAACTCCAACAATGCATTTTGAGGCCTACTCCCACTACACTGCGCCACCCCTTACAACTGCTTTAAGCAGGCGTAAGGTTTTGACGCAGTGGCGTCCTAGCAGTGCTACATCACTTTTATGAGGCTTTCCTGCGTGGAAACGTCAACCCTGTGTACATTATACCTGACGCAGGTATAATGTGACGCAGGGCTTTACCACGTGACACATCTCCCTAGATGAGTTACATTGTAAATTGGCCGCATTTTCTAAGCTGCTGCTGTATCACAAAAGTGATGCAACAGTGGCGCAAAAGTGTCGCAACGGGCTTGTAAATCTGCCCCTTGGTCCTTGAGGGCAGATTCAGGCCCTTGGTTCCAGCAGGATTCAGAAGACTTAGAATCCTTCAGTGAGTTCTCCTTCTTCGAGCAGTAGTCAAGAGTCTTTTTCAGCAGGGCCTTCTTCTTCAGGTTGAGTCTTCCACGGTCCAGAAGTTTTATGAACCCCAATGTCCCCAAATCTAGTCCTAGGTAGTTACACAACATTTTACCTACATTTGTCCTATTTTGCTCTGCATAACAGTTCCAGCACTGACTTTTTACGTAGTTATGTGCTGAATAAATGTTGGCCAGTTTTCTCCGAAACTGGCCTCATTTATTCTGCAAGTGGATTTCCAGTATAATATCTTAATCCCCTAACCAAGATGTACACTGCAGGACTACCATCTTCTTTATAATAACTCTGTACAAAAGTCACCGCTATCGTCATCCTTGGATGACAGGTCCACTTTACGTAAAGGAAAACCATTATATATCTAGGTAGAACCCCTGATGGTAATTTCTGGGTATAAAATAACCATATCTTCACTGAGTAATCAGAGGAGTAGCTTCCACACTGACACAAGACGCTGGGCTCCCTGCATGCAGAAGCTCCAGCGCACAGTTGTCTGACATCCCTTTCAAGGTGTCCAACTCAAGACCAAGACGGGGTCCTTCGTTCTCTCCCCTCAGTTAATGGTTTGGCTCTTTCTTAGGGCAATCTTGGCTTTACACCAGTGGTGACATTTGAAAGTAGTGGAGCGGAAATCCAGACAACTTTTGTGTCAATGTATGTTAGTTAGCAAATCTTGACAGAGACTAAAACTGGCAACAAATATGCAAAATAAATAAACGAGCGAAGATCTATGCAAAGTGAAATTAAACGTAAGGGTGACAATTTGGTATCATTTTCAAACACTTTGCAGCCCTCGGCATATAATGATCTTTTTGAGCAAGACAACAGAATTTGCTAACCTGAAATGCATGTCAATGGCCTTTTTTTCAGTTTTTATACAGCACAAACTTAGCCTAGGGGCATCGGAGGGCAAAACAGGCGGGTGGGTTCACGTAGGGGGTGGGGGTAATCTATAAGTGATATCATGCACAAACTGGTGTACAGATGTCCCTTTCTAAGCACTGTAGTGTTGGTAGGCGCTATCCTGTAAACACTTCTGGCACTATAAATATACTGGTGAATTCAGACATACGTAAACGCATTTGTGCAATCACACTACATCGCTTGTTCTACGACACTCAGTTTATACAATGGCATGAATACACATACACATAAAGGTACCAGTGCACAGGTCCGCTATCACAACCCTCTCCTGTGAGATAATGCCCCACATTGAGCCTAATTGCCACATCACAATCAGCGCGTGTGAAATAATGAATACACCTGTCCCTTCAAACACACTCCTGACACACTGAGGCCAGTCTTGTAAAATATCACTCGGCCAGCGTCTTCATCATATCATGCATACCGGCGCCGCCATAAACACATTTCAGTGCTGCACAAATAACCACCATAAATCTGATTAATGGAGTTATTCACCTGCTGTCTCTTCATCTCTGTGCCCCGTCCTCCCACCCACCACAGCTGCGTCTAAGACAAACGGATAGCAGTTGGCTGATTACAGAGTCAGCGCCAGGAAGTGAAAGGAGTTCTGGTTCAAAGTTCACGAAAGTTCACAAGTGTGCGAAAGGTGAGCATTGTGCACACACCTCCAAGGCCCGGGCACGCGAACGAGTCTCACCAAGCGGGAGTCACTGACTTTGAAAGGGCATGGAGAATCTATACACAGAATTCAATTACAATTGTACTACTGATAATGTGTCGTGATCATCAGAATATTATCAAATTAAGTACCACAAAAATTAGGGAGATATGCTTTTCATCCAGATTCTGACAGTCTGGCCTTGTGTTTCTTTAAATTTGCGCAGCCGTAATGAAGGGTGAGAGGGGGGAGGAGGGGTGGAAATGGGGTCATCACGGGGGGAGGCCGGAGGAGTTTGTTTAATTAAAAAACGTAACTTACCGTCCTGCGCCGCTGCCACCTCAGCTTCAGGAAGTTCTGGATGGGTCCCACTCCTGCCTTGCCCTTTTCCAATTCCTGCATCATCATGGCAGCCTCCCTCCCTCCCCTCCGCCAATTACAATGCTGCAATGGCAGCGTTATGATTGGTGAGGCCCATCAGAGAGCGCCCCAGCCAAGCCATTTTCTCTATGTATACATACAGCCTGCATACTGACTGTTTGGTTGGCCCCAGGGCCGAACAAACAGTCAGTCGGCACAACAGTGGGCCAGCTACTCCCCCCTGCCCTTGAGCAGGACTGTCCACCCCAACCAGGCACTTCTGCTTTCTTGCAGTGCGAGAAGTAGAAACATAAAATGATAGTAGTTACCATTTATGTTTCTGCCTTCTCGCAATGCGAGAAAGCAGTGGGGCAATGCCCCCAATCCCCAATGGGGGAGCCGCTACTGCTTTACACCCACATACATGCTAGGTACACTTTAGTACATTTAGTACATCTAGATAGGGTCCGCATAGTAGGAGTATGCATGATGCATGATTACTGCCATGTATCTATATGTCTGCATATATTCACTATTTTAGCACCATGGTAGAATTATATATTTTATTTACTTTGTTGGTGCTTTTAATCTTATATATCTGTTTCTGTCCAAAGACACAAGTGAAAAGTACTGCACTGTTTCCACGATACCTGAAAGATCGAGGGTTGTTATGAACGATAGTTGCCAGAAACTATTCACTCCTTGATAAGGTTAGGGGGCTCATGGTGGCACTGTGAGCTAGCTGGTCTAATGGATGACATATGCTTTGGGGGTGTCTGGAATCAGTCTGGATACCAATCCCTCATTTTATGTTGTCTAAACGTGAAGATCCTATACAGATTTGTAGACATGACAGAAGTATTCTGAGGAGGTAATAGTTTAGGGGTCACATTTATCCTGCATACTAACCACTGATTGCAGAAATTCTACTTTCCAATCCTAAATATTTTCTTGAAGTTCCCACCTTCTTTTGCAGCACTTCCTCCTTGCTTAGCTGTAAAATTACCCAGTAGTCCCAGCCGCTGTGTTAATATGGCAGGACCCATCTTCCACTATATAGTCCTGTCTTCAGCACCTGAGCCGCTTTCCTACTCTGATGAAGGTCTCTTCCTATCCGACTAGATGAACATTCTGTTCTGTATCCTATTGTGACTGAAACCTGACTGTGTAGGAGAGTTGGGGAATAAACAGAAGAAGGCCTCCCTGGCATATCTAAGTCAAACAAGGTAGAACTGGAGTGGATCTTTGGTATGCCAACTGTGCCTGTCTAAGTATGGGCGAAATTTGTCAAACTCGCAATTTGCGAAATCCGCGAATTTGTGAAAAAAAAAATTGGGGGCGTGTTCGTGAGGGTTTTTGCCAGTTCGCGAGGGTTTTTTACAAGTTTGGGAACGCGAACTTACTTGTGTGGTCGCAACTGTGGCGACCATGTTGTTTCTACGTGTCCAGCCTGTTTGCGACCCAGTGGTTCATCGCGGCCACCCTCCGGTTCATCACTGCCACCCTCTGATTCACCACTGCCACCCTCTGGTTCATCACTATCACCCTCTGGTTCACCACTGCCCCCATCTGGTTCACCACTGTCACCCTCTGGTTCATCACCGCACCCTCTGGTTCAGCACAGTCACCCTCGGGTTCACCACTGTCACCCTCTGGTTCACCCCTGCCACCCTCTGGTTTATCACAGCACCCTCTGGTTCACCACTGACTCCCTCTGGTTCACCCCTGCCACCCTCTGGTTCAGCACTCACCACTGCCACCCTCTGGTTCATCACAGCACCCTCTGGTTCACCACTGTCACCCTCTGGTTCACCCCTGTCACCCTCTGGTTCATCACAGCACTCTCTGGTTCACCACTGCCACCATCTGTTTCCCCCTGCCACCCTCTGGTTCACCACTGCCACCCTCTGGTTCACCACTGCCACCCTCTTGTTCACCACTGCCACCCTCTGGTTCATCACAGCACCCTCTGGTTCACCACTGTCACACTCTGGTTCACCTCTGTCACCCTCTGGTTCATCACAGCACTCTCCTGTTCACTACTACCACCCTCTGGTTCACCCCTGCCACCCTCTGGTTCAGCACTGCCACCCTGTGGTTCACCCCTGCCACTCGTTGGTTCACCACTGTCACTCTCTGGATCACCACTGTCACCCTCTGGTTCACCACTACCACCCTCTGGTTCACCACTGCCACCATCTGGTTCATCACAGCACCCTCTGGTTCACCACTGTCACCCTCTGGTTCACCCCTGTCACTCTCTGGTTCATATACCAAAAGAAGGGGAGGAGGTGGATCAGGTGGAGATCCAAGGGCTCAAATTACCATTCACGGAAATCAGAGAATTGAAGGTCCAGCTAAAGTCAGAGCCCCAAGGAACAGAGACTGACCAAAAGTGACTTGGCTGTTCCTACAAGAGAAACGAGAGGAAAGGTGCGGTCTGAAGGGGGATAGGGGTAGTGCTCAGTGAAGGGCTACCGTGGGTATCCAATTTGTTGGATTTAATGGCCTCACACACCCTTGTGAGTGTCATGCTTCATCATAGGCGTTTGCTCCTCGTTGGGCAGGCAGTGCAATGCCCAACGGGCTCACCTCAAAGAGGGGCTCTTTAGCGGAGATCTTTTTTCCAACTGCCTATGGGTGAAGTAAGAGTGAGGGGCAGGAAATGGTCACAAAATTGTGAGAGGGGCTCCAATACTGAACCAATGCCCGATACAATTGGGCGTCCAGGTACTGGGGTTGTCCCCTTGTGAATGTTCGGAAGGGTGTAAAAGTAGGGTACCCTCGTATCTTTTTTCACAAGGAACTCAGCCTCTTTTTTAGAGATCCACTCTTGACATTCTGCAGATTCGACCATTCCTGACAAAATCCACACAGTGTTTGTTAGTTTTAAAGTTTTATTTTCAATTAAGAAATTAAAACATTATTTCTTTATTTTTAATAGCGTAGTATTCAGAGCGAGCAATGGTGATGACGTTAAAGTTTAAACAACATTCCCATGAATGAAATTAGTATGACTCAAACTTATTAATAGTTAACAGACACATGAAATTATTAGAATAACTGTGCGGGAGCCCCCACCTTCTTTAAAGTACTTAAAGTACTGCTGGTGATGACTTGTTAGTAGTTGGTGAATCGTCTGGCAGAAGGGCAATGGAGTCTTCTTTCTGTAATGAGAAAAATGGGGCATGTTCATTCATCAGTTTCCATAAGAATAAGTGTAGCATTTAATGGAATAAGCATATAAAAGGTTAACACTTCCTCCCCAAAACCGTTACTTTTGTTCAATCCCAGTAATAAAAAATGTGTTATGTAACATTTTCTTCCATTACGAGACAAAATAGGGGGATGTGTATGGCATCTGAAAATATGACATGTTTTTCCTAGATGTCACAACATCTGATGCGGCACAGATGACCACCAGTGCGGAGGGGTCCACTCTGGATGCGGCGGCGCCAACAGGAGGAGCTGGGGGGGAAGACTCAGCGGCGGCGGACAGTGGAAAGTTATTATACTCCTTACTCATTGAAATGTTTTTGAGTAGGCTCGCAAAGGAGTGTATGATGTACTGTACAGTAGTACCCAGTACACTAGTATAAGTAGACTGTACTGTTAAGAAAAGTTACTAATTTAGAACTACTTTTTGGGCTATCGCGGAGAAGACAGTCAACCTTGACTTGTAATAGCATTAGCGGCGGTACTTCTCGGGTAACCAATGGCCCCCTCTATTTCACTTCTACTCAGCTGGCAAATTTTTATTGTGAAGCCAAGTCATATCAGATGTAGTTTAGGGTGAAGAACGAAAAGTTAAAGAAGGGTGAAACGAAGGACGAGTGAGTCTTAATATTTATGACTGTAAAGAATGTTTTTTTTTAATGCAATTCAAGATAAGAAGACGGCGGTTTCCAAAATGTAATGAAACGGGTGTTAGTTGGTTGTTGACAAAAATAAATTTTGTAACATTTAAGACATTAAGAAGAATCATAGACGTACTTTGGAAGCCTGGATGTTATCTTCTTTATCCTCATCGATAGCAGAGGCGTATGATGTAGTAGAGCAGACGCTGAGTGGATGAAGTATGGCCAGTGGCAGTGCCACCCCTATGGAAAAGTAAGACATTCCTATCCCCACCTGCATGTACTGCTTAAAGTACTGCGAGTCTGCTTCATCATGGTCTGTGTCTGTATTTCTTGGGTGAAAGCTGAGGGAGCTACCATTATGGCGGCTACCACAAGTTCACGTACCAGTAATTTCTTTTGCAAAACAAGAGAAAAAAAGTGTAGTAGTGAGTCCACCCATAGTGCTGCTAGTGGAATTCCTGAAACTCCCAGTAATGTCACAGGCTTACAAAGATGGCGGAAAGATACATCCTCCTCCACTGCCGCCGGGTCCACCAGCCAGAAGCCTCCAGCCAAACGGAGCAGTGGCCCGACAGCCTCCCGCCGCCTCCGCACAGTAGCAACAAAATCAGCGCCCCCACCAGATCCTGGATGGTTCATGTGCACCGGCTACATACAAGAGAGGACTACCAGGAGTGGTTGGGGGAAAAACATCAGCACCAGCTCCGGGACCTCCGCAAAGAGCTGCGGGACGTGCAGCACCAGCTGTCCGAACTACGCCACCGGAGGAAGTGACTGTCCCTTGCCCCTGTTTTAAAGACTGTTGGGGGGTGGGAATTGGGTGTTTGAGAAAGGGGACTTTTGGACATTGGTTGGGTCAGGGAGGGGGGTGAGTTGGGGTAATTTATTTTATTTTTGTGGTGACAACAACATGAAAATATATTTCTTAATAATTATTTTTCTTACTAAAACACAGTCAACGCGTTCATATATTATTTTATGTAGGGGTTGGCGGTGGTTACTGGACGATTGTTTTCTTTAAACTTACCAGCATGAATGAAACATCTAGTCCTGAAATGTACCAAAATGCAAGTAACCAAGTTAGTCAATTCAGTAGCCCTACTACTGTACTTTACTAGTAGTACTGTCAGTCTCTGCTCTCCTCCTAACTTAGTCCTAGCCCATTATTCTACTACCACTCCAATATGCTTATCTTACCTGTGATTTGTGTTTGCGAATCGGGATAGCCCCAGGGCTGCCTGCATTGCAAAAGGTGATTAAGGTTGGTTGTTGACTTGAATCCTCAACGGATGCAATATCATTGTTGTGCTGGTAGCAGTAGTGGTACACACTGGCAGAATCACCATATGAAAAAAAAGGAAATGAAACATTGAGTGGCCTGAGCGTAGCATTAGAAACAGTACAATAGATAGTACGGTAGAGAACAGTGCCCTAAATTGTAGCCTAAGCAGTGCTAAATTAATGTAAATATAAGTAGTAGATGCGTGGAGTTTGACTGCTATAAGAAATTAAGGCAAAGGACACGTCATCAACGTAACGTAAGCATTAAGCATTTGATTGTTCACGTCGTGTAGGAGGAGGATGTTCTTATCAATCTACGATGGCGCACATGAACTCCTGATTGTAATGATTTTGGTTGCTTTGACCTTATCCTCCCCAGCAAGTGTGTGGAATTTATTGTTGTTGTCAGTCACACCTCAATGAAATACCACACAGCCCGGGGGAAGAGGGTTAGGGTTTGAAAATTGGATGAGAATGGGGTTTTTTGGGAAAGTTTGGTAGAGAGGAAAAAAAACACAGCATGGACAGTCAAACAACAAATGAAGAGAAAAAAATCTTTGGATTTGAAGATATTGATAAATCTTTTAAGGGACATAAAGATAGTGCACGACTGCATGCCAGTAATTGTTTACTAAATGGATGGTTACGTTACTGAAAAGTAGTACTACTACTTACTGCAACTTACTAGTAACTACGAAGAAACAAGTTGACAGTACAGGGCTGCAGTCATTATGCAATTTCACTTGCCTCTCTGCCCTCAGAGAGAATAAACACTTAGAACATTAAATTACTGTTAAACATAGCAAAGACGTATCAAATAGCTGGAGGGATGAATTTGAAGCAGAGATCAATCAAACGCTCAGAGTCACATTTGTAGAAGTAAGTTCAAGTTCACAAGAATATCATTGAAAAGATAGGGAGAATTTTGGATACTGTAACTGTTTTTTGTAGTTGAATTTGTGAAGTTGATGCATCCATCCATTCCTCTTATTTGCGCTACTCCTCTATTCCATCGGATGCTCTGTCGATCAATGTTGGTGACCAGACACACTGTACACTGCCTTCCTGATGCGGAATTGCGGATGGCTAATTGTAAGCCTGAGTAGTACATCGATGGTACAGGGTTAAAGTCTGCCTGTAATTGTTAATGGAAAAACACAACAGTAAGTGATAAATACACCTCGGAGAAAAAAATATATAAGGTACGCTGTGTAGTGCAAAAATTACAAAAATGACACCCACCCCCACCACATGGCCAAGCCCTGCTTGTCCCAGGCCTCAAAATGGCCCCCACCCACATGGCCAGGCCCCAACAATGCCCCACAAAAAATGGTCGAAAAACACAACAAAATCACCACAATCCAATGCCATCCATGCCCTCAATGATGTTTAAATTCAAGACACCCCACAGAAAGACTAGGCCCATGCACCACTGAGTACCCCTGGGCATAATGGTTGAAAGCAAGGCAAACTGGGTGAAGGCCTGAGCACACTGCCTGGCTTCAAAATGGCCCCTTGACCCCCACCACATGGCCAGGTCCTGCCTGGACCAGGCCTCAAAATGGCCCCCACCCACATGGGCAGGCCCCAAACACCACACCAAAAAGTAAAACAAAACACAAAAATCACCACAATCCAATGCCATCCATGCCCTCAATGATGTTTACATTCAAGACACCCCACAGAAAGACTCCATGCACCACTCACTACCCCTGGGCCTACTGGCTAGTGAGGCTTTACAGGCACCCCAAAATTAAAACAAAAAAAATCAACATATAACAGTGAGCTAAAATTCCATGACATAAATGAGAATTAAGTTTTAAAAAAATCACAGAAACATTTGTATCATGCACCCATGACTAACCCTGGGCCTACTGGATACTGTGGCTACCCACAATATATATTTTGTTAAAGTTGTGAAAACAGTTTTAGAACTGTAGTTGCCTCACCTGCAATGCCCCAAACAAACAACACCGCTTACTTGTAAAATTTCAAGTCCAAAAGTGATCCAAACTCCAAAGTCCAAAAAGTGCTCAAATACAAATATCCAGCAGCAGCCACAAAAAGTAATCCTTCCAGCTCAGATACAAATCAAAAGTGACCAGGGCATGGACAAAGCACTGGGAGAAGCCTGCTGGACAGGAACAGGAAGTTGGAGACTCTGGGGCACTTCCTTCCTCCCACCCCACCCCAAAAAATGGACTCCTGCACCAAAAAGTACAGCCAAATGTCAATCTGAGGAGTTATTCTGATCAAAATCATGATTTTCACAAGGTTTATGCTTCCTGTGGTGGATTTCTTGTGCAGAATTGCAATTTTTGCAATTTCGGGAACGCAAGCTGTTTAAATCTCCCGCCGGAAGTCAGCTGCGCACTGCATCTACGTGTTCGGCATTGTTTACTCCCGCAATACGTGATCGCGGGCCTTTATGACGTACTCGTGTTGTAAAACTCTCGCTGTGCAAGATGGCAAGCTGCGATAATGTAATTGCGTTCAAAAAACTCTCGCGCGATCACGCAGCAAGATCGAAAATGGCGCAGCACACGCAAACTGGGAGAAAAACAACTCGGCGGATTCAGAATCATGGTAAGTCAACGCCGCACGCGTGATATTGTATTTTTTAAGCTTGAACAAGCAAAATAATTCGTAGCTTGCGAATTTGCGGATTTTTGGGCAAATTCTCACGATTCGCGGATTGCGAAATTGCCAAAAATCCGCAAATTCGCCAGCTAAACGGATTTTACGCCCATACTTATATCCTGTCCACTCCCAAATAGCTAACCCCTGCTAAGTGGTCAGAAGCTAACACCCATCTGCTTTTCTTGGGCTCAGAGTCAGACTATACCCGAATTCCAACAAAATCTTATTTCACCAATAAATAAGGTTTGGAAAATTTAAAGGAAAAAAAAAGTGTTCTGTTGTAAAAAAATATTTTTGAAGAAAAGACCAGCAACGTCTATGAAATTGTTTTGGGGATTTATTACACTCTGAGAGCATGCTAACTTTGGAACTGGAAGTGCTTAACTTGTAAAAAAATAAGTGCCTGGGCTCTCATCAAGAGCCCAATGCAGCTTGCACCACGCATTGTCCATGCCAGCACTGCCAATGATCGTAACTACCCAACTACTAACTATTACACTCCTACAAGTGTGAAAATTCAGACTATTCATTGCCCACAAAGTCATATGAATGGTTGGACAGCAGATAAAAGTCATTTTTAATGCATATGGTATTAATAGTTAACTTCTGTTGGGGTCATCTCCAAATTAGCTAGAGAGTGTCATCTTGTGGCAGACTGTTACAAGCGCCAGTTTTGACAATTAAGTGCCGGTGCCAAACACCAGAAACCACTCGCTCAAATTCAGCACTGAGAGCTGGGGTACCAAGTTCAATTTCCTGCCTTGGCTCAACATCATCTCATACTAAGCAAAACAGTTAGGGCGAGATTTAGAGTTTAGCAAACAGGGTACTCTGTCACAAAAGCTACAAATTACCCTGTGCGACAAACTGATGATCCGCCACCCTATGCATAGTTGGGTGGACCGCCATCTTACTGTCAATTGAGCGCACATTGGCTTGGTTGACTGAAAGCTTCCTCTAACCTCTGAGTTGTCAGAGGTATGTATTTCACTGTGTGCCCCATTTAGCGTGATCAGTATGATGTTCTTTTATTTTCTGTCTTCATCACCAGGTTTTCTGTGAGGTACACAAAACCAAGGAAAAAGTCCCTTCATGTGAGTGAGGGTTATTTGTTTTTTGTTTTTTCTACTTTGGGAGAGTTTTATTGATGAACAATAACTTTGTAAAAGTTTGATACACAGCTGTCAAGACAGTTGGCAACCATCTATCAGACATGTTTTTACCTTGACAGGAACTGAGATGATGGCATTACAGAAATAACTGCTGGACACACAGCGATAGTCTGCCAGAGGGGCAGAAAAAATATCCTCCACCACCCTGACAGACGGAGTACCAATTGCAAAATTAGAAATCTGGGGGCATATTATCAAGAACAGGCGATAAAATTATCACCGCTTTATCAGCAGGAAACTGCCGCTAAAGCGGCAATAATGGGCTTGTTATTATGCCCTTGTGAATTCCCATAGCAGCCCAGGTTAACACCAGAACCTAGGCTGTTATTGGAATTCACAAGGACATATTATCAAGCTCATTATCGCCGCTTTAGCAACAGTTTCCTGCCAATAAAGCAGCGATAGTTTTATCACCTGTTCTTGATAATATGGCCCCTGGACTTTAATCTTTTCACGTCTAAAAATGTGAAATGCAACCTGATTCTTGTGTATAGCACTCTAATGTCTTTGGGTCAAGTTATCACTATACTAACTGCCCAATAACAAAAATGAATATTTAATGTGTCCAATTTTTTAAATATTAGCACCCTGCACTGTGGACCTACTTGGCACACTTTTTGGGTGACATATACATATATAAAATTCTGGTTTTCCTATCTGCTAACTGCACTTTTCCTTGACATGTAACTGTTGTATTTAACCTGCAGCGTTACTAAGGCACAGTGGTGCTCCTGGCAGCATCTATTATGTCATAAATTTGGTGGTGGAAAAATACACTGCAGCTCAGATATGATATTTTGGGCCAGATGTACGACCCTTTTTAGTGGTTGCAAACGGCAAATCAACCCATTTGCGGCTGCTAAAAAGGTTGGTGGTATATGCAAACTCTATTTTGCGAGTTGGTAACTAACTACTGACTCGCAGAATAGAGTTTGAGAGTCGCTATTAGGAAGGGGCATGCTAAGGGCGTCCCTTCCTATTAACGAGTCGCACTGGTATGTATCATTGTTTTGCTACTGCAAATTTGATTGCAAAACATTTGCAGTTTACCACTTCAAGTAGGTGAAGCCACGGACCACTGCCTACTCTTAAGAAATGAACCAGAAAGGTTTCATTTTTCTTTTTTAAATGCATCCCATTTTCCTTTAACGAAAATGGGCTACATTTAAAAAAACCTGCTTTATTTAAAAAGTAGTCACAGACATGGTGGTCTGCTGACTCCAGCAGGACACCCTCTCTGTGAGTGCTGGCCATTCTCAATGAGTCGCAAATTGCGACCTGCCTCATTAATATTGAGGAAGCAGTTAATTTGCAACCCCATTAAGAATTGCAAATAGTGTCTGAGACAATGTTGTACATTCCATTTTGTGAGTTGCAAATTGCAAGTCACAAAACGTCGCAATTTGCGACTCGCAAAATGGAATGGCTGTACATCTGGCCCTTTGCTTCCATGCCATTGGAGCATTTTAGGCTCCATCTACAATGGTCTTATAGGACAGTATACTAGACCAGTTGGGTAAAACCAATTTACTGATTCCACAGTACTACCACTTTGGCACAAAATAACTGTGTCACTGCGCGCAGAATTCCGTTGTGAGCAAAAAACTGGGTTCAGAAAAAGGCAAAAAACCTCGGGTGACAATGCAGAAAGGGGAAATTGCTCAAAATTAATAGTGAATCACTACTAGGTAATAATACAGACCTAGCCCCTCTTTTAGTAGAGGGTGACATTTTCTAAGGGTGGGAAGGACCTGAACTATTAGACAATTAATCAATCTATCAGGGGTTTATAAAGCATGCTACTCACCTGTGAGGGTCTCAAGGCACTGGAGGGGAAGGGGGGTGGGGGGTGCAGCTCTGGGTCAGTTGAAGAGCCAAGTATTGAGTCTCTTTCTGAAGTTGTTCAGAGTTGGGGAGCATCTGATGTTGACTGGGAGCTCGTTCCTGGTCTTTGCTGCGACGTAGGAGAAGGCTTTACTGCCTGCTTTGGTTCTGCGGATGCGTGGTGTCTCTGCCAGGGCGAGGTCGGTGGAGCGAAGGTTCCTCTTGGGTACGTGGAAGGAAACTCTTTCATTGAGGTATTTGTGTCTGATATTGTGTAGGGATTTGTAGACAGAGATAAATACACCCTTCCAGCTAGAACATTCTTCTGAAATTAAACTGAGTTGAACTGCGAAAACTTCTTAAAATACAACTATACACAAACAATCTGTTCAACTATCATTCATGAATGCACCACTAAAAGCTTTGGCAGGTATCCTTAGAATAGCTGGGTTTTACTGCATTGTCAGATGCTCTATAACAAAGGAAAAGTGAAAGGCAAAAACCAAGAAAGTCAAATTAAACTGACATTGTGTGAAGGTAGGTCATGTATTGGAGAGAATATTCTGTTTGTGCTTTCTGTTTGCAATTAAAAGTGGGTCTAGTATCAGACCCTGCATGTCTGGCTCATTGACATGTTCCAGTGCCTTTCACAATGGTGGCACTTTCATATAGGTCCACTTCTAACAGCAAAAATAATGCAGTGGTCAATTTTACTAAAACTGAAGAACATTGGAGTTGTTCCTAAGCAGTACATAAAGAGTACATGTGTAAACTTTGTACAGTAATGGCTAATAAGTATGCTCACACTAAAATACGTGCAAGCTCCTTATCCTGCAAATGTATGTATTAAAAATGATATGGACTCGAAGTTGTAGGGCAGGTGAAAAATCGACATTAGAATGTGTGGCTTATGAACGTTTCCCTATTTAAAAGGATTGAATGTGCCATTGGCATCATATTTAAGCAAACAATATGGGAGAAGCAGTACTATCAGCACTGGAAGTTAAAATGATACAACCCAAGTTGTACTTGGTGCAAGTGATGTGCACAATAGCGACGCAAGTGACAAACGTGCTCAGCGTGAACGGCGCAAGAAATACAGGTGTACAATATTTACAGTGATAGAATACAATGTGACTAGATCCTAAGTAGGAACTGAATTTCTTGGCTTTTGAAGGTGGTCACATTGTAGGTAGCTCCTTTTGAATGGGCTGGGGAGTCGACGGCATTTCGATCCAGTCAAGTTAGGTCATTCTCAGGACAGGGTTGCAGGATGAAGCAGTGCTGTAGTGGGGGGGAAGAAGGAGTGGGGTTAGGGAGAGGGAGGGTAGCGCCAGGTCAGGTCGTCAATTAGCCGTGGAAATGCCCAATTAGAAGAGCCAGGGGGCGGGAGGTGAACCGGTGTGCCAAGAGGCGTCCGGGCAATGCGGGAAGCAGAGTGAAACTGTTTGCCACATAAATGAAATCAGTGATTACAGCATAGGACATGGGGTTAGTACGACCCTGAAGGTCAGAACCAGCATCTACGTGGATGTCGGTGGACCGAGTAAACTTCCACCATCTGGTAGAACTATAATCGCACGGCTGCCGGGCGTTAAAACAGGGTGAAGGGAGCCGTAGGTGCTATAAAAACACGGCTGTGGAGCGTGAGTCCGGGTGAATGAATCAGGCGGGGAGCCGTTGGTGATTGATTGAACTAGCCGGCAATGCTAAGTCGGGTGTGGGCGGTGTTCCTAATACAAGAGCCGGGCCGTGAATAGATGCCAGATAGGCCATGCGTGAAGTTAGGGGACACAGGTAGGCTTTAAACCGCATGATAAGCACGGCACGCGTGGACTGACTCAGGTGAGGGCTGAGGGCTCATAAAGAGAGAGAGACGCAAGCGTTAATGTTACCTGTCAGGTATCGGAGTAGGTTCCCGGGTGGCGGCTCCATCATCAATTGTGACCTAAGGAGGAACAAGGTATGAGTGAGGGGGGTCAATCGAGTATGACCATGGGCTAGGGGTGCAAACACACAAAGGTGCGTACCTGGATGGCGTTTGTAGTCACTCACAACAGATAGGTTGTAGAGGATCAGGGCCCGGGGGTCGAGAACAATGCCTGGTCAGGGTGCAGAGCAGCTGGGGGTCACCAGCTGCTCTGCGCCCTGACCAGGCGCTGCTCGTGGGGGTAGGTTTACACGGCTTGGACCGCGCGCCGCCGGAGGTACCATACCCATATTGCCGGTCTCACGGGAGCAGTCTGCGGGGCACCTTAGGGAACTTCCCAGGGTCGCATTACTAAAGCAGGACCAATTGGCCTGCCCATCCACAGACCTACTAAATAAGGTTGTAATTTACACTTTCTATTCCTCACTGTGTAGTACTGAACACTTAGGTCCTGAAGAATTGCCATTAAGGCATGAAACATGTTGACCTGACCTGAGGGTTGTAGATATTTTGCTCTGAACCTTCCCGGCACATATCTCCCCTCCCACCCCTTTTAATCAAGGGAGTCAACCACGCTAATAAAGTACATGATGGACTGACCCACCTTTTTTATCCACCTTCACTTCACGACTACACTTTCCCTGCCCTCTCATATGCATGCACCATATGGCTGGAACAAAAGATCTCCGATAAAGAGCCCCAGTTTTGGTAGCCCGTCAGACATTGCAGTGCCACTCTGACGAGGAGCAGAACCCATATGATAAAGCATGACACCTAGTTTACTGGGTGTGTGAGGGTTTTAGTTCCAACAAGGGAATTTCCCCCCTTTTCTTTGATCTCCTCTACTATACTCACACGGCCTTTTATTTTCCCGGGGAACTTTGTACCCTCCTTGTGTTACTATTGAAAGACCCTGCCAGCCAGATCCTACAAGTGATAGATGGACATGCATTCATGGGTGAATGCTGAGGGGTTGGCAGGTCATTAAAAAAATATGTCGGGCTGGGGGTGGTGGCGGTGGGTGTTGTGACCCTCATGGGTATCGGAGCTGCATGATCATTGCCTCCATGGCATCTGTGGGTCTTCAGGTGTGGCTCTTGGCTGTGCTCCCTTTCATGCTGTGGGTAGTCTCCCTGCTTATCACCAGCAAAATCTCAGTTGTAAAATCCCTGGTGCTACCACGGGTTATCCCCTGTTTTTGCTTCGCTTCGCAGATCTGGCAGTTTGTTGTGAATGTGATGTTGTGGTTTTCTCGTGTGTTTTTGCACGGGAAGGCCTACTCTGCTTCTCATTAGTGTTAGTTGGTGGTGTCTACCGTGGAGATAAATTTGGGGGCAGTTATCGCGGGAATACTGGTGCTGTCTGCAGTTTGCACCGGCTTGTGGTGCGCTAAGGTGGAGATAAATCGGAATTAAATCCTTGTAAATATGCCCCATTGTGTGCACGAGAAGCCAAATTTGACCACTTGTAGTTTTTAACGTCTCCTGAAATCAGATGCTACAAATGGGAAAACAATCAGAAAACAGTATATTTACATCAACAAGTATAGCAGGCTTCAGGAATTTGGACGTCAGCACAAACACTGAATGTAATAAGGATCGTGGGACATTTTTATGGCCTAGTCACGAACGCAGCAAGTCACCTCGCTGCGGTGCATGACAGGGAAAGGTCAGAAATGTGCTGTATTTAAGTCAATATTGTGCATTCCTGCCTTTTCCCCTGCCCTGGCCCCCCTTTTGGCTGCCTCGCACCAACGCAGGCACCTTTGCACCATGGTGCTTGCATGGTAAGTAAGAAAAATTGTTTTTGTGCAGAAAGGGGCACCTTCCCTTCAGGTTTTTTCTTCTTTCTATGTGTGCTGCAGGATGCAGCCCACATACAAAGAGAAAACAAAGAGGAGAAATAAACATATTTCTCCTTTTTTCACATCACCTGGGGAGGTTTAGGTTTTTGGCACATTTCCAGGTCTACATCTCTTGGAAAATCTGGGAATGGGTCAAAATCATCCATGGATGTTATGTGGGAACACCCACGCAACACCCATGGAAATGCCTCCATAGTTCAGAGTAATGCAATACAGCATTTACACTTCGTTGCATTTAATTGTGTCAATCTTACACCATGTTGCGTGTTGCAAGCGCAACACAAAGGGGCTCGTAAATATCCCCTTTTATGCCTTCACACATAAAGAAACGCATCAAGCTATGGATGGTTAGAGTCACAAGACTAAAGGGGGCATATTACCAAGCAATAGCGATAATTATCGCTATTGCTTGGTTAGAGACAATAATTTACCGCAGCGCTGCGGCGATTTTTACCGCAAATATACCTCGGTATTACCAAAGTTTAACGCAAATGCGGTAAAAATCGCCGCAAAGCATGAATATCGCTGAAAAGTCAGCGATATTCATGCATTAGCGAGCTAATGCTCTTAGCCATGTTATCCACCTCCCATTGGATAACATGGCTAAGAACTGCTCAGGGCAGGTGTAAGCTTTTGGAGATATTCCTGCTTAGCGCGAATATCTCCAAAAGTTGGTAATAGGAGATAGCGATTTTAGCGACTGTTTTCAGTCTCTAACATCTTGGCACGCCCACTTTGCATCTCATTAGTGATAAATATCACTGACATGCAAAGTGGGGCCCAAGATGGTCGCTATCTCCTACTAGCTGTCGCTAACTGGTGTTAGCGGCAGCTAGGTAATAGGGAGATAATTTTATCTCCGCTTTCTTGGCTTTTAAAGCCAAAAAAACGGAGATAAACCCCCTTGATAATATGCCCCAAGATTATTAAAAAAAGTGTATGGTTATCCCCCTCCAGCCTTAAATTACCCTACATTCACTTTTCGTGTGAATAAAAAAGGTCAATTAAGGGTGTAAGGAGAGTTTGACATTTTTTGCCCATTTGTTTAAGTAGACTGTTTAGGAAGCTAATCTTTTAGGAACTGTGATTTATATAGGGATGTTTTGCTCTTCAGGTCTCATTGTGAATTTTTCTTTTAAATTTTAATTTTCTGTTGTTCTGATTAAAAAACATAATTTTGAATAAAAAAAATGGGAATATCATTCATGTGTCAATGTTAAAACGCTAACAAATAACAAATAGCTTTGCTGATACAGAAGTTGGTTTAGAGTTGGGGGGAATTGGGAATAATTGTTCCCCATTCCTGTTTTTAAAGGCTATTCTCTTTTCTCCTTTGTAGCCGTTCATTCAGCAAATCAGCGTGAAGCTGGCTCATTCAAATACGTTTGGAACCTACATTTTGTATTTTCTTTTGTTTGCCTTTGACAAAGAAAAGTGTACCATATAAATGGTATAAAAAATAAAAAAAATGACTAAACCAGACAATGCCCAGTCTTGGCAACCAAGGCCCGTATAATTTTAAAGGGCATTTCTTCTCTTGGGTCATAAGTAACCTACATCAAACACAGGCACACAGCTCTAAAGTGGCAGTAAAACCGTAATGGCAGGAGGGCTGGGACGTAAATCCAAAGCATAAGAAAACCTAAAGCTGACCTATGAAATATTTTTTTATTTCCCCGATAAAATATTTTTGTGGCCCAAAGCGAAGATTTATCACCAGACGTTACTAGGAAATAAAAGCAAGAGCCTTCAGCTGAGGAATTTCTGGATTCCATCACTTACACAAACTGTTTCTATGCGAAAAGAGTGACATGACGACGAACAGCGAATCAATCAATCTATAGCTTTTGAAGTTGAGCAAATCCAGTGATCGGCAAAAGCCAGTATATGATTGCACTTTTAAGATGCTCCTTTTTGGTTCGATAGAATGACCACTAGTGATAGGATGTTGATGGGGTAAACCGAGACTGTATGCAAATAGGGATCTTCAGAATGTTTTTCGGGATTTGCAGAAATCATTTGAAAGAAGTTATGATTGGGACCTACAAAGCTTCCAATATATTTGTCTGCTATGGAAACTGCTGAAAATTCATGTCTGATAATGCAGTTAAAAGACTTCCTTTTTCAATAAGATGAATTCATTTCGGTTATTTCGTTATAGAAGTACTTTAATAATTGCTAGAATTGACTTAATCTATTACTATTTGCCGCCAATTGTTTCTATATTGTATCTATTGTATTGTATCTATTCTATTGTATTGTATCTTTTGTATTGTATTGTATTGTATTGTATATATTGTATCTATTGTGTAATATTGTTAATATTGTATCTCTCTACTTTTGTAACAAATAAAAACTTCATGCCCTATAATGCATTTTTTTTTAAACCTACACATTCAGCTTTCTTAATCACTGCATTTTACTGGTTGCCAGCACTTTTTGAATCTCTATGTCTAGTTTTAATACAAACCATTCATTCATGACAAAACACAGGGGTGCGAGAGAAACGTTGGCTGGGTGGCTGCCAGCTGACCCTCTCTTTTGCAATTTATTTTTGCACTAACACTTTCCACTTTAAGAAGTGCAAATAAACATGTTTACGTCCTGAAACTGCATGTCTGTATAATGTATAATTAGGACTGCCAACATAGGTGACTGGATTCTGATTGTAACGTGCATTCCGTGAACTAGGTTTGTTTTTGAGAATTTGCAGAAGAGTTGGAATTGCACCATTAGATCTGTATTACACGGTCCCTCCTTGCCTGCATTACAAATGCCCTCAATTTGTGTGCATAGCTCTTTCTGTGCACTGTTGTGTATTATTTTCAATATGTGCACACTCAAACATCTCTTCTAATCATTGATTTATGCAATCCAAGAACTCTAATGGCCTTATTATGATTCTGGTTGTCCATGAACAGCCAGACTCACTGTGGCAGTCTCTCCGACTGCCCTAATATGACTAGAGTGGTATGGGACCCCCTGGGACCACAGCAACCGCCAGGGAACCGCAGTTTCCCTGGTGGTGGCATGGCCGTCCTAAGGCAACAATATGCTTGACGGGACTGCAGCGGTCCAGACAATTATATTACGAGTTTCCTCTCTGCCACGGTTTTCATGGTGTTGAGCCATGCCTCAACCCATGTGGATGCACACAGGGAGCACAACATGTGCCCCCCTGTGTGCATGCACTCCAGTACCTACACAGCATGGACTAAAGCAGTCCATCCCAAACAGATACTGCCTTTGATGTTCATATTTCAGTGCCTATTTCATAGGCACCAGCTTGGGACCACACAAGAACTCCTGATCTGGCTGGGGTACGTACACGGTTTGGCTGTGCGGGAGCAGGAGGGTCCTGCTCCTGCACCGCCAAACTCATAATACAGCCCTAAATGTCATTTGGCAACTGTTGATAAAGGACTACAGTGCGATCACCTTGCAGACCCAAGTTCCGGGGTTGAAACATGATCGAGGATCAGCTCTTAATAGTCACACTGGTCATATACCTGTTTAGCAAAACATAAGCCTGGGCTTGAACGCACCTTCACCTACCTTATTTAACATCTTCTCAGTATTTTGTAATGCTCTGTGTTGACATGCTGTTCTCATGGAACTCTGGAGGAATCCTTTTGGTACATTTCAATGAGCTCCCTCTCTATTCTGCTGTAGGCCTAATCAGTTTATGAGACTGTCACTGTTGTTATTAAATTGGCTTGCACTCACGTTAGGTCAATAAGAAGTTGTAATAATATTTGTTAGGGGATGGTATTGGGAAGGAGTTGGATGAGGCTGCATTAGATTTTTTTATTTTCATTTGTCAATTGTGTGTAATGCCATGATCACCTTATGCTTGCATTGCAATTTTCACTGTGTATTTTGTTTTATGGGGGCCCATTTGAGAGGTGAGTCAAGTACTGATTGAAGTAAAGGACTGGTCATACATGTCTGAACAAGTCATTAAGTTTGGATATGTCATTTTTGTTTATTGAATTGTTTGCTATGTATATTATATTTTGTTTGTAAATTTGTTGCAAAATTTTGTGTTCCCCTTCATGATGACATGACTAAAATGCATAAAAAAAATTCTGAATAGGATGAAGAAAAGTGAATTAACACCATCGCTGCTGATGGTATTCCCCTCCTATGCTGACTATGAATTTTTCCCATTGTTCATGACGAGCTCAGCTCGTCATAAGCACAGCTGAACCGTGCCTGAGCATCGAAGGGGTTAAGAACATTGGCTTGTTTATTGTTCAACTTTTTGATAACTAATGCAACTATATATCAAGTTTGTATACAGCCTTGTAAATATGGCACCCTTTCACGCTGTATTTAGCCTGAAAGAGGAGGGCAATGGGTGTTGCAATGGGCGTCCCATCGCCCACCCATTGATTTTGACGCAGCCCGCTATTTACAAGGGTGGTGTAATTAGGAGGCAGCGCAAAAATGCTTTATTTCTCCTCGTTTTTGCAGTTTTCATGTGTACTGCCTTGTGCAGCACACTTATAAACAGCAAACTGCCTATGATTGTGTATGTGTGGGAAGCATTGACAGAGCCAATAGGTCTCGCCTTTGGGACCTTATAAGTGTTTAGCCATAGCTATTGGCTCTGCCAATGCATTTAAGCTATGTTGTAGAGCAGTGCGGCTGCTGTGCCCCATGTTGAAAAATGGTAATAAAAAAGTGTTATAAGCAATTTTGTTACCTTATATATAACCAGGAAGACATTATGTATAAATGAATGACCCTATTAAAAAAAGAATTAACATAAAAATAGCTTGTCGTTTTTTGTCCTCCCAATGCTGGCAACTTTTCCCTGCCTGTTCTAATTCTGGTTTATTTTTGTTATGAGGGAGGGACATAAATAGCTGGAGGGTGGAAGTTGGTAAATAGTACCTGAATATCCTCACTAGCAGCGGATGAACACTAGGGGAGAATCAACAGATGCCAGATTCTGAAGGCAGACTGAAGTGATGCTGAGTGTTGCTGCGGTGGTGGTGTGGTGATGCAGAGGTGCTGCTCAGGTGGTGCTGAATGATACTCAGGTGGTTCTGTGGGATTCCGAGGTGGTGGTGTGCTGGTGTGGAGGTGATGCTGAGTGGTACCGAGGTGGTGCAGAGCTGGTGCTCAAGAGGTCTGAGAGGGTGCTGCGCTGATGCTGAAGTGGTGCTGCATTGGAGCTGAATTGCTGCTGAGGTGGAACTGTGCTTGTGATGGTGCACTAATGCAGAGGTGGAGCTGTGCTGATGCCGAGATAGTGCTAGGCTGATGCTGAGATGGTACTGTGCTTATGTTGAGGTTGTACTACCCTAGTGCTAAGGATGTCCTGTAGTACTGTTGAGGGGGTGCTGCACTGGTGGGGGTGCTGTGCTGAATCTAAGATGGTGCTGTGCGGAGGTGGTGCTGTGCTGATGGTGAGGTGCGTTGAGTGATGTTGTTGTGGTGCTGAGTCAAGCTGACATTGTGGTGCTGTGCTGGTGCTCAGGTGGTACCACGTGATGCCGAGGTTATGGCGAGTGATGTTGTGGTGGTGCTGGGTGAAGCTGAAGTGGTGCTGGTGAGGTGGTGCTCAGGTCGTGCTGTGGCGAGGTGATACTGCGCTGATGTAGAAGTAGTGCTGCATTGTGCTGAGTTGCTGATGAGGTGGAGCTGCGTTGGTGATGAGGTGGGCTCGGCTGGTGGTGGTGCAGGGTATGTAACTGTTACCACAGATTTTTTAGCACGCAGTACCATTACCACGGATCCATTACCACGCAGGATCCATTACCACGGATACCTTTACCACGCATTTTTTTACAACGCAGGTACTATTACAACGCATACCATTACATCGTAAGTTTAGGTAAGTTTATAGGTAAGTATTGGGGTATTGGGTTTGTGTTTTGGGGTACAGGGGTATTTTTAGGGTTCAGGGTTGGGTTTGAGTTTTGGGATACAGGGGTATTTTTAGGTTTTAGGGCTGGGTTTGGGTTTTGGGGTACAGGGGTATTTTTAGGTTTCAGGGCTGGGTTTGGGTTTTGGGGTACAGGGGTATTTTTAGGTTTTAGGGCTGGGTTTGGGTTTTGGGGTACAGGGGTATTTTTAGGTTTTAGGGCTGGGTTTGGGTTTTGGGGTACAGGGGTATTTTTAGGTTTTAGGGCTGGGTTTGGGTTTTGGGGTACAGGGGTATTTTTAGGTTTTAGGGCTGGTTTTGGGTTTTGGGGTACAGGGGTATTTTTAGGTTTTAGGGCTGGGTTTGGGTTTTGGGGTACATGGGTATTTTTAGGTTTCAGGGCTGGGTTTGGGTTTTGGGGTACAGGGGTATTTTTCGGTTTTAGGGCTGGGTTTGGGTTTTGGGGTACAGGGGTATTTTTTGGTTATAGGGCTGGGTATGGGTTTTGGGGTACAGGGGTATTTTTAATATATATTTTAAAAAATTACAATTAAAAATAATTTCATTAATATAATTATTTAATGATTAAATAATGAATAATTAAATTAAATATTACAAAAATAATTATTTAAAATAAAATAACGATTAATTAAATTAAATATTACAAAAATAATTTTTTTAAATATATATATACTTACCTATACTTACGTTGTAACGGTATGCGTTGTAATAGTATGTGCGTTGTAGTGTATTGCGTTGTAAGGGTATCCATTGTAACATGACCTGCGTTGTAAAAAATCTGTGGTAATGGTATGCGTGCTAAAAGTACGCGTGGTAACGTCATATATCCGTGGTGCAGTGATGCAGAGATGTTGCTGTGCTGAAGATAAGAAAGTGCTGTGCTGATGCTGTGATGGTGCAGTGCTGGTGAGGTGGTAAAGCGTTGGTGATGAGGTGGTGCTGCTCTGGTGCTGCAGTAGTGCTGCGCTGGTGCGGCAATGGTGCCGAGGTGGTGCACTGATGAGGAGGTGGTGCTGTTCATGGTGCTGAGCTGATGCTAGGATGGTGCTGTGGTGGTGTACTGGTGCTGAAGTGCTGCTGAGTGATGCTGAGGTGGTGGTGCTGCGCTGGTGCTCAAGTGGTATTGAGTGATGCTGAGTTGGTGCTATGCTGAGGTGATGCACTGATGCAGAGGTGGTGCTGCACTGGTGGTGTTGCACTGATGCGGAGGTGGTGCTGTACAGCTGATGCTGAGTGATACTGAGCTGCTGCTGAGTAATACTGAGGTGGTGCTGAGTGATACTGAGATGGTGTTGAGAGACATTAAGGTAGTGCTTAGTGATGCTGAGGTAGTGCTGAGGGATACTGAGCTAGGCTGAGGGATGCTGAGGTAGTGCTGAGGGATGCTAAGATAATGCTGCGGGATGCTGAGGCAGTGCTTGTAGTCATGTGGTACTGAGCTGGTGCTGTGCTGGTGTTGTGCTGAGCTCTAGTGGTGCTGCGTTAGTGCTAAATTGCTGCTGAGGTGGAGCTGCGCTGGCAGAGGTGGTGCACAAATGCAGAGATGGTGCTATGCTGAGATGGTGCTGTGCTGATGCATAGATGGTGCAGTGGGGGTTCTGAGTTGGTGCTGCACTGACACTGAGTTGGTGCTGTACTTATGCTGAGATGATGTTGAGTAATACTGAGGTGGTGGTGTGTTTGGGCAGAAGTGGTTCTCAGGTGGGGCACAGTGATACTGAGGTGGTGCTGAGTGATGCTAAGGTGGTGCTGAGTGATGTTTTGGTGGTGTTGAGTGATGCTTTGGTTGTATTGAGTGATGCATTGGTGGTGCTCAGGTGGTTCTGTCCTGGTGCTCAGGTGGTGCTGAGTGATGCAGAGTTGGTGCTGCGTTGGTGCTGAGGTGATGCTGCACTGGTGCAACAGTCCAAGGTGAAGTCTGAAAAGGTAGAAAGTTGGAACCATAGGGGAGAGAACAGAAAGCGGGAGAGGACAGGGAGTGCAATTTGAACGAGAAATGATAGAAAAAAAAGAGGAGGACAGAGTGGCGAGGAAGCATTGAGAAGCAGATGGAAGGTGATGAAAGGAGAGAAGCAACTTACACAGAACAAGAAATAAGTGAGGAAGAGTGACGGCAGAGACTGAAATAGAAAGAATACAAATATATAGAAAGCAGAATGAGGAGAGAAAGGGAAGCAAAGAGAGAAAAAACAACTCCCAATGTATTTCTACAGCTGACCTTTGTGTGACAGAATGATACAAGGTGTAAGAAATACAGAAAGAAGGGATAGCTCATGGGGTTAGTCGTCTGTGAGGCACACACAGATATCGCTATATATTATTTAGATGGGAGGTCATTGCTGGGTACACAGAATTTGGTGTTCTGGCTAAAGATAGCAGCTGATATGTAACAAGCAACTCAGAGTGCATACATCAGAGCCACTGTGAGCCGTGCCATCACATAGCTTTGACAGACCTTACACCCAGAGATATTGCCTGTAGGGCAATATTTTAGGCTACACAGACAAACAGGATTTGACTTTAGGCAACAGTGCTATTCCCCAGGAGACACAGAAGTCCCAATATCAAGAAACACACATGAGAAGTACACATTGTGTTATACAGCACAAACATGCTTTAGCTTCAGACAGGACAGGGTAATTACCTGAGTTTAAGATTAATTCAAGCATTCTATTCATCATGTTTTGTAATTCTTGTGCTTTGGTTTTGGCTTTAGCTAACAATGCCAGTTCTCAAGCAAACAAGACTTACAGATGTTTTCTTTAGACTGCAGTGCCATCCATCACAACTTTAGGGCTAAATTATTGTTTCTTTTGCTCATAAGACATTACATATGTTGTTATTAAAAAAGTACTCACATTCCCAGGAAAAACAGTTAAATGTAGTTGTGGTTACAAAACGAAACCTGAAAGCCCCGAAACTGGATAGTTATGTTTACCTTCACTCACCGCAGCCTGTTTTGCTTAAAGTTCATTTATATAGGAGACTGAATAGATCGATGTTCAAAAGTGCTCGGAAGCAAATGTGCTTGGGTTTATATCTTAGATTCCGAAAAAAATGCAAGTGAGATATATACGTACTAAAAATGTATGTAGTGTAATCACTTGTCTGTTGCCACTCACGGGAATTCCTACTTTTGAATCCATAATTGTAAAAAAAAAGAAGCCATGTGGAATTTTAAACACCTCATTAAATACCCTTTTTTTAATATTCTACTTGGCAAATATTTTGATGTTGCAGCTGACACTTTTGCTCTTAGTTTAAGACATAATTTATTCGACTCTGCCTCAGCTCTCACTATGAATTTGGTTACGTTCCAACCTCTCTATCTCGCAATTTGTGACCTAAGACCCCTGAACAAATGTACTGTGCGGGCCGTGTAGATGAGCATAAATCGTTGGATAGTCTACACCCCTCAGCTGGCACTGTTAGGTCTCGTGCACAGACCGGACAGCCCCTGGATTAAACTGTAAAACTCTTTTTGGATGGGATACAAAGTATAGACAAGCAAAAGATGTGATACAAGTGAGGTGCAGGTGCATGCTCAGAAAAATACCCTATGTTGTTTGCATGCGCTTTCACCTATTCCTTTAATCGGGCTTTAAAGAAGAATTACGTGCAAGAAATTGTGAAAGAAGAGGGCTGCCGGCAAGGATTCATTCTCCAGGCTAATGCTTCGCAGACTGTAAACCTCTTCACACACAGCACTTGCGAAGCTTACACATTTTCCTGCTTTTTCAGTTTGAATATCATGGCTGTGTGTTCAAACCTCACTTCCGATTCTCTTACGTCTCGACCGAAACTAGCAGTGGTCGGGCAGTCTCATGTAGGACTATAGAAAGCGGACTATGGCGCCTCTTTGGCAATCAAGTAGTCAAGCCTCTACATTAAAACGTTGTTTAAGTCGCCTCTGCAAACAGCACAGATGTAGTTAATAAAGAAAAGAGTTTTAAAATAAGACCCAAAAGGGAGAACAGAACCTGTCGTTATTTTAATGCAACTGGGTCTGGGTACTGATGTCTGAATTACATCACTCATTTAACAAACACATCCACCAAATGGGAGTGCTGTGTCTGAGCTCCAATAAAGGTGGCCATAAAAAGCATCACGGTACAAAAGGAGGTGATGATGGACGGAGCATCTGAACCAATCAAACACTCACACCCAGTCAACAGATCTGGGTTTGATCCATCACCTTTCTTTAGCCCACTCTGCCACCCCAGTTCAGACATGGCCATATGCAAATCAATCTGACCCTGTGCCTCATGGGAACAGTCCAGCCCGAACTGCCAAGCCATGCCTTCCCTGGACCGGATTCAAGCTTCATAGGACCGGTTTCTGGCATTACAGCCGTCTTCAGCCAGGCTTGTTTGAATACAGTGGCAAATTGAGCAAGGGACTCACGTCTGAGCATACCCTGCCAACTTATGGCAAACAAAGTGGTACAAAAGGGGGTGGTGATGGACAGAGCATCTGAACTAATGGGTATGCTCAGACATGAGTCCCATGCTCTCCACACCACTGGAGTCAAGCTATCCTGGCTGAAGACGGCTGATAGACAGAAACCGGTCCTAGGATGCTCAATTCCAGTCCAGGAAAGATATGGCTTGGCAGTTCGGGCTGGACTGTTCCCATGAGGCAAAGGGTCAAGGCTGATTTGCATATGGCCATGTCTATACTGGGGTGGTGTGGTGAGCAAAAAAACGATGGATGTAGGCCCAGATCTCTGTACTGGGGTGAATGTATGACATTGTTCTGCATTCTGTCCATCAACTGTTGTTTTTGCATAAAAAGCATCAAGCTATTGAGTTGGGGGGAGTACCGGCATGGACCGTCAAAAGACAACACCCCTAAAAAAAACGCAGATACGAAGTGAGATTGGGAATACGGTCACAACAGCTGGGGACCTCGTATGGTTTAGGCAGTCCAATCTCGGGCACAAGCGTGCAGTGATATCAAGAAAAGAGCCGCCCAGCAACGGGGAGGTGGCGGTGTGCAGCGATCGGCATGGTAGGTACACTGTTAGAACCAAGATTACTTGGCCATGCAAAAAGACCACTTTTTGCAGGGTCTTGTAAGTGATTGAATACACTTTTACAGACCCTATAATTGGCTTGGGGAGGGGATATCTTTGCAGGGATAGAAAGCTCAATGGCCACAGGAAGAGGTGAAACAGTTACGAATCAACATCTCCCTTGAGGGTGACCTTTACTCTCACAATCGCAACACTCACCTGACACTGCTCTTAAAGGGCACTTTGCTTGTGCCCCATCTGTCTCATTCTATGACCGCCAACGGGCCCCAGCGCACTCAGACCTCCTCCCCCATGGCTTCCTGTTCAATGCCAACAAAGATAAAGAAAAAAGTACACATACAGTGTAAAACAGAAAGTAAAGGGGCCAGTAGCCACAGGAGGTTACAAAATTTTAAGCTATTTTAAACCGAACTGTAGCAACATTTTAATTGAATTGAAATACACTGATTTGTAATTGTGTGTTTTTTTTAAATTGGAGCGCATTACTTGCACCCACGCACTCACTAAAAAGCAGCTCTGCTTCCAGCCCTCCTCGCTTGGGGAAACGCTAGGCTGCCGCCTCCCTCGCTTACAAGGGGGTGGTAGGCTCTTTCACTCATTTCCTGTTCACTTCCTGGTCCACTGGGAGCGGTTAGCGCTCTAGTGGATCCACACAGCGCTATATAGGCGGAGCGCCTGGGGTGCTCGCTGTGGGAAGGAGACAGTGGCAGTGTCTCCAACCTGCTTGCCGGTTACCTCGACCAGGAGAGCGTTCATGTAATGGTAGCTATTTTAAACCGAACTGTAGCAACATTTTAATTGAATTGAAATACACTGATTTGTAATTGTGTGTTTTTTTTAAATTGGAGCGCATTACTTGCACCCACGCACTCACTAAAAAGCAGCTCTGCTTCCAGCCCTCCTCGCTTGGGGAAACGTTAGGCTGCCGCCTCCCTCGCTTACAAGGGGGTGGTAGGCTCTTTCACTCACTTCCTGTTCACTTCCTGGTCCACTGGGAGCGGTTAGCGCTCTAGTGGATCCACACAGCGCTATATAGCCCTCGCGCCTTCCTGAGCGCGCAGCGATCACGCGCAGCCCCGCCGAAGACCCGCCAAAGAGCTGCCCGTCTGCGCTCGTCCGCGACAGGACGGGGCATAGGGGCCAGGGACACTGCTCCCTCCATCTTGCCACGTTTAGGTATGTGTCCACATCGTATTACCTACACCACCCACGCCCTACTAGACTTAAAACCACAGATAGCATGTGGTTCTAAAATACCACGGCACACCGTAGAAGGAGCATTTTCATGTTTCGAATGTCATCACCGACTACTCAGTAACAACGCCCCGTCCAACGCAGGAGCCCCTGTTACCGGGCTGAAGGCCTTCCTCCTTAATGTACGATCCCTGCCTAAACATCAGCATGAGGTATGGGACCTGGTAAACTCTATCCAACCAGACATATGTTTCTTCACTGAAACTTGGATGAAGCCCCACACCATCACAGCTGTAACAATGGGGATCCCAATCGGATACAAACTGAAACATCTAGATAGAGAAGGGAAGACAGGCGGTGGCCTAGCAATCATACACAAGGATGATTTAAAGGTCACCATATTTTCACAATACCAAAGTCTGCAATTAGAAATTATGTTTTTTAAAATTGCCCTTACTAGCCACACTTTCTGGAAAGGAGCCCTTGTTTATCGCCCACCAGGACCAAACCCTGATTTTTCTCTCCTTCTCCAAGAATTATTAGCTCCCCAACTCAAATCCAATGAAGACTTCATTCTTCTAGGGGATTTCAACATTCATGTAGACTTACCAACTTTACCTGAATCTTATACCCTAATCACTGACTTGCTAAACGTAGGTCTAGAGTTAAAAAACACTGGACCCACGCATAATGGTGGCCACACGTTAGACCTTGTTCTCTCCAATTGTCCCAAGGTCATCTGTCTTCCAGCTAGAGAGATCTTATGGACAGACCACTTTCTTCTAGAAATCATACTCTCAACTCCCAAAAGACCGGTAAATAAAGGACCCTCCCTTCCTTCTTGGCGCCGTCAATGGCACAAAATTTCCCTAAGCAATCTACAGGAAATGTGGGTACAACCCACCATATCAGCAGAAGATACAGTAGATGTAGCACTGGCTAAGCTTACAGGCTCAATCAAACAAGCCATTGACACTTTGGCCCCCTTAAAACTATACAAAGAATATCCTGCCTCCAAACAAGAAAGCTGGTACACTCAGGAGTTAAGGGAGGAAAAACAAAAATGTAGGCAAGTCGAAAAAAAATGGAGGAAACATAAGACCAAGGAAACAAGAGCGGTCTTCCATCATGCTCAATCTCAGTACTATAAAAACATTAGACAGGCTAGGAAAAATCGTCTTCTGCAACAACTAGAAGAAGCTACTAACTGTCCCAAGGAGCTTTTCAAAATCCTGCAAAACTTTGTGAATCCTGCCGCATGTGAAAGCTCGGAGGAGTTCTCACAGACCTTATGCGACGAGATATCGTCCTTTTTTGAGAGTAAAATTGATACTATATACGAAAAAATAGTGGCTGCCAATAACAGTACGAATGGCGCTAACAGGATTATACCTCTAAACCTGCCCAAAGACAAAGACAGTGGAAGTCCCATATCACACTTCCCCCTCATTGAAAGTGCAGATCTCCCTCACCTCATTACTCACATCAAATCAGGGTCTCCAAACGACCTTCTCCCTGCTAAGATGGTTCCTCCCCTGCTCCCTCTCCTGGGCCCCTTCATACAGAATGTCATTAACACATCTCTTACCAAAGGACAAGTCCCAGCAGACTGGAAGAGGGCGGTAGTAAACCCAATACGTAAGAAAGCCGCTTCCCCGTGGACCGACCTTTCCAACCTGCGTCCCATTTCACTCTTACCATACATCAGTAAGATAGCTGAGAAGCATGTGAACACCTATCTGTCACAACATCTAGAAGCGACGGAGGGCCTGGACTATTCCCAATCTGGGTTCAGGCCTAACCACAGCACCGAATCTGCCCTCCAAACAGTGACCAATAACATCAGAATGGCACTGGATGGGGGCAATTCCATGATTCTGGTGCTGTTGGATCTCTCCGCCGCTTTCGATACGGTGTCTCACAAAGTGCTTCTTGAGCGACTAAAAGACGTAGGTCTGGAGGGCACGGCATTGGCATGGATGGAAAGCTTTCTGTCAGGACGCTCTCAAGAGGTTAGGCTGGGCTCCCACAAATCCATCCACAGGGAGCTCAATAAGGGAGTGCCACAGGGCTCTTGCTTAAGCCCTACACTTTTCAACGTGTATGTGGCTCCCCTAGCCAACCTAGCAAGATCATTTGGGTTTACACCAGTGTCGTACGCTGACGACACCCAACTCCTCTTTCCCTTTAAAGACCTGACACCTGCGATAAAAAAATCCTTTGCAGAGGGAATGAGAGCAATATCTGCTTGGATGTCAGCAAACTGTCTCCAATGCAATATAGGAAAAACGGAGGTCATGCTGTTTGGACAAGCAATAACACATTGGACACCGGACTGGTGGCCCCTGGAATTAGGTCCTGTTCCTAGTCCCAAAAGCACAGTGAGAAACCTAGGAGTGTTAATAGACCAAACACTTACTTACAAGGACCACGTAAACCAGGTGGCAAGCACCTGTTTCCGAGCCATCGGTATGCTAAGGAGAGTGTTTCCCTACCTGCCAGACTGCCATAGAAAAACACTAGTGCAGGCATTAATCATCAGCAGAGTGGATTACTGCAACGGCCTTCTTTTGGGAGCAAATGAAGGGCAGCTCAAAAAACTGCAAGTAATCCAAAACACGGCAGCAAGGATAGTCCTCAACGCCCCCCCCAGGACTCCCTCCCTCCCCCTGCTGACCAAACTCCATTGGTTACCAGTGAGGAAACGAGTGCATTTTAAGACCCTATGCACAATTCACAAAAGTGTGATAGGCAAAGGCCCCAAATATCTGGCCAATATCTTCCTGCCTTATGCCCCTGGGCGAACCCTGCGCTCTGGGAACCAACAGCTTCTGCAGGTGCCCAGAATAAAAAAGGCCAGACAAGGAGGGCGAGCCCTGGCCCACCTTGGACCAAAGCTTTGGAACTCTTTGCCTCTTGAGATGAGAACACTGACTAACCATCTGACCTTTCGTAAGGTCTTAAAAACACATCTATTCCCCATTAACTGATCTCTCTCTCTAAATGCACCATTCACCTCTTCACTTAACATCTGAGGATATTCTCACTGGCAAAGCGCGGAGATACCCCTCCGGGGGTCTATTCATGCGCTATAGAAGAATATAAAATAAAAATAAAAATAAAAGAAGACAAGGCCGTACAAAGGAGGGACTAAAAAGCTTCTTAATCAATCAGACCTCAGCATTTATGAAAGACAATGACAAGAGCCAATTAACAACATGGACGGAGAGTGGGCGGAGCTTCCACAGAGCTTCCACTCAATACTCGTTTACTGCATGCCTCGCAAAGTGAGCAGCGCATGCGAGCTGCCGCTATAGGCTCGACCTAAAAAGGTAAAGGCATTTGATAGCTTCTTATACTATGCAAGGAGCAGTCACCTACGGAATATGAGCAGGCTGCTTCTTCCTGTCCACAGCACTGTCGCACTAATGACCTTTATCCTGTTCCGTGCACGTTTCCTAATTGCGAGTTACTTTAATTAGATGACCACACGGGCACCTGCTACATGAAAGCCAACAAGAGTTACTCTTATGCATATTGAAGGTGTTTACAGGAGTGTCACAACTAATAAGCGTCTGAGAATTTCACAAGAATTAGTTTAATGTGACTGGAAAACATGTTGCAATCTTTCTCTCTTGGAAGTCACTCATGGGGCTTTCTCCTGTTCCTCTCTCTCTGGTGATGGTGAAGGTGGTACTTTCTAGCTTCTCACCTGGGTTCCAGAAATATGGAATGTGCATCTTCGAGCTCATCTGTGTAAACTCATCATTACAGAGAAGAATACAAAGTCAGTGTTATAGAATGTTGAATCAGCTAATGTTTCCTAATATAAATAATGTCAGCTAAATCCGCACAAAGATGCACTGCATCCTGATATAAACTGACGGTGCAAAGTTGTATTTTTTTTTATGAATACACGCTACAGACCGAAGGATCATTTGTGAGATTCGCAGAAATTTTTGGCATCAATTAGGATCGGGCTGGCAATTTCTGTTTCGACGTAAACACGTTTGTGCCCAAAAAGCAATTACAGCTGGTTGTAAAGAGACATGCCAGAAGTTTTAGCAAGGCCCCAGTCAAACTGAGGTTGGCCATTCATAGCATGACTTGTTTCAAAGTTTCAAAAAGCATGTCCTGCAGGGGAAGAGAAAACATGTAGGGCCTTGAAAAATGAATGGTCCTGGGGAATAACGCTCACCTGACACTGTTCTTAAAGGGTGCTTTGCTCGTGCCCCATCTGTCTCATTCTATGACCACCACCGGGCCCCAGCGCGCTCAGCCCTCCTCTCCAATGCCAACAAAGATAAAGCAAAAAGTACACGCACAGTGTAACACTCAAAGTAAATGTGCCAGTAGCCATTGGAGGTTACAAAATCAGACAATGCTGTACTAAGGAGGGACTAACAAGCCTCTTAATCAATCAGACGGCAGCATTTACGAAAGACAATGACAAGCGACAATTAAAAACATGGGCGGAGAGTGGGCAGAGCTCCCACGGAGCTTCCAGTCCATACTCAATTACTGCATGCCTCGCAAAGCTAGTTGTGCATGCGCGCTGCGGCTATATGCCCGACCTAAAAATGCTGTTTTGCAACTTCTATGTGTGTTACTTTTTTAAGCAGCACACATAGATGTTTCAAAATGGCATTTCAAAATAGTTTATGTGCAGGAAGGGGGACCTTACTGCATTGGTGCTAGGTAGCATAAAGTTAGCGCCAGCGCAAGGGGAAATGTAGAGCTGCACCACATTCTATTAACTACAGTGCATCCCTGCATTTCTGAGGTGACAAAACGTGTCATTAGCCTTATTGGCTTAAGGACACGTTTTGCCACTTTATTGTGAATAGACCCCACAGTGCCTTAGTCCAGTACTAAGCGTCCTAGAGGCATCCAAAATGTTCCCATCATTTGTAGGATATCAGAGAATTATGAGCCATTGACCGTCTACTTTTGTTGAAATTGGGGCAAAACAATGTCACAAATGAAGATTTAGGTTTGTTTTTTGGGGGGGTGCGGCGTCTACATACAGGTTTCATTTAAATTGTCATACACATTTGAAAATATTAATTAAAAGCGAGTTTCTACAAAAAGCAAAGAGACATCAGAAATAAAACACAACTTATGGAATTGTGCAGATGACATAGAGGTGTCATTAGGCAAACAGAAATTCCCCTTGCAATTAGCTAAGTGAAGGTAATACATGTTGTTGTGATCTCTTTTTTTAACACATCTTCCATAAAAAAACAGCGCAATGGCACTACGAATATATTTTCCTCCGTCGTTGTTTGTGCATTTAAGCAAATCTTCAATTTTTAGGGCTGCAAGGATTGTGGGATTAAGTGGTTTTGGGTGCTGATTCCATTGAACGGAATGAAGAATAATTCAGTTTGTGAAGGATAAACTAGGTTTTCTCGGTGGATGATACCACTCAAGTTTATGGGGGCAATTTCCTTGTTTGATGAGTGTAGATGAGTCCATGCCTACAAATCACAGCGTGTTTAGAGGTATCTAGCATTTGTCCCGTAAAGAAATGCACCTGCCTTTTTGTGTTTGAGTGATTTAATCTTCATACATGAGATTTTACATGCGCATGTATATGTTTGTGTGTCTGTACCAATCCTTGTATATGTATGTGTCCGTCGTTCTCTATAAGTTTTGCGATTCTGGTGATGTATATCTGGTGAGGTGTTTGCACCCGTTTGTGCGGTTGTGCGTGATGTGTCTAGCAGTTCTAAGAAAATATATTGCATGCCATAACCGACCGATGGCAGTGACAAAATGCACCTTAAAGCCCAAGTTGTGCTATCATGTTGCACGAAGGTCAATAGAGGGGAGCATCATGGTGCATAGCTGTAGCAGGGGGTGTTGAGCTGAGCTGTACACAAAGACCCATTGTCTCTGGCTGCCTGAGTGATTTGATTTCCGTATAATGACTGCCCTGTTTGAGGAAAAGACTAGGAAGTCTTACATTGAAAGAAACAAAAAATGTGGACACGAAAATCCACAACACCAAGTCTCTAAACATCAGCAGGATGTTATAAGAGAGTCGTTGCTTGTTATGCGCACAGCAGCAAGTAAGGTGCATCATTGCGCAATAAACCACTCAACGCTGTTCTTGAAGCGTAAAAGGCCATTTATTAGGACAAGGCTGTATAAACAGAATCATTAACCCCAACATTAATTAACCATAAAGAATCCCCAACAATAACTTTCCATTCACTCAGACCATTTCCTCTCTCTCCAGCTCTTTCTTCCCATTCCAATCCGTGACACCTTTCAATTCTCCATCCACTTCTTCACTTATCTTTGTTAATCCTCTCCTGTATCTCCTTCCATCACACGCAGGCATCCTGCTCCACCATCATTCACCCTTCTCCCTCCGTCAAGGGATGGGTTTTCCCGTCAGTGACTCCCCCAACCTCCAAAGTGTCGCCAACCAGGGAACCCCCTTATAGGGTGGTTACCTGCCCCCCCTGTCAGACGTTTGCACCTTTCGCTCTCACTTCCTCACCCTTCTCTGACACCAGATCGACTCATTCCCCAGTTTGCTTATCATGTCCCTCATTTCCATCATATAATATTCGTTCCCAAACTGCAAAAGGTGCATCCCATCATCTCTGAACAACAAAGGCTCCTCCAACCGGAGCCCAACATGTGAGATCACTTTAATGTCCTTTGTTGCACAAAAAACCGTCATCGCCCTGTTTAGCGTACTGCTGGCCTTTTCCACTGCTGCAGGGTTCACTGCCCCTCTCCACTGTTTTAGTGGCACAAATTCCATCCACACAATGCATGTCCCTGGAATGTACCTCCTCATGACTTCCAAGTCTCTTTGCATCAGCTGTAGTAGCACCAACCCGGACAGGCGGATCAAGTCATTTTCCCCCAAATGAAGGACCAACATACCACAATCTCTCTGCGACAACATTTTTGTCAGCCAGGGAAAAAGAGCCCCCCAACGCATCCCGCCTTTTCCCCACCAATGCACCTCGTGATGACTGCTCCTCAGACTCAGGTTACAGCCGTATACCTGCTGGTCTGCATATTTGGCTCCCAGTGAACGAATGAATGTCCAATTATCCAGGTGACCGTCTTGATCCCCGGGCTTCCAACACAACCTATGACAAGAAAGGTATGTTAGTGCACAAAAAACTTATTTCACCCTCCTTCTGACCCCCACCCATGCCCTCAAAAACCCTGCCTACTTGTGCACATACCGCTCACAACATCTAGACCTCCACCTCCCAATCTGACGAATCATCTCCCATGACCATCCCAGTTGAGCCGCCGCCGTGACCGCCCCAATACGAAAAGAATGCATGCGGTACTTTGCCGGGTCCGTACCCAGGTGCCCAATGCCTTCTGCAAGCCCTCAAACAACTGAAACGCAGTCATCCGCACCCCCGATGAATGACAAAATATAGCCCCTGAAAGTCTACCAGTCAGATGCAGGAAACTGCGCCACTCAGTCACCGGACACACACACTCACATCCACTCTCATTGAACCACACCCATTTCCCCCTTCCCGCCTGATCAGTTTTAGAATGACCCAACCAAATCCCCAAACGATCTCCGTCCCGATGTGTGTCATCGAACGTTCTCCCCTCCCATCCCGTGTTCCCAACAACTCCGAAACCGGAAATGACCGGAAAACATCCATATCATACATAAACAAAAAACCAACACCTCATAACTGTCTGAACAACAATCGGGCAACACCCATAGCAAAGTTTGGAGAAACTCAAAAGTAATCACCACTCTAGGCACTACCCCCTCACGTCCACCAATTCGCGCCCCCAACCTTTCAGCATCCTGCTTAGGATCTCTCCCCTGACTGGATGAAACCCCATGTAAAACTTACAGTAAAAGGAGATCCCTGCCAGGTTTCCCCCTAGTGTTACCTGTGACATGCCTCTATCAATGCAATTCAAAATACAACGTATCACTCCCTGTTCAGCATCCTGTTGTGAAATGTTCCAGGCATCCCGTGTCCATCCCATAAAGGATCCAAATTCCGCCCAAGCCAGCCTGTAGCTACACCTCGTGGATTCGGCTATTGATTTTTCAACCAGGCCTATCACTCTTACTCTTGCCGTCTGGCAGCTTGGTCTTGCATGCCTCTGCTCCAGGTGACAGGCACCAGAATCGTCACCACTGTGAATGAGACAGAGTCATTATTCGCGCCTGGCACAAGTTTTGCCCAAAAAACCACATTCAATTGCAAATATTGCATCATGAAACTATGCAGCAGCCACAAAAACCTCAAGTCCTTAGCTCGTTGTTTATTCACAAGCTCCACTACCGTCATGTTGTCAACATGGAACAGCGCTGACTTGTTCTGAAACTCTGAACCCCAGACCATTAACACCACCAGAAATGGAATGAACTATAAGAATGCAATGCTTCTCCCTTGTTTCACCCAATATGCCAGCCACTCTTCTGTGAACCATCGGCCATCACAAAAAATCCCAAAACTAGATTCTCCTGCCACGAAGTAGAACATTTGTACCTGCCACATCGTCCTGTCATCATCAAAGTCCAATGATACCCCATTGAAGTCAATCAAAAAGGTCTTCCAGAGCCTCAAATCTGCCCTGACCCCCAAAGAGATCCTGACCCTGTGATATGGCAGCACAGCCCCTGAAATGGCCATGCCAAGGTGGCGGCAAAAAGTCCTCTCAGCTCTCACTACCTGGCAAGCAAAGGTCAGGAAGCCCATGAGCTGTTGTACCACCCGCAGATCAATCTTCTTTTCTCCAATCACCCACAGTAGAAAGGCCTGATGTCCATTACCTTTGCTGCTGGCAAACCGAGCCATCCACTGGACTGAGTCCAGATCGATGCCCAGAAAAGTAAACCTACAGCTGGGTCCAGCTGTTTTCCCTGGTGCCAGGGGAACTCCAAAAATGTGTGTCATGTCCTGAAACTGTGTCAATGCAGCCTCACACTCCCCAGAACCTTCCCTGCCGATAAACAGGAAATCATCCAGATAGTGAGATACTGCCCGGTGGCCACTGATCCTCACGAAAGCCCACTGCAGAAATGTGCTGAACATCTCAAACAATGCACATGAGATTGCACAGCCCATAGGCAGGACCTTGTCCACAAAAATGGCCCCCCCAAACTGCATCCCCAGCAACAAGAAATCTGTGGTGTGTATAGTCAGCAGACTAAAGGCAGATTGCACCTCACATTTCACTAGGCGGATCGCATCGTCCACTAAAGCATACAACACCCTCAAGTCCTCCTCTGCAATGAAGTCATTTACCGACCTCCCTTCTGGCCAGGGTAGGTGTGTATCATCCTGTATTCGCCCAGCTCCTTCTTTGGGGCCAACCCCAGCGGTGAGATAATCAAATCATCAACCGGCCAACTGACAAACAGGCCTGCTATCCTGCCTTCCTCAACCGCTTTCCTCAATTTGGCAGGCCATCATCTCCGGCAATTCTTGAGCTGACTTCAAGTTGTCCGCCCAACTCTATTCCAGCAGACCCTGATACCCCACCCGAAAGCCTTCCATGAAACCCCATTGCATTTTTTGTGCAGCTTCTCTATCAGGGAATGTAATGTAAAGTAATGTAATGTAATGGATACTTATATAGCGCTCCTACCACTCCAAGGAGTATCTTGGCGCTCTGCCAACCCAGATGGGAATAGGTTGGAGGAAAAATGCCATTCGGTGGACGCGAACATTACACTAGTGCCCTGCACGCAGCGTCTGTGAGGGAGAACACCCAAGTTTTCAGGGATTTCCTAAAGTGACTTTCATGGGACAGTGATCGAAGATGCAGGGGGAGCTTGTTCCAAGCCTTAGCTCCCAGGACAAACAGAGATTTCTTTCCTTTAGTTGACAACCTAAATCTGGGCACTATTAACAGATTTTCGCTAGCAGACCTCAGACAGCGGGTGGGGTAATACCGTTTGAAGCCACTGGACAAATATTTCGGTCCCTGCTGCAGGAAGGCTCTAAATGTGATCAAAAGGATCTTAAATAAGATCCTTTTACCAATTGGTAGCCAATGAAGTGCACTAAGTGCGGCCGAAGCAGATGACTTACGCGGCCACCGTAGTACCAACCGGGCAGTTGCGTGCTGGACCATCTGTAGCCTGTGGAGTATGGACTTATTAACTCCAGCATATAGGCTGTTATAGTAGTCCAGCCTCGAAGTTATTAACGCAACTGCCACCGTTTTCCTGGCTGGCAGAGGAAGAAGATCGAAAAATTTCCTCAAAGATTTGATTAGGTGAAAACACATGCCAGCTACGGCCACTGCTTGTTGTTTGAAAGACAATTGGTCGTCAAATTTAATGCCCAAGTTTCGAGCAGACAAGATGGTACTAGGGGGGGCTTCAGCATCATCCGGCCACCAGTATTTCGGGGAAAACAGATTTTGGTTTCCAAACGGCACGATTTCCGTCTTGCCGGAATTACATTTGAGGTGATTGTTAGTCATCCACTCAAACGTAGCTGTTAAGCATTTTTTCAAGTTTTCCTCTGCACCAGGCAGTACCTTGTCCATCACCAGAATGAGCTGTGTGTCATCAGCGTATGATATAGTGCTAATCTGGAATGACGTAATTAGCTCAATCAGGGGCACCATGTACAGGTTGAAAAGTATGGGGCTTAAACTAGAGCCCTGAGGGACCCCAGAGCTGATGACTTTAGCCATCTGATTGAAATTGGCCTAGGACTGTGACTTGGCGTCTGTTTTGAAGAAAGTTTCTGAGCCAAGCCAGAGCTACCCCTCCTATTCCTGCGGTAATCATCCGGTCCACTAAGATGGTGTGTGAGACCGTATCGAAGGCTGCCGCCAGGTCGAGTAAAATCAGGACAGCCTTCTTTCCCTGGTCCATGGCAGTTCAAAGGGTCTCTGCTGTAAATAGGAGGGCCGACTCGGTAGAATGTTTCGACCGAAACCCGGACTGGTTAGGGTGCAAGATGTTGTGGTCCTCTAGGAAATTTGTAGGTTGGATATTTACAAATTTTTCCGCCAGTTTGAATATCAGTGGGAGCAGGGAAATGGGGCACAGGTTAGAGAGGGTAGTCACATCCGATAGGGCCTTTTTCTGGAGGGGCTTGACTGCAGAAAGGTTCCATTCATTGGGAATTTCTGCTGTGGCTAATGATGAGTTTATGATGTTATTAATAGTAGGGTTAACCATCTCTACTAGTGTCTGCAGAACTGAAGGTGGGCAGGGATCGAAAGGAGAACCAGATTTACTGGCCAAAATGGCCTTAAGGGTGTCCTCAAGGGGTACAGGATCAAATGCGTCCAAACGGGGGGACCCAGTAGGTAGCTTCTCCACCTCTGTCTGTTCTAAATTCCCTGGATTGGAGGATACCGGAGGAAAAGTCTTCATGATATCCAAAATCTTCTGTTCAAAATAGTCTGCAATCGCATTGCAGAAGTCCTGAGACGGAGGGATCTCCTGCAATAACGTTGGTGGGTTGATGTAATCATTTACTATTTTGAAAATTTCCTTTTGTCCAGTGCCTGCAGTGGATATGGCCTGTAGATAGTGAGCCTTTTTGGCAAGCTTGATCCCTGCATGATATTGCCTTCTAGCTGATTTATAGACATGAAGGGCGGCAGCATCATAGTTCCTGCGCCATCTTCGTTCCAGTGTTCTCACCTCCCCTAGTTTTACTTTCAGGTCTGGCGAGAACCACGGAGCATTCCTTTACTCTTAGTGATGCCAGAAGTGATTTTGCCAGTTGAACCTAATAAGGCCCCAGTAGTTGCTATCCAGTTGCAAAATTTTTGGTTATCAGTAGAAGTATCACCCGTAAGAAAGGGGGTGCTTTCTTTTAACATGTTTACGAGATCAGGTCTACTGGAGAGTTTCTTCCAGTTAGGTTTGTTATTTTTATCAGGCCTTCTATTCTTTGTCCCATTTACCGAGGTCTTATATTTAAGTACAATGTCAAATGGAACAAAAAAATGGTCGGACCAAATTAAAGGGCAGGGGGATTTAACTATTAGTCAAGTTGAATTAGAGCAGATACAATCCAATAGGTGTCCTGCAGTGTGCGTGGGTTCTTGGTTAAGGAGAGTGAGCCCGAGAATGTTAATAATATCCATAAAAGTGCTTACTCCTGCCTCTTTGGGGGAGTCCAGGTGCAAATTCAGATCCCCCAATAACGTAAAGTTGGAAGATCTGAGCATTAAATTGCTCAAAACAACACCTAAGCTGTCTAAGAACTCGGTGGAAGACCCAGGGGGGCGATAGATAAGGGCACCTGAGAAAGAGTAGGAATCATGGATACCTAGACAGAAGGCCAAGGCCTCTGCCCCCTTAATGTCTGTCAATTCCTGGATGGAACACTTAAGTGTGTTGTGATAAATAATAGCCAGACCCCCCCCGTTGTTCTTTCCTATCTAAACGCTGTATCAGAAAATCATGAGGAAGAGCTACAGCTAGGTCAGGGTTACACCAGGGTTTCAACCATGTTTCAGTAACCAATAACCAATCTAAATTGGTATGCATGATCAAGTCATTTATACTTTGAGCATTTCTGCAAAGAGAGCGGGCGTTGATGAGTCCTCCGCGCAGCACAGAGGACTGTGAGGGCAGGTCCAAGGAAGAATGTGGAGTCAGCGTAATCTTACAGTGACGGCAACACACAGGTCCATGCCAGTTAACAACTTTTGAGATCTCCTGACAATGTATACGAGGAGTAGTATATAAGTTGGATGAGTCTCCAGACGTACCTGATATGTCAGTGGCATAGCATTGAATATGGTGATCCTCAGTATTCCCCGCCTCCCGTGCCTCCTTAGCGCGAACAGGCGCAGACGGGCAGGACTCTGGCTTGACTCCGGCGAGAGTCAGGCGAGCCCGCTGCGCGTCTGCATGGGAGGTTTAAATAGGGAGCTCAGCTCACCTCTACGCCTGGGCATCAGAGCGCTCAGCAGAATGGCGCCACCAGACCTCCCCAGCTACCCCCAAGATGGCGGATTCGCAAAAAGCCACAAAGAGCTACACGTCGGCCCACCAAAACAGCGGTGAGGGGCACAATTTAGGGTGCAAGTATGTGGTAAGCGAACCTGTTAAAATCAGGGTTTAAAAAACTATTTTTAACAAAGATACGAAAAACGGGGAAAGTATATTTAAAAGACGCGCTCTGCCTTACATATAAGCTTGTTGCAGCGCTCACAGAAAGTAAAGCGCAGCGTTTCACTCCAAAGCTATTTCAAGAGCCACTGACCCATGGTCTCAATCTGATCCGGTGTAGGAGCCCTTTTGACCAGACTGTCCTCTGCCCTTAGTGGCCTGCCACTATCCGAGGGAGTGGCCAAGGTGAAGCACTGCGTGAGCGCATGTCGCCCCCACATTTCGAGCATTCGTGCCTGAATTTGCAAGGAATGTGGGAACAGAAACCTTTGTTGTAGTTCCAACAGGCTCCTGTGTTACCCCCCCTTGCTTTTGTGGTTGCCCTGCATTACTTGTGGTGTTTCCTCCCACCCCTGCCTAGGCAGAAGGCACTGTAAAAGACCGATATGTCACGGGTAGGCTACCAGCTGTGTGAGTTGAGGCGGAAGACTGCGTGGATGACATCCACGGCATACATAGTTCTTGATCGACCTACTCCCAAGGCTTGCTCGAGTTGACACTAATACGAGCCCTGAACTCCTCATTGTAAATTAACTATGCAAACTCCCCAAAGTGCATCTGGGCTTTTCTGATAATGTCCATGTACTTCAACAAAGCTATGGCCCTATCGAGATGCTTCTCGAAATATATACTAGCAGATATCAAAAAGGCAGAAGTCCAATTTTCAATGTTAACCGGGACCCTAGGTCTTCTAGTTAGTTCCCATTCCTCCTCTTTTGACCCCTCCTTCACCTAGATCTCTCTATGTAGGAGTTTGAACAAGCCTACATATTCATGTTGCCAGAACCTGCCACTCGTTTTCTCTGACAAGTGGGACCCTAATGGCATGGGCAGCCCCATGAAAGGCAGTTTTTGTGATATTTATTGTCCCATTTGCCCTCCTTCCCCTAGGCCCTACCGTCTTGTCGGTCTGAACACTAGCCACTACTAACTTCTTGGACCCATCCTCCTTCCCCTCTTCCGCTGGCGCTTCTGCCATGGTTGATAGCGCCCCCAGGTCCTACATGGACCCCTCTTCCACACCCATGGACTGGCAGGCTTTTTTTACCCTCCTTTCACACGCCGTCCTAAGGAGCCCACCAAGCACCCTCACCTGTCAGATTTGCTTGGGTCTCTCCATCCTGTTTCTGCACAACCGTCTTCTTCGAGTTGGCCGACTTTATTTTTCCTGGCACCGCACTTGGTTCCTACAAAACACCAATGTGTCTGGTTGCCTTCTGCCCCCGCCCACTGCACGTTCCGTCATATCGTCATCCTCACACAACTCACCCTCTTCCAGATTCTCACTCTCCACACCATAATGCAAGAGCAACTCATTTTCACACTCAGCAGGAGCCCATGACACCTTCCCGTCTCGGAGCCGTCTTGCGCTCTGTCGCCCCCCGCCCTCGTGGAAACCACCACTGGCTTGGAACCACCCCGGCCAGGCTGCTCGAACCTGGGTGGGCCCCAGCCCCATCAGGTCTTAAAGACGTCATAGCTACCCTCATCTACCCAAACACACCTTCCCCTGAGGTCACCCACCTGGCTGTCCTGCTCTGCCCAGGCTTCCTCCTCTGACGTAGGCATAGGGGGCCCCTCCACCTGATGGCTCCACCCTTCCTGGCTGAGCAAAGCTCTCCCCAACTGGCCTCAGTTCCTGGAAGATCCTCCACTGGTCCTTTATTTTGTCTCCTAGGGACATGCCCTCCCACCTGGGGAAAATAGGGGTGTGTTAGCCCCCTTCCCCCACCCTTACAGGCAATGTCCCATCCACACCCCTGACCCCCCAAATTAATAGCCTGCAGGCCCCCCAGAATGCTCCCCCCATCCCTGCCCTCATGGGACAGCATGCCTACCCCTTCACCTGTCCCATCTACAAACTCAGCCAGCAACGGGAAACCCTGCCCCCTCCCACTGCTCCCCGCTGAAGCCTGAGGTCGATTGTCCCCTTTGCTCTGCTGCTGTTGCAAACCCCCTGGCCCCCCTGCATCCTCAGGCAACCCCTCCGGTGCCACTGCGGCCTCATTTAATCGCGCGGGCAGGCTCTGGAGCCTGCCCCCCTGTTTCGCTGCCTCCATTTTTACCAGGCCCCACCCCCACCCAGATGTACCTTTTCCTTCCGGTGTTGGCTCATTCAAGCATGCCACCACCATTGCAGCCACGTCAGGCGACGCAGACCGGGGGGTCCGCACCATCCGAACCCAGGCCTGATCCAACAGGCCGGGCCGGAGCAGATCCTCACGGCTCTCACGCCCAAGAACACACAGGGCCTCACCAAAAGCCTCCGCGTCAGGTCCCGCCATGAGTACTTTGCCGCAGAAGCTGCACACTGCCCCACCAATCATCCGACTGTTTCGGTATGACTCCACTGGCCTAATCTACCACTAAGGTAATCCTTAAACTAAATTCTTATGACCCTCCCTGATGGTGCTAGAATACAGGAAGAGGTAGAGCCCTCCTCCCCTGCACCCTTATATCCATCCCCAACTCCACCCCTTGATCTCCCAGCTTGTCCTTTCTGCTCGAAAATCCGGAAGAAAGACATGGTCTGCGACCCTACTTCACACGGGGGCCATCAAAATAACATACCATCAACAGGAAAATGAAATCGTTAAGCTAAGAAAAGGCTAGTTTATCTGCCCTGCATGCACTGGAGAAGCATGCATCATCGGGCCATAATAGAATGCACAATAGGAAAATGAGCCACCCATCTCTGTCTCTTTGGTAGCAAAAACAGCTATAATAGGAGCTCCGTGGGCCACTCAGAACCCTGGGCCATGGAGCCAATGCAATATGAATTGTGTGTCCCTTACCTCTGAACAAAAGCATATGTAATCTTGAAAATCCTTCTAAAGTCTTTTAAGTTATATTTTCGTAATTCTCAAGATCTTTTCGTGAACAGGTTGCAGTTTTACTGCTCTTTTGGTGCATTGCATGGCTTGTCTGTTTTTTTTACAAAGATGATAAGATCATTTCTTCATGATTACTTTTTGAGAGACATGTAGGATTTGAACATAGTAAAAACGCATAATAAAGGGTAATACACTTTATATAAAATGGAATTCCTCAAAATGCATTTTATCCAATTGATGTCCCAACACACAATGAATATTTGCATTTACCTTTATATACATTAGAAATATAACAGCCTTTATAACGTAGCTATTGGCTGCAAATTTAGTATATTTAAGAGCAAAAGCACCTAAATCGCAGTGGTTAATGAGACATAAATCATCAATCCTCAACTTTTCACACCTGGTGAAATGAGCCCTTCTCCATCCGGGGACATTTTCTTGCCCTTTCTTTTTTCAGGCTTGGACACTGTACGTGCGCGGGCCCTGGAGATGCTCTCATCTGCACATTTTCTGACCTAACAATAGTAAACAATGAGCTCTCATAATCTTGAAACTACTTTCAAATCTCAGCGTAAACAATGTAAATCACAAAGCAGCTCTCTGCGAGCCGACAATTAAAACAAAAATGGTATAGCTCTATATCTGCCACGGTGTGGAGGCTGGTGCTGAGGCATAATGACCAGGCCGGCCACAGCTGCTCCGCCAAGCATATTGCAGCTTCAAGACCGATGATATTGCCAGGGATCTCTGGGGCATATTACCAAGCAATAGCGATAATTATCGCTATTGCTTGGTTAGAGACAAAAATTTACCGCTGAGCTGCAGCGATTTTTACCGCAAATAAACCTTGGTATTACCAAGATCTAGATCTCAAGTCATTTGGAAGAACAAATCACCATGACTGCACGGGATGACTCTTCTTCGGAATATTCCTCTGAGGAATATTTTGTACCTGAGGAGCCTCAGAAGAAGTGCAAGGAAGCAGTTATCTGGAAATTATTTACATTTCCTCAAGAACAAAAAAAGGTCAATGCTCCCAAGGTGACCTGCAAAATTTGTCCGGTTACTCTTTCAAGGGGTGACCCGACCAAGAAGTACTCTTTCGGCACTCAAGCATGGAGCGCCATGTCAAGAATCTTCATCCAAACAACTATGCCAGAGTTCAAACTCGAAGGCTGCAAGAGGACCAGGGATCTGCTCTTCCCAGTACATCAAGTGCACCACCACCACCGAGTGGTACGCACACAAATATGCAACCGGAATTTGCAGACCCGATTGTTCATTGTAAATTTTGCAACAAACGACTGCGCTATGGAGAACAATCCATTGAACTCATTCTCCGCAAGAAAAGGGAGCACCATTGCTCTCATCAATAACTTTTTTTTACTGTTTTGTTGATGTTCCACCCTTTTTTTGGTTCTAGTTTCATTTTTTCGTTTAAAAAAAAAAAAAGTTAAAACAAAGACAAAAAAAACAGTTCTTCTCAGAACTACCTCCACTGGTCAAAGAAAGAGCTATATTTCTATGATAGTGTGTAAAACTTTGCCTGAATGAATGGGTAGTGCATAAATGAATGAATGAATGCATTACTAGTGCATGGTGAATGTGAAAGTGCATAACTATAAGGAAGTGCTACAGCATAAATCTATAAGGTGTTTACCTATAGTATACTGTAGTACCTCTGAAGCACTTGAATGTAACTTATGCAGATAAATATGTTACAAGTCTATGCTTCAATTTGCACTGCTGGTGAAACTGCCTGGGTGAATTTGTATGTGTTAGGGGCAGATTTACAACCCCCTTGTGCCTCTTTTACACAGCTGTTGCGTCACTTTTGTGACGCAGTAGTGGAGCAAAAGATGTGCTATGGTGTGTGGTATTTACAATGTGACGCATATGGAAGGTGCATCACATTGTAAAGCCCTGCGTCAGAAGGAGGCTTTCCTGCGCTGGGGGGGGGTGTTCTGGTGCAATAACACCTCCTAAAAGTGACTGAGTGAAATCTATAAGATTTAATTCAGCCACTTTTGGGCTTATACTGCTTCAAAAGACCTGCACCTGCTTGAAACAGGTGTAAGGATTGACACAGCATTGTGAGCATAGGGCCCCAAGAGCATTGCCAGAGCTGTGTTGTGCTTGCAACACAAGTCAAGAAATGCGCCGCCTTCACAACACAAATACATCACATATCTGTGCCGTTTTTGCCCCAAAATACACCACATTGTAAATACGGTGCATCCATGGTGGTGATGTCACAGTGCACAATACCTGGCATATCTCTGGAGATGTACCACTTTTTGTACATCTGCTGATTAGTGTTTGAATATAGTGAATGGATTACTACACGCTGATCAATGAGTCACTACAAAACTGTAACAGGAGTGACAGAGTGTTTGGTGGAAGTGTAAGGATAGAGACTGGGGAATTGAAGGTATAAAAGACAAGTTTGTTGGTGTATAGAACAGTGCATGCATAGTCTACAGGGGTTTGAAGCAGTCCATGCCCTAAGGCCCACTTTGCCCCATTAGTACTTAGGTACTGGCTGAAAGATTACAATTCTGCAAGGAGACTGTCTGGCTGTATAGCAGCTTCACTTTGTAGGTACATAGAAGACTGCATGCATAGTCTATAAGGGCTTTAAGCAGTCCATGTCCTAAGGTCTACTTTGCTCCAAATTTACTTGGGTACTGACTGGATGATTACAATTCTACAAGGAGTGTGACTAACAGAATTTATAAGAGCTTCATTTTTAGCACAGTGCATAGATAAGGACATTCTGCTGAATAGCTCAATACAATACTGAATCAGCAATGACAGAGTGTTTCATGAAAGTATAGGTATACAGACTGGGAAATAGAAGGTATAACACACAAGTTTGCAGGTGCATAAAAGACTGCATGCAATAGGCTAAAGGCGTTTGAAGCACTCTATGGCCTAAGGCCTATTTTAAAGCATGAGTACTTAGGTACTGAGTGGATGATTACAGTTCTGTAAGGAAAGTGCCTGACTGAATTTATAACAGCTTCAGTTTTACCACAGTACATAGATAAGCAAATACTGCTAAATGGCTCACTACAATATTAAAACAGTAGTGTGACAGTGTTTGGTGAAAGTCTACGATACAGACTAAGGAATTGAAGGTATAAAAAACAAGTTTGCAAGTACATAGAAGACTGCATGCATAGTCTATAGGGGTTTAAAGCAGTCCATGACCTAAGGTCAACTTTGCTCCATGTTTACTGACTGGATAATCACAGTTCTGCAAGGAGAGTGTCTGACTGAATTTAAAAGAGCTTCATTTTTAGCACAGTGCATAGATAAGGACATTCTGCTAAATGGCTCATTACAATACTAAAACAACAGTAACAGAGTGTTTGCAGGAAGTATAGAGGATACAGACTGGGCAAAGTATTTAAAAAATGTATAAGAGAAGTGCTACACTTTTATTACAGTGAATGTTTTAATACATAATACTCAAACCATTATTATTATATAATAATACATTTATTCTTGTAACATCTCATAATTTAATAAAGCTTCTAAAATAATTTCATCAGGTATTTCATTTTCCTGGTTATCAATTTCAAAAGTTATATGATCAAACTCAATGTCATCTAATGCTTCCACAAAATCAGCATCCAAGGTTTAGTCTAGGAAATCACAGCTGATATCTGCAGCACTAATTTCTTCCTCTTCATTCTCTATGCCCGGGAAAGGTAGGTTTAGTTCTTCTGTGAGACTCTTAGTAATTTCAAAACCGTCTTCTATGTTTTTCTGTTGTTTTTCTATAGTGAATTTCTTATGTTGTAGGTCCTTGTACAAAAACATAAAAACTTCGTTTTATCATTTTTCTTAATACATAACACAAAAGTAGCTTTATCAACTATTTTGTCCTTTAAAAAATATTATACAATTACCATTCTCAACTACGTTACAAGATTATATAAATATAATTATTAATATGAATGTTCAGTTTTAAAATGTTCTTACATTTTCAAACCAGTCACTCCTTATCACTATAAGAAAAAACTCAGGCTGCTATAATAAAATGCAGTACTAAAAAAAGTACAATATGTCTATTAACCTTACCTGTTGTAAACTAGTAGATGTGTTGTAGTAAACTGCAAAGAATACCGGTACACTCATTATATATATATATATATCTTAATTTTTTGAAATAGTTTAAAAGATGCAAACCATCTTTACACACGTATTTACTATATCCATGTTTTGTTACTTAAGCTCTGTAGAAGCACAATCCATCGACCATTTCTAACAGTTACTTATACTTACCTTAAACATAATATATAATAAAAAAGTTATATATTATAAAATTACCATCTGTGGAAGACAAAAAAATACAGTTACAATATATCTTTTACAACACAAAATAATTTGTAAAGCATTTCATTTGCCTTTTTTGCTGTTCTCAGAATATATTGAATTTCACTAGAAACATTGAGTTCAATAGTACTCATCACGTAACAGTGGGCAAAAAAGAGACAATCAATAAGATTATCTTAAAAAAAACCTTCAACATTCTCAATAACAATCTAAAATATAGAAATAAAACTTATGTTAAATGTTTTTTTCAAACAGCAATTTCTTACGTAACTAAAAGATAAGGCAAACAATCTTAAAATAACAAAACACTATCATTAAATTTCATACACTGCAAATATATGCTGACAAAATATACAACAAATAGTCCTTAATGGTTTTACATACTTTTCCTCATGGCCAAATAGTATATCTAAATTTCTTAGCTTGGAAGTTCTTCAATACTAATCCACAGCATCCGTCTCCCACCTTTCTGATCCAAAACCAGTGACATCATTTGCAACGTCCCCCAGGGCTCATCCCTGAAATTGATGCGATTCAACATCTTCATTGCCCCCTCACACAAGTGGCCCACCATCACAACCTGAACATTATCTGCTAAGACAACGATATCCAACTCATCTTCTCCCTCAGCAAGGAGCCACATACCACTGAAAGACGTCACCAACTGTATAAGGATCAACTCTCTAAATCTCAACTCTGACAAACACCTACAACGACTACAACGAGTCCAAAACACTTCCACCCGACTAATCATCAATGTCCCCTGCCGTAGTCATATCACCCACCACCTGAGAGATCTACACTGGCTTCACATCAACAAGAGAATCACCTTCAAGCTCCTCAACCTCACTTACAAAGTACGCTACAACACCAGACCAACCTACCTTAACAGCAGTAATCCTGAAAGGCCACATTTTGTTCCTAAAATGTTGGCTTTAAAAATATTAGGTAAGAATTTGGTAACTATTTAGGCAAAAGTTGTTTAAAAACCAATTGACTACCATTACAATGTATCCAACTTTTCAGACATTCTAAATAAACAGTGTAATGTCGGGATGTTGTAGAAGGTCCATCATGAAAAATAACAGAAACAGCTACAAAAGTTCTTCCTGATATTGATACTTGAGTAGCTACAACATTTTTTATTAAAGTTTCCAATTTTCTTCCATCAGCTCTACAACATTGCAGCATTAAAAATACATAATGTCCATAACTTTGTATAAATAATGTTGATAACATTTCTGATTTACATTGGCTACACTCCATGTTTTGACGTGCTCCTCTAACTAGATTGTTAAAAGACACTGATTCACTGTCAGGTAAAGTCAAATATATGAATATTTCAGTGTCTATGTTAGTGCTACATGTAAACAAACAATTTTCACAGTCATGTTGCCATTTATAAGAAAGGCCAAAAAGGTTTTCAATATCTATACCTTCATCTTCCAATACAACAAGCCTAAACATTAGAAATTCCTGACAATCTTGCTGAATATTCTGGGTAAATTGAGTAGAACCAGAACACATGTCCAAAACATTTTGAATATCAGAATCACTTTGTATTTTACTTTTATCACTACTACATTTCTCATAAACAGAATACAACGAACAGAATCTTTCTTCCCGATTTTTAACAAGTTGCTGTTGCAAACTTTCAAGAAAAAAACAACATTAACAACTACATTAGCATAGCAGTTGACACCAGAACTATTTTCAAACTGATAACCAACATTCTCTTCAACACTGTCCTTTTTCTTTTTGCTTGCAATCACAACTTAATCTTGTTTTTTCCTTTTTGAACAGGTTCACTACAGATATTCTCAAATCTTCTTTTTCTACCTACCACACGCTTTTCAAATACTTGATATTGACCTAAATTGGGTGCATATTCTCTTCTTAACCTATTATACTCTTTCACACAATTTGTATTTGCACTAACCTTTGTCTCATCAAAATCAATCAAGTACAATCCAGATAAAGTTCTTGCTCGAGACAAAGCAACATATGCCATACCCTCTTTAAACACGGTACTTCCAATATTCACTAAAGCACTATCTACACTTAAACCTTAAGATTTATGAAAGGTCACCACATACACCAAAGAAATAGGAAACTGTTTTCTGCGTACATACAAATCTTTTACAAGCAAAAACCGAGCTGAACAACGACTAAATTGTTGTACTTCTGCAATTTCATCAAATTTGGTTCTCAAAAATTCAATACCATCTCTATTTACATAATTAACTAAATCAATAATTTTACCCAATGCTCCATTTACTAAACCTTTTTCCACATTCAAATTACGTTGTAAAATTACCCTACAGTTTACACATGCATATCAATTCTTTTCTAAAGCAGCAGTTTTACTTATCGATTTCTCTAAAGAATCCAATTTCCTCTTCAACTTTTTAGTCAAAATAATAGTGATTCATTCATGTTCTATTTTATCAATAGCTTCCAATTTTATAATTTCTTCATTTTCCAACTGTAAAATTTCTTCATGAAATATAGAACATTCGCGCAGTGTTGGCATTAAGCAGATTACTGATTTGTTTTCTGCAATTCTCATATATATTTTCTCAGGAACAATATTTTCATTTGGAAACAAATTGAAAAGTAATCATCTCTGTAAAGCTTTTTTGCCATGTTTAGTCACTTTTCCAATTCTTATATCTTGAAGAATAGTGCCATAATCAGCATCATTTGCCTGTCGCATATTTGTAATAAGTTCCTTATACTCAAAATATGACCAAATGTTAACATTTCCAATGCTCTCCAAAGACTATCTGGTATCTTCATGCGCCAAAGTTTTAAACGCTGGTTGTCCTTTTACAGGAGTAAGTTGTAGTAGATCTCCAAAAACGATGATGTGTTTTCCTCCAAATAATATGTCACACTCTGTTTTAAGAATTTGCTGCATTCTTAAATGCACAAAGGCAAGCATTAAGTTTGATACCATGATTACCTCATCAATAATGAGCAGTTTAATTTTCTTCAAGACTCTTGAAACTTCACAACAAGCTTCTCCAGATAGCTTGTGGTATTCCAATTTGTTTTCATGCTCTACTGGTAGCATTACAAACGATGTAAAGTAATTCCTTTAATATTGTGTGCTGCCAGTCCAATTGGAGCAGTGACATCACAAGACAAATGCGACTCAGTTGTTTTCTGTAGAAAAGTTGTGATTACTTTAATTAAAAAACTTTTGCCTGTTCCAGCTTGTCCACTCACATTCATTCGGATAGGTTGAATTGATGAGCAAGAGCACTCTTTCTTCTCATAAAGTAATCCATGGTCAATCCGTTCTCACACTTGCTCATATATTTGTTTCAGCTCAACATTTAGATGTTCTTCCAAGTTTCCTAAGTTTGTTACATCTTCTTGAGTGTGATACATTGCTGTTTCCACTTCTTCCATAGCAGTTTGCTGCTTCATTTTGAACAATTGGTTCTCCTAGTGGATCCTGACTCAAGGAGCAGACGTTTGACTGTCTTGAGAACTGTCTATAGCAATCTCAGCTGCAATTGTAGCTTTTTGCTAAATTTTGTCGTTCAACATTTTTACATAATTAGCAAAAACAGGACATTCTATAGTATATTTACTTGCATTGAACGAATCTTCATAGCTCTCAAAATCTTCAAGTAATTCCAATTCTGAACGCCACGGCTTGAAAAGTTGCAAAAGAGCTAAATAATAAAATTCCCTTTTGTCAGGAGTTTAACAACTCAGTTTACGGTCATTAATCAAAAGTCCTCTTCTTTGTTTCACCAAACATCCATCAGAACCAATCACGGCACATATACCATTATTGATGTTTTTGGTAATATTTCGTTTAAAAATATAGTTTTGCAGCACTTCATAGAGACACATGTTCTCAAGATGATGACTTCTCTTTGGATAATATGTATCCAGTATATTTGTTTTCACAATATCTGTACTTTCTGTCTCTTTTTCAGCTAAATAGTTAATTTATTGTACAGATTGAAGTACTCTAGTTTGTGTTGCAGCAAGACCTAGACTCACCCAAATGATTCTTCTAGATTTGGAGTATAGACTTGCAGATGATAAGTGATCCGAACATTCGTACGCTCCAATTTCTTGATGAGATAACATCTTCAAACTGTAACTATATAACTTCTTACTTAGACTCTTCTCACGGGAAATCTCTTCCCACATTTCCTTCAATCCCGTCTTTTCTGATTTGGTTATGTAGGATGTTACATATCGAGCAACAGCAATGGAATTGTCCGCAACGTATTGAATATCCATGTTAGCATTCCACATGGACAAAATGACTGGTTTGTAGTCATTTATGTATTTTGACTCTTCATTTCTTCTTAAGTTGTAGGTATTTTTTGGAGACTTTCTTGTGATAGTATGTCGCAAAGATGACATAAAACTGTTCACTCTTCCTATCGATATTACAGGACGTGGAAATCCAAAACGACATTTGGTGTAGAATTTGTCCTTAGATTTGTACTTTCAACGTATTTCCCACAACAATGGCTTTGGAATCGTAAGACTTGTTATCTTAAGTCCTTATCTAGTGCACTTTTGGGTAATGTAATGTAATGTAATGTAATGTAATGTATAGGCATTTATATAGCGCACTACTTACCCGGAGGGTCCCAAGGCACTTCGACCGCTGCGAAACCCTTCCTGGCTTCCCTGAGAGATGGTCCCTTAATAGGTATCTCCAGGGTGAGACCAGGCATCCCCGGCGGTCTGGTGGGGCCGTTAGTGAAGATGAGGCAAGCTAATGCCCAGAGTTGCCGAGTGTGATCGCTGATCAGAGTGGGCACCGAGGCGAGAGAATTATCGAGTCCGCTGACCCTGGTCCAGAAACCTGCCGCGCCGGGAATCAGACCCTGGTCCCGGGCCGTCCTCTGCTCTCGGGTCTGCCGCCTCTAACCAGTGAGCCACACTACTATATCATCACATGTAGCATATTCTTCAATAAAAGACAACACAGTATCATCAGAGTCTGTTCCAAATTTGGGAGCATCTTTGATCCATTTTAGCATATGTATGTGAGGAACACCTCTTGCTTGATACTCCTTTCTCCAAAAGAAATCCAGAACCTCTCCAAGAGGAGGATTTTTTTATTGGTGATAAAAGACATCACAGCTTCAAATCTATGGTTGAAATACCTGCATACATTAACTGGATCCAAAGACCACAATTCTCCAGGTGTCTTGTATTCAATATTTAGTATATTTGGATTTGCCTCTCGATGAAATTGAAGTAAATCATCCCAAGCATATTCAGCACAGCTTAGAGTAAGGAACCTTGTAGGAGTTCCTAAGTTCCTTAGCATACATTTAAGGTCTCAATGACGACAGTACCAGTACTCATTAGTGCAACGCTGACATGCCATGAGATTAGTTAGCTGAGATTCCAAAACATTATCTTTCTGCAGTACTTTATCCATAAATTCCTTTGCCGAAGCAATTTACAGATGTACACCTGCTTTCAATAAATGGTTTACTGCATAAGAAAGTCCATACAAATCACTCTCAAACAAAAGATGAAACAAATACTGAATACATTGTCAAAATCTTTGATATTCTGCATACAATCTTGATGTCCGGTATTCAGATGCAGGAATCTGCACAGGTCGGTCATCATATTGTCCTCCTAATCCTGTGGGAAACAACTGAGGGAAACAACAAGCTTCCAAGCTTTTCTCCCATAGACTAATGGGACTTCCCTTTGCTTCTTTCATTTGGAATAACCGTATAGTATTCCCCATCACTTCTTTAGAATGAAGTGGATGAACACTGTAATGTTCGTATATTTCTTCAGTTCTGGACACATCCATTTTTTCAATTTGTCTAGATGGCGAGTCACTATCTTCTTCTACAGTTATTTCATCTTTTCTCACATACACATTTTTATAATATTGATTATTTTTTACCAGATACAACGTTGGCTTTTTCACTTACCTAACATCCACTAATTCTTGCCAGATTTTCTTACTCCTAGTAGGAACACCATTAACAAGAATAACTAAAGGTTCATCTTCTACATTTTCGACACCAATTGTTTCAATATTTTTCTTTAAATCTAGAGGCAAATGTACAACTCTTCCCTTTAATCCTCTCTGCAAATCTGAAGGTGGCAATTTTCCTGTCTTAGGCTCCATGCGAACAATAGCCTGAAATGAATGTACACATTGAATAATAATAGACTCATAAGTATTTAAATCCATCAGTTCAGAAGGAATATTTACCAACTCAAGATTATTATGCACAGCTCTAGCAGGCATTTTGTTCTCATCTATTTGTTATAACAATATTTACAAATACGCTGATCAGAACTCAAATCAAAACAATTCTTTACCAACAAATAAGTTGCAAATTCCATCCACTCTTTATTATTTTCCTTTTCACTTTTTAAATACAGATAAAAAGTCCTGGTCTCATTTTTATAATGAGTTTGTCGACAACAAATACAAGAATATTTTGGCCTTTCACCTGAAGTCACCTTAAACTTTGTAATTTCTTGCTCAAAATTTTCTGTACTACAATGTTGTACATTCTCTTCTACAGTTCCTTCTATTAATATATCAATTTCTGCACTGTCTTCCTCAGGACCAAAGTAACTAACCTGAATTTCATCACACACGTTCATTACATCTGATACAGATCCACGCAAAAGAGCACTGTTCAACTTTTTTAACATTAGTGCTGGACTTTTTGCATAATACAATGTTCTGACTAATTTCCTCATTTCAGCATGATGTACTGCTACCATCCTGAAATGGTAAAAAACACTTCAACATACTTTCTTAGAAAGATAAGCCTGAGAATAACCTTGCAAACCAGTATTTTCTCTCACTCTGCAAGGGTCTAGTCCTTGCAACATCTTAATCTTTTGTTTACCACTTTTTTTAGTATAGTTACATGAGAAATTGCGTAAAAATTCAATAGATTCCTGCCCTACATTACAAATACAACTGCAATTCCAAGTGTATTCTGGAGCTTTAGGACGTCTACCTACAATTTCATCAGCTAACACCTCTTCTGCATGTCTTGGAACAATTTTCTCTTTCTCAATAGGACAACCATTTGTAACCTCATAAGCACGACCACTGGTGTCAACTGCATGCAACAAACCATTACTCTGAAGATAACTCTCTTCATCAAAAAAAAAGCTCAGAACTTGAACTATGTTTCCATTCACACAAAAAAACATCAGAAGAATTACTTCTATTATTACTTTTCTCCACTTACTTTTGGTCTTCATTAAATAGATTGGCTTAACTAGTGATCAAATTCTATTGATTACTAAAACAAACATTTTAGTTTCAATTGCAAAGCTTTCTCAACTACATTTTCTATACGTTTCTTCCTATAAAATGAAGTTTTTTACATGTCTTCACTTCCTTAATCAAATTCGACAAAACTCTGTTATAAAACATTTTTTTTATAATTTCCTCAAATTGATTCTTCCTCCTTTTACTATACATTGTTTTTTACAAGATGAATTCCCATGGTTGTTCTCTTTTCTCTTGATTTTATTTTTAGTTGCAGATACACAATTTGTTTTTTTAACATTGTTTACACTTCTCCTTAAAATTTGATAAGTTCTTCAAAAATATCTTCGTTCTCTTGCCAGAACGTTTTTCCTTTTTTTCACACATTGTTGTTCAGGTAAATCTTGTGGATGACTTCTCTTTACATAATAACCTTTATTACGTTGTTTTTTCTTTTCACTTTTTGAAGGCATGATGAATTTCTTTTACTGTTGATAAATAGAATCTGTAATAAAATATATATGTAACATTATACAAAAAAATTAAGCAGCTCATCTGCTAAACCCTACTTCACTGCATCAATACTGATTGAACTTATAAGTGCTTCAGTGTATGAGTACACTTAAGCAGTATGAGGAAACAGGGAAGAATATGAAGAGAGAGGAGTGAGAATGAAGAAATAGAGAGGAGTATAAAAACACACAGATGTGTATAAGTAGACAGTGATGTGTATGAGGAAAGAGGGAGAAATATCAGAAAATAGGGGAGAGTATAATGAGAGGACGGAGTATGAGGAAAGGGGGCAAATAAAGAGAGAGGGTGGAGTAACAGGAAAAAAGGGGGGTATGAGGAGAGAAGAAAGAGTATGAGGAGAGAGAGAGGAAGTGTGAAGAGAGAGAGGCAAGAATATGGAAAAAGAGGCGAGTATGAGCACAGACAGGGGGACTATGAGGACAATGCGCAATATGAGTAGAAAGTGAGGAGTAACAAGACAGAAAGGGGAATATGAGGACAAGGGGGAGTATGAAGACAAGGAGCACTATGAGGAGAAAGAACTGAGAATAAGGAAAGAGGGGGAATATCGGAAGAGAGGGGACAGTATAAAGAGAGTGAGTAGAGAGGGGAGAAAATATGCAAAAAAACGCAAGAATAATTCCTTAATGTACGCAGACACTCAGTGTGATTCTAGACTAGAACTATTACACCATACATTTTACCAAAACACATTTACTACACTAAAACAGTTAAGTGACTGCACAAATTCCATGTATATACCTACTACATTTCAGTGGACAACACTGACTCGTTTTGCAAATACATATGCAATGTGCTGCATTATTTTTGCCAACATTATATCAAAAAATGTACACAATAGAACAACAAAGATGCGCAAAGGGCTTGTAAATCTGCCCAAGAGTGTATGCAGCAATATATGTAAACTGACTGCGGAATTGTTAACAGGGAGGTATGATGACAGAGGGAGGAGTAAGACGACAGAGAAGGGAGTATAAAAAGAAGGGAGAGTATTAGGAGACAGAGGAGACAATGAGAACAAAGGGGGAATATGAAGACAGGGGGGTCTATGAAGACAAGGAGCACTATGAGGAGAGAGAAGTGAGAATAAGGAAAATGGGGGAATATCAGAAGAGAGGAGACAGTACAAGCAGAGAGAGGTAGACTGTGAGGAGAGAGGGGGGAGATTATGGAAAAAGGGGCAAGTATATTTCCTTAATGTACACTGACACTCAGTGTGATTCTAGACAAAAAATATGAGACCATACATTTTACCAAAACACATTTACTACACTAAAACGGTTAAGTGACTGCACACATTCCATGTATATAACTACTACATTTCAGTGGACAACCCTGACTCATTTTGCAAATACATTTCCAATTTGCTACATTATTTTTGCCAACATTACATAAAAAATGTAACACAATAGAACAGCAAAGAGGCGCAAGGGGCTTGTAAATCTCCCAAGAGTTTATGCAGCAGTGTATGTATACTGACTGGGGAATTGTTAAGAGGGAGGTATGATGAGAGAGGGAGGAGTAAGAGGACAGAGTAGGGAGTATAAAAAGAAGGGAGAGTATTAGGAGACAGAGGAGACAAAGAGGACATAGGGGGAATATGAGGACAGGGGGGACTATGAGGACAAGGAGCACTATGAGGAGAGAGAAGTAAGAATAAGGAAAGAGGGAGAATATCAGAAGAGAGGAGACAGTATAAGCAGAGAGAGATAGACTGTGAGGAGAGAGGAGGGAGATTATGGAAAAAGGGGCAAGTATAAATCCTTAATGTACAGAGACGCTCAGTGTGATTCTAGACAAACAATATGACACCATACATTTTACCAAAACACATTTACTACGCTAAAACAGTTAAGTGACTGCACACAATCCATGTATATAACTACTACATTTCAGTGGACAACCCTGACTCATTTTGCAATTACATTTCCAATTTGCTGCATTATTTTTGCCAACATTACATCAAAAATGTAACACAATAGAACAACAAAGAGGTGCAAGGGTCTTGTAAATCTGCCCAAGAGTGTATGCAGCAGTGTATGTATACTGATTACACAATTGTAGATTTAGAACACAAGTCTAATTCTAGGCAAGCAACACTATTAACTACTCCACAATTAAAAAAGTGACTACACACATTCTACATTTTTTAGTACTGCACTTTTTTGCTCAAAAGTGACTCACTAAACATAATAACTTACCAAATGATTTTATCACAATAGTTATCCAAATGCAGACATACTCAAAATATGATTCTACAAACTCTAGAAGGATAAACACATTACTCTTACTAAAAATAAAATGCAACACATACATTACCTTACAAGTTATCAACTCACCTCTCAAACTGATTGGTAGATTAAGAAGTATGCCACTCACACAGCAGATATCTTATACAGAATCTCTCTACTTCAGCCTGGAGCAGAACCAAAGAATGGCAGATTTTCCCTCTCAATTTACACATATATACACTTTAATAACAAATCAAATTCCATCAAACAATAATTCAAAACCAAACACACATTTCTATTGGTTCAACACTTCAAACCTTTCCAACTGACATAACTTTCCACCCTACCCCCAACAGATCATGCAAAAGACAACCGTCAACAGAGGACTTTACATAGGTACATACTTATAAGTACCAATAAAGAGAAAAGGTCTCATTAGAACCAACCAACATATAAACACATAAACTTGATAGATATCAATAAAATATATTTTTTAATTAGTTTTTATTGCTTAGGTACGCTTACAGGACGACTTACAGACTTCACACCGTACGTCGCACGTACGTGCATGGTACGCATAGGTAAATCTACAGTAAAAAAAAATAGCCTCTATCACTAATTCTTTATAATCCCCTGGGACCCCATCCCCGGGGTTTCTTTTTTAGAAAAAAAATATATGTATAAAAACATCTGTGTGGGGGACTTAAGCCCCCCCACACATCCTGGGGAACACCACCAGCCCATGGTGTGTGGGGCTTGAGGCCCCCCACACAGGTTTTTTTAATAAAAAGAAGCCATGAGCCCACCGCATACATATAGTTAAAGCCCCGGGGGGTGGCGGTCCCCGGGGCTGGAGGGCCCCTCTGGGCCCCCATTATGGAAAAAAATTGCCCCCAGGGGCTAAGTAAGAATAAAGCGGACTTCAATTATGTATTTATTTTTTACGGCGTATGCGTATCATACACGTACCCCGCGATTTTTAAAAACCTACCCCTGTGCGTGTTTTTCACATTTCTTTTGCTGCTTTCTTGTGCCTCGGTTCTACCGAGGCACAAGATGGCTGCCATCACTTCCTGGTTTGGAGTGTTGACAGACAGTTAACAGCCAATGAGCATGCAGCTCGTGCTCGTAATGGTACGCTTGACAGTACGCTTACCATACGCGTACTGTACTTCATCTATTTTCTATTTTTCTATTTCTGGATTTGGTGAAGCGCAGCAGCTACCCCGGCAAAGGGGTGTCCCGGCGCTAAGAACAGGCACGCAAACTGAGGGTAGAGGGGGTGGGGGGAGAGGGGGAAACTAGGGAGCGGGGAAGAGGTGAGTCTTAATTGCTTTGCGGAAGGCAGGGAGGGAGTCAATGGAGCGAATGCTGAGGGGGAGATCGTTCCACAGTTTGGGGCCAAGGACGCTAAAGGAGCGGCCTCCAGTTCGGCAGAGTCGAATCCTAGGGATTGACAGGAGGAGTTGGTTGGCAGAGCGCAGAGCACGGCCAGGAACGTACGGTTGGACAAGGCTACGAAGCAGGGGGGGATTTCCTTGTTTCACGATCTTAAAGATCATGACTAAGGCCTTGAATTTGATTCGGTGATCCACGGGCAGCCAGTGTAGCTTACGGATGGTGGCTCTGGCTGAACATCTGCGTGGGAGGCCAACCAGCGTTCTGGCTGCCGCATTTTGTATGCGTTGGAACCTAGCTGTTTCCGCTTTATTTGCTCCCAAAAGGAGGACGTTAGCGTAGTCCAGGCGCGATAGAATGGTGGCCTGGATGATAAGCTGGCGGGCCTTAGAATCGAAAAGCCCAAGTATGGGCCTGAGGTTCCTTAAAAGGCCTATGCAGGTGGCTGCCACCTTTTTTGTGTGGGACTGGAAGCTAAGGTTGGCATCAACCCAGACTCCCAGATTTTTGACACAATTTTTGGGGAGTGGAGTGGCGCCTAGGGATGACGGCCACCAGTGCTCGTTCCAGAGGCTGGTGTTACGGCCTAGGAGGAGCACCTCGGTTTTTCCGGCGTTGAGTTGGAGGTAGTTGTCCGTCATCCAACGGGCCACAGCAGTCATACCCTCTTTAAAGTTGGATGCCACGAGGGACGGGCTTTCCGAGAGGGTGACAACCAGTTGGGTGTCGTCCGCATACGAGACAAGCGTGAGCCCCCACTCTCTGGCCACGTCCGTGAGTGGCTGGACGTACAGATTAAAGAGGGAGGGGCTCAGCGCTGAACCCTGGGGGACCCCTTGGGCGATGGGGTGAGGTTTAGACAGATAAGGGGGAGCCGACACCTTGAAGGATCTATCCTTAAGAAAGGATCGGAACCATGCAAGTGCGAGGCCAGTCACACCGGTCATCTCCAGACGTTTCAGAAGGATGTCATGGGATACCGTGTCAAAGGCTGCGCTGAGATCAAGGAGAATCAGCGCAGCACTATGACCGGAATCTAAAATCATCCGGAGATGCTCCGTAGTGGCCAATAGGGCAGACTCCGTACTATGGCCTGCACGGAAGCCATTTTGAGAGGGGTCCAGGATTCCATGACTATCCACATGTTTCGAAAGAATGTCATTAACATGGGTTTCGGCTATTTTGGACATCCAGGGGAGAAGGGATATAGGCCGAAAATTTTCTGGCTTGGTGGGGTCGAGGGTAGGTTTTTTAATTATCGGTGATACCCATGCTTGTTTCCAAGCTATGGGTACGGATCCTGTAGAAAAGGAAAGGTTGAGGATGTTCAGCATGGAGGATAGGAAAAAATCCATCGAGGCCAGGAAATGAGAAGGACTCATGGGGTCGGCTGGGGAACCAGACTTCACTTTCTTGCCTAGTCTGGTCAGGTCTGCAGCGGTGATGGCAGAAATTTGGGACAGAGGTAAGATGTTAGGGACTGTGGTCATGGAAACTCCATTAAAAGGAGCGATCTGTGGAAAGGTTGCATACATTTTCTGGACTTTTTCAATGAAATATGTTGCGAGCTGCTCACATTGCTCGTGGGAGGAGATTTTTGGAGGGGGCGCCCTAGGGTTTTGGAGCTCTTTCACTAGTTTGAAGATGATTTTAGATGGGTTCGCATTGGAGTTAATTTTGTTGGAATAAAAAGAAGCACGGGAAGATCTAATAGCTTTATGGTAGGTCTTAAGCCTAGATAGATATTCAGCCTTGTCCTGGTTATCATATTGTTTCCTCCAAAGGCGCTCAGCCTTTTTACACTCCTTGCGCATTGCCCTAAGGGTGTCGTTGAACCACGGGTTAGAGGGTGTATTTCGGCCTTTAGTCAGTTTCGCCGGAATAAGAGTGTCGAGGCCGTTACTGATCCAGTTGGTGAACGAGGTATAGGTCGCGTCTATATCCTGGTTAGCTTCGTGTTGGAACTCTCCAAGGGTTTCATGTAAGGCAAGTGAGGAGAGTTTGTGCCAGGGTCTTTTTAGACGCTGAACGGATTCAGTTTTGATTTGACGTTGAGGTGACGGGACACTCAGTTTAACTAGATGGTGATCCGTCCATCCCATAGGGGTGGGGGTTTCTGCAGCTGCCTCTTGTATGTTAGAAAAGATCGGATCTAGGGTATGTCCAGCTATGTGGGTAGAGGTGTGGACTAGGGAGTTAAGTTGCAGTGCCGAGAGGTCTGCAAGAAGATTAGTGATGGTATTATCGCCAGTCGCATCGAAGTGCAAGTTTAGGTCGCCTAGGATGGTGAAGTTGGCGAATTTAGTGGTGAGCACTGTGGCCGTTTCGAGGAGGGCATTAATAAATCTAGTGGCCTGGCCTGGTGGGCGATAAATGTATAGGCCTGATAGCATGAATTGGGGGGTCACACTAATTTTAAATTGGGCGCATTCACAATCTAGGAGAGGTTCCTTGATAAAAGAACAAGTCAGCTGTTTTTTATAAATAATTGCGATGTCGCCACCGCGAGATTCACGGTTAATGGTGACCAGGTTGAACTCCTCTGGGAGCGTTAGGTTGGGGATGGTGGTCAAGCTATCTTGGAGCCATGTTTCGCATAGAAACAGTACGTCAGGGTTTTCCTCCTGAAGAAGCGTGTTCACCTCAAGGTGGTGTTTAACGAGGGATCTGCAGTTGAGTTGGAGTATCCTCAGTGGCGGAATTATTGTATTTGGGAGGTCGCACCGTACCCTAGTGGGTGCGTTGGTGGAGAAGTGGCAGTGGTTGCAGTGGAGATGTGTAAGACCTAGAATGCCAGTGGTGTTAGAGCATTTTTGGTGAAGGTTCAGATGTAAGAGTTCCTTACCGTCGTAACGTATGCGTTGACAGGGCCTGGACGGGCCAGGGGGGGTGGCGAGAGGCGATGGTCTGGCGATGACGGGCGAAGACGGGCTTGCCTTAGGCGCGCCTTCGGCGCGCAAACGGCGCGCCCGCTGCGCCCGTCCGCTGCGCGTCCGGTAAATGCACATCCTTAAGAAAGAGGGAGGAGGTGAGTGGGCGTGGCCTGCAAGTGGGCGTGGCCTCTGTTCCTCGCCAGTAATGGCGGCAGAACTGGCTTTTCTGACGGACTCGTTGCAGCGAAAGGTTCGCTGTTTTTAGGCGTACTTCTAGCCCAGGAGGAGGTGCCTGAAGGGTGAGTGCGCAGATAAAATACAATGTTATAATTCAGTGACACAGAGAATAAGTTTTAAAAAAGTGGTTTGTTTTCTCCCGGCTTCCGCCTCAGGAGTTAGCGTAGTTCTAACAGTGTCGCGCTGACGGCAGCGTTTAAGTACCAGGGCGAGTGGGCGTGGCCTGCAAGTGGGCGTGGCCTCTGTTCCTCGCCAGTAATGGCGGCAGAACTGGCTTTTCTGACGGACTCGTTGCAGCGAAAGGTTCGCTGTTTTTTAGGCGTACTTCTAGCCCAGGAGGAGGTGCCTGAAGGGTGAGTGCGCAGATAAAATACAATGTTATAATTCAGTGACACAGAGAATAAGTTTTAAAAAAGTGGTTTGTTTTCTCCCGGCTTCCGCCTCAGGAGTTAGCGTAGTTCTGACAGTGTCGCGCTGACGGCAGCGTTTAAGTACCAGGGCGAGTGGGCGTGGCCTGCAAGTGGGCGTGGCCTCTGTTCCTCGCCAGTAATGGCGGCAGAACTGGCTTTTCTGACGGACTCGTTGCAGCGAAAGGTTCGCTGTTTTTTAGGCGTACTTCTAGCCCAGGAGGAGGTGCCTGAAGGGTGAGTGCGCAGATAAAATACAATGTTATAATTCAGTGACACAGAGAATAAGTTTTAAAAAAGTGGTTTGTTTTCTCCCGGCTTCCGCCTCAGGAGTTAGCGTAGTTCTGACAGTGTCGCGCTGACGGCAGCGTTTAAGTACCAGGGCGAGTGGGCGTGGCCTGCAAGTGGGCGTGGCCTCTGTTCCTCGCCAGTAATGGCGGCAGAACTGGCTTTTCTGACGGACTCGTTGCAGCGAAAGGTTCGCTGTTTTTAGGCGTACTTCTAGCCCAGGAGGAGGTGCCTGAAGGGTGAGTGCGCAGATAAAATACAATGTTATAATTCAGTGACACAGAGAATAAGTTTTAAAAAAGTGGTTTGTTTTCTCCCGGCTTCCGCCTCAGGAGTTAGCGTAGTTCTGACAGTGTCGCGCTGACGGCAGCGTTTAAGTACCAGGGCGAGTGGGCGTGGCCTGCAAGTGGGCGTGGCCTCTGTTCCTCGCCAGTAATGGCGGCAGAACTGGCTTTTCTGACGGACTCGTTGCAGCGAAAGGTTCGCTGTTTTTTAGGCGTACTTCTAGCCCAGGAGGAGGTGCCTGAAGGGTGAGTGCGCAGATAAAATACAATGTTATAATTCAGTGACACAGAGAATAAGTTTTAAAAAAGTGGTTTGTTTTCTCCCGGCTTCCGCCTCAGGAGTTAGCGTAGTTCTGACAGTGTCGCGCTGACGGCAGCGTTTAAGTACCAGGGCGAGTGGGCGTGGCCTGCAAGTGGGCGTGGCCTCTGTTCCTCGCCAGTAATGGCGGCAGAACTGGCTTTTCTGACGGACTCGTTGCAGCGAAAGGTTCGCTGTTTTTAGGCGTACTTCTAGCCCAGGAGGAGGTGCCTGAAGGGTGAGTGCGCAGATAAAATACAATGTTATAATTCAGTGACACAGAGAATAAGTTTTAAAAAAGTGGTTTGTTTTCTCCCGGCTTCCGCCTCAGGAGTTAGCGTAGTTCTGACAGTGTCGCGCTGACGGCAGCGTTTAAGTACCAGGGCGAGTGGGCGTGGCCTGCAAGTGGGCGTGGCCTCTGTTCCTCGCCAGTAATGGCGGCAGAACTGGCTTTTCTGACGGACTCGTTGCAGCGAAAGGTTCGCTGTTTTTTAGGCGTACTTCTAGCCCAGGAGGAGGTGCCTGAAGGGTGAGTGCGCAGATAAAATACAATGTTATAATTCAGTGACACAGAGAATAAGTTTTAAAAAAGTGGTTTGTTTTCTCCCGGCTTCCGCCTCAGGAGTTAGCGTAGTTCTATAGACATATCTATGATTTTACTTTTGATTTTCTCAGGAACTACTGAACGTATTTACACCAATTAACAAAAAGAAAAATCTGCGAACCAAACGCTTTCTTTTTCCAAATTTGGTGTAACTCCATTCAGCAGTTCGGGCTGTAGCCCATCTTAAAGGTCCTATGGAAAATTGCATGGGGAAAACACATTTTGGGACCCCCTTTTTTCTCGGCCCCCATCTTGGTGAATCACCCCCAAGCTTTCAGGGAAGGAGCAGAGCAGAGGGGGCCATTTTCCTAGAGAATTTCGCAAAGATTCGTCCACCGGCGCCAAAGTTATTCCAAATAGAATGTTGTGGATTTCCTATGGAAACTAGGTCCTAACTATAACTACCTACTGGCGACCGCCAGTAGGTAATACAACCACACAAATATATGAAAAGCATTATGTTTATAAACATGAATCATACAAAATATTTTCAATTCAATTCCAAAACATTAAATAAATTACCAAACAAAAATAATCTAAAAAATGTAAAAAATGTAAAAGACAAAAAGACATTTACAAGAAAAATTATAAAAAAACAAAAAAATATAAACAAACAATAAAAAAATGAAATTAGAACCCCGATTGTTGTCACCAACGAGTGAAGAAAACAAAGACTCCCTAATTAATACATTCCCACACTGGATACATCATGTGAGGGGTGTCGTTCAGTAATTAGAGAGGATATTTATGGGGCAAAAAGGATAAATGGAGTAAATTCCCAGACAGATTACTTAGAGCTGCTCTTTGGCGATGCAAACCTGGCCCACAACTTAATTGCACTGTAAGCTAGGCCCAATCCTTCAACCTATCCTGGGGTACAGATAAAATATTGCCCACTAAATCACCCCCTGTGCCAACTGATAGAGTGCGGGCTCACCTGTTTAGGATTTTACAATACTCACCTGGGCCCATAAAAACATACACACTTTCAACAGGTAAACTCACGCTTAATCAGCAATTTAATTTAACCATTTTAGGACCTATACATTTGACTTACCAATCCTTGTCACCGGTACCTAGAGGCCTAAGGTATCAAGGGAGTTAGCAAGAAAATAGGTAGTAAATAAACATTTGCAATCATAAAATACCCATAGACTTGGGTAAGATTTTAACACTTTATCAATGTAAATTCTTAAATGTCCGAATCCATACCAATTCAGTCAAAGCTTGATCAATTAGAAAGAATATAATCAAAGCAAGATGATGCAAAATTAATATGAGACTTTCTTTAAGCATTGAGACATAGGAAGGGTAAGAAAAGGGAAACAGTACAATGATATTCCCACATGAATTATATATTTCCCTAGAATGTTGTGAAGACCAACCTTGGCCACGGGCTGGGATAAAAGACAGGACTTCTTGTAGTTCAGATGCCAGTAAGACCAAATTAAGATGGATTCAGGTTGGAACTAGGTACCCTCAGCTAAGTGCAACGCCGGGGTTACACCCGTCACTGCGGCTAATGGTTGGACCCCGATTGGGTTAGCAAATCTTCTCCCTCAGGAACCCTGATTGGGTTATCAAACTCCTTCCCAGTACCCCGATTGGGTTACCAAATCTTCTGAGAGAGTGCTCCGCCGGCAACTCTGTTCTCGATCGCCTATTGAGTGCGTTGGGTCAGTGACAGGTCAGCTATTCGGACAAGTCGGACAACCTAACTAGCTAAGCCTACCTTAGTTATACCATTTTCCAGGGCAGTGTACCACCCCCCAATGTTGCAATTGTGAGTATTACCTCAATTTAATTGGTCAAAAGACAAGGAGAGGTCATCACACCATGCCAGTTATTAGGTCACTTGATTCATATATTCAAATTAATGTTCCCTCCCATAGTTTTATTTTCCCATGCACTTTTATTCCTCCCTGCAATGGACGTTTCAATAACAAATACAATCTATATGAAGATTGGTTAGTTGTCTTCCTTCCGTGGGTCAATAGTTCATTTTCCCAGGCGCATCGCAGGCAAGAGTGTCATTGGCATGGATTCAATGCCATGGCTTGTGGACTCTTGAGAGCGCAGCACATGCGCAGTCGCGGGACACAAGATGGAGCAACATTGTACTTGATTGGTCCAAACACAAGCTAATAGCAAAGTCAAAGAAAAACTGATTTAGAACAAAGAATAAATGAATGCACTGTATGCCATTTATCTCTACTCTATTCCAATTAATATATTTTAACTACAGATTTAGGAATTTAGGCAGAACGAACAATTTAATAAAATCAGCAATACAAGCGTTAGCACATGAAAACATAGAGCAACCATCTTTAGTTCTAGTGCGCAGAAAAAGTTTTCCCACCAAAGCAGAAAGTATGTCATGTCACGAGAGTGTGACAGACGCATGCACAGAAAAGTTCCAGCGTTGCAGCGGCCATATTAGGACACTCGAGTTACAGTTAGTAAAAAAGCACATAGGAAAGCTTCACCTGAATACTAGAAAGGTTGTGTGGTGCAATATTAGTAATATGAAACATGTTATCAGTGCATTATGGTTTATTTTGAGAGGGCTGAGTACAAGCAAGTTTCTTTACGTGCGATACCTTGCTCCGTCAATCCCCTCTTTGATGATATTTTATATCATCACATATTACAGAAACAGATGGAAACTTTTCAACATTTACTCATTTCTATTTCTTCAAACACACTTTTAGGTTTTTCACCATTATTGATGTTGAAGTTTTTCATCTTTTTATACAGATCCCCATTTATTTCTTCAAGCTCAATTTCACTGAAGTTTCCTTTCTTCCCCTTTTTATCTACTGCATATCTCTTTTTATGCTTGCGACATTTGCAACAAATTATTATCCCGAAAATCAGTAGTGCTACTCCCACCATTGGCATCAGTATTTTACCTACAAAACTCTTTCCTATGTTAGTGAACCAATTACATATTGAAGAGAGACCACTAATTAGTCTCTTCCATGCACTGTCAACCTCCAGTGGTTTTAATTTTTCTCTCAAATGGGTAATATTTTTCGCGTACTTCTTAATTTCTACGCTTTTCTCTGGAATGTAAGTGCAACAATGTTGCGTCTTCAACATTCTACAGACTCTGCCTTCTTTTGCCAATAATATATCAAGAGCAAATCTATTTTGTAAAACCATTGATCTTACCGCAAATAGATCATTAGAAATCCACTAGCAGTGTCAGTCGATAAGCGATCTACCACTGTTGACAATTTGCAAATTCTTTGAGTGTTCAGAACTACTCCCACTGAAGGTATTATTGCACTAAATATGTCACCTACAATTTCAGCAAATTATGCTCTTTTACTACGAGTTAATCCAATAGTTTCTTCATTGCTTCCAGTGATTTTCTCCACATGGTACACCTTTGGGAAAACTATTCCAAAATAGCAACTCCCATACCAATGGTCAGGCAATTTAAAATAGGCCTTATTCCCACAAATGTAATACATTCCAGGATACACTGGTTCAGTTCCATCTTTGAAACTCCAAACCCCAATAACTTTGAAATTATGTTAACATTCACTGGAACCAATGAATATATTGTTATAATAATCTGTTTTCTCTCTATGGAGACAGAGGGGCATATTACCAAGCAATAGCGATAATTATCGCTATTGCTTGGTTAGAGACAAACATTTACCGCTGAGCTGCGGCGATTTTTATCGCAGATAAACCTTGGTATTACCAAGGTTTATCGCAAACGGGATAAAAATCGTCCGCAATGCATGAATATCGCTGAAAAGTCAGCGATATTCATGCATTACCGAGCTAATGCTCTTAGCCATGTTATCCACCTCCCATTGGATAACATGGCTAAGAACTGCTCAGGGCAGGTGTTAGCTTTGGAGATATTCACGCTTAGCGCGAATATCTCCATAAGTTGGTAATAGGAGATAGCGATGTTAGCGACTGTTTCCAGTCGCTAACATCTTGGCACGCCCACTTTGCATGTCATTAGTGATAAATATCACTGACATGCAAAGTGGGGCCCAAGATGGTCGTTATCTCCTACTAGCTGTCGCTAACTGGTGTTAGCGACAGCTAGGTAATAGGGAGATAATTTTATCTCCGCTTTCTTGGCTTTTAAAGCCAAGAAAGCGGAGATAAACCCCCTTGATAATATGCCCCACAGTTTCCCTTTCTTTTTGAAACCCAGCAGCATAGCAGCTTGAGTCTTGCCATTAGATGTAAACTCTTTATTTTCAGTCCATTTAGGAATCTTTCGTTTATGATCAGATGCTTTCTTATGGAAATCCTGTCTCCTTTTCTCCACTAAATCTAAAAACATATTTTCTTTCTCTTGTAATATGCATTTTAGATTATCTTTGTGAGCCTTAGCTATATCTTTTGATCCTACTGTTAGAAAATAATCACCCATGAAGTGTGTAGAATCTCTAATACTAGAAATCCAATTTACATGAGGAACTTCAGAAAAGATTACATCAAAATTGGAATAGTAATACTGTAACTTTGCAGTTCTATAAAATAAACAAGCTAAAATGCTACATGAAATACCATAGGTCAGAGATAAGTGATGGTAAGTGACCCCTTCAGCTACTGATGTGGGCAACTTCATGCACACGTAGCAATTGCTGATTTCCATAGGTTCTACATAATGTACCAACAAATTAGCAAATTCATTTAAATGAGTTCTGTTTCTAGCTCTTGTATAATGTAAATCTCCCTCATATGGTGCTTCTAAACCTACTCCATGTTGCTTAAGACTAACTGATTTTTCAGGTGTATATGTATCTACTTTCCTAGGTGAATTTACTTGCTCAGGTATGTTAGTGTTATTCTGCATTTCTTTGCTCATTAAGTAAGGTATAGCTAATGTCAACCCAAACCATACTATAACTACTATTAATATACTGCATGTGCATATTCTACAACATGTCTTCAGACAATTTCTTTTCGGTCTTCCGTTAGCAATATAATCAGCCGTTTCTGACTCAGGAGATTGTATCCCCTCTTTGTAACTTTTCCACAGACTTTAACCTGTGATTCTTTTCTCAAGTTGGTCTCACTTCTTCGTCAGTCTGATCATCAATCAGTTCGTCATCACTCAGTTCTAGATTTTCGAAATCTTCAAGTATGACGCAGGTCCACTCAGGTACTTTGAACTTGTTTTTCAGTCTTTGCAGACGCAGACTTCTTCTTCTTGGTTGCGCTGTGGATGGTCCAGCTTCACTTGATATTTCATTTACTTGCACTGGTGCTTCATTTATTGTTTTAAGGTGACATTTCAATCTTTTAACAAAACCCGGCCACTTATCTCCTTTAAGGAGTCTTTTAGCTGGCACTATGCTTTGACTTTCTTCAGAAGCTCTTTTATTTTCGTTCAGTTGTGGCACTATTGTTCTTCATCAACTTCTGAATTCCTCTCTTTCTGTCTTGGTCCAGGGCTTAATTTTATTTCTTTTGCCTGGATACTAATCTGGCCTTGTTCAGGATTTTGCTGAATTTGACTTTGATTTTGACTTTGACTTTGTTCGCCTTCTTCTTCCTGGACACACTTTTCTACACCTATCTGGTCCTGCTCAGATCTTGGGATTTGTGGATGGTCTTATGCCTGATCTTTTGCCCTAATACCTATCTTCCCATGAGTATTTCATGGGGACTAAAGCCTGTATTTCTGTCTGGAATGCTTCTGAGTCCCATCAGAACAAGAGGTAAAGCATCAGGCCACTCCAGTTGGGTAGATTCATACATCTTTCCCAATCATGACTTGATTGTGCCATTTAGTTGTTCTAACACTCCAGAAGCCTCTGGGTGGTATGCACAGTGCATCTTTTGTTCAATTTCATTATTAAAATAAGACCCTTGTTCTGACTCAATCGTTCCTGGAAAACAGAAACATGGTATGTGTTCCCTCAGTAGTAGTTTAGCAACAGTGATGCTATCATTCCTGCGGGTAGGGTAGGTTTCCACCCATTTTGAAAAGAGGCAAACAATGACAAGGACGTACTTCAGTCCTCGGCATGGGGGTAACTGGATGAAATCAATCTAGAGTCGTATGAAGGGACCTTTAGCCTTTCCAATCTTTCCTGGCAATACTACAGTTCTCTTTCCAGGATTCATTTGTTGGCATGTTATACACCTCTGGCAAAGACTCTCTGCTACGTTCCTGAATCTCGCATTGAACCAACTCTGTCTAAACTGCTTAATCATTGCGTCCCTACCTATGTATGAACTTCCATGATACATCCTAGCCATTGGAGCAAGCATACAATCTGATAACACAGGTCTCCCATCAAGGTAGACAATAACCATCCTCAACCCTTCTTCGACATCCTATTTTCTCCCACTCTACCTTTTCCTTCATTTCTGCCTCATTTTGCAAATCTCTCCTTGTTCTCATGTTTTCACTCTTTCAAGCAACATCAGTTGGCCGCTGTTTCCATGTGCATCAATTTTGTTAGCACAATGCTGGTCTAGTTGGTCAGCATATCTGTTACCAGCTGTCACTCTGTTGTCATTTCCAGATTGGTGAGCAGCACACTTGACCACAGCCACTTCTTTTGGTAATTGAATTGAATTGATTCAGCAAGTTTTACATAATGTCCATGCTTAATAGGAGTACCTGAAGAAGTCAGAAACTCCCTTTGTATCCATAGTTGGCAAAGTCATGCATAACCCCGTAACCATACTGACTGTCAGTGTATATGGTTACTTTAAATTTTTCCCAAATTTGCAGGCTCTTGTCAATGCAAAAATAATTTGGCTACTTGTGCAGACTTGGCTCCAGGCAAATAGGATGCTTCCTCTGGAACCCACAAAGTACACACAGCATAAGCAGCGCCTAATCCTCCTTCCTCATGTCTCATGCATTTGCCCTCCACAAACAGCTCATATTCAAATATCAACAATGGCTCTTCTTTTATGTCTGGTCGTTGCTTTGTACTGTATTCTGTAAGGTCGATGCAATCATGCTCGACTTCCCCTTTCACTGCTGCGAAGTGTGAATCAGGTAACAGTGTCGCTGGATTTAAGACAGTGCATCTAGCAATGGTCACATTCCCTGCACCTAGAAGAATTCGCTCATACTTAGTCAGCCGACTAGGAGTCAAATACTGAGTACATGTTCTGGTTAACAGAATCACCACTGAGTGTGGGACATACACAGTTACAGGGTGTCCCATAATGATGGATTCACTTTGCTCAAGACTCATGTAGGGTGCACCTACTGATTTCAGACATCCTGGCAATGCAGATGCCACTGGATCCAGTGTGGATGAAAAATATCCCACAGGACGTCTCATTAAACCATGAGTTTGGGTCAGAACAGATAATGCACAATTGTTGCGTGCATCACAGAACAATGCAACTTCCTTTGAATAATCAGGCATCGCTAAGGCTGGAGCTGAGCAGAGGCAGTCTCGCAGCCTCAAAAAGGCTGTCATGCTTTCGTCATTCCACTCTACTACGTCTTTTGCTCTTTTTGTTGTCATTTGTATCAGAGGTTTAGCTAGGACTGCGAATCCCACAATCCACTGTCTGCAGTAACCTACAACTCCAAGAATCATTCTGATTTCTTTCTGCGTTTGAGGTAGATTCATGTTTCTGATTATTTTAATTCTTTCAGAGGTAACTCGTCTAACACCTCTCTCTATCTGGTGCCCCAGTTATTTTACCAATGTGGTGCAGAATTGCAACTTCTCAGGTGACACTTTATGCCCTCCTTCTGCCAAATGATTCAGCAATGCAATGGTATCAACAACACAGTCATTTCGAGTTTTAGACGCCACCAACAGGTGGTCTATGTACTGCACCAGGACAGACTGTCAGGGCAAGACCAGAGATTCAAGGCACTTTTTCAAAATCGATGGACTTTCTGTGTACCCCTGAGGGACACTATTCCAAATGTAAACATGGTCATCAAATTTGAATGAGAAAATATATTTGCTATCTAGATGTAATAGCATGTAGAAAAATGCATGACACAAATGTATTACCATGAACCATCCAGCACCCCACGGTATCTGGTACAGAATCACTGCAGGATTTGGCACAACTGGACAACATGGGACGACAATTTTAGTAACTTTGTGGAGGTCTTGTAGGACCCTATATTTCCTGATCGGTTTCTTATGCCAATTATAGGTGAATTACATGGACTGCTCATAATTTCTTGTAAAATGCCTTGCTCAACCAGGCGCTTTATTTCTGCTGCAACACCTGCTTTTATTTCTGGGCTCATTTTGTATTGTCGCATATTTGGGTAAACTGCACCTTCTTTTACTGTCACTTTTACTTGGTCAACATTTGCCATTAATCCTACATCTTTTCCAGTGAAATCCCACTTTGCTGCAATTCTTTTAGGAGGTCTTCCACTCGCATCTTTTTATTTTCATTTTCTTATTTGACTAACATTAATTTATAAACTCCATCTTCATTTGGTGTTTGAATTTCAACACCAATCGGGGTACAAAAGATTGTGCAATTCATTTTGCACAGTAAGTCCCTACCTAATAGGTTTACTGGACTGGAATCGCACACTACAAATTTGTGCATTTCTTTAAAATTACCTATTCTGATTTCCATAGGCTCTGTAACAGGGGTATCCATTTGTTTATTAGAAACGCCCACTACTTGGATCACTTCTCCCGAGAGGGGTAAGTTTGGAATGTCTATCAATCAATCAATCATGACATTTGCATAGCGCGCTACTCACCCGGAAGGGTCTCAAGGCGCTGGGGGGAGAGGGGTCCGTTACTGCTCGAAAAGCCAGGTCTTGAAAGCTTCCTGAAGGAGAGATGGTCCTGGGATCACCGGAGGTGGATGGGGAGGGAGCTCCATGTCTTGGCTGCCAGGTAGGAGAAGGATCTACCACCGGCGGTGGTTCTGCGGATGCGTGGAAGGGCGGTGAGGGCGAGGCTGGTCGACGGTAGCTGGCGGGTGGGCGTGTAGAATGTCAGGCGGTTGTTGAGGTACTTGGGGCCCAGGTCGTGGAGAGCCTTGTGTGCATGGGTGAGGAGTCTGAACGTGAACCTCTTGCTGACGGGGAGCCAGTGCAGGTCTCTCAGGTGACCGGAGATGTGGCTGTGTCGGGGGATGTCCAGGATGAGTCATGCGGAGGCGTTCTGGATGCGCTGGAGTCTTTTCTGTAGTTTGGCTGTGGTTCCGGCGTAGAGGGTGTTTCCGTAGTCCAGTCGGCTGGTGATGAGTGCCTGGGTGACTGTCTTCCTGTTTCGGTGGGGATCCATCAGAAGATCTTTCGGAGCATGCGCAGGGTGTTGAAGCACGATGATGAGACGGCGTTGACTTGTCTGGTCATCGAGAGGGAGGAGTCCAGGACGAAGCCCAGGTTACGTGCGTGGTCCGTTGGCTTGGGAGTGGTGCCCAGTGCAGGGGGCCACCAGAAGTCATCCCAGGCGGAGGGAGATGATCCCAGGATGAGGACTTCCATCTTGTCTGAGTTCAGTTTCAGACGGCTGTTCTACATCCACTCGGCGACGTCTTTCATCCCTTCGAGTAGGCTGGTTCTGGCGGTGACTGGGTCGTTGGTGAGGGAGAGGATCAGCTGGGTGTCATCGGCGTAGGAGATGATGTTGAGCGTGCGATGGCTGCGAGGGGGCTCATGTAGACATTGAAGATGGTGGGGCTGAGCGATGATCCCTGTGGTACGCCGCAGATGACTTCGGTGGCCTCGATCTGAACGGGGAAGGCGGACTCTCTGGGTTCTTCGGGCGAGGAACGAGATGATTCACTCCAGTGCCTTCTCTTGGATTCCCATGTTGCTGAGGCGCTGAACTAGGGTGCGGTGGCAGACAGTGTTGAACGCTGCGGAGAGGTCCAGGAGGATGAGGGCCGCTGTTTCCCCGTTTTCGAGCAGGGATCTGATGTCGTCAGTGGCTGCGATGAGGGTGGTTTCGGTGCTGTGGTTGGCTCGGAAGCCGGACTGCGAGTGGTCGAGGGATCATTTCGTCTTGAGGAAGGCGGCAAGCTGTCTGTTCCTTGCTGTTGTGGGCGTTGTTGTCCAGTCGTTCTTTGAATGCTGTCTTCTTGGTGGTGTGGATCAGCTGGTGGTGGTTGAGGGTGGCGTGCTTGAGGGCAGTCATATTGTCTGTGGTCTGGTCGTTGCACCAGGCTTTCTCGAGGGTGCGGCAGTTCTTCTTGGAGTTCTTAAGTTCATCGGTGAACCAAGTGGCTTTCTTGCTGCTGTGTCTGCTGGGGGGGGTCTTCAGTGGTGCGAGGTCATATGCACAGCTGGTGATCCACTGTGTGAGGTTGCTGGCTGCTGCGTTGGGGTCCGTTGTGCTGGCGGGAGGGCTCTGGCTGAGGCAGGTGGTGAGTTGGTCGGCGAGGAACCTGTTGCGGGTGGTGGTGTGTCGTGGTTCTTCTGAAGCTGAAGTGGACGCAGCTGTGATCAGTCCAATGAAGTCCAGTGGAGTGGCTGAAGGAGATGTACTTGCTGGAGGAGAAGACTGGGTCTAGCGTGTGGCCGGCGTAGTGGGTGGGGGTGTTCACCAGTTGCTTGAGACCGAGGCTTGGCGAGGTTGTCCAGCAGGGTGGTGGTGTTGCTGTCCTTGTTGTTCTCCAGGTGGAAGTTGAGGTCCCCTAGGAGGATGTAGTCAGCGGAGGGGAGGGCGTGCGGGCTGATGAAGTCTTTGATGTCTTCGCTGAATTGGGTGCATGGTCCCGGGGGTCTGTAGATGAGGGTGCCTCTGAGTGTGGTCTTGGGGTCGGTGTGTATCTGGAAGTGGAGGTGTTCGGCGGCGGTGAAGGTGTCATCGGAGCTGGTCGTGATGTGGATGGTGTTCTTGTGTATGATGGCGATGCCTCCTCCAGTCTGGTTGACACGGTCCCTCCGGGTGATCTTGTATCCGTCCGGGATGGTGATGGTGATGTCGGGCTCAGAGGAGGCGTTCATACAGGTTTCCGTGAGGAAGGCGACATCTGGTGAGGTTGGGTTGAGCAGGTTCCAGGGTTCAATGGCGTGTCTGTGGACGGAGCGGGTGTTGAGCAGGATGCACCTGAGGTGGTTGCTGCTGGTGCTCGGCTTGGCGGGTGCGGTGCAATCAATCAATCAATCAAAGCATTTGTATAGCGCGCTACTCACCCGTAGGGTCTCAAGGCGCTGGGGGAAGGGGGTCCGCTACCGCTCGAACAGCCAGCTCTTGAGTTGCTTCCTGAAGGAGAGGTGGTCTTGGGTCAGGCGGAGGTGGATGGGGAGGGAGATCCACGTCTTGGCAGCCAGGTAGGAGAAGGATCTTCCTCCAGTTGTGACTGTGTAGAAGGTCAGGCAGTCGTTGAGGTATCTTGGTCCTTGGTTGTGGAGAGCTTTGTGTGCATGGGTGAGGAGTCGGAACGCATGGGCGAATTTTGCGAAATCGCGATCCGCGAATTTGCGGATTTGCGAATTCGCGATCCGCAAAATTTGCGAATTTGTGCGAATTTGCGGATTTTTATTTTTTGCGTGTTCGCAGGGTTTTTTGCGTGTTCGCGGGGTTTTTTGCGTGTTCGCGGGGCTTTTTGCGTCTTCGCGGGCCGCTTGCATAGCGAAGTTACCCATGAAGTCGTTTATGGGAGAGGGAGAGAGAGATAGATAGATAGATAGCTAGATAGATAGAAATAGAGAGAAAGAGAGGGAAAGAGAGAGGGAGAGAGAGAACGAGAGAAAGAAAGAGAGGCCGGATCTTTGAAGGGCCAGATTCCTGAGTTGCCCCTACAGAACATACAGCTTTTTATTTTTAGCAAAATGCATATGAAAATTGTGCTGTAAAGGTCTCTTTTAGTTTAACCCCTCCTGACAACTCAAATTGGGTGTATTTGCCATCCTCTCCCTTCTTCCTGTTTTTTATATCTGTAAGTGCTTCCTGATGAGGTTTAATTCCTTGGACAGGTGCCTCGTTGCCTACTTGTAACTATTCTCTGACCCTGCTTCAAGGGTCAGAGCAGGGTCAGAGAATAGTTGCAAGTATGCAACGAGGCGCCAGGAAACAATTAGCAGCAGGTGTCCAAGTTGAAGTTAATTTGTTTGTAACCCTTTTGTAAAAGGTTACAAAGAAATTAGGTTCAACTTTTGCACCTGCTGTTGTAACCCTTGCTTGGCCTAAAATTCGTCCCCGCTGATTCGCGGATTTTACCGCGATTTCGCGAGATTCGCGGATCGCGAAATCGCGGAAAATCCGCAAATTCGCCCGCGAAACGGATTTTACGCCCACCCTTAACATTGTGATTCTCTTGCTGACAGGGAGCCAGTGCAGGTTTCTCAGGTGTTCGGAGATGTGGCTGTGTCCGGGGATGTCCAGAATGAGGCGTGCCGAGGCGTTCTGGATGCGTTGGAGTCTCTTCTGAAGTTTGGCTGTGGTTCCGGCATAGAGGGAGTTGCCGTAGTCCAGACAGCTGGTGACAAGGGCCTGGGTGACCGTCTTCCTGGTTTCGGTGGGGATCCACCGGAAGATCTTACGTAGCATGCGAGGAATGTTGAAGCATGATGAGGAGACGGCGTTGACTTGTCTGGTCATGGAGAGGGAGGAGTCCAGGATGAAGCCCAGGTTGCGTGCGTGGTCTGTCGGTTTGGATGCGCTGCCCAGGGCAGGGGGCCACCAGGAGTCGTCCCAGGCGGAGGGCGAAGATCCCAGGATGAGGACTTCCGTCTTATCTGAGTTCAGTTTCAGGCGGCTGTTCATCATCCACTCGGCTACGTCTTTCATCCCTTCGTGTAGGTTGGTTCTGGCGGTGGCAGGGTCGTTGGTGAGGGAGAGGATCAGCTGGGTGTCGTCGGCATAGGAGATGATGTTGAGGTTGTGTTGGCATGCGATGGACACAAGGGGGCTCATGTAGATGTTGAACAGCGTGGGGCTGAGTGATGATCCTTGGGGTACGCCGCAGATGACTTAGGTGGCCTCGGATCAGAACGGGGGAGGCGGACTCTCTGGGTTCTTCCGGCGGGGAAGGAGATGATCCACTCCAGTGCCTTCTCTTGGATCCCGATGTTGCTGAGGCGTTGTACTAGGGTGCGGTGGCAGACCGTGTCGAATGCCGCGGAGAGGTCCAGGAGGATGAGGGCCGCTGTTTCTCCGTTGTCGAGCAGGGATCTGATGTCATCGGTGGCTGCGATGAGGGTGGTCTCGGTGCTGTGGTTGGCCCGGAAGCCAGACTGTGAGTGGTCGAGGGATCCATTTGTCTCGAAGAAGGTGGCCAGCTGTCTGTTGAAGGTCTTCCCAATGACTTTGGCAGGAAAAGGAAGGAGCGAGATGGGTCGGTAGTTTTTGAGTGTGCAGGTCCAAAGACAGGTGTATTTGCAGGCTTGGCAGGTGAAGGGTCCGTGGGTGCGCCTCGGGGTGGCTTGATAGCAGGCGGGGGTTCGGCCGGCGTTGAGTGCGTTGAGGGCGGCGTCGTCGTAGGTCCGTCGTGTGGTTTGGCGTGTGGTTTGGCATTCTAATGTTCTCACAGTAGAGCAGGTAGTGCCAGTATCCAACAAAAAGGTAACATAATTTCCCCCAACTTTTCCCTCAATGTATGGACCTGACTGATCTACCAGCAAGGATGCGCCAAGCACGGACTCCTCTTCCTCCCCTCTCAGGCATTATCAGTAACTATGAGGCATATTATCAAGGGGGTTTATCTCTGCTTTTTTGGTTTTAAAAGCCAAGAAAGCGGAGATAAAATTATCTCCCTATTACCTAGCTGTCGCTAACACCAGTTATCGACAGCTAGTAGGAGATAGCGACCATCTTGGGCCCCACTTTGCATGTCAGTGATATTTATCACTAATGACATGCAAAGTGGGCGTGCTAAGATGTTAGCGACTGGAAACAGTCGCTAGCATCACTATCTCCTATTACCAACTTTTGGAGATATTCGTGCTAAGTGCGAATATGTCCAAAAGCTAACACCTGCCCTGAGCAGTTCTTAGCTATGTCCTCCAATGGGAGGTGGATAACATGGCTAAGAGCATTAGCTCGGTAATGCATGAATATCGCTGACTTTTCAGTGATATTCATGCATTGCGGCCGATTTTTATCGCATTTGCGATAAACCTTGGTAATACCAAGGTTTATCTGCGATAAAAATCGCCGCAGCTCAAGGGTAAATTTTTGTCTCTAACCAAGCAATAGCGATAATTATCACTATTGCTTGGTAATATGCCCCTTCGTTCCTCAAGAAATGCGTCACCCAAAAGAAATTGTGATGTCACTGCGTCTCTCCTTCCACTTCCCTCCCAATTTGTGGTATCCACTTTGTAATTTGCTTGGCTCCCAGAATCTGGCATAGGGGAAAGTGGTAACTGGTTCTGTATCACCTGTTGCTGTGGCTTCCTTGACACCCCATTCTGCGTCTGTGGATTCAAATTGTCGTTTTGCACATTGTTACTCAATACAGCCCTACACTCATTCCTCCAATGCCCCATTTTTCCGCACCCATGACAAGGAAACTTTTCTTGGCCTCCACTCTATTCATTCTACCTCTTGGTTTACCCCCATTTCTATCTCCTTTATTCTGATTATTTTTCAATTGATTTAACTGGAGTTCCTGTTGCTCTGCTAATTTTACCTGTGCTCACATTACCTTTTCCTTCTAAATTCTTTCGTTCATTGTCAATTTCATCCCCACAATATGTTGCATATTTTAGTATCTCATCAACAGGCTTGGTGTTCATAGTATGCATGTACTGATTAATCTTTATGTTGGGTAGTTCTGTCTATTCTTCTCCAATCTGTTTCTTTCGGGGTACTTTTCCTTTCAGAAATGTTATGACTTGATGATACTTTTTCATAATGTCATCTGATGGTGCTCCTGTCTTTGTGTCTCTGGGGAGTTTTATGCAACTCGCGAGCAATATGTCTCGAGTTGCATATAACCTTTTCGAAAATGTTGATGCTGTTCATTTTGCTTAAGAAACTCCTCAGGTTGTCATTTGGTTGTAGTTTTTGGAGCATGGAATACTTGCTGTTTCTGTCCTCTATGCACTTTATTGTTTGAGGGTGGCCTGACCATGTGGGTGGCGGGGCGGCCATTTTGTGAAGCCAAGCATTGTCCTTTTGCCGTAGGCATGTATTGTCTGTCTTCTCTTTCTTTTCATGTTGTTGGGGATGGCCAGGCCATGTGGGGGCGGCCATTTTGTGTGACCTTCCATCGTGCTTTAGTTTTGTTGCAGGCCTACAAACTTGTGATTTCTTCTGTCAGTAGGCCTAGAGTCCCAGAGGTAGTCAGCGCAGCGGGGGGGGGGGGGGCTTGATGTAGTGGTTTCCATTTTGTCTGTTGAATTTAACATCATTTAGGGCATGGATGGCAATACATTGAATTTCCAAATATGGTGTTTGGGGTGTAGTTAACTGTTTTGGTATGTGTAAAAAACTGTAAATGCCTTTGTTGTTTGTGCTGTTTGTTGTGTAACTTTCAAACCTTTTAGCCATGGGGATTTTCTTTATTGTGCATTAAGCTGTGATGTGTAACAGGCATTCTCCTTTTTCTGGCCATATAGGTATATAGGCCTGCTTGAGTTTATTGTTTTCTGGCCTTTACCCATGTACCTGTGATATGTGCCCATGTGGCTGGGAGCTGTGGTGGTAGTGTGCTGTTTTGTTTTTGACAAATTGGCCTGTATCTTGCCATTGTTCCTGTTGATGCTGCATCCATCCGAAATGATGCACAAATTAAGGATAAACAAGTTCCAATTCCACTACATTTGCTTTTGAGTTATTTGGTATTCTTACTCTTACTGAGTGTACTAATACTTCTAGTAGTAATTAAAATTAAAGCTAAAAAAATTCCACATTCGACTGATGTTATTCTGCCTTCTTTGCTTGTAGGTGCACAAAAGACTGAAGACTGAGAGGAGGTGTCCGTCATCATTCATCGCCTGTTCTACTGCCAGACGGACGTCCTTCTGTACTACGTCACGTGTGGTGTGACTCACCTGACCAGACATCATTCTCAGCAACTTGTGCAACTGAGTGCTGCTGCTGACATCTGAAGAAGATGGGCCAAAAGAAAGCATGTACCAGGTCCTCCAAGACCAAGAAAGTTGCTAAGAAGTAGGAAGAACAGAAGAAGGAAGTGACACTTAAGTCTGGTGTTGACACGAAAACCTTTTTTGGGAAAAAAATAGTGCGCCTGCAGCAGCAGTGACCGGGGTCCAAGCTGGGGCCAGCACCTCCACATCAGTGGGCCCAAGCCAACCACCCAGGCCCAAGCAGATGAGTGGGGAAGAGGTAGCCAGCCTAATGGTGGAAAGCAGTGATACTGAGCCTGACCTAAACTTAGCGCTAACTCAAAGTAGTACACAATCCATGCAAGAGGAACACAGCAGAAAAGTGGTGAACAAAAACCACCGCCCGCAATAGTAGATGTTCCAAAACAGCATCCACAACCACCGCCCGCAATAGTAGATGTTCAACCTGAGCCACCGCCCGCAATAGTAGTTGTTCAACAATCACCGCCCGCAATAGTAGATGCTCAATGAAAAGAACAACCACAACCACCGCCTGCAATAGTAGCTGTTCCACAACCACCGCCTTCAATAGTAGATGTTCCTCGAAAACACCAACCACAACCAGCGCCTGCAATAGTTGTCGTTCAACAACCACCACCCGCAATAGTAGTTGTTGTTCCTCCCGAAGTCGGGGCAGTTTAGGAAATTGAGCCTGATGCAGAGCAAGAAGAAGAGGAAGCACCTGATGCAGGAGATCTATTGTTTTCCAAATCCCCACCAAGGAAAAGGAGGGTTAGTCCATCGAGTTCTTCACCAAGCATCCCTTCTGATGATCTTGATCTCAATTGAGAGCCACAACAATCTGAGCATGAGAGGGAGAGACATCCCAAGAAGACCAGGCTAGGGAAAAGGAAGGTTCCAGGAAGCCTTACACCTATGGAGTGCGATGTTGAACAGCCGGTTAATAATGGTGATGATGAGTCAGACCCAGTCATCACAAGCATTACTCCTGGGCCTGAGAACATGGAGACCAACATTTTAATCCTAGCGAGAATGACTGCGACTAGTAGGGATGTAGCACGCATACCTCCAACACAGGCCACACGAAAAGCAAAACTACCTCCAGCTTACATTTTTACATTTGCACAGGGCCGGCAGCGTCCTACATCCAGCACAAGTTCCACCTCAGCAGAAGAAGGTAGTGGTACTACTGCGCAGCCACATAGTGAAATTCAACACACAACCTCCAGTTCATCCGGCATTGGAAGTGGCACCTTTAGCAGGAGACAAAAGTTAAGCTCCCCAGTGTGGGACTTCTTTACAGTTAGCGCAAATGAGGACAACATTGCTATATGCTCCATTTGTCATTCCTCTGTTAGTCGTGGTAAGCTTGGTACAAACTATGGTACCGGAGGCCAAATGACCCATTTGAAAAAACACCACGCTATCCAGTGGGAGGACCACTTATGTAGCATGAAAGCAGGAATCATTGATGTTGGTGGGGAAGTAGTAAGAGGTCCACTCACGGTCGAACAGGAAGAAGAGGGAGACATTCTATCTGGTAGTGGTACACAAAGTACCCCTGTCCCCAGCACTGCAGTGGTAGTGCCCACATCCTCCGCATCAGCAACATCTCAGTGGCACCAGAGTAAGAGTATCCCGGAGACACCAAGGAGTACGGGTGCGAAGTCTGTGACGCGAAGTACTGCATTGAGCATAACTGAAGGAAATACCAAGCAGCGTACCATTCTTAGCATGTGTAGGCAGGAGGGAAAGTACGAGCGCAACCACCCAATAGCACTTTTGTACAAAGCTAAGCTTGCTAAAATGTTAGCACTGGACCTTCTCCCTTTTTCTTTTGTTGAAGGGGTGGGTTTCCTGGAATTTGTGACAACCCTCTGCCCAAAATGGAATGTTCCCAGCCGCTGCTATTTTGCCAGAGTTGCTGTTCCAGCACTGCACCACGACATGCTGGAATTGCTTGGAAAAGCCTTGCAGCAGAGTGCTGTTCATAGTATCCACCTGACAACAGACATGTGGACCAGTTGCCAAGCCACTGAGTACATGTGCATCACTGCACACTGGATATCTTTTTCAGGTGTTAGAGACAAGGTATCTGCAGGCATTGACACTGCTGAGATTTTTAAAGATACTCACAGACATGCAACTGTAGCCATGTTTGCAATGGAGAAATCGCATACTGCTGCAACATTTTGGCTGAGTTTAACAGCAAGGTCTTTGAATGGCTGCAACCAAAAGTCCTTAACATTGGTTTTGTTGCCTCCGACAATGGCCGTAATGTAGTTAAGGCCATGCAATATGGTTGCTATTTCAGGGTCCGTGTTTGGCACACTGCATTAACATTGTTGTTCCAGACTTTCTGAAAAATTAAAGCAAAGTCAGCAACTTACTGACCATTTGCAGAAGAATCTGCAGGCATTTCAACCATTCTTTTAAAGCCCGGAATCAGCTACGGGTCATTCAACGTGACTATAAAATGCCAGTCAAAGCACTCATCCAGGAGGTCCCAACACGTTGGAACTCTACTTATTACATGCTTGATCGGCTGTTTGAGCAGTACATACCACTTAATGCTTATGTCATGACAAGAAGATCAGGGGATCCTACTGTTAAAGCCATGACCGTTGAGATGTGGCAATGGGACCTCATTAAATGCCTGACAGAGATGTGACTTCCTTTTGAGGTCTTCACACGTGCAGTCAGCAGGGAGGATTGTACTATGGGCCAAGCTATCCCATTGTTGTACATGCTAGAGCAAGAGCTGAAGGAGGTGTCTGAAACATACAAAGGTGTTGAAGGAAAACTTGAAGCATGTTATTTGGCGAAGGCCTGAGATTATCTGAGAATACAAGGGTTCAAAAAAAGATTGTGTCACATCAACATTACATTACTGCCACAATTTTGGATCCATGGTACAAATTATTTGAGAACAGTAATGCAGTAATTCCTTTTTCAGAAAGGGATGTTGCCAAGTACAAAACTGTAATAGCTGAGGAAGCCACTGATTTAGAAAACAAACAGCTCACAATTAGAGGCCTGGCAGTGCCAGCCCAGGACAGTGCAAGTACTACTGAGCATCCTACAGAGTCAAGTTCCTCTTCACAGCATGAGAGCAGTGCGTTTGCTTCCCAGCAGTCACCAACACTACCAATAACAATAACAGCACCAAAAGGATCTTATTCATCAGACACAACCAAAAAAATAGCTGCTTGGATTCTACAGAAAGGGATGGGTAAGTCCGTTGCTGTCACAAAGCAAAAAGAGGACAAGCAAACCGGAGCACCACTGAACATTGAGCGGATGGTCCAGGCCTATCTGGATGACACAACAGAGGTGTTCATGGAGCAAAGCCCATTGGTGTATTGGTATAGGAAAAGAAGCGACTGGCCAGTGCTCGGCAGGCTGCCCTGTTGCAAGTGTCTCTTCTGAGTGTGTTTTCAGTGCTGCTGGTGCCATTGTAACTGTACAAAGGACCAGTCTCTCGTCCAAAAGCGTGGAGAGGTTAACCACTTTTTTTTGTAACATCGTTTTTATTGCAGCACCAAAATAAATGTATAGACAGTAAGTTCACGGTACAATCAAAAAGCATAGCAAGAAGACACAGTAGTGATTGTCCTTCCCCAACCTGATTGGCATGTCCCCAAAAAGAAGACAGTTCTGCCTTTACGCTTAGGTCAGTCCTTGCTGCATAATTCAACGTCCGACATCTTAGTAGCAAGAAAAAGTGGTTTGCTTTTGTAATTTTCGCCCCTCCCCCACCCCTATCAAACACCCTCCCCCCTTCGCCCCAACAGTTCCGAACTCCCCCCCCCCTCCCCCGTGGCCGCGCTGTGCAAAAATCCTAGTCAGAGTAAAGTCTGGTGTGTTGAAGGAAGGTCCTATACTTTTGCTAAGGTGTGTCCCCGGGTGTGTTAGCGGGGTTAGCTGCCATTAACTCCTCCATCTCCTCATTCCCCTCATCAGCATCATCTCGGAGCGCCTGTACCATCATTTCCCATGCTGTGGCCCTCTCCATAGCCTTCTCATCATCCGTTCTCCAAGCCATCTGGTACCTCAAAGTACTTTCACACGCTGCCCACCGCAAGCATTCACCATACCATCGCTTATACGTGGGTCCCGCTTTCGACTTCCAATTCCTCGTGATTTCCCGTTTTGCAAGGATCAGCCCCAAATCTATAAACCGGCTGGTATTTTTATTCTTAGATGTGTGCGGAAACCAATGTAGGACCCCCACTGCCTTGGTGTACTGTATGTCCCTATCCGTTGCATTGTTCAGAGCCCTCCCAATCTCCTGCCAGTAATCCCCCAAGGCAGGGCAGTCCCACAGCATGTGACCCAACTCCGCCCCAACTGTGTTACACCTGGGACAGGCCGCTTGTTCCACCCCAAAATATTGTCGTATCTTCCCCGGTGTGAGGTATGCCCTATGAATAATGTAGAAATGTATCAGCTGGAACCTGGCGTTTCTCGAGCTTTTCCCTGCCCGTCGTAGCAACTGACCCCAAGTCGCATCAGGGATCTCCATTTGGAGGTCCAACTCCCACTTAGCCTTCAAAGCCGCGAGCGGCTGCAAAGCCTCCCGCAACATCCTGGAGTATAGACAGGTTACCGCCTTAAAGGTCCCGGCTGCCATCATCGTATATTGGCACGCCATGTAAGCATGAGCGGATTTTGCGGATTGGCAATCCGCGAATTTGCGGATTTGCGAACTCGCAATCCGCAAAATCCGCGAATTCCCGCGAATTTTTTTTTTTTTTTGTGTTCGCCCGTGTTTCTGCCAGTTCGCGAGGGTTTTTACAATTTCGCAATTTGCGAACTTACCTGTCGGGTCGCAAGTTTTGCGAACTTGTTGTTTCTACGTGTCCAACCTGTTTGGGACACTCTTCTTCATCACTGCCACTCTCTGTCACCACTGCCACTCTCTGACTACTCATGCCACCCTCTGGCCCACCCATGCCACCCTCTGTTTCATCACAGCACCCTCTGGTTGTCCAGTCAGTGTACATTATTGTGGCAAAGCAAGCACACCTTCCCTGCCTCAAGTGACCTGAATTAATTTGGGGCTGATTAATGTGTCACAGAATATTTTTTTAGCTGGCACCTGCTTCCTTAGTGCGCCCTGATTAGTGATCTTTTGCACTTGCTAAGTGCTTTCATTGTTGCAAAATTAGTTACAACACCTGCCCTGCCCCAACTGACAATAATGAATTAGGGGCTGATTAATGGATTTTAACTTCCAGCCTGGCTCCTGCTTGTCTCCCTTAGCTGTAATTCATGACCTTTGTGGCATATGTGTAACTATTCTGAGGTTCAGAGCAGGGTCACATAATAGTTTCAACTGGCAACTGAACTCTGGAGGGGCCCCTCAGGAAGCACTACAGGAAATGGCTACTAATGATGTGCCTGAACTTTTGAACCTGGTAAGTAGTTACTTTCAGTTTTGCTTAGAACGTATTTCTGCAATTTCGCACTTATTCGCGGGGCGCGAACTCACGCGAACAGTGCGAGCAGTGCGAGCAAAATCCGCTGCTCGCGGATTTGCGGATTTTGCAGGAAATTCGCAAATCTCGCGGATTGCGGATTTCCCGAAAATCCGCAAAATCCGCGAGCGGAACGGATTTTCCGCCCATGTCTAACGCCATGGAGATCACCGGTTCCTGCAACCCCTCTCCCCAGTGGTCCTGCATAGCGCCTGTTACCGCCGCATGCAACAAGTAGTCGCCTCGTGGGAGGTCAAACCGCTCCTGCAGTTCCTGAAACGGGAGCAGCACACCATCCTCGTACAAGTCGCCCAGCATTTGGACCCCAGCTTCTTCCCAGCCCAGTAAACGCGACCAGTCCCCTCCATGAGGGAGGGCCGTAACCATCCCCAGCGGGATTTCAGGAGCATACATAAGGCGGACCCCCGCTCGTTTGCGCGCCCGATTCCAGCAGAGTCGAAATGTCTGTTCCTCCACTGTCAGATCCCTAACCAAGAGCTTCTGATGCAGTGTGATGTACGCCAGCACATGTCGCGGGGTGCCCTCATCTCTAGCATGTTCCGGGCCTCTATATACCCTCGCGACCTCCTGAGTGAAAGCCTGCAACTGAGCCGCCAGATAATACCCTTCAAAATCAGGCACCGCCATGCCTCCCTCGTCCTTGGGCCGCAAGAGGGTATCCAGCGCGATTCGGCGCCTACCTGTGCCCCAAAGAAACGCTATGGTCAGTGATCTCAGGCGTCGGAAAACAGAGCCCGGGATCCATACCGGGAGCGTCCTAAAGTAGTACAACAGCCTGGGCAGAGCCACCATCTTAAGTAGGGAGACCCGACCAGCCAGTGACAGTGGAAGAGTGGACCAAAAATCCATACTCCCTCTCAGGGCGGTAATGCAACGGTTAATATTACCATCCAGTATATCCGTTGGGGTATGGTAGACGTAAACGCCTAGATAGTGCAGACAATGCGGTTCCCACCGGAGTTCCTGCGCCTTGAGAGGGCACGGCTCTCCGTGTCTCAGGGGGAATAGACAGGATTTGGGCCAATTGACCTTCAGGCCCGACAGTCGCCCAAACAGCTCCAACAGACGTCTCGCCCCCAGTAGCTCTGCTTCCGCATCAGCCAAGAACATCAGTAGGTCATCTGCGTACAACGAAATGAGATGCGGCCTGTCCCTGTACATCAGTCCTGCATAGTGGCGGCCCGATCTGGCCTCCACTGCAAAGGGTTCCATTGCCAAAGCAAACAAGAGGGGAGAGAGGGGGCACCCTTGCCTGGTGCCTCGTCGCACGGGGTACTGCTTCGAGATCAGGGAGCCAACCCTGACTCTAGCTACGGCCTCCGTATACAGGACTTTGGTCCAGTTGATGTACCCGTCCCCCAGCCCGAAACGCCGCATCACCTCGTACAGATAATCCCACTCAAGACTATCAAAGGCCTTCTCGATGTCTATGGAGAGCACAAATGGAGTAGTGGTGTCCGACCAGTGGGCCCCCATCAACCTTGTAAGCCTGCGGATATTGTGGGTAGTGTTACGCGTAGGGATAAAGCTGCACTGATCCTTGTGAACCAGACCGGTCATGTGGGCCAGTAGTCTATTCGCCAGGATTTTACTCAGGATCTTGTAGTCCGTTGTAAGCATGGACAATGGATGGTAGGAGGATAGAGCAGCGCTCTCCCTGCCAGGTTTTAACAATGGGATTTTGAGGGCTTCACACATGGAGCTTGGGAGCCGTCCACGCGATTGCGCTTCATTATAAACCAATTGCAGTTGCGGAGCTAGGTACTCTAAATATTTACTATGAAACTCAATCGGGAGACCGTCAAGACCCGGAGTCTTATTCCTAGCCATCTGCTTCACTGCACTCCCTATCTCCCCGATCGTGATGGGCCGACCCAACTCCTCTGCCTCCGATTCCTCCAATTGCGGTAGCTGTAATCCTTCTAGAAAGGTGCCCAGCTCATCCACCCCGCCCGTCTCTCCGCTCTCGTACAATCATTCGTAATACGCCCTGAACCTATCCAGAATCCCGGCTTGGGTGTGGCATAGCTCCTCCCCCACCGCCTGAATCGCCATGATCGGCGTGCCCCGCTTGATCGGGTTGGCAAGCCACGCCAGCATCGACCCCGCCTTATCACCTTCCGCATGCGCCTTTGTCATATACGCTTTATGGTCAAAGCTACGCAGTCGTTCCAATTCCACCGCTAGTGCTTCCCTGGCGCCACTAAGCCCCTCCTGAAGCTCGGGGTGATTCGGGCGTTCCCTCTCCTTCTCCCTCAACCGCTTCTTCACCTTCTCAAGATCATCCAGCAAAGTCCTACGAGCCCCTGCAGCACTCCCAATACAGTGCCCCCTGACCACCACCTTAAACGCGTCCCACTCCACCGCCCTAGTAGAGGCGGAGCCACTATTCTCCTCAAAGTAGCGCTCTATTCGCTCCCCTAGGGCCTCCCTGAAAAGCAAGTCATCCAAGGTATCAGGTTGCAGTCGCCACGTTGGTACACAGTTAACTTCCACCATCCAGTTCAGGGACAACAACAAAGGATTGTGGTCCGACATCGTTCGAGCTAAATACTCCGCGCCACCCACCGTGGAGAGCATATGTGATGAGCACAGAAACGCATCCAACCTAACATGCAGGTCATGCAAATGCGAGTGAAAGGAATAGTCCCTAGTGGTGGGGTGCAGTGTCCTCCAGGCGTCTCCCAGGGCCCAACTCTCCTGCCACTCCAGCCTGCGTTTAGCCACCCTGTGTGCTGGGGACGCGCGCAGCGGGGGATGGGATCTATCCAAATCAACATCTACCACCGAGTTGAAATCCCCCCCATGAGCACTGGCCCTGCTAGATAACTCGCCAGTTTGCCCGAGAGTGTTGTTAAAAAAGCGGGCAAATCCACATTGGGGGCGTACACGCTGCAGAGAGATACCACCCGGCCCCTCAATCTCCCCTCCACCGCTACATACCTACCCTCCGGATCTACCAACGTCTTAGTGACTTGGAAAGGGACCCCCGCACGTATCCAAATCAACGTCCCTCTTGCAAAGGCTGAATATGTCGTGTTAAACAGTTGCCCCCTCCACCTCCTTTGTAGCGCAATCCCCTCCTGTTTGTTGAGATGCGTCTCTTGTAAGAACGCTATGTGCACACCCCTACGCTTTAGGTACGCTTGAACCTTGTGCCTTCGTGTCATAGTCTGCAGACCCCGCACGTTCCAGGTCACACATTTCAGAGCCCCCGTACTAGCCATGTCCCTGTGCACACACAGATAGAACAATAGAAGTCATCGACCATGCGCGTTTGCCAACCACGTGCTGCCCATCCCTCCCACTCCAAACAAATGAAACCCCCCCCCAAGACAACCGTAGCAACCCCAACTACTCTCGGTTCCCAACCCCCAGCACAGGCCCCCCCACAATCGGAAGCAACCCCATCCAAACTGTCACACCCAACCACCCCTCAAAGGAAGGCACTAGTGTTCGCAGTCTCCACTGCGATGACCGTAAGGGCCAGTAGGGCACGGATCAATGTCGAAAGGTTCGTCAAAGCAAATCAATCCCGCACATTCCGCCCCACGATCCCCTCATCACAGAGTCACGAAATCCCAAATAACAGTGTACTGCGCTCACGGGCACAGCGCCCCAGTGTCTGACCAGTAGGCCGCTCCTCCTGTCCAGCGTGTCACGCCTCAAGGATCTCCCCAGAAGTCTGCGGTGTCACTATAGGGCCTTTGGCTCCACCAAATTCCGAGAGCCCCGTCTCCGACCCCGAGCCCTGCTCATCAGAGTCCGTGCCCTTCCCGGACTGGCTCCTGGTCACGCTAGATAGGTCCACAACTGCCTGCAGAGCAGCCTTCCTCTCTGTCTCTGTTTGTGACACGGATGGTTTACCAGTTCTCCGACGATTTTTTCGAATCCGTTGGGGCTTCCTGACCGGCTGCGCCACTCTAGCCTCCTCCGCCCTGGCTTTAGCTCCATCCGTTCCAGCTTTATAGGTGTCCCACCAGGCCCAGGCGTCGGCCGAGGTCGTAAAGAAGAGCGATTTTTCATCCACCACCACTCTCAGCTTCGCCGGGAAGAGCAGGGAATATTTTATGCCCTCACCACGGAGCTCACGCTTGAGGGACAAGAAGGTGGCCCTGAGTCTCTGAGTCTCGAACGTGTAGTCCGGGAACATGGTGACTCTGTTATTATCCACTTGAAAAGGTCCCGCTTCCCTCGCCCTCTGCAGCAGCCAGTCTCGGTCTCTGTAGTGGAGCAACTTGAATACCACTGGGCGAGGTGGAAGGCCCGGGGCCGGTGGCCGAGCCGGTACCCTGTGGGCCCGTTCCAGGGAGAAGAAAGGAGACAATCCCTCCGGCGCCACTTCAGTGCGTAGCCAGTTGTCGAGGTAGCCCACCATATCGTCGCCCTCAATTTTCTCCGGTAGGCCCACGAGGCGAACATTATTGCGCCTACTCCTGTTTTCCGCATCCTCGGCCCTCCTCTCCAGCACCTTCAGCCGGTCCAGGGCATCCGCCATCTGCGCTTTCACCGCTGCGTGGTCCGGAGCCAATTCCTGAACTGTGATCTCCACAGACTTCACTCTATCCTTAAGCTTGTCGTGATCTGCTTTCAGGAGACCCAAGCCCGTCGCCACCTGGGCTATGTCCTGATGCAGGGCGTCTTTTGTGGTCGTGATGGCCTCCAATATATGGTCTTGCATGCGTTGAAGAGCAGACTGATCACGATCCGCTCCTTCCGCAGCCTCTGTGTTGGTCGCTCCTTCCCTTTCGATTTCACCATCTCGGCTGCAAATGGTAGCGGCCTCTAGGGTCACCTCGTCACCCCCACTCCACACTGCGGGGCTCCACCACTAGGAAATTCCCCGGATAATAGGATCAGATAGTTCGGATGTGCTTAGCACAGTGGGCTCCGCTCCAATCACTCTAGATAAAGCCGCACTCTAGGGTCCACTGCCGCCGTTGAGCCTTCCGATGCCAGTCTGTGCTCAGATAGCCGGGACCGTCGTCACTGGGCCGCCGCCATTTTATCGCTTCTTCAGCGAACGTAATTGCATCAGCTTGAGGAAAGTTCGCCCGTGTCCGCCGAGTTGGTCAAGAGGGGCCTTTCAATCCATCTAACACCGCCAGTAACAGGCCAGTAGAAGAGTCCGGCCTCGTGCTCCCGTCGTTTCTTCGTCTCGGGCTCAGGGCGCCATCTTAGCTCGATGGCTTCACGCCCGGTGACAACTTTCAAAGTCAAAGTTTAGGGCCAGGAACAGCTTTAGGTTGTCCGCTGCGAGCGCCGCACCCTCCGTGATGACTTCAGATTTTGGGTTTTCCCAGTTTCACCGGGATCCGTTCAGATAATCAGGATAATATTCGGGATCGGGCGCGGAGCTCCGGGCTCACGCTGCCTACCTCCTCGGCATCCAAGCCACGCCCCTCGTGGAGAGGTTAACCATGATCAAAATGAATCAGCACTTCATACCAACAGACTACAAAATACATGAATCACAGCTGGAAGAGGAGAGCGAGTCGGAAGACATAACTACTGGGTTACATGACCTACTTCTGTCAGAAGAACCACAAGGGTTTGAGGACGAGCTCTTCTTCCCTGACAACTAGGCTTTTAAATTGTTACATTCTCCCTTCCTTTATTTTTGTGTTTGTATATCTGTCTTTCTGGTTCAAACTTCAAAACCAACACCATCCTTTCTCTTACTTTTTTAATTACCTATTGGAGTTGCACATCTGTGCATTTAACTGTGCACTCCACTCCTCACAGTCCTGCTCCATCTTCCTGACTCACCCTAAATACATTTCCATCTTGGCATACATTGGATGGAGATGGAGAATAGTACAATAATGTAGCGTCTATAACAAGTGAAACGTACGTGACTATAGCCATCTTCTGTTTAGTTTCCAATCTGAAACGCATCACTGTCTTAAGGCTACCACCTCTGTCTGCACTGGCATACACAACTCTTCAATGTCAGAACTGAAGCAGGGCTCCAAAATTAAAGTTAACTTGTCATCACTTTCAGAAGGCTCTGCTGCATCTGTGATCTGACAGCCACAAAGAAGAGAAAGACAGGTATATGAAATGAATGATGTCATACATTGCATTGGATGCTTGCTGACTAAGAGCAAATGTGCATGAAGTAGAACTATACTAATATAATAACAAAGTACTTGTGTCTCAAGTGATGGTCAATGTTTCCATTTTGTTTATTAATATGTATCCAATTGTACTCCTACTACTGCAGGTGCAGTCTGGACTTAATCGTAGTCACTCACTACAGACTGAGTTGCTGTCGGTGGTCTGTTGGACAACACGTACACGTGCCACACCGGATGATGATGACCACCATACCATCTTTACACGCTGTCAGTCCGTTTGATCTGTGATGATTGATGGAATACGTTGAGGAAGTGGAATACAAGGTAAACACAACCAATCAACAAGAACCACAGCAGACGTAGGCTACATGTGTGTGCAGTGGTGGAATAGAATAGTGGTATGATTGACTGACAATGTCGCATTGATTTAATCATTTGATTTGGCAAATGCTAGGTTGCTGTATATGCCTTTTGTCTGGAACTGTGAAAAATGTAGGTAAATGGAGTTTGGGCCACAGACTCACGGCCCGGTGTTGTGGTGTGGTCCTGTAACTGTTCTGTGCTGGCTCCTATCTTGTTGTTCTTTTCGATGACTGCTGTGCAACTAGAAGAGTACAGTTAATCAATGTATCCAAGCCGCCTCAGTCAGAAAATCTTCTCGCTCACGAGTCTTGTCTTTTCTTTTTTGCACTACACTGTAATTGATTTTTTTTAATGTTTTCATTCAGTTACCTTATTTTGGAATACCCCATTTCTTTTTTCATCAACAGTTACAGGCCGGCCTTTTACCAATCCTCCTCATCATCCAGCCAGAGGCGCCCAAGAATGATATTCAGTCACAGTGTCCATGGAACGGAGGCCAAAGATGAATGACGAGATACAACTACACATTTGGACCTGGATAATACATTAACTTTTCATAATTTTCATAATTTTTTTGATTCCTTTTTCCTCTTCATTTATTTTACGCTTGTGTTTGGTAATTGATTGTTCACTTAAACTATTGCTTACTTTGCTAGCTTTCAGCCCGCTACAGCAGGTATTACGGTTTCTCAGAGGGCATACAGCCTAGGCAAAAGTCATATTCATATTATATGTAAGAAATACTTACTTTGAATTGTGTAGTAGTATTTAAGTACCACTTTTTAGTAACCATCAAGTTATAAATTATCTTCACCATGCATGCATTTCGTTTTTCTGAACTTTAGATTTATTGGGTACTAGTGGATCATCAATCATCATCTTCATTGTTTTGCTTTTGTTGTCTCCATGCGTACTGTTTTTCTTTGTCAAACCTTTCCCCAAACCCCTGTTCCCATCCATTCATCAAACCCTAACCCTCTTCTCCCGGGCGGTGTGGTTTTATATTGAGGTGTGATGTTACTACATTAAATCTACACCAACAATTGATCACAGGCTTGCTGGGGCAGATGTGGTGAAAGCAACACTAATGAAATCAAATATCAACGAAGCAGGGCGAGGATCTTCTTCTGCTTGCCCACCCAAGCTCACTTTATGTACTAGTGTACAAGGCAATTCATTTCCCAAAGTGACCCAACGAATAAATCTAAATAATTGCTGGCATTGTTTGAATTTAATTTTAGAGCATTTAAGTTTACGAATTGGATTGTGTTTTACTGACTCCAACACAACTACAGTTATCTTCTTGTACTTGGCAGTCCCCGGCACTATTGATTTCTTTGAGTGAGTTTGTTTAGCAGTTGCAATATTGTTTGTATTATTTTGTCAGTCTTATGTACTGTATTTTTCTACTTCTCCCACATTCTCTCTCAGGCGAATGACTGTCTATTTGTTTTTGTTTGCCAATGCTAGTGCCAGTGTCTAGTCTACTACTACCATCACACAAACACGGCATATTCTCCGTTGTCTTGGGAAACCATGCAGCCCTTGCGGTGCCAAACTTAATCATCATCAATCACAGGTAAGAAGAGAAGTTTGCTGGGAGGTATAATGGAGGAGAGGCTGGCAGTACTAATAGGACAAATATAACTGAGTGAGGGGTACCGCATCTATCTGTTTGCATGATGTTACACATGTGGTCAATTAATAAATTATTTCAATCAAACACTGGCCGCTGCCCTGCATCTAGAGTAAACCTTGTGACGTACAACAGTAACCCCACCACAAAACAACATCATATGTGTACATTGAAAATAAATACCATTTATTCATGTACATAAAAAAAATCCTCCTATTCCTATCCCACCCCTATCCCCACCCTAACCCCATCCAATGTCCAAGTCCAAAGAATGTACCACAAAAATAACCCCAACACCCAATTCCCACCCACCAACAAAAGTATTAAAAAAGGGGCAAATGAACAGGGTCCATTACAATTGGCGAGCTTTAAGGTGTTTGTCCACTATTATCTTGACGCGCTCCTCTAATTGGTCCTCCAGCCTGGCCACCCGGAGGAGAAGTTGTTGCTGAAATGCACGGCTCCTACATTTGCATCCATGTCGTGGGGGGGCAGCAAATGTTAAATGCCGGCGGTGAGCGGCTGCCTGACCCCGTTGCCGTACTCCTGCAGGTGGGGCCTTGCTGGGGCCTGACGCATTGGAAGAGGCAGCAGCTGCTGCCGCCTCCTCTTCCGCCTCCTCCTCGGCCTCAGCCACCAGCCGGCGGTACTCCTCCACAATGGCTTGCAGTTTCCTTTGCCGGGCCCTGGCTGCCAATTCCTTCCGTGATGGTTTTTGGGAAGGAGTATGAGTATCTATAAAAAAAGAAACAGAATTGTAACTGAAACTCTTCAAAATTAATTTAACACATTGTGGCATAGTAGCACTACCAAGCGCAGTACATACAATTGGTGGCAACTTTTAGTATCTATCTAATCTATCCTCCTGCTTCCCCTGCCTGTAGCATTGTTGAAGTTTTTTCCGGCATTATACTTGCCCTAGTACTATGGGTGGACTTGAGTACACAGAAGAACACCAGTCTTTTTTGTATCTCCTTTTATATTTTCAAACTAAGACTCTGCTTCCAGTGACAGTCTCCACCTATGATGAATACAATACATTTAGGGGGCATCCACCCATTAAAAGTAAATGTCTATCATTCTTTATTATCGCCTTAGCTGGTTTCACTTTCACCAGCAACCACCCATGCGTCCACTCCTTCCTTGCCTTGGGTTTTATTGACACAAACTCCGCTCATGATTCTTGCTATCCACTATATCCATGCACCCATATTGTTTTGCCCAACCATGCCTGCATTTTCATTCACCTTCCAGTTCTACCCATCCTTCAACAACCCATGCATCTGATTCATATCAGCCACCTGCATGAACCTTCCAAAGTATCCTTCTACGGTAGTCTTATTATTACATATCTTTAGTCCTTCCTCCTTCCACTCTAGTTCACTTCTTTCCCTTTTTGTTCAACACATCCCTCAAGGTCATCTGATCTGACTTTTAGTCTTCTCCATAACTTTCACAGCTGAGTAGGAGTCTGATAGAAGAGGCCTTGTTTACTCAACTCACCCTGGTAATGCTGCAAAGGGTGTCTTCTTCAACCATTGTATATTGTCCAGTACAACTTCAAATTCATACTTTCTTAATAAGTCTCATAGCACAGTGAGGGAAATGTTCCCCTTCCAACTAGTAATGCAAATAAGTAATGAATATCACTTACCACCGCCCACCTCTGAAGTTTCCTCCCCCACTGATGCTCCTGCAGGTGCCGCAGCCACTGTCCCCTCCTGGATGGCAATCGCATCGCCGCTGGCCCCGTCGGCACTGGTGGTTGTTAGTAATTGTGCACCTATAAAAGCAAGTACAACTTTTTAGATGCCTGCACATCTCCCCCTATTTTACTAGTTGTACTTTTTTCACCAGGAAGGAAGATTGAAAAAAAAGTTACGTACAACATAACTCGTTGTAACTAGTACAAATTGCGTCCTACTGTACAGCAGTCACATTAGACAGAGTTTGGTTTTAATTTATTAGATGGTCCCTAGGGTCATCTAATCTCTACTCCTACTCTAGTCTTTGGAAAGTTAGCTTGAGCCGTGTAACCATTTTAGATCCGGGTCTACTGTTTTGCCCATGTTACCTCGCAGCTTGTTGCACAGTAAGAAAGACACCTTTGAGGCCACATGAGTGTTGCATACAACTAAAGAGGTTGACAAACCAGTATTGTTAGTCCCTTTTGCTGATCCATAATGTTGCACTTTTTGCCATGACTGCTAACAACTGTCATAGTTGTATTCACTGTCTAACGTGCAACATTTTTCTCATAGGCAGATGAGAAGATTGCCTTCTACGAACCAGAGATTTGCAGAGCTTTCGAAAGATGCATGTGTAACCAGTATACGTTCAACGGTGAGGGGTCTCCCACAATTCACACATTTCTCTATCGTGCACTAGATGTACAAAATGTATAGTATTTAATCTTCTTCATTTTGCATGGTGGAGCTGGATGTTTTTCATGGCAATACTTACAAGGTACAACAATATAAAGCTTGTTATTAAAAAAATAAAGTTTTTGAACTTGCACATAGACTCCGTGGTATATTTTGAGTGTCTGGGGTGTTGTGGACTGAAATGAGTGAGTGAGCGAATGGGTGTTCTCCTGTTCTGGGTTGTGTAATAAAATCATTGGGTATATATATCTAACTATCTTCGTGTGGGGGTCGGGAGTGGGACAAATGACTATGACTGAGACACTTAGGTAGGTAGACGGCCATTGGATTGTGGGTTCTTCTGCCTGAGTTCTGTGACTTGGGTGTAAGGTGTAAGTAAGGTCCAACCTCCTTATTACCAACATCCTATTTTCTTGTGCATAGTTCTATATGTGGATGTGCAGAGAATAATAACCACTAACCAAACAAAAATTAGTAGGCAAACATCTGGTTGCGCATTTTGTTGGTGGGAATTGACAAAGACTAGAGATTACAGAGGACAACGCAAAAGACAGGAGTGGACCCAGTGGCTTCAGCTATTTTATCACAGCTTTATTCAAAAGAATACCTTAACTAAAGAGTGGCCAATAGGGCAAGCCAAGCTACAGACAGTCTAATAGTAGTAGCACTGAGAGTCATAGGGCAGAGGCAGTTTGAAGGAACTGAAAGTCAGGGATGGCATTGGACACCCAAAATTTGGAAAACAAATTGAAGAACAAAGAAGGTTTTGCTAACATTGAATTAGGAAGGAGGCTTAATAGGTTGGAAAAAATGAGGTGCGTTAAAAAGTTAGGGAAATATAATTGTTAATAATATAAGCACTGTAGGACTTACTGGGGCCAGCAGCAGGATCCTCGGTAGAGGAGCGCTCCTCTTGTGGTTGTCCCGCCGACTCGGACCCCATCTTCTTGCCCCTGGGTGGTGCTGATCATGTAAGAAATATTAAAGAAAGAGAAACATTGAGTGCTGTGAAACAAAGACATCATTCAAAAATCCTCTCAAACATTTTAGGAAACAACAATTCCAATAAAATTGACTTCCCATGCACTTTTATTCCTCCCAACAATGGATGTTTCAATAACAAATACAATGTATGCAAAGATTGGTAAGTTGTCTTTCTTCCATGGGTCAATAGTTCATTTTCCCAGGCGCATCGCAGGCAAGACTGTCGTTGGCATAGATTCAATGCCATGGCTTGTGGACTCTTGTGAGCGCAGCACATGCGCAGTCGCCGGACACAAGATGGAGCAACATTGTACTTGATTGGTCCAAACACGAACTAATAGCAAAGTCAGAGAAAAACAGATTTAGAATAAAGAATAAATGAATGCACTGTATACCACTTATCTCTACTCTATTCCCATTAATTTATTTTAACTACAGCATTAGGAATTTAGGCAGAACGAACAATTTAATAAAAGCTGCAATGCAAGCGTTAGCACATGAAAAAACATAGAGCAGCCATCTTTAGTTCTAGTGCGCAGAAGCAAAGTTTTCCCACCAATGCAGAAAGTACGTCAGGTCACCTAAGTGTGAGACGCATGCGCAGAAAAGTTCCCGCGTTGCGGCGGCCATATTAGGACACTCGAGTTACGGTTAGTAAAAAAACACATAGGAAAGCTTCCCCTGGATACTAGAAATGTCGTGTGGCGCATTATTAGTAATACAAAACATGTTTATTAGTGCATTACGGTTTATTTTGAGAAGGCTGAGTACAAGAAAGTTTCTTTACGTGTGAAAACTTGCTCCATCACAACCACCCATGGCCTAATACAGCAGCAGAGCCCTGGTTCCCTTCTCAATATAAATGATTGACTTGCACATCAAACTCCCTCACCAGGCTCCATATTACATACTTCCATCTTAAATACTCATCTTTATGAGACCACCAAATTTGATGTGCCATCTCCACCTCCATCCTTGACCCCTCCCCTTGTTGCCAGTGAATGGCGCTCAGCCTCAACGAGAGGCCACAGTGAGAGGAGCAGTCATTTGGGACACCGGACTGGATCTCATGGCAGGGATTAGGGAGAAGGCGAACATCTTCTCCCCATAAGAGATAGAGATCATCTGATAAAACTCACCTTTCTATCATGGAATGTGGCGGGGTGAGGTCAAAAGTCACCCTTGCCCAGTGGACCCAATATGTAGGAAAAATACAACTTCTGTATCCTACAAGATGCATGGTCCCCATCCCCTACCTTTATCACTGGGTACATCACCTTCCATTGCCCTGCAATCCTAGACAAGTTTGGATGTCCAGCTGAGGGCTTAGGTTACTGAAAAAACCAGCACTGAATGCATCTTTGCCGGAGATTTTCCGGTCAATCTCTCTACTCCCTTACTTGGTCAAGATCCTGGAATCCCATGTTAATATCAGCCTGACCCAGTATTTGGAAGCCAACGAGATCCCAGACAGGTCACAAAATGGGTTCCACCCTAAACATAGTACGAAATCTGCCCTGCTGGCCTGCTGGCAGTCACAGAGCAGCTGAGGGCATCATTGGACGAGGGCAACACCTCAGCACTGATCTTACTCGATCTAAGTACGGCCTTCGACATGGTCTCCCATAAGATTTTGCTCTAATGAATCGGGGAGATCGGGGTCAGCTGTAAGGCCTGGGCCTGGTTTCCGTCTTTCCTATCCAATCGCTCCATTCTGATCCACGCCCCTCCCTATATGTTCAGTACCTTTCCCCTTAGCTGTGGTGTCCCCCAAGGTTCTGCTCTAAGCCCTACACTCTATAACATGTACGTCTGCCCGCTAGCCCTCTCGGCCAAAGCCAGGAAGAGTAATATGATATCATAAGTGGACGTCACACAATTGATATTCACTTTCACCAATAACCCAGCCCAAGACCATCTGAAATTCCATTCTCAGAATGGATGGCGTATAACTATCTTTAACTCAACTCTTCCAAAACAGGGGTGCTTTTGGTGGGCCGGGATTCCCACAAATGGGACTTCCAATGGTGGCCTGCTGCACTTGGAAATCCTCCACAACCGAAAAGCGCAGTTAAGAACCTGGGGGTCTTGATAGACAACTCCCTTTCTTTTGAGCTTCATGCCAAAAAGCGGCAGGCACATGCTTTGGCCACCTACGAGGTCTGAAATCCATCCTGGGTTTTTTGATGCCTCCACCCAACAAGTGATTATTCAATCGGTGGTTCTGTCACATCCTGACTACTGCTACGGACTGCTTCTGGGCGTAAATAAAACTGTCACGAAGAGACTTCAAATGGCACAGAATGTAACGGCCCGTATTCTTTATCCCCTCCCTAAGCATTGTCACACCTCCCATCTCCTGCACTGTCTACACTGGATGCCTATTGAACAACGAATTCAGTTTAAAACTCTCTGCACCACCCACAAGTTCTTACACTGCCTGGTCCCCCAGATACTGCAGGGACTCTGTTCATTATATGTCCCAACGTGAGCACTGCGCTCCGCAGACCTGCATCTGGCCTGCACTCCCAGGGTGCACAGGAGCAGTCAGGGGGGGGTGCTCTTTTAGGTCCCTGGCCCCAGCCCTACGGAACTCTATTCCACTCACGGTGCGCAGCACACAAGATCACTGGGCATGTACAAAACAGATCAAAACCTGGCTATTCTCATCCATCTAGCTCACGAGGTGTGTGTATGCTGCGCTCTTGTTTCCTGGGTTTTAGAAATACACCATACCTGGCTGCTTTTCTATCTGGATTGCATCACTTCCCTGGCCACACGTCCGTGAGCGCTGGGATGCCCTGTTGTTGGGTCAACCATGCGCTATTCAAGCACTCTTAAAATAACATAACATAACATTGGGACTGGGTGGTGCAGTCCTCTATTTCCCATCCATGCTGGGGTCGTTTAACACTTGATTTTATAAAGTTTAAACTGGAAGGGGCCTTTGAGCAATATTTGGAGGCTATTACAAATTGTCACGATAGGAAACTTTACATGCAATTTAGATTTGGTTCCCTTCCTGTGGATACTTTTACTGCCTCCTGGTGCCATCCCTCTTCCACATCCCAGCTCTGTCCTGGCTGCTCTGTTGCAGCCGAGTCCATTAACCACATTGTTTTTGCTTGTCCTAGGTACCACTACTTGAGAGCAATGTGGATAGCTCCTGTTTGTAGACAGTTTGGTACTCACTGTCACAGTGACGCGTTACGCATTTTAAAATCTGACTCCAGCATGTTAATTGTTTGTGCTGTTGCTAAATTTCTGGATAAAATGTGGAATAGCAGGAGGTACGCAGTGACCATCTAATAGATGTAACTTTTTCTCATCCCAATTCCTTTAAATGTTTTTAAGTATGCATTTATTTTTTTAGTCTGGATCCGAGCTCCTTTTAGAACTGTATCTGCATGAAGGGTCATGCCGTTTAGATCTTACAGTAGAGATGTTTGCTGGCATAGATCTTAGTCATTACTGCTTATTATGACTCTTTTAACCATTCCCACTTATTTGCACAAGTCGGTCTGAGTTGAATTGTTATTTACTAGTTAACTACAGTTTCTTTGCACTTTAGGCATTGGCACTTTTCGAGGTCCCTATTCGACAGCTAGGGACTAATGTCTAAGTTGGATCTCATCTATCCTAGTCACCAGCTTTGTACAATGGTTTTTAATGTTCCATACTGTATGCATTTGCACTCTTGTAGATTTCTCTCTTGCCTATGTGTAGTATGAAGATTTGACTTTTAAAACAAATATGTAACTAGAGATGCCAATTTAACCTGCATGTTTTTTCATGTCTCTAATGTACTGTATGCATATGGTACTTTTATGTTCATAATGGCCGAAATAAAGTTATTGATAAACCGAAATTAGAAACAAATATTTATAATACATATATTTACCAATATTAGTAAAAGTACTGGGGTTTGGGAATAACAGATATGCTATTTCCACTCTAGTTTATGCCACATTCGAGAAAGCGTAGGACTTTGGATGGGCTACTTTTTATATTCTCACTCCAAACAGTGCAATAGTGGGGAAAGTGTTAGACTTTGGAGGGGTAAGATTTACTATTAACACTCCACTTTGAACAACAGTAGGGAAAGGGTAGGTCTTTGTAGGATTTAAATGCACTATTCCCACTCCAGCCTAAGCAGCAGTAGGGAAAGTATTAGGTTTTGGAGAGCTTACACTTACTTTTCAAACTCCAGTCAGTGCAAGGGTAGCAAAAGTAGTGGAGTTTGTAGGGGTTACATTTCTTATTCCCACTCCAAACAGCACAACAGTGGGGAAAGTGTAGGACTTTGCAGGGTATGACTCCAGTCTGTGCAGCTGTAGAGAAAACTGTTGATTTCTAAGTGGTCAAATTTACTATATTCAGTCCAGTATGTCTGAGTAGGGAAAGAGTTGGACTTCGGAGGAGTAAGATTTACTATTCTCACTCGAGTCTGGGCAACACTAGGGAAAGGTTTGGACTTCCGAGGAGTTCAATTTACTAGTTCCAGTCCAGTCTGTGCACAGTAGCGAGGGCATTGGACTTTAGAGGCATTCGTTTTACCATTCACACTCCAGTCTAAGCAACAGTAGATACACTACTTCACTATTAATTAAAAAAACAATATCTTAATATAAATATTATTACTTAACATAAAATATATATATGTATATGTATTAAAAAAATGAAAACCAATTAAACAGTTTACAAAATGAATAAATAATGTATGAATTCATTTTAAATAAAAGAAACATTGCTATTTAATTACTTACCTAACTTGCCATCACATACCCTTCAAACCTATCAACACACACCTAAAATAGAACTAAAACAAATAAGAATAACACAATGTACATAAATGATAATCAAATACATATGTAATCAATAATTCATTGTTACTTAATACTACTAAATTAATTTCTCAACATATAACCCTACAAATCCAGCAGCCCACATCTAAAATATAACTAAAATATATAATTACACAATATACATAGCCATTAATCAATTACATCTTGCATTATACATTAATAATTATTATCTCATTATAACTTATTTAACTTCCCGCCTTATAAACTCTCAAACTTAGCAACCTGCAATTAAAATATACCTAAAATAAACCATTAGTACATAATGTGCATAATTAATTATCAATTCAATAATTAATTATTAATTGATTGTTCATTAATCATAACTTATTTTCTTCCCACCCTAAACCCCTGGTAAGCCGGCATCCCACAGCTTAAACATAATCAAAATGTATGATTATTACCAAATGTACATAATTAATTATCAATTACCAAATCAATAATAAACAAAAAATGATTTGTTAATTAAGTATTATCTAATGAACTTTCCACCTCATACTCCTACAAACATAGCAACCAGCGCCATAAAATATAAGTAAACTAAATCATTAGTATATGATGTACATAATTAATATCAATCACATACTTGCTTAAAAATTAATATTTAATTAACATATATTACTTAACTTCCCACCTTATCCCCTATAAACCCACCCTATCCCCCTATAAACCAAAGAACCCACTACAACACTATACATTTCTATTAGAAATTAAATTAAACACTTCTAAATCACTTAAAAGTGCAAACTGTATGTTTTAAAAATAATACCAATTTTACAAAAAATATTTGCGCATCAAATTAAGATATGAACTAAAACATATTAATGTAATTTAAAAACAATATTCTTGACAACAATATATCTGAATCACAATATTTTTCCCTCGCAATATATTCCTGAAATTTACAACTCTATATTTTGGCAAAATAATAAATATCAGCTGTAAATGCAGACTTCAGTGGAGTTCAGTGCCAACGAGTGATGCTTTTTGGAAAAGCATGAGCTCCTGGATGTTGCTAGGAGGGAAGAAAAGCTTTGCATAGTTGAAGCAATTCTCATGAATCTGCACCAATGGGAGATGCAGTTTTGACACTCTCCACATTCACAGTGTGTCATACAAATGTGATCCTGAGTCACACTCGATAGGGTTGACAAAACTACAGTCTCTGCAGACTTTTTGCTGTGACATTCATCACAGCAGCATGTGTGACAATTGGACTTGAAGCTCTGAGCTTAATTAAGGTAGGTTCTTTACATTCTCACCTTCTTTCATGTTGCAGCAGCAACAAATCTTTTCCTCAGTTCTATAGGATAATCCCTATTCTTTAAAGGAGGCAGACAAGGTGTTCTATTTCTCATCTATTCCTTTCTTAAGACACAAAATTCAGATAAACTCAGCACATATATCCATATTGTCTATTCATAATATAGATCATGAATTTAGTAATCTCAAGTTCAATCTTATTCACAAACATAAACAAATCCCCCAAAGAAAATGTATGAAGCTCCAAATGTATACGTGAAAATATGTGTTTTCTTCTTTATTCAATTTTTGACAGACGATCATTCATTTAAAATACAGTATAAGGTCATAGCCATCATTGCCTGATGGCTATGACCTTGTACTGTATTTTAAATGAATGATTGTCTGTCAAAAATTGAATAAAGAAGAAAACAAATATTTTCACGTATAAATTTGGAGCTTCATACATTTTCTTTGGGGGATTTGTTTATGTTTGTTTAGCTCACAGCTCTTGAGGCACAGCTGGGAGCAGGGAACAGATAGCTCTTTTTTAAAAACTGCACTGAAATACCTTGATTTTAAAAGCGCTGTATCTGCACCACCCTCCCTACTCAGCAGATTGCATGCTGACGTAGGCTAGGATTCCCAGCTGCAACGACGGGATTGGCCTGTCGCCAGGACACGCCCACTACCGTAGCCACGCCCCCTTTGACACAAAAGGCGCGCTGATCACGAGCGCAGCGTTTGTTTAGCTCACAGCTCTTGAGGCACAGCCGGGAGCAGGGAACAGATAGCTCTTTTTTAAAAACTGCACTGAAATACCTTGATTTTAAAAGTGCCGTATCTGCACCACCCTCCCTACTCAGCAGATTGCATGCTGACGTAGGCTAGGATTCCCAGCTGCAACGACGGGATTGGCCTGTTGCCAGGACACGCCCACTACTGTAGCCACGCCCCTTTGGACCCCACCCCCTTCTGCTACAAAGCATGTGCCCCCACCGGAAGCGCAGCGGACGAGCGCAGCGGGCGCGACGAATGCGCACCGAAGGCGCGCTTAAGGCAAGCTCGTCTGCGCTCGTCCGCGCCGAGGCCGGGCCCAGGGCACCCCCCCTACCCGTTGTACACCAGCCCATGATGCGCTCAGATATAGCAGAGGAACACTCATGCTACTGAATGCACAGGCAGACAAAATTGAGTGCCCACGCTTAACCCCTCACGCAGTATATCAGGATGATAAAGCTTGCTCTCACTGCCAAGTTCGACTTCCACACATCAATCCCCTCCAAATCAATCCTGATGCCTTATCCAATCCCTGACAACATCACGACCCATTCCCTATCAGCCCGAGCAGGAATTAAGCCCAGCACCAAAGGGAAACTAATCAACGGACTTTTAAATGTCCGATCCCTTCCGAAACACGCTACCGAAATACAGCTTCTGATTGAGGCTAATAACCTCGACATCCTGTTCCTAACCGAGACATGGATGGCTGAAGGAATAGAATCAGAGCTAGGCCTAGCATGTCCAGACGGGTTCAAGATCATTCAGAAACCCAGACATTCAGGTCGAGGAGGAGGCTTGGGGGTCATTTTTAAGGAACAACTAAACATCACTACGCTGGACGTTGATACCGTTTCCTGTGTTGAAATCCTCGGGATTTCCATAAAACATGATTCTGAACACTGCCTCATGGCCCTTGTATGTTACAGGTCTCCGGGGCATTTCAATGCCTCACAACAGCAGGAATTAATCACGGTCATAAATAATATGTCAATCTCCCACAACAGGCTGCTGATACTGGGCGATTTTAATATATGGGACAATGACCAACTACGTGCAGCCTTGCACAATATTACTCAATCCTGCCACAATCTAGGGCTGAAACAGTGGATAAACACTCCTACACACATACTAGGAAACACACTAGATCTAATTTTTGCGGCGGAAGACCTACTGACCCTAGACACTATCCTTCCAGTAAGTTGGTCAGATCACTACCTCCTCAGGTTCAAATCCCACATCCCGTCCCACACAGGATCCACGAGATCGCACGTCAAAACCTTCTTAGGTCGTGACTGGAAGAACCTGTTGAAGAGGAAAGAGGAGGGAAAGCTCGATCTACGCCAGGTTGGGGCCTCGTTCAAAATAGAGAATGATGTCACCACAAATTATCTTTCCTTTTGCCACAAGACTACAAAAAAACTCGACGCCGTCATCCCGCTGAAAACAATCACAAAAAGGGGAAAACTCTCCGCCCCCTGGTACACGGATAAACTGAAAGAACTAAAAAATACCTGTAAAAAGGCGGAGAAGCTCTGGAGGAAAAACTACTCAGACCAGGAGAAAGTACGATGGAGGCTCACTATTTCACAATACAAGAAGGAAATAATCACAGCCAAATCCAACTATTTTGCTGAGGTAATCCTCAAAAGCTCTAATAAATCCCGGGATACATTCAGACTCATCAAAGAGCTCTCCCAGCCCGCTTGTGCTGATAGCCAAATCAAGCCCTCACAAGAACTCTGCGATGGCCTAGCAGTGTTCTTTCAAGACAAAATCAGCAAAATTGTAGAGGGAATGAATAGCAATCCTATCTCCTCAATGCAAGACAACAGCATTCAAGCGAACAAAGACGAGAAGGTGGCACTTGATACATACCCCCTTTCAAATGCTATCCTGGAAAACTTTATGATTCCTTCGGAACAGGAATTCCTCACAACAGCCCTCAATACGTCTTCAGGCTCTCCTCTAGACCCTCTTCCCCATAGAATAGCCAAGAAATTCTAGGATGATATTCTACCAGCTCTGCATCAATTATGTAATCAATCTCTGTGTACAGGCTCCGTGCCCAAAGACTGGAAACTGGCGATTGTCACACCGCTATTAAAAAAACCAAATCTGGACCCAGACTGCCAAAAGAAATACCGACCCATATCCCTTTTACCATATCCAATAAAGATCATAGAGAGATGGGTCAGCAGATCTCTAGCCCTCTTCCTAGAAACCAACAACATCCTGGAAGAGGAGCAGTTTGGCTTCAGACCAGTTCATGGAACGGAGTCAGCCTTGCTGACAGTCATGGATGACCTGCGAATGAGGGCGGACAGGGGAGAATCAGCAACTCTGATTCTGCTTGACCTGTCCGCCGCGTTCGACACGGTGAACCACTGCATCCTGATAGAAAGATTAAGGAACATCGGAGTTGGGGGGGTCGCGCTACATTGGTTCCGCTCTTACTTGATGGACAGGTGGCAGGCAGTAGCTATCCCTCCCTATCAATCAGAGTTCATCAAAGTCCCGCACGGGGTCCCACAGGGGTCTGCTATCAGTCCGATACTCTTTAATATTTATATGCAACCCCTGATGCGGATCATCAAAAGCCATGGCATCAGTGTGACAAACTACGCAGATGATACCCAGTTGATAATCTCGCTTGACGGAGCTCGAGCAAGCTCAATGGAAACTTTCCACACCTGTATGCTGGAAATGTCTCTCTGGCTCAATCAGAACTCACTAAAATTCAACAGTGAGAAAACTGAAATACTGCATTGCACAGTAGGAAAAATCCCCAAAAGTTTACCACCAGATTTCTGGCCTCAGTCGTTAGGGGACTCACCCACCCCAGTGAGCTCAGTAAAAAATCTTGGAGTCACTATCCATAACAAACTAAGCCTAGAGACTAACTTCAATAAGCAGGTCAGCTGCTGTTTCGCCCTATTAAGAGGACTCCGAAGGCTGCTACCTCTCCTGCCCCCACAGACCAGAGCCGACATAGTCAGGAGCACTATCCTCAGCCACCTGGATTACTGCAATGCTCTCTTGCTGGAATCCCCTGCCTATCTCATTTCCAGACTCCAAAGTGTCCAGGCAGCTGCAGCCCAACTGGCACTTTCCCGTGAGCGAAGATCTTCTACCACTCTTGCCCTGGCTGACCTACATTGGCTGCCCATACACCAAAGGATTTCCTTTAAATCCCTATGTATTGTTTTCAGGGCAGTTCACGGTCTAGGTCCCCGACCACTCCAGAACAAATTCAAGTGGTATGAGCTCACCCGGTCTCTCCGATCCTCATCCTTAAACTTCATCAGCATTCCCAGGATCAAGAAAGCCACCTGTGGAGGACGAGCTTTCAGTATAGCTGCAGCCCACTTATGGAATAACCTCCCCATCGATATCAGAAAAACGAATGATCTTCTGACCTTTCGAAAAAAGGTGAAAACTTGGCTTTTTCCAAAAAATCCTCCTAAAACCCACCACAATAAATAAACCTACTCTGTTCAGCATCTTGTCCATGTTCCTGTCCCCACAGAGCTCTTAGCTATGTACCTAAGCGCCAGGATGCCCGTAGGGTTACAGAGCGCTCTACAAATGCTATAAATAAATAAATGTTTGTGAATTAGATTGAACTTGAGATCACTAAATTCATGATATATATTATGAATAGGCAATATGGAGGTATGTGCTTAGCTTATCTGAATTTTGTGTTTTTTGGTTATCCAAAAGTCTAGGGAGCTAGGAAGGTCAGGTTCCCAGCTCCTGCACTACCATTTTTGCTTAAATTAATGGAAGTACATACATACCAGTGCAAGTCTTTAGTGCCTTGACCTTTTTTTCTTGTGTGTTATAAACCTTTCTTAAGACAGTTGTGCAGAGCTTCCTAAAATTAAATGTTTGAAGCTTCTATTCGAAATACAGTTTGAGACTAAGGTGGTCATTAGGATGTAGGGCAGAACGCCACCCCTGGCATGGTGCTGGCGATCCATCCTACATCCTTCCCCGCCCACCACCCATTTACCCACCACCATATTAGTATGGCGGGGTACTACGGCGGAGGGGAAGACCGTCCGCCGCTTTTCCGCCCAGTCGACAAGTCGACCGGGCAGAAAAGGGTTTAATATGGTGGCGGTGTCTAGTCAGATTAGTATGGGGGCAGAAATATGCCTTTCAGAGGTGGCGTTGCCGCCACAGAAAGGCATGCGGATTCTGCTTTCGGGAGCCCGTAGCGGGCCCCCAGGTATTTTGGTGGGTGGGGGGTGCACATGGAGGGTACCTATGGTACCCCCCTGCATTTGCATGTACAACGTAGCAGGCACATGCACAACTTGTATGTTTAGCATTGCGGTGGGTGGTGCTTTCAGCACCGCCCGCCACAATGTTAAAAATGCGTGATGCACCCGCCAGTGTGGCCGGCACATCCTAATAGTGTGTGCGGGACTGCCGCATGCATTGCTGGCCTTTTTAATTTGTATTTATCGGATATCGCCCAACACTTTGATAACCCAAACTACCATCCCCCGAAACTGGCCAACAAACCAGTCGCAATCCTCCAATACGCAGACGACATTGTCTTGTTAAGCCAAACCCCAGTGGGACTACAAAGATCAATAAACAACCTGGCATCCTATCTGGACTCGGGACAGCTAGAGATAAACAAAGACAAAACAAAAATCGTTCGTCTGGTTGACAGCAGGAAATTAAAGTTCAAATGAAGGGTTAAGGGCGCTCATGTGGAAGAAAAAAGTTTGTATAAATATCTGGGCGTAATAATCGGGCATGGCACAAGTCACAAAGAACACAAAATGTCCCTCAAGGCAAAGACTCAGTCCTTGATCTATGCTTATAGATCCTTGCGTAAAAAAACTGGACTGCCCTAACCATTCGCATTTGTTAAAAGTTATGGCTGCTCAAATCCAACCAAGTTTGTCATACGGCCTTGTCCCCTGGTGCGGCAAAGACTCCCATCTCCAGAACGAATTGCAGTCAAAAATTTATAAAGCAGTTTTTGATTTGCCAAAATGCGCTTCGCCCGCCCAGGTGAGACTGGAAGTTGGGCTTCAGGATCTTAAATACAGGGCAATGAGTAACTTTATTAAATTCTGCCACACCCTCCGGCTATCCGAAGCGGAAACTCTAAATAGACTCTGCTGGGACGAAGTAAGGTCACAGAATGAGCAAGATACCCCAAATTCTTGGGGGAGTTATCTGAGCTCATCTTTGGCCACTTTGGAACTCCAACCAGCTTGGGACAACAAGATGGATCGAGTGACCTTTAATAAAACTGTGAATGTCGCAAGCAAAAAGAAATCTTTATTGGAAGATAAATTTGCGCTCACAAAGAGACGGCACGGATGGACAGTCATGAATTCATACAGGTCTCTACAGCCACAAGCCTACTTATCTGCCCATTTTAGTTCCTATTTAAAGATGTGCTTTTTAAAGTTCAGGATGGTGGTGTATGTCTCTAAGGATTTATCCCCCTCTTGGGTGACAGGTTTTAACTCAGAACGTTGTCGCTTATGTGGATTCCAAAAGGAAACCTTGGCCCATTTGTTGTGCGCCTGTCTAGCCATGTTGACCCAAAGGAGACAATACCTAAAGGCGACCTTTATCAATCTGAACATTCACTCTAGCAGACAAGCAGTGATAAGCTGGCTGGAGGGCTCGTCATGCATCTTGTCTTGCCGAGAAGTTAAGTTTATGAGATTAGTCAACAGCTGTCTATTGCAAGCGGATGATCTTTAACCATAATTGCATGTAACATATCCCTATACTTTTAATCTGGTTGGTATATCATTTTAATTTTCTGGCTGTAATCTGATCTAAACATAGTTTTAGAATAATTTTATAATAACAGAATTTTATACACTTGAAATGTATCAGAGAAAGAGTACGGATGTAAAATGAGCACTTGTATAATGATATTTCTTGCTGTTCGAGTATATGAATCTCACTTATTTTATGTAGGGGGGGGATTGTGATGATTTTAATTAATCAAGCAATAAACTTAAACTTGAAACTTGCATTGCTGGTGGTCCCATTTCTCGGGGCTATGGCGGGCAGCTGTCTGCCCACCATGCTAATCAGCCCCTAGGTTTTGTAGACTCCCTGGTGAAAGTGTAGGCTCAATTTCAACTTACTAACTACCGAGAGAAGATGATGGACTGTAGCTCATGAACCAGCTAAACATTACATGAGGATGGTGCATTCTGGATAAAAATCAGCCCTATGAGACTCACAAGATTATTTGTTATTTGTGAGTTCAGAATCTCTTTTCACCATGAACAGACACAGGCATGAATCCACACTAAGAATATGTTTTTTATGATTTTATTAACATCAGCATCCAATCCTAGTGCATATAATGGAAATCGTTGTAACTATAAAATGAAGAAAGCAGTGTTATACAAATGGTTAATAAAAAAAATACTGAAACGAATTGCAAATTGCAACTGTTTTTCCGAATTTCCCCACATTGAAATGATGGAACTACTTTCTGTTCTCCAACCTCTCACTTCATGTATCTAGCTAAGTTGTCCCCCCATCAAAAGGGCCTGCATGAGTTTCTAAAGTGACTTCACATCTCAGTGGAACAACAGAAGTGCTGTTCTGTGCTAAGAAACTCAGTAGCTATTGCATCTCCAGTAAGCCAAGAATGTCAGACTGGCTCTGAGGTAGCAGCCTGTGGCCTTCACAAAGAATGTTTACAGCTTTGTCTTGTTCCAGCTCTGTCTCCTAGGAAGTTAAAGATTACTCTCTCTTGAACTTATCTTTAACCAGCTTAAATGCACTTCAAATTATTTTGAAAAGGGCAGGCCTCAGATCAAATAATGTCAAATGCAAGAATTAACATATTATCATATTGCAAATTCACTTAATTCTATGCATATTTATAAATCATGGGGATACATACATAGGAATAGATGATACACTATAAAACTGTAAAGGACATATTATACATTATACACATGAAAACAACACTGAATATAATACATTTATAAATTGGAAATGTGCATTCAAAATAAGCTAATATATTGGCTGTGTGAAATTCACTGTGGGGTACTCATGCGGAAAACATGAAGATTCATTCGTAACGTGAATTCTTAAAATGGCATAGAAGCAGAGGCAGTAGGGTTCAAGAAAACAGCCCACTCAAATTCAACATTCTCCTCAGATCTTTAGAACGATCCAATCTTACTTAAGTGTGTCTTAGTCTTATGGGTTTCACAGTACCATGGCAATCAGAAAGCAAATGTGTGCTCTCATTCTATTTTCCTCTGAATGGAAGGCATCAACATACAACAGGTGCACGGGGTGAGCTCGCAACACATCTCTTTTGTGTAAGGGTTTAAAAGTGGTTATGATCTTGGATACATGAGGTGTTTCATGTCACAGGTCACTGTCTTGATATAAGGACAGTTGAAACCCTGATCTTTTCGTGCTCCATTAAAGGTTAGGTGGATGCACATTACATATGTAGATGTGGCTTTACAATGATTGCTGCAGAAGTATGGATGAAAACAAGAGAAGTGTAAGGGGAATGGTCTCTCCATCTCTCCAATACTTTTCCTTTTTCAGGGTGTAAATCAACAGGGAAACCTCAACATGTTGTAACCACCCATCATGTGGCCTCAATATTACCCCACACAAACCTCATACTGTCAATGAGTCCTTCTCACATGCAGAGTGAAATTGGGGAAGAGTCACTTGGTTTGTGGCCGAGCTCCCATTTCTTTGCCAGTTGTGCTGGCAATGCCAAAGAATGTTGTAGAAAAATGTGGGGAGCTCGACTGAGCATGAGATTTGGAAATCGCATGAGAGCTTGCTAAGTCATTGTGGATATTTTACTGCTGAAAGTGTAAATAGATTCTGTGCCAGTGCGTACACTGCTCATTATTAAGCCGGTTTCCTGAACTCAGGCGTCAAGGTTGAAGACTATGGAAACAGCATTACTGAGAGATTACAGTTGAACTCACCTTATTATCTCACCTCCCTTTATTTGACATGAGGGCCATCACAATGCACTGGTGACCTAGCGATGAATGGGCTGTCAGGTCAAGAGTTTCCAATGTCAGTGCCAGATGGTCACCATAAGGTGGTACTACTCGGTTTAGGAACACATTTCTTACGTTGCTTTGGGAATTTTTCGAGGTATCTTAAAGAAAATCCTCCTAGTGATTATCCATGACATGAGATGGTGCTATATTTGTTACTTCTCCTTACCAGAGTTTAGGTCCCCAAAGAGGGAGATGCCTAAGCTTAGTTCTTTGCACCCTAGTGGTCATACTGAAACCGGGCTTTCAATGTTGCTAGAAGGAGGTCAACTTGTCCTGTCTACCAGGTCTGAAACATTAAAGGTCATAGGGTAACCTTAACCTATGAAGTGTTCTTTTGAACTAAAAAAAATATATTTCCACAAAAGTGTCTGCAACACTATTTATCCCTGCTCCTGTTTCGTAGTGTGAAATCTGGGCCACCTTATGTGCAGGTATCCACACCACAGCCAAAAACTACATCAAGAGAATCTTCGCTCACCCCTGAATCTCATGGGAGCAGAGGGGCGAAAACATAGTTAGAACGCAGATAATCACCAGTGTGGGCAGATTACAGGCAGCAGAAAAGCCCCAGTGCTATGACCAAATAATTTTGAGCACTTGGGGGCTTATTTTATATTATGGATGAACAAAAATTGTTGTGGCCATTTGAACCATTTTTCTCTCCATTGTAAATACATCACCATGGTACTAAAACTGCAAGGCCCTTTGTTGAAGAACAGACAGCCAGAACGTCTAAAAGAGCCCTAGCTCTGCGAGGATGAGGAGAGTTCAGGAGTAAGTGAAGAGATCAAGTACCCCTCAAATACCTTCTACTGGTGTCGTCAGCCATCAGCACAAATTAAGCATTGTTCCTTCAGCTGCAATGGGTCTGCCCACGCTGTACGCAGTTGTTCTGACCGACTTTTTTGGCCCTTCCTTGAGGAAAGGTGATTGGAGGTGACTTCAGTCTACTATCATTCTAGTGGAAGGATTAGAACCGTAAATAGAGCCTATTCACAAGGCGTGTTGATATAATTCCGTACCCTTTTCCTTAGATCAGGGCTTATAAACTTATGTTAGGAGATAGATTCATTAGTATTAGTGATAATCCATCCTTTTGTAAGAGTATTAGTATACCTTCTATGGAGTTATTCTTATTTCGGGCCTTGTAGGCCTCAAACGGGAGAGACTCCATCTTTCTTTCTGCCCCGGCAGCTTGAGATGCTTCTAGGTCAAATGTAAAGTTTTAGTTACGAGGTGTTGTTCGCTTGGAGAGAACCGGTTGAGGCTGGCCCTTATCGAAAGACTGTATTTTTCTCCATTCCGAAGACACAACATCAGGCCGGCCGGCTGGGAACGTGTCCTTGGTACGGGGAGGTACAAGAATTTGGTGGGCGGCAGGTTACTGGCCGTAACTTTCCATGAAGGAACAATCTTCCATATTAGTGAAAGCATGAGGCAGTGAATTAGTCAGTCTATAGGCGGCAGCTAGCCGTTAGCATCAATGCCATTAATTATTTCAGGGCAGACAGTCGCCATTTTAAAGTCCGAGACAGATCGAGAAGCTGATACTCTCTTAGAAAGATTGAAGTTATTTTAGCTGGAGCAGCTGGCGAGCTTTGACCTTTAGATCAGAGCATACAGAGTGAAGCAGTTAGTTAAGGGAACGAATACCAGAGTGGCTGAAACTGAGTTATAAGATCGAAGCCGAGAAGTGAAGATGGTCCGCGATTGAGAGGAGAGAGGAGTAGTGCAGAACAGCCAGAGAGAAAGCAGCTGATGAGAGGAAGGTTCCAGTGACTTGGAAGGAGGCGAAGGAGACAGAGCATAGCGGTGCAGACGTGTATCCATGACTGCAGAGGTGTGACCTTAAAGACGAGCCAAGGCACAGACGAGAAGGGAACCCAGATGACTGCTGAGTCCAGACTTCATATTAATAAGGTGACGTCGACCCTTTCTTATTAGCGTGCACATTCTAACCTTTCATTTTCCTTTGCAGGCTATATGTTATAGTATAAAGTTATATTGATATTGTTGTTCTGATAAATAAAGTACCCCAGTTCTTAGTGAACCGGCATGTGCCTCGTATTCTTATATGAAAATGTAACCTATTCTTCTAATCAGGTACTGTTTCGCGAACGGACGCAACTCCCAATCAGGTAAGCAGTGGTTGAATAATGAGGGAGAGAGGAGCCCTTGAAGTAGAGGATAAGTTGTACATCATCTAATTAAGCTATCATTGTGTGACCCATAATATCGTAGTATTATACCTTTAGTAAATAGCGAGAGATTCCCCAATATGGAGAGCTAACGGTGTTCATAGGAAAGTGATCGTCGTCGGGAGACGGCGTTAAAGAGAGCACCAGGGGGGATACTGGTGTGTATACGCACAGGATTGTGGCTTGTAATGTAAGTAAGAGAGCACCAGGGGGGAAACTGGTGTCTATACCCACAAGATTGTGGCTTGTACGTATAAAATAGAGTACCAGGGGGCATACTGGTATTTATACCCACAAGATTGTGGCTTGAGTGAGCACTGGTTGCGGCCAGTGTGCAATGGTATATAATCAGAACTGCCCCAGGGTAGAACAGTCTGGGCCTGAGTTGCCGCAAGACTAGCTGGTATGAGTGTGATATTGTAGAAAACTTAGGCATGTACATTGCTAATTCCCCATCCTTGGGTAGGAGACATGGATACCTGTTGTAAATAGGTCCTAAGGAGGGAGGTGATTACGTTTCGGCTGGGTTGGTGGTGCTTTGGTGAGCTGATTCTATCTGGTCCGAAAATCCGGTCATTACATCTGGCGTCACGAACTGTTTACGAAGCCTGTGTGCGCTGTATTGTTTTTATCTTGTTGGTTTGCGCTCGGCTCGTACGTGGTTTATTTTGTATATTATTTGTTAATAGTTGTATATATCTTTTTGATTTCTCAAAATGTTTTTGCGGAGGTCGAAATCTACTTTAAAATTGCCTGTTGAAATTCCCAGCTGGGAATCAACGCCTTACGAGGCCTTGGCCCGTGAGTGGGCCGATTATACTGGTTTGAGTGAAAATTGGAGTTCTTGTTTGGAGCTGGCAGAGCCGGCTAATGTGATTTCTTGCTTACAGAAAGTGCCAGTAGTGAAGGGTGAGGAGCTTCCTATTTTAGGACGCAGAGGTTGGATTGTTTTAACTGCGTACAGGATTGTACATGAGAAGCTTTTGAAATTGCAGAAGCAATATGTAGATATGGAGGAAAAGTTTGTTGAAGTGCAGAATGCTCATACTCTTTTGCGATGTCAAAATAAATTGCTTGCCGACAAACTTGAAACTTATCAGACTATAGCCGAAAGGGCTGCTGTTCGAATTGCGAAATACAAATATAAGAATCGTCGTGGTCGTGTTTCCAAACGGAAGGTGCGTCTAGTCGTGGCGAAAGCCAGGCTGGACTGGAATCCTGATGAATGGGATGGTAATATCTGGGACTCGAATGATTCTGGTTCCTCGGCTGAGGAATCTGACAGGTGCGAGTTTTCTCGCTCCGGACGTGACTGTAAATCTGCTTCTTGTGATAAACATGATGATTCCGGCGACCGTGGTCGCTCTTCCCATTCTAATGACGTTTCTCATTCTGATTGTTCTTCTAAATCTATGGATCTGGCTTCTTCGGATGCTCGTCCGGGGGTTTCTGCGCATCCGGTTTTTCGACGGAAATTACAACAAGCTCCTGGTAATCCAACTGGTATTCCTTTGGATAGTTTAGAAGATTTTACACAACAGGAAGTTAGTGACATTTTGCAACGATTTCAACAACGGCCTGGTGAGGCCTTGCTTACGTGGATGGTGCGCCTTTATGAGTTAGGCGCTGTGGGTATCATGTTAGATGCAGGAGATGCTTTGAAATTTTGTTCTTTGAGTTCCGATTCTACTGTACAAGATCATTTCCTAGATTATAATGCTGCTGGCCAAATTAGTCTGCTCCAGTTAGCGACTGATGGCTGTAATACCAAATACCCTACTGAATCTGATTGGCCTGTGAATGACAAGCCGTGGTATACCTTGCGCGATGCGGCGCAACTGCTGAAAGAGGAGGTGATGAAAACTGCGATTTTTCTGAGTACCGCTGACAGATTGTTGGACGGTTTGTTAACATCTTCTGTGCGTAATCGCATCATCCGTTCTCCCCCTGTTGCTTATAAGCAGGTTATGATGACTTTGTTAATCAATCAAACTGGCAATGCTTTGTCTATGGTGCTTGAAACTGTTCGTCAGCTTGGTGAGTTGGGTGACTGGTTTAAACCTGAGAGGCAGTCCAGACCCGAGGGTCGTACTCCTGGAGACCATAAATTTTCTAGACGTGATATGTTTCTTGCACTGTTGGCTGATGGTGTGAAACAGGAAGACATTGATGGTGAGCCTAATAATCGCTTGTGGGACATGTTTCGCAAGCGTGGTTTGGATGGAAAGGAGGGTGCCCGACGTGTGCGAAAGAATGATTGTGATCGTGGATATTCTGATGACAGTGGAGACGAAAGACGTCATGATGATTCTGATCGTCGTGGTGAACGACGGCATGAGCGTGATGTGTCCCCTCGCCGTGCAAAAGAGAGAGGGCGAGAGGGGGAAAGAGAAAGGGGGAGAGATGACCGTGTTAACAGCAGATATAGAGAGGAAAGGGATCAGTCCCCTGAGTTGAGGAGAAGGGAGGATCGACACAGACTTTCCGATCCAAATTCACAGTACCATACAGATGACAGGAATCCATTTCGTAATGGAGATGGATATGAACATGATGTTTTAACACCCAAGAAATATGAGAGCATTCATCCTGATTTGTCCTGGATGACAGAACGCAGTAAAAATGACTAGGAAATAGGTCAAGCTCCAGTACGCAGATGGGCTCATAAAGACAATAGACCCTATGTAGATATTGACATTTTTTGGAAACATCGTAATATTCAAAGGGCCCGAGCATTGGTAGATACGGGAGCGGAGGCCACTCTTATTCACGGAAAATCAAAGAAATTTAAAGGCCAATTTTTCACAATTACTGGTTTAGGTGGAAAGGAAACCCCCGCAGTGCAAACTGCACTTGAAATGAGAATAGGCAGAATTTCCCGAAAAGAATATTCTGTATTAGTTGTGCCACTTTTGGAATACATAATCGGAATTGACATTTTAAAAGGAATGACTTTGCATTTAGATGACGGCTGTTATCAATTTGGAACTAAACATTACATATCGTCCAGACCTGTACATTTTAAGATGAGCATGTTTGAGTGGACTGCTTTTTACATGCAGACCACTTTCTGTGGCACAATCTTTGTAAATAGGCTTTAAGTGGTATGTCTTTTGCATCAATATTAGTTTTGCATGACGTAGCCGGGTTCTGTGATTTACTCGACAAATGATTTGTGAGTTGCAATCTCTATTTAATGACATGATGCAGTTTGCCTCCATTTATTAAAACAATTTTGACACAGTGCTCTTTGCTTTATTTCTTGCTAGGGTCAGAGTTCGGGTTATTGGCCACTCCTTCATCGTAAGGGCGGCACAACGTGCTAAGGCAAGGAACTGGAACCATGGTTTTTCCAATTCTGAGATAACGTGGAAGGGTTTTTCAGTTATGCGATAGGTAAACCTCTTGAACGAGCTACGCCAGGGGCTTTCTAGGGACCCTAAGTGATCCGACATGCTAATAATTCACTTGGGTGGTAAGTACGTCAATACATTCGGTAGGCACCCACTGGGCCAGGCCATGAAAGAAGCATATGTTGATTTGAGAAAATTCATAGGATCTTGTGAGATCATTTTGGCCTGAGATCATTACGCACAGGTTTTGGAGGGGGCATTGTTGGTAGCATCAGTTGAGGCATCCCGCAGATGTAGTAACAGTGTAAAGGTGGAAGGTCCTAGAGTACAGGGTTTGGGGTTTCGTAAGGCACGGCCTGAACAATGTGCACTCCAAGGGTTTCTTGCAAAGTACGAAGGCAGGATGCAGATATAAGGTTGGGAGCAAGTTCCCATGGGCAGTTGTAAACCTGAGCAACTGGGGGATTGCCTTGCACCCCTCCACCACTGTTAAGTTCAGTTCTAGAAGGACCACAGAGTGGAGAACCCCAAAAGGTATTGTCCCCTTTGTTCTGTAGTCCAGGTGCTCTTCAGTCAATCAGGTGGGCGGTCAGCATAGGTTGCTCATCTGCTGGCCGTCCTGGATCCCCGTTAAGTTAACCAAATTTTGTCTTGCCTACATATGCAATAATAACCTTCAACAAGCTTTCCCCAACAAATTTCTGTCATTCTTGTCTTTTTTCAGGTTTCTCAGTCCAGGGGTTGCATGCAAGGGGGGCAAGGACGGCTATAGGATATCGGCGCTAAGAGCCATAAGGGGAGGACTGCTGCTTTTCCGTCCCTATCCACTGTTGTTGTTCTCAACCCTCAGGTAGATGCCTTTGAATGTTGCGATTATTTTGTCACATTTGCAGCGCACTCAAAGGGCAAAGTTCAAAGTTCACATTATGTTTTCTGACAAATTGGTGCGTGTTAGGGAACTGGAGTGTACTTGTTTGGCAGACTGCAAAATGAGAGGATTTTGTCAAAGTGATCTAAGTGATAATAAAGCTGCAGCACAGGAAAGGCTGTAGGATGTCAGTTTTTTTCGAATATGCAATATTTAAATATCAGTAAATGGACTATACACAAATTTCAAATTATATCAGCAATTAAGAAAGCACAAATGAACCACTTTTTTATTAGAGTGTGATGAAAACAAAGATTTTAGTAGGATCAAAACAAATAAAGACATTTTACTTGATGATGCTCAAATGATAAATATTCACTGAAACCCAATATCCCCACATCATCTTTTCGCACTATTTAGCTTTACCAGTAAAGCCGCATGTATATGCAAATTTAGTGGCCATTCAACTCAAAATATACTGACTATAAATGACAATGTATTACCTCATCAGCCTCCAAAATGCAGAACGAGCTACATACTACACCATTCCTGTGACTTCAATGATGTTATATTAATGAAAACCCCCACTCTGAGAAGTGTTCCAGTACCACTGGCCGCATCTCCCTTCACCAACATAATTTAACCCCTTCGATGCTGATGACGGCCGGGAGCCGTCATGGCACACAGCGCTCGTGTGCTGATGACGGCTCCCGGCCGTCATGGCGCCTACCTGCGGGAGGAGGGCTGCAGCTCCACCCGCGTGTCGTCGATCTTTTTTTTTTTACTGCGGGAGGCAGGGGAAGACCTTCCCGTGCCTCCCCCACCCGCCCCCTCCAACGTCACTGATGACGTCAGCGCGCGAGCCGCGCTGACGTCGGCACTTGTTTACTTTCTGTTTCCCCACCGGTGGCCGCCATTTCCAAGCTGCGCCTCGGTGGGGAAACAGGTACGCACAGCGATCTCGCTGTAACAATCTTTCTTTGCGAGGCACCGGGGGACAGAAAAGGGTTTGCCTTTCCCCCCGGTGCCTCTTTTCTGCATTCCTGCTGCACGGTCGTGCAGCAGGAATGCAGAATAGTCCGATTTTTTTGTTTTTTGTTGGATTTCTCTATCGGGGAGCGGCCCCTTGAGCAAGGGTCGCTCCCCCAGGGGTGCATAATGTTTTACTGTGCTTGCCCCCCCCCGGGGGGGGGGGCAGGAGATATATTGCGGATTTGTGTAGCCCACTGGACCACCAATGCGACATTGTTTGGGGAGTGGCCCCTTGGGCAAGGGTCACTCGCCTTGGGGGCATGTTTTTGGCGATCTGCCCCCGTGGGGGGCAGATCAAACAACGCTTTTTGTTTTTTGTAGCCCACTAGGCCACCAGGGATGGGGCAGGAGATATATTGCGGATTTGTGTAGCCCACTGGACCACCAATGCGACATTGTTTGGAGAGTGGCCCCTTGGGCAAGGGTCACTCGCCTTGGGGGCATGTTTTTGGTGATCTGCCCCCGTGGGGGGCAGATCAAACAACGCTTGTTGTTTTTTGTAGCCCACTAGGCCACCAGGGATGGGGCAGGAGATATATTGCGGATTTGTGTAGTCCACTGGACCACCAATGCGACATTGTTTGGGGAGTGGTCCCTTGGGCAAGGGTCACTCGCCTTGGGGGCATGTTTTTGGCGATCTGCCCCCGTGGGGGGCAGATCAAACAACGCTTTTTGTTTTTTGTAGCCCACTAGGCCACCAGGGATGGGGCAGGAGATATATTGCGGATTTGTGTAGCCCACTGGACCACCAATGCGACATTGTTTGGGGAGTGGCCCCTTGGGCAAGGGTCACTCGCCTTGGGGGAATGTTTTTGGCGATCTGCCCCCGTGGGGGGCAGATCAAACAACGCTTTTTGTTTTTTGTAGCCCACTAGGCCACCAGGGATGGGGCAGGAGATATATTGCGGATTTGTGTAGCCCACTGGACCACCAATGCGACATTGTTTGGGGAGTGGCCCCTTGGGCAAGGGTCACTCGCCTTGGGGGCATGTTTTTGGCGATCTGCCCCCGTGGGGGGCAGATCAAACAATGCTTTTTGTTTTTTGTAGCCCACTAGGCCACCAGGGATGCGTGAAAGGAGAGTGATCCCTCGAGCAAAGGTCACTCTCCATTTAGGCCCCACTAGATCACCAGGGATGTGTGTGGGGAGTGGCCCCTTGGGCAAGGGTCGCTCCCCAAGGGGGGCATATAATTTTACAGTGTCTGCCCCCCGGGGGGGGAGGGGCAGGACATATATTTATGTATTTTTGAGCCCCCTGGACCACCAATTTTACTCTGTATGGGGAGTGGCCCCTTGGGCAAGGATCACTCCCCTTGGGGGCATGCTTTTGGCTGTCTGCCCCCGTGGGGGGGCAGATCAAGCCATGCTTTATGTTTTTTGTAGCCCACTAGGCCACCAGGGATGGTTAGAAGGAGAGTGTCCCCTTGGGCAAGGGTCACTTTCCATTTTGGCCCACTAGACCACCAGGGATGTGTGTGGGGAGAGGCCCCTTTGGGCAAGGCTCACTCCCCAAGGGGTGCAAATATGTCTATGGTGTCTGCCCCCCTTATATTTTGTATTTTTCTGCCTGCCTGAACCACAGATTTTGTGTTCTATAGGGAGTGGCCCCTTGTGCAAGGGTCACTCCCCTTGGGGGCATGTTTCTGGCAGTCTGCCCCCTTGGGGTAGGCAGATCACGTCGGTATTCTATTTTTTTGTAGGGCCCACTAGGCCACCAGGGATGTTTAGAAGCAAAGTGACCCCTAGGGCAAGGGTCAGTATCCATTTGGCCACTAGACCACCAGGGATGTGTATGGGGAGCGGCCCCTTTGGGCAAGGGTTGCTCCCCAAAGGGTGCAATTTATTTTGGTACATTGAATGTTTGATAATGTATTGGCCCACTGGACCACCAATGAAGCCATGTGTGGAGGGTGGCCTCAAGGGCAAGGGTTTCTCCCCTTTTACAGGGGTGAATATTTTATTTATACTCTTAGGCCCACTTACCCCTTAGCTTTTTTGGTGTATTGTGTGTTGACTGGTGCATTATTTCAATATGTGATTGTAATGTTTTTTCTTCTCCTTTTTATTGTAGTGTAAAGCTTGTGATTCCTGTTTGTGGTTTTGGCAGTGGTTGTTCTGCAGTTTTGCGTATTTGCATTTATTTGGTAAGAAAAACATATTTGTAGGGTTTACTTCAAATGAGTATTATTGTTATGCATAAATGTCTTTTTTTGTAAGTGCTGTCATAATGGCTGTATTTCTGTTTGTGTTCTGAGCATGAAATTTATTGCGATGTTTTTTGCGTTGTTTTATGTGTAATTTGTTTTTTTACCTTTTTCTTTTTTAGTGGGATATTGTTGATCCTTTCCGTGTCTGTGCAGAGTAGGTGGTGCTGAGTCTAGCTGCTTCTGTCAAGTGAGTGGTATAGTGTTGGAGTATATAGGTCAGTGAGATAAAGCAACATTGTGTTTATTTCTTTTTTTTCAAAGGATTTGTTGTTCACGTGTTTGACAAATAATCTTTTTTAGTTAGCATTATGGCTAGCCGTAGAATGACTGCTCAGCAGGTGATTAGTTTGCTTCTTGAATCTTCCTCTGAGCTGGATTATGAGACTGACAGTGCGTCTGAGGGAGAGGATGATTCAGGCAGTGAGTTTTCTCTCCACATGGAATCATCGGATGATGAATCCAATCTCAGTGCGGACGAAGTGCCTGTTTTAGAGGAGGAGATTGATGTGCCGATGCAGCAAGAGACATCTGGCTTGCAACCTGGTGCTGCAAGCATTCCCATTGGAAGTGCTGGACTCTGGGTTGATCCAAAAATGCTGCAGCCGGTGTTGTCTGACTTTACTGGTTATGCAGGGTGTAAAGTGGATTGTGAAAATTTCTTGCCTATACAGTTTTTTAAGTTGTTCATGGATGATGCCTTTTTGGCTGAGATTGTTGAGCATACTAATTTGTATGCGGAACAGTTTTTGAGGAAGAACAGTGCCAAACTTAGGCCCCACTCTAGAGCTACCCGTTGGACTCCCACAAATCTGGATGAGATGAATAGGTTTTTCGGTTTGACTTTTTTGATGGGCTTGATAAGGAAGCCTTCCCTGGCTTCATATTGGTCTTCCAGTCCCTTGATGGCAACGTCTATATTTCCTGCAGTTATGTCTCGTGATAGGTATTTACTTTTGCTTCGTATGCTGCATTTCGTTGACAATGATTTGGCGTTGCCAAGAGATCACCCTGACTATGACCGCCTTTTTAAGATTAGGCCTGTTATTGATCATTTTGTAGATCGATTTTCAGAGATCTATTCTCCAGGCAAAGAAATTTCTATTGATGAGTCTTTGGTCTTGTTCAAGGGTCGTTTACTTTTTAAGCAGTACATTCCTAGCAAGAGGGCACGTTATGGAATTAAGCTGTATATGTTGTCTGAGAGTAGGACAGGATATGTCTCCAATTTACGTGTGTACACTGGTAAGGATTCCACTATTGACCCCCCTGGTTGTCCGTCCACTTTTGGAGTGGCAGAGAAAATTGTCTGGGATCTTGCTAGAGGACTGTTTAACAGAGGCCACCATTTGTACCTTGATAACTTCTACACTGCTTTGCCATTGTTTAAGGAGTTGTTGAAAGTAGACACTTTTGCCTGTGGCACAATCCGCTCTAACCGTAAAGGTTATCCGAAAGAGCTTGTTTGCAAAAAGCTTCAGAGGGGACAGTGCAGTGCCTTGCGTAGTGATGAACTGCTAGCTGTAAAATTTGTCGACAGGAGGGATGTGTACATGCTGAGTACCATCCATGATGAAAGTACTACATCTATGCCTGTTTGGGGTGCTGTTGCTGAAGTGCGTAAACCTGTGTGCATTGTAGACTACAATAAGCACATGGGTGGTGTTGACAGAGTTGATCTGAGGTTGGAACCTTACACTGCTATTCGTAAGTCTTATATTTGGTATAAGAAGTTGGCCATCCATCTGTTCAATTTAGCAACTTTTAATGCTTTTGTTGTGTTCAAGGAGTGTTCTCCTGCGTCAAAGTCGACTTTTGTTCAGTTTCAGGAGTCTGTGATAGGCAGCCTTGTTGTTGTGGAACAGGCACATATTCCTAGAGTCGGAGTGGTGGAGGAAGTGGCTAGATTGCGAGATCGCCACTTTGCTGATTACATTCCTGCCACGCCCAGAAAAAACAATCCCTGTAAGAGATGTAAAGTCTGCTATCGAAGAGATGTGCGGAAGGATACTCGTATGCACTGTGCTGATTGTCCTTCTAATCCTGGGCTTTGTGTGCCCAGATGTTTCAAAATGTATCACACTCAAAAGAAATTCTGGGAGCTACCGTGAGTCTAATGGTGTACTGCCTGGTCTGTAATGTTTTTTATTGGTTATTCAGTTGCATCTGTGGCATTAGTATTTTGTTTTTTAGTTAATGCTGTTTGTAGTTGTAGTTTTATATCTAGTTCCAAATGGTTTGTAATTTTTTTCTTTGTTTTTAAAAAATATTTATTTGGCGGTGTGCATGGATTGGTGTTTGGCTGGCGGCGTGCATGGACTGGTGTTTGGCTGGCGGCCTGCATGGACTGGCACTTGACTGGTGGTGTGTCTGGACTGGTGCTTGGCTGGCAGTGTGTGTGGATGGGCGCTTGGCTGGCGATGTGCGTGGGCTGGTGCTTGGCAGGCGGTGTGCGTGGGCTGGTGCTTGGCAGGCGGTGTGCGTGGACTGGTGCTTGGCAGGCGGTGTGTGTGGTCTGGGGCTTGGCAGGCGGTGTGCGTGGACTGGTGCTTGGCAGGCGGTGTGTGTGGTCTGGTGCTTGGCAGGCGGTGTGTGTGGACTGGTGCTTGGCTGGCGGTGTGTGTGGAGTGGTGCTTGGCTGGCAGTGTGTGTGGAGTGGCGTTTGGCTTGCGGTGTGCGTGGAGTGGTACTTGGCTGTCTGTGCATGGAGTGGCGCTTGGCTGTCTGTGCATGGAGTGGTGCTTGGCTGGCGGTGTGTGTGGAGTGGTGCTTGGCTGGTGGTGTGCGTGGAGTGGTACTTGGCTGTCTGTGCATGGAGTGGTGCTTGGCTGGAGGTGTGTGTGGAGTGGTGCTTGGCTGGTGGTGTGCGTGGAGTGGCGCTTGGCTGTCTGTGCATGGAGTGGTGCTTGGCTGGCGGTGTGTGTGGAGTGGTGCTTGGCTGGCGGTGTGTGTGGAGTGGCGCTTGGCTTGCAGTGTGCGTGGAGTGGTACTTGGCTGGTGGTGTGTGTGGAGTGGTGCTTGGCTGGTGGTGTGTGTGGAGTGGCGCTTGGCTGGTGGTGTGCGTGGAGTGGCGCTTGGCTGGTGGTGTGCGTGGAGTGGCGCTTGGCTGGTGGTGTGTGTGGAGTGGCGCTTGGCTGGTGGTGTGTGTGGAGTGGCGCTTGGCTGGTGGTGTGTGTGGAGTGGTGCTTGGCTGGTGGTGTGTGTGGAGTGGTGCTTGGCTGGTGGTGTGCGTGGAGTGGCGCTTGGCTGGTGGTGTGTGTGGAGTGGCGCTTGGCTGGTGGTGTGTGTGGAGTGGCGCTTGGCTGTCTGTGCATGGAGTGGTACTTGGCTGGCGTTGTGTGTGGAGTGGTACTTGGCTGGCGTTGTGTGTGGAGTGGTACTTGGCTGTCGGTGCGCGCTGAGTGGTGTTTTGCTGGCGGTGTGCATGGTCTGGTGCTTGGATGGTGGTGTGGGTGGACTGGCGCTCGGCTAGCGGTGTGCGAGTAGTTACTTTTTGTTGGTCACTACACACACTGCTAGGTGAGTGACACTCCACGCAGTCCATCATTTTGTGTTGTTGCAATGTCGGAAATGTGGGCGTGTGAAAGTGATGGGCCCTTGAATGGCGCTGTCTGCTGGTGTGAGTGTTGAAATGTGATGGGTCCGCGGCTGGCGGTGTGAATGTTTTGTATGTGTCACACGTACGAAAGGTGTATGAATGGCCTGTAAAGAGGTTGGTGCCTTGACGTGGCTTTACAGCTCACGAGCTGTGAGTCAGTGGTTCAGTTTATCATACTTTCAATTATACGCAGTGTATTTCATTTTTTTGAAATTACTTGCGAATACAATTGTATGTACTGAATCATCACTCACCCTCGTGCCAAATCCAACCAGAATGTGTGTGTGCTTGCGGATTAGATGGCTGTGCAGTAATGTTTGTCTTTTATCTCTTTCTGAAGTAGGATGTACCTTGTCCCTTATTGTGATTGTTGTAATGTGTTGCTGTTCTTTCTGGATGGTGTCAATGGTCTGGTTTGTATCAGGTATGAAAGGCGCGTGAATGGCCTGTAAAACGGTTGGTGCCTTGTCGTGGCTTTACAGCTCACGAGTTGCGAGTCACTGGTTCGGTTTTTATGCATTTATTTATTGACAGAGCATTTCATTTTTCGAAAGTTCTTGTTAGTAAAATTTTATGTACTGAACCATCACTCGCCCTCGTGCCAAATCCAACCTGTATGTGTGTGTCTTTGAGGAATAGTTAGCCGTGCCTTGAATGTTTCACTTTGGAGTAACTCTGTTACGGTGTACATTATAGCTATAAATAACGTACTAAATTTAGTTATTATTGTTAAACCATGGAAGTATATGTCATGTCTTTCTGGTGAATTCTATTGATTTTTATACAGAATCTCCTGCAAACTTGAAATTGTCTGTCACAATTTCCTTGAATCACACGCTCTCAAATTGAAAACTTAATTCTCCACCGTACAATTTGAACCGTTTCCTGTTGCAGCCACTATGCCTACCCACGCAAGTGAGGTACCATTTTTATCGGGAGACCTGGGGGAACGCTGGGTGGGAGGAAATTTGTGTGAGCCCAGTGATGCCACGCTTTCCCATGCAAAAAAGTTTGAAAAAAATGTTTTTTTTTTAGCTAAAATTGAGGTTTGCAAGGGATTCTGGGTAAAGGAACGTTGGAGGATCCACGCAAGCCATACCTCCTTGGAAGCCCCCGGGTGTCTACTTTTCAGAAATGTGTGGGTTTGGTAGGTTTTCCTACATGGCCGTCTCGCACGGGGCCAAAAACCCAGGTAACCCCTCTTGCAAAAGCTGGTGGGATTGAATGTCAATCCCACCAGCTTTTGCAAGAGGGGTTACCTGGGTTTTTGGCCCCGTGCGAGACGGCCATGTAGGAAAACCTACCAAACCCACACATTTCTGAAAAGTAGACACCCGGGGGCTTCCAAGGAGGTATGGCTTGCGTGGATCCTCCAACGTTCCTTTACCCAGAATCCCTTGCAAACCACAATTTTTGATGAAAAAATCAGTTTTGACACACTTTTTTTGTGTGGGAAAGCGTGGCGTCACTGGGCTCACACAAATTTCCTCCCACCCAGCGTTCCCCCAGTTCTCCCGATAAAAATGGTACCTCACTTGCGTGGGTAGGCATAGTGGCTGCAACAGGAAAAGGTCCAAATCGTACGGTGGAGACATTACAATAACCAATAGCAAGATTACCTTCTTTTTTTTTGGGGGGGGGACTGAGTTTTTGGACCGGGGCGCGGCGGGCATCTTTGGAAACTACCAAACCCAAACAGTTCTGAAAACTAGACACCCGGGGGAGTCCAGGGAGGTATGGCATGCCTGGGTCCCCCAATGTTTTCCTACCCAGAAATCCCTGCAAACCACAAATTTAGGTTAAAAAAACAGTTTTCCATACATTTTTGCGTGGGATCGCCGTGTCGGCACAAATGTCCTACCACCCTGCGTTCCCCTTGTTCTTCCGAGTAAAATGATACCTCACTTGTGTGGGTGGGCCAAAGGCCTGTGACTAAGGCAGGGGGGCTTAATTTGAAACACTGAAATACTACTTTTTTCAACATTCGTTTTTGGCCTGTTCTGCTTTGGGGCACCCACACAAGTGAGGTATCCTTTTACTCGGGAGAACAAGGGCAGCGCTGGGTGGTAGGACATTTTTGCTGGCACGGTGATCCCACGCAAAAAAGTTTGGAAAAGTGATTATTTTACCTAATTTTAAGGTTTGCAAGGTGTTCTGGGTAGGAAAACGTTCGGGGACCCACGCATGCCATACCTCCCTGGACTCCCCCGGGGGTCTACTTTTCAGAACTGTTTGGGTTTTGTACTTTTCAAAGAAAACCACCGAGCCCCGGGCCAAAAACGCAGGTGCCCCCCCCCAAAAATCAAGGTTGTTTTGCAATTTGGTATTGTAAATTCACCACCGTACAATTTGAACCGTTTCCTTTCGCAGCCACTATGCCTACCCACGCAAGTGAGGTACCATTTTTATCGGGAGACCTGGGGGAACGCTGGGTGGGAGGAAATTTGTGTGAGCCCAGTGACGCCACGCATTCCCACACAAAAAAATTGTGAAAAAACTGACTTTTTCTGCAAAAATTGAGGTTTGCAAGGGATTCTGGGTAAAGGAACGTTGGAGGATCCACGCAAGCCATACCTCCTTGGAAGCCCCCGGGTGTCTACTTTTCAGAAATGTGTGGGTTTGGTAGGTTTCCCTACATGGCCGTCTCGCACGGGGCCAAAAACCCAGGTAACCCCTCTTTCAAAAGCTGGTGGGATTGAATGTCAATCCCACCAGCTTTTGAAAGAGGGGTTACCTGGGTTTTTGGCCCCGTGCGAGGCGGCCATGTAGGAAAACCTAGCAAACCCACACATTTCTGAAAAGTAGACACCCGGGGGCTTCCAAGGAGGTATGGCTTGCGTGGATCCTCCAACGTTCCTTTACCCAGAATCCCTTGCAAACCACAATTTTTGATGAAAAAATCAGTTTTGACACACTTTTTTTGTGTGGGAAAGCGTGGCGTCACTGGGCTCACACAAATTTCCTCCCACCCAGCGTTCCCCCAGGTCTCCCGATAAAAATGGTACCTCACTTGCGTGGGTAGGCATAGTGGCTGCAACAGGAAAAGGTCCAAATCGTACGGTGGTGAATTTACAATACCAAATTGCAAAACAACCTTGATTTTTGGGGGGGGGCACCTGCGTTTTTGGCCCGGGGTTCGGTGGTTTTCTTTGGAAAGTACGAAACCCAAACAGTTCTGAAAAGTAGACCCCCGGGGGAGTCCAGGGAGGTATGGCATGCGTGGGTCCCCGAACGTTTTCCTACCCAGAACACCTTGCAAACCTTAAAATTAGGTAAAATAATCACTTTTCCAAACTTTTTTGCGTGGGATCACCGTGCCGGCAAAAATGTCCTACCACCCAGCGCTGCCCTTGTTCTCCCGAGTAAAAGGATACCTCACTTGTGTGGGTGCCCCAAAGCAGAACAGGCCAAAAACGAATGTTGAAAAAAGTAGTATTTCAGTGTTTCAAATTAAGCCCCCCTGCCTTAGTCACAGGCATTTGGCCCACCCACACAAGTGAGGTATCATTTTACTCGGGAGAACAAGGGGAACGCAGGGTGGTAGGACATTTGTGCCGACACGGCGATCCCACGCAAAAATGTATGGAAAACTGTTTTTTTAACCTAAATTTGTGGTTTGCAGGGATTTCTGGGTAGGAAAACATTGGGGGACCCACGCATGCCATACCTCCCTGGACTCCCCCGGGTGTCTAGTTTTCAGAACTGTTTGGGTTTGGTAGTTTCCAAAGATGCCCGCCGAGCCCCGGTCCAAAAACTCAGTCCCCCCCCCAAAAAAAAGAAGGTAATCTTGCTATTGGTTATTGTAATGTCTCCACCGTACGATTTGGACCTTTTCCTGTTGCAGCCACTATGCCTACCCACGCAAGTGAGGTACCATTTTTATCGGGAGACCTGGGGGAACGCTGGGTGGGAGGAAATTTGTGTGAGCCCAGTGACGCCACGCTTTCCCACACAAAAAAAGTGTGTCAAAACTGATTTTTTCATCAAAAATTGTGGTTTGCAAGGGATTCTGGGTAAAGGAACGTTGGAGGATCCACGCAAGCCATACCTCCTTGGAAGCCCCCGGGTGTCTACTTTTCAGAAATGTGTGGGTTTGCTAGGTTTTCCTACATGGCCGTCTCGCACGGGGCCAAAAACCCAGGTAACCCCTCTTTCAAAAGCTGGTGGGATTGACATTCAATACCACCAGCTTTTGCAAGAGGGGTTACCTGGGTTTTTGGCCCCGTGCGAGACGGCCATGTAGGGAAACCTACCAAACCCACACATTTCTGAAAAGTAGACACCCGGGGGCTTCCAAGGAGGTATGGCTTGCGTGGATCCTCCAACGTTCCTTTACCCAGAATCCCTTGCAAACCTCAATTTTTGATGGAACAATCAGTTTTGACACACTTTTTTTGTGTGGGAAAGCGTGGCGTCACTGGGCTCACACAAATTTCCTCCCACCCAGCGTTCCCCCAGGTCTCCCGATAAAAATGGTACCTCACTTGCGTGGGTAGGCATAGTGGCTGCAACAGGAAAAGGTCCAAATCGTACGGTGGAGACATTACAATAACCAATAGCAAGATTACCTTCTTTATTTTGGGGGGGGGGACTGAGTTTTTGGACCGGGGCTCGGCGGGCATCTTTGGAAACTACCAAACCCAAACAGTTCTGAAAACTAGACACCCAGGGGAGTCCAGGGAGGTATGGCATGCATGGGTCCCCCAATGTTTTCCTACCCAGAAATCCCTGCAAACCACAAATTTAGGTTAAAAAAACAGTTTTCCATACATTTTTGCGTGGGATCGCCGTGTCGGCACAAATGTCCTACCACCCTGCGTTCCCCTTGTTCTCCCGAGTAAAATGATACCTCACTTGTGTGGGTGGGCCAAAGGCCTGTGACTAAGGCAGGGGGGCTTAATTTGTTACACTGAAATACTACTTTTTTCAACATTCGTTTTTGGCCTGTTCTGCTTTGGGGCACCCACACAAGTGAGGTATCCTTTTACTCGGGAGAACAAGGGGAGCGCTGGGTGGTAGGACATTTTTGCCGGCACGGTGATCCCACGCAAAAAAGTTTGGAAAAGTGATTATTTTACCTAATTTTAAGGTTTGCAAGGTGTTCTGGGTAGAAAAACGTTCGGGGACCCACGCATGCCATACCTCCCTGGACTCCCCCGGGGGTCTACTTTTCAGAACTGTTTGGGTTTTGTACTTTCCAAAGAATACCACCGAGCCCCGGGCCAAAAACTCACGTGCCCCCCCCCCAAAATCAAGGTTGTTTTGCAATTTGGTATTGTAAATTCACCACCGTACAATTTGAACCATTTCCTTTCGCAGCCACTATGCCTACCCAGGCAAGTGAGGTACCATTTTTCTCGGGAGACCTGGGGGAACGCTGGGTGGGTGGAAATTTGTTGATCCACGCAGATTCCGGAACTTTCCACCACAGAAATGTGAGGAAAATGCGTTTTTTTTTCCAATTTCTTAGCTTTGCAAGGGATTCTGGGTAAGAGAACCTGGGGGTAGGCAGTCGAGTGACCCCATCCTGAATTCCCCTGGGTGTCTACTTTTCAAAAATGTATAGGTTTGCTAGGTTTCCCTAGGTGCCGGCAGAGCTAGGGTTCAAAAACAAAAGTTAGTCTCTTTGCCCAAAACGTGCACAATTTCACTGAAAAATTGATTTGTGACCACATTGCGTTTTGCACTGTTTCCTGTCGCAGCCACTATGCCTACCCACGCAAGTGAGGTACCATTTTTCTCGGGAGACCTGGGGGAACGCTGGGTGGGTGGAAATTTGTTGATCCACGCAGATTCCGGAACTTTCCACCACAGAAATGTGAGGAAAATGCGTTTTTTTTCTCCAATTTCTTAGCTTTGCAAGGGATTCTGGGTAAGAGAACCTGGGGGTAGGCAGTCGAGTGACCCCATCCTGAATTCCCCTGGGTGTCTACTTTTCAAAAATGTATAGGTTTGCTAGGTTTCCCTAGGTGCCGGCAGAGCTAGGGTTCAAAAACAAAAGGTAGTCTCTTTGCCCAAAACGTGCACAATTTCACTGAAAAATTGATTTGTGACCACATTGCGTTTTGCACTGTTTCCCGTCGCAGCCACTATGCCTACCCACGCAAGTGAGGTACCATTTTTCTCGCGAGACCTGGGGGAACGCTGGGTGGGTGGAAATTTGTTGATCCACGCAGATTCCGGAACTTTCCACCACAGAAATGTGAGGAAAATGCATTTTTTTTTCCAATTTCTTAGCTTTGCAAGGGATTCTGGGTAAGAGAACCTGGGGGTAGGCAGTCAAGTGACCCCATCCTGAATTCCCCTGGGTGTCTACTTTTCAAAACTGTATAGGTTTACTAGGTTTCCCTAGGTGCCGGCAGAGCTAGGGTTCAAAAACAAAAGGTAGTCTCTTTGCCCAAAACGTGCACAATTTCACTGAAAAATTGAGTTGTGACCACGTTGCGTTTTGCACTGTTTCCTGTCGCAGCCACTATGCCTACCCACGCAAGTGAGGTACCATTTTTCTCGGGAGACCTGGGGGAACGCTGGGTGGGTGGAAATTTGTTGATCCACGCAGATTCCGGAACTTTCCACCACAGAAATGTGAGGAAAATGCGTTTTTTTTTCTCCAATTTCTTAGCTTTGCAAGGGATTCTGGGTAAGAGAACCTGGGGGTAGGCAGTCAAGTGACCCCATCCTGAATTCCCCTGGGTGTCTACTTTTCAAAAATGTATAGGTTTGCTAGGTTTCCCTAGGTGCCGGCAGAGCTAGGGTTCAAAAACAAAAGGTAGTCTCTTTGCCCAAAACGTGCACAATTTCACTGAAAAATTGAGTTGTGACCACGTTGCGTTTTGCACTGTTTCCTGTCGCAGCCACTATGCCTACCCACGCAAGTGCGGTACCATTTTTCTCGGGAGACCTGGGGGAACGCTGGGTGGGTGGACATTTGTTGATCCACGCAGATTCCAGAACTTTCCACCACAGAAATGTGAGGAAAATGCGTTTTTTTTTCCAATTTCTTAGATTTGCAAGGGATTCTGGGTAAGAGAACCTGGGGGTAGGCAGTCGAGTGACCCCATCCTGAATTCCCCTGGGTGTCTACTTTTCAAAAATGTATAGGTTTGCTAGGTTTCCCTAGGTGCCGGCAGAGCTAGGGTTCAAAAACAAAAGGTAGTCTCTTTGCCCAAAACGTGCACAATTTCACTGAAAAATTGAGTTGTGACCACGTTGCGTTTTGCACTGTTTCCTGTCGCAGCCACTATGCCTACCCAGGCAAGTGAGGTACCATTTTTCTTGGGAGACCTGGGGGAACGCTGGGTGGGTGGAAATTTGTTGATCCACGCAGATTCCGGAACTTTCCACCACAGAAATGTGAGGAAAATGCGTTTTTTTCTCCAATTTCTTAGCTTTGCAAGGGATTCTGGGTAAGAGAACCTGGGGGTAGGCAGTCGACTGACCCCATCCTAAATTCCCCTGGGTGTCTACTTTTCAAAAATGTATAGGTTTGCTAGGTTTCCCTAGGTGCCGGCAGAGCTAGGGTTCAAAAACAAAAGGTAGTCTCTTTGCCCAAAACGTGCACAATTTCACTGAAAAATTGAGTTGTGACCACGTTGCGTTTTGCACTGTTTCCTGTCGCAGCCACTATGCCTACCCAGGCAAGTGAGGTACCATTTTTCTCGGGAGACCTGGGGGAACGCTGGGTGGGTGGAAATTTGTTGATCCACGCAGATTCCGGAACTTTCCACCACAGAAATGTGAGGAAAATGCTTTTTTTTTTCCAATTTCTTAGCTTTGCAAGGGATTCTGGGTAAGAGAACCTGGGGGTAGGCAGTCAAGTGACCCCATCCTGAATTCCCCTGGGTGTCTACTTTTCAAAAATGTATAGGTTTGCTAGGTTTCCCTAGGTGCCGGCAGAGCTAGGGTTCAAAAACAAAAGGTAGTCTCTTTGCCCAAAACGTGCACAATTTCACTGAAAAATTGAGTTGTGACCACGTTGCGTTTTGCACTGTTTCCTGTCGCAGCCACTATGCCTACCCACGCAAGTGAGGTACCATTTTTCTCGGGAGACCTGGGGGAACGCTGGGTGGGTGGAAATTTGTTGATCCACTCAGATTCCGGAACTTTCCACCACAGAAATGTGAGGAAAATGCGTTTTTTTTTCCAATTTCTTAGCTTTGCAAGGGATTCTGGGTAAGAGAACCTGGGGGTAGGCAGTCGAGTGACTCCATCCTGAATTCCCCTGGGTGTCTACTTTTCAAAAATGTATAGGTTTGCTAGGTTTCCCTAGGTGCCGGCAGAGCTAGGGTTCAAAAACAAAAGGTAGTCTCTTTGCCCAAAACGTGCACAATTTCACTGAAAAATTGAGTTGTGACCACGTTGCGTTTTGCACTGTTTCCTGTCGCAGCCACTATGCCTACCCAGGCAAGTGAGGTACCATTTTTCTCGGGAGACCTGGGGGAACGCTGGGTGGGTGGTAATTTGTTGATCCACGCAGATTCCGGAACTTTCCACCACAGAAATGTGAGGAAAATGCATTTTCTTTTCAAATTTCTTAGCTTTGCAAGGGATTCTGGGTAAGAGAACCTGGGGGTAGGCAGTCGAGTGACCCCATCCTGAATTCCCCTGGGTGTCTACTTTTCAAAAATGTATAGGTTTGCTAGGTTTCCCTAGGTGCCGGCAGAGCTAGGGTTCAAAAACAAAAGGTAGTCTCTTTGCCCAAAACGTGCACAATTTCACTGAAAAATTGAGTTGTGACCACGTTGCGTTTTGCACTGTTTCCTGTCGCAGCCACTATGCCTACCCAGGCAAGTGAGGTACCATTTTTCTCGGGAGACCTGGGGGAACGCTGGGTGGGTGGAAATTTGTTGATCCACGCAGATTCCGGAACTTTCCACCACAGAAATGTGAGGAAAATGCGTTTTTTTTCCCAATTTCTTAGCTTTGCAAGGGATTCTGGGTAAGAGAACCTGGGGGAAGGCAGTCAAGTGACCCCATCCTGAATTCCCCTGGGTGTCTACTTTTCAAAAATGTAAAGGTTTGCTAGGTTTCCCTAGGTGCCGGCAGAGCTAGGGTTCAAAAACAAAAGGTAGTCTCTTTGCCCAAAACGTGCACAATTTCACTGAAAAATTGAGTTGTGACCACGTTGCGTTTTGCACTGTTTCCTGTCGCAGCCACTATGCCTACCCAGGCAAGTGAGGTACCATTTTTCTCGGGAGACCTGGGGGAACGCTGGGTGGGTGGAAATTTGTTGATCCACGCAGATTCCGGAACTTTCCACCACAGAAATGTGAGGAAAATGCGTTTTTTCCCCAATTTCTTAGATTTGCAAGGGATTCTGGGTAAGAGAACCTGGGGGTAGGCAGTCGAGTGACCCCATCCTGAATTTCCCTGGGTATCTACTTTTCAAAAATGTATAGGTTTGCTAGGTTTCCCTAGGTGCCGGCAGAGCTAGGGTTCAAAAACAAAAGGTAGTCTCTTTGCCCAAAACGTGCACAATTTCACTGAAAAATTGAGTTGTGACCACGTTGCGTTTTGCACTGTTTCCTGTCGCAGCCACTATGCCTACCCAGGCAAATGAGATACCATTTTTCTCGGGAGACCTGGGGAAACGCTGGGTGGGTGGAAATTTGTGGATCCACGCAGATTCCGGAACTTTCCACCACAGAAATGTGAGGAAAAGCGTTTTTTTTCCCAATTTCTTAGCTTTGCAAGGGATTCTGGGTAAGAGAACCTGGGGGTAGGCAGTCGAGTGACCCCATCCTGAATTCCCCTGGGTGTCTACTTTTCGAAAATGTATAGGTTTGCTAGGTTTCCCTAGGTGCCGGCAGAGCTAGGGTTCAAAAACAAAAGGTAGTCTCTTTGCACAAAACGTGCACAATTTCACTGAAAAATTGAGTTGTGACCACGTTGCGTTTTGCACTGTTTCCTGTCGCAGCCACTATGCCTACCCACGCAAGTGAGGTACCATTTTTCTCGGGAGACCTGGGGGAACGCTGGGTCGGTAGAAATTTGTTGATCCACGCAGATTCCGGAACTTTCCACCACAGAAATGTGAGGAAAATGCGATTTTTTTCCAATTTCTTAGCTTTGCAAGGGATTCTGGGTAAGAGAACCTGGGGGTAGGCAGTCGAGTGACCCCATCCTGAATTCCCCTGGGTGTCTACTTTTCAAAAATGTATTGGTTTGCTAGGTTTCCCTAGGTGCCGGCAGAGCTAGGGTTCAAAAACAAAAGGTAGTCTCTTTGCCCAAAACGTGCACAATTTCACTGAAAAATTGAGTTGTGACCACGTTGCGTTTTGCACTGTTTCCTGTCGCAGCCACTATGCCTAACCAGGCAAATGAGATACCATTTTTCTCGGGAGACCTGGGGGAACGCTGGGTGGGTGGAAATTTGTTGATCCACGCAGATTCCGGAACTTTCCACCACAGAAATGTGAGGAAAATGCGTTTTTTTTCCAATTTCTTAGCTTTGCAAGGGATTCTGGGTAAGAGAACCTGGGGGTAGGCAGTCGAGTGACCCCATCCTGAATTCCCCTGGGTGTCTACTTTTCAAAAATGTATAGGTTTGCTAGGTTTCCCTAGGTGCTGGCAGAGCTAGGGCTCAAAAACAAAAGGTAGTCTCTTTGTCCAAAGAGCGCAAGATTTCACTGGGAAATTGAGGTGCGACCACGTTGCGTTTTGCGCTGTTTCGTGTCGCAGCCACTATGCCTACCCACGCAAGTGAGGTACCATTGTTTTCGGGAGACCTGGGGGAACACTGGGTGGGTGGAAATTGGTTGATCCAAGCAGATTCCAGAACTTTCCTCCACAGAAATGTGAGGAAAATGTGTTTTTTTTGTCAAATTCGTAGGTTTGCAAGGGATTCTGGGTAACAAGACCTGGTGGTAGGCAGTCAAGTCACCCCATCCTGAATTCCCCTGGGTGTCTACTTTTCAAAAATGTATAGGTTTGCTAGGTTTCCCTAGGTGCCGGCAGAGCTAGGGTGCAAAAACTACAGGTAGGCACTTTGCTAAAAAAGGGTCAATTTGTAACTGCAAAATTTAGGTGTCACCACTTTGCATTTTGCGCCGTTTCCTGTCGCAGGCACAAGGGCGACCCACACAAGTGAGGTACCGTTTTTATCGGGAGACTTGGGGTAATTCAGATTTGTAAATCAACTGTTATTACCAATTGAGCTTTTGCGCATTTCTCCCTTTCAATGAAAGACATTGTGTAAAAAAAAAAAAATTTTGAAAAATGACCAATAATTCTCATGCTAGTATGAGTATTCCCAATTTTGAAAATTAGCAATAATATACTGTTTCTGAACTCTATATTTTGTACCCAATTCAGAAATACATAGGTGTCTTTCATACAGATTTTTCCATGTATACATTTTCCAAGACAAAGTGCTCTATACCCAGTAAATGAAAAAATACCATTGCAAGTTGCTGCTCAGTTTTTGGATCTGGGTTCGTCGGGTTCTTGGTGAAACTACAAGTCCTATATATCCCCACAACCAGGAAGGTCTAACGGATGTAACGGTATATTGCTTTCTAAGAGCTGTCAAAACTAGAAAAAGTTATAGGTGAAAACGTTGAGACAAAAGGCTGTTTTTTTCAACAAATTTTCAATTATTCCAATATTTAACTGTTAGTTTCTATAAAGAAACCTTCATGGATTTAGACAAATGACCCCTTTCTGAATTCAGAATTCAGAATTTTGTCTACTTTTTGAAAATGTACAGCTTTCTAGGATCCATTATTGCTTTCAAACTCATTTCTACCATTAACTGGAAGGAGGTGGAAAGCTCTAAAAATAGCAAAAATAGGCTATGTCCCAGAAAAATGCCAAAACTGTGTGAAAAATGTCGGTTCTCTGACAAAAGACTGTCATTTCCTAAAAGCTGAGAAAATGGAGATTTCAGCCCCATAAACCCTTTTTTGATAACATTTTCAGGGAAAAACCCAGAGGCTTTCATTTGCAGCCCGTTTTTCCCATTTTTCTGAAAAAAACAAAAAAATCACTATATTTTGGTTAATTTCTGGGACCCCTCCAAGGTAATCCACAAACCCTGGGCACCTTTAGAATCCACATGATGTTGGAAGAAAAGGACGCAAATTTGGCGTGGATACCTTATGTGGTCAAAAAGTTACAAGGGCCTAAGCGCGCACTACCCCAAATCGCCAAAAAAGGGCTTAGCACAGGAGGGGAAAAGGCCTAGCAGCGAAGGGGTTAACAATGCTGCTGTCGGTTGACGTTTCAGCATTCAAACTTTAACCCCCCTCCAATTCCTTCTCACTTGATGGCATAGGTGCCTGGAACGGGTGAATAGTGTCTCTCTTTGGGATTGCCTGGCGGAGTATGTATGTTTCATCCACAGAACATTCTGCTGCAAGAAATACGGTGTGCAGACTACTGAGATGGGTGTAACGACACCAAATCCAACACATCCTAAAAAGCACGCTCTCATCTTCTACACCTGTTTCATCTTCTAAACAGAACTTATTGAGCGCAACGCGAATCATGTATTCAGTAATGAAATACATTGTTTCACCAGATTAAGTAGTGTACCTTCAGACACAATTATTTAAGCATGCATAAACACACACACACAACTTCTCATACTACAAAAATTATTCTTCTGGCATTCTTTTCCTTCAAAACCTCCATTTATATTTTCTTCTCCTGCTAGTTGTATTTATTTTTGACTTCATGCAAACTACTCAATTTGTGAAATAAAATAACAAATATGGGAGAAATACCTTTGGAAGTTAAAACAACTTCAATTTTAACTAAAGTCGCGCATGTACCTTACCATACCCGAAGCGCTATAAAGATACATTCTACTGATGAAGAGATGTGGTCTCTAACCACCCTACCCCAACAGACACACACACACCACCAATGATTTTCTATCTATCGAAGACGATTTTAGTTGTCTCTAGGAAGTGATTATTTAAAAAGGAAGCAGCCAGCAACTTTCAATTGTCTTCGCTTAGTTAGTCGCAAATGCATTCGAGCAAAACGCATATCGGGCACTTGAAAACTACAGGCATATGCTAAGCGGGCTGTTATAGATTTCTTGCTGTGATGAGCAGTTTATGTCACAAATCTGTGGGGGGGTAATTTAAACAGTCAAAATTCAATATCTGGATATGTCCCGTGGGAGGAGGGAGGTGAAGCTGTACCGACCATAGGCATAGCACTGAAGAAATGCAAGAGGGATACACATGCTGGAGAGCGACGTCACCGTACCAAGCTTACATTTTAAGGACCTTTGAAGGCACATGCATATGTATACAGTTCACTGGTTTATGGGTGCCCGAGTTACCATTTGCATGCACCCCATGTCCTCTTTTTGACACGCTCCTCTTTGCTGAGATAGACCGTGGTAATAGGTGGCAGGGCACTAGCGTTTGATTAGGGGCTATTATGAAGGGTATGTTCAATATGTAATTGCAAATTAAAATGGTTATGCATGGTTTTATTCTGTCATACGGCAATTTCATGCCACATTAATTTGTTGATTTAGAATTTTCATGGTCAGACCCATTTGTTTTCAACTGCAAACTCCCAACTGAGTTAACTTTTTTGCTTTTAGTTTTGTGCCGTTTTCTTTTGGTGTTATGACAAAAGTAATAAAAAGCAATTCAACCATTGTTTCCTTAGCAGCAGACAACGTTAGATTTGAAATGGCAATTCTCCTAATCATAGAGCTTAAATATATGTAAAGACTCATACAGAAAGAATAGGCATTTAACAACTCATGATTACAATGTTACGCTAAAAGCAGCCAGGCTCTTGGCCCCGCAATCATAACAGGTGTCGTTCCACAAACCATTGTTGATTTTCAGCACTCCTCCTTCGCACTGCCAACAGCTTAATTTCCTTCCCTGGGAATATGTCAAGTAACGCCGCCTTAAGGGCAGAGTATAAGCTTCACAGTGAGGAAATAAATAGGGAAAAAGTATTAAGAGGGACACGCTCCAGGACAAGATAAGGAAGGCATTAACCAGGATCTTGCAGACTGAAGCTTGTTGACTGGGCTCTTCAGCAATTGATGTAACCTTAACATTATTTATATTGACTTTTATGTTATATGTTATATGTTATGTTAAGTTATTTTATATATGTCTGGTCATGTAATGCTATGTTATGTTATTATATGTACTGCAATATTAATAAAATATATAGGGCCAGATGTATGAAAGCATTTTGATTCACAAACGGTGACAAAGAACAAAATAGAGCCTTTTTGCTAATGCAAAATGTTTTTTTCTCATGTATGTAAGACTTTTGGAATGGCAATTCAGGTAATAGCAATAATTTGTGATTATCTAAATTGCAAATGCAAATAGAGAATCGCAATTTGCTAAACCATAATGCACATATAAGAGGGCTTCTCTAAATGCGAACTGTGCATTTAGGAAACACTAATTGCCATTACCTTCAAGTTGATGGTAACCGTGTGCAGACTTTGAAAAATGCACTTTCATTTTTTTGGGTGCTGCGGGGGGCCTTAGCTGCCCCCTTGGCTTTGCATTCGCTAATTTGCGATAACCAATTAGTTAATTGCAAATTAGCTGTATGCCATAGGAATGAATTGAGTCATATTTCCTAATAGCGATTTGCTATTTAGCAAATTGCTATTAGGTAATATTAAGGAATGGCAAACATTTTACTGAATCCTACACACATAGGGCCAGATGTATGTAAATCCGATATTTACCGACTCTTAAATACCGACTCATACCGATTCGGTATTTAAGAGTCGGTAAATTGGAAGGATGCAGATGTTGGTAAAAAATTACCGATTCTGTAAGAGTCGGTATTTACCGAATCGGTAAATACCGAATCTGTATTTCCCATTGATTCCTATGGGCCTTGAAGCCCATAGGAATCAATGGGAAATACAGATTCGGTATTTACCGATTCGGTAAATACCGAATCCTGCAAGGGTGCAGGGGGTGTCACTTTGACACCCTCTAGCACCCCAATTCCGGACTTGTGTGCCATGTGGCCCACAGACATGCCCTAAGGGCATGTCTGTGTGTCACATTGCACAGGTGTGCATGCACCCCTGAATTCGGTATTTTACCACCCAATAGGATTGGGTGGTAAAATACCGATTCTTAAGGGCCTGTGACACTCTTAGGAGTGCCACCTACATGTGGATATTCCGAATTGGTAAATATACCGATTCGGTATTTTACCGATTCTGTAAATTTACCGATTCGGTAATTTTACAGAATCGGTAAAATATAGGCCCCCTACATCTGGAAACCCTAATACCGGTCGGTAACGGCCGAATTCGGCCGTTACCGACCGGTATTAGGGCTCCTACATCTGGCCCATAGCATTTTGCAATTCAGCGATTCAGTAATAATCGATATTTGGGAATCACAATTTTTTTTTGATACATCTGGCCCACAGATGCATTGTTGGACCCACTATAAACACCACATGAAGCAAAACATTTAGGGACTTTTTTATTAAGGCTCTGCTATAGCAAGTGATGCAAACCACCACAAAGTCTTGAATTGGTATTTGCTGTGCAGCGCAAATCTTGTTTTGCACTATCAAGGGCTAGCGAGAAAGACTCTTATAGAGCTTCTCTCTGACTTGCCCAAGGTATGGGTAACTTCTTCCAGGAGCCATTGTCCATTTACTTAATAGAAAGATGTGGAAAGGATTGATGACTCCTAGAAAAAAAATTCTCAGTTCTTGGGGGAAAAAGCTTGATGACATAAGAAAACCTCCCGGCACCAGAAAAATACAATTGCCAGCAAAAGAAGGGTCAAATGAATGAGGAGAAAAGGATTAGATCAGGGAGAGAAGAAGGGAGATAATTAGAAGAGTTTCTTAGAGTGTGGAACTGTTGAAGAAATCCGAGTACTTTGCGATACAGTGTGTGTCACAAAATGAGCGGGATTACAAGCAGCGTGGTGGTCTCACTGCTCGCAGTGACACAACACACACTGGAAAGTATTAATTTGCAAGGGTGTGTCCACTGAGTGGTAAAAGTGTGTTGCAACTCAACCATCCATAGATTTTGAATCAAAACCCTATCCTCTGAAAAAGGCAGTCAGGGCTATGTTCCAAACGTTAACACATCATCGAGGTAAATGTAACATTTGCAAAAACGTTCTTTTCTGTAAACTTCTTCCAACTTTGTATGTGTACTGTACCATTCACACAGTATTTTATGCAGAAAGGGTGAACTTCTACTACAAACCTATGTTACACCTTACACATACATGCTTTCACCATTGAGCAAGGGTGTGCACAAGCCCCCATGAAGCCTACACTTCTCTCGCACAAGGGGAGAGAGAAACAGCACCATATCTTAGTAGATATAGTGCTATCTTACTCTCTCACTTTCACACAATGAAGCACAACAACTTTGGTTGCTGAGCTGCATGACTTTTTAGGAGATTTGAATCGCATTTTAAAACACACTTGATTTAAAACCAGTCAGAATGAAAAAAAGTTTGAAATATAAACTTTAAACCATATAACATTATACTTTTAGCACCCTTGTGCTTGTAATCCAGCTTTTCCTCCCTTGTTGTGTGTGCGCCATGCTTATTGGTGGTTTGCTTCAGGATTAGTGGCTCCTAGAGCATGCACAGGTGTAGGTCTCCAATAGGTTTTTGGTGCTCTTTCACTCCTTCATGCTGTTACTACATCATCTTTCTATGGGTGAGTGGAACTTACGGAGTTTCATTTCATGGAATGTTGTGCGGTTACCTAAAAACTCCACAAAATGTGTCATAGCAGACATTATGTGAACAATCCCTAGTAGAGCTCCCTATAGTGCTCAGACGTGAGTCCCATGCTCCCCACAACAGAAACCGGTCCTAGGATGCTTGATTCGGTCCAGGAAAGACATGGCTTGGCAGTTCGGGCAGGACTGTTCCCACGAGGCACAGGGTCAAGGCTGATTTGCATATGGCCATGTCTGAACTGGGTTGGTGTGGAGTGCAAAAAAACGATGGATTTAGGCCCAGATCTCTGTACTGGGGTGAATGTATGACATTGTTCTGCATTCTGTCCATCAATTGTTTTTTTTCTTCAATTGAGCTCCCTATAGTATAGTTCACTGTACTGGACCAATGGTTTCGATCTCATATGGTGTATATGTCTGTTCCTTTGGTTCCAGTGCTGTCTATTTTTGGACAACTGAATCATTTTAATGCTATTCTGTGTTCAGTAATACTTTTGTTCAGTAGAATGCTGATGTTAATATGGTCTGGTTGTCGACCTTCTAATTTTACTTCTTAGGGTTTTGATCCAGAATGCTCCACTTGATTCTTTGGGTGACTGATGAACCTGGTGGCATGCACAACCAGTTGACTATTCAGAAAGGTAACAAACACTTATGAGTAAATTACACATGTTACTGTACTACTTTAGGCTAGTCACAATATCAGAGTGCAATATTGGACCGACGCCCCCATGTTTCCACAAAGGCGAGGTTCCAAGTGCAGATCGGCGGGGCAACTTTTTGACTTAGAGGGCTTCCGACCACTCTCCACAATGTCACAGTTCTATAATGTCGAATCGCCGCAGCTCTTTTCTTATTTCCAAACCCGGCACTGGCTCACGCAACCCGCGACTAATCTCCTAGTTGGTAGGCGAAAGACGGAATTTAAAAAATAGCTAGTTACAAAAACCTCAGACTGCAGTTTGATTACGGAGCTCAACAAGATGCTTTTTTCTCCCTCGGAGTAACACCGCTCGGCCGGTCAGATGCTTTGGGAAGAGGAATTAGGAAGAACGCTCTCGACCTGGAAGTGGCAGTCAATTTACTATAGGGCCAACCATACAGCTAGAAACACAGCGGGTGGGGAATTAGCAGTGAAACTGGCCATATACTGGTACTTAACCCCAGTTAGATTACACAGGGGCAACCCATCTCGAAGCTCAACCTGTTGGAGGGGGTGTGGTGAGATAGGCACTCTGACGCACCTTCTTTGGGACTGCAAAGAGGTCACAGCCTACTGGACGTCTGTCCTCAATGACATAGACACCTCCCTAGACACCGAAATCCCACGGTTTCCAGCCTACACTATCCTAGGACTTCCAAATGTGCTCACTTTCCTGCTGAAATCCATTAGGGGGCGACATATGGGTCTAGCACTGTAGGCAGCCTCCCAACATATCCAGTCTCTTTGGGGACTAACACGCGGCACACTCACACAGGCTGGTTGCACAAACTTTGGTACACATTGGGGATGGAACGCATTCAAGCCACACTCACGCAGACCATTTCCACATTCACTACGATCTAGCAACCTCTGTTAACATTTCTATCCCAGGAATTCAATGAAATAATGTGCCCAAGATACCTCTGCCTACTATGCCTAACTGATGCTATTCTTTCCTCCACAGAATCCGAGACAGAGGCATCGTGAGCACTACATGCTTGCGCCACTTCTAACCCACACACATCAGCACACTGGTTGGGGTGGGGGGGTTTGTTGGCTTTGTTATCCTTAGCTTGGGTTTACGAGAGACCCGAGTTCAGATCCACAAGTTCTAACAACACAACCCGAGGACAATTGTGGGGCCAAAAGCCTGTGCAGGCTATGTGCAGCTTTATGTAAAATGGTTACCTTAGACTGCCATTTGCTTTCTCCCGTGGACTCAATATTGCATTGCAAAGTATTTGTTTTTCTCTGAAACCAAAAAAATTAAATGTAAATCAAAAGGGTAAATTTACACACCTTCACCACTTGAAAAAAGGGGGTGGAGCAAATTTTAGGGGTGTAAATGACTACTGCCACACAGAAACAGCAGTAATTCCAGCATCATTCATGGACAATTATTTATACAGCAACACCATCCTGTAGTGTAGTTCCTAAATTCCCCATAGGCTCTGCACATTGGAATAACATAAACGGCAGTTTAGACGTAGGACTGAGGTCGACTAGGTCTCTACTGAATGTGTTAGACTTAATTAGGTATGCCAGCTAGCTCAGAGGTCACTAGAAACTTTCTCAAATGAACAGGAAGGAGTTAACTTCCCTGATTAGACAAGAAGGTATTAGCTTCTGACAACCGCATAAACATGACAACTTTGCTCCCTCCAGAATAAGGAGTATATCTCCAGAGTCGTGTGAAAACAATAGATAGCTATTTCACTCAGTCAATCGTGCATACTTAGTTTCACCAGAGTGCGGAGAAATAGAGAGACGGGCGTTTTCAATAAAAGGTGTTATTTATTGAGGAGTCCTCTATCTCATGCAAGAGAAGTGAATTGCAACAATTGCAATACTTGTCATAAAGTAAAGTGCGTACAGTAAAAGGAGTATTATAAAATATTACTGTAAATGCATTGATATGGTTTCTAAGCCATATGATACTTAAAATGGATAAAATATATACAATTACATACAATGATAAAATTTGACTAAACGTACTCAACTGGTGCTTCTAAATACGCCTACCCCGGAGTACCTAACCTAAGCCTAGTACGTGGGAAGGAGTAATGGAGTCGCAGTTTAAGTTAAGTTAGTTTTGCCAAGAATCTGAATTAAGAATTCTCTAAGGGTCTAGTCAGCTCCGTTCCTTGGTTTTAGAATGAAGGAGGTCTTGTATCTCGTTCTCAGGACTCGATCTCCCAGTAACCCGCAAGGGTGACTGGAAACACTGGAGCTGGATTTTCTCAGCAGGAAAAAAGACAGTGTCTTTCTCAGTGCCTCAAATTGGAGGCATGGCTTCCTTCGGCACTCGCATCAGCTGGGCTTTGGGTAAGTAGATAGCCGCTCTGCTCCAAACCACCGTGCGTTGTTTAAGGCAAATGCTGGTATATTTATACCTGGAAGGTGCTGTGTTTGACGAAAGGTTGGACATAAGACGTCAATAAGAACCGGCACTAGGAACTGGCAGTTCTTTCAGGACTCGCAGGAGTTCTAGGACAAATCAAAACAAAAGCATGGGGAATTCCCAGGTTGCTGGAGGTTTGGTTTGTTTAAAGAACTCGTTGTACTTTCTCGGAGTCTAAGGAAGTAGCTTTGCCGTATTTGGACTGCATTGGCTATTACTAAATATGGATATGATTCTTATGCCTTTATAAGGATATGATTTGTTATAACCACATAAGGGCATAAATCAGGGATATTTAATTAGTGTCCTAGATACGTTTACAACACCCACTCCACGTATAATGTCCATCATTACTAAATACTAAGCCATATATAAAAATATAAGTATGCATGTGTTTTCCAGCCCACCCCAAAATACATCAAATGCATTTGAAATGGTATAGATACACGAAAATGAGTATTATACTGTACGCTTTCAAGCAGCGGTATCCTTCAGATAACATTTTTGTAAATTTAGAATGTTGACTGAATGAATCACGAAAATTATATTCATGAAATGGCTCTTAATACAGAAAAAAAAAGTTGAGACCATTTCATCACATATTCATACAAGATTGTACATGTGCTAGAGGCTGATTTCAAAATATTGTCTCTAGAGTCTCTAAGAATAGAAGTTCTGTTCTCTTAGAATAGTTCTACTTTAAGCAGAGTATTATGTGCCAAAAAAAAGTAAATATTTTGGAAATCGGGAAAAAATAATGTTGCTTTCAAGGGAAAAAATTGTTCCATATGTTTCCAGCAGTGCTGTTTATCAAAACTGAAGGCTGAATTCAGAGTTCAGGGAACGCTGTGTGCTCGCTATTTCAAATATTATTCTCGTTGTTAGAAGAGAACATTACCTCAGCTAGACCAGCAAAAAATTTGTCTACAACAGTAGGTGAAAGTTGGGCCAACGCTGAAAAATCAGAAATAGTGCATATATGCGATGCATTGCCTTCATCGGTGTTTAGATCAGCAATGTTCACAGAAGGTTGTACCTGTGTGGTGCCGCTTTCATCTCGTACTTCACCGCCACCTAATCATATTGGTGAAGTCTCAACGAATGCCGTCATCAGAATTGGTAGCCGCTGGGGACAATACGTTGCATGAGTCGTTACCGGACAAAGCAAAGCATCGATATCCATTGGTACTGCTGATGGTAGTGTAAGACAGACGTCCAACACGCATTCTTCTCCGCATAGCAGACATCGAAGCACAGGTAAGATGCAATTTTGCCAAATTGGTCTGAACGAAAGAAACCAGGTAGTATTCAGATCTCTTCGCCGGGCCAATCCGAGGACCTTAGTGATACGGTCTCGGTATCGTATTGCTAGGATCGTTTCTTCCATCGTAGCCTGAGTTTTGTCTGTGACTTGGCTTCCCATATCGGAGCAGAAGGAACAAAAATAAAATTCCTGCTACAAGTCCCAAAATAAGAGGCAGGCCACCGAAAAGAGAATGCACAAAATTTGGGAAGATGCCCAGAACTGTTTCACAGGGTGCTAACAGTCCCGAAAAAATTGTCTTAAATACATGTGTGATGCCACTGGTATCTGACATGTTTGAGATTTGGCTTAACATTTCTACGAAATGTACAGGGCAATTTGTCGATAATAGGGTATGAATCTCTGCCGCTGTCCTTGCAACGTGCAGTTCATACGTCTCTTTGGACGATGTTAAAGGCACAGTTGTTTGTAAAAGAATAGACTTCATTCTCCTTAAAGTATCAATTCGAATAGAAGAAATATTCACAGAAGGCCATATTGCTGCCTCTATGTCCATGTCTGGATTGCTGTTTGGATACAATACTTTCATATAACAAATGACCCTGGAAGTAACGCTCACGAGACAGGCTTTTCCTGGCATCATGCCGCAACAGCTGTGGTCACTTAATATAACGTCGTGGCTACCGTTGGAAAGTTGTCTAAAAAGGGGCTCTATCTGTGTAGCAGGGGTGCCGTGCAGATGACATGAAAGGTTGTTTGATGAACCTTCGCAGGCTCCATGCAAGTTAATACCTTGACACAGAAGTGTACCGCTTAGTGATTTTTTACAATTGTTACCACTAAGAAATACCTCTTTTTTCCCTTCACTATAACATTTATGTGTAAAAGGTAAATTCCAGGTTGATTTGATGTTTCCTTTACCCAACTTTTCATACAGGCCTGCTGGTATATATCTTTGGCAGTATTGAAACTGAAAAGTTGTTATCAGGATTGTAATGGTTCCATGTATTATCTATTCAATGACAGGTCTTTCTGACATTGTCAATGGTAATCTTTCTAATTTTTCAATGCTCAGCACCATATAGTCTGCTCCTTTTTGCGCCAACGAGATTTGTCTATCAGTAAGGTTAAAGATAGAAAATAATGATGTTATTTTGATTAGACGCCATGGCACGTAGCCTGAATGGAGGTTTTGTAACGTCCAGCCTAGCTGTACAATAGAACGTAATTGGGACTGGCCATGTTGTAACATTAGCATATCCTGTTCTATTATATCAATAGCAGATGATACAATGCTGTCCAGTGAATACATTCTGGAGGACAGAGTCATAAACCCATTGTCCAATACAGAAAGTGATTTTTCCAAATTAATACGATCAATTTCTCGTATTTTTTCTGCAGTTTCGATTTGTGTTACTTTCCAAGCTTCATTGTAAGCTGCGTATATACCGGCGTATATGAAACGCTTTTGACGCTGTTTGCGAGGTCCCATTACAAAATCTCGCAAGTCAGCACCTTCTTTAAGTAAAGTTAAGTGTTGCTTAATTTCGGGAAGTTTGGATCTCTGTAGCCAGTCAAGGCATAGTTTTCCTACACTGTATGTTGTAATTATCCCTGGATGTTGTCTCTGGGAATATCTCGGGTCTGGCCTGTTCTGTTTAAACCCCTGTATTTTGTTCAGGAATCTATCTTGACAGTTATTAGTGTCTGTGGGCCAGATCAACCATTTGTTCCAAACAGGAATTGTTCTGTTTTGTTTTAAAATACAGGACACGTCTAACCCCTCATCTGTAGTGGTGTTTCTATCAGGCATAGGCTTTGGTATAGACAGGTTGTTTAAATCTTTTATCGTAGCTAAACCAAGACAGGTTGTTTGTTGAATGGTGTCATTCAGGAACACTATTTGTTCTGGGATCATGCAGGCTCCAAATAATGATTCTAGACCTTGTACCTGCCATTCTTTTGTACCCCAGATGGTTTTTGTCTCAATGTTGTTTTTCCAAAATTCAAAACCAAATGTAGACATTTTTTCATAAAATTTTTCAGAATAAATCAGTTTAGTATTTGTCAACATGTTTTTCACTCCTGTCTTATTTAACATTTTGAAATAAAACATTTCTGGATTTGTGTAATTAAACCCTGAGAAGTATGGAAATTTCTCATAAAATGTTTTCGAGCTGCCTTTTGGCGGAGTTGGACAATGTTCCCATTGATTATAACTAAAAACATTTCTAGGATTTGCAGATTTATGCAGATAATGATGCTCAAAGTGATTGTAACAATACATTTCCTCATAATTCGACAAACCCTGTAAATATTCATGTTCTGTCAATTTTGCTGACATTTCTAAATCTGACATCATATTATTAATATTTTCAAAGTCCCAATCATCAGAGAAAGTACCAGGTGATACAAAGTCACTTAAGGAGATCTTAAATTGGTGTGGATATTTCAAGAGCAACCGGGCCATAGATTTCATAGTCAGTTTTGTCCCATGCTATACCACCAGGGATAGGGATGGCTGTGATGTTCACTGATGATAGTTCTCTTTTTCGATGTGAGAGGATCTGTGTGGTTTCAGGACCAAGTTGACGTTCTGACTTGCTGTGTCCATTGTACTATATTTTCCATCAATAAATCTACCCAAACTTAAAACCAGGATGAGCCACAGAAGGAGGAAAAGTACACATAACACAATCCATAATTTAATCCATGGTGAAGTTAGATATGTTTCTCTGAGTTGATGAAAGAGCTCTGTGATTTTCTTTTTGAAAGTTTTGATTGCTGGCTTGTCTTCATGTTCACCTGGATCATCAGAAAAGTCATCAAAGTTGATAAAGTAGCCAGATGTAGTTCTGTCACTTGGTGGAATTGCTTCTGGATTTCCATTGATCTTTGGATTTTCTTTTGTTACATTTGTATAGTCTGTGGCTACATCGTTGTAGGCAGGTGTTTCTTGACGAACTGTTGCAATTTGGGTTTCAAGAGGCACAAGTTCCAAGGCTTTGTTGCATAGTCTTCTCAGTTTGAACCTCTTGGATTGTAGCAAGATTTGGTCTTCTGCTATTTCTTGGGAGTCCATTGGGCCTACTACTAATTATCGGCCACATGGTTGTGGTTTCACCAGGTCGATTGATACAACTCGGTTCTTCTTTTTTCCAGCAAGTGGCGGTAGTACTACTGATCTTGTTCCGCTGACAGCTAAGACAGGTACTGCTTTTTTGTAAGAAGCCCCAAATTACTTCTTCACCGCGATCTTTTCTCTGACCAGATCCCCAATCTTTGGAATCCAGACAGGTCTTGCTGGGACAGGTGGTTTTTCTTCAGTGGTCGTTGGCTTTAGCTTTTCGTTACTTAGACTTTTTCTTGTTTCATTTAAGTCCTGTAAAACAGCCAAATGCTCTTTGATATCAAAGGTTTTTTGTTTCACCACAGAAGTCTGACAATCCAAATCCTGGATGATCATTCTAGTACCAAATAAAAGTTTGTATGGACTGATACCTCCTAGAGAATTTCTTGGCATGTTATTAAGACTACATTGGACACTTATTAGATGTTTGACCCACCCGTCACCCGAACCTAATACCCTCGCTGTTATAGATTGCTTTATGTCACTTTTTTTCTCTCCACTACCGTATTTCCTTCGGGATGGAATGGACTAGAATACCGCAATGCAATGCCCATGCTGGCCATGGACTCCTTGTAAGCCTGAGAGCTAAATGCAGGACCCTGGTAAGAATGTAGCACGCCGATTGCGTATGTTCCGATAAAGACTCGCAAATCTTTTATAACAGTTCTGGCGTCAGCCGAGCCCAGGGGCCACATCCAAATGAATCTCGTCTTAATATTTATGGGAACGCATTCTTCCGTTTGGATGTCTGCGCATAGATAGCCTGATGCTGTCTAATAGTGGTGTCTGGGCAGGTGTCTGGTCCGGTTCACAAATGCGATCTCTGTTGCAGTCCTGACAATTCATTGCAAAGTTATAGATTTGCATGCTCATCCCCGCCACCAGTATTTTGATTGTAATTCTATTAGAGATTTCAGGATCTCTTGGTGCCTCAGACCCAATCCCATGTGTGCTTTTTGCATCAAGAAGAATCTCCAGTTTGTGTTTGGAATTACTCTATCCCCCACTCCAGGGATTTGAGCAAATGGAACGGAGTTCGCATCAATTATGTATGTATTGCCGAGTGGCTAGTTTAAAGGTAACGCCGCATGATTGCCTTCCATTGAGGCTTTTACTGCAAGCAGCTTTTCGCCATCTATTTGTTTTTTCATACGCTTTTTTGTACCTACGGAAGCCGAGTGATCAGCTGCCGCGGTGGCTCTATCAGGAAAAGAATTCCCTGCAACGTGAACACCATCACGTTGAAGACTCTGCTTATGTATCACGTAAGTCTTTTGTAGGTCTTTCTGCAAAAGAACTACTTGTTCCCAAAGTTTTTTATGCTTTATTGTGGCACCTGACTCATCTTTGTAACCGTTTTTTATCCAGGTCTGAATGGAATTATTGTAAGACCGGACACAGAAATGCGAATCGCACACTATTAGTGTTGGGAATTAACAATCAGCATTTTCAAGCGACATCTTTAGAGATCCTATTTCAGCTCGCTGAGCTGTACAGTTTCTGAGTGATTGAGTTTTAGTGACCATCAGTCTGAATTTACCTAAGCGCCAGTGACCTTTAACAATCGCGCACGGATCATTGTAAATTTTGTTTTTCCACAACGTAGTGTTGTGCAAATCTGTCTGTGTAGATTACACAGGTGTACTGTTCGAGAGGCAGAATTTCGATTGACAGGGGGCATTCATGTTCGTACTCCATATTTTCTATTTTTTTCATTTTCGGATAAAAAGCGTGTTTCACGTCTTCTGTAGCAAGAGAATCTTCCCTTTGTATCCATTTTGGATCTAGAGCTATAGCATTTGGAATGCCTGGTCTTGTTACTGCCTCAAGGGCTGATACTTCTGTTATAATAGATATCCTTTTCCCTTGGGCTAGGGCTCTTTCTTTTGCTACAGCAGTTTGAACCGCAGTTAGAATTTTTTCAGTAGAACTGAATTTCATTTCAGCTTGTGTGTACAAGTGTGATTTGTAAGCTATTTGTACCGTTTTTCCCTCATTAGAGGGCAGGTATGTGAATCCGAATCTGGGATGACTCGGATTACAAGTTGCGTTCGTTTGCGTGTGTTTGCAGTTTTGTTTTAGTTAACATGTCTGTCTGTAATGATCTTAAAATTTGTGTGTGTTTTTGAGTCCAATTAATTGGTTTAAAATCAGGTTTTATTAGTTCATAGAGAGGTTTAACCCTCTCTGCATAATTTAGAATGTATGTTCTTCCGAAATTCAGGAAACCTAGTATTGATTGTAAGTTTTTCAGCGTTATTGGAGCTTGGAGTACTGCACACTTCTCTAGAAAGTTGTCTGCTAGGCTTTTGCCTTCACTTGATAATTCATATCATAAAAATAGGACAGTCAGATGGGCAATTCGTGATTTTTTAAATTTGAATTTGTTTCCTTCAGCTGCGAACCCAAGTATTATGGTGTTCCCTCTTTTCAAGTGAGTCTCCAGGTCATCGTCTGTAAGATAGATGTCATCGACATAGGATAATGCTTCATCATCATAAATTTGTAGTAACTCTGTTACCCTGGCTGAAAATAATCCTGGGCTATTCTTGAATCACTGTGGGAGACGACAAAAATGTTTTTGGGTCCCCATCCTGGAGAAAGCGGTCAAATATCTGCTTTCAGGTGCTATGTTTTGACAGAAGAAACCATTTGAGATATCTAATGTCGTTTTATATTTCTTGCGCACAATGTTATTCATTAGTGCTGCACTGTGTGAATTTTGTACTGCAAATGTTTTACAGCAGGAGTTTAGGTGTCTGTAGTCAAAAACTAGACGATATGAATCGTCTGACTTGGAGACAGGAAACAAAGGATTGTTCATTTGTGAGGTGCATGTTTCAATCTCCCCCTGATATTCAAGTTGATCTAAAATTTCTCTTACTTGTTTTTTAGCTTCTTGCTTAACGGGATACTGCCTCTGTGCAGTAGGTTGATTTTTTAACTGGATTCTATGGTGAGGAGAATCCTCATCCCATCCTACATGATTTTTATATAATGCAGGGGCTTGGGCCACTGACGATTTTCTAGCAAATGTGTAATTTTTATGAATTGGAATGTGATTTGAGAAGGCAGGCATAATCATTTCTTTGCCATGTGGGCACTCTCTGATAAACTCTGGTGGCCAGTCCCTTGAGGCTAGAAGGATATCATAGCCTTTAGATAGATTCTCCCAAAAGAGACCTTTTATTTTCCGAGTTTTATCACCCTCTATACGTAATGTTATTTCATATAGTTTATGGGGCTCGCTCACTCTGGTGTCTGCAGTTTCCACTTGAATGTATTCATTCATGTCCACTGTCTCCAGAAGATTCATCAGGATCCTGCAAGCTATGGTCACTTCTGCTGCGCTGTCTAGCATTGTCTGGGCCCACTCTCCATTTTTCAGTTGTGTCCTCAGGATTCTCGGCATGTTTTATTTTAATACTGGTTACCTTCTTTCGGGGAAATTGAAATTTTGTACTTTGATGAGCAGGTTCCTTGTCTTTGGACTTGACGTGCTCTTCTTTATGTTCTGACCGTCCTCTTCTTTCCGATTTCTTTGAGGAAGTCTGAAAAGATCGAGAGGGACGTGTATCAATATTTTGATATCTGTCAGGTTTTTTCAAATTGTCCATATTTCTAAGGTTTTATCTTTTTTCGGAGGGCTCCCTTTGGGGAGACTTGCCCCCCCCCCCCTTCTGGAGATCTATTTCTTCATTGAGGAGACCTTCCTCTGCACTGAAACTGTTTTTCTATGGGAGAGGTTTGTTTATTACCCTCCCACTTCTTCTTTTGAGAATTGAGATTATTTTTAATGAAAGCCTTTTCAGGATTTTCAATTAGTTGGGGTTTTACTGGTTTACCACCCAAGCTATCTCTACCTAATTCTTCATAGGATTTTTCAATTATTTTAGCAAGTTCAAAAGGTTGGTCTGCTATATCCGTCTCTTTCAATTTTTGGCGGATCGCCACACATGCTGCTTCTCCTTTTATGTTGGCTAATAATATAGCCGAGACCTGCTTAAAGTCTTTCAGTAATATCATACCCAGAGTTAAAGCAGGTTCTGGACCATATTAATTTTGAATCTGTCTTAGTACATCTGGTATAACCGCCATAGACGGAACACCATGTGTTTTTGTATAGAGAGAAGCAAAAACTGTGCCCCAAGTGTCAAGTCCTCCACATGTGGTACGATCCCCAATGGGAGACAGATAGTCAGAATTCTGTGTTTTTCGTGAGGGGTAGTATCTGGAAATACTGCCTCTATTTGAGTGATTTTTTGAGCTAATCAGAATGGGATTTGTTCCGGTTTTGTGGGTGTTTTACCAAGACATGATTGTATATTCTGTGGTGTAATTTTATTTGTGTTCCCCTGTTGAGGGGGATTTTAATTGCAGGTTGGACTGTTGAAGTCCGCATGACATATTGGACCAATTGTCTATGTATTTTAATTAGTTGTTTTAACTGAACTAAAAGTTCTCTGTCTGACATTGTTTCAATGTCGGGGGGTGGTGTGTAGCTGGCTAGAACCTGGTAATGTGATTTTGATGTTTGAGGGCGCCATTAAACCAGAGCAGGTGCTCTTGGTATGTTAGTGGAATTTCAACTTCCTCGAAAGGAGAGTATTCCTCCTGAGCTTCCGCTATTTTGTAGTAGTGGAACTCATGTGTTACAGCATGTGCTGCTGGAAAATTTATCCAGGAATAGAATACCTCTGTCTGCCGAAATTCATGTGCCTCTACCACCTCTACCACAAATACGACTGTACCACCTCTTGATGTTACTCCATTTTCTATAAGTTCTATAGTTATGGTTTTTCTTATATTGACTGGAATGATTATTGCATCCGGGTCGTTATCTTCAATAAACCCTGTAAGGTCTGCACCCGGTTGATTCGCATTTACTGCTGCTTCACCGGTTTCGTTGTTGTCGCCCTGATTTGACATTGTTTAATGAAAGTTTTGCAGAGCAAGTTTTGAGGAAACAAAGATTAGGTGCACAATACTTTGGAACACTGTATCCTTCAACGTTGACTAAACCGAAAACTAATACATAGGAATCTCTTCCTACTAAGTTTCGGCAGATATTAACCTTTCACCCACTCCAGACGTCTATTGGAGTTTTGACGGGAAAAAGGGGTCTGTGTGAAAAAAGCACGACTGAGTAAGGGAGTCGCAGTTTAAGTTAAGTTAGTTTTGCCAAGAATCTGAATCAAGAATTCTCTAAGGGTCTAGTCATCTCCGTACCTTGGTTTTTGAATGAGGTCTTGTATCTCGTTCTCAGGACTCGATCTCCCAGTAACCCGCAAGGGTGACTGAAACACTGGAGCTGGATTTTCTCGGCAGGAGAAAAGACAGCAATTTTCTCAGTGCATCAAATGGGAGGGACGGCTTCCTTCGGCACTCGCATCAGCTGGGCTTTGGGTAAGTAGATAGCCGCTCGGCTCCTAACCACCGTGCATTGCTTAAGGCAAATGCTGGTATATTTATACCTGGAAGGTGCTGTGTTTGACGAAGGTTGGACATAAGACGTCAATAAGAACCGTCACTAGGAACTGGCAGTTCTTTCAGGACTTTCAGGAGTTCTAGGACAAATCAAAACAAAAGCATGGGGAATTCCCAGGATGCTGGAGGTTTGGTTTGTTTAAAGAACTCGTTGTACTTTCTAGGAGTCTAAGGATGTAGCCTTGCCGTATTTGGACTGCATTGGCTATTACTAAATATGGATATGATTCTTATGCCTTTATAAGGATATGATTTGTTATAACCACATAAGGGCATAAATTGGGATATTTAATTAGGGTCCTAGATACGTTTACAACAATCCCATAGAAAATAACGGAGATAGGGACTTAAAATAAAAGTCCAGTGAAAATTATAAAACTTTTTTTATTTAAAACTGCTAAACTATGCATGACTATATTTTAATGTTAAGTTACATATCTAAAAATATATTGAATATTACTTTTATTTATGAAATATTTTACCAATCTTTTTTAACATGAAAAGTGTAGGAAACAATATTTTTATTAAAATATATTTAAATTACTGTTTATTAATTCCATGCATCACTTTTAATAATTGTTAAAGCATTAAACAAAGTATACTTTTCATCTTATGTGGATATGTATTGTTTAATTTAAGCTTCAGAATATTTTTAATTTAATTAAATGTATTTAAAGAAATTAAAGATTTAATTCAAATTAAGTACTAGTGCTGTAGCGTTTACAATTGTTTACATTTAAAATAAATGTTTAAAATAATTTACGTTGATGTTTTGCATAATTTATGTAGTATAAAGTTTAATAAACATTTTTTAGAAGTGAATATCTATTTGATCATTCGCTGTGCAGCAACAGAAATGAGTTGCAACCATGTAAAGTTTAATTGATTAAATATAAGTAACTAGTTTGCTGAAATTCATACTTCAGATCAAAAGCAAACACACAGGCAACCTTTTACAGTTCAGAGTAGGAGACATAGCTGTCATGGTAAGCCATGGTAAGCAGACTGTTGATTAACAAAAATTAATCACTTATACCCTACTATCAGCTGGGAAAAATACCAATCTCATGGTGACTTGACTTTCGATAATTGCTGAAAAATGGGCTTGATATGTGGCACATGCCATATAAACCATAATGCGTATCTACCAGTGGAATATCTGAGTGGCATGCTGCATGCTCTTATGATCAAAAGACACAAAGAGGATATAAGAAACTTTGAAGGAGGTTTTTTGATTCAGAAATATTTTCCCCAATCGCTTTTAGAAGAACAGACTCCACATACAGAATCCTTTCTGAAAGAAGAAATTCATCATGAGGGTGAGGAACACTGGGTAAGTCTTGACTTCAAAGCAAGCTACTCTAATATTAGCCATGTGTTGATGAGACTGTGTACTGCAGAATTCTTGGATGTAAGACAGGAAAGGACTATTAAGAGAGTACTTTTAGGCACTTCACCCTGAATTTGAAGGGCTTTCAAAAAACACATTGACCACATTAATCTCTGTAATAAGAGAATGTTTCAGATTTCTGGACCAAAATAGGGTTGAAAGTAAACATGTGCCCCCTCGTTACATTGGACATGAATGAAACTGTAATGCTTGCTTCTCGTGGGACTAGCATTTTAAACGAGTCCCAGAGAAAAAATGTATAGTTAAAAACTTCAGAAATAGTACAATTTGATTACTTTTTCTATGCAGTTCATGAAGAATGACTGAATTCTGTCTCTCGCTAACAGTAAGGGGTCCTGAGGATTCCTCCTGTTTCTCAATCGACTCTTTGGTCATTGTGGATTTGGTTATTAATCACTGTTCTGCACGTTCTGCTGCATCATCCACTCTTTTGGATATTTTGAACCCAATCAAGTAGGTTCATTCAGTTCAGTTCAGTTCTTTGAAAATATTTTTTTTGATGGACTAACAGAAAGCAGACATCACCATTTTCTTTTCCTTTTTCTGAATTTATGTTACGTTTTTTCTTTGTTGGTGTTGGGATGGGAATGTTCTCCATGTTCTAAAGTTGTGTGCCCCTGCTCCGAAATGTGAGATCTATTTTAGATTGTGCGCAGGATAGAGGGGAGATCTTTTGCCCATATAGTGCAAAATGTATTGCCGGCATTCCTGAAAAAAGACAAAGGAGACCTAGCACCTTATTCCAAGTATGGCGTAACTAGGACCGCCGTACTCGCGGTGGCAGTTGGACAACTGTATTTCAAGTGCGGTGGTGGGACCGTCGCCTCCGCCGGAATCCAGGATCCTCCGGTTGTGCAGCAGCTGAAAGGGGCAGTAATATGCTGGCTGTTCTGCTGCGGCACTGCCAAGCATGTTCCTAGTTGCATTACCACTACCCATTTTATGATGGTGAGCCCACCGTGAAAAGGAGGGCGGAGATAAAAGTAAGGGGGCCTCCTTCAACTTGTGCGCCTGGGGGTGCCATATGTTGTGCCCACCCTGAAATTGCACTACTGTTCCTGCATGATGTGACAGACACAACTTGGTTCATGACACACCATGCAGGAATGTGCTGCAGGTGCTGCCATGCTGGCGGTCTGATGTTAGGGCTCTCCTATGAGCCTAATACAACTGCTGTTGTGATACAGCCACAGCACTGCCCGTCTGCCCTGGATTCAACTCAGAATCTGGGAGGTGGGCACACTACAGGCATGGCGGTCCTCCTGCCAGTGCAGTGGTGGCAGTGCTGCAGGAGGACTGTCAAACTCGTAATAAGGCCCCCAGACATTGGAATGGGTAGTGAGTAGACAAGGCCCCTTAAGTTGTTCAGTCAGCTGAGAGGATTTGCGGATAAGATTTCTTGAAGCAGTGCCATTTGGTAGATGGGATAAAAGTGAAACTGCAGTCTCTGTTGTTCAAGGGGATGGGGATTCCATGGGTGAACCAGCCTTTTGTATTTCCACGGATCTCTGTTCAGGGTGGCATTTGGCATCCTGGTACAGAAGGCTCACACCTCTTTAGGCCTCTTGTGTGTGCTACAGGCTGGATGCTAATCTTCTATGAGGAACATCACTCTACACAAAGGCTGTGTCTGCATAGCAGCCTGGGAAGGGCGTTTGAATGATGAACCACCCTAAATCATTCTGGAAGTGTAGATACTCCTTCCACATCTTCTGTCTGATGTATAAAACAGGGAGCACCTCACTCAGTTGTTGGTTTAGTTCAAAGTTCCATACGAGACGAAAGGAGACTAACAATCTGCGTACCCCAGGTGTAGATGGGCATTTTACTCTCATTAACTGTGGTTCCAGACTGAAGAAATGCCATTGTCCATGCATCTATAACCAAGCGAAATGTTCGCACAACTCTCTATGCGGTTGTGATCAAGAGAGGTGAACTTGCAACTGTGACAATGATGTGAGAGAGTAGAGAGATCCTGCGTTGGATGCCAGTCTAATTCTGGCTTCAGTTCTGTCTGAGGGAAGATATGCATGTGGTGGGGATTTGCAAACTACAAGAGGGGAACTGTACTGAACTGAGTGCTTCCACATCTGAAAGGGATAATCTTCGCATGTGTCTTGATTCATGCCTTTGGAGACACAATACCCTACACTGGAAACGAACCTAAGTCAGAAAAGGAGAGTCCCCTGGCGCGAAATGTGAGTAGCATACCAAGGTGCAGTAATCCAAACACCAGTTCCCTGAACTGTACCTGCCAGATAATGCATGTGGTACTGATTTGTAAATGTGTAGTAAGGTATTGTTCTTTCCTGCAAACTAAAACAGTGGGCTGGACTGTCCATTATGGCGTTGCTGGGTGATTGTTGAGTTATGAGTTCATCCACCCCCATACTATGTCAGTGAGGAGCATGTGATGACTCACCATCATTGCCACTGAAAATCAAAATATGAAGAGATTGTGCTTTTCTCAGTTTCAGAGCCATAGTGGGGTGGACCACTAGTCATCAGAGGCAAATGACCTCCAAACCTCATGGCTGGGCCCTAAAGATCTTGATTGCCCCATGGGGTGCCTGTAAAGGGTTTGATAATAGACAGCAATCAGTGTGAGATTCTGCACAAGCCAGTTTAAACGTTAACAACATAGCAATATGTTCAACATATGCACTATAAACCTGCACGGTAATATGGAAGATGCAAGGTTAGTGGGGGTAGACTGTGACTCCCTGGGCCATATTCACAAATGTAAACTTCCACTTTTTCGTAAGTTAACAATTATTTGCGCTTCACAGCGGTACTTTACTAGTAGTATCTGCACTACTGCAGAGTCTCTGCACATAAAGACACTGGAATGAAGAAAACAACCTGCTTATCCAGAACCTGAAGGAGCTGATTGACAGCAACAACCTTATCCAACACTGCTTAGAGGAAACCCACAACAAAGGAGCAATCCTAGATGCCATTATCACCCAGCACGACACTGTCACAATAGACCACACCCTGCCAATGGACTGGTCTGACCACCACCTAATTCTTTTCCACCTCACTAAGCCAATCACACTTAAACCCCCCACCCAAGACCCTCCGAAATGGACTAGAAACTTTACTCAGATTAACATGACTGACCTAAAGGGAAGGGTTAACTCTCTCCTCACTGCCTCCACGGATGATCTATCCACAACAGAACTTACCGCCAAATACAACACAAACATGTAATCTATTCTAGATCAAGTAGCCCCCTTGAAACTTAAAAAAACCAGGAACATCCCATCCAGATCTTGGTTCAACACGGACAATAACAACAAACGAAGATGACTAAGAGCTACAGAAAGACTATGGAGGAGCAACTCCTCCTCAAGCCTACTCGTACAACTCAGAGCCGCCTGAAGGAAATACAAAAAACACATCAGCAGCAAAAAATCCACCTTCTTCTGTGCCGCCCTGGACAATGACAAAAATAGGCCCACGAACTGTTCAAAATCATCAAGCAACAAACCTCCAAGCTCCCTACAGGCCTCCAAGGACTCGTGTGAAAACTTTGCTAACTTCTTCGAAGAAATAAACATCAAGATTGAGCTCTCACTGGACATCACTGTCAACCCCGTCTTTTTGTAATGTTAAACTCAGCCACCCACGATTACCCCACCGCCACACACATATGTGCTCTTATTGTTTGACACATATTTCTTCCATAATATTTGATGCATATATTGAATTAAATTAGGCAATTTTCCACATGACAACACCACTACTTATAACTATGGCTTCAGCTGTCATGACAGGCTGGCACTTTATCACTTTAATAACCTTTTCTCCAATCTCTAGACATCTTCCCTCTTTGCGTGCTTTAGGATATGCCGATACAATTAGCAATTGACACAAACACGTACGTTATGTTTTTGAATTTATTTACACCACATAAACATAATCTCAGAAAAAACTTAGTAACAATTGAGATGCTGGTCTTTGTGAGTGCCTGTAGGGACACCGTTCAATGTGTTTTGTCCCCTAAGGTACAGCTTCTATTGCCGTCTGTATGGAATCGACAGCTCATGTTCTTTATTTAAGGACTCATGATTGTAAATGAACATATTATTGATACTTAAGAAAGTTGCATGTCGATCCACTTAAGGGCACGGCGCACCACGCACCACCACATTCGAGTTGAGCAAGTAATTGATGATCCGTTTGTCTTTCTCCTCCTTTCTCCCCTTTTTTCCACAGGATATTTTCAACCTCATTTCGCATATTGAAGTGTTTGTGATTATCAATTTGTCACTTTCTCCCCACATGACACACACCATGTGGTTCTCTCCTGCGTCGCTGCATTTTTTTTGAATTAGTATTAGTGTCAACAGCAGCTCACCACCACACGGATACACTCACTTTTTATTGATGTTTCACTCAGGTGCACTCTGAATTTCATGCTCACACCCTGTCCACCCCCCTCCACCCTTTTTGGTTTCCACGTCTCCATAATTGGCTTTCGAGTCATTTATATCATCACACCCTTCCACACTGGCCCTCTCACACTTTCCCCATGACATACCTACCCTTACCCACCATCACCCCCCAAAAGTATTGTTTCATATTCTACCTTATCTCCCCAGCCCTGAAGAGTCACGGGTCTACCCCGATATTGACAAAACATGTGTCGGCTGGTTTCTTGTGAAACAAATACTCTCACCGGATAAATAAAAAACAAACAAGACAATAACATTGGAGTTTGATCTTATCCTTTCATCGAATTTTACAACACCTTACCTATGAACTAACTCAGGTTGTGTGCGCTTGACTTTGCTAACAACTTCTAAAAGTGGCACTTCTACACTAGACACAATAAATCTGCGCACATCATCGCGCAGCATTTAATCTCACGAGTTCGCACATACTAAACTTGACCCTGCACTCCCCACGCATCAGGAACTACCATGGACACAAATATTCCCCATGCATTCCTATGGGAGGGCAGGCCAACTCAGCACACGCACTCAGAGTGCGCACGCACTTTACACTGGGCCACAGTGCTAAAGTGAGCAGAGGCCTTAAATCACTACCATCATGCCGGAGGCTACAGGCAAAAAGTTTTGTAGTGAACTTGCCAAAAAGGCCCAAGACCAACAGGCAGCATATATGTGTGTTGGAGTATTTAATAGCTTTAAGTGAGAGTGTGTGATTCTGAGAGTGACTGTATGGATGAGTGTGCGCTTGTATCAGTGATTGTATAAGAGCGTAAGAATGTGCTACTATTTGTATGAGTAATTGAGCTGGTGTGTGTATAACTGTATAGGTGAGTAAATGGCATTGTGATTAACTATTTGCTTGATTGACTAGGTGTGTGAGTACCTCTATGGATGAGTGGTGGTGTGTGAGTGTCTATACAGGTGTATGAGTGCATATGATAATCCTGTACTGAGTGACCATAAATATGAGTGACTCTACGGGTGAGTGAGTGGATGTGTTTCTAAACCTAAGAATCAGTGAGTGTGTATGTAGTTATTGGTGTTTGAGTGTCTATGGCTTTGAGAATGGCAGTCTGTAATTTAGAGTGGGTGTATGAAAAGTTATATTAGGGTGTGGGAAGATGCATCAATTTATCACATGGATGATGTAATCAGGGATGTCATCAGTGATGTCATTTGAGATGTCATTAGTGATGTCACTGACCAAGTCAGGAGTGATGTAATATGTGACGTCATCAGCAGTGCATTGCGGGGCGCTAGTTATAGTTAGCTGAACTAACTATAACGTGAGAATATATATATATATATATATATATATATATATATATATATATATATATATATATATATATATATATATATATATATATATATATATATATATATATATATATTACCTACTGGCGGTCGCCAGTAGGTAGTTATAGTTAGGATTTTTTTCAATGTTAAATCTCAAAATTCTATTTGGAATAACTTTGGCACCGGTTGACGAATCTGCCTGAAAATTTCCTGAAAATGGCCTCGTCGAGCTCCGGTCCTTCCTTGAAAGTTTGGGGGGGATACGTCAAGCGGGGGCCGAGATAAAAGGGGGGTCCCAAAACGCGTTTTCCCCATGTTAATTTCCATAGGGCGGTCGATTTCACTTTTAACCCGAACGGCTGAATGGATTTCCACCAAATTTGGCAAAATTGTAGGGATTGGTAGCCCGATGTGCCTTTGCTATGTCTCAAGATATGTGCTGCAGTGGATTTTGAGTAATTTAGGTTCAAAAAAATATATATATCTATAGCAGCGCACCGGTGCGCGCACCAGGGAGCGCTCCGGGCGCATGACGCGAGGTGCGCATCGAAAGCTGATTGGCTCTCGGGTGTCTGTAAACATTCGAAACAGTCCAGAGCGGCCGCCATCTTATGTCTCGGTAAAATCGAGACATAAGAGGTGGCTAAAACAAAGGGGGAACTGACCATAAGGCGTCAGGGATAGACCCCTTTGACCCCCTAGGTTTGATGTGGGGGCTATAAAAGGGCCCCGCGGGGCATTTAAAATATTTTTTTTTTTCGTTTTGCGCGGGGGAAGCGCCCGGTGCGCGCACCAGGTAGCGGCCCTGGGAGCGTACTATGATGAAAAAAGGTGACAGAGTTTTTTAAAAATGAAGTTTTGATTTAGAAATTGGAGGTAGTTCTAAAAAGAACTTTTTTTTTTCTTCTTTTTGTTGTTTTATATTTTTTTTGTGTTTTTTGAACTTTTTGAACTTTTTTTGGCTTTTCAAAACAGTTTTATATTTTTTTGGTATTTTTTTAGGGGGAGAAACAAAAAAAGGGAATTGAAACTGGCTCAACTGGAGCAAAAAAACAAAAAACCCAAAAAATTACTTCTTTTTGGGGCACTTGTGATTATCACCTGCAAGGACGATGAGCTTAACGCTTTTTCGCCATAGGCGATAAGCTTGCCACATGCAGAACAAGTGATTTTAAAATCAGCAAATCTCGGCTGAATGCAAGGCATCACCTCGGATGTTTCTGGTTCTGATGAAGTTGGTTGGTTTCTATGGGAGGGGGTCCTTGATGACTGGGGGAGGTTACTGGCCAGTTCCCTGAACTCTGCACGAGAGTAGTTGATTGGGTGCTTTCTGGTCATGTGCCGAATCATGGTATAGTTACCAAAAGAATATTTTTTGTTTGGGTTGCCCCGTGAAAGTTCATCATTGCAGATGAGGCAAGTCACCTTGGGCGCATTCACCTTTTTTTTCCCCTCTGGGATTGAAAAAAACTCCCATACAATGTGTGGTTTGGGTTTGTATGGGGTATTTTCTTCTGGCAGCCATCTTCTTCTCCCCTCCTCCTCTTCCTCTTCCTCCTCCTCCTGTTCTTGACCACCAATATAATTTGGAGCTGGTCCTCTTGGTGGTTGTGGTGGTGGTGGTGGGGCAGATGCACCAGCTGATGCTACTACTGAAGCCATTATTTGGAGCAAAAAAGTAGAGAGAGCAACAAACAGGTCTTCCTCAGTCAAAGGACAAAGTCAGAATAAGGAAAAAAGGTGGGGTCTTTCATCATTTAGAAAAAAAAACTGTCCTGAACCAATGAGAAGTGTTATTTTCAGGTCACAAGACCAGGGGCTTCATCATTATGAAACTAAAACTGTTATGAACCAATGAAAAGTGTTATTTTCTGCTCACATGACCCGACGCGCTTACGCTACGCGCCCGGGGCGCGCCCGGGGGCGCGCAGCGTAAGCGCGTCGGAAGTTTACGTTGTGCGATCGTATTCGCTCGAGTACTTCCGGGTGCGCTTACGCCGTGCGTATCACGCGGTCGCGGCTACGCGATACGTCACGATCATGTTTTCGTTTGCGATATTGGCGCTCACGGGACGCTCCCCGGAGCGCGCCTCGGGGCGCTTTTCAGAAATACGCTTTTCGGGGCGCGCTCCGGGAGCGCTCCCCCAAAAAATTAAAAAAAAAAAAAAGGGATAATTGTAGGGACAGGTAGCCCTATTCTGAAGTGGTTTGTAAAAAAATTAACTTTAGAAAAATATGTATTGTGCTACATTGGGCTTAATATATGTTAGAGCCAAAATGTAGCCCAAATGTAGCCCAAAGTAGCCCAATGTAGCCCAAAGATGGCCACCAGAGACCAAAAATTGTAAATGTAGCCCAAATTTCAACTAAATGTAGCCCAACTGTAGCCCAATGACAGAATGTACCAGAGTGTTAAAAAGAACAACTAGAGTGCTAACAGTCTTATTTATAAAGTGAAACTTATAGTTAGGAATTAGCATTAAAAAAACCTATGAAATTCACTGAAAAAACCATAGGTTTCACACCAGTTATAGTTAGGAATTAGCATTTAAAAAACCTATGAAATTCACTGAAAAAACCATAGGTTTCACACCGGTTATAGTTAGGAATTAGCATTTAAAAAACCTATTAAATTCACTGAAAAAACCATAGGTTTCACACCAGTTATAGTTAGCTGTAAATTTTACTGATATAAAACCAATGAAATTCCCACGTTATAGTTAGTCGGACTCACTATAACTTGCGCGTGTAATGCCCTGCTGATGACATTACATATTACATCACTCATGACATGGTCAGTGACATCACTTATGACATCACTGATGACAAACCTCCTTTAAGTGTAATGTAACCCTTAAAACACATATTGGAAAAAAGAAATTAACATTTTCAAAACAATGGAGATACCCATACCAGTTACAACAACCAATTCAGTAATTCCACCTTCTATATACACATTCTCTCATTCACCAACAGTTCTATATAGTCACTCATACATATACTCACTCATCATATGTAGTGATACACCTATACATCCTGTTACACACCGACAATCATCCAAAAGTTACTCACACACATACTCACACATGCAAATAAACTATTGAACATCCATTTATTTGCATATAAAACTATACACACTCAACCACCCATACAGTCCTGCACATATGGTGTCTTCTAAACACATACAAAGAGAGAGTTAGTCATTCATGCATCTATGTGATTAGTAATACCCCCATAAAACCATAGAAACACTCATACTGATACTAAAAAAACATCTAAGAACCCAAATACCTACACATGTAGGTACTCATCAACCCATGCAGCCAGTTATTCACAAAGTGAAACACTGATACATATATTTAAATATTTAAACATTACTCGCTAATATATGTATTCACTAAGGTACACTTAATAAGCCAGTTATCCAATCATTTCTTTTTGAAAAAAACATTCATTAAGACAATAATTTAAACATTTATTCTTCCCTCGACCTTTACATATACATATATAAAACATATTTATTTTTTAGAAAGACACACATTCACTGGATGGTGTCATAAGTGATGTCACTGACCATGTCATGAGTGATGTAATATGTAACGTCATCAGCAGGGCATTACACGCGCAAGTTATAGTGAGTCCGACTAACTATAACGTGGGAATTTCATTGGTTTTATATCAGTAAAATTTCCAGCTAACTATAACTGGTGTGAAACCTATGGTTTTTTCAGTGAATTTAATAGGTTTTTTAAATGCTAATTCCTAACTATAACCGGTGTGAAACCTATGGTTTTTTCAGTGAATTTCATAGGTTTTTTAAATGCTAATTCCTAACTATAACTGGTGTGAAACCTATGGTTTTTTCAGTGAATATATATATATATATATATATATATATATATATATATATATATATATATATTCACTGAAAAAACCATAGGTTTCACACATGTTATAGTTAGCTGGACATTTCACTCATACAAAACCATTGAAATGCCCCCGTTATAGTTAGTTCAGCTAACTATAACTTGCGCACCTGCAATGCACTGCTGATGACGTCACATAGTACATCACTCATGACATGATCACTGACATCACTCATGACATCACTGATGACATCTCAAATGACATCACTGATGACATCATCCTTGGGAAAGAGTGGCAGACCTCCTCTCACCCTAATATAACCTTTGATACACACATTCAAAAATAGAAACTAAAATTTTCAAGAAAATGGAGATACCAATACCAGTTACAACAACCTATTCCAACATCTACTTCCACATCCACTCATTCACCAACAATTCTATATAGTCACCATACATGTAGTCAATCATCATATGTACTCATACACCTATACATCCTACACCTATACATCCTGTTACACACCGATACTCATCCATTGAGTTACTCACACACATACTCACACATGCAAATAAACTATCAAACATCCATTTACTTGCATATACAGCTATACACACACCACTACACTTACTTCTACAGAAACGTACACATACTTACTCTCTTAAACAATCACTTAAAGAAACACATGCTTATTTATACTGGAACTCTTCCAATCTCTCACTCTCACATATACTCACTTATATACATCAATACTCACATATGCCAGTTTAAAACATATGTAGTTACTTATAAAGATACTAATGAGACAGTCATTCACTCACTAACACACCATGCACACACTCATCCACCCATACAGTCCTGCACACATGCTGTCTTCAAAACACATACAAACAGTGAGTCAGTCTTTCATGCATCTGTGCGCTAAGTAATACCCCCACACCAAACCATACAGACACTCATTCTGGTACTCAAAAATCCAACTAATAACCCATTTAGACACTCATGTAGCTACTCACCAACCCATTGAGCCACTTACACACAATGTGAGACACTGATACAGATTTACATATTTAAACATTACTCGCTAATACATGAATTCACTAAGATACACTTAATAGGTCAGTTATACAATCAATTTTACAAAAAAACATCCATTTAGACACTTATTTACCCATTTATTCTTCCATCGACCTTTAGATATACATATATAAAAAAGATGTATTTTTCAGAAAGACGCACATTCACTGGATGATGTCATCAGTGATGTCATGAGTGATGTCACTGACCATGCCATGAGTGATGTAATATGTGACGTCATCAGCAGTGCATTGCGGGCGCACGAGTTATAGTTAGCTGAACTAACTATAACAGGGGTATTTCAATGGTTTTGTATGATTGAAATGTCCAGCTAACTATAACATGTGTGAAACCTATGGTTTTTTCAGTGAATTTCTAAGGTTTTTTAAATGCTAATTCCTAACTATACCGTGGCTGAAGCCTATGGTTTTTTCAGTGATTTTCAAAGGTTTTTTAAATTATCATTTTTAAATGTATTAATTATTATATTTCTTTCTTTTTATACTAATTTCTTAAATTTTTATTATAAATATTTATATTTTTTTTATAAATTATATTTCATATTCTTAAAGTAAAATAATAACAAAATTAAAGTCTTTTTTCTTTTTTCTTAATTATTTTTTTTTCAATATATCAAAATTAAATTCTAAATATATATATTTTTTTGGGGGGTAATCGCACCGTACGCGTACGGTAATCGCACCATACTTTGTATGGTAAATCGTCCTCTACGCTTATCAGCGCATACGTTACGCATACGCTTTAACGTTGCGAGTCGCATCTACGCTTCCGCGTAACGTAATGTACCGTGCCCCGAACGCGCACCCCGCAAAAGTTTCCAATTCTTCATAAACATATATTTATGTTTTTTATGTACATAATAAGGGAAGCCATTATCTAGGATAATCATGAACCAAGTTTTTTTTAACTTTTAATAACCGTATATTACTTTTAAAAGCAATTACGCAAATCGCGGCGGTACGTCGTACATACTTGCACCGTAAGAGCACCGTAAGCGCAACGTAAGAGTACGCAAAGCCATGTGACTTTAAAAAAAGAGATTTGATTGGTTCATAATACTTCCTATTCCAACTGTTGAAAGACCCCTCCCATTTTGGTCATTCTTGTTTGACTTTGTCAGGAGAAGGATAACTTCTCTGGAGCTACAGTCAGAAAGAACCTGTACCATGTCTCAATTCTAGGAATCATCTTCTGAGCACTGTTCAGAGGAAGGATTTGTTACTGAGCAGCCTCAACCAAAAAGAAAAGAGGCTGTTATTTGGCAATTTTTCACCTTCCCTGAAGGTGAAAAAAAAGGGAATGCCCCTAAGGTCACATGCAAAATATTTGACACTACTTTGTCCAGGCGCGATCCCTGAAAGAAATATTCATTTGGGACTGCGAGCATGGTGCGCCGTGTAAAGAATTTACATCCCAATAACTGGGCTAGAGCAGTAACCCGAAGATTGGAGGAGGAGCAGGGTTCTGCTGTTCCAAGTACATCAAGTGTACCACCACCACCGAGCACTATGGTTCAAAATATCCAACCTGAATTTAGAGACCCTACAATTCATTGTAACTTTTGCAACAAACTTATAGCCTATGGAGAAAAATCCATAGAACTGATTCTTCACAAGAAAAGGAACTACAACTGTACTCACTAATTATTATTTTTTGTTTTACTTTTTTGTTCGTAGTTCACAGTTTTTTTGGTTTAAAAAGTTTGATTTTCTGGTTTAAAAAAAATAAACAAAAAAATCTAAAAACTTGTTGAAAAAATAGAAAAAAAATGCAAAACTAAAAAGACAAAAAAAACTGTTATTTTTAGAACTACCTTCACTGGTCAAAGAAAGAACTATATTTCTATGTCAGTGTGTAAAAGTTTGTCAGAATGAATGTGTAGTTCATAAATGAATGAATGAATACATTAGTAGTGTATGGTGAATTTGAAAGTGCAGAACTATAAGGAAGTACTACAGTATATATCTATAAGGTGTTTACCTATAGTATACTGTAGTACCTCCGAAGCACTTGAATGTAACATATGCATATAAATATGTTACACGTCTATGCTTCAATTTGCACTACTGGTGAAACTACCTGGATGAATTTGTATGTGTTAGGGGCGGATTTACAACCCCCTTTTGCCTCTTTTATACAGCCTTTGCAGCACTTTTGTGATGCAGATTTGGTGCAAAATATGTGCCATGGTGTGTGGTATTTACAATGTGACGCGTTTGGAAGGTGGGTCACATTGTAAAGCCCTGCGCCAGAAGGAGGTTTTCCTGCGCAGGTGGGGGGTACTCTGGTGCAGAAACGCCTACTAAAAGTTACTAAGTGAAATCTATAAGATTTCATTCAGTCACTTTTGGGCTTATACTGCGTCAAAACCCTGCACCTGCTTGAAGCAGGTGTAAGGATTGACACAGCATTAAGAGCATAGGGTCCAAAGAGCATTGCTGAAGCTGCATTGCGCTTCCAACGCAAGTCAAGCAATGCGCCATATTCACAGCACAGATACATCACATATCTGTGCCATTTTTGCCTCATAGTGCACTACATTGTAAATACGGTGCATCCATGGTGGTGATGTCACAGTGCACAATAACTAGCATATCTCTGGGGATGTACCACTTAAATGTACATCTACTAATTAATGTTTTAATGTAGTGAATGCCTTACTACACACTGATCAATGAGTCACTAGAAAACTATACCAAGAGTAACAGAGTGTTTGGTGGAAGTGTAAAGATAGAGACTGCGGAATTCAACATATAAAAGGCAAATTTGCAGGTGCATAGGGGGGTGTATGCACAGTCTATAGGGGTTTGAAGCACTCTATGCCCTAAGTCCCACTTTGCACCATGAGTACTTGGCTACTGACATAGGCCTAATTTATGAGATTTGCTGTAGGAAAGTGCAGCAGGCCTTCCCTCTGCGTTTCCCTATGGCAAAAGAAAAAGGCCAGAATGCGCCATATCTATAAGATACGGCACATTCCTGTCCTTTTCCCTTGCGCTGGCGCACAATGGCCTGCCTGCACCAATACAGACACCTTTACACAATGGTGCAAGGGTGCCTGCGTTGCAAGGATGATTATTTTTGTACAGGTAGGGAAATCTTTCTCCACAAAAATAATCACAAGAGACTTTTCCTTTTTTTATGTGTGCTGCAGAATGCAGCACACATAGAAAAAGAAAAAACGGGGAGAAATAAAACTATCTTTCCCTATTGCGCCTTCCTTACGCCTCCCCTGGGGAGGCATAAGCTTTTGGCACTACCTCAGATTTACGTTTTCTTGTAAATGTGGGTCAGTGTCAAAAGGCCATGGTTGTTGCTAGGAACGCCCCTAGCAACACCCATTGCACGCCCTTTTAATGCAGAACACTGTCTTAAAGGGGCTGATATTTATCAGGCAGCAGTAAACCAAAAAAAGTGCCTTAGTGCTGCCTGATAAATATCACGCAGACAGCTGTGCCACAGAACATCACAAAAAGTGACATTCCAATGGCGCAAGGAGCCTCATAAATGAGGCCCTGAATGATTACAATTCTGCAAGGAGAGTACGTAGGTGAATCTATAACTGCTTCACTTTTTGTACAGTATATAGACAAGCATATATTGCTATATGGCTCCTCAGTACAATACTGAAACAGTACTGTGATAGTGGTTGCTGGAAGTGTAAGGATATAGACTGTGGAATTCAATGTATAAAGGACTAGTTTGCAAGTACATAGAAGACTGCATGCATAGTCTAGACAGGTTTAAAGCAGTCCATGGCCTAAGGCCTACTCTCCTCCATGATTATTTGGGTACTGACTGGATAGGTACAGTTCTGCAAGGAGAATGCTTGACTGAATTTAAAATAGGTTCATTTTTATTACAGTGCATAGATAAGTACATTCTGCAAAATAGCTCAGTAAAATATGGAATCAGCAATCACAAAGACTTCACTGGAAGTGAAAGGATATAGACCTGCAAATAAAAGCTATAAAAGAAACGTTTGCTGATGCATAGAAGAATGCATACATAATCTATAGATATTTGAAGCAGTCCATGCCCTAAGGCCCACTTTGCACCATGAGTAGTTGGATACTAGCTCAATGATTACAGTTCTGCAAGAAGAGTCTCTCAAACCATTTTTAATTTTTAATCATACATTTATTCTTTTTACATTTCATAATTTAATAGAGCTTCTAACATGATTTCATCTGATATTTCACTTTCTTGATTATCAATTTAAAAAGTCAGATCATGAAACTCGATGTCCTCTAATGCTTGCACAAAATCATCATCCAATGTTTCATCTATAAAATCGCAGCTGATATCTGCATCAATATTTTCATCTTCATTCTCGCTACCCATGAAAGGTTTATTTAGCTCCTCTATGAGAGTGTTAGACATTTTGAAACTGTCTTCTATATTGTTCTGTTCTTCTTCCATAATGATTTTTTTTATGTTGTTGTTCCTTGTAGAAAAGCATAAACACTTCATTTTATCATTTTTCCTACTACATAATACAAAACTAGCTTTATCAACTATTTTGCCCTTTAAAACATATTATGCAAATAGCATTCTCAACTATCATATAAGACTATATCTATAAAATTGCTTATATGAATTTTTAGTTATAAAATGTCTTACATTTTCAAACAACTCACTCCTTCTCACTTTAGGAAAAAACTAAGGCTAATATAATACAATGCAGTACTAAAAAAGTACAATATATATATTCACCTTACCAGTTCCAAAGTAGTAGATGTGTTGTAGTAAAATGCTAATAATATAGGTGCACTCAGAATATATTTTTTTAATTGCTTCAAATGTGTTTAAAAGATACTAACCATCTTTACATATTTATGTTCTCCATCCATGTTATCTTACTTCAGCTCTGTAGAAGTACATCCCATCGATCATTTTTAACAGTTATTTATACTTACCTTCAAAATAAAAAAAATAAAAAAAATTATTATAAACTTAGAATCTGTAGAAGACAAAATAATATATAGTTACAGTTCATCTTTTACAACTCAAAATATTTTGTAAAGCATTTTATTTGACTTTTTTGCTGTTCTCAGAATATGTTGAATTTCACTAGAAACAGTGAGATCAATAGTACTCATCACATGACAGCGGGCAAAAAAAAGACAATCAAGAAAATTATCTTAAAACAAAAAAAAATCTCAATAACAATCTAAAAAATAGAAATCAAACATATGTTAAATGTTTTGTTTCTAAGACCAATTTCTTATGTAACTATAAGGTATGTCAAACAATCCTAAAATAACAAACACTATCATTAATTTTCTTTCATTATAAATAATTTTACTTACAAATATATGCTGACAAAATATACAACAAAAAGTCTTTAATGGTTTCAGATACTTTCCCTCATAGCCAAATAGTATGTATGAAATTCTTAGTTTGAAAGTTGTTCAATAGAAACCCTGAACATCTGCCTTCCAGCCCTCTGATCCAAAACCACTGACATCATTTGCACCGCCCTCCATTGCTCATCCCTCAGCCCGACGCTATTCAACATCTCCATGGCCACCCTCACATAAGTGGCCCGCCATCACAACCTCAACATCATCTCCTAAGCCGACGACACCCAGCTCATCCTCTTTCTCACCCAGGAGCCACATACCACAAAAAAACCTCCACGACGCAATTAAGGACATCATCAACTGGATAAGGAGCAGCTCTCTAAACCTGATCTCGCACAACATGAAGGTACTCATCCTCAGACCCACCCCCTCAGCTTCAGATGACTCCTGCTGGCCAACTACACTGTGAACAGTACCAACACCTACTGACCATGTACACAACCTACAATTCATCCTCAACTCCTCCCTCTACATGTGTAAACAAGTCTACAGCATTTCCTCATTCTGCTATAAAACCCTCCCAATGCTCCACAACATTTAGAAGTAGATGCTAACCAAAAGAAGAAGGACAGTAACACAGGCCCTCATTAGCAGCAGACTACACTGTGGCAACACACTCTACACAAGAATTCCAGCCAAACACCTACAATGACTACAACAAATCCAAATCACCTCCACCTGACTGATCTAAAATATCCCCTGCTGCAGCCACATCACCCCCAACCTGATACACCTACACTACCTCAACATCAACAAGAGGATCACCTTCAAGCGCCTCACCCTCACTTAGAAAATACTCTACAACACCAGATTAATCTACCTTAACAGCAGTAATCCTGAAATGCCAAATTTTGTTCTTAAAATTTTTGCTTTAAAAATATTAGATAGAAATTTGGTAAGTCTTTCGGCAAATGTTGCTTAAAAATTAATTGACTATCATTACAATGTATCCAACCTTTCACACATTTTAAATAAACCATGTAATGTCCAGATGTTGTAGAAGGTCTATCATGAAAAATAATTGCAACAGCTACAAAAGTTCTTCCTGGTATTGATACTTGAGTAGCTACAAATTGTTTTATTAAAGTTTCCAATTTTCTATTATCAGATCTACAACGTTACAGCATCAAAATTACATACTGTCCATATCTTTCTATTAATAATGTTGATGACATTTCTGATTTACATTGTCTACACTCCATGTTTTGACTTGCTCCTCTAACTAGAGTGTTAAAAGACACTGATTCACAGTCTGGTAAAGTCAAATATATGAATCGTTCAGTGTCTATGTTAGTGGTACATGTAAACAAACAATTTTCACAGTCATGTCGCCATTTATAAGAAAGGCCAAAAAGGTTTTCAATATCTATTCCTTCATCTTCCAATACACCAAGCCTAAACATTAAAAATTCCTGACAATCTTGCTGAATATTCTGCGTAAATTTAGTAGAACCAGAACTTATGTCCAAAACATTTTGAATATCAGAAACACTTTGTATTTTACTATTGTCACTACTACATTTCTCATAAACAGAACACAACAATGAACAGAATCTCTCCTCCCTGTTTTCAACAATTTGCTGTTGCAAACTTTCAAGAAAAAAAACAACATTAACGACTACATTAGCATAGCAGTTGACACCACAACTATTTTCAAACCGATAACCAATATTCTCTTCAACACTGTCCTTTTTCTTTTTCCTTGCAGTCACAACTTCATATTGTTTTTTTCCTTTCTCCACAGTTTCACTACAAATATTCTCAAATCTTCTTTTTCTACCTACCATGCGCTTTTCAAAGACTGCATATTGACCTAAATCGGGTGCATATTTTTTTCTTAGCCTATTATACTCTTTAACACAATTTGCATCTACAGTAACCTTTGTCTTATCAAAGTCAATCAAGTACAATCCAGATAAAGATCTCACTCGAGACAAAGCAACATATGCCATACCCTCTTTAAACACAGTACTTCCAATATTCACTAAAGCATTATCTACACTTAAACCTTGAGATTTAAGAATAGTCACCGCATATGCCAAAGAAATAGGAAAATGTTTCCTGCGTACATACAAATCTTTTACAAGCAAAAACTGAGCTGAACAACAACTAAATTCTTGTACTTCAGCAATTTTATCAAATTTGATTTTCGAAAATTCAATCCCATCTCAAAATTAACAAATTCAACAATTTTACCCATCGCTCCATTTACTAAACCTTTTTCCACATGCAAATTACGACGTAAAATTACCCTACAGTTTACACATGCATACAAATTCTTTTCTAAACCAGCAGTTTTACCTATCGATTTCTCTAAAGAATCCAATTTCCTCTTCAACTTTTCATTCAAAATAATAGTGATTCCTTCATGTTCTATTTTATCAATAGCTTCCAATTTTAGAATTTCTTAATTTTCCAACTTTAACATTTCTTCAGTGAATATAGAAGATTCATGCAGTGTTGGCATTAAGCAGATTACAGATTTGTTTTCTGCAATTCTCATACATATTTTCTCGGGAACAATATTTTCATTTGGAAACAAATTGGGAAGTAATCGTCTCTGTAAAGCTTGTTTGCCATGTTCTGTCACTTTTCCAATTCTTATATCGTGAAGAATAGTTCCATAATCAGCATCATTTGCCTGTCGCACATTTTTAACAAGTTCCTTATACTCAAAATGTTCTATTTTTTTGGCTGCTGTTGGGGCCTTTTGCCCAGGGGTAGTGAGTGGTGCATGGACTGAGTCTTTCTGTGGGGTCTCTTTAATGTAAACATCATGGAGGGCATGGATGGCATTGGATTGTGGTGATTTTTGTGTGTTTTTTGATTTTTTGGGGGTGTTGATGGGGACTGGCCATGTGGGTGGGGGCCATTTTGAGTGCTGGTACAGGCAGGCCCTGCCATGTGCTGGGGGGCAAGGGGCCATTTTTAATGCAGGCAGTGTTCTCAGGCCTGCACCCATTTTGCCTAGCTTTCATCCATTATGCCCAGGGGTAGTGAGTGGTGCATGGGCCTAGTCTTTCTGTGGGGTGTCTTGAATTTAAACATCATTGAGGGCATGGATGGCATGGGATTGTGCTGATTCTTATGTGTTTTTCGACTTTTTGGGGTGTATAACTGTTGTTCCTCTGTCTTCCATTGCTTTTAGGTGCACAAGAGAACTACCAGTGCCAGGAAGAAGTCCTGCAGCGGTGTGTGTGCAGCATAACGTCAAGCGACGTCACGTGTGGCCACAGACAAGACAACTCTGCAACTCGTGCAACTGCGGCCTGCTGTTCTGACATCTGAAGATGCCCCCAAAAAAAGTTCCCCGTAGCTCCTCTAGCAAGAAAGTTGCCAGTAAGGAGCAGAAAAAGCAAGTTACCAAGGAGACTGGTGTGCCGCCCGCCACATTTTTTGGGAATAAAAAAAAAGTACGCCTGCAGCAGCAGCGGGATCTGCTGGGGACCAAGCTGGGAGCAGCACCCCCGCTCCATTGGGCTCAGTGCCACCACCACCATGCCAACTTAAGTCCAAGCCCTTGAGTGCTGCAGAGGCACTTAGTCTTGTTGTTTAATCACCATCGACCAGTGATGTTGGCTCATCGCAGGAAAGTAGCAGCAATGTCCCTCAATCAACACAGGTTGTTGTAACTCATCTGACGAGTGTTCAACAACCACAGCCGCAACAACAACCACATGTGCAAGTACAAGCCCAAGTACATGTAGAAGGAGAGGCAGCGCAAGGAGATGCGCAAGCAGAGGTGCATGGAGGGGCACAAGTGCCCACAATAGTTGTTCCTCCCGAAGTAGGGGCACATCAGGAAATCGACATTCAAGCCGAGCTATCAATTGAGGAAGCCACTCCTCCTGATCATTCATTGTCTTCCACATCCCTAGCAACGAAAAGATCAAGGATGGTGTCTACATCTTCTTCAAGCCCCCTTCCTTCTGATGATATTGATCTAACTTGGGAACCACCACTGACGTCTGAGAGTGAGGCACACAATGATCTGACAAAGGTAGCTAAGCGTAAAAGGAAGGTCCCCGAAACTCTTGTACTTATGGAGTGTGATGCTGAAGAAGAAGTGGCGTATACTACTCCTGCTGATGAAGACTCTCACGACGACGACGCATTCATCATAAACGCCACTACAGGCTCAGCGGGCATGCAGCAAACAGACATTTTTACCCTAGCCCGAAAAGCTGCTGAGCGTGATGTTGTCGACGAGGAGGCAATGGGAACACCATCATTGGAGTTAACTAGTACACCACCACCTACCGCTTCCATATTTTTTTCTCGCCAGAAGGGACCTCCATCCACCTCGACCTCAATTAGTGGTGGTGCAAGTACACAACATAGTAAAGTTCGGCAACACACATCCTCCACTTCATCTGGCATTAACAGCATGACCACCAGTATCGCCTCCTCTGCCCCCCACAGACATTTTAAGTCCGCAGTTTGGGACTTCTTTAGTGTTTGCACAACAAGGGAAAACATAGCCATTTGTAGCAATTGTAAGCTTGCAGTTAGTCGTTGTAAGCTTGGTACCAACTATGGTACCAGAGGCCAGACAGGTCATCTTGAGAGACAGCACACTGTCCAATGGCATGCGCACCTAAAGGAGATCATGGAAGCCCAAATTGGAAGTCAACAAACTGTATATGTTGATGTTTCATCTGATGATGACGAGGAGGAAGAAGCGTCAAACATTTCTTCACTTACACCCAGTACCCCTATCAGCAGCACACCCCCTGTGAGCCACACTAAGAGTGTGGGAGAACGTGAGACACCAATGCGAGAAAGTTCATCATCACAGAGCGTAACTGGGTCGAAGAAGTCATCATCATCATCCCGTAAAATCATGGTCCAGCCCACCATTAGAAGCATGTGGTTTTCAGAAGCGCCATTTGAACGCAACCACCCACTGACGCGTCTGTATAACACTAAGCTGGCTAAAATGCTAGCTCTGGACCTTCTCCCTTTTTCTTTTGTGGAAGGGGTTGGTTTTCTTGAATTAGTGGCAATGCTCAGCCCTAAATGGAAGGTTCCTAGCCGGTTCTATTTTGCCAGAGTTGCGGTTCCAGCACTACATGCAGATGTGCTGGAGGTGATTGGGGCAGCTTTGCAGAAGAATGCTGTTCACACTATACATCTGACAACAGACATGTGGACCAGTGGCGCAGGCACTGATTACATGTGCATCACTGCACACTGGGTCTCTTTTTCAGGAGTTACAGCAAAGCTAAGGGCAGGTGTTGACCCAGACAACGTTTTTAAAGCTCCTCGGAAACATGCAACACTAGCCATGTTTAGCATGGAGACAAGTCAAACAGGAGAAAACATTTTGAAGGAGTTTAACACAAAGGTCTTTCAATGGCTGTCCCAAAAAAAACGCAAGATTGGTTATGTTTCCACTGATAATGGCGCCAATGTAGTTAAGGCCATGGAACTGGGTAAATATTTCAGAGTGCCGTGTTTGGCGCACTGTATAATATAAACCTGGTTGTTAAAAAACTCTTGAGTTAAGAAAGTCCAGTGTGCGAGTTACTGACCTCCTGCCGAAGAATGTGCACACATTTCAGCCATTCTTTTAAGGCCCGGATGCATCTGAGGGGCCTGCTACATGAACGTCGACTGCCAGTGAAAGCACTCATCCAGGAGGTGGCAACACATTGGAACTCAACCTTCTACATGCTTGAGCGTCTGTATGAGCAGTTTACGGTAGTCGATCAGTATTTCTTAACACTGGGTACAGCTATGAAGGACCTGAGGCTAGATCCGGGGCAATGGGAGCTAGTTAAAAGCCTGACAGACATGCTTTGTCCTTTTGAGGTCTTCACGCGTGCAGTCAGCAGGGAGGACTGTAATTTGGGAAAAGCTATCCCATTGTTGCGCATGCTAGAGCATCAACTGAAGGTGTCTTCTATGTTTCAAAAAGACAAAGAAAAGCAAGAAGCTTTTGATTTGGCAGAGAAATTATTACAGTGCCTACTTGGCGATAAACGTCTTCAAATGATCTACTTAGAACAGCATTACATTTGTGCTACTATTCTGGATCCACGGTACAAAAAGGCATTGGCAGGCAGAGTATTCTTTCCTTTTGATGACGCAGAAGTTACAAAGTACAAACATTGGCTAGCTGTGTCAGCCACTCGGTTTGAAAGAGAGCGGCAGGAAATTGAAGGAAAAGGCAGTACATCAGCATCAGCAGGCCATCCCGAGTCAAAAGAATCCACTTCTGCACCTGTGGCTGTGGCAGAAGTGACCTCTCAGCCGTTAAAGACACCAGCAACCGGATCATCTGCACCAGACACAACAGTAACATTGTGTGAAGAAGAGCATTGGCTAACTGAGCTTGGGTTTGCTTCTCAAAAGGTCCCAGCAAAAAGTAAGCAAAGTGGAGGAACCGTGGAGAACCTTGAGTCGATGGTGCAGGACTATCTGAATGACTCAACAGAGGTCTATGTTCATGATGACCCATTGGCGTATTGGCATGGGAAAAAAGAATTGTGGCCAGAGATCTCCAACCTGGCTATAAACTACTTGTCTTGCCCACTCACAAGCGTGTCTTCTGAATGTGTTTTCAGTGCTGCTGGTGGCATTGTAACTTGCAAAAGGACCCGCCTCTCACCCAAAAATGTGGAGAGGTTAACAATGATCAAGATGAATCAGCACCTCATACCACCAGATTACAAAGTACGAGAATACACGCCGGAAGAAGACGAGGAGGACACCAACTTAGATGAGGGAATTTCTTCTCTGTTAGGTGACCTACTCCCGCCTGAATTCGCAGAGTATGAGGACGAACTCTTCTTTCCTGACACCGAGCTCTGAAAATGAGCCAATGAATCAATAACTTTCTTTTTCGTCCTTATTAACTTTTATTCCTGTGTGTATGTCTTTCTTTGTTTTGCAAAGTCAATATAAATAAAAACTTTAATCACCTAATCACAAAAACAAGCCCATGAGCAGAACTGTCTTCACTTATTTGCTTATTGCTTTGAAGGTGCCGCAGTCTGCATTCCTCAGGTTCACAAGTTCACAAGAACATGCTCCTCTAGCCTCCTCCTCCAGACTCCTATTTCCCTAAAAGCAGAGGGCTGGATTACGCCCAATGAAGAAAGACTCTGCACTTGTGGGGGTGTTCTAATTCTTTGCGGGTGAGTTGATGGCTCTGGGGCCATTGCTGGGAAGGTCTAATACCGGATAAAAGTGGTTTGGCGAAAAGCAGACTTGAAAAAGTTTTTGCCTTTTTGCTCACTATCATGTTTTCGAGGGCCTGTTTGGGGGCTTCCTGGTGTTTGTGGGTGGGTTTTGGGGTCTGGGAGCACTGCTGGCACAGTCTAATTTTGATTGCATTTTGTTTTTCAGGAAATCCATGATGGAAAACGGGAGTTATGGCCTAGCTGCACAGCGCGTTTGGACAGAATTGAAAGAAGGCCGAAAAATATTGTAAGCATGAGAATTTCCATTTTTGCTTTTTGGCTGTTATGGGGTGTTGTGCTTTTTTGCGGGTGGGTTGGCGGGTCTTGGGGCATTGCTGGGAAGGTCTAATACCGGATAAAAGTGGTTTGGACAAAATCCATGCTGAAAAGCCTTTTGGCATTTTTTGTAACTTAGGGTTCGTTAGGGATAGCACTAGCAGCAGTATTCCATGTGTTTGGGGGTGTTCTAGATTTTTGCAACTGGGTTCTGGGGTCTTACAGTACTCGTGGGAATGTGTAATCTTGGTTGCAAGTGGTTTGAAGAAAATCCATTGTGGGAAAGGGGGGATTTGGCCTAGTTAAAGAAAGCGTTTGCCACTATTCTTAACTTAGGGCTCGTTAGGGTTAGCAGTATTGTATTGCATGTGTTTGGACGGGGGCTGTTTGTGGGGGGGTTTGCGAGTCTTGGAGCGATGCTGGGTATGGATACTTTTGCTTGCTTGCAAGTGGTTTGAATACAATCCACGGTGTGTAAGGGGGGATTTGGCCCTACTTTACTTTCAAAGTACGTTTTGTCACCTTTTTTCTACTAGGCCTCGTTTTTTGAGATCTGATTGGGGGTCTTCTACATTTTTGCGACTGGGTTTAGTAAGGGTCTGGGAGCACTGCTGGGAAGGTCTAATTTTGTTCTAAAACACAGTTTACAGTACACCTAGCTTGAGGGGAAAGATCCGCTAAATGAATTCGCCCATAGTTATTTATCCTTCAAAAGGAGACTCAGACAGAGTACGCACTTTAAAAAATATTGTACTGTCTATTAGGAAACTCAAAGTGTGACTTTTTGCACTACACAGCGTACATACCTTATATTTATTTGTCAGTGGTGTTCTAATATCACTTCCTGTTTTTCCATCAATACGCCGGGTTTCAGTCTGTGCAATGGGAAAAAAAGGATGAAGTCAGGCTTCACATTAGCGAGCCGCAATTCAGCTTCCGCCAGGCAGGCAGTGGACAGGGTGTCTTCTGGTCACCAACATTGATGGACGGAGCATCAGCTGGAATGGAGGAGTCCCGCTAATAAGAGGAATGGTTTGATGCATGCAACTTACCAAATTCAACAGGACAACTACAACAACATACAGATACAGTATCCGTTCTTTTCTAATTATATTTTAAGTAATGTTATTGCTGTGAACTTCTATGAGTGTGACTCTGCATTTCTTTGATCTCTGCTTCTAAATTCATCCCTACAGCCATTCTATAGGTTTTACTTGTGCTATTTTTTAAACCTAATTTAATGTAAGAAGTGTTTCTCTGAGTGCAGAGATTGGCAAGTGAAAACGCATAATTAGTACTGCAGCCCTGTACTGTCTCATTCTTCCATTTACAGATGTCGAAAGTACTACTTACTTTTCAGTAACCATGCATGCAGTAGTGCATGCACTTCCTTTATGTCACTTAAAAGATTTATAGTTAGCTTTGTACCCAAAGATTTCTTTATCTTCAATTATTGTTTGTCCATGCTGTGCTTTTTTTTTTCTCTCAACAAAACTTTCCCAAAATCCCCCATTCCCATCCATTTTCCAAACCCTAACCCTCTTCCCCCGGGCTGTGTGGTTTTGATTGATGTGTGACTAAATGACAGCAATAATTCCACACACTTGCTGGGGTGGATAAGGTCATAGCAACAGGCTGGTGAAGGAATCCGATGATATATTCTATTCTTACTCAGCTTGACACTCAGTCACTATTGGCAAATGAAAGCAGATTTGCATGTGCGCCATCAACTTGATTGGTCATCAAGAACATCCTCCTCCTAGACGTGGCAAATTATTATGCTGCTGTGTCCTTCACCTTCGGTACTATTTCTTGTAGTAGTAGCCAAGGTTAAAGAAATTCAACGCAAGTACTAGTTATACTTTCAATACTTTACCATTTGTTAGGCTACATTAAGGCACTGTTCTAGTGTACTGTCACCTGCTATTCTTTATTGTACCGTTCTAATGCTACGGTAAGGACAAACAAGTTTACATTTTCTTTTTTTTCAGATGCTGCAACTGCCACTGTGTAACACCACTAGTACCACCGCAATGATGACATTTCATCTGCCCAGGATTGCCAACCTTAATCGCCATTTGCCGTGCAGCCAGCCCTGTGCCTAGCCCTATTTCCAAACACAAATTACAGGTAAGATAAGCGTTTGGGGGGAGGAAGTATAATGGAGTATTAGGAGAGACGAGAGACTGACGCTAGTACTAGTAAAGTCCTAGGACTATTGAATTCACTTACTCTGTGAGAGGCACTTAGTTTTGAAAACATTTGAGCAATTAATTACACAACTTGAATCAAGATGCCACTTAAGTTTCAGGAAAACAAACTTACTGTTAAGCCCCCACCCACCAGCCTCAAAATCAGTAAAAAAAACAGGTATGCTAAGATAAAGTTTAAAGTATATTTATATCCCTAACAAAAATAATCTCCCGCAAGACCCAACCCACCCCCACTCCCTAACCCCAACAAATGTCCATGAAAAGTCCAAAAAACCCACCTCCCAATTCCCACCCCCCAGAAGTCTTTAAAAAAGGGGCAAGGGACAGTCTCCTCCTACTGCTGGCTGCTGCTGCTGACTTTCCGGGCCAGGTCGGCATGCTCCTTGCGGAGGGTCTGGAGCAGGGTTTTGGTGTTGAGGAGCTCCCGCTCGAGGTAGGAGACCCTCAGGGAAAGGCGGTGCATCCTTTTTTTGTAACTGCTGTGGGGGGCAGCTGATTTCTTTGCTGCTCGGCGGTGGCGGGTGGCTGCGGTACCCCAGCTCTGTACCGCTGGAGACCTGCTTCGCTGACTGGCTGACCCAGGGAGCGCGGAGGAGGATGCAGATGTCGCCGTAGATGTTGTAGACGTACTCTGTGTGTCCTCCTCCTCCTGGGCCACCAGCCGCCGATATTCGGCGACAGTGGCCTCCAGCCTCCGTTGCCTGGCCCGTCTAGCCAGCTCCTTCCGTGTTGGTTTGGAAGGAGCATCTATATGAAGAAAGAAAAAGACATAGTCTGTAACCAATGCTCTTTAAGATCAACACAAAATGATTCAGCAGAAAGTTGTGTCACAGTAGAACTAGCAACTTGCAAGCGCAGTACATAACTATTGTGGCCAGTATCTATCTAACATCCCACTTCTTCATCCTTGCTCTAACATTAGTGGGAGTTTAAGGAATCAATTCTACGAGCACTATGGACTTACTCCATTAGAGACGCCCGCCATGATGAGTGAGACAGACTTGCGTTACTATACCAGTCCAGTACATGCAGGTGGTGATGCTCTTACTTTTCTATTATGGGTGGCACTGAGGATACTCTGTTACAAGGGCTACTGCTTAATTAATTTAGCTTTCACCCTACAGTGCCAATGAATACTATAAAAGGAAAATGAAGAAAGATAAATAATCTGATTATCTATCACTGCACATGGTATGTATTTGCTTACATATGGGATGACTTTAGGTGCTTTGCTTTTTATTGAGTGAACAGTGATACATCCACACATGAATGATCGAGTTCTACTAAACTTATTAACAGAGGTAGTGAGTGGCCATTGTAATAGCTAGATATATGCTGTGCTTGCAATACAAACTACTGCTACTATTCATGGTAGTATTCAGACAAAATTACAACTTCTTTTCCTTGCCTGTCCTACACTGGGACGGACGTGCAGGTGCGGTGTTACATGCTCTTCAAAGTAACACTTAGTTCATCCAGTGACCGCCTACTCCCTCTAGATACACATATGCTATCTAAGAGTCAGATAGTACCATGATCCAGGCATTCATCCATTCAAACTATATGTCAATTATTCTTCTTCTTGTCTCTCATCTGGACAAACCTTACGTTTTCTCACGGGGAGCACACTATGCAGTCTGCAATCTCAATAAGTAAGGAATATAAGAGCTTACCACTGCCCGCCACTACCGTGGCAACCCGCACAGCAGTTTGGTCCTGCACTTCCACCGCCTCCTCCCCAGAGCATTCCTCCTACACCTCCGCGCTGGGCCCAGCACCAGATGTTCCACCTACAAAGTACATTTAAGAATGTTAGATTTCATAGACATTCACCACTCACTAGTATTTTGTCTAGGAATGAAGAAATACGAATACAGGAACCAATCTAATAATTTGTGACTGTCTACTCTAATGTAAAAATGTGGGAAGGGTGTTGTCTTGCTGCGCTTTTTGGCACAACTGATGAATGCTTGCTTTTTAACATGCACCATTTTTCTCATAACAGACAGAAGCTTCACTTCTAAGAACAAATCATCATAACTAGGACGAAGTGAGCAATGATTCAGCACCAAAAAGAAAAATGAAAGTTAAACCAGGTGAGGGCTCGGCTCGCCCACAATAAATGTGTGAAATAAATCACTATAAGCCCTTTTCCATTTTTAATCAACCGTTTATGTTTTATGACAAGCTGGATTTTAATAAATATTTTTACTTTTAATAAAGCTTTAAAACTTAAATAGACTCTGTGGTTTTTGGTCATGAGTGAATGAGCAAACGGTTTTGCAATTTGCAAGCATGAGTCCGTGCCTCTGACACTTCTGGACTCTGACTCTGTACTCTTGTCCTGCGTTGGATAATCATCATTGGAGATCAATCATCGATGAATTCAGGAGCTAAATGACTCTGCCACACTATCTAGTTAGTAAGGAGATTGGGGGTTCTTCAAAGTCTGATATCACTGAGGTATGTGGAAAGTCTACCTGCGCCTATTATAATTGATAAACAATGCACTATTTAGTGTCCATAGTTCTGTTTGTGCAAATTTGTCCCTGCAACAGTAGTAGTATCAATTATCCTCCTATCCAAACCAAAAGTAAAGTAGTATCTTATTCTTTCTAGGTGGTCATTCACCTTTTTATTGTTGGTACTTGTCAAAGCATAAACATTTTGAAGACTTGAAAAGACATTATGGACAATCCCAGAGGACTGCACTCAGTGCATAGAGCTATTGCTGACTAGAATGGGAGTTTCGTTTTACACCTTTTGCCAAATGTGCAATCTTAGTTAGCTACAGAGACAGACTAATAAGAATAATCTAGTAATACCACAGGGAGTCATAGTCGAGGTAGGATAAGAATTTAGATACAGCCTACAAGAAGATCATAAAAAACTAGTGCGGCCACCTCCTCCGCGCTGAAGATCTCCCGGGCTGTGACTGTCTCCCCCCTCAAATGCCCGCACGGGATACGGGCACGTGGTGCGGGACCCTTCCCCTTCTCAGGATGCTTCCCGGCTCCCTTTACCATGGTCTGGGCAGAATGGAAGCTAAATAATAAAGAAGAAATAGAATAGGGAAGAAGAAAAGGAAAGAGTTAAAAAAATTAACCAAAAGTAGCAGAAAACACAAAAATATAGAGCTAGAAAAATAGAGGGATAGATAATAAGTAAAATAGATCAAAAAAAACTTCAAACAAGCAAAGGATGGCAGAGATTCAGAGAGGATACAGAAAGCATGCCCAGAACCATAGCAATGAATGAGAAACAAGATGGCTGTGCCCGTTCACGATCGCGTGGGTAAGTTTGCGCGAGATTTCCCTCCCGATCACACGCGAACTTGTACTAGCGAGCCGCACACTTTGCGAGATTATACATCGCGCCCGGAAACGGAAATACGTCATGCAAACAAGATGGCCGCACCCGTGAACAACCGTGAGGGTAACTTCGCGCCGTTGCGCTACACGCGGCTCGCTAAAACGCACAAAACCTTGCGAACTAACACGCCGCAAAAAAAACAAATCGCTTATTCGCACAAATTCACGGCTTCCGAATTCGAACTCACGCAAATTCGCGCCCCGGGAATCCCGCGAAATTGCAGAAAAACAAGTTTTGCAAAATTGAAAGCACTCAGCAGGTGCAAAAGTTCAAACTCATCATTAGTAACCATTCCCTGTCGTGCTTCCTGAGGGGCCCCTCCAGAGTTCATTTGCCTACTTGCAACTATTCTATGACCCCGCTCTGACCCTCACAGCAGGCTCATGGAATAGCTACTAGTAGGCCACAAAGGTCCTGTGAAAAAAAATTGCACTGCAACAGAAAGCAAATTAGAGATAAGGAAGCAGGTGCCAGACGAAGTTTAAATTCAGTGACACATTAATCAACCCCAAATTAATTCATGTCAGTTGAAGCAGGGCAGGTGTGCTTGCTTTCCCCCCCCCATAAACTACAGTGATGAACCAGAGGGTGTCAGTGATGTACCAGAGGGTGGCATGATTGAACCAGAGGGTGGCAGTGGTGAAACAGAGGGTGCTGTGAACCTGTGATGATGAACCAGACGTAGAAACAACATATGTATCAACAATAAGGGTGGGCGTAAAATCCGTTTCGCGGGCGAATTTGCGGATTTTCTGCGAAATCGAGGTAAAATTCGCGAATCAGCGGGGACGAATTTTCAGCCAAGCAAGGGTTACAGCAGCAGGTGCAAAAGTTGAACCTAATTTCTTTGTAACCTTTTACAAAAGGGTTACAAACAAATTAACTTCAACTTGGACACCTGCTGCTAATTGCTTCCTGGCGCCTCGTTGCCTACTTACAACTATTCTCTGACCCTGCTCTGACCCTTGAAGCAATGTCAGAGAATAGTTACAAGTAGGCAAGGCACCTGTCCAAGGAATTAAACCTCATCAGGAAGCACTTACAGATATAAAAAACAGGAAGAAGGGATAGGATGGCAAATACACCCATTTTGAGTTGTCAGGAGGGGTTAAACTAAAAGAGACCTTTACAGCACAATTTTCATATGCATTTTGCTAAAAATAAAAAGCTGTATGTTCTGTAGGGGCAACTCAGGAATCTGGCCCTTCAGAGATCCGGCCTCTCTTTCTTTCTCTCATTCTCTCTCTCCCTCTCTCTTTCCCTCTCTTTCTCTCTCTTTCTATCTATCTATCGATCTATCTATCTCTCTCTCCCTCTTCCATAAACGACTGCATGGGTAACTTTGCTATGCAAGCGGCTCGCGAAGACGCAAAAAGCCCAGCGAACACGCAAAAAACCCCGCTAACACGCAAAAAAACCAGCGAACACGCAAAAAAACTAAAATCCGCAAATTCGCGAATTTTGCGGATCACGAATTCGCAAATCCGCAAATTCGCGGATCGCAAATTCGCAAAATTCGCCCATGCTTAATCACAACAAGAGAGAAAAGGTTTAAAGGACACTCCTCTACCCCAGTCTAAATATAACCAACAACAAAGGAGTGACTATAGAAACAAAACAATATAAAAGTGCCTAAAGTGGAGTGGAACGTGGAAAAAATAAACAAACAATTTTTGTATTACCCTCACTCACCCGACTATTGGGTGACATGCTTCATCATTGGGTATTTTTCACCAGGCAGGTAAAAGACCTATCTGGTGTGCTACGACACCTGCAATTGCAGTGGAGCTGGATACGAATAAAAACAGTGAAAATAGTGATTGTGATAGAATTAAAAAGGTGCGGACACTAATCCAAACCAAACTTTAATGAAGATCAATGTGAGCGCCTGACTAAAAAGATGAGAAGGACAATATAGACTGTAAGTTTGAGTCGGATTATCCTAATCATAAGGTTAAATGGTCGACATGTTTCTGCTCTTGAAGGCCAATTTGGCCGAGCTTTCATCAGGATCAAACAAAATTCAAACACTGGGCGGTGTGCGCACTCTAAGGCGTACCCTAACCTCAGCGTTTCCTCAAGTATTTCACAACTCACGGTTCTTAATACCGGTTCACCCTGGGATTTCCAGGTTTTTGGGATCTGTGGAAAAAGGGGAGAAAAAAACATGTACAAACAGACATGTTTCCGCCAGTATTATGTGTAAAAATAATTTTTTCACATACCACTGTATCAACGTGTACTCCACTTTACTATGCCTCATGGATATGCAACTGTCAATACCATGCATGGGTGAGCAAACAGATTCTGACAAAAATTGATATTACATTTGTAATGAACAATTGTGTGGGGAGATATATTAAGCTCATTATGTTATTACTATCAACCCCCATCGGGTCCATAAACAAATACTTGGACAACGTAGCGTGTTATTAATAAATAAATCGCCACTGCTAATATCAAAAAACACGACTTTTATCTAAAACCATTTGCGAGAAAGTTACAGCGTAACAGTACCCAGCTGGTACTTGAGGTAACCAAAACACCCGACAGTGTGGACCCAATAGCGCTAGCACACCAAGGGAATTAATTATTATAATTACGTGAAACCAGTGTCTGTCTCACGTCATGGGCAAAGTGAAGGGGGTTACTTCACATCGGAGGGATCTGTGGACGAATAAAAATGCCATCACAATACACGTCGACCACCATAATCCGTTTTTCATTCGGAAAGGAAGGCAGAAAGAGTAGTTTATCGGCGTGATCTTTGATTACGGCAGGTATTACTCACTTTCACTCCGATGGCTCCCCGCGTTGTGACCTACAAAGTGCACAACCACCGCCCGAATGTTAACCAATGTGTATTGCCGTAGCGGGGATATGGAATCACGTAGGTCACGTGTCAAAAGACAGCGAATCACCCCCTTTTGTAAATCGATTTTGGCCACTATAGGTGTGGCAGGGTATACTCAGACATGAGTCCCTTTCTCACTGCTCCATCAGGATTCAAGCAAGCCGGGCCGAAGAGGCTGAAATGCCAGAAACCGGTCCCCGGTAGCTTGTCTCCTTTCTGGTAAAGAATTGGCTTGGTAGTTTAGTCTGCCCTGTTCCCATGATGCACTGGGCCAGGGACAGACTGATTTGCATATAGCCAGGTTCTGAGCTGGGATGGGGCAGTGAGATAAATAACGGTGATGGATCAAGCCCTGATCTTTGGACTGGGTAAGAGTGGTCTGCTCAATTCAGACACTCTGTTCATCACCACCCCCTTTTGTAAATCGATTTTGGCCACTATAGGTGTGGCATGGTATACTCAGACATGAGTCCCTTTCTCACTGCTCCATCAGGATTCAAGCAAGCCGGGCCGAAGAGGCTGAAATGCCAGAAACCGGTCCCCGGTAGCTTGTCTCCTTTCTGGTAAAGAATTGGCTTGGTAGTTTAGTCTGCCCTGTTCCCATGATGCACTGGGCCAGGGACAGACTGATTTGCATATAGCCAGGTTCTGAGCTGGGATGGGGCAGTGAGATAAATAACGGTGATGGATCAAGCCCTGATCTTTGGACTGGGTAAGAGTGGTCTGCTCAATTCAGACACTCTGTTCATCACCACCCCCTTTTGTAAATCGATTTTGGCCACTATAGGTGTGGCAGGGTATACTCAGACATGAGTCCCTTTCTCACTGCTCCATCAGGATTCAAGCAAGCCGGGCCGAAGAGGCTGAAATGCCAGAAACCGGTCCCCGGTAGCTTGTCTCCTTTCTGGTAAAGAATTGGCTTGGTAGTTTAGTCTGCCCTGTTCCCATGATGCACTGGGCCAGGGACAGACTGATTTGCATATAGCCAGGTTCTGAGCTGGGATGGGGCAGTGAGATAAATAACGGTGATGGATCAAGCCCTGATCTTTGGACTGGGTAAGAGTGGTCTGCTCAATTCAGACACTCTGTTCATCACCACCCCCTTTTGTAAATCGATTTTGGCCACTATAGGTGTGGCAGGGTATACTCAGACATGAGTCCCTTTCTCACTGCTCCATCAGGATTCAAGCAAGCCGGGCCGAAGAGGCTGAAATGCCAGAAACCGGTCCCCGGTAGCTTGTCTCCTTTCTGGTAAAGAATTGGCTTGGTAGTTTAGTCTGCCCTGTTCCCATGATGCACTGGGCCAGGGACAGACTGATTTGCATATAGCCAGGTTCTGAGCTGGGATGGGGCAGTGAGATAAATAACGGTGATGGATCAAGCCCTGATCTTTGGACTGGGTAAGAGTGGTCTGCTCAATTCAGACACTCTGTTCATCACCACCCCCTTTTGTAAATCGATTTTGGCCACTATAGGTGTGGCAGGGTATACTCAGACATGAGTCCCTTTCTCACTGCTCCATCAGGATTCAAGCAAGCCGGGCCGAAGAGGCTGAAATGCCAGAAACCGGTCCCCGGTAGCTTGTCTCCTTTCTGGTAAAGAATTGGCTTGGTAGTTTAGTCTGCCCTGTTCCCATGATGCACTGGGCCAGGGACAGACTGATTTGCATATAGCCAGGTTCTGAGCTGGGATGGGGCAGTGAGATAAATAACGGTGATGGATCAAGCCCTGATCTTTGGACTGGGTAAGAGTGGTCTGCTCAATTCAGACACTCTGTTCATCACCACCCCCTTTTGTAAATCGATTTTGGCCACTATAGGTGTGGCAGGGTATACTCAGACATGAGTCCCTTTCTCACTGCTCCATCAGGATTCAAGCAAGCCGGGCCGAAGAGGCTGAAATGCCAGAAACCGGTCCCCGGTAGCTTGTCTCCTTTCTGGTAAAGAATTGGCTTGGTAGTTTAGTCTGCCCTGTTCCCATGATGCACTGGGCCAGGGACAGACTGATTTGCATATAGCCAGGTTCTGAGCTGGGATGGGGCAGTGAGATAAATAACGGTGATGGATCAAGCCCTGATCTTTGGACTGGGTAAGAGTGGTCTGCTCAATTCAGACACTCTGTTCATCACCACCCCCTTTTGTAAATCGATTTTGGCCACTATAGGTGTGGCAGGGTATACTCAGACATGAGTCCCTTTCTCACTGCTCCATCAGGATTCAAGCAAGCCGGGCCGAAGAGGCTGAAATGCCAGAAACCGGTCCCCGGTAGCTTGTCTCCTTTCTGGTAAAGAATTGGCTTGGTAGTTTAGTCTGCCCTGTTCCCATGATGCACTGGGCCAGGGACAGACTGATTTGCATATAGCCAGGTTCTGAGCTGGGATGGGGCAGTGAGATAAATAACGGTGATGGATCAAGCCCTGATCTTTGGACTGGGTAAGAGTGGTCTGCTCAATTCAGACACTCTGTTCATCACCACCCCCTTTTGTAAATCGATTTTGGCCACTATAGGTGTGGCAGGGTATACTCAGACATGAGTCCCTTTCTCACTGCTCCATCAGGATTCAAGCAAGCCGGGCCGAAGAGGCTGAAATGCCAGAAACCGGTCCCCGGTAGCTTGTCTCCTTTCTGGTAAAGAATTGGCTTGGTAGTTTAGTCTGCCCTGTTCCCATGATGCACTGGGCCAGGGACAGACTGATTTGCATATAGCCAGGTTCTGAGCTGGGATGGGGCAGTGAGATAAATAACGGTGATGGATCAAGCCCTGATCTTTGGACTGGGTAAGAGTGGTCTGCTCAATTCAGACACTCTGTTCATCACCACCCCCTTTTGTAAATCGATTTTGGCCACTATAGGTGTGGCAGGGTATACTCAGACATGAGTCCCTTTCTCACTGCTCCATCAGGATTCAAGCAAGCCGGGCCGAAGAGGCTGAAATGCCAGAAACCGGTCCCCGGTAGCTTGTCTCCTTTCTGGTAAAGAATTGGCTTGGTAGTTTAGTCTGCCCTGTTCCCATGATGCACTGGGCCAGGGACAGACTGATTTGCATATAGCCAGGTTCTGAGCTGGGATGGGGCAGTGAGATAAATAACGGTGATGGATCAAGCCCTGATCTTTGGACTGGGTAAGAGTGGTCTGCTCAATTCAGACACTCTGTTCATCACCACCCCCTTTTGTAAATCGATTTTGGCCACTATAGGTGTGGCAGGGTATACTCAGACATGAGTCCCTTTCTCACTGCTCCATCAGGATTCAAGCAAGCCGGGCCGAAGAGGCTGAAATGCCAGAAACCGGTCCCCGGTAGCTTGTCTCCTTTCTGGTAAAGAATTGGCTTGGTAGTTTAGTCTGCCCTGTTCCCATGATGCACTGGGCCAGGGACAGACTGATTTGCATATAGCCAGGTTCTGAGCTGGGATGGGGCAGTGAGATAAATAACGGTGATGGATCAAGCCCTGATCTTTGGACTGGGTAAGAGTGGTCTGCTCAATTCAGACACTCTGTTCATCACCACCCCCTTTTGTAAATCGATTTTGGCCACTATAGGTGTGGCAGGGTATACTCAGACATGAGTCCCTTTCTCACTGCTCCATCAGGATTCAAGCAAGCCGGGCCGAAGAGGCTGAAATGCCAGAAACCGGTCCCCGGTAGCTTGTCTCCTTTCTGGTAAAGAATTGGCTTGGTAGTTTAGTCTGCCCTGTTCCCATGATGCACTGGGCCAGGGACAGACTGATTTGCATATAGCCAGGTTCTGAGCTGGGATGGGGCAGTGAGATAAATAACGGTGATGGATCAAGCCCTGATCTTTGGACTGGGTAAGAGTGGTCTGCTCAATTCAGACACTCTGTTCATCACCACCCCCTTTTGTAAATCGATTTTGGCCACTATAGGTGTGGCAGGGTATACTCAGACATGAGTCCCTTTCTCACTGCTCCATCAGGATTCAAGCAAGCCGGGCCGAAGAGGCTGAAATGCCAGAAACCGGTCCCCGGTAGCTTGTCTCCTTTCTGGTAAAGAATTGGCTTGGTAGTTTAGTCTGCCCTGTTCCCATGATGCACTGGGCCAGGGACAGACTGATTTGCATATAGCCAGGTTCTGAGCTGGGATGGGGCAGTGAGATAAATAATGGTGATGGATCAAGCCCTGATCTTTGGACTGGGTAAGAGTGGTCTGCTCAATTCAGACACTCTGTTCATCACCACCCCCTTTTGTAAATCGATTTTGGCCACTATAGGTGTGGCAGGGTATACTCAGACATGAGTCCCTTTCTCACTGCTCCATCAGGATTCAAGCAAGCCGGGCCGAAGAGGCTGAAATGCCAGAAACCGGTCCCCGGTAGCTTGTCTCCTTTCTGGTAAAGAATTGGCTTGGTAGTTTAGTCTGCCCTGTTCCCATGATGCACTGGGCCAGGGACAGACTGATTTGCATATAGCCAGGTTCTGAGCTGGGATGGGGCAGTGAGATAAATAACGGTGATGGATCAAGCCCTGATCTTTGGACTGGGTAAGAGTGGTCTGCTCAATTCAGACACTCTGTTCATCACCACCCCCTTTTGTAAATCGATTTTGGCCACTATAGGTGTGGCAGGGTATACTCAGACATGAGTCCCTTTCTCACTGCTCCATCAGGATTCAAGCAAGCCGGGCCGAAGAGGCTGAAATGCCAGAAACCGGTCCCCGGTAGCTTGTCTCCTTTCTGGTAAAGAATTGGCTTGGTAGTTTAGTCTGCCCTGTTCCCATGATGCACTGGGCCAGGGACAGACTGATTTGCATATAGCCAGGTTCTGAGCTGGGATGGGGCAGTGAGATAAATAACGGTGATGGATCAAGCCCTGATCTTTGGACTGGGTAAGAGTGGTCTGCTCAATTCAGACACTCTGTTCATCACCACCCCCTTTTGTAAATCGATTTTGGCCACTATAGGTGTGGCAGGGTATACTCAGACATGAGTCCCTTTCTCACTGCTCCATCAGGATTCAAGCAAGCCGGGCCGAAGAGGCTGAAATGCCAGAAACCGGTCCCCGGTAGCTTGTCTCCTTTCTGGTAAAGAATTGGCTTGGTAGTTTAGTCTGCCCTGTTCCCATGATGCACTGGGCCAGGGACAGACTGATTTGCATATAGCCAGGTTCTGAGCTGGGATGGGGCAGTGAGATAAATAACGGTGATGGATCAAGCCCTGATCTTTGGACTGGGTAAGAGTGGTCTGCTCAATTCAGACACTCTGTTCATCACCACCCCCTTTTGTAAATCCACAATACACGTCGACCACCATAATCCGTTTTTCATTCGGAAAGGAAGGCAGAAAGAGTAGTTTATCGGCGTGATCTTTGATTACGGCAGGTATTACTCACTTTCACTCCGATGGCTCCCCGCGTTGTGACCTACAAAGTGCACAACCACCGCCCGAATGTTAACCAATGTGTATTGCCGTAGCGGGGATATGGAATCACGTAGGTCACGTGTCAAAAGACAGCGAATCACAGCACAAGTCTCTTAGTAGAGCACTTGTAGACGGTATTCATATTTTAAAGAGATAGTTACGATTGAATCAGGACGTAACTTTATCAATCCTCAGTCCATGCACAAATGTTAATGCACGTCTAAATACACGCGGAAAGGTCACAGATGGAGCGCGTGTGTTGTATCATTAGTACCAGGATCAGAGGTATTCCACCGGGGGAATGAAAACCTTTTAACGGACACGACTGTTAATGACTCAATAACCAATCCCAAGCGGAATCAAGTTACTAGGAAGGTCTGTTACTCGGTATATAGCAGAACTTGGACAAAAAGATATTAAGGTGGAACAGAATCACGGTATTATATCAGCGGTGCATTACTGTTCCCCATGGAATGTTATCGTTTAGGCCTCGTAGGTGGGTAGACAGTCGGTATATCCACAGCTGTTCTTTTTCAAACAGGGATTCGTGTAATCTGATGCCAGCGTGTATCTGCTCTACCACTGTCCACCTAATATCATTAGGATTGTGGTTAGCCTCAATGAAATGAGTGGTGATTTTTATGGTACTCTTCTTGCATCTGATATTACTGCGATGCTCGCAGATCCTCAACTTTATGCGCCGTGTTGTCATTCCAATGTAAGTATATGGCCTGGCGTTTTGAGTCACCAGGACTCCAGTACGCACTACTTCAATACAATTATTTGACGTTAGTACATTCTTTTTATTTCAACAAACAATGTTAAAGCAATCATATTGTTCACTTTACTATTTTTCCATTCCTTAAAACGATATATTCGTATCATCACATTCACAGAAATGCAAACAAATTCAATGGTTTATACAACTTAAATCATAATGATTAATCTACACCCAATGCATTTCGGGGCAGGTGCCCCTTCGTCAGGGGTCTGTGTATAGAAAAGGAGAAAAGAAAAGAAAGAAAGAAATCTTATTACTCATGATGCAAGAATGAAACTAAATTCTTTTATGCGGAGTTTCTGTAATCAAACAGCTTCTTACCACGAATATGGAGGAATTATAAATTCCAATTGAACTTCATAGTGCCCAATGAATTTGTATTATCTGAATAGGGGAGAATGATATAGGTTTTTTAGTATACATATCTATTTTTTAAAACAGACACCGTATGGACCAAGATCTTTTGAAACTGTTACCTGAGTGTTTAACTGTGAAAAAATCTGCAAATAAAGCGAAAGCAAGCGGAATATATATGAATATAAAAACGCAAAATAGAAAAAATTCTAACTTTTCAAAAATGCTTGTTGCATGAGCTCACCTGCACTGTAATCCAATACTTCAAAAGCCTAAACAAAAACAAAACCACAGTCAAAACGCTAGGTCAAGTTTGCGTATGACGAGACTATTTGAATAATTACACGGCGAGGGATTTACCTGCGAGCCTTAGTCGTTTAGTTTCAGTCTCGCCAGAATCTCAAAATTTAATAACCCTGCCAATGAAAAAAACAATCATTTAAACACTGGCCAGTGTGTTGCTATTTTAAAACGACCGTAGTCGTTAGACCGCTGCTTGCTCTTACCGGAAAAATAGACAATCTGCCACACGTAGTAGCGTTTTGCCCGAGTCTCGTTACAAACGATTAGTCCCTTCTCTAATTTAAATACATCAATTCGCACATGGATACAAACGAGGGACTTGAACCCGCTTCGTGTTCGGTCCTTTCTGCCAATGTAACGACCCCTATTTCTCGTTAGAGTCTTACTTGAAAACAGTACGAGTTAACAAAAATATATATTATTATCAAAGTGTGTTATTTTCAATTAGTATGCAAAATGCATTACTAGTCACCCGTAAACTACTAGACGCTGAAAATAGCCGCCATATTTGAATGGTAAGGAACACTTAAATCCAAATCTAAGAAAACATATGCTGAAAAGGAAGACAGCAAAAAAAGAACAGAAAAGTATAGGGGAAATCAAGAAGTATAGGGGAGATCAAGAAAATAAGGAAATAATTATTTTCAAAATATTATTCCAAATCATAACGGTTCCTGCCTATTTACATTCTCCAGTACATGATGTTACTAGTTTACCAACAACAAGCTGCCTATTGTATTTAAACAGCCTGACGCTCTCTAGTATATATGGAAACCTATGTGTGGGTATCATTATGTATCAGGCAACCCAAGGGCTCCAGATATGTATGATTCATAGAAAACATATAAGTCCCAGCTTATCATTCAATCCATTAGGAATGAGGGTTTGCAATTTGCGAATCCAAAAGGTCTCCCTCTGGAGAAGTACTTTTGCATTGTCCACACCTAACCTCTGTGGAACCAGTTCAATTATTTGAAATCGTAGTTGGGCGATGGAATGCCCCGCTTCAATTCAGTGTTTAGCCAGAGGAGAAGTGAAATTATTATTTCGGATACAGCTTTTATGTTCCGAAAGTCTCAGTTTTAGTTTTCTATCCGTTTTGCCAACATATAGTAATCCACATGGGCACTTGATCGAATATACCACATGTTCGGAATTACAATTGGTAGTGTGTCTCAACAGTATTTTTTCACCAGTACGTGGATGTAGTAGAGTATCACCAAGTATAGCATTGTTACAATTTTTGCAGTTATAACATCTCGTAGTGCCTTTATGTGCTGGTGTTTGTGCGGTGATATCATTTGCTGGTTTATTGAGTAATTCCTTTAGGTTTTGTGATCTTTTATATGCAAACAGAGGTCTATCAGAAAATAGTGATCCAAAATCTTTCTCCGCTGATACGATCTCCCATCTTTTAAGGATTATTTTTTGGATATCCCTTGATGCTGACGAGTATTTTGAGACGAAAACCATCCTTTTGTTGACCGTCTTGGGTTTCTTTTGTAAAAGATCTGTCCTTGGAATTGCTTTTATCTTATCCAGATGTTCCTCTAACAACTTATTAGGGTAACCCCTGTCCAAATATCTTTGTTTTTTCTGGTTCAAACTCTTTTCACATTCTTCCTCGTTTGAAGAAATCCTTTTGATCCTCATAAACTGAGAGGCTGGAAGATTGTTGATGAGGTTTGCCGGATGGAAGCTTCCATACAATAATGCTGTGTTCTTATCAGTCTCTTTCTTTAACAATTTGGTTTGAATGGATCCATCTTTAAGTTCAACTAGGACATCCAAGAATGGTAATGCAGTGTTACTTACACTGTGCGTGAAGTGTATCCTTGAATTGGCCAAATTCAAACTATGAATGTTTCGAAGGAGTTCTGCGGAGGAACGTTTCCATATTATGAATATGTCGTCGATGTAACGCTTGTAATAAACAATTCCTTCCTGCCACGTAGGATCCTCAAGTATGTAGTCCAACTCAAATTTCGCCATGAAAATGTTGGCATAGATACATGCCCCTGGAAATCCCATAGCCGTGCCTGTAAGCTGAGTGTAGAATTCACCTTGCCAAAGAAAGTAACTGTTTTGAAGACAAAACTCCAACAGCTGTAGTATGAAATATTTAAGCTCGTCCGGTTTGTCTGATCTTAACAAGGCCCATTCCATAGCTTCCAATCCCTGCTTGTGAGGGATTGATGTATAAAGGGAAGCAACATCAATAGTGCAAAGTGTCCAATCAACACTGTCATCAATTGTAATCGTTGAGAGACTTCTCAAGAAGTCTGATGTGTCCTCCAAGTATGTGACCCAATTTCGGATGAATGGTTGCATGTGTGCATCAATAAAAATGCCAAGATTCTCAAAAATCGAAGAACATCCGGAAACAATAGGCCTGAAAGGGGGGTCATTCAAGTTCTTGTGTACTTTCGGTAGAAAGTAAATTTTCGGTCTTCTGGGATATATCTGCCTCAAGTACCGTTTAGTTGTGTTGTCAATCCAATTTAGATCCTCAGCCTTATCCAAAATGTTGTCCAAATTTTGAGAGATGCTTGCCGTTGGGTCATTTTCAAGTTTAGCATATGTTTCCTCATTCTGCACATGCTCATCACCCTTCTGTTTGTAGAACACAAAATCCATGAGAACTAGTCCTCCACCCTTGTCAGCTTTCTGGAACATCAAATCATTGTTCTTCGCTAGTCTTTGGAGAGCACTGTATTCCGCTCGTGTAAGATTCTTTACTTTCCTCTTGAATTGGATTCTGTTCATATCAGCCTTTACTAGGATTTCAAACGTATCCAAGGTTTTGTGGGATATTGGTGCCATGAAGTTGCTTTTTGGTTTAAATTGTCTGTCCACATCCTCCGTATCTTCCATTGGGTTCAAAATCGTAAAGAAATGTTTCAGCCTCAGGATTCTCATGAATTTGAAAAATGCTACCTCTACTTCAAGTGCATTAGTGTGATATGTGCTCACGAAAGATGTACCTTTGTTCAACAATTTCTTTTCAAAACTTGATAAAGAATAACTGGAAATATTGATTATAAGGTTTTCATCTGACTTCGCAGTCCCGTCTTCTTCAGTTGTTCTTTGTCCTTCTCCTGGAGGACTAGTTCTCATGGATTTTGTGTTCTACAAACAGAAGGGTGATGAGCATGTGCAGAATGAGGAAACATATGCTAAACTTGAAAATGACCCAACGGCAAGCATCTCTCAAAATTTGGACAACATTTTGGATAAGGCTGAGGATCTAAATTGGATTGACAACACAACTTAATGGTACTTGAGGCAGATATATCCCAGAAGACCGAAAATTTACTTTCTCCTGGAGAAGGACAAAGAACAACTGAAGAAGACGGGGCTGCGAAGTCAGACGAAAACCTTATAATCAATATTTCCAGTTATTCTTTATCACGTTTTGAAAAGAAATTGTTGAACAAAGGTACATCTTTCGTGAGCACATATCACACTAATGCACTTGAAGTAGAGGTAGCATTTTTCAAATTCATGAGAATCCTGAGGCTGAAACATTTCTTTACGATTTGGAACCCAATGGAAGATACGGAGGATGTGGACAGACAATTTAAACCAAAAAGCAACTTCATGGCACCAATATCCCACAAAACCTTGGATACGTTTGAAATCCTAGTAAAAGCTGATATGAACAGAATCCAATTCAAGAGGAAAGTAAAGAATCTTACACGAGCGGAATACAGTGCTCTCCAAAGACTAGCGAAGAACAATGATTTGATGTTCCAGAAAGCTGACAAGGGTGGAGGACTAGTTCTCATGGATTTTGTGTTCTACAAACAGAAGGGTGATGAGCATGTGCAGAATGAGGAAACATATGCTAAACTTGAAAATGACCCAACGGCAAGCATCTCTCAAAATTTGGACAACATTTTGGATAAGGCTGAGGATCTAAATTGGATTGACAACACAACTAAACAGTACTTGAGGCAGATATATCCCAGAAGACCGAAAATTTACTTTCTACCGAAAGTACACAAGAACTTGAATGACCCCCCTTTCAGGCCTATTGTTTCCGGATGTTCTTCGATTTTTGAGAATCTTGGCATTTTTATTGATGCACACATGCAACCATTCATCCGAAATTGGGTCACATACTTGGAGGACACATCAGACTTCTTGAGAAGTCTCTCAACGATTACAATTGATGACAGTGTTGATTGGACACTTTGCACTATTGATGTTGCTTCCCTTTATACATCAATCCCTCACAAGCAGGGATTGGAAGCTATGGAATGGGCCTTGTTAAGATCAGACAAACCGGACGAGCTTAAATATTTCATACTACAGCTGTTGGAGTTTTGTCTTCAAAACAGTTACTTTCTTTGGCAAGGTGAATTCTACACTCAGCTTACAGCACGGCTATGGGATTTCAGGGGGCATGTATCTATGCCAACATTTTCATGGCGAAATTTGAGTTGGACTACATACTTGAGGATCCTACGTGCAGGAAGGAATTGTTTATTACAAGCGTTACATCGACGACATATTCATAATATGGAAACGTTCCTCCGCAGAACTCCTTCGAAACATTCATAGTTTGAATTTGGCCAATTCAAGGATACAATTCACGCACAGTGTAAGTAACACTGCATTACCATTCTTGGATGTCCTAGTTGAACTTAAAGATGGATCCATTCAAACCAAATTGTTTAAGAAAGAGACTGATAAGAACACAGCATTATTGTATGGAAGCTTCCATCCGGCAAACCTCATCAACAATCTTCCAGCCTCTCAGTTTATGAGGATCAAAAGGATTTCTTCAAACGAGGAAGAATGTGAAAAGAGTTTGAACCAGCAAAAACAAAGTTATTTGGACAGGGGTTACCCTAATAAGTTGTTAGAGGCACATCTGGATAAGATAAAGGCAATTCCAAGGACAGATCTTTTACAAAAGAAACCCAAGACGGTCAACAAAAGGATGGTTTTCATCTCAAAATACTCGTCAGCATCAAGGGATATCCAAAAAATAATCCTTAAAAGATGGGAGATCGTATCAGCGGAGAAAGATTTTGGATCACTATTTTCTGATAGACCTCTGTTTGCATATTAAAGATCACAAAACCTAAAGGAATTACTCAATAATCCAGCAAATGATATCACCGCACAAACACCAGCACATAAAGGCACTACGAGATGTTATAACTGCAAAAATTGTAACAATGCTATACTTGGTGATACTCTACTACATTCACGTACTGGTGAAAAAATACTGTTGAGACACACTACCAATTGTAATTCCGAACATGTGGTATATTCGATCAAGTGCCCATGTGGATTACTATATGTTGGCAAAACGGATAGAAAACTAAAACTGAGACTTTCGGAACATAAAAGCCGTATCCGAAATAAAAATTTCACTTCTCCTCTGGCTAAACACTGGATTGAAGCGGGGCATTCCATCGCCCAACTACGATTTCAAATAATTGAACTGGTTCCACAGAGGTTAGGTGTGGACAATGCAAAAGTACTTCTCCAGAGGGAGACCTTTTGGATTCGCAAATTGCAAACCCTCATTCCTAACGGATTGAATGATAAGCTGGAACTTATATGTTTTCTATGAATCAAACATATCTGGAGCCCTTGGGTTGCCTGATACATAATGATACCCACACATAGGTTTCCATATATACTAGAGAGCGTCAGGCTGTTTAAATACAATAGGCAGCTTGTTGTTGGTAAACTGGTAACATCATGTACTGGAGAATGCAAATAGGCAGGAACCGTTATGATCTGGAATAATATTTTGAAAATAATTATTTCCTTATTTTCTTGATCTCCCCTATACTTCTTGATTTCCCCTATACTTTTCTGTTCTTTTTTTGCTGTCTTCCTTTTCAGCATATGTTTTCTTAGATTTGGATTTAAGTGTTCCTTACCATTCAAATATGGCGGCTATTTTCGGCGTCTAGTAGTTTACGGGTGACTAGTAATGCATTTTGCATACTAATTGAAAATAACACACTTTGAAAATAATATATATTTTTGTTAACTCGTACTGTTTTCAAGTAAGACTCTAACGAGAAATAGGGGTTGTTACATTGGCAGAAAGGACTGAACACGAAGCGGGTTCAAGTCCCTCGTTTGTATCCATGCGCGAATCGATGTATTTAAATTAGAGAAGGGACTAATCGTTTGTAACGAGACTCGGGCAGAACGCTACTACGTTTGGCAGATCGTCTATTTTTCCGGTAAGAGCAAGCAGCGGTCTAACGACTACGGTCGTTTTAAAATAGCAACACACTGGCCAGTGTTTAAATGATTGTTTTTTTCATTGGCAGGGTTATTAAATTTTGAGATTCTGGCGAGACTGAAACTAAACGACTAAGGCTCGCAGGTAAATCCCTCGCCGTGGAATTATTCAAATAGTCTCGTCATACGCAAACTTGACCTAGCGTTTTGACTGTGGTTTTGTTTTTGTTTAGGCTTTTGAAGTATTGGATTACAGTGCAGGTGAGCTCATGCAACGAGCATTTTTGAAAAGTTTGAATTTTTTCTATTTTACGTTTTTATATTCATATATATTCCGCTTGCTTTCGCTTTATTTGCAGATTTTTTCACAGTTAAACACTCAGGTAACAGTTTCAAAAGATCTTGGTCCATACGGTGTCTGTTTTAAAAAATAGATATGTATACTAAAAAACCTATATCATTCTCCCCTATTCAGATAATACAGATTCATTGGGCACTATGAAGTTCAATTGGAATTTATAATTCCTCCATATTCGTGGTAAGAAGCTGTTTGATTACAGAAACTCCGCATAAAAGAATTTAGTTTCATTCTTGCATCATGAGTAATAAGATTTCTTTCTTTCTTTTCTTTTCTCTATTTCTATACACAGACCCCTGACGAAGGGGCACCTGCCCCGAAATGCATTGGGTGTAGATTAATCATTATGATTTAAGTTGTATAAACCATTGAATTTGTTTGCATTTCTGTGAATGTGACGATACGAATATATCGTTTTAAGGAATGGAAAAATAGTAAAGTGAACAATATGATTGCTTTAACATTGTTTGTTGAAATAAAAAGAATGTACTTACGTCAAATAATTGTATTGAAGTAGTGCGTACTGGAGTCCTGGTGACTCAAAACACCAGGCCATATACATTCATTTAATATAGTTTGCAGGCACTAGTCCAGTACAGCACACATAGCGGATTAAGATTTTGATCTATGTGAATTGAGTGCAGCACCCTTCCATATTCATTTTATGTCATTCCAATGTAGCCTAAGCCACAAGGGCATGTTATTAGATATATTACGTTACAGGAATTGCAGTTTGTGTGTTGGCGCAAGTGCCACGTTTTGCCTGGTTCCAGGGTCAGAGTTTTTGTTGAGGACGTGAGATGACAGATACTACATCCGCCACAGGGACGGTGTCCTTGTACCGGGGGAAGTCCCCATGCATTGAGTATGGTGCTCTGCATCTGTCCTGAGTTTGTAGTTGGTCGGGTATGTACTAGCGTGTCTCTTAAACTTCTCGCTTTCCGGTAAGAGAAGAGAGGTTTATTCCAATTGTGCTTATTGCTAGTGAGAATCGTCCAATGTCTGTTTATACACTTACTAACGCTGGTTGATAAACAATTATAAGTTGTTACACAAGTGAGGGGAATTTCCTCCTCAGGACCTCTTGGGTTGTCTTCTATCAGTACATCCCTTGGCTGGTTTTTCGCCCGTTTACAGCTTCTAGCCAGAATCTTTTTGGGGTAGCCACGTGTTTCAAGTTTTTGGGTCAGTTCCACTGACTGATTTTTGAAGTCTTCTATCTCACTACAATTACGTCTAAGATGTAAATATTGCCCGTATGGGAGATTCTCTCTTAAAGTGCGGGGATGAAAACTGGTGAAGTGTAGGAGATTATTTTTTGACGTAGGTTTTTGGTAGTTCTTGTTTTGTAACCGGTTGCTGTTTCTTGTGATAGTGATGTCAAGGAACACCATTTCGCTGGGGTTGTAGTTATGAGTAAATCTGAGAAGTTCATTGCAGGTGTTATTCCAAGTTAGGAACTCCTTCAGCTTTGATTCTGGGCCACTCCAGATAACAAGCACGTCGTCAATGTAACGGCGCAAAAACGTTACATTGACTGTGAATGGATTTGAGACGTGGAGGATATGTTTGCTCTCAAAATCATGGACATAAAGTCCAGCCACACTAGGGGCAAAAGTGCTGCCCATTGAAGTTCCGGTGGCTTGAAGATACAGGTCAGTTTGGTATTTAAAAAAAATTCTCTTCAGGCCTAAGGTCGCTCAGTCAACTACAAAAGAGGGTGGAGTTTTATACGTCCATCCTGAACTAGTAAGGGAGTCTCTGATGACCCTGATAGTGTCATCCTGCGGGATGCATGTATAAAGGCTCTCTATGTCTAGAGAGATCAAAAATACAGGTCCTTCTGTTAGAATTATTTCATTCAACATGGCTAGTGAACTTTTCGTGTCCCTCAGATAGGTGTTTGTCTGTTGGACGAGTGGTTTCAAAAAGAAGTCACAATATTGGGACAAGGGATCCAACAAAGACCCAATCCCGGAGACAATAGGTCGTCCGGGTGGTGGTAGTCTATTTTTATGGGTCTTCGGTAAAATGTAAAAATAAGGTATTACACCTTCAGACTTAGTCAAGAAGTTTGCCTTATGTTTGGAGATGTAATCATTATGTTCAGCTTCATACACCAATTCGATGATCTCATCCCTTAGGGCCTCTGTGGGGTCCGCATCCAAGAGGATGTTGTTGGTTCTCCCACTCAGAAGTCGTCTACATTCCGTATCGTATGCCGTGGCGTCAAGTATCACAATACCTCTCCCCTTGTCCGCAGGTTTTATTACGATGTTTGGGTTTTGTTGCAAATTTTGTAAAGCCTGATATTCACTGGCTTTCATATTTTTGAAGGGGGTAGGTTCCTGTAGCTGTTCGACCTCATTAAATACTGCCTGTTCAAAGGCTAGCAGTTCTGGAGGTACAGAGTAGGAAGGCGGAATAAAGGTAGATTTTGAGCGGAACCCAGTGTCATATTTAGGAATCTGAGATTCTTCTACCGTTCTGTTCTCAAAAAGTTTTTTTAGGCGTAGTTTTCGAAAAAATTCCGACAGCTCACAGTGTAATTTAAAGCGGTCCAAACGTGCAGTGGGAATAAATCCCAGACCTTTCTCTAATACTGCCGTTTCATCAGGGTTGAGGGTCACTGTTGATAGATTTACAATTAGGCTCTCAGGTTGCTTGGGCCTGGACGTTGTTCGGTCGTCTTGCTGCGGGTGTTGTCTCCCACTACCTCGTTGGTGGTCCAGCGAACCTGGTTGCCCCCTCTTCTTCTGCCCCTGTTCCGTCTGCCCTGTCCTAAAAAAGGCTGTTGATACATGTTTTGTGGAAATTGGGGGTATGCCATATGTGGTGGATTCCATCCCATCATGGGTGGAAAAGGTGGTTGTTGAAAAGGTGGAGGGAAATTTCCCTGTTGTGGGAACGGGTACCATGGTTGGATAGTATGTGCTCTTCTTGGTCTACCCCTCCCTCTTTGTCTGTTGTTGTGACTACCAGTGCTAGATCCATTGCTATTGGAATCACTATCACCACTGTCTGTTTCATCAACATTACGATTGGGTGGTGTGTATTCTGCACTCGAATATGGGTATACTTTTGTGTATGACCATCGTTTTAAGTCTTTTTGTAATTTTTGTGTTTTAGACTGGGCCAGGTTTTCCTTGTATTCCGTTATTTCTTTATTGAGTTCGTCCAATTTTCTCTTGTATCCAGTCAGTGTGGTCTTAAAATGAGTTTCAGTCACCTGAATTTCTACAAGAAGCGCTTCTGAGAGTCTCAGAGAATTTTTCATGATTAATATTGCCCAATCATGGGTACAGCGCCAAGCGATTTGTGCCCATTCTTTACGGAATCGGGCAACATCTAGAAAAATCTTTGGGGCATTTGTTACTAACAAACCCTTGGGTGCTGCATTATTCAGTAAGTATTCCTTTAATATTGTCCCATGTAGGATAGCCCGAATACGGCTCCTTTTTTGTTCAGATAACTTATCCCATTCAGTTGTCTGGGATATTGTTTGTGCCACTTGGGGGTCCGCAAATAGAGATGGGTCAGCCATTAAGGCATCTACTTCCTCCTTTGAATATGATAGGCCTATGTCCTCCATTGTATAGGGTGTTCGGTTAGATGCACTGGTTTGATTTTAGAGTTGTGAAGAAATTACTCTCGCAGCTGTACGCTGCAGAAGATATGTATCAACAACAAGAGAGAAAGGGTTCAAAGGACACTCCTCTACCCCAGTCTAAATATAACCAACAACAAAGGAGTGACAATGAAAACAAAACAATATAAAAGTGCCTAAAGTGGAGTGGAATGTGGAAAAAATAAACAAAATTTTTTAGTATTACCCTCACTCACCCGACTATTGGGTGACATGCTTCATCATTGGGTATTTTTCACCAGGCAGGTAAAAGACCTATCTGGTGTGCTACGACACCTGCAATTGCAGTGGAGCTGGTTTACGAATAAAAACAGTGAAAATAGTGATCATGATAGAATTAAAAAGGTGCGGACACTGATCCAAACCAAGCTTTAATGAAGATCAATGTGAGCGCCTGACTAAAAAGATGAAAAGGACAATATAGACTGTAAAATGAGTCAGATTAGCCTAATCATAAGGTCAAATGTTCAACATGTTTCTGCTCTTGAAGGCCAATTTGGCCGAGCTTTCATCAGGACCAAACAAAATTCAAACACTGGGCTGTGTGCGCACTCTAAGGCGTACCCTAACCTCAGCGTTTCCTCAAGTATTTCACAACTCACGGTTCTTAATACCGGTTCACCCTGGGATTTCCAGGTTTTTGGGATCTGTGGGAAAAGGGGAGAAAAAAACATATACAAACAGACATGTTACCGCCAGTATTATATGTGAAAATAATTTTTTCTAATACCACTGTATCAACGTGTACTCCACCTTACTATGCCTCATGGGTATGCAACTGACAATACCATGCATGGATGAGCAAACAGATTCTGACAAAAATTGATATTACATTCGTAATGAACAATTGTGTGGGGAGATATATTAAGCTCATTATGTTATTACTATCAACCCCCATCGGGTCCAGAAATACTTGGACAACGTAGCGTGTTATTAATTAATAAATCGCCACTGCTAATATAAAAAAACACGACTTTTATCTAAAACCATGTGCGAGAAAGTTACAGCATAACAGTACCCAGCCGGTACTTGAGGTAACCAAAACACCCGACAGTGTGGACCCAATAGCGCTAGCACACCAAGGGAATTAATTAATATATTTACGTGAAACCAGTGTCTGTCTCACGTCATGGGCAAAGTGGTGGGGGTTACTTCCCATCCGAGGGATCTGTGGGCAAATAAAAATGCCATCACAATACACGTCGACCACCATAATCTGTTGTTCATTCGGAAAGGAAGGCAGAAAGAGTAGTTTATCGGCGTGATCTTTGATTACGGCAGGTATTTCTCACTTTCACTCCGATGGCTCCCCGCGTTGTGACCTACAAAGTGCACAACCACCGCCCGAATGTTAACCAATGTGTATTGCCGTAGCGGGGATATGGAATCACGTAGGTCACGTGTCAAAAGACAGCGAATCACAGCACAAGTCTCTTAGTAGAGCACTTGTAGACGGTATTCAGATTTTAAAGAGACAGTTACGATTGAATCAGGATGTAACTTTACCAATCCTCAGTCCATGCACAAATGTTAATGCACGTCTAAATACACGCGAAATGGTCACAGATGGAGCGTGTGTGTTGTATCATTAGTACCAGGATCAGAGGTATTCCACCGGGGGAATGAAAACCTTTTAATGGACCCGACTATTAACGACTCAATACCAATCCCAAGCGGAATCAAGTTACTAGGAAGGTCTGTTACTCGGTATATAGCAGAACTTGGACAAAAAGATATTAAGGTGGAATAGAATCACGGTATTATATCAGCGGTGCATTACTGTTCCCCATGGAATGTTATCGTTTAGGCCTCGTAGGTGGGTAGATAGTCGGTATACCCACCGCTGTTCTTTTTCAAACAGGGATTCATGTAATCTTGTGCCAGCGTATATCTGCTCTACCACTGTCCACCTAATATCATTAGGATTGTGGTTAGCCTCAATGAAATGAATGGTGAGTTTTGTGGTACTCTTCTAGCATCTGATATTACTGCGATGCTTGCAGATCCTCAACTTTATGCGCTGTGTCGTCATTCCATTGTAGCGTAAGCCACAAGGGCATGTTATTAGATAAATTACGTTACAGGAATTGCAGTTTGTGTGTTGGCACAAGTGCCATGTTTTTCCTGGTTCCAGGGTCAGAGTTTTTGTTGAGGACGTGAGATGACAGACACTACATCCGCCACAGGGATGGTGTCCTAGTACCGGGGGAAGTCCCCATGCATTGAGTATGGTGCTCTGCATCTGTCCTGAGTTTGTAGTTGGTCGGGTATATACTAGCGTGTCTCTTAAACTTCTCGCTTTCCGGTAAGAACAGAGAGGTTTATTCCAATTGTGCTCATTGCTAGTGAGAATCGTCCAATGTCTGTTTATACACTTACTAACGCTGGTTGATAAAAAATTATAAGTTGTTACACAAGTGAGGGGAATTTCCTCCTCAGGACCTCTTGGGTTGTCTTCTATCGTTACATCCCTTGGCTGTTTTTTTGCCCGTTTACAGCTTCTAGCCAGAATCTTTTTGGGGTAGCCACGTGTTTCAAGTTTTTGGGTCAGTTCCACTGACTGATTTTTTAAGTCTTCCATCTCACTACAATTACGTCTAAGACGTAAATATTGCCCGTATGGGAGATTCTCTCTTAAAGTGCGGGGATGAAAACTGGTGAAGTGTAGGAGATTATTTTTTGACATAGGTTTTTGGTAGTTCTTGGTTTGTAACCAGTTGCCTTTTCTTGTGATAGTGATGTCAAGGAACACCATTTCGCTGGGGTTGTATTTATGAGTAAATCTGAGATATTCATTGCAGGTGTTAATCCAAGTTAGGAACTCGGAGTTCCTAACTTGGATTAACACCTGCAATGAACATCTCAGATTTACTCATAACTACAACCCCAGCGAAATGGTGTTCCTTGTCATCACTATCACAAGAAAAGGCAACCGGTTACAAACCAAGAACTACCAAAAACCTACGTAAAAAAATAATCTCCTACACTTCACCAGTTTTCATCCCCGCACTTTAAGAGAGAATCTCTCATACCGGCAATATTTACGTCTTAGACATAATTGTAGTGAGATGGAAGACTTCAAAAACCAGTCAGTGGAACTGACCCAAAAACTTGAAACACGTGGCTACCCCAAAAATATTCTGGCTAGAAGCTGTAAACGGGCGAAAAACCAGCCAAGGGATGCACTGATAGAAGACAACCCAAGAGGTCCTGAGGAGGAAATTCCCCTCACTTGTGTAACAACTTATAATTGTTTATGAACCAGCGTTAGTAAGTGTATAAACAGACATTGGACGATTCTCACTAGCAATAAGCACAATTGGAATAAACCTCTCTTCTCTTACCGGAAAGCGAGAAGTTTAAGAGACACGCTAGTACATACCCGACCAACTACAAACTCAGGACAGATGCAGAGCACCATACTCAATGCAAGGGGACTTCCCCCGGTACTAGGACACCATCCCTGTGGCAGATGTAGTGTCTGTCATCTCACGTCCTCAACAAAAACTCTGACCCTGGAACCAGGCAAAACTTGGCACTTGCGCCAACACACAAACTGCAATTCCTGTAACGTAATTTATCTAATACCATGCCCTTGTGGCTTACGCTACATTGGAATGACGACACGGCGCATAAAGTTGAGGATCTGCGAGCATCGCAGTAATATCAGATGCAAGAAGAGTACCACAAAACTCACCACTCATTTCATGGAGGCTAACCACAATCCTAATGATATTAGGTGGACAGTGGTAGAGCAGATACACGCTGGCACAAGATTACACGAATCCCTGTTTGAAATAGAACAGCGGTGGGTATACCGACTATCTACCCACCTACGAGGCCTAAACGATAACATTCCATGGGGAACAGTAATGCACCGCTGATATAATACCGTGATTCTGTTCCACCTTAATATCTTTTTGTCCAAGTTCTGCTATATACCGAGTAACAGACCTTCCTAGTAACTTGATTCCGCTTGGGATTGGTTATTGAGTCGTTAATAGTCGGGTCCGTTAAAAGGTTTTCATTCCCCCGGTGGAATACCTCTGATCCTGGTACTAATGATACAACACACGCGCTCCATCTGTGACCTTTTCGCGTGTATTTAGACGTGCATTAACATTTGTGCATGGACTGAGGATTGATAAAGTTACGTCCTGATTCAATCGTAACTGTCTCTTTAAAATCTGAATACCGTCTACAAGTGCTCTACTAAGAGACTTGTGCTGTGATTTGCTGTCTTTTGACACATGACCTACGTGATTCCATATCCCCGCTACGGCAATACACATTGGTTAACATTCGTGCGGTGGTTGTGCACTTTGTAGGGCACAACGCGGGGGAGCCATCTGAGTGAAAGTGAGTAATACCTGCCGTAATCAAAGATCACGCCGATAAACTACTCTTTCTGCCTTCCTTTCCGAATGAACAACGGATTATGGTGGTCGACGTGTATTGTGATGGCATTTTTATTCGCCCACAGATCCCTCCGATGTGAAGTCACCCCCACCACTATGCCCATGACGTGAGACAGACACTGGTTTCACGTAATTATATTAATTAATTCCCTTGGTGTGCTAGCGCTATTGGGTCCACACTGTCGGGTGTTTTGGTTACCTCAATTACCGGCTGGGTACTGTTACGCTGTAACTTTCTCGCACATGGTTTTAGATAAAAGTCGTGTTTTTTGATGTTAGCAGTGGCGATTTATTAATTAATAACACGCTACGTTGTCCAAGTATTTCTGGACCCGATGGGGGTTGATAGTAATAACATAATGAGCTTAATATATCTCCCCACACAATTGTTCATTACGAATGTAATATCAATTTTTGTCAGAATCTGTTTGCTCACCCATGCATGGTATTGACAGTTGCAATCCCATGAGGCCTAGTAAAGTGGAGTACACGTTGATACAGTGGTATGAGAAAAAATTCTTTTCACACATAATACTGGCGGTAACATGTCTGTTTGTATATGTTTTTTTCTCCCCTTTTTCCACAGATCCCAAAAACCTGGAAATCCCAGGGTGAACCGGTATTAAGAACCGTGAGTTGTGAAATATTTGAGGAAACGCTGAGGTTAGGGTACACCTTAGAGTGCGCACACCGCCCAGTGTTTGAATTTTGTTTGGTCCTGATGAAAGCTCGGCCAAATTGGCCTTCAAGAGCAGAAACATGTCAACCATTTGACCTTATGATTAGGATAATCTGACTCAAACTTACAGTCTATATTGTCCTTCTCATCTTTTTAGTCAGGTGCTCACATTGATCTTCATTAAAATTTGGTTTGGATCAGTGTCCGCACCTTTTTATTTCTATCACGATCACTATTTTCACTGTTTTTATTCGTATCCAGCTCCACTGCAATTGCAGGTGTCGTAGCACACCAGATAGGTCTTTTACCTGCCTGGTGAAAAATACCCAATGATGAAGCATGTCACCCAATAGTCGGGTGAGTGAGGGTAATACAAAAAAATGTTGTTTATTTTTTCCACGTTCCACTCCACTTTAGGCACTTTTATATTGTTTTGTTTCTATAGTCACTCCTTTGTTGTTGGTTATATTTAGACTGGGGTAGAGGAGTGTCCTTTGAACCCTTTCTCTCCTGTTGTTGATACATATCTTCTGCAGCGTACAGCTGGGAGAGTAATTTCTTCACGACTCTAAAATCAAACCAGTGCATCTAACCGAACACCCTATACAATGGAGGACCTAGGCCTATCATATTCAAAGGAGGAAGTAGATGCCTTAATGGCTGACCCATCTCTATTTGCGGACCCCCAAGTGGCACAAACAATATCCCAGACAACTGAATGGGACAAGTTATCTGAACAAAAAAGGAGCCGTATTCGGGCTATCCTACATGGGACAATATTAAAGGAATACTTACTGAATAATGCAGCACCCAAGGGTTTGTTAGTAACAAATGCCCCAAGGATTTTTCTTGATGATGCCCAATTCCGTAAAGAATGGGTACAAATCGCTTGGCGCTGTACCCGTGATTGGGCAATATTAATCATGAAAACATCTCTGAGACTCTCAGAAGCGCTTCTTGTAGAAATTCAGGTGACTGACACTCATTTTAAGACCAAACTGACTGGATACAAGAGAAAATTGGAGGAACTCAATAAAGAAATAACGGAATACAAGGAAAACCTGGTCCAGTCTAAAACACAAAAATTGCAAAAAGACTTAAAACGATGGTCATACGCAAAAGTATACCCATATTCGAGTGCAGAATACACACCACCCAATCGTAATGTTGATGAAACAGACAGTGGTGATAGTGATTCCAATAGCAGTGGATCTAGCACTGGTAGTCACAACAACAGACAAAGAGGGAGGGGTAGACCAAGAAGAGCACATACTATCCAACCATGGTACCCGTTCCAACAACAGGGAAATTTCCCTCCACCTTTTCAACAACCACCTTTTCCACCCATGATGGGATGGAATCCACCACATATGGCATTCCCCCAATTTCCACAAAACATGTATCAACAGCCTTTTTTAGGGCAGGGCAGACGGAACAGGGGCAGAAGTAGAGGGGGCAACCAGGTTCGCTGGACCACCAACGAGGTAGTGGGAGACAACACCCGCAGCAAGACGACCGAACAACGTCCAGGCCCAAGCAAACTGAGAGCCTAATTGTAAATCTAACAACAGTGACCCTCAACCCTGATGAAACAGCAGTATTAGAGAAAGGTCTGGGATTTATTCCCACTGCACGTTTGGACCGCTTTAAATTACACTGTGAGCTGTCGGAATTTTTTCGAAAACTAAGCCTAAAATTTTTTCCGGAGAACAGAACGGTAGAAGAATCTCAGACTGCTAAAGATGACACTGGGTTCCGCTCAAAATCTACCTTTATTCCGCCTTCCTACACTGTACCACCAGAACTGCTAGCCTTTGAACAGGCAGTATTTAATGAGGTCGAACAGCTACAGGAACCTACCCCCTTCAAAAATATGAAAGCCAGTGAATATCAGGCTTTACAAAATTTGCAACAAAACCCAAACATTGTAATAAAACCTGCGGACAAGGGGGGCGGTATTGTGATACTTGACGCCACAGCATACGATACGGAATGTAGACGACTTCTGAGTGAGAGAAACAACTACATCCTCTTGGATGCGGACCCCACAGAGGCCCTACGGGATGAGATCATCGAATTGGTGTCTGAAGCTGAACATAATGATAACATCTCCAAACATGAGGCAAACTTCTTGACTAAGTCTGAAGGTGTAATACCTTATTTTTACAGTTTACTGAACACCAATAAAAATAGACTACCACCACCCGGACGACCTATTGTCTCCGGGATTGGGTCTTTGTTGGAGCCCTTGTCCCAATATTGTGACTTCTTTTTTAAACCACTCGTCCAACAGACCAACACCTATCTGAGGGACACGAAAAGTTTACTAGCCATGTTGAATGAAATAATTCTACCAGAAGGACCTGTATTTTTGATCTCTCTAGACATAGAGAGCCTTTATACATGCATCCCGCAGGATGACACTATCAGGGTCATCAGAGACACCCTTACTAATTCAGGATGGACGTATAAAACTCCACCCTCCTTTGTAGTTGACTGCGCGACCTTAGCCCTGAAGAGAATTTTTTTTAAATACCAAACTGACCTGTATCTTCAAGCCACCGGAACTTCAATGGGCAGCACTTTTGCCCCTAGTGTGGCTGGACTTTATGTCCATGATTTTGAGAGCAAACATATCCTCCACATCTCAAATCCATTCACAGTCAATGTAACGTTTTTGCGCCGTTACATTGACGACGTGCTTGTTATCTGGAGTGGCCCAGAATCAAAGCTGAAGGAGTTCCTAACTTGGATTAACACCTGCAATGAAAATCTCAGATTTACTCATAACTACAACCCCAGCGAAATGGTGTTCCTTGACATCACTATCACAAAAAAAGGCAACAGGTTACAAACCAAGAACTACCAAAAACCAACGTCAAAAAATAATCTCCTACACTTCACCAGTTTTCATCCCTGCACTTTAAGAGAGAATCTCCCATACGGGCAATATTTACGTCTTAGACGTAATTGTAGTGAGATGGAAGACTTCAAAAATCAGTCAGTGGAACTGACCCAAAAACTTGAAACACGTGGCTACCCCAAAAAGATTCTGGCTAGAAGCTGTAAACGGGCGAAAAACCAGCCAAAGGATGTACTGATAGAAGACAACCCAAGAGGTCCTGAGGAGGAAATTCCCTTCACTTGTGTAACAACTTATAATTGTTTATCAACCAGCGTTAGTAAGTGTATAAACAGACATTGGGCGATTCTCACTAGCAATAAGCACAATTGGAATAAACCTCTCTTCTCTTACCGGAAAGCGAGAAGTTTAAGAGACACGCTAGTACATACCCGACCAACTACAAACTCAGGATAGATGCAGAGCACCATACTCAATGCATGGGGACTTCCCCCGGTACTAGGACACCATCCCTGTGGCGGATGTAGTGTCTGTCATCTCACGTCCTCAACAAAAACTCTGACCCTGGAACCAGGCAAAACTTGGCACTTGCGCCAACACACAAACTGCAATTCCTGTAAAGTAATATATCTAATAACATGCCCTTGTGGCTTAGGCTACATTGGAATGACGACACAGCGCATAAAGTTGAGGATCTGCGAGCATCGCAGTAATATCAGATGCAAGAAGAGTACCACAAAACTCACCACTCATTTCATTGAGGCTAACCACAATCCAAATGATATTAGGTGGACAGTGGTAGAGCAGATACACGCTGGCACAAGATTACACGAATCCCTGTTTGAAAAAGAACAGCGGTGGGTATACCGACTGTCTACCCACCTACGAGGCCTAAACGATAACATTCCATGGGGAACAGTAATGCACCGCTGATATAATACCGTGATTCTGTTCCACCTTAATATCTTTTTGTCCAAGTTCTGCTATATACCGAGTAACAGACCTTCCTAGTAACTTGATTCCGCTTGGGATTGGTTATTGAGTCGTTAATAGTCGGGTCCGTTAAAAGGTTTTCATTCCCCCGGTGGAATACCTCTGATCCTGGTACTAATGATACAACACACGCGCTCCATCTGTGACCTTTTCGCGTGTATTTAGACGTGCATTAACATTTGTGCATGGACTGAGGATTGATAAAGTTACGTCCTGATTCAATCGTAACTGTCTCTTTAAAATCTGAATACCGTCTACAAGTGCTCTACTAAGCGACTTGTGCTGTGATTCGCTGTCTTTTGACACGTGACCTACGTGATTCCATATCCCCGCTACGGCAATACACATTGGTTAACATTCGGGCGGTGGTTGTGCTTTTTGTAGGTCACAACGCGGGGAGCCATCGGAGTGAAAGTAAGTAATACCTGTCGTAATCAAAGATCACGCCGATAAACTACTCTTTCTGCCTTCCTTTCCGAATGAACAACGGATTATGGTGGTCGACGTGTATTGTGATGGCATTTTTATTCGCCCACAGATCCCTCCGATGTGAAGTGACCCCCACCACTTTGCCCATGACGTGAGACAGACACTGGTTTCACGTAATTATATTAATTAATTCCCTTGGTGTGCTAGCGCTATTGGGTCCACACTCTCGGGTGTTTTGGTTACCTCAAGTAACAGCTGGGTACTGTTACGCTGTAACTTTCTCGCACATGGTTTTAGATAAAAGTCGTGTTTTTTTATATTAGCAGTGGCCATTTATTAATTAATAACACGCTACGTTGTCCAAGTATTTCTGGACTTGATGGGGGTTGATAGTAATAACATAATGAGCTTAATATATCTCCCCACACAATTGTTCATTACGAATGTAATATCCATTTTTGTCAGAATCTGTTTGCTCACCCATGCATGGTATTGACAGTTGAATACCCATGAGGCATAGTAAAGTGGAGTACACCTTGATACAATGGTATGAGAAAAAATTCTTTTCACACATAACACTGGCGGTAACATGTCTGTTTGTATATGTTTTTTTCTCCCCTTTTTCCACAGATCCCAAAAACCTGGAAATCCCAGGGTGAACCGGTATTAAGAACCGTGAGTTGTGAAATACTTGAGGAAACGCTGAGGTTAGGGTACGCCTTAGAGTGCGCACACCGCCCAGTGTTTGAATTTTGTTTGGTCCTGATGAAAGCTCGGCCAAATTTGCCTTCAAGAGCAGGAACATGTCGACCATTTTACCTTATGATTAGGATAATCTGACTCAAACTTACAGTCTATATTGACCTTCTCATCTTTTTAGTCAGGCGCTCACATTGATCTTCATTAAAGTTTGGTTTGGATCAGTGTCCGAACCTTTTTAATTCTATCACTATCACTATTTTCACTGTTTTTATTCGTATCCAGCTCCACTGCAATTGCAGGTGTCGTAGCACACCAGATAGGTATTTTACCTGCCTGGTGAAAAATACCCAATGATGAAGCATGTCACCCAATAGTCGGGTGAGTGAGGGTAATACAAACATTTTTTGTTTATTTTTTCCACGTTCCACTCCACTTTAGGCACTTTTATATTGTTTTGTTTCTATAGTCACTCCTTTGTTGTTGGTTATATTTAGACTGGGGTAGAGGAGTGTCCTTTGAACCCTTTCTCTCTTGTTGTTGATACATATCTTCTGCAGCGTACAGCTGCGAGAGTAATTTCTTCACAACTCTAAATTCAAACCAGTGCATCTAACCGAACACCCTATACAATGGAGGACCTAGGCCTATCATATTCAAAGGAGGAAGTAGATGCCTTAATGGCTGACCCATCTCAATTTGCGGACCCCCAAGTGGCACAAACAATATCCCAGACAACTGAATGGGACAAGTTGTCTGAACAAAAAAGGAGCCGTATTCAGGCTATCCTACATGGGACAATATGAAAGGAATACTTACTGAATAATGCAGCACCCAAGGGTTTGTTAGTAACAAATGCCCCAAGGATTTTTCTTGATGATGCCCAATTCCATAAAGAATGGGTACAAATCGCTTGGCGCTGTACCCGTGATTGGGCAATATTAATCATGAAAACATCTCTGAGACTCTCAGAAGCGCTTCTTGTAGAAATTCAGGTGACTGACACTCATTTTAAGACCAAACTGACTGGATACAAGAGAAAATTGGAGGAACTCAATAAAGAAATAACGGAATACAAGGAAAACCTGGTCCAGTCTAAAACACAAAAATTGCAAAAAGACTTAAAACGATGGTCATACGCAAAAGTATACCCATATTCGAGTGCAGAATACACACCACCCAATCGTAATGTTGATGAAACAGACAGTGGTGATAGTGATTCCAATAGCAGTGGATCTAGCACTGGTAGTCACAACAACAGACAAAGAGGGAGGGGTAGACCAAGAAGAGCACATACTATCCAACCATGGTACCCGTTCCTACAACAGGGAAATTTCCCTCCACCTTTTCAACAACCACCTTTTCCACCCATGATGGGATGGAATCCACCACATATGGCATACCCCCAATTTCCACAAAACATGTATCAACAGCCTTTTTTAGGGCAGGGCAGACGGAACAGGGGCAGAAGAAGAGGGGGCAACCAGGTTCGCTGGACCACCAACGAGGTAGTGGGAGACAACACCCGCAGCAAGACGACCGAACAACGTCCAGGCCCAAGCAACCTGAGAGCCTAATTGTAAATCTAACAACAGTGACCCTCAACCCTGATGAAACTGCAGTATTAGAGAAAGGTCTGGGATTTATTCCCACTGCACGTTTGGACCGCTTTAAATTACACTGTGAGCAGTCGGAATTTTTTCGAAAACTACGCCTAAAAAATCTTTTTGAGAACAGAACGGTAGAAGAATCTCAGACTGCTAAAGATGACACTGGGTTCCGCTCAAAATCTACCTTTATTCCGCCTTCCTACTCTGTACCACCAGAACTGCTAGCCTTTGAACAGGCAGTGTTTAATGAGGTCGAACAGCTACAGGAACCTACCCCCTTCAAAAATATGAAAGCCAGTGAATATCAGGCTTTTACAAAATTTGCAACAAAACCCAAACATCGTAATAAAACCTGCGGACAAGGGGGGAGGTATTGTAATACTTGACGCCACGGCATACGATACGGAATGTAGACGACTTCTGAGTGAGAGAACCAACTACATCCTCTTGGATGCGGACCCCACAGAGGACCTACGGGATGAGATCATCGAATTGGTGTCTGAAGCTGAACATAATGATTACATCTCCAAACATGAGGCAAACTTCTTGACTAAGTCTGAAGGTGTAATACCTTATTTTTACATTTTACCGAAGACCCATAAAAATAGACTACCACCACCCGGACGACCTATTGTCTCCGGGATTGGGTCTTTGTTGGAGCCCTTGTCCCAATATTGTGACTTTTTTTTTAAACCACTCGTCCAACAGACCAACACCTATCTGAGGGACACAAAAAGTTTACTAGCCATGTTGAATGAAATAATTCTACCAGAAGGACCTGTATTTTTGATCTCTCTAGACATAGAGAGCCTTTATACATGCATCCCGCAGGATGACACTTTCAGGGTCATCAAAGACTCCCTTACTAATTCAGGATGGACGTATAAAACTCCACCCTCTTTTTTAGTTGACTGCGCGACCTTAGCCCTGAAGAGAAATGTTTTTAAATACGAAACTGACCTGTATCTTCAAGCCACCGGAACTTCAATGGGCAGCACTTTTGCCCCTAGTGTGGCTGGACTTTATGTCCATGATTTTGAGAGCAAACATATCCTCCACGTCTCAAATCCATTCACAGTCAATGTAACGTTTTTGCGCAGTTACATTGACGACGTGCTTGTTATCTGGAGAGGCCCAGAATCAAAGCTGAAGGAGTTCCTAACTTGGATTAACACCTGCAATGAACATCTCAGAATTACTCATAACTACAACCCCAGCGAAATGGTGTTCCTTAACATCACTATCACAAGAAAAGGCAACCAGTTACAAACCAAGAACTACCAAAAACCTACGTCAAAAAATAATCTCCTACACTTCACCAGTTTTCATCCCCGCACTTTAAGAGAGAATCTCCCATACGGGCAATATTTACGTCTTAGACGTAATTGTAGTGAGATGGAAGACTTCAAAAATCAGTCAGTGGAACTGACCCAAAAACTTAAAACACGTGGCTACCCCAAAAAGATTCTGGCTAGAAGCTGTAAACGGGCGAAAAACCATCCAAGGGATGTACTGATAGAAGACAACCCAAGAGGTCCTGAGGAGGAAATTCCCCTCACTTGTGTAACAACTTATAATTGTTTATCAACCAGCGTTATAAAGTGTATAAACAGACATTGGACGATTCTCACTAGCAATAAGCACAATTGGAATAAACCTCTCTTCTCTTACCGGAAAGCGAGAAGTTTAAGAGACATGCTAGTACATACCCGACCAACTACAAACTCAGGACAGATGCAGAGCACCATACTCAACGCATGGGGACTTCCCCCGGTACTAGGACACCATCCCTGTGGCGGATGTAGTGTCTGTCATCTCACGTCCTCAACAAAAACTCTGACCCTGGAACCAGGCAAAACTTGGCACTTGCGCCAACACACAAACTGCAATTCCTGTAACGTAATTTATCTAATAATATGCCCTTGTGGCTTATGCTACATTGGAATGACGACACGGCGCATAAAGTTGAGGATCTGCGAGCATCGCAGTAATATCAGATGCAAGAAGAGTACCACAAAACTCACCACTCATTTCATTGAGGCTAACCACAATCCTAATGATATTAGGTGGACAGTGGTAGATCAGATACACGCTGGTACAAGATTACACGAATCCCTGTTTGAAAAAGAACAGCGGTGGGTATACCGACTGTCTACCCACCTACGCGGCCTAAACGATAACATTCCATGGGGAACAGTAATGCACCGCTGATATAATACCGTGATTCTGTTCCATCTTAATATCTTTTTGTCCAAGTTCTGCTATATACCGAGTAACAGACCTTCCTAGTAACTTGATTCCACTTGGGATTGGTTATTGAGTCGTTAATAGTCGGGTCCGGTAAAAGGTTTTCATTCCCCCGGTGGAATACCTCTGATCCTGGTACTAATGATACAACACACGCGCTCCATCTGTGACCTTTTCGCGTGTATTTAGACGTGCATTAACATTTTTCCATGGACTGAGGATTGATAAAGTTACGTCCTGATTCAATCGTAACTGTCTCTTTAAATCTGAATACCGCCTACAAGTGCTCTACTAAGAGACTTGTGCTGTGATTCGCTGTCTTTTGACACGTGACCTACGTGATTCCATATCCCCGCTACGGCAATACACATTGGTTAACATTCGGGCGGTGGTTGTGCACTTTGTAGGTCACAACGCGGGGAGCCTTCGGAGTGAAAGTGAGTAATACCTGCCGTAATCAAAGATCACGCCGATAAACTACTCTTTCTGCCTTCCTTTCCGAATGAACAACGGATTATGGTGGTCGACGTGTATTGTGAGGGCATTTTTATTCGCCCACAGATCCCTCCGATGTGAAGTAACCCCCACCACTTTGCCCATGACGTGAGACAGACACTGGTTTCAAGTAATTATATTAATTAATTCCCTTGGTGTGCTAGCGCTATTGGGTCCACACTGTCGGGTGTTTTGGTTACCTCAAGTACCGGCTGGGTACTGTTACACTGTAACTTTCTCGCACATGGTTTTAGATAAAAGTCATGTTTTTTTATATTAGCAGTGGCGATTTATTAATTAATAACACGCTACATTGTCCAATTATTTCTGGACCCGATGGGGGTTGATGGTCATAACATAATGAGCTTAATATATCTCCCCACACAATTGTTCATTACGAATGTGATATCAATTTTTGTCAGAATCTGTTTGCTCACCCATGCATGGTATTTACAGTTGCATACCCATGAGGCATAGTAAAGTGGAGTACACGTTGATACAGTGGTATGAGAAAAAATTATTTTCACACATAATACTGGCGGTAACATGTCTGTTTGTATATGTTTTTCTCCCCTTTTTACACAGATCCCAAAAACCTGGAAATCCCAGGGTGAACCGGTATTAAGAACCGTGAGTTGTGAAATACTTGATGAAATGCTGAGGTTAGGGTATGCCTTAGAGTGCGCACACCGCCCAGTGTTTGAATTTTGTTTGGTCCTGATGAAAGCTCGGCCAAATTGGCCTTCAAGAGCAGAAACATGTCGACCATTTGACCTTATGATTAGGATAATCTGACTCAAACTTACAGTCTATATTGTCCTTCTCATCTTTTTAGTCAGGCGCTCACATTGATCTTCATTAAAGTTTGGTTTGGATCAGTGTCCGCACCTTTTTAATTCTATCACGATCACTATTTTCACAGTTTTTATTTGTATCCAGCTCCACTGCAATTGCAGGTGTCGTAGCACACCAGATAGGTCTTTTACCTGCCTGGTGCAAAATACTCAATGATAAAGCATGTCACCCAATAGTCGGGTGAGTGAGGGTAATACAAAAAATGTTTGTTTATTTTTTCCACGTTCCACTCCACTTTAGGCACTTTTGTATTTTTTGTTTCTATGGTAGAAACAACATAGTCGTGACTGTTGCGAGCCGACAAGTAAGTTCGCAATTGCGAACTGGTACAAAACCCTTGCGAACTGGCAGAAACCCTTGCGAACACAAAAAAAAGAAAAATCCGCAAATTCGCGAGAGTTCGCGGATTTTGCGGATTGCAAATTCGTGAATACGCAAATTCGCGAACTGCGAATTTGCAAAATTCGCCCATGCTTAGTCTCTGGGGCTGAAGGACTGTTTGCAATGCATTTAATTAAACTGGCATTTCTTCATTTACTTACTCAACAGATTTGATGATGATGATGGGAAGCTCATCGCCCTGATGAATATTGTTCTTTTGTACTGTTTGACTTTGACACACCTTCCCCAACTCCCCCGTTTCCATCCATGCACAAAACCCATAAACCGTTTTCCCCAGACTGTGTGATTTATTGAGGTATGACTTAATTTACACTGTAAAAGGATCACAAACTTGGTGGGGTGGATGTGATGAAATCAACACCAACTCACTGTAGGATCTCCTGTTACCTGAGCAATAGCCCACACCAGCCCCACTTAAACAGACAGCATAAAAGGGATCCATAATTTAGATATAACATCATTTGTCAACATCATCATTCAGGTCTTGTATTGCGTGAACACTTAATCTTGTCCACTCTTAACTCTGAGTTCACTTTTCCTGACTTGAGGATTTAGTAAGTTTAGGCTAGCTCCTATTGCTTAAAAGAAGAAGTTACTTTTGTTAGTTTTTGCTATTATATCAGGTCTTTGTGTCATGGTGGTAGTCTGGTCTCAGTCTTTGTAAAGTTATGATATAATTAAAACCCACTAATTATGTGTTTTCTTTCACTCTAGTTGCTATGATGGATAATCCTTTTGATTAATTCTACAGTTGAAGTTCACCTAGGTTGGACAGGAATGGGACCTCATTTGATGCCTTCCCTGTCAGTGCACTAGCCAGCTACTACTACCACCACCAATAAGAAGGCACCTTGGGAAACCCTGCAGTAAGGGTTTGGAAGATTGAGACAGGTAGCAGCCATTGTTTCATCTATTTAGGTGGAAGAACTCTGGAGTGAAGTGAACCAGTTTAGTTAATTACTAACTTCAATTGAAGATTAAGATGTTGTTATATGGCTTCTTGTAAGCAATATAGGCATAGGCATTGGCATACCCCTTAGTGCTCAATATAGTTAGAGGGTAGTAGGACAAGGGTATACTTAATAAACTAGTATACACTTTGATAAGCGGATTCAAAAAACAAGCTGCATTATAAGGCAACAGTGCAAAGTAAAACACAATAAAAATATGATGCATAAAGTAACATAATATTTTACTTTAATTTGTTTAACAATTAACCTTCTCTACCCACAATAGGCCCACCCCTCTCCCCAAACAAATATCACCTCATGCCCAACCCTTGTGTAAAATAACGAATGCCCAAAATAAAAAGTCCAACTTTCCCTTTCCCTTACCTATTCCTTCCCTCTCCACCCACAACAAACGTCCCTCTCACCTAGGCAAAAAATAGAAAAGGGCATCAGCAGGCATCAATTTGGGCTTGAAGACTTGTCACCTTTGGACGAATCAGTACCAGCTTATTAACCACATAGCATTGAAAGTGGTCTTTGCAGGAGGGTGGGGGACAGTACTGGTAGTTACGGCAGATTGCCACTGCCAGGGGCACTGGCAAAGTTGTGGCAGGTATGGAGGCACTGGAAGCTGGCTGGATGGAGAGGGGCCTGAGGCAGTGCCTCTGCATCCTCCTCCAGAGCCACCAGCCTACGATATTTGGTCTAGATTACCTCCATCCGGTGCCGCAGCATCTGTCAAGATGGTGGTAGTGGTGGGCCAGTAGGAGTAGCTTTATCAAGAAATAAAACATAAAAAAAGACAAATTCCAAACAAGTCTCTGTGCAAACACTTGTTCTGTACTGGCTAAATAGCAGTACATTGTTGGTCCAATAGGGCAATTGGAAATTCTGATTTGATTAGTCACAGGGTCTGGTTTAATCCACACATGTCTCACATAAAAGCACTGCCTGGATGCAAGGAATTAAGCCAGAATACCACCAGATTAAATCTATATGAATTTTTATTTTATTTTAAACAAAAGACAACAGTGGAAAATTCCCAAGAAAGACAGCACCTAGACAAAATCTCTCCAAGATTTCTCTTTTGGACCCACCCTCTAGTACATGGGGCGGTATGTGTGCACACTCCAAAAACACCCACTGTTACAGTGTAGGTTCAAAACATGAACTATGAAGAAGTTTAAAAAAAGGTCAAGGTGCACCACTTCAACGTTTTTAGAAACTGTTATTTCTAGTGGGGTAAACAGTAATGATCACAATCAAGTATTTCTTGTATTCTTTGTAGTTCTTTATTCAATTCAGTTGAAAAAGGTTGTACACAGGATCTACAGCCGACGCGTTTCGTCCTCAAGGGACTTCTTCAGGGCTTTTACAAAAAAGACAATATATAAGACATACAATTAAAACCTAAAACATAAAACTTTTTAAAAAAGCAACTATGCTAGTATACGAAATGCCAGGCTTCAACTACAGTACCTTACAAGAATTTGTTCTAGTACAGATCCTATATTTTCCAATGCCAACACAATTGGGTATGTCTAGAACCAACTTTAAGAAATATGCTGTTCAGAAAATTGATAACACACTTCTTTCAAAGTATTGTAATTGCGAAAGAACAACCTCATTTTTAGAGCTTTTCTGTTTTTGTTGCTCAATAAAGCAAATTCTCAGTTCTAATACATAATACATAAACTTGGTATTGACATCTTACACCATGTACATCAACGAAAAACCTCTAACTTGTTCTTGCATATCATTTTCCATGTCAGCATGACCCTCTATAATTGGTGGCCACCAAACACAAGGTTCAATGGTCACCATGAGCGTCTCAGGATTAAAAGAACCCTAAATTACGGAAGAGCTGAAATTTGGGGAGAGAAACTAACAAGAATATATGTCACATGAAAAGCAATCATACCAAGAAAAACAATAACGATGATGTCCCTGGATCCTCTCACGTTGTTATAGGATGCGTAAATATATTCGTGAAGTTGTGTAGTGGACCATTGGCATCTGTGAGTGATTAACGAGAGGTTATTAATGAAAGAGCAGCTGAGGGACAGATAAGCCATATGTAAAGACATTTCCAGAAGCCACAGGTGAATCTAATGGCTTAAATGGAATTAAGGAAGTCTGACCTACCACATTTTATGGACACCTGTCCGTTTAGGATTCTGTCCCGGCAGATCACCTAATCAAAATCGACTACAACTGAGTCACACCCGTAATATAGGGTGTTGAGTTTTGTATGTTATAGCCACCTATAGGATAATTGAGAGTTTAGAATAAGGATATTTTTAGAATAAGGATTTTTAAAAAGCAAACTCCCTATTGACATGAACCAAAAAATGGTGCTTTCCTAGTTTTCGAGAGGATTTGCTAGGTGTAAGACTAAAAAAAGGCAGAATTATAGCACTTACTTCCAGAATTAATGAAAGTGATCCAATAGCAGTGGAAACCAGGGTAGAAAGATAGTGGGGACCTCCGTCTGTCATCTATGAAAAGCAAGGAAATGGATAATATAAGCCTTATTTGATCCTAAATGTTAGAGTGAAGGGCCCAAAATAAATTCCAACGTCATCCTTATTTGTCATGCCCAAATGTGGCAAGCCAACTGTGGAATATAGCTACAACTCAGTTAATGTTAACGAACAGACAAATATTTCTTACCTACTAATATCTTCTTATTGGCTAGTATCTTCTTATTGTAGAAGAGAAGTGTAGTAGTTGTAATGCCAAGAGACTCTAAAAGAATGAAAAATGGAAGGAAAAAGTCAAAAAATTCCAAAGGTTCCTGAGTGAGAGAAGTGGAACCTTAAAAACCTTCCTTTTTATTATCTGTAAGGCATCTCATCAAGAAATAATCCGTTGTCTACATGGATTAAAAAAGGGGGGAAAGGACAAAGGATATATGATATATATCCCTTTCCCTAATTTGATAGAAAAACCTAACAGGCATGGTGATAACAACAATATAGAAAGAAGCAAAACCCTTATCAATCTACCAAGCAAGATGATGATGTTACTGTTTACCTAAAGTTTGTCTATGGGGCTCCAGAAAATTAGGAGTCCTCCATTAAGTCTATGCTAGTGTCCTCTTTACCTTAATAAAGTGCCCTGCAGCATCCCCTGGTTCCTGCGTGGCTCAATCAAGCAGTGAGCAAAACGACGTCCTCCCCCGTCAGATACCGGCAGAATACTAACCTATTCTGCTGGGTTTATATGCTGTAGTAAATCATTACCTAATTGCCTACACCTGGTTTCATTTCATGGAATAAGTCGGCGCAAATCGCGGTAGCCATGTTATGTGTGTTCGATTGTAGTGTTAAACTCCCAATCGAAGTTACGTCGCCGCCATATTGAATTTTTCTTTTAAAGGATTTCATAGTAAAAAAGATAAACAGACATTTTTGTTTAAAAAGACAAATAAATTGCCTCTCATTAATGAGTAAGGCATTGTGCACTAGTCAGCACAAGTAGTCTTGTTGTGCTAATTAATGGAGGTATGCTAGTACATCGGGTACTTTACTACTCTCTGCAGTCTGCAGCTGGGGCATCTGTATTGGAAAATGTATTATTTGACTTTAATTCCAATGGCCCTGCTCTACTCTGACTGCTTTCTAATTCTACCCTGACTCCAAAGTGACAGATGAATAATATTAATAATATGTGAAATACTTCACGTACAAAACGCAGATATCCTGTCTGCAATAAGTAGACAGTGGGAAAAACGATGCACTGCAGGACAGGGAAAGGAACAGGATAAAGAATAGAAGAAGAGTATTTGGCACATTCATCACAGAGTATCCAATTTGCCAAACTATAAATCGGGCACTTAGTCCCACTTTACTCCACAGCCTTGTCCTCTACCACAAATTATTTTCAACAAATACCTTCATTTGGCAGTAAGGAAACTCACTCTACTGCAGGGTAAATTAGAAGGATTGGGATAGGTAGAGATTTTGCTATTGAAGAGGGAGGTGCCACTGATTATCATGTGCTAAGCTTTGGCTTAGTCAGTCACTGTAGTTGATGAATTATGAAAGGGAAACATTTGAACAGGTCGTAAATCTCTTATGGAATCCATGAAATATATATACATACATCACAAGGTCATTTTTTGTGGCACATGCCAATAATAGATTATTCTATTTTTTCAGTAAGCTGGGATAGAACTTAGGAAAGAATAAAGCAGTAAAGTACTAGTAAGAGGTGAGTGAGTGGGCACTGGGAACACAGCACACCTTGTTTTCCGATTGTAATGGAGTAAAAACTTTGTAAATGCTGCATAAACTGAAGCAGACACATATATCTAGCCAACCCTGCAGTGGAGAATTGAGTTATGCTGGAGTTTGTTCATGGCTGGTGAAAGGCAAGTGCCACTGTTCCTGGCACTGGTGTTCTTTGTGCCTAGAAAAATAAAATAAACAATTTAGATGGCAAATCTGCTTACTATTATAAATGTTTGGGAACAAAATGCAATTGCAATACCTCACAACAGTTCGGTTAGCAGTATCTTCTATCAAAACTATCAGTTTGGACAGTTTGATGCTATTGATTGACAATGTTTGAAAAGTAACATAGTCTAGCCAACCAAAACTTTTTGTAATAGAGGGGAAGAGCTACGATGTCTCTAAGTCATTAAAGCGCAATGAAGGGGTGGAATTATGGTCAATGAAGGACATATGGTCTTGGTTGGCAAATGCAATGAGGCCTCATACTCTCCTGCCATTACAAATGCTGGTATACTGTTTGAGCATGATCAAGAAACAGAAAGTCTTTTCAACAAACGTGTGGTAAATAATTCTAGCTTACTTGGGCCTGCAATCTTCACATTAGAGTTTCAAAAAACTGTTCTCTTAGTCCTATAGTACCACAAAATATATTTGGGGAGAGGGAAAGTTTACTAACAATCAGAAGAAAGCTACAGACTAATAGAGACAGGAGGAAGTCAGCTAAAGAAACATGAAAATAGAAAAAAAGGATAACACTGGGATAACAAGAATTTTACAAACATCAGATTGAGAGGTTGAAAAAAAGGACACTGTATAAAAAATAAACAAGGCAAAATGTAAATTATTCTAATAGTGAGGAGAGGTAAAAGGTAGGGAAATAATAATAACAGGATTTACTGGGGCCCACAGAGCTATCAGCCACGGCAGCTGCACTGGTGGTGGTGGTTCCAACCGCTGTGAGACTGGTGGAGGCAGCCCCTCCTATGTCTGCCTTAGGTGTCCTCTTTTCCTTGGGTGCTAGTGTAAGAAATAAAGAAGATTAAAAAAACTAGATTTTGACAAGCAATGAGTAGCATTGTACTTCCCAAATACCAGATCACATATAGTAGTAGTAATATATTGAGTTGACCTTTTCCTAATGTCCTAAACCTAAGCCCTATTCCTAATTTCCTAACCCTAAACTACATTTAGAATTAATAATGCATTGCAAAAAATAATGTTTACTTTTCAACAACCTATGATGGGCCAATTCAGTCTACCTTTTCAATGCATAGATGTATACTACACATAACTGGAAGAATGGGACTGTATGAACTACATAGTAAAGGCACAGAGGATGCTAACTCACTGATATTACTACCAACATATATGTGACAAGACATAGGAGTCTGCATGAACTCTTAAATGATCAACCCAAGCGAGTGCTGCCGAGTACTATTAAGAAGCGCTGAGCACCTGGCTCACTCAAGCTGGATTACATAATATGCGCAATGTGACATAAACTTAACTTATCTCAATGAGCAGCATGCTATATGAACAACATGTGCATTTATAATACAAACAATAAAAAATTAAACACCCGGGCCTGCTACCTCGACACTGACTAGATCGATGATGTACTGTTCATGTTCGGTGATGTTCATCCAGCTGCTGCACCTTTCACCGCACCGCAGTGTTCCAGCACACACATTGGCACCCTCTTTCCCACAGCAGCTGAAGATCCCACAGGACACACCCCCTCCTAGGTCCGCTACCAGTATGGAAGGAAGGTGGCGCTGTAGATAACTAACATTGCGGCCACCTACACCTCAGAAATAATGGGGGGTGGCCCCTCTTGGCGGAGAAGGAGACCATCATTTGTGCAGCTTGCAGTAGCCACAGTGGCACTGCCACTTGCTCACAGGTGATCCCCAGACATGGCACCGAGGTGGAAAAATAGCAAATAAGGAAAGGAAGCAAGAGGGAGGAGCTAAAGGAAATTGAAATTGGAAACAAAAAGTGCACAAAAAGTCACAGAAAAGTGAAAAAAAGAAAAATAATTGAAATACACGAAGAGACATACGGATAAAAAAAGGTAAATGAGGGGTGAATGAGTTGGATAGGGGTAGGATTGAAAGTGATCCAAAAATCACGCCCACCACCACAAAGAGAACGGAAAGCAGGTAAAATAAAGTCACTGCACCCATGCAGACCACGTGATGTCATTTGTGCTAAATTTTCAGTGCATATAGCACTACTCACCGGTAAAAAAAAAAAAAACAGCGCTATGGGGAGACAAGCACCACCAATTTGCAGATTTCTGCAGAATCTTGCACCATTTTTTGTCAACTCTACAAGTTATGCCTATTATTTTTGTAGGTTTAAGTTTGACAGAGGCCAAAGGTCTCCTTAGCAATGGCTGTAAGAGTAATAGGTTAGTAAATTGGTTCAAGGTAGCCTAGGTTCAAGCCAGAACCAAAAGACAGATTGTAGCTAAAAAACACAATTATATTCAACTTTAAAACTGTCCTTTTGAATTTCACATTAACAAGATAGTGACTTCATTTTTAAGGCAGTGCAGATACAATGCTGTCCTTCGTTATACATGGGCTGTGTCGCAAAACACTTTTCAAACCCTCAAATCATGGTTCCACAGCTTATATAAACCATCATAATATCACAGGAGGTTTGGCACAACATGGAGTTTTGAGATTGCATGAAGATTGACAAACTGAATATTGTGTATTTTTTTATTTGAAGTTCGATTAATTGTGTATGGTTTCCTGTCACAGCAGACAGAGCACTGTGGGGCAGATTTACAAGCCCCTTGCGCCTCTTTTATGCCGCCGTTGCATCACTTTTGTGACGCAGCGGCAGCGCAAATCCAGCGCCATTGGGCAGGGTACTTACAACGTGACACATCTGGGAGAGGCCTCATGTTGTAAAGCCCTGCGCCACATGTAGGCGTTCTGGTGTAGGGAGGAGCGTAATGGTGCAGGAACGCCTCCTAAAAGTGGCTGAGTGAAATCTTCAAGATTTCACTCGGTTACTTTTAGGGCCATGCTGCTTCAAAACCCCGCACCTGCTTGAAGCAGGCGTAAGGATTGACGCAGCATGTTAGAGATAGGGCACCCCCGAGCCTTGCTGCAGCTGCGTCGTGCTTGCAACTCAACTCCAGCAATGCGCTGCATTTCCGCCGGGGATGCGTCACGCATCTGGCCATCCGAGCGCCACGGTGGGCCGCATTGTAAATGTGGTACATCAGTGGTGGTGCACGGATGGGCAGATGCGTTGCAACTCTCCTGGCGCATCTCTGTTGATTAGCAGAGATACGCCAGAAGTCGTAAATAAGCCCCTGTGTGTGCAACTAATATGAAAACCTGTTCAACTCCGGAAATGCTTCTTGTTTCCGCACCATAAGGCAAATAATAAATGTTTATTCTGGTCCATTCTTTCTATCCAAGCTTCGTTCAGGCCATAATTTTTTTGTGCCTCTTTATTACATGTGCATATCATTTTGTTATTTAAGGTAAACAAGGTATCCGATTTGCACCTCGCAGCTCCGGACATGCCATGATCAGTGATGTATTTTCATATGGAAATTAGTTTTCACTACAAGTCCATCAATGGATTGCATTGTATGATAATTTGCTAACTGGTCAAACACATCGGTTACTACATTCTTGTCCACATCAAGAACATTCTGCCTGTGTTTTCCATAGTTTCCTTGTGGCATGCATTGCTTAGGCAAGTCATTTGACGTATTGGTCTATAAGAATATTTCGGGCCAAATATGATGTGGCTCAGAAGGCTCCTACCGAAGGTCAGACATAAAGCATGCTCCCATGGTGAAATGTAGGAATGCGACCCACATCCTAATGAGGCAGTTGCGACCGCCAACGTTGTGTCGGTCGGTCCCAGGACCGAGTCCATGGATATCTGGCCCATACTTGATCGTCACACGACGGAAATGTTTTCAGAATCTCACTCAGGATCTTCGGAATGACACTAGCTGTCTCTTTTTGGTCTGCCCCATATGCATCAGTGGGCCGCAATGCCACTCTGTAGTTTTAGAAATGCGATTGTGAATGTTAAGATCCTGCTGCTGCAAAGGTTCGTTATTTTCAGCTGGCATAGCTAGCCGTCGCTCTCTATTTCAGAGATGTGAGTGTGAATGAGCGGCTGGTCAATGTCTATTGTCATACATACCGAGTTCCATTTCAAAGTTTTAGAAAACTTACATCTGGGTTCAAAGTGATTCTTAGTTTCCAGGAGAAGACACCATCAAGATCTGAAGTAGCTGAAATAAAGTAGATGAAGCAGAAATATTCTTTACACATTTTTTTGGACTACAAATTTAGAGCATTTTTCTATCACGTTAATACGATTTAAATAATGTGAAACTATGCATCCCATGCCATATATAATTGTAAGTGCATGAAACAATACAACAAATATTTCGAACTCCACATGCATCTTGAGAATTTGCCTAAGGCGTCGTCTAGGTTGCTGTAAGGTTAAAAATGTGCCTCTTGCTTCTTTGCATTGTGCTGCTGTCCCTTTGCTGACCCTCGCTTCAATGAAATCTCCCCTCCATTCAATATTATTATATCTGCACTCTGAGGTTAACTGCAACATCAAGCTCTTGAGATTAGACATGAATAAATAACGAATAAAGACGGTACGCATATTTGCATCATTAAATATTAAACACTGCTTTGCACTCAATTAAAGACAAACCTTTTACTGTTCACTACAAAAAAGTATCAGTAAAGTGATAACGTCTGGAACTGTTTTCTCGGACCGAATTCATAGAGACTTTTCTGTGACGATCATGTATTTAAAAAAAATAAAAAAAACATTTCAAGTATAATTATCTACGTCTGTAAATGTACGGAACGTTTGTCTAAGGGGAAACTGCAGCGAATCTTTGCACTTTTATAGCCTCTTCATGATGTAAATGTTAGAGACAATGTTCCCAGCTCAGCACTTGAAGGTGGTTTTACTTTGAATCATTTATTAAGTGAGCTATTAAATTCTTCTCTTTCAAGAAAGCTGACACTGGCGAGCCAGCCGTTCAGAAAAATATTGGCTACAGAATTTATCTGTAAAGTAGGTTGTGTCCTGTAATTAAAAAAGAAAGAGATACTTGAAATTTAGACCACTGCTTGGAAATCTCGATAACTATTTATGCCTAACTTGAACTTGTAATGCACATCTAGTTGGTAAGAATATCGATAGCCAGTGCTGCGTTATCAAAATAGCAGGACAGCATAAAACTGATTTAGCACCTTTTTTGGACTCTGGTAATCCATTCAGACAATCGAAAAACGTTTCTGGATTTTGCTTTGCGAAATTTCACATTTGTTCATAATTGATTTGTGGGGAGAATGTGATACCTTATTGGCATATGGCATTTTCTCAACCCATGGTATGTTACCTTAAAAGAGCCATTCTCTTTATATAAGCCATTTTGTAACAGGCATTGCTGTTTGAGACCAGTTTCCAATGCATTACTTAAACCCTACTCACTCAGCATCTGGTTTGTGAGATGAAGGTATGCAGGTTGTCGCGTCTGTATTGATATCTGTTACTGCTGCACATTCAAGCCCACTGGACAGCAATGCGCAGAATCGCTATTGCTTTTGTTCATCTTGTGGTTCTGCTCTTGGTCAGCTCCGGTGACGAACTATGCTGGGGCATGAGGGGGCAGTTTTATCATTGAGCTGAGTCGCCCTTGCTATACGCAAGGGGCCGCAAGGGTAACACAACTACTAAGTCTGACTTATCGAGCCGCACAATGGCACCTTGCTTGGCCCGGCATGGTTTGATGCATGTAGAGTAACACAATGCAAATTGCTCTGTTGCGTTACTCTTCCCCAGAGAGGTGTTCTAATGGGTGGAGCGTGGGTGTTCCCATGTATCTACCCATAGATTTTGGCGCAATCACAGATTCACCATTAGTGATAGAAGTGGCAATGCGTCAAAATGCTATGCGTGCGAGGAGAAATATCTTTTTTTCTCCTTGATTTATCCTATTTCTATGTGTCCTGCATTCTGCATTCTGCATCATACATAGAACGAGGTAAATGTTTAAGCGGGTTGTTATTGTGCAGGATAGTGTCTCTTCCTGTGCAAAAACAATTCTGTCTGCAATGCAGGCACCCTTGCACCACAGCGTAAGGGTGCCTGCATGGGTGCTAGGTAGCACATAGTGCGCCAGGCAAAGGAAATGACAGGAATATGCCATATTATGTTAAATATGGCGAAATTCTGGCTGTTCACACAATGCAGCACAGTGGCTTGTTGTGCTGCATGAAATAATGATAAATCTGCCCCTAGTGTGTTAGTATGAGGGGTGCTTGGTGCTGGAATTTGTGGAGGCTAGTGTTTTTCTTGTTTCTGGCCTGAAAGGTCTAAATAAATTCCAAGTAGCCCGGGTGTGTGCCACCTCCGATTACTACCAATTACCTATTTGCAGGTTTTGTTACTCAATAGATAACGTTCCTTGCATTTCTCTCCTTTGATGGAGCGAGTTTCAGAATTACTTTTATTCTGGCTCGCAAAGTTAATTCCTTGTAACATGAACTAATATATTTATGTGTTATTGCATGTTTGTTATACTAAGTTAATCTAGATTAAAAGTTCATCATTGCATTACATGCGGGTTTATTGATAAATATGCTCTTGTTACATTTGCAAGTACGTTTTATAATTCATAACTGATATTGTTTTGTTCGTCCTATTGTCTTTGTCAATACCAATGCGGCTGATTTATTGATGGCATGTGCTTAATTTATATGTGCTATTGTCTATGTTACGTTGTTGTCTATGTTGTGTTTGTATTTCTTTTTATCGTTTCAGATTTATAAAGAAATCTCCTGCTCATTATGAAGAATGGTAAAGTATAAATGTGCTGCTTTTGTGTGCTTCTGCTAGGTGATTTTTACTAATGGGATATTATTAGTAATAGAGGTTAGGTAAAAGAATGACTTTCCTTTTCTTGTATTAATTATTCTTTTGTGTTTGTTTGCATACTAGCCCGAGAAAAAGGCTTGAGGCCTAGTTTTGAAAATGATGGTTAGCCTGACTGAGAGCAGAGCCAAGCACTGCCGTGTTGAAGTTTTTCCACGGAAATTATTCTCTGAAAAAAACTGAAGTCTAAACAAAGGCAATTCTGTGCGAACTGTGCTCTGGATAACTTTATTCAAGGCCAAGGAAATGACAAAGGATGGTTTGGCCGAGCTATGGAGGAAGTAGTGAAAGACTTTGGATACTGTAACAGACTTTCGGAAGCCGGTGTCGCTTCATATCAATGGACAATGGCGTGTGTCATTTTCAATATGTGGAAGCGGTGGCCTCATGGTGGTCTGACAGACAGCAACCAATCAGGGTGCTAGAAATTATTAAAGTATATCGTTTAGTTAGATTAGTGAGTAGAAAGTGTATATAAACTCAGCCCATTGAGGGGAGCGGGGCTGACTGTTCCTGAGGGCGAAGTGCTGTCCGATTTACCTTTGACACGTAAGAGCTCTAAATGCATTTTTAAAATGTCTTTTTCTTTTCAGATCAAAAAGCTTAACATAGGGAATTAGGGTTAATGTTTATTTTAATTCATTAATTTTGTGCAATTTTGAAGTGCCAGACTTTTGTGCCAATAAACTAATGGTTTATACTGATTTAATAAAAATGAATGATATTAATAAATAAGCAAATAAAGATTTTGAAACTAAACTTTGAAACTTTAAAAATAAAAGACTTAAAACGTCAAGCTGGTCTTGATTATTTTAGTCGTTACCATTAGCTGATTCATTGACCCAAATGGTCTAATTAAATGTTTATTAAATGTTTATGAATAAAATGTTATACTGCAGTTGTATATAATGTATATAATTTGCTTAGATGGTGTGTTTAATTAGGCCATATGATTCAGCTGCACACTTTTCTGTCTCAGTTGAATGGGCCTAGGTTTTGATTAGTATGGTGAGTATTAGGTAGAGATTGGTACATATAGAGAGACAGAATTTCTATAGTGACGCTGGATCACCTTCAATATTAATTTTAAATATTTACCGTGACTGGCAGAGATATTTCTTGACACATTGCCCAGGAGAAACACTGTCATTTCTTTGTGCTACTAATGCTTGAGTTGTAACAGTACTTCAGCAGAATAATTTATTGGAATGAGTTTTTAAACACAATCTGAACTGGTGTTTAATTGGCAGATGGGATTGTACAAATGAGGGTGAATATTAGAGGTCCAGTAACTAGCTGCTTGATGTCGCAAAGATTTCCCGTGGTTGTTTTACCTAGTCCAGCAAATTCTTTTGAAATATTTCACTCATGGTTACTGTTTGCATCATTTAATACTGTTACTGGACATGTTGCTACATGAAAGCCAGCATGCCCTCCTGCATAATGCATACTATATGAGAGTCATGGAATTCCATAAATTATCAACAACATGAATTATGATTCAATGGGGTAACACCAGATATAGTGGATCATACTATAATGAGTCTTTTAAGTCTTCCAGGGCCTACATGGCCAGTATCAGTGGGTTACACACTGCATCGCAAAGTACAACATTTGATCATAGATCAGTTAAGGCAATTGCTGTTAGAACTTATACCTATGTATAGGTGACTTAGGTAGTCTATATATTGCAGTCAGAAGGGTCTAATATTGGGACTCCAGTCACATAACATAGACCTCTTACAAAGACTATATAAATAAAGTGATGGGCAAAGTATCTGCAAAGCAACATGAATTACCATTTTTGATTGCTTACAAATAAAAGCATTTAGAGGTAGTGTATCCACATCTAAAGATAAGGATATGATATAGAAGATGAGGCCTATTTATGAGCCCATTGAGCCACTAGAGCATCACTCTTTGTTGTACAAGCTACAAAATCCTATCTATGAGGTCACGCAAAGCACTTTGCTTGACTTTGAATGGCCTGACAGATATGGAATAAAGCATGGCAGCACAAATCGCTGCCTTGTATTACTCTGTGCTAAGGAGGCATTCCATAGGCATTGTGGTGGGTTTTTCCAGACAACGCCCATTGATTTTGACACTTCTCCAAATTGACAAACCCATATAAACCTAGGCATGTGCCACAAAAGTACTCTTCTCCAGGGGAGGCACAATAAGAAGAAATAACTTTATTTTTCCACATTTCTCTTCTTTCCACGTGTGATGTATACTGCAGCACACATGGAAAGAGGAAAAAACCTCCCAGGATTGTTTTGTTCAGGAAGGTACCCCTTCCTGCACAAAAACAACCCTCCCAACAACACAGGCCCCCTTGCACCATGGTTCAAGGTTGCCTGGATTTTCACTAGGCTGCTGAAACTGCTCCAGTGCAGGTGTAAAAGACAGGAGTGCACCGTATTGGATGTCTGAAAACAAACGCAAAATTGAAGATGAGGTCTCATAGGCAGTTGATTTGGGAATGAAACTGAAGCAGTCTCCTTAATAGTCCTAGAATGTTATTGGCTAGTGTCTTGCTGCCACTCAAGCTGTAAGATGAAATGTTTAACCTAATTTTGGAAATATATACATACATATGCCAAGATACCCATCGAAAGGCTGAGGTAGTGAAAAAACCTACAGATAAAATTTCAGATACCAGAAGAAACAGAATGGTAAGCAGAAATCAGGGGCCTATTTATGTAGAATTTATAAAAAGCGGAGCAGCAAGTAAAGTTGCTATGCTGCATTGTGTAAAAGAGAGACAGAATAACAGCACTGCCTGCTCTTTCCCTGTGCTGTGCTACTTCATAGTAGATACATAATATAGTCAATATATTCAGTATATCCGGTGAACAGTGTCATTATGCTGAGTAATAAATGATTTGCTTCACGGCTATGAACTGTGCTGCATTTCTATTTTCACTTCAAAATGACACTTATTGAGTTGGGCAAACTCATATGCATATGTTCCCATCCAAGATCCATTTAGTGCAAGTTCTGAGAATTGGTAAGAAATTCATGTGGCCACAGTACTTAATTTGGAAAACTAAAATGTGTCAGGGTGGTAATTTGTTCCAAGGGGGCACCTATGGCACTGCCTAATGCCAAATGTTCTCGCACTTTTGTGAAAAGCTCATGGACTCAGATTTCAGATCATTGGTGAGGCTCATATGCAAGATTTTAAAGGAGGGTTTCTGATACTTTAGGGCACGGATACTCGCAAACCTTTTCATAGGGGCACATTGTATGGTCTGTGGTGTGTCCAAGGGCTGCATTTATGCCAGCTGGGTCGGGGTAGAGCTTTGCGGGGTGGGGGATAAGGTAGGTGTTAGAGATACGAAGCATGTACATGGTGTGGTCAGTGAACCATGGGGTTACTTGGAGGGTTTTATTCCAATACTGCCTTGTTAAATAAACCTCGAGTCTCTAGAAGAATCATAGATTTGACAGTATTGTGCTATGCAGTATCTGAATCAATTTCCCTTTATTGTACTTTGGGTAAAGCCTTCTCTAGTTGCTATCACTACTTTGAGAGGGTCAAGTGCAAAAAATATTGAATTGGAATAAAGTAGAAGTGCACAATGTGAAACAAGAAAACATACCATCAATCCTTACTTCACAACTTAACTAAATTGTGTGATCCTAGGCAATTGGTATATTTCACTTTCCCTCCCTTTCTTTCGTTGCCAAATGTAAGCTCAGTTTGAAAAATATGTGTTGAGGATATGCACCCTTACAAAACATTATCTTGTGTTTGATCTAATAAACTATAATGTTGCCCATGTATAATTGCATCCCACACCACCCAGAGAGCTTGTCGGGACAATTGACTTGTCTCTTAGTTAACTATTGGATTTGTTGTCAGGGTGGGAGGAGGTATGAATGTTTCTGCATTAATTTTTGAAAACTATCACATTTGAAAAATGATTTTCCATGCACTGATATAATTTAATGGCCTAAGGTGAAAGCTTCTGCATATTAATGTGAACATTTTTTGAATTTTCAAGGGACTGTATCATTTTAATACTTGTTTGTTGTAAGATGTTATAAAAAATGAATGTGTTCCTAAAGTGATGCAGGATACCTTATCTCGTTCTTTTTTTCGACTTCAGTTATCTTGTAAATAAATGCTTGCCTGTTTATTTAACAACTTTCTGAAAGTTTGAACTGTCTCATGTAAACAGCAGCCCAGTGCGGTCCTTCAGCAGGGGCATGTAAGTGAAGGTCAGGAGGGCTGCAAAAGGCCCTTCTGCTGTACCTTAAGTATCACTGTTTTAAGGCCACCAATGGTGAGAGACTAAAATGTAAATCTTTGCTTTTGCCCTTAATCTCCTTAAAATATTTTAAATAGCTCATGGGATATATTTAACCAGAATTTGCAAGCTAAGGCTTTAGACAACTTTCTTTCTCCAGGCTCTCTCTGCACCATAGATTAATCAAGCAGCGCATCATATAAATACAAAGGAGGGAATGACTCAGCTATATATTATAAACATAAGCTCATTGTTAAATCTGTCAGCGAAATATTTTGCCTATCGCCTCCATTTTTAATGATCTCATTTTGCTGGCCTTATGACTTATGACTCTGGATACTTTACTACTGCTAACCAGGGCTAAAGTGCATGTACTGGCTCCTTAAAACATAGCTGCATTGACTTATTCCCAATTGGCATTCTTAATTTATTTATAAGCCCCTAGTAAAGTGGTATTACATTTACCTAGGACCTGTGAATTAAATTCTTCACATGGGACTGCAGTGCTTATTGTGCCACCCTTTCAGTAGCCCTTTAAAAATATCTCAGGTCTGTCATTGCAGCTAGTGTGTGCAGTTTTTAAACAGCCAGTTTGACCTGGCAAAATAAACCTTTTGCTAAGACTAAACCTTCCTTTTCAATACATATAAATTACCCCTAGGTCCTTAACCACCCACAGGGCAGTGTGCAGGGCACTTCAAAAGTGGGGAATATACTGTAATTTCCAAATGGAATCAGGTATTCAGTTTTAGTTTGGCGTCTTTGTAACTGTAATGAGAATTCTTCTCCTATGCTAGAGTCAGATTTTAAATTACAGTTTTGAAAATGTCACTTTTAGAAAGTTAGCATTTTCCAGCATTAACCATTTACTGCCTGTACCCTATCTCTGGGTCACATGACTGGGAGTCACTGACAGTTGGACATTGTGCATTCATCCTAAACAGCCACACAACATAGAGAGCTTACATGTGCCTAGAGGGCAATTACTGGCAGGATGGCAGGGCGGAGCTAGGCCCAGCCCTACTTACACTTGAATTGACTGTGTCCTGCTTCCACACACAGGGCTGCATACCCCCTGTAGTTAGTATGGAGCCAGAACAGGGAAGGCAGGAAGCCTGAGGACTTCAAAGGGAAACCTCTAGAAGTTTCTCCCCACTGCAACAACACAAATGGGTATAAACACACAAAACTTGATGGAAGGCTTCTTGCAATAAGTCTAACCACTGGCAATCGCTCATGGTAGCTCTCCTACCCATCATTCTTTTGTTCACAATGCCACTCCAGTTTGGACCGGGTTACTTGTAAATAAGTCCAAACTGCAAAGTCAGGTCCTCCCTGAACTGGAACATAAGCAACCCAGGACTAGTTTTGCCCTAGTTATGGGCTCATCAGCAAAGTACAGCTCGGTTCCATTGACACTGTGAGCATGGGACCCACGTCTGGGCGTATCCATCCTACTTAGGGAGGTATATGAAACACACAAAACGTGATGGGTGAGCTGCTTGCAAAAGCAAGTGTCTACTGGGTATAAATACTAAACATCTGGCACCACCTCTTCAATACACCTCTGGACATGTGGATAATCTGCCAGGAAGAAGGACTGCTGTGCTGGTGAAAGGACTGCCACTCTACTGGACTTCTTTGTTCAGCAGCACTGACTGGGCTCTTGTGGCTGGCCAGTGCTCCATCATGTTCACCTGAACTTGTGACATTTATTCTTGCTGGTGTCAGCTGTTGCTGCTAATGCAGAGACTGCTGTGGTGGCTATTTCTGTCTTTGTTGTGGTTACTGCTGTTCATCCTGTTGTGGTGGCAGCTGTAATCTCTACTGTGGTCATAAATGCAAGAGAGAGGGGCTCTGCTACTCCATGAGACAGTATTTCATATTAGATTTAACAGTCACAAATCAAAGAGAATTTATTTGTGACTATTAAGGCTCTACTTTGAGATGAGTACCACAATGTAACACCTAAACTTCCCATGGCATCCCTGTAAGCCTGGGAGCTAAACGCTAGGCCTTGGTCAGACTGTAATGTGGCAACAGCATAAGTCCCTATAAAGACTCACAAATCCTTTATAACAGTTCGGTGTCAGTTGAGAGTTGGGGCCAAACCCACAGGAATCTAGTGCATGAATCCACTGCCACCAAGATACACTTGTAATCCCCATCAGATTGTAAGGGGCCGCAGTGGTCCAAGTAGACACAAGCGAGAGGCCTGTCTGATATTAGTAGTGATGTTTGTGGTTGACGTGCTACAGCGGAACCCCTCATATGCTGACAGATGTTTCACTTAAGGACAAATATTTTTGTCTGTTTCGTTAAACCTGGCCTACCATAGCATTGTTTCAGTAGTAAAATTGTCACAGTAATCCCTGCGTGTGCTGAACCCATACCCTCGTGTGCAGATAGAATTAAACCTAATTTGCGATCCATGTTTGGTATTACTCTATCTCCCACTCCAGAAATTTGAGCGTTCAGAATATTCGCATCTAACTTGTAGGAGTACTTGAATGGAAAACCTTTTGGCATGGCTGAGCTGTTTTTGCGTGAAGCAATGGCAGCTACCATTTTTGGTCCATCTATTCTCTCGCTATAACAAGTGATTGCAGCTACGGCAGCGGTTTCACACATGTTATAGTTAGCTGGACATTTCACTCATACAAAACCATTGAAATTCTTCCGTTGTAATTAGTTCAGCTAACTATAACTTGTGCGCCTGCAATGTATTGCTGATGACGTCACACATTACATCACTCATGACATGGTCAGTGACATCACTCATGACATCACTCATGACATCTCAAATGACATCACTGATTACATCATCCTTGTGAAAGAGTGGTAGAGCTCCTCTCACCCTAATATAACCTTTAAAACACACATTCAAAAATAGAAACTAATATTTTCAAAAAAATGGAGATATCAATACCAATTACAACAACCTATTCAGTAATTCCAACATCTACATACACATCCACTCATTCACCAACAGTTCTATTTAGTCACTCATATATGTCCTTACTTATCATATGTACTCATACACCTATACATCCTGTTACACACTAATACTCATCCATATTGTTACTCGCACATATACTCACACATGGAAATAAACTTTCAAACATCCATTTACTTGCATATACAGCTTTACACCCACCACTACACTTACTTATACAGAAAAGTACACATACTCACTCTCTTAAACAATCACTTATAGAAACTGATACTTATTTATACAGGAACTCTTCCAATCTCTCACTCTCACATATACTCACTTATATACCTCAATACTCACATATACTAGTTTAAAACATATGTAGTTACTCATAAAGACACTCTTGAGACAGTCATTCACTCACTAACACACCCAAACACACACTTATCCACCCATACAGTCCTGCACACATGCTGTCTTCAAAACACATACAAACAGTGAGTCACTCATTCATGCATCTATACGCTAAGTAATATCCCTCACAGAACCATACAGAAACTCATACTGATACTCAAAAATCCAACTAATAACCCATATGGACACTCATGTAGCTACTCACCAACCCATGCAGCCACTTATACACAAAGTGCGACACTGATACAGATACTTACATATTTAAAAATTACTCGCTAATACATGTATTCACTAAGATACACTTAAAAGTCAGTTATACAATCAATTTTACAAAAAAAATCCATTTAGACACTTATTTACCCATTTATTCTTCCTTCGACCTTTAGATATACATATATAAAAAAAATATTTTTTTCAGAAAGACACACATTCACTGGATAATGTCATCAGTAATGTCATCAGTGATGTCATTTGAGATGTCATCAGTGATGTCATGAGTGATGTCACTGACCTTGTCATGAGTGATGTAATACGTAATGTCATCAGCAGTGCATTGCGGGCGCGCAAGTTATAGTTAGCTGAACTCACTATAACGGGGGAATTTTAATGGTTTTGTATGAATGAATTGTCCAGCTAACTATAACATGTGTGAAACCTATGTTTTTTTCTGTGAATTTCTAAGGTTTTTTAAATGCTAATTCCTAACTATAACGTGGCTGAAACCTATGGCTTTTTCAGTGAATATATATACAAGCTCCCTAGTGGAGTGAAACGCGTCATCCTTTATCGAATAAATTGCCACTCTGCAAATCACTCGAGGCTTGATTGTGTTCTTGGCTTGATTTTCGCTGCATTTCATTGGGGCCATTGGAGTTCTAAACCTGCTGTGTTCCGCCGATTACTGACGGAACAGGGACTGTTTTCTTCATATATATATATATATATATATATATATATATATATATATATATATATATATATTACCCACATTGCTATAGGCCTATTTCATTAATAGACTCTATGGTTAAAATCGTAGGAAGAATCCTACTACGGAGACTTTCTGACTGGGCATTGGAAAATAATATTATGTCCATCTCGCAGTATGGTTTTTGTAGTGGCCGCTCAACAGTAACCCAGTGTCTTAACCTTTTTTTAATATTAAGCAAGTACACTGTGGCTCAAAGGGGCACCATCCACCTCGCCTTCATGGACTTGTCCTCAGCTTTCGACTGTGTAAACAGGGGAAAGCTCTGGCAGTCCATGAGGGCGAAGGGTGTAGATGGTGGTATTGTCAACTTTCTTGTTGATTTACATTGTAATACTCAAGCAAATGTGAGATATTCCCAAGATCTGAGCACAACAAAAAACTTTGACATCAGAAAGGGTGTTCGCCAAGGTTGTATCTTGGCCTCCTTCCTTTTTAATTTTTATATTAATGACCTAGATAGTTTGCTGCAGAATGTTCCGGCTGATTGCCCTAGAGTCGGTAGGCGGGGAATTCCTGTACTTTTATACGCAGATGATGCGGTTTTAATTTCTAGAACTGAGATGTGTCTGCAAGCTTTATTAAATGCATTTAAACTGTTCATGACGGATATAGACCTTATGGTCAACAATTCAAAATCTTTTATCATGCAAGTTGGCCAACAACCAAGAAGGAACTTTTTATTTAAAATTGACGACGTAGTAATCCCCATTTCAAAAACATTCTCGTATCTTGGGGTCCTTTTTGATTCTAAACTTAACTGGGGTCCTCATCTTGCAAAAAAGAAGGGGGAACTGGTTAGGGTTAATGCCTCCATTTTTAATTGTGCATCGAAACTGGGGAAAAAACCTACCAGTGCTATGCTGAAACTTTACAATGCAAAATCGGTGGCAACTGCCACATACGGCAGTGAAATCTGGGGGTATGCGGCCGGTGAGCAGCTACAGATTGCTGAAAACTCTTTCTTGAAGTGTATCCTGTGCGTTCCTAAAGGTACGCCTAATCTTGCAGTACACGAAGAGTTAGGAACACAATACCTAAGTGACATTTTCTCCTTACGCCCGTTGACCTGTTGGTTAAAACTGTGGTTGAACCAGGATATACCACTGACACATTTGATTGTGAGGGACTATATGAAGCAGGATAAAGCAATTGGCTCCCCTTGGATAAAATATGTGATATCTACTTTCTCTAGGCTTGGTCCATCGGTACTGTTTGACCACCCAAGTCAGATTGTAAAGGGGGATCTGGAGGTAGTTAAACGGGACTTCCTTTTGGATAGGAAGATCCAGAGGGAAGAAGTGGAGCTCCAGAAACAAAATTGTGAGAAAATTTGTCATGCTGAAAACATGTGAAAATGCAGAGCCGTACCTGTTGGGCTCACTGACCTCTCATGAAAAGTTCCTGTTAACAAGGTTTAGGTTAAATCTCTTTCATCATTTACTGATCAGGCCAAAAACGGATGTTTTTAACAACCAGGCAGCACCCTGCGGCTGCGACGGAAAGTCTCTGCAGGATATGCTGCATTTTATATTTTTATGTAGATTTTATGAATACCCACGCAAGCGCTATCTGGTAACTCTTTTAAAAAAACTCAATTTTACTCAGATCAGACCGGCTTTAATGTACTTACAACTTCTGCACAATGGCAGTATTCTCCATATTACTGAATTTTTAAATTGGCTGTTAGGCTGAGAAATTGTATGGACAAGTAATGGTTTTTATTCTCCTTTTGTGACGAATGTATTAGTTCTTTTCTCCCATTGTAAGGATGATATCGTACTTTTGCACTTCTGGCACTTTATCTGATATGTGTTTATAATTATTGTATTTTTAAATTGCCTATCTATGTATATGTACTTTTATGGTTTGTGCAAAAACCAAAATAAAGTCTCTATTGAATTGAATACCTACTGACTGTTGCCAGTAGGTAGTTATAGTTAGAACCTAGTTTCCATAGGAAAAGCATTTTTTGATTTGATAACAACTTTGGCGTTGTTTTATGAATCTTCGCAAAATTCTCCAAAAAAAAGGTTTATCCAGGTGAGCTCCTATCCTAAAAGTTCGGGGGTGATCCGTCAAGTGGAGGCTGAGAAAAGGGAGGTCCCGAAAAGTGTTTTCTCCATGTTAATTTCCATAGGAAATTTTATCACAGGCTACAACCCGAACTGCTGAACGAAATTAAACCAAATTTGGCAAAATGGTAGAGCTTGGTTCAGAAAGTTACTTTTTTTTAAATGGTGTAAATATATTCAGTATTTGTTGAAAAATTCTAAAAATTAAAGTAAAAAAAACTATTTTCCATAGGAAACTTTAGCCAAGGCTACAGCCTGAAATGCTGAACAGAATTACACTGAATTTGGCAAAAATGTAGTGCTTGATTCAGAAAGTAACTTTTTTTGAATGGTGTAAATCCGTTTAGTAGTTGATAAGAAATTTAAAAAATAAAAGTTTCAATATCTGGGGCAGCGGTGGGTTCGCTCACCCTCCCTAGCATGCGCTTCACTGTGATTGGCTGTTACGAGCTTCATTGTGATTCGCTGGCAACACTCCAAACGAGGAAGTGTTGGCAGCCATCTTGTGACTCAGTAGACCTGAGTCATAAGAAATCAGTCAAAAAAGTAAAAAAAGAAGAAAAGGGAGCAGTGTAGAAACTGACCCCCTAGGCTGCTCAGGGGTCCCAAAACATCCAAATACACGCTGGGTGCGCGAATCAGGATAAAAAAATAAAAAAATTGAAGAGTGAGCTTCCCCATTTTATTTAAAGGAGCCCCCGGGTGGACCAGGTTCTGGGGGCAAGTGTATAATTATATTGCAGGGCTCTGCTGGGCCTCCGCAGCCCCGGGAACCGCCACCTCCTTGGGGCTATGTTAATTAGGTGCAGGAGGGCACACAGCCCTTCCGAAGCCCCAGGGACCGCCACCTCCATGGGGCTTGTTTTATAAATATTGGGGGGCCTCCGAGTCCCCCCCAAGCCTTTGGGATTGCCACTTCCTGGGGCTTTAATTAAATATCCAGTGGATGCCTCGCGGGCCCCCTAAGCCCCAGGGTCCATCACCTCCCTGGGGCTTTGAAAATAGAGGTAGAGGGATGTTGTATTGAGTCTCAGCAAGGCCTAATTGTGCCACTTTAAAGCCCTCAAACCATAGAAGTGAAGTTGGCACGGAAACTGGAATAGAAAAGATAAATGGATTAAGACCTCATGAGGTGGAACTACAGTCACACAGTACCCTTAGGCAATGCATGAAGTAGCACTCCGAATGGAAGGCACATGGTCCTTTTATACCTGCACAGGGGCTCAAAAGAAGATGGTACACATACTGAAATTAGTTTTAAGTACATATAAGGACATTTTGAGAGCACACATTCAACAAGTGGGAGGAGCCAACAATTGTCCAGTTGGGGTAAATACATTCTTGACAGCGATGGATCAGAAACAGATGTGGCTCGACTGAGCATGCGTGTTATTGGCAGAAGCTAAATATAACTTGTATCTAGGCAGAATACACAAGCAGTTAACAGAGAAGTAGGACAGAGCACATGGTGAACACGAGGTAGCACATGCATACAAAATGGCTGACAGAAATACAAAATGGCTTCCAAGAAAACGGGCAAGATAACATCGGGAAACTCACTCGCTTCATAGAATGCGAACCTGCTCGCTGTCAATTTACGACAGACGACCCTTTTAGCATTTAGCTGAAGACAGTCGTTCATTAAGGATAATCTAAATATGCATCATGTACATTTATCAGCATTATTTCAGCAATTTCCTTTTGTTGGGCTTTTATCTCAGCGACATTTCTTTTAACAGGGGTAAAGACAGAAATATAAATGGAGCAGAACAAAGGACCACATTGTAGGCATACACAACATGTAAATAATATTGTAATTACAACACATAGAGCAGTCAATATCTTCCTACCCCAAGAGGTAAATAGTGTCCATATCCAGCTCGAAAATGTCCATTTACCAGTTTCTTGATGGATTTCTGCAGCAATTTTCTGCAGTTTAGAAATTGCATCACATACTGAGGATGAATGGTCAGGGATAAAAACACAACAACTACTTCTGATAATGCGACATGCACCACCTCGATCAGCTAACATTAGATCTAAAACCACTCGGTTCTGGAGAGCAACAATTCTTGCAATTTGGGGATCCCCTGTAATATTTCCTAGTGCCATAGCTGTCTGATTGGTAACAGCTTCTACAACATGAGTTAATTGCCTTATCTTCTGACTGTTTAATGCAGCATCCTCAAAGAAGAACAAGCCTAGATTAAAATCAACATATTGTTGTAAGCTGGTCCTCTTGACTCTATTTATAAAAATATCATTATACAATACAAGATTTTTATGATATAATGCAGATGCCAAAAATACAGGGGGTAACAGAAAAGATATGTAGCACACTCCTGACCAACCCATTGGAAGCTGATAATAATCTTTATTTCCACAAATAAAATACGTATTGTGAGAAGCCGTAAAAGTACTATTGTTCGCACCTTCAATTGTCAATACGATAGTGCATTCACTACTCCCCACTAGAACTGTCCCCACACTACTAATACATAAGTCTGCTTTTGCTTTGGTAACGGAAATCACAAAAAGTTCTTCGGTATTGATCGTCATTGTTCTAGTGAAGACATATGGTGCCGAAACATTGTTTGGTTGGTACTCTTCCTGTTCCCATTCAGTTCCTTTGGCTTGAGGGTATCCATCCTTATCTTGATAGCAAACTTTATTAAGATGAAAGTTAATCCCGCCTACCGAAGGTTTTCTAGATGCAAACAAAAGCACATACCAAGCTTGACAAGAACCATTGTGAGAGAAGGGAAGGGGAATAAAAGGTGTTCCTCTCTTTTTCTGGTGGGCAGGTATCATCCCACACACCCAACAATTGGTAGAATTCGTAGCATTGTGCGTATGATGTAACATCTGGATAAAAGTGTTATTCAAATTAGATTGTCGATGTTTTTGTTCATGATAGCGAAGAGTAAAATGAAAATGTTCAATTGGAGCTAAAGTAGTGGCAAGCAAAAGTTGTCAAGCAGGGCCCATCTTCTCCACAAACCAAGCTGTTATTGCTATAACCACCAAAGCAACAACAAACCCTACAGCGCAAATGAATTTTCTGTTACTCATTTCAGCAACAGTAATAAGCAAACCTTTCTGCAAAACTTATTTAAGTGATCGCTGGAGCTCTTATCCCTTGGGCACCCGTTGATTTCTTCAACGCAGGTCAAGACGAGTGTCACTACACTAAGCAGGGCTGATCCCCCCCTTGCCATATCGGCAGTTAGTTTTACTACCCAGGGCGGTAGCTCAACCAGTCTTCTTTGACAAAACAGATTCTTTTCTTGGTCTCAGTTGATATCGTGATGTTCCAGGAATTTTGTGGTCCGGAAAGACCTCCTCAGATTCGTCAGGTGCGATGGCTTGGCTCTTCTCCTTATCCCAAATATCTCGTTGGACGGTCAGTACAGCAGGTTCCACCAAGGCAGGTGACACTCTTCGACAATGGGTGCCGTGTATCCACCTTTTTCGGTTCGTCACCCGAACTGCTGTCCTCGTGGCCCAGAGCACTTGTTCTGGACCTCGCCAACTCGGCTCCAAGCTGTTCGGCCTCTCAAAGACTCGGACCATAACCTGGTCCCCAGGCCGAAGATCGTGAGCCTCACCTGCAGATCTGTCAGGAAGAGCTTCTCGGACCTGTTGATGAATAGAAAGTAAACTGTCTGTTAATTGTGCTAAATAGTCATTCATCAAAACACAAGGTACATCATGTTTAGGACGTGGCTTAGGAACTCCCCAAATATTCATTGGCCTTCCAAATACCACTTCGTATTTAGGAAGACAAGATCTTTCGAGCACAGGGTAATTCTCATTCAAAATAACACGCACTCCTTCAGGAGCACAACGTATTGTAGCTCTGAAATACTTAAGCATATCAAGACCCACAATATTGTCTGGCTTGTTCGGTAACAGCAAAAACGGGCATGGAGCAGTAAACTTGTCAACATGGAATGCAAGTGGTTGTGACAATGGGCTAAGGGAGAGCGTTCCATCGAACCCTATCGATGTAATGGTTGAGCCAGACAGGGGAGCCCTTGGAACCAATTGTTTAGAGAAGGCGCTATGAGTAGCTCCTGTATCAACCAGAAACTGATCAGTAGAACCCAAAACATGTGCTGTAATATAGGGACCCCTCTGATCTACTGGAACTTCAACCGATTCCTTACCCCATCCTAGGCAATCCTATGCATAACCAGAATCATGAAAATCATATGGCGCGCAATCAGATATTTGATATTGGTTTCGCCTATCAAAAGTGTTAACCAATTCTGTCTTTGTTGATTAGAATCAAACCTAGCACGATCATTCGTGCTCCTTCTAGGCCCTGAGTATCCTGAACAATTTCTCATTTGTCCTCGTCCGCGTTGAATTTGCTGAGCATGTAATACCGGACAATCAGAAAGCCAATGTCCGAACTGTTAGATTAGAACGAGTGAAAGACGAACCATAGGATCCACGTCTACCTCTATCATTGCCTCTTGAAGGCGGACCATAAGCTTGAGCCATCATAACTTTTGTTTTCAATTCCCTAGTCTATTTATCCTCATTACCCTTTGCTTCTAGCTCCTGGCGTTCGTAATACTGAGCGATAGTTAAAAGAGAAACCAGAGAAGAGGTAGTCCAATAACTCTCACTAGCTTTTAAGCCACTGGCTATTTCTGGCAGCAAGTTGCCGACATATTTATCAATGAACAGATGTCTGTCTGTATCATCCGTTAATGACTGGCCACTGAAATCATTAAATCCGTTCTCAAAACGCGAAATCTGACACTGGCTCATCTACCTTTTGTCTGCTAATTCTATATCTTTACATAATGCTCCGAAAGTCACATTATCATCAACTTTACGAATAGTTCTCCACATATCAGGGGGTAAGATCAATCCGAAAAACAAATCAATATCAGGCAGTGTCATAGTACAAGAGCTAATAGCACCCTCAACTTTCTCATAAAAGGCTGCTGGATTTTTACTTGGATCAGGCAATGCAGTCTTCAGAGCCATAACATCCGCTCTATTCCAAGGAGTATAAACCTAATTATAAACAAAATAACCCTTTAAATCAGCAGAAGATTTATCATCATCTGTTCCCTCGCTTTTAGGAGGAATATACAAGGGTGCGGCTTCCCACATAGGTTTCGCATGAACTATCATAGTCTTATCTGTTCCGAAGATGAAGGCTTCAACCGTGCCAATCTGAGATGTATGCGCAGCTGCGTCCCTGCCTTTTTCTCCAGCCGCAGTTGAGCTGCCTCAGCATGTATTTTAACCAAACGCCTGATAGAGTCAGCTACTTGGGGAAAGAGAAAAAGACCATCACGCATGTTCTTACAATCCTGTGCTACATCGACAGGCTCAAGTTCTCCTGAATATTTCCTATACCGTTCAATAACTTCTCCAGCAAATGCTTCCGTAAAATATACTTGCTCCTTCTCCGACCAATCTTTCATATCCTCTAAGAGGTCAGGGGCAGAGGCAGTATTAAGAGCGGCTTTACGAGCAGCAGATCTAAGGTCAGCAGAGCGCGCATCAGGAATCATAGAACGAGTGTTTCGCGCTTTATCCCGATCTTCAGGAGATTTCTCATCGGGCTTATCAGGAGCAGAAGGGAAAATATACGGGGGGTGGAGAACGGTCTAATAACAAGAAATCGTCATGTTGCTTATTAAGGATATGATAAAGGGGTTGCCTAACAGCGTACTGGCCAATTATCTGTAAATTGCGCTCCCTTTCCTCTCTTTCTTTTAATTCTTTTGTTTCCTTGTCTTTTAACTCTAAGGCATTCGCGTGAATGGTTTTACCCTGTTCTTTTTTCAATTAAGGCTTGCTCAAGCACCGCTTTCTCTCACATTCGTACACAATCAAACATATCTTGTCTAGACTTTCGCTGAAACATACACTGCTCCACATACTGAATCGTTTGTAAATCAAATGACCCATGCATAGGCCAACGCAACTCAGGATAATTTTTAGTGTATTTATTCCATAACGTACTGTACATTATGGAAGAAAGACCATACTTAATATACATATCCCTATTAGGCGTCCCCTCTGGGGGAGCTAGTTGAGCTTTGTCGAGTTTCAAACTGGTACCACTACAAATGCAACACATCCTACGAAGTGCGCTGAAGACAGGCATGCCAAAAATAATGCAAAATATGCAATAATATAATCAAAGTAGCACTTCAAGTATCTACCTACATTGCGCCGTTCAAACAAATATAAAGTAGAGAAAAATGTCCTCATACCTGCCTTTATAAATTGCAATTTATATATAGTTTTTTTCAAACAAAATCAAATGTTAGCTAACGCATACGAAGAGCCACAGTAAGTGTTGCTAAACTACCTTACCAATCCAAGGCATTACATTCACAGCAAGGGCTGTATTAAACAACTATTACCAATCCTGTTAGTGTCCAGATTCCAACTGCCAAGTTCTCAAATCGACCAAACGGTCTCTGCATGGCGAATCAACAGAAAAGATCTGGATGATCAGATCAGAAAGAAAGGAAAAACGCCGTAGATGCCAAGACTCGGGTTTCCTCGGGCAGTGATCATGTCCAAAGCGAGTTTCCAATCCTTCATTTCCACCAGTCCTTCGGGAATCCGAGTCGCCGATGAGCCCCACATTGGAAGCGCCAATTTGTGGTATCGAGTCTCAGCAAGGTCTAATTGTGCTGCTTTAAGCCCTCAAACCATAGAAGTGAAGTTAGCACGAAAATTGGAATAGAAAAGATACATTTAATAAGACCTCATGAGGTGGAACTACAGTCACACAGTACCCTTAGGCAATGCATGAAGTAGCACTTCGAATGGAAGGCACATGGTCCTTTTATACCCACACAGAGGCTCAAAAGAAGGCGGTACACATACTGAAATGAGTTTTATGTACATATAAGGGCATTTTGAGAGCACACATTCAACAAGTGGGAGGAGCCAACATTTGTCCAGTTGGGGTAAACACATTCTTGACAGTGATGGATCAGAAACAGATGTGGCTCGACTGAGCATGCGTGTAATTGGCAGAAGCTAAATATAACTTGTTTCTAGGCAGAATACACAAGCAGTTAACAGAGAAGTAGGACAGAGCACATGGTAAACACGAGGTAGCACATGGCATACAAAATGGCTGACAGAAATACAAAATGGCTTCCAAGAAAACGGGCAAGATAATAACGGGAAACTCGCTGGCTTCAGCGAATGCTAACCTGCTCGCTGTCAATTTATGACAGGGCCGTGCAACCCCCCTCATGGAGACATTGATGGGCCTGGGGACCGCCACCCCCCCCAGGGACGGCTCTTGCAATGTCCCAGGGAGCCCAGCCCTAGGACATTGTTGTTTGCTATGACAGGGTGGAAGCATGGCTCCCGCGCTGCCATATATAACTCTGCTTTGCCACACTGAAGCGAGAGGAGGAAAGCCTGCTCTCGCTTCAATGAAGCATAGGGGGACCGCTTTTGGGCAAGGGGAGCTGCATGTTAGCATCTCCCCTTGCCCAAAAACAATGCCGGATCCTGCAAGATGCGGGAAGCCGGCGGGTTCATGGCAGCATTGGGGCTCTCCCCACGGTCCCCAATGAAGAGGCCAGGCCCCAGGGATGGGGTCCCTAGTGCCAGAAGTGGACAAGGGAAGAGGGACCACATGGCCCCCTTCCTCATGATTAATAAAAACATTCAGTAATTGGGCATGCCCCGGGGGATGGGGTCCTCAGGGTGAATATAAATTAATGGAAGTAGCTGTTTTTTTAAAGAAAAGTTTGGAGTGGCGATCCTAACATGCCGCTCAGCATGGCCCCCTAGTGTGAACTGGCTGGGTGTGCGGCTCTCAGCACGACCCCCTAGTGTGAACACACTGGGTGGCACCCGAGTACTTCACAGGTCTTTAAAAGACCATTTACCTATTATTAAGGCTTTGTTGTGTTTTCACCCCTTCTTAGAGCCCTTGTATCTCCACTCTGCCTATGACTGGAAGAATTAGACACCTGCAAAATTTGTATCAGCCTCCCCCAAAATTTGGCTCTAGTTGCGCCCTTGACTGACGTATGCCTGCTCTGCTGACTCCACTTATGCTTACAGAATTCCGTAGATTCTATCCGCCGAATGTTATTGATCCAGCTTTGGGGCTGGGAATATCCTGCAGACAGGATTCTGGGTCATTTTTTACCAGTGCTCCACGGACCCAGAAGCTCGCTTTAGGGGATCCAGTGAAGGGATTCAACAGTCAGAATTCCTCGATTCAAAGATCTAAGACCTGGGAGGGTATCCACTGAATGAGAATGCAGTATACTGCAATGAGAATTTCAAGCTCCTAGACTTGGTTTTCCAGGCATCCGTGTGGTATTCCCATTAGCCAGTGGCCCAGATTTTAGTGGGCGGGAACCCATGGACCTATAGCAAAGGCTGTGGGGATCCCGTAGCAAAGAAGGCGGGTGCCTCATGAACCTGTATGGTGCCTACTCATGCTCCATGCGTAAACTCTTCCGAGGCTTGGTTTGCAATCCTGACACTCCGCCGGGACTGCCACTGGTTGGCAACCAATTAGAGCCAAGCTTGTGCTCGGTGGTTAGGCTCCGCCAACATATGTACTTATCCAATCACTCCACCAATCCCAAAGCACTTATAAATTCACCATACACTCTCCATGCACTACTCTAATCACCCAGTCTCTACCCATGGACTCATAGAATGACCCAGACAAAGTTACATAACCGAGGTCTTTCCCACTGCCAGAGGTAACATGGTTGTATGCGTAGTTAACAGCAAAATTTAATGTGTAGGGCCCAGGGCCGTCATGCATACATAAGGAACACACAGACACAGTCAGATAGATAGTGAAACTTGCTACAGACACATGCGCCCGCGCCCGGCCCCTTTTTATTAACAGGGTCACATGTCCAGTGACCCCTGTGCTGGATGTGTGTGCGGTGAGTGTAAGCCAGCCCTCATGGAATGGTTGGTACTGGCAACAACTACAACAGTGATCATCGGATCACACACAGAGATTAGAGCATAAACAGTCCATGACGTGTGGTGCACTAAGGAAGGGGCACCAGAGATGAGCGCGCTCATTTGAAGAAATTGTTAATGTCCCTTCAGGATATTCCTGCTGCCTGAGGTGACATTGTTGCATCCAGTGTCTACAGCAAGAAAGTCAATCATAAAGGGTCCATGAATTGTGATGCACAGAATTAGTGGCACCTGAAGAGCTCAGCGTGTGCCCAGCCAGTGATGATGAGTTGTCCGGGCAGGCCGCACTGGATGCAATGTCTGCTGCCTACTGGACTCTGCAATTAATGAAGACTCCATTTTAATTGTTAGCCCTGCTGATAGCAGTGAATGCTGGAGGCAGCGGTCAGCAAGGGTACACAGTCACATGGCGTTAACTTGAGCTGCACAGAGTTAGTGGCACCTGAAGCACTCAGCTTGTGCCCAGGCAGCGACTTTGCAACTAATAAATCAAGACTGAATTAGAATTGTGAGCCCTGCTGACCGCAGTGTAGGTGTATGGAAGAAAAGATGAACTAAATATTTAATACATTGTCAAAATATGCGATCTTCTGAGTACAATCTTGTTGTACGATATTCTGATGCTGGAATCTGTACTGGTAGTTTGTCATATCGACCACCTTTCCCAGTGGGGAAGATCTGTGGAAAACAACAAGCTTCCAAACTTCTTTCCCAAACACTCATGGGAGTACCCTTTGCTTTCTTCATTTTTAATAATTCAATAGTATTTCCAATCAGTTCCTTTGAATGTAAAGGATGTACACCATAATGTTCATAAATTTCTCCACTTGTGGAGATGTCCACTTTTTCAATTTGGTCTCTTGAAATTTCACTATCATCAACTCAAGCAATTTCTTCTTCTTCTACGTACACATTTTTGTTGTAAACATTGTTTTTTGTGAGATATAACATAGTCTTTTGCACTTTGCTGAAATCTGCTAACTCTCTCCATATTTTTTGACTCTTTGTAGGAACAACATTAACTAGAATACCTACAGGTTCAGTTTCCTCTTTCTCTACAGCAAAGGTTTCAAGACTTTCTTTAAATCTAAAGGTACATACACAACTCTTCCTTTTAAGCCTCTTTGTAAATCTGATGGAGTCCGCTTACCTGTTTTAGGCTTTTTAATTGTGAGCTCTGCTGACTGCAGTGTAGGCTGGAGGCAGCGGTTAGCAAGGGTACACAGCCACGTGGCGTTGGCTTGAGCTGCACAGAGTTAGTGCCACCTGAGGCACTCAGCTTGTGCGCAGCCAGCGATGATGTGTGGTCTGGGTGGGCAGCACTGGTAGCAATGTATGTTGCCTACTAGATTGTTACATCTGCAATTTCGACTCGATCTTAATTGTTAGCCCTGCTGTCCACATTGTAGGCTGGAGGCAGCAGTCAGTAAGGGCCGTCAGCCACATGGTATTGAGTTGAGCTGCACAGTTAATGGCGCCTGAAACACTCAGAGTATGCGTAGCCTGCGATGATGCATGGTCCGGGCGGGCCGCTCTGGGAGAAATGTCTTTTGCCTAATGAATTCTGCCTTATTAAGGCTACGTGGCGATGACTTGTGGTGCACTGAATCAGTGGCACCTGAAGCACTCAGCGTGTGCGCAGCCTGCGATGATGCATGGTCAGGGCGGGCCGCACTGGGAGCAATGTCTTTTGACTAATGAATTCTGCTTTAATAAGGCTACATCAAAATAACAACACAGCTGCAAGTACTGGACACAATTTCTTACTTTTGTGCAATGACCTTTTATGAATAAAACATACCGGTCTGTTTTTACTTACGTCACTAGTTTATTAAATCATTTTTGCTCACTAGTCCGAATTTCATTTTTTTCTCAAGAAAGTTTTTTGGGTGCATAAACAGAATATATACAAATATATACAATATTAACAATGTCAGAAAGAATTATTACAAATTAACACCACATCCACACCATCTCTTACTCTCTCCATACATACCACTCACATTCACAACCGTACAACATAAACCTCTGAGATACGGCCTTTTGTCAACAAAATAGCTTCATTGTGCAAATTACAATACCCTTCTTTACTTTTTCATAGAACTTGTGTGCTACAACAGAGTCAGTTGGAGTAACTCATACAATTTCCTAACACAGTCCTTCCTATCTTTGGTATTGACAATGGGCCAGGAAAGGTCGACGCGTTTCAAACCCCCCTATTGCGGGGTTCTCCTCAGGACCAACAAGAATTCTACAAAAAACAAAAACACGTGTCTCAAATTAGGAACCCTAGTCACTCAGAAAGCATGTGTAATCAAACATAGCCACCAGCCGGCTAGCGCCCGCCTACCTTCTAAAGTCTGTAAATGATGTCTGGTGGAGAGGTGGTGTCCTGATGTGATCCCACTATTTCTGCACATGAAAACATAATCAAGCAAACTCATTACACTCTGCCCATTAACACTGCCTGGTCCTGTACCTGATAAGAACTGTGAATAGTAAGGACTGACCTTATCGCCGTTCTGTATGGGCCAAAGGTGCATGAAAAACATAAGAGAAAGGGGGAATTGGTTGAATGTTGTAAACTTCCTGCAGGCGCACATTGGGAGCCCTGACTGTGGGTTGCTTACCCGTATTCCATTCTTGGGTTGCCCGCCCGGGCTGGATGAATCTGTCAGCGTCCTTCGTATCCAAGCCCTGTCCGTGAAGGTTTAATCGCGCGGACACCTGTAATCGAAGAGACGGATTTTTTGAAACAGTCCTTGCTGAGTTAACAGGATCACTTGGCTGAATCTTCTATTATCACGCCATCTTACGTTGGTTTGCGAAGTCTACGAGCAACCGCATACAGCCGCGAGTTTGCTTCGTCTGCCGCCTTCCTCACTTTCTACATTTAGTCGCGATCACGTGATCGCATAATCCTTAAAGGAGTCGGCAATGTTTTTAAAAAAACGGAAACTTAATTGAGACAGGGCACGGGTGACAAATGAACAGGGGCCATAGTCCTCATGTAGATATCATTTTGTTCAGGAAGGTTAACGTGTGGGGCATGAGATTAACCCGTGGTAAATTGTGACAGGACCAATATGCGCAGAAAAGGTCAACAGTTTATTCTGGAGTCAACAAAACTCACAGGAATCACTGTCCTGTTCTGTGCTTCCTCCATGGTAGTAGGGGGGGTGGTCTGGGGGGAGGTCCTGGGGTGGTGGGGGTCGGTGTTGTGGACTTCTTGGCTGTCGGAGCTGCAAGATCAGTAGCTCTATGACATGTGTTGGTCTTCAGATGTGGCTCTGGGCTGGGCTCTCATTCATACTGTTGGTAGTCATCCTGCTTTACTCCAGTAAAAGCAAGATGTTAAATTCTTACTTCCTGTTTTTGGATCGCATCGCAGATTTGGCTGGTCATTGAAAATATCGGTAGGTGGTGTTTTCGGGTATTTTTTCCACGGGAACGCCTACTCTTCATATTATTAGTGTTAGTTGTCGCTCTCATTCGTGGCAACGTTTTTTGCGTAAGCTGTCCCTGGAAAACTGGTGAAATCAGCAGTTTTCACCAGGTTGAGAATAGGATGATCATTTCTTTGCTTCGCTAAAGTGCTGATAACTCAGCAATAAGTCATCGAGAATACGCCCCATCATTTAAAAAAAAATTCAGCCGGATTCGTGCACCCAGCCACTTTAAAAAAAAAAAATAGTAATCATTTTTGGGCCCTGAGGCTTTTTGTGGTATCCCCTAGGCCTAGGGGGTCAGGTTGTTTGTACCCTGCCCACATTTCTTGTTTTTTCATCTTTTTTCCGGTGATTCGCATGTAGCTACAACAATGTCCTAATAAAAACAAGGGCTCTTTTAAAAGTCAACCTATAACCCAACAGTGGGGACTTGTCGCCGAGTTATCAGCACTTTAGTGCAGCAAAAGTGGCGAAATAATTATCGCCCCATTCTCAAGTTGGTGCACACTGCCACATTGCCCACAGGCTGCTGGTACCAACACAGTGGACAATCAACATCCTTACGCAGACAAAGATGCTGGCTGTGCTGCACCTGTTGGCCTCTGGTACCTTCCAACTAACAACTGCGGAAGTCGGAGAAGTCTCACATCCAGCCCTATTAAACGTCCTCATATGTATTGGATGCATGTCTACAAAAGCAATGTAGGGTCTTTGTATCCGCACCACCCGCTCATCCCAAGTCATTGTATTCCTGCACAAACAACACCAACCCCAGCCGTTGCTTGACACCTCTGTGCCCCAGATCAAGATTGTAGTCACTGAAATGGGGGTGCGCCAGGTCATGAAGTCTAGTAGTCAACATTAGTGGAAAAACAGTACTTTATTTGAAAAACATAAATTAACAACACAAAAACATAAAACAACGAGTGGCATTGCCAAAGGGGGAACATCAACTTGTGGTTCAAAATAACTGTAGATCGTCCTGGAAATCCCAAAACTCTGTATTCAGAAACCTGTTGGATAAATAAGGACCATGGTCAAGTATTAGTATGGTCACAGACGTTATATGGAACAATGTAGTGGACTTGGACTTGGACAAACCTGAATGCTTACAAGTATGATCAATTCTGCACAAAGTGACCATAACAGAAGTTTGTGTGGTCGTACCCTTCGCAGGAAACAAAAGTAACGTTACAACCACACAAACTTCTGTTACCGTCGCATTATGCAGGATTTATCACACCTGTAAGCATTAAGGTTTGTTTCAGCTTCATACACCTACATGTTCACTTCACCCACACTGTGTAGGAACAACTGGAGACCAAGCAAGGGAACCACGCTATAGCTGGCTTACTGCACTTGTTGGGGGCAACTGACTGCAAACATGTACTACTGCCGACACTGCACACAACCACCGAAACAGAAACCACACAAATTCCAACAATGTGCAGGTAAAACTGGACCACAGGGGCCTGTAATCTAAGGTCATCACAAACTACTCAGGCAGTGTGCATGGTTCCTACATCTTTCGCAAACATCCCAGCCCTGGTCCCCAGACCAGTCCTCCGCCCAGCGAAGACTGCCCAACCCTGCGCACCCTGACCTCAGTGCTCACTGGCCGCCGCTGGCGTGTCTCCAAGAGGGCCCACAACATGCCTAAGCAACCTCCTTAGCCGTCAGTGGATTCCACGGCACAGGCCCCCAGCTTATCATGCTGCACCACACCAAGGACAAAAACCACAGTTGATGGACAAAATGCAGAACATTGTCATACATTCACCCCAGTACAGAGATCTGGGCCTAAATCCATCATTTTTTTGCACTCCACACCACCCCAGTTCAGACATGGCCATATGCAAATCAGTCTGACCCTGTGCCTCAATGGAACAGTCCAGCCCGAACTGCCAAGCCATGCCTTTCCTGGACCGGAATCAAGCTTCTGAGGACCGGTTTCTGGCATTCCAGCCGTCTTCAGCCCGGCTTGCTTGAATCCAGTGGTGTAGAGAGCATGGGACTCACGTCTGAGCATACCCATCCCACTCGGGGGGACAAATGCAAAAACCACAGTTGATGGACAGAATGCAGAACAATGTCATACATTCGCCCCGTACAGAGATCTGGGCCTAAATCCATCATTTTTTTGCACTCCACACCACCCCAGTTCAGACATGGCCATATGCAAATCAGTCTGACCCTGTGCCTCATGGGAACAGTCCAGCCCGAACTGCCAAGCCAAATACAAAAACTATTTTTAGGATGATAAAGTTACAAAATAGCACAACAAATATTTCAAAATTACTGAAAAAAACATAGGTTTAATGAACAATATAATAAAAAAATTGCATTTAAAAAACATTTGAGTTTCACTGAAAAAATCATAGGTATTAGGCATTTTATAGTTAGAAATTAGCATTTAAAAAAAAAACCTTAGAAATTCACTGAAAAAACCATAGGTCTCAGGGATGTTATAGTTAGTTGGACATTTCTCTCGTACAAAACCATAGAAATGTTCCCGTAATAGTTAGTTCACCTAACTATAACTCGCGCCCCCGCAATGAACTGCTGATGACGTCACATATTACATCATTCATGCAATGGTCAGTGACATAACTGATGACATCTCAAATTACATCTCTGATGAAATCACTGATGACATCATCCAAGTGAAAATCTGATCCACCTCCTCACGCTTTAATATAACCTTTGATACACCCACTGTAAAATACAGACTATCATTTTCGAAATCATCGACACACCAATACCAGTTACTATATACGCACTCACTGATTCCTAGGTCTTCACACACATCCACTCATTCACCCATACAATCACTCATACATGCAGTCACTCATCAATACAACACTATCATAAGCCACTCACACACCACCAATCATCCAGAGTTACTCACACACCTAGTCAGTCATGCAAATAATTAATCACACTTCCATTTACTGACCTATACAGATATAAACACACCACATCACTTATTCAAACAGAAACAAATGCATACTTACTCTGTTATGCAATCACTGATACAAGTGCACTCATCCATACAGCCACTCTCACAATCACTGACTCTCACGTATAGTCATTTATATACCTCAACTCTCACATACACTGCCTTCTACATATGTAGTTATTTGGACATGTGCAGTTGAGACATCCATTCACTCACCAACACACCCATACACACAATCACCCACTCATACAGCTGTTTCCACATACACTCTTGAACCCACACACACACAGTGAATCAACCACTCAAACATCTATGCACAGAGTCACAAACCTCCCACCCACCCACACACACACCCAGGCACCCACACAAATACTCAGGCAACCAATTGATTACCCATACAGACACTCATGTAGCAACTGACCAGCCCATGCAGTAGCTTATACAACAAGAGACAGACAGATACAGACATTCACACAGTTCAGTCAATAACTCATGCATTCAGTAAGGCACGTTTAATCACTCACTGAAATAGTCAGTCACACACCTAGTAAATCCTCCATTTAGACACTTATAAACCCACTCATTATTCAATACAGCTTGGCATATTTATAATACATATTTAAACTTTAAAGAAAAACCTAGTCACTGGATAATGTCATCAGTGATGCCATCAGTGATGTCGTTTGAGATGTCATCAGCGATGTCATCAGTGATGTCACTGACTGTTACAACTGGGGGTCTCTAGTTGGCAGAGGTAGGTACCACTGTCCAAAAAGGGTCCCTTGCTTCTAGTCAGGGTAAGGAGGAAACCCTCTGAGATAACCCCTGCTCACCCCCTTGGTAGCTTGGCATAAGCAGTCAAGGCTTATCAAAGGCAATGCATAAAGTATTTGTACCAAAACTCACAGTAACACAGTGAAAACACCATAAACTGACTCCACAACAGTTTAGAAAAATAAATGTAATTAATCTAAACTACACAAGACCAAAACAACAAAAATCCAATATACACAGTTCAAGAATATGATTGCAAAAGAGTTCTTAATGTTAGCGTTAAAATAATCCACAGTTGCGTTAAAAGATCACAGTTGTGTCACGTTTTGCCACAGCACCTTTGTTAGCGATAAAAATTTCCAAGCACAGAAGCTGTAGCAGTGGAAAACAAGCAATGTGTTGCTCCTGAGACCCTGGGGAGACGTTAGCGACAGCATTGCTGCAGCAGCGGACCTGTTGCGATGAATCTGGTCTGTATGGGGAGGAAGGCGATGACTTGCATGGATTCCGGTGCGTAGGTTCCTAGGAAGTTTTCTCCCGCAAAGGCACGATGCGATGATTCTCAGGGGCTGCGATGATCTCCGGAACGACGATGTGCGGTCCAGCGGCAATCTTCCTCTCGCAGCTCCTCGATGCGATGGCTCTCGCAGCGACGTGATACGATGATGTTCGCAGCGGCGAAAATCTTCCTGCTAACGAAGGGTGCGACGTCTTCAGGCAGCGGTGACAGATGCTGCGACGATCTCGGTCTTCGTAGCGGCAGGAATTTTCTCGCTCTGCCAGGTTTGTGACAAAACTTGCAGAATGTTTCTTTAAAAGCGTGATTTCCAGCTCCCCAACACAGTTACAACTTCCAAAGGCACCACAACTGGCCCAAGCAATCTAGGAAGGACAGAGCTCTCTCAAGAGAGTTCAGGGTAGCTGGGGGTGAAGTTCTTTTGTTCCTGGGACTTCATAACAGGGAGCCAGCTCTTCTCAGGCCCTACGGAGATTACTTCAAGCAAGGGAAAACAGCACAAAGCAAAGTCCTTCCACTCTCCTTGGCAGCAAAGCAACTGCAGGTTAGTCCAGAATCACACAGCAGGACACTCTTCCTTCTTCAGTCTTCCAGGTTTCTCCTTGGCAGAGGTTCCTTCTTGGTTCCAGGATGATCTGATTTTCTGTAGTCAGGGGTCCTGTACTTATACCACTAAAAGTCTTTGTTTCCTTCGTGCAGGAGGGCTCTGAGCCTGGTCTGAACCAGTTCTGGGTGTTCCTACAGCACTTTGTTTTCCTGGCCTCTCCTTTCCTTTCAGAGAGAGGGGCAGGGTCATCAGTCGCTCAGCAGGAGGTGGAGCCAGCATTGTGGAGGGAAAGCACAGCCCTGTAGCACTTTGTTGACATGATTCCTTCTCTCCTTTCACAGAGCAGGGCAGAAACATCAGACGTACCACATGGGGTGGAGCCAGAACTGTGGGGGGGCGGGCACAGTCCTATTCAGGTCCCAGGTGCAACTCCTCCCTCCCATCTAGATGCAGATCTCTCTATGTACCACTGGGCGGACTCATTCTGTCTCCTGGAATCCCCCATCCCTGTCACTTACAAACCAGACAGTCAATTCACAAACAGCCAAAGCACACAGAAATGTCAGACAAGAGAACAGCCACTTTCTAAAAAGTGCTGTTCTTAAAAACAGGATTTAAAAAACACCTTTCCTAAAAGATGTGTTAATAAATTCTGAGTTCAGGGATACCAGACCTTTATGTCCTATCTTGCTCCTACGGGAAGATATGCTGGTAACCACTGTAGCCGGCATTCCCCATGATAGCCTATGGGCAAGATAGCCTTACAATAGTGAAAAACAAAAATGGCTGTAATTCACTACCAGAGCATGTCACCGGCACCAGTACATGCTCTAACTTTCACATACGCTGCACTCGGCCCGAGGGGGTACCTTGGGCCTTCTATAGGGGTGACCAATGTGCACAGAAAGGAAAGGGTTAGGCCTATTCAGTGGGGACACTGACCAGGAGGACATGGTAGTTCACAGACTGCATACAGGCGCTGCAGTGGCAGGCCTGCGACACCATTTTAGGGCTACTCATGTGGGTGGCACAATCAGTGCTGCAGGCCCACTAGTAGCATTTGAATCACCAGCCCTGGCACACTTAGTGCACTTTACTAGGGACTTCTTGGTAATACAAATATGCCAATCATGGATAACCAATTCTAATAACAATTTATACAGAGAGCATATACACTTTGGCACTGGTCAGCAGTGGTAAAGTGCCCAGAGTCCTATTGCCAGCAACCACGGGTCAGGAAAAATAAGGGAGGAAGAAGCACAAAGTTTGGGAGTAAACCTGCAAAAAGGGCCATTTCCAACAATGACCATGTCATGAATGATGTCATAGGTGACATCATCAGCAGTGCATTACGGGGGCGCGGGTTATAGTTAGGTGAACTAACCATGACGGGGAAATTTCTATGCTTTTGTATGAGAGAAATGTCCAACTAACTATTACTTTCCTGAAACCTATGTTTTTTCAGTGAATTTCTAAGGTTTTTTAATGCTAATTTCATTCAAACTATAACGTTTTTTCAGTGAATATATAAATATATTTATGTATGTATATATATATATATATATATATATATATATATATATATATATATATATATATATATATATATATAACCTACTGGCGGTCGGCAGTAGGTATATATAGTTAGGATTGTTTCCCTATGGGATTTCTGAAAATTCTATGTCTAATAACTTTGGCGTTTGTGGACGGAATTGGCTGAAGTTTTCTGGAAAATGGCACATTTTGTTTCTGAGCAGCTCCTGGAAATTTGGGGGGTGTTCGGCAAGGGGGGGCTGAGATAAAAGGGGGGTCCCAAAACGCGTTTTTCCCATGTTAATTTCCATAGGGCGGTTGGCCTCACTTTTAGCCCGAACGGCTGAATGGATTTCCACCAAACTTGGCAAAATTGTAGGGACTGTTAGCCTGATGTGCCTTTGCTAGGTCTCAATATATGTGCTTCAGTGGATTTTGAGAAATTAACGTTTAAAACAAGATATATATCTGTAACAGCGCTCCGGGCTGCGCTCCGGTTCGCGAACTTTTCGCGTATCGGAACTTTGCGAAGCGAAGCTAATTGGCTCTCCGGTGTCTGTCAACATTCTAAACAGTCCGGAGCGGCCGCCATCTTGTCTCTCGGTAGGAACGAGAGACAAGAGGAGGCCAAAACAAAGGGGGAAATTACCATAAGGGGGCATAGTAGATCCTCGTTGACCCCCTAGGTTTTATGTGGAGGTTTTAAAAGGGCCCAGGAGGGTCAAAAAAAAATTTTTTTTTTTTTTTTTTTTGCGTGGTAAGCGCCAAGTTCGCGAACCGGAAAGCGTTCTGGGCAGCGTACTATAAGGATAAAAGAATTATAGACTTTTCTAATACTGTATGTTAATTATTTGTTGTTTTTGTTGTTTTTTTTTTGTTTTGTTTATTTTAAATTTTTATTTTTTATTTTGATTGTGTGTCATAATTCATTAAACTTTTAACATTAAATAAACATATAAAAATAAATAATGTGTCAAACAATTTTTGAATTAAGAAATTAAAATTTATTTTTCATTTTGTTTTTCAAAATTTAAAAGAAAATCTAAAAAATCGTGAATATTTTTTTTTTCATTTTTTAGTAGAAAATCAACTGCATCTACGCATTGCAGAAGTTCATTATTTATTGTGTCGTCGTAGAAATCCATGTCATCTTGTGTCTCAATTTTTTCTTCTGTTTCAGTTTTCATGTTGTTTTGTTGTTCTTCCATTTTCAATTCTGAAAAATGAATTTTTAAAAAATATATCAGTACAGACAGGGCATTGTTGGGTTTCAGTACAGATTGGCAGATTGGTTATTTATATAGTGTTTTTTTTCACAAAGAAAGGTGTCGCCTGCAATTAAGGTCTATTGCAGGGGGCCCCCTCCTTGGGCCTCCCATGGATGGTGTCAGGAGGTATAGGGGAGGGAGAAGGAGACGCTCCCTCAATTGCAAGGAGACCATTCACAGGCACTGAGGGGGCCCATTGTCCAGCATTTTTGCGCCCCCACAGTTTTAACTTTTAGACCACAATCAATTCTCACACCTATGAAGGTGTGAGATATGCGTGTGGATTTAAAGTTAAAACTGTGGGGGCGTCAAAATGCTGGACAATGGGGCCCCCTCAGTGCCTGTGAATGGTCTCCTTGCAAGGGGCCACTTATGTAAATTGGAGGGGGCTTCGCGCACGTTCCTTTTTAGCCTATGGTCTTGCAAATTCTTGGAATGGCTCTGCCATAACTAAAACAGAGTAGTCTATTTTTTTCTATAAGTATTACAGAGTGATAGAATATAATTCTCAGAAAATGTTTTTCTAATTAGGTTTCAGTACAGAACATACTTAAGTTTTATAAATAATATCTTACCTTTTAAATATAAGTTGAAGTTATCAGTTGATTTTTTGTTGTGCACTTCACGAAGTAGCAGTCAAAATGGCTGTGTTTCCTTGTCTTCCTTTACATATATTCAGGTATATAACCAATCAAATGTCAGGTAATAAAAGTAGAAAATGAAAGTAACATTTTCATTGGTTGTCAATTCCAACACTTCAGATGTGTTTTGTGAAGTAATTTACCTCACGGTACTTAGAGAGGTCTACAGGCTTAATGGCTAAATGTAATTTCAATCAAATTTGTGAAAATGAAAAGGATTGTTATGTAGTATGAGCTAATCTATATTTGGTGGGAGTGTCTCTAGTCGTTTTTCTGTAAATTACTTTCCCACCTTTTTTTAGGACCGCTTCCCGGAAAGCGGCTCGGTTAGCGAACCTTAAGCGTCACGGGAGTCCACCATTTTGTGTTTCGGTCGCATTAAGATACAAGATGGAGGGCAAATAATGTTTAGAATGGGTAGAAGGGGTCATGGTAGACTTATCTTGACCCCCTAGGTTTTCTGAGGGTGGCTGAGGAGGCTTATATGTGCGGAAAAAAAACATTTTTAAAAAAAATTCCGCGAGGTTAGCTTTCGGTTAGCGAACCGGATAGCGCCCCGGGGAGCGAATTTTGTGGAAAATTAGTGAAAAAAGTTAGAAAAAAATAATAATTGTGAGTGATCAGATGAAGGGTAGCTCTGAGAAGAGCTTTTGGGTTTATGGTACATTTAGGTGCTTATAAGTAGGTACCAATGCACAGTCTTAAATTCAGAATGAAAATTCTGTTGCCCTCATCTGAGAAGTGAACTCCATCTCCTCTGTAGATATCTTGCATGTAGTAACGCAAGTTATTGTTGTACAAGGAGCCCATTCCATGGTCTCTCATGAAAGCTGAAACAGATTTGTTTACATGCTTCCTCGCTTTCTCAATTTGTGGACAAAATTGGTTGGACCACCTCCATTTCTGTCTTTGGCATATATTGGAATATACCAAGGCAGTTTGAGGAAAAAGTGCCATTAATTGCTCAAAGGTGTCCTTTAAAAGCATTTCCAGACCTACCCCAGTCAAAGTGCCCAAATCATTACCTCCACAGTTCACAATTAACAGGTCAGGTTTTGGCAAATGCATAAAGGTTTTCACCAATGGTATCAATTGGTGACATTTTAATCCTCTTTGGCCCAACCACTTAATTTCCACATCTTGTAAATTGAGGTTAGGTAAATTTCTGTTCTCAGCATACCTTTGAGCCCAGTGGATGTAACTATGTCCAACAATCCAGACATTAAACATGGTGGGAGAAGGTTGTGCTGCAGTCAGATGAAGTGTGGTAATGAAAGGGCAGTTGAAACAGTAGGAGTTTGTAAAGAAAAAAAACTGTGGATTTCCAATGCTAATGATTCATTAGCAGTGATTGGTGCATTTCCATTTCTGAAAACAGAAAGTTAGGGTGCATGGATGTGTTCTTTGAAAGATGTAATTTGAATGGTCAAGGAAGAAACATTTAATGAAAGATTGCACTGGATACGCAGGTGCACTGAGAGTTCAGAGTTCAATTGAAACATTGTTGTGTGAATTTGCAAACATGAGAGGTCTTCCAGGAGGTGGTTGCTATGGAAAAAAGGCAGAGAGGGCAGAGGGGGGAAGGGTTTTGATTTGAAAAAAGTGAGGGAAGAGTTATGATTGGCTAATATGAGAGATATGTGAAATGAATATCTGTATTTCTGTGCTTTCAATAGCTGCAGCCTCTGGAGTGCATCCTTTTTCTTCTGCTGAAGACAATTTGGTGTATTTCTGAGACTGTTTTCAAAACTCAAAAAGTATTTGCTAAGGTGAGAAAAGATTTATTTAATTTAGATAGAGAATAGTATGATTTAAGGAGAAAATGATGAAGAAAGCTGTGTTTTTAAAATGTGGCTTTGTCTCTAGTGATATACAAATAGATTTTGTTTCTTTGAGAAATTGTAATTGCATATTCGGTGTAGCATTCTGGCATGCAGTAACACAAGTTATTGTTGTACATGGAGCCCATTCCATGGTCTCTTATGTAAGCTGAAAAAGATATGTTGTTTTTAAAAACGATTTTTGAAATCAATTACATTTCTGGATATGTACTGCTAGAGCTTCATAGGTTGTTTTGGGTCATATTTATAAGGCATTTGAGTGTCTTTGATGTTATTTTTTCCTTTTTAAATGGAAAGCATTCCTCATGGGGCAAGTGTCTTGTAAATACGCTCCCACCTGCGGTTGGCAAATTTAGATTTTGATTATGGGAGTTACATAGCCATGTTAATAATGTCCAAAAAATGGTGCTAGGGCATTCCAGAAAACGCTTTCATGTGTCTCAAGGACATTTTCAGTCATTTCCTCTTGAATGCAGGTATACAATTGATTTATATGCTGTGTTTAAAAACGATTTTTTGAAATCAATTACATTTCTGGATATGTACTGCTAGAGCTTCATAGGTTGTTTTGGGTCATATTTATAAGACATATGAGTGTCTATGATGTTATTTTTCCTTTTTAAATGGAAAGCGTTCTTCATGGTGCAAGTTTCTTGTAAATACGCTCCCACCTGTGCTTGGCAAATTTAGATTTTGATTATGGGAGTTACATAGCCATGTTAATAATGTCCAAAAAATGGTGCTAGGGCATTCCAGAAAACGCTTTCATGTGTCTCAAGGACATTTTCAGTCATTTCCTCTTGAATGCAGGTATACAATTGATTTATATGCTATGTTTAAAAACGATTTTTTGAAATCAATTACATTTCTGGATATGTCCTGCTAGAGCTTCATAGGTTGTTTTGGGTCATATTTATAAGGCATATGAGTGTCTATGATGTTATTTTTCCTTTTTAAATGGAAAGCGTTCTTCATGGTGCAAGTTTCTTGTAAATACGCTCCCACTTGCGGTTGGCAAATTTAGATTTTGATTATGCCCTTACACCATTTTTGGGACATTATTAACATGCCTATGTAACTCCCATAATCAAAATCTAAATTTGGTTCCGGTTCGCTTACCGGAAGCGAAGAAAAAAAATATTTAAAAAAAAATTATCAATAAACATCTAAAATATATTTTGGGATTTAAAGAAGAATACATTTTACAGCTACAGATGTTAGCTTTTAAAAAACCAATGAAATTCACAGAAAAAACCATAGGTTATAGACCATATATAGTTAGGAATTAGCATTTACAAAACCTTGAAAATTCACTGAAAAAACCATAGGTTATAGACCATATATAGTTAGGGATTAGCATTTACAAAACCTTAATTTATTCGCACAAAACCATTGAAATTCGCATATATAGTTAGTTGCGCTAACTATATATCGCGCACCCGCAATCCACTGCTGATGATGTCACATATTACATCATTCATGACATGGTCAGTGACATCACTGATGACATCACTGATGACATCTCAAATGACATCACTGATGACATCACTGATGACAACATCCAGTGACTGTATGTTTCTGTAAAGTTAAAATATGTCTTACATATTGAAGAATGAGTGGATACAATTATTATACAATCCCTGATACAATTTCACAATGATCCATACAGCCACTCACACATTCACTGGCTCTTATGCACAGTTATTTATATATGTCAACTCTCACATGTACTGTGTTTTACATATGTACTTACTTTGACATGTAGCACTGAGATATCCATTCACTCACCAATACACTCATGCACACAGTCAACCGCCCATACAGCTGTTTCCACATGCACTTTTGAAACCATACATCTAGTGAATCAACTGCTCACACATCTATGCACAGAGTCATACACCTCCCAGCCACCCACACACACACTCAGTCTCCCATACAAATACTTGGGCAACCAATCAATAACCCATATAGTTACTCATATAGCTACTTATCAACACATGCAACAGTTTACAGAACAACAGACATAATGATGCACAAATTAAGACAGTTTAGTCACTAACCCATGCACTCAGTGAGACAAATGTAATCACTTACTCATACAGTCAGTCATGCACCTACTAAATCCTTCATCCAGACACTTATACATCCACTCATTCTTCAATATGTAAGACATATTTTAACTTTACAGAAACATACATTCACTGGATGTTGTCATCAGTGATGTCATCAGTGATGTCATTTGAGATGTCATCAGTGATGTCATCAGTGATGTCACTGACCATGTCATGAATGATGTAATATGTGACATCATCAGCAGTGGATTGCGGGTGCGCGATATATAGTTAGCGCAACTAACTATATATGCGAATTTCAATGGTTTTGTGCGAGTAAATTAAGGTTTTGTAAATGCTAATCCCTAACTATATATGGTCTATAACCTATGGTTTTTTCAGTGAATTTTCAAGGTTTTGTAAATGCTAATTCCTAACTATATATGGTCTATAACCTATGGTTTTTTCTGTGAACATATATATATATATATATATATATATATATATATATATATATATATATATATATATATATATATATATATATATATTTTGCTCACCAAGGCAATCCTGGTACAGAAGGCATGCTATTACACAGCTGGTGCGAGTTGCAGGGACGGGCTTCCCCTGACAATTAATTCACCACCAAGAAATTATACTCGCACTCCTCCAGGAAATTATTTCAGCAGGTTTTATTTATCATTGTGCCATTACAGCACACAGCACTTCAACCTACGCGTTTCGAACTCACGATCTTGCTCACGGTTTCAAACATTTGTCCTTCTTTGCTTTCAGTCTTTTATACCAGTTAGTCATGTCTGCACTGTTATGAATTACGGTTAAAGTCATTTATATATCTATGGGCGCGGAGGATCCACAGATTGCACGAGGATTGGCCTCGTAGGATAAGCGCTCCGTCTCAATCACGGGCTCAATTCTAATTGGCTGTCAAGCGGTTGTAAACATTCGAAATCAGGAACTGTTGGCAGCCATTTTGTGCCTCGGTAGAAGCGAGGCTGAGGTAGTCATTGAAATATGTCTGCAACGTGTGAAAAGGGGGCAGGGTAGACACACCCTGACTCCCTAGGCCTGCTCAGAGGGTCACATAAGGACCCAGAGGGACAGGAAAGTAAGATAGTATTTTTCTTTTTTTTTTAAAGTCGTGGGATGCGCGTAGGATTTGCGCATTTCGCCACCGGAAAAAAAAAATCATGTATTTTTGAGATATACATCAAGAGCCTTTGTGTTTATTGAGAGATTTTAGTACTTACAAGTAAGTACCGATGCGGAGTCTAAATTTCATGAAAAAGACTCTGTTCCCTTCATCTGTAAAATGTACAGCATCTCTCCTATAGATGCCATCCACATTGAAACACAGATTTTTGTGGTATATGGACACCATTCTATAGTCTCGGAGAAAAGTAGAAACAGATTTATTCAAATTTTTTCCTAGTTTTCTCAATCTGTGGACAAAATAGATTGGAGTAGTTCCATTTCTGCCTTTGGCATGTGTTAGACAAAGGGAGTTTGGGGAAAAAGTGAAATTAAATCAGAAAAGAAATGATTGGTTGTTTGACAACATTCTACACAGAAAACTAGGGTGCATGTTTCTGTTTTTTAAAAGCATGATGCTTATTGGTTATCAGAACGTGATTGAAAATAACATTACGTAGGATAGGGTAGTATATTGAGAAGTGGAGCACAATCGTTGTTTTTTTTAGCAACATTGTGTGAATGAATTTTTGCAGTCTTCGGGAGCCAGTATTGCTTTTTTGCATGGTTAGATGCTAATATGTATATGGAAATGCAATCTGCTTTGGATTTTGAAAGTGAGAATAGATTTCACTCCTCTGTCTTTCAAAATGCAAACTGTGTTTGTTATGGGAGGACGGGAGTCGCGAGAGCACCGCTCTATCAAAGTAAACAGCAGTATAACGGGGGAAGGCACCCCGGGACACTGCAGGAGCTGGTCTTAGTAGTTTTCAGGGCCCACAAGGGCACCAAGTGGAGGGCCACGCAGTCTGCCTCCTGTAATACACAAATTCCCGGGGGTGGTTATTCCCAGAGCTTGAGGGGGGTCATTGAGGTCCACATACTTGAAATTTTAAAGGGGGGGTTGGATACGAAAGTGGTGCAAGGGGGTTGAAAATCTGGTACACAGTGTTTTGATTTACTTTGCTTTCCTTTCTGTCATGTAGAGGATCCAGGGTAAATATAATGGTTTCTTTACAGCCAATAACGTTTAACCCTACCCCCAAAAGACTTTCTGCCTGCTACTATAGTAACAGTTCTTGGAACACTTACATGAGCACAGAGATTATAAGTTCACGACACTATGTTGCTAATGGAGTTGTACTTTTTATTCTTTTGAATTGTGACCGTAAGTTGTAGCTATACACTCTGGTACAGATCTGGTGAAGAGCTAGCCTCGAATTATACTTCAAATTATAAATATCATTTCTATTGTGGACTGCTACCCCCACGAGAAAAAATATGTATGTATTTTTTTAATTAACTTTTATTAAAACAATAAATAACTGGAAATATAACTAAATAATAACAATACAATAAATAACTAGAACCATAACTTTAACAAAACAATATAAAAAACAACATATATTATGGAGTCCATTAGAAGTACTGGAGTTATTCTGTAAAACAAAAAAGAAAATTAGTGTTTAAAATTAGATCGATGTGACTAAATGAGGTAACACATTACAATTCAAAGTAACAATTAACGATATTTTCGGTATTTTTTATGTGTGCAGTATACATGATAGATTTCACTTATCTTATAAGCTTGCTTTCAAACGGTGTCTGTATAGCAGTGCCTACTGAGTCATATTTATATTACAGATGAACAGGTCTTTAAAATGATTCACAGATGAGACAGAATTAGGTGAGAGATGAAGTCATTATGCAAGACAATATTTTTTAGGGCTTATTTACAAAATTCTTCTGCCACTTTTGTGTTACTTTTCTCATGTTGAAAGTGACACAAAAGTGGCGCAAGGAGTTTGTAAATAAGCTCTTTTATTTCTAATGCATTTAATTGGAGGTATTGTATATCTAAGCCGCTCTGCTTACCTTGTGTAAACACTGTGGCCAACAGAGTTCACAACTTTCATTCCGCTTTGGTTGGTTTCTAGCCGGATATGCAAGACTGTTTTCAAGAGGAGACCCCAATAAAGAGTAGTGGTGTGGAACTGCAAGTATGCGGAAGGACTTGCAGACTAAGATTCCGGTCAACTTTGGAAGGGAAGAGTTAAGGGTATTGAGAGAGGCTCCTTCTGTTTCATAAGAAGGCCCAAGTACCAGTGGAGCAACACCGTCAACCTCTACGCCAGTGGAGCAACACCGTCAACCTCTACTGCACAGGCTAATATTCGTCCCCAATTTGGAATCCTTTAAGAGAAAAATTAAAAAGGTTGGGAGCTTTATATGCCATCCTAATACCTAATCATCCATTAGTTATACAGAGATCCACCCTGTATCAGACTCATTCGTAGAAGTGAGAAATGGACATTATCTGACACCAAAAACCCCTCAAGTACTTATATCTGTTACTTTTTAACTTCATCGACTACTCATATTAAGAGTATTTACCTTAACATTATCCATTAAAAATGTGTGAATCTGCATGGCTTCGGACAACTAGTAAATGCCATATTTGAGACATCGGTGTAATCAGCTGGAACAGGAGGATATAGTTTTCTTCAACCTCGGCAACAAACATTCTGCAAACTGAAAAAAGAGTTAAAAATGTATATGTTGTACATATGTCCAAGATTAGTTTAAATGTACATAAAAACATTTGTTCTCAATAGGATTGGGGATGAAAAGCAATTATCAGAGGTTATATTTGGCAAGCAAAATAGGAAATAGCATTGCATTATACACATGTTAGGCCGAGATTGGTCACTCACTTTATTTACAAATTCCTGGCCTTGATCTTATAGGACCCGTTTTAGTCTTCCATGATCTACAAAATGAAAAATAAGCTTCAAGAAAAATTGAAAGACACGTCTTCAAATAAAAAAATTCAAAACAACATTTTCACTTTGTATCTCAAGTTCAGGTTGAAAACGTGCAACAAGAATTTAAATGAGAAACATATGGGTTTCAGAAACAAACGTCTATAAGACTATCACATGGAGATTTACATTTTATAAAAAAACATTTATAGAAGCAAGAAAAATTATAACACACGTTGTTCAATTTCAAATCACCTATTTGGCAAATAAAATGGCAAGGGCATGTTTTTATTTGTTTTCTTACTACCAGAATGCCCGCTAATTTACCAAAACATGGGAACAGCACAGTTATCTGTCTGCAAATACATAAAATACACAAATGGTTATCTCAGAATGCTTTTCAATCATGAAATGTTAAAGTCAAACCTGATAACTCCATTAGGTCCATTGCAATTTTCGGCTGATAGCATAGGGAGACCAGTCAGTGGATCTGGTATGTCGAGTGGTTGATAAGCATGGGCGGAAAATCGTTCCGCTCGCGGATTTTGCGGTTTTCGGTAAATTCGCAATCCGCGAACTCTTGCGAATTTACTGAAAATCGACAAATTCGCACGCAGCAATTTATTTTTCTTGGTGATACAATATTGCGGAGTGCGGCGTTCACTTACCGTCATTCAGCGTTTGCTGAGTTGTTTTTCTCAATATTTTGCGAGTGCTGCGCCATTTTGGATCCTGCTGCGGGACCCCGCGGGAGTTTGGTGACTGCGATTACGTAATCGCGGCTTGCCACCTTGCACAGCACGCATCGCGAGAGTTCGCAATTGCGAACACGTAGATGCGGCGGGCAGGAACAATCACGCACTCGCGAAATGCAGAATTTGAAATTCTGCACAAGAAATCCACCAGCAAGCAGCATAAACCTTCTGAAAATGATGATTTTTATCAGAATAACTCCTCAGGTTGACATTTCCCTGCACTTTTTTTTGCAAGGACTCCATTTTGGGGGGGGGGGTGGGAGGAAGGAAGTGCCCCACAGTCTCCAACTTCCTGTTCCTGTCCACCAGGCTCCTCCCAGTGCTGGTCACTTTCATTCGGATTCTTGACCTGGAAAGATTCCTTTTTGTGGATGCTGCTGGATATTTGGATTTGAGGCCTTTTTGACTTTCTTTGGATCACTTTTTGATTAGAAATTTCACAAGTAAGTTTGTTTGGGGCATTACAGTTGCTGCAACTACAATTTTGGAATTTTCGATTTTTGGGCTGTTGTTGGGGCCTTTTGACCAGGGGTAGTGAGTGGTGCATGGGCCTAGTCTTTCTGTGGGGTGTCTTGAATTTAAACATCATAGAGGGCATAGATGGCATGGGATTGTGCTGATTTTTCTGTGTTTTTCGATTTTTGGGCTGTTGTTGTGGCCTTTTGACCAGGGGTGTGAGTGGTGCATGGGCCTAGTCTTTCTGTGGGGTGTCTTGAATTTAAACATAATGGAGGGCATGGATGGCATGGGATTGTGCTGATTTTTCTGTGTTTTTCGATTTTTTGGGGTGTTCATGGGGACAGGCCATGTGGGTGGGGGCCATTTTGAGTGCTGGTACAGGCAGGCCCTGGCCATGTCCTGGGAGGCAAGGGGCCATTTTGAATGCAGGCAGTGTTCTTAGGCCTGCAACCATTTTGCCTAGCTTTCAACCATTATGCCCCGGGGTAGTGAGTGGTGCATGGGCCTGGTCTTTCTGTGGGGTGTCTTGAATTTAAACATCATGGAGGGCATGGATAGCATGGGATTGTGCTGATTGTTCTGTGTTTTTCGATTTTTGGGCTGTTGTTGGTGCCTTTTGACCAGGGGTACTGAGTGGTGCATGGGCCTAGTCTTTCTGTGAGGTGTCTTGAATTTAAACATCATGGAGGGTATGGATGGCATGGGATTGTGCTGATTTTTCTGTGTTTTTCGATTTTTTGGGGTGTTCATGGGGACAGGACATGTGGGTGGGGGCCATTTTGAGTGCTGGTACAGGCAGGCCCTGGCCATGTGCTGGGAGGCAAGGGGCCATTTTGAATGCAGGCAGTGTTCTTAGCCCTGCAACCATTTTGCCTAGCTTTCAACGATTATGCCCAGGGGTAATAAGTGGTGCATGGACCTAGTCTTTCTGTGGGGTGTCTAGAATTTAAACATCATGGAGGGCATGGATGGCATGGGATTGTGCTGATTTTTCTGTGTTTTTCGATTTTGGGCTGTTGTAGTGGCCTTTTGACCAGGGGTAGTGAGTGGTGCATGGGCCTAGTCTTTCTGTGGGGTGTCTTGAATTTAAACATCATGGAGGGCATGGATGGCATGGGATTGTGCTGATTTTTCTGTGTTTTTCGATTTTTGGGCTGTTGTTGGGGCCTTTTGACCAGGGGTACTGAGTGGTGCATGGGCCTAGACTTTCTGTGGGGTGTCTTTAATTTAAACATCATGGAGGGCTTGGATGGCATGGGATTGTGCTGATTTTTATGAGGTTTTCGAGTTTTTGGGGTGTATAACTGAACTGATGTTCCTCTGTCTTCCATTGCTTTTAGGTGCACAAGAGAACCACCAGTGCCAGGAAGAAGTCCTAGTGTGCAGCATAACGTCACGCAACGTCACGTCTGGCCACAGACAACTCTGCAACTCGTGCAACTGCGGCCTGCTGTTCTGACCTCTGAAGAAGATGGCCCCAAAAAAAGTTCCCCGTAGCTCCTCCAGCAAGAAAGTTGCCAGTAAGGAGCAGAAGAAGCAAGTTACCAAGGAGACTGGTGTGCCGCCCGCCACATTTTTTGGGAGTAAAAAAAAAAGAAGGCCTGCAGCAGCAGCGGGATCTGCTGGGGACAAAGCTGGGAGCAGCACCCCCGCACCATTGGGCTCAGTGCCACCACCACCACGCCAACTTAAGTCCAAGCCCTTTTGTGCTGCAGAGGCACTTAGTCTAGTTGTTCAATCACCATCGACCAGTGATGTTGGCTCATCGCAAGAAAGTAGCAGCAATGTCCCTCAATCAACACAGGTTGTTGTAACTCATCTGACGAGTGTTGAACAACCACAGCCGCAAGAACAACCACATGTGCAAGTACAAGCCCAAGTACATGTGGAAGGAGAGGCAGCGCAAGGAGATGCGCAAGCAGAGGTGCATGGAGGGTCAAAAGTGCCCACAATAGTTGTTCCTCCCGATGTAGGGGCACATCAGGAAATCGACAATCAAGCCGAGGAGTCATTTGAGGAAGCCACTCCTCCTGATGATCATTCATTGTCTTCCACATTCATTTCTAGCAAGGAAAAGATCAAGGGTGGTGTCTACATCTTCTTCAAGCCCACCTCCTTCTGATGATACGGATCTAAATTGGAAACCATCACTGCCGTCTGAAAGTGAGGCACACCATGATCTGACAAAGGTAGTTAAGCGTAAAAGGAAGGTCGTCGAAAGTCTCATAGTTATGGAGTGTGATGAGGCTCAAGAAGAAGTGGTGGATACTCCTGCTGATGAAGACTCTCACGACGACGACGCAGTCATCATAGGCTTCACTCCAGCCTCAGGGGGCATGCAGCAAACAGACATTTTGACCCTAGCCCGAGAAGCTGCTGAGTGTGATGATGATGTTGTCGACGAGGAGGCAATGGAAACACCACAATCATTGGAGTTAACTAGTACACCAACACCTACAGCTTCCATATTTCTTCCTCGCCAGAAGGGACCTCCATCCACCTCAATTAGTGGTGGTGAAAGTGCACAACGTAGTAAAGTTCGGCAATCCACATCCTCCACTTCATCTGGCATTAGCAGCATGACCACAACCAGTATCACAGCCTCCTCCGGCCCCCACAGACATTTCAAATCCGCAGTTTGGGACTTCTTTAGTGTTTGCCCAAAAAAGGAAAACTTCGCCATTTGTAGCATTTGTAAGCATGCAGTTAGTCGTGGTAAGTTTGGTACCAACTATGGTACCGGAGGCCAGAGAGGTCATCTTAAGAGACAGCACGCTGTCCAATGGTTTGCGCACCTAAAGGAGATCAAGGAAGCCCGAATTGCAAGTCAAGAAAATGTTGATGTTTCATCTGATGATGACGAGGAGGAAGATGTGTCAAACACTTCACTTACACCCAGTACCCCTGTCAGCAGCACAGCCCCTGTGAGCCACACTAAGAGTGTGGGAGAGAGTGAGACACCAATGCGAAAAAGTTCATCAGCGAGCGTAACTGGGTCGAAGAAGTCATCATCATCATCATCCCGTAAAAGCATGGTCCGGGGCAACATTAGAAGCATGTTGTTTTCAGACGCGCCATATGATCGCAACCACCCACTGACGCATCTGTATAACACTAAGCTGGCTAAAATGCTAGCTCTGGACCTTCTCCCTTTTTCTTTTGTAGAAGGGGTTGGTTTTCTAGAATTAGTGGCAGCGCTCTGCCCTAAATGGAAGGTTCCTAGCCGATTCTATTTTGCCAGAGTTGCGGTTCCAGCACTACATGAAGATGTGCTGGAGGTGATTGGGTCAGCTTTGCAGAAGAATGCTGTTCACACTATACATCTGACAACAGACATGTGGACCAGTGGCGCAGGCGCTGATTACATGTGCATCACTGCACACTGGGTCTCTTTTTCAGGGGTTAAAGAAAAGCTAAACGCAGGTGTTGACCCGGACCAAGTTTTTAAAGCTACTCGGAAACATGCAACACTAGCCATGTTTGGCTTGGAGAAACGTCATACAGCAGAAAACATTTTGAATGAGTTTAACACAAAGGTCTTTCACTGGCTGTCCCCCAAAAAATGCCAGATTGGTTATGTTTCCACGGATAATGGTGCCAATGTAGTTAAGGCCATGGATCTGGGTCACTATTTCAGAGTGCCGTGTTTGGCGCACTGTATAAACCTGGTTGTTAAAAAATTCTTGAGTGATGAAGACAGTCCAGCGTGTGAGTTAGTGGCCACCTGCCGAAGAAGGTGCAACCATTTCAGCCACTCTTTTAACATCATGCGCGCTAGCGGAATTCCCTCGCACGCTGAGATTTTCAAAACCGCACTTTACGTGACGAGCTGGGCTCGTCATCAGCGTGCGAGGAGGCTACGCCATGACGAGCCCAGCTCGTCATCAGCGCGGAAGGGGTTAAGGCCCGGAAGTATCTGAGGAGCCTGCTACATGAACGTCGAATGCCAGTGAAAGCACTCCTCCAGGAGGCACCAACACATTGGAACTCAACCTTCTACATGCTTGAGCGTCTGTATGAGCAGTATACGGTACTCGATCACTATTTCTTAACACTGGGTACAGCTCAGAAGGACCTAAGGCTAGATGCGGCGCAATGGAACCTAGTTAAAAGCCTGACAGACATGCTTCGTCCTTTTGAGGTCTTCACGCGTGCAGTCAGCAAGGAGGACTGTAATTTGGGAAAAGCTATCCCATTGTTGCGCATGCGGGAGCACCAACTGAAGGCGGTGTCTTCTATGTTTCAAAAAGATGAAAAAAAGCAAGACGCTTTTGTTTTGGCGGAGAAATTATTAGAGCGCCTACTTGGCGATGAACGTCTTAAAATGATCCACTCAGATCGACATTACATTTGTGCTACTATTCTGGATCCACACTACAAAAAGGCGCTGGCAGGCCGTGCATTCTTTCCTTTGGATGATGAAGATGTTACAAAATACAAACGTTGGCTAGCCTTGTCAGCCATGAGGTTTGAAAGAGAACGGCAGCAAATTGAAGGAAAAGGCAGTACATCAGCAGGCCATCCCCAGTCAAAAGAATCCACTTCTGCATCTGTGGCTGTGGCACAAGTGACCTCTCAGCTGTTAAAGACACCGGCAACCGGATCATCTGCACCAGACACAACAGTAACATTGGGTGAAGAAGAGGATTGGCTAACTTGGCTTGGGTTTGGTTCTCAAAAGGTCCCAGCAAAAAGTAAGCAAAGTGGAGGAACCTTGGAGAACCTTGAGTCGATGGTGCAGGACTATCTCAATGACTCAACAGAGGTCTATGTTAATGCTGACCCATTGGCGTATTGGCATGGGAAAAAAGAATTGTGGGCACAGCTCTCCAACCTAGCTATAAACTACTTGTCTTGCCCACTCACAAGTGTGTCTTCTGAACGTGTTTTCAGTGCTGCTGGTGGCATTGTAACTTCCAAACGGACCCGCCTCTCGCCCAAAAATGAGGAGAGGTTAACAATGATCAAGATGAATCAGCACCTCATACCACCAGATTATAAAGTACAAGAACACACGCCGGATGAAGACGGGGAGGACAGCAACTTAGATGAGGGAATTTCTTTTCTGTTAGGTGACACTGTCACTGACCTACTCCTGCCTGAATTCGCAGAGTATGAGGACGAACTCTTATTCTTATTCCCTGACACCGAGCCCTGAAAATGAGCCAATGAATCAATAACTTTCTTTTTCGTCCTTACTCACTTTTATTCCTGTGTGTCTGTCTTTCTTTGTTTTGCACAGTTAATATAATTAAAACTTTAATCACCTAATCACAAAAACAAGCCCATCAGCAGAACTGTCTTCACTTGTTTGCTTATTGATTTGAAGGTGCCGCAGTCTTCATTCCTCAGGTTCACAAGTTCACAAGAACATGCTCCTCTATCCTCCTCCTCCGGACTCCTATTTCCCTCAAAGCAGAGGGCTGGATTACGCCCAATGAAGAAAGACTCTGCACTTGTGGGGGTGTTCTACTTCTTTGCGGGTGAGTTGGCGGGCCTTGGGGCATTGCTGGGAAGCTCTAATACCGGATAAAAGTGGTTTAGACCAAATCGGAGGTGAAATTATTTTTGCGTTTTTGCTGACTTGCTGGCCTTTGAGGTGCTCTTTGGGGGTGTTCCGGGTGTTTGTGGGTGGGTTTTGGGGTCTGGGAGCACTGCTGGGACAGTCTAATTTTGATTGCATTTGCTTTTCAGGAAATCCGTGGTGGAAAACGGGAGTTATGACCTAGCTGACAGCGCGTTTGGACCGAAGGACGAGAAATATTGTAAGTATGATATTTTCCTTTTTAGCTGTTTGGGGGTGTTGTTCTTTTTTGCGGGTGGGTTGGCAGGTCTTGGGGCATTGCTGGGAAGGTCTAATACCGGATAAAAGTGGTTTGGACCAAATCGGAGGCAAATTCTTTTTGCGTTTTTGCTGACTTGCTTGCCTTTGAGGTGCTCTTTGGGGGGGTTCCGGTGTTTGTGGGTGGGTTTTGGGGTCTGGGAGCACTGCTGGCTATTGATACTTTTGATTGCAAGAAGTTTGAAGCAAATCCATGGTGGCAGAGGGGAGCTAGGGCCTAGCTGCAGAGCGCGCGCGGAGTGATTTTGGAAATTGCCATGAAAATGACTAAGTCCCCATTTTTGTACTTTTGCTTTTTGGCTGTTTGGGGGTCTTCTACTAGTTTTCGCCTGGGTTGACAGCTCTGGGGCCATTGCTGGGAAGCTCTAATACCGGATAAAAGTGGTTTGGACCAAATCGGAGTCAATTTTTTTTTGGGCGTTTTTGCTGACTTGCTTACCTTTGAGGTGCTCTTTGGGGGGTTCTGGGTGTTTGTGGGGGGGTTTTGGGGTCTGGGAGCACTGCTGAGACAGTCTAATTTTGATTGCATTTGCTTTTCAGGAAATCCCTGGTGGAAAACAGGAGTTATGACCTAGCTGCACAGCCCGTTTGGACCGAAGGCCGATAAATATTGTAAGTATGAGATTTTCTTTTTGGCTGTTTGGGGGTGTTGTGCTTTTTTGCGGGTGGGTTGGCGGGTCTTGGGGCATTGCTGGGAAGGTCTAATACCGGATAAAAGTGGTTTGGACAAAATCGGAGACAACATATTTTTTTACGTTTTTGCTGACTTGCTTGCCTTTGAGGTGCTCTTTGGGGGGTTCCGGGTGTTTGTGGGTGGGTTTTGGGGTCTGGGAGCATTGCTGGCTATTGATACTTTTGATTGCAAGAGGTTTGAAGTAAATCCATGGTGGCAAGAGGTTTGAAGTAAATCCATGGTGGCAGAGGGGGGAGTTAGGGCCTAGCTGCAGAGCGCGCGCGGAGTGATTTTGGAAATTGCCATGAAAATGACTAAGTCCCCACTTTTGTACTTTTGCTTTTTGGCTGTTTGGGGGTCTTCTACTAGTTTTCGCCTGGGTTGACGGCACTGGGGCCATTGCTGGGAAGCTCTAATACCGGATAAAAGTGGTTTAGACCAAATCGGAGGCAACATTTTCTTTGCGTTTTTGCTGACTTGCTTGCCTTTGAGGTGCTCTTTGGGGGGGTTCCGGGTGTTTGTGGGTGGGTTTTGGGGTCTGGGAGCACTGCTGCGACAGTCTAATTTTGATTGCATTTGCTTTTCTGGAAATCCGTGGTGGAAAACGGGAGTTATGACCTAGCTGCACAGCGCGTTTGGACCGAAGCCGATAAATATTGTAAGTATGAGATTTTCCTTTTTGGCTGTTTGGGGGTGTTGTGCTTTTTTGCGGGTGGGTTGGCGGGTCTTGGGGCATTGCTGGGAAGGTCTAATTCCGGATAAAAGTGGTTTGGACCAAATCGGAGGCGTAATTTTTTTTGTGTTTTTGCTGACTTGCTTGCCTTTGAGGTGCTCTTTGGGGGGGTTACGGGTGTTTGTGGGTGGGGTTTGGGGTCTGGGAGCACTGCTGGCTATTGATACTTTTGATTGCAAGAGGTTTGAAGCAAATCCATGGTGGCAGAGGGGAGTTAGGGCCTAGCTGCAGAGCGCACGCGGAGTGATGTTGGAAATTGCCATGAAAATGACAAAGTCCCCATTTTTGTACTTTTGCTTTTTGGCTGCTTGGGGGTCTTCTACTAGTTTTCCTCTGGTTTGACGGCTCTGGGGCCATTACTGGGAAGCTCTAATACCGGATAAAAGTGGTTTGGACCAAATCGGAGGCAAATTCTTTTTGCGTTTTTGCTGACTTGCTTGCCTTTGAGGTGCTCTTTTGGGGGGTTCCGGGTGTTTGTGGGTGGGTTTTGGGGTCTGGGAGCACTGCTGGGACAGTCTAATTTTGATTGCATTTGCTTTTCAGGAAATCCGTGGTGGAAAACGGGAGTTATGGCCCAGCTGCACAGCACGTTTGGACCGAAGGCCGAGAAATATTGTAAGTATGAGATTTTCCTTTTTGGCTGTTTGGGGGTGTTGTCGTGCTTTTTTGCGGGTGGGTTGGCGGGTCTTGGGGCATTGCTGGGAAGGTCTAATACTGGATAAAACTGGTTTGGAGAAAATCCATGCGGAAAAGCCTTTTCCACTTTTTGTAACGTAGGGTTCGTTAGGTTTAGCCCTAGCAGCAGGATTGCATGTGTTTCGGGGTGTTCTTGATTTTTGCAACTGAGTTCTTCTGGGGTCTTAGAGCACTCGTGGGAATGTGTAATTTTGGTTGCAAGTGATGTGAAGAAAATCCATGGTGGGAAAGGGGGGATTTGGCATAGTTAAAGAAAGCGTTTGCCACTATTCTTAACTTAGGGCTCGTTAGGGTTAGCAGTATTTGTATTGCATGTGTTTGGGTGGGGGGTTTGCGAGTCTTGGAGCGATGCTGGGTATGGATACTTTTGCTTGCTTGCAAGTGGTTTGAATAAAATCCACGGTGAGTAAGGGGGGATTTGGGTCTACTTTTATTTTCAAAGTACGTTTTGTCACCAGTTTTCTACTAGGCCTCGTTTTTTGAGATCTGATTGGGGGTCTTCTACATTTTTGCGACTGACTTTAGTAAGGGTCTGGGTGGGAGCACTGCTGGGGAGGTCTAATTTTGTTCTAAAACACAGTTTACAGTACACCTAGCTTGAGGGGAAAGATCCGCTAAATTAATTTGCCCATACTTATTTATCCTTCAAAGGGAGACTCAGACAGAGTACGCACTTTCAAAAATATTGTACTGTCTATTAGGAAACGTGACTTTTTGCACTACACAGCGTACATACCTTATATTTATTTATCAGTGGTGTTCTAATATCACTTCCTGTTTTTCCATCAATAATTACAGGCCGGGTTTCAGTCTGTGCAATGGGAAAAAAATGATGAAGTGAGGCTTCACATTAGCGAGCCGCAATTCAGCATCCGCCAGGCAGGCAGTGGACAGGGTGTCTTCTGGTCACCAACATTGATGGACGAAGCGTCAGCTGGAATGGAGGAGTGCCGCTAATAAGAGGAATGGTTTGATGCGTTCAACTTACTAACCAAATTCAACAGGACAACTACAACAACATACAGATACAGTATCCATTCTTTTCAAATTATTTTTTAAGTAACGTTATTGCTGTGAACTTCTATGAGTGTGACTCTGCATTTCTTGGATCTCTCTCTGCTTCTAAATTGATCCCTACAGCCATTCTATAGGTTTTACTTTGGCTATTTTTTAAACCTAATTTAATGTAAGAAGTGTTTCTCTGAGTGCAGAGATAGGCAAGTGAAAACGCAGCAGCCCTGTACTGTCGCATTCTGTCATTCACGGTTGTCGAAAGTACTACTTACTTTTCAGTAACCATGCATGCAGTAGTGCATGCACTTCCTTTATGTCACATAAAAGATTTATGGTTAGCTTTGTACCCAAAGATTTCTTTATCTTCAATTATTGTTTGTCCATGCTGTGCTTTTTTTTCTTCTCTCAACAAAACTTACCCCCCCCAAAAAAAAACATTCCCATCCATTTTCCAAACCCTAACCCTCTTCCCCCGGGCCGTGTGGTTTTGATTGATGTGTGACTAAATGACAGCAATAATTCCACACACTTGCTGGGGAGGATAAGGTCATAGCAACAGGCTGGTGAAGGGATCCGAGGATATATTCTAGACTTACTCAGCTTCAGTACTATTTCTTGTAGTAGTAGCCAATGTCAAAGAAATTCAACGCAAGTACTAGTTATACTTTCAATATTTTACCATTTGTTAGGCTACATTGTGGCACTGTTCTAGTGTACTGTCACCTGCTATATTCTCTATCGTACCGTTGTAATGCTCCAGTAAGGACAAAGCAGGTTTAATTTTCTTTTTTTCAATAGGCATGCAACTGCCACTGTGTCACACCACTAGTACCACCGCAATGAGGACATTTCATCCGCCCAGGATTGCCAACCTTAATCGCCATTTCCTGTGGAGCCAGCCCTGGGCCTAGCCCTACTTTCAAACACAAATTACAGGTAAGATAAGCGTTTGGTGGGAGGTGGTATAATGGAGTATTAGGAGAGACGAGAGATTGAAGGTAGTACTACTAAAGTCCTAGGACTCTTGAATTCACTTACTCTGTGAGAGGCACTTAGTGTTGAAAACATTTAGCCATTTACACTTAAAGGAAGAAAATTACACAGACTTAAGTTTCAGGAAAACAAACTTACTGTTAAACCCCCACCCACCAGACTCAAAAGCAGTAAAAAACAGGTATGCTCAGATAAAGTTTCAAAAAGTATATTTGTGAAGCCCTAACAAAATAATCTCCCACAAGACCCTCCCTAACCCCAACGATTGTCCTTCAAAAGTCCCAAAAACAACCCAACTCCCAATTCCCACCCCCCAAAAGTCTCTAAAAAAGGGGCAAGGGACACTACGGCAGGATGCTGTTCACTTTAGCGGCCAGGGCATCATACTCCTTGCGGAGGGTGGCATGGTCGGAGCGGAGGCCCTCCACCAAGGTCTTATATGTTAGGACCTCCTGCTCCAGGTAGGACACTCTGAGGCATAAGCGGTGCTGGCGTGCCTTGCAACTCCTGTGGCGGGCAGCTGCTGTCTTTGCTGCTCGGCGGTGGCGGTTGGCTTTGGTAGCCCGGCTCCGTACCGCTGGAGCACTGTGCTGGCTGGCAGCCCGTGGGGGCATGGAGGAGGATGCAGCTGTCCCAGTGGATGTACCAGTAGACTGCGTGTCCTCCTCCTCCAAGGCAACCAGCCGCCGATATTCAGCGACAGTTGCATCCACCCTCCGTTGCCGGGCCATTCGAGCCAGCTCCTTCCTTGTTGGTTTTTTTTATTTGGAAAGAGCAACTATATGAAGAAAGAAAGACATAGTCTGTAACCAATGCTCCTTAAGATTAACACAAAATGATTGATCTGAAAGTTGTGTCACAGTACAACTAGCAACTTGAAAGCACAGTACATAACTTTTGAGGCCAGTATCTATCTAACCTCCCACTTCTTCATCCTTGCTCTAACATTAGTGGGAGTTTAAGGAACAAATTCTACGAGCACTATGGACTTCCATTACAGTCGACTATGACAGTACACAAGTCTTATTCTTCTTCTTCTCTCTTGTTTAGGAAAATTGGTACGTTATCTTATGCAAGCCGGCATAATGCCAGCGCAGTGAACTTGCACCCGAGAAAAACAGACGCACACCATGATGAGTGAGACAGACTTGCGTTACTGTACCTGTCCAGTACATGCAGGTGGTGAAGCTCTTACGTTTCTATTACGGGTGGCACTGAGAATACTCTGTTAAAAGGGCTACTGCTTAATTAATTTAACTTTCGCCTTACAGTGAAAATGAGTACTAGAAAAGGAAAATGAAGAAGATAAATAATCTGACTATCTAACACTTCACATGGGATGTATTTGATTACATATGGGATGACTTTAGGTGCTTTGCTTTTTATTGAGTGAACAGTAATACACCCACACATGAATGACGTACTACTACTAAACTAAACTTATTAAGAGAGGTAGGGAGTGTCCACCGTAATAACCGGATATATGCTGTGCTTGCAGTTGCAATACAAACTACTGCTACTATTCATGGTAGTATTTGGATAAAATTACAACTTCTTTTCCTTGCCTTTCCTACACAGGAACGGACATGCAGGTGCAGTGTTACATGCTCTTCAAAGTAACACTTAGTTCATCCAGTGACCGTCTACTCTCTCTAGATACACATATGCTATCTAAGAGTCAGATAGTACCATGATCCAGACATCCATCCATTTAAAGTATATGCACACATACAGTTTCTGTTTCACCCACCGAGGCTGTTCTCCTTTAACCCATCCTTGCTTCATCATTCACCAAGCCATGCACCATACCATATTCTTTCCTTCCCAGCCACCTCGGGGACCAAGCAAACACATATCATCATTAAATTTCTCGTCCTTCCACACTTACATACACCCTTCTTTCGCTTTTCGTTCATCCCATCCATCAAGTTCTTCTCAGATCTGATTGGGATTCTTCTCGCCAAAAACTTCACAGCTAAGTAGAAGTACATTTAGAGGAGGCTACTACCTGGTTGATTTATAATACACCTGTGCAGAAAGCACACTCTGCAGTCTTCAATCTCAATAAGTAAGGAATAAATAGCTTACCTCTGCCCGCCACCACCGTGTGAACCCTCACAGGCACATTGGTGTCGTCTGGCACTTGCACCGCCTCCTCCCCAGAACTTTCCTCCTCCACCTCCGCGCTGGGCCCAGCACCAGATGTTCCACCTACAAAGTACATTTTAGAATGTTAGAATACACCACTCACTACTATATAATATTTGGTCTAGGAATAAAGAAATGTAAAAAAAACAGAAAACAATGTAATAATTTGTGACTGTCTACTCTAAAGTAAAAATGTCCCTTTTTCCAGGGAAGGCTGTTGTCTTGCTGCACTTTTTGGCACAACTGATGAATGCTTGCTTTGTATTTTTACCACGCACCACTTTTTCTCCTAACAGACAGAAGCTTGACTTCTAAGAACACGAGCAAGATCAAGTTCAAACCAGGTGAGAGCTCGGCTCGACCACAAGAAATGTGTTCAATTAATCGTCAGCACTAAGCACTTTTCCATTTTCAGTTAAACGTTTAGTTTTATGACAAACTTGATTTTAATAAATGTGTTTACTTTTAATAAAGCTTTTAAACTTAAATAGACTCTGTGGTTTTTAGTCCTCCAGACTAGAGTGGCTGAGCTAAAGGTTTTGCAATTTTTGCAAGCATGAGTCCGTGCCTCTGACACTTCTTGACTCTGACTCCGTACTCTTGTCCTGCGTTGGATAATCATCATTGGGGATCAATCATCGGTGACTTTGGGAGCTAAATGAGTCTGCCACACTATCTAGTCAGTAAGGAGATTGGGGGTTCAACTACAAAGTCTGTTATCGCTGAGGTATGTGGAAAGTCTAACAGCGCATATTATAATTGATAAGCTAAGCAATGCATTATTTATTGTCCATAGTTCTTTTTGTACAGATTTGTCCCTGCAACAGTAGTAGAATGGATTGTCCTCCTATCCAAACCAAAAGTAAAGTAGTATCTTATTCTTTCTTGGTGGTCATTCACCTTTTTATTGTTGGCAATTGTCAAAGCATAAACATTTAGACGGCTTGAAAAGACATTATAGACAATCCCAGAGGACTGCACTCAGTGCATAGAGCTATTGCTGACTAGAATGGGAGTCCAATGGAATTGCCAAATGTGCAATCTTAGTTAGCTACACAGACAGACTAATAAGAATAATCTAGTAATACCACAGGGAGTCATAGTCGAGGCAGGATAAGAATTTAGATACAGTCTACAAGAAGATCAAAGACGATTTAGAAAAAATCGAATGAGGAACGCTAGGAAAAAATAGGTACTCTATATTAAAATTAAAACTTACCGGGGCCAGCAAAGGAGCCCTCGCCTGACCGATCCTGTTCAGCAGCAGCAGCAGCAGCCTCCTCCAAAGCCCTCTTGCCCCTGGGGGGAGCTAATGTACAACATGAAAGAAAGAAAGACCAGAAAACATGGATGATATTTGTCAACCAAATCAAACATTTCAAAAGAACAATAACAAAATATTTTGGCGAAATAGCAAATAGACAACTATTCCACGGGATATATTGACCGATCTCATGTGGTCTACTACATTATTAGTATTGCTTGATTTGCGGACCGCCGACTTGGAAAGTTCTTATGTAACTCACTAAACAAACTACTAAAAAAGTTTGCCTAGGACTGGCAGGCAGCAGTCCGCAGCACGCGAAGTGACAGACAAAGTCCATCGTGATTGCAGATCAGCGACAACACTAAAAAGTTTCCTACTACATTAACCAGTCATTAAAATACTCAAACTATCAATCCACCACCACTATTTCTTCTTATCGCCATGTGTACAAAGGAAGGACTGGACTTGAGTCTGTAGGGGCTGATTTAGAAGCCCCTTGCGGCTCTTTTGCTCCATTGTTGCGTGACTTTTGTGACGCAGCGGCAGAACAAAAGAGGTGCCATGGTGTGGCGTATATTAACAACGTGACGCATATGGGAGATGCATCACGTTGCAAAGCCCTGCGCCATCAGGGGGCGTTCCGGCACAAGGGAGGGCGTTCCTGCGCAGGAACGCATCCTAAATGTGGCTGAGGGAAATCTACAAGATTTCAATCAGTCACTTTGAGGACAATGATGCGTGACTCAAACCCTGCGCCTGCTTGAAGCAGACGTACGGCTTGACGCAGCATTGGGGAGATGGGGCACCCCAGAGCATTGCTGGAGCTGCGCCATCGTTGCGACGCAACTCCAGCAAGCGCCGCCTTTACGGCACAGATGCGTGACGCTTTGGTGACGTTTTGGGCCCATGGTGCACCACATTGTAAAGCTAGCCGAGCTGATGAGAGGTGTTACCTCGAAACCGGTCCAGTCCTCGGATGCTTGATTCCCTTCTGGGAAGGACATGGCTTTTGTAGTTCGGACTGGACTGTTCCCATAGGGCACAGGGTCAGAGCTGATTTGCATATCGCCATTGTCTAACCCAGGGTGGTGTGGAGTGCAAAAAAACGATGGATTTGGGCCCAGATCTTTTGACTGGGGTGAATGTGTGACATTGATCCACATTCTGTCCATCACCTGTTTTGTTTGCAAATTCCGCCATAAGTGCGCTGGGGATGCTCAGACGTGGGTCCCAGGCACTCCACACCACTGGAGTCAAGCTAGCCGGGCTGATGAGAGGTGTTACCTCGAAACCGGTCCGGTCCTCGGATGCTTGATTCCGTTCTGGGAAGGACATGGCTTTTGTAGCTCGGACTGGACTGTTCCCATAGGGCACAGGGTCAGAGCTGATTTGCATATCGCCATTGTCTAACCCAGGGTGGTGTGGAGTGCAAAAAAACGATGGATTTGGGCCCAGATCTTTTGACTGGGGTGAATGTGTGACATTGATCCACATTCTGTTCATCACCTGTTTTGTTTGCAAATTCCGCCATAAGTGCGCTGGGGATGCTCAGACGTGGGTCCCAGGCACTCCACACCACTGGAGTCAAGCTAGCCGGGCTGATGAGAGGTGTTACCTCGAAACCGGTCCGGTCCTCAGATGCTTGATTCCGTTCTGGGAAGGACATGGCTTTTGTAGTTCGGACTGGACTGTTCCCATAGGGCACAGGGTCAGAGCTGATTTGCATATCGCCATTGTCTAACCCAGGGTGGTGTGGAGTGCAAAAAAACGATGGATTTGGGCCCAGATCATTTGACTGGGGTGAATGTGTGACATTGATCCACATTCTGTCCATCACCTGTTTTGTTTGCACATTGTAAATACGGCGCACCATGGGTGATGGTGGCGTGGCGCACAATTACTGGCGCATCCCTGCTACTTTGCAGGGATGCGCCGGTAATTAAAAATCTGACCCTTAGTGTCTAACATTACGCAGTTCTTTAAACTACACTCATACATAATTTCACAGGCCAATGAAATGAACGCACTTTCAAAAATATTGTACTGTCTATTAGGAAACGTGACTTTTTGCACTACACAGCGTACATACCTTATATTTATTTATCAGTGGTGTTCTAATATCACTTCCTGTTTTTCCATCAATAATTACAGGCCCGGTTTCAGTCTGTGTAATGGGAAAAAAACGATGAAGTGAGGCTTCACATTAGCGAGCCGCAATTCAGCATCCGCCAGGCAGGCAGTGGACAGGGTGTCTTCTGGTCACCAACATTGATGGACGAAGCGTCAGCTGGAATGGAGGAGTGCCGCTAATAAGAGGAATGGTTTGATGCGTTCAACTTACTAACCAAATTCAACAGGACAACTACAACAACATACAGATACAGTATCCATTCTTTTCAAATTATTTTTTAAGTACCGTTATTGCTGTGAACTTCTATGAGTGTGACTCTGCATTTCTTGGATCTCTCTCTGCTTCTAAATTGATCCCTACAGCCATTCTATAGGTTTTACTTCGGCTATTTTTTAAACCTAATTTAATGTAAGAAGTGTTTCTCTGAGTGCAGAGATAGGCAAGTGAAAACGCTGCAGCCCTGTACTGTCGCATTCTGTCATTCACGGTTGTCGAAAGTACTACTTACTTTTCAGTAACCATGCATGCAGTAGTGCATGCACTTCCTTTATGTCACATAAAAGATTTATGGTTAGCTTTGTACCCAAAGATTTCTTTATCTTCAATTATTGTTTGTCCATGCTGTGCTTTTTTTTCTTCTCTCAACAAAACTTACCCCCCCAAAAAAAAAAACATTCCCATCCATTTTCCAAACCCTAACCCTCTTCCCCCGGGCCGTGTGGTTTTGATTGATGTGTGACTAAATGACAGCAATAATTCCACACACTTGCTGGGGAGGATAAGGTCATAGCAACAGGCTGGTGAAGGGATCCGAGGATATATTCTAGACTTACTCAGCTTCAGTACTATTTCTTGTAGTAGTAGCCAATGTCAAAGAAATTCAACGCAAGTACTAGTTATACTTTCAATATTTTACCATTTGTTAGGCTACATTGTGGCACTGTTCTAGTGTACTGTCACCTGCTATATTCTCTATCGTACCGTTGTAATGCTCCAGTAAGGACAAAGCAGGTTTAATTTTCTTTTTTTCAATAGGCATGCAACTGCCACTGTGTCACACCACTAGTACCACCGCAATGAGGACATTTCATCCGCCCAGGATTGCCAACCTTAATCGCCATTTCCTGTGGAGCCAGCCCTGGGCCTAGCCCTACTTTCAAACACAAATTACAGGTAAGATAAGCGTTTGGTGGGAGGTGGTATAATGGAGTATTAGGAGAGACGAGAGATTGAAGGTAGTACTACTAAAGTCCTAGGACTCTTGAATTCACTTACTCTGTGAGAGGCACTTAGTGTTGAAAACATTTAGCCATTTACACTTAAAGGAAGAAAATTACACAGACTTAAGTTTCAGGAAAACAAACTTACTGTTAAACCCCCACCCACCAGACTCAAAAGCAGTAAAAAACAGGTATGCTCAGATAAAGTTTCAAAAAGTATATTTGTGAAGCCCTAACAAAATAATCTCCCGCAAGACCCTCCCTAACCCCAACGATTGTCCTTCAAAAGTCCCAAAAACAACCCAACTCCCAATTCCCACCCCCCAGAAGTCTCTAAAAAAGGGGCAAGGGACACTACGGCAGGATGCTGTTCACTTTAGCGGCCAGGGCATCATACTCCTTGCGGAGGGTGGCATGGTCGGAGCGGAGGCCCTCCACCAAGGTCTTATATGTTAGGACCTCCTGCTCCAGGTAGGACACTCTGAGGCATAAGCGGTGCTGGCGTGCCTTGCAACTCCTGTGGCGGGCAGCTGCTGTCTTTGCTGCTCGGCGGTGGCGGTTGGCTTTGGTAGCCCGGCTCCGTACCGCTGGAGCACTGTGCTGGCTGGCAGCCCGTGGGGGCATGGAGGAGGATGCAGCTGTCCCAGTGGATGTACCAGTAGACTGCGTGTCCTCCTCCTCCAAGGCCACCAGCCGCCGATATTCAGCGACAGTGGCATCCACCCTCCGTTGCCGGGCCATTCGAGCCAGCTCCTTCCTTGTTGGTTTTTTTTATTTGGAAAGAGCAACTATATGAAGAAAGAAAGACATAGTCTGTAACCAATGCTCCTTAAGATTAACACAAAATGATTGATCTGAAAGTTGTGTCACAGTACAACTAGCAACTTGAAAGCACAGTACATAACTTTTGAGGCCAGTATCTATCTAACCTCCCACTTCTTCATCCTTGCTCTAACATTAGTGGGAGTTTAAGGAACAAATTCTACGAGCACTATGGACTTCCATTACAGTCGACTATGACAGTACACAAGTCTTATTCTTCTTCTTCTCTCTTGTTTAGGAAAATTGGTTCGTTATCTTATGCAAGCCGGCATAATGCCAGCGCAGTGAACTTGCACCCGAGAAAAACAGACGCACACCATGATGAGTGAGACAGACTTGCGTTACTGTACCTGTCCAGTACATGCAGGTGGTGAAGCTCTTACGTTTCTATTACGGGTGGCACTGAGAATACTCTGTTAAAAGGGCTACTGCTTAATTAATTTAACTTTCGCCTTACAGTGAAAATGAGTACTAGAAAAGGAAAATGAAGAAGCTAAATAATCTGACTATCTAACACTTCACATGGGATGTATTTGATTACATATGGGATGACTTTAGGTGCTTTGCTTTTTATTGAGTGAACAGTAATACACCCACACATGAATGACGTACTACTACTAAACTAAACTTATTAAGAGAGGTAGGGAGTGTCCACCGTAATAACCGGATATATGCTGTGCTTGCAGTTGCAATACAAACTACTGCTACTATTCATGGTAGTATTTGGATAAAATTACAACTTCTTTTCCTTGCCTTTCCTACACAGGAACGGACATGCAGGTGCAGTGTTACATGCTCTTCAAAGTAACACTTAGTTCATCCAGTGACCGTCTACTCTCTCTAGATACACATATGCTATCTAAGAGTCAGATAGTACCATGATCCAGACATCCATCCATTTAAAGTATATGCACACATACAGTTTCTGTTTCACCCACCGAGGCTGTTCTCCTTTAACCCATCCTTGCTTCATCATTCACCAAGCCATGCACCATACCATATTCTTTCCTTCCCAGCCACCTCGGGGACCAAGCAAACACATATCATCATTAAATTTCTCGTCCTTCCACACTTACATACACCCTTCTTTCGCTTTTCGTTCATCCCATCCATCAAGTTCTTCTCAGATCTGATTGGGATTCTTCTCGCCAAAAACTTCACAGCTAAGTCGAAGTACATTTGGAGGAGGCTACTACCTGGTTGATTTATAATACACCTGTGCAGAAAGCACACTCTGCAGTCTTCAATCTCAATAAGTAAGGAATAAATAGCTTACCTCTGCCCGCCACCACCGTGTGAACCCTCTCAGGCACATTGGTGTCGTCTGGCACTTGCACCGCCTCCTCCCCAGAACTTTCCTCCTCCACCTCCGCGCTGGGCCCAGCACCAGATGTTCCACCTACAAAGTACATTTTAGAATGTTAGAATACACCACTCACTACTATATAATATTTGGTCTAGGAATAAAGAAATGTAAAAAAAACAGAAAACAATGTAATAATTTGTGACTGTCTACTCTAAAGTAAAAATGTCCCTTTTTCCAGGGAAGGCTGTTGTCTTGCTGCACTTTTTGGCACAACTGATGAATGCTTGCTTTTTATTTTTACCACGCACCACTTTTTCTCCTAACAGACAGAAGCTTGACTTCTAAGAACACGAGCAAGATCAAGTTCAAACCAGGTGAGAGCTCGGCTCGACCACAAGAAATGTGTTCAATTAATCGTCAGCACTAAGCACTTTTCCATTTTCAGTTAAACGTTTAGTTTTATGACAAACTTGATTTTAATAAATGTGTTTACTTTTAATAAAGCTTTTAAACTTTAATAGACTCTGTGGTTTTTAGTCCTCCAGACTAGAGTGGCTGAGCTAAAGGTTTTGCAATTTTTGCAAGCATGAGTCCGTGCCTCTGACATTTCTTGACTCTGACTCCGTACTCTTGTCCTGCGTTGGATAATCATCATTGGGGATCAATCATCGGTGACTTTGGGAGCTAAATGAGTCTGCCACACTATCTAGTCAGTAAGGAGATTGGGGGTTCAACTACAAAGTCTGTTATCGCTGAGGTATGTGGAAAGTCTAACAGCGCCTATTATAATTGATAAGCTAAGCAATGCATTATTTAGTGTCCATAGTTCTGTTTGTACAGATTTGTCCCTGCAACAGTAGTAGAATGGATTGTCCTCCTATCCAAACCAAAAGTAAAGTAGTATCTTATTCTTTCTTGGTGGTCATTCACCTTTTTATTGTTGGCAATTGTCAAAGCATAAACATTTAGAAGGCTTGAAAAGACATTATAGACAATCCCAGAGGACTGCACTCAGTGCATAGAGCTATTGCTGACTAGAATGGGAGTCCAATGGAATTGCCAAATGTGCAATCTTAGTTAGCTACACAGACAGACTAATAAGAATAATCTAGTAATACCACAGGGAGTCATAGTCGAGGCAGGATAAGAATTTAGATACAGTCTACAAGAAGATCAAAGACGATTTAGAAAAAATCGAATGAGGAACGCTAGGAAAAAATAGGTACTCTATATTAAAATTAAAACTTACCGGGGCCAGCAAAGGAGCCCTCGCCTGACCGATCCTGTTCAGCAGCAGCAGCAGCAGCCTCCTCCAAAGCCCTCTTGCCCCTGGGGGGAGCTAATGTACAACATGAAAGAAAGAAAGACCAGAAAACATGGATGATATTTGTCAACCAAATCAAACATTTCAAAAGAACAATAACAAAATATTTTGGCGAAATAGCAAATAGACAACTATTCCACGGGCTATATTGACCGATCTCATGTGGTCTACTACATTATTAGTATTGCTTAATTTGCGGACCGCCGACTTGGAAAGTTCTTATGTAACTCACTAAACAAACTACTAAAAAAGTTCGCCTAGGACTGGCAGGCAGCAGTCCGCAGCACGCGAAGTGACAGACAAAGTCCATCGTGATTGCAGATCAGCGACAACACTAAAAAGTTTCCTACTACATTAACCAGTCATTAAAATACTCAAACTATCAATCCACCACCACTATTTCTTCTTATCGCCATGTGTACAAAGGAAGGACTGGACTTGAGTCTGTAGGGGCTGATTTAGAAGCCCCTTGCGGCTCTTTTGCTCCATTGTTGCGTGACTTTTGTGACGCAGCGGCAGAACAAAAGAGGTGCCATGGTGTGGCGTATATTAACAACGTGACGCATATGGGAGATGCATCACGTTGCAAAGCCCTGCGCCATCAGGGGGCGTTCCGGCACAAGGGAGGGCGTTCCTGCGCAGGAACGCATCCTAAATGTGGCTGAGGGAAATCTACAAGATTTCAATCAGTCACTTTGAGGACAATGATGCGTGACTCAAACCCTGCGCCTGCTTGAAGCAGACGTACGGCTTGACGCAGCATTGGGGAGATGGGGCACCCCAGAGCATTGCTGGAGCTGCGCCATCGTTGCGACGCAACTCCAGCAAGCGCCGCCTTTACGGCACAGATGCGTGACGCTTTGGTGACGTTTTGGGCCCATGGTGCGCCACATTGTAAAGCTAGCCGAGCTGATGAGAGGTGTTACCTCGAAACCGGTCCGGTCCTCGGATGCTTGATTCCGTTCTGGGAAGGACATGGCTTTTGTAGTTCGGACTGGACTGTTCCCATAGGGCACAGGGTCAGAGCTGATTTGCATATCGCCATTGTCTAACCCAGGGTGGTGTGGAGTGCAAAAAAACGATGGATTTGGGCCCAGATCTTTTGACTGGGGTGAATGTGTGACATTGATCCACATTCTGTCCATCACCTGTTTTGTTTGCAAATTCCGCCATAAGTGCGCTGGGGATGCTCAGACGTGGGTCCCAGGCACTCCACACCACTGGAGTCAAGCTAGCCGGGCTGATGAGAGGTGTTACCGCGAAACCGGTCCGGTCCTCGGATGCTTGATTCCGTTCTGGGAAGGACATGGCTTTTATAGCTCGGACTGGACTGTTCCCATAGGGCACAGGGTCAGAGCTGATTTGCATATCGCCATTGTCTAACCCAGGGTGGTGTGGAGTGCAAAAAAACGATGGATTTGGGCCCAGATCTTTTGACTGGGGTGAATGTATGACATTGATCCACATTCTGTTCATCACCTGTTTTGTTTGCAAATTCCGCCATAAGTGCGCTGGGGATGCTCAGACGTGGGTCCCAGGCACTCCACACCACTGGAGTCAAGCTAGCCGGGCTGATGAGAGGTGTTACCTCGAAACCGGTCCGGTCCTCAGATGCTTGATTCCGTTCTGGGAAGGACATGGCTTTTGTAGTTCGGACTGGACTGTTCCCATAGGGCACAGGGTCAGAGCTGATTTGCATATCGCCATTGTCTAACCCAGGGTGGTGTGGAGTGCAAAAAAACGATGGATTTGGGCCCATATCTTTTGACTGGGGTGAATGTGTGACATTGATCCACATTCTGTCCATCACCTGTTTTGTTTGCACATTGTAAATACGGCGCACCATGGGTGATGGTGGCGTGGCTCACAATTACTGGCGCATCCCTGCTACTTTGCAGGGATGCGCCGGCAATTAAAAATCTGACCCTTAGTGTCTAGCATTACGCAGTTCTTTAAACTACACTCATACATAATTTCACAGGCCAATGAAATGAACACAAAATCGAAAACAAATAGGCATAGTAGCAACGCTACTGAGAAGGAGAGCAGTGCACCTGAAATGCACAGAACATTTTGAAATATAATTTACCTACAATGTAATCAGCAGCATTAATGCTCTTGGTAAAAAACAAAAATTTGCAATATAATAACACACAGAGCAGGAGAAAACAGAGTAGTAAAGAAATAGCTACTACTACTCACCAAGCCCGGGGATCTCAAGGCCAAGCAGGTCGAGCAGATCGCGTTCCCGGTCCAGGACATCCGTCCAACGGTGGGTGGCCTGGTTTAGGTGCAGTAGTATGAGAAATAGTGGTCCCTGACTTCGATTTGAACAAACACTTATATGAATATCATTTGTTTTTTGGTTATGCGATTAAATCTGCATACATTGATTCAAGCAAAACAAAGGGAGAGATGTTTGACACGATTAACTTAGAGGAACAATGAGGTTGGAAAAACAATCGAAATGTAACCACACTATGAATGTTTGTTATATCAAAAATTCACTTATTTATTTACAATTTGATAAAACAGTTGTCTAAACGGCGCAAAAGACTATCGAGAATATAGTCAGTGAGGAAAAGAAAAGGGTGCTCAAGTGATTTGGAAAAAAGGAAAATAGACAATAGTGGTATGCTGTTATAATATTTACACAACACAAAGCGGGATAGCCTCCGCTATCGTATGGGCCTGTCCCCTGTGACTGTCAATTGGGGGGGAAAACAATTAAACTGAGAGGGGTACAGGCAAGTCAAATTGTAAGCGTCGACGTTTCGACCCTGGTGCTCATGGGATATTCATAGTGTGGTTACATTTCGATTGTTTTTCCAACCTCATTGTTCCTCTAAGTTAATTGTGTCAAAAATCTCTCCCTTTGTTTTGCTTGAATCAATGTATGCAGATTTAATCGCATAACCAAAAAACAAATGATATTCATATAAGTGTTTGTTCAAACCGAAGTCAGGGACCACTATTTCTCATACTATTCATAACCGGGTCCTTTGATTCTGTGGGTAAACCCTATTGATTTAATGGTCTGGTTGTAGGTGCGCCGGACCCGAGAGTGTTGGTACATGGCCTGGCACACCTTCTCCCACCGCTTACGTCGCTCCTGGATCCCGTACCCGCTAGCGAACTTGCCACCTGCCATGATGGTCCTGGGGAGGCGGCGCTGAACATAAAAAATTAGTGCGGCCATCTCCTCCGCGCGGAAGATCTCCCGGGGTGTGACCTGCTCCCCCCTCAAACGCCCACACGGGAGCCGGGCACGGGGTGCGGAACCCTTCCCCTTCTCAGGATGCTTCCTGGCTCCCTTTACCATGGTCTGGGCAGAAAGGAAGCTAAATAATAAAAAAGAAATAGAATAGGGAAGAAGAAAAGAGTTTAAAAAAGTAGTTTAAAATGAACCAAAAGTAGCAGAAAACACAAAAATATAGAGCTAGAAAAATAGAGGGATAGATAATAAGTAAAATAGATTTAAAAAAACTTCAAACAAGCAAAGGATGGCAAAGATTCAGAGAGGATATAAAAAGCATGCCCAGAACCAGAGCAATGATTGAGAAACAAGATGGCCGCGCCCGTTCACGACCGCGTGGGTAAGTTCGCACAAGATTTTCCTCGCGATCACACGCGAAATTGTACTAGCGAGCCGCACACTTTGCGAGATTACACATCGCGCCCGGAAACGGAAATACGTCATGCAAACATTACACACCGCGCCCGTGAACGACCGTGAGGGTAACTTCGCGCCGTTGCGCTACAAGCGGCTCGCTAAAACGCACAAAACCTTGCGAACTAACACGCCGCAAAAAAACAAATCGCATATTCGCACAAATTCACGGCTTCCGAATTCGATCTCGCGCAAGTTTGCGCCCCGCGAATCCCGCGAAATTGCAGAAAAACGAGTTTTGCAAAACTGAAAGCACTCAGCAGGTGCACAAGTTCAAACTCATCATTAGTAACCATTCCCTGTAGTACTTCCTGACTGGGGCCCCTCCAGAGTTCAGTTGCTAGTTGCAACATTTCTATGACCCTGCTCTGACCCTCACAGCAGGCTCATAGAATAGCTACAAGTAGGCCACAAAGGTCCTGGAAAAAAAAATTGCACTGCAACAGAAAGCAAATTACAGATAAGGAAGCAGGTCCCAGACTGGAATTTTAAAACAGTGACACATTAATAAATGAACCCCAAATTAATTCATGTTAGTTGAAGCAGGGCAGGTGTGCTTGCTTTTCCCCCCATAATCTACAGTGATGAACCAGAGGGTGGCATTGATGTACCAGAGGGTGGCATGGGTGAAACAGGGTGGCAGTGGTGAAACAGAGGGTGCTGTGAACCTGTGATGATGAACCAGACGTAGAAACAACATGGTTGCGACCGTTGCAAGCCGACAAGTAAGTTCGCAATTGCGAACTGGTACAAAACCCTCGCGAACTGGCAGAAACCCTTGCGAACACAAAAAAAAAATCTGCAAATTCACGAGAATTCGTGGATTTTGCGGATTGCGAGTTCGCAAATACGCAAATTCGTGAACGCCAGATTCGCAAAATTTGCCCATGCTTAGTGGTTGACTACCATATGGTATAGTTCATGGGCAGGAATAACCAGCTTGTGGAGACCACTAAGTCCCATGGTTGAGATATCTGTATAATGAGATAGAACAAGGGACAAATGAAGTTTAAGGTTATTAAGAAAATTGGAGAGCGTGGTAAAATACAACATTGGCTAATCGATTCCATGTGCAGTGCATGGGTAGGAAGTAGCAAGTGGCGCACTACTTTCAAAAATGGAAGGCAGCAGGATTGAGTGATTTGCCTAGAAACATCGCTTACCAAGGTAAGATATTGGAGGTATAAGAGCTGGAAAACGTGCTAAAATATAGCATTGCCAAAAACATAACTTTTGCAATGCATGTGGAACTACATACGCAAGAAAAACTACATCTCATTAAGTTGAACAGTACGCAGCACACTGTTGGGGAAACGGCCACGTGGCGCTTGGCAAATTAAAGAAACAAGACGGGATTAAGTGATTTGCACAGAACAAAAGATAGCAAATCAAGTTTAACATTATTAAAAAACATGGAGAGTGTGCTAAAATTCAACATTGGTCAATTGATTACATGTGCATTGCATGAGGAGGAAGCAGCATGTGGGGCACTACTTACAAAATAAAAGGCGGCAGGATTAAGTGATTTGCCTAGAAACATTGCCTACCAAGGTAAGATATTGGAGGTATAAGAGCTGGAAACCGTGCTAAAATAAAGCATTGCCGAAAACATTACTTTTGCAATGCATGGGGCACGTAACACACTACTTACACAAGAACAATTACATTGCAATAATCTTGAACAGTACATAGCACACTGATGCAGGAAGGGTCACGTGGCACTTGGCAAATTAAAGAATGGTGACAGGGTTAACTGATTTGCACAGAACAAAGGATAAGAAATCAAGTTTAACGTTATTAAAAAATATGGAGAGCGCCCTAAAATACAAAATTTGCCAATCGATTACATGTGCACAGCATGATGAGAAAGAAGCACGTGGCGCACTACTTACAAAATTGAAGGCGGCAGGATTAAGTGATTTGCTCAGAAACAAAAGTTACGAAATCAACTTTAATGATATAAAAAAGTAGGAAAGCGTGCTTAAAAACAACATTGTCAAATCGAACAAAAATGTGTATTACGTGGTATTTAAAGATCCTTCACATTAATTAATGTAATTATTTTTTAAAAAAAGTGCTCACCTACGAAGAAGTGGATACGAACACTATCAATGGCTGTGACAGCTGAATTGGAAATGTTCGAGAAGGTTGCCAGGTTATAAATGCTTTGCAAAAGGATCATTGGTGGAGCATGATGCCACTGGGTGTGAGAGCTGTGATTGGGCATGTTGTAATTGAGCATGCGCAAATAAAATCAAATACGTTAGGGGTACATAGCCTGACGGTAGGACGTATTGTGCGCATACATAATATTAACCAAATGCGCTACCACAAACGTGCATGTGCAAAGTGAAGGCAACTCCTAGGTGGTACATACACAGATGGACTTCGGATGTCGATAGAACACCGGCTCCCGCAGGAGGTGGGGAGCCAGCGGGGCAGTGGGGGAATTGAAGACCCTCGCACAGTCCCCAAAAGTGACCGTCATAATAAAAAAGAAAAGCCGTCCCCGGGGAATGGGGTCCCCAGGGCCTTGAAGTGGCTTCAGTAAGGGGGCTATGCAACCCTCCTCCATAAAATAATAATATATAATTAGCCATGTCCCGTGGGGGTGGGGACCTTGGTGCCTGAAATTGACCACAGGAGGGGGGCTATGGGGTCCCCTTCCCATAAAAAAAATTGAATATGGATACTCTGCTTATTGTCATCCTAGCATTAGCGCAGCCTTCCGATCACGCGCTGAATGCTAATTGGCTGTCAAGTGCTTGTCAACATTCGAAACTTGAAACTGTTGGAAGCCATTTTTTCCCTCAGTAGAAGGGAGGGTGAAGAAGCCTGTGAAATGTGAGTTTAAAACGTGAAGAGGGGGAGTGTAGATACTCCCTGACCCTCTAGGTTTGCTCAGGTGGTTTCCAAGGACCCCACATTTTTTGGGGGGGGTAAAATTGCGGAGTGCGCGTATGATCTGCGCATTCTAGCGATATTAAAAAAAAGAGACATGGGCTTCCGCGCGTCTTTGGTAATTTGCATTCGTTCAACTGTTTAGAGGTGATGCAGCAGTGCTGGATCCAGGATCAGCACCTGAGTAAGAAAAAGTTTTAATAACACTATTTACCTGGTAAGTGAATTTCTTTTAATAGGCTGACATTGGCTGGTTTCAGTTGTAAATGCTTCTAAGTGTGCAGGTTTCGAACTTAAAAATATTCACCTCAAGTGATCACGAACAACGAATTCCGATTTATTCATTTGTTATCAGGAGATGAACCAGTGCTGCATCTTTTAGCTCAACACTGACCATGAAAAGTAGTTTCAAGCATACTTACAAGTAACTTGTATTTCCTTCCATAGGAATCCCATTCCTATAAAAAAATGAATACATTTAGATTTGCAGGTCAGGCTCTAAGGGATGGGGTCCAGGGGCCAAATGAAATAAAAAGAAGGGGGCCACACAATATATAAGTTGAAAAGTGTGTGGATAAGCCATTTTAAAACTAGACCCCTAATACTACACTCATGTAATCTCTCCACTAGCAGTCGATGAGAAATGGTATCGAATGCTGCAGAGAGGTCAAAGAGGATCAGTATCGTTGAACCTCCAGCGTCAAGAGTTTGTCATATAGAGTCGGTGACAGCCAAAATGGCCATCTCCGTGCTGAAACCCGGGCGGAAGCCTGACTGTGAAGGGTCAAGGATCTTATTGGATTCTAAGTATTGGCTGAGTTGCCTATTTATTGCGGTTTCCAATATTTTACCAAGCAAGGGCAGCAGGGATACCGGTCTATAATTGCTGAGGACTTCGGTTTCTTAAGGATATTCCAGACATAGGCTTCATTTCAGACAGCGGGAATTGAGCTGGATGAGATAGAACAGGTAAAAAATGTTTGTATTTCCGGAGCACACAGAGGGGAAAGAAGGGCCATAATGTTAGGCGAACATACGTCACCTGGTGAGCCAGATTTAGCAGCAGACAGTAAACTGTTTATCACTCCCAGAAAAATAGTCTCAAACTGATTGAGATGACAAGCGGGAGGTACCATAAGAACATCCGAGTCCTTGGTAGGTCCGATGGTTTTTGTGATCATATTAGGAAAATTGGCCCTGGGGACCACCACCTTCCTGGGGCTACATTAAAAAATAAAGTGTGGGTGTGCTTGAGCTCCCCACTCCGATTCGGGGAGCACCACCTCCCTGGGGTTTTAATATTGTTTGTTTTTTATTTGGTGTATTTATTTATTTCATTACTCAACTTCATTCGGCTGTATGCCGGAGTTTACTACCCCCTACCCTGACCCTCCCCTGCCTCACCACCTGCAGCACTCCCTTGAGGAGCCGCCACTGTGAGTATGTGCTAGTATCTGTATGAGCAAATGAGAGGGTGTGTGTATATCTGTATGGGTAAGTGGGTGTGTGATTGGCTGTGTGGGTGAGTGATTAGGTAGCTCAATGAGTGACTGACAGTGTGTCAGTGACTGTATGGGTGTATGAGTGGATGTATGGGTGAGTGAGTGGATGTGTGTTTAGACCTCCGAATCATTGAGTGGGCATGTATATACTAGTATATGTGTGTCAATGGTTTTGACAATAGTAGTTTAGAGATTTGAGTGGGTATAAAAATGGTTATATTGGGATGTGAATGGATGCTTCAGAAATTCTCTGGATGACGTCATCAGGGTTGTAATTTGAGATGTCATCAGTAATGTCACTGACCATGTCATGAGTGATGTAATATATGAGGTCATAAGCAGTGCATTGCAGGTGAGTAAGTTATAGTTAGATTAGCTAACTATAACTACTGAATTTCGCTGTTTTTGTATGAGTGATATGTCAGCCTAACTATAACATCCCTATAACCTTTTGTCAGTGAATTTTGAAGGTATTTTAATCTTATTTATTGTTACCTGTAAACTTTGAAAGTGGGTGTGTGAGTGGCTGTATAGGTCAGTAACTGGGTGTGTGAATGGCTGTATGGGTCTGTGAGTGAGTGTGTAATGTCTGGGTAATTATGTAAGTGCATTAGTAGTACCTGGGTGGTTGTATGAGTACATAGGTAGTGCCTGTGGGATTCTATGAGTACAATTGCTAAGGACACACAGCGAATGCGGAGTGTTTTTGACAAAGTGTAAAACACATATATAGACATATTTAACATAATGTTTCAGTGTAGCTATTTAGTAAGATACTAATTTAACTTTCCCCTTTGTATTCTGTGAAAATAAGTACATCAAAAATGAATTTTCCTTCTTCACAGCTAAACCGGAGGTCGCAATAACGTCAGTAGTCACAAATACAAATGACAAAGTGTAAAACAAATATTTAGACATATGTTACAAAAAGAAAGTTTGAGTCTAGCTGCTTAGTAACATAATGGTTTAATTGTATTTTAACAACACACTTTGAAAAAACAACAAATTCAAAAAATAACTTTCAACATCAGAACTAAAAAATAGAACATAACTACCAATCAAAAAAATGTCATTGGTTTACACAGTTTTACACCTAACTTGGAAAAGTGTAGCATATATGCACTGTCGCCTTTGCACCTGAACTACGCCGTACCATCAACGCCACCTTCGAATCCGACATCTTCCCGATGACTGGAAGCGGGTGGAGGTCAAGCCCTCCTCCAGAAACCTTCAGCTAACCCGAAAGACCTACAAACAGCTCTTTGTGGCCCTCTGCCCTTGGAAACCCACCCACCTCGACAGAACACGCCCGGAACCTTGGCATCATTCTGGATTTCTCCCTCACCATGACTCGCCAGATCAATGCCGTTGCCTCCACCTGTTTCAACTTGTTTCAACTCCCTCTGCGTCCTCCATAAGACCATTAAGTAGACCTCCCTCAAGGCCAGAAAGACTGTCACCCGCACACTGATTACTAGCAGACTGGATTACGGAAACACCCTCTACGCGGGATTCAACAAATCCCTGCTACACAAACTCCAGACCATCCAAAACACTGCAGCCAGACTATTCCTCAGCACCCCACGACATGGGCACATGACCCAACACCTGCAAGACCTCCACTGACTACCCGTCGAGGGGGGGTAATTTTCAAGCTACAGGCCCACGCTTACAAATCCCTCCATAACATCAGGCTCAAAGACCTCAACAAAAGAATCTCTTTCCATGCACCCAAAAGAAACCTCCGCTCCACTGACCTCAACCTGACAGTGACCTGGCACATCCGCAGAATCAGAGCAGGAGGAAGAGCCTTCTCCTACGTCGCAGCCACAGCCTGGAACGAGCTCCCAATCACCATCAGATGCTCCTCTACCCTGCACATCTTCAGGAAGGCCCTCAAGACCTGGCATTTCAGCTGACCTGTAGTTGCACCCCCCCCCCCCCCACAGCACCTTGAGATCCTCGCGGGTAGGTAGCACACTTTAAAAATCCCCTAATTGATTAATTGATTGATTGATGTGAGAAGACATTATCTTGGGGTACAGAAAAAAAATATTCATGTGGTACAAGTACAATACCACAAGAAGCAACTTAAAATAATTCTGCAGAGAAAAAAATGAAAGGGATCATTATCCTCCAGACCTCTAGCCGCTGATCCTGACAACAAAGTTCCAGTTAAAGTGGAGAGAAGATGCACTGACAAGTCACCAGAACAAATGTGTTTTGCTTCTTTCTGCAAGAACTGTAATACCATAGTGGGGAAGCTGTCTGTTGATCTAATTTTCCTGAATGTGAAAAACCATTGTTGTTAGTTTGTAGTCTTCTTTAATTGCAACATCTCAAGTACTGTTAAAAAGTGTAAATAAAGAAACATTTTGGAGGATTTAATTTTGAACATTAGGCAACCAAAATAAGTTACAACAGTGAAGTGGAAAAGAGACTTCTTAGATGCAACTTAATGTTGCGGGTATTTTAGTACCTCTGTTTAGTTTTTATCTGTAGTAATAGGATGTAGTCCTGTAATGTTTTATAAATTAATTTCCTTAAGTTAAAAATAGTCTTTCATTTCTAAGAACATGCTGTAGACAATACCCCTAATAGGCTGAATAATGTCTCCGAAACTCATAATTCAAAGACATTTCAACACAATAACACATTTTCTTGTTGTAAATTATCCTAAAAACTTCAGTTGTAGAAATAGCAGATATAAGTTTGTTAGCTTTTTATGTTATCTAGATTTTAATGACATCTCTATGTCATTGCACTGTGTCCATCCTGTTTGACAGCTTTAATATAATGTGTAGCGTGTAGAGGTTATATTAACTGCTTCATAAAATATGTTTGAAATAGTAACAAAACTTCTTTTTGAAATGGAAATTTATCCAGCTACAAAGTTGGTAATTTCAGTTTCTAATTTACTACCATCCACAATGCATCATTGTAGCATGATTATGACATATTTCCCATACATTTGTAATAGCAATGTACACCTACGTTCTAATCTGCAATTTGGACAGGTTAAATCTTGATGGGCGTTTTTGGTTAAATTTTCAAAGGCCAAAATTTACAATCTTCTTACGCCAAATGGAGGAATCATTCCAAAATAATTTTAGTGCTACAGGTGAATTTACAATGCCCAAAATTATTGTTCCATTTATACTTTACACCAAATAATTCATTGCAATTCAAATCTTTTTCCTCTAATAGTCCTAGCATTATCATTGTAAATTTCTGAGCATCCTGCTGTACATTTTGAGAAAACACTACTAATCCAGTAAAGTAGTTAACTTGGCTGTCTTTCGCTCCATACAGACTGTAGCCTGAAACGGATGCATACTTTGGCTAAGAATTGATTCATAAACATTTAAAACCTTGAAGTGGTTCTGGAATAGGAATCAGTATTGTTTTGTTATGCACAGTAGTAGCTGGTATTTTATTATCCACTAATTTATTGTAACAGTACTTACATATAACTTACTGTGTGGACAAGACAAAGGACAAGACAAATCACTCCTCTCCAAAGAGGTACACAGCAAACCTTTGCCAGTTATCATTATTTTCTTTTTCATTTTTCCATACAGGCCAACAGTCTGTCTTTTAATCATCTTGTAGTGAGTGTGTCAACAACATTTATAAACATGATGTTCTGGACAAAATAAATTAAACTGCACATCATCACAAACCTTTCGTACCTCTTCCACAATACCATAGAAAAGTGTTCTTTTCATTTCCTCTAAAAACGTATTCTACATTCCTAGATATCTTCCCCTCTTTCGCTGTAGGAGTGCCATTCTTCATTTCATAACATCTTCCTCTTTCATCCATTGCATGAACTAATGTATTATCCTGGAGATAGCTTTTTTAATTAAAGAAAGACTCTGTAGTAGAAATATGTTTCCATTCTCCACTAATAACTGAACAAAGGTTACTTCTATTGACTAATCTTTTGGTTTTGTCTCCTTATGTACAACACTATTTTGTCAAGAGTCTTCATTCTATTTATAATCAAAATTAAAACCTTCCTCTTCAAAGCAAAAGCTTTATTAACTACTCCCTCAACTTGCTATTTCTGTTTCAGTGCGTCTATATTTCTCCATATTTCTTAATACATTTATAACCACTCTACTTTGAAACGTCTGGGCTCTGATTTCCTTAAACTGCTACTGTCTTCTGGCTAAGGTGTGTCTTTTTTGTTACATTCTCTCCTGTTCTTGAAATATAGATTGTGTCCACTCTTACTGTTTCTCATCATTTGGTTTGTATTTACATTATTTTCAAATCTTTGCGAGTGTCCATATATATTTTTAAGACAGGCACATTTCATGAATTGACAGATTGACTAGGATAGGCCTGGAAATCTTAATGAAGTATATATACCTTTGCAGAACTGATGTTGCTTTCCCCTCACACTGTCTTGGTGTACTATAATATATGTGAAAGACAGAAATGGAAATGGTTAAATCAGTTCGGTCCACAGATTGACAAAGCCAGGAAACATGTTAATAAAACTGTTTCTGCTTTCCTTAGAGACCATAACATGGGCTCTCCCTACAACAACAGCCTGTGTTTTAACATGCATGGAATCTACAGAAGTGATGGAGTTCACTTTACAAATAAAGGGAACGGGGTGTTTCTAAGCAACGTGAAACACTGCATACAGCCTTATTTGTAACTGTCTTATACACACACTCAACTTAAAGAATCTTGTCAGAGCCACCCAAGAGCCAAAAATGTTGTTCATTTTCTTGTTAAATACATTTTTTAAAGATATTTGTTCAAAATCACAACATAGTCGTGATGATTGCAATCACGTTGCGAAATTGCAAAACAAGAGCAGACATTATGGGCCAGATGTAGGTAAATATCATTTACCCGCCCTAATTGTTTCTGTATTCGTGTTCCCTTGCTGCCCCCTGCCACCCTTGCCTTCTGCACCCCCTGGCCGCTGTGCTCGTCTTGAGTGCCCCCTGCGTGTCCCGGCTCCTGCTGCTGCTCTAGCTCCCTTCCAGGCTAAGTACTGTGTCTTTGCTCACCTGATTGTCTATTTGTAAGTGCTTTGTTCCCTATTGCCCCCCGTGCCACTCTTGCCTTCTGCACCCCTGACCCCTGTGCTCGTTCTCTTCTGTGTGCCCCTTTCCCCGCCGCCCCCATCTCCCCCTCCGGTTTCCTCCCGCCGCTGCGTCCCTGTGGCCTGCCCCCTCGACCCCCATTGGCCACCCCGCTCCCACCTCCCAGCTGCTCCTCCCTCCCTCTACCCCTCATATTGAGGCAGCGCAGTGACCGCCAAAGGCAAGCCCGTCTGCGCTCATCTGGGCCTGGACCACGCCCAGCGAGAGGACCCTTGGCCCCTGCCGCACCCAACTGAGATATGACTCCCTCAACGCACTCAACGCCAGACAAACACCCGCCTGCTACCGAGCCACCCCGAAGCGAACCCACGGACCCTTCACCTGCCAAACCTGCAAATACACCTGCCGAACCTGCGTACCTCCCACCAGACCTCACAACAACAACAACCACCTCAAGTGCATCCTCCTCAACACCCGCTCCGTCCACAAGCACGCTGTCGAACTGTGGGACCTCCTCGATACAACAGCATCGGACGTCGCCTTCCTCACGGAAACTTAGATGAACGGCTCCTCGGCCCCCGACATCGCCATAGCCATCCCGGACGGCTACAAGATCACCCGGAAGGACCGCATCAACCAATCAGGAGGAGGAATCGCCATCGTCTACAGGGACACCATCAACATCACGACCAACACCGAAGACACACTCTCCGCCGCCGAACACCTACACTTCCAGATTCACACCGACCCCAAGACCACCCTCAGAGGAACGCTCATCTACAGCCCCAGGGCCCACGCACACAATTCAGCGAAACCATCGCCGACTTCATCATCCCGCATGCCCTAGCCTCACCAGAATACATCCTCCTTGGAGACCTGAACTTCCACCTGGAAAAAAACAGCAACAACAACACCACCACACTGCTCGACAACCTCACCAACTTCGAACTCAAACAACTGGCGAACAGCCCAACCCACATCGCTGGCCACACGCTTGACCCCATCTTCTCCGCCAGCGAACACGTATACTTCAGCCGCTCCGCCGGACTACACTGGACCGACCACAGATGCATCCACTTCACCTTCAAAAAGAATACAGCCCACCACCGCACGCAACAAACTCCTCGCAGATGCTGGAGCAAAATCACCACAGACCAGCTCCACTCATCCCTCAGCCAGAACCCGCCAGTTGACACCGCCGACACCAACGACACAGCCCGCAATCTCGCACAGTGGATCACCAACTGCGCCAACGACCTCGCACCACTGAAGAATCCCCCTAGCATGACCAGCAACAGGAAAAATTCATGGTTCACAGACACCCTAAAAGAATTTAAAGAAATCCCGCCGATCCCTCAAAAAAACCTGGCGCCACAAACAAACTACAGAAAACATGACAGCACTCAAGATCGCCACCAGCGAACACCACCAGCTGATCCGCACCACCAAAAGGACATCTTTCAAAGAGCGACTGGACAACAACACTCACAACTGCAAGGAACTCTTCAACATCGTCAAAGAGCTCTCCAACCCCAGCGCCAGCAACAACGACATCACACCATCACAAGAACTCTGCAACTCCCTTGCCACGTTCTTCCACCGAAATATCGCAGATATACAAAACAGTTTCAGACCCCAGACTCCGCCTCCAGTCACCGAACCAGCGACCCCCACCGCCACCCTCAGCACCTGGACCCCCACCAGCGCTGAAGACACCACCAACGTCATGAACTCCATCCACTCCGGCTCCCCCTCGGACCCATGCCCCCATCATATCTTCAACAAAGCCGACACCATCATCGCACCCCATCTCCAGAACATCATAAACAGCTTGTTCGCGTCAGCCACCTTCCCCGAGAGCTGGAGGCACGCAGAAATCAACGCCCTGCTGAAGAAACCCACAGTGGACCCCAAAGACCTCAAGAACTTCCGCCTCATCTCTCTTCTTCCCTTCCCGGCCAAAGTCATTGAGAAGACCGTCAATAAACAGCTGACTTCCTTCCTCCAGGCAAACACCTTGTTCGACCCATCCCAGTCTGGATTTCGAGCCAACCACAGCACCGAGACGGCCCTCATCGCGGCCACTGATGACATTAGGACCCTGATGGACAACGGAGAAACGACCACCCTCATCCTCCTAGACCTCTTGGCAGCCTTCGATATCGTATGCCATCCCACCCTAACAACCCGCCTCTTCAACACTGGGATCCAAGGAAAGGCCCTGGACTGGATCACCTCGTTCCTCTCCGACAGAACCCAGAGAGTCCGCCTCCCTGCCTTCTGCTCAGAAGCCACCAACATCCTCTACGGCGTACCCCAAGGCTCCTCACTCAGCCCAACCCTCTTCAACATCTACATGAGCCCCCTCGCGGCCATCGCACGCAAACACAACATCAACATCATCTCCTACGCCGATGACTCCCAACTGATACTCTCCCTCACCAAAGACCCAGCCACCGCCAAAACCAACCTACAGTAAGGAATGAAAGACTCGCAGACTGGATGAAGCTCAGCCGCCTGAAGCTGAACACAGACAAAACGGAGGTCCTCATCCTCGGACAATCCCCGTCCGCCTGGGACGACTCCTGGTGGCCCTCAGCTCTGGGATCCGCGCCGACACCCTCGGACCAGCCACGCAACCTGGGATTCATCCTGGACACCTCCCTCACGATGACCAAGCAAGTCAACGCCGTCTCGGCTTCATGCTTCAACACCCTGCGCATGCTCCGAAAGATCTTCCGGTGGATCCCCACCGAAACCAGAAAGACGGTCACCCAGGCCCTCGTCACCAGCCGACTGGACTACGGAAACACCCTATTCGCAGGAACCACCGCCAAACTTCAGAAACGACTACAACTCATACAGAACGCCTCCGCATGACTCATCCTCGATATCCCTCGCCACAGCCATATATCCGCCCACCTGAGAAACCTGAACTGGCTGCCCGTCAACAAGAGGATCACATTTAGGCTCCTCACCCACGCACACAAAGCACTCCACGACATGGGCCCCGAATACCTCAACAACTGCCTCTCGTTCTACACTCCCACCCGCCAGCTCCGCTCTGCCAGCCTCTCCCTCGCCACCGTCCCACGAATCCGCAGAACCACCGCCGGAGGAAGATCGTTCACCTACCTGGCAGCCAAAACATGGAACGTCATTCCCGCACACCTACGAATGACCCAGGACCATCTCACCTTCAGGAAACACCTCAAGACCTGGCTTTTCGAGGAGTAGCAGCACCCCTCCCCCTTCAGCGCCTTTAAACCCTCACAGGTGAGTAGCTCGCTCTACAAATGTTCTGATTGATTGATTGATTGATTTACCGATTCTAAAATACCGAATTTTACCGATTTGGTATTTTAGAATCGGTAAATGATATGTAGGTAATGATTCGGTAAATTTTACGAGTCGGTAAAATTCGGTAAATACCGATTCGGAATTTACCGAATCAGTTTTCCCCATTACTTCCTATGGGCCTGGAGGCCTATATGAATGAATGAGAATTACTGATTTGGTAAATACCGAATCAGTAATAGGGGGAAGACCTACAAGGGTGGCAGTGTATCACATTGACACCCTTTTGCCCCCCTGTATATTGCATGGGTGCACATGTGGCAGACATACATGCCCAAGGGCTGTATGTCTGCCACATGGCACTGAATAAAAAGCTAAAAATTGCTTTTTGAAAGGTATTCGGAATTTACCACCAACTAATAGTTGGTGGTAAATAACAAATCCTTAAATGTAAAAATCACTGACTTGAGTGCTCTCTACATTAAGGATTCAGTAATTTACCAAATCGGTATGTTAAGAATTCAGTAATTTACTGATTCCTTAAGTTACCGATTCAGTAAATCACCGAATCCTACTATTTGGCAACCTACATCTGAAAAGCCTAATTCCGGTCTGTAACGGCCGAAATTCAGTAATTTTGGCCGTTACTGACAGAATTAGGCTTCCTACATCTGGCCCTTAATGATCAGCACCAAATAAAATAACTTAAAAATGAATTCTAACTATTACAATACACACATTAATAATTTAAAGCACATGTTTATACACATATTTTTGTAGTAACTTTTAAAAATCGGTGATTGAACCCTTCTTCTCGTCTTCGTGATTACGCAGAGTGTCATAATGACTTTGGGAAGCGCGACTACGGCACATTTTTTAAGAGGTGTAAAACACATATGGACACATTTTACAGTATTTTAGACACTAGGGACCGATTCACAAAAGTAATCTGAGACAAAATCCTAACTTTATGACTTTCGATATTCACAAAGAGCATTTATAGGAGTAGTAAAGTTAGGAATCCTAACTTTACTACTCCTAAATGCCTCTTGTGAATACCGAAAGTCATAAAGTTAGGATTTTAAGACCAAAACTTAAGTTTAACTGAGACAAAATCCTAACTTTATGACTTTCGGTATTCAAAAAAGTAATTTAAGAGTAGTAAAGTTAGAATTCCTAACTTTACTATTCCTAAATGCCTTTTGTGTATACTGAAAGTCGTAAAGTTAGGATTTTGTCTCAGTATACTTTTGTATACCACTGTTCCGCGCACCCAACGAGCAACCTTGTAGTGTAGTTCCTATATTCCCAATAGGCTCTGCGCATTGGAAAAACATAAACGATAGTTTAGACGTAGGACTGAGGTCAACTAGGTCTCTATTGAATATGTTAGACTTAATTATGAATGTCAGCTAGCTCAGAGGTCACTAGAAACTTTCTCGAGTGAACAGGAAGGAGTTAACTTTCCTGAATAGACAAGAAAGGATTCGTTTCTGACAACCGCATAAACATTACATTTTTGCTCCCTCAAGAATAAGGAGTATATTTCCAGAGTCGTGTGAAAACATTACATAGCTATTTCACTCAGTCAATCGTGCATGCTTCGTTTCACCAGAGTGCAGAGAAATAGAGAGACTGGAGTTTTCTATAAAAGTTGGTATTTATTGAGCAGTCTTCTTTCTCGTGCAAGAGAAGTGAATTGCCACAATAGCAATACTAGTCATAAAGTAAAGTGCGTACAGTAAAAGGAGTATTATGAAATAATACTGTAACAGCATTTATATGGTTTCTGAGCCATATGATACTTAAAACGGATAAAATATATATAATACATACAATGATGAAAGCTGACTAAATGTACTCAACTGGTGCTTCTAAAATACGCCTACCCCGGTGTACCTAACCTAAGCCTAGTACATGGGAAGGAGTAAGTGAGCTGTATTTTAAGTTAAGTTAGTTTTGCCAAAAATCTGAATCAAGAATTCTCTAAGGATTTAATCAGCTCCGTACCTTGGTTTTAGAATGAAGGAGGTCTTGTAACTCTTTCTCAGGACTCGATCTCCCAGCAACCCGCAAGGGGACTGGAAACACTGGAGCTGGATTTCTCGGCAGGAGAAAAGACAGCGTCTCTCTCAGTGCGTCAAATGGGAAGGTCGGCTTCCTTCGGCACTCGCATCAGCTGGGCTTTGGGTAAGTAGATAGCCGCTCTGCTCCAAACCACCGTGTGTTGCTTAAGGCAGATGTTGGGATATTTATACCTGGAAGGTGCCGAGTTTGACGTAAGGTTGGACATAAGACATCACTAAGAACTGGAAGTTCTTTCAGGACTCACAGGAGTTCTAGGACAAATCAAAACAGAAGCAGGGGGAATTCCCGGGCTGCTGGAGGCTTGGTTTGTTTATAGAACGCGTTGTACTTTCGAGGAGTCTAGGGAAGTAGCCTTGCCGTATTTGGACTGCATTGGCTATGACTAAATATGGATATGATTCTTATGCCTGTATAAGGATATGATTTGTTATAACCACATAAGGGCACGAATCCTGAATATTTAATTAGGGTCCAAGATACATTCACAACAACCTCTGCCGGCAGATCCTTCTCCTTCCTTGCCGCCAAGACCTGGAAAACCCTGCCCACCCACCTGCGGCAGACCCAAGACCTACTCACCTTCGGAAGACTTCTCAAGACCTGGCTTTTCGAGAAGTAGCAGCACCCCCCACCCCCTCCCAGCGCCTTGAGACCCTCGCGGATGAGTAGTGCACTCTACAAGTAGACTGATTGATTGATTGATGCGATGTTACCATGAAACCGTCACAACTGTCTGTTAAGGCTGCATCCAGCCAATCAGAGCATCCCGTTGGTGGACACATTCACAGTTTACAGCAAACTCCTTTAATCAGGATAACAGCGAAAACGCTGTGAAATATCCACGACCAGAGATATCGCTGTACTGTTCGGATTTAATTACTCAAGAACTACTGAATGAACTTGCACAAATTGACAAAAAGCACAATCTGCATGACAACATCTACCTTTCTACCAAATTTAGTGTATTGCTGTCCAGCGGTTTGGGCTGTAGATTCAACAAGTTGTTCGTAGAGAAATTAACATCACAAATACATTTCTCATTCCCCACTGCACGGATCACCCCCAAACTTTCCATGACACACACAACCTACTTTGACACTTTTAAAAAAGATTTTCAGGCAGATTAGCCAAACAAAGGCATTTCTTTATTTAGTTATTGGCGAGTTGAAATTTTTTTTTCCCATGGACACTAGGTGTTCTAACTCGCGACTGCCAGTAAGAAATATGTGGGTGCTTGACTGACTGTAGAAGTGAGTGATTAGATGTCTCAGTGAATGTATGGGTGAGTGACTGGTTATGTAAATGTTTGCATCAGTCTGTTTGTTGGTATCTAAGTGGCTGTATGGGTAAGTGATTGTTTGTCTGAGTACCTATATTGGTGTCTAAAAATTTTTTCCCATGGACACTAGGTGTTCTAACTCGCGACTGCCAGTAAGAAATATGTGGGTGCGTGACTGACTGTAGAAGTGAGTGATTAGATGTCTCAGTGAATGTATGGGTGAGTGACTGGTTATGTAAATGTTTGCATCAGTCTGTTTGTTGGTATCTAAGTGGCTGTATGGGTAAGTGATTGTTTGTCTGAGTACCTATATTGGTGTCTGACTGTTTGTGTGGGTGCTTGATAAGGTGTGTGACTGACTGCATGGATGAGTGCTTGGGTGAGTCAGTGGCAGTATGGTTAGTGGGTGTGTGTGAGAGGGGCTGTATGGGTTAGTGAGTATGTTTATGGCTGTGTGGGTCAGTGAGTGGATGTGTCAGTGTTATTTGGGTGAGTAACTAGGTATGTGAAAGGCAGTATAGGTGAATGATGGAGTATATAAGTTACTGCAGGGGTGAATGAATGAATGTGAGAGTGGGTGTATGAGTGAGTATGTGCTTATGTCAGTGACTGTATAGGTGAGTGAGTATTGTTATTATCTGTATGAGTAAATCAGTGGGTGTGTTTGTAACAGTATGAATGAGTAAGTGGCTGTGTGACTGACTGTATGTGTGAGTGAATAGGTATGCAAGTAGCTCTATGGGTGACTGACTCCGTGAGTAATTGGCTGTATCCATGAGGACTTAATTCCTCAACCAGTTGTGTCCTAGAAGGAGAGTTTGCAATGTGGTGGATAAAGGGGGGTTGGCCTCTGAAGACCTCTTAGCAATCCTGATGTGTGGGACTTACTGGAGGTAACAGGAGGGGTTGCTTGCCTACAAGGACCCTCAGCAGTGAAGGGGACTTCATACCCCCACTAGTAGTGTGTCAGGAGGCATGTTTGAAGAGTGGTAGAGAAAGAGGCCAGGGCCACGAAGACTTCTCAGCAATGCAGCAGTGAGGTACCAATTGAGGGTAACAGGAGGGGTAGTTGGCCTTGTGGCCCCCTCACAGGCTGTTTTTGGCACCTGGGACCCCATCTCCCAGGGCCCAGCCTCTAGTCTGAGTACCCTGGTACCACCCAGGGCACCCAGATACTTAGTTGAGGACCATGGGTAGCATAAAGGCCTCCACTGTCCTTGCCAGCTTCTCGTGTCCAGTGGGAGACTGCATTGCTTTTGAAGCTGCTGAACATGCGGCGCCCTCTGTCCAAAAGCAATTCTGCTCCACTTCTAGTAAGCAAGAGCATTTTGTCTGTTCTCGCATACTAGAAGTGAAGCAGAGTTTGCTATGGCTTTGCGGAAGTAGTAATAATTGCGCCAAGCCAGAGCAAACTGCAATGTCACAGAAGTGGGCACCCCGGGACATTGCAGGAGCCGACCCTGAGGAGTGGCTGCCCCCAGGGGAATCTTTGGCTTTAGGAGAGGGGCCACATGGCCTCCTTCCATTACAGATCACAGCCCTGGGGCTGATGGTGGTCCCTAAGGGTTCTCCAATGGCCCCCCTACAATGTGTTATTCATTCTCTCAGGGAGGTGGTGGTCCCCAGGGCTGCGAGTGAAAAAGAAAACAAATATGGCATTTGGCAAAAATCCTATCATATATAGAAAGCAGTTGTACCTATATCCATTTCTTCATGAAAATACATTTGGAAACAGATAACAGCTGTTGTCACAATAAAAGCATATAACATCTTTTGTCACAATAAACACCCATTTCAAATGAGGAAAGGGCTTATTTGAATCATCTATGGTATAGTAAAATATAGCTACAAATGGAAAGAGGTTCAACAAGGACAACAGACAACAGGGAAGAAAAAAAATGTATGGTATCCCTCAATCACAGTGGATCAACTACAGGATAGCAATCAAGCCTAAGCAATCAGTACTTGGTCCATTCTCCAGTCTAAAACGAAGAGGAAGTGAAGCCAGCAGGCACTGGCCAAACAGAAGGCAGCAACTTTGAAAGACAGAAACCAAAGAAACCAATTAATTTTAAGTCATGGGCGGATTGCAAGCCCCTTGCTGTATACAGTATCTCTTGTAAGCGAGAATGCATTCAGAGAATGAGCTGTTGCAGGCAAGACCTAAAAATGTGAGAGAATTCTGAAATAAGAGCTATATTTTATGTGAAATACTTCTCTTACAAGAAACGTTGGTAAGCGCTGCCATTATTAACTGGATGAAGATGTAAACATCCCTCAAACGAAGAAGGAAGGTACAATTTGACATTGCAGGTTATCTGTGTAATGATAGAAATATTTGCCTTACTGTAGCAGAAGATCTGTGTTTGGATTTTAGTAATGCCAGTTTGATGTGAGCAAGAATGTGGCCCCATAACATTGAAAATAACAGCACTATGATAATAACAATTTTTCACAACACTGACAGTCTGTTTATGATGAATACATTATTGTGCTACATACCTTGAAAGGGCCTGGATCCTTTTGTTCTGAATGTGTCACATCTCAGGTTCCAAATATTCATGTTTGTCTGTTGATATAAGCCTGTTACCTAATCGTGTGTGACTGTCATCAGCTTCAGGAGTGGTGAGTTTGTATTCCAAATGTTGAGGTTTGGCTGGATGTTATACTTAAGGAATTGTTCAGATGTTGCTATGATATCCCTGTCAAAATGAGATACGCTCAGCTTTAAATGGTCTCTTCTATTTAATAGAATCAGTCTTGTGTGGCATATTCTTGCACCCTTTTCTCTAATATAGCAGCATTATAATTATTTCCAGGGAGGCCTGGGCCTGTGTTACTACAACGCAATTAACTCAGGCATCTGTTTTCATGTAGGGTTAGTTTGTAAATGCACCATGGTAAAGATAATGCATTTATTAAGTTTGTGGTAATTGTTACTGTTAATTTTCGTACTGTTTTTCTCTGATGGAGCACTTTAAATGTAGGTGCTTTAACATTGTTGGCAGTTACATAAATTGAAGTGCTACCTGCAGTTTTTGAGCAAGCAGTTGTAATACTTTCATTTACCACATGCACTGTTGTTGTAATGGTTATACAAATATTTCAGATTGCAGAATGCAGCACACATAGAAGTAACAAATAGCCATTATGGATTGTTTATGTGCAGAAATAGGACACCTTCCTGCACATAAACAAGTATTCCCTGCAATGCAGACACCCTTGCGCTATGGTGCAAGAGTGACTGCCTTAGCACTAGGCAGCTATTTTTAGCGCCCTAGGCAGCTAATTTTAGCGCGCTAGGGAAAACACGGGGGTGCGCCATATTGTGGAAATTATGGCGAGTCGCAGCGTTTTGAAAATGTCAGGGCACGGCGCTGCCAAATTTGGTGTTCAGCTCCCACATTTTGTCATACAAATGCCCCAATGATTTCTTAACCGAGAGAAACACTGGTTTTCAAATTGCTTGTTTGTAATGCTAATTGCCGATTTCTTAAACATGATTACTTTCTCCTTCACAGTGAAACAAAGTATTGATGTAAAGGTAATCTGCTAAAAGTCTCTTGTAAACCATGTCCAGTTAAATTATCAGATAAAAGCCTCAGGGTAGTGCAGGTTCTCCAGCTACTGAGGAAACAGCTCATAAAAATCAAAGAAGTAGTGCGCTCAGGAGATCAGAAACACTTGTCCTCTTCTAATATATGGTACAAAAGAAGGATATGGCCTTTGCTCCCCTTGTTAATTCATTTCCCCGGGAGTAATTACTCTTGTTCATCAAACATTCAAAGGCAGCTTCATGGAAAGCAGGCATTAACGTCCGAACTGCTTGCTTTAATGAAAGCAATCAACGAAAAAGAATTATAAAATTTAAGTCTTGATAAATTAGGTCAATTTCTACCAACCCAAGGGGTAGAGTGACTTTGGGAAACTCCCTCGGAGTCCTCTCTCACATTGCATGGTTCCTACACTTCCGAAAGATAATGTAATACATGAGATGCAACAATAATGTAAAGGTTAAAGAGGAAATCTCCAACAGCTTCAAGATAATTCATTACAGACAATAAGATGTTGCTTTGATGTATACAGCTGAAAAAAATAGCTCACGTTTGTTTATGAGGGGTGTAAACTCTGTTGATGACCACATGCTATGAATAACCTCCTTAATTGGGATTATTTTCAAAATAGGAAGTTACTCATTTTCAGACTAGGTTCTGTCCCCAGTGTCCTTTCATGCAATGCTTTTCCATATTGAGCCAGGTGTCTTTTCACTTCAGTGATTTGCCCGGATTCGGTCCCAATCTGACTCTCTACTAAGCTGAACATGAATGTAATTAGCTCTAACTCACTTAGAAGATGTCTGTCCTGTGAGATCTTTCACTAAAGAATATAACATGGAGTACTTTTTGTAGCATGGCACATGAAAGCAATATACAACAGCAGAGCAAGGACATAAGTGAATCAGTCAAACCAGGTGTCAATGTCAATGTCGAACTGAAGATCACTGACAGAAGTGACCCAAGTCTGCTGTTCCAGCATGCACTGCAAAACTGACAGCATGGTCTTCTTTTGGCAGGTGCAGCTCTGCTAAGAAGGGTCCTTAAACTGGAGCAGTACCTGATGCCCCACCATGGGATTGAGGTGGACGCATGCAAGCTAAGTCATAATATAGTTATCTAATTAAACGAATTAATACATTGGTGAAAACTGGTGAATCCATATAGTGACTGTTATTCTGTCAAGGCACTGAAAAAAGAATGTTGTTCTTCATGTTTGCTGCATCACAAAGGGAAGTGCTTGCTTCCCCAGTTTTTTTGTGTCTCAACCAGGACAGGACTGGCCGTAGGGGCAACCGGGTGTTTCGCCAGTAGGCTGTCAGGGTGGGGGCTGGTTTTGTACCAGTAGGGGGTGGTTTGTTACCAGGGGCTGGAATATCGGTCTCCTGTAACAAAAGCAGCAGCAGTGTTTTCCACACGCACCCCTCCTGCTGAGTGGCATAATGAAATTTGAGGGCCCCCCTGCAAAGTGCAGGGAGGCCCCCTTCCGAACTTGCTTGGGAGCTCTCAGGCCAGGGTACTGTGCTGATTGCCCCTTGAAGCTCGGGGGCTCCCCAAGCACTGAGGGGGCCGCAGGGGCTTTGTTACACCACTGCCCTTGTGGCCAGTCCAACTCTATTGCCTGGGCTGGTTTGCATTCCCAGTTCGGCCCTGGTCTCACAGAGGGCTCCAAAGACCCGAGTGAAGCAGTGGAATAGCTGTTGATGTTGTGCATCCTTCTCTCATCTCTACATGTGCCATCCACTTTTATGCTGCAAACAGGCTTTCTACTGTCACTGATGGGTCTGTGTACTCACAGACTATTGTTTGAAAAGAGTAGAGATGTGGGCATGGATGTGTGTTAAGTGCTCTCTAATTGAGAGCAAAAAGTATGCAGTTAGATGGGGAGGTTTAGTCCAATCTAGAGGGTAATTGGGAAGGTACGGGATTCAGGCTTGGACGTCATGCCAGGTTTTGGGATTAAAAAACAACATATTTTTCAGGGAGAAGGGACTAAAGTATGCCATGATGTTTCCGGCTCGACTACGTGTGGAACTGTGGTGTGGTTTATGTGCCTCTTTTGCGTGCATGTTAAGTTAGCATGACTTGTTAGGAGTTTAAACGCCATTTTAATTTTTGCTGCTTTTTGCGCACGACACTGCTTAGCTGTTTTTGCTGAGTTAGCTTTCACGAAGGTCTATACATGAGAAAAGGGTAGTTTTTCGACATCTCTAGACATACATCGTGTTATCAGTCTGCACAGTGAGTGCTGAGCCGCCACGTTTATCATAACGTGCAAGCCTGTTTATCGGCGTGTCCACATAACACATTCTAGACACAACAATTTGCCAGCTGCAAGCCGAGTAGGATTCTGGCACCTTTATCATAGCACACTTGCCAGAATTGAACACACTTGGAAGATTCCAGGCATGCAGAGCGACTAACCGATCCTGATGTATTACACTTACTGAGCGGACAGGTAAATGGGGTCCCCCTAAGAAAATTTCAGAAAACTTCTATAGTTTTACAATACGAAGGGGCACATGCATCATTGTAGGAATTTGCATTTCCTAAATTGCGAAAATTATGGAATCGCAATTTAGGAATTGCTAAATCCTATGCATCAAGAAATCCTAACATTTTTTAGGATTTCTTAAATTTCGGAATTTGCAATTCCTTAATTGCGAATCGCAATTAAGGAATGGCATTACATTGATTCCTATGGGCCTAGAGGCCCATAGGAATCAATGCCGTTTTGCATTTCTTTTTTAGGAAATCGCAATTTGTTGATGCATTGCAAGGGTGCAGAGGGGGGTCCAAAGGACCCCCCCTGCACCCCTGTAATGTATTTTAAAGTGCATGTTTCACACACACATGTCCTAAGGACATGTGTGTCTGTAACATGACACTTTTCAAAATGCATTTTTGTGATTTTTAAAACAATTTTGCAAATTAACACGAGGGTCAACCTCGTGCTAATTTGCACTTCCTATTTCAAAATTCGCATTTTTAAAAAAAATGATGCATTGCATTTAAGGAATCGCACAAATGTGATTCCTTAAATGCAATCTCATTTTTAGAAATCGCAAAAAATTGCGATTTCTAAAAAATTGTTTAATGCATCCCAAAAAGTGATTTTGGAATCGCAAACGGCCGAATTGTGCGATTCGCACCGTTTGCGACTCCAAAATCACTTGATGCATGTGCCCCATAGTTTCTAGATAGGGAGGGTGCTTTACATAGGCACTTTTTATCACCTGTTTGCACTATCATTGTAATATGATTCCTCCTTTTGTATTTTATGGAATTGTAACCATGCTGTCCGTATTAGTATTATCTATATGTATGCTGATGTTGATTAAAATACTGCGTTTGAGATCACGTCGTTAAAATAAACATTTTATCCTTACCGGGTCTCTATTTTACTCCTGTTGTGGACTGGTATGAACGTTTACCCAAAGAGTGTTCTCACTTCCTACCATTCCTGAGATGGTTCTAAGTCGCATGTTCTAGGTTGTATAATCATTGGTTTCTTTGCTATAGGACGAAGAGCTAATGTGACACTGATTGCTAGTCTGGTAGGGGATTTTGGGTACTAAGGTGAGTTTTGGCACACCCTAATTCACTGAGGTCCTGAGTCTCTGTGCACAGTTCTGTGTTTGAGCAGAATCCCTGTTACAGAACTTGAAGGGAAGGTCTGGTTTTTTGACAACCCAGAGGTCATGTCAGACTGGATTGACAAGTTAGTAGCACATGCTGGGTTCATACGGGGTCCAGGGGGGTTGGGGACTTGGTGAAGAACTTGTTTCCCCTAACCATACAGGCCACGTGGTCTGACCAGCGAGGTCAATATACTGGAGTATCAGGGCAGTGGGAAGGGAAGACAGTTACTTTTGTGTCCATTTATGTCCCACCCGGGCTCCAGTCCGATACTTTCTGGACCTGGGCAATATCTTTCCCACTTTGCCTTAAGACCTCCTGGACTTGGGGGGAGACTTTAATGCGGTGGTGGACAGGGAGGCAGACACCTGGCCCGAGCACTGAGACCGGCGCAAAAGTGGCTTCCCGACTTTTTAGAAACAACGGGGCTTGTAGATGGTTGGAGGTTACGTAATCCGTCTGGGATACATTATACACATGTGTCCGCCGCACATTACAGCCTGTCTAGAATAGACTATATACTGACACCATCGGCCTGGGTTGCCATGATTCGGGAGGTGCAACATCTGGGGAGGGAGATCACCGACCACTCTCCTGTTTGGCTCCAGTTGGAAAATGGTAAATGTGATGTTGGTAGGGTGGCTCCTATCAGCACATGGCACTTGAGGGACCCTGCCACCAGGAGGGAGGTTGTCAATATCACTGAGAGATACTTTCAAGAGAATAGGGATACAGTGGACTCGGCACAGACCCTGTGGGAGGCATATAAAACTGTTATTCAGGGGGAGATAATATCGCTAGTTGCAGGGAAAAAAAGAAACGTCAGGCCGAAATGGAGAAGGCGGAGGTAGAACTTTGATTAAGTTGGAATTGGTATACACCGTTTAAAACTGCGACAAGATGAGTATAGAGGCCTCGCTAAGGACAAGGCTAGAGCGCAGAATGGTGATACTCAGAGCAGGGTATACGAGCACGGAGATAAAGCAGGTAAATTAATAGCAGGGCTCGAGAAGGGGGAGTGGGCATCGCGGCTGGTACCAGAACTGCAGGGAGCAAATTCTAATATAGTCACAGACCCACAAGCAGTAGCGGATGAATTCTCAGACTATTACGGCGGAGTGTATACCTCAGTTGGTGGATACACGGAAAAGGAAAACAGTGCAATGATCGAGGACATTTAGATGCCTTCGTTATCGGATGATGACCGGGAGTATTTAGACTCCTCCCTCACAAAACACTCTGGGAAAGCCACTGGCCCGAACGGAATTCCCATAGAACTGGATAAACTGAAGGCTAATAAGCTGGCCCCATTTCTTCGGTACATGCTTGAAGAGAGCAGAGAGAGGGGTCAGCTCCCTTATGACCAGCGGGTGGCAAACATTGTGGTAATCCACAAAGCAGGTAAGCCTAAGACGCTCTGCTCATCATATAGACCTATCTTGTTGCTCAACCCCGAGCATAAAATCCTGGCGAAGCTGCTTGCGACGAGACTAGCCAAAGTGATCACCTCCTTGATTCACCTGGACCAATCCGGCTTCATGCTGTGCTGAAATACGGCCTTCAATCCGCGTAAGCTGCAAGGGGTATTGGGTAGGACCCCAACGATCCAGGAGCACTACCTGTTTGCGGTCCTGAGGAAGATGGGCATTGAGCCAGAGTTTATTAACTCGGTGCGACTATTGTATGCGAATCCCCTGGCCAGAGTGGTTGTAAATAATCGTAAGTCTGCTGACTTTTCCCTTGGCAGGGGCACGAGACAGGGATGTCCCCTGTCCCCACTCCTGTTTGCTCTGGCCTTAGAGCCCTTTGCGGCATGGGTTCGGTGGGACAGATCACTACGAGGCCTGTGGTGGATGTTAGAGTAAGAGCACAAAAGTGTTTCCTAGATGTGCTTGCGATATTCGGAAGGTACTCCGGATTTGCAATTAACTGGTCGAAATCAGTGCTCTTCGTCCACAGAGGCGATCCGCCGGTACTCCCACAGACCTGCCCAATACAAATTGAGCTGATTGGGTTTCGATACCTTGGTATCTATGTCACGCTTGACCCGAAGTTACGGTATGCCAACAATCTGGCCCCCCCCCCTGACTCGATTTAAAGGAGACGTTGCGTGTTGGAAGGCTCTCCCCCTCTCCCTTTTGGGCAGAGCGGTGCTCTTCAAGATGATGGCCCTTCCCCGATTTTTGTACGCGCTCCAGAACACAATGGACCCAGTACCGTTATCCTATTTCAGGGAAATAGAGGCCCTCCCAGGCAGCTTCTCTGGGACGGTAGGCCCCGAACAGTGTTTTCTAAGCTCACTTTCCCCTGGTACGACAGGGGGATAGGACTGCCGGATCTACGAAAATTCTATTGGGCCTCCCAGTTGGCGGTAGTGAATCATGTCATATATGGGCCCCACGGGGTCCGGGGTATGCTATGGACCACTGGCAAGTGCCTGGGGGTGACTTCAATAGGGCGCTATACGCCAGACCTCGCCGGTTTCCCCTTGTGGGACCAATGGCACAGGCCATGCAGGTGTGGCACGCCGCCAATAGACAGCTTAAGTGGGAGGGGAAGCTCACACTTGCCACCCCTTTTAGGAGTTCGGAGAAGCTTGGAAGTTTATGGAAGTCCAAGGGGTTTGACAAATTGGATCCCATTGGGATCACGCAGATTAAAGACATTTGGAAGGAGGGCATGGTTCATACATTTGATTCCCTCAAGCAACAATACCAGCTACATGACAGAGAGCACTACCGCTACCTCCAGATGAGACATGCTCTGCTTGTACCTATCCCCAAAGACACAAAGCTCCCTGATGCTTCCCCTCCCGAAGACCAAGTTTTGGCTGGGCACCTCCCAGAGAAGACTATCTCTCTAAAATATAAAAAGCTCATAAATAATATGAGAGACCCGTTGCGTTGGTACTTCTCAGGATGCACTAGTGTACAGATGGATTTGAGCTAGATGACGAGGACTGGCAGGAGGCGGTCTCCTCTCCAAAGGTAGTAGCGATACAGATGAGGCTCAGACTAGTGCAACTGAAGATTCTATACAGGCCATATGTCACAGGACCTCGTTTGGTTCAAATGGGTCGGGTGGAGAGTGGGGAGTGTCATAGGGGGTACAGAGAGCTTGGGACTTGCATGCATATCGTGTGGCACTGTACGGCGGTACAGGAGTATTGGGTGAAGATTCACAACACTCTGCGAGAGGTCCTAGTGGGTGAAATATGGCCAGAGAGGCAATGGGTAGCGTCGGTGTGTATGGTAGCTAAGTGTAACATTGCCCAGCTGTGGGGCGCCAGTCAGCCGCCTCATGTTGAGAAGTGGGTAGAAGACTTGGATTGATGCATGTTTAGGGAGAGGTCAGTATATGTGGCCATGGGTTGCCCTGAGAAAAGGGAGAAGGTTTGGGGGGCTTGGAATCAATACCATGGGGACATCTGTACCCCCCCAATACGTCTTGAAGCAGTGGAGGTGCATGAGTCCCTGTGATCCATCTTATATAATATGTATTTATTATCCTACTGTATGGAAATGTACCATCAACAAGTATGAGAGCTGCTAATGTCACCTGATGTTTTTCTTTGTTGTTTTGCCAATAAAAAAAAGCAACAACATTTTTACCAGGTGGAAACCGTTGTCATGCTAGTTGGCAGTGGGCAAGTTGATGGTTAGGAGTGGTGTTTGCATGTCCCCACACCCTTTTTATGCATGAGCACAGCACCCTATTTTCATTAGATGGAGGTATTGTGCCTTTTCAGATACCTTAGGTATGATGATAGTGATATGAAGGAAGGGGAGGAGCACTAATATTTGTTTGAATTAGTAGAACAAGGAACTCTTGTTAAGATTATGGTAATAGTGGGGAGGTAGGTATGGTTGCTGAAAGAGTAGACATGTGTGGCAGCTTATTTTTGCATGTTCTTAGTTTGATTAGCACTCCTGATCAGTGTCCTCTTTTTCTTACCTCCTTTCAGGGGAACCACAGACAAAGGTCAGGATCACATCCAGTGAATGGTCCAGCTGTGTTCCCACCACATGACAGCCCTCAGTGCTATAGGCATGCCTTCTGGTGACGAGTCTTGATTAGTCATTCTACTATTCACTCTCCCTACTATTAAAGAAGGGAAGCCACATATTTAGCAACTTTAGATATGTTTTTCAAAATGTCACCAGACGGTTAGACGGTTGCGAAACTGGCAATGTTTAAAAGAAATATAGAAACTTTTTTTTTGTGTCCTCATACTGCCAAAAAGTAGGGCAAGACTCAAGATGGGACACCTCTTACCACTCCATACCAATCTTTACCAGCCCTTCGTATAGGCAATGGAAAAAGATAGAGCATTCCCTTCAAGAAGACACCGATACCTTCTCCATTCCCTTTCACTTTATCCGGTTTCATCTGTCAAAGTTACTAAGGAGACTTGGTCCGACGGTGTTTTTGGCTTAATCATTGGACCCAATATCTCTTTCTCTACAAGTTAACAGATTTGCCCATGTCTTCTCCCTACTTTTTAAATCACAAGCCATGTCACTCTCACTAGTATAAATCCAGTTTCTTAAAAGTTCTGAAAAAAACTGGGGGATTTTCCGATTTCCAAAGCCTACAGATTTCTCTCCTGGCCAAAATAATAACATAAAATATCAAATTAAATATAGGTGTGTTCATACAATAGTGTTTTGGTAAACCCAAAAAAATCTGACTAATGCTTATATCAATTTGTCTCGCCAGAAAAGATTCCAAAAAATCACATACCTCGTTCCAATAAAGTTTGATTTCTGTATGTTCCATAAATATATGTACATCATCTGCATCTGGGAATTTGCACCTCGGGCAACTATATACCGTCCCGGTTATCTTTTTTCTGGAGACCAATAACCTATATAGACGGTATATAGATGGTTTCTCCTCAGTGCAGCAGGTTTTACAACATCCTGTAGCTTTACAAAAGAATCACACCAGACCTTGTATATATCTCTTCTATTCCCTCCATTCTCTCCATATTCCTCCTTCCATAATCTCCGTACTTCTGTTTCACCCTTGTCTTCAACATTCAATAGTGCTCCATATCAATATGCAACTTCCTTATTCCATATACCACTTCTAGTCACTAGGTCTAATGCTTCTGCACGGACTTCCTCAGCCTGCCATGTCTGTGTCAACCACCAAGATGAGATCTGATAATATTTGAACCTTGTGATTGATCCTTGAGTTAACCTGCACAGTGCCGCCCAGCTCATAAGATTACCACCATCTTGCAGATCTCCTCAAAATTGTATTCCCCCTCTTTTGAGTGGCATACTCAGTTGATCTTGTAGGCACTCTGGAGTACCAGGAGAGTCCCAAACTGGAGCCTGCATTGTATAGTACGGAATATCCAATTTTTTTCCTTATGAACATCCATGTTTCTAAAGCAGCCCTCAATATTTTTAATCTTACTTTTCTGTAGAATTTAGGATCTCCATATTTATACAGGAAAGAGACCTGACCGTGAATCACATCCTTTAACATGGCTTTAAACAATAGACCTAGTGATGAAGAATCGGGCTTATTCATCAAGATCCTGAAGTTATTAAAATGGAAAGAATAACAATAAAGTAATAAATCTGGTAAGGCTAACCCACCTACTTTAGGGCCTCTCCTCAGTTTTTTCAAAGCTATCCTGGAACCCTTTGTTGCCCATATAAAAGTACCTATTTTACCTTGCAGTTTGGCAATATCATCTCGCTTGAAAGTCAAAGGAATTGTATTACATAAAAAAGTAATTTTCTGCAAAAGAATCATTTTAACAAGATTAACTCTCCCATAGATATTTAGAGGGAGGTTTGCCAATCTAGTAAGTAAGCTGACCACTTCCTTAGAAACCCTTTTCCAATTGACTTTTGGGATGTCCTCTAATCTCTGTACTAGGTGGGTTCCTAAATACCTCATTTGAGACTTTGCCCCTGGATAGATGTTAACTTGGTTCCACTCCATTTTTTCCGTCTTGCCTTTATTTATACTATAGCCAGAGACCAGTCCAAAATCTTCCGCTAACTCAAATAATTCGGTATGGTCTCTGTAGGGTTATTTGTATATGAAAGTAAATCATCTGCATAAAGAGCAGTTTTAAGTTCTATCTCTCCAAGCCAATAAGGATGAATAACAGTATCCTGCCTAAGCTTGTTAACAAAAGGTTCAAAATAAAGATTAAATAATAACGGTGATAAGGGGCAACCCTGTCTTGTACCTCTCCCAATATTAAACCAATCTGTCAGCACCCCATTCACCAATACCTTAGCTTTAGGACAGAGATAAATATCCTTGAGCGCTTGAATACAATTTTCGGGAAAACCAAACCTTTTTAGGGTTCCCCAAAGGTATAGCCACCTAACTTGGTCAAACGCTTCAGCAGCGTCCATAGCTACTATTGTCAATGGAACTTTATTAGCTTCAGCCATATCAATAGCCCCTATTACCTGGAAGGTCAACTCATTTAGCTGCCTCCGGGGTGTAAAACCTCGCTGGTCCGAATGAACTACCATCTTAATGACCTTTGCCACTCTTACCGCCAATATGCCAGTAAAAAGTTTATAGTCAGAATTTAATAGCGATATGGGTCTATATGACTCTATTGATTGTGGGTCCTTATTAGGTTTTAAAATTAATATAACTGTAGCTTCTGACCATGAACCTTGGGCATTTTCGCCTTCAACATTGATTTTATTAAATAAGATTTTCAAAACTGGTGCTAAACTCTCCAAAACTACAAGGTAAAACTCACTCGGAAGCCCGTCTGGGCCTGCAGCTTTCCCCCTAGCCATTCGTCTACATAGGGCCCGAATTTCTTCTTCTGTAATTTCAGTTCATAAGAGGGCATTAAATTCTTCTGATAGCTTGGGAAGCATGGCTGATTCTAACCATCCCTCCACTTCTTCTCGTTCTAGACTTATTGCTTCTTTATAGAGATCGTTCATAAAAGATCTTGCTTCCTCTAATATCTCCTTGTCACTTCATGTTGACCTGCCAAAGCTTTGCAAAGTTAAACTCTTTATCAGATTCCTAGCTTTATCTGTTCTAGCCTTCCAGGTTAACAGGGAGCCACACTTTTCTCCATATGAAAAGTGCTGAAGCTTACTAGCTTTCCACTTATCTAAAAGTTTCTTATCAATCGTGGCTTGGTATTCTGCACGTAGTTTATCTAGATCTTTTTCTAGAGATACAACAACTTCTGGGGCCCTCATAACTTCCATAGAAGCTTTCTGCAATTCTGTTTCCTTATCCTTAATCTTTGTTATTCTCTCCATTTCTTCTTGTCTCAGGACTCTATTTCTACCTATCGAAATTGAACTAAGTATACCCCTTATATAGGATTTATATGCCTCCCACACCGTCTGTGGTTTTGCTGTACCAATATTGAATTTAAAATAGTCCTCTGTTTTATTTATCTTCTCCGCTATCAAATCTTCTTCTAATAACATGGATCTATCTAGGGTCCATGTCTTTTTTACCTCCCTGTGCTTAAATCCCCAAATCATCTCAACTGCAGAGTGATCTGAGAGTATGGCTGGGATATGTTTATTGTATATAACATCGGAACACAAAGCTTGATCCACCAAAAAAAAATCAATTCTTGAATCATGCTTGTATTTTTTACTATAAAAGGTATAATCCTTGGAAGTATTGTTCAATCTCCTCCATATATCCAATAGATTGAAATCTTTAATCATATTATTCAACGTTGCAAAAGTTCTTGGTGGGTTATTATATTTAGCTCTAGAGATACGATCCTTCTGTTATTTAAAACCAGGTTGAAATCTCCCCCTAATATTATTGGCCCTGTAATATTCATCAAACTAGCCCCTAATCTTTGAAGGGCTCCTGGATTGTCCTCATTCGGACAGTAATAAACAGCACAAATTAGGGGTGAATCATTTACTGTTAGAGTCGCAACCAAAAACCTCCCCGAGTTATCAGTCTCTGTTTTTATAACTCTAATACCTACATTACTCCTAACTATCAAAGCCACCCCTCTAGTACTTCCCCGTTGGTCTGAGCAAAGAACCTCCTGTACCCACCTCTCCTTTTCCAGACCTAATCTACAGTCTTGAGATTCTAAAGGGGTCTCTTCTAAACAAAGCAAATCAGCCTTACTGTACCTCAAAAATTCCCTAACCCTAGATAGTTTTCTCTTACCTCTCAATCCGTTCACTTTCCATGTTATTAGCATAAGTGTTTGTTGCCTATCCATTCATCCCACTTTCAACCTCAAATCAAAACTTTTTGGACACATATGAGAACAATTTTTTTTCTTTTCCCCCCCTTAAAGCTCCCACTCTTTTTGCCCCCACCCTTCCCTACCATCCCCTTGCGGTTTACCAACCACCACTCGGAAGCTACCCTTCGCAGCCAAGAAATTCACCAAACAACTCGCCCACAATAGAAGAGCCCACAACAGGTAGGTATATCTCCAATATGTTTATTCGGAAGTTGCCGAAAACAGAAAAGCAAACTGCTGCCACTGAAAATGTCCAAAGTGTCCGACGCGTTTCATGCCTTGGTAGCATTTCATCAGGGACTAATGGCAGCGGGGCTCCTTCCGCAGCCTAGGCTCGGCCGCTACAAATTCACCAAACAACTCGCCCACAATGGAAGGCTGCGGAAGGAGCCCCGCTGTCTCTGAACAGACCTGCAGTCGTGCAAGAGGTGCGACGGCAAAAGGAACAGGAGCCGATTTTGAAAGTTACAAGATGCCGAACTAGTATTGTGACTGGATGCCGCAACCAACTTGGGAAATGATTTTAACAATGAACTATGATGGCTGATAACCCACTGGGGTAAGAAACTAAGCACCGCAAATACCAGAATGCAATGGGCGCAGTGACGCCCCAAGAGGCGGGAACTAATTATTAATCAGGTGTTTAAAAATGCTTCAGACGTCTTGCAGTTCTAAATGCCATTAGTCCCTGATGAAATGCTACCAAGGCATGAAACGCATCGGACACTTTGGACAATTTCAGTGGCAGCAGTTTGCTTTCCTGTTTTCGGCAACTTTCGAATAAACATATTGGAGATATACCTACCTGTTGTGGGCTCTTCCATTGTGGGCGAGTTGTTTGGTGAATATATATATATATATTTTTTTTTTATCTAGCCTTTTGATTTACTTTCTTCCTTCTACCCATTTTGCTGTATTTCCACTTCCTCTCCCTGTACATCCCCCTTAATCTTAAATTCCAGCTCTAACTACACTTCACTACTGATCCATTGTTTTCAAGAAAGAGTCTACATCTTCAGTGGAACTAAAATTATACATTTTGTTTTTCCACATTATTTTTAACATGGCAGGGTATCTCATCTGGACTTGCGCCCCACGGCTTCTCAGCTCCGGCATTCTTGTGCCAAGGTCCCACTGCCTCTGTGCAGTACTCTTCCCGAGATTAGACCTAATTTGATAGCTAATCAAACTGAGTTTGTTTATGCTGGTTCCTTCAGGGCTCTTACTAATATCAGTTATTTGACTGAATATGAATGAGAATGTATCAATATTTTCCTTGGTTCCTTCCTTGCTGGGTTCAGTTTGAAAGGGTCTCTGTGCACTCTTTGTATCTCCTTGTCCAAGTCGATATCCAGTCTATCTTTTAGAATTCCTTCTTTAAGAATCAGACATATGAAAGATTTTAAACCCCCTCCGGGATATTTTAAAAATCTGAGGTTATTCCATCTTGCATGCATTTCTAGTCTCTCAATGTCATCCTGCAAAGTTTTATTCTGAATTTTTAAGTTTTCAGTTCTCTCGTGTTAACCAATACTGCTTCCGAGAGACTCTTAACCTCAGACTCTAGCACCCCAGTGCGGGAGGTTATATCATCCATTTTATTCTACAAAACCTCACATTTATCTTGTATGCCCTTCTGATTAGCCTCGGAGATCTCGAACTTTAAAAGCATATCCCCTGTCAAAATTATCAAAATAGACTCCAAATCAGACTTTCCTCTGCTGCTCTCAGGGAAGGATCCATCTCTCCTCTATACACGGAACTACTATCTTCCTGCCCTGAGGTCAAGGGTATGGCCTCACTTGACAGAGATACTTCTTTGGTGGGGTGTCCCTCCTGTAATCCTTCTTTGTCGCTCTCACCTATTTCCCTCATACCATCATCTTCCGCTAATGGAGTATAGCGATTTTCTAGTGGAAGGGGGGTGGAGAACTGCAATAGAACCTGCCCACCCTCGAAAGAATTGGTCACCTGCTCCATAATCTTAAAATACAATTTTAGCGAGGGGGTGGTCTTTACTTGAATTTGCAATGCCTTGGCCTCCCTCCTTTTCCTACACTCTCCAAATTTAGTGACTTTTTTGGGGGGGTTAATGGAAGGACCTCTCCCACTGTTTTCACCCCTGTTGCTCCAACTGTACCCTTCCCTTTCCCTCTTACTACCTCTGCTCTTTGCCTCAAATTGGGAGCGGAGTTGATATCTGTTCCTCGGGGGATATTCAGCTCCTCCGTTCATTGGTAAAGTTTTGGGGGTTTTACTGTTTTACTGTTATCTACAAGCTCTTCAAATCCCAAATGTCCCCTTTGCTTCCCCTGCTGTAAGTTATTCTGAACCTGAACGTTTCTATTCGTTTCTAGACTATCCACCAGTGATCTTGCGGGAACCTTGTCCTTTTCCCCCACTCCAGCGCCAGCCTCCACTCCCCCTTCAAGATTAGTAATATGCCCCTTTAAGTGGGAAACAAATGGCTGCTCTTCCATCTGCTGATCCTCATCCAGATTTAACGTGTAGCTTACCCGGGAACCGACTTCCCTGACTTCTCCCAGGAAAGCGTCTCTCCGCCTTGTATTACTGTCCTCCTGTACTCCCTTCAATCTTTGCCAGCGCCGTAAGCCTCATCCAGCACGGAAATCTATTCGCACCACTGCCACCAGCACTCTCCGCCACAGTATCGCTCTGCGTCCTGGACACCGACCGCTCTAAACCACGGCTGCCTCCCCAAACTCCGCCTCCGCCTCCCGTCCCATGTGTCTCATTGAAGACGTATTCCACCATAAGACAAGGTAGGGAACAATAAATAAAAATAATAGTAGTTTTAGAGTCTGAAAAATCAGAATACTGTATAGCGTCTCTAGTCATTACCTATCGGGAATTTCTCTGGCGTTATATATTGCGCTTTCCATGGTCTATCATGCTTTTTAGTCCTGCTGCTGCGGGAGCTCCCGTGACCGGTGTCAACCCGCCGCCATGTTCCTCCTCCTGTTTTATCTCTAAAAAAAAAAAAAAAATATATATATATATATATATATATATATATATTCACTGAAAAAACCATAGGTTATAGACCATATATAGTTAGGAATTCGCATTTACAAAACCTTATTTTACTCACACAAAACCATTGAAATTCCATATATAGTTAGTTGCACTAACTATATATCGCGCACCCGCAATCCACTGCTGATGATGTCACATATTACATCATTCATGACATGGTCAGTGACATCACTGATGACATCACTGATGACATCTCAAATGACATCACTGATGACATCTCAAATGACATCACTGATGACATCACTGATGACATCTCATTTGACATTACTGATCACATCACTGATGATATCATTCATGTGATAATACGATGAACCTCTTCAGACTCTAATATAACCTTAGATACAATCAGTGTAAACAGACACTCACAGACTGTCACTCATCCATGGAGTTACTCACACACCTAGTCAGTCATGCAAAGAATCAATCACACCTCCATTTCCTCAACTATACAGTTATACAAACTTTACTTATTCAAACATATACTAACACATATTTACTCTCTTATACAATCCCTGATACAAGTTCACAATGATCCATACAGCCACTCACACATTCACTGGCTCTTATGCACAGTTATTTATATATGTCAACTCTCACATGTACTGTGTTTTACATATGTACTTACTTTGACATGTAGCACTGAGATATCCATTCACTCACCAATACACTCATGCACACAGTCAACCGCCCATACAGCTGTTTCCACATGCACTTTTGAAACCATACATCTAGTGAATCAACTGCTCACACATCTATGCACAGAGTCATACACCTCCCAGCCACCCACACACACACTCAGTCTCCCATACAAATACTTGGGCAACCAATCAATAACCCATATAGTTACTCATATAGCTACTTATCAACACAAGCAACAGTTTACAGAACAACAGACATAATGATGCACAAATTAAGACAGTTTAGGCACTAACCCATGCACTCAGTGAGACACATTTAATCACTCACTCATACAGTCAGTCATGCACCTACTAAATCCTTCGTCCAGACACTTATACATCCACTCATTCTTGAATATGTAAGACATATTTTAACTTTACAGAAACATACAGTCACTGGATGTTGTCATCAGTGATGTCATCAGTGATGTCATTTGAGATGTCATCAGTGATGTCATCAGTGATGTCACTGACCATGTCATGAATGATGTAATATGTGACATCATCAGCAGTGGATTGCGGGTGCGCGATATATAGTTAGTGCAACTAACTATATATGGAATTTCAATGGTTTTGTGTGAGTAAAATAAGGTTTTGTAAATGCGAATTCCTAACTATATATGGTCTATAACCTATGGTTTTTTCAGTGAATTTTCAAGGTTTTGTAAATGCTAATTCCTAACTATATATGGTCTATAACCTATGGTTTTTTCAGTGAATTTTCAAGGTTTTGTAAATGCTAATTCCTAACTATATATGGTCTATAACCTATGGTTTTTTCAGTGAATATATATATATACATACATATATAAACATATATCATCTGTATATCTATATAAATACAAACATAAATGCATGCATACATATACTTATATGCATACAGATGCATGTTATTTACATGAAAGTTGAAAAAACACTAATAAAAGCTAAGCTAAAAAGCCACCTCATTACAAACAGAATGGCTTTAACTTAAACGAGGGCGAGATCTATTGCATTTTCAATGCTTGTTTACTTTGGTTCCATCAAGAAGGCATTCAGATGTGTCACACATTTGCCATAAATTCTGAATGTTAGCACTCTAGTTGCACATTAGATCACTGTAGTAAAGCTACTGCTCACCAGGGACGTCTGCTGCTGATATTCAAAGTGCATGTTTCAGTCTGCATGTCAGAATTTTTTTAATGAAATAGAAGAGGATTTGAGAAGTCACTCAAAATGATCCCTAATTTTTCTTTCTGAAGCACTAATCATACTTTCTATGGCAAAATTAACCCCCTCGTGTTGTTCCTTTTTAAATTGAGTGTTTTCAGACTTACCACTTCATTCCAATCAAGATGGCTTCTGGTGTGCCATACTTTTGTCATAAGTAAGACTGTTAGCGCTCTAGTTGTTCTTTAGAACACTCTGGGACATTCTGTCATTGGGCTATACTTGGGGTACATCTGGGTGATATTTGGGCTACATTTAGGCTCTTTTGTCTCTGGTGGCCATCTTGGGAGACTGTATGTCAGAATTTTTTAATGAAATTGAAGAGGGTTTGAGAAGTCACTCAAAATGTGCCCTATTTTTTCTTTCTGCAGCACTAATCATAATTCATATGGCAAAATATACCCCCTCATTTTGTTCCTTTTTAAATTAAATGTTTTAAGAGTTACCACTTTATTCCAATCAAGATGGCTTCAGGTGTGCCATACCTTTGTAATAAGTAGGACTGTTAGCGCTCTAGTTGTTCTTTAGAACACTCTGGGACATTCTGTCATTGGGCTATACTTGGGCTACATCTGGGTGATATTTGGGCTACATTTGGGCTCTTTTGTCTCTGGTGGCCATTTTGGGAGACTGCATGTCAGAATTTTTTAATGAAATAGAAGAGGATTTGAAAAGTCACTCAAAATGTGCCCTAATTTTTCTTTCTGCAGCACTAATAATACCTTCTATTGCATAATATACCCCCTCATTGTGTTCCTTTTTAAATTAAATGTTTTAAGAGTTACCACTTTATCCCCATCACGATGGCTCCAGGTGTGCTATACCTTTGTAATACGTAGGACTGTTAGCGCTCTAGTTGTTCTTTAGAACACTTTAGGAGGCTGCAGTAGAGCACAAAGGAATCAACTGACAGTCTCTGTCCTTGTTGGATGTACATGTTTTACTGAGAATGTCAGACTTCATTTTCACATGACTGAGAAAGATAATGTGAATTTACAGAAAATATGCTTTCAGTTTAGCTTATAGATCCCCTTCCAAACCACTGTGGGAAAATCATGAGATATTAGTTTTCTTTCAAACAATATTCATGATATCACAGCAGAAGGCTTTTTCACATGGTAAAATCACCTTAGAACCCACCACAATTCCTAAAACGAGTATGGTACCTTCAACAAATGATTTATAATGTAACTAAAGTCCTAAAACCCTCTATTAACTACAATGCTTTTTAATGAGGTGCTATCATGTATATTGGTCCCACGATGGCTGCCAACACTTCTTGGATGAAGTGCTGACAGCCAATCAGATCAGATGTGTGGTTAGGCTCCGCCCAGATATATATATTTTTTGAACCTAAATTACTCAAAATCCACTGGAGCACATATATTGAGACCTAGCAAAGGCACATCGGGCTAACAGTCCCTACAATTTTGCCAAGTTTCGTGCAAATCCATTCAGCCGTTCGAGCTAAAAGTGAGGCCAACCGCCCTATGGAAATTAACATGGGAAAAACGTGTCTTGGGACCCCCCTTTTTTCTCGGCCCCCCCTTGATGAAACCCCCCCAAATTGTCAGGGGCTGCTCAGAAACAAAATGTTCCATTTTCCTGAAAATTTCAGCCAATTCCGTCCACAAACGCCAAAGTTATTAGACATAGAATTTTCAAAAATCCCATAGAGAAAAAATCCTAACTATATATACCTACTGGCGACCGCCAGTAGGTAATATATATATATATATATATATATATATATATATATATAAAGACTTGGCAGCAAAAACAAAACTGTTACCAGCAATTTTAGAAGTAAAACTTTCAAAATGCTGAGTTATAGTTTTGAATTTGTCAAATATTATGCTATTAATAGTATAATAAAGTTTTTCTACATTTGCTGGTACTGCTTTGTATATTAATATTACTAAATCAGTACTTTTTTCCAGAAGCAACGCAGAGGTTGAACAGCTGTCACATTAGGAGGATCAGGAATTGGCTGCTAGGACAACTGCTAAATAAACTTTCTTTGTTAGCCCTAGCCCTAGTACTAGTAATAGACCATAGGACCATTCCGTAGCACTTATTATACTTTTCAGTACGTGTGCCTCTGCTCTGTGCCATTTTATGGGTGTGTGGTTTACTGCCCACCCCTAGCACCCTGTAACATCTCTATATTAGCATGTGCTGTGCTTCTCCCACACTTTCTTCCTAAATGTGTTCTCATATTCTACTTCTTACACTGCTCTATCTTTTACCTTCCATTGATCTAAACCTAAATCTAGCCCATGTCCTAAAGTTAAATTTACTTAACCCACAATAACTGCCCAACTAAGACATAATATTTGCTGTACTATCGGTAGAAAAATGAATTAGGATTAAGGGTGAGGGTCAGGATTCTGAACTCTGGTAGAGAAATGGCAGAATCCCTCTAATTAATGTTAGGACATACTTGACAAACATATGCAGCAGAGTTAACTAAATTAATTATGTGGTATAACATGCCATTAATTAATCATCACATTTTTCCCTAGCGGAATAGTTTTAAAGTTTGGTTATTTCAACACAACTTAATGCTGTCTATGCAAACCATTTATCTGTTCAATACTAACACTTGAATACAACAGCAACTAAATGGCAATCACTCACTTCAGTTTGAGCCAGGGATATTTTTTTAATTGTGGGGGATTAATTTAGGGCAGGTATGGTAAAATAAATGAATACACAAAAGTTCTGTAAGCACAGAATAAATGTATTCCAGTGGCTCTCGGCAGGACAATGTGAAACAGTGTGTCACTAAACAAACATGTGCTTGAAATGGGTATGGCACTTCAGAGTATTTTTTTCTCATAATTCTTTTTATTGAAATAAAATATCAGCAAAAACTCAATACAGAGGATTGTTCAAAATTGTAGACTCTACATCGGCGGGTTACAGGATAGTCAGTATATACAGCTGAAAAAGAACTTTACGGGGAGGGGGGTCATTCTGAGCAGCATTCCCGGGTGGTGTACAAATCTCTCCTCTGTGCCGATTCCAAGGGCCCCAGACAAGCAACCACTTCCTGGGGCATCCCCTTGCAAGATATACAGTTTTCTCTCTAAACATTCACCAATCCAAATTGCTTTCCCATGTTTCCAGGGTGGGCGGTTGCACTGCCCCCCACAATTGAGCGATATTTCTTTTAGCTAACATAAACCCTAGTGTGGCCCATTGTGTCTGAGAAGTGTTTAAGTCGGTCGGCTCCCCTATATTTAAGAGGCACCTCCTCGCATCCGGGGACAGGGAGACCCCTAACACCTCGCTCATTGTGACATGTACTTTGTGCCAGTAAGTGGTAATATGTGTGCACTCCCAGATGGTATGCATAAATGTACTTGTGAGACCACATTGTCGTTTGCATAGCCCTGTGTCCGCCAACACCATTTTTACCAGTCGGGGTCCCGTGATATAGATCCTATGTAGAATCTTAAGCTGGACTAATTTCAGGCGAGCTGGGGGATGACACCTCTGTCTGCCAATCTTCATCGTCAAGCTCTATCCCATCCTTCACCCATCTGTTCCTTAACGCCCGAAGGGGATCCGACATATGGTTAATTAGTTTTATGTAGTTTAATGAGATTGTCTTTTTGGGAAGGTGACCATCCAGTACTCTGTCCTCTAATGGAGAGGCCTCTAAGGGATCAATACCCCTAGGCAAAGTGGACAGAAGTGAGTGCCGAACCTGCAAATAGCGGAAATATTCAGCATCTGCTAGTTCATATTCCTTACTTCAGAGTATTTTTATTTCTCCTCTGGTACAAAACAGACTGATGCTTTCATTGAAGCCTATGAAGCTGAAACCTCAAGATGTCCAGGCTGGCAGGAGATAGATGCTAGTATATGGTGGTAAATGACTAGGGCCATTTTTTGAGGCCAATTGCTGGCTGGTGTAGTTATAGTATGAGGAGGAGGTGGTAGCTGCAGTTCCATCACCAACAATGGCCACCCACTGGCAGGCCCAAGGTACCCCCACATTTAATGCCACAGCCAGAAGAAGTGCAGCATCCTTATTTTCCCTGCAACAGACAGCTGCAGAGCCCCTGCTCCACCTCATGATGAAACAGCAGTTCTCATTTACAGAGTAATCAATGGCCTGAAGACCCAGGCATAGGGTTAGAAAAATTTAAAAATGCACTTTCAAGTATCAGAGAGAAATGTTTTTTAAGAAAAACTTTCTGGGACTTTTTTTCACTTTTTTAAATGGAATGGTGTGAGTTTGCTGGGCATTCCATACTGGGGAGGAGAGTACACTAAGGGCCCGATTTTGATGTCAGTCGAAGTTGCCTTTGATTGACACGTCACAGATTTGGGATGACTGACCTCCGGTTGGCATTCCTGACTGCATGATTATGTTGAGACTGCACACTATAAGGTTGCATACTCTCATTTCTCTATGGGAGCTTGTGCTATGGCCGTAATCAGCAGTAGCACAAGCTCTTATAGAGAAATGGGAGTTTGTGTAAATCCGGCACTCTGAAGGGATTTACAGGGGGCTCCATATGAAGCCCCTTGCCCTCAACCGTAGGCTGTGGTGGCAAGGGGCCCTGCTACGAGCCGTCAAAGTCAATTTCAAGCAGCCTTTCCATGTCAGAAAGGCCGGCACGGAAAGGCTGTTGGAAACCAACATCGTAATCCCTATCGCAGAAACGCCATCCCATTGAGATTATGTTGCGGTGTCTGGCCGGCCGACTTGCTTCTCGAGTCTATCGGATCCCAGCCAGAATGACCGGCCAGATTAAATTCTGACCCAAGCCCCTAATCTCAAATTGTTCAAGAAAGTCTCTTGAGTCCCGCTCCCAACTCCCTATGTCCCCAACAAACATAAAATATCTCCCTCCAAAACAAAATATTATGAAAAAATGTTAGAAGAGGGCATTTGGATGTTGATCCAGAGCTGGTCCATGCTCTGCTCCATCGAGGTGAGCCAGCCCTTGATAATGTCTGGCCACTGCGGATGTGGCACAGCAATCACCTGTTGCCATTCTGGTGGGGGGTGGCAGCAGTTGGCTGAGGGCGGCACCGGCAATGGGATAGCTGGGAGTAAGCATGGGCGGAAAATCCGTTCAGCTCGCAGATTTTGCGGATTTTTGGTAAATTCACAATCCGCGAACGCTCGTGAATTTCCCGAAAATCCGCAAATTCGCACGCAGCGGATTTTTTTTTCTTGGTGATAGAATTTTGCGGCGTGCGGCGTTCACTTACCGTCATTCAGCGTTTGCCGAGTTGTTTTTCTCAATATTTTGCGAGTGCTGCGCCATTTTGGATCTTGCTGCGGGTCTCCCGCAGGAGTTTGACGACGCATAGCGAGAGTTCACAATTGCAAACATGTAGGTGCGGCGAGCAGCAACAATCTCGCACTCGCGAAATTACAAAATTTGCAATTCTGCACAAGAAATCCACTAGCAAGCAGCATAGACCTTCTGAAAATCATGATTTTTATCAGAATAAATCCTCAGGTTGACCTTTGCCTGCACTTTTGTGGATTTGAGGCCTTTTGACTCTCTTTGGATCACTTTTGGATTAGAAATCAACTTTCATAAGTAAGTTTGTTTGGGGCATTACAGTTGCTGTTCTGCAGAAAGCACTCAGCAGGTGCAAAAGTTCACTCATCATTAGTAACCATTCCCTGTAGTACTTCCTGAGGGCCCCCTCCAGAGTTCAGTTGCCTATGTTTGTTTGGGGCATTACAGTTGCTGTTCAGCAGGTGCAAAAGTTCAAACTCCTCATTCGTAATAGTAAGCATTCCCTGTAGTGCTTCCTGACTGGGGCCCCTCCAGAGTTCAGTTGCTAGTTGCAACAATTGTATGACCCTGCTCTGACCCTCACAGCAGGCTCATAGAATAGCTACAAGTAGGCCACAAAGGTCCTGGAAAAAAAATTGTACTGCAACAGAAAGCAAATTACAGATAAGGAAGCAGGTGCCAGACTGGAATTTTAAAACAGTGACACATTAATAAATCAACCCCAAATTAATTCATGTCAGTTGAAGCAGGGCAGGTGTGCTTGCTTTTCCCCCCCATAATCTACAGTGATGATGAACCAGAGGGTGGCATTGATGTACCAGAGGGTGGCATGGGTGAAACAGAGGGTGGCAGTGGTGTAACAGAGGGTGCTGGGAACCTGTGATGATGAACCAGCCGTAGAAACAACAAAGTCGCGACCGTTGTGAGCCGACAAGTAAGTTCGCAATTGCGAACTGGTACAAAACCCTCGCAAACTGGCAGAAACCCTTGCGAATACAAAAAAAAAATCTGCAAATTCGTGAGAATTCATGGATTTTGCGGATTGCGAGTTCGCAAATACGCAAATTCGCGAACGCCAGATTCGCAAAATTCGCCCATGCTTAGCTGGGAGGATGGAGGCTGAGGGGGACTGGCTCAACTGGGGTCTGGGAGGTCTGCATTGAATGTTATAACCCTCCTCTTCCAGGAGCACCAGCCACCGGTATTCCTGCTGGATATATCCAGCCTCTGCTGCCGCAAATGGGCCACTCTCTCCTGACTGTCGGGTGATCCAGCAGGACCAGCAGGAGCAGCTTTATTGAGAAAAACAAAAAAGACAAATAGTATATAATGCTCTGTGTAAACAATTGTTTTAAATAAAAGCATGGCACAGCAGCAGTACATTGCTGGTCCCCTAGGGCCATTGGAATTTCAATGACAAAGCCAATTTTATGTTTTCATTTACCCACACATGTAGCAAAAAATAAAAAACCAGTGACTGTGTGGCAGAAAAGTAACAGGCAGACAGGCAGAGAATAACATCACAGGATTTAAAAAACAGTGAGTGTATTATTTCTTTCTTCTAAAGGCTTTTCAAGTAACTATAAACAGAGTCTGACACTTTGAGTTGAAACATAAATGACTTTTCATTGATGAGCACTCCATTACGGACTATTCTAGAGTTGTGAGTGATGCTAAAATAATGAAGCCATGCTCATTGCTAGATGACGCCTCTGCTAGTTTGTTACTGGCTCCAGCTGTAGTTGACAATTATCTAATTCCAATGGCTCTGCTCTTCGCCAAATGTATTTCTCTGTCTACCATGTCGCCAAAGAGAAGATAATAAATACAATACTGGGTCAGTCGCACACCTCATGTGTAAAATGCGGATATTAATATATTCTCCTGTCTGCCGTAAAGTAGAAGTCGAGAAAAATGAATCTAATGAACAGCACTACAGGTAAAGGTACGGAATATATGGATTTTATTCATCATGTTTGTCACTGTGTATCCTATATGCCAAACTTGATATCAAATCATGCACTTACTCCCACTTTACTCTGTGCCTTGCCCGCCATCACATTTTCCAACAAATTCATTCGTTGGGCAAGAATCAAGGACAGGAAACTTGATTTTCTCTACTGCAGAGGGTAGGGTAGAGGGATTTAACAGGGCTTTTTTAATATATACTAGAGGGGCCATTACACTGATAATCGATTTATCATCTTTGGCTTATTCAGTCACGGTTCAATTCATAAGGGAAAAATTTGAACAAGTGCAAATTAATCTAGTTTCGGAAACCATGATATATCTTCTGAAATCACTTCAGATGGGTATCACATTTTTCAATGTGGCACATGCCAAGAACGGCCCACCTACCCTTTCACTCACATATAATTTCCTTTCTTTTTAGTTATCTTCTGTTATTTCATGTCTCTCTCAAGCCATTATAGCTCCTTATGTGATATTTTGCTACATTGCAGATAGGAGAGTCCATAATAACTCAACCACCGTTGTGGCTGGTAAAGCTGGCGTTGACCTCACGACCAGCGACGCCATGCCAATAGCTGGTGAGCATAGTAATTGCAAGAAATTTGTGAGGTATCAATGCCTGCCCCTGCTACCACTTCTCCCCCTGCAACTGAGCCATTGCCGTCTCTCCAGCAGCGGCATTGGAGCTGTAAAATAAGCACAAACCACACTATTCGTCACGCCACAGGGTGCTGCTGCTTTCTGATGCTCGAGTAGACATTCTGCTTAAGTGGCTGCTTCCTCAATGCAAGCGGCAGATTTCTCAACATGAGCCGACCCTCATGTTGAGAAATCGTGTCAGGAGGAGGTCTAGCATGCACATTTTTTCTTATGAGCTGTTTGAGAGAAAACATTTCTCTCCGTCACTTGCTGAGTTTTTCAGAACTCTTCGCCCACACCTACAACTTACATGTGGAGCAATGGGGCACCTTGAATCTGACCCATACATAATCACTGTTTGCTAAGACATGACCAAATGGCACAATAGGTGATGCTGTTTAGTATTCACCTAAACATACTTTCTCCTCCAGCTGCTCCATGAAGGATGGAACTATAAGTCTCTGGTTTCTTGTCAATGTTGGCCAAGGATGTGTTTGCAAATAGGAGCATGATAGCATATGCAACATTATATTTCCGCATCAATATTACATCATATAGAACAAACACATTGTACCTGTAACACTTCTCATGGTTGAATGTTTATATTATAACCTTTGCACTGTTCGAACAGTGCTATTCATCTCTTATTTTGCTACTGTAATTAGATGTAGATATATGTACTTTTTATGATCCTTTCTCTTCCTCTCCAAATGGAAAATTAGAAAGTATGCGATTATGGCACAGCATACTTACCTTAAGCAAGAAGCAAGCTCGCTGTGAAAAGGTGGCCATTTACAAACATGGGATAGTTTATTACAAGTGATTCAATTGTCAAAATTGATGTGTCTCTTCCCCCACTCTGCATCAAGTCTTAGTGGTTTCCTTCCCATGACATAGGTTTGAAACGCTGCTGCTCACTTTTTTGTTCTGTGTGTGCCTTGGTGACATCTAATTTGCAGTCTTGTGAATGAAGATGCCACCAATCCTTCTTCCAATACTGTCACATCTGCAGAAATCTAAGATGCTGTCCTGTTTATTGACATACAAATTCATGTCTATACTAGCTGCTCCTTGACTGGTAATTTGGTCATGAACTGTGGTACCATGACATTTTCCTGGGCATTAACCCGTGCAGATTGTCCCCATGTAGGCATCTGCAGCAATCTTTGCCCATTGCCAGAATGATAGGGCAGCTTGAGGGGTTGGGTACCTGATCAGCAAATAGGTACCCTTTCTCTGTCATTCAATGCAACACAGCATCTTTTGTTCCATTTCATATATTTTTCCAGGAGTTCATTTCCACCAATAAGTTGTATGACATACTTATAATCCTGTCTAGTAATGAGCAAGATCTTTTTGTGTTCCATGATTGGTTAACCCCTTCGATGCTCATGACGAGCTCAGCTCGTCATGCACCACAGTGCTCCTGTGCTGATGACGAGCTGAGCTCGTCATAACCACACCCGTTTTTATTGCTGTCCAGCACAGCAGGAGAATATCTCAAGCAGGGATGAGGTTAAACAAAAATAGTGATATTCAATTCTCACTAGAGTATAGCAATAGTAAGAGCGATTCTTTAGATATCATGATCAAGGAGGAAGGGGGCACCTCCATACCATGCTATAAAGAAAGGAGAGCAAGAGGAACACACTGTTACGCTACTCAAGTCATCATCGTAGAAACCTTGGGGGTAATCTACTGTTCTGACGGTTGCTCAAGTTATGGAGAAACTGCACTAAGAAACTGGGGGGCATATTATCAAGCCTGGGCGATAAATTTATCGCAGCTTTATCGGCAGGAAACTGCCGCTAAAACGGCGATAATGGGCTTGATAATATGCTCTATGGAATTCCAATCGAAGCTCATGTTAAATGTGAAGGACATCTAACATGAGCTTCTATTGTAATTCCATAGAGCATATTATCAAGCCCATTATCGCCACTTTAACAGCAGTTTCCTGCCGATAAAGCGGCGATAATTTTACCGCCCAGGCTTGATAATATGCCCCTGGATCTCTTCAGGGAATCCGATGATCTCATTACACGGCTGGCAGATAGGGGCACCTGAAGAGTCTTTTGAAGAAAGCTTGCAAACGAGCATGGTTCTGTCATAGGGAATTTCTTCTTGAACCCAAGAAACAGGGTAACTCTGAACATGAAAGAATGATTTGTGTGACCACATTCTGCACACAGAGCAATTAAATCAAAAAAATGAACAATCATCACTGGGCCTTTGTGGCTGATGAGGTAGATATTTCTGACCTGCTCATGCATGCCTTCAAGAAGGGGAAGAACATACAAGATCACACTGTTAGACCATTATTCTCCCACACACCTAGGACCAATCTCTCTACATTCTGACAGATAGCAACAGTCAAAGGACATTTTAAATGTGGTAGCTGTAAAGTATGTTCCATTACAAGACAAACCAAAAGCTTTACACTCAATAAATATAAACACACACCTACAGACCACACCAACTGTAACATTATGGGTGTGGTATATGACAAAACATGCCCCTGTGAGTTCATATATATTGGACAGGCAATGCAAAAAGTAAAAATGTGTATACTACAACACTGTAGTAGGATTAGATGCAAGGTTCATGTGGCACTACTGGTGGAACATTTCACCACCTTTGACCATCTGGCTAAAAGTCAAAGTGGTAGATCATAAAGAAGGTCAAGGTGGACCCCGGAGTTGGGAATTTTGCCAATACACTGAACCTTAGAGAACGCAAATTGATACATATCTTTGACGCTACTGTCCAGAGGTTAAATTAATGCAAAGAAATCACACAACAGGTTGCCACTCTTAACAATGTCTGACACCTTTCCATCTTTCTTTGAGACTTTGCATTTGTATCTGAATTTATGCGCAGTCCTTCTAACTGTTCTCAGGTCTGATTTCTGCATGGATATACTCATGCACATATTGAACGGTGAGCATAACTACTTGTAAACACACTTATGTTGACCAGAAACAATGTTCATAGCTGTTGTGAGATCTTATGCAAAGCTTATTTACTCTGTTAATATGTATATGTCTTTGTCGGCACTAAAGCATGTATTTTACACTTTATGTTAACTACAAACATGTCCATAGTATGTTACCTGAAAAAAATGTCATTTGTTTTTATCTTATTGTGTATTGGTTTGTGGTATGTGTGTGTTTTTTTAAACGATCTTCTATAACCCATCTGTTTTGTAATATGTGGTATCTATTTCTATAATTGTATTCCCAACAATCATAGTGTAACTTTTTACATTATGATGACCTTTCTATAACATACATTTTTTATAGGCACAATGGTCACTGTAAAACTGTTTGTAGTCTGTCTTCTGAAATGTTTTACAAACAACATTTCCTTTGCGCATTGCACTGTAATTACAAACTCAAATGAGTATATGTGATGGCCATGATGGAATTATGCTGATGTATATCAGTTTTCCCCAGGCACCCATAATTCTCAGACAGATGCCGCTCTGACAGGCATGGTTCTGTAACTGACGTGTGCCCAGTGAGTAAGTCTAATTTCCCTATGTATGGCACCAGCAGTGAGTGAGTGTAATTTTCTTTCTTCCCTGTTACCCACAGGGAGTGATTGGTGTCTCACGTACAGAAACATTCATTTCCCTTTGCTTTTCTGTCTTGTTGTATAGAGAATCTCAGCAATTTGTTTGCCTTGGCAATCATGGGGATGCTACCCACATCGCTGGATGCTTAAATATTGAATACCTAATCCATTTTACAAGGACCCATTAATTTATTTGAACCATTCCACACCACTGCAGTGGTAAGTTTATTTTAACTTATTGGTTGATCTGTTCACACTCTTTGCATCCGTTGAATATAAATAGTAAAAGGCCTACCTATACATATCTACAGCTGTATATATACATTGCTGATGATTTATTTTCGAGAGCTGTGGACTGACCTTGTTGGCCACTTTGGGTGCAACATACAATCAGTAAATATATTAAAAAATCCTTTCTTCTGTTTTAAATAAAAGCCTGAACTCCAGGGAGACTACCTCTGATAGATTGGTTCACTTTATCTAGGTTGCCATATACATTCTTAGTGTCCTGAAGAAGAACTGCATGCAGAGGTCTAAAAATAATTTACCCTCAACGCCTAACTCAGGTCGAAACGTCAACACCACTTGATTTATGGCTTGGATTGCATTGTATTAGTCCCTTTTGGATGGTGCATTTTGACTACATGAGCACTCTTCTTCAACATGGATGTTGATGAAAAAGAACAAGTTGTTGTATAAACAGGCCAGCGTACACTGATTTACTATTCTTAAGGTCACACCAGCCAGTGACCTTGTGAAAAAATTGATAACGTTATTGTCGATATATATTTTTCTCTAAAAAAATATATCTCTGATTCACTCTGCACATGAGTACTTTTCTGTGTACCCCTTCAGAGCAACCATTGATTACTGTTGGTATTTATATGTATTACCTATTTGCTATTCAAAAAGAGAATATAAAGGCACTTTTTGCTCTTAAAATAGGAATTTGTGTCATTCTCTTCTCTCTCTGGTGTATAGAGAAGAATACATTTTCTCTGTGGTATAACAATTAATTTGTTCAAACTACTTAGTGACAGACCCAATAGATTTGGAGATCGCAGCGTTTTTGGTCAATCCAAGAATTTCCCTGGTGACTGTGTTTTACTTGAGTTGGGTAAAGAAGTCGGACTCAATGGCTAGAATGGGCCAGACCACTTTGTTGGCCTTGGTCGTACTGTCTGCCTACTGGGATCCATCTGTGAGCAAGTTTAGGTTAGGTGCTGCACAGATAGGGTCCACAGGTGAGGAGAACATTTCCCTATGGATCAGCTCGGTCGCCCCTGTGAGTATGGACAAAGGGATCCAACTGAGTCCAGAGAGGCGTAAAACTGGCAGGTACCCCTGCAGATGTGGGCCCTCTCCAGATTCTATTACCCTAAGCAGGGAAGTCCATCAAGGTATTGATTAGGCTACCCTGGCTTTAGGCTGGGGGGAGTCAATTTGGAAAATGCCCTCTCTGAGGTGTCACCCCAAACTTTTTGCCTTCTTTCTCCTATTTTTCTGACCTTCTTTTTGTTGGCTTTAGGATTCTGAGCACTTTACCACGGCTGACCAGTGCTAAAGTGCATGTGCCGTCTCCTCTAACCACAGTATAATTGGTTTACACATGTTTGACATTTTTGACTTACTTTTAAGTCCCTTGTAAAGTAGTGTACCATATACCCAGAGCCTTTAAATTAAATGCTACTAGTGGGTCTGCAGCACTGATTGTGACACCCACAGAAGTAGCCTTTCAAAGCTGCCTCAGGCCTGCCACTGCAGTGGCTGTGTGAGCAGTGTACGTCCATCTCAACTTGGCATTTAAAACTATGTGCCAAGTATGAAACTCCGATTTTACAACATATGTGTCACCCCTAAGGTAGACCGTAGTTAACCCTAAGGGCAGGGCATCATGTAAGGAAAAGGTGGGGCATGTGTGTTTATGTTTTACATGTCCTGATAGTGACGAACAGCCTATTTAGTTTTTCACTACTGTGAGGTCAACCCTTTTCATAGGCCAGCTTTAAGAATGGCTCAATACACTTTTAAGCTGTAATTCCTGATCAGAGAGGAGAAAAGTGTTTTTGTTTCATATCTTTGCAATGGTAATTATAAATCCTCCTTACTGGTGAAATTGGACTGAACATTGCTGTTTTAGAAATACCACTTTTAGAAAGTGGACATTTCTCTGCTCTTAGCTCTTTTGTGCCTTAAAGCCTGTCCCCAATACTCGTCTGGGTTGGGTGACAGCTACACTTTGTGCATTCCCTCATGACAGCCACAAACACAGAGAGGTGAGGCTCATATGCACTCTGAGCACTGATCTGCTTTCTGATGGGCCTTTCTAAGCAGGAAGGATTGAGAGAAGCTGACGCTTACACTTCAATAGTTAGTGTACTGTCCACGCATGAAGCACTGATTTACCCCCCACAGATTACTATTGCAGGCAGGACTGGGTTGAAAGGGATCCTTGTGCACTTCAGAGAGCTGCTTTGCAGTCACCCCTTACATCAAAGGCCCTTTTGTGTATTAGTACTGGGTCTCTGGCCTTGGCCTTGGTCTTGAACTGAACCTCAGTCAGAAGGACTGCTGTGCTGTTGAAAGGACTCACCTGGACTGCATTTCTGGATGGACTGCTTTTCTGCTTGTTGCCCTGCTGTCCGCTGCTACCTTTCTCTGCTGGAAGGAGAACTGGACTCAGCCTTCTCTCCAAGTGATATCCAAGTAATAAGTAAGAGTAAGTAAGACATTTATAAAGTGATCGATTGCGAGGCATCTTGGTACTGGGGAGACAAAGATGTGAGGTGGAACCAGGAAAGGCCAAGTCATTACTGTGTGGGAAAGAGACACATTTTCAGGAAGCCCTGGAATTTTTCTGAATAGGTTGAGATCTGATTTACAGTGACAACTTGTTCCAGAGCTTGAAGGCTAGATAGGAGAGGCATCTACCTCCCCATGTTGACTTCCTGATTATCAAAACGTTGACCAGTGCCTGATTTGCTGATCTCAGTGTGCATCCAGGGGTGTACCATTGGAATAGGTTGCCATATTCAGTTGGTCCACTGCCATACAGGGTTTCATGAACAAGGCATTCTGCATTAAATTCAATCCGCTCCTTGACTTGGAGCCAGTGGAAATTCCTAATGACCCCAGATATATGATTGTATTTAGGGATGTTCAGTAGGGTTCAGGGTGCTGCATTCTGCAAAGATTGTAGTTTGGTTAACTGTTGTTTATCAATCCCTAGGTAAAGGGTGTTGCAGTAGTCAATCGGAGACAACACAAGCGCTACCACTACAGTTTTCCTCAGTTCCATTGGGAGAAACTAAACATTCTTCTGCAGTATCTTTACTGTGAAGTAGCAGGTTGAGGTAACTTGGCTAATCTGTCCCGAGTAACTGACTGAGCCGGAATGGCTACCGGGCAGTTTGGAATGCTGCTGAGCTGGGGGGTGATTTCGTTCGTGGAGACCTGCATGTGCTAAACGAAATTCGTTTTGCATTAATTATTTTGAAGCACACGCAAGTCTCCATGAACGAAATCAGCCCCCTCCGCAGTGAAAGCAGCCTCCAGTTCGGCAGCATTCCAAACTGCCCGGTAGTCAGTCCGGCCCTGGTAACGGAGCTGCGTGTCAGAGACAACTCCCATGTTTCTCATTTTGGCCACTGGTGTCCAACATGCAGAGTTCCAAATTCATGGGACACAAAATACTTCCCTCTCCAAGGTATGGGATTTCAGAAGTGGGTTCTGCAACTGTTTTCTACAAAACTGAAGCATCACCACCACTGCACCGTTCGGAACCAATGCATCGCCCTTCGAGACCGATACAGAGGCTGTTCAACGACAGCGATTCAACAGCTTGCATGGCCCGATGACAACCCTGTGCACAGCTCGACGACGATGCATTAGCTTCACTTCAGCAAAATCCACGACGACGCAGAGACCCGACTTCATGGAAAAGGCACCGCTATGCTCCAGGTACTTTCTTAGTGGGCCCTGCGTGGGCCCTCATTGTTGGCCTTAACTTTGGATCTCCACCTATCACTTGCGACTTCATGTAACCTACCGACCGCTAGTAACATCTAAGCACTGTTTGTGCATTTAATATTTAAAAATTCATATCTCAACTTCTTCTAATTTGATTTTTGTAGTTTTGGTCTCATTTTGCCCAGATAAATATTCTTCATTTTTCTAAACCTGTGTGGAATATTTTTGTAGTGTATTCATTGTGTTACTCTATGTATATGTGTGTTGCACAACTACTTTAAACATTGCCTCTTTGGATAGGCCTTGCTGCTCTGTGCCAAGCTACCAGAGGGTGAGCACAGGTTATCTTTTAGTATGTATCTAGCTTACACTGACTAGAGTGGTGGTTCCTGCTTGGCCTGGGTGCATACCTCAGCCAACCAGGAATCCCATTTCTCAAAGAATGTGAATTGGGATAGTATAGGGACTACACATTGGTATTACAGATGAAGCGAATCTGAGGGGTGCAACATGATGGGCCTATAAAAATAGCCAAGAGGGATTGCCCTAATACTACTCTGTGTCATTCCTACACATGACACCCTATGGAGTAAAAACCCCTCCAACTGAGGGTCACTGAAAATTAGTGACAATGCCTTAGGTTACTCTCTGAAAAATAATGATATTATTATTCAAAGTGTTGCAACTGATGTGTTCTACCCATCCAATGAACAACGTTATGTTTTAATTGGAGATTATCCTCAGGTTGATTTTGATGTAGTGTCGGACCATTTTTTTTGCACAATCACAAGGGGTGTGGCTTTTGGCAGTGTCTGTAAAACCTTATAGTGTTGCCCAGTACTGGCCTGTGCATAAAAAGAATTGGTGGTCTCTGGCCTCATTGCATCTAATTCTAAGGAAGAAGAGGCAGTTCCTGAAGGTCTTGGTTGGGTTATATGGCTTAGCATAAGGGTGGGTTACTACATGCTGTTAGCACAAGTTGGCTCAACTGTACTACTTCATCTCCAACGACTGAACATACATCCTTACAAGCAAAACAAACCAACTTTAGGACAATAGAAGCCTGTCCTGCTATAACTCAGATTCCAGCCCTAAGCAGAAGTTGATTTGGTGTACAACAAAGTAAAATGTATCACCAAAAAATATAACGATGATTATTATGCATTAAAAAACGTAAAACCGGTACTAAACTCATTAATGTATTAATGCAATATACCATTATTAGATACATTTGCATGTGGTATTTGGGTCTGGGTCTTTGGCGTGTTTATTAGATCTGTATGTAAAATATTTATGTGAAATATGTTAACATTAAATGAAAAATGCTAATTCTTTTACATGTTTAGCAATTTAGAATTAAGCATACAAACTGTTAAGGGGACATTTATTTTCTATTGAAGATACATTTGCAACCGATTTATAAATATTTTCTGCTAATGGAATTGCAGGTTCAGGGAAGGAAAACATCACTTCATGCGGACTTTCTAGCTTTTAATGTCTATGAAAAGGCATTCCGCTCTCTTCAGTCTACCCGGTTATTTTTTCTTTCGGGAGCATCGATGTATCCCAGTTCTTTGCTATGAAAATATTTCCTACTCTAATATATTTCAAAAGGAAACGCAAAGCTGAGCAAGCATCTTAATCTAAAATAGCATGTTTTCATCTTTAAACAGCGAGGATCTAAGGCTCTCATCCCTGCCATCAATTTTTTAAATTTCATGTTATTTCTCTGCTAAAGATAATCGAAAAGATAATCGAAAGTTCTCCATGGTCTAAAAACATAACATCCACTAATAGCTATTTGAACTAGATCAAAGAAAATCATGCAGGAAAATCTAACTTTACGGCAATTATTGCATTTTTTCATGATTTCTTTCTAGTGTCTCCTACAAAAGTAAACAAAAAAGGCGTAATTTATTTTCAATTTCTAGCTGCATAGATTCCAAACTTTCCATGACGAATCGATAGGAGGTGATTCAGTAAATAGTACAGTATGATCTCCACCCAGCTCCATTATGCGTAGTTTGGATTTGACAAGTAAGTGGCATTGTGCTAGTTACTGAAGCAAGTGAAGTTGATATCACAAGTCATTAAAACAAGCCACACACTTGCCCCTCCTATGTGAAAGTTTCACCAAACTATTTAAAACAATGAAGACCTGAAAAATAGAAAATGGACTTCACATAGTATGTTATCACTGTAAGCTCGCATTCCAATGCCTCATTCCCTAAGAACTATATGACTTCATGTATTGGTTTTTGGTGAATCCTTCCCAGCCGACTAGCATGTAAATTAATTACGCCACACATGGAGCGCATTATTACTTATCTTTATTCTCTGGAGTGTAAACTCTTACTGCCACATACTCAGTGGCCGCTCCTCCGTAAAGGTGGAGGAGTGTCGCCCCACTGCTTTTTAGCAGTGAAATAAAGGAAAAATAAAAGGATAATTACTCAACGTTAATATCATTTTATTTTTCCCTTGTGCAGCAGCTTTGAGTTGCGGGCAGGCTGCTCCCATGACAGAGGAGCAGGAGCAGTGGTTTGCCCACTCCAAGTGGGCATGAATGTTTGGCTGGCCGTCTCAACATTCATGCACACTTTGCATGTTCTTCACTCAGGTGGATTACAGCCTTGTTGGAGCACATGCCCTTGCTCCCATTCCCTGGCTGAGTGCTCAGACCAATCACAACACTGCATTGCAACTTTGTGATTGATCAGGGGAGCCTAGTTGCTTCCTGTTCTGTTCCCGATGCAGGGATAGACGTACGGAGGATAGAGGTAACTGGTTTTTATTCTTATTATTCTTCATTTCCAACCGTTTTCTGCTTCCCGCCCACCACTCCCGATCCATTTCAGCTTCCACTGCATGTACTGTGTCATGAATTTTATTAACTACAGCCATCACTTACATCAATAGACAACAGAGTCTGTTAGGGCACGGGGTCCCGCGCTCTATACACAAGACATCTCTCTCTTTGTTAATCAAAAACATATAAACAAAAGTCATACACATCACAGTTCCTCTATGAGCCATCGAGACCCTCAAACCACTATTCCAAATCTCATGGTGTGATGCTAAGGAGACACAGGAGAGACAGCTGTAGCAGGCACCGGGGATCTAGCCAGCCACTGAGGCAGCCCTGGGTTTCTGCTAGACCTCTGATGACAGAGTATCACTTTGGGTATCTGGAACCGACAGACTCTGAGACAGTTGTTTGAAAAGTAAGGAATCTTTTGTAATGGACTTTACAGGATGGTGAGCAGTCACCATGTGTCCCTTACTAGTCACAACTTGCAATGGATTAGAATTGAATGGAGCATCAAAATTGCATTTTCGCCTTTGCTTGACAAGCACACACGCCTTTCTGAAACGTAATGTCCTGAGCACATCGACACAGCATAAGTCTTCATTCTAGACTTGTGGGATGGATCAGTGAGTCAAACTTTCTGAGCTTCAAATATTCTTTCTATGGTACACTTGGGCAGCTTGTTACCCATGGCTCTACTGAACATCAGGGTGGCCGGGCTTTCTCCAGTTGTAGAATAGGGGTTAGATTTGTAGGTGTGGGACCTGGCATCTTTGGCGTGGTTTCCCCTTTCTTTTTCCCTCTGCCTCCTGTATTTTTGACGCTGTGCTGGATTTCGTTTTTGCTGGTTTAGAAGCTTTGGGCACTTTGCCACTGCTGATCAGTGTCAAAGTGCAAGTGCTCTTTGTGTAAATTGTTATTGTAATTGGTTATCCATAGTTGGCATATTTGTATCACCAAAAAGTCCCTAGTAAATTGCACTGATTGTGCCAGGGGTGGTAATACAAATGCTAGCAGTGGGTCATCAGCACTGATTGTGCCACAAACATGAGTAGCCCTAAAATGGTCTCTCAGGTCTGCCACCGCTGTGCCTGTGTCGAGTCTGTGAACTGCCATGTCCTCCTGGCCAGTGTCCCTACTGACCAGGCCTAACCCTTCCCTTTCTGTACACAGTGGTCACCCCTATGGAAGGCCCAAGGTACCCACTTGGCAGGGTGCAGTGTATGTGAAAGGTAGAGCATGTACCAGTGCAGGTGACATGCTTTGGTTGTGAATTACAGCCATTTTCTTTTTTCACTATTGTAATGCTATTTTGCCCGTAGGCTATCATGGGGAATGCTGGCTACAGTGGTTACCTGCATATCTTCCCATAGGAGCAAGATAGGACATAAATGTCTGGTATCCCTGAACACATCTTTTAGGAAAGGTGGTTTTTAAATTCTGTGTTTGAGAACAGCACTTTTAGAAAGTTGCTGTTCTCTTGTCTGACCTTTCTATGTGCCATGGCCTCTTTGAGAATTGACTGTCTGGTTTGTGAGTGGCAGGGGCTGGGTGACTTCCAGAGGCTGAGTGGGCCATCCCTTGGCTGAATAGCTCCATCTGCATCTAGAGTGGAGGGAAGGGGTAGAACCTGGACCTAAATACGGCTGCGCCTGCCTTCCACAATGCTGGCTCCACCTCCTGCTGGGCGGCTGACGACCCTGCCCCTCTCTCTGAAAGGAAAGGAGAGGCCAGGAAAACAAAGTGCTCAAGGAACACCCAGAACTGGTTCAGACCGGGCACAGAGCCCTCCTGCACAAAGGGAACAATGACTTTTAGGGGTTTAGGTACAGGGCCCTAGACTACAGAAAATTAGATCATCCTGGAATCAAGAAGGAACCTCTGCCAATGAGAAAGCTGGAAGACTGAAGAAGGAAGACTGTCCAGCTGTGTGCTTTTGGACTGACCTGCAGTTGCTTTGCTGCCAAGGAGAGGGGAAGGACTTTGCTTTGTGCTGTGTCCCCTTGCTTGAAGGAATCTCCAAGGGCCTGAGAAGAGCAGGCTCCCTGTTAAGAAGTCCCAGGAACAAAAGGACTTCACCCCAAGCTTCCCTGAACTCTACTGGGAAAGTTCTGTCCTTCCCAGAGTGCTTGGGCCAGTTGTGGTACCTCTGAAAGTTGTACCTGTGCTTGGGAAGCTGGCAATCAAGATACTAAAGACTTTCTGCAAAGTTTCACACAACGCTCGCTTGCGGAGCGCATCCCCGTCAGTGTGAGGAAATTCCCGCCGCCGCGAAGATCGAGACCGTCGCAGTGCCTATTGGCGCTACAAGAACCAACGCATCCTTCGCTTGCGAAGCACATCGCTCTGGTGTGGGAAAAGTACCATCGCTGCGAACATCGTCGCATAACCTGTCGTCACTGGGTGAGATCGTAGCACCGCATGCTTGCTGACCGCATCACGTCGCTGCGAGAGTTGTCGCAGAGCCATCGCATCAAGGGTCAGTGAGAAGAGAAGATCGAGGCTGCGCCGCGCCGCTGCATCTGAGATCATCGCCATCCGAAAGATCGTCGCATCGTACCTTTTGTAAACCGTTTCCACCCTAACCTGCGCACCAGAATCCAACCAAGGTATCCCATCCCTCCCCATACAGACCGGAGTCATCACAACACGACCGCTACGTCCAGCGGGGTTGTCGCATCGCCTCCCCAGGGTCTCAGGAGTGACTCATTGCTTGCTTTTCAATGCTGCAGCTTTCACTTGGAACCGTTGTTGCATCTAAAGGTACTGTTGGTTAAAACGTGACACAACTGTGGATTATTTTAACACAACCTTAAGAACACTTTTGAAACCATATTCTTGAACGGTGTATGTTGGATTTTTTGTTGTTTTGGTCTTGTCAAGTTTAGATTAAAATACCTTTATTTTTCTAAACTGTTGTGGAGTCAGTTTGTGGTGTTTTCACTGCGTTACTTTGAGTGTTGGTACAAATACTTTGCACATTGCCTTTGATAAACCTGACTGCTCATGCCAAGCTACCAAGGGGGTGAGCAGGGGTTATCTAAAGAGTTTATCCTCCTTATCCTGACTAGAAGCAAGGGTCCCTATTTGGACATTGTTACCTACCTCTACCAACTAGAGACCCCCAGTTCTAACATTGTTGGTCAGCGGTGGGATTTCAAACTTGGATTTGTACTAGACCCACAGTGACTGGTGTACATCACTAGTGAGTGCAGACTACTACGTCAAGTTATTTTCTTGATTCTATTTTTAAGTAGCTCTTAAAAGCATCATGTTTGTGAAGGGAAAGGCACCAGTGTGGAAGCAGAATTGGAGTTTGTCATTGAGGATTTGTATTCATACAAAGTTGAGGAACTTAAGCAATTCTGCCACAAGTTTGACTGCCCCATAAAGAGCAACTTCAGGAAGGATGAGATGCAGAGAATCTTTAAGGCCAGGTGGGAGGCCTAAGAAGGAAATGATGCAATTGGAAGACGGGAGTTTCAACCCCACGAATTGCCAGTGGGCAATCCAGGTTCAAGGCCTGGCAGCAACCCTTCCAACAGGGGTCTGACCCCAGAAGAGAATCAAAGAGTAAGAGGCTATGACTTGGAAGTCATGAGGATGAGCAATTGGAAATGGAGAAAGCGAGAGTAAGGGTGGCAGAGGAGAGCAAGAATGCCTGTGCCCTAGAGGAAAAGAAATTGCTTTTGGCTCATGAGTTGAGCCAGAGGGATCTAGATATCAAGGCCAAGCAGGTGGATTCCAGTTCAAATGGTGGCAGCGCACAGACAGTGCCAGGGGGTAAAGTATATATTCCCGAGGATTTGGTACAGAATTATAATAGGAGTGAGCATATTTATGCCTGCTTTACTTCTTATGAAATTGAATTGAGTATTAATGGTGTGCCTGAACAGCATTGGGGTAGGGCCTGTGGAAACATTTTGAGGCTTCTGGGAGGAGTGCTCTAGAGCCCTTAGAGTGTGCCGGTACCATGACCTACCCCAAAATGAAGGAGGCCCTATGTCTCAGGTATGGACATACTCCGAGCAGTACAGACTGCAGTTTAGAAACTCTAAGAAGAAAGAGTCTGAAACTTGGAAGGAGTGTGTGAATTTGTACTCGGGTGCACTGGATGAAGGGCAGCAAAGTAAGTTATTATAAGGGGTTGCTGCATTTAATTAGTTGGGAGCACTTGAGTAGTCTTTGTGTTCCTGAGCTGCGCCAGCATCTTTTAGACAGCAAGCTGACAGACCCCATTGAGATTGCTAAGGAGGCGGACCGCTGGACCAGTTCCAGGGTCCACAGAGGAATTGTGGGTACCACAGCCAAAGGTGGGCAGGGTCCTCAGCAGAAGAGTGGGGGGACAAGGGTAACCAAAAGGAGTTCTCTCAAGGGCCCCAAAATAGTTCCCAGGGAAAGAAATCCCAACCCCCAAACCTAAGTATCCATGGTCCCCTAGGGTCAGAAGGGATAACAGAGGTCCCCCTACCTGCTATCACTGCAATGAGGTGGGACATGTTATCAATAGGTACCCTAAGAAATCTACAGCACCCACTGGTGCTCCAGCCCCAGGGTTAGCAAGTGTAGCTTTGGGAGGGGATTTGATTTCCAGTGGGGAGGAGGGATTAGCAGTCATGACCCCTGTCTCTCTAGGAGACCAAGAGATGGTCCAGGATACCTCTCTGCCCCTTAACACTAAGAAATACGGGCAGAAGGTGACCATCAATGGGAGGGAGGTAGAGGCTTTGAGAGACACAGTCGCCAGTGTGACATTCATCAGGTGTCAGTGGGTGTCTGAAGAGCTGCTCATTCCCAATGTACTCAGCTCAGTAGTTGCAGCTGACATCTCAGTGCAACTCTGCAAAGTGGTACATGTTCCCTTTGAGTGGATAGGGGTCTCTGGTCTCTTGGAAGTTGTTGTATGTCAAGCCTTGCCTGTAGACTGTCCGCTAGTTAATGACCTGGAAAGCTCTCCAACCCTTCCTACCCCCTCTTAAAAAAAACCTCAAGCTGCTTCTTCTCAACAAATATTGGGGTCCTTAATTATATTGAACTCTCTGTCCATTTACTCGCTGCATTTCCTCTACTCACTCCTTCCTACTACCTTTCCTATTTTCTCTCTCCTTCTTTCATCCCCAATCTAACAACTCCACCCCCCTCTATCTACTTATTCAACAGTCCTCTTTTCTCTTACTTGATCTCTAAATTACTCTTTTTCCTTTTAGTCTCGTAAGTCTCTAATGCCTTATCCTATGTTAACAAATTGCCCTATGTTGATCTGTTCTTGATGTGTAATTTATCCTGTAAAGCGCTCTGATACTCTTGGGTCCAGTAGCGCTATATAAAACCTGTTAAATGAACAAAATAAATAAATAAATAAATAAGGAGGTGGAGCACCAGGCTCATCTGGAGATGTTGGGTTTGCGTGCGTGGATCTGCGTGACCACGCATGCTATGGCAGCCAGTAAGAGTGATTCAGCAGAACTGGAACCTGAAACAGTGTCCCAGGAACCTGCCAGGAGAGGAAGAGGCAAGGGGCACGGGAAACCCACCGCAGCTGCTCCCACGGCCCAGGAATGAGCAGAATCTGAGGGGGATGCCCTGGATCCTACCGGGGAACAGGTGGACGAACTGGGGGACCTACCTCAGCTGACTCATTGGAAGCAAGAAGGTGGCCCCTCCAGGGAGAATTCTGCAAGGTGCGGAAGGAGTGCCCTTCCCTCGTTGGTGAGCGGCAACAGGCTGCCGAACAGGCAGCAGGTGGAGAGTCCAAGGATCATCTCATTTACTGGGAAGATGAGTTGTTGTATAGTGAGCCTAAGTTCGCTGAGCCCGGTGCAACCCGTATGCTGGTTGTACCCGAGCGCTTCAGGAACTTCTAATAGGTCTGGCTCATGACGGGCCTCTCCCAGGACATCTGGGGCAAGACAAGACCTTCCAAAGGCTTGTCACCCACTTCTTCTGGCCCCAGATGAAGAAGCGCGTCGGGACATTCTGTAGATCTTGCCAGACATGTCAGGCGAGTGGCAAGAGCGGAGGGAAGTGCAAGGCAACCCTCCAACCCTTTCCTTTGGTGAGCATCCCTTTCGAGAGGGTGGGCTTCAATATTGTGGGCCACTGGACCCCAAGACAGCCTTAGGCAACAGGTTCATCCTGGTCTTGGTGGACCATGCCACCCGGTTCCCAAAAGCTGTCCCTCTCAGGACAATCACAGCCCCCGAGGTGGGCCGTGCATTGATGGGGATCTTTTCCCGTGTGGGGTTCCCCAGAGAGGTGGTCTCTGACCAGGGTACGAACTTCATCTCTAGGTACATGAAGTCTCGGTGAGTGGAGTGTGGGGTAACTTATAAGTTCACCACTCATTACCACCCTCAAGGAAATGGGTTGGTTGAAAGGTTCAACTGCACCCTGAAAGGTATGGTTATGGTCCTAGCGGAGCCCATGAGACAGAAGTGGGACGTCTTTCTACCATGCCTGTTGTTTGCCTACAGGAAGGTGCCTCAGAAGTCCTTAGGGTTCAGTCCCTTTGAAGTTCTGTATGGCCACCATGTTAGAGGACGTCTCAAACTGGTGAATGAGGGGTGGGAGAAATCCCTTGGGAAACCCCCCCCAGGATGTGTTCAGCTATGTGCTGGCCTTCGGCAACCAGACACAATGCTTCAGGAAGCTCGCACAGGAGAACCTGGAAGCTAGCCAGGAAGAAATGAAAAGATGGTACAACCAGAATTCCACTTTGGTCGAATTTCAACCTGGGCAGAAAGTGTGGGTGATGGCACCAGTGGAGCCTTGTGCGCTCCAAGACAAGTGGACTGGGCCATATGAGGTGGTGGATCGCAAGAGTGAAGTAACCTACCTGGTTAACTTGCAAACTCCCAGGCAGCCCCTGAGAGTCTTGCATGTGAACTGCCTCAAACCCCACTTTGAGAGGTCTGAAGTGACAATGCTCCTGGCTACAGATGCTGGAATGGAAGAGGAAAGTGACCCTCTTCCTGACCTCCTGGCAGCCAAGGAGCAAGACGGGTCAGTGGATGGGGTGGTCCTTTCGCCCACCCTGACCCCAGAACAGCAGAGTGTCTGTCACCAGGTGTCGGGTCAGTTTGCCTCCCTGTTCTCCCTGACCCCAGGTGTCACCAATTGGTGCATCCATGATGTGGACACTGTAGATAGTCTGCTTGTGAAACAGAAATTTTTATAGGATAGCTCACAAGGTCAGGGCCAGCATCAAGGAAGAGGTTTCCAAGATGTTGGCGCTATGGGTAATTGAGCCCTCCAGCAGCCCCTGGGCTAACCCAGTGGTCTTAGTGCCAAAAGCTGCTACGCCCGGTGCCACTCAGGAACTCCGGTTTTGTGTGGACTACCGTGGGATCAATGCGGTCACGAAGACTGACGCACACCACATCCTCAGAGCAGATGAGCTCATGGATCGGTTGGGAGCTGCCCAGTACCTCAGTACGTTTGATTTAACTTCTGGGTACTGGCAGATTGCCTTAACTGAGGAGACCAAAGAGAGGTCTGCGTTCTCAACGCCAGGGAGTTACTTCCAGTTCTGAGTCATGCCCTTTGGGTTGAAGAACGCCCCTGCCACATTCCAGAGACTGGCCAACCAGGTACTGTCTGGGTAGAAGGAATTCAGCGCTGCATACCTGGATGACATTTCTGTGTGCAGTTCCACGTGGGAGGAACACCTCTGTGAAGTGTTGAAGTCTCTGCAATGGGCAGGCCTCACTTTCAAGGCCAGCAAGTGCCAGATAGGGCAGGGATCTGTGGTGTATTTGGGACACCAGGTGGGGAGTAGCCAGGTGGCGCCCCTACAGGCGAAGATTGATACCATTCCCGTTTGGGAGCCCCTCCAAGACCCAGACAGAGGTGAGAGCCTTTTTAGGTATCACCGGGTACTTCAAGGAAGCAGCCCAAGAGAGAGAATTGGACTGAAGCCTATCAAACTGCTTTTGATGCCCTGAAAACTGCCTGGTGTACAGCACCGGTGCACAAGGTACCTGATTTCTCCAGTGAGTTTGTAGTGCAGACAGACGCCTCAGAGCATAGTATGGGAGCAGTACTCTCACAGATCAATGAGGAGGGATGGGACCAACCTGTAGCTTTTATTAGTAGGAGGCTACTGCCCAGGGAACAGAGGTGGAGTGAAATTGAAAGGGAAGCTTTTGCTGTGGTCTGGACTCTGAAGAAGCTGAGGCTCTACTTGTTTGGAACTCACTTCCGGGTTCAGACAGAACACATTCCCCTCAGATGGTAATGTAGATGATGGTGTAAAACCCAAAACTGTTGAGGTGATCCATCTCCCTACAGGGAATGGACTTTATGGTGGAACACCCCCCCGGTACAGAACACGCCAATGCTGATGGTCTGTTCAGATTCTTCCGCCTTAGTGAAGAGAACTCCCAAAAGGATGGGCAGTTTTCTCCCCACTTTCAGCTGGAAGGGACACGTGTTAGACCTGGCATCTATGGAGTGGTTTCCCCTGTCTTTTTGCCTCTGCCTCCTGTATTTTTGACACTGTGCTGGATTTTGTTTTTGCTGGTTTAGATGCTTACGGCACTTTGCCACTGCTGATCAGTGTCGAAGTCCAAGTGCACCCTGTGTAAATTAATATTGTAATTGGTTATCCATGATTGACATATTTGTTTCACCAAGAAGTTTCTAGTAAAGTGCACTGAGTGTCCCAGGACTGGTGGTACAAATGCTACTATTGGGCCTGCAGCACTGATTGTGCCACCCACATCCCACATGAGTAGCCCTAAAACCGTGTCTCAGGCCTTCCACCACCTTGCCTGTGTCCAGTCTGTGAACTGCCATGTCCTCCTGGTCAGTGTCTAACCCTTCCCTTTCTGTACACATTAGTCACCCATATGGAAGGGCCAAGGTACCCCCTTGGGCAGGGTGCAGTGTATGTGAAAGGTAGAGCATGTACCAGTTCAGGTGACATGCTTTGGTAGTGAAGTACAGCCATTTTTGTTTTTCACTATTGTAAGGCTACCTTGCCCATAGGCTTTCATGGGGAATGCTGGCTACAGTGGTTACCTGCATATCTTCCCATAGGAGCAAGATAGGACATAAAAGTCTGGTATCCCTTAACTCAGAATTTAATAACACATATTTTAGGAAAGGTTGTTTTTAAATCCTGTGTTTGAGAACAGCACTTTTAGAAAGTTGCTGTTCTCTTGTCTGACCTTTCCATGTGCCTTGGGCTGTTTGTGACTTGACTGTCTGGTTTGTGAGTGGCAGGGGATGGGTAGCTCCCAGAAGCTGAGTGGGCCGTCCCTGGGCTGAATAGCTCCGTCTGCATCTAGAGTGGTGGGAGGGGGTAGCTTCTGGGTCTGAATAGGGCTCTGTCTGCCTTCCACAATGCTGGCTTCACCCCCTGCTTGGCGGCTGATGACCCTGCCCCTCTCTCTGAAAGGGAAGGAGTGGCCAGGAAAACAAAGTGCTCAAGGAACACCCACAACTGGTTCAGACCGGGCTCAGAGCCGTCCTGCACAAAGGGAACAAAGACTTTTAGGGGTATAAGTACAGGACCCGAGACTACAGAAAATTAGATCATCCTGGAATCAAGAAGGAACCTCTGCCAAAGAGAAAGCTGGAAGACTGAAGAAGGAAGACTGTTCTGCTGTGTGCTTATGGACCAACCTGCAGTTGCTTTGCTGCCAAGGAGAGGGGAAGGACTTTGCTTTGTGCTGTGTCCCCTTGCTTGAAGGAATTTCCAAGGGGCTGAAAAAGGCTGGCTTCCTATTAAGAAGTCCCAGGAACAAAAGGACTTCACCCCAGCTTTTCTGAACTCTACTGAGAGAGTTCTGTCCTTCCCAGAGAGCTTGGGCCAGTTGTGGTGCCTCTGGAAGTTGTACCTGTGCTTGGGAAACTGGAAATCAAGATACTAAGTACTTTCTGCAAAGTTTCACGTGTCGCTCGCTTGTGCAGCGCATCCTCGTCAGTGCGAGGAAACTCCCACCACCTCAAAGATTGAGATCGCCGCAGGGCCTGATGCCGCTGCAAGAACCGATGCATCCTTCGCTTGCGGAACGCATCGATCCAGTGCAGGAGAGGTACCATTGCTGCGAACATCGTCGCAGAGCCTGTGGTCACTGGGTGAGATTGTCACACCGCCTGCTTGCGGACAGCATCACGTCGCTGCGAGAGTCGTCGCAGAGCCATCTCATCGAGGGGCCGCGAGAGGAGAAGATCTACTCTGTGCAGCGCATCTCTGCCGCACCTGAGATTGTCCCCTTCCTGAAGATCGTTGCATTGTACCTTTTGCGTGCCGCTTCCACCAAAACCTGCGCACCGGAATCCAAGCAAGGAATCGCATCCCTCCCCATACAGACTAGAGTCATCGCTACACAGCCGCTACGTCCAGGGGGGTTGTCGTATCGCCACCCCAGGGTCTCAGTAGTGACGCATCGCTCGCTTTTCAACGCTGCAGCTTTCACTGGGAACTTTTGTCGCATCTAAACGTACTGTTGACTAAAACGTGACACAACTGTGGATTATTTTAAGGCAACCTTAAGAACACTATTGAAACCATATTCTTGAACTGTGTATGTTGGATTTTTTGTTGTTTTGGTCTTGTGTAGTTTATATTAAAATACCTTTATTATTCTAAACTGTTGTGTAGTCAGTTTGTGGTGTTTTTACTGTGTTACTGTGAGTGTTGGTACAAATACTTTGCACATTGCCTTTGATAAGCCTGACTGCTCGTGCCAAGCTACCAAGGGGGTGAGCAGGGGTTATCTAAAGCGTGTATCCTCCTTTCCCTGACTAGAAGCAAGGGTCCCTATTTTGACAGTGGTACCTACTTCTGCCAACTAGAGACCCCCAGTTCTAACAGTAGGCATGAAGAGTACAATGTATAACTGACTTGAGCTCAAGTCTTTCTAGCAGTGAACTGGACATCAAGATGAGGGAACCAGACATGGTCCCAGAGGGCTTGCTTTGTGGCAACAATTCCACAATGTCACTCATATGTAACTTCAATGACTGTAAAAGTACAGGTATTATAATTCTTGACCCTCGCAAGATAAACCCTTCTTGTGTGATGGACAGTTTATCATGAGCTTTCTTGAATTTCTGATGTTCACTGTCATTATCAAGAGAACAAGCACCATTCCCATTAGGTAGATGTTTATAATGAAACAGTGTATGGAATATTTCTGTTTTAAAGATTTTTCTGAACCAAGGGTATTTTCCTTGAGCCCAGAGCAAAACTCCCAAGTGTTTTCTATTGTGTTGAAATCAAATCAGCGACGGCCCATGTAGGGCGTTACACCGGGCGGTGATGTGGGTGGGAGGGGCAGGGTGGGTGGTGCGTAAAATATGGAAAACGGACAATTACAGGTAAGTAACGTAAAAAATAAAAAAAACAAATGTTGTTGCGCGTGCTGTATCGCATTTGGCGTTGCAGCGCGCGCAACGAAATTCGTTTTATTTATTTTTTACAGAGACCTTGATTAGAGCATACATAATTCCAAGAAAAATTTAATTTTTGGACCAAAGAACACAGCAAATGACATGCTTAAGGTTTATAACCCTTTGAAACTCGACTTTACTTGTAAATTACTTGCAACACCTGCTCTATGCATTCCTTCTTATTGCAAACATCTAAGAATGGTTCTTATTAAATAATAAAAAATAATAGCTGCTGTGGAATACCTCCGGGATTCATCTTCTTATTAACTGTTGAAAAACAGTTACATGTTGTGTTATTATATCCTTCTCAAAAGACATGAAATTGTCTCATGGCCAAAAAAAAGGACATGATAAATATGTGTTTTTCAGGTAAACAGGCTTTTGCAATAATACCACAGAAAGAGATTTTTTTACTGGCAGAAATCTTTGCCTTATAATAGCCCTGTCTGGAAATAGAGTTTCCAACCAATGTTGCTAACCTATTGCACCCCATCATCCACTCATCAAACACCACAGATTTAACTCAAGTTTTCAAAAACACAGGATCTGGCCAAAAAACTGGCTCTAAAGTTATTTTGGACTTCCTCCTTCACACTTCAGTTCACTGTTTTCAAGTCTGTTTGATGGATTTTCAACTCTTCTGCCAATAGTTGGATCAGCAATTATCATTTTGATTATAGTGATGAAATACATCCAGGAAGAATTCCAACATAAAAGGAAATGACAGCTAGCTGACTGAACAAAAATCAGTGGAGAATTCTTGAATGCGTAAGTACAAATTAGACTCTGTCATTTCACAAGATTCAAGCTCCCGACTGAGACCTTCTTTTTGGTGTGTGAACTGTTCAGATATAATTTCTTGGATAACCCTTAGTAGTTATTTCTATTAGTATTATTCAACATGAGAGAAGTGATTCAACCAATAAGAGTGCATCAATTAGCCTGCACTGCAATGCAGTTATCAATCGTGAAGTATATACGCGTACCTCATGCTCAATAATGACAACAAGGCTGATTTTGTCAAGCTCTGCCGGTGCTGTTCGACAAGATTTACAGCACCACCATCAACACCAATGGCTTCTCTAACATCTGTAACTTCAACATCATTGTTCCTTGAAAGAGTCTTAGTGACTACACTATCTGGGAGAAATAATTAATTGCACTGAAACGCAAAATGTCTGATCCTTCTTTAAAGGAGTCATATAAAGAAAAGTAACAGAAGGAAATTTTGTACCCTCTTAATCATTGATACAATTTTTGTACTCAGTCACAATAGTTGGCAAATAAATGCTGCGGCCTGGCTTATTTAATGTATCTTTGTGTGTACAACCCTACCTACATATATATATATATATACACAAATGTATTCGAATGCATATACCTTCATTCTCATTCTAGAAAGGTTATGGTTATTATGTATTATCTTTTCTCATTATCCCCTTTCAGCTGAGACATGCTTACCTTTTAACAGTGAAAGCGTGTGATTAATATGGAATCTACATTTTTTTATATCACTTTTCTTTGCAACATGATAATCAGGTCTATTTCATCTGAGATTACTCTTCTACTCTAAATAATAGTGTTTAAGTTGTACCTAGATAGTTTATAACTGTGTGTCTTGTTTGTTGTTATTTATAAGAAGAACACAGTCCGCGAGAATGAAACTAATTTAAAGGGCACCAGGACCCTTTCTGCTAATTGGACTCTCTTGAAAGAATCAACTATGACTAAATATTGCTATATAAGCTACGTACCGAGGGTGAAGGGTTACAGTGAAGCTTTGTGCTAAGCGACACAAAAGAGGTAGGTCATGCAGAATCACATTGTCTACTTTGGCTGAAGATTAACAGGAAGGCAGATACTGTTGACTTGTTGCTCTTATCAGCCCAGCTGCCAGTAAAAACGAGAATAACAAGCTTTGCTGTTATATTTAACATAAAACCTTGTTTTTCAAACAGGTATGCTTGTGTGTCCGATCCATGAAACTCATGTTAGGTGTTCCTTTTAATGCTATAATTAGCTTAGCAAATAGATGAGTGGGATTGTCATAAAGTTATAAAGCACATAGAATTGTATGCTGTTCATGCTTTTAATAAATTCTGCAGCTACCATTCTGTTTATTTTTATTGCGGTTTCAATGTATATTGTGTGCACAAAGACAGAGTTTTGATTTTGAGATAAATCCTTGAAATATATCCATTGTTTTATAGTGTTTGTTCACTGGGGTATATCTTAATGAATAGGGGTTTGGATTCCATTAAATATCCCTGTTACTTCTCAAAGAAGTACTAGGTACCTGAAGCACATCTCATTCAAATATTGCTTGTGAGGTGGTTGAAGTCCACCTGATTTTCCGTCTTGGGTTGGCATATTGAGTAAGTCCTGGAAAATCACACTTTGGGTCATGTTCTAGAGGATGATCTAGAAAATGTATAATTGGAAAATATGGATAAGGCTGTCGATTAGAAATTGTATGTAATAAATAGTGAGTGCATTTTTTATTCAAAACAGGTACCTTATATTTCTTTAATGAGCTGTACAAGTGAAATGTTTTCTGAATGTCACATAAAGGTAATCAGAGTAAGATAAGGTTGCCCTAAAAAAATGATGTTTTCTAACAGTTGAACATGGCATGTGTTGGATTCAGTAAGATAGGACTCAATGTTTTAATAAACTGGAGCTTTGAAAGTCTCCTCAAGTGCTAAAGTCAAATTAAACATTTATTAATATAGATAGCATTGAATTTATGTAAAGAAATTCCATCCCATTTCCCAGCTGTAATGCAGCTTGGACAATTGATGAAGTAATGATGAAATTTGAATATCTAAATATAATACCAACTGATCCTTAAAATACATGCACAACATGTAAGACTGTCGATTAGAAATTGTATGTAATAAATAGTGAGTGAACTTCTTATTCAAAACAGGTACCTTATCATTATTTAATGAGCTATACAAGTGAATTCTTTTCTGAACGACACATAAAGGTAATCAGAGTAAGATGAGGTTGCCCTCAAAAAAGTTGATGTTTTATAGCAGTTGAACATGGCATGTGTTGGATTCAGTAAGATAGGACTCAATGCTTTAATAAACTGGAGCTTTGAAAGTCTCCTTAAGTGCTGAAGTCAAATTAAACATTTATTAATATAAATAGCATTTAATTTATGTAAAGTAATTCCATCCCATTCCCCAGCTGTAACGAAGTTTGGACAATTGATGAAGCAACAATGAAATTTGAATATCTAAATATACTACCAACTGATCCTTAAAATACATGCACAACATGTAAAAGAAGAATCCTTGTTTTTATAAGTTTAAAGAATGGGGAGATTGTCGCATGATAAAAGGGACTCTAATTTAATTAAAACAAACACAAGCTCATTCACCTTTGATTTAAGAAAGTGCAAGCAATATTTAAACAGCCTAAATATGATTTGACACAAATTCTCTGCACTCATTGCAAACCCAGATTCCAGGTCAAATGGTCTGATTTTCATCCATAAGTTTTGCCTATATATATCTGAAAGTCAATAGCTGAAGTATACCACTAAAATGTATTCAGGGAATATTGATGAACTGGGCTTTTGAGGAAGAATGGCTTCGCCAGAACACAGAATGATTTAAATGGACATTTCATAGTTTGAGTTGAAATCATTGAACCTGGTTAAGTGCCATGCCCAATTTGCCTTTATATAAGGAAATAGGGGCCATATTATCAAAAACAACGTTAAAATTATCGCCGCTTTTTTGCGGCAGAAAACTGCCGCTAAAGAGGCGATATTGGGCTTGATAGTATGCCCTGGAGAATTTCAATAGAAGCCCATGTTCACACCAGAACATGGACTTCTATTGGAATTCTCAAGGGCATATTACCAAGCCCGGTATGCAACGTTTACAACGGAATTTTTACAACGCACTACCATTAGAACGCAGGCATTACCACGCATACCATTACAACGCATTGTGCTGGGGGGCGCTCTAGGATAGGGAATAAGTATAATTTTATATCCAACACCTTCCCTAGTGTCCACGGGGACTGGAGTTGGAATATAAAATTATACTTACCACTATCCAGCACCTCTAAGCGCTATGCGTTGTAACGGTATTCGTTGTAAATACCGCGTTGTAAAGGTATGCGTGGTAACAGTATGCGTTGTCACGTCATACATCCCCAAGCCCATTATCGCCGCTTTTTCTGCAGTTTTCTGCCGCTAAACCAGCGATCATTTTTAACGCCGTTCTTGATAATATGCCCCTTAGAAGTGGTCTAGTCAAAATGTTGTTTCTGCCTCCAATTCGTGTCATATTCTTCCATTAGTGCTTAACAGACTGTTATCTAATTCTTGCCCATGTATTACAGTAAAGCAAAATTATGATATGGAGAACTGTTTAGGAATTCCACAATAACTACATTTTGCTATAATAACCAATGATTAACACAATTGAAGGCTGTTGAAAAGTCATGCATTACAGGTATTAGATTATGGGCTGTGTCGTTATGCTGTTCTCTGCACCTTGTTCATTCAGATGAGTCCTGTGTGCTTCTTTTTTGCTCCTTGAGTGACTACATTAATGTGAAATATCTCAGCATTCATGCATGGTTTTCTGACAGTAGAGCATGGAAACACCATGAGGCACATACATGAACTCAGAACAGTTAGTTTCATTCAACACTATGGCTCGGAAACAATCAGAGAAACGAGTTTGAGGACTTTCTCCCAGCCGCAGTGTTTAATTAAACCAACTGTTCCTGTTTTGTCAAAAGCCTCTTGTCTTTTATTTTTTCAAGGTAAATTTACATTCAAGCAACATTTCGATGAGCCAGCCAGGATAGATTGGTTCTTTGAACTCGACTGCAGCTGAAGGAATAGGACCACACCCAACGCATTCACATCTGCACAGCAAGTAGGTGAGCAGTTGAAAGTTCTGCTGAATCTACAGAGTGGAGGTCCATCCTGAAGCCACTATCAGTTGATAAGAGACTACATCCGTTCCTTAGTCCCAGCATTTGATGTATGGCAAGCTAGGAAGTAGCACAAAAATGTAACCTGAGCACCCAGCAACCATCAGAAATATGACATATTGCCTATTTTATGTGTCTGAACTGAGTAGTCTCAAGGCGTCTTCAGAGGTGATACAGCAGAGGTCACCTTTTTGAATAGTCAGCACGCTGGGAAAAGTGAAGGTTGTTTAGTTGCTTTGTCTTCTGGGCATGACACATATGGTCTGCTTGTCCCATGGGTGTGATAGAGGGTTGCAGTCTCACCAATTGGACCCCTGGGCATGACACAGAAGGTACAGATTGACCCTGAGCATCCCCTCGTCATCGGGCACCTTTCGCTAGGGGTGGGCTCTGGTACTTTACACAAAGTCACTATTTTTCTCTGTGATTTGTTTTGCTCTCTCTTGCTTTCCCTCTCTGTCTTTCACTGTCTCTCTCTCTTTCTTTTTCTCATCATTGCGACATTCAGATGTTACATTCTTGATGCTGTGGTGCTGGTAAATTATTGCAACTGTGTTTTATGTTGAAGGTTGTCTGTTGAACATGATTTAATGTACGCATGAAGAAGTTGCCATTCCCACAAACAGTTGTTCCTTATCTGCTATTCAACTGCTAAAAATTGTAAACGTTTTTTATTTGCCCATTGCACTTTATTTCAGTTTGTGCCTCTTCATATGCATTGTTGTTTTGTTTATAATGAGAAGTCTGTTTTTAATGCATCTTTGTCTATGGCTGATCTCCTAGTAAAGTAATTATTGACGGTCTAACCCCGTGTGAATATTTCCCTTGATCAGAGTAGCACTTAGGATTATTTGACCTGAGAAGTTAGAATATACCGGTCACTTGAAAAATTATGTCATCTCTAAACCATATGCAAACTAGGTTACCCATGCAGGCTAAAAAACTAGATAAGATTTGTCGTGAAAGACATGCACAGACTAAGGCACATGCATTTGCCTGGCCAGAGGAGGAACCTTTGACACCAACATACTAGAAGACACAAGGACACACATTCAGACCAAATATGTAGGGCAAAAGAAGGCTAGAGAAGAGGCACTGCTAGGAAATTGGGCCATCTTTGAGGTCAACATCCAGAACTCCAGGCTCTTTGATCTTTGATGCTTCCTCCTTCTGCTTGAGTTCATTGCTTTTTTTGGTTGCTCTTCATAAGTTGTTTTCTATAATGAAATGTAGTTCTGCACGTGTCAGCAGCAAAATGATTAGATCCTGTGTGCATTATATCAGCAGCTCACAAGAAAGACACCTTGGGCCTCATTTATGAAAACTGTTGCATCGCTGCGTGAAAACATCAATGCAACAGTTATCACTGCGCCTTCCTTGCAACAGGATGGATGTGCCATATTTAATGTATGGCGCTCCATGTCTCAAGGAGTTACAGATACATCAATATTTCCGACATATCCGTAGATGCAAAATTGATGCATTGCTGGGGTGTGAGAGAAAAATTACTCACCTCCAGCAATGCATCCTTTCACATGAAGCGAGCCCCATATGTTGTGCCTGCTGTGAGGAAGGTGAAGGTTATTGATGTAGTAGCGTCCTAGAAATGGCACACTGAAATCTTATAGATTTCAATGCACCACTTCTACAAGGCTTTTTCCTGGGTAACGTCCAACTTGCATACATTATACCTGGCCCAGGTATAATTTTGCGTAGAGGTTTACAGGTAGGCGCATCTGCCTTGATGGGTTCCTATGTAAATAGAGCTCAACATGGCACATATTTGAACCCCTTCGGTGCTCATGACGGAACGGTTCCGTCATGAGCGTCGGTTGGCCTGTGCTCATGACGGAACCGTTCTGTCATGAGCCCGTTGGCTCATTAGAACCTTCAGCACAGCGCGAAAATTCGCGCCGCGCTGAAGGGGTTAATCCACTGGTGCATCACAAAAAGTGACACAACGGCAGCGTAAACGTGTCGCAAGTCCTCATATATAAGGCCCTTTGTTTGGTGTCTTGTGTAGGCAGTTCAACTGGGTCAACAGTGAAAATGTGTTGGGCAGTAGCAGCACCTGGATGTAGGACTCCAGGTCCCCTAATTTCAGGCACTGTTTCACTGATTTCTAATTAGCCACTCCCAAGTCAGATTCTCTTTTGTATAGCACTTGTGTATTAGCCAATAGCAATTTTGCAACAGTCCCTGGATCCCTTGGGGGCATATTATCAAGAACGGCATTAAAAATTATCATCGGTTTAGCGGCAGAAAATTGTTCCTAAGCGGCCATAATGAACTTGATAATATGCCCTTGAGAATTCCAATAGAGGTCCATGTTCTGGTGTGATCATGAGTTTCTATTGGAATTCTCCAGGGCATATTATCAAGACCATTATGGGCGCTTTAGCAGCAGTTTTCTGCCGCTAAACCCGCGATAATTTTAAAGCTGTCCTTGATGATATGCCCACAGATATCCTTCAAGAAAACTAGATCTTAAAGCATGAATACCTAATACTGTAAGAATCCTGTAAACTAGTAAATCAAGACTTTAGTTTACTGCTTGTAGCAACCACACATTGTCTCTCACACACATATCCAAATCACTCATTCTTATGCACACAAACAGTCAAATGCACAATGTTAAACAAAACTACAAGACACAGACTGGTTTACGTAGCCTTTCGCAGGATGTACTGTATCACACCAGGTCAGGTCAGTGGAGAAATGTACTTGTTAGACTTTGAAGATAGCAGCCAAGTTTCAAACAAGCAGGTGGTTATCAGGTATTGATGCGGCTGGTCCCCTGAAGGCAATGAAACTTTGCTGTGCAGGCACCATATTCAATTTGTCCACTCAACGAAGGTTTTTGTTTATCAAAACCAAACTCCCGAAACTGGAGTTTGTCATTCAACTACCAAAACAGTCATGGGCATGACACTCTAGAAGCAACTTCATTACAGGCACTGGTTAAAATATGTTTGCACAGAGCAAGGAGAAAGTATGCACCTTGGTGCATAATTTCTAATAAAATATGAAAGATCCTACAAAGAAGCAGTCACTGGAAGCATAAAATGCATTATGAAAACATGCTAAATATTAATGTGACAGCTTAAACCCCTAATTCTGAGATGCCTTCATATAAATAGAGAGCAACACAGTTGCAAGCGGGAAGAAAACTTCACATGCACTTTAACAGGATAAAAATGTCATGGTTTCACATTACAATTGAAATGATTATCAATAATAGAAATGTGGTCTAGTGGTTAGAGCTACCAATTTTGGAATCTGGTGACCCGAGTTCAAATCCCAGAACCGTTGTTAGGCTTAGCATTGTGTGATTCTGGTCCTATTACTTAATCGCCATGATCCAAAAAACACCTAATGTGTGAAACATATTTGTGTAATTGCCCACTTGGTGTACACTTCTAAGATTGTCTCCCAACTTCCTCCCAACAGTTTCCTCTAACGCATAATGAAGAACACGCTCCTGCTTCCAAACTAGTGATGGAGCAGCTTTCATCTGGAGTCAGGCATTGCTTTATTTTTGTGCTTCAGACAGACTGCATCTAAAATTGACACTCACAGTTTGGTGCAAGTGAAAACAAATGGCACATGAGACATGAAATGAGGCCTAGTCAATCAAAGGTACTTTATTCGGTTAAAAATATTAACCATAAAAGCATACAAAGTACAGAAAATCATTAACATTAGAATAACAATAACATGTAAAATAAAAGTACTTCAGTTTTCCTTACAATCAGACAATACAGAATTGGTAGGAGCGATATCCTTGTCCTATCAGGGTAACATATCTTAGCCAGGGAGTAGGTTCTGGGAATTATAGGTGGGTAACTGCTGGTAACTAATTGATACAGGGCCCCTCCTACCCCCCTGGTGGCATCCCTCTACACTCCACCTTGTGATTGGCGAATACGCAGTTTTAGGGTAAAAATCGCACAATTCAAGTGTTGTTATAGACCCATCTCCTCTTTGTGACTCCCAGCTTCGTAAATAAGGGTCGACCTGGTTATCCCGGTAGTTAACAATGACCAGGTCTCCCGCTGTGTTCTTGGGATGGGAACCTATCCACCCCACCCTTCTCACATTTAGGATTGTCCCGTTAATATTGGATGGAAGCGGTCTGTTCTTTGTCAACCAAAACTGGACTTTGTTTTTAAGGTCCTGGTGACCTTCGATTTTTCCTGTGGTGAGCTCAGGGACTCCCGAGAGGACACACACGTAGGGTGCTGCCTCTGGTGGTAAGTTTATGCATTTATTACTCGCAGCTAGCCCCTCAGAACATTTGCCTACTTTCGACCACCCGGCTCTGGGGACAGAGCTAAGGGCCATTGTCGGTTCTTTGACTACCTCCTTGTTTTTAGAAATTGATAGTATAGGATCTGGTGGCTTATTCTGGGCAATTCTGCTGTGCACAGTGGTGTCAGACATTTTTGAGGCAACTATTCTCTGGGATTGGTTGTTTGACTTGGTTGGCTTGGTATCTATTGTTGAGAAATGTTCCTCAATTCTCTTTATCCTTTCAATAAGTGGGGATAATAGGGTTTTAATCAATTCTTCAAAGTGGGCCAACAAAATAGATGGTAAAAGGAATATAGGGGTTTCCAGTGTTTGACATTCTTTGGGAGTCTCGGGGGTGGTGGTGGCAGTAACCATAGGGGGGCTTAAGTTTATTTGTTGGTCTTTCACTGGTTTCCCCTTGAGTTTAATACCTTTACGTTTTGTACTCTGGGTAGGGACCTGAGGATGTGCTATCCCCTGAGTGGTAAATGTATCTGTTAATACGACGGGAGTTTCCACTAGACTTTAATTAAGTTGATGCAAATTCGTGGGCTGGGGGCTTCCAATACCCGTAGGGCATGTTGGGTAACCGGTTTGTTCAATTCCCTGTTCTATGGGAATATACCTGGTATTGCAAATAGCATTTAATTCCCTCTGTAGTAAAGAGTTTGGCGAGTCGGTTGAGATTGGAGGGGATCGTTCGCAACTTATGGTGTCGTTAGAAAGGCTGTGTTCAATTGTCTCAAAAGCCGATGACACCCTAGTTATATATAGGTTCAGTGTCCCCTTGAGTGACCCACCTTGAGAGGCGGATTGTTTGGCTGGCCCTTTAGTGGTCATGGTGCAACAAGCTTGTGACCCAGCTACACACACCAAGTACAGGACCAGTGGATATCTAGGTAGACTAAGAGGCTACTGGATAACAGTAAACAAGGACAATCATTGTTAGACTCTTGATAGTTAGTCTCTGATTGGGCATACCTTAGTTCGTGTCAATAGTCCTGAGAGACCGACCAAGATGGGTGTCCCGACCTGACCTCCTCTGGCCTCTGAGGGCCACAGAGGGCCCACCCTTTGCCCGGGCTTAAGCCAGCGCCGCCCGTGCATGTCCCGCATGACGGGAAGAGCTGGTCAATTATATCTGCTCCCGGTGAGTGATTCCAGGTGAGGGTGGGAGGGGCGGCAGTCCATGCGCGGCCCCCGCTGCAACCTTGGAGCAATGGGCGCTCTCTCCTGCCCAGCGATGTTTCTCCCGCGGAGCGGGAGACGCAAGAAGTCTTTAAACCCCCCAGCAAGTGATTCCAGGTGAGGCTGGGAGGGACGGCAGTCCTTGCGCGGCCCCCGCAGCAACCTTGGAGCAATGGGCGCTCTCTCCTGCCCAGCGATGCGTCTCCCACGGAGACGCGAGAAGTCTTTAAACCCCCCAGCAAGTGATTCCAGGTGAGGGTGGGAGGGGCGGCAGTCCGTGCGCGGCCCCCATAGCAACCTTGGAGCAATGGGCTGGCAGCGTGGAGCTGCAGTAGTAATGCTGGGAGTCGGGCAAGTGGAAGGCGCTCCCATGGCTTGGCACAAAGGATTCCCCTGACTGGGAGGCGGCGTGTAGCTGCGAGGACTCTGATCCGGCGGTGTTGGCTGTCCTGTTTGCCGTGCCCTGAAGTTTATCTGCAAAGACAGAATAATGATGACTCCACAAAAATAATTTCCACCAGTTATCCCCTATAAAAAACGCTTTCAATTTGCAGTAATATCGCAGAATCTACATATTTTTTTTATGACGGAGACAAAAGTGCAGCCTGCGTGAAACACAACAATATACAGGCATAACATCCTGCTCCCTGTTCTCTGCAGCCCGCCTCTGTCAGAGACGAGCGAGTGAATTTGAAAGCAGCGCCCGCCGCTGCACGGGAATGCAGCCCTCAGCACAAAGCATTGCTGCAACACGGAATGGGAGCTGTAATCGCATGAACAAGCAGGCCTAGTCAGTCTGAAATGCTTGTGCTGAATTAACATGTGTTTTTGCAGTGTAGAGAAAACTTGTGATTTAAGTGGACTTTTTAGTTGTAAAGAATACCCATAGAATGTGTTCTCTTTTCCCAGCTATTTTCCTTGTATTCTACACTCCTGTTCCTGTCTTAAAAGACTTTGGTTGTATTGCATATTTGGATGACCATGCTCAGTCTATTACACCTCTTTTTATAATGTGTGTGAATTAACAAATGCACCAAACACTACACTTGGGGCTAAACACTTTTTTGCATGAAAAGCTAGCTAAACATTAAAGTTTGTTGCTATGAGTATGTATTAACTGTGTGCGCTTTGAAAATGTATACTAGTGCATGTTTATGCTATGTTGCAAATTTTTATTTTTTGCATGTTGTTCAGAAATAATAAGAAAAGCTGCTTTAAACTAATATCTTCACTAGGAAGTCTTTTAAAAAGGGTATTAGTATGGGGTTGGGAAAACATAATGGGCTTTGTTACATAAAGTTAATACTCTTTTTTATTTGTTTTGTTTTGGGCCTAAGATAACATGTCTGCCTGTGAATCCAGCAATGCTGTGACTTGCATTAAAAGAAGAAAGCATGTGCAGATTGTACCAGCTTGCCTCAAGAACAGAAGGAGTCAAGCCCACTGTGAACTGTACATTCTTGTGATTGTGCTAATGTACCAGTGTTAATCAAAGTATCCTTCCTGCCTGCACTGTGACAGGAAGGAGGAAATATGAATGAAAATGTTTTCCTAGTAAATGTTGCTAAAACATATAAATGTATTATTATTAACGCTTCTTCTGTAAAAATTGGTATTAGTAGAATTTGCAATGAGATCAGGATGATGTGACCTCAAGTGATCGTGACTAACCAACCAATTACAAGCTTCTCTGAATATGAAACATTTTTGTGTAGTCTGCAAAGAATTGACATCTTAGGAGGCTTTTTCTCTTGAAGCCAGGGGGCCTCTGTCATAGAGGGAAGAGAGAGCAAAGGCAGCAGATGAGATCAGACATTCATATGGGTTATGTACGTGATCGTCGCAGGTGCAGTCTGGGAGGAGATTTGTGTCCGAGGGGAGTCAGGTGGGGGGCACTTTCAAGGAGCAGCTTTCATGTCAGCTAATGGAGAGGGAGAGAGACAGATGGAGCATCACCAGAGCAGAGAGTGCAGCTGATTTGGATACAATTAGATGCTAAACTTCAAGTTTATGCTTTGACTAATTAATTATGTTTGAAAGGATTTAATTGTCTTATGCATGTATTTCTCTTTATGGGAGATTTTTGACAACTATTAACCTTGCAAACCCACTGTTTTACTTAGAAACTTTTTAAGAGTTTTGACTGACATTTAGCGCCACATTTTCTTTTCTACATGTGATACTTATATGCAGACTGTATTATGTTCCGTTTAAGTGCTATTTTTCCTGTTTTCAAAATTCTGTAAACTGATTGTTATTTGACTAATGAATAAAGGGTTAGATAAAACCTTAATTTTCTGACTAGAAAATAAAACCCTTTAAAATACTCTACAACTATCTTTATTTGCTTAAATAATAATTGCAATTTTGACTGGGCATGTTTATGTAAAGTCTCCTGATGGTAATACATGGTGTCAAGGGCCCAACATCTTTTCAGCGGTGAAATAGATGTAGATAAGGTTTTGCATTGAGAAATTACCATGAAAATACTGCTGTATCAGTTTCTGGTAAGCAGAGGATGGTAATTATTGATTAGTTTGGTGATTTAGGAATATTGATATCACCATCAACTATTCAACTAATGGATAATTGACCTTAGGAGGGAAGTAAAATAATTGCTCAAGTTAGATAGATGTCCGAGTCCTGATTCCTGACTCTAATGCTCAGAACCTGAAGATTGGCAAAGCAGCACTGGAAGGTGATACAAGAAGGTGATTGTTGGAATGGTGTGAGTATCAATAGAGTTGTGAAATGTTGTTTATGTGCTAGGATGTATTTTTTAAGTGTTGAAAATAGTAAGGCTTGATAACATTTTCCTAATTTGGATGTGATAGTGTTATTGATTATATTAGTAAATTCATAGGACGGAATTTTTGATTATTGATTATATGTTAGTAACATGAATAGTTAGTGGCTTGTTTTATGTTGTCTGGAAACACAGGTACAGTGATACCTGGGAATCCTGGGAAGGAATAGCGGCTGGTAAATGGAAACCACACTGCTCTGAGGTTAGTCGTCTGTTGGAATATCACTGAGAAGCTAGGTAGGGCTGTCAGTATTAAATTAGGGACTTTTTTCTGTGTAAAAGGGAGAGTGATTGATAACAAAGAGTTTGCTGGTGAAGCTTTGGTGTTATATCACCTAGAAAGGGTAACACTGAAGGAGTAGCAGGTTCTTCTGAGCTTGAGTGAAGGGTAAGCGGAAGGGATTTACCTGCAGTATTCGAAGAGTAAACAGAAGTTCTTACTTTGTGAAGAGTAAGTGGAATGTGTTACTCACAGTGAAAATAAATCTATCCTTTATTTAGTGGAACAGACAGAGTAGCGAATGTTTTATGTTGTTATTAACAGATTTATGGATTACGAAAAACTCAGAAAAATATTGCAGAAAGATTTTGTGGAGGGTCAGTGGTAGGAGTAAAACTGACTGAAATTGAGAATGACTGCTTTAGAGAAAAGAAATTGCATTGAATCCCATTGAAAGGGAAGTACATAAGGGTCTGTTAGCTGACTATAAATCTAGCGTCATTAGGGAAAAGCAGCAGTACTTCTGGAATCTCACTACTTCCCTCACCTACTCTAGGGAGCTTTTTAAGATTGTCGACTCCCTCTGCTCCCTACAGGTTCCTGATCAAGTTGTGGGCTCGCAGGAGCTCTGTAACAACATATCAGAGTTCTTCCACAAGAAAATTGAGGACACATATCTCGCGCTGGAAATCCAGAGAAATTCTCTAGGCGATTCCTCTCTCCAAACTCTGATCAATCTAGAAGCCTGGACTAGAGACCATTCTGATAGTTTAACGGACTTTCCGTTACTCACTCGAGAAGGACTTGAGCTTTTGCTCGATAGGACTAAATCCTCATTCCCTCTTGACCCCTGCCCTTTGAAGATATTGAAGGAATGCAGATCGACACTGCTCCCGCCGCTTTTAGAAGTCATGAATGGCGCTATAACCCAAGGAACCTTCCCCTTAATATGGAAGAGGGCGATAGTGAAGCCTCTACTTAAGAAGCCCAAGCTGGATCCGGAACAGTTGAAAAATTTTAGACCTATTTCACTGTTACCCGCTCCTGCTAAGATTCTTGAGTCTCACCTCAACTGCCATCTTACTACCTTTCTGGACTCATCTGGGTATCTTGACAGCTCCCAGCATGGGTTCCAAAAGGCACGTAGTACTGAGACAGCTTTGACTATGGTGGCAAATAACATCCGCATGAAGGTGGACGCCGGCCAAACCACAGTGTTGGTGTTACTGGACCTCACCGCGGCGTTTGACACCCTGTCTCCCTCGACTCTTACATCTCGGCTGAGGGAGGCAGGGATTTCCGTAATGGCTCTGAACCTTCTGCACTCCTTTTTACAGCATAGAGAGCAAAGAGTCAAGCTTGGTGAATTTCTCTCCCCTGCTATGTCCTTGCAATGTGGGGTGCCACAAGGGTCGGCTCTTAGTCCGACCCTATTTAACATTTATGTCGCCCCCCTTGCAAGGCTAGTAAAATCTCAGGGGATGGAATTGGTGTCATACGCCAATGACACTCAAATCATGGTGTCATTGGCCCACTCAGTTTCAACATCTGCCACCAACTTCAGGATCTGTATGCAGACAGTCTCTGACTGGATGCTTCAGAATTCCCTGAAGTTGAATGGCGACAAAACTGACATCCTGGTCTTTGGCAAAGACCAGGATATCTGGTCGGATGAGTGGTGGCCGGCCTCGCTGGGAACTTGTCCATCTCCTTCCCAGTCTGCAAGAAATCTTGGAGTAATTTTTGACACCTCCTTGTCCATGACTCTGCAGGTCAACCGCACGGTTGCCACCTGCTGGGGGGTGTTAAAGATTCTTAAGAGGATTCTTCACTATCTCTCTCCCTCAGCACGTAAGCAGGTGGCAGTGGCATTGGTGAGTTCAAGGTTGGACTACTGTAATGCGCTTTATGCAGACTCCAACAAGGGGATCATTCAGCGATTGCAGGTCGTTCAAAATGCGGCTGCTCGTTTTGTTTTGGCACTCCCCAATGCCTCATCTGCTACGATGGCTAGAAAGTCTTCATTGGCTCCCTATTCATCTTAGGATCTCGTTTAAGATCCTATGCCTTGCCTATCGAGCTTTGGCAGATGGCTTTTCTGATCCCCTTGGTGCTTTGTTGACCCGTTACCAGCCTTGTAGATCTCTGAGATGAATCTGTTGGTTGTCCCACGTGCCAAAAGGGTACGCTGGGGAAATAGAGCATTTTCCATTGTTGCTCCCAAATTATGGAACTTGCTGCCTCATGAGATTAAGATGCAACCTTCTCTGTCCTCTTTTAAAAAAGCGCTCAAGACCTGGTGTTTTGTCAAGGCCTACCCGTAATTAGGAGTATACTCTGATAGCTGGTATTGTTTGGTTATGCGCCTTGACGCCCACCGGGCTTAGTTGCGCGATAAAAAATGTTTTTCATTTCATTTCATTTCTTTGCACTTTTGCAAAAATGAAAATGTTTAAAGGTTTAAAGAAACTGTTGGAAGGTAAAGTGAAACATTCATTTTCTATTGGTGATGCTCCTGGAGGACTACCAGTGCATCTTATGTCTACCAATTTGGGACAAAATTAATGTAGTGTCAAGAAAAAGAATTAATTTACCTGAGTAAGGAAACAGGTGCATGTGCAGTAAATTCACATGATGGACTGACAGATTTTGTTCGAAAATATGAAATTGATGTTTCAGGAAGTTTTCCATTTCAGAAAAGTTTTAGGGTACATATGGATGATGAAGCAAATGAGAAAATGTGTTAATTTGCAAATTGCAGAAATAATAACATATATTTTCAAATGCAATGGGTTTGAGAGATTAGGAGACACATGGGCAAGAAAAATTGAGAAGAAAAAGAAACCACCAGACTTTATCAGGGAAAATATTAAACAGAATGACAGAGAAGCTTTTGTTTACTCATTGAGAGAAAAGGTGGGAGTAGGGAATGTGAATGGGCCACAGAATTAAAGTGAACACATTTCAAGAATTGAGAGACAAACTTATGCTGTGGTACCCACAAGTAGATGAATTAGTTGAAATTTTAAAAGAGTTGTGCATTAATTTGGGAATGTTCTTTTACATTGCCATGCAGACTAAATTGTGGTTTGAATCTTAAGTTGTTGTGCAAAGGCCAGGGGCCTTATTTATGAAGGCCTTGCGCCACCGGTGCGTCACTTTTTCCCATGTTAAAAGTGACGCACTGGTGGCGCAAGGCCTTCATAAATAAGGCCCCAGGTGAGGAGACAATGAAAAGGGTTTGCATGAATGCACCATCATTTCCTGCTGTTGTTGAGAAAAATAAAGCAGTGATTACTTATCTGAAGGGCAGAGTACCAGCAAAAGGTGTTAATCGGGTACAGATTAAAAGAACAAAACAGGAGCTAAAAGGATTGAATCATGAGTTCTGTGAAAGTGTGTGTTTAATGTTTCGGCAACACAGTGGTAGAGAATGTCCTGATGTCACTAGCACATGATTCTTTATGATTCAGTTAGTTATTGGTTTAATATTCTCTTATCAGATCAATGTGCACATAAAGCAAACATTGATTTGTTTGTAAAGGAAGCTGATAGATGGGCATCTGAAGGATGAAGGATACTTTTGTGCCAGACAGGGAATTAATCCACAAGAGTTTGAAGAAAAACATATGATGGTACAGAGCAGGTTCGTACAGAAAGGTTTTCACAATCAGTTGTTTGTAGAGAATAAAAGTGTGCTACAGGATGAAGTGTCACAAGCAGAGGTAAAAAGTGCTCAAGGAAAATTTGCTGTTACATAGGATGGAAGTAAAGGTGTTGTAGTTTGTGCAAATTCAGGTATGGATGTTGTACTGCTGGAAAATGTGTCCTTTTGCCATCTTTATAACAGGCTTGAGCATTGGAAAAACAAATATAAATGTAAACATGATGCACAAAAAACATGGAGAAATGCAGATGCAAAATATGCCAGTTAAGCAAATGCAAATGTCAGTTCAGAAACAGGTACCAATGGCAGGAATTTTTCAAGCACAGATGGTCCCACAAAATATGGAAAATGCAAAAATTAATTTAAATAAGTTGTCCAGAGCAAATGTGAAATATTTCCATAGACAAAATCAAAACCCAGTCCAACAGGTTGCTGTGCTTGAGAATGAGAGTTTTCACCCACACAATTCTGAATTTACCAAGTCCATTGTGAAAGCAGTAGACTTAGTTGCAGTAGTTTTAAACAAATAAATTACAAACCCAGTTTTAGAAAACATTGCACCAAAAATCAGCCCATTTGAGGAAAATTGCCTAATTGTTGTTTTTGACTCAGGTTAGCAGGACACAAATGTTTTGCAAATTAAACAGCACAAATTACTGTACACCAGATAATGTTAATTTTCAGATTCCTGATAATGATGTACATTTTATAATGGCCCAACAGGAAACAGCTGTAGCATTGCTTTCTGAAAAGTTAGTTGAAAAATTACCTTCTGATTTAAAAGAAATAATAAACACAGAAATCAGAGAGTTCACGGAGAAGGATGCCAAATTAATAAAATGTGCAGTGCATGTCCTATTAAAATTAGAACCAAATTACATGTATTCAGGAACACCATCAGTTGCATACATTTTACCAATAAAGGGATTTTTGATGGAATTGATTCGAAGTTTGTGTATCTTTCTGATCACAGGTTCACAGAAAATAAATGAAAAGAACAGAATAGTGCAGGAGATTGAAAGCATTATTTTTCCATGTTGTCCTGTGGAACCGAATCCATCCAATACATTTTTTCATATTTCATGTGCTGAAGATTATCTTACTTTTATTGATTTTTGCCAAGTTCATGTCACAGTGCCACTGCATGAGAAAAGTCAGGAGTACTGTCAAAAAGAAGATCAATAACAAACACAAAATTGGACACAAAATTGAAAAGGAAGGTAGAAAGGTGTCACCAGAGGAGTGTTAGAACTGGGGGCCTCTAGTTGGCAGAGGTAGCTACCACTGTCCAAATGGCGACCCAGGCTTCTAGTCAGGGTAAGGAGGATACCTTCTTTAGATAACCCCTGCTCACCCCCTTGGTAGCTTGGCACGAGCAGTCAAGACTTATTGAAGGCAATGTGTAAATTATTTGTACCAACACTCATAGTAACACAGTGAAACACCACAAACTGACTCCACAACGGTTTAGAATAATAAAAGTATTTTAATCTAAACTACACAAGACCAAAACAACTAAAAATCCAACATACACTGTTCAAGAATATGGTTTCAATGGTGTTCTTAAGGTTGCCTTAAATTAATCCACAGTTGCGTTACATTTTAGCCTACAGCACATTTAGATGCAATAACTGTTCCAAGTGAAAGCTGCAGCATTGAAAAGCAAGCAATGCATCACTCCTGAGACCCTGGGGAGGCGACTTAATCTATACTACACAAGACCAAAACGACTAAAATCCAGCATACACAGTTCAAGAATATTGTTTCAAAAGAGTTCTTAAAATTGCGATAAAATAATCCACAGTTGCGTGAAAAGTTCACAGCTGCGTCACATTTGGCCAACAGTATCTTTAAATGCGTGAAAGTTCCAAAACAGAAACTGGTGCAGTGGAAAACAAGCAATGCGTCACTCCTGAGACCTTGCGGAGGTGATGCGACAGCCCCGCTGTATTTAGGGGGCATGATGCAGTGACTCCCGTCTGTATGGGGAGGGATGTCACCTTGTATGGATTCCGAGGTGGAGGTTCCGTAGTGAAAGAAGCTTGCAAAGGCACAATGCGATTCTCTTTGGAGTTGCGACAATATCCGGGGCGACGATGCGCGGACCAGCGGTGATCTTCCTCTCGCAGCTCCTCAATGAGATGGCTCTACGCAATGATGGTAATGTTCCCGCACGGGGCTGGTGCGTCCTGGTGCGTCCTGCAAACGAAGAATGCGATGACTCTGGCAGCTGCAACAGGGTCTGCGGAGATCTCGGCCTTTGTAGCGGCGCACTGTAGGGGATGTGCTCCGTGAGCGATGCAACAAAACTTGCAGAAAATCTTTAAAAGCTTGGTTTCCATCCTCCCAACACAGGTACAACTTCCAGAGGCACCACAACTGGCACAAGCACTCTTGGAAGGACAGAGCACTATCAGCAGAGTTCAGGGAAGCTGGGGGGGAAGTTCTTTTGTTCCTGGGACTTCTTAACTGGGAGCCAGCTCTTCTCTGACCCTTGGAGATTCCTTCAAGAAAGGGGACACAGCACCAAAAGCAAAGTCCTTCACCTCTCCTTGGCAGCAAAGCAACAGCAGGTCAGTCCAGCAGAGCAACAGCAGGACAGTCTTCCTTCTTCAGTTTCAGATTTCTACTTTGCAGAGGTTCCTTCTTGATTCCAGGATGATCTAATTTTCTGTAGTCAGTGGTCCTGTACGTATACCCCTAAAAGTCTTTGATCCCTTTGAGCAGGAGGGCTCTTGGCCCGGTCTGAACCAGTTCTGGGTGTTCCTTGAACACTTTGTTTTCCTGGTCTCTCCTTTCCTTTCAGAGAGAGGGCAGGGTCACCAGCCACCCAGCAGGAGGTGGAGCCAGCATTGTGGAAGCAGGCACAGCCCTATTCAGGCCCAGGTCCTACCCCCTCCCACCACTCTAGATGTAGAAGGAGCTATTCAACCCATGGATGGCCCACCCAGACTCTGGGAGCCACCCAGTCCCAGTCCCTGTCACTCACAAACCAAACAGTCAATTCACAAGCAGACCAAGGCACACAGAAGGGTCGGACAAGAGAACATCAACTTTCTAAAAGTGCTGTTCTCAAACACAGGATTTAAAAACAACCTTTCCTAAAAGATGTGTTATTAAATTCTGAGTTCAGGGATACCAGACTTTATGTCCTATCTTGCTCCTATAGATAGATATGCTGGTAGCCACTGTAGCCAGCCTTCCCCATGATAGCCTATGGGGCAAGGTAGCCTTACAATTGTGAAAATGGCTGTACTTGACTACCAGAGCATGTCACCTGCACTAGTACATGCTCTACCTTTCACATACACTGCACCCTGCCCAAGAGGGTACCTTGGGTCTTCCACAGAGGTGACCAATATGTACCGAAAGGCAAGGGTTAGGCCTGGCCAGTGGGGACATGAACAAGGCGGACATGGCAGTTCACAGACGACTGCACACAGGCACTGCGGTGGCAGGCCTGAGACACTATTTTAGGGCTACTCATGTGGGAGGCACAATCATTGCTGCAGGCCCACTAGTAGCATTCGTTATCACCAGCCCTAGCACACTCAGTGCACTTTTCTAGGGACTTCTTAGTGACACAAATATGCCAATCATGGATAACCAATCACCATAACAATTTACACAGGGAGCACTTGCATTTTGACACTGAACAGCAGTGGCAAAGTGTCCAAAGCATCTAAACCAGCAAAAAAGAAATCCAGCAGAGCATCAAAAATACAGGAGGTAGAGGCAAAAGGATAGGGGGAAACCACGCCAATGATGCCAGGTCTAACAGGGTGGAAATAATTTCCAAGATAAATCCACCTCAAATTCAGAAAGAAGTCAGGAAATGTTTGGGCATGGTTAGCTGCTGTAGAGAGTGGCTACTAAACCTTTCCCTTGTGGCTAAGCCTTTACTGAGGCTAACACACAAGGATTGGACAACAATTGCACCAAAACATTCCTAGAGTTGAAAGAGAAAAAGTGTCACGCCCCAGCACTAGGAATAAAAGTTTATTTGAAAGAAAATACTCCAATTTGCAATGAGAGGGAGGCCTGTGCTCTCTCATTGCCTAACCAAAAACATGAATGTATTCAAATGTCTGTGATGTATTTCCCAATGACCTTTGACCCTAACTTCACAGAAATGTCAGCAAATTAATTGGTTGGTGATGAAACTGGATATTAGTGTCTAAATGTCTTGAAAATATGCATAAAGCCCAAATCAGATTTTAAGGATGAACGTCTGAGTCATCCCAACAATGTCCATTCTGTAGATGGTTCATATTTGAAAGGTAACAATGACACATTAAAAGCAGCACATGTTGTGCTCTTTATACATTATGTTGTCAAAGCTTCATGTCTTTTAGTAGTTACCTCAGCCCAAAATTAAAAAAATGATTGCCCTTACAATAACATTCAGTAAATCTGCTCAATTGGGAATCACTGTTGTCATGGGAGAGAGACATGCTAATTCAGTTGTACACAAATGTGTTCTGTTTACATATACATTCTATGGTATCTTCAATGCTGAATTAAAAGAGGCTCAAGAAAATGTTTCAGAAGCAGAACAACAGGGTTGTATCAGAATTGTTTTTGAGAAAAATGACAACTGCATAGTGGCAAATGTGTTATTGCAAAAACTGATGCCCAGGTATAGAGGGCCAGTTTCTCTGAAATTAGATCATAATGAGGTCTCAAAGATAATGAGTACAGAACAACAGATTGGACAAGGAATGGATTGTACCTATATGCCTGAAGTGTCAAGCTTAATAAAGCAAAACATAGGCAGCAGAGAGTTACACTTTGCAAAAGACTGTGTTTCAGCATCACTAAAGTGGCTTGAAAATGCATAAGCAAATGCACTTGTGGAAAACACTGATGAGAACACTAGCCATTGCTGTGTAGGTCTGGTTGATGTAAAGCGTGCAGTTTCTCACCAGATTGCAGCTGCTAGGCAAGATCTGCAAAATGGATGGTGCAACGACTTTGATCTGAGAGATGCTATGCTAAAACATCTGAATCTGACCAAAGTGAAAATAAGAGTGAAAGGCCTTGGTTGAAAAAGTGCAAAGGATTGATGGTGCTCTGTCAGAGTTTCTCAGCACCTAAGTGCTCAAATATGCATGGAAGTACAGAACGCCACACTGTATGAGCCATACTGATGGCAAGCTAATGACAAAGAGCAAAGAAATGCTGAAACTGTCCTGTTGAATTCTCCTTTTAATATTTTAGTTACTTATTTTAAAGAAGACTAACAGTTCCAAGAAGCTACTTACAGAACTATGCACTAAACATTTGAGCTTGGCTATATATGATCTGATTACAGACACAACTTGTGCTTGCCTTAGAAATAGATGTAACATTGTTACATGCTCAGCTCTTGCAATAAAAATGTAACCTCTGAAATGAAATAAGTATGATGATTTATAATAATTTGATTATGATTTGATATCATCGGAAGCGTGGATTGATGGAGGCGATTTTATATGGAGTCAGGTATTGCTTTATTTTTGTACTTCAGACAGACTGCATTTAAAATTGGCACGCACATTTTGGTGCAAGTGAAAACAAAAGGCACATGAGACATGAAATGAGGCCTAGTCAGTTTGAAATGCTTGTGCTGAATTAACATGTGTTTTTGCAGTGTAGAGAAAACTTGTGATTTAAGTTGCCTTTTTAGTTGTGAAAAATGCCCATAGAATGTGTTCTCTTTTTCCAGCTCTTTTCCTTGTAATCTACACCCCTGTCCCTGTCTTAAAAGACTTTCGTTTTATTTCATATTTGGATAAACTTGTTCAGTTTATAGTACCTCTTTTTATAATTTGTGTTAATTAACAAATGCACCAAACACTACACATGGGGCAAAACGTGTTCTTGCATGAAAAGCTATCTAAACATTAAAGCATGTTGCTCTGAGTATATATTAACTGTGTGTACTTTGAAAATTTATACTAGTACATGTTTATGCTATGTTGCACATTTTTCTTTTTTGCATGTTGTTCAAAAATAATTAGAGAATCTGCTTTAAACTAGTAGCTTCACCAGGAAGTCTTTTATAAAGTGTATTAGTAGGGGGTTGGGAAAACATAATGGGCTTATTTATATAAAGTTAATATTCTTTTTGTGTTTGTTTTGTTTTGGGGCCTAAGATAACATGTCTGCCTGTGAATCCAGCAAGGCTGTGACTTGCATTAAATGAAGAGAGCATGCACAGATTGTACCAGCTTGCCTCAAGAACAGAAGGAGTCAAGGCCACTGTGAACTGTACAATCTTGTGATTGTGCCAATGTACCAGTGTTAGTTGAAGTATCCTTTCTGGCTGCGCTGTGACATGAAGGAGGAAATTAGAATGACACATTTTTCCTAGTAAATGTTGCTAAAACATATAAATGTATTATTCATTTCAGGATGATGAGACCTCAGGCCATCGTGACTAACCAATCAGGTACAAGCTTTTCTGAATATGAAACATTTTTGTGTAGTCTGCAAAGAATTAGAGTATAAATATTGACCTCTTAGGGGGCGTGGGGGCTTTTTCTCTTTAAGCCAAGGGGCCTCTGTCAGAGAGGGAGGAGAGAGGAAAGGCAGACGTTGAGATCAGACATTCATATGGGTTAGGTACGTGATCTTAGTGTGTGCAGCCTGGGAGGAGATTTGCGTCCGAGGAGAGTCAGGTGGGGGGATTTCTGGCTCATATTTTTTTCAGAGAAGTCCTTGCACGTTATATTTTTGGCAAGACAGGCCACATTCCTTTAAGGTCTTGTGAAGGAGGGGGTGCTTTCATGGAGCAGCTTTCATGTCAGATGATGGAGAGGGATAGAGACAGATTGAGCATCTCCAGAGCAGAGAGTACAACTGATTAGGATAGAATTAGATGCTAAACTTTAAGTTTATGCTTTGACTAATTAATTAGGTCTGAAAGGATTTTTTTTTCTTATGCATTTATTTCTCTTTATGGGAGATTTTTGCCAACTATTAGCCTTGCAAAGCCACCGTTTTACTTAGAAACTCTTTAAGAGTTTTGACTGACATTTTGCGCCACATTTTCTTTTCTACATGTGATGCTTACATGCCGACCGTTATATGTTCTGTATTATTGCTATTTTCTTGTTTTCAAAATTCTGTAAACTGATTGTTATTTGACTAATGAATAGAGGGTTAGAGAAAGCCTTAATTTTTTGACTAGAAAATAATACCCTTTAATATACCCAACAACTCCCTTTATTGGCTTAAATAATAATTGCAATTTTGACTGGGCATGTTTATGTAAAGTTTCCTGAAGGTAATACATGGTGTCAAGGGCCCAACATCTTTTCAGCAGTAAAATAGAGGAAGATGAGGATTTGTATTGAGAAATGACAGTGAAATTACCATTGCATCACTAGATTCACAGTATGTAAATACCAATGCATACATACAATAGTACATGGAGAAAACGATATGCGAAGGTGCACTCAAAATTGGACAGTCCAAAGCATCCAATGTTTAAGAATCTTCTTTATTTTTTTTTTTATTACATTTTCATAAAAACAGACTCTAGATAACGCTTTTTGTTCATTAAATAAAGTTTTTCAGGGCTTTCGTATGGAATTATGTAGTAGAACAATGAAATAATTATTTTTTGCTCCAGAAAGTTGTTAGTTCCAGCCTCCTTGTACCATCATACATCATGGCTGTGGCAAAATCCAAAAATGCTGGTTTTAATGTAGGCAATAGTGACACCCCTATCTGTGTCCAGTGCGTAAATCAAGATTTACATCTCCAGAATGGAAAGGGAAAGCCTTTCTGGAGAAAGAAAAGTCATTATTTCATCGTTCTAGTACATAGTGTCACACGAAAGCCCTGAAAAACTTCATTTAATGAACGAAATGCGATTCTTAAAGAGTGGATAATTCGAACTGACTCGGTTACTTACAGATAATGTTCATTATTCCGAGTCATAGTCTCCCTTGTCACAGTAACATAGGAGCACCCAGTGATCCAGACATAGCATTCACCCAATCAAAAAAAGGTCCTCACCCAAGATGGTCACCCAGCAGGAAGTACCTGCCAGCTGTCCTATAAGGGTGGGACCGATAAAGGAAACATCCTGAAATATAAAGCAAAATCCATTGTTCGTCTCCCCACCAGCAAGGGCGGGCGGGAGGGAATAAGACTGTGACGAGGGAGACTATGACTCGGAGTAATGAACATTATCCGTAACTAACCGAGTCATTACCTACCTCATCCGTCTCCCTCGTCATAGTAATATAGGAGCGTATACCCAAGGGAAAGACAAACAAGGAACATACACCAAGATGCCAGAAAAATAAAAAAATTAATTAATGCCGACAAGAAACACAATCAGTGAACAGCCGCAAGGACAGCGGAAACCAAATCCCCAGAAAAAACCTCCCCCATCCTCAAATGATAATGGGAAACAAAAGTGTGAGGGGAGGACCAGGTAGCCGCAGCACAAAGATCCTTAAGGGAAGTCCCTTTGAAGGAAGCCCAGGGGGAAGCCAAACCCTGGGTAGAGCGACCCTGAACAACCGGGGGAAGGGACACACCCGAATGGCGGTAGGCCAGAGAGATAGTGTAACGCACCCAACGGGAAAGAGTGGCCGTGGTAGGGCGATGACCCTGCCGGGCAAAACCAAAGGTAACAAACAAAAAATCCACCTGGCGAAAGGAGGCAGTGTGCTCCAGGTAGATCACCAGAGCCCTGGTCAAATCCCTGGAATGGAGCTGAATTTCCTCAGCAGTCAGCTGAATGTGGTTAATCCTCAGCAGCCCTCGCAACAACACATAATACGGCTGCACACATCGCTTAGCGGGGGAGCAGCAGTAAACCAAAAAGAAGACAACCACTCCCCTCGCTCAGTGCGGGAGTGGAGACAGCAATTACAAAAAACGGGGACGCTATAGCAGAAATGCCCCCTCCCCCCAAAAATGAAGTAAATACATACCGAGCCGGTTGACATTGAAACCTGCTCGCAACACAGAAGGAAAGGGTGTTCCAGCCGGAACACAGAGAAAAAAAACAGGATGTTTCCTGTAAAGGTCCCACCTTTATAGGTCAGCTGGCAGGTACTTCCTGCCTGGCGACCATCTTGGGTGAGGACCTTTTTTAGATTGGGTGAATGCTGTGTTTGGATCACTGGGTGCTCCTATGTTACTGTGATGAGGGAGACGGACGAGGTAGGTAATGTTGTATTTTAGGTGCACATTCCCATATTATTTCCTCTATATTTATCTGCGCTGCTGAAGTACCATTCAAAGACTGGTACTGGGGTATGTGTGCAACGGACTTTAATTTTATGGAATATTGGGAGAGGTGCTATTTTTTTTTGTCTGCCACTGTATCTTAGGTTGTAACATAAAGTAGAGCACTTGCGGAAATAGCATTTACGTTAACTCCTTAAGAGCGTCGAACGTTCAGCGCCCAGTGCTGAACGTTCGAATAACGGGTGCTGGCCCGTCGGCCAACGGTCGTGCGCAGCACAGGCAAGGTAATGCTCGCGACGACCGTTGGCCGACGGCAGCACTTAAAGGGTTAATGTCAAAATACAGCACCCATAATAGAAACACAAAGATCATTTAACAAATCACTAAAAAGTATAATAACTACTGGCCAAAATTTCTCTATAGAAATTAAGGTAAAATAAAGAACTTGAGCGCATATTTGGTAGTGCAATGCAGCTATCCAACAGAGAACGGAGTAACTCAAAATATCCATTACCATCTGTTATTAAGTGCCACTCTGTCCACTTTACAAATACACATATAAGGTTATGTTATGTGCCCTTAATGAACGTCTTGGAAAAGCCACAGGTATGTTTGTTACTACAAATAATAATCATATTATCACATTTAAGTCAAAAACAGTCACTCACCGAAAACAAATCTGTTTAGCACTAAGGCCTTTTACTTATTCCATTAGTAAGAGTCATACGGTAAAATGTAATTGTCCAATGGGAAAGATTTTCCCCTATGCCATATTTCAAAAGAAAACATCTAGTAGCACAGATAGCAAGGCAAAACCAGCCACATCGTACAAAGTGTAAATTGCATTACAAAATATTGACAAAACAAGAAGCAATAATAATAAAAAAGTCATTTACCATTCAAGCGTGCCATAGATGTCGATATTGCAAGGAAAACAACCAGAAGACCAAAGAGCCTGACCAATTCAAACAGGCATTCAGCAATAAGCAAAGCTGACACAAACACAGTAGCATATTCAACTTAAGGTAACTGTGTTAACAAAGTAGCAAATAAATAAACAGAAACACTTCCATGCAGAAATATTTTGGAAAGTCGAACAACCCACTGAACACAATGCATACTGACAGCCAATTAAATAATAGTTGTACATGCACTGTAGAAATAATGCCACTTAACTCAGTTGTCATTTAAGTTACCCAACGGAAGTTTGGGGGGAGCTAGGCTTGCCTGGTCTCTCCCCAGGCTTGTTGTGTAAGTGTACTTCAGGTCCCCTATTGGTTTAGAAGTGAAGGCAGGGTGGGGAGGTGATTTAGGTGGGAAGGGGTTGTGGGGGGGGCCTCTTCAACTGTCATCGCACACAGCGGCAGGGTAGCTAGAGTAGCATCTCCCTATGTTTGTTACGCAAAGAAGTGTGATTAGCCACAAATTGTCTTGTTTTGTCTAGTGATTGGGTAGCAGTGGCATCCGGCACAGTAAAGCACGGTGGGGTGGGGTGTGGTACAGCAGAGGAAAGTCGACACACAATGGAATAGGAATTGTTTATTTATGTATTTATACCTATTCTGTCATCTGTAAAACTCCCCACCCTCCCACCCTGCCCTGCCCCTGCTTCATCACCCAGGTCTCAACTGGGTATATGGGTAACCTCCTGTTCTTTGGTTTCATTATACAGAAGAGAAGCATTGCTTTGTGTGAATTCTTTCTCTTGGTAGGTGGTGTTTAATGTTGATAATCAAATGATGTACGCTCTGGTGAATTACCAAAAAGCAAAAGATGAGAGAATCCTAAGGTGGTTACAAATGTTTCTGTTAAGCTGCCTATAGTTCAAAATATGTATTAAGGTGATATATGTGCCCGGTATTGTTAATATTATCGTGGATTCATTGTCGCTTTCACAGTGGCAGAGATTCAGTGGGCTAGTGCCAGATGTACCAGAGAAAATCAGGATGCCTCTAGACTTCTGGAAGTTGGGGAGATAGGAGTGCTTGAACGTATTGAACAGTCAGTAGCTGTGTCGAATAAAAAAGCATACAAGCAAGCCTGGCAAACATGTCTGAGCTCTGGGGTATGCAGTAGAGGGCTGCATCCATTTGACTTTACAATAAGGCAATCAGATGCAGTGCACTACATAATGAGGCAGATTGTTATAAGCCTTTCGTTGATCACTATTTAAGGTAAGCTGGTGGGCATATCTTTTTACAGTGATTGTTTTTGGGGATGTGTCTCAATGGAGGCTAAGGTGTGTAGGAGGATTTTGGCAGGCTGGGCTAGTGAAGTGGATACTCCCTGTGACAGGTGTAGACCAATTTCAGATAAGTTCCATTCAGACATTGTGGGGAAGTTGTCTTGCTGTTTCCTTTCTTCATATGAAGTGGCGTTCTTTTCTTAATGCATGGTTTGATTATTTCAAGGGGCTTTTCACCTTTCGGAGCTGCTGGGTTTCAGTGACAAGGGTGGTTTGTTCAGGAAGGATATGATGGCTTTGTCTGATGAAGTGAGCATTTTGTTATCTCATAGCAAAAGTGGCCAATTGGTGAGGGGTCAGGAGGTATTTATGTCTAGAACGCTTCCTTGAGCCTGTTGTCCAGTTTTCAGATGGAATGAATTTGTAAAGTTTGCAGGTGAGTTATCAAAGGGAGAATTTATGCATGAGGATGTTTCCAGCTTGACTTCTTAACAGGTAGTATGTGAGATAAGGCATGTTTTACAGGATTTTAGTTTGCGTGCTTCTGAATATGGAATGCTTTCATTTTGTATTGGGGCTGCAACAGAGACAAAGCCTTTGGTTTGACCTGAAGAGACAGTATAACAGCGGGGTAGGTGGTAGCCAAGTTGCTATCACCATTATAATTGTTTCTAAAAAAGTTGAATTGTGAGTAATATTGTTTATTTAAGACTGTATTGACTGGTGTTTCACTTTTATAGGTTTTGTAGCAGGTCACACAGTAGTACTACTTCTGTATGGATTATGGGGCATTCCTTTGTCTGTTTGGTGGCAAAACAAGCAGAGGGCAGGATAAAACTGGACGGGAGACCACTAGGACTTAATGGAGCCAGAGTGGTGGACTTGTGTTAGGGAAAAAATAGTATGCAGTGGGGTGAAATTGTTAAGACTGTTGAAAAAAAACGTATGACAGCTAGGGAGTGTCCATATTTATTGGTTCTTTCTCATGGGGAAAATGATTTGGTTTCTTTGTCTGCAATTGGTCTGCCTAAATCTATGAAGATGTATTTGGTCAGGAATAAGCAAAGCTGGTCTGGGCTGCCCATTTTCTAGAGAGAATTGATACAGAGGAGAAATTGGAGGGGAGCCAGGAAGCTGTGCGCAACTGAGAACCAGAGGGTAAAGGTCAATTAGAGGTTTCTGTAGAATGATTGGGATATTGGTATTAATAAATAAAGATATTCTTTGGGTAGATCAGTCTTTATTCTGCAAGGATGGAGTTCACTTGTCTTTTTTTTGGCAAAGAATATTATTTGTTGAAGCCTTGTTTGAGGATCGCAGATTATTGGATGAGAAGTTATGGAGAGGAAAAGATTTAGGAGGTTCAAGAATTTGTTCATGGGTTTTCTGGGGGATGTGGCAAAAAAAAAGCTTGTGTTTATTTTTGTTTGACATGGCAACAGGACAGTTGTTGTATTGGGGGGCTAACGAGGGGGCAGAACCAGCTCAGGGAGGTCGGACAGGGTAATGAGCTAAGGAATGAATTGGGCAATGGTTGCAGGATAGTGTTTTGGTGGTGTTAGTGGTAATTGAAGTTGTATGACAGGTTTGGTATGTGAAGGTAGTAGTTTTGAGGGAGGGGGCACATGAGACTTTAGAAGGGTGGGTTGGTTAGGAAGTTTGCAATGCAATAGTTAGGCTGGTATTAATTTTGTAAGGCAAGTTGCCTAGGATTTTTGGGGATACAATCAATTTTCAGACTTGTTCTATTAAATCACCCTCATACATGATTAGAGTGTCTTCTTTGCTCACTGTCTTGCTCAAAGGGCTTTTTCTGGCAAGTTGTGTACCTGGAGGTTGCTGAAAGGCCCCTATTGGTTTAGTAGTTTGGTGCAGGTAGCTGATTTAGGTGGGAAGGGGTGACCTTTTTGGCTGTTGCCACACGCAGGAGCCCAGCAGTTAGAGTAGTATCTCCCATCCATTTTTCTTATTGATTTTTTTAAGTAGGTCTTTTTGGTTTGGGGTGCAACACTGCCATTTTATCTGCTCTTTTTTGTTTTAATATGTCAGATTAAGTGCCTTTCGTTGTTGTTCTAGTTTGCTGCTCATAGGCAGCTCTGGTGCTGAGTATAGGCATGGCACTAGGAAAATTGTTTAATGGGGCTCACGAGGGAGACACAGGTCAGAGGGTTCTGGGATATGGTCAAGCAGCAAAGAGATGGATTGGATGATGGTTACTGAGGAGAGTTTTGGTGACAACAGTGGGTTCAGGGGTTGTATGACAAGTTTGGGTGTGAAGGGAGGAGTTTTGAAGGAGGAGGCAAGTGAAGGTTTAGAAGGAGGATTGTTTAGGAAGATTACAATGAATTAGTGAGCCTTTTATTAGCTTTGTAAGGCAATTAGCCTAGAGTTTTCTGGGCTGAGAACCGTTTTCAGACTTGCTTGTATTAAAATTGCCTTTTCCCATTATAACTGAGTAGAGTGTCTTCTTTGTGCACCCTCTAGCCAAATGACTGCATTGTTAATGAAACAGAATTAAAGCTAAATATGGCAAGAATGACTATGAAAAGCTAACTAGTTCACACAGTCTCACTATAGCCCTGGAGGCTGATCCATCATTGAATTGATACTTATAGTAGCCAATGACAAAAAAGGACTGAACCAACAAAACCAATCACAAATCCACGCATAGACCCTTAGTACCACTCACACAACAATTCACAGACCCATACAGCTACTCGCACCAAATCACAGACCCATATAGACAGTCACACATGCAGTCAGAGACCCAGAACCCACTCACCCACGCACACACCTATAAAATCACTCACAAACCCACTCACAGACTCATACAATCACTAATGCAGCCATTCACACAATCATACAGCCACTCATACACCCACTCACATACCCACCCATACACTAATACACTCACATACCCATAAAGCCAGTCACACAGCCACTCAATATACCCAGGAAACCAGTAACACAAATATTGAGCCACTGAGACACCCACTCACACTGATACAGACAGTCACATAACCACTCAGATGATATATGTTAGAAATAGTATCACTCATTAGTACTACAGAAAGTATACTAAATTAACGCATGTGTAGCTTACTATTGTGAAGTAGTGTGGCTCACTGGTTAGAGGCGGCAGACCCGAGAGCAGAGGACGGCCCGGGACCAGGGTTCGATTCCCGGCGCGGCAGGTTTCTGGACCAGGGTCAGCGGACTCGATAATTCTCTCGCCTCGGTGCCCACTCTGATCAGCGATCACACTCGGCAACTCTGGGCATTAGCTTGCCTCATCTTCACTAACGGCCCCACCAAACCGCCGGGGATGCCTGGTCTCACCCTGGAGATACCCATTAAGGGACCATCTCTCAGGGAAGCCAGGAAGGGTTTCGCAGCGGTCGAAGCGCCTTGGGACCCTACGGGTAAGTAGTGCGCTATATAAATGCCTATACATATTTGTCTTTAAATTGAACAAAAGTTACAAATTACTCATGCTCATTGGATGATGTCATCAGTTATGTCATTGGAGATGTCATCAGCGATGTCATGACTGATGTCACTGACCATGTCATGAGTGATGTAATATTCAAGGTAATATTAGGTTCTTTGTGGTGGTGCAAGTTGTAATTAGCTCAGGTAACTATAACTGCAGAATTTCTATGGTTTTTGTGCATGTACAATATGAGACCAACTATGACATTCCTGTAACCATTGTTTTTTCAGTAAATTTCCAAGGTTTTTTAATGTTATTTTATTTCCTAACTATAACATCCCCTTATCTACATATATATATATCTTCACTGAAAAAACAATAGGTTTCAGGGACATTATAGTTAGTTGAATATTTGACTCATATAAAACCAAAGAAATTTGGCTGTTATAGTTAGTTGAGCTAACTATAACTCATGTGCCCGAAATGCACTGCTGATGATGTCACATATTACATCACTCATGACATGGCCAGTGACATCACTGATGACATCTCAAATGACATCACTCATGACATCATCCAGTGACTGTATGTTTCTGTAACGTTTAAATATGTTTTATATAAATATGCCAAGGTTTATTGAAGAATGAATAAACTTACAAGTGCCTAAAGAAAATATTTTGTTGGTGAGTGACTGACTGACTTGATAAGTGAGTGATTGAACATGTCTTACTGAATGCATGGGTTAGTGACTAAACTGTGTGAAAGTCTTTATTATTCTCTCCGTTGATGTGCAAGCGACTGCATGGGTTGCTGAATAGCTACATGAGTGTCTATATAGGTTATTGATTTGTTGTCTGAGTATCTGTATGGGTCCCTGAGTGTCTGTGTGGGTGGTGGGTGTATGAGTCTGTGCAGAGATGTCTGACTGGGTGATTCAGTGGTTGTATGGATTAAAATCTGAATCTGGAAAGGGCTGTATGGGTGAGTTAGTGTGTCTATGGGTGTGTTGGTGAGTGAATAAATGTCTCAGTGGTATTGTCTGGTTGAGGGCTCCCGCCTATCTTCGGGACCTAGTCTGCAGATACGAGCCGCCCAGGGCCCTGCGCTCGGGAGGTACGGGGCTGCTGACGGTTCCGCGGATAAAGAGATCCAGAATGGGAGGGTGGTTGTTTACATTACTGGCCGCCCAAAACTGGAACAAACTCCCGCTTGCTCTAAGGTTGGAGAGCAGAGAGGCAATATTTCAGTCTCTACTGAAGACCCACTTGTACACACTGTGAGGCTCTGGTGAGGGGGTTTCCTAGTGAGGTTTTTTGTCTGCCACTTCTCCATTAGTGCGGGGACACGCCGTGATGGCGTTACTGAGCGCTCTACAAAACCCTTTATTATTATTATTTTTATTATTATATCTATGACTAATTACATATGTTTTAAGCCACTATATATGAGTGTTGGAGTGTATAAGTGAGTATACATGAGACTAAGTTATTTGAAGAGTGTCTGTATAAATAAGTGTCTGCTTCTATCAGTGATTGTATAAGACAGTAAATATGTGTTAGTATCTGTATAAATAAGTGATGTGGTATGTCTATAAATAACATAGTTGCTGTGTATAACTGTATACATAATTAAATGGCTATATGATTGATTATTTGCATTACTGGCTAGGTGTATGAGTAACTCTATGGATGACTGGCAGAGTGTGATGGCATGTATAGATGTATGAGTGCATAATATAGTCCTGTATTGATGAGTAACTACATGTATAAGTGACTGGATGTGTATGTAGACCTAGGAAATAGTGAGTGCTACGTAGTATATGGCATTCTTCTCTGTATGATTTCAAAAATAGTAGTCAGCATTTTAGAATGGGTGCATCAAAGTTTATATTAGAGCATCAGTATGTGCATCAGATTGTCATGTGGATGATGTCATCAGTGATGTCATCAGTGATGTTATTTGCGATGTCATCAGTGAAGTCAAATGTTCAACTAACTATAACATCCCTGAAACCTATGTTTTTTTTAGTGAATTTCAAAGGTTTTTAAAATGCTATTTCCTAACTATAACGTCTGTGAAACCTATGTTGTTTCAGTGAATTCCGAAGGTTTTTTAAATGATAATTTCATATTTTAATTTTTCTAAAACCTATCTTTGTCAAATATTTTTTTAAATATTTTGGAACTCTATTATACTTCTTTTATTTTACTTCAAAAATTATGTAATGTTTTCTAACTGCACTCCCTTACCGTACCAAGATCCATCACCACATGAATCCTATCCGCCATATTGCTAAACTTGTAAATAATGCACATTTCATATCCAATGGGTTGTTGGTACTGAGTCCCTCGTAACATGATATACGCATGAAGTCATCCCAGGTGCTACTTTGGTATCCGTCGGGTGCGCAGTACCAAGCCACGCGTTACATCATGTACGTATGGGGCAGAGCCTTCTGCGCTTTGCATATGCGACAAGTACACAGTGCCAGGCCCTGTGTTACACCACAGACGTATAGTATCGCACCGGGTACGCCATTCCCTTTTTGTTTCCCAAAAGTATATCTAAATAACTTTAAACAGTATATGAGAGCACACGAAAATCTAAATTATTTTAAACATTTATATATTTTTAACTGTAATAAACCTATATTATGATAAATATATTTTGTCAAAATTGGGTCAGGTTTGGCCTCCTTGCGCGCTCGATGCGCGATTGCCATGTGACCTTAAAAAAAAGAAGTTGATTGGTACATAACATATTCCATTGTAACAGTTGGACGACCCCACCCATTTTACTCATTCTCTCTACAGCGTTTGATGAGAGACACCTCTTCTGCTTAGAAAGCTTTTTTGAAAAGTGTTTTCCTGTATACACATAACTATACTACACACAACATGCAACGATCATCTTCATCTGTATCTTCATGCTCTTTACATTAGCCTTCCACGTGTGAGTGCCATGCATCTCAAACGTTCCATCGAAAAACAAGTATGTGTTACATGATGACCCTGCTGTGTGTGTGTGTGCACATTATTGTACTGCCTTTCGGCCTGGGTTTTGGTTGCTCTAAGGAGTATCATCAGCCATGGGCAAAGTACACATCCTAGATCACATGTAACACACAGTAAACTGTAATGTATAGATTTATATTGCTGTACGGTCTGCTGTCAAGCTTTACCAGTATAGTAGTGTGTCATATGTGAGACTTTCAGATTCACGTTTGACATACATTGCTTGACTGTAAAGAGCGTTATCACTGTGTATGACGAAGCCTCACTGCTGATCCTCCCTCCATCCGAGCGCATTCACAAGTGTACACTTTCAATAATACCGCACACCACTGACATGCGTGCATGCGCATATCCACAACCTTGATAACAACATGTAATGTTCACCATTCAATCTTTTCAAACACCTTCTCATTAACAACAGTTTCCGCCCTCCCAACACATGCTACACTAATCTAAATTACAAATTCTGCGAGGTCAAAACTACAAAAGAAACACATATAAGTACACTTTCTGGTCAGACAAGAACTGCACAACGCCCAGGTCCCCGGAATAATTATTCACACCCCTGTGATGGCCTGTCGTATGCAAGCCCAGACCACCCTGTGTACATATAAATAGGATAACCACTACGCCACACGTCCCTCTTCTTCCACACTACTTCGAGTGATATGCCGCATTCACCTGGCATATCACAATGCGCAATAAACAAAAGAAATGGATCCATGAGGTGTACACCATCCTGGCAATCAACACGGGCTCTAAATTGTGGGCCCAACTGCCCATCGTCTACGAAAGGGATCCATGAGGTGCACACTCTCCTGCAATCAACCCTCCATCTGAATTGTAAATACTGATGCCCACAGTGTTTGCTCACACAACAATGACAGCAGGTAAGCAGAGCAGCCTCGGTGCACAGGGCCTCCAATTGAGCGCGTTGCAGCATAAGGGGTGGGGTGCTTCAGCACCCCACCCCTCGTTCGCACCTGGCAGTGCAGGTGCGAACAAACGATATTGCTGTGCGTAATGATGGGATCTCTGACATCATGTAGTCTCATCTCTGTCTCATTTTAAAGTCTTGCTGGACTGTTCTGTAGGCCTGAGCCAGCAGGCAGCGCTGCCCTACAGACCTCTTGAGCGCGGTGCTGCAGGAGGGGTGGAAGCATCAGCCAGAGTGCGCACATACAAATAAGCAATATTGCCATGTGTAAGGATGTGATCTCTGACCTCATTCAGTCACATCTCTGTCTCATTTAAAAGACCTGCTGTACCATAAGGTAGGCCTCAGCCTACGGGCAGCGCTGCCCTACAGACACCTGTTGAGCGCGATGCTGCGGGAGGGGTGGGGTGCATCACCCTGAGTGCGCACGTGCGAAAAAGCGATGTTGCCGTGCGTAATGATGTTATCTCTGACCTCATTCAGTCACATCGGTCTCATTTTAAGGACCTGCTGGACCGTACTGTAGGCCTGAGCCAGTGGCAAGTACTGCCCTACAGACACGTGCGTTGACTTTTAGGAGACTGTTGTGAGCTTGTTACTAAGTGTAGATGCACATAGGGTCCCGCCACTGCAGTACACATGCACATTCTGTTTCTTTGTATGTGAACGGTGGTATAACATATTATTATTTAACCTTGTGTATTCTCGTGCACTCCAACTCCTCTTTGAACCATGATGAAAGATTATAGTAGTGTATGATGAGGTGTATCGTATTTTCAAGTGAATGATGTCATCAGTGATGTCATCAGTGATGTCATTCGAGGTGTCATCAGTGACGTCATCAGTGATGTCACTGCCCATGTCATGAATGATGTAATATGTGACATCATCACCAGTGGATTGCGGGCGCGAGAGTTACAGTTAGTACACCTAACTATACCAGAGGAATTTCAATGGTTTCGTATGAGTGAAATGTCCAGTTACTATAACATTCCCAAAAGCTATGGTTTTTTCAGCGAATTTCTAATGTTTTTTAAATGCTAATTCCTAATTATAACCTGCCTGAAACCTACGTTTTTTTCAGTGAATTTCAAAGGTTTTATAAATGATAATTATTAACTATAACCTGCTTGAAACCTATGGTTTTTCAGTGAATTTCAAAGGTTTTTAAAATGACAATTTCTACTTATGATGTTGACCACTTCCCCATATTTTCAACTACAAACCAAATCCGCAATGCTTCGTAAAAAATCAGGCAATAGTTCCACTTACCACTAACAAATTAACATCAACATTTAACTACTGTAAAAACGTTGAACATGTACTACGTGAATTACATTGAACTCACACCCATGTTTAAAGAGCAATATGTCTTAGAGATTGTAATTATACACTTCCGACACCCAACAAAATCACAATACTCAGCACCACTACCACTACAACCTGCCCCACAGACCCCTTGCCTCTACTACCTCAGAGGCAACGCAAAACAAGACAACGGACCGTTCCAACATTTTTTATCCCCTCAACAGCACACTAGCTCAATCTACAAAGATGTGGCAACTGAGTATGTATAAGTGAAAAAACACGAACATCAACAATAATGTACACAACGCTAAGACTACCGGTGAAATACTATACACAAATCACTATAGAAATCAAAAACTTTTCAGTGTGTACATATACCATTGATACGTGTAGTGTACTGTATAGTGGACGCAACCATATTATCTGAGACATTAGGGAATATTTTGGTCATGTAGCTGTGTTCCTTTGAAACAGAAGTGGAGTGGGCTAGTCCAACGTAAACAAGGTCAACGTACGACTATAAATAATTAGTCTACGTCTGGGGCGTGGTTCACTTCTGCAAAGAGAAGAGACTACGGCGCAGCAAAGGTCCTCACCCTGCCACGTGGCTGCTGCCATGACCACGTGACTCTTCGATACAGGCCTATTGCGAACTCAGCGTCACAGCGAAGCAGACTTATGTCTGTATCAACTAGTGGTTTCCATCGAAACTGCAACAGCAGGGTTCACAACTTCAATTCAACTTTGGATCTAAATTTGTCTTCAGTATCTGTGGTGAGAAGTGCCTACAATCTATTCTGCGGTCAGTAGAGTTGACAACTTGATACCAGTTGAAATCAGCTTTGCATCAACACTACGGACAGCATTGAATCCAGTCTTGCTTTATTTAGGGCAGAGACAATTGTACTGTGTCCTCAGATTTTGTTAACTGTGCAAACTGGCATTCATAGATCTTTGTGTCGACTACTGCGTTCAATCTACACTGCGTACAATAGGGTTTACAACTTCAATTCAGCTTTGCATCAAAACTACGGACAGAATTGAATCCAGCCTTGCTTTGAATCCAGCCTTACTTTATTTTAGGCAAATACAATTGTACTGTGTCCTCAGATTCTGTGAAAAAAAAGCATGCTTCAAACTTTGTATCGACTACTGCCTTAAATCTACACTGCATGCAACAGGGTTCACAACTTTCATTCAGCTTTCCATCTATAGTATGGACAGCATTCAAGATATCCTTGATTTATGTAAGGCGAAGATTATTATCTTGATGGATGCCACAAAAAACATTCCTCAATTACAGTAGAGAGTTCTGTTTTCAAATGTACACTACGATCAAAAGAGTTTACTGCTTGACATCAGTGCAGCATAAGCACTACAGACAGCATTAAAATTCAGCCTCAATTTATTTAAAGCAGAGAAGAAAACAGTGCTCTTGCACTGCTAGTATGTGCAAGCACCTTCAATAGCTGCATCATGTGAACTATGATAATAAACAATGTACAAGTTTGCACCAAAATGTACCTCCATCACCAGCAATACCAAGTACCTCTGGGGTATCACCCTCACCATCGCCACCAGACATACGTCCCCAATTTGTGATAGTTACAATGCACTGTGTAAAGAGGAATCATGTAATTTGTTATGAGGATCAATCAGTACACCTAGTTTTCACAGCAATTGATTTATTTATTTTATGGAGTTTGTAAAGCGCGCAGCTACCCCCGAAGGGGTGTCCCGGCGCTAAAAACCAGGGGTACTGAGTGGAAACAGGAAGAGAAGAAAAAGGACGGTGCAAGAAGTTAGAGTCCGGAGAAGAGCCAAGTTTTGAGCTTGGCTCGGAAGGCGGTTTCAGAGGGGCAGAACCTCAGTTCAAGAGGAAGGGAGTTCCAAAGTCTGGCAGCAATGACACCGAAACCTCTGCCACCGGTTCTGGAAAGTCTGAAGCGGGGCGAGATGAGGAGGCGGAGGTCATTGGATCTCAGGGATCTGGTGGAGCGGGATATCGAGACCCGATTTTTCAGGTAAGTGGGACCAGAGTTGTTGACGGCTCGATAGGTAAGGGTGAGTACCTTAAACTGGATGCGGCTGGCCACAGGGAGCCAGTGGAGTTGCCTTCGATATGCAGAAACAGATTGGCGGTAAGGGATGTTACCGATCAGCCTGGCCGCAGCATTCTGGACAATCTGCAGCCTGCCGATCAGGTACTGCGGGGCTCCTGCATAGAGGCTATTCGCATAGTCCAGGTGGGACGTGATAAGGGCCTGGGTGACTGTGCGACGGGAGTCCGTGGGAAGGTACGGGAGGATCTTTTTTATCATCCGTAATTTCATGAAGCAGGCAGAGGTAACCTTATTAATCTGGGTTTTACATGACAGGGAGTCATCAAATATGAAACCCAGATTCCGCGCCGAGCGCACCGGGGTTGGGGCGGGATTAAGAGCTGTCGGCCACCAACAAGGCGAGGGAATAGAGGTTTTTTGATTAAAAAACAGAACCTCCGTTTTATCTGCATTCAGTCTTAAATGATTCGTAGTCATCCAGCTGCTGATGTTATTCAGACACTGGCGGAAGTTGAGAAATGCGGAGTCCGAGTGGTCCCGAAAGGAAAACACCAACTGAGTGTCGTCGGCGTAGGATACCACCCTGACCCCGTAGGACTCCACGACGTCCGCCAGGGGGGCCAGATAGACATTGAAGAAAAGAGGGCTGAGGGCGGAGCCCTGTGGCACCCCACAAGACAGGGGTTTTTCCTGTGATTTGTAGGGGCGCAGTAGCACTTTCTGACTTCTGGATGAGAGAAAGGACTCTATCCAGCCGAGAGCAGTGCCACCGATGCCTATCTGCCTGAGACGGTCCGGGAGGATGGGGTGAGAGACCGTATCGAAAGCTGCGGACAGGTCGAGGAGAACCAGCATGGCCTCCTCGCCCCTGTCCACACACTCCCGAACGGTCTCCGACACCTCTAACAGGGCCGTCTCGGTGCTAAACCCTGCTCGGAAACCGGATTGGGATCCGTGAAGCAGAGAGTGGCTTTCTAGGTAGTCAGTAAGTTGGAGCTGAACTGCTTTTTCCAAGACTTTGGCAGGTTTGGGGAGGAGGGAGATAGGACGGTAGTTGGAGAAGATCGAGGGGTCCGCGTCTGCTTTTTTCAAAATGGGGATCACCAGTGCCTCCTTCCAGGAGGTGGGGAAGAAGCCATGGTGAAGGGAGGCATTCCAGACGGAGAGGAGAGGGCAGGCCAATGAGGGTGCCAGTTCTCCCATGATTTTGGCGGGAACCGGATCGGAGGGGGCACCAGATTTGCAGGCGATAAGCAGTCTAATGGCCTCGTCCGTGCTTAGTTTGTTAAATGCAAGGAGAGATGGGGACTCAGGGGGATTGAGAGCAGGAGGTGAGGTGATTGTCTCGGTGGGGAAGGAGACACATAGTTTATTTATTTTTTCTAGAAAAAAATCTGAGAGTCCCTCACAAAGGGCCTGACTGGCGGTATTTTGGGGGGCTCTAGCAGGAGGGTTGATGAAGTCTTTAACAACATTAAAGAGCGTTTTTGAAGAGTTTTTTGCTCTGTTGATTTGGGTGGCAAAATGGTCTTTCATAGCGCCCTTTTTCAGTTTAAGAAATTGTTTGAGGGCCATTCTGTAGAGTTGTTTGGCATCAGGGTCATAGTGAAGCCTCCATTTGCGTTCCAGAGCTTTGCACTTGCTTTTCTCCTCCCGAAGGGAGGTGGAAAACCAGGGAGCCGAGGGCCGTGACCTGGTGGAGGAGATGGTTATCTGGGGGGAAATGGAGTCGATTGCTTTAAGGAGGGTAGAATTTAGCCTAGCGACATTTTCATCAATGTTCGGGGAGAGGAGCTCCGATTGGTAGTGGAAAATGGGGTCCAGGGTAGCACAAGTGACCTTGTGCCACTTTCGTCCTAGTTCCTTCCTATGAACCGGTTGGACAGATTTGCGTCCTAGGGTGAGCGAGAATTGGACGAGGAAGTGATCGGTCCAGGTTAAAGGGAGAGGCTGGAGGGCAGTGATGAACGGAAAGTTAGCAAAGATGAGGTCCAGGGTGTGGCCTGCCACATGCGTGGGACCTGCAACCAGTTGCTTAAGATTGAAGCTTTCCATGGTGTCAATCAGGTTAGTAGCTTTAGCACAAAGCGGGTTGTCGATGTGGAGATTAAAATCGCCCAGAACAATGAAGTTTTGATGTTTAATAGAGAGATCGGCTAGCAAGTGGACAAGGGCGTTCAGGGAGGGCGTGGAGACGGGAGGGGGACAGTAGATGAGTGAGCCAGCTAGAATAGTAGACGCATTGTCGGAGAGGGAAAAGTACATGGCTTCGATGGTGCCTATTTCACTAAGTCTAGTGAAAGTAAGCTGGAAGGAGGATTTTAGAATGACGGCAAGACCGCCACCGGACTTGCCTCCGGTTCGATTTAGGCATTTGATGTCGTAGCCTGGGGGGATGGCCAGATAGATGTCTGGTGAGGAAGAGTCTGTGATCCAGGACTCGGTAAGGAAAAGAATATCCCATTCCTCAGATGAGATGGACATCCAGATGTCGTTTGCGTGACGGGGCAGAGATCGACAGTTAATCAAACCTGCACGTAGAGTGGGCTGATTGGAGGAAGAAGAATGCAATGGTGAGCAAGGGGGGAAACGGGGTTGGCAGGGAGGGAGCGTAAAGCTGCATAGTGGGCAGAGATAGTGAGTGGTTTCCAGGTGAGTCGGGCTGCAGCGGGGGCAGGTCGGGTAAAAATGCGAATTTAGCCGATGTAGTTGGGCAGAAGTCCAGCAGATGCCCAACTGATAACCATTGAACCATTGATGCTAGTTTTTCCCCCCCTCAAAGTTCATAATCTCCAGTATGCAACATTGAATGATTTCAGTGCAGCCCGTTCAGACCATGCATCATCGCAGGGTGAGCACACAATAAACACCAGACATATCACTAACTCAGTAAACCGTAAATAATCGCCACGTGCCCTTGTTAAGGCAAAATTCAATAGTCAAAACACATTTTTACCAGTGCGGCCTACCTGAACCATGCATCATCGCAGGCTCCACACAAACCGCCCCTATGTCAGTCCAACACTACCCATGAACTCATTAACTCTTTACGAAAGAATCTTCTGTGTATTATTTCACATACAATGCTTCTACCTTTGTACAACAGAAGTCATAAACCGTTTATGATTAAATATCAATATATGATATCATGATTACTATTATACTTCTTACCAACAACAACGTAATAAAATGGAGCCGAGCACACATGTCCGTACCCACTTCAACTATCTATCTGTGTCTGTGTATTAATTGTGTTTGTAAAATGCTGCTCCCCCGCCCTACCCACAACATTCTATTTGGAATAACTTTTGCGTTGTTTGATGAATCTTCTTGACATTTTCCAAACTTGTCCTTCCCAGCAAATTTGGGAGAGAGGTAGTCCTCAGTACCCACTTGTACCTTTCACTTATCTGGTGTCAATCTGTTCAGTAGTTTCTTTGAAAATTACGGTTAAAGTCATTTAAATATAACTATGGGTGCGGTGGATCAACGGATTGTGCAAGGATTGGCCCCGTAGGATAAGCGCATTGTCCCGATCACACACTCAATTCTAATTGGCTGTCAAGCGGTTGTAGACATTCGAAACCAGGAACTGTTGGCAGCCATTTTGTCAGGCCAAGCCACTCCACTTACGCTTCCAGGAAAACATAACAACAAAACATTGCCCAGATTTAATTGTTGTGATTTCTTAGATCCAGGTCTACTTGTCAGAACGGCACACACATACTCCCTCATGGCTGGTATACACCCGCACCACACCCATCCAGCTCCTGCGTCACAACACATGTGACTCTACCAATAAAAGAGACGGGGCGCATGTTCTCTATGGCATTTTAGAGTTGCTCCCATCCCAAGCGCTGAGATGGCCCGTCCTAGTTAAGCATGGGCGAATTTTGCGAATCTGGCGTTCGCGAATTTGCGTATTTGCGAACTCGCAATCTGCAAAATCCATGAATTCTCTCGAATTTGTGGATTTTTTTTGTGTTCGCAAGTGTTTCTGCCAGTTCGCGGGGGTTTTGTATCAGTTCGCAATTGCGAACTTACTTGCCGGCTCGCAACGGTCGCGACTATGTTGTTTCTACATCTGGTTCATCATCACAGGTTCCCAGCGGCCTCTGTTTCACCACTGCCCCCCTCTGTTTCACCCATGCCACCCTCTGGTACATCAATGCCACCCTCTGGTTCATCATCACTGTAGATTATGGGGGGGGAAAGCAAGCACACCTGCCCTGCTTTAACTGACATGAATTAATTTGGGGTTGATTTATTAATGTGTCACTGTTTTAAAATTCCAGTCTGGCACCTGCTTCATTATCTGTAATTTGCTTTCTGCTGCAGTGCAATTTTTTTTCCAGGACCTTTGTGGCCTACTTTTAGCTATTCTATGAGCCTGCTGTGAGGGTCAGAGCAGGGTCATACAATTGTTGCAACTAGCAACTGAACTCTGGAGGGGCCCCAGTCAGGAAGCACTACATGGAATGGTTACTAATGATGAGTTTGAACTTTTGCACCTGCTCAGTGCTTTCAGTTTTGCAAAACTCGTTTTTCTGCAATTTCGCGTGATTCGCGGGGCGCGGACGTGCGCAAGATTGAATTCGGAAGCCGCAAATGTGTGCGAATATGTGATTTGTTTTTTTGCAGCGTGTTAGTTCGCAAGGTTTTGTGCGTTTTAGCGAGCCGCTTATAGCGCAATGGTGCAAAGTTACCCTCATGGTCATTCACGGGCGCGGCCATCTTGTTTGCATGACTTATTTTCGTTTCCGGGCGCGATGTGTAATCTCGCAAAGTTGCGGCTCGCTAGTACAATTTTGCGTGTGTTCGCGAGGAAAATCTCACGCGAACTTACCCACGCGGTCATGAACGGGCGCGGCCATCTTGTTTCTCATTCATTGCTATGGTTCTGGGCATGCTTATTCTATCCTCTCCAAATCTATGCCATCCTTTGCTTGTTTGAAGTTTTTTTGATCTATTTTACTTATTATCTATCATTCTATTTTTCTAGCTCTATATTTTTGTGTTTTCTGCTTTCTGCGTTGTCTTTCCCTATTCTATTTTCTTTATTATTTAGCTTCCTTTCTGCCCAGACCATGGTAAATGGAGCCGGGAAGCATCCAGAGAAGGGGAAGGGTCCCGCACCCCGTGCCCGGCTCCCGTGTGGGCGTTTGAGGGGGGAGCCGGTCGCACCCCGGGAGATCTTCAGCCCGGAGGAGGTGGCCGCACTAGTTTATTATGTTCAGCGCAGACTCCCCAGGACCATCATGGCAGGCGGCAGGATCACTAGCGGGTACGGGATCCAGGAGCGCCGGAAGTGGTAGGAGAAGGTGTACCGGGCCATGTACCAACACTCTCGGGTCCAGCGCACCTACAACCAGGCCACCCACCGTTGGACGGATCTCCTGGACCGGGAACGCGACCTGCTCGGCCTTGAGATCTCCGGGCTTGGTGAGTAGTAGTGGCTATTTCTTTACTATGTTTTCTCCTGCTCTGTGTGTTATTATCTTGCAAATTTGTGTTTTTTACTAAGAGCAATAATGCTGCTGATTACATTGTAGGTAAATTATATTTCAAAATTTTCTGTGCATTTCAGGTGCACTGCTCTCCTTCTCAGTAGCGCTGCTACTATGCTTATTTGTTTTCGATTTTGTGCTCATTTCATTGGCCTGTGAAATTATGCATGAGTTTAGTTTAAAGAACTGCCTAATGGTAGAACCTAATGGTCAGATTTTTAATTACCGGCGCATCCCTGCAAAGTAGCAGGGATGCGCCAGTAATTTTGCGCCAAGCCACCACCACCCATGGTGCACCGTATTTACAATGCGGCGCACCATGGGCCCAAAACGTCACCAAAGCGTTACGCATCTGTGCCGTAAAGGCGGCGCATTTTTGGAGTTGCGTCGCAACGATGGCGCAGCTCCAGCAATGCTCTGGGGTGCCCTATCTCCCCAATGCTGCGTCAAGCCGTACGTCTGCTTCAAGCAGGCGCAAGGTTTGAGTCAAGCATCATTGTCCTCAAAGTGACTGATTGAAATCTTGTAGATTTCCCTCAGCCACTTTTAGGATGCGTTCCTGCGCAGGAACGCCCTCCCTTGCGCCGGAACGCCCCCTGATGGCGCAGGGCTTTACAACGTGATGCATCTCCCATATGGTTCACGTTGTTAATATACGCCGCACCATGGCGCCTCTTTTGTTCTGCCGCTGCGTCACAAAATTCATGCAACAATGGAGCAACAGAGCTGCAAGGGGCTTCTAAATCAGTCCCTACAGACTCAAGTCCAGTCCTTCCTTTGTACACATGGCGATAAGAAGAAATAGTGGTGGTGGATTGATAGTTTGAGTATTTTAATGACTGGTTAATGTAGTAGGAAACTTTAGTGTTGTCGCTGATCTGCAATCACGATTGACTTTGTCTGTCACTTCGCGTGCTGCGGACTGCTGCCTGCCAGTCCTAGGCAAACCTTTTTAGTGCTTTGTTTAGTGAGTTACATAAGAACTTTCCAAGTCGACGGTCCGCAAATCAAGCAATACTCATAACGTAGTAGACCACATGAGATCGATCAATATATCCCGTGGAATAGTTGTCTATTTGCTATTTCGCCAAAATATTTTGTTATTGTTCTTTTATAATGTTTGATTTGGTTGACAAATATCATCCATGTTTTCTGGTCTTTCTTTCTTTTATGTTGTACATATCAGCTCCCCTCAGGGGCAAGAGGACACATGAGGAGGAGGCTGCTGTTCGCCAGGATGCAGGCCAGGATCGGGCAGGCGAGGGCTCCTTTGCTGGCCCCGGTAAGTTTTAATTTCAATATAGAGTACCTATTTTTTCCTAGTGTTCCTCATTCAATTATTTCTAAATCATCTTTGATCTTCTTGTAGACTGGATCTAAATTCTCATCCTGCCTCGGCTATGACTCCCTGTGGTATTAGTAGATTATTCCTATTAGTCTGTCTGTGTAGCTAACTAAGATTGCACATTTGGCAATTCCATTAGACTCCCATTCTAGTCAGCAATAGCTCTATGCACTGAGTGCAGTTCTCTGGGATTGTCCATACTGTCTTTTCAAGTCTTCTAAATGTTTATGCTTTGACAATTGCCAACAATAAAAAGGTGAATGACCACCAAGAAAGAATAAGATACTACATTACTTTTGGTTTGGATAGGAGGACAATCCATTCTACTACTGTTGCAGGGACAAATCTGCACAAACAGAACTATGGACACTAAATAATGCATTGCTTAGCTTATCAATTATAATAGGCGCTGTTAGACTTTCCACATACCTCAGTGATAACAGACTTTGTAGTTGAACCCCCAATCTCCTTACTGACTAGATAGTGTGACAGAGTCATTTAGCTCCCAAAGTCACCGATGATTGATCCCCAATGATGATTAGATTATCCAACGCAGGACAAGAGTACGGAGTCAGAGTCAAGAAGTGTCAGAGGCACGAACTCATGCTTGCAAAAATTCCCAAACCTTTAGCTCAGCCACTCTATTCTGGAGGACCAAAGACCACAGAGTCTATTTAAGTTTAAAAGCTTTATTAAAAGTAAACACATTTATTAAAATCAAGTTTGTCATAAAACTAAACATTTAACTGAAAATGGAAAAGTGCTTAGTGCTGACGATTAATTGGACACATTTCTTGTGGTCGAGCCGAGCTTTCACCTGGTTTGAACTTGATCTTGCTCGTGTTCTTAGAAGTCAAGCTTCTGTCTGTTAGGAGAAAAAGTGGTGCGTGTTAAAAATAAAAAGCAAGCATTCATCAGTTGTGCCAAAAAGTGCAGCAAGACAACAACCTTCCCTGGAAAAAGGGACATTTTTACTTTAGAGTAGACAGCCACAAATTATTACATTGTTTGCTGTTTTTTTAACATTTCTTTATTCCTAGACCAAATATTATATAGTAGTGAGTGGTGTATTCTAACATTCTTAAATGTACTTTGTAGGTGGAACATCTGGTGGCGGGGCCAGCGCGGAGGTGGTGGTGGTGGATGAGGGGAACACTTCTGGGGAGGATGCGGTGCAAGTGCGGGACGACACCAATGTGCCTGTGAGGGTTCACACGGTGGTGGCGGGCAGAGGTAAGCTATATATTCCTTACTTATTGAGATTGAAGACTGCAGAGTGTGCTATCTGGGGCTCTGGGAGGGGGAGGGGGAGGGGGCACACCAGCAAGTGCAAGGAGCCTGTGCCCGCTATCTGCATGGGTGTATTATAAATCAACCAGGTAGTAGCCTCCTCTAAATGTACTTCGACTTAGCTGTGTAGTTTTTGGCGAGAAGAATCCCAATCAGATCTGAGATGAACTTGATGGATGGGATAAACGAAAAGCGAAAGAAGGGTGTAAGTAAGTGTGGAAGGACGAGAAATGTAATGATGACTGGCAAAGAAGAATGATATGTGTTTGCTTGGTCCACGAGGTGGCTAGGAAGGAAAGAATATGGTATGGTGCATGGCTGGGTGAATGATGAAGCAAGGATGGGTGGAAGGAGAACAGCCTGGGTGGGTGAAACAGAAACTGTATGTGTGCATATACTTTGAATGATTGGATGCCTGGATCATGGTACTATCTGACTCTTAGATAGCATATACTCTTAGATAGCATATGTGTATCTAGAGAGAGTAGACGGTCACTGGATGAACTAAGTGTTAATTTGAAGAGCATGTAACACCGCACCCGCACGTCCGTTCCAGTGTATGAAAGGCAAGGAAAAGAAGTTGTAATTTTGTCCAAATACTACCATGAATAGTAGCAGTAGTTTGTATTGCAACTGCAAGCACAGCATATATCCGGTTCTTACGGTGGACACTCCCTACCTCTCTTAATAACTTTAGTTTAGTAGTAGTAAGTCATTCATGTGTGGGTGTATCACTGTTCACTCAATAATAAGCAAAGCACCTAAAGTCATCCCATATGTAATCAAATACATCCCATGTGAAGTGATAGATAATCAGATTATTTAGCTTCTTCATTTTCCTTTTCTAGTACTCATTTGCATTGTAGGGCGAAAGCTAAATTAATTAAGCAGTAGCCCTTTTAACAGAGTATTCTCAGTGCCACCCGTAATAGAAAAGTAAGAGCTTCACCACCTGCATGTACTGGTCTGGTACAGTAACGCAAGTCTGTCTCACTCATCATGGTGTGCGTCTGTTTTTCTTGGGTGCAAGTTCACTGCGCTGGCATTATGCCGGCTTGCATAAGATAACGTACCAATTTTCCTAAACAAGAGAGAAGAAGAAGAACAAGACTGGTGTACTGTCATAGTCAACTGTAATGGAAGTCCATAGTGCTCATAGAATTTGTTCCTTAAACTCCCACTAATGTTAGAGCAAGGATGACGAAGCGGGAGGTTAGATAGATACTGTCCTCAATAGTTATGTACTGTGCTTTCAATTTGCTACTTGTACTGTGACACAACTTTCTGCTCAATCATTTTGTGTTAATCTTAAGGAGCATTGGTTACAGACTATGTCTTTCTTTCTTCATATAGTTGCTCCTTTTAAATCAAACAGACCATCAAGGAAGGAGCTGGCTCGAATGGCCCGGCAACGGAGGCTGGATGCCACTGTCGTCGAATATCGGCGGCTGGTGGCTCTGGAGGAGGAGGACACGCAGTCTACCGGTACAACATCCACTGGGACAGCTGCATCCTCCTCCGGGCCCCCACGGGCTGCCAGCCAGCGGTACAGAGCCGGGCTACCAAAGCCAACCGCCACCGCCGAGCAGCAAAGACAGCAGCTGCCCCCCACAGGAGTCGCAAGGCACGCCAGCACCGCTTATGCCTCAGAGTGTCGTACCTGGAGCAGGAGGTCCTAACGTATAAGACCTTGGTGGAGGGCATCTGCTCCGACCATGCCACCCTCCGCAAGGAGTATGATGCCCTGGCCGCAAAAGTAAACAGCAGCCTGCCGTAGTGTCCCTTGCCCCTTTTTTAGAGACTTTTTGGGGGTGGGAATTGGGAGTTGGGAATTTTGAAGGCCAATCGTTGGGTTTAGGGAGGGTCTTGCGGGGGTTTATTTTGTTAGGGCTACAAAAATATACTTTTTGAAACTTTATCTGGGCATACCTGTTTTTTACTGCTTTTGAGTCTGGTGGGTGGGTGTTTAACAGAAAGTTTGTGTTCCTGAAACTTAAGTCTGTGTCATTTTCTCCCTTTAAGTGTAAATGGCTAAATGTTTTCAACACTAAGTGCCTCTCACAGAGGAAGTGAATTCAAGAGTGTTGGACTTTAGTAGTACTACCGTCAATCTCTCGTCTCTCCTAATACTCCATTATAATACTACTTCCCACCAAACGCTTATCTTACCTGTAATTTTTGTTTGAAAGTAGGGCTAGGCCCAGGGCTGGCTCCACGGGAAATGGCGATTAAGGTTGGCAATTCTGGGCGGATGAAATGTCCTCATTGAGGTGGTACTAGTGGTGTGACACAGTGGCAGTTGCATGCCTATGGAAAAAAAGAAAATGAAACCTGGTTTGTCCTTACTGTAGCATTACAACGGTAGGATAGAGAATATAGCAGGTGACAGTACACTAGAACAGTGCCAGAATGTAGCCTAACAAATGGTAAAGTATTGAAAGTATAACTAGTACTTGCGTTGAATTTCTTTGACATTGGCTACTACTACAAGAAATAGTACTGAAGCTGAGTAAGTCTAGAATATATCCTCGGATTCCTTCACCAGCCTGTTGCTATGACCTTATCCTCCCCAGCAAGTGTGTGGAATTATTGATGTCATTTAGTCACACATCAATCAAAACCACACAGCCCAGGGGAAGAGTGTTAGGGTTTGGAAAATGGATGGGAATGGTTTTTTTTTTAGGTAGGTTTTGTTGAGAGAAGAAAATAAAAGCAAAGCATGGACAAACAATAATTGAAGATAAAGAAATCTTTGGGTACAAAGCTAACCATAAATCTTTTATGTGACATAAAGGAAGTGCATGCACTACTGCATGCATTGTTAATGAAAAGTAAGTAGTACTTTCGACAACCGTGATGCGACAGTACAGGGCTGCAGCGTTTTCACTTGCCTATCTCTGCACTCTGAGACACACTTCTTACATTAAATTAGGTTTAAAAAATAGCCGAAGTAAAACCTATAGAATGGCTGTAGGGATCAATTTAGAAGCAGAGAGAAATCCAAGAAATGCAGTCACACTCATAGAAGAAAACAATGGATACTGTATCTGTATGTTGTTGTAGTTGTCCTGTTGAATTTGGTAAGTAAGTTGCACGCATCAAACAATTTCTCTTATTAGCGGCACTCCTCCATTCCAGCTGACACTTCGTCCATCAATGTTGGTGACCAGAAGACACCCTGTCCACTGCCTGCCTGGTGGATGCTGAATTGCGGCTCACTAATGTGAAGCCTGACTTCATCCTTTTTTTCCCATTGCACAGACTGAAACCCGCCCTGTAATTATTGATGGAAAAACAGGAAGTGATATGAGAACACCACTGATAAATAAATAAATATAAGGCATGTACGCTGTGTAGTGCAAAAAGTCACACTTTGAGTTTCCTAATAGGCAGTACAATATTTTTGAAAGTGCGTTCTCTGTCTGAGTCTTCCTTTGAAGGATAAATAAGTATGGGCAAATTAATTTTATCGGATCTTTCCCCTCAAGCTAGGTGTACTGTAAACTGTGTTTTAGAACAAAATTAGACCTTCCCAGCAGTGCTCCCACCCAGACTCTTACTAAAGCCAGTCTCAAAAATGTAGAAGACCCTCAATCAGATCTTAAAAAACGAGGCCTAGTAGAAAACTGGTGACGAAACGTACTTTGAAAGTAAAAGTAGGCCCAAATACCCCCTTACCCACCGTGGATTGTATTTAAACCACTTGCAAGCAAGCAAAAGTATCCATACCCAGCATCGCTCCAAGACTCGCAAACCCCCCCACCCAAACACATGCAATACAAATACTGCTAACCCTAACAAGCCCTAAGTTAAGAATAGTGGCAAAGGCTTTCTTTAACTATGCCAAATCCCCCCTTTCCCACCATGGATTTTCTAAAAATCACTTGCAACCAAAATTACACATTCCCATGAGTGCTCTAAGACCCCAGAACTCAGTTGCAAAAATCTAGAACACCCCGAAACACATGCAATCCAGCTGCTAGGGCTAACCCTAATGAACCCTAAGTTACAAAAAGTGCCGAAAGGCTTTTCCTTATGGATTCTGTCCAAACCACTTCTATCCTGTGTTAGACCTTACAAGGAATGCCCCAAGACCCACCAACCCACCCGCAAAAAAGCACAACACCCCCAAACAGCCAAAAAGGAAAATCTCATACTTACAATATTTATCGGCCTTCGGTCCAAACGCACTGTGCAGCTAGGTCATAACTCCCGTTTTCCACCACGGATTTCCTTAAAAGCAAATGCAATCAAAATTAGACTGTCCCAGCAGTGCTCCCAGACCCCGTAACTCACCCACAAACACCCGGAACCCCCCCAAAGAGCACCTCAAAGGCAAGGATGTCAGCAAAAACACAAACAAAATTTTCGCCTCCGATTTGGTCCAAACCACTTTTATCTGGTATTAGAGCTTCCCAGCAATGGCCCCAGAGCTGTCAACCCTGGCGAAAACTAGTAGAAGACCCCCAAACAGCCAAAAAGCAAAAGTACAAAAATGGAGACTTAGTCATTTTCTTGGCAATTTCCAAAATCACTCCGCGCGCGCTCTGCAGCTAGGCCCTAACTCCCCTCTGCCACCATGGATTTGCTTCAAACCTCTTGCAATCTAAAGTATCCATAGCCAGCAGTGCTCCCAGACCCCGAAACCCACCCACAAACACCAGGAAGCCCCCCAAACAGGCCCCCAAAAACGCTACATTGAGCAAACTGTCAGAAATAGCACCAAAAAAAATCTGCAGGGATTTTGTCCAAACCACTTCTATCCGGTATTAGACCTTCCCAGGAATGCCCCAAGACCCGCCAACCCACCCGCAAAAAAGCACAACACCCCCAAACAGCCAAAAAGGAAAATCTCATACTTGCAATATTTATCGGCCTTCGGTCCAAACGCGCTGTGCAGCTAGGTTATAACTCCCGTTTTCCACCACGGATTTCCTGAAAAGCAAATGCAATCAAGATTAGACTGTCCCAGCAGTGCTCCCAGACCCCAAAACTCACCCACAAACACCCGGAACCCACCCAAAGAGCACCTCAAAGGCAAGCAAGTCAGCAAAAACGCTAAACAAATTTTGCCTCCGTTTGGTCCAAACCACTTTTATCCGGTATTAGAGCTTCCCAGCAATGTCCCCAGAGCCGTCAACTCACCCGCAAAGAAGTAGAACACCCCCACAAGTGCAGAGTCTTTCTTCATTGGGTGTAATCCAGCCCTCTGCTTTGAGGGAAATAGGAGTCTGGAGGAGGAGGATAGAGGAGCATGTTCTTGTGAACTTGTGAACCTGAGGAATGCAGACTGCGGCACCTTCAAATCAATAAGCAAACAAGTGAAGACAGTTCTGCTGATGGGCTTGTTTTTGTGATTAGGTGATTAAAGTTTGAATTATATTAACTGTGCAAAACAAAGAAAGACAGACACACAGGAATAAAAGTTAATAAGGACGAAAAAGAAAGTTATTGATTCATTGTCTCATTTTCAGGGCTCGGTGTCAGGGAATAAGAATAAGGGTTCGTCATCATACTCTGCGAATTCAGGCAGGATGAGGTTAGTGTCACCTAACAGAGAAGAAATTCCCTCATCTACGTTGCTGTCCTCCTCGTCTTCATCCGGCGTGCTTTCTCGTACTTTGTAATCTGGTGGTATGAGGTGCTGATTCATCTTGATCATTGTTAAAATCTCCACATTTTTGGGCGAGAGGCGGCTCCGTCTGAAAGTTACAATGCCACCAACAGCACTGAAAACAGGTTCAGAAGACACGCTTGTGAGTGGGCAAGACAAGTAGTTTATAGCCAGGTTGGAGAGCTGTGCCCACAATTCTTTTTTCCCATGCCAATACGCCAATGGGTCAGCATTAACATAGACCTCTGTTGAGTCATTCAGATAGTCCTGCACCATCGACTCAAGGTCCTCCAAGGTTCCTCCACTTTGCTTACTTTTTGCTGTGACCTTTTGAGAACCAAACCCAAGCCGAGTTAGCCAATCCTCTTCTGCATCCAATGTTACTGTTGTGTCTGGTGCAGATGATCTGGTTGCCGGTGTCTTTAACGGCTGAGAGGTCATGTGTGCCACAGCCACAGGTGCAGAAGTAGATTCTTTTGACTGGGGATGGCCTGTTGATGCTGATGTACTGCCTTTTCCTTCAATTTGCTGCCATTCTCTTTCAAACCTCTTGGCTGACAAGGCTAGCCAAAGTTTGTACTTCGTAACATTTTCATCATCAAAAGGAAAGAATGCTCGGCCTGCTAGCGCCTTTTTGTAGCGTGGATCCAGAATAGTAGCACAAATGTAATGCTGTTCTGAGTGGATCACTTTAAGACGTTCATCACCACGTAGGCGCTCTAATAATTTCTCCGCCAAAACAGAAGCGTCTTGCTTTTTTTCATCTTTTTGAAACATAGAAGACACCGCCTCCAGTTGGTACTCCAGCATGCGCAACAATGGGATAGCTTTTCCCAAATTACAGTCCTCCTTGCTGACTGCACGCGTGAAGACCTCAAAAGGACAAAGCATGTCTGTCAGGCTTTTAACTAGGTTCCATTGCGCCGCATCTAGCCTCAGGTCCTTCTGAGCTGTACCCAGTGTTAAGAAATAGTGATCGAGTACCGTATACTGCTCATACAGACGCTCAAGCATGTAGAAGGTTGAGCTCCAATGTGTTGCCACCTCCTGGATGAGTGCTTTCACTGGCATTCGACGTTCATGTAGCAGGCTCCTCAGATGCTTCTGGGCCCTAAAAGAATGGTTGAAATGGTTGCACATTCTTCGGCAGGTGGCCACTAACTCGCACGCTGGACTGTCTTCATCACTCAAGAATTTTTTAACAACCAAGTATATACAGTGCGCCAAACACGGCACTCTGAAATATTGACCCAGCTCCATGGCCTTAACTACATTGGGCCATTATCTGTGGAAACATAACCAATCTGGCGTTTTTTTGGAGACAGCCAGTGAAAGACCTTTGTGTTCAACTCATTCAAAATGTTTTCTGCTGTGTGACGTTTCTCCAAGCCAAACATGGCTAGTGTTGCATGTTTCCGAGCAGCTTTAAAAACTTGGTCCGGGTCAACACCTGTGTCTAGCTTTGCTTTAACCCCTGAAAAAGAGACCCAGTGTGCAGTGATGCACATGTAATCAGCGCCTGCGCCACTGGTCCACATGTCTGTTGTCAGATGTATAGTGTGAACAGCACTCTTTTGCAAAGCTGCCCCAATCACCTCCAGCACATCTTCATGTAGTGCTGAAACTGCAACTCTGGCAAAATAGAACCGGCTAGGAACCTTCCATTTAGGGCGGAGCGCTGCCACTAATTCTAGAAAACCAATCCCTTCTACAAAAGAAAAAGGGAGAAGGTCCAGAGCTAGCATTTTAACCAGCTTAGTGTTATACAGATGCGTCAGTGGGTGGTTGCGTTCATATGGCGCTTCTGTAAACAAAATGGTTCTAATGTTGCCCTTGACCAAGCATTTACGGGATAATGATGATGATGACTTCTTCGACCCAGTTACGCTCGCTGATGAACTTTTTCACATTGGTGTCTCACTCTCTCCCACACTCTTAGTGTGGCTCACATGGGGTGTGCTGCTGACAGGGGTACTGGGTGTAAGTGAAGTGTTTGACACGTCTTCTTCCTCCTCGTCATCATCAGATGAAACATCAAAGTTTTCTTGACTTGCAATTCGGGCTTCCTTGCTCTCCTTTGGGTACGCAAACCATTGGACAGCGTGCTGTCTCTCAAGATGACCTCTCTGGCCTCCGGTACCATGGTTAGTACCAAACTTACCGTGACTAACTGCATGCTTACAAATGCTACAAATGGTGAAGTTTTCCTTTTTTGGGCAAACACTAAAGAAGTCCCAAACTGCAGACTTGAAATGTCTTTGGGGGCGGCGATACTGGTGGTGGTGGTCCTGCTGCTAATGCCAGATGAAGTGGAGGATGTGGATTGCCGAACTTTAGTACGTTTTGCACTTTCACCACCTCTAATTGAGGTCGAGGTGGATGGAGGTCCCTTTTGGCGAGGAAGAAATATGGAAGCGGTACTTGTTGGTGTACTAGTTAACTCCAATGATTGTGGTGTTTCCATTGCCTCCTCGTCGACAACATCATCACTCTCAGCAGCTTCTCGGGCTAGGGTCAAAATGTCTGTTTGCTGCATGCCCGCTGGGGCTGCAGTGACCTTTATGATGACTGGGTCATCGTCGTGAGACTCTTCATCAGCAGCAGTATCCGCCACTTCTTGTTGAGCCTCATCACACTCCATAACTATGAGACTTTGGACGAGCTTCCTTTTACGCTTAACTATCTTTGTCAGATCATGGTGTGCCTCACTCTCAGACGGCAGTGGTGCTGGTTCCCAATTTTGATCCGTATCATCAGAAGGAGGTGTGCTTGAAGAAGATGTAGACACCACCCTTGATCTTTTCCTTGCCAGGGAGGAGGAACACAATGAATGATCAGGAGGAGTGGCTTCCTCAAATGATACCTCGGCTTGATTGTCGATTTCCTGATGTGCCCCTACTTCTGGAGGAACAACTATTGTGGGCACTTGTGACCCTCCATGCACCTCTGCTTGCGCATCTCCTTGAGCTGACTCTCCTTCCACAAGTACTTGGGCTTGTACTTGCACATGTGGTTGTTGTTGCGGCTGTGGTTGTTCAACACTCGTCAGATGAGTTACAACAACCTGTGTTGATTGAGAGACATTGCTGCTACTTTCTTGCGATGAGCCAACATCACTGGTCGATGGTGATTGAACAACTAGACTAAGTGCCTCTGCAGCACTCAAGGGATTGGACTTAAGTTGGCGTGGTGGTGGTGGTGGCACTGAGCCCAATGGAGCGTGGGTGCTTCTCCCAGCTTGGTCCCCAGCAGATCCCGCTGCTGCTGCAGGCATACTTTTTTTTTTACTCCCAAAAAATGTGGCGGGCGGCACACCAGTCTCCTTGGTAACTTGCTTCTTCTGCTCCTTACTGGCAACTTTCTTGCTAGAGGAGCTACGGGGAACTTTTTTTGGGGTCATCTTCTTCAGAGGTCAGAACAGCAGGCCGCAGTTGCACGAGTTGCAGAGTTGTCTGTGGCCAGACGTGACGTCGCGTGACGTTATGCTGCACACACACACCACTGCAGGACTTCTTCCTGGCACTGGTGGTTCTCTTGAGTCTTGTGCACCTAAAAGCAATGAAAGACAGAGGAACATCAGTTCAGTTATACACCACAAAAAAATCGAAAAACACAGAAAAATCAGCACAATCCCATGTCCTCCATGATGGTTAAATTAAAGACACCCCACAGAAAGACTAGGCCCATGCACCACTCACTACCCCTGGTGAAAAGGCCACACCAACAGCCCAAAAAAACGAAAATCACAGAAAAATCAGCACAATCCCAAGCCCTCCATGATGTTTAAATTCAAGACACCCCACATAAAGACTAGGCCCATGCACCACTCACTACCCCTGGGCATAAAGGTTGAAAGCTAGGCAAAATGGTTGCAGACCTAGGAACACTGCCTGCATTCAAAATGGTCCCTGCCTCCCAGCACATGGCCTGGGTCTGCCTGTAGCAGCACTCAAAATGGCCCCACCCACATGGCCTGTCCCCATGAACACCCCAAACAATCGAAAAACACAGAAAAATCAGCACAATCCCATGCCATCCATGCCCTCCATGATGTTTAAATTCAAGACACCCCACAGAAAGACTAGGCCCATGCACCACTCACTACCCCTGGTGAAAAGGCCACAACAACAGCCCAAAAAAACGAAAATCACAGAAAAATCAGCACAATCCCAAGCCCTCCATGATGTTTAAAATCAAGACACCCCACAGAAAGACTAGGCCCATGCACCACTCACTACCACTGGGCATAAAGGTTGAAAGCTAGGCAAAATGGTTGCAGACCTAAGAACGCTGCCTGCATTCAGAATGGCCCCCTGCCTCCCAGCACATGGCCAGGGCCTCCCTGTAGCAGCACTCAAAATGGCCCCCACCCACATGGCCTGTCCCCATGAACACCCCAAAAAATCGAAAAACACAGAAAAATCAGCACAATCCCATGCCATCCATGCCCTCCATGATGTTTAAATTCAAGACACCCCACAGAAAGACTTGGCCCATGCACCACTCACTACCCCTGGTGAAAAGGCCACAACAACAGCCCAAAAAATCGAAAAACACAGAAAAATCAGCACAATCCCATGCCATCCATGCCCTCCATGATGTTTAAATTCAAGAAACCCCACAGAAAGACTAGGCCCATGCACCACTCACTACCCCTGGTGAAAAGGCCACAACAACAGCCCAAAAAAACGAAAATCACAGAAAAATCAGTACAATCCCAAGCCGTCCAGGCCCTCCATGATGTTTAAATTCAAGACACCCCACAGAAAGACTAGGCCCATGCACCACTCACTACCCCTGGGCATAAAGGTTGAAAGCTAGGCAAAATGGTTACAGACCTAAGAACACTGCCTGCATTCAAAATGGCCCCCTGCCTCCCAGCACATGGCCAGGGCCTGCCTGTAGCAGCACTCAAAATGGCCCCCACCCACATGGCCTGTCCCCATGAACACCCAAAAAAATCGAAAAACACAGAAAAATCAGCACAATCCCATGCCATCCATGATGTTTAAATTCAAGACACCCCACAGAAAGACTAGGCCCATACACCACTCACTACACCTGGTGAAAAGGCCACAACAACAGCCCAAAAAAAAATAAATCAGCACAATCCCATGCCATCCTGGCCCTCCATGATGTTTAAATTCAAGACACCCCACAGAAAGACTAGGCCCATGCACCACTCACTACCCCTGGTGAAAAGGCCACAACAACAGCCTAAAAAAACGAAAATCACAGAAAAATCAGCACAATCCCAAGCCATCCAGGCCCTCCATGGTGTTTTTATTAAAAAGACCCCACAGAAAGACTAGGGGGCAGATTTATGAGTTGTGGCGCATCCCTGCAAATCAGCAGGGATGCGCCAGAACTGATGCGTCACGCAATTCCCTCCTTGCGGCACCACAGATGCGCCGCATTTACAATGCGGCGCACCATGGTGCAAGGAAAAGCAGATGTGTGACGCATCTTGTGGTGTACGGGTGGCGCATTGCTGGAGAAGCGTCGCAAGTGCGACGCAACTCCAATGTACAGAGGCCACCCATACATAACGTGGTGCGTCACTCCTTACGCCTGCTTCATGCAGGCATAAGGATTTGAAGCAGCAGCCTCGTGAAACTGACTCAGTGAAATCTTGTAGATTTCACTGCGTCAGTTTTACGGGGCTTTCCTACGAGGGAAAGCCCACCCTGCGGCAGAACGCCCACATGAAACCTGACGCAGGTTTCATGTGGCGCAGGGCTTTAGAATGTGACGCATCTGCCTAGATGCGTCACGTTGTAAATAGGTCGCAGGGATGCGCCACGTTTCCGCGCCCTTGCATCACGCAACGGCGGCGTAAACGTGGCGCAAGTCCGTCATAAATCTGCCCCTCAGTCCACCCACCACTGAGCACCCCTGGGCAAAAGGCCCCAACAACAGCCCAAAAATCAAAAAATCCAAAATTGTAGTTGCAGCAACTGTAATGCCCCAAACAAACTTACTTGTAAAATTTCTAATCCAAAAGTGATCCACAGAAAGTCAAAAAGGCCTCAAATCCAAAAATCCAGCAGCATCCACAAAAAGTAATCCTTCCAGGTGAAGAATCCAAATGAAAGTAACCAGCACATGAAGAAAGCACTGGGAGGAGCCTGCTGGACAGGAACAGGAAGTTGGAGACTGTGGGGCACTTCCTTCCTCCCCCCCCCCAAAAATGGACTCCTTGCAAAAAAAAGTGCAGGCAGATTTCAACCTGAGGAGTTATTCTGATAAAAATCATCATTTTCAGAAGGTTTATGCTGCTTGCTGGTGGATTTTTTTTGTGCAGAATTTCAAATTTTGTAATTTCGCGAGTGCGAGATTGTTGCTGCTCGCCGCATCTACGTGTTCGCAATTGCGAACTCTCGCGATGCGTGCTGTGCAAGGTGGCAAGCCGCGATTACGTAATCGCGGTCGCCAAACTCCCGCAGGATCCCACAGCAAGATCCAAAATGGCGCAGCACTCGCAAAATATCGAGAAAAACAACTCAGCAAATGCTGAATGACGGTAAGTGAACGCCGCAAGCCTCAAAATTGTATCACAAAGAAAAAAAATCCGCTGTGTGCGAATTTGCAGATTTTGCAGGAAATTCGCGAATCTCGCTGATTGCAAATTTACCGAAAATCCGCAAAATCTGCAAGCGTAACGGATTTTCCACCCATGCTTAGTCTTAGTGACTCAAACGCCTCATGTAAACTCGAGCCACAGAGTAAGGGGGCCCACTACTATGTGTGTGGCCTCTTTGGTCACTGAGTTAGTGGTATCAGAAGCACTGAGCGGGTGAAGAACCTGCGATGATGATGGGAGCACGAGTATGTACATAAGCTTGATGTATATCTCAAAAATACATGCTTTGGTTTTTTTTGGCGGCCAAATGCGCCGATCCTATGCGCATCCCACGACTTTTTAAAAATATATATTTATTAACATTTTTTGCCTTACGGGTCCTTATGGGACCCCCTGAGCAGGCCTAGGGCTTCAGGGTGTGTTTACCCTGCCCCTGTTCACATTTTGCACACATATTGCCAGACTTCTTCACCCTCGCTTCAACCAAGACACAAAATGGTTGCCAACAGTTCCTGTTTTGAATATTTACAACCGCTTGACCGCCAATTAAAATTGAGCGTGTGATTGAGACGATGCGCTTATCCTGCGAGGCTAATCCTCACACAATCTGTGGATCATCTGCTCCCATAGATATGTAAATGACTTTAACTGTCATTTTCAAAGAAACTACTGAACAGATTGACACCAGATCAGCGAAAGGCTCAAGTTGGAACTGAGGAATACTTCTCTGCCAAATTTGGTGTAATTCCATTCATCGTTCAAGCTGTAGCCATGGCTAAAGATCCTATGGGAAATTGCATGGGGGAAACATGTTTTGGGACCCCTTTTTTTCTCGGCCCCCGCTTCACCAATCACCCCCAAACTTTTAGGGAATGAGCGGAACTGAGCTGGCCAAAAGTTTGGAGAATTTACAAGGGAGATTACAAGGGAATGTGTCACAAATCTTTCCCTTGTAATCTCGGCGGCAAACTTCAATAAAGATTTACAGCTTCACTTACCTGTTGTGGGCCTTTCCTCTGCAGGCAAACTTTGTTGGTTTGATATTTAGCGGATATGCTTAAGTCGCAGAAGGAGCCCCGCTGTATGTAAACAGTCCCGCAGCGACGATATTTGATGCCGCAGCCTACGGAAGAGGAGCTGTTATTGGGGTTTCAAGGTGTCGCTGTGAGGTCAAGAGAGTGCACCACAACCCACTTGGGAGTAATTAGAATTTGTTGCATCTGAAGGATGGCCGGCAACCCACTGGGGTAGCACGAAGGCACCACAAGTACCAGGATGCCACACGAGTGGCCACACCTACTGGGGCGGAGACTTTGATAAAAGACAGGTGCTGGAGAAAATGGGTATACAACGTTTAGCACGCATTTTTTACAACGCACTACCATTACAACGCAGGCATTACCATGCATACCATTACAACGCATTGCACTGGGGTGCGCTCTAGGATAGGGAATAAGTTTAATTTTATATCCAACACCTTCCCTAGTGTCCACGGGGACTGGAGTTGGAATATAAAATATACTTACCACTATCCAGCACCTCAAAGCGCTATGCGTTGTAACGGTATTCGTTGTGAATACCGCGTTGTAAAGGTATGCGTGGTAATAGTATGTGTGCTAACGTCATACATCCGAGAAAATGCCATGTAATCCCGCAGATCGCTAAACCCACAGCCCATGAAGAAGTGCTAAATGAGCACGAAACGCATTGGCAGGACTTTGAAGATTCGTGAGACATTCCCTCGTAATCTCAGCGCCAACCTTCAATAAAGATTTACAGCTTCACTTACCTGTTGTGGACCCTTCCTCTGCAGGCAAACTTTGTTGGTTTTATGTTTAGCGGCTATGCCTGAGCTGAGGAAGGAGCCCCCTGTATGGAAACAGTCCTGCAGCGAAGCTATTTGATGCTGCAGCCTAAGGAAAAGGAGCTGTTATTGGGGGTCTCAAGGTGTCACTGTGAGGTCAAGAGTGTGCACCACAACCCACTTTGGAGTAATTAGCTTTATTGCATTTGAAGGATGGCCGGCAACCCACTGCAGTAGCACGAAGGCACCACAAGTACCAGGATGGCCACGCCCACTGAGGCGGAGACTTTGATAAAAGACAGGTGGGTGCTGGAGAAAATGCCATGTCATCCCGCAGATCGCTAGGCCCACAGCCCATGAAGAAGTGCTAAAAGAGTATGAAACGCATTGGCAGGGCATATATATATATATATATATATATATATATATATATATATATATATATATATATATATGGAGCAAAGTAAAGTGCAAAACGAAAAAGAGTGCATTCAATACCCCTGCCTGAGCCACTGAAGAAAGGATGTCAGTATCCTGAAACGCGTCTGGCAATGATAAAGAACTGATGTGAACTTTACCTTTCAGTCCGTCTGCTGGCAAGTAATGCAAAAGAATAAAATCGAGTGAATGGAATTCTTGTGGCTTGTCTTCAATGGGGCTAATCTACACATGACTTGATGTTAACGGCTGTTGCCCAGCCGTGAGGACAAGCCCATCGCCGAAAGGCGGGTCCATGCAGGCTCAGAAACACAGCCTGCAATGTGGAATGAAGGTGAGCAGCGCGCTGCAGAACGACGCTGCTTGGAACTCGTTTTTCATCACTACAAAGCGGGGCAGATGCCAGAAGGGACAGTTTCACCTTTCCACTTGGAGAAAACTTTTAAAGGCGAAAATTGGGACAGAAAGCCTCCCCCACAAGAGGAACAATTAATGAAAGCACTACAATTACCAGGGAGCTTTGCACAAAAGCCCCACCCACTGAGGTAACAATTTTAAAAGTGCAAAACGAAAAAGAGTGCATTCAATTCCCCTGCCTGAGCCACTGAAGAAAGGATGTCACTATCCTGAAACGTGTCTGGCAATGATAAAGAACTGATGTGAACTTTACCTTTCAGTCCGTCTGCTGGCAAGTAATGGAAAAGAATAAAATCGAGTGAATGGAATTCTTGTGGCTTGTCTTTAATGGGGCTAATCTGCACATGACTTGATGTTAACGGCTGTTGCCCAGCCGTGAGGACAAGTCTATCGCCGAAAGGTGGGTCCATGCAGGCTCAGAAACACAGCCTGCAATGTGAAATGAAGGGTAGCAGCGCGCTGCAGAACGACGCTGCTTGGAACTCGTTTTTCATCACTACAAAGCGGGGCAGATGGCAGAAGGGACAGTTTCACCTTTCCACTTGGAGAAAACATTTAAAGGCGAAAATTGGGACAGAAAGCCTCTCCCACAAGAGGAACAATTAATGAAAGCACTACAATTACCAGGGAGCTTTGCACAGAAACCCCACCCACTGAGGTAGGCAAAAGACATTGCTCCAGTGCGCTCTGTCCGCACCACACATATGCATCATCGCAGGCTCTGCACACGCTTTTTGTTGCTCCGTGTATTACAAACTGGGTAGCTCAAGTTAACGCCACATGGCTGTGGGCCCTTGCTGACTGCTCTCTCTGGCCTTCTGCAGATGATGCCGTCCTGTAGGCAACAGACATTACTCCTAGTACGGCCCGCTCGCAGCACGCATCATTGCTGGCTGTGCACATGCTGAATGCTTTTGATGTGGCTATCTGAGTGCATTAGAACTGATGGACCCTTTATGATACAATCTTTTTGCGTATTATTTCAGATCTACTGCCCCTACCTTACTGCAGCACAAACTATTGACCCTTTTATTATTAAATCTCTGTGTGTGATCCAATGATTGCTGTTATAGTTGATGCTAGCAGCAACCATTCCCTGAGAGCTGGTTTACACTCACTCCACACGCAGCCAGCTCAGACGTCACTGGATATGTGACCCTGGTAATAAAAAAGGAGTCAAACGGACGTGGCTGTACCCTCTTCAACTATCTATCTCTGTCCGTGTGTTCATTATCTATGCATGATACTGCCCCTGGGCAGTACCACATTACATTGTGCTGTGGACAGCGTATGCAACAATGTTACCTCTGGCAGTGGGGAAAATGTTTGGTATGTAACTTTTAGGTGCATTGCTATCACAGATGAAAGGCTACTTTACAGACCATGAATATTGATGAAGATGATGGTTGCATGTTGTGTGTAGTGCAAGATATGTGTACATAGCAAAATATTTTCAAAAAAGCTCTCTAAGCAGAAGAGATGTGTCTCATCAAATGCTGTAGAGAGAATGACTAAAACGGATGGCGTTCTCCAACTGCTTCAATGGCAAATGTTATGAACTAATCAAATACTTTTTTTTAAGGTCACATGTCAATCACGCACCCAGTACGCAAGGAGACTGCACCCAACGTGATTTTGAGAAAATATATTTACCATAATATAAGTTTCTTACAGTTAGAAATAAATAAATGTTTAAAATATTTTAGACTATCGCTTGCTCTCATATACACTTTAAAGGTATTTAAATATAGTTTTGAGACATAAAAAGAAATGAGGGAATGGCGTACCCGGCGCAACACCATACGTCTATGACACAGGGCCTGGCAGCATGCACTCAATGCGCATCATTACGAGTTCAGCAATATGGCGGATAGGATTTGCGTCCTGATAGAGCTTGGTACACTACCGGTACGGAACTGCAGTTTTCTAAAAAAAATATATATATACATATTTTTTGAAGATATACAACATTACATACATTTTAAAGTTAAAATAAAAAATTATAGAGTTCCAAAATATGATTTAAAAAAATGAAAAAATAGTTTTTATAAATATTAAAATATAAAATTAACTTTTAAAAAAACTTTCTTAATTCACTGAAAAAACATAGGTTTTAAAGACAGTTAGGAATTAGCATTTAAAAAACCTTCAAAATTCACAAAAAAAAGCATAGGTTTAGGGGATGTAGTAGTTAGTTGGACATTTGACGCATAAAAAAAACACAGAAATTTTCCTGTTATAGTTAGTTGAGCTAACTATAACTCGCACACCCGCAATGCACTGCTGATGACGTCACATATTACATCACTCATGACATGGTAAGTGACATCACTGATGGCATCTCAAATGACATCACTGATGGCATCTCAAATGACATCACTGATGCCATTATCCGCGTGATAATCTGATGCACATATTAATGCCCTAATATAAACTTTGATACACTCACTCTAAAATGCAGACTACTATTTTTGAAACAATACACACAACAATGCCCTATATACCACCCACTATTTCCTAGGTCTACACACACATCCAGTCACTTATACATGCAGTTACTCATCAATACAGTTCTATAATATGCACTCATACATCTATACATACAGTCACACTCCGCCACTCATCAATAGAGTTACTCACACATTTAGTCAGTCATGCAAAAAATCAATCACATACCCATTTACTCATGTATACAGTCATACACAGCAACTCAGTTGTTTATACACACACCACATCACTTATTTATGCAGATACTAACACATACTTACTGTCTTATACAATCACTAATACAGGCAGACACTCATTTATACACCCACTCTTCAAATAACTTACTCTCACGTATAGTCATTTATATAATCCAACACTCACATATACTGCCTTAAAACATAGGTAGTTACTTGCACGTATACTACTGAGACATTCATTCACTCACCAACATACCCATACACACACTAACTCACCCATACAGCCCTTCCCAGGTGCACTGTTGAATCCATACAACCAGTAAATCACCCACTCGGACATCTATGCACAGAGTCACCCCCACCCACCCACACAGACACTCGGCACCCACACAGATACTCAGACAACAAATCAATAACCCATACAGACACTCATGTAGCTACTCACCAACCCATGCAACCGCTTACACACCAACTGAGAGACTAATACAGACTTTCACACAGTTTAGTCACTAACCAACGCATTCAGTAAGAGATGTTTAATCACTCACGTATACAGTCTGTCACGCACCTACTAAATAATCCCTCCAGGCACTTGTATATCCACTCATTCTTCAATACACCTTGGCATAGAAATATATGAAAAATATTTGAACTTTACAGAAACACATTCACTGGATTATGTCATCATTTATGTCATTTGAGATGTCATCAGTGATGTCATCAGTTATGTCACTTACCATGTCATGGGTGATGCATATATGTGACATCATCAGCAGTGCATTGCGGGCACGCGAGTTATAGTTAGCTCAACTAACTAAAAGTGGTGAATTTCTCTGGCTTTATTTGAGTCAAATGTCCAACTAACTATAACGTTCCTGAAACCTATGGTTTTTTACTAAATTTCAAAGATTTTTTAAATGCTAATTACTAACTATATCATCTGTATTATAGTTAGGATCTACTTTCCATAGGAAATCCGCAACATTCTATTGGGAATAACTTTGGCGCCGGTGGACGAATCTTCGCGAATTTCTCAAAGTTCGTGGCCCGCTCCTTCCCTGAAAATGTGGGGGGGATTCGTCAAGCGGGGGCCGAGATAAAAGGGGGGTCCCAAAACGTGTTTTCCCCATGATAATTTCCATAGGGCGGTCAAACTCACTTTTAGCCTGAACGGCTGAATGGATTTCCACCAAACTTAGTAAAATTGTAGGGACTGGTAGCCCGTTGTGCCTTTGCTATGTCTCAAGATATGTGCTCCAGTGGATTTAGAGTAATTTAGGTTAAAAAAATATATTTATATCTATAAGCGCGCCCCGGTACGCGCACCGGGGAGCGCTCCGGGCGTGCTACGCGACTTGCGCACGGAAAGCTGATTGGCTCTCGGGTGTCTGTAAACATACGAAACAGTCCAGAGCGGCCGCCATCTTGTGTCTCGGTAGGATAGAGACACAAGAGGGGCCAAAAACAAAGAGGGAAATAACCAAAAGGGGGTATGGTCGACCCCCTCTGACCCTCTAGGTTTGATGTGGGGGACATAAAAGGGCCCCGGCGCTGAAAACAAAAAAAATGCATGACAAAGTTTCCCAAAAAAGTTGCTTTTTTTATACATTAGAGGTAGTTCTAAAAAGAACTGTTGTTTTTATTCTTTTTGTTGTTTTATATTTTTTTATTGTTTTTTTGTATTTTTTACTTTTTTTGAGTTTTCTGAACATTTTTTTGTTTGTATTTTTTAAGGGGAGAAACAAAAAACAGGGAACTCTAAAGGACTCAACAGGAGCAAAAAAAAAAGATGAAAAAATTAATGTTTCCTTGGGCACTTGTGGTTATCCCATGCACGGTTAATAAGTGTGATGCATTTCTCTCCATAGAATATTGTTGGTCCACAAAAAATACAAACCATTTTAAAATTGGCAAACTTTGTTTGTATGGTGGAGCACATCTCCCTAACTTCCGGTCCTGATGGGGTGGAAACATTAGTTTGGGAGGTCCTGGCAGATTGGACAGGGTTTCTGGCCAGTTCCCTGACCTCTGCCCTAGCATTTTTATTTGGATGCTTCCGTTGCATATGCCTGATCATGGTATAGTTGCCAAAGGAGTATTTTTTGTTGGGATTTCCCCTTGACAGCTCCTGATGACATATTAAGCAGGTTGCCCTAGGCGCATTTACTTTTTTTTTGTCGTTGGGGATTGAAAAAAATTGCCAGATGATGTGCTCTTTTGGTTTGTAGGTAATATTGTCCTCTGGGACGAATCTCCTCTCCTCCTCCTCCTCATCCTCCTCCTCTTCTTGATCTCCACCACTGTGAAGTTGTGGTGGTCCTTGTGAGGTGGTGGTGGTGGTGGTGGTGGTCCAGAAGATCCAGCAGCTGCAGCTAATGTAGCCATGTTCTCCTGAAATAACTGTAGGTCTACCTCTCTCAAAGCACAAAGGTAGAATGAGGAAAAAAGGTGGGGTCTTTCATCATTTGGAAAAGAAAACTGTTCTGAACCAATAAAAAGTGTTATTGTTAGGTCACATGACCTGGCCTTACATCATTGGGAAACCAAAAGGGAAATGAACCAATAAAAAGTTTTATTTTCAGGTCACATGACCAGACGCGCTTACGCTATGCGCCCCGGAGCGCGCCAGGGGGGCGCGTCAGGACGCTGCGCGATCGTATGTGCTCACGTGCTCTCAGGTGCGCTTACGCAGAGCGTCACATATGATGCATCACACGGTTACGCGACACGTCACAATGTTGTTTTCGTACGTGAGAATAGCACTAACGGGACTCTCACTGGTGGTTAATACTGCCCCTCATGTGAATTTGCAATCGCAATAATTGTTGTGTGTAACCAGATTGAATAGGTAAACTACGAGTCTGTCTTCCATAATACTATTTCATTAGTTCTACACGTGATATGTCACATGCACAACATTTAAAAATGGCTGATTTTGACAAAACATTGTTGGTGAGCAAGCCTGCTGGTTCAGGTGAAACGCATCCGATCAGCAGACAAAGAAAATCTTAAAGATTTGTCAAGACATGTCATAGTTATTCCATGGTTGCTGAGGAGTGTGTATTAATTTGACGGACTGCGCTTGGGTGGTGTGCTCGACGACGTGCCCGCTGTTCAGGAGTTTACGGCAGCTGTACACAAGCATTTGGAAGCATATATATATATATATATATATATATATATATATATATATATATATATATATATATATATATATATATATATATATATATAACCTACTTGTGGTCACCAGTAGGTAGTTATAGACCTAGTTTCCATAGGAAATCCGCAACATTCTATTTGGAATAACTTTGGCGCCAGTGGACAAACCTTCACGAAATTCTCCAAGAAAATGGCCTGCTCTGCTCTGCTCCTTCTCTGAAAGTTTGTGGCTGATTCGTCAAGCGGGAGCTGAGGAAAAGGGGGTCCCAAAATGTGTTTTCCCCGTGCAATTTTCAGTAGGATCTTTAGCCAGGGCTACAGCCCGAACGGCTGAACGGAATTACACCATTTTTGGCAAAAATGTAGAGTTCAGTTCGCAGATTACCCTTTTTGTTAAATGGTGCAAATCCGTTCAGTAGTTCCTGAGAAAATCAAAAGTAAAATCATAGATATATCTATAGGCCAAGTACCGTATGTGTACAGTACGCGTACCTTCCCTAATTTGTCAACACTTCAAACCAGGAAGTTTTGGCAGCCATCTTGTGCCTCGGTAGAACCGAGGCACAAGAAAGCAGGAAAAGAAACGTGAAAAACATGCAAAGGGGGCAGGGTAGAAACACCCTGACCCCCTAGTCCTGCTCAGGGAGTCCCAAAAGGACCCCCAAGGCTACCAATTTTTTTAAAATCGCAGGATAAACGTAGGTACCCACACCCCGTGAAAAAAAAAAAACCCGGTCTGATTTTTTTTCAAATTAGCCTCAGGGGGGACCAAATCCAGGGGGCTTTAGAAAAAAAGTGTGGGGGGACCAATCCCCCCCATACTGCCCCAGGGACCACCACCCCTGGGGCAAAGTAATTATAATAGTGGGGGCACACGGCGCCCCGCAGCCCCGGGGACCACCACCCCCGGGGCTTGCATATTCATGATGGGGGCCTCTAAGTCCCCCGAGCCCTGGGGACTGCCACCTCCCGAGGCTTTATTATTAAGTATGCGGGGAGCTCTGGCCCCCCGCATCCCTGGGGACCACCACCCCCGGGGCTTCATTTAAAAAAAATAAAAATAAAAATTCTGTTTGGGGTTTCAACCCCCCCCATATGCCCCGGGGACCGCCACCTCCCCGGGGCACTAATGTTTAAAAAAGGGGGTCCATGATGGACTCCCCAGCCCCAGGGACCACCACACCCTGGGGCTTTACAATTTTTGGGAGGGGGGCCGCGCGGCCCGCCTCCTAGAGCCCTTGATGGCCCTGGGGACCGCACCCCCCAGGGCCGGCTCCTGCAGTGTCCTGGGGTGCCTACCCCCGGGACACTGCTGTTTGCTATGGTAGGGCGGGAGCCTCGGGGCTCCCACCCTACCATAGCAAACTGCTTTGATTTTTGAAAGAGAGAGCAGGAAATCTGCTCTCTCTTTCAAAAATCAAAGCGTATTGCTTTTCTGCATGGGAAGCAGCACGTTAGGTGCTCCCCAAGCAGAAAAGCAATGCTGGCTCCCGCAGGATGCGGGGAGCCTGCAGGGACCGTGGGGGGTTGGGGACCCCCCAAGGCCCCCATCGAGGAAGGCCAGGCCCCGGGGGATGTGGTCCCCGGGGCCAGAAGTGGCCCGGGAGGGGGGCCACATGGCCCCCCTCCCCAAAAAATAATGATAAATAAATTAAAAAAATGGCCAGCCCCAGGAGATGGTGACCCTGGGGCCAAAAGTGCCCATAAGAGGGGGGGCAAAGCAGCCCCATCCTAATTAAAAATATTTTTTAAAAGGCCCATACCACTGGGAATCGGGGAGTATGCCTTTGGGAGGGGTTTTCTTTATTTTTTATTAAAATTGGGGCAGGCCCTGGGGGATGGGGTCTCCAGGCCAAGAAAAAAAGAAAAAGAAGGGGGGCTGTGTAGCAAATAAATAAAAAATACGGGATCAGGAGGAGGCCACGCCCCCTCCCCGCACCTCTCTGCAAACCCACCCCCTGGCACGTTTGCAAAGGGGAAACAAATTCCCCTTGCATACTGGGGGTCCCTGGGGGCCAACTTGCCCACCAGGAGCCTCAAGTATGCACCATGGGGCTGCGTTGCAGAAAGGTGTAAAAAGGTTAATGGCCTCAGAACACCTCTCTGCAACGTAGCCCCCTGGCACATACTGGAGGTTCCTGGTGGGCTAGTTGCCCCCCAGGGACCCCCAGTGTGCAAGTGGAATTAGTTCCACCTGTGCAAATGCGCCAGGGAACCAATACTCGTTAGTACCACGCTGACAAGCCATGAGATTAATTAGTTGAGAATCCAAAACAGTGTCTTTCTTTTGAACTTTGTCCATAAAGTCCCTTTGCCGAAACATTTTGCAGATGTACTCCACTTTTTATTATATGGTTCACTGCATAAGAAAGTCCAAACAAGTCACTCTCAAACAGAAGATGAAACAAATATGGAATGCATTGGTGAAACCTTGGATCTTCTGCATATAATCTTGATGTTCAGTATTCAGATGTAGGAATGTGCACAGGTTGGTCATCATGTCTTCCACCTACACCTGTTGGAAATAACTGAGGAAAACAACGAGCTTCCAAGCTTTCTTCCCATACACTTATAGGACTTCCTTTTGCTTCTTTCATTTGGAATAGCTCAAAAGCATTCCCCATTACTTCTTTGGAATGCAGAGGATAAACACTATAATGTTCATAAATTTGTTCACTTCTGGACACATCCACTTTTTCAATTTGCCCAGCTGACAAATCACTGTCCTCTTCTGCTGTTGTTTTCCTCTTCTCCTACATATACATTTTTGTAGTACTGATTGTTTTTTACCAAATACAACATTGCCTTTTTGACTTTCCTAACATCCACTAATTCTTGCCAGATTTTCTTACTCTTTGTAGGAACGCCATCAACTAGAATAACTAGAGGTTCCTCTTCCACTTTCTCCACACCAATTGTGTCAATATTTTTCTTAAAATCTCGAGGCAAATAAACAACTCTTCCCTTTAATCCTCTCTATAAATCTGAAGGAGGCAATTTCACTATCTGAGGCTCCATGCGAACAATAGCCTGAAATGGATGCACAGTTTGAATCAGAATACACTCATAGGTATTTAAATCCATCAATTCTGAAGGAAACTTTACCAACTCAAGATTATTATGTACAGCTCTAGCAGGCATTTTGTTATCATTTAACTTATTATAACAATATTTACAAATACGTTGATCAGAACCCAAATCAAAACAATTCTCTACCAACAAATAAGTTGCAAAATCCTTCAACTCATTATTATTTTCCTTTTCACTTTTTACATATAAATCAACTAACCTAGTCTGATTTTTATAATATGTTCGTCGACAACACACACAACAAAAATTTGGCTTTTCACTTGAAATGACCTTGAACTTTTTAATTTCTTGGTCAAAAATTTCTGTACTAAAATTCTGTATATTTTCATCCACATTGCCTTCAATTACTGTATCCGTTTCTGCACTGTTCTCTTTTTCACCAAAATAACTAAACTCAATTTCTTCACAAATGTTCTTTACATCTAATACAGATCCATGCAAAAGAGCACTGTTTAACTGTTTTGCTTAAGTGCTGGACTTTTTGCATAATACAACCTTCTCACTAATTACCTCACTTCAGTATGATGCACTGCTAACATCCTAAAATGATGAAAAACACTCTGACATACTTTTCTAGAAAGACAAGCCAGTGAATGCCCTTGCAAACCTGTTTTTTCTCTCAATCTGCAATGATCTAATTCTTGCAACATCTTCATCTTTTGTTTGAGACTTTTCTTAGTATATTTACGTAAGCAATTGTGAAACAAATCAATTAAATCCTTTCGCACACTACAAATACTACTACAATTCCAAGTGTACACCAGAGCCTTAGGACGTCTCCCTAAACCGTCATCAGCTAACACCTCTTCTGCATTTCTAGACACAATTTTCTCTTTTTCAATCGGACAACCGTCCTTTACCTCATATGCTCGACCACTGATGCCAACTGCATGCAACAAATCATTAGTCTGAAAGTAAGTCTCTTCATTAAAAAATGGCTCACAACTTGAACTATGCTTCCATTCTCCAGAAAAACATCACAAACATTTGTCCTATTAATTACTCTTTTCCACTTACTTTTTGCTTTCAAAACATTGATTGCCTTGTCCAGTGTACGAATTCTATTGATTACTAAAATGTATAATTTTTTTTCACTTCAAAAGCCGGATCAACTGTCCTCTCTATACTTTTCTTTTTGTTGTAAAAAGCTGTTTTCCTTTTGAAAATCTTTACATTTTTTAATAAATTTACAACAACTCTGTTATAAAACATTCACCTGCGAATGTCAACGAACTGATTTTTGCGTCTATTACTATAGACAATATCATCTCCATGTACATGTCTAACATTTTTTTGAGGGCTCTGCTTTTTATTTGTAGTTACAGATGATTTATTTTTCTTTGCAACATTATCCACAATTTTTTTACACTGGGTTAATTTCCTTATAAAATCCTTAGTTGGCTTACCAGGAACATTCTTCTTTTTCTCTGAACATTGTTTTTTCGATAAATCTTCTAATTGTGTTTTCTTGGGCAATAAAGCCTTTTTATATTTTATTCTTTTAGCATCCTTGGTCGGCATACTGCTTTTTCTTTCAGTAGATAATTACAATCTGTTGTGAAGAAAAAAAAACATATTATAGACCACTATCAACATACTACATAGCAATTATATTCAATACATGATGTAAACACTGATTTACTTCATAAGTAAGTTTAAAGCACAGCAACTGTGTCTGACCAGAGAAGGAAATCAGGCAGCGAGTAGCGCTGTCTAATACACACCAGCAGCCATATCATAATAGGCCTCTGCAGATGTACATGACAGACTGCAGGCAGAGAATGCAAGCAGAAAGGGAGGGATACTATAGACAGAAAATAACATAATGCAGGCAGAAACTAAACTGGTACACACAAAGGATAGATGGTACAGGGCAGCAAGCAGAGAGACTGTGGGTCAGTCAGGAAAAAGATGATACAGAGAGAGGGTGAGATGTGTCAAGCAGACACACATATAGTGCAAGCAAACACACACATAGTACAAACAGAGAATAAAATAGTACAACAGAGAAGAAATGCTGGAAACAGTGACACAAATGCTACAACCAGAGGCAAATTCCACAGGGGGAGATAGTGAAGACAGAAATAAAATGGTACAAGCAGAGAGTGTGAAAGTACATTTAGAGAAAGAAAACATTTAACATGGTAGCGCTGTCTAATACACACCAGCAGTCATATAATAATAGGCCTCTTCAGATGTACATGACGGGGTGCAGATGAGGATGCAGGCATAAGGAGATGGATGGTATAGACAGAAAATAAAAAAAAGCAGACAGAGACTAAACTGATACAAGCAGAGAATAGATGGTTTAGGGCTGCAGGCAGAGAGACATAGGGTGTTCTAAAACAAAAGATAGTACACACAGAGAGTGAGATGCTTTAGGCAGACAAACACATAGTGCAAACAGACACAGACAACATACACACAGAGGATAAAATAGTACAATAGAGAAAACATGCTGGAAATACTGAAACAAATGCTTCATGCAGAAGCAAACTGCAGCACATAGAGGCAGAGATAGTGAACACAAATATAAAACGGTACAAGCAGAGGGTGCAAAACTACAGCCAGAGAAAAAAAAGATCTAACATGGTAGCCCTGTCTAATACACACCAGCAGCCATATCATAATAGGCCTCTACAAATGTACATCAGAGGGTGCAGGCAGAGGATGCCGGCAGAGGAAAAGGGATGGAATACACAGAAAATAAGATAATGCCGGCAGACACTAAACTGGTACATGCACAGGCGCAGGCTGAGGGAGAGATAGTGCAGACAGATGGTGAAATAGCACAGACAGAGAGTGAAATGGCACAAAAAGAGAGACATATGGCCGAGGCAGAAGGAGACATGGTGCAGGTAGAGGGGAGAACATGCAGGCACAGGAGAGAGATGGTGTAGGCAGAGGAGAGATGGCACAGACAGAGGGAGAGATGGCGCAGGCAGAGGGTGAGATGGGGCAGGCAGAGGCAGAGATGGTACACACAAAGAGTAAGATGGCACAGACAGAGAGTAAAAAGGTGCAGACAGAGGGAAAAATGCCGCAGGCAGACAGTGACACAGCACAGGCGCAGGATGAGATGGTGAAGGCAGAAGGAGAGGGATTGTGCAGTCAGAAAATACATTTCCAATTTACAGCACTATCTCTATACCAGCATTTAATCCAAGAATGAGAAACAATATACCCTATAAGCAAACAGACACAAACTGTGAGAAGCCACAGGTGACATTATAGAAAAAGGTGCAAATGTAATTCTTTAATTTACACAGACACTCAGTGTGATCCTAGTCAAAAATGTTAAAGCCACACATTTTACCCAAACAACCTATAACAAAATTTTGGTGCAGGCAGAGGGAAGAAATAATGCAGGCAGAGGGCAGATGGCGCAGGTAGAGTGAGAGATGGCGCAGGCTCAGGGTGACCTGACGCAGACAAAGGCAGAGATGGCGCAGACAGAGAGTGAGATGGCACAGGCAGAGAGAGAGATACCACAGGCAGAGAGAGAGATACCACAGGCAGAGGGAGAGATGGCAGGCACAGGGTGACATGACGCAAGCAGAGGGAGAGATGGCGGAGACAGAGAGTAAGAAGGCACAGACAGAGAGTGGGGTGGCGCAGGCAGAGAGACAGATACCACAGGCAGAGAGAGACATACCACAGGCAGAGGGAGACATGGCAGGCACAGGGTGACATGGCAGAGGGAGAGATGGCGCAAACAGAGAGTCAGATGGCGCAGGCAGAGAGTGAGATGGTGCAGGCAGAGAGAGAGATACCACAGGCAGAGAGAGAAATACCACAGGTAGGAGGAGAGATGGCAGGCACAGGGTGACATGACGCAGGCAGAGGGAGAGATGGCACAGACAGAGAGTGAGATGGCACAGACAGACAATGAGATGGTGCAGGCAGAGAGAGAGATACCACAGGCAGAGAGAGAGAGATACCTCAGGCAGAGGGAGAGATGGCAGGCACAGGGTGACATGACGCAGGAATAAGGAGAGATGGCGCAGACAGAGAGTGCGATGGCGCAGGCAGAGAGAGAGATAACACAGGCAGAGGGAGAGATGGTGCAGGCAAAAGAGACATGGTGCAGGCAGAGGGAAGAAATAATGCAGGCAGAGAGCAAAAGGCGCAGGCAGATGGAGAGATGGCACCTGGTGACATGACGCAGGCAGAGGGAGAGATGGCGCAGACAGAGAATGAGATGGCACAGACAGAGAGTGAGATGGCACAGGCAGAAGGAGAAATGGTGCAAGAAGAGGGTGACAGGGCAGAGGTAGATGGTGCAGGCAGAGAGAGAGTGATTGTGCAGTCAGAAAATACATTTCCAATTTACAGCACTATCTCTATATCAGCATTCAATCAAAACATGAGAAACAATTTTACAAAAAACAGTACCCTCTAAGCAAACAGATGCATTATAGAAAAAGGTGCAAATATAATCTTTAATTTACACAGACACTCAGTTTGATCCTAGTCAAACATGTAAAAGCCATACATTTTCATAAAAAACATATAGCACAGTAAATCGTTTAAGACACAGAGCACAGCCCATATAAATGACCACTACATTACAACCCAGAATCCTGACTCATTTCCAAAATACATTTCCAATATGCACCATTCGTTTTTTGCCAGCATTACATACAAACATGAGACACAATGCACAGTGAAAGGGGGACTATTCCTAGTAGTGTTGTATAAAGACAAAAAGTGTAAGGGAGAGAGAAAGAGGGAGTGAACACAGTTACAGAAGAGGAGTAAAGAAAAGGGATAATTACAGTGAGAAAACAGTTATGAGAGTAAGGAAAGGAGAATGAGAGAAAAAGAAGCATAATAAGAGAAAGGTAAAAGGACTAAGTGAAACAAAAAGATTTATTGAAAAAGAGAGGAAAGAAAAAAAACACTGTTGGAGAGAATGGAATACACTAAGAGAGAAGAGACAGTGAAAGAGGGAAAGTTAGTAACTTCCACATTAGAAGACATATTTATTATTAACTTAAATAGCTCAGCATATATCCCCTTTCAAATTAATAACTCACCTTTAGAAATGCTTTGGAAGATTTAGAACAGTGGCAATGACACACCAGATTTTCTTAAGCAGAATCTCTGAAATGCACATCAGACACTGCAACCAAGAAATGGCACTGATTGCCTCTAATTCTTCACACATATCTCTGTCTATAACCAATCAAATTTGTTCCCACAGAAATTCAAAACTAAACTAACATTTTAATTGGTTCTACATTTCAACACTTTCAAACTCACATAATATTCAACCATCCCCCCTCTGCTCCTTCTGCCCGTTACCATGGTAACACTGCACAGGACACCTAACTGAGTGAGGGAAGGGGAGTGAGAGAAGCAGAGTGAGGGGGAGTGAGGAAAAAGGAGCAGGAAAGTGAAGGGGTGAGAAATACAGATAGGATAAAGTGCAGAGGGGGAAGGGATAAACAAAGGGGAGTAAGTGAGATGGAGTGAGGGAGTGAGGAAAGAGGATTGAAGTAAGAGGAGTGAGGGAAGGTGAGTAAGGAAAAAGTACTGAGGGCGAGTGGAAGGCAGTAGCAGTGAGTGAATGGTATGAGGGTGACGAAAGGGGAATGAGAGAGAAGGGAGGAGATTAAGAGAGAGGAAAGGGGACTTAGGGATAAAGTAGGAGTGAAGGAAACAGAAAGAGAAAGATAGGAAGGGTGAGGGAGAAAAAGAGAGAGAGAGTGAGAGAGAAAGAGAGGGAGAGCAAGTGACTGAGAGGGAGGGATGTGGTTAGACTGAGTGAGATAGAGGGAGAGAGGGAGAGAGAAATGGAACGAAGGAGAGTGAGAGACTAAAGAAATGAGAGTTAGCAAAAGGGAATGAGAAAAGGGGAATAAGGGAATGGTATTGTTGGATAGAGTAACCGAAAGAGAGTGATGGGGAGTGAGGGAATGGGAGCAGAAGAAAGGGAATTGGAGTGATGCACAGAGAGGAGAACATGAAGTGGGGGAAGTAGGACTGGGATTGAGTAAAGGGCACTGACAGTGACGGATGGGATATAAAGGTGAGGGAAGGTGAATGATGGAAAAAAAGCATATTAAGAGAAACTAAAAAATAACACTCCACAGAACACCTAACTGAACACACAGGTGAAAAGTTCATCATACAATGTTGCAAATGTACACAGCAAGGATGTTTGACCTCTCAATACACCAGCTTATCCTGTGCAATGTTCCTTTCAAAGACCTTTTCTCAACCATTTGCATTACTTCTTTCAAGAAACAGAAAAATGCACCCTAGCTTTGTATGTTTAAGTTTCAGAAACCACCAATTACCTATTTTATTTCAAGTGCACTAAATATCATCCACTTTTTTTTCTAAACTCCTGCTTCTCAAACTGCCTTTTCATTTCCAGAGCCCATCTGAGTACAACCAAATCTGCCCTCAAGATGCTTAAAGTATGGATTGTAGGACACAGTTTTATTTTCTGGAGTGAAAGGTATGCAGCAAATAGATGCTTTCTCAACCTTGATTTACCAAATGTGGACATTATGTGGATTGGCCAGAGAGGATTGAGATGTCACCAATTGATGCCATTGGTGGAAATGACCTAGTCACTTTGACTGGGGTAGGTCTGGAAATGCTATTAAAGGACACCTTTGGACAATTGATGTCACTTTTTCCAAAAACTGCCTTTGTATATTCAAATATAACCCAAAGGCAGAAATGGAAATTGTCCAACCAATTTTGTCTGTAAATTGAGAAAGCAAGGAAACATGTGAATAAATCTGTTTCTGCTTTCCTCAGAGACTATGGCATGGGTTCTACATACCACAACAACTTGTGTTACAACATGCAAGGCATATATAGGAGAGATGGTGTACATTTCACAGATGAGGGGGACAGAATCTTCCTCTGTAACATGAGACTCTGCATCAGTACTTACTTGTAGGTACAAAGAAACACACAATAAACACAACGGTTCTTTTTAGAGCCATCTAACATCTAAACACTCAAATTTGATTTTTAAGTATATATTTTTTTATTAATTTTTAGAGAGGTCCGCGCATCGAGCACTCACTGTGCACTCTTTGAGCACTCACCGTTCGCATACCTTTCGAATGTTTTAATTTTTTTTTAAATAACATTTTTTAACATTTGGAGTCCTTCAGGGACCCCCTGAGAAGGCCTAGTGGGTCAGGGACACTCTACCCTGCCCCCTTTTCACGTGCACTCTACGAGCACTCACCGTGCACGGACCTAGCAGATTTTTTTTATTAAACATAAACATTTTTTTTTACCTTGAAGTATAATTTCTCAAACAATTTTTAATTACTAAAAATAAATTTATTCTTCTGAATTTTCGAAATTTAAAGGAACTTCTAACATTAAATCATCAGGCATTTCCTCATCGAAAGTCTCCAAAAAAGAATCCTGGAACTCAATAAACTCCAAACATTCAATTAATTCAGAATCCAAAGATTGATCATAAAAATCCCCCATGCCATCTCCTCCATCAAATGGTCTTCATCATGAGTGCTGTCATCAACAGGAATATTCAAGTCCTTAATAAAAGTCACAGACATTTCTAAAATGATGTCAACTGACTCCTCATTCAGATCCGTCATTGTTGTTAGGGTAGTATAAAAAGAGAGAGAGAGAAAGACAGTGAGAGTAAGAAACTTCCACATTAAAAAACATTATTCTTATTAACTTAAAGTGTACAACATAGTTCCCCTTACAAATTAACAACTCACCTTTTAGAATGCTGTAGAAAATGTAGTACCGTGTGAATCTCACACCAGAAATTAAAAAACAAAAATTCCTCACAAATGTACCTCAGACACTACAAACACAAAATGGCTGTGTTTCCATCTCATTTTTCACACATATCCTGTACATAACTAATCAAATTACTTCACACACAAATTCAAAACCAAAGTAACATTTTAATTCGTTCAAAATTTCAACACTTTCAAACTCATATAATATCCAACCTACCCCCACTACTCTCTGCCTGTTACCATAGTAACTAGGCCTGAGTGAAGCACTACGCTACGCTCGCGGAGTTTGCGAAGTTTGCGCAACTTCGCACTACGCGAGCTGCACGTAGCACAGTGCGAACATGCGTAGTGCAGCGTAGAGTAGTGCAGCGCTCATTTTTTGCTTGTTCGCGGTCCTGAACGTCATGTTCGCGAGCGCGAGCAAGCAAAATTACATCCCGGCGAGATTCTCAATGCAGGGAGGTAAGGTTTCTCATTGTGAGTGGTTGTGCATGCTTGCGGCCGCTCTCAATGAGAAACTACCAGTTCGCGTTGAGAAAGCTGCAGCTCGGGAAATAATCTATTTCAGCAGCAGAAAACTACAGCTCGCACTGTGCAAGATGCCGTTTTCAGTGATTGCACAGTGCCGGATGCTTGTCCGCACTGTGCAATCATTGAAAACGCATCTTGCACAGTGTGAACATGCTACTACGCAGCTCGCGTAGAGTGCTACGTGAAGTTCGCGTAGTGCGAAGTGCACTTCGCGTAGCGCAACTACGCCCACCCTTAATAGTAACTCTCAACAAAACACCTATCTGAACCTGTCTTTTTTTCTCAAAACCAAAGTAACATTTTAATTGGTTCTTAATTTTTAAGAATTTCAAACTCACATAATTTCCAACCTACCCTCACTGCTCTCTGCCTGTTACCATAGTAACTCTCCAAAAAGCACCTATCTGAACGTGTCTTTTTTTGCCTACGTCCGCGCACCGTGCGCGGATGCCGCGATTTAAAAAAACATAAATGTTTTTTCGATCTTCGGGGTCCTTTAGGGACCCCCTGACAAAGCCTAGGGGTCAAGGAGTCTCTACCTTGCCCCCTTTCCAGGTTCTAGACTTTTGTTTTCAGCTAGCTTCTGCCTCGGAGACAAGATGGCGGCCAGCACTTCATGATTTCCACTGACTGGAATGTTGACAGACATGCAACAGCCAATCAAAATTCTGCTCGCGCAGGCGAGGTCCGCGCACGGGTGCGTGCACGGTGTCCCACCCATAGATATATATATTTTTCAAATTCGATTTTCTCAAAAACTACTGGAGGGATTTACACAATTTTACCAAAAGGGCGTACTGCGTACCAGACCCTACCATTTTGCCAAGTTTGGTGTAATTCTGTTCAGCGGTTCGGGCTGTAGTCGTGTCTAAATGTCCGATGGAAAATTACTTGGGGAAAACACGTTTTGGGACCCCCCTTTTTTCCCGGCCCGCGCTTGACAAATCCCCCCGAGACTTTCAGGGAAGGAGTTGAGCTAAACGGGTCAAAATTTTGGAAAATTACACGCAAATTCCACAATCGACGCCAAAGTTATTCCAAATAGAATGTTGTGGATTTCCTATGGAAACTAGGTCCTAACTATAACTACCTAATGGCAGTATATATATATATATATATATATATATATATATATATATATATATCCAATTCAGGTACACCGCTCATGGAAAGGGGCGACCACTCGGTCCCCCCGAACGTATGGCAGAGTGCCTCGATCCCCCCGGGAAGCCATTTTGGGCGGGAGGCGCGTCTCGGCTGGTATGTCCGAAGCGGCGTAGCCGGGGCGCGCTTTTTCCCGCCCTAGAGTGGGCTGGCCTAGACACTGACGCGGCTGGCCACGCCCTCGGGGCAGGCAGGGGCGGGTTTACGCCCGCCCTGAAGATGAATAAAAAGGGACGCAAGACCAGAAGACATCCTCTTGTTCCTGTGCTCTGAAGCTGCACCTCCTCGCTGCAAGTGAGCTCGAGACGGAACGGAGAGCCAATTTTGACCCACCCACCAGCCCCTGAGGACAGCCAGTGGTTTTAATAAATTTGATCAATTATTCTATTTCGTTACAGGTTATTGTAGTGTTGTGTTGAGGTTGAAATGCGTAATAAAGATTGGTCTAATTTTACAAGTTGCGATTAAAGAACTTCGGATGTAAGGTCCATTTATAAACAGGCTTTTCGGTCATAGTGGCCAATGTAGTTTCGTTTAGTTAGCATTTGTCGTATTTATTTTGGTCGGGCGGTAAGGTCATGATCGGTGAGCACTAATTGGAAGATCCCTATGAGTGGGCGTCACCCAACACGGATGGGAGCGCTCGGGGGAGGTGGCCTTTGGCCCCTCAACGGGGAGGCGGTCCCTTCTAAGGATGGGTCGCCGAAAGAAGAGGAAAGGCGGTCAAGGCCCCTTTCTGTGTAGGAGGGGTTACAGCCCCCTCCTGGGGAATTTCCCGGGGCCAGTGACATCTGCGACGGCAGATGCGGTAAGTTGTGTGGGGTTGGGGGGAGGTCTACGATACCTTCTAGATACCTCACACGAGTCTTCGAACGACCTTTAACTGGCGTCGAGTTGATAAGTGCCCCCGTCAAGTCAAGGGAAATTGGTAGTAGTTGCACTTGAGTACGCCTCAGTGCTGTCGCCCCTCCAAGTGGGGGGGGTATGTCTGGTTAGGGATCTTGACACCGGTTACGACCTTGCCGTTGGCCCTTAAACGTTAGGATGTACAATTTCAATATTTCAAGTAAATGTTTTGTAGGATGTTAGTTCGGCTAGGAGAACCTCTGTATTAGAGAATCTGTTAAGGTTAGCCAAACATCGCAATGTGGTATGAAATTGTACATTAATGTTTAAAATGTTTATAATTTTTTGTTTTAATAAATACGGCCGGGAGGGTCACTCCCTCCCACTTCCAAAAACTTCAAGAACTGTTTCCGGTTTCCCTCCTTTGGGGATTGTGTTGAGAGGGGGTGGCGGGTATCTCAGCCATATAAGCAATGCGCACTCAGAAGCTGGTTGCTCAAGAATTTTCTTTATTCCAAAATAACGCTACGCGTTTCAACACTAACTTGTGTCTTGCTCACACTGTAAAGCTCCGACATCACCGGCATGTTAAATAAACATAAATGAGGATATGGCCTCATGTATCACAGGTCGCATGATTCTATGCGAACCTCGATCCGCCATTACAGAATGGTTAAAAACACCGTATAATGCATTGCAAGCCATTCTATCTTGCTCCTTCATTCCACAGATTTGTCAATTACATAGACATTTGAACTTATGAAATATGAAATATAACGGCATTAAATAATATTGTAAATTTCTTACGTAGTGAAAAAATACAATAAAGTAATGGCAGCTGGACAATACATATGCCGCCATGTTGGTAAAGTCATGAAAGAATCGTGTCCGAGGAAGATATGCCGCCCGAGCTGGCAGCGCAATTGGCAGCGTGGTTGGGAAAGAATAGCGAGGGCGCCACGGCTGTCGACGCACAGGAGCTAATGAAGCAACTGCGTGAGTCACGGGAAGCAGCGAAGGTGTCCACGCCGGCTGCAGCAGTAGAGAAGCCACAGGGGACGGGTTCAGTAGCAGAGACAGCGTCCGGTGCAGGTAAGCGGCCATTGCCGATTGCGAGGGATGAGTCGGCACCCTCTCGTAGGGAAAAATTGGGTCAGCATGTTCCTTTGGCTATTAAGGAAAAGATATGGGCAGGGGAGTACGTAAACATATTCTCGTTGCTTACTGATCACTATGAGATGGAGCATGTAAAGAGCCAGAAGGAGCTCATGCATCCGAGTGTTTGGCGCGCAAAAATGGCCGCCTTTAAGGTGAATGAAAACATTGGCAATTGGGGCCAAGCGTGGGGGGTTTTTACATCGATCTTGGGGGAACGAAGGCCCGATCTGTTACCCGAATTGCCGATTTATCAGTCACGAATCATGGGGTACTCGGTATCACACGAGGGTAATCATTGGTTCTGCTATGATAACCTGTTTAGAAAAGCTAAAGAACATGATAAAAACTTAACATGGGATTGTTATGATTCTGTGTCATGGTCCAAAATGAAGGAGACTGGTATGTTAAAATTGCCATTAGTGGGGAGTATCGTTGGCGAATCTTCCCGCCAGTATGCGGGGACGCCCTTTCGTTCAGGTGCGGGTACAGACAATTACTCGAAGCCTGCCGGTAACACAGGAAAAAAGGGGGTTTGTTGGAACTTCAACAGAGGTAAATGTACTAGGCCCCAGGGATCGTGCAAATTTAGACACAAATGTAGTGGGTGTGGGCAATCATCCCATCCTGAGTCCACGTGCAGAGCCAAAACGGGTGATAACGGGGGTAGAGGAGGCGCCAAACAGGTCTAACATAGTCCGAGGGGCGCCTTTACCTACCCCGATTGATACCTTGGCAATGATTCCTTGGCTCAGTGAATACCCGGATCGTGCTTCTGCTGGGGTGTTGCGGAACGGGTTTTCTTATGGTTTCCGCATCCCAGTGGGGGACTTTCAAGGTGCAACGAAATGTAAAAATCAGCTATCGGTCTTTCAGCATATGACTGTGGTACAGGATAAGATCAGGAAGGAGGTTACTCGAGGTCGAGTCGCCGGTCCGTTTAGTGTACCACCGGTTCCTAATTTTGTTTGTTCCCCTTTAGGTGTGGTCCCAAAGAAGGACCCGGGTGAGTTTCGGCTGATACATAATTTATCAGCCCCACGTGGTCTTTCCGTAAACGAAGCGATAGACCCGGAAGTGTGTTCGGTGCGGTACGCATCCTTCGATGAGGCCGTAGCCATTTTGAATCGCCTGGGGCCCGGGGCGCTGCTGGCAAAATCTGATATCGAGTCAGCGTTCCGGTTGCTCCAGGTACATCCAGACGATCAGCGTCTCTTAGGTTTCACGTTTCAGGGTCATTATTACATGGATAGGTGTATGCCGATGGGGTGCTCTATATCTTGTGCCTATTTCGAAAAATTCAGTAGTTTTCTACAATGGGTCTTCACAAGGAAGACGGGTTTCCAAAATGTGATGCATTACCTTGATGATTTTCTGTTCCTGGGGGCAGCCGGGGACCCGGAATGTGGGCAGGCTTTGGCACAGTTTTGTGTCTTGATGAATCAGTTTGGCGTGCCATTGGCACCAGGTAAGACTGTGGGGCCTTCCACTTGCCTCGAGTTTCTGGGGATCGAGTTAGACTCCGCAGAAGGTTGTTTTCGTTTACCAGCTGACAAAGTGTCAAAGTTCAGGACATCCCTGCAGATGTGTATAAGGGGACCTAAGGTTAAGCTGCATCAATTACAGCAGTTAGTTGGCCAGTTGAATTTTGCCCTGAGGGTTATCCCAATGGCCCGCCCCTTTTCCCGTTCGATCGCTCAAGCCATGGTCGGCCTGAAGGAGTGCCATCATCGCACAAGGCTCTCGGCAGAGGTCCGCCAGGACATGCGCATTTGGTTGGCATTTCTGGCGGATTTCAATGGTCGAGTCGTCTGGAACAAATCAGCCGTGTCCTCTGAGGAGCTGGGGCTGTGGACAGATTCGGCAGGGAGCATAGGTTTCGGTGCCATATTCGGCACAAGATGGTCTGCACAAAAGTGGCCGACATGGTGGCATGACAGTGGGCTGACAAGTAACATTGCTTTCCTGGAACTTTTCCCCATTTTAGTGGCCCTGAGAACTTGGCCCGAAGGGTTCAAAGATCACTCTGTGGTATTTTGGTCTGACAATATGACCGTGGTCGAGTGTATCAATAGTCAGGCAGCACGATGCAAATGGATTCTGAGGCTGCTCAAGGAAATTGTTTTACTTTGTATGCAATTGAATGTGCTATTCAGAGCAAGACATGTCCCAGGGGTAATGAACCAGGCGGCTGATGCACTGTCTCGTTTTCGTATGCAGGCTTTCTGGGGTTTCCTTCCCACAGCGGACCTGGAGCCGGCACCCTTTCCCGAAGCTCTCTGGTCTCTCGGTGCCCCGAACTTCGTAACCTCGTGGGAGAGAGTTTAGCACCCAGGACGAGGAAGGCATATGAAGGGGCGTTCCGGTCCTATTTGGCCTTTTTGGGGACTGATAGGGAGGAGCTTTGGGGCCAGGAAGAGTGGGTGGTGGATTTTCTGATGTCCTTACATCGGGTCGGGAAATCGGTGGCCACGGCTCAGAGGCATCGGGCTGCCATTTCCTTTGTTGCTAGGGCTCACGGGATCCATGACCCGACAGCGTCTTTCGTTGTACAGAAAGCGCTACGGGGGTGGCAACGCCTTGAGGGTCGCAGAGTAGATGAGAGGCGCCCGATAGGTTTGGATAGGCTGGCCCAGTTATTATCCAGACTCCCTGCTACGTGTTCATCTCAGTTTGAGACAGTGTTATTCCGAGCCGCTTTTACGCTGGCATTCCATGGGGCTATGCGGGTAAGCGAATTAGTGGCGAGGAACAAGCAGGATGTGACAGGAGGATTGTGCCAGGAGCACGTCCAGATCAGAGGGGAGACGATGACGGTCTCATTTGTCAGGTCCAAGACCGATCAAAGTGGGATGGGTGACTGCGTGATCATACGCAGGATTCCCGGGTCCTCCATATGCCCGGTAAGGTGTCTAGAAGATTATTTAGCACGAAGGGTGGCATCATGGGGGGGGACCTTGTTGAGACACGCTGACGCCACCCCACTGACAAAATTTCAGTTTCAGCGGGTGCTTGCGATGTCGATTGCCGCTGCGGGCTTGAACCCAGGCGAGTTTGGGACCCATTCCTTTCAGATAGGGGCTGCTACAGAAGCTACAGCCAAGGGTCTGGATGTTGAACAAGTTAAACGGGTGGGGCGTTGGTCCTCCAATTGTTATAAAAGGTATGTGCGGTTGCACATGTTGTGAAGCTGTAGCAATGTACTCACGCTTCTTGTTTTGTTTGGTTTTCAGTTGCGCAAGCCTACGAGGCGGGGCGGACTTTGCAGGCGACCCTACACCGGGCCAGCGGTCAGACATCACCGGCTGTGAAAAAGGAGGTGTGGGTTGTGGGCCACTCATACGTGAGACGTGCCGCAGACGTATTCAAGGCAGGTGATATGATTCACGTAGCTGGGGAATACGGGTACAGTGTGTCCTTCTACGGAAGAGGCGGTCTCTGTATTGACCAGTTTCAATCATATTTTGAGGGTTTGCTAGGGCGGACGAGGTCACCGCCGTCTGTAGTGATAGTACATCTTGGGGGTAATGATTTGGTCACCACTGGTAGACGACTTCTTCTTGAGGCGATGCTTTCCACTGTAAGTTGGTTAGCGAGGAGAGTTCCAGGGTGCACAATTGCGTGGTCCCATATGATCCCACGAAAAGTGTGGCGGGGGGCTATTTCGGTTCCTGCTTTAAATCATTCTGTTAGGAAGCTTAATAACAAAGTAAGTAGGTTGTTCCGTTCCGAGACACTGCATGCTATTTCACATGGGTGTATTAATGATGACAGTATGTATTTGGGGGATGGAGTGCATTTGTCTCGGGTTGGGAATGAGCTACTCATAGGAGACTTCTTAGCATGGCTAAAAATGTTACACCATGACCTTTAGGTAGGAGTGTTGTGGGGGGTCCGGATAGCCGGTCAACTATCCGGCCTGTGGCGGTAAGGTCATGATCGGTGAGCACTAATTGGAAGATCCCTATGAGTGGGCGTCACCCAGCACGAATGGGAGCGCTCGGGGGAGGTGGCCATTGGCCCCTCAACGGGGAGGCGGTCCCTTCTAAGGATGGGTCGCCGAAAGAAGAGGAAAGGCGGTCAAGGCCCCTTCCTGGGTAGGAGGGGTTACAGCCCCCTCCTGGGGAATTTCCCGGGGCCAGGACGTCTGCGACGGCAGATATGGTAAGTTGTGTGGGGTTTGGGGGGGGTCTACGCTACCTTCTAGATACCTCACACGAGTCCTCGTACGACCTCTAAGTGGCGTCGAGTTTTATTGGGGCCCCCGTCAAGTCAAGGGAAATTGGTAATTGCACTTGAGGTACGCCTCTGGGCCGCCCCTCACAAGTGAGGGCGATATTTCTGGGTTAGGGATCTTGACACCGGTTACGACCTTGCCGTTGGCCCTTAAACGTTAGGATGTACAATTTCAAAATTTCAAGTAAATGTTTTGCAGGATGTTAGTTCGGCTAGGAGAACCTTTGTATTAGAGAATCTGTTAAGGTTAGCCAAACATCGCAATGTGGTAATGAAATTGTACATAATATTAAACTGTTTATTTAATGTTTTAATTTTGTTTCATATTTTAATAAATACGGCCGGGGGGGTTACTCCCTCCCGTCTTCCAAAGACTTCAGAACTGTTTCCGGTTTCCCATTCTTGGTGATTGTGTTGAGAGGGGGTGGCGGGTATCTCAGCCATATGGAAAGGGGCGACCACTCGGTCCCCCCGAACGTATGGCAGAGTACCACGATCCCCCCGGCAAGCCATCTTGGGCGGGAGGCGAGTCTCGGCTGGTATGCCCGAAGCGGCGTAGCCGGGGCGCGCCTTTTCCCGCCCTAGAGTGGGTTGGCCTAGACACTGACGCGGCTGGCCACGCCCTAGGGGCAGGCAGGGGCGGGTTTACGCCCGCCCTGAAGACGGATAAAAGGAGAAGCAAGATCCAAAGGCATCCTCTTGTTCCTGTGCTCTGAAGCTGCACCTCCTCGCTGCACGTGAGCTCGAGACGGAACGAAGAGCCAATTTTGACCCACCCACCAGCCCCTGATGACAGCAAGTGGTTTTGAATAAAGTTGATGGATAACTCTGATTTTCGTTTACAGGTTGTGGTATTATCGTGATGATTTGAGTATGTAATAAAGAATGTCGATTTGTGTTACGTTTCGCAAATAAAGAAATTCTGCTTTAGTGTTCATTGGTAAGCATGCTTTTAATATAAGTATAGTTGCTACTGTATTTTTAGTTTAGTCATTTAGTTAGCACTGTCGTATTTATTTTGGTCGGGCGGTAAGGTCATGATCGGTGAGCACTAATTGGAAGATCCCTATGAGTGGGCGTCACCCAGCACGGATGGGAGCGCTCGGGGGAGGTGGCCATTGGCCCCTCAACGGGGAGGCGGTCCCTTCTAAGGATGGGTCGCCGAAAGAAGAGGAAAGGCGGTCAAGGCCCCTTCCTGGGTAGGAGGGGTTACAGCCCCCTCCTGGGGAATTTCCCGGGGCCAGGACGTCTGCGACGGCAGATATGGTAAGTTGTGTGGGGTTTGGGGGGGGGTCTACGCTACCTTCTAGATACCTCACACGAGTCCTCGTACGACCTCTAAGTGGCGTCGAGTTTTATTGGGGCCCCCGTCAAGTCAAGGGAAATTGGTAATTGCACTTGAGGTACGCCTCTGGGCCGCCCCTCACAAGTGAGGGCGATATTTCTGGGTTAGGGATCTTGACACCGGTTACGACCTTGCCGTTGGCCCTTAAACGTTAGGATGTACAATTTCAAAATTTCAAGTAAATGTTTTGCAGGATGTTAGTTCGGCTAGGAGAACCTTTGTATTAGAGAATCAGTTAAGGTTAGCCAAACATCGCAATGTGGTAATGAAATTGTACATAATATTAAACTGTTTATTTAATGTTTTAATTTTGTTTCATATTTTAATAAATACGGCCGGGGGGGTTACTCCCTCCCGTCTTCCAAAGACTTCAGAACTGTTTCCGGTTTCCCATTCTTGGTGATTGTGTTGAGAGGGGGTGGCGGGTATCTCAGCCATAGAGAGAGGTAGACCTACAGTTATTTCAGGAGAAAATGGCTACATTAGCTGCAGCTGCTGGATCTTCTTGGCCACCACCACCACCACCACAAGGACTACCACAACTTCACAGTGGTGGAGATCAAGAAGAGGAGGAGGATGAGGAGGAGGAGGAGAGGAGATTCGTCCCAGAGGACAATATTACCAACAAACCAAAAGAGCACATCATCTCGCAATTTTTTTCAATCCCCAACGACAAAAAAAAAGTAAATGCGCCTAAGGCAACCTGCTTAATATGTCATCAGGAGCTGTCATGGGGAAATCCCAACAAAAAATACTCCTTTGCCAACCATACCATGATCAGGCATATGCAACGGAAGCATCCAAATAACTATGCTAGGGCAGAGGTCAGGGAACTGGCCAGAAACCCTGTCCAATCTTCTGCCAGCACCTCCCAAACTAATGTTTCCACCCCATCAGGACCGGAAGTTAGGGAGATGTGCTCCACCATACAAACAATGTTTGTCAATTTTAAAATGGTTTGTATTTTTTGTGGACAAACAATATGCTATGGAGAGAAATGCATCACACTTATTAACCGTGCATGGAATAACCACAAGTGCCAAAGGAAACATTAATTTTTTCCACTTTTTTTTTTACTCCTGTTGAGCCCTTTAGAATTCTCTGTTTTTTGTTTCTCCCCTTAAAAAATACAAAAAAAAATGTTCAAAAAAAGTAACAAATGTTCAAAAAAACAATAAAAAAATATAAAACAACAAAAAGAATAAAAACAACATTTCTTTTTAGAACTACCTCTAATGTATAAAAAAAGCAACTTTTTTGGGAAACACTGTCATGCTTTTTTCTCCACGGTACGCTCCCCGCGCGAAAATCGAATTTTTTTTTTTCAGCGCCGGGGCCCTTTTATGTCCCCCACATCAAACCTAGGAGGTCAGGGGGGTCGACCCTGCCCCCTTTTGGTTATTTCCCCCTTTGTTTTTGGCCCCTCTTGTGTCTCTATCCTACCGAGACACAAGATGGCGGCCGCTCCGGACTGTTTCGAATGTTTACAGACACCCGAGAGCCAATCAGCTTTCCGTGCGCAAGTCGCATAGCACGCCCGGAGCGCTCCCCGGTGCGCGTACCGGGGCGCGCTTATAGATATATATATTTTTTTGAACCTAAATTACTCAAAACCCACTGGAGCACATATCTTGAGACATAGCAAAGGCACATCGGGCTACCAGTCCCTACAATTTTGCCAAGTTTGGTGGAAATCCATTCAGCCGTTCGGGCTAAAAGTGAGTCCGACCGCCCTATGGAAATTAACATGGGGAAAACACGTGTTGGGACCCCCCTTTTATCTCGGCCCCCGCTTGACGAATCCCCCCCCACATTTTAAGGGAAGGAGCGGAGCGGAGCGGGCCACGAACTTTGAGAAATTCGCTAAGATTCGTCCACTGACGCCAAAGTTATTCCCAATAGAATGTTGCGGATTTCCTATGGAAAGTAGATCCTAACTATAACTACCTACTGGTATATATATATATATATATTTATATATATTAGATCTGATTCGCCTCCCATGCGCTACGGTGCAGACAAATACACGGACACCAAAGTTCAACGCCGGAGACAGACTCAAGTTATAAACAGTGGTTTATTTCATTTTCGTGCAAAGGGTGCAAGCCTCATCAGAAGCGTTTCGGGCCTTGCTCACTGACAATTAGCCACTGCGCTCCACCATATTTAAACACACAATTTGAGAAAAGTGCACCAAACTATCACAGCTACAATGTTAGACATCGAAATAGGACTACGTTGTAAATAGGCTGAGGATTTCAGTAAAATACGTCGGCCATCTTAAAACAGCGTAATAAACATACAACTCCTTCTATGTTTATAAATGATGGCATAGTTATAAGCCAAACAACACTTATTTCATTAGTCCAACTTAGTAACATTGTTAAAAAAATCGAGAATTTAATTGGCACAAATGCAAATTGTAAGTGCATATAGTCTTGGCATATCTCCTATTTTAAACGTTCAAATACGTTAAAACTGTACAGTCAAGGACTCCGCGATAGTGTGCTCAAATTATGTTACACAATGTCAAACATGTTTTATATCGCTCGGCTATTCTAATAAAACAAGTCCTTGCATTAAAGTGCTAAGTGCATTTGTCAATCACGTTATTAAAACATAAGACTTGTGCAAACTATTCCATGCAATTTTAACAATAAAGTGCAAAGTGCAAATATGGACCCAGCCTTGGTGAACATTCTTATTAATGTTAAGAAATGTTCATACTATAATTAAAGCATTACATTTTCTTTACTTCTAAGGTTGGGTCTTCCAAATGTATGAAGAGATATTTAATAAGTAATACCCATAACTTAAACATAATGGTCACTCTCGATTTAAGACTGTTGGTAATATACAGTTCTCATGATGGTAGGCGTGTCTTAGGTCAATAAATGTAAATCTACATGGTGGAGCTAGGTGTACTAGGAAGCTGACAACTAAAGAACTCCATACCAGGCTGACCTGATATGCGAGTGAAAAAAGTGCAATTGTGATTAAAAATAAATCTTAAGTGTTTGTTTAGTCGATTCATATTCTCAAACTGCCTGTCTATGGGACCGGGTTGTATATTATATTGTAGTCATGATTCCATATTTGTAGTGGCAAAATTCGGGGGTATCAAAATAACATAGAATTCTACAAACCAAGCCTGGAATGTCATATACAAAAAGTTACGGAGATCCTCACCCATGTTCAGGCCCCCAGGTGTCTTACTGTTGAGTTTAATAATATATTTGGATTCTAATAGTCTGAGTCTTTTGTCCAAATCGCCACCTCTTTTGGTTTGTGTAACTGCATCTATCATAAAATATTTCAAGTGTGATAGATTCTTATTGTGCATGGTCTCGAAGTAGCACGCCACAGGGTAAGATTGATCTGAATGTACTATAGCCCTGAGGTGCTGAAGAATGCGCACGTGGACTGGATGTTTGGTGCTGCCCACGTACACCAAATCACAGCTACATTTCAATACATATACCGCATATTCCGTGCGGCAAGTGTAATGGCCTTTGAGGGCTATGGGTGGGTCATCAAATGGGGTGCTATAGGTAGATGTATTTACCCCAAATGTGCAAGCCCTGCAGGAACTGCACGTGACAAAACCATGACGAGGGGACAACCAATTGTTGGCTTTTTTATTTCTGGACTGCTCGAGACAAGTTCATTTCGCATGGAGAAAGCACGCCTGAACGTTATAGTTGGAACTTCAGGCATGATCTCTTTTAGCACCTGGTCAGTCATAATGATAGGCCATTCCTGTCTTACAATTTTAGATATTTGTTTAGCCTGACGGCTAGAACCAGTAATGAGTCTGATCTCATCCTTAACTGGGCCTGCGTCAATGGTATTTACGGTCTTTCTGTCAGGGTCCAGAAGCGCTGAGCGATTTTGTGTGTTTGCTTTTTTCATGGCCTCATTAAGTTTATCAAATTTATAACCTCTTGCCATGAGTCTGATTATCGCTTCCTGTTGGCATAGATCTCTAAGTGAGGGTGTACTGCATGTTCTGTGAATTCTGAGAAATTCCCCGTAGGGGATACTGGCGATGGTATGGCGGGGGTGGAAGCTGTTTGCGTGTAAAATTGTATTCCCTGATGTGCTTTTCCTATATAAACTGGTAACTATGCTGTTGTTCTCTATGGATACATGCACATCAAGGAAATTAGCTCCACTAGCACTTATATTAGCTGTAAACTGCAAATTAAGATGGTTATCATTAATTTTTTCTACAAAGTTACTAGCTTCTTGCATTGAACTCTGCCAAATCATAAATACGTCATCTATGTAACGCCAATACCTCAACACATGTGTTTCAAAAATTGCGGCCAATTGGACCCTGAGGACATGTTCCTCCCACCAGCCCACGTGGAGCCTTGCATAGCTGGGGGAAAAACATGCCCTCATTGCCACTCCTCTCAGTTGTTTGTATGTAACATTATTAAATTAAAACACATTGTTGTTTAAGCATTTCTCAATCATTTGTAATAACATGCCAGTATGCTGGTACATCTCAATTGGTCTTTTCTCCCAAAAATACTTGGTAGCTCTCATGCCATCTGTATGGTCAATGCCAGTATGAAGCGTAGCGATGTCCATAGAAATTAGTAATAGATTGTCAGACCATGTACATTGATTCAATAAATACAGGAACTCAGTGGTATCTTTGATATAGGCCGGCAAAGCTGTCACGAACTCTTGGAGGTGAAAGTCTATGTACTTTGAGGTGTTTTCAAAAATACTGTAAATAGATGAGACAATGGGTCTTCCAGGGACAGGAAGCACCTTTTTGTGGACTTTAGGGATGAAGTAAATATTGGGGATGGTGGGGTGTTATTTAAACAAAAATGTGACCCTCACGTTTCCATTGATTGAGGTCATTTTTGTACTGATCTTGAATATGTTTAACTGTTTTCATATCAACCTTAGCATAACATTGTGCATCGTTGAGGTTTCTAAAAGCTTCCTCCATATATTCTTTCTTGCCCCACACAACAATGTTCCCTCCTTTATCTGATTGGTTGATGATAATAGCATTGTTGTTTCTCAATTTGTGCATGAGGGTTGAATAGTCTCTCATTTTGGCATTGGGGGCTTTGTAGGTTTGTGTGATTTTTATATGTAGGTGCTTGACTTCTTCAATGATCCGGTCCGCATAGATGTCTATGGCGTCTCTTGGCATGCTAGGGATGAAAGTAGAAACTGGTTTAAATGTGCTTACTGATGGTTGGCCCACGTTAATGCCTCCTCTCTTCGCTACGTCCTGTGTGTTAAGCATTTCATTGTCATCATCAGATAATTGCTGCATCACGCGCATCAAGTTGATATCTCTCACTTGTAAACCACTTGGTTCCGTAGTATTGGATATATTTCCTTTCTTTTTTGTTTCCAGATTTGTTTTAATGGAGTAATATTTACGAAGCTTGATCTTCCGAATGAATTTAAAAATGTTGATGCGAGTGTGACAGTAATTAAAGTTACTCTCCGGGCAGAAGGAAAGGCCCAAGGATAATAGCTGTTTTTCAGCAGCATTAAGGTCGATCCCAGTTAAGTTGATAATGGTATTTTCATTTACTGTTTGTTGTTGTTCTGCCAGAATTTCTTTTTCTGCTGCCTTCCTTTTGCTTGGACACATTTCCCACGCGGGCGTCTCCTTGTGTTCCTCCTTTGCCTGGTTGTGTATTTGGATTCCTTGGACGCAGGGAGGATTTTCTTTGCATCCTTATATATTCGATTTCCTCTGCTAGGGTGAGTTGGCCCATATCCCCTCGTTTTGCACCAGGGATGCTGTTCTCAGAGTCGGTATCACTGGGTACTAGGCTGCCATCACTGTTCGTCGCGTCTGTATCAATTGCGACTACCTCAGCATTGCGCACCACAGGACCTGGTCTATTAGTCGCCCCGCCTCGTTGTTTGCGCATATGGTCATAATTACGAGCAAAAGTGTAAATCTGACCTAGCTCGTAGTCCTGCTGGTCTCGGGCAAATGTATATGCCTTTCTTGCTTTTATTGTGTCTTCTTGTTTTTTAAGACGATCTTTCATTTGTTTTGTGGATTTGTCTATGTACGCTTTATCCTTAGTGTATTCTTCTTTTGCCAGCTCTTCTTTTATTCGAGTAATTTCCTCCAAATTCTTTTGCCTGTCTATTTTGGCATATTTCACAAGGAGACATACTAGTCTCATTGAAGCTTCCAAGTTACTCTCTGCCCAGTCTTTTAGTAACAAAGGGTTAGGGTTCTAAAAACTCGGGACTAACATAATCCGGAGGCCCCGAGGCACCCTCCCCAACTCGTGGTACTTTTCAAGTGATCTTATTTCCCACCATTGAGTGAGTTCTCTACGGCTATTTTTCTCTAGTCCTTTCATGAGTGATTTTACATCAGGATTGCCACCCACTTCAAAATTTTTCTTTTGACTGGTCCCAGGTCCCAATTTGGGCAGGTTGAGAAAAAGAACATCAAAAGCCTCCTCTCTTTCACGTTCTTCAGACATTGCTACCCTTATGGATATACGAAAGATGATCTTACACCACGGGGTTATATCGCTTCTCTGTTAACCAACTGCTGCTGTCTCTATCGGCACCTCCCTGACCTGCGCATTAGTTACTATGGCGTCGCTCACCGTTGGTGCTGCTTACTGGTTCCGTCCTCCGACTCACGCCTGGGCAACACGATACAGGTATTCTGCTGACCGAATTCGTAACTTGCAGGGGGCCAACGCTCGTTGCTTCCGTAAAAACTGGTTTTCCTTTCGGGTCCTTCTTTCGTTGGCCTTCTTGTTGGTGGAGGGGTCCACGTTAATCGGAAAAAGACCAGTACCGTTATAGATTAGATCCGATTCGCCTCCCATGCGCTACGGCGCAGACAAATACACAGACTCCAAAGTTCAATGCCGGAGACAGACTCAAGTTATAAACGGTGGTTTATTTCATTTTCGTGCAAAGGGTGCAAGCCTCATCAGACGCGTTTCGGGCACTGGCTGTGCCCTTGCTCACTGACAATGAGCCACTGCGCTCCACCATATTTAAACACACAATTTGAGAAAAGTGCGCCAAACCATCACAGTTACAATGTTAGACATCAAAATAGGACTACGTTGTAAATAGGCTGAGGATTTCAGCAAAATACGTCGGCCATCTTAAAACAGCGTAATAAACATACAACTCCTTCTATGTTTATAAATTATGGCGTAGTATTAAGCCAAACAACACTTATTTCATTAGTCAAACTTAGTAACATTGTTAAAAAAATCGAGAATTGTATATATGTATATATATATATATATATATATATATATATATATATATATATATATTTATATATATATATATATATATATATATATATATATATATATAGTTTTTGCCTACTTTAAATATATTTACCATGCCTTGTAAAGGCTGCATTGCGCTGCATGAGCGGTAATGTCATATATTACTTTCGGAATGGTTCGAGACTCTTCTCCAATCCTGTAATCTGGGTATATGTTAGTGGGAACACTGCTTGAAACTACAGCTAGTCAAGCCTGCAAATCTTTCCTTTCCAGCACACTTTGTGAAGTTTATGAACAAAAATGCCTTGGAATAGTTTGTCCAAAATTGATCTTCAGCAAAAAGAGTGAAATTAACTTATACTTGTTTTAATAATTCTGCAGAAAATTCGAATTGTAGATGTAGCCTTCTACTGCTGGCAAAATAAAACCTTTGCTCACTCCCAGGAGAAACATTAGTAATCAAAGTGTGTACGTGGATGCTATTAACCCCTTCGAAGCTAATGACGAGCTGGGCTCGTCATGGCGCTTACCTGCCGTGCGCGGATGACAAGGCCAGCTCGTCATGATTTATGGGATTTTTGTTTTTTTAGCGCAGGACGGGAAAACGCCTAGCAGCCATGTGGTTAACAACATGTGAGGAGCACATTTGATGCCATTTGTTTCATTTTTGAACTGATCAAAATGGCTAATATACATGCCCTTCCACTGTTGCTTTTTAAAGTGTGCAGCACACATTCACTGTATGAAAAACTTTCTTTGTCCTTCTCCAGAAACAACCATTCATTTCTACCAGGCTTGTCATTTGCCTGCTAAGTCTCCATCAGGGGAGGCTCCTCCGCTAGGGCAGAGGAGTGTCGCCTCACTGCTTTTTTGCACTGCAATAAAACCAAAACATAAAATGGTAATAACTTTTAGTCATTACCATTTTATGTTTGCTTTGCACACTGCGGGCCAGCGGGTGGGCGAGGCTGCACTGCTCTTTGAGCAGGGTAGGGGAGGAGAGGGTTGCTTCCTGAGTGAGCAAATACTGTTTGGTCAGCCCGCTCAGGCCGCCCAAACCAGTCATGCGCACTCTGCCCTTCTCAGTGCAGGCTGCAAGCACTACTGTCATGGGTTATAACAGTACGGTTAGATTACAGTTTATGTATTCAATTATTGAATTATAAAATTCTAATTTATTTAGTTAAATTATTAAATTACAGTTTATTTATTATAGAAGTCAACCTAGTGATAACAGCAGCTGTCCTGAAAAATGACATCATTTTTAAAAACGTTGAATCAACACTCACATGAATATGATTTAAACATTTTGTGTCATAGGCAATGATCCTTGCCAAGCAAGCATTGATTAAAAGATAATCCTGTAATACTGCAGTTACAGCAACCACACAAAATAATTACAGAAAGATTTCAGAAAGAGCATAAGCCATCAGTTTCAGTTACTCTCCTACTGTGTCAGTCCAGTTAAGTTATAGAAGGTGTTTTTCAGATCATTATTTTAACCATTGAACATGGCAAACAAATTAGCATGTTATGAAACATAACTGCATTAAGTTTCATGCAGCTGTTCAGCAAACCCATTTACAGAATTAATTAAAACCCAAGATAATAATTATCTTCTACAGATGTGCTACAATAACATATAGAATACACCTGTGTATGCAGTAGAAATATCACACAATCACCTTTTGATACTAGTTTTCCTGCTACTTTAATGAAAACTTCCCCACCTCCTCTAAAGCTTTTGATCCAGCTATTAGCATTGCAGCTTATCACAAAGCATCCATTATTAATTAGTGTCAAATGTAGCACTGGCTGAAACATAGTTAAAAGTAGCAAAAATCTTTACAATATGATGAAGTGTAAGAAATTGGGTTGTTAGTTGAGAGGGGGTGAAGGCTCATTCAAGCAACAACCACTGTCCTTGTCAGGGTGAATCACAAAAGTCACTATATTAACCTATGCTTAACGCTTTGGTAACTTGGCACAAAAGCTGGCAGGCTTAACTTAGAGGCAATGTGTAAGGTATTTAGGCAGCACACAAACAGCAAGTGGAAATGCAACACATGAAAAATCCCAAACCAAGTTAGAAAATAGAGTACATTTAATGAAAAATTATACCCAAAGCAGCAAAAGTCCAATCAGTTAAGCAGAGATATGAAATTTGAAAGTTTTAGTGAAAATAGAAACTAAGGGGCCAATTACGATGTCAGTGGGACTGACACTGATGTGCTGTCCTTGTCGTTCTCACCAACATCTACAACCGTGGTCAGAGTGCTGCATTACGATGCTGGCAGTCTGACCGTGTTGCCCCAGGGACCGACCGATAACTTCCAACAGGCTCAGTTGGTCAGATCGCATTCCCTACAATGGATGCAGTGGCTTATCAGGCATCGCTGTGGGCATTATGATCCATCTTTCTAGCAGCCATTTCACCTCAGTTCTTCCGGAGTGAAAAGGTAATCTGGAAGGTTTTTTGGGACCCCAAGCAGGACCACTGACCCTCAGCTATTGGCCCTGGGAAGCAACTGTGGTGCCCCCCTAAACATCTTTGTATCATGTGGCAGGCAATCCATGACTCCTGTCACAGGGTACAGGGATGTTTACAAACATGCCTTTTGGCATTGGAACTTGTGCCGTGACCCTTTTTTTGGGCCGCAGCACAAGCCTCAATGCTAAGAGGCATGTTTCTGACCGCCTCAACTGCAGTCGGATCATAATTTGGTGGGCGGAACCACTGACTACCTGTTGGTCGGTCTCATTCTCACAATGATGCTGATCTGGCAACCATCATATTCAGCTCCTAAGAAGCAGAAAGGGCCACTTGTGGTTATCTGGTCAATCTGAATCTGGGCAAAGTCACAAGTTCAGGCAGACTGCAGTAAAGCGTGGGTCCAATACAGTGACCAGGTTAGTTCTGCTGAAGTGTTACCTTCTCAAGTTTGGCCTGAAGAGTTCTGTTTGTTTTGAAGAAAGCCGCAAGGATTAGGCTTTTGAAATGAAGAGCGGGATGAGTGTAGTGGATAGTCATTGTTGTAGCGCAAAACATCGGTCATCGCAGGAGCCTCACATTGCTTGACCATCGCAGATGGTTGCTGTCAGCAAATAGTGCAGCTTTCGCATTGTCTGTTGTCATGGATTTTCCATACTGTTGCGAAGAGCATGTCTCACCAGAGCTTAATGTTGATGTATTTGCACCTTTTTCTTCAGCAGTATCTCTCACTGATGTCAGTCAAGAGTCCATGGGCTGCAGGGCACCTCTTGGGGATCAGGACGCAGTCCAGCAGAGGCCTACAGTAGGGCTCAGGCAGGTTCAGACAGTTGCAATTGGTGCTGTTCAGTTGCAAAGTTGCATAGAGGCATCTGGAAGCTGCTTGTGATCCTGAAGCTCACACATGTGGTCAGCCAACTGACCTTCAAGTCACTCTGGGTAGTCAAGCATCAACTGCTCCCTCAACTCCGCCACCTTCCCGGAAAGCTGGAAACAAGCAGAACTCAGCGCTCTCCTGAAAAAACCCACAGCTGACCCCACCGAACTCAAAAACTACCGCCCCATCTCGCTCCTTCCTTTCCCGGCCAAAGTCATCGAGAAAGCTGTCAACAACCAGCTTGCCGCCTTTCTCGAAAGCAACAAATCCCTCGACCCCTCACAGTCCGGATTCCGAGCCAAACACAGCACTGAGACCGCACTCATCGCAGCAACAGACGACATCCGAACCCTACTGGACAACGGAGAAACAGTCGCCCTCATCCTCCTTGACCTCTCCGCGGCATTCGACACAGTCTGCCATAGCACCCTATTACAGCGCCTTAGTAACATCGGAATCCAAGGAAAAGCACTGGATTGGATCACCTCCTTCCTCACCGGTAGATCCCAGAGAGTCAGACTCCCTCCTTTCAAATCAGAGCCCTCTGAAGTCATCTGCGGCGTGCCGCAAGGATCATCACTCAGCCCCACCCTCTTCAACGTATACATGAGCCCCCTCGCAGCCATCGTTCGCCAACACAATCTCAACATCATCTCCTACGCTGACGACACCCAACTGATCCTCTCACTTACCAAGAACCCCAACACCGCAAAAAACAACTTACACGAAGGAATGAAAGAAGTAGCCGAGTGGATGAAGCACAGCCGTCTGAAACTGAACTCAGACAAAACAGAAGTCCTTATCTTAGGAACCTCCCCCTCCGCCTGGGATGACTCTTGGTGGCCAGAGGCCCTTGGAAAAGCACCCATCCCGACGGACCATGCACGGAACTTGAGCGTCATCCTGGACTCCTCACTCTCAATGACCAGACAAGTCAACGCTGTCTCTTCTTCCTGCTTCAACATTCTTCGTATGCTTAAAAAAACTTTTCGCTGGATCCCTACTGAAACTAGAAAAACGGTCACTCACGCACTTGTTACGAGTCGCCTGGACTACGGAAACACCCTATACGCCGGTTCCACCGCAAAACTCCAGAAAAAACTCCAACGCATCCAGAACGCCTCAGCCAGGCTCATACTTGATATCCCGCGTAAAGATCACATCTCTGGTCACCTGAAAAATCTCCATTGGCTACCTGTGAATAAGAGAATTACCTTCCGCCTACTAACCCACGCACACAAAGCACTTTACGATCTCGGACCCGAATGCCTCAACACACGAATGTCTTTCTACACCCCCTCCCGTCAACTACGCTCCTCCAACCAAGCCCTGGCCACTGTTCCCCGCATCAACAAAGCCACCATGGGAGGTAGATCCTTCTCCTACCTGGCAGCCAAAACCTGGAACTCTCTCCCCACTCACCTTCGGCTTACTCAGAACCACCTAGCATTCAGAAAGCAACTTAAAACTTGGATATTCGACAAGTAATTTTCCCCTTCCTCAAGCGCCTTGAGACCCTATGGGTATGTAGTGCGCTATATAAATTTTTTGACTTGACTTGACTTGACTCCTTCAGGCAGCAGGGAAGGCCTTCTGGCAACAGGGCAGTCTTTCCTCTGAATCTTCCACCAGATCAGGAACAGGTTCTGAGGAGTGGTTCTGCGGGTCCTTTTTCTATACAGAATTCCCTGATCTACCCCTAAAACTGGTTCTGGTGATTTCTTCCCCTTTCCCTGGTCCTGGCCATAGCTCCAAACTGTCTAGGGTGGCAAACGGTGTAGTGGGTCTGGTGGCATGTTCCTTTGTGTGTGATGTGGGCAAGGTCCTTTGAAATGTCACCAAGGTAGGATATTGAGTCCCCATAGACATCCTACATGGAAGACCCTCTCCCATCTACACCTCTAACCTTTGCTCACTGCCTGCATTGTTCACCGCCTGAACTGGTCCAATACCATTCTTGATGGGAGAACAATTCAAAAGGACTTTTAGAAATTTTGGGAAGGAAAATGCCATCTTTCTAAAAGTACTGATTCGCAGGGCTAGGCCTATGCTAACAGCTGAGTTAGGCCACCATTTAAATTAAACAACCAAATACCTAAGCTGAAAATTATCCACTCACACTATTCGTATCTGTGATCAAGTATTTTAATGTAACTTGACTTTTTTCCTATTTTATGTTGGTTTTTTATTTACACGCATTTCATTATCGCATTATCTATACACACTTTCCATATTCATCTGACAACAGTCTCAAAACAATGCACAACAGCTTTTTTCACAATCTTAAACAACATATGTATATTCTAAATTAAATCTAAATAGCTAAACATTATAATACATCAAAAACAATTAAATTAACCCAGTAACCAGTACATTCCATTCTGGAGTATTCTTTTTTGCTTTTTGCTCTAGATAGAGCAAACTCTTAGTATTTACACACTTTGTTTCAAGCAGCAATGTGCAGGTCGCGAGGGGACTTTCGTATTTCTGACTCCATATGTGCCCTTAACAAAGGCCAAATTTAAGGGGCATCAGGTATCCTTTTGTTCGACTATCCTAACTGGGAGCTATCTGAGCCTCACACCTGGATGCAGATGCAAGGGAGGAAAAACAAAGGTACACAGCTTGTTGTTATCACTTCACAAACACTTGAGAGTCATACTTTTTATGTTATTCAATTCCTGTATATAAGAGATATGCATGCACTGTAAGAATGTTAGATATATTGGTCTGTTCCAATATTTACACTAATAACAATTTAAATACCACTATTTTTTCTATTTCTTTTATAGCGCTGTTCATCCCAATGCAGGGTGTCAGAGTACCTTACATTGCGCATACCTATTATACATGGACAATAAATGCTCTAAATATGTAAATAGATGTACAAATTGTGTTACATAAGGCAGTGAGGGTTACAAGGTGTAGGAGACACATGTCATTCATAGCTCACTATGGTATATATATTAGAAATATTACAATATATGAACTGCGGGGAACAACAGGATATCTGTGTTAAAAGCAATAACTCACCTACCTAGCTACATTAAAAAAATCTGTCATCTGTATGTTAGATGATGTTCTTTGCAGGAGACACATTAATTAGCCATCTAAGCTACTTTGATTCAAAACTGGGACAAGAGAATACATAGGTCTCTTCAGCAAATTTTTTACCCTCGAAAGTTACCTTACCATTGTTATTGTTCCCTGAGATTTACTGGGCACACAAAGATCTCTGCAACAGGTGACTTAATCCCATAATCTATTTTAAAATTAGTGTGACTCCCATATCCCTGAAAAGCAGCCGATGACAGAAAATTCATGTGATTCCAAAGCAAATACATTCATGTGGGAAGAAACGTTTTTAAGCCCACAAGATTGAAGAAGATTTTGACTGCCAACGCGATTCCCCAGGAGGGGAGAAAAGGCATCGGGCGTGACTTCAACTCCTGCCACCCCCTGCTCTAGAAAGTCCGCTCTTTAGCGTGATGTCAGCCTGTGGCTCGCTGTAGCCGCCAATGCGATTCCCCAGGAGGAGAGAGAAGCTATTGCAAAAGCAACAGGGGGTGACTTCAACTAATGCCACCCCCTGCGCTGAAAAGCGTGGTCCTTAGAGTGATGTCAGCCCGCAGCACAGGACGTGCACAGGGACACACCTGGGCTGTGCTGGCAGGCTCCTCGGAGCCTGGAGGAGGCTGGGCTCTCCCTCTAATACCTCTGTCTCCGGCCTCCCAGGCCAGAACAACCTTTAGAATGGGAAATGGAAGTCTACACTAGCAACGCATGGAGGTGAGTCCATAAATACACTAGACTCTTTCCTCCTAAGGGCTTCTGACTCTCTGCATGAGGAGATACAAATTGCTGAGCGTAGGCTGTCTATGGGGAAACAGGTTCACCACCCCCGCCTATAATTGATTCCCCAAACACAGATCCAGAAATTACCCACTCTAAATGCCAGATACTGCAGAAACCGAGCCGGGAAAGTCCTGTACTCTCCCCCCAGAGTCTCCCAGGAAGAAGGAAAAAGGGGGGACAACATAAGCCATCCCCTGTAACAGGTGAAGGTCCAATGCACCCGAATTTGAATGCCTGGGTATCTGAGATGTCTCCCCATAACAACCTCATAGTTCCACTTCTACGTCCCCCAATAACTGCAACAAAAAAGCAGGGCCAAAGAAGAGACAGAGATGGTGAAGGGCCCAAAAATAATCATTCAGGGAATATATCCATCATGACAATGAGGGACTCTACAAGCCTAGTCCAACTTCCAACCCAGCCAATCAATTGTTTGCCCCTTCACCCCCGTCTGCTATTTCCTTGGCCACACAGCCTAAGAGGACACTTAAGGGCCCACTATCATCACCAACAAGACTTGAAGGAGAGCATTTACCAGAAAGAAGGGGCCAATAACCTTTTCAAATGAGAGTGGCCCGTCCTCCAGCAAACCGCCCCAACATGATAATTTTGGCAAATGTGCCTGAGCTAACCAGCACCCAAAGGGAAACAACGGTCTAACTTATGTCAAAAGAATGTCACTAGATTAGTAGACATGTGGGGGGGCTGGGGGAGATCCTTTCCTTAATCATAATGGCAAGAAGGGTGGGCTGGGTGGTGGATTCAAGGAAAACCATTCATGGGGATTGTGTGGTAGTAAACTTTAACCCACATTTCACTGTTCACTAATTGTTAAGTATACTAACCACAGGGCCCACATCCAATCCCAAACATTTGCGCTAACGCTGTTTTTTTTACAAACCTGTTAGGGCCAGTACGAGGGGAAAAGGTCAGTGGTTTCTCCCAGTTACCCTTGCCCAGAGCCCCAACTTCCCCACTGAGCCAATCACTCATTTCCCTCCCAATCAAAAACCGATTTACTGCACTTACAGACTTCGAAGCCTGCGATTGAGGAATAACAGGATGACTCTCACTTCTGTACCCAGTAGTAACATCTCAGGGTCAGACAATGCCATACACTCTATAGAATTACCTGATCAGACTGATCAGATTAGGTTAATCTGTCAGAATATTGCAGGTCTGAGCTCCAAATTGACTGATCCTGAATGGTTCAATATTGTCACTAACTTTGACCTGATATGTTTACAAGAAACATGGGAAACTGGACCTATCTCCTGAGATGGCTACAACTATTTTAATACTCCAGCTCTCCTGTCGAAATCAGGCAGTGCTAGCAGAGGGGTTTTGACGTTGCTTAAAAACACCTTAAGGTAGGAAGTCCGGTCAAACCACAAAGACACAGGGGCATATTACCAAGCAATAGCGATAATTATCGCTATTGCTTGGTTAGAGACAAACATTTACCGCAGCGCTGCAGCGATTTTTACCGCAAATAAACCTTGGTATTACCAAGGTTTAACGCAAATGCAGTAAAAATCGCCGCAAAGCATGAATATCGCTGAAAAGTCAGCGATATTCATGCATTAGCGAGCTAATGCTCTTAGCCATGTTATCCACCTCCCATTGGATAACATGGCTAAGAACTGCTCAGGGCAGGTGTTAGCTTTTGGAGATATTCGCGCTTAGCGTGAATATCTCCAAAAGTTGGTAATAGGAGATAGCGATGTTAGGGACTGTTTCCAGTCGCTAACATCTTGGCACGCCCACTTTGCATGTCATTAGTGATAAATATCACTGACAGGCAAAGCGGGGCCCAAGATGGTCGTTATCCCCTATTAGCTGTCACTAACTGGTGTTATTTATTTATTTATTTATTTTATTTATTTTATTTTATATTCTTCTATAGCGCATGAATAGACCCCCGGAGGGGTATCTCCGCGCTTTGCCAGTGAGAATAGCCTTGGATGGTAGTGAAGAGTTGTATAGTGCGTTTTGAGAGAGGGGGATCAGTTACTGGGGAATAAATGTGTTTTTAGGACCTTACGAAAGGTCAGATGGTTGGTCAATGATCTCATCTCAAGGGGTAGGGAGTTCCAAAGCTTTGGTCCAAGATAGGCCAGGGCTCGCCCTTCTTGTCTGGCCTTTTTTATTCTAGGCACCTGCAGAAGCTGCTGGTTACCAGAGCGCAGGCTTCGCCCAGGGGCGTAAGGCAGGAAGATGTTGGTCAGATTTTTAGGGCCTTTGCCTATCACACTTTTGTGGATTGTGCATAAGGTCTTAAAATGCACTCGCTTCCTCACTGGTAACCAATGGAGTTTAGTCAGCAGTGGGAGGGAGGGAGTCCTGGGGGGGGCGTTGAGGACTATCCTTGCTGCCGTGTTTTGGATTATCTGCAGTTTTTTGAGCTGCCCTTCATTTGCTCCCAAAAGAAGGCCATTGCAGTAATCCACTCTGCTGATAACTAATGCCTGCACTAGTGTTTTTCTATGGCAGTCTGGCAGGTAGGGAAACACTCTCCTTAGCATTCCGATGGCTCGGAAGCAGGTACTCGCCACCTGGTTTACGTGGTCCTTGTAAGTAAGTGTTTGGTCTATTAACACTCCTAGGTTTCTCACTGTGTTTTTGGGACTAGGAACAGGACCTAATTCCAGGGGCCACCAATCCGGTGTCCAATGTGTTACTGCTTGTCCAAACAGCATGACCTCCGTTTTTCCTATATTGCATTGGAGACAGTTTGCTGACATCCAAGCAGATATTGCTCTCATTCCCTCTGCGAAAGATTTTTTTATCGCAGGTGTCAGTTCTTTAAAGGGAAAGAGGAGTTGGGTGTCGTCAGCGTACGACACTGGTGTAAACCCAAATGTTCTTGCTAGGTTGGCTAGGGGAGCCACATACACGTTGAAAAGTGTAGGGCTTAAGCAAGAGCCCTGTGGCACACCCTTATTGAGCTCCCTGTGGATGGATTTGTGGGAGCCCAGCCTAACCTCTTGAGAGCGTCCTGACAGAAAGCTTGCCATCCATGCCAGTGCCATACCCTCCAGACCTACGTCTTTTAGTCGCTCAAGAAGCACTTTGTGAGACACCGTATCGAAAGCGGCGGAGAGATCCAGCAGCACCAGAATCATAGAGTTGCCCCCATCCAGTGCCATTCTGATGTTATTGGTCACTGTTTGGAGGGCAGATTCGGTGCTGTGGTTTGGCCTGAAACCAGATTGGGAGTAGTCCAGGCCCTCCGTCGCTGTTAGCGACAGCTTGGTAATAGGGAGTTAATTTTATCTCCGCTTTCTTGGCTTTTAAAGCCAAAAAAGCGGAGATAAACCCCCTTGATAATATGCCCCACAGTTCTTACAATTAATTATTATAATAATACCTTTACTTGCAATATGAAAATGGTTGTTGATCGGCTGGAAGGGAAGGTTAGGGAAGGGAAGGGAAGGGAAGGGAAGGAAAAAATAACACTTTTTAACACCTATAAACAAATACTGAACACTTTATAGGCGGGCAATTTTAATGCGCTCAGTTGTTTTTTAAATAAAACAGTATGTGGCTAAAGTTAAGCTTCTCCAAAATCAATATAAAGAGGCCTGTTTACTGAACGCGCAGCTTTGCATCTTTAATGAGATGCAAAGTGGGCGTTCCGTCCCGAAATAACTGGAGAAATGTCGCTAACTGACATTTCTCCAATTATCAAGGGAATCGCTGACAAGCATAGTGATAAGAAAAGTAGCGCTAACCATGGTTAGCTCTACTTTCCTTACGCGATAGAATGCAGCGACAGCCGACGATAATTATCCTAGCGCTAAGTGCGCTTAGCGATAATTATCGCTGGCCCTTGCTGATATGCCCCACAGTTTTTTCATTCTGTGTTAACTCAGTGCAATATCGATAAGCAACTGTAGAACAAGGATGCTAATTTCAGGTAATTTGTTTCTATAAAACATGTAATTACCATCAGTCAGACATTCTCACGTGTTCAAACTTCCTTCAGTAAGTGTTTTGGGGAAGTTTTCACTCGCAGGTGTAAAGATCTGAGTCATCCAGTCCTCTCCTGCATTGATTAGGTGTACACCTCAACCACACTTTAAAATGGAGTCACATCAACTCAGTCGAAGTTAGTGTCAGGCCGCTCTAGGCACGTGCAGACACATCAGCCCCTAGAGCTTTGAAATCAGCAGCTTCACAGGTGTGTTCTGGATCTTCGGTCGTTACAGCATGGCATGTCTTGGGAATATTTAGCTCTGTGTGTGAATAGAGTACAAGTCCTTCAATATCCTCGTAAAAAAAACAGCTTGCACAAGCCCTTCGAAAAACAGTATCTGCCAAGACTCATGCTTTGAAATGCCTTCCCTGTGTGCACATTTCTAAAAGATGTTTGGTTTGCAGCCGGTATCAGAGATGCCATTTTTTTGCCTAAAAGCCATATGAGGACAAGCCCTCGCCTGCAGAAATTTGTAGCTTTCCAAGTTCATTGTGCTTTGCTTTGTAGCTATTGTTTATCAGCGATCAGAAGTCAAAAGGAAATTATAATTCTATTTGACATACGTTTCAGTGCTGAGCACCAGCCAATTGTCCACTCCATGCTAGGTATACATTTGTTTGTAACGACAAATAGAATATTCATATTCGCTACCAATGCAAACCCCGAAGGAGAGCCCCAGGCTTGAATTTAATCCAATGCCATAGAACGTTTTAGTACTGAAATGAAGTTGTACCATAGGCAGTGTCCACATCTAAAGTGCTAAGATCACACACAGTGGAAATTGCACCCAAATATGATGGCAAAATAAGCACCGACGCATATTCTGAAGCCGCGTTTGTGCTTTCATTCAAACTAACTCCTAACTAGTGATGGTCGTAACTGGAGTAATTCTCTCTGCCATAATCATGCGTAATTACATTAGAAGCGCAATCCAACATTTAGCGCTATTTTCTTAGTGGAAAATGCACCCTTGCGTCCTAAATTGGATGCATTCTGCACTAGGAAAATAGTACTAAATGCTGCAGGACATGAAAAGCAGTAGCCAGCAAGCTATTAGATTGTTGTTTCAGTGCTCCTGTGGTAGGATTTTGCTCCAAATTACTCTCACCTACTCAAGTTGGCATAATCACGTAATTTCACATCAGAAGAGTAATGCGTCATAACTGAAATTACTCCGATTACTCCAATCACTCCGGCATATTTAAAATGTTGCCCAGTTCTACTCCTTAATCACCAGTAATAATGTCTGTAAGTGACACGCCTCTTACTCAGCGCATATATGCATGCATGTTTGTGTCAGTGGTCGAAGTGAGAAGAATCGTCAGGGTACGGGATTCCCCTACTTGTTAAAATTTAATAGAATCCGTTCCCCTACTTTTTAGGTCTCACCTATGCAGCGCGCATGCGCTGCATATGAGAGAGACCTAATGCTATCAGCACAGCTTTGGGGGCAAAAACGTGCACGTGTTGCATTGCTTGCAATGGCAACGCCTGCAAGTCAGGCGATTTCCTTGCGGGAGCATGCAGCGAATATGGTGGTGCCATAGGGTCGCAATCATTGCGCCTTGCAGCACACTCCCGCAAGGGAATTACGCAGGACCCCTCCCCTGCTGCTGTGCGAGGCGCGTGCCTGTTCCACATGCGTGCTCCTTCGTAATGAGGCAAATCTGCGTCCATGTGGCGTTCTTTTGTAGTGCACTCACCTGCTCGGGGGAGGGAGTGGCTCAGGCAAGAGATTTGACAAAAGCAACCGGCCAAGTTCATTCTGCCGCTCGCTGCGCCACAGAGGAGCCTGGCTGTGCCCTGTTCACCATGTGGTCGTGCTCTCTTTTTCGTCGTCCTAGGATTGCTGTGAACTGGAAACAGACCCGGTGACAATCCGCGAAGAAAGGAGCACTGCCCATGGCCATTCGATGCTCTGTCAAGCAGTCCACGGCACTTGCGGCATCTCTGCTTATCTTCTTCATCCTCCTTCACATAGGAACTAGGAAGGAAGAAAACCCAGCGAAGTTGAGTACCTATTGCCAAGGAAGGTGGTGGTCAGTAGCTGTCTTAAGTGGCGGACGGGAGTATGTTCCCGCCCTCCGAACGTTGGTGAGTGTTTTTCTCTGTCCCAGGCAGAGCTGGACTCACTCAGCGAGGCTTATGCATCAATTCCTCGACAGACCCATGGGGACTGACGAATGCTGTTGGGGTCTCTCATGTGACAGACTTCACATTCAGATTGCAAGATACCGCTGCCACTGACATGCATTTAGGGTAAAAAATCGAGGCCAGTCACACACACGCGTGGTTTTATGCGGAGATTTCATACGAGGCAGTTATCTGAGGGGAGGGGACAGGGTAGTCAGCGGCAAGTGAGACCGAGGCCAGCATATATATGACTTTGTCCCATCCCCACCGGCCTTTCAGAGGCACAGCATGACATATGGCAGACTCTGCCCATCTGGCAGTGAGGGCCAGGCCCTGCCCACAGGCCCCCTAGCTGTGTTCGGGATGAGGTCCTGGACTGATATTCATCCATGTTCTCAGGTGCACACAAGTGCTTTTAGCCGTCTCTGCGGCCGTACCTAGGTTGCACGGCTAGCAGTCTTGTTAAAAAAGGTGAAAACGTGGCCGACGCCTGGTTGCATGTGCTCGAGCATGGTGCTCCAGAGAAGTTGTTCATGTGCTGACTGGTAACTTGAATGCACCTTGTGCAAAGAGCAGGAGGGTTCACATTCCAAAGTCTCAACAACACGAGAGCAACATGTGACTGCACTGCAGGCTACTGTAAAACAGAGCGCTCCCTAGAAGTGTGCCCGAACTCGCTGCACGCGCTGCAGAGACCAAGGACTGGGGGTCTATTGAAACTTCACTCCCCTCTCACTGGCAAGAGCGGGTGGCACTGTGAGAGTTTAGCACCGGTGTGAGGAGCGGGCCCGGGCACTGTGAGAAGCATGGGAGGGGGGCATTACATGTAGGAACCCCTATGCACAATGCCATTGGCTGGCCATGGCTGGTGGCTGAACCTGGCACTGGTCGATGGTTAGCCATGTGATTTGAGGACCAGTGGCAGCCTGAGAAGTTGGCATTGGCTGGCAGCGTGAGACGCAGATACCTAGGGCCTTATGTGCAGCTGTCATTGGTGTGTAGTGTCACCCTGTTGCCTCGGTGGTACCTGGCAAGCAGTTAAAGAGGGTTGTGGTGTGCATTGTAACTCGATTATGTGATTGGTGCTCTAAAAATCTTGCTCTGATGGACCAGGCCAGCCGGGGAAGCTGGCATTTGTGGTCCGCAGTGTAATACTGGCTGTGGTGCAGTGTGCGAAGCTGGTACTGTTGTGCCCAATGTTGAGAAGCTGCCACTGCCCGGCTGAGTAAAGAGCAATTTAACGTGCTTGCAGTTCGTGTTCAGGGAGTTGGCAGCGCCTGGACGAGGGACACATGCCCACCCACACGCATGCCCCTCTCAGTCCTGGGGGCTGCGAGGAGAGTGCCTCTGGATGCAGTCTGCTTTATTATAAATGCACGTTGTGGCCATAAAAGGAGTGGTATGCTGGCTTTACGGCCCATAATTCTGGAGACGCTACATGTCTAGACGTTGTCATTCACCTAATAAACTAAGAGCCATATTATCAAGAAAGGGCGATACATTATCACCACTTTATTGGCAGGAAACTGCCGCTAAAGCAGCGATAATGGGCTTGATAATATGCCCTTGTGAATTCCCATAGAAGCCCAGGTTAACACCAGAACCTGGGTTTCTATGGGAAGGGAATATTATCAATATACTATGGCTCCTATAACCTGAAACATTCTAGGTGTTGTAGCCTTGTGCCATGTCTACTGGTTTAATTTCACCAGAGTACGACTAATAGTGTTTAGTAAATGGGAAGTCTAGACCCGGGTTTACAGCTCAGACTCCTGGGGTCATTGTTGATCTGGGGCGGGTCAAGGGTGACTCGTTCATTTCCGTTCCACCATGTACAGGGGGGTGTTTTAAAGCTTTCCCTCACTTTCCTGCTGTGCTTCTCGAGTGGCAGACAGTTGTTTATCATCCCAAGCAGGCTCCGGGGGCCCTGTTATAAGTAAAGGCAGGCGGCATCAACTGGTTGCACTTCTAGCCTTTGATGTACTGAATAGAGTTAATATGGCGAGCACCAGAGAACAGCTCCTAACCCTTCCCCATCCGTAAAACCCACACACACACTGCCAGGCTTGGCTTTTAATAAACCCTCGCCAACTTTGATCCAAACAACACGCACAGCGTGCATAGGTGTGATAGCAGCCCGCAGGGTTCCGAAGCCACAGGAGTCTGTGGAGCATAGGTCGGAGTAGGAGATATCTTCAGGGAACAACGGTCTCAAGCTGTTTTCATTTCGCCAGAACAGTCCTATACTTTTTTGTTTAAAATCCTTTTAATGGTGCTGGCCTCCTTTACTGTGAAGCCAAAGAAGGGTCAGCCAGGCAGAGAACAAACACGCCTCATCCGCAGGGCTCTCTACTACATGAAAGAAATACAACACAGTTATTCTTCCTGAGAGGTATTATAATGGTGTTTCTGGTTCTGGAGTGTTGCCTTTTAATGAACACCTTAAAAGGAGTGCAGTTGGTACAGGCTGATTCCATATTACTAAAAGTATAACTTTTGAAAGCCCTGTATGCCTTTAAACACTACCTCTTTGCCCGTTTTGCAGTAGCCTATATTTCACTGCAGTACATTTTTCGCCCTGGCCTGCAAGCGCAGCAGTCGCCAGATGTTATGTGACCAACCTGCAAAAGATCTTTCAGGAGTACTAAAAAGGGGGCTTTGGCTCCGCCCACATGTTGGTAGTGATTGGGCTTAAGTTTTGCGCTTTGGGACACTGGAATTATGAAGCAAAGGAGTACAAAATTATGTATAATTACTTGACAGGAGATCTACAGGGACGAAAGACAGGGGTCTGCTATGGGAATGACTTAGGGTTTCTCTATGGACCCTTATTTGCCTGCAGTTGAGGACCCCTTGCAGCTCGCCCAAATGCATCATTTCCTCCATGATCTGAAAACACCCACAGAATTCTAATGATCAAACTTCTATAGATGCTTTATTTGTGCACCTTCAAAAGTAATGTTTTTTTTTAACTAGAGACAGTACAATATTTTGTATGGTGCCTTTTTTGTCTTTTTGTCCGCATTCAGTTTATCTCAGTGGTCACCACCACAATTATGGAGACACGCCTCAAACGGCATGAACAGCTCGCCTACATTTCACAGCAGTCTGTGATACCTACACCAAAAGAAATATTGCTCACTTAACAAATAGACTTTTGTTTTTGGGAAGTTTATATAGCGCAAACTCGACCCAAAGATAACCTGAACGCTTTACATGAGCACCAGTTGTGTTACAGACAGGTATTTTGGGAGCAGGATATAAGAAGTAAGATTGCAGCACAATAAATCCTCCTTTGTGGGTGTTTATTGAAGTTAGAGAATGAGGTAAGTGGCAGATGTTTTTGATGTTTTTTGTTAGGGTTTCAGGTAGGTGTGTGATTCAGGATAGTTATTTTGGTTAGAGTGATGAGTAAAATGACAACATAACAAACACATGTTTTCTATGTTAAAAACAGTTTTGCACAATTTCCTCATGAAAATATCACCTACTTTCTCGTGTTTTTTGCCCACTTCCATTACTAACCCCTAGTAATAAGCGGAGAGGCATTTTTTTTGACTTGCTGAAAGGGGCACTGCACATAAAGCATATCATGATTATGAAAAGTTATAGAAGGATGACCGTCTCTAATGTCTAATCATCATCATTCATATTTTAAAAGGCTAATAGAATATTTGACTATGTGGCATGTGTTGCTGAGTGCTGTACTGCCACTCTGTTACTGGTTATTGCTTGACACTGGAAGGGCAGGAATTTGCAACAGCAGCAGAGAGAATCCAGTGTCATCTGTTGGTTGAAAATAATCATGTTATTTGTTAAAACCTTTGACTATATTGTTGTGATATGTCAGAAATGGGGGTCTTTAGTTGGCAGTGGCTTGCATCCTGTCCAAGAAGGGACCCTTCCTTCTAGTCAGGGTAAGTCGAGTACACAGCTAAGATAACCTCTGCTCATGCCCTTGGTAGTTTGGCACGAGCAATCAGACTTATCTCAGATGCTCCCACTGTCATTTCAGTTTAAATCCAGCCATATGCAAATCAGTCTTGACCCTGTTCCCCATGGAAACAGTTAAGCCCGAACTGCCAGACCAGGTTCTCCCTGGACTGGAAGCAAGCATCCCAGGACCGGTTTCGGGGTTACAGCACTCATCAGCCAGACTAGATTGACTCCAGTGGCATGGAGAGCACAGAATCCACGTCTGGACATACCCGTCCCACTCAGGGTTGATAAATGCAAAAAGAACATTGATCCACAGAATGTTGAGCAATGTCAAACATTCACCCATTCTTGACTGGGTAGGAGTATTCTGCATCATTCAGAAACTCTGTCCATCACCTTTTCCAAAATTGATTTTATCCACACTATGTGTGGGAGGGTATACTCAGACGTGAGTCCCTAGCTCATTGCACTATCAGGATTCAAGCAAGCCGGGCCGACGACGGCTGAAATGCCAGAAACCGGTCCCCGGTATCTTGTCTCCTTCCCAGTATAAGAATTGGCTTGGTACTTTGGTTTGCCCTGTTCCCATCATGCACTGGGACAGGAACAGACTAATTTGCATATAGCCAGGTTCTGAAGCTGGGATGGTGCAGTGAGCTAAAAAATGGTGATGTATCAAGCCCTGATCTCTTGACTGGGTAGGAGTATTCTGCATCATTCAGCAACTCTGTCCATCACCTTTTCCAAAATTGATTTTATCCACACTATGTGTGGGAGAGTATACTCAGACGTGAGTCCCTAGCTCATTGCACCATCAGGATTCAAGCAAGCCGGGCCGACGACGGCTGAAATGCCAGAAACCGGTCCCCGGTAGCTTGTCTCCTTCCCAGTATAAGAATTGGCTTGGTAGTTTGGTTTGCCCTATTCCCATCATGCACTGGGACAGGACAGACTAATTTGCATATAGCCAGGTTCTGAAGCTGGGATGGTGCAGTGAGCTAAAAAACGGTGATGGATCAAGCCCTGATCTCTTGACTGGGTAGGAGTATTCTGCATCATAAAGAAACTCTGTCCATCACCTTTTCCAAAATTGATTTTATCCACACTATGTGTGGGAGGGTATACTCAGACGTGAGTCCCTAGCTCATTGCACCATCAGGATTCAAGCAAGCCGGGCCGACGACGGCTGAAATGCCAGAAACTGGTCCCCGGTAGCTTGTCTCCTTCCCAGTATAAGAATTGGCTTGGTAGTTTGGTTTGCCCTGTTCCCATCATGCACTGGGACAGGAACAGACTAATTTGCATATAGCCAGGTTCTGAAGCTGGGATGGTGCAGTGAGCTAAAAAACGGTGATGGATCAAGCCCTGATCTCTTGACTGGGTAGGAGTATTCTGCATCATTCAGAAACTCTGTCCATCACCTTTTCCAAAATTGATTTTATCCACACTATGTGTGGGAGGGTATACTCAGACGTGAGTCCCTAGCTCATTGCACCATCAGGATTCAAGCAAGCCGGGCCGACGACGGCTGAAATGCCAGAAACCGGTCCCCGGTAGCTTGTCTCCTTCCCAGTATAAGAATTGGCTTGGTAGTTTGGTTTGCCCTGTTCCCATCATGCACTGGGACAGGAACAGACTAATTTGCATATAGCCAGGTTCTGAAGCTGGGATGGTGCAGTGAGCTAAAAAACGGTGATGGATCAAGCCCTGATCTCTTGACTGGGTAGGAGTATTCTGCATCATTCAGAAACTCTGTTCATCACCTTTTCGAAAATGGATTTTATCCACACTATGTGTGGGAGGGTATACTCAGACGTGAGTCCCTAGCTCATTGCACCATCAGGATTCAAGCAAGCCGGGCCGACGACGGCTGAAATGCCAGAAACCGGTCCCCGGTAGCTTGTCTCCTTCCCAGTATAAGAATTGGCTTGGTAGTTTGGTTTGCCCTGTTTCCATCATGCACTGGGACAGGAACAGACTAATTTGCATATAGCCAGGTTCTGAAGCTGGGATGGTGCAGTGAGCTAAAAAACGGTGATGGATCAAGCCCTGATCTCTTGACTGGGTAGGAGTATTCTGCATTATTCAGAAACTCTGTCCATCACCTTTTCCAAAATTGATTTTATCCACACTATGTGTGGGAGGGTATACTCAGACGTGAGTCCCTAGCTCATTGCACCATCAGGATTCAAGCAAGCTGGGCCGACGACGGCTGAAATGCCAGAAACCGGTCCCCGGTAGCTTGTCTCCTTCCCAGTATAAGAATTGGCTTGGTAGTTTGGTTTGCCCTGTTCCCATCATGCACTGGGACAGGAACAGACTAATTTGCATATAGCCAGGTTCTGAAGCTGGGATGGTGCAGTGAGCTAAAAAACGGTGATGGATCAAGCCCTGATCTCTTGACTGGGTAGGAGTATTCTGCATCATTCAGAAACTCTGTCCATCACCTTTTCCAAAATTGATTTTATCCACACTATGTGTGGGAGGGTATACTCAGACGTGAGTCCCTAGCTCATTGCACCATCAGGATTCAAGCAAGCCGGGCCGACGACGGCTGAAATGCCAGAAACCGGTCCCCGGTATCTTGTCTCCTTCCCAGTATAAGAATTGGCTTGGTACTTTGGTTTGCCCTGTTCCCATCATGCACTGGGACAGGAACAGACTAATTTGCATATAGCCAGGTTCTGAAGCTGGGATGGTGCAGTGAGCTAAAAAATGGTGATGTATCAAGCCCTGATCTCTTGACTGGGTAGGAGTATTCTGCATCATTCAGCAACTCTGTCCATCACCTTTTCCAAAATTGATTTTATCCACACTATGTGTGGGAGAGTATACTCAGACGTGAGTCCCTAGCTCATTGCACCATCAGGATTCAAGCAAGCCGGGCCGACGACGGCTGAAATGCCAGAAACCGGTCCCCGGTAGCTTGTCTCCTTCCCAGTATAAGAATTGGCTTGGTAGTTTGGTTTGCCCTGTTCCCATCATGCACTGGGACAGGACAGACTAATTTGCATATAGCCAGGTTCTGAAGCTGGGATGGTGCAGTGAGCTAAAAAACGGTGATGGATCAAGCCCTGATCTCTTGACTGGGTAGGAGTATTCTGCATCATAAAGAAACTCTGTCCATCACCTTTTCCAAAATTGATTTTATCCACACTATGTGTGGGAGGGTATACTCAGACGTGAGTCCCTAGCTCATTGCACCATCAGGATTCAAGCAAGCCGGGCCGACGACGGCTGAAATGCCAGAAACTGGTCCCCGGTAGCTTGTCTCCTTCCCAGTATAAGAATTGGCTTGGTAGTTTGGTTTGCCCTGTTCCCATCATGCACTGGGACAGGAACAGACTAATTTGCATATAGCCAGGTTCTGAAGCTGGGATGGTGCAGTGAGCTAAAAAACGGTGATGGATCAAGCCCTGATCTCTTGACTGGGTAGGAGTATTCTGCATCATTCAGAAACTCTGTCCATCACCTTTTCCAAAATTGATTTTATCCACACTATGTGTGGGAGGGTATACTCAGACGTGAGTCCCTAGCTCATTGCACCATCAGGATTCAAGCAAGCCGGGCCGACGACCGCTGAAATGCCAGAAACCGGTCCCCGGTAGCTTGTCTCCTTCCCAGTATAAGAATTGGCTTGGTAGTTTGGTTTGCCCTGTTCCCATCATGCACTGGGACAGGAACAGACTAATTTGCATATAGCCAGGTTCTGAAGCTGGGATGGTGCAGTGAGCTAAAAAACGGTGATGGATCAAGCCCTGATCTCTTGACTGGGTAGGAGTATTCTGCATCATTCAGAAACTCTGTCCATCACCTTTTCCAAAATTGATTTTATCCACACTATGTGTGGGAGGGTATACTCAGACGTGAGTCCCTAGCTCATTGCACCATCAGGATTCAAGCAAGCCGGGCCGACGACGGCTGAAATGCCAGAAACCGGTCCCCGGTAGCTTGTCTCCTTTCCAGTATAAGAATTGGCTTGGTAGTTTGGTTTGCCCTGTTCCCATCATGCACTGGGACAGGAACAGACTAATTTGCATATAGCCAGGTTCTGAAGCTGGGATGGTGCAGTGAGCTAAACAATGGTGATGGATCAAGCCCTGATCTCTTGACTGGGTAGGAGTATTCTGCATCATTCAGAAACTCTGTCCATCACCTTTTCCAAAATTAAACATTCACCCCAGTACAGAGATATGGACATACATCCACCTTTTTTTTGCTCCCCATGCCATTCCAGTTTAAACCCAGCCATAAGCAAACCAGTCTTGACCCTATTTGTATGAGTTTGATGAAAATGTTGAATTTGTTTGAAAAAACAGCAGCCCACAGTGGCTGTCCCAGTGAGAGAGACATATTAATCGCAAAACATCTAAAAGGTCATTTCATACCTTTACTAACTAACAGCAGTTTTGTCACTTATGTAGCAGCTGCATCCCTCCATATACGCTTTTACAATACATGGGTGAGTTTATCAGCTATACCCTCTTGCTTTGCACAAGATGGCAGGAACAGCAGCAGCTACTCGGAAACCTCTAGCTACACTCTGATATCTATATTTCAAGGGACAAGATGTGGCATAGTAGCTAAAGCTGCTGAATTTGAAACTGAGGAATCATACTTCATTTCATACTTTAAACCTGTGCAAATCACTGAGGGACTGATTATGACTTGTGGCGCAGCAGGCGGTATGCCACCATCATGCTAGCACAGTGCCGAAGCTGTGGTCGGGCTGCCTGCCAGATTTGGAGTTTTATCTTGTCTGGTGGACTGGTTTTTGGCATACTCACAAAAGTGCCTCAAAAATTGGGCACCACAATGGTAACACCAAAAACAGTTCCTGCACAGCATGGACTGTGGAGTCCACTCCATGCAGGCACTGGTGTGCATGCACACAGAGGGGCACATGGGATATTTTTAGGGTTCAGGGTCAGTTTTGGGTTTTTGGGGTACAGGCGCACAGGGTAAAAACAAAAAAAAATTACATAAAATAAATTAAATAACATTAAAAAAAAAATAATACATTAAATTATTAAGTGTTTTATTTATTTTAAATGTATATGTATTCGTTTTAATTTTGTTTTAATATTTTTATTTATTATTTGTAAAATTATATGTATTTTAACATTATTTTTACATTATTATTAATACATTTAAAAAAACGATATTTTTAATTCCGATATTTTTGTACTATGATATTATTTTTTCGATATTTTTGTACTTACCTTTATGAAGATATGATTCCGATATTTTTGATGTCGATATTTTTGTGCCGATATTTTTGTATTTCGATATTCTGTCTGTCGATATTATGTCAGACATTCACACTACGCAGTTCGTGTAGTGTGTGTAGTGCAAAGTGCACTACGCATAGCTATGTGTAGCGCTACTACGCAATCTACGCCCAGGGTCATGATAACTCTAGAGTTTGGAATTTGCTAAGCCTGCCAGGGGTTAGGAAACAGGAAAGCAACAATCGGACTAAGATGTTTGAGGACATCATGCATTCAAAAGTCTGGCCTTGGTGTGGTGGGTTAATTACATTGAAAAATATTACGCTAACATTGCACCGGATGTGTGACAGTTGGCAGAGATGCGTAAAATATCATGCCTGTCCTGCAGACCCCATCGAAGCCATGATAGTCTGATGGTCTGTAAAAACTCAATTTCTCCTTTTTCACCCCAGCTTGAATGAAAAGCCAGATGAGTTATGCTTTCATTCTCATATGCAGAGAATGAGCACCACCTGGAATAAAATGGAAGTGGCTGCACATATCTGAAATAAGGCATTTTATGAATAAAAGGGCAGATGTACTAGAATATTTTTCATTCACAAATGCTCCAGTTCTTAAAATAGGAGTTTTTGTGACCAGAAACTCGGGTTTTCTAATGTATGTATATAACCCATTTTACGAGTCTATACACTTTTTCTGACTCTTAAAAAGGGTTTCCCCTTACAAATCGCAAATCATCACTATATGTATCTTTGGCTTCTGAGCGGAAACCATTGATAAGTGACTAACCATAGGTTGTCATGGTAAATTAATCGCAAAAGGGAAGGGGTCAATTTGTTTATGGAACCACTCACCAAGCTTCTCAACTCTTCAAATGTCCATTATCAAATGGATACAGACTACACACAACTCTATATTAAGGTCCATTCACTTCAAGACATCAAGTCCTTCAACTCAACGCTCCAAAAACACAGTCCTGGTTGGCCGAAAACCACTTAAAACTAAACACCCTAAAACAGAATTCTTTCTAATTGCGCCCCCAGCCAAACAACCATCATCCGCGAATGGATGAAGCACCTAACAGCACTCAACGGTCAACCTCTCATCATCGACTCTGCTAAATCGCTAGGAATAACTCTGGATAACAAGCTAAATATGTAGAATCACATCAGCGCTGCAACTAGAGGAGCACATTTTCAGATGAACACTTTGAGAAAAATAAAACCCTTGATACCTGCAAATGACTTTAAACAGGCAGTTCATTCTCTAGTAATCCCTAAAGTGGAATATGGGAGTGTCGCTCTTTGCGGCCTTCCCAGATCAACAACTGCCCCTCTAAGATCAATCAAAGCAGCCACCAGATTCATCACAGGTTCCAAAAGAAACTGTCATATCTCCCCGGACCTTTGTGCCCTCAACTGGCTACGTTTTGAGGCCTGAATCCATCTGAAAATCGCCTGTATGACACACAAGGCATTACATCCCGCCACCCCTAGATACCTAGCGGAGAAATTGGTACTATTGGGTGGGAACAGAACCACTAGGAGTTCATTTAATCGATTCGATTGGCCAACTATTTTATGCATTCTTGTAGAAATCTGCTATTCTTTATTAGTTAACGCTGCTGTATTAACATAGTATCTTTTTGTTGTACATGTCTTTCACCTATATATGCCCTGTAAAGTGCTCTGATACCCACAAGAGTCTTGTTTGCGCTATAAAAAACCTTTAAATGAAATAAAATAAAATGGAAATCCATGCACACATGTCGACAGCATCATTATATTGGTTATGCAACAAAGCCCTATTGCTACAAACGGAAGTGTGTGATGGCTAGGTAGCATAAGTGACAATAATGCAACAAACAGTTCTACCTGTAGGGCTGACCAAATACATTCTCAAAACAACATGCAGTCAGGGGCGTGGCTAGCAGCCGAGAGTAATGGCTGCTGCCTGACCGAGCTCTTCCCTACCCAAGGCACTAAAGCCATGCCACAGCCCTCAAATTTGGAGGAATAGACGTAATAGTGGAAGGGAAGCTGCCAGAGTACCCCCTGCTTCAGCCCGATCTGACATCAGCTGATCCTGCTCTTGTGGCGGCAGAGCTGTGAGGCGGTGGCTCCCGAGATCACGATTCTGAGATGGTGACGCTGGCCTGAAGTGCGGGCTGAGGGTGCGAGCGGACCCGCCGTCACGCTACAGTTATGCGGCCCTCTGTGGAAGGGTGACAAAGGTGGCCAGTGAGGAGCGGCGTCGGTGGAAGAAGTGCCGAGACGGGCGGAGGCGACCCCCTCCTCCCCATCGATGTGAGATTGGGTGCAGTGCCCTGAACCGGGGTGCCTTTAAACTCCAGGCCCCAGATTCCGGGCCTGCTGGTGGTTGGCGGCCCCCCGCCCCCCGAGTGCAATGTGAGTGCGGCGGGAGTGCCGTGACTTCATCAATGCCCCCGCTGTGACGTAATGGTGGGAGGTGGCCCCCCACTGTTATAGACTGACTCGACTTGTTGCCCTTGCTGCCTGGGGAGGTGAAGAGGCTCCGATGGGGACAAGGATGTTGCCTGGGCCCCCCCCAAAACACTCCCCTGACTTTGTAACGGTGTGCTCTGGGGCTGGGCACACTGAGTGTGTCGGGGAACCCTGCGGAGTGGCGCTGTGGAGGCTGGGTTTGGCCCCCCTGTTTTCATTGCCTGGCTGCCGGAGAGTTTGACTGGGCCGACGCCTGTGGGGCTCGGCACCACTTTGAGGGGCCCCTGGGAAGGGCCTCTCTGGATTGCTTCCCCCCCCCCAGTGTGCAGCAGTTGATTGTGGGGCGCGCTGTTTTGCCCCTCCCCTGTCCGCTCTAGACCTTAGCGGCGTTCCTCGGCTTGGGGGCAGAGAGGGAGCGGCCGGACTTTGTGTACCACGCGGTGGATTGCCGCCTGCGTTGAATTAATTGTGGGACTTGACAAGAGGCCCGGCGAGACTTGGTACTGCCCTGATGGTACCCCTCCCCCCGTGAAGATCCCTTCCATTGCTGCGGAGTACTGGAGAGCAGTGATTTATACATTGCGTTCATATTTTATGGGACAGTGCGTTGGCACCCGGCGGCCTAGAAAATGGCGACAGGGAGAATGGGCTCTAGAAGTAATGCCCAGAAGCAGCTGTCGAAATTTGCGTGGACCAAGGGTGGAGACAAAAGCAACTCCCCAAGGTCGGACAAGGGTGCGCCGGAGGAGACCCGGCCAGTCAAGCAGGAACCAACGCTTCACACAGTCTTGGCGGCTATCGGTGGAATGCGCACCTCCGTGGACTCAGTCACAGTAGAAGTGTCCCTGCTCCGAGCGGACTTCAAACCGATGAACGAGAAAGTACAGGAACTCAAGATAGCGATGACGGCACTTCGAGATGACACTTCGGAGCTTCAACGTCAAATGGAGGAAATGGAGAAGCGGCAGGTCAGAATGGCGCAACAGCTGGACGATTATGAAGGGAGGGCCCGCCAGAACAACATCCGGATCTTGGGCGTTCCGGAGAAAACGGAGGAGCCCGCGGCTGACCTCTATGTCGAGGACCTAGTCACTAAACACCTAAAGCCCAAGGCGCTATCTAGCTACTTTTCCATAGAGCGGGCACACAGGGTGCCAGGACCTGGCCCAAGCTGGGGCCCCACCACGGCCGATCATCACCAGGGTCTTTAATTTCAGAGATAGGGACAGTATTTTGCAATGTTCCAGATCTGGCCCGCCTCTAAAAATTGATAACTACGAGGTGTCATTTTTCCCCAAATTCCCGGGCAGAGTCCAGGTGCAAAGGAGGAGTTTCCAAGCAGTCAAGCGGGAGTTGCAAAGTAGAGCCATGAAGTATGCAATGCTCTCTCCGGCCAAGCTGAGAGTGGAGTGGGATGGCAAACCCTGGTTCTTCGATTCACAGGAAGCGGCCTGGGAATGGTGGAGGGCTGGACTACTGTTGAGGATCGGAGGGGGAATCGTCACGCAGAGGGGGACGACGGAACTGTGGTGACCCTGACATGATGGCGGAGAGAGCGGCAACAGAACAGATCGGCCTAGACGAACAAGAGTGAAACGGCTCCCCAATTGATTGCAGGACATGCCAGTCTGGCCTTACGCAAGTAGAGTGGGAGGGGGAGGAAGTGAAGGAATTTGCTTATACAGGATCCCTAGGCGGGGGTTAGCTTTGTGTAATGTGTTTGATTTATTGAATGTCTAGACATGTTATGATGCTTAATAAGGGCGTCTCTCAGTTTTTTGGGCTGTGATTTACTGTTGACAGTTTAAAATGCCAATGGATGGGGGACCCGGTTCCCCTTTGCGATTAAGCATGGTTGAAGGGTGAAGGCACTCTGCCATTTCAGGGGGTGGGTCGTTCTACATCCACAGGCATGGGAGCAGGGAGGGGGGTGAGTGGGAGTGGGGGGGTCCTTCGGGAATTGCGGGTAAGGTGTTCAGTAGGTTTGAGTATTGTGGGGCGGGAATGTACGGGTTTTTTGAGTTTTGTTTCGAGTTTCAGTTTGGGGCTGCGATTGTTGGCTAAGATTGGCGAGATGTGTGATGGTGAGAATGGTTTAGAAAATTGCGGTACTGGTGGTGGAAAAAACGGAATTGGTGTTCACTGATGACTCTGTTAGCACCCCCTTCATAACCCCGTTGTCCCCTATGACCGTAATTACTTGGAATGAACATGCGCTGGGAGATAAGATTAAACAGGAATTGGTATTGCAATATATAAGACGCGCTGCACCGGCGATAGCATTGCTTCAAGAAACGCACCTGGTGGGACCGACCTGCAAGGCACTAGACCGATGGGTATACAAAATGGTAGCGCATTCAGAATTTTCCACGGGTTCCAGAGGGGTTGGTATCTTAGTACGGAAACGATTCCCCCTAATTGTGCATCAGCTATGGACGGAAACCCTTGGGAGTTTTGCTGCCATCCCGTGTCAATGTGAGGGAAGACGGTTCAATATTGTCTCAGTGTACGCTCCTCCTGCCCTCCACTCCGTGACCTTTGCAGCTCTTAGCGCATTTTTATTGGATTTACCAGAAGGTGAACTCATTGTGGGGGGGGCTTCAATTCGGTAGTGAATGTAGAAATTGACCGCCACCCAAGCAGAAGGGTAGGGGCGGATAACACACATATGAATGGGTTCCTGAATGCATTGGGGCTTACTGATGGATGGAGATACTAACACCTGTCTATCAGTTGGGGGTACATGGTAGTCTTTCACGCATTGACTATTTCTTTGTCTCCGCGGACAGTCTCCCCTATCTGACTGGCATGGAGATACGGTCAAGGGGTATCTCAGATCACTCACCGGTTAGTCTAACCTATACTGACTGGGTTGCCGATGCACTCAAAACACAGTGATTAGATTGTTAGGTAACAATACAACAAAACTTTTAGCAACATAAATGGCAGAAGTATTTCAACAGAACTCCAATGAAGGGTAACTCGTGGAGTTTTTATTGCAGTATACAGCCAGCCGACACGTGTTTCATCGCACTCGCGATTCCTCAGGGCTAGATGGCTGTGTCAAAGTCAGAAGGTCGCTCAGCTGGTGATAATTCCGACCCAGCCGGGCCCGTGACCGATGATACTCGGTATGAGTGTATACGATGAAGAGTAAAATTCACGATTATGTCAGTACTAAAGCCGTTTCTTTAAGGCTCGGAGGTCTCAATATTTAGTAGCTCCAATGTTGTAGGAAACGTCGAACAGGGTGCTGTTCTATTAATTGGTTCGATCCTCGTTTTAATGCCGGGTATGGCTCCAAAAACGACGGGACACCCCAGGCTAAGTAGAGCTCTGGAGCGGCGTGTAGCGCTTCCTGACCTCCGAGCTGTGTTCCTGTTTGGACCAAACAGGAACACAGCTCGGAGGTCAGGAAGCACTCATACCGAGTATCATCGATAAGTGGCAATTTGTCTACTTAATCCGAGTGGTTTAAGGTTTGTCCACTCGCCGATCTGCACCTGTAATAATTTCACTTGAAACCGTTGTGCGTATGAACAGGCAGTGCACCCGAATCTAAACTGATTAAAAAGCCTTCAGATCTCATAGTCTAACCTATACCACTCACATAAAAGTGCTTAAGCAAATTTTTCCCATTTCACCGGGTTATTTACAGATCCCTGCAATTAGGGAAGAGTTTGTTACGGTCACAAAGCAATACTTTCAGGTCAATTCGAGTTCAGTGCAGTCCCCCAGCGTACTGTGGGAGGCCTTCAAGACGGTACTGCGAGGGCAAGGAATTTCTTCCATTTCAGGGTGCAGTCGGGTGCGGAAGGGCTCTTGAGGCAGATCTAATGGAGCTTCAGAAGCTGCATGAGACTTTACTCACTGTAGAGACAGCACAGAATCTACGCCTCAAACAATGTGAGCTAACTGAACAACAAAAGATGCAAGTCAAGTTGCAACTTCAAACTACTAGGCACACTATTTATGAACAGGGTGATAATACTGGCAGACTAGTGGCATGGCTAGATAAGAAAGAAAGGGCACAAAGGACGATTGCGCAACTCCGTACCTCATCAGACGAAATAGTCACATCTCCGTCAGACATTACAGACACTTTAGCTGACTATTACGAAAAGGTCTACACATCTGCCTCACACATAACAACGGAGGGTGCCCAGACTTTCATTAAAGACATAAAAATTACTGCCTTATTGGATGAGGAAGCCTTGCTTCTGGAAGCCGATTTTACAAAGGGCGAAGTGCTGGCGGCAGTCAATTCACTACAATCGGGTAAGGCCATGAGACCTAATGGGATCCCTATTGAATTCTATAAACGCGTCTCTGATCCCACTGTTCCATATCTCCAAGCAATGTTCCAGGACAGTCTGAATAGGGGAGAGCTGCCACTTGATCAAAGAATAGCTACTATAATTACAATACCGAAACCGGGCAAACGTCGGACGAATGTACGTCATATCGTCCGATATCCCTACTCAACTCAGAGGCCAAGATTCTGGCCAAAACGATTGCAAATCGACTTACTCCTCATCTTGAGACGCTTATACACCCGGATCAATCTGGGTTCATGCCCAACAGAAGTACCGCTGTTAATTTGCATCAGATACATGCAGTGATGGTGCAAATACCGAGTCTCCCAGAATCCGCAGTTCTTGTGTCATCAGACGCTCTGATGGCATTTGATATGGTGGAATGGCCGTATCTCTTCGCGGTCCTCCGGCACCTTGTCTTTGGGCCTCGGTTCTGTGCGTGGGTGGAGCTTCTCTATACTAAGCCGTTGGCGCACGTGGTGGCCAACGGGCACATTTCCAGGAATTTTTTCACTGAGCCGTGGCACATGCCAAGGGTGGCCATTGTCGCCCTTGGTATTTGCGCTGGTTTTGGAGCCATTGGCTGATTGGATCCGATGGGACCCCATGGTTAGGGACCTCAGCTGGACAGCAACATGGGAAGACCGCTTATCACTATATGCGGATGATATCCTTTTGTATTTGACTCTCCCCAGACGCTCCATTATTGTGCTCCTTATTATTTTTGAAATTTTCAGGCGGGTTTCGGGATACTATATCAATTGGTCAAAGTCAGTCCTGTTTGTCCTTAAGGGCCCTAGACCTCGGCTTCAGACAGACTGTCACTTGAAAATTACTGACAAACCCTTTAAGTATCTAGGGATCTGGATAACGCCTGATCAAAACGCCTTCTTCCGTCATAATATGGAACCTCTGCTTGATCGCTTTCGGGCAGACGTTGTATGTATTGGCATTTATATATATAGCGCACTACTTACCCGTAGGGTCCCAAGGCGCTTCGACCGCTGCGAAACCCTTCCTGGCTTCCCTGAGAGATGGTCCCTTAATGGGTATCTCCAGGGTGAGACCAGGCATACCCGGCGGTCTGGTGGGGCCGTTAGGGAAGATGAGGCAAGCTAATGCCCAGAGTTGCCGAGTGTGATCGCTGATCAGAGTGGGCACCGAGGCGAGAGAATTATCGAGTCCGCTGACCCTGGTCCAGAAACCTGCCGCGCCGGGAATCGAACCCTGGTCCGGGCCGTCCTCTGCTCTCGGGTCTGCCGCCATTCTCTGCCCCTGAACCTTCTGGGTAAAGCGGCTTTGTATAAAATTATGACATTGCCTCGCTTCCTGTACGTCCTCGAGAACACCCCTTATTTGGTCGCCACGAAATATTTTAAGTCAATAGAAGCACTGATCTCGGGCAACAAACCGGCACGTATATCTCGTCAAAAACTGGTTAGGAGCTGGTATGATGGAGGGATTGCCCTCCCAGATATCCAGTTATACTATTGGGCGGCCCAACTAAAAATTATCAATCAGTGGCTGCACGCGCCTCAGGGAGAACCGGCATTTCAAGCGGATAGATACGATTTGGGGGAGGCGAATGTGCTTGGTGCACTCCATGATGGAAGAGGCTCCTCAGCCCTGATTGGACCAACGGCTCACACAGTCAAACTCTGTTACGTGGCTCAGGCCTATCTTAAATGTACGGACATAATTACTCAAATGAAGCCGCTTTGGTCGTCTCGTCGGCTGGGTAACCTGTGCACTACTAAAGGTTTTGGGGCATGGGACCTGATTGGGATCTCCACTGTTGGGGATCTATGGAAACGGGGCAACATTCTAACATTTGAGCAACTTCAGGCCCAGTATGACTTAGCTCCTATGGAGCTATTCGATACCTGCAAATGCGCCACGCCTTGGGGTCACTTATCCGGCCTGGTGATGATTTGCCCGAGTCCACTCCACTTGAGGATAGGCTTCCCACGGAATACATGCCCAAAAAAGTGACCTCCTATGTATACCGCAAGATAATTAATAATTTACCTGACCCAACCTTAAAATTAAAAGGTCTGTGGGCCAAAGAGGTGGGAGAGTTAGATGAGGCAGATTGGCAGACCGCGCTTTCTTCTCCCCGAGAGTGGCTATACCCTCCAGACTAAGGCTCGTACAACTAAAGATATTGCATCGTGTCTATTACACTAGGGTTAGTTTACACGCGATTGGAAGAGCCACACACAAATATTGTCTAAGGGGATGTGGGGAGGAGGGGTCATTCTTCCACATTATCTGGGATTGCCCCTTATTGGCCCAGTATCGGACCAAGGTCATGAGGACTATGTCACAGGTGGTAAAGGTATCGGTGACTCCGAAACTTAAGTGCTGTTTACTGAACATCTGAGAACCGAATGATTTAACGCACTCCACATAGGATTGGATGACACTGGGCATAATGTATGCTAAAAAGAACCTTGGCAAACTCTGGGTATCACCTAAGGTGCCTGCAATCAAAGATTGGTGCAGCGATTTAGACTTCGCAATGAGGGTGGAGAGGGCTGTGTACCTGAATCGGAGATGTTCACGGAAGTGGGTCCGACTGTGGGGTGCATGGAACGAATATAGAGGTAATTTGTGCAAACTGCTGGTGCTGGAGAGTGAGGTTGACTCGGAGTGAGGGTGACAGGAACAGATGGAGCCATAATACTGTTCTGGGGATTCCGCTATCATGGTTGTATGTATACTTATCAGCTTTATTCTCAATTCACATGTCTCTTATGCTGATCACTGCCTATACATTGTAAGATTACTGTATGACCTATGGTTATTTTGAGAAAATAATAAAATTGGTTTCCAAAAAAAAAAAACAACATGCAGTGTGTAATCATACCACACTGTCCACCCCTGGACTCCTTTGTGAAGGAGAGATTCCTGCTCTACCCTATGATAGGCAGCTAGTTTATGTTGCCTCCGGGCCTCAGCTGAACAATGGGCTTTTGGTGCTAAAAAGGGGGGTTTGGGGGTTAAGGCCCTGTGATGCAGAGATGACTCTAATGGGCCTGTGCATCATGTGTGTGGTTAGTCCTAGGTAATGGAACTGTCTAGCACTCCTTGGAGGACAGTCATTAGGTCATCCCATCCAGCTGCAATGGATCGCTTCCACAATCCCCTTGCTTCTTCACACCAGAGTGGGGCAGCTTCAGCCCTGCCCCACTTAATTGTCACTGCTTGTGAGGTCACAACACTTGCCAGTGTGATAGGCTCCTGGTGCATTGCCATTATTCTGTTTGCCATTAGAAGTACCAGACCAATAAAGCAATTAGTAGCCCCGGAGATCTGTGATGTTTATAAAGGCCTTGCAGGCTTCTGGCCACAAAGTTTAGCTCGGTATGGCCTGTGACTGTGGTGAGGGTACTTGTGACCTCAACCAGAGAATGTGGGCTATCGAACAGCCCAAAACATGTGTAACCTGTTAGTCCAGTTACATGACAACACAGGCATTCCGGCAATACTTCAGGGTAGATTTTGTCTAGCTTGGCCGGTGAGGGGTAAACACTGTGTAGAATGTAGTGCTGAATGTATTGGAAGCGAGCATTGTGGGAGACCGTCTGCAGGAGCTGCACTTTTCTGTCCCATTCCTTTTGGGTCAGTGTATGGACAAAGTCTCCTTCCCAAGTCCTATTGAGTGGCACAAGAAGGTCCTACAGTGTATGGGAAAGGGCCCTGGTCAGCCAGGTGATCAGCCAACGACCAGCACCGTTTGTGTGTATAGCTTGTGTCCATGGATGTGGGACAGATTCTGTGTCCTCTACACCCCATAGCCACTGTAGGTCTCTCATCAACAGTCTGTAAGCCAGGAATTAGCCCAATGAGAGGTTCATATTGTCCACTAATTGATTGAAGGGGATGAGGGCCCCATCCTTGAACAGATATCCCAGGGTATCCACTCACATTGATTTCCAAAGCTCAACTCCCTCCTAGCTGATCTGTTCCCGAAGTACCCAAATAGAGAGCAAGGGGATCCCAGGGGTGTACTGTGACATCTCTTCCATGATCATTAGTGTTCTATATGGCTGGTATATGCCACCCACAGAAGAATACTAGCAGGGGCGGGAAGTACTGCCCTAGGAAGAAATAATTCCTGAACCAGCTTTATTACTCTCCCCTCAGGTACCAATCCAAGTGCCACTCCATTAGAAAATGGGTGAGGCATTATAGCAGCACCTCCAGACAGCAATGCCCTCTCCACTGGAAGTTGCAATTTGGCCAAGGCCACACCGGGTCTGACCTTGTTTCAGATGAAGTCTGCCAAGCATGGTATGCAATGATCAGCATGTGCTGCCACGCATGTAAGTTAGAAAAATAATACAATCGACAGAGAAGCATCACCATTTGGGAAGAGACACTCTGCCCTGCACCAAACTTGGGAGGAAACACCAGTTGGGGATTTGGGGATGAAGGGAAGCAACTACCCTCATTAGGTTTCCATCTATCAGATCTTGGGTTGAATGGTAAATGTTGATCTCCAACAATGGGAAGGCAGGCCGAGGCAGTGCTGCTATCCGAAGGGCTCAACCCTGCCTCCAATATTGCACCATCTGTGTCATTGATTCAGTGGGTGCCCCTCTTTGCCCAAATACTGCTGGTAACCACAGTTTCATCTTAACTCCCAGGAACGAAGCCCTATGACGCGCGAACAACATAGTGTGATCCAGGAAAAGAAGTATGCAGGCATAGTTGTAGTAGATGGGTCTGACACTTTGGGCTGCTTGCAGGATAGATTCCTTGTCTCCAAAGTTCATCAGCTTGTCCATTGGGTATAGTGACACACATGGTGTTGGCTGCCAGATGGGCACCCAGTGGGCCTGCTTCACCAAGAAAAAGGGAAATAGGCCCATGGGCGTCACATCAGTGGACAGCCAGGTCTCAAAGAAGGCTATACGTTCCAACCTCTTCTCCCCCACAGGGAACCCAATAATGTAAAAGTTATTATGGCAGGGCCTGCCCTTGACATCTTCTTTGCTGTTTTCCAGCATGTAGACTCTGGTAAAGAGGTTCCTGACCTTTTCCTCAAGGTCCACTGTAGTTGGTTGAATGGTTTGGAGGACAATTTCCATTTGCACAACTTGTGCAGTGAGTTTCTAGTGATAGTCATGTAGGAGGCCTAATTCAGCCACCACCACGTCCACTCGTCCACCCAGGCCGTGCCTGGTGTCAGAGTTTGGCACAATGATTTTGTCAAACTTGGCATCTGCAGGAGCTGGTGCTTCCATAAACCCAGATCAGTTAACTGGGGGTGAGTGCTTGCAATTTTCAACACTCCGTCCATCATCCCCTTTGGTTTTGCTTTGTTCCCCCTAAGTTGGCACGGTATGCCCAGACGTGGTTCCCTTGCTCACTTTGCCACTGGATTCAAGCTACCCTGGCTGATGATGGCTGATTATCCAGAAACCGGTACCAGGATGCTTGTTTCCGGACCAGCAAAGACATGGCTTGGCATTTTCGGCTAGACTGTTTCCATGAGGGACAGGGTCAGACTGATTTGCATATGGCCATGTATGAACTGGGGTGGCAGAGTGAGCTAAAGAATAAGGATGGATTAAACTCAGATCAGTTGACTGGGGTGAGTGCTTGTAATGTTCAACACTCTGTCCATCACCCCCTTTGGTTTTGCTTTGTTCGCCCTAAGTTGGCAGGGTATGCCCAGCCGTGGGTTCCTTGCTCACTTTGCCACTGGATTAAAGCTAGCCTGGCTGATGATGGCTGATTAGCCAGAAACCGGTCCCATGGTGCTTGTCTACGGTCCAGGTAAGACATGGCTTGGCAGTTCGGGCTGGACTGTTCCCATCAGGCACTGGGTCAGACTGATTTGCATTTGGCTATGTCTGAACTGGGATTGCGGAGTGAGCTAGAATGATGATGGATTAAACCCAGAACAGCTGACTGGGGGTGACTGCCTGCAATGTTCAACACTCCTTCCATCATCCCCTTTGGTTTTGCTTCCATAGAGAGGCTGGTCGGTGTCATGGTGGCCTGGATGGGCTCCTGCCCACTCCTTTCGGTGTCTGAAGGCTCCAAAAGGTGGATTTCAACAGCCCCCATACCCAATGCACTGTGCGTGGTCCTCTTCCCGTTTCTCAGGCACCTAATGAAGAGGATCATGGAAAGGGCCTCTGACACGTTGTTTGGTGGCTCAACCACTGGTGAGTGAGACCTGCCATACACCTGGACTTCCCAGTAGTCTCTCTGGGGAGGCACACGCAGTCCAAGGACCCAAGGGGTCAGCCGCACCAGGGTACTTGACGTTGCCACACAAATGTTAGGTTTGAAATTCCCTTTCATGATATGCATTCATACCTGTTATATAAGTTAGCATTGGGTGGCTAAATAGATGCCATTTGTATTAGCATTATGGAACCCACTGATGTTATCATTATAGCATGCAAGCTTCGTTGGCTTGTGTACCTCCATATAGTAATGTGCACCCACTAGAAGTCTGTTTAGGCCACATCCACACTAGGCATCATTTGTTTTTCGCTTGCTTCAGCAGAACTGTAAAACTGTGTACCGTTATTATTATTTCTCTGCTCTCCAAGGTAGAAGTCTGATTTGCTAATGAGTAGATGTTCCTTTCCGACATTCCTTTCTGCATGTGTAGTTGTGCTCCCATGTTAGGAGACGTTGAATTTTAATTTAATTTAATTTAATTGCGGGTTTATATAGCGCTAGAATCGACTCCCGGAGGAGTATCTCCGCGCTTCAACCGCTGGGGAATCCGTCCTGGCTCACCCTGAGAGATGGTCCCTAATGGGTATCTCTAAGGTGCGACCAAGCATCCCCGGCGGTCTGGGGGGGCCGTTGTGAAGATGACATATAACATATAAACAAAGACACAAGGTGTATACGAAAAAAATATTTTTATCAAGTAGTTCATTAAAGAAAATCAGTTTCATATACAGATGATTAAACAAATAAGATTTTAGGACTGTGGGTACACATAAAAAATTAATTAATCAGTGACTCAACAGAACCTAAAAGACACCTATCCCAGAACACACTTGAATGAAACAAAAGAAAGGGATGAGGTGTATTGTCGACGTTTCGGTTTCTAGCAGTTATTTGATGAAACCATCCTCAGGACTGTTTTTGATTCAGATCTGTATAGAAATATTGTAATCTGCTTGCAGGTTGTTTACGCAGTATACAACGAGAAAATAGTGGACCAGTCAGAGTATCCCCGTAGTCTAATGATTGCAGAAACTGCTCGTCAAAACTGAATGTCCAGACAAAACTTCACTTGTATGCGGTTCAGGAGGTTAAAATCAGCACAATCCGTCCGGTATAACTCGGACCACGTGTTGTCAAGTCTCAAAACTGAGTAGGAGACGTAGCGAGCAATTGAAGCTTAGTTCGGCTTGTGGGCAGTCTCAAGTCCTGCAGCGTCTAGAATCACAACGTGGTTCAGTCACAGGTGCGTGTCATCCGAAATGAAACATTCAGTTTTGACGAGCAGTTTCTGCAATCATTAGACTACGGGGATACTCTGACTGGTCCACTATTTTCTCGTTGTATACTGCGTAAACAACCTGCAAGCAGATTACAATATTTCTATACAGATCTGAATCAAAAACAGTCCTGAGGATGGTTTCATCAAATAACTGCTAGAAACCGAAACGTCGACAATACACCTCATCCCTTTCTTTTGTTTCATTCAAGTGTGTTCTGGGATAGGTGTCTTTTAGGTTCTGTTGAGTCACTGATTAATTAATTTTTTATGTGTACCCACAGTCCTAAAATCTTATTTGTTTAATCATCTGTATATGAAACTGATTTTCTTTAATGAACTACTTGATAAAAATATTTTTTTCGTATACACCTTGTGTCTTTGTTTATATGTTATATGTTGACAATACGAATTGATTTATTTGGATTAATTCACTATAGGGACGATTAATTGGTTCTTTACAAAATAAATCCAATCACCAAATATAGATCGAATAAAGTCCCTTGAAGGCACCTTTACCCCTCTACTTTCATTACCCAAGCCCTCAAGGGTATTCCGGGTTGCTCACTTCCTTAACTAGTTGTGAAGATGAGGCAAGCTAATGCCCAGAGTTGCCGAGTGTGGTCCCTGACTGGAATAGGCACCGAGGCGAGAATTATCGAGCCCGCTGACCCTGGTCCACGACCCTGCCGCGTCGGGAATCGAACCCTGATCCCGGGCCGTCCTCTGCTTACGGGTCTGCCGCCTCTGACCAGTGAGCCACACCACTTCCGCCCAGCACATTGGCCTTGGAGCATTGATAACTTACCCATCTGGCAGGTGTTATCTCATCTCTCTGTACCTTCTTTGTTCTTGCCCGGCTCAGGCCAGTACTTTTCCATAGTTGGCGTGCCTGAGGTCTCGAGAAAGCTTTATCATGTATTAGCACGCCTTGGGGAGTCAGTCCCTCTCCGCAACCATCTTAGGGTGAAGGCCTGACCTGGGGCTTCTTTGAAGAGCTTGTTACCAATAAAGTTTGTATTCTCTGCTGGCTGACCGACTCTTTATTTGTGAAGGCATAGCAGGTAGTTGTGGAAATAACCTATGGTCCCTTAAAGGGCCATGTCCTTCACAAAGGGTGATATTGCTGGTCTCCTAGGACCCGCCTCATTCTCCAGGCCCAGGGGCACAGGTCACTCTCTGCCCTTGAAGAAACAATTAGGGTGATCCTCCTGGGCGAAGGTAGCTCTTGTGAGTTACCTATCCCCCATCTCACGCTGTTAGTTGCTCTTGATGTGGCACATGGGGGGATCCTCTTTAACATTGCATACGTCAGAAGTCGAGGAAGCTGAGGGGGGTCACAATCTCCTCCCAACTTCTGACCCTCCGCGGAGCCACACACATCGGCAGGGGAAGCTGCTTCGGTAATCCAGTGCACGGAGCCTGCACTGTATCTCATTTAGGCCTCTCGGCCCACATCCATGGCACAGAACAACTTCACATTTGCTCTGTGGGCTGCGACCACTGACAGGCCTGAGTTCCCATCGTTGAACTCCCCACTCATCCATCAGTTCCCAGAAGCAGGTTCGGCAGTGCGCAGGGCCTCGGAGGCTGTAGCTCACCCCGGGAAGTCCTTGTGGGCCTTAGGCCAATGCATCATCAGTCTAGGATGCCGGGGACTCCCCTGCCTATCACCTGCACTTTTCAGGTGGCTTCTTACAGCCCTCTGCCAATCTAGCAGTGTGTGGTGGGCACTTGCATCGCGTTTTTGCCTGGATGAGTCCAGATCATAGGTCCCCCGGTGGCACAGGGCTAGTACATGTCCGCCATCAAGCCGTGGCAAACCATACCCACTCCTCCTCCTGAAATAAGGAAATTGAAATATAAACAACAATGGTTAAAGCAGAAAAATGTGTGTAGTCTGAATTTGCTCTGCATATCTTTTTATGGTGTTTAATATTCATTGGCTGAGGAAACTAATGCTAAGCTGCAAGTTTTAACCGACAACCGGTCCTCAATGGATACAAGAGTCACATCTGTGGAATAAAGTGTCTCTACTCTTCAGGCAATCAGCTACCAAGGTTTCCTACTTGCATTCTCAGATTTCCTCTCTTCAAAAGCAGGTGGAGGATCTTGAAAATCAAAATAGGCGTAATAACATGTGTATCTATGGCCTGGTGGAGGGTTGCGAGGGAAGTGACCCCATTGCTTTTTTCAAATCTTTTCTCCCTAAACTTTTGCATTTGCCAGATTACACTGTGCTCAACATACAGCGGGCTCACAGACTTGGCCGGGCTTCCTCATCTGCTTCCACTTCACCGAGGCCAAGAGGTGTAATCATGTATTTTCTAGAATACACTGACCTGCTAAAAGTCCTCTCAGCAGCCAGAGCTTTTCCTCGCATCACCTGGTCGAGGTCCTCCCTGTTTTTTGCACAAGACTATTCTAAAGCCACAGCTAGTCGTTGTAAAACCTTCCTGGATATGAGGTCTGATCTTCGTTCCATTGGTGCCAGATATGGCTCTTTCACCCTTGTCTCTTCAAGGTTACCTACAATAACAAAACTACAAACTATGAAGATCCTGCACGTCTTCAAAGCTGTTTGAACTCCTGCCGACCTGCTGACATGGATTCCTCTGGTCCTTCTTCTTCCTTCCCTCCATGACTTTCTTGAGCTGCTGATGGTTACTGCAGTTTGGATTCTCCTACCAGTTACTCAAGTTCAATAGTTTCATATCATGTTCTTGTTCTTGTGAATCCTTTTATGTTGACCTTGTTCCGTGACAATCTTTCTTGTCTACCCTCTCCTTGCCTATTGTTTCTGATTTTATAACCTCCACGCTGTTTTTATCACTTCGTTTTCCTGATGTTCTCCTCATGTTTTTACAGATCATACATTGCATTCCGTGTGTTCCCCCGGTGGGCCGGCTCGCTGACCCTGGACGTCTTGCCTTCTCCAGTTGGCCCTACCCCCCCTTCACATCTGGTTTCCTTCCTGATTGTGCTCCTTCGCGTCCCTCCCTTGTAAGAATGTTTATTTCCCTGTTTGACATGTCTGTCCTTGCTCCCTGTTCCTCTTTCCTGTTCCTTTCCCTATTCATCTCTTGTTCAAAGGTGTCACTTCTTCTTTACTTTTTTCAATTTCTCTGTTTCTTCTTCTCTCATGTCTCCTTATTCACTCACTAGGTTTATCTACCTTGTTCTTTTGTCTTTGTATTTTTCTTTTTGCTGCTCTTCACCTTCATTATTCACGCATGTTCTCACTTTTTTCTCACCTCTTTTACTCTTCCCTTTCTTGTTTTTTCTTTCATTGCTTCATATCTTGACAATCTCTTTTTTTATTTGTTTATAGGTATTGCTACTCTTTGCTCACACTGTGACCACGCTCTACTCTTTATGCCCTTATTGCATTTCTCACTTCCTAGCGTACACTCATTCTCTCTTACCTTCTCTAACATGTATTCCATTTCTATTTTACTATTCCTATTTTTTTTTTTTTTATATTCTTTGATTTTATCCATCTTGAGGCTCTTTCTTATTCTTTTGTTATCTTCCATTATCATATTTTGTATTGCCTTTAATGTCAGTGCGCAATGTTTCATGGAACATTAAAGGTCTCAATTCTCCCATTAAGAGACAAAGGATCCTAACTCACCTAGCTAAGATGAATGTAGACTTTGCTTTTCTGCAAGAAACCCATTGGCTGAAGCTGGATCTGTCAATCTTAAAAGAGGTTGGGTAGGTGAAGTCTTTTATGCTCCCGGTGATGGTAAACGAAATGGTGTGGTTATTTTAGTTCGTAAATCTCTTTCTCGCTCTTTGTTGGTTACTGAGTCAGTTTCTGATGGTAGGTGGTTATATGTCAAACTTTCCTTAAGGGGTGTTCCTCTCTCTCTTCTAAATGTTTATGCTCCCAAAGGGGGTGACCCTACCTTTTGACTTGCGATGGCCACCCGTATCACTAAATTCATTGATGATAACTTTATTATGGCAGGGGACTGTAATCAACCTATTGATCCTTTTTTGGACAGACATTCCAAAGCTTCTTTCGTCCCCAACAAACCTCATAAACTCTTTGTTCAAGCAGTTTCACAGCAGAAACTTGTTGATGCTTGGCGTTTATGTAATCCGACAACTAAAGAGTTTACTTTTTATTCCCCTTCTCATCATTCACAATCACGAATTGATTATATTTTTGTCTCCCATCACATTTCCCAGACTCTTACCCATGCAGAAATTGGCCCTATTCTGTTATCAGACCACACTCCCGTCTCGATTAACATTGATATCTTGCCTAAACTTACTGGGCCTAAGAGGTGGCGTTTTAAGTCTCTGCTTTTAGATTCTAAATTTTCTGCCTTTTTTATTGATTTTTTTTAATGAATTTTTTGACATTAACAATACCCCTTCTATCCCCAAACACACTATTTGGGATGCATTCAAGGCCACAGCTAGAGACTTCATCATTGGCTACGTGGCTAAGAAATGAAAGATTGCTCGTAAGTACACTAGCGACCTTCTCCAAAAAATCAAGAGTTTGGAACACTCCTATTATACACCTCTCATTCACAGGAAAGTTTGACAGCTCTTATTGACGCCAAGATGAAATTCAACAAAAAATCCACAGAAGATGCCTCTTTATATCTGTTGAAATCTAGTTCGAAATTTTATGGTGGGAAAAATAAATGGGGAAAATTTTGGCTAATTATTTGAAAATCAAACACAATAAGTTGAATATTGAATCTGTTTTTGATGATCATTCGGTTCTTAAACATAAGGATGTTGATATTTTAGATGAATTATCCCATTTTTACAATAACCTTTATTCCTCTGAGACTCACCTACTGCCCAATCTCTCTCTAAGTTTTTCTCTAACATACAACAACCTCACCACTTTCCTATTGACTTAACTTCTCTGGAATCGGCAATATCTCAACAAGAATTACTTACTGCACTTCGACTCCTCAAGAAAGACAAAGCCCCTGGACCTGATGGGTTCACAGTTGAATTCTACCTTCCTAATTTCCTGAATTTCCTTTCTTATTCCAACCCAAGGGCTTGTGCCAATGGTTTAGTTTCCTCCTTTTTTGATTTAAGAAGAGGGGTCCGACAAGGTTGTCCCCTCTCCCCATTTCTCTTTAACTTATCTTTAGAGCCCTTTCTCTCCAAGCTTCGTCAAAATCCTTACATACATGGTTTCCACATACCGCAATCCCACATCAAACTTGCTGCTTATGCAGATGATATTTTACTCTTTAAGTCAAACCCTACTGACTCCATTCCCGCCTTCCTTGCTGAAGTTCACGAATATTCACAGATCTCTGGACACAAACTGAATAATGACAAATGTGAAATTTTACCCTTAACAAAATTCACTTTCAAACCTGACTGTACTGCTTCCAACTTCACTTGGAGTTCCTCCCATATCAAATACCTGGGATTACATGTTACACCCTCCCTTGCAGATACAGTTTTGCTCTGTCTTAATAAATGCAACCAGAAACTTTCCGATCTCAAACCTAGATGGCACCCCTTTTATCTTTCATGGTGGGGTCGCCTTGACACCATTAAAATGATGTTATCCCCTATTGTTCTTTATACTATTTCCAATATTCCAATCCATATTCCCACAATTTTTTTTAGGAGAATTAACACTATTCTTTCTTCCTTCCTTTGGTTGGGCAAAAATCCTTGCATGTCTCTTTTTAGACTAACGCATCCCAAATCAGAAGGCTGGGTCAATTTTCCAGATTTTCCAGCATACCACAAGGCCTTCCTTTTGCGGCAAGACTCTTTTTGGTTGCAAGACCCTGATGATGCTTGCCCTTTATGGGTTACAGTAGAACGTCTCTCACTCTCACCTTTTACTTTTGCTGGATATCTTTATTTTTCACGTAAACCACAGCTGTTATCCACTCCTATTCATAGATTTACTACCAAATTACTCTTATCTTCCTCTCCTGACCCTCCATCCACGGTTGCTGATTTTCTAAACACTATCATTTGGCATAACAGGAATCACCTTATCAGCGATAAACCCTTCTTTTGGAAATCTTGGAGGCAAAAAGGATTAATTTGGGTCTCTAAACTTTTCTCTAATTCTACCTTCTTACCTTTTTTCAACACTCAGCCAATCTTTTAATCTTCCTGCTTCTTTGCCCGTAAATTCCTTATACTTAAAGAAGCGGTTTTATCTACTTACACCTGTCTCTCATACTTGCCTTGCACCTCCTAACCCAAACTCAGAACTTCACTCCTTGTTACGTACTTCATCTAAAGCCTCTCTCATTTACAAACTTCTTTGCACAACAACTTCAGCCCGACCAAAATCTAAGGTAGAGGAGCAATGGGAATGTGATTCCTGGCCAACTTCTCTCTGGGATAAATTATGGACCAAACTTCGTAAATCTTCTAGAGCTGCCACTCTCACACAAACACTTTTCTTTATTTATAACAGACTTCTTTTTACACCACACATGTTGAGAAAAAAGTTCTCCTCCATGTCTGATCTCTGTTGGTCCTGTTCTTCACCAAATGCTACTCTATTCCACATGCTTTTCTCTTGTACTGTCATTCATACTTTTTGGAAGCAAAATTGGTCCCAAATTATTGATATCTTTCACACTCAAATCTCCTTTTCTTTTAAACATATTTTTTTAGGGAGACTCTCTCCTTGTTGGGATGACATTACATTCAAAGCTCAGATCATTGATTTATTGTTAGCTGTTGCTTTCCAACAAATTACTGATAATTGGAAAAATGCTACGAATAACTCATTCAGAGCTTGGTGGTACAATGTTCGCCATAATCATAGACTGGATACTGCCTTTGTTTTTCCTCCTCATATGGCAACGAAAAGTAGTAATTTGTGGCTTCCTATAACACTATACCTTGATGTATGTGCTAAACGATCATCTCAATTGTCTCCCACTCAGCAAAAAGTCTCAAAGCCCCCTTGATTGACCTTATCGTTCCTATGCATTTTATTTTTACCATGTTTTATTACTGTCTCTTTTATTATCTTTTTATTGTTCAGCCTCATTTGTCTCTCCACAGCCCATTCTAATTATTATTATTGATGTAATGTTTTACTTGCATACCATTACTCCTATTTTGTATAATTTTCTTGTTTAATAAAATTACTTTGAACTTAAAAAAAATAATATTCATTGGCTGCACTTTTCTTTGGCACGTTCTCTCAAATGATGCTGATCTGTTTCATTATGTTATTGCTGTTGATGTTTTTCCACCTGTTGTGTAATGTTGCTTTTGGCATTGCAACTGACTCAGTAAAGGTCGACAACTGCTGAAGGTATACTTACTATTCTTTAATTATTACGGTAATATAATTGTTAATGCAACAGCTACTAGAAAGGGATAAGAAGCAATAGAGTGGCTTTCTCTCCTAGCATGCTGAATTCTAGGGATTTTTAAAAAGTGAGTGTTAACAGACCTCAGATCTCTAACAAGGCTATTGTGAATTAAAAGTTCAATCAAGTAACTGGGTCCCTTTTTGTAAAAAAACATTTAAGGAATAGACTTTTGAAGTGAAATCTTTTTTTGTTTCCGGAAACCAGTAAATATTTTTGAGAAACAATGATATGGGCTGCTGGACTCATAAAAACAAATTGACTGTGGCCTTTTAGACCCACTTGCAGATGTCTAACAAGATTCGGAGACTGGCTAGGGTTAAAGGTAGAATGAGTTTGCATAAACCAGTCTTGCAGTGATGAGAGTATGTACAACTGTCATGCATACTGAAACAGGCAGGAAATCAATACATATTCTGAAGAGCATAGCAGAACAAGCATTTGCAATGCAATCTGTTTTGCCTTTGGGACCTTATACGTATTTAGCTGTGCAGTAGATTAGCCTGGGTGCTGAAACATCTACTGTTATTTAACATAGAGGGAAAGTGAGCACCAAACTGCGTGACACGCCAGGTATGGGAACACAGAAACAGAGATATTGCCTCTCAGGGAAAAATGGTATAGTCAAAATCTCTGTTTTCAATATAAAATCTGGGCCTTCGGTGGTATTATTACTGAAAATACAAGATTTGAAAAAATAATATTGTTTACGGGTGCTCGTGGAAGACAATTTCTCCAGACAGGAATCTAGAGAATGATAAAGTGATTCTGGTATTTTACTGACATCTGCTGGTCGTTTTCTATCAAGAAAGTTAAATTGAGGCATTGCCAGAAAGATATGAAAAAAAAGAAAGTCCCTCAGCAGAAAGCAATTCTGATATTTTACTGACCTCTGCTGGTCGTTTTCTATCAAAACAGTTAAATAGAGGCAGTTGAACAGAAAAATTCCCTCCAGAGCCCACAAAGTACATACACATATAAGTAAATGCTAAAGTATATACAAGAGGTCTCGAATACTCGACCTAAAGTAGCAGGTGCCCACAACCAAGGCAGGACTGGCCATAGCGGGCACCGGGCAATACCCCGGTGCGCCGCACGGGTGGGGGCTGGTTTTTGACCCCTGGGGGCCGTTTTAGTTACAGGGCCGATTTAGAAGCATAGCTGCAAAATCGGCCCTGTAACAAAATCGGCTGAAAACCGGCCCCGGCAAAGAGCTCGGCGGCACCCCCAACCCACCCCCGAGGGGGGGGGGGCAAGCACTTTGCCAGGGATGGTTGTGGTTCCCAGTCCGGCCCTGCCCACAACTGCCATTATTTAGAAATGGAAGGCTAGACCAGTGTTAAACTTTACTCCTACGTATCTTTCTCTACCAGTGGGTACGGAGTGTCTCTTAATTCCTTTGTCCATAAAAGCATAAAAGAGATTATCAGATTGAATGAGAGCCAACAAACCTCGAAATCCCGACTTTATCCATTTAGCTAAAGCAAAATATTTTCCTGGCCTCTTATATCAATACACTTTAAAGGTAAGCTCAAAGAAGCAACACAGTTGTTGAATTAGGTAACTCCTGCAAAAGGTAGCCCTTCTGGTCCAAATATAAACTCACCGCAGTTTTTGGGCCTAGCTGGAGCCAAGACACAATAATTCAGTGTCTATGAGATTGGAATATCCACGAGGGACAGCAATGAAGTGCATGCACTGCTGAAGAGTCGAGCAAGGACTGTAATTGAGGCCATCAGTACCTTGTATATCAGCTCTCTTTTCACACAACCTTGGTGTTATTTTATATTCACTCAAAACACACTTTTAGGAAACAGTCTCTAGGACCATTACATTAAATATCTAACATTAAATTCGATATTTCTGATGATTCCTCAACTCAAAAGGACCCTCATAGAGATCAATTCTTCGCCAATTCCATGATAGAGAACTCTCTTGCTCAGCGACTTTGAAAGGAAGCCCACTTGACCATATTTAGGTTAGACCACAAATCTATAGGCTGTATCTCTACTGCCTTCTAGCAGCATATTGTCATTCACAAACATCTACTTATCTAATATCCATGCCGACATGGATAGCTCCTGTGATTTAAAAAGTATCTAATTTTCTTTACATTATGAAAGCATTTATGGATGTATTTGTTTGTTGTTTCCGGTGATTTCTTTACTCACCAGTACAACGTACCAGCCATTGTGATGTCCAGGACTGAGGTTTTCTTTCTGTTATTCTTGTATAATGTTTTGTCATTAGAAAATAGTTCTACAGTGATACTGAAAAAGTTTGAGCAACTACTGCAAAAAATCATTCAATTATTTTTATATGTTCATATTTTGATATAACACTAGTTGGAACAGTGTCCATTTCCTTTTAAACATTACCTTTTTCTCTGATGTCCCAACCTTTCACTTCTCCTTTCAGGGGGCCTCTGGAAACGAGACTCTGAAGGAATAGCCACTGCTTATGTCCCTAAGATCAGTGGCAATTGTCAGTTAAAATTCAGTAGAATCTGCAGTGAGCCATGAGGATTTCTGTGGTGGTTTGGTAATTTAATATCCAGTTAATACTGCAGTGAGTTCTACGTGGATTTTTTCAAAAGCACAAGGTTGTGATTACTCAATATTCAGTGAAGGTGAAGGTTCCTCAAAGCAAAGTATCATTTTGGTACAACTGAAGTACACAACTGTGATATGTGCTTGTGAGAGGTAACTCAATAATCAGCCAATGTTGATTGTGGTCTTTATAACAACTACGAATTCACTATGTCAATTGTCGTATTTGCTTCATATATTTTAATGTGTTATAGCCGTACATTACAAGAAAGCAATTAAACAAGTGCATTATATAAAACATATTGGGCAGTTCCCAAATTGTGAACAATGTGCGCATATACCTTTAGCACTATTTAACGTGAAAATTGAGTCTTAGAATCCTCCACATGGTCATGTATATGGAGTATAGAGTGGAAGATTACATTTGCTAGAAAAATGCTCCAAGTGCGGAAGCCTTGGTAAGATACAGCCCATCGGGGTAATGCACTGTGCACTTTTATTAAGGGAAGTGGGTCCTGCAGGGTTATATTTTAGCAGGGCTGTACTTTAGCGCCTTTATTTTTTATCTCACATATAAATCAACTGGATCAGTTTTTAAGAGAACATTGTAAAGATGTCCGGAAGGTAGCACATAGAATGGGGTACGCACATGATTCCATTCTTATCTCCCTTACAGCTACTGGCTTGCAATTTTCATTATGCTAATTGTATGATTTGGTGGAAAATCTGGACCTAAAAATGAATTTCTTCAAATCAATTACTACGACCATGGGACTCAGAAATACAAAGACAAAAACGTATTGAATAAAGGATCATAATATAGGCAAGATGGACACGTTATGCCATTTACGCATATTGCTGGATAATAAATTGTCCTGGACGTATTATTGAAATCACATATTCAACCTTTTAATGAATGAATGAAATTGTACTTGCATAGTGCATGGCTACCCTGAGACCTCCCAGGGCTGTTGACAGAGAAACAGAAGAGCCCTGGAGTTAAAGCGATGTCTTGAAAAGATGGGTTTTTAAGAGTTTCCGGAACGCAAAGAGGTTATTTTTCTTCCGTAAAGTGAGGGGGAAGAGTGTTCCAAATCTTGGAGGCATTGAACGAAAAGGAGCGTCCACCCCATCTAGATCCTCGTATTTTTTTTTGGGTGGTCAGAAACGAAGAACTAGAGTGAAGGGTTCTGGCAGGGAGATAGGGAGTGTCCAGGGAATGGGTAATGGCCTGTCCAGTCTTCCAGATGGCTCTGTGAGTCAGGCACATGGCTTTAAACTGCATCCTGGCCGGAATTGGGAGCCAATGAAGACTCCTCAGTGCTGGTTTTGCAGATTGCCACTGGTGAATCTGAAGAAGTTGTCGAACTGTGCATTTCTGAATCAATTGCAATTTGTGGACGGTAAATTGGGGAGCTTCAAGATATAGGCCATTTCCATAATCAAGGCCAGAGAGTATGAGGGAAAGTACCATAATTCTTCTCGCCTGGAAGGGAAGGAGAAGGATGATTTTCGGCAACATTCTCATCAGCCCATAGCAGGTGGCTGAGAGCTTGGTGGGCCTGGTGGTTAAAATTAAGGGAGCTGTCAAGCCACATGCTAAGGCTCTTGATCTGTGACTTTGGAGGTGGCACAGGACCCAGACATACCATCCACTGGAGAGCGGGGATGGAAGACGGAGGGTTGCCTAGGAACATAACCTCAGGCTTGTCCCCGTTGAGCTTGAGGCAAGAGAGTTCCATTCACTCAGCCACGGCCTCCAGGCAAGGACCAAGGGAGCTAGACAACCCCTTAGAGTGATTTAATACTACTACTAGCTGAGTGTCGTCTGTGCAGGTGATGATCTTGATACCGAATGGATGGACAATGTCTGCCAGGGAACTCAGGTAGATGTTAAAAAGCGTGGGGCTCAAGGAAAAGCCCTGAGGAACCCCACAGCTAAGAGGCAACCTGGAGGACACCACATCTCCTTCAAAGACCTGGAAGAAGCGGTCACTGAGGAAGGACTGAATCCAGATTAGTGCTGTGCCTGTCACTCCCATGCTTTTAAGTCTGTGGGACAAGATGTTATGGTTAACAGTGTCAAACGCGGCACTGAGGTCCAGGAGGATGATTGCCGCCATACCTCCCTGGTCCAATAACCTCCTTATCTCCTCCGTTACTGCCAGTAAGCCTGTTTCCATCCCAAGCTGAGGACGAAAGCTTGTTTGAGAATCAGAAAAACAAACAGTTGGGAAACCCAATACACCCTTGCGGGCTTGGCCCTATGTAATTGGTAGAAAGGTAATGATGCCAGAACGGGAATTTATTTCAAAATATTTCTTTCCAGTTAAGGATTGAATAAAGTGATTATACGTAATCCTATCTGTTTAATCAGAAACTGTAATAGCAGATATCCTAATTAACAATAGTCAGAGTCAATCACTATCTCAGGCATAAAAGTCATCAAATAAAGCAGGAAATTAAAAAGAGACAAGGAGTAAAAAGTATTTTTGATAAAAAATTATCAGTTTATAGATTGCTCAATGAAGTCAAAAAAGGGGTACAACTCAACAAATGCTGGTCACAGACACAGCTTAAAACAAATGAAACAAAGAATTGTACAATCAGCCTAAATTTCATTTGTGGTAAGAGTCCAAACCATAACAATTTGTAGAGATGACCATTATTACATCACCACAAATAAGTCATCAATGTGGTCTAATCACAATTAAAAGGAATAGGACTCAATAGTCGATGTTTCGGTCTCAGGAAGAGTGAATCTGTGAGACCCTCCTCAGGACAATAAAGTAGATCAGCAGTTGAGACCCTTCAACAACAAATCCAGGACTGCATATGTTGGTCCTCCAATGTATCCTGTTAGCGTACTTCTAATTCTGTTCAGAATGTAACCAGGATCTTTGTGGAAATAATCGCACTCCAATTATGGACGTCGTGTGCTCATTGAGTCTTCAGATTTTTAACACGAGTACTAATCCGTCGTAGCGATCAGGATATCCATATGGCCGGGATGCCTGTCACCCCCTCCCAACACAATCCCCAAGGATGGGAAGACGGACGCAGTTCTGAACTTTTGGAAGGCGGGAGGGAGTTACCCTCCCGGCCGTATTTATTAATATATGAAACAAAATTAAAACATTAAATAAAAGTTTCATATCATGTACAATTTTCATTTATTACATTTCGATGAAGACATGTTCATTGGCTAACCTTAACAAATCTCTAATACAAAGGTTTTCCTAGCCGAGTCTAACATCCTGCAAATGCATATCTTCTAAATTAAAATTGTACATCCTAGCATTACGGGCCAACGGCAAGGTCGCAATCGGTGTCAGATCCCTACTACCAAAACTCTCACCCTCACGGTGTGAGTGGCGGCCGCGCAGAGGACTGTACCCTCTGTGCCAACTCCAATTTCCCTTGTCTTGTTGGGGGCCCCCATTTCAACTCGACGCCATCTTAAAGGTCGTCCGAGGACCCGTGTGAGGTGTCTGTAAGAAGGCAGCGTGGACTCCCCCTCCCACCCCACACTGTCTATCACATCCGCCGTCGCGGATATCCGGGCCCCGGGAAATTCGTAGGAGGGGCATATAGCCGCCTCCTCCCCTGGAAGGGGCCTATGGCCGTCTTCCCCTAGGTGACCCATACTTAGTGGGTGCCGCCTCCCCGTGGGAGGGGCCAATGGCCTCCTTCCCCCGGGCGCTCCCATCCATAGTGGGTGGCGCCCCCCTCTAGGGACCTTGAAATTACTGCTCACCGATCATGACCTTACCGCCCGACCAAAAAATAAATACGACATTTGTTTACCTACTATGGGAGAAAATACCATCCTGTCTACTTGTATCGATTGTCTATACCTCAGGAAAAACGGTACCTACAAACAGAAATTACATCCTTAAACGACATTCGTGTTCTTCTATACGGAGGGAAAGAAGATGTTATCAGAGCAAAAACTTTATTGCAAAACTAACACTGCCATAAGGGGCTGGTGGGTGGGTCAAAATTGCTCCTTGTTCCGTCGAGGGCTCACGTGCAACGAGTGGGTGCAGCTTCCAAGCACAGGAACAAGAGGACGCTTCTTCGGATTCCCGCTCTCTTTATCCTTCTTCGGGAGGGCGTGTACCCTCCGCCGGTACGCCTACTGGGCGTGGCCATCGGTGTAGGTGTCTAGGACAACCCCTCTTGGGCGGGAAAAGGCGCGCCCCGGCTACATCGCTTCGGGCATACCAGCCGAGGCACGCCCCCCCGCCCAAAATGGTTTCCCGGGAGGATCCGGGCCCCCAACCATACGTTCGGGGGGACCGAGTGGTCGCCCCTTTCCATATGGCCGGGATGCCTGTCACCCCCTCCCAACACAATCTCCAAGGATGGGAAGACGGACGCAGTTCTGAACTTTTGGAAGGTGGGAGGGAGTTACCCTCGCGGCCGTATTTATTAAAATATGAAACAAAATTAAAACATTAAATAAAAGTTTCATATCATGTACAATTTTCATTTATTACATTTCGATGAAGACATGTTCATTGGCTAACCTTAACAAATCTCTAATACAAAGGTTTTCCTAGCCGAGTCTAACATCCTGCAAATGCATATCTTCTAAATTAAAATTCTACATCCTAGCATTACGGGCCACCGGCAAGGTCGCAACCGGTGTCAGATCCCTACTACCAAAACTCTCACCCTCACGGTGTGAGTGGCGGCCGCGCAGAGGACTGTACCCTCTGTGCCAACTCCAATTTCCCTTGTCTTGTTGGGGGCCCCCCTTTCAACTCGACGCCATCTTAAAGGTCGTCCGAGGACCCGTGTGAGGTGTCTGTAAGAAGGCAGCGTGGACTCCCCCTTCCACCCCACACTGTCTATCACATCCGCCGTCGCGGATATCCGGGCCCCGGGAAATTCGTAGGAGGGGCATATAGCCGCCTCCTCCCCTGGAAGGGGCCTATGGCCGTCTTCCCCTAGGCGACCCATACTTAGTGGGTGCCGCCTCCCCGTGGGAGGAGCCAATGGCCTCCTCCCCCCGGGCACTCCCATCCATAGTGGGTGGCGCCCCCCTCTAGGGACCTTGAAATTACTGCTCACCGATCATGACCTTACCGCCACAGGCCGGATAGTTGACCGGCTATCCGGACCACCCACAAACTCCTCCTAAAGGTCATGCTTCCTCAAACCCCTTAGCCATGCTATGAAGTCTCCTATGAGTAAGACATTCCCCTCCCGGGACAAGTGAACCCCATCATCGAGATACATGTGATCACCCCGAATACACCCATGCGGAATACTGTGCAACTGCGTCGAGCGAAACAACCTACCAATTTTGTTGTTGACCTTCTTTACTGAATTGTTCAGTGCCGACACCGAGAGGCCTCCCCGCCATACCTTCCTGGGAATCATGTGGGACCATGCAATCGTGCACCCCGGGATTCTTTTCGCCAGCCAGCTAACGGTAGACAAAACTCGCTCGAGTAATACTCGCCTACCGAGTGTCACCATGTTATTGCCCCCCAGGTGTACTATGATTACAGATGGCGGTGACCTCTGCCGCCCTAAGAGTCCCTCGACAAAAGATTCGAACTGGTCAATACAGAGCCCGCCCCTTCCGTGGAAGGTCACTCTGTACCCGTATTCCCCAGCTGCGTGAGTCACGTCACCTGCATTGAATACGTCCCCGGCCCGCCTCACGTATGAGTGGCCCACGACCCACACCACTCTCTCCTCAGCAGGTGATCTCTGACCGCTGGTCCCCTGGTGCTGGGTCGACTGCAAATTCCGCCCCGCATGACATGCTCGCGAAACTGTAAATCAAAAAGAAGACAAGAAGCGTGAGTGCATGTAACTTGACTTCACAACATGTGCAATAGCACATACCTTTTAAAACAATTCGAGGACCATCGTCCTAACTGTTTCACCTCTTCAGCACTCTGACCCCTGGCTGTAGCCTCAGTAGCAGCCCCTATTCTGAAGGAGTGGGTCCCAAAATAGCTCGGGTCCATGCCCGCCGCTGCGATTGCCAGTGCTAGCACCCTCTGAAACTGAAACCTCGTCAGTGGGGTGGCATCGATGTGTCTCAGCAAACTCCCACCCCATGTATCCGCCCTCAGCGCCAAATATTCCTCAATGCACTTTATCGGGCACGTGGGGGACCCTCGCATGCGCTGGACAACAACACTGTTTCCCATAGCTCTCTGGTCAGTCTTGGACTTAGCTATCGTGACTACCATTGAATCACCCCTAATTAGGATGTGATCCCGACACAGGCCTCCCTCCACATCTTTCTTATTCTTTGCGACCAGTTCGCTCACCCGCATAGCCCCATGTAACGCTAATGCGAAAGTGGCCCGGAACAGAACTGCTTCGAATTGGGAGGAGCATGTAGTGGGTAGTATCGCCATAAGGAGGGACAACCTTTCTAAACTAATCGGGCGCCTCTCGCCTTGCCTACGCCCCTCAAGGCGCTGCCAGCCACGAAGGGCTTTTCTTGCCACAAAGGAAGCTGTTGGGTCCTTGATGCCATGCACCTGCGCCATGAATGAAATGGCCGCCCGGTGTCTATTGGCCGTTGCAGCTGATCGGCCTTCCCTGTGCAGTGCTACCAGGAACCTTAGGAAGCAATCCTCCTGACCCCATGTCTGATCCCCTGCCGGACCCAAAAATGCACAATAGGAACGAAACGCTCCTTCGTATGCCTTCCTCATCCTGGGGGCTAAGCTTGCTGCCACGAGGTCTTGTAATCCGGGGCACCGAGTAGCCAGAGTGCTTCGGGGAACGGTGCTGCTGCTAGCTCTGCAGTAGGTAGATAACCCCTGAACGCCTGCATATGTGAACGAGAGAGTGCATCAGCCGCATGATTCAGTACACCCGGCACATGTTTAGCCCTGAACTGTACATTCAGTCTCATGCAAAGTAGTACAATTTCCTTCAACAATCTCAAGATCCACTTGCAGCGTGCTGCCTGATTGTTAATACATTCAACAACAGTCATATTGTCAGACCAAAATACCACAGAGCGATCACTGAACTTGTCCGGCCATGCCATCAGAGCCACAAAAATAGGGAATAGCTTGAGGAACCCAATGTTACTTGTGAGACCGCTGGTGTGCCACCATGTCGGCCATGTTTGCGCCGACCATCGGTTACCAAAAATGGCGCCAAATCCCACGCTCCCCGCCGAGTCAGTCCACAAACCCAGCTCGTCCGAAGACGCTGGCGGCTTGTTCCACACTACTCGACCGTTGAAGTCCGCCAGAAATGCCAACCAGATGCGCATATCCTGGCGAACCTCTGTAGACAGTCTCGTTTGGTGGTGTCCTTCTTTGAGACCAACCATAGCTTGTGCAATGGAGCGTCAAAAGGGGCGGGCCATTGGTATCACTCTCAGGGCAAAGTTAAGCTGACCCACTGTTTGCTGTAACTGGTGCAGGGTCACTTTCTCCTTACTAAGGCACAGTTCCAGGGAAGCCCTAAATTTCGCTACCTTCCCTACCGGCAAACGGAAACATCCCTCCACAGAATCGAGCTCAATTCCCAGAAACTCCAGTGAAGTAGATGGCCCAACCATCTTACCTGGTGCCAATGGCACTCCGAATTCCCTCATGAGGATGCAAAAGTCCTGTAACGCCTGTGCACATTTTGTGTCGCCGGCTGCCCCCAAGAACAGAAAGTCATCTAGGTAATGCATAACATGGCTATGCCCAGTGGCCTCGGTGAATGCCCATTCTAAAAAACAACTGAATTTCTCAAAATAAGCACAAGAGATGGAGCAACCCATTGGCATACATCTATCCATGTAGTAACGTCCTTGGAACACAAAGCCTAACAGGCGCTGATCCTGTGGGTGTACCGGGAGCAACCGAAACGCTGACTCGATATCTGACTTTGCCATCAGAGCTCCGGGCCCCAGGCGATTCAACATGGTGACGGCATCATCGAAGGATGCATACCGCACCGAACAAACTCCCGGGTCAATCGCATCGTTCACCGAGAGACCCTTCGGAGCTGACAAGTTGTGGATCAGCCTAAATTCCCCCGGGTCTTTTTTGGGGACCACTCCTAACGGGGAACAGATGAAATTTGTTACTGGCGGGTGCCGGTATGGGCCCGCAACCCGGCCCAGGGTAACCTCTTTTGCAATCTTCCTCTCCACCACCGCTGAGTTATGCAGAGTCGATAGTTGGTTTCTACAAAGTGGTTCCCCACGAAAATCCCCCGCCGGGATGTAGAAACCATATAAGAATCCATCTCTCAACACCCCAGCGGAGACATGATCAGGGTATTTGTTTAGCCAGGGGATCATTGCCATGACATCAACAGGGGTAGGTAACGGTACACAGTGGTCCACCTCAGTCTTGTTTGGACCCTCCTCTACCTCCCGACCCGCCATTCTTGGACCTGCATGAACTCTCCGGGTGCGAGGAATTCCCACAACCCGCACACACATGTCTGAACTTACATGTCCCTTGTGGTCTGGTGCAGTTGCTCCTGTTAAAGCTCCAACAGACCCCTCTCTTTCCCCCATTCCCACCAGTCTTTGCTTGGTGGTCGCCACCGGCGCCCGCTCGAAAGGGCACCGTGGGCTGTTGGCGGGAAAACCCCGACCCATTCCCGCCTGGCGAGGACGTCTTCGTCGCGCCCGGCAGGAGCTGCTTCTGCCAAGAAATCGAGTGGAGACAATCCCACGTCAGAGATGAACCGTACTCTTTGGCCTTACGGAATTTCATATCGTAACCCATCCATTCATTCCCCTCATACGTTTCAAAGAAATCCATTATTCGTGCCTGATAGCAAGACAATTCAGGCAAAACCTCGGACTTACGTTCCCCAATAATTGCAGTAAACATCGGAAAGGCCTTGGCCCAATTAGTGATTGTCTCATCCACCCTGAATCCCGCCATCTTGGCTCGCCAGACACTCGGGTGCCACAAATCCTTCTGCGTCTTAGCATACTCCATCTCGCGATGGTCAGTCAGCAGAGAAAACATGTTTACATACTTGTCAGCCCATATCAATTCTTTCGTGGCCAACGGGATATGTTGAACCACTCTCTCCCGTCTTGAGGGCAAAGAGCCCTCCCCCGCTGTTTTTCCGACGCCAGCTGCCGATCCTTCCGGGGTCACCTGTGGGGGGACAAGAGGGAGATTCGCCTTTGCGGCATCTCGCGACTGCCGCAACTGCTGCATTAGTAACCTGGCCTCTTTGACCGTGTCTCCAGGTGCCGTAGCACCCCCTGTTTTTCTGCCGAGCCATGCGGCCAACTGGGCGGCCAATTCAGGAGGCATGTCCTCCTCGTTGGCGGGCGTAATCACAACCGGAATCGGCTGACCAGCGTCCGGGATTGGTACCGGGGCCTCGACTGGAATGGCAGGGCTCGCCGGGGGTACCTCGGGGATCGGAACCACCCCCCCTGCCGCCCTATTCCTGACCCGTTTCCCCCTACCCTCGGGGGCAACTCCCGGCAATTACGGGCCTATTACCTTCTTAGGTTTACCCGGATTGTTCATCGCAGCCATCTGCTTCTTCATGCTCGCCATATCTCTTACCAGCATGCGAAGCATCTGGTCAGTCTCGGACTTCTTTCCTGCCCTCTTGCCAGGCATTGTTATTGAATATTCGATCCAAGTTGATCAACACGGTCCTGGATCCTTAGCCTCGAAGTCGCTGAAAGAAAAACACAAGAATTACAAGTTCTCAAAATTGCTCCTTGTTCCGTCGAGGGCTCACGTGCAACGAGTGGGTGCAGCTTCCAAGCACAGGAACAAGAGGACGCTTCTTCGGATTCCCGCTCTCTTTATCCTTCTTCGGGAGGGCGTGTACCCTCTGCCGGTACGCCTACTGGGCGTGGCCATCGGTGTAGGTGTCTAGGACAACCCCTCTTGGGCGGGAAAAGGCGCGCCCCGGCTACGCCGCTTCGGGCATACCAGCCGAGGCACGCCCCCCGCCCAAAATGGGTTCCCGGCAGGATCCGGGCCCCCAACCATACGTTCGGGGGGACCGAGTGGTCGCCCCTTTCCAAACGCTCGGTGTCGGCATCAGCGATGACCTCAAATGGTAGAATGGTAATGATGCCAGCAAGGGAATTTATTTCAAAATATTTCTTTCCAGTTAAGGATTGAATAAAGTGATTATATGTAATCCTATCTGTTTAATCAGAAACTGTAATAGCAGATATCTTAATTAACAATAGTCAGAGTCAATCAACTATCTCAGGCATATAAGTCATCAAATAAAGCAGGAAATTAAAAAGAGACATGGAGTAACAAGTCTTTTTGATAAAAAATGATCAGTTTATAGATTGCTCAATGAAGTCAAAAAAGGGGTACAACTCAACAAATGCTGGTCACAGACACAGCTTAAAACAAATGAAACAAATAATTGTACAATCAGCCTAAATTTCATTTGTGGTAAAAGTCCAAACCATAACAATACGTAGAGATGACCATTATTACATCACCATAAATAAGTCATCAATGTGGTCTAATCACAATTCAAAGGAATGGGACTCAATAGTCGACGTTTCGGTCTCAGGTAGAGTGAATCTGTGAGACCTTCCTCAGGAAAATAAAGTAGATCAGCAGTTGTGACCCTTCAACAACAAATCCAGGACTGCATATGTTGGTCCTCGAATGTATCCTGTTAGCTTACTTCTAATTCTGCTCAGAATGTAACCTGGATCTTTGTGGAAATACTAGCGCTTCAATTATGGACGTTGTGTGCCCATTAAATCTTCAGATTTTTAACACGAGTACTAATCCGTTGTAGCGATCAGGATATCCAAACGCTCGATGTCGGCATCAGCGATGACCTCAAACTTTTGAGAATCATGCAACAAGTAGTTGTATTCCAGATAGTCAACAAGTGTGATATTAATATTTTTCTCAATCAGCTTACTCAGCCAAGGGAGAAGGGAATTGGTCGATAGTTGGCCAGGTTGGATTGCTCCAGATCAGGTTTCTTCAGGAGGGCCCTCACCATCGCACATTTCCATGATGTGGGTGTCATACCAGAGGTAATGGAAGAATTCAGAATATCAAGGATAATCAGGCAAATGGAATTAATGACTAAGGTAAGTTTCAGGTCACCTCGGGCTCAATTGTTATGGTAGGGAAGGACATATAAATGTTTTGGATTTTTTGGTGGAAAAAAGCTGCCTAATTATTGCAGCGACTTAGTACTCCCTCTGTTATCGGTGGTTTTTGGGGTAAGATGGTAAGTGATTTCGCAATGCGAAAAATCTCCTTATGTGAATTTGCGGCAGTACCTATTTTCTCTTTAAAGAATGTGGTTTGGGCTATTTTGATTTCTGATTTGTATAGCTTAATTGCCTTCCTATAATCCACTTTCCTAGCCTCTGAGAAATGGTGTCTCCACCTTCTTTCTAGTTTTCTACATCATTGCTTTAAGTCGCTCAGTTTGGGGGAGAACCACTGGGCTGATTTCTGTCTGTTTTTTTGTGAGAGGGCTCCTTGGGGAAAACTAAGTCAAGGGAATTTTGGATCCACACAATAAAATTGTTGCTGGCTAGATTGGGATTAGGATCGCTGAGTAGTCTTGTGCCTTCAAGAGCTGCGGTCCAACGATTAGAGGAAAGCCTAGACCATTTCCTGTCCAGGATCAGTACTGCTCTATGGGGGGAGAAGGCACAAAGGTCTCCCAACTTAGGCGAATCAGAAAGTGATCCGTCCATGGGAGTGGCTTTGAGGGACCTACGACAAGGTTTGCAGGTTACTAAATACATGATCAAAAAGATGGCCCTTGACAAGTGTAGAGGCAAATCGTTTTTGTTTAAGTTAGATCGCTAGGAGACTCAGTAGTAATTCGCAGGTTACATGGTTAGAAGGGTCGTCCAAATGCATATTGAAATCGCCAAGCACTGTAAAATTAGCTGGAGCCAGTGCTAGATTGGCGACTAAGGTGGAGAGATTAGGAAGGAATTGCCCTAAAGCTCCCGGGGACCGATAGATCAGCAAACCGGAGAATGTGCTCTTTAGTGAAAACTCTAGGGAGAAGGCCATGCCCTCACAATCTGTGAACGTATTTAATGTGGTTCGGCAGTTGAAAGTGTCTTTAAATATAATGGCCAAGACTCCGCCTCTACCGGTCTTACGATCGGCTCTGAGTATTGAGTACCCTTGAGAAGGGTTTGAATATTAGCAGGATTGACTTCAATCTGGAGCCAGGTCTCTGTTAGGAAAATAGTATGTGGCTCCTCTATTAATAGTGCTAATTCGACAGAATGTTTAGGGAGCGATCTACAATTTAAAAGAAACATCCTTGGTGGGGTGCTGGCTTGGGGCCTATAATTATTGTGAAGCAGAAGCTTAACATCACAGTGGGAACAGCAAGAGGGGTTATTGGCAATATTCAAAGAGTGTAGACAGTTGGAATTAGTATCCCCTCTCAGCTCATGCAGGGAACTGGAGCTATAAGTTAAACAATTTCCAGAAAAATTGACAGGGGTTGTGGCCCCTGGGCCAGGTCGGGCGCGGACAGCGGCAGATGGCTTGCCTTTGGTTGCATGTTAGTGCCATTCCGTGATGAAGTTGATTGGGCCGGAAAGTAAACTGGAGCATCACCCTGCCAAGATGGCCTCCCCAGAATGTCCCAATCAGGAAGTGTAGAGCTTGGTGTTCTCCCTCCACTCAATCAGCATAGGATTCGCTGTGGTGGACCTGGGAGTAGGCGAGCTCAGAGAGACAAATTATAAGTGAGAAATGTGCCTTTTAAAAACAGTTCAGTGAATTTTTAAAACCAGATAGCAAATCGCTAGCGCAGCATCGCATGCCAAGCTGACCTCTGCCTCTCTATCAGCTGCGCGTCAGCACCCAGCCGCGCTGAACTAGTCAGGACTGAAAGGAAAGCTGGAGCACCACCATGCCAAGATGGCTGCCCCAGAATGTCCCAAACAGGAAGTATAGAGCTCAGTGTTCTCCCTCCACTCAATCAGGGTCACTTTTATTATTGATGCCTTTTCCAGACTTCTAGGCTACAGTCATATAACGTCTGTATCACACTGCTATAATGCTAAGTGTTCCAACCCTAGCTTTTGGAGCGGAGATCTGGGGTTATAAATCCCCCACTACTACACAAACGGCCGACATTTTTTTTTTTTTAAACTGTGAGATAGGTGCATCCTTTATTGCTGACTACATACATTTATGCCTAATACTTTTATGGTGTTTGAAATGGGCCGAAAACGAGTTAGAATTCAACAGATTGATATTGAGAGATTGTCTGAATATGGAATAAAGCCTGCACATACCTTGGTTGAGTTATATAAAAACGTCCCTTTCAAATCTGGATAAACCATATCTTTTTAACTCACTAGAGGTCCTTTCTAAATCAGATATTGAATTGGTTAAGACACCATTTAAGGTGTATGCCCAAGAAGCTACAAACATAGACTTACAGCACAGATTTTGATATACACACTATGTCATGGTGAAAACTATGAAAAAAAATGAATTTTACTTAAAATTGCATATGCCGGCTACTCACACAGGATTTTTAACATACATTTGTCTGAACTTGTGTCCCCAATTACTAGCAGGCTGGCATTAGCCTTCAGACCCTCCAATTTGCACAAGTGATGCGTTCTCTGAACTAGTCACTTTACATATTGTTTTAATTTGCCCTAAATGGGCCAGTCTGCGACATAAATATTTTCGCCCATTTTCGTGCCTTTGAATGTTAAGCAAGCAAGACCAGCACTTTTATATTTTAAATTTTTAGACAACTGTACTGTTTGTTGGTATTTATCTAGATTTTTATTAGGAGTGTATTGTGCTTATGCATGACACTGTATTTTTATGGAATTTTATATTCTGGACTTGAAAGTTATAGATGTTTTTATTGTTCTTATATGATTGCTGATGCTAATCGAAATAAAGTAAATACTGACTACTACTCCATGTGCAGAAGAAATTCAAAGAAAATATTCAAATGCATTAAATATGACCTCCATTTTAAATCTGCCAGTTTACTGTTAAGCAGGCACATTTCATTTTTAGGTGCATATGTACTGGAGGCTTTGTAAATTTTACACAAACCAAATGCAGAAAAATTGTTTCTAGCCCATATAACCCCCTCGATTTCTGCTTTTTGGTTATCTGTTTTTTGGATTTCACAGTGCTTAAGTGTCACCATACAAGTCCCACTAACTGTAAACTCTATTAAAATGGATTAGGAGTGCTAGTCCGCCTTTTATAAAAGGTCAGCTGCTGCATAGCTGGGGTAGGAGACACTGTGTTAGCTGCCTGTGAACATGTGTGCACACACGTGTAAGCATGTTGTTTGGCTGAATTAGGAGGACTACCTTCCAGCTCAGCCTGTTATTTGTCCACAGGTAGCCTGTTGCAGAAGGAACCGTTCAGGTATTGGTGCTTCCCTTGGGTAAGCCTTATTATATGAGTGACCTAGGGACACATTCATGTACAACACATTTCATCCACGATGAAACAATACATTTTCACTGGATTATGAAATTAGCCACTCAGTGCTCATTTGATAATCAATTACTTAAACCTGTCTGTACATTGTTTTTGATCACTAATACACAAAATAAAGTAACAAAATAAAATACAATTAAATCCACCGTATTTTAAAAAACGCATTTTAAGACTTAAATATGCTTGGTGTCTCACCCCCAATTTTACATTCAGCGGGGGGGGGGGCACATTGTCCTTTCGGTTAGTCATTGCTCATTTTTGCTTTAAGAAAGGTGAGTATATAAAAAGTACAAGTGTGGGGGGTACTGTTCCTATCAGGAAGAGAAGGGTGTAGGTTGAAAATGAAACAAAGGTGAGAACCCTAAGGATTTTTTTCTTGGTGCCATCATACATCCCTAGGGATGTTATGCTTCAGCATTGGACTTGCTCTTTGTAGGGCCGGCGCTGCAATACCCTACGGGCCAAACGAAGAGTCACTTCAGCTGAGATCTTTTTTGTTTTGCTATATGTTGAATGGTGAGAAAATGAGGGTGTCCTAAATGTGTGGGGTAGAGTGCAGGTGTATGTACAAGTGAGGGAAGGATAAAACTGTCTAAGAGATGCCAACAGGAAGTTTTAATATTGTGACGCCTTTGACAGGATTGAAAGACCCTATCAAAAGAGCAGGACTGTTTTAGGTGTTTAATTACCTAAGTAGCCACAAAAAAGTGCATATGGTCAAGTCAACATGTTCTGCGCTCTCTGGCCCAAAAGGATCCATGCACTTCTTCAGACGCTAATTGAGGGGGGTACCCTTTTTAACCCAGACTTAAAAAATACATGTGCGGTGGAGGTTTTCCCCTAGCAAAAGAATACCTGGGCACTTATTTATGAGTCCTTGCGTATGTTTTGCGCCGCCGGTGCGTCACTTTTTGTGACGCACCAGCGGCGTAAAAAATGCGCCTTGTTGCGCCATATTTAAAAAGTGACGCATCTAGGTAGATGCGTCACTTTTTAAACCCCTGCGCCACATTATACCTGCGTCAGGTATAATGTATGCAGAGGGGGCGTTCCCTCGCAAAAAGCCTCGTAATAGTGACGCAGTGAAATCTATGAGATTTCACTGCGTCACTTTTAGGATGCTGTTGCGTCAAAATCTTGCGCCTGCCTCACAGCAGGCGTAAGACTGACGCAAGCCCTTTCACATGGGGCTTTCCCCATGTGAAAGGACGCATTGCTGGAGTTGCGTCACTTTTGTTACACACTCCAGAAATGCGTCACTTTTGCGCTTACAGATACGTCAGTAATACTGACGTATCTGTAAGTCCTTGCGACATGATGTGTCATACATTAAATATGACGCATCATTGGTGTCGCAAGGAGTGCGCAGTGAAAAGTGACGCATCGCTGTTTTCACGCAGCGATGCGTCACTGTTCATAATTGAGGCCCCTGGTCTCTTAGATAAAAATGACCGTCCATCCCGTAGGATCAACAAAATATGCCCCATAGGTCGGAGGTGAATGCTTCAGCTGCTGCAAGTCTTCTGAGCGGAGTGTACATTTTACCTACCCTCCTCTGCTCGCCTGGACTGAGCCGAGGATGGTACGTCGTATGTGCACTATTTTGTTGATCATAACATTGATATACCAATACCAATTTTTCATGGCCTGTCTGTAAGAATGTCTATTTCAAAGATCCACTTTTTCCAAAAATGCCATGAAGAAATTAGCTATTTCTGGGGAGAATCTACAGCCAATACTCAAAACCTTTAATTTAAAAAAAAAACTCGTTTTTGAAAGTGGAAACATTGCTTTTGAGACAAATCTAAGCACATATAGATAGCAACTCCATTGGCACTCTGTGAGGGCATATTCTAGAATTTATCATCTCAGTAAAAATTGCAATTGCTGCTTCATCTTGCGGGATATTGGTGTACAGTAAGCATGGGCGGAAAATCCGTTACGCTCGCGGATTTTGCGGTTTTTCGGTAAAATTCGCAATCCGCGAACGCTCGCAAATTTACCGAAAATCCGCAAAAAAATGTTTCTTGGTGATACAATTTTGCGGCGCGCGGCGTTTACTTACCGTCATTCAACGTTTGCTGAGTTGTTTTTCTCGATATTTTGCGAGTGCTGCGCCATTTTGGATCTTGCTGCGGGATCCCGCGTGAATTTGGCGAGCGCGATTACGTCATCGCGGTTTGCTAACTTGCACAGCGAGAGTTTGTCAACGCGAGTACGCTGTGATCACGTATCGCGGGACTTCGCAATTGCGAGCTTGTAGATGCGGCGAGCAGCAACAATCTTGCACTCGCAAAAATACAAAATTTGCAATTCTGCACAAGAAATCCACCAGCAAGCAGCATAAACTTTCTGGAAATGATGATTTTTATCTGAATAACTCCTCAGGTTGACATTTGCCTGCACTTTTTTTGCGAGGAGTCCATTTTGGGGAGGGGGGGGGTGGGAGGAAGGAAGTGCCCCACAGTCTTCAACTTCCTGTTCCTGTCCAGCAGGCTCCTCCCAGTGCTTTGTCCATCTCCTGGTCACTTTTCATTTGGATCTGGAGCTGGAAGGATTACTTTTTGTGGATGCTGCTGGATATTTGGATTTGAGGCCTTTTTGACTTTCTTTGGATCACTTTTGGATTAGAAATTTCACAAGTAAGTTTGTTTGGGGCATTACAGTTGCTGCAACTACAATTTTGGAATTTTCGATTTTTGGGCTGTTTTGGGGCCTTTTCCCCAGGGGTACTGAGTCTTTCTGTGGGGTGTTTTGAATTTAAACATCATGGAGGGACTGGATGGCTTGGGATTGTGCTGATTTTTCTGTGATTTTCGTTTTTTTGGCCTGTTGTTGTGGCCTTTTCACCAGGGGTAGTGAGTGTTGCATGGGCCTAGTCTTTCTGTGGGGTGTCTTGAATTTAAACATCATGGAGGGCCTGGAAAGTTTGTGATTGTGCTGATTTTTCTGTGATTTTCGTTTTTTTGGCCTGTTGCTTTAGCCTTTTCACCAGGGGTAGTGAGTGTTGCATGGGCCTAGTCTTTCTGTGGGGTGTCTTGAATTTAAACATCATGGAGGGCCTGGATGGTTTGGGATTGTGCTGATTTTTCTGTGTTTTTCGATTTTTTGGGGTGTTCATGGGGACAGGCGATGTGGGTGGGGGCCATTTTGAGTGCTGGTACAGGCAGGCCATGTGCTGGGAGGCAAGTGGCCATTTTGAATGCAGGCAGTGTTGTTAGGCCTGCAACCATTTTGCCTACTTTTCAACCTTTTTGCCCAGGAGTAGTGAGTGTTGCATGGGCCTAGTCTTTCTGTGGGGTGTCTTGAATTTAAACATCATGGAGGGCCTGGATGGTTTGGGATTGTGCTGATTTTTCTGTGATTTTCGTTTTTTTGGCCTGTTGTTGTGGCCTTTAAACCAGGGTTAGTGAGTGTTGCATGGGCCTAGTCTTTCTGTGGGTTGTCTTGAATTTAAACATCATGGAGGGGCTGGATCGCTTGGGATTGTGCTGATTTTTCGGTGATTTTCATTTTTTTGGCCTGTTGTGGCCTTTTTACCAGGGGTAGTGAGTGTTGCATGGGCCTAGTCTTTCTGTGGGGTGTCTTGAATTTAAATATCATAGAGGGGCTGGATAGCTTGGGATTGTGCTGATTTTTCTGTGATTTTCGTTTTTTTGGCCTGTTGTTGTGGCCTTTTCACCAGGGGTAGTGAGTGTTGCATGGGCCTAGTCTTTCTGTGGGGTGTCTTGAATTTAAACATCATGAAGGGCCTGGATGGTTTGGGATTGTGCTGATTTCTCTGTGTTTTTCGATTTTTTGGGGTGTTCATGGGGACAGGCCATGTGGGTGGGGGCCATTTTGAGTGCTGGTACAGGCAGGCCATGTGCTGGGAGGCAAGTGGCCATTTTGAATGCAGGCAGTGTTGTTAGGCCTACAACCATTTTGCCTACTTTTCAACCTTTATGCCCAGGGGTAGTAAGTGTTGCATGGGCCTAGTCTTTCTGTGGGTTGTCTTGAATTTAAACATCATGGAGGGCCTGGATGGTTTGGGATTATGCTGATTTTTCTGTGATTTTCGTTTTTTTGGCCTGTTGTTGTGGCCTTTTCACCAGGGGTAGTGAGTGTTGCATGGGCCTAGTCTTTCTGTGGGGTGTCTTGAATTTAAACATCAGGGAGGGCATGGGATTGTGCTGTTTTTTTCTGTGTTTTTTTGATTTTTTGGGGGTGTATAACTGAACTGATGTTCCTCTGTCTTCCATTGCTTTTAGGTGCACAAGACTCAAGAGAACCACCAGTGCCAGGAAGAAGTCCTGCAGCGGTGTGTGTGTGCAGCATAACGTCGAGCGACGTCACGTCTGGCCACAGACAACTCTGCAACTCGTGCAACTGCGGCCTGCTGTTCTGACCTGCTCTGAAGAAGATGGCCCCAAAAAAAGTTACCCGTAGCTCCTCTAGCAAGAAAGTTGCTAGTAAGGAGCAGAAGAAGCAAGTTACTAAGGAGGCTTGTGTGCCGGCCGCCGCGTTTTTTGGGAGTAAAAAAAAAAGTACGCCTGTAGCAGCAGCGGGATCTGCTGGGGACCAAGCTGCGAGCAGCACCCCCGATCCATTGGGCTCAGTGCCGCCACCACCACCACCACGCCAACTTAAGTCCAAGCCCTTGAGTGCTGCAGAGGCAGTCAGTGTACTTATTCAATCACCATCGACCAGTGATGTTGGCAAATCGCAAGAAAGTACCAGCAATGTCCCTGAATCAACACAGGTTGTTGTAACTCATCTGACAAGTGTTGAACAACCACAGCCGCAACAACAACCACATGTGCAAGTACAAGCCCAAGTACATGTGGAAGGAGAGGCAGCGCAAGGAGATGCGCAAGCAGAGGTGCATGGAGGGTCACAAGTGCCCACAATAGTTGTTCCTCCCGAAGTAGGGGCACATCAGGAAATCGACAATCAAGCCGAGGTATCATTTGAGGAAGCCACTCCTCCTGATGATCATTCATTGTCTTCCACATCCCTAGCAAGGAAAAGATCAAGGGGGGTGTCTACATCTTTTTAAAGCTCACCTCCTTCTGATGAACTGGATGAAAATTGGGAACCACCACGGCCGTCTGAGAGTGAGGCACACCATGATCTGACAAAGGTACTTAAGCGTAAAAGGAAGGTCGTCGAAAGACTCATAGTTATGGAGTGTGATGAGGCTCAACAAGAAGTGGCGGATACTCCTGCTGATGAAGACTCTCACGACGACGACGCAGTCATCATAAAGGTCACTGCAGCCCCAGCGGACATGCAGCAAAAAGACATTTTGACCCTAGCCCGAGAAGCTGCTGAGCGTGATGATGTTGTCGACGAGGAGGCAATGGAAGAAACACCACAATCATTGGAGTTAAGTAGTACACCAACACCTACCGCTTCCATATTTCTTACTCGCCAGAATGTACCTCCATCCACCTCGACCTCAATTAGTGGTGGTGAAAGTGCAAAACGTACTGAAGTTCGGCAATCCACATCCTCCACTTCATCTGGCATTAGCAGCAGGACCACCAACACCAGTATCGCCGCCTCCTCCAGCCCCCAAAGACATTTCAAGTCCGCAGTTTGGGACTTCTTTAGTGTTTGCCCAAAAAAGGAAAACTTTTGCCATTTGTAGCATTTGTAAGTTGGCAGTTAGTCGTGGTAAGTTTTGGTTCCAACTATGGTACCGGAGGCCAGAGAGGTCATCTTGAAAGAAAGCACGCTGTCAAATGGTTTGCGCACCCACAGGCGATCAAGGAAGCCCGAATTGCACGTAATGCTGTTTCATCTGATGATGACGAGGAGGAAGAAGACGTGTCAAACACTTCACTTACACCCAGTACCCCTGTCAGCAGCACACCCCATGTGAGCCACACTAAGAGTGTGGGAGAGAGTGAGACACCAATGCGAAAAAGTTCATCAGCGAGCGTAACTGGGACTAAGATATCATCATCATCATCCCGTAAATGCTTGGTCCAGGGCAACATTAAAAAGATGTTGTTTACAGAAGCGCAATATGAACGCAACTACCCACTGACGCGTCTGTATAACACTAGGCAGGCTAAAATGCTAGCTCTGGACCTTCTCCCTTTTTCTTTTGTAGAAGGTGTTGGTTTTCTAGAATTAGTGGCAGCGCTCTGCCCTAAATGGAAGGTTCCTAGCCGGTTCTATTTTGCCAGAGTTGCGGTTCCAGCACTACATGAAGATGTGCTGGAGGTGATTGGGGCAGCTTTGCAGAAGAGTGCTGTTCGCACTATACATCTGACAACAGACGTGTGGACCAGTGGCGCAGGCGCTGATTACATGTGCATCACTGCACACTGGGTCTCTTTTTCAGGGGTTAAAGCAAAGCTAAACGCAGGTGTTGACCCGGACCAACTTTTTAAAGCTGCTCGGAAACATGCAACACTAGCCATGTTTGGTTTGGAGAAACGTCACACAGCACAAAACATTTTGGATGAGTTTAACACAAAGGTCCTTGACTGGCTGTCCCCAAAAAAATGCCAGATTGGTTATGTTTCCACGGATAATGGCGCCAATGTAGTTAAGGCCATGGAGCTGGGTCAGTATTTCAGAGTGCCGTGTTTGGCGCACTGTATAAACCTGGTTGTCAAAAAATTATTGAGTGATAAAGACAGTCCAGCGTACGAGGTAGTGGACACCTGCCGAAAAATGTGCAACCATTTCAGCCATTCTTTTAAGGCCCGGAAGCATCTGAGGAGCCTGCTACATGAACCTCGAATGCCAGTGAAAGCACTCATCCAGGAGGTGGCAACACGTTGGAACTCAACCTTCTACATGCGTGAGCGTCTGTATGAGCAGTATACAGTACTCAATCACTATTTCTTAAAACAGGGTACAGCTCAGAAGGACCTGAGGATGGGTGCGGCGCAATAGGACATAGTTAAAAGCCTTACATGCATGCTTCGTCCTTTTGAGGTCTTCACGCGTGCAGTCAGCAAGGAGGACTGTAATTTGGGAAAAGCTATCCCATTGTTGTACATGCTGGGCCACCAACTGAAGGAGGTGTCTTCTGTGTTTCAAAAAGATGATGGATAAAGATATGGAACAACACGGCTGCTACCCTGACCCGTGAAATTATTTTGGATTGCCTAAAGTGTGATAGGGGACACCATATACCATGGTTGAAAGCAGTAAAAGAGTGCCTTGTAAGTGTGGGGTTGGGCTCTCTGTTTGCATCACCAAACCTAATAAATCGCTCCCATAAGACCATCACTTTAAGGGCATTGTATGATCTATACAGCGAAGAGCGTGATAGAAAGAACTTGACCAAATGCACTGTTGTAAAATATTTGGCCTATTCTGAACCACATACTAAAAAACCTGGCCCACCATACAGATATTTACGTCTGCATCTCGGCAGATGGGTTAGGGGTTTACTGTTTCGTTTCCGAGATGGGAGTATAGTTAATTTACTGAACTTCCCGCTGGGATATAATAAACACCTCGAAACTTTAAATTGCCCTTGTAACCCTGACATGAAGCAAAATCTTATGCATTTCTTGTTCTTCTGTGGTTTCTACAAAAAGCTCACTGTACATTATCTTATGCCTTATTGCAGAAAAAATGGTTTGACTAATTTTAAATTAGCATTTCGGTCCTTCCTATTATTGGGATCAGATGAAGTCACTTTTAGGGTGAGCTGTTTTCTCAAAGCTGCTGTTAGATTGAGAATCACTCTTAATACTGAGGTATAACCATCGCACACTGCACTTTCTATTATGCATTTTAGAGATTTTTATCTGCCTGTTTTATCTCTTTGTAACAAAATCTTTTCCATGTGTATGCAGATATAATTATGACAATGTGCTAGCCGTCCATTTTTTAACTTTTTTAACTAATGTCGTTAAAACTGTGTTCTAAACAGTGTTTTTTAAACAGCGTCTTTTAAATAGTGGTGCAAATATATTTCTCTTAAAAACCCATTTTTATGAAGGGACAAATTTTGTTTAGATGTGAAATTGCAAATGGAATTTGATTATACTCGATTGTTCTCGGATTTATTCTCCAACTGTCATTACTGAATTTAATGTTTTTAAATGTATTTTGTCTGTACTTTTATGGATGTTTTTATTCCGAATAAAGATCTTTTGACTTGACTTGATGAAAAAAACAAAGACCCTTTTGTTTTGGCGGAGAAAATATTAGAGCCCCTACAAGGTGATGAACGTCTTAAAATGATCCACTCAGACCAGCATTACATTTGTGCTACTATTCTGGATCGACGCTACAAAAAGGCGCTGGCAGGCCGAGCATTCTTTCCTTTTGCTGATGAAGATGTTACAAAGTACAAACGTTGGCTAGCCTTGTCAGCCAAGAGGTTTGAAAGAGAACGGCAGAAAATTGAAGGAAAAGGCAGTACATCAGCATCAGCAGGCCATCCCCAGTCAAAACAATCCACTTCTGCACCTGTGGCACAAGTGACCTCTCAGCCGTTAAAGACACCGGCAACCGGATCATCTGCACCAGACACAACAGTAGCATTGGATGCTGAAGAGGATTGGCTAACTCGGCTTGGGTATGGTTCTCAAAAGGTCACAGCAAAAGCTAAGCAAAGTGGAGGAACCTTGGAGGACCTTGAGTCGATGGTGCAGGACTATCTGAATGACTCAACAGAGGTCTATGTTAATGCTGACCCATTGGCGTATTGGCATGGGAAAAAAGAATTGTGGCCACAGCTCTCCAACCTGGCTTTAAACTACTTGTCTTGCCCTCTCGCAAGCCTGTCTTCTGAACGTGTTTTCAGTGCTGCTGGTGGCATTGTAACTCCCAAACGGAGCCGCCTCTCGCCCAAAAATGTGGAGAGGTTAACAATGATCAAGATGAATCAGCACCTCATACCACCAGATTACAGAGTATGAGAAAGCACGCCGGATGAAGACGAGGTGGACAGCAACGTAGATGAGGGAATTTCTTCTCTGTCAGGTGACACTGAGCTCACCCTGCCTGAATTCGCAGAGTATGATGACGAAGCCTCATTCTTATTCCTGGACCCTGACACCGAGCCCTGAAAATGAGACAATGAATCAATAACTTTATTTTTCGTCCTTATTCACTTTTATTCCTGTGTGTCTGTCTTTCTTTGTTGTGCACAGTTAATATAATTCAAACTTTAATCACCTAATCACAAAAAAAAGCCCATCAGCAGAACTGTCTTCACTTGTTTGCTTATTGATTTGAAGGTGCCGCAGTCTGCATTCCTCAGGTTCACAAGTTCAGAAGAACATGCTCCTCTATCCTCCTCCTCCAGACTCCTATTTCCATCAAAGCAGAGGGCTGGATTACGCCCAATGAAGAAAGACTCAGCACTTGTGGGGGTGTTCTACTTCTTTGCGGGTGAGTTGACGGCTCTGGGGCCATTGCTGGGAAGCTCTAATACCGGATAAAAGTGGTTTGGACCAAATCGGAGGCAGAATTATTTTTGTGTTTTTGCTGACTTGCTTGCCTTTGAGGTGCTCTTTGGGGGGTTCCGGGTGTTTTTGGGTGAGTTTTGGGGTCTGGGAGCACTGCTGGGACACTCTAATCTTGATTGCATTTGCTTTTCAGGAAATCCGTGCTGGAAAACGGGAGTTATGGTCTTGCTGCACAGCGCGTTTGGACCGAAGGCCGAGAAATATTGTAAGTATGAGATTTTCCTTTTGGGCCGTTTGGGGGTGTTGTGCTTTTTGGCGGGTGGGTTGGCGGGTCTTGGGGCATTCCTGGGAAGGTCTAATACCGGATAGAAGTGGTTGGGACAAAATCCAAGCTGATTTTTTTTTTGCTATTTCTGACATTTTGCTCAATGTAGCATTTTCGGGGGCCTGTTTGGAGGCCTTCCTGGTGTTTGTGGGTGGGTTTCTGGGTCTGGGAGCACTGCTGGCTATGGATACTTTAGTTTGCAAGAGGTTTGAAGAAAATCCATGGTGGCAGAGGGGAGTTAGGGCCTAGCTGCAGAGCGCGCGCGGAGTGATTTGGGAAATTGGCAAAAAAATGACTGAGTCCCCATTTTTGTACTTTTGCTTTTTGGCTGTTTGGGGGTCTTCTACTCATTTTCTCCTGGGTTGACGGCTCTGGGGCCATTGCTGGGAAGCTCTAATACCAGATAAAAGTGGTTTGGACCAAATTGGAGGCAGAATTTTTTTTGTGTTTTTGCTGACTTGCTTGAGTTTGAGGTGCTCTTTGGGGGGGTTCCGGGTGTTTGTGGGTGAGTTTTGGGGTCTGGGAGCACTGCTGGGACACTCTAATCTTGATTGCATTTGCTTTTCAGGAAATCCGTGCTGGAAAACGGGAGTTATGGCCTAGCTTCACAGCGCGTTTGGACCGAAGGCAGAGAAATATTGTAAGTATGAGATTTTCCTTTTGGGCCGTTTGGGGGTGTTGTGCTTTTTGGCGGGTGGTTTGGCGGGTCTTGGGGCATTCCTAGGAAGGTCTTATACCGGATAGAAGTGGTTGGGACAAAATCCATAAGGAAAAGCCTTTTGGCACTTTTTGTAACTTAGGGTTCGTTAGGGTTAGCCTTAGCAGCAGGATTGCATGTGTTTCGGGGTGTTCTAGATTTTTGCAACTGAGTTCTGGGGGCACTCGTGAGAATGTGTAATTTTGGTTGCAAGTCATTTGAAGAAAATCCATGGTGAGAATGGGGGGATTTGGCATAGTTAAAGAAAGCCTCTGCCACTATTCTTAACTTAGGGCTCGTTAGGGTTAGCAGTATTTCTATTGCATGTGTTTGGGTGGGGGGGTTTTCGAGTCTTGGAGCGATGCTGGCTATGGATACTTTTGCTTGCTTGCAAGTGGTTTGAATACAATCCACGGTGGGTAAGGGGGTTCTTGGGCCTACTTTTACTTTCGAAGTACGTTTTGTCACCAATTTTCTGCTAGGCCTCGTTTTTTGAGATCTGATTGGGGTCTTCTACATTTTTGCGACTGGCTTTAGTAAGGGTCTGGGTGGGAGAACTGCTGGGAAGGTCTAATTTTGTTCTAAAACACAGTTTACAGTACACCTAGCTTGAGGGGAAAGATCCGCTAAATTAATTTGCCCATACTTATTTGTCCTTCAAAAGGTGACTCAGACAGAGTACGCACTTTCAAAAATGTTGTACTGTCTATTAGGAAAATCAAAGTGTGACTTTTTGCACTACACAGCGTACATACCTTATATTTATTTATCAGTGCTGTTTTTCGTTCAATAATTACAGGCCGGGTTTCAGTCTGTGCAATGGGGAAAAAAGGATGGAGTCAGGCTTCACATTAGCGAGCCGCAATTCAGCATCCACCAGGCAGGCAGTGGACAGGGTGTCTTCTGGTCACCAACATTGATGGACGAATCGTCAGCTGGAATGGAGGAGTGCCTCTAATAAGAGGAATTGTTTGCTGCATGCAACTTACTTACCAAATTCAACAGAAGGACAACTACAACAACATACAGACAGATACAGTATCCATTCTTTTCTTCTATGAGTGTGACTGCATTTCTTGGATCTCTCTCTGCTTCTAAATTGATCCCTAAAGCCATTCTAAAGGTTTTACTTCGGCTATTTTTTAAACCTAATTTAATGTAGCCCTGTACTGTCGCATTCTGTCATTCACGGTTGTCGAAAGTACTACTTACTTTTCAGTAACAATGCATTCAGTAGTGCATGCACTTCCTTTATGTCACGTAAAAGATTTATGGTTAGCTTTGTACCCAAAAATTTCTTTATGTTCAAATATTGTTTGTCCATGCTGTGCTTTTTTTTTCTCTCAACAAAACCTACCCAAAGAGAAACCCCCATTCCCATCCATTTTACAAACCCTAACCCTCTTCCCCCGGGCTGTGTGGTTTTGCTTGATGTGTGACTAAATGACATCAATAATTCCACACACTTGCTGGGGAGGTCATAGCAACAGGGTGGTGAAGGAATCCGAGGATATATTCTAGACCTACTCAGCTTCAGTACTATTTCTTGTAGTAGTAGCCAATGTCAAAGAAATCCTACACAAGTACAAGTTATACTATCAATACTTTACCATTTGTTAGGCTACATTGTGGCACTGTTCTAGTCTAGTGCACTGTCACCTGCTATACTCTCTATCGTACCGTTGTAATGCTACAGTAAGGACAAACCAGGTTTCATATTCTTTTTTTCCATAGCCATGCAACTGCCACTGTGTCACACCACTAGTACCACCGCAATGAGGAGGACATTTCATCCGCCCTGGATTGCCAACCTTAATCGCCATTTCCCGTGGAGCCAGCCCTGGGCCTAGCCCTACTTTCAAACACAAATTACAGGTAAGATAAGCGTTTGGTTGGAGGTAGTATAATGGAGTATTAGGAGAGACGAGAGATTGACGGTAGTACTACTAAAGTCCTAGGACTCTTGAATTCACTTAATGTGTGAGAGGCACTTAGTGTTGAAAACATTTAGCCATTTACACTTAAAGGAAGAAAATTACACAGACTTAAGTTTCAGGAAAACAAACTTACTGTTAAACCCCCACCCACCAGACTCAAAAGCAGTAAAAAACAGGTATGGTCAGATAAAGTTTCAAAAAGTATATTTTTATAGCCCTAACAAAATATTCTCCCGCAAGACGCTACCTAACCCCAACGATTGTCCTTCAAAAGTCCCCAAAAAACCCAACTCCCAATTCACAACCCCCAAAAGTCTCTAAAAAAGGGGCAAGGGACACTACTGCAGGGTGCTGTTGACTTTAGCAGCCAGGGCATCATGCTCCTTGCGGAGGGTGGCATGTTCGAAGCGGAGGCCCTCCACCAAGTTCTTATAGCTGACAGACCTCCTGAGGCGGAAGCCGGGAGTGAGAATTGCCGAATTTTAAAATTGAAATTGTTTGTTTTCTGCTTTTAAAAACCCACTCTTCCTCTCCCCCTCCCTCATGACCTCAGGGCCTTTCACTTGCCTGGGGTGACGCCGTGCAGCCGATATTAACGCTGCCGCGGGCCAAACACCTTAGGTAAACACCGCCGCCATTGCCTGCTCGATCACGGAGGCCACGCCCCCCTCGAGGCCACGCCCCCGCATCAGTATTTAAGCGCTGACCACTAGCGCCCTGAATGTAACCTGACAGACCTCCTGAGGCGGAAGCCGGGAGTGAGAATTGCCGAATTTTAAAATTGAAATTGTTTGTTTTCTGCTTTTAAAAACCCACTCTTCCTCTCCCCATCCCTCACGACCTCAGGGCCTTTCAGTTGCCTGGGGTGACGCCGTGCAGCCGATATTAACGCTGCCGCGGGCCAAACACCTTAGGTAAACACCGCCGCCATTGCCTGCTCGATCGTGGAGGCCACGCCCCCTCGAGGCCACGCCCCCCGCTTGACGCTAGTCACAGCCGTATAAAAATGTGCTTTCCTAGGAAGCGCAGCGGGCGCGACGAATGCGCGCCAAAGGCGCGCCTAAGGCAAGCCCGTCTGCGCCCGTCCGCGACCAGACGGGACCAGGGGCCACAACCCCTGTCCCCTTCATCTCCCATGTTAAGACGTACAGCTCGGAGACCATTCTTAGCATTAGGAATTCTACTGCTGCACAATGCCCACACTCCTACCTCCCCGCTGAACTCCCCACTCACTGCCCCGGTTGTAAGCACCCTTTTGATACTACTGCGTCGCCAGCCACGACACAGGAATATCATATGTTTGTGCTAAATTGCCGATCCCTGCCACGGCATAGCGCTCAAATTGCTCTACTACTAGAGGAGTACAACCCAGACGCCCTCTTCCTGACTGAGACATGGCTCACGTCTCATTCAGAGCCTGACATCGTCTCAGCCCTTCCCCCCGGTTTTTTAATCCACAGATTAGACCGGACTAAGGGGAGAGGGGGAGGCCTGGCTATCATCTTAAAAGATAAATACCGCTGCTACACCACTACCGAAGCTATTCCCGAGTGCGAGAGCCTAGCATTCAGACTAGACCTCACTGCGAACAGCTCTTTCTCTGGTACTTTGATCTACCGACCCCCAGAACCAGCCAAGCTGTTCCACAGATCCCTCCCTGATATCATAGCCAACCGAATCCTAACCTCTGCCAACCACACGGTACTGGGAGATCTTAATTTCCATTTTAACTCCCCAACAGATCTAAATCGCAAGAGAACTTTTAGACGACCTTGCAGCCCTACAATTGACCTAGCTGGTCACAGCCCCTACCCATGAAAAGGGCAACCTCCTTGACCCAATATTCAGCAACTGCACTGAATTAACGGTGGGCCAACTCATCCGCCTTCCATGGTCAGACCACTTTCTAGTTCCGTTTACCTGGATCACCGGTAAGTCCCCCTTACCCACCCCTCAACCCATAACCAAGCAAAACTGGAAAAAACTCTCTATCGAGCCATGGACTACTAATCTAGAACGCTCATGCCCACCATCCTGCCCAGATCCCTTTCAAGCAAATAAAAACTACGAAGATTGGATCCGGGACTCACTGGATACAATTCTCCCATTACGGAAATCTGTACCCAAGAGGTCGCATAGAACTGCCCCCTGGTTCTCAGATACCTTGAGAGACCTAAAACGCCTCTGCAGAAAAAAAGAGAGAGCTTGGCGACTTGATTTTCTCCCTGACAAGAAATCCCAATACAAAGAAGCTATCAAGGCCTACAGAAATGGGGTCAGGGCAGCCCAAGCCACTTAGTTTGCAGACAAAATTATGGCAGCCGACTCAAAACCAAAGGAAATTTTCCAGCTAGTACAAAAATGCATCAAAGTAAATACCGTCCCCCCTTTGACAAAAACGCTAGAACAGTGTAATGAGCTAGCAGACTTTTTCCATAACAAAGTCTCCAAGATATACTCCTCCTTCCTGACAGTACCAAATAATTCAGGGACTCCCAATCATATTCTCCCGAGCACCCCCCCCTCCCAGACCACCCTACTCTGGAACGCTTCCCCCCACTAGACCTAGACACCCTCAACCAGCTGGCTCGTCAAGTTAAATCAGGCTCCCCCTGCGACCCTGCCCCACCGGAGATACAGCTCCAGGCAAGTCAAACTATCCTTCCCGTGGTGCTGGAGCTACTTAACTCCTCCATCACATCATGCATTGTACCCACGAGTTGGAAGAGAGCCATGGTTCGGGCTTTATTAAAAAAAAACACTCTCAACCCAGAAGACCACTCCAGTTACCGGCCAATCTCACTACTCCCCTGGACAAGTAAGGTGCTGGAGAAGCACATAAATACCCAACTAGTGCAATTCCTGGAGACTAACTCGCTTCTGGACCCAACCCAGACAGGATTCAGGCCCAAGCACGGCACTGAAACCACCCTGCTTGCGATCACCGAAGAGTCACGAAAAATACTAGATCATGGAGGATCAGGGGCAGTGATCCTCCTTGATCTAAGTGCCGCCTTTGACACGGTCAGCTACACCACCCTGCTGAACCGCTTATGTAACATCGGTGTCACTGGCGATGCTCTAAGGTGGTTCGAGTCATTCCTGAACAACAGATCATTCCAGATCTTTGACGGGGACACAGTATCAGCCAGAAAATCCCTGAACTGTGGGGTACCGCAGGGCTCCTCATTGAGCCCTGTACTGTTTAATGTATATATGAAACCTCTGGCTGGGATTGTCGAACCATACGGTATAAAAATTGTATCGTACGCGGACGACACCCAGCTAGTGGTTTCACTGGCTCAAGAGGGTGCCAGACTTACCTCAGAAGGCCTGTTGAAATGCCTAGAGGATGTCAAGGAGTGGATGACAGACTCCTCCTTAAAGCTCAACGGAGACAAAACTGAGCTCATGCTCCTGGGCCCAGCATCAACAGCGTCCTTCTCCTCCCTATGGCCTCCATGCCTGGGCACCCCCCCCACTCCCAAGGAAAGCGTAAAGAGCCTGGGAGTCTGGCTTGACAAAAGTCTCTCTTTCTCCACCCAGGCCACCAAACAATCCGCCACATGTTTTGGCCTACTCAGGACATTAAGAAAAGTCCTCCCGCTCCTACCTATGGAAGCCAAACAAGTGGCAGTACAGGGCCTGATTCAGTCCCGGCTGGACTCGAACAATGCCCTGTATGTTGGAGCCCCCGAGTTTACCCTACGCAAGCTACAGGTGGTGCAGAACTGCGCAGCCCGCACCCTGCTACAAATTCCACGGACCCAGTCAGCAAAACCTGCACTGAATAGCCTACACTGGCTTCCAGTCCGACAGAGAGTGGCATTCAAGGCGTTATGTATTGCCCACCGGGCCTTCTGGAAGTCTGGTCCAGCTATCATCGCACAGCTAGTCACCCAATACCATCCAAAGAGAAACCTTCGATCCACGGAGGCCTTCCTGGCCGCGGTACCCAGAGTGAAAAGAGCTAGGTCCGGAGGAAGGATGTTCTCCCTAAACGCCTCTAAGATGTGGAACTCACTTCCTTTGCATCTCCAAACTAATCCAAACCTACTCTCCTTCCGCAAACAATTGAAAACCTACCTGTTTGCCAAATCCATCGAATCATAAACCTTCCGTCACTCCTAGTTCTGTCTGCACACTTCAGTGCTTGGACGCCCATTGGGCAGCAACCGCGCTATATAAATAACAATACAATACAATACAATAGCTTAGGACCTCCTGCTCCAGGTAGGATAGTCTGAGGCATAAGCGGCGCCGGCGTGCCTTGCAAATCCTGTGGGGGGCAGCTGCTGTCTTTGCTGCTCGGCGGTGGCGTTTGGCTTTGGTAGCCCGGCTCCGTACCGCTGGAGCACTGCGCTGGCTGGCAGCCCGCACGGAGGAGGATGCAGCTGTCCCAGTGGATGTTGTTGTAGTACCAGACTGCGTCTCCTCCTCCTCCAGGGCCACCAGCCGCCGATATTCAGCGACAGTGGCATCCAGCCTCCGTTGCCGGGCCATTCGAGCCAACTCCCTCCTCCTTGATGGTCTCTTGGGTTTGGAAGGAGCAACTATATGAAGAAAGAAAGACATAGTCTGTAACCAATGCTCCTTAAGATTAACACAAAATGATTGAGCAGAAAGTTGTGTCACAGTACAAGTAGCAAATTGAAAGCACAGTACATAACTATTGAGGACAGTATCTATGTAACCTCCGACTTCTTCATCCTTGCTCTAACATTAGTGGGAGTTTAAGGAACAAATTCTACGAGCACTATGGACTTCCATTACAGTCGACTATGACAGTACACCAGTCTTATTCTTCTTCTTCTCTCTTGTTAGGAAAATTGGTACGTTATCTTATGCAAGCCGGCATAATGCCAGCGCAGTGAACTTGCACCCGAGAAAAACAGACGCACACCATGGTGAGTGAGACAGACTTGCCTTACTGTACCGGTCCAGTACATGCTGGTGGTGAAGCTCTTACTTTTCTATTACAGGTGGCACTGAGAATACTCTGTTAAAAGGGCTACTGCTTAATTAATTTAGCTTTCACCCTATAGTGCAAATGAGTATTAGAAAAGGAAAATTATGAAGCTAAATAATCTGATTATCTATCACTTCACATGGGATGTATTTGATGACATATGGGATGACTTTAGGTGCTTTGCTTATTATTGAGTGAACAGTGATACACCCACACATGAATGACGTACTACTACTAAACTAAAGTTATTAAGAGAGGTAGGGAGTGTCCACCGTAATAACCGGATATATGCTGTGCTTGCAGTTGCAATACAAACTAATGCTACTATTCATGGTAGTATTTGGACAAAATTACAACTTCTTTTCCTTGCCTTTCCTACACTGGAACGGACGTGCGGGTGCGGTGTTACATGCTCTTCAAAGTAACACTTAGTTCATCCAGTGACCGTCTACTCTCTCTAGATACACATATGCTATCTAAGAGCCAGATAGCACCATGAATGATCCAGGCATCCATCCATTCAAAGTATATGCACACATACAGTTTCTGTTTCACCCACCCAGGCTGTTCTCCTTCCACCCATCCTTGCTTCATCATTCATCCAGCCATGCACCATACCATATTCTTTCCTTCCCAGCCACCCGGGGGACCAAGCAAACACATATCATTCTTCTTTGCCAGTCATCATTACATTTCTCGTCCTTCCACACTTACTTACACCCTTCTTTCGCTTTTCGTTCATCCCATCCATCAAGTTAATCTCAGATCTGATTGGGATTCTTCTCGCCAAAAACTTCACAGCTAAGTCGAAGTACATTTAGAGGAGGCTACTACCTGGTTGATTTATAATACACCTGTGCAGAAAGCACACTCTGCAGTCTTCAATCTCAATAAGTAAGGAATATGTAGCTTACCTCTGCCCGCCACCACCGTGTTATCCCCCACAGAATTGTCCGGCACTTCCACCGCCTCCTCCCCAGGGTTGTCCTCGTCCAATGCCACCAACACCTCCCCGCTGGCCCCGCCTCCAGATGTTCCACCTACAAAATACATTTAATAATATTAGAATACACCACTCACTACTATATAATATTTGGCCTAGGAGGAAGAAAGAAATGTGAAAAAAACAGAATACAATTTAATAATTTGTGACTGTCTACTCTAAAGTAAAAATGTCCCTTTTTCCACGGGATATATTATTGACCAATCTCATGTGGTCTACTACGTTATTAGTATTGCTCGATTTGCGGACCGTCAAATTGGAAACTTCTAATGTAACTCACTAACCAAAGTACTAAAAACGTTTGGCTAGGATAGGCAGGCAGCAGTCCGCAGCATGCGAAGTGACAGCCAAAGTCCATCGTGATTGCAGATCAGCGACAACACTAAAGTTTCCTACTACATTAACCAGTCATTAAAATACTCAAACTATCAATCCACCACCACTATTTCTTCTTATCGCCATGTGTACAAAGGAAGGACTGGACTTGAGTCTGTAGGGGCTGATTTAGAAGCCCCTTGCGGCTCTTTTGCTCCATTGTTGTGTGACTTTTGTGACGCAGCGCAGCACAAAAGAGGCGCAATGGTGCGGCGTATATTAACAACGTGCCGCATATGGGAGATGCATCACGTTGTAAAGCCCTGCGCCATCAGGGGGCCTTCCGGCGCAAGGGAGGGAGTTCCTGCGCAGGAACGCATCCTAAAAGTGGCTGAGGGAAATCTACAAGATTTCAATCACTCACTTTAACGACAATGATGCGTGACTCAAACCCTGCGCCTGCTTGAAGCAGACGTACGGCTTGACGCAACATTGGGGAGATAGGGCACCCCAGAGCATTGATGGAGCTGCGCCATCGTTGCGACGCAACTCCAGCAATGCTCCGCCTTTACGGCACAGATGCGTAACGCTTTGGTGACGTTTTGGGCCCATGGTGCGCCGCATTGTAAATACTTAACAACAAGGGGTGGTGATGGACAGAGTTTCTGAATTAAGCAGAATACTCTCACCCAGTCAAGAGATCAGGGCTAGATCCAACACAGTTTTTTAGCTCACTGCACCATCCCAGTTCAGAACCTGGCTATATGCAAATTAGTCTGTTCCTGTCCCAGTGCATGATGGGAACAGGGCAAACCAAACTACCAAGCCAATTCTTACACTGGGAAGGAAACAAGCTTCCGGGGACCGGTTTCTGGCATTTCAGCCGTCGTCGGCCCGGCTTGCTTGAAGCCTGATGGTGCAATGAGCAAGGGACTCACATCTGAGTATACCCTTCCACGCTTAGGGTGGACAAAATATTTAACAACAAGGGGTGGCGATGGACAGAGTTTCTGAATTAAGCAGAATACTCTCACCCAGTCAAGAGATCAGGGCTACATCCAACACCGTTTTTTAGCTCACTGCACCATCCCAGTTCAGAACCTGGCTATATGCAAATTAGTCTGTTCCTGTCCCAGTGCATGATGGGAACAGGGCAAACCAAACTACCAAGCCAATTCTTACACTGGGAAGGAAACAAGCTTCCGGGGACCGGTTTCTGGCATTTCAGCCGTCGTCGGCCCGGCTTGCTTGAAGCCTGATGGTGCAATGAGAAAGGGACTCACATCTGAGTATACCCTTCCACGCTTAGGGTGGACAAAATATTTAACAACAAGGGGTGGTGATGGACAGAGTTTCTGAATTAAGCAGAATACTCTCACCCAGTCAAGAGATCAGGGCTAGATCCAACACCGTTTTTTAGCTCACTGCACCATCCCAGTACAGAACCTGGCTATATGCAAATTAGTCTGTTCCTGTCCCAGTGCATGGTGGGAACAGGGCAAACCAAACTACCAAGCCAATTCTTACACTGGGAAGGAAACAAGCTTCCGGGGACCGGTTTCTGGCATTTCAGCCGTCGTCGGCCCGGCTTGCTTGAAGCCTGATGGTGCAATGAGCAAGGGACTCACATCTGAGTATACCCTTCCACGCTTAGGGTGGACAAAATATTTAACAACAAGGGGTGGTGATGGACAGAGTTTCTGAATTAAGCAGAATACTCTCACCCAGTCAAGAGATCAGGGCTAGATCCAACACCGTTTTAAATAGGGCGCACCATGGGTGATGGTGGCGTGGCGCACAATTACTGGCGCATCCCTGCTACTTTGCAGGGATGCGCCGGTAATTAAAAATCTGAACCTTAGTGTGTAGCATTACGTAGTTCTTTAAACTACACTCATACATAATTTCACAGGCCAATGAAATGAACACAAAATCGAAAGCAAATAAGCATAGTAGCAACACTACTGAGAAGGAGAGCAGTGCACCTGAAATGCAGAGAAAATTATGAAATATAATTTACCTACAATGTAATGAGCAGCATTATTGCTCTTGGTAAAAAACAAAAATTTGCAATATAATAACACAGCAGGAGAAAACAGAGTAGTAAAGAAATAGCTACTACTACTCACCAAGCCCGGGGATCTCAAGGCCAAGCAGGTCAAGCAGATCTCGTTCACGGGTCAGGACATCCGTCCAGCGGTGGGTGGCCTGGTTGTAGGTGCCCCGGACCCGAGAGTGGTGGTACATGGCCCGGCACACCTTCTCCCACCGCTTCCGGCGCTCCCGGATCCCGAACCCACCTCCGATCCTGCCGCCTGCCATGATGGTCCTGGGGAGGTGGCGCTGTACATAGAACACTAGTGCGGCCACCTCCTCCGCGCTAAAGATCTCCCGTGGCATCACTAGCTCCCCCCTCAAACGCCCGCACGGGAGCCGGGCACGGGGTGCGGGACCCTTCCCCTTCTCGGGATGCTTCCCGGCTCCCTTCACCGTGGTCTGGGCGGAAAGGAATAAAGAAAATAGAATAGGGAAGAGAAGAAAAGAAAAGAGTTTAAAAAAGTAGTTTAAAATTAACCAAAAGTAGCAGTAAACACAAAAATATAGGGCTAGAAAAATAGAGGGATAAATAATAAGTAAAATAGATCAAAAAAACTTCAAACAAGCAAAGGATGGCAGAGATTTAGAGAGGAGGATACAAAAAGCATGCCTAGAACCATAGCAATGAATGAGAAACAAGATGGCCGCGCCCGTTCATGACCGCGCAGGTAAGTTTGTGCGAGAATTTCCTCGCGAACACTTGCGAAATTGTACTGGCGAGCCGCACACTTTGCGAGATTTCACTTTGCGGCCGGAAACGGAAATACGTCATGCAAACAAGATGGCCACGCCCTTGAACAACCGCGAGGGTAACTTCGCGCCTTGCGCTACAAGCGGCTCGCGAAACGCACAAAGCCTTGCGAACTAACACGCCGCAAAAAAACAAATCGCATATTCGCACAAATTCGCGGCTTCCGAATCCGATCTCGCGCGTGTTCGCGCCCCGCGAATCCCGCGAAATTGCAGAAAAACGAGTTTTGCAAAACTGAAACCACTCGGCAGGTGCAAGAGTTCAAACTCATCATTAGTAACCATTCCCTGTAGTGCTTCCTGACTGGGGCCCCTCCAGAGTTCAGTTGCTAGTTGCAACAATTGTATGACCCTGCTCTGACCCTCACAGCAGGCTCATAGAATAGCTACAAGTAGGCCACAAAGGTCCTGGAAAAAAAAATTGCACTGCAACAGAAAGCAAATTACTGATAAGGAAGCAGGTGCCAGACCTGGAATTTTAAAACAGTGACACATTAATAAACTAACCCCAAATTAATTCATGTCAGTTGAAGCAGGGCAGGTGTGCTTGCTTTTCCCCCCATAATCTACAGTGATGATGAACCAGAGGGTGGCATTGATGTAACAGAGGTTGGCATGGCTGAAACAGAGGGCGGCAGTGGTGAAACAGAGGGTGCTGGGAACCTGTGATGATGAACCAGACATAGAAACAACATAGTCGCGACCGTTGCGAGCCGACAAGTAAGTTCGCGATTGCGAACTGGTACCAAACCCTCGCGAACTGGCAGAAACCCTTGCGAACACAAAAAAAAAATCCGCAAATTCGCGAGAATTCGCGGATTTTGTGGATTGAGAGTTCGCAAATTCGCAAAATTCGCGAACTCCAGATTCGCAAAATTCGCCCATGCTTAGTGTACAGGGCCTTGATGTCAAAAGTCACCAAAATATTTTTTTAAATGTCAAACGACTCTATTTTATTAATGAGGTCTATGGCATCTCCCACATATGCTTAAGTGGTGTGAACAAAAGGTTTGAGAAAATAATCTATATATTGAGTTGGTGGTTCAAAAAGGGAACATAGGATGTGATTATAGGTCTCTCATGGGGAATAATAGCATCTTTGTGGATCTTTGGTAGAAAGTAATAACAGGGATGAGAAGGTCCTTTTGTTCGGGAATTTATATTCTTCTAACAAACCCATCCTTCGAATCTGATATGGCAATAATGTTTTGTTTTGTTTAGCTAGCATAGAACCGCCTGGTCATACTTATTGCTGACCGGAATTATTATCCCACCTCCATTAGCTGCTTTTTTGATTACACTGTTGTTTTTTGTTTTATTGCTTAGCGCTTTGTACAGCTCAGTTGATAAAAAACCTGCATGTTGTTGAGATTATAAATTTCAATCATTACAGTATTTTCAAACACCAGAATTTCGGGTGGCATCGCTGAAGTGGCTGGACAAAAATGATATTTATTTTTTAATTCCACTGAGATTATGGTAGACAGCATCTTCATTGCCTGCAAATAATACTTTTAATCAAACTTGGTGAACACATAGGGGTCGATTCCGATTCGGAAAAATAAAATGTTCGTACGATTTGTATCTGGAGCCCTCTCCGTACGAATCATACCCATCCGTCCGAGTCCCGTAGTATGATCCGTATCCCGTGAATCCATCCGAATCGTCCCGATCCGTACGTATTGCAAGGCTGAAACCGTGAACAGTATTACTCGTACACATGCCGTACGACTCGTACACATGCTGTACGACCCGAGGAGTACGATCCGGACCGGGGCATGAGGACGCGATTCGTACGGTCCACATCAGGTAAGCGCGAGTCGTACTGAAAAGCACACAAACACATACACACCGTACGGTCCGTACCCCCATGATTGCAGGGGTACGCACCGTACCCCTGTGCTCATGGGGTGTATGAGTCCTACCCCATGTACGATGGGTGTACGAGCCGTACCCCATGTACGATGGGTGTACGAGCCGTACCCCATGTACGATGGGTACACCCATCATACATGGGGTACGGCTCGTATACCCGTCATACATGGGGTACGGCTCGTACACCCCATGATCACAGGGGTGCGGTGCATACCCCTGCGATCATGGGGGGTACGTACCATACCCGGGGGGGGCGTTCCATACCTGTTTCGGTGTGAACTTTGCTTTTACGGCTGTTTTCAGCTCCCTTAGAAAAAGGGTCGTACGGTGCGTACCCAACATGTATCGTACTTGCTGGGTCATAAAAACCAGCCGAGAACCATACAGATGTCGAGTACAGCGGGTTCCTAGGGAGAATAGTACGGAGATTAGAGTCGTACGGACCTCTGTACGACTTGTACGGAGTACGGCTCCTGGTACGAATCGTACTTCGTCGTACATACGGGGGACGTTGCAGGGTACGATTCGTACGGGAAAAACGCTCCGAACGGCTATTCGGAGTGGTTTTTCTCAAATCGGATTCGGCCCCATAGTATGTTCAAGCTATTCAATGTGTTGTTTATAATATGGTGTATATAATTGCATTTATGTTCATGACTTTATTTTGTGTATTAGAGACCAAAAACAGAAAGCAATAACACAGAGTGTAGGTAGATTCACAGACAGGTTTATGTAATTGATTATAAATTGAGCACAGTGGGATTAAATTCATAATCTAGTGAAAATGTATTGTTTCATTGTGGATCAAATGTGTTTTGCATGAATTTATCCCTATGGTATACCACATTTTCATGTGTTGTTTCTGTTTCCCTCTTTGCTTTTTTTGTAGTTAATATGTATTGTATTGTATTGTAATTGCATTTATATAGCGCTTACTACCCCTGACGAGGCGTCGGAGCACTTTTTCGGCGGGTAGCACGCTACTCCGGGACCCATAGAGGATTAGTGTTGAATTAGTATAGTGTAACATGCAAGTACTTTTTAAGTGGTGGATAGGTTAGTCAGTTATCTGGATTTGTAATGATAGCAGAAAGATAGAGGAGGACAAAGGTGTGTTTTTATTTATCACTTGTTGACGCATTCAGGAAGCCTATAAATGATTAGTGGTGAATTAATATGGTGAAATATGAGGTATTTTCAGTGGTGGATATTAGTCTGTTACTTGGAGTGAGAAGGATAGCGGAGGGATAAAAGGGGAAGAAAGATTTGCATTCATATAGCACTTGTTACCCCTGATGGGTGTTGAAGCGCTTTTTATTGGCGAGTAACACGCCACTCCGGAACCCATAAAGGATTAGTGTTAAAAATTTGTATAGTATAAATATGAAGTAATTTGAGTAGTAGATTTGTTATTCAGTTATTTGGGCAGTATATTAGTATAGTTGAATATGGAATTTGAGAAGTGAACGTGTTAGTCTGTTAATTTTGATTGAAAAGGATAGTGGAGGGAAAAAAGAGTGAAGGATGTTTATTTTTTATTTTTTTTTAGGTCTTAGCAGTAGGAAAAGGCTTTTGTATGAGTAAAAAGGAGTTTTAGAGTGGAGGAGTCAGAGGGGAGAGTTTAGAAAGGTTTGTTTTAGGGGATCGGTGTAGTTAAAGGGTGTCAGATGATGCAAGGAGGGGTAGAGCAGGAGAGAGTTTAGAAAGGGTTATTTTGACGATCATAGTAGTGGTATGGGGTTTGGGATAAATGAGAGAGTGGATGTAGAGGATATATTGAAAGATGTATAGGGTGAGAGATGGGGTAGTGCATTGGAAGGAGTAGTAGAAAGAAGTTTAAGATGTGTCAGAAGGTTGTGCTAGAAGATATATTGAGTGAAGTATAGGCTGAGAAATAGGCTAGTACATTGGAAATGCTAAATTAGAAGAAAGGGATAAATATATGGATCCATAAGTACATTGAATGTATATAGATACATAAATGAAGTAAGTATATTTAGATTAAATATATTGATAGAGGCACAGGATGAGAAATAGGGTTTGTGAACACAAAAATGATGGCTGGGGGTGCACTGTTTTAAAACACAGGTCTTAGCACAGAGCAAAGGAGAAATTTGGAGGGAAACAGGTTTGTCACCAAGGAATGAGAAGGACAAACCACAGAGGTTGGACTGCAAATCCCACAATTCAACATGTTAAATGCAAGCAATCATGGGCAGGGAAAACCAGAAGTTTAAAACACAAAACTGGTGATAACATATGCAATGACAGGCAGGTCAAAACTGCAATTTTAAACTGTAACAACCAAATGCAAAGACAGTAATCACAGAAAGGGGAAATCGTTTTTTAAACAACTTTTGTTTTGGGAAGACACAGCACTAGTCTGTCTCCTTACCACTTCCTGGACTCTGCTCACTGCAATCTGGGGCACAGGTAGGCTGCAATTCACAAGATGGAGGAGAATGATTTGGGGTGCACCCAGCAAGGCCTTAAGGGGCCTGGGCAGGTCTGAGAGGAGGGCTCAGACTTGCCTGGTAGCTGAATAGCCAATGGTCTGCTGGCCTGGGGGTGGGGGCTGGGCAGCTGCTTCTCCTGTTCAGAATCTCCTAGGAGACAGACAGGCTCAATCCACACTTTGGACTTCTGCAGGTAAAGGCTTTACTAACTCGAAATCTAACAATACTGTTTGAATAGTACTTTACTCCCTCTGCTGGCCAAAACATGAAGTGCACAGGCCCCAGTAAATACAGTTTAAACAGCTCACAGAAGCACCCTCTGATGTAGGATAGCCCTGTTGCTGGGGGGGAGGCAGGGGGGCTGGCCTCACTGGCTTGTGAACACAAAATGGTGGCTGGGGAGCACTGTTTTAACACTCAGGACTTAGCACAGATCAAAGGAGAAATTTAGAGGGAAAACAGATTTATCACCAAGGAATGAGAGGGACAACCTACAGAGGTTGGACTTCAAATCCCTCGGCTAGGCCAAGTTAATTCATCTCCTGGCCATCTAGAGGATCAAAGGACTCCTAATGCAAAATGCCCATTTGATGAGAATTGGGCCTTTTCCTCAGAAGGAAAGAATAGGGGCAGAATGTGCATGTGCTGCTAGCCAGACCTCTGGAGCCAATCATAGCAGAGTCTCGCCATTGAGGTTTTGGGGGGAAGGGATAAGGCAGTAGTGGCAGTTAAGGATGTGGTTTCAGGCTCTCAGAGAGATCTTTCAACAGACCACTCCAAATAGTCATCTTCTATTTCTAAGAGACAGTAAAGAGATGGACCTTCTGGGGAACCCAGGAGAAGAAAAGGAACTTCTGAAGACTGGAATACAAAAGTGTGACCATCAGAGGGCTGCCCACTGATTTTGCTTATCATATGGGTACCCTTCAAGTTGCAAGGGAGACTCTGGGTTCTGGAGAATGTGGACATGGAGTGCTGCAACAATGTTGCTGTATTCAATTCCGGAAGAGGAGAAGCCTGGGTGCTGGACAGAGGACAGGTCCTGAGTATAGACTAAGGTACAGAAAAAGCATGCTACCAAAGGAATATATCAGAAAGCCTTAGAAAACAACTCCTGGTGGCTAGAAACTGCAACGAGTAACACAAGACCCGTCCTGTCAAAATTATTCCAACACGGCCTGAGTAAACAAAGAGAAAGACAGTTTATTGCCCAGTGAGACATTCTGGGACATGCTACCAATGGTGTTCCATTCTTGGAGCTCTTTACACTCCCTAAAGTGTGGTAAGTGCCAGGTGGGGGGTGGTAGGGACAGGATCCTCACTTGTCTCTTGAAAGAATATGCAATATTGTATTCTCCTATGGTGTGAAGCAAAAAACAATGCCAAAATAATTAAAGAAAAAGAGGCATGAGCACCATCATGCTTCAAATTCCAACTTCTCGTGAGGAGGGGCAGAGTCCTGGAATCGTGATTATCCAGGCCCCGGGAGCTCCAGAGTCAAAGAGGAGTAGCCTATGTGGCAAGGACTCCCCAGGCTGACACCGCTTCTTTTGTGCTTGTCCAATGTGAAAGGAGATACTCATTGCAGCACCTTACTCTAGCTCAGATGGTCAGGAGATTAAGAGTAGTCAAAATAGCTCCTGCACTAAGTGACAGCAAGCTGAACCAAGTGAGGGGAGCCAGCCAGGGCCATGGTGGCTGAGGGGATCCCTCACAGCCTCCAACATGTAGAAGGTCAGTGGGTGCCCAGGACACCCCTGTCTTAAAATAAAAATTAAAAAACCAAAAGCATTTTGTGGCAAGTGTGAGGACACATGATCAAAAGGCATTACCTGAAAGCAAAGTAGCATCTCAAAATGGGTTTGTCTGCATTATATGCAAATTCAAGGCATGGTGCCCAGAAGGTCTGGGGCACCTTTGCACCAGGTTAATTGTTCCATTCTGGAACAGTGGTTGGCCCCCGTAAAATCACAGGAGCCTCAATTGTTCTTGTGTACGTACCTTCACTTTACGTGAAGTCAGGCCTATGTAGTGTAACCCGCAACTGCAAGTCAGTCTATAGATGACGTTAGACATGTTGCAATTACTGAACTTATTCAAGAACCATGTTCTGCCATCATGTAAAGTTACCTCCTTAGTCACTTGTGTAAGGTTACACACAGAACACCCTCCACATGGATAGTGAACGGCTGGGTGAGAGGTTACCTGTGATGTGGTATGGGTGAGTTACTCAAGGAGATCCTAGATCTTGAAGAGTCCCTAAAAGTGATACTGCACTTATAGATGCCAAAGACCAACTGGCACGGATCCAGAGTGAACTACTTGACTATAAAACATACATGGTCAAATCAAAAAATTAAGAGTCTCAAGAAAAATTTGGATCGCTTTTCCCATGAATGGGCATTTCCTTATGTTGAGGATCAGTATTATGATACACCTGTAGAACAGCCTCGTCATCAGAACTTTCAAAGATGGGATCAGACTGTCCAACGGGGAGGCCAAAGACAGCAGAGGCATACACCAAACAACTGGGCATTTGACAACATCAGTAGTGAGGACGAGCAACTTTCTGAGCGGCTGTCCACATCTAATCCAAATAGAGTTAACTTTTCACCTGACACAAGAACTGACGAGGCCCTCGTGGGGGAGGGAAACTGGTACAGAGGAAGAGGCAGGGGCAGGGCCCAGTTTCAACTAAGCGTGGGCGGAAAATCCGTTCCGCTCGCGGATTTTGCGGATTTTCGGGAAATCCGCAATCCGCGAGATTTGCGGATTTCCCGCAAAATCCGCAAATTCGCACGCAGCGGATTTTTTTGGCGGCGCGCGGCGTTGGGGATACAATTTTTGCGGCGCGCGGCGTTTATCATCGTTTGCCGAGTTGTTTTTTTCGATAGTTTGCGAGTGCTGCGCCATTTTGGATCTTGCTGTGTGATCCCGCGGGAATTGGCGAGCGCGATTACGTCATCGCGGCTTGCCAGCGATAGTTTGTCAACGCGAATACGGCGAGATCACGTCTCGCGGTACTTCGCAATTGCGAGATTTGAGATGCGGCGAGCGAAAATATATATTTGCAATTCTGCACAAGAAATCCACCAGCAAGCAGCATAAACCTTCTAGAAATGATGATTTTTATGTGAATAACTCCTTAGTTTGACATTTGCCTGCACTTTTTTAGCGAGGAGTCCATTTTGGGGAGGGGGCAGGGGGGTGGGAGGAAGGAAGTGCCCCATAGTCTTCAACTTCCTGTTCCTGTTCAGCAGGCTCCTCCCAGTGCTTTGTCCATCTCCTGGTCACTTTTCATTTGGATGTGGACCTGGAAGGATTACTTTTTGTGGATGCTGCTGGATCTTTGGATTTGAGGCCTTTTTGACTTTCTTTGGATCACTGTTGGATTAGAAATTTTACAAGTAAGTTTGTTTGGGGCATTACAGTTGCTGCAACTAAAATTTTGGGATTTTCGATTTTTGGGCTGCTTTGGGGCCTTTTGCCCAGGGGTACTCAGTGGTGGGTGGACTGATTCTTTCTGTGGGTTGTCTTGAACTTAAACATCATGGAGGCCATAGATGAATTGGGATTGTGCTGATTTTTCTGTGTTTTTCGATTTTTTTTTTTTGTAAAATTTTGTGTTTTTCGATTTTTGACCTGTTGTTGGGGCCTTGACCAGGGGTAGTGAGTGGTGCATGGGCCTAGTCTTTCTGTGGGCTGTCTTGAATTTAAACATCATGGAGGCCATGGATGGAATGGGATTGTGCTGATTTTGCAGTGTTTTTCGATTTTTGGGCCTGTACTTGTGGCCTTTTCACCAGGGGTATTTGAGTCTAGCATGGGCCTAGTCTTTCTGTGGGCTGTCTTGAATTTAAACATCATGGAGGCCATGGATGGAATAGGATTGTGCTGATTTTGCAGTGTTTTTCGATTTTTGGGCCTGTACTTGTGGCCTTTTCACCAGGGGTATTTGAGTCTAGCATGGGCCTAGTCTTTCTGTGGGTTGTCTTGAATTTAAACATCATGGAGGCCATGGATTGAATGGGATTGTGCTGATTTTGCAGTGTTTTTCGATTTTTGGGCCTGTACTTGTGGCCTTTTCACCAGGGGTATTTGAGTCTAGCATGGGCCTAGTCTTTCTGTGGGTTGTCTTGAATTTAAACATCATGGAGGCCATGGATTGAATGGGATTGTGCTGATTTTGCAGTGTTTTTCGATTTTTGGGGGTGTTCATGGGGAGGGACATGCCATGTGGCTGGTGGCCATTTTGAGTGCAGCTACAGGCACTGGCCATGTGCTTGCAGGCAAGTGGCCATTTTGAATGCAGGCTTTGTTGTTAGGCCTCCAACCATTTTGTCTACTTTTCAACCTTTATTTATGCCCAGGGGTAGTGAGTCTTGCATGGGCCTAGTATTTCTGTGGGTTGTCTTGAATTTAAACATCATGGAGGCCATGGATTGAATGGGATTGTGCTGATTTTGCAGTGTTTTTCGATTTTTGGGCCTGTACTTGTGGCCTTTTCACCAGGGGTATTTCAGTCTAGCATGGGCCTAGTCTTTCTGTGGGCTGTCTTGAATTTAAACATCATGGAGGCCATGGATGGAATAGGATTGTGCTGATTTTGCAGTGTTTTTCGATTTTTGGGCCTGTACTTGTGGCCTTTTCACCAGGGGTATTTGAGTCTAGCATGGGCCTAGTCTTTCTGTGGGCTGTCTTGAATTTAAACATCATGGAGGCCATGGATGGAATAGGATTGTGCTGATTTTGCAGTGTTTTTCGATTTTTGGGCCTGTACTTGTGGCCTTTTCACCAGGGGTATTTGAGTCTAGCATGGGCCTAGTCTTTCTGTGGGTTGTCTTGAATTTAAACATCATGGAGGCCATGGATTGAATGGGATTGTGCTGATTTTGCAGTGTTTTTCGATTTTTGGGGGTGTTCATGGGGAGGGACATGCCATGTGGCTGGTGGCCATTTTGAGTGCAGCTACAGGCACTGGCCATGTGCTGGCAGGCAAGTGGCCATTTTGAATGCAGGCTTTGTTGTTAGGCCTCCAACCATTTTGCCTACTTTTCAACCTTTATTTATGCCCAGGGGTAGTGAGTCTTGCATGGGCCTAGTATTTCTGTGGGTTGTCTTGAATTTAAACATCATGGAGGCCATGGATTGAATGGGATTGTGCTGATTTTGCAGTGTTTTTCGATTTTTGGGCCTGTACTTGTGGCCTTTTCACCAGGGGTATTTCAGTCTAGCATGGGCCTAGTCTTTCTGTGGGCTGTCTTGAATTTAAACATCATGGAGGCCATGGATGGAATAGGATTGTGCTGATTTTGCAGTGTTTTTCGATTTTTGGGCCTGTACTTGTGGCCTTTTCACCAGGGGTATTTGAGTCTAGCATGGGCCTAGTCTTTCTGTGGGCTGTCTTGAATTTAAACATCATGGAGGCCATGGATGGAATAGGATTGTGCTGATTTTGCAGTGTTTTTCGATTTTTGGGCCTGTACTTGTGGCCTTTTCACCAGGGGTATTTGAGTCTAGCATGGGCCTAGTCTTTCTGTGGGCTGTCTTGAATTTAAACATCATGGAGGCCATGGATGGAATGGGATTGTGCTGATTTTGCAGTGTTTTTCGATTTTTGGGGGTGTTCATGGGGAGGGACATGCCATGTGGCTGGTGGCCATTTTGAGTGCAGCTACAGGCACTGGCCATGTGCTGGCAGGCAAGTGGCCATTTTGAATGCAGGCTTTGTTGTTAGGCCTCCAACCATTTTGCCTACTTTTCAACCTTTATTTATGCCCAGGGGTAGTGAGTCTTGCATGGGCCTAGTATTTCTGTGGGTTGTCTTGAATTTAAACATCATGGAGGCCATGGATTGAATGGGATTGTGCTGATTTTGCAGTGTTTTTCGATTTTTGGGCCTGTACTTGTGGCCTTTTCACCAGGGGTATTTCAGTCTAGCATGGGCCTAGTCTTTCTGTGGGCTGTCTTGAATTTAAACATCATGGAGGCCATGGATGGAATAGGATTGTGCTGATTTTGCAGTGTTTTTCGATTTTTGGGCCTGTACTTGTGGCCTTTTCACCAGGGGTATTTGAGTCTAGCATGGGCCTAGTCTTTCTGTGGGCTGTCTTGAATTTAAACATCATGGAGGCCATGGATGGAATAGGATTGTGCTGATTTTGCAGTGTTTTTCGATTTTTGGGCCTGTACTTGTGGCCTTTTCACCAGGGGTATTTGAGTCTAGCATGGGCCTAGTCTTTCTGTGGGCTGTCTTGAATTTAAACATCATGGAGGCCATGGATGGAATAGGATTGTGCTGATTTTGCAGTGTTTTTCGATTTTTGGGCCTGTACTTGTGGCCTTTTCACCAGGGGTATTTGAGTCTATCATGGGCCTAGTCTTTCTGTGGGCTGTCTTGAATTTAAACATCATGGAGGCCATGGATGGAATGGGATTGTGCTGATTTTGCAGTGTTTTTCGATTTTTGGGGGTGTTCATGGGGAGGGACATGCCATGTGGCTGGTGGCCATTTTGAGTGCAGCTACAGGCACTGGCCATGTGCTGGCAGGCAAGTGGCCATTTTGAATGCAGGCTTTGTTGTTAGGCCTCCAACCATTTTGCCTACTTTTCAACCTTTATTTATGCCCAGGGGTAGTGAGTCTTGCATGGGCCTAGTCTTTCTGTGGGTTGTCTTGAATTTAAACATTATGGAGGGCATGGATGGATTGGGATTGTGCTGATTTTGCAGTGTTTTTCGATTTTTTTGTGCTCTATAACTGAACTGATGTTCCTCTGTCTTCCATTTTTTTTAGGTGCACAAGACTCAAGAGAACCACCAGTGCCAGGAAGAAGTCCTGCAGCGGTGTGTGTGTGCAGCATAACGTCACGCGACGTCACGTCTGGCCTCAGACAACTCTACAATTCGTGCAACTGCGGCCTGCTGTCTGACCTGCTCTGAAGAAGATGGCCCCGCCCCCAAAGAAAGTTCTCCGTAGCTCCTCTAGCAAGAAAGTTGCTAGTAAGGAGCAGAAGAAGCAAGTTACCAATGAGGCTGGTGTGCCACCCGCCACTTTTTTTGGGAGCAAAAAAAAAAGTACGCCTGCAGCAGCAGGATCTGCTGGGGACCAACCTGAGAGCAGCACCCCTGCTCCATTGGGTTCAGTGCCTCCACCACCACGCCAACTTAAGTCAAAGCCCTTGAGTGCTTCAGAGGCAGTCAGTGTACTTCTCCAATCACCATCGACCAGTGATGTTGGCTCATCGCAAGAAAGTAGCAGCAATGTCCCTGAATCAACACAGGTTGTTGTAACTCATCTGACAAGTGTTGAACAACCACAGCCGCAACAACAACACCATGTGCAAGTACACGCCCAAGTACATGTGGAAGGAGAGGCAGCAAAAGGAGATGCGCAAGCAAAGGTGCATGGACGTTCACAAGTGCCCACAATAGTTGTTCCTCCCGAAGTAGGGGCACATTTGGAAATCGACAATGAAGCTGAGGTATCATTGGAAGCCACTCCTCCTGATGATCATTCATTGTCTTCCACATCCCTAGCAAGGAAAAGATCAAGGGGGGTGTCTACATCTTCTTCAAGCCCACCTCGTTCTGGTGCAAGTGATCTGTCTTGGGAACCACAACTGCGGTCTGACAGTGAGGCAGAGGCACACCATGATCTGACACCGGTACCTAAGCGTAAAAGGAAGGTCGTCCAAAAACTCAAACCTATGGAGTGTGATGAGGCTCAACAAGAAGTGACAGATACTGCTGGTGATGAAGCCTCTCACGATGACGACGAGCCAGTCATCACAAAGGTCACTGCAGCCCCACCGGGCATGCAGCAAAGAGACATTTTGACCCTATCCCGAGAAGCTGCTGAGCGTGATGATGATGTCGGCGAGGAGGCAATGGAAATGGAATCATTAGATTTGGAGTTAAGTAGTACACCAAAACCTACCGCTTCCATATTTCTTCGCAAGAAGGTACCCACCTCGTCCTCGACCTCAATTCGTGGTGGTGAAAGTGCAAAACGTACTGAAGTTCGGCAATCCACATCCTCCACTTCATCTGTCATTAGCAGCAGGACCACCACCACCAGTATCGCCGCCTCCTCCGGCCCCCGAAGACATTTCAAGTCTCCAGTTTGGGACTTCTTTAGTGTTTGCCCAAAAAAGGAAAACGTAGCCATTTGTAGCCTTTGTAAGCTTCGATTTAGTCGTGGTAAGCTTGGTTCTAACTATGGTACCGGAGGCCAGAGAGGTCATCTTGAGAGAAGGCACGCTGTCGAATGGTTTCCGCACCTAGAGGCGGTCAAGAAAGCCGGAATTGCACGTAATGAAAACGTTGATTTGTCATCTGCTGATGACGAGGAGGTAGAAGAAGACGATTCAAACACTTCACTTACACCCAGTTCCCATGTCAGCAGCACACCCCATGGGAGCCACACTAAGAGTGTGGGAGAGAGTGAGACATCAATGCGGAAAAGTTCATCAGCGAGCGTAACTGGGTCGAAGAGATCATCATCATCCCGTAAATCATTGGTCCAGGGCAACATTAAAAAGATGTTGTTTACAGAAGCGCAATATGAACGCAACCACCCAATGACCCGTCTGTATAACACTAAGCTGGCTAAAATGCTAGCTCTGGACCTTCTCCCTTTTTCTTTTGTAGAAGGGGTTGGTTTTCTAGAATTAGTGACAGCGCTCTGCCCTAAATGGAAGGTTCCTAGCCGGTTCTATTTTGCCCGAGTTGCGGTTCCAGCACTACATGAAGATGTTCTGAAGGTGATTGGGGCAGCTTTGCAGAAGAGTGCTGTTCACACTATACATCTGACAACAGACATGTGGACCAGTGGCGCAGGCGCTGATTACATGTGCATCACTGCACACTGGGTCTCTTTTTCAGGGGCTAAAGCAAAGCTAAACTCAGGTGTTGACACTAACATTGTTTTTAAAGGTGCTCGGAAACATGCAACACTAGCCATGTTTGGTTTGGAGAAACGTCACACAGCAGAAAACATTTTGGATGTCTTTAACACAAAGGTCCTTAACTGTCTGTCCCCACTAAAACGCAAGGTTGGTTATGTTTCCACGGACAATGGCTCCAATATAGTTAAGGCCATGAGGGACGGTTACTATTTCAGAGTGCCGTGTTTGGCGCACTGTATAAACCTGGTTGTCCAAAAATTCTTGGGTAATAAACGCAGTGCAGCGTACAGTGTATTGGAGAACTGCCGAAAAATTTGCAAGCATTTCAGGCATTCTTTTAAGGCCCGCAAGCAGCTGAGGAGCATGCTATATCAATGTCAAATGCCAGTGAAAGCACTCATCCAGGAGGTGGTAACACGTTGGAACTCAACCTTCTACATGCTTGAGCGTCTGTATGAGCAGTATACGCAACTCGATCAATATTTCTTGAAAGAGGGTATAGAGGAGCTGAGGATGGGTGGGCCGCAATGGAACATAGTTGAAAGCCTAACACGCATGCTTCGTCCTTTTGAGGTCTTCACACGTGCAGTCAGCAAGGAGGACTCTAATTTGGGAAAAGCTATCCCATTGTTGTACATGCTGGAGGACCAACTGAAGGAGGTGTGTTCTGTGTTTCGAAAAGATGACAAAAAGAAAGACTCTTTGCTTCTGGCTGAGCAATTATTAGAGCTCCTACAAGGTGATGAACGTCTTAAAAAGATCCACTCAGAACAGCATTACATTTGTGCTACTATTCTGGATCCACGCTACAAAAAGGCGCTGGCAGGCAGAGCATTCTTTCCTTTTGCTGATGAAGATGTTACAAAGTACAAACGTTGGCTAGCCTTGTCAGCCAAGAAGTTTGAAACAGAACGGCTGGAAATTGAAGGAAATGGCAGTACATCAGCAGGCCATCCCCAGTCAAAACAATCCACTTCTGCACCTGTGGCTGTGGCACAAGTGACCTCTCAGCCGTTAAAGACACCGGCAACCGGATCATCTGCACGAAAGACAACAGAAACATTGGAGGCTGAAGAGGATTGGCTAGCTCTGCGTGGATTTGGTTCTCAAAAGGTCAGAGGCACAGCAAGAGCTACGCAAAGTGGAGGAACCTTGGAGGAGGACCTTGAGTCGATGGTGAAGGACTATCTGAATGACTCCACAGAGGTCTATGTTAATTCTGACCCATTGGCGTATTGGCATGGGAAAAAAGAATTGTGGCCACAGCTCACCAACCTGGCTTTAAACTACTTGTCTTGCCCACTCGCAAGTGTGTCTTCTGAACGGGTTTTCAGTGCGGCTGGTGGGATTGTAACTCCCAAACGGAGCCGCCTCTCGCCCAAAAATGTGGAGAGGTTAACAATGATCAAGATGAATCAGCACCTCATACCACCAGATATAAGAGTACGAGAGAGCGTGCCGGATGAAGAGGAGGTGGCCAGCACCATAGATGAGGGAATTTCTACTCTGTCAGGTGGCACTGACCTCACCCTGGCTGAATTCGCAGAGTATGATGACGAAGCCTTATTCTTATTCCTGGACCGTGATACCGACTTCGAGCCCTGAAAATGAGACAACGAATCAATAACTTTCTTTTTCATCCTTATTCACTTTTATTCCTGTGTGTCTGTCTTTCTTTGTTGTGCACAGTTAATATAATTCAAACTTTAATCAGATAATCACAAAAACAAGCCCATCAGCAGAACTGTCTTCACTTGTTTGCTAATTTATTTGAAGGTGCCGCAGTCTGCATTCCTCAGGTTCACAAGTTCAGAAGAACATGCTCCTCTATCCTCCTCCTCCAGACTCCTATTTCCATCAAAGCAGAGGGCTGGTTTCCGCCCAATGAAGAAAGACTCAGCACTTGTGGGGGTGTTGTTCTACCTCTTTGCAGGTGAGTTGACGGGTCTGGGGCCATTGCTGGGAAGCACTAAAAGTGGTTTGTGCCAAATCCGAGGCGGAAAATTTTTTGTGTTTTTGATGACTTGCTTGCCTTTGAGGTGCTCTTAGGGGGGGTTCCGTCTGTTTGTGGGTGAGTTTCGTGGTCTGAGAGCATTGCTGGGACACTCTAATCTTGATTGCATTTGCTTTTCAGGAAATCCGTCGTGCCAACCCCGACTTATGGCCTAGCTACGCAGCGCGTTTGGACCGAAGGCCCAGAAATATTGCAAGTATGAGATTTTGCTTTTGGCCTGTTTGGGGGTGTTATGCTTCTTGGCGGGTGGGTTGCCGGGTCTTGGGGCATTCCTGGGAAGGTCTAATACCGGGTAGAAGTGGTTGGGACAAAATCCAGGCCGATTTTTTTTGGGGCTATTTCTGACATTTTGCTCTATGTAGCGTTTTCGGAGGCCTGTTTGGGGGGCTTCCTGGTGTTTGTGGGTGAGTTTCGTGGTCTGGGAGCACTGCTGGGACACTCTAATCTTGATTGCATTTGCTTGTCAGGAAATCCGTCGTGCCAACCCCGACTTATGGCCTAGCTACGCAGCGCGTTTGGACCGAAGGCCCAGAAATATTGCAAGTATGAGATTTTGCTTTTGGCCTGTTTGGGGGTGTTATGCTTCTTGGCGGGTGGGTTGCCGGGTCTTGGGGCATTCCTGGGAAGGTCTAATACCGGGTAGAAGTGGTTGGGACAAAATCCAGGCCGATTTTTTTTTGGGCTATTTCTGACATTTTGCTCTATGTAGCGTTTTCGGGGGCCTGTTTGGGGGGCTTCCTGGTGTTTGCGGGTGAGTTTCGTGGTCTGGGAGCACTGCTGGGACACTCTAATCTTGATTGCATTTGCTTTTCAGGAAATCCGTCGTGCCAACCCCGACTTATGGCCTAGCTACGCAGCGCGTTTGGACCGAAGGCCCAGAAATATTGCAAGTATGAGATTTTGCTTTTGGCCTGTTTGGGGGTGTTATGCTTCTTGGCGGGTGGGTTGCCGGGTCTTGGGGCATTCCTGGGAAGGTCTAATACCGGGTAGAAGTGGTTGGGACAAAATCCAGGCCGATTTTTTTTTGGGCTATTTCTGACATTTTGCTCTATGTAGCGTTTTCGGGGGCCTGTTTGGGGGGCTTCCTGGTGTTTGCGGGTGAGTTTCGTGGTCTGGGAGCACTGCTGGGACACTCTAATCTTGATTGCATTTGCTTTTCAGGAAATCCGTCGTGCCAACCCCGACTTATGGCCTAGCTACGCAGCGCGTTTGGACCGAAGGCCCAGAAATATTGCAAGTATGAGATTTTGCTTTTGGCCTGTTTGGGGGTGTTATGCTTCTTGGCGGGTGGGTTGCCGGGTCTTGGGGCATTCCTGGGAAGGTCTAATACCGGGTAGAAGTGGTTGGGACAAAATCCAGGCCGATTTTTTTTGGGGCTATTTCTGACATTTTGCTCTATGTAGCGTTTTCGGGGGCCTGTTTGGGGGGCTTCCTGGTGTTTGCGGGTGAGTTTCGTGGTCTGGGAGCACTGCTGGGACACTCTAATCTTGATTGCATTTGCTTTTCAGGAAATCCGTCGTGCCAACCCCGACTTATGGCCTAGCTACGCAGCGCGTTTGGACCGAAGGCCCAGAAATATTGCAAGTATGAGATATTGCTTTTGGCCTGTTTGGGGGTGTTATGCTTCTTGGCGGGTGGGTTGCCGGGTCTTGGGGCATTCCTGGGAAGGTCTAATACCGGGTAGAAGTGGTTGGGACAAAATCCAGGCCGATTTCTTTTTGGGCTATTTCTGACATTTTGCTCTATGTAGCGTTTTCGGGGGCCTGTTTGGGGGGCTTCCTGGTGTTTGTGGGTGAGTTTCGTGGTCTGGGAGCACTGCTGGGACACTCTAATCTTGATTGCATTTGCTTTTCAGGAAATCCGTCGTGCCAACCCCGACTTATGGCCTAGCTACGCAGCGCGTTTGGACCGAAGGCCCAGAAATATTGCAAGTATGAGATTTTGCTTTTGGCCTGTTTGGGGGTGTTACGCTTCTTGGCGGGTGGGTTGCCGGGTCTTGGGGCATTCCTGGGAAGGTCTAATACCGGGTAGAAGTGGTTGGGACAAAATCCGCGCGGAAAAGCCTTTAGTTTTGGCACTTTTTGTAACTTAGGGTTCGTTAGGGTTAGCCCTAGCAGCAGGATTGCATGTGTTTCGGGGTGTTCTAGATTTTTCAAACTGAGTTCTGGGGTCTTAGAGCACTCGTGAGAATGTGTAATTTTGGTTGCAAGTCATTTGAAGAAAATCCATGGTGGGAAAGGGGGGATTTGGCATAGTTAAAGAAAGCCTTTGCCACTATTCTTAACTTAGGGTTCGTTAGGGTTAGCAGTATTTCTATTGCATGTGTTTGAGTGGGGGGGATTTCGAGTCTTGGAGCGATGCTGGCTATGGCTACTTTTGCTTGGTTGCTTGCAAGTGGTTTGAATGCAATCCACGGTGGGTAATGGGTAATTAGGGTACTTCGGCCTACTTTTACTTTCAAAGTAAGTTTTGTCACCAGTTTTCTGCTAGGCCTCGTTTTTTGAGATTTGATTGGGGGTCTTCTACATTTTTGCGACTGGCTTTAGTAAGGGTCTGGGTGGGAGCACTGCTAGGAAGATCTAATTTTGTTCTAAAACACAGTTTACAGTACACCTAGCTTGAGGGGCAAGATCCGATACATTAATTTGCCCATACTTATTTATCCTTCAAAAGGTGACTCAGAGTACGCACTTTCAAAAACATTGTACTGTCTACTAGGAAAAACAAATTGTGACTTTTTGCACTCCACAGCCTACATACCTTATATTTATTTATCAGTGGTGTTGTAATATTATATCACTTCCTGTTTTTCGTTGAATAATTACAGGCCGGGTTTCAGTCTCTGCAATGGGGAAAAAAGGATGGAGTCAGGCTTCACAGTAGCGAGCCACAATTCAGCATCAGGCAGGCAGTGGACAGGGTGTCTTCTGGTGACCAACATCGATGGACGAAGCGTCGGCTGCAATGGAGGAGTGCCGCTAATAGGAGGATTTTTTTTCTGCGGGCAACTTACTTACCACTTCCAACAGGACCACTACAACCACATAGATACAGTATCCCTTGCCTTTTTCTCTGACTGTGACTGCATTTCTTGGCTCTCTCTCTGCTTCTACATTGATCCCTTAACACATCACTTAGTCCACTCCACTATCACATCTGCACCACACATAGTCATTTGTAAGTGCTCCTACGTAATTCGCAAGTCGCAGCACGCCCCAGGCCGTAGAGGACTGGGATGGCCCCAATGATGAAGCATGTCACCAAGGGGCAACCCTGGTGAGTGAGGGGACACCTAGAAAAAAAGCAATTTCTCCTTTTCTATCTACTATACCTTCTGTCAGGTTACGCAGCCCCTAAGCGCCTACCGTACTATGAAACTACATTTCCCATGAGTAGGCGGGAGACTTGCAGACTATTTAGTGAGACTATATGAGAGTACCCTTGTATGTTAGGACAGCACTTCACTGATGCCTGTCTTGTCTTCTGTTACAGGTATCCTTTCCCTGCTGACCCTACCTTTACCCATCCCACATTTTTTATTTTAGTTTGTTATTTTTCTCCCCCGCCTAATGCCTCGAACACCCTGTGTTTACACTTCTGGGTGTTGGTGACATTTGGAGGTGGAACCATATTTGCATCGACTGGATCACGGGGAGTAAACCTGACACCTTCCAGACCAACCCCATTGAGTGTTGTTGTGAATGGATTTATAGTGACCAGCAAGGCTCTCAGGTATCTGGCTACAGAGACCTTATGTTGAATATAGTTATCAATATTTCCACCCACGCCCTGTACTGTCGCATTCTTTCTTCCACAGTTGTCGAAAGTACTAATTACTTTTAACTGACATGCATGCAGTTACAGTAGTGTATGCACTTTCAAAGATTGATGGATAGGTTTGTACCCAAAGATTTGTTTATGTTCACAATTGTTCGTCCATGCTGTGCTACTTTTTCTTGTCTCCCAAAACCTTTCCCAAAAACCCCCGTACCCATCCATTTTTCAAACCCTAACCCTCTTCCCCCGGGCTGTGTGGTTTTGATTGATGTGTGACTAAATTACAGCAATAAATCCACACACTTGCTGGGGAGGATAAGGTGATAGCAACAGGCTGGTGAAGAAATCCGAGGATATATTCTTACTCTGCTTGACAAAGACCCATGGCTAATGTCAAAGAACTTCAACCGAATTAGTTATACTTTAACATTTGTTAGGCTACAACGTGGCACTGTTCTAGTGTACTTCTGTCACCTGCTATATTCTGTATTGTACCTTTGTATTGCTCAGGAGGACAAACCAGATTTCATTTTCTTTTTTTCATAGGCAAGCAACTGCCACTGTGTCACACCACTAGTACCACCGCTATGAGGAAATTTTATCCGCCCAGGATTGCCAACCTTATTTGCTGTTTCCCGTGGAGCCAGCCCTGGGCCTAGCCCTACTTGCAAACAGAAATTACAGGTAAGATAGGCGTTTGGTTGGAGGTAGTATAATGGAGTATTAGGAGAGACGAGAGATTTGATTGACGGTAGTACTACTAAAGTCCTAGGACTATTCAGGAAAACAAACTTACTGTTATGTTAAACCCCCACCCACCAGACTCAAAAGCAGTAAAAAACAGGTATGGTCAGATAAAGTTTCAAAAAGTATATTTTTATAGCCCTAACAAAAGAATCTCCCGCAAGACCCTCCCTAACCCCAACGATTGTCCTTCAAAAGTCCCCAAAAATCACAACTCCCAATTCCCACCCCCCAAAAGTCTCTAAAAAAGGGGCAAGGGACACTATGGCAGGGTGCTGTTGGAATTAGCAGCCAGGGCATCATGCTCCTTGCGGAGGGTGGCAAGTTCGAAGCGGAGGCCCTCCACCACGTTCTTATAATTATGGACCTCCTGCTCCAGGTAGGACAGTCTGAGGGATAAGCGGCGCCGGTGTGCCTTGCAAATCCTGTGAGGGGCAGCTGCTTTCTTTGCTGCTGGGCGGTGGCGTTTGGCTTTGGTAGCCCGGCTCCGTACCGCTGGAGCACTGCGCTGGCTGGCAGCCCGCACGGAGGAGGAGGCAGCTGTCCCAGTGGACGTTGTTGTTGTTCCAGACTGCGTCTCCTCCTCCTCCAGGGCCACCAGCCGCCGATATTCAGCAACAGTGGCATCCAGCCTCCGTTGCCGGGCCATTCGAGCCAGCTCCTTCCTCCTTGATGGTGTCTTGGATTTGGAAGGAGCAACTACATGAAAAAAGAAAGACATAGTCTGTAACCAATGCTCCTTAAGATTAACACAAAATGATTGAGCAGAAAGTTGTCACAGTACAAGTAGCAAATTGAAAGCACAGTGCATAACTATTGAGGACAGTATCTATGTAACCTCCGACTTCTTCATCCTTGCTCTAACATTAGTGGGAGTTTAAGGAACAAATTCTACGAGCACTATGGACTTCTATTACAGTCGACTATGACAGTACACCACTCTTATTCTTCTTCTTCTCTCTTGTTTAGGAAAATTGGTACGTTATCTTATGCAAGCCGGCATAATGCCAGCGCAGTGAACTTGCACCCGAGAAAAACAGACGCACACCATGGTGAGTGACACAGACTTGCGTTACTGTACCGGTCCAGTACATGCAGGTGGTGAAGCTCTTACTTTTCTATTACGGGTGGCACTGAGAATACTCTGTTAAAAGGGCTACTGCTTAATTAATTTAGCTTTCACCCTACAGTGCAAATGAGTATTAGAAAAGGAAAATGAAGAAGTTAAATTATCTGATTATCTATCACTTCACATGGGATGTATTTGATGACATATGGGATGACTTTAGGTGCTTTGCTTATTATTGAGTGAACAGTGATACCCCCACACATGAATGACGTACTACTACTAAACTAAAGTTATTAAGGGAGGTAGGGAGTGCCCACCGTAATAACTGGATATATGCTGTGCTTGCAGTTGCAATACAAACTACTGCTACTATTCATGGTAGTCTTTGGACAACGTTACAACTTCTTTTCCTTGCCTTTCCTACACTGGAACGGACGTGCGGGTGCGGTGTTACATGCTCTTCAAAGTAACACTTAGTTCATCCAGTGACCGTCTACTCTCTCTAGATTCACATATGCTATCTAAGAGTCAGATAGTACCATGAATGATCCAGGCATCCATCCATTCAAAGTATATTGCACACATACAGTTTCTGTCTCACCCACCCAGGCTGTTCTCCTTCCACCCATCCTTGCTTCATCATTCACCCAGCCATGCACCATACCATTTTCTTACCTTCCCAGCCACCTCGGGGACCAAGCAAACACATATCATTCTTCTTTGCCAGTCATCATTACATTTCTCGTGCTTCCACACTTACTTACACCCTTCTTTCGCTTTTCGTTCATCCCATCCATCAAGTTCACCTCAGATCTGATTGGGATTCTTCTCGCCAAAAACTTCACAGCTAAGTCGAAGTACATTTAGAGGAGGCTACTACCTGCTTTTTTTATAATACACCCGTGCAGAAAGCACACTCTGCAGTCTTCAATCTCAATGACTAAGGAATGTATAGCTTACCTCTGCCCGCCACCACCGTGTGAACCCTCACAGGCATGTCCTTTTCCGGCACTTGCACCGCCTCCTCCCCAGAGTTGTCCTCCTCGTCCAATGCCACCACCTCCGCGCTGGCCCCGTCTCCAGATGTTCCACCTACAAAGTACATTTAATAATGTTAGAATACACCACTCACTACTATATAATATTTGGTCTAGGAGGAAGAAAGAAATGTGAAAAAAAGTGTACAATTTAATAATTTTTGACTGTGTACTCTAGAGTAAAAATGTCCCTTTTTCCAGGGAAGGCTGTTGTCTTGCTGCACTTTTTGGCACAACTGATGAATGTTTGCTTTTTACTTTTTAACACGCACCACTTTTTCTCCTAACAGACAGAACCTTGACTTCTAAGAACACGAGCAGGATCAAGTTCAAACCAGGTGAGAGCTCGGCTCGACCACAAGAAATGTGTCCAATTAATCGTCAGCACTAAGCACTTTTCCATTTTCAGTTACACGTTCACTTTTATGACAAACTTGAATTTAATAAATGTGTTTACTTTTAATAAAGCTTTTAAACTTAAATAGACTCTGTGGTTTTTGGTCCTCCAGACTAGAGTGGATGAGCTAAAGGTTTTCGAATTGTTGCAAGCATGAGTCCGTGCCTCTGCCATCGGTGACTTTGGGAGCTAAATGACTCTGCCACACTATCTAGTCAGTAAGGAGATTGGGGGTTCAACTACAAAGTCTGTTATCACTGAGGTATGTGGAAAGTCTAACAGTTACAGCACCTATTATAATTGATAAGCTAAGCGATGCATTATTTAGTGTCCATAGTTCTGTTTGTGCAGATTTGTCCCTGCAACAGTAGTAGAATGGATTGTCCTATCCAAACCAAAAGTAAAGTAGTATCTTATTATTTCTTGGTGGTGGTCATTCACCTTTTTATTGTTGGCAATGGTCAAAGCATAAACATTTAGAATACTTGAAAAGACATTATGGACAATCCCAGAGGACTACACTCAGTGCATAGAGCTATTGCTGACTAGAATGGGAGTCCAATGGAAATGCCAAATGTGCAATCTTAGTTAGCTACACAGACAGACTAATAAGAATAATCTAGTAATACCACACGGAGTCATAGGGATAAGAATTTAGATCCTGTCTACAAGAAGATCAAAGACGATTTAGAAAAAATCGAATGAGGAACGCTAGGAAAAAATAAGTACTCTATATTAAAATTAAAACTTACTGGGGCCAGCAAAGGAGCCCTCGACTGCCCGGTCCTGGCCTGCATCGACAACAGCACCCTCCTCCTCCTCCTCCTGTGTCCTCCTCTTGCCCCTGGGGGAAGCTGATGTACAACATGAAAGAAAGAAAAACAGAAAACATGGATGATATTTATTTCTCAACCAAATCAAACATTTAAAAAAGAACTAACAAAGTAACAAAATATTTTTGCGAAATAGCAAATAGGGAACGACTCCACGGGATATATTATTGACCAATCTCATGTGGTCGACTACGTCATTACTTTAGTATTGCTTGATTTGCGGACCGTCGAATTGGAAACTACCCTATGTAACTCACTAAACAAAGTACTAAAAAGGTTTGCCTAGGATTGGCAGGCAGCAGTCCGCAGCACGCAAAGTGACAGCCAAAGTCCATCGTGATTGAAGATCAGCGACAACACTAAAGTTTCCTACTACATTCACCAGTCATTAAAATACTCAAACTATTAATCCACCACCACTATTTCTTCTTATCGCCATGTGTACAAAGGAAGGACTGGACTTGAGTCTGTAGGGGCTGATTTATAAGGCCCTTGCGGCTCTTTTGCTCCATTGTTGCGTGACTTTTGTGACGCAGCGACAGCACAAAGGAGGCGCAATGGTGCGGCGTATATTAACAACGTGACGCATCTGGGAGATGCATCACGTTGTAAAGCCCTGCGCCAATAGGGGTGTTCCGGCGCAAGGGAGGGCGTTCCTGCGCAGGAACGCATCCTAAAAGTGGCTGAGGGAAATCTACAAGATTTCAATCAGTCACTTTGAGGACAATGATGCGTGACTCAAACCCTGCGCCTGCTTGAAGCAGACGTACGGCTTGACGCAGCATTGGGGAGATAGGGCACCCCAGAGAATTGATGGAGCTGCACCATCGTTGCGACGCAACTCCAGCAATGCGCCACCTTTACGGCACAGATGCGTAACGCTTTGGTGACGTTTTGGGCCCATGGCGCGCCGCATTGTAATACGGCGCACCATGGGTGATGGTGGCGTGACGCACAATTACTGGCGCATCCCTGCAACTTTGCAGGGATGCGCCGGTAATTAAAAATCTGAACCTTAGTGTGTAGCATTGCGCAGTTCTTTCAACTACACTCATACATAATTTCACAGGCCAATGAAATGAACACAAAATCTAAAACAAATAAGCATAGTAGCAACACTACTGAGAAGGAGAGCAGTGTACCTGAAATGCACAGAAGATTTTGAAATAAAATGTACCTACAATGTAATGAGCAGCATTATTGCTCTTGGTAAAAAACAAAAATTTGCAATATAATAACACAGCAGGAGAAAACATAGTAGTAAAGACATAGCTACTACTACTCACCAAGCCCGGGGATCTCAAGGCCAAGGAGGTCGAGCAGATCTCGCTCACGGGTCAGGACATCCGTCCAGCGGTGGGTGGCCTGGTTGTAGGTGCGCCAGACCCGAGAGTGGTGGTAAATGGCCTGGCACACCTTCTCCCACCGCTTCCGGCGCTCCCGGGCCCCGTACCCGGCACTGATCTTGCCGCCTCCCATGATGGTCCTGGGGAGGCGGCGCTGAACATAAAAAATGAGTTGGGCCACCTCCTCCGGGGTAAAGATCTCCCGTGGCATCACTAGCTCCCCCCTCAAACGCCCGCACGGGAGCCGGACACGGGGTGCGGGACCCTTCCCCTTCTCGGGATGCTTCCCGGCTCCCTTCACCATGGTCTGGGCGGAAAGGAATAAAGAAAATAGAATAGGGAAGAGAAGAAAAGAAAAGAGTTTACAAAAGTAGTTTAAAATTAACCAAAAGTAGCAGTAAACACAAAAATATAGGGCTAGAAAAATAGAGGGATAGATAATAAGTAAAATAGATAAAAAAAAAACTTCAAACAAGCAAAGGATGGCAGAGATTGACAGAGGATACAAAGACCATGCCCAGAACCATAGCAATGAATGAGAAACAAGATGGCCGCGCCCGTTCACGACCGCGCGGGTAAGTTCGCGCGAGATTTTCCTTGCGAACACGCGCGAGACTGTACTGGCAAACCGCGGACTTTGCGAGATTACACTTCGCGGCCGGAAACGGAAATACGTCAGGCAAACAAGATGGCTGCGCCCTTGAACGACCGCGAGGGTAACTTCGCGTCTTGCGCTACGAGCGGCTCGCAAAAACGCACAAAACCTTGCCAACTAACACGCCGCAAAAAAAACAAATTGCATATTCGCACGAATTTGCGGCTTCCGAATCCGATCTTGCGCGTGTTCGCACCCCGCGAACCCCGCGAAATTGCAGAAAAACGAGTTTTTCAAAAGTGAAAGCACTCGGCAGGGGCAAGAGTTCAAACTCATCATTAGTAACAATTCCCGGTAGTGCTTCCTGACTGGGGCCCCTCCAGAATTCAGTTGCTAGTTGCAACAATTGTATGACCCTGCTCTGACCCTCACAGCAGGCTCATACAATAGCTACAAGTAGGCCACAAAGAAGGTCCTGGGGAAAAAAAATGCACTGCAACAGAAAGCAAAATTACAGATAAGGAAGCAGGTGCCAGACTGGAATTTTAAAACAGTGACACATTAATAAACTAACCCCAAATTAATTCATCTGAGTTGAAGCAGGGATGGTGTGCTTGCTTTTCCCCCCCATAATCTACAGTAATGATGAACCAGAGGGTGGCATTGATGTAACAGAGGGTTGCAGTGGTGAAACAGAGGGTGCTGGGAACCTGTGATGATGAACCAGACGTAGAAACAACATAATTCGCGACCGTTGCGCGACGAAATGTAAGTTCGCAATTGCGAACTGGTACGAAACCCTCGCGAACTGGCAGAAATCCTTGCGAACACAAAAAAAAAAAAAAATCCGCAAATTCGCAAGAATTCGCGGATTTTGCGGATTGCGAGTTCGCAAATCCGCAAATTCGCGAACGCGAGATCCGCAAAATTCGCCCATGCTTAGTTTCAACCCACATGGCAAACGTATTCCCCTTGCATAACACGCAGCAGAGGCAGGACGTATAAGTCTTAAGCCATGGGAGTAGCCAACAATCAATTGGTACTAACGATATTGTTGTTAATTTATCCTGTTATGAATTGACAGCTCCTGAGTTGAGAGTTCGGAATAAAGGACTCGGTTTTGTTCCGACCCCCAGACATGACACCTTCATCTGCAGAATGGATTAGTGCGAGATGATGAGGAAGATTAAGCTACATAAATTCTTTGCAGATAAAGAGCGGGTTTCCCCTTCTGTCTTCGCCATGAATCTTTATCGACCTTGAAATATCTGCCCCCCGAATTCTCATTAGGCCCTGAGGTGGCTGTTTTTGAACAGCGTGTGTTGCATGATATTGAGGTTTTAGAACAAACCCAGGCTAATACGAATGACAATATGAGTAAAGAAGATTGGTCGGCTGTTAAATCACTGCAAGAGAATAAGCTTGTCACAATAAAACAAGTCGATAAAGGTGGAGCCGTATTGGTGCTCAATACGTGCGATTATGAAGTGGAAGTTTTGAGATTGTTGGGGGTTCACACAAATTACCACCCTTTGGTGCGAGATCCCATGCCCGAACTTCTTGACATAATTAAGGGCATGGTGGCGGCGCTGTGGCGAAAAAGTGGATAACATCTAAAGAGACGGATTTCATTATCAATATGAAACTACGTATTCTGGCATTTTACATCTTGCCTAAAATCCACAAACCCCAGCGTCCGCCTCCAGGACGCCCGATTTTTTGGGGGATTCAATCTGTTTTAGAGCTACTGTCTCAATTTGCAGATTTTTTTCCTGAGGGTGGCAGTAAGTACACAACGCTCGTATGTGCAGAACACAACTGATATTTTAAATATTTCCAAGCATGTGGAATTTGACCTTGAGAATCAATTGCTGGTGACTATTGATATGTTAATGTTAATGTTATGTTATTTGGCATTTGTTAAGCGCTCGTACGCCCGGAGGCTTCATGGCGCTGTAGTAAGGAACAGGCGTGGCCATCGGTGGGTGGAGATAAGGCAGCTTAGTAATGCGCCTGAGAGAAAAGCCAGGTCTTCAGAGAGTGTCTGAAGCTGAGGATGTTATCACTATGTTTCAGATGAAGAGGGAAAGAGTTCCAGAGGACAGCTGCGAGATGGTCGAAGCAGCTGCCTCCGAGACGGTTTTTCTTGTACGGGGGGATAGTCAGAAGGGCTTTATGAGCAGACCGGAGATTACGGGGGGGGCTATATTTTTTAAATAGGTCTCGAATGAAAATGGGTCCTGTGTCGTGTAGGGATTTGAAAAGGATACACCCAGCTTTGAAGGCCACACGTTGCTCAACCGGGAGCCAGTGCAGCTGTTTCAAGCCAGGTCTGACTGATTGCCTTCTAGGAATGTTCAAGAGGAGTCTGGCTGCCTGGTTTTGAACCAGCTGGAGGCGTTTAAGCTCTCCAGTTTGGAGCCCAAGGTATAGACTGTTGGAAAAGTCCAATCTGGACAAAACCAGGGAAATAATGATCTGAGTGAGGGCAGTTTGGAAAAAGAAGCGGGCGATTTTTTTTATTTTCTTCAGCTGAAAAAAACTGGAGGAAACAACAGCTCCAACTTGTTTTTTCAGAGAGAGGTCCTCACTAATGAAAATGCCGAGGCTCTTGACCGAGGATGATTTGGATGGTGGGGCGCCCATACATGTGGGCCAGAAGCTGGGGTTCCAGCTGAGGGCGCTCTGTCCCGGCAAGACCAGTTCGGTCTTCCCTGGGTTAAGTTTGAGATGATTGCAGCTCATCCAACTCAAAATGTGGGACATGGTGTTTTGAAATTCTACCACAGAGTCCTTGGTGTTCAAAGGAAAGATGAGCTGCAAATCATCGGCGTAATTGAAAATGGTGACCTTGGCGTGCCTGAGGGAATACAAAAGAGGGCGCAGATACAAATTAAAAAGCAGGGGAGACAGCGAAGAGCCTTTAGGTACTCCGCAGATGGTAGAAATGGTGGGAGCCGTAAAGGAGCCTAGTCTGACCGATTGAGTTCGGTCAGTGATAAATGAACGGATCCAGCTCAGTGGAGGGCCCCTAAGGCCTGCCTGTTCGACACGGTCGACCAAGATGGTATAGTCGACCGTGTCGAAAGCAGCAGAGAGGTCTAAAAGCACCAGAGCCTGGTGGATCCCTTCATCCGCATTCCGCCTCAGGGTATTCTGCACCGAGAGGATGACCGCCTCCGTGGAATGGCAAGGGCGGAAGCCGGCCTGATTAGGTGCAAGATATTCCGATTTTTCAAGGAATGTGGAGATGCTGTCGCATACATGAGACTCCAGGAGTTTGGCGCAGTATGGCAGCAGAGATATGGGCCTGTAGTTGAGTGGGTCTAAAGGATTGGCTCCTGCCTTTTTTATGAGGGGAATGAGAAGGGCTTTTTTGAAGTTGTTTGGAACTTTACCCTGAGCAAGTGAACCATTCAGATTGGGAAGTAGACCCCCAGGAATGCTGGTACCCACTTCTTTCAGGATGTAAGGGGGGCAGATGTCATCAGGGGAGCCGGATTTGATCTTAGAGAGAAGTTTAGATAAGTTAGCGTTTTCAATGGGGGGGGTAAGAGTCCAGGGTAACAGGGTTGTAAAAGGTGTCTGGAAATAAAAGTGGAGGCTGGGTGGTGGGGATGTTTTGTTTAATGGTGCAGATTTTGTCAAAGAAGAAGGAGTTTAAAGAATTACAAAGTTCCTGAGTGGGAACTGTCGGAAGGGAGGTTCTGTCACTGGTGCTAAGGTCTTCCACAATGTTGAACAGTTCTTTAGATTGATTCTGAGCTTTAAGAATTTTATCCGAGAAATAGTCGGTTTTGTGTTTTAAAATAAGCTTTTGATAGTTTTTTCGAGCCTTGCAGTAGTTGGCCCTGTCTTGTTCTGAATAGGCTGTGCGCCACTTTCGCTCCAGTTGACGGACTTCAAGTTTGTGAGTTTTCAAAAGAGGAGAAAACCACCTGTGGGCGTCATTGGGGCGGGAGCGGGGAAAGCGGGTACAGGGGGCATGAGCGTCCGCAGCCTGGAGTAGCCACCCTGAAAAAGCCTTTTCCATCTTCTCGATGTCCTGATCAAACGAGGGAAGGGAGGAAGTAAGTGAACCAATGAGAGCGGGGACATCAACATTCTTCCACCTTCTGGTTTTTCCTCCTGGCATGGGTGGCGGATTTTTACTTCTCCCTGTGGTCATAGTAAAGTTGATCAGATAATGATCCGACCAAACACAGGGCGTAATGGACTTAATAGCCAAGGGAATGTTTTGGGACCAAATTTGATCTAGGCTATGCCCTTTTTCATGAGTAGGAAGGTGAATGTGTCGGGTGAGATTCATATCGAGGAGGGTTTCTTTCAGCGTGGCAGCCTGAGAGTCAGAGACGGCAGAGTCCAGCCACAGATTGAAGTCTCCTAGCAACACAATTTTGTTATGGGCAATTATCAGAGGAGCAATTTGTTCTGCTAGGGATGCCGAAAAAGAGGGCATTTTTTGAGGGGGGCGATATATAAGGATGAGAAGTAATGATCCAGTATTAGTATCCTTTTTAAAGATCAAGTTGTCTGTTCCTGCTAAGTCGAGGGATGGTAAAGAGGAGACTTTGTGGGTGCTGCGAATGATCGCGGCAACCCCCCCACCTCTTTTGCCGGCTGGTCTGTCGACATGTAGAATGTAGTAGTTTGAGGGAACTGCCGCTAGGATGTCGGGAAGGGAGTCCTCAGTAAGCCAAGTCTCAGAGAGAAACAAAAAATCAGGTTGTTCAGCCTGAAGCAAGAGAAAAATATCCAAATGGTGTTTAACCATGGATCTAGTATTAAGATATAGGCATTTGAGAGTGGCTTCAGAGTCATCGGGAATAGATTGAGGCGCATAGGACCTAAGCTTGGGTGCATTGCCGAGAGAGAATTCGGGTTTCAAAATGCCGTGAGTAGCGGCACGCTTTAGAACAGAAGCGGGTGGGGCGGGTCCGGCGCTGTCAGTGGGCCTAAGTGATAACAGTGAGGGAATGGAATAAGTGAGAAAATGACCAGGGGTTATGGACCCAGGCCCCGGTCTGCCGCGGACGGGCGCAGACGGGCTTGCCTTAGGCGCGCCTTCGGCGCGCAAACGGCGCTCCCGCTGCGCTCGTCCGCTGCGCTGGGGAGGTTGACACATTTGTAATGGATGTAATGGGCGTGGCCTCGCAGTGGGCGTGGCTACGCCTTTGGCGCGCTGGCGGTGATGGCGTTTCCCAGAGTGTGGGGGTCTGAATTAGCGCGTAGCAGCAGCGCTTTCAGCCAGGTGAGCAAGAGCGCTTTGTTGTTAAAAATACAATAGATTGGTGACAATTTTAAAAATAGTGAAGTTAACAAAACCTCCGGCTTTCCGCCTCAGAGGGGTTCCAATGAATGAGGATCGTTGCGCTTTCGAGCGTTTAAGTAAAGGGTCGGTGGGCGTGGCCTCGCAGTGGGCGTGGCTACGCCTTTGGCGCGCTGGCGGTGATGGCGTTTCCCAGAGTGTGGGGGTCTGAATTAGCGCGTAGCAGCAGCGCTTTCAGCCAGGTGAGCAAGAGCGTTTTGTTGTTAAAAATACAATAGATTGGTGACAATTTTAAAAATATTGAAGTTAACAAAACCTCCGGCTTTCCGCCTCAGAGGGGTTCCAATGAATGAGGATCGTTGCGCTTTCGAGCGTTTAAGTAAAGGGTCGGTGGGCGTGGCCTCGCAGTGGGCGTGGCTACGCCTTTGGCGCGCTGGCGGTGATGGCGTTTCCCGGAGTGTGGGGGTCTGAATTAGCGCGTAGCAGCAGCGCTTTCAGCCAGGTGAGCAAGAGCGTTTTGTTGTTAAAAATACAATAGATTGGTGACAATTTTAAAAATAGTGAAGTTAACAAAACCTCCGGCTTTCCGCCTCAGAGGGGTTCCAATGAATGAGGATCGTTGCGCTTTCGAGCGTTTAAGTAAAGGGTCGGTGGGCGTGGCCTCGCAGTGGGCGTGGCTACGCCTTTGGCGCGCTGGCGGTGATGGTGTTTCCCAGAGTGTGGGGGTCTGAATTAGCGTGTAGCAGCAGCGCTTTCAGCCAGGTGAGCAAGAGCGTTTTGTTGTTAAAAATACAATAGATTGGTGACAATTTTAAAAATAGTGAAGTTAACAAAACCTCCGACTTTCCGCCTCAGAGGGGTTCCAATGAATGAGGATCGTTGCGCTTTCGAGCGTTTAAGTAAAGGGTCGGTGGGCGTGGCCTCGCAGTCGGCGTGGCCACGCCTTTGGCGCGCTGGCGGTGATGGCGTTTCCCAGAGTGTGGGGGTCTGAATTAGCGCGTAGCAGCAGCGCTTTCAGCCAGGTGAGCAAGAGCGTTCCGCCGCCAAAAATACAATATATTGGTGACAATCCCAAAAATAGTGAAGCCAACAAAACCTCCGGCTCTCCGCCCCATGACTTTACACCAGCATCCCCGGGACGCCACGTTGGTGGCAGCAGCACCGGCTCTGGGGGATTTGGAGTGGTTTTACAACACGTCACAGTCGTTTGTCATGCAATGCATTGAACCAGTTTGAGGAGAATGTGAACTACTGTACTGAGAACCACTTTAAGGAGAATATCTCCCTGTGGCGCCGGTATATTGATGATGTCCTCTGTATCTGGACGGGTACAGAGGACCATCTCCAGACGTTCTTGGCCTGGCTTAATCAAGTCTCCGGTTCACGTGGACTATCAGTAATACGTCTGCTGTGTACCTAGATGTGGACATTACAGCCGTGGCCCCAAGGATTATCCACGCATGTACATCGTAAGACAACGGATAGGAATTTACTTCTCCACTACCGCTCGTTTCATCACAGAGCCCTAAGGGATAATCTCCCTGTGGGACAGTTTTTGCGCTATCGACGCATTTGCTCTATGAGTTTGAGTTTGAGTTTAAATCATTTCTAAAGCGCGCGTACACCTGGCGGTTTCATGGCGCTGTGGTTAACTGAGCCTCAGAGAACAAGAAGGTCAGGGGGGACATAGGGAGAAATAATTGTGGGAAAGCTTGTAGAAAGAGGAAGGTTTTTAGTGCCTTTCGGAAGTGAGAGTATTGGGTGGAGGATCTGAGGTGGGCCGGAAGAGAGTTCCAGAAGGTGGGGGCGAGGGTGGAGAATTTTGAGCCTCCCCACTTTTTACGCCGAAAGCGGGGAACTGTCAGCAGATGTTGGGAGGATGAGCGCAGTTCCCTAGCAGGGGCATAGGCTTTAATCTCTGAGGAGATAAAGGCAGGGGCTGATCCTAGCCGAGCCTGAAAAGTGATACAGCCCATCTTGAACTGGGAATGTTCATGGATGGGGAGCCAGTGGAGGGATTTTAGGAGTGGGGTGACGTGATGGAATTTGGCCAAGTTGTAGACTAGACAGGCGGCCTGGTTCTGAACCAGCTGTAGTCTTCGTACGTTGTATGCGGGCATGCCGCAGTATAGGGCGTTGCCGTAGTCTAATCGAGAGATGACCATTGGTAGAACAATAAGTTTTAGGGCCGAGAAAGAGAAGAAGCGGGAGACCTTGCGGATAGTGCAAAGTGAAAGAAAGGAAGAGGACACCGCAGGGTGAGTTGATCGTTAAGCTTGATCCCAAGCGTTTTGACGGAGGAAGAAGGGGACGGAGGGGGGCCTAGGGAGGGGGACCAAAAAAGGGGGGACCAGGGACTGGAGCAACCACCTGTTAAAACCAGTTCGGTTTTGTCTGGGTTTAATTTTAGGTGGTTGTAGTTCATCCAGTCCCGGATGAAGATCATAGTAGATTGAAAGTTTGACATGGAGTCAGGGGATTGTGATAGGGAAAAAATAAGTTGGAGGTCATCCGCATAGTTATATACGGAGACCTCCATTTGCTGAAGAGCAAAAATGAGGGGGGCTATGAACAGATTGAACAGTAGTGGGGAGAGGGAGGAGCCCTGAGGGACCCCACATTGTACCTTCTGTGGATCCGCCGAGAAGTCACCCAGGCGCACCGCTTGGGTACGGTCCCTAAGGAAGGAGGACAGCCAGACCAGGGCCGAGCCACCGACCCCGACCGCCCTGACACGGGAGAGTAAGATGGAGTGATCCACCATGTCAAAGGCGGCGGAGAGGTCGAGGAGGACCAAGGCCTGGGGATGGTTGGTGTCCATGCCTTCTCTAAGGTTGTCGAGAACCGATAACACCACAGACTCCGTGGAGTGAGCGGGGCGGAATCCGGCCTGACGGGGGGCTAATACTCGGTTTTCTTCCACGTAGGCGGTGAGCGCTCTGGTCACATGTCGCTCCAGTACTTTCCCTAAGAAGGGTAGTAGAGAAATGCGGCGATAGTTGACAGGAGCAGAGGGGTCAGCGCCAGGTTTTTTTAGGATGGGAAGAATGATGGCTGTTTTTAGGGTTGGAGTAACGACGCCCTGAGACAGGGAGCTGTTGAGAAAGGTAAGAGGGTGTTGCACACAGGTTGTGTAGATGTGCCTGAGGATGTGAGCAGGACACAGGTCTAGAGGGGATCCTGATTTGACCAAGGGGAGAAGGGAGAGGAAGGACTCTTCCGTTAGGAGGGGGAACGAGTCAAGGCAAGCCTCTGCAGCTGGACAGCGGGGGTTGAGAAAAGAGGGGGAGGGGGGGATATTAGCTTTGATTTTTGTGATTTTGTCCAAAAAATAGGTGTTCAGGGAGTCGCATAGAACCTGTGATGGGGAAGGTTTAAGGGTAGTTCTGTCGGAGTAAGCGAGATTGTGGACAATAGAGAAGATTTCTCTGGGCTGGTTCTCAGCGGCCAAGATTGTAGAGGAGAAGTAGTCCGTTTTAGTGGTCAGGATAGTTTTTTTAAATTGCGACAGGAGGATGGTGTACTGGGCTTTGAGGTTGGGACAGTAGTGTCGCCTCCAGGCTCGTTCGGCGTGGCGGACTGTAAGTTTTAGGGCCTTCAGTTCCTGGTTGAACCAGCGGTTGGAGTCGTTCGCTTGTCTGGAGGAAACTCGTCTGAGAGGGGCGACCGAGTCGCAACCTGACAGTAGCCAGGAGTTGATAGAGTCTGCTTGTGCTGAAATAGACATACTGAGTAAGCCTGGGCTGGAGGAAGAGAGTGTGGCGGTCAATGAGGCCGCATCCACCCGGCCCCAAGAGCGTGCCCAGATGTTTTTAGGAAGCGAGAGCTTGGTGGCTGGGCTGAGTTGTAGGGAAAAAGAAATCAAGGAGTGATCGGACCAGGAACAGGGGGAGGTGGAGAGGGACACTATAGGACAGTTGAGGGACCAGATCTGGTCGAGGATGTGGCCCTGAATGTGAGTAGGGGAATGGACGTGAGAGTCGAAGTTGAGAGAACGGAGGGTGTCCGAAAATTCTTTAGAGGTGGAGCATTCTGCGGGGTCAGAGGGCCAAAAATTGAAGTCGCCTAGCACCATGATGGAGGAGTTGTTAACCGCCAGGGTGGCCACAAGCTCTTGAAACCCAGCGAGGAAGAGTTGGGAGGGTTGGGGGGGACGATACATGAGCAAGCAGGTAAGTGGGACTTTAAGGGATAGGGAGCGGACGACTACGAAATCTGATGTACCAATGGGGGGGAAAGAAAGAGGCTGAAAGGGAAGTTCTTTGCGGGCGATCCTGGCGACACCGCCGCCCGATTTGCCTGAGGGTCGGTCGGTGCGTAGCGCGGAATAAGTGGCAGGAAGAGCGGCTAATAAGGAAGGGAGGGAGCTATCGCAGAACCACGTCTCTGTAAGGAATAAGAGATCTGGTTTATGCAGGTCCAGTAGAACAGAGAGTTTGTGACAGTGCTTGACTGCTGATCAAGTGTTGAGATAATAAATGGAGAGGGTAGTGCGCTTGGGTGCAACAGGGGGATCGGGAAAAGGAGTAAGGGGAGGAGGGGGAGAGTGGGGCTGGAAGGGGAGAGAAGGAGAAGGGCTTAAGGCAGTCAATCCCAAACTGTCCATGTGGTCGGTCACGGAGTCATCGACAGGCCACGGGCCTTGAAGTCTATATAGTTGCGCAGATGAGTATTGTGTCGTTAGGGCATGGTGGGGTGGCCCTAGGCCCGGTCAGTCGCGGACGGGCGCAGACGGGCTTGCCTTAGGTGCGCCTTCGGCACGCAATCGTCGCGCCCACTGCGCTCGTCCACTGCACGTCCGAAAGAGGCACATGATTTATAGGGGACAAGGCAGCGTCGGGGGCGTGGTCTCTGAGAGGGGCGTGGCCTCAGCGCTCGCCGAAATGGCGCCAAGAGGTGGTTTGTTTAGATTTCCAGCCGCGGCAGCGTTAAGTCGGCTGTGCGGGGAACTCGAAGCAAGTGGTGAGTGGTGAAAAATTGCAAGAATACAAGTGATAACAAATAGTTTTTAAAAAATCAAGTCACGCTCCCGGCTTCCGCCTCAGGAGGTTCTAGTAATCTGGATTGGTGCTTGCAATCAGCGTCCTTTTATGCGCGGCGGCGGGGGCGTGGCCTCTGAGAGGGGCGTGGCCTCAGCGCTCGCCGGAATGGCGTCAAGAGGTTTTTTTTTAGATTTCCAGCCGCGGCAGCGTTAAGTCGGCTGTGCGGGGAACTCGAAGCAAGTGGTGACTGGAACATATTTGGAACAGTCAGAGAAATTGGTGAAGAAATTTAAGGAGAGGGAATACCCCATTAAAATCATAAAGCAAGCACGGAAGCGAGCCTTGAGTACACCACGCGAAGTATTGTTGGAGAGGAACATCAGGGAGAGGCAAGATTGTCTCCCAGTGGTAACTACATTTGATCCCCTTTCCACCAAGATGCGACAAATTGTAAGAAAACATTGGTCTATTCTCGACACTGCCACAAGTAAGATGCCACCACAATGGTTTGCGTTTAAAAGAGCGCCCAATCTCAAGGACAAGTTGGTCCATACCGCACCCATACCACATCACAGGTAACATCTCTCCCAGCCGGTCACTATCCATGTGGAGGAGGTTCTGTGTGTAACCTTACACAAGTGAATAAGGAGGTAACTTTACATGATGGCAGAACAAGGTTCTTGAATAAGTTCAGTAATTGCAACAAGTCTAACCTCATCTACAGACTGACTTGCAGTTGAAGGTTACACTACATAGGCCTTACTTCACGTAAAGTGAAGGTGCGTATACAAGAACATCTAAGCACAATAAGGGCCAATAAATAGTCGACACGCCTAGTACAACATTTCATTGAAAAAGGACATGACCTCAGGGATCTGAGATGGAGTGTTCTTGAGAGGGAGTTGGGTGAAACACACAACATTGAAAATGTACTAGCTAGGAAAGAGGCCAAATGGATTTTTTCGGAAAAAGCAGACCGTTAGGGACTGAACAATTTCATTGAATGGAACAAGATCAGTAAACGCTAACCTGGGCAGACTTGAGAGTAGGACATAGATGTGCAATGCAGGGTAATGTTCCCACATGGAAGCTATAGAAATTGATTGTAGTCTACACTAACACATGTACAAGTTCTGACAGGATTTAGCGGTGTACTTATACATGTATTAAGGAGGGGGGTGATGCGAGGCCAAAAAGTTTTAGGTTGCTCCCCTGTTTATCCTGTTCCTCCTGGTACATTTGCTATGGGCACACATTATTCTGGCAGTGTGATGGTGATGTTTTGATTGGTATTGGCGAAACATCCTTTCAGTTAATTAGTAGTGCTTCACACTAAAGGCTGACCAGGTATTGCCTTATAGAGCAACATTGTGAGCAATAAAATAATCCCACATTTGAATTGTCTATCCTAAGGTCACATGACATGATATTGCGAGTAAGGGATTTGTGAATAAAAAACTTTCCATTGCATTGATCCCGGGATGTGGCTGGGACAAGTGGCGTTCTTTGGAAGAATAATAAAACACAATCAAACACTCTCATATTTATATTGTCTATTCTAGGGTCATCTGATAGCATATTACATGAAATTGACTTGCGAATCACATACTTCCCAACAGAAATGGTCCTGTGAAAATTGATCTATGTGCATATGCCCGGAGTGTTGGGAAATTGAGAAATCGGATCGTGGCTATGACGAGTGGTGACTTTTGACAAATAATAACAAACACCTTGTGTGGATTTCGATCATAATTGGTAACACGGGACAGCTCTTGCCTTTTAATTGGAATGTAGTTTGAGGATTAGTACTGTGTCCTAAAAATAGCCATTTCAGGTATATTGATTATGCCAGAGCCACGCAGTATTATATTGTGAGTAAAGAATTTTGTTTTGAATGGGAATCTTTACACTGCAGTGTTCCCATTCAAACATTGCCGCCACGGACGCTATCTGAGTGGCATTCTCCGGAAATGTGACGGAACTACGGGGAGGGGCCAGAAGGTCTTGAAAACTCTGCGCCAATGTCAGCTCAATGTCGGAGCTCCTAATACGCCGGTGGGACATGGCATGGGTAAGGCTGTTGCCGGTGGTCTGTTAGAAAGGTTTGTGACACACTAGTGATAGGTGGACATGAGCATATTGGAGTGTCGGCAATGTTATGAAATTGCACTGCTAGATGGTGAAATGATGTACAGTGGCCATTTTGCATTGTATATGGAGGGTGAACTTGCAGAAAGGAAAAAGATAAAACAATATATGTAACTGAATCGTGATGCTGTTTGATGCGGTTTTATATTTTTACTGGAGGCTAGACATTGAATAGTTCTCCTGAGGACACGTGATCTATAGACACGGGGGTCCAATTGAGGGCGGTTGCAGGTATGCTGTAACTGCGCAACCGCCAGGTAAAGAATTTGCTCATTGTTTTTAAGGTCCCTAGTGAACTGCGGGTCCCTACTGTATTGAGACTTCCTATGCCCCTGCAGAAGGCAGATGGATGTTTACATCCAGCTTGACATTGTGTTTGTTTTGATACCATCACAGGTGGTGACTTTTGACAAATAATACCAAACACCTTGTGTGGATTTCGATCATAATTGGTAACACGGGATGGCTCTTGCCTTTTAATTGGAATGTAGTTTGAGGATTAGTACTATGTCCTAAAAATAGCCATTTCAGGTATATTGATTATGCCAGAGCCACGCAGTATTATATTGTGAGTAAATAATTTTGTTTTGAAAGGGAATCTTTACACAGCAGTGTTCCCATTCAAACATTGCCGGCACGGACGCTATCTGAGTGGCATTCTCCAGAAATGTGACGGAACTACAGGGAGGGGCCAGAAGGTCTTTAAAACTCTGCGCCAATGTCAGCTCATTGTCAGAGCTCCCAATACGCCGGTGGGACGTGGCATGGGTAAGGCTGTTGCTGGTGGGCTGTTAGAAAGGTTTGTGACACACTAGTGATAGGTGGACATGAGCATATTGGAGTGTCGGCAATGTTATGAAATTGCACTGCTAGATTTTGAAATGATGTACAGTGGCCATTTTGCATTGTATATGGAGGGTGAACTTGCAGAAAGGAAAAAGATAAAACAATATATGTAACTGACTCGTGATGCTGTTTGATGCGGTTTTATATTTTTACAGGAGGCTAGACATTGGATAGTTCTCCTGAGGACACGTGATCTATAGACACAGGGGTCCAATTGAGGGCGGTTGCAGGTATGCTGTAACTGTGCAACCGCCAGGTAAAGAATTTGCTCATTGATTTTAAGGTCCCTAGTGAACTGCGGGTCCCTACTGTATTGAGACTTGCTATGCCCCTGCAGAAGGCAGATGTATGTTTACAACCAGCTTGACATTGTGTTTTTTTTTTATACCATCACAGGTTTGCAGTGAATCTTAATTAAATATTGGAAGTGTGAACCCCTATTTGCCTTGATGAAGTTGGCAATAGCAGATTGAACATGGTTTGATAATCACCAATTTTAATTGGGAAGGCTTGAAGCATGGAATAAAAAGTTGTTTGGCCAGCAAGCCTTACCGGTTTTTAACGGTGAGAATCACGTACACAGATTCTCACGGGGTTCAATGGGCACGTGCACTTAATAATAAGCACGAGTAGTTTGTCTTACTAGCACTTTTTCAAAATATATGTTCTGGAACATTTATTGTCTTCTTCTTTCCTTTCTTTTCTTTCAAACTACGAGAGAGAGTTGTCGATGATGAGAAGTGGGTAAACTGGAAAGTATTAGTCAGCAACCCCTCTGGTGGTTCTACCGTGAGGTACTCTCTCTCTTTCCTCACACATTTTTGTTGATATGTGAAATCCAGCCTGGATGGTCATATGGGTTGTTTTTACGAAAAGAGTATAGAATACACTGTGACAGATCAGTGTAAATTATCACACTCAAGGGAATTGAACAGGCTATTGAAAACCCTGGGATCGTCATTCCTGTTAGGATTAAGTATAAATGGGGAGAGGCTCCTGTTGTTTATGATGTTGTGAGGGGGGGCGGCCTCCCTTTGTCCTTTTTCCTCCTCTGACTCCCAGTGAATTGATGGTCAGTGACATCCCTGATGACATCACTGATGAAATCTCAAATGACATCACTGATGACATCACTGATGACATCATCCATGTGATAATCTGATGCACATACTGATGCCTTAATGTAAACTTTAATACACCCATTCTAAAATGTAGACTACTATTTGTGAAACCATACACACAACAATGCCATATACTACATATCACTCACTATTTCCTAGGTCTACACACACATCCAGTCACTTATACATGTAGTAACTCATCAATACAGTACTATAATATGCACTCATAAAACTATACATGCAGTCACACTCTGCCACTCTTCCATAGAGTTACTCACACACATAGTAAGTAATGGAAAGAATCAATCACATACCCATTTACTCATGTATACAGTTATACACACCAACTCCGTTATTTATAGACACACCACATTACTTATTTATACAGATACTAACACATATTTACTGTCTCATACAATCACTGATAGAAGCAGACACTCATTTATACACCAACTCTTCACATAATGTGCTCTCACCTATAGTCATTTCTATACTCCAACTCTCACATATAGTGCCTTAAAAAATATGTAGTTAATCACAGATATACCACTGGGACATTTATTCACTCACCAACACACCCAGACACACACTAACACACCGATACAGCCCTTCCCAGATGCACTTTTGAATCAATACAACCAGTGAATCGCTCACTCAGACATCTATGCACAGAGTCATACACCCCCCACTCACCCACACAGACAGCTCAGGGACCCATACAGATACTCAGACAACAAATAAATAACCCATATAGACTCTCTTGTAGCTATTCACCAACCCATGCAGTTGCTTACACACCAACTGAGAGATTAATACAGAATTTCACACAATTTAGTCACTAACCGATGCATTCAGTAAGACACGTTCAATCACTCACTTATACAGTCACTCACACATTTAGTAAATAATCCCTTCAGGCACTTGTAAATCCACTCATTCTTCAATACACCTTGGCATAGATATATTTGGAAAATATTTAAACTTTACAGAATCACACATTCACTGGATGATGTCATCAGTGATGTCATTTGAGATGTCATCAGTGATGTCACTGACCTTGTCATGAGTGATGTAATATGTGACATCATCAGCAGTGCATTGCAGGCGCGCAAGTTATAGTTAGCTCAACTAACTATAACAAGCGAATTTCCCTGGTTTTCTATGAGTCAAATGTCCAACTAACTATAACATCCCTGAAACCTACGTTTTTTTTAAAGAATTTCAAAGGTTATTTAAATGCTAATTCCTAACTATAGCGTCTGAAAAACCCATGCTTTTTTCTGTGAATATATATATATATATATATATATATATATATATATATATATATATATATATATATATATATTACCTACTGGCGGTCGCCAGTAGGTATATATAGTTAGGATTTTTTCTCTATGGGATTTTTGAAAATTCTATGTCTAATACCTTTGGCGTTTGTGGACGGAATTGGCTGAAATTTTCAGGAAAATGGAACATTTTGTTTCTGAGCAGCCCCTGACAATTTGGGGGGGTTTCATCAAGGGGGGGCCGAGAAAAAAGGGGGGTCCCAAAACGCTTTTTTCCCATGTTAATTTCCATAGGGCGGTTGGCCTCACTTTTAGCTCGAACGGCTGAATGGATTTGCACGAAACTTGGCAAAATTGTAGGGACTGTTAGCCCGATGTGCCTTTGCTAGGTCTCAATATATGTGCTCCAGTGGATTTTGAGTAATTTAGGTTCAAAACAAGATATATATCTGGGCGGAGCCTAACCACACATCTGATCTGATTGGCTGTCAGCACTTCATCCAAGAAGTGTTGGCAGCCATCTTGGGACCAATATACATGATAGCACCTCATTAAAAAGCATTGTAGTTAATAGAGGGTTTTAGGACTTTAGTTACATTATAAATCATTTGTTGATGGTACCATACTCGTTTTAGGAATTGTGGTGGGTTCTAAGGTGATTTTACCATGTGAAAAAACCTTCTGCTGTGATATCATGAATATTGTTTGAAAGAAAACTAATATCTCATGATTTTCCCACAGTGGTTTGGAAGGGGATCTATAAGCTAAACTGAAAGCATATTTTCTGTAAATTCACATTATCTTTCTCAGTCATGTGAAAATGAAGTCTGACATTCTCAGTAAAACATGTACATCCAACAAGGACAGAGACTGTCAGTTGATTCCTTTGTGTTCTACTGCAGCCTCCTAGAGTGTTCTAAAGAACAACTAGAGAGCTAACAGTCCTACTTATTACAAAGGTATGGCACACCTGAAGCCATCTTGATTGGAATAAAGTGGTAACTCTTAAAACATTTAATTTAAAAAGAAACAACATGAGGGGGTATATTTTGCCATAGAAAGTATGATTAGTGCTGCAGAATGAAAAATTAGGGCACATTTTGAGTGACTTCTCAAATCCTTTTCTATTTCATTAAAACATTCTGACATGCAGTCTCCCAAAATGGCCACCAGAGACAAAAGAGCCCAAATGTAGCCCAAATATCACCCAGATGTAGCCCAAGTATAGCCCAATGACAGAATGTCCCAGAGTGTTCTAAAGAACAACTAGAGCGCTAACAGTCCTACTTATTACAAAGGTATGGCACACCTGAAGCCATCTTGATGGGAATAAAGTGGTAACTCTTAAGACATTTAATTTAAAAAGGAACAAAATGAGGGGGTATATTATGCAATAGAAGGTATTATTAGTGCTGCAGAAAGAAAAATTAGGGCACATTTTGAGTGACTTCTCAAATCCTTTTCTATTTCATTAAAACATTCTGACATGCTGTCTCCCAAAATGGCCACCAGAGACAAAAGAGCCCAAATGTAGCCCAAATATCACCCAGATGTAGCCCAAGTATAGCCCAATGACAGAATGTCCCAGAGTGTTCTAAAGAACAACTAGAGCGCTAACAGTCCTACTTATTACAAAGGTATAGCACACCTGGAGCCATCGTGATGGGAATAAAGTGGTAACTCTTAAGACATTTAATTTAAAAAGGAACAAAATGAGGGGGTATATTATGCAATAGAAGGTATTATTAGTGCTGCAGAAAGAAAAATTAGGGCACATTTTGAGTGACTTTTCAAATCCTCTTCTATTTCATTAAAAAATTCTGACATGCAGTCTCCCAAAATGGCCACCAAAGACAAAAGAGCCCAAATGTAGCCCAAATATCACCCAGATGTAGCCCAAGTATAGCCCAATGACAGAATGTCCCAGAGTGTTCTAAAGAACAACTAGAGCGCTAACAGTCCTACTTATTACAAAGGTATGGCACACCTGAAGCCATCTTGATTGGAATAAAGTGGTAACTCTTAAAACATTTAATTTAAAAAGGAACAAAATGAGGGGGTATATTTTGCCATATGAATTATGATTAGTGCTGCAGAAAGAAAAATTAGGGCACATTTTGAGTGACTTCTCAAACCCTCTTTAATTTCATTAAAAAATTCTGACATAGTCTCCCAAGATGGCCACCAGAGACAAAAGAGCCTAAATGTAGCCCAAATATCACCCAGATGTACCCCAAGTATAGCCCAATGACAGAATGTCCCAGAGTGTTCTAAAGAACAACTAGAGCGCTAACAGTCTTACTTATGACAAAAGTATGGCACACCAGAAGCCATCTTGATTGGAATGAAGTGGTAAGTCTGAAAACACTCAATTTAAAAAGGAACAACATGAGGGGGTTAATTTTGCCATAGAAAGTATGATTAGTGCTTCAGAAAGAAAAATTAGGGATCATTTTGAGTGACTTCTCAAATACTCTTCTATTTCATTAAAAAAATTCTGACATGCAGACTGAAACATGCACTTTGAATACCAGCAGCAGACGTCCCTGGTGAGCAGTGGCTTTACTACAGTGATCTAATGTGCAACTAGAGTGCTAACATTCAGAATTTATGGCAAATGTGTGACACATCTGAATGCCTTCTTGATAGAGCCAAAGTAAACAAGCATTGAAAATGCAATAGATCTCGCCCTCGTTTAAGTTAAAGCCATTCTGTTTGTAATGAGGTGGCTTTTTAGCTTTGCTTTTATTAGTGTTTTTTCAACTTTCATGTAAATAACGCACCGTTTTCACCAAATCGACTTTGCCCAAGCACACCCTTCCCTTCGGCCAACAAATCCCAAAAATTCGGCACACCTGCCGATCCACTCTCCCTACAGCTCACCCAAGCCCCGTCCCTCTAGCGCAACTGGAACTCCCCAAATTCACCTTCTCCATGCGCACCAAAAACTCCCATTGAATAACATGGCAATTCGCTACTCCGCACAAAAATTGCTCTTTAAAGCACTTCCACTGCTCCGATCTGCTTCAAACTTGGCTGGACACTAGTTCCAGCGATTCCCTAACATCTCACCAAAAATCAGCCCAATCCATCCACTGGAACGGGGACGAATTTCAACCTGAATACGCGCCCACCCGCAAACACACAAAAAAGCCATAAAACGGCCAAATCTCGACCAAAAACCGCCAAAATCCCTCAAAACCTTGCCAACACCAATACGCACGAAACTGAACCGCCCCCTCAGCCCTAGGCTCCGGGAACCCTACTTAATTGACCCAAAAGCCCTAAAAAAGCAACATAATACACACGAAAACGCCCTAACAACCCTAAAATGCATATAAGTATATGTATGCATGCATTTATGTTTGTATTTATATAGATATACAGATGATATATGTTTATATATGTATGTATATATATATATTCACTGAAAAAACCATAGGCTATAGACCATATATAGTTAGGAATTAGCATTTACAAAACCTTGAAAATTCACTGAAAAAACCATAGGTTATAGACCATATATAGTTAGGAATTAGCATTTACAAAACCTTGAAAATTCACTGAAAAAACCATAGGTTATAGACCATATATAGTTAGGAATTCGCATTTACAAAACCTTATTTTACTCACACAAAACCATTGAAATTCCATATATAGTTAGTTGCACTAACTATATATCGCGCACCCGCAATCCACTGCTGATGATGTCACATATTACATCATTCATGACATGGTCAGTGACATCACTGATGACATCACTGATGACATCTCAAATGACATCACTGATGACATCACTGATGACAACATCCAGTGACTGTATGTTTCTGTAAAGTTAAAATATGTCTTACATATTGAAGAATGAGTGGATGTATAAGTGTCTGGATGAAGGATTTAGTAGGTGCATGACTGACTGTATGAGTGAGTGATTAAATGTGTCTCACTGAGTGCATGGGTTAGTGACTAAACTGTCTTAATTTGTGCATCATTATGTCTGTTGTTCTGTAAACTGTTGCATGTGTTCATAAGTAGCTATATGAGTAACTATATGGGTTATTGATTGGTTGCCCAAGTATTTTTATGGGAGACTGAGTGTGTGTGTGGGTGGCTGGGAGGTGTATGACTCTGTGCATAGATGTGTGAGCAGTTGATTCACTAGATGTATGGTTTCAAAAGTGCATGTGGAAACAGCTGTATGGGCGGTTGACTGTGTGCATGAGTGTATTGGTGAGTGAATGGATATCTCAGTGCTACATGTCAAAGTAAGTACATATGTAAAACACAGTACATGTGAGAGTTGACATATATAAATAACTGTGCATAAGAGCCAGTGAATGTGTGAGTGGCTGTATGGATCATTGTGAACTTGTATCAGGGATTGTATAAGAGAGTAAATATGTGTTAGTATATGTTTGAATAAGTTAAGTTTGTATAACTGTATAGTTGAGGAAATGGAGGTGTGATTGATTCTTTGCATGACTGACTAGGTGTGTGAGTAACTCCATGGATGAGTGACAGTCTGTGAGTGTCTGTTTACACTGATTGTATCTAAGGTTATATTAGAGTCTGAAGAGGTTCATCGTATTATCACATGAATGATATCATCAGTGATGTGATCAGTAATGTCAAATGAGATGTCATCAGTGATGTCATCAGTGATGTCATTTGAGATGTCATCAGTGATGTCATTTGAGATGTCATCAGTGATGTCATCAGTGATGTCACTGACCATGTCATGAATGATGTAATATGTGACATCATCAGCAGTGGATTGCGGGTGCGCGATATATAGTTAGTGCAACTAACTATATATGGAATTTCAATGGTTTTGTGTGAGTAAAATAAGGTTTTGTAAATGCGAATTCCTAACTATATATGGTCTATAACCTATGGTTTTTTCAGTGAATATATATATATATATATATATATATATATATATATATATTGCCACAGCTTTTTCTTTCTACGTTTAGTAGATCAAAGGACACGGCACAGCAACAGATGATTTTCAGCTTTCTTTATTTACACACCAGTGCAAAAAGTAACGTGCGTCAAATGGACGGTCTACGCGTTTCGGCTCCTGCCTTCCACTGGACCATAGAGTCCCTAGGTCTAGACCTTACTTATATAGTGCAAACATTGTGAGTGCCCTCTACCATTTCCATGGTCATCTAGACCAACCCACCCAGCAAAAAATGGCCAGTACACATTTTTTTAAAAAGGTATATACACTAATATGTACAATTTACGTAAAGTACCATAACCAAATTCTATGACCATACGTTCAACATAAAGTATTTGCCCAGTTTCATGGTCTATTTTACATATCAATGTGAAAAATTAAGGTAAAGTACCAGTTGTCATACAGAGCCGACATTTCTGAAAATGAAGTATTTACAGAAAATGATTATTTACATTTAGATCCATCTAATCATTGTCCATGAAGAAGTATTTTAAATCGAGGGTTAAATTAATTCAAGGGAAATGTGTCATTATCCAGGTACCACAACCTATCGTATATAGTTTTATACACTATTTCGACTATTTTCCTATGCAGACAACCACATAATTTACGTAAAGTACTATTTAACCTAATCACTTTTAATTATCCTACTGTTATTGAACTCTAAGTCATCTTTCCCTACATATGTTACCCTCAAATGAAGGGTTCTTTGGGATCTAAATGGTTAGTCGGTTCTTATTCACAACAATTGTTCAAAATATGTACAGATGCCAGCATCAAGAGGACGGCACTCCCAGCATTCTATAGAGTCCCACACATTGAAATCAAAAGTCTCATTTAAATGTCTTTGTGTCAATTCACAGATGTACGTACAGTTCGGCATCCAAGTTATGACCAAACGGTGCCTCAGTTCCCATGCTTAGTATCATTCTTGATTCTAAACGTCTCAATTGTTGTAATTGATCACCACCTCGTTCTGGAAGTTTACAGAGTTTTATTCCAGAGTATTTCAAGAGAGTGGTGTCGCTCTGGTGGTATTGGGCAAAGTGTGTGGCCATCGGGTAACACGGGTCCTTGTTTTTTATCGCCCTCAGATGTTGTAGTATTCTCAACTTTAATTTATTTATAGTGCTCCCAATGTAGTATTTGCCACAAGGGCATTGGAGCCTGTAAACCACACATTTGGAGTCGCATGTAATGTGGTCATATATGGTTTCTTTTCTGCCATTCTGTAGTAGGTAGTATTTGATATTCACCCCATGTTCACAGGCTTTACACTTATGGCATTTCCAGAAGCCAGGTGTTGTTAGCCATCTCTGTTTTTTCTCATCCCGCAATACTAGATGACTTTGTGTTAGTATGTCTCTCAGGGAGGAGGTTTTTCTGTATGTTATACTGGGATTTTTCGTCAAGTTCTCACTTAAGGTGTTATCCAGACGGAGAATTTGCCAGTGTTTTTTGTAGGCTTTTCTCATTTGTGAGCTTTGATTGTCATAGTCCACTATGAGTCTTGTTGTCTCGCTGCTCTGATCTGTTTCTTGTTCCTGATCTCTCTTAAGTTTCTTGTTTTTTGGGGATAACAGTTCTTCTCTTTTCTTCAGGTGCATCCAGCTTTTTGCAGTGTCAATGACTTCCATTGGGTATCCTCTTTCAAGGAATCTGGAACCCATATTCTCTATTTCTTCATTCAAATCATTTTCCTCGGAGCAGTTTCTTTTTGCCCTTAACATTTGACCATAAGGGATGCTCCACTTTAATCTTGTTGGGTGTCCACTGTTAGCATGTAAGATGCTATTGCATGCTGTTGGTTTTCTGTGGATTTTTTAACAGAGTCTATTATTCGTGACAAAGATTTCCACATCGAGGAATATTAAAGAATGGGAGCTGATTGTCGATGTGAAGTTTAGACTGAATCGATTGTCGTTCAGGGATTCAGTAAAAGCTTTCAATGAGTTCTCATCCCCGTCCCAAATGACGAACAAGTCGTCTATGAAACAACACCAAAGTTGGATTTTTGGCCCATCCGGATTTTCGTGGTCTCTCTTAAGCACCTCACTTTCCCATGCACCCATCAGAATGTTTGCATATATGGGTGCAAATGATGTCCCCATTGCTGTCCCCTGTTTCTGGAGATACGTCTCCCCCAGAAACAGAAATGCATTATGGGTCAGGCAGTATTGGAGCATATCCAGTAGCATTTGTGAGTGTTCCAGAAAATTTACAGATCGTGCCATGAGGGCTTCTTTTACGGCCTCAATACCATCCTCATGGCGTATTGAGGTATAAAGTGAAGTGACATCGATTGTTGTCATTTGATAGGTTGATTTCCATTCACATGTGGATATTCTCTGCAAAAAATCCATCGTATCCCTTAAAAAAGAAGGTAAGTTGGTCACATAGTTCATCAAGAATATATCTATAAATCTTGAGGTGCATTCCAAAAGGGACCCTATTGAGCTCACAATGGGTCTCCCTGGTGGACGGTCTAGTGACTTATGGATTTTTGGTAGGAAATATATGGTTGCCATGATCGGGTTGTTGGTTTTTAAGTAGTTATACTCATCAAAATCCAATAGACCCCTATCCTTCCAGGTTAACAACATTGAATGATATTCATTTGTCCACACTTCCATCGGATTTATGGTCAATTTTTCATAATGTTCCTGGATAAGAATTTGTCGATTTGCCTCCTCAATGTAGTCTTTGACACTTTGGATAACGAGGTTGCCCCCCTTATCAGAGGATTTTATAATTATGGACGCATCGTTTTTTAAGTCCATCATTGCCTTTTGTTCTTCCAAAGAAAGATTTTGTCTTTTAGTTTGTCCATTTTTTGTGGTTTTATCTGAGATTTTCATTATTTCCTCAACCATAAGCTCTTGAAACAGGTCGACTTTATTGCCAGGTGGTAGTTGTGGGCAAAATTTCGAGTTCCTTTTTAGACCACTGTTTCCACTCATGTTAGTAGGTAGACCAATGCTTTCACAAAAATTGATTTCCATTTCCGATGTAATTGTATTGTCCTTTTGGCTACAAGAGGGGGTTTCTTTGATTGTTGTCAAAGTTATCATAGCAGTTAAATCCTTCTGTGTAACTGTTGATATTGTTTTCGTTTTAGATGCACAAACTTTTTTGATATTCCGATTTCTTTCAGCAAAGTGTTTCTTTAGTTTCACTTTTCTGCAGAATTTGTAGAGGTCAATGCGTGCGTTAGGTACATTCATAGTCTTTGTCGGGCAAAAGGAGAGACCTTTATTTAAAATTTTTAAATGAGTGTCCGAAAGATGTTTATTCAATAGATTTACCACTATGTTGGGTATGGACATTTGTTTCTTGACTTTTATTTTGGCTTTCCTTTTCCTCGCTTTGCTTTTACTTCTTTTGCCACCCCTTCTGGTTTTTGGTTTGTCGGGGGTTTCTTTGGTGGACGTTGTTCCCTTCCCCAAGCATTGGATCTTCCTCTTCCTCTTTGTCGCGTTATCATGTGTGCTAGCTTGATCTCCCCCTGAAAATCCAATGGGATTGTGTTCTGTTCTCCTTCAACAGAGCTTACTTCGGAACTGTCTACTTCTTCAGTGGGATCAGTAGATCTGTCCATGTTTTTATCCATGGCCACATGGCTCCTTAGGGTGTCATATTTTCTTGCGAAGGTGTAAATTCGGCCATTCATATAATCCAACCTGTCTCTCATGAACTTATTGGCCTTCCTTTTCTCTACCTCCATCTCATGCTTGGCCACCTTCTTTTCCATATTTTCTAATACTTCTTTGCTCTCTTCAGATGTGGGGTTGTCTGCGAGTTCTGCTTCTAAAGCCACAATCATGCTCAGAATTTTCTCAAGTTTTCTCTCCGCATGGATGATAAGGGTTCTCATTAGTTTGTATGAACATTCGTTTGTGTCGGTCTGCCATAATTTTATCAGATCGGTGTCCAGGTCATTCAAGATCGGCATAATCAAGATCCTCAAACCTCGAGGAACTCTTTTAAATTCAATATATTTTTCTAGTGATGTCTTCTCCCACCACTTATTTATTTCCTGGATTCGTAGATTCTGTAGTTCTCTTACAATATTGGCAAATGTTCTCTCCTTGTTTTTCTCTCCCCCATCCCTCTTAGCGTCTGAGGCTACTGTTGGTGTGTTGTCATCATTCAGAAGCTCGCTTGCCCTCTGCTGGCGATTTCTTGTTTTGTCTGCCATGTTTTCACTTATGCTGGGTTGGGTTATTAAATGTTTCTTCTTGACACACTGTTGCTGTTTGCTTGGTGTTTTATATGCTCCTTTTTGAATTGGGATAACCAGCTCCTTTGATCCCAAAGGTTTGTTGGACCCAATTGCACGCTTCTGTTGCTTCTTGTGAGGCGTCTTATGCTCCCACGATGAATCCAAAAATGCTGGACTACCCCTTTAAGGATATTCTGAACTCGTCGATCTCTCTGATGACGTGATGCCTCAGTTTCCTCGCAGGGTGAATCGTTAACGCTCTCCCTTTCACTCGGGATTATTGCCAGGCTGTACGCTTACAAACCGGTGAGTGATATTGCATGTATTTACAGATGTATTCTGGCGATTTTGTTCTCACACGTCAAAGACTGCCACACTGCACCAGGGCTTCCTTCGCCAGAGCTCGCTGAGCCGAAGGGCGAATGCCTCTCACCCCACCCGAACGCAGCCTTCGCCGCGCTGCAAAGTTAGGCAAAAACGACAAACTCCACGACGGATCACTCACCCCAGCGCCGGTCGCCTCCGTACTGTCCCGTTAACGTTTTCTTCCGCTGTGAATTTCTTCGCAGCGGTTCTTTACGAGCCGCCTGGCTCTGCAGCAGAGGCGTCAGCCGTTTACTCCCAATTGCGATCAGCTGGATTCCGATCTGCCAGATCGGTCACGGCCGCTTCACCTCGTCTTGGAGTGCCTGTGTTTGCGCGTTCCAGCTCACGCGCTTAATCTTGCCACAGCTTCTTCTTCCTACGTTTAGTAGATCAAAGGACACGGCACAGCAACAGATGATTTTCAGCTTTCTTTATTTACACACCAGTGCAAAAAGTAACGTGCGTCAAATGGACGGTCTACGCTTTTCGGCTCCTGCCTTCCACTGGACCATAGAGTCCCTAGGTCTAGACCTTACTTATATAGTGCAAACATTGTGAGTGCCCTCTACTATTTCCATGGTCATCTAGACCAACCCACCCAGCAAAAAACGGCCAGTACACATTTTTTTAAAAAGGTATATACACTAATATGTACAATTTACGTAAAGTACCATAACCAAATTCTATGACCATACTTTCAACATAAAGTATTTGCCCAGTTTCATGGTCTATTTTACATATCAATGTGAAAAATTAAGGTAAAGTACCAGTTGTCATACAGAGCCGACATTTCTGAAAATGAAGTATTTACAGAAAATGATTATTTACATTTAGATCCATCTAATCATTGTCCATGAAGAAGTATTTGAAATCGAGGGTTAAATTAATTCAAGGGAAATGATGATTATAAATTTTTTGAAAGAAACAGTCAATTCATAAAGTTTTACGAAAAAAGGACCAAGATCATTGAGTTTCAGTGATTACTGCATTAAGACATCACTGATGACATCTCAAATAGTTAGTATATGTTTGAATAAGTAAGGTGTGTATAACTGTATAGTTGAGGAAATGGAGGTGTGATTGATTATTTGCATGACTGACTAGGTGTGTGAGTAACTTCATGGATGAGTGACAGTCTGTGAGTGTCTGTTTACACTGATTGTATCTAAGGTTATATTAGAGTCTGAAGAGGTTCATCGTATTATCACATGAATGATAACATCAGTGATGTGATCAGTAATGTCAAATGAGATGTCATCAGTGATGTCATCAGTGATGTCATTTGAGATGTCATCAGTGATGTCATCAGTGATGTCATTTGAGATGTCATCAGTGATGTCATCAGTGATGTCACTGACCATGTCATGAATGATGTAATATGTGACATCATCAGCAGTGGATTGCGGGTGCGCGATATATAGTTAGTGCAACTAACTATATATGCGAATTTCAATGGTTTTGTGTGAGTAAAATAAGGTTTTGTAAATGCTAATTCCTAACTATATATGGTCTATAACCTATGGTTTTTTCAGTGAATATATATATATATATATATATATATATATAGATATATATATATATATATATATATATATATATCTATATATATATATATATATATATATAGATATATATATATATATATATATATATATATCTATATATATATATACTACTATTATAAAGAGAGAACTGTGTACTTTGAGCCAGGTAAACTCAAAAAGTACACCAGCAATCCAAACACCCAATACATGTTTGAAAACGTCAGGGCAAGCAGAAGGACATAGGCTATATAAATTTAAAAAATTAACGTTATTTAGAAAATTTATATAAAAAAAGTAGTCCTTCCAAAGTAGCGCCGGCTGCGACATGCGTGCTCACATCAGGAGCACTGGGAGGAGCGGCGGACATGGCGCGAGGGAGGAGCAGTGACCTGAGGAGCAGCGGACAGGCCAGCGGCGGTGCGAGCAGTGGAGAGGCGGACATGGCGCGGGGGAGGAGCGGCGGCGGAAAGGCGGTGAGGAGCAGAGAGGCGAGGAGCGGTAAACTGAGGAGCGGCGGATCAGGTAAGCCTCCGGGGACAATGTCCGGGCAGGCGGGTGTCGGGCCGTGGTGAGGAGCAGAGAGGCGAGGAGCGGTAAACTGAGGAGCGGCAGATCAGGTAAGCCTCCGGGGACAATGTCGGGGCAGGCGGGTGTCGGGCCAGGCGGGGGACGGAGATCGGCTGAGGAAAATTCACAAGATGCACAGATACTCCTGCTTCCATTTGGGGTTACAGTAACACGCTGTGGTATGTCGGGGCAGGCGGGGGACGAGATGTTGGGATGCACAGATACTCCTGCTACCATTTGTGGTTACTACAACACGCTTCAATAATGAATAGATGCATGTGTGTCTTTATGGAGTACAGAGGAGAAAGTCAGAGTCTCTGGGGCATAACAATCACCACCTCATCTGTCTTCCCATTCACTGTCAGAATCTACTTGGTAGAAGACCCCACCACGAAGACAGGTGAACCCACCTTACACAGGGGCTGCCGGGGGTCGGGGCAGGCGGGGGACGGGGCGGGCGGGGACACGGGCTGCTGGGCAATGCCGGGCAGGCAGGGGTAGGGGAAGCCTGAATGCTCCCGGACAAGGTCGGGACGGGCTGCTAGTATATATATATATATATACACACCATCCTTTCTACTTTACCTTCAAAAGAAGTGCACCGACTCTGGTTGGGTTACTTTAAAACCGGTTTAATTCATGGAACAGTACGAAGGCAAGAGGCTCACTATTCCCAACATTTCTGCTCACGTGGAGCCTTGATCACGGGAGGCAGTCTCTCAGGCATTTGAATTTCCCACGTGATTTCTGCTCACATAGAGCCTTGATTAAGGAGACAGTCTCTCTGGCATTTGAATTTCCAACGTGATTTCCCTTGTCAACACGCAGGCAGTATTCTTTAGCAGAGTGCGCAAGGGAAATTACCATATGTACATTGTAACATCCTCCTTCAGTGAAATAATAAGCTTTATTGCCTCTAAATGACTTATGCATAATAAATATGCGTTATGTGGTGGATTCTGGCTGCATTTTTGTGTTAAAAATGTGCATTGCGAAAGCGTAGAATGGTAAAAAAACATTATAGAAGTTCCTCTGATGTGGGGTATATACTATTTTATTAGGCGTGCATCTAGTGCTTCATTTTTTATAAGTAATAAATTCCAGGACCTTCATCATGCGACCACAACAGCTTGCACCACCCATTACCCGTGACAGTGTTGTCAATTACATTATCAGCACAACTTCTTGCCATCACACTCTTACAAGTGTGTCAATTAAGACTATTCCAGGCCCCCAATGTTTTAAGAACTGCTTGGTGAGCTGATAGTTATTTTTTATTCATATTGAATAAATAAACACAAGTTGTTTTGCTCATCTCTAAATTAGACGAATGGGCACCATGTGGTGGGCTGTCATATATGCTGGTGTTGACAATTAAGTGGGGATGCCGAGCACCGGAAGCCACAGGCTCAAATTAGCACTGCGTGCATGAATATAATTCTGTAGTTCCATGGCTATGGGGTTTTGTAGATTAATTCATATATTTTCATAACAACTCTACAAAGAATTATATTTAAATGAGAAGCGATAAAACCATTTGTTAACTTGCTTTTCCTAACTGGAATTTCTAAAAGCACTACATTTCTAACTTGGATCATTTTGATAAAAAGCATTTCTATTAATGGGAGTTTTTTCCTGTTACCATAATGGGCTAAGCGCTGGACACTCAATGCATTCGCAAAGGATTATGTTTTCCGTTGCAACATCTTATTCTGTTCAAGTACTACTCCTGTACTGAAAAAACAACACTCAGGAGGCCTCTCTGCTCCTACAAAGGGCATGAGCTTATTATTGTAGCAAAAAGTGGCAATATCTTCTTTGAGGTGTGAAAAGAGTTCTGAGAAAAAAAGATAAACCATTACTTACTTCTCCTTTGTTGCAGCTTCCTGAAACCGGGTCATGTACGACCTATTTTTGTATAATGAGTTTACGATTCATATAAAATCCGTGCCTGTTAGTAAAATATAATTTGCAAAAGTAGGCATCATTTTAATAATGAAAAGAAAACAAAATTACTACCGGGGAGAAAACGTGTGACCTCGTCCAATGGAAGATGGCATGGTGAGCCGTTCAGCCGCTGTCACTGTAGGGATAGGATTGTTGCTAAGCAACAAGCCTCACATAATCTTGTGCGCATTGTGTCTGTAGAAAATTGAGGCGAAGAAAGTTTGGAAAGCTAATGAGGAAGAAATAGCTTCGTTGAAGAATGATCAATAGTGCACCTGACCAGAAAACAAATTATTCATAGGGGCAGAAAGAGCGAAACTGCTTAAGAGCTACTTCAGGGAACATTTATTATCGCCAGGTGTGTTTAATTGGTTGCACTCTAATTCCCTTTTATCTCTTTTTTGGCCGCCATTTTCGGCCACAGCTTCCTATGTGTGAAAGCAGAAGGGTAAAGGACCAAATGAGAACATTAGTACGTGGGGTTTTCAAGAAGACGTAAAGGTCAGCTCTGATGGCTCTGCGGCTTTTCCTTGCTTTCAACAGTTTCAAGCTGATCATGTTGACTATTCCTTTTGATGCCCGCGAGTCCATTAAGAGAGATGCCGGCAGTTGGTTTGCAGTCTTCACACCTGGTCTCTAAATTATTTAAGACGGAAGGCCAATGAGACTGACAGACGCACTCCACGAAACGTGTCTCCGGCAATGTAACACAAATCAGGAAAAAATGTGCAGACGGGATATGCTGTTTGCTCCTGCGCAGTAGTATAGGCCACTTGATAAGAATAAGGTAACATGTGAGAGAAAATATTATGGAACTGATTCGTTATTGGTACTATGTGTACCTGGCATCCATGAAGGCATGCTTGAACAGAATCAGCTAGGCCACGATGTCTTGAAAAATACAGAAAGAGAACTTAAAGCTCTTCAATTATCAGCCTGGTGATTATAGAAGGCTGTGAAAACTGAAACTCTAAAATAATATTTTGGTTAATACCAAGTTCAAAAAGTTACCTCTCTATGCAGTGTTCTAATGCAATCGATTTGTTTGCTTTTGCTTGAATGCCCCGTTACCTCAAGGCATTCTTCCCCTGAGTATATTATGATAAATACAAAGATCGGACACAGTGATGTAAAGAGAAAAACAGCTGCTGTTGATCTGTGCTGCCTCTGCTGTCATTCCCAGTACCGCAAAGAGAGAACCTTGCAGTTATTCAAGGAATATCTTGAAGCATAGGAACCTTTGGGCAATTAGTTTTTTTTTTTTAAAGAAGTTGTATTCCATTGCATACTGCTGCTGCTAGTTTGAGATGACCTATATAAGGTATTAACTGGGTCCAGGGCATGCAGTTGTGCCGCAGTAACTAATTATGAGGGACAACTTAAAACATTTCTTTCCAGGCCATAAGCGCCATTTTGAAATACATTTAGGGAAATTGGTTATGCGTTACAGGGCAGTGGTCTACTAGCGAATCTACAGAGGACAGCTTCAATACGAAGAGTCTTAAGAGAAACAGAAGACTATGGCTTAACAAAAACTGATGCTGATGACAGTGAGCATTCTTGATAGATAATTTGGCACTTGATTGCACTACTCTGGCAATTCTGCAGTGTGTGACATCAGCAAGGCTCAACAAAGCAGAGGCTCCAAAGGTTTACTGGGCAGAAGTATGACAAGGGGCTATCACTAATGCTAACAAAAGCAGAGAAGCAAAAATCAAGTATGTATGTTTTTTTCTAGATAGGAGAAGAACCAGTGAAAGACAATGCAAGTAAATCCCATTTAAGACTCCTGCCATATCAGGAGGAAGAAGTCATCTTCCTCTTAGGTCTGGAGGTCATCGTCCACGATGTGTAGGGTTGCTGTCTTTGTTCTGCAGCATGATCTGAAGCCAGATTGGCAGCCGTGCAGGAGAGGGTTAGCATAAATGTAATCTTGGAGTACCATATAGACTGTTTTTTCAATGATCTTTAAGTAAAATAGTATCAGAGTGATGGGCTGGTAGTTAGGGAAATAATCAGGATCTAGTGTAGGTTTCTATGGGAGTGAGAGGAGCTAGCCTGTCATCAGAGCTTCTGAGAAGATGAATTGAGTTAGAAGGGTATTGAAAATGGTGAGGTGGTGTGAGAGTGTCCCATGAGAGAACTTTGATGAGTACAAGTGTAACATGCCATCTTCATAAAAGGTGGCTTTAAGTATATGAGTGTGCATGAAATATAGCTTTGAAGATTGACCTTAGTGGGTTTCTATAGTAAGGGGTGGGCTTAAGATATGAAGTAGGCTTAGTGTTATTGACATGCTAACAGATATTCTGTATTTTTTAACTGAAGATGTTGATAGCATTGCACTTTTCTGTGGAATGAGAAATCGGTGGGTCTGGCTGGGGCTTGCAGTGGTGTTGTCAGCAAAACAAGAATACCATAGTAAGATGGTGATACATCGAAATTATTAAAGTGCAGAGACATAGTGATATGATATGATATTTATTATTGTGTGGTTACTTAAAACCGTTACAATATGCAACATTTAAAAACATATTGCAAAAGGAGAATGTGAGTCATAAAAAATGGAAATTCAAAGCTCCTAATCTTTAAAACCGCCTTCAAAGTGATATATAAAACCCCAGTATAGACTTAGTGATTACAAATCATTGGGACAGGATTGTTGTTTGATGATGCCCATTGGTTAAATCAACTATTCAGGGTAGGGATGAACCCCCCGAAAGGATGTCCCTGGTGCAATAGAGCTTACTGGCTGTTTGGTGGCCTCTATTTGCGCCAACTTGTCTTTCAAAAGTATGCATGTGAGATGTACAAATTTGCCGAAATTGGCCATGTTCTTCACAATGTCCAAAGTGTAGAGCTAACAGACAGCCTCATTTGCTGGCGAGTGCCCAGTTGAAGAAGGAAGGGTCTAAGATGGATTCTGCGAGCTTTGTGCAAGACGGGGCAGCATAGCTAAATGTGTGCCAGGGACTCCCTTTTGTAGTTACACTCTGGAATGTCTGACCGTTCTTTCCAGGATGGATATAGTTCTTTTAAGGGGAGCAGGTGTAGTCTTGCGGCTAAGATCCGAGGTAGTGCTTGTCTCCCACGGCCTGCGTGAGGTGGGGCTTATGGGTGTGCAATTTGAGGAAGACAGAGGGTTTCATGAAAGTCTCTAGCTGCCAAGGATTCCACGTCCAGGATGTGAGAACAGGAGCATGATTGCCTTTTTATTGATGTTTTGATGGTTGCATAGTTGATTAGGCTGGGATCCCAGTTCTCAGTCGCTAATTGGAGCAGGTCTTTGGCTATGGTAAGATTGGCGGAAAGGGATTTCATGGTTTTAGGAAGATGGATTTTATGAGGGCCGTTAAGGAATTCTCAGGTGCCACAGTTGTCACCTAGAAGTATTATGCCATGGCAGCCAGCTCTTTAAATGTGCAATCATTCCCGGAAATGCCTGTTGCGCATAGTTGAGTGACGGTAAAAGTTTGGCCCACAATACCCTTTTGATTGCTGTGGTTGTTGGACAATCTAAGGTGAAAATTGCAAAAAACACAGTTGATGGACAGAATGTAGAACAATGTCATACATTCACCCCAGTACCAGGATCTGGGCCTAAATCCATCGTTTTTTTGCACTCCACACCACCCTGGGTTAGACACTGGCTATATGCAAATCAGCTCTGACCCTGTGACTCATGGGAACAGTCCAGTCCGAACTACCAAGCCATGTCTTTCCCAGACCGGAATCAAGCATCCAAGGACCGGTTTCTGGCTATCAGCTTTCATCAGCCTGGATAGCTTGACTCCAGTGGTGTGGAGAGCCTGGGACTCACGTCTGAGTATACCCAGCACACTCGGGGTGAAAATGACAAAAAACACAGTTGATGGACAGAATGTCGAACAATGTCATACATTCACCCCAGTACAAGGATCTGGGCCTAAATCTATCGCTTTTTTGCACTCCACACCACCCTGGGTTAGACACTGGCTATATGCAAATCAGCTCTGACCCTGTGCCTCATGGGAACAGTCCAGTCCGAACTACCAAGCCATGTCTTTCCCAGACCAGAATCAAGCATCCAAGGACCGGTTTCTGGCTATCAGCCTTCATCAGCCTGGGTAGCTTGACTCCAGTGGTGTGGAGAGCCTGGGACTCCCGTCTGAGTATACCCAGCACACTCGGAGGTTTTAGATAGTTCCTTCGCCTCTCTAAGCAGCATTTTTCTGGTATGAAATACTTATTTTTCCCATTAATGTCAGCCTTGATAATAGCAAAGGGAAAAGAAAAGAGTCCTGGTCTCCCAAGGTAGACAGTGCCTGCTTAACATACAGTAGCCAGGTTAGGGCCAGGTTTCTGTCCCAGGCTAGGCAGTCGGAAATCATCTTCCTATTACAACCTGCATGCAAACTCGCCCAAATAGTGTACCATAACACCAGGGGACAGTTTAACAGAAAACTTAGCGGCAGACCTGACCAGAATTTAAGGAGTCTTCTCATTTCTTTCACCACTATATTTAGGTTTAGTTGTGGTAGTTTTTCGAGCTCTTTTGTTATAGAGATGCCTAAATATTGTATTTTGTCCTTTAAAAAAGATGAGTTTGAGTTAGTGTTCCAGCTCATTGCCTCTGTTTTATCTTTATTTATCAGATATCCTGAAACCTTGCCAAAATTATTCATTGCATCCTCAATCGCTGATTTGGAGAGGTTATAGTTATCAGTAAACACCATTAGGTCATCTGCATAAAGTGCAACTTTCTTTGTCCAATTTTTATGTTTATAGGGGGTTATGAGCGGTTGATTTCTAATAGAGCAGGCCAAAGGTTCGATATACAGATTAAAAAGTAGCGGAGACAAGGGGCAACCTTGTCTTGTGCCTCTCTGAATCTTTATGTTATCTGTGAGGTTCCCGTTTACTGCTATCTTCGCTCTTGGGTTTGAATAGATTTCTGTCACCATATGACCAAAGTTACTCCCTAGTTTGTTTTTTTCTACGATTTTATTTAGAAAGGCCCAGTTGACACGATCGAAGGGTTTGGCAGCGTCGTATGTAACAATCGTTAGAGGTAGTTTTTCGCAGACAGCAACGTCGATTGCTGCCACTAGTTCATGCGTAATTTCCTGGATTTGTCTGCCCTTTATGAAACCCTTTTGATCCGAGTTGATTAGTTTAGCCATAACTTTTGATAATATTTTAGCTATCACGTTCATGAACAGCTTGTAATCACAATTGAGAAGTGATATTGGCCTATAAGATTCGCAATTCTTTGGGTTTTTTCCTGATTTTAATAAAATACTAATCGTCGCATCATTCTATGAGTCAGGTATCATTTCGTGTCCCAGGTAAGTCTTATTCATTATTTCTGTTAGGTGTTCAATTAATGTTTCTTTTAATGCTATATAGAATTCATTGGGCAGCGCATCCGGTCCCGTAGCTTTTCCTCTCTTTAGGTTACTTATAGCAATTCCTATTTCTTCTGGTGTAATTTCAGCGTTCAAGAAATCCACTTCCTCATCTGTCAAGCTTGGAAGGGGAACGTTCTCAAGATAGTTCTTGATGTCTTTGTCTGATGGGTTTATGTCTTCTCTATATATTGTGGTAAACATTTTTTAGAATTCTTGCCTTATTGAAACATCATCTGAGCAAATTGATAATTGGTCTTGGGTATAAATGCTTAATATATTATTTCTATACTGATCCATTTTCATTTTCGAGGGTAGCATTTTCCCGCAGCCTTCTCCATATTAATGATTTGCTAATTTACTGTTCTCCCATTTTTCTTTGACTATATTCTCCAAGTAATCCACCAGGTTCTCCTTTAAGTTGCGTCGCTTCTCTTCTAAGTTTTTCCTTGATTCTTGAGTTATGCCATGCTCTAGCTGTAATTCAACTTCTTTGATTTCCAGTTCCAACTTATTAATATCCAGTTTTTTTGTTTTATGCTTGTGTGCTTCCAAGCTAAGCAGCTTGCCTCTTATTACTGCTTTATAAGCATCCCACGTTACTCTTTTTGATGTTCCGACAGCATTATCTTCAAAGTAATGGAGGGAAGTTGTTATAAGCTGGTCCACACTTTGTTCATCTCTAAGGATGGATCGATCAACAGTTTATCTGGTAGACAGATGAGATTGTGGAAGTGATAAAGTTAACTGTACCGCAGAGTGGTCTGATAAGTGCGCAGGTAGGTGTTCAATACTTTTTACATTAGCTCGCAGAGATTTGTTCAGTAAGAAAAAGTCTATTCTGGATTTGTGGCCTAATTTCTTATTATGGAAAGTGTACGGGTAATTTTTTTCTCCTTTTAGCTTCCACATGTCTTCCAGGTTTAGATCTTTTTTATAGATCCCTAGCCATTCCCTCATTTTTGGTAAACTCCATTGTTTTGTTGGGGGCATTCTGTCTGTTTTAGGATCCTCTATAATATTGAAATCTCCTCCTATAATGATCAGAGCTGGAAATGTTAATAGTTCAGAATATAGTTTTTGCAGAGGTGCTGGGTCACCCCTATTTGGACCATAATATCCCACAATTGTGAGTATACAGTCCTCAATCCTGACTTTAGCAACTGCCCATCTACCTTTGCTGTCAACTTCTTTGGATTCTATTTTGGCATTTAGGGATTTTTTTATAATGATTGCTTCCCCCTTTATGTTGCATTCTTGTGATGTATGTATGCTTGATCCAATCCAGTGAAGATTTTTTACCAATTGAGTCCACTCTGCATTTATTAGATGTGTTTCTTGGAGAATAATAATTTCACTTTCTATTTCTTTCAAGTATTCCACAATCCTTCTTCTTCTTGAAGGGGTTCTAAGCCCGTTAACATTCCATGTTAGAATTTTTATAGTTTTCTCTTTTGTCATCTTAAGTTGTTATTTCTTGCTGTGACATTGAGATTGAGGCAGCCATTTAACTCCTGTTCTATTCCTTTTATATTCCAATTTTGAGGATTTTTTTTTCTTTTTTCCCTACCTTGCTCCCCACCCGTGTGAATTTACGAATTACATTTTTGTGGTACCGTGTTACTTGAGATTCCCTCCCTGAGGAAGCCTCCCTTCTTCTTCTTTCAGGTGTTATTACTCCCGTTTTCTTGCTCCGATTCTCCAGGTATTTTATTCTTTATTCTTTATTACGTAGGTGCTTCCCAATATATGTATAAGGTTTTATAATCTTCTACAGACTACAAAAAGGTGCATGACCCCGAGAAGCACAAAGAAAAACGTGAAACACCCTCCACGCTCAGAGGAATTAACAGAAAATATAAAAGCAGAGAGTCAAGGAAAAGTAAAGATCAGAAAATCAAGATTACACCATCTCTGAGATCATATTTTAAGGTACAACAAGTGGTGCAAGTAAGAGGAGGGGGTCATTGTCTAGCAACTAATACGATCAATACAGTAAACATAGCAAACATAGCGGACGCATCATCTCTGTCAGTATTGGACAAGCAGTGTGTCAGTCCAACGTCCGAAGAAGAAGTGGAGGAGTTCGCAGGTGAGGAGGCAGTAGAGAGAGCAGATATGCAGTCATCCTCGACTTCGAACGTTATCGCGACTCTATCATCGACACAATCAATAGCACCAACACAGATAAGCCAGTCACCTCAACCAGTACAGCCATCACAGACAAGCTCCTTGAGTACCCCGCGAACCGAAATAGTTAATGATCAAGAAATTGACCAAGAAACTCAAGAGGATGCATCAGAGCAGGAACACATGGATTATATGGGTAAAAATAAGATAGAAAAAATCTTGGAGGTGCACATGGATAAAATGATGGACACAATATTGGGGAAATGAGAGAAAAATTCTCAATCTCGGAAGGAAATCAGAATAAAATACAAGAAGTCGTAGAAAACCTAGATCAGAAACTAAATGATTTAGGGGTCAGAGTTACACCGGTCGAGAATGAACTTGGTTCCTTAAGCAAAAAGATAGACACAAATCAAAGAGAAATAAGACACCTAAAAGACAGCGAGAGAACCATCAAGGAGAAACTAGAATCTTTGGAAAACCAAGGAAGAAGAAACAACCTTAGAGTGCTGAATGTCCCTGAAAACCCAGAGGGATCTGACATTAAAGCTTATGTTCTATCTCTCCTTGAAGAATTTCTTCCTTGGACGAAAGATTGTGACTTAGTTGCAGATATACAACGAGTCCATAGAGACACATTCAGAAAAAGCAAGGAGAGAAAGGCCCCGAGGAAAATTTTGATAAATTTCAGAACCTACTCTCTGAAAGAAAAAATATTGAGTGAAGGACTAAAAACTGGGATTTTCAATAAAGATAATTGGGCATTTCGTATACGATCAGACATCTGTAAAGCCACACAAGACAGGTAATGGGAGCTGGGGCAACAAATGCAGGAACTGAAAGCTTTAGGAGCAAACATACAATTGAAATTTCCAGCTTCCTTAAGAATAATGTGGCGAAATAAAATGCATAACCTAAGGGAGCCAAAAGAAACCTCATTCAGCTGATAAAAGACCAAATCAAAATTGATAAGCTAAATAAGGAATAATGCAGTAATGAAGTAACTGAAGGAACAAACTTTAACACACTTTTCTGAAAAATTGTAAGAAGAAATTAGGAATTTTGAAAAAAAAAAACGGAAAATACATATACATATGTATAAATATAAAATGGGAAGAACAACTGCAGCAAGGACCTTAACATAACATAATGTACTTAGAAATAAGAAATATGAAAAAAGCACAATGTTACCTACATATTATATTGATGCATACATCACCTTGTCAGATACATGTATGATAAAATTAATAGAGAGCTGTGTCTGTAAGGGAATCGGATGGATTTGAAAATATAAGTAGCTAGTAGACTTGGATTGTGGGCTGTTACTCAGTTACACAGACCATAGTGGGCAAGACACTATGCTTAGCCTGAGCCCTAAGTAGGACAATCTAAATCACTTTTACGTCTGCCTTTTGAAAGAGCAATATTCAATTGACCCTTCATGTGTGCTGGGAATTGAAATTCCACAATGAGCATTATTGACTTGTCATGGAAGTGATAAAGGTATATTATCCAAATTACAGATCGCTGTATTGAAAATCATACATGATTTTGATTTTGTGGACTTGTGGTAACCCAATCAAATCTAGGCTACAGTAGTGTCTTATTTAACCACGGGCTAAAACTTACATCTCTAAATTATTGTGCTCTATATCACTGCTACGTATTTTATTAATCATTAAATGTTTTGTCTGATACTTCAGTCTGACTCCTTTTTTTTAAGCAATTTTTATTCATATTTTTACAACACAGTTTTTAACCCCCAACCCTCCCGCCCCCCCACCCCCCATGAAGATAGGTACACTTATTGTTACATACATAGGTATTAAAGTACACGAAAATGAACTTCTTAAAGAGGGAATAAAGAAAGAAAACAACACAAAAACATCAAAGCTTAATGCACTCTTAATCATACATTTCCTCCTATAATATTTCAGTAAACCCACAATACTGTGTTGTCAAAAAGCTGGATTGCGTTATTTAATAATTTAAGATTTTAGCATTTATCATTTATCAAAGGCTTTTTCAATTACTCTGTTCAATGCACCTGAATCCAGTCTAGCAGAGGTGCCCAGATTTTCATGCCTCTCTACCTAATATTGCAACCCTTTTGTTTATAGATGGCAACATCGAGATTGCATGTCGCAAGTAATCTAGCCTTCCATTGAGGAAAGGATGGTGGAGTAGGATCTAACCAGGCTGATGCAACGCACAGCCAAAAAATAGCCATTGCAACGAAAGTCAGCCCTTGTACCTGTCTAGGACGATCGTTACTAGAAATGCCCAACATAACCTCTTTGGTTGTAATGTTAACCCTAGCATGGGTAATGTCCGAAAGAAAAACAGATATTTCGTTTATTACATTTGTTAGGATATTACATGTGGCGAACATATGGGCAATGTCTACAGCGGGGAGCGCACATCATGGACATGTAGTGCCTTTACCAGTCCCCCACTTAGCAATTGTTAATAATAATTTGGAGCCACTCTTGTCGCACACTAAAAGAGAACTGTGACGTTTAGACAACTTGCATCTTTCTATTGGAGGTAGAACTAATCTAGTGAAGATGTTTTTTTTTCCTAAGTTTTTGTATTTTTTTAGGGCGATATGTTTAGAATTCCCACCAAATGTATTCAAGAATATAGACACATTGTTCTCATGGTTTATATGGGGTTATAGCAGGCCACGGAGAGCACTCAAATGGATCACATTACCAAGAGAGCGTGGGGGGTGGGCTTTACCTAACTTCATGCTTTACTACTGGGCCTCAGTAATAAACTATAGCATAAAACTACTAATTACTAACCCAGATGATTTGAATATTCCCACACCTCAAGAACTCATCCTGGGGAATGGGAGTACAGGATGTCTCTGGCGACATGTAATGACGATCACCTTAAAAAAGTGAAATTCAAAACCATCTCTAGTGTCGTCAAAGTTTGGGGGAAGTTTAAAAAGCTACTTGGTTTAGGCCAATTTTCACATTATACACCGGTGTCACAGAATACAGATCTCCCAGAAATATTTAATGACTCCTGTATACGGAGATGCTGTGCATTAGGGATTGGGCAACGCGGTTGTTTTTTCACTGCCCAGGGAATTAAATCATTTGATGAATTAAAAAAGACTTTAATATCTCCAATAGGTACTTTTTTAAATAACTTCAGGTGAGAGATTTCCTACTAAAGAAGGGGGGTGGCCGTATTAAATTCCAAACATGCCACGTCATAGAAAATCTATGCAGTACCACACCCCCTAGAATTGGTGAGATCTATGAAAACTTTAACGCCTTACTCCCAGATGATATGGACAAACATGGGGCGGCATGGCAGATCAAACTTGAAGTTCCATCCAGTATCCCCCTCATTGCATATGATTTGTCACTCACTTGCTTAATGTCCATAAAACTACATTCGCAATTTTACAAGACATATTTTTCATTATACTACTTCAGTTTGACTCCAATCAGGCCTGCAAAGCATAGATAGCATTTGTAGGTCAACATTAATCAACTGGGGTGCTTGTATAGTGAGACTGTTTCAAGGCAAAACGTCATGGGCTGAACTCACAGTTTTGCCCTAGTAAATAGGGTTGTTTTACTGACCATGTCATTAATGATGAAATATGTGACATTGTCACCAGTGGATTGCGGGCGCATGAGTTACAGTTTGTACAACTTACTATAACAAAGGAACTTCAATGGTTTTGTATGAGTGAAATGTCCAGCTAACTATAACACCCCTGAAACCTATGGTTTTTCAGTGAATTTCTAAGGTTTTTTAAATGATAATCCCTAACTATAACAAGCCTCAAATCTATTTTTTTACAGTGAATTTCAAAGGTTTTTTAAATGATAATTTTTAAGTCTATTATTTTTTTTAAGTATATTTTTTTAATCTACTTATTTTTAGATATATTTTTTAAATTACTCTACGCATATTTTTTGCTGTTGCAAACCTTTAAGAAAAAAACAACATCGCCACTCCATTAGCATAGCAGTTGACACCTGAACTATTTTCAAACTGATAACCAACAATCTCTCCATCAGTGTCCTTTTTCTTTTTGCTTGCAATGACAACATTATCTCCAACTTCAGTACAGATATTCTCATACCTTCTTTTTTGACCTACTACACACTTTTCAAATACAGGATATTGACCTAAATTGGGAGCGTATGTTCTTCTTAACCTATTATACTCTTTTACACAGTTTGCATCTGTACTACCCTTTGTGTCATCAAAATCAATCAAAAACAATAATTTTCTAACTTGCGACAAATCAACATATGTCATTCCTATTTTAAACACAGTGTTTCCAATGTTCACCAAAGCACTGTCAACACTTACAGGCAGATTCATCAAAGACCCGTTTTGCGAGTCTTTAATAGCGATTCATAAGGAATCGCTATTACAAACTCGCAAAACGGGATTCATGTAGGAATCGCAAAATAAATTGCGATTCCTACACATTCCTTATTTGCGATTAGCAAATTGCTAATCGCAAATAAGGAATACTCCCCATTCATTCCTATGGGCCTAAAGGCCCATAGGAATGAATATGGAGTATTCCTTATTTGCGATTAGCAATTTGCTAATCGCAAATAAGATAGCGATTTCAAGGGTGCTAGGGGTGTCCATAGGACACCCTGTAGCACCCCTGAAATGCACATTTACACAGGTGTTGCGCACACATATGTCCAAAGGACATGTGTGTGTGTAACATGCAAAAGAGAAAAATGCATTAAAGTGCTTTTTTCTATTGTTTTCGCTATTTACCACGAAGTCAGACTTCGTGGTAAATAGTGACCAAATATTGTGAATTCCCAATTTAAAATTGGTTCATGAATTGCATTTAAGGAATCTCTAATAGAGATTCCTTAAATCCAATTCATCGCAAATATGCGATTTCGCAAATAGCGATTTTTGCATTTGGGATGATGAATCCCAAATGCAAAAATCGCACTCGCAAAGGGCCAGAGTCTCAAAATCTGGCCCTTTGCGAGCGCAATTCAGCTTGATGAATCGGGCTGTTAAACCTTGAGATTTATGTATAGTCACTGCATATGCCAGAGAAACTGGAAACTGTTTTCTACGGACATATAAATCTTTACCAAACAAAAAGCGAACTGAACAACGACCAATTTGTTTAACTTCTTCAATCTGATCAAATTTAATTTTTAAGAATTCAGTATCATCTTTATTCTGATAATCAACAAATTCCACAACTTTGCTCATTGCTCCATTAACTAAACCTTTTTCTTCGGCCAAATTACGCCTTAAATTGACTCGTATTTAGAGTATTTTCTAAACCAGCAGTTTTAGATATCGATTTTTCTAAAGACTCCAACTTTGACTTCAATTTTTCTGTCAAAATAATCGTGATTCTGTGAAGGTATATTTTATCGATGGCTTCCATTTTTATTATTTCTTCATTATTCAGTTTCAAAAGTTGGTCGTTGGATATAGAACACTTGCGTAGTGTTGGCATTAAGCAGATTTATTTTCTGCAATTTTAATGTATATTTTCTCAGGAACTAAATTTTCATTTGGAAACAAATTGGAAAGATTTTTGCCATGTTTTGTCAGTAGTCAAATTTTTATATCTTGGAGAATAGTTCGATAATCAACATCATTTGCCTGTCGCATATTTGTAATGAGTTCTTTGTATTCAAAATATGATCAAATGTTCAAGTTTCCAACACTACCCAGAGTCTTTTTCTGGTGTCTTCATGCGCAAGTGTTTTAAATACTGGTTGTCCTTTTACAGGAGTAAGTTGTAGTAGATCTCTAAAAACTATGACGTGTTTTCCTCCAAATAACACGTCGTACTCTGTTTTAAGAATTGCTGCATTCTTAAATGCACAAAAGCAAGCATTAAGTTTGAGACCATGCTTACCTCATCAATAATGAGAAGTTTTATTTTCTTCAGAACTCTTGAAACTTCACAACAAGCTTCTCCAGATAGCTTATGGTATTCTAATTTGTTTTCATGCTCTACTGGTAGTATTAGTAAATGATGTAAGTAATGCCTTTAATGTTGTGTGCTGCCAACCCAGTTGGAGCAGTGACAACACAAGACAAATGCGACCCAGTTGTTTTCTGTAGATAAGTCGTACTTAATTTAATTAAGACATTTTTCCAGTTCCAGCTTGATCACTCACATACATTCAGATAGTTTGACATGATGTGCATGAGCACTCTTTCTTTTCATGAAGTAATCCATGGTCAATCAGTTCTCTCACTTGGTCATATATTTGTTTCTGTTCAACATTTAGTTGTTCTTCCAAGTTTTCTCAGTTAGTTACATCTTCTTGAGCTTGATGCATTGCTGTTTCTGCCTCATTCATGGCGATTGCTGCTTCATTTTCAACAATTGGTTGTCCTAGTGGATCTTGACTCACCGCAGCAGAACTTTGATTGTCTTTAGAACTGTCTCTAGCCATCTCAGCTGCAATGATAGCTTCTTGATCAATTTCATTGTTCATCATTTTCATATAGTTTGTAAAAGCACTGCATTGTATGCTATCTTTACAAGCATTAAAGGAATCTTCATAGCTCTGAAATCTCCAAGTAATTCCAGTTCTGAACACCATGGTTTGAACAGTTGCAAAAGGGCTAAATAGTAAAATTCCCTTTTATCAGCAGTGTCGCAACTCAGCTTCCTGTGATCAATCAAATTTCGTTTCGTTTGTTTCACCAAACATCCTTTGGAACCAATGACTCCATATTTTCAAATATTGATTTTCTCTGAAGTATTCCGTTTAAAAGTGTAGTTTTGCAGGACTTCATAGAGACACATGTACTCAAGATGATATCCCACAAGTATAGCTAATTGTGAGAGTGCAACATTTAAGGTGAGGGTCTCCGACACTTTTACCCTTACGGGTCTGCTGTTATCCCGCCCACCTGGGCGAGCGAGCGTCTTCCAGGACTCACTGGTATCGACCATTTCGGCGCTAGCTCTTCAATCAGCAAATTTCACTGTGTTGGGGGACCTTAATCTCCACCTTGAGCACCATGACTCACCTTCCATCCTAAAATTTCTGGGTGACCTGGAGGCTTGTCAGCTGAACCAGCTAGTCAACGGGCCATCACACCAGGCAGGGCATCTTCTGGATCCAGTATTTACTGACATCCAGGAAATCAAAACTACTACTCCAGCCCCCTTAGCTGGACCGATCACGTCCCGGTCTTCATCTCGATTAAAATCCCAGTTGGTCGTAGGAAAAAGCCCCCCCCCCATCACGGTGGAGACGTTCGTGGAACAAACTGGACAATGCCCTATTTGCAACAAAACTGAAAGCAGCCTGTCCAGTCTGGCCTAGCAATATTGACGAGGCAGACACAGCTTATAGGGAATGGATAAACAAGGCACTTGACCATTTTATCCCTATGAAACGGTTGAGGCCCAAACGTGTGCATTCACATCCGTGGTACTCTGAGGCTCTTGCAGGGAAATAAAGCAGTGTAAGCTACTGGAGCGTATCTGGAGGCGGTCATATGATCACCTGGCCAAACCCAACTTTAGATCTGCCACTAAAGAATACCAGAAACTTATTAAATCAACTAAAGCTAAGTATTACTCTGATATGATCAACTACGGTACCAACCGCTCCAAAACAATCTTCGCCTTAGTGAAGGACCTAAGCAAGGCCCCGGAAGGAACAGGTAATTTGATGGTATCGGACGCACAGTGCGAAGAGCTATCATGCTTCTTCCTGGAGAAAATAAAAGGGATCTATAACTTTTTACATCTGGACGGACACACTACGACCCCTAGTTCCACCATAGGTCCAGTTGCCCTTCCATGCCTTCTTCAAAGTCTGCCACCCATCGAGCTGACGGAGATGGAATCTTTGGCCTTAAGGGTCAAGTCGGGCTCCCAAGAAGACCCCGTAAAACCTGATCGGTTTAGAGCTTTCCAGGATTCCATTCTGGGGGAGGGGCTGGTGCTGATTAATAACTCTCTTTAGTCAGCAGCCATCCCTAAATCCTGGATACATGCTAAGGTAGTCCCTCTCCTAAAAAAGCCAACACTAGACCCGTTAGGCCGGATAGCTATAGACCTATTTCCCTACTACCATACCTCGCCAAGATAGCAGAAGCCCACGTGAATTCCATTCTGACTACCCATCTGGAATCCAATGGAATCCTGGATGAGTCCCAAAATGGGTTCCGTGCTAAACATAGCACGGAATCTGCCCTATTGGCTGCTACGGAACATCTAAGGGAGGTGCAGGACCAGGGCGAGACCTCGTTTTTGATTCTGCTGGATTTGAGTGCGGCCTTTGACACGGTCTGCCACAGGATCTTGCTTGAGCGACTGTGGGAGATCGGAGTCAGAGAGAGTGCCTTGGATTGTTTTTTTTTTTTTTATATTCGACCATTCCTTCCAGGTATATGCCCCGTTGTAATCGTCCAGCAGGCACTCCCTGGAGTGTGGGGTCCCGCAGGGCTTTGCGCTCAGTCCAACATTGTTTAATGTGTACGTCCGCCACCTGACTAGGTTGGCTAGAGATCGTGGGATTAGGCTGATATCGTATGCTGACGATACTCAGCTTATTTTTACTTTCTCTAAAAACATTGACTTGGATCAAATCAAATTTCAGGAAGATATCCTTGCCATCTCTAACTGGTTGTCCCAGAACTGTCTACAGTTAAACTCCTCCAAAACGGAGTTACTCGTATTAGGCAATGAAACCCAGAGATGGAACAATCACTGGTGGCCCCCCACATTAGGACCTCCACCCATTCCTAAGGAGGTAGTAAAAAACCTAGGTGTGATGCTGGACAACTCCCTCTCTTTAGAGACACATGCCAAAAAAGTAGCAGGCACCTGTTATGGTCGGCTATGCTCTCTAAAACCTATTCTCGGCTTCTTTGAGCCTCTCACTCGCCAGGTTATAGTCCAGGCTTTAGTCTTATCCCACCTAGACTACTGTAATGCTGGGCTCTAACCTGACAGTGATTAATAGGCTACAAAGAGCTCAGAATGCGGCCGCCCGTACTTTGTTTGGCCTTCCTAAATCCTGTCATACCTCTCCGATCCTTCGACGCCTGCATTGGCTGCCAATTAAACAGCGCATCCAATTCAAAACTATGCATAACCCATACAATTCTGTATGGTTCCGGTCCACAAATTCTGCAGGGACTCTGTGCCCTTTATGTTCCCACGCGTTCTCTCCGTTCAGAGGATTTATCTCTTGCCGGCACTATTAAGATCCGGAGGAATAGAGCCGGTGGCCGTTCCTTCAGGTACCTGGCCTGAAGCTATGGAATTCGATCCCTTTAAAGACTCGGGCCATCACTAACCATATGCTCTTCAGAAATCAGATCAAAACATGGCTGTTCTCCTCTATCTAACTTACTCTTACCAGCCCCGCTGTTGCATCTCCTGTCATTTCCATAAGCGCTGGGACGCCCCGTTGCTGGGGTAGCCATGCGCTATATAAATGTTATTAACATAACATTACATAACATAACTTATCTTCTGTTTGGGTAGTATGTGTCCAACATATTAGTTTTCAAAATATCTGTATTTTCTGGATCTTTTCTGCTAAATATTCAATTTCTTGAACAGATTTCAGTACCCAATTTCACATTGCTGCAAGACCTAGACTCACTCAAATGATTCTTCTAAATTTGCAGTATAGACTTGCAAATGATAACCAATCTGAGCATTCAAATGCTCCAATTTCTCGATGCGATAACATCTTTAAACTGAAAATGTATAATTTCTTACTTAGACTCTTCTCGTGAGAAATCTCTTTCCATATTTCTTTCAATTCCGTCTTTTCTGATTTTGTAATATAGGACGTTACATATCGAGCAACAGCAATTGAATTGTCCGCAACATACTGAATATCAATGTTAGCATTCCACATGGACAGAATAACAGGGTTATAGTCATTTATGTATTTGGACTCTTCATTTCTTCTTAAGTTGTAGGTATTTTTTGGGGACTTTCTTGTGATGGTATGTCGCAAATGTGACATAGAACTTTTCACTCTTCCTTTGGAGATTACAGGACGTGGAAATGAAAAACGACATTTGGTATAGAACTTATCCTTAGATTTGTACTTTCGTCGACAGTATTTTCCACATCGGTGGCTTTAGAATCGTAAGACTCGTTCTCTTAAGTTGTTTTTTTTGTGCTTTTAGGTACAGCACATGTGGAATATTCTTCAATAAAAGACAAAACAGTATCATCCGCATCTGTTCCAAATTTGGGGGCATCCTTAATCCATAACAACATATGTATATGAGGAGCACCTCTTGATTGATATTCCTTTTTCCAAAAGAAATCCACAAGTTCTCCAAGAGGAGGATTTTTGTATTGCAGATAAAAGACAACATAGCTTAAAATCTATAATTGAAATACCTGCATACATTAACAGGATCCAAAGAGCACAATTCCCCAGGTGTAAATCATCCCAAGCGTACTCAGCACAGCTTAAGGTAAGGAACCATGTAGGATTCCCTAAGTTACGTAGCATACATTTCAGTTCTCCATGATGACGGTACAAATATTCATTAGTCCCACGCTGACATGCCATCAGATTATTGAGCTGAGATTCTAAATGATCATCTCCCTGATGCACTTTATCCATAAAATCTTTTGCAGATACATTTTGCAGATGTATTCCAGTTTTTAAAATGTGATTGACTACATATGAAAGTCCAGACAAGTCACTCTCAAATCAAGTATGAAATATATAGGGAATACATTTTCAAAATCTTGGATCTTCTGCATATAATCTTGTCCGATATTCAGATGTAGGAATCTGCACAGGACGTTTATCATATCGTCCTCCTTTTCCAGTTGAGATCAACTGTGGAAATCAACGAGCTTCCAAGCTCTATTCCCATACACTCATGGGACTTCCTTTTGCTTTTTTAATTTGGAACAGCTCAATAGTGTTCCCCATCGCTTCTTTTGAATAAAGTGGATGCACCCTGTAATGTTCATAGATTTCTTCACATCTTAACATATCCACTTTTTCAATTTGTCCACTTCAAGTTTCAGTATCTCATGCTAAAAGAATTTCTTCTTCTTCCATTTAAACATTTTTATAGTATGTATTGTTTGTTATCAAATACAAAGTTGCCTTCTGTACTTTCCTAACATCCACTAACTCCTGCCTGATTTTCTTATTGTTAGTCAGCACACTATTAACAAGAATAACTAGTGGTTAATTTTCTATACTCCCTACAGCAATAGCTTCATTGTTTTTCTTTAAATCTAAGGGTAAATATACAACTCTTCCTTTTAATCCTCATTGTAAATCTGAAGGAGGCAATTTACCTGTTTTAGGCTCCATACAAACAATAGCCTGAAATGGGTGCACACATTGAATGAAAATAGACTTATAGCTGTTTAAACCTGTCAATTCTGAAGGAATAGCAACTAACTCTAAATTATTATGCACAGCTCTAGCTGGCATTTTATTCTCATCTAATTTGTTATAACAATATTTACAAATACGATGATCAGAGCACACATCAAAACAATTCTCTACCAACAAATAAGTTGCGAATTCCTTCCACGTATCATTATTTTCTTTTTCAGTTTTTAAATATAGATCAACACTCCTAGTCTGATTTTTATAGTGAGTTCGCTGACAACATTTGACCTTTCACCTGAAATCACTTTAAACTTTGTAATTTCACTTTCAAAAGTTTTTGTACAACTATGTTCAACATTCTCTACAACATTGTCTTCTATTAATATCTGAGTTTCTTTTAAGTATGGGCGAATTTTGCGAATCTCGCGTTCGCAAATTTTGCGGATTTGCGAACTCGCAATCTGCAAAATCCGCAAATTCTTGCGAATTTGCGGATTTTTTTTTTTTTGTGTTCGCAAGGATTTCTGCCAGTTCGCGAGGGTTTCGTACCAGTTCGCAATTGCGAACTTACATTTCGGCGCACAACGGTCGCGAATTATGTTGTTTCTACATCTGGTTCATCATCACAGGTTCCCAGCACCCTCTGTTTGCACCACTGCAACCCTCTGTTACATCAATGCCACCCTCTGGTTCATCATTACTGTAGATTATGGGGGGGAAAAGCAAGCACACCAGCCCTGCTTCAACTGAGATGAATTAATTTGGGGTTAGTTTATTAATGTGTCACTGTTTTAAAATTCCAGTCTGGCACCTGCTTCCTTATCTGTAATTTTGCTTTCTGTTGCAGTGCATTTTTTTTTCCCCAGGACCTTTGTGGCCTACTTGTAGCTATTCTATGAGCCTGCTGTGAGGGTCAGAGCAGGGTCATACAATTGTTGCAACTAGCAACTGAATTCTGGAGGGGCCCCAGTCAGGAAGCACTACCGGGAATTGTTACTAATGATGAGTTTGAACTCTTGCCCCTGCCGAGTGCTTTCAGTTTTGAAAAACTCGTTTTTCTGCAATTTCACGGGGTTCGCGGGGCGCGAACACGCGCGAGATCGGATTCGGAAGCCGCAAATTCGTGCGAATATGCAATTTGTTTTTTTGCGGCGTGTTAGTTGGCAAGGTTTTGTGCGTTTTGCGAGCCGCTCTTAGCGCAAGGCGCGAAGTTACCCTCGCGGTCGTTCAAGGGTGCAGCCATCTTGTTTGCCTGACGTATTTCCGTTTCCGGGCGCGAAGTGTAATCTCGCAAAGTCCGCGGCTTGCCAGTACAGTTTCGCGCGTGTTCGCAAGGAAAACTTACCCGCGCGGTCGTGAACGGGCGCGGCCATCTTGTTTCTCATTCATTGCTATGGTTCTGGGCATGGTCTTTGTATCCTCTGTCAATTTCTGCCAACCTTTGCTTGTTTGAAGTCTTTTTTGATCTATTTTACTTATTATCTATCCCTCTATTTTTCTAGCCCTATATTTTTGTGTTTACAGCTACTTTTGGTTAATTTTAAACTACTTTTGTAAACTCTTTTCTTTTCTTCTCTTCCCTATTCTATTTTCTTTATTCCTTTCCGCCCAGACCATGGTGAAGGGAGCCGGGAAGCATCCCGAGAAGGGGAAGGGTCCCGCACCCCGTGTCCGGCTCCCGTGCGGGCGTTTAAGGGGGGAGCTAGTGATGCCACGGGAGATCTTTAGCCCGGAGGAGGTGGCCCAACTTGTTTTTGATGTTCAGTGCTGCCTCCTGAGGACCATCATGGGAGGCGGCAAGATCACTGCCGGGTACGGGGCCCGGGAGCGCCGGAAGCGGTGGGAGAAGGTGTGCCAGGCCATTTACCACCACTCTCGGGTCTGGCGCACCTACAACCAGGCCACCCACCGCTGGACGGATGTCCTGACCCGTGAGCGAGATCTGCTCGACCTCCTTGGCCTTGAGATCCCCGGGCTTGGTGAGTAGTAGTAGCTATGTCTTTACTACTATGTTTTCTCCTGCTGTGTTATTATATTGCAAATTTTTGTTTTTTACCAAGAGCAATAATGCTGCTCATTACATTGTAGGTAAATTTTATTTCAAAATTTTCTGTGCATTTCAGGTACACTGCTCTCCTTCTTCTCAGTAGTGTTGCTACTATGCTTATTTGTTTTAGATTTTGTGTTCATTTCATTGGCCTGTGAAATTATGTATGAGTGTAGTTGAAAGAACTGCGTAATGCTACACACTAAGGTTCAGATTTTTAATTACCGGCGCATCCCTGCAAAGTTGCAGGGATGCACCAGTAATTGTGCGTCACGCCACCATCACCCATGGTGCGCCGTATTTACAATGCGGCGCGCCATGGGCCCAAAACGTCACCAAAGCGTTACGCATCTGTGCCGTAAAGGCGGCACATTGCTGGAGTTGCGTCGCAACGATGGTGCAGCTCCATCAATGCTGCGTCAAGCCGTACGTCTGCTTCAAGCAGGCGCAGGGTTTGAGTCACGCATCATTGTCCTCAAAGTGACTGATTGAAATCTTGTAGATTTCCCTCAGCCACTTTTAGGATGCGTTCCTGCGCAGGAACGCCCTCCCTTGCGCCGGAACGCCCCCTATTGGCGCAGGGCTTTACAACGTGATGCATCTCCCATATGCGTCACGTTGTTAATATACGCCGCACCATTGCGCCTCTTTTGTGCTGTCGCTGTGTCACAAAAGTCACACAACAATGGAGCAAAAGAGCCGCAAGGGCCTTCTAAATCAGCCCCTACAGACTCAAGTCCAGTCCTTCCTTTGTACACATGGCGATAAGAAGAAATAGTGGTGGTGGATTAATAGTTTGAGTATTTTAATGACTGGTTAATGTAGTAGGAAACTTTAGTGTTGTCGCTGATCTTCAATCACGATGGACTTTGGCTGTCACTTTGCGTGCTGCGGACTGCTGCCTGCCAATCCTAGGCAAACCTTTTTAGTACTTTGTTTAGTGAGTTACATAGGGTAGTTTCCAATTCGACGGTCCGCAAATCAAGCAATACTAAAGTAATGACGTAGTCGACCACATGAGATTGGTCAATAATATATCCCGTGGAGTCGTTCCCTATTTGCTATTTCGCAAAAATATTTTGTTACTTTGTTAGTTCTTTTGAAATGTTTGATTTGGTTGAGAAATATCATCCATGTTTTCTGTTTTTCTTTCTTTCATGTTGTACATCAGCTTCCCCCAGAGGCAAGAGGAGGACACAGGAGGAGGAGGGTGCTGTTGACGATGCAGGCCAGGACCGGGCAGTCGAGGGCTCCTTTGCTGGCCCCAGTAAGTTTTAATTTTAATATAGAGTACTTACTTTTTCCTAGCGTTCCTCATTCGATTTTTTCTAAATCGTCTTTGATCTTCTTGTAGACAGGATCTAAATTCTTATCCTGCCTCGACTATGACTCCGTGTGGTATTACTAGATTATTTTTATTAGTCTGTCTGTGTAGCTAACTAAGATTGCACATTTGGCATTTCCATTGGACTCCCATTCTAGTCAGCAATAGCTCTATGCACTGAGTGCAGTCCTCTGGGATTGTTCATAATGTCTTTTCAAGTATTCTAAATGTTTATGCTTTGACCATTGCCAACAATAAAAAGGTGAATGACCACCACCAAGAAAGAATAAGATACTACTTTACTTTTGGTTTGGATAGGAGGACAATCCATTCTACTACTGTTGCAGGGACAAATCTGTACAAACAGAACTATGGACACTAAATAATGCATCGCTTAGCTTATCAATTATAATAGGTGCTGTAACTGTTAGACTTTCCACATACCTCACTGATAACAGACTTTGTAGTTGAACCCCCAATCTCCTTACTGACTAGATAGTGTGGCAGAGTCATTTAGCTCCCAAAGTCACCGATGGCAGAGGCACGGACTCATGCTTGCAAAAATTCGAAAACCTTTAGCTCATCCACTCTAGTCTGGAGGACCAAAAACCACAGAGTCTATTTAAGTTTAAAAGCTTTATTAAAAGTAAACACATTTATTAAATTCAAGTTTGTCATAAAAGTGAACGTGTAACTGAAAATGGAAAAGTGCTTAGTGCTGACGATTAATTGGACACATTTCTTGTGGTCGAGCCGAGCTCTCACCTGGTTTGAACTTGATCCTGCTCGTGTTCTTAGAAGTCAAGGTTCTGTCTGTTAGGAGAAAAAGTGGTGCGTGTTAAAAAGTAAAAAGCAAACATTCATCAGTTGTGCCAAAAAGTGCAGCAAGACAACAGCCTTCCCTGGAAAAAGAGTACACAGTCATAAATTAATAAATTGTACACTTTTTTCATATTTCTTTCTTCCTCCTAGACCAAATATTATATAGTAGTGAGTGGTGTATTCTAACATTATTAAATGTACTTTGTAGGTGGAACATCTGGAGACAGGGCCAGCGCGGAGGTGGTGGTGGCATTGGACGAGGAGGACAACTCTGGGGAGGAGGCGGTGCAAGTGCCGGACAAGGACATGCCTGTGAGGGTTCACACGGTGGTGGCGGGCAGAGGTAAGCTATACATTCCTTAGTCATTGAGATTGAAGACTGCAGAGTGTGCTTTCTGCACGGGCGTATTATAAAAAAAGCAGGCAGTAGCCTCCTCTAAATGTACTTCGACTTAGCTGTGAAGTTTTTGGCGAGAAGAATCCCAATCAGATCTGAGGTGAACTTGATGGATGGGATGAACGAAAAGCGAAAGAAGGGTGTAAGTAAGTGTGGAAGCACGAGAAATGTAATGATGACTGGCAAAGAAGAATGATATGTGTTTGCTTGGTCCCGAGGTGGCTGGGAAGGTAAGAAAATGGTATGGTGCATGGCTGGGTGAATGATGAAGCAAGGATGGGTGGAAGGAGAACAGCCTGGGTGGGTGAGACAGAAACTGTATGTGTGCAATATACTTTGAATGGATGGATGCCTGGATCATTCATGGTACTATCTGACTCTTAGATAGCATATGTGTATCTAGAGAGAGTAGACGGTCACTGGATGAAGTAAGTGTTACTTTGAAGAGCATGTAACACCGCACCCGCACGTCCGTTCCAGTGTAGGAAAGGCAAGGAAAAGAAGTTGTAACGTTGTCCAAAGACTACCATGAATAGTAACAGTAGTTTGTATTGCAACTGCAAGCACAGCATATATCCGGTTATTACGGTGGACACTCCCTACCTCCCTTAATAACTTTAGTTTAGTAGTAGTACGTCATTCATGTGTGGGGGTATCACTGTTCACTCAATAATAAGCAAAGCACCTAAAGTCATCCCATATGTCATCAAATACATCCCATGTGAAGTGATAGATAATCAGATAATTTAGCTTCTTCATTTTCCTTTTCTAATACTCATTTGCACTGTAGGGTGAAAGCTAAATTAATTAAGCAGTAGCCCTTTTAACAGAGTATTCTCAGTGCCACCCGTAATAGAAAAGTAAGAGCTTCACCACCTGCATGTACTGGACCGGTACAGTAACGCAAGTCTGTCTCACTCACCATGGTGTGCGTCTGTTTTTCTCGGGTGCAAGTTCACTGCGCTGGCATTATGCCGGCTTGCATAAGATAACGTACCAATTTTCCTAAACAAGAGAGAAGAAGAAGAATAAGAGTGGTGTACTGTCATAGTCGACTGTAATGGAAGTCCATAGTGCTCGTAGAATTTGTTCCTGAAACTCACACTAATGTTAGAGCAAGGATGAAGAAGTCGGAGGTTACATAGATACTGTCCTCAATAGTTATGTACTGTGCTTTCAATTTGCTACTTGTACTGTGACAACTTTCTGCTCAATCATTTTGTGTTAATCTTAAGGAGCATTGGTTACAGACTATGTCTTTCTTTTTTCATGTAGTTGCTCCTTCCAAATCCAAGACACCATCAAGGAGGAAGGAGCTGGCTCGAATGGCCCGGCAACGGAGGCTGGATGCCACTGTCGCTGAATATCGGCGGCTGGTGGCCCTGGAGGAGGAGGAGACGCAGTCTGGTACAACAACAACGTCCACTGGGACAGCTGCATCCTCCTCCGTGCGGGCTGCCAGCCAGAGCAGTGCTCCAGCGGTACGGAGCCGGGCTACCAAAGCCAAACGCCACCGCCCAGCAGCAAAGAAAGCAGCTGCCCCTCACAGGATTTGCAAGGCACACCGGCGCCGCTTATCCCTCAGACTGTCCTACCTGGAGCAGGAGGTCCATAACTATAAGAACGTGGTGGAGGGCCTCCACTTTGAACTTTCCACCCTCCGCAAGGAGCATGATGCCCTGGCTGCTAATTCCAACAGCACCCTGCCATAGTGTCCCTTGCCCCTTTTTTAGAGACTTTTGGGGGGTGGGAATTGGGAGTTGGGATTTTTGGGGACTTTTGAAGGACAATCGTTGGGGTTAGGGAGGGTCTTGTGGGAGATTCTTTTGTTAGGGCTATAAAAATATACTTTTTGAAACTTTATCTGACCATACCTGTTTTTTACTGCTTTTGAGTCTGGTGGGTGGGGGTTTAACAGTAAGTTTGTTTTCCTGAATAGTCCTAGGACTTTAGTAGTACTACCGTCAATCAAATCTCTCGTCTCTCCTAATACTCCATTATACTACCTCCAACCAAACGCCTATCTTACCTGTAATTTCTGTTTGCAAGTAGGGCTAGGCCCAGGGCTGGCTCCACGGGAAACAGCAAATAAGGTTGGCAATCCTGGGCGGATAAAATTTCCTCATAGCGGTGGTACTAGTGGTGTGACACAGTGGCAGTTGCATGCCTATGAAAAAAAAGAAAATGAAATCTGGTTTGTCCTCCTGAGCAATACAACGGTACAATAGAGAATATAGCAGGTGACAGAAGTACACTAGAACAGTGCCACATTGTAGCCTAACAAATGTTAAAGTATAACTAATTCGGTTGAAGTTCTTTGACATTAGCCATGGGTCTTTGTCAAGCAGAGTAAGAATATATCCTCGGATTTCTTCACCAGCCTGTTGCTATCACCTTATCCTCCCCAGCAAGTGTGTGGATTTATTGCTGTAATTTAGTCACACATCAATCAAAACCACACAGCTCGGGGGAAGAGGGTTAGGGTTTGAAAAATGGATGGGTACGGGGGTTTTTGGGAAAGGTTTTGGGAGACAAGAAAAAATAGCACAGCATGGACAAACAATTGTGAACATAAACAAATCTTTGGGTACAAACTTATCCATCAATCTTTGAAAGTGCATGCACTACTGCATGCATGTCAGTGAAAAGTAAGTAGTACTTTCGACAACTGTGGAAGAAAGAATGCGACAGTACAGGGCGTGGGTGGAAATATTGATAACTATATTCAACATAAGGTCTCTGTAGCCAGATACCTGAGAGCCTTGCTGGTCACTATAAATCCATTCACAACAACACTCAATGGGGTTGGTCTGGAAGGTATAGTAGATAGAAAAGGAGAAATTTCTTTTTTTCTAGGTGTCCCCTCACTCACCAGGGTTGCCCCTTGGTGACATGCTTCATCATTGGGGCCATCCCAGTCCTCTACGGGCTGGGGCGTGCTGCGACTTGCGAATTACGTAGGAGCACTTACAAATGACTATGTGTGGTGCAGATGTGATAGTGGAGTGGAGTAAGTGATGTGTTAAGGGATCAATTTCGAAGCAGAGAGAGATCCAAGAAATGCAGTCACAGTCAGAGAAAAAGGCAAGGGATACTGTATCTATGTTGTTGTAGTTGTCCTGTTGGAAGTGGTAAGTAAGTTGCCTGCAGAAAAAAAATCCTCTTATTAGCGGCACTCCTCCATTGCAGCCGACGCTTCGTCCATCGATGTTGGTCACCAGAAGACACCCTGTAAAAAAAGCACAGCATAGACAAACAATTGAACATAAACATTTCTTTGGGTACAAACCTATCCATCAATCTTTGAAAGTGCATGCACTACTGCATGCATGTCAGTGAAAAGTAAGTAGTACTTTCGACAACTGTGGAAGAAAGAATGCGACAGTACAGGGCGTGTGTGGAATTATTGATAACTATATTCAACATAAGGTCTCTGTAGCCAGATACCTGAGAGCCTTGCTGGTCACTATAAATCCATTCACAACAACACTCAATGGGGTTGGTCTGGAAGGTATAGTAGATAGAAAAGGAGAAATTGCTTTTTTTCTAGGTGTCCCCTCACTCACCAGGGTTGCCCCTTGGTGACATGCTTCATCATTGGGGCCATCCCAGTCCTCTATGGGCTGGGGCGTGCTGCGACTTGCGAATTACGTAGGAGCACTTACAAAGGACTATGTGTGGTGCAGATGTGACAGTGGAGTGGACTAAGTGATGTGTTAAGGGATCAATTTAGAAGCAGAGAGAGATCCAAGAAATGCAGTCACTGTCAGAGAAAAAGGCAAGGGATACTGTATCTATGTTGCTGTAGTTGTCCTGTTGGAAGTGGTAAGTAAGTTGCCTGCAGAAAAAAAATCCTCTTATTAGCGGCACTCCTCAATTGCAGCCGACGCTTCGTCCATCGATGTTGGTCACCAGAAGACACCCTGTAAAAAAAGCACAGCATAGACAAACAATTGAACATAAACAATTCTTTGGGTACAAACCTATCCATCAATCTTTGAAAGTGTATGCACTACTGCATGCATGTCAGTGAAAAGTAAGTAGTACTTTCGACAACTGTGGAAGAAAGAATGCGACAGTACAGGGCGTGGGTTGAAATATTGATAGCTATATTCAACATAAGGTCTCTGTAGCCAGATACCTGAGAGCCTTGCTGGTCACTATAAATCCATTCACAACAACACTCAATGGGGTTGGTCTGGAAGGTATAGTAGATAGAAAAGGAGAAATTGCTTTTTTTCTAGGTGTCCCCTCACTCACCAGGGTTGCCCCTTGGTGACATGCTTCATCATTGGGGCCATCCCAGTCCTCTACGGGCTGGGGCGTGCTGCGACTTGCGAATTACGTAGGAGCACTTACAAATGACTATGTGTGGTGCAGATGTGATAGTGGAGTGGAGTAAGTGATGTGTTAAGGGATCAATTTAGAAGCAGAGAGAGATCCAAGAAATGCAGTCACAGTCAGAGAAAAAGGCAAGGGATACTGTATCTATGTTGTTGTAGTTGTCCTGTTGGAAGTGGTAAGTAAGTTGCCTGCAGAAAAAAAATCCTCTTATTAGCGGCACTCCTCCATTGCAGCCGACGCTTCGTCCATCGATGTTGGTCACCAGAAGACACCCTGTCCACTGCCTGCCTGATGCTGAATTGTGGCTCGCTAATGTGAAGCCTGACTCCATCCTTTTTTCCCCATTGCAGAGACAGAAACCCGGCCTGTAATTATTCAACGAAAAACAGGAAGTGATATAATATTACAACACCACTGATAAATAAATATAAGGTATGTAGGCTGTGGAGTGCAAAAAGTCACACTTTGATTTTCCTAGTAGACAGTACAATATTTTTGAAAGTGCGTACTCTGTCTGAGTCACCTTTTGAAGGATAAATAAGTAGGGGCAAATTAATGTAGCGGATCTTTCCCCTCAAGCTAGGTGTACTGTAAACTGTGTTTTAGAACAAAATTAGATCTTCCTAGCAGTGCTCCCACCCAGACCCTTACTAAAGCCAGTCGCAAAAATGTAGAAGACCCCCAATCAAATCTCAAAAAACGAGGCCTAGCAGAAAACTGGTGACAAAACTTACTTTGAAAGTAAAAGTAGGCCGAAGTACCCCCTTACTAATTACCCCTTACCCACCGTGGATTGCATTCAAACCACTTGCAAGCAACCAAGCAAAAGTATCCATAGCCAGCATCGCTCCAAGACTCGAAATCCCCCCCACTCAAACACATGCAATTGAAATACTGCTAACCCTAACGAACCCTAAGTTAAGAATAGTGGCAAAGGCCTTCTTTAACTATGCCAAATCCCCCCTTTCCCACCATGGATTTTCTTCAAATGACTTGCAACCAAAATTACACGTTCTCACGAGTGCTCTAAGACCCCAGAACTCAGTTGCAAAAATCTAGAACACCCCGAAACACATGCCATCCTGCTGCGAGGGCTAACCCTAACGAACCCTAAGTTACAAAAAGTGCCAAAAGGCTTTTCCGCGAGGATTTTGTCCCAACCACTTCTACCCGGTATTAGACCTTCCCAGGAATGCCCCAAGACCCGCCAACCCACCCGCCAAAAAGCATAACACCCCCAAACAGGCCAAAAGCAAAATCTCATACTTGCAATATTTCTCGGCCTTCGGTCCAAATGCGCTGCGTAGCTAGGCCATAAGTCAGGGTTGCCACCACGGATTTCCTGAAAAGCAAATGCAATCAAGATTAGAGTGTCCCAGCAGTGCGCCCAGACCCCGAAACCCACCCACAAACACCAGGAAGCCCCCCAAACAGGCCCCCGAAAACGCTACATTGAGCAAAATGTCAGAAATAGCCAAAAAAAAATCGGCCTGGATTTTGTCCCAACCACTTCTACCCGGTATTAGACCTTCCCAGGAATGCCCCAAGACCCGCCAACTCACCCGCCAAGAAGCATAACACCCCCAAACAGGCCAAAAGCAAAATCTCATACTTGCAATATTTCTCGGCCTTCGGTCCAAACGAGCTGCGTAGCTAGGCCATAAGTCGGGGTTGCCACCACGGATTTCCTGAAAAGCAAATGCAATCAAGATTAGAGTGTCCCAGCAGTGCTCCCAGACCACGAAACTCACCCACAAACAGACGGAACCCCCCCCTAAAAGCACCTCAAAGGCAAGCAAGTCATCAAAAACACAAAAATCTTTCCGCCTGGGATTTGGTCCAAACCACTTTTATCCGGTATTAGAGCTTCCCAACAATGGTCCCAGAGCCGTCAACTCACCTGCAAAGAGGTACGACAACACCCCCACAAGTGCTGAGTCTTTCTTCATTGGGCGTAAACCAGCCCTCTGGTTTGATGGAAATAGGAGTCTGGAGGAGGAGGATAGAGGAGCATGTTCTTCTGAACTTGTGAACCTGAGGAATGCAGACTGCGGCAACTTCAAATCAATTAGCAAACCAGTGAAGACAGTTCTGCTGATGGGCTTGTTTTTGTGATTATCTGATTAAAGTTTGAAATATATTAGCTGTGCACAACAAAGAAAGACAGACACACAGGAATAAAAGTGAATAAGGACGAAAAAGAAAGTTATTGATTCGTTGTCTCATTTTCAGGGCTCGGTATCACGGTCCAGGAATGAGAATAAGGCTTCGTCATCATACTCTGCGAATTCAGGCAGGGTGAGCTCAGTGACAGAGTAGAAATTCCCTCATCTATGTTGCTGGCCACCTCCTCTTCATCCGGCACGCTTTCTCGTACTCTGAAATCTGGTGGTATGAGGTGCTGATTCATCTTGATTATTGTTAACCTCTCCACATTTTTGGGCGAGAGGCGGCTCCGTTTGGGAGTTACAATGCCACCAGCAGCACTGAAAACCCGTTCAGAAGACACGCTTGCGAGTGGGCAAGACAAGTAGTTTAAAGCCAGGTTGGTGAGCTGTGGCCACAATTCTTTTTTCCCATGCCAATACGCCAATGGGTCAGAATTAACATAGACCTCTGTTGAGTCATTCAGATAGTCCTTCACCATCGACTCAAGGTCCTCATCCAAGGTTCCTCCACTTTGCTTAGCTCTTGCTGTGCCTCTGACCTTTTGAGAACCAAACCCACGCAGAGCTAGCCAATCCTCTTCAGCCTCCAATGTTTCTGTTGTGTCTCGTGCAGATGATCCGGTTGCCGGTGTCTTTAACGGCTGAGAGGTCACTTGTGCCACAGCCACAGGTGCAGAAGTGGATTGTTTTGACTGGGGATGGCCTGCTGATGTACTGCCATTTCCTTCAATTTCCAGCCGTTCTCTTTCAAACCTCTTGGCTGACAAGGCTAGCCAATGTTTGTACTTTGGAACATGTTCATCATCAAAAGGATAGAATGCTTGGCCTGCCAGCGCCTTTTTGTAGCGTGGATCCAGAATAGTAGCACAAATGTAATGCTCTTCTGAGTGGATCTTTTTAAGACGTTCATCACCTCGTAGGAGCTCTAATAATTTCTCAGCCAGAAGAAAAGAGTCTTGGTTTTTTACATCTTTTTCAAACACAGAACACACCTCCTTCAGTTGGTCCTCCAGCATGTACAACAATGGGATAGCTTTTCCCAAATTACAGTCCTCCTTGCTGACTGCACGCGTGAAGAACTCAAAAGGACGAAGCATGCGTGTCAGGCTTTGAACTATGTTCCATTGCGCCGCACCCATCCTCAGCTCCTCTGTACCCTCTGTAAGGAAATATTGATCGAGTTCCGTATACTGCTCATACAGACGCTCAAGCATGTAGAAGGTTGAGTTCCAACGTGTTACCACCTCCTGGATGAGTGCTTTCACTGGCATTTTACGTTGATATAGCAGGCTCCTCAGCTGCTTCCGGGCCTTAAAAGAATGGCTGAAATGCTTGCACATTTTTCGGCAGGTGTCCAATACGCTGTACGCTGCACTGCCTTTATTACCCAAGAATTTTTGGACAACCAGGTTTATACAGTGCGCCAAACACGGCACTCTGAAATAGTTACCGTCCCTCATGGCCTTAACTATATTGGGGCCATTGTCCGTGGAAACATAACCAACCTGGCGTTTTAGTGGGGACAGCCAGTTAAGGACCTTTGTGTTAAAGACATCCAAAAAGTTTTCTGCTGTGTGACGTTTCTCCAAACCAAACATGGCTAGTGTTGCATGTTTCCGAGCAGCTTTAAAAACAATGTCCGTGTCAACACCTGTGTTTAGCTTTGCTTTAGCCCCTGAAAAAGAGACCCAGTGTGCAGTGATGCACATGTAATCAGCGCCTGCGCCACTGGTCCACATGTCTGTTGTCATATGTATAGTGTGAACAGCACTCTTCTGCAAAGCTGCCCCAATCACCTTCAGAACATCTTCATGTAGTGCTGGAACCGCAACTCGGGCAAAATAGAACCGGCTAGGAACCTTCCATTTAGGGCAGAGCACTGCCACTAATTCTAGAAAACCAACCCCTTCTACAAAAGAAAAAAAGAGTAGGTCCAGAGCTAGCATTTTAGCCAGCTTAGTGTTATACAGACGCGTCAGTGGGTGGTTGCGTTCATATTGCGCTTCTGTAAACAACATCTTTTTAATGTTGCCCTGGACCAAGGATTTACGGGATGATGATGATATCTTCGACCCAGTTACGCTCGCTGATGAACTTTTCCGCATTGATGTCTCACTCTCTCCCACACTCTTAGTGTGCCTCACATGGGGTGTGCTGCTGACAGGGGTACTGGGTGTAAGTGAAGTGTTTAAATCGTCTTCTTCCTCCTCGTCATCATCAGATGAAAAATCAACGTTTTCATTACGTGCAATTCCGGCTTCCTTGAACGCCTCTAGGTGCGGAAACCATTGGACAGGGTGCGCTCTCTTAAGATGACCTCTCTGGCCTCCGGTACCATAGTTAGAACCAAGCTTACCACGACTAACTCAAAGCTTACAAATGCTACAAATGGCTACGTTTTCCATTTTTGGGCAAACACTAAAGGAGTCCCAAACTGGAGACTTGAAATGTCTTTGGGGGCCGGAGGAGGCGGCGATACTGGTGGTGGTGGTCCTGCTGCTAATGCCAGATGAAGTGGAGGATGTGGATTGCCGAACTTCAGTACGTTTTGCACTTTCACCACCACGAATTGAGGTCGAGGTGGGTACCTTCTTGCGAGGAAGAAATATGGAAGCGGTAGGTGTTGGTGTACTACTTAACTCCAAATCTAATGATTGTTGTGTTTCCATTTCCATTGCCTCCTCGTCGACATCATCATCACGCTCAGCAGCTTCTCGGGATAGGGTCAAAATGTCTCTTTGCTGCATGCCCGGTGGGGCTGCAGTGACCTTTGTGATGACTGGCTCGTCGTCATCGTGAGAGGCTTCATCACCAGCAGTATCTGTCACTTCTTGTTGAGCCTCATCACACTCCATAGCTATGAGTTTTTCGACGACCTTCCTTTTACGCTTAGGTACCTTTGTCAGATCATTGTGTGCCTCACTCTCAGACCGCAGTGGTGGTTCCCAAGCTGGATCCGTATCATCAGAAGGAGGTGGGCTTGAAGAAGATGTAGACACCCACCTTGATCTTTTCCTTTCTAGGGATGTGGAAGACAATGAATGATCATCAGGAGGAGTGGCTTCCAATGATACCTCGGCTTCATTGTCGATTTCCTGATGTGCCCCTACTTCGGGAGGAACAACTATTGTGGGCACTTGTGACCCTCCATGCACCTCTGCTTGCGTATCTCCTTTTGCTGCCTCTCCTTCCACATGTACTTGGGCGTGTACTTGCACATGGTGTTGTTGTTGCGGCTGTGGTTGTTCAACACTTGTCAGATGAGTTACAACAACCTGTGTTGATTCAGGGACATTGCTGCTACTTTCTTGCGATGAGCCAACATCACTGGTCGATGGTGATTGGAGAAGTACACTGACTGCCTCTGAAGCACTCAAGGGCTTTGACTTAAGTTGGCGTGGTGGTGGAGGCACTGAACCCAATGGAGCAGGGGTGCTGCTCCCAGCTTGGTCCCCAGCAGATCCTGCTGCTGCTGCAGGCGTACTTTTTTTTTTGCTCCCAAAAAACGTGGCGGTTGGCACACCAGCCTCCTTGGTAACTTGCTTCTTCTGCTCCTTACTAGCAACTTTCTTGCTAGAGGAGCTACGGAGAACTTTTTTGGGGGCCATCTTCTTCAGAGCAGATCAGACAGCAGGCCGCAGTTGCATGAATTGTAGAGTTGTCTGAGGCCAGACGTGACGTCGCGTGAGGTTATGCTGCACACACACACCGCTGCAGGACTTCTTCCTGGCACTGGTGGTTCTCTTGAGTCTTGTGCACCTAAAAACAATGGAAGACAGAGGAACATCAGTTCAGTTATACACCACAAAAAAAAATCGGGAAAAAAACAGAAAAATCAGCACAATCCCATTCCATCCATGCCCTCCATGATGTTTAAGTTCAAGACAGCCCACAGAAAGACTAGGCCCATGCTAGACTCAAATACCCCTGGTGAAAAGGCCACATGTACAGCACCAAAAAACGAAAATCACTGAAAAATCAGCACAATCCCAATCCATCCATGCCCTCCATGATGTTTAAGTTCAAGACAGCCCACAGAAAGACTAGGCCCATGCTAGACTCAAATACCCCTGGTGAAAAGGCCACAAGTACAGCCCCAAAAAAACGAATATCACTGAAAAATCAGCACAATCCCAATCGATCCATGCCCTCCATGATGTTTAAATTCAAGACAACCCACAGAAAGACTAGGCCCATGCAAGACTCACTACCCCTGGGCATAAAGGTTGAAAAGTAGGCAAAATGGTTGCAGCCCTAACAACAAAGCCTGCATTCAAAATGGCCACTTGCCTCCCAGCACATGGCCAGTGCCCGTAGCAGCACTCAAAATGGCCACCAGCCACATGGCCTGTCCCTCCCCATGAACACCCCCAAAAATCGAAAAACACTGCAAAATCAGCACAATCCCATTCCATCCATGCCCTCCATGATGTTTAAGTTCAGGACAGCCCAGAGAAAGACTAGGCCCATGCTAGACTCAAATACCCCTGGTGAAAAGGCCACAAGTACAGCCCCAAAAAACGAAAATCACTGAAAAATCAGCACAATCCCAATCCATCCATGCCCTCCATGATGTTTAAGTTCAAGACAGCCCACAGAAAGACTAGGCCCATGCTAGACTCAAATACCCCTGGTGAAAAGGCCACAAGTACAGCCCCAAAAAACGAAAATCACTGAAAAATCAGCACAATCCCAATCCATCCATGCCCTCCATGATGTTTAAATTCAAGACAACCCACAGAAAGACTAGGCCCATGCAAGACTCACTACCCCTGGGCATAAAGGTTGAAAAGTAGGCAAAATGGTTGCAGGCCTAACAACAAAGCCTGCATTCAAAATGGCCACTTGCCTCCCAGCACATGGCCAGTGCCTGTAGCAGCACTCAAAATGGCCACCAGCCACATGGCCTGTCCCTCCCCATGAACACCCCCAAAAATCGAAAAACACTGCAAAATCAGCACAATCCCATTCCATCCATGCCCTCCATGATGTTTAAGTTCAAGACAGCCCACAGAAAGACTAGGCCCATGCTAGACTCAAATACCCCTGGTGAAAAGGCCACAAGTACAGCCCCAAAAAACGAAAATCACTGAAAAATCAGCACAATCCCAATCCATCCATGCCCTCCATGATGTTTAAATTCAAGACAACACACAGAAAGACTAGGCCCATGCAAGACTCACTACCCCTGGGCATAAAGGTTGAAAAGTAGGCAAAATGGTTGCAGGCCTAACAACAAAGCCTGCATTCAAAATGGCCACTTGCCTCCCAGCACATGGCCAGTGCCTGTAGCAGCACTCAAAATGGCCACCAGCCACATGGCCTGTCCCTCCCCATGAACACCCCCAAAAATCGAAAAACACTGCAAAATCAGCACAATCCCATTCCATCCATGCCCTCCATGATGTTTAAGTTCAAGACAGCCCACAGAAAGACTAGGCCCATGCTAGACTCAAATACCCCTGGTGAAAAGGCCACAAGTACAGCCCCAAAAAACGAAAATCACTGAAAAATCAGCACAATCCCAATCCATCCATGCCCTCCATGATGTTTAAATTCAAGACAACCCACGGAAAGACTAGGCCCATGCTAGACTCAAATACCCCTGGTGAAAAGGCCACAAGTACAGCCCCAAAAAACGAAAATCACTGAAAAATCAGCACAATCCCAATCTATCCATGCCCTCCATGATGTTTAAATTCAAGACAACCCACAGAAAGACTAGGCCCATGCAAGACTCACTACCCCTGGGCATAAAGGTTGAAAAGTAGGCAAAATGGTTGCAGGCCTAACAACAAAGCCTGCATTCAAAATGGCCACTTGCCTCCCAGCACATGGCCAGTGCCTGTAGCAGCACTCAAAATGGCCACCAGCCACATGGCCTGTCCCTCCCCATGAACACCCCCAAAAATCGAAAAACACTGCAAAATTAGCACAATCCCATTCCATCCATGCCCTCCATGATGTTTAAGTTCAAGACAGCCCACAGAAAGACTAGGCCCATGCTAGACTCAAATACCCCTGGTGAAAAGGCCACAAGTACAGCCCCAAAAAACGAAAATCACTGAAAAATCAGCACAATCCCATTCCATCCATGGCCTCCATGATGTTTAAGTTCAGGACAGCCCACAGAAAGACTAGGCCCATGCTAGACTCAAATACCCCTGGTGAAAAGGCCACAAGTACAGCCCCAAAAAACGAAAATCACTGAAAAATCAGCACAATCCTAATCCATCCATGCCCTCCTTGATGTTTAAATTCAAGACAACCCACAGAAAGACTAGGCCCATGCAAGACTCACTACCCCTGGGCATAAAGGTTGAAAAGTAGGCAAAATGGTTGCAGGCCTAACAACAAAGCCTGCATTCAAAATGGCCACTTGCCTCCCAGCACATGGCCAGTGCCTGTAGCAGCACTCAAAATGGCCACCAGCCACATGGCCTGTCCCTCCCCATGAACACCCCCAAAAATCGAAAAACACTGCAAAATCAGCACAATCCCATTCCATCCATGCCCTCCATGATGTCTAAGTTCAAGACAGCCCACAGAAAGACTAGGCCCATGCTAGACTCAAATACCCCTGGTGAAAAGGCCACAAGTACAGCCCCAAAAAACGAAAATCACTGAAAAATCAGCACAATCCCATTCCATCCATGGCCTCCATGATGTTTAAGTTCAAGACAGCCCACAGAAAGACTCAGTCCACCCACCACTGAGTACCCCTGTGCAAAAGGCCCCAAAACAGCCCAAAAATCGAAAATTCCAAAATTTTAGTTGCAGCAACTGTAATGCCCCAAACAAACTTACTTGTAAAATTTCTAATCCAACAGTGATCCAAAGAAAGTCAAAAAGGCCTTAAATCCAAATATCCAGCAGCATCCACAAAAAGTAATCCTTCCAGCTCCAGATCCAAATGAAAAGTGACCAGGAGATGGACAAAGCACTGGGAGGAGCCTGCTGGACAGGAACAGGAAGTTGAAGACTGTGGGGCACTTCCTTCCTCCCACCCCCCCCCCCAAATGGACTCCTCGCTAAAAAAGTGCAGGCAAATGTCAACCTAAGGAGTTATTCAGATAAAAATCATCATTTCAAGAAGGTTTATGCTGCTTGCTGGTGGATTTCTTGTGCAGAATTGCAAATTTCATATTTTCGCTTGTGCGAGATTGTTGCTGCTCGCCGCATCTCAAATCTCGCAATTGCGAAGTACCGCGAGACGTGATCTCGCCGTACTCGCGTTGACAAACTCTCGCTGTGCAAGTTGGCAAGCCGCGATGATGTAATCGCGCTCGCCAAATTCCCGCGGGATCACACAGCAAGATCCAAAATGGCGCAGCACTCGCAAAATATCGAGAAAAACAACTCGGCAAACGATGATAAACGCCGCGCGCCGCAAAAATTGTATCACCAACGACGCGAGCCGCAAAAAAAATCCGCTGCGTGCGAATTTGCAGATTTTGCGGGAAATTCGCAAATCTCGCGGATTGCGAATTTCCCAAAAATCCGCAAAATCCGCGAGCGTAACGGATTTTCCGCCCATGCTTAGTTTCTTTACTCTCTTGTTCAGGACCAAATTAACAAAACTCAATATCATCAAAACCTTCTTCACATCTGATACTGACCCACGCAAAAGGGCACTGTTCAACTCATTTAACTTTAGGGCTGGACTTTTTGCATAATATAGGCTTCTGACTAACTTCCGCATTTGAGTATGATGCAGTGCCAACATCCTGAAATGGTGAAAAACACTTTGACATACTTTTCTAGAAAGACAAGCCATAGAATGACATTGCAAACCAGTAATTTTTCTCACTCTACAAGGGTCTAATCCTTGCAACAGATTAATCTTTTGTTTAACACTTTTTTTTAGTATATTCACGTAAGAAATTATGTAAAACATCAATAGATTCCTGTTTTACACTACAAATAGTACTGCAGTCCCAAGTGAACACTGGGGCTTTAGAACGTCTTCCTAGAATTTCATCAGCTATCACTTCTTCTGCATTCCTGGGAACCACTTTCTCTTTCTCAATTGGACAACTATTGTTAACTTCATAAGCTGGACCACTGATGTCAACTGCATGCAACAAATCATTGCTCTGAAAATAACTCTATTCAATAAAGGCTCAGAACTTGAACTGTGTTTCCATTCCCCTAAAAAAACATTACAAAAATTAGTTCTGTTAATTACTCTTTTCCTCTCATTAAATGGATTGGTTTATCTAGTGATTGAATTCTGTTTGATACTAAAATGAATAGTTTACTTTTTACTTCAAAAGCCTATTCAACAATGAATTCGATATGCTTCTTCTTTTTATAAAATAGTGCTCTTTTTTATATTTCTTTCTATCTTTCAGTAAATTATGTACTACTCTGTTGTAAAATATTTTCTTTCGAATCTCTTTATACAGATTTTGTCTTGTCTTCTTCCTCTTCTTCCTTCTTTCTCTTCCTTTGACTGTCCATTTGCTTTTTTTCCATTCCTATTATTTTCAGAATTTTTTCTAGTTGAAACATTTTTAGTAGTTTCCGTATTCTGTACATTCGGTCTGGCCCTACAAATGTTTTTAAGAAATCGCTTTGTGGTCTTACCAGAAGATTTTGTCTTTTTAGTCACATTATGTTGGACATCCAATACTTGTGGTTGAGTTTTCTTCAAGTAACTCTCCTTTTTATGTTCTTTTCTTTGCCTTATTTTCTCTGGCATGATAACTTTATTTAAATGATGATAAACAGTATCTGTACAAATAATGATAAATAGGTATATATTAATAACTTAAAAAATGTAACTTTTCTATTACTATACAAACACATTTCATATACATTCTGAATACGAAATTGTAGGCCTAAAGCACAAGTGTGAAGGTGGTTACACCACTACATGCATAATCCATTACACTTTGAAACAGTCTATGCCCTAAAGCCTGGCTCACTGCATGAGTGCATGCTTACTGACTGAAATATTACAGTACTATAGGGAGGGACACTGGGTAAATTCCTAATTGGTTGACTTTTACTTTAGTGAATATATTACTACATGGCACTGAAAGAGTCACTAAGGGATTGGAACCGCAGTCACACTGTGTTTGCTAGAGTGTATGGATAGTGATTGGGGAATCGTTGGCCTGAAGCGCAAGTGTGAAGGTGGTTACACCACTACACACATAATGCATAGCACTTTGAAGAACTCTATGACCTAAAGCCAGGCTCACTGCATGAAAACATGCTTACCGACTGAATAACTATAGTACTTTAAGGAGAGACACTGGGTGAATTCATATTTGGTTGAGTTTTTCTTCAGTGAATGGATTACTACATGGTACTGAAAGAGTCACTATGGGATCTCAACAGCAGTCACACTGTGTGTGATACAGTGTATGGATAGTGAGTGTGGAATTGTAGGCCTGAAGCACAAGTGTGAAACTGATTGCACCACTACATGCATAGTGCATAGCAGTTTGAAGCACTCCATGCCCAAAAGCCTGGCTCACTGCATGAGCACATGCTTACTTCTGAATGATTACAGTACTATAAGGAGAGACACTGGGTCAATTCTTAATTGGTTGACTTTTACTTTAGTGAATGATTTACTACATGGTATTAAAAGACTCACTATGGGATTGGACTGCAGTCACATTGTGTTTGCTATAGTGTAAAGATAGTGATGGGGGAATTGTAGGCCTGAAGTACAAGTGTGAAGGTGGTTACACCACTAGATACATAATGCATAGCACTTTGAAGCACTCCATGCCCGAAAGCCTGGCTCACTGCATGGGAACATACTTACTGACAAAATAACTATAGTACTATAAGGAGAGACACTGGGTGAATTCATTTTTTGTTGAGCTTCACTTCAGTGAATGGATTACTACATGGTACTGAAAGAGTCACTATGGGATTGCAACAGCAGTCACACTGTGTTTGCTAGCGTGTATGGATAGTGAGTGGAGAATTGTAGGCCTGAAGCACAAGTGTGAAGGTGGTTACACCACTACATGCATAATGCATACAATTTTGAAACACTCCATGCCCTAAAACCTGGCTCACTGCATGAGTACATACTTACTGACTGAATGATTACAGTACTATAAGGAGAGACAGTGGGTGAATTCTTAATTGGTTGACTTTTACGTTAGTGAATGGATTACTACATGGTACTGAAAGAGTCACTATGGGATTGGAACAGCAGTCACACTGGGTTTGCTAGAGTGTATGGATAGTGATTGGCGAATTGTAGGCCTGAAGCGCAAGTGTGAAGGTGGTTACAGCACTACATACATAATGCATAGCACTTTGAAGCACTCCATGCCCTAAAGCCAGGCTCACTGCATGAGAAAATGCTTACTGACTGAATAACTATAGTACTATAAGGAGCGACACTGGGTCAATTCTTCATTGGTTGACTTTTACTTTAGTGAATGAATTACTACATGGTACTAAAAGAGTCACTATGGGATTGCAACAACAGTCACACTGTGTTTGCTGGAGTGTATGGATAGTGAGTGGGGAAGTGTAGGCCTGAAACACAAGTGTGAAGGTGGTTACACCACTACATGCATAATGCATAGCACTTTGAAGCACTCCATGCCCTAAAACCTGCCTCATAGCATGAGTACATGCTTACTGACTGAATGATTACAGTACTATAAGGACAGACACTGGGTGAATTATTATTTGGTTGACTTTTACTTTACTGAATGGATTACTACATGGTACTGAAAGAGTCACTATGGGATTTCAATAGCAGTAACACTGTGTTTGCCTGAGTGTATGGATAGTAAGTGGGGATTTGTAGGCCTGAAACACAAGTGTGAAGGTGGTTAGACTACTGCAAGCAGAGTGCATAGGAGTTTCAAGCACTGCGTGCCCTAAAGCCTGGTACACTGCAAGAGTACATGTACTTATTTGTCTGCAAACACATCAACCAACCAAATCATTCTCTCTCAGTTTTCCCAAATGAACACTGACTCACAGTGTGATTCTAGACAAATAACAGTATCCCTTGGTCTTCACTTTAAGGATTGCTACATGCTACTGAAATAATCATTATGGGATTGTAAGAGCAATCATCGCAAAAAAATCCCAGAGGGAATGAATGTTATTACTCGTATTAAAAAGAGAGTAGCCTCTAAAAATGCCTTTTAAAAGAAAACAAGTTTATATGAAGCATTTTGGAAATTAATCGAAAGTTAAAAAGTATGGAAAGAGGCACATTTACATAAACATGTGACATACTAAAACAGTGGAAATGAAAGCACATGTCAACTGGAAAACGTGAGTTAAAAGTAGGAGTAGCAATACATGGATCCCTTAGAGTGTTAAGTAACCGAAAAGTATATAAACCACACCCGTGGGATGATTAGTTTTGTTTTAGAGAATCAATACGGGTGAAGAAACTAGAAGCAAGGTAATGATTCCGGGCTATGGCAGCATCTTGATAATATCTTCCATTTCCTGGGAGGGAGCATATTGTTAATGTATATTTAAAAATACATAAAACATTATGTCCCCTCCAGAGGAGTTGGATGAATTTTGACAGAGGAACGAAAGATTATCGAAGAAAGGTAAATTATGCGAATGGGTATATGCTTGATATTTTTAAAAAATAAAGCTAAAATATTTAAATGATTATAGAATATAGTATGTTTAAGTTTAAATGGAATATAATAACGAGTTGAGGAAGGAACCATTAAAAGAAATATAGCTTAATTAAGGACATATTACGTGCAAGGTAATGATTACGAGCGATGGTATCATCTTGAGTTTATCCTTCATTTCCACATGGGGGATCATATTGTTAATGTATATTTTAATTTAACTTTATGATCCTTCAAGTGGAGTTGGATGACTTTCGAAACGATTTGCAAGAATAATAAATCATATTTGTTTTAGTATGCAAGTATTTCTTAATGATTTAAAAATGTAGTATAAATAAACTATCGACGCAAAAAGGAAATACTTTGGAAAAAGGATGATGCTCTTTATCTTTTAGAGTGAAAAAGGGTTAAAAGTATTTATATTGAGTAGTGCTTTTACCAATTTTCACTCGTGAAGAACAGGAGGATTATCTTCCCAAGCACTTTTTAAAAAAAAAGATATATAATTGTGTCTTTAAATGTTAATGTCAATGTCAATGCTTTCAATTTATAAAAAATGATTGTAAAATGTAATAATGATATCAAATGTACATAAAAAAGAAAGATGTAGTATTGAGGGAGTGTTTGTCATAGCACTTCTGTTCTACTTTATCTGAAAGTTAAAAAAGCCCTAAGATTAAAATAAAGATGATGGGGCAACACTTATATAATGTAAACCTAAGGAATGAGTGCTTATGATAAAATAAAAAAAATGTGGTCCAACGTGTGATATGAATGAATGAAAAAAAGATTTTGCATTTCACCCATGTGATGAATATAAAAGACTCAATACAAATACTTGTGCATTTTTCTTTCAAGGATGTTTTTAAGAACTATACATTTAAATAAAGGACAAAGTACTCCACGCTAAAGGAGAAAAGTCAGCACAATTATGATAAAATGCAAAATTGAACAATATTTTTAAATACCTTCACAGTCAACAAACTCATAATCAAAGTTGACAGTTTAAGTTAAAAACTCTCTACCACAACTAGTTTTTGAAACGCATTGTAAAATAAAGTGCATCACAAAATGGGCTACATACATGGTGCGATTATCGTTACTTCACATATAAAAAACAAGCCAATCAACATTAGGGTCAGGAAGGTAGAGTTAAGCACACAACAGCCAATCAAATGTTTTTGAAAATCTGCACAAGGGAAGGGATTGATCGGTAATACGTCTTCTTACAATGCTTCACAACCAATGAAAAAGAAGTCTTTAAAGTTTCTGTTTTTAAGATATGAGCAAATCAGATGACTTTGCAAGTACGCGCAGGGGTAGGCATTTGTTGCTTACAATAAATAGTAACAATAAAAAAGGGTAGTTTAAAATAACGCTTTGAAATAAAACACATGCGTGTTTGATTAAATAATCTTTTCTAGGTGAAGTATATTCAACAATCTTTAAAATATTATCGAGGATATTATCAGGCACGGCATTGACATTATCGCTGCATTAGAGATCGATCACGTGACTCACGTTTCACCACTGTCTGACGCTCCTTACTTCACTTGCAAAGTTAAAAAGAACATGTGTGATATTTGCATAACAAGTGTAGTGCAATGCAAATTATTGAGGATGACTTGCTTTCGCAAGACCCCAAAAAGCTTCTTCCAGAATAAGTACACACTAATCTGCCAGACCCCATTTAATGATTATTTAGGCTCTCAAAGCTAAACACATTGGAAATCCTCTCTCATCACTTTCTGCTGTCCAGGTTGACCGTGAAAGTGTGTGTCTGCTTCTCCTTTAACTTCTTTCTTTTTCATAGTAATTGTTACTCCACACTATCCAGCAAATACCCACAGATGCAACCCCTAAATTTGGAGTAGTAATTTTAGTTATACAGTTTCCAGCACTTACATACAAGACGCACCGCCCCTGGCGTTGAAATAGTAATGTTTACTCATACACTATCCAGCACATACCCTACAGATGCACCACCTTGGAATTGGAATCTTTTTTTTTTTTTACTTATACACTAGCCAGCACATACCCTACAGGTGCACCCCCCTGGAGTTAAAATAGTAATTGTCACCCCTACACTAACATGCACTTATCCTACAAATACACACCCCTGGAGTTAGAATAATAGTTGTTACCCCTACACTAACCTGCAATTACCCTACAGATGCACCCCCATGGAATTAGAATAGTAATTGTTACCCCTAGACTAACCTGTACTTACCATACATATGCACCCCCATGGAGTTACACTAGTAATTGTTACCCCTACAATATCCTGCACTTACCCTACAGATGCACCCCCTGGAGTACTTATGTATGTGCAAACACATCAACCAACCAAATCATTCTCTCTCAATTTTCCCAAATGGACACTGTCTATCACAGTATCTCTTGCACTTCACTGAAAGGATTACTACATGGTACTGAAAGAGTCACTATAGGATTGTACGAGCAGTCACAGAGTGTTTACTAGAGTGCATGGATACTACCTGGGGAATTGTAGGCCTGAAACACAAATGTGAAGGTGGTTAGACTACTACATGCATAGTGCTTAGGAGTTTCAAGCACTGAGTGCCCTAAAGCCTGGCTCACTGCAAGAGTACATTCTTACTGACTGAATGATTACAGTACAATAAGGAGAGACACTGAGTAAATTCTTAATTGGTTGACTTTTACTTTAGTGAATAGATTACTACATGGTACTGAAAGTGACATTATGGGATTGCAACAGCAGTCACACTGTGTTTGCTGGAGTGTATGGATAGTGAGTGGGGAATTGTAGGCCTGAAGCACAAGTGTGAAACTGGTTACACCACTGCATGCATAGTGCATAGCAGTTTGAAGCACCCCATGCCCTAAAGCCTGGCTCACTGCATGAGTACATGCTTAATGACTGAATGATTAAAGTACTATGAGGAGAGACACTGGGTGAATTCATAAACTGAAAGACTCACTATGGGATTGCAGCAACAGTCAAATACCAAAATGCTTCTCTCAGAATCATTCCTAAATACACATAGATTCACATTGTGATTATAGACAACAAACACTATACCTTGGATAATACCAAAACACATTTACTAGTCTGGAAACGGTACTCCATATTAGTATAGGAGCCTGACTCAATTTACAAATATATAAACAATGACTGGTTTCTAATCCTGCCAAAATATGAGTACAGAATAGGTTTTTAATCAGTTATATGTCTGCAAACACATGAAATACCAAAATAATTCTCTCAGAATGATTCCTAAATGCACACAGACTCACTGTGTGGTGCTACACAAGCAACACTATCCCTTACATTTTATAAAAACACATTTACTTGACAGTACACATTCCACAAAATGTTCTACTACACATTAGTATAAAGTACTGCTCTCAGAATGATTCCTAAATGCACACATACTCACTGTGTTATTCTAGACAAAGAACACTATCCCTTGCATTTTACTAAAACACATTTCAAAGTATAAAACGAGTACTGCATTTTAGTGTAGAAACTTAACTCATTTTGCAAGTACATAAACAATGACTGGTTTCTAATTCTCAACAGAAGGGGGACTCCCAGTTGATAAACAGCAGGTAAATGAGGAGAAGGCAAAATAGTAACAAAAGAAAAGATACCTGCCAGGCAGATTGATTATAGGCCTCACCAGGAGGTCCTTTATTACATTAGGAACCACCCAAACCAAAATGGATCAATTCAGCACATAATGAAAAGTAAATACAAATTTTATTCCATAGATAGATATCGGCCCTAATTTCCAACCGATGCTCCAGGGACTGGATGATGCTCATCATTGAGACCGCCAGGGAAGTTATTGCCCTACTCAATAAGGAAATTGAAGAATAGGAGGAAAAACTAAATTGGGATAACTCTGTTGAACTGGGTAAAAAGAAATTGGAGGAAATCGGCGTAGAACTTTATTCCTTCTCAGAATATCATCTGAAAAGAAAAAACGAAAAGTTTAGAAAGGACATCCGCCTTTTCTCTCAAGAATGTGCATATCGGTATCTGACTGCCAACTTCTATAGTAACATGGATAACCAGAAGCCCCATGGTGCCACCCTCAGTTGGGGCAATAGACGAGTGACAACTTTTTCTGACACAACGGACTCAGAAGGTGAGGGCCCCAGTAATTATGACCCTAATTATGATCCTAATTACAACTCTAATGATCAAATAAGAAAGAACCCTTTGAGAGACCAGTCCAATCAAACTTTTTTTTAGGCAACCGCAGGGGGAACTTCCGCCTAAGAACCCGGAACCCGCATCAGAGGAGTTACCATCAGGTCCAGGGACAGGGTCAACCCCAAAAATATATCCAGACAAGACAACACCAGTACTGGAAAACATGAAAAGTATCTTAGTATTCAACCTCTCCTAATCGTATATTGAGCCTGGAACAGTCTGTTTACTATGTAGGGGCTTGTCCTTTGTCCCATCTACCAACTTTAGCAAATTTGAGTTTCTAAAAGATCTGTATTTGTTTTTCCGCAAAATCAGAATCAGGCTAAAAAAAAAAATCTTGAATAGACCAGCAACTGAGGAATCAGATAATAGGTCGGATTTAAAAACCCCTCTGACTTTACCCCCACTCTCAAAGACATTGGAACCGAGGTGAGCATTTTTGAAAAAGCGGTTACTGCTAAAGTCAACAAGATTTTGAAATATGTTCCTAAACCTCCACCTAATCTTTCCAGAGAAGAAGAGATGACTCTCACTTCTCTCAAGGCCAACAAACTACTTACCATCAAGCCCTGTGACAAAGGTGGGGGAATCGTGATTTTTGACATCTCCACCTATGTGGAAAAAATGAACCACCTACTTTCATCCACTGAACATTACAAAAGGATTGTAAGGAACCCAGAAACTGCCCTTATTTTACATCTGGTTGAAAGGAAGGTTAATATGGGCTACACCTGTCAGAAGGACGCAGAATTCCTGACACCGAGTTTCACTCGGATGCCCATCATCCCTAAGACCCATAAGAACACTCCTGATCCCCCCTTAGACCGATCGTATCTACCATTGGATCGGCAACAGAGCCGCTCTCTAAAAATATTAACCAATTTTTTAAACTTTTGGTCATGAACCTGAAATAATATGTGAAAGATACTGGTCATCTCATTTCCAAGGTTGAGGGGACTCCTTACCTGGAGGATAGACAACTCTTGGCCACCCTTGACTTTGAGTCATTGTATACAAATATCCCGCAGGAAGGAGCCCTGAGAGTGGTTAAGGACATCCTATTATCAAAACCTGAGGTCAGCAATGCTCCCTTTATTGTCCAGTGTCTCAAGGCGGTTCTCTATGAGATCTACTTCGAGTTTGACAATTGTTTTTTCCAACAAATCCAGGGAGTTAGTATGGGGGTGGCCTGCGCTCCCAGTACAGCGTGCCTATACATGGAAAAGTTTGAACAAATCCACATTTACAACCAAATGGCCCCCTTCCATGAAAATGTCCGGGCTTGGTCCCGGTTCATTGACAACATCTTTTTTATATGGAAAGGGGACCAGAACTCACTCAATGAGTTAATTCTGTGAATCAATGCTGCAGACCCAAACCTAAGGTTCTCTGCTCATTCTAGCAATTGCAGGATTGAATTCCTTGATATTTGGATTGAACACCTGAACAGTGAAATGTATGTATCCCTATTTACTAAACCTACTGCTAGGAACACCTTATTGCAGTATGGCAGCTTCCACTCTTGCTGCCGGAGGGATAGTATTCCGTTTAGTCAATTTCTCCACATCCGGAGGACTTGTTCTAATATCAAGGACTTCCTCCACCAAGCATATATCCTTAAAGAGAAACTGAGATATTGTGGATACCCCCACAAACTCATCAAAGAATCTTTCAAACGTGCCAAATATTTCAATCGAGAGTCCATGTTTGAACCCAAGAACAGAGAGTCCTTGGATAAAATAGTTTGTTTGACTAGACATTCTAACCTTAACAACAAATTGAGACAAGCCATCAACTCATGTTGGTATCTTCTAAATCTGGGCACTGATAAAGAACACCTGCCTAAACCTATTTTTGCATTTAGGAGGAACCAGAATTTGAAAAATCACTGCGTCAGAGGGAAGCTTCAGGAATCCCAGAATCCTACTCAGAAATCGATTCATGGCCTGGGCCCTATCATGGGAAGCAGACGATGTGGCAATTGTCAAGCCTGCCCCAATGCTATCATTGGAGATACCATCACCACTCCTGCCCGTACCATCTCTCTTACCAAAATGACAAACTGTTGCACAGCTAATGTGGTTTACATAATCTTGTGCCCATGTGACCTCCCATACAATGGTGAAACTGGACGTGAGGTCCGCTTTAGAATAGGGGAGCACAAATCCAATATACGTACCAACAAATCTGGTGCCCCCATTGTGGCCCATTGGCAACTAAAGAACCCCTCTAAAAACGAACTTAAGTAGTCTGTTTTGGAGAAAATCCAGACCTACCCTGGAGGTGATCCCACGGCATCACGCAAGAAAAGGGAGGTTTTTTGGATCTATCTCTTGAACACGATGGAAAGCGGCCTCAATGAGGAATGCCCTTGGGGGAATGCCATCCTGTGACTGACATCCCCAGGCTTGGGATTGTTTATTTCCTTATCTTTTGCATTCACCCTTTGTTGGTCCATTTGGACCCCTTGGGCCTTGATGCATTTTGAAAAACTTTCCTCGCAGGACCTTCTCTGTGCTCGGGGTCCCATTGTGTACTGAAATTTTGACTGAGTGGGACTGGCATTTTATTGTATATCACCTATCCGTATTTTCTTCTCATCTTTGCCACTTGTGAGTGAGCTCAAACTATGTTCTGTTTTTATTTGGTATGGGCTCCTGTTGGAAGTTAATAACTTCCCTGTTATTTGTATTTCTTTCTGCTGAATAATTTTTACTCCTCACTGCAGTTCTATTATTTCGTGGACCTCACCGATGGGCGGATATGACAGCTTTGTGAAACTCTTGTCGATATAACTGCTTTTCCCGGACACTGTTGAAGGTCTAAAATGCTCTGCGTGACCATAGCCCTTTATCCGCTTTGGATGCGGGGTATGTTATAAGTTGGCCTCCAAATTTGGCCGATGTTATCCCCTTAGTGGCTCTATAGTCCTTTGTTTATGTTTAGTGATTTGACTCTCTCTGATGAGTTGTTTGCGTCCGCCCGTGACCTTTAAATCCACGCGCCGGATCTTATTCCCTTGGACGCCTTCTATCACGGGAAGCGGCTGAATTCCCGGTTTTTGATTTGAAGACTGTTTATTACAACCCTATAATTTCCCCGGTATCTTTCCATTAGATGGATGGAACTGCGCTCTCTAGCTCCCACCTACTCCCCGCTTGGTCCCTGCATTCGTAATATAGTACTATTTCAATAACTTCTAGGGCCTGCTGGCATTGTCCCTGGTAAGACTCTAAGGGGATTCTCGTTGCTTCGCTCAGAAGCAATCTTACTCTATTGTGTGTCTGTGTTCATTATCTATTATGTAATTGGCACCTTACCTTGTTGCCTTCTACCTTGTATATGCTCAGGGTATAAATGCAACAGTGTGAGAATCACAGCCTGTATTCTGGATGTTGGCCATACATCATTGGGTTTTCCGATATGGATAGAAATCACTCCTACCGCTTTTCCTTTACTCTAGGTTATTTAACCCCAATGTTTTAATGTCGGGGTATCTCCATGGAATTATTCTTATCTCTCAGGGCATGTGCCCCCAGATTACATTCTTAAAACTTCAGGTGTCGTGGTGTACTTCAGTACCTACTGCTTCATATTTACTGATCCGTTTTTTTAATAATTTCTTTAGAAAATGAAGAAATCAGCGTGAACTGTATCAATTTGCAGAGAATACCTCCTGAATTATTGGTATCTTTTGCTCTTCGTTATCTTTCAGACTTAGCGCCATTGGACAGAATTTAACATGGGGATCGCCCATAAGAATAACCTTCACTCTCTATGCTAGGCCCACCTTTACCCTCTATGGTAGGCCCCGCTCCACTCAATATGTCTGGATTTTAACCCTTTAGGGTATGTTGGTGGGGAGTTTTTCTCGTTAGTGCCCCTATACTATATTGGGTTTAAGTAGTTAGATCTTTGCCGCCATTTTTTGTCCCCACTAGAGCATTTCCTGAAGCTCCCCATTTGAGGACCTCTACATTACTGAACTTCCTGCGAGATCTGTTTGTGTCTACATTTTAGATTGGTATGAAACACATTGAGATCCTTGGTCTCCTACTTGCATGACCTAATCACATTGAGTGATGGTCTTACTCATTCACTTTTTCTTTTTCATCCTCACTATGATCCTGGGCACTTTTATATGTTTTGTTCTAAGGTTTAACCTGGCTTTTTTCTTAATTTGTGCTACCTTTGGATATCTGCATTTTCTCTCCTGTATCCCTAACTTACATATAATGTGAACTGGCACTATATGTGTTACATATACACTCTGGTTGTTGGTTTGTATAAGACTGCAGTATGTCCGAAGCCCTTTATATTCTCTTAATCTTTGAATATCTCTGCTCCTTATTTAACCACCCAAACAGCTATGTTAAATTAATTGATCATTCATTATTGATTATCTCTGAGATGTATATATATTTTGTCTACAGATTGTTTGTCCCACTGTGAACTGTACATTATCGCCCTGAAGAAGGTGTTAGCCCGTCCGGGGCTTTACACCGACGAAACACGCGTCATCGTTTTTTGTCATCTGGGGTTTATTTGACTGATCACTTGTCCATCCACCTGATGACTGTGTTCCATCTATTACTATTAGATCAGCTCATGGCTATTATGTACCTGTATATTGAATGCCTCATTGTGGTATGAGAGTTTTCGATATGTTGGTATGTAAGAAGGAATGAGAGTTTTTGTATGATGTTGATATATGGGACTATATTTGTTAAATTATGTGTTTTTTAGAAAAACCTTTATGTGGTTGATACTAATATATTGAAAATATATCTTTCTATGGAATAAAATGTGTATTTACTTTTCACTATGTGCTGAATTGATCCATTTGGTTTGGGTGGTTCCTAATGTATCAAAGTACCTCCTTGTGAGGCCTATATTTAATCTGCCTGGCAGGTATCTTTTCTTTTGTTACATTTTGGTTTCTAATTCTACCAAAAAATGAGAACAGCACAGATTTTTGAACAGTTACCTCTCTGCAAACACATGAAATACACAAATGCGTATCTCAGAATGGTTTCTAAATTCACACACACTCACAATAAGATTCTAGAAAAAAAATACTTCCTACACTTTAGCAGGGGAAACACATTAGTCTAATTAAAATCAAAATGCATCACATAAATCCCCTCACAAATTAATAACTCACCTTTCAAATTGTTTTGTAGATGAAGAAGTATGTCAGTCACACACCAGATTATCTTATACAGAATCGCTGTACAGTGCACCTGTCAGCAAAATCAAAGAATGGCAAATTCTCCCTCTCATTTTGCACACATATACATGTAATCATCAAATCACATTGCTTCCCACATTAATTCAAAAGCAAACACACATTTCCATTGGTTGCACATTTCAACCCTTTTCAATTGACACACGTTAAGTTCTTTAGGTACCACTAACTTACTGCACCACAAGTCATCTTCACGTGGCCTTAATAAGGCAGAATTCACAAGGCAAAAAACATTGCTACCAGTCGGCCTTCCTGGACCACGCAGCATCGCAGGCTCCACAGAACCTTGCTTCAAATGCCTCTAACTCAATGTTATCATCGCTCACTGCACACACGCTAAATTACCAATACTGTGCAGCTCTCCTCAATGTCAAGTGGTCATGGGCCCTTCCAATCCGCTGCCTCCTGCCTACCCTGCGGTCATCAGAGCTCACAATTAAATAGACTCTAGACCTGTGCATCAGCAAAACCAAAGAATGGCAAATTCTCCCTCTCATTTTGCACACATATACAAGTAATCATTAAATCACATTGCTTCCCACATTATTTAAAAAGCAAACACACATGTCCATTGGATACACATTTCAACCCTTTTCAATTGACATAAATTTCAACCGACACCCTGAACTGCCTTCTGCCTGTTACCATAGAAACAGTTCATGGAACACTTAACTGAGCACACAGGTCAAAAGTTCACCACACAATGTTGCTAATCAAAACAGCATGTGTGCTTGACTTTTTAACATATCAGCTTATCCTATGTAATGTTCCTTTCAATCCGATTTTGTTAACCAATAAGAAACATGCTTTTAAAAAACAGAAACATGCACCCTAGTTTTCAGTGTAGAATGTTCTCAAACAACCAATCATTTCTTATCTTTTTTCAGAACTACATCTTATCCACCATTTTAAAAAAATCTTACTTTTCAAACTGCCATTTCATTCACAGAGACTATCTGAGTGCATCCATAATGCCCTTTAAGATGCTTAGAGTGTGGATTGTGGGACACAGCTATATTTCCTGAAGCCAAAGGTATACAGAAAACAAACGCATTCACAAAGACCTAAGTGTACCAAATGTAGACATTAAATGGATTGGACAAAGAGGGTTAAAGTGGCACCAATTGATGCCATTGGTTAAATCCTTTTTGCATCTCCAACACCCTGACCTCATAATTATGCACTGTGGTGGCAATGACCTAGGCACTTTGACTGGGGTAGGTCTGGAAATTCTTATGAAGGGCACCTTTGGAGAATTGATGACACTTTTTCCCCAAACTGCCTTTGTCTATTCTAACATATGCCAAAGGCAGAAATGGAAGTGGTCCAATCAATGTTTCCACAAATTGAGAAAGCTAGGTAACATGTGAATAAATCTGTCTCTGCTTTTCTCCGAGACTACAGAATGGGGTTCATTTACCACAACAATCTGTGATTCAATATGCATGGCATCTATAGGAGATATGGTGTACATTTCACACATGAGGGTAACAGAGTCTTCCTCTTGAACTTTATACTCTAACATAGGTACTTACTTGTAGGTACCAAAATCTCTCAATAAACACAAGGGCTCATTTTAGAGCCACCTAAGAACTAAACACCAAAGATTCATGTATATCTAAAAATAATTTGTAATTTTTTGCTTGGAGACGCACATCCAACGCTTTAGACTTGTGCACCAATCGCTTGGAAGTCGTGCAACAAAATCACGCACTCTAAAGATTATGAATCGTGCATCCAACACTTACACACCAGGGGGCCGCACTGAGCGCCACGCTGGGTGCGCGACTCCTAATTTTACACAAAAAAAAAAAAAAAACCCCTATCAGTAATTTCTAATATCCCTGGGGACCCCGTCCCCCGGGGCTTATATAAAACATTGGGGACCGTCAGGAGAGCTCAATGCCCCCACGGCCCCAGCCAGCTACCTGCGTCCTTCAGGAGTCGGCATTAGTTTTCCACATGGGGAACTGCAAACATGCAGCTCTCCATGTGGAAAAGCAATATGGTTTTGTTTCCCTGCTCTATCTTTAAAAATCCAAACCAAGTTTGCTATAGGACGGCGGGAGCCGTGAGACTCCCACCCTCTCATAGCAAACAGCAGTATCCCGGGTGTATGCACCCTGAAACACTGCAGGGGGTGGAACACCTGGGGGGTGGAGGTCACCAGGGCCCTCGAGGGCTCCAAGTGGGAGGCCTTGCAGCCCCCCTCCCACAATATACAAAGCCCCGGGAAGTAGTTGTCCCCAGGGCTTTGGGGCCTTGGAGCCCCCCAACCTTTTTTTGTGTAGCACCGGTGGGTGATGGTCGCCCCCATAATAATTGGGGGATTGCCCCCAGGGTTTAGCCCCCCCGGGGGCTAATTATATAAAAACCTCTGTTTTCTTTTTTAATTTTTTTCACTGCAGAGTCCGCGCGCCCTACGTGCACTTGCTGTTTAAAAAAAAATAGTAATAATAATTTAGTAGGCCCTGGGGGTCCTTCTGGCACCCCCTAAGCACCTCTACAGGGTCAAAGTATTTTTACCCTGCCCCCTTTTTACATTTTGCACACTTGTTCCACTGACTTCTTCAGCCTCGCTTCTACCGCGGCACAAAATGGCTGGCGCCCATAGATTATACATATGCTTTTAACTTCAATTTTCTCAGGAACTACTGAACAGATTGACACCATTTAGGAAAAAGCACAAGTCTGAACTTAGGACTACATCTCTGCCAAATTGGCGTAATTCCTTTCAGCACTTCAGACTGTAGCTGTGGCTAAAGGTCCTATGGGAAATTGCATGGGGAAAATCACGTTTTGGGAACCCCCTTTTTTCTCCAGAACCTGCTTGACAAATCACCCCTAAACTTTCAGGATAGGATCGAACCGGAGCGCCCCGCGAGTTTTGTACAGAGATCGTCAACCTGCGCCAAAGTTAATCAAATAGAATGTTGCGGATTTCCTAACTATAACTATCTACTGCCGACCGCCAGTAGGTTATATGTATAAATGTAAATGTAAATGTAAATGTAAATGTAGTATACTTGTAAAGTGCACAGCTGCCCCAGCAACGGGGCTTCCTGGCACTGTATAACGCTGTGGAACCCTTCCTGGCTCTCCCTGTGAGATGCCCCTCCTGGGCACCCCCAAGGCGAAGGCAGGCATCCCAGTGTTGTTGGGGCCGTTGTGGAGATTAGGCAAGCTATTTCCCAGAGTTGCAGCTTGAGACTCATGATTATAGTAGGCGCTGAGGCGAGAGAATTATCGAGTCCGCGGACATTGAGGCCAAGACCCTGCCACGTCGGGAATTGAACCCTGGTCCAGGGCCTTATCTCTGCTTCAGGGTCTGCCGCTTCTAACCAGTGAGCCACACTTCTCTGTATGCATGTATGTATGTGTGTATAAATGCTTCAACGTCAGCTATCAGTCAGGAAATTACACAATTTTTTGTTACAGTTCCAAATGATAAGCCAAAATCGGACAGAATTTCACCAGGATGGAGGGGCTCAGAGGGGTCGAGGACGAGGAAACTAGGAAGAACCAAAGGAACAGGCAAGCCAAACAGAGGAGGATTAAACTGAGAAAAAGCTCCAGTGGGAATGGACACCAGGAGTCGCACACAGAGAGTATGACAGTTGGGAACCTTTCCAAAAGGTAGCGTTCTAAAGAAGAAATTGAGACATTAGCACTTGGCTTATCCTTTTGTCCCTCGTCCAATTTGAACTTTGCACAAACCAGAATCGACCTCTTCCTATTTGCTAGAAAACTATAACTAAAAAATTGGTTCAATACGGCAGTACGAAACTACGAAAATGTGAGTAATCCAAGCACTGTAAGCACTATTGCCTTGGGTGACATTGAACTGTTGAATGAAATGTATGCCACCAACAATGCAAATGAAAATATGACAAATGCAACTCCTGAGTGGGAAGGATGGGTTGATGACCTGAGTGGGAATCCAGGAAGTAAATTTAAGCCTAAATCTGTCTTTCTCCCCAATGTCCAGAGTGAAGCTATTGATGTGTTTGAGAAGGGGGTTCTGAGGGATCTTAAGAAAATTAGATTTGTCAATACCCCTTGGAATAAGAAAAATCTGACAGATGCACAAATCAATGCTTTTACCAACTTGAAATATGACTCCAGCATTGTCCTCCGACAATCAGATAAGGGTGGCAATGTGGTCGTCCTAGATAAACAGAAATACCTAAAAGAAGGACTGAGGCAACTGGGTGATAAAGAATGCTACTCCAAATTTACCATGACAGCAGTTTTGGGATCTTACATCGAGTATAGAAGCCTATTGACAGATTGGTTAGATAGTGGATTAATGGAAGAGGAGGAGTACAAATATTTGTATTGTGCTCACCCGAGAATCCCGATCCTCTACCTACTCCCGAAACTCCACAAAAATATGAATGATCCCCCGGGGAGACCCATAGTCTCCTCTATAGGATCACTGTTGGAAAACACCTCTAGGTTAATTGATTACCATCTGAGACCCTATGTCAGTGCGTTACCATCTTACCTGAGAGATACAACACACTTCCTTACGGTAATTGATGGTATACATTGGGAGAAAGATTTCATACTTGTCTCCTTAGATGTGAGTAGCTTATATACATGTATTAAACAGGAGCTCGGACTTCAGGCCATACAACTTTTCTTTAAAACCAGATCTTTGACATTCTACCATCACTCACAAACGATAGTGAACATGATTGAGATCTACTAAACTAACAATTTCTTTTTCTTTGATGATGACATCTATACACAGTCACAGTGCACGGCCATGGGAACCTGCTTCGCCCCCAGCTACACGAATCTTTTCATGGGCTGGTGGGAGGAGCAGGTTGTCATGGAGATGGCTGAATTGACCAACATTGCCCTGTGGATGCGCTATATCGATTATATTATCCCGTATGGGGAGCTACTCCGTGCTAAAAGAAATTGTAGTACTGAACTGTCCTTTCGAAGTGAGCAAAAGACCATGTGTCAAAGATTCCTTGAAAGAGGTTATAGTAAGAAGATCATCAAAGAAGCTGTACTAAGGGTAGAATCTAAAACTAGGAACGACCTACTACACCCCAAAGTGCAGAATAAAGTAGATGACTCTATCAGATTCATCACCACGTTTTCTGGACAGGCCAATGCTTTGCGGCATATTCTCAAAAAACACTGGCATGTGCTACTAACGGAAAGTCACCTCAGTAAAAATCCTAGCAGTAATCCACAAATTACTTTTAAGAAAAGTAGATCACTGAGGGATGAATTGAGTCACAATCATGTTCGATCACAAAATGCTAATGATATTGTAAGGCCAACTGGCTTCAGGTGTTGTAAAAAATGTAAAGCCTGCAAAAATAGCAAAGACTGTGACACTCTAAAAGTACCCAATTCCAACAGGGAATTTAAAATCAGGAAAAGTCTCACATGTAACACTACGCATTGTGTATATGTCTTAATATGCCCGTGCCAGAAATGGTACATTGGTAGTACAAAACACAAAGCCAAAAAGGGTGTGTTGGAACACCTGCGAGCTATCAAAAATAAGAATAAGCAATACCCGGTATCTCGCCATTTCACTGAAAACCATTACAGTGATGAAAACCAGGTACAAATGGTGGTGATTGATAGCTTCAATCTAGGTGTAAGAGGGGGGAATCGAGAACTCTCCCTACGGAAACTAGAGTCAAAATACATTATTGATTTGGAATGCCTTGCCCCCGATGGTTTGAATATCAGCGAAGAATTGGCAATTCATTTATATGAATAATATGTTTTTATCTGAATACAGTTTTGCTGAATGTAATTGTAATCATGTTTTTATTTAAGATGTTTGAGCACTGAAAATGTTGGCAACTGACGGCCTGAAGATAATATAATGATTTGCACAATATGAACTTAACTCGATTGAATTTGTACATATGGACTAAACAAACAGAGACATTTGAATCCTATTTGACCACTTGGGCGCAATTCGAATGACAATCTCGCCCACTTGGGCAGGACTGCAAAAGGTGGTTAAAAATCCAGTAATACAGGGACAATAGTAACCTGTGCTAACATCGCCTGGAATATGATTCTAACTGGTACAACCATCTGTGAATCTTGATCACACAGGCCACGATAAAAACGTGGTACAACAAAGTTTGACAAATCCCGACTATGTAAAAAATTTGGAAATGATATTACCATAATGAAGATATTTTATTGTTTCATATGTACATATATTGATGAATACTTTCTATCAGTAATTGTGTGTATATAAATCAATTGTATTTATTAGATGCAAATTTGCACATTACAAGATGGCCGCCATTGTTGCTTTTGTTAGTCACATGAGGTGTTTATTGTGTTTTTCACGTGATGTATTTAAACATGGTGGACAGTAGCACACACGAGCGTGATCAAGGGCTAACCCCCAAAACGCGTCGTTTTTCCCTTGCTGAATAAATACTGAAACAGCACTTGAAGCGTCCGAGTGGTTCCTTTGTGGAAGGGAGCCTGGGAGTGAATATATATATATATATATATATAAATATATATATTACCTACTGGCGGTCGCCAGTAGGTATATAGTTAGGGTTTTTTCTCTATGGAACTTTTGAAAATTCTATGTCTAATATCTTTGGCGTTTGTTGACGGAATCGGCTGAAATTTTCAGGAAAATGGCACATTTTGTTTCTGATCAGCCCCCGAAAATTTGGGGGGGTTTCGTCAAGGGGGGGCCGAGAAAAAAGGGGGGTCCCAAAACGCGTTTTTCCCATTCATTTTTCAATAGGGCGTTTGGCCTCACTTTTAGCTCGAACGGCTGAATGGATTTGCAAAAAACTTGGCAAAATTGTAGGGACTGTTAGCCCGATGTGCCTTTGCTGGGTCTCAATATATGTGCTCCAGTGGATTTTGAGAAATTAACGTTTAAAAAAACAGATATATCTGTGACAGCGTCCTGGATAGCGCACCAGTTCGCGTACTTTTCGCGTAACGGAGCTTTGCGAAGCGAAGCTGATTGGCTCTCCGGTGTCTGTCAACATTCTAAACAGTCCGTAGCGGCCGCCATCTTGTCTCTCGGTAGGCTCGAGAGACAAGAGGAGGCCAAAACAAAGGGGGAAATGAAGGAAAGGGGGCAAGGTAGACCCCTTCTGACCCCCTAGGATTAAAAAAAAAAATTTTTTGTGGGGTGCGCCCGGTTTGCGTACCGGAAAGCGGTCTGGGGAGCGTACTATAAGGAAACAAGAATGATTGACTTTTAACTTATTGTATGTTTATTGATTGTTCGTTTTTTTTTTTTTTTTTTTTTTAATTTACGTAGCTACATGTAGGTATCAATGTAGAGTCTATAATTTAATAAACGCCGTCTCCTTTGTAGATATCTTGCTTGTTGTTAAAGAAGTTATTGTGGTATATAGAATTCATACCATAGTCTGTCTGGAAAGCCGAAACAACATGGTGGCAGGAGATGATAAAGAGATGTTAAATACACATTGGGGATTATATAGTGGGAGAAAGGAAGTAACTATGAACAAAGTTAGTATGTAACACAAAAAAGTTGCACAGTATATTTTAAGTCTCACTTTATATTATATCTATTTTGGTACTATTTCATAATTTACATATAAAAAAGAACAATGTCTCAAACTATTTTTAATTTTTAAATAAAAATTTATTGTTGTGATTTTCCAAAATCTAAAAGAATTTCCAACATTAATTCATCAGGTATGTCCTCCTTTTCATTCCATGATTCAATTTCTTCTACACAATTAATTAAGTCTTGGTCCAGATAGTGATCCATAAAGTCTATTTCCTCTTTGTCTTCCTTAGGATTGTTTTCCATATTAATTTCAAATGAAATATTAATTTCATTTTGTTGTCCTTCCATTTTCTTGCTGTAAATTGCATAAAAAATAAATATATCAGTACAGATAGGGCACTGTTGGGTTTCAGTACAGACAGGCAGTTTGGTTATTTAAACAGTGTTTTCTTCTTTGGGCAGTGTATGGTATCAAATTGGAAGTAGAAATATGAAGAAAATTATCAAATAAACTCTTAGTCAATTCTGAATTATACTAGAGAAGTCTAACTCTATCCTTAACTCAGGGCCGGCGCTAGGCATGGGCAGCGTGGGCTGCCGCTCAGGGCCTCGCACTCAGCCCACCAGCATGGGGCCACGCACTGGTGATGTGTCCTTTTGTTTTCCTGGAGATCTATCACAAAGAAAGGTGTTGCCTGCAATTAAGGTCTATTGGCGGGGGCCCCCTCCTTGGGCCTCTCATGGATGGTGTCAGGAGGTATAGGGGAGGAAGAAGGAGACGCTCCTTCAATTGCAAGGAGACCATTCACAGACACTGTGGGGGGCCCATTGTCCAGCATTTTGGCGCACCCTCAGTTTTAACTTTTAGACCACAATCAATTCTCACACCTATGAAGGTGTGAGAAATGCGTGTGGATTAAAAGTTAAAACTGTGGGGGCGTCAAAATGCTGGACAATGGGGCCCCCACAGTGTCTGTGCATGTTCTCCTTGTAAGTGGCCAGTTATGTAATTTGGAGGGGGCCTTGCGCACGTTCCCTTTTAGCCCAGGGCCTCGCAAATCCTTGGACTGGCCCTGCCATAACTAAAACAGAGAAGTCTATTTTATTCTATAAATATTACAGAGTGAAAGAATAAAACTGTCTGAAAATGTTTTTCTAATTAGCTTTCAGTACAGAACATACTTCAGTTTTAAAAATAATATCTTACCTTTTAAATATAACTTGAAGTTATCAGTTGATTTTTTGTTGTTCTGCACTTCACGAAGTAGTAGTCAAAATGGCTGTGTTTCTCTCTCTTTGTTTATATATATTCAGGTACATAACCAATCAAATGTCATGATATAATAGTAGAAATTGAAAGTAATATTTTAATTGGTTGTCATTTCCAACACTTCCGATATGTTTTGTGAAGTAATTTACCTCAGGGATTTTAGAGAGTTCTACATGCTAAATGGCTAAATGGTATTCCAACTAAATTTGTGAAAATGGTAGGGATTGGTATGTAGTATGAGCTACTGTTTAATTGGTGAAAGTGTCTCCAGTGGTTTTTCTGTAAATTACTTTCCCACCTTTTTTAAACGAGTGCTTGTCAGTGCGTTTCCCGGTACGCAAACTTGCAGTGTTACGGGAGTCCTCCATTTTGTGTTTCGGTAGAATTGAGATATAAGATGGAGGGTAAATAATGTTCAGAATGGGTAGATTGGGGTACTTTAGACGTATGCTGTTTCCCTAAGTTTTCTGAGGGTGGCTGAGGAGGCTCATATATGTCGATAAAAAAAAATAATAATTTTTCGCGTGGTTACCTGCCGGTACGCGAACTGGGTAGCGTACCGGGAAGCGAATATAGGTGAAAATAAGTGAAAAAAAGGTACATTCGAAATTTCAAAAGAGTACACTAAGTTAAGGTAGCTCTGAAAAGAGCTTTTGGGTTCTGTGTATGTTCTAGAAACTTATAAGTAGGAACCAATACACATTCTTAAATTTAGTATGAAAACTCTGTTTCCCTCATCTGAGAAATGCACGCCATCTCCTCTGTAGATATCTTGCATGTAGTAACGCAAGTTATTGTTGTAGATGCAGCCCATTCCATGGTCCCTCATGTAAGCTGAAACAGACTTATTTACATGCTTCCTCGATTTCTCAATTTGTGGACAAAATTGATTGGACCACCTCCGTTTTTGTCTTTGGCATATATGGGAATATACCAAGGCAGTTTGAGGAAAAAGTGTCATCAATTGCTCAAAGGTGTCCTTTAAAAGCATTTCCAGACCTACCCCAGTCAAAGTGCCCAAATCGTTTCCTCCACAGAGCACTATTATGAGGTCAGGGGTTGGCAAATGTAAAAAGGTTTTCACCAATGGTATCAATTGGTGACATTTCAATCCTCTTCGACCAATCCATTTGATTTCCACATTTTGTAAATTGAGGTTGTGTAAATTTCTGTTATCAGCATACCTGTGAGCCCAGTGGATGAGGCTATGTCCAAGAATCCAGACTGAAAACATAGCTAGAGGAGTTTTTGCTGCAGTCAGATGAAGTGTGGGAATGAAATGGCAGTTGAAATAGTGATGTTTGTAATGTAAAAAACTGTGGAGTTTAAGTGCAAATGATTAATTAGCAGTGATTGGTGTATTTCCATTGCTGAAAACAGAAAGTTAGGGTGCATGGATGTGTTCTTTGAAAGATGTATTTTGAATGGTTATTTAAAAATGTTGTTATGAAAGATTGCAGTGGATTAGCAGGTGTACTGAGTTCAGAGTTCATTTGAAACATTGTTGTGTGAACTTGTGACCATGACAGGTCAGGCAGGCGGTAGTTGCTATGGAAAAGAGGTAGAAAGGGCAGAGGGGGGAAGGGTGTTGATTTGAAAAAAGCGAGGGAAGAGTTTTTATTGGCTGACATGAGAGATATGTGTGTTGAATATCAGCGTTTCGGTGCCTTTGTTGGTTCCAGCCTCTGGAGTGCATACCTTTAATTCTGGTACAGAATAATTGGTGTGTTTCTGAGACTGTTTTCAATTTCAAAAAGAATTTGTAAAGGTGAGTTATCGTTTATATATTTTAGTTAAAGAGTAGTATGCTTTTTTGCGTAAATAAGAAAGTTAGCTGTGTATTTAAAATGATGTTTTGCGTCAAGTGTTTGCATTCTGCTTTCAAAGGCGATTTTGCATTCTTCATTTACAGAATCGGAAAAATTGTTGGTTCGGTAAAATACCGAATCGGTAATTTTACCGATTCTGTAAATTTGCTATGTAGGGGGGACTCTTCTGAGTCTCAAATGACTTAACGAATCGGTATTTTAGCATGAAATCAAACTTCATGGTAAAATACCGATTCCGGTGTGCATGCACATTTGTGCATGCACACGTATGTCATGTGAAAGGCAGACTTGCCCTTACATGAATGTATGTGTATTATTGTTTTACATAAAAGGTTTTAAAACTTTGTTTGAAATCAAATGCATGCACACTTAGGGCCCGATGTAGGTGGTCGTTTAGGCCATTTACCGACCGGTTATGGCCGATTTCGGTCGTTTCCGACCTGTAAATGGCGAAAAGGTATGTAGGCGCCTAAATCCAGGGCCACATGTAGGTAAATCTACATTTACAGAATCGGTGAAATTGTTTTTGATGGTAAAATGATGTGACTCCTGCAATGCGTCGCTTTTGCGGAACAGATATATGATGTAATTGTGTTGTTAATGTTACGGTGTACATGTAAAAAATGATGCATAATTGTTACGGGCATTGTAGATACTCTCCTATGTGTGCTTAGCAATTTCAAGTCACTTCCCCCGGGTTCAAGGGCCTTGTAAATACGTCCCCATGTGTGTCTGGTCATTTGAAGTCACTTTCCTCGTAGTGTAAGGCCCTTGTAAATACGCCCCCATGTGTGCCTGGCAAATTTTCATTTTGATTGTCTGAGTTACATAGCCATGTTAAAAGTTATTGAAAAAAAGGTTCAAGTTCCTTAAAAAAACGTTTTCATGTGTATTAGGGCATTTTAAGTCTGTTCCCCATGAATGTAGGGGCCAGATGTAGGTGGCCGAAAATAGCCATTTACCGATCGGTAACGGCCGAATTCGGCCGTTACCGACCGGTAAATGGCTATAGACATGTAGGGGCCCTTAAATGTTGCATTTTCGGTAATTTTACAGAATCGGTAATTTTACTGATTCGGTAATTTTACTGATTCGGTAATTTTACTGATTCGGTAATTTCACCGAAAATGCAAGATTGAAATGTGGGTAGCCAATTTTCCATTGGCACATGTCTTTCAGAATCGGTATTTTACCATGGAATACAAATCCATGGTAAAATACCGATTCCTGTGTACATGCACATCTGTGCATGTACACATGTGCCATGTGACAGACAGACGTGCCCTTAGGGCATGTCTGTGTGCCACATTGCACACATGCCCGTTTTGGGGGTGCTAGAGGATGTCAAAGTGACACCCCCTGCACCCTTGACAAATTCGGTATTTACCGATTCGGTAAATACCGAATCGGTATTTGAATTGAATCCTATGGGCTTCAAGGCCCATAGGATTCAATAGCAAATACCGATTCGGTATTTACCGAATCGGTAAATACCGAATTTTTAAGGAATCGGTAATAAATCAGATGTTGGTACCTACATCCCATTTACCAATTTTGAAATACCGAATCAGTAAAATTCGGTAATATTCGGTATTTCAAAATCGGTAAATGTGATTTACCTACATCTGGCCCTAGGTGTATTATTGTTTTACATAAAAGGTTTAAAAACTTTTTTTGAAATCAAATGCATGCACACTTAGGGCCCGATGTAGGTGGTCGTTCCATGTCATTTACCGACCGGTTACGGCCGATTTCGTCCGTTTCCGACCGGTAAATGGCCAATCGGTATTTTGGGGCCTAAATCCAGGGCCACATGTAGGTAAATCTACATTTACATAATCGGTGAAATTGTTTTTGATGGTAAAATGATGTAACTCTTGCAATGCGTCGCTTTTGCGGAACAGATATATGATGCAACTGTGTTGTTAATGTTACGGTGTATATGTAAAAAATGATGCATAAGTGTTGCACGGGCATTGTAAATACCCTCCTATGTGTGCTTAGCAATTTCAAGTCACTTTCCCCGGGTTCAAGGGCCTTGTAAATACGTCCCCATGTGTGTCTGGTCATTTGAAGTCACTTTCCTCGTAGTGCAAGGCCCTTGTAAATACGCCCCCATGTGTGCTTGGCAAATTTTCATTTTGATTGTTTGAGTTACATAGCCATGTTAAAAGTTATTGAAAAAAAGGTGCAAGTTCCTTAAAAAAACGTTTTCATGTGTATTAGGGCATTTTAAGTCTGTTCCCCTTGAATGTAGGTGTATTATTGTTTTACATAAAATGTTTTAAAACTTTGTTTGAAATCAAATGCATGCACACTTAGGGCCCGATGTAGGTGGTTGTTTCAGGCCATTTACCGACCGGTTACGGCCGATTTCGGCCGTTTCCGACCGTTAAATGGCCAATCGGTATGTAGGGGCCTAAATCCAAGGCCACATGTTGGTAAATCTACATTTACAGAATCGGAAAAATTATTGGTTCGGTAAAATACCGAATCGGTAATTTTACCGATTCTGTAAATTTGCTATGTAGGGGGGAGTCTTCTGAGTCCCAAAGGCCTTAACGAATCAGTATTTTAGCATGAAATCAAACTTCATGGTAAAATACCGATTCCGGTGTGCATGCACATGTGTGCTCGCACACCTATGTCATGTGAAAGGCAGACCTGCCCTTAGGGCTGGTTTGCCTGCCACATGGCACCTGTGCCTGTTTTGAGGGTGCCAGAGGGTGTCAAAGTGATACCCCCTGCACCCTTGTGAATACTTTTATTTTAATTATGTTTATAGCTTTGTTGAATCTAGTTCTTACTGTATTGATTTACTGTTTGGTAATAGTGGTTAATAACATTTTTTATTATATTTCACCACAGATTCAACTGCAGATTATTTGGAAATTAGACAATGCCGCCTAAGTATAGAATTCGAAAGGCTATGAAACGTCAAAGACAGCAGTTACCTAACATTTTGCAGCAGTCCTCTACATTAGTATTACCTCAACGGACGAAGAGAACACCGGGTAAGAGAACGAAATCATTCCTTAAAAACATTTGTAGAAACAAAAGTATAACTACATAACAAGTTTTAGTCCAGAAAAAGAGAGCCAATTTAAATGGAAAGGAAAGGCCCGTGAAAAAAGTTTGTGCTAGAGCAGGAGATAACTCTGTGCATGGCAGTAGAAGGGCAAATATTTTCAGGGACATTTGTAAGCGAATGTTCCGCAACGGGGTAATTGTCAATTTGCTAAAACAATTTTAAAAAGGTCAACAGAAAGTGTCATTTTATAAGAAAAAGAAAAATGTAGAGAAAATTATTGATCAGGCTTTCGAAATCAAGCGAAAGTTATTTATTTTGGTAATTAATAGAATTAGGAAACTAAACAAGGTAATCTATGTTTTCAAATCTAATAGTAGATGGAAGAGAGAAGTTAATTGAAGTAATTTTTGTGAAGTTTTCTTAGGAGAATGGATGCATAGTGCAAATAGTGAGGCATTTTTTAATGAGGAGAGTTATTTTCAGGACAATGTTTTGGTGCATGTAGTTGACAGCAGTGGTCGAGCATATGAGGTAAAAGATGGTCATCTGGTTGAAAGGAAACAGTGTACACCTGGAAGTGTAGTTCTATTTGCAGTGTGCGACAGGATTCCATCAATTTGCTTTGTGATTTTATACGGACATTTCATAAGAAAAGTGTAAAGCAAAAAATAAAGTTGTTGCAAGAATTAGATCCTTGCAGAGTGAGACAAGTGACAGGTTTGCGTGGTCATTCACTGGCTTGTCTTTCTAGGAGAGTATGCCAGAGTGTATTTCATTATTTCAGGATGCTAGCAGTGCATCATAATAAAGTGAGGAAATTAGTTAGAATGTTGTATTATGCTAAGAGTCCAGCAATTATGCCTAAAAAATTAAGCAGAGCTCTTTTGCATGGTTCTGAAGTAGATGTGAAGAATATTTGTCAAGAAATTGAGTTCTGTTATTTTGCTGGTAAAGAGAACAATGTTGATGTTGAACCACTAGAAGATGGTAATGTGGAAGACAGTGAACAGATTTCCAGTACAGATAAGTTTCACAAGGAAATTTCCACGTTTATGGTGAAATCAAGTGAGAGGCCTAATTTCACTTGTGTGTGTTGTCGACGGACTTATTATAAGAATCAAACTAAGTTAGTGGATATATATGCAAAGAGTGATATGGAAAACAATAGTGAATGGAAGGATTTTGCCACATACTTGATGGTAGAAAATTGTTTTGATTTGGGAGCAGACCAACGTATGTGTACTTATTGCTATAACAAATTAAACCAAAACCAGATGCCTGCTAGAGCGGTTTATAATAATCTGGAATTAGATGACATTCCTTATGAATTGAAGGATTTAAATACTTATGAATCTATTTTGATTCAAAGTGTCCATCCCTTCCAGGCTATTGTACGAATGGAGCCAAAGACAGGGAAGTTGCCTCCATCAGATTTACAGAGAGGATTAAAGGGAAGGGTTGTTTATTTGCCTTTGGATTTGAAGAAAAACATTAATACAATTGGAGTAGAGAAAGTGGAAGAGGAACCTCTGGTTATCATAGTTAATGGTGTTCCGACAAAGAGTAAGAAAATCTGGCAAGATTTAGTGGATGTTAGGAAAGTTAAAAAGGCAACATTGTATTTGTTAAAAAATAATAAGTACTACAAGAATGTATGTGTTGCAGAAGAGAAAGTAAGTGAAGAAGAGGACAGCGATTTATGTCCTGGTAAATTTGAGAAAGTAGAAGCCTCAAAAAAGGAAGAAATATATGAACATTATAGTGTTCATCCTTTGCATTCCAAGGAAGTCATGGGGAATGCTATTGAGTTGTTTCAAATGAAACAAGCCAAAGGGAGTCCCATTAGTGTTTGGGAGGAAAGTTTGGAAGCTCGGTGTTTCCCACAGTTATTTCCCACAGGTCGAGGAGGACGTTATGATGAGCGACCTGTTCAAATTCCTGCTTTAGAATACCGGACTTTACGATTGTATACAGAAGATCCTAGGTTTCGACAATGCATTCCCTATTTATTTCATCTATTGTTTGAAAGTGATCTCTCTGGATTGTCTTATGCAGTGAACCACATCTTGAAAAGTGGTATACAACTGCGAAATATCTCGGCAAGGGACTTTATGGATAAAGTCAATGTGCAAGACAGTATTTTGGATTCTCACCTGATTAATCTCATGGCTTGTCAGCGTGGTACTAATGAGTATTGGTACCGCTGTCATGGTGACTTAAAATGTATGCTGAGGAACTTAGGAACTCCCACATGGTTCCTCACTCTCAGCTGTGCTGAGTATGGCTGGGAAGACTTACTTGAATTTCTACGAGAGGTAAATGGAAACATTGAAAATATTGAATTCAAGACACCCGGAGAACTGTGCTCTTTGGATCCTGTGAATGTATGCAGGTACTTCAATCATAGATTTGAAGCTATTATGTCTTTCATAACGAACAAGAAAAATCCACCTCTTGGAGAGGTGTTGGATTTCTTCTGGAGAAAGGAGTATCAAGCAAGAGGTGCTCCTCATATACATATGCTACTATGGATCAAAGATGCACCCAAATTTGGAACAGATCCGGATGACTTAGTGATGAGTTTCATAGAACAGTATGCTACATGTGCTGTTCCAAAGACAAACAAATACAAAAGTCTAAGAGAACAAGTTTTACGGTTTCAAAGCCATCGTTGTGGAAAGTACTGTCGTCGTAAATTCAGAAACAAGGACAAATACTACACCAAATGTCGTTTTGCATTTCCACGGTCGGTGTTATCAAAAGGAAGAGTTAACAATTTGATGTCATCGCTGCGACATAATGTGACGAGGAAATCACCCAAAAACACATACAATTTGAAAAGAAACGAAGAGTCCAAGTACATCAACGACTACAACCCAGTGATTTTGTCCATGTGGAATGCTAACATGGATATACAGTTTGTGGCTGACAACTGTATGGCTGTGGCTCGGTATGTGACGTCTTACATCACTAAAAAAGAAAAGACAGAACTGAAGGATATGTGGGAGGATATTTCCCATGAAAAGAGCCTCAGTAAGAAGTTGTACAGTTTCAGTCTGAAGATGTTGTCGCATCGAGAAATTGGAGCTTACGAATGTTCTGACCGGTTATCTTCAGCAAGTCTCTATGCCAAATCTAGGAGTATCATTTGGGCGAGTCTTGGTCTTGCTGCAACGCGTAATCGAGTTCTGAAACCTGTACGGGAAATTGAGTATTTGGCGGAGAAGGAGCCAAACAGTACAGATATTTTGAAGAGCAACACCTGGAGAATGCTTGTCTGTATGAAGTTCTTCAAAATTACGTTTTCAAGAGGAACATCAAAGAAGATATTGATAAAGGAGTGTATGCTGTAATTGGAAGTGAGGGATGTCTGGTCAAGCAAAAAAAATGTCAATTGATAAATCATTGAAAATTGGATTGCGAATCTCCCGAAAGAAAAGAGTTTTTCTATTTAGCTCTTTTGCAACTTTTCAAGCCTTGGCGTGCAGAAGAGGAACTGCTTGGGGATTTCCTCTGTTACGAAGACTCTTTCAATGCAGCCAAGGAATCCATAGAATGTCCTGTTTTTCCAAAATATCTACAAATGTTGAATGCAGAAATTGAGCAGGAAGCAACAATTGCAGCCGAGATTGCTAGAGACAGTTCTCAGGACAGTCAGAGTTCTGTTTCATTGAGTCAGGATCCACTAGGAGAACCAGTTATTGAAAATGAAGCTGCCACTGCCATGATTGAAGTGGAAAGAGCCATGGCACATGCTCAGAAGGATGCGGTTAACTTAGAAGAATTGGAAAGACAACTTAACGTTGAGCAGAGGAAAATATATGTCGAAGTTACCAACCAAATTGAGCATGGATTAAGTCATGAGAAGGAAGAGTGCTCATGTACGTCGTTGAAGCCTGTCCGACTGTACGTGAGTGGAGAAGCAGGAACTGGAAAAAGTTTCCCTATTAAAGCAATTTCATGTTATATGCAGAAAAGGACTGATTCATCGCTGTCTTGTGTTGTGACCGCTCCAACTGGACTGGCAGCTCATAACATTAAAGGGATCACTTTGCATCGGTTACTGATGCTGCCAGTGGAGCATGATAACAAATTACAATACCACAAGTTATCTGGAGATGCTTGTTGTGAAATATCTCGAGTTTTGAAGAAGATGAAACTTCTTATCATTGACGAAGTAAGCATGGTTTCCAATCTCATGCTTGCTTTTGTGCATTTAAGAATGCAGGAAGTTCTTAAAACAGAGTATGATGTGTTATTCGGTGGCAAACACATCATTGTTTTTGGTGATCTTCTGCAGCTGACACCAGTGAAAGGACAACCAGTGTTTAAACTGCTTACACATGAAGATACCAAGAAGTGCCTAGGGAGCATTGGCAACGTTAACATATGGTTAAACTTCAGTTATGCTGAGCTGCGTGAAAATATGCGTCAGGCGAAGGACGAAGATTACAAGAATATTCTACAAGATATTAGAATCGGGAGAGTGACTGAGCGTGGTAAAGAAGCTTTACATGCACGCTTACTGTCAAATTTATATCCAGAAGAAGACGTTTTGCCAGAGGATATTTTTCAGAAAATTACTGTGAAGAAATCTGGAATATGTTTGATGCCAACTCTTGCAGAATGTTCCATCTTCAACAACAAAATGTTGAATTTAGAAAAACAAGAGATTGTGAAACTTGAAGCTATTGACAAAATAGAGCATATGGGAGCAACAATTATTTTGTCCGAGAATTTGAAATCTAAATTGGATTCATTAGAGAAGACTATATATAAAACTGCGGGTTTTGAAAAGACTTTGAATGTGTGCTTAAATTGCCGAATCATTTTGAGAAGGAATTTACATGTTGAAAGAGGTCTGGTAAATGGATCAATGGGTAATGTTGTTGATTTTGAGAAATACAGAAATAGAGATGGAATTGAATTTTTAAAAATTAAATTTGATAGCATTGAGGAAGTACAGCTAATTGGTCGTTGCTCTGCTAGGTTTTTGCTTGTTAAAGACTTATATGTTCGCTGTAAGCAGTTCCCGGTTTGCTTGGCATATGCGGTGACAATTCATAAATCGCAAGGTTTAAGTGTAGACACTGCTTTAGTGAATATTGGCAGTTCTGTATTCAAAGAGGGTATGGCTTATGTAGCATTGTCACGAGTCAAAACTTTATCGGGTTTGTACTTGATTGACTGTGATATCACAAACATTTGTGCAGATCTAGATTGTGTTAAGGAATACAATAGGTTAAGAAGAGAGTATGCGCCACATTTGCCTCAATATCCTTTGATTGAGAAACGTGTGGTAGGCCGGAAACGAAGAAATATCAGTAATAGTAGGGAGGTTGTAGCAAAAAGACCAAAAGTCGATGAACCCAAAATTTGAAAATAGTTCTGGTGTCAACTGCTATGCTAATGTAGTTGTTAATGTTCTCTTTTCACTAGAGACTTTCAAAGAACAGATTGTGATCAATTCGGAACAAAGTTTATGCTGTTTGTTGAATTCTGTGTAAGAGAAATGTAGTGCTGATAAAACGAGAGTAGAAAGTGTGTCTGAAATTCGTTTTCTGTTAGACGAATGTTCAGGTCAAACAGAATTCTCTGAAAATATTCAGCAGGATTGTCAGGAGTTGTTAATGTATATGCTTGATGTATTGCAAGATGAGGATGTAAATGTAGATTATTTATTTGGCCTTTCTTATCAATGGCAGCATGACTGCGAGAACTGTAGGCTATCAAGTACTAATAGTGTAGACTCAGAAAGATTTATATATTTAACTTTGCCTGACAGTAAATCAGTATCCTTCAATAAGCTAGTAAAGGCAGCCGATCAAAATATGGAGTGCAGCCAATGTAAGTCTGGAATGCTGTCCACGTTAATTTTGCGAAGTTATGGCCAGTATGTCATTTTAATGTTCCAACGATGTAGGCCTGATGGAACTAAATTGACAACTTTAATTAATAATTTTGTGGCTTCGCAGTTGTCAATATCAGGAAGGACTTTTAAAACTACTGCAATTATATATCATAATGGTCCTTCAACTAATTCAGGAAATTATACAGCTTATTTGAAATCTGGAAACGGTTGGTCATTCTGCAATGATTCTGTTTTAACTTTCCAAAAAAGATTGCCTTTCCACCTTCAAAATTCTTACCTGGTGTTCTTACAACCAAAATTTTAGGAAAAAAAGCTTGGGATTTGTTCAGAGGAATTTCAAGATGTTCTAATGGCTCCTACTCTATATGGCCTTGTGGATAATTGTAGTACAGAGCGAAAACTGTTTGTTTTTATAAGCAAAGTCAAGCAGCAGATCAAAATAAGGAGTAGAGGAAATGTAAGTCTGCAATGCTGTCCACATTATTTATGGAAACTTATGGATGAAATGTCATTTTACAATTTCAACTACATAAACTGGAAGAAAATAAGTTGTCCAGTCTAATTAAAAATGTTTTGGCTACATAGTCATCGATTTCAGGAAGAACATTTGCAACTGCAGCTATTATATAATATACTGGTCCTTTGACAACATCTGGATATTACACAGCTTATTTAAAATTTATAAAATGGCTAGTCTTTCAGCAAACATTACTAATTGAGTATGAAGCAATGTTGCCTTTTGACTTGTTTTTTGAAGTCAGAATTTAGGGTAGGTAATTGGACTATAATGATTCTAGGTGTTGCTGTAACTTAGTGTGCTGTTTCAAATTGCTTTGTATGTCTCAGTTTTCTTAAAACAATTGAGTTTATCTTTCAGAAAGTGGCGGGCAGAAAATAGTAACAGCACAACAGAGTATAAGCTGTTCATAGGATATCCTTTGACGTCATAGAAAGTAAGTTACTTTGGAGAAGTTCCTATTTCTGCTTATTTATATTATTTGGGTTTTTTAAACACAATCATTTTGATTGTGTTTTTTTTTCCCCGCTGTTATATGATGAATACCTTCAACTCACTGTTTTCAGTGAAATTTGATATTTTCTGATAACAGCAAAAATAAACCATTAAATATGTTTAATTAATTTTCTACTTTGAATTGTGATTTCTAATATGTATATGGATTGGTGTGGCTCACTGGTTAGAGGCGGCAGACCCAGAAGCAGAAGTCGGGCCGGAACCAGGGTTCGATTCCTGACGTGGCAGGATCTTGGGCCATGGTGAGCGGACTCAATAATTCTCGCTTCGGTGCCTACTGCAACCATGGGTCCCACTCAGCAACTCTGGGCAACAGCTTGCTTAATCTCAACTAACAGCCCCATCAGCGCCGGGGATGCCTGGCATCACCTTGGGGATGCCCAGGAGGGACCATCTCACAGGGAAAGCCAGGATGGGTTCCCCAGCGGTATACAGCGCCGGGACGCTTCTTTGCTGGGGCAGCTGTACGCATTACTAGTATACCACATTTAACATTTAACATTCATTTTGTCTCATGCTCACTCTTTTTTTACCACCTTGTATTAATTTAATTTTTTTTGTTCTTTCTTACACAGAATAAAAGTATAAAAATGATAATACAGTACGGTAATGACAATTATAAGGTAAGCGTTTAGTACTCTTTACGTTACATGTCTATCAGATTTACCTTTTATTAGTTTCTCTGCTTCTTTTTTATAACCCTTAGTTACTGTCTTTGCTAGTTCCTTCATTTCTTTTTCTATTACTTATTTATACTACTCTTTTCACTTCTTTTATCAGTCCCTCTTTCAACAGTAACTGTGTGTTACTACTTCTATTTGTCTTTCTTTTCACATTACTCTGTTTATTAACTCGTCTTTTTAAAAAAAATATTTTTTTAGTTCGCTCCCGGTTCGTGTACCGGAACGCAAACCGGGAAGCGTACCAAAAGAAATAGAGGATGCCAGAGTGCTAAACATTCTAGCTATTTTTTTAAAAAGGGAAGGTAGTTCTGAAAAGAACTTTTTTTAAATTATTTTTGATGTTTTATATTTTTTGTGTTTTTTTTGAGGAAGGGGAAACAAAAACTGATTTGCTTCAAAGGGCTCAACAGGAGCAACAACAAAAAAATTACTTTCTAGGACGTTTTGGACATTGATGATTTTTATATGATCTATTTATTAAAGTAATACTCATCTCTCCGCATGAAATTAATTTTCCACATGCTACACAAGTGAATCTCATCTGCCCAAAGTTCTTTTGCAGATTTGGGACCGTTTCCCTTGCCTCTGACTCACTTATTGCTAAGTCATTGGTGGATGTTTTTGCCGGTCGGGGGTTATTCACCATATCTCGAAGATGCGCTTTAGAATAATTAAGAGGGTGCCACCTCTCCATGTGCCGATGCATGGTATGATTACCATAGCTATATTTTTTTTCGGTCCCTCTCGAGAGTTTTTTTTTGCAGATGAGGCAGGTAACGAACCTGGCATTAACTTTCTTTTCATGAGACGGAAAAGAAAAAAATTGCCAGATAAAATTCACTTTCACATGGGACGTTCTTGGCATTTCTTTCAGAAAGCCACTTGTCCCATGCTCCTGTTCCTCGTCTTCCTCTTCTTCTTCTTCCTGGTCGAAGATGACCTGGCTAGTCGGTCCTCTCTTATTTGGTGGTGGTGGAGGTGATGGAGATCCACCAGCTGCAGCTAATACAACTGCCATGTCTTAGCAAACAAAAACAGGTCTTTCTCTCATAAAAATGAAAGTCGGAGTGAGGAAAAAAGATGGGACTTTCATCATTTGAGAAAAGAAAATGTTCTAAACCAATGAAAAGTGTTTGTTTTATGTCATATGATCAAGCGTTCCATCATTAGGAAACTAAAAGTAAAATCAACCAATGAAAAGTTTTATTAACTAGTCACATGACCTGTTATGCTTACGTTCCGCGTTCCGCGCTACGCCTCGGATCGATTCCGGGGATTTACGTTTTGCGCCTTGGTTCGCGTTCCAGAACGCTTCCGGGTGCGCTAACGCAGCACGTCACAAGGGGCATTACGTAGTAACGCGATATGTTGCGTTTACGGGACGCGTCACGATGTGCCTTTCTAACGCGGTATTTGCACTAACGGAACGTTTACCGGTTCGCGGATCGGCAGCGAAACAAGAAAAAATAATTTAAACTATAATATAAATTGAATTAAAAAAATATAATACAAATATATATAAAATATATTTGTGAATTAGAATAAAAATATATGTTACAGCTATAGATATTAGCTTTTAAAAAACCAATGAAATTCACTGAAAAAACCATAGGTTATAGACCATATATAGTTAGGGATTAGCATTTACAAAACCAAGAAAATTCACTGAAAAAACCATTGGTTATAGACCATATATAGTTAGGAATTAGCATTTTCAAAACCTTAATTTACTCGCACAAAACCATAGAAATTCGAATATATAGTTAGTTGCAATAACTATATATTGCGCACCCGCAATCCACTGCTGATGATGTCACATATTACATCATTCATGACATGGTCAGTGACATCACTGATGACATCTCAAATGACATCACTGATGACATCACTGAAGACATCTCAAATGACATCACTGATGACATCTCATTTGACATTACTTATCACATCACTGATGACATCATTCATGTGATAATACGATGAACCTCTTCAGACTCTAATATAACGTTAGATACAATTAGTGTAAACAGACACTCACAGACTGTCACTCATCCATCGAGTTACTCACACACCTAGTCAGTCTTGCAAAGAATCAATCACAGCTCCATTTCCTCAACTATACAGTTATACACACTTTACTTATTCAAACATATTCTAACACATATTTACTCTCTTATACAATCCCTGATACAAGTTCACAATGATTCATACAGCCACTCTCACATTCACTGGCTCTTATGCACAGTTATTTATATATGTCAACTCTCACATGTACTGTGTTTTACATATGTACTTACTTTGACATGTAGCACTGAGATATCCATTCACTCACCAATACACTTATGCACACAGTCAACTGCCCATACAGCTGTTTCCCCATGCACGTTTGAACCCATACATCTAGTGAATCTACTGCTCACACATCTATGCACAGAGTCACACACCTCCCAGCCACCCCCACACACACACTCACTCTCCCATACAAATACTTGGGCAACCAATCAATAACCCATATAGTTACTCATATAGCTACTGATCAACACATGCAGCAGTTTACAGAACAACAGATATAATGATGCACAAATTAAGACAGTTTAGTCACTAACCCATGCACTCAGTGAGACACATTTAATCATTCTCTCATACAGTCAGTCATGCACCTACTAAATCCTTCATCCAGACACTTATACATCCACTCATTCTTCAATATGTAAGACATATTTCAACTTAACAGAAACTTACAGTCACTGGAAGTTGTCATCAGTGATGTCATCAGTGATGTCACTGACCATGTCATGAATGATGTAATATGTGACATCATCAGCAGTGGATTGCGGGTGCGCGATATATAGTTATTGCAACTAACTATATATTCAAATTTCTATGGTTTTGTGCGAGTAAATTAAGGTTTTGAAAATGCTAATTCCTAACTATATATGGTCTATAACCAATGGTTATTTCAGTGAATTTTCTTGGTTTTGTAAATGCTAATCCCTAACTATATATGGTCTATAACCTATGGTTTTTTCAGTGAATATATATATATATATATATATATATATATATATATATATATATATATATATTCCCCGTTATAGTTAGTTGTACTCATTATAACGCGCGCGCCCGCAATCCACTGATGATGATGTCACATATTACATCATTCATGACATGGTCAGTGACATCACTGATGACATCTCAAAAGACATCACTGATGACATCATCGATGTGACAATCAAATACACCTCATCACACACTAGTATAATCTTTCATCACTCACTGTAAAATAGAAAGTGCCATATTTGAAACCATTGACACACCAATAGAAATTTCTAAACACCCACTCAATTATTCATTGAACTATACACACATCTAATCACTTTCCAATAGATTCAGTGTTATATGCAGTGAATAACTGCTTTGAATAGCCTGCACTGAAGTATTTTAAACAAGGAGATGTCCTTTTATTCATTTGCACTGTAAATCTTTCCTACCTGCTGCCTATTCTCTCCGGTCCACTGCGACAGCGTCAATTGTGTGGAGGGAGAATACGCCAGCATCCGTTTTTGGAGGTTAGCGTTCGAGTGGCCTGACCCCATAAAACCGGATGTGTCCTAGACCACGCAGCGGACGTGCCGCAAAAGGCAAGCCCGTCTGCGCCGTCAGCGTCCCAGAGGCACCCTGGAAGCGGACAGGACCGGTCACGCTACCGGATGACATTCCGATAAGGTATGATAGCGCTACACTTAAAAGATTCATCCCCCCTCACAAATGCTAAAAGCATGTTGAGCTACGGAGGGATAAATAGACCCTTGAACTGTAACATATGTAACTGGATGACCTCTCGTTATCCAACAAATGCTTATGGGAACTTTACTATCTATCTGCTCAATGTGAGATCTCTAAACAAAAACGCACAGCACATCTTAGACTTGTTTGGAGTTTCAAGGCCAGATATACTATTCTTAATTGAAACCTGGCTCTCAGACACCTCCAATCCCACCCTGGCAATAGCAGTACCCACGGGCTACTTTATTCTTAGAAGGGATCACACTAGTGGGAAAGGCGGGGCGTAGCCATGATTTTTAAAAATGTCATCCTGACTAAAACTATCTCCATGGATGAAATCGAGGGTGCTGAGAGCCTTTGCTTTCACTGTACATTATCCGTCCACCAATCTCTGGCGGGTGTCCACTTATACAGACCCCAGGCCACCCAGGACCTTTTTTAAAAAGTATCATTAATACCATAGCACCACTGTCCCTGAGATGTAATCAATTTCTGGTCCTTGGAGACTTTAACGTCCATATGGACAAGCTAGATTGCGCGGGGAGCATGACACTGAGTAAGACCCTTAACTCTGTGAATTTGCTTCCTTGCATAAAGAGACCCACTCATGAAAAAGGACATACATTAGATCATATCTTCTCAAACTCCCTGTGCAAAGCTGAGGAGCCTATCCCCCTCGTGTGTACTGACCATTTTTTGCTAAAAATCTCAATGGCTAAAATTAAGAAATCATCCCACATCGTCTCTAAACCACCCCTTCTCAAAATTAGAGCTCTCCATAAGCTAACCCCGGATGCCCTCAGATCTGCACTGCAGGCATTTCCCTTTGTTAGCAGTAAGAATCTAGAGATGGATGCCCCCAACTTGGAAGAATGGATGAAACAGGGAGTGGAGATCGCTGCTCCTGAGACCCTTCGATCCCAACGGACCATACAACGCTCTGCACCATGGTTTAATGAAGCCCTGCGCAAGCACAAAAGTGTCTGTAAACAGTTGGAAAGACTGTGGAGGAAAAACTATAGCACTGATAGTAAATATCTCTACAAAAAAGAACTAAAAATGTACCACCTGAAAATCTTGGTGGAGAAGAAACGGTTCTTTGAAGCAAAGATTGAGACACCAGCCAACAAAAGTAAGGCAATATTTAAAATTGTAAAAAACTTTACTTCACCTTCAGCAGTAGCCTCCAAATGCGCAACCTCTGAAGCCTGTACACACAAAATATCTGATTTCTTCCACAAGAAAATAGTTGATATCCAGTTGTCCCTCAACTCCTCTGGCCCGACTCAGATCATTATACAACCGACACATGTCAATCCTCCATCTAATGCTACTTTCCTGAAATTTCCCCCTATTACACTAACACAATCACTTAAAATCCTGAAGAATTTAAAATCTGGTTCACCTTCTGACCCATGTCCTGCGATTATATTGGCATCAGTGGCTGAGGTAATTAATGCTGAGGTCAACTCGGTGCTGAATTTATCCCTGAGCAGCAGCCAGGTTCCAGCCATCTGGAAACAAGCCAAAGTCTTACCACTGTTGAAGAAGCCTACAGCAGATCCTTTGATAGTATCCAACTACAGGCCGATTTCGCTCCTGCCTTCCATAGCTAAGCTCATGGTAAACTATTTGAACTCCGTCACTACTGAATATATGGAATCAAACAACGGCCTCCACCCAAGTCAGTCTGGATTCCGTGCTAATTTTAGCACCGAATCAGCTCTCCTCGAAATATCGGAAGCTATCAAAATGACACTTGACTCGGGCGGGAGAGCAGCTCTAATATTGCTAGATCTATCTGCTGCATTCAACACCGTGCCCCATGAGAGACTCCTACAGAGACTAAGAGACTGTGGGGTTGGGGGCAAGGTGTTGAAATGGTTCACGTCGTTCATAGAGGACCGTAGGCAGGAAGTCTGGATTCCATCTTTCTCCTCTCCCATGCCTCCTACAGAGGTGGGTGTCCCCCAGGGCTCTATTTTGAGCCCCCTATTGTTTAACCTGTACATGGCTCCCCTCGCCCTTTAGGCAGAAACTGCTGGAGCCATGATTATTTCTTATGCGGACGACACCCAACTACTGTTCACCTGTAAAAAGGGAGAGGCTCTGGATGGTGACACAATCAGGAACAGTTTAAGTCAGGTCTTCTCCTGGTTTGGCCATAACCAGCTCCAGTGTAACTCTGCCAAATCAGAAGTAATTATGTTTGAAGCTTTGGACCAGGAAGTCTGGAGAGAGTGGTGGCCGCCTGATATGTCCCCCCCTCAGACCTCTGTGGGAGTAGCTAAAAATCTAGGGGTGAAATTGGACAATTCACTAAACATGAAGAGCCAAGTTCAATCAGTGGTCGGTACCTGCAATGGAACCCTGAAAATGCTGCGGAAATGTTTCCCCTTTCTGTCTCTCTCCCATTGAAGGACTGTTATGTTATGTTATGTTAATTTATTTCTTCTATAGCTCTCGGCTACTCCAAGGAGCATCCCGGCGCTTTGCGAAGAATATCAGCAGGTAGAACAACAACATAACAGCTAAAACGCAGACAGAAGAAAGAAAAAACTATTTAGTAAAAAGCCACGTTTTTAGGCCCTTCCTAAAAACAAGAAGGCTGGCAGCCTGTCTCAGGGACAGTGGTAGTTCGTTCTAAGCCTTCGGGGCTAGGTAACGAAACGACGACCTCCCATTCTTACGCGCCTAATGGCAGGCACTGTCATCTTGGACAAGCAGGATGACCTCAGGGTCCTGCTGGGTAAATACAGGGAAAGGCGTTTCCCAATATACTTGGGGCCTGTGCCATGTAGAGCTTTGAAAGCCAGTGTCAGGCTTTTAAAGAGAATCCTCTTAGAGATAGGTAACCAATGTAAGGTATTCAGTAAAACAGTGGCACCAGCTCTTCTCGGGAGTCCATAGATGGCTCGGGCTGCCAAGTTCTGTACTACTTGCAAACGGGTCAAAAGGTATTTCGGTAGACCCAAGAAAAGAGCGTTTGCGTAGTCCAGTCGTGATCCAATCAAGGCCTGAACAAATATTTTCCTATGATGGAGTGACACTAAAGGAAGAAATTTTCTCAGCATCTGCAGAATGCCGAAGCACTTTCCTTAGAGGCACGAAATATGTGGCCCAAAGGACAGTTCACTGTCCACTATCACTCCCAGGTTCTTGGCCTTGAAAGACACACTGTTAGGGGGAAACATATCTTGTGGCCACCAAGATTTCCAATTTAGCACGGGAGCGCATCCAAAAAAAAACAGTTCCGACTTATCGGAATTGCACTTTAGGCCATGACACCTAAACCACTCAAAGACCGCACCAAGACAATACCTAATCTGTATGCCATCAAACGACCCGCCCCTGTCACATGTGAATAGGAGCTGGGTGTCATCGGCGTAGGATGTGATCTGGGCGCCAAAGGACTCCGCGACCACCGCCAGACGGGCCATAAAGATGTTAAAAAGCATGGGGCTAACAATGGAACCCTGTGGAACCCCAAACCTCTAGCGGCGCCATATCAGCGGAGAAAGGGGGCGCCCAGATTGTTTGCCGGCGGCCGGGGAGAAAGGATTTGAACCAGTTCCACACCGTTCCGCGAAGGCCACATTCCCAGAGTCTTACAAGGAGGCCATTGTGCGGAACGGTGTCGAAAGCCGTCGACCAATCAAGCATAACTAACATGGCCTTTCCCCCAGAGTCAAGCACTTCCCTGATGGCATCAGTGACCTCGAGTAAGGCCGTCTCCGTGCTAAAATTAGCACGGAAACCGGATTGCGATGCGTGCAAAAGGTTGTTTCCTTCGATGAAACTGGAAATCGTCCTATGCACGTATCTCTCGGTCACTTTCGCCAAAGCAGGGAGAAGGGAGATTGGCCTGTAGTTAGCATGAATGAGGGGGTCTAAGGTAGGTTTCTTGAGCAGTGGTAGGATCATGGCGTGCTTCCATGCCTGCGGTACCACGCCTGTAGACAAGGAGGAGTTCAAAAGAGGGTTCAGCAGAGCATTTAAGGCAGGTGCCACTTTTCCCAGATGTTTAGCCGGGCACAGGTCAAGTGGTGAGCCAGATTTCAGACCTGACAGTAGATCCAAGGATGTATTAAGGCACATATGGGGGAATTCAGAAAGAAAAGGGCCCTGACCCTCCAAAAGGGATGACGAAGATAAAGGACTCAAATCCAGCTGTGGGCAGGAGTATAAAAGAGAGGCTTGAATGGTTGTAATTTTGCTGACAAAGAAAGTGGCTAGTTGTTTTATCCAGGATTCAGAGTGAGTGTGAGCAGGGGTACATATGGCAGGAGAAGTAAAATCCTGAACCACTTTAAAAATTTCTTTACAGGTATTCTCTGCCTCATCAATTCTGCGCTAAAAATAGGCCTTTTTTTCTTCCCAGATCGACTTGTGGTAAGCTTTAGTTACCACTCTGAATTTCAGTTTTTCAGTCGGATCATAGGCCCGCCTCCAAACTCTCTCAGCCTCTTTACAGTCCTGCCGTAGCGTCCTCAACTGGGGAGTGAACCACGGGGACGACGCTCTTTGCTCACCTAATTTAGGCTTCTTCTCCGGGATTAAGGTCTCAAATCTGGCTATAAGCCATTTTTGGAAGAGAACAAGATTTTCCTCTAGATTGCCCAAAAGAGGACAAGGAAAGGTAGTGAGAGCCTCAGATAGCATATCCACCGAGAGCAGATGAAAGGGCCGCGAAATCCGCGTGGCCTCTATTGTAGGTCTCACCCGAGTAGGGGCGGTAGCAAGCAAAGAAAAAGAAATTAAGCAGTGGTCAGACCATAATACTGGCTGTATGGAGGATACATTAATAGATTTCGTTGAAAAGACCTGGTCCAAGGTATGGCCTTTGTTGTGTGTCGATCCTTGTATGAACGGAAGCAGCCCTAACGGGGCCGTAATATCAATAAGTTTCATGGCATCAGGGTCAAGTTGATTGTCCATGTGAACATTGAGATCCCCAAGAAGGATACAGTGATCTGATCTGAGACAAGGAACTGAGAGAGCTACTTGTAATTCATCAAAGAAAGGCCCCGTGGGTCCCGGCGTTCTATACAAAAGAAACCCGGTACAAGCCTGAAGGGGAGAGAGATGAAGGGTGAACCCGAGGGCTTCACATCCCTGAATATTCTCTACCGGAAAGGTTGAGCAGGGAATGTTTTTATTCACAATAAGTGATACTCCTCCTCCTCTGCCCAATACTCTGTCCCTCCTGAAGATGCTATATTCCGGATGGATGGCGTTGGCCAGGTCAGGTGCAGAGCAGTCGCCTAGCCAGGTCTCTGTAAGAAATAAGCATGATATATTGGAATTCTGCAGCAAATTCCAGATATTAAGGGAATGGCAATTCAGAGACATGGTATTGAGAAGAAGACACTGAAAATGAGCAGATATATTAGCTGACGAGGGTCCATTGGAGTCCAGAAGACGCCAACCACATTTCGAGCAGCCTTTTCTTAGAGCCCGGCCGCCAGGAAAAATATGATGGCAGAGGCCTCGAGGGAGGCGTAGAGTAAGTAGATCTGCCGACGTGTAGGTAATCATACTTACAGAGCAGCACAAAAGTGCAGCCGAAGGAAGAAATGCCAGCCGTCCTGCCCCGTCCGCCACCGAGACGCTGACGAGCGCAGACGGGCAGGACTCTGGCACAACTCAGAAAAAGGGAAGGCGCATCCCATGCGTGTCACTGCTGCGCGTTGAAAGAAGTGGAGCTTTAAGTAGGCCGGCTCTGCCTGTCGGTCCAAGCGCCGAGACCCACACCAAGATGGCGGCGTCTTGCTTCCAAGAGCTTACACAATATGGCGCTCCTACACCTACCCTAGATCGAGCCCGCAAAGTAGCGGTGGGTATGGTTGTAATTATAGTGCCGGTATGGGGCCGCTGCGGCACTGTTTTAAAAACCGGGTATATTTAACTGAGCATTCAAAGTAAATACAAAACAGGAAGTTTAAAAATAAAGCAGAAGCGCTCGCGAAAACTGTGGTCCAGGCTCGTATCAACTCCAGGCTGGACTATGCCAACGTTCTTTATTTAGGTCTCACAGACTGTCTCCTCAATAAACTACAGGTTGTCTAGAATTCGGCCGCAAGAGCCATCCTGATGTTGAGGCCGAGAACCCATATCTCACCCCACCTCAAGAAACTACACTGGCTCCCCATTCACCACAGAATACAGTTTAAGGCCCTGTCCATTGCCTTTAAGGCCTTACACGGTACTGGGGCCACTTATATTAGGAGGAGAGTTAGCTACTATATACCCGGGAGAGCCCTCAGATCATCCCACCAACATGAGTGTGCCTAAATCCAATCGCACCCGCCTAGGAGGGCGCTCCTTTCAAGTTCGGGTTGCTCACCTTTGGAATGAACTCCCGATGGCAATTAGACAAGCGTCAGACATTATGCATTTTAGGAAGCTACTGAAGACAAGGCTGTTTCAGCAGTAACTTTGGCATCTCCCTGTATTTGTGTCTCTCTCTTTTTTCGCCCTGTTTCTGCTAGCGCCGGGACACTCTTCTGAGTAGCTGTGCGCTCTATAAATATGATAAAATGAAAAATAAATAAATAATCAACAGAACACTATAAAACATACTTATACGCCTATTTCAAGATTACACACCATCACACATTGTATTCACTTATAAAGACATCCTTCTGACATATGCAAACAAGTGATTATACTTGCATTTACTTATCTACACACTTATAAAAACACCACTTCATCTATTTATAAAGATAGTAACTTACACTTAGTGTGTTATAAAATCACTATTACAAGTATACAATTATCCATATAGTGACTCATACAATCACTAAGTCTTAAGCACACTTAATTAGATATAACTGTCACATACACTGCCTTTTTTTTCAAGTTTAAAGGAGATGTACCATTGAAAGAAATATTTCATCACCACCACACCCATAAACATATAAGTAAGTAAGTAATAAATTTATTGTGCAGTTAATTAAAACCATTACAATGATTGACCCACTATTATAAACAATAAAACCTCAATTTTCTTTATAAAAAAGCTGATAGCCATAGTTAAACAAAAACATGCGTTAAGATTGGGAAGAAAATCCACACCCCCGGCCTCGGTAGTCCATAATCTTGTTTCTTCTCTTCGGCCGGCGAATATCAGTGGCAGTCCGTGAGATAAAAGTACCCCCCTTATTAAAATCTTGACTTCAGAACGATGACAGACCGGGATGCGCCGATTTAAAGTGCATAGTGCTACCTCGGCTTCCGTTGGTTTGTGCAAAGTGTGTCGTATAGTTAGCCTTTCAATGGTTTCCTTTGAGGTTTGGGTGTGGAGAAAGAAACTTGACATTGTATGCTTGACACACTGTTATGGTTGTGTGCACTTTTTTTTAAAATGTAGGTCAGCTGCAATTAAAAACTTTACCAGACAGCAGCTTAGTTGAGTATCTTGGCCAGAGAAGCTTGCAAGCATCCTTCTGACATATGCAAACAAGTGATTATACTTGCATTTACTTATCTACACACTTATAAAAACACCACTTCATCTATTTATAAAGATAGTAACTTACACTTAGTGTGTTATAAAATCACTATTACAAGTATACAATTATCCATATAGTGACTCATACAATCACTAAGTCTTAAGCACACTTAATTAGATATAACTGTCACATACACTGCCTTTTTTTTCAAGTTTTAAGGAGATGTACCATTGAAAGAAATATTTCATCACCACCACACCCATAAACATATACACTCACTGAAAAAACTGGTATAACATGTAGTCTTAACCTCATATACCTAATTTATGAACTATTCAAACATTTTTGGGCAATCACACACCCCCCACCAGACCACATAGACATTCATTTACCCATACAGATACTCAGTTAAGAAACCAATAACAAATTTAGGGCCCGATGTAGGTAGCCCTTTACCGATCCGAATCGGCCGAAAATACCGATTTTCGGCCGTTTCCGATCGGTAAAGGGCTACCGAGATGTAGGGGCACATTTTCGGTAATTTTACCGAATCGGTATCATTACCGAATCGGTAAATTTACCGATTCGGTAATATGTACCGAATCGGTAAAATAATTACCGATTCGGTAATATTTACCGATTCGGTAAAATTACCGAAAATGCAATGTAGGTAGGCAATGTACCTTCTGCACATGGCTTACAGAATCGGTATTTTACCATGGAATACACATCCATGGTAAAATACCGATTCCGGTGTGCATGCACATGTGTGCATGCACACCTATGTCATGTGACAGGCAGACCTGCCCTTAGGGCAGGTATGCCTGCCACATGGCACCTGTGCCTGTTTTGGGGGTGCCAGAGGGTGTCAAAGTGACACCCCCTGCACCCTTGTGAATTCTTTAATTACCGATTCGGTAAATACCGAATCGGTAATGCCTAATCATTCCTATGGGCTTCAAAGCCCATAGGAATGAATGGGCATTACCGATTCGGTATTTACCGAATCGGTAATTAAAGAATTGCTAAGGATTCGGTATCGAATCCAGATGTTGGGACCTACATACCATTTACCGATTTTGAAATACCGAATCGGTAGGATTCGGTATTTCAAAATCGGTAAATGGGATTTACCTACATCGGGCCCATAGTCTTTAACATAGCAATTAAGACAAAGCAATGAAGAGTTTCACACAGTTTAGTAACTACACATTATATATAGTGAGACTCTACTGAGTAGTCAAGAAAACAATCAATGACACTATTACTTAATCCACCATTCACACATTTATATTTATATATCCACTAATTAGTCAATGCAAAGTAGTGTATTTATAATACATATTTAAATATCAAAGCAAACCACATTCACTGAATGATGTCGTCAGTGATGTCATCAGTGATGTCATTTGAGATGTCATCAGTGATGTCATCAGTGATGTCACTGACCATGTCATAAATTATGTAATATGTGACATCATCAGCAGTGGATTGTGGGCGCGCGAGTTATAGTGAGTACAACTAACTATAACGGGGGAATTTCAATGGTTTTGTATGAGTAAAATGTATAGCTAACTATAGCTGGTGTAAAACCTATGGTTTTTTCAGTGTATTTCTAAGGTTTTTTCAATGCTAATTCCTAACTACAACGTGTGTTAAACCTATGATTTTTTCAGTGAATTTCAAAGGTTTTTTAAATGCTTATTCATAACTATAACGTGTGTCAATCCTATGGTTTTTTCAGTTAATTTCTAAGGTTTTTTCAATGCTAATTGCTAACTATAATGTGTGATAAACCTATGTTTTTTTCAGTGAATTTCAAAGGTTTTAAAAAATGCTAATTTCAGTATCGATATTTAAATGTTGTATATATTTATTTTCCAACAAACCCCCCTTGTATATTGTAACACATTGACTGTATCCTATAATATGCAACAGCACAGCTAGTTTTTATGATTTGTATAAAGTTGAATTGTATACTCTACATCTTCAATCAAAATATAAACAGTCAAATTTATAAAAAAAAAAATATCCAACGTGCGCGTACCGCGCGCGCACCGTGCGCGCATCTCGCGATTTGTTTTAAAAAAAAAATTTCTGCCCTTCGGGGTCCTTCAGGGACCCACTGAGAAAGCCATGGGGTCAGGGTGTCTCTACCCTGACCCTTTTCTACGTTATCCACCATGGTTTTTCACACTCTTGTTCCTCTGGGGTGCGAGCACCGTGCGCGCACCTCGCAACTTTAAAAAGAACAAAATGGGGGGTTTTGCCCTTCGCAGTCCTTCAGGGACCCCATGAGAAGGCCTAGGGGGTCATGGAGTCTCTTCCCTGCCTCCTTTTCACGTTTTTAAGCTTTTACGAAAATTGGATAATCGTCATTTATATGCGACGGTCGCGCACCATAAACTCATGTGATTTGAAAACAACACTTTTGATTGGTTTATAGAGGTTTCTGTTTCAGAATCTTTCAAAACCCCACCCACTTCCCTCACTATCTCTTTCACTTGCTTGGGAGAAGGACCTTTGCTGCTTTGTTACAGCTTTGGATTTTATTGCAGGATTTCTTTTGAAAAGATGGCACAGAGACAGCAGCCACAGGATTCCTACTCTTCTAACTAAGATGTGGAGAAACAACAACCACCTGCAGAGAAATCAAAGGATTCCTTCATACTGAAGTTTTTTACTTTTCCTGAGGGTCAGAAAAAGGTGAATGCACCGAAAGTATCCTGCACCATCTGTGGGAGTGAGCTGTCGAGGGGAAACCCTCAGAAAAAATACTCATTTAGCATACACACCATGTTGCGGCATGTGAGGAATGTGCATCCTCACCAATATGCACAGGCTTCTACAATAGCCCTGGCGGCACAACTACCACCTGCTCTCCCCAACACTTCATCTGGAGGAGCATCTCCTTCTAAGTCATCTATTAATATCAGGCCACTTTTCACCAAGGTAACCTCCGTTGCAACATGTGCAATGAAATTCTTTGCTATGGTGAGCAAAGTCTAAATTTAATGGAGCTGAGAATCAGCCAGCACCAATGCTCCCGCAAATATATTTTTTCATTTAATTCATTTTTGTTCCTGTTTAGCAGTTTTTTGTTAACTGTTTTTTATTTTGTGTTAAAAATATATATATATATATATATATATATATATATATATATATATATATATATATATATATATATATATATATATAAAATTGTTAAATAACAAAAAAATCTACAAAACAAAAAAGACAAAAAACTGTTTTTTTAAGAACTAACTTCACTTCTCCAAGAAGAGCTATATTTCTAATATACTGTGTCATCATTTTTTTGAATGAATGTGTACTGTATAAATGAATGACTGAAATGACTGAGTGAAGAGGAGGAAAGGACTGAGAGAATGAGTGAGAAAAGGGGAGTATGATGAGTGAGGAAAGGGGAGTCAAAGAGTGACTGAAACAAGAGGACCTAGGGTAGGGGATAGAGGTAAGGGGAGTGAAAGAGTAAGGGAATGGCAGTAAGTAAAGGAGAGTGAGGGAGGGGGAGTGAGAAAGGGGGAGCAAGGGACGGAGACAGGAAAGGGAAGTAAGAAGAAGAGCGGGGTAAAGGGAGTAAATGGGGGGGCGCTAGAGGGTGCGCTGCAGAATGGCTGCCTCTTGAGACAGCTCTTCCGGTCAAGCCCAATTAATGGTCACTGATTAGCGGATTGCAGCGTCGTTTTGTCAAGAAAACAGCGGAATTGTGCATCGGAAAGTGTGCTGCTAAAACGGATGGTGACATGCTGAGTGGAACAATACCACAGTCGACAGCTTTAGCTTTGATGTAATCGGCACGGGTTCAGCAGCCTGCAGATAACATGGCGGCCGCCTGATAAGGATTAGGAGATAACGGAGGTAGGGGAAGCTGACCCTGCGTGTTGTTTGTATCACACCAGGAAGGCACGCGGTGTGTGTCCTGGTCGCTGCGGATCGTTCTTTGCTGGCAATTCCCCCATCAACACCACAAGGTACTGGTTATAGAGCGGAGGTAGAGGAAAGAGGCTTGAATGCCCCGTGGTTCACTGAGGAGCAATAATGGAGCTGTGTGGCATGTGCGGCGGTGGGCAGAATTGCCACAAATGACATCCGTTACCTCGTGCTTCCCTGCTATAAGTGAGTTCCTACGCGGTTGTATGGGCGAGCGTTTGAGAGCCATATACCCCTGCAAATGCCTGAATGCTCAGAAGCGACTCTATCTTCGTAAAATGGCGGCCATGACCTGAGTGCTTGCACGAGAAAGTTAATGTTTAAGTGAAGCATAAGTTAATTGTTATCTCTGCAGTGCCTGACAACGTGGTGTCCATACCTATATGCTCGTCGATGTTTATGTGTGCGGCGTTGGGGGCAAGCAAAGTGAGGCTATACCTTGGAACATGGATTGCTCTCAAAATGGCGGTGATCTTGCTAGCGCTGCTCCATGTCTGCACACAACAAACATATTAGCGGTGGCATCTGACTTGCTGGAGTGAGGTGCTTGATGGTGGAGGAAAAGGCGGTGTGTCGTGCTCCATACTACCCTATATTGAGAATGCCTGGGACTGGAAATATTACAGCTGAACTCCACAACTGGTGCACGAGATTGACAAAGTGGCATTTTTGCGCCAGGTCAATCATCTGGCGTTTCTGCCTGGGCAGATACGGTCCCAGCGCCGGGGATGAATGGTGCTGCTCCAAAGAAGCTTCCAGAACTTTCTACATTGAGGGCAGTGGTGCGAACTGCATCAATTCCTTAATGGGTACAAATGTAATGCATGTCCTGGTGCGCACTTGACTTTGTGAAAAAGTTCTGTGTCCTTTGTCCCACTACTGTGCAAAAATCACAAGTCAAAACAGCAAGAAAGAGTACAGTCTCGGCAGTCCACAGGTAAATTTCCTGCGTCGACATGGGGAAGCCAGACAAACAGCAGCCCAAACTCACCTTTGAATCAAAGAAACCGTCTAAAGGTGCGGTGTCGCATTCGGATACGGAATTAGAGCAGGAAGGAACCTCCAATAGTACCATGGAAGCTGTCCTTAAAACAATACAATCAAGTCTACAAGACATCAATGGGAAACTAGACAACTTGACCGAGCGAGTAGATTGCATGGCTGTGAAAATAGACAGACAAGGAGAACGTCTAGACACTGCGGATACCCGAATATCCGCGGTGGAAGATGAAGCGAGCACTACCACTAACAAATGCAAAGAAATGGATAAGATCCTGGGAGTGCTCAAGGCTAAAGCTGAGGATTTGGAGGCAAGATCACGCTGCAACAACATACGCATAGCAGGTGTGCCGGAGTCCACGGACACAGGCAGGATGGAAAAGTATGTTGAAGACATGCTCCGATCTATTTGGGGAGGACAGTTTTTACAATGTCTTGATAGTGGAGCGCGCACATAGATCTGTGGCACCGCGTCCGCCTCCTGGTGCCAGCCGCGTCCAATCATTGCGCGACTTCTGAATTACAGGGATAGAGATGCGGCGCTTCGAATGGCAAGGGAAAAACAGCATATAATGTACCAAGGAAATAAATTGGAATTCTATCCCGATTTCACAATAGCAGTTCAGCAGGCGAGGAAGGACTTTGCACAAGCTAAAGCAAAGCTGCGTGAGATAAAGGTGCAATATGCTATGCTCTACCCTGCAAAGTTGAAGGTAACATGGGAAGGGAAGGCGACGTTGCTACAAACTCCAAAGGCTGCAATGGACTTCGTCCGGAAAATCAACGCAAAGCGCAGAGATCGTCGGCGAGAGGAGCATACTCAGGACTCAGATAAAGAATGACTGTCTGGCAAGAGCGGAGTGTGGACGGATAATTGGACCTGGGATAAGCAGGAACTGTCTTCCACTACTAGCGCCTATCTCAATGGTGCTTACATTTGAGTTATGCCTGGCCTGAAACGACTGGGGCAGGTCTGCGAAAGTAATAGTTTCCACATGCCACAGGGGAATTATGGACCCACATCATGAAGTGGTAAGAATATGCAGTACGTAACTGCTTATGCTGGCATGGACGCAAACTGTGCACTACTCTTGTGCCCCTATGGGTAATATGCTGGTAATCTACTTTCTTACTGGGGTATAATAACGGCTTGACAGTTGATGTAATCATAATACTGAAGTGAATGTACTGGGCAATGCCCAGAGATAGAGTAAACTGTGACTCTTCAGAGTGCGGGTACTGGCCACAGAGGTTTTGTTATATGTACGCCGTTTAGTAATTTCTTGCGCTGCATTATTATTGTTGTCTTGACCACATCCATTATGGTGGATGGTGCTGTGTGCTCATGGTAGACCCTCCAATGGGTGTTCCCCGACTTGGTTATGGTTCTGTTGTGGGATATGATGGGGTATGTCTTTGGCATGTTTGGGGTGCTAAAGTGGGAGGGGGTGCTGGGGGATGTGGGTAAGTTCTACAGATCAGAGTGTTTAAGATGCAATGCCACAATCAAGGGATGTTTTAAATATGATTGTTGGACGGATACCTATCTTCATCATGAATGTCAACCTGAGTTATGACTGCAGATAGACAGAGATCTGCGCATCTGAATTTATTAACATGGAATGTGTGGGGACTTAAAAACCAAAAAAAGATAAGAGATATGTTTGCATATCTGGATAGAATGCATGTTGACATTGTTATGCTCCAAGAAATGCACCTAGCTCCTTACACCAACAGCAGACTAGGGCGTAGATGGGCAGAATCCTGTCATCATTCTACATACTCTTCGTACGCCAGGGGTGTGTCGATACTGATTAAAAAGGGCACAAATTTCTCCTTGGATACCTCTGACATTGATCCCATGGGCAGATACGTCATTCTCAAGGGGGTGCTCAGGGGTCAGAAAGTCGTTTTTATTTCCACATATGGCCCCAACACAGACGCACCTGAATTTTTTCATGAAGTGTGGCAGAAATTATATGATGTAGCAGGTGGGAAGCTCATATGGGGCGGATATTTTAATCTAGTACTAAAAGAGCAATTAGGTAGATCGAGCTCCACGATGGAACCTCACAAGAAAGCCATGCAAAAAATGAATTACATTATGAAGGAACTCGCACTGTATGACTTGTGGCGCATCAAACACCCGATGGGGAGGGAAGCAACACACACTTCTGCTATACATAACAGTTGGTCCCAAATAGATTATTGGGTAGGTTCAAAAAATGTCTTGCTCTGGACTATTGATATTAAACATCTTCCAAGGACGCTATCTGATCCTAACCCAGTTTTTTTATCACTTCAATTGCCCCATTATATACCACCACCATATAGCTGGCATTTTAATGCTAGGGCACTGACAGACTCGCTTTATAAAGACACGATTTCAAACGCCATATCAGAATTCTTCCTTATTAATGAGCCCTCCACAGACGATCCTAGTCTGCCGTGGGAAGCCTTCAAGGCGACCTTACGCGGGGTTTTATTAAGCACTAATGCGGGAATACTGAAAGATATTCGTCAGCAGTTAACTAAAACGGAAGATAAACTACGGAATTTAGAGAAAGAATACGAACAATCATAAAACCCAAAGCTGCTGTGAGATATCAGGGAGGTGATGACTGAGCACCAGTCTTTAGCAGAAGATGAGATTAAATACAGGAAGAAACATGCCAGGGCTCAAACTTTTGGCGAGGGGGGGAAGACCCGGAAAGGTGCTGGCATCAAAAATATGCCAAGGTCGTGCTACTCAGACGGTGCTGCAGGTGAGGAGCAAAAATGGGCAGATGCAGACTACCACTGAAGGCATACTGAGGGAATTTGAGTCCACATACAGCTCACTTTATAAATGACGCCTCACTGCCACTACGGAGGAGATTATGACATACATGGAAGACGTGGCCATTGCATGGCTATCGAACTCTCATAGGCAATACCTCTCCCGCCCAATAACGGTAGAAGAGGTTACCGAGATTATCAAATCATTACCCAATGGCAAGGTTCCAGGTCCTGATGGATTCACGGGTGAATTCTATAAAGCGGTTGCAGACCTGCTGGCGCCACATATGGTTGCTATATATGGGGCTGTATTCGAGAACTCGATTCTCCCGCCTACATTGCGTGAAGCAATGTTGGTGATACTATTAAAGCCAGAGAAAGATCCTGGGCAGTGTGACTCCTACAGACCACTGTCACTAATAAATGTAGATTCTAAAATATTGGCCAAGTTGCTGGCAGTGCGCTTACAGCCCCTTATGACTGCACTAGTATTACCGGATCAATCTGGTTTCATCCTGACCAGATCCACGGCTCATAATACAAGAACGCTGTTTGCGTTAGCACACTACTCGACGCCCTCCACTAAGCCAGCTGCGGTGATGTTGCATGCAACCAAAGCATTCAACTCTATAGAATGGCCTTATCTACTAGCAGTACTTCAGACAATGGGGTTCCCCCCAATCTTTCAACACTGGATAAAGATTCTCTACACCAAGCCTGTCGCCTGTATCCGAGTTAATAACTATGTGTCTGAACCAGTGGAAATAGAAAGGGGAACCAGGCAAGGTTGCCCATTATCGCCACTCTTATTTGCCTTAGCTTTGGAGCCTTTAGGTTTAAAGCATTTTATTAAGACAAAAACATAGGGAGAGGGAACAGGAGGTTAGGGTACATACATTTGAGCGAAAGAAATGAGCATGACACTATGAGTGCGACGGTGGACCAGTCCGCTGTGGAAAAAGAAGCAACAGCAAATGAAAACAGCTAGATGTAAGCAATACCTCCAATCTGAGCATGGTCAACACCATCAGTCTGAGCAGAGAGTAGTAAGCAATAACACAAAGAGGCCCAACCCACCATCCCCTAGAACCCCCCCCGAACACCCCAACTCCCCCCAACTACCCCCCACCCCCCGTCCAATGTACCGCTAATAACATTCCCTGCCCCCCCACTGCACTCCCCCCCTCCATGAACCCAGCCCCGCCACCCCTCCTAGTCTGCTGGAATCACCGGTGGCGTCAACCTTAGGAGCCTGAGGTACCTCGGGCAGGTGAGTTCCCTAAATTCCGTAGTTAAAAGCGCACAAAAGGGTTGCCACAGCTCATCAAATTGGTCTATCTTCCCCGCTACCGTGAGTGACAATTTTTACATGCCAGAGCCTGTGCAACCAGCCAGTGATGGAGGGGACCGTGGTGGTGCGTCAGTGGATTAGGATGTTCTGAACTACTGAGCCCAGCGCTATCGCGATTTGCCTGCCCCTGCGGGACTTCAGCGGATACATCAGGCCATTAGGAAGGCCCAGCAATACATACGCCGGAAAGCGCGGTAATTCAATTTCAAAATGCTTATCAACCTCATCAAGAACCTCCTTCCAATAAGCGGCCAACAAGGGACAATCCCAAAGAATATGTGAAAGGGTCCCCACCTGACCACAACCTCTCCAGCACTCCTTCTCGATATGCCTGTTCATCTCGTGCAGTCTCTCTGGGGTGTAATACCAGTATGTGGACACCTTGGTGAATGTCTCAGTGAGGCCAGTGTGATATGCTGAGTGTCTCGCACGGTGCGCAATCTGGTCCTACTCCCTATGGCTAAGTGTCCTACCCAATTCCCTGTGCCATCGTTCCCTGCCCGGGTTATAGTAGTGAAACGGAGGGGGCTGTAAGAACTTGTAGAGATCAGTGATCAGTTTAGCATCGGAGGAGCGGGTCACCAACCACCGCTCATATGGTGTGATCTGACGATCAGCGGTGTCCCGCACCTGGGGTTGAAGCGCCCAGTGCCGGACCTGCATATATCGCAGTCTATCCGACTCCGGCAAGTGGAACTCCTGTTGAAGGTGCTGAAAGGGGACCACAGCCTCCGACCCATAAATCTGAAAGAGGGCTCGGCAGCCCGTCGCCCTCCAATGGGAGAAAGCACCCGGCTCCATCCCTGGGGAGAAATCCGGATTACCCACTATGGGCGTAAACGGCGAGGGGAACGTGGTAAGTTCCCGAACCTCGCAAACTGTGTCCCACACCCTCAGGGGAACCCGCGTGACATAGGAAGCATAGAGGTTGGCGGTGAACTCGGCGCAAGAATGGAATTTCCTGGAGGGTACGCCCTGCCACCGCTTGGTCCTGAAAAAGCCAGTGCTTATCGGATTCCCACCTGCTCCACTCCACAAGGTAACGCAGCTGCGCCGCCTGAAAATATTTCCGGAGGTCCGGGATACCAAGGCCCCCCGCCTCTGGGGCCAGCGTGGAGAGAACCCTCTTCATCCGCGGCTTGCGGCCTTGCCAGACAAAGCGTGCGATGTCAGCTTGCGTCTGCCTGATCCAACCCACTGGAGGCTGGAGCGGCAAGGCTCGGAAAAGGTACAGGATCTGGGGCAGAACCGTCATCTTGACCGCAGCAATCCTGCCAAGCCAAGACAGCAGGCCCTTGCTCCAGCGGCCAAGCTCCTCCTTGATCTTCTTACCAAGAGAGGTGTAATTAGCCGTTACCATCTCTGGTAACGTCGGCGCCAGCAGAATCCCCAGGTATGGCACCAGGGATGATGACCACTGCATGGGAAAGAGCCGCTGGAGGTCCGTCTAGTATCCGCAGCCAGAGACACATCTAGAGCTACCGATTTGCCCATATTCATTTTGAAACCGGCCACTCGTGAAAAAGCGTCCAACTCGCGGATGCAGGCAGGAAGGGACCTCCTGGGATCGTCCAGGGTCAGCAGGACATCATCCGCATAAAGACTGACCGTGTGAACATACTGCCCCATCTTGATCCCGATTGCATCCGGGTTTTGGCGGATCCTCTGGGCAAATGGCTCCATGTAAAGAGCAAAGAGGAGTGGGGAAAGTGGGCACCCCTGCCTAGTGCCGCGCTCGATTGCAAAACTGCGGGAGCTGCACCCATTGACCCTCACCGTCGCTGAAGGGTACCTGTAACAATTGAAAACCATCAAGCAGAATTTATCACCGATGCCCAGTTTCTTGAGCACCTGCTCGAGGTAAGGCCAATGAACCCTGTCGAAGGCTTTCTCGGCATCCACCGCCAGCAGCATCCGCTTGCCTGGGATCCGCGAAGCCTTCTCCAGAATGTGCGTCACTCGCTTAGTATTGTCGACAGTTTGTCTGCCGGGCACAAAGCCAGCCTGGTCGGCCTCAACCAGACCTGGGAGGTGCAGGGCCAGCCTGGATGCCAAAATCCCTGTGTACAACTTGAGGTCGACATTCAGGAGCGAGATGGGCCTATATGAGCCACATAAGGCCCGATCCTTCGCAGGCTTCGGGATCACTGAGACCGTCGCCCTCAGGAGATCCGGTGGGCTAGCTCCTGATTCGGAGAAAGAGTTAAACAGCCGGGCGAGGATAGGGGCCACAACCAGGCAAAAGGTTTTGTAAAACAGGGACGTGTAACCGTCCGGGCCCGGGGCTTTCCCATGCTTAAGTCTAGCTATCGCGGAAATCACCTCCTCAACGTGGATATCACGCTCAAGATATTCCGCCTGAGCGGGGTCCAGTGCCGGAAGGGTCACAGATTCCAGATATTCCACGGCTTCCCGCGACGAGGGGGGCTCCCCGGTGTACAGCGCCTCATAGAAACTACAAAAGGTTTCCGCCACCGCCGCATCACCGGAAACAGCCACCCCGTCCGTACCCAAGAGTTCCTTCACCACATTACGCTGTTGCGCGACACGGAGCCTGTGTGCTAAGAGTTTGCCACACCTATCGCCCCCTGTGTAGAATGCATGTTTCAGACGTAACGCTGCGTATTCCGCCCTGTCCATGTCCAGCGCCAACAGGAGCTTCCTGGCAGCCTTCAACTGCCTCCAAACCCTTGGAGCACTCGTACGGCGGTGGACCTGTTCTAGCTCCCGGACCTGGGAAGTCAGCTCCTCCCTCTTCCGCTGCCGCTCCCTGTTCTCTGCCGAGGAGATGGAGATGAATTCCCCCCAGAGGACCGCCTTCAGCGCCGCCCACTGTGTCACCAATGAGGTGTCCGAGTTACTGTTGTGTGCCTGGTATTCCCGTATTGCCTCCTCAATATGTTTTACAACAGTTTTTTTGTGCAAAAGGGTGTCCCTAAGGCGCCACACCCCCCGAGAGGAGGAGGTCGCCGGCCACGTAAACGTGCCAACGACTGGCGCATGATCAGACAGTGTCAGGACCCCAATGTCCGCCGCCGTAGCAGCGGCACGCATCGGTCCACTAACCAAAAAGTAGTCCAACCGTGCGTAGGTCCGGTGCGCATGCGAGTAATAGGAATAATCCCTATCTGTAGGGTGGAGGGTGCGCCAAAGGTCATGTAGGTCCATGTCGGTGATTCGGTCCTTCTCGGCTTGGGAAAGTTCCCCAGTCTGCGGGAATCGCTGCGCTGACCTATCTAATGCAGAATCGAAGACTATGTTTAAGTCACCCCCCAGGATAACATGACGATCGGGGGAAGCAGTTACATCCACCAGTACCGAATCTAAAAAGCGTTCTTGATGGTCATTCGGGCTATATAAGGAGCCAATAGTAAACGACGTGCCCCCCAGGCGGAGGCGGTATGCCAAAAGCCTCCCCTTCTGTTCAGCAAATTTATACAACACTTCCCCCTTGAAGGAGCTCGCCAGCAGAATAGCTACCCCCGCAGTCTTGGACGCAGCAGAGGAGAAAAACTGGGTGGGAAACCTGGCATAGCGCATTCTGTGACAGTCACGGGACAACAAGTGGGTTTCTTGCAGGAGGCATATATCAGCTTGTGTCCCCTCCAGCAGAGACAAAATCGCCCTACGCTTTACAGGGTTATTCAGACCCTTAACATTAAGGGTCACCACCTTCAGGGACGACATATCTCCAAGAGTCCGGAGACGCTATGTCTCGGGCAGGCAGCCGGAGGGGGAGGGGCACAGGGCAGCAGCGCAGGACAGGCAAAATAGGACCAAGCGCTAACACAGAAAACATCGGACGGTTCTTCCCCAACCCCTAAACAACTCCCGACCCCACCCCAAATGAACCAATGGCAACTAGCCAAATTCCAACTCAAACACAAACAACCCATTGTCCCAGTCAAGTCCCAAAATGGACAAGTCTGCAGAAAGTACCAAAAGTGGACGTCCGGCCACTCGCTTCCCCCGCTCCCCCCCGGCCCTCCCTTCGACCCCCAAACCTGGCACCGAAGAAGCTATGTCCATCTCCCCCCGGAGTGAGTCTAGGCCGTCAAGGCCACACGGTTCAAGGCGGCAGAGTCCCTGGCCGCTTCTCTCAGGGCGCTGGCCATGTCCGCTCTGATGGTGGGCGAGTCAGGCCGCCCGGCACTCGCCGCCGATCTCCTTCTCGCCGACCGCCGTCGTCCCCCTCTATCCGAGTGCCTCCAGGTCGGTGTTACTCCATCCTCCTCAGTAGCCGCGAGCCCCAAGACGCTGCAAACATCCTGCAAGGAGCGCAGCTGGTGCAGTACCCCGTTCCAACAGAATATCAAACGAAAGGGATGCCCCCAGGAGTACGGTGTCTCATCCTCACGCAGGAAATCGGTTGCAATCTTGAAGGACCTGCGCTTCTGCAATGTGATGGCAGACAGGTCCTGATACAGCGCCACAGGTCGCTCTTGGAACGTCCATGGTTGTTTCCTGCGGGCCTCGGACATGATGCGCTCCTTCACCGGAAAGTCAGGGAGGTAGGCCAAGATGTTCGGCGGATGTGCCGCCGACTGTCGCTGTCGTCCTACTCTGTGGGCCCCATCGATGCGGATCGGGAAGTCGGCGGCCTCACCCAGAATCTCCCGGAACAAGTCCTGCAAGTAGCCCACCAGGTCTGTCCCCTCGTCTGCAGACAGTACACCCCGTACCCGTATGTTATTCCTCCTCGACCTGTTCTCCAGGTCCTCGTTATGGGCTTGGAGTTCAACATGTTGCTCCCTGAGACGGAGAACGTCCTGTTGCAAATGGACAATCTCGTCGTCCCGACGTTGGGCCGCCGCCTCCACCGTCTCCATCCGCTCACCAAGGCCCTCCACTTCCCTGCGGACCTCGCGTACTTCACTGGCCACCTCTTGCTTCAGCGTCTGGAAGTCTGCTTTAAGCGAGCTGAACAGTTCCTCCATGAAGGACCTCGTGATGGGGGGCTCACCTCCGGTCGGGTCCGCAGCGGCTCGGGAAGAGCCCGGAGACGGTTGCGCCCTGTCCCGCTGTTGTTGGGCCCTGCTAAGCATGTCCGGCAGGGTGCGGTCCCCCTTCCTCGATCCTCCTTTTACGGACATTCGTGTCCCGTACGCTTTCGCACTCAGCCAGAGTAGGAACACTGGCTTCGGCCACCTACAGTAGGCGCGGCCCTCGATGAGTATCCAACGTTCGGTAGAGTCCCTCAGGAAGGAACTCCCGGCCAGATAGGGGACCTGCGCCACAGATGACAAAATGGCGCGCCAGTCTAGTCACAGAGAGCCATTCGGTGCCCAGCCAAGATTTCAACAGGGACCTCCGCTAGGGGACCCCCGGCTGGCGCGTCCCGCAGGAAGGGAGAGCCGTGCAAAAGCAGAGGTGTAGGAGACAACCTCAGGCAACACTAAAGGAGAGCTGCGTCACTGTCCCCGTGAAGACAAGATGGCGGTTGGGCGGGGCCGGGTAGATCGTCCAGGCCTGGCGTTGCCACCAGGGCCACTCTAAGAGCCAGGTATACAGAGGAAAGTTCTATCCAGGGCCGGCCAGCTAGATAGGAGAGGCAGTAGACCTGGCTCTGATTCGAAGCATTGTCGCCAACTGGCCACGGGGCCGGGGTCCGCACCACATGAGAGGCCACCACCGCAAGTCCAAGCACCACCACGATCACACGGCAGAGTCCTTGCGCAGTGGAGTCACACAGCCGTTGTCCCTCTGACAATCCCTGTCGAGCACCGGGGCGAGCTTCACTCCAGATCGCTAGATATCAGCACCAGGCCCCAGCCGAGGCATCTGGACAGCGCCCCGCTCTGCTCTGCCTCCTAGGCGCACCTCCGTGCTGCAATCGGTCTTTTAGCGTGCTTCCGCCGGAGCGATCGGGGCCAAAGTAGCATCAATGTGTGCCCCAAGGTCTCCGCCGCCCGTCTCTCAGCCGCTGAGCTTCAGCGGGGGGAGAGAAGCTAACGAAAAAGGGCTCGGGCCTAGTCGGGCCGGAGGAGCTGCGGGAAGAAGCGTCCGCTCACCCCGCCATCTTGGCCACGCCCCGCTTTGGAGCCTTTAGCATGTAAAATTCGACAAGGGCGCCGCTACTCGGCCTTGCACTTCATAGAGAGGCCGCTCCACATCTCTATGTATGCAGATGACATGCTGCTATACATACGGGATCCAGAGAGCAACCTAGCCCCGCTACTTAGGGAATACATTAAATATGGCCGGCACTCTGGGCTCCAAATAAACTGGGATGAATCAATTATAATTCCGCTCATGGATAGCACAACCCCGCACACTACAGAATTCCCACTAGAGTGGCAACAAGATTCAGTGCGATATTTAGGTGTGTGGTTTCACAGAGATCCCGAAATTGTATTGAGAGAAAATTATGGTAAAGCTATCAGCAACATTATGGCCAAAATTGAACGGTGGATTCAGCTTCCTTTATCACTGGCTGACAGACTAGCGACAGTCAAAATGGTAATGCTTCCTAAATTTTTGTATTTGTTTGGTAATGTTCCCATTATGCCACCACCAGAAGTGTTCCAACAGATTCAATCCTTGCTGATTAAATTAATATGGGCTAGTCAGCAAGCTAGAATTGAGTTGAGAGCTCTTACACTGCCATACTCGAAGGGGGGGTTTAAAGTACCAGTCTTCCACCTGTATTATCTATGTGCACAAGCACAGTACGCATACCACTGGTCCCACCGGAACCCTTTCCTCACGCACACAGCAATAGAGGAAAGTTATGCACACCCTATCCTATCCTAACTGCGATACTCACTCATAAACGTCTGCCACTGCACAGTAGGGACATAAACACGGTGGACACTACAAACGCCGCCTGGTATCAAATAGGGAAGCTGGCGCGCAAGACCCCTCTGTACGCAACTGCTCTTCCCATGCACTATCATCCCAACATGTCTGTTACTCAGGAAGAGGTGGGTATGAGACTACTGAGGCAGGTTGGAATCGATACGGTAGGGGATCTATATAATGAAGGGACCATAAGCAAATACAAGACTTTGCCTATGTCAGTAACCAAACGTTACTATTCCGTTTCACACTCCATAGGCTACAAGGAGCAATCAAACAACATTACCCTGCGTATCCTACTGAGTCCCCGTCACTGAACGCATTACAGTTGGTCATTACGTCTCCCAATGATAAAAAGCTCATCTCACGACTCTATAAAGTAGTGCAGGAGGAGATAGCAGACACTACACGCAAAGCGTATGCGAGATGGGCCTGGGTCTTGGAAACTCCATTGTCAGAAGAAGAATGGCAGGAAGCTTGTTCAGTGACTGAGAGATTAACACCTAATGGAAACTTAAGAATACTACATTACAAGTATTTTCATCAAACTTATCACACACCAGCTCGACTTCACAAATATAACCTAAGACCAGATTCCCGTTGCAAGAGATGTGGGCATGAGTCAGCAGATTTCATACATTTAGCATGGGACTGTCCGCTTGTGCTGGACTACTGGGGGAAAGTCACTAACATATTGGGTAAAATGGTGGGGTCTCTATTCAGTGTTCCATCCGTACATGTCTATTAGGCATTTTGTCAAATGTTCGAGCAGCAAGACGTACATTTTGTCTAATAGCGTTACTGCTGGCTAAAAGGCGCATATCATTGGCCTGGGATAGTAAAAACACACCTAAGACAAGTCAGTGGATCCGTGATATGTCATATTGCCATGAAACTTTGCTCACATATGAAGAGAAATCTCGCAAACCTGGGACTCAAGCAGCTGTTCACCACCCCCACCCACTACGCCGGACACACACTCGACCCATCTACTCATCCAGCAAGGACATCGCCTTCAGCGAAGCCACCAGACTCCACTGGACGGACCACAGCTGCGTCCTCTTCAGCTTCAGAAGGACCACGATCCACCACCACCAGCAACAGCTTGCACGCAGAAGCTGGAACAAGATCACAGCGACCAGCTCGCGACCTCACTGAGCATGAACCCTCCCACCAGCGCAACGAACCCAAGCCAGGCGGCCACCAACCTCGCGAAGTGGATCAGCAACTGCGCAGACGACCTCGCCCCTCTGAAGACCCCGCCTAGCAGACCCGGTAGCAAGAAAGCCCCATGGTTCACCGATGAACTCAAGAGCTCCAAGAAGAACTGCCGAGCCCTCGAGAGAACCTGGCGCAGAGACCCAACACCGGACAACATGACTGCCCTCAAGCTCGCCACCCGAAAACACCACCAACTCATCCACGCCACCAAGAAAACCGCATTCAAGGAACGACTGGACAACAACGCACACAACAGCAAGGAACTCTTCAACATCGTCAAAGAGCTCTCCAACCCCTACGCCGGAAACAACAACATCACCCCTTCGCAAGACCTCTGCAACTCCCTCGCCTCCTACTTCCACAACAAGTTTGCGGACATACACAACAGCTTCAGCACTCAACCGACGCACGCCACGACCGAACAACCGCCCCCCACCACCACCCTCCGCGCCTGGACCCCGATCAGCACCGAAGACACCGTCCGCATGATGAACTCCATCCACTCCGGATCTCCTACCGACCCCTGCCCTCACCACGTCTTCAACAAGGCCGACGCTGTCATCACACCCCACCTGCGGGACATCATCAACACCTCCTTCGACACCGCTACCTTCCCGGAGAGCTGGAAGCACGCCAAACTCAGAGCTCTACTAAAGAAGCCATCAGCCGACCACACCGACATCAAGAACTACCGCCCCATCTCGCTGCTCCCGTTTCCTACAAAAGTCATTGAGAAGACTGTCAACAAGCAGCTGGCCGCCTTCCTCGAGACGAACGGATCCCTCGACCTCTCGCAGTCTGGCTTCCGGGCCAACCACAGCACAGAGACCGCCCTGATCGCAGCCACCGATGACATCCGAGCTCTGCTTGACAACGGAGAAACAGCGGCCCTCATCCTCCTAGACCTCTCCGCGGCCTTCGACACTGTCTGCCACCGTACACTAGTGCAGCGACTCAGCAATGTCGGAATCAAGGAGAAGGCACTGGAGTGGATCATCTCCTTCCTCGCCGGAAGGACACAGAGAGTCCGCCTCCCCCCTTCTGCGGCGTTCCTCAAGGCTCCTCGCTCAGTCCAACCCTCTTCAACGTCTACATGAGCCCCCTCGCAGACATTGCATGCCAGCACAACCTCAACATCATCTCCTACGCCGACAACACCCAGCTGATTCTCTCCCTCACCAAGGACCCCGCCACAGCCAAAGCCAACCTTCATGAAGGGATGAAAGAGGTAGCCGAATGGATGAAGAACAGCCACCTGAAACTGAACTCGGACAAGACGGAAGTCCTCATCCTGGGATCCTCACCCTCCGCCTGGGATGACTCCTGGTGGCTCCCCGCCCTAGGCAGCTCACCCAAACCAACAGACCACGCACGCAACCTGGGCTTCATCCTGGACTCCTCTCTCTCCATGACCAGACAAGTCAACGCCGTCTCTTCGTCGTGCTTAAACATCCTGCGCATGCTACGTAAGATCTCCCGGTGGATCCCCACCGAGACCAGGAAGACGGTCACCCAGGCCCTCTTCACCAGCCGTCTGGACTAAGGCAACTCCCTCTACGCCGGAACCACCGCCAAACTCCAGAAGAGACTCCAGCGGATCCAGAACGCCTCAGCACGACTCATCCTGGACATCCCCCGTCGCAGCCACATCTCCGGACACCTGAGAGACCTGCACTGGCTCCCGGTCAACAAGAGAATCACCTTCCGACTCCTCACCCACTCACACAAAGCCCTACACAACCAAGGCCCAGGATACCTCAACAGCCGCCTCAACTTCTACGCTCCCAAACGCCAGCTTCGATTGACCCGCCACGTCCTCACCGCCGCCCCCCGCATCCGAAGAGCCACCACAGGGGGATGGTCCTTCTCCTACCTCACCGCCAAGACATGGAACTCCCTCCCGACCCACCTCCGCCTGACCCAGGACCACCTCGCCTTCAGGAAGCAACTCAAGACCTGGCTGTTCGAGCAGTAGCGGACCCCCCTCCCCTAGCGCCTTGAGACCCTCTGGGTGAGTAGTGCGCTATATAAATGCTTTGATTGATTGATTGATTGAGAAACTGCCGTTAGGATCACGCCCAAGAGACTATTGGGTCTATCTAGTCACCTATTTGCAGACTATTACTGATGTATAATTACAGTTGGTAATGATCTCGGTACTCAAAGTTGATGTATATCTGGATTTGTTTGGGTATTTCTGTATATACTATAAGACAATAAGTATCATTCTGAGATGTGGGATACAGTAACATGATGATCTGTATGTTTGTATCTTTGACTATGTTCTTTCTTTTATGAAACTTCCAATAAAAAAAAATTTAAAAAAGAAAAGAAAAAGGGAGCAAAAAGTAAAAGAACTGGAGTGATGGTGAGAGAAGGGGAAGGAGAAGGGGAAGGTTTCTTAGGTTGAAACGTATATGATGATAAGAAAAGGGGGTAAGGGAAAATGAGAGATGGGGAGTGAGGGAAAGAGAAGTGGAGTGAGGGGATGGAGGGAGTTAGGAAACTGGAGTAAGATAAGGGGAGTCAGGATTTCAATAAGTGAAGTAGAGTGAGGGAGAGTGAGGGAAAGAATGCAAAAAAGAGAAGGGGTGTGAGATACAGACAGGAGGAAGTGAAGTGGGGGAAGGGGAGTGACTATGAGTAAAGGATAGTGACAGTTATGGAGGGAGTATGAAGGTGAGGGAAGGGGAATGACGGAGAAGGCAAAAAATTAACACAGAGGGAAAGTGAGTGATGGAGAGAGGAGGAATGGTAGAAACAGAGAGATTAAGGAGATCAAGGGTATGGGATACAGAGGGAGAGAGTGAGAGAGACAGAGAGCAAGGAACTGAGAATGAGTGAGGCAGTTAGAATGAGTGAGACATAAGGAGACAGGGAGAGAAACATGGATCAAAAAATAGTGAAGGAGGGAGTGAACGTAGGGGAGTAACAGAGAAGAAGTGACGGAGTGACGAAGGAGGAGTAAAGGAAGAAGAGTGAGGGAAGGGGAGTGAGAGAAGCAGAGCGAGGGGGAGTGAGGAAAAAGGAGCAGGAAAGTGAAGGGGTGAGAAATACAGATAGGATAAAATGCAGAGGGGGAAGGGATAAACAAAGGGGAGTAAGTGAGATGGAGTGAGGGAGTGAGGAAAGAGGATTGAAGGAAGAGGAGTGAGGGAAGGTGAGTAAGGAAAAAGTACTGAGGGTGAGTGGAAGGCAGTAGCAGTGAGTGAATGGTATGAGGGTGACGAAAGGGGAATGAGAGAGAAGGGAGGAGATTAAGAGAGAGGAAAGGGGACTTAGGGATAAAGTAGGAGTGAAGGAAACAGAAAGAGAAAGATAGGAAGGGTGAGGGAGAGAAAGAGAGAGAGAGTGAGAGAGAAAGAGAGGGAGAGCAAGTGACTGAGAGGAAGTGATGTGGTTAGACTGAGTGAGATAGAGGGAGAGAGGGAGAGAGAAATGGACCGAAGGGGAGTGAGAGACTAAAGAAATGAGAGTTAGCAAAAGGGAATGAGAAAAGGGGAATAAGGGAATGGTATTGTTGGATAGAGTAAGCGAAAAAGAGTGATGGGGAGTGAGGGAATGGGAGCAGAAGAAAGTGAATGGGAGTGATGCACAGAAAGGAGAACATGAAGTGGGGGAAGTAGGACTGAGATTGAGTAAAGGGCACTGAGAGTGACGGAAGGGATATAAAGGTGAGGGAAGGTGAATGATGGAAAAAGAAGCATATTAAGAGAAACTAAAAAATAACACTCCACAGAACACCTAACTGAACACACAGGTGAAAAGTTCATCATACAATGTTGCAAATGAACTTAGCAAGGGTGTTTGACCTCACAATATACCAGCCTATCCTGTGCAATGTTCCTTTCAATGACCTTTTCTCAACCATTAGCATTACTTATTTAAAAAAACAGAAGAATGCACCCTAGTTTTGAATGTTCAAGTTTCAGAAACCACCAATTATTTATTTAATTTCAAGTGCAATGAATCTCATCCACATTTTTTTTTAAACTCCTACTTTTCATACTGCCATTTCATTTCCAGAGCCCATCTGAGTACAACCAGATCTCCCTTCAAGATGCTTAGAGTGTGGATTGTGGGACACAGTTATATTTTCTAGAGTGAAAGGTATGCAGCAGATAGATGCTTTCTCAACCTAGATTTACCAAATGTGGATATCATGTGGATTGGCCAGAGAGGATTGAGATGTCACCAATTGATGCAATTGGTAAAATCCGTTTTGCATCTCCCACACCCTGACCTCATAATTGTGCTCTGTGGTGAAATAGACCTAGTCACTTTGACTGGGGTAGATCTGGAAATGCTTTTAAAGGACACCTTTGGGCAATTGATGTCACTTTTTCCACAAACTGCCTTTGTATATTCTAATATATGCCAAAGGCAATAATGGAACTGGTCCAACCAATATTGTCCACAGATTGAGAAAGCAAGGAAACGTGAATAAATCTGTTTCTATTTTCCTCAGAGACTATGGTATGGCTTGTATATGTCACAACAACTTGCGTTACAACATGCAAGGCATTTATAGAGGAGAGAGTGTACATTTCACAGATGAGGGGAACAGAGTCTTCCTCTTGAACTTTAGACTCTGCATCGGTACTTACTTGTAAGTACAAAAAACACCCAATGAACACAATGGCTCTTTTTAGAACCAACTAACATCTAAACACTCAAACTTGTTATTTAACTGTATTTTTTTGTCTTTTTTTTGCCACCATGCGCTCAGCTCGCTATATATTTTTTTTAAAACAAATGTTCTTTGGGGCCTTCGGGGTCCTTCAGGGAACCCCTGAAGAGGCCTAGGGGGTCAGGAAGTCTCCACCATGCCCCCTTTTCAAGGTATCCACTTTAGTTTTATGCTTTCTTCTGCCTCGGAGACACAAAATGGCGGCTCAAGGGTGCGAGCACCGTGTGCGCACCTCGCGATTTTTAAAAAAAATAAAAACTTTTTTTGGTCTTTAGGGTCCTTCAGGGACCCCCTGAGAAGGCCTAGGGGTCAGGAAGTCTCTACCCTGCCCCCTTTTTAAGTTAATCACTTTTGTTTGTGCCTCGCTTCTGCCACGGAAGCACAAAATGGCGGCTCACGGGTGTGAGCACGAGCGCGCACCTCGCGATTTTTAAAACGAAAAAAAGTATTTTTGGGCCTTTAGGGTCCTTCATTGACCCCTTCCAAAGGCCTAGGGGGTCAGGTGGTCTCTAACTTGCCCCCTTTTCACGTTTTCCACTTTTGTATTTAGCTCTGTTCTGCCTCGGGGGTGCGTGCACCGTGCGCTTACCTCGCAATTTTTCACAAAATAAAATGTTTTTTTCGGGTCTTCAGGGTCCTGCCAGGACCCCCTCAGAAGTCCTAGGGGGTCAGGGGGTCTCTACCCTGCCCCCTTTTCACGTTTTCCATTTTTTTTGGGTTGCTTCTGCCTCGGAGACAAAATGGTGGGCAACACTTCCTGATTCTGACCGATTGGAAAGTTTACAGACGTCTAACAGCAAATCAGAATTCCGCTCGCTTACACACGGTGCACGCACGGGTGCACGTATGGTTCACGCTTATAGATATATATATTTTTACTCTTTTGATTTTCTCAGGAACTAGTGGAGGGATTTACACCATTTAACAAAAAGCGTGATCTGCGAATCAGACTCTACCATTTTGCCAAATTTCTTGTAATTCCGTTCAGCCATTTGGGCTGTGGCCGTGTCTAATCCCTAAAACCTACTTCTGGCAATTTCACCCTACACGCCACCAGCTCCCATCCTAAGCATCTCATTGCTAGCATTCCCTATGGAGAAATTCTTAGGTTGAAACGTATATGCAGCAATGAAGATGAATTTAAGGCTTGTCAAGATGAGCTAATGGACAGACTAAAAGCTAGGGGGTATACAGATAGGATTCTGAAAGAGGCACTGGACAAAGCCGCGACCAGATATAGAGTTAGTCTTTTTGAATCCGACATTGATATACCAAGAGTCTCTGACACTATTGCTGCCTACAAAGTCATTAATACCCCCAGACTTATTACGACCTATAACAGGGAGGAGCGGCAACTAAGGGCCATAATTAACAAACATTGGCCAATTGTGCTTTCAGATAATGTCCTCCAAGATAGGGTACAAACCTATCATTACCTTTAGGAGAAGTAGCACTATGGGCTCGGTGTTAGATAGGGTTTCACCAGATATAAAGAAGGTCACCACCTGGCTACAACCTATGAATGGGTTCAAAAGTGTTCCACCTGTCGAGCTTGTAAATTTGGTCGCAATATTTCCACATACTCTACTCCATTCAGCACCACTCCTAAAAAAATCAAAGGAACCTTTAATTGTAAGACTGAATGTGCTGTATATTTCCTGACGTGCACCTGTGGACTTAACTGCGTTGGTAGTACTAAGCTACAGGTGCACGCCAGGATCTTGCAGCACATAAGGGTCATTCTTTACAGTGATGTGACATATCCTGTGGCAAGACATTTTAAAAAAACTCATGTTAATGATGTCAACTGCCTTTCATATTATGTTGTGGACTCTGTGGCCAAACAAAGAAGGGGTGGCAACAGAGAACATCTACTCCGGCAGTTAGAAACAAAATATATCTTGGAGTTTGATTGCAAATGGCCCAATGGTTTGAATACGACTGAAGATATGCACCATTTTTTATAAGAACAAATATTATGATTTGGCGAAGGGTTCCTATGATTTTTCATGTACTCTTTTCATGTATTCTGTATTATGACATATTTATGTAGTGATGTGGATAGGCTTGGATTATTTGTATGATTTCAGCCTAGCATAAATGTAGGCAGTTCTCTTTTCCCTCTTTTGATCTGATTTTAATTGGTTTTTGTGGTTTTTAGTAGAGTCATGAATTTCCTCTTTTTAACACTGGTAGTCCGCATAATCAGAGTCAGTTTTGGACCTTTGAAATGAGGATGGGACACTAGTACTTGGATAATAATATTTACAGATCTCGATCTTTTTATATATCATCTATCTTTGACACTTTATATTTATATGCACTATATTGCACAGTACGCACTTAGTTTGCACTTTCTATAAAAAACAGAAAGAAATATATTTAAAAATAGTTTTTTGCACAAAAAAGTATATAGGATGTCTCGTTTAGCACATGTTGGCAAAATGGATTTATCCAGTTATGTTTTTTACAGACTGCATGATCTAGAAGTTGCAGGGGGCAATTGGATTTACCCAATATGATGTGATTTTTACTAAAAATCCAATCAATGCAAAAGATGTGATATATTTAAAGAAATCCCTTTTTTTATGAAATGGCAAAAAAAGTGTTTAAAAAAATATGATATATTTTTGTATAGATTTCATATTCATGATATATATAATATCTAGCACTGACTTGTTTTATGATACATAGATGTTATCAAACTGTGCTATTTTTTTACCCACAAATGCTATGTGGAATGTTATACAATTGAGTCTGTTTTCCATAGATACCATCATGTGACCTGTGATATCCTGCAATGGGTGTGGTTGCTTGCATTTTAAAATGGTAGATGGCGTCTTCACTGGGACATATGTGATCAAGGGCTTCAGAGCTTGAAAAGCGTTGTGTGTGGGGTCTCTTCGAATAAAGAAAGAACATTGCCCAGAAAACTACGAGATCTGCGTCTCTTTCCTCACCGAAGTCGCCGTGTGTTTGGCAGTTGGAAGTGGTTCGAGTGCTCGGATATATATATATATTACCTACTGGCGGTCGCCAGTAGGTAGTTATAGTTAGGACCTAGTTTCCATAGGAAATCCTCAACATTCTATTTGGAATAACTTTGGCCCTGGTTGAAGAATCTTAGCGAATTTCTCAAAGAAGATGGCTCGGTCCGCTGCGCTCCTTCCCTAAAAGTTTGGGGGGGATTGGTCAAGTGGGGGCTGAGATAAAAGGGGGGTCCCAAAACGTGTTTTCTCCATGTTATTTTCCATAGGACCTTTAGACTCGGCTACAGGTCGAACGGGTGAATGGATTTATAAGAAATTTGGCAAAACTTTACAGTCCGGCTCGCAGATTACGCTTTTTTTGGAATGGTGTAAATCCGTTCAGTAGTTGCTGAGGAAATTAAAGTTAAATTCAATTATATATCTATAAGCGCGCACACGTGCGCGCACCCAAACGGCTGCGCGCGCGAGCGGAATTTTGTTGCGTGACGTCTGTTAACGTTCGATTCGAAGGAAATCAGGAAGTGTTGACCGCCATTTTGTCATTGCGAGTAAATATATTGTTGATTTCAAAGCGTTGGAATATGGAAAGGGGAGAAGGTAGAGATTGTTTTGCTGCGTAGGTTTTCTCAGGGTATGCAGTAAGGCCCTTAAAGGCGAAAATATATATATATTTTTTTTTTTTAAAGTTGCGTGGTGCGCGCACTCGGTCGCGCACACCTTTTTACAAGAGTGTGAAAATGGAGATAAATCAGAAGTTTGAGTGCTTAGATATAAGGTGGCTCTGAAAAGAGCCATTGTGTTAATTGAGTGTTTTCTGCATTTATAAGTAAGTACCGATGCAGAGCCTGATGTTGCAGAGGAAGATTCTGTTTCCCTCATTCGTGAAATGAACACCGTCTCTCCTATAGACGTCTTGCATGCGGTATCGCAAGTTGTTGTGGTAAATAGAACCCATGCTATAATCTCTGAGGAACGCAGAAACAGATTTATTTACATGTCTCCTTGCTTTCTTAAATTGTGCACAATGGTGATTGGACCAATTCCATTTCTGTCTTTGGCATATATTGGAATATACCAAGGCAGATCGAGGAAAAAGTGTCATCAATTGTCGAAAGGTGTCTTTTAGAAGCATTTCCAGACCTACCCCAGTGATTGTGCCTAGATCGTTTCCACCACAGTGCACAATTATAAGGTCTGGTTCTGGGAGATGCATAAAAGTTTTCACCAATGGAATCAATTGGTGACATTTCAATCCTCTTTTGGAAATCCATGTTATGTGTACATTTGGTAAGCTGAGGTTGCAAATTCGTCTGCTTACTGCATATTTTTCACTCCAGTGAATATAACTGTGTCCTATTAGCCAGACCTTCATTTTCAAGGGATTTGTAGTCGTCCTCCGATCGGTTCTGGAAGTGGAATGGTAGTTAGAAGTTGAAATTCTAAATAAAGAAAAAGGAAGAGGCTGGGTGTGGTTTAAAAAATAAAAATGATTGGTTGATTGTAAGAAGTGGAGATTGAACAGTACGTTGCATGTTAATGTTTATGTTAAACGAAAAGTACTATTGGGTGTGAAAAAAAAAGACATGTAACAGAGCTGTGGATTGGCAGGTGTTTCTGGAGGGAAAACAGTGTTGTTACTTTGCTGTAGAACGTTGAGATATGAACTTTTGACCTGTGCCTTCAGCCAGGTGCAGAATGAGGTGTTACCATGGAAACAGCCAGAGATGGCAGTGGGTGATGGGTGAGTTTTATGTGACATTGAAAATTTTGTGAGGGAGAACCAACTGAAATGTAATTGCTTACGTTACGCGCTCCGCATTGCTTCCGGGAAGCTGCGCTTCGCGCCTCGCGCACCGGAGCACTTCCGGGTGCGCTAACGCGGCGCGTCATATGACGGATTACGCAAGAACGCGATACGTCGTTGGGGCTCCACCGGAACTGATCGAATTGGTAGTCTACAGTGTTTCTGGATGTTTCAGACTGAAGCTGGCGTCAGCATGAGAGCACCTCGTGGCTACGTCGTGGCCATTCCGCGAGCAATCATGGCAGTCGCTCCCCACCGGAAGTCTGCAGGAGTCGGGGGCCTCGGTGACTCTTGTAGAATCTTCAAGGCTGACGGGACGCTTTTGGGAATGGGGCTCATGCCCTAGCAGTCAAGCGTCCGAGTTCCAGGGTTGCCCAGAGCCATCCTTGCAGGCCAGGCCCAAGTCTGTGGAGCCGACCACCATTTCCTGAGCTCCGTGGCAGCCGCCTGTCGCTGTATCGGAAGAGTGGGTGCATTTCAGCCGGATGGCGGGTGAGGCGGTGTAAATGTGATGGTTGGACCAGGGCACCGCAGGACGTGTCTTCAGGTCAAACGGATTGTGGGACAAGGTCCAGAATGGAAGAGGCATCAAAAGGCAAGAAGTTCCGCCTGACCCCGGGAGCCGGCCGCCTATGTCGTGGGCGATCTCAGGCCATACCAGGGGAACAAGACTTGGGGAGGGGGCAGGAGCCAAGCGCCCCCTCCGAGTCCGCGTTTCTTGGACCCTGAAGTATGGCACTCAACATTCAGAACTTATGACATTTGTGCAAGGCAGGGACATCGAAGCCTCTCAGGGACCAAGTATATCCAGAGTCCTTCCTACAGAAGGTGGTGGGGGTGGCGGCATTAGCAAGGCATCCCCCCACACAACTTGTCGGACCCTGAAGTATGGCTCTCAACATCCAGAACTTATGACATTTGTGCAAGGCAGGGATATCCAGAGTCCTTCCTACAGAAGGTGGTGGGGGTGGCGGCATTAGCAAGGTATCCCCCCACACAACTTGTCGGACATGACCTCTGGATGTACTGGGTGTTCAATTTCAGAATTGAAACTACTAAGAAGCAATTAGAAGTGTTGTTTTCATGTTGCAGTAGGTTCCATGTAAATAGTTATTTAATACAACGTTTTATCCTGTTACTTTGCTGGTGTGTTGTATATATTTATAATATTTGCATAGTGTTTGTCGTTATTTTGGGCGGGGTGGGTGGCGGAGCCGAGCTGTCTTGCAGCCATCATGGCGTCGAGCTCGGTTCCTCTCTCTATATTCATGTTTTTTCTAACGATTTATATGTTATAGTTTGCTAGCACGATACAGCGGATAGTCCGCATTTTATATATATGTCCTTTTTATTAGGGGGGTCCTCCGGTGGAGTCGGACGATCTACCTCTAATAAACGGTCAGTGTTGAACCAACTAGCAACAAACGGGGCAGAGATAGGCATGACGGGTTACAAAGGGGACAAAAGTGTGGACTACCTATCCTTCACTATCTGCAAAAACTAAATAGAGTATTGGTACTTTATGCTTATTTGTGAACAGAGAATGACCCAAAGAGAACCAATTTTGAACAATCATAGGCTATTGGCAGTGGGCAGAGAGGCCATGACACAGAAAATGGCTGTTACTTACGTGCATGATGGGGCCTAAAAGGGACTAGATGGCGTGGCCACTGTTTCGCGACTTTCACTTTACTTTTAACAATGGCTGTGGTGAACATAAATGAACGCCGCTTATGTATACCTAATTGTAGTCATTTTCCATAAAAAAAGCTTTTGATATTTGCTATTAAAAAACAAAGAAAAACACTGAAAAAACCATAGGTTATAGACCATATATAGTTAAATATCTGAAGTCCATCTCTGCACTGCATGGAGATACAGGTCGTCGATCAGAAGATGTGCTGGCCACCTCTAATGGTAATAGCGTGGCCAGGGCTCTTGTCGTTGCCTCTGCAAATTGCAGAGGGTGCACTTGTTTGACATGCCGCACCATGGTATGTATGGAAAAGAAATATTTTTTTGCTGGATTTCTTCTTAAGAGAACCAAGTCACATATCGTGCAGGTTACTTTTGGTGCATTCACTTTCTTTTGATCTTCAGGATAAGTGAAAAATTGCCAGATGAAAGATTTATTTTTTCTTATTAAAGGTAGTCGATCCTTTTGGTCAGATTCGGAAGATGAATGAGATACGGTAGCCATTTCACCAAAGTCTTCCAAAAGATGTAGGACGTTGTTGTCTCTTGAGAGTAGAAAAGATAGTGAGGGAAGTGGGTGGAGTGCTGCGTGTAAATTCCAGAATTGAAACTATTAAGAACCAATTGAAAGTGTTGTTTTCATGTTGCAGTAGGCTGCCATGTAAATAGTTATTTAATAAAACGTTTTACCCTGTTACTTTGCTGGTGTGTTGTGTATCTTTATAATATTTGTCGTTATTTTGGGTGGGGTGGACGGCGGAGCCGAGCTGTCTTGCAGCCATCATGGCGTCGAGCTCGGTTTCTCTCACTAGTTTCATATTTCTCATGAGGGGTTGTTCCTAATTTTTCTATTTTAGCGAGGTCAAAAAAAGATCTCATCAGTGGCCTACTGATTTTGCTCGATTCCTTTTGTTTTTTCTAACGATTTATATGTTATAGTTTGCTAGCACGATACAGCGGCTAGTCCGCATTTTATATATATGTCCTTTTTATTAGGGGTGTCTTCCGGTGGAGTCGGACGATCTACCTCTAATAAACGGTCCGGGTTGAACCAACTACCATCATGATTTTGTATATCTTCTGAGCTGGATTTAAGCGCACAATTGTTAAAGTATGAAACGTTTTATATTTCTAAAAAAAATACCAAGGTGTGTACATCCGGTAACGCACGAAAGTTTAAAAAGACATTCGGCTCCATTTACTGAAAAGTTTCATAAGAATAAAAAAGAAGTCTAGGTACAGTCTCTTTGACGTACTATAAGTTCTTTGAGGGGTGTATGAAGAATTTCAATAAGTTCAAATCGCAACGTTTTTACGAAATATATAGGCCTGTGCGCACACTCGGTCGCGCACGAAAGCCTGGAAATGCGATATCCATTTTATTGACAACTGTTGCCGAGAGTGCGCACACCGGGTCGCGCACGAAAGTTTAGTAAGGCTATTTTTATTTACAGACAAATTTTAATAAGTTTAAAAAAAGGCAAGGTACAGACTTTCGAATTCTGTATTGCTTTACAAGGAGTCTCTATGGAACTTGAACAGTGAAGAAAACGGCTTGTTTTCGAAAAAAATATTGCCAGAACTTTATTGCCAAAAGTATAGGTTGCATACACGACATTTTTCTGAATTAGCATTTTAAAAACCAATGAAATTCACAGAAAAAACCATAGGTTTACACACGTTATAGTTAGGAAGTAGCATTTAAAAAACCTATGAAATTCACTGAAAAAACCATAGGTTTGACACATGTTATAGTTAGCTGGAAATTTTACTGACATAAAACCAATGAAATTCCACGTTATAGTTAGTTGGACTCACTATAACTTGCGCGTGCAATGCACTGCTGATGACGTCACATATTACATCACTCATGACATGGTCAGTGACATCACTCATGACATCACTGATGACACCATCCAGTGAATATGTGTCTTTCTGAAAAATAAATATTAGTGAGTAATGTTTAAATATTTAAATATATATATTAGTGTTTCACTTTGTGTATAAGTGGCTACATGTGTTGGTAAGTAGCTACATGCGTATGTATATGGGTTATTAGATGTTTCTCTTAGTATCAGTATGAGTGTCTATATGGTTTGGTGGGGGTATTACTTAGCACATAGATGCATGAGTGACTGACTCTCTGTTTGTATGTGTTTTGAAGACAGCATATGTGCAGGACTGTATGGGTGGATGAGTGTGTATATGTGTTTGTTAGTGAGTGAATGACTGTCTCACTAGTGTCTTTATCAGTAACGACATATGTTTTAATCTAGTATATGTGAATATTGATGTATATAAGTGAGTATATGTGAGAGTAAGAGATTGAAAGAGTTCCTGTTTAAATAAGTATGTGTTTCTATAAGTGATTGTTTAAGAGAATAAATATGTGTAATTTTCAATAGAAGTAAGGTGGAAGTGTGTGTATAACTCTATATTCAAATAAATGGATGTTCAATAGTTTATTTGCACGTGTGAGTATGTCTGTGAGTAACTTTTCGATGATTGTCGGTGTGTAACAGGATGTATAGGTGTATCATTTCATATGATGAGTGAGTATATGTATGAGTGGATGTGTATATAGATGGTGGAATTACTTGTTGTAACTGATATGGGTATCTGCATTTTTTTTTAAATTTCAGTTTCTATTTTTGAATATGTGTTTCAAGGATTACATTACAGTGAAAGGAGGTCTGTCACTATGTCACAAGGATGGTGTCATCAGTGATGTCATGAGTGATGTCACTGACCATGTCATAAGTGATGTAATATGTGACGTCATCAGCAGTGCATTGCACGCGCAAGTTATAGTGAGTCCAACTAACTATAACGTGGAATTTCATTGGTTTTATGTCAGTAAAATTTCCAGCTAACTATAACATGTGTCAAACCTATGGTTTTTTCAGTGAATTTCATAGGTTTTTTAAATGCTACTTCCTAACTATAACGTGTGTAAAACCTATGGTTTTTTCTGTGAATATATATATATATATATATATATATATATATATATATATATATATATATACATATATATATATTCCAAGAAATGCAAATCTAAAGGAAAAAAGATCCACGCAAGTCCACTCAATCAGTTCAGCAGTTTATTTTTGGTTCAGCAGAGAAAGACGATGCGTTTTAACACGTCCGTGGTCTTGGTCACATGTTCATTGCCTCCATTACAGGACTTTTAAAGGGTAAGTGTGCATTCAAAATCATAGACATAAAAGAAATGCTGAAGGCACAGTGATTAAATCGTGACAACACAAATAATCATAATAAAAGGCGCAGCTGTTTTGCAAAAAACGATCTATACAGTTCTGATCATTCTCAATAAATGTATATGGTGGTTTTTGTAAGTCTCAATTGTTGTGTACATTTAAACGGTATCAGGCTAATAAGTAACATGACCGGTGTGTGATTGGCCGATTATGCAGAGGTTAGGGACTAGTGCCCTTTTCCTAAGAGTAGACTATGTGCTGTGGTTTGACTTGAGGGATGTCCCTCATGAATAGGGTGAATGCAGGACCTGACTCAATCATTGTGCTTTGTTCTTGGTGGTAGTGGGGATCTATTACCCACAGCATGCACTTCATAGTGACTCGGAATAAAGGCGGAAGGTCCGTCGATGGACTCCGGTACACGTAATCCTATCACAGATATGAAGTTCAAGGTGATTTCAAGCAAAGGTCCTGCACAAAATCAGAGTGCAATAATGTTAGCAATATAGCATATCAAGGTCAATATTACAGTTGTTCACAGCACTAATTCACTTTCAACAGTTACATGAGATTTCTTACAATTAGAGAGTTGAAAATGCGCCTGTATTGGACATGAGAAAAAAGTGCAATTAAAATTAAGAAAGGGAGGAAGAGGTTGGGCGTGAGAAGCCCGCCAAGACTTTGGTGCTTCTATGGGGGGTGCGACTTTACAGGTGAGAATACAATTTCTCGTCCTGATTCAGGCTGTCAGGGAATATGGTGCCTGCTAAGTGGATGGAAGCTGTGCGGTTGCTCCCTCTCAGTTTGGGTGTCACTGTGTCCAGTCCAAAGAATTTGGCTTTGGTCCAGTCAGATCCATGTTCCCTTGAGAAGTGTCTTGCTGTACTGTAACTCTGGTCAAGATTTGTGATAGCCCGCCAGTGTTCTAAGATACGTTTTTTAATTGGGAAGGTAGTGGATCGAGGTACCACAGATGGCAGGGGCAAACCATTGCATATACCACAAAGTCTGTGCTACAGGTGATGAGTTTGGGGATTTTCCAGAGGGTCTTGGTTCTCTATAGTGTAACCTCTAGTACATTACTGCTATTTTTACATGCTTTGCAGTTCCTGCACTTACGGAAGCCCTTTGCTTGCCTGAGCCACCTACCTTCCTTAGGTTGAAGAATGCTCTGTACCAGCATATCACACAAAGATGGGCTCCCGGACCACGGTGCTGTCTCGAGCCCATAAAAAAGCACGTACTTCGCCGATTTTGCTCCTGAAGCAAGATGTCGGCTTCAGAATTGCTGGCGAGTCTACAAGAACCATGCAGGGCTAAAACCATGCAAGCCTGATCCCCTCGAGAACTCGTGAGTGTCAGCGCCTGAAATCTACAAAATGGTGGCTGCCGGACTTGATATGCTTGGGGACTGCTGAGCACAGATTGTCCAAGTACGGATTGTCCAAATACGAGCGGTGATTTATGCATGCTGTGACTACCGTCCTCAGCGACCCCTGAAGTGAGGTACACTAGGAGCAGAGAGCTCTTTCCGAAACTGCAGGAGCTTGAGGAGATGCAGCGAGGAGCGGGAACCCAGCTGGGCGATCTCCGCATGCAGTCTACTAGCACGCCGGACAGGTTAGAGACATAAGTGGGCCGACCAAGAGGGAATACAGAGAAATGGACCCCTCGGGGTACGCTCTAACGGCCATTTGATCCAGAGATTGACACCAGGGAACTATTTACCGAATGATGCCTGACCCTAAGATGGCAGCCCTCGCCTTCTCATAACTGAATATTGAAGGCCTTTCTGACAACTGATGCCCCCCCACCCCCGGGGTAGCCCTTAACTAGCGATACTCTGAAGAGCAGGGGACCTGGGGAACCTCTTCCCACGTCTGGCGATTTAGAGATTGACACCAGGGGACTATTAGCTGAACAATGCCTGACCTTAAGATCGTGGCCCTCACCTCCTCGTAACTGAAATTGAAGGCCTTTTTGACAACTGGTGCCCACCCCCCTGGACAGCCCATAACTAGCGATACCCTGGGGAACCTCTTCCCACGTCTGGTGCTCCTGACTCCCTGGACCCGCTGAATCATGCCTGCTGAAGCCATACAGACCTGCCGAGGCCCCTCACACCACGAATGGACTGTGATGCTGCTGTGAGTGAAAACCAAGTCAGTGGGGTCTCGTAGACGTAGTCTGCGATTGGCAGTGCTGAGCTTGCGGACTGGTGTGGTCCCGATCCTGCACGACCGCGGCAATCAGGGGGTGCACAACCAGCCTACGTCTCACTGAAACCAGCACTGGTAGAGTTAATGGGCGCTTCCACAGCGAATTAAACTACATATCTGGGAGTCCCCCCTTAACGACTAGCTATCACATTTAAATAGCGAGCAGAGAAGCACCTACAACTGGAAAGCTGCGCGGTAGCCTTGAATATTATTGCCTGGCCGTGTGGAGGACCGGGCCCTTTTGGGAATGTTGCGCAAAGAACACCGCAATTGCAATTAGAAGAGCTTAAGAAGCAAGACTACGTCTAAAGTGACGGCCGCAACAAACCCTTATGCATCTCTCCTGACCTTATCTCCCTCCTCCGCCTACCCCCTACCCCCTACCCCTCTCCGCTCTACTCTTCTCCACTTTCCTGCTACCGATCTTTGCCCTCACCTGTCCTGGACCTTAGTCCCCACCCTGTTTATCTGTGAATTTTCCCACATCATTTGAGATCTAGCTCTTTGTCTGATGCCCGATGGAGCTACCTGATTTAGCTATAGGGGAGACAGGCCAAAGATTCCCTCCTTGGACGTCACCTACCCAGGCGGTTTTTAGACAGACTTCCTTTCGTCTCTCCTGTCGTCTATTCCTGCATCCTCCCTCTATTTATGTTTCTCCTTCTCTCCTCTCTCAATGTACTGAGACTGAACTATTTTGTCTGATGCCCGATGGAGCTAAGTGGTTTAGCTATAGGGGAGATGGGCCGTGGATTCCCTCCTTGGTCGTCACCTACCCAGTCGGTCTTTAGACAGACTTCCTTTCTTCTCTCCTTGTTGTCTCTTCCCTTATCCTGCCTTTCTCGCCTCCCCTGCCCCCCCACTACTTTTCTCTTTCCTTTCTCTCCACTCCCAATGTATTGCCTATTTTTTTTGATGTACTGTGTAATTGTTGATCTTCTTCTGTTACAGTGGTGATTCTCATGTAAAGCGCTCTAATACCTTTGGGTCTAGCCAGCGCTATATAAAACTCTTTAAATAAATAAATTAAATAAAAAGTTATAGAGGGTGCAGTGCCTATCTCATTTCTAAGGATTGGATCCTGTCTTAGGATGTCCCATCTGTTTCTTAGTATACTGCATATCTGGTTTGATTGACTGCAGTATCTGCTGATCAATCTAACTGACTTTTTGGCAGCATTCTCATTGATCTTGGGATGCTTAACTTTGTCTATAATCTCCTCCCTTGACTGACTCTCAACTCTTTTCTCCTCCTGGGCTAGTGCTTTCTTGCAGCACCTCCTTTCCCTGATTCTCATCTCCATTTCCTGCTTGGTGTTTTCATATGCTGAGGTGGTGCTACAATTGTATTTTGTCCTTAAAAATTTGCTGTTAGCGATTCCCTACCTAAAACTGGGTGGATGGGAGCAATATATATATACTAGCAGCCCGTCCCGACGTTGTCCGGGAGCAATTAGGCTTCAGGGCTCCCGCCCGCCCGACGTTGTCCGTGGTTCCCCCGTAGCCTTCCTCCATATATTGCAGTATTATACCTCTATGTTTACTTTGTATGCTTTTGTAACCTGCACACTTAACTTTTTCCTCCTGTAATGCACTGTTTGGCTCACTTTTGCTTCCTCTTGCTACCTACACACGTCACTTTTTCCTCCTATACCTCTATATTTACTTTCTACGCTTTTGTAACCTGCACACGTAACGTTTTCCTCCTGTAATACACCGTTTGGCTCACTTTTTTAATGCTCCGTTTGCTTCCTCTTGCTACCTGCACACGTCACCTTTTCCTCCTATACCTCTATGTTTACTTTCTACGCTTTTGTAACCTACACACGTAACTTTTTCCTCCTGTAATGCACCGTTTGGCTCACTTTTGTAATGCTCCGTTTGCTTCCTCTTGCTCACGATGTACGCTTTTGTAACCTGCACACGTAACTTTTTCCTCCTGTAATGCACCGTTTGGCTCACTTTTGTAATGCTCCGTTTGCTTCCTCTTGCTCACGAATTTCATTTTTGCTTCATTTTTCCGCCGCTCACTGCTCCTAAATAAATAAATAAATAACCTACCTTATCCGCCGCTCACCGCTCCTCCCCGCCTGTCCGCCACTCCTCCCTGCCTGTCCGCCGCTCCTCACCGCCTGTCCGCCGATCCTCACCGCTCCTCCCTGCGCCATGTCTGCCGGTCCTCCTCGCGCTCCTGGACGCCGCTCCTCCCCACGCTCCTCACGTCGGGCATGCACGTCGTGGCCGGCTCTTCTTCCAAGGGACAACTTTTTGGGGGGGGGGAAATTTTTTAAAATAACGTATATTTATTAATTTTATATAGCCTATGTCCAGCTGCACACCCTGACGATTACAACGATGTATTGGGTGTGTGGATTGGCGCTGTGGTTCCCGAGTTTACCCGCCTCAAAGGTTCAAAGTTCTTCCTTTTTAATAGTAGTATAGATATAGCCCACCCATGCTCAAGATTCGCAATTCAATTCTTTTTCTAGAGGAACATAATTAACTCACCATAATTATTAATTGCTGGCATCAATTTATCATCCTTCCAGCACTAAAGGTTACGGTTGTCCACTTCATAGGTTGAGTCAACTTCAATTTGCAACTTGTACTAGGCTATCCCTGCAATCCATTATGTTTTATTTTATTTTTGCACTCTTTATCATTCATTATCAAGGTTTCTTGTTTGGCAGTCTTCTTATTGTATACTGTACTTCTACTACTTTTTTCCTAGTCTCCCTCGGGTGACTGACTGTCTAATTTTCTTTTTTTGCAAATGCAACTGTCTACTACTGCTATAACCACCCACCATGGCACCTTAGGAAACCAAACCATCACCATGCAGCCATCGCTTCACCTAAACATCAATCACAGGTAAGAGAAGAAGTCTGGGGAAGATAATAATGTATAAACTATATAAATTAATTAATTTACACGCCCACATCCTTCCGAGGACATAATACATAGGGGTTTTAGTTGCAGAATGCTTAGACTAGTAGGAAAAACTGACAGTAGTGGGACAAGTGAGGGTACTGCATCTATCTGTTGGTGTGTTACACTATTGGCAGATTTCAAAAACTGGGTGCAGACCTACAGCAAAAGGAGGAAATAAGCAAGGAGTAATCACCAGAAAAGATTTCCATCATATGTATTGTAAAACTATAAATAATGTATTATCCTAACAAATAAACTAAAATAAGAAACCCACAACACCTGACCCACCCCTCCCCTTAACCCCAACCAATGTCCAGTAAATTAAATACATGTCCATGATTGTCCAAATCAAGAAGTCTAAATGTCCCAAAAGTTCAAGAACACTCAAAGTTTCCTCAACTTCCAACATCCCATCCACCAACAAAAAGAATAAAAAAGGGGCAAGGGTCGAAGACTGAGGTCTAGCAGCAGGCGTGCTTGCTGGTGTACTCCAGGACCTCCTCCAGCCTGGCCTCTAGGCGCACCATCAAGAGGAGCATGTGGTGCCGAAAGTTCCAGCAGGAACAACAGGGAAGGGCAGCAGTGGTTGATGACAATGATGGGAGGTGGGTGGCTTCCAGAACATGGCACCATAACACCTGTGGCATGTGGGACCTGTCTGGGTCCCAGGGAATTTCGAGGAAGCTGCAGCTGTTGCCTCCTCCTCCTCCTCCAGCAGGACAACCAGCTGGCGATATTCATCCCGGATGGTCTACAGCTTCAGTTACTGTGTCCTTGCTGCTAACTCCTGCCTGTTGTGTTTGGAAGGAGTAGCTATATCAAGATAGAAAGAAGACAATTGTAACCAATATACTTAGTAAAACAGTAACACAAAATTACACACATAAAAATTATAGTGGCACAGTAGCACTAGTACTTGTGGTATCCTCCTCACTTCCTCAGCCCCTAAGATTTGGATATGATGAATGATTAGACTTTCAGGCATTAGGCTCTAAGTATAGAGTAGACACTTATTCTTCTCTCTCTTGTTTAGTACTATTAATCTTGTAAGCATACCTGCTCAGTCAGCTTGTGCCCTAGGCAGACATACTCGTGTCGCAGATTCACGTTACTTTACTACTGTTTGCAGGTGGGACAGTCGTACAACACAATTATCCATTTTTCCATTACAGCCATACTCTGTTCAATGAAAAATCAATGGCAATTGCTCAATTTCATCCTCACCCTTACTACTGCAATAAGGTACATGACATGCTTAATATGAATGATGATGTAATATGGCACCACATCATCTTCAAGTCACTCGTGATGATGATGATGACATACTGATTTGTAATTAGTTAATGATGCAGCCGATAGGTCACCCATGGCTGCCTTGGTCAACATGACATGGGTAGGGACTGGAGCGGAAGTGGGTCTTGGAGTCGGAGGGAGGCGTTTGATGATGAGTGGGTAGGGTACATAATACATAGTCATGCACAATGCATATGTTGTGCTTGCAAACTACTGTGACTCAAGGGAGACTTCTATTCAGAAAAACAACCTCAAATCTTTGAATCAAAAAACTTGGAGATAAACAGTCCTTGTTCTTCCCAGGGATCTTTTCATTTCTCTACCATAAGCACCAAAGCACACCAAAGTAATGTTAGTATAATCCTCAGTAAGTAATATGGTGAAAAAAACAGTCAATTAGTACAATTCCAAGGATAATGTCCAAATAGGCAATCCACAGGTATTGAAGTGTCCAGTCATTCACTTTTATTCCATAAAGAATAACAAATGGCAGCCGGCACGTGTGGCAAATCATCTACTGCACAGGGACAAATAACAGGCAGTGTTTCCGATCAATTTTTTTTAGAGTTACAAAGATTCAGGAGGGGGAACAAGCGGGCATACAACAAAAAGTTGGGCCAAAAAAGACACGGAGGGGCAAATCAAGATCAAGTTCCAAACTCAAAAGAAAAAGTGGGTGCCACGACCAGATCAGGGGCACGGAATACGAAAATGTGACAGTCCAAGCAACACTCAATTGTTTGATGGTATTAACATGGTAAACCTTTCTAACCATGTCCTAACTGATGTAGAAATAAAACTGCTGAGCAAGGGATTGGGTTTCAGTCCTAGTTCGGTGCCTAATTTTACGTCTTTACATGTAAGCTGTTTTAAGTTTATTAGAAAACTAAAACAAGACAAGTTTTTCCGAGACAAACAATATACAACTCCCATGATCAAAGTACAAGACAATATTGATATAATTCCATCCATTAGAGACACCAAACATGTGCATCTGTTACTATCCCTAGATGATCAGGAGGAGATTCCCTCCATGCAAACTGTGGTAGTAGACTTGGATCTAGATACATTTTCTAATGTTGATAGTGGTGTAAGGCAAAAATCGAGGTTCACTCCTTTTTTACCGGGTGCCAATTCCATAGATAAGTTTCAGGAACGTGTATATTTAGCTCTGTATAAATTGTAGATAAACTCTATTCTAAAAAATTCCAGCATAAACAGAATGTCACTTTAGAGGAAAGAAAGACACTTGAAAATCTCAAAATAGACGACTCCATTGACATCCGAGAGGCTGACTAGGGAGGCAACGTAGTCCTTATGGACAACTCTGACTATCTGGGTGAAATAAATAGACAATTAGGAGACACGACTGCCTATGTGAAACTACGCAGCAACCCAATGAAAGCAACAATTGAAACTATAGAAAATAGGCTAAAACATTGGAAGGACATTTGCCTCATTTCAGACATTGAATTTAAATATCTTTTAAACAAACCTCCAAGCAATCCATGCATTTACTGCTTGCCAAAAATGCCAAAAGGGGGGATTTCCCTTCCTGGAATACCCTTTATTTCAGGTATTGGTCTCCCACGGAGAGAATATATGAATTCATTGATCTATTTATACAACCCTTGGATGTAAATTAGCCATCATACATCAAGGATACATGTGACATCTTGAGTAAAATTATGGATGTAGTGTGGGTGGAAGGACATCAGGGGACCCTTAATGTATGCTCCCTTTATACGAGGATATCGGGGGGACTTGGTCTGAATGCTGTACAGCGGATTCTAGATATGCGACCAGTTAACATGTATGAACAGATCGAATTGAACTGGAATTGAAAAACAACATATTCATGCATAATGGCAACGAGTTTCCCCATATAAGAAGAGTACCAATGGGGGAAAACTTTTCTTCTTCATTTGCTAATCTCTACATGGGGTTGCTTGAATAGACTCATCTTTGGTTGAAAGAGCTGAGTGCCCTAATGGAGAATGTTTTGTATTGGGGTCGATACATTGATGACATTCTTATGTGTTGGACGGGGTTGAGTGATGCCCTGGGACAATTTTTTTATGTACATCAATGAGAATCCCTTTAATCTGACTTTCACCAAAGAACAAAGCACTTCCCAGATCAATTTCTTGGACATTACTATTGTGGTGAACAATGATAAACTAATAACAGTACCATGTAGGAAACCAACAGCATGAAATTCCACATTACATGCTAGCAGTTCCCATCCTTCATCACAAATTAGAACCATCCCATATAGAGAAATGTTGAGAACAAAAAGGAATTGCGGTGATGAAACACAACTAGAATGTGAACTCAATCTGGTGGAAAAAAGTTGCAGTTGCAGGGGATACAAACATGATAACATCAAAGAGGCTCGCCATAAGATCAGTAAGGTTAAAAGAGGGAGTCTTTTTGACTGAAAATACCAATAAGAAAGTGTAATACAGTAGAAAAGCCACGTTTATTACGTCCTACATTTCTGTTAGTACTGAAGAGAACAAAACTATTAACAGATGACGCCACCGTACAGGAAGTGGTGGGAGCAAAACCAAGAATTACCCATTAAAGGGGCAGAACACTCAGACAATCTCTCTGTCCCAGTTTCATACCACCAATGACCAACACAACATGGTTACCATCTCCTCCTAATGGTTTTTTCAAATGTGGGACATGTAATGTGTGTTGCTTTGCGGTACATAAGACAATGAAATTTAAGCACAATACGGAGAGAATGTACACAGTGCGCAATTTCATCAACTGCAATACGAAGTTTGTAATTTACTGTATCAAATGTATCTGTGGGAAAATATACATTGGGAGCACTGTGAGACCTCTGAAATTGAGTATTTAAGAGTACATAAGAGCCAAACGTAACAATAACATACAGTACCCATTGGCGATTCATTTTAACACAGTGCATAAGCCAACTGAAATACTCAATATGGAATTTCATGGCATTGATATGGTACGCCCAGGATTAAGTGGCGGGAATAGAGTACCCAAACTCCGTAAAACAGAAAGCAAATGGATAATGAAGATTAGGACTGTGGAAAATGGTATCAATGTGCATAAAGAGATGTTTGAATTTCTGTAAAATAATATCATCAACACCCCACACATACCGTAATCGTTCCATCATACTTTGACATTTGGTGGCTGTTTTCCTTTCATTCATAACACATGCTATTTGTTACACAACATCGAGCTCACTGTGAATGACTTTGACAGCACCTTTTATTACTAATTTCCACATGATGTTATGAATGATTGATCACTGTCACACATAACATGTCCACTGTAGCGGACTTACCATCCTTAAGGTGAGAACTCTTATGCTGATGACCTCACTATCGTATTTATATACAAGGCCCCATCCAGTTCACTGTAAATGATTCTTACATTATCCTGGACTACTGATTTCTATATTATACTGTGACTTATGGGTGAGTGTCACACATAGATTATACAATTTACATAGTGGACTTTTCTGGCTGGCGATTTCAACTTGGTTATTTGTGATTTCACTAATTTCTACACATACAATGCCGTAGAGAAGAGTCAATGCTAATTTTGTCATTTGGTATACATTTGCTTTGGATAGAGACAATACAAATGACTTTGGTGTTCATCTATCCCGTTAGAAATCAAATGTCTGTAGGAACTGTTGTCCCCTTTGTAATGGCTGCCATGACAAGGGCTACTTTTACCTCACAACGAGTAGTTTGGTTTATCAATGACTTTCTGGTTATCCTAAGCATCATCTTGATGATGCCTTGGAACCTACTTCCTACGGAGAAAGCTTTTCTGGAACATTTGCTATTTAATTTTGTGACTCGCCACTTATTGGTAATTAATATGCACATCAATGAGGATGAACGAGTCTTATCTCTTGAAATCCGAATTAGGAGACACATGTGTGGGCCTATTACGATATGTTGTTTGACATCTATGTACAATAGATATTGGATTGGAATTGATTAAAATCAATGTAACCTATGGCTTACATAATTGTTAAAAAGAACATATTAATATGGTCACCGCTGTAGATTCCGAATAGAATTGCTGCTCTGCACTGAGTCAGTTTTTAATTTCTATTAACTCTTATGCGTGTATTCAACACAATGGTGGCAATCTTACACGCGAGAAAGACTTCTCGAATTGAGATGTGGATTCTGGCACTCATCAATGCGGCGGTAAGAGTCGATGTTCTAAAGAGAGCTTGCTTCTCTCTGAACATGCGTGCCGCCTTTTTCTTTTACTAAATAGGATTGAATTTCTGAGTTGAGACTTGTGGGCTCTTGTGCTTACACTTTCTGGTATATGTTTTTCTTTTCTGTTTGACATACAGTGGATGTAACATGGTTCAAGTATCCATGAGGTTACTTGTCAATTCATTACTCAGGATACTTTTGGAAATTCATCACAGATAGCAATTACCATTGTGGCCTGGTGTAACTTTGATTTATCGGTAAGATGCAATTGCTTGTGAATAGCCTAAACAGACATTTGACTAGCAACTAACTTGAATGTATTGGATATGTTGTTTTTCTCACCTTGTGCCTTTTCCCCTCTCTCCTTTCCTGACCATAGAAAATCGAGGCCGTTGGATTAACATCACATTTACTGGAAGATTTACTTTTGTCAAATAACTGGTTCAATTTCTGACTGCAACTGCGAACATTCTGTTGAGATAAGGTAAGATACATGGGGGTGTAATACAGGCCCCTTTTCTCACTGGTTTGAACTAAGTGGGTTAACTTAGCTGAATCTTGGGCTCTGTATTTGCACTACAATTTTGCCTACAATTGCGCAAAATATCTTTATGTGACCGCTTGTTTTTAGGTGGCATAATTTTTCTATCAGATATTGGTTTTATATTCTAAGTGCACAGGGCACTATTTGTAACACATTTGGTGGTCTTTCTTTCTTTTTCTTTTTCGTGCAGTCGTCATCATCTTTTCCTTTTAAAAATAAAAATGGGAAGCTTTTCAATTTTGGGTCTTGATTGTCCACTCAATTGTGCATGGCCAATGAGACACAATTTTTTATAATATTGTTTTCAACTTGAATAAAATAATGTATTACAAATTGGTTTAAATATGTAATTTTGCTGCCTTGAGAAAGAGGGTGAAACGTGCGTTGGCTGCCGTTTGTTATCCTTTATGGAATAAAAGTGAATGACTGGACACTTCAACACCTGTTGATGGCTTATTTGGACATTATTATTGAACTGTAATGATTGACAGTGCTTTTTTCACCATATTACTCATTGAGGATTATAGTAACATTGCTTTGGTGTGCTTTGGTGCTTATGGTAGATAGTTGTATCTAGACTATGATGTAGGTCTAGATGATTGATACCCCATGTGGGTGGGTATTTTGGCACCATGGGAACACCCAGAAAAACGCTGATATGATACTAATTCAGTGCTGATCTTATTACGAACTGACAAATTTATGTGCAGATCAATAAGCAAATCCACCGATTTTTGTACATAGCTCTTTTAATTTAACATTGCATTGCTCTCCTGGCATGATTTTATTCTTCACCCTAGGCTTTGGTACTCTGACATGGTTTAATTTTCTTTTACATTCTCTTCATCCAGTCTGACTCTTTGCCAACTATGATACCATCCAGGCATCCATCCATCCAAACATGGCTATCATAAACCTTTCACCTACAACATACATTTGTCATAGATATAACCAACCACCCCATCCTACTTGCTTGCCTTTGAGTTTGACCCCTTAAACCCCCCAGGGAAATCCTTTCACCCATACAATTTCACCCACCTAGGCAGGAAACCATTCCTTTCTGCTTTCTTTCACCTTTCACCTATCCTTCAACCACCCATGCATCAAATCATCAGCTACCTATATGCATCCCGGGCCCCTTCCTTCACCCACGCATCCTTCTCTGCCGGTCATATATTACATGTCGTCTGACTCTTTGTCATAAAACTTTCTCTGCTGAGTTGAAGATAGAGCAGAATAGGAAATTAGTTACTCAATCCACCACAGCTCATGCTAATTTTAAGCAAAGGGTGTCTTCCTCAACTGTTCAGTGTTCACAACAAGTTAATCACAGAAGAATTACTGTGAACTGAGTGTACACCCTTACAGTGAATTCATCATTCTCAATAAGTAAGGAATATGACTTACCACCATCCGCCACTACTGCTGGCTCACCCCCTGCAGCTGCAGCAACCGCTCCCTCTGGAGTGACATGGCCCTGACCACTGGCCACTCACTCACTGGTTGTTGGTAAGCATGGAAAAAAACGTTTTCATTTTTTAGATGCCATATATACGCCTCCCCTGTTTATTTCTTTCATTAGAAAGATTAAAAATACATCATTAATAATACACACACCACACACATCACTATCTACAATTCAGATACGAGAGTGGAGTAGACGGTTTGTCATATAAAAATAAGAAAATAATATACGGTTGGGCATTTTGTTGATGCCGATTTTTGAAAAGCCTCTCAAGAAGAGGAAAACCCAAAGGACTGGACTCAGTGGCAAGAGTATTGGTTACAGGGACATTAAGCTAAGATAAAGAATGTAAAAACCTTAGAAATTCACTGAAAATAACCAAAGGTTACACAGACGTTACATTCCAGTCTGTATTTTTAAGACTAGCATCGCTATCACCCCTAGTGATTTTAATTGCGCCACATGTATTCTTCTCAACACTTCGAAAATCGCCTACCTTTGAAAGCAGCTGCCTGAGTCCTCGGTCCGCCACGGCTTGTGCTGGTTGAGCAGAGGGACAAGAAGGCATCAATATCATTTACGGTCTGCCTGGTTGCCGACCGGAAGTGCAATTAGCACATCACTACTCTTAACCAGCCTTCAGCCCTACAAAAAGCGGGGCAAAGCAGCGGACATGCGCAGAGGTGTGTCAAATGCAAGCCCGTCTGTGCCCGTCCACGCCGGACGGCTGTCTGCTGCCAGGACCCCTGCTTGTTCCCATATTTCCCTGCGTTCGTCCCTTCAACTTGGTGAGTCACCACAATGACCCTGTTCAAATACTGAAGTCAGGAGCGGAAAGATCTACATTATCCATTTCCTAGACATTCAGTTACACTAGGAAATGCAACAACTAGAAGGGTGCAAAGGACATCATGTTCTAACACATTAGCTACACCCAGCAAAACCCAAACATCATGTAACCTGAATCACACCAAAATCTCTAAATCATTAAAAGCAATATAGTTCAATTTGCGCTCTATCCCTAAACACACTGCTGAAATGTGGAACACCATGGAAACTGAATTAACAGACATCTGTTTTATTACGGAAACCTGGTTACATAAGTATGCCTCCACATATGTGGTCACTGCCTTTCCACTTCAATACAACATAATAGGATTGGACAGAAAAAAAGAATAGAGGAGGAGGCTTACTCATAGTCACTATCCCAGGCGTGAGTATCACCTCTTTAGAAACCATAAGTACTGACAAATTGGAATTATGTGTCTTCAAAATGGAGGGTCTGTTCGGAGGGGTATAAAGAGGAGCATTAGTATATGTTATGTTATGTTATGTTATATTCGTATTTGTATAGCGCACGGCTACTCAAAAAGAGTATCCCGGCGCTTTTGAATAAGGAGACCTACAGCAACATAACACTACAACAGTAATAAAAGGCAAGAGGGAATACAGAAAAAAACTGGGAAGACAGCAGAACAGCCTAAAGGGTAAACCGCCAAGTTTTAAGGCCTTTTCTAAATGCAAGAAGACTGGTAGCTCCCCGGAGTGCTAGCGGCAAGGTGTTCCACAACTGCGGCGCCAACAGTCTGAAGGAGCGACCTCCAATGCGGGCTCTCTTCACTCGTGGCACAGCCGCCAGGAACAAAGATTCTGACCTGAGAGAGCGAGCCGGATGGTAGAATGCAATTTTCCTTTGGAGGTACTTTGCTCCCACCGCATGGAGAGCTTTATAGGCCAATGTTAATGCCTTGAAAACGATCCGTTTACGGATGGGCAGCCAATGTAAAGTCTGCAGCAAAGCCGCAGCACTGGCTTGCCTGTTAAGGCCAAAAATGGCCCTCGCGGCCGCGTTCTGCACAACTTGGAGCCGCTGCAGCAGGTACTCTGGCAGGCCCAGGTAAAGAGCGTTGGAATAGTCTAACCTGGTACACAGACAAAATATCGATTTTTAAATATCGATAAGCAAAAATATCGAAGTTTAAATATCGATATACAAAAATATCGAAGGTAAGTAATATCGACAGTCTAAATATCGATATTGGTATGATATCAGTAATATCGAAGTTGTAAATATCGATGTTAATAATATCGAAATTAATAACTTTGATGTTACTAATATCTATTTTTAAATACATTTAGTGTATATTATATTGTATTAATTGTGTTTTATTATTTTTTTTAATGTTATTTTATTAAATATTGTGTTTTAGTACTGTAGCGGGTTGTGGGTTTATAGGGGAATAGGGTGGGAAGTAATTTAATTATGTTAAATTAATTATTAATTATTAGGAATTATTAATTAATTAATTGAAAATTAATTTTAAATTATTTTTAATTAATTTATTAATTGATAAATATGTTCTGTAGCGGGTTATGGGTTTATAGGGGAATAGGGTGGGAAGTAATTTAATAATAATTAATTAATTGATATATGTTTGTATATATTTTAATTAATAATTAATTGGTAATTAATTTCTATTAATTACTTAATTAATTATTATAATTTTTTCCATATTTATAATGATTCATTAGTTGGTAATTAATTATTATTAATTATTTAATTAAATTAATTATAGTAATTTTTATATATAATTTATTGTTATTCTTAATTAATTAATTGTGCAAAATAATATTAATATTTAAATTAGATTAATTACAGCAAATGTGCTAATATATTTACTTTATTGTTATTGTTAATTAATAATTAATTGGTAATTAAATAATATTAATTAATTTTGGGTACAGGGGTATTTTTAGGGTTCAGGGTCAGTTTTCAGTTCATGGGTAAAGGGGTATTTTTAGGGTTCAGGGTCAGTTTTCAGTTCATGGGTACAGGGGTATTTTTAGGGTTCAGGGTCAGTTTTCAGTTCATGGGTAAAGGGGTATTTTTAGGGTTCAGGGTCAGTTTTCAGTTCATGGGTACAGGGGTATTTTTAGGGTTCAGGGTCAGTTTTCAGTTCATGGGTAAAGGGGTATTTTTAGAGTTCAGGGTCAGTTTTCAGTTCATGGGTACAGGGGTATTTTTAGGGTTCAGGGTCAGTTTTCAGTTCATGGGTAAAGGGGTATTTTTAGGGTTCAGGGTTAGTTTTCAGTTCATGGGTACAGGGGTATTTTTAGGGTTCAGGGTCAGTTTTCAGTTCATGGGTAAAGGGGTATTTTTAGGGTTCAGGGTCAGTTTTCAGTTCATGGGTACAGGGGTATTTTTAGGGTTCAGGGTCAGTTTTCAGTTCATGGGTAAAGGGGTATTTTTAGGGTTCAGGGTCAGTTTTCAGTTTTTGGGTAAAGGGGTATTTTTAGGGTTCAGGGTCAGTTTTCAGTTTTTGGGTAAAGGGGTATTTTTAGGGTTCAGGGTCAGTTTTCAGTTTTTGGGTAAAGGGGTATTTTTAGGGTTCAGGGTCAGTTTTCAGTTCATGGGTAAAGGGGTATTTTTAGGGTTCTGGGTCAGTTTTGGGTTTTTGGGGTACAGTCGTACAGGGTAAAAATTAAATAAATTTAAATTAAATCAATTAAATGAAATTACAAAATATAAAATTACATTAAATTATTAAGTTTTTAATTTATTTTAAATGTATATGTATTAGTTTTAATTTTTTTATTATGTTTTAATATTTTTATTTAATATTTGTAACATTATATGTATTTTATAATTATTTTAACATCATTATTAATACATTTTAAAAAACGATATTTTTTTTTCGATATTTTTGTACTACGATATTATTTTTCCGATATTTTTGTACTTACCTTGTTAGGGATAGGATTCCGATATTTTTGACTTCGATATTTTTGTGCCGATATTTTTGTATGTCGATATTTTTAATTTCGATATTTAGTCAGACATTCGTCTAACCTAGAGCCGATCAGAGCCTGCACAGTAAGCTTCCTATGTTCCTCAGACAAAAGAGGTAAAAATCTCCGCAGCATCTTAAGGAGGCCGAAGCAGGTGCCCGTCACGCCAAGGATCTGGGATCTTAACGTCAGACCCTTGTCCATCTTGACCCCCAAATTCTTAGCAATTTGGGAAGAACAAGACGGAGGGAACATGTGACTGGGCCACCAAGCTTGCCAGTCTGGCTCCGTCGCACACCCGAAGAAGAGTACCTCGGACTTTTTGGAATTGCACTTGAGGCTGTTCAGCTGGAACCATTTAAAAACAGCCCCAAGGCAATCCCGGATACTCTCTCCATCAAAGTCTCCTCCCCTCTTACAAGAGAAGAGGAGCTGGGTGTCGTCGGCGTAGGATACGATCTGGGCCCCGAACGTCTCCGCCAGTGCCGCCAGAGGGGTCATGAAGATGTTAAAAAGGGTCGGGCTCAGTATAGAACCCTGTGGGACCCCGACTCTCAAAGGCGGCATCACGGCGGAATCTGGGGAGGCCCAGACCGTTTGCCGGCGGCCAGCTAAGAAGGATGAAAACCAGCTGAGCACCGTCCCCCGTAGGCCAATCTCATAGGGTCTTGCGAGAAGGTCATCATGGGGGACGGTGTCGTAAGCCGCCGACAAATCCAACATCACCAGCATGGCTTTGCCCCCAGCGTCCAGAACCCCTTTAATGGTTTCTGAGACCTCTAAGAGCGCAGTCTCTGTACTGAGATTCGGGCGGAAGCCAGAATTCGTGGCGTGCAGTATACAGACCTCCTTGCCCCAAAAACGATTTTCCATACAAGCTACTCAAGATAATTGCTCCAAACATATTGGCCTTCGATCTTTTCCTTTTAATAGGAGATTTTAATTATCATGCTGAGCCACTACAGGACCCAGACACAGATCAGCTAATCACAAGTATGAGCACCTTGGGACTAGTCCAATTGGTAACAGGGCCCACACACATCGCTGGTCACACGCTTGACCTACTGTTTACAAATTCTACAGAGGTTAAGGTGGAGCCACCACGACCATTTTAATGGTCTGACCATGACCTACTAAAATTTGTTATCCCAGTTTATACCATCAAAACTGACCACAGGAAAGAACCAATCTGGCGAAGATCATGGTATAAAGTCACCTTACCCCTTTTTACAACCCACTCAGCTCCACGCAATTTAGCCAAAATGACAACATTGATCAGGGAGCAATTTCCATTGAGAGAACATTAACCAATGCACTAGACAAAATTGCCCATCTCACACGGGTAAACATTTAATCCAGAGCTGCTCCCTGGTTCAAGGAGCAACTGAAGTCAGCAAAGCTCTCCTGTAGGTCAGCAGAGCGGAAATGGAGAAAAAGCAAAGATACAATAGATTGTGAAGCATATAAATGTATCCACCCCAATTATATGGAAAACATCAGACAAACAAAAAAACTATTTCTCCTAAATCGGATTGAGAAGGCAGCAAACTCCAATAATTAGCTTTATCAAATTTTAAAAGAATTCCCAATCCTACCTGTTCAGACACAAGCCTCTATCTCACAAGGTTGGGTTGATTCCCTTTCTAAATTTTTTGATGACAAAATCATAGCAATCCATAACTCCTTTATCCCACAATACATCATCAATATCTCACAAAATTCTCCCACTATAGTTTCAGACCCCCCAGATTCTGGACTAATGTATCCAGTGTAATTCAGAAGAAGTGACCAAAGTTATGCTAAAAATAAAATCTGTCTCACCCACCGACCCCTTGCCACCGAGATTCCTTTCAATAATAGCCCCAGCGTTGTTAGATAGCCTTACCGACCTATTTAACAAGTCATTGTCAATAAATTGAAACCATCTTTCAAGGCTGCAGGTTCTGCAGAACACTCCAGCCAAGCTAGTACTCAATCTTCCACCAAGATTCCCATCGGCACCCAACCTGAAACTCTTACACTGGTTGCCTGTAAGAAAACAAATACGTTTTAAGATTCTATGCATAACCCACAAAAATATGTATGGAAGAGGCCCGGGCTTTTGGGCAAAAAAGTTAAGTTGGTACCAACCTGGCAGAACTCTGAGATCTAGGGCCCGATGTAGGTAGGCCGTTACCGATCGGTAACGGCCGAAAATACCGATTTTCGGCCCTTACCGATCGGTATCAAGCCATCGAGATGTAGGGCAATGAAAATCGTCCAAATCGGTATATATACCGAATCGGAATAGTTACCGAATCGGAAATAATCCGAATCAGAAATACCCCGAATCGGTAAGCGAACGAATCGGTAACATACCGATTCGATAAAAATACCGAATCGGTACATGTACCGATTCAGTAGTGACACCGAATCGGTAAAAATACCGATTCGGTCCATGTATCGAATCGGTAGAGACACCGAATCGGAAATAATTCCGTATCGGATAAACTACCGATTCGGTAGAGTAACCGAATCGGTAAATCACCGAATCGGACAGGGCAAAACTCTGATTGAGATGTAGGGAAGCATAGAAATACCGATTTTGGCTCAAAATCGGTATTTCAAAATCGGTATTTACCATGGATTACAATCAGGTGGTAACCAACTTCAACCTATAAAAATAGACCCAAAATGCATTGCAACTTGCAGGATGGCGGCTTTTTATGTCATTGCAAGGCGGCTACGGCTACAGCAGGAAGGAGAGAGGGAATGGCAAAGAGAGGAACAGGTCTACAGACAGAGGATCACCCTGTTCATGCTCACAGAGGCAGAGATCCTACAGAGGTACAGGCTGGACTCAGACACCATTCTGGAGCTCATCAGGGACCTCAAACCACTGTTGGACCACCCCACCCCAAGGGCGCACGCCATCCCAGCGCACGTGCAGGTGCTATGCAGCCTACACCTGCTTGCGTCTGGCAGCTATCAAAGTGGAGTAGCTGCGGTAGGAGGGGTGACCCAGAGCAGCCTGTCAAGGTTTTTACACAAATTCCTTGACGCCATGATACAGAGGATGGACCAATACATCTCTTTCCCTGCAACCCACGCGGAACTGGTACAAACAAAAGCAGACTTTTACCAGATGGCACAATTTCCCCAAATCATCGGCTGTATAGATGGCACGCACATTCCGATTTGCCCCCCTGCTGACACAGAATACATAATCCGCAATAGGAAGTCTACGCACACCATCAATGTTCAGGTGATCTGCAATGCGAAGTGCACCATCACAGACCTGGTCGCAAAATTCCCAGGGAGTACCCACGACTCCTACATTTTTCAACAGAGCGGCATCTATGCACGGCTGACGGCTGGCGAATTTGATGAAGGATAGTCCTAGGTGAGACACATCATCAGACCCCCATAACACAAAGTAGCTAAGTAAAATACATGTATGCATGTGAGTAATGTTACCCCTTTTCCTTCTAGGCGACAGTGCATATGCCCTCCGCTCATTCATACTCACCCCCTACCTCAACCCCTCTACACCCAGCCAAAGGTGGTATAACCGGGCCCACAAAAGCACAAGGAATGTAGTTGAACGGACCTTTGGCATCTGGAAAAGCAGATTCAGATGCTTGCACAAGAGTGGAGGTGCAAGGCAGTATACCCCCATCACCTGCGGCAAGATCATAGCTGTCTGTGCAATGTTGCACAACCTTGCGGTTAAGAAGGGCACTGAGGTGGAGTTGTCAGACTACGAGGACCATGACGACGACGTTGCTGTGCCACAAACACAACCTGCTGGGGTGTCTACGCCAAATGATGGCAGATACAGACGTGAGGAGATTACAGAAAACTATTTCTGAGTGAGTACAGATGCACAGACAGGTCAATGGATCTTAGAAAAAGAAATATTTAATAATGTTGCAACAACGTTACTGCACTGATGTGCAACAAAAGAAAATGTAAACAAAATGTGGGTAAATGTCAATTGTCCGGGTTGCCTCACCCGCCCTGGCAGTCTTATTTCTTGCTGCGCTTAGCAGCCCCACTAGGATGTGCCTCACCCCCTTCTGCATGTCCAGCAGCCTCAGCTGAGCGCCTGCTGCTCCGGCGCGGCTCAGACACTGCGCTGGCCGGGCTGCTGCGGCTGCTGCTGACCCCAGCCTCGCCCAGGTCCACGGCTGGATTAACAACAGTGTTCGAAATGATAAGTGCCTCCATGGCGGTGGTAATGCGGGCCATGCCCCTAGTGACCTCTGCCGTGTTCTGGGTGAGGCTGGCCTCCATGTTTGCCCCACTTTGGCATAGCTGGGTGGTAGCAGCAGCAAGGCGGTTGATAGCCCTATTCTGCACGCAGGCATCCCTGCGGCGAGAGAGCTTGTGTTCATCCATTTTTGTACAGAGCTGGGTGATGGCAGTGGTCATTCGCCCAAGATCTGTTGCAATGTCCTTGTTGCTTTCAACAAATGTCTTGAACCCCTGTGCCATCTCTCCCATCTGCAGGTTATGCACCCGCAACTGGCGCTGGCAGGCCAAGATGGATTTAGCCTGCATCCTCTGGATCTTTACCATACTGCCCTCCAGCCCTTGAAACACGCTTCCCTCCCGTGCTGGAAGTGCACTGCTGGATGTTCTTGGCCTCCGGGTATTGCTGCTGCCCTGCTGTGTGGGCTGGGGTGCCACAGGTGTAACTGGGTTGCTAGCTGGAGCCTGACCTGCTGCTCCCTCGATGGGGTTTAATGGAGCAACAATTATACTCCTGGCAGGAGATGTGGCAGGTGCAGGGTGGCTCTGTGGTGGTGAGTTCTCCGGGGAGAACTGCAATGGGGGCGTTAGAGACAGTCGGGGGGAGTGTGGAAATGTGAGGGAATGTCCAGTGTCTTCCTCATTTCCCAGGGCACTGCTGTTCTCATCCTCCTCCTCCTCCTGTGCTGGTAGACTGGTGCTTGGCCCTGCCACCGCACTGGCAGATGGTGCTGGTGGTGGTGCTTGAGTAGCTCCTGCTCCTCCGCCTGATGGTGCCCCTAGGTATAAAGAAGCATTTGTGAACTGAGTGCTGATGTATTACAGTCACTAAAATTAAAGCATTGCACATATCATTTCAAATACTTTGATTCAGTTTTACAGTTCTTTTCATTATGCTTCTGCACTGGCATTTTTGCCTACTTCTGCTGACTACATTTACCATGATGCATTTCTCATGTCTGTTGGTAGCAGTACTGGGCTGGGGTTTGGCTGTGCATTGGGTCTGAAGGGGAGGTGTCTGGTAGGGTGTGTCATGATGCGCATGCTTCTTACCTTTAGCTGTAGCTCTGGCTGAGCTATCCAGGTTCCCAACTCCCACCACACTCTCCCTCTCAATGGTAGTCGCCACAAGTTCCTCCAGGTCAGTGAGGGGTGGCGCCGGGTTCCTGCCTCCACCAGTAAGTCCTGCCTGCTTCTGCAGCTCTGCCAGTTTCCTCTTTGTGAGGCTGCGGATATCGTAGAACCTCTTCTTGAGGTCGTCCAGGTTCCTGGGGGTGACACCAACAGCGTTTACTTTCTCCCCTATTTCACTCCACAGCCTCCTCTCAGGTACAGTGAGGGACAGCCTCCCAAAAAGCTGCCTGTGTACCCTCACCACCTCCTCCACCTACACCTGCAGCTCCATGGTGCTGAATGTTGCCTTCCTCTTGCACTCTGCCTTCTGGCTCTCAGTGCTGCTTGCCATGTTTCACAGTGCTCTGGATACTGCTATAACTGCTGCTCACTGTGAATGCTCAGCTCAGGCTGCCTCTCCAGAAAGTTCTAATGAGTTGCACCTGCCTGGGTAGCCACTCCCTGCTAGGGTGGGGGAGGGTGGTTCCACCTCATTGGCTGATGTCTTTGGTTTCAGTTTGACTTGCTTGCCGAATTGGCATTTACCGATTCGGATTTTACCGATTCGGTAAATACCGAATCGGTATTTACAATGCGTTCCTATGGGCCTTTTGGCCATGGGGGTGTATTGCGATTACCGAATCGGTATTTGCCGATTCGGTTGTAGCCGAATCGGTAAATTCCGATTCGGTAAATGCCGATTCGGTAGGTATCGAATCACAATACCGATTACTACCGAATCGGTATTTTTCCGATTTTTTTTATCTACATATCACTTTCTGATTTCAAAATACCGATTCGGTACGATTCGGTATTTTAAAATCGGAAAATGCCTTTTACCTACATCGGGCCCCTAGTAACCAATCACTTCTAGCATCTCCCAGAATTCGCCTCTGAAACAGAGGGAGATCTTTCTCCCTCCTTGCTCCGGCTCTTTGGAACAAACTGCTCCCACAACTACACATCATGAATGACCATAGCTGCTTCAGCAGGAAGTTAAAGACGTGGTTGTTTGACATCTAACTGCATCAAATCAAGCTTATCTTTAGAGTTATTCACTAGCGCCATGAGACTTTCGAGTGGTATGTGAACTAAATAAAGATCCCATGATTTGATTTGATACAAAACCAGAGAAATTCAGCAATAATAGTTATCTGAGCAAACTATACCGCATGCCTCCACAATACCCTGCTTATGACCTCATGTTTTACATCACTAATGTCATGAGCAGTGACATTACTGATGACATCAATGATGACATCTGAAATTACATCACTGGTGACATCACTGATGACATCTGAAATTACATCACTGATGAGGTCATCCAGAGAAATACTGAATCAACCACTTACACCCCAATAAAACATTTCATACACCCGCTCCCACACAATCACTAGCAAACTCATTCATAGACCCTACACAAACACTCACATGTCTTGTCACTGATCCATACAGCCAGTAATACTTCAACACGCCCATAGAGTCACTAACAAAACTACTAGCTCGCATATCAGGCCACCTATGCAACAACTCACATCATACCAATACATCCAGTTACAAGTTTAGTTATCGAGACATAGACACACATACACACCCACTGATACACCCTTACAGCTACTGACACAGTACATCAGTTAACCATACACTTGCTGAATTTCCCTGCTTTTGTACGAGTGAAATGTCAGCCTGACTGTATTAATTTTTTTATTTCATCATTTTTTGTTTTTTTGTCTTTATTTAAAAAAAAGGAAGGGGACCTCATTCCCCAGTACTTGCCCTTTATATCTTGTTTTTTTTACATCAGTGTGGGCCCTCCTCCGAGGCAGAATTTGCCCTAGGGACCCCATCCTTTAAGCCAAGCCTTTATATACTTTTTAAAAAAAGGGGAAAAGAGCTGTGTGGCTCCCCTACCCAGGCTGATCCCCTGGAGCTAGGCCTTAGTATAGATTTTTTTTAAATGGGAGAGGTCATGCATGGCCCCAATCCCTGGGATGATTTCAGGGGGACTGAAGGAGGAGACTGAAGGCCTCTCTGGTCCATGCCGGCTTCGTGCCTCCTGCGGGAGCTGGCATTGCTTTGAGACCGAGGGAGCTGCTGACATACAGCTCCATGGATCTGAAAGCAATGGCTATTTACCTGTTCACTTTGCAGTAGGCAGGGAAACAGACATGCTCTGCTTTCAGCAAGCGTGGGGTCTTGCTTGCTGAATGCAGAGCACTTGCTTGCTCTGGAGCCGTCCCTGAGGTGTGGCAGTCACAAGGGATGATTTTAGCAGGGGGACTGAAGGGGGAGCCTAAAGGCCCTCTGGTCCAATCTGGCTCCCTGCATCCTGCGGGAGCTGGCAGTGCTTTGAGACCCAGGGAGCTGCTGACATGCAGCTCCCTGGATCTGAAAGCAATGGCTGTGTCTCTGCTCACTTGGCAGTAGGTAGGGAAACAGACATGTTCTGCTTTCAGTAAGCGACAGTATTTTCTGCTCTTACTTGCAGAAAGCAGAGCACTTGCTTGCTACAGAGTCATCCCTGAGGTGTGGCAGTCACCAGGGACATCGAGGGCGCCAGGAGGGGGCCCAATCCAATTTTAGCCCGGGGAAGGTGGTGTAACTTGGGGCCCACCATGCACCCCCTTCCTTATTGTGTTTGTGCCCCGGGGAGGTGGTGGTCCCTTGGGCTGTGGGGGGACCTGGAAGGCCCCCTGCATTCCTAATGTTAAGAGCCCTGGGAGGTGGTGGTCCCTGGAACTGCTGGGGGCCGCGCGGTCCCCAGCATAATTTGTAAGGAGGTTTCAGTCCCTGTGGCTGGAGGTATCTGAGAGGTCCCCACATCTGAAAACAAATAAGCCCCAGGGAGGTGGCGATCCATGGGGCAATGGGGGAGCGTCAAGGCTAACCTGCATATAATTATGTGACTGCCCCAGGGAGGTGGCAGTCTCTGGGGCTTTGAATAGTTAGAGGGGAGGGGCTCTGTGTGCCCCCTCCTACATTTTCATAATGCCACCGGAACTAGCCCAATTTCAAACGAAGCGCGGACGCCAGGATTTGTGTTTTTTTTAAAGTTCAATGAGAGTCACTGAACCTGCATGACTCTCGATTTAATTGCAAAAAAAATATTTGGGGGCCATGATAGGCCCTTATGGGACCCTCCAAGAGGCCTAGGGTGTCAGGGTGTTTCTACCCTGCCCCTTTCTTTTTTTAATGTTTTTTTTTGTGACTCGGTTCAAAAGATAGCTGCCAACACTTCCTGATTTGAAGCTTTGGCAGCCAATCAGATCTCAGCACGAGATCAGGAAGGGCCACGGATCCGCCTCATCCCTAAATATCTATACAATTGAGAATTTCTTTAAATTTCTCTGCAACTACTGAACAGATTTACACCAAATCATGAAAAGACACTTCATTGAACCAACATCTACATTCCTGCCAAATTTGGTGTAATTCTGTTCATCAGTACGGGCTGTAGCCGTGTCTAAATTTAAATGAGGAAAATGTGTTTTTAAACACACCTTGGTTCTCTACCCCTGCTTGTCAGTTCACCCCGAAACTTTCTAGATAGCAGCTTAAGTGAGCGTCATACTCGTTTTTAAAATTTTGTAAAGGTTTTCAAAGAGCGCCAAAGTTATCAGCAAAAAACCTATAGCAACCAAGGGCCAGGTGTACGACAGTGTTTTGCTTGCGCAAATGGGTTTTAGACCCTTGTGTGCATGCAAAAAACTTGTGGCCCATGTACTAACCCTGTTTTGCGAGTCACTAATTGAATAGCGACTCGCAAAATAGGGTGAGGACTCTCGATTATGATGGGGCGTTCCAAGGGTGTCCCTTCCTAATAGCGAGTCCAACACCTATGTATGAATGTTTTGCCACCACAATTGTGGTCGCAAAACACTTGCAGTTTACCACTGTCTTCAAGAGGGTGGTAAACCATTCGCAAATGGGTGAATGGGTGTGCAAATATTTTGTCAGAGCAGGCAGCAGTCCCGGGGACCACTACCTGCCCTAAAAAATTGAGAAAAAAAGTTACATATTTTAAATGCATCTTGTTTTTCTTTAAGGAAAACTGGCTGCATTAAATAAACCTGCTTTATTCAAAAGCAGTCCCTGACATGGAGGTCTGCTGACCCCAGCAGTTCACTATCCCTGGGACTGCCAGCCATTCCCAATGGGGTCACCAATTGCGAGAGCCTCATTAATATGCATGAAGGACACTGTTGTACATTGGAAATTGCGACTCGCAAATTGCGACTCGCAATTTGGTGCAATTTGCGACTCGCAATTTCCAGTGGTCGTACATCTGGCCCAAGGTTTTAAGTATAACTACCTATAATATCTATCTATCTATCTATCTATCTATCTATCTATCTATCTATCTATCTATCTATCTATCTATCTATCTATCTATCTATCTATCTATCTATCTATCTATCTATCTATCTATCTATCTATCTATCTATCTATCTATCTATCTATCTATCTATCTATCTATCTATCTATCTATCTATCCTGACCATATAATGAGTGATGTAATATGTGAGGTCATAAGCAGTGCATTGTGGCATGGATTAGGTATAGTTAGCTCACGTAACTGTAACTGCTGAATTTCTCTGGCCTTGTACGAATGAAATGTGAGCCTAACTATAACGTCCTTTTAACCTTAGTTCTTTCATTGGATTTCCAAGGTTTTTTTAATTCTATTTCCTAACTGTAATGTACCTGTAACCTTTGTTTTTCTCAGTGCAGTGAAAGTCTACTTTTTAAAAACTTTCATTTACTGACTGGGGTAGGGCTAGAAATCGTAATGAAGGATACTTTTGCAGAATGACTTGTTTCCCTCACACAGTCTTGGTCTACTCTAACATATGCCAATCGCATAAATAGAACTTGTCTAATCAATTCTCTCCACAGATTCACAAATCCAGGAAACATATTAATAAAACAGTTTCCACATATGTCAGAGACCATAATATGGGCTTTATCCACAACAACCTGCATTTTGACATGCATGGAAACTATAGAAGTGATGGTGTGCATTTTACAGATGAAGGCAACAGGGTGTTTCAAAGCAACCTGAAACTCTGTATCCGGTGCTATGTATAGCTCTGAAATGTACACAATCAACAAAAACCACCCTAGTGCCCATATACTGGTATTTTTCTTTATACATATCTTTTTGTATATTTTTTTTAAATCTTTGTAACGACTTTGCAGTGATTGTGAATACGTTGAAAAAACGCAAACCAAAAGCAGACATTCAACAGCTACCAGCATATTCAAAATGTATACGTAAAAAAATGATCCTAACCATCACACTACATACAGTACTATATAAATAACTGTAAAAACATGTATGAGTCTTTGAATGTGTCTCTGACAGCATGTATGAGTGTTTTAGTGAGATCTGTGACTGGATGTGTAAGTGTGTCATTGAGTGTCTGAGCTGGTGTATGACTGAGTCTGTGAGTGATTGCAACAGTCTCTGCATACATTTGTGAGTGGGTGTCTAAGTCTATGACTGGATCTGCTAGTGAGTGTGTCAGTCTCTAAGTGGGTCAGTGACTGTGTGTCTGAGTTTCTTAGTCAGTCTGTGAGTGGGTGCTATAGCGACCGACTGAGCTAGTGAGTGTGTCTCTTAGTATTTGAGTGGGTATGTCATTAGGTGTATCAGTCTCCGAGTGGGTCTGTCAGTGGGAGTCTCATTCTCTGAGTCGCTCTGTGACTGGGTGTTTTACAGTCTAAGTGGGCATGTGAGAATGTGCATGAGTCTTTGAGTGGGTGTGCGACTGGGTGTCTAAGTCTCTGTATGGGTCTCTCATGGATGCTTCAGTGTATGCGTGGGTCAGTGAGTGGCTGCCTGACTCTCTGAATAGGTCTGGTAGTGGATTTGTCAGTCTCTGAATGGGTCAGTAAGTAGGTGTCTGAGTCTCTGAGTGGGCCTGTCAGTGGGTGCATCTCTGTCTGATTAGCTCTGTCAGTAAGTGTCTCAGTCTCTGAGTGGCTCTGTGACTTGGGTGAATTACTGTCTGAGTCGGTACATGAGTGGGTGCATGAGTCTTTGAGTGGGTCTTTGCCTGGGAATTTGGGTACCTGAATGGGTCTGTCAGTCCCTGTATCAGTGTATGAGTAGTTCTGTCTATGGGTGCTTGTGTCTTTGAGTGGGTCTGTGAGTGGGTGTCTTAGTCTATGAATCGGTCTGTGAGTGGATGCATCAGTCTGTGAGTGGGTCTCTGAATGACTGTCTGAGTGTCTGAATGGGTCTGTGAGAGAATGTGTCAGTGTCTGAGTGGGTCAGTGACTGCATCAGTATCTGAGTGGGTTTAAGACTGAGTGCATAATTTGGTCTATCAGTGGGTATATGAGTCACTAAGTCGGTCTGTGAGTTTATGAGGGGGTCTGTGAGTGGTTGTGTTAGTATTTGACTATGACTCAGTCTATGAATCTCTGAATGAGTCTGTTACTGGGTGTATCATAATCTGGGAGCAGGTCTTTGAGTATCAAAGTAAAACTGAGGGTGGGTGTTTGTATCTATTTTTTCATATTTTTTCATCAATATTCAGGATATTCACAAAATCTCTATGACCTTACATGTGGAAGCCCCGCTTGGGCGCACAACATCTCAAGGAATTTCATGTGTGCTAAAAAAAATTAATGTTGATATTGATACATAACTAGGGTCATTTACACCCCCATTTCTCAAACCTGGGGTCACAGTACCTCTGCTCTGAGACCTTATATCACTTCTGTGCTGAGTTTTCAATCCCCGGGAACAATTCATCGATGCATAAAATTGCAGCCGGAACTTTCTCTTCAGGCTGCGGCCAGCCAATCATTGCAGCCCTCTTGGTATGTGCATTTGTGATTAATTGCTAAATCGTTGCTGAATATTGCCAACTGTATTTTCTTAAATTTCCAAACAACTACTGAATGGATTTATACAAAAAGCACTATCTGCATAACCAAATCTACCATTCTCCTAAATTTGGGGTAATTCCACCAGCGGCCAGGGCTGCAGACGTGCTCTTAGGTCCTTTAGGAATTAACATGGGAAACTCACTTTTTAGAACACCCCTTTTTCTTGCCCCTGAAACTTTCCATGCAAAATAGGAATCACTGGCACAACTTTTTGGCAAATTTTATGAAGATTCGTCAAACGGTTCTAAATCAAAAAATGCTTTACATATATCTTACCTACTGGTGGTAGATATAGTTAGAAGCTAGTTTTCATTTTTCGTTTTGCCAATAACTTTAGCGCCGCTTGATAAATCTTCACAACACTTTCAAAACGTATACTTTAGTCAGTTTAGCTACTGTGTTTGAAGTTTTGGGGAGATCTGTCAATCCAGGCCAAGAAAAAAGGGAGTCCCCAAAATACATCTTCCTCATACTCTTTCCCATAGGGATTTTGAACATGACTACAGCTTTGGCAGAATGCTAGGTGTTGGTCCATAAAGCATGCTTTTTGTGATTTGATGTAAATCCATTCAGTAGTTTCAGAGATATTGAAGGGAAAAATATAGATATCTAGGGACGTGGATCCTCCACAGATCCAACAGACCCCCTCCTGACATCCGACTGTCTGCCAACACTTCAACCAGAAAGTTTTGGCAGGCATATTGGGACTCAGCTTCAGGCAGAGTCCCAAACAAAATGCAAAAATAAAGAAAGGTATGAATACCCTGACCCCCGAGGTATGGCGGCGCACCGGGGGCTAACATTTTAGTTCAATCTGCCAAGAAGTCCAGGGAGGATCTGGGTCAATTTTTTTTTAAGTCTCCAATGCATCTTTTTCACCCGGCGTGGGGTATTACTTATAAAATATGTAGGGGGATACAGCCCCCCTCAGCAACCTCAGGGACTGCCACCTCCTAGAGATGATTTATGAAATGAGTACAAGGAGGCCCATATGGCCATGCTTCCCCCCTCCTGGAGTCATATGTAGACCTGGGGACCACCACCTCCCAGGGCTGGCTCCTGGTATGTCCCAAGGGGCCCACCCCAGACGAAGCTGTTTACTGTGGCTTGGTGGGAACTTTACTGCTTTTGCCAAGGCACAGTAAAACCTTTGCTTCCAGCAAGTGAGAGCATTGAATGCACTCACTTGCTAGAAGCAGAGCAGAATTGCTTTCATAGAGAGGGGGGCTGCATGTCCAGCAGCTCACTCTCTGTAAAAGTAAAGCTGGCTCCCAGCAGGAGGCAGGGTGCTGGTAGAGACTGTAGGGACCTTGAGTTTCCCCTGCATGCCCCATTGAGTGGGTGCCCACAATAGAAGCCTGGCCCAGTGAAATGGAGTTAATTTCCTCATGTTTAAATGGCGGGTCCCAGGGAAATGCGTCACTGGGGCTGAAATTGGCACAGTGTGGGGTGTGTATTGCCCCCCTCCCATTGTAGAAAAACCTGGCCCCAGGGGATGGAGTCAGTGGGCCAAAATCTTTTTTTAAAGTGGCCTGGTGAAGTCACCCTTTTCCCCACAACTTTCCAAACATGCATCCCGGTGCGCTACTGGTTGGGGATGAAGTCCTTTTGCCTCCTGAGGGTCCTTGGTGACCAACTATCCCTCTTGTTACCTCCAGTAAGTCCCACTCAGTGGAATTGTCCACCACTCTGGAAACACACCTCCTGGTACACTACTGGTTGTGATATAAAGCCCGCTTGGACGCTGAGGGCCTTTGCGAGCCAACAAGCCCTCCTGGTACCTCCAGTAAGTCCAAAATAGTGGGTTTTCTGAGAGGTGGTCAGAAGCCACGCCCCCTTTAACCACCACTCCGCAAACATGTCTCTTGTTGCACTACTGGTTAGGGGATGACACCCAATTAGCAGCTGGGGGTCCTTGGGGCAAATGCCCTCCTGTTAACGCCAGCAAGTCCCACACAGTGTGATTGCAGAGAGGACTTCAGAGGCTATGCCACCCTTTCTCCACCACTATGCAGACATGCAGTGCATTTGTGGGATGAAGTCCCCTTGGCTCTAGAGTGTCTCTGGGGTCAGCAAGCTCTCCAGTTACCTGCAATAATTCCACAACAGCGGAATTGCAGAGAGGTGTTTGGAGGCCTCGCCTCCTATCTCCTCCACTCTGCAAATGTGCATCCTGGCTCACTGCCAGTTGGGGAATGGAGTCCTTTTGGATGCTGAGGGTTCTTTGGGGCCCAGAAGCCCTAATGTTACCTCCAGTACTTAAACATTGCACAAGTGCGGGAGCCCATATACATCGACCCAGTAGAAGGCGTCAGCTGAAACGCATCGGTTTGAGTGAAATTATTTGTTTAAAAAAAACTCTGCAAGCTACAAGGAGTTCCGCAAGCACACGGAGCTGCGTGTTCTGCCCGTTCACGATGCGTTTTTGACATTCAGGATCGTGTAGTGCGTATTTGGGAACATTTATTGCATACTCAGGGGTAAATATAGCACAAACCTGACCATGCAGTCGCCAATTGGCGCGGCCATCTTGTTTTTCCTGTTTGCTATGTTTCTGGTCTTGTTTTTCTTATTTTTCTCATTTTACTTTTGCACATTTCCCTAGCATAGTGACTGAAGATCTTTGTCCAGATGAATGCCTTGAACTTATGTGTCTGTTAGGGCAGAAATATGTTGACCACATTACAGGGTAGACATCCATAACCCTGTCTCACATTGCTTTAATCCTCTATCCTGTTGCACGTAATAGTAACGTTGTTGCCCTTACAGAGGTAGTTTTAAACACACATCTTTTTTTTTGCACTCTGCCCCTCACTTTCACCCTTGAGGTATTGAAATCTTGCGTGCTTTATATAAAACACTCTTGCTCCTTCCCAGAGGGGAAGTTGTAGCGCACCCTGGGTACCTAGCGGTCCCAGTGTGTTGGAGGAACCCAATGATGAAGCATGTCACCCTCGGGTGAGTGAGGGTATTCGTCCAAACATCCTTTGTGCCCCCTCCCCTGCCAGAGCCCTCCCCTAGTTGCATCTTGCTGCTTTATATCTTGAGTGATTAGCACATAAAAACACCACAGCCAGATTAGTAGCAACTAAAATAATGTAAAAGTAAGTGTAAAAAGGTAGTTGTAGATTAGCTCCTATTCACAAAGGTATATTGGAACATAAAGTACTCCAAACGAGTAGCCCGAATCACAAAAGTAATCTGAGACAAAATCCTAACTTTACGACTTTTGGTATTCACAAAGGGCATTTAGGAGTAGTAAAGTTAGGAATCTTCCCTTTACTACTACTAAATGTCCTTTGTGAATACCGAAATTGTAAAGTTAGTATTTTGTCTCGGGTTACTTTTGTGAATCGGGCTCAAAGTCTTTCACATACCCTTAAAATGTTGTTACGAGTGTACCAGACACAACTAAAAAGGGCATTAAATGGCAATACTCCGATATTATTAATGTACAATTAGTACAAATACCTTTCCTGATGGAGAATTGAACATTTCAGCACAGATTTATAAAGGCATGTGAGAGTACCTTAAATAGTACTCCTATGGTATAATGTCCATACTCATAAATGCTTTTGTAAATCAGTTTGTAACTATTTTCAACTTCACATCCATGTACCTTTCAGATATGTATACTGCCAAGCAATATAGTTGTTGAGTAAACTACCGTGAAGCTATATTTAAGTATATTTACTTACACTCACAGGGGCAGAATTACAAGCCCCTTGCAACACTTTTGCCCTGCTGTTTAGTCACTTTTGTGACGCAGTGACAGCGCAAAAAATTCAGCCAAATTACAACGTGATGCATCATGGGAGACGTGTGAACTTGTAAAGCCCTGCATCACATTAAACTTGCATCAGGTATAATGTATGCAGGGTGGGCGTTTCCATGCAGGAAGGGTTCGTACAAGTGATGCTGTAAAATCTACAAGATTTCACTGTGCCACTTCTGGGACGCCAATGCATCAAAGCCCTACTCCTGTTTGGAGCAGGCGTAAGGAGCAACACAGTGTATTGGGAATAGGCATCTCCGTTCAGTGCTGGAGTTGTGTTGTATTTGCGACACGACTCTAGCAATGCGTGACTTTTGGGCCAACAGATGTATCAGAATTTCTGACGCATCTGTCAATCCTTGAGCCATGGTGCGCTGAATTGGAAAAATGGCACATCCATGGTGGCGCAATGGTATCGCAGGCTGCGTCAGTTTCCTCTAAATCTGCCCCACAATATTTTGGTTGTCAGTGTTTAGGCTACTATATTTTATAGCACAACTCTTAACACTCTATATTGGCGCCCTATTCCTTCAGTGTCTTTATGTTTCCTTTCCTGTATTGTAAGGCTGTCTGGCATGTTTTTAAATTGTGGTTCTGCAAGCGTAAGAAGCAACACTGAGTGCCAGAATATAGGAGCAGGTACCACAGAAACATTGACCGTGTTTGCTCCCCATTATAAGATACCGTGGAGAGCCTGCTGCTGCCCTCTTTTTTCTGGTCGTTTCTCTGTTACAAAATTGTATATGACAGCAGACTTGAAGAAGTAAGATTAGTATTCGTTCGCTACATAGGGTCTAGACTTACATCAAATTAGCCCAATGGTAAATCTGCAAAAGCAACTAAATCGCAAATATTGTTCAATGTGTTGTTTTTTTTTACAGGTAAAGAGAGAGGCCTGATTAACACCAACATGCCTAATGTGCTTGCCAGGTGAATTACCGTATGTTTGAACAACTTAAAAATGTTTAACAACAATGAATTATTTTTAAAAAAAACTCAAGATCATTCTCTTCATTCAGCTTCGTTCAGGAAATGTAAAAATGAAAAGAATATCTTCGAAGAGTAAAGTCATTTTCTCGCTTCCATTTATCAGAATTGAAGTGTCAGAAATTATAGGTCTTACATTGACTTACTTTGTATATATTGATCCTGTCACAGTCAGCCCCCTTTCCTTCTCACAATGTGTTATTTCCGGTTATATTGTAAGGGTATGACCCCTGTAAAGTTCAAAGCTTCCTTGTGCTTTTAAACTATTTTTCCTTGATAGCATATCGAATCATGGGTTTGAAATGCAGGAGGAGGAATCAACAGGGCAATACAATACATGAATCAGAGATAATTACCTTTCATTCCAACTCGGGTGCTGCATCATTCTTCCTGACGCTCAAAAGCAATATATTATTATTCACAGAGACTGTGGTAACCATAGCAACAAAAACAGCGGTTCTGCCCACTCCAGTGTATCATCATGGCATACAGTTTGCATCGAGGTATTTGGTGTCAGGAGCAATTTAAGCTTGTTCCACTTTAACACTTTTTGGAACATTTGCTCTCTAATCCTACCTGTTGAGGTTCTTAAATCTGATGCTTTGACAGTTCAGCTGAGCAGAAATCTAACAGTACTGGTTGACATTTTCATCGTTCCTGAACTCAAACGCCTTCTTATGGAACTAGAATGGTCTTTTTTTATTGGTATTCATGAATGGTGGAGATCAGTATCTAAATAAATGAGTACCTTTAACTGAGAACAATAAATAAACACTGAATAGTGAATGCAAAAAACGGTACGAAGTTAGAATGTTTTCCTTTCAGGCACTGTTGATATGATGCTCCTTATTTGTTTCCATGTTAATGACATGTATTTCATAAAAGTATATGTCACTCTCTTTTCTGATTTCCCTTGCTTACTGTCATGTCTTTTTTTTATTTACATTCGAAACCGGCATATTTAGTCTTTAGCCACCGGAAATATATTTTACTATTGGTAATATTAGTAATAACTGCTTGCACAGTTGAAACATGGTAAACAATTTACTGAAAGGAGAATGGCCATATGGTGCATTGTTTTAGAATACATGATGAATTGTGCACATATATTTTGTTTATAGAAACTCAACGATATTGAGGTACAACTGAAATTCTAAGGCATTTGGTACATCAAATTTATATAGCTGGGTTGACAAAATTGTTCAGCAAAAATGTCCTATATGCAAAGATAATTTATTATCCGTGTTATCAGACTTAAGTCAATTTGGAGCACAGGCAGAGGTTTTATTAAATACCCACTTTGATATTTTATGTTTAAGTGATTTTTAGTGATTGTTTTCCTCCACGTTGTCGTCTACATCCAAATGCTGAGTATGCAAACGCTTAAACTGAAAACAACAAAACTACTATGCATAACCCCAACACCCATCTCTCCCTGTGGATGACAGAACCTAGGACCATTATTGTGTTTGCCATTCGATTTATTTGCTGTGGTTGCCAAGATCGTGATTAAGAGAAATTAGGTTATTGACTGAGGAGTTGGGAGCCTCTTTCAAGCTACAACCACAACCTCTGTCAGGGTGAATCACAAAAGTCACTAAATTAACTTATGCTTAATCCTCTGATGACTTGGTGAAAAAGCAGACAGCCCAACTTAGGGCCTGATTACGAATTGGCGCAATTGCGCTGGCTCTTCTTCAGCACAGCTGCACCAAACCTGCACAAGGACCGCCCACCGTTTTACGATTTAAACTCGTGTACCGTCCTTTACCTTTTCCTTCCATGGCAGTGCCTGGAAAACAGAAACCACAATGGGAACGGCAAAAAAGTTCCAGCACTTTTATGGCGGTTGTCATGCCATGAAATGGCTGGCAGTGCAGGAACTCTTAATATGCTCAGCGAGACTACGCCAGTCCTGCTGAGGATGTTACATTGTGGAGCACCACCGCCAGGGAATGACTGTTCCCTGGTGCAGCCAGTGGTCATCCGCAGCAATGACTTTTCAAGTTGTAATGCAGCAGACAGACAGTCACTAAACCGCCAGACTCGTAATCAGGCCCTTGGAGGCAACATGTAAAGTATTTAAGCAGCACTCAAACAGTAATAAAAGGAAACCACCACACAAGAGAAAGCATACACCGATCTAAAAATATAGAGTACATTTTAATAAATAAAATGATACAGGACCCTTTTCTGCACATTTTGATTCCTGGAGGCTGCTGTTGATTTAACCACCCGGTTACCTGCTTACCTGCTGTGTGTATTTAGTGCGGGTTGAGACGCCGCTGCAGTTCCCGACGTGTCCTTGACCTGGTGGGACTCATGGTCCCAGGGTGCATCGGGAGGCCCAAGTGAGACCAGCTGCTGCTGCAGGGGGAGGCGCTGACATCGCGCTTAAAGCGCAGCCTTCCTTAACGCAACGCGGGGCCCTTTTCTGCGCATTTTGATTCCTGGAGTCTGCCGTTGATTTAACCACCCGGTTACCTGCTTACCTGCTGTGTGTATTTAGTGCGGGTTGAGACGCCGCTGCAGTTCCTGACGTGTCCTTGCCCTGGAGGGACTCGTGGTCCCAGGGTTCATCGGGAGGCCCAAGTGAGACCAGAAGCTGCTGCCGGGGGAGGCACTGACATCGCGATTAAAGCGCAGCCTTCCCCCACGCAGCGTGGGGCCCTTTTCTGCGTATTTTGATTACTGGAGGCTGTCGCCGATTTAACCACCCGGTTACCTGCTTACCTGCTGTGTGTATTTAGTGCGAGTTGAGACGCCGCTGCAGTTTCCGACGTGTCTTTGCCCTGGTGGGACTCGTGGTCCCAGGGTGCGTCGGGAGGCCCAAGTGAGACCAGTTACTGCAGCAGGGGGAGGCGCTGACATTGCGCTTAAAGCGCAGCCTTCCCCCACGCAGAGCGGGGCCCTTTTCTGCGCATTTTGATTCCTGGAGGCTGACGTTGATTTAACCACCCGGTTACCTGCTTACCTGCTGTGTGTATTTAGTGCGGGTTGAGACGCCGCCTCAGTTCCCGATGGGTCCTTGCCCTGGTGGGACTCGTGGTCCCAGGGTGCATCGGGAGGCCCAAGTGAGACCAGCTGCTGCTGCAGGAGGAGGCACTGACATCGCGCTTAAAGCACAGCCTTCCCCCACGCAATGCGGGACGCGCGCGGGACGTGCCAGGAGAAGCCCAGGACAAGGGCAGGACCGTCTTAGGCCGTCCGAGGCCAGACGAGGCTGGGCTGGGCCTTCTCCCTGACATTTCAGACATTATGGTCAGTAGTGGTTTATAGTTTATGCACGGTGGCGTTTAGCGAGTTTCAGAGCGCTACACTTTTAATTCCTGATTGCACGCTGTAATCACCACTCTTCCTTGGCCCATTTCAGTGCTTCCCAGATACTTAATAGCTCCTAAAAGTACATGATAAAATCTCCTTTGAGCGCATTTGGACATTTTTAACATTTTATAAGGTGTGTAGTGCAATTTGGGGGTCATGACCTCTAAGTATAATGGAGTGGGGCTAAAATCAGTGGTTGGGGGAAGTTTTGCTGGTACTATGGACGCCTTTCTGGTTAGAGCTGGGAATATGCTCCAGCAGGAAATAACTCTAACAGAGAAAAGGCTTTCATTAGGAGTCTATGCTGTTCAAAAAAGATCTTCTATGGGCCATATTCAACATGTTAAGTCCCCAAAGATTACAGCCCAACCTTTAATTCATGCAGATATTTTAGATCATTCACAGGGGGCTACGGGGGGAATAGCCCTAAGTCCAATCATTGAAGTGAGGGCTGTACATAATCAATCATTCGTTGAGTGTATTACTGATGTGGTAAATGCTGTTTCTGTGGCTGTTCAAGATAGGAGTGTGACACCACCAAATCCCCTTATTGTGTCCTGTTGTCCTGATAATATTGCCTCTGACATTAACATCCACGCAATTACTAACACGAGGGAAATTGGTGAGACTCTTTCCACTAGGCCAAAAAGGCCGGCCAGTAAATGTATTGGAGCAAATGGCGGGCGGGTTGAGCCCTTGGCAAAACGTACAACGGGTGGCCCAGCAACTCGGTCAAAAAATAAGACCAAAAGGAAAAGTGAAGCCCCCAGGGCCAAAACGACAAGTATTGTTGATGCCAGGCATGATCACGAGGAAGCTGTTACCTCTATTTTAAGTGACCCATGTGATCCAGGGGGCTCTCAGGCTTCCTGGGTGTGCATGGAGTCCCTGATATCGTCTTCTCTCGCCCCCTTTTGGTCCAAGCTAGAGGTCTTGGAGAGTAAGATTAGTAGTTTGGCCAAAGAGTTTAAAGAAGGAAATAGCGTTCACCAATTAAATGCGAGGGGAGAAGGCATACCCTCCACTCCTATAGGGAATTTGAAGTTAGGTGGGACTTTGGGCAAGCAGGGAAATTTTACCGCTGCAAACCTTCTGAACATTGGGAATGTTAGGAAAGTTGCCCTAAAACCACTAGTGTCAGATGGGTGTGTGCCTCTTGATAGCCAGACACGAGCAGTTGGCGAATCTCAGCAGAATCCAGCCCAAAAAAGTAGTCTACAACACCCAGGGGTGATTCATGTGCAAGCTGTGAATAACTCAACTGGACTAAAAACTGTGCCCAAAACAGGGCAAGCATGTGAGCCTGATAACCAAATCCACGGCTGTGGGCGGAAACCAGCTCAAGATGTTATAGATTTACCCCCAGCAGCAAGCCCCCTGGTGGTAGTCTTGGCTGGCGTCCCCCTATTGAGGGTAGACCAAACTGAGACTTGGGCCGAGCTAAAGAACACAACTGTGGATTGGCTTATTAAGCACAAAGGCTTTAGACCCTTTCTTTCAAACCATATATTAATGGTTCACAGAGTGACCTGGCTTGGGAACTCACCTAAAAAAATAAGGGGCGACTGTGTCATCATCAATTTTAATAGGTGTGATTTTGTTCAAACGGTTTTGGAAGCACAGGATTATTCTTTTATTACCACATGTATTGCACTCTTCCTTTGGGCTATTTCTATAAACCACAAGCAAGATTACAAGGGGGGAATAATTTACCAACTCCGGTATCAAACAGATATGAGGTTCTATCTGGTTTAGACAACAAAGGCTGACTGCAGGACAGGCATGAGCCCAAAATCCCACAGCCAGTTACTAGACAAATGACAGAGGGGAGTTTGACACCCATTATAGCTAACCTTGATACAGACCCCACTCACCAGCCTTCCCAATCCAACTTAGTGAGTACACTGACCTTGGGGGAAAATATAACAGGGCAGACCGCAACCGCGAATAAAGTAGAGATCCTCTCATGGAACATCACTGGGCCGCGGTCAAAAGAGTGGATTTAAATTGGGAGGGCTTTCTGTCTACATGTCATATCATTGCATTGCAGGAAACATGGGAGACTAGAGATAGTTATCATTTAGATGGTTATCTCTACTTTAATAAGTTATCTGAACCATCGTCAATGGGAAGATCGAGGGGGGAACTTTTGTTATTATTTAGTTTAAAATTATTATATAGCCCAGAGTTAGTTGTGACAAATTCTCCAAATATTTAAGCAGTTAAGTTGGAGGGAAATAATAATTTCCTAACCTTACCAGTGGTACATTTTTATAATTCTTTTACTAGGGCAGATGAATTAGATCATTTAAAAGCACTGTCCTCATTTTAGACGACTTTGAAACAAATAACGATGCTCCTTACCATCTTATAATTTTTGGAGATTTTAATATCCATGTCTGTCACCTAAATTGCTTGCAAAGTATTGAGTATGAATTTGCCCCGCAGGGTCTCACACATTTTGAGCATACAAGAAGCGGGTCGTATCTAGAGCAATCAGACATTTTAAACCCGATTCCAACCTATACAGGTCAAGGCCATGACAGCATTATTGATTACATTCTAGTGTCATGTCCCTTGATGGACCGTAATGCCTCTTTTGATCACACTCCTGAGGCAGAAGCCGGGAGAGCGCGCAGCGCATTGCATTTTGCTTTTTAAAAATTGAAAACTGTCACTGATTTACTTGTGCTAGCTTTTAAAAACTCACCACAGCATTCTGCAACTGCTAACAATCGAGCACTTCACCCAGCTCAGGTAGCGGACCCTAACGCTGCCGGCTGACTCCTAATTGATCCACTCCTCTGACGCTCGCAGCGCGAGGACTCAGGCCACGCCCACTTGTTTGGCCACGCCCCCCTCCCGAGACGACTACTTAACGCTGAGTAAAAGCGCCAGGTAGCCCATTGATCACACTTCTGAGGCGGAAGCCGGGAGAGCGCGCAGCGCATTGCATTTTGCTTTTTAAAAATTGAAAACTGTCACTGATTTACTTGTGCTAGCTTTTAAAAACTCACCACAGCATTCTGCAACTGCTAACAATCGAGCACTTCCCCCAGCTCAGGTAGCGGACCCTAACGCTGCCGGCTGACTCCTAATTGATCCACTCCTCTGACGCTCGCAGCGCGAGGACTCAGGCCACGCCCACTTATTTGGCCACACCCCCCGAGACGACTACTTAACGCTGAGTAAAAGCGCCAGGTAGCCCATTGATCACACTCCTGAGGCGGAAGCCGGGAGAGCGCGCAGCGTATTGCATTTTGCTTTTTAAAAATTGAAAACTGTCACTGATTTACTTGTGCTAGCTTTTAAAAACTCACCACAGCATTCTGCAACTGCTAACAATCGAGCACTTCACCCAGCTCAGGTAGCGGACCCTAACGCTGCCGGCTGACTCCTAATTGATCCACTCCTCTGACGCTCGCAGCGCGAGGACTCAGGCCACGCCCACTTCTTTGACACGCCCCCCGAGACGACTACTTAACGCTGAGTAAAAGCGCCAGGTAGCCCATTGATCACACTCCTGAGGCGGAAGCCGGGAGAGCGCGCAGCGCATTGCATTTTGCTTTTTAAAAATTGAAAACTGTCACTGATTTACTTGTGCTAGCTTTTAAAAACTCACCACAGCATTCTGCAACTGCTAACAATCGAGCACTTCACCCAGCTCAGGCGGACCCTAACGCTGCCGGCTGACTCCTAATTGATCCACTCCTCTGACGCTCGCAGCGCGAGGACTCAGGCCACGCCCACTTGTTTGGCCACGCCCCCCGAGACGACTACTTAACGCTGAGTAAAAGCGCCAGGTAGCCCATTGATCACACTCCTGAGGCGGAAGCCGGGAGAGCGCGCAGCGCATTGCATTTTGCTTTTTAAAAATTGAAAACTGTCACTGATTTACTTGTGCTAGCTTTTAAAAACTCACCACAGCATTCTGCAACTGCTAACAATCGAGCACTTCACCCAGCTCAGGTAGCGGACCCTAACGCTGCCGGCTGACTCCTAATTGATCCACTCCTCTGACGCTCGCAGCGCGAGGACTCAGGCCACGCCCACTTGTTTGGCCACGCCCCCCGAAACGACTACTTAACGCTGAGTAAAAGCGCCAGGTAGCCCATTGATCACACTCCTGAGGCGGAAGCCGGGAGAGCGCGCAGCGCATTGCATTTTGCTTTTTAAAAATTGAAAACTGTCACTGATTTACTTGTGCTAGCTTTTAAAAACTCACCACAGCATTCTGCAACTGCTAACAATCGAGCACTTCACCCAGCTCAGGTAGCGGACCCTAACGCTGCCGGCTGACTCCTAATTGATCCACTCCTCTGACGCTCGCAGCGCGAGGACTCAGGCCACGCCCACTTGTTTGGCCACACCCCCTGTCCCCTCCCTCAATCAACCACTATAAAATGTGCCTATGGCGGAAGCGCAGCGGACGAGCGCAGGGGGAGCGCCGTTTGCGCGCCGAAGGCGCGCCTAAGGCAAGCCCGTCTGCGCCAGACCGAGCCCAGAGCCTACACTCCCGGCCGGTCCTGAACCTCCTCGAATCAAATACTCACAAGAAACTCTGCACCAACTCAGAGAACCGTTAAACGCCAGATGCAATGGACCCATTACCCCGGAAGACGAGCTTCCTAGGTGCCCGAACTGCGCCTACAGGTTCACGCCCTCCCCCAATCCCGAACCAGCTTGCCTTGAGATGGCCCCGCTGAACTGCAGGTCACTCCCAAAGCACCAGACAGAAATTAACCTACTACTAACAGAGTTGGACATTGACGTTCTGTTTTTAACAGAAACTTGGCTATCCGCGAGCTCCGACCCGGACATTATCCAAGCACTACCTCCCGGGTACCTCATTAAAACCCTCAACAGACCGACGGGTACCAAGGGGGTATAGCGATTATCTATCGAGACAACCTTGCATGTCAGTTTAAAGACAGCCCCATCCTAGATAGTGAAAATGTTCTTTTTTCTTTACACCTGCCGCCATCTACCACATTATCTGGGGTCCTAATCTACCGCCCTCCAGGACAGGTAGGGTGTTTCATAAACTCACTTATGGATGCCATCTCCTCTCTGGCTTGCATGACTCCAAATTTCACAATCCTCGGAGACTTAAATCTCCACTTCGATGATCAAGGCAACAAACTTGCCACAGACTTAAAAACCGATCTAATTTCCCTTAATCTACAACTACTCAGCAATGATCCCACCCATACGAAAGGACATCTACTGGATCCCATTTTCTCTAACCTTTCCAAACTATCCGCTCAAACTCCTCTGCCCCTTCCCTGGTCAGACCACTTCTTGGTTCCTTTCAAATTCCAACTTCCAGGGAAGATGTCGGATACTCCTCGCCCCCGGGCCCCTTCACGCCCATGGAAAAAACTAGACACAATCCTATGGGAACGCTCTCTGTCTTCCACTCTACCTACAGTAGACCCAGATCCTTCCAAAGCTGAAATCCAATTACATAAATGGATTAGCGACTCCCTCAATACAGTCTTGCCACTCAAAACTCTCCCTTCCAGCAGGAAATCCTCCAAACTACTGTGGTTCACCGAGGAATTACGCGAATTAAGAAAGAAAGGCAAAAGGCTTGAACGCCAATGGAGAAAGAACTGGAACCCAGAAGACAGAAGTGAATACAAAACCCATATTAGGCTCTATAAAAACGCATTAAAAACAGCACAGGCCTCCTACTTCGAGGATCAAATAGCCTCAGCGGCCAATTCCACAAAAGAGACCTATCGGATAGTTAAGCTCCTCACCAAAATACAGGAACCACCATCATCACCAGACTTGGATGGCGCAAAATTTAACCAGATGGCCGAATTTTTCTCGAAAAAAATCGAACAAATCCTGATCTCCCTCCCGGCTGCTCCGATCGCACTAGGATGCCCTAATCACCCTCCCCTCCTAGACACCCCGAGGCTATCCTCCTTCCCCCAAATCACCACCGAAACGTTTCTTAACGTCCTACATAAAGTCAAAAGTGGCGCTCCATCAGATCCAGCCCCGATCAGTAAACTGAAGCAAGTTGCTTCCACCATAGCCCCCCCTCTCACCAACCTGATCAACGCCTCTTTTAAAATTGGCACAGTCCCGGCAAACTGGAAAAAAGCCACAGTCAAGGCTCTCATAAAAAAAACGCATCTAGACCCCACAGACCCATCTAACTTCAGACCGATCTCACTGCTACCGGCTATTAGCAAAATTGCCGAGCGAGTAGCAAACCAACATCTTTCTGAGTTCCTAGAAACCAATCACCTCCTCCGCCAGTCCCAGACAGGCTTCAGACCAGGACAAGGGACCGATACCGCACTGTTAGCCGTGGTCGAAGAAGCTAGGGGCATATTGGACACAGGAGGATCAGTGGCAGTGATCCTCCTCGACCTGAGTGCCGCCTTCGACACGGTGGACCACGCAACCCTTGTTCACCGTCTTGGGTTGATAGGAGTGGCGGATTCCGCATTAGCTTGGATCTCATCCTTCCTTGAAGACAGGTCTTTTCAAGTGGCAGATGGGTACTCCATCTCCAAGGCTCAGGCACTCAAGTGTGGGGTGCCTCAGGGATCTTCCCTGAGCCCCACACTTTTTAACGTGTACATGGCACCCCTCGAGGATGTTGTCAAGCCTTTTGGTATTAAATCAATAATGTATGCTGACGACACTCAGCTCGTCGTTTCCGTCAACCAATCAGACAACGCCCTCTCTAATCTATTCAGTTGTCTGGAAAAGGTGCATCAGTGGATGTGTGATTCCCGGTTAAAACTGAACGGGGAGAAATCAGAAATACTCCTCCTGGGAAACCCAAATAAAATCCCCACACCCCTTCCCTGGCCACCATGCATGGGAACTCCACCATCCCCCAAATCCGAAGTAAAGAGCCTAGGTATATGGCTGGACCAAGATCTCAGTTTTAAAACCCAAGCTAGGAAAACTGCGGGAACCTGCTTCGGCCTTATAAAGATGGCACGAAAGATTCTCCATCTACTCCCCCTCCAATCCAGGAAGCTCCTGATGCAGGGGCTGGTGAACTCCAGATTAGACTATGGAAATGTCCTATATCTGGGGGCCCCAGCCTCTGTAGTCCACAGACTTCAATGTGCACAAAATGCAGCTGCAAGAATCCTCACAGGTACCGCAGCGAGGAACTCGGCCAAGCCAGCCCTTAGAAGCCTGCACTGGTTACCAGTAAAGGAACGGGTCAATTTTAAGACCTTGTGCATTGCCCATAGAATAATGCACAATGAAGGCCCTCCCATCCTCAGGCCACTTGTGACAAAACAACAGTCAAGTAGACAATTAAGATCTAACTCCCTTTCCCTTGCAAACGTCCCCAGAATTAGGAAGGCCAGAACAGGCGGTCGCCTGTTCTCGTACAACGCCCCCAGACAATGGAATGCCCTCCCACTCTCCCTGAGACAAGAATACAACCACCTAAGGGTCAGGAAACGACTAAAGACCCTACTCTTCCCCTGAGCACTCCTCCCATGATTCCTCACCGTACAGGACCGTGGTCACTAGCGCTGGGATGCCCTAGGGTAGCTATGCGCTCTATAAAACCCAAAATCAAATCAAATCAAATTGGAGTTAGACTGGTTGGGATGAGTGATCACAATCCCCTTAGGATGGACATTAAATTCGAGGCCCTTAAATGTGAGTTCCCTCTGATTTTTATCTCAAATTCTAATACAGTTGCTAATTGTCAGGGTCGAAGGCTGAGATGGGATTTAATTGCTCCGGCGGATTTTCTTGGTAACTTGTATAATAGTAACCGTGACGATTTTAACCTCTGTTCCAATATGGGCGCTGAATCTAAAGAAATTTTAGGTGCATTTAACCGCATTACTAGTCAAATAGTGGTCAATCTGACTCGGCGGCGCAAACCAAGGCCAGAGAAAATAAAAAATTGGTTTGACCAAGTATACACAACTGTACACAATGCCCTAATGGTGGTCCTGAAGGATCCTGTAGGGGATACTATTAGGATCACTGAAGCTAGGAGGATTTATAAAAAAAGAAATTAAATCACGGAAAATCGAGCTTAAGGAGATGGCTTGGGACGAGCTGAGTGAAGCTAGTACCCTAAAAAGTAGTACCCATTTCTGGAAAGTATAGTCCAGTTTTTGATGAGGCAGACAGTACTATCAAGGACTGCCTCATCTCTCCAGAAAGATGGGTGGAACATTTTAGTGGCCTGTACTCCGTAAGTACTCACCTGTTACCTACTCCTCATAGGGATTTTCATCAGGCCCCAAAAATTATTTGGCCCTCTCAGAATCTGATAACATGAATAAATTGCTGTTTTATTTCTAATTGCTTTTTTATAGTGGTACATAGAATGACCTCCGCACTAGGGCATTGGAGCGATTTATATGACCACCTTTTACACTACACAAGATCAAATTCATTTTTACTTCAGGTGTTGGGAGATTAAGTGATTCTCCCAGAATCACAGGTTTTTGAGCCGACGCAGGGACTGGAACCTGCTTTCCCACTTCCAAAGTCAACAGGTTTGGCTGTAAAGCCACTTCCTCTCTCGCTTAACAAAAAGCTTAATGAATGTTGCCTCACAGCGATGTCTATGCAAATGCACCCTTTCCCTCCAGGAAGGCTTCTCATATGTCACTCCCTCCCCAGCCTCAGGAGGAAGACCTTGCAGTAGTGAAGGTGTCAAGAAAAATAAAACAGCTACTGCTGCTCCAGGGGGGCTGAGATATAGATTGCTCATAACCAGAACATCACCTGGCACCCCACAGTGAGGCCCCTGCATACTCCCACCATTGCCTGAATGTGCTGGCCTGGCAGCGTAGGGGTCAGGGGCAAGGCACTGCTTCTGGGCCAAGACAACCCCATGTGGGCCAAGGTAAGAATGGCCCAAAAAAATGAAGTAACACCTGGCACCAAGTAAGGATGATTGTCACACTGACCTCCCTCACCCACCCACCATAGCCTGAAGTGCAATGGACTGGCAGGGCAGGAATGAAACAGAGGCCCTTTAAAAATAGGTCCACATGTCAGCCTTAGGCACCGGCCCATTGCCCTATACCAGACAGCCCGACATCCTAATCCATTCCTGCCTATAACTTGGCTTTAGTAGCTTGCACAGATCAAAGTCACATTTTAGTGTTGAAACTATTTGGCCTAAAGTGTAAAAAATAAAAAATGTTAACTGTTAAATTGCTACCTACATGTATGAAGAAATAGTATAGCAGCAAATATATGGTTTCTTCCCCATAAATCTTTTTGTGTACCAAAATGTGAGAGCAGTTTTCTCCAAACTCGTCTCGTGCCCTCAGTGCTTGAGCCATGAATTTTACAGTTACTTGTAAAAGCGCTACATTTCACAGCATTGTAAAAACAGTGTTGTGTGCGCTCCTATAGGCTAGCACCGGATTGCTGGCTGTGGCTCAGCTTCTACATTAATTTTGACCTTCGAAAGGATAGGAGCTTTAATGTGGTTTTTGACTGCCACTGTTGCTCATACCCAGGCGCGCAACACCCATTGGGATCACAGGGCTTCAGCCCCCACCCCCGTCCTGTGTGTCAGCCCGGGCTGACACAGCTTCACGGGCTAGCGACGTCTAATTGCAGCCGCACCGAGTACTTCACACATCTGTTAAAGGCCATTTACTTGTAAATGAGGCTTTTATTATGTTTTCACCCCTTCTTACAGCCACTCTGGTTACGGCTGGAAGAATTAGCCCCCCTACAATCTTTTTCAGCACCCCCCCAAAATGTGGCTCTAGTTGCCCGCCTGCTCATACCTATAACTGTCAACTCACATGGTGCCCCCGTGTGACACACAGTATCGACTCCCATCACAAGGTCTCCCAGTGAGGAGCTCATATCTATAAATAGTGGTTTTCCAGCACGGTTTACAAGGCTTTGACCTGCCGACATCCATTAAGAGGTGTGAAACCACCTAGGACATTGTCACCAGCCTCAGCAAGCATTTTTTTTTGGGGAGGGCTATTGGGGGTGGGGTGGCATTCAAAAGCATGAGGCCCTTCACCTTCAAGGACCCATCCCTGCTCACACATTGAGATTGTTCTTAAAAATGGCTTGTATGTCATAATTCATACGCCAATAAATACACAGCATCAACCCTTGGTTCAAGAAGGGAGAGAAAGAGATAACCATCGAGTGGCTGAATTGCACACTGTGAAATCAAAAAACCTGGAATCAGTCACGGCTTCCAAAATTGTAGGATTGTGGGCAAATATTTGATTTTGCTGTGCCTCATTTTTTTCATTACGTCACTCATGATGTCCATGAAAAATCCTTACATTCAGGCTGTGCACTGTACAAAAAGCTCAGTTGTGTTTGATTTATTAAACTATAGTTTTGCTCTAAGTATAATACAAATCTAGGACATCTGTGTGTTGCATCGACAACTGACTTGCTTTTTAGTTCACTAATGGCATTGTCGTTAGGGCAGGAGAAGGCATAAATGTTTCTAACTTCAAGTTTAAAATCTTCCAGATAATAATGAAATCTAATATAGGATGGTGAAACACTTCCGGTGTTGTTGAAATAAACTTTGTTTCAATTTTGGAAGTACTTTATAATATTTTAATATGGAAGTCTTTTGCAAGACTTATATGTCAAACATTTTGATGAGCTGGCTTGTGCACAGTCAAGTCAAAAAGGCTTTATTTCGATAAAAAGTTATCATAAAAGCAACACAGAAATCACAATGCAACAATTTTAAAAGCAAACGTGGACATGCGATAAAGATTTAACCTATTTAGAAAAAGTTTACAAAAAAGTTCATTAGGCAATCAGTTTAAAAGGAAAATAAGCAGTCAATATTAGCCTTTGAGTTCATTTAAATTTTGCAAATTTGCAAAGCAGTTCATAAGGCAGTTCATTTAAACAGTCAATTTAAAATAGAATTAAACAGGCAATTTTAGCCTTTTGGTTCGAATGGACCAAGCCCATGATAAAAATTTGGCTAGGGCACAAACATAGGTTGCACGGCTATCAGACATTAGTATCCTGATTGCAGCCGCGTGGCTCCTAGTACCCAGCTGCCGACATAAGTTTTTGAGCCAAACCCTCCTGGGTATTGTATACTCTCTGCATTCAAACATGAGATGTGCCAATGACTCTGGTTTGTCTAGGCATGCTGGGCAAAGCTCTGTAGTTAGTGCACGAGATTTCCAACGTGAAATAAAAGACTAGAGGGGAAGAGTTCCTGTTCTGAATTTGAGGTACAAAGCCCTATCGAAAGGTTTTTCAATAATGTCACGGTACACTTCCCGTTTAGGTTGATCTTTGAACTTCAGGAAGTCCTTCGTAAGTCTGCCCGTGGTGGTACTAGTGTTCCTTTGAAGAAGGATCCAGTCCCAATAAAGTTTCTTAAGAGCTAACTTCGGGGGTGAGGTTCTATTTGACCATGCTTCGTTCAGGCCCAAATTTACTTGCAGCACCTTCATATCTCTCAACCATTTAATTTTGTGCCACCCTGGTAGTGACATGATTTCTGATAGGCCTTGCGCATATTTGCTGAGTTCCTCCACACGCCACAGGCGTGCCCATAGCAAAAGTGGACGGAATTTTGCAAGGTCATCAATTATGCGACAGCCTAAATCCAACATTAGCGGGACTGTAGGAGTGCCCTGCGGGAGAGACATAATCGCTCTACAAAATTTCCTCTCTGATCTTGGTAAAGCGTCAGTAATGGATGATCCCCAAAGTTCGGCCCAATAGAGAGCAGAACTGACCCCTTTGGCCGAATAGATCTCAAGGACTGTAGCTATTGGTCTTATTATACAGGAGCGTTGTTCTTTCAAGAGAGCACCTGTGATCCTCTTATGAGTTAACAGCATTTTGGGGTCCATTCCATTTTGTGTGAAAGGCGTATCCCAAGATAGTCGAAGACCTCTACCCTGTCCAAAAGTTCAGCGTTCAGGGTAGGAGAGCGGACTTGTTTTTTGGGAGGGTTCAGCACAAGATATTTAGTTTTACTTGTGTTGATTACCAGGCCTCGTTTGGTGCAGAAGGATTGAAAGTTGTCCAGGAGCCTTTGGAGGCCTATGGGGGTTTTAGAGATTAAAAGCGTATCGTCCGCGAAGAGCAGGGTTGGTATACGTTCGCCAGCCAGGGATGGTTCATCTGAAGGATGTTTCTGAAGATGCTCAACCACCCCATTGATGTAAAGGGAAAAGAGGGTGGGAGCTAACACACATCCCTGGCGGACACCTCTCTCAACCGAGATACTATTTGTTTTTCCCCCCCTGGGCCCCACCTAATCTGGGCAAAACTATTTTCATGTAACCTAACAAGTAGGGATAGCAAGTAGTGGGGCAACCCCATATCAGCCAATACACTCCATAGGGTCTCCCTGGGTACAAGGTCAAAGGCAGTCTTTAAATCGATGAACGCGAGATAAAGACTGCCCTTGCCTATGACCACAACTTTCCAATACACCATCATTAGTCTAAAAGCTTGTTCAATTGTCCCGGTACCCACTCTAAAGCCCACCTGGTAGTCAGAAAGGATTTTATTTTCTTCTATCCAGTTTAAAATTCTGACCAGCCTTTTTTATAAATAGGGACCACCTCCGCCCCTTTCCACGAAGAGGGGATAGGGGCGCCCCTACAGATGGCAACGAGTAGGGAGTGGATCAGTTTCCCCCACTTTATAATATCAGATTTCAAGAGGTCGCCAGGTATACCGTCCGGACCAGCCGCTTTTTGGGGAATGATAGTGCTTATTGCGTAATCCACTTCCTTAGTTGTAAAATCAAAGTCATTAGGCTGGATGTCCCAAACTGGAGGGAACAATAGTGGAGCCACCACCCCCCCATCAGGATCTCAAGAAACAGTAGGAGTGAGATGGTCATCTTGACGGGTGTAGAGCTTTGAAAAGTGTTTAACCCACGCCTGACTTGGGATGTTGCAAGTTATCAGGTCACTATCTGGCCTATTTCGAGCTCTTATGGTGTCCCAAAAACATTTTGAATCTTTCTTGGAGCTAGCTTCCTTAAGGGTAGACCAATAGGCCTCTTCCCACTCCTTTTTTTGCTAGCCCCAGTGTTCTCTTGTGTTCTTTCCTGGCTATCTGTATTAGGGGTTGGGACTTACCCTTAACGGCCTCAATTAGCCTAGTCTTAGCTTTCCTACATGCTACGGTGTACCAGTCATGTATCCCCTTGGTTTTATTCTGGGACATATTCTTCCCTGTAGTATCCTTTACCCAAAAAACTTCCCCTATAGCCTTAACAGCTGCTTCAAAAATGGGTGTTGCCCTATCCGCTACCGTGGCTAAATCAATAGTGTCGATCTCAGCTTGTGAGGCTATAAGTACCTCTTCTATAGTAGAAAGTTTGTCAGCGTTGCTGGCAACTTTGTTCCACTTTAAGCGTCTTCCACAGGAGGAGACAGTGACCCTATGTATACATTTAGATGGTACTAACAATGCTCCATTAGACCAGGGATTCGTGATGATTAGGGAAAGCGAATTATGGTCGCTCTCCACAGTCGGTATAATTATCATATCTTCAACCGAACTCCAGAGCCTCAAGTCCAACAGAATGTAGTCAATCCTCGAGGTATGACCAACCCTGTTGAACGTTGGAGCACCCATCCGGTCGGAAGATGTATGGCCATTAGTGGCTGTTAGCCCAAACTCCAAAGTCAGTGCATTTAGCTGCACTGCACTACGGGTCCAACGTTTAATCGGAGGGATGGAGAGTGAGGGAATACCCCATCTGCTATCTTCTTCACCTAGGTCAGAAATTCCATCCAGGGGAAGTGGCTCATAGGTGCAGTTAAAATCACCTGCTACTAGGGTGTGATCAGCTTCTTTATAATCCCTAAGATGCACCTCAAGATCGGATATTACAGATGAGTTGCACCCATTTTTAGTGCCTCTAGCATAAACGTTGTAAAGATCTAGGGTCACACCTCTACGGGGATTAGACAGAGAAATGCCTAGGATATCTGGGTTATTTATCTGCTTAGAAGTTATTCGGCAGTTAAGGGAGATGCTTACCCAAATAGTGAGGCCCCCCGAAGGGCGCCCCTTCCCATGCCTGGGCTTCTCTGCTGGAACAAAATAGGTGACAAACCCAACCCGGTGGAGTGGTTCAGTGCTCCAGGTCTCCTGAAACACACAGATCTTGTGTGCTTCAACCAAATCACTCCACTCGGGCAGACCTAATTTCCTGTGGATGCCCGCGAGGTTCCAACTGAGGATTTTTATTTTGTCCTTGATGGATTCTCCTCTAGTGCCATTAAAAACGCTAGGGCTATGGGAATCTACACATTCCCTATCTAGAGCAAAAGGTGTTGGCTTGGTCAGGCTGGTGACCGCCGCAGTTGGGAGATTAGGGCATGAGGGATGAAATGTGACTGAAGAACCCTCCTCCTCGCCCATATTAATATCAAAATGTATGGAGGAAGCTTCGTCAAAATTGAGTCAATCTACCTCATCCAGCGCACAGAATCTATTCCAGTGGGCAAACTGGGAAACAAAGGGGTCAAATGGAGGAGGTGGGCCTTGCCATGGTTGCTGCCACTGATGAATAATATGGTGTGGAGCATGTGTATACCCTCTGTTAATTGGGAAGCTGAATCTAGGGGGATTTTGTCTTGGGGGCATGGGTAAGAAGTAAGACAAGGGAAGTGGATTAATTTGAGTAGCAGGTCCACTACTAGGTGTATTACATATATAATTCACTACCCCTGTATCCCTGAAATTAACAGTAACAACATCTCCTGCTATGGTCTTGGTGTTCCTGCCCACCCACTCTCCTCTACGAACAGCAAGTATTTCACCACTCATATGGATGGGTAGAGGTTTGTGCAACTGAAGCCACTGGGCACACTTGTTTCTCAGTTCAACGAAAGTTTCTCTTCTTCCCTCCTTCAGTGGTGGTACACCCGTTAATACAACCACAAAGGGAGAAACTTCCGGCGGCAAGTTGATTGTCTTAAAACGAGCCGGCCTTGTCTTTGATTCCTGAGTCTTGTTTGAGGAAGAAGTTGATGTCGAATTAGTATCCAAACCATTAGATCCCTTTGCTAGTTGATTGGTCACTTTTTTTGGGCAAAGGTTGTTTGCATCTCCGGGGTGGGGCCAATAACACTAGGGGTTGGGGGAGGTACAACAGATTTACCCCCCATTTGAATCAGATGCTGTGTTGCTGTTCCTAGGTTATCTGATGAGATTTTGGCCTTAGTGGAAGGATCTCTCAAAGACTTACTACTAGATGTATTTTCCAGAGGCACTTCTTTTGTTTTCCCGTGCGTCTGTGTAGGCACATTCCCACTTGCCTTATTAGCCCATTTTGAATTGATTAATGACGTCAGTCTGTCAATTTTGGACATTAAAGGCTTAATTTGAGCCGCAATTGTAGCTTCAAGGTCCGATTTTAGATCTATTACCATATTTTCGACCCAGCAAGGTATGCCTGATGCAGAGTTAGGGGTAGGTGAGACAAGGTTGTGGTTCCTAATTTTAGTTTTTGGCTTTTTCTTAATCTTAAGCGCGTTCTTAGTAGAACCTGTATTCCCTAATTCTGACAATACGGGAATGGCTCCTACCTTTGATTCTTGGGGATGTTTATCTACAGTTGACTCTGACTTTTCGGATGATTGACAGGCTTCTAGGTCTGGAGTGACCTCTAGATCAACTAATGACGGGTCAGAATCTGATTGAGTTACTGATAAGTCGACTGCGCTTGGAACTGTATATGTGCCAGCAACAGTCGAAGGTAAGGGAAGGGAGCAATTAGTTAGAGGTTGCTGGACGGGTGAGCTTGCAGTTGCTAGAAGGCCCAAGGACGAGCGTTTGGCATTCATAAGGTCCAAAGATACTCTTTTTTCCAAAAGAATAATGCTATGGCCAATTGTCTCATTAACCCGGGAAATAAATTGGTCTATAGGCCCGGTGACTTGTGCTACGGCCATCGCTGTTTTAGTTTTGCTTCTGGTTCTACCGGGCATGGTGGACAATTATGGAGGCCTATGCACTGAGTGGTACCAATAGTGTCAGTAGAAGCCAAGGGGGGTAGCCCGGTCCGGTCTCTACCGGGCACTAACGGGCAACAACGGGCCCGCCCTTAGCCCGGGCTTCGCCCCGCGCGCGTCCCGCGATGCGCGTTAGTGACCTTGCTTAAGTTCCTGTGAAGTGAGAGGGGGCGTGGCACTGGGAGGGGGCGCGGCTCACACGGGAAGAGGAAACAGCTGATGATATTGGACGCTGATCCTCGCAGTCCCGGGGCCGCGCCTCTCGCTTCCTCTGCGGCCACGCAGGTGGTTTCCTCCTCTCACCGAAGGCACAAAGGGCTGGAACGCTGATAAGCTACTCCTGTAGCCACGGACAAAGTTCTGACACTGGAAACCTCGAAGCGAGCGGCACCCGCGAAGCGGGGGCCACGAGAGGTAAAGAGCACTTTGGTGGGGGCGTGGCACTGGGAGGGGGCGCGGCTCACGCGGGAAGAGGAAACAGCTGATGGTATTGGACGCTGATCCTCGCAGTCCCGGGGCCGCGCCTCTCGCCTCCTCTGCGGCCACACAGGTGGTTTCCTCCTCTCACCGAAGGCACAAAGGGCGGGAACGCTGATAAGCTACTCCTGTAGCCACGGACAAAGTTCTGACACTGGAAACCTCGAAGCGAGCGGCACCGTAATACTTGGTGTCTGGCTGCATCTCGAGGCTGATGCTGCCAGTCCCAGGTGTTCAGGGGGAAATATTATGCACGGGCCAATGGGATGTTCTTACCTGCTGCAGCCGTTGCCGTCCCGAGCGGCTAACACCTCCAGGTGGGAAATAAGAGAACTGCCCTTTGGCCCCCATAACAAGGGATGGATCCCTAATTAAGTGCTACATTACACAATACAGTAAACTGCGGGCCCAGTCTAGTGCAGTACCGTGGTTAAAAAGTCGCTGAAAGAGAAGTGTGTTTTCTTTCACAGTTAGCATATGTTTACCTGCACAGAGCTATTCTATATTAGTTAGTATATGTTCAACTGCACAGAGCTTTTCTATATCAGGTCCCCATGAACTTGTAATTGGGACTCAGTACTGTGTCCAGCCTCACACATTTATTGTCTGTATGTAACAAATATATTATATATAAGCACCTGAATTTATATCAAATACATTTAGCTGGTGAGGAAAAGAACACTGTACAATGAGATGGGGTGTAGGAGGCATACAAGGTCATTTGAATTAGACCATTATGTCTAATATTTGCAGCGTCAATGCGTTAATGATTTAGGCATGTGGAGATAAAGCTTTTTGCCACAAATCACACAGTTTAAACCCAATTCCGGATCTGATATTAGAGCAGTTCCAAAGTGGGTAACTTTACCATTAGACCAGATCTCCTCCCCTGTCCCTTGACACATACCCTCCCCACATCCATGTTGGAGATGTTGAATTCCAGGGTCATGCTGAAATGTCCCTTGGACATAAAAATGTTGATCCAGTCTGATCTAAACATTGAAATGCATTCAGAGGTCAAAACCAAAAAGTTGTCATTTATGGGTATGGGCCATCCAAGTAAAATAAGGATTCGACCTTTCAAAATGCAAGACTTTTGAGTGTTATGGTTTTGGAGGTCAAGGATGTCCATTCTGGACCCCTGTCATTTTACCCACTAAAGAAGCTCAGTGTGCCCTTGTGCCTACTGCTGAGTTCTGTGCCCAACCATCTGGTCACAGGTTCAATGACAGTAACATAGCTAAGGTTTTTAAAGTGCTGACTAACCAGATGCATGTGTAAATCTCGGGTCACAAGTCCCAATTACAGGAAGGTAGCACAAGAGATTTGAGTGACTGCTACAGAGTTTTATGTATGAAAGTGAGTGTGCGTTGTTCTCAGAATAACACTTCTCGTCACAGGAAGCCATCTCAAGTTTCGACATTCCTGCGACTCACATGTGTTTTAAACCTCGGGAATCAGCTCAGGAAGAATAGCTCAATTGGTTACTCTCCTTGCCAATAATATATTTGTGCAGTAGGCATATCCCAAGTTCATTTCTGAAATAGCAGGGCACATAATACAGTAGTTTATATGTGTGATAAAGTAAAAGAAACTTCCCCAAACAGCCAATTTCAGAAGCCCCAAATGTTTTACGAGTGACCTTAGTTATGGCAGACTCTGTGTCCCTAACAGCTTTACTACTTTTGGCACCCACTATCTGTTAACCTACCTCCACTGACAACATGTGCATCGGTGCTCCATCTCTTCTGGCTCTAAGCCAATCCGCTGCTGTTTACAATAGGACCACTGACATAATGTCGATCACAACAATATCGTGATACAGAAATATTGTGTCAAAAATATTGTTTGTCTATACTTATTAAGGTAAGTACAAACATATTGAAAAAATATAATTTCACACTAATATCACTACAAATATATAGATTTTTTTTAAATGTATACTTTGAAGTAGTAAATCTAAAGTATTTCAATATATACATTAATATAATATAAATGAAAAACATTTAAATAACATTTAATATGATAAATACATATATACTCATATAAATATGTGTGTATGTTTATGCATTTAATATATGTGTGTATGTTTATGCATTTATTATAACACTATTATGAAAAAATATATTTCTCGGGCGTGGCCAGGCAAGATGGTCGAGTGGTCGTGAACCACATCAGCTCTGGAGCCCTGAGACAATCACACACTGCTAAATATACAGATAGAGGACTGTACCTCACATGATCCCGTGCCACTGAGAGTCGCGGAGTAAAGGATAGCCGGTAGAGACTGATTTCATGTAACTGAAATGGTAGAAGACGGAATCCACCGTGCGACTGAGCCGGAGAAGCGGACCAAAGATGTCGCTGCGGATTGGGTCGCAGAAAAGCTAGAGGTGAAATGAACGAGCGTGATCCTAGCGAGATGCAGGACACAGGTGGCGGAGTCAGGCGCTGATTAATCAGCCTAGCATGGGATTAAGGAGGAGCCGGTCACGACTCCTTAACACACTGAAATTGCACCCAGAAACAGTAAAGCACTGATGGACCCCAACATGGTCGAGCGGGAGACCGAGACAGTTCGGCAGCAACAAAGGTGAGAGGGTTCAAAGACAGTGAAGGCCAGGAGAACAAAGGCAGGGCCGGGGAGCTATCCCGCAGTGTTTACTGCTCCATTGGGTCTGTGACAGCATGGCCAGGCTCAAGATTGTACATGGGAGGCTGCGCCTGACCTTACCAAGGTGCCTGATTGGGAGAGGAGCTCTGAGTAGATCTGGCAAGCTGGGGCTCTCTTCTGAAGAATGTTTGATGGAGCTCATCCAGCAGAGTATCAAGCACATCATGCTTTTACAGTCAGCACAAGTGATTTGAGGTTGGAAACTATGGATATAGATGGGACTGTCAAAACATCATTAAAGCCCATATCTATGTTTCAACCAGTCATGCTCCATGACAACCTTGATGTTTACCATTAGCAGATAGTACTTGATTTAAAAAAACTCTACAAATCTACAAATTTTGCGTGGCACAAATATAGCCATCAACGACAGTGCTATGTACAGCTTATGAAGAAGTTGTAGGACAATGATAACCTGATTGTGAGACAATCTGACAAAGGGGGGAATATTGTCCTGTGGCCACGGACGCTGTACATGGAGGAAGCCCACCTCCAGTTTAATGAAATTGCATGCTATAAAAAAAGCAACATCAATATTGTCAAGGCTTCTTGGAATGATTATTATGGTAAATAACTTGCTTGGAAGAGTGGGGGGTTACTGTGTGATGATGAATATCGTTTTTTGAGAAATGACTATCTAGTAATCCCCTCAATATATTTCATTCCAAAAATACACAAAAATGAAACCAAATCCTCTGGTAGGCCCATTATTTCGGCCATAGGTAGTATTATGGAAAACACCACAAAATGCATAGATTATTTTCTTCAAGAACGGATTAAAGGTTTACCGTCCTACCTCCAAGATACTTCTGATTTCCGCAGAAAAATTCAGGGAATACATTGGAGTGATGATTTAATTTTAATAACTATGGACGTCTCTGCCTTATATACATCTATACGCCATCAGGATGGCATCAAGGCAGTACAACATTATCTAAACCGTAGGTCGGCATATCTCTTTCTGCACAACAAAATGCTAGTCAATATGGTCACTACCTGTTTGGAGCAAAATTTCTTCTCATTCGACAACCATATCTATCAGCAAATCAGGGTAGTTGCGATGGGGGCCTGCTTCTCACCCAGCTATGCTTGTTTGCATATGGGGCTGTGGGAGGAACAGGTCCTCATGGGGCACTTTAAACACATCATAGATCAACATGTACCCCTTTGGCAACGATATATTAATGACCTATTTTTAATTTGGAGGGGTCCCGAGTCACTTGCCATAGACTTTGTTGATCAGATAACTAGAAACCAGCTTAACCTTGAGTTTACTGCAAACATGAGTAAATCCTCAGAACTCTTTCTAGATGTGGAGGTATTTATAAAGGATGAAGACATCTCCACTAGAATGTATCGCAAACCGACTGCAGGAAATTCTTTGCTACATGCTAGGAACCATCACCCGCAACACCTAATTCAAAGCATACCCTATGGGGAGATGCTCCGGGTACGGCGCATATGTAGCAGTGACATTGATTGCCAAGTAGCTCAGGAAAATAGCAAACAAAGGTTTCTAGCGAGAGGTTATGCCCCGTTGGTTGTGTATAGAGCAATCAACAAAACAAAATTGCTCACAGGGACCAAGCGCTTGCTAAAAAAGACGACATACAGATACTCTACGTCAGAGGGTGCTTCTCTGAGCTGTTTAAACTGTATTTACGGGCCTGTGCACTTTGTTTTTTCGCCAGCAGGGTGAGTAATGTTTTATTCAAACAGTATTGTTAGATTTCGAGTTAGTGAAGCCTTTACCTGCAGAAGTCCAACATGTGGATTGAGCCTGTCTGTCTCCTAGGAGATTCTAAACAGGAGTATCAGCTCCCCAGCCCCCACCCCAGGCCAGCAAACCTTTGGCTATTCAGCTACCAGGCAAGTCTGAGCCCTCCTCTCACACCTGCCCAGGCCCCGTAAGGCCTTGCTGGGTGTACCCCAAATCATTCTCCTCCATCTTGTGAATTGCAGCCCACCTGTGCCCCAGATTGCATTGAGCAGAGTCCAGGAAGTGGTAAGGAGACAGACTAGGGCTGTCTCTTCCCAAAACAAAAGTTGTTTAAAAAACGATTTTCCCTTTCTGTGATTACTATATTTGCATGTAGTTGTTACAGTTTAAAATTGCAGTTTGGACCTGCCTTTGATTGCATATTTTATCACCCGTTTTGTATTTTAAACTTGTGGTTTTCCCTGCCCATGATTGCTTTCATTTAACGTGTTGAACTGTGGAATTTTCAGTCCAACCTCTGTAGTTCGTCCCTCTCATTCCTTGGTGACAAATCTGTTTTCCCTCCAAATTTCTCCTTTGTTCTGTGTTAAGACCTGTGTGTTAAAACAGTGCACCCCGAGCCGCCATTTTGTGTTCACAAGCCAGTGAGGCCAGCCCCCTGCCTCCCCCCAGCAACAGGGATATGCTACATCAGAGGGTGCTTCTGTGAGCTGTTTAAACTGTATTTACTGGGGCCTGTGCGCTTCATTTTTTGGCCAGCAGGGGGAGTAAAGTTGTATTCAAACAGTATTGTGAGATTTCGAGTTAGTGAAGCCTTTACCTGCAGAAGTCCAAAGTGTGGATTGAGCCTGTATGTCTACTAGGAGATTCTGCACAAGAAAAGCAGCTTCCAACTCCCTGGCCAGCAAACCTTGTCTGAGGTGTCTGGGACATTATATGGTCTGCTAGTGGTTGGTGCATGTGTACAGTGATTGGTGGTTGTATCGGGTGTTTCTATTGGGCTAGGGTAATGTTCTCAATGGTTGGGTATTTGAGGGTTCTGATTAGTTTCTGGGTCTGTGATTCAATCATTATAGGGTTGGGACTAGGGCTAGGGTTAGGATTTCGATTGAAAGTAGGTACTAGGGCCTCCTATGTTATTGGTTGTTTGGAGAAGGGTGGCACTAGGGCTAGGGTTAGACCTTTAATTGGAAGTAGCTATAGTGTTAGGCTTTCTATTGGAAGTAGGGACTAGGGCTACCTGTACCATTGGCTGCTTGGACTTGGGTTGGGGCTACTGGTAGGGCTAAGGCCTTTATTGGATGTAGAGATCAGGGTTTTTAAAACTGATTGGGTGCTTGGACTAGGGCTAAGATTGGCTGTAATGTCCTGGCCTCCTATTGGTTCTAGATTTTAGGGCTAGTGTTGTGATTGGATAGTGTTAGGGCTAGGGCTAGGGCTCCCATTGGCTGAAAGGGTCACCTGAATACTAGGGCTATAAAAGGCCAGGCTTAGGGAGTCTCAGCCCGGGCGTTGAGGCTAAGGGCGGAGAGGACAAGGGTAGTTGCCTGTTTGAGCCTGTTAAGGGCGGAGAGGACAAGGGTAGTTGCCTGTTTGAGCCTGTTAAGGGCAGAGAGGACAAGGGTAGTTGCCTGCTTGAGCCTGTTTGAGATTGACCAGGGCCAGAAATACTGCCCTTTTTCTCATTTAGCAATACCCAGCCACACCATCCACTAACAGAGCAACATACTCACACCAAATGTACACCAGACTCAACACTATGCACAGAATAATGTACCAGCATGCACCAACCCAACCAAACCACATCTACATACCATACTATCCCAATTACCACACATATCCACCATCACCCACAAACAGTACACAACTCTATCCTATACCACTAACCAATACACTCATCACTAACACAACGCCAATCATACCATACTTAACTACATCCCATTCAGACACATTCTCCCTGCTGTAATTACACCTAACAGACCACCTTTTATCACTAACAAACATATAAGGATCCTTTCATCAGTTGTCCAACAAACACCCTCCTCTCCCTTCTACCATAATAACACTAACACACAACACACACACTGCACACCACCACAATTTGTAAATCTTGAAAAAAAACATTCTAAGATAAACACTCTCACCTCTACTACATTCCCTCCTACACACAACATACACTCTACTCATAAACACATCACCACCCCCTCTAAGTCACAACCTCCTCTCACAAACAATACTACACAACCAAATCCAGTGCATGAAACATATACATCAGCACCCCTTTTTTTCTACACTTCAATAGCAAAACATAACATATACCAGCACAGCAAGATCTTCAGAGCACAATACCTCATAATATTTACCATCACAAAATACATACATATACCCACCTTTCAAACCACACAATGGAACAAACTCCAATGCCAAGCTTTCACTCTTCCACCACACCTAACACAGATACAGCAATACAGCACCTCCCTTCTAGCCGCCTCTCATTCATTGGACAATTTAGAACATTACTACATGACCCACATGCTGCACCACCTCCCCTGACTCATACACCTTCCGCCTTAAACACATGCATAAAATATAAGCAACATGCCACACCTCACAACTTTGCTTCCCCAAGTCTACCTCACATCAATGTTACACCACAAAAGCAACACAGCACTCCAACACACTCTCAAACACCATCTCCAACACATACACATGCAGACCCATCAAAATGCCTTCTTGGCATGCTGGATGAGGAACATGAAACAGAACAGCTACACAATTGCTATCTTAATACAGCTAATACCAGCAGTAAAAACACACCTGCTACACACCCACACAATACTGATCACTCTTCTACAAAACAAAGTCCCACTATTACCAAAGGCCACTCTCTACACTGTCTACTAATAAATGCTCGCTGCCTCTCTAAAAACAAGCATCACATCTACGACCTTCTCACTGATGCAAAACCAGACATACTATTCATATCCGAATCATGGTTGGGAGAGGATATGGCTCCAGTCCTGCATGAAGCCATTCCTATAGGCTATCAAATAATCACCCAAAATGGTATAGCCAAAAAAGGAGGTGGTCTAGCTGTTGTATTCAGGCAAACAATACATATCACTATGTTGACAACATCTCCATAAAGAGTTGTGAGGCTCTTCTAAAAAGAAGCAATCCTACACTTTCTTCCACCTGTAACTTCCTGCTCCTTTACAGACCTCCACCTAGCATAGGCAACATTCCCAGATGCACTTGTAGACACAGTTTCAAGCCTGATAACAATACACTCCAACCTATGCGTTCTGGGTGACCTTAACATTTGGTTTGATGAACCCAATATGACCCCTCCAAAAACAATAATCACCAGCCTAGACATATTGAACCTGCATCAGATTGTCCACAATCCGACACACACTGCTGGACATATCCAAGATGTAATTTTTGCTAATACTGAACTAGTTACCTTTCACACTATCACTCCAGTCACATAGTCAGACCACCACTTGCTTTCTTTCCAACATAAAACAACACTAAGCAACTCACCTAAAACTACCTTACATCCATCCACCTATCGGCCATGGAACAAACTCAATTTGGAACACTTGGAAGCACAACTAACATCCAGTATAAATCTGGAAACCATAAATTCTGTTCAGAATCTATATGAGTGGCTACAGGAAGCTTTTGACATACTGATACCCCTCAAAACCACACAACAGAACAAAAGTAACAAAGTGCCTTGGAGAAACATAGAAATAAAAGACATAAAACAACAAATTAGAAAGCTGCAACGTACCTGGCTCAAAACAAACGCAAAACAAGACAAACTTCACCTACAGAAAATTAGCAGATTATATAAGCCGGCTATCAAAAAACTAAGAAAAGATACTATTCAGACAGAATTCAAAATGCTAAATGTGCAAATAAAGAATTCTATAAAATACTCAATGAATTTCGCAAAACAAATTGTCTAGAAGGAACTCATCCTGTTACTCAAGATTTCACAGGCAAATTGGCAAATCATTACACGGACAAAGCAGACACGTTGGACTCGTACTTAAAACAGAAACAAAGCACCAGCACTAACCCTTGTACAAAACAACTATCCAATAATGCTCGAATCAAGCCTCTCCGTTCCTTCCAAAACATCTCACACAATGAATTTATGGACCTGGTCAAAGCAAGCAGGCCTGCCGGCAGCCCTTCTGACCCCTGTCCGCCACAACGATTCCTTAAGTACTGGAATATTTCCAGAAGGACTCAAAAAGTCATACATACGCCCTTTACTGAAGAAAATAAACTTGGACCCGCTGAACCCTGACAACTACAGACCCATTACAAATGGACCTTTCCTGGGCAAACTGATAGAAAGAGCGGCGTTCGCCAGATGTCACAATTCATTGAAGAGAATGACATAAATTCAGAATTCCAAACAGGATTCCATCTGGGAAGAGGCACTGAATCTGCCCTCCTTGCCATCTGGGATGACCTAAAGAATACAGTTTATCGCAACAGGGTTGCTGTGCTACTACTCTTGGAGCTCTCAGCTGCCTTTGACACGGTTGACCATGACACTCTGAAACAAAGATTTTATGAAGCTGGTATAGAGGGAACTGCTCTAGACTGGATCGCATCCTACCTTCGAAACAGAACTAATGGCATCCATACCCCACCTTTCTCGTCCAAACCGTTCTCCACAAAAGCAGGGGTCCCTCAAGGTTCTATCATCTCGCCCATGCTACTGCTCTACCCCTCCTTGCATCATCTGACACCTCTTTTTACTATACCGATCCCCTAAAACAAACCTTTCTAAACACTTCCCTCTGACTCCTCCCCTCGAAACTCATCCAAAAGTCTATTCCTACTGCTAAGTCTTAAAAAAAATCCTACACTCTTTTATCCCTCCACTATCCTTTTCAATCAAAATTAACAGACTAACATGTTCACTTCTCAAATTCCATATTCAACTATACTAATATACTGGCCAAATAACTGAATAACATATCTACTACTCAAATACTTCATATTTATATTATACTAATTTTCAACACTATTCCTTTATGGGTTCTGGAGTGGCGTGCTACCCACCAGAAAAGCACCTCAACACCCATCAGGGGTAACAAGTGCTATATGAATGCAACTCTTTCTTCCCCTTTTATCCCTCTGCTATCCTTCTCACTCCAAGTAACAGACTAATATCCACCAGTGAAATTACTTCATATTTCACCATATTAATTCACCACTAATCCTTTATAGGCTTCCTGAATAGCGTGCGTCAACAAGCGATAAATAAATACAAACCTTTGTCCTACTCTATCCTTTTGCTATCAATCCAAATCCAAATAACTGACTAACCTATCCACCACTTAAAATGTACTTGCATGTTTCACTATACTAATTCAATATTAATCCTCTATAAGTCCCGGAGTATCGTGCTACCCACCGAAAAAGCGCTTCCACGCCTCGTCTGGGGTAGTAAGTGCTATATAAATGCAATTACAATACAATACAATACAATATAACAAACAACATAGAGCCATCAGGAAAATGCTTAATAAAAACTGGAACCTGGTATTGAATGACCCTGTAATTGGTGTGGATCTGTGCAGACAATATCATACACCTCAATTGACTTTTGGAAAGGCTAGATCTATGGGCAACTGCCTGGTCAAAAATAGTCCAGAAGAAAGAGCACCTACCAATTGGTTATCAACACAGAAGGGCTTTATTAAGTGTGTATTGTGTAAGACTTGTAAATTTGCCAAGAACAGAAAGGATTACACAACACCTTTAAAGCCAAATCCAGTATGTATTAATAAAAGACTCAATTGCAAAACAGATCATGCTGTGTATATGCCGGAATGTTCGTGTGCTTTAAGGTACATTGGGAGCACTAAATTACCAGTAGATAAAATAATACTCCAGCACATAAAAGCCATTACTAACAAAGATCAGGCATATCCTTTGGCAAGGCATTTTGAGGTGGCCCTTGAAAGGAACCCAACACATCTTAGTTACTTTGCAATTGACTGTGTTCCGTCACTTCGGAGGGGTGATAACTGTGAAGCCACCCTCCGCCTTTTAGAAACACGCTACATACTGCAGCTAAATACAAAGTCACCGATGGGGCTCAACGCTAGTGAGGACTTATACACTTGCCTTTAAAATGCGGGATGTCCTTTCTTTTAAATTTGATCCTCCATAATCTGAATGAAATTTTCACATATGGCGCTAAGTTCTCCTTATTCTCTCTTCTTTATGCACATATTTATTCATCACACTTTTTAATGGTTATTGGTGTACTGAATTTTATGACACTTCACACATACTAGTTCACTCCTTGGACCAGCTCGCTCAAGGATTGTACATGTCTTGTTCGTCTTTTTTGAAAATATCAGCTGTATACCATGATTAGAAATATACACTGGTCTGTACTTTACGGGAGGAAAATGAATATGTCCTTTTTCTTTTTTTCAAACTTACATGTTGACACTCTAGCGTTATTTGCACTCAATATTGCTTTTAATTGGACATTCAGGGTACAACAGATTTATTTATACTATTGTGGTATTTAAATCGGCATTTTTAGCTTTTCTACATTTTTTATGTTTTTATAGATTTTAAATGCCTAATGTTTTACCCTGGTATTATATGTATATTACTGTATATATTTATGTCCTTGCTCTACATTCATGCATTTTTGCAGGTATTTATGAGTGTGCCCTTTTCTAGAGTCTTTTGCCTTGCGAACCATGCCGGCTATGGAGAAAAAAAGTCTTTCTTCCCTGCTTCTTTTGCACTGATCAGCTGATTGCAGTTGTAACCTGCACTAGCACTTTAAATGTCCTCACACACATACGCACTGCATCATGTGATCAATGCCCAGGGGGGGCTGAAACGCGTTGTGGCAGTGATGCAGGGTGATTGAAAAAATAAAAAATACCTGGCACAAAGAACTTTGGGTCCGCACTTCATCTTTCCTGTGTGAGTGGATTCACGGATGAAAAGACTTCAAATAAATGTTTGCCAGTAGGTAGTTATAGTTAGGACCTTGAGTCTATTCAAAAAACGTTTTTTAGGACGAATACTTGGGTCCACTTTCGTCTTCTTGCCCACCACGGGCACTTTCAAGCGGCGCTTGTGCAGATATATATATACATGGGAGCTTGACTCCCGAAACGTGTTGATGTTAAACTTGTCATTTAAATAAACTGAAGACTATTTCCTACCTTGGAGTACCAGATGATTTCCTGTTGTCTTGCTGTGGGTAATCTTATATCATATATATATATATATATATGAAAAAGCAGTCATTGTTCCGTCTATGATTGGCGGAACCCAATAGGTCTGGACCTCCAAAAGCCCCTCACAGTGCAGCAAATTTCCAACCAAGAAAAAGTCACTCCTCAAGTGAGTTTGCAGGAAGACGGTTTATTCAACTAAAGATGACGTGTTTCACTCCACTAGGGAGCTTGTTCACATAGCGCGCTCAGAACACTTAGGAATATTTATAGTAGCAATAAAGGTGGGACAATCCAAAAAAAAATTACACGCCTTCTCTGCATTTCATGATGGAAATAATGAGCAGACTAACTAACATGCAGGTGCAAAAATGATAAAAGACAGACTAGTATTTACAGAATCAATTTGCATTTCATATATAAATAATGTGATCAAAAAAATCTATGGTCATTCAGACAAAGGATTTGAAATTCATCACTAGGAGATTCAATCAGATAGATAAATAGTTTTTCAAGAATAATTGTTTTTCTCTTCATTGTGAAACAAATGAAGATTACTTAAAAAAAAATAGCGACATAGTGCCTAAAAATAGAAAGAATCACAAGTATTCACAATAATTGAATGAGAAACACAATACCAATGTTGCGACAAAATGCCTTATTTCCAAATTTCATAAATGATCCCATTATGGTGCTAACGGTAAAAATGCACTGTCTGCACAAGAATAATGACCTAAAAAAGAGACCTATGGTGACAAATTATATGTGACAAGACACAAAAATAAAAATTGAAAATTATTTAAACCAAAATATGAAAATACATACAAAAAGCACACAGCAAATAGGATGACAGGTTATGCCAGTTATGTTCCACACTGATAGAATACAGTGTGGAAATAGCAATATGAATCACAATTTTTCCATATAACATTTCCACATTAGTGTACAATTTAAGTAGTCACCGGCTGGTGACTAAATCTAGACTGTCACCCCCTAGCGGCCAACCGAGATGTGAAAACATGGTGGTATTGAACAATGGTAGAGAACACCATAAGGACTAGAGATAAAGCAACAGATAGGCCAGTTTATAAAAAATTGCTCAGATCTTCCGTTAGATTAAGACCTTTGGGGGCCTTAGTGTCCAAGGACAGTATGAGATGTGATTCTTTCTGCCTCAGTAGCTTCATACGGTCCCCACCCCGGCTGGGCTGAGGTACCGAACATAAAACAGTATACTCAAAATCTTTGAGTTTTTTATCATGTACTGACCGAAAATGTCTAGCTACAGGGTAGTTGTTGTCACTATTAACAATCGCACAAATGTGCTGAAAAATTAGTTGATGTACAGGGAGCTTAGTGCTCCCAATGTACTCAAGATTGCAAGTGCATTTCAATTTATACACAACAAATTCAGACCTGCAGGTGAGATATTTGCGAATGCGAATCGGTGTTCTACTGAATGCTGTGACATAATGTGTACTGTTTTTGGCAAAAGTACAAGCACGGCAGGAGGTGCATTTAAAGAAACCTGTTCTATTCACAAGACTCTTTTTGATTGGACCTTCTGGCATCGGCCTATCGAGTGCATCGGCATGGAAGGCGCCCTTCTGAATGTTATAGTCGGTGAGTTAGACAGCAATGGTCCAAGGATGACATCAATCAAAATTATGGGCCATTCTGTGCAGATGATACGTCTGATCTTGCGTTCCTGTGTGCTAAAGTTGGTTATGGGTCTCACAGTGCATTCAGAGGTTGGAGTTTTGGGAACCTTAGGTGCAAGGAGTGTTGTGCGATCGACTGAGCATGCTTTCTGAAGGGCTTGTTCTAAAATATGATTAGAATAGCCTCTATTAAGGAAGCGCTGTTTGGACTCATTGAGACAAACATCAAGGGAATCTTTGTCACTGCAGATCCTGCAGATGCGTATAAATTCCCCATAGGGGATAATGCTGATGGTGTGAGACGGATGAGTGCTCCGAGCATGTAAAATTGCATTGCCCGCTGTGGATCTGCGGTGTAGACGGGTTTCAATTTTGTTATTCCTAATGAAAATGTGTACATCTAGAAACTCTGCTGCATCTGTTGTAATGTTGGATGTGAATTTGAGATTTAGTTCATTTATATTCAAATCAGTGACAAATGCATTGGCTTCCACCATTGTCCCCTTCCAAATTATACAGACGTTGTCAATATAACGCCAGTAGTGTACAATATTAGGTAGCCATCGTTGGTGCACGGTCCTGAGCTCGTGTTCCTCCCACCAGCCCACATGTAAACATTAGTAACTGGGGGAGAAACACGAGCCCATCGTCACACCACGCAACTGCTGGTATATATATATATATATATATATATATATATATATATATATATATATATATATATATATATATATATATATATATATATATATATATGTATATATATAATTAAACATATAACATGATGAAATGAATGATCCATTAAAAAATTGACATTTATTTATTACTCAATTAACTTACCACAGTATATCCCCTACAAACCTACCAGCCCACACTTAAAATATAACAATATTTCTTCAATTCGATATTTCTAATCCAATATTTGTCCAAATACCCAGCAATAATAACCCATCACTAAACCAATAATGAAGAGTCTCGCAATTTCAGTGAGATTTTTAATCTTTCTCAGGCACAGCATGTATTGTCCAAGAAACTGAGAACACAAGTTACAGTAGCCCAATCTTTATTTATTGAATGGAATATACTGCTTTATCCGCTGCTAGCTATTTTGGGATCAGGAAACACAGTGGGGCCGGTTCACAGAACTAACTTACGACAAAATCTTAAAGTTACTGCTTTTGGTATTCACAGAAGGCATTAAGTTAGGATTTTGTCCTAAGTTAGGATTTTGTCTTAAGTTAGGATTTTGTCCTAATTTAGGATTTTGTCTTAAATTTGGATTATGTCTTAAGTTAGTATCTTGTCCTAAGTTAGGATTTTGTCCTAAATTAAGATTTTGTCCTAAATTAGGATTTTGTCTTAAATTAGGATTTGGTCCTAAGTTAGGATTTTGTCTTAAATTAGGATTTTGATTTAAGTTAAACTTAAGACAAATCTAAGTTAAACTTAAGTTTAACTTAAGACAAAATCCGAATTTAGGACAAAATCCTAACTTAGGACAAAATCCTAGTTTCGGACAAAATCCTAACTTAAGACAAAATCCTAATTTAAGACAAAATCCTAACTTAAGACAAAATCCTAATTTAAGACTACTAAATGCCTTCTGTGAATACCAAAGGTAGTAAGTTTAGGAGTTTGTAGTTAGTTAGTTATGTGAATCTGGCCCAATACACCTGAGTTGCATCTAAATCAGGTAAAGTCAGTCCTTTCGCAAAGAATCTGGCAAGAAATTGTACTTGCTACGTGCTAGGTTTAAGTCTGCTCATCAATGTCTCCTTACTTCCTTTCTACACATGCACCAGAAATGTCGTCTGAAGCCTGTTTAGAATAGTAACTGAAAGGAGCTGCCACCCATTTCATGGACACATTATGTGCAATGTTAGTATCAATTAGGAAAAAAAATAATTGCTAACACATTTGCCTGCATACATATAGGGCCACAAGTACAAACGCCTTTTGCACTTCTTACTGGGATGAATCGCAATTTCGAGCAATTAAGAAATGCAAAACAGCTTTTTTCTAGGTACTAAGGCCCGTATGGAATTGCAAACTGCTATTTCTACCCGGTTGAAATTGCATTTTGCGATTCCCAAAGTAGATAATCGCAAATAGTGATTTCCTATTTGCGAATTCTTAGCACATGTAGAAAGCATTTACTAAATTCAAAATGAGCATTTAGGAATTGCAATTACCATCAACTCAAAATCAATGGTTACCATTTGCAATTTTTAAAAAAGCACCACAAGGTGCATTTTTTAAAGTGAAAAAGAGCGCACACATGCCTCTAGGGAAGATGTGTGATCTACATGTGCACCACTATTTTTAGGGTGCATTATGGGTGGGGCTTAAGCCCATAGCCATTAGGGAATCGCTATTTTGGTACAAATGACATGGGATTTCCTTTTTCGGTTATCTAGAAAAATGATAATTTCATACATATCATTTTGCATTTCCTTAATAGTAATTCCTATGGAGTGACTATTTAGGAAAGGGTAATTGCAATTTTATACATTTGATCCAAAACTCGTTAATCAGTTGACATATCTAGCTAAGTTCCTTCAATTAAAATGCTATTTACATTTGTTAAAAGGAAACAGAAGACATATGTATTTGTGCTTATCATAAAGTAACATTTCCAGCTTTAAATCCCTTCAAATCTTCATCTCTAAAACAGTTAAACCAAATTGCATGAAACAGGGAATCAATGTGTACATGGATTATTTGCTCCCAGAGCAGGCTGTACATCAGTAGCAGTTGTTCACAGCTTATATGGATGTGACAGGGTATGGTACACAGCTTGACTATAGATCAGGCCCTATGCCTGGAAATCACTGTGCAAGGGCAAGGAATGCATGCAGCTGGCTCTATGGGAACCACATATCTTGTCTCCTGTTTTCTTTATTGTGTTATCACATTTATCCAATTTAATCAGCTTTAAAAATACAAAGAAAAACAGTCAGTGCGATTCCTGTGCTTAAACTCTTGTGAACCATCATCGAATATACAGAACAGAACATACTTAGATATATAGTGTGTAATATGCTATTTATTACCATTGCTGAGTTTGGGGAAGATTGGGTAGTAGCCAAAAATCATGAGAGGTTTAGATTCATGTGAGTCATGGGTGATGATTCATATATGTAAATGTGTTCAGAATTTGTAACAAAGCACACACAGCTAAGTTTTTGTATGTCAAGTTTAGTGCAGATCTCCCCCCCTCTGCTCCACTAGGATTTGTGTGCTCTCTTCTACATCAGAGGAGGTTGGCAATGTTAATAGGTTTGGCTTATCAGTCTCTGCTGAATTAATTCAAGCACTCAATAAACCATAATGTTTGCACTTTGCCACTCAAAAGTAAATCTTTCATTAATTCATCCCCTACTGACTTTACCATTCATCGAACAACTCATCAATCTACAATAAAAACATACCCAAACTCAAGAATCTAAACTCTAGCTGAATACAAGTTAAAGTAATATGTAGCTGGATGCTATCCTGGAATTATATTTTGCATAGTGTCTCATTGTTTTAAAATTACATCATGACTGGTAACTTTGAAAGCAATGAGTTGACCATCTTGGATTGGTAAATTAATGATAACCTAATCACAATTCCATTCCAGGATAGCTCTGAAACGTAAAACTGGGTGTCCATCTTGGAATTGTATTGCGTTTTGTGTTATCGCCTTCCCCTGTAAGATGGCCCACATGTTGCTTTTAAATATGACAGCATTCTTGAAACAATAAAATAATGATGCACGGTAAACCATTTGAAGATGGCCACCCTGTTGACAAGTAGGGGTAGCACAGGATGTAGTACAATGCAGAAAAAAATGAACAGCAAACGAGGGACCTGGTAGCAGTTTCTGAGGAGTTGCTGAGCCCTTAAAAAGTATAAATGGATAAGGAAAGAAGAATTACCTCAATCAAAGGGGCTCTAAAAAAGGTGAAAATAGAAAACTATAGGACTGTCTCAAAACACCTTGCACTGAAATGTCTGACCCAAAGACTCCTTCTGTATGCACACATATGTACGTATTGTTTTAATATACCTTTTTGATTATAAGAGTCAGATGGAAAGCTAAACCTGTCAGCCCATACCTAAAAGGTACATTAACACACATTAACACACAGGCAAACACACACACACACACACTAACACACACACACACATATACACAGATAGCAAAATACTGCCCATAAAATTACAAAAGTCACATTGAAAAAACATCATGTAAACCCACCTGGCAAATATTGTAAATCATGTACCCCTTGGGTTCTTTTGGCCTTGTTTTCTACGTGAGGATAAATTACATAGGACATTCATCAATGCCATCAACGTTTTGACCCTTTGTTAACATGTTAATAATTTCACATCACAGTGGGTCTTCCTCAGGACCACAATAGCGAACAGGACGAGGGACAACTTTCAAGAGTTCAAATTTTAACCAAAGACTCACATTCAATTTGTATCTCAACAAAGGATTGGCTTCGATAAATGTATAAAGCCATCCATGACTACGGCCGGGGTTCCCTCAGAATTATTTTGCAAATTCCTTGCTCCTTTCTTAATCACTAATGATTTAAATTTCATGAAGCAGCTGGCAGCTCGCCTTCAGACCTCCATAGTCAGTACCTATTAAACATTCCACAATTCTTCTTTAAGAATTGTGTTGCCCAACCAAACTCTCTGTAGTTTATAGATTGTATACCCAGGTTCTGAGGGATACAGGTCAACTCCATTATATTTAAGGTTGGTGACAAAGGTTGGACTGGGTAGGATCGGATATATGCGTGGTCTGGTTGCTATTGCCGCTGCCCCTACACACCTTGGGCGTAGCTTTGCACATAGCCTCAGGGGATGCAGCGGGTCTGTGAGTGTACTCATCGTAGGTCTCCAGCTCTCAGCGCACCCTACCTGTTCCTCTTTGGCTGCTTCTACCAAGAGGTGGTGTGCTCGGCCGGTTGGCTGCTGTGCAGGTTAATACTACTCTAAGAGGTTTTATGTGTAGTCCAGGGCTACCCTTTTGACCGGGGCTCGATGGTCCAGGATTAACCTGGCTGGCTTTCCTGTGGTGTCTGAGGATGTTTTTAGTTTGCACCCTAGAGTGGAGGCTCCAGGGGAAGAACAGGTAATAAGTCCATCTTCCGTGAACTGGATGGACATCCTTAGCTTGGACAATAGGTCCTGTCTCAAAATGTTAGTCTGGGAGGACGGATAGTACAACAGCTGTTCACTAATCCCATCCCCCTATTATCAGCTCGAGGGGTTCTGTAAGGGGGACCTTGAACACAGAACCTGAGATTCCCTGCACTTTGAAGGTGGTCTTTGATATAGGGCTGTTCCTTCCTATAAGCTTTACCTTTATTTATAAAGTTTTAAATAGCGCAAACTTGATCCCGAAGGATATCAGAGCGCTTTACAATTTGAGGCAATTAAATAACTTCCCACCCTATTCCCCTATAAATCCACATCCCACTATGGAACAAAAATACACATTTAGAACAAAAATATTTAATAACTACTCAAATTTTACACAGATAATAAAAACCAAAACAAATATTATACCAAAAATACATGCATGAATGAATGAATGAATTCCGATTTGTAGAGCGCACGTAGCTGCCCTGAGGTGTCCAAGCGCTAAGCATACCATCTGAGGTTTGGGTTAGAGGAGGCAGGTTCAGCTCCATCATTAAGTAGTGAATAGGAGCGTTTTCAGCTGTTTGCGAAAGGAGAGAATATTAGGATTAGATCTGAGATGCTGGGGCAGAGCGTTCCACCTCTTAGCTACATTGTAGGAGAAGGAGCGGCCTCCTGACCTTGATTTCTTTATTGGTGGCACAATGGCTAGATTTGCAGAGGTGGAGCGCAACTGTCTTGTGGGGAGGTAGGGTGTAATGAGAGGGAGATTGATTGCCGGGCCTGTAGACCAGAAGGTCTGGTGGGCAATACAGAGTGCTTTAAAGTTTACTCTTTCCTTTATAGGGAGCCAGTGCAGTGTCCTCAGTCCCGGTTTTGCTGATGATCTGCGGGGGAGTTGTAAGAGTGTTCTGGCTGCGCAATTCTGTATTAATTGCAGTTTGCGCAGGGTGAAGTCAGGGGCTCCGAGATACAAAGCATTTCCGTAGTCCAGTCGCGATTGAATCAGGCCCAGAACCACGGTTTTTCATGCTTCAAAGGGGAGAAGAGGCAGGATCTTCCTGATAACTCTCAGGATGCCGAAGCAAGTGGCAGAAAGTTTTGTTGCCTGTTGATCGAACGACAGGGATCTGTCAAGCCAGACACCCAAACTCTTGATGGCGTCTTTGGGAACAGGGGCAGGGCCCAAGCTGGGAGGCCAGAGAGTGTCTATGGTAGATGGTACGGTATGACCCAGGAGCATCACACACATACAAAATAAATACAAACATAATTACATTAATACAACAGTTTGAATATGCCATGTTGCATGTTTTCACTTGTTTTCCTCAAAGCCAGTATAACATTATTAATACAACAAAAATTGTTAACATTTCAAAGTGCTAGTGCTTAATTTAGACAATTACTTTACAAATAACCAATCGTCAAAAAAGTGCTAATGCTCTTGTCAATACAGTACTCTTTTAGAAAAAGGGCTAGTGCTTAGGTATACTCGTTTCAATTTCATTTCAATTAATACCAGTATTCTTTATCCAGCAAAATGTGGTATGGTGTCTTGCTTATTAGCACCGTGATCAGGGGGCCCAACTCACGGTTGTCCTGGGCTATCAATGGGTTGAGCATGTCAGTACCTGAGTGGTACTTGGCATGCACTCCCTGTTTTCTCCTGTGTGGCGGGCCCCACCCAGTGCTTTTGCCCTCGCTGTCAGATTCTGAGGAATCAGAGCTTTCCTTCTGGATGGTGCCAGTTCTGCGGTTGTATATGTTGTGTGTTGAGGCCTCCTTGCAGTCAGCCCATAGTCCTAACAGGGCTATTTTCATATCTCTTTCTAGGCCCACATGCCTGATCTGAATATCAGTTTTGGTGTGTTCTATGATGTTGGTATTGAATGTTCCCTCTTTAGGCAAGGGAAATGTGTGTGCTTTAGTATGGTTGTGCCTCTTACGACAGTGTCTTTCTTGTCTCCATACTGGTTGGGGAACTTTGCTTGCATGCGAAATAGTGGGGTTTCCTTGATGTACTGCTGGAACTTGTTTTAACGATTTCTGCAAGTTTTGGATTGTCTCATGAGTTTTAAATAATTACAATTCTACTCTCATCGCTGGGAATCAGTATACACAGGGTGGTACCAAAAACAATCTACTTGTTGCGAGCTCTATAAAAATTGATGCATCGAGAAAAAGAACAATGCAATTGTTAGTTCAGAGCAGTATGAGTTGATTTGTGGCAGTACACTGGCAAACATGAAATTCTGATCTGGGAAAAATGTTTATTATTTCATAAAGCATAGTCTTACTGACATGACATAAAATTTGGACACGCAGCATATTGCTAAATTTAACAGCACCACAACCTCAATAAATGCATAAAATGGAAGAATCTAAAAGTTACTAAAAGAAAAAAAGTTTGACAGAAAAAAAAATACTTTGTCCAAAAACCTTAGCCCCTCCTACCACCTACAGTCAGAGGAGAGGGGATACTCCTTGAAATATGTGGAGCTAAAAGATCCTGATAGTCTGTTACTTTCAGCGAAGCGAACAAAAATAGCAATACAAATAGTGCAGGGAAAAGGAATACCCTGACAATTATTGGCCTTTTGTGGCAAGACACTATGTACATCTTATTCACCAAGGTCAATAATCTTCCCAAACATTCAAAATTACATCCTATATTACAACCAGGGGTAGTGCGTACCGATTGTCTGACACCTAGCGGTTAAAGTGCAAAAATCCACCTTCTCACTTCTTTTAGATACTCTTAAGAAACTGGCAGCCCCTAAGCAAACCAATTTGACTAAACAAATCAGATCAAGGTGGTGACCCTATGTAACACACCATCATTGTTCTTTAGTTCACTTTGCCACCCCTGTTCATAACGATGATGGATTAAACCCAAATCTGTGACTGGTGGTGAGTCTCTGAAAAGTGACAGCTCTATGTCAATCATCTCTTTAAGTTTGCTTTGTTCGCCCTAAGTTGGCAGGATATGCCCAGATGTGGGTCCGTTGCATAATTTGCCACTGGATTCAAGCTAGCCTGGCTGATGAGGGGTGTTACTCTGAAACAGGTCCCAGGATGCTTATTTCCGGTCCAGGGAAGATCTGGCTTGGCAGTTCAGGCTGGACTGTTCCCATTAGGAACAGGGTCCAGGCTGATATGCATATGACTGGGTCTGAACTAGGGTAGCAAAGTGAGCTAAAGAACAATGATGGATGCAACCCAGATCAGTGACTGGGGGTGAGTGTCTGAAAAGTGTTGGCGCACTGTGCGTCATCTCCTTGTGTTTGCTTTGTTCACCCTAAGTTGGTAGGGTATGCCCAGACGTGGCCCCTTGCTCACTCGCTGATGAGGGGTGTTACCCCAAAACTAGTCCCAGGATGCTTGTTTCCAGTCCAGGTAAGCCCTGGCTTGGCAGTACGGGCTGGACTGTTCCCATGGGTCTGAACTGGGGTGGCAAAGTGAGCTAAAAAACGATGATGGTTTCAACTAAGATCTGTGACTGGGGGTGAGTGTCTGGAAATGTTCAGTGCTCCATCCATCAGCTCCTTGTGTTTGCTACAAACGCTTAGATATACACGTTATCTCTCAGGATTCTGATACAATGGGTAGAAGGGTTTCTGTCTTGAAATTTGTTAATGAAATACCTATGACTATTTTTAATCTTTATGCACCCACTACTCCAGACAAGATAATTGTGTAAATTGATGTCTTATAATAACTACTATTATTAGTAGGTGGAGATTGTAATATGAATTTTTGACCCCATTATTGATTGACACTCTAAATCTTGATGTATCTCCGTATGTATACATTCTCAATTTACGTCCACTATAAAAACAAAGATCCCGTGTTGATTCTTGTAGACTATATAAGTCTTCACTTCAAGTGTATACTCTTTTCTCTTCTGTACATTCTTCTCAAACCCAAATTGACTTTTTATTTCCAAACTACTTGCACAACATATTATACATTCTGACATTGGCTCCATATTAATTTCTTACCATGCCTCCATCACTCTAGACTTAGATCTTCTTTGAACTATTCAGGGTACTTCGAAATGGGGACTCAATAATTGCCGTCTATTAAATTCCAAATTTATAATATAATTTGAACATTTCGCCTCCACCTGCTTGTAGAGATTTCATTATTCCTTTTGTAACCCATATAAAGAAAATCGTTCTTAAACAATTGAAATCTACTTATGACACGTAATAAACAGTTGGAACACTCATTACTTTTTTAACTGTAAAACTTCTCTCAATGAACTAGTCAAAACTAAATTTGCTTTTAATGAAATCTCCACAGAGAATGGCAATTCATCTTTACTTAAATCCAGTGCCAAATATTATAGAGTTCAATATAGGGCTGGAAATCTTCTCACTAATTACCTCAAAATTAAGAGTGTAGCAAAATTGACCTCTACTAACCTTACTCTTTACAACAATGAAGATATACTTTCAGAATTTACTAATTTCTTTCAGACCCTATACACTCCAGAATCTCATACTAATCAAGCAGATATGGTTCAATACTTATTCGTTCTATCAAACATGGTATAGGCCAGGGCCTGATGGCTTCGCTATAGTTTTATTCACATTTCACCAAGATTCTTATATCTTCTACAATTTATTTTCAATATCCTAAGCAAATCCAACTCATGCATACATTCTTTTGCAGCTATTTCCTTGGATGTTGAAAAGGCTTTTGATTGCGTTAGCAGGCCTTTTCTTTTATCTACTCGTGCCTGGTTTGGTTTTAGTACTACATTTATTAATTATATGTCCTTAGCTAATGGCCTCATCTCTCCATTTTGTTTCCCTTTACCGGGTTGTTCAACAAGTTTGTTCTCTTTCTCCCCTATTGTTCATTCTTGCCCTAGAGCCCTTTCTATTGAAACCTTGCTTAAATTAAACTCTTCCAGTGTGGCGATAATCAGTTAAAACTTTCAGTCTATGCTGATGATATTCTACTTTTTATCTTGCAACCACAGATTTCTTTACCAGCTTTCCTTACGTAAGTGGAAACTTTTGCACCCATTTTAGGTTATACATTAAATGTGGATAAGTGTGAAATTGTTCCTTTGAATGAATTATATTTTTATGCCGATTTCACTTCTTCCTTCTTTCATTGGTATTCAGATAAAATCAAATAACTTGGTCTATGGTTTAAAGCTTCCATCAAAGAAACTGTATACCTACAATTGAAAGAACTGCAAGCAACACTAACTTTTTTATATCTAGGTGGAACCCTTTATTCCTGTCTTTGTGGGGACCCTTGGACACTATAAAGATGAGGTTAGCTAACATAATATTATTTTATCTTTCTAATATTCTATTACCTATCCCTAATTCCCATTTAAAAAGTATACTCTATTTTGTCTAAACTTTTTTGGAATAACCAATACTGAAAACTAAAGCAACCCAAATATATGGGGGTGTTAATTTAACTGATTTCCACACATATCATACAGCTTTCTTAATTAAACATCTTCCTTGCTACTTGAAGATGATTCCCTAATTTTCCCCTTAAGGGTTGACTTTGAAAAATCCTTTTTTCATCACTTTTCTTTTAAAGAATCTTTATCTTTTACACACAACCATGTATCATTATCCCTACCCATATTTAAAAAAGTATTTTTTATAATAAACATATTAAAATAAACAATAAGACTATCTTTTGGAAAGCTTGGCATGCTAAAGTATTTAGATGGATTCATCAATTCTTTCATAATGATGTCTGTATTCCTTTCACGATAGCTCAAACACGCCTTTCTTTTCTCTCTTCGTATCAAACTAAATATCTATTTTTTATCTCTGTGGTTCCGTCCTCATAAAATCAATTCCTACATGATCGCATAACCTCAATTCTATACAATTTTCCATCAGTGTCCCGAATATATAAACATCTACCTTCTTTACCAGATGATCGAGACAAAACATAGGTGGAACTCCAACTGGAATCTGACTACAAACCTCTTTTTCAACTACCCTATGGAACAACATGTTGACCAAAATAAGGAAATCATCTAGTGCAGCTAATGCTCTTCAAACTGTATTTTTTACCTATAATAGACTATTGATTACTCCTGCTACACTGCTTAAGATTGATCCTACTCTCTCCTCTTCTTGTTGGTCATGAACAGCTACTTTAGCTGAACTCACACATATGTTATTTGAATGTCCTTTTATTTACACATTTTGGATACAAGTTTGGCAGCAGATCAATGATATTTTTCACACACAAGTTCCAATGACGCTATTCATATAATTGAATTACTCCTTGCAGTTGCATTCCACCAGATCACTAGGGCATGATTCTACTACCATATTTTTACAGGCATGGTGGTATGGAGTATGTTATAATCATAGGCTTGACAGGGCATATGTACATCCAGTTAACCTTGCCATCAGCAAAGATCGACTCTAATTACCTGTAACAAAAGTTCTAGATTTTTCCACAAACAATACATGTTTACATAAACCTCGAAGAAGTCCCTAAGCCTCCATGATTTCTTACTATCATTATTATTGATTGTTAAATATCCTTGCCATTTTTTCATTCTTTGATTCTACTAATGTTATTATATAGTTGGTACTCTATTCTTGATGTTAAATGATTATGTTACTTTTTCCTTAGCTATCTTTCTAACTTTTCCACCTTATAAATACTTCGTACAATTAAAATGTTTTTTATATCTCATACATTATATGCTTAATGTATATGACTGTATTTTATTTTATTACTACTTGCTTAATTACTAAATAAAAGTTATCTCTTAAAAACGTGCATACAGCACCCACTCCATACCCACTCCAGGAAGCTCTACAACAATAAGGACTAAACTGCTTTTAATTATTGTGTACTGATTTTTAATATAGGCCTTTTTTATTGCTAGCATTTTGAAACTGTGACACTCACCTCACTGCTCATTCCATGCTGCTCTCCTCTCCCCGGTCCACTGCAGCTGCCAAAGTGCTGTTTGAGTAGAGGGAGATTCCCAGGAGCCGGCCCTTACCACCGGAATACTCACTTCCGGTGTGCCACAGTACTCCGCTATTTTGGAGGAGAGACACTCCAGCTCTCCCTCCAGCTAGTCAGCATCAACTACAAAGTCAGCTGATGGCGCTGACACGCAGCGGACGCCAAAGGCAAGCCCTTCTGCACCTTGCTCATTGCACCATCAGGATTCAAGCAAACCGGGCCGAAGACGGCTGTAATGCCAGAAACCGGTCCCCGGGAGCTTGTTTCCTTCCCAGTGTAAGAATTGGCTTTTGTAGTTTGGTTTGCCCTGTTCCCATCATGCACTGGGACAGGAACAGACTAATTTGCATACAGCCAGGTTCTGAAACTGGGATGGTGCAGTGAGCTAAAAAACGGTGTTGGATCTAGCCCTGATCTCTTGACTGGGTGAGAGCTTTCTGCTTAATTCAGAGACTCTGTCCCTCACCACCCCTTGTTGTAAATATTTTTGTCAACCCTAAGCGTGGAAGGGTATTGTCAGATGTGAGACCCTTGCTCATTGCACCATCAGGATTCAAGCAAACCGGGCCGAAGACGGCTGTAATGCCAGAAACCGGTCCCCGGGAGCTTGTTTCCTTCCCAGTGTAAGAATTGGCTTTTGTAGTTTGGTTTGCCCTGTTCCCATCATGCACTGGGACAGGAACAGACTAATTTGCATATAGCCAGGTTCTGAAACTGGGATGGTGCAGTGAGCTAAAAAACGGTGTTGGATCTAGCCCTGATCTCTTGACTGGGTGAGAGCTTTCTGCTTAATTCAGAGACTCTGTCCCTCACCACCCCTTGTTGTAAATATTTTTGTCCACCCTAAGCGTGGAAGGGTATTCTCAGATGTGAGACCCTTGCTCATTGCACCATCAGGATTCAAGCAAACCGGGCCGAAGACGGCTGTAATGCCAGAAACCGGTCCCCGGGAGCTTGTTTCCTTCCCAGTGTAAGAATTGGCTTTTGTAGTTTGGTTTGCCCTGTTCCCATCATGCACTGGGACAGGAACAGACTAATTTGCATACAGCCAGGTTCTGAAACTGGGATGGTGCAGTGAGCTAAAAAACGGTGTTGGATCTAGCCCTGATCTCTTGACTGGGTGAGAGCTTTCTGCTTAATTCAGAGACTCTGTCCCTCACCACCCCTTGTTGTAAATATGTTTGTCCACCCTAAGCGTGGAAGGGTATTCTCAGATGTGAGACCCTTGCTCATTGCACCATCAGGATTCAAGCAAACCGGGCCGAAGACGGCTGTAATGCCAGAAACCGGTCCCCGGGAGCTTGTTTCCTTCCCAGTGTAAGAATTGGCTTTTGTAGTTTGGTTTGCCCTGTTCCCATCATGCACTGGGACAGGAACAGACTAATTTGCATACAGCCAGGTTCTGAAACTGGGATGGTGCAGTGAGCTAAAAAACGGTGTTGGATCTAGCCCTGATCTCTTGACTGGGTGAGAGCTTTCTGCTTAATTCAGAGACTCTGTCCCTCACCACCCCTTGTTGTAAATATTTTTGTCCACCCTAAGCGTGGAAGGGTATTCTCAGATGTGAGACCCTTGCTCATTGCACCATCAGGATTCAAGCAAACCGGGCCGAAGACGGCTGTAATGCCAGAAACCGGTCCCTGGGAGCTTGTTTCCTTCCCAGTGTAAGAATTGGCTTTTGTAGTTTGGTTTGCCCTGTTCCCATCATGCACTGGGACAGGAACAGACTAATTTGCATACAGCCAGGTTCTGAAACTGGGATGGTGCAGTGAGCTAAAAAACGGTGTTGGATCTAGCCCTGATCTCTTGACTGGGTGAGAGCTTTCTGCTTAATTCAGAGACTCTGTCCCTCACCACCCCTTGTTGTAAATATTTTTGTCCACCCTAAGCGTGGAAGGGTATTCTCAGATGTGAGACCCTTGCTCATTGCACCATCAGGATTCAAGCAAACCGGGCCGAAGACGGCTGTAATGCCAGAAACCGGTCCCCGGGAGCTTGTTTCCTTCCCAGTGTAAGAATTGGCTTTTGTAGTTTGGTTTGCCCTGTTCCCATCATGCACTGGGACAGGAACAGACTAATTTGCATACAGCCAGGTTCTGAAACTGGGATGGTGCAGTGAGCTAAAAAACGGTGTTGGATCTAGCCCTGATCTCTTGACTGGGTGAGAGCTTTCTGCTTAATTCAGAGACTCTGTCCCTCACCACCCCTTGTTGTAAATATTTTTGTCCACCCTAAGCATGGAAGGGTATTCTCAGATGTGAGACCCTTGCTCATTGCACCATCAGGATTCAAGCAAACCGGGCCGAAGACGGCTGTAATGCCAGAAACCGGTCCCCGGGAGCTTGTTTCCTTCCCAGTGTAAGAATTGGCTTTTGTAGTTTGGTTTGCCCTGTTCCCATCATGCACTGGGACAGGAACAGACTAATTTGCATACAGCCAGGTTCTGAAACTGGGATGGTGCAGTGAGCTAAAAAACGGTGTTGGATCTAGCCCTGATCTCTTGACTGGGTGAGAGCTTTCTGCTTAATTCAGAGACTCTGTCCCTCACCACCCCTTGTTGTAAATATTTTTGTCCACCCTAAGCGTGGAAGGGTATTCTCAGATGTGAGACCCTTGCTCATTGCACCATCAGGATTCAAGCAAACCGGGCCGAAGACGGCTGTAATGCCAGAAACCGGTCCCCGGGAGCTTGTTTCCTTCCCAGTGTAAGAATTGGCTTTTGTAGTTTGGTTTGCCCTGTTCCCATCATGCACTGGGACAGGAACAGACTAATTTGCATACAGCCAGGTTCTGAAACTGGGATGGTGCAGTGAGCTAAAAAACGGTGTTGGATCTAGCCCTGATCTCTTGACTGGGTGAGAGCTTTCTGCTTAATTCAGAGACTCTGTCCCTCACCACCCCTTGTTGTAAATATTTTTGTCCACCCTAAGCGTGGAAGGGTATTCTCAGATGTGAGACCCTTGCTCATTGCACCATCAGGATTCAAGCAAACCGGGCCGAAGACGGCTGTAATGCCAGAAACCGGTCCCCGGGAGCTTGTTTCCTTCCCAGTGTAAGAATTGGCTTTTGTAGTTTGGTTTGCCCTGTTCCCATCATGCACTGGGACAGGAACAGACTATTTTGCATACAGCCAGGTTCTGAAACTGGGATGGTGCAGTGAGCTAAAAAACGGTGTTGGATCTAGCCCTGATCTCTTGACTGGGTGAGAGCTTTCTGCTTAATTCAGAGACTCTGTCCCTCACCACCCCTTGTTGTAAATATTTTTGTCCACCCTAAGCGTGGAAGGGTATTCTCAGATGTGAGACCCTTGCTCATTGCACCATCAGGATTCAAGCAAACCGGGCCGAAGACGGCTATAATGCCAGAAACCGGTCCCCGGGAGCTTGTTTCCTTCCCAGTGTAAGAATTGGCTTTTGTAGTTTGGTTTGCCCTGTTCCCATCATGCACTGGGACAGGAACAGACTAATTTGCATACAGCCAGGTTCTGAAACTGGGATGGTGCAGTGAGCTAAAAAACGGTGTTGGATCTAGCCCTGATCTCTTGACTGGGTGAGAGCTTTCTGCTTAATTCAGAGACTCTGTCCCTCACCACCCCTTGTTGTAAATATTTTTGTCCACCCTAAGCGTGGAAGGGTATTCTCAGATGTGAGACCCTTGCTCATTGCACCATCAGGATTCAAGCAAACCGGGCCGAAGACGGCTGTAATGCCAGAAACCGGTCCCCGGGAGCTTGTTTCCTTCCCAGTGTAAGAATTGGCTTTTGTAGTTTGGTTTGCCCTGTTCCCATCATGCACTGGGACAGGAACAGACTAATTTGCATACAGCCAGGTTCTGAAACTGGGATGGTGCAGTGAGCTAAAAAACGGTGTTGGATCTAGCCCTGATCTCTTGACTGGGTGAGAGCTTTCTGCTTAATTCAGAGACTCTGTCCCTCACCACCCCTTGTTGTAAATACTTCTGCACCTGTCAGCACTTGACTGGGTGCCAGGGCCAGGACCCCTGATCTCTCGCTGATCTACTCTGAGGAAGAGTTACGGACTCTTGCTATTGGGAACTATATGATAGATAAAAGGTTAGAGGCTACGCTGAGGACTGAAAACCTACTAGGAAATAAGGGGGGTAGTAGGTCTATGACCTCCTGTGTATCACCCCACACAAATGACCTGGATGCTAAACCGCTATTCCTTAAGGTAGCAGCCCTTAATACACGCTCGTTACAGAAACACAGCTTGGAGAATTTTTTGCTCCTCCAGGCTGGAGACACAGACATTCTTGCGGTTACAGAAACCTGGCTGGGGGATTCTTCAGTCCCAGATGTTGTTGCTGCTCTTTGTGGGGACTTTGACGTCCTATGGCACAACAGACAAGAAAATAGCAGAGGAGAAGGTGTAGCCATCTTTTACAATAAATGGCTATTGGTAACTAAGATAGTGGCATAGAGCATTGATAGCACAGACATCTTAGGGATAGAAATCGTATCCAAATCCCCATGATTAGCCCTTGTGGCAGCAACCCCTAGGTTTACTGAGTTGTTTTCGGAGATTATCAGCAATCTCTGTTGCTGGTACCAACGTCTCCTAGTGGTAAAAGACTTCAACTACCAGTGGGATAAATTACCAAGAGAGCCACCTGCCAGTCAATTTGAGGGAGTCATGAGCTCTATGGAACTTTACCATCTGGTTGACTCCCCACTCACGTCAAAGGCCACATCCTGGATCTCATCAGGACTATTCCGCCATGGGATAGCCTCACAGACATCAGCCCATGCGCCTGGTCAGACCACTCACTAATCAGCTGCTGGGTTCCGTTGACTAGCAAACTACCACACCCACCTCCAGAGTTGAGAGTGGTGCGCAGCTTCAACAAAATTGAGGCAGACAACCTAGAAGGCATCCTGCTCAGTACCTCCCATAGAAAACCTACAAAAGATAACCTCGAACAGGAGAGTGAGGCCCTCAATGGTAACTTATGTATAGCCCGGAGGGAAAGAGTCAGAGATAAGGGTAAGAGGGCCCCCTGGTTTATTGAGGATCTGCAGGATAGGAAGGTAATTTTTTGTCAATCCGAGACGTTTTGGCGCAAATCTTTTCATCCATCTGTGCTTGCAAGCTACAAAACCATGCTAACCCTAAATAAAAAGGCCATTATGGCCAGAAAGGCTGAATAATATGAGGCAAGATTTAAAGATGCTACAAATAAACAGAGGGAAATGTATGAATTTTCAGAGAGCTTAGTTAGAAGTCAGAACAGAAATTAGCGCAAGAGCTGGTGGATTGCAATACATTTCAGGACTTCTTTCTTCGAAAAGTTGGGGACATTATAGCTGAGATAGATAACACTCCTATAAATCAGGTAGTCCTTGACCAGACCCAAGCACCCTGTACTCCGGGTGAGCAACTTACCTTCTTCCCTAATTTAGACTTAGCGACCCCGACTTCTCTGATGAATTGCGTCAAATCTGGCTCCCCTGCAGATCCTTGCCCCTAAGTATTTTCCGAATGGCCCTCCCCGGTGTAGAAAGAGAGATCCTCTCTCTACTTAATCATTCCCTGGAGACAGGCTACCTGCCCACCAGCATGAAGGAAGCTAGGGTCATTCCCCTGCTGAAGAAACCAGGGGCAGACGTGGCCAATCTTAAAAACTATAGGCCTTTTTCCCAACTCCCTTTTCAGGCAAAGGTAATGTAGCAACATGTCCTCAAAACACTTTCATCTTTTATAGAGGAACACCAGCTACTCCAGGTGCGGCAGGCTGGTTTTAGGGCCCACCATAGCACTTAACTGGTGATGTTGGCTGTGCTCGATGAGCTCAGTGTTAGGGCCGATAACAAAGATTTGAGCGTCCTGATTTTGCTAGATCTGTCAGTGTTGTTCGATATGGTCAATCACGCCCAACTCTTGTTTTGGATTGCCAATATGGGGATTTGCAGGTTGGCTCTCCAGTGGCTTGAGACCTTTTTGCTAGTGCAATTCCAAAGGGTCCAACTGGGTGAGCAGATGTCAAATATCAGCGCCGTCACAAGTGGTGTCCCTCAGGGCTCAGCTCTGTTCCCCCTCCTTGTTAATGTGTATCTCCACCCATTGGTGGCTGCCCTAGCTTTCATGGACTGTCAAGTATTTAACTACGCGTATGACTCCCAACTTATTCTGCAGATCAATAACTCCCCGCATGACCACACCCGCATGCAAAATATCCTTAGACAAACTGTGACTTGGATGACAGCCAACTCGTTAAGAGCCAATCCAGACAAATCGGAGGTCCTTGTAATCTCCTCTAAAGACAACCCCTGGAATGACCTCTTCTGGCCACAAGAGCGCAGCACCGCTCCAACGGCAGTTCCCGTTGCAAAAAGCCTGGACATCAAGATTGATGCCAACCTCTCCATGACCAATCAAGTAGCTACTGTGGTCAGCACCTGTCTGGGTGCAATGAGACAGTTTTGTGAAATTTGCCCCCCTTCCCTCACCCACCACTCTACAGCTGATCATGTCAGCCATGATCGTGTCCAAGCTGGACTATGACAATGCCTTATATATTGGTCTCCCTGAAAAACGAATCCGCAAGCTGAAGGTGACCATGAATGATGCAGCCAGGCTGATTTTTAGGCTCCCTGGAATGGCTCATGCTAACCGTCTGCTGCACAAGTTGCACTGGCTTTTGGTCAAACAGAGAGCAAATTTCAAGGGCCTCTGCATTTCACATTAAGCCATAAGACAGGCAGTCCCCAGCTTACATCAAGGAGCACCTGGTGAACTATCTGCCAGGACGCACACTTCAATCATCCAAAGGACAGCCTCCTGGACAACTCATTAGTCAAAACCGCATCTAAAGGTGGCAGAGCTGTCTCTGTTTTAATTCCCCAACTCTGGATCCAATTGCCTGAGAACCTCCGCAAGGAACCCGCTCGTCTTTCTTTTAGGAAACGCCTCAAGACTCATCTATTTAGGGAGGCACTGGACACAGTCTAACTCCTCCACTTAGGTGCTAATCGGGGATGGTATATGGATTTTGGGTTTTCTCAACAAGCACTACGAGACCTGCAGGTGATTATACGCTACATGAATTGTAGTTAGCATAACATAACATAGTGGCACAGTATTAGGAAAGACTCAAGCCTTTACTCACACACAAAAAACCTCAGAGCAGCCATACTATGTCAACTGGGAATCCACACTAGGGTTTGCCTTTCAGGGCCCCCATTGCTGTGGATCCCCATTGAGGATGTGGCTGACCAGGCCCCAGGGAGGAAGACAGTCTGACGAGGGAGCAGGGCAACCCTCACTGGTACATAGAACCAGGCACCCAGGTCCCTTGGCCAAAGTCACTGGGGTACACCCATTAAAAGAACTCAATTCTTCAACATTTTTCAGGAATCCTGCAAATGTAGGTCCCCTATAGTTCTAAAAAGAGGCAGATGCTTCAGTGACAGAAGCTTGGATTCCTATGCATTTGCAGGAATGGGGTTGAGATGACCATAGTACTCCGTCGACCTTGCAGACTCTGGCGCCATGTCAATAGAAAAATGCACCTGCGTGATCAGCAATTTCAGTTCACTTACTAACAGCATGACCCAGCCGCACATCTGACTCCCACTGCAGGCAGAACATTCTGCCTCTTCCTCCTGTTCCCTAATTCTTGCAAACACATCCAAAGGTCCGTTCATTGGAACATTCCCCTCCAAAGCAGTGAGAGCTGCATAACATTGGACAAAAATCCCCTAATTCCTGCCGAAGGTGGCAGGTCCAAAACATCCCAGATTCCATTGAGAGGGTCTTCACAATTGACCTTCGCTGCCTCCACACCAGATGCAGGGATAGGCACACCAACTTTGCCCGCGATGATCGAAGGACATTCACAGGGCTTCATGGAATGTCATCCAAGGAATCGTTAAGCCCAATCCCAATCATGGCCACATCCAGATCACAGGAGCCAGAGAAAGACTTCCCACCGATCACATGACCCCATCCCATCAGTAAACCCATTGAATTCATTAGCGTTGTCTCCTTCAAGCTGATCAGATACAGTCCCAATAAGACCCGGACTCAAACACAGCAAACAAACAAATTTCCAGTCATTTTCCTGCATGGCCCTACGGAAGTCCACACAAGACATTCTGACCTCCGACGGTATCCCTTGTTAAAAATAGGAAGGCCCAAAACACAGTTAAACACCCACTGGAACCCGCACAAACCAGCCTAAGAACAGCCCAAAATTCTCAACACTTCCAAAAAAAGGGTATAAATCCTGCAACTCAAACAAATTAGAGAAAATCTAATTTCATGCCACATGCAGAGACCCATGGGATGTATGTGTGAACGGAAATATTTGCCTAAAATTCAAATATCCAATTCTCCACACAATTATACATACCTCATGCAAGTCAAAAAGGACACCACAACACCAATTAAAATGGCACATCTTTATACAGAGCAGCCCACAGGGAAACAGCACTGTCCTCACCGTAGCAAGAAGAGGGTGGAACCGACAATACAAACAGCATTAAATCAACTTACAGTCACCATTCATCTTAAATCTACCACCTTCTTTCAATACCCCACTAGGAAAAATTCACTAACACTAAAACCATGGAGAGCATCGGTAAAATATAAATACAGGAATTTTCCAAACAACTGCTTAACAATGTGTTTTTCAAAGGTAACCTACAAAGCATTGCTCTTATCCTGCAGGTCTGCGATCCAGCTGCAGGTGAACCATCATTACCGTGGTCCACCACCTCTTTGATCAAAGCTTTCAAAAGGACTTTGATACGGCTAACCTCTCAAGTAACACAGACTACAAATTGACTTTTGCAACCGTTTTTAAAGAGACATTTTTGTACTGCACCAACACAAGACACCTTTAGGTTCCCAGATGACAGACTTCTCCCCCAAAGAAGATCCTATAACCTTCAAATGTTTTTTTAAGTTACTTATTTTTATATTTTTGTACACACTCTATTTAGCCGTGGTGCTCCTGAGCCCCTTCGGAATTAGGCGTATGCCTAATCTCAACCTCTACTTCAATATTCTTGCAACGCATGCACAGGGACCCCTCTCACCTATACTGAAACAAACACTAGCATTCCTCGCACACTACAAAGCACACTCCCACGCAACACCTGGTACTATAATTTGACTGTCGTAGGCCCTGAAACTTTGAACACGTCATGCTACATATGTTTACTGATACCCCACGCCATCGGCGCAGACAGGCTTTACGTATCCCAGGAGATAGCCCCTGAACAAGCAAAATGCCTCATCCCTCTGTAACTATGTAGGATTTAGGCTAAAATTCCACCCACTAGAGTAGAAACCTGTAGGACATTGGTAAACATCACCCAGTATAAGACCAACTCCCCAGCACTGTACATTTTTTAAAAACCTAGCGACATCCAAACCAAGGTAGACAGGATGTGAAGAAGGGGCACTAGAGGGAAGGAAATTATTTGGCCCTGGGAATTTGTAGAAATGAGGTTCCTGGAGGTAGCAAGACCACCACACCAGTACACAAATACGCTGAATCACGCCTCTGTCTGCGGTCCCAGGGTGGCCCTTAACGTCTTTGGGTCCACCTTCTTTATTGACAAGTGGACCCCAGACATTGAATTCCAGTGCAGGGACGCTCGCCTCGATCACACAGGGGTATTGAGTGCCATAGGAGCGGGTCCTACGCTAGCATAGACGTCCAGTGCCTGAAAATCTGGGATACCAAGATTAATAGGTATGCATGGTTGGAGTGAAAGAGGCAACCCCGAATTGTACAGAAGCTTAAACTGTATTCTCTGTGTTTCAGAGGCAAAGGAACCATACCATTGGACAGCAATGAAAATTGTGGTGTAATACTGAACATACTGCACCTGAAATGGGGCACTTATTAATCGATATCTACTGCTAATCTAATGACCTTGCCTACACCCACTTTGTGCCCAGATGGCAGGGCCTCAGAACCCTCATGACCAAACACAACCCAATGATTGTCATCCCTGGAGAAGATCTGTCTGAGTTGTCTCAACATCTGTTATAGAAGAAAACAACTCTGTTGCATCAGGCTTGAAGGAGAAGAACAACTGATTATTTTGGCTGGGCTCAGTACAAGAACTGTTCACAGAGACTCAAGTAAAAGCAGGAGGGTCAATACCCCACTTTTCCATGCAGACAAAGGCAAACGCCCTCTGGTTACAAATAACTAGGTGAGAGTTGAAGAAGATGATCAATGAAACTGAGCTGGGCTAAAAACTATCAAGGAAGATCTGCGAGCCACTCGCCTTATTGTGATGCAACATCAGTACGTGCTGGACTTGATGACCTCAATGGAAGGTGGGGTGTGTGCCAAGATTGGTGCTTCTTGTTGTACTTTTATCCTCGGAAACAACATAGACAATGGACACAATATAACAAATGACTGGAAAAAGCATCAAATCAAGTAGCACCCATCAAAATGGTCAAATTGAAACTACAAAATCCCTCAGCTCCTTGGTTCTCACCGGAACTTAGGAAATGTAAGCAACATTGTAAGAAACAGGAACAAAGGTGGAGAATGGCCTATAAATAGGAAGAAAAAGAAAAATATATACAGACTATAGCCATATACAAAGATATCATCCTGAAAGCTAAGGCAGAATATTTCACAAAAAAGATTGAGGAAGCCAAAGGCTCAACCAAAGAGCTTTTTCGGTTCCCCTCGTCGGTGGACCCAGACTGGGGGAGGACCTTGTTGGTCTTTGGAGTAAGTGTGACGATAAGACCACAATCCCATGACGGTCCCATGTTTTGGCGATTAGCTTGTAAACCCAGTAAATGGTGACCTCTATGTAACATGTAGAAGGTGAAGTGAAGACCCCAGTGAGGGGTGAAACTATAATAATTGAAGGGATCCACACCCTGATGAAGGCCGTTGTGACCTTTAGAGGCATTGTCTAGGCTGAAACATGTTGTTTATTACAGTTGGGGTATGGGGACAATGATCTCCCGTATATATCCCTTTTTTCTTGGTATTTCAATCCTATTGAGGGGAACCGAGAATAACCCCTTCGCTGCGGCGGCAATTCCGCCGCAGCGCTAGGGCGGAGGGGGGAGGAGGGCCGAGCGGCGCTCACGTGCTCGTGACGGAACCGCTCCGTCACGAGCCTCGGTTGAGCTGTGCTCATGACGGAGTGGTTCCGTCATGGCCCCGCCTGCTCAATGGAACGTCCAGCGCAGGCGCGGAATTCGCGCCGCGCAGGCACGCAGAGCAGGCCATGACGGAACCGCTCCGTCATGAGCACAGCTCAACCGATGCTTTTGACGGAGCGGTTCCGTCACGAGCATGGAAAGAGTTAAAGGTAACTTTTGGTATCCTCTGAGATAGTTTTACTTGCACCTGTCTGCACTTTATGATCCCTTCTTGAGGGAGCACTTTTCCCTTTGTCTTTCTTCTTATTTTCATAACCCTTTTTTTCCTTTATCACACTATATATTCTAATAAATCTCTTGCGCCGCACCGTCCAGAGTGTTGGTCTGCGCCTGGACGTCTGATGCGGTCCAATGATAAAGCATGACACTGCAAAGTGTGTGAGGGTAGTATTAAGAAAATACATATTTTTCCTTTTTTACTTTGTCCCCTTTCTTTGTTTAAGCAGTATTAGTACATAGTGAGAAGTGGGAGCAAGAATAGAACTCTTGGTTTTGCTCTTTATTCTCTCTTCTTTTCTTAGTCCTTCTCTCTTTGGTGAGTTACAGCCTCGATTAAAAAAATTAAGAATGGGCAGAAAGAGCATTGTGCTGGAAACGGCCAAGGTATGGAATACACTTCCTCTTTGTATAAATAAAGCATCCAATCTCTTTGTTTTTAGGAGGGCCATGAAGACCTGGTTATTCATGTCGAGGTAACTCTTATGACAGTCCCTGTTTTGACACTCGCAGCCAAATGGGTACAGTGCTGAGACACCCCAGGGAAGTAATACGCTATATAAATCCAGCTAATGTAACATAATATGAGCTCTTGCCATCCAAGAATTGCATAATCTGCAAGCCGGCATGAAGAAGGAGGGACGTGCCCTGGGGCAGGACTGGGTGCACAGTATCTTTTCATGGATACCCCTGTGGATGTCCAAACTATTCCTGTCACTTATTCCAGTTTTTGTTGTTGTACTTCTGTTGAGTTGTTTCTTACAAGTGGGGTTTCCTGCTGTACGAAGGCACCCTTCAAATTAGGTAGTATGCACATAGCTAGGGAAAAAGTAAAATACACTACCAACACACACAGTTTTGAAAAATATAACAGTCATGACATATGAAGAGGATAGAGTATTTGAAAATTCAATTAGAGGGGGCATGGTGGAATGAGTGCATACAATGTCAATGAATGCCATGATATATGTAGACCCAACAACTGCAAGACCAATAAAAGCACTGTCATTGTATGCTATAACCTGTGCCGCAAAGCAATGTCAATGCACATGAATGCAACGTTAATGTATACCATGATTTATGCCCAAACAACAGTGTGAATACCGGCAGTGATAATGTCAATGAATGCCATAACCCATGCAGGCATGATTATGTTGTTTCCAGTTGTAGTCAATGTACGCCATGATCTAGACACATATAACTATGTCAATATCAATAAAGACAATGGCCATGTATGCTGTGACAACTGTGCACACAATGGTGAGAATGTTGATAAAAATTATATCAATGAATATATTATTTTCAGAAGTTCGAATGAACTTGTCTCATTGCTGTCAGATTCACCTAAGGTGACCTGCAAATCAACCACAAATCAGAGATACAAGGTAAGACATGTCCTGCAACCCCAACCTATCCCTAACGAGTGACAAGTCAAAAGTGGGTCCTCACTTAGTCCACAGTCAAAGGCGCACCGAGGGAAAACTCTGATCGATCCCACATATAGATATTGGCACCACAAATAGGTCCAAGTAAATTGGCCCCAATAAAACACATTTAGCCAAAGGCACTTGAACAATGCTAAATGCCACATGTAGATAGATAGAAATGCTCAGCCAATCAGGACACGACATGCACACCACTCATAATGATCACGTGCTCCACACTCCAGACATCTGGACACACACATACTGGCCCACACTAGCACTTGCTAAGTCGATTGCCATCTGTGTCCTTATCAGATGTCCATATTTGTTAACTTATGACTGAGATGTTTTTTCAAGAATACAGAATTGTTTTATTGTACCTCACAAGATATATATATTGTCAGCCGAAACTTTTTACAACAAGAGACTTTCTTCAGACACACACTGTTGAGACTCTTCTGGCCTTTGCATTTAATTAAACCAACTTGTTCCTGTTTTGCCAAACACTCATTGTTTCTCAATTTCTTCACAGTAAATTCATATCTGAGCAACAAGCACAAGCATTTTAGCACTGGTTGACAGTGGCAAAGTGCACAGAATCCTAAGGGCAACAAAAACAATTTACTGCACAAAAATGGAAGATAAAGGCAAAAGGTTTGGGCATGACCCCGCAGAGAGGGTCAGATCCTACAGGTACACAGACTTCTGAGGTGACCACATGCGCTAGAGTAAAGAGGAGAGTCTACCAGAGCTGCAACAAATACTGCTACCTATCTGAAAATGTAAGTATTACTAAACTAATCTAAACATAACGTAAACATTATCTCCATGGATATGTTATGATCTTTATTCTGTATTTATTTTTTGTAGGCTTTCAAAGTCATTATGACAGAGGATTATCATTGTCAACGAAAAGCATTCTACATCTTGAAGGTCATACGTTTGATGATAACATAGGTTTAGTTAACCCCTCCCATGCTGGTGACGGAACCGCTCCGTCATGCCCCTCGAGTGGGCTGTGCTGGTGACGGAACGGTTCCGTCACAGCCTGCTTACCGCGCCTGCGCGGCGCTGATTTCGCGCCTGCGCGGCGCTGATTTCGCGCCTGCGCGGCGCGTTCTATTGAGCGGGCGGGGCCGTTACGGAACCGTTCCGTCACAAGCACATTCTCACCCGAGGGGCATGACAAAGCGGTTCCGTCACCAGCATCGGAGCGCCACGCGGCCCCCCCGCCCCTTAACACTGCAGCGGAATAGCCGCCGCAGCGAAAAGGGTAAAAACGTTACTCTTATGAAAATAAATGTTGGTTTTTTTTCAATAAAATGTCAATTCATTAGCTCTGGGAAGATGTTGAACACTGAAGACTATTCACACTCCAGTGAGGGCCACCTCAAGAAAGCTGTTGTAGAATGTATGGGGCAGCTTTACTATTGTACCTCCAGTGAGGGTCACCTCAGTGAAGGTGCTAGGCACTAAAAATGGGCAGATCTTCTATTCTAATTCCAGTGATGGCCATCTGAGGGAAGGTGTTTGTCCATAAAAGGGGTCAGATATACTGTGCTTTTTTGTTCAAAATGTTTTATTAAATGAATTTTTATAGATATGAAACACAATTCAAAGAATTATACCGAACATTAAGGTATAAGAACATATTGCAAATACAAGGAACATAAACATCCATTAGCATCTAAATAAAATACCTATAACAAAACTAATATATACATATGAGATATAAATGATAATATAAACAAAAAAACAGCTACATTGAACATATATTGACTGATAAAGATTCAAATATGTGCTTTATATTGAAGGACATGCAGTGATATAGGAATCAAAACTGGACCACATGTTAGACAAGGAAGGAGATGAATCATTAGGAAAACGTGCAGATGAACATTGCCCATGTCTAAGAAAAAGAATCCATTCCCACCTTGCATTAACTAAAAATAATGTTGCGTTTTTCCAATTACAAGTAATATTTTTGATTGCTGTAGAAATAATGAAATCATTCAATTTACAATCCATAGGGGATAATGAGGATTTAAAGAGAGAGGATTTAAAGATTAGAAAATTAAAAGATAGAGTTGTTTGGATCTTAAGGATCCGGATTATGATATTCCATATATCTGACAAGAACAGATGAATAATAGATCAGTTGCAGAATGACAATGCCAACAGTTTGGAATATCTAGAAGTTTAGCTTTAAATAATTTGTCTGGAGACCAAAAACATTTATTAAAGCAAATCAATATTAGTTTGTATAAGAGTAGCCGGGAGATAACTATCCATTTTGGACTTCCAAATATCCTTCCAGGACATAGAAGGGAATTGAAGATTTATGTGTGGTGACCATTTTCGATTCAGATGTGTGAAGGAGGAATTACGAATAGCAAGTTCTTTATATACTTTGGAGGCTGTATGTCCTGAGCTCCTGAGCGACTGAACACAGAAATACAAAACTCCATACCAGAGGACTGAGTCATAGAAAGTAGTTGTGGATAGGTGTTAAGAACAGTATTACATAGCAATGTATTTTTGGAAAGCTCAGAGTTAGGTTGTGTTTAGCTTGAATATCATCAAATGTGTAAAACATTTCATATTGACATATATCAGCAACAAAAAAGATACCAGCAGTAATCCATAAATTCCAGAAAGAAATACATTTATGATATTGGAGTTTGGGATTGAACCAAAGAGAAACATTTTTTAGTGGAAGCTATGGTATTAGAAAAGCCGCTATCAAATGATAAAAGGGCAAGTTTAGAGTTTGCACTAATGGGGGAACGTTTACCAAAGGAGCCCTTTGCCATGGTGAGGAACGCAGGTAATGGATATGGAGCCAAAATATTTTTCTTCAGGATAAGCAATTTAGGTGCATTGGAAGGAGAAATAACAACAAACCATAACGAACATTGTGCCACAAGGAATGCAAAATGATATTTCCTAATTTACCAAGCCCACCAACACATTTTGGCAATTGCTAATTCTTAAGACTAATTTGTGCAGTTGTATTATTCCAGATGAACTTAGTAAATAGTTTATATAATTTAACGTAAAAAGTGGATGTCAAAGAAAAGGGTATCATGGACAATTTAAAAGAAGATTTGACCATCTATCCAGTTTCTCTTTGGTATTAGCTAAAACTATGAAACTATTGGTTTAAACTGTGTCTTTAACCATATCAGTAAATGTTACATGCGCCTTTCTCGAGAGAATTGGGTATGCGCGGGCGGCCGCGCATGCGCATTAGTATCCAAGACAACGGCGCGATTACTAGAGGGAGCCCCGGGGGACGCAGGGTACAAGGTAAGTGGTTTTTATTCATTTTCAAAAGGTAATAAAAGGTAATTAAAGTATTTAGGGAGGGCGGGAGGGAGGCGGGTGGCATAGATGGGCATAGTTTCTCGCCCACTTCATGTAGCTTCGTGTAGCCCCACTACGCCTACTACGCCCACCAATAATTCCTGCCATTTCCATTTCACACAGCGTAGTACAGCAAAGTGGCTTGCTGTGCTGAGTGTAAGTTTTATAAAAGGGGGCCACATTTTTTAGGCGGTATGCTTTACAATATGCTACTGGCAGCCAGGTTGTGTTTAGCGAGTCACTGAAAAGACTGCCTGAGTGAAATGTAGACCATAATAACTGTAGCAGCATATACTACATTTGTAAAGCATGCATTTACCACAAAAACATGATGTGTATGCTTAGCAAGGACAAATGTGTCCAATTTATCGACCACAAAAATTGGTGTGTGGAGCTAAACAATTGAAATTCAAGCCTGTCACCACAGTTAAATAATGGCATTAGCAGCTAAGTGGCATGGTTGTTTACACTTACATATTATAATTTAGATTCCATGATTTCTTTTTTGATATCATTATTATTTGTAAGTACTTATCTGTGCTAACCATTTTAAAATTTATAAATGTTAAGTGCAGCCTCCGACTTTTTTAATTCTGCACTATAAAGCACTGGTTATGTTACAGCCATTTCAAAATCATTTTAAACCCTAAGAAACTCAGCACACCTTGAACATTCAAATTCCGTAACATCCTATACATATTACACCTCCGAAAATCCTACACCTTATCGATCCATCCATCCACTCATCCATCTTTGTATATATAGTTACACACACACACACACACACACACAAACATAGGTTTATGTTTTAAATTGAAAAAAAACTGATTTTGCTTATTTTGGTGTTATAGTTTTGAACCAGCTTCAGAAGACGGCTTCGAGATTTCCTACACTATCTTCTCTAACTCCAGCCATAATTATAAATTATTCGTATTCTCGGATCTGTGAATAACTCTTTTTGTGCTATCTCTTTGTGCGGCTGAGATTTTTAGTTTTGGCATATTCTGTAATTTTTTTATCAATGTGAGAGCAAATCATTTATAAGGGTCATTCAGTGTGTAGAAAAAAATGAACTCTTCACCCATCCCTGCCTCACTAACAACTATAGGCACTATACAATGTTTCTTTTGATGAATGCTTGGTTGTTTATACCTATTCTGACATAATTCACAGGATGATTGCCTTAAAATCTATGTGTGATCACATTGTAGATGGGTGAAGAGGAGACATTGAAACATTAACAATCTTTGATGGAGTTTGGCCAATGGGACCACACCGTCAAAATGTGCTAGATATCCACATCTGTGTCATAGGCTATAATATACATTTGTGTTGGAGAATCCCACCCACCAAATTTTAAATAAGGCCAAAAGCCTTGTTTCAAGCTGAAAGCCAGGAATTGCAATGAGTGAAACCCGCTGTTTTGTCAAAGCCAATAACTATTTCTTAAGAACCATGTACATCTTTATGGTACATTTGACAAACCCTAAAAATGATAAGCACTTTGCAGTCACTAACCAACAACATTAGTTTCACACCCGTATCCTTGTTTTATAATGTTTCTTATTACATCACAATTGTGTTCCATGGTATGGTTAGTAAGCAAAAAAACTTCCAGGAACAGTTTTTAGCAGTTTCTGACAAAGAGAACTTTTTTTTATGGCTTCCCGAAATCTGAAACTGGGAAGTGGGGATTGGGAAATTTCCTACTTCTGTGATATTTAGGCCTCTGCGCCGTCATCAATAAATATTATGGAAACTATACAGTACAAATTGTTTGTGTCTGAATGAAATCACATGGTAGGAGCAATCAGAAATAACGTAGAAACAGGACAGTGACAAATCTCACTGGTAATAAACTAAGCATAATTGTAAATGTTATATATTTTTTACGTGTGAGCATGGTTCCCACGAGCACTCTTCTTGCTGTGCTCGTGGAGATCACGCTCCATTCACAACATTTCATTTATATGTTTGAGTGGCCTTGTTCCACTCAGATTGTTTATTTTCCAGTGTTTAGGGTTCTAGGGGGCAGTTAAGCTTGGGTCTGTTATGGCATCATGTAACTTCTTGCTCACTTGAGAAGACCGATTAAACTTCCTTCCATTTCAAGGACGACTCTTTCATCATTTATTGGGATGTTTAACTTTTCCCACATTGGCGACGATTGGGCACAAACTTTTGTATGCTCATTTGAGGAATAATTAATTTGTAAAACTACGGAAAATAAATATTCTCTTCGGATTTTGGAACCATTCCGTGACTTTTAATTACCGTTAAACTATTGGTTGCATTCGCTACTTCAATAAGCTTCTATGGTGCAGATTCAAATGCATCAGTTCTCGGCATGGAAACACTGTGAGTGATGAGACTTTAAGTTAAGAATACATTGCCTGAATTCCTTTTTGAACATTGATTCTATTTCAGGACAGGAGGCTCCGATTATGCTTAGTCTCATTTCTTTATTAGAAATGCCCAGCAGCCATAGAAAAAACAGAAAAACCACAATACCCATAAACACTTGGGTAACAACCATAGAGTCTGCACTATATAAGTCCGTGTAGATAGTCCCACTTTCGCTTTCTTTGCTACTCCGCAGCCAGTTAAGTGCTTATCTTGTTATTTACTTGTATTTTCCTGTATTTGCTTATATTGCTTCTTTGCGCTTTTTAGCGTTTTCATTTGTGCTGCCTTTTGCGCTCGCTCGCACTTTTCAGCCACTTTCGTTTTGCTCAGTTTGCGGCACTTGTGTGGGTGCGAGTGTGTGTCACCTCCCATTTAGTTCGGGCGCTTTGTGTCCGTGTCCGCTTGTTATGGAGTGGGATTAGGGGGTTGTAGAGAGCTCGCGCTGCTTGCGCGAGCTCCTCTCGGTGTTTGGGCAGGCAGCCGGTTTCCGCGGATGCGCGGTAAGGATTTCCGGCGCTCTGTGTGCGGAGAGCATCAGAGCTGAATAGAAGGACGTCCTTTGAGAGTCACACAGCCTCCCAATTAACCCCCGCTTGACGCTGGTTGCTGGAAAGGCTGCCGGCTGAATACTTGGCATAGGCTCTGCCTAGAGTGCATTTTCGTTATAGCGGCAAGCCCTCCCTCCACATTTGAAATATTTTTGGGGCAGTTTTCTGCTTTTCCTTGGCTTGCTGAAGGGTTTTTGTCACTCCCCCTGACGTTTGCCTTCGGCAATTTTTAGTTCTGTCATCTTGTGGGCATATTTACACTACTGTGTACAATGAGTGAGTTCTATTATGAAGATGACCCAGAATATGACGAGGAGCCCTCTGAGTCTCTCGAACAGGATTTGGTGGAGGCTCTTGATAGGGGTGTGCTGCACTCCATGAATAAGGCGCTGTTTCATGCAATCACTCCTCTAAAGAGACATTTGACACAGTATGCTCAACAACAAGGTTGGGTTCCAGCTTCGCGAAAGTCTTCAACTTCCCCTGGGAATCCCCATGCCTCAGACTTTGAGCGGTTGGCGAAATCGTTGGCTGCTACCAAATCAAAATCTGTGCCAGTTGACCCTGACAGTGATGACCAGCTGTCATCTTCTTCCTCGGATCACGCATCCCCTCCTCCGAAGAAGAGAAAATGTAAGTAGCATTTTGTGGATACCCCCACGCATCCTCCAGTGCTCACATTTGATCCTGCAGACATTATTGACCCTAATTCGGCGGCTTGGCTCCCATTCCCAGCGGTGGCTGAATATGTGCAGCAGCACATCCGTCGGCCTTTTGAGAAGGAGGTCCGTGCACGTCTCCGTTCGGAGTGTCCTCGACCAGATCTGGCAGACAGCTTGGCGGACACGCCGGAGGTTTACCCCACCATGGTGACATACCTTCCCAAATTTGCAAAGGACCCCAAGAAGGGTCTAGACCGTTTCTGGCGTTCGTGCCAGGACAAGGTCCTTGATATGCTAGGCCCCCTGACTAAGATTTTGGATCTTGGCTTCATGGCTAAAGAATCGTCGGCGATGGTGGATCTTGATGAACTCATAGAGTGGGCTCAGAGGGCAATTTGCCAGCTTGGCAACGCTTATTGCGCTCTCTTTAGTGAGAGGCGTAGGTCCATCCTTCTGAAACTTGACCCAAAATTGACGGAGCTTTCCACCTCGGAGTCGGGTCCTGCTGCGCAAGGTTTACTTTTTGGTCAGCCATTTTTGAAAGAACTGCCCCAGTTTGTAAGTACCTTCAGTGGCTTGGACAAGGCCCAGGCATCACTCCGTAGAGCTTTTCGTCCGGTTTTTAGCAAGGCCGGACTAAATAGGGGACGCTCATTCGGCCGAGGTCAACAACAAAAACCCAATCAGAGGGGGTACCAGTCCCATAGAGGAGGTCAGCAAGATTCCAACTACTCCCAAAGATCGAACTTTTATCCCTCCAGAAAGGGCCGTGGCCAGTACAAAAAAGGACGTTCCAGTGGTCACTCCAGAGGATATCAAGATTCCAGAACTTCAGGTGAGCCTGATTCCTGCATGCAGTGCTGTTCTGGGGGGCAGGATACGTTTTTTCCTAGACAATTGGTGCTTGATCTCCAGCGATGCATGGGTGCTGGAGACGGTCCAGGGATACAAAATAGAGTTTTATCAGTCCCAATGTGAAACCCATCCTCCATCTCCACTTTGTTTTTCCCAAAAAGATCAAGAGTTCACCACAGAGGAACTCAAGTCGCTTCTCCTGAAAGGGGCAATTGTTCCAACCGTGCGTCATCCACAGGGGTACGTCAGCACGGTCTTCCTTGTGGAGAAAAAGGGAGGGGGATTGAGGTTGGTTCTCAATCTAAAGGACTTCAATGGGGGAATGGTCTACCGCCGCTTCAAGATGTAGGTAATCCATCTGTTACGGGACCTTCTGCGCGAGAAGGATTGGATGGTTCACCTGGACCACAAGGACACTTATTTGTCCGTTCCGATCTTCCGTCCGCATCGCCGTTTGCTCCAGTTTCACTGCTTGGGGACTTGGTACGAGTATCAAGTTCTCCCCTTCGGCCTCTCGTCAGCACCTTGGTGCTTCACGAAGCTTTTGAGGCCTGTTGTGGAGTCTCTTCGCAGTCGAGGAGTTCGGTTGATCGTTTATTTGGACGACATCCTCCTTCTGCCGGATTGTCCGGTCAAACTGATGTCTCATCTGGAGTGGACCATAGAATTCTTGCAATCTCTTGGTTTTCTGGTGAATGCTCAGAAGTCTGTGTTGCGTCCAACTCAGGTGATCGTCTTCTTGGGTTTCAAGGTCAACTCTCTCACGTGTCAACTTCTTTTACCCAATCAGAAGATTTGGTATATCAAAAGGGAATTTACTTCTGTTATTACGAAACCGAATGTGTAGTTGAGATTGTTAGCACGAGTTGTCGGTCTCTTGGCTTCTTCCCTTCAGGCGATCTTGCCTGCCCCGCTGCATTACAGAGCGTTGCAGCGCCTGAAGATTCATCATCTCCAGAACGACCTCAGGTATTCGGTTCAAATTCCCCTCTCGGAAGAGGCGAAGTCAGAGATGCAATGGTGGCTGGATCATATGAAGGCTTGGAATGGCCGAGCCCTATTCCGGTCCACGCCGGAAGTGGTGATCAAGTCGGATGCCCGCCGATGGGGCTGGGGAGCCCGGTGCGGTCCGGTCTCGACGGGAGGTCGATGGTCTCCCCAAGAACTTTCCCTCCACATCAACTGTTTGGAGATGTTGGCGGGATCCTTCACGATTCGTTGCCTCTCTCCCCTTCAGTCCAACTGCTATATACTTCTCGGCATGGACAATGTGTCAGCAGCCCATTACATCAACAAACTGGGGGGACTAGGTCGAGGTTACTGGTGGAAATTGCCAAAGATTTTTGGCATTATTGTCTGCAACACAGGATCACGGTTATTGCAGAATACCTTTCAGGATGCAACAACCTCGTTGCGGATTGGAACTCGAGGTACCTGAGGGATTTCAGCGATTGTCGCCTTCATCCTCGTGTGTTCCGTCATCTGCTTCGGTCCTGGGGCCCATCCATGTCAGATCGACCTGTTTGCGTCCCGCCTCAACACCCAACTCCCACAGTTTTTCAGTGGGAGGCCGGATCCGGAGGCCCTAGCCACGGATGCTTTTCTCCAACCGTGGCCGACTGCACTGTGTTATGCCTTTCCCCCGTTCATGATGATCCCCAGGGTTCTGGCTTACACGAAACGTTACCAGACAGAGTTGATTTTGATTGCTCCTCTATGGAGAGCTCAGACGTTCCCGGTTCTCCTGGAAATGGCTTGTGCAGTGCCGTTCCTTCTTCCCCAGAAGTGGAATCTCTTGTTAGATCCGCTTCAGATTCCGCATCCCCTGATTCAATCAGGCTCTCTCCTTCATCTGGCGTGGTGGATTTTGAGGAACGCTGGTCAGTCCCAGGATTTTCTGCAGACGCTTCCAAATTCATCAATGACGCCTGGTCTCCTGGTACCCACAAACGCTACAGAGGTTCTTGGAAGTGTTGGAGTGACTAGTGTTCTCAACGGCAAGTTGATCCAACATCGGCTGATGTTTCTGTGATGGTCAATTTTTTGGCCTCGCTGGCTTCTTCTGGTTTGGCATATCACACAGTGAACAACTTCCGTTCGGCTATTTCTGCGGGTCACCTCCATGTGGACGGCAAACCGGCAGGGAAACATCATTTAGTTACTAAATTGCTCAAGGGTAGCTGCCTTGCGAATCCTCTGCGTCCTAAATATGTTTCTTTATGGGATGTGTCTATTGTTTTACGTTTTCTGGAAGCTTGGCCAGTCAATTCTCTGCTGTCCCGGAAAAAACTGTTGGCCAAACTCACTATGTTGTTGTGTTTGGTCTCCTGCAAGCGGGTGTCGGATGTCCGGGCTTTAGATCTAGCCGGGCGCAGTTTTACTCCTAAGATTTTCGTCTCTCTAGGCGTACCAAGACCAATACTGCAGTCTTTCTCTGCACATCCTAACATTTGTGTCGTGCAATGCCTCAAGGATTACGAGGTAAGTACTTCTTCTTTTCGTTCTGATATGCAAGGTCAACTGTTGATTGCGTTACAGAAGCCCTTTCGCCCTGTTACCCCGGCTACTCTAGCCAGGTGGGTACGATGGCTCATGGGGGAAGCTGCCATTGATGTGTCTGTGTTTGGGGATCATTCTGCACGGGAAGCTATGGCTTCTAAAGCCTTCTCTTTGGGAGTAACTTTGTTTGATATTATGAAGGCCGCTGACTGGTCCTCTGATTCTGTTTTTAAGACTTTTTACTTTAAACCTATTGATAATGTTGCTTCTGTAGTGGTGGATCCGCTTTAAACAAGCATAATCGGAGCATCATGTCCTGAAATAGAATTCAAAATTTGCAAACATTCGTGACAAGAATTTTCAATACTATTTAGGACAAGGAGGCAAGGATTATCCCACCCATTGTTGTATACATTATTGATACTGTACACATGTTCAAGATTTTCCTTGCTGTTGACATGATGCAGTGATCTTCCTTCTCTACCCACCCTTTTTTGTATGCTCATGAATGCACGGAATGTGAATTACAGCTCCATGTCTCTTTTCAGGATCTGATCCCAAGTGAAGACTCTTCGTTGAGGTCTGGGTTTTCCTGCCTTATCCTTTGAGGATTATGGTTCCTGCCTTCTTCTGCCGTTGCATTTCTGGATTTTCCTTTGTTGTCCTGGATTGGAAATGGTGTTCGTTTATTGACTTTCCATGTTGCCTTTCTGGTTTCCATTAACAATTTCTCACCAAAGAAAGAGGAAGTGGGACTATCTACACAGACTTATATAGTGCAGACTCTATGGTTGTTACCCAAGTGTTTATGGGTATTGTGGTTTTTCTGTTTTTTTTTATGGCTGCTGGGCATTTCTAATAAAGAAATGAGACTAAGCATAATCCTCGCCTCCTTGTCCTTAATAGAATTGAAAATTTTTGTCACAAATGTTTGCAGATTTTGAATTTGTGCTGAGCTTCTATTCTACTTCCTTACACACTCCGACTAACTCTGACTAACTTTACCTAGCTTTCCTTTAATTTCTAATTGCAAGCTGACGGTTCTAGCGAGTGTGCAGAAGACACATAAAATTATTTGTGGAGCAAAATTGAGCATCTGCATTTGTATATTTTTAAATCGGAAAGATTTACCTTGTGTCTCGTGACAATTTTACTGTGAGTGACTCGTTTTAGGAAGCATTCTTCAAACATTAGAACATGGAACGTGCATATTTTTTCTAAAGAGGCGACATTCCTTCAATCTCCTCCTGCGTTCCGAACGCAAGAAACAGAATGTTCAGCTAAGGAAGCCGATGTACAATGACAGACTACTGTTTCATCTCTTCCTCTATACGCCTACGAAACAACAATGTGTCATCACGCATCCCCAGCGTGCCTCCATTTTGTTAAACCTCAAGACCGGTTGCTTAGTTACTAGTATAATTTGTTCTTTTTTTTGTTTTACTTGAATGATAATATTTAAACAATTGTTCTTCGGCACAACATTTCTTTTACTTTTGTCACAGGAATTAGTATCTTTCATCACATTTCTGAAGCATACTCCAAAGAGAAGACAATTTATTATAAGACATGTACTGCATGTCGTAAGATACATTTTTTTTAATATTATTACTAATTTAAAAACAAGTTTATAGAATTGAAATGTTTACAAGCAGTTTTATTTCATTAATATAATATTTTCAATTCTAATTTATGCTACTAATAGTATATTGTAACAATTTAGTGATTTCATTTTACTGTTTGCTCAACATGTCGGGCATTGTTCCACCTCCTTCTTTCCTCACATCAACTGATGAGCCTCCAACGCACTGGGAGGTTTGGGAACCTGTTTTTCTTGCCTATGTTGAGGTCTTGGAAGAAGACAATTGTGAACCTGAAAGGAAATTGTCTTTATTAAAACATTGTTTAGGAGGCTTTGGATTAAAAGAGTTTAAAACCTTACCTGCTTTAGTTAATCCTGGGAGAATTAACGTTTACCAATACGCATCTTCACAACTCAATCTGCGTTTTGGAAAAACGAAAAATGTTGTCATGGAAAGATTCATATTTTATTCACGCAAACATTAACCTGATGAATCTATTGAAGACTATGGGCCAGATTTAGGGAGGCAAATACCGGTCGGTAACGGCCGAAATTCGGTAATTTCAGCCGTTACCGACCGGTATTTGGAAAATGAGATGTAGGTGTTAAAAATGTACCGAATCGGTAAATATGAGTCGGTAAAATTCCGATTCAGTATTTACCGATTCCTTATTTACCGAGTTCTTATTCGCCGAAGCGGTAAATATTAAATGGTAAAAAAGGCACATCGGGATGTAGGAAAGGCCAAAAATACCGAATTCCATAAAATTCGGTATTTAAGAGTCGGTATTTACCATGGATTGAAAGCAGGTGATAACCAGGTGCAGGCTATAAAAAAGGGCCCAAAATGCAACAGTTTTGCAAGAATGGCGGCATTCTATGTGATTGCGAGGCGGCAAAGGCTACAGGCAGCAGGATTGAGGGAATGGAGAAGGGAGGAGCAGGTGTACAGGCAGAGGATCACCCTACTCCAACTGACTGAGCCAGAGATACTGCAGAGGGGTACAGGCTACACCCCAGAACCATCCTGGACTTGATTAGGGACCTCAACCCATACCTGGATCACACAACACCCAGGGCTCACGCCATCGCACCCCATGTGCAGGTGCTGTGTAGCCTATACCTGCTTGCCTCTGGGAGCTACCAGAGTGTTATTGCTGTGGCAGGTGGGGTGTCCCAGAGCTGCCTGTCACGTTTTTTCAGGAAGTTCCTGGATGCCATGACACAGAGAATGGATCATTACATCTGGTTCCCTGACACACCTGGGGAACTTGCAAAAACAAAAACAGACTTCTATCGACTGCCACACTTTCCGCATGTGATAGGCTGCATAGATGGCACCCACATTCCACTATGCCCACCTGCAGCCACTGAACACATCTACAGAAATTGTAAGTTGACACACTCCATCAATGTGCAGGTGATATGCAATGCTGCCAACATCATCACAGACATAGTGGCCAAATTTCCTGGGAGCACCCACGACTCCTATATTTTCCAGAACAGCGGAATATACACACAGATTGTTGCAGGAGATTTTGGTGATGGATATCTGCTAGGTAAATAAGTGTAACACACCCTGATATGAATGGCAGATGTATGTGTCATGTGTATGTAACTCATGGACCTCTCATTCCCTCCTAGGCGATAGTGCATATGCCCAGCGGTCCTTTGTGCTCACACCGTACCTCAATCCAACTAACATAGGTGAAAGGCGTTATAATGTGGCTCACAGGTCAACTCGCAACGTAGTTGAGCGCCCATTGGAACTCCTCAAGAGCAGGTTCCGCTGCCTCCACAAGGGTGGAGGTGCACGGCAGTAAACCCCTATCCAGTGTTGCCAGATAATAGTGACCTGTGCCTTGTTGCACAATCTTGCCAAAAAAGAAGGCACAGAGGTGGAGGTAACACATCACGAGGACATTGATGATGACCAAGAACATGCAGACCCCCAAGCAACAGGAGCAGCAGCAACAGATGGAAGATTGAGACGGTCAGAGATTACACGTCGATATTTCTAGGTAATGTATGACACACAGACAGGTATAGTGTTTGACGAGTGTAGTTTAATATTCACTACATCATGAATTAAAAACAAAAGTCATTGTCCATCAATGTCCGTGTCCATGATTGAGTGTGCTCAGTTGCCGTCACTGTGAGCAGTCCTGTGGATTTTAGGCAAAGTTCAATGCTTACGGCCACGCACTACATTGCGGGATTTACGTGGCTGGGTTTCCATATCTTGGCTGGGGCCTGACTCAGCATTGCTGCGCATGACGCTCCTGCGCACCTCTGGTACAGGTGTGCTGGAGCCACTCCTGCTGGTGGACCACTCTGTCTCCTCCACACCCGTGTCACCAGCAGTGTCTGTTTAAGTGGTGAGCATCTGCTCCATTGCAGAGGTCACTCTTCCCATGCCCCGTGTCAAGTCTGTGCAACAGTGCACAATTGCATCCTGCATGGTTATTGAGCGGCGGCACAGTAGTGATGTAGCTGTAGCTAATCTGTTCAGTGCCTTGAACTGCTGCGGCATACACTGCTGCTCTCTGCGACGCTCTAGTTGGTCCCTGTCCAACTTATCAGACAGTAGATCTAAGTATGTAGAGATGTCTGACATCCCCTTGGCAATTGCCTCCATGCTACCAACAATGTGGCCTATTCCCTTGTCTATGTGTGACATTTTGCAGTTCATGCTGCGCACCTGCCTATGCACAGCCAACATTGCCTTGGCCTGCATGCGCTTTACTTTTACCATTGTGGCCTCAAGTCCACAGAAGGTGCTCTCACCTTCCTGCCCATCGCCACCCTCACGTGCCCTCCTGCCAAGGACACTGGTCCACGCAGCGCCTGCTGCATTCTGTGGTGTGTGGTCTGCCCTTGTCAGTCACAGGTGCGATTGTTTGATTTTGTCCATCCTCATCCTCCTCATCTGAGGTTTGCAGGATCCTCGGAGGGGGCACATCAGGCCTACTTGCCCTTCCCTGCATGGACGACCTGGACGTTGGTGTTGGTGTAAGTGGTGTGGTTTCCAATTCTGGTGATCCAAACAATAGAGGTGATAGCGGGACAGGTGTTGAGGCTCGCTCTGGTGTTGAGGCTTTCTGGGTTGTGTTGTTGCCTCCTTCTACAGCGCTATGACATGTGCTTTGTTTCTCTTTTTCTCTTCTGTTAGTTGCTGGTGCCCTCTCCTCCCTTGCTGGCGCTGTACTGCGTGAGGACTCTCCTGTGAAAACATATGAACATAGTGTCAATGGTGTTGTTCACCTGTGTGTAGCTCTTAAATACATTGTTTACACACATTTGCCTAGTGTACATTGTGTGTTTGGAGATGTGTGTGGCATGCCTTGATGAATTTTATGGTGTTTGCATTGCATGTATGTAATCATGACTACGTCTCCCATGATGCATTGCTGGCCCCAAGTATGAGCTGTTCTGGAGTGTAATGATTATACACAGTGGGGTACGGGTTCAGGGTAATGGGTGTGGATTAGGGTCCAAGCATCTTACCTTGTTTCTTAGTTGCTCTTGCTGTACTCTCCAAGTCTCCAATCCCATGGATGCATTCTGGCTCCAGGGTTGATTCAACAAGCTCCTCCATCTCAGTCAGTTTTGGTGCTTTGCTCCTGCCACCTCCTGTCACACCAGCCTCCTTTGTTTGGGCAACAATCTTCTTTTTTGTTATGATGCGCAGGTCGTACCATCGTTTCTTGATGTCATCAATCTCCCTGTGCGTCACACCAATGGCATTGACTTTTGCCTGTATGCCATGCCATATGTTTCTCTTCACAGACTCTGCAACATGCAAAGACTGTTTTCCAAAAATGTGGTTATTGTGACTCACAATTTCTTCTACAAGCACCTGCAGTTCTCCTGGGCTGAACTTGATTTTTCTTTTGCGCTCTCCCCCATCCTTCCTGAGACTCCATTCTGTTGTACAGCTTGGCTCTGGATAGTCAGCTCCTCTCACCTCAGCTCATTTGTTTGTTAAGTTGCTCTGCACCTCCATGGGTGTGGCCACTCCCAGATACTGGGGAGGGCTGCTTCATTCTGATTGGTTGGTTACTCTGGGCCTTGGTTGTGGGGTGTGCAGGGTGTCCCTGATTGGTTAGCAGGGTCACATGTCCATTTTAAAACTGCCGATTCGGTATTTACCGAATCGGTATTTACCGATTAAGGAATGTTCCGAATCGGTAAATCCATTCATTCCAATGGGCCAGAAGGCCCATAGGAATGAATGTGATTTACCGATTTGGTATTTCCCGAATCAGTAAAATACCAATAGATATTCCGAAGGATACCGAATCGGTAAAATTTACTGATTTTTTAGCTATATTCCGTTTTCCGATTTTTGAATACCGATTCGGTATGAGTCGGTATTTAAGAGTTGGAAAAAAACTACATCTGGCCCTATGTGTCAGCGTTAAGGTCTCTTTTGAACATATTTCATATGAATAAGTACTGAGAGATCAAATTTTGATGTGAACCAATAGCAAAAAAATTCAGGAAATATTGTGGTCCACCTCTGATTTATCATTAAATGCTGCTATTGATATGAAATAAAAAAACTGATGTATTCGCTGTCAACGAATAATCCAATTTTTCAGTTAAGCACAAAAAGACCTTTAATCAAAAGGTTAACACTTCCGAAAAGACTGAAAGCAAAGAACTCAAATACAAAAGCTGAAATACGCAATCCAACTCTACTTTGTTTCAAGATGTGGTAGTAATAGCAATCTAGCGAACCTCAGGGGTTGTCCTGCTTTCGATAAGGTTTGTTCTAAATGCAATAAGAAAGGACACTTTAGCAAGTTCTGTAAAACTAACCATACGAATGTCAATTACATACAATGTGCAAATGATGATGACATTTCCTATGACAATGATGAAAATGAGATTAATACAGTAATCAAAGTCTGCATTGATGATGAAGTTTAAACATTTCCTTCTTGTGTCATCAATGTTGATGGAATCGATTTAAGATTCTTAGTTGATTCTTGTGCTTGGTATTGCCATCATTTCTTCAAAAGTCTTTTATGATAATTGGCCCAACAGATCCCTTATTCAACCCAATATGTCTCCTGGGGGTTATACTGAGCTCAAGATAGACTTAATAGGGTATTTTTCTGCAGATGTCGAATTTTCTGGCCGCCATACCTTCAGAAAAATTTATGTTGCAAAATCAGGGAAATCTCACCTTGGATGGCCACACCAACATGAATTGAGTATCAAACTTGACCCCAGAGTCAACCCACCCGTTTTTGCAATTGACTCTTTCAATCAGCCTGAACCCATTTCTGTTGATAATTTAATCAAAACATTTCCATGAGTTTTAGTGGTAAAATAGGGAAATATCAAGGGTTTGAACAAAAATTCTACACCTGTTTGTTAAAAAGTAAGGAATGTTCCTTTGTCTTACAGGGACGAATTAAAAGAAATGCTAAAATGCTAAAGAATCCTTACAATGAGGACATCATATAACCTATAGAGTCCTCTTCATTGGTTTCTCCCATAGTTATTTAGGTAAAATCTTCAGGTGAACTCAGGTTATGTGTGGATTTGTGCAGCCTAAATTGTGCTACTTGGGTTGATGCACATCCCCTTCCTAACTTACATGAAATTATTTCACTTTGGCTGATGCTAAAGTTTTTTCTTGTATCGACTTAGCAAGCGCATACCACCAAGGTGTCCTGTCTGAAGATTCTTAAAATTTCACAGCATTCATCACACCTGTAGGCCTTTTTAGATATTGCCATATGACTTTTGGATTGGCAAGCACCGCTTCAGTCTACCAGAGATTAGTAAAAGAAATTTTGAAGGGTTTACCTGGTGCCATTGCCTTCCAGGACGACATTTTGGTGTATCGTAAGAATGATGATGATCACGACCATAATTTATACAATGTCATGGCAGCTTTATCAGAGAAGGGACTTACTCTTCACTTAGACAAGTACAAAATTAAAGCAAAGGAAGCGGAATATTTGTGACACACAATCAGTAGAGAGGGCATCAAACCCAAACAAAAACATATTGAGAGTATCATTAATGTACCATTGCCTTCTTCAAAAGAACAGTTAATTGCGTTCCTTGGGTTAATTTAATTTTACGCAAAGTTCGATCCTAATTATTCTGCTAAAGTTGATGCTTTCAGGAGAAAAACGGCTCCATTTTTGGAAGATAATTACTTGCTAGCAAATGGGGTGCAAAACATTTTAGAAGTTTTTTTGTGGTGCACTGAGTTCATCATCAAAACTGACCATAAACTACTTGTATTTTTATTGTCTCCTGGTGGTGGTAGATCTATGTCTTCACGGTTAGCCTGATTATCCTCCAGATTACAATCTTTTCATTTTAGTATAGAGTATGTTCAAGAAAAGGCAAACTTGCATGCTGATTGTATGTCTAGACTACCTATTGCTAACGAAGAAATTCATCAGGATGATGATTGTGAAGTAGCTTTTACCACACATGATGTGAATTTAATACATGGTGGAAAATCTGCTCTTCTCGAGGACATTTGGGTTTCAGAAATGGAAAAGGACATTGAATTAAATACTGTTAAGAAATACATTGTGGAAGGTTGGCCAGAATTAAGGAAACTGTCTGCTGAAATAAAGAGTTTTTCTAAGATCCAAGATGAATTAGCTATTGAGAATAGGTTAGTTCTGAGACAGGATAAAATAATTTCACCTTTTGCTTTGAGGGATACCATTATGGAGTTAGGTCATGAGGGTTACCTTGGGATCTCATTTACTAGGAGACAAATCAAGGAAGCGTTTTTGTGGCCTGGAATAGATTAATTGGTTGAATATAACAGTGGATTAAGTGTTCAAATAGTGATAAATCGGCTGCACCGTTACAAGTTGAATCTCATTCTGTTGATTTTCCTGTGGGTCCATGGAGGAAATTGGGTCTAGATATCATCGGTCCTTTCCATGTCCTACCCAAAAACAATTCCTTTGGCATTGTTTTAATTGTTTATTTCCCAAAGTGGCCTGAGGTCAAGATGCTCAGAGAAGTAAATTCACAAAGTATGATTGAGTTTCTGAACAATATATTTTGCAGAGAAGGTATTCCACAAGAAATTGTTACGGATAATGGACCTCGATTCATTAGTAAGGCGATGAAGTAATTTTTGGGAAACTGTGGCATAACCAATAGAAAGATAGCTTTGTTCCATCCAGAGGCAAATGGTCAAGTAGAACGGTTTAACTGCATTGTAAAGGAAGACATCCAACTATCTATAAAGGGGGGTCCTCATTGGCATAATGCTCTGCAATCTATAATACTAGCATATAGGACTTCTTCAAATTCAGTCACTCTAGCACGTCCTTTTGAACTTTTGAGGGGACGCAAACCAAGCACGTCTTTAGTTCCGTGGTGGCCTAAAAAATGTTTGAGTGATGATAAATTGACTGCCATTGATTAGGATGTAGTCAAACAAAGGGTCAAGATATACAAAGAAAAAATGAAACAGGCCATGGATAAAAAGAGAGGTTCTGGAAGCAAACAAAAAATTGCTATTGGTGATTTTATTAGTCTAAGAAAAAAAGAAAATGTTTATAAAGGTTCCCAGTGCGGGTCAGATCGAAAGAGAATTGTTGAAGTCTTCAAAAATGCGGTGAGAATAGAAGGAGGGAGTGTTTGGAATTTGAACAGGATTTCTTTGTTCAAGGGGAATCTTCATTCACTTAAGAATGCTAGCAAAAATGCATGTTTACGTGAAGAACGTAATAATCTTCCTTCCAAACAGAATCCAGGTTGTTTCATTGAGACAGCGACTCTTCGAGGAAGAAACATGAACATCATCTTCCTGAGAGATTCAAAGACTTTGTCATGAATTCGTTTTTTTTTTGTATTTGAAAAAAAATAAATGGGGGAGGATGTATTATATGTGTTTTATTTGTGTGAGCGTGGTTCCCACAAGCACTCTTCTTTCTGTGCTCGTGGAGATCACACTCCATTCACAACATTTCATTCTTATGTTTGAGTGGCCTCGTTCCACTCAGATTGTTTATTTTCCAATGTTTAGGGTTCTGGGGGCAGTTAGGCTTGGGTCTGTTATGGCATCATGTAACTGCTTGCTGACTTGAGAAGATCGATTAAACTGCCTTCCATTTCAAGGACGTCATTTATTGGGATTTAGACAATAGGAGAAATCCTTCAATTATACTATTAAGAAACAAGAACATTTGTAATAATTGGAAGCGATCATGATAAAAGATAAACAATAAGACTGTTAGCCTAAATACGAGGTAAGTGAATGGAATAGAAATGATATGACATTTCATTCGATAAATGAGGGGTATGAGTAGTAAATGCAAGTTTTTCGTATATACCACAGGCATCCATTACTTGCTGGATGAAAACAAGATTGAGAAGGGATTGCCGAGCATTACATGGAGTGTAAATAGAGGTGAGAAGGCCAATATAGAATAAAGCAGTAGGAATTATGTGGGTTTAAAGTGATTTTCAATGTGGAAGGTTGAACGTTGAACTGTAATCCGGATGCTCTATGATATAAAGACATGTATTAAATGGGACGATGATTCCCAGACCACCTTTGAATGGATAGCATATGAAATTTGTAAAAACATAGATTGTTCAAGTTCAAGTAAATTTTTATTGTTTGATTAATTAAAATCATTACAATTCCCCCCTGAAACAGATAAATAGAATTACATGGGCAATAGCGTTACCATTCTGAATAAAAATACACATAACTTTTTTTAAAAAGGTATGTATCACTGAAATTCAAGTGTAAGAGTTCATGCTTTAGCAACTTTTTTTATTTTTATTTTTTTATTTTGAAACTCAGAGCAGCAGTGTAAACCCCTTTAGGGAGGATGATAATGTCATTGGTCACGTTTTTATTTGGGTTCTCCGTCAGCTTTCCGTAAAAGTCTACTAACTATTTTCATGTATTTAACTCCTCGGCAAGCCAGGATGTTTGATGTGCCCTCTAACCAGCGTATCACTGCTTGCCCGCTGGAGAGAATGTTTAGATCGTTAAAAATTAATTTCAAATGCTGTCTCCTTTGGTCTAGGACGACTGGACAGGCACATAATAGGTGGATTAATGTTTCTTTTTTGAAGCCACGTAGTCGACAGGACTCTGATTTGAAGGGCTTTTTCCACATTGGGTACAAGTCCTTTGAGTCGTGCACACACATTCGAAACTTTATGAAGCTTATTTTTAGCTTTGAGCTAAAATGGGCAGATAAGTATGCTTGTGGCTTTGAACATCTGTAAGAGTTTATGACTGTCCACCCGTGCCAGCGCTCGTTGATTGCCTTTTTGTCAACACACAAAGATTTCTGTTTGGCTGCGATGTTTACTATTTTGCCAAAGCTTCCTCTGTCATCCCCTTTTTCCCATGCTGTTTGTAGATCCAGCTCGGCCAGAGAATCTCTCAAAAAGCTTCCCCAGGATTTGGTGTTTCAAGATCCACCTGGTGCTTGATTTCATCCCAGCATAGTCTATTCAGAGTGTTCGGGTCAGAGGAGTGGAATGTATGACAAAGTTTTATGAAGCAGCTCATTCCCTGGAATTTCTGGTGCTGGAGGCCTAATTCCAGTCCGACCTTGGAAGAAGAGGCAGATTTTGGCAGGTCAAAGACGGCTTTGTAGATCTTTGTCTGCAGCTCATTCAGTAAGTGCACTTCTTTGCCGTACCAAGGGGCCAAGCCATAGGACAAACTGGGCTGGATTTGGGCGGCTATTACTTTTAGCAAATGGGAGTAATTCAGGCAGTCCACTTTTTTGCGTAATAATCTATACGCATAGATTAATGATTGTGCCTTTGCTTTTTGTGTCGATTTGTGTTCTTTATAAATTGCACCCTGCCCGATTATTACACCCAGGTATTTGTATGAGCTACGTTGTTCAACAATAGCCCCTTTAGCCGTCCATTTGAACTTGTTTTTTTTACAATCCACTAGGCGGACGATTTTTGTTTTATCTTTGTTTAGCTCCAGTTGTTCCTTATCCAGATAGGCTACCAGATTATTTATTGATCTCTGTAAACCAATGGGAGTTTGGCTCAGCAAAACAATGTTGTCCGCATATTGTAAGATGGCCACTGACTCATTGGCCATTTTCGGGGGATGAGAATCCGGTTTTTGAATGTGTGGAGCAATATCTGGTAAGAACAGATTGAATAAGCTGGGGGCTAAAACGCAGCCTTGTTTCAAGATTGTTATATAGGCAGGATTATGGTTTATTCTACTTGATGTATAGAATGGTATATAAGTAGGCTTCTAAGTTGAATTAAATATGTGTTGTAGAGACATAATTATCCAGTTACCTTTTAGATTGTAATATCCCCTTTTTTTCTTATTTACAGCCCTGATGATGTCCTGGATGGGACAAAACCCGTAGGCTGTGGAATATTTGTTGGCTGTGCAATAGATGCTTGTACAATAATTTGATCATTTTCATGGTGGATATCTTCATCAAGAAAGATTGTTTATTCCGAATGAAATACTACAATAAATTAACTGAATACAACATGATGGAAGCTTGCATGGAACTTTTTTGATTCTTTTTTGGACTGCATGAATTTATTATGCTTGATAACATTGTATACTTAGATGCTCCTTCTAAACGTATTTGATTTTTTGTCTTACTGGCTTTGGCGGTGGGCCACTCGAAGTTGAGCGCCAGGGAAGTGATTTGTGATACTAATTGTTGGAATTTTTTTGTTGTATCGCGCTATGCACATGAGTTTTATACCCTCACTGTGCCATTAGTTGAAACATTTATTAGGATGTGTAACTTTTCCCACATTAAGCACATACCTTTCCTCTCTTATCAGTTCCACATTAGTGTGAAAGATGGGTTAATTATTTCTTTCACCTATAGTAAAGCATTAGATGTAACCAGACCTCAATAATTATTTACATTAAGTACAGGAGTATGCAGGCCCTCTACTTCCTTCCATTGGTAGATCTGTTTTAGAAGGTGAATTGTTTACATTTTCTGCATTACACACGCTAGATTACAAAGTGCCAGTGCTTGAGCCAAGAATGACTATTTTTCTGATCATTAGAATGATTCTAGCTGTCATCTAAAATAGTATCTAGTTTATGTATCTATGTAGTACAGTATAGTGCGAACCTAGCCAAAAGGCAATCAGACAGTGTCTGACGGGCTGGTCTGACAGGTCTGTGTATGGGACGTGTTTTCTGGCTGTTTGTGGGCCTGCTTCATCATGTTCTGCTTGGTAGGTTTTTACTGCTGCTTTTCCTGATATTAAAACAAACATTGATTGCAACAAGCAAAAATTTATGCACCCTCCAAACCTTTTAAAACACATATGGTCGAGCTGTTGTGACGTCACACGCCAGCAGAGCCGAGAGCCGTGAGTCTGAGCCGCAGGTCCGAGCTGGTCCGAGCAGCGGGCTTTCCCCAGTGCCGTGCTGTTCTCGCCCGCCTGAGTCCGTCCTGATCCACCCGCCCAGTGATGGCCGGTGATTGCCGGGTGCTGGTTCTGTCCATCTCCAATGCCCTCTGTGCGGACCCTGTGCGAACTCCGGCTCCGGGGTTGAAAAGCAAGAAGAAGCAAGCAGCAAGAGCATATGCAAGCCCCAGGCAGAGCCAAGCAGAGCAGAGCCGACATCTCTGCATCTAGCATCCTGTATCGAGTGCGGTAGCGGTTACCTGCGGCAGCGGCGGCGGTGGAGAGGTGAGCTGCAGCAAGAGGAAGAGGCGGGCGGGTGGTAAGAGGAGAGAGAGTGCAGCCCCTCGGCCTACAGCCCTGCCTTGCCTTGCCTCGTGCCTTCCAGCATTGCCAGTATTGCCGTCAGTAGCATTAAACAGGAACCAGTGGGCTTCGCTTAACCCAGCAGGTCACCTCAGCTCTTCATTTCTGTGTTTCTGCACCCACTGCCCGGCACCCTGTGCATATGCACCTGCTATTTCTTCACCACCAAACGCCTTCAGCAGAAGTTTAAAGTGCAAAGTTTAAGTGCACTTGACCTCTATAGCCGCTCATCGGTCCAGGCGCTGACAGAGTTTGTAAGGAGCAGAGTTCATCCATCACGCCGCCGCAGAAGCCACTCCGTGTTTTTTAGTGTCTCTCACCAGTGCATGCTAGTGCAAGCCAGTGAGCAGAGCGGAGCCAGCGGAGCGGTCACGTTGCCACCGCACACCAGCATACAGTACACAGTATCCACAGTATCCAGCTGCCTTGCACATCCTGTGCAACTCGCATTACTCCTAATTTTCCCCAACAAATCGCACCAACATCCACCCCTTCCCTTAAGGAGCGGAGAAATGGAGGATGCGGTCAGGGAGAGTAAGAGGCACACCTCCACCGAAGAATAAGGAGAAAGCTAAAGCGGTAGCAGCCGAAGAACTCCAAAGTTCGAACTCCCCCGGCCCCAGTCCTCCAGCCAATAATGACACACATCAGGGGCCAGATCCCAGAGTCTCAATAGATAAACAACCATCGCTTACAAAAGCAACTATTGCAGCAACTACAAGCATTTGGTTAACTGCCGCACACAAAAAAACTATTGTGGCAACTCCTGCAGCGAGATGGGGCAGCAGCACCAAGACCATCCCGATAGCCCCACCAAGGCATCATTCAGTACCTAACAACAATAAACGGGCACTGATCACAGACTTTTTGAAAGTTGTAACAGAACCCACCTCATCTAAACGACAGCGTAGTAACTCTGGTGCCCTCAACACAAGAGGCAAAACTAGCACTACCCCAGCAAGTGAGTTCACAACATGCACCCCCAGCGGGAAAACTCCGAATCTGGAGTGCGGCAGGAAAGGTTTCCAGTTACCACAATGTTCGGAAGCCCCTCAAGGAGTACCCACAGGCATCCCAAGCCTTCAGTTCCTATCGTCCAATGCCCTTATCCCTCCTGAACTAAGATACAACTTAGATTTCCGGAAGACCCGGTCACCGCTGACAGACAGTTCAGGGAGTGGATCTCTACCTCCCTCGACTCTATCCTCCCCATAAAAACCCGTGAGGATAAAAACAGGAAAATAGGATCAGCCCCATGGTACAGCCCGGAACTTAAAAATCTTCGCAAAGAATGCAAAAAAGCGGAGCGACTGTGGAGAAAGGACTGGCTTCATACCAGCAAGGTCGCCTACCGTAGGTCGGTGAGAACCTATAAATCCACCCTGAAGCTCGCTAACGCTTCCTACTACGACGCCAGAATAAAAAATTCCACCAACTCGGCGAGAGAATCCTACCTCATCGCCAAAGAACTGCTGAAAATACCAGCGCCCTCCTCTTTGCACATACCCCCTCCTGACAGAAGTGATGAATTGGCTACCTACTTCAACTCCAAAATCGCCCGGATCCTAGCCTCCCTCCCTCCTCCCAGCCTATCTAACCACAAGGATAAAGAGGTAGCCACCAACCCTACAGGCAACATCCCACACCCACAGTTGTCCACATTTAGAGCAGTATCTCTGGATGAAGTTGGAACAACTCTGGCCAAAATGAAAAGCGGCTCTCCCCTTGACCCCGCCCCATCAGATTCCTGAAAACAGTGGCCCCTACCCTAGTGCCCACTATCACGGAACTGGTCAACATCTCGCTATCCCAAGGCTCTGTCCCTCCGAGCTGGAAGAGTGCTGTAGCCAAAGCTCTTCTTAAGAAACCTCAACTGGACCCCTCCGATCTGGCCAACTACAGGCCAATCTCGCTTCTCCCATGCATTAGCAAGATGGCCGAGAAACTGGTCAATGTGCAACTGTCCCAGTTCCTCAAATCCAATAACCTTCTGCGTCGGTCCCAAACTGGATTCCGTCCCGGCCACGGCACGGACACCGCCCTCCTCGCTGTCATCGAGGAGGCAAGGTGCATTCTGGATTCAGGAGGATCAGTGGCTGTGATCCTCCTGGACCTCAGTGCAGCCTTTGATACGGTGAACCACTGTGTCCTACTCCACCGGTTGGCCGGGGCAGGAATCGCGGGCACCGCGCTCGCATGGATAGAATCTTTTCTATCAGGCCGCTCATTCCAGGTATGGGACAGCAACTCCCACTCAGCCCCTCTCCCCCTTTCTAGCGGAGTCCCCCAGGGGTCTTCACTAAGCCCCACCTTGTTTAATGCATACATGGCCCCTCTTGAGGATGTCGTCGCCCCATTCGGGATAAAGATAGTGAGCTACGCGGACGACACGCAACTGGTCGTCTCACTCTCACACCTTGACAACCACCCAGACAATCTGTTGAACTGCCTCCAGGATATCCACCACTGGATGTGCGAGTCATCACTAAAGCTCAACGGATCGAAAACCGAAGTCATGCTCATGGGTAAGAAATGGACCACCGTCCCCCCATCGGTCTGGCCAGACGTTTTCGGCGAGGTGCCCTCCCCGAAAAAAGAAATCAAGACATTAGGAGTCTGGCTGGAACTGAGCTGTCTATGAAGACCCAGGCAGCCAAAACAGCAGGAACCTGTTTTGGACTCATGTGATCCATCCGCAAGATCCTTTTACTACTTCCTCCCTTATCAAGGAAACTCCTGGTTCAAGGTCTGATCCTTGCCCGGCTAGACTATAGCAACGCCGTCTACCTCGGAGCCCCTGAATGTACCCTGACAAAACTTCAGCGCACTCAAAATGCGGCTACCGGCTCCTTATGAGTCTCCCTGCCAGAGCCTCTGCCAGACCAGCGCTCAAGGCTCTACACTGGCTTCCAGTGCGTCAGAGGATAGAATTTAAGGCTCTGTGTACTGCCCACAAACTCCTCAACGGTCTAGGCCCTTCTATCCTGAAAGACATGGTCACCCCCTACAAGGCCCCCAGACTCCTGCACTCGGATAACGAACACTTGGCCATTGTCCCTAGATTTAGGAAGGTACGCACCGGCGGTCGACGCTTCGCAGTAAAAGCGTCCTCAGGATGGAATTCACTCCCCCGCAGCCTGAGGCTGGAACCCTGCCACCTGCTCTTCCGTAAAAAATTGAAAACTCTTCTTTTCCCCAAATAGCACCTCTGCCCCCCCCCCCCCCCTGGTCTCCACAAGTTTTACAGCGCGGGGATGCCTCCGGGGCACCAGGCGCTCTATAAATCGCTAAATAATAATAATACAAGCAGCATATCCAAGTTTTCGAGGCACAAATACACAATCCTCCTACTCCAGCTGATTTTCCCAAGCATCGGACACCATTTTCATTCTCATTTTTTCCACGTATTGATGGACCCCAAGGTCACAATGAAGGGGCCCCCGCCGAGGAGACGACCACAAACATCCCAGACCCAACCGGGAACCCAATGGGGAGCCAGACCAACCCCCAGGGCGTCAAGAACCCCGGGGCCCAGGGATTCGCCAACCCCACCCCCATTAACAAGTCTCGTCTTTCCCCACTTTGGTTAGAAGCACATGTAATACGGAACCACTCCCAGTCTCCTCGTCAGGCAACCCCCCACGAGGTGCTATTCCCCCTCCCAGCAACGCAGAACTTAGACTCCCTTCAGCCATTATTCCCAAACAGGGAATCACCTAGCAGGACCCAGTCTTCTCCACACCCTCCTTGGTCAGCTTGCTCAATACAGAGGACAAATGGCGCCCAGGCTTCCCCAACCGAACCATCAACTCCATCAGCCTGGCAGCTCTTGTTACAAACAATGGACACAATCGCTAAAGCAATGTCTTACCATGCTGACAAGCTGGATACCCAAGTGGATCTTCTAAACATCCTAGCAATTCACGTTCAGGGGGTAGAACAGAAACTGCAAAGTTTCAACGAGATGGTCTCGAGGGAACAGCAAGACCAGGAAACCACATATCAAACGTGTAACTACCATTGCACCCAAATAGTAGACAAACTAGCGGAGGGCCCCACCATCCTTTTAGATCTCCTCGCCTCAAGCAGGGAAGTCACAGAAAAGGACGCCCCGCATACAGTGAAAGATAACAATGCACCAAGGGAGACTGACCCCGAATCACCCAACCATATGGGCAAACAGATACAAAGCGGCGCAGTTCCCTTTTCAAATCAATATCAGTCAGACCTTTCAGCACCTAGTTCAGCAACTCCTGTCACTAACCCAAATATCTTAGTCTTACAACCAGCAGATAAGGTGGAGCAACCACTATCTGAGCCAATCACACCAATCAAGTTACTAACTAAACGTGAGAGAAAACGCCTAAGAAAAACAAGAAAAAAAAGGCAACCAAGACAGGCAATCAATCCATTTCCTGTGCACACTAACCAGGATCCGAACCAGAGCGACAATGAAGAAGCCCCCACTCCTCCTGATACAACTCCATACAATAATCAATCGAATCACCCACCCATACAACTTACCCACGCAAACCGTCCAACTAACATCAAAAGGGAATTACTGCAGTCTGAGAAAGTATATAGCATTTTTAATTCACCAACGAAAACTAAACACCTTAAATCCACCAAGGAAACTTATTCAGTGAACTCACCAAATAATTCAAAGAAACCTATGATAGATACAACCACACTAAGTCCACGCAATGCACTTTCAGTTACAGCAAATCCAGGGGACAATATCTGTCAAACCGACATAGCTAATAATTCTAATGCGGGAAGCACTCAAGCAACCCGAACAATTGTCCATAAATATCCAACCGAAAACAATGCTGAGGTAACTTTGACCACTTCTCTGAAAACAACAGCGCCACCACTGCCCGATAATGTCTCGGGAAGGGCAGTACACCCAGCATCGCACCAGGCTTTCTCTTCAAATTCCACCAAACTAGACTTCATCCAGCACTACGTATCAAGGGGAAATCATGACATTTTAAATAGAAGCATTTTACTTAAACTCTTTAAAGCACTGCCCTCCCTGAGCCACATAAATACTAGCGACATTGTTAGTATAGCCTTATATAATACGTTCTTCAAGGGACAGGAAATCACCACAGCCTCATTTTCAGCCACCTCCTTCAGTGAACAAATTTGGCAGCGGAGGGAACAATTTGCAACATGGGGTATTGAGTTAAAAAAGATCGATCCCCCCTGCTACCCCAACATGCTCCTACCAGTCCACCCATCAATGGGTCTGCTAAAAGGGGCAAAAGGCTCGGACCATCAAACTTTTCAAAAAAGAAACGAGTGCATGTCCAAGAACATTACCATCACTTTTGCTAACCCATCACTTTTGCTAACCCAGAATCCATTAAGCCCTTGGACCGAACCACAGCCGGACCATCTCAAGATATGGCATGAATCAAAACTCATGCAGCTTCTAATCGTCTCCAAGGCTGCAACATCTGCTCCTGGAATGTGTTCGGGCTTAATACAAAACTTGAAGATCCAGGCTTCATGGAATTTATTTCAAAGTATAAAATTCTTCTCTTCCAGGAAACTTGGATGATTAATCCTACTCCCATAACAGGATATAAGGAATTTCAGCGCCCCGCCAAAAAGGCAGGAAAACTAGGGAGAGCCAAAGGAGGGCTTTCAACGTTTGTCTCAACCGATATCCCATGGCAAGTATCAACAATAGAACTCGAGTTTTCTTGGCTGCAATGTGTCAAACTTGAAGCCCCGTCTCTAACCTGTTTGCTGATACTCAACATCTATATTCACCCATCGTTCAGTCGGAAAAAGATATGCGTAGACCATCTATTAGCAACAATGGCAACCTTAAAACTTGCCTATCGGGAAGCAAATATCATCCTGTCTGGGGACTTTAATATGAACGTACTTAAAACCATTGATGAGCGCTCACACGCACCGAAACAACGAGAGTCGCTCGGGAAGAGATGTGCGGCCAGCCTGTCGGACCTTTCAATGCGAATGCTAAATGGGAGCAGCCGGACAGACTATCCAGCCGCACACACAAGGATTACCCACAAATCTGCCTCAACAATAGACTACACTTTCACGGATCAAGAGCTTTCCCCCTTCATCACAAATTTCCAAATATCGGATAGGACTGAAAGCGACCACTAACCGCAAACATTCACGTTACTAATTAATACAGACCACGCAGAGCCATCTAAAGTACTATCACACCAAACGCAATGCTTTAACCTAAAACGTCTGGTCTGGAAACCAGATTCGATAAATGACATCATGGGGACATGTACCAACCTCTTAGAAAGACTCCAAATTGAACCCATAAACACTCAGGCATGGGAATGCTTTACCCTAAAACTAAATAAAAAATTTTGCAAGCAGGCCACAGGGAAAAAAGCCAAAAGTCCTCAAGGGGCTGAATGGTTCACAAAATCCCTCAGGAAGCAAAAACAACAATTGAACAAACACCTCAGGAGATTACGCACTCAGTGCTCTGCCCCCTCCCAGGACCTCCTGCAACTCATCTCCAAAGCCAGAAAAGACCTAAAAAAAGACATCAAGGCAGCAAAAAAAAGCATTCCAAGAACAACTATGGGCCAAACTCCACCATTCTACTAAACAAAGGGACTCAAGGCAGTTCTGGTCAATAATTAACCAGTTAGAAAACGTCAGGAACCGGCACCACAATTCTGACATCACGGAGGACTCCTGGAGTGCCCACATTGATTATCTATACAACGACACATCAATGGTTTGTCCCGTAACTCACGGCCCGGAATTAGGGGAGAAGCCAACTGTTGTAGATCATACCAGAACCACCCCCAAATCCAAAGCATTTGAATACTCTCTGCAAATCCGAAAGGAGCAAGTATGTATGTATGTATGTAAGTGTGTTCTTATATAGCGCTCGACTTACCCTAGGGCATCTCGGCGCTTGCATTGGGAACCCGTCCTGGCTTTTTTCCCTGTGAGATAACCCGTAATGGGCATCCCCAAGGTGAAAGCCAGGCATCCCGCCGCGGGGGGCCGCAGTGGAGATTAAGCAAGCTATTGCCCAGAGTTGCAGAGTGTGAACCCGTGATTCGAGTAGGCACCGAAGTGAGAATTATCGAGTCCGTGGACACTTGGGCTCAAACCCTGCCGCGTTGGGAATTGAACCCTGATCCCGGGTCTGACCTCTGCTTCAGGGACTGCCTCCTCTAACCAGTGAGCCACACTTCTCCACAAGTATTAATAATCATAAAAAAATTAAGACCTTAGGGAGCCCCAGGACCCAACAGGTTGCCAAACGCCTTGTTTCGGCACTCTGGTCTGATGTCCTCACGCCACTTTTTTGTCCAATCATAGCATCTTCTACCATCCCAGACTCTTGGAGGGGCAGTATTTTAAATCCAATATACAAGTCGGGTCCCCGCTCCGACCCCTCCAACTACCGTTTGATAGCCTTAATTGATGTCAAGGCCAAAATGTACACATCAAACTTGCTGGCTGACCTGGAGGAGTGGGTCGGAAGCAGTTACCTCATCCCCTATACCCAAACAGGATTCAGGGCAGGGATGGGTACACTCATGAACATCTCTGCCGTTACCCTGCTAGCCAACTAAGCTCTCGCAAAGTCCAGGCCTTTGTACGCTTGCTTCATAGACCTGAAAGCAGCCTTCGACAAAGTCCCAAGAGCCAAGCTATGGGTAAAAATGCGCAACTGGGGTGTTCCAACCAAACTCCTGGATGCCATAATCAACTTGTATTCCCAGACGTGGGTTCAGGCCAGGAAAGGCGACGGGCACAGCATCACCAAAAAGATTCAAACCCTAAACAGGCTAAAACAAGGGTGCGTGCTGGCACCCGGCCTCTTCAACATCTATATCACCGACCTAGATAACCAACTACGGTCAATCCCATCAGACCCTCCAAAACTGGGTAACGTCCCTATACCGAGTCTTCAATACGCGGACGACATTGTGCTCCTCACTCTAACACCAGTAGGCCTGCAGAGACTCATCACCAAATTAGGAGCTTATACCACCAATGCCCAATTAACCATCAACCATCAAAAAACAAAAGTGATGTGTTTCGCCAGAAGAGTTAAATCTAAGGCTCATCGCAAACTTACCTGCCACCTGGACGGGCAACCCCTGTCCCCAGTAGACTCCTATAAATATCTAGGTTTCACTATTGACCGTAACCTCAACTTCAATTTACAACTGGGGCAAGGCCGTATCAGAGCTAAACAACTGCAGTTCGCCTACAGTGTCCTAAAGAAAAAACTTACGGGGTGCTCTACAGGCCATTTGCTTAAAGCCATTTCAGCAAAATTTTTACCTTCAATTTCATACGGCTCGGAAATTCTAAACACGAAAAACGTCATCTCCTTAACCCCTTCGCTGCTGGCCCGTTTCCGCCGCTGTGCGGTAAACAAAAGAACAGGGGCGGGCCATGACGAACCCCAGCCGTCATCAGCACACGAGCACCATAGTGCATGACGGCTGGGGTTCGTCATCAGCATACAAGGGGTTAAACTCAGCACAATCAACTCTCTTCAAGGCCCTGTTCTCAATCCCCCGACACATTTCACCATCCCAAATTCGTCTTGAGTATGGCCTGAGAAACCAGATCCCCGACAGACAAGGGGCATTAGCAAAATACTACTGGAGAATGAGGGACGCAGAGGATAACACCTTAGCACACTACTGCTGGAAGGAAATTGAAACCAATCCAGGCTAAGTAATTCAACGTTCAGCGTTCTGAAAGACTCTCTCGCTGCACTGCAAGTCGAGGAGGCCTGGCTTACCCTCCCTACTTACTCCAGTTTCAAAATCGTAGTGAACAACGCAATTAAAAGGACCTCCTATTAATGGACAAAACAACTGTCTCAAAAAAAAAACACGCCTGGACCGTGATTCAAGGCTATCAGCGGCTGAAACCTCAACCATATTTACTTGATAATTTCTCCCAGGAGAGGAAACAGTACTTAACGTTACTGCGGCTAGGGTCATTTCCATCAAAAGATCTGATACCAAAATGGAAACACCTCTGGCAATCCAAGGAAATTCCTCTGCTTTAAAATGTAAAATGTATTTTTATTTAAGGTGGTTCCCCACCCATTTATGATTTTTTAATTGAAATCAAATAAAAGTATTCATGACTGACTGACTGACACATATGCAGAGTGGAAAAACACCTCTTGGACATCACCATATAATATTTTCCTACCTACCTTTTCTCATCATCTAAATTCATTTAATGATGCCTTTCACAGGAAACTAACTACAAGGGGCATGTGTGGCTTATTCATGAGATGATTTGCCCTCTGACCAATCATAGCAGATTACAAATGTCTATCACATTTCCTACTCTGTGGCTCTGACACTGGTGGTCAAACAAGGTTCTACACAGGCTCCAATAATTTTCAAACATTATATTGAGGCTCTTTGCCCCTCAATGAAAGTTTTGGCTGAAATTGTAACCCTTCTGCAAACACCTGTTTGTACACAGCTCAGAATTACGAGTTGTGTGATAATTATCAGTCACTTCATCAGAAAGGTTCTAGTAAGTCAAATAGTTCAACATTTATTAGGGGAGGATTGCAAAATATGGAAAACATGTAGAATTTGGTGTGTTAATAGTCGATTCTGCATAATATATCAGCAATTCAAGGATCCTCTTTAATTAGTATTCTAATATTACTCAGATTTACATTATGTTCCCTCCTCCAAATGATGTCCCACTTCTGGCAAAATCTTGCAAAGAATGGGTGAACTTACACCACTTAAAACCTAGGGCCTCATTTATGAGAAAAGACGCATCGCTGCGTGAAAGCAGCGATGCGTCACATCTCAGTGCGCACTCCTTGCGACATTCCTGATGCATCATATTTAATGTATGACGCATCATGTCGCAAGGAATTACAGATACGTCAGTATTTCTGACGTATCTGTAAGCGCAAAAGTGACGCATTGCTGGAGTGTGTCACAAAAGTGACGCAACTCCAGCAATGCGTCCTTTCACATGGGGCAAGCCCCATGTGAAATGGCCTGCGTCAGTCTTACGCCTGCTGTGAAGCAGGCGCAAGATTTTGACGCAACGGCATCCTAAAAGTGACGCCGTGAAATCTCATAGATTTCACTGCGTCACTTCTACGACCCTTCCTTGCGTCAATACGCCCCCCTTGCATACATTATACCTGGCGCAGGTATAATGTAGCGCAGGGGTTTACAAAGTCACTTTGTAAATATGGTGCAACAAGGCACATCTTTTACGCTGCTGGTGCGTCACAAAAAGTGACGCACCAGCGGCGTAAAAGTGACGCACTGCCTCATAAATGAGGCCCCTAGTTCTCAAATATCTGATGTTTTTCCTATATAATTTTCGTGCTTAAGGAGAACAGTTAAATCCTAGATTGACTTTTGTGATGTTCCGGATTTAAAACCCATCATCTCTTACAGTGCTAAATGGCTGGGCTTCACTCCTAATACATTGCCAAAATACAAAATAAATTAATGGAATGACAAAGAGTTATAAATAGAGGGTTCTTTATCCCAAGTGAGACCTTTCAACGCTCGTTCAACCCATGGTATTGTAAAGGATTGGCTATAGTAACTCACTTTTGACGGGGCTTCTCAAAATCCATTGGCCACTTTGAAAAACTAAATGACATGCAAACGTCATGATTTGTCACCAGACCTAAAAATATTTCTCATATTCCTTGAGTGCCCTCAATGTAACAATGGTACTCTGCAGAAACAAGAGTACTCTACAAGACAGTGCTTATTACTCTCAAGGTCTTACACACTTCTATTATGGCCCCCAGCCTTGAAACTGCAAGGAACAAGAGGCCTCAAATCTCTTCGTAGTAGGAAAACACTCTTCTTAGAACCTTTAGATGTCAAATAGGAACAGACTCCAGCACTGTCACACGAGTCTGGAATTCTCTTCCACTAGGCCTTAGCACCATCTTCTCCTCTCCCAACGACATTTCCTAGCTGGCTGCAACTGAAATTGCCTGTACTTTGTCTTGCTTCACAATTATAATATGCATTCGTCTTTAACTCTTAGTGCCTTTCATCCCTCTCCACTATCTCTCTTCACTTGCTTATCTCAGTTAAATTTTATGCTACACACCCACCTTACTGCTTGCCTTTTTTTTCTCATTGCTGCTTACACCTCCTAAACTTCCCTCAGTTTCTATTGCCTTCATTCTTCCGCCTTATGATCCTTATTTCATTATATTTCCCACGACCCACCCTTAGTTTTCCTTCAATTGTGGTTGTTTTTTCAACGTTGTTCATATATCACAATTTGATTTCTATCCGCTATTGCCCTCATTGCTTTATATGGTTTTCTCATTAGTGTTGTTTGTTGTTCACCTCACATTATCTTGCAAACATTGGCTTTCTGTTCGTTAGGCTCTATGGTGCATTGGGGCCTCGTTTGCTCTATGTAACAATGCACAAATAAAAATACATAAAAATAAACTTACTACATAACAAAATCAGGATGATTTTTCTGGCGGGTTCCTAACCCATAACTATACATAATATTCTGTCTTAAGCACACAGTTGTGAGCACCGCAATTCTGGTGAATTTTCCCTATTCCAAATTGCACCAGGTCTGGTTCTATGGATCCGGGGCGTAACACAGGCCCCCAGAGCCCATGCGATGCGGGGGGCCCCAAGCTCCAAGAGGCCCACACGGCACTGCACTCTGGCCAGAGAACTCATGATTGAGCCCGGAGGGGGCCCCTCTATGTACTGTGCAGGGACGCCCCCTCAGTTTTCGTTACGCCAGTGCTGTGGATCAGGAATTACATAAAAGCCTGCTTATTGGCCCTTTTGTCTTCTAGAGCCTCTAACTGTATATATATATATATATATATATATATATATATATATATATATATATATATATATTACCTACTGGCGATAGCCAGTAGGTATATATAGTTAGGATTTTTTTCCTATGGGACTTTTGAAAATTCTATGTCTAATAACTTTTGCGTTTGTGGACGGAATCGGCTGAAATTTTCAGGAAAATGGCACATTTTGTTTCCGAGCAGCCCTTGAAAATTTGGGGGGGTTTCGTCAAGGGGGGGCCGAGAAAAAAGGGGGTCCCAAAACGCGTTTTTCCCATGTTAATTTCCATAGGGCGTTTGGCCTCACTGTTAGCTCGAACGACTGAATGGATTTGCACGAAACTTGGCAAAATTGTAGGGACTTTTAGCCCGATGTGCCTTTGCTGGGTCTCAATATATGTGCTCCAGTGGATTTTGAGAAATTAACGTTTTAAAAAATTTATATATCTGTGACAGCGTCCCAGATAGCGCTCCAGATCGCGTACTTTTCGCGTCACGGAGCTTTGCGAAGCGATGCTGATTGGCTCTCCGGTGTCTGTCAACATTCTAAACAGTCCGGTGCGGCCGCCATCTTGTCTCTCGGTAGGATCGAGAGACAAGAAGAGGTGAAAAACGAAGGGGGAATTTAATGAAAGGGGGCAAGGTAGACCCCTCTTGACCCCCTAGGAATGATGTTGGGGTTATTAAAGGGTCCCGTGGGGAAAATAAAAAAAAAATGTTTTATCACTGTAGAAGCGCTTCTCGGTTCGCGAACCGGGTCGCAAACTAACGGCTGAATGGATTTGCAGGAAACTTGGCAAAATTATAGGGACTTTTAGCCCGATGTGCCTTTGCTGGGTCTTAATATATGTGCTCCAGTGGATTTTGAGAAATTAACGTTTAAAAAACAGATACATCTGTGACAGCGTCCCAGATAGCGCTCCAGATCGCGTACTTTTCGCGTAACGGAGCTTTGCGTAGCGAAGCTGATTGGCTCTCCGGTGTCTGTCAACATTCTAAACAGTCCGGTGCGGCCGCCATCTTGTCTGTCGGTAGGATCGAGAGACAAGAGGAGGAGAAAAACGAAGGGGGAATTTAATGAAAGGGGGCTAGGTAGACCCCTCTTGACCCCCTAGGAATGATGTTGGGGTTATTAAAGGGTCCCGTGGGGCAAATAATAAAAATTTGATTTTTCGCGGTAGAAGCGCTTCTCGGTTCGCGAACCGGGTCGCAAACTGGTAGCGAAACGTGAATTCGCCATTTTGTGTTTCGATTTCATTAAATTACTAGGTATAAGGGGGTACGGGAGACGTATCCTGACCCCTTTTGTTTTCTGAGGGTGGCTGAGGAGGCTCATATATGTTGATACATGTCTTCCAGCGGCTGTGCGTGAGCGTTTTTTTTTTTTGCTGCGTGACGTCTGTTAACGTTCGATTCGATGGAAATCAGGAACTGTTGACCGCCATTTTGTCACTGCGAGTAAATATTTTGTTAAAAATAATTGTTATAAATTAATCCTTATTGATAAACATTGTCTGCGCCATTTTGTCTTTTTTGCAATGCCACACTTTTGTCGAGCACGGCAGCCATTTTAGATGCCTTGACCAGACCCACTCTCTGCACGCCGCCGATCCTCAGCATGGCTCCCCACCCTCGCAAGCATCTCCCCCACGCACTGGTCACCCCCGCTCTCTCTCTCATGCATGGGCCAGAAACCTCCTCCCATGTGCGCTGCTCTTCCCTGAGAATCACACCCTGTGCCCGCCCGACACCACCCTTTCACCCTATTCACTACCGCACCCTCTGACACTCCTCTTCCTCTGTGTCCGATTGTCCAGGCCGGTCCCAGGCTATCACCTAGCCCTGCAGATGTAGTTTATGGCCCCAGCTGTAGAGAATCACCCCTCTTCAAAGGAGTTACAGTAGATCAAGGCCCCCACCCGATGAGATCCGTCACACCACACGCGTTCCTACTATCTGATAACCATCCTGTATTGTGCTTGGGGAGGGGATTCTCACTGTGAGGGTGTGTGGGACCGAGCCTGAAGCGGAAGATTCCAGGGATGCCTCTTTGTACATCAAAGTTTTTACAATTATGTGTCACATTAAAAATATATAGCACTCCAACAAAGTAGTAGGATTATAACACTTTAATAACTTATAAATATATAGAACGCAACAAAAACAGTAAATACATTTAAACATTTTTTTGAAAAAAGAAGCAACAATGGTCAGTAGCTGTGTTTTGTGCGAATAGTCTCAAGGCAGCACAACATGCTGAGTTCTGGACGACACCCAGGTGATGTTACCTGGGTGCCGCACTGGTTTTTGGTATCCTACAATGCAGCTCCGAAAAACGGCGTGGGGTGTCCCGGGGGGTGCGCGGGAGGCCTCGTCAGTAGCGGTCTGTTGTGCGAATAGTCCCAAGGCAGCAGAACGCGCTGAGATGTGGATGGCACCCAGGTGATGTCCAGTAAGTTGTCGCACTGGTTTTGGCATCCTACAATGCTGCTCCGAAAAACGGCGTGGGGCACCCCGGAGGGGGGGGGGGGGGAGGCGGCTTGAACGGGTCTCCCCAGGTGGAGGCTCGTCTGCTGTACTGGGGCGCCCCTTTACCGTTTCAGTTGCCATTCCGCCCGCTTTTGCTACACTGTGCCTCATCCTCCATTCAGCTGTTTATCGCCCGCTCTTGCGGCTACAGCGTCTCGCTCACCATGTAGTTGAGTTGCGCCCACTCTTGCGGTGCAGCGATAGGCGGCTGCCACAGGACTCTTAAAATGGCAGACGGCTCTTTTCGGATTTGGGCCTGGTCCACTAAAATGGCCCTGGGACACCTTGGAACTCGGACGTCCCCTGAGCCTTGAAGATTTTACAAAAGTCTTGGGGGCTCCCGACTCCTGCAGGCTTCCGGTGGGGAGCGGCTGCCATGATTGCTCGCGGAATGACCACGACGGAGCCACGAGATGGTGGTGCTCTCAGGCTGACGCCAGCTTCAGTCTGAAACATCTAGAAACAAGGTGGGGCTTTCATCGTTTGGGAAAAAAAAATGTTTTAATCCAATGAAAAGTGTTATTTTTAGGTCATATGATCAAGCCTTCCATCATTAGGAAACCAAAAGTAAAATGAACCAATGAAAAGTTTTATAAAGAAGTCACATGACCTGTTATGCTTACGTTACGCGCTGCTATAAAAAGCGTAGAAAATCCGTTGGCACGTGAGGCGGCGTCAGTAGCGGACCGATGTGCGAATAGGCCGAAGGCAGCACAATGCGCCGAGATCCGGATGGCACCGAGGTGGTGTCCAGCAAGTTGCACTGGTGTGGCCAACCTGCAATGCTGCGCCGAAAGTCGGCGTGGGGTGCCTGGGGGGGGGAGGTGGTGCAAACTGGCCTCTCTCGCCTCCCCAGGTGGAGGCACCTGATGTGCAGTGCGGCGCCCCTTACCGTTTCACTCGCCGTCCAGCAGAGTTGCGTCCGCACTTGCTGCTACAGTAGGCCGAAGGCAGCACAACGCGCCAAGATCCGGATGGCACCGAGGTGGTGTCCAGCAAGTTGCTGCACTGGTGTGGCCATCCTACAATGCTGCGCCGAAAGTCGGCGTGGGGCGCCCCGTTGGCCTGTGAGGTCGCGTCAGTCAGTGGGGGCTGTTTGTGAAAGCAATGTGATGCTGTGCATCGCCCCCAAGATGGAGGCTCCTCGGCTGCAGTGGGGCGCCCCTTGGTGTTTCACTCACTATACAGCTGAGTTGCGTCCGCACTTGCGGCTACAGTAGGCCGAAGGAAGCACAACGCGCCGAGATCTGGATGGCACCGAGGTGGTGTCTAGCAAGTTGCCGCACTGGTGTGGCCATCCTACAATGCTGCGCCGAAAGTCGGCGTGGGGTGTCCCGTTGGCCTATGAGGTGGTGTCAGTAGCGGACCGATGTGTGAATAGGTCGGAACCAGCACAAGGCGCCAAGATCCGGATGGCACGGAGGTGGTGTCATAGTTGAGAGTTCTGAGCAGCGCTTGTAACACTGTCTGAAGCTTATTTGCACCTGCTGCAGCTTCACTATTGCCCTGGTGTGGCCAAAGATCGCCCATGACATAGGCGGCCGGCTCCCATGGTCCGGCTGAACTTTTTTCCTTTTCCTTTCTGCATCTTGTCCCACAATCCGTTTGACCTTTAGACACGACCAGGTCCCTGAATGTGTGCAGGGGGACGCTATTGATTGAATCAAAATGGCGGCTTCACACAAAGCTGACTCAAGCGTTGCTGGTGATGCTATACAGACAAAAAATGGTTTTCAGTTTGTACATTCTTCAGGATTTTTCCATCCAAGTCTGCTTGAGAGTTTGTAGAACAATGGCTTTAGATCTTGCCCTCCCCTCTTTTGACTGTTGGTTCTTGTTGCCTATCTCTTCTGTTGTCATTTAACTGAACCTTTTTTGACTGCCGAAAGGGGTTCTGGTCCGACCGCTGGTTGGATGGAGACATTTTGACTATATCCTGGACCTACCCGGCCTCGCCCCAAATGGCGCCGGTATAAATGGGACTCGTAACTCCTTGTTGTGTACTGGTTGCACAACCTTGATATCACGAGATACGTATGCAGTTTTGAAGCACATGGCGGGCGGGAACGAGAATTGATTGAATATTTCGACATCCCTATTGATATTAAGTTCTGATGTGTTATTGATTACTGTACTATTGAAAGTTCGAATTAACGTCACCCATGGTACTTGCCCGCAAATGTATATCTAGATAATTTTATTGTAAGTGGCCCTGTCGTATTTTAATTACAAAATGTACGTCCACCGATTCCGCAACTGTTAGACACCTTAGTTCTTGCAACCTAATGGCCCGCTCGTTGCGTTCCTCTACAGTGTAAATGTCTCCTCATCATATACGATTCCAGTTTGCTCCGTGGCCGGCCCACGTGGTTATAGGCCCGTATTTGTATACTGACATTTTCACAATAAAGGTTTTTAAAACAAAACATGGTAGTAGTATTTACATTGGTAAAGTTTTTAATTTTAGTCACTGTTTTCGAATCAGTAAAAGGCAAGTGAAATAAAGCAGTCCAATTACATGACGGATAAAAGGTATAATACGCAGGAACGCAGTAAAGATAAATGGTCAAGGGCTGTTGTGTTTTTTACTCCTGCAACATAAAGTGATCGATAAGAATCTGATATTCAGGCGTATCGGCGACTAAGACAGCAGGCCGAGCATCTTTTACTCAACGGCTCCGTCATGGGACGAAGAAACGCCCTTTTTCTAGAAAAAGGAATATATTTTACTTGCAGGACAGTTGTAAATTTTCCGGGAAAATACATTAGCCTGGAACATTATAACATATATGTTTAAGAAAAAATAATGTTCGAAAGCAATAAAAAGCGTAATTTTTAGGTCATATGACCAAGCCTTTCATCATTAGAATAACAAAAGTAAAATGAACCAATGAAAAGTTTTATTAACAAGTCACATGACCTGTTATGCTTACGTTACGCGATGCGCCCCGCGCCCCGGATCCCTTCCGGGAAGCTGCGCTTCGCGCACTGGAGTACTTCCGGGTGCGCTAACGCGGCGTGTCATATAACGCATTACGCGACAACGTAGAACCAGAATATAGTCAAAATGTCTCCACCAACCAGCGGTCGGAACACAACCCCTTTCAGCAGTCTAAAAAGTTCTGTTAAATGACAACAGAAGGGACAGGCAACAAGAACCATCAGTCAAAGAGGGGAGGGCAAGTTCTTCCCTACCGGGTCACGTTGGGGCACTACCGGAACTGATCGAATTGGTAGTCTACAGTGTTTCTGGATGTTTTAGACTGAAGCTGGCGTTAGCATGAGAGCACCACCATCTCGTATCTCAGTCGTGGCCATTCCACGAGCAATCATGGCAGCCGCTCCCCACCAGAAGCCTGCGGGAGTCGGGAGCCCCCAAGACTTTTGTAGAATCTTCAAGGCTCAGTGGACGCTTTCGAGAATGGGGCCCAAGCCCTAGCAGACAAGCGTCCGAGTTCCAAGGTGTCCCATGGCCATTTTAGTGGACCACGCCCAAATCTGAAGAGGCGGCCGCCATTTTGAGAGTCCTGTGGCAGCCGCCTATAGCTGCATCGCAAGAGCGGGAGCAACTCAACTACATGGTGAGCGAGACGCTGTAGTCGCAAGAGCGGGCGGTAAACAGCTGAATGGCGGTAGAGGCACAGTGTAGCAAAAGCGGGCGGAATGGCAACTGAAACGGTAAAGGGGCGCCCCACTACAGCGTGTCTTCAGGTCAAACGGATTGTGGGATAAGGTCCAGAATGGAAGAGTCATCAAAAGGCAAAAAGTTCCGCCGGACCCCGGGAGCCGGCCGCCTATGTCGGGGGCGATCTTAGGCCACGCCAGGGCAACACGACTTGGGGAGGGGGCAGAAGTCAAGCGCACCCTCCCAGTCCACGCCACCACACCGTATGTTGAAAATCTGAAGCCATCGTTCTACAAACTCTCAACCAGCCTTGGATGAAAAATCTTGAAGAATGTACAAACTGAAAACCAGTTTTTGTTTGCATAGCATCAGCAGCAACGCTTGCTATCAGAGTGCATGAGTTTCATGCTCGATCGATTGAGCTAGCCGGATCAGGCAACAAAAAGTATAAAATAGTTATGTAAATAGTTATTTAATAAAATGTTTTACCCTGTTACTTTGCTGGTGTGTTGTATATATTTATAATATTTGCATAGAGTTTATCGTTATTTTGGGCGGGGTGGGTGGCGGAGCCGAGCTGTCTTGCAGCCATCATGGTGTGGAGCTCAGTTCATCTCACTAGTTTCGTATTTCTCATGAAGGGTTGTTCCTAATGTTTCTATTTTAGCGAGGTCAAAAAGAGATCCCATTAGTGGCCTACTGATTTTGCTCGATTTTTTTTTTTTTTACACGATTTTTCACTATCTGCAAAGACTAAACAGAGTATTGCGGTGTTGTGCTTGTTAGTAAATAGAGAATGAACCAAAGAGAATAAATTCTAAAATAGTAAATGCTTGGATAACAATCAATCAAATGGAGAGACAAGCAGGCACGACGGATTACAACGGGGGCAAAGGCCTGCGTTAACTACCCTTCACTATCTGCAAAGAGAGAGTACTTCTAAGAGAAAAGAGGGGGGGGGGGCAGCGTTCAAAGCACATCAGCGTGCATAAACACGAAAATGTTTTTACCTATCACGTACTTGACATTTGACAGCTTTTGATATTTGCTATTAGAACACCATTGAAATTCAATGAAAAAACCATAGGTTTTAGCCCATATATAGTTAGGGATTAGCATTTACAAAACCTTGAAAATTCACTGAAAAAACCATAGGTTATAGACCATATATAGTTAGGGATTAGCATTTACAAAACCTTATTTTACTCGCATAAAACCATTGAAATTCGCATATATAGTTAGTTGCGCTAACTATATATCGCGCACCCGCAATCCACTGCTGATGATGTCACATATTACATCATTCATGACATGGTCAGTGACATCACTGATGACATCACTGATGCCATCACAAATGACATCACTGATGACATTATCCAGTGACTGTATGTTTCTGTAAAGTTAAAATATGTATTACATATTGAAGAATGAGTGGATGTATAAGTGTCTGGATGAAGGATTTAGTAGGTGCATGACTGACTGTATAAGTGAGTGATTAAATGTGTCTCACTGAGTGCATAGGTTAGTGACTAAACTGTCTTAATTTGTGCATCATTATGTCTGTTGTTCTGTAAACTGCTGCATGTGTTGATCAGTAGCTATATGAGTAACTATATGGGTTATTGATTGGTTGCCCAAGTATTTGTATGGGAGACTGAGTGTGTGTGGGGGTGGCTGGGAGGTGTATGACTCTGTGCATAGATGTGTGAGCAGTTGATTCACTAGATGTATGGGTTCAAAAGTGCATGTGGAAACAGCTGTATGGGCGGTTGACTGTGTGCATGAGTGTATTGGTGAGTGAATGGATATCTCAGTGCTACATGTCAAAGTAAGTACATATGTAAAACACAGTATATGTGAGAGTTGACATATATAAATAACTGTGCATAAGAGCCAGTGAATGTGTGAGTGGCTGTATGGATCATTGTGAACTTGTATCAGGGATTGTATAAGGGAGTAAATATGTGTTAGTATATGTTTGAATAAGTAAGATGTGTATAACTGTATAGTTGAGGAAATGGAGGTGTGATTGATTCTTTGCATGACTGACTAGGTGTGTGAGTAACTCCATGGATGAGTGACAGTCTGTGAGTGTCTGTTTACACTGAGTGTATCTAAGGTTATATCAGAGTCTGAAGAGGTTCATCGTATAATCACATGAATGATGTCATCAGTGATGTGATCAGTAATGTCAAATGAGATGTCATCAGTGATGTCATCAGTGATGTCATGTAAGATGTCATCATTGATGTCATCAGTGATGTCATTTGAGATGTCATCAGTGATGTCATCAGTGATGTCATCAGTGATGTCACTGACCATGTCATGAATGATGTAATATGTGACATCATCAGCAGTGGATTGCGGGTGCGCGATATATAGTTAGCGCAACTAACTATATATGCGAATTTCAATGGTTTTATGCGAGTAAAATAAGGTTTTGTAAATGCTAATCCCTAACTATATATGGTCTATAACCTATAGTTTTTTCAGTGAATTTTCAAGGTTTTGTAAATGCTAATCCCTAACTATATATGGGCTAAAACCTATGGTTTTTTCATTGAATATATATATATATATATATATATATATATATATATATATATATATATATATATATATATATATATATATATATATATATATTTATATATATATACACACTCCTGGCAGTCAAAAGCTAATAAATCAGCAATACACCAGAGCCGGGGCCCAAATGTTCGTTCAAGTGCTAAATATTTATTGGCACACGGACAAAACCCTACGCGTTTCGAGGCTTGCGCCTCTTGCTCACGGGTGCCTCGAAACGCGTAGGGTTTTGTCCGTGTGCCAATAAATATTTAGCACTTGAACGAACATTTGGGCCCCGGCTCTGGTGTATTGCTGATTTATTAGCTTTTGACTGCCAGGAGTGTGTGGATAATAAGGGGAGTGGCGATCCTGCCGGGAAGCCCGCTGCGGAGAGAGGCTGGAGCAAACGCTAAACGAGTGTTTGTAATATATATATATATATATATATATATATATGTGAGTTGAAATGCAACAATGTGGTCTAGGAACTGAAAAATGCACGGTCCCACTACCCTCCCTACCTCATCCTTGTAGCCGGTTATGTGGTTCAAACAGCCTCAAAATAACATGTTATGCATAGTATCTAATATTTAATATCTTGCTGCAAATCAAGGCTCTTTGAAAAATGCTCTGCTGCTTCTTGGAACAAGTCTTCCACTATATCAAGAGCCTCAAGTAGATAAATACAAAGAGAGAAAGGTCAAACAAAAGCGCCCTTGTCATCTCCTCAATATACATACATATAACTTTAACCAGAAAATGGTTCCATCTGTTAAGGTCCAAGAAGTGGGTCAATTCTTCTTCATATAGATGCAAATTGTTTTGGTTTTCTAGGTAGGGTCACTAATATGTTCACATCAGGGCATGTAAACATATTTTTTAACATCAAGGACTGGGCCCTAAGAACCTGTCCTTTCAATGCTGAATGTGATGTGCCTCATACTTTCAGAGAAAGGACGGTGATATCTGATGTGATTATCCCCTATCTTTCCAATAGCAGGCTTTTTGGGATCTCATTTATGATCCCTGTTCCTTCATATTTTCATTATTTAGGGAGTCAGTAAGGGTGTTGATATAGAATTTCTTCTGCATGGCTCTGGAGAGAACGTATTCCTGCCCTGTATTGATCTCCTGTGGATTCACTGGAAAGTTGTAGTAGGTATTTTTATTTTTACCTCTCTGAACCTGACATTCATGCATAGTCTCTGAAGATTACTTTGTTTATATTTATTAGACACTAGAGTCTGGCGTTGAGGACTAGGGGAAAGCAAAGTGTACCCCTCTTTTACAAAGAGTGGCTACTGCACTCTCTACCCAGCCGAATTTTGACTGCCAGTGGTGTCAGCATTAATCTAGTCGAGGGACCTGACTTTTGGGAGGGGTTGCCTATCACCACCCTCCCAGTAAAGTCTGTGCAGTGTCTGTGCAGTGCTCATTTTGCCTTTATCTTATCTGGGATATGTATGTTGGGAGGGGGTGTGTTCACTAGATGAGGATTGATTGGTGAACTATTGTGTTTAGCCGCTTAATTGCGCTGGTCAAGCCAAAACTGCAAGGTTTTTCTTTAAAAAAAAAATCAGGACTTGAGGGAAATGTGTTACAGTTAGTATATTTAATGGGCTGAAGGCATGCTGATTGAAAGCAAAAACAGTTGGCACCATTAGACGGTGTCTGGTATTAATTACTTCAGTTTTTCTAACCCTCCAGGGGCAGATTGGAGGGATATCACTAATCTTACTGCTGAGGAAGTGGGGGGCAGAAAGCCTCCTTGATACTGAGGGGCATATTTATCATTACTGATGCAACACTGCATAGCACAGCATAGACTCAAATGAACTGTGTTGCAGCAGATTCCTGCTCCATGTACATGTGGGATTTATCGTACAGGTTGAGTGAAGGCAAGGCAGAACTTACGGAGTCAGAAAAAACTCTGTGAGACTCCAAGGAATTCCACAAACAGGCGGAAATAGGCACGTTGTGCTGCTTGCATTGTGATTTAGCACCTTGAGCTCGTTCTGCACTGAAAAATCAGCATGAATGGCACCATGCAGTGTGCCAGAAGGTGCAGCTTTTCGAGTTGATTTTTCTGCCACTTGAGTATATTTTCTATTCAACCGGCAGCTTTCTGACCCTGTGGGGTAGCGACCATCCACGTTAAAGAAACCTTGCCAGGTACACTCCAAACGACCAAACATTGTGGAAGAGGATGCCAAATCTCATTTGTGCTCACTACCTTACTGTTGGAGAATCACGTGTGAGAAAAAGCTCCACCAAGCTGCAGTTGGTGGAATTTGGCCAGAACTCCGCGGAGTGGTAAAAATTCCGACAATTTCACCAAGCGGGCCGAATATATTGCCAACCCTTAGTGAAACACTGATCATGTAATGTAATAGATTGGTGTAAAATGACCGTATTCTAATTTTAAATAAAAGGGACACATTAAATGAAGTGTAATAGAACGCCCCCAACCAATGTAAGGGACAGATACATTACAATGTAATACAAAGGAGCAAGGTAGACACCTTGACCCACCTTTGGAATTTTTACATGCAATGCAGCAAAACACGTGGCTGTGATATGTGAATTGGGGAGGGCAGGAACCTGCCACATCTATTATAATATGGTGCATTCCTGCTCTCTCATTGTGCTGGCATACTCTTGACTGCTGTGTGACAAATGACGTAGGTAACCTACATCATGTTTAAATAACTCTATACTGACATACATGCTCACACATTCTCAGAAAGCAATGGGTGTGCTCTACTGTTATAAAACAAAGCCACAGGACTGACATTGCTTACCTGCATTATGTGACTGAATAAAACCCAAATTCTGCGTTGGCAGTCTGTGCACACCATAGTGAGACAAGCAGAAAAGTCATATTTCCCTTAAAGTAGATCTCTCCCCGAATAAACTTTTACTGATGAGGTTAATTGGTCATGTTCCAATTGTTCCTTTGTTTCTTTACTTGTAATTTCCGAATGTTTTCCGGCAATTGTGTCACATAAAAATAGCATGTAGGTCAGCTTGTGATTGTTTGACTGCTGCCACAGTAGTTTAGTTTATTGATTGATTAATTAAAATCTTTACAAAACGCAATTGCTCCATTATATACATTTGAATAATAATACATCGTTAAAATTATATTTTGAATAACAGTAAATCTTTAAAATTGTGTTACATTCTTTAAAAACTGCTTAAAAAAACGAATTCATGTGTTCAGAACTAGGGAAAATATATAATCATTATGATTTCAAATAACATATTGTTCCAATTTTTTCTATACTATTGTTAAAAATGTTGTCAGGGCAGAGTCAGTGGATAGATCGTCTGAGTTTTTTCCATGGTGGTGCGTGGGATTCACCCGGCCATACTCCAACTCGTGCTTTGATGAAAAGCTGTTTACTTCTCAATGACCATGCCATGTCCAAATATTGTTGCGGCCTCATTTTTGTGTAGCCATTTATTATGGACCACGCATGTTTCCTTTTAACTAAGGTAGCTTTGTCACTTATCATTGATAGGTAATCTGTTGTTTTATTCACAACTTGTTTTTTAATGATTCCTGTGTTATGGTAAAGGTCCAAATCCCCCTAACCTCAAATTCCTCCAGAGCCATGTCCAGATATTTCCAGGCAGATGATTTATTGTTTCCTTCAATTTCTTTCCATACGAGCTGGGAAATTAAGTTCTCATTATCATATTTTACTCTGTTCCATACTTTGATTGCATGAGCCTTTTGTGCAATCAGTTGGTTATTCAAACCGAATTCCAGCCTGACCTGGGTTTGTGAAGCGTTTTTCGGAAGTCGGAAAAGGGATCTAAAAGATTTTGAAATAGCATTATTAATGATCATTGCATCTTTCCCATTTAGGGCCTCGCTGCCATTAGTTAGAGATGGTAATAATTTAGCAGATATCACCTTAAGGAGAGGTTGATAGGTTAGGTTACTCGTTGACTTTTTGATAATCCCAAATGTAGCTGCTAAGGCATTGGCTTTCCTAGTGATATCAAATTTTTTGGGGGTAAAGTTGCCGTGGTCGTTGAATATGACTCCCAGATATCTATAGGTTTCAACCTGTTCAAAACCATTTGGAATTGTATTTCCGTCTTGAGTTTTTTGTAATAACCATAACTTTAGATTTTGTTTAATTTATTACCATGTTATTTTCTGTGGCGTATTCCATTGTGCGAGTTATTAAACGTTGTAAGCACACCTTTGTGTAGCTTAAAAGAATGCCATTGTCTGCATAGATTTGATATGGACTAATCGGCAAGCTTGGGGGGGTGAGCATTTGTGTCGTTCAAGGCCTCCGTCAAATCAGCTAAAAACAGGATAAATAATAAAGGAGCAAATACAAACCCTTGCTTCAGACCGCCTTACATAGGTATTTCCCTAGTTAGTTACTGATACGTACTCCAGCCCAAGTATGTGTATGTAAAAAGCGAATCAGGTGTAATTAAAAGGGAGGAATCCCTTGTATGCATAGTTTTTGCCACAAATGTTCTCTGTCCACACAATCAAACGCTGATTTAAAATCAACAAAGAATAGATATAGAGGTTGTCTTTTTGTGATTACATTGCCGTTTAGAACAGATAGGGCTAAGTTGTTAGTAGCTGTTCCTAGGCCTTTTATGAAACCAGTTTGATTAGGCGGGAGAATGCAGTTGTCCTTTGCCCAGTCTGGTAATTTTGTTTTGTTAGCAAGATCCCTGCAAAGAGTTTTTCATCCGTATCCTGTAGGGTTATTAATTGATAGTTCTCAGGCAATGCCCAATCTCCCTTTTTATAGATCGGGGATATTAGGGACCCTCTCCAGGTTTCAGGTATCACCCCTTTCCAGGCTATTTCTTTGAAAACTCTAGCAAGATATTCAGCCCATGTGTCTTGGTCCTCCTTATAGAGGGCAAAGGGAATACCATTTGGGCCCGGTGCTCCTTCTTTCTGTTTTTTTATTTGCTTGGCAATTTGTTCTTCAGTAATATCAAGATAATTTTCTTGCTTAGGATTTAAAGTTCCTTTCCATATATAATCAACTTCGGTTCTAATTTCCATAGTTTCCGGATTTATGTGGTGTCCCAGAAATTTCTCCCATTCCGTCTCAGTCAGTACTGATGAAACTACAGTTTTATCTGGTCTTGTTAAGCTATTTATCATCTTCCAAAATTCCCTTGACTTTCCTTGATTTCTGGCAGAAACAAATTTGAGTCCAGCATTCATTGTTAGCTGCGGTTTTTTCGTTCCAGATGAATTTCCTTTGTTTTTGATTTAAGTCCTTTAGGTCAGCTTTTGTATCTTCTTTATTAGGAAATTTTAACAGCTCTTTCCTCATTTTATTTCGAGTCCGTTTAATTTTCTGTACCACATACGGAAGGTTGATGTGGGTTTTCTCTTTGCTGTCCGTGTTACATATCTGTTTCTTGAATTATTGTGGTTCGCATTCTGGTTAGGTAGGTTGAATATAAAACTAGCCCATCAGTCAATTATTGATGCAGCAGGCATTTCTTGGAGACATTCTCAAGCCAATTTTAGTGCAGAGACACTGGTCAGTCGTTTATTCTTTGATTTCCAATTTAATTTCCGGAAGTTAATGGTTTCAATTTGACCTTGAGTTGTTAAATAGGATTGATGTTTTATATTCTTAAATGATGTGGTAATTATTTGCTGGCTGTGATCACTCTCTGGGACCTTCTTTAGATGATATGTGGTACAGTTTTTAAAAATATTCAGCGATGCCATAGTGTAGTTAATTCGGGATTTCACATTCTGGGTATAGCAGGACCATGCTGGAGGAGAATCAGTTGGGAATCTACCATTAAGTATTCGTAGTCCCAGAGCTTCCATATCCTTCACTAAATTTAAGCCTAATCGATTTTGTCTCGGTTAAGATATGGTCTCTACTACTTGAGCTGGAATTAGCCATTGGTGATCTTGTGACTGTGTCAAGTCATCTCTTGTGAATGAGATTAACAAGTTTAAATTGAAATCTCCTGTAATAATAAAAACCATAAAGGGGTCCTCTATCCTTTGCTCTACTACGTAAGTGGAGAGAGTAGCACACATTGTCTTCCTAGAGTTATATGTTGGCGGAATGTATATATTAACTAGTTTTAGCGTTTTTTCTTGATTATGTATCTTGTATTTTAACAGTACAGTCTGGATATTACAGTTGTTTGTAATCAATTGGATATGTTCTGCGTTTAAATCAATTGAAATGAATATTGCCAGGCCGCCGCACGGGGGACCATAATTGCTTTGTCTAGTTGCAGGTTCGAAGTGTCCTTTATATCCATGAATATTGAACAGAGATATTGCCCAGGTCTCTTGCAATAGGATTATTTGATAACTTTTAAGTACCTGGGATATACGCTCCAGATTTTGCCTATCTCATTTATATTCAATGAGCAGATTGTTACAGTGTTGCTACCGTCATTTAAGTTTTTCACTATTGTTTTTTGATTTACTTGTCATTGGTTGTAATTTCCATGTAGAGCCATCGCAATCCATGTCTCATTTATTCCGTTGTCCTTCTCTACCTTTTTGTCGCCCAATGGATTTGCGACTCTTCGATCTATTTTTTGTATCACATTGTTGAGTACAGAGCAGGTTTGTGGCCCCTTTTTTTCTTCCTCAAAACTTGGCTTATTTTCTGCTTTAATAAATGGTGTAGGGTAGGTATTCCTTAGGGGCAACTTTACTGATCATTATTCCCCAGCTACGAAAAATGTGTTCTTCCTTCATGATTTGGTCAGCTACAGAAGAGAGTGTTACTCTCATTACTGTTAATGGCAGTAAACCTTCTGGGTTTTGTAGGAAGCCAACATGTTCAATGGCATTAGTTGTCAAATTTGCTTGAGATGGGACCGATTTAAATAGGCACAAAAGATTGCCTCTATTTAGCATATCTTGTTTCCCTCTAGACTCATATACCGGTTTAAAGATTAGTTGTTCCGTCCGTTGATTTACCGGGACCATTTCGCTGCTATTGGTTTTATGTTGATTAACTCTATGTATCATTCGTTTGTTGTTACCACTTCTGAATATTACTATCTGATCCCACTTAGTTGTTTGAGTTGTATACTCAGTTACTTCTTTTGCATCAGATAATTTTTCTAGTTCGTGGGTTTGGGGTTGATTTGCGTCTATTTCCTCATTAAAATTTAGTCTTGGTATTTGTTTTTCCACAATGTCAGTATGCAATAAGCCAGGATTCTTTTTTTCTACCTCAATTTTATTTGCTTCCGGTTTTACAGAACTAATTATATGGTCTCTTTTTGGATGTCTTCCACTAGGGTTATCCTTCTTGGGGATATTTTAAATGCTGCCAGTTCAAGACTTATGACCTTAATAGGAAATTTTTCCAGGCATCGGACGATTTATCAAGTGCATGATCAACTTTGTCACTTTCAGGTACTTTATCTTTTGCAGTCTTCTTTTCCAGGCTATTTTGTGTATTCGTATGATTCCCATGTTGTACAAAAATATCAAAATACTTAGTTTGCATTGCGATGGGTTTTATTGATGTGTCAGTACCTGTATCCATTTTTCCTCAGGGTATTTCCTTTAAGGGTAGCTTCCCCTTTTTGATCCTATTATGACATGTTCCCTCATACAACTCTGGGTCTTTTTGATCCTGCACCTTTGCTTTATTACATGCTTTGCGTAGTTTTTTCCAATGCCTTTTTGTCATTATGAAGGGTATCGGTACAAGATCAGTTTCGTCCTCATTATCCTTTTCATCCTTTACCGCATTTTTCTGTTCCACTACTTGATTGATTGGTTTCTCCTTTATGTAAAGAATTACATCCTGTCGAATATTTTGAAATGTTGGAGTGGATGATCGATTTTTAATATCTGAGTCACATTGGTCTGGTGGATAATCCATTTTGGTGTGCTTACTTTCCGTTGTGAGACAAGTACCTTCATTGTCAGTTGTTTTCCTACTTTCCTCCCTTTTGAGACTTGTCTTAACATCCTCCAGTATAGTACTAATAACTTCCGGTATTGTTGTTAGTTTGTTAATTAATGGAACACAAGCACATTCTATGTATGAGGTTGATGGATCCGCTTGAACTCTAGTTATCAGGCAATTAAGGTCAGCTAGTTTGAGATCTATACCGGCGACTGCTTTTGCCATTGTTCCTAATATTTCAATTTGTATATCCATTTTATTTGACTAGAGTTCCAATGCTTCAAGGGTAAGTGATGATGTTTGGTAAAAAATATCCTAGATAGAATCCAAATCATGATTTTCTATGGATTTAGTGTTCTTATTCACCCATGGTTCTTGTTTGGTACTAGGGAAATTTTTTGGGTTGGATTTGTTATAGCCATCAGATTGTACTAGTTGTTCTACGTCCGAATCCCGTCTTAGTCTGATTCCTATAGGTTGTGTCATTTCTTTGCCCAAACTTGCTTTATCAGGTTGTGTAACCAGGTTAGTAGGTAATAGTTTCGATGGTTCGTTCTCCTGAGTGCTCTGATCGTTGGAGATAGTTTGTGGGTTTGTAGCTTCAACGTTAGCTGAAAGTATGGCTATCTCCGGCATGGGAAAGGCAATTTATTTTTTTCTAAATTGAGCTTCCAGGAAAGAGTCCTCCTGAACATTTTGGTTATCAGTTGTTGGTACTAAACTTTGAGCAGTCTTTTTTCTTATTTCCACGTTAACCTGTATTGGCAAACTAGATGGCTTAGTTACTGTTCCAAATTCCGTGGTCCGTTCCTCGTGTAAGCTAGCTGTTTTTGGGTGCTTTAAAGTATTCCCTTCGTCAAGGTCACTTAGGCACTTTACATCCTGGTTAGTAGCTTGCATAGATGTTTGATTTGTAGCTTGCATAGATGTTTGATTTGTTAACTTCGCTGGTTTATTAGACTCGATTTCTCCATTTGTTATTGATTCCTCAAAGTTCTTAGTGTCTTGATTTTGTCCAAATTGTTGAATCATTACTTTTTGGGTACTAGTGGGCTTGATAGGTGTCTGTAGATTTCCTATTTCTGGTTCACTTTGTATTGAGATTAAAACCCCCGTTGGATCTTTTAGAAAATCTAATTTTTGAGGGATTTTTGTGCTTTTCTCAAACATCCTCGCAATTGGAGATATAAGCGTCTGATTTGAAACCTTTGGTTTTGCTTTTTTTTTAATATGTTTAATGCTTTAGATTTACGTGACCTTCGTACAGGAGGACCCAGTGGCCTTTCCTTTCCTGAGCGCATTATTTGCTTGAAGACGATTTACAGGAAAGAAGAGATAGCAGTCAAACCCCCCCACTGCGATCAACTGATAGCAAACTACACTACACGACAGTCCAACAGCACGATGAGCAATATGAAGTCATTTGTCTTATGCGAGTATTCAAACACTGCAATTTAATAAATTGTTTGGAAAGCACAGGTGAGAGCTATATACCAATTCAGTGGATCAATTAAGTCGACCAGCGGTTATCAAGATTTTCTACAGTTTGTCCATAAATTAATTCCATGTATTACTTGAGTTCTATAGCACATATATCACATATAATCCATGCATTCCAAAAGGGCCCCTCTTCTTTTGTTACAGTATTCCAACGTTAACCGAGGACAATAACTTGCCCCTTCTCTCCTTTTCTTCTCCCCAGTACCTCTCACCTTATCTGGGGATGAAGCGGATAAAACAGGCACTGAAAAGGAATTGAAATGGAATGGAAACTGCTCACTCTGAGCTTCGTCACAAACGGCCAGTAATGTACCAGATTCTTCGTAAAATACTTTGTAGAGTATTGTCACTTTGGAGTTGCTGGAGCTTGCTGGAGCTTGTGTGTACTTATCTTTATACTTATATGTATATGGGCTTATATGTACTGTGTTTGCCTTGCTTATACTGTGAATAGCTGATTCTATTTCAGTTTATTTCACTTTAGATTTCAATTTAACTTTTGTTTGGCTTATTTCAGGTTCAGGGTCCAGGCCGTGTTTTATCCATGACCCTAAAACTCCACACCGTTTTAACTGATCTCCGCTGACTTACTTTAACTGCTGGGTCATGGGCTCCTTTGCCGCACGGCACCTAGGAGACCATCCGCTGCCTGCACAGGCACAGGCACACACACCCGGGGTGCAGCAACGCCATATTGCTCCCAGCCTGTCCGCCTCAGGCCTTGCAAAACCACATGCAGTCGGACACCCAAAACGCAGAGAACGCCAGCACCAGAGTAAAGTAGCAAGGCGACATGGCGTGGCGCACCCGGCAGCAGGGCAAGGTAGCAGGACCGAAAAGCAGCAGCCGTCTGGAGACAATAGCGGCAGCAATGAAGAGCGGGGGGCCCGGGGGATCGAATCGGCAGTCCAGCAATCCAACTGCAATCCAACCGCGGCAACCGCAACAGGTAGCAAGCAGCAGCTCGGCAGTGCGACAAGGTACATAACTCCTCCTTCAGCCAGTTGTGACTGAGAACCTACCTGCTGCTGTATGAGTCCACCTTACCTCTAAGCAATGATGAGGTCAATTAGCAACAGTTCAACCTATTTTTACATATCGCCTCATCAAAATTACATGGTTGTTTGGTGCACCGCCATGAAAAATAAAATCGGCATGCTTCTTAATTATGTTTGCAATAGGAACGCTATGGCTGCAACATATATTAATTTGCCATGCCTCCTGTTTTTAGGTCTCGCCTACACAGCGCTTGCGGTGTCTCTCCGAGACATGCAGTGTACACTTTAGTGTGGAAGCTTCGTGGAAGCTCCGCCCACTCTCCGCCCATGTTTGTAATTGGCTTAGGTCAGTAAATGCTGGCTTCCGATTTGTTTAAGGCTTGTTAGTCCCTCCTCATGACGAATACATTGTCATTTGTATCCTTCCAAGGCTATTGGCCCCTTTAATCGCCGCACTTCTTCCTGGCAGGTGTTCCATTGCTTCGAGTTCCCCATTTGCAAGCACTCCACCTGCTTGTATGTGCCTGCCCAGCATGCTACACAACCGCATTCTACACTTTGTCTTCAATACAAGTCTTTTTCAGCTCCCCCTGTTCTGCAGTTTTAGTGCGCATGTGTGTCATTGCGTGCATGCGCATTGTCATTGAATTGGCCTTCCAGGGACTAACCGAGCCTAATTGACTGGGCGCACTATCCATCCCAGTGAAACCAGTGCCCCCAGAGCAGAGATCGCTCAGATTAGAAAAGGTATTACGGGCGGCAGTGATAACAAGACGCGCTTTATCAGTGGTTTGATAGCAGCATCCCTCATTTCTTTTCGCCAAAAAGCGAAGTTAACGGCTGTTCCCTGAGCACACCCAGAAAGAGGCAAATCAAAGCAGCTCATCCTGCCCTGACACCCTAAACTCCGCTGCGAGTTAACACCTGGGGCTTCATTTATGAAAAGTGACGCATCGCTGTGAGAAAACAGCGATGAGTCATTTTTCATTGCGCCCTCCTTGCAACCCCAATGATGCGTCATATTTACAATATGACACATCATTGTGCAAGGATTTACAGAAACGTCAGTATTTCTGACGTATCTGTAAGAGCAAAAGTGACGCATTGCTGAAGTGTGTCACAAAAGTGACGCAACTCCAGCAATGCGTCCTTTCACATGGGGCAAGCCCCATGTGAAAGGGCGTGCGTCAGTCTTACGCCTGCTGTGAGGCAGGTGCAAGATTTTGACGCAACGGCGTCCTAGAAGTGACGCAGTGAAATCTCATAGATTTCACTGCTTCACTTCTACAACCTTTCTTGCGTCAATACGCCCCCCCTTGCATACATTATACCTGGTGCAGGTATAATGTGGTGCAGAGGTTTACAAAGTGACGCATCTACCTAGATGCGTCACTTTGTAAATATGGTGCAACAAGGCGCATTTTTTACGCCACTGGTGCGTCACAAAAAGTGACGCACCAGCAGCGTAAAAGTGACGCACAGCCTCATAATTGAGGCCCCTGGAGCTTCCTGAGACACAAATCATGGGCTCTCTTGCCTTAGGCTGATGCTGATAAACTATCAACAGTAATGGGGCTTCATTTCACAATAATAAAATCCAGAACGCAAATGTTTCACTTACAGTACTGTGAATGCATGCAAACTCATTTCCTTTGATTTATTTATGAAGTGTGCAGCAGTCATTTTGGGCTCGCCCCTGTCCGAGTTGCCTTTAGCCCCTCCCTTCCTTCCTCATGCTGTTCGTTAGCATTGTGTTATTGCGGGCATCACAGTTTTGGCGCATACTTCCATGCTCTTTTATTTATTTATTAACAGTGCTGCAATGATTTTTGGCTTCATGGTATCTGTGTTAGTGTTGCTGTTGCCCCTTTCATGCGGTGCCGCAATGATTTTTGGCTCAACAGTATCTGTGCTGTTTTAGCCCCTTCCTTCCCAGCCTCGCTTTTCATAGCCATGTATGTTTTCAGTAGCCATAGTGGAACGGAAGACAGGGGCGACTCTAGGCTCATGGCGGCCCTGGGTGGCAGGGAGCGTAGGTAGGGGGCCCCGGAAGAGGGGGTCTGGGCGGGGCGGAGCGTGGAGGCCAGTGAAAAGGGAGGGGGTCAGGGTGTTTGGAAGTGGAACAGGGCCGGAAGCCGCCAAATCCCTGCCAGGAGCCGCCACGCAAATATTTATCCATCCTCAGAGGATTATTATATTAAGGATATATATTTGCATGGTGGCCCCTGGGGTTTGGTGGCCCTGTGCAGGTGCACAGCTTGCTCATGCCCCTGCAAAAGAAAACAATGGGTTTTTCAGAATAACGAGTATTAAGTGTAATTTAGAAATTGGTCTTGTGATCCACTTCTCTTTACGTTTGTGTTCACTATAAGTATAAGAGATATATTTCCTTATCATAAATTACAACATTTCACCTTTCCAATATGGCCAATCCCTTATCCATCCTAGCTGATGTCCGACCTTCTATTCCTAAGTACATGAGCCCGTTGTGTCCGGATTACTGAATGTGCATCCTGTGTCCATGGAAGTGATACTTTTTAAATGAAACGTTTTTCTGTCTTAATTCACTTTCGAAGGAAAAATGCTTCAGTTTTTTTGGGTGAGTACGTTATGGGATTGGTGCACAGATCATGGTATTCGGTACAAAACGAGGAGAGGGTGTCATTTATTGGCCAGAGCTGCTGATTTAGGACCTGAGGGATCCAGGCACCTTTTGGGGAGTGGCAAAAGCAGGTTTTGGACAAACAGGCTAAATTAGGTCAAATACAGTTATATGTATATATATATTCAATGAAAAAACCATAGGTTATAGGCCATATATAGTTAGGAATTAGCATTTACAAAACCTTATTTTACTCGCATAAAACCATTGAAATTCCATATATAGTTAGAAGCGCTAACTATATATCGCGCACCCGCAATCCACTGCTGATGATGTCACATATTACATCATTCATGACATGGTCAGTGACATCACTGATGACATCACTGATGACATCTCAAATGACATCACTGATGACATCACTGATCACAACATCCAGTGATTGTATGTGTCTGTAAAGTTTAAATATGTTTCACATATTGAAGAATGAGTGGATGTATAAGTGTCTGGATGAAGAATTTAGTAGGTGCATGACTGACTGTATGAGTGAGTGATTAAATGTGTCTCACTGAGTACATGGGTTAGTGACTAAACTGTCTTAATTCGTGCATCAGTATGTTTGTTGTTGTGTAAGCTGCTGCATGTGTTGATCAGTAGCTATAAGAGTGGCCATATGGGTTATTGATTGGTTGCCCAAGTATTTGAATGGGAGGCTGAGTGTGTGTGTGGGTGGCTGGGAGGTGCGTGACTCTGTGCATAGATGTGTAAGCAGTTGATTCACTAGGAGTATGAGTTCAAGAGTGCATGTGGAAACAGCTATATGGGCGGTTGACTGTGCATGGGTGTGTTGGTGAGTGAATGGATTTCTCATTGCTACATGTGCAAGTAAGTACGTATGTAAAACACAATACATGTGAGAGTTGAGATATATAAATAACTGAACATAAGAGCCAGTGAATGTGTGAGTGGCTGTATCGATCACTGTGAGCTTGTATCAGGGATTATATAAGAGAGTAAATATGTGTTATTATATGTTTTAATAAGTAAGATGTGTATAACTGTATAGTTGAGGAAATGGAGGTGTGATTGATTCTTTGCATGACTGACTAGGTGTGTGAGTAACTCCATGGATGACTGACAGTCTGTGAGTGTCTGTTTATACTGAGTGTATGTAAGGTTATATTAGAGTCTGAAGAGGTTCATTGTATTATCACATGAGTGATGTGATCAGTGATGACAAATGAGATGTCATCAGTGATGTCATTTGAGTTGTCATCAGTGATGTCATCAGTGATGTCATTTGAGATGTCATCATTGATATCATTTGAGTTGTCATCAGTGATGTCATTTGAGATGTCATCAGTGATGTCATCAGTGATGTCACTGACCATGTCATGAATGATGTAATATGTGACATCATCAGCAGTGGATTGCGGGTGCGCGATATATAGTTAGCGCTTCTAACTATATATGGAATTTCAATGGTTTTATGCGAGTAAAATAAGGTTTTGTAAATGCTAATTCCTAACTATATATGGCCTATAACCTATGGTTTTTTCATTGAATTTTCAAGGTTTTGTAAATGCAAATTCCTAACTATATATCCACTATAACCTATGGTTTTTTCTGTGAATTTCATTGGTTTTTTAATAGCAAATATGAAAAGCTTTAAAATGTCAAGTACGTGATAGATAAAAACATTTTCGTATTTATGCACACTGATGTGCTTTGAACGCTGCACCCCCCCCCCCCTCCCCTCTTTTGCCTTAGTAGTACTCTCTCTTTGCAGATACTGAAGGGTAGTTAACGCAGGCCTTTACCCCCGTTGTAATCCGTCGTGCCTCCTTGTCTCTCCATTTGATTGATTGTTGTCCAAGCATTTACTGTTTTAGAATTGGTTCTCTTTGGATCATTCTCTATTTACAAACAAGCACAAAGTCGCAATACTCTGTTTAGTCTTTGCAGATAGTGAAAAATCGTGTAAAAAAATAAAAGTAATCGAGCAAAATCAGTAGGCCACTAATTGGATCTCTTTTTGACCTCGCTAAAATAGAAATATTAGGAACAACCCTTCTTGAGAAATACGAAAATAGTGAGATGAACTGAGCTCCACACCATGAGGGCTGCAAGACAGCTCGGCTCCATCACCCATCCCGCACAAAATAACGACAAACCCTATGCAAATATTAAAAATATAGACAACACACCAGCAAAGAAACAGGGTAAAACATTTTATTAAAAAACTATTTACATAACGTTGGTTTATAAGATGATGTCAGTAGTGGACCGATGTGTGAATAGATCGAAAACAGCACAAGGCTCCAAGATCCGGATAGCAAGCTCCTGGATGTTGGGTGCCATAGTTTAGAGTTCTGAATTTCAGCCTTTTTCAATGCCTGTGCTTTGTTGAATCAAAATGGTGGCTTGACACAAAGCTGACTCAAGCGTTGTTACTGATGCTATGCAGACCAAAACTGGTTTTCAGTTTGTACATTTTTCTAGATTTTTCAATCCAAGTTTGGTTGACTTTGTAGAACGATGGCTTCAGATTTTCAACATATGGTGTGGTGGCGCTGACTGGGAGGGGGCGCTTCGCTCCTGCCCCCTCCCCAAGTAAGATTTTCATACGTGAAAGTACGTTAATGGTTTTGGTCCCTGAGATGCTTCGATGTCACTACCATTCTCAAATAGCATAAGTTCTGGATGTTGGGTGCCATAGTTAAGAGTTCTGAGCAGTGCTTGTAACACTGTCTGAAGCTTATTTCCACCTACTGCAGCTTCACTATTCTCAAAGTAAGTGAGTGTCGTTTGTGGACCTGACTGCATTAGAAAACAATGTGATATGTTACCTTCCTAAACAGCTTGACGGAGGCCCCTGAGGGGCGGTGTGATGGCCATGGACTCGGAGAAGACGCTTGGCTCCGACACCCTCCCCAAGTCTTATAGCACTGGTGTAGCCTGAGATCGCCCCCGACATAGGCGGCCGGCTCCCGGGGTCCGGCGGAACTTTTTGCCTTTTGATGACTCTTCAATTCTGGACCTTGTCCCACAATCCGTTTGACCTGAAGACAAGCTGTAGTGGGGCGCCCCTTTATCGTTTTAGTTGCCATTCCGCCCGCTTTTGCTACACTGTGCCTCTTCCGCCATTCAGCTGTTTACCGCCCGCTCTTGCGACTACAGCGTCTCGCTCACCATGTAGTTGAGATGCGCCCGCTCTTGCGGTGCAGCGATAGGCGGCTGCCACAGGACTCTCAAAATGGCGGCCGGCTCTTCGGTTTTGGGCCTGGTCCACTAAAATGGCCCTGGGACACCTTGGAACTCGGACGCTTGTCTGCTAGGGCTTGGGTCCCATTCTCGAAAAGCGTCCCCTCAGCCGTGAAGATTCTACAAAAGTCTTGGGGGCCTCCGACTCCCGCAGGCTTCTGGTGGGGAGCGGCTGCCATGATTGCTCGTGGAATGGCCACGACGGAGCTACGAGATGGTAGTGGTCTCATGCTGACGCCAGCTTTAGTCTGAAACATCCAGAAACACTGTAGACTACCAATTCGATCAGTTCCGGTAGCGCCCCAACATGACCCGGTAGAGAAGAACTTGCCCTCCCCTCTTTGACTGATGGTTCTTGTTGCCTGTCCCCTCTGTTGTCATTTAACAGAACTTTTTGGACTGCTGAAAGGGGTTGTGTTCTGAACGCTGGTTGGTGGAGACATTTAGACTATATTCTTGACCTACGTTGTCGCGTAATGCGTTTTATGACACGCCGCGTTAGCGCACCCGGAAGTGATCCGAGGCGCGGCGCGCAGCGCGTAACGTAAGCATAACAGGTCATGTGACTTGTTAATAAAACTTTTCATTGGTTCATTTTACTTTTGTTAATTTAATGATGAAAAGCTTGGTCATATGACCTAAAAATTACGCTTTTTATTATTTTCGAACAATATTTTTTTTTCAAACATATGTTATAATATTCCAGGCTAATGTACTTTCCCGGAAAATTTACAACTGTCTTGCAAGTAAAATATATTCCTTTTTCGAGAAAAAGGGCGTTTCTTCCTTCCATGACGGAGCCGTTGAGTAAAAGAGATTCGGCCTGCTGTCTTAGTCGCCGATACGCCTGATTATCAGATTCTTATCGATCACTTTATGTTGCAGACATGAAAAACACAACTGCCCTTGACCATTTATCTTTACTGCGTTCCTACATATTATACCTTTTATCCGTCATGTAATTGGACTGCTTTATTTCACTTGCCTTTTACTGATTCGAAAACAGTCACTAAAAGTAAAAACTTTACAAATGAAAATACTACTACCGTGTTTTGTTTTAAAAACCTTTATTGTGAAAATGTCAGTATACAAATACGGGCCTATAACCACGTGGGCCGGCCACGGAGCAAACTGAAATCGTATATGATGAGGAGACATTTACACTGTAGAAGAACGTAACGAGCGGGCCATTAGGTGACAAGAACAAAGGTGTCTAACAGTTGCGGAATCGGTGGACGTACATTTTGTAATTAAAATACGACAGGGCCACTTACAATAACATTTTCTAGATATACATTTGCGGGCAAAGAGTTACGAGTCCCATTTATACCGGCGCCATTTTGGGCGAGGCCGGGCAGGTCCAAGATATAGTCAAAATGTCTCCACCAACCATCGGCCAGACCAGAACCCCTTTCGGCCCTTTATGCTACAAGATGGTGTCTTCCATTCAGAAAATATTGGTGGCAGCATTTTGAAAGGAAACAGAAACAGCCGTTCTCCTAGTGAGTTTCACATTGTTACATTTAGGAAGAACGTTGAAGAGTAGTATGTGGAAAATCTGAAGCCATTTTTCTACAAACTCTCAATCAGACTTGGATGGAAAAAAAAAACCTGAAGAATGTACAAACTGAAAACCAATTTTTGTCTGTATAGCACCAACAGTAACGCTTGAGTCAGCTTTGTGTCAAGCCGCCATTTTCATTCAATCAATAGCGTCCCCCTGCACACATTCAGGGACCTGGTCGTGTCTTCAGATGAAACGCATTGTAGGAAAAGAAGCAGAAAGGAAAAGGAAAAAAGTTCCGCCGGACCTAGTGAAGCTGCAGCAGGTGCAAATAAGCTTCAGACAGTCTTACAAGCACTGCTCAGAACTCTCAACTGAGGCACTCAACATCCAGGACTTGCCATTCGGATCTTGGCGCCTTGTATTTTTGTTTTGTTTTTGATGGAGGGGAAACAACAAAAAACAGGCATTGAAAAAGGCTCAACAGTGCAGGGCGCCTTGTGCTGGTTCCGACCTATTCACACATCGGTCCACTACTGACATCACCTCATAAACCAACGAGGCACCCCACGCCGACTTTCGGCGCAGCATTGTAGGATGGCCACACCAGTGCGGCAATTTGCTGGACACCACCTCGGTGCCATCCAGATCTCGGCGCGTTCATTCAATCAATAGCGTCCCCCTGCACACATTCAGGGACCTGGTCGTGTCTTCAGATGAAACGCATTGTAGGAAAAGAAGCAGAAAGGAAAAGGCAAAAAGTTCCGCCGGACCTAGTGAAGCTGCAGCAGGTGCAAATAAGCTTCAGACAGTCCTACAAGCACTGCTCAGAAATCTCAACTGAGGCACTCAACATCCAGGACTTGCCATTCGGATCTTGGCGCCTTGTGCTGGTTCCGACCTATTCACACATCAGTCCACTACTGACATCACCTCATAAGCCAACGGGGCACCCCACGCCGACTTTCGGCGCAGCATTGTAGGATGGCCACACCAGTGCAGCCACTTGCTGGACACCACCTCGGTGCCATCCGGATCTCAGCGCGTTCGAGTCACTGTGCCGGAAGAGTGACCGGAACTCAGCTGAACACGCCGTCTTTCGGCGCAGCATTGTAGGATGGCCACACCAGTACGGCAATTTGCTGGACACCACCTCGGCGCCATCCGGATCTCGGCGCGTTCGAGTCACTGTACCGCAACAGTGACCGCAATTCAGCTGGACACGCCGTCTTTCGGCGCAGCATTGTAGGATGGCCACACCAGTGCGGCAATTTGCTGGACACCACCTCGGTGCCATCCGGATCTCGGCGCGTTCGAGTCACTGTACCGCAACAGTGACCGCAATTCAGCTGGACACGCCGTCTTTCGGCGCAGCATTGTAGGATGGCCACACCAGTGCGGCAATTTGCTGGACACCACCTCGGTACCATCCGGATCTCGGCCCGTTGTGCTGCCTTCGGCCTATTCGCACATCGGTCCGCTACTGACGCCGCCTCACGTGCCAACGGATTTTCTACGCTTTTTGTAGCCCTATGTCGCATAACAGGTCATGTGACTTGTTCATAAAACTTTTCATTGGTTCATTTTACTTTTGGTTTCCTAAAGATGGAAGGCTTGGTCATATGACCTAAAAATAACACTTTTCATTGGTTTAGAACATTTTTTTTTCCCAAACGATGAAAGCCCCACCTTGTTTCTGGATCATTCAGACTGAAGCTGGCGTCAGCATGAGAGCACCACCATCTCGTGGCTCCGTCGTGGTCATTCCGCGAGCAATCATGGCAGCCGCTCCCCACCGGAAGCCTGCGGGAGTCGGGGGCCCCCAAGACTTTTATACAATCTTCACGGCTGAGCGGACGCTTTTCGAGAATGGAGCCCAAGCCCTAGCAGGCAAGCGTCCGAGTTCCAAAGTGTCCCAGGGCCATTTCAGTGGACCAGGCCTAAAACCGAGGAGCTGTCCGCCATTTTAAGAGCCATGTGGCAGCCGCCTATCGCTGCACTGCAAGAGTGGGAGCAACTCAACAACCTGCATCGACCCTCTGACGTTTCATGGAAAAATTACCATGTAACACAATACCAAGCCCTGTCAGCTGAAACCCCCAAGGAATCGTGGGACATATTATCAAGGGGGTTTATCTCCGCTTTTTTGGCTTTAAAAACCATGAAAGCGGAGATAAAATTATTTCCCTATTATCAAGCTGTCGCTAACACCAGTTAGTGACAGCTAAAAGGAGATAGCGACCATCTTGGGCCCCGCTTTGCATGTCAGTGATACTTATCACTAATGACATGCAAAGTGGCGTGCCAAGATGTTAGCGACTGGAAACAGTCCCTAACATCGCTACCTTCTATTACCAACTTTTGGAGATATTCGCGCTAAGCGCGAATATCTCCAAAATCTAACACCTGCCCTGAGCAGTTCTTAGCCATGTTATCCAATGGGAGGTGGATAACATGGCTAAGAGCATTAGGTCGATAATACATGAATATCGCTGACTTTTCTGCGATAATAGCAAGGTTTATCTGCGATAAAAATCGCCGATGTGCGGCGATAATTTTTGTCTCTAAACAAGTTAGAGACAAAAATTATCGCTAGTTGTTCGTAATATGCCCCCGGGTTTTTGCTTGCAGAAATCGGGAGGCGGGAGACTAGCACTGAAATCAGTACTCACACGCCTGAATCAGGAGGATTGGCATGTCTGAATTCTCTACAGCTGGGGCCATAAACTACATCCGCAGGGTTAGGTGATAGCCTGGAACCAGCCTGGCATCTAAAATGGCTGCCGTGCACGACAAAATTGTGGCATTCGAAAAAAGGCAAGATGGCGCAGCCGCTGGAAGAGATGTATCAACATATATCAGCCTCCTCAGCCACCCTCAGGAAACATAGGGGATTAGGATATGTCTCCCGCACCCCCTTATACCTAGTACTTTAATTAACGAAGCACAAAATGGCGAATTCCCGTTTCGCTACCAGTTTGCGGCCCAGTTCGCGGCCCGTGAAGCGCTTCTACCGTGAAAAATCATTTTTTTTTTATTTTCCCCACGGGACCCTTTAATAACCCCAACAACATTCCTAGGGGGTCAAGAGGGGGATACCTTGCCCCCTTTCATTAAATTCCCCCTTAGTTTTTCACCTTTTCTTCTCTCTCGATCCTACCGAGAGACAAGATGGCGGCCGCTCCGGACTGTCACGCAGCAAAAAAAAAAAAAAAGCTCACGCACAGCCGCTGGAAGAGATGTATCAACATATATCAGCCTCCTCACCCACCCTCAGGAAACATAGGGGATTAGGATACGTCTCCCGCACCCACTTATAACTAGTAATTTAATTTACGAAGCACAAAATGGCGAATTCCCGTTTCGCTACCAGTTCGCGGCCGCGCTTCTACCGTGAAAAATCATTTTTTTTTTATTTTCCCCACGGGACCCTTTAATAACCCCAACAACATTCCTAGGGGGTCAAGAGGGGGATACCTTGCCCCCTTTCATTAAATTCCCCCTTCGTTTTCCACCTCTTCTTCTCTCTCGATCCTACCGAGAGACAAGATGGCGTCCGCTCCGGACTGTTTAGAATGTTGACAGACACCGGAGAGCCAATCAGCTTTCTGCGCGCAAAGTTCCGATAAGCGAAAAGTAAGCGGACCGGATCGCTGCCCAGAGCGCTGTTACAGATATATATCTTGGTTTGAACGTTAATTTCTCAAAAACTACTGGAGCACATATATTGAGACCTAGCAAAGGCACATCGGGCTAACAGTCCCTACAATTTTGCCAAGTTTCGTGCAAATCCATTCAGCCGTTCGAGCTAAAAGTGAGTCCAACCGCCCTATGGAAAAATGAATGGGAAAAACGCGTTTTGGGACCCCCCTTTTTTCTCAGCCCCCCCTTGACGAAACCCCACCAAATTTTCAGGGGCTGCTCAGAAACAAAATGTGCCATTTTCCTGAAAATTTCAGCCGATTCCGTCCACAAACGCCAAAGTTATTAGACATAGAATTTTCAAAAGTCCCATAGGGAAAAAAATTCTAACTATATATACCTACTGGCGATAGCCAGTAGGTAATATATATATATATATATATATATATATATATATATATATATATATATATAGCAGGGGAATGTTGGTTCCAGGCGAACCTGAAGTCAACGTGTGTAGGGAACAAGTGCACAGCAAAAATCCGCTCTTCCTTGGCTGCTGTTAAACACTATGAACATATCAACTGTCATTTGTAGTTGTTTAATGAGGATGATAATAATATATTTAATTTGCATCTTTTTAATCTTTTTGAGATAGCTCAGTGGGTTAATCCGCTCAAAATGTTCATTCCCACCATTCTGTGAAACTAAACCTCCCCAAAGATCCATACATCTGACCATCCTGATTGTCCTACCTCCCAAAGGATTATGTACTTTATTTAGACACTAGGCATCTAAGGTGTCACAGTTCATGTCCTCAATCATCATCGTGGGGGACCGTTTGCTTTATTTAGAAATACCTGCCTGCGTGGCAGGGATCTTTCAGCCTAGAAGGGAAGGGAACAACCACATGACGTTTCCCTTACCAACAGTGAAGCTTGCTGAGTGGGCACCAAGTTTAAAACGCGGTCTCGCCACACTATGTGAAAACTCTAGCAAGATATTCAGCCCATGTGTCTTGGTCCTCCTTATAGAGGGCAAAGGGAATACCATTTGGGCCCGGTGCTCCTTCTTTCTGTTTTTTTATTTGCTTGGCAATTTGTTCTTCAGTAATATCAAGATAATTTTCTTGCTTAGGATTTAAAGTTCCTTTCCATATATAATCAACTTCGGTTCTAATTTCCGTAGGTTCCGGATTTATTTGGTGTCCCAGAAATTTCTCCCATTCCGTCTCAGTCAGTACTGATGAAACTACAGTTTTATCTGGTCTTGTTAAGCTATTTATCATCTTCCAAAATTCCCTTGAGTTTCCTTGATTTCTGGCATAAAAAATTTGAGTCCAGCGTTCATTGTTAGCTGCGTTTTTTTTGTTCCAGATGAATTTCCTTCGTTTTTGATTTAAGTCCTTTAGGTCAGCTTTTGTATCTTCTTTATTAGGAAATTTTAACAGCTCTTTCCTCATTTTATTTCGAGTCCATTTAATTTTCTGTACCGCATACGGAAGGTTGATGTGGGTTTTCTCTTTGCTGTCCGTGTTACATATCTGTTACTTGAATTATTGTGGTTCGCATTCTGGTTAGGTAGGTTGAATATAAAACTAGCCCATCAGTCAATTATTAATGCAGCAGGCATTTCTTGGAGTCATTCTCTAGCCAATTTTAGTGCAGAGACACTGGTCAGACTTTAATTCTTTGATTTCCAATTTAATTTCCGGAAGTTAATAGTTTCAATTTGACCTTGAGTTGTTAAATAGGATTGATGTTTTATATTCTTAAATGATGTGGTAATTATTTGCTGGCTCTGATCACTCTCTGGGACCTTCTTTAGACAATACGTGGTACAGTTGTTAAAAATATTCAGCGATGCCATAGTGTAGTCAATTCGGGATTTCACATTCTGGGTATAGCAGGACCATGCTGGAGGAGAATCAGTTGGGAATCTACCATTAAGTATTCGTAGTCCCAGAGCTTCCATATCCTTCACTAAATTTAAGCCTAATCGATTTTGTCTTGGTTTAGATGTGGTCTCTACTACTTGAGCTGGAATTAGCCATTGGTGATCTTGTGACTGTGTCACGTCATCTCTTGTGAATGAGATTAACAAGTTTAAATTGAAATCTCCTGTAATAATAAAAACCATAAAGGGGTCCTCTATCCTTTGCTCTACTACGTAAGTGGAGAGAGTAGCACACATTGTCTTCCTAGAGTTATATGTTGGCGGAATGTATATATTAACTAGTTTTAGCGTTTTTTCTTGATTATGTATCTTGTATTTTAACAGTACAGTCTGGATATTACAGTTGTTTGTAATCAATTAGATATGTTCTGTGTTTAAATCAATTGAAATGAATATTGCCAGGCCGCCGCACGTGGGACCATAATTGCTTTGTCTAGTTGCAGGTTCGAAGTGTCCTTTATATCCATGAATAAGGAATGGAGATATTGCCCAGGTCTCTTGCAATAGGAATATTTGATAACTTTTAAGTACCTGGGATATACGCTCCAGATTTTTGCCTATCTCATTTATATTCAATGAGCAAATTGTTACAGTGTTGCTACCGTCATTTAAGTTTTTCACTATTGTTTTTTGATTTACTTGTCATTGGTTGTCATTTCCATGTAGAGCCATCGCAATCCATGTCTCATTTATTCCGTTGTCCTTCTCTACCTTTTTGTCGCCCAATGGATTTGTGACTCTTCGATCTATTTTTTGTATCACATTGTTGAGTACAGAGAAGGTTTGTGGCCCCTTTTTTTCTTCCTCAAAACTTGGCTTATTTTCTGCTTTAATAAATGGTGTAGGGTAGGTATTCCTTAGGGGCAACTTTACTGATCATTATTCCCCAGCTACGAAAAATGTGTTCTTCCTTCATGATTTGGTCAGCTACAGAAGGGAGTGTTACTCTCATTACTGTTAATGGCAGTAAACCTTCTGGGTTTTGTAGGAAGCCAACACGTTCAATGGCATTAGTTGTCAAATTTGCTTGAGATGGGACCGATTTAAATAGGCTCAAAAGATTGCCTCTATTTAGCATATCTTGTTGCCCTCTAGACTCATATACCGGTTTGAAGATTAGTTGTTCCGTCCGTTGATTTACCGGGACCATTTCACTGCTATTGGTTTTATGTTGATTAACTCTATTTATCATTTGTTTGTTGTTACCACTTCTGAATATTACTATCTGATCCCACTTAGTTGTTTGAGTTGTATACTCAGTTACTTCTTTTGCATCAGATAATTTTTCTAGTTCGTGGGTTTGGGGTTGATTTGCGTCTATTTCCTCATTAAAATTTAGTCTTGGTATTTGTTTTTCCACAATGTCAGCATGCAATAAGCCTGAATTCTTTTTTTCTACCTCAGTTTTATTTGCTTCCGGTTTTACAGAACTAATTATATGGTCTCTTTTTGGATGTCTTCCACTAGGGTTATCCTTCTTGGGGATATTTTCAATGCTGCCAGTTCTGGACTTATGACCTTAATAGGGCATTTTTCCAGGCATCGGAAGATTGATCAAGTGCATGATCAACTTTGTCACTTTCAGGTACTTTATCTTTTGCAGTCTTCTTTTCCAGGCTATTTTGTGTATTCGTATGATTCCCATGTTGTACAAAAATATCAAAATACTTAGTTTGCATTGCGATGGGTTTTATTGATGTGTCAGTACCTGTATCCATTTTTCCTCAGGTTTTTTCCTTTAAGGGTAGCTTCCCCTTATTGATCCTATTATGACATGTTCCCTCATACAACTCTGGGTCTATTTGATCCTGCACCTTTACTTTATTACATGCTTTGCGTAGTTTTTTCCTATGCCTTTTTGTCATTATGAAGGGTATCGGTACAAGATCAGTTTCGTCCTCATTATCCTTTTCATCCTTTACCGCATTTTTCTGTTCCACTACTTGATTGATTGGTTTCTCCTTTATGTAAAGAATGACATCCTGTCGAATATTTTGAAATGTTGGAGTGGATGATCGATTTTTAATATCTGAGTCACATTGGCCTGGTGGATAATCCATATTGGTGTGCTTACTTTCCATTGTGAGACAAGTACCTTCATTGTCAGTTGTTTTCCTACTTTCCTCCCTTTTGAGACTTGTCTTAACATCCTCCAGTATAGTACTAATAACTCCCGGTATTGTTGTTAGCTTGTTAATTAATGGAACACAAGCACATTCTATGTATGAGGTTGATGGATCCGCTTGAACTCTAGTTATCAGGCAATTAAGGTCAGCTAGTTTGAGATCTATACCGGCGACTTCTTTTGCCATTGTTCCTAATATTTCAATTTGTATATCCATTTTATTTGACTGGAGTGCCAATGCTTCAAGGGTAAGTGATGATGTTTGGTAAAAAATATCCTAGATAGAATCCAAATCATGATTTTCTATGGATTTAGTGTTCTTATTCACCCATGGTTCTTGTTTGGTACTAGGGAAATTTTTTGCGTTGGATTTGTTATAGCCATCAGATTGTACTAGTTGTTCTACATCCGAATCCCGTCTTAGTCTGATTCCTATAGGTTGTGTCATTTCTTTGCCCAAACTTGCTTTATCAGGTTGTGTAACCAGGTTAGTAGGTAATAGTTTTGATGGTTTGTTCTCCTGAGTGCTCTGATCGTTGGAGATAGTTTGTGGGTTTGTAGCTTCAACGTTAGCTGAAAGTATGGCTATCTCCAGCATGGGAAAGGCAATTTATTTTTTCCTAAATTGAGCTTCCAGGAAAGAGTCCTCCTGAACATTTTGGTTATCAGTTGTTGGTACTAAACTTTGAGCAATCTTTTTTCTTATTCCCACGTTTACCTGTATTGGCAAACTAGATGGCTTAGTTACTGTTCCAAATTCCGTGGTCCGTTCCTCGTGTAAGCTAGCTGTTTTTGGGTGCTTTAAAGTATTCCCTTCGTCAAGGTCACTTATGCACTTTACATCCTGGTTAGTAGCTTGCATAGATGTTTGATTTGTAGCTTGCATAGATGTTTGATTTGTTTACTTCGCTGGTTTATTAGACCCGATTTCTCCATTTGTTATTGATTCCTCAAAGTTCTTAGTGTCTTGATTTTGTCCAAATTGTTGAATCATTACTTTTTGGGTACTAGTGGGCTTGATAGGTGTCTGTAGATTTCCTATTTCTGGGTCACTTTGCATTGAGATTAAAACCCCCGTTGGATCTTTTAGAAAATCAAATTTTTGAGGGATTTTTGCGCTTTTCTCAAACATCCTCGCAATTGGAGATATAAGCGTCTGATTTGAAAACTTTGGTTTTGCTTTTTTTTAAATATGTTTAATGCTTTGGATTTACGTGACCTTCGTACAGGAGGACCCAGTGGCCTTTCCTTTCCTGAGCGCATTATTTGCTTGAAGACGATTTACAGGAAAGAAGAGATAGCAGTCAAACCCCCCCACTGCGATCAACACTACACGACAGTCCAACAGCACGATGAGCAATATGAAGTCATTTGTCTTATGTGAGTATTCAAACACTGCAATTTAATAAATTGTTTGGAAAGCACAGGTGAGAGCTATATTAGGCATGAGCGGATTTTGCGGATTGGCAATCCGCGAATTTGCGGATTTGCGAACTCGCAATCCGCAAAATCCGCGAATTCCCGCGAATTTGCGGATTTTTTTTTTTTTTTTGTGTTCGCCCGTGTTTCTGCCAGTTCGCGAGGGTTTTTACAATTTCGCAATTTGCGAACTTACCTGTCGGGTCGCAAGTTTTGCGAACTTGTTGTTTCTACGTGTCCAACCTGTTTGGGACACTCTTCTTCATCACTGCCACTCTCTGTCACCACTGCCACTCTCTGACTACTCATGCCACCCTCTGGCCCACCCATGCCACCCTCTGTTTCATCACCACACCCTCTGGTTGTCCAGTGTACATTATTTTCGGCAAAGCAAAGCACACCTTCCCTGCCTCAAGTGACCTGAATTATTTGGGGCTGATTAATGTGTCACAGAATATTTTTTTAGCTGGCACCTGCTTCCTTAGTGCGCCCTGATTAGTGATCTTTTGCACTTGCTAAGTGCTTTCATTGTTGCAAAATTAGTTACAACACCTGCCCTGCCCCAACTGACAATAATGAATTAGGGGCTGATTAATGGATTTTAACTTCCAGCCTGGCTCCTGCTTGTCTCCCTTAGCTGTAATTCATGACCTTTGTGGCATATGTGTAACTATTCTGAGGTTCAGAGCAGGGTCACATAATAGTTTCAACTGGCAACTGAACTCTGGAGGGGCCCCTCAGGAAGCACTACAGGAAATGGCTACTAATGATGTGCCTGAACTTTTGAACCTGGTAAGTAGTTACTTTCAGTTTTGCTTAGATCGTATTTCTGCAATTTCGCACTTATTCGCGGGGCGCGAACTCACGCGAACAGTGCGAGCAGTGCGAGCAAAATCCGCTGCTCGCGGATTTGCGGATTTTGCAGGAAATTCGCAAATCTCGCGGATTGCGGATTTCCCGAAAATCCGCAAAATCCGCGAGCGGAACGGATTTTCCGCCCATGCCTAAGCTATATACCAATTCAGTGGATCAATTAAGTCGACCAGCGGTTATCAAGATTTTCTACAGTTTGTCCATAAATTAATTCCATGTATTACTTGAGTTCTATATCACATATATCACATATAATCCATGCATTCCAAAAGGGCCCCTCTTCTTTCGTTACAGTATTCCAACGTTAACCGAGGACAATAACTTGCCCCTTCTCTCCTTTTCTTCTCCCCAGTACCTCTCACCTTATCTGGGGATGAAGCGGATAAAACAGGCACTGAAAAGGAATTGAAATGGAATGGAAACTGCTCACTCTGAGCTTCATCACAAGCGGCCAGTAATGTACCAGATTCTTCGTAAAGTACTTTGTAGAGTATTATCACTTTGGGGTTGCTGGAGCTTGCTGGAGCTTGTGTGTACTTATCTTTATACTTATATGTATATGGGCTTATATGTACTGTGTTTGCCTCGCTGATACTGTGAATAGCTGATTCTATTTCAGTTTATTTCACTTTGGATTTCAATTTAACTTTTGTTTGGCTTATTTCAGGTTCAGGGTCCAGGCCGTGTTTTATCAATGAACCTAAAACTCCACACCGTTTTAACTGATCTCCGCTGACTTACTTTCACTGCTGGGTCATGGGCTCCTTTGCCGCACGGCACCTAGGAGACCATCCGCTGCCTGCACAGGCACAGGCGCACACACCCGGGGTGCAGCAACGCCATCTTGCTCCCAGCCTGTCCGCCTCAGGCCTTGCAAAACCACATGCAGTCGGACACCAAAAACGCAGAGAACGCCAGCACCAGAGTAGAGTAGCAAGGCGACATGGCGTGGCGTGGCGCACCCGGCAGCAGGGCAAGGTAGCAGGACCGAAAAGCAGCAGCCGTCGGGAGACAATAGCGGCAGCAATGAAGAGCGGGGGGCCCGGGGGATCGAATCGGCAGTCCAGCAATCCAACTGCAATCCAACCGCGGCAACCGCAACAGGTAGCAAGGCAGCAGCTCGGCAGTGCGACAAGGTACATAACTCCTCCTTCAGCCAGTTGTGACTGAGAACCTACCTGCTGCTGTATGAGTCCACCTTACCTCTAAGCAATGATGAGGTCAAATAGCAACAGTTCAACCTATTTTTACATATCGCCTCATCAAAATTACATGGTTGTTTGGTGCACCGCCATGAAAAATAAAATCGGCATGCTTCTTAATTATGTTTGCAATAGGAACGCTATGGCTGCAACATATATTAATTTGCCATGCCTCCTGTTTTTAGGTCTCGCCTACACAGCGCTTGCAGTGTCTCTCCGAGACATGCAGTGTACACTTTAGTGTGGAAGCTTCGTGGAAGCTCCGCCCACTCTCCGCCCATGTTTGTAATTGGCTTAGGTCAGTAAATGCTGGCTTCCGATTTGTTTAAGGCTTGTTAGTCCCTCCTCATGACGAATACGTTGTCATTTGTATCCTTCCAAGGCTATTGGCCCCTTTAATCACCGCACTTCTTCCTGGCAGGTGTTCCATTGCTTCGAGTTCCCCGTTTGCAAGCACTCCACCTGCTTGTATGTGCCTGCCCAGCATGCTACACAACCGCATTCTATACTTTGTCTTCAATACAAGTCTTTTTCAGCTCCCCCTGTTCTGCAGTTTTAGTGCGCATGTGTGTCATTGCGTGCATGCGCATTGTCATTGAATTGGCCTTCCAGGGACTAACCGAGCCTAATTGACTGGGCGCACTCTCCATCCCAGTGAAACCAGTGCCCCCAGAGCAGAGATCGCTCAGACTAGAAAAGGTATTACGGGCGGCAGTGATAACAAGACGCGCTTTATCAGTGGTTTGATAGCAGCATCCCTCATTTCTTTTCGCCAAAAAGCAAAGTTAACGGCTGTTCCCTGAGCACACCCAGAAAGAGGCAAATCAAAGCAGCTCATCCTGCCCTGACACCCTAAACTCCGCTGCGAGTTAACACCTGGGGCTTCATTTATGAAAAGTGACGCATCGCTGTGAGAAAACAGGCATGAGTCATTTTTCATTGCGCCCTCCTTGCAACCCCAATGATGCGTCATATTTACAATATGACACATCATTGTGCAAGGATTTACAGATACGTCAGTATTTCTGACGTATCTGTAAGAGCAAAAGTGACGCATTGCTGAAGTGTGTCACAAAAGTGACGCAACTCCAGCAATGCGTCCTTTCACAAGGGGGCAAGCCCCATGTGAAAGGGCGTGCATCAGTCTTACGCCTGCTGTGAGGCAGGTGCAAGATTTTGACGCAACGGCGTCCTAGAAGTGACGCAGTGAAATCTCATAGATTTCACTGCTTCACTTCTACGACCTTTCTTGCGTCAATACGCCCCCCCTTGCATACATTATACCTGGTGCAGGTATAATGTGGTGCAGAGGTTTACATAGTGACGCATCTACCTAGATGCGTCACTTTGTAAATATGGTGCAACAAGGCGCATTTTTTACGCCACTGGTGCGTCACAAAAAGTGACGCACCAGCAGCGTAAAAGTGACGCACAGCCTAATAATTGAAGCCCCTGGAGCTTCCTGAGACAAAATCATGGGCTCTCTTGCCTTAGGCTGATGCTGATAAACTATCAACAGTAATGGGGCTTCATTTCACAATAATAAAATCCAGAACGCAAATGTTTCACTTACAGTACTGTGAATGCATGCAAACTCATTTCCTTTGATGTATTTATTAAGTGTGCAGCAGTCATTTTGGGCTCGCCCCTGTCCGAGTTGCCTTTAGCCCCTCCCTTCCTTCCTCATGCTGTTCGTTAGCATTGTGTTATTGCGGGCATCACAGTTTTGGCGCATACTTCCATACTCTTTTATTTATTTATTAACAGTGCTGCAATGATTTTTGGCTTTATGGTATCAGTGTTAGTGTTGCTGTTGCCCCTTTCATGCGGTGCCGCAATGATTTTTGGCTCAACAGTATCTGTGCTGTTTTAGCCCCTTCCTTCCCAGCCTCGCTTTTCATAGCCATGTATGTTTTCAGTAGCCATAGTGGGACGGAAGACAGGGGCGACTCTAGGCTCATGGCGGCCCTGGGTGGCAGGGAGAGTAGGTAGGGGGCCCCGGAAGAGGGGGTCTGGGCAGGGCGGAGCGTGGAGGCCAGTGAAAAGGGAGGGGGTCAGAGTGTTTGGAAGTGGAACAGGTCCGGAAGCCGCCAAATCCCTGCCAGGGGCTGCCACGCAAATATTTATCCATCCTCAGAGGATTATTACATTAAGGATATATATTTGCATGGTGGCCCCTGGGGTTTGGTGGCCCTGTGCAGGTGCACAGCTTGCTCATGCCTAAGGCCGCCCCTGCGAAAGAAAACAATGGGTTTTTCAGAATAACGAGTATTAAGTGTAATTTAGAAATTGGTCTTGTGATCCACTTCTCTTTACGTTTGTGTTCACTACAAGTATAAGAGATATATTTCCTTATCATAAATGACAACATATCACCTTTCCAATATGGCCAATCCCTTATCCATCCTAGCTGATGTCCGACCTTCTATTCCTAAATACATGAGCCCGTTGTGTCCGGATTACTGAATGTGCATCCTGTGTCCACGGAAGTGATACTTTTTAAATGAAACGTTTTTCTGTCTTAATTCACTTTCGAAGGAAAAATGCTTCAGTATTTTTGGGTGAGTACGTTATGGGATTGGTGCACAGATCATGGTATTCGGTACAAAACGAGGAGAGGGTGTCATTTATTGGCCAGAGCTGCCGACTTAGGACCTGAGGGATCCAGGCACCTTTTGGGGAGTGGCAAAAGCAGGTTTTGGACAAACAGGCTAAATTAGGTCAAATACAGATATATATATATATATATATATATATATATATATATATATATATATATATATATATATATATATATATATATATATATATATATATATATATATATATATATATTATATATATATATATATAACCTACTGGCGATAGCCAGTAGGTATATATAGTCAGGATTTTTTCTCTATGGGATTTTTGAAAATTCTATGTCTAATACCTTTGGCGTTTGTGGACGGAATTGGCTGAAATTTTCAGGAAAATGGCACATTTTGTTTCTGAGCAGCCCCTGAAAATTTGGGGGGGGGTTTGTCAAGGGGTGGCGGAGAAAAAAGGGGGGTCCCAAAACGCGTTTTTCCCATGTTAATTTCCATAGGGCGGTTGGCCTCACTCTTAGCTCGAACGGCTGAATGGATTTGCACGAAACTTGGCAAAATTGTAGGGACTGTTAGCCCGATGTGCCTTTGCTAGGTCTCAATATATGTGCTCCAGTGGATTTTGAGAAATTAACGTTCAAAAAAAGATATATATCTGTGACAGCGCTCCGGGCAGCGCTCCGGTTCGCGTACTTGACGCGTAACGGAACTTTGCGAAGCAAAGCTGATTGGCTCTCCGGTGTCTGTCAACATTCTAAACAGTCCGGAGCGGCCGCCATCTTGTCTCTCGGTAGGATCGAGAGACAAGAGGAGGCCAAAACAAAGGGGGAAATGAAGGAAAGGGGGCAAGGTAGACCCCTTCTGACCCCCTACGATTGATGAGGGGGATATTATAGAGCCACGCGGGGCAAAAAAAAAAAAAAACAAATGCGATTTTTTGCCGTAGAGACGCGTCTTGGTACGCGAACCGGGCAGCTAACCGGGCAGCTAACCGGCAGCGTAACGGGAGTCTGAGGAGTAGCTGATTGGCTATCAACATTGTAAACAGTCCGGAGCGGCTGCCATTTTGTCTCTCTGTAGGATCGAGAGCCAAGAGGTGGTGAAAAAGGAAGGGGGAAATGAAGGAAAGGGGGCAAGGTAGACCCCTCCTGACCCCCTAGGATTGATGAGAGGGATATTAAAGTGCCCCGCGGGGCAAAAAAAAAAAAAAATTGCGATTTTTCGCGGTAGAGGCGCTTCCCGGTACGTTAACCGGGCAGCTAACCGGCAGCGTAACGGGAGTCCGACATATTGTGTTTTTGGAGTGTTTGTTTGCATACCGGGTAGCGTTCCGGTAAGCGTAACAAGGGGAAAATCAAGAGAAACAGTCAAATAAAATTTAAAGGAGTAGATTTCCACCAAACTTGGCAAAATTGTAGGGACTGTTTGTTTGATGTGCCTTTGCAAGGCCTCAAGATATGTGCACGTGTGGATTTTGTCTAATTAAGGTTAAAAAATATATATATATCTGTAAGCGTGCTCCGGCGCGCTTACGTTACGGGTTTTGTTTGCGCTGCAGAGACGATACGTCACGGTTATGCGATGCGTCATGAGGCGTCTCACGGGCTATGTGATACGTCACGTAATAAAGAATATATTTTACAGCTATAGATATTAGCTTTTAAAAAACCAATGAAATTCACTGAAAAAACCATAGGTTATAGACCATATATAGTTAGGAATTTGCATTTACAAAACCTTGAAAATTCACTGAAAAAAACATAGGTTATAGACCATATATAGTTAGGGATTAGCATTTACAAAACCTTATTTTACTTGCACAAAACCATTGAAATTCCATATATAGTTAGTTGCACTAACTATATATCGCGCACCCGCAATCCACTGCTAATGATGTCACATATTACATCATTCATGACATGGTCAGTGACATCACTGATGACATCACTGATGACATCTCAAATGACACCAAGTTTAAAACGCCGTCTCGCCACACTATGTTTTGTTCGGAGAAAATAAACTCTCATGGTGGATTTTGTTACTTTTGCGCATTTGCAAAGCTAGCTGGTCCGACTTATGCTGCCAGCCTTTTGACTTTGTCAATGCAGTAGATTTGTCAATGCATGTTGGTTTTCGTAAAACTTGATAGTTTGGGACTAACAGTTACCTTAACCCCTATCCATGTCACCCCACTTAGAACAAATGCTTTTTTTCATCCAGTTATAGCAGTTGTGCAAGGTTAAATGAGAAGAGTTAATATAACACCTAGGATAATGTGCTGCATGACTAAATACTTTTAAGATCCTAAGGGCGAGACCATTGCATTGCAAATGCTTGTTGTACTTCGCATAACCACTCAGTGCGGAAAGATTGAATGCCCAAGTCCAGTTTTTGCAACAGGGGAGACACAATAAATTGGTCACAGCAGAGGGCTTCAGGCTTGCAAGTGTTAGCGACTTCCATCCCTATGAATTTCAGTAGTTTACTTTTATCAGCAATATAAAAACATTTTAACTTTTTTGCAAGGACACAAAATCATGCAACATTTTGTTTCATTTCGTTTCGAGAACCAGGTGAGGCATGCAAGCATTGTATTAACTTGAGGCCACGGCCATAGGCTCCATGCTCTTAAGTGTTTTAGTGGTGTCTATTCTGATATGCCACTTTAGGAAACTCATTTTTGGAAATAACATACAATCGTCCTTTATTCATGATGGTACACTCTGTAGTCTGCTTGATGAACATCACTTTCACAAAGTGATGCCCTCAGATATACGAGCTTAATTAGGACCCCATTTTTCCTTTTTTATTAAATTGTTGCGATTTCAACTTGTAAGTCCAAGCAAGATATAATTTGCACAGGAAGTAAGGCAGGGGGAAATATTTATCTCACTCATTTCAGGCGTGGCGTTTAAATACTAAGGGTATATTCACAGGAACCTGTGATAACTACTGCAAGAGTAGCACTCCGCAACTCTCAACATCGCAGCCAATCGTGGGAAAATAACCCTGTGGAATTCACAACACAGCGGTAGCATGCGATAGTCTGCCGCCCTGCAGACAATGTCGGCGACACAACCACCACGATGGAGATAAAAACACATTCCCCAACGTGACAAAACCTGTGATGGCCAAAGCACGATAAGAAAACAGTGACAACCAGCGCAAGTGCAGAAATACTCACGCGCAATGCGGGAAAATAGTACAAGACCAGCACACAGAAAATGCAACTGAACAAAAATCATCAATAACGGAGTATGACAAATGCACCCTGGCCAACTTCAGAGGACAACATGTACACCACAACATCTAAGCACCGTGTAAGAACAGAACCAACAGGCACACCGCACAAAAGAGACCAGTGGCAGACAGAGCAGAGCCGCAGGAGCGACAAACCCACTGTGCAGCATAAGCACACAATCAGGAGTGCACCCCGGCAGTGACATCATCCCGGGTCAAACAGCACCCCACCACATTTGAACACAGGACACAACTGGTTCAGCAACTGTGCCCAACCTGTCAAATCACATCTGGAATGCAGGGAAACGTAACATAAAAATATAGAAGAACAAGCTGAGACCTGCAAATAAATGTTTTATTCACACATGCAGTGCGTTTGGACATTTTCTACTGTTGCTTGATTGCCATGGACGGTCACAATGTGACGTGCTCATGAGAAGTAATTTTCAATGATGGTATTCCTACGGGCCATTCCTGCTGCTGCTGCAGTGGGATATAGGCCACCTGCCCCATCACCACCATCATCGGCCGGTACATCTGGAACTGGGATCCATGGGGCCCTGGTGCGAACACAGATGTTGTGCAACACACAACATGCAACGATCAGCTTGCACAAGATGTCCGGGCTGCAAACTTGCTTCCCACCTGTACCATCCAGGCACCTGAAATGTGAGTTCAGCATGCCCAATGTGAGTTCAATGATGCCCCTGGTACGTATGTGGGCGGCATTGTACTGCCTCTGGGTGGGTGTGTTCGGATCTTGGAGGGGTGTCATCCTCCAAACGCAGAGTGCATATCCTTGATCACCTGTGGTAGTGCTGGGAGAAATGAGTCAATACTTGATTCGGCAGTATGTGATGGCATGTCCACCAATCCAGTGACACCTGTGCGGGTTGTTTGTGAGGTGAGTGTTCACCAGCCCGCAGGGAGGTACTGATGCTGGCAACTACAACACCAGTCTGTATAAGGTGCAGGGGTAGGCCAGGATGACCATGGAGCGTTGTGTTTGTGTCTGGTAGGTGTACGTGTAGTTTCACATGTTGAATATGGTTTGGTTGTATTTGCATCCCCACAGTTGTGAATTTTGCTGGGGAGACATTGGGATGTGTAGCGTGTTGACTTGATACTTACCAACGAGCAATGCTGTTCAATACGTGCCATCCTGGAAGTGCTGGTTAATGATGGACTATCGGAAGATGAAGGAAACATGCACACTGCCTGGGTAGTTGGCGAGGACATTGGTGAAGAGTCCCTGGTGGTCCACTATTACCTGCACATCGATGGAATGTGTGTGCTTTCTGTTGCAATAGTGGTGTGCCGTATCCGCAGGGGGCACAAGTGGGACATGTGTGCAGTTAATTGCCCCCAACACAGCCGGGAACCCGGCTATGGCGTCGAAGCCTTGCTTGGTCTCCAGCTACTCCAGAGCAGTGTTGTGGAAGTGAAGGTACTGTGGTATGAAGCTGAGGATAGCATCCAGGACAGGTGTGATGAACTTTGATAGGGCTGGCTGTGAGACCCCTCCAACTCTAGCAGTTGTTGGTTGGAAGGTACCAGAGGCCAACAGGTGCAGCACAGCCAGCAGCTTTGTCTGTGGAGGGATGTTGATTCTCCATTATGTTGGGACCGTCAGCCTGTGGGCGATGTGGGTCAGGATGTGGTGAATGGTTGTTCTTTTGAGCCTGTAGTGGGCAATGACTTCCTCAGGCATTAGGTCTCTGAGAATGGTGCGTTTTCTGTAGGTCTGCTGTCTTACTCTTCGCTGCCTCTGTCGTTGTCCGGGGGGGTGCAGGTCCGGGTCCAGGGGGTGGTGACGTTCCTGGGAGTGATTGTGGTGAATGTTGTGGCCCTGTTGGGGCTCCAAGCTGTATGTCGAGTAGCTCCATGATGTCGTTCATTTTTCAGGTGTGGCTGTGTGTAGGGCTCCATAGTTGTCCGGCTTTACACCTGCTTGAGGCAGGTGTTAAATACCTGCTGCTAACGTGCCTTATCGCGTGTTTTGTGTACTTATCTCTGATCTGTCTGGTCTTTGTGAATGTTGAGATGTGGTGTTGTCGCGGCTTTTGTCACAGGAACGCCTACTCTGCATCTCATTTGCGATAGTTGGAGGGGGTCCTCAGTGGCGATGTTTTTTGCGGCTGCTATCACGGGAAAAGTGGTGCTGTGGGCTGTTAATGACAGCTTTTGAATGGTGGGGTAAAGTTATCACGACGAGAAGTGTCTAACTCCCACAATGAGCTCATTGATGATCAATTTGTGGGTCCTGCTTTTACAGCTCAATCTGCACATTAGGTCCAGGGGTCTCTCCTACATCTGAGGAGCATTTCTGTGACCCATATAAATGTAAGGTAGATGACTGGACATGTAGCTTATTACACTATCCTACACCTATATGTGGTTAACATTTTTAGGTATGTAATGTAATAGGGTGTGTTCCCTTTACTGCGGATCTAGTCACCACTCTTCTCTCTATCTGGGAATCTCTCGTCTAGTGCATGTTGATGTCACGCTGTTCTTTTTATTCAGGTTATGGTTTTAATTCATTTTTCTTGGAGTCGAATATGATGCATGTCGGAGCCTTCTGAGCTGCATCGTAATGGGCTTCTTGGTTTACTTTCCGGCCGCTGCATTATGATGCTGGTGGCCGGAAAGTAGACCGTCCGGTCATTCGGGCTTGATTCCAATGGGCACAATGCATGGTTTCAACTTGTTTTCCCTGCAGGCCTGTCCAACATGGAAACCATGTCAGAAAGCATGTTTGGGGGCCCTCAGCAGGGTCCCCTATGGTGCACAGCCTCCGGTTGGAGGCCGAGGGTGCACCTATGGTGCCCCCCTTTTGATCCCTGCACCTCGATTTGCCTGCCATGCGGTGCAGGAATGAATTGCACTTTCCTTTTCTCAATGAAAGCTTGGTTTATGGCCAGTTAATGGCTGTAATATGAGCTCCCTTTGAGAAAAGAGAGCATGCGACTGAACAGTGTTCGGTCCCATTGTAATGAGCCAGTCGGGCCGCTAACCAGGTGTAGTCGGTTCCAGGACCGCAAAACAATATGCCGCGCTACGGGGAGCTCCGCAAGTGGTGGAGTGCATTAGATAAATGCCATTTGCTGTGATTTTCAGTGTCAGGTGCTTGTTCGCACTGTTCAATCATTGCAAATGGCCCCATGCACAGAGCATGTTTTGAAGAATGAGGGAACCCAAATAAGGTTGGTCAGGGACCTTAGTTGATCAATTATTTCTAAAGACAGTGGTCCCCAGACAAAGATTAATGAGAGTAAACAATAAATATAGACCCAGTCAGTACTATATTTTACAGCTGTCCAGCGCGACAGGTCTTTTTAATATATAGTTGCTTAAATATACACAAAATTCAGCAAGAAGCAAATAAAGTGGGACACACGCCTATATCCAACTTAGTGGGAAGGACGTACTACATGAAACAAAAAAGCTCAGCCAGAGTAAATTGTTTGCAGGAGAAACATTTTGGTAGGACAAACATATTATAGTGGAGACACCATTACACATATTAAGTATTAAATAAAGAACGCTGCGTTGTTGATTCATCGTGATCAACACTTTAGGTGACTACCAGTATAATATCTATCGCTTGGGACTGTGGAACACGGAAAATATATACATTGCACCAAACAGGACGGATTCGTATCTTAAGATCTTTATATCTAGATAAACAATTGTTTTGGAGTTAACTGGGTCGAGGCACACTCGTGACCCAACGAAATGACTAATATTCGAGCTAAGCAAATGCACTACTCTTAAGTTGGAGCTCTGTTTGGGGAATTCGGATTAAGAGGAATAAAAAGGATTAAAAGGATATAAAGGACTTTCCCCTCCCTGTGTTGGATAATATTGTGCTTTAGAACAACCATTTTGCCCTGAAGAAATTCTGTTCTCAGAACGAAACGAGTTGGCTGGCTTTTTTTCCCAAAACGGAATATTAAACAAGCATTGAAAATTTACATCAAAACTCAGCGTCTGTATGTGAAGACACTAAGAGAGTTATCTAGTTTTTCCATTTGGATTGGATTGATTTATAAAGCGGTGCTTTTCCAAATTGAACATTAAATAAAGAGGTGTATATGGCGTACAACAAGTCAACAGCATTTCAATCCTTACAAAAGATATAGGACCATCATCAGGACAGTAACAATGGTATGCCTGTAAACATTTTGCCTAGATCCAGGTCAGAGTGACTTGGAGGAGGTTTGTTTCAGGCGAAGATGAAGTAGAAGTCCAGGCCAAGTACAAGGAGAGTAAGGTATGCAGACAGCCGCGGCTGCGGTCTGTGCAGTTGGATGCTGGGTTAGAGTCAACCTAAAAAAGGCTGTAACAGCTTAAAGGAGGCAATTGAATTGTTTGCACCGCAGATCAGTCTCAAAATCAGAGTGGCCTATTGCAGTGGGCTGCTGTATATCAGGGACGGCAAGCCAGTAACCTGTGAGCCGTGTCCCCGGTCTCTAGTGACAAGGAATGGGGTTGCGCCAATCTGTAAACAACCTCTCTTACAGCATGTCTTGCCTGTCGGGATCGGGGACATGAAGGGGGCTATGAAGGCGATGCCTCCTTTCTGCCACTCCAGTAGATTATTTACTCAAGCGGCAGCTTTCTCAACGTGAATGGCCGGTTTTTCAATGCGAGCATACGCGACCACTCGCAATACGAAATCTTACCCCACGGGTTGAGAAACCTCGCCAGGAGGTGGATTTTCCATGCTCACACTCTCCAACTTGATGTTGATGAATGCGAACGAGGAAAAATCTCGCCGGGAGGTGGATTTTCCTCATTCGCGCTCGCCAACTTGACGTTGCTGACGTTTTTCTGAACTCCGCGAGTTCACAACCCAGACTTAATGTTCTACTTCTCTGTAATTTTTTTAATATATTCTTGGTTTCTTGAAGAGTTTATGATTAATTCTGCTCTGGTGTCATTTGTAGACAGCCACAAAGATCAAGTGTTGAAGGGATTCTGCACAAAAACAGAACTCTGAGCGGGATTATAGGACTTTGGTGTATTGGGACTGAGTCATACCACCACATTAGTACTCATGAGCCCAGGACCAACTGTCTATAGTGTCACCCTTGCTCTCCTACGCACTCACAGAGAAGCAAATGATTAGACAACCCAGAACACAACACTCCCATATCTCTCAGGAATCGCGGTAACAAGACACCCTTTCGCTCGCACACTTGTACTCATCCATAATGAGATCTGACAGAGACACGAAAAAGTTTAAAATATTTATTTAAAATAATGTGTCCTAACATGCAGTATAAGAGCCACAACAAACAGGAAAATGCATAATACAAATATAATCAGCATAGCAGCTAGCCCATAAATCATGAAGGGAGATGTCATCATAAAAAGAGAGTGAAGCCTATCCCCCCTGCCCTTGCTAAGAAGCTGTATTATTATATATTAGAAGATCTCTGGGCTTTGTCAGCAGACCCCATACCTCAGTCTATAGATGGTAGATCTACAACACAAGTGATGTTTCACTCTTCTCCCTGGAAAGGTCCCTCTTCAAGTGTGTCTTGACTAATTCGAGTACACCAGTAAGAAGCAAAGTATGTTGTCCAAACAACAGCTGCATCAGCATGTTTTGTCTAAGGGCAAAGGTCTGGCCAGAACAAAATATTATGGGGGCATTGTTGTTCGACAAAATCCCAGGAAAATGCAGAGAGTGAACCCAGAGATGAGTTCTCATGTGAAAGCAGCCATTGAAATATTGCAAAAATAAAGATGTGTAGTAACGTGTGCAAAAGCAGCAAGCAAGCTGCCACGTGCTCATGCTAAGTTAGTGAAAAACGACAATGTCCCCACGAGCCATGTGACAGAAGTATAAGTAATTGTTTTGCAAATAATTCCCTTGTTGGCATTTTTACTTGTTATGTTATGTTAGGTGTTTTGTTAAGCACCTGGTTACTCCCGGCGCTGGAAATTACAGCACTACAGGTTAGTCATATCAGGTGTGGTTCATTTTGAGTGGCCTAAGTTCATTGCTTGAATAGCCAGGTCTTTAGATTTTTCCGGAACCTCATTTCAGATGGCTCCATTCTGAGGTTCTGCTGCATGGAGCTCCAGAGTTTGGCAGCAGGGAAACTGAAGAAACCCCTCCCTAAGAGCATTCTGTTAATTCTGGGATCGCAGTCAATGCGGCCCCATAAGATCTAAGGTGCCTGTTAGGAACAAAATCTTGAATCAGGGGCACATATATTGTGGGCCTTTCTGGTTAAGCATCCTATGTGCAAAACAGAGTGCTTTAAAAAAAGACTCTGTGCTCAATATAGAGCCAGTCTAGTTGGGCAAGTCCTGAGCTTATGGAGGACTGTTTCTGGATTTTTTGAAGCAGCTGGGCTGCTGCATTTTGTTCCCTTTGAAGCATCCGAAGGCTGCCCTTGGAGACCTCCAAGTAGAGTATGTTACAGTAACCTAAGTGGGATTCCAGCAAAGCCTGTATTATCGTCTTTTGAGCGGATTCTGGTAGTAGTCCTAGAATATTTTGTACCATCTTTTGCACTCCAAAACAGGTGCCAACCATGGCAGCAATTCGATTAGCAAAAGACAGAGATGCATCAAAGGTGACGATCATAATTTTTACTTTCAGTTTAGGGATTGGAGTGGGGCCCAGTTCACAGGGCCACCAGGCCGAGGACCATATCGAGGACTGTTTTCCGATCACTGGAACCTCTTGCTTGCAGTCAGCCTCAGGCAGCTGTAATCCATCTAAGCCGCAAAATCCACTAGACAGGACATAAACTTTACTGCTGCACTACCGTCATCTTGCATCAGTGTAATGATCAACTGAGTGTCATCAGCATAGGATACGATCCTCACCCCATGACCTTCAATCAAGTCCGCCAAGGAGCGAAGATACAGGTTAACAGGGTAGGGCTCAAGGTTGACGCCTGTGGTACTCCCTCCTGAAAGGGGATAATTTCTTAGGTGTGTGGCTTCTGGATCCCCGGAGAGGAGCAATTGTGTAAAAAGTCAGCAAACCATTCAAAGGCTTGATCCCCTTTACCCTGTTGCCATAGCTGTTCTAAAACAAGGCCATGGGATATGGTGTCAAATGCCACACTTAATTCTAGCATGACTAGAGGCCATCTTACCTTCATTAGCCTGCATCTGCATAGTCTCTGAGGCCAGTAGGAGTGCTGATTCTGTACTGTATAGTGATCTATAGCCTGAGTGAGTCGCATGGAGGAGTTCTTCCTCATCAAGGAATTTTGGGGCATATTACCAACAACTAGCGATAATTATCGCTATGTTGGTTTAGCGGCGATATTTTTATCGCAGAGCTGCGGCGATTTTTATCGCTTAGGAGCCTTGCTATTATCAAGGTTTATCTCCTAAGCGATAAAAATCGGCCGAAATGCATGAAAATCGCTGTAAAGTCAGCGATATTCATGCATTACCGAGCAAATGCTCTTAGCCATGTTATCCACCTACCATTGGATAACATGGCTAAGAACTGCTCAGGGGCAGGAGTTAGATTTTGGAGATATTCGTGCTTAGCGTGAATATCTCCAAAAGTTGGTAATAGGAGATAGCGATGTTAGCGACTGTTTCCAGTCGCTAACATCTTGGCACGCCCACTTTGCATGTCATTAGTGATAAATATCACTGACATGCAAAGCGGGGCCCAAGATGGTCGCTATCTCCTACTAGCTGTCGCTAACTGGGGTTAGCTACAGCTAGGTAATAGGGAGATAATTTTATCTCCGTTTTCTTGGCTTTTAAAGCCAAAAAAGTGGAGATAAACCCCCTTGATAATATGCCCCTTAGTTAGTTGTGGATTTACATGGCTTTCAGCAATTTTTGCTGGGAACCGAAGCATCAAAATAGTTTGAAGGTTTTCTCATTTAGAAGGTCCCAATCTGGGCTTTTTGAGAAGGGTGACCACCATTGTATATTTCCACTCGGAGGGCAGTTGGCCTGTTTCAAATGCAGTGTGCATTGTTTTGGAGTGGGGGCCAAAAGCCCTTATTCCAAAATTGCTAGTGAGGATGAGTCAAGCAGGGATCCAGATTTAATTTTAGCAGAAAAAGATCATGTTTTTTCTACTGAGATGTTTTTAATGCTGAAAGAGTTTTATAGTAGGGGAAGTGGAAGTGTACTAGAAGGGGAGAACCTCTGGTTCTTAGCTTTTTCAAGAAAAGATGCATACAGGGAGAATATTTTGTTAGAGAAGAATTGAGCAATCTGTTTGCCGTTGCTGATAGGTGGGGCCCTCATCGCTGACACGGATTCTAGTGAGGTGAGTGATTGAACTATTCTGAAGACCTCATAAGTGGAGTTTTTTGCCTCATCTATCTTTGACACAATGAATTTAGTCTGGGATGTGCTCATCTGCCTCTGGTAATCCTTAAGCGCGGGTAGATACAATTCTTCTTCTACAGTCCAATAGCTCTTATTCTGTAACCCACTTTGCAAAGGGTCTAGCACGAGTGATGTTTTGCAGTTTCCATGGGGCAATAAAGTTGAGAACTTCATTAATCAATGCAGTTACCTGCTGATTTGCAGCCTGGGGATCATAGTCTAGGTGTAGACGTCTGCAACTCAGAGCTGACATAAAGGCCTCTAGAGTAATAAGGGCCCATTCACAGGTTTTAATTGGGAGGGCTGGTAGCGGGCTTGACTGAGGAGATATATCCAGGATCTGGAGGGTATGAGGGAATTATCTGTACAAGCCATTGGAATAGGGGGGCTTCCTTAACACAGGCTGAGTTTGTGAATATTGGGGCAAGAATGTGGCCCTAGATGGGAGTGGAGAACTGTACTAGCTGCTGGAGATGAAATGAGCCTAAATCTTCAATAAGGCTTATGGCCGTGTGACAGGCGAGGTCATCAAAGTGTAGATTAAGATTACCTAGATTCGGAGGTTAGAATACCACAAAGTATATGGGGGAATAATATCTAGTAAGGCCATGGTAAATCAAGAGGCAGGCTAAAGGGGCCTGTAGATCAACAGATCGCTGAGGGAGCATATTAAAATAAAACTGCTCAGATCCACTAATTTGGACTTCAGTGAGACTTCAGCCGAGGTGTTGTTTGTAAACCACCATCCTTCCCATTAGGCCTGTCTACTCTTAGAATCGCATGGCCTCCAGGAATAGCCTCCAGTACATTAAGCGCAGACTATACTTGAAGCCATGTTCCCACAAGAAAGATTGTGGTAGGTTGCTGAGAGGACACAAAGTTGTCAATTTCCAATTTGTGATTTGGGAGTGACCAGCACTTTGAAAGGAAGCATTGGGCTGCCTCCGGTCCACTGTGTGCCCTCCTGCCCTCCCGCTTCACTTCGAGCCCCGTGAAGAGCAAGAAGGGGCACTCACCGCAGGCAGCCTGGCATGTGACCACATTTACGGAATGATGCCAGGGCCAGGCCTCTCTAATCCTGATGTCCAGACAGCGTAGTTCTGCCACTGAATACTGCAAGGTGTCTACAAGGTGTCTGAAATGGAAATACTAAGGGGCTTAGCCCTGGGGCGGTCCAGTTTTGGACGGCACAGACAGGCTTGGCTTTGGCACACCCTCTTTCGTAGTCTGAGAAGACTAGGACGTAACAAGGCCAAAAATATGGTGGACCTGCTCTAACTGATGGGAACCACCGAAGTTCAGGATTAATCAGCACAAATCAAAAATTACGCAGAGAATATATAAACAGTGTTTTCCCGCAGGTAAAAATATCTCAAGGTAAAGCAAATTATTGCCATAAAATGCCCCTCAAACTACCTTTATACTGAGCACATATCATCAGAAATTGTACTCGGTGACACAAAATCACTCAAGGAAACCTTAAATTGTTGTGAAATCTTCAGCAGTTCGACAGGGCCATAAATGTCATAATCAGTTCTATCCCAAGCTATACCACCAGGTAGAGGAACCGCTGTGATGTTTACTGATGACAGCTCTCTGCTCACAATGAGATGATTTGTTTGACTTCAGGAGCAAGTTGATGTTCTTACTTGCTGTGTACATTTTACTATATTTTCCATCTATCAGCTTTCCCAAACTTAATACAAGAATGAGCCAAAGTCGGAGAAAAAGTACACCTAACACAATCCAAAATTTAGCCCATGGTGAAACAAGATAAGTCTTTTCTAGTTGCTGAAAAAGTGCTGTTACTTCATCTTTAAAAGTTGTATTTGCTGGTGTTGTTTCTGGTTCACTGGGATCCTCAGAAAAGGTATCAACGTTGATGAAATAGCCAGAGGCAGTTTGGTCAATTGTTGGTATTGCATCCGGATTATATGAAATCGCTGGAGCTGCTTGTTCCCTTGACATGTTAGTATAGTCAGATGCTATATCATTGTAGGCAGGAGTTTCTTGATGAACTGTTATTTGGGTTTCAAGAGGCACAAGTTCCATGGCTTTATTGCATAATCCTTCTTTTCTTACAGCAGATACTTCAAAGGTGATGAGTCTTTCAGTTTGAACCTCTTGGATGGTAGACAGATGTGGTCGTCTGCTACATCTTTGGAGTCCACTGGGCCCTACTTATTATCGGCCGCATAGTGTGGTTTTACCAGGTCAATTCATACGGACCGGTTCTCCTTTTTTCCAGCAAGGGGTGGAAGTAACACTGTTCTTGAACCGTGGACTGCTAGTACAGGTACTTTTTTTCTGTAAAAAGGCCCAAATTCCTTCTTATCCTCTATTTTCTCCGAGACCAGATCCCCAATCTTTGGAATCCAGACAGGTCTTGCAGGGACAGGTGGTTTTTCTTCAGTCGTTGTTGGCTTTTTTTATAGTTTCTGTTCTACCACTGAAGTATGACGATCGAGGTCTTCGACCAACATTCTAGTACTAAAAAGGATTTCATATGCAGTGATTTCACCCAGAGAATTCCTTGGCAGGTTATTAAGACTACATTGGACACTTATTAAATGTTTGACCCACCCGTCACCCGAACCTAATACCCTTGCTGTTACAGATTGCTTTATGTCCCTGTTTTTTCTTTCCACAACCGCCTTTCCCTCAGGATGGAATGGACTAGAGTACCGCAATGCAACGCCCAAACTGGTCATGGCCTCCTTGTAAGCCCTAGAGCTAAAACCAGGACCCTGGTCAGAATGTAGCCTGCTGATTGCGTATGTGTTGATAAAGACTCGCAAATCTTTTATAACAGTTTGGGCGTCAGCCGAGCGCTGAGGCCACATCCAAATGAATATTGTCCTAATAGTTGTGGGACCGCTTTTGTCTATAGGGACGTCTGAGCATTGATAGTCTAATGCTATCTAAGAATGGTGTCTGTACTGGGCTGGCTACACTGTAGTCAGGAATCTGGCCGCCCTCTAAGCTGTGATCTCTGTAACAGACATCGTAATTAATTCCAAATTCGTAAATGTGGTCATTCATCCCTGGCCACCAGTACATCTCTTATCATTCTAGTGGAGATTTTGAGATCCCTTGATGTATCAGACCCTCTCCCATATGTGCTTCTTGAATCAAAGCACTTCTCCGATTCCTGTTTAGAATTACCCTATCCCCCACTCCAGGGATTCGAGCAAAAGGAACTGAGTTTGCATCAGTTATGTATGAATACTCGAGTGGATAGTTTAGAAGTAATGCTGCTCCGCTGCCTTTGCTTGTGGCATTGACAGCTAGCATTGTTTTGCCGTCTATTTTTGTTTTTGAAAGAGTGATTGCAGCTACGGCAGCTGTTTGCACAGCTGCCTTTGCGGCTTCATCAGCCAATGAATTCCCTTCAGCGTTAACGCCATCACGCTGATGACTCAGTGTATGGATCATGGGAGTCTTTTGTAGTTCTTTCTGTAAAAGAACTACTTGTTCCCAAAGCATTTTATGCTTGATTGTGCCACCTTTCGCGTCTTTGAAACCGTTTTGAATCCAGTTCGGCAAATATTTATTGTAAGATTGGTTGCAGTAATACGAATCGCACACTATGAATGTGGGGAATTCGCGATCTGTATTTTCAAGCGCCATCTTGAAAGCCTGTAGTTCAGCTCGCTAAGCTGTCCAGTCTCCGAGAGATTGAGTTTTTGTAACCATAGGTCTGAATTTTCCATCGCGCCAGCGACCTTTAACAATCGTGCACGCAGTACTATAAGCTTGTTTTCCCCCAATTGCAGGTTGTGCTGATCCGTCTATATAAATTATACATCTGTAGTGTTCTAGAGGCAGAATTTCAGTGGGCAGAGGACATTCGTGTTCGTATTGGAGAAATTCTTGAGTCTTCAAGTAGGGGTCAAAAATGTATTTAATGTCTGTTGCAGCAAGAGAATTAACCCATTTTATCCATCTTGGATGTAAAGTTTTTGCATTCGGAATGCTTGCCTTTGTCACTGCCTCTAAGGCAGGTACAGGAGTAACGACTTTTATCCGTTTACCCTGTGTAAGTGCTCTCACTCTTACTACTGCAGTTTGAACCGCTGTCAGAATTTTTTCTGTTGAAGTGAATTTAATTTCAGCTTGCGTGTACAAATGTGATTTGTAGCTATTGGTACCTTTTCACCTTCATTAAAGGTTAGGTATGTGGATCCACATCTCCCTGGGATGATTTGGATTACAAGGTTTTGTTCATTTACTTGTGTCTGTAAATGTGTTGTTGCTAACATGTCTGTTTGCACTGAACGCAAAATGGCTGTGTGTTTTTGAGTCCAATTATTAGGTTTGAAATCAGGTTTGATTAATTTGTAGAGAGGTTTAACCCTTTCTGCGTAATTTGGAATGTAAGTTCTTGCGAAATTCAGGAATCCTAGAACTGACTAAGTTTTCCGCGTTTTTGGAGGTTGGAGCAGTGCACGTTTCTCTAAAAAGTTTGCTACCAGGCTTTTGCCTTCACTTGAAAGTTTGTATCCTAAGAATAGGATGTTAAGATGGGCAATTCTTGATTTTTTAAAGTTGAATTTGTACCCTTCAGAGGCGAATCCAAGTATTATGGTATTCACTGTGATCAAGTGCCAGTCCAAATCATCGTCTGTACGATAGATGTTATCAACATAAGATAATGCCTCATCATCATATGTTTGCATTAACTCTGTTACTCTGGCTGAAAATAACCCAGGACTATTCTTTAATCCCTGGGGGAGATGACAGAAGTGTTGTTGTGTCCCCATGATTGAGAAAGCAGTCAAGTACCTGCTTTCAGGTGCGATATTTTGACAGAAGAAACCGTTTGAAATATCTAATGTCATTTTATATTTTTTGCGCACAATGTTATTCATCAGTGCTGCACTGTGTGCATTTTGTACTGCAAATGTTTTGCAACAAGAATTTAAATGTCTGTAGTCCAAAATTAGACGATATGTATTGTCTGGTTTGGAGACATGAAACAAAGGATTGTTCATGGACGAGGTGCATGTTTCAATCACCCCTTGGTATTCAAGTTGATCTAAGATCTCCCTGACCTGTTTTTTAGATTCTTGTTTAACCGGATACTGCTTTTGAGCAGTTGGTTGATTTTTTAACTGGATCGTATGGTGAGGAGAATCCTCATCCCATCCCACATGATTTTTGTATAATGCTGGTGCATTTTCTGGCATAGGTGTATTTTTTATGAATCTGAATATGATTTGAGAAGACTGGCATAATGATCTCTTCGCCATGTGGGCACTCCCTGACAAATTCAGGTGGACAGTATTTATCAGCCAGAAGAATGTCATAACCCTTAGATAGTTTTCCCCAAAAGAATGCTTTTATTTTCCTAGTTATATCCCCCTCTATTCGGAGTGTTACTTCATATACCTTATGTGGTAGACTAACCCTGGTATCTGCAGTTTCAACCTGAATGCATTCATTCAGGTCCACTGTCTCCAGATGATCCTTCAGGATCTTGCGAGCTATGGTAACCTCTGCTGCGCTCTCCAGCATTGTCTGGGCCCACTCCCTGTACTTGAGTTGTGTCCTCAAGATCCTCGCCATGTCTGATTTTTAGACTTGCTACCTTCTTTTTGGTAAATTGAGTTTTCTTATTTTTCAGAACGTGTTGATCATCTTTGGACTTTATGCGTTCTTCCTTGAGTTCTGATCATCCTCTTCTTTCAGATTTCTGCGAGGAAGTCTGAAAGGTACAAGGGGAACGTGTATCAGAATCTTGATATCTATCAGGTTTTCTCAAATGTTTCTATTATTCTGGCCAGTTCATACGGTTGCTCAGTTACATCAAGTTCTTTTAGTTTTTGGCGGATTGCCACGGATGCTGCTTCACCTTTAATATTTGCTAATATTAGAGCTGAGACCTGTTCGAAATCTTTCAGTAACTTCATACCGAGATTTAAAGCAGGATCCGCAACGTATTCATTTTGAATCTGTTTCATGACGTCTGGTATTACCGCCATGGACGGAACACCATGAGTTTTTGTGTAGATTGCAGCAAAGACTGTACCCCAAGTGTCACAGTCCTCCAGGTGTGGTGCGATCCCCATTGGTAAACAGATTGTTAGAATCCTGTGTTTCTCATGAGGTGTACTATCGGGAAATACTTCCTCGATCTGAGTAATTATTTCAGCTAACCAGAATGGAATTTGTTCCCTTTTTGTGGGTAATTTACCAATGACTGATTGTATGGTCTGTGGTGTAGTTGTGTTTGTGTTCCCTTGATGAAGGGTTTGTTGTGGAATTCTGATAGAAGGTTGGACTGTTAGTGTCCGCATGACATATTGTACCTATTGTCTATGTATTTTGATTAATTGTTTTAACTGAGTTAACAGTTCTGGACCTGTCATTTGTTTTATGGCAGGATGTGGTGTATAGCTAGCCAGTACCGGTCATATGCTACTGGTCTACCTAGTGGACTGAGCCTGCTAATGTGATTTTGATGTTGTAGGGTGTCTTTAAACCAGAGCTGATGCTCTTGGTATGTTAGTGGAATTTCAATGTCCTCGAAAGGAACGTATTCCGCTGGATATTCCTCTATTTTATAGAAGTGGAACACGTGTGTTGTTGGACTTGCTTGTCGAAAGATAATCCACGAATAGAATACCTCTGTCTGCCGATATTCATGTGCCTCTATAACAAATATAACCCTACCACTTCTTGGTGATAGGCCATTTTCCTTACATTTTCCGGGATGGTTATAGCATCCGGGTCATTTTGTTGGAAGCCTGTAATGTCTAAGGCCGGTTGGGTTGCATTTAGTGCTGTTCCACTGCCCCCAGGATTATCTTCGTCTGACATTTTGTTTAAAGTTTTGCAGAGCAAGTTTCAAGGAAAAATAAGGACAAGGTGCATAATATTTTGGAACACTGTATCCTTCCACGTTGAACAAACCTAAAACTAATACATAGGATTTTCCGTCCTATTCAGTTATGGCAGATTTTATACTTTAACCCACTCCAGACGTCTATTGGAGTAATTTACGGGATAAAAGGGTCTCTGTGAAAAGCACGACTGAGTTACTCTAGTATCTTGCGTTAAATTAGTGCCTTACCAAACGTTGGGCGCCATGTAGTGTAGTTCCTATATTCCCAATAGGCTCTGCGCATTGGAATATTATATCCTATAGATGTGACATGGGACTTGTGTCTGCTAGGTCGCTATCGAATATATTAGACCTAATTGTGCTTGCCAGCGAGCTCAGAGGTCACTAGAAACTTTATCGAAGGGATTAGTTTCTGACAACCGCATAAACATGACAACTTTGTTTCCCCAAGATAAAATTGATCTTCAGAGTCGTGGAAACAATAGATAGATATTTTACTCAGTCATTCGTGCATGCTTCGTTTCACCAGAGGTACAGAGAAATAGAGAGATGGGCATTTTTAATAAAAGTATTTATCGAACAGTCTTCTTTCTCATTCAGAAGAAATGAACTGCTACAATCATAATACTGGTTGCGAAGTATAATGCGTACAGTAAAAAGAGTATTATAAAATAATACTGTAAAAGCATTGTATGGTTCCTAAACCATAGATATATACATACATAAATAACAAAAGGCTAAAAAGTACTCAACTGGTGCTTCTAAAATACGCCTACCCCGATGTACCTAACCTAAGTCTAATACAAGGGAAGAAGTGAGGTGTAGCATAAATTTAGTATTCATTGCCAAGAATCTATCCAAGATTTCTCTTAGGGTCTAATCAGCTCCGTACCTTGGTTTTAGAATGAAGGAGGTCAATCTCAGGACTCGATTTCCCAACAACCCGCAAGGGTAGCTTGGAAACACTGGAGCTGAATTTCTTGGCAAGAGAAAAGACGGCGTTTCTCTCAGTGCGTGTGCTGGACGGTCGGCTTCCTTTGACACTTGCTGTAGCAGGATGCGTTGGGCAAGTAGATAGTCAAACTGCTCCAGACCACCGTGTGTTTGCTATGGCAAGTGTGGGCATATTTATACCTTGAAGGTGCCGAGATTGACTTAAAGGTGGACATAATAACGTCATCAAAGAAACTCAGTTCTTTGAAAACTCCATGAGTTCTTGGACAAGTCAGTATTCAAGCAAGGGAATGTCCCTAGCTGCTGAAGCCGAGTTTTCCAAGAAAACTTTGTGGATTTTCAGAACTAGTGGAAGTAGCCATGCCGTATTTGGACTGCATGAGCTAAGTCTAAATATGGTTATGATTTCTATGCCTATATAAGTATATGGTGATTTATACCTATAGAAGGGCATGAATTGGGAAAATTACACTAGGGTGCTAAAATGCTATATAACAGCAGTCTATGTTTGATTCTTTTAGGGCATGGCAAAAAGCAGCTAGACAGAAGTGATTGAAGGCAAAGAAAGGAGCTCAGAAGGGGAGAATGCAGAAACTGACCAAGAAAGTAGTTGCTTATGATAGGGAGAAACAAGAAAAAGGTGTTGAATGTGAAGATAGAAGGTTCCGGTTACAAATTGATGAATCATATGTGATTCAAAATGAAGACAATATTTTTGTGGAAGATTTGTTAGACACCCAACCCCGCCTTCATATGCCCCACAGAGAATTTACCCCACTGTTGCAGTGCCCTCACAGCCAACTGTTACAGTTGCTTCTACTGTTTCTGTTCGTGTATCTGCTACTGTTGTTTCACCAGCTGTGGCTTTGGCTCCTCCTCCTCCTCTTCCTTCTGTTTCTTTGCCATCTGTGGTGACTGTGACTGTTAGTACCCCTGCCACACCTATTGTCTCAGCCTCCCTCTCTCCTGGTCTTTCCCCTGCGACGCAACCAGTATCGACTGTTGGTGCCTGATACTTCCTTTGCTTCTCCTACTGTGGTTTTTCATTCCCGACATTAGTAAGGAGTGGGAAACCGACACAAGAATTTGAGGAAAGAGGAAAGGATGTAGTTTAAGGAGCGCATGGGACCGCTAGAGCGATCTGATGTGGGAGATGACGAGAAACAGGTAATAGTTAATCAGACTACAAAGTGGGCCCATAATCCTATTTATAGTTTAAAGGATGTCTGGTCGACTATGGGAGATTTTGAGCCCTTTATACAGCAGCATGCCCTTAAACACATGGGCGCACCATTAATTGGGCTTGGCAACAGTACTTTAAAGCGGAAGCGCCAACATTTTTATATGACATTAGAGATCGGGTGTATACTACTGACTTGGGGCCAGGACAGTTTGTTTCTAATATTGAAACAGTAATAGCTTACAGGGGGAGATTACATGAGCAAAGTCATAGGTCAATGTCTCAGTTTCCGATGAGGGAGATTCATCCAATATAGCATCAAGAAATACCGGAATTATTAGATGCCCATGGTAATGTTACCAGGGTGAGAGAAGCAGCCAGTTTTCAGGAACAATGGGTTTATACTCTGTGGAAAAGAAGTGAAGTTTTGTCTCTTAAAACTCCTTTGTCTGATCCTAGAAAAACTCCTACTGCATAATATAAAGAATTGACTGAGACTGCCTCTTCTACCATTGATATTTGGAGACAAGTACACACACAAGATCATGTTGCGGAGTTGGGAGGTGTATGGGTGTCAGCGGGTCGGGAGCTCTCCTGAAGTTAGCCCCGTGACAGACTTTCCCTCTTCCCTACAGGACTAAGCTGGCCCCTTTAAGAACTGCCTCAGCTACGGTGAGGCCAGCTCCGCCGCTCTGACACAGCGTCACGTGAACCTATCAGGATCGTCCTTATCAGTGAGGGAGGCGGACGCGGAAGACGCCGAGCTGTTCGTGTCCTGGGAGTCGTGGAAGGCGGACAGTGCAGCGGACCAGGAGGACGAGGCGACGCGGAACGGAATACAAGACAAGGTCCCGGGAGCAGGAGCGGCATGCCCGAGTGAAGGTCCGGAGGTAGGGAGGAAGCGCGACGAGACAGAGAAGGAGGAAGTAGCCGCAGAGCAAGGAGGACGGGAGCGAACGGACGATCAGGAGAAGCCAGGAGGCCACCGATATCGCTCTTCGCCCAGCCACGCGCAGGAGGACGCGTGGCTAAGCCAGGTGCGTGGGCGTTTGCATGCCTTGCTGGGGTTTAAGAGGGGAGGGACCGGGTAGACAGGAGGCAAAGGCCAAGTTACCGACTGTACCGCACTGCACTTTCGGGCTAAAGTGTTTTTGGTGGTGGTAACTGTGTTACACAAAAGTCCTCCTCACAAACCCTTTCCTATATCACGTGCTAGTAAGTGCTGTGCCCTAAAAGCCACGTTTGTTTCTTTTGTTTTATGCTGGGCGAGTGGAAGCAGTACCCTGGAAGACCAGGAAGGAGATCCCCTGTACAGAAGAAGCTTCCCGGAAAAGTCTCCAGATTACGTTATGTTGACCCTGCCCTGTGTGCAATAAACAACACTGACCCAAACGTTTTAGTCTTGGCTCCGTCCCTCCTTGTGCCTAAAGGTTACAATGGGGTAAAATTGAGACATGGGATCAGGAAAGGAAGCCAGGAGACAAACCTTGAGCTGAGATACTTGCTTTGCCTGGTCGCATTGTTACATATATGCATTCTCTTATTCCGCCGAGGAGGGTAGACTGGGATAAATTGTCGGCTTGTAGACAAAAGAAAGACAAGAGAGTGTCTGATTTTTTCACTTGGTTTGAAGACACAATTTTGGATTACAGTGGGCAAGATTTGTCTATTGAGGAAGGTGCTCGGTTGTTTATTAATAGATTTGTTTCCAATTTGATTCCGGAGATTGTGACTCGACTGCGGGCGTCAGAAGGCACCTGGTCCACCTCTTCCCATTTTGTTATTTTGAATACGGCACAGTATTACGAAAATAGGGATAATGAGGAAAAGGAGAGGACAGTGAAAAAGCATACGGATTAGAAGACAAAAGTGTTATTGTAGCAGGCTTTTAGAGGGAATATGAGGTGTCATGGTGGCCCTGCCCAACAGCTTCCATGTACCAGTAGGCAGCCGAACACTACGCCTCTGGTGGCGAATCAGTGTGCCTACTGTAAAGAGGAGGAACATTGGTGTAGCGAGTGTCCCGTGCCTTTGCAGAAGGTGGCGGTCCCTGGAGAACGAGGTTCTTATGGACGGGATTGTGGAGCTGGTGGGGTTGATAGAGTTCAGAATGCTGCAGCTTCCCAGGGTCGTTCTAATGCCAACTACTTTGATGACCCTTGAGAGGGGCAGTACTCCCATGATGATTACAATATGAAGCAAGTGACAGGAATGTCTTATAGCTACGACAGCTAGGAACAGAGTGGGGGACCAGTTTCAATACCTGTAGATCAGCATGGCTCTTATGTGACAGTGTAACTACATGGTTTGTCTAAGGAGATTTTGGTGGACACAGGTGTGACAAAGTGCTCTGTTTCTCGAAACATGGTCCCTGGGGCGGCTCTGTCTGCCCATAATAATGTTTTGGTAGGTTTTTCTGGTGTACCTGTTGTAAGCCCAATTTCAAAACCTTTTGCATTGACTATTGGTCCTTTCACTGTGAACTCGCCGTTGGCCTCTAATTGTGGTGAAAATTTGATGGGTTTGGCTTTGTTGAAGAAGTTGCATGCATTGATTTATTGTTCCCCGGCAGGTGTCTATATGACAATAGGCCCAGATGTAGTACACGTTAAACAGTGTTTGTCTAAGGATGCACCTCTTCCAGTTGAATTTGCTGACGTGCCACCCACTTTTTGGAGAATAGGTGATACAGATGTGGGACTGCAGCAGATTTCACCAGTTTCGATACAGGTTAAGGATGGTGCTATTTTGCCTCGTATACCTCAGTATAAAATGCCACAGGCAGGAGAGCGAGCCTTGTTGAAAATTATTCAGGACTTGATTAAGAAGCAAGTGGTTGAGGAGATGTCTGCCACGATTTGTAATAGCCCTATTCTTATCATTCTTAAATGGACACCTTTGGGTTCCTATGATGACCATGAAAATGTTTATCGTTTTGTAATTGATTTGTGCGAACTTACAAAAATAGTTGTTCCCGAGTTTCCAGTGGTCCCTGACATTACTGCCCTTTTGACTATGATTCCTTCCACTGCTAATCCTTCATTGAATTGAAAAATGCATTCTTCGGTATTCCTATCCATACAGATAGCAGGTATCTGTTTGGGTTTACACTAGCTTAGGTTCTCTCGAGTAATCAGGGATGTACTGAAAGTCCTGGTATTTACAGTCAGGCTTTAAAGTTTCAATTAGATTGTCTTTTGCTTCCTGCAGGTTATGTATTGGTGCAATACGTTGATGACCTTCTCATTGCTTCTGGTACTGAGCAGGGTTGTAAAGATTGCAAAAGAAACAGTTGATGGACAGAAGGCAGAACAATGTCATACATATACCCCAGCACAGAGATCTGGGCCTAAATCCATCGTTTTATTTGCTCTCCATGCCATTCCATTTTGCACTCAGCCATATGCAAATCAGTCTTGACCCTGTGCCTCATGGGAACAGTCCAACCGAACTGCCAAGACAGGTCCTCCCTGGACGGAAACAAGCATCTTAGGACCGGTTTCGGGGTTTCACCCCTCTTCAGCCAGGATATCTCCAGTATGCTCCTGGGAGCTGCATTGCAGACAGGTGTTCAGATGCCACACCCCTTTGTACACCTCTCTGCAATGCAGCTCTGTAGTGCTTATTGGAGGTACCTAGGGGGCTAGTTTGACCCTAGGGACCCTTGGTATTCAAGGGGACTTAATCTCTCAAGTTATAACGCCCATAGGCTGCATATACACGGTGGTGAAGGGAGGGGACGAGGCCTGAAGTGACGTTTGCAAACACACCCTGTGGCACGTTTTAAGTTGGGGAAAATATTCCCCTTCAATCCTAAGGGACCCTGGACCGAAGTAAAATCAGCCAAACAATGAATTCCGATTTACCCACCTGTTATCAGGAGAGAACTCAGTGCTGCATCTTTGAGCCCTGCGTTCAGTAGTTCTGAGAAAATAAAAAGTAAAATCATAGATATATCTTGAGGCGCTTACCGCACGCGTACGGTAAGCGCACGGTAAAGCGCACTATTATGAGCACGAGCTGCATGGTCATTGGCTGTCAACTGTCTGGCAACACTCCAGGAAGTGTTGGCAGCCATCTTGTGCCTCGGTAGAACTGAACACCACTGGGTATGGGCTCCCAAGCAGCAAGGCCATTCCACTGCCTTATGTTCAAAGTTCAAAGTTTTATTAGTTTAGCACAGTTACTTAAAACCATTGCTATACAAAATCTACTTTAGCACAGTTTTAAAATTTAGCTTTTGGCACATTTATCATATAAAAACAGGGCTAAAAAACAATTTTCCAGACTTAGAGATCGGTATGCTTATTGAAAATACAGCACTATGGTTGCCAATGTGAACGTTTTTCTGTGCTTGGTCTGATAAAAATAATTAAGACAAAGGGTACTGGGCCAAAGGATGGAAAAAGTGTGTAATAAGTCTTTGAGGGGGAGGGAGAGGAAGCATAGCGGCCAAGGGAGGTAGTAGAAGATTGTCCAAAAGTCTCACAAATTTACCAAACCTTGCGAGCACTTGGATGTCAGTAGATGTAAAGCACAAGGCCGAGGCCTCCCAGCACGTCCTGGCACCCCATTTTAAAAACAAGGGTTTCAAGAAGGACCTTCTGAGGGCTGCTATTGCCGGGCAGCAGCACAGGAGGTGCAGCCATGATTCAGAGTGATATTTACACACCCTACAAGCCCCCCCCTCGCTTTTTGGAGCCCATTTGTTGAAGGCCGTCGAGCGCAGGCCTAGAAGTCGCATAAACATTATATTCTTCCGAGCTACTGCGCTTACATTTTCCTGGAAATATGCTTGTGGGATCCCAGGAAGATACGAAGAGTTCAAGGGGAGCAGAATAGTTGATGACTTTACAGCCTGCAGATTCATAGACTGAGAGATAAGTTTGACTTGTTTGTTGATGGCGCATTTCCAGGCCGAGTATGGAATAGTAACTGAAAGGAGAGATGATTTGTCAATCTCTAACACTCTTATGGCCTTTACAATCTGGGTGTTCCAGGGATTGCCAGGAGTGGACAGGATTCCTTTTAGCTGGGATTTAAGAGTGTTATCACCTGCTTTTAGGATCTTTATAAAATATTTCAGGGTGTCGGCCTCGCAGTAAAGAGATTGTCTTTGTAGACTCAGCTGCAATCATAGTCTTGCCCGCTGAATGAAACTTGGCAGATGGAAAAAATAATTGTAGGTGGAGATTTGAGCGAGCTCAAGACTGGGGGAGCATGCGCCAGGAAAAGCCTGATGTCCATAAGTTAACGCAGGAAGTAGAATAGCTTCACCTTCAAGATGGCTTCTGCAGAAGTGCTGCTCAGGGTTTGGTTCAGCCGGGTCAGGGAGTATGTAATTGCGCCGGCTCTCTTTTGCAAGGCAGCTAGGTGAGCTGTAGGCCTAGACATCTCATTGAACCAAACTCCCAAGTAATTGTATTTGACTATTGTTTTAATCCTGACGGGCCCAATGTTCCATGTCAGCCTTTTCTTATTCTTGCATCTGCCGAATACCAGTACCTTCGTCTTTTACCTGGTTGATTTGCAGAGCATTGCCGATGTTATATGTGTGGAGCGTACTTAGTGCCCGTTGGAGACCCGATTTTGCTTGATCCATTATTACAATGTCGTCGGCGTATTGTAATATGTGGAGAGGCTTTTTGGCGGGTCCTAATTTTGGCGGGAGAAGATTACTATTCTCCAGGAATATACCGAGATCAGTTGTATAAAGGTTGAACAACAGCGGCGCAAGAACACAGCCTTGCTTTAGCCCATCTTCGATGGCAATTCTTGGTTCACGGTAAAGCGCACTATTACGAGCACGAGCTGCATGGTCATTGGCTGTCAACTGTCTGGCAACACTCCAGGAAGTGTTGGCAGCCATCTTGTGCCTCGGTAGAACTGAACACCACTGGGTATGGGCTCCCAAGCAGAAAGGCCATTCCACTGCCTTATGTACTGTACAATAGAAAAACGCCAATGCTGCCTATCTAAATTTACTGTCCGTTTTTCATCTCACTTTTGACTGGAACATAAAGTGAGGGGACCTTAGTTTCTTGAATCAATCCTGAGTTTTATTTTGTTTTACTTCATTTGAACTTTTTTGATCATTTTTTATCAAATTTATACATTTCAAAAGAACTTATGACAAACAATTTATGAAAAACATTCTGTACAATAAAACATTCCCCTCCAAACAATCACACTCGCTATCACTACAGGTCTCAGTCACGCACTTTCATACATACTTACATTCATACCATTCCTATTTACAATCATTGATCCAATAATTTTTTCACAAAACAAACTTTTTTATATAGCCATAGATTATAATGTAAACATTATTTTATAATCTACAAAATTCTATTCATTAGTTGATGTTCTTATGGCTTTGATAAACACAAGGTCTACGCGTTTCGAACTCTTCTTATTGTGGAGTTCTCATCAGGACCACACACTGTGAGAGAAGAGGGAAGACCTATATTAGGCATGTTTTCCTAACCATATTAGAATTGACTAGATGGCTTAACAACCACCTCCATGCATCTTACCTCCATATTTTGAAACAACTAAATTGTAGTGGTACTCGGGCCTACGGCGCGGGACAACCTAAATGACATGAAAACATAAAGCTCACCCGGGGCATGGGCCTATCTTAAAACATTTTTTTTCATTAGGAGGGGGGCTGCGTTGCTCCCCTCTTGTGGCCACTTTTGGCCCCTTGGGACCCCATCCCCAGGGCCTGGCCCTCCTCGTTGGGTGCTGTGGGGGGTCCCCAAGCCACCCATGGTCCCGGCCAGCTCCCTGCATCCTACAGGAGCAGGCATTGCTTTTCTGCTTGGGTTGCAGCTAACATGCTGCTCCCCATGCAGAAAAGCAATCAGCTTTGATTTTTGAACGAGAGAGCAGGTTTCCTGCTCTCTCTTTCAAAAACCAAAGCAGTTTGCTATGGTAGGACGGGAGCCGCGAGGCTCCCGCCCTACAATAGCAAACAGCAGTGTCCCGGGGTAGGCATTCCGGGACACTGCAGGAGCTGGCCCTGGGGGGTGACGGTCCCCGGGGCCATCAAGGGCTCCAGGAGGGGGGCCGCATGGCCCCCCTACCAATAGTTAAAAGCCGCGGGGGTGGTGGTCCCCAGGGCTGAGGGGTCCATCATGGACCCCCCTATTTTGAATGTTAGTCCCCCGGGGAGGTGGAAGTCCCTACACAGATTTTTTTTTAAAAAGAAGCCCCGGGGTGGCGGTCCCTGGGGCTGCGGGACGACCATGAGCCCCCTGCATACATTTCATGGAAGCCCCGGGGGTGGCGGTCCCTGCCCCCATTAGTACAAATAAAAGAAGCCCACGAGGTGGCGGTCCCAAGGGCTGGGGGTGCCTCAGAGCCCCCACCCTAATAAAATTAGCCTCTGGGCCCCCTTTACAAAGATTCAATTGCACCTGGGATTTGGCCCCCCCGGGGACTACGCGTATCCCACGAGTTTTTATTTATGGCCTTGGGGATCATAGTGGGACCCTCTAAGTCTAGGGGGTCAGGGTGTTTCTACCCTGCCCCCTTTCCACATTTCTTTTTCTGTTTTCATGTGCTTTGGTTCTACCGAGGCACAAGATGGCTGCCAACACTTCCTGGTTTGGAGTGTTGACAGTCAATTAGCATAAAGCTCGTGCTTGGGAAGGTACGCGTACTGTACGTGTACCGTACTTCGTCTATAGATAAATCAATAATTTGACTTTTTGATTTTCTCAAGAAATACTGACCGGATTTACACCATTTAACAAAAAGCATGATCTACGAACCAAACTCTATCTTTTTGCCAAATTTGGTGTAATTCCATTCAGCAGTTCGGGCTGTAGCCGTGTCTATCGGTCCCTATAGAAAATTGCATGGGGAAAACACATTTATGGACCCCCCTTTTTCCTAAGCCCCTGCTTGACGAATCACAACCAAACTTTCAGTGAAGGAGCGGAGCGGAGCAGGCCATCCTCTAGGAGAATGTTGCCAAAAATCATCAACCGGCGCCAAAGTTATTCCAAAAAGAATGTTGCAGATTTCCTATGGAAACTAGGTCCTAACTATAACTACCTACTGGCAACCGCCAGTAGGTAATATATATGTGTGTGTGTGTATATATATATATATAAATATATAAATAAATAAATAAATAAATAAATAGTATATATATATATATATATATATATATATATTTCTCCACCAAGACGATCCAAAGGCTCCGGGCGCACAACTGTGGGTGCTCTGCAAAGGGGCCGGATCAGGGCCCTTTTAACAATTTTCTCCCCAATGATGCGGCACTCAGCGTTTATGGGTTTATAAACAACAATTCCTTTATTTCTCCAGCTCGGACCAACGCGTTTCAGCCATCACAGGCTTTGTTCACGGTAAGTGAGCTTTTTTCTATGTCCACTATTTATCCCATTTAACATAACAATTGATGCAGTTTCACTGTACACTTCGATAAGACATAACATTGGCTTAGAGGCTTGCAATTATTTCCTTAAGCAACGAAACATCGGAGAACGTAAACACACAGAAATGCTCATGACAATGATTGAGTTATGTTTAACCAACAATGTATTCTTATTTGACACCCAACTATACAAACAAGAGTGTGGAACTGCTATGGGGATTTCGTTTTCTCCCAACTATGCTAATGTGACTATGGGATGGTGGGAGAAGACCATTGCATGGGATCACGCAAACCAAACAGACCTGGAAAAAATAATACTGTGGGTCCGATTTATCGACGATCTGTTCATAATTTGGAATGGAACCAAAAAGGACTTTGAGGTATACTTTGAAAAATTGTGTAACAATGACATTGGGTTACAATTCACTCACTCCATCAGTGAAAAGGAAATCGATTTCCTAGATATAAAAGTGTACGTAGAGAACGAGCAGCTACAAACTACACTTTTTCGGAAACAAACGGCTACCAACAGTATCCTCCATGGAACAAGCTTCCACCCACAACCTCTACTGGCGAGTATCCCATTTGGCGAATTTATTCGCATGAAAAGAAATTGCTCCGTAGAACAGGATGCAGAAAAGAAAATAATGGAAACCACAGAAAGGCTAAAATTGAGAGGATACAGCAAAAGAACACTTGAGAAGAGTAAGAAAAAAGTGGAACTGAAAACAAGACCTATGATTATGTCTACACAAAGAGTAAAGGAAAAGTCTGATGAAGCACCGAGATTCGTGACAACGTTCAGCAAAGAGAGTGGCATCATTAAAAACAAGATCCGAAAATACTGGCATCTGATTGCAGGAGACCCGGATTTGAAGAAAATCATAGGTGACGGACCAAAAATGAGCTACAAAAAACCCATGTCCCTAAAGGATCATTTGTAAAGAGTCACTTCAAATTGAGAAAACCGGGTGGAACAAATAACTGGTTAACCAACCAACGAAATGGATTCCGTAAATGCAATGTTTGTAAAGCATGTAAAATTGGCCTGAATACAAACACATATGATGAATCGGATGGCAAAAAAACACTCATAGAAGGTCAAATTACCTGCTCCTCCACATATGTAGTCTATGTGATACAGTGTAAGTGTGGTTCACGTTACATTGGAAGCACAACCTGTGCCCTGAAAAAACGGATCCTAGAACATATCCGAGCTGTAAAAAACAAAAATCTGGCATATGCCACAGCAAAACACATGATATCATGTCAAAAAGGAGACTGGAAATCGATGTCCTACTATGGCATACACATGGTCAACTTGGGAGAACGGGGAGGAAACAGACTGCGCAAATTAAGACAAATTGAATCCAAATTCATAATCAGACTAAAGACCAAGATGCCGAGAGGGATGAATTTTGATGAGGAACTTTATGTACACTTGGAATAATTGTAAATAATGACTTGATTCATATGCAGACTAAGATTCGATCACTGTACTATAGGGTACTATACCCGGTTCAATGATGCTGGTTTGAAAACTCGACATCCAGAACAATCCCTTAAAAACTTAAACTATAACAGCGAGTAGTCGACAGACATTGGGAAAAGTATAATGTTGAATGAGAACTGTAATTGGGAAAAAGGGTACGATACCCTACATTTGAGAAAATGTCTACATATGCATTTAATATGGGGCTGTAAAAATGTTCAAAGCGCGTAAAGCAGAGCGTTTGTTTCTAAATCTGTAAATACTACTAAAAACGTTGCTATCTGCAATTTGCATAAACATGAAATGTAACTTGACCACAAATCCCATAATGCACCATAACTGTTTGAAATGGGATAAATAGGGACATAGAAAAAAGCTCACTTACCGTGAACAAAGCCTGTGATGGCTGAATCGCGTTGGTCCGAGCTGGAGAAATAAAGGAATTGTTGTTTATAAACCCATAAACGCTGAGTGCCGCATCATTGGGGAGAAAAAAAAAAAATATATATATATATATATATATATATATATGAATCTACAAATTGCCTTGAGCTTTGGAAAAGCACTCGACAGCGCTGTACCCTCCGGTTTGTGCTTTTCAACCTGCCCCTGCGCTCACAGTTAATTAAAGTGCCGACGCGTTTCAAGGTGTTACCCCCTTCATCTTGGGCTGCAAAAATGACTCTTGACGATCGTGTCAATTTGATTTCCGGCATCTTTTATTACAAAAATGGTTTGTCAGGGAACCCACTTGGGGTACAAAACTAACTTTTCCATGGGACTACCAACCCCAGCATGCTTTATTTTTGACATGCACTCAGCGCAGCCGAAGTGGTGGCCATTTACAAACTGTCAGCATGCTGTTATCCAATCATCAAGAGGAAAGCTCCGTGATATCCATAAACAGCCTAAGAGGAAGAGACAAGGAGGTCTTGAAACGCGTCAGGCAATTTAAATAAATTGTGAAACACGAAGCGAGCTGTTACTCATTAAGCCGCATGGCATGCCAAACGTTGTGTGTTTCAGTAAGACACATTTAATCCATCACTTATATAGTCAGTCACACACCTACTAAATCATCCATTCAGACACTTATACACCCACTCATTCTTCAATACACCTTGGCCTATATATATATATAAAACATATTTAAACTTTATAGAAACACACAGTCACTGGATGATATCTTCAGTGATGTCATTTGAGATGTCTTCAGTATTGTCATCAGTGATGTCACTGACCATGTCATGAATGATGTAATATGTGATGTCATCAGCAGTGCATTGGGGGCGCGAGTTATAGTTAGCTGAACTAACTATAATGACCAAATTTCTCTGGTTTTGTATGAGTGAAATGTCAAACTAACTATAACATCCCTGCAACCTCTAGTTTTTTCAGTGAGTCTCTAAATATTTTTAAATGCAAATTTCTAACGATAACATCCCTGAAAACTATGCTTTTTCAGTGAATTTCAAAGGTTTATTAAATGCTAATTTCTAACTATAAGGTCCCTGAAACCTATGTATTTTTTGTGATTTTCAAGAGTTTATAAATGCTAATTTCTAACTATGCCTACAGAGGTAGGACATGTGCATAAAGAGGAAGAAAGGTGCAGAAAGAAGCAAGAAAAATACAGAAAGAGGCAACAGAAGCCCAGAAAGACCAAGAAAGAAGCAGAAATATGCAAATGATGTGCATAAAGAACCAACATAGGAGCAGAAAGAGGCCTTGTTACAAACTCATCTTGTGCCCCCAACTCTTTGCTGATGGGTACGTGTGGTAATTGACCCTGACTAACCAGGCCCAGAGCCAGTGCTATGCTGAAAGACACTTAGAATACAGTGAAAACACCTACATACATTAGGGTACACTGTGGGTTGGGGTACCCCTGTGATTGGCATGCCCTCCCCTCTATAGCCCCAGTACATAATAGGCAGGGGTGGGCGGATTTTGTGTAATGGCGTTACGCAAAATGGTAAAAAATCTCTGCAAACATGCAGAAATTCCGCGAACACGCGGAATTGCTTGTTTGCGATGCGTTTTTACTGTTCCCAATTTCTGTTTGCATGCTCGGGGGGAAATATCTTGACAACACGACTTTTGAGAACGCGAACAAGCAAAAAATGTTGCAAAGTCTAGGAACGCAGAATTTTGGGCAATTTCGCGTTCTCCGCAGGAACGCGAAATTACCCAAATTCCGCAAACGGAACGGAATTTGACGCCCAGGCCTAATATTAGGTCAGGGGGAATAAACCTACCTCTTACTAATGGGTGCAAAAAGAAGCAAGACAGTTGCAGAAAGAAGCATGGGAAGCACAGAATGAAGCACCAGGGGTGCAGAAAGAGGCAAGAGAAGTGCAAAAAGAAGCAACAGAGGTGCCGAAGGAGGCAAGAGAACTGCAGAAAAAGGCAGGAAAAGTACAGGAATAGGCAAAAGAGGTACAAAAATAGGCAAAAGGGGTGCATAAAGAAGCAAGACAGGTACAGAAAGAAGCATGGAAAGTGCAGAATGAAGCAACAGGGGTGCAGAAAGAGGCAAAAGACGTGTAGAAAGGAGCAAGTGAGGTGCAGAAAAAGCCAACAAATGTGCAGGAGAGGTGCTGAAACAGGCAAGAGAAGTGCAGGAAAAGGCAAGAGAATTGCTGAAAGAAGCAACAGAGGTGTAGAAAGAAGGCAGAAAAGTGCAGAAAGAGGGAAGATGAGTGCAGAAAGAGACAACAGAGGTGCAGAAAAAAGCAAATGAGGTGCAGGAAGGGGCAACAGACGTGCAGAAAGAGGGAAGAGAGATGCAACAAAGCTAGAAAAGTGCAGAAAGAGGCAAAGGAGGTAAATAAAGAGACAACAGGGGTGCAAAAAGAAGTAAGACAAGTGCAGAAAGAAGTATGGAAAGTAGAGAATGAAGCAACAGGGGTGCAGAAAGAGGCAAGAGAAGTGTAGAAAAGAGCAAGTGAGGTGCAGAAAAAGCCAACAGAGGTGCAAGAGAGGTGCAGAAACAGGCAAGAGAAGTGAGGTGCATACATTTTTTTATATTTAGCTCCTGTTGCATGATTGGCAACAAACCTTAAAGTGCTGTTTTAAGCACTTAGGGGCACATGCATCAACCTATTTAGGAAGTGCAAACGGTGCGAATTGGTAAATTCGGCCGTTTGCGCTTCCTAAATACGTTTTGGGATGCATGAAACATTTTTTCAAAAATCGGATTTTTTTTGCATTTCCTAAAAATGAGAATGCATTTAAGGAATCGCATTTGTGCAATTCCTTAAATGCAATGCATCATTTTAAAAAAAAATGTGAATTTTGAAATAGGAAGTGCAAATTAACACGAGGTTGACCCTCGTGTTAATTTGCGAAATTGTTTCAAAAAGCACAAAAATGCATTTTGAAAAGTGTCATGTTACAGACACACATGTCCGTAGGACATGTGTGTGTGAAACATGCACTTTAAAATACATTTCAGGGGTGCAGAGGGGGGTCCTTTGGACCCCCCTCTGCACCCTTGCAATGCATCAACAAATTGCGATTTCCTAAAAAAAGAAATGCAAAACGGCATTGATTCCTATGGGCCTCCAGGCCCATAGGAATCAATGTAATGCGATTCCTTAATTGCGATTCGCAATTAAGGAATCGCAAATTCCGAAATTTACGAAATCCTAAAAAAATTTAGGATTTCTTGATGCATATGATTTTGCAATTCCTAAATAGCGATTCCTTAATTTTCGCTATTTAGGAAATGCAAAATCCTAGATTGATGCATGTGGCCGTTAGTCCCAGAATGACGCTTACCACATGGTGCACTGCTCTCAACTCTTGCTAGACATTTTAAAGAAAACATAAATAGCATAAAAGGTGTCAAACCCTCAATATTGCATTTGGTATCACCTCAAACTTGTAACATGCAAAGAAAGATATGATTCAGAAAGTTCAATGTTTCCCCACTGTTTGGCTAAAAAGCCAATACTGGCCATGGTGCTAGAAAAAGGGGGGGGGTGTTTTCATCAATATTACATCACTGACCTCATAGGTACTGTGAAAATGTAAGTTCAGAAAGGAACCACACCCATTCAGCAAGAGAGCTGTAAGGGTGCAGTACAGAGCTGGTGGTAAATTTTGGATTATACTGTTGCACATATATTACTAAATCATGGTATGGTTGCTCATTTTCATTTACCAACAGCACATTTTTCATTAAAATGGCCACTAATTTTTCACAAACATAGTGTTATCTACAAAATTATATAGCCACAAACAATAATGTGTAGAAATCAGATTTCTGTGAATATTTGTCATTTGGGCCATCACCAAGTGAATTGTTTTGAATTTGATCCTGTTAAAATCTTTGTTTTCATCACACTTTCAAATTACCAAAAAACCACTACATTTGTGCTTTCCTAAGTGCTGATATATTTTGAAATATTTGTACAGTTTATTTATAGGTATTTACATTTTGTTGTGTGTTGGAAAAAAATAACATTCTTCAGCTTTTCCTTTCACACCAGCAAGACTTCTGCATTATTCATTTTACAAAATCTTCTCATTTTGCAATCAGGGAAAGGAAAGTAAACAGGTCAGCATTTTATATTAATAAGCAGAAAGTTGTTAGAAGACATAACCTGATATCTGATCTCGATCTTGAATGCACAACACATGTATCAAAATGAAAACAAAATGTAAAAGCATTTTTATTGTTCATTCACCTTTCAAGCTCTGGCATGATTATTTTGAGCATGCTCCAGCACTCCAAGGACCCTAATTCCAGCACCTATGTGATTCATTGCCAAAAGGCGTTACATGTATTGGGCCACCGCAGAGATATGATGAATGACAGCAGATCCTGCACCTTCTCATTGAGTTATACTGCACCCCTGGCAACTGACATCATACAATTACATATGTGTGAGGTGGGTGGGTCTATGGTAGGACCAGGGCTTTGAGTGGACCGGGACCTGCCAGTGCTAAACAGTTCCAAAAAGCAGGTGCTGAAACAGGTACCTAATGGTATCCGCATGAAATATGCTACAAATCAAAGCAATAGTTGTTGATTATTTATATTATGCAACCAACAGCCACTGACAAAACCAATACCCCTGGCTTGTTGTATGTGTAATGTTATTTGTTCTATTATATATCTGGATGCAGTGACAGAAGCAGCAAAATACCAGTCAGGGGGCACACTATGCTGAGCTCATATTTTTAGTGTTTTTAAGCCACCCCCTTAATTACATCGGCCACACCCCTTTAGGAGACCCCCTCATTTTTTCATCCCGCTTGAAGACCTGGGTATGTCCATTATTTATTATTTATTTATTATTATTTAAAACACTTGTATAGCGCGGCTGTCACCTTACAGGCATCCTGGCGCTGAGATATCTCCGGGGGGGGGGGGGGGGGGGAAAGCACGTGGGGAACAGCAATACAGTGGCCAGCAGGATAATATTTAGGAAACAGCCAAGTCTTGACACTTTTCCTAAAGGGAAGGAGTTCTTTCGTTCGACGGATATCTAGGGGCATACTATTCCAGAGTTTAGCAGCCGCAACTTTGAAAGATCTGCCTCCTGTCCAAGCTTTTTTAAATCTCGGCACTTTTAAAAGGCATGCCGTTGTAGAGCGAAGTGCTCTGGTTGGAGAGTACCGGTGAAACATGGCTTGCAGAGAGCTGGGCCCAAGTCCATGCAAGGCCTTGAAAACAAGACAGAGGGATTTAAAGGCCACTCGTTGTTTCAACGGGAGCCAGTGGAGTTCGGCCATCGCTGCTGTGGCAGAAGATCTCCTCGTCCAACCTAGGGCCAGTTTAGCAGCGGCAGATTGTACTCTTTGAAGTCTGTCCAACAGGAAGGCCGGAGACTTTAGTAGCAGCGCATTACAATAGTCAAGGCGACTTAGAATAGTGCACCTGACTATTAACGCTCGGGCCTGTAAGGGGAGTAGTGGCAGGATCTTACGAAGGGATCGAATGAGGGCCGAACAGGTGGACACTGTTTTCGCAACCTGGGCTTCCATGCTGAGTTTGTTGTTCATCATAACCCCCAGGTTGCGAACAGCAGCGACCGGCTGGGGTTTTTCCGAGGATTCTGGGGGCCAAAAATCCATCGGGAAAGGGCGAGGGATCCGGCTTCCAGCACAGAACAAGACCTCAGTTTTGGAGGCATTAAACTGCAGTGAGTTGTTGTGTAGCCAGCCAGCCGTGTCTCGCAGACAGTCATGAAAGGATTCCAGAGGAATCGATTCCTCACCCTCCCAAGAGAGGATGAGTTGAGTGTCGTCTGCGTAGTTGATAGCCTTCAGCCGGTAAGATTTTATCAACGTGATCAATGGTTTGAGATACACGTTAAATAAAATCGGGCTGATGGACGAGCCCTGAGGCACCCCATGAGATACCGGGGAGAAGACTGATTGGAACGGAGGAAGGGATACAGCCTGCTTCCTATCCCGCAGGAAGGAACAAAACCAATGCAAGGCAGGACCACCCACCCCGGCTTCCCCCAGCCTCTCCAATAGAATCCCTTGATTAACCGTGTCGAATGCGGCAGACAGGTCCAGCAGAATCAGAGCTACTGCCTGACCCCTGTCTGCACGGAATCGAAGGTCCTCCATAGCAGTGAGTAGGGCTGTTTCGGTGCCATGGGCTGGGCGGAAACCAAATTGTACTTCGTCCAGGAATTGATGCTGCTCCAAATGTTTGGAGAGACATGAGCTCACCCAACGCTCAGCGATTTTTGCAGGGAATGGTAGCAAGGAGATGGGTCTGTAATTCTGTAGGCACTCCGGATTTAGGGAGGGCTTTTTTAAAAGTGGCGAAACAAGAGCCTGCTTCCAAGAAGCAGGAACTGTCCCACTGCACAGAGATTGATTACAGATCCTGCAGAGAGTAGGAAAGAGTTCCTCTCCGGAGGTCTTCCAGATTTTATGGGGGATAGGGTCCAGAGTAGATCCAGATGATATACCGCAAGCCAGTCTGTCGAAGTCCGCCTCAGTAATAGGGGGGAGCTCCAACAGACAGTCTGCAGGCTGCCATCCTGGGTTCCCCGCTCCGATGTCTATAATACCTTCCCCAGAGTGAGGTGGACAAACCAGAGTTGGGGAAGTACTCAAGCTGGAATAATGGTTTCAATCTTTTCATTGAAAAACAGAGCTAGATTATCGCAGAGGGCCTGTTTGGGAAGGGTCGATTTTTTTTGAGCAGTCAGGGTGGGTAAGACTGTTCAGAATCTGGAAAATGCTTTTGGAGCTATTAGCAGCTGTGCATATTGTTGAGCAAAAATAATCAGATTTAGATTTCTGGATCAAGGCTTTATATTCGGAGAGTTTAATTTTCCAGAGCAGTTTGCTGGCTTCAGTGTAACCCTGCCTCCATTTCCTTTCCGCCTGTTTGCAGGCAAGTTTTAGAGCCTTTAGAGAGTCATTGAACCACGGGGACGACACTCTGCCCTTATGCCTGCCTTTTTTTAGTGGAGCAAGAGAGTCAACCCTCGTGGTTATCCTGAGATACAAAGCCTCCTAATTGTCATCGACTTGACGATCCGGGGAGAAGCTGTCATCCACTTTGAACACAACCTCAGCCTTTCAAGAACTTTCCGGTCTCTGTACATAAATTCAGAGGTGGTGCCATGTGCCTGAAATCTAGCCCCCTTACTATTAATATGGAATTTAAGAAGGGAATGATCAGTCCAACCCATGGGCAAGATTTCATCCAGGTGTACTAACTGTGGGACCGAAAAGATAAGGTCAAGCCGATGCCCTGCTCTATGGGTGGATTCCTTGACTAATTGCTGAAGACCCACACTTTCACAAGAGATCAGAAGATTATGCAGCCCAGTATCTAAGGTATTTATAGCTATTAAATTGCTGTGTTATATATACCTGACACCTTAATCCAGTTTACTGACCTTTGAAAGGAGGAAAGGCTGGTTAAGCCTTACTGGGATTCAACATGGTGATCTGGAGATTACTGGTTGTTTGGCAGTGATAGTTCATGTCACTGCCACATACTGCCAGCATATATATCCGGTGGTGTGTATTGGCAATCTTCCCAGAAGTGAACTGGCATTACCAGACTAGTACCTGTGTGATTCAATACCAAATCAACCAAAGGGGGAGTTTTTCCTATCTTAGATTAAAAAAAATAGCAGTTACAAGACGTTAGCACTTCAAACGGCAGGTTGTTTCAGATGATTATCTAATTCTTGGAAGTATTCAGAGCTACTAACCTCCACATTTACAGAAACTTTAGTCAGGCTGCTAATATCAGACAATAAATTGGCTTAATCACAAAGAAGTACAGTAAACTATCACAGAAAGAAGAGGAGGGCAGACTCTGGCTGAATATATTTTAACAGGCTTTCCCCGCAGGACATTATACTCCCCAATTTATATTGGAAAACCGAATTCTTTTTAGTTTGGAATTGGCATTTTGTTGCCTTCAGAGCTGTAAGAGTCATCTGTTGCCGGACGAGGAAGACTAGTGCATTGATGAAGGGTCACTTTCCGAGCACTTAACTGCAACATTTTCAATTTATCTTTGCTTTTACGATTCTCAGGCAATTGTAGTAGGTGGTCATTCTGTTCTATATTTGTTGAATGGCATTGGCAACCTCTGATTTGGCCAATAAAAAAAAAATATAGATTCATGCTATGTGAAAGCCAGATCTAGAATGTGCATTACAGCTAATTGGATAGAGACATATTGGATCAGACTGTCTCACAAGCTTTACAGATTGTCTACTTTGAATTCCATTCAGGTTTCCCCTTTGTATTGATTTTGTCATGAGTGTGGGCTGCCAACTGCTTTGCAACAACACAGCAGGAACTCACCAGCATACCTGAAAGAAGGCTGCTGCCGTTCAAAGCATATGTTGCTATTACACTGATGTAATATTTTAGTACAATACAATTCATGCTACAGGTCAGATCAATTATTATTGTACTCTCTGTTTCTTTTTTAATTAAGATCTGAATGATTTAACCATCAAAAGAATATGTTTCTCAACCAATAGTTTTCTGTTACTTGAACTGTGCTGTCGCCTTCTCTTGCTATTTCTCCCAGTGTAAATTGGCAGGTTTTGCATGGCTCATCTGTTCCTGTTCTTGGTGACAAATACAAATGTGCTCAAACCAGGTTATGTTAATTGCAAACCAATTGGTTTACAAGCAGAGATGCATTTTGAAATACTACTTAAGGATAAAGAGGCTACATTGCAAATTGTCCATTTGCAGAAGGTTGCAAAATGGCCTGTCCAAATAATAATATTCAGTCATGTCACAATATGTTATCTCCTGTGATTTATTGTGAATGCAAGGATGATGGCATGCAAGGACAGCCTACCTCATCCCTTCATTTGCATTCCCAAAAAGGAACCATTTTAAAGAAAAGCAACCCTGTTAAGAAGACATGACACTTTAAAAAAAACAAAATCAATATGGGGAAACATCGGTGGGGAATGTACTGACCTAATGGGCCACAGTCTGATCTTAAAGTAGAAGCTATTTCACAGGGTCAACATTCGCTTCAAGAATAGATGCCACCGCAATGTGAGTGTTGGTAAGTGATCAAAGATTGGCAACCACAACTACGGCCTCACACTATTGATACATGCAATTAGAAATCACAGGAGGCGCATCCCTTAAATTCCTCAGCCTAATTGAGATTACTAGAGAGCCATGTCAACTCTCTTCTTGTGTGCCCTATGTAGACGCAGGCAGATTGGTAATTTTACATTGGCAGTATGCCCATTGGCTCTCCTGGGTGAAAACTTACTTTGATAGCCTGACTGTGTGCTGGTCTTCAGAGTTGGGGCATCAACTGACACACTCTATGCGGGAAAGCCTCAAGGTAACAAACAGAAAGATTAATATAAAGACCGCCACACACAGGGGAAAATCCCTGACTGTGGGGATCATTAGTTTTTCACATTTTAGGTAGTTTTTTTAAAAAAAACCAATTCGTTTTGTAGACAAAGTAATACATTTTTATTTATTTTTTATACAAAATGATTCAAGGCTTCAGAGAATTGTTCTGTGGTCCCATGGGGGAAGTGTATCAGGAAGGTATTCATTATTAAACACTGTTGCTGCTCTTGAGGGAGTTTCCGCTTCCAGTTCAGAGCGCTTCGCAGCGAGCAGAGCAGAGAGCGGCAGCGGCGAGTGCGACGGCAACAAGCATAGTAAGGAGGGCAAGTCGCAAGCCACTGGGACCCACAATGACCCATGTAGGAAGTATGTGGTGTGCGTGATGTTATCTACAGGAGATCGAGCACAACAGGAGCATGTACGCTTGAGATCTTCCTACGTAACGGTGACTTGCTTATGCTTCCGACAACAAAAGCCAGTTTTCCACGCACCTCAAATTTCTGAAAGGCTCATATTAATTCCAGAGCGAACCTCCTCCAGAACGAAACTCCTCGAAAGGTAAAATTTCCAAAATGTTAGTTCCAGCGATGCAATCTTCCCTTAATTCCTTAGTTTCCTTATTTTTTTTTTTTTTAAACGCGGAAATCGAAGATCCCGCCCGTCGTCAGTGTAGGAAGTATGAAAGAACAGCTGGAAACTGATTGATGAATAACGAGGTTTATTGGACACAACTTCACAAGTCGAGCTCCAGTCAGGGAATGCCCCGAGAACCTAACAATATTACCAACCGCAATTCTCCCCCATTTTGAAAGACAACATTCTTTCAACAACACGAGACCGTCACGAGCTGTGACAGGCAATCACCATGCTCGTGACAGCTCGTGTAATAGAACAGAAGTACACACAGTACCCAACAACCCATCCCAAGGATCTGTCTAACTCAGCAAAAGGTCAGCTGAGGCTAAACGAAAACACGGAAAGAGGTGAGTTGAAGAGAGCCGGAGCTGATTGAGCAGAGTGGTGCGTGGGCCAAGCCTGAGGAACACAGTGACCAGTTGCACAGTGTGGGCTTGAACCCCTCTCGGAAGCAGCCCAGCTAGGTCTGGCTGTGGCTTGCAGGTCGCCTGCTCAATCTTCTCTACTCACACTGTGCGTTAATTTCATCCTTCTGCTGCTGTTATCCCTCTACATGCCACACACAGAGGTAAGCAGAACCTTGAGAAGGGATAGAGGAGAGAAAGGAGGGAAGTGCAGTGAAGTGCAATCTTGTCGGATATTGTATCATTGTAGGATTAAATACTACATATGCAGGAGCACACAGGAGTCAGATGCTTGTCTGCCTGCATGCCCATCAGGATCACTGACCGAAACCACAACAGCAGTAAGAGCAAGTGGCAACACTGGGGAGGGCGACATCTGCACTAGCACTGGTAGTACCAGCAGTGGGAACAGACCAAACATACAGAGAGAATGGAAGCAGCCCAGCTGGATAAAGGTCAGGGGTAGGGAGTGATTATAGCTGACACCCCCCTCTCTGTGCGCAAGAGAAGACTGCATATCACTGCTCATGAATTTTTAGGAAAACACTCACTCCCCCCACTAGCGCCTTGAGACCCTCCGGGTGAGTAGTGCGCTATATAAATGCTGTGATTGATTGATTGATATTAGATGGAGACTAGCCTACCACAATTAAGAGTATAAGAATGAGGTCAGGTAGACTCAGAAACCAAGTGGCACAAAACACACTTTAAAAAGGCACCAGGGAGCCTGAGGAGGTTCTGGAAACCCAACAAAAGTAGGCCAAGTAACACCTAGCCCGTTAATATCACTGATACACTCGCTATTTGGGAAAATGATAGCCAGTAAAAAGTTTACATTTTTAAAGGACCCAACTCCAGTTAGCTACTCAGAAACACGAGAAATAGAGGGCTTGCCTAACGCATTGATATCACAAAAGATGTCTACATTTAAAATCTACAATGCCTAGCCTACAAATATTCAAAATAATAGTCAAAATATAGAAAAGGACACTGGGATTAATGGTCAGTCAACTTGTAGTCTGTTAGTGATTCAGGCACAAGTTCATGCCACAGATTGTCCACATTCCACACCAAAATCATCACCAAAAGAGGGTTCACTAAAAAGAATGCCAGAAGAGGAAGGTACACAACAAGTCAACTTAGATAACTTTCAGGCCCCAACAAGGAATCCATTAATTCATTTCTTCATTCAATATCATTAACAAGTAATACTGAGCTCTTATAGCCATTAGAGTTCAAAACCATCAATCAATCAGACAATCGGATGAAAAATGTAATCAGTGACCCAATACAAGGGCATTCACAGCTGATAATTGAGATATCCAGCACACTGGAACAGTTTACCCAAATTGAGACTTGTAAAGGGCATACCCCGGAGGGAAATGAATTAAACCATACAACGCAAACACACACAAATCCTAATGAAGCAAGAGCAACAGGGAAAAAAATAATAATAAAGGTGACCAGAAGACAGAATACCATTAACACAGGCTAAATAACAACTTTACCGCTACCATCAGTCAGTAAGGGCCTAGAGGAAGTTTCTAAGACTGTGACTTGAACTTTAATTGCAGGGAACTCCTATTTTTTAAATTATAACTACTGCACTTTGTCACTTTGCACTTGGCCAGCGTATGCAGCACCTACCTAAATAAGTGGAATAGCACCTTTGCGCTCTGTGATCCCACCGGTCCACCGCAGTCATTATCGGGCTGTTTGTTGCGGAGGGAGATCTCGGGGAATAGTCTTTACTCAGAAAAATGACTCACTTCCCGGCAGGGCCACACAGAACCGCCATCTTGGATAGGAAAGCTCTCTAGGCTTTCCGCTACTAACCAAGCCGGGCATTATAAGAGGAGGAAATGGTGTGAGCGTACTGTCCGTGCACCGAAGGCTCACCAAAGGCAAGCCCGTCTGCGCCCTTACGCGCCTCGACCACGCCCAGTGCCAGAACCTCTGGCTCTGAAGCTCCAAAATCGCACCATCAGATATTCCTGCGAAGAATTACTGGCACTAAGACTATGTCATTCCAATAATGCCCCCACCTCCCCCATTGGGTTATTACCTCTGACATAGTCAGATGGTCACCAAATAGTCTGCCAACTATTGGTAACGTAACACCAGAGCTCACAGACTCATCTCAGTCCCCTCCAACAAGCAAAAACAGCACCCATTGCAGACTTCTAAATACTAGATCTCTGGTGAAACACCAATTAGAGTTCCATGATCTTGCTCAAATGCTAAACATAGATGTAGCATGTATTACGGAGATGTGGGCAGATGACAGCTCCGGTCCTGATATAGTTGCAGCTACACCCCCTGGCTATGCCATTTTTAGATGAGACAGGCAATTCAAAAGAGGTGGGGGTCTGGTGATCCTATATCGCGACAACTACAAGACCAGATTCGAACCGCTACACACAGTAGACTTCAAAGCAATGACCTTCTTGATTGAACCGCCAGACTCATTAGTCCTTAAAGGAATTCTAGTTATTGCCCTCCAAGAGACAGTAATAGCTTCATAGATAAAATTTGCACCGTGATGGAAGCTCTAATCATCAACTAGAACTTCACGGTACTGGGAGATTTTAATTTCCATTTGGAAAACACAGAAGACCCTAACTCAATAGGACTCATTGACCTAATGGACTCATTTGGACTGCCTCTAATTAACGAGGGTCCAACACACAAAGCCGGCCACATGTTGGATGCAATATTCTCCAACTGGGAGAACCTTGTGATATCAACATCTATCCCATTAACCTGGTAAGACCACTGGGTGGTCAACTGGTTTATGACGACTAAAACAGTAGCCCATCATAGACCAACTATACAACATACCACTGGTAGAGCCTGGCATAAGATTATGCCAGATGAATTTGTTAAGGCGATTGCTGCTACCCCTGGTGGACTGGAGCATGATGTAGATCACAACGTTGAAATTCTCTCCCGCCAGCTTAACACTGTGTTGGATAAGATAACTCCCATCTCTAGTAAATCAGTAAAAAGGAAACTGTCCCAACCCTGGTACAATGAGAATCTGAGACTGTCTTCACAAGAATGTTGCATACAGGAACAAAGATGGAGAAGAAATTATATGGCAGTGCAGAAAATCGCATATAAAGTCAAACTTGCAAAACATAAAAAAGACATCATAAAAGCTAAAACAGATTACTTCACTAAATACATAAAAAACTATTGTGATACTAATAAAACCCTTTTTCGGTTATCAACAAGTTGGTCAAACCCAACAAGGCTAGCCATATGGAATCAAAACAGGACTACTGTGATCTACTGGCAAATTTCTTTCAAGAGAAGGTGATTAACATCTATGACAAATTTGCGAGTGTTAACAATCAAACTAAACATACACCCAATACTAAGAAAGATATAATTTGCCTTCTCGAATTTAGGAATCCTTGCGATGACAACTGAAAAATCTTATTCTATCAATTATGTCTGGATTTCCATATGACCCATGCCCGCCCTATATAATGCACTTGATACCCACCCAATTAGCAGTATATTTGGGCTCTATCTGTAACACAGTATTCTCCAGCTGAATTTTTTCCGCTCAATGGAAACACACCTCTATTCTCCCACTCTTAAAAAAAGACAATCTTGACAGCTCTGAACCTGTCAATTATCGCCCTATTGCAAGACTCTCTTTTGCCGCCAAATGCATTGAAAAATCTATGAACAAACAAATTACAGAACACATCGAAACAAACTCATTAATGGATGAAATACAACACGCTTTCATGAAGCATCATAGCACTGAATCTGCCCTGATCATGGCAACAGAAGATATCCGTGCAATTCTAGATGGAGGAGGATGAACCGCTCTGATGCTGCTTGACCTCTCGGCGGCCTTCGATACGGTTAGCCATGAGATCTTGGCTGACTGTCTTCAGGAAGCAGGAATAAAAGGCACTGCATTTGAACTTTTAAAATCATTCTTAACCGATCGGCAACAAAACGTACCTATGGGGTCAGCAACCTCCAAACTCTTTTCTCTACCATGTGTAGTCCCTCAGGGCTCTGCCCTGAGCCCCACACTTTTTAACCTATATGTAGTGCCATTAGACACAAAGAATAAAAAACAGGACAACCGGCCGAGGTCTAGCACAACCAAAACACACGTATCAACAATAGGTCCAACTTTGGTGCAACACACTTCCTGTCCCCATCGTCCCAAGGTACAATTCCGGTCAATTAGTTTCACCAAAAAGCGGAAGGCGCACTCATTGAAATCTGACACAAGTTCTTCTTAGTCCAATCAGTTAAATTCTTTATTTCGGGGGGCGTGGCCAAGATGGCGTCGGAGTAGGACGCTTCTTAGAGCCTCTCCGACGCCGATCGGACACAGCACCGAATAGCGGGGTCCCGGGAGTGCTCCCAGGCATCACTCGGACGGCGGAGGCCGCCGACCCCTGGGGAAGCGATCCGGTGCCGTCAGCGGGGCGAATCGGAGTTTGCAGCGACCACCGGAGCGGAGCCGAGTTGCGGCCTGTGAGGCAGCGGCCTCGCGTGATCAAGGGGCCGGCTCCGGGCTGAGCGGCGCCTGACCTTACGAGGGTGCGACCAGCGCTGACGATCCCGCCTCGACCATAACGGGAGCAGAGGACACGCCTTGCATGCGGAGGTGCTGATCGCAGGGGCAAACCGGAGGACAGAGTCGGCGGTGCCGGCCGGGTGTTGCTGTGAGAGGCCGTGGAGCAGCGGGCCGGGACCCGACGGAGGCATACCGGCTGGGAACTATTGTGAGTGGTTGCTTCCACCCCCGGGGTGCGCGGGGGTGAGTCGGAGCGGCTGAGGGGTGAGCGGCACCTGCAGAGGCTGAAAGGCGGGACGCCAACTTTATAGGACTGGCCTGGTGACGGGTCAGAGGCGGCCCCTTGGCTTTGGATACGCTACGGACCTAGCCTGCGGCGCCCAGGGATCTCTGTTGGCCTGTCTACGCCTCTGGGGCTGATCATTGGTTCTCCCTGTGTGGCGATGAGACTCGATCAGGGGGGCCCCTGGGAACGGACCGAGTGAGCCAACGCATTGCCGCTTGACCGCGCGGTGGGTGAAACTTAGCGGACACGCCCGCGGCGCCATTTTGGAGGGGCCTTGTCTGGCGGTGCTTGGCGGCCCGGCCCTGCTTGCTCTTTGGAACTGACTGCTGGCTTGGGGACATCCTACGCGGCCGTCGCACATCTTCTACTGGCCTGAGCATCGGGACCGGGTGGTGGCTCTACCACCCCTTATCTATTTCTTGGCTTGGAGTGGGCGCTGGACGCTTGCTACACTGTGCTGGAGCGTAGCCACCTTGGGGAGGGTGAGGCTGTGCCACTGAATGGACTAACTGGAATAGGGAATCACTTTGCCTACGAGCACAATACCCCAGTTAAGGCCTACACTGGTGTCTCTGCAACAGGAGTGCTGCCCGCCATATACGGCTGTGGAAGTTCGCAATGTCCTCCTCGCTACGTAGGGGAAAGATGGTGAAAGATGGTGTCCCTAAATCGTCGCAGCAGCCAGCCTCGCCAGGTGCCAGTGGCTCATCGAAGCAATCGGACGATGAGGCGCCTGCTACTAAAGCATTTATGACTGAGCTCTTTGCCTCTATTAAAGATGATATCTCTGAACTTTGCTCGCAGCTGGCGTCAGATCTCCGGGAGGTGAGGAGAGACGTAGATGGGATTGGTGAGCGGGTGGCGACGCTGGAAGACCACGATCTGAGCGTGGCGAATGATGTACACCAGCTCCAGCAGGACATCATCCGTCTCACAGAGCAGAATCTGGACCTGCAGACCCACGCGGAGGACTTGAACAACCATTCTCGGAGAAATAACATTCGTATTAAAGCGGTGCCGTGGGACGGTGAAGCGGGGGACCTGCGTGGGTACGTTCAGGCCCTGTTCGTGCAGATTCTGGAGGATGAAGAGATACAAGAAATAAAGATGGACAGAGTGCTCAGAGTGGGGTTGCCCAGACGGGGTGGGGGACTGCCTCCGGATATCCTCGTCTGTGTACATGACTTTCAGCTGAAGGAGCGAATTTTGAGAAAAGCTAGAACCATCTCCTCTCTGCAATTTAGAGACCACCGCCCGCAGCTCTACCAGGACCTGGCGGCGTCGACGCTCCGGAAGCGGAGGGACTTCCGACCTGTGACCGCCTTCCTCCGGGAACGCAAAGGACCTTCTGGACCTCGAGGATGATGTCCCTTCTCAGGAAGCTCGCAGCTCACCGTCGAGGAGGCGGCATCGTTCTTCTTCCTGGCATAGAGTGGGCCCTTCACCAGATCGGCGACGACCGGATCCCACGGCTAGTGTGCAAGAAAGAGGGGCCGCGGTGGCTTCGGTGGCCTCCGTCACTATGGCGGACTCTCAGACGAGTTCTGGGGCAGCATGACCCCGGTACCATTGAATGGCGTCGGAGGGGCTCTGGGCCTGAGGTCCCCGGGGTTTGATTGTACTTTTGGAGGAGACACCCCGGACCATGGACCTGGGGGTCGCTAGGTCGACACCCCTACCCCGATTCCAGTCCAGTGGGGACCTTCCAAACTTTGACCTGCTGGAACTGATGGCTACACGGTTCAGGTTCAGTGCTTTGAGTTGTGTTTTGTTGTTTCTCTGTTTCTGGGGAGAGGTTGGGGGGGTTCTGGGACTGGGGGGTGCAGGGGGGATGTTGGGACTCAGGGGGGGTGTGGGGGGGAGGATGGTGGCGACCGTTGGGGGGGGGGGTGGGGGGGAGGATGGTGGCGACCGTTGGATGTATGTGTGGGACGTTGCCTATTGAGGGGGAACTCTACTCTGAGTCTTGCTCCTGAGATTCTGCTTTCGACTGTTGTTCTTGAGTTGCGCTTAGCTGAGGAGTGTATGCTGGCAGTACGGGGAGGGGAGCAATGGGTAGTCGGGGTCGGGAGTGGGGGTGGCAGTGGGGATTCAGACAGGATCCCGGGAGGGGTGGTGAGAAGATCCCGGTCTCGACTGCACTCAACATGGCACAGGGGCTGTTTCTTGATCTGTCATGACTATTAGTGTAGGCTCCTGGAATGTGAAGGGGCTCAACTCCCCACAGAAGCGGCAGAAATTGTGGAAGTACTTGTCGGACTACCACCTAGATGTGGTTGGTCTTCAGGAGACTCACCTAGCCAGGAAAGATGAGCTTAGGCTCCGGCACCGACACTTTCCTCTTATCTATAGGGTGTCTGCTTCTACTAAGCACAGGGGGGTGGCTCTTCTGTTTCGAGCATCCCTCCACTTCCAACCGGTGGGGGTGAGTGGAGATAAGGAGGGGCGATGGCTGATGGTGAAGGGATCACTGTATGGACGTATGTGCACTTTTGTGGTGGTGTATGTGCCCAATAATACACAGAATGGCTTCCTACAGACACTGTTGGGGAAGGTGGGGGAGTTCGTGGCGGGCCAATTGTTCCTATTGGGGGACTTCAATATGGTATGGGATAAAGACCTGGATAGCTCGTGCACACAAAGATCGGGGGCTGGGATCTTTTCCACTGAGACGCAGCGGCAGGTGGGGGACCTGGGGCTGATTGATAGTTGGCGTTTCCTTTACCCCCAGTCTAGAGACTACACCTTTTTCTCACACGTTCATTTATCTTACTCTCGAATTGATCACATCTTTGTAAGCCAAGCACTTCGGGGGGACATCCGGGTTTCCAGCATCTTTCCACTCTCCGTGTCAGATCATAGCCTGGTCGTTCTAGGGTTGCAGTGGTCGATGGGGGGTGACGGGTGGAGAAAATGGTATTTCCCCGCGGCGCTAGTTCGTGATGATGTCGCTTGCAAGGAGCTGAGGAAGGCCATTAGGGACTTTATGGAGCTTAACCCGCCTTCGGACACTTCGGTGTATACCACTTGGGATGCCTGTAAGGCCTCGCTGCGGGGTACCTGCTTGAACCTTAACGCTAACCTTAATAAACTACGGAGGAAAGAACGGGAGGATCTAGAGGCTGAATTAGCAGTGTTAGAACAGGCACATAAAGCTAACCCGTCCCAGGTGACTTTGAGACCTTTAACTGCGGTACGAGGGAAGCTTCGGGCCCACTATAATAACAGGGCTGAATTCACTCTCCTGCGCCTGCGGAGGACTTCCTACTCGCAGGGGAACAAGGTGGGGAAGCACTTAGCGAGACAACTCCGAGACAAGCGGGAGCGTGAGTACGTTGGGGGAATTAAGGATATGGTGGGGAAGGAACAACATAGGGACGCGGACAAGGCTGCTGCCTTTGGCCGTTTCTATGCCGACCTGTATAGAGGAGAGGACCTGGATCGGGCTGCTCAATCCGCATTCCTAGCTAGCCTCCCTATACCTCAAGTTTCCAAGGAGTGGAATGAGCTTCTATCGGCTCCTATCTCTAGGGACGAGGTGATGGACGCTATAAAAGCTCTGAAACTCCACAAGGCCCCGGGCCCTGACGGATATACGGCCTCGTTCTACAAGTCGTTTGCGGGGGAACTTTGCGATTACTTAGTCTCTCTCTTCAATGCAATGGCTACTGAGGGGTGAACCTCGGGAACAATGGCCGAGGCTATGATCACCATTCTCCCCAAACCGGGGAAGGATCCCACCCAGTGCTCCTCCTACCGCCCGATAGCACTCCTCAACCTGGATGCCAAACTGTACTCCTCGATTCTTGCAAAACGGCTTCAGGATCTGATGCCGGCCATTATCCACCCCGACCAGTCGGGGTTTATTAAAGGGCGGCAAACCCATGACAATCTGAGACGGGTGCTGCATTTGATCGAGAAGGCCAACAGGTTCCGCATACCTGCTGTATTGGTGGGTCTAGACGCGGAGAAGGCTTTCGACCGTGTCGACTGGGGTTTTTTAAATTTAACGCTGGAGGCTTTCGGGTACTCTCCTCAATTCGTGAAAATGATCGGTGCTAATTATGACCGACCTACATCTGGGGTGTTGGTTAATGGGCATAGATCCGCCTGCTTTCCCCACTCTCGCGTCACATGGCAGGGGTGCCCCCTTTCCCCGCTCCTCTTTGCTCTCAGTATAGAACCTCTAGCGCTTGCTATTAGGGAGAGGGAACAGATCGCCGGCCTTCCCTTCACCGGCGAACAGCATAAGATTTCCTTGTTCGCAGATGATGTACTCCTGTCGATCGGGGACCCGGCCCGCTCGCTGCCTCATGTTCACGCGGTTCTCTCGGAATTCGAAGGGGTGGCGGGATTTAAAGTTAACCTGGATAAGTCGTACATTCTGAATCTGACTCTTCCTCCCACGGAAGTGGAACGGGTGCGCACACTTACGCCCCTCTCGTGGTCTTCTTCCTCCTTGCTGTATCTCGGTATCAGATTATCCGCCACCCTGGGCGAACTGTTCGCGACTAACTTCCCCCCTGCACTGGCGGCGGTCCGTGGGGAGCTGGAAAGGTGGAAGCCGAAGTACATCTCTTGGCTGGGTCGGATCCACGCGATCAAGATGGTACTGCTACACAAATTCTTATACCTTTTCCAGGCTCTGCCCATACCTGTAGAGTGGATTTCTTCCGTCGCCTGAAAACCCTGATGCTGAAATTTGTGTGGCAGGGAGGCCGAGCGCGGCTCTCGTTTGCTGTACTTAGACGGCCGCGGGGGGAGGGGGGAGTGGGGTTTCCAGACATGCATTTATACTATAAAGCTGCGCAATTGAGGGTGCTGGTAGAATGGTCACAGCAGCTCTCGGAGAAACATTGGTTACATATGGAACAAAGTGTGGCTGGGAGGTCCATTTGGGATTTGGCCTGGAAGCCTAAAGCTGATCGGCCTAAGAATGCTTATATATGCACTCCCACTAGCACGGTCCTGAAAGTCTGGGACACGGTCAGTTGCGATGAACGCTGGACCACCTTTCCATTGCCGTTTACCCCTATTCACCTGAATCCGTCCTTTCCACCGGCATTGCATGATGGGTTGTTCGAGCTTTGGAGAGAGGGCGGCTGCAGAGCGCTTACCCACTTGTTCCATGGGGCATCTCCCCTTACCTTCCAAAACTGCATGAGGGACTATGGTGTCCCGCCCACTGAACGATTACATCATATTCAGCTTATGCATTGGGCTACATCGCCGGGAATACGGGATGCGGCCACAAGGCCGTTGACGTCCTTCGAGGCATTTATCCTCCGCACTTCTTGTATGAAGGGGACGATCTCCTTCCTATATAGATTACTCTTGGACACTGTAATATTCCCACGCCCCCGGTATATGGAGCACTGGGAGACCTGCCTTGGAAGGGACATCTCGAACACCGAATGGGCAGGGTTGTGGCGGGATATCAAAGCGCATAACCATTCGATAGGCCTCAGGGAAGCTCATCTGAAACTTATGTATTACTGGTACCTCTATCCATCCAAGCTGCATCGCATATTCCCATCGTCTTCAGACAGGTGCTGGCGGGGATGCGGCTTGCTGGGAGACTTCCGCCATATATGGTAGGACTGTCCCACCATTAAGGCTTTTTGGTCGGAAATACTATCCCACATCAAGGAGGTGGTAGGTTACCCGATCCCGGAGTCCGTGGACTATGTCCTGCTGGGACTTCGTGATCCGATGCTGGAGCACCAAACTAGAGCTGACAAACGTATTATTTGGCTATGCCTAGGAGCTGCTAAATTGACGCTGGCGGCGGCTTGGAAGAAACCGAACGCACCGGCGATCTCGTTATGGCATGCGCGGTTATGGCGATTACTGAGTCTGGAAAGAATGTCTGATATATTTTTGGGTAACTTTAAGAATTTCTTGTTTCAATGGGGCCCTTTGGTTCGTTTTCTCTCTCGAGGCCTCCCGTCAGCAGTTTGTCCCTCAGCACTACGCGCACTACACCTATTTCAATTTTAATTAGCGGGGTGTTTGAAACCTGATAAGAATGTGAGGATGGTCGCCACCACGGGGGGGTGGGGGGGGAAGGAGAGGGTGGGGGGGCTCAGTTGGGGGTTGTTGGTCTCCAGTTGCGACACTGCCTGGCAGCTGGAAGCGGACTATGGAGGACTCAAGTGCGGCTACTTCCCTAGCTGGATGCTCGGCCTATTGGACTACCGCTCCTCTTAGCGAGTTAGCAGCTGGGGTGTTCGGGAACTAGATCCGATTGTTTCACTGTTACTAATGGACATTGACTTGCATCGGCTTTGCAGATCTTATATGTTATATTCCCGTAATCCATTGTGATGGCATCTTCTGAGTCCCCTGTGTGGGAATGATTGCTATCTGTCGCCAGTGTCTTCTTCTTTGTCTCTTCTTCTTTATTTCTAAAATCAATAAATATAAATTTGAAAAAAAAATTCTTTATTTCGGTAATTTTATCAAGAGCTTCACACAGCCAACACGTTTCGTTCCATGTAGGAACTTCATCAGGGCTGAAATGATCACAAAGAAAAACAGACATATTACAAACTGCAATTATCCAAGACGTCCACAACATATAAATATTACACACCAAACGGATGGGATTAAAGACACAATATAACCTAATTTATACAAAAATGCAAAGATTTGATTAAAAATATATCCTATATACACCATTTACTCAGATTCAGATTCAGAAATGCTTTATTCGATTTACAAAATATATAAAATCATAAAAGCTTCACAATATAAAAACACATTTTGTAAAATTCTTGATCACCCTCCATTAAAAACAAATTTTAAAAAGACATTAAATTGGTACGTTATCGATATTAACCAATTCATTTTTATATACATTAATTATCTCGATTAGATCATCAATCAATTAACACAGTTAATTTCCGTTTCTTCAAAATACTTTTTAAAAAAACAATCATAACCATGATACATTTCTCACTCCCTAATTGCAGCAGGCTTAAATACGCTGGTCTACATTGTCGCCAGTAACCCGGATTCAAATATTGTCTAATCCATCTTCTACGTTCAATATCGTAATGTTTACAAAATAAGATCAAATGGAAAGTAGATTGTGTAGACAGATTGTCACAAGTACAGGGTGCCAGGTTCCGTGACCAGTCATTTCTTAATGGAAAGGTTACCAGGTGAAAGAATAATTCAAATCTAAACCGCGTTAATATAAAATGGTCAAAGCCCACATTGCAGATAGATAAATAGGGTTGGATCAGCTGGCATGTCAAGGTCATATGGTGTTGGATGACTGAACATTTCAAGAGTTCACCTGAACTTCTTAATATTTCAAAGTGACTCATACATAGTCTTTTCAAATCTTTCCTTGATATCCCGCTATTATTATCTGGGTTACTGTATAGCTCTGGTCTTTGCAAATCTGAGAGGGTATTCTTGAAATACATTAACCACGGAATTCATTTTACATTATCGAGGGCCATCGCATCCTTTATAATGTCCCGGTTAAGTCCCAAAGCTTTCGCCGTCCATACCCTATGCCAGAGTAAGATTGGTTGAAGTTTTATGAGATCGGAAATGTGTTCCAGACCTAACTCCGCATGGCAGCTAAATGTTGCTGCCCCCTGTGGCAGCGCTAATAAATATCTTAAAAAACTGTTTTCGACTATTTGAATAGTCGTTGCATTCTGGATCCCCAGATACCGGCCCCATATAGGGCGATACTCCTACATTTTGCCATATAGATTTTTAGGAGGATTTCCGGTGGTCTTTTGCTCAGTTGTTTAGAAAAATTCATAAGAGCCGCGAGAGAGCGTTTAAATAGCAGGGTCCTGGTCTTGATGGCTGCCCCCCACAGGCCTGAACCATCGAGCAATACCCCCAGGTAAGGGAAAGTTTTTGTACATCCAATTATGAGGCCATCCATCTTAATTTACTTTTTGTCGGCCCGCCCCTCGCCGCATACCATCATGAATGATTTTTTGGCATTCATTTTTAGGCCTCTTAATCCCATAAAATGATTATATTTTGCTAATGCCCTTTTTGCACCTATCTTTGTTCGGGCCATAAGCACTGCGTCGTCCGCTTAGAGGAGGGAGACAGCCTATCTCTTACCAAATCTCGGGGAGTCAATGGTGCTGGCCTCCAATTCCCCCTCCAATGCATTCGTGTAGATGGAGAATAGGAATGGGGCCAGCACACAGCCATGTCTCTCCCCCTTCTCTATGCGGAAGGGCCCAGTACATTCTCCCTTAGTCCTGTATCTCACCCTTGCTGTACCCCCAGAATACAGCTGGCGAAGGAATGATACTATGGCTGGTTCCACTCCTATTCTTCAAGGGTTTGCCATAACTTCGCATGATCCACACAGTCGAAAGCGGCTGTGAGATCAACAAAGATGGCATATAAGCGTTCTTTCTTCGCCCTTGTGTATTTCCCTTGAATGATTACAAAATTGAGGACCTGTTCCACCGTTTCCATACCTTCTCTGAAACCATATTGAACGGGACTCAGGATGTTATTATCATTTGTCCATATATGGAGTTTGTTTAGGACCACCCTACCTGCTAGCTTCATAAGGGAGTCCAATAGGGAAATAGGCCTATAATTAGATGGGCTCTCTCTATCCCCCTTTTTGTGTATTGGTATTATCACCGATTCGGAACAGATTTTGATGAATCCTATTGCACAACATGACTGCAGTACACGCGTGCATATTGGGGCCCACAAATCCGGGGTCCGCTTAAAGACGTCATTTGGTATTCCGTCAGGGCCCGGAGCTTTATTTCCGTTACTGCTGTTAATTGCCATCAGAACTTCATCAAGACGAATTTCTAGGCCTATCGGTAGATGGTCCAAAATTTGGACATCCGTTTTAATAATAGGACACGGGCTTTCGCCCTCCCTTTTGTAAACATTTGAGAAGAAGTCGATCCATGCCCTTTCATCAATGGCAACCTCAATTGTTTCCATATCCTCCTTATTGAAATAAGGTGCTTTAACTGCTTGCCAAAACAGCTTAGGGTTTCTGCTTTCAGAGGCTTGGAGCAGATTTTGCCATGCTTGCTCTTTAAGTTCCCTTTTCCGTTGTGACCTAGCTTGATTATATGCCCTCCTACAATTTCTTATTAATTCATAATTTCTAGCTTTAGCGCTAAGCGCGGCTTCTAGTTTGGTATATGCCTTTGTACATTGGGTATCAAACCACCCTGCGGACTTAGCGTGCTTTTTACTAGTTTTGATGAGAGAATCCTGTATTACCACAGTGATACTTCCAAAAGCATCCAGTATTTCTTTATGTGAGGCCTTTTCATCTAGACAGACCTGAATATGCGACAAGGCTTTGGTAATAATCCCCTTGTTTGTTTCCACAGGATCTAACGCGCTCCATTTTTGGCTAAAACCATTTTGTCGGGCCAATGTTATATTCTGCACCCACGCCAAAGCCTCAATGGTGGTGGATTTATTGGAGACAGGTAGGGATAGATAAAGACTAATAGGCATGTTGTCACTCAGGCCATTTGAGTGGATCTCAAACTTCTCCACCCAGATACGGTGTTTATTAGGGACTAGTATGAAATCAGTGACCGATTGTAGACCCCTTGATATGAAGGTCGGGCTAAATTCCACCAAAGGAGAGCTCATCATATTTGCGAACCCCAGGTCGAGGGTGGCCATAATGTCAATTAATTTTTCCCCTTTCCCTGAGTGTATAAAATGATTCACACTATTACCTCCTTCCCACTCATCTTCTCTAGAGCTACATACGTGTGAATTACAAATGCTGATGTTAAAATCCCCTTCCCACCGAACAATTATATCTCTATCATTAGCAAGGTATAGGTGATTTAGGTCTTCCATCAGATTATTCAATACATCCTCAAACATTCCTTTTGTATTATTATAAAAATTCACCACCAGCAAGCCTAACCCCGATGTAAAATGGATGGACACTATTTGATAGTAGGGGGAGCACTTTAACATTTCTATCCCCCGCACTCTCAGTAAATTAGAAACATAGACGCAAATTCCCCCTTTATGTCTACCATGTGCGGAGTTCACCGCCGGGATGTGAAAGGTCTTATAACCATCCAGGTGTTTTTACCCTATAAGCCATGTTTCCTGAATGCAAAGGATATTGAAGCCATTTATAAAGTCCCTCCATGCTGTAATAGAGACCTTATTCTCTAAACAACAGATGTTCCCGAAAACAACCCTTACCCTATCTCGTAATGCCCCTGACTTTATTAGTGGGGGGGTTAACATTTCTGTTTGACAATGGCACAACTACCTTTGCCTCGGTCGCCACTACATATGCTGGTTTCCCAATGAACTTATACTCACTTGCTTTGGGGATTACTTGTATTCTATTCAAATTAGTTGGATCCCTTCTCACGGTACTAGGGATTCCACTAACTGCATTAGTATAAGCCTGTGTGTATGATGTGATTCCTATTGCAAGATCTTGTGCATTATGGGATTCTATTGGTACACCTCCTGTTTCATCCCCTTCCAAGGATATTACTACCTTACCCTCACTCTGCTTTTGGATGCAGCCCTTATGCTTATTATAGCCCTTGTTCCTTTCACACCGTCAGTCACATTCATTTAGACCTGACAACGCTGTAAATCTGTTAGACCCAGAGTACCCATTAAACCCCTGTGTACCCCATCTCTGTCTTCCTAGTGTCCCGCTCTGGTATCCTTCCTGACCGTGGGGGGCTCTCCTGACCTCTTGTCAATCATTCCCGTTAACAGGTCTGGCTTGGTTTATTGGTCTGTAGAAGAAGCCTAGTGGTAAGATCTCAATACCTTGACCCCTAATCCCCCCCACCTCACTTCACTCATAACCCTCTCAACTGGTACTTGGCTATTAAAATTAATCACCACACAGTCACCCTTTTTTGATTTCCGCCAACCCAAAACACCCATCTGACCATTATGATATTTGGCCCTACCATCCTAACCTCTGATGTATTGCTAGACAGCCAATGCATAACCTTATTTCTCAACTGATTTTAATTCTCTGTGGCTCCCTCCTTAAGGGGAGGTACATTCCCTAGCACTATGACCAGTGGTGCGGATTGTGGTGGTAGGTTGAGGTTTTGGAGTTTGTCCAGGGTGGTTGATGTTTCAGATACACATCTTACACCCTCATCCTGAACAGAACATGAGTTTACCCTGGGATTCATCTGTTCTTTAACTTGAGTGATCTTTTCACTACTAGTTTTATTCCCTGTGTTGTTCCCTGAGTCATTCTTTGTTGTGATCGATCGTGTCCCCTCTGCTACACTGGCTGGTTTCAGACATGGAGTTTGTGGGAGTAGATTTACCCTGCTTACTTTGCTTATTAGCAGGTCCCCTGCTTTGCTTAATGGTTACAGGATTCCCTGGCCCATTTCTATTGTTTGCAACTACCTTATAGAGATTGTCCACCTTATCAGTTAGGACCTTCAACCTTTCAATGAGTGGGAAGGTGAATGATCTTAAAAGGTGCTCCATATGTGCTATGATACAAACCCCATCTCTGCCGACTGTGACTAGAGATTGATAATCAATCGCTGGGGAGGGTGTAGATAGTGCTAGGGGCGCGTTTTGCCTGAGAGGGCTAGATGGTGTTACTTTACTCAAGAGTGATTTCACCAATTTATTTGTAGTTTTCGAGATTTTTGGTTTCCTACCTACTTGACACTTCCCTCCCCTTTTCCTTTTTCCTGCTTGCTTAGAGCATACAGGTCTGCTATCCTTTGGCATGGTTTTACTTTTTAATACAATTGGGTGGAATTCTTCAGAGAAGACACTATTACAGGTCGACAAATTATCGTCAATAGTGGATATGATCTCGTTTAGGTCATTTCCTGAGGACATCAAATTAACTGCAGTAAGTCTTAGGCCATCAGCATGCTCTGGTTTACACGCTTCTCTTATAGCACCTAGCGACGACCTCTTAGTCGCTCCAAGTTCCAGGGATAGCCGTTTCTCCGTTAGTTCTATTTCCCTCCCCACCACCGCAGCAGTCCTTGTAAAGAAACTTTCTAGGGTCCCAATTATGCTGCCACCTGATATCGTCGGTTCAGTTTTTTTCCCCTTCTTAGATTTGAGGGCCATCTCTCTTTGGACTGTAGGGGCCCAGTGGTCACTGTATACGGGATCACGGTCAAGTTGTCACCTGTTGCTTTATCACTTCTTACCCATCTCACACCGATGTTTAGGGGAGTGGCCCAGCCCAGCCTCCTCCGGCCTTCGAGGGCCACAGAAGGCCCGCCCTTTGCCCGGCCTTAGCCCGCGTGCAGCCCGCAAGCGTCCCGCGACGTGGGTCCTTTCTCCCTGATTTAAAGCGCCTCCTGGCGCGAAATCCTTTGGTGGGCGGGGTCAGGTGAGGTCAGCCGCGGGGAGTGGTGGGGCTTGTGGTGTCCCCCATCGGCGGCCGTGCACAGAAATGGAAAATGCAGCAGCAGCGGAGGAGACCTGAAGGAGACAGCCAGCTGGTGAAAAGCGTCCCTTGCCACCTTACAGCCCCCACGGAGACACCAGCGGGATCGTTGTAAAAAGTATTGACCCAGGTATGGCCAGCAACACAGAACGGTCCGTCAGCAATTTCAACAAGGAGCGCCCGCTCCTCAGCACCTCTCTCCCTGATTTAAAGCACCTCCTGGTGCAAAATCCTTTGGTGGGCGGGGTCAGGTGAGGTCGGCAGCAGGGAGTGGTGGGGCTTGTGGTCTCCCCCCTCGGCGGCCGTGCACAGAGATGGAAAATGCAGCGGCAGCGGGGGAGACCTGAAGGAGACAGCCAGCTGGTGAAAAGCGTCCCTTGCCACCTTACAGCCCCCATGGAGACACCAGCCGGATCGTTGCAAAAAGTATTGACCCAGGTATGGCTAGCAACACAGAATGGTCCGTCAGCAATTTCAACAAGGAGCACCATTTACTCACATAAAAAACACACACACACACATATATATATATATATATATATATATATATATTCACTGAAAAAACCATAGGTTATAGACCATATATAGTTAGGAATTAGCATTTACAAAACCTTGAAAATTCACTGAAAAAACCATGGGTTATAGACCATATATAGTTAGGAATTAACATTTACAAAACCTTATTTTATTCACACAAAACCATTGAAATTTCATATATAGTTAGTTGCACTAACTATATATCGCGCACCCGCAATCCACTGCTGATCATGTCACATATTACATCATTCATGACATGATCAGTGACATCACTGATGACATCACTGATGACATCACTGATGACATCTCAAAGGACATCACTGATGACATCACTGATGACATCTCATTTGACATTACTGATCACATCACTGATGACATCATTATTGTGATAATACGGTGAACCTCTTCAGACTCTAATATAATCTAAGATACACTCAGAGTAAATAGACACTCACAGACTGTCACTCATCCATGGAGTTACTCACACACCTAGTCAGTCATGCAAAGAATCAATCACACTTCCATTTCTTCAACTATACAGTTATACACACCTTACTTATTCAAACATATACTAACACATATTTACTCTCTTATACAATCCCTGATACAAGTTCACAATGATCCATACAGCCACTCACAAATTCACTGGCTCTTATGCACAGTTATTTATATATGTCAACTCTCACATGTACTGTGTTTTACATATGTACTTACTTTGACATGTAGCACTGAGATATCCATTCACTCACCAATACACTCATGCACACAGTCAACCGCCCATACAGCTGTTTCCACATGCACTTTTGAAACCATACATCTAGTGAATCAACTGCTCACACATCTATGCACAGAGTCATACACCTCCCAGCCACCCACACACACACTCAGTCTCCCATACAAATACATGGGCAACCAATCAATAACCCATATACTTAATCATAAAGCTACTGATCAACACATGCAGCAGTTTACAGTACAACACATAATGATGCACAAATTAAGACAGTTTAGTCACTAACCCATGCACTCAGTGAGACACATTTAATCACTCACTCATACAGTCAGTCATGCACCTACTAAATCCTTCATCCAGACACTTATACATCCACTCATTCTTCAATATGTAAGACATATTTTGACTTTACAGAAACACACAGTCACTGGATGTTGTCATCAGTCATGTCATCAGTGATGTCATTTGAGATGTCATCAGTGATGTCATCAGTGATGTCATCAGTGATGTCACTGATCATGTCATGAATGATGTAATATGTGACATGATCAGCAGTGGATTGCGGGTGCGCGATACATAGTTAGTGCAACTAACTATATATGAAATTTCAATGGTTTTGTGTGAATAAAATAAGGTTTTGTAAATGCTAATTCCTAACTATATATGGTCTATAACCCATGTTTTTTTCAGTGAATTTTCAAGGTTTTGTAAATGCTAATTCCTAACTATATATGGTCTATAACCTATGGTTTTTTCAGTGAATTTCAATGGTTTTTTAATAGCAAATATCAAAAGCTGTAAAATGTCAAGTACGTGGTAGGTAAAAACATTTTCGTGTTTATGCACGCTGATGTGCTTTGAACGCTGCCCCCCCCCCTCTTTTCTTTTAGGAGTATTCTCTCTTTGCAGATAGTGAAGGGTAGGTAACACAGGCCTTTGCCCCCGTTGTAATCCGTCGTGCCTGCTTCCCTCTCCATTTGATTGATTGTTATCCTAGCATTTATTGTTTTGGAATTGGTCCTCTTTGGTTCATTCTATATTTACAAACAAGCACAGAGTCGCAATACTCTGTTTAGTCTTTGCAGATAGTGAAAAATCGTTAGAAAAAAACAAAAGGAATCAAGCAAAATCAATAGGCCACTAATGGGATCTCTTTTTGACCTCGCTAAAATAGAAACATTATGAACAACCCCTCATGAGAAATACGAAACTAGTGAGAGGAACTGAACTCGACACCATGATGGCTGCAAGACAGCTCGGCTCCGCCGCCCACCCCACCCAAAATAACGACAAACCCTATGCAAATATTATAAATATATACAACACACCAGCAAAGTAACAGGGTAAAATGTTTTATTAAGTAACTATTTACATGGCAGCCTGCTGCAACATCGATCCAAACAAGCCTTTGTATTTGGGACTCAAAATCAACAAGTAACAGGGTAAAACGTTTTATTAAATATCTATTTACATGGCAGCCTGCTGCAACATCGATCCAAACAAGCCTTTGTATTTGGGGCTCAAAATCAACCATCAATAGTAAGATTTTCATAGGTGAGTGTAGGTTCATGGTTTTCCATCCACAGACTAAAAGCCTGGAGTGGGAGTGAAAGAACAATAACTAGGTAAGAAGGAAGGCAGAGGTTGTGGTAAGGACTCTGGATATAGTATGTTGCTTGGTCCCTGAGATGCTTCGATGTCACTGCCTTGCACAAATGGCATAAGTCCTGGATGTTGGGTGCCATAGTTGAGGGTTCCGAGCAGCGCTTGTAACACTGTCTGAAGCTTATTTGCACCTGTTGCAGCTTCACTATTCTCAAAGTAAGTGGGGGCTGTTTGTGGACCTGACTGCATTGGAAAACAATGTGATGCGGTGCCTCCCTGAACCGCTTGACGGAGGCCCCCGAGATAATTGCGCCTGCTCCACACCTTGTCCCACAATCCGTTTGACCTGAAGACACGTCCTGCGGTGCCCTGGTCCGACCATCACATATACCTGCGCCAGGAGACGGCGTGGGGTGCACTAGAAGGGAGAGGCGGCGCAAACGAGCCTCCCCCACCTCCCCAGGTGGAGGTTTCTCAGCTACACCCCAGCGCTTCACTCGACCAGCTGACTTGCGCCCGCTCTTGCGCACAGTTCCTCGCTCGGCCATCTGAATTGCGCCTGCTCTTGCTATTACAACGTCTCACCCGCCATCCAACGGAATTGCACCCAATCTTGCGGTACAGCGACAGGCGGCTGCTACGGAGCTCACAAAATGGCGGTCGGCTCCACAGACTTGGGCCTGGCCTGCAAAGATGGCTCTGAGCAACCGTGGAACTCGGACGCTTGACTGCTAAGGCTTGGGCCCCATTCCCAAAAGAGTCCCCTCAGCCTTGAAGATTCTACAACAGTCACCGGGACCCCCGACTCCCGTAGACTTCCGGTGGGGAGCGACTGCCATGATTGCTCGCGGAATGGCCACGACGTAGCCACGAGATGGTGGTGCTCTCATGCTGACGCCAGCTTCAGTCTGAAACATCCAGAAACACTGTAGACTACCAATTCGATCAGTTCCGGTGGAGCCCCAACGTGACCCGGTAGAGAAGAACTTGCCCTCCCCTCTTTGACTGATGGTTCTTGTTGCCTGTCCCTTCTGTTGTCATTTAACAGAACTTTTTGGACTGCTGAAAGGGGTTGTATTCCGACCGCTGGTTGGTGGAGACATTTTGACTATATTCTGGACCTGCGTTGTCGCGTAATGCGTCATATGACGCGCCGGTTTAGCGCACCAGGAAGTGCTCCGGTGCGCGAGGCCCAGCTTCCCGGAAACGATCCAGGGCGCGGCGCGCAGCGCGTAACGTAAGCATAACAGGTCATGTGACTTGTTAATAAAATTTTTCATTGGTTCATTTTAATTTTGTTTTTCTAATGATAGAAGGCTTGGTCATATGACCTAAAAATAACACTTTTCATTGCTTTCGAACATTTTTTTTTTCCCAAATGATGAAAGCCCCACCTTTTTTTTTCTCACTCTTACTTGTAAAGCAAAAGACCCAGATGCATTTACAGTTTATCACTAAAAATGTTCCAGGCTAATGTATTTTCCCGGGAAATTTACAACTGTCCTGCAAGTAAAATATTCCTATTTCGAGAAAAAGGGCGTTTCTTCGTCCCATGAGGGAGCCGTTGAACAAAAGAGCCTCAGCCTGCTGTCTTAGTCGCTGATAGGCATGAATATCGGATTCTTATCGATCACTTTATGTTGCAGGAGTGGAAAACAAAACAGCCCTTGACCATTTATCTTTACTGCGTTCCTGCGTATTATACCTTTTAACCGTCATGTAATCGGGCTGCTTTATTTCACTTGCCTTTTACTGATTCGAAAACAGTGGCTATTATTCAAAACTTTACCAATCTAGGTACTACTACCATGTTTTGTTTTAAAAACCTTTATTGTGAAAATGTCAGTATACAAATACGGGCCTATAACCACGTGGGCCGGCCACGGAGCAAACTTGAATCGTATATGATGAAAGAACATTTACACTGTAGAAGAACGTAACGGGGGACCCATTAGGTTGCAAGAACTAAGGTGTCTAACAGTTGCGGAATCAGTGGACGTACATTTTATAATTAAAGTACGACAGGGCCAGTTACAATAAAATTATCTAGATATACATTTGCGGGCAAGTACCATGGGTGACGTTAATTCGAACTTTCAATAGTACAGTAATCAATAACACATCAGAACTTAATATCAATAGGGATGTCCAAATGTTCAATCAGTACTCGTCCCCGCCCGCCATGTGCTTCAAAACTGCATACGTATCTCGTGATATCAAGGTTGGGCAACCAGTACACAACAAGGAGTTACGAGTCCCATTTTTACCGGCGCCATTTTGGGCGAGGCCCGGCAGGTCCAGGATATAATCAAAATGTCTCCACCAACCAGCGGTCGGACCAGAACCCATTTTGGCAGTCCAAAAAGGTTCCGTTCAATGACAACAGAAGAGATAGGCAACAAGAACAATCAGTCAAAAGAGGGGACGCTTTCGGGAATGGGGCCCATGCCCTAGCAGGCAAGCGTCCGAGTTCCAAGGTGTCCCATGGCCATTTTAGTGGACCAGGCCCAAATCCAAAGAGCCGGCCGCCATTTTGAGAGTCCTGTTGCAGCCGCCTATCGCAGCACCACAAGAGTGGGCGCAATTCAGCTGGATGGAGGGCGAGACGCTGTGCCGCAAGAGCGAACGCAACTCAGCTGGATGGCGGATGAGGCACTGTGCCGCAAGAGCGGGCGGAACTCTGCTGGACGGCGAGGGAAACGCTAAGAGGCGCCCCACTGCAGATGAGGTGCCTCCACCTGGGGAGGCGGGAGAGGCCCGTTTGCGTCGCCTCCCCCTCCCCCCCGGCACCCCACGCCGACTTTCGGCGCAGCATTGTAGGATGGCCACACCAGTACAACAACTTGCTGGACACCACCTCAGTGCCATCCGGATCTCGGCGCGTTCTGCTGCCTTCGGCCTACTGTAGCAGCAAGTGCGGGCGCAACTCAGCTGGACGGCGAGTGAAACGCTAAGGGGCGCCCCACTGCAGATGAGGTTCCTCCACCTGGGGAGGCGGGAGAGGCCCGTTTGCGCCGCCTCCCCCCCCCCCGGGCACCCCACGCCGACTTTCGGCGCAGCATTGTAGGATGGCCACACCAGTACAACAACTTGCTGGACACCACCTCGGTGCCATCCGGATCTTGGCGCGTTCTGCTGCCTTCGGCCTATTCACACATCGGTCCGCTACTGACGCCGCCTCACAGGCCAACGGATTTTGTAGGCTTTTTATAGCCCAAAGCCGCATAACAGGTCATGTGACTTGTTTATAAAAGTTTTCATTGGTTCATTTTACTTTTGGTTTCCTAATGATGGAAGGCTTGATCATATGACCTAAAAATAACACTTTTCATTGGATTGAAACATTTTTTTTTCCCAAATGATGAAAGCCCCACCTTTTTTTTTCTCACTCCGCAATCCAAAAATGTTCCGTTAGATAACAACAGAGGGGACAGGCAACAAGAACCATCAGTCAAAGAGGGGAGGGCAAGTTCTTCCCTACCGGGTCACGTTGGGGCTCCACCGGAAGTCATCGAATTGGTAGTCTACAGTGTTTCTGGATGTTTCAGACTGAAGCTGGCGTCAGCATGAGAGCACCACCATCTCGTGGCTCCGTCGTGGCCATTCCGCAAGCAATCATGGCAGCCGCTCCCCACCGGAAGCCTGCAGGAGTCGGGGCCCCGATGACTTTTGTAGAATCTTCAAGGCTGAGGGGACGCTTTCGAGAATGGGGCCCAAGCCGTAGCAGGCAAATGTCCGAGTTCAAATGTGTCCCAGGGCCATTTTAGTGGACCAGGCCCAAATCCGAAGAGCCGGCCACCAATTTAAGAGTCCTGTGGCAGCCGCCTATCGCTGCACCGCAAGAGTGGGCGCAACTCAGCTGAATGGCGGATGAGGCACAGTGCCGCAAAAGCGGGCGCTAAACAACTGGATGGCGAGTGAAACGCCAAGGGGCGCCCCACTGCAGCAGAGGAGCCTCCACCTGGGGAGGCGGGGGAGGCCCGTTCCTTCCGCCTCCCCCCCCCCCCGGGCGCCCCACGCCGTTTTTCGGCGCAGCATTGTAGGATGGCCAAACCAGTGCGACAACTTACTGGACACCACCTGGGTGCCGTCCGGATCTCGGCGCGTTGTGCTGCCTTCGGCCTATTCGCACAACGGACCGCTACTGACGCCACCTCACAGGCCGACGGATTTTGCCAACTAAAAGACAAACCAAAGCAGCCCATTGTTGCTTTGAGATGGATGTTGCAGCAAGCTGCCATGTAAATAGTTGTTTAATTTTTTTTTTTTAACGTGTTTACTTTGTTGGAGCGTTGTATATATTTATAAGTTATTAAAGAGTTATAATCCTACTACTTTGTTGGAGTGCTATATATTTTTAATGTGACACATAATTGTGAAGACTTTGATGTACAAAAAGGCATCCCTGGAATCTTCCGCTTCAGGCTCGGTCCCACACACCCTTACAGTGAGAATCCCCTCCCCAATCACAATACAGGATCGTTATCAGATAGTAGGAACGCGTGTGGTGTGACTGATCTCATGGGGTGGGGGCCTTGATCTACTGTAACTCCTTTGAAGAGGGGTGATTCTTTACAGTTGGGGCCATAAACTACATCCGCACGGCTAGGTGATAGCCTGGGACCGGCCTGGACAATCAGACACAGAAGAAGAGGAGTGTCAGAGGGTGCAGTAGTGAATAGGGTGAAAGGGAGGTGTCGGGCGGGCACAGGGTGTGATTCTTAGGGAAGAGCAGCGCAGATGGGGGGAGGTTTATGGCCCATGCATGAGAGAGAGAGCGGGGGTGACCAGTGCGTGGGGGAGATGCTTGCGAGGGTGGGGAGCCATGCTGAGGATCGGCGGCGTGCAGAGAGTGGGTCTGGTCAAGGCATCTAAAATGGCTGCCGTGCACGACAAAAGTGTGGCATGGAAAAAAGGCAAGATGGCGCAGACAATGTTTATCAATACGGATTAATTCATAACAATTATTTTTTACAAAATATTTACTCGCAGTGACAAAATGGCGATCAACACTTCCTGATTTCCTTCGAATTGAACGTTAACAGACGTCACGCAGAAAAAAAAAAAAACGTTCACGGGCAGCCGCTGGAAGACATGTATCAACATATATGAGCATCCTCAGCCACCCTCAGAAAACATAGGGGGTCAGGATACGTCTCCCGTACCCCCTTATACCCAATTCTCACATTGTTTTTCCTCCATCTTGTAATTTAATTAAAACAAAACACAAAATAGCGAATTCCCGTTTCGCGACCCGGTTCGCGAACCGGGAAGCGCTTCTACCGCGAAAAATCAAATTTTTTTTTTTTGCCCCACGGGACCCTTGAATAACCCCAACATCATTCCTAGGGGGTCAAGAGGGGTCTACCTTGCCCCCTTTCATTAAATTCCCCCTTCGTTTTTCTCCTCCTCTTGTCTCTCGATCCTACCGAGAGACAAGATGGCGGCCGTTCCGGACTGTTTAGAATGTTGACAGACACCGGAGAGCCAATCAGCTTCGCTTCGCAAAGTTCCGTAACGCGAAAAGTACGCGAACCGGAGCGCTACCCGGGACGCTGTCACAGATATATCTGTTTTTTAAAACGTTAATTTCTCAAAATCCACTGGAGCACATATATTGAGACCCAGCAAAGGCACATTGGGCTAACAGTCCCTACAATTTTGCCAAGTTTCGTGCAAATCCATTCAGCCGTTCGAGCTAAAAGTGAGGCCAAACGCCCCATGGAAAAATGAATGGGAAAAACGCGTTTTGGGACCCCCCTTTTTTCTCAGCCCCCCCTTGAGGAAACCCCCCCAAATTTTCAGGGGCTTCTCAGAAACAAAATGTGCCATTTTTCTGAAAATTGCAGCTGATTCCGTCCACAAACGCCAAAGGTATTAGACATAGAATTTTCAAAAGTCCCATAGAGAAAAAATCCTAACTATATATACCTACTGGCGACCGCCAGTAGGAAATATATATATATATATATATATATATATATATATATATATATATATATATATATATATATATATATATATACATAAATCTAAATATATACATAACTCAAACAGCACATATATATATACAAACATGGTTAAAAAGAAAGCATAATAAAAATTGCTCTAAAGGCACAGAGATTGACCAACATAAAGTAATAACCAGATTCCTGATTGTTCCTGATAATTCCGATTATTAACTGACTGTCAGAAATAATAACCATGATAACAAAATATTTCTAAGCAGAGAGAGAAAAAAATCAATTCTATAGTCCAAATATAAGAAAGAGAAGGAAAAAGTTGAGAAGGAAAAAACACAAAAGGAAAAAACAAAAATGAGTCAACAATGGAGTATCCATTAAGAAAAGGAAAAGAAAACATATGAGAATCATATATAATGAATTAAAGGACCAGAAACAAAAAATTCCTATGATTGCAGTCAGCTCACTCAAAGGACCAAGGAAAACGTGGGTAACTGAACATGTCAATAGTTCCATGACACTAGTAATAGACTCATACCAGCTACTTAATTCGCAAAACATGATGACAATTATGGGCCATATAGCCACTCACCTCTAATAGGTAAGTGACCAATGGGCATGGAAACTTGAAGTTGGTCAGTTCAAGCTAACAGAGGTAAGCACCATTCAGGGATAGCGTAATCCAAGAAAAAGTATATATCTTGTGCTGTTGCAAAAAAGAATAAACACATAAACAATAATAAATAACATCATGATGTAGTGGCCTGAGATTGTGAACAAAGCAGGCAAGACTCAACAGGCACCGACAATCTCACCTCCTGTTGTGATTTTAACACAAGAGTAGTTATCACTAGTTCCCAGTCGTTTCAATGCATTAGGAATACCCTTTGCAAGAACAATAAGAGTAAACTGCAACACAAAACACAAAAACAAACATCAATGAAGACATTGAGAAAAGGCCCTACGATATATGACATTCGAAATGCAGATCAAAACAGAAAGCCCAATATGTGGATGATCAAGAGTACAGGCTGTTCTCCCACTCATAAAAATATATGAGGGAAATAACAAGGATTATTTTATAAAAATGTGTTAAAAGACCGCAGGAGGTGGATGGCCATGAATCAAAAGAGCACCCCACGAAACACCAAAGACATACTCGCCCATGCGAGGTACTAGGGCTATTAACCTCACCTTGCAGGCACGTAAATCCAAGGACAAATGAAACAGTGGAAAGAAGAAGCCCTTATTCGCCTCCTGAGAAGCAATATAATCTGCCAAGACATAAGCGAAGAGAAAACAGGGATTCAGTGATAGGAGACATCCATCGACAGTGCCGATAGAGATACAGTCTCAATGGTAATTCGAAACAAAATCCAAGGTTAATGCATGCCATCTGATAATATACATTTAAACTCGAAAAAAGATACAGCTGACATTATTCAATAGCTAGTCTAGAAAAAACTTGAAAAACACGCAATTGAAATGCCGTACTGACCAATATCAGGTGGTCGTGATGGGTTTTACAGGGCAAAAAGCAAGTCAGCATTCCCCCAAGCCAGTAGAAATCATATGAGTGATAATCCCTTAAGATAACTAGAACAAGTCTCTATAGAGGAAGATCATTCCCCCTTTTCACCTGAATCCTAAGCGGCAACTCCCGGCATGGTAACTGGGATAAAGCGAACGGAGGGATCCTAAGGCCACTAATTTTTAAAGCCAATGAAATTCCCGCGTTTAGAAAGTGCTAATCAGACACGTAAGGAAGATGTAAGCAAATGCCTACCATCTGACGGGACGAGAGTGTACTGCTGCAACTGAAAGCTGACGGCTCAAGGGTGGCGGCCATATTGGAATGGGCTCATCTCCCTACATGTGGCAGCCATGTTGTAGTGTGTACCCGAGTCGAAAAATGCAGCGGCCATATAATAATGTCAAAAACAGATAGCTAACCAAATTAAGAATGATATCCACCCGATCAGAAAATAGCCAAAATTGCTGTGCCCATGAAATCATGACAGAAATGATGCCACAGTAATAAAACGAACAAAAAATGAAAAGACATAAATACCGAGTATAGCAGCCATATCCTAATGTCCGAGTCAGTGACAATTCCAAACACGAAGGTGCCCATCTACCTACAGGTAGCAGCCATTTTGTAGTGGCACATAAGAACCAGGATGCAACAGCCATGTCGAAATGGCAAAGTTACTGATACATACAAGAGTGGAAGGAGTCAACCGGGGGGGATATACAGCGGCCACACAATAGTGAAAAAAACACAACGCACAGACCCCAGTGAGGCAGACTCAGCCAATGAACAGAATTGCCTGTGGGTGCCGATCAGGCAATGGTATACCCTTACAATCTAACAGGTACCATATACAAAAATAAAGCCTGAAAAAGGCAAAAGCCAAAATGACACATACAGTTGTCCACATATAATCATACCAAACTTATAAAAGATTAAATCATGAAGACAAAGAAAAGATAGAATGAAAAAAAGAAAAAAATAGAAAAAATAGAAAAAAATTAGAGGACATTTTTTCTAAAACAATGAAAGAATATGTGACAAAAGACAAAATAAAGAAAGAACAAACTGGTTAACACTTCATCATTGAAACCCACATGTAAAAAAACCTTGATAAATACATCCAAAAGGTCATATCTATCGGGTGTCAAACCATATTTTTATGCAGACAGTATTAAATACAATACATATATTACAGGCTCCTATCTAATAATATCATTTCCAGAACAGAAATCATGAATATCCCCTCAATAGCTGCATACACAGCCATCCATGTAATATAGAGACAGGGCAGGATAACTAGGACCATATCAATATCTTCTAGTATCTCAAAGGAAATAGTGTAGCTCCCTGTCCGTATTGCGTTGCCTGATTGTTGTCTGCAGCCGACAGATCCATTTGGCCTCCCTTTGTCGGACAAGCAGCTCTCGGTTGCGACCCCTGTCGCCACAGGGAACATGGTCAATCCCATGGAACCAAAAGCTCTTGCTGTTGGGATAAGTCTCATTATAATGATCACAGAGTGGATAGCGTCTGTCATTGATGATTGCCCTCGGATGTTCCTGTATTCGAACCTTAAGGGGGCGTATTGCGCTGCCCACATAAATGGTACCGCAGTCACATCTTAGAACGTAAATTATATATGTAGTACTGCAATTTATGAAATGATTGATCTTGTATGATTTGTTGGTATTATATGAAAAAGTGCTGGTCTTATTGTGGCCAAATTGGCTCATGTTGCATGACCCACAGGGGAAAAAAACGAAAGGTTTGGGTGGCAACCAGGTGGATATGATCTGTTTGTTAAGTAGATAGCTGGGACACAATGTTTCGCGTACCTTTCTACCTTTCCGAAATGTCAAAGTCCCTCTAATATGAGATCCCAGTTTTTTATCAGTATATCCCTCACCTTACCACTGTTATTATTGTATTGTGCAACTAGGCTCAGCGGTCTTCTGGCAGCAGTATTCACCCCAGCCTGGGGTTTTCCTTTTAGGGTCTCATTCCTGGTCAGGCACTTAGCTTTCCCAACGGCTTTGGCCATGAACTTCCCAGGGTAGCCCCTTTTAAGGAATCTCTGTTCACAGTCAGATACATTTCTTTGATATGAGTCATCCTGGCTGCAATTTCTTCTGGTCCTGGTCATTTCCCCGAAGGGGATGTTGTTAATGACCGATCTTGAGTGGGCACTTGTTGCATGGAGAACACCATTGCAGGCTGTCTCCTTTCTGTGTAGGGTACTCTCTACTACCTGGTTCGGGACGTAGAACTGGATATCAAGAAAGTTAATCTTTTCTTTATTGCATTCCATAGTGAACCTCACATTGAATATAGAATTCAGATATTGATAGTACTGTTCCAGTTGCTCTCTGGTACCTGACCAGAGACAAATTATATCGTCAATGTACCTCCCCCAGTACACAATGTAATTAGTCCAGGGGGAGGCATGATGACTCCAGGCAGGCTCCCTCTCAATCCTGCCCATATAAAGGCAGGCATAAGAGGGAGCGAACTTGGAGCCCATCGCTGTACCAAGTGTCTGTTGGTACCAACATTTATTGTGCAAAAATAAATTGTTATCCAGTATCAAGGCAATCATTTCAATGACCATCTCGTTAATTTCAAACAAGCTGGCACTTTCCTTATCCAGGAAGGTCCTCTCTGCCTGTATTCCAAACTCCTTGGCTATACAGGTGTATAAGCCTACAACGTCAAGGGTCACAAACATAAGGTCCTCAGACCATTGAAAGTCCTTTATTTTAACGAGAATATCTTTACTGTCCTTAATGAAGAAAGGGAGATTCACAACGAATTTCTGGAGCCTGATATCAACAAATTCCGCAATCTTTTCAGTGGGGGAGCCCACCCCTGAAACTATGGGGCAGCTGGGGGAAAACCTGCCCCCTTTGTGCACCTTTGGCAAAACATAAATGCAGGGGTAAGTTGGACAATACACCCTGAGATATGTTGACTCTTCTTCCGTAAGAAGCCCAATTTCCCTCCACTCACTCTTATGGTTAATTAGGTGCTGTAGCTCTGGCATTGGATTTGAGCCGAGTCTACCAGTGCTATTAGCCCTGATAATAAAAGAAGCAGGTTTCGCCCTAGCTTCCTATGCTGATGACACACAAATTGTTTTGTCTTTAACAAATGGAGAAAAGTACCCGGGAGAGGCTTTTAGTGCCTGTATGAAGAATGTAAGTGACTGGATGGATGTTAACTGTCTGAAGTTGAATACGTCAAAGACAGAAGTTATCATCTTTGGTAATAAACCCTCCCTCTGGACGCCCAACTGGTGGCCACCAGAACTTGATTCGCTGCCCACACCCTCCACCAACACAAAGGATTTGGGTATCATCATTGACGAAGAACTCAAATTCAAGGACCAAATCAGCAAAGTCACATCCATTTCCTTCTGTGCCATAAGACTAATCAATAAAATTAAGAAATACATACCAGAGGAACTCTTAAAAACAGTGACTCTGGCTTTGGTCCTCTCACGCTTAGATTACTGCAACATTCTTTAGCTCCTCATTACCTCATGCCTGGTTAACAGGCTCCAGATAGTACAAAACGCGGCAGCACGTCTCATTGTAAAGATCCCCAAAAATGTATCAGCTGAGAAGCTATAAAAAAACTACAATGGCTACCGGTTAGGCAAACACGTAATTTAAAATCCTCTGTCTGGCTTTTAAATCATTACACGACCAAGGGCAAATACAATTCAGGAACAAATTAAAGTGATATGTTCCTAATAGAACCTTAAGGTCAGGAATGGCCAGGAAAATGGCAATTATCCCCTTCAAGACGGCCACCTGGGGAGGCAGGAGCCTCTTCAGATCAACAGCAATGCTGTGGAATAAACTACCTATTACCCTAAAGATAGCACCATCCTTGATGAGTTTCAGGAAGGGTCTGAAAACGTCGCTCTTCTTACAGACCGTCTGAATGAACTAATTCTTTCCCTCTGACTGCCCCTGCACTAATGCCCCCACTGTCCTCAGTTTGTTATAGCGCCAAGATGCCTTCGGGCACTAGTTGCGCTTCATAAATCTAATTTCAATTCAAATCAAAGGAGCAAGACATAACCCAATAAGACTACACCAAGGATAGTCCCATAACAGAAACAAAAATGGAGACCTTTCCAACAATATGTACTTCACTGCTAAAGGTTTTAGAAACATCAATAACTGCATTCAACATGCAGTTGGACAATTCTGACATACAGATAGACCTGAACATAATGCTGGAATAAATGCGAACTTGGAAAAACTGACAGGCCAAATAACCAAGGAACGAGGACTAAATAGAGTAGGTACCTGGGAGTGTGCATGTGGTCCAATAATTGATAAGTTGAGTAGAGTGCCAACAATTCTAAAAAGAATTCTAAATGAAAGATAAAAAGTGCAACCTACTCTGACAGACTACAAAAATCTAATAAGCAAGTTCCTCCTCCCACCCTTCTCATCCCACCCACCACCCTAGAGCTGGATCCAAAAAAGAAGATTTACATTTTTTGTGACGGGAAAAATAATACATCAGAAGAAAAAAAAAAAGAAAGAGAGCAAAAAGAAAATAGAAAATAGCTACAAATCCTGTAGCTAAATCTTGCACCATATCTGCAGGTATTATTCCGTTGCTCCTTCCATCCACTGTTTGATTTTGAGCCCAGACTTGCTAGACTTGCCTACCCCTTTTCCTAGCATTGGCTCCCCTGCGTTTATAAACTGCTGTTTCAGAACGGTATACAGCGAGAAGTCTCCCTAGCCATTGCTGGCCATTTGGTGGTTTGGGGGCCAGCCAAGCTGTGGCCAGACACAATCTTAGAATAGTCATGGCTATAAATAGAAATATTGGTAACAAATGTATTACTTTGCAGTGCTATCGCAACGCAACTGTTACATCGCGGGCGGCTCCACAACGCATGCAAACGGGACGCATGCTACAACGTTGCTATTACATATGCATCGCTAGTGATTACATCGCTAGTGATGACCCCTTGATCAAGACTGATGTCTAATCACATATCACAGATCAATCAATCAATCAATCAATCAATCAATCAATCACAGCATTTGTAAAGCGCGCTACTCACCCGGGAGGGTCTCAAGGCGCTGGGGGAGAGGGGTATGTTACTGCTCGAACAGCCAGGTCTTGAGCTGCTTCCTGAAGGAGAGATGGTCTTGGGTTCGTCGAAGGTGGGTGGGGAGGGAGTTCCAAGTCTTGGCTGCCAGGTAGGAGAACGATCTTCCTCCGGCGGTGGCTCTGCGGATGCGTGGTACGGTGGCGAGTGCGTGGCTGGTCGATCGTAGCTGGCGGGTGGGCGTGTAGAAGGTCATGCGGTCGTTGAGGTACTTGGGGCCCAGGTCATGGAGAGCCTTGTGTGCATGGGTGAGGAGTCTGAACATGATTCTCTTGCTGACGGGGAGCCAGTGCAGGTCTCTCAGGTGTCCGGTGATGTGGCTGTGTCGGGGGATGTCCAGGATGAGTCGTGCGGAGGCATTCTGGATGCGTTGGAGTCTTTTTTTAAGTTTGGCTGTGGTTCAGGCGTAGAGGGTGTTCCCGTAGTCCAGTCGGCTGGTGATGAGTGCCTGGTTGACGGTCTTCCTGGTTTCAGTGGGGATCCATCTGAAGATCTTGCGGAGCATGCGCAGGGTGTTGAAGCACGAGGATGAGACGGCGTTGACTTGTCTGGTCATTGACAGGGAGGAGTCCAGGATGAAGCCCAGGTTGCGTGCGTGGTCCGTTGGTTTGGGAGCGGTGCCCAGGGCCGGGGGCCACCAGGAGTCGTCCCAGACGGAGGGGGATGATCCCAGGATGAGGACTTCCGTCTTGTCTAAGTTCAGTTTAAGGCGGCTGTTCCTCATCCAGTCGGCGACGTCTTTCATCCCTTCGTGTAGGTTGGCTCTGGCGGTGGTGGGGTCATTGGTGAGGGAGAGGATGAGCTGGGTGTCGTCGGCGTAGAAGATGATGTTGAAGTTGTGTTGGCATGCGATGGCTGCGAGGGGGCTCATGTACAGGTTGAAGAGGGTGGGGCTGAGTGATGAGCCTTGTGGTACGCTGCAGATGACTTTGGTGGCCTCGGATCTGAATGGAGGGAGGCGGACTCTCTGGGTTCTTCCGGTGAGGAACGAGATGATCCCCTCCAGCGCTTTCTCTCAGATTCAGATGTTGCTGAGGCGCTTCACTAGGGTGCGGTGGCAGACAGTGTCGAACGCCGCAGAGAGGTCCAGGAGGATGAGGGCCCCTGTCTCCCCGTTGTCGATCAGGGTTCTGATGTCGTCGGTGTCTGCGATTAGGGCGGTCTCGGTGCTGTGGTTGGCCCAAAATCTGGACTGCGAGGGGTCGAGGGATCCGTTCGTCTCGAGGAATGCGGCAAGCTGTTTGTTGACGGTCTTCTCGATGACTTTGGCCGGGAAAGGAAGGAGCGAGATGGGACGGTAGTTCTTGAGGTCGGTGGGGTCCGCCGTCGGTTTCTTCAGGAGGGCGGTCAGCTCGGCGTGCTTCCAGCTCTCCGGGAAGGTGGCGGTGTGGAAGGAGGAGTTGATGGTGTCTCGGAGATGGGGTGCGATGATGGCGACGGCTTTGTTGAAGACGTGGTGTGGGCAAGGGTCGGTTGGTGATCCGGAGTGGATGGAGTTCATCGTGCGGGTGGTGTCTTTGGTGCTGATCGGATCCAGTTGCAGAGGGTGGTGGTGTCGGGCGTTGGTTCGGTGGTAGGGTACGTGGTCTGTGCGTCGAAGCTGTTGTGTATGTCGGCGATCTTGCGATGGAAGAACGAAGCGAGTGAGTTGCAGAGGTCTTGCGAGGGAGTGATGTCGTTGTTTCCGGCGCTGGGGTTGGAGAACTCTTTGACGATGATCAAAGCAGTAGCTGTCTAAATGCGCAATTTCATGTCAGCACAGATCAAAATGCATTTTGAGACGCTGGGGCTGTACATACATAATCAACTGAACTTCCAATTGCATAAACAATATCTTGATAAAAAAGCAAATTGCCTAATCTACGCATTCCGTTCCCATGCAAGAAATGTAAGAGGTTCATCTTTTAAGCTGGTGCTTGTAGTTATGGGTGCTATACTACTATCAACAGTGACTTATGCAAGAATCATTTTAAATGGTAAAGATGCAAAACCTTTAAATACCCAACAAATGAAAATGTACAAAAACATTTTTAGTTTATCTCTGAACGCTTCCCCGGCACAGGTGCAATTATAATTTGATTTCATGTTATGTTATGTTATGTTATATTTAATTTGTAGAGCGCACGGCTACTTGGGAGTGTCCCAGCGCTAGCTTCCAAAATACAGAAATGCCAGCACAACTTATTAAAAAAGCAGAGTTTTAGGTTTCTTCCTAAACAAAAGTGGATCTTGGATGCTCCTTAAGGCTAGAGACAACAGGTTCTGGCCACGCCAGCCCAGCGCACAAAGGAATTGCCTCCCAGACGCTGATGTTTAAACTTTGGGGTCTGCATCAGCAATAGAGCAGAGGACCGAAGCTAGGCAAGAAAGGGAGAAGCTTCCTCAGACTCTTAAGCAAGCCAAAGCAGGTTCCGGATAGTTTCTTCAAATGCGTTATAAAGTTAAAATTTTCGTCAAACCAGATGCCAAGATTTTTAACGGCTCCAGTAGTTTCTGAGGGACGTGGGAAGCCTGGAGGCCAAAACCTATCTCTGAAATCCGAGGGAAAGGAGCCAAACAGCAGAACCTTGGACATACCCTCATTACATTTCAGCTGGGCCATGGCCAACCAGTGAAAGACTGAAGATAGGCAGTGTTGGGCCATCTCCACGGTAACCTCCCCCTTGGGCCAAGCAAACATCAGCTGTGTATCATCAGCGTATGCCAGAACCTTAGCCCCCAGTGACTCCACCGGAGCCACCAGCGGAGTCACATAGATGTTAAACAAAAGGGGGCCAAGTGAAGAACCCTGTGGCACGCCAGTAGTCACAGGCATGACCGCAGAGGCACACGGTGGGAGCCAGACCTGCTGCTGCCGGCCCTCCAAAAAGGAGCCGATCCATTGCAGGGCACTGCCAGAGATGCCAATGGTAGATAGCCGGTTAAGAAGTAGGGCATGGGGGACAGTGTCGAATGCCGCAGAGAGATCTAGCATAACCAATGCTGCTCCCCCGCCGGCATCCAGGCACGCCCTAAAAGCCTCAGTAACCTCCAGCAGCGCTGATTCCGTGCTTTAAGCAGCGCGGAAGCCCGACTGAGCCGGATGCAGCCTACTTTTGTCCTCAACAAAATTGGTGAGTTGGAAAGTAACAGCCTTTTAACAGACTTTCGCCAGACTAGGAAGCAACGAAATAGGGCGATAATTTACTGGCAATAGAGGGTCCAGAGAAGGTTTCTTTATTAAGGGAAGAATCAAGGCATGTTTCCAAGCCATAGGCACAGAAGCCAAGCAGACTGATTTATTGATCATAAAATTCACTTCAGTATTTAAAGTATCAGCCAGATTCGATAAAAGCCTAGCAGCGCAGGGATCCTTTGGAGAGCCCGACTTGATGGTCTTCACCATCTTGAGTGAGCTGGCCAGATCAATTGGCCTAAATTCCGAGAAGGTAGAGAGTGGCTCAGCCCTACTCACTGGTGAAAAGAGCACCGCATCAGGATTCCCCGGAGAGGTGGATAGCGATTCTTGGATGCTAGTTATTTTATCCTTAAAAAAAGACGCTAGGGAGTTACACCACACAACAGAAACAGGAGTAGCAGCCGCCAGTGCGCTGGGAGCCAAAAAGCTTTGTACAATAGAGAAAAATTCTTTAGAGTTATTTTTGGCTCGATCAATGTGCTTAGTGAAATACTGGCCTTTGGCCTCATCAATGGCAGCGTAATAGAGTCTTTGTTTAGCTCTGAGAGAGTTTTTATCGACTGGGCGATAGCCCCCGGCCCGCCAAGCTCTCTCTGCTGTTTTGCACTCATGTTTCAAACTAGAAAGTTTGGGGGAAAACCAAGGCTTAGAGGGGGACTCTCTCCTAAATTTGGACTTACAGGGAGCAGACGAGGACACAAGTGAGCAAGTAATCCAATTGTCAAACTGGACTATGTTATCCTCCAGGTCCCCTGTGAGGGAGGGGCGAGAAGCGGCCAGTGACGCACCAAGCGTCACTACGTCCAATATCCCAAAGGCAGGGGGGCGATGGCAGTGGACCAGTCAAAAAGGATTATTCATGGCCCAAGAAAAAAAGATAGGAAAATGGTCTGCCCACGCAACCAGCCTTGGTCTTTCCACCAAAAGAGGAAAATTTGCCCCGATGGTATTTAGGGTGTGGCCTCCAAGATGGGTGGGAAACAGGACTCTTTGAGAGAGGTTTGCCAGGTGGAAAGCGGCCAAAAGGATTAAAGAGTCAGGCGACTCTGCGTCATCAAGGTGGATATTAACATCACCAAGAAACACATACTTGGAGAAACGCAAAGCATACTCAGCCAGTGCGTCCCCACATGAATCCAAAAAGTCCTTAGATGGTCCGGGTGGTCAATAGACCAGGGACCCCCCAAGCGTCAAATGGGCGGAGAATTGTATACTAAAGTGAAGGACCTCACAGTCCCCAAAAAGGGAAGATGGTTTGCTACAAAGGACCCAGTCGTCCCTGAGCCAAATGGGGAGGCCATCGCCTCTACCCACCTGGCGGTCCACCCGATGGACTTTGAAACCGGCAGGAGTGGCCAGAGCAACTGTGGGGTTGGAGTTGGCGTCAAACCATGTCTCAGTGACAAACAAAATGTCCTGACCATTATCAATGATAAGGTCGGCAATGTCCACATAGTGCTTATTCACCGATCTGGCATTAATAAGGCAGGCGCTGATGTCCCGTGCCTTGGGAGTATTAACAGGTGTAGGCGCGGCCTGGGGATCAGAAACAAATCTATAGCCACAGTCTGCACGGGAAAAGTTCTTGGAAGGCCCGGTGGACCAAACACTGTGGGAAGGACAGGAGGGGAGTTTCAAACGTTTCAGCCCCTTACTGGTAAAGTTGATGGTACTGACAGCGTCCAAATCACCGGCGATACGGACAGAGTGACTGGCCCTGAGCGCTGACTTAGCGCCTTCGGCGCACCAACGGCGCGCCCGCTGCGCTCGTGCGCTGCGCTTCCTGGCAGGCCCCCTCTTAAGAAGGTGTGCCTGAGACTGGCGAGCAGCATGAGTCATCTAGACCACTGACCGCTGGCAACGCGTGTCGCGTCCTCGATTACTGCAGGCGTCCCTACAAAAAGGCAGCGAGGTGCAGTTTTTACGAAAATATCCCCCAAAGCAGCCACTAAACCTCTCCCCAAATTCCCACTAATACACAGCAAAAACAATTTTTTTTAAAATCAGGACAGCGAGCAAGCGACCCTTGAGAGCAGCGCCGCTCTACTAATCAGGCCCGGTTAAATAGATTTGTCTGAGGCCGGCGAGCAGCGTGAGTCATCTAGACCGCTGACCGCTGGCAACGCGTGTCGCGTCCAAGATGGCCGCTGTCTCACGTATTATCCCCCCGAAATCACACTCAGGAGCGAGGGGAAGGAGCACTCGGGATTGAGCTCAGGTACCAATTTAAAAAACAAAGTGCGATTGAAATTCTATTACTGCAGGCGTCCCTACAAAAAGGCAGCAAGGTGCAGTTTTTTAACCCCTCCGCTGCTGATGACGGAACCACTCCGTCATCAGCCGCGGTCGCGCTGTGCTGATGACGGAGCGGTTCTGTCACGATCCGCTCGGCACGCCTGCGCGGCGCGGATTCCGCTGTGCGGGCGGGGCCGTGACGGAACCGCGCCGCCATGAGCACAACGCAACCGCGGCTGGTGACGGAGCGGTTCCGTCACCAGCATGGGCGCGACGCGTGGCCTCCCCGCCCCCTTAGCACTGCGGCGGAATAGCCGCAGCAGTGAAGGGGTTAAAAAATATCCCCCAAAGCAGCCACTAAACCTCCCCCCAAATTCCCACTAATACACAGCAAAAACACAATTTTTTAGAATCAGGGCAGTGAGCAAGCGACCCTTCATACAACAAGAGATTGGGAAAAAATATGCTGCTATTAAAACCTGGTACAAAATCTAAGTTCAATCGAGCCAGTGTCTTGCATAATGCCTTGTGGAGGGCCTAAAAAGAAGATCTGCATTCAAGTTAAGGCAAATTCTTGAAAACAGCTCTGGAGGATACAAATACAACAGAACTCTGTGGACACTCACTACTAGATTAAAAAAGTAAATTAGCCAAGCGATCTCATGCCTTAATGGTCTGTGCAGTCCTATAAAACAGTGCATCCGGCAGAATATATATACACAACATTTGCAGTCCATTTGAATCAAAAGCTTATTGCCAACAGGTTTGGGGTATTACCATGTTTGTCTGATCAGCGAACATGAAAGTATAATGGTCCCAGGACATGTAACCTATGTGCTGCAGTAAGGCAAGATTTTCTTCATCTAATCTGTTTGTGCCCCTTTTTAAGTATCGCACCTGGCGATACAGCGCAAAGCGCTGTCGCCAGCGAGACCTATAGTCGTGGCTATGCTTTCAAGGGCTTAAAGGGGGACAGGAGATGGGCACGCGCACAATGCAGGCCGGACTGGGGCACGCGCAGGCTGCCGTGCCTCTCTACTCTCACTCGGGCCCCCTCCTGAGACCCGGGGCTTCTCTGGATTTCCACCGCTACCGCGGAGCTCTCCCTCCCTCATGGGAGTCCCTCATCAATGAGCAAAACCGGCCTCTTCCGGCCGCGTCACAGGCTCCGCCCATGTCACGGGCAAGGATGCCTGACTTCGCTCCCGCCCGCAACAGTGATTTTGTGCTTGTTTAGGGTAAGTAATCACATTAGATGGAGGTCAACAAGCCATCTGAAAGTTTTACTTTTCCAGCAGTTTACAATTTTACTACCACTGTTTGTTCTTTCACTTTCTCTTCCAATGTCTTGCTCTCTTCCCTTTTACCATATGGTGACAGAGTATTTTCGCTTTCACTGACTTCTTAAAATTGAAGTCTTTTTTTTTAGTTCATTAGGTCTCCAAAGCCAGATTACAATTGTACATCAAATGAAAGCATAGGGCTTGTTTTACGGCTGTAATAAACTTTCAATTAAATCTGTGTCGGCAGCGCACCTGCTTAAGCTTCGGCTGAAAGGCTTGTGTTTAATACCCTTTGCCTTCCATCCTCACAAACAGACCGATGTGCTAAAGGCCAATAAACTAGATTTATTAAGAAGTATTTTCATTTTCTTTAATTTGACAGAATCTAGCCTATGAGCTCCTCATTTACATGAAGTACGAGCGTCGGCTTTTGTTCTACTGGAATAATGTTATGGCAGCGGGTTTCAGTGAACATAAATCAAATGCAATAATGTTGTTGCAGTTTTGTCCTGCTTGAGCGGACTTTGAAGCAGAGTTAAACTAATTATGCCTCACAAACTGCACTGCATGGCAGTAGCTGCGCCTCCAACATTTGAATGACAGGTTTGCGAAATTTCGTGATATTCCCCTTGATAAGGAAGAGTCAGGTTGGGCAAAGCATTGTGGATGAAGGAAATTGACTGATGAGTGAGGCTTTGTTATTGTTTATTGCTGAACCATAAACTTTTGAAAAATGTCGGAAACATATCATTCTGTGACGAACTCTGGACCGGTATTAGCTACTATAGAATTTAACACAAGTTAGTGCACCCGGAACCAATCCAGTGAGACACGCGGGTTACTATCCTGGAGCACATGCTGGAGGTCTTATGAACCTTGTAGATGGATCTGGAAGTCTGCACAGAGTTGGACCATTGACAAAGGTGATTGTTGGTTGCATTACCATAACTCCAATATGGACGGCTCTGGCTTGTCTAGCGATATTTGTGCATGAGTCCATTGGAGTCACAATGGGAGGGGGGCTGATAGCCAGAAACCGGTCCTAGGAAGATTGATTCCGGTCCAGGAAAGACATGGCTTGGCAGTTCGGCCTGGACTGTTACCATGAGGCACAGGGTCAAGACTGATTTGCATATGGCCATGTCTGAACTGAGGTCGCTTGGTGAGCAAAATAACGATGGATTAAACCCAGATCTGTGACTGGGGGGTGAATGTTTTGCCATTGTGCAACATTCCGTCCATCATCTTGTTTGTTTTGCTGTTCACCCTATGTGGGAAGGGTATGCCCAGACGTGGGTCCCGTGCTTACTGCACCACTGGAGTCAAGCTATCCTAGCTGAAGACGGCTGATAGACAGAAACCGGTCCTAGGATGCTTGATTCCGGTCCAGGAAAGACATGGCTTGGCAGTTCGGGCTGGACTGTTTCCATGAGGCACAGGGACAAAACTGTATTGTGTTTTTATCTAGGAACCAAAATCAATATTACCATTTTATGCCCTTGTACGGCTATAATCAATAATATCCATATAATGGCATAGGAATCGGATCCATATTTCAGTAAATCGCCCTTGCAGTCCAAGGCACGGCAAAAGCTACTTCCTTAGATTCCTAGAAAGCACAACGAGTTCTTTCAACACACCAAAACTCCAGCAACCTGGGAAATCCCCATGTGCTTTGTTTTGATTTGTAATAGAACTCCTACGAGCACTGTAAGAACGGCCAGTTCTTAGTGACATCTTTATTGACGTCTTATGTCCAAACCTTACGTCAAACTCGGCACCTTTCAGGTATAAATATACCAATGTTGCCTTAAGCAGACACACAGTGGTGGTTTTGGAGCAGAGCAGCTATGTACTTGCCGAGAGCCCAGCAGACGCGAAAAGCCCACGGAAGCTGCCCCTCCTCTTTGACGCGCTGAGAAAGACGCTCTCTTTTCTCCTGCCGAGAAAATCCAGCTCCGGCGTTTCCAGCCTACCCTTGCGGGTGACTGGGATATCAAGTCCTGAGAGAGAGATACCAGACCTCCTACATTCTATTCCCAAGGTACAGTGCTGACTAAACCCTTAGAGAGAATTCTTGAGTCAGATTCTTGGCAAAACCAACTTAACTTAAACTGCTACTTACTTACTCCTTCCCACATATTAGGCTTAGGTCAGGTACACCGGGGTAGGCGTATTTTAGAAGCACCAGTTGAGCACGTTAGCCAATGTATGTATGTATGCATATATTTTATCCATTTTATCCATTTTAAAGTATCTTATGGCTAAGAAACCATATCAATGCTTTTACAGTATTATTTCATAATACTCCTTTTACTGTACGTACTTTACTTTACATTAAGTATTGCAATTGTGGCAATTAATTTCTCTTGCATGAGAAGGAAGACTGCTCAATAAATAATACCTTTTATTGAAAACGCCGTCTCTCTATTCTCTGCACGCTGGTGAAACTAAGAATGCACATCTGACTGAGTGAAATAGCTGTCTATTGTTTTCACACGACTCTAGAGATTTACTCTTATTCTGAGGGAGCAAAGTTGTCATGTTATATGGTTGTCGGAAGCTGACTCCCTTCTTGTCTGAGCCAGGGAAGCTGATCCCTTCCTATTCATTCAAGAATGTTTCCAGTGACCTCTGAGCTAGCTGGCGCAAACCTAAGTTAAGTCTAACATAGTCAGTAGAGACCTAGAAGACCTCAGTCCTACGTCTACACTGCTGGTTATGTTATTCCAATGCGCAGAGGCTATTGGGAAAATAGGAACTACACTACATGGCGCCCAACGTTTGGTAAGGCAATAAATCTAACGCAAGACGTTAGAGTAACTCAGTCGTGCTTTTTCACGCAGACCCTTTTTCCCGTAAATACTCCAATAGACGTCTGAAGTGGGTGAAAGGTTAAAATCCGCCGGAACTTAGTAGGAAGAGATTCCTATGTAGAGTTTTTGGTTTAGTCAACGTTGAAGGATACAGTGTTCCAAAATATTGTGCACCTAATCTTTTGTTTCCTTGAAACGTGATCTGCAACAAAAAAAACTTTCTGCCAGTAAAAAAGCCAGATAGTGAAGACGAAAGGGAAGCAGCTAGATTAGCAGCCCAACTAATGAAGGATGACACTAGTCTCCTACAGAATGACCAGAATGCTATTCTCATTCCGGTCAACATAAGAAAAACTATAACTTTAAAACTTATAGAAAACGGACTGACATCACAAGGTGGTACAGTCATTTTCGTGATAGAGGCACACAGGTATTCTATTCATGGATAAACTTTCCAGCGGCAAACACTACAACACACGAATTCCACTATTACAAAATAGAGGAACCTCCGGACGAATACACTCCTTTCGAGGATGTGGAAATTCCACTAAATTACCAAGAGCACCTACTCTGGTTTAAAGGCGCCCTAAAACATAATGATCACATCACCAGGCTCGGTCCACTAGGTAGACCAGGAGCAACGGGCCAGTTCTAGCCAGCTACACACCACATCCAGACATCGAAAAAATGTCAGAAAAGGAACTTTTAGCCCAGCTAAAATTACTAATTAAAATTCACAGACAGTTAGTCCAATATGTAATGCGGACTGCAACAGTCCAACCAGCTGTTAACATTCCACAGCTGACCCCTCATCAGGGGAACACAAATAAAATTACACCACAGAACATACAATCATGTCTTGGTAAAACACCCGCAAAACGGGAACAAATTCCATTCTGCCTAGCACAGAAAATAACTCAAATAGAGGCAGTATTCCCGAATACTACCCCTAGTGAGAAACACAGAATTCTGACTATCTGCCTTCCAATGAGGGTCGCACCACATGTGGAGGACTGTGACACTTGGGGTACAGTCTTTGCTTCCATTTACACAAAAACACATGGTGTTCCATCTCTGGCGGTAATACCAGATGTGCTAAGACAGATTCAAAATGAATACGGTCCAGAACCTGCTTTAACTCTTGGAATGAAATTACTGAAAGACTTCAAGCAGGTCTCGGCTATATTATTAGCCAACATAAAAGGAGAAGCAGCATCTGTGGCGATCCGCCAAAAATTGAAAGAAACAGATATAGCAGACCAACCAATTGAACTTGCCAGAATCATAGAAAAATCCTATGAAGAACTAGGTGGAGATAGTTTGGGTGGGAAACCGGTAAAACCCCAACTACTTGAAAATCCTGAAAAGATATTTATAAAAAATAATCTAAACACTCCAAAAAAGAGCTGGGATGGATATAAACAATCCACTCCCAAAGAAAAAGGATTCCAGTCCAGAGGAAGGTCTCCTCGGTGGAGGCAAAGAACTCCGAACCAAGAACACAAGTCTCCCCAAAGGGAGCCCTCTGAGAAAAGATACAACCTTAGAAATAGGGATAATTTGAAAATGCCTGATAGATATCAAGATATTGATACACGTCCCTCTCGATCTTTTTCGCAGAAATCGGAAAGAAGAAGACGGTCAGAACACAGGGAAGAGCACGTCAAGTCCAAAGACAAGGAACCTGCTCAAAGTAAAAAATTACAATTTCCAAGAAAGAAGGTAGCCAGTATTAAAATAATCGAACATGCCGAGGATACTGAGGACACAGCTGAAAAACGGAGAGTGGGCACAGACAATGCTAGACAGCGCAGCAGAAGTCACCATAGCTCGCAAGATCCTGATGAATCATCTGGAGACAGTGGACACGAATGAATACATTCAGGTGGAAACTGCAGATACCAGAGTTAGCAAACCTCATAAAATATACAAAATAACATTGTGTATAGAGGGAGATAAGAGTATGAAGGTAAGGGGTCTGTTTTGGGATAACCTCTCAAAGGCTATGACATCCTATTAGCTGAGAAAGACTGGCCACCAGAGTTTGTCAGGGAGTGCCCTCATTGCGAAGAAATGATTATGCCTGCATTCTCAAATCATATTCCAATACATAGAAAATATATATATGCAAGAAAATGGGCAGTAGCTCAAGCACCTGCATTATATACAAATCATGTAGGATGGGATGAGGACGCTCCTTCTCACAAAATCCAGTTAAAAAGTCAACCAACTGCACAAAGACAGTACCCAAATAAGCACGAAGCTAAAAAACAGGTCAGGGAGATCTTAGATCAACTTGAATACCAAGGGGTGATTGAAACATGCACCTCTCAAATGAACAATCCTTTGTTTCCTGTCTCCAAACCAGACGATTCATATCGTCTAGTCTTGGACTACAGACACCTTAACTCATGTTGCAAAACATTTGCGGTACAAAATTCGCACAGTGCGGCACTAATGAATAACATAGTTCGCAAAAAATACAAAACAACATTAGACATTTCTAATGGGTTCTTTTGTCAAAATATCGCACTGGAAAGCAGGTATTTAACCGCTTTCTCAATAATGGGGTCACAGGAAAATTTCTGTCGACTCCCACAGGGATTCAAGAACAGCCCAGGATTATTCTCAGCAAGAGTAACAGAGTTATTACAAATGTATGATGATGAGGCATTATCTTATGTCGATGGCATCTATCTCACAGACGACGACCTGGATGCTCACTTGAAAAGAGTGAACAACATAATACTTGGGTTCGCAGCAGAGGGTTTCAAATTCAACTTTAAAAAGTCACGAATTACCCATCTAACTGTCCTATTTTTAGGATATGAATTATCAAGTGAAGGCAAAAGCCTAGCAGACAACTTCTTAGAGAAGTGCGCTGTACTCCAAGCACCAAAAACGCTGAAGAACTTACAATCGATACCAGGCTTCCTGAATTTCGGAAGAACTTACATTCTAAATTATGCAGAGAGGGTTAAACCTCTCTACGAATTAATAAAACCTGATTTCAAACCAATAAATTGGACTCAGAAACACGCAGAAATTTTGAGATCACTGCAAACAGACATGTTAGCTAAAACAAAATTAGAAACACGCGACAATACACGCAACCTTGTAATCCGAGTCATCCCAGGAAGATGCAGATTCACGTACCTGACCTCTAATGAGGGAGAAACGGTACCAATAGCTTACAAATCACATTTGTACACACAAGCAGAAAAAACATTCAGTCTTACAGAAAATACTGTAAATGCGGTTCAGACGGCTGTAGCAAAAGAAAGAGCCCTAGCCCAAGGCAAAAGAATAACTGTTTTTACAGCAGAATCAGCCTTTAAGGCATTATTCAGCCCAGTTAATCTAAAAACGGTGGCACTAGATCCAAAATGGATACAGTGGGAAAATTCTCTTGCTGCAGAAGACGTGACATACTATTTTGTCCCGAACATGAAAAAACTGAATGATTTGAAATATGAAGAAGAATATCCTCTGCCAATCGAAATTCTGCCTCTCCAACAGTACTCTTGTATAATCTATACGGACAGATTTGAACAACATTACAATGTGGATAATAAATCCTACAAAGCAGCATGCGCGATTGTTAAAGGTCGCTGGCTCTGTGGTAAATTCAGACCAAAAATAACAAAAACTGAATCACTGAGAAACTGTTCGGCTCAGCGAGCTGAAATCAGATCTTTAAAGATGGCGCTTGAAAATGCCGATCGTGAATTCCCGACACTAATGGTCTGCGATTCGCATTTCTGCGTCAAATCTTACAATAATGACTTGCAGAACTGGGTTCAAAACGATTACAAAGATGACACAGGTGCCACAATCAAGCATAAAATGCTTTGGGAACAGGTAGTTCTTTTACAGAAAGAACTACAGAAGACTCACGTGATACATACTCTGAGTCATAAACGTGATGGCGTTCACGTTGCAGGGAATTCATTGGCTAATACAGCCACAGCGGAAGCAACTAAACTGGCTTCTGTAGCCACGAAAAAGCGTACAGAAAAATACATAGACGGGGAAACCATGCTGGCGGTAAAAACATCTTCAAAAGGCAACTGTGCATCACTACCCGTGAACTATCCAATCAATTATACATACGTAATTGATGCAAACTCCGTTCCTTTTGCTCAAATCCCTGGAGTGGGGGATAGAGTAATTCCAAACATGAACAGGAGAGCCTTATTTATAGCAGACGCACACATGGGTGAAGGTCCGAGGCACAAACAGATCAAGGAATCTCTGACAGAATTACAATCAGAATACTGGTGGCTGGGGATGAGCCTGCAACATTATAAATTTGCAAAGAGCTGTCCAGACTGCACCAGAGATCGCAGTAACGAGGCAACCGGAGTATTGCCATTTTCATTTCTGTAGTTAGCATAAGGCTAGCTATACGTAAAGTCCAGCGTCCCATTAATTCCTTTTAAGACTAGATTCACTTAAAAATGTGGCCCCAGCACTCGGCTGACGCCAGAACTGTTATAAAAGATTTGTGAGTCTTTATCGGCACATATGCAATTGCCATGCTACATTCTGACCGTGGGCCTGCCTTTAGCTCTCGAGCTTATAAGGAGGCCATGACCAGCATGGGCATTGGGTTGCGGTACTCTTGTCCCTTCCATCCTGAGGGAAATGGGATTGTGGAAAGAAAAAACCGAGACATAAAGCAATCTATAACGGCAAAGGTACTAGGTTCGGGTGATGGGTGGGTCCAGCATTTAATAAGTGTCCAACGTAGTCTTAACAATCTGCCAAGAAATTCTCTAAAAAGGTTTCAGCCCATACGAACTATTGTTCGGAACTAGAATGTATATTCAGGATTTAGATATTCAGACTTCAGTGGTAGAAGATAAGAAAACATGCTTTGACATCAAAGATCGTTTGGCTGTTTTACAGGACTTAAATGAAACAAGAAAAGCCCTGAGCAACATAAAGTTAAAACAACAGCCAACAACCACTGAAGAAACACCACCTGTCCCAGCAAGACCTTTCTGGATTCCAAAGATTGGGGATCTGGTCAGAGAGAAGATAGCGGTGAAGAAGGAATTTGGGCCTTCTTACAGAAATGCAATACCTGTCTTAGCTGTCAACAGAACGAGATCAGTTGAACTACCGCCCCTTGCTGGTAAAAAGGAGAACCGAGTTGTATCCATCGACCTGGTAAAACCACAATCATGTGGCCAATAATAAGTAGTAGGCCCAGTGGATTGCCAAGAAATAGCAGGATACCAAAATTTGCTAGAATTCAAGAGGTTCAAACTGAGAGACTAATCACATTTGATAAACCTGCAGTGAATACAAAAGGACGATGCAACAATGCCATGGAACTTGTGCCTCTTGAAACCCAAATGGAAACATTTCGTCAAGAAACACCTGTCTACAATGATGTAGCCTCAGACTGTGCTAATGAAAATTAAATTGAAAAAGCAATTCCAACAATTGACAGAACTGCATCTGGCTACTTCATCAATTTTGATAACTTTTCTGAAGATCAAAACGACCCTGAAGTAACGCCAGCAACAAAAACTTTTAAAGACAAAGTAACAGAACTCTTTCATCAACTCAAAGAAACCTATCTGAATGCGCCATTGATTGAATTTTGGATTGTATTAGGTGTACTCGTACTCCTACTCTGCCTAATTTTAGTTCTAATTTTAGGAAAATGTATTACAGTACAATGGACACAGCAAGTCAGAACATCAACTTGGTCCTAAAGCCACACAAGTCATCTCACATTGAGAAAAGAGAACTATCATCAGTGAATGTCACAGCCATTCCAATACCCGGCGGGGTAGTTTGGGACAAAACGGATTACGAAATCTATGGCCCGGTCGAACTCTTGAAATATCCTCACCAGTTTAAGGTTTCATTAAGTGACTTTGTAAAACCAAGTACATTCTCTGATGATTGGGACTTTGAAAGCATAAATAATATGATGTCAGATTTAGTAATGTCAGCAAAATTTACAGAACATGATTATTTACAGGGTTCATCGAACTATGAACAAATGTATTGCTATAACCACTATGCACACCACTACTTGCATAAATCTGCTCAACCGAGAAATGTTTTCAAATATAATCAATGGGAACATTGTGCAACTCCACCTAAAAGCAGTTCGAAAACATTCTATGAGAAATTCCCATACTTCTCAGGGTTTAACACAAGTGATGCAGAAACATTTTATTACAAACTGTTAGATAAAACAGGGACAAAAACTATGCTGACAAATACTAAATTGATTTATTCAGAAACATTTTATGAAAAAATGATTACATTTGGTTTTGATTTCTGGAAAAAGATCATTGAAACAAAAAACATCTGGGGTACAAAAGAATGGCAAGTGCAAGGTTTAGAAGCATTATTTTGAGCCTGCATGATCCCGGAACAAATAATGTTCTTGAATGATACCATTCAACAGACTACCTGTCTTGGCCTAGCCAAGATCAAAGACTTAAACAAACCGTCTATTCCAAAGCCAATACCTGATAATACAACCACAGATATTGAGATAGACGTATCCCAAATTTTACATCAAAACAGAACACATCCTGATTGGAAAAAGTGGTTAATCTGGCCCACAGACACAAATAACTGTCAAGATAGATTCCTGAACAAAATACAGGGGTTAAAAATTACCAGACCAGACCTAGATACTCCCAGAGACAACATCCAGGGATAGTAACAACATACAGTGTAGGGAAACTATGCCTTGAATGGCTACAGACATCCACACTGGCAGAAATTAAGCAACACTTGACTTTACTTAAAGACGGTGCTGACTTGCGCGATTTCATAATAGGACCACGCAAACAGCGTCAAAAACGTTTCATAGGGGCCAGTATATACGCTGCGTACAATGAAGCTTAGAAAGTGACTCAAATTGAGACAGCAGAGAAAAAACGAGAAATTGATTGTATGCATTTGGAAAAATCACTTTCTGTTGTGGACAATGGGTTAATGGCTCTGTCCTCCAGAATATATTCACTGGACAGTATTATATCATCTGCTATAGATATTATAGATCAGGACTTACTAATGTTACAACATGGTCAGTCCCAACTACGTTCTATTGTACAGCTAGGCTGGACGTTGCAAAATCTGCATTCAGGCTATGTGCCTTGACGTTTAATCAACACAACGTCATTGTTCTCTATCTTTAACCTTACTGATAAACAAATCAGTTTGGCACAAAAAGGAGCAGACTATACGATTCTGAGCATTGAAAAACATGAGAGATTACCGTTGACAATGTCAGAAAGACCTGTCATTGAATGGATAATACACGGAATAATCACAATTCCAATAACAACTTTCCAATTTAAAAATTGCCAAGAGTATATACCAGCAGGCCAGTATGAAAGGTTGGGTAAAGGGTACTTTAAGTCATCATGGAAATTACCTTATACACACACATGTTATATTGACAAAAACCAGAATGTATTTCTTAGTGGTAATAATTGTAAACGATCACTAAGCGGTATACTTCTGTGCCAAGGTATTAATTTACATGGGGCCTGTGAGGGGACTTCAAATAACCTTTCAAGCCACCAGCACGGCACACGTGCAACTCAGATAGAGCCATTCTTTAGACAACTTTCTAACGGGAGTTACGTTCTAATAACGGATCACAGCTGTTGTGGCATGGTGTCAGGAAAAGCATATCTCGTAAGCGTTAGTTCCATGGTCACTTGCTGTATGCCAGCATTGTATCCAAACGTCCCTACTGATACAGAGGCGACGATTTGGCCTCCCTTGAATATCTCTTCTATATGAATTGATACTTTAAGCAGAATGAAGTCTGTGCTTTTACAGACAACAGTGCCTATTACGTCATCAAAAGAAACGTATGATCTTCAAGTTGCAAGGACAACGGCAGATATACATACACTTTTATCAACTAATTGCCCCATGTATTTCGTAGAAATGCTAAGCCAAATCCTAAATATGTCAGATGCCATTGGTATCGCACATGTATTTAAGACAATTATTTCTGGACTGTTAACACCCTTCGAAGCAGTCCTGGGTATCTTACCCAATTTTGTCCATTCGGTCATTGGCGGCCTACCACTACTTTTGGGACTCATAGCAGGAATTTAATTTTTGACCCTTCTGCTCTGATATGGCAAGCCAAAACGCAGACAAGACTCCAGCAACAATGGAAGAAACGATCCTAGCTATACGCTATCGGGACCGCATAACTAAAGTCCTTGGATTAGCCCGGCTAAGAGATCTGAATATGACCTGGTTTCTTTCATTCAGACCTATATGGCAGAACTGCATCTTACCTGTGATTCGACGTATGCTATGCGGAGAAGAAGGCGTGTTGGACACCTGTCTTATACTACAATCAGCAGTACCAATGGATATCGATACTTTGCTAAGTCCTGTAACGGCTCATGCATCGTGTTGTCCCCAGCGGTTACAAATCCTGATGAGGGCATTCGTTGAAAATTCACCACTACGATTAGGTGGCAGTGAAGCAAGAAATGAGAGCAACATCACCCAGGTACGACCTTCTGTGAGCATTGCTGATCCTAACATCGATGATAGCAATCATTCTCACGACTGCCCGGTTACAGCATTATCATCCTTGGTCGAACTTTCACCTGAAGCTGTAGACTGTTTTTTTGCACATCTGTCTGAAGTAATGTTCTCCCCTGAACCGAAAGAATAACTTTTAAGCAAACCGGCACACAGCGTTCCCCTGAACTCTGAATTCGGCCTTCAGCTTTGATAAACAAAAGCTACTGAAAACATTTGGAACTATTTTTTCCCCTGAAAACGAAATTATTTTTTTTCCAAATTCTAAAATATTTACTTTGTTTTGGCACATGTACTCTGCTTACAGTAGAACTATTCATAAAGAACAGAGCTTCTATTTTTAGAAATTCTAGAGACAAAATATTACCTCAGTTCTCTAGCACACTTACAAGTAATTGCATTTATATGTGATGAAATAGTCTCGACCTTCTTTTCTGTATTAAGAGACATTTCATGTGTAATTTTCGCAAATCGTTCAGCTTAATATATATGCATTTTTTTTTACTGAATGATTACACTGCTTAAAAACGTATAGTACCTACAATCTTTCGTGTATTTCGCATACACCATTTCAAATGCAAAATGTATTTTGGGGTGGGTTGGAATACACATGCGCCTTTACATGTTTAATATTGCTTAGTTTTTAGTAATGATGGACATTAGATCATGGAGTGGGTATTGTGTTTTTATCTAGGAACCAGAATCAATACTACCATTTTATGCCCTTGTACGGCTATAATCAATAATATCCATATAATGGCATAAGAATCAGATCCATATTTCAGTAAATCACCCTTGCAGTCCAAGGCACAGCAAAAGCTACTTCCTTAGATTCCTAGAAAGCACAACGAGTTCTTTCAACACACCAAACCTCCAGCAACCAGGCGAGGTCGCCCCCACACACCCCTGCTACTGCCTCACTTGCCTTTGTTTTCCATCAGCTGTGCCCTCGTTCACCCTTCTTTTGCTGCCTTCATTTTTATTTCGTTTTCCACAGGGTGACCCAGCCGCCACTGAACCGCCCCCTGTCCTTCTTTCCCGCCGCTGCCTCCCTGCAGCCCCGCCCCCTCCTGCCCATTTGCCGCCCCGCTCCCGCCACCCAGCTGCTCCTCCCTCCCTGCTCCTTCTTATGACGCCCATGCATATGCGCAGTGGTCACGTGCAGCGGGTGCGCCGATTGTGCGCCAAAGGCGCACCAAAGGAAAGCCCGTCTGCGCCCGTCCGCGCCTGGACCACGCCCAGTGCCAGGACCCCTGGCCCCCGCCGATGCAAGACAACCCGACTGACCTACAACGCCGCCGCCCTCAACGCACTCAATGCCAACCGGAACCCCGCCTGCTGCCGGGCCACACCGAAACGCATCCACGGACCCTTCACCTGCAAAACCTGCAAGTTCACCTGCCTCCGAACCTGCACCGCACCCGCCAAGCCAAGCACAAGCAGCAACCACCTCAAATGCATCCTGCTCAACACCCGCTCCATCCACAGACACGCTGTAGAACTCTGGAACCTCCTCGACACAACATCACCAGACATCGCCTTCCTCACGGAAACCTGGATGAACACCTCCTCAGCCCCCGACATCGCCATCGCCATCCCGGACGGGTGCAAGATCATCAGGAGGGACCGCGTCAACCAGACCGGAGGAGGCTTCGCCATCGTCCACAAGAACACCATCCGCATCACGACCGACTCCGACGACACCTTTGCCGCCGCGAAGCACCTCCACTTCCAGATACACACCGACCCAAAGATGACCCTCAGAGGCACCCTCGTCTACAGACCCCCGGGACCACGCACACAATTCAGCGAGGACATCATGGACTTCATCAGCCCGCACTCCCTCCCCTCCACCGACTACATCCTCCTAGGGGACCTCAACTTCCACCTGGAGAACAACAAGGACAGCAACACCGCCGCCCTGCTGGACAACCTCGCCAACCTCGGACTCAAGCAACTGGTCAACTCCCCCACCCACTACGCCGGCCACACGCTTGATCCCGTCTTCTCATCCAGCAAGCACATCACTTTCAGCCACTCTACCGGACTCCACTGGACCGACCACAGCTGCGTCCACTTCAGCTTCAGAAGAACCACGACCCAACCCCACCCGCAACAGGTTCCTCACAGCAGCTGGAGCAAGATCACCGCCGACCAGCTCACCACCTCCCTCTGCCAGAACCCTCCCGCCAGCACAACGGACTCCAACAAAGCTGCCCGCAACTTCACGCAGTGGCTGACCGCCTGCGCTGACGACCTCACACCACTGAAGAACGCTCCCAGCAGATCCAGAAGCAGGAGGGCCTCCTGGTACACCGATGAACTCAAGAACTACAAGAAGACCTGCCGCACCCTCGAGAAAGCCTGGCTCCTCAACCAGACCACTGGCAACATGACCGCCCTCAAACACGCCACCCGCAAGCACCACCAGCTTATCCGCACCACCAAGAAGAAATCTCTGAAGGAACCACTGGACAACAACGCCCACGACAGCAAGGAACTCTTCAGCATCATCAAGGAGTTCTCCAACCCAGCACCGGCAACAATGACATCACTCCCTCACAAGATCTCTGCGACTCTCTCGCCTCGTTCTTCCACCGCAAGATCGCCGACATCCACAACAGCTTCGGCGCACCTCCCATGCACCTAACCATCGAACCAATGCCCCCCACTGCCACCCTCTGCACCTGGACCGCGGTGACCACCGAAGACACAGCCCGCGCGATGAACACCATCCACTCCGGATCTCCAACCGACCCCTACCCCCACCACGTCTTCAACAAGGCGACTCCACCATCGCACCCCAACTCCGGAACATCACCAACACCTCCTTCAACACCGCCACCTTCACGGAGAGCTGGAAGCATGCCGAGCTCAGCGCCCTACTGAAGAAACCAACAGCGGACCCCACCGACCTCAAGAACTTCCGCCCCATCTCGCTCCTCCCTTTTCCTGCCAAAGTAATCGAGAAGACTGTCAACAGTCAGCTTGCCGCCTTCCTCGAGACGAACGGATCCCTCGACCCCTCACAGACCGGTTTCAGAGCCAACCACAGCACCGAGACCGCCCTCATCGCAGCCACCGATGACATCCGAGCCCTGCTCGACAACGGGGAAAGAGCGGCACTCATCCTCCTAGACCTCTCTGCAGCATTCGACACTGTCTGCCACCGCACCCTAGTTCAACGCCTCAGCAACATCGGCATCCAAGAGAAGGCACTGGAGTGGATCATCTCGTTCTTTGCCAGAAGAACCCAGAGAGTCCGCCTCCCCCGTTTCGATCCGAGGCCACCGAAGTCATCTGCGGCGTACCGCAAGGATCATCACTCAGCCCCACCTCTACAACGTCTACATGAGACCTCTTGCAGCCATCGCACGCCAACACAACCTCAACATCATCACCTACGCCGACGACACCCAGCTGATCCTCTCCCTCACCAGAGATCCCGACACCGCCAGAACCAGCCTACACGAAGGGATGAAAGACGTCGCCGAGTGGATGAAGAACAGCCGCCTGAAACTGAACTCAGACAAGACGGAATTCCTCATCCTGGGACCATCGCCCTCCGCCTGGGACGACTCCTGGTGGCCCCCCGCCCTGGGCACCACTCCCAAGCCAACGGACCACGCACGCAACCTGGGATTCATCCTGGACTCCTCCCTCTCGATGACCAGACAAGTCAACGCCGTCTCCTCATCATGCTTTGACACCCTATGCATGCTCCGCAAGATCTTCCGATGGAGCCCGACCGAAACCAGGAAGACGGTCACCCAGGCACTCGTCACCAGCCAACTGGACTACGGAAACACCCTCTACGCCGGAACCACAGCCAAGCTACAAAAAAGACTCCAACGCATCCGGAACGCCTCCGCCCGACTCATCCTGGAAATCCCCCGACGCAGCCACATCTCCGGCCACGTGAGGGACCTGCACTGGCTCCCCGTCAACAAGAGGATCACGTTCAGGCTCCTCACCCACGCACACAAGTCTCTCCACGACCTGGGCCCCAAGTACCTCAACGACCGCCTGACCTTCTGCACGCCCACCCGCCAGCTCTGATCCACTAGCCTCGCCCTTGCCGCCGTACCACGCATCCGAAGAACCACCGCCGGAGGCAGATCCTTCTCCTACCTGGCGGCCAAGACATGGAACTGCCTACCCATCCACCTTCGGCTGACCCAGGACCATCTCACCTTCAGGAGACAACTCAAGACCTAGCTGTTCGAGCAGTAACGGAACCCTTCCCACAAGCGCCTTGAGACGCTTCCGGGTGAGTAGTGCGCTATACAAGTGTTATGATTGATTGATTGATTGATTGGAAATCCCCATGTGCTTTGTTTTGATTTGTAATAGAACTCCTGCGAGCACTGTAAGAACAGCCTGTTCTTAGTGACATCTTTATTGACGTCTTATGTCCAAACCTTACGTCAAACTCGGCACCTTTCAGGTATAAATATACCAACGTTGCCTTAAGCAGACACATGGTGGTGGTTTTGGAGCAGAGCAGCTATCTACTTGCCGAGAGCCCAGCAGGCGCAAAAAGCCCACGGACGCTGCCCCTCCTCTTTGACGCGCTGAGAAAGACGCTGTCTTTTCTCCTGCCGAGAAATCCTTGCGGGTGACTGGGATATCGATTCCTGAGAGAGAGATACCAGACCTCCTACATTCTATTCCCAAGGTACAGTGCTGACTAAACCCTTAGAGAGAATTCTTGAGTCAGATTCTTGGCAAAACCAACTTAACTTAAACTGCTACTTACTTACTCCTTCCCACGTATTAGGCTTAGGTCAGGTACACCGGGGTAGGCGTATTTTAGAAGCACCAGTTGAGCATGTTAGCCAATGTATATATGTATGTATATATTTTATCCATTTTATCCATTTTAAAGTATCTTATGGCTAAGAAACCATATCAATGCTTTTACAGTACTATTTCATAATACTCCTTTTACTGTACGTACTTTACTTTACATTAAGTATTGCAATTTTGGCAATTCATTTCTCTTGCATGGGAAGGAAGACTGCTCAATAAATAATACCTTTTATTGAAAACGCCTGTCTCTCTATTCTCTGCACTCTGGTGAAACTAAGAATGCACATCTGACTGAGTGAAATAGCTGTCTATTGTTTTCACACGACTCTAGAGATTTACTCTTATTCTGAGGGAGCAAAGTTGTCAAGTTATATGGTTGTCAGAAGCTGAATCCCTTCTTGTCTGAGCCAGGGAAGCTAATCCCTTCCTATTCATTCAAGAAAGTTTCCAGTGACCTCTGAGCTAGCTGGCGCAAACCTAAATTAAGTCTAATATAGTCAGCAGAGACCTAGAAGACCTCAGTCCTACGTCTACACTGCTGGTTATGTTATTCCAATGCGCAGAGCCTATTGGGAAAATAGGAACTACACTACAACTGATTTGCATATGGCCATGTCTGAACTGGGGTGGCTTGGTGAGCAAAATAACGATGGATTAAACCCAGATCTGTGACTGGGGTGAATGTTTTGCCATTGTGCAACATTCCGTCCATCATCTTGTTTGTTTTGCACAATGGGAAGGGGGCAGGCGCATTATCCAAATAAGGGGAGTTAGCGTGTCAATGAACCCACTGTTGAGATGGTACAGGTTTATGAATAATTAGTGTTTCACCTAAAATTGCTATTGCTATACTCATGTGAAGGGCATATGTGCATGTCCCCAAGGGATTCCCTCATTTTTATGCAGAAGACCTCGGATGTATGACGTTACCACGCATACTATAACCACGCATACCATTACAACGCGGTATTTACAACGCATACCGTTACAACGCGTAGCGCTTTGAGGTGCTGGATAGTGGTAAGTATAATTTTATATTCCAACTCCAGTCCCCGTGGATACTAGGGAAGGTGTTGGATATAAAATTAAACGTATTCCCTATCCTAGAGCGCCCCCCAGCGCAATGCGTTGTAATGGTATGTGTGGTAATGCCTGCGTTGTAAGTGTAGTGCGTGGTATAAAATGCGTGGTAAATGTTGTATACCGAAGACCTCCATAGCATTAGAGAAGCAAGAAGAGGTCTTGGTCTCCCTTTAGGAAAGTCCTTTTGTGCCTCTTAGAGAGCAGCAGCTCTGAGTGGCCCGGGCATCAGTCACTGCATAAAACACAATCCAGGCCCAGATGTCACACAAACCCTCAGTGGCTGTTGCATCATACAGAGTACTTTATGATTAATTAGGATAACTGGTGGCAAAGGGAGTGATTTTAACTTCGAACTATCATCAAAAGCTTAAGAAAGTTAAATATGTATTTCTATTGTAAATGCCCAAAATTTCATCACAGGACCTCTCTCTTTTGTTAAATTAAAACACAATATAAGAAAGAGGCAAAAACACACACACACACACACACACACACACACACAAACACTCTCTCTCTCTCTCCCCATAGCACGGCATATGGTTCCACTGTGATCAAAAAATTCTTCAGCACCCCGCAACACTGGGGATTTACAGGAATCCAAACACCAGCGTCTCGAACAACAATGATGTCTGTCTTATAAATGTAACAAAAAGATTTTAATATTTTACTTCTGTTCTTGGAATTTCATGACAATAATATAAACTGAACATAATCTTCACAAAAGTAATTTACAAAAGTTTAAGCTTAAGTATTGATTATTAAAAAAATGAAAAGCCATTGTTATTTGTAATATCAATACATCTAATTCACGTAAATACAACACATATTGCATTACAAAAGCTATAGGAGTCACATTTGCGAAACTTAGAACTATTGGCATTGTAAATGACAAAGCTATTATTTTCGCTATTTTCAAAACCAACACATAAATAAAAAAATTGTCGTTTACAATACCAATAGCTCAAACTTTTCTAATGCTAGACCTATTGCATTGCAAATGCTTGTTAAAAACTATTCGGGCTTTGTAGATCGGCAATAAGCAAAAGCTTTGACCCAACTGAACAGTAAGATTATGACATTTTTGATACTTTAAGAAAAGACAATATGGACCAAGGGAACACAGGACTCTGCTTAAACCACTGATGATATAAGGACTAGGAATATTCTTGAATGCGATTACTTTTTCATTGGATGACTAAGTAGTTCTTGTATTTATTCTCGCAGTTACAAAAGCAATTTACAGACCGTTTTTTAACTGTACTAATGCACTTTATACTGAGATCGGATTTGATAGCAATATTGTTGAATATTTTTAAGATATAGTAATATTATTTGTTTTGCTCGTTTTAAAAGATACGAAACTTAATTTTAATAATTGTCTTTCAGAATATTGTTATGGTTTGTATTAACTTAAACAATAACATTTTTGAATTGTATTATGTTGTACTAAACACTCTGTAGCATAGATGAATTAAACAGTGCAATATAATAAATAATTATTACAACCTTTACGTTCTAGTCAAATGCAGCTGACGTGGGTGCTATGGTTGTATATATCCACCATGGAATTCATCTGTGACGGGCATATTTTTTGGGATTCCCTTGTCCTTAGGTATCAACTAAGCTGAATTGATAGGGAAAGCTCATTATGTTGCGAAGCTTGCCAGCTATAAGAATACCACTTTTTCTGTCTTCAGTTACTGTTACAGGCCCTCAAAGGGAGAAATCACTGTTGCCAGGTCATAACACTCCTCAGGTGAATGAGGCTCTGGGGTGTTGTAGGAGCATGAGTTGCATTTTACCAGAAATAGCTAAAATAGTGGCTCCATTCTCCTGCTATTTTCCAACAGCTTTCTCTGGGGCAGCCAGGTGACACTGGGGTGTCAAGCCTCCTCCTCTTCATTTTGCTCAGAGGGAAGACTAACCATCCAGAGCAAAGTCGAAAATATTCTTTATGTGTTTTTCCACACAGCCATATGTCATTGGGTTGCCTCAGAAAAGGCTGAGGGAGTGCCAAGTGAGAACTGAACTGTTTTATAAATCTGCGTTTCAGGTAAGAGTCCTCTCCTGCTCCCCCAGGTGTGAGTGCTAATAGCCTTGCTGCCCTAATCTCCAGTTCAATAATGGCTGTAAATGACCCCCTCTTGTTATGCTCCCTCAACTACTACCCTGGACCGTGGATACCAGTAGGGTAATTAAACACCATGATTGGTGTGGGAATAACAGCCAAATATATTTGGGAGCTGCATGAATCAATGTACTTAAAGTGATAAAAGTGGCCACAATATGAACCTCCATGCCCCTTCCTAATTAAAATTATACAATGGTAGGAATTTACTTTAAAAGAAACAATATGTTTTGTTCTTTACAACTCATGGAAAATGCCACACACATATGCAAAATGTATTGTCTTAAAAACACACATATAATAAGGACTTATTCAAGCCAATTACCGCCCCATATCCTTGCTCCCCTACTTAGGCAAGATAGCGGAGACGCATGTATCTCAAATTCTGAGCACTTTCATTGAGGACAGTAACTATCTGGCCCCCTGTCAAGCTGGCTTCCGACCCCGACATTCTACCGAGAAGGTGGTGATTTCGGTCATGGACCAACTTAGGGAGGGACTCGATGCTAATGCCCCCAAGATCCTGGTCCTTTTGGATCTTTCTGCCGCCTTCGACACCGTGGACCATAACATCTTGTTGTCACGGGTCAGGGCGGCGGGGATTGGGGGATTTGCACTCGCCTGGGTCGAGTCCTTCCTGCAAGACCGGAATCAGACAGTCCATCTCGGCACCTTCTCGGCCTCCCCACTCACTGTCAACTGTGGTGTACCTCAGGGTTCTGCCCTTTCCCCTCTACTTTTCAACCTCTACATCTTCCCGCTGGTTTATGCTTTACAGAATATGGAGGTCACTGTATATAATTATGCAGATGATCTCCAACTTATCTTTGACCTTTCCTCCCCCTCAGGGGTTGGCAGTTTCCAGTCCATCATGCTATTTATCCGAGACTGGATGAATATCAACCAGTTAAAACTTAATCCGGATAAAACTGAACTTGTGGCGACGGGCGGTGCTGCCAATCCCTGGTCCTCTTCTTTTTGGCCCTCCTCACTTGGTCCCCCCCCCCTTCCTTCCCGTTCAGTTAAAACTCTTGGGATCACGCTTAACAACCAATTAACCCTCCATTCACATATTAATTCGGTGGTCTCTTCTTGCTTTTTCACACTTCGAGTTATTCGGAAAATCGCCAGATTTTTCTCTACCTCTGCCTTAAAGCTAATTCTGATGGCCATGGTCCTGTCAAAGATGGACTACGGTAATATCATTTATAATGGAGCTCCTGCATATGCCTTGCAGCGCCTACAACTAGTACAAAACCAGGCTGCCCGCCTGGTCTTTGGCCTGTCTAAGTCCCATCACTCGACCCCTCTACTCAAGAGCTTACATTGGCTCCCGATAAAAGAGCGAGCTAAGTTCAAGCTAGGGTGCTTGACTTTTCAAGCTAGGGCGGGCACAGCCCCGGCCTTCATTAATTCGGCAATTTCTGCCTATGTTCCCTCTAGGCACCTTCGTTCCTCCAGCCTAGCTCTACTAACTACGCCCCGGTTTAAAAAGAAGCGGGCAGGGGGACAGAAGTTTGCCGTACTCGCTCCCACCTTCTGGAATGACCTCCCCCTATCTTTAAGACTCTCTCCCTCTTATTTGGAGTTTCGGAGGTCACTAAAAACATTACTATTCCAGCAGGCTTTTTGCACCTAGCTCTCTAATCCTCATTAGCTCTTTTATCTCACTCTGTTAGGGACCTCATCAGCGCCATGAAACTGACTCAGTGTACGTGCGCTTTATAAGTTCTTTTAAATTCAAATTCAAATTCAAATTGGTTGCACTGGCACAGACATGCAATCAATTTATGTCAGTAAATGTTTAAATAATCATGGGTATGATTTAATCAGCATAACAAATGGAATAATATTTAATTTGAAATACTCTAAGATAATGCTAGATGAGTTTTTATCAAATAAAGGATATCAGAAATTGGGGTATTATTTGGGAGTTAGGTATCCACCTTAATAAACTGACGCTGGTTAGATCACAACACAGTTCCAAGAGATTTTCTGCTCTTATAACAGTAGCAAAAGCACAACCATCAAACAATTCCCCAGAGAAATGGATGTTAAGTTCCAGCAGTACTAAACAAGCTCAAAAAATCAAGAACACAACACAATACAATTCATAAACCCACATTTAGAAAAATCTAAAACGTATAATAAGCTGAAAGACACCAAAACCATAACACTTGGATAAGTGAAAATAAAATATGCAATTTTTACTTTGTAAATATACAGCAGCTATAAAATTCATACACTTAATGATTGACCAGGATTTAGGCATAATTTGAGGTAACCTGCAATGGAGAAAATGTGGGGCAGTTAAAACATGTCACACCAGCCAAAGTTTTTACCTTCTTTACTACTTATTGGATGTCCAAATATTCCAGTGGGGCAGGGTATACATACACAGTGAGAACAGCTTTTGTCACTGTTTATATTCCCTGTCTGGATTTATTAAGTACCTATAGGTGTGGGCTACAAAGCACATTTTAGAGGTGATTTAACCAATATATAAGAGCCTGCATGGCAAAGGTATTTTTCTTTGCCATGTGTCATTGCAGTACTTTTACCTTGCTGCCCACTCAGAGTTTGATGGTGGTTTCTAGAGCCATTTAGTCTTGTGATATTTGAAGTTAGAGTAAGCTTACGATGCAGGTTTCATGACACTTAACTTACACACCACTAGTGCAGGTTCTGCACAAACTACCACAGTCTTACTGTAAAGGTAAATAGGCCAACTGAGTGAAACCAAAGCATAGTACGGGGCCTACTTACTCCTGATTACTATGTAGTACAAAGCAACGAAAAGCATTTTTTATTTAATTTCCCGTATAAAAGTCTTGCAGGTGAATCCTCAAGCACCAGCACAACCCATATCAAATAACAACCCTAATCTAGAAGATGGAAAGCACAAGTTCTCCGACTCTGCAAAACCAGACAGGAAAAGGTGTGGGGAGGGAGGAACATGACAACGAAATTCACCTTCTTTCAAAGGAAGGAGATGCAAGCAAGCTCTGAGATTATGTGGAACTTTTGTTTTTAATTATTCAGGAGTTCTTTTGGTATTCCCTATGCTTTCAGGGGTGCCCATATATGCATTTACTCTTAGTCTCTAGACTAATGGACGATTATACGAATTCATATGCTCCAGAAAATGTATTTCTCCATCAAAGAGCCTGACACAGTTGCCTTCTTCAAGTCAGAGGCATTGTTTCAGTTTCTCATCACCCAATAGCACAGAACGTGACATCACTTGATTTCCCATCAGTTATTTGCACAGGAAGTGACATCATTTCCTGCCTTCTCCCTACTACAGGTAACTTTTCAGGGTGTCCCAAGTGGACAGAACCTGACACAAAGTCTTAACGAATCTGGGTCCAAAAATGCAAGACCTTTTTTAAAGATATATGTGAGAAGCTATGACAGATTTAGATTTCCACCAATTTGGTCCTTTGAAAACATTCTAAGAAGTGTACCTGGAAACCTCACCTTCTCCCTGATACTTGTTCTTGTAGTTTATTGGCATAGTGAGCAACCTGCAGGATTAATTGTTGAGGAAGGGTGCATTTACTTTCATGCATCACTCATACTATTTCCACAAGGAAACGTGTTCATGTGAAAAATCCCTTCTACACAACAAATGGAAGTATAGGTTTGTTTAGAATTCTCACACCTAATTTGAGGACTTTATTACTTTATTCAAACATTTTTAATGTACAACAAATGCCAGATTTCTAGCTTCTAGACACAATAACAGATTTTGTACGCAAGAGTTTGAGAATGGCTAAAAATACGAACCCAATATTCTAATATAAAAATCCAATATGGAGTGAAGCAGTAAATGACAGTTAAGGGTACGAAGAACATAAATGCAGAAAAGGACTGATAGGGATGAGAAAATAGAAGGCTGGTGACAGGGAAGGAAGGGGCTTATACAAGAAGACTGGGGTGAATTGGTGATTGTGAAAGTCACTTTCATAGGGAGAGTCAATTACTCCAGGGTGACTGTAGGGTTCATGAGATCAGCGGATGGAAGATCCACTGAGCAAGATGGTCTCCGGAGCAGGCCCGGTTGGCACAGGTAACAGCAGTGGGGTAGTGGGGCGAGGCAGGAGGGAAGTCGACAGAGGACTGGAAATGGAAAGTGAAAATAAAAATTTTTAAAAAACATTTACCTTGCGCTCGCTGAATCACAGAGTTGGTGATGCCACAAGCGCAAGGTAAGTGGTTTTATTTATTTTTTAAATTTTGCTTTCCCTGTCCTGTCATCTGTCCCCCCCACCCCCTCCCCCCGCCTTGCCCGACTGCCCCACTGCTGTTACCTGTCCTGGCTGCGCTATTCCGTGAGAGTTCATGTCGACTCCGAAGATAAACATGATTTGTTCTCTTTTAATTTAAAGGAATTTGTAGAGCGCCTGGTGACGCCTCCCGGCGTGTCCCCGCGCTGTGGAGAGAGTGAGAGATAGTGTAGAGGAACCAATCACAAGGTAAAGAGGCAGGTTTTCAACTTCTTCCTAAACATAGTTTCATTATTCTCATTATTTTGCAGTTTTATTCAAGGTAACTTTAATGCATCCATTTTGCTTTACGAGTAGAAGTTGTTTCAAGGCGCATTTGTTGAATGGGGTGTTGTTCAGTGTTCCTTGGAAAGAATGATCCAAAGATTTCCGTTTTCTTCAATTTGGGATGATCAGTCTGTGGTTGCAGTGGTAACATAGCACAATCTGTGTTTGGTGGAATTTGAAAAGGCTGATTTAGCATTGATCCCTTTAGATAAAAGACATGTATTGCATATCGTGTTCACTGATTAAGTATTCACTGATTAGCCTGGACAATTTGTGATACGAAATTGGAAACATGGTTGTTTTCCTTTAAACATCCCTATTACTCCATTTTGCCCTATTTCGAGTTAATCGGAAGATTGAACCAGTAATTTTATGCATTGGATGTTTAGAAGAGGAATCATTTTAGACATAGAATGTAGGTGACAGTTTTTCGATCTGATGGTTGCTTGAAGTTGAGTGTTGAAGGGTAATTGAGAGTCCAACATGTCTGCTAGACTAAACCCCACAGCCACTGATGGGGGAAGGGTTGGTCTAGTGAAGGCTAGAAGATAGTTAGTGGAGGGGTTTTACAAATATTGTTTCTTATGATTTCTATGTTATTACTGCTTCGGCAAGCCATCCACTTTTTTTACACAAAGGAGGCAGTTGGTTAGTGTTTCGATTTTTTAAACCTGCTGTTTAAATCAACTACTGGGAGTTGACATGCTGACATGTTGGACCTTTCTCATTCAACAGGTGGACTAGCTGGCTCTTTTATACGTTGAGAAGGAGGAGGGAGGGGGTTGAACTTCTGGGGGCATCACATTCTAAGGAAGTGGGACCTGAGACAGGAGCTAGTACTATTTGCTGTTTTAATTATTACAGGAATTTTTGAAGACGTCTAATGCTTTTCAGGTTGTGTTAAACCAGAGTTGTAAATGGTGTAGGTGAAATGTATGATCCTCAGTGTCAAATGGCACTGATAGGTTTAGAACAAATAGATTCGCAGTGTTGGTTTGGTCTTTTAGAGTGAGATCTTTTCTCTAATATCCATCATCATTGTTTCAGCACATCTTACATAGACATATTATGAGTTTTGAGCAGACTGCTGTGCTCTGTGTAGTATTGGGGTTGATTTGCTTGTATTGGATCAATGATCTTCACCAACGTTTTAAGAGTAGTGGCAGTGATTAGGTTTTATGAGTCGAGATAGGAGGATTGTTTGTTTTAGTGTTACAGGAAAATGGTCTTGTTGCAGGGATGCAGGAGATATCCTCTGTGAAGGCTCAATTGTTCTCTTTTATGAGTATAGAGGACTGTGTATATAGTCAGACCCCCCAAACAATTAGCAATTTCGAACATCACTATTTCTCAGAAAAATTGACAGGAGTACACAATGGCCACGAATATGAACAAAAGTGAAAGAGTTTCATCAATGCGGTTCCCTACCTACATTTTCACCACTTCCACTGGCAAGTCACTGGGGTGGGACTATGTCCCCCAGTTTGTAGCAGGGCCCAAGGCATGCCAAAGATTGTGCAGGAAGCACTCGAAAGTGCTGTCAGCCTCCTGCTGTGTGGGAGTGTTATCAAAGCGGTCCCCTGCACTCGTTTTCACAGCATCCGCTGGCAAGTCACTGGGGTGGAACTATGTCTCCCAGTTTGCAGGAGGGCCCAAGGCAAGGCCAGAAACTTTACAGGAAGTGCTCAAAACTGCTGCCAGCCTCCTGTGGCTTTGATGTGTGCCGGAAGAGCCCAAACGAAGATCAGGGGCGTCTTCACCCGTCCTCCCGGGAAGAGGCTGGGGCACCCCCTAGGAAGCATCACTAAACTACCCAAGGCCCCATCACGGTGTCCTCGAGTGGCCTACGGTACTGTCTCTTTCAATCTCCAGCCCCCTTAGCTTTTTAACCATATCATTTCTTCCTTGTTTTTTTCGATGCCGCTTACCAACCAGAATGGAAAACTGGAAAAGCCACACCAGCAACGCCTGTACCTGCTGAAGAGGCCTGGGCAAAGCTCTATTCTACGCTCACATAGTTTGCGAAGTTTGCGCAACTTCGCACTACGCGAACTGCAAGTAGCGCAATACAAACACAAGTAGCGTAGCGTAATGCAGCGGTCATTTTCCTAAACATAATAAAAGAATGCAGCTGTTGTTTTGAATACACATATCTTGTCAAATAATTTGTCATATAACTGATGAACCGTGCTGATGACATTATTGGCATGTATCTGTTTTCTAACTGTGGCCAAATTATTGCATTTTAGAGCACAATAGTTAAAATAGACATTGAAAAGTTCCTTCTTGTGTCTTTACTATTGTATTGTGCACACGTACGAGTGAGAGAGCGAAAGGGTGTGTCCTGTCACAACGATCCCGACAAAGGTCGGAGTGTTGTGTTCTGGGATGCCAAATCACTTGTGTTAGAAATGGGATTTCTGGTTGGCTAGGGCAAGCGCCAAAGCCAGGCAGAAACCACCACTCTAGACAGGGCAAGGGAGTTACACGCTGAAGATAACCCCTGTTCACCCCCTTGGTAGCATGACATGAGCAGTCAGGCTTATCCCAGAGGCAATGTGTAAAGCATTTGTGCAACACACACACACATCCACAACACACTAGGCACACTACAAAAGAAACTCCACACATGGTTATATACAAATAGCCTTTGTATTATCATAAACACATAAGAAACATGATCACACAATATACACTGTGCCAACTGGCACTAGGCAATATTCACAGGGCATTATATACAAGACAGGACCAATCGGACCACTGCCAGAACCTTTAAAAAACACTAGTAGCATATATAAAACACAACCAGTAACTACTGGTAAAATACTGTACTCAGTATTAGTAGCATAAACACATTATGTCTGCATCACATTAGGCATAAACACATTATACATAAACATCATATGCATAAACACATTATACAATAGGCATTGCATTTAGCAACAATCATATTAGGCATAAACACATTAGCCAATGCTTGTAGAGCCTTGCACCCTACCCATATCACCAAAATGACCACCAGCCAACTGGCCTTCCTCTGGTGCTCAAAATGCCCTCTGTCCCAAATGTCAGGGCATTCTCTAGGGCTTTCCAATTAGACATCTTGGTCCCAGAAAGCATCGAAACACTGTGCACTGGGCGCTGGGGGCGTGTGTACTTCTTACCAATTCCTTAGCACAAAAACACACATGCCCCTGTCGTTGCAGCTGCCCATGCTCTTACGATGCAGCTGAGAAAATTGGCCTTGGCACCACTGTGCCCCTGGAGCCCAAATAGGACTCCTAAACAATGTGCCCCTCATGTTGTAGCTGCCCGCGCTGATTTGGTGCAGCTGTAGCTGACAAAGTGCTGCCACTAACAGTGCCTGGGGAGCCCTGTTCATCGGGCTCCTCCTCGTGCCATCTCTGGGCACCAACAATGCCCAAACTTCAGCTTGGGAAGTCCCGGGGAATCCCCACATCGGGATTCCTCAAGTCACATTGCAGCCTCATGCTCAGGGCCACAAGCACTACTCCTGTCCTGGAGCCAACATAAATAAAGTTGCAGTGCTCCCGACGCGCTGTGCCCCCAGCAGTCCCAGGGCAAAGACTGGGGTCAGGCAGCCCAGCACACAGGGCCCTCCAGCAGAGAGGCAGTCTCTCGTGGTGGTTCCCCAAGGTGCCCAGCAGCAGCAAGTCCCCCCAAGTCACAAGGAAGCACACTTCATGGGGTCACAGCCCTAATATTTATACAGCATTTTCCTTTGTTGGGCCCTGGCAGAGGGCTGGGGGAACCAGTCCCAACTGGTTCTGGGGGGTATTGCTGCACTTTACAGGGCTCCTCTTCCCCTTTGTCAGGTGGGGGGCTCGGTCATCAGACACTCCACAGGGAGGCGGAGCCAGCAATAACCCAGGCAGGCATGACCTATTCAGGGGACTGCTCCTCCCACTACTCCAAATGCAGATCCCCTATTCAGCCTAGCACTGACACACCCTGCCCTACCTGAAGCCACACACACCTCACAAGCCCCTGTCACTCAAGAGCCAGAAAAGCAATACACATCAGGCAGGCAGACACATAGCACAAAGAAATGCCAGCTTCTAAAATTGGTATTTCTGAAATAGTGATAATAAATCTGTGCACACCATTGTGCAGCACTTATTATTACCATTCCAACCATACCAAATTTGACCACGCTGCTCCTCTCATATCAGGAATCCCCACTGAAGCACTTATCAGGGAATCCCCAATGCATTCCTATGGGAGGGCAGCCTCTCAGCAGTGAGAAATCAAAATGGCTGTTTGTCACTAGCAGGACATGTCACACACTTAAGGTACATGTCCTACCTTTTACCTACAATGCACCCTGCCCATAGGGCTATCTAGGGCCTACCTTAGGGGTGACTGACATGCAGTTAAAGGGGATCACAGACGTGGCACACATTTTATGTGCTACGTTACAGCGGCAGTAACACTGCGCTCAAAGGTCCTGCAATGGTAGAGGCCTGAGACAGGTATGAAAGGCTACTTTGGTGGTTGGCACAATCAGCACTGCATGCCCACCAGTAGCATTTAATTTACCGTCCCTGGGTATCTGAGATACCACTTTACAAGGGACTGACAGGTAAATTAAATATGCCAAACAGGTACAGACAAATCTTTACCATGTTTACCACAGAGAACAAACGCACTTTATGCTGGACAGCAGTACTAAAGTGCCCCGAGTCCTAGAACCACCAACACTATGTCAGAAGAAAGGCTAGGGGGAAGGCAAAAGGTTCAGGGATGACACTGCAAAAAGGGCCAAGTCCAACAACTTGTCTTTGTGGAAAGGTTAGGAGGGCAAGTGAGGCATTATAACTAGTCGGACTCACAGATACTGATGTGGTATGATGACTTAGTGCCCTACATACTGATGTTCTATGGTCCCAAGAATAGCTCTGTTCACAAGCAGAATCACTGCAACACCCCTTTGAACTCGTAAACAAGGTGATGCATTGCATTCACAAAAACATTGAACCCTTTGGCAACCTCTATAATGGCATTCTATTCATGCGGCGTGTCGGGGGATTGACCCATTACCCTGCCAATTTCAGGGTGATTGTATTAACCCCTTTGGTGCTGATGACAGCTCCCAGTCGTCATGAGTCACGGTGGGCGTGTGCTGATGACGGCTGGGAGCCTTCATGACCACGCCCGCAATCGAAATGTCCAGCACCGGCGCGGATTTGCGGCCGCAGCCAAGGTGTTAATATTAACTTTCGGAAACAGCTACTTGTGAAGGAAGTTTTGCTTCATGCCAGGGCTAGTGTGTTTTTTTTACCGGCATCTAGCTGCACCAGCCCACCCAGCCAGTGGCTGACCTTTCCAATTCTAGCTTTATCACTGCGATCATCCTACATTTTGTAGCCAACAACCCCAGCGACTATCAAATTCCAGCAATTGGCCCTCGCAAGGGAATAGAAATTCAACGCTTACGCACCTTGAGTATCTTCACTGGCAAGAGGACAGCATAAGCGCCTGCACTAAGCTGACATCTATTAATGATTCTATCCTGAAGAGTTGTCCCCGTAAGACATTATTACAAACACTTCCCTCTGCACCATGGCAGGGGTGCCTTAGCCCTGCGGATAAATCCCATAATCTCCTCCTTGCATCTCAATACCTATGAGTCCCTGACTATGTGTCCAGAGGTCCCTCACGCCACCAATTTATGCCAGCCTATAACTAAGGGATAGCCTGGTAAGACGGGAGCATTCCACAGTACAGGCCGATAATAACATAGGTGACTCCAATCTTAAACTTCTGAGCTGGAATATTGTTTGCATTGCATTATGATGATTGCATTAATCTTGTTAAGGATTATGCAATTTGTCCTACTTCAGGAACACTGGGGGCAGGGGGAGACCTATTTTGATGGGTATACCTGTTTTTGTCTCCCTGCAAAACCCTTAACAGTAGGGCTAGCAAAGGGCGGTTTTGCAGCATGGTTCAGAGTTGGTATCCTCTGTAAAGTAACACCTATTCTGGTGGCTGGGGACTACTTACAGGTCTTTGATCTAAGATGGGGTCAAAAACCTGGGTCGCAATTGCTAATTCTTACAATAATGATTTTCCTGGCAAGTACAGTGGGATCCTGTGTGGGATTTTCTCTCAGGTAAAACGGCTACAGCACCCCTTAATCTAATACTGGCTAGTGACATTAATGCTAAGGTGGGTGCTTTACCTCCCCTCTCTTCAGCAACTTTTTCACCAGTAGATTATGAATTAAGGTACATTGATCAGGCTGCCATGGATACAAGAGGCCGCTTAGTCCAAGCTTTTTTACTATCCCAAGACCTAGATAGAGCCATTTGCACCCGAGCATCTGCTAACATTCCAACCTACATTGGCAGGGGACATGGGTCAGTTGTAGACTGTGGGGCATATTATCATGAAACTGCCCCTAAAGCGGCGATAATGAGCTTGACAATAGGCCCTTGTGAATTCCCATGGAAGCCCAGGTTCTGGTGTGAACCTGGGCTTCTATGGGAATTCACAAGGGCATATTATCAAGCCCATTATCGCCGTAAAGCTGCGATAATTCTAACATTGTTCTTGATAATATGCCCCTATGTTTTTGTTGCTCGAAGTATGAAACCTCTCATCTTAGATGGGATGGTTCTCCCGACTACCTATAGCGATCACAATCCCTCAGCTCTTACCATTGCTATCAAAAAGGGCACAAAACATTTAGGGAACATGCAGCTGCTGACTAGAAAAGATGCAGGTTGAAGGTTGCTCTCCCAACATGCAAACAATTATGTCACAGTTGATTAATGGTCCCACTGATTGTGGAGTAGGGTGTAAATCACATTTGGCAGGGCCAAAGAGGTACTAGCAATCATTTCTGTCTTAACTGCGCAGATAAACGACGTACTATCTAAGCCAATACACTCCAAGTCATTAAATCTTCGGTAGCTGTTCCTTTGTGCAGCTCTCACCTGGATATCGTCGGAGTGCGGACTCTCTGCTCCCCTTTGCGGGAAACGGACCTTCATCACCTCACGGACCAACACCTCGCCGGACCCGCTTCGCGGGTCCCGCAGCGCGCCATCTGCTGCTGGTGACTGCTGGTTGCGGAGGAGGAGCGCGGGGAAAGGCGAGTCGACCAGCGGGGCTGCGAGGCAGGGACTCCAACATCCAGGAGCCCCTGCGCGCCCAACCTGAAACACCTGGGCTGCTCTCCCCGCTGGCCACGCCCCCCGCCAACGGAGTGAAAACCGGGCTTCACTCTTGCCCCTGTGGGACCTTCGGTAGCTGTTCCTTTGTGCAGCTCTCACCTGGATATCGTCGGAGTGCGGACTCTCTGCTCCCCTTTGCGGGAAACGGACCTTCATCACCTCACGGACCAACACCTCGCCGGACCCGCTTCGCGGGTCCCGCAGCGCGCCATCTGCTGCTGGTGACTGCTGGTTGCGGAGGAGGAGCGCGGGGAAAGGCGAGTCGACCAGCGGGGCTGCGAGGCAGGGACTCCAACATCCAGGAGCCCCTGCGCGCCCAACCTGAAACACCTGGGCTGCTCTCCCCGCTGGCCACGCCCCCCGCCAACGGAGTGAAAACCGGGCTTCACTCTTGCCCCTGTGGGACCTTCGGTAGCTGTTCCTTTGTGCAGCTCTCACCTGGATATCGTCGGAGTGCGGACTCTCTGCTCCCCTTTGCGGGAAACGGACCTTCATCACCTCACGGACCAACACCTCGCCGGACCCGCTTCGCGGGTCCCGCAGCGCGCCATCTGCTGCTGGTGACTGCTGGTTGCGGAGGAGGAGCGCGGGGAAAGGCGAGTCGACCAGCGGGGCTGCGAGGCAGGGACTCCAACATCCAGGAGCCCCTGCGCGCCCAACCTGAAACACCTGGGCTGCTCTCCCCGCTGGCCACGCCCCCCGCCTATCACGTCAGGCACCAATAGTTGTAGACTCAAAAGGAGGTACTTGCCCCCGCTACGCGGGAGCGTGCGGGAGCGCGCCGGGAGAAGCCCGGGACAAGGGCGGGACCGTCTGTGGCCGTCCGGGGCCGGAGGAGGCCGGGCTGGGCTACATCCCTTGGCTTCATAAAGCGGACATCCAGCCACCAGGACTATGGCTTCAGGAACTCGATCCTGCAAGACAAAGAAATCTGCTGGAGACGTTGTTTTAGGTACTATGGACCAGTTTATAACCCGTGCGGTTTCCATAGTTGAGAAGGAGATAATCTTGGCAGAGCGAAGGTTATCTCGGGACTCTTTGAGTATGTCTAATAAGCGCTCTTCTTTGGGTGCCATTGCCCTAGCTGATAGCCCTGGTCATATTCCATCAACTCCTTTATTAATAGTTGATTCCCCTACTATTGACGAGAGAGTGAGTCGGATTAGGGCTAGCTTAGAAAGGGTAACCACCACAGCACCAAGTATTGTGCTCGACCCGACACACTCCTTTTCCTCCCTTCCTAGTATCCCATCACCAGGGGGTCAGATCCCAGATTGTAATCCCAATACCCCTGATGCCTCGAGCCCCCATGTGCTTGTTAGTGAAGCTGTGAATTCCTCATTCACTGCAGGTCATTCTGATACTAACACTCCTAGAGTAGTAGCCCCTCAAACTGCACCTGCAGGGAACCCAACCCTAGGCATAGTCCCACAAAAGAAGAGAAAGCGTCCCGCTAGTCCCCGCAGGGGAGGCTCTCTAAAACCCCACAGCAAGGTTAGTAGGAACATTATATCAAAAGGGGGTATTACCCCGAATCAGGTTCCTCACTTAAAACCCCAAGCGCCCCATATCGGAGACTCTGCCTTTGAGGGTATTCCTGGTCAAATGGCTCCTATAGATGCTAGCATTTTCCCTCAAGTCGAGAGCATTATTAAGTCTGTGGTGATGCCACTCGTAGATAAGATCGATGGCCTTACACGCAAACTAGCCTCACTTGAGCAGTCAATGCTGGACAACTTTTACGCAGTGAAATCGTTAGTTAAATTTCACGCTAAATCCCAGGTTGAAGAAAACGGTGGGCTAAGGAGTGGTGCTGCTCCATCAGCCCTCTCTATTTCTACAGCCCTCCCTGAGCCCTCATCTTGTCAAAAAACGCTTGCCTTGGCTAAGGCTCCCCAACCTCATCAACCTAATACTGGAACCATACCCCTCCCACCAACTCCTACCCCTGAGTCTAGTTTGGCCCGTCCAATGAACAAATCCAGCACCAATGCACCCAAGGCACTTAAGGTCAAATTTGCTGCAAATCCCAAGCCTATTGCCCCTAAAACTAAGGTAACTGGAGATACAGTGACCGCAAGTAAGGGTGCCACAATCACATCTCCTCACACTTCTGCTTCGCAAGCAGTGCCCAAATCTCCAGCAAAAACCACAATAAAATCTCCAGCCAAAGACAGGATAAAACGGCGCACGCCAAATGCTAGCCTTGCGCCTGGCTGTAAGCCCTATGTGGTTATTCTAACAGGGGTACCCGAGCTTGAAGAGGGTTCTTGTGAGTCCTACTCTGAACTCAAATACAAGACGCTCTCCTGGCTAAAAGCTAATAGACCCCTCCCAGGGCACATTGATGGTAGAATAGCCTTCGTCCGACGGGTGGGTTGGATCGGCAACAGACGCAAGGCTATTACTGGGGACTGTGTGTTGATCAATTTCAATGATCCCAGAGCTGCTGGCATGATTTGTAGCCAACAGTCGCATCACAACTTTTGCGACATACAAACTAGGGATTTGGGGTATTTTTATCACCCCCCCCCTTTAATGGGGCTTAATAATAATAATTTCTCTCAAGATGGGGGTAGAGGCGTATGGTTCCCTCATTATCCAACTTTGGATCCCAGAGCTAGGGTTTGGACTCCCTCCCAACCAGCCACTCCACAGGGTTGGGGCTGGTGACTTAACAACTCAGAGGCAATAAATGCCTCCCCCCATAGGGTTAACACAATTTCTTTAGTAGGGGAGGTACCCCTGACCAATATTGTTGTGCCCCATCCCTCGCCTACCCCAATCCTACCCATTCTTTTAGGCGACGGGTCAGATAATCTTGAACTAGTGGCTGGACCTCAAATTCCAGGTCCACAGAGTGGGAATAGCGGTTGTATTGAGCCCCAGCCACATGCTCCTTTGAAAATCATTAGTTGGAATGTGGCAGGCTTAAGTAGTAAGCTTGATGTCCCAGACTGGGTGGCGCTCGTTGAACCCCACTCAGTTTGTGCATTCCAAGAGACGTGGTGCGTAGAACCAAGGCACCGAGTAGGTAATGCCACCTTTTTTGTCCCGGCAGAAATCCCAGCTTCGGGAAGAGGTCGCCCCTATGGTGGTCTCTTGGTTTGGGTAAATATCACTTTGGGATGGAGGGTACACCATCACCCCCAAAAAACTCCAGATTTGATGCACCTCACTGTAACTTGTCCGAGGAGAGCGGAAAAACTGGAGATTATTAACATCTATACACGAGGGGCCTCCGGGAGAGCCTTGTCACCAACGCTCTTGGACCTGGAGGTAGCCCTGGGTGAGTGCTGTAGCGATTCTTTAATTTTGGTTATGGGGGACTTCAATTGCACATTTGAGCCTTTGTTGCCCGATGAATCCCTGGATTTATATGATGAAGATTCTAGGAGAGGTGTCCCGTCACTTGATCTGCCCATCATAAATAGTTGGACCCCCAGAATCATCCAGCTAAATTCCCTCACTTTAGAGCACGGCCTAAGGGCAGCCAATGGGAGGACTCCTTCAGATTTAGCGGGGGCTCATACATATAACAGGGTCGGTCATTCTTCCCGGATCGATTACATCCTTTTAAACTTTTCTTTGTGGGCACATATGAAGGATATGGTAGTCCTACCCTCCCTGGATAGTGACCATAATGCTCTTTCTTTGACCCTATCAATCTGGTGGAAAGAGAACATCCCTGGAAGTGGAAATCATGATGCACTTGCGACAGGGCTATTGGGAGGGGTGGTTCCATCAAACTGCTTAAGACGACTGAAATGGGACAAAGTGGCAATAGATGAGGAGAAAATGGCATGCATCAGAACTGTTACCTCTACAGCCTGTGCCATTTTAAAAAGTCAGCCTATTTGCCCAAATCAGATTACAGCATTGTTCTGTGAGGTCTCACTGTCAATTGGGGACCTTTTCAAGGCCAAAGTAAAAAAGGGAAACCCTAATCGTGATAATCGGCAGGGCAAGTCAGGATGGTACACGAAGGAGTGTCGTGCCAAGAAGAGAGCTCTGATATTGGCGGTGAAAAGTGGAGATGCCACCCTAATATCCGCCGAACGGAAGGGTTATAAAACGGAGCTTAAAACAGCAAAGAGAGACTGGGAAGACAAGTTCTGGCAGGATCTCCGAACTGCCAGCGGTGGAAAAAACGCAAAAGTTTTTTGGGACTTAGTTCCCAAGAAAAACAGACCCCTTGATACAGTCATCACCTGTAACATAACCGAGGACCTATGGTTCACACATTTTTCGAAATTGTATACGGCAACCACAGTTGAAGCGTTGGATTTCGTATTACCACAGCCCTCTGGAGTGATGGAGAGACCCGAGGAAAGTCTGTTTACTAAGAAAGAAGCAGAAGGTGCAATAAAATCTTTGGTTCCGCGCAAGGCGGCTGGTCCCGATGGTCTTCCGGGTGACTTGCTCCGTGTTGAAATAGACGATTGGAGCACGCTGATCTCATCTGTTCTGAATGCTGCCATGGCGGGCGCACCTCTGCCTGCCTCTTGGATGGCCGCTGAAGTGGTCCCCCTTCACAAAAAAGGTTCGAGAGAAGATCCAGGGAATTACAGGCCAATCAGCCTGATAGACTGCTCACAAAAAGTTGCAGGCAAGGTTCTCCTAACTAGAATACAGCAATGGGCAGATGAGAACAGGATCCTTTCGGATTTTCAGGCAGGGTTCCGAGCTGGCACCGGAACAATTGAACAATCGCTAAGGCTTCTTATGATTTACTGGAAGGTCGTCACGATTGGGAAGGGCACATTATATCTGGCTTTCATCGACCTCCGGACGGCCTTCGACTTGGTCCCCAGAAATAATTTATGGAAGGTTCTTAATGATCTTGGCCTGCCACCTTACCTGCTCCACTTGGTCATGAAGTTTCATGAAAACAACTACGCCCAAATCCGCTGGGGCCCCAATGGCCAAAAAACCCGAAGAATAGATGTGAACAGAGGAGTGCGGCAAGGGTGTGTTCTTGCCCCAACACTCTTTTCGCTCTACGTTAATGGGGTGGTAGACCACTTGTCAAGAATTCCAGCAGATGCCCCCCGCCTGGCAGGTCGTTCTATTCCCACCCTGCTTTTTGCGGACGATACTTTGCTCCTGTCAAAATCGCCAATGGGCCTACAACAGCTTCTTTCAGGCTTTGACGATTTTTGTAAACAAAGAGGACTCTGTATAAATACAGATAAAACAAAGTACCTTATTTTGAACCCTCCGCAAAAACTGGGCCCTCCGCCAACATTGGGCTCCGTGGCACTGGACAGGACTAAAACCTTCGATTATCTGGGCATCAGGTTGGTGGATTCCATGAAATGGGACCAGCATCTGCTCAAGATGTTGTTAAACCTAAAAAGAGTAACCGGGACCCTGCTCAAAGAGCAGAGAGCAGCCTCAACCAAACCCATAGCTGCAGTTTTGGACATCTACGCGGCTAGAGGAGTAAGCGCCGCCTTGTACGGGGCGGAATTATGGGGAATGTCGAACTTGAAAGACCTTATTCGAGCTGAGAATACCTTCTTGAGAAGCCTGATGTCCCTTGGCCCTTCTGTCCCCATCTTGCCTCTGCAATTGGATATGGGCTGTCAGGCTATCGAAGATCTAGCGAAGATACGCCCTTTGCTTCTGTGGGCCCGCATCTGGAGAGTCCCTGAACTCTCAAGTTATGCGGATGGTCTACGGGAGATATTAAGATCGACAGGGTGGGCGAAAATAAAGTGGCTAACTGATATCAAAGCCTTACTTACCAATCTGGGGCTGGAAGAAGCATGGTACCAACAGTCAGCCCCCCCCAAATCAACGATAAAACAGCTTTATTGGAACTGGGTAACAAATAGAAGGAATTCCTCCACCTCGATATGCAAGTCGACCAGAAATTTCATGGAGTCCAAAGATACCCCCTTTAGAGAACTGTATCTGGACATTATCTCAGCCCCTTGGGAAAGGTCCCTGTACTTTAAATTTAGAACTGGTCTTCTCCCCGTAATGGAATTTACTAGTCATTGGAAAATCCCATACCAAACTGCTCCGTGGTGTCCCTTCTGCCCACAGCGCCAAGAATCTGTCCCCCACTTTTTATTTGAGTGTCCTGCATATAAAGTCCCACGGTCAAAATGGCTAAAACCCATGTGTCGCACATTGGGTACTAGGCATTGTAACGTGGCTCTAAGGATTCTCCTTTCGGACACTCGTACTTTTTACGCTTGTGCCACCTCGAAGTATCTTGGGTGGGCATGGCGAATCCGGTCAAAAAGACTTAGGCAAATTGTTTAATTACACCTTTTACCATGGTCTGTTTTAAACTAAATGTTTATTTTAGGAAACTTATAGATTCATTTATAGTAGAAACTTACGGTTTATTTTAAAAAAATGCACTGAAACGTATTTTTATTGTATGTACGCTTTTTAAGATATTGTTATATGTCGAAATAAAGCCTTTTTGACTTTGACTTTGATTAAATCTTGGTTTGATAATGCTTGCAGAGCAGCTAAATTTAGAGGCGATTCTGGACATTGAAACAAACCCCCAGAGACCAAGGCCTAATTTGCACCTACAGAAAGATCTATGCCCTAGCCCGAGGAAAAAGGAAGATAGAACTCAGAGACCTGAAATTGGATCACTTGGTATTTGCCTGCCAGACCAAGGTTACCCAGGATTTTTGGAGAGGAGTTTGTGAAGCCCTTGTCCCTGAGGGCTCCCCTAACTTAGTGACCACTGCATAATCTACAGATCCAGCTCACCTGGATACCTAGAGGGACTGGAGGACGTACCACTTCCCTTGGATGTCAGCTTCACTGTCAAGGAAGTATCTAGGACCATCCTAAATAGCCCTCCCAAAAAAAGCACAAGGTCCAGATGGGGTGTCCATGAAAATTTTGAAGGTGAATTCAGGGTTCTGGTCCCTATTATTAACAAAGGATATTACCTCTGTGTGCATTGCTGCTGTTCCCTTATCTTGGCACAATTCCATTATTGTCATTATTTTTAAAAAAGAATGACCCTGAATGTTAACGGCCCATATCCCTCCTTGACTCTCCAGCTAAAATTATTGGGTGGATTATTTTGGGTTGACTTGTGGATTAGTCACTGGAGCGAAACAAAATCTCACCAGTCCAGTATGGTTTCAGGAAGGGCATGAACCTCCACTTACTTGTCTCTAAATACATGCATCCTAAGGGCAGCTGAGTGCAGCTTGCGTTTATGGACTTATCAAGCACCATTGACTCTGTGAACCACTCCATATTGTGGGATATCTTAACTTCCATGGGCCTGGATGCCAACTTGGTTGGCCTCCTGTAGCATCGCCACTGGGACTTAAAGGTGTCTGTAAGGTATGGAGACAATGGAGAGTCCTCCACATCACTTCAAGTCAATCTAGGCATATGCCGGGGGTTTGTTTTCACCCTGATTTTATTTTTGGTATTTTATGAACAATCTTGAATCTGCTCTTGTTAATACTGTAGTTGAAGTGCCCAGGGTAAAAACAAGCTGATACTTGTGTTCCTCTATAAGGACAATGCTATCCTGCTTGATCAGATGACTATTGGCCCCAAAAGGCTGATTTCCAGCTTTGTATATTTTATGACCAAATTAAACCTACAGTCTAACCTATCCAAAAAAGGTTAAAATGGTTTGTGGCCTTAAAAACACCAAAACATGGCCAATATGTACTGTGGGAAAACTTATTGAGAGAGTGAGCCAATTTCCATATCTAGAGCCTGACATTTGATGAAACTTGCCTGGACTCCCTGCCTCGGGAGTAGGATGTTTTTACTTCCATGCTGTTAGCTCTATTTTTTCACTAGCTGCCACTATTGGGGGCAAACCAATCGCCCCTGTTCTTGAGATCTACAGAAGAAAATATTTTACTTCTCTGACTTATGGTGCAGGGATTTGGGGTTATAGGGATACTAACAGGGTACAGGCTGTGGAGAACAGGGCTTGTTGGCAGATCCTGGGTGTCCCGCCTTCAACCCCCATTTTATAACTCATCAGGAGTTGGGCCTAGAATATGTGGAGGACCATTTGAAGTTAGCCCCCCTTTTATTACGGTGTTCAATTTGGCTGAATGAAGAATCGTGTCAATCGCCTAATTATATCTGATTGTCTTACCACTACAGTTTAAACATCCCCTGGTTTAAGTACAACCTCAAAAACATAGCAAAGAGGGATAAAGGGTGGATCGGAGACTGTGGGGTATCTTAGCAAGGGCACTATCGCCGCTTTAGCTGGACTTTTTTCTGCTAAAGCAGCGATAATTTTATCGCCTATTAGCAAGCTGTCGCTAACAGCAGTTAGCAACAGCTTTTAGGCGATAGCGACCGGTTTGGGGCCCTCTTCGCATGTCAGCGATATTTATCGCTAATGACATGCAAAGTGCGCATACCCATCCTGTTAGCGACTGAAAGCAGTCGCTAACAAAGCTATCGCCTATTAGCAAGGGAGGCTGTGCGATTACAAAAGTTACGCTAATCGCGATTATCGCCAGAAACCTAACGCCTGCTCAGACCATGACTTAACCTGTATATCCAATGGGAGGCAGATATTCAGGTTAAGTTCCTATTAGTGTTAATGCCGGAACCTGGGCTTCCATGGGAATTCACAAGGGCCTATTATCAAGCTCATTATCGCCGCTTTAGTGGCAGTTTCCTGCCGCTAAAGCGACAATAATTCTAACACTGTTCTTGATAATATGCCCCACAGTCTTTTTCAGTCCCCTCAAGCGGTGCCTCCCTGTCTAATTCTTGTGCAGAATATGTGAGAGAGTATGCTATTGAAACGGCTCACAACCAGCTCATCCTTAAAGGTAAGAATCTGCCCCTGTGACTAGACATGCCCACAGACACTTTTACACTTTGTCTTCTTTTGCAACTTTTATAAAAACATTACCAAACGCTTTTTAATTCTCTTATTGTATAAATACAAATGTAGTAAGTGTAGAGTGGCACTAGTTTTCTTCCAACCACTGGATGGTTCACTCATTTGCAAATCCGTTTGCACTTTTTTCAAAAACGCTCTTATTCACGTAAATCAATGCAGTTTCAAATGTGCCTTGCCGGCCTACTTCTGCTGCATTTTGGCTTATTTTTCACCCTTATTTCTTTTTATGTGATGATTGTATTTTGAATTAATTTGTATGCTTGTGTCCTGAAATATCCCAGAGGACGGGTCAGTTTACCCTGTAGATATCTAAAAGGCCTTCCTCTTTTTGTTCTGATTCTTGTTCGTGTATCAAAATTGATGAATCAATGTGGATATAGTGGGGGCATTAAACTCGTATCTTTTCTAGCCATCTGCTTTATTTTAAACTGCTTTATTGTGCACGTATCTGGTTAAAGGGGCTACGTTTCAGCTGCTAAATCAATTTGCAAGCATGATTGCGGGTTTGGATTATGATTGAATGCCTCCTTCTTCCTGGTAGAAAATTGTACTCATCCTCATTCTTTGATAGGCAGGTAGCCCCGCCCCAGGAGGAACCCAATGATGGTAAGTAATCACTGCCAAAATAATGGCTGAATCTTATTTTTCAGGATTCTTTTCAACTAAAAAAGCCCTTATTATTGGAGAGCACACCCTACAGCTGACGCTGTGGTCATCCCCACTTACCTTCTCACTTTTACAATGTAGTATATACAACAACCAGCATTTTAGGCTGAGACTGCAGATGCAGTTCAAAAAGGAACATGTTTGGAAGCTGTATGTAAACATTTATACTTTTTAAACTGAACGGAGAATCTTAGCCTCTGCTCCTCTCCCCTACCTTTACCTGCACTGAAAAAGTTGAATACTAGAAGGCTCGGTCCCATCTGGCACCTCAAAAGGGAAGGGATGTAATGAAGGTAAAGGGGCCTGTAGTCTCCTTTTCACCGGAAAGTGCAATTATTCACTATGCTAAGGCAGATAGATGACTGCAACTTTCGTGACATCACATTTTCCATGTTTCACCTTGCACGAAGTTCCAATTAGATAACATCTAGCGTTATAAATACACAATACAAATACACAGATAAATGAATAAAGAATGACTAGATGCACTTGAATCCTGAAGGTTAAGTTGTCTAATTATAGACGATGGATAGCTTTGTTATTTCATTATGGAGGCAAAAGTATGACAAAAGTGTTACATTTTCCTGCTGTAATTTAAAGTTTCGGGACTTAAAGGATTGGGATAACAATTCTGGATCGTAATAATTGCACCATAAAGCCTGGAAAAAGCAGCAGGAAACTGGAACTGTAAAAGGAGGGATCATGTTACATCACAAAAATGTCTTTCCTGCTGTGTGTCCTTCTCCCGCTGGCTTTCTTGTCAGTCTGAAGATATAAAGCAATGTTGATAATGGCTGGTAGAAGGTGCAAGCTTGAAATTGACTTTGGAGTATATTTAGCACAAAACATAAAACAAGCTCTGTGATGAACTTCAATCAGACAATTATGCAGACTGATTTAGTCCTTTGAAGCCTGCAAAGATCTCTTCTAATTATAACTTCTTACCTACTGTAACTGAAGGCACTGATTGTATAACTTTAACAAGTATTATTTTTGTTTTCGAAATGAAATGAATTAAAAGAAAAGGAAACTTATAATGCGCAAAACATTAACCCGAGGGTGTCAAGGCGCTTGCTCAAAAAACAGGATTTAAGCTAGAAGGTTCGGAGCACCTTAAAGACTGAACAGCCATGTCTTCAACGCCTTCCTAAAAGCCAACAAAGGTGTTTCTTGTTTCAACCTCATTGGAAGGGAATTCCATAACTTGGTCATGCCGACCAGAAAACTACTTCTCCCCACCCCCCAGGAACACTTTTTGATACTGGGAACAATCAGATCATGAGCAGAGGATGAACGGAGACGGCGGACCTGGAATATAGGGTAGTAAATTCAGTTTTAGGAAACCGGACCCTATGTCATGTGTGGCCTTAAAGACAATGCATAGAGCCTTAAACTCAATTTGTCTCTTTACTGGCAACCAATGTAGATCTTGATACAGATCTATGTCTTGGGATGTTCAACAAGAGCCGAGCTGCAGCATTTTGCACTACCTGTAACTTAGATAAGCACTACCTGTAACTTAGATAGGTACTCGCTGAAGATGTCACATGTGATAAGGGTGTACTGTATGGTTCGGTGGGGGTATTACATAGTACATGGATGCATGAGTCGCACGCCAAGAGGGTTGCTGGCACCTGCTTTGGCCGCCTTCGTTGCATTAAACCCATACTGGGCTTTTTTGAGCCACCGACCAGGCAAGTCATAGTCCAATCCCTGGTGTTATCCCACTTAGACTACTGTAACGGACTCCTACTGGGTACTAACAAGTCAGTCATCAAAAGATTTCAGAGGGCCCAGAACGCAGCTGCTCGCACACTCTTTGCACTTCCCAAACATAGTCACACCTCGCATCTCCTTAATCGACTTCATTGGCTTCCAGTGAAACAGAGAATCGAATTCAAGACCCTCTGTTTAACTCATGAAATTCTCAATGGCCAGGGCTCTCAAATACTGCAAGGTCTCTGCACCCCCTATACTCCTACCCGGGCCTTGCGTTCTGCTGATCGCCATCTAGCCTGCACCATCAGGGTTCGCAGGAGTAGAGCGGGCGGCCGCTCTTTTAGATCTCTGGCCCCTGCTCTCTGGAATTCCATCCCCATTGAAGCACGTGCCATACGAGACCATCGGCTTTTCCGTAAATTCATTAAGACCTGGCTGTTTGCCTCCATCTAGTCAGCCGACTCCTAGGCCTTCAGTATTTCCTCTTCCGCTATCCGCTGTCACCTCTGGGTGGCTTTTCCGCAAGTGCTGGGACGCCCTGTTGTTGGGGCAGCCATGCGCTATACAAGAAAAATTAACATAACATAACATAACATGAATGAGTGACTCACTGTTTGTATGTGTTTAAGACAGCATGTGTGCATGATTGTATATGGGTGTGTTAGTGAGTGAATGACTGTCTCAATAGTGTCTTTATGAGTAACTACATACGTTTTAAACTAGTATATGTGAGTATTGGTGTATATGAGTGAGTATGTGTGAGAGTGAGTTTTAGAAATGGAATCTTTGGTTGGCTAAGGCTTGCGCCAAAACCAGGCAGAGACCATCACTCTAGTCAGGGCAAGAGAGTTACACGCCAAAAACAACCCCTGCTCACCCCCCTGGTAGCTTGGCACGAGCAGTCAGGCTTATCGCGGAGGCCATGTGTAAAGCATTTGCGCACGCACACAACAACAACATCCAAGGCACACTACAAAAGGAACTCCACACAAGGTTATATCAGAAATAGCCTTTGAATTCTCATAACACATTAGAATAGTAAACACAAAATATACATGGTGCCACCTGGCACTAAGTCATATCTACAAGGGATTATTTACACCTGACAGGGCCTAATGGACCACTGTCAGAACCATCACAAAGTGAACTTAGTAAAAGTAAAACATATCATAAACTTACAACCAGTAATCACTGGTAACCACTGTACTCAGCCTCAGCCGGTAACATAAACTGCATTATGCACAGTATCACATTAGGCACAAATTACATTCTGCGCCAACCCCACCAACATTAACACATTATGAAATCATCTCATAAGTCTAAACGCATTAGACCCTAACCTCCTGAGCATAATTCACATTAGGGGCACAACTCTCACAGAGGAATATGATCTCACTAGCAAAGACCATGATAAGCAACATAACCTCATAATCATAGGAATCACATTCAGAGGTATCAAAACTGGGTGTGTAAATGATACTTACATGACTCACATTTCCTAGCACCACATAAATCCCATTTAGCACATAGTCTCTCAAAAAAGACCATAGTAGACATACATCACATTAGGGCCTGGCACCATACATACCTCCCAGTCCCCCTGGCCAACTGGCCATCTCCAAGGGGCTCAAATGCCCTGTGTCCAGAGTCAGGGCACGCTGCCAATGCAGCGGAAGTCAAGGGTGCGCACTTTGCATGGACCTAAACGTTGCAGCTGCCCACTACTTTCTGAACAGCTGTGAAGCAATTAGAGGCCTGAGTATCACTATGCCCATCTGTCCCCCTCAGGGTCTCTATAAACAAAACTGCGACAAAAGTTTGCAGCTGCCCGTGCTGGTGTGGTGGAGCTGTGAATCATGGGAAGGGGCCCTGACACGACTGTGCCCTCGGGGCCTTACTGGGGCTCTCCAAACAACTATTGCCCCATCGCTGCGGCTGCCCCTCTGTCAGGTGGGGCAGCTAGGAAAATCAACTAACTGGTAGGGGCAAGGGGACCAGCACAGGCCCCTCCTGGCCTTTTTAGCACAAAAGACAAATATGCCTCCTTCGTTGGTGCGCCACCTCTATCAGGCGGGGCCACTCAGAAACCATGCAGGACTGTCCGGGTGCCTCATGAGCACCAAGAACAAAGAAGGGCATTTCCCCCCCACACCGGGGCTCTGGGGACTCGCTGGTCTCCTCGGGCCAGACACCGACTTGTGCCTCGGAGGTCTCAAGGCTGTGGCGATCTCCTCCTTCAGCCAGTCCCCCTTCCAGGGACCGGGACTTCCACGGGGGGCCTGCAAGGCTCCGGGCCAGCTGCTTCCGGGTTTGGACAAACCCAGAGTCAGGCAAGCTCTGCCTGGCTTCCGGGTCGGGTTTAACGATAGGGTTGACATCTTTGCGGGCAATATTGGGTAGGCTCCCGCCTTCGGTAAAGGCACTTGCCGGGTGGGCATCCGCCATCAAAGAGAAACGCTGGGTGGGCACCCATAATTTGCATATAAAAAAATAAGCGGGTGGGCACCCGCGATCGTAGAAAACTGAAGTGGGGTGGGCACCCACCTTAGAATCAAGGTGATTCGTGGCATAAGAGTGGGGTGGGCAACCACTCATTCAAAAGCAACACAGCATCAAAGCGGGGTGGGCACCCGCAAAATAAGGAGAAATGCTGGATGGGCACCTGCCGCTGTGGGCATCATGGGGGAATCCCTATGGTGGGAGTTCCCTCTTAAAGTGGCAGCCGCTCAGCGATGCTCAGCCCATGCTGTTCCTTTGGGGAATGATTTAATTAAAGCATGGCACTCACAAGGCACAAAGAATGCACAAAGGATGCAGCAAAGGTTCTGGAGGATGATCAGAAAAAGCAAAAGGGTTAGAAAAAAAAGGTTCTGTAAGCATCAGGGGGCAATGCATGGTCCAGGGAGGCAAGCCCTCATGGCAGCCCCCACTGGGCCCCAGCAGCAGCACGCCCCAGAAGGAACAGCACACCAAGACAAAACACTGAACATCTTCATGGGGTCACAGCCCCTATATTTACAAAATCCCATTGTGTCACAGCACAGGATTTGGAGATACCAGTCAGAACTGGTTTAGGGGGAATTTTGAGCACTTTGTTTTGCCCAGCTCCTCTCCCCTTTGTCAGGTGGGGGCTCAGTGATCAGATGCACCACAGGGGATGGAGCCAGCATTGTGGTGGGAAGGCACAGCCCTATTCAGGTCCCAGGTGCAACTCCTCCCTCCCATCTAGATGCAGATCTCTCTATTCACTACTGGGGTGACTCACTCTGTCTCCTGGAGCCACCCACACCTCTCAGCTCCTGTCAATCAAAATCCACAAATGCAATTCACATCAGGCAGGCAGACACACAGCACAGATGACTTCTAAAAGTGGCATTTCTCCACCAGTCACCATAAATCTGAGCATACCATTGCGCAGTCTTTATTCTCACTAGCTCATACATAATAAACTCGCCCCTGCACTCCTCTCATACCAGGAATTACCAGGGACACACATATCTCCCATGCATTCCAGTGGGAGGGCAGGCCTATCTCACCACACATACACAGAGAGCGCAGGCACTTTACACTGGACCACAGTGCTAAAGTGCTCAGAGGCCTAAAATCACAACCACCAGTTACATTAAAAGGCTAGGAGAACGCAAAAAGGTTTCGGGTGAACCTGCCAAAGGGCCAAGTCCAACAGTGAGAGATTGGAAGAGTTCCAGTATAAATTAGTATGTGTTTTTATAAGTGATTGCTTACGAGAGTAGGTATATGTAAGTTTCTGTGGAAGTAAGTGTGGTGGTGTATGTATAACTATATATACAAGTAAACGGATGTTTGATACTTTGTTTGCATGTGTGACTATGTGTGTGAGTAATTCTATGGATGAGTGTAGGTATGTAACAGGATGCATAGGTGTACGAGTACATATGATGAGTGAGTACATGTATGAGTGACTGTATAGGACTGTTGGTGAATGAGTGAATGAATGAATGAATGGATTTTTATTTTTTTGCATTACTTAACATTTTTGCAAAATTGCAGTGCATTATCAAGAATTACAATAACATACGTATCTCACGACATTATAAAACATTTGTCTAAATATGTATAAAAGTTTAAGACTACCATTTGGTCAGTAGTACCATACCATATCTAAAATGTGGCTTTGTTCTTATATTCAATATTTGTTGTGCTTTCTTTTTTTTAAAATAAATATTAGCAAAGGTCCATATTCCCTGGGTTTTCGTACAAAATTAAAAAAATTAGTTCATTACGTGGCACAGTTGCCGCCCACGTTTTTCCTCTGTGTTATTTCCGATTAGGGCCATTCGTGTCATGTTCATATATTTGCCAAATTTCGCTAGATCTGAAGACTCCATTCTTGACTGAAGCAGTGCCACTGCATCAGCACATCTTCTGATCCCATGTCTCAGGAACAGAATATGTTGATGCTGTAATAATGCAGGGCAGCAGCATAGTAGATGTACCAATGATTCCTCCCTAAAATTACACAGCCTGCAACTGACTATATTGTTCAATGATTTCCAAGCCGGATTCAGTTCTTTTATTGGAAAGGGGACAAGACGGGCCCATGGAATTTCCTTCAAACACTTCCTTCCTAGAGAACTATTCATGTATGGCTGGATTTTATGCAACTGGTATGCTTTAGTTATGCCGGCCAGACCTAGGTTTACCTTCAGTCTTGCAAGATCTTCATTCCTTGATATCTAGCAAGTGTGCTTTTTTAGCACCTTCTTTATTGCAAGGTAGTTTAGACCTTCTTGTGACCAGGATGCTGTAGATAGGTTCAACTCTGCCACTGTCTCCAGGCAGTACTTCTGCCATGGGTTCGACAACCCCTCAAATATTATTCTCAGTGCCTCCTTAAGGGATCCTTTCTGCACTTTTGTCATCCTGAACCTAAATTTAACCAGGGTGCTCCTGCATTTGTATTTTTGTTGAACAAGGCCAAACTCAAGCTGAATCAGGGCATTTCTTGTGTACTTGGGGAGCCTAAAAATTCTTTTGTAACACTGGCACTGCGCTTTTTCCATCATCTTTTCCATATTACCTGGGAATGCCTGTGATGCGTACCCAGCAACCACAAGGAGTTTTGATGTTGTAAATTTCATGATGGGTTTCATGGTAGAGCTATATAAATTGCCATGGAGTTTGCAGAGGGCATAAATGGTGGCTTGTATTTTGGCTTGCATCTTGGCCTGGTGCAAGGTTGCCTTGCCTTTGTCGTTGGTGTTGTGGTGAATAAGTGGATGTGTGTGTAGATCTTGGAATTACTAAATAGGTGTTTTGAAGTGGTATTGGTATGTCCATTGTTTTGAAAATGTTAGTTTCTATTTTTGAGTGTGTGTATCAAAGGTTATATTAGGGTGAGAGGAGGTTTGCCGCTCTATCACAAGGATGATGTCATGAGTGATGTCATTTGAGATGTCATGAGTGATGTCATGAGTGATGTCACTGACCATGTCATGAGTGATGTAATATGTGACGTCATCAGCAGTGCATTGCGGGCGCTCGAGTTATAGTTAGCTGAACTAACTATAAAGGGGGAATTTCGCTAGTTTTGTACAAGTGAAATGTCCAACTAACCGTAACGCCCCTGAAACCTATGGTTTTTTCAGTGAATTTCTAAGGTTTTTTAAATGCTAATTTCTAACTATAATGTGCCAGAAACCTATGATTTTTTCAGTTAATTTCTAAGGTTTTTTAAATGCTAATTTCTAACTATAACATGCCTGAAACCTATGGGTTTTCAGTGAATTTTAAAGGTTTTTTAAATTCTAGTTTCTAACTATGCCTACAGAGGTAGGACATGTGAAGAAAGAAGAAAAAACTAACAGAAAGAAAAAAAAGAAATTCAGAAAGAAGCAACAGAAGTCCACAAAGACGAAGAAAAGTGCAGGAAGAAGAAGGGATGTACAGAAAGAACCAACAGAGGAGCAGAAAGTCCTCCTGTAACCACAACTTTTTCTGAAGGGTACTGATGGTAACTGAATCAGACTAACCAGGTCTAGAGCCAGTGCTATGCTAAAAGACCTCTAGAATATAGAGAAAAACCTACATACTCTAGGGAACACTATGGATTGGGGTACCCCTGTGATTACCATGACCTACTCTGTAAGACCCTAGTACATAATAGGGCAGGGGGATTACACTGGTGATTTGGCGAATCCAGCGACGGCTGAGGCGGTTGCTCTAGCACATGGTGGGCCCTCTTGGACACACCCCTGTGGTGGTAGGTGAGCAGAGAGGCTTATTTGCGAAGCAGCAGGCAGTCACCTCTGGGCGGTGGGAGTGGATGGTGTGCAGCAGCCTGGGTGCGCACAGCTGGGCAGACTCCTCTGGGTGGTGGGAGTGGACGGGCTGCAGCAGCCTGGGTGTGCAGAGGTGGGCAGTCACCTGTGGGCAGTGGGAGTGGATGGTGTGCAGCAGATTAGGTGTGCAGAGGCGGGCAGACACCTCTGGGAGGAGGGAGTTGATGAGGTGCAGCAGTCTGGATGCACAAGGGCTGGACAGCGATGAAGGCATATGCAGTTGTATGTACTCTGCCATTACTGATTCTGTACTATGTTTCATATGAGTGAGCTTGAGGGCTGCACTATGTCTTGGCACGTGGTTGGAGACACACCAGTGGTGGAAATGTGAGCTGTGAGGGTTTTGTCCGCAGTGTCGGCACTCACAGTCCCTCTCCATCTCTTCCCTTTCTCACTCACACTCTGTCTCTCTTTCTCTCTCTTCCTCTCTCTCTAACTCTTTTTCTCTTTCTAGCTCTCTTCTTCTCTCCCATACTGTTTCTCTCTTTCTTTCTCTTCCTCTCTCCCTCACTCTTTCTCTCTCTCTTTCTCTCTCTCCCACTCTTTCTTTCTGTCTTCCTCTCTCTCTCACTCTTTCTTTATTTCTCTCTGTCTTCCTCTGTTCTCACTCTTTCGCTTTCTCTCTATCTGTCTCTCCTTTGATTGGCGCATGACGCACAATCTTATCTTGCTTTTTGTCTTGCAGGATGTGATTCACAGATTGTTGAGGGATGACACACCATGGTTGTACCTACTTTACTTTTTTGTTTTTTTTAAATAAAATCTTTTAAATGTAAATCCATAGATGACTGTCATTCTCATTTGTCTGACCTCACATGCATCTTGATTGTTATAATAGTGCAACATAATTCCAGATTTTGTAAGGTTGCTTTCACATTTGTTTGTCAGGGGGAATGACGGACAAGGGGGTGGTGGCGGGGGTGTCAGGGCACTGTTGGGTGTCTGAGCTGCATGATCGTTGGCTCCATTGCATCTGTTGTAATTCAGGTGTGGCTGTGGGCTGGGCTCCCTTTCATGTTGCAGGTTGTAGTTCATCTTTACACTGAGTCAGAGCAAGTGTAAACTTCCTGGGGCTAATGCACCTTATTGCCTTTTTTGTTTTCTCTTCGCCGATATTGTTGGTGGTTGAAAGAGTTGCAAAGTGTTGTGTTTGCTGCTTTATGCATGGCAACGCCTACTCTGCATCTCATTAGAGATATTTGCTAGGGTCCTCTGTGGCAATGTTTTTTTAGGCGGCTATTGCTGGTAAACTGGTGATATGGGCGGTTTGCACCAGCTTGATAATGGTGTGTTAAAGTTATCACCATTTTGGCTGCGATAAAGTGCAGTTAACTCGATGATGTGTCCTTGAGAATATGCCCTTCGGTTTTTTAAAGTCCTGTGAAGTATTCGAGTGCAGTGTTGATATCCGTGCACCCAGCGCCTTCACACTAGGGGGCTGTGCTGAGAGCCGTACTACCTTCGTATTCCCACTAGGGAGCCACACTGAGAGCCGCGCACCCTTCGTATTTACACTAGGGGACTATGCTGAGAGCCGTGCACCCTTTATGTTCACACTAGGGGGCCGCTTTAGGGTTGCGACTTCAAACTTTTTTGAAAAAAATAAAATAAAAAGCATTCACTTTAATTCATTTACATTCACCTCGGGGACCCCATTCCCGAGGCATGCCCACATCTAAATCCTTATTTTTTTTTTCAAAGGGGAGGGGGGCCACGTGGACCCCCTCCCAGGTCACTTCTGGCCCGGGGACCCCATCCCCGGGGAGCGGGGACCCCCAATACCCTCATGGTCCCGCCGGCTCCCCGCCTCCTGTGGGAGCCGGCATTCCTTCTGATCAATGGGAGCTACTAACATGCAGCTTCCCTTGCCCAAAAGCAATTCTCCTTTCCTTAATTGAAGCAAGAGGAGGTTTCCCTCCTCTTGCTTCAATGAACCAAACCAGGGTTTGCTATCATAGGGTGGAAACCATGCTCCTGCCCTGTCATTCACCGCGAGTCGCCCAAACCTTTGGAGCCCTCATCGCCCTTGTCCGCCTAGCTTCACTCAGGTGCTGCCTCGTCAGACCTACCCTCGGCTGCGCTAATTCAATTCAGACGCCGCATGTGCCGCCGCCGCCAGGGTTTCCAGTTTATCACGCGTTTAACATTGCGTGCCTAACACTGCCTGACTTCGACAACCCTGTCCTGATGACGATCCCGACTCAAGGGGATCAAAACGCCGTCGACATCACAGCGCAATTTCATGGCGCATCTTATGATTTGTGCTCCTGTAAAATAGTTTGTTCCATGATTTAAGTGACTATAACTTAATCCTGCGGAGCCATCACTGTATAATTTCTTTGTCACCTTGCGCCGTTCACGCTGTTTAAGTTCACCACTTGCACCTTCACCTCTCACTAATTGTATATATCACCACTCACCAAGTGCCTTTGGGTTGTCACATGATTCTCTCTGTACAGTGCTGCCTAACTGTATTTCCATGTGAAACACCCTCCTCTGAATTGGTGAGTAACAAGCTTTTAAACCAAACGAGCCTCCTTGTTTCTTGTTCATGTAATGCTGACTGCATACATTACTTAACTGTCTTAACCCCTTCGATGCTCATGACGGAACGGTTCCATCATAAGGCACAGGGGAGCTGTGCTGATGACGGAACCGTTCCGTCATGACCACACCCATTATCATTATACTCTAGCACCGGAGGGGAATGTGGCTAGCAGCGATGAGGTTAAACTGATACCTGTTGGGAATTGTTGTTGTTTATACCGTCAAAGCAAAGGCAATGTCCAGGGCATGGACACCCCTTGACATTGCAGGACCCAGCCCTTGGGGGTGATGGTCCCCAGGGCCATCAAGTGCTTCAGAAGGGGGCCCCTCTCCCTCTATTTTCAAAGCCCTGGGGTCGTGGTGGTCCCCCAGGCTGTGGGAGGGCCATGTGCTCTCTCACACTAATTTACATAGCCCAGAGGAGGTGGCGGTATGATTATATGACAGCCCCCAGGACTTGGCCCACCTGGGGGCTCTTTTCAATGAAGTGGGGGAGCCCCCTCTTCATTTAAAAAATAAATAAAAATGTGTCCGGATTCCTACACCCACTGCACATTCCTATGTTAAAAAAAAGACATATATTAAATGTGTGGGTCCTTGTGGGACCCCCTGAGCGGGCCTAGGGGTCAGGGTTATTTCTACCCTGTCGCCTTTTCTTCACTTTTTACTTTCTTTTACTGTTTTCTTGTGACTCGGTTCTACCGAGTCACGAGATGACTGCAAACACTTCCTGGTTTGGAGTTGTGCCAGCCAATTAGACTAAAGTGGGTGGTCTGGATACCCCTAGATATTGATATTTTTATTTTTATATTTTCTCAGCAACTACTAAAAGGATTTACACCATTTTACAAAAGTTCATTCTCTGGACCAAGAACTACCTTTTAGTCAATTTTGGTGTAATTCCGTTCAAAAGTTTGGGCTCTAGACTTGGCTAAAAATTCCTATGAGAAATTGTTTTTTTACTTTTATTTTTCGAATTTCTCAGCAGCTACTAATTGTATTTACACCTTATGAAAAAAAAAAACTTTCTGAACCAAGCTCTACCTATTTGCCAAATTTGCTGTAATTAGTTCGGGCTGTAGCCTTGGCTACATTTTCCTATGGAAATGAACATGGCAAAAACACTTTTTGGTACCCCCCTTTTTCCTCAGCCCCTGCTTGACGAATCACCCCCAATCAAATTATAATTCAAAAAAACTTTATTTCGGTCGATTTCTGCCATAAAAGATACATGTTAAAACTTTCCCATTAATCCAAACTATGAACAATTGATCTTGGTACACATGGAGGGGCATTTGGGTACATCTACATGTTCCATAAAGAATATGACATTAAAAACTTGATTAATTCAACAAATACAATCAAACATTTAAGAACATATAAAAGCTAGGCTTTTTAAAATACCATATTGTTTAAAATTCATAAGTTGCCAAACCTTAAATGCATTCATTATATTCAGCGTGTATCAAAATTTGATTAATATCATCACTAAGAGTGGTGCTTTAATAAAGTGCAAAGCTCATTAAAAAGCATGAAAATTAACTATAATTACATGGTCTTAGCCATTACAGTTTTAATCCAGTTTTGGCTCTTAAATTATTCACATTGAATAGAAATCTGCTTACACTAAAAACAGCCAATTGTGCTGTATCCGTCTTCAATATACGTTCTGCCTCTCTACAGTGTCTAACATTTACATTTTTACAGAGAGTTTTTATCCATCTTTACCTGGGAATAGTGTATGAGGGACAGAAAAAGAATATATGTAAATCATCTTCCATGGCCTCTTTTGTACATAGCGTGCACCGTTCACAGCTCTTAACATCATGATTATTGCCCCATGTAGATTTATTTGCATTTTTCTGTAGGACCTCATATCTAAATTTCAAAAACAGAGATTTTGCTAGTAGGGGTCAGACCTCATCTAGAAATGTTTCAAAGTGTGCTACATCTTTAAAAAGAAGGAATCTTGATGTTAATGTTCCCATACCAGAACTATGTAACACATTATCATTAATGTGGGCCCAAAAGGATGACTTTAACAGCTTCCTATATGCCACGGTCAACAGGGATGGCTCATCCCAGAAGTGAGACAGGCCTATCTTCTTCATCCACAGTGCCACATGTTAAAGCCATAGGATATCCTTACTTCAGTCAATTTTCATGATCTCCTCAAAACCTTCTTTATAATATAATAACTCTGGTGTTGACCAAATCCTCACCCAAAAGAAGAGGGGACGTAATAAAGCATGGTAATCTGTTCATTTGATATTAAGATCTAGAACAACTGGAATCAAAGGTGTCCTACTTGGGAGACTTAACTACTTCCGAAGGAAGTTGTTTTCTCCCAATTCAAAATTCTTTTTACAATGTGGCCCCCAAATTTCCGCTCCCTATACGGCCGCTGATTGAGCTTTACATTTAAAAACCTCTAGAGCAGGGGACACCGCTTTTGAGATACTCGCCCCATGCTTCCTCAGGATGGGGGTTGAATTTTGGAGAAAAAATATCCTATTTTCTTCCAGTTGTGGGTTCCAAGTCAGTTTTGTATCTAATGTGATGACTAAATAGTCAAAACTTTGCACATATTCTAATCTCTGTTCATTTAACATTAAACTCCTTTTAAAGGATCTATGTGGGTTTATTGACATATATTTAATTTTGCTGGAATTTATTTCAAGGCCTTTCTTAGTACAGTACATATCAAACGAATACATTAAGCATTGCAGTTCCCTAGGGGTTTGCGAGATTAAAATAGTATCATCAGCAAATAATAATGCTGGTACCACATCGCCTCCCAACTTAGGTGAATCATTGTTGCAGCCTTCCAGGTATTGGGGAATATCATTTACATAAATAGAGAACAGGGTGGATGCCAATACGCACCCTTGACGTACACCCCTTATCACTGGTATTGCCTTTGCAAGTTCTCCCCTAGGCCCCCATCTTACTTTGGTGAAGTTTCCATTGTGAAGCCTTATTATCTGTACAAGCAATTCGACTGGCACTCCTAAACATTTCAATGAATCTCACAACAGGTTCCGGGGTACCAAATCGAATGCAGCCTTTAAATTCTTAAAAGCAATGTAGAAGCTGCCTTTCCTTATGTTTATATACTTCCAGCATATGCACATGAATCTAAAAACTTGGTCAATTGTACCAGTTTTTTTCCTAAATCCAGCTTGGTATGTCGACAGTAGTTTGACCTCTTCAATCCACTACATTAATATACTTAAAATATGCCCAGCAAAAGCATGTTGTGTGATATCAATCAAACTAATAGGGCGATAATTTGCTGGATCATGTTGATTGCACTTTTTAAAAGTTGTAACGATCTCTGCCCCTTTCCATGTTTTGGGTATTGGTGCGAATTCAACTATTGCATTACAAAGATGGTTTATATATGGTACCCAGACTCCGATATCATGTTTTAATAAGTCTCCGGGGATTTTATCAGGTCTGGGAGCTTTCCCGCCAGTAGGTTTTATATATATATATATATTCTTTTTTTTTCACAAAGTCGGCCCGTTTTGTCCAGCCCCCCCTCCCCACTAAGGGTTTTTAAAAGTACCTTAAGTGTTGGCTTTGCTTTGTGTAAAAATTCTAAACAAATCAAACCATTAATAGCTTCAAATGAGGGCTATTTAAAATTTACATCTGAGGACGTTAAATGATTAATTGTTAGAATTAACTTACACATTGTACAATATTCTAGAAATGTTACTACTGCTCATTGATACAATAACATCTAAGGAAAATTGGAAACAATATGTATAAATATGTAAGAAGGGTTACAATGCACCGAAAAACAGCTACATTAAAAAAGAATGTTTGCACTGTGGAATGTCTGTCTTAAAATCTTCAAACTACATGTCCCAGAATTAACGGGCGTGTCAACAGGAAATTAAATAAAAACAGTGGCTGAAAGTAATACCACCAACCGTGACCAAGGCTGCAAGGCTGAAACGCGTCGGTGTGCAAACTGGGCTCTGTGAAATAAAATCTTGAAACTTGCAAGTTCCTGAGTGCGGCGTATTCTTGTGCGTTATAGTTAGGAATTAGCATTTAAAAAATCTTGGAAACTCACTGAAAAAAACATAGGTTTCACACATGTTATATTTAGCTGGACATTTCACTCACACAAAATTATTGAAATTCCCCAGTTATAGTTAGTTCAGCTAACTATAACTTGCGCGCCCCCAATACACTGCTGATGACGTCACATATGACATCACTCATGACATGGTCAGTGACATCACTCATGACATTACTGATGACATCTCAAATGACATCACTGATGACATCATCCAGTGAATGTGTGTCTTTCTGAAAAATAAATATTTTTTTATATGTATATCTAAAGGTCGATGGAAGAATAAATGAGTAAATAACTGTCTAAATGGATGTTCTTTTTTTGTAAAATTGATTGTATAACTCACTTATTAAGTGCATCTTAGTGAATACATGTATTAGCAAGTAATTTTTAAATATGTATTTATCTGAATCAGTGGCTCACTTTGTGTATAAGTGGCTGCAGGGGTTGGAGAGTAGCTACATGAGTGTGTATATGGGTTATTAGTTGGTTTTCTGAGTATCAGTATGAGTGTCTGTATGGTCTGGTGGGGGGCATAACTTAGCGAATAGATGCATGAATGAGTGACTCACTGTTTGAATGTGTTTTGAAGACAGCACATGTGCAGGACTGTATGGGTGGATGATTGTGTGTATGGGTGTGTTAGTGAGTGAATGATTGTCTCAATAGTATCTTTATGAGTAACTATATATGTTTAAATCTAGTACATGTGAGTATTGATGTATATAAGTGATTATATGTGAGAGTGAGAGATTGGAAGAGTTCCTGTATAAATAAGTATGTGTTTCTATAAGTGATTGTTTAAGAGAGTAAGTATGTTTACATTTTTGTAAAAGTAAGTATAGTGGTGTGTGTATAGCTGTATATGCAAATAAATGGATCTTTGATAGTTTATTTGCATGTGTGAGTATGTGTGTGAGTAACTCTATGGATAAGTGTCGGTGTGTAACAGGATGTATAGGTGTATGAGTACATATGATGAGTGAGTACATGTATGAGTGACTATATAGAACTGTTGGTGAATGAGTGTATGTGTATGTAGATGGTGTAATTACTGAATAGATTGTAGTAACAGTTAATGGAATCTCCATTTTTGAAAATGTTACTTTCTATTTTTGAATGTGTGTATCAAAGGTTATATTATGTTGAGACAAGGTCTGCCACTCTTTCACAAGGATGATGTCATCAGTGATGTCATTTGGAATATCATCCGTGATGTCATGAGTGATGTCACTGACCATGTCATGAGTAATGTAATATGTGATGTCATCAGCAGTGCATTGCGGGCGCGTGAGTTATAGTTAGCTGAACTAACTATAACGGGGGAATTTCAATGGTTTTGTATGAGTGAAATGTCCAGCTAACTATAACATGTGTGAAACCTATGTTTTTTTCAGTGAATTTCTAAGGTTTTTTAAATGCTAATTCCTAACTATACCGTGTGTGAAACCTATGTTTTTTTCAGTGAATTTCAAAGGTTTTTTAAAGGATAATTTCTAACTTTACCGTAACTGAAACCCATGATTTTTTCAGTGAAACTCAAAGGTTTGTTAACTGTCAATATCTAACTACAATATCCCTATAACCTATAGTGTTTGTTAAGTAAAATTTAAAAACACGTGTATACTTTTTTTAGTAAACAAAAACTTAACAGTATTGTTTTTTTTACTTATAAATATACCTCCTGGTTTTATGGCATTTATTTTTTGGTCATTTCCATCTATATTTATCCATATATTTTTTTAATAACTGTATACCTATTTACACATATATATTTCGGATTTTGTAAAAAAAATAATCTGAAATTAGTATATTTCCACATTTATTTTACTGATAAATATGCACTCATGGCAAAAAGACTGACCGTTATCACTCATGTAAACACTCTTAGATGATAAACTATACACAATCTTCATATTAAAATGTGCAACTTTTATTATACGAGGATATATATTGCTCTTTAAGGATCTTTTCTAAAAGTCTTTTATTGTTTTGACCCTTTTACTTTTAGAACGACAGACCTATTGCCCTACTACTCATCATTGACAGCATTTACAAACGCTAAAAAAATAACCCAATTTCCGTATTCATGCACAGTTTAAAATAAATACAAAAAGGAAAATAAATACTTTTTTCTGTGTATTTATCTGTAAACATCAGAAAAAACATAAATAAAGCAGCCCTACTTATGATTTAAGAATATTTTCAACTTAATTAGCAGTAATTAACATATAAGTGTGGTAAAAGTATGACACAGCAGCTATAATATCTGACTTTCAACAACAACGTTCACAGTTCGATTCCATAGTTCATCAGCATCTTTGCCCACTACTATCCCACTGTTAATAATACCTTGCTTAATCTTCTCAACGCCCCAAGCGCCAGCACACCTTTCCAAGGGGAGGTTTACGATTTACAAATGCAAGAATTTTTTTAATTAAGAAGCATAGAAATTACAAATATTAATCCGTTTTTTTCTTCTAATATTAATGATATATTTTTTTAATGTCTTCTATTTAGATGTTTTTAATCATGAGAATGCAAAGAACACAGTTTACCGAGTAAAACTTTTTAAACTATCCAACGTATGTAGATAAAATTACCTTATACGTGTTACTATGGAAAACGAAACCTTTACAGCTTCACAGTTTGTAACTTTTCCCAACATGTGCAGAAGTAAAACAGTAAAATGTGAGCATGTATAAACTGTAAAACGTGACATCTAAATAGGCGGAGCCACATCTTCCTTCCGTAGACTACTAAACAACCAAAAACTATATAAACCACATCTATTGTGCAATTAGTTTAGTTTTCGCTAGTTATTTCTGAGTCGCCAATCTGTGATGCAGGTTCTGTTTCTAGCATCTGCTTTTTTTTGCGTCAACAAACATATTCTGGAGTTGTAAGTTGTTTCAATATAGCATAGGCATAGTACTTAGTTATAATTTGTGGCTATTTGTCAATATTTTAACATTTATATCTAGAAAAAAATGTTATTGCATGTGTTCCACTTTTTCTCTGTAACGTCAGCAGCTTGTTTTTAGAAACAGATAGATTACAACAAACATTGCTCCTTTTCTGGCTACTTTCAGCTTATATATTGTGACTTTTTATATTATAATATTGACACTGTACTTCGCTTGAGAGGTGTTGGTGACCCGTCGACACAAACCCTAAACATTTACAATCAACGTCACCATCTTCCAGTTGTTATTGTGTTTTCTCCTAGAGATCATATATTGTTAATATGTATATTATAACATTAACAGTTATGGTGATCTCAGTGGAGTTCATGATCCGTCGTCACAAAGAGTAACAATATGTAAGCAACGTTACCGGCTTCCAGTTTTCAGTCTGTTTCCCCCTTGTGATCATGTACTGTGAAAATATATACATATTAAAATTCTCACCATCATGATCTCAGAGGAGTTTATGACCCATCGCCACAAAGATCAAACTTTTTCACCTCCCGGAGAAAAGAAGTTCAGCAAATAATTACAGCTCAAAAGTATTTCATTATGGTTGTTCTGTTAAATACATAACTTTATTTTCCTTTTCTTCTTACTGTAATAATGGTATAAAACGTTATATTGTAATAGATTGTCCTATTGTTACAGAAGCGGAATAGGAGATTTTTCAGCGCCATGTGTAATATAGCTTTCAAATATTACACCGTACTTGATCAGATATTTATTTCAAGAAACATATTTTACGAAACTGCAGAATAAAAATTATGGCTATCATGCATGAATTGTTTCTTTAAATATTTAATAAACCCTACATTTCTGAATGTTATTTTCTAATTTTGATTCCTATTTGCGGTTCCTATTCACCTCCCTATAGAATATATAGGACCAGTACTATATATTATAAGAGTACCATCCTATATATTCTTTAGTGAGTATGTGATTTGTTAGCGGAACAGTGTGCAACCTCTAAGCACTACAATAGAACGTTCCTGAATTCTACAGAATGCGAATATGAAAAATAATAATGCATACATTTCTATGTAATATGAACTCACTTGTATTTAACTGTTTTTTACTTGTTCCCTTGATCCCATATAATGTAGTGAGGGAGTGTTTGTTGTAGCACTTCTATTCTACTTCAACTAAAAGTAACTGATGCCCTCTTACATTATCAAGAATGTGGGGCTACACTTTTACAAACTGTAGCAGAAAAAAGAAGGATATAGCCACTCTTAACTGATATTTTATGAAGTTCCATTTTTAATTGTCATCCCTTTCATATATACAGCAACAGTTTCTGAAGAAAGTTTATTTGTATTTGCTTAATAAAAATTGTTTTAAACCTAGACTGATTTTTTTGCTGCGCAACCACACCTCCCCATCAGAAAAGTAAAAACCACATTATCAGTAAATAGTACTCCTAAGAAGTATGTCACCTGCAAACTTGATAAAAAAAAACAGCACAAGACACCGTCATTTTTCCGCCGTGATTTATACACCACACAGCAATTATATAAAAGGCCCTTGAAACATATGAAAACAATGTTTTCCCTCATAATCCCTCTCCACCACCTTATGGGCACTGTACAGAGATAATAGTGTTCCTAACCTGCCCTCCACTACTTTCTTTTCCCATACTCCTTTGGAAGTGCGTCACAATATCACTGACAACAGTCAACCGTTCCCACCCAATAAGGAGCAAACTTGTGCTCGGAACTCTTTAGCCAATAAAATGTCCATGTTGTTCCGCACAAGAGGAAGGAATGACTGCCAAAACGTATTCTTTTAATACTTCACAGCCAATGAACATTAAGCTTTGTAAAGCCCCGCTTGGAGCATGTTACCCTAATACTCCCCGAACAGGAAAGAATCACTAACAACACTTTTCCACTGACTTCTTCTATGACTAACGGTTCCTATGAAAAAAAATATAAATCTCCAGCACAGTATCTATTTCAATTAGCAACATATTGTGGTGAACTTCTAACCTCTGTGCTCACGTAAGTGTTCCAAGAACTGTTACTATGGTAACAGGCAGAAAAGCGTTTGAGATTAGCGTTGAAATATACTGGCTGTACAAAAACCGTTATATTTACCCTGTATCCTCTACAAGACAGAAAGTAAAGCAAAGTAAAACAAAACTCTGTGTACCAGATTTACAACCCCCTTGTGCCACTTTCACGTCCACGGCCCCCGCCTACAAAATTAAAAGTGTGTGGACCTCAATGACGTCCCTCAAACCCCAGAAACAACCACCCCCCTGAGATTTCTGTATTGTGTGACAGGGCCTCGATGGACCTCCCCTGGTGCCCTCGAGCGCCCTGGAGACCGCCACACCCAGAGCCGGTTCCTGCAGTGTCCCGGGGTGCCTACCCCCGGGACACTGAAATTTGACATGAGAGGGCGGAAGTCTTGCGGCTCCCGCCCTCCCATAGCCTTAGTTTGAACTTTGAAAGACACAGCAGTGAAATCTGTTCTCACTTTCAAAATCCAAACAAGATTGCATTTCCACATGCAACTTAGCATCTCCCCATGTGCAAAAGCAATGCTGGCTCCAGAAGGACATGAGGAGTCGGCGGGACCGTGGGGGCAATGTACGCTCCGTCTTTTTTATTGGTAGGGTCACGTGTATTGTGACGTATGCTCTGGATGAGTGTGGTGTGGGTGTATACCAGCCATGAGGGAGTGTGCGTGCCATTCTGACATCTAGACCTGGAACTAAGAAATCACTACAATAGAAATATGGGCCATGTAGTGTTGTTGTGTTTTCCTGGTAGCATAAGCGGAGTGGGCTGTACTAACGTATTCAGTCTTGATTTGTTTACCACCTCCCCCCGGGGCTTTTAAATGTTGGGAAGGGACCCGCACTGCTCCGGGACACTGCAGGAGATGGTCCTGGGGCGTGGCAGTCTCCAGGGTCTTTGAGGGCTCTGGGCATAGAGTCACGCAGTCTGCCTCACACAATACACTAAAAAAGAAGAGAAAGTGATGAGAGATGATTTTTGACATGTTTAAGCTTCAGAGCCTGGATAATCATTAAATGGGGTTTTGCAGTGAAGTGCGTACTTATTCTGGAAGACGTCTTTTAGGGTCTTCAAAGATATCTGTTTTGCTTGTATGTTAAAAACTTTCAACACCTCTTTTTGATTGGTTGGAAAGCATTGTAAAAAGACGTATTAGCAACAAATCCCTTTCCTTGCACAGACTTTGAAAAAATTTATTTGGTTGTTGTGTACTTACGTCTACCTTCCTGATGTTAATTTTTTATTTTATTTTACTATGCGTTTTAAAAACTGGTTGTGGTAGAGTGTTTTTAACTTAAACTGTGTACTCTACTTACGAGTTTGTTGACTGTAAAAGTATTTAAAAATATTATTATATTTTCTATTCTATCATAATTGTGCTGACTTTTCTCCTTTAGTGTGGAGTACTATGTTCTTTTATCAAATGTATAATTCTTCAAACCATCCTTAAAAGAAAAATGCTCATGTTTTCAAAATATTTTTATTGAGTCTTTTATATTCATCATATAGGTGAAATGCAAAAATTATTTTGCACTCATTGGTATCACGCGTTGGACCACATTTATTTTAATTTATCATAAGCACTCATTCCTTACGCTTACATTATATAAGTGTTGCCCCATCATCTTTTTATAAGTGTTGGGCTTTTTTTTACTTTCAGATAAAGTAGAATAGAAGTGCTATGACAAACACTCCCTCACTACTTCATCTTTATTTTTTATGTACATTTCATGTCATAATTACATTAAAAAATCACAACATTTTAAACCACAATTATATTATTTTTTTTCAAAAAAGTACTTGCAAAGATAATCCTCCTATTCTTCAGGAGTGAAAATTGGAAAAAGCACTACTTAATATAAATACTTTTAGTCCAATTTCACTCTAGAAGATAAAGAGAGTTTTGTTTTTAGTCCATTTTTCAATCATAAAGAAATACTTGCATACTAAAAAAATATCTTTGTTGAAAGTCATCCAACTCCAGTTGAAGGATCATAAAGGTGTATATAAATTTAAATATACCTTAACAATATGATCCCTCTGTGGAAATAAAAGATAAATTAAAGATTATGACATCGCTCCTAATCAATACTTTGCACATACTAATTAGTTAAATAACCTATATTTCCATTCAGATAATTTACCTCTCTTCGTCATTCTTTCCTTCCTCCGTAGAAATTCATCCAACTCCTCTGGAAAGTACATACGGTTTTATGTATTTTTAAATATACATTAACAATATGTAATCTCTTAGGAAATGAAAGATATTATGAAGATGTTTCTGCAGTTCTGAATCATTCCTTTGCTCGTAGTTTCTTCTCCCGTATTGATTCTCTGAAACAAAACTAATCATCCCACGGGTGTGGTTTATATACTTTTTGTTACATAACAGTCTATGGGATCAATGTATTGCTCCTCCCACTATTAAATCACACTTTTCAGATGACAGGTGTTCTCATTGCCACTGTTTTAGCTTGTCACGTGTTTATATCAATGTGCATCTTTCCATACTATTTAACTTTAGTATAATTTCTAAAATGATTTATTTAAACTCATTTTTATTAATAAAGCATTTCTATAGGTTACTTTTTTTAATATGAGTATTAACATTAATTTCCCTTTTTTTCGACGTATTATTATAGTAACTTCCCTTTTTTTTAAAACATTTTTTATTTCACTTTATTACCATATATTAATGTACTCATTCACTCAGTATGCATGTACTCATGCAGTGAGGCAGGCTGTATGAAATGCATTGAATCAAAGTGCTATGTATTATGCATGTAGTGGTCTAATAACCTTGACATTTATGCCTGAGGACTACAAATCCCCATTCACTATATATACCAGGGGTCTCCAACTAGTAGATCGGGAGCTACTGGTAGCTCGCCAGCACCTTGAAAGTGGCTCTCAAAAGTGAAGCCAAACCAAACCAATCTCAGGGCCATATTATCAAGAAAGGGCAATACATTATTTCCGCTTTTATCGGCAGGAAACTACAGCTAAAGCGGAGATAATGGTCTTTATATTATCCCTTGTGAATTCCCATAGAAGCCCAGGTTAACACTAGAACCTGAGCTTCTATGGAAATTCACAAGGGCATAATATCAAGCCTATTATCGCCGCTTTAGCGGCAGTTTCCTGTCGATAAAAGCGGCAATAATGTATCGCCCCTTCTGGATAATATGGCCCTCCTAGATTCTGTGTATATTAAAGAATTTAAGGCCATATTATCAAGAAAGGGTGATACATTATCGCCGCTTTTATCGGCAGGAAACTGCCGTTACAGTGGCGATAATGGGCTTGATAATATCCCTTGTGAATTCCCTCAGAACCCAGATTAACACCAGAACCTGGGCTTCTATGGGAATTCACAAGGGCATATTATCAAGCCCATTATCGTCGCTTTAGCTGCAGTTTCCTGCCAATAAAAGCGGTGATAATGTATTGCCCATTCTTGGTAGTATGGCCCTTAGTACTACTCATTTCACTACCTTTAGGAGGTACAGATAGCCAAAGCAATGACAGGGCCTGTTCATAACACTCAAACGCAAACTGTGGTGACGTGTGAATTAATCAATTAGGGATGTATAGAGCTCACTATTCAACTGTGAAGGTTTCCAGGCACTGGGGGAGTATGTGGGGGGGGATTTGTGCAGCTTTGGTCATTCGAAAAGGTGAGTGTTATGACTCTTCTTAAATGCATCCAGTGTGGGGGTTCATCTGATACTGAGGGGGAGTTCTTTCCAGGTCTTGGCCATCATGTACGAGAACGGTGTGCATCTTGACTGGTTATGTGAATACAGAGGATTTCGGAGAAGGTCTGGTCAGAAGAGAGGGCCCCCCTCTGGGCCCCCCATTATAAATAAAAACATTCCCCCTGGATTTAGCCCCCCAGGGACTAATCAACAATAAAGCGGGCTTCGTTTTTTTTTCTTTTTCAGGGCGTACGCGGACCCTATGAGTATACCGCAACTTTAAAAAATAAAAATAATGTCTGCCTTTGGGGTCCTTGCGGGACCCCCACAGCAGGCCTAGGGGTCAGTGTGTTTCTACTGTTCCCCCTTTGCGTGTTTTGCGCTTTTTTTTTTGCTGCTTTCTTGTGCCTCGGTTCTACCGAGGCACAAGATGGCTGCCAACACTTACTGGCTTGCAGTGTTGACAGACAGTCGACTGCCAATTAGCATGCAGCTCATGCTCGTAATGTTACGCACACTATCCTCGGTCAGTACACGTACGGTATTCCGTCTATAGATATATCTATGATTTTACTTCTGATTTTCTCAGGAACTACTGTACGAATTTACACCATTTAACAAAAAGTGTAAACTATGAACCAAACTCTACCTTTTTGCCAAATTTGGTGAAATTCCGTTCAGCAATTCGGGCTGTAGCCTCACTTAAAGGTCCCTATGGAAAATTGCATGGGGAAAACTCGATTTGGGACCCCCCTTTTTCTCGCCCCGCTTCACGAATCACCCCGAAGCTTTCAGGAAAGGAGCAAAGATTCGTCAACCGGCGCCAAAGTTACTCCAAATAGAATGTTGCGGATTTCCTATGGAAACTAGGTCCTAACTATAACTACCTACTGACCACCGCCAGTAGGTTATATATATATATATATATATATATATATATATATATATATATATATATATATATATATATATATATATATAAACAAAGTGCATATATGTGGGGTCATATATAGTAAAACCTTGTTTCCACTACTTTAGAAACGCACATTCATTATATATTTTTGTCCCGGGCATTCTTGATAGAGAGCTTTGATACTGGTTTAGTATGTTCTTGGATTAGGTTTGTTTATTAGATGACTAGCCTCGTGAATTTGACCATTAGCATTTTGCCTGATACGGATAGAGTCCAATAATAATGAGCAAATGTTCTTTATCCAGATGAATGTTGAAGGTTCCCTTAAATATACTTTGTTCTGGTGTGTGTTAGATGTTCAAAATGTTCCTTCTCACATTCCATCACTCTATTGTGGATTGTCTGGGAGATCTGACTTATATTAATTGATCCTATCCTCAACTGAAAACTTTCATGGCTAGTTTGGGTTCCTATGTTTCTATCTTTAAAAACAACCTCTGGGTTTCTCTGGACTCTCTTCTCGAACCTTGCCATCTAGAAGATTCTGATGGGGCAAGTGGATTTTTGGTGTTTATGGCAAACCTATGGGCCATTTGAAATCCAATCTGGCAATGATGATACCCGTTCAGTTCTTATGGGGCTTATAGCGTATTAAGAGAGAACCTGAAAAGACACAAAGAATATTAAGAATTTTTAATCTATTGCAGATTCTGTCATTTCTGAAACATGACCAAGGGTGTTTGAATTTTCAGTGAAGGATATTTCTAGGTTGATTTAGTCAACTAACCTTATGACTTTAAGTTATACACCCAAGGGATGCCAAGATATTAGCTTCATAATCAAGGTAATGGGTGTGCAACTTTTTAATTATGCAATCCGAATTTTACTGTGATCACAATCAATATTCTGCATAATTACTGTAGTGCCTGTAACTTGGTGAGTTTCCTGCCATTTTTATGATGGAAGCTCCTGCATATTTCTTCCCTGTAGATTGCTCAACTTTTCTCACAAGTGCTAGTTATCACAGAAAACAGATTTGCGATTTTTTTCGCAGGTTAACTTAAAAATTATTTTCATTCAAAGTATTTGGTCCAGACTGTTGCTGGAACAATGGAAACGAATTCTTGAAGACTCTAGACTACCTTAGACTCAAACCTAACTCTAGCCAATGAAAGATTTACTCATTGAATTGAATCATCACTAGTTCAAGTTATAAGCAAGAAAATTTGTGCCATGCGAGCCCAAGAGTAAATCTCACCTTGGAACACCCCTAACCTCCATAACTTGAACCAAAATTGTAAAAGAATGGAAAGGAGATGGAGGAAAGATTATGGGGATTTAGGAAAACAGAAAAATAGATACTCAATAGAAATCTATCAAGCCAAAATCAAAAGAGCAAAAGAAATTCATTTTTAAAGAAAAGCGTAATCACAAAGCTAACTCCCGGTGCGAAATCTGCAAAAAAAATTCTCAACCCCCCCCTCTCTTGGCACACTAATAAAAACAACACCAGCACAGTGCAATGAACTAGCCAAATTCTTTCATAAATAATACAAGATATTAATGATTTCACTTTCCATCCTCTACTTTTAGTCCCTCAATTGTTGTTCATTATTCACCCTATTCTGAGCACCTGCTGGAGGAGCTTCCCATTATAAATTCATAAAAGCTCATAGAAAACTTATCTCAAGTAAAGTCAGGCTCCACAACCGACCCGACCTCCAATGACTTTTTAATTAAAGTTGCAGATTTGGTGCTTCCAACCTTGCTCGAGCTGATAAATCTCTCCATTACTACAAGACAAGTCCATCTGCCATGGAAACGGGTCATGGTTAAAGTTTTTTTTAAAAAGCCCAATCTGGATGCCTCTGTGTTTGGCAATTACCGTCCTACCTCCCTTGTCCCAGAGATAAGCAAAAGTCTTGAAAAACATGTCAACTTGACTTTGTTGGAATTTTTGGAAAATCATAATTTATTTCACTCTCCCCAGACTGGATTCCAACTCCTCAATAGCATGGAAATGGCTCTTCTTACACTGATCAAGGAATCAAAAAAACTTCTCAATCAAGGAGGATCAGCTGTGATCATTCTACTTGACCAGAGCTCTGCATTTAATAGTTTAAATTATGACTTACTCATAAACAGACTTTTGCAAACCCCAGGGCCCGACAGGATCCCTATTGACCTGTTCAAATTTAACATCAAACTCCCGGTGCGAAATCTGCAAAAAAAAATCTCAAACCCCCCCTCTCCTGGCACACTAATAAAAACAACACCAGCACAGTGCAATGAACTAGCCAAATTCTTTCATAAATAATACAAGATATTAATGATTTCACTTTCCATCCTCTACTTTTAGTCCCTCAATTGTTGATAATTATTCACCCTATTCTGAGCACCTACTGGAGGAGCTTCCCATTATAAATTCATAAAAGCTCATAGAAAACTTATCTCAAGTAAAGTCAGGCTCCCCAACCGACCCGACCTCCAAGCACTTTTTAATTAAAGTTGCAGATTTGGTGCTTCCAACCTTGCTCGAGCTGATAAATCTCTCCATTACTACAAGACAAGTCCATCTGCCATGGAAACGGGCCATGGTTAAAGTTTTTTTTAAAAAGCCCAATCTGGATGCCTCGATGTTTGACAATTACCGTCCTACCTCCCTTGTCCCAGAGATAAGTAAAAGTCTTGAAAAACATGTCAAATTGACTTTGTTGGAATTTTTGGAAAATCATAATTTATTTCACTCTCCCCAGACTGGATTCCAACTCCTCAATAGCATGGAAATGGATGTATGACGTTAGCACGCATACTATTACCATGCATACCTTTACAACGCGGTATTTACAACGAATACCGTTACAACGCATAGCGCTTTGAGGTGCTGGATAGTGGTAAGTATAATTTTATATTCCAACTCCAGTCCCCGTGGACACTAGGGAAGGTGTTGGATATAAAATTAAACTTATTCCCTATCCTAGAGCGCCCCCCAGCGCAATGCGTTGTAATGGTATGCGTGGTAATGCCTGCGTTGTAATGGTAGTGCGTGGTAAAAAATGCGTACTAAACGTTGTATACCCATGGAAATGGCTCCTCTTACACTGATCAAGGAATCTAAAAAACTTCTCAATCAAGGAGGATCAGCTGCGATCATTCTACTTGACCAGAGCTCTGCATTTAATAGTTTAAATTATGACTTACTCATAAACAGACTCTTGCAAACCCCAGGGCCCGACAGGATCCCTATTGACCTGTTCAAATTTAACATTTAGCTCGGGGGCCCTATCCTCACTTTGCTCTTTAAAGCTTGCCAAAATCAGGGTTTTTTACCCACCTGGCCTGAGTGACTTATCATCCCTATTTTCAAGAATGGCGACAGTAGCAACCCAGCACAATACAGGCCAATTTCCCTATTGGATTGCCTGGTTAAGGTTCTGGTCGCATGATTTTGTGACACTTACAGGAGTGGGCGGAATCAAACAATATCCTCTCAGACCGACAGTACGGGTTCAGGGCAGGGTTGGGTACTGTAGAGCTGGCTGTAAACCTTGACTTGTTAATTGGCAAGTATGTACATATGAAAGGTGGTAACCTTGTTTTAGTCTTTATTGATTTATCTTCAGCTTTTGATTTGGTAGGTCACGATAAGCTTTGGGCAATAATGAATATTATGGGCGTGGATGTGAAAATTGTGAACTTCTTAAGAGGTTTGCACGCACAGGGCAGAGGCAGAGTACATTACGGTCCTAATGGTACCTGTACTGAGACATTCAGCATAGAAAGAAGGGTGCGACAGGGATGCGTAATGGCCCTCTTCCTATTTAACCTCTATATAAACAGCATAGGAGATGTACTTGCAAGTAAATGTGTAGATCTACCTCAAGTGGGACAAAGGCCTAGTCCAGCATTATTTTATGTCGTAGATGCAGTGTTAATGGCGCGTACTCCCATTGCCCTGCAGCGCTTGGTGGACGAATTTGCTCAGTATATGTCTAACCTGGGGTTAAAAATCAACATAGGTAAAACCTTCACCATGAAGATTGGGAAAAAGGCTACCCACTGTTGCAACATTCTTATTGAGGGTTCTATCATCCAGTTTACAGATTCCTTCTCATATTTGGGCATTGTTTTTAATCAATCAGGGCATTGGCAAGGAGCTATCAAATCAAGGCGACCCCATTTCATGAAAACAAAAATGGACCTATTGAGTTTCGCTAGTCAGTGTGGCTTTAACATCCAAATTAGATGATGACTATTTATAATGTGAAGTGTAGATACTCCACCATGTACGGGGCTGAGCTTTGGGGTCATGGAAAAATAGATATATTACAGCTTGAAGAAAATACTTTTCTCAGGTTTCTCCGTGCACTCCCAAAAAGTAGCTCATTGTTTGTTTGTCACTCTGAATTGGGTGCCCTCTACCAAGCAGTCTTGATTAGGATCCAACCTGTGCTAATATGGCACAAAATATGGTCATCTGAACACACTATTTTAAATTAAGCCATAATTGCTGACTGCCAAAAATCTTTTTAAAATTCCATGGCTCAAGTATGTCCATAATTTCCTGGTAAACCTTGGTCATCCTGAATATTTTACCCTCCCTGAGAGTTTGGCCACCGTCCAGAGGAAAGCCTTGAAGTTGAAATGCATCTCTTTTTGGAAGAAATCAGATTAGCATCTGAAATCTGTGCTCACACGTTTTTGGCTGGATATTTTCCATCATTTAATCAGTTTTCCTGTTGTTAACAATTGGTCAGCCGACCTGGGGAACTGCACGTGTGATGATATTTCACCTCAGAATACTATGCACACCGTATTTTTATGTAAACACTTCTCATGTCTGAGACAGAAATTCATAAAACCCTTGTTACTACAGTTGGGTTTCAGATATTGTCATCCGGCGTATACATATTTGCAAATGTTGCCAGATATTTTTACGTGTTTTGTAATGTCGCGTTTCTTGTTGACTGTTATTAATCGTAGGAAGCAGCTGTATACTGTAGTTATATTAACGTGTTACGAGGTTAGACCTTTTTATATTCTAATTCTTCACTTTTTAACTAAGGATGCATTTTGCATAATTGCTTTTAAATAGTATTTTTGGTCATTTTAATCGTTGTATCGTTGTATTTTGTAGCTTTTATGATTCACTTTGTGACTTCAAATAAAGCTTATTTTGATTGATTTTGATTGACTCATGAACGCTAAAGTCACTGAAAGCACACTTACCTAATATAGATATTGTCCTACCCTATGGAATTACAATAGTAACATATGCTGATGACAAGCAACTGTTTTTTTCCCTTGTACAATAACTAGGATACTTCTTCATCCTTCCTTGATTTATGTTTAGGAAAAGTGGCAAAATAGATGGATATTCTTGTCTCCATTTCAATGGATCAAGATTGAGCTGATGCGCCTGGGCAATAGCCTTAAACAAGAGCTGGAATTGGATTTGCCTAACTGTCTTGGCCCTGCCCCATCCCCTAAATCTACCATGCCTTGGTATGTGGCTATACAATGCTCCAAATGCTTCATAAAATTATTTATCTTTTATCATATAACGCTAGGAGACTGATGACCCAGGCTCTTATCCTCTCTGATTTGGACAATGGTAACTCTCTCTATCTAGGGGCCCCAAAAGTTACCACTAGGAAACTGCAGGTAGTACAAAATTGTGCCGCATGTTTGCTACTTAACTTTCCCAGGAACCAATCTGACCACCAAGCTTAGAAGCCTTTATATTTGCTCACTGTGGCTGAAAGAATTAAGTTTAAATGTCTAAGCATTGCTCTCAAGACACTATGGGACAAAGGACCTTCAATTACTCGCTCTTTGATCTCCTTCTATGGCCCCAGAAAAGGCTAGAGTTCTAACAATTTATTCTTGGCCATAGTACCTCGAATAGAAATGGAAAGAAATTGAGGTTGTTTCTTTTCATATAACATTGTCAAGCTTTGAAACACCCTCCCACTGCCACTTCGTTCAGCTAATCAGCTTCTCCCATGCTTAAAGCCTGGCTGTTCCAGAACATCTCATTGTAAGTGCTTCATCATTCATTCATTTATTTCACCTTTAAAACCTGATGTAAGCTGTCAATCTTTTTTCTCTCATAACACCTTTACCAGAGTAAAGCATATGTGGAGAGCTTACCCACAAATGATTGGTAATTGTAGTATTCACTATAATTATAGGAGGAATCATTTGTAACTTCACATCCCCTATTATAGGCCTCTGCCAGGCCTCAACATTGTAAATTGTGTCTGATTACTCTTTTGTCCTATTTTCTGTTAAGCTAGCAGCCATGGATATGCCCCTGCCACATCAGTAGTTACTATGTTATGTAAGCCTTTAAAACACTGAGATAGCTCAAAGCTCTATTTCACTAGGCATCAGGACCTCTGACACCACTCCTTCCATAGCATAGTCTAAGTTTTCCCCTCCAGTATAATAAATTGCTCCTGCTTCCCTTGCCACTGCACTCTCTTTTTTTCCACCAAAGAATACCTTACTGTAAAAATATTTACAACATCCTCACACATTATACAGTCTTTGCCATGATACACTCTTCAAGCTACCTCACCTCTACAGAAGCTCTTTTTTTCTCAACAACTGTGCACACCTAACTATTTCCCTTGGTGCACCCCAAATGTTCCCTTTCTCATTCTCTTTTATACACTCTACAAGAATTGTAAATTCCTTGTCCAGAATATGGTATGCCCTTGCCAAAAACCCCCTTCACCTTGTCATTTCTCCCATTGTATTCCATTTTTCTCACAGGGAAATATTTCCCAATCCTTCATCTAAGCCTTTCCTGTGATCATCCATGGATTATCATATGAAGAATATTACCTTTCACTCCTTCAGCCTCACTATGCTTATGCCTCTCCAATCTGTTCATAATTTTCACTTACAACCCTACTTTTTCCCATCGTCCTCTGCCTAAAATTCATAAATTGAGATAACTGTTGGTCCAGGTCAAATGATTTTTTACTTGATCTGTATGGATTATATGTTAGTTCAGCCAGTAAAAGAGTGTTGGATATTGAATTCATTATTTGTCAGGTGGGGAACTCCTTCCAATTTATTTAACACAATTATGTTTGGTGAAAACACAATTCAAAGTGAATCTCTGCTTAGAAACTGGTAGTTCTGACACCGTCAAAAGACAATTCCCTAAAGAAATGTGTGCCAATTTCACTTAGAAACAAGCAACATTTACATTGCATACACAAGGCAAAAATGCTAACTAATTTAGAAAAATAAAAGAAAATGTAATAATCAAATGATACAAATGTTTTAAGAAAATGGATTATAGAAACTATACATGAAGGTAGGTAAAATTTTAAATGAATAAGTACAAAGAGCCTGTGCCAAGATGAATCAGTGTTTACAGATGAATGGGACCTTTTCCCAATTACAGGCCAAATGCAATGGTGTTGTGGTTGTGTACGTCTATCATGTTATAGCAGTCAAAGTATTTAACTTGGAACTTTGTTGTTTTTCTATTTCTCTAATTCGTCAATGGGGGAAGGCAGGATGCTGAAGCCAAGAAGGGTCTATAGAAATTGGATATGCCTTTGTATTATTTACAGTTCAATTTTTGTGGAAAATGCTACAAAGCCATACAAAATAAAAAATTGTGTTGCTGCCAAGTTTGTTTCATCTCTAGAATCAATGCTTTGCCCTGACCCAGTCACATGTAGTATGTTCCAAATTAAACCTTTTTTTTGGTTTGGGTTTCCTTCAGTGGGGTAGTGCAGTAGACTATGGATAATGATGGTTCTACTGGTTATGATATAATACTACAGTGATCCCATGGTAGCCTTACACACCAGGTGAAAAAGCTTTGAGTGGAACAAGCATACAAACTATAAGTAGCTAAATCAACTCTACAACAGGTACTTTGATGTCTTTACTGAATATTCAAGATGTCAGAAAAATTGCCTAGCCCTAAACTCATTCCTGGTCTCTCCTACAGCCCTCATGTGACTAAAGCAGGCACTAGGCACTAATTCCCTCCAAAATGGTGTGGTGTGAGGTACAGTAGATTGATCTGGTGTGTTGTAGAGTGTTAAAAAGTGTTGCAGAGTGCAGTTAAGTAGTGTGCTACAGAATGGATTACATTGTTTTACAGTCAAGTAGTGTGGAGTGGAGTAGAGTGCTGTACAATATGGTGGAGTGAAGTGGCATAGACTGTAGTGGCGTGCAGTGGAATAGTATACAGCAGTGTGGTGTAGAGTGGAGTGAGGTACAGTGGAGTGCCATTTAATCAATCAATCAATCAATCAATCAATCAATGAGGATTTATAAAGTGTGGCTAATCAGCCAATAGGTTATCCAGGCACTTGCAGGCCCCAAAGGCTTGTTCGAACAGCCAGGTCTTGAGTGCAATTCAGAATTCCAGAAGTGAAGTGATGGTCCGGATTTCTCTGTGGAGGCTGTTCCAGGTCTTTGCTGTAATGTAGTAGAAGGAGTGTGCTCTACTTTTCATTTCATTTCATTTTGTTCCACTTGTATAGCGCGTAAATCACCCGAAGGTCTCAGAGCGCTGGGAGCAGACAAGGATCCTTAAAATTCAACAGATTCAGGGGGTCATGGGTTCAGTTAGCTAGGGATTAAAAAGGCAGGTTTTTAGTAGTTTTCGGAATTTGGCATGATCTGGCTCTTCTCTCAGTGAGATGGGGAGAGAATTCCATGCTTCTGGGGCGGTTTTGCTGAAAGCTCTGTCCCCGTTCCTGACAGTTCAAACTCTGGGAACAGAGAGAAAGGCTTTACTGGAGGAGCGTAGGGTCCTGTTAGGGATATGAGCCTTGAGTTTCCGTTCCAGATAAGCAGGTCCATGTCCATTTACTGCCTTATGGACTAGGCAGCAGAGCTTGAACTTTATACGTTTTTTTACGGGGAGCCAGTGCAGTGTTCTGAGACATGCTGCTGACGGGGTGCGGGGAGGTAGATCTAATACCAGCCTCGCAGCTGTATTTTGAAGGACCTGTAATCGGTTAAGTAGCGATTGGTTGATGGCCGAGAACGGGGCGTTCCCATAGTCCATCCTGTTTACAACCAGTCCCTGGACTAGGGGCATGCGTGCTGAGAGTGGGATCCATTTAAAGATCTTCCTCAGGCTACGTATCTGGCCATAGCTACTTCCCACTGTTTTTTTTATATGTTCAGACATGGTAAGCTTGTTGTCTAGGATTACTCCCAGGTTCCTGACGTATGGTTTAGGGGCAGGGCAGGGACCAAGAGCGTCAGGCCACCAGTCCGATGACCAGATCTGGTCAGCTTTGCCAAAGAGCATGACTTCGGTCTTCCCTGCATTCATCATCAAGTAATTTCTGGTCATCCACTCTTGTATATTGTTCATACAGTTTTTGAACCTATTTTTAACGTCATCATGGATTTGGCTGATGGTGATGAGGATTTGAGTGTCGTCAGCATAGGATATTGTCCCAAAACCGCTTTCTCTGATGATCTTGGCCAAGGGGGAAACATAAATATTAAAAAGGGTCGGGCTTAAAATAGATCCCTGTGGGACACCTTTATCATTATTATAGGAGATAGAGGTGTGGTGGCCTAGTTGGACCCTTGATCATCTGTTTCCAAGGTAGCTTGATATCCATTTAAGAGCGTTTCCTTCGACACCAATCTCAGCAAGACGCTCTAGCAGAATGCGATGCGAGATGGTGTCGAAGGCCGCAGATAGGTCCAATAGTATCAGAATGGCTGATTTTTTTGAGTCCAGGGATAGCCTTATGTTGTCCACAATCTCCAACAAGGCCGTTTCAGTGCTATGGAATGCCCTGAAACCTGATTGGGATGGGTCGAGGAGTTTATTTGACTCCAGGTGGGCAACAAGCTGTTTGGTGATTAGGGTCTCCATGACTTTCCCAAAGAGTGGTAAAATGGAGATGGGCCTATAGTTTACAAATTGATCTGGGTCAGCATTAGGTTTCTTCAAGATGGGCCTAATTATTGCTTCCTTCCAATGGTCAGGGACAACACAATGTTGTATTGATTGGTTGAAAATATTGGTCAGGGTGGGGATCAGAGCTGGGGAGATTTTGTGTATGACTTGTGGTGAGGCAGGGTCACCCGGTGCTCCAGATTTCATTTTCAACAGCGATTGGTCCACATCTTGCTCGGTCAGGAGTGAGAACAGTTTCAGCGTGTTGGCGTGGATGCTGAGGGAGTTTTGCCTTGTAATAGGATGGGTGCTGGCCTCATCCTCTGTCGTTTGTTGAGGAAACCGTTTATAAATTTCGGTTATTTTTTCATGAAAGTAGGAGGCTACGGATTCCACCCAGTTTTTAGAGTCAGGGGGTGTCTGTTGTGTACCTGGGGGTGTAGTGAACTCCTTCACGATATTAAACAGTTCTCGTTGAGAATTAGCTGCTAGGGCGATCCTATTTCCTAGGTAAACTTTTTTGGCCTCAGCAATGTCCTGCATATACTGTCTGTGAGCAACTTTATATGAGTACCTGACTTTTACTTTGGTGTATGCGGGGAGTATAGGGAAGTGAAAGTAAGGTGAAGAGTGGTCTTCTTGATGGTTGGCGGAAGTTCAGACGGAGGTTATTGTAGGCGGATCCTTAGTTATGTAAAGCAAAGTGAGTGTGGGTCAGCAGCTTCAATTGGCATCTCTTCTTCATAGGGAGCAAGTGGAGTTTTCTGAGGTGGGGTGTGGTGTGGGTTGGTCAGCGAGGGTCGAGGATGAGTCTGGCTGCAGCGGCCTGTATGATCTGCAGTCTCTGTAGAAGGTGTGCAGCAATTCTTATGTAGAGGGCATTGCCATAGTCCAGTTGGCTGGTGGTGAGGGCTTGTGTCACTGTGCGTCTCGTGTGTAGGGGTTTCCACTTGAAGATCTTATGTAGCATCCACAGAGTGAGACAGCAGGTTGAGAAGATGGCATTGATCTGCGATTTTATTGTAAGCTTGTTGTCAGTGATGATTCTGAGGTTTCTGGCATGGTTGCCGGGAGTGGGTGTGAGTAGTAAGTCTGCTGGCCACCAAGAATTGTTCCATGTGTTGCTGCTGTTGCCAAAGATCAGTACTTCCATTTTGTATGTGTTCAGTTGCAGTAAGTTGTTCTTTATCCAGTTGGCGATGTTTGTCATGCAACTGTGAAAGTAGGTTTAGTGGTGGTGGGGTCATCAGTGAGTGATAGGATTAGTTAGATGTCATCAGTGTAGGAAATTATGCTGAGAACGTTGTATCTGATGATGTCGGCCAGCGGGGTCATATATGCATTGAAGAGCATGGGGCTGAGGTATGAGCCTTGGGGGACACTGCGTGTGATCTCCTTGGGGTCAGAGGTGAAAGGTGGATCCTCTGGGATCTTCCGATGAGGAAGGAGGTGATCTGAGCGCATCCCATTGGATGCTGATGTGGTGGAGTCTTTCAATCAGTGTGTGGTGGGATAACTTGTTTCGAAGGCTGCAGCGAGGTCGAGGAGGATCAAAGCTGCCTATTCTCCTCGGTCGGGTAGTGTTTGGATGTCACCGGTGGCTGCGATCAGGGTTGTTTCATTGCTATGATTGCTGTGAAAGCTAAATTGGGCGGTGTTGAGTAGCTGGTTTTGGTCCAGGTGTGTCATGAGTTGTTTGTGGAAGATCCTTTCAAACACCCTAGCGGCGAATGGAAGCAGCAAGATTGGCCAGAATCATGAACAACATTATGTCCATCAGAGTACCTAAACTCAACGTACTCACTTTATCTGTAACCAAAGCTATTGGATGTCAGATTTGGGGCATTACCAAGTTTGGCAGACCAACCATCATGGAAGTACAATGGACCCAGGACATTTAAATTATGTGGTGTAGAGCGGCAAGATTTTAGCCATCTGATCTGTGTTTGCCCTTTTTGAAACTCTATTTGGATTCTGTTACTGATTAAATCCTTTAACAACAGGGGCATTCAAACTTGCAGATCAGCCATTATTAGGGGTCTAGACTCAACAGATTCTCAATTGCACTGTAAGATGATGAAATTCATGATACCATATGAAAAGACAACGTGCCCCAAAGAATCCCTGGACTGCACTTAAAACTTTAAGCTAACTACAAATACACTTTATAATGAGCACTGATGTGATAACAATATTGCCAACATCTTTTATAATAATTTCTATTTCGCTTTGTTTTATGTGATATGAAATTATCTTCTAAACATTTTAAATGCTGGTAAATTTCCTTAATGTTATTTTTTGAATATTGTTTTGGATTTTATTAACTTAAATAATAAAGTATACATTTTAATATAGTGGAGTGGCAGAGAGTTGAATACGGAACAGTGAAGTAGTCTACAGTAGAGTGACAGAGAGCAGAATAATAATAATAATAATAATAATAATAATAATAATAATAATAATAATAATAATAATAATAATAATAATAATAATAATAATAAATCATTTATAAAGCGCCTGGTGACACCAACTAGTGTGTCCCCGCACTAAAAGCAGCTATATATAAAGCTAAGAAGTATACAGTGGAACTCACAATTGGTAAAGCCAGGTTATCAATCCTTTCTGGAAAGCATCTTATGATGATTCAGTGTGAAGAGAGGAGGTAGTGTCTTCCTATTTATGGCTGCTAGATAGCTAAATGAGCACGCACCCATTCTCGCTTTTTGGATTTTTTAGACTTTGAGCAGGTGGGCTCCTGTCAATCTAAGGTGACGTATCAGGTTGTAGGGGGTCAGGAGATCATGCAGGTAACTAGGTCCCTTGCCGTGCACACTCCGACGACAAAAGCACAAGGCTTTAAAGAGGATCTTTTGTCAACAGGCAGCCAATGCAGGGAATCATGGGCTTTCACCGGGGAAGCTCTCTTCGGTAGATTGATAACTAGGCGTGCAGCCACATTCTGAAGGCATTGTAGCGTCTGGAGACTTTTTTTTGTTGCTCCCAAGTAGAGAACATTTCTATAGTCCAGTTGAGATGTAACAAGAGCCTGGACCAGGGTTTTCCTGGCAAAAATGGGGAGGATATCCAAAGTTCTCTTTTACATTTTGAGGATTCCAAAGCATTTCCCTGTAACCTTCTTGGTGTGGGTCTCAAAGGATAATTTGGAGTCGAGCCAGACTCCCAGATTTTTAACTTATTCTTTAGGGATAGGCATTTGACCCACCATCTGGGGCCACCAAGCTGGTCACCAGATGGAAGATGACTTCCCTATGACCATGACCTCAGTTTTAATGTCGTTCAGTTTCAGGCAATTGCTTGACATCCAAGAAGCAAGGTCTTTTAAACAGGGAGAAAACTAGGTAGCTGCATCATCTGAGTTGTGGGATAGATTGACAACAAGCTGTTTATTGTCCACTTAGGACACAATGGTGCTATTGTGTTTTTCCAAAATCTCTGCCAGCGGTCTGATGTAAAGGGTAAAAAGAGTTGGACTAAGAATTGAGCCCTGTGGGACCCCTTGTGGCAGTGGTGTGCTTTAGGCCATTTGTGGGCACCACACAACCTGAAACCTACAACTCTGTCGGAAGGATGTCAACCACTTTAGAACTGCTCCATCCAGCTCACCTGACCAAAGTCACTACTGGAGCAGTTTGTGGGATACTGTGTCAAAGGCAGCGCTGAGTTCCAGCAATACTGAGGCTACATTTGACCAGCATCTGCACGCCTGCATATTGTCTCTGTAGCAAGAAGTAATGCTGTCTCTGAAGAGTACGTGGCTCTGAAGCCTGATTGCATAGGGTGGAATAGGTTATGCTGGTTAATATGTGTATCCAGTTGTTTGTTCAACATCTTCTCTGCTATTATAGAGAAGTAGGGCAGCAGTGAAATGGAGCATAGGTTGTCCAACAGACCTGGGCCAACTTAGGGTTTTTTCTAAAGAGTGAGAACAATTGCTTGTTTACGTTTCCTTTGAACCTCCCCACATTGAAGGGATAGCTCCAAACGTTGCTGTACATAGGTTAGAATTGTGTCTAACCCTTTCTTTATCTTGTTAGGCGATGCTGGGTCCATTGGCGAACCAGATTTAATATCTAGGGCTATGCCCTTCAAGTCTACTAGCGAAGGGGTCACAAATTCTGAAAGTTGGTTAGTCCTCAGCTTAGGGGTCCTCTCAGACTCTGAGAAGTAACCATTCCGGGCCCCATCAGGGAAGGAGTTATATATTTTAGATACCTTAGACACAAAAAAGTTGACAATCTGATTGGACAACTCCGGGAAACTGGTGGCCGGGGCCATAGTTCTCGCTAAATAGGAAAGGTCTTTAAGGATGGCTAATAGTCCCTTAGAAGAGTTTTCCGCCTGCTCTATTTTCTCTTTATAATAGGTGGCTTGTGTTTTTTTTTATTGGAGAGTGGTATTTTTTATTACATTTTGAAAAACGTTTCCTCCATCGGAGCTCTAAGTGTTTTCAATCTTTTTTTACTGTACTAAGCTCTTCATTGTACCACAGCGCTGATATAGACTGTATCTGCGGGGTGTTGGTGGTCCTGGAGCAACTACATCCAGTGATTTCGTGATCCATTTGTCCGCAGCTGAGGTAGAATTATTTATATCTTCCCCCAATGAGGGATGATTTTGCTATAAGGCACAAGTAAAGCACTCGTTATTGAATCTAGTCCATTTTCTGCGTGGGAAAGTGGTGCTTGTTCTGGGAGTACAGAAAGATTTTGCTCGTGGAATATAGAAAGCCACAAGATTATGATCAGTGTACAGTGGAATGTTTTGGAGTGGAGTGGCATATATTAGAATATCAAGCAAGGGAGTGGTGAAGAGTGAAGTAGCATAGAGTAAAGTGGGGTAGAGTGCAATAGCATACCGTGTAACAGTGTAGATTGTAGTCGCTTAGAGTGGAGTGGTAAGCAGTGGAATGAGATAGAGTGTAGTGGCATACAGTGTAATAGCGTTTAGTGGAGTGGAATAGAGTAGAGTGACGTACAGTTGAATAGTGTACAGTAGAGTGGTGTAGAGTTGCGAGATGTAGAATGCAGTGGCATGGCATAGAGTATAGTGTCTTACAGCAAAGCGGCCTTCCATACAGTGGTGTTGAAAGGATTTCTGCTCATACACAGAACTGTGCACAGAGACCTCGGACATTAGTGAGTTGTGGTGTACCAGAATTTCACCTCAGTACCTAGAAACCCCAACCAGCTAGCAATCAGTGTCACATTAGATCGTCGTCATACAGCAAAGTAAACAATGATTAGACAACGTAGAACATGAGACTTAGGACCATCTCAGCCAGGAATGGTGGGAAGTAAGAACACTCTTTTGTTATATTTTCATACCAGTCCACAACTGGAGTAAAAAGGAGACATGGTAAGGTTAAAATATTTATTTTAACGACGTGATCTCATGCGCAGTATTTTAGTCAACATAATCAGACAAATGATTAAGAATAATATGGTCAGCATGGTTACAATTCCATAAAATACAATAGGAGGAATCATATTACAATAATAGTGCAAACAGGTTATTTAGTGCCTAGTTGTAACACTCACCCTATATAGGAAGTATGTATATAAACTAAAGAAGGTCTCTTGGGCTTGTTTTGGGGGACCCCAATATCTTTCAGCTCAGTGGTAGTAAATTATATCTGCATCAGCAAGGCTCTCTGCATCCCTGGAGTCTTCCAAGAGTGTGAAAATATGGCAAGTGTGCTATGATAAATGCTCCAGAATCTTGTTTGGCTCGCAGATGCCAAACTGTTGTGTCTAGAATGTGTTACACGGACATGCCTGTAAACAGGCTCACATGTTATGGCTCAGCACTCACTGTACAGACTGGGGGCACGATGTATGTCTAGAGATGTCGAAAAACAAACCTTTTCTCATGTATAGGCCTTTGTGAAAGCTAACTTGCAGTGTCGTGTACAAAAAGCAGCAAAAGTTAAAATGGCATTTAAACTTCTAATAAGCCATGCTAACATAACATGCACGCAAAAGGAGGTCCTAAACCGTACTACACCCTCCCTTGTTCGAGGAACCCACAATAATCGGGGAAAACTTCATAGAACGAAGAGTTCAAGTTCGAATGAGACAGAACCAAGTTCAGGAATTTCGCCAAACTTGAGAATTGGGAATAAAAATCTGACTCAAAATAAACAAGCCAGTGAAACCAATCACGGGTTGCCATGGTGTGAAAAAAGACCTCAAACATTTAAGGAAGAAATAAGACATTAAAAGAAAAAAATAATCACGAGTGCAGTACATGTTTATGAAGCAGAAACTGGCCCAGGCCCTTGTCTTATTAGATCTGTCGGCAGCTTTCGACAGGGTCGATCACGTCATCTTGATCGACCGTGTCAGAAATGCGGGCATTCAGGGCTTGGCCTTAACCTGGATCAGCTCCTTCTTGCACCAGCGCTCCCAATCGGTTCATTTATCCACCTTCTCTGCCCCTACTCTTCACTCTCCTGTGGTGTTCCCCAGGGTTCTGCTCTTTTGCCCCTTCTATTCAATCTCTATATGCAACCCCTTCTAGCTTTCCTCCGTCACACCCCAGTCGCTATCTTTAACTATGCGGATGACTTTCAGTTAATTTTCCCTATCGACTCCTCTCCTACTTCCTGTACCAACTTCCAGTCCACTATGCTTGCCATCTCTGAGTGGATGCACTTTAGCCAGCTGAAACTCAATCCCAGCAAGACGGAGTTGGTATTGACATGAGGGTATTCCAACCCTTGGAACTCCAGCTTCCGGCCCCAATCTCTTGGCCCCCCACCCTGTCCCATCGATACTGTGAGGAGCCTCGGCGGTATTATCTCTAGTGACTTGTCCATGAGACCTCAAATCAACGCCGTCCCTTCTGCATGCTTCTACCATCTGCGCAGAATTTGTAAAATCCGAAGGTTCCTCACTATGGAGGCTCTTATACTTGTCATCATGGCCCTTGTCACCTCTTGTATCGACTATGCCAACTCCCTGTATGTAGGGATCCCTGCCTACCATCTCCATCGGCTCCAGCTGGTGCAAAATCAGACGGCCAGACTGATCTTTCAACAGCCTAAGCACCAACATGTCTCGCCCCTGCTGAGGAGACTGCATTGGCTCCCGGTAGCCTCTCGATGTATTTTCAAACTGGGATGTACTCCTTGGTCTTGCCCCAGCCTTCACTTCCCTCAGCCTTAAGCGCCACATTCCCTTGAGGAATCTTCGGTCCTCTGCTCACAACCTCTTAATCATCCCCAGGTTCAAACGGAAAAAACATGGTGGCTCCTGTTTTTCTTTCCTTGCCCCTTCTACCTGGAACTCCCTTCCCTCCACTATTCGACTCTGTCCTGATTACACTTGTTTTCGCAAACTTCTCAAAACCCATCTTTTCCAGCTAGCCCACGAATAACCTCTCTGCCTTCCTCCCTGCTTTGTCTATGAGCGCCATGAAACAGTATGGTGACCGTGCATCATAACATAACAAACAAAATCTGTACTTCAATTCAACAGCATATAAGCACCATATGTTGCAACTGCCTTCAATATACAGTCGTTTTTATCATCCATGAACATTTCAGCCATCCAATTAAGTAAAGGGAAAGAACATACATGTTCCTCAATTGCCGGAGCCTCTAGTACCATCAGAGGACAACTCAGGCTTACTTCAAGATAACTGTGCTCCAGAAAGTCATTGGCCGCAGTCCAAATGTTCCAATTGCCTAGACCGCCATGAGCCACTGCGCAGGCCATAAACCCAGCACTAGAACAATCTAGTTCATGAGCAACTAAAGGACTCATTAGTAGATCAAAATCCAAGTCAGGAGACACCACGTGTTATAGAGACACAAACCCAGGGCCCACTCAAATCCACAATCCAGGCAATGGAAAACAGGCTGCAGGCAAGTGAAGAATGAACCAGGAAGATAAACCATATGCCACACTCAGAGTCGCCAGAGGCAGTGATCCATAGTATTCTAGCATCCAGTTACAAAGGTGGAGCAGCCTTGTCAGATCGTCGTGGGGCACAGACTGTGCATCCATTTTGCAATAAACAAATTAACAGCAGTATGTCAGGAGCAAAGGGAAACCGCCAAAGACACTCAAAAAAATCTAATGAAAAAATGCATGGATCACACCAAATATGGTTGGAAATGAGGTCACAAGGCCAGAACATAGTACTTTAAAAAATGTACCAGGCCAGTGGTCGACGAGGCATATAAGATTGTGTGAATCAAAGCACCGAAAGGCAGGGGCAGGTCCATGTTTAACAATGCATTTACCTCAGTACGAGTATTTGCAACGTGAAGGGCAAATGTCTCATGTGCAGATGTAAGGGGGACTTCCTTCTGGGACAAAAGATCTCTTATGCAACTCATCTTGTTGAACTCTGCTTTCAAGGTTGGGATAGAAGGCCAGATGGAAACATCGAGCCTCCCATGTGAAGGAGGAAACAAGACATTCTTACAGCAAACTACACGCTGGGAAACTGTAACGATGTAAGGAATACTAGCATGCACACCACAGCAACCTTCATTATTTAACAACAAATAACTACCGTTTGCAAGCAATGTGAATTTCGGTGAATTTCGGTGTAATGGCCCTTTGAAACACAGGCAAGGTTTGGTGCAAGGATATTACAAGCACCATGCAATTACAGATTTCTGCACTCTAGTGAGTGATCTGGTGTGGTGGTGCAATCTTTGCCATTCAAATAAACTTCCTTTTCTTCCCTCAAACACCTGTATGTGAACTGGAGATTCCAGACTTCATGAAGGTAAGCACCACCCAGGGGCTCAAATCTACCAATTGCATAGTGTTTCATGCAGGACTCAAATTTGAAAAGTGGAAAAGGTAGCATTATCAACCCAAGGATGAGCCAAACTGCTAAATTGGATTCTGCTACTAAAAAAGGTAAAGTAAACTTTTCAATATGCAACAGTGAAAAAGTGGCATCCTTCATTGACATCAATTGCTGTTTAACAGTCAAACTGAAAGGCAGAAATAGTAAACTCGTGTTCAGGTAATCCCATGGAACTCAGCCATTTTTCAACATTTGCAGAGTCCATGCAAACTGCAGAACAGAACACACGATTTATTTTTGCCCATGATACAGTACGGCAAACATCTTCTTGCACAATATCAACCACAGATCACACAATATTATCTAGAGTGTAAATTCGTGAAGAAAGGGTGTTAATTCTATTATCTACAATGGCAAGCAATCTTTCTAAATTGGCCTGATCAATAGCTCTAAGCCTAGAAGCAGCTTCAATTTGCGACAGTTTCCAAACCTCATTGTAAGCAGCATATATCCATCTTTTCGATCTGCCTGCTGCAGGACCTTTAACAAAATTATTTAAGTCAACAGTGTCAGTGAGTTTCGATAAATGTAGCTTAACAGAAGCTAAGGATGAATGTCTGAGCCAACTCTGGCACAATTTGCCTACAGAATAGGTGGTGACTAAATGTTGAGTCTGAAAGCGGGGATCAACTCTAACCTCTGTATAGCCAGAGGTCAGATCCAGAAAACGGTGCTGGCAGGAATCTGCACTTCTATGCCATAGCAACCAGCCTTCGGGATTAATGCTGGAAACATTAAAAGAGGAATTTCTTAACAGGGCTTGTAAGTCACCTAGGGAAGTACTGGTATAATTATTCCAATGGGGAAATTCACCCACATCAGGAAATAAAGGAGCATTTAATTTTCTAGAAGTAGCCAATCCAAAGTAGGTGGTTTGTGAAATAGTGTCATTCAGAAACAACATATGGATTGGGATGAGACATGCATGATGCAAAGCTTCAGTGCCTTGCACTTGCCAACTTTTAGAACCCCAAACAGATTTAAGATCAATGGAACCTTTCCACAGTTCATAACCCCCAACAGCCAACTGGTCAATAAAGGACTTCGAATACAGTAATTTCGTGTGGGTAAGTCTAACCTTGGAAGAGGACTTCTCAGTCATCTTAAAATAAAATGCATTAGGGTTTGTTTGATCAAAATCAGTAATATAGAAAAACTTTTTCAAAAGTGTTTTCGAGCTGCCTTCCACAGGTGCGGGACAGTGCTCCCACTGTGTGTAGTTAACCACATTTCTAAATGAATTTGTCTTATGAAGAAAGTGATTGCCAAAATACTGGTTACAGTACAAATCACCATAATTCGCAGATTCCAAATATAAATCTTCAGCATCAAAAGTAGCATGGTATTTCAAATCAGAAAATAAAGCCTCTATGGCTTTAACGTCCCAATCATCTGAGCGAATATATTGCTTAACCACATCCCCCATAGAAACACGGAGTACATTAGGAACATTAATAACCTCTGTGGGACCATGCATCTGGAACTTTACAGCATCCCATACAATCCCATCTAAAACGGGCCAAGCAGTTATATTCACAAATGTCTGGTCCCTCTTCATGATGTGCGAAGAGGATTGGGGAGCCAAAGTTCCATCAATCAGTCTAATTGAAGTTCTTTCTTGAACGTAGTGTCCATTATTAAAACGGAAAAAATACACCAGAAATCCCATGGACATGAACAAAAAAAATGCAATAAGCACCAGCCGAATGTAAGTCCAAGGAGGAATCAACAAATGTTTTTTAAACCAGGTACCAAAAATCAAAACTTTTGAAGGGGACTTGGATGTGGAAGAGCCAGTGTCAAATGAAAAATGGGATTGATAAGCCAATCATAGACAGGTCACTGGGGTAAGTATATTCAGTGTTATTAAGAGTATCACCAGCAGGTAGATTCAATAAAGAATTTGTAAGTGGACTAATTTCAACAACAACATCAGGCCCGATGGCAGGATCCGGGTGCAAAACAGAGTGTTGCACCATTGATGGGCACCAAACCGCTGGCATCATACTATAGAGAACCGGCCACCCTGTGTGATTTGATATTGTCAATGGAAATGTACCTGTTCGCCTTTCACCCTGGAAGAGGAGGTAAAATGACTGTTCTAGTACCCTGCACACCAAGCAAGGCAACTGGAGCTCGATAAGAAGGACCAAATTCTTTCTTGTTGTCGATCTTCTCTCGGACCAGTTCTCCAACCTGGGGTAGCCAGCCGACTACCGGAATCTGCAACACAGCTTCAGATGTGGAGGGCAAGTGTTCCTTTGTAAGACTGTCTCTGGCCTTTTGTAGGTCCGGGACAAACATGTTGATGCCAAAGAGCATTTCGTATGGGGTCCGCTCACCCAGCGACCTTCTAGGGAGATTATTTAGTGCATGTTGAAAGCTATTGAGATGGGATAGCCAGTCTCTGCCAGCACCTAATACTTTCGCTGTCAAGGATTGCTTTGAGTCACGGTTCATTCGCTCCATAACAATATTAACCTCAGGCCGGTATGGAGACCAACATTTGACTCGGACCCTCAATGAAGCCATGGCATCCTTGTGCACCTTAGAGGTAAACGCTGGACCCTGGTCCAAATGGAAGGTGCCACATGCAAAGATTCCCACAATGACATGCAAATCCCTTACGACAGTTCTAGAATCAGCGCTCCTTTGAGGCCACACCCAGACAAAGCGCATGCAAGAGTCAACTGCTAGTAAGATGTACTTATACGCAGTATAAGAGGAGTAAGGACCGCAGTCATCTAAATAAACACCCGCAAGTGGTTTATTAGAGATGTACAACTAATTTTGGTGCGGGAGTGCAGCAGAGGAAGCTTTAATTTGCTGACAAATGCCACATTTAGGGACAAAATCACGTGTCTGTTTGTACAAACCCTCCACCAATATCGTTGCTGGAGACGAGATACAGTAGCTGACACCCTGGCGTGCACCAAAGCCATCCCAGCATGGGCTGCTGTAATCAAAGCCTGCCTGCAGTCCACGTTGGGAATCAACCTGTCACCATTGTTGTTAATTCTCACATAAAGAACTTTATCAGGACTTAAATGATAAGAGTATTTGGAAGGGAAACCTCCAGGGTAATTACCTCCCTTCTCTGTTGCTGCAATCGCTGCCAAGATGTCATCATCAATCTTACTTTTGGAACGTCTAACCGTTGCCACTACATATGTTGCAACTGCTGTCTTCACAGCCTCGTCCGCAAAACAGTTGCCAACAGCGTGAACTCCAACATGCTGATGACCGAGAGTTTGAATTTCAAAGACGAGTGGGAGTCGATCTTTGAGCTCGGCCACTCAAACCCAGATCATTTTATGTTTTATTGTGCGACGCTTGGAGTCCCGATAATTATTTTGAGTCCAAAAGGGCAGATTGTCATTGTAAGACTGAACACAGTAATGAGAGTCACTCACAATAAGAGTAGTCACACTAGGATCCGTGTACTCCAATGCAAGCATCAGAGCACGGAGCTCTGTCATTTGGGCGGTACAGTCCCCTAATGTCTGTGTATGTACGACATCGGACTTAAATTCACAATCCACCATCGTACTAACCACAAATGCACAGGCTGAATAATACGCTTGTTTTGAATCCATAGCAGCTTGCGCACTGCCATCAGGGTACATGACACAACAAAAATCCTCAAGTAGGCGCATAGTCAGAGGAGCAGGGTGCCAAATTCATACTGCAAGTACTCTTGAGTCTGCAGTGAGGAATCCAAAATGAACATGACATCCAGGGATGTCAAAGATGTAGCCCATTGCATCCACCGAGGGTGCAAAGCTTTGGAATTCAGTACACTGGCTTTCATCACTGCCTCTAAGGCAGGAAACAGCGTAAAAACCAAAATGCGTTTTCCCTGCGACAGTGCACGTTCCTTAAGAATCACCATTTGTACTGCTGTCAAAACTTTTTCTACAGTGGAAAAACCGCAACTCCGCTGAAGTGTACAAGTGTGACTTGTAAGCGATAGAGACTGTGTTACCCTCATTAAAAATGAGGTACGTGAATCCCACCGCCCCTAGCACTATTCTTATCACCAGTTTGGTGTGGTTATCACGAGTTGACCAGAATTTAGATTCAAGTAGGTCGGCCTGCAAAGATTGCAAGATGACTAAATGTTCTGGCAGCCAGCACAATTTGGAAAAATTAGCTTGTATCAAAGCATAAAAGCAGTTTGATACACTGGGCATATTTGGGAATGTAGGTACGACCGAAATTCAAAAAGCTCAGTAAAGATTGTAGCTTTTTCAGTGTTGTGGGAGCTTGCAAAAGTGCGCATTTCTCCAAGAAGTGAGAAGCTAAACCTCTACCTTCATTGTTGAGCTCGTAACCTGGGAACAACACTGTGTACTCTGCAATGTGTGATTTAGCAAAATAAAATTTATAGCCTATGTCCGCAAAATGGCAAATTATGCGGTCACACGGCACAGATACAGCCATAACTCGTCGTCTCTGAGATAGATGACATCAACATACGAACATGCCTCCACGAGACAATGCGCATGGCAAAAATGCCTGGACTATTCTTGCAGCCCATAGCCAAACGAAGGAAGTGACACTCTTTGCCGCCACTGGTAAAAGCTGTACATTGACTACTAAGAGGGGACAGATTGTGGGCAAAAAAACCATTGGATATGTCGAGTGTGGTTTTGAACTTTTTACACACCAGACTATCCACAAGAGCAGAACTGTGAGTATTCTGCACGGTGCAGGTACGACAATGTGAGTTAAAGTCGCGGTAATCCAATACCAAACGGTACGAGACATCTGGCTTGGTCACAGTAAAACGTGGGTTATTCATCGGAGACACAGACGTTTCAATCACACCTTGATATTCCAATTGTTCAAGGATTTCTGCAACTGAAGCTTTCGCTTCACGTCGCATGGGGTATTGGGGTTGAGGCTGTGGCATCGACCGCAAGGGTTTCTCATGTCGAGGGGAAAATTTGTCCCAGCCACAGTGAGTATAGTACAATGCCGGCGCAAGCGCCTTAGCCTAATCTTCTGCAAACTGCAGAGCCTGCTCCTTCCGCACTGTGTGAGCGAAAGCGGTGAGGATTGCCTCCTCCCCTTGCGGAGCAGCTAAGACAAAGGGTGGGGGCCAGTCGATCTCCGCCAACAAAATATTATATAGTAGTTGTTAGATTTTCCAACAAAAAAAACTTTTATGGGGTACGTTTTATGTCACCCTCAATTATTAGGACAATTTCATAATGTTTGTCAGGGGGAGCCACTCTAGTGTCAGCTGTCTCAACTACAACGAAGGTCGCACTCGCTGTCACCTTCAGTAGTGGATGCAATGCCTCTTGAATGATGGTAATCTCTGCTGCGCTGTCCAGCAGCGTCAGCGCTTATGTCAGATTTTGAAGCTGCGTTCTCACTATCTGTGGCATATCTCGCTGTTATCTCAGCAACTTCCTTCTTCTGAAACTGAAGCCTTTGACGCGCTGTCTCGTCCTGCTTGCCTTTTCCATCAGCCTTGCGAGGCTGCTCACGGCTCTGTTGGGCACCTTGACCTCTGCCGCCACCTCCTCCACTGGTGGCTGTTACTGATTTTTCCTGCAAAGAGCGAGGAGAACATTGTTCAGGAACCTGAAACTTATCAGGTGACTTAATAGTACTACTATCGCGCAACTCATAGGTACACTCAGCAGGGGCAGGTGTAGGTGAAGCGGGACGTGACCCCTGTTTCTGCTGCTGTTTCCCCTGTTTTTTGTTCTCACTCCAATTTTGTTTCTGAACTTTTGGACGGTCATCCTTATCAGATGACGCTTGTTGAGTTTGCTGCTGTTTCTCTTTCTTAGCATAATGCTTAACACCCAAACTATTACGGCAGACGGTCTTATAAGCCTCCGTAATAATTTTGGGTACCTGATGGGGTTAGTCTGCGTCGGGGACATCGTGCAAAGCATTAGAGACCTGGAAACTTACTGCATCTCCCTTGACATTCGCAAGGACTAGATTGAGTACCATGTCAAATGCTCCCACGAATCCCATTCCCAACTCCACAGCCACCTCTGGTCCGTGTTCATCCTGAACACGCTAGATCACAGAGGGCAGGACCATCATTGACGGGGTGCCAAAGCACCTAGTATAGACTGCCGCAAAAATCACACCCCAAGTTGTACATTCATTTACGTCGGGCACTAAGTCTTTCTGCAAACTAATTGTGAGGATCCTGTATTTCTCCACAGGACTAGTATTCGGGAATACTGCTTCAAGTTGATCGAATTTCTCTGCAAGCCAAAAAGGTATCTCATCCTTATCCTGGGAACCCTTACCCATGACCGCATTAACCATGATGGGACTAAGCTTCAGCCAGCCCCTACCAACTGGATGCGCCACACCACCCGGGAAATGTAATGAACCAGACCCCTAATAACTGACACTGTAGAGGCATACAGGGGTCTTAGTTGTGGAACTGTTAACGTACCCACCTGAGAATGCAGGGTGTAAGCAGGTAAAACAGGCCAAGTAGCTCCTGGGATCGACAACAGCCCTTGTCTGACCGCTGTTATAAAGTGTAGGAGGGCACCATTAAACCAAACGGCATGCTGCCAAGTAGAAATCAGAATGTCCACTGTCCGATATGGAGCGTAAGCCGCAGGAGCATCAGCAGGGGTGTAAGTGTGAAATACACCAGTACCAGCATCTACCGTGGGAAATGTAACCCATGAGTAAAAGAACTCAAACGGGTACACCGCGTCAGCTTAGACTACAAAAACCACTGCCTGTCCCTGCAAAGAACCGAGGTATTCCTGAAAGTGATTCCACACAGCTACACGACTGTGTGCTGTGATATCAACCCCAGCATTATCAATACCGTAATAGAGAAGTACAATGCAATAGAATAAGGCACAACTGGGTAGTAATTCAAATGCAAAACCGTTTTAACTTATCAAGCTTGAAAAGACCTATGTATTATAGGTAGGTTTTATCCGTCACTACTGTCAACTGTAAACAATAGTGAGGGGGTCGTAGACTGATATAAGCACTACTCAGTGTCTCACAATAAGACCACACTCGTTGGCTGTGCCATGTTGCAAGGATTTCTGCTCATACACAGAACTGTGCACAGAGACCTAGGACATTAGTGAATTGTGGTGTACCAGAACCTCACCTCAGCACCTAGAAACCCCAACCATCTTGCAATCAGTGTCACATTAGCTCTTCATCCTATAGCAAAGTAACCAATGATTAGACAACCTAGAACATGCAACTTAGGACCATCTCAGGAATGGTGGGGAGTGAGAAAACTCTTTTGTTATACTCTCATACCAGTCCACAACAGGAGTAAAAAAGAGACACAGTAAGGTTAAAATATTTATTTTAACGACGTGATCTCATGCTCAGTATTTAAGTCAACATAAGCAGACATGTTTACAAACCTGCTTCAGTCCCGTGGAATATTAAACACATTTTCAACAAACGACGTGTGAATTGTGTCTTTTGTGATATTTATTTTTTTAAAGAGTGATTCTGCACGTACCACAATGTGTCTCTTTTCTAAGAATTTCAAATAAGGTGTTTGCCATCTCCTTGTGAGTTGTGCCTCTTCCTGTAATCTGTTTCTTTGTTTACCCTCTCACTAATAATCCACAAGCTCATGTTGTCGTGTGTTTACACACCCATTGTAGTGTAGTTCCTATTTTCCCAATAGGCTCTGCGCATTGGAATAACATAAACAGCAGTGTAGACGTAGGATTGAGGTCATCTAGGTCTCTTCTGACTATGTTAAACTTAATTTAGGTTTGCGCCAGCTAGCTCAGAGGTCACTGGAAACTTTCTGGAATGAAGAGGGATGGACAACCTTCCCTGGCTCAGACAAGAAGGGATTCAGTTTCTGACAACCGCATAAACATGACAACTTTGCTCCCTCAGAATAAGAGTATATCTCTAGAGTTGTGTGAAAACAATACACAGATATTTCACTCAGTCAGCAGTGCATACTTAGTTTCACCAGAATGCAGAGAAATAGAGAGACAGGCGTTTTCAATAAAAAGGTGTTATTTATTGAGCAGTCTTCCTTCTCATGCAAGAGAAATGAATTGCCACAATTGCAATACTTAAAGTAAAGTAAAGTGCGTACAGTAAAAGTAGTATTATGAAATAATACTGTAAAAGCAATGATACAATTTCTTAGCCATATGATACTTTAAAATGGATAAAATATATACATACATAAATACATTGACTAAAAGGCTCAACTGGTGCTTCTAACTAAGCCTACCCCGGTGTACCTGACCTAAGCCTAATACGTGGGAAGGGATGAGCAATTAGCAGTTTTAAGTTAAGTTGGTTAAGATAATTTTGCCAAGAATCTGCATCAAGAATTCTCTTAAGGGTTTAGTCAGCTCCGTACCTACGTTAATAGAATGATGTAGGTCTGGTATCTCTTTCCTCAGGACTCGATATCCCAGCAACCCGCAAGGGTAGGCTGGAAACACCGGAGCTGGATTTTCTCGGCTGGAGAAAAAAACAGCGTCTCTCTCAGTGCGTCAAACAGGAGGGGTGGCTTCCGCGGGCACTCGCATCAGCTGGGCTCTCGGGCAAGTAGATGGCCGCTCTGCTCCAAACCACTGTGTGTTTGCTTAAGGCAACTGTTGGTATTTTATACCTGAAAGGTGCCGGGTTTGATGTAAGGTTGGACATAAGACGTCACCAAGAACTAACAGTTCTTGTAGGACTTCAGGAGTTCTTGTTCAAATCAAAACAAAAGCACGGGGGGTTTCCCGGGCTGCTGGAGGCTTGGTTTGTTTAAAGAACGCGTTGTGCTTTCTAGGAGTCGGTGAGAGTAGCCGTGCTGTGCTTTGGATTGCATGGGCTATTACTGAATATGAATCTGATTCTTATGCCGTTGTCAGGATATTATTGAGTATAACCCCACAAGGGCATAAATCGGGAATATCAAATTAGGGTCCTAGATAAGAACACAACACCCACTCCACAAATTGATGTCCATCATTACTAAAAACTAAGCAATAGTAAACATTCATGTGTTTTTTCCGACCCACCCCAAAATACATATTTCGCATTTGAAATGGTATACGGTAAATACACGAAAAATGAGTATTTGTACTGTACGCTTTTCAAGCAGTGTTATCATTCAGATAAATGCATATATATATCAGCTGCACGAATTGGGAAAATTACACATTAAAGGGCTCTAAATACAGAAAAGAAGGTCAAGACCATTTCATCACATATTTATACAAATTGCTGTATATCTGCTAGAGGCTGAGGTAAAATATTGTCTCTAGTATCCTAAAATAGAAGCTCTGTTCTCTAAGAATAGTTCTACTTTAAGCAAAGTACCATGTGCCAAAAAAGGTAAATATTTTGAAAGTATGGGCAAAAATAATTTCGCTTTCAGGGGAAAAGTTCCAAATATTTTCTGTAGCTTTGTTTAAAAAAAATGAAGGCCGAATTCAGAGTTCAGGGAACGCTGTGTGCTCGTTGTTTTTATTTAAGAGTTATTCTCGTACATTGGAGAGACCATTATTTCAGACAGACCTGCAAAAAATTGGTCTACAACATCAGGTGAAAGTTTGACCAAGTTTGAAAATACTGCCACTGTGCAGTTCTCTGCGTGATTGCTATCATCGATGGTTAGATCAGCAATGCTCACAGAAGGCTGTACCTGTCTGGTGCTTCTTTCCTCTCTTACTTCACCGCCACCTATTCGTAGTGGGGAAGTCTCAACGAATGCCGTCATCAGAATCGGTAGCCGCTGGGGACAACACGATCCATGAGTCGTTACAGGACCTAGCAAAGTATAGATATCCATTGGTACTGCTGATTGTAGTGTAAGACAAATGTCCAACACGCATTCTTCTCCGCATAGCAGACATCGAAGAGCACAGGTATAATGCAATTTTGCCAGATCGGTCTGAATGAAAGAAACCAAGTTGTACTCAGATCTCTTAGCCGGGCCAATCCGAGGACCTTAGTGATACGGTCTCGGTATCGTATTGCTAGGATCGTTTCTTCCATCGTTGCTAGAGTCTTGCCTGTGGATTCATAATTGGATGAACCCTGCAAGTAATCTTGTTCTGTAAATTTGGCTGACATTACTAAATCTGACATCATATTATTAATGTTTTCAAACTCCCAGTCATCAGAGAAGGTACTAGGTGTCACAAAATCACTTAATGAAATCTTGAGCTGGTGGGGATACTTTAAAAGCTCGACCGGGCCCAAAATGTCATAATCAGTTCTGTCCCTTGCTACCCCACCGGGCATTGGAATGGCTGTGATGTTCACTGATGACAGTTCTCTTTTCTTGATGTGAGAAGAGGTGTGTGGCTTTAGGACCAAGTTGATGTAGTCGAATTAGGGTCCTAGATAAGAACACGACACCATGAGGTGTAACTACCTGGCACCGAAGCTTCGAGGCACCTCCCACCGCCTGTCACTTTCTTCTCTCGTCTAGTTTTGCTTTCTCTCTTTCGTCACTCCACGTGAGACACATTTGCTCTTCCCCATGGCACACCTTTTCTCACATCTTTGTCCCTCTGCTCCCCCTACCCTCCTTCTGTCTGAGCTCACTTCCTCGTCCCCCTCTACCACTTCTGAGCATCTTTCCCATCCCTCTCTCCTCTCACACACCAGCTCCTCTTCTCGTTCTTGCTTCTCACAAGCTTCTAGCTCTCACACCTTGCTGTCTTTTTCACACACCTTTCGTCTCCTCCATCTAGCACTCAGTTCACTTCCCCCTCCTCCCATACCTGCTTCCTTTCCTCACATATCTGCTCTGGTCCTTCCCCTTTGTTCTTTTCTGACATTTCTCACTGCTCATAACTTTCTTTTCTCAAATCTCTACCCCCCACTTTCACCCCCACATCTCTGTCCCTCCTACTTCTGACTCTCACTTCTGCCAACCCGACGTCCCTCGTATCGCTTATCGTATCGCTGTCCCATCTTCTGTTTTCTTCTTTCACACATTTGCCCTCTCCCTTGTTCCTGTTTTCTTCTCTCACACCTCCGACCTTATCTGTTGTTTTCTTCTCTCACACCTCTGTCCCTCTCCTTTGTTCATGTTTTATTCTCTCAAACCTCAACCCCTCTCCCTTGTTCCTGTTTCTTCTTTGAAAACTCTGCTCCCCTCAGTTGTTCTTCCTTTCTTCCCTTACTTATTAGCCAGTAAAAAGTACTCCAGCTGAGGAGAGGAATTGTACAAAACGGTGGCATCTTCTTGGATAAATATGCAGGGCAGGATTCATTCTGGCACGATGCTCGTCTGCCCCTGAGACACTGCATAGATTACAATGGGCAAAACAAGAAATCTCAACGAGCACGGAAAATTCTGCGTGCTCGCAGAGATTTCTTGCAGATTTGCGGAATTTTGCTCAGGGCAACTCTGCAAGTTCCACCCACCCCTATTCAAAATTCCCTATGAAAATTTCATTCTGGGCCCCCCTTTATTTTTTTCCCCCAAATTGGTGTATCACCTCAAAATGTTTAAGGAAGGAGCTGAGGTGGTTTTTATTTGATATGTTTCATGAAGATTCATCAAAATGTGCCAAAGTACCTGTTCAATATGAATATATATCTAGATATATAGATAAATATATATATATATATATATATATATATTACCTACTGGCGGTCGCCAGTAGGTATATATAGTTAGGATTTTTTCCCTATGGGATTTCTGAAAATTCTATGTCTAATAACTTTGGCGTTTGTGGACGGAATCGGCTGAAATTTTCAGGAAAATGGCACATTTTGTTTCTGAGCAGCCCCTGAAAATTTGGTGGGGTTTCGTCAAGGGGGGGCTGAGAAAAAAGGGGGGTCCCAAAACGCGTTTTTCCCATGTTAATTTCCATAGGGCGGTTGGACTCACTTTTAGCCCGAACGGCTGAATGGATTTGCACGAAACTTGGCAAAATTGTAGGGACTGTTAGCCCGATGTGCCTTTGCTAGGTTTCAATATATGTGCTTCAGTGGATTTTGAGAAATTAACGTTTAAATCAAGATATATATCTGTAACAGCGCTCCGGGCAGCGATCCGGTTCGCGTACTTTTCGCTTATCGGAACTTTGCGAAGCGAAGCTGATTGGCTCTCCGGTGTCTGTCAACATTCTAAACAGTCCGGTGCGGCCGCCATCTTGTCTCTCGGTAGGATCGAGAGACAAGAGGAGGCCAAAACAAAGGAGGAAATGAAGGAAAGGGGGCAAGGTAGACCCCTTCTGACCCCCTAGGATTGATGAGGGGATATTATAGAGACACACTGGGCCCAAAAAAAAAAAAAAAAAATTCCGATTTTTTCGCCGTAGAGACGCGTCTTGGTACGCGAACCGGGCAGCTAACCGGGCAGCTAACCGGGAAGCTAACCGGCAGTGTAACGGGAGTCTGACGAGTAGCGGATTGGCTGTCAACATTGTAAACAGTCCGGAGCGGCCGCCATCTTGTCTCTCGGTAGATCGAGAGACAAGAGGAGGCCAAAACAAAGGGGGAAATGAAGGAAAGGGGCAAGGTAGACCCCTTCTGACCCCTAGGATTGATGAGGGGATATTATAGAGCCACGCTGGGCGCAAAAAAAAAAAAAAAATTCCGATTTTTTCGCCGTAGAGACGCGTCTTGGTACGCGAACCGGGCAGCTAACCGGACAGCTAACCGGCAGTGTAACGGGAGTCTGAGGAGAAGCTGATTGGCTGTTATCATTGTAAACAGTCTGGAGCGGCCGCCATCTTGTCTCTCTGTGGGATCGAGAGACAAGAGGTGGAAAAAAAAGGTGTAAATGAAAGAAAGGGGTAAGGCAAACCCCTCCTGAACCCCTAGGATTGATGAGGGGGCTATTAAAGTTCCCTGGGGGGTGAAAAAAAAAATTGCGATTTTTCGCGGTAAAGGTGCTTCCTGGTACGTTAACCGGGCAGCTAACCGGCAGCGTAACGGGAGTCCGACATATTGTGTTTTTTGAACGTTTGTGATATGTGCACGTGTGGATTTTGTCTAATTAAGGTTAAAAAAATATATATATATCTTTAAGCGTGTTCTGGCGCGCTTACGTTTTGGGTTTGGTTTGCGCTGCAGAGACGATACGTCACGATTATGCGATGTATCATGAGGCATCTCACGGGCTACGTGATACGTCACTTAATAAAGAATATATTTTACAGCTATAGATATTAGCTTTTAAAAAACCAATGAAATTCACAGAAAAAACCATAGGTTATAGACCATATATAGTTAGGAATTTGCATTTACAAAACCTTGAAAATTCACTGAAAAAACCATAGGTTATAGACCATATATAGTTAGGGATTAGCATTTAAAAAACCTTATTTTACTCGCACAAAACCATTGAAATTCCATATATAGTTAGATGCACTAACTATATATCGCGGACCCGCAATCCACTGCTAATGATGTCACATATTACATCATTCATGACATGGTCAGTGACATCACTGATGACATCACTGATGACATCTCAAATGACATCACTGATGACATCTTAAATGACATCACTGATGACATCACTGACATCTCATTTGACATTACTGATTACATCACTGATGATATCATGTATGTGATAATACATCTTCAGACTCTAATATAACCTTAGATACACTCAGTGTAAACAGGCACTCACAGACTGTCACACATCCATGGAGTTACCCACACACCTAGTCAGTCATGCAAAGAATCAATCACACCTCCATTTCCTCAACTATACAGTTATACACACCTTACTTATTCAAACATATACTAACACATATTTACTCTCTTATACAATCCTTGATACAAGTTCACAATGATTCATACAGCCACTCTCACATTCACTGGCTCTTATGTTCAGTTATTTATATATGTCAACTCTCACATGGAGTGTGGTTGACATATGTACTTACTTTGACATGTAGAACTGAGATATCCATTCACTCACCAATATACTCATGCACACAGTCAACTGTCCATACAGCTGTTTCTACATGCACTTTTGAACCCATACACCTAGGGAATCAAATGCTCACACATCTATGCACAGAGTTATACACCTCCCAGCCACCCACACACATACTCAGTCTCCCATACAAATACTTGGGCAACCATTCAATAACCCATATAGTTACTGATATAGCTACTGATTTAAACATGCAGCAGTTTACAGAAGAACATAAATAATGATTGCCAAATTAAGACACTTTAATCACTAACCCATGCACTCAGTGAGACACATTTAATCATTCTCTCATATAGTCAGTCATGCACCTACTAAATCCTTCATCCAGACACTTATACATCCACTCATTCTTCAATATGTAAGACATATTTTAACTTTACAGAAACATACAGTCACTGGGTGTTGTCATCAGTGATGTCATCAGTGATGTCATTTGAGATGTCATCAGTGATGTCATCAGTGATGTCACTGACCATGTCATGAATGATGTAATATGTGACATCATTAGCAGTGGATTGCGGGTCCGCGATATATAGTTAGTGCATCTAACTATATATGGAATTTCAATGGTTTTGTGCGAGTAAAATAAGGTTTTTTAAATGCTAATCCCTAACTATATATGGTCTATAACCTATGGTTTTTTCAGTGAATATATATATATATATATATATATATATATATATATATATATATATATATATATATATATATATATATATATATATATATATATATTTCCAAAGAAGCTCCATTTTACTGGGGGCCCACGACCCTGCAGGGCGGACTCTTGATTACAGGAACGGAGAATCCTGTCATTTCAACAACGCAAAAGAAAGAGCCCAACTCCGACTTGTATGCAGGCTGACGTTTAATCAATGCGGTGTCATAGAGACGTGAAGGAGAAAGGGAGAGGAGAGAGATGTTTCTCTCTCTATGACACCGCATTGCAGGCATACCGAAATGTGCGAGGCAGCGAAAGGCACTGTGCCCGTGATGAACTTTGAACACTGATTGCACCCGATATTTTATTATCAAAAAAGATTGATTTTCACGCATTGGTGCATTCTGGGCTTGTAGTATTCCACTACGGGCCATGTGACCACTTGGAGTATATTAACTACACTCACCTGTGAACAAGGCGTGTCCGCCGAAACCGGTTGGGGAGAAAAGAGTGTGATGAGGCTGCTGAGCACACGATGATTAAACGTCAGCCTGCATACAAGTCGGAGTTGGGCTCTTTCTTTTGCGATATATATATATATATATATATATATATATATATATATATATATATATATCTAGATATATAGATAAATATATATATATATATATCTATATATATATCTATATATATATCTATATATATATATATATATATATATATATATATATATATATATACACAGATTCCTTTCGAGTCAGGAAAAGGACGACAAGCCACACCACCAGGTACCGGAAAGATTGTTTATTTCAGGGCATAAACAAGATGCGTTTCGTGCTCACGGGCTCTTGGTCACATGACCACCATTTTTTTCAACCTTATTTAAATAGTGAAAAAATAATAGAAAGGGAAGAAAGTTTTCCGTGTTTACAAACATCACACGGAAACTTTACTTACAAGTGCAATTTCTGAAGCAAAATAAGTTGGTTAAAAGTTACCAAGAATGCACATTTCCCAAATGTTTGGTGTTGAATCATTGCAAACACTCAGTGAATTAACAGCTCCAAAAAAATTTTAGCGAACAAAGCGCATCAGGGTATAGTACCCATATGATTATATTGAGAAGACAGGTTTAGAGAAAAAGGAGGGAACGAGAGGAGTGTACTCGAGGTAAGGAGAAGTGGAGAATGAGTGACAAATTAGATATAAGGATGATCGAAATTAAGTCAGAGGAGGATGTCAGACATTGGTTGGAAGACAAAGTCACTTGGGTCTAGTACCCATTGCATCATACCTCCTTATCAATCAGGATGTCAAACATTCATTGGAAGACAAAGTCACTTGGGTCTAGTACCCATTGCATCATGCCTCCATATAATTCAGTATCAATCTCATGATTCAGTATAAGACAGTGAATAGCTATAGTCTCTATCTAGTCAAAAATGCGGTGAATTAAACTATTTATAAATTTGATATTTTCCCAAAGTATTCTATCCCGTGCTCATAGTCGTACTTTGTTATTTCTCGTGTAGCGGTAGTGCTCATAACAGTATTCACTATTAGTGGTTTGTTGCTTCTTATCAAGACGAGGTCTATCACTATAGGGAAAGTAAGAAAAAATGGAAAGAAAATACATTAGTTGAATTGCAAATATGATACATACAGACTTTTAAGACATGATAGCATTTTTCACGTCGTTCTCCCCTCTCAACATTTCAACCTGTCTCATATTCATAATTAATTCAATTATATGTGAGACTGTATTAACCAAACATGATTAGAATCTAAATCATAATTATTAAAAAACATATTGAAGGCATATGTCATGGAATCGGAGTATCAATGAAGGGGGTTTGGGAAGCTCACAGTTTAGTAGTTTACAGGTGTACATACATCTCCTCATCAATGTTCATCCCAAAAGGAACGATACATCCTGCTTGTAATATGAATTTGGACTCTGCTCTGCGCAATGCTGTCAGACGGTCCCCTCCTCTGATATGTTTAGGGATTGAATCAAGAGCGAAAAATTTCGCTTTGGTCCAGTCTCCATCATGATATTGGTGGAAGTGTTTGGCCGTGCTGTATGCGAAGTCTTTGTTCGTGATAGCACGCCAATGTTCCAAGATTCGCTTTTTCACAGGGAAGGTAGTTGAACCGATGTACTATTTGCCACAAGGGCAGGTTATTACGTAGATGACATGGTCAGAGGTACATTGGATGTTTTTAGTGATTCTCCATTTTTTCTTTACTCTTTTTAGTTCAACCTCCCTTACGTTAGTGCTGTGGCTACAGGCCTTACATTTTCCACATTTGAAAAATCCACCCTTTGCTGCCAGCCATATTTTTTTCTTGTCTAAGTGACTCTGCACTATAAGGTCTTTGATGGATCTGCCTTTTCTGTATGTTATGGAGGGGTGTGGGTCTAATCTCTCTTTTAACACTTTGTCCTGTAAGAGGATATCCCACCTCCTTCTTATTATTTGGCTGAACGCAGAGGATTGTGTGTTGTAGGTGGTTATCAGTCTTATAGGAGCTTTGGGACTTTGTAGACTGGCTCTGGAGACTTTGAATAGTGCTTCCTTCCGGTCAATGAGGGCTACTCTATCCTCGCCTTTTTTCAGCATGTTAGCGTGGTAACCTCTCATTTTAAACCTTTCATGCATCATTTTCTTGTGTTTCATGTATGTTTCTTCAGTACTGCAATTTCTCTTGGCGCGCAAAAACTAGCCAAAAGGGATTGCCCATCTGAAGCTAGGGGGGTGACAGCTTTTGGAGTGGAGCACAGAATTTCCTGCTGTTGCTTTCCTAAAGATCTCTGTTTCAATCTTATTATTCCTGATGATGAGTTTTATGTCAAGGAAGTCGATTGTTTGCTGGCTATGTTGCATAGTAAATCTCAAGTTTAAGTTGTTCAAATTAAGTGCATCCACAAATTTGAGTAGCTCATTTCCACTCCCCTCCCACACAAAAAAGACGTTGTCTATATAGCGGAGCCAGACATTCACGCATTTAGTCCAATGTTCCAGGTCATCACTCCTGAGCACCTGCTCCTCCCACCAGCCCACCAAAAGGTTGGCGTAGCTGGGGGCAAAGCAGGTGCCCATCGAAGTGCCCTGGATTTGTTTAAACAGAGACCCATTGAACAAAAATACATTTTCTTCAAGGCACAATTCGATCATTTGGAGTAGCATTTTGGAATGGGCTTCCAAATGTCTACTTCTGGTTCTCAGGAAATATTCGCAAGCCTTCAGGCCATCCCCATGTCGGATGGAAGTGTATAGGCTTTCTACGTCTAGACACACTAGCCAAAAATGTGACTCCCATATATATATGGTACACAGTGGTGGTAGGTAGTCATAGTTAAGACCAAGTTTCCATAATAAATTTGGGGCCGTTTGACGAATCTTCCAGAAACCATCCCTAAAAAAGTTCTTCCACCGCAGCTCCTAACTGGAAAGTATTGGGGGGATCTGTCAAGCTGAGGCAGAGGAAATGCCGGGTCCCAAAATGTGTTTTCCCTATTCACTTTAGACACAGCTACAGATCATATAGCTGAATGGATTTAGACCAAATTTAGAAGAAAGATAGATCTTGGTCCAGAAATATAGTTTTTGGTGTTGTGCTGTAAATGTGTTCAACAGTTTTTGAACAATTAATGCTCTAAAAACGTTGCATATATCACTGTTTGCTCCTATAGGCCCCCGCAGTGGTTTTGAAACTGCAGCTTTGCCGAGAAACAATGGTGTTCTCTGACACCATATATTTTGTTCATATACCTGGGTATGAAACTGGAACCCATACATGACGATAATGTCTGCTGGTTAATGTACTGTACCCTCTTTCCAAGATTCTGCGGGAGAGAAATACATCTGATTAGGTGTAACTAAATTAACACCACATGCTTAGCGACAAACTACAGGCACTGTCGCACAAAATGTCATTATCAAAGTGCCCACATTTGAAATACCAGGAAAAACAAGTCCAAAAAAGTACAAAAGTCTGGGAAGATCGTGCAGTAAAATGCGATTTGCTATAAGTAACAATATGATGTTCCCATTAGCTCTTGTTGTTTGCACCCATAATACAGAGGATGATTGGGTATGATACTTGATTCATGCCTTTTTTCGACTATATTCGTAGGTGTTGAGGTTTTGAATGGCAAGGCTATGTTGTTATGTGATAGCCACAGGAATTAGGTCTATCTATGTGGAATGTCAGTAATGTTAGTTTTTAAACAAAAAGGCAATCCTTTTAGTTTTCCATCACTGAGATTTTTTAGATGCTTTTCTCTGTGTTTGAAGACCATTTGAGGATGCATGAATGTTCCCGTTCTGAACGTGGCAAGATGCTCAAGGATAAAATCAATGGACTGTTCATAAAGCCTTCTAAAGAAAGTTGCTAATCTGGGAAATAATTTGAATTCTGTAATATGACAGAGGAAATATCGAGTGGCCGCAATATTTTGACCGAAATAGCGAAAACCAAAATATCGAGGAGGTAAGTGCAAATATGGGCATAAGATTATTATTATTCACTCCACATCTATGTACCAAGAAGATATTTATGCTATCAAAGAACTGATATGTAGTGTTAGGTATAGAAAATGTATGCAAACGTACCTGTTATTATTTTAATCCTTGATATTCTGGTCATTTTATTATTCCTCAGTCCATACCTCTAATCCATGATCTGGACCCATGCCGGGAAACATTTGGACCTACAATTTCCAATGGGTTAAATGGAGATACACATTTCCCACAAGATCCACCTGACACAATGTCCTTTGTAGATCTGCAGACAAGGTGGTGAAACCTCTTGCTTGATATGATTTGACATGTGTTATTTGGGGGCTGGCTGTGTTTGCGGCAGAGCAGTACACCTCTGGCTCCATCAACTCCTGCTGAAGATGAATGATTTGAAAATGAGACTAAGGGCGATACATTATTGCCGCTTTTATCGGCAGGAAACTGCCGCTAAAGCGGCGATAATGGGCTTGATAATATGCCCTTGTGAATTTATATAGAAGCCCAGGTTCTGGTGTTAACCTGGGCTTCTATGGAAATTCAGAAGGTCATATTATCAAGTCCATTATCGCCGCTTTAGCGGGAGTTTCCTGCCGATAAAAACGACGATAATGTATCCCCCTTTCTTGATAAAATAGCCCTAACTTCATTATATTTTATGTCTTCTGGTGATCAGATGGCATCTGCTAGTGCTGGCATACCTTTATTGCCCACAGCCACTGCATTAGATTTTAGAGCTTTGGTTTACATATTTGTAACCCCTTAAATAAAGTGAATGGAAATATTGCTAAACTAAGCACGTGCAAGGCAAGTGCTGCTCTACAAGACACCCTACTTTGCATCAACCCAAGGCTTAATTTGTAAAATAATCTGTGACAGTGGTAATTAATTCTAGTAAGCTCCTACCTGGTGCTGCCAAATGTCAGTTTGCCAATAACCCAGTCATTTCACCTCATGCCTCTTTTATCCACCACGATTCACTCCTTATCTCTTTATCTCACTCTTACAGACACTGGGCCTCATTTTCTAAAAAATGACGCAGAGCGACGCAGCAAGCCATTTTGCTGCGCTGAGCTGTGTCATTTTAAAGCACAGGGATGCACTGTGTTAACAATAATTCAACACATCTATTTGTTTTCTCTTGCACTGATGCACAATTGACTGCCATGCACCAGGGCAGGCAAACTTGTGTCATGTTGCAAGGGTTCCTGTGTTGTGAGCTTGATTGTTTTTGTGGAGGAAAGGACACCTTCCTGCCGAAGGACAATCATTGATGGCATTTTCCTCTTTCAGAGTGCAGCACACATAGAAAAAGGCAAAAACAAGGAAAAATAAAAGTATTTCTCCTTATTGATCATACCAATCATAGACAATCAACAGCCTCTAAAAATACGGAGCAATGGGGCATTTTAAAAAAAAACGCTTTTAAGTAGTTTGGGAACAGAACAGCGCAACCTCATAATATCTGTTTGTTCTAATGTTACAGCCAACAGCGTTCTTTGTTTTCTGAATGATGCCTCAATGTATTTCAAACCTCCTGGGAATAGGTGAATGCTCCAGAACTGTGGACTTAAGCTGTAAAACCACCGCTGCTCATTTGAATGCCGCACAGTAGCGATCTGAGGTAATTAGAGAGTTATTGCTCATTTTATGATGAGATATCACAGTAATTACTTTGGTAACTCTGCTGTGTGTAATAGAGTTAGTGCAACCTATTGTAATAATTACCATGAAAGCTCACGCTGTAACCCAGCAATTATCATGGGTCGCCATTGCATTCTAGAATGATTAGGAGTTTCTAATTATGTGATCTCATCTTAATTGCATATCAGTACATTTCGTAAGTTAGTGGTTTGTAGGATCACAAGAAACAGAACACACGATTGGCCGCGTGAAAAATGGTCTAACTTTAATTAATGTAGGCAGTAATGCCATTGAACTCACATTTCAGAAGGGTAAGTAGGGTAAGAGTACATCAAATTTCAGTTTCAACCAATATATCGAGTTTTAAATCAATTCTCCCTTCAGACTATAAACTGACCGAAAACAATAATATGCATTTGAACCTTGGTTTTGCTAGAATCTAAAGAGTTGATATGTTTAGTTTAACTCAAAAGTATACATTCAAACTGTCGGCAATCACAGCAGTGCATGTTACATTCCCAAAGGATACCTTTACAGTTGCACATTTCTGTTCCCAAAATCCACAAAACACCAACCATGCTTCTAACAAGTCACTGCCACAAAACAAGACATGGGTCAGACCACAACACCCAGAATGTCACTCCAGGGGATAACTCCAAGTCCAGTCTGCAAACCAAACCTCAGAATCTTTGGTTGAGATACCTCCGGACAGGTAAAATCAATACCGCAGGTGGGAGATTAGGCAGGCTTTCACAGTAAATCTCCTGTTGCTCAAATGTACTGCCTGTATGTTTCAAAAGAAGTCCTCGTGAATGGAATGTGTTCTAGCGCACTGAGATCTGTTATCCTTTATCAGTCGTTTGTTCCATTTTGCATCTTGGTCACATTGTTCAGATGTAGGAGAGCTTTTCATGGGATTTTGCATCCTGAGGCGCATCACTGATTTCTTCAGCAAGCTAAGGTGATTTTTTGGCCATTCTTGTGGGTAAAGTAGTAAGCTGTTTCTTCTGTATAAGGGGTTCACAGCTTGTCTTCTCGTCTGCTCAATGATGCTCCCATAATGGTTCCAGGTGAAATGACCACTTCCCTCCAGGTCATTAGGAACACCCGAACCAGTTCCGGACTTTTTGTGTAATAGCGCATTGCATTCTGGGTGTCGCAGTCTTGTATGTTGCTTCAACAGAAGTAATAAGTATAATAAACATGAAATAAATGTTTCTTGTTGAATAGTTCAAGACTGGGCTCGTAATGACGTGAGGTAGGTGGTCACTCTCCTCAACAGCGGTTTCATTTGGCACCTGTGCTGCATACTAAGCTGGTCATGAAGTGTGGTTCTAATGTTTTCTTGATAGATGGTGTTGGGACAGTTATTCTGTGTGAAAGGTAATATCTTTGCGTTCTAATTTCCTGTTGCTACACCTTGGTAAACAAATATATACATTTGGATGAACTTTAAAGTGCAGGGAGTGACATATATATGTGTGTGCACATTCATATTGGAACTGGTTCCTTTTGAGCAGTTGTGCAGGTGAATGTTGTAGCATTCATGTGACATGTCACGGTCATTTGATGGTGCTGATGATGTACTCTTTCTCGGTCTCAAAATGTGGGTTCAGCTGAGTGCTGTTTCATGTACATGTGTGCAGTCGGAACATTTTTTTCCTTTCGGTTCAATATAAATACCTAACATTTCTGGCACGAATATTTAACTTTAGGGGGTGGGGGGGTTTCTAGGTTTTCTTGTGTTCTTTGTGCTTCTATATTATGATTCCTGAATAATTTGTTGTTTGCATCTAGAATGTGGTGCATATTACAGCTCTCTATATATACAGATAAGATTGTTGGCACGTGCACATTTTCTTGGTGGATCTGTCGTGGTAACATGGCATTCTTGTATGCCAATTTATTGATTTGTGAAACTACTCTTGTCATGTGCAGTTTGGCATCAAATAATAGGCCTGAATACAACTTAACACTGTGATTTGACGTGGAGTTTGTTAGGATTAGTTATTCTGTTTGTGCCTCATCTTTTCCTGACTGTACAAAAATGCCTACATATGGTATATTATATTTGCAGGTGTATTTATCATTTAATCCATTAATCGGGAGCAATCGTTACTCCCTAAAACCATGATAATGGGCTGAAAAAGTCTACGGGGCATATTATGAAGGATGGCGTTAAAATTATCGCCGCTTTAGCGGCAGGAAACTGCAGCTAAAACGGCGATAATGGGCTTTATTATATGCCCTTGTGCTTTCCCATAGAAGCCCAGGTTCTAGTGTGAACCTGGGCTGTTAACGGAATTCACAAGGGCATGTTATCAAGCCCATTATCGCCGCTTTTGCAGCAGTTTCCTTCTGCTAAAGCGGCGATAACTTTAATGCTGTTCTTGATAATATATCCCTACCTCTTTCTTTGTTTCTTCACCAATGTTTGAATACATATTATGGCGATGATTATTCTTCAAATAAATCTTCACTTTTGCTTCAGTTACACAGTAATTTGAAGTGCCTTTTGCTGCGATGTGTAGATGCTTACAAAAAATCTGACATATTTACAATAGTATTGTCAGAAGGACTTGAGGGATATGTTTGTTTTGCGGTGAGGTGATTTAATATACATTTATATCCACTAGGTGAGAGAAGTATGTGTGCGTGAATGTAGACACAGATGATGCTGGACAAACCCATTTTGAGCATGATGGGTAAGGGGAGGGGACAAATAATTCATTTTTGGAAATAACTTTTTTTTGGTAATGGAGCTAGAGTTTCGTCTGCTCCGTTTTTAGTGTACTTTTATAGGCAAAGGGGAAGGGAGAACAATCACCTACATTTTAATCACAAACAACTTGAGAGCATATTATCAAGAAACGGCGTTAAAATTATTGCCACTTTAGCGGCAGTAAACTGCTGCTAAAGCGGCAATAATGGGCTTGGTAACAGGGCCGGTCCGAGAACTTGAAAGGGAAGATGTGAGGCCCCTCTAATTTGCATGTAACATGTAACAACCAGTCGCGGCCAACATGGGGTGTCTTGTAGGTGTTCGCGCGCAGGGGGGTAATTTAAGTAGTGCTTCACTGGCAAACTCTGTAAATTGGCACTTAAGTGTTTTGGCTGTGAATAAAATCAATCTGGACCCTTTTCGACTCACTCTTTTTTATTTTTATTTATGTATAAAGTTTTATATAGCGCAAACTTGATAACGAAGGATATCAGAACGCTTTACAATATGAGTCAATTAAATAACTTCCCACCCTATTCCCCTATAAACCCACATCCCACTATGGAACTAAAAATGCAAAATTAGAATAAAAACATCAGACAAAGCACAGACACCAGTGACGAAACCAACATGGATGGCCACCACAGCAAATCCGGGCATCCACGTCCCAACGTCCAGACACACGCCAATTAGGCCACCCAACACGGCCGCCACCTCGAAATAGGCAAAAAGCCCCACCAAAAACATCCACCCCACAAAAAAACGACACCACACCACATGGCCCTCCAACACACAGATTCGACCCAACAACAAGCAAACCAACCAGACACAGCAAGCATGACGCCAAGTGGGTCCGCAGCGACATGTTCCCGGCCCAAGCAGTGAGCTGCAGAATAGACACCCACCGCAATCGACGAAAACAGCGCACACAGATCACAACAGGTGTGCCACCCCAAAGAACCCGGCAAGCCACCACCCTTGACCAAAAAATAACAAAAGGAGAGTGGACATAGCAAGAAGAGACAAAAGACAGACAAAAGACCAAGAGCACAACAGCAGTCACCCACACCCCAAAAAAGGCAATCCAGTTGCAGACAGGCACAACCCCTGCCGATCCACAGGGGACCGCATCAACGGCCCCATCAACGTGCACACCCATTGGATCCCCGATGCTGAATGACATCAGCATCCAGACGTCATGTCCAGCCATCAACCCATGCCCTCCACACATTCCCAGAGGAAGCAATGCACATCCCCATCCCTGCCATGCCACTGCCCAACATAGAGGAGCCCACACATCCAACGTGCCTCGCCCCTCCCCTTGCAACTCAGTAATAGTTTAGCATCCAAACACAGCAATAAGCAACCGAGGGTTGACTAGTACAGCTTTACAAAGAGGTTTCCACTGTAAGGCAAATCTATAATCATGTGACAATTGCCCCGTAGTGGCTCAGTCACATAATTCCAGTGGCCCTGGCAATAGTCTCTGTGAGAGCCTGAGGTCGCATCACGTAGCAGATGTCAATGGATGGCCTTTGTCCTGACTTTAAGAAATCACCCTCAGTCTAGCGCCCCAGTGTTGCTTTAAAGTCATAATTGGTGCTGCAAATAACAGCTTATAAAACCCTCATAGTTTCAAGTGCAAGGTTTTTGTGACATTGTATTAATAACAGTAAGGCTTAGGCTTTTAGATTGTGGTAAATGTATCACTGCAAACCTGCCTGCAAAAGCAAACTCTGCCTTGCACGTTTTGTTTTCTTTTTCTGGCCTCTGATTCCCAGGTGCTGGAGAAGGAATAAATCAAAATGATAGGAGCAATAAAAGGGCGTAGTGCAGGCAGTGGTTAGGAATAGCGGTGCAGAGGCACCGGATGGAACAGACGGTAAGCAACTTGTGAAGGGAGGGACCAATAATTGCATGCCAAGAGGAATCAAGGCGCTTCCCTGCAAGCCTCGGATGTGAAGGAAGAGGAGAGGAGCGGAGCGACCTCGGTTGAGCCCATGGGTGGAGCAAAAGAAAGGGCAGAAGGATCAGAAGGGTGAAAACATAACTTAGAGGTTTCGCCCCGCATGCACAGTGTTTAAGAGGTAAAATTAGAGTTCTTAAAATCCATGCACACACTCTTGGCACTGTGATATTCCGAGTATTAGCTCCATAAAGCTATGGGTCCTATGTAATACAAGCGGTAAAGGATCACTGCCTGCATCATGCCTCACATTTTAAAACAATCGGTACCTGGGGTGAACAGAGCCATTCATAACTCATTTATCCTGGCTGGAGTCTGACTCCCCTGCCCGGGCGGGTTCAATGATCATAAACAAGCTCCTCTGCATCCTGAAAAGAATTGTCATGTGTGCGTGGCTGTCTTGCTTTAGTTATTTTTTACATTTCGAACCTTTTATTTCTCTCCATCCCAAGGCTGCACTTTGGAAGTGAAAAAAGTCCGAAAAAGGACGACCTTTCCAGCAAAAGTGTTTTTATTTTTGGGATTTATTTCACTCAGGAACAAATAAAGGAAAGGAAAGGAAAGGAAAGAGGGAGTACTGGATACAAGGCTCAGGTAATTGGGCCCCCACACCTGGACCATGCAACTTTCTATAGTGCTTAGAGGCCCAGGGAAAGGGGACCCCCTCCCCTTGGCCTTTGTAGCAGTAACAAGGCATTTCTTAAAACACTGCCCTAGCACCAGCAGTTCTACATACATTTAAATTTACACATTCCCACAAAAAAATAATGGGTGATGCAAAAGTTAACAAAAGCCAGTTGATCTGGCTACTCCCTCCTCCCCTCACCTACCTTGCCGTACCTTTGTCCAGCTGGTCCTGGAAACAAAGGGGCCATCTGTCATCCAGTAACAAAATGTAGAAAGGGAATGGCCGGTACTTAACACAGGTGGTCCCCCGCCCCGGACACTGTGATGCTGACCGGCTGCTGTGCCTTCCCCCCACCCCTGCACCCCCAGGAATGCCAACACGCCCTTATCAGCAAGGTGGACTCAAACCGCCTTGCTTATGTATTGTGATTGTGTAGAGAGGGGGCACTGGAGGAGCAGGTGGGCAATCTGTGAAAGTGGTGCCTTTCACAGTGAACCGATGAGGGGGGACCCCCTGTCTTTCAGCTGAGCGCGAGGCCCTGGTCAGCTCCCCACACTGCCCATGCCTGGTGCCGGCCATGCTTGATAATATGCCCTTATGAATTCCCATAGAAACCCATGTTCTGGTGTGAACATGAGCTTCTATTGGAATACTCAAGGGCATATTATGATAAAACGGAAGCGTAAAAACTCAAAGTGAATTGAAGTGAATTAGATTACGGCGGATGATTAATCAAGGGAAGTAGGTGCCCCAAACATGATAATTTAAGAAAAATAACTGTTTGAATTACTCTGAAGGAAGGTTGAAAAAAACATTAAAATAAGAATGGAATATAATCATACCAGAAAATGCAGACCAGTGAAAATAATAAAATGTAATGCGGAAACCTTCGCAACCCACTGCACCTGCGTGAAAGAAATGAATGTTCAGCAAATGTCAGAATATGCCCCCATTAATATAATTTTTTTTAATTTTTTTTATTTATTTCTTTATTTCGGCCAGTTGGCCATAAAAGACACACATATATACATACAATAACCAGAGGCTCATACAATGTACATACGCAGATACGTTAGAAACAGACGATTTTAAAAATACAATACAAACTTAGTTTCCAGCACCCTCTTATTAGCACATTTCGTTTGACAGTTGAGATAAAAACATATATAAAATTCCTACTCAAAGCGTCTGGCCCATTTTCCTGCGAACAATATACACAGAGTAAAGAAACCTACTAATGCTGAATACAATAAACTGGGCAGTATTGGTTTTGATAATACTGTATGCCGTCATACAAGATCTTGTTCCTAGGAGAGTGCACATGGGTTTCAACCATCTCTTTCGAGCTTTCGAATATGCTTTGCATATAAACAACATGTGGACCTCATTCTCCGTACAAGAATCTAAGCACATGGAACATTTCCCACTTATAGCATTCGGACATTCCATTTTTCTCTTGGACCAGCGTTCTATATTGGAATTCAGCATGAGGTTACCATACCTGAATTTCAGAAATAAAGACTTCGCAACGGGCGGCTCTATTTCGTCCAAGAAGAGTTCAAAGCAGGGTTCATCTTTAAAAGTAAAACATTCTTGGATTAAGGACCCAGTTCTATTTTCATATACTAGTCTATTAGTCATATAGGACCAGAAGGTTCGCTTTACTAAAGACTTAGCGAAGGGTGGTAAATTGTCTGGATTCTCCCACAGCTGTGGCAAGCCCATTATCGAGAACCATTTTTTAATATGTCTAAGCCATAGAATAGAATGGAAAGAGTCTAGGTCCAATAACTCTCGAAGGCCGTTCCTATATTCAAATAGTTCTGGGGTAGACCACAACCTTATCCAAAACATTAGTGGTCTAATAGTAGTAAAATAATCAGTTATTTTAAAATTCAAATCAAATTGGAGAGGGATTAACGGTGTACTAGTGGGAACCCTTACAATTGCTCTCATAAATTTATTATCCAGGCCTTGGAAACTGTCCCTGGCCCAGGGTCCCCATATCTCAGCCCCATACAGGGCGGCCGATTGGATTTTAAATTTAAAGAGTTCAAGCACAGGTGTCACACTCTTACTTGTGCTAGCAAGTTTGCTCAAAATCGGTTTAACATTATGAGCATATGACACCTTGCTTTTCTCGATTTGGGCCTTCCAAGTTAAATTTGAATCGAGTACTACCCCCAGGTAGGAAAAGCTGTCCACAGTTCCTAAGGTTTGACCATTTAAAATGAATGCCCCTCTATCCGGTTTGCTAGGGTTCAATGCCATACACTTAGTTTTGTCAACATTTATTTCTAATCCTTTCATCACACAATAGCTACTAAATGAGTTTAGGAGTGCCTGGAGGCCCTTCTTAGTTTGGGATATTAAGATGGTATCATCCGCGAAGAGCAACGCAGGCACCCTTTCTCCGTTGAGATGAGGAGAGTCATTAATACAGCCATTCAGGTGATCAGAAACGTCATTGACAAATAGGGAAAATAAGGTGGGGGCCAAGACGCATCCTTGCCGGACACCACGCTCAATTGGAATGTTACGCGTCAGATCACCATTTGGACCCCACCTAATGTTGGCATGATTTCTAGCATGTAGCTCAATTATTTGGACCAAGAGACACCCTGGCAGACCGGCTTCACTTAAGGATCTCCAGAGCAAGTTGCGAGGGACAAGGTCAAATGCCGCTCTCAGATCTACGAAAGCTACATACAAATGGCATTTCCTAATGTGCACATACTTCCAATATATACAACAAAATCTGAAGACCTGGTCTATAGTGCTGGTCTTGCTCCTAAAGCCTGCTTGGAATTTGGAAAGTATTGTTTTTTCCTCCAGCCAGTCATTTATCCGAAATAATAGGTGTTTAGCATAGAGTTTTTGCAGGGTGTCCATTAAGCTAATTGGTCTATAATTTGAAGGTACAGATCTATTTCCCTTTTTGAAAATTAAAACAACTTCTGCTGCACGCCAGCTATCCGGAAATTGGCAATTTTTAGACAGAGCATTAAACAATCGATTTATATATGGAGCCCAAACTTCGATTTCGTGTTTATACAGGTCGCCCGGTATTTTATCAGGGCCAGGAGCTTTACTGTTTTTTAGTTCGTTGATTGCCCTTTTTGTTTCATCCAGTGTAAAGTCAAGGCATTCAATAGGAGGAGGCAGCCATGGGGTCTCATCAACACCACTATCGTATTGTTTATAAAGAGATGTGAAGTGTGTCACCCAAGTCAATTCATCTAAAAAACTGTCCTTCACAACTCTGCCTGCGTGACCCTTATTTGCAACCAGCCTCCAGAAGCCAACATTGTCATTAGATTTGGCAGCAACCAGCATGTCGGCCCAGATCGACTCTTCCCAAGTTTTTTTTGAAATTTTTTGGACATACTTGTACTCTTTCCTTGCAAGTCTAACATCTTCCTTTGATTTATTTTTAATAGCAAGCAGAAGCTCCCTCTTGGCCGACCTGCATGAATGGTCATACCATAGTTTGCCATGGCATCCCACTCGTACATTTTGTTGCTTTTTCTTTGGCATTTTGGACAAGCAAGTTTTTAGCTCATTGAAGAAAGTCTTGTGTAGTTCAACAAAATGATCATACTGGTCGGGTAAAAAAGGTTGTCCAACTATAGGGCCGAACATAGTCCCAAAAAGTGTATGAACCAAAGCTAAGGCCTTACCTTCGGCTAAAATGTACGGCCATTTTAGTGCACGTCTGTTATTGTTAACATGTACCTGCTCACATATTTTACGGTTGGCAGACTCAGTCGATGAAGAGGCAGAGATGTCACTGAACATGTGTGCGTCGATATACAGTTCAAGGGGATAATGATCACTCTCATCCCTATTTGCCACCTTGAAATCAACCATGAAATGCCAAATGCTTAGTGAAACAAGTATAAAGTCTAAATTACTTTTGGACTTCGCGAAGGTTGGCTGTTTTGTGGAATCTGATGGGTGGCGTCCGTTACATGCTCTGAGACCATGATCTACAGTTAGCCTCATTAGTTGGACGGCCAGAGTAGAGCATTTAACGCAGTTTGAAGTCTCTAGCTGGGGGATATTATATGCTTGATCTTCATCCTCAAAAACGTCCATGATACCAAAGACCGGTTCAAAGTTGCAATTTAAATCACCTCCCAGAATCACAGGGACATCACCAACCACCCTTTTCAGGAAGGCATCCAAAGTTTCCAAAGTAGGTGAAACCTTGGAATGACCAAGGGGTCTATTATAAACATTGACAATGTAATATTCTTCCCCATTAAAGTTTACAAGTTTTAGTGCCAAGATGTCAGGGGTTCCTGTGTCTACTGGTTCGACCCTTATTTTCAATGTAATTTTGAGCCATATGATCAGTCCCCCAGACGACCTCCCCCTATCGGACTGAACCGCCTCAGTACCAAAGGTTTTGTATCCTATCCTATGCGGAATATCCATTGCCCATGTTTCTTGCAGTAAACATAAATCACAGGAATCAACATAATCAGCCCATTCTGGGTCTTTCAGGTTTTTACCGACTCCAGCAATGTTCCATGACAGAATGAGTAACTTTGGGATTAGCCCACTATCAGAACAGGTTGAGTCATCGATAGGCGGCACTGGTACCAACGGAAGATTTACACTGTCTAGCTGTGAGTAAGCTATTTGGTTCTCTACTTCGATAATCGAAACCCCTACTAAAAAGCTACTTCCTTCACCAGGACAACCCTCATCCACATCGTAACATTTTGGGTTCACAGCTGATGCACTTTCCTTATTCTGGGAATCCCACGTTTTACCAAAGTTGTTAATTCCCACTCCCTCACTCTGTGGTATCTCACTGTTTCTAGTTCTAGGGTAGCTGTTCCCATCCCCGTGTGTACAATAAGTGTATTCTGAGATGCAGTTTGGCAGTGTCTCAAGTCAGTCCACTGCATCTAAGCAACTGAACCTGTTGAAGGTGGGAATTCCATTCCACATGTTTTGGTCAGCCTGTCTGACCATATTGGGTGCATAACCATAGTGATGTTTAACAGTATTCCAATTGGATCCATAGTTTGGGGGCCTAGGTGGAGGATAGAAAAACGATAAGGGCCTGGCTTCAATAGATGAAGCGTCTCCATATGATTTCCATGTGCATATCTGATGGGCACTGTGGGGTTCCTCAAATGAGATAACTATACAGTCGCCCGGAATTGATTTGGCTATAGGACCAACCCATGGTACTCTACGGACCATAAGAATTTTACTTTTCATATGGTTTGGAACGGGTTTGTTTGAATTTAACCAATAAATCACCTTTTTTTTTAGGGAAAAGAAATGTTCTTCAAGTTGGTTTTCCAATCCGGGCACCCCAGTAAGGACAACTACAAAGGGGCTGGCATCGGGAGGCAGGTCTATAAATCCTCCTGTAAAGTTGTTATAAGCATGGGTTGTTTGGTAGTTAAGTGTGTTTATTCTGTTGGCAGAAGATCTATCAGCCAGGGATTTATTTAGACCCATAGTAGTGTGCATAGGGGGAGGTATATGAGATGAGGACTTCTGTGGAACGGGAGTCTTAGGGGCAGAAGAATGAGAGACAGCAACATTTGCCATTTGTGACTTCTTGCTTTGTGCAGGACCCTTCGAAGAGGGATTGCTAGTAATATTAACAGATGGCAGGTTCGAGGGTGTGGCATTAGATTTTATTTGAGTATTCGTTGTCGGAATAGTACTTGTATTATTTACTACTCCCTCTTTTTGCTGCTGTGTACTAGATGGATTGATGTTTGAGGATACCACAGGGGCCATAGTTGGAGCCTGTCTGAGATTTGCTGGTACATCACTACCATTAAGACTTAAACTAGATAAGGTGATGACACTTTTTTCTACCTCAAGTAGCTGATTCTCAATGCCGGTTAATCTAACTTCTAACGGCCTGAGGAGTTTTTTAAGCGTTTCCCATACAAGTTTCAAAAACTCTTCCCTATCCCCTTCTGGCTCAACCATAGGTGTGGAAGTTTTCTCGCCCTCATCAATGGGAAGGGCAACCCTTAAGTCCGAATTTGACGCCTCTATGTTATCATTACTAGTTTGTACGGTTAGAAGCGTCTGGTCGGGCCCATTTATAGCAAAAGTTAGTTGGGATGCCCCCCCTGTGATACACTGTCTTGAGGCTACCTTAGCCTTTTTCCTGGCATACACAGACAAAGTTTTCCGTTTTCTCTTTTGTTTGGGTATTGCCTTAGCGACTCCCTGGTTGTTTTTAGAAGCTGCATTCCTCAACGCCTTCTCCCCCTCAACATTCTCTGCCAGAGGATCTGAAAACAAAATGATTTCTGATACACCACTGACGGACAACTGCGAGGGGTCTAAGTCATGGTTGGCAGTGGGAGCAGTTTCCTCAGGTGTAGGATGTACTTCGGCCAAGGTGATAATAGGTATGGGGCCGGTAGTGCGCTCAGGAGTTTTCGAAGAGGCAATGCTACCTAATGAAGATTTTTTTCTTGATGCTATATCTGTGGACAGCCTTCTGGCAGCCTCCAACTCCAGGGACACTCTATGCTGAAGTTTTGTGATCTCATTATCAATGGATAAGCTAGTCCTTGTAATAAAGTCATCCAGGGTCCCTGTAGCCTTTTTCACGGGCTTTGTGGCCTTACTCCGGGTTTCGCGCACCGACATTTTTGGGTTGGAAAATTGGGGATGTTAAGACACAATTGAACAGAATACCGTTACAGATGCAACCAAGGGAGATGGCCCGGTCCGGTCTTACTCGGTCTGGAACGGCCTGAAACGGCCCGGTCTTTGCCCGGTCTTCGCCCCGTGCTCCGTCCCGCGCGCGTCCCGCGTCGCGGTAGGGCTCAGGCCGGTAAAGTACGAGGAGGCTAGGGGCGTGGCCGCCGGGGGAAGAGGCACCAGCTGTGTGAAGCTGAGGCTGCTGGTCCTCGCAGTCCCCCGGTAGGCTCCACGCACTGTGCACTTGCCAAAGGGCTCGACCTGGGAGCGCGTTAGCTCTCCACCGACTGTGGAGCCGCTCACACCAGGGAGCACGGGGTCAGGGAGCAGATGAGCGGCACCCGCGAAGTGGGTGTCGCGAAAAGTAGCAGGATTAGCTGGGCTAAAGCAGCGGAAGTCTATCTCTCTCCACGCAACAAAGGTGAAATCCCAAAAGGCTCCCACTCAGCAAACGGACCCAGGCGTTGATATTGCTGGAGGCTGGGGGCGTGGCCGCCGGGGGAAGAGGCACCAGCTGTGTGAAGCTGAGGCTGCTGGTCCTCGCAGTCCCCTGGTAGGCTCCACGCACTGTGCACTTGCCAAAGGGCTCGACCTGGGAGCGGGTTAGCTCTCCACCGACTGTGGAGCCGCTCACACCAGGGAGCACGGGGTCAGGGAGCAGATGAACGGCACCCGCGAAGCGGGTGTCGCGAAAAGTAGCAGGATTTGCTGGGCTAAAGCAGCGGAAGTCTATCTCTCTCCACGCAACAAAGGTGAAATCCCAAAAGGCACCCCAATATTAATTTTAATTTCAATTATTCTTTCTCGACCCTTCGAACGTGAGATCTGTCACGGACGGGTACATTTTGGTATGCACAGTTCAAAAGGTATTTTGAACTGTAGGGGCTCCTTTTGTATAACCATCCTGTATGTGACGACAATTTCTGCTAATCCTATGGTATATGTAGTGGCTTGGATCCATTACCTTTGATCCTTGTTTTTTTTTTCTTTAGATCCACCTCGTTCGCATTAACGTTTCTGTTAATCCGTGGGTCAGTTTATTTTAACGCTGGATATTTCACTTCAACCATTACCACGTAATTGATGTAATTCTCATGTAACTAAGTGCACTCGGTTTTCTCTCAATTACAGTAGCTCTAAACTCCTCGCTAGGTGTGCTCATATACCTCTGCATGCTTCCATGAGCGGCACACCTTGTTCAATTTTGAGAGATGTTCAGAATTGTAACTGTTCGTCATTAGTTAATGTTTGACTTAAAACCATTCAGTTTAGGATAATGTCACTAATTTATTGATTGCACTCTATCCAACTCTCCTTCCTCCCTCTTTGTATGTGCGGCGCTTCGCTCTATTTTGTCAATTGAAAATCATTTCGCATTGGGACATTTTTGCCCATGAATGAAATGAAATGAAATTAAATGAAATTTGATTTATAAAGCGCATGGCTGCCCGGAAGCGTCCCAGCGCTAACAGAAAATGGAACAGAGAACAAACTGAAGAGGGTACCAATAATTAGGAGTCCTTGGGAAAAAGAAATGTTTAAGGGCCTTTCGAAACTTAAAATGACACGGTTCGGTACGAATCTGACTGGGGAGAGAGTTCCAGTTTTTTGCCGGATTTACAGAGAAGCGGCGACCCCCTGTTCATGCCTTCCTAACTCTGGGAACCTTAGCAAAATTTCCACGGTCCGACCGGAGAGCCCGAGATGATTTATAAGGGCAAATCAGGCTCCTGAGGATCGGAGGTCCTTTACCCTGAAGAGCCTTATGGGTGATGCATAGCGATTTAAAGATGACTCTTTCGCGTATTGGCAGCAAGTGAAGTGCACTTAAGACAGGTCTAGCCGAAGATCTTCTTGAGGCACCCGCAAGCATCCTGGCTGCAGCATTCTGCACCCGTTGAAGGATATTGATGGTAGCTTCAGGAGCTGCCAAAAACAGGGCGTTACTGTAGTCCAGTCTTGATAGTATTAACCTCTGGATCAGAAGTGTCCTGGACTGGGGGGGCAGAAGAGGGAAAACTTTCCGCACTGAACGCAGCAGGCCAAAACAAATGCCTGCAACTTTCTGTGCCTGCGTCTTAAAGGTTAGGTCAGGCTCAAACCACACCCCTAAGCTTTTATTTTTTTCCTTCGGTATGGGCAACTCACCCAAACAGGGGGGCCAGGCGGTTTTGGGGAGAGATGTAAAGTGATGACCCAGGTGCATGATCTCCGTTTTTGCTCCATTAAGTTTGAGCCGCAAACTAGACATCCAGGAGAATATTCCGGCAAGGCAGGCGGAAAGATTATCAAGACATCCCTCTTGTTGGGTTAGCGAGACGACGAGTTGGGTTTTGTCCGTGTAAGTCACTGTTTTGATCCCGAAGGGAGCCACTACCTCCTCCAGTGGGGCCATTTATATGTTAAATAAATTAGGGCTCAAAGAAGAGCCCTGAGGGACACCACACTGGAGGGGGGTAGATTTGGACAGTACACCAGCTTCCCAGATTCTGAAAGAACGGTTACTCAAAAAAGTTGTAAGCCATTTCAGGGCCAATTCTGTTACGCCCAATCTGGCGAGACGGTGGATTAGAATTCCGTGGTCCACTGTATCGAATGCAGCACTCAGATCCAGGAGGATCACAACAGCGGATCCTCCTGAATCTAAGATACACCTTGCCTCCTCCGCCACCACTATAAGGGCTGTATCCATGCCTTGCCCCGGACGGAAACCCGTTTGAGAGTTACACAGCAACTGGTTATTTTCAAGGAATCCGGAGAGCTGTTGATTAACCATTTTTTCAGCGATTTTACCAAGGCCGGGTAATAATGAAATCGGACGAAAATTGGCCAGGTCCGAGGGATCAAGTCCCGTTTTCTTTAGAAGGGTTTTGACCCTGGCCTGTTTCCAACTGGGTGGCACAACCCTGCAGGAAAAAGAGGCATTTAGAAGCTCTGTTGCCAATGGGGCAATCGTGTCTGCGATCCTCTTAAGGATATACATGGGCGCAGGATCAGCTGGGGAGCCACTTTTCATAGAGTATAGGGCTTTACAAAAATCCTCCCTGGTGATACAACTGAAGAGGTCCAGCCGGGGGCCAAGATTGGGGGCAAGGTCTATGTCGTTATAAGAGACAGAGACCTTCTGCGGAAGACTGTCAAGGATTCTTAAGATCTTAGAATCAAAGAAGTCCGCAAGTTGATTACATCTTTCATCTGTGCAATCAAGGGTGCAGATAGGGGAAGGAACCTTAAGTAGTTGTTTAACTATCTTAAAAGATTCTCTCGTGGAGTTGAGTGACGAATTGATTTTATTCTCAAAGAAAGCCACCTGTGTTTTTTTCAGGGAGGTTTTATAGAGTCTCAGGGCAGATCGATAAGCCGCTTTATTATTGACCGCCCAATCTTTCCTCCATCTGCGTTCCAGTTTTTTGCAGATTTTTCTGAGGTCTCTAAGTTCTGACGTGTACCAAGGTGATTTAAAAGTACTACTTTTCTTTGTAACTGTTTTAAGAGGTAGTACCACATCCAGGCAGTTGTTCAACCAATTACAAAAACTGGTATCTGTCCCCAAGTGGATCTGGTTCAATTTTAGGGACAGTTTGTTAAAGTGCTAGAGTCAAGTTTTCTAGAGATAACTTGGGCCAGGCCCTTTCTAGAGTACGAGGCAGTGGTGCCCGTTGTGTCTCTTTACAGGTTTTCCAGGAAAATGGAACTAAAAAATGATCAGACCATGGTACAGGAAGGGGGGGCTAGAGTTAAGCTGATTACAATTAGAAAAAATAGGGTCTAAAAGATGGCCCTTAACATGTGTTGCCTCTTTATTTACAAGCTTCAGCTCAAAAGATTTAAGATCCAAACAGAGATCTGTGGCAGCTTTATCGTTTGGATCATCAAAATGCAGATTCAGATCTCCTAAAATCAGGAAATTAGAAGACGAGGCAGCTGCCGCTAAAGTGGTTTCTAATAAGGATCCTATGAACTGTCTTATACAGCCCGGGGGGCGATAGATAAGAAGTCCCGAGAGGGACTTATTAGATGTTATTTGAATACTGAAACGGACACTTTCTGAGTCTGATATTTCACAATCTTCAATTCTGCAGGTAAATTTGTCTTTATAGACTATAGCAAGTCCCCCTCCTTTCCCTTGTTGTCTATGTTGGCACTGAATAAGGAATCCATCCGGGAGGGCAGCGGCAATATCGAACTCGGAAGATGATGAAAGCCACGTTTCAGTTAAGAACAGCACATCGAGATTACCTTCCTGGATCATGAGGTTAATCTCGATGGCATGCTTCGCTAGGGACCTACAGTTCAGGAGCGCCATGCAAAGATTGCTATGGACCTGCCTATCAGTATCCCTAGCAGAGATGGAGTTAGTACACAGCTTACACCTCCTGTATAGTTGATTAAAAACTCTCGAACTGGCAGCACAATAAATCTCCCTTATCTTGAAGCTTCATAAGATCTTCCCTGGAATAAGCAATACGTGATTTAGTGGCCACCGGCATAATAACTGGCCATGGCCCGGTATGGCCCGGACGGGCACAGACGGGCTTGCCTCTGGCGCGCCTCCGGCACGCCATCGGCGCGCCCGCTGCGCGGACGGGGAATATCATTCATTTTGCAGCGCTCGGGCCGCCACTCGCCCGACCACTAGTGCGCTCACCTAGCCTTCCACCACAAGATGGCGGCCTAAGTCGTCACCCCCGGGGAAGCTGCCTGAGAACCGAGCAGAGCCCTAAATCAGCCCTCGGTAAGCCCAAACAGATGAATCGAGGGTGCCCAAAGATTCAACCAACCAAGCAGGTACAATTTAGAATTTACTAAAATTCATGAAAAAAAAGCGATATTTGAAATCCCCGCAGACTCTTGGCCTGGGAGAGAAATGTATTGAGGATTAGGACCTAACTCCCGGCTTTTCGCCCCAGGAGCTCTATGTTCCAAGCAGAATGCACTGCCCCCTTGCTTTCTTTTGTAGCGCTCGGGCCGCCACTCGCCCGACCACTACTGCGCTCACCTAGCCTTCCACCACAAGATGGCGGCCGAAGTCGTCACCCCCGGGGAAGCTGCCTGAGAACCAAGCAGAGCCCTAAATCGGCCCTCGGTAAGCCCAAACAGATGAATCAAGGGTGCCCAAAGATTCAACCAAAAAAGCAGGTACAATTTAGAATTTATTAAAATTCATGAAAAAAAGCGATATTTAAAATCCCCGCAGCCTCTTGGCCTGGGAGATAAATGTAGGATTAGGACCTAACTCCCGGCTTATCGCCTCAGGAGCTCTCTGTTCCAAGCTGGGACGTCAGGGGCGTAACACAGGCCCCTGCAGCCCCTGTGGCCCTCCAGGGGGCCCGTCAGCACCGCACTTCTGCTGGGGAGCTCTAGATTGAGTCCGGAGGGGGCCCCTTCACGTATCCTGCAGGGGGGCCCCTCAAGGTTCGTTACGCCACTGCCATGAATATGTCAGATTTTGAAAATATTCAGTACTCTGCTTTAACATCAGCTTAGTAGGGCTTGGTGACATATACGCTAGCCAGGAGACTGCTTAGATGCATAACTATTATGGCCTTTATTAACTGCTCAATTTAAATCAGCAGACTCTGTTTTCTCTCTCTTTCTTGTTAATTCATGCAGTGTTTGTACCACTGCTGGGATGGCACAAGTTGTCTATGTATATTTCAATGCATTGACGTTATGTGTAGGGCTCTCTGGACACATGTGCAATATTTTGTCCTTTTAAGTTCTGTCCGTGATAGTTTGCTTAGTATCGATGCACTGGGGGCATTATACACGTGCTTTATCAACAAGGTTGTTTTAAAAAAAATCGACGTTGGACACATAAGTAACTGTGGGGCATATTACCAAGGGGGGCGATAGGCAATTATCGCTGATTTAGAGGCCGTTTTCGGCCTATAAGCAGCGATAATTCTATTGCCCTATTAGCAAGCTGTGGCTAACTGATGTTAGCGACAACTTTTAGGCGATAGCGAGCGGTTTGGGGCCCGCTTTGCATGTCAGTGATGTTTATCGCTAACGACATGCAAAGTGGGCATACCCAACCAGTTAGCGACTGAAAGCAGTCGCTAACGTCGCTATCGCCTATTAGCAAGGCAGGCATAGCGTTGGAAATATTCGCGCTAAGCGCGAATATCTCCAAATACTAACACCTGCCCAGACCAGTTCTTAGCCATGTTAGCCAATGAGAGGTGGATAACAAGCTTGAATATCGCTGTATTCTCAGCGATATTCACGCATTTCGCCGCTATCGCTTCATATTTTAGCACAATGGAGAAAAACGTTGTTAATAGCATGTTTTCTCCGCTAACATATCAAGCAAAAGGCAGTGATAAAAAAATCGTTGATAAGCCTATTAGCGATAAATATCGCTACTTATTGGTAATATGCCCCAGTGTTTTACAGATTTTTTGGGGGGTGTTCTTCTTACTCAGCCCCAACAAGGCAGTGAAAACATTTTCATTTAAAGACTCCAGATTTACTGCCTTCAGATGACACTATATTTATGTTCTATCTTACACCTGACAGGTAAGATCTCATATATGGTATGGGAGCGGCAGTCTACCCAGGGACATTAGGACCGTGTATTAACACTTCTTTTCATTTGTTTTATCATAATATGGTTTTATAATTTAGGACCATCACCGACAAATGTGGGATCACACGACTCGCCTCAATATTCTGACTTGGGACTGTTTGAATGAAAACGGATTCTTAAATTTTCATGGATTCTTAATTGGTCCCGGTTCGTGACATTACCATATTGTGTACTAAATAATCGATTTTCTGTGTAGATAACTGCCAGAAATCTTATTAATTTTTTGTGACGCTTGCTCTTTCTCTTATTGCGTTTCTAATCTTAGAGCTTAGGATCTACACAGACCAACCTATGAGCACACGGCAGCCCTTTACAACAGCCAGTGGGAGCCTCCGTACAGATTCCCTAGCTTTTCCTTGCTTGAACGCGTGTTTGATTTAGGTTTGCTACAGCTATCTCTCTTCTATCTCTTCCTATTACTATTTTCCAACCTTTATCACCTCCTTTTTATATTCTTAAGTTTACCTTCACACTTCTTCTCACTCTTACCCTTGCTTGTGATGATGTACATTTTTCTGTCACCTAAAGTCTTTTTTTCTTTATTCAGATATCTCTGCCATGGCCACACTCTGGTACAGCTCAGGATCTTTTTTAGACACAAGGCTATTTACATAAACAACTCGGTTTCCCCCTCATGAGGGTGATTGCCCTTAGGAGATGAGAATTTCCTGGTCTTCGTATTATTTATACAATTGAGCAGTTCTTGATGATATATATTCTCCCACATAGCATATTCATAATATAGAGCATGGATTGCTTTAGCTTTTAATGAAGTTCGATCTTCTATAATGGGTCATTTTTTAAGCATGTTGGTGTGATCCACTTGTTTCCTGTTTTCTCCTTTTTTTGCTCTAAAAATAATTGTATAGTTGCCCGTGTCATCTTGTTTTACCTTGATCTACCACACACCTATAGAACTGATTTTTGACAATAATCTTTTATCAAAATCGTACATTTCACATCTGTCCCTCCCCTCCTTCTTGTATTGTTCAAAACATGTCTGTTTTCTAATGATTTTTATGTTAAGATGTGATGTCAGTCTTGTACTTTTATATGTGTGTTTATTAATAAGTTATTATGTGCAATAATTTGTTATGTATGATGTCTGACAAGTTTCATCTCAATAATAAGTTCTCCACCCATCCAGTGGGTGCTGTCTCATGACCTCATCCAAATGCTCTCCTTTTACGTCTGGTAATCAGTCGCCGTTTCATGACGAATTCCCAGCAAGTTTGTTAAGGTGTACATTCTGTAGTTATGGATAAGATAACTAAATGTCTTTCAAAATCTTCTACCCCCACCTCTTTTTTCTCATCCTATGTGAATTAGTATTTTCTTATTGTCGTTGTTGTGTTCTGGTACATAGTAATGTCTTGTTTATTAACTTATTATGTAATAGTGTTTTTTTGTTTTTGTTTTTTTCATCACTTTTCAAATTATTTGACCGTGTATATATATTGAATGTTGTTTTTATACCTCTTTCAGCCCTGATGAAGTTCTCTCAAGGAGAACGAAACACGTTGGCTGGAATCTAAAATCAAATGAATATTAAAGAATTTTAAAAATCTTAACTTGCTATCTAGACTTTGTCATTCTGTGCATGCCTATCATTTGTATTTCAAGGATCTGGATAACAGAGGCACCACTAGACGGTTGATGTCAGGGCTTGCTGCGTGGGACCTTCATATATTTGGAAACTGATGTGAGGTGCAGAAATTTCAGTCAACCATCTTGTCATTTGTTTTTGCAAATCACACAAAATTCTTTGAAAAATCAGTGCAAAGTTTAACCTAAAAGATGCTTGGAGCACTCAGAACCCTTCGGAAAGGGATTATACATTTTACTCTTTTCCCCATAAATCTTACTCCTGCACAGATTACATTCTGATCTCAGGTAATGCTCTTAGGAATGTACATCAAACCACAATAGAGCCTAGACTAATATCATATCACTCCTGCATCACACTTACCATTACTGACCATACACCAAAAAAATCAACCATTTTGGCGGTTTAACAATGAATGCAAAAACAATAGTTGATGGACAGAATGCAGAACAATGTCTTACATTCACCCCAGTACAGAGATCTGGGCCTAAATCCATTATTATTTTTCTCACCATGCTATTCCAGTTTGAACGCAGCCATATGCAAATCAGTCTCTACCCTGTGCCTCATAGGAACAGTCCAGCCTGAACTGCCAAGCCAGGTTCTCCCTGGACGGGAAACACGCATCCTAGGACCGGTTTTGGGGTTCCACCTCTCTTCAGCCAGGATAGCTTGATTCCAGTGGCATGGAGACCATGGGACCCACATCTGAACATACCCGTCCTACTTGGGGTGACAAATGCAAAAACAACAGTTGATGGACAGAATGCAGAACAATGTCATACATTCACCCAGTACAGAGATATGGGCCTAAATCCATCGATTTTTTGCTCACCATAACAGTCCAGTTTGAACCCAGCCATATGCAAATCAGTCTTGACTCTGTGCCTCATGGGAACAGTTCAGCCCGAACTGCCAAGCCAGGTTCTCCCTTGACTGGAAACAAGCATCCTAGGACCAATTTTGGGGTTTCACCCCTCTTCATGCAGGATAGCTTGATTCCAGTGGCATGGAGAGCAAGATTGATGATGGTCAACCCAGATATGTGACTGGGGGTGAGTCTCTTGTTTCAGAGCTCCGTCTATCTTCTGCTTGTGTTTGGTTTAACAATGAAATCATCTTGTCTCAAGAAAACATTAAAGCCATAACAGATTCTATTCAAAACTTTCTCTCAGAGACTAATGATGGCAAAACTTCAGGCCTAATATGGTGGGAGGCTTTAAAGACACAGTGAGAGGTGATTACTAAAGATACGGTCCAACAGGAACAAAGAAGCCAATTCCAAACTATCCCAATTGGAGAGAGAAATCGCAGACCTAGAAAAAATACATTCCATTAGCAATGACAAGAGATAGGAGTAGTCAACAGCTTACAACCAAAGTATTATTTATTAGTTTTATTCTGGCTAAATGAAAATCTAAAATTTATGTTGCAGTATCTCTTGAGAAATGCTTGTGATTGATGTAGTAAAAATGTGCTCGATTAATACAGACAAACAACATATCACAAAATAATTCAATTCAATTCAAAATACTTTATTCGGTTTTACAAATAGAAAACCATAAAAGCGATGTTACAACAATAAAAGGGGCGGGGTTTAAAAAACATGTACATTATTCATAGACAAATATTATAAATAATTCATACGAATATTAACACAAACGTGTTACAAACTTTCGTCCATGTAGTATGTACAAGCTCTAAAGTAAAATTTAATTGACACAATAGCCAAAATACGGGGATCCATTAATTCGGAAAGCTTTTTCTCAGTCTCAATGCAGATTTAAAAAATCCAACCACAAATAGAGTACTTTGTGGTCTCAGCATTTGCAAAAAGCAAAGGGCTGGGCGGACCTGGGTAAAATTAATCTTTTTTAATAAAGGTTTTAAAAAGAACCTCCGGGGGACATCATAGTAGTGGCAAAAAAACGTAAAGTGCGTCAGATCCTGTGAAGATGAGTCATCGCAGCCACAGGGAGACAGCACCTGGCCTCTATGGCTTCCCTTTGGAGCAGCAAGTAGGAGGTGGTAATAATCAAACCTGAACCTAGTTAGTAACAACCGCTCATAGGGAGAGAGGGGCCATGTAAGATATGGTTCCAGCGATGGAACAGTTTTAAGTACCATAAATTTATGTACGTTGGGTTTTACCAATTCTGCCCCATCTCTATTAAATTTGTGCCGTAGAGAAAATGTCTTTTTAACATAAGCCACATCCCCAACGGTGATCGTGTCAGGACTTAAAAAAAGGTCCAGGCTTCCCAGATCGTTAAAGCAGGTTTTTAAATATTTTAGCCAGGGGATGTTAAGCATATTATCCAAGGACAGGGCCTCTTTAAGCAGCTGGTGATTAAGGGTAAGATCTTTGTTTAACCAGCACTTAAGCCAAAATAGCAAAGGGCACATAGCTAAAGTGTCACCGATAAATGGGAGTCCGGTTTCTTCATGAGTGATTAAATTTGAAGTTCCTTTGGGTACTCCCAATAGCTGTTTTAGAAAGTTGTTCTCCGCCACCTGGATGACCTTGGCTGCTACATAATGCCATAGCTCACTGCCATAACTGCCAATTGCAACGCTTTTTGCCTGATATAACTTCAGGATTGCTGCAATTGGGCGTTTGCCCATTTTGCTCGCAAAACTGAAGATAGCGGCATTCGCCCGTATAATCTCCCTTCTTTTCCTCTCAACTAGAGCGCCCCAATTTAGATGGTCATCAAAACGGACTCCCAAGTAGGAGAAGGTTGTGGTTATGGGCACTTTTTTGTTATTTACCATAAAAGGATAATTTCGCTTCAGGCGGGTCCCAACCTGTAATATGTACTATTTAGAGTTGTTTATGGCTAGATCGCGGTCAGCCATAAAGCTGCGGAAGTAATTCAATGGAGATTGCAGGCCTCTTGTGGTTCTAGCCAGAAGGACCGCTTCATCCGCATAAAGCAGGACGGGAAGGCCCCTACGCCCTACATATGGAAAATCCACCCCAGTTTCAGTCAGAGACTTGTCAAGCTAATTGATATATAGATTAAAAAGGAAGGGTGCTAGGATGCATCCTTGCCTTACTCCCTGATCAACAGTAAAATCTCTTGATACTCCGAGATCCTGGGTCCCTGTGTAGATCACCTAGTGTCCCTGTGTAGATCCCTCAGGAAGTTAACCAGAGTGACATCCACCCCCATGGCGCCGATGGACTGCCACAGTTTCACCCGGTTGACACTGTCAAAATTGGAGGAAAGGTCCATGTAGATGGCACCCTTACGGGCGACGGTATACTTCCAGAGAATCATATACAGGTTGTGGCATTGTGCCAAGGTAGGGTGCCCCAGGTGAAACCCGTACTGGATATCAGAGATAACTCTGTTTTCTTCAGCCCAGGAGGACAGTCTGTTCAGTACTACTCTGCCGCCTACCTTGACAACAGAATCAATAAGGGAGATCTGTCTATAGCAACTAGTGCTATTACGGTCTCCCTTCTTGAAGACTGGGACGATCGGAAAGGTACCCCATGACTCTGGGCAATCTCCCACCACCGCTGCATTGAGCACAGCCATGAGGACCGGGGTCCAAAGTGACTGGTTTGATTTAAAAAGGTCTGGGGGCAAGCCATCCGGGCCTGGAGCCTTGTTACAGGTCAGGCCAGAGATGCCTTTCTCAACCTCACACATCGTGAATGAGGGCAGGGTTTCATTACTTCCTCCCAACTTGGGGTTAACTTGGTTGTGGTGCACTTAAATATGGACCCGAAATGGTGTACCCAGTCATCTTCTGTGATATTCGTGCCGATGACGTCCACCCAAGGAGCTCCTTCCCTGTAGCATCCTTTATTTCGGATTTCCTATTTGCCAAGGCCTTTTTGTAATTAAGGCGGAGAAGCCTGATCCGAGATTGATCTCTGGGGATGGACCTCAGACCTGCCTTTAGCTCGCTCGCCGCTCTCGAACACAGACTATCAAAGCACTTAGGGTCTCTAGGCGATGGTTTTTGTGAGCGGATAGACAACAGGGTTACCGCCTTTGTGGCAATGGCCTCAAAGGCCTTGAGTACATTCCCAGGAGAAGAATCGGAGGACACACATACTGCTAAATCAATAGCACAAGATTCCCGAATGTTGTCATAAAAGGCTACGGGATTCACCTGGGACCACTTAAGTCGGCGCCTGACGTCTGTGAGTTTCAACACGCCGGGCGCTACCTTCTTCCCCTGGTGATTTAGTAAATCACCACCGAGGCGTACACATACAGGATTGTGGTCGCTAAAGATGCTGCTTCTAATTTTAAAGTCCAAAAGAGAGGATTGTAGGCCAGCAGAAATAAGAACATAGTCTATAAAAGTGCCCCCATTATGGCCTTTAAAAGAGGGAACAAGCTGTTTTCTAGAATCGTCTACCATGGACATGGCTGAAATCAAGTCTAGTTCATTGAGTAAATTCTTAAGTGCGTCTCCCTGCAGTGAGTGCTCAAAATGTAGGCCCCCCAACTTTGCACAGCCCAATTCTCCCATACAGGCTAATGCCAGGTCTCCACACGGTCATAAGTTAAAATCACCAGATAACATAAGGCAGTGGGGAAAAAATACACACAATGCTGTTTAACAAATTCGCCCAGTAAGGTGATCTTAAAGGACCCCACAGCATGTACTGCGTTGTAAAAGTTAATTAAACAAAGGCTTGCATTTCCTTGCTTTAAAACGATATCTTGGAGATCTAGGTGGGTGGATCAAATTTCCTTTATTCTGCATGTCAGAGCTAAGGCTGTGTAGATAACCAATCCGCCCTTGGCTCTGCCCCTTGATGAGGGCAGTGCAGGGACAAAAAAAGCTTTGTAGCCCTCTAAGAATAAGTTACAATCCACCATCCAAGTCTCCTGCAAGCAAATCACCGGGAATTGCTTAATAAACAGGACCCACTTAGGGTCAAGGAACTTCCCCGCCAGTCCTGCGATGTTCCAGGAAATGATGGTATAAGGTACATTCTCTGAGGGATCCCCCAAAGAGACGTTCAGTTGGAGCACTGGTAGCACGGCGATACACACCCTTGGGGAGGGCTTCCTACGATGTAAAGGGAGTGCAGGTAACTGAGAGTCCGAAGTTACGACAGTCGAATCAGGGCTTGGACTAGTCAATCGCAATCTTCTAATCCTGAGAGGGCAACAAATCTATTTGGCCCCTGGGAATTAGCGAGAAGGGGCGCCCCTCTAAGGTGGAGTATCTTGGAATGTGTGGGATTATGTGTGAGCTCACACTATTTTCACTCTGGCCATGTGGATGGTAGTGGCCAAGATGATTATCACTGCAAGATGACACAGGATTGTAAATAAAGCCCATGGTAAGAATCTGTATGTTAGAACCCCTATGGGACTGACCAAAACAAGACTCTCTAAATATTCTTTCAACAATCATTCGATCATTAAAATTTACAATAATGCAGTCCCCCACCCCTGTTTTTCTGGCATTACCCACCCAGCCCACGCGGCGTACCATTAAGATCTTTCGGTCTACCGCCGGGTCTACAGAAGTGTTACTGGAAAGCCAGTATTGGCTTTCCAGTGTGTGACCTTATTCTTAAGCTGGCTAAATCCTTCATTAGTACCTCGGGAGAGAGGTGGGACGTTCCCTAAAATTACCACCAAAGGTGTTGATTGCTGGGGTAAGTTGATAGATGTACAGTTTGGAGAGACAGCAGAGTGGATGCCCGCCGCACCACCAGCATTGTCTCCCAAATGCCGAGGAACCTGGGCCTGTTGTGAAGCGGAAGGAGACCTAGCCCTGGCCGGACCCTCCTTAGAACCACCCGCCACCTGCCCTGTATGATTAGTGACCAGGTTTCTGGGTAAGTTGGGGAGTGTTTAGTTCCCCTGACCTACTGTGCGATGTTGAGAGCTTACAGTGGGATCTGAGCTGGTTAGGTCAATGTTAATATTCTCAGCGGTATCAGGTAATGGCAAGATTTTCATATGAGCTACAAGACTTTGCTCTATATCGTTTAATTTAGACACAATAGGGGCCAGTTTTTCCTCTAGGATATTGATTAGTAAAGATTTTAATAGGGGATGTATGTTCAAAGGCAAAATTGCCGCCTGGGTGCTCCTTGTGACTGGGGCTGGTGATGACGGATTATTGTTCTTTTTTTTTGTTTTTATTTTTGCTTGGCTGAAAATGGCTTTACACTTTCTTTTTCTTGTCCCAATAGAACTACAATCATCCCTTAAGCCCTTCAATATGGACAAACCATTGTTGCCTTCATTGAGCATAGCAGTATTCATTTAAGTAAGGCCACCCTCCCCTAACATAACACTGTGAGAAATGACCTGCCTACTTGTTATTATCACTTCAGGGGATAGAGGCCTATGCTGTAGCTCCCCCACACCCTCTATGACACCAGGGGACCTCTCTTCCACGGAAATGTCTCCTTCTGCAACTAGAGGGGGTGAGATACCACCTAGCACTAAGATGGAATCTTTAGGGCCCTTATTCCCATCGCTCTTCAAGAGATGCAGGGTACCTGTAGTTGATCTAGATAGACGTCTATTAACCATATCGATATCCGTATCGATGACTAGCGCAGCCCTCGAAAGGAAAGCGTCCATTGTTGTAACAGTGGATTTAGCAGCCGCTATGGGCCCTGAACAGGACACCTGGGTCTTTCTCTTACCCAAATGTTCCACCTCGGAAAGTATAAGAATTGGCTTGGTAGTTTGGTCTGCCCTGTTCCCATGATGCACTGGGCCAGGGACAGATTAATTTGCATGTAGCCAGGTTCTGAGCTGGGATGGTGCAGTGAGCTAAAAAACGGTGATGGATCAAGCCCTGATCTGTTGACTGGGTATGAGTGTTCTGTTTAATTCAGATACTCTGTCCATCACCACCCCCTTCTCCGAATCGTTTTGTCCACCATAAGCGTGGAAGGGTATACTCAGATGTGAGTCCCTTGCTCATTGCACCATCAGGATTCAAGCAAGCCGGGCCGAAGACGGCTGTAATGCCAGAAACCGGTCCCCGGAAGCTTGTTTCCTTCCCAGTATAAGAATTGGCTTGGTAGTTTGGTCTGCCCTGTTCCCATTATGCACTGGGCCAGGGACAGACTAATTTGCATGCAGCCAGGTTCTGAGCTGGGATGGTGCAGTGAGCTAAAAAACGGTGATGGATCAAGCCCTGATCTGTTGACTGGGTATGAGTGTTCTGTTTAATTCAGATACTCTGTCCATCACCACCCCCTTTTCTGAATCGTTTTGTCCACCATAAGCGTGGAAGGGTATACTCAGATGTGAGTCCCTTGCTCATTGCACCATCAGGATTCAAGCAAGCCGGGCCGAAGACGACTGTAATGCCAGAAACCAGTCTCGGAAGCTTGTATCCTTCCCAGTATAAGAATTGGCTTGGTAGTTTGGTCTGCCCTGTTCCCATGATGCACTGGGCCAGGGACAGACTAATTTGCATGTAGCCAGGTTCTGAGCTGGGATGGTGCAGTGAGCTAAAAAACGGTGATGGATCAAGCCCTGATCTGTTGACTGGGTATGAGTGTTCTGTTTAATTCAGATACTCTGTCCATCACCACCCCCTTTTCTGAACCTACTTCAGGAGCAACAACTACTATTGTGGGCTGTTCTTGTGGCTGCTGCTGTTCTTGCAACTGCTGCTGTTCTTGCTGCTGCTGCTGCTGCTGCTGCTGCTGCTGCTGCTGTTGTTGCGGCTGCTGCTGTTGTTGTTGTGGTTGCACACTTATCTGCTGAGTTTCTGCCTACGTTGATTGTATACTACTTTGTGATAATGACATTTCAACATCGCTGCTCGTTAGTAGACTGGCTACCTCTGTGACACTCAAGGGCTTGGGCCTAGGTTTGTGGGATTGGACCGCTGGTGCAGAGGTGCTGCTCCTAGCTTGGTTCCCGGACAACGCTGCTGCAGGCGTAACTTTGTTGGTTCCCAAAAAAAATTGGACGGCACACCAGTCGTGGTTAATGACACTTCCTTTTTCTGTTCCTTCTTCTCACCGGCACCTTTCTTGGTACTGGACCTTGTACCTTTCTTTGGGGCCATCTTCTTCAGATGTCAGGCAGGACGCATATGCACAACAAGTTGTGGTCACACGTGGATGTGTTGCATAGCAGGAATTCTGTCAGGCTGGCAGTGCAATGGGTGATGATGATGACACCTCCTCCTCTGGCTTTTTTTGCACCTAAAAGCAAATAAGCCTTTAGAAGAACATCAGTGAAATGTTGCATATGTTGTTGTGGTTTAGTTACTACTGTACTAGTGCAAAGAAAATATATAGTCTAGCTATTTCTGAGACTTGGTCAACAAAGCCTATGTTATACTACTATGTACACACACTACACTCTCAGGAAGAAAAGGAAAGAGAATAAGAACCACCAAAATAGAAATGTAATGGAAGAGGGGTGGACCCGATTTGCCATTACATTATTTGAGCATCACATCATTCATGGAGCTGCTTCTGGCAAAGGGGGTGGATGGATGGAAGCAGTAAGCCAATAGAAAAACCATGCAGGCCTATGTGGCAAAAGCAGGACACTAATAACTCCCCCACAAAAAAATGACCAGCCACATGGACACTCACAAAGCCTATGTTATACTACTATGTACACACACTACACTCTCAGGAAGAAAAGGAAAGAGAATAAGAACCACCAAAATAGAAATGCAATGGAAGAGGGGTGGACCCGATTTGCCATTACATTATTTGAGCATCACATCATTCATGGAGCTGCTTCTGGCAAAGGGGGTGGATGGATGGAAGCAGTAAGCCAATAGGAAAACCATGCAGGCCTATGTGGCAAAAGCAGGACACTAATAACTCCCCCACAAAAAATGACCAGCCACATGGACACTCACAAATCACAAGCAACAAGCAGGAGGCCTGGGAAACACCAGGAGCTGACAAAAGGCCTATAAAAGCCAGGCAAAGGATGCATACTACAGCACCCTGCTCTGCCTTTTTAATGCAACAAAATGCAAATACGAAAATTCACAGGCCCCAAAAAGGTCTGATTAATAAATCTGTGGCTACCTGCTCTGAGCCTACTAACTGAAAGCAGGCCTGTTGGCAGACAAGGCCAGACGAGCGTGCAGGTCTAGGCTTCAAAATGACCACCAGCCACATGGCCAGGCCCAACATCAGAAAGCCCACCCCAAAAAAACACATTTCCCAACTCAATCAAGTGCCATCCATGCCCTAAATGATGTCTAAATTCAACAGACCACACAGAAACACTTGATTAATAAGCTGTGGTTTCCTGCTCTTAGCCTATTGGATAAAAGCAGGCCTGTTGGCAGACAAGGCCCGACAAGCTTGCAGGCCTAGGCTTCAAAATGGTCACCAGCCACATGGCCAAGCCCAACGTCAGAAAGCCCACCCCAAAAAAACACATTTCCCAACTCAATCAAGTGCCATCCATGCCCCAAATGATGCCTAAATTCAACAGACCACACAGAAACACTTGATTAATAAAGTTGTGGCTACCTGCTCTGAGCCTACTGGATGAAAGCAGGACTGTTGGCAGACAAGGCCAGACAAGCTTGCAGGCCTTGGCTTCAAAATGGCCACCAGCCACATGGCCAGGCCCAACATCAGAAAGTCCAACCCAAAAAAACACATTTCCCAACTCAATCCAATGCCATCCATGCCCTAAATGATGCCTAAATTCACCAGACCACATAGAAACACTTGATTAATAAAGCTGTGGCTTCCTGCTCTGAGCCTACTGGATGAAAGCAGGACTGTTGGCAGACAAGGCCAGACAAGCTTGCAGGCCTAGGCTTCAAAATAGCCACCGGTCACATGGCCAGGCCCAACATCAGAAATCCCACCCCAAAAAACACATTTCCCAACTCAATCCATTGGCATCCATGCCCTAAATGAAGTCTAAATTCAACAGACCACACAGAAACACTTGATTAATAAAGCTGTGGCTACCTGCTCTGAGACTACTGGATGAAAGCAGGCTGGTTGGCAGACAAGGCCAGACAAGCTTGCAGGCCTAGGCTTAAAAATGGCCACCAGACACATGGCCAGGCCCAACATCAGAAAGCCCACCCCAAAACAACAAATTTCCCAACTCAATCCAATGCCATCTATGCCCTAAATGATGCCTAAATTCAACAGACCACACAGAAACACTTGATTAATAAAGCTGTGGCTACCTGCTCTGAGCCTACTGGATGAAAGCAGGCCTGTTGGCAGACAAGGCCAGACAAGCTTGCAGGCCTAGGCTTCAAAATGGCCACCAGCCACATGGCCAGGCCCAACATCAGAAAGCCCACCCCAAAAACACATTTCCCAACTCAATCCAATGCCATCCATGCCCTAAATGATGTCTAAATTCAACAGACCACACAGGAAAACGTGATTAATAAAGCTGTGGGTACCTGCTCTGAGCCTACTGGATGAAAGCAGGCCTGTTGGCAGACAAGGTCAGACAAGCTTGTAGGCCTAGGCTTCAAAATGGCCACCAGCCACATGACCAGGCCCAACATCAGAAAGCCCACCCCAAAAAAACACACTTCCCAACTCAATCCAATGCCATCCATGCCCTAAATGATGTTTAAATTCAACAGAACACACAGAAACACTTGTTTAATGCAGCTGTGACTACCTGCTCTGAGCCTACTGGATGAAAGCAGGCTTGTTGGCAGACAAGGCCAGACAAGCTTGCAGACCTAGGCTTCTAACTGGCCACCAGCCACAAGGCCAGGCCCAACAACAGAAAGCCCACCCCAAAAAACACATTTCTGAACTCAATCCAATGCCGTTCAGGCCCTAAATGATGCTTGAAAATGAAATACATTCAAAAAACACCAAAGGAACAGTTGCTTCATCATGCAAACATCCATGAGGCCATGACTAGCTCTGGGCCTACTACTGACTACTACTACCTACAACATTTAAAAAAAAAAGGAATGGAAGTTACTAAAATTAAATTGTAGATGCAACAACTACAATGCCCCCAATCAAACAGACACAACAACCACTTACTTGCTACCCTTGACCTTGCTGGTAGGTTGCTCCCCCACCACACAGCTCCGCCTGTGTGTCCTGACCCTGACCCAGCTGCTGCTGCTGTAGAAGTTGAGGCCCTCCTCCACCCCCAGGCTACCACCTGCGCCTCATCCCTGGTGGCCAGTGGTAGGCCTTAGGTTTGTATCACTGTTGCTGTCTGTCTGTCTTCCCAGTACTGCACATGCTGTCTTCTGGTGTCTGTGACTGCTGTTGCCTGTCTCCCCCCTGCGCCTGCATTCTTTTCTGTGCCCATTCTCTTGCCTTCTGCTCCCCTGATTGCACTAATTTTTCTTGCTTTCTGCTCCCCCAGTTGCACTCTTGTTTCTTGCCTCTGCTCCCCTTTTTGTACCCGTTTTTCGTGCCTTCTGCTCCCCTGATTGCACTTGTTTTTCTTGTGTTCTGCTCCCCTGATTGTACTTGTTTTTCTTGCCTCTACTCCCCTTTCTGCCTCTGTGCCACTCATTTTCCCCCCTTTTTTGTCACCTTTCTGCCCTTTCTTGTGACCTTTGTGCCTCTATGCCACTTGTTTCCCCACGTTTTCTGTGACCTTTTCTGCCCTTTCTTGTGACCTTTCTGCCTCTGTGCCACTCATTTCCACTCTGTTTTTTGTCACCTTTCTGCCCTTTCTTGTGACCTTACTGCCTCTGTGCCACTCATTTCCCCCCGTTTTTGTGGCCTTTCTGCCCTCTCTTGTGACCTTTCTGCCTCTGTGCCACTCGTTTCCCCCTGTTTTATGTGACCTTTTCTGCCCTTTCATGTTACCTTTGTGCCTCTGTGCCACTCGTTTCCCCACATTTTTTGTGACCTTTCTGCGCTTTTTTGTAACCTTTGACCCTGCTTGTAGGCAGGTCGCCCCCGCGCCGCTGCTCGTCACCTGACTGCCTGGTTCCTGCCTCCTTGCTGCCTCCTTGTTTCCTGGGTTTTTCCCTCCCCTCTACCCTGTGCAACAGTTCCTCCCGCCCCCCACCGCTCCCGATCCGACCCTTTCCTGCCGCTGCATCCCTGCGGCCCCCCCCTGCACACCCATTAGCCTCCCCACTCCCGCCTCCCATTTGCTTCTCCCTCCCAAGCCACAACTCATATGTAGGCTGAGAAGCAGCCGCACAGGGGACGCGCGCTGTGTGCACGCCGCTGGCGCGCTGTGCCCATCCACGCCTGGACCACGCCCAGCGCCAGAACCCCTGGACCCCACGAACGCCACAACACCAGAATCCACTACGATGCCAGCACCCTCCACACACTCAACGCTGGCCAAAACCACACCTACTTCCAGGCCTCCCAAAACGGACCCACAGACCCTTCTCCTGCCTCACCTGCAGCTTCACCTGCGACAGAACACCAACCTCCAAGGACTGTTCCCAACAACCTCCTCTGCATACTCCTCAACACCCGCTCTGCACGCAAACACGCCGTTGAGCTCTGGGATCTGCTCGACATCTCCGCCCCAGACGTGGCCTTCCTGACCGAGACCTGGTGGAACGACTCCTCGGCGCCCGACACAGCCATAGCCATCCCGGACGGCTACAAGATTACCCGCAGGGATCGTGCCAACGGAATCGGAGGAGGAATAGCCATCGTCCACAAGTCCACCCTCAAGGTCGCCACCCACGCATACGACACCCTCAACACCGCCGAACACCTGATCCACATCGACCCCAACACTACCCTCAGAGGAACACTCATCTACAGACCCCCCGGATCCGGGGCTCAGTTCTGCAACTCCATCGCTGACCTCACCAGCACCCCCGCACTCGCCTCCATGTACTACATCCTCCCTGGGGACCTGAACTTCCACCTCGAGAACAACAACGACGCCAACTCCGCCACCGTGATCGACAACCTCGTCAACCTGGGCCTCTGACAACTCGTCGTCACACCCACTCACGCAGCTGGCCACATGCTGGATTCCGTCTTCTCCACAAGCTCCCACGTCGCCTTCGACCACACCACCGAACTCCACTGGACCGATCACCGCTGCATCCATTTCACCTTCAAGAAATCAACCACACACAACCGCACCCAACAGCTGCCTTGCCGCTGCTGGAGCAAAGTCACCAAAGACTGATGATCACCTCACTTGCCAAGAACCCACCCACCGACCCCACCAACCCAGACGCCGCAGCCCGAAACTTCAGACAGTGGATCGATGACTGCGCCAACACCCTCGCCCCGCTCAAGAAACCCTCCAACAGCCACGCCAACAAGAGAGCCACCTGGTTCACCAACGAGCTCCAGACCTCTAAAAGTGCATGCCAGAAACTGGAGAAGACATGGCTCCACGAACGCACACCGGACAACCACGCGGCCTACAAGGGCGCCACTTGCAGACATCACCACCTCATCAGATTAGCCAAGATATCCTCCTTCAAAGACCGCGTGGACAACAACGCACACAACAGCAAAGAGCTCTTCAGCATCGTAAAGGAACTCTCCAACACCAGCTCCAACACCAACGACATCCCGCCCTCACAAGAACTGTGCAACTCACTAGCCATCTTCTTCCACCGCAAGATCGCTGACATCCACGACAGCTTCAACACCACGACCGCCCGGACTACACCAGACTCCACCTCCCCTGTGAACACCACCAGCGCCAACCGCCTGACCTCCTGGTCCAACGTCAACGACGACGAGACAAGCAAGGTCATGAACTCCATTCACTCAAGATCTCTGTCTCTGATATCTGACCCGTATCCACACCACGTATTCAACAAAGCAGACGCAGCCATTGCACCCCAACTACGGAAGGTCATCAACATCTCGTTCAAAACAACGATATTCCCGGAAAGCTGGAAGCACGCCGAAATCAACACCCTCCTCAGGAAGCCCAAAGCTGACCCCAAGGACCTCAAGAACTTCCGGCCCATCTCCCTGCTCCCGTTCCCACCAAAGGTCATCGAGAAAATCGTCAACATGCAACTGGCCCGCCACCTCAAAGACAACAACATCTTGAACCCGTCCCAGTCTGGATTCAGATGAAACGACAGCACCGAGACAGTCCTCATCGCCGCCACAGACGACATCAGGCGCCAACTAGACAATGGCGAAACATCAGCCCTCACCCTCCTGGACCTGTCAGCCACCTTCGACACGGTCTACCACCGCACTCTAAAGACATGCCTCCTAAAAGCCAGAATCCAAGAGAAGGCTCTTGACTGGACCATGTCCTTCCTCTCTGGCAGAACCCAGGGCGTCTGCCTCCCACCCTTATGACCCAAAGCCACCAACATCATCTGCAGCGTCCCCCAGGGCTCATCCCTCAGCCCAACGCTGTTCAACGTCTACATGGTACCCCTCGCACAAGTGGCCCGCCATCACAACCTCAACATCATCTCCTACGTTGACAACACCCAGCTCATCCTCTCCCTCACCAAGGACCCACACACCGCCAAAACCAACTTCCATGAGGGAATGAAGGCCGTCGCCGATTGGATGAGGAGCAGCATTCTGAGGCTGAACTCGGACAAGACGGAGGTCCTCATCCTCGGACCCACGCCCTCAGCCTGGCACGACTCTTGGTGGCCGACCACACTGGGAACAGCACCAACACCCAACGACCATGCACGCAATCTAGGATTCATCCTCAACTCCTCCCTCTCCATGTCTAAGCAGGTCAACGCCGTCTCCTCCTCCTGCTACAATACCCTCTGCTTGTTCCGCAGGATCTACTAGTGGATTCCGACCGAAACAAGAAGAACAGTGACACAGGCCCTCGTCAGCAGCCGACTGGACTACGGCAACGCACTCTATGCAGGAATCCCAGCCAAACACCTACAATGACTACAACGCATCCATAATGCCTCCGCCTGACTGATCGTCAATGTCCCCCACCACAGCCACATCACCCCCCACCTGAGAGACCTACAATGGCTCCCCGTCAACAAGAGGATCACCTTCAAGATCCTCACCCAAGCACACAAAGCACTCCACAATGCCGGACCAGCCTACTTGAACAGCAGACTCAGCTTCCACACCCCCACCCACCAGCTCTGCTCCGCCAGCCTCGCCCTCACCGCTGTCCCCCACATCCAACAAATGACCTCCGGTGGCAGATCCTTCTCCCACCTCGCCACCAAGACCTGGAACACCCTCCCTACCCACATACGGCAGACCCAAGACCTACTCGCCTTCAGAAGACTCCTCAAGACCTGGCTCTTCGAGCAGTAGCAGCACCCCCCCCTCCCCTCAGCGCCTTGAGACCCTCACGGGTAAGAAGCGCGCATTACAAGTACTCTGATTGACTGATTGATTGATTGACTTGTAAAATATCCAATTCAAAAATCCTCAAATCCAATTGCATTGATGCAGCAGATAAAAAGAGTGATTTTTCCAGCTCAAAATCCAAAGGCAGAATGAGCAGGAGATGGACAAAGCACTGGGAGGAGCTTGCTGGACAGGAACAGGAAGTTGGAGATTCTGTGGCACTTCCCTCCTCTCCCCCCATTTTAAAAAAGGACTCTTTGCACAAAAAAGGACAGCCAAATTTCAATCTGAGGAGTTTTTTTCATACAAATCATCATTTGCAGACAGTTGTATGCTGCTAGAGCTGATATTCTTCTCCAAACTGAAAATTTTACATGTTCGAGTTCTCTAGCTTCACATTACTTCCGCCGGATGTCGATGGCGCGTCCAAAATGATGTGTTTGCGTTTTCTCGCTCCCTGTCACGTTGGATATGACGTGTATGCGTCCTCACGCTCTCGCTCGCATTGGAGAATGACATGTTCAAGATCTAATTCTCTCGCGGTACATGATCGCGAGACGAATGATGTGATCGTGGGCGAGAACTCTCGCCAGATAGCGCAAACGGATACCAACATGGCAACATCTCGTGGAGCACGCGAACGGATCAGGAAAACTTGTCGGCGAAAGCGGGGATCCAGGTAAGGTGATCGCATGCGCGAGAACATATTTTTACAGCGCACGCATGAAAAATATTTCCGGTACGCTGCAGATTGGGGAAATGTGGGCATTTTCGCACTCTCCCAGAACGCGAAAATGTCAAATTATCACAATTTTCGCGAGCGGAACAGAATTTGTCGCCCACCCCTAATCGTGGCCGGACCATGGTGATGCCGGGAGTGAGGGCCGAGCCATGCTTTGTTGCAGAGTTGGCAGAACTGGCTGCTGAACCTGCTGCAGAGTCACTGCAGAGTCACTGTTGCAAAACGCTGCTGCCACGAGGTTCTGGGAGTGCTAAGACCCAGGTGAGCTTGAAGCTGAGGGCTGAGGCTGAGAGTCGAGGCTGAGAGGACTGGAGAGGACTGGAGAAAACCAGGAGGTGGCCAGACGAAGTGCCGGAGACTGCAAATAGAGGTGGAGGTGGTGGTGGAGGTGGAGAGCCAGACCTGGGAGGTGAGCTGAACCAGCACTCTATTCCCACATCCCCTCCCTTCCTACCCTGCATACCCTGCATAGTGTACATCACACACAGCAACCTGATTCAGCCACCCAGCCTGCCCACCAGTGTTCCCAGTGGCCTACATAGGTCCCCCAGGAGCCTCCAAGGGGACAGTTTGGATTGTCAAAGGTTCTGAGACAGAGAAATAGAGACTAGACACTAGGCAATATGACTGCTGGAAAAATGCTGGAACAGTTGATCAGATAACTACCTATAACTGCTGGAAGATGGAAGATGCATAGAACACAAGGCATAGGGCACAAGCAGGATTCCTCGGAAGGAGGCATAGCGAGTGTGACCGCCAGTAGGGGGTGGTAGTGGAATGAGTGCGCGGATAGCACACAGAGGCGGCCCAACTAGGTTGGGTGCAGCCTGTGGGCTGCCAGTGAGCCCTGCTTGCTTGAAAGCCACAAAATACCATAACCACCCAACCAGCCAGCCAAGCCAGCCAGGTGTGAGCCCAAGGAGAGCAGCAGTGTAAGGTTCAGAGCTTGTCAGATAATTTGAGACAATTGCAGACAACCGCAGACAACCACAGGCTCTCCTGCCACAACCACAAATTAAAGTCCTTGAGCGACATCAGTGGGGACAACATCAGCAAGGCTCCCAGAGGCACACTTTGAGGCACAATTCAGGCACAGCCGAATATAATCGAGCTCAACTGAGAATCACTCAGGCAACTGCAGCCAATTGCAAGTCGGACATCACCAAGGTCGATAATCAGTGAACAGGGCACCAGAAAATCAGGCAGAGTGCTGAAGGCGCTAACAAAACCAAGACCGCAAGCCAAAGAATGAAAACTTAAGAATGATATCAAGAGTAGGCATAGAGATGCCAGTCCACTTGATTTTGGTCCTGACAACCATAAAATAAAACACGAAAAACTTGACGAGACACAGGAAAAGCCAGCGACTAGAATGCTCTACAATCTCCACAACACATTTTTCCTCAATGCTATAAACAACTATGATTTTGTTAGCCAGGAAGGGAGTAACTCTTCTCTAGCCATAACAACTGAAACAGCGAACATGTGACGGGGGCCAGACGATCAGGACTCAACTAGACTGGAAGGGTCCCCATTAAGGAGAAACCCCTGTACCTACTAGCCTAAAATATATGCAAAATTCTTCTTTCTGAAGGACCCCACCCCTGCAATTTTCTCCAAAAGTGGCACAATAGAAGGACTGCAATCCCCTCTCTTACCTTTAGAACTAGGCCGTACCAATCAAATCTTGCAATCCATAACGACCTTACAAACAGTTGCACTAGTTCATTCTAATGAACGCTCTCCAGAAAAAAAAAATAGGAGCACTGAAGCGGAGAAATCGCTCCTTCAGCAAAACTGTGAATTGGAACAAACAGCGAAAAAATTATGAAACATGATAATATACAAGAGGACTACCAAGATCATCAGTTCGCTTATCAGAAGGACAACTACAACAGCCATATCTTTCCCAGACCGGAATCAAGCATCCGAGGACCGGACCGGTTTCGAGGTAACACCTCTCATCAGCCCGGCTAGCTTGACTCCAGTGGTGTGGAGGCTCTGGGACCCACGTCTGAGCTACCCCAGTACACTCGGATGCTTGATTCCGGTCTGGGAAAGATATGGCTGTTGTAGTTCGGACTGGACTGTTCCCATGGGGCACAGGGTCAGAGCTGATTTGCATAAAGCCATTATCTGACCCAGGGTGGTGTGGAGTGCAAAAAACGATGGATTTAGGCCCAGATCCTTGTACTGGGGTGAATGTAAGACATTGATCTACATTCTGTCCATCAAATTGTTTTTTGTAATTTTCTCCCTGAGTGTACTGGGGTAGCTCAGACATGGGTCCCAGAGCCTCCACACCACTGGAGTCAAGCTAGCCGGGCTGATGAGAGGTGTTACCTCGAAACCGGTCTGGTCCTCGGATGCTTGATTCCGGTCTGGGAAAGATATGGCTGTTGTAGTTCGGACTGGACTGTTCCCATGGGGCACAGGGTCAGAGCTGATTTGCATAAAGCCATTATCTGACCCAGGGTGGTGTGGAGTGCAAAAAACGATGGATTTAGGCCCAGATCCTTGTACTGGGGTGAATGTAAGACATTGATCTACATTCTGTCCATCAAATTGTTTTTTGTAATTTAGACCAAACCCCAAGCATCATCAAGCCACCCTCAATCTCTGGTGACTATTCCTAGTAAAGACACCCAGCGTAGCTCTCAACAAGCAGAATCAAATCCGAAACCCGCATTAAAGCACCAACATGGCTATCTGCCCAAAGCAGTTCAGCCGGAAGCAAAGAAAATAACTGAACATAAAACAAATGAACTTGTATCATCACCATTAAAGTATTCTTTCCTTCATCCTTCTTCAAACACCGATCCAGGATTAACAACATCTACTGTGATCCTTTTGGCACCGGACATACTTTTTGAAAAACTCACACCACAGCAAAGTCAGCCGCCCATTTACGGAGACTTACCCAACTGTAATGGTGACATGACCTTTTTAGCCTCCTAAGAGTGGGAGGAATGAGTTGCCTCTTACAACCATGATTTTAAACCTTCAAAAACCACTCCCTTAGAAAGAAGTCATCCAAATAAAAACTTCTTTTTTAAAGCTTTATTTTCAGTTTTACACATACACGGTAATTCTTAATGTTCAAATCGGTACGTAGCAAATGCACCTTCATATCCCAGTGGTGCACAATATAATTACACGTTATATTTATGGCAACAGTAAGTATTGAAATAAGAATGTGAGACAATTACAGTCATTACCCCGCCTGTAGGCATCTGCCATCACCCATCACAGTTCTGCGAACCCCAGCCCAGCTCCACCCCACAATATGGCAGCAGTAACAGCTAGAGCGGAGGAACAATCACATCATAGCAACATAATGTGATACATCCCGTCTTAATCAACTCCTTCGGGGACAATGCCATTTGTGACCTGCATGCGCATCCCACTATGTGACTTAGCAATATATGCTCTGTACGGGCCCCATATATCCCTCCAGTCGTGAGGCGCAGGGCACCAGAGTGGCATATTCCTCGCAGTTCACATTGCAAAACGCTAAGCTGCAGAGCCATGCTTGTAGCCTAGGGACCATCCTGCTGCCCTACAGTAACGCCACCTCTAGCTTGGCCAACAGGAACCAAGAGCTGCAAACTTCCTGACTTCTTTAGGGAAATTTGTCGTATATCCCAACAGTGCAATCTCCAATGTGGGAACCAACGTCATAGAAAGCATGTCGCCCAAAGTGTTGTGAATCAATATCCAGTATCACTGCAGCTTTGGACAGATTCATGAGAGGTGGGCAAAGTCAGCATGTGGGGCCATTTATTTCTGACATTGGTGAGGCCTAGTAGGATCAATCTTGTGAGACTATGCAGGAGTATGGTACATCCTACAAAGAAATTTAAAATGTAGCAACTTATATCTACTATTCAGGGTCACCTCTCTTGTAACTCTGCAACAGTATTCCCATTGGTCATCAGTTATGGGTCAACCCAGGTCCTGTTCCCATGAAGCGTGAATTTTGACGTCAGAGAAGAGGCGCTCCAACGCACATTGTTTATTCAATTTGGAAATAAAATGTGCGTCAGTTTGACTCTCTATTACTAACGTCAGAGGAGCTGCCGGGTTAGGCGCCACCGTTAAAGAAGGAAAGGTAGCCTTTAGCATGGAAAGCATGCGGCGCAGCACAAAGACATCCATGAAGGAGCAATCTTGGAATCGTGCATCCTCCGAGATTGAGAAAACGTGGGTGTCAGGGAACAGCTCCCCTATCGTGTGAATTTTGAAATTTACTCAATGTACGCTGCAATAGAATCTCACCAGTTATGGGGAGCAACGTGGGATTCGGAAGTGGCAATGCCAGGGAATACAATAGATCCAAACCCAACAGTCTCCGTAACTTCTCCCAAGCCCAGCAGGTGGTGTATACCGTCTGAATTTCCAGTGGGTTCCTCGGGATCACTTTAGGTAAAGGCTAATTTCTGCGGAAGCACCATATCTGCCGCTGGTTTCAAATAGGGGACATGTGCGTCTGGATGATACCAGGCGTACGAGTAACCGCACTGTGCCGTCAGATAGTAAAGATACAAGTCAGGAACCCAAAACCCGCCCCGCTCATATGGTAGTGTGAAGGTCTGCCAGCTCACCCGATGTGTCCCGTCACCCCATACAAGCTGTAACAAAAGTTGCCTCGGCTGCAAAAAAAAGGCCTGGGTGAGAGGGATAGGAACGTTGTTAAAAAAGTATATAAAAATCTTGGGAGTACCACCATTTTAATAATGGCCACTCCACCCGCCATGGACAAGGGCAGACGCACCCACCTCTCGACCTGCCATTCAAGCGAGCTAATTGCACGTCCATAGTTCAAACGAAGGATAGTGGCTACACCCAAGTGTATATACACCCCGAGATATCTAACAGCATCGCTGCACCACTGCAGAGGAAACTCACATTCCCATGCAGCCGTTAATGGAAAAATTACAGACTTGTGCCAGTTAAGACGCAGACCCGAGAACCTGACAAATCAAATAATTTCCCGTATAAGGGGATCCAGGTTAAATTGAGGTTGCCAAACGTACAGAATGGTATCGTCAGCGTACAAAGATATCAACAAAGGGCCGGTGCGGAACTGTATTCCACGATGCAAATGTTTCTCCTGAAAATTTTTAACCATTGGGCCCATTGCTAATATGAAAAGTAATGGGGACAGCCCTGATGGGTGCCACGGGACAGACGAAATGGCTGGGAGATAGTACAATTCAGGCACAATCTAACTAATGGTTATGTATACAGCAGCATGACTGTGGAGACAAAACACTCAGGCATGCCCATGCAACGCATCACAGAAAGAAAAAAGGGCCACTCAAGGGAGTCAAACGCCTTTTCAGCATCAAAACGTATGGCGGCAGTGGGCCTATTAGGGTCAATCCTATGTAATAATGTAAATAAGGTTCGCAAATTGAGCGAGGTGGACCTATGGGGGACAAAGCCAGATTGTGCAGGTGAAATAATACCGGATAGCGATCACTTTGGCGAATATTTTGTAATCAAGATTCAGCAGGGGCAATGGCCGGTAGGTGCCGCAGAGTTTAGGGTCCTTACCTGGCTTTGGGAGAAGGATAATAACCGCCTCTCTGAACATTGGAGGGAGGATGCCAACTTCAAGAGCCTCTGCATACACCTCTATTAACCTAGGGACCAAAAAATCCTTATATGTTTTGTAAAAATGAGTGGAAAACCCGTCAATGCCGGGCACCGAGGAACCTCTAAGCGCATCAATCGCCTCCAATACACTATCTGGAGATATATGAAGGGCAAGGAAGTGTTGCATATGCTGTTCGAGGTAATCCATAGCGATTTCCGCGAGGTACTCTCCTTGGTCTCGGAGTTCCCCAGCGAGGCCAGAGGTGTACAGAGTTTTAAAGTGTGAAAGGAAGGTGTCACAGATATCCAGAGTGGAATGGAACACCTGGTCATTCGGGCCTTTGATTTCTGTGATATAGGTCTTAGCATGTGGAGAGCGGAGCGTGTTCGCTAAGAGCTTACCAGGCCTCTCTCCCTCTCTATATCGTCTGGCAATGTGTTGCTTACCGGGGAACAATAGTTCTCACTCAGCAGTCTCTCGGAATTCCATCATCAAGGCTAATCGTCGAGCCTCGTTGGCCTCAGACCCTCTCTCAAGCAATTCCAAACCTAGGGCCGCAATTTCTTGCTCAATGCGGCTTAAAGAGGATCTGTCAGGGCTAAGCATGGGTGAATTTTGCAAATCTGGCGTTCGCGAATTTGCGTATTTGCGAACTCGCAATCCGCAAAATCCACGAATTCTCGCGAATGTGCGGATTTTGTTTTTATTTTTTGTGTTCGCAAGGGTTTCTGCCAGTTCGCAAGGGTTTTGTACCAGTTAGCAATTGGGAACTTACTTGTCGGCTCGCAACGGTCGCGACTATGTTGTTTCGACGTCTGGTTCATCATCACAGGTTCACAGCACCCTCTGTTTCACCACTGCCACCCTGTTTCACCCATGCCACCCTCTGGTACATCAATGCCACCCTCTGGTTCATCACTGTAGATTACGGGGGGGAAAGCAAGCACACCTGCCCTGCTTCAACTGACATGAATTAATTTGGGGTTGATTTATTAATGTGTCACTGTTTTAAAATTCCAGTCTGGCACCTGCTTCCTTATCTGTAATTTGCTTTCTGTTGCAGTGCAATTTTTTTTCCAGGACCTTTGTGGCCTACTTGTAGCTATTCTATTAGCCTGCTGTGAGGGTCAGAGCAGGGTCATAGAATTGTTGCAACTAGCAACTGAACTCTGGAGGGGCCCCAGTCAGGAAGCACTACAGGGAATGGTTACTAATGATGAGTTTGAACTTTTGCACCTGCTGAGTGCTTTCAGTTTTGCAAAACTCATTTTTCTGCAGAACAGCAACTGTAATGCCCCAAACAAACATAGGCAACTGAACTCTGGAGGGGCCCCTCAGGAAGTACTTTAGGGAATGGTTACTAATGATGAGTGAACTTTTGCACCTGCTGAGTGCTTTCAGTTTTGCAAAACTCGTTTTTCTGCAGAACAGCAACTGTAATGCCCCAAACAAACTTACTTGTGAAAGTTGATTTCTAATACAAAAGTGATCCAAAGAAAGTCAAAAGGCCTCAAATCCCAAAAAGTGCAGGCAAATGTCAACTTGAGGAGTTATTCTGATAAAAATCATCATTTTCAGAAGGTCTATGCTGCTTGCTAGTGGATTTCTTGTGCAGAATTGCAAATTTTGTAATTTCGCGAGTGCGAGATAGTTGCTGCCCGCCGCACCTACATTTTGCAATTGCAAACTCTTGCGATGCGTCGCCAAACTCCAGCGGGATCTCGCAGCAAGATCCAAAATGACGCAGCACTCGCAAAATATCGAGAAAAAGAACTCGGCAAACACTGGATGACATTAAGTGAACGCCGCACGCCGTAATATTGTATCACCAAGAAAAAAAATCCGCTGCGTGCGAATTTGCGGATTTTCGGTAAATTCGCGAGAGTTTGCGGATTGCGAATTTACCGAAAATCCGCAAAATCCGCAAGCGGAACGGATTTTCCGCCCATGTTTAGTCAGAGCTCACAGGAGGTTTCCTTCCCTTGACCCTGTTGTGGCTCTTGTGTCAACCTCTTCCTCAGAGTTTTCCTATCCCAGGGCTCATCGTGCCTGGAGTTGGCGAGTGTGCTGGCGACATTGGACATCTACGATGGCCGCCAGCACACCCGCCGTTTAGCGGTCTAGTTCTCAGCCTCTCGTTTTCTGAGCTCAGGTGAAGCGTGTGCATCAACATTCCTCGGTGCACTTCACCGAGAAATTTCCACGAGCAAGACTTACTTTTGGAGCGTCGTGTTTAGTCAGATAGAAACCTTCGTCGAGTCGTCGAGTCTTCGACACGGGTTCCGAGTAAGAAAGACCACAGGTTAGTGTATGAGTCTTGGCACTTGTCCTCTTAGTATTTTTTGGTGCGCCGGTCCATAAGTGTAGCGGTTTTGACAGAGAATGCGCAATACAGTTTTGAAGTCAGTCAGTGATTAGATACAGTGCGCATGTGTAAAAAGAAGTGTCTTTGGTAGAGGGCATTTAGTACAAGTAAACAAAGGAGGTTCCGAGGTTGTAGCGGAAACTGTGGTTGAGTGCCTGAACATTTCTTTAGTAGTAGTAGTCTAAGGTGAATTCAATTTAAACGATGAGTTTGAAATTCTATTACGTTTGTGTCAATTTAGTTGAAGCCTAACTCGCCTGGAGTTAGCGTTACCTACAGGTCAATATATATAGTTAAGAGAGAAGGACTTAGTTTCGTTCGAGGGTGCAGGTGCGAAATATCGTTTGTGCCTTTGATATAGGAGATTCTATAAGTTCAAGAGCCAGGTTTTTAAGGCTATACTAGAACATTGCCCATTTATAAATACTCCTAACCGAATCAGTAAACGACAAGGTTTACCAGAGAAAGCTAGAATAACTACAAGTAATTAAAGAAGCAGTTAAATAAACATAAATAAGTTTATTGTAAAATAAAACGAAAAATACTTACTGAATCACTTCCTTTTTAATAAAAAGTAGTTGTTGGACATTTAGCGAACCAAGGAATATAAAAGAAAAGAATATCAAGAGATCATCACACATAACAGAAGAGAAGCAAGCTCTTAAAAGGTACCCGGTAAGAGAAAATATATTTGTAAAATAAATATGTATTTGTGCTGTATAAACAAGAGAGAGCAAGATAATTAAAGTGCATTTATTTACAGTCCTTGAGAAGAAGGTCAAGACAGAGAACCAAGAAGACTACAGGGCAGTCTCTTCTTAATCCCATTCCCCTTTCCCCCCTTGGTACTTAACTGCAACAGAGAATACAATTCCTTGCGGGTGAGTTTTGAGTGGGGAATTGGGACAAGGCATCAGTCTGCTCCTATGTGGTTTGAGAGTACCAAGCCTGACAGGATCCTGCATTCTTAGCTATGCATACCCCCCTGATGTATGCCTTAAAACCCTCCCTTAGCACCGCCCAGGTATCCACCGATCCTGTACTTAGTTCAAAATATATCTCAATGGCCTCTCTTACTTCCTTGAGAAACACCACGTCCTGAAGAGCCCTCCCCAGAAAGCGTCATTGCCTCTCGTAACCCTCAGGTCTCGGAATGTTGAGTCCTAGCAGGACCGGTTAATTGTCCGAGAATGTTGGTGGTAGTGTCACCAACCCACTGAGCCAACCAGCCACCCCCGGTGAGACCAACCAGTAGTCTACCCTGGTCGAGTGTTGTGGAACACGGAATAATGAGTATAGGATGTCTGGTGCTGGTGATGTGTGCGTTCAATGTCCACAAGCGAGAAGTGTCTACAGATGTCCTGCACCGCCTTGCAGGAACCGTGCTTGGAGTCTGGTGCGGAGGAGGTACTGTCCCTGACGGGTTCTAACAACAGATTAAAATCACCTCCCATTATCAATAAACAAGGATCCAAGTCTAAAAGGCGTACCCGTAGCGTGTGATAGAATGCAGGCGAGTCCACATTCGGACCATATATGCCCACCCGAGCCACATTATGCCCCATCAAGAAGCCAACTACTATCAACTGGCGGCCCTCCCCATCCGCTACTACCTTGCGCAGAGAGAAAGGAACCCTCTTATGGATGAATATTGCCACCCCTCAAGCGTAACTGCTGTAGTTAGAGAAGTATCTATGGACAACCCAGCTTTCCGCCATGGGTGGCGCATCGGATTTGAACAAGTGAGTCTCCTGCATGTAAACTATGTCTATGTTATGTCTCACAATGTATTTAAGGACCTGTCGTCTCTTGCGTGTGTTATTCAACCCCCTGACATTCCATGACATCAGAGAGAGCCCAGAAGGACCGGGCTGCCAGCGTAACTGTGCCATTCGGTCAGTGCGATAATAATCTTGAATTTTGGAAATCCAACCCAACACCATGTACCTTGAACCTGTGTAAAGCGTCCTGAAAACCTGTAAAAAAACTGAAAACATCCCCCCCTTTCACCACCCAACCACGCCCTATCTCTGGCGTGGCAGATCCCATCCCAACAAACCAATTGACAGTGCAAGTCAAACAAACATCTCAATACAGTTATCGCATATACACACCTTAAACTTGGCATTTTGAACATACAAACCTCGGTATTCACCATGAGGCACAGCAACGCCACGCCGGCGGGGCAAAACTGAATACTATAATGACGAATGTAAGATTTTACAACTATGGTAATCACATAACAGTGCCTTCAAATACAAAAAATGAATCAACCAGTTCCAGGATTGGAGAACAGTTCAATACTGGCCTCGGATCCTGAATGCGGGGGGGATGTCGTACTTGTAGCTGCCACCGCTCCATTGTTGTTCTTCTTGTACTCTTGGCAAAACTCCTGTGCCTCAGTCGGGGTATCAAAGATGCGGGATCTGCCATCCACATCCACCTTTAGCCTGGCCTGATAGAGCATTTCATACCTCAGGCCCAGGTTATTTAAAGTGGCTTTCACTCAGTTAAATATGTGTCGTGCCTCTAATACCATGGCAGTGAAGTCTGGGAAAAAGGAAAGATTACTCCCCTGCCATTGGACTTCCCCACAGTCACAGGCTGAACGAATTGCCGCATCCCTGTCCCTAAAGTTCGTGAGTCTGGTGATGATGGGCATAGGAAGCTGACCGGGCCTGGGGCAAGGACCCAACGACCTTTGTGCACGTTCCACCACAAACCTGTGTGAGAAAGTCTCTCTGCCAAAGAGATCCGATAGAAGCTGTTCCACGAAAATGTCCATTCGACCAGAGGTGGCGGTTTCAGGCACGCCAATAATGCGTATGTTGTTCCGTCGGCTACGGGATTCTAAATCTTTGGTCTTTATCGCCACTTCTTTTAGAATACAATCCACTCTTTCCCGTCGTTTCTGAGATTGCGTTGCTCCATCTTCTATATCCCAAACCCTGGCCTCCACGAAGTAGAACCGCCAATCGTGAGCTTGTACCTTTGTACCCTTATCCTCCAGTTATTTATCCAATGCCTCAAACCTGCCATCAAGGGCCTTGAAACACCCTAAACTGAGCGAGAAGGTCGTAAAATATGTGTCTGGAATATTAAAGGCTTAGCTTCCAAAGCAATTACCAAACGTTTCTAAACTACCTGAAATCTTTCGACATAATCCTGCTCCAGGAGATTTGGGAAGACCAGTCTTCTGAACTGCAGGGTTACATCTCTCATCTACTTCCGACAACCAAGGGTTCTGTTTTTGGCCGCCGCTCGGGTGGCTTATTTCTCCTAACCTCTATAACAGAAGTAGGTAAGACTGATCCAGTGAACATTCAATTATCACCTCCAGTTGCATTCAGGCAATACAAGTAGTGCTCAAGATTAACCAGAACCCACAGGAAGTAATAATAATAAATATCTATGTACACCCCAAACAATAGCTAAAAGCAGCAGAGGAGCTGGCAACGAAGTTAATAAGACTGATGGAAGAAGCAGTAACGGAGAATATTACCCTTGCTGGAGATTTCAACATGCACCTCTTGGGAAACACTCAAGATGACAACCAAATTCAGGATCTATCTGATGGATGAGGAATTCCGACGCAAGCCCAATTCACAGCCACCAAGCCAGTGGCTAGCGCAAAATTCCTGATTCAGGATTTGGAGCATTTAAATATGAGAGATGTAAATGGCTGCTTTAAGAACGATAATCCACAAGCTGCCACGCATCATTCAGCCACAGCATTGTCCCACCTAGACTATACCTTCACAACACCAACACTATTTAATTACAAAGCCACTTTTGAGGTTGGCAATAATGAGCTTAGTGACCACATGCCACAAGAACTAAGTCTTGAAGCAAGCTCAAGCCAGACATTGCTCATCAGTAAAACACTTGTGCAAAATGAAATCAGCAATCTCAAAAGAATAAGGTGTAATTCCGCAAATTTAGAGGAAATAACAAATATTGCCAAAGATCTGTACAAACAAGGGGGAGATCCGGCAGAACAGCCTTTGGTATGCTGGGACAACTTTGTCAAGTCACTCGGAGAAACATTTTTAAACAGGCAAGGTTTGAAACAGAGGAATACTCCACATATACTTAGTAAAATGGCAAAAAGTCCAGTATCTACAAAATTGAAGCAACTTATAAATCACACACTAAAACAACTCTGCAAAATTCCAAACAATTCGAGACTACAAAGCTCCCTCCGCGAAGGTAAGAAATCCAGCCACGCCCCATGGAGAGAGTTCCGGTGGGGCCGGGCGGAGGATGGGCAGGGTGGGTGGTGCTAAAAACCAGAATATGGATAATTGGAGGTAAATAAACAATGTAATAAATAAAACGAATTTCGTAGCGCGCCCTGCATCGCAAAATGCGATGCAGCGTGCTACGACATTCTGCTTTACCTTGTGTTGCCGACAAAATCAGTGCATAGAATCTTGAACATTTTCACAAATTTCGACAATTATTCTGGATACTCAATGAACTAGTCCAATTTAGTGTCCTTTGCTATCCAAGGACCAATCCCAAGACTCCCATCAGGATGCGATGTGGCAATAGCTGTGGATGGATTCTGAAACCTCAGGACCTATATAACCCCTCACCCCAATATTTTTTATATTTATAATCTAGCAGTGCCACTGGGTAAGTTGCGTATAGATGTCAAACACTGGAGGACTCTACCCCTCTCCTTACTGGGTCGAGCTTCCCTTTTTATGATGCTGGCCCACCCCCGATTTTTATAAATCCTTCAAAACTCCCCAAAAGAGGTCCCAGAATCTTTTATCAGGAATATTGAAAGTGAGGTCAGGACTCTAATGAGGGCTGGAAAGGTGCCTTGCATCGCTTTACATAAATTAACCAGAGGGTGGTACGAGGGGGGGATTGCACTCTCAGATATGCGTCTATATTACTGGGCTTCATGGCTGGTGGTGGTAGACCAATGGATTTACTGCTCCCTATCAGACCCCGCTTATCTTTTAGATAAATATCAAATGGGAAGGGAGGGTTACCTAGGGGCCCTCCATTCCAAGGTCAGGAGGGGTCTTTACATTAGCCCAAGGCTCATACTGTGGATATCTGGCGTCAGACCAATAGGAGACTCGGCTGGATGGATGTTCTGACCCAAGCCACCACATTGAGGTCTGCTCAAAACCTGGGAACACTGTGTAATCAACCTGGGTTTGATAGATGGGACACCATAGGTATTTCTACAGTAGGCCACTTGTGGAAAAAGGGGAAGATACTAAAATTTGCAGAACTAACAGACGAGTGTGATCTGGCTCAGGGGAGGTCTTCCGATATCTACAAATCTGCCATGCCCTCAAAGCCGCACTCCCGGTCAATAAGGAAATACTGAAGTCCCACCCCCACCTGGAGGACAGGCTACTTTCTGAACCCCTGATGGAAAAAGCTGTATTACTAACATAACCTACCTGATCCATTCCAGACCTTCCGAGACAAGTGGCAAAACAATATCAGACCAATTGAGGATGACGATTGGCAAACGGCACTGATGACTCCAAGGGAGGCAGCCATCCCTCTTAAACTTCGCCTTATCCATCTAAAAGTACTACACAGTACCTATCTCAATGGGGTTACCCTTGCGACAGCGACGGCTCGTGGAGGGAGTTACGGTGGGGCAGGAGGGTGGGGAGGGGGAGGGGCAGGGTGGAGGTTGCTAAAAACCGGCATATGGATAATTGCAGGTAAGTAAACAATTTAATTAATAAAACGAATTTCGTAGTGCGCCTTGCATCGCAAAATGCAATGCAGTGCGAGCTACGAAATTCGTTTTATTAATTAAATTGTTTACTTACCTGCAATTATCCATATGCCGGTTTTTAGCAACCTCCACCCTGCCCCTCCCCCTCCCCACCCTCCTGCCCCACCGTAACTCCCTCCACGAGCCGTCGCTGCCTTGCGATGATAGGGTGCAGAGAAGATACTCTGTGTCTCCGCCAACGCAAGTGAGGCAACCTCTTATCATATTATGAGGGAATGCCCCTGCATACAAGCCTTATGGGAAACGGCCACACTACACATGCAAAGAGCCCTGGATAAAGAGATTAAAATGACACCACAAAATGGGCTCCTCAACTGACCTTAAGGGGGTGGAACAACAGTGGGTCACTTTGGGCTATACATTGGTGAAACGCACAATAGTGATGCATTGGGGAGCAGCTGAGGTGCCATCTTTAGGGAGCTGGGCAAGGGAATTAGATAAATGCATGATTGCGGAAAAGGAGGTATTCAAATCCAGAGGGTGTCCCAAGAAATGGGATAAAAAGTGAGGCAAATGAAATACGTACTGGAGTGAACTGTGTACTTTGCCTACTAGTGAGATAGAAATGGAAGAGAGACGATGGAATGGGCAAATATAGATAGCAGAATAGAAGTGAAACAATTGTTAAACATGTATTGTAACGTACTAACTGTGTTGTGACATATTAAATGCTGTTATATTTGTGACTGATATGTTTTCAAACTAATAAAAACATCTTTAAAACAAAGATGGTTGTGTCCAAACTGTGGTGGCGTGGTGATCAAAAGAACGATGGATTAAACACAGATCCATGTGACTGCTGTTGAATGTTTGCATTGTACAGCATTCCATCAATGTTTCCTTTTGCTGCCCTATAACAATAATAACACATCCACGACTTCATCATACCACTGAATCGCAAGATATGCATAATCATAATAGAGGAAGGCAACAATTAACAGGGTTAAGTAGACAAAATAAATGTATTATATAATAATAATAATACTTACCATGAAGATGTAATGCTCATTGATGTACTCGATGATAAAATTAGTGTCAATATCGTTTCTTACAACTAGCGCAATGATTAAAGTTACCATATCAGAGCTGATTGACGTTATAATGGCAGTGATGAAAAATGCATAAATAGGAGTGTGCAATTTGACATTAAGGCACTGGTGCTGATTTCAACCAATACAATTCACATTAGAAAGTATTCATAAGTGCATTCGCTCGGCTTGAAAAATCAACCTAGATGTCTTACCGAGATGTATAATTGCAAAAGTTAGCCACCTGTGTACAGGAAGTAAAAGACAAAATCTCCACTAATAAAAATATGTCTCTGATTTGAAATGTTAGGCTTGGCCCGGGTTGACTAATCGCATTGCAATAAAAAGCTTTATGAGATTCAATATTCTGAATTGTTAGTGCTCTGCAGATATAGTCACATTAAAAATAAATGCTTGTAAACATAAGACTCATAATTATTTCATTTATGAAGGTGTAAATTATGTTCTTTGAATTCACTGCCTTCTATGTTCTGTTTGAATAGAGTAATTTCACACTAAAAGCCTTGTTAAAATAATACGAGAAACAGCTGGCAAATTAGAATTGTACTTCTTGCTAGGAGTATATTGCTTTTTTCATGTAGGTGTAAATTACTTTTCTGGTATGCTATTTTCTAGCAGGGAGACACTTTTAAATCTTGGGTCACCTGGAATGATGGCAGAGTGAGAAATTTAAAGGCTGTTTTACACCACATTTAATTCCTTCTATCTTTTAAATTTCCATCGCGTGTCTTCCATTTCTCGACTTATATTATTTATTACCTGTCCGGAAAAAGCGATTTATTGGTCACCGATTACCTGGGTGCATAAGCACAGGAAACTCGAGCGTGACTGACTGTACAATCAATCAAAATGCACAAACACTGTTTTGGAAGATTGATGTATTTCCATTGACAAGTGGATGAAGCAGCGAGGGGCAGCTAAACGCTTACTAAATAAAGGTATGCGAGGCCAGTACTGAGATATTCAGGAGGATGTGTTTGCCACTCAGACCTGACACTTAGCCGCCAGCCATATACTGTGGCACTTTACACTACTTTTTAGTTTTTAGTTTTCTGATCAGGTTTTGACAAAAAGTCGTACATGATTGGTAAGGAAATGCATCGAAATAATTTCTTGACGTGCCTTAAAGGAGCACTGTGTGATTTGCATTATGAGTGCACTGTGTGATGATCATCAGGAAACCAGACAATGTTGTGCATCAAGTGAACACTGAAGAACCTTAATTGGGAAGAACTGTGCCCACATTTATCAGGGGTTTGGGTCTCACTTGCACCACAAAAGAGGGCTGAAGGAGGATGCAAAACATAGAATTATATTTACCAAGCTGCACAAGCCCACCTTGCAGACGTTTCATGGGTGGAGCGTGGGTGTCTCCACACATCCACCCATGTATTTTGGCGCATTGCCAGAGTTACCATTAGTTGTAGACTTGGGAATGCATCAAAATGCTACACCTCCCTAGGAAAAGCGTAACAAGGAGCGCCTTGAGACCCTCTGGGTGAGTAGTGCGCTATATAAATGCTTTGATTGATTGATTGATTGATTGAATATGTTTTTTCCCTTTCCGCATGTGCTGCATTCTGCAGCATGCATAGAAAGAGGAAAATGCCCCTGAGGATTGTTTTTTGAGCAGGAAGGTGTTTCTTCCTGTACAAAAACAATTCTGCCTACAACTCAGGCACTCTTGCACCATGATGCCTGTATTGCCGCTAGGCATCAGATTGTGCACCAGCGCAGGCAGAGTGCTGGATTGTGCCATATAATGTTAAATACAGCTCAAACCTGTCTTCTCCCTTTCATGCGGTGCAGCACAGTGGCTTGCTGAATTGTGTGAAAAGTTGATAAATATGTCCCTGGGTGTTTTGCAGATCTAGAGCACAAGTGTTACACACTAATGGGAACAATATGAAGTACAACATGGGCCACAGTGTGATGTTCAGTGCCTGCACACAGTGATGTGTAATAGGGGTGAAAATGTTGATCTGACCCACATCATACATGAGAGTTGATGCCAGGCTCATGTTGTATCCCTAGCATCAATTTTCAAGCTCAGCATTTATGCTTACGGTACTAGTAAAATGCATGGCTAGGCAGATGGGACTCTTCAGAAGGAGACATTTACAGCCTTACTATGACTTTGGCGGTGTTTCAATGGGACTGCCACCGCTGCATTCCCATGAAAACTGCCAAGGCCGTGGTGAGTCTGCCAGACAAATTATGAATTTAATCCATGGCGGGAAGGCAGTGAGAGAGTCTGCAGCGTGTTCCTGCATGGTGTGGCATGGAACATGTCATGCATACCACACCGTTCATGAACTAGGGTGAAATTCCAGGGGGAAATAACATGTGCCCCCTGCATGCACTCCCAGAAAAACCTCAAGATTTATCAAAGGTTCTCAGTGCCATCAAATTAAAGAACAAGGACATCAAGGCAAAATCCTGACACAACAGTGTGCATTCCAGAGTCCGCAACCACAAGTTAGGTAGCTAAGTCCAGATTGCTAAAACATTGTCTGGAGATTAAGGTTTTTCTCCACTGTTCACGCTGGAATGTGCCTACAGTATAGTGGATCTGCGCCCTCCACCTGACGTGGCTCCCTGCCCCATCTTGGTAAGGCTATTCAACTACAGACACTGCAATGCTACATTTAGAAAAGCAGATATTTCACATCAAGGTCACTTAATTTCTATTTAATCAAATTTCACTGTAGCAAATCAGGTGGCACGTCGAGAAGACTTACTCCTTTGTTTTGGTCCTCATATCACCATAGTGTCTATAAATCTTAGACCGCTTTTACTCTCTCTTTCTGCCTTGTGGTCTGTTGCATTAAATTTTGACCTCAACCATCCTGATCTCACTTCAAGGGCTAACCCCATGAACGGTGTCGTGGTGTAATCATAGGACCATGGTGTTCTGTTTGGGATTCACCCCTTGGTACCTAACTACCTTAAAAAATCGGCTCACACCGCAACCGATTTTCCTAGTTTATGTTCCACCTCCATTCGGCTCATCTACTTCGCCACTTTGGGAGGGGATGGAATGGGTTCACAAATCTCCTGCCTAGCTGGGAGCAGAAGATAAAGAACATGGCCACTTTGCTTGCTGCTCAGAATACTGTGTGAAGGGTTATTGGCCACAGGAGAACTAAGCCTGGGTTCAGGGCTATAATTGTCCCAGTATTGTCTCTTAGAAGTGACTCAGTACCATTCCAAAACTCCTTGATCTCAGGGCAGGGCGAAAAGAGATGTTCTTCATCGGCTTTTAAGCGACTACACTTTATACACCTAGGTTTAGGCTTTGGCGCAAACTTGGCAGTTCCTTAGGGGGCCAGTACAGTCAGTTTAAAGTTTGCAGGTGTGACAACCCAGTATAGTAATTTCAAGGAGTCAAACCATATTGATTGTATGTCCTCTCCCTCAGAAGCGTCCAACCACACAGTGTGTGGTAACATCAATTTCTATCTTCTGCTTTTTAAACTTTCCAATACCAGATGGCCACCTCCTTATTTTTAGATCTTGTCCCGCCATCGCCGATGCAAATGGGACCGCCCGCCATAGGTGCGGCTGTCCCGCTATATGAATTGGGTTGCGCCCGCCACACTGGCGGGTGTATCCTGTATTTTTACATTGCGGCGGGCAGCAGCACCCGCCACAATGTAAAAATACATGTTGTGCATATGCATGTACAATGTGACGGTGCCTGCCACCTTGTACATGCATATGCAGGGGGGTACCATAGGTACCCCCCACTTGACAGTGCCCCACCCCCCAGGGGCCCACAACCGGCCTCCAAAGGCATTCACTGCCCGTCTTTTTGTGGCAGAATCTCCGCCCAAAAAGACTGGCATGCACCGCTGCCATTGCCCCATAGTACCTTGTCCAGCAAGGCGGGCGGAAAAGGACCCCCTTGCGGGACCATGGTGGGCGGTCTTTCAGTTCGCTGCGGTCCCTTTCCCATTCCCACCGCCATCCTTATTTGGCGGTGGGAATATTCAGGGTGATGGCAAGAAGTCCGCCTCGGCTGGGCCAGCGGTCCTCACCGCCAGCGGTGGCAGACTTTCCGCCATCGTAATCAGCCCCTCACATCCTGGAGTGAGGCATCGAATTTCCAATCCCCCATCTCCAAGGATGTCAACTGCATATACTTGAACCAAGATAGACTATTGCCATTTTCTGTTCTCAGGACTTCCTGAGGAAAAAAGCCCCCCACCATCATTAAATCCCCCCAGGTGGTTATTTCTGCGTGCCTTAGAGGAAGACTCAACCTATCCTTCATGCACTAAGGAGTTCCTGGAGAGTCTGAGATTGGTGCAAAATCTGAGCAGTACCCAATGTTGAGAACCTTTCTCACCCGGTACTAGAGATTTAATTCTGTCTATAAGACCTTCAGCTGTACCCTTTTAAAAAAAAATTCATAGCTCCAAACTTGTATAGAGAGCCAACTGATCCAGACTCCCTGATCATCTCCCCCAAGACTGTTCCCCAGGTTGTAGAGTCTGGCTTACCCGATAGCATTCAGAGATTTTTCAATTGGAATGGTATGCGGTATAAGTTCAAATCAGGAAGGGCTAAACTGCCTTTCTCTGACCTGCGCCTCAACTTTTTCCATGCAAGTCTTGCTCCTCGAGAGGCCCAAATAAATCTGGTTATTTTCCCCTAGATCTTACCAATAACTGCTCTTGGAAACATGAGAGGCTTGAAGTTAAATAGGTTCATCAGTTTTCGAAGGATCGATACCTTAATGAGATTGACTCATCCATAAATAGTCAAAGGCAAATTCTTCCATCTAGTTAATAACATGTCCACCTCCTTAACCACCAGTTTCAAATTATACAGTGGAGTTTCTTCTATCTGATTGCGATTGCAACCCAAAATATTATATCTACGCACACATGCCCCCTCCCGAATCATCTATGTTCCAGCACATCACTTCTTATCTTGAAGTTATTCACCAAGTATCTAGACATGGACCCAAACTCCTTTGTCAACTTTTCCACCCTAGATATAGGGCCCGAGTCACAGAACTAACTTTAGACAAAATCCTAAACTTACTACCATTTTGGTATTCATAGAAGGCACTTACTCATTTTGGTATTCACAGAAGGCACTTACTTATGTTGGTATTTAGAGCAGTTAGAAGTCCTAACTTTAGGAATCCTAAATGCCTTCTGCGATTACCGAAAGTCGTAAAGTTAGGATTTTTCTCAATTTAGGAGTAGTAAAGTTAGGACTCCTAACTTTAGGACTCCTAAATGCCTTCTGTGAATACCGAAAGTCTTAAAGTTAGGATTTTTCTCAGTTTAGGAGTAGTAAAGTTAGAACTTTAGGACTCCTAAATTGAGAAAAATCCTAACTTTAAGACTTTCGGTATTCACAGAAGGCATGTAGAAGTCCTAAAGTTAGGAGTCCTAACTTTACTACTCCTAAACTTTGAAAAATCCTAACTTTAAGACTTTCGTTATTCACAGAAGGCATTTAGGAGTCCTAAAGTTAGGAGTCCTAACTCCTGTGAATACCGAAATGAGTAAATGTCTTCTGTGAATACCAAAGTGAGCAAGTGCCTTCTGTGAATACCAAAATGGTAGTAAGTTTAGGATTTTGTCTTAAGTTTGTTCTGTAAATTGGGCTCATAGTTCTGGCGGCATCAGATGTATTGTGAATATTATCAAGTCTGCTGCGTATAACAATATGTTGCTACTGGAGGGACGTAAATAGAGAGAGGCAATCTGGTTGTCTTTTTGTAAAACTTGGCTGATGGATCCATAGAAACATCAAACAAAAGGGGCACCAGGGGACATCCCTGCCTTGTGCCTCTTTGAATGCTAAGACTCAAAGTCAGGGAACCATTCAGTAAGAATATGGCCAAGGAGTTTTCCTAGAGGTTCCGGAGTATCAAGATAAAACCAGAACTAAATCCCATTGAATCCAATACCACGAACAGTAGAGCCCAACAAACCCAGTTGAACGCCTTGGCTGCATCTATTTTCACCCGGCCCAGACATATATTGGAGTCAGGCTGCAGGCACATAGAGCTATGTTAGGAGCAGAGAAATGTCAACTTTCTAGAAGTGGCATTTCTAAAAATAGTAATGTTAAATCCAACTTTACCATAAAAGATGATTTCTCATTACTATTCCAAAGATATGAAACATGGGGGCCGATTAGGATTGCGGTGATTCCGCATCCTCCGGGCCGGCGGAAGCCACTGCCAGCCCGGAGGAAGCGGAATCACCACAGCAGTGCCTCCAAAGACCCCCCGCCAGATTAGGATTGCCGGGGGTTATCGGTGGACGGGAAAACCATCCGCCGCTTTTCCGCCGCGGTCGCCTTCCGAGGCTATTTGAGAGGCTATTTGTGTGGGTGGCACATTAGGTGCAGTAGGCCCAGTAGTAGCATTTAGATTTCAGGCCCTGAATGTCTGGTATACCACTTTACAAGGGACTTATAAGTAAACTAGTTATGCCAACCAGGTATATTCCAATGTCACCATGTTTAGGGGAGGAGCACATGCACTTTAGCAGTGGTTAGTAGTGGTAAATTGTCCAGAGTCTTAAGGCCAACAAAAAGACACAGCAGAAAGTTGAGGTAAGCAGGCAAAACATTAGAGAAAGACTACCTTAAGGATGACAGGTCTAATAATATTCTATATGGTCCACATATACCGCCCAATGCTACTGGAATTTTAATTTGACTTACAACATAGGACCGTCCCATTCTGATTAGATACATTCTGTTTGCGCTGTCATACTGATTTTCATTTGAGATTTTAGGGTATCCTATCAAAGTGAACACCATCGGTATGAGGGTGTTGGTTACTCAGCATTCTGTGCCCTCCTTGTTGAATCCCCTTGAGTACAAAGATGCATGTTGTAATTTCTGTTGGGACTTGGATGAGGCTGGTTGTTTGGGTGATATTCAGTGGAATATTGTTTTGACTGGTGGGGGGGTGAGCATTTGAGTATATTTTTTGCTACAATGCAGAAAGAAATGTGTTAAAAATTGTACAAGCAAAGTATACATTCTTGAGTTCCTAGCAGCCTACACATAAATATACATAACATAGAATACTGAACGAGGAGGGCAAAAGCTCTTCACTACCTTAAGATGGACAGGAGAATGACATATCTTTATTTTTAGCATGGAATGTGAATGTTTTAAATTCAAATTAGACAGAATTTAGCTCACTTGGACTGCCATGGGATAGACCTGGCTTTTTTTCAAGCAACATACTATACATCCTCCAATAATTCTAGGTTTGCTTCAAAATACAGTGGTTATAGAACATTGTCCATGTTCAACTCATATACATGGGTCACTGCTATCCTTATCAGATGAGGGATTCTGTTTACTCTGCTCCAGGAGGAGAATGAACTACAGGGGCAATACAACCTGATTCAAATGATGATACGGACACATATATCACATTAGGTAACGTATATGATTCAAAGATTGATGGTTCAGTTTTCTTCAGCGGAGTTGACAATGTGTGCATCAAGGATACACCAGAAGCCACCATGGCCTTTGACTCATTCGAATGGGATTTTTTTTTCTCAATATTAAGCAAGATGGGCCTCTCTAAATGTTTTGTCCATGAGCTTACTTTTGTATGAAGCACCCACTACCAGAGTTAGACTAAAAAGACTCCTCTCAGATCTTATTAAAATTGAAAGGGACACTCAATAGGAATGCTGTTGTCCATCTTACTTTATACTCTGGCCTCAGAGCCAATCGCATGTGCTATTCAACAAGTTCACCGCAACAGAGGTCTACAATTTAGGTCCAGCAATCACATTATTTACCTGCACATGCTGAATGACATATTCAGAATGCATCAACGTATACCCTATACTTGTGTAAGCCTACTCAAAATCTTCATACTGTTATTATAGAGTTTGCAGTTTTCAAAGCACTATCTGGTATCTCAATAAATTTAAAAAGTCAACAATATTTGCATTGACTCCAGAGACATGGGTCTGCATACATGATTTCCCACTCCCTTAGTGTCAGTCATCTATTAACTATCTAGATATTTATTTAAGCTGTCATAATACAACAGTAGTAACATAAAACTATAGTGTCATGATAGTGGAAATTGGAGCTCAAATCCAAATATGGACCAGCCTTTCTTTTTCATTGATGGGTAGAATCACCCTAGTGAAAATCAGTATTTAACCTTGATTTCTGTTCTTGTTCTGTAATATCCCTATTAGCCTTAACAATCATTTCTTCATGGCACTGAGCTCTGACATGATGCCCTTGCATGGGCAGGTGGACAGCCAGAACCCGGTCAGAAGCCCTGACTTTACCCTATGCGCAGGAAGGTTTTGCAACTCTGGATTTTGAACCTTCATGTGCCAGAGCAATTATTTGTCCACTATCCATTTAGCCAAGTCACTGATGAAAATTTCTCCCTTTGAAGGATTTAAAGCTGGGTGCTGTCTTTGTATTTTGGATTGAGGATCTCTTTCTAGGAGGAAAATTCCTAGAACATGCTAACATTATAGATAAAGAGGGATCCACAGCATAAGATTACTTTGTGTATTTATGGCTTCCGGCATTGTGCAAAGGGAGAAAACCATCTTTCCCCTTGTAACCCAAGTCTTAGAAGGCACTGTCCTCCCCTCGAAAAAACACATTGTCAGTAGATTTTATATCGCAATGCAATTGCTGCAGCAGAAATCAGTTTAAATAAAACACGGTTTACCATCATACACACAGGGCTGATCTGCACAGTATTTCATACAATAGGCTGATGGACCGGAATCAGGAACAAATCATAACATAAATATGAATTTCAGTCTCCTATCTAAGGGCCCCATTAGGATGGTGCGAGGATCGCCGCTGCCGGGCCAGCGGTATTCACCGCCGGGCCGGCGAGGGCGATTTACCCGCCATCCTCACAGCAAAGACCCCCCACCATATTACAATGGCTGGGGGGTCCGCGGCGGACGGAAAAACCGGGTGGAAAAGGGTTCAATATGGTGGCGGTTTCTGTTAGACACTGCCAGCCATATTAGAATGTGTGCTGGGACATTCCTTTCCGTTGGGGCATTGCCGCCACGGAAAGGCATGCAGAGTCTGCCTGCGGGGGTCCGTTGCGGGCCCACAGGGACTCTGGGGGTGGGGGGCACACATGGGGGGTACTTATGGTACACCCCTGCAGTTCCATGCACAACATGGCAGGCAACGCGCTGTGCCTGCCATGTTGTGCATGGAAGTGCACAAAATGCCTTCCTGGCATTGTGGCGGGCGGTGCTGACGCAATGTTAGGAATGCAAGATGCGCCCGCCAGTGTGGCGGGCGCATCCTAATCTCTGCAATGGGACCCCCACTCTTATGGCAGGCAGTCCCATTCCAAGGGAGGATGCCGCCATTCTAATGACCCCCTAAGTTCGGTCAATATTGAAAGTTACTGAAGATCTTAAGGGTTTTATTATTTTAAAATTGAGTAAATCCTCTTTTATTCAAAGTCATACATTTTTTTTGCATTAGTTCGAATAATCATTTGTTTTCAGAACTGATATCGAAAATAATGATTATTTCAATCAAATATACAATGCATTTAAGCATGTTCCATAAAGGAAGAAAATCCTTATTATAATAATAGGGGAAAAAGGTGTCCAACACAGGGTTCAAGTTCGAAAGAGAGTGAGATCAAGCATAAATCTTGAATGTCCAAAAGTCAATAATCAATGAAAAGCAGAACTTCTCATTAAGAGATGTTCTTGAAGCCCAGTTGAGTCTCAAAGCAAATACGAAATAGAGCAATAAAAAAACGCACCAAAGCGTAGCAATTGTGACAATTGCAACGGGTAAATAGCATGGAAAGTTAGTGTAGTGGCATGGAAAAGTGTAATGGCTAACTAACTCTAGGAACACGTACTGTCATAAATGCTCAATTTCAATGTGCAGTTAATGTTGTATCTTCTCATCCTCTCGTCCAATCATCTTTCAGTGTTCTTCCTGGGGACAGGTTCACTCCTCAGTTTCTCACACATGATACCATAGCAGTAAGACAGGAACCTTTGAGTATGCAACTTTGTTGTTTCAGAATCTGAATGCACATGAGATTTATTTACTTTAAACATCCATTCCCATGAATGGGACTACAGTTCTATCCTTCTAATAAAGCAAATTGTATGTTAGCTAACAATATGCTATCTGGAAATCAAAACACCTTTATTAATAAAAAAAGATTCTTCAAGATCTCCTCCTTGGCAAACAAGACAAGTATGTTAAATGAAAACATTTTTTACTCTAATTTAATTTATTCTGCTCCTATCATGGGGTGAATTCCTCATAATGCTACTAAAAACTACGGGGGTCATTATGATGGGAGAAGGACCGCCACCGGCATCTGTGCGGTGGTGATCCGTCTGCCATCAAACGTGGATTGACCGCCCGCCAGATGGTGGGCGGTCCACACTGTGATCGTGGGGGACGCAAAGACTGTCCGCCACGGAACCGCCACAGGCAATCTGAATGATTGCCTGGAGGAGCAGTCTGTATGCATTAAATGGTTGCGTTCACCATATTACGATGCAGGCTGTGATTCAGCCTTTCCATGACGGCGAAACCGTAATGAAAAGGCTGGCAGACGTTCTTTTTGGGGGCCCATTGTGGGCCCCAAATGTGTTGGGGGAGGTGTATAAGCACTTGGGGTACCCATGGTACCCCCTACATTTCAGTGCATGATGTGGCAGGTACCGTGTTGTGCCTGCCACGTAGTGCACTGAAATGCACAACATGCTCTTTTAACATCATGGCGGGTGCTGCTGTCAGTAGCACCCGACTCATTGTTAAAATGCACGATGCGCGTGGCATTGTGGCGGTCGCAGCCTAATTTGGTGTGTCGAACAGAGGCATGTATTGCGGACGGCCCCTGTCACCACTACAGTCCATGCGCCATCATAATCAACCCCTACGTTCTAAAAAAAGCATTACTGTTGTAGCTAGATAGGCACAATATCTCCAAACTGCAATTTCATATTTTTGCATCAAACATATAACACGCCCATAAGTCCTTTAAGTTTGAACTATTGATAGATGCTAATTGTAAGTAATGTTATGGACCCAACGGGGACTTCATTCATTTGGCATGGTAGTTTTGGTGCAGAGAAAGAACATCGAGTTTCAAATGTTGACATACACAAATAGGGAATTTTAAATATCTTGATACAGAAATATTGTCAGGAAGAATATTGTGGTCAAGAATATCGACATGCAGTTAAGAAATATCAGCTTTAGAAATATCGAAGTTGTTAATATCGTTTGCAAAAATATAGTTGTTTAAACTATTGATGTTTTAATTAGTGTATTTTAGTATGTATTTGAAAAATATGTGATCTATTTTTTGTATAATAATTTGTTTTGTTTTGTAATATATATGGGTTGTGGGTTTATAGTGAATAGGGTGAGAAGTAATTTATTTATAAGAAATTTATTCATATTTTTTATTCATTAAATTTATATTTTAAATTGGGGATTGGAATTATGAACAAACATGAACTGCTAGTGTATGAAAATGAAGACAGCCATGGGACCACTCAACTCTTTAGGAGAAAAATTCCCATCAGTCACCATCCGATTCCGCCCTTCATCATCTGGGAACTGTCACCCTCAGAGACAAAAGTAAGGTACTCACAGTGGACTGGTCAGTTGTTAAAAACCTAATCACACCTGCATAGTACTGAAATGAGGGGGAAATAAACTCAAGAAAAGTTGTATGGTGGCTGGAAGCAGTGCTAGAACTAGTGAGGTGCAGTGTGCAAAAGTGAAATGTGAAATATAAAATTAGGTAGGGAAGTGAAAAAGAATGATTTATTAAAGAATCACTTCACTCCTAAAATAAAAACATGAGTGCGTAGGTGGTCTAAACAAATAACCACTGATGGAAAAAAGAGGTCGACATGTTTCTGCAGACTGACAAGACCAACATAGTATCCAGCTGCTTCTTCAGGACCAAAACGCTACTGCTTTGAAGACATACAACAACATATATCAAAAGGAAGAAAACAGATATCACCTGCAATCCAGTGATTCTATCCTTCTCCTGGCAATTAGGCAGGAGAGAAAATCCCACCTCACCTGGCATACAGCGCACGTAAAACAGGGCACCGCTCTGTCCGCCGGTACCCCGGGCGTCCCTCTGGGCTGTCGAGGCACTCTTTTCGGGTTTTACTTAGTTCATTTTTGACTCCGTGCTACCCTTTTGTTGTAACTGTTCCTAGGGACAGTAGCATTTTGGGGTCATTAAACTGTCCCTGCAGACCCTCCCCCCGAGTTTTTTTGACCCCGATTGGAATTATGTTCATTGTATCATTTTTTTAGGAGTGGGTGGTGTGGTTTATAGGAGACTAGGGGGGAAGTAGTGTATTTAAAATTAAGTAATAATTGTTTGTTAATTAATGCCACTTAATTAATTAAAATTGAAATATGGCAATTTTGTAATTATTTTTTTATGTAAGTTGTGGGGTTTATAGTGGTAAAGGGTGGGAAATAAATTATTTTAAATGAATTATTACGTTGGTAATTGACATTAATGTATTAATTTAAAAATAGGTATGGAAATTGTGAAATGATTTTTATGTGTGGGTTGTAAGTTGTGGTGTTTATTGGGTTAGAGGGTGGAAAGTAATTTATGTTCAATTAATTAATAATTAGTTGATTGTTAATATAAATGTATCAATTGATAAATATTAATGGTAAGTGTTTATTGTTATTTTGTGTGTGTGTTTTGGTATGAGGAGTAAATTAATTTCCATTTGTTTATAAAAAATAATAATATTTGGTTAATTGATAATTAGTTATGTTAATTATCAAGGTACATTTTAAAAAAGATTTTAAATGCTGGTTGTGAATTGTGTGGTGTTACAGGATAGGAATATAAACTAGTACATTTTTGTAATAATTAATGTTTTTGTTCCTAAAAAATTTCTATTAAAAAATAGTTTTTGTTTTTAAATGACATTTTTTTTTTATAATCCTGTTTGGTATTTGTTAGATCTTTTTTAACACTCTAACCTGTTTCTATCTTTTGTAATATTCAAATGTTTTATATATTTTTTTTCTTTATTTTTTATTGTGCTGTCGTTAATTTTTTTGTTTTTAATTGTGAACTGACTCCAGTGGAAATATGAATTTGTATCCCTCTACTATCCAACACTTTCCCTACTATTGCACACACTGTAGTGGGAATAGTAGGTTGTATCCCTCTGCTATCCAACACTTTCCCAACTGTTGCATTCACTGGAGTGGGAATAGTAATTTTTACACATCCGCTATCCAACACTTTCTGTACTGTTGCACTCAATGGAGTGCAACATTTAATTTGAAAGACTATTAAATATTTTAATGTTTTAATTTATAATATAATGTTTTTATTAGATTTTAAAAGTGTATGTAAATATATATTTTTATTTGTCATTTTTTATACATTTATAAATTAAAATTAATGGTTTAATAATTGTTTTAAAGGAAATAGATATAAATATTACATTTGATATATGTATGTTGAAATATATTTTATTTACATTTATTTTATTATATATTTTAAAATGTATATTAAATCTAAATAATGTTTTTAAAGGTGTTTTTATTTTTTAATATATTTAACATTACATTTAAAAAAATATATTTTGTACATTTATATTTTTACGTCGATATTTTTGTTTCAATATTTTTGTTCTTACAATTTTAAATATAGGATGTTGATCTCTTTGACATCAATAGTTTTTGAATCGTTATTTGTGTATGGGGATATTTTGGCCATCGATATTCTATCAGTGTACAGGTATTTTTGGGGCGAACTGTTCAGATGCTGCCAAGTGTGGAGTGATTCTTCTCGATACCCTACCATTGGCCAAAAGAAGAGTAGGCTGTATCTGGGAGAGAAATAGAGCCCCTACCATAAAAACATGGCTGTCTGACTCAGTCGATTGTAATGAACTACTCGGTCTGTCAATGTCACACATCCTCTGACTAGCAAGCTAAAAAGCCTATACACATCTGGACACCATTACAGCCTTATTTGGCTAACACAGACACTACAATTTAAGATATCAGAACTAATGGCATGATGTAGTAACAGAGTTATTTCTAAAGACCACAGTATTCTGCTAAATGAGTGGAAAATGTCCACTATGGGGAAGCTATGTGCAGAGCAATGTAGTGTTGCATCACTTCCTAGTTCCCATGTAGTGTACTGTATATCTTAATGTTTCCCTTACGACATACCATTTCTCATTTTTGATGTTGGCATTGCTTTCCTGAGGTCTGCACTGAAATCCTTACCTGCTTTTTATGTTCCATTTATTTTATAACTTGCTGTGCTTTTGTAGCATATTAAGCAGTTGTAATTTCTTTGGAAAAGCTAACTAAACAAATCAAAAAAAGAACTTTTCAATACATATGGGCAATCAGAAAAGAGGATGTAACAGTCACAAAATACTCTGTGATAGTATGTTTTCCCTGTCTAATGTCAAAAGGAAAGGAAGGAGCTACAGTGGGCTGCCAGTAACAATAACAATAACAGAAGAGGAAATGGGAAGTAAAAGCAGATGAAAATCACAAGTAGGGGGCAGTTGGTGTAGTTCGTGGCAACAGCAAACTAGTTGGTAAGGAAACTGATAGGCAACTTGGGAAAAGAGGGTGGGGACGGTGTGCAAACGAAATGGAGAAGACCTACACAAGATGGATTTTTGAGGAATTGAGGAATGATCAAAAAATTGCGCACAGCTGTATAAAAAAACAGAACGAGGAGGCATTGGGGTAATTGGGAAGAGTTGTCCATGGACTTGTACATTAAAGCCCACAGAACATACCTTGGCAATTACATTTTTCACCAATAAGATATTCAAATGGTTAGGTTTATTGACCATTTATGGTAAAAAATGCAAGGAAAGGGATCATCATGACCTTTCCCACCAGGTTTTATTCTAGAATGTGCCTCATCCAGTTGTGCCTCAATCAATCCGAGATGATTTTTTCATATTTTGAATAAGGTTAGCACCTGGTTTGTGGGTTTTTCTAGTTGTGAATGATTTTTGCATGGGGACACCTGCCACACTGAAAGAGTATTAACAAGTCCCTGGAGCCATTGTAGATCTGCTCCGCTTGCAGAAGGAGGAGAGACCCTGTTGATATTGCACTGTTGATATCTTGCTATAAAGCACTTACCCGCTCCTCTCTGCACAGGACACCTGTGAGTTGCGCCCTGACATGTGCCCAGGCAAACACTGGTCCAAGCCCTCTTGTCACTGTGCCTAATGCAGTTACCCATATCAACAACCGCACTGTCAGTAAGTATCACAAGATTGACTGCCAAAGTAAGAAGCAAAACTTTATTAGACAATATGCACTACTTTGTGTGCAGGAGACATGGTTGACAGAAACAGTTTTTATTGATGGATTTGGTATTTACTTTACACTTGCTGTATCAGGATCTATGGGGAGGGCCAAGGGAGGTCTAATTACATTAGTCTCTCCCATATTTTCAGGCTGGGTCATGTGAACGAATCTTGAGTCTCCTCATTATCAAATAATGAGTAGCAGCTGCCAAGCAGAATACCTGTTTTAGATACATTTTTATATTGACCTTTTTGATAAAACTAATCTTGATATTTCTTAATCACTGTATGAGGACCTTGGACACAGTCTAAACAGATTAAATGGTGCTATGCAATGGAATGGATGGGGGATTTCAATACTAAGCATTGTCAACTGTGACTAGCAGTGTCCTGTGGTATGATGAGTGTTGATGGGGGTCCTATGACATACTTTGTACATAACCGGCATGGCAATGAACTCAATTTATTATTGACAAGATGCAATGTGATGTTTGTTTTTGACTCTTTAACCACGACTCTCATCTCCATCAGCACTTTTGTTGGGAGGGGCTGCCCTTGCTTACTTGACTTTATATTATTTTCCCAAAATCTTCAGAAAAAGATTGGTAAATATCTGTTACTAGACTCACCCCTGAGTGTTAATAAACTCAAAGCCATTTTGATTAGCAAAGCTCTCTTTACAGAGAGAAAGGTATTGATGAATCCAAAACCATTGGCCTATGCGAATAACAAAGGGATGAATATGAGTTGGGCCAAAGTTGACAATGGCTCTTTCATATTGACTTTAAAAGGCTTAACTTTTCATGGTTTTCTGAAGCTTCTTGAAGGCAGTAATGAAGGAGTTTCAATATTTAACATCTTTGATAGAATCGGTCTGAAAACGACCCTTGACCCTTCCAGGTAGGTCGCTCCCCCTCCGCACAGCACCGCCTGTGGCCGTTCTCTCCCTCGCTGCCCCCGTGTGTCTCTGCCTGGTTTTTCCTTCTGCTCCCCTCACGGCCCCCGTGTCTATCTGCCTGTTTTGCCTACTGTTGCTTAGCTGCCCCTCATTTCCGTGACCATTCTGCCTTTTCTTGGGACCTTTCTGCCTCTGTGCCACTCGTTTCCCCCCTTTTTTGTGACCTTTCTGCCCTTTCTTGTGAGCTTTCTGCCTCTGTGCCACTCATTTCCCCCCAGTTTTTTGTGACCTTTCTGCCCTTTCTTGTGAGCTTTCTGCCTCTGTGCCACTCATTTACCCCCGTATTTTGTGACCTCTTCTGCCCTTTCTTGGGACCTTCCTGCCTCTGTGCCACTCGTTTCCCACTGTATTCTTGTGACCTTTTGCCTTCTGTTTCCTTCGTCGCCCCTCACCGCTGCGTCCCCTGCGGCTCTGCCCCCCTGACTTTGCTACCCCACCTCCTGCCTCCCAGCTGCTCCTCTCTCCCCATATAGGCCGGCCTTTGCGCTGCGAGGAGAGCGGCCTTTGACCCTTCCAGGTAGGTCGCTCCCCCTCCACACAGCACCACCTCTGCCCGTTCTCTCCCTCACTGCCCCTGTGTCTCTCTGTCTGGTTTTTCCTTCTGTTCCCCTCGTGGCCCCCGTGTCTCTCTGCACAATTTCCCTTCAGTTGCTTAGCTGCCCCTACATTTCTGTGACCTTTCTGCCCTTTCTTGGGACTTTTTTGCCCCTGTGCCACTCGTTTCCCCCGTTTTGTGTGACCTTTCTGCCCTTTCTTGTGAGCTTTCTGCCTCTGTGCCACTCCTTTCCCCCCGTTTTTTGTTACTTTTCTGCCCTTTCTTGGGACCTTTCTGCCTCTGTGCCACTCGTTCCTCCCCATTTTTTGTGACCTTCTGACCTCGCCAGCACCCACGCACTCGACGCCACGGACTACATCCTCCTCAGGGACCTGAACTTCCACCTCGAGAACAACAACGATGCCAACTCCGCCACCCTGATCAACAATCTCGCCAACCTCGGCCTCAGACAACTCGTCACCGCACCCACCAAAGACCAGCTGATCACCTCCCTTGCCAAGAACCGACCCACCCACCCCACCAACCCAGACACCGCAGCCCGAAACCTCAGACAGTGGATCAACAACTGCACCAACACCCTCGCCCCGCTCAAGAAACCCTCCAACAGCCATTCCAACAAGAGAGCCAGCTGGTTCACCGACGAGCTCCAACACTCTAACCGCGCATGCAGGAAACTGGAGAAGACATGGCTCCAGGAATGCACACCCGACAGCCCCACCGCCCAAAAGGCAGTCACCTGCAGACACCACCACCTCATCAGATAAGGCAAGAGATCCTCCTTCAAAGACCGCTTGGATAACAATGCACATGACAGCAAAGAGCTCTTCAGCATCGTAAAGGAACTCTCCCACTCTCCCACTCCAGTGCCAGCGCCAACGACATCCCGCCCTCACAAGAACTGTGCGACTCACTAGCCATCTTCTTTCACCGCAAGATCGCTGACATCCACGACAGCTTCAACACCACGACCACCCTGACTACGCCAGACTCCACCTCCCTTGTAAACACCACCAGCGCCAACCGCCTGACCTCCTGGTCCAACATCAACATCGACGAGACACACAAGGTCATGAACTCCATCCACTCAGGATGTCCATCTGACCCGTGCCCACATCAAGTATTCAACAAAGCAGAATCAGCCATCGCACCCCAACTACTGAAGGTCATCAACATTTCCTTCGAAACAGCGACATTCCCGGAAAGCTGGAAGCATGCCAAAATCAAAGCCCTTCTCAAGAAGCCTCAAAGTGGACTCCAAGGACCTCAAGAACTTCCGGCCCATCACCCTGCTCCCGTTCCCGGCAAAGGTCATCGAGAAAATCATCAACATGCAACTGGCCTGCCACCTGGAAGACAACAACATCTTGGACCCGTCCCAGTCTGTATTCAGTTGAAATTCAGTTGGATTCAGATGAAACCACTGCACCGAGACAGCCCTCATCGCCACCACAGACGACATCAGGCGCCAACCAGACAATGGCGAAAAATCAGCCCTCATCCTCCTGGACCTGTCAGCCGCCTTTGAAACAGTCTGCCATCGCACTCTAAAGATACGCTTCCTAGAAGCTGGAATCCAAGAAAAGACTCTTGACTGGACCACATCCTTCCTCTCCGGCAGAACCCAGAGCGTCCGCCTCCCACCCTTCCGATCCGAAGCCACCGACATCATCTGCGGCGTCCCCCAGGACTCATCCCTCAGCCCAACGCTGTTCAATGTCTACATCGCCCCCCTCACACAAGTGGCCCGCCATCACGACCTCAACATCATCTCCTACGCTGACGACACCCAGCTCATCTTCTCCCTCACCAAGGACCCACACACCGCCAAAATCAACCTCCACAAGTGAATGAAGGCTGTCACCGACTGGATGAGGAGCAGCCGTCTGAAGCTGAACTCGGACAAGACAGAGGTCCTCATCCTCGGACCCACCCCCTCAGCCTGGGACGACTCCTGGTGGCTGACCACACTGGGAACAGCAGCAACACCCACCGATCATGTACGCAATCTAGGATTCATCCTCAACTCCTCCCTCTCCATGTCTAAGCAGGTCACTGTTGACTCCTACTCCTGCTACAACACCCTCCGCATGCTTCGCAGGATCTACAAGTTGATCCCGACCGAAACAAGAAGAACGTTGACACAGGCCCTCGTCAGCAGCAGACTGGACTACGGCAACGCATTCTCCACAGGAATCCCAGCCAAACACCTACGACGACTACAACACATCCAAAACACCTCCGTCCGACTGATCGTCAATGTCCCCCGCCGCAGCCACATCACCCCCCACCTGAGAGACCTACACTGGCTCCCCGATGACAAGAGGATCACCTTCAAGCTCCTCACTCATGCACACAAAGCACTCCACAACGCCGGACCAGCCTACCTGAACAGTAGACTCATCTTCCACAAACCCCACCCGCCAGCTCCGCTCCGCCAGCCTCACCCTTGCCGCTGTGCCCCGCATCCAAAGAATGGCCTCCGGCAGCATATCCTTTTCTTACCTCACCACCAAGACCTGGAACACCCTCCCTACCCACATATGGCAGACCCAAGACCTACTCGACTTCAGAATACTCCTCAAGACCTGGCTCTTCGAGCAGTAGCAGCACCCCCCTCTCCCCTCAGGGCCTTGGGACCCTCACGGGTAAGTAGCGCGCTTTACAAGTACTCTGATTGGTTGATTGATTGATTGAAAGCCCGTGAAATGCTTACTATCACAAATAGCACTCATACTAGGCAACAAGCACATGGCGTGACCCCAATTGTACCAGGGCCCATAACCAGCTACTGGCAACAATGAATGCAATGCCAAGAGACTCAGAACAGGTGAATAGCTGTAGGAAGTTGTAGAAGAAGGTTCTAATGGCCCCAAAAATAAACAATAGGAGAGGGATCCTATCATATGTTTAAAATTGACAGTGAACTCAAAGAAGGAAAACATTTTGGCAGTCAGTGAATCACAATTATTTTGAGGAAACCCATGAAATTGGGCTTGACACAGTGATTCCTCCAGAAGTCTGAATCAGACATTTTACACAACTGTACTCAAGTCCAGTTTCTCTAGAGGAGTCCCCCCAAGTGAGAGACAGGCTTATCTCCTATAGCATCCTTAGCTCCCTCGAATTCCTTCCCCCGACCAGAGATTGAACTAAGTGATTGTTAGTCCTGGCATATTGGATGTGTTTTCCCACAGTTTTTTGTGTCTGACCTTCTGTATTAGACTGTGTGCTGCATTTAGTTTTTATTAGTTTTAGAGCTCAGTGCACTTTACCACTGTTGATCAGTGCTAAAGTGCAAGTACTCCTTGTGTAAATTGGGATTGTGATTGGTTATTCATGATTAGCATGTTTAATTTACTTGTAAGTCCCTAGTAAAGTGCATTGTGTGTGCCCAGGGCCTACAAGCCAAATGCTATTGCTGGGCATGCAGCAGTGATTGTGCCACCCACATGGGTAGCACTGCAACCATGTCTCAGACCTGCCACTGCAGTGTCTCTGAGAGCAGATTTAAACTGTCAACCTGGCAAGTGCACCCACTTGCCAGGCCAAAACCTTCCCTTTTCTACATTTAAGGCACACCTAAGATATGCCCAAGGTGGCCCCATGGGCAGGATGCAGTGTATTTAAAAGGTAGGACATGTACTGGTGAGTTTTACATGTCCTTATAGTGAAATACTGCCAATTTAATTGTTCACTATTGCAATGACTATCTCTCCCATAGGTTATCATTTGAACTGCCTTGTAACCTCTTACAAGTGTAACTTCCAATTGGGAAGAGATAGATATTTTGAGTTTGGAGTCCCTAAACTCATAATTTAAAAACACATCTTTAAGTGAAGTTGGTTTTTGAATTGTGTGTTTGAAAATGCCATTTTTAGAAAGTAAGCATTTTCTTGCAGTAACATTCTCTGCCTCTGTCTGCCTGTGGGATCCATGTCTGGTTTAGACTGACAGCTGGGCTGTGTATGAATTCACTCTAGACAGTCACAAAAAGGGAGCTGAGGAGTGCCTTGCATATCCTGATGACCCATGATCAGGCTTATGGGGCTTCCTGAGCTAGAGTGTTGGGAGGAGCAGTCACTGACACCTGAATAGGGCTCTGCCTGTCTTCATACAAAGCTGTCTCAATCTCCCTGTAGTGTGTCTAGAACTAGGTTAGGGAACTGCAGGGTCTTGTGCACTACAGAGACTTTCCTTTGAAGTATGTCCACTTCAAAGGCAGAACTGGTAAATATACTGGAGCAGTAACACCATAACTTCAGAACACTTCTGGACTAAGCAGTCACAGCTGGTGCAGGTCAGAGCAGAGGTGTTGAGTGAGGGATGGGGAGGTAAATGTAAGAGATGTTGATGAGGTCAAATAAAATAAAAAAAAGAAAGCCAGTTACCTTGTGCTCACCGCATCGCCAACTCAGCAATGCGGTAAGCACAAGGTAAGTGTTTTTTTTATTTTTTATTTTATTTTTCCTCGTCATCTGTCAACTTCACCCCCATCCCATGTCCCACCCTCACCACCACTCTTACCTTTATCGGCCATGACTGGGACTAAGAGGAGATTCTGCCAAGAAGATGGAGGGGACTGCCACTTTGCTTGTTGCTTGCTGCTTATTGAAATGAATTTTTTTTTATTGTTTCAGTTAATTAAAACCACAACAATACATTTAAAGGAATCTACTAATGTTTTCAAAGTTTCTTAATATATAAGTGCAATCTCTGTTAGTAAGTACTGCTTGCTGCTTATGTATTATGAAGTTAAATGACTGGACTTTGCGTTCATCATTTTAATCACCAAAGTTCTCCCAGGGCTTGTGTGTGCTTGCCTCCTTTTAAGGACTCTCAGGTCCATTAAAGACTCACCCTGCATCCCCAAACTCCTATGCTGGGGAGCTCTGACCTACCAAGTGCTGCCAATTGCAGTTCTGGACCCTTGGAGGTGGCTTCTGCTGCAAGAAGGGAAGAAAATCCGTGCACCAGTCGTCAGCACCTCTGCTTCCTGCCACAAGCTTGCCATATGGATGAACAACCAAAGCATCACCATGGCCTAAGAATCAACGCAGCACTTGTCATGCAGTATCAAGATTGCTGCAGCCTGAGCCCTGAGAACTGTGTCTCTGACATTGAAGACACCTGCTCCGACTCTTAAGCAAGCCCTGCTCATTGCTGGGAAAATCAACATAGCGCCTGTTTTGCCACCACCGCATTAACCCCAGTGCGTCAAGATTTTCCATGCATCACACCTGCACACCACGTTCTTCATTGGCATTGCCCACCTGTAAAGAACCAAGGCTGCGTGCCCGTATGTCGACTCATTACCTCCCCTCACAGTAGGGAACTGATGCATCACCTCCCCTGACAGTATGGCACAAACCCATAACCTCCACTGTGCTGCAGTAAGGAACTGACATATCCCCTCCCTTGGCAGTAAGAAACCGGCACATCGCCTTCCCTGGGAGTGAGAAACCAATGCAAAAACTCAACTTCACAAGGAAGAAAGGGTCCAAGGGAACATATTTACTGACCTACATCAGATTCAATCCCCAACTCATATTCATAACAACAACAACAGAGGAATCTAGTTGTCAAAGAAACAGATCTAAGATAGAGAGAGAATATGACTGTGATTCTTTCCAGACGCATTACATCCAAAAACAAAGAATAGAGACTAGACTAACCCTGAGACGGGAAGATGACTATTGGATTTCCATCAGCTGCCCTTAGTGGCCAGTGTCATCATTTGGAATTCCAGCTTCCCTGTCACAGCACCCCATTCACTTAGGAGGTGTCACTGTGATCTAGGAGTATGAACCAGATAGCCAAAAAAACAGAAAAGCCATCGAAATATGACAGACAGCCTATAGTCTAACAATCACAGGCCGAATACAGTGCAGTGCAAAAATTAGTGTGAGCTTTAAAAGGATATGGCGGCAAACAAAAAAACGTAATTGAAGTTTGCTTCCAAACCTATTAAAAAGAATGCAGGTATGGCTTTCAACAAATAAGCCGCAGATTTTGGTCATCTAGTTTCAGCCAAAATGGGCAGTTTGCCCTGGCTTTCTTCAGCACCTTCTCAAAATTATAGCTACTACAATAAGTGAAAATAAAAACACAAACACAATGTGCACAATTGTGAACATTCGAAATACCTCCATACCGGAATGGTGAATTCCACACCTAAAGAGGAAAAAAAGACCAATGTTATGCCAAAATCGAAAATAAATGCTTCCTTCTTTGACCACCAGATTCCTTTGTTGTTGTTGTTATGAGCAAGAAACCAACACATCACTTTGTTTTTCCGGTACCCCACCTCCCTTTAGCCAGTTTTTGTCTTTGAATTTTGATGCATCCCAGATATTTCCTGCTAAAAGTGATGCATCCATAGTTTTCTATGACTGATTTATTTTAAACCTTTTAAAAGTGATATATGTGCTTATGTATGTTGGACCTTTGTAATTTTGGTCTTCTTTTACTTAGATACAGATCTGTGATTTTTCTAAACTGGTGCGGTGTCCATTTGTAGTGTTTTCACTGTGTTACTGTGTGTTTACATACAAAAGCTTTATACATTGACTCTGATATATGTCTGACTACTCATGCCAAGCTACCTAGGATGTGAGCAGGGGTTATCTTTGGTGTGTAACTCTCTTCCCCTGACTAAAGGAAGTGGCGCTACTTGAACAGGGTGCAAGAAAATGCCAAACAGAGACCCCAATTTCTAAAAGTGATGTAGTAGATGCCATCATCAGATGCCTTGTAGGGAAAACCCCTGGGTCAAATGGTACACTGGTAGATCTTTTCAAGGCAAATGGTCCACCCTACTCCCAAATGTTTAAATGCTTCCTTAACCTTGGGTCCTCCTAAAGCTTGGTCACATGAAAACATGTCCCTATTTTTAAAAAAAGGCTCCACGGGGAATCCACAAAGCTATCGTCCTATATCGCTGGTAAATTCTACTGCCAAAATAATGCACAGGATTTTGTTGGAGCGTTTACAAACTTGGGCAAGTGGAATCAAAGTGCTTTCAAGGCTGCAGTTTAGTTTCTGCACTGGCCTTGGGACAATCAAGCAGTGCCTCAATGTATATGTTTTAATTAATAAATAGACAGTGTCTAAGAAAGGAAAGGTATATTGGCCTTCATGGACTAGAGTTCGGCATTTTATTTTGGTAATAGATCAAAGCTTTGGGATATTATGATGGGCGTTGGAGTAAAGACTAGTCTTGTAACCTTTCTGAGGGAGCTTCACTCAGAGGTAACTGCCAGTGAGAGAATTGGTCCAGCCCAGGAGACAATGTGATGCTTTTAAGCTTAATAGGGTTGTATTCCAGGGCTACATTTTTGCTTCTTTTTCTTCTAATTATATGTCAACAATTTTGAGAAACATTTGCTGGCATTCATCGTAGGCAATCGCAGCATACCAGCACTGTTCTACGCTTATGATACAGTATGGCCGGGATGCCTGTCACCCCCTCCCAACACAATCCCCAAGGATGGGTAGACGGACGCAGTTCTGAACTTTTGGAAGGCGGGAGGGAGTTACCCTCCCGGCCGTATTTATTAAAATATGAAACAAAATTAAAACATTAAAATAATAGTTTCATATCATGTACAATTTTCATTTATTACATTATGATGAAGACACGTTGATTGGCTAACCTTAACAAATCTCTAGTACAAAGGTTTTCCTAGCCGAGTCTAACATCCTGCCAATGCATACTTTTCTAAATTTAAATTGTACATCCTAGCATTACGGGCCAACGGCAAGGTCGCAACCGGTGTCAGATCCCAACTACCAGAACTCCCCCCTCACGGTGTGAGGGCGGACGCACAGAGGACTGTACCTCTGTGCCAACTCCAATTTCCCTTGTCTTCGTGGGGGCCCTCTATTTAACTCGACGCCATCTTAATGGTCATCCGAGGACTCGTGTGAGGTGTCTAGAAGGTAGCGTGGACCCCCCTCCCACCCCACACTGCTTCTCATATCCGCCGTCGCGGATATCCTGGCCCCGGGAAATTCGTAGGAGGGGCATCGGGCCACCTCCTCCCCTGGAAGGGGCCTATGATCACCTTCCCTTAGGCGACCCCATACTTAGTGGGTGCCGCCTTCCCGTTTGAGGGGCCAATGGCCGCCTCCCCCCGGGCGCTCCCATCCATAATGGGTGGCGCCCCCCCTCTAGGGATCTTGAAATTACTGCTCACCAATCATGACCTTACCGCCCGACCAAAATAAATACGACATTTGTTTACCTACTAAGAAAGAAAAATTAACCTCTAAATTGCAATCCTTTATTACTTATACATTCGACACTTCCTTCAACTAGACTGTTATACTCCACTCAATCAAGGAAGGAAAATAGTTATGAACAAATCACTTTATTGCAGTACCAACATCGACATTTTTATTAACGACTAAACCAGGAGAAAAAAGATGTTTATCAAAGCAAAAACATTTTATTGCAGTACTAACTTTGCCATAAGGGGCTGGTGGGTGGGTTCAAAATTGCTCCTTGTTCCGTCGAGGGCTCACGTGCAACGAGGGGTGCAGCTTCCTAGCACAGGAACAAGAGGATGCTTCTTCGGATTGCTGCTCCTTTTATTCCTCTCCGGTACGCCTACGGGGCGTGGCCAACGGTGTAGGTGTCTAGGACAACCCCTCTTGGGCGGGAAAAAGCGCGCCCCGGCTACGCCGCTTCGGGTATACCAGCCGTGACACGCCCCCCGCACAAAATGGTTTCCCGGGAGGATCCGGGCCCCCGACCATACGTTCGGGGGCACCGAGTGGTCGCCCCTTTCCATTCTATTGGCTAGATCTGCAATTGATGTGCAGCAGTTGCTGGATCAGTTTTGTGCTTTTATGACAAGTTTGGATTGGAGGGTTAATCAGGCAAAAACACATATGATGATCTTTGGATCTCAGAACAAAAAAGATAAGATTTTTTGAATGAATAGCACAATGTTTAGTGGAGTTCCTACCTAGCCTTGTTTGGAGGAACTATTTGATGACAGACTCACCTGGGGCCCTTTGAAAGCTACTAGAGGAACTGCATTTGCAAGAAGCACAGAGGCAGTCTTTAGGTTCTTGACTAGGTTGAGCAGAAAACCTATTAAAGAATTAATATCAATGTATAAGGCAAGGTGCTGCCCAATCAACAAGTATATGGCTGATGTATGGGGTATTAGTGATTATCCAGGGCTGAAGTGGATTGAAAATAGCTTTATAAAAAGACGATTAGCTGTTCCCCAATCTAAAAGAACCTATGTTTGCCACACTGAAGTTGGGTCAGGGTGCATAACTGACCTGGTGAAGTTACAACCGCTCTTTGTACTGGTCCTAGCATGGAGCCGTATTTAACCTGAATCAGCAATATACATCATAGATTTTAATTAACCAGACTAAGGGCCTGCTTTTGACCTGGGCAGATGGGATACTCTGTCACAAATGTGATGGATCACAAGTTCGCCATATTACAAGTACATTGTATCCTATGACACTTGTAATACAGCAGATAGAATATTCGTCAAGTTTGTGACGAAGTATTCCATCCGCCAAGATCTAAGTCAGGACCTAAGGGCCTGATTTAGATGCTAGCAGTACTACTGTCATCCTGCTGTGGCTCCAAGTACTCTGTCCAGCTGATGTCAGTTTGCCCACCATATTTAGATGTTGGGAAAATAGATAGTGTCCCACCGCAGCGGTGGTCTTTTCAGCTTACTAGAGGTACTCCATCGTCATCAGACCAGTAGGTTTGTGCAGAGCCGATTTAGATATTCGCTATGTGTTGGCGGTGTCCTGGCATTGGATTCCTGACAGAGTGAGACCATGGTGGTGTTGCATTAGGTAAGTACCACTCATCATTATCTTACTAGACATATGTGTTGTAAATATGTCAATATGTATATGTAGCTAATTTGGTATGCCATTTTATGCATATTGCATTGCACACAAACATACACTATTGCATGTACAACCACAGTCACCACAAGCACCTAAAACCTCTATTTTATGTGACAATACAGCTGTGTTAATTTTACTATTTTAAGTTGTAAGATGAACACTTATGCATGACACATACAAATTACATGTGAGAGCAATGTTAAAATACATACAGTGGTAACAAATGTTAACATACAATTGTCAGTGTGACAGGTAACACAGAAGCCTACATTAGAATCCGATAACAACAGGGTTGTTGCGCATCATGGTGAGGTAGCAGCAGCACAGGAAGGACCTGGAAAATGGGGTTCCAGATGGAATTCGAGGAGAGAAGCCGAAAAATGGTACATTTCTCCTCTATTCTTCGTTTCCGCTGACTCAAGTTTGGACGTTTCCCAGGCACAGTTACCTAGATGGAAAGGCTCTTAGTAATCGGCTCAGCAATATGCTTGGTGGGACTACCTCTGACAGTTGTTTATGCCTCTGAAGACGTCCACACAGGAGCACAATCCTGGTGGAGGCAGCGGAACTCTGACGGTCTTCTGTCCATAGACCCTGCAACAGCTAAATACAGTGGACGGACAGCCAAGTCGGCGGGCGGGAAGACCGTAGAAAAATCGAATCCATGCTATGTACGTTCAGCACAATGCACATTGCACTTAATGCTTTTTCGCAACTTTTATTTTCATTAGACTGCTTATTTTACAATTTTTAAAACAAGCAAACCTTCGAAAATGAAGGCTCACTATGGAATTTTTACAAACATTGTCAACAATGAGTATATGCTTCTTAACTATAATTTTTATACAGTGTGCTGTACTACAAGGACAGCACATGTATTATGAACTATTAACTCTTTTTATTAATATTGCTGTCTACCAATTCCCTTTCATGTTTTAAAAGTGTATTTTGTTATGCTCTAGGTACATTTTATTGTGCACTTTTATGGCCATTGTATGACCGAATAGAGATATATGACTGATTTGTGCTTGGATTTAGCAATTCGGTGATTTGCAACAAAAATGTACATTGCAATTCATATTTTGAGCTTATGACTTTCACACACTCTTGTAGACATGCCCGACCTATTTTCCATTTGCTACTGTGTTTGCAACTTAGGGGCCTATTAAGATGGCGGGCAGACTTTGTCCGCAAGCCACCATAAGGGTACACGGACCGACCGTCAGAGGTGCGGCAGTCCATGGCCATTAGGATGCGACCGCCACCCTGGCGGTCGCATCCAGCACATTTTACATTGTGGCATGCGGTGCTGTCAGCTGCACTCGCAGCAATGCAAAATATGCTTGTTGTGCATTGGCATGCACAACGTGACAGGCAACACGCGGTGCCTGCCACCTTGTGTATGCCAATGAAGGGGGGTACCATGGGTAACCCCCCAAGTGCAGGCATCCACCCCCCCATCACCCGGGGCCCCCAACAGCAAAGGCATTCTCCACATGCCTTTTCATAGCGGAGTCTCCACCATGGAAACCATGTCACCGCAGGCATGCTAAAATGGATTGCAGGCACGGACAATATATTTACTACGTTTTCTGCCTGGCCGGCAATCCGACCAGCGGAAAAGCGGCGGACAGTCTTTCCCTCCGCCGCAGTGCCCCTTTAATATGGCGGGGGTGAAAAAGGATATTTGGCAGGCGGATCGCCACCGCCGGGCCAGCAGTGGCCAGAGCCTGCCCGGCAGTCACGGTCCGCCACATAACCTAATGGGCCCCTTAATTGTGAATTTCAGATGCTCGTAGGACGTTGCATCTACTCCTAACAATAGAGAATATTTTGGATGTACTTTCGATTGTTAAACATACCTCTTAAATATTTTGAATAGTATTTTAATTATACTTATAATAAATAGATAATGAAACCTTTAAGTATTTAGCAAATTTAAAAGTGAAACTTGTCTAATAAAAAAATCATCTGTTACAAATAGTCACACATTGAACTGTCCCAAAGTTCCGCTTCAATTTGCATTTTTAAGCAGGTTCACAATTATAATTTTAGCCACTATTCACACAGTTGAGAGTGTTTTTTCCTAATGAGACGGAAAGGGAATTCGAGAGGAAATCCAGCTAGTATTGTAATTCATGCACACTGTTTGAACTTTCTGAAGAGTAACATATACGATTGTACAAATTAGGACTAAATGAAAAATTATATCGACATAATCCACCTAATTAATAGCGAGTACATTTGAATGCAAATTATATAGCTGTTTTGCGATGCTCTCTGGATTATGCAGATCATTTACAGTAAAATTGCACTATTAAAATAAAGTTGTAGAAAAATCTTTTAAAGAGCGAAAGCACATCAAATTAAATGCTTATGACCTCACCATATTTATAGAAAAAAAACACAACACCTAAAAGTCAAATGCAATAATACCACAACACATAATCAAACCACTTAGTTATACTAAAATCAAAGTTGTCTCTGGCAGAATGCCAACGGTGATGTGATATGTACTGTCATTTGTAAGTTGATTATAAACACTTTTATTTGCATGTTTATCAGAAGGGGTACAGTCATATGCATTGCATTTGGTGTGAGAGGTATTGTTCACGTGGATTGCACAAGTTCTGCATTGTGCTCTTAAAATAACTTTTTAATTTCTGTAGTTTTTCTTTTTCGAATTTGAAGTATTTTAGCTGTACTATTTGGGTTAATTTCGGAGTTCTTTTATATTATGACCAAAGCTAACCATAACATCACTCTAACCTGTGCTTTTTCAACTTCAAAAATTCTGTGAAAAATTAAAGGTTAAAGTGACGGTATAGTTAGGTAAGGTACACAAGGTCCAATTCACAATCTGCAGTTTGTAGCATGCTGAGTAGTACTACAACACGTACTACAAATTACAATTCACAAACTAAGGGTCAGATGTAGGTGGCTAAGTAAATACCGATTTCTTAATAGTAAATCGGCAAAATTTGCTATAAAAAAATCAGTATTTCTGATTTACCTACATCTGGCCCTAAGTGAAGAGTTTTACTCCTCTGCATTACCTATACTTATGTGTGTGGAGTACGTCTATCCAAATGCAAAGTCTCTTAAGTATATAGTTTAATAGTAAATGTAGGTGGAGCTGGAGGGAGTAGGTGGGAAAAGGGGCAGATTTACTACAAAAGGGCATCGGATTATGGATGTGTAAGAAGGATTTAGGGAGGGGGGTCAGCCACCGACACAAGAGTAATCCAATTACATCACTGTGGAAGTGAAGACATATAATTTGTACTTTGCACGCAAAAGGGCATATTTACAAAGAAATGACTGAGCATGCGGCTGGGGCAAATTTTGCAGCGCCACGCTCCACCATTTTCATAATGCAGGGATGCGCTGTATTTAGAACAATACGCCGCACACCTGTGTTTTCCCTGGTGCTGGTGCTCAAAATAGCTGCCTATCGCCAACACAGACACCCATGCGCCATAGTGCAGGGGTGCCTGCAGTGCAGGGAATGATTGTTTATGTGCAGGAAGGTGTATCTTCCTGCACATAAACAATCAATAGTGACGATTTGCTACATCTGTGTGTGCTTGATTCTGCAGCACACTTAGGGCCCGATTCCGATCCGGTGAGCAAAAAGGCCCGTTGCGACCGGCGCGTACGTGAAACATGCAACATAGCACAATGTCAGTGTGACTGACTCGGATCACCCCGCAAATGATGGCACAGGTGTACGACCCGGACAACTGAACGTCCCAGTCAGGCTTAGAGAAACCATGGAATTGACACAGAAAAAGGACTAACAGGCAGTTAGAAAACAAAAAAACATCAATTTTCAAACCAAGACACACCCACAACTCCACCAATAAAAAGGCACAAAATCCAGACCATGATCCTTTGCAGATCTCACAGACCTGCAAACAGACAACACCACCACACTGAGACATATAGCCACTACCTACACACTACACAACACTAGCACCACACAATAGGCACACTCACAGACACCCAGCCATACACATACTCACCAAACCTCACTACCACACACACACAACCATCCAACTTCACCACCACCTATCAGCATGCCCCCAAAGAAGAATACAAAGTTCACAGATTGGCAGTCATGGTGGATGAAATCATCAGGGTAGAACCACAGTTATTTGGCTCCCTGGTCCAACAGACCCCCCTATCCCAGAAAAACCAGATATGGGCGAGGATTGTTGACAGGGTGAATGCAGTAGCACCTACCATGCGCACAATGGGCGACATCAGGAACCGGTGGTATGACATACGCAGGAGGGTCAAGAAATTCATCAGCAAAGACCATGCACTGACCCAGCCCACTGGTGGTGGTCCTCCTGCAAAACCAGTGGATTTCACTCTCTGGGAGGAGAAGGTGCGGGCCATGTTCCTACCAGTTGGCCTCCATGAATTGCCTTGAATACTAGAGCCTGGTGAGTACACAAACAACTATTCCAAACTGTGATATCATAGCAAACCGCACACACAGACATTACTGTTAGGGTGTCAGAGAAAACATTTACTGTCATCAAGCCATAGCAACCTAAACATAACTATCGTCTCATGTGTATGCCACCTAGAGAAACACAATACCTGCAATGTCCCAGTAACATGTACCTAGGGCAATACATGTACACACCCACTGACAAATACCCCAGGGATTTGGCCCCAAACACCATCAAACACTCTCAGCCATCAAGCTACCTCAGTTACACACACTGCCAGGGAAGCAGAGTCACAGGATGGAAGCTTTGGTGTGCCAATTAGGTAGGTGTAGCTGAAAGCAGGGTGATATTTGTAGTCCCATGCAATAGTCCCCATCCCACACGTCCTAGTAATAGGCCCATGCTCCATGCTCACCCCACAGGGAGTGTGAAAGTACAGGCAAGATTGCATACACTGGGCTGTGGTGTGGGAAGCACAAGGCCTTGCTGGGTCTTGGGCACCAACAAACACCATGACACCACTGTCAGCCAACTTGAACATTTCCTCAGACTCACTGACATGGAAGCATGGCCCATTGGGTCCTATGTGGTCAATGGGGGATAATCAGTGCAACCTCAGACTACATCTCCCAGTAGGCCCTGTAACACACACCCCTCCCACTACCAACAAACAACACACCTTGTACAAAACACAACCTGAGACTCAAGGTAAATTGACTTTCAAGATGCCTGACGCTGGGCCCTGGGGGGAGGAGCTGCAATCCATGGTGGTATTTGTGTGCCAATGCAGATTGTAACTACAAACATACCTGCAATGTCACTAGAAAGATCCCCATTCACAAAAGTCATGAAAATGAGAACAAACTTAAAGCAATGCAATGGGATTTAAACACCAGGCACATGCAGCAGCCATCTTGCCTGCACACATCCCATACCAGCAAAGCTGAGAGACAGGAAGGAAGCATGGGTTTGCTGGGAAGGGGGGTGGGGTCAAATGCAATTAGCTAACTATGTTACTCCACTTACCATAGACTATGCTAAAATATTGTTAATTGGAGACTTGAATTGTTGGCCTTCTGAGGAAGGGGAGAGTCAGGGCTCCAAAGAACTTACTGACCTATTAACTCATTTGAATCTAGAAGGGCACATAACATAACCCACCCACATTAAAGGCCATGTATTAGATCAATTATGGACCAATAATCTTTCAGTCCATGATCTCTTGATACAGCCTACCGGAGTTTTACAATTGCTGCAGACCACCCTCCCGGCTGTTATGACCAATGCTAATGAGTTGGAGAAAGCCACCTCTAACTGGCTACTGCAAGCCTGTGAGGTGCATGCCCCTCCTACAGTGGAAAGACAGGCCCCGGAGGCAGCATGAAACCTCTAACTGGTTCGCTGAGAAATTAAAAATTGTTAAACTTAAAGCACGTCAGGCAGAACGGAGTGGCGGAGAAGTTATACTCCGTCAGAAAGGAAGAAGTATGATGAAGCACTCATGGAATACAAAGCTGCCATAGTGGAGGTAAAAAAAGGCCTACTATTCTTCCTGGGTGCTTAACTCTTATAACAAGTCCAGTGATATTTTTAAAATCGTCCGAGAATTTTCTAGTCCTGACCGAATTACCTTGGCTATCACACCTTCCCAGGCTCTGTGCGATGAGCTGAACACATTCTTTGTGAAAAAATCAAGATCATTCAGAACTCCATTTCCACAGGTCATTTAGAATGGAAATCATACAAATCATATAAAAATCCTATTACGATGACTAAATTCCAAAAGATCACTCCTGATCGATTGGGAGAACTCAAGAATAAGGTTCAGTCTGGTTTCCCCAATGACCTCTGTCCAGTTAGGATACAAAAAGAACTGCTCTCCCACTTCCCAGCTACCTTCCTTTCCCTTTTAAATACTTCTTCGGAGCAAGGGTAGTCCCACCCGCCTTCAAAGAGGCAGTGTTAGTGCCATTGCAAAAAAGGCGGGAGTAGATCCTAGCGTTCTGAGTAACTATAGGCCTATTTCGCTCCATCCCTACCTAGCCAAACTGTTGGAGGCACATGTGGCAAAACTCCTATTTGCCTTCATTGAAGACTCCAACTTTTTGGTCTCTCATCAGGCAGGGTTCAGACCAAAGCACTCTACAAAATCAGTCATTCTAAGTGTCATGGACGACCTGAAGGAACACGCAGACAGGCGGTGCACCCAGGCATTGGTGCTATTAGACCTGTCTACGGCCTTTGACGCTGTGGACCACTCCATATTAGTGGATAGATTAGCAGCAGCAGGTCTGAGGGGCACAGCTCTGGCTTGGATCCTCTCATTTCTAAAGGAGCGTTCCCAGTACGTCAGACTGGCACCTTTTAGTTCCTCCTGGGTGAATACCACTTGTGGGGTGCCTCAAGGGTCTTCCCTTTCACCGCATCTGTTTAACACATATGAGAGGTACACACTCCTAGGTCAACATAACACAAAACCACCATGCGCATCACATTTGTTGCCTCAGACATTGTGAGCTGCAAGTACACACCAATGCGGAATCAGAGCCAATCAGCCCATAGGCACAGCATGCCAAAGTGTTTCTGATGTGTGGACACAGAAGAAGCACACCACGAACTGGTGCACACCTTTATTACGCATACACAACAAGTAAACTGAACATCAGATGCAAGGTACCCTCACATAACAGTGACCAAAAATTCACCACAAATGGCAGACATGACATCACCTGGGTGTGTGGGATGATGCTTCCGGGAACCATGAGAGGTTGCACCCTGTGACCGAAATTTGCGTTTCAGAGGTTACATGTCACCAGACAACAGACAATAGCCCCTGTGAATGCCACACATACAATAGTATTGAAATTACTAAATCATTGCATATATCTACAATACACATTGCATACACAATTTCAAAGAGTTGTGAAAAGATCAGAAGAAAAATGGCAACATTGATTGTGAGGACATAGTAACTCAAGGGACACATAAATGCAACAATCATGAGACGTAGCATGCAGACACACATATGCCCACAGAGTGCACAACACAGACACATATCAGGTGAAGCAAGAATTCTGGACAACACATCACTGTACACTCACAATTAGGAGAAAAATGTGTTTATAAGCTGAGTCCGGACATCCCCCTCACCCTCATCCTCACTCACAACATGTCCAAAGCCCGGATCCTCCCATGCTGGCAGTTGCAGTCCGTCATCATCTTCGATGAGAGGCTCCTCCTCCCTCACTGCCATGTTGTGTAGCATGCAACACACAATAAATATCTTGCACACCTTTTCTGGTGCATATTGGAGGGCCCCTCCTGTTCGGTCCAGGCAGCGGAATCAGCATTTCAGGAGTCCAAATGTCTGCTCTATCACTCGCCTGGTCCGCCCATGTGCCTCATTGAAACATATCTGCAGGTGTGACAGGGTTCCGAAGAGATGTAAGTAACCAAGGCATGTTGGGGTACCAGGAGTCACCTGCACACAAACATACAAACATGTCATGGATCAGGAATGAGCGTGTAATCCAAATATACCTAAGACACGTAAGGTAACGCACAATTACTCACCGACAAGCCAGGCACGGTGGTTCTGCAGCTGTGACATCAAATGTGGTATCCTGCTGTTCCACATGATGTAGGCATTGTGTGCTGAACCAGGGAAATGGACACAGAAATGTGAACTTGACATGTCCGCAAGACATACCACTAGGGCATTAATAGAGTGAAAATGTTTCCAGTCATGGTAAATCTGTACTGGTGCCTGTGGTGGTACCAAAGCCACATGTGTTTTATCAATTGAACCAAAGACATTTGGCATCCCTCCCGAAGCACAGAAATCTCCCTTAATGCCTGGCATTTGTTGTTGTGATGGAAATCGGATGAATTGGTCCAGATACAACAACATTGCCTCCAAAACATCTTGGAGAACACGACTGAACATAGTCTGTGACATCCCAGTACCATAAGCCACTGTGTATTGGAATGTTCCGGTGGCAAAAAAATGTAGGGCTGCCATCACCTTCACCTTGGGGGTCAGCAGAGTTGGATATGCACGTCCAGGTTGTAAATGTGGGGACAACTGCTCCTCCAAATCCTCAATCAGCTGGCGTGGGAAGCGGTACCATCGGATGCAGTCACGTTCAACCATGGTTGCTAGGTCTGGGAAGGGTCTGTGGACATTAGGTCTCCCGCGGGAATCAAATAGGGAATCAAAGAAACTATTTCAGTTCCCCCACATCTGTGGCTATGACCAGGTCAAATACCACATGCTACAGCACATCAGGACAAAATTTAGCCAGGTGTGTGCAAATCAGCATGGACACATATGCCCACAATGTGCCCCTCACCTAAAATGTCACCTCCACTTGGTGGCACAACAAGTGCCATGCTCTGCTGTCGACAACCTGTGGGCCCTGTCAAAGTATATCGGAACATATGTCAAATGACAAATATACACCTCAGTGACTATTGAGGATAGTTGTGTTGTAAAAATTACTGGGGTCTGGCAGTGACACATACGGGGAAATTGTATTGCGACATGGACACAGTCACCGTGTAATGTCTGATGTAGACGTCCCAACACAAGCATTACACACACAGGATGTGCAAACAGGCTTGTCTGCATGGCAAATGTGGATGTCTGTGACACACAGGCACAACACCAAATCACAGGCCCCAACCCGATGGAGGTTGGGGGGGATTAACAACTCCCAGATAAAAATATGTCAATGTCCCTAGCATGATACGCAAATACCCATGATGTACCACACACAGCAAGCCCAGGGAAATACATTACATTTCATATGCTATGTAGGGTTCATGTGACATGTCAATACAAAATGTGCTACTGTAACTGTGCACAGGTCACGTGTGTTGACCAACAAAGTCCTCAAGCACAGTAGGCCGGTGCATCAGACACAATGCCTTATGGTGACCATGTGACATGGCACATCCTGGTAGTGTGTACCACATTGTGCACATCAAACATGATATGTGTACACATGTATACACATATGTAATGAAGCATGAATAGTGAATGCTTGTACTGTGTGACAGGCTGTTACTCTGTTGTCCAGCCCCTCAATCCATGGCAAAAAATGTTGGTTGTCAGCCTCCGACCATCGAATGCAATGGTCACACATGGCGTGTGCGATTCAGAAATACGCGTCGGACACTCAGGGCCCGAGGCGTGTGCACGCCTTGGACATAGGCTGTAATGGCTCTATATGCAGTGCGATTTGATGAGACGTGTCGGACACTCAGGGACCGAGGCATGCACACGCCTTTGACATAGGCTGTAATGGCTCTATATGCAGGTGAGATTTGATGAGACGCGTCGGACGCCTAGGATCCAAGGCATACGCACCCATTGGCTATTGCCTGGCATGGAGATGAGCCTCGTGTTTTGCTACATGTACGACTCAAGTGCTGCCAGATTCAGTTGGGCCAATACAACAATGTTCAAATTCAATGGTGTCATGATGCTTTCAGTTTGAACGACGCTGAAGGCATATCCGATGCATTCAAAGACATGGATTAGGCTGATTCAGCTAATGCGAACAAGTCTGACCTGTCTCTTTGGTCACATCAAACAGATACGGCCTCTGTAGCACTGATTTAAGGCTGTGTGTTCCCCAGAGACTGCACTTGCTTGCACTACTTGCTGCAGTACTGGGTCACATCACACCACTGCTGCTCTCTCTGTATCCTCTGCATCCTGCAGTGGCACGTACTGTGGAGAGGGCCCCAGCATTCACTAAGGAGGAGAGCCAGGCCCTGCTGGACAGCCTCCTCCCACAGTACTGCAAGCTGTATGGGACACCAGGGGAGCAGGTGAGTGTGGAGTCCACTGCCTTGGCCTTTGTACATGTAGTCTGACTGGCACTATTAGCATTGTGCCCATAAAGGACACGCATGCACACTGATTAAGTGTAAGTTGCAGAGTGTGCTGATGTATGTACACAGCTGGCAATGTTTCTGATTGACTTACTGTCCCTTTTCCTTTATTTAAATGTGTTGATGTGTGACATACAATTGACTAATAGTGATACTTCCTCACATGCATAAGCTAGCATTGATGAAGAGGGGAATGTGATAATGTCTGCCATTATAGCCATCTCAGCAACCAATAACTGTGAGGGCAACTAAGAACTTCTGCAATACACCAGACATATAAGGGTAGCAATCTGCAGGAGTGCCTCATGGTGGTTTGGGAAAGAGAAATTGCCAATTCATTGCAGTGAGATAGTTGGTGGAGAGTTGCACCACAGCTACAGGACCCTAGACCCCAGCTCTCCTCATTAGCTGTGTTGCAGATACAGAGCAGTATGTTTGTTTGCAACAGTTAAGCAAACACCTGTAAACCTCTACCCCCGGTAGCAAATATGCTGACCTAATTGATACGTTGTTGTTGGCAGTGTTCAATAATCGATGTGGCTCATGCAATCTAGGGAGAGGTTGGTGAGGGCGTATAAGTGGAGTGGGCCATGTGATTGGTCTACCGTGCAGGTACACATCCTGTGCAACTCTGTTCCCCACAGTGTCCGGTCTGAGCAATAGGTGAATGTCCACCCTGAGGCCATCGGTCTGCCGGCACTGCCATGTCATAGATTTGGGCTTACACACAGGACAACTGGCCATTACCATAGTTGCAATACCTGTATACATGATATGCAATGCAAAGTAAAACATGTGTGTACTACTGTGTGTTTGGTTACATGGGGCATGTGTAGTGATGTTGTTTCACATTGTCATCCTCACAGGTCACTGCCCATGATAAGAATGAAATTTGACTGACCATCACCCGGGCAGTTAGGTCGGTGGGGGTCTACAGACGCTGCATCCGCAACTGCCAGAAGAGGTGGCAGGACCTTTGTGGCTGGACCCGGAGGACAGCAAGGGTTCAGCTGAAGCTGTTGCCTCCTCGCAGGAGGGATGGGCCCCAGAACCTGACCCCCCACATGCTATGGATCCTGGCGGTGGTTCTTCCAGACCTGGATGGGCAGTTGAAGGCCAGACAGCAGCAAGGAGGGGGTAAATCCATGCCTTGTAGGTGTATTTGGTTTAGCCTTCATTTTGCACTCCTTCAGCCAAGTTACACTCACACAGTTAGTCTGTCAGCTCAGGCAAGTCCCATGTGGCTATATGTGGGGATGCCCCATTCACATCTGATGCCCAGCCTTCCACTCTTTCACATGTGTCACTTGGGTTGTGTGTATTGACTGTTGTTCAAGGGAATGTTGACACCAACATCAGCAAAGTGTTCATTGACTTAAACTACATGGGTGAGGCTAATCTTGGACTTGTGTCAGATAATTTATGGATCATTAACATGTGCTCTGTGTGTGATCAACATATCTGCACTAATTGATGTTGTGAGTCAGCATAGGAGTGTGAGGTATTGACCACACACCCATGCAGCAGGCATGCACAATCGGGACACCTCAGAAATTTGATATGTATTAGTTACAGAAAATGCATGGTCACCTGCATCGTACTTCTGATAATGCCATGAAGCACATGGCCGATGGACAGGTCTGCCTCTCCGGTCCCATGAGACACTATGGCCTCCTATTCTTGTGTGTCAGCCAACACTTTGACCATTGTGAACATTTATTAACATGTGTCTGACTCTGTGTCAATCTGGCCGGCCATAGCTTTTTGTTTTTCAGAGGTTTGTTATATGTTTGTCATGGACAGACATCTGACATGTGACTATTGGTTATGCACACAGGGCAATACATATGTGTGTAGTCAGTATAATGTGCATTGTGGTGTATTCAACAGATTTGTGTCATCTGCTTGATTATGAACTTGTAACATCCTCTATGATCAGGTTTACAGAGTTGGAGACCCACAAACTGTGATGTGTCATGTTGCTTCTGTGGCTTTATAGTATTCCATCAAATGCGTGTATCATGTGGTGGCCATGTATACATGACCACTACCGTAGTTCTATTCACAGAGCATACATTGGTGTCACACGTTACTAAATGTGGAGTAGCCATGCACTGAGCCTGTGACAGTAGTAAGTACTGACTGATGGGCCAGACCAGCCTGTGTCATCATGTTTCACACTAATATCTGGGGCATGCTGTATTGTGATGTGTTTCTTGTACTGCAGTCACAGTGTGCTAGCTTTACATTTCAAGTAATGGGCCGTAATGGTGTCTGGTAATGGAAGTATGTTCATCATATCAACAATGGGGTCATGCCATCACAAATGCTGTTCCAAGACCTGAGTCAGTGGCCAGGAATGTAACATGTGTGTCAGGACACATGGCAGTTACATTAAGAGCAGATAGGAGTACTGGATAGTCTGGTAATGCCTGCACATGTGCTGTCCGACATCATACATACTATGGGCTGATGGGTCCATTGTCATCATAGGTACTGAGGGCATGGTTCCCTGGCAGGCTCATTGGTGCCAGGTTCAGCTATGTGTGTTACAATGTGATTTGCTTTTTAAATGATGGGCTTGGTCAGTGATGTGTGGCATTTAAGGTCATTTGTTTAGTGAATACAGGTGACTGGTGTAAATCTGTTTCTCCTCCTTGTTCATCAGCATCTTCGGCAGACACTGGAGGGGACAGCTCCACAGACCATGAGCAGGGCCACAGCCAGACTGAATCCGCTGTGGAGGAGCCTGAGGGAGCAAGTGGCATGGAGGGTGAGGGAAGTCACACTGAGGGCGAGTCAACAGCCACTACATCTGCTGCGGATGCCGAAGTCTCAAGTGATCATTCCCAGGAGGGTGCAGGTGTCTCAACATCAGAGAACACTGACAACAAGTCTGTCCCCGCCACCTCCACCATCTCCACCCTCCCAGTTGCTCCCATCTCAGATGTCCATGGAGCCCCTGTGTTAGGGCAAGAGTCTCCTTCAGTCCAGACTCTGCACCCCCTGCATCAGTATCCCCTGCTGCCCTGAGTGTGAAGTCTGTGGGCCTGCTGAAGCAGATTCATGTGGGGCAGACATCAATGCTGAGTGTCCTCCATGCTCACACTCAGCTCTTGACACAATTGGTGTTATTCATGGAAGGCATGTCAGCAACCATGTCTGCCCAACAGTGGATCAGTCAGTCCATAACCTCCTTACTGATGGCAGCAGGGTCCCTCCTCCAGTAGGCCCTCACCCTACCTACCTCAGCCCAATCCACAGTGACCACTACCCTCCCAGAAGCGACCACACTCACACCTGCACCGTCACACGCAACAACAGACCCGAGCAGCACACACACAGGGAAATCAAAGCCCAAACGTACAAGCACACACACACAAGGGACTGAAGGTACACACACAGGGGATAGGGTACAGACACACAGACAACCATCCTCGACAACCCCACAGTCCTCTGATACCAGTCCCACCAAGACCTCTTCCTGTGACTCCCCTGCAAAGCCCCTTTACCTGAAGCTCTTCCTCTGTGAGCCTAGCCTCTTCCTCTCAGACACACCTGTGCCAACTCAAAAGGGAAAGAAGAAGTCACTTTGCCAGGAGGGTATACCCCCCAAACCCCGCACACCCTCACCCAAGAGCAGGGACACTGAGGCCCCCATCCAGAAATCACCAAGAACCAGGAATACCCCACGACAGTCACCCACTCCTACCACAAACTTTCGATCCTCAAGCTCCCATTCCACCACTCCTTGTGTTCCCCCGCCACACCCTGCCCCAGGTTCACCCACCCACTGGTGGCGCATCCCCAAAGTCATTAGGCCCTTCCACAACACCCAGCCCTCAGCCTGTTCCAGCAAGTGCAATGGAGCTTGTGTCCCCCCCAACTGTCCTGGACACAGCAGTGGAGCCAGAGTATACTCCATCGGACATGCTCACTGCAGTGGAGACACCACACACTGATCCTGACCCATCCACTGCAGTTGTTCCTGTGTCCCCTGTACCCACCAACACTCCCCTGCCCCAATCTTGTGCACCCTGATCCTCTCCCTGCTGTGCCTGGCCTGCCACCATAGATGCCCTGCCAAAGGGTGATGTCCCCTACTGTGTGTCAGTGCAGGCAAGCTATGGCTGACATGTTGTCCGTTGTCCCCCATCATGGACTAATTTCATCCATTGGCCTTTTTGCATTCGGGGATGGACATTTCCCATTTACGTTGCTGAATAAAGTTATGTTTTGTTATTGCTTTGATTTGCATCTCATGTACCCAGTTGCTAAGGAGTGTAATTAATTTGCTGTTGTGCTACTGTGATTGGCCAATGTGTGATATGATGTTGTGGTGTATCTCATCTGTGCCATGATACATGAGTCATATTGCAGCATGTCTCCAAATCATCATTGGGTGTCAATTCAGATTCTCATGATCACCACTGCTTTTGCTCAGGGATAGGGGCAGCCTTTTAAGTATGTTACATCTTTGTTTTCAACTGTTGCACAGGTTTTGTGCTAACATGTATGCACATCTTACTACTTACTGACTCGGTCCGTCAGCACCGGACATGCATTTTAAAGCATGGATGATGAACAAGTCATCTGTGTCATTGGTGCAATTTGGTAAGCATATATGTTTGGAGTATGTGCTGGTGACTTAAGGGACACTGCAGGACACAAGCTGATGTGGCCAAAACCTTCAGGCAGAATTAATAGGTGGCTCACTGGCAAACTCCTACACTAACATGACTTGGCCCTGCACAGACGACTGTTGGCACATCTGGGGTTACACATGCGTGGAGTCACCTCATGGCAGTGTGTAATCCTGTGTCATTGATTGGGCCCATGTGTTGTGTTCTGTGTGCATGTCTCAGTGGGTTACCTTGTTTTTTCAACACAGCCTACATTCCCTGCAGTTGTTCCTGACTGTGATGATTGCTGAGTTGCCCTGTATTTGCCATAGGTCTTAGGCCTATGTTTCCTAGAATGTGGGTGCATGGTAAATACTTGTCATATGGGAGTCATCGATGTGTGTGTTTGATATAATGGCCCTGGTATGTGTGCAAACTCACATTGGACATACAGCCATATTCATCAATCTCCCGTTTTGCGAGGCCCTAATAGCGAATTATAGCGATTCGCTATTAAGGACTCGCAAAACGGGATTCATGTAGGATTAGCAAAAATTATTGCCATTCCTACTGATTCCTTATTTGCTATTAGCAAATTGCTAATCGCAAATAATGAAAAACTCCCCATTCACCCATAGGAATGAATGGGGAGTATTCCTTATTTGCGATTAGCAATTTGCTAATCGCAAATAAGATTGCGATTTGAAGGGTGCCAGGGGTGTCCAAAGGACACCCTGTAGCACCCCTCAAATGCACATTTGAACAGGTGTTGCGCACACACATGTCCTGTGTGTAACATGCAAAAGAAAAAAGTGCACTAAAGTGCTTTTTACTCTTTTTTCGCAATTTACCACGAAGTCATGTGTGTAACATGCAAAAGAAAAAAGTGCACTAAAGTGCTTTTTACTCTTTTTTCGCAATTTACCACGAAGTCAGATTTCGTGGTAAATTGCGACCAAATATTGGGAATTCGCAATTTCAAATTGGGTGATGAATTGGATTTAAGGAATCTCTATTAGAGACTCCTTAAATCCAATTCCTCGCTAATATGCGATTTCGGTAATAGCGATTTTTGCATTTGGGATGATGAATCCCAAATGCAAAAATTGCACTCGCAAACGGCCAGATTCTCAGAATCTGGCCATTTGCGAGCGCAATTCATGTTGATGAATATGGCTAATAATCAGGATTCAGCCCAACATTGTGGTGGCTTCAAGTGACTGGGTAACTTGTATGTGTGTGTGAGTGCTTACACTCATTAGAACCTAGCCTTCAATATCTGATGCTGTGAAAATGTGCTAATTGTGGGTATCCTTGTGCTCTACATTGTTCGGGTACTGTTCCAAGGATCCCAATGTGTCAGATAAGTGTCACGTCATGCACATGTACCTTATAATATACGGTGTGTGAGTCATTTGCAAGGGATGTTGCCTGGCCATGTGTGATGTGTGTGTACACCTTAGGTACCCCTCCACCCCTGGGATTGTCATCGGTGCATGTGCAATGTCAGCAGTCCATGTTGTATTGGATGCTGCTCATTGGTGCAAATCAAGGTGTGTGGCATTTGGAGTGGGCATATGTGAGTGTTCTCATGTCTAGGACCCTACGTACATAGAGGCCTGACATCACAGCCCATGGCCATTTAGTTTTCAGAGTGAGTGGGGTGGCAGTTTGGCTGTCAATGCATGCCACAGTGTGCACATGTGACTGTGCTCAACAATGTGGTGTACATCCTAATTTGTCAATGTAGAGGGTGCATCATACAGCCTACTGTCACAACACTGTGGGCTCCTTGTGGGTATTTATGTAGTGGGTCTGTCTCTTGCTGTTTCTTGCTGTGCAGCCAAGCTTATATCACATGACTGTGTTGTGTGTCCACTAATGTCACAATGGCTGATTGCACACAAGGAGGTAGCCAAATCCTGTGTGACTTCTGGATGGCAGTGTGTACACATATATCTGTTTTGAGTTAAACACCAAAGGATGTGTGTCGTACTAGCCTGGGTACACTGAGACACACACGCACACATGTAGAGTTTATTCTGCAGTGTGGGGCTGGCTGGTTGTGGTTGTGCACCTGAACCCATGCATTGGTATAGCTTTACTGGACAATTTTATTTATTTATTTTATTATTTATTTAAAGATTTGTAGAGCGCCTGGTGACCCGGAGGCATCCCCGCTCTATAAGACCTGTAAGGTTGGCTGAGAGGGGAGAGGGGGGAGAAAAGCCTTTTTATTTGGGGAAGAGGAACGTTTTGAGCTGCTTGCGGAAGCGCAGATAGCAGGGTTCCAACCGCAAACTGCGGGGGAGCAAGTTCCATCTGGAGGCCGCCTTTACTGAGAAGCGGCGACCTCCGGTACGTGCCCTCCTAAACTTGGGGACATTCGCTAGTCGCTCATTGTCCGAGCGCAGAGATCTCGGGGCTTTGTACGGGGTGACCATGTCTCCTAGGATAGAAGGGCCTTGTCCATTGAGGAGTTTGTGGGCGATGCACATAGCCTTGAACTCGATCCTCTCTCGCACTGGCAACCAGTGGAGTGCCTTCAGGGCCGGTCTGGCGGAGGATCTGGAAGGAAGGCCCATCAGCATCCGAGCAGCTGCATTTTGGGTTCGTTGCAGTTTGGCCAAGGTGGCTTCGGGGGCTCCTAAATAGACAGCATTGCTGTAGTCCAGTCGTGCAAGAAGCAGTCCTTGGACCAGCAGTTTCCTGGAAAGAGGGGGGAGTAGGGGGAGGATCTTGCGGACTGACCGCATAAGTCCAAAGCAGGTGCCTGCTGTTTTAGTAGCCTGGGTTTTCATGGATAGGTCCGGTTCAAGCCAGACCCCCAGGCTCTTAATTTTTTTTCTGGGGGTGGGCACTTCACCCATGGTGTCGGGCCAGACGGATGGTGGAATTGTTGCACATTTCTTACCCATCAGCATAACTTCTGTTTTGGACCCGTTGAGTTTGAGTGAGGATTCGCCCATCCAGAGGTGGATTTTCTGGAGGCAGTGCAGAAGATTATCTGGGTATTGGTCTAGATGTGAGAGCGAGACGACCAGTTGCGTGTCGTCCGCGTAGCTCACCATCTTAATGTTGAAGGGGGCAACTACATCCTCCAAAGGGGCCATGTAAGCATTAAAAAGGGTGGGGCTCAGTGAGGAACCCTGGGGGACCCCACTTGTCAGAGGAAGAGGGTCAGAGCAGGAGCTGCCATCCCAGACCTGAAATGAGCGGCCTGACAGGAATGACTCTAACCAGGCCAGTGCTGTGCCCCCGATTCCTGCCCTGGCCAGCCGATGGAGCAGGACACAGTGGTTCACCGTGTCAAAGGCTGCACTAAGGTCCAGGAGGATCACTGCCACTGATCCCCCCAAATCCAAAATGCACCTTGCCTCCTCGATGACGGCGAGGAGGGCGGTGTCCGTGCCTTGGCCAGGGCGAAACCCCGTTTGGGACCGTCGCAGCAGATTGTTTGATTCCAGAAACTGGGACAGCTGAGCATTGACCAGTTTTTCGGCAATTTTGCTGATGCCTGGGTAAGGAGCGAGATCGGTCTATAATTGGCCAGATCGGCGGGGTCCAGTTGTTTTTTTTTTTAGCAGGGCTTTGACTACCGCTCCCTTCCAGCTAGGAGGGACGGAGCCTTGGGACAGAGAGGCATTGATCAACTCCAGGACTGGGGGAGCAATCACAGGGGTGACTGATTTAAGAAACCTCATGGGTGCGGGGTCAAGGGGGGAGCCACTTTTCATTTTGGCCAAAGTTTTCTCGACTTCGTCCGATGTAACCGTCCTAAAGGCAGTAAGCAGTGGGCGTGGGGCGCCTACTGGGCAGGTGTCGGGCACCTCAGTGTCCCAGGACGTTAGCTGACTAGGCTGCGGGAGTGAGTCTAGAATGTGGGAGATTTTGGAGTCGAAGAATTTTGCTAATTCTTTACTCCTGTCTGGAGTGGCCCTGGTCAGAGATGGGGGTTCAGGAATTTTTAGGAGTTCTTTGACGATGAGATAGGATTCTCTTGCGGAATTAGTGGCATTTTTTCTCCTATCGTCATAGTAGGAGGCTTTAGAGATTTTCAGAGCAGCTTTGTATGCTCTCACAGTCCTCCGGTATGCATCTTTGTTGGAGTGAAGCCAATCCTTCCTCCACAGTCGCTCAGCTTTTTTACATTCCTTGCGGAGAGCTCTGAGTTCAAGGTTGAACCAGGGGGCTGAGCCTGTCTTACCGCTCTTGTCTTCGCGGGTTTTTATAGGAATGATGGAGTCAAGTGAGTCGGAAATCCATTTCCTGAAGTTACAATCAGCTGTAACAGGGTCCCTGGTGGGGGCCGGGGTCGTTGATTCTAGAGCATTGGCCCAGTCCTTGATAGAGAGTCTGGACCATGCTCTGTCCCGGGTGTATGTGGTGGGCTTGGGGGGCTTCCTGAATTCTCCTGGCAAGAATAGGGGGACCAGAAAATGGTCTGTCCAGGGGAGGGGGCAAGAGGGTCTAGCCTGGAGGGTACGGACATTTGTAAAAACTGGGTCTAGCAAGTGGCCCTTGATATGGGTGGCTCCGGTATTTGCTAGTTGGAGACCATAGGCAGCTAGGTCTGATACCAGGTCAGCAGCCCCTGTGTCTAGGGGATCATCAAAGTGGATATTGAGGTCCCCTAGCACAGTGAAGTTAGATGTAGAGTGGGCAAGAGCTGATATGGAGTCTAGTAGGGCGCTGGCAAAGGGGCCGAAATGGCCGAGGGGGGCGGTACACCAGAATACCTGTCAGCGAGGTTGTCGGGGTTAGATGGATGATAAAGTGGCAGCTCTCTGAGTCCTTGATGTGAGCATCGCTAATTCTGAATGAGAAATGATCTCTATGCAAAATGCCTGCAAGTGAGAAGTAGGTTTTGCCCTATTGTCCCTGGGACTTCTACCTCATCAATCAGCGCATTCTTCATGGTTATTATGTTCCATTGCTGCCATGGTATGGGTCTTGATCACCGATGGCTGCAATCTACACAGGATTCCTTGGTATGTGTGTCTTTTTGTGTGCATATGTGTGTATGCTTTCTTGTGGGGACTACTTACATTGTGTAATTGTACATTGGAGGCATTGTCAGCCCCCATGTGCACTGCTACCCTGCACATGTCAGAGGGATGTTAGTCGACACAGGTCATGTCCACTCCACAGATCTGTGTTTGTTTGCAGAACACCCACTACTTAGCCACTACAATGCTTGTGGCTGTTACAGCCAGGAATCTGACATTCAGAGGTGCATTGACTGTCAATTTTGGACAGGCACTCACATTTGGATCCCTGAGGTGGGGTGGGGTTTTGCATCATTGATGTTATGCTCATGATATGCATAGATTTCAGATGCCTGAATAATCTTTTGGAACAGTAGAGGGGGAGGAATCATGCCCTATTGGCATGATGTTCCACGTTTGGTGGTGTCTGTGACCCCAAATCCACCTATTGCTCACAGATGTGATGTGAGTTTCAGAATGTGTTCCTGTACGGTGCCACTGTTGCTGGGACTTCACACACAATACACAATCTTGGCATGAAGGCAGGGTGAGGGGTGTTTGGCCTAAAAGACATATGGGTGGTACTGCTGGTGGTGATAGGCATACCCCCCTAAGAGTTGAGGACTGGACATCCACCCTCTATGTGCTGGAGAATGCTGGTAGTGATGGGCACTCACCCCCATGCAGGTGGAGTATGCTGATAGTGACAGGCATCCACCTCCATGTAGATTGTGACAGCTAGTGATGAAAGGCATCCCCCCCTAAGGGTTAAGGACTGGGCATCCACCCCCTATCTGCTGGAGAATGCTGGTAGTGATCGGCACTCACACCCATGCAGGTGGTGTATACTGATAGTGATAGGCATCCACCCCATGTACAGTGTGACTGCTGGTGGTGATATGCATCCCCCTTAAGGGTTAAGGACTGGGCATCCGCCCCCTATGTGCTGGAGAATGCTGGTAGTGATGGGCACTCACCCCCATGCAAGTGGCGCATGCTGATAGTAATAGGCATCCATCCCCATGTAGATTGTGACTGCTGGTGGTGATAGGCATCCCCCCAGGGGTTGATGACTAGGCATCCACCCCCTATGTGCTGGAGAATCCTGGTAGTGATGGGCACTCACCCCCATGCAGGTGGAGTAGTCTGATAGTGATAGTAATCCACCCCATAAGGGCTAGACACTGCTGGTAATGATGGGCACACACCCCCTATTGGTTGTGCCTGCTGGTTGTTATGGCGTTCTACCCCCTATGGGTGTTGTACTTACCGTCTGCAGAGTACATGTTGATTCCTGTTGTTCATTCGGTCATAGGCGTACAGTGCAGGGATCACATGCGTGATCGGATACATGCTTGGTTCGTCTAGTACAGCTGTTCGTTTTGTGGCGCGAAACAACGCAAAGAGACTCCTGTTCCGGATGCTGAGGCGTGCCGTCAGTGGTGAACCGTTTGGCGCGTTGGAAGTAAGCACTGTACTTGCCCAGCCGGAAGCTGCTGTTTAAATGCCTCCGGATGAGTCGAATTCAGCGCTTATGGTTCCAGCTTGTATGGAAGAAGTTGCGGGTTTCGGGGCCTACGGCTCGGTCGCAATCAGACACATTTAGGCTTCATAATTCCTGGTATGGATGGTTTGGCTCCGGGACCGAGTCGGTGGTAAGGTAAGGCTATGGAAGGCTCTCGGAGTGCTGTCCGACCTGGATCGGAATCGAGCCCAAAGGAGTAATAAATCACTATTATTAAATGATTGTTTATGAGCAGTAAGGGACACCTTCCGGCACATAAACAATCATTAATGGCATTTTGCTCTTTCTATGTGTGGTGCAGAAGGAGAAATAAAAGTGTTTCTCCACGTTGCGCCATTTTAACGCTTGGTATTGCATCGTATTAGTTTTTGCCATGGTTTCAGATTTACAGATCCTTGTAATAATGGGGAAGGTTCAAAAAGCAGTTTTGTGGTGGAACGCCCACAGCAACACCAATTGCATGCCCCTTTCATGCAGATACCTGCTTGAAAGGGTACCATACTTACAAAGTGGAGTTAGGCCACAAAAAGTGGGTTAATTACACTCAATAAATATGGTGCAGTGACATTCATGTGGTACAATCCTCTTGTAAATATACCCCAAACATTGTGAACACCGAAAGTAGGAAACATACTCCAAACTGTATTACCTTTATGAATCAGTCCCTAAGATTTTAGCTTGCATTAATAAAAAGTAAAGTTATGTTACAGCTATAAATAGCTGAGACTTGCAATAATATAAAACCTTTGTTTTAAAATAAAAAACACAGAAATTCACCAGTTATAGTTTACTGAGATAACTATAACAAGCACCCTCTCCTTTATTTGCTTATGACCTCACATATGACATGTTAAAGTACATCATTTAGCATAGTCCAAGTGAAGCCGATGATTTTGGTGGGAGTAGCCAAACCTGTATCTTCGGCCCAGTGAAGTGGTGTATTTGCAGATTGGCTCCGTTGGTTGGTCATAGTCCTCCAGAGGTTTGACTTCAGACTTTTTCCAACTCCTAAAATGTTGCAGTGGTGAGTGCCCTTTTCCTCACCTCTTCACCTAAGGCTCCCAGGCTTTAGGGCTGAGCTCTTCAAACTTTTTGATGCCGAGATCCCCTTGTCAAATCTTTTCAGGTGTAAGGACCCCATTCTGACAAAAGTTTCTAGAAACTGGTACTCCTCATCATCAACTACTATCGACAACCATAAATGCGCCTGTTAGACCTGGATTCTTTTGGTGTGTCTCGCCTGTTTTTTCCTTTCTGACATCCTAGTTTTGACTCTTTTTTTCTGGTTTAGTGTATCTGCGCACTTTCTCACTGCTGTTCAGTGTTAAAGTGCAAGTGCTCATATTGTAAATTGTATTATGGAATGGTGTTTTCATGATTGGCATGTTTGACTTACTAGTAAGCCTCTAGTATAGTGCACTGAGGGTGCCAGGGCCTGTAAATCAAATGGTGCTGGGGGGCCTGTAGCACTGATTGTGCCATTCACCAAAGCAGCCCTGAAAAGGGTTTACAGACCTGCCACTGCAGTGTGTGTGTGTGCAGTTTGTAACTGCCATGTTGATCTGGCAAGTGTACCCACTTGCCAGGCCCTATTGTTCACTTTTCTTACATGTAAGTCTCCCCTAAGTTAGGCCCAAGGAACCCCTGTGGGCAGGGTGCCATGTATATTAAAGGTAGGACATGTACTGGTGTGTGTGACATGTCCTGGTAGTGAATTACAGTGTGTTTCATTTTCCACTATGGAAAGGCTATTTGTCCCATAGGGTAGTATGGGAGTTTACTTATAACATCTTACAAGCATATCTTCCCATTTGGACAAGATAGAGAAATGGGGTTTAGTATGCCTGAATATAAAAATGAATCTTTTAGTAAAGATGATTTTTATGTTCGGTGTTTGAAAATAGCACTTTTAGAAAGTAGGTATTTTGTTGCTTAGCCATCCTTTGTGTCTCTGCTGGGTGTGTGGATTGACTGTCTGGCTTTGCATTGACAGGGTCTGGGAATGTGCATTTTCATCAGAAAGCCAGTGGGGGGTCATGGTGTGTCCAGCCTTTCCTGGATGAGTCAGGGCTGTGCTGAATAGACCTGGGCTTATTTATAGTAGTGGGAGGAGATTTCCTGGCACCTGAATGGGCCTGGTCTGCCTTGGACAATGCTGTCACCACCTCCTGCCAGGAAGCTGGGCCAGAGAGGCAGGAACTGGTTTGGGCTTGGCACATTCGCTCTCTGCCCAAAAGCACAAAGAGAAACTGAGTATAAATATTGGGGCCCAGACCCCAGAACTGTAGAACTCACTGGAATCAAGGAAACCGCCAAGAAGAAGAGCTGGAAGAACTGACAAGAGGAGTACTGCCTCTTTGCTGTGTTGTTGCTTTGTTGGTTTGGCCTGCATTTGCTGCTTCTGCATTGGGCAGTGAATGGACTGGACTATATTTCCTTTACTTGTTGCTGAGTATCTCCAAGGGCTTGAAGTAGAGCTTGCCTTCTGTTATGAAGTGAAAGGGACCGCAAAAACTTCACCTACCTCTGGGTACCGCCTTTGGAACCGTGGATTCAGTTGTCACAGAGGGGGTAAAGCAACTGACTCGTCACCGACTCCGTCGTTGACTCCGTTGCTGGCTCTGTGTCCCGAAGGCACCACAGTGGGCACTGCCGCATCTCGCACTGCAACCCTGGTCTCACTGACGACAACAACCGCCGAATAGCTGCTGCTTGCATATGACTTGTGGCTACCGCACTCTGCACCACCCCGCTGCTCTTTGCCGCCTTGGTCTCACCGACGCCGTTGCTGACTACGAAAACCATGACCGCACCCTGCCTTGGGGGCACTGCTCACAAGTCTTCAACACACTGTCCCGTCCCACACTGCAGTCTGGACCGACCAACACCAGCTCTCCGCAACTGGCACTATCACCTGCACCGTGATTTGTCAGCACAGCAAAGAGCACAATCTTCACTCCGCACCTCAGCCCTGGTTTCACCGATGCATCTGGATGACTGTCACCAAGCCAAATAAATCTTTGTAATCACAAAGAGCCAAACTGCTCCCAAGCAACCAAAAACACTTACAGATTAACTAATATGGCACATTTGCCTTTCATTCAGGCAAGCAAAGTAGTGGGAAATCTGCGACCCCCTTCCCAGGACTCCATGACCCCACTGGGGGTCGCACCATCCACCCTTTCATCCTTCCATCCATACATCCATCCTTCATCCATCCGCCCTTTCATCCATACATCCATACATCATCCATCCACCCTTTAATCCATCCATCCACCTTTCATCCATCCATCCACCCATCATTCATCCTCCCACCTTTTCACACATCCATCCACCCATCATTCATCCATGCAAACTTTCATCCATCTATACATCCAACCTTCATCCATCCACCCTTTCATCCTTCCATCCATATATCCTTCCTTTATCCATCCACCCTTTCATCATCCACCCACCCATCATTCATCCACCCACCTTTTCACACATCCATCCATCCATCATTCATCCTTGCAACCTTTTATCCATCCATACACCCATCCTTCATCCATCCACCGTTTCATCCTTCCATCCATACATCCATCCTTCATCCATCCACCCTTTCATCCTTCCATCCGTACGGCCATCCTTCATCCATCCACCCTTTCATCCATCCACCCATCATTCATCCACCCACCTTTTCACACATCCATTCATCCATCATTCATCCATGCAAACCATTTATCCATCCATACATCCATACTTCATCCATCCACCCTTTCATCCTTCCATCCATACGTCCATCCTTCATTCATAAACCCTTTCATCCATCCATACATCCTTCATCCAACCACCCTTTCATACATTCATCCATCCACCCATCATTCATCCACCCACCTTTTCACACATCCATCCATACATCCATACTTCATCCATCCACCCTTTCATCCTACCATCCATACATCCATTCTTCATCCACCCACCCTTTCATCCATCCATCCACCCATCATTCAACCAACCACCTTTTCTGTGCCTCTCTCATGGGGGGTCAGTATCTCTCTCCGTCCTCTTCCTTCTTCTTCCTCTCTAATGGGAGGGCATCTCTATGCCTCCCTGCTGGGGGCGGGGGGGCAGACAGGCTGTAACAACATCTCACAGTGAAGAACAGACTCTCAGGCATTATTACCCCTGCACAGGTGCCAGGTATTAGGGCACATGGGACTTAAACCAATGATTTATGGGACATGTCAGAGGGGGGGACTTTTCACGTGCTTTACTGGCGGGACCCACAGCTCCAGGCGCGCAACGTCCATTGAACTCAAAGGGCTACATCCTCCTCCCCCAGCCACCCACCCCCCCACCTCATGTACGTGAGCCCGGCTGGAACAGCTTCACGGACACACATAAAGCCACACCCGAGTACTTCACAGGTCTTTAAAAGACCTTTTGCTTGTTAATGAGGCTTTGATGTTTTTCACCCCTCGGTGTGAATTAGGCCTCTGCCATGAGCACCCTCAAACCAGTCCGACGCCACTGGCTCTCGACTGGCCCTTTTATGTGTGTACAATGCGCACAGCAATGCTGCGGGAACCAAACCATGCCTTTCAAGGCACTGCACGCTCTGACGGGACTGTGACCCCCTTCCGAGGACTCAAAGACCCCCCTGGGGGTCGCGCCCTGCAGATTGAAGACCTCTGCTTTAGGGGGTTCTTAGGACTTCAGCAATTGATTTAGCAAAAGGTGTTGTATAGGGTCCAGTGTAGGGCCCATTGTTACTAGAGAACTGATCATCCAGGAAAAAGTGGTTCTTCAGCTTGTTGTCCACACAGGAGGACAGCCATGTGACCCTTGAAGCCCACTTCTTTGTCTTGGGTACAAGGGAGTGCATGTCCAGTGTTTCAGAGCTTCTCTCAGATTAAAATAAGCAGGGATCAGTCCATTTCTGATCTGCTTCAGGTTAGAAAGTGAGAAGGCTCCTTGAGCCATATTTATGAATTGCATTAGTCAATGGAATGTGTGTCTCCTTACTCCTTCGTAACTAATGGAGATGCTGTAATGTAGACAATACCACAGGGCACCTCACTCCAAATTTCCAGATGGGGGGGTCTCATCCTTCTTTCTGCAGAATCCTTGCTTTCAACCAGAAGTTTGGCTAGGAAAACTAAAAAGAGCCCTCCCCTGTGTCCACTCCAAACTGTTTGTAGGGGAAGCTTTCCTTCCAATGTGTTTGGAGTCAGCATGGCTGTTGTAAACCATGAGACTTCCCAGAGGTCTCATTGTACACTTACTTGTGGAAGGGCAGGCCTCATCCTTCTCTTTTACAAGTCAATGTAGTTAATGATGCTCTCCAACTGTCTTTCCTGCAAGGGTAGAAAACCACATCCCTAAACCTAGGCTATTGTCCCTGCTCTATGAGAGAATGTCATGCCTCACTAAGGTCAAGTTGTTCAGACCAGCTGTCAGTAGGCTAATTAGCCTTCTGGTGGTTCTGAAAGGTGAACGCAAGGTGAACTGTGATTTCTAGTAGTTAATTGTCCTAAATATTTATTAACAATCCAACTTACCTCTAAATTGAATTTCAATAAATCTTAAAAATATTATTCAAATAACTTTTGTAACACCTTCCTGTCGAAAGTTGAAGATCAATGTCTATAATCTGGCCTTCTTTGACATTTTTGAGGATTCACTGACAGCCTTAGAAGTGAAAATTGCTTTTTGGGCATAGTCACTGGAAGAACATCCCAATTTTTATTTTTATACATGCTCCACTTTTTAGTATCAGGCACCTGATGACTTAATAATTTTTAAAAGCAAGGTTTACTGCCTATCAACAAGTGTTATTTAGACAGGTCTGTACACCAGGTGTTAAGACTGGCTTCAAAGAAACAATCTTTTCCCTGTCACTTTAGCAGATCACATAATAAGTGCTACAGTCCATAGGACAATGGTGACAATACTGTGGTACAGGATTAATCAGTTTATGACAATGAAATATTACAACAGCTGATCATTTCAATACAATACAAAAATTGTCAAAGCACCCACTGCATCAATAATGAAAGAAATCTTTACATTAGCCATGATGGTTCTAAATGAATCCTGGCTGAACACTAAAGAATGTCTGTCTTGCCTGTATCTGGGACAAGTGAGCATAATGCACCCAGGTAAATCTGTGCTTGGTATTTTGAGGCTCACACAAACACCAGATTTTTACACTGCAACCGAAAGAATATTTCTTTGATTTCCTTTCCGGCTCCCATCATGTGACCAAAGATCACATGACAAGGATACATGGGGACTTTAAAAGGAGAGAACAAACAGACCTTCCCCAACATACAGGGACACAGGGAGACACTACGAGCATGAGCGGACGCAGACTCTTGAGGAAGCAAGATATTTTCTCTCTTAATGTTACCTCCCATTTTTCTACACTGATTAGCTGAACTGTTCTGCTAATTCAGAAAGTATTTTTTTTTACAACAAAATGACTTAAAATGAATTCTCTCCTCGTAGTGTGTGACTACAGAGTCCGTCCTCACCTGGTACCCTTCAGATGTCTGTTAAAAAAACAAGTCATGTCTGTCATAAGTCTAGTCAGTTTTTCCTTCTAAATGTATTTTCCTTGATGCTACTTTACATTTTAGTTATGCTGAGTTTCTAGATGTGGTGACAACTATTGTAAGGCAAACACATGATTTTTACCTGAGTACTTATAGACTATTGAATAATCTCACTACTGGGTATGCTCTCCAAAAAGTATGAGCGCCCACTGATGCCTAATACCTCCCACACTGTTTTCCCTTTTTAGTTACAACCATCCAAGGAAACAGTTCTATAAATATGGTCTGTGAGGTTAAGTGCATGTTTTTTACTATTTAATTGCATAGAGAAGTAGAAGTCGAAAAAAGCAGGGTTAAATCGAGGTCCTGAGGAAAGCCTACTGACCCTTCACGAGCTACATGAAGGCTGAAACATGTCAACCTATTGGATGCCTGAGAACATTAATTCCTAAAAGCATCACACTGATCTATTTTAACCTAGCCCTAGATCTCAGAATATTACATTTGTTGCAAAGAATTTAAAGGCTATTTTAACACACTCACTCAACCCTGCCTTCACTTACTGCTACCGCTCAAAGAGCTCCACTTACAAACATGTTGAGCCCACCCATTCAGTGTCTGGGTGAGAGTTCAATGATGAAGCATGCCACTGGTGGTACCTGTGGGTGAGGACTTTTATTTATTTCGTAAAAAGCCCTGGGAGTGTAAAGTCTGTTTTCCCTGTTTATCGTCATGTGATATGGGACCCGAGGAGGTGGGTGTGCACTTTGTAACATTTAAAGTAATCAAGATGGCTGTACTCCGCATGTGAACAAGGGCTTCCTTAGCCTGAAACGCGTCATTGTGTGAGGAGATGGTCTAATTAAATAAAATCTTGCCTGATATTCCATAAGTCCATCTCTCGTTCATCGCGCCAGGAGGTTGCGGGAGTGTTTGTTCTGTTGGATACCATTACAGAAGTTGGTTGCTTCCGCGGACGGACTCCCTCCCTGTAAGCTGGCAGCTGCGCCCTCAACTGAAATTTGTGATAATCCGTAGTGGAACTTTGGCGGCCTCCCCCTCCTGCAGGCTGTACATTTTCACCGACCAGAGGACGAGAAATGACTGGGTCAGAGGACCTGTTGATGATCCGATTCATGTGGTGAGTAATACAGCATAAGGCGTAGGTGGGGAGGTATAGAGAAAGGCATATAAACAGTTAGCTTAGACATTGTGAGCTAAAGACGAATTACGAAAGGAAAACACCTCACGATGTCTGCGGAAACAGTCCATGAACGGAGACAGCAGACGAGGTATTTGGCAATCTGCCTACGACATCCACTAACCAATTACATCCACAGAGCAGTGGATTCAATGTAGAAACTGATGCAAAAATATTATTGAGGAATCTGGAGAAAAATATGAGAGTAGAAGTCACAAAATGGTAGGAGCATAAATCATTAACCAAATATGCAGAAGTGGGGAAAGTCCTGGGGCGATTGAGAATTTTACTTGCCCCAAGTTTTGATAAACCAAACCCGCGTATGCTGAAGCAATGGGGGGAAAGCAATCTTGCGGCTTCAATTAACCTTGTCAACATCCTAAGTAAATATGCTGTGATAGATCCTTTGGCTATTCTAGAGGAAATTAATCAGATCAGTGAGGAGCTCAATAAATTAGAAGAGACTGAATATATAAAAAAACAGGGAAGCTATTAAAGGAAGACTACACAAATATGAAAATAAGAATAAATTCAGAAAATCTCATAAATTTGCATGCGATCAGGCGGATTATGAAAATGGGCAGATTTTTACGTTTGCGCGCAGATTTGACAATGTCAAGCGACAACAGTACAGCAACAAAAGCAAGAGTGCCACCACAAACTTATCATCAAACATAGTTCCAGATGCCAATGGTGAAACTTCCAGTGCTGATACGATATCATTAACATGTGACTCAAGCTTAGAACCTGACAATAGGTGAACAGTGCAAATTAAAATGAGTTTGGGCGAAGAATTTGATTTTTTAGTAGAAGAAAGGCTACAGACCTTGAGGACGAGGCAGCAAAGGAGGCCAATCGAAAGAGAAAAAACACAGGAAGGTGCGACAGGAGAAAAAGGCGCAAACAAAAATCAAAAGAACAAACCACAATGGCAGAGGAAAGGGTAAAAAATGACAATTCCATAATCAGTCTCTCATTCTGTAGTATTGACGAAAGCCAAAGAACAACTGTTGGCACTTGGATTAAACTATTACCCAGGACAGAGTTTTGATTATGCTAGCACCCGGATCAATGTATTCTGCTTTATTAGGAAACTTATAAAGTTTTTTGCTATCAAACCTGGAAAAAACAAAACAAATAAGCCATTGGATAGTGATGATGGCAAAGGTCAGACGCTTACTGTGTCCGACATCCCCAATTTTTTGACGATACGCGACTTAAATGATGAAATCGGATTGCAGCCCAGTTTCTGACATAGATATTGCAACGCAAACTAGGCTACACAAAATTAACTTGACACAGAAAGAACTGGGATCGGTCCTTTTAAACCAAAATCATGTTTTATTCCACTCATGCCCAAAGATGCGGTGGACATTTTTCATGATAGAGTCACTGAAGATAACAGAAAATTATACAGTATAAAAAACATACAGTATAAAAAACATGAATATGCTAAATTAATGAAAATATTGGTAGAAAACAATGAGATAATAATAAAACATTTGGATAAAGGAGGCAACCTAGTGATATGGCCTAAAAGTGATTATATTCAGGAGGCCAAAAGACAACTTGACAACCCTGATAGTTATGAGAGAACTACACTAAAATAATATAACAAGGCAAAGGAGACTCTACAGAGGCGATCGTCACAATGGAGACAGGAAAGACTTATCTCCACAGATGAATATAAATTTATGTTCAATGAATTTCCAGTCCTTCCTGTATTATATCTAATTCCGAAAGTGCATACAGATACTATGCCTATTCCAGGAAGGCCCATCATATCAGCTATCAATAGTATGGGAGAACAAGTAGGACAATACATTGAATATTTCCTACAAGATATAGTGAAGGAACTACCCAGCTATGTGAAGGATACAGGGGACTTCTTCATTAAAACTAAGGACATAATATGGACGGATGTGAGATGGAACCTGAGGAGGTGGGTGTGCACTTTATAACATTTTAAATTATCAAGGATGGCTGTACTCCGCATGTGAACAAGGGCTTCCTTAGCCCGAAACGCATCATTGTGTGAGGGGATGGTCTAATTAAATAAAATTTTGCCTGATATTCTGTGGGCCCGTCTCTCCTTCATCGCCCCCAGGAATTTGAAGGATTGTGTGTTTTGTTGTATATATATATATATATATATATATATTCACTGAAAAAAACATAGGTTTCACACCAGTTATAGTTAGCTGGAAATTTTACTAACTTAAAACCATTGAAATTCCCACGTTATAGTTAGTTGGACTCACTATAACTTGCGCGCCTGCAATGCACTGCTGATGACGTCACATATTACCATTGTCTTCCTGAAAAATAAATATGTTTTATATATGTATATGTAAAGGAAGATGGAAGAATAAATGTTTAAATAAGTGTCTTAATAGATTATTATTATTATTATTTTTAATTGATTGGTTAACTGGCTTATTAAGTGTATCTTAGTGAATACATATATTAGCGAGTATTTTTTAAATTTTTAAATGTTTGTATCAGTGTTTCACTTTGTGTATAAGTGGCTGCATGGGTTGGTGAGTAGCTACATGTGTGTGCATATGGGTTATTAGATTTTTTTTTAGTATCAGTATGAGTGTCTGTATGGTTTGGTGGGGGTGTTACTTAGCACATAGATGCATCAATGACTGACTCACTGTTTGTATGAGTTTTGAAGACAGCATATGTGCAGGACTGTATGAGTGGATGAGTGTGTATATGTGTGTTAGTGAGTGAATGACTGTCTCACTAGTGCCTTTATTAGTAACTACATATGTTTTAATCTAGTATATGTGAGTATTGATGTATATAAGTGAGTATATGTGAGAGTGAGAGATTGAAAGAGTTCTTGTTTAAATAAGTATGTGTTTCTATAAGTGATTGTTTAAGAGAGTAAGTATGTGTAAGTTTCCTTAGAAGTAAGGTGGTAGTGTGTGTATAGCTGTATATGCAAATAAATGGATGTTCAATAGTTTATTTGCATGTGTGATTATGTGTGTGAGTAACTTTTAGATGACTGTCGGTGTGTAACAGGATGTATAGGTGTTTCACTACATATGATGAGTGAATATATGTATGAGTGACTATATAGAATTGTTGGTGAATGAGTGGATGTGTATATAGATGGTGGTATTACTGAATTGTTTGTTGTAACTGGTATGGGTATCTCTATTTTTTAGAACATTTTAGTTTCTATTTTTGAATATGTGTTTCAAGGGTTACATTACACTGAAAGGAGGTCTGTCACTCTGTCACAATGATGGTGTCATCAGTGATGTCATGAGTGATGTCACTGACCATGTCATGAGTGATGCAATATGTGACGTCATCAGCAGTGCATTGCAGGCGCGCAAGTTATAGTGAGTCCAACTAACTATAACGTGGGAATTTCAATGGTTTTATGTCAGTAAAATTTCCAGCTAACTATAACTGGTGTGAAACCTATGTTTTTTTCAGTGAATTTAATAGGTTTCTTAAATGCTAATTCCTAACTATAACTGGTGTGAAACCTATGGTTTTTTCAGTGAATTTCATAGGTTTTTTAAATGCTAATTCCTAACTATATATAGGGCCTCAAACCTATGTTTTTTTCAGTGAATTTCAAAGGTTTTTTAATAGCAAATTTCTATAGCTATGTAATATAATATTTTTTATAATGAATCCTATATTGTATATTAATGTAACACTATTTTTTATGTATATTCTTCAGTTTTATTTTTTTTATTTTTATTTTTTTTTGTCCTGGAGCGCTCCCGGTGCGCGTACAGGTGAGCGCACCGTAAAGCGCAGTCTCCCAACGCGCCCCGGTGCGCGTACCGGTGAGCGTCCTGTTAGCGTTATTGCCGCGAACGAAAACATCATCGTGACGTTTCGAATAGCCGCGTCCGTGTGATACGCATGGCTTAAGTGCACCCAGAAGCACTCAAGCGCCCGGGGCGCGTAGCGTAAGCGTGTCGGGTCATGTGACCTAAAAATAACACTTTTCATTGGTCCAAGACACTTTGGTTTCCAAATGATGATATCCCAGGTCATGTGACCTGAAAATAACACTTTTCATTGGTTCAGGACAGTTTTGTTTTCCAAATGATGAAAGCCCCCACCTGTTTTCCTCATTCTCACTTTGTTCTTTGACTGAGGAAGACCTGTTTGTGAGAAATGACTTCAGTAGCAGCAGCAGCAGGAGCATCTCAGCCACCACCACCACCACCACAAGGACCACCACAACACCACAGTGGTGGAGATGAAGAAGAGGAGGAGGAGGAGGAAGAGGAGTACAGGGAGTACCTGCCTGAAGATACTACCCCCTACAAGCCAAAGGAGCACATTGTATGGGAGTTTTTTTAAATCCCAAAGGGCCTCAAGAAAGTGAATGCGCCATTGGTTACTTGTCTGATCAGTGGCACGGTACGTTCCAGGGGGAACCCTAACAAAAAGTACTCTTTTGGCAATAACACCATGATTCGCCACATGCAACGCCTGCACCCTAACAACTATGCTGCGGCAGAGGTCCGAGAAATGACCAGAAACCCTCCCCAATCTTCTCCCAGCACCTCCCAAAGTAAGCAACCTACTCCATCGGGACTAGAGGCAAGGGAGATGGTCCCAAACATACAAACCCAGTTTGGACAATACAAAATAATTTGTATATTTTGTGGAAAAACAATTACCTATGGTGAGCAAAGCATTAAACTCATCAACCGTGCTGGTGACAACCACAATTGCCCAAAAAAACCTTAATTTTTTCCAGATTTTTTTTGCTCCAGTTGAGCCGTTTACAATTCCCTGTCTTTTGTTTGTCCCCATAAAAGCCAAAAAAAGTAAAAAATGTTCCAAAAAACAATAAAAAAATATAAAACAACAAAAAGAATAAAAAAACAGTTCTTTTTAGAACTACCTCAAATTTATTTACGCTCCCCAGTACGCTCCCCGATGTGCGTACCGGGCGCTCACCCCGCGCAAATCGAAAAAAAAAATGTTGGTTTTTTTTGCCCCGTGGGGCCCTTTTATGGCCCCCACATAAAACCTAGGGGGGTCAGGGGGGTCTACCCTGCCCCCTTTTGGTCATTTCCCCCTTTGTTTTTGCCACCTCTTGTGTCTCGATCCTACCGAGACATAAGATGGCGGCCGCTCCGGACTGTTTGGAATGTTGACAGACACCCGAGAGCCAATCAGCTTTCCGCGCACGAACTCACGTAGTGCGCTGGTACGCGCCCCGGTGCACGTACCGGGTCACGCTTATAGATATATATATTTTTTGAACCTAAATTACTCAAAATCCACTGGAGAACATATCTTGAGACATAGCAAAGGCACATCGGGCTACCAGTCCCTACAATTTTGCCAAGTTTGGTGGAAATCCATTCAGCCGTTCAGGCTAAAAGTGAGTCCAACCGCCCTATGGAAATTAACATGGGGAAAACACGTTTTGGGACCCCCGTTTTATCTCGGCCCCTCTTGACGATTCCCCCCCAAACTTTCAGGGAAGGAGCAGAGCGCCGCGAGGCAAATTTGAGGAAAATTTCAGGCAGATCCCTCAACCGGCGCCAAAGTTAATCCCAATAGAATGTTGCGAATTCCCTATACAAAATAATCCTAACTATAACTACCTACTGGCGACCGCCAGTAGGTAATTTATATATATATATATATTGACTGAAAAAAACAAAGGTTTTAGGGACTTTATAGTTAGTCTGACAATTCACTCGTACAAAACGAGAGCAAACTATAACTCGCGCCCCCGCAAAACACTGATGATGATGTCACATATTACATTACTCATACCATGGTCAGTGACATCACTGATGACATAACTTATGATATCTCAAATGACATCACTGATGAAATCACTGATGACATCATCCAGTTACTGAGTGTTTCTAAAAAGTTTAAGAGTTTATATATATATATATATATATATATATATATATATATATATATATATATACATATATATATATATATATATATACATATATATATATATATATATATATATATATATATACATATATATATATATATATATATATATATATATATATATATATATATATATATATATATATATATATATATATATATATATTCACTGAAAAAACCATAGGTTATAGACCATATATAGTTAGGAATTAGCATTTACAAAACCTTGAAAATTCACTGAAAAAACCATAGGTTATAGACCATATATAGTTAGGAATTCGCATTTACAAAACCTTATTTTACTCACACAAAACCATTGAAATTCCATATATAGTTAGTTGCACTAACTATATATCGCGCACCCGCAATCCACTGCTGATGATGTCACATATTACATCATTCATGACATGGTCAGTGACATCACTGATGACATCACTGATGACATCTCAAATGACATCACTGATGACATCTCAAATGACATCACTGATGACACCACTGATGACATCTCATTTGACATTACTGATCACATCACTGATGATATCATTCATGTGATAATACGATGAACCTCTTCAGACTCTAATATAACCTTAGATACAATCAGTGTAAACAGACACTCACAGACTGTCACTCATCCATGAAGTTACTCACACACCTAGTCAGTCATGCAAAGAATCAATCACACCTCCATTTCCTCAACTATACAGTTATACAAACTTTACTTATTCAAACATATACTAACACATATTTACTCTCTTATACAATCCCTGATACAAGTTCACAATGATCCATACAGCCACTCACACATTCACTGGCTCTTATGCACAGTTATTTATATATGTCAACTCTCACATGTACTGTGTTTTACATATGTACTTACTTTGACATGTAGCACTGAGATATCCATTCACTCACCAATACACTCATGCACACAGTCAACCGCCCATACAGCTGTTTCCACATGCACTTTTGAAACCACACATCTAGTGAATCGACTGCTCACACATCTATGCACAGAGTCATACACCTCCCAGCCACCCACACACACACTCAGTCTCCCATACAAATACTTGGGCAACCAATCAATAACCCATATAGTTACTCATATAGCTACTTATCAACACATGCAACAGTTTACAGAACAACAGACATAATGATGCACAAATTAAGACAGTTTAGTCACTAACCCATGCACTCAGTGAGACACATTTAATCACTCACTCATACAGTCAGTCATGCACCTACTAAATCCTTCATCCAGACACTTATACATCCACTCATTCTTCAATATGTAAGACATATTTTAACTTTACAGAAACATACAGTCACTGGATGTTGTCATCAGTGATGTCATCAGTGATGTCATTTGAGATGTCATCAGTGATGTCATCAGTGATGTCACTGACCATGTCATGAATGATGTAATATGTGACATCATCAGCAGTGGATTGCGGGTGCGCGATATATAGTTAGTGCAACTAACTATATATGGAATTTCAATGGTTTTGTGTGAGTAAAATAAGGTTTTGTAAATGCGAATTCCTAACTATATATGGTCTATAACCTATGGTTTTTTCAGTGAATTTTCAAGGTTTTGTAAATGCTAATTCCTAACTATATATGGTCTATAACCTATGGTTTTTTCAGTGAATTTTCAAGGTTTTGTAAATGCTAATTCCTAACTATATATGGTCTATAGCCTATGGTTTTTTCAGTGAATATATATATATACATACATATATAAACATATATCATCTGTATATCTATATAAATACAAACATAAATGCATGCATACATATACTTATATGCATACAGATGCATGTTATTTACATGAAAGTTGAAAAAACACTAATAAAAGCAAAGCTAAAAAGCCACCTCATTACAAACAGAATGGCTTTAACTTAAACGAGGGCGAGATCTATTGCATTTTCAATGCTTGTTTACTTTGGTTCCATCAAGAAGGCATTCAGATGTGTCACACATTTGCCATAAATTCTGAATGTTAGCACTCTAGTTGCACATTAGATCACTGTAGTAAAGCTACTGCTCACCAGGGACGTCTGCTGCTGGTATTCAAAGTGCATGTTTCAGTCTGCATGTCAGAATTTTTTTAATGAAATAGAAGAGGATTTGAGAAGTCACTCAAAATGATCCCTAATTTTTCTTTCTGAAGCACTAATCATACTTTCTATGGCAAAATTAACCCCCTCATGTTGTTCCTTTTTAAATTGAGTGTTTTCAGACTTACCACTTCATTCCAATCAAGATGGCTTCTGGTGTGCCATACTTTTGTCATAAGTAAGACTGTTAGCGCTCTAGTTGTTCTTTAGAACACTCTGGGACATTCTGTCATTGGGCTATACTTGGGGTACATCTGGGTGATATTTGGGCTACATTTAGGCTCTTTTGTCTCTGGTGGCCATCTTGGGAGACTGTATGTCAGAATTTTTTAATGAAATTGAAGAGGGTTTGAGAAGTCACTCAAAATGTGCCCTAATTTTTCTTTCTGCAGCACTAATCATAATTCATATGGCAAAATATACCCCCTCATTTTGTTCCTTTTTAAATTAAATGTTTTAAGAGTTACCCCTTTATTCCAATCAAGATGGCTTCAGGTGTGCCATACCTTTGTAATAAGTAGGACTGTTAGCGCTCTAGTTGTTCTTTAGAACACTCTGGGACATTCTGTCATTGGGCTATACTTGGGCTACATCTGGGTGATATTTGGGCTACATTTGGGCTCTTTTGTCTCTGGTGGCCATTTTGGGAGACTGCATGTCAGAATGTTTTAATGAAATAGAAAAGGATTTGAGAAGTCACTCAAAATGTGCCCTAATTTTTCATTCTGTAGCACTAATCATACTTTCTATGGCAAAATATACCCCCTCATGTTGTTTCTTTTTAAATTAAATGTTTTAAGAGTTACCACTTTATTCCAATCAAGATGGCTTCAGGTGTGCCATACCTTTGTAATAAGTAGGACTGTTAGCGCTCTAGTTGTTCTTTAGAACACTCTAGGAGGCTGCAGTAGAACACAAAGGAATCAACTGACAGTCTCTGTCCTTGTTGGATGTACATGTTTTACTGAGAATGTCAGACTTCATTTTCACATGACTGAGAAAGATAATGTGAATTTACAGAAAATATGCTTTCAGTTTAGCTTATAGATCCCCTTCCAAACCACTGTGGGAAAATCATGAGATATTAGTTTTCTTTCAAACAATATTCATGATATCACAGCAGAAGGTTTTTTCACATGGTAAAATCACCTTAGAACCCACCACAATTCCTAAAACGAGTATGGTACCATCAACAAATGATTTATAATGTAACTAAAGTCCTAAAACCCTCTATTAACTACAATGCTTTTTAATGAGGTGCTATCATGTATATTGGTCCCAAGATGGCTGCCAACACTTCTTGGATGAAGTGCTGACAGCCAATCAGATCAGATGTGTGGTTAGGCTCCGCCCAGATATATATCTTTTTTTGAACCTAAATTACTCAAAATCCACTGGAGCACATATATTGAGACCTAGCAAAGGCACATCGGGCTAACAGTCCCTACAATTTTGCCAAGTTTCGTGCAAATCCATTCAGCCGTTCGAGCTAAAAGTGAGGCCAACCGCCCTATGGAAATTAACATGGGAAAAACGCGTTTTGGGACCCCCCTTTTTTCACGGCCCCCCCTTGATGAAACCCCCCAAATTGTCAGGGGCTGCTCAGAAACAAAATGTTCCATTTTCCTGAAAATTTCAGCCAATTCCGTCCACAAACGCCAAAGTTATTAGACATAGAATTTTCAAAAATCCCATAGAGAAAAAATCCTAACTATATATACCTACTGGCGACCGCCAGTAGGTAATATATATATATATATATATATATATATATATATATATATATATATATATATATATATATATATATATCAATACATATTGAAGAATGAGTGGGTGTTTGAGTGTCTGAATGGATGATTTACATGGGTGCATGACTGACTGTAGGAGGTATTAAACGAGTCTTAGCGAATGCATGGGTGAATGACTAATCTGTGTCAATGTCTGTGTTAGTCTGTCAGTTGGTGTGTAAGTTGCTGCATGGGTTGGTGTGTAGCTTCATGAGTGTCTACTTGGGTTAATGATTGGTTGTCTGAGTACCTGTATGGGTGCCTGAGTGTCTGCGTTTGTGTGACTCTCTGCAAGGATGTGTGAATGGGTGAATCACTGGGTGTATGGGTTCATGAGTGCATCTGTGAGGGGCTGTATTGGTGAGTGAGTGTGTGTATGGCTGTGTTGGTGAGTAAATGGATGTCTCTGTGGTATATGTGTGAGTAAATATATAGGTAAAAGGCAGTATATTTGAGTGTTGGAATATATAAGTGACTATCTATGAGATTGAGTGATTGTGAGATTGTGAGAGTGGCTGTATGGATGAGTGTGTGCTTGTGTCAGTGGTTTTATAAGAGAGTAAATATGTTTTAGTATCTGTTTGAATAAATGAGCTGGTGTGTGTATAACTGAATAGGTGAGTAAATGGGAGTGTGATTGATTCTGTGGGTGACAGACTAGATGTGTGAGCAACTCTATGGGTGAGTGGGAGAGTATATGAGTGCATATATCAGTTATGGTTTGAGAATATAGTCTGTATTTTAGAGTGACTATATAAAAGTTTATATTAGGGTGTCAGGGGGTGCATCACATATTAAGTGAATGATGTCATCAGTGGTGTCATCAGTGATGTCACTGACCATGTCATGAGTGATGTAATATGTGACTTCATCAGTAGTGCATTGCGGGGGGCGAGTTATAGTTAGTTCAGCTGACTATGACAGCTAAATGTATCTGCTTTTGTCTGAGTGAAATGTCAGCCTACTTATAACGTTCCTAAACCTGTGTTTTTTTTCAGTGTATTTCAAAGTTTTTTAAGTCCTGATTCTTAACTCTAAAGTTCTTGAAATCAATTTTTGTGTGAATTGCTAACGTTTTTTAAATATTAATTTCGAACTATAACATCCCCGAAATCTGTGTTTTTTCAGTGAATTTCTAAGGTTTTTTAAATGCTAATTTTTAACTATGCCCACAATGGTGGGGCATGTACAGAAAGAGGAAGAAAGGCTCAGAAATAAGCAAGAGAAGTGCAGAACCTACCAAGCGGGGTGCAGAAAGAGGCAAGAGGGTGCATAAAGAGGAAAGAGAAGTACAGAAAGAAGCAGCAGAGGTGCAGAAAGATATAAGAGATGTGCAGAAAGAGGCAAAAGAGGTGCAGAAAGAGGGAAGAAGGGTACAGGAAGAAGCAAGAGATGTGCAGAAAGAGGCAAGAGAGATGTAGAAAGAAGCAAGAGAAGCATAGAAAGAAGCACAAGAAGTGCAGAAGGAAGCAGCTGGGGTGCAGAAAGAGACTAGATGGGTGTAGAAAGAGGCAAGAGAAGTACAGAAAGAGGGAAGAAGAGTCCAGAAACAAACAGGAGAGCTGCAGAAAGAGGTAACAGGGATGCAGAAAGAGGAAAGAGAGGTACAGAAAGAGAGAAGATGGGTGCAGAAAGAGGCAAGAAGGATACAGAAAGAGGCAAGAGGGGTACAGAAAGGAGCAACAGAGGTGCAGAAAGAGACAAGAAAGGCATAGAAACAGGCAAGAGAAGTACTGAAAGAGGCAAGAGGGTTGAATAAAAAGACAAGAGGGGTGCAGAAAGAAGTAACAGAGATGCAGAAAGAGGCAAGAGAAATGCTGAAACAGGCAAAAGAAATGCAGAGTCCTGAAAGAAGCAACAGAGGTGCAGAAAGAAGCAAGAGAAGTGATGAATGAGAAAACAGTTGCAGAAAGAAAAAAGAAAGGTTAAAAAAATGCAAGAAAAGTGTAGAATGAGGCAAGTGAGATGCAGAAAGAGGCAAGTGAGGTGTAGAAATGGTACGTGAGGTGCAACAACACAAAAGAGGGGTGCAGAAAGAAGCAAGAGAAATACAGAAAGAAACAACAGAGGTACAGAAGGAGGCAAGAGAACTACTGAAAGAGGCAAGAGATGTACAGAAACATGCAATAGAGGTGCAGAGAGAGGGACCAGGGGTGCAGACAGAGGCAAGAGAGGTACAGAAAGAAGCAAGAGAGGTGCAGAAAGATGCAAGAGAGGAGCAGATAGAGGCAGGGGAGGTGCAGAAAGCGGCAAGAAGTTGAAGTTGAAATAATTTGTAAAGTGCTTGACCACCAAACGGTTTCTTGGCGCTGTGGGTTGACAAAATGGGGGGAGCACTGGCCAGAGGGTTATTACACTGGGTAGGCTTGAGTGAAGAGATGGGTTTTTAGAGATTTACGAAAGTCTGAGTAAACTGTCATGGCCTTAATAAAAGGAGGAAAGGTGTTCCAGAAGCGAGGGGCAAGGAAGGAGAACCTCATGCCACCCAGCTTGGACCTCTGAAAGCGAGGAACATTAAGAAGAGCCTGAGTAGAAGAGCGAAGGGTGCGACTTGGGACGTAGGGGGAGATCATGGAGTTAATGAAAACTGGGGCCGAGCCAGCAAGAGCCATGAAGGTCAGGCAGCCCATCTTAAATAGAGATCTTTGCCGAATGGGGAGCCAATGAAGAGACTCAAGCAGGGGAGTGGTGCGATGGAACTTAGGAAGCCGATAGATGAGGCGTGCGGCTTGGTTCTGTGTTTGATTGTAGGCGCCGGAGTTCATAGGCCGGGATGCCTACATACAGACCATTTCCATAATCCAAGCGAGAAGAGATCATGGCCAGGATGATAAGTTTAAGGGCATCATGGGGAAAAAACGAGAAATCTTTCGTATGACTCTGAGGGATAGAAAACAGGTTGCAACGACGGAGCTGATCTGGGGACGCATGGAGAGGTCTGGACTGATTTTAATTCCCAGGGCTTTAACAGAAGTGGACGGCGTCGGTGGGGGGCCAAGGGCGGGTGGCCAAAAGGCAGGGTTCCAAGGGTTAGAAGGGTCACAAGTTAGGACCAACTCCGTCTTGTCAGGATTAAGTTTTAGATGATTGTAATACATCCAATCATAAATAAATACAAGAGTAGTCTGGAATTTGAGGATGGAGTCAGGGGAAGAGGAAAGATTAAAGACAAGCTGGAGGTCGTCAGCATAGTTAAAGACGGCGACCTCCATGTTTTGTAAAGAAACTATGAGAGGGTATATATAGAGATTAAATAGGAGGGGAGAGAGGGAAGAGCCCTGAGGTCCCCTGCAGGAGATCGAACAAGTGGGGCAGTAAATCCATCCAGTTGGACCGCCTGCGATCGGCCCTAAAGAAAAGAGGCAAGCCAGGCCAGAGCAGTCCCCCGAATGCCCACTGCTTCAACACGGTCGAGTAGAATGGAATGGTTGACCGTGTCGAAAGCAGCGGACAAATCGAGGAGGACCAAGGCATGGGGGGCATTGCTATCGGCACTTTTCCTGAGCTCATCTAGGACAGAAAGGACCACAGATTCTGTTGAGTGGGCTGGACGAAAGCCGGCTTGATGGTAATCCAGAAGATGGTTGTCCTCGATGAAAGCAGAGAGGCAGGTGGTGACATGGCTCTCAAGGATCTTACCAAAGAAAGGGAGTAAGGAGATAGGCCTGAAAATGGCAAGAAGAGTAGGATCGGCCCCTGATTTTTTTAAGATGGGGATGACAGTAGCTGATTTAAGGGGGGCTGGGACTATTCCCTGAATGATGGAAGTATTAAGAAGGGTTAAAGGAGGGTCGGGACTGCTGGAGAATACTTCCTGCAGGATGTGAGCCGGACCGCAGTCGGAGGGGGAACCTGACTTAACCTTCTTTAGCAGAGTAAGAAAGGCCTCCTTGGAGATCAGGAGGAGATGATCAAGACAGATGGAAGAGGAGGCAGAGGAAAACGAAAGAAGGAGGAGGAAGGCCGGGGAATATTGAGCTTGATGGTGGCAATCTTCTCAATGAAATAGCTGTTGAGGGAATTACAGAGAGATTGAGAATGAGCAGGTTTAGAAATAACTCTATCGTATGCGGCTAGGTTGTGTACTATGGAGAAGATCTCCTTGGGCTTGTTTGCCGCAAGGAGAATCTTACCTGGAAAAATATTCAGTTTTGACTAACAAAATGGCTTTTTTGTAGTCCCGAAGAAGGGCCGAGTATTGAGCCTTAAGGATAGGGCAGTAGCTGCGCCTCCAGCGCCGTTCCGCCTGTCTAAGTGTCAATTTAAGGACTTTTAGGTCGTTGGTGAACCACCTGTTGGCCTCATGAGAGCGGCACTTTCTAATGAGTTTGAAAGGGGCAGCAGAATCACAGGAGGCAGAAAGCCAGCTGTTGATGGTGGCCACCTGGAGGTCGAGTGGGACATCGACCATACAGGGAGACGAGGCTGCCAGGGAAGAACAAAGTGCGCCCAGGTTTACACAATTCCAATTTCGAGCCCAAACATTCAATTAACAGGTGCAGAAAGAGGCAAGGGAGATGCTGAAACAGTCAAGAGAAATGCAGAGTCCTGAAAGAAGCAACAGAGGTACAGAAAGAAGCAAGAAAAGTGATGAAAGAGACAACAGAGTGGCAGAAAGAAACAAGAAAGGTGCAAAAACTGCAAGAAAATTACAGAATGAGGCAAGAGTAGTGCATAAAGAGGTAAGGGAGTTGTAGTAAGAGGCATGAGAGGTACAGAAAGAGGCAAGCAAGGTACAGAAAGTACCAAAAGAAATGCAGAAAGAGGCAAGAGAGGTGCAGAAAGATGCAAGAGAGGGGCAGAAAGAGACAAGAGAGGTACAGAAAGAAGTAACTGAGGTGCAGAAAGAGGCAAGAGAGATATAGTAAGAAGTAACTGAGGTGCAGAAAGAGGCAAGAGAGATGTAGTAAGAGGCAAGAGAGGTACAGAAAGAGGCAAGCGAGGTACAGAAAGTGGCAAAAGAGATGCAGAAACAGGCAAGAGAGGTGCAGAAAGACGCAAGAGAGGTGCAGAAAGAGGCAAGAGAGGTACAGAAAGAAGTAACTGAGGTGCAGAAATAGGCAAGAAACATGCTGAAACAGGCAGAAGAAATGCAGAGTTGTGAAAGAAGCAACAGAGGTGCCGAAAGAAGCAAGAGAAGGGATGAAAGAGAAAACAGAGTTGCAGAAAGAAACAAGAAAGGTGCAAAAAATGCAAGAAAAGTGTAAAATGAGGAAAGTGAGTTGCAGAAAGAGGCAAGTGAGGTACAGAAACGGTACGTGAGGTACAAAAACACAAAAGAGGGGTTTAGAAAGAAGCAAGAGAAATACAGAAAGAGTGAAGAGATGTACAGAAACATGCAATTGAGGTGCAGAGAGAGGGAACAAGGGTGCAGACAGAGGCAAGAGAAGCACAGAAAGAAGCAAGAGAGGTGCAGAAAGATGCAAGAGAGGAGCAGATAGAGGCCCGGGAGGTGCAGAAAGCGGCAAGAGTAGTGCATAAAGAGGCAAGAGAGTTGTAGTAAAAGGCAAGAGAGGTACAGAAAGAGGCAAGAGAGGTGCAGAAAGAGGCAAGCGAGGTACAGCAAGTGGCAAAAGAGATGCAGAAAGAGGCAAGAGAGGTGCAGAAAGACGCAAGAGAGGTGCAGAAAGAGGCAAGAGAGGTACAGAAAGAAGTAACAGGTGCTGAAAGAGGCAAGAGAGATGCTGAAACAGTCAAGAGAAACGCAGAGTCCTGATAGAAGCAACAGAGATACAGAAAGAAGCAAGAAAAGTGATTAAAGAGACAACAGAGTGGCAGAAAGAAACAAGAAAGGTGCAAAAAATGCAAGACAATTACAGAATGAGGGAAGTGAGTTGCAGAAAGAGGCAAGTGAAGTGCAGAAAAGGACAAGTGAGATGCAAAAACACACAAGTTGGGTGCACAAATAGGCAAGAGAAGTGCAGAAAGAGGCATGAGATTTACAAAAACCTGCAATAGAGGTGCAGAGAGAGGGAATAGGGGTGTAGACATAGGCAAGAGAGATGCAGAAAAAAGAGAGTGAGGTACACAAAGAGGCAAGAGAGGTACAGAAAGAAGCAAGAGAGGTGCAGAAAGATGCAATAGAGGTGCAGATAGAGGCAGGAAAAAATGGTGCAGAAAGAGGCAAGAGGGTTGCAGTAAGCGGCAAGAGAGGTGCAGAAAGAGGCAAGAGGGGTGCAGAAAGAGGGAAGCGAGGTACAGAGAGTGGCAAAAGAGGTACAGAAAGAGTTAAGAGTGGTGCAGAAAGAAGCAAGAGCGGTGCAGAAAGAGGCAAGAGAGGTACAGAAAGAAGCAAGAGAGGTGCAGAAAGATTCAGGAAAGGTGCAAAAAGAGGCAGGAGAGGTGCAGAAAGAAGAGAGTAAGGTCCAGAAAGAGGAAGAAATGTGCAGAAAGGAGCAAGAGAAGTGCAGGAAGAAGCAAGAGAGGTGCAGATAGAGGCAAGAGAAGTGCTGAAAGAAGCAAGAGAAGTGCTGAAAGAAGCAAGAGAAATGCTGAAAGAGGCAAGAGAACTGCAGAAAGAAGAAGAAAGGTGCAGAAAGAAGCAAGAGAATGGCAGAAAGAAGCAAGAGAGGTGCAGAGAAATAAAAAAACATGCCAAAAGAGGCAGAAAGGTACAGAAAGAGGAAGAAAGAAGCAGAAAGAAGAAGAAAGGTGTAGAAAAACGCAAGAGTAGTGCATAAAGAAGCAACAGAAGTGTAAAAGGAAGCAACAGAGGTGCAGAAAGAAGAGAGTGAGGTGCAGAAAGAGGCATCTGAGGTGCAGATAAAGGCAAGAGAGGGGCCGAAAGAAGCAAGAGAGGTGTAGAAAGAAGCAAGAGTTGTATAAGAAGAGAAGAAAGTTGCAGAAAGAGGCAAGAAAAGTGTGGTAAGAGGCAGGAGAGATACGGAAGAAAGAAGAAAGAAAGGTACAGAAAGAAGCAAGAGAGGTGTAGAAAGAAGGGATGTGCTGAAAGAGGAAGAAAGGTACAGAAGGATGTAAGAGAAGTACAGAAAGAAGCATGAGAAATGCAGAAAGAGGCAAGAGAGGCACAGAAAGAAACAAGAGATGTATGTGCACCATTACTAAGAATTTAACACCCACATTTAGCAATAAGTAACACATGACCATTACAGCTTTGTAGTGGGCCTTTCACCACGCTGTGACATGCATACATACATTTTGGTAACATTTGAGCCATTTGAGCTAGAAACAAGGTTTGTGTTCAAATCTCCAGTTTATGCGGCAGATGATGGATTATGTGGCAAATGCAGAAAATGTATAATTATGCAATAATCGGTGCAGCTGAACAGTCGCATATTTCCAGTGGTCCTTCTCATACCTCTGACTAGGTCTAGAAGTGCACCTCTGTGGTTGCTTGGTTTTTGTGTGTCACTGAGTTAATAGTTTAGCTGCTATGGAAATGAGGAAGACTATAAGTGAGGTTAAAACTCCTAAATATAGACTACCATACCACATAGTTACTCTTTACAACACATAGTCCCACTCTGCATAATTCCTATACACTAGATACCACATACTTTCTATCCACATATTTTCACTGCACAACATATCACATAATTTCATTACACACAACGTACATCCACTCCAAAAACATGATTTAAAAACTTTTATATTTACAACGTCAATAGCTCTAACTCTCACAAATGTGAGACCTTTTGAATTGCAAATGTTTTGTTAACTAGTAGTCACATTTGCAGAGCGTGGAGAAAGGGGACTAGGCCTCCAACCAACACTCAGGAAATCCGCAGCCTAGGACTTCCAGGAGGTACCAGGAGAGCTTCTTGTCCCCCAAAGCACCCCAGGATTTAAGTGGACTTCATCCCCCAACCAGTAGTGTGCCAGGAAGTGCATTTGCTGTGTGATGGATAAAGGGGCATGGTCTCCGAAGATCTATTAGCAATCCCACTGTGTTGGACTTACTGGAGGTAACAGGAGGGGTAGTTGGCCCCTAAGGACTTCCTTGGGGGGGGAAACTAACCCTCCTATTACCTCCAGTAAGTCCCACACCGCACGGTTTCTAAGTTCTGATAGCAGGCCATGCCCCCTTTGTCCACCACTCTGTAAACAAACGCCCTGGTGTGCTCTTGGATGAGGATTGAAGCCCCATTTGCTGCTGGGGGACCTTAGGGGCCAACTAGCCTACTGGTTAACTCCAGTAAGTCGAACACAGTGGGATTGCTAAGAGGTCTTTGGAGGCCACGCCCCCTTTCTCCATCACTCTGCAAATGCGCCTTCTGGCATACTACTGGTTGGGGGGTGAAGTTCACTTCAATTCTAGGGAACGTTGGGGGCCAAGAAACCCTTCTGGTACCTCCTTTAAGTCCTACGCAGCAGAATACTTGAGTGCTGGTTGGTATATACCTACTAAATATATGTATTTCTATCTCTCTCTACTATACTCCACTCAACTCCACTCAGTAGGACTCTATACTCTACAGCAGTACACTTTACAACACTCTCAAGCATTCTATTGCATCATACTCCTCTTAATATGACAGGCCACTTGATGACAGTAAATGATTTTCAACATTGTTTATTAAATATAAAAAACATTGAAATTCAATGAACAAGATTTAACAAGATGTTGCACCGAATTCTGCAGCTTACGACATGAGTTTTGCCCCTTTGACTCTCCACTCGTGTCTAATCTCGGTGAGACATAATGGACTGGTATATCATGTCGTAAGCTGCAGAATTTGGTGCGACGTCTGGTTAAATCTCAGGCAGATTTTGCTTAAAGGTTTACCTGGGCAGAGTCGAGGATTTCAAACTTGGAAGATGAATTGGCTCAACAGAAGGCAATTACAGAATCATTACGGAAAATTAAAGATGATGCACAATGGAAAATAGCTGACTTTGAAAATCGCGCTCGACGCAATAATTTGAGATTGATGCAGATTCCAGAAGGAAAAGAGGGACAGGATCCTCGCAAGTTTATAGTTGAACATTTTAAAAATGCCTTTCCTGAACTGACCAAATGGGACTGGGATAGGGAAATTGAAAGAGCGCATAGATTTCCGTTTAATATCCGTCTTCAGGCAGGACAGGCTGAGGCTAAACCTAGACCATTTTTGATTTTTTTCAATAGCTTTTTAGCTAGAGAGGATGTTTTTTTGCTGGCACGTCCCAATAGGAAAAGGGTTGGGGTGGGGTTTGAGTTCTTTGCTACCCCTGATTTTCTGTCGTTATACAATGGAGAGCCGCTGGCATCTTCGTCAGCTGATTACTCAATTTCAGGCTAAGGAGGCTCAAGCTTACTTAATGAACCCTGCCAAGCTAAATGTTATTTTTCAGGAACGTATTTGGTTTTTCACAAGTGACGTGCCCGCAAAAGAGTTTTTTAATTCTAATTAGGTCTCTATGCTATATAGGAGCAGCTAGAGGGTATTGTTTAGATTTTTTTTTTGCTTCTCCTAAATTCTTAAATTTTAATATGTTTTCTTTGAATGTATATTCTTGTGAGAGAAGGTATGGGAACATGGGAAGCTTTACATCTACACGACCATAAGTCCTAAAACCTCTATAGGGGAAGGGGAGGGGGGAAGCTAGGGTGGATCAGAGTTGGAGGGGCTTGGGGGCTAGGGGCACTGAGGTGGGGTGAAAATGGGTTACAAACCACAGTTGGAGCAAGAGGGAGATGTGATAGAATGGATAAAACGCTTCCAAACAACCAGAAAGTTTATGGTAAAATGTTAATTAATTTTCAATCGTCTATGTCATTTATTCTTTATTATGGTGCTTCGGGGGATTAAAATATGTTCTTTATATGTCTCAGGTCTGAATAACGTTAATAAAAGGAAGAGGGTAGCTATAGAGCTACGGCATATAAACCTGATGTTTTATGTCTCCAGGAGACACATTTGCCCAGGAGTAATCAACACTTAGTAGCTGATCTGGGGTACACTTTATTTGCCACCTCACAACAGTCAACTACGACTCGAGGAGTCATGATATTAATCAAATCAAATGTCTGCTCAATCGGACAATGTCTAACAGACAAATGGGGCCGTTGGGCGATAGTAGAATTGTATCTACCAACGAGGAGCTTAGAGGGAATATTGGTCATAGGTCGCCCTCCACTCAGTATATGTATTCACAAAGTAGATACGGGCTGAGTTAACGCCAGCTATCCTATCCCCTATCGTGAAAAGTACCGAAGGAAAAGTGACTCACATCTGGTGTCTTTCAGAAAGCGACCAGGGTTCGGTCCTCTCGACTGGTATGTGCCAAGGTGGTCGATTGAGGTTGTGAAGATTACGCATGTCCAATGCAGTGGCCAAAAATTTGTAACGCCCTGAAGAAATTACCTAAATGTGATTGGCGATGAAACATGTCGGCAAGTGGAGTGTGGTTAGATAGGTAATAGCCACTTTCACTTTTTTAGAAACCACAACCAACACGAAAGAGACAGAATAAAGCCAAGTTCCGTGTTGTTTGTGGTTGTATATGTTTGTTTTTTGACACAATTTGTGTTGTTTGTGGTTTCTATACACTGCACATTCTTTACAAACACAGCTTTGTTTGTTTTTGGACACAATTCTTACTTTTGAGCTTGATGGTGCCAATGATGAGATCAGGGCAATCCTGGTGAGTTCCTGCCAGGGTTCCCGTTGGTGGTGCGCCCGTGAGGCGCCATCTCGCTCACACACACTTTTTTCTACCTGTCTGAGTTTGGCACATAGGTGTGTGTTTTTTGTTGTGTCACAACTGTCATTGTTTTCAAGGGATTGGGCAAATCTTTTAAATATGGCATAACATGGATGTACCTTCTACCTCATTAATTAAAATAGAGGAGTGTTTTTGCAAAAGTCTTGCAATATATGGTACAGCATTAAGTGGTTAACTTACAGATGCTGTGGTGGCCATAGTAGAATTAAGCATGGGTGGCTCTCAAATTACTTTATGTCCATTTATGGATCTAATTTGGATGAGGCAGTGACTCTGGAGGGTCTTAACTTAGAACTGGCGGCATGTGCAACTCCCATGGTTGTATGCGGAGACATCAATATCATTTAAAAGAGGATCTACAAATTATAAAGGACACAAACCACGGGTCTTTAAGGCTCTTTATCATTTTTTAAAAGATCATGGTTTAGTGGATGTATGGAGCAGTTTGTACCCCACAAACTCAGGTTATACCTACTATTCTTTTCCCCATAAAAAAATGGCACAATTGGATTACTTTTTGTATGCCTTCATCTTTTGTTAACCGGGGCAAGGATGCAATTATTCCCTAGGATCTCTTCAGATCATGCTCCTGTTATGTTAGGATTACCCACTTTACGGATAGATTATAGAAGTAGAGGCTTCACCTTTGATCGGAAATTATGTGCAGCTGATCAATTTAAGAGGTACATGTCAAAATGGATTACAGAATGTTTTGGTATTAATGCACACTCTGCACATATAGATATCGTATGGGACTCATTCAAGGCATGCTTTAGAGGTGAAGTCTTGAGCTATGGCATCTCTCATCAAAAGAAACTTAAAGCAGAAATGCAAGACCTTTATTAGACACTAAGAGTAGCGGAGGAGAGGTTGACTCAAGAAATTCACCCGATGACATATCAGGGGAACATTTCGGATTTTGAAGATGCAGTTGCTAGGGGTCATGCAAAAATTACTGGGGTTTGGAATATTGAGACTGCGAAGAAATATCTGGCATATAAAAAACAATGTCACGAGTATAGGGAAGCAACAGGGAGGTGCCTTGCGCTAAGATTACGCATGCAGGAAACCTTGCGACGTATTGAAGGTTTAATAGATTCCACAGGAGAATTGTGCCGGGACTCAGAGAATATTTTAACCATTTTTCATCTGTTTCATACAGAGTTATGTACACAACAAAGACGGGATGAGGAAGTTGATTTAGTAATCCCTAGGGGGAGCTCTTATGAATTAGACCCTAATGAGATAGAATGGTTGGATAGTCCTCTTACGATAGAAGAACTAGAAAATGCAACGCAAAGCTTAGCATCAGGGAAGGAGGACGGTCCCGATTTTATCTCAGGGGAGATTTATAAGCTTTTCTTTAGTTAGTTGAAATATGTAATGCATGAAACATTTAAGGCAGCGCAAAAAGGCGGTGCACCTAAATCATGGGATGAAGCCACTATAGTGGTTATTAATAAGAAGGGTAAGCCTCCAGAGCTGCCAGGTTCATATCGCCCGATCTCTTTACTTAATTGCGATAGTAAAATGTATTCAAAAATTTGGATCAATCGCATTGCAAAAGTTATAACCTCATTAGTTTCAATAAATCAACATGGATTTATTCCTGATAGAGGAACTGTTACACATATAAATAAAGTTATTACTCTTTTTGATATTGCGCAAGTTGAAAAACGTAAACTTGAGTTAATTTTACTAGACGCTAAGAAAGCGTTCGACCGCGTGGACTGGCATTATCTTTGGAAAGTGATGAACCGAATGGGTTTGGGAAAGGTTTCATGACGGCAATTCAGGTGCTGTAAGCCTCTTCAAGCGCTAGAGTCACTGCCATGGGTATGAGATCTGAGGTGATTAAAATAACAAGAGGCACAAGGCAAGGGTGCCCTTGCTCCCCTTTACTTTTTGCACTGTATATAAATCCTTTTATTGAAATGTTATCTAATAGTCAGTTAATAAGACCTTTCTTTGTTCAGGATATTCCGCATTCAGTCTTCGCGTATGCGGATGACATAGCGGTGACGTCTGTAGATCCGGCCATGGCCCTCTTAGAGATCGAGCTGCTGGCACTTGAGTTCAGCCAGGTTTCTGGGTACAAACTTAATGTTTCAAAAACACAAGCCCTATGTACTGATAATGTTTTAATACAGGATCCTAGAGTAGTCTCTGAAGTCACGTTTTTGGGTATCAAAATTAAAACATCAATGAAAGACCTAGTAGAAGTAAACTGGTTGTCTTTATTACAGAATTTAAGACAATCCTTTGATAGATGGGGACGTCTTCATTTTACAATAATTGGAAGGGGGAATATTATAAAAATGAGCATTCTATCTAAAGTACTATACTTATTAAGATCTATTCCTCTGGAGATACCCCTAAGTCATTTGCAACAACAGCAATCTTTATGTTCTAAATTCTTTTGGGCTCCTGGTAAACTGCACCGGGCTATGAGATTGATGACATTTCCAATTGAAAGAGGCGGTCGTGCCATACCAGATTTTATCCTTTAATACTATGTTTGTTTTTTGCAGTGAATGCGTATAATATTGACTGAGCAACAGATTGGTAATATAGCTGAAGCACTGTCAATATTTCAATTAATTTTAGGGACTGAGGCTAACAGATGTCTATTAAGAGAACTAGAAGGCAACTACTATAAACAGACTTGGTTTAAAGTTCTGGAAGCAGTATTCAAAGTGTGGAGGAGGGTACAAAAAATATTGCTTTTGGAGGGATTAACTTATTATACCCCCATGATTGCTAGTAAATTGCTCCCCTCAATATTATGGACAGGGTAGCTAAAGATTGGTCGGGTAAGGGCATTGTGCAAATTGGGGATTTTTATGATGCTGGGGGTTTGATACCGCTCTATGAAAACCTTGTGAGGAAATACGATCTACCCAATAACCAGTTTTTTAAATATCTCCAGATTCGCGACTTTCCTAGGCAAAAACATATGGCCCTATTAAAGTGTGTATGCTAGATAGGAAAGGGAATAGTATAAAAAGAATGCAGTATTGGGAGATATGGGTAAACTTCTTTACTCCTAAGTGCCAATCTGGTTTGTGCCTGGCCTTTTTTTTCTTTTCCTTTTTTCTTTTCCTTTTTTCTTTTCTTTTTTCTTTTTTTTGTTTACCTATGATTAAAGCGGAGACAATAATTTCCTGGCAGGATTGGATCTCTGCCGAGTAGCTCTAGGGCTAGCTCATCCCAGAACGTTGGAATTATTGTGTTGGATAAAGGTAAAGAGGAGAATATTGACTGGTTCTAAGTAACAGCTGGGAAACTCCCCTTGGGATTTCCAACAGAAATTCAGGGAAGTGAAGGTATACAATATGGAAAGACCGTCAATTCCCCCGAATACCTTCTTATCCACTTTCCTTTCGCAATATGAGGTTAAAAAAAAAAAAAAAACATATGACCCTTGCACCAAATGATTTGGTTGAGGCGATTCGACGCCAGGAGAAAATTAGGGCCTTATATAAAATATTATTATCAACTAGACTAGATGAGATTGCGAAACATAATGTATATTGGCAAACAACGTTGGAGGAGCAAGATCTTTCAATAGAAAATGCCATTATTACTTCTGGCGAAGTCCTCCTCCCAGCTAATTTAAAACACAGGGGCATATTATCAAGGGGGTTTATCTCCGCTTTTTTGGCTTTAAAAGCCAAGAAAGCGGAGATAAAATTATCTCCCTATTACCTAGCTGTCGCTAACACCAGTTAGCGACAGCTAGTAGGAGATTAGCGACCATCTTGGGCCCCACTTTGCATGTCAGTGATATTTATCACTAATGACATGCAAAGTGGGCGTGCCAAGATGTTAGCGACTGGAAACAGTCGCTAACATCGCTATCTCCTATTACCAACTTTTGGAGATATTTGCGCTAAGCGCAAATATCTCCAAAAGCTAACCCCTGCCCCTAAGCAGTTCTTAGCCATGTTATCCAATGGTAGGTGGATAACATGGCTAAGAGCATTTTCTCGGTAATGCATGAATATCGCTGACTTTACAGCGATATTCATGCATTTCGGCCGATTTTTATCGCTTAGGAGATAAACCTTGATAATAGCAAGGCTCCTAAGCGATAAAAATTCCCGCAGCTCGGCGATAAAAATATCGCCGCTAAGCCAACATAGCGATAATTATCGCTAGTTGTTGGTAATATGCCCCGCAGTTTTTTAAAACAGTATTTGAGTTGTATCATACTCCGGATCGGATGCTTAAGTGGGGAGCCCAATACGACGGCAAATGTTTTCGCTGTGGGAGTAATAACGCAGATAGTCTGCATATATTTTATAGTTGTGCTAAATTGTCTCATGTTTTGCATTGTATTGAAAATGTCTTATCAATAATGTTACGGACTATGCTCAGGATTACTCCCGCTCTTATGCTAATGGGTGTCGGGCAAGCTGTCGAAAAGGGGACTCCACTGTATAAATATAGGTATTTTTTACTTGTTGTAATGACTGCTGCACACTTATGTATCGCTACAGATTGGCTGCAATCGGAGCCCCCAGCATTTGAATTTTGGCGAGCAAAACTGTATAATCTGTTTAATTTGGAATGGAGTCTTTATTCTGTTAAGGGAGCAAGAAAGCGAAAAATGGGCATTCTTATTTGAGGGGCTCTTTATGATTATATGGAGATATGATGTTTGAAGTATTATTTTTTTCTCTTTTTTTGTTTCTTTTTTTTGTTTCTTCTTCACATTTAAAAATTGTGGGCTTTTTTCTATATGCTCTAACTGTGGAATAATACAAATATTTAAAAAAAAAGAAATTCAATAAAAGAATTAAAGATTAAACCTGTTGCTACAGTTAGGACAACTCTAATTCTTTCTGTACAAACCAAACTTAAAATACACAAACATTTTAAATTCTTAAGTTATAGTTATACCTTAAGTTTATCATTTAAGCACTAACTATACATTATTATAACTTTATTTCTTCTTTAGCTAGATAGAAAGTACTTATACTTTATCCTTTAATTTATGATTTACGCAACACCTTCAAAATATGACAACACTTTTACCTCCATACACCTTCTCCATGTACTGCTTACGCCATTATATATTATGCCACTTAACATGTGAAAAAGACAGTATGATTTTACATGTGCATCAGCGGACCTTACAACACATCAGAGCAATTAACAACAGGGGAATAGGCATACCCCATGGCCAGACATTTCCAGCAGTTTCATGATAACAAGCTGGAAGATCTGAAATACTTTGTAATAAGCCAAATGGCACAAAGATTAAGAGGGGGCAATAGAGAAAGGTGTCTGAGACAGTTCGAATAGAGATATATTCTTCGGTTCAACATTAAGATCCCTTATGGGCAAAACACTGAGGAAGATCTACACGTCCTTCTGTAAATAGAGAGGAGGTCTTAAATTGTTGAAGGAGCCTGATGAATATTGGTGTTTTGAAGGAACAGAGATTTTAGAACTCTCTCTACATTAAGTAATTGATTGATTTTAGGAATTCTGTATTTTAAGCTACTCCATGGTGTAATTTTAATGAAATGGTTGCACATGGTTTGTGCACAAGCACTTTAGTTTTAATTTGGGTGTGAATAGCCTTGTCATTCATTGAAAGAGTAAGGGCACTTGCCTACATGGATAAGCAGAGATGATAGAGTAAATATTGTGGAAAAGTGAGAATATTGCTAATTTTTCTATGCATTTGCATAAAATCTTTCACGGAGGTAATTTCGAGTCATTTTGAAATCTAAAATGACAATGCAATATTTGCACAAGTCACTTTATTAATTGAGTGACATTGCACACAAAGTATCATTGATGAGTGTTAAGTTGAAATGGGAGTATGGGTTGGCAATACACAAAAGGCAATAATCGGGCACTTGCCTGGAATTTGAATGCATTTAAAATGCTTTTTAACTAGGGGTGGGCGGCCAGCTACGCTCCGTGCACGGAGTGTGCGTAGTGCCGCGTACTCCGCATTTTGCGGACGGGCGTAGCCAGGCGGCACTACGCACGCTCTGCAGACGGAGCATAGCTGGCCACCACCCGCCTCCCTCCCGCCCTCCCTAAATACTTTCAATGAAACAAGTAAAATAATTAAAACGCACTTACCTTGCCCGCCGCGTCCCCGGGGCTCGCTATCTGCATTCTTCCGTCTTGTTTACTAATGCGCATGCGCGGGCGGCCGCGCATGCGCATTTTCTCGTGAGAAATGCGCATGCGCGGCCGCCCGCGCATGCGCATTAGTAAACAAGACGGAAGACTGCAGATAGCGAGCCCCGGGGACGCGGCGGGCAGCGGCGGGCAAGGTAAGTGCGTTTTAATTATTTTACTCGTTTCATTGAAAGTATTTAGGGAGGGCGGGAGGGAGGCGGGTGGCGGCCAGTGGTGTTTGCGTAGTGGGGCTACGCGGAGTGCGGAGGTGGGCGTAGTTTCTCGCCCACTTCACGTAGCTCCGTGAAGCCCCACTACGCCCACTACGCCCAGGGCTATTTTTAACACAATTAAATTGTTTTAAAAAGTATAGATGTTTTGAGATTGCTGCACATTTTGAAAATTTAATGTGGTATTTGGAACACTCATTTGCACACTGTATTGGCCATTGGGTCTGGATACTATGTTTGCGTATGTCACTTTAGATATTATACGGTTGCACTGTCACTGTATTTGTTAATTTAAAAACTGTATTGCTAGGTGTATTCAATCTCTCCTCACTCTTACAAGGAAGGATTCAGCACTCAGGTTGTAGTTTGGAAGTATTTACTCTGCAAAGGATGCCATCTACGCGTTTCGGCTCATTTGAACCTTGATAACGATACAATATGTAATTATAGCTTCCTTATTCAAATGCACAAATGCCTCTAGTTGCCAACTTTAACAAAGGACTACATATTACATTAATCCAAAAAGCTGGTACCCATATTTGCCTGGTCACCATGCAAAAATTCAGGAATCAATATACAATTTATTAAAGAAAACAAGTATTAATATGCACACAATGTTATTGCAGCATATTTTGCCCCATGACCGCCATACCTGTATGTTCGTTAACGTGACTTGTTCATAATAAGCATACTTACGATTGGAAACATCAACATAAACAATGGACTACACATTACTTTAAAGTGAAAGGCTATTGACCATTTTGATCTGGGCACATTGCGTATTATAGTGATTCTTACAAGAAAAAAAGGGAAAAAAGGGGGTGTTAATATACACATAATCTCCATGAATAAAGTTATAGTGATTATAGTTCCATTTCATTCACAGCTCATTTGAGATGTCATGAGTGATGTCATGAGTGATGTCACTGACCATTTCATGAATGATGTAATGTCTGAGGTCATAAGCTGTGCATTCTGGGGGCATGAGTTATAGTTAGCTCAGGTAACTATAACTGCTGAATTTCACTGGGGTTGTACAAGTGAAATCTGAGTCTAACTATAACGTGTCTGTAATCTTTGTTTTTATCAGCGAATTTCTAATTTGTTTTTTAACGTTAAGTAAGATGCCTATTGCAATGGATAGTATGGGGTTGGAAGCATTCCCTCCCTCCTGGATTGTCTGTTCCATTGTCATGCCCCTGATCCCTCCCTCCTGCCCTTTATGGTCCGTTATGCTTCACCTTTCTCTCCTGTCTGCCCAGTATGGTCAGCTTGCTGCCATTGCCTCTTTCTCCTCTGTTTTCTGTTGTTCATGTGCATCGTCCTGTCCCCTACCTATTGCTTTCCATGGTTTGTTGTGTTGCACTGCCACCCCGCATGCCCTGTATGGGGTATTGTGCTGCTGCAAACCCTGATGCCTGTTCTGTAAAGTAAGTTTGGTGCACCTGTCCATGTCCCTCCTTTCTTCGGTTATCCGATTCAATGTCCCTACCCCAAGTCCTCCTGCCTTTCATGATCCAATGTACCACACTTGCTAACATTTAAACTTGGTGAGAGAGATTGTAGACAGAAGACAGATAAAATAAAGCCTTTTGAGCTTAAAAACATTGGGTGTTTCCTGGCTGAATCGGGTCTGTTGGTATGTATGGTTGTACTACCACAGCCTCTTCCTTCTGCCCACAATGGTCTGTTATATTGCTACAGCCTCTCTTGCCTGTCCTGTATTGTTGGTTTGTTGTCTCTGCCCCCATTTCCACTGCCCTCCATTTTCTGTTGTGCTACCACTGACCTTCCTGCATACCCAGTGTGGTCACATTGTTGCCTCTGCATCCTCGTACCTGCCTTCAATTTTCCAAGTCTGTGCTCCTTACCTATGCCTCCCAACAGTATCCTAATGATCAACTAGATTGTTAACATTCTATGTTTATTACAAAAGTGTGGCACGCCTGACGTTATCTTGATGTAATCAAAACTGTAATACCTAAAGCATTTCCTTTAGAAATTTTAGAAATGGGAGGGTCTTGTTTGCATCAAAATTATGGTTAGTGCTCTAACAGGCACATGCATCAAGCGATTAAGAATTCGCAAAAAGGGCGAATCGCAAAAAAAAATGCATGTGCGATCGCAGTTTACTGTGTGGCAATGCATCAACCTTATTTTTGCAAAAATATTTATTTTTTAGCAAAAATAAGGATTTGCAAGATTATTCTGAGAAGACATTTGCGATTCTTTATTTGCGATTGTCAAATACAAAATCGCAAATAAAGAATCACCATTGAAATGCATAAAAAATCGCTAATAGCAATTTTCTTAGAAATCGCAAAATTGCAATAGCAAATTAAGAAGGGACACAACCTTGACGTACTAAAAATATATACCATAGAACTATACTTACCAATAGCCCATATACCTTATTTATCAGGAATAAGTCAGTCGGCAATGGAGAAGGTTCAATCGTTTATTTTGCAAAAGTGCCCTATATAGGGGAGCCTCTCTCTCGTCCTCACCCTCAAAGGTGTTGTGCAGAGGAGACTGCTGGATCACATTCAAAACAGTGCATATATACTTTCACCATACCTCATGAAAACCCCGTACATGGAAAAGTAGCACTTCTGGTGAAGCCAACAGGAAAACCCATATAAAGAACAATTGATTGATTTGAAACTCAGCTCAAGCTATTCCGGGGGTAGGTCAGTGAAGGTGCCTCCCTTTTGTTCAGGAGCACAGGAGTATGGGCATGGCGCCTGCAAGAATGTGCTCATCCTACAAGAAAGACAGATGCGACCTTGGGTTTCTTAAGTTAGAACCAATGGTCCGTTCATAGCCCACACCGACCTCTTAGACTTTTACACAGTGGCAGGTCACGTGTTTTCCTAACTAGTAAGAAAGAGACAGAGAAACAAAACCAAGATATGCTGCACTCCTGCATGTCCAAAGTCTATACTTGGATGTGTGAATCGGCATTGAAGCTGAATGGCTCAAAGACCGAAATAATGCTTTTAGGACACAAAGGACCTGCACTCCCTCCGACTATCTGGCCCAGTTGTTTGGGCGAGCTCCCGAGTCCAAAGGAGGAGATTAGGAGTCTTCGGGTCTGGCTGGAACAAGACCTCTCTTTCAGGACCCAAGCAAAAAAAATGGCGGGAGTCTGCTTTGGTCTTCTCCGCTCAGCTCGGAAAGTTCTGCCCCTCCTTCCACCGCCAACCAGAAAGCTGCTTATTCAGGGGCTGATCGTATCAAGACTGGATTATAGTAATGCTATCTTTCTCGGTGCCCTTGAAGCAACGTTCAACAAACTCCAACAGATCCAAAACGCTGCAGCACGGATTCTTAAGAGTACCTCAATGACGCGGTCAGCTAAACCCGCATTGAAGGCGCTGCATTGGCTCCCGGTGCGCGAAAGGGTCAAATTTAAGTCCATTTGCATTGTGCATAAAATTCTTCAGGACAAGGGACCTCCTATCCTGAAGAACTTAGTTGTGCCCTACAAGGCCAATAGAGCCTTGCGCTCAGATCAGAAACATTTGCTCAAAATTCCTAAAGTTAAAAAGGCACGTACGGGGGGGAGAAGATTCTCAGTGAACACAGCGATTCTTTGGAACGCACTCCCCCTGAGTCTGCGCTTGGAGACTTGTCTTCTCCGGTTTCGCATACTCCTCAAAACGCACCTCTTTCCTAACTGATGCTTCTGAATATGCTTGACTGCTACCTTTCTGTTGCTCTGGAACAAGCGCTGGGATGCTCTAGGGTAACTACGCGCTATACAAAACTCGAAATAAATAAAATAAAATAAGATGGCGTCTGTTCGGTCAATGCCCGATTCTTAAGGTATGCATGGTTCGAGTGTATTTACGAGGGGTCTCCCTAAGGTAGCATAATAATATATTGGATACATTAGGTCAATATTATATAATGTCAGACGTATATTCCTTCAGACCGCCCTTGTGGCGTGATGTAGCCAATATATAATATGGCAGATTTTCTAATCTAAGAACATGCCTTCATCTATTTTCATTAGATCGGTAACTTCTTTCTGCACCAGCTGCTTCTCAGCTTTTACATGGTGGGAAACTATCAATGAGGAAGTAAGCTTGGCAGCACAATAGGAGCAACATGCTGGCCCACAATGCAGACATAGGCAACAAGTAAATACAACCCCAACTACTCCAGCGAGGATCATGAAGATCTTCCAACCCCACGTGGACAAGAGGTTCCAAAACCACCCTGACTAGGACCTTGTACCAGTATCAACATGAACTTCAGCTGCCAAGCGATGCAATTTCTGAATGTCCAAATGTATAGTCGGGGCAAAATCAAGTATATACACACAACAGGAGCTGCCGATTACGCGGCATGCTCCTCCTCAGTCAGCTAGGATGACGTCAAGCACCATCCCATTTTGCAGCGAAATGAGCCTTGTGGCTTTAAGCTCTACCATCAAAATAGTCAAAATTCCAGCAGTGGTTTGAACTACATTTTCCACTACTCTGGACAAACGTCTAACATACCTACTAGTAAAAATAGGACCTCATATAGGAAAGAGACCTTTTGCTATGTCTGTAAACTGCTGCAAGGCAGTGTCAGTCTGATCAGTATTATCTGTATTGGTGCTTCTACAAGTTCGTATGAACTCTGAATTTCGTTAAGTCAGCTGGTGATTCTTATGATAATTAGAAGGGGCTATATATACTGGAGGGTAAAGGAAAGACAGATAACACTGCCCTGCCCATCCTTGGGGAAGCCAGGTGAAAGCGTTTTCTCCGCATACAAAATACACATTAGGCGGAGTTATCAGGGGCGGGGTGCTAATGGTATGCAAAGTGTAGGTGTAGTTACATCTGCTATTTCCTACCTTAACATGAACTTTCTCTCTAATACAACATGAAGCAGTACTATTTAAAATAGGAACTGGCATTGCCTTATCATCTGTAACATTACGGTCTTGAAAATACTGAAAATATTGTGTAGAATTAAAGTGTTCAAAATCTAACATTTCTTCCTTCAACCAGGTAGCGTTCTCATAGGTGGTATACATATTCATACAGGCATCCGGGTCTAAAGATCCCTCTCCTTGGTTTCCCAAAGCGTTGAATCCCTGATGTTGTTCTATATGTCTCAAAATAGCGTCATAGTCCTTTTCAGTATATCTTTTAGGTTCTGCCACATAATGTAAATACATTAGAGACAACAATTAAAACCAGCCTCACAGCTTGCTAAATGTGACAATGGCAAAGAAATGAATAAATCATGGCGATGCATTACAGAGGGCAAAATGCCACATACCCAACATTTTGTCTTGTTTGTGGTACTATGAGCTTAATGCAGCATTTCAATGAACACATTTTTAGCATAGGTTTCTCGATGTCTTTCCTTATGGGGAGGCAAAGTATAAAAGAAATGTTCATGCGGAACTGCTGTAGTACCTAACACCCTATGCATAGAATATTGAAATTCTAAACACACAAGCACACTCATTAATATTATCATGATTACTGCAATGATTATTACAAAGGCTATCCTCACACTGATAGCCCAACCGGAAATCATAGGGATATTTTCAAGGAAAGGTTGGGGAGCAAGCTAAAAGTCCAAACTAAACTCGGAGAAAAGATGCAAGCCAACTGCCAGAGGGTTTCTTCTTCCTGTGTCCGTCTAGAGCCTCACAGGCAGGCTCCTATCGTTCACCAAAAGAACAATTTCAAACTTTGACTTCACCGTTGCAACTTAGGCCCTTAACATAGTCTTTCTTTCTGAACAGAGCAAATGTAACAGTTCCAAGCTCTCAACGGGTTCAGACCAGTGTCTCGCTCAGTTCCCCAGTAAACAGCTAACTTCAACCCTACAACTCAAGTCTTTCCCTATCTCCTAGAATCCGAAACTGGGGTACCGCATTGTTTTCGGGCCGTAAGTTGTATCGAAGATGGCCAGGTTGTTCCTGGTCTTGAAACAGCACAGCAGCAGTACATTCGGTGCAACAAAGCCCTCAGAGGCCTCAGAGGAATCAGCCTGGTCCAAAGATTCAGAAACTGCAGCTGATTTATTTCCTTGTGGTAATTGCAAAAAACACAGCTGATGGACAGAATGTAGAACAATGTCATACATTCACCCCAGCACAAGGATCTGGGCCTAAATCCATCGTTTTTTTGCACTCCACACCACCCTGGGTTAGACACTGGCTATATGCAAATCAGCTCTGACCCTGTGCCTCATGGGAACAGTCCAGTCCGAACTACCAAGCCATGTCTTTCCCAGACCGGAATCAAGCATCCAAGGACCGGTTTCTGGCTATCAGCCTTCATCAGCCTGGATAGCTTGACTCCAGTGGTGTGGAGAGCCTGGGACTCACGTCTGAGCATACCCAGCCCACTCGGGGTGAAAATTGCAAAAAACACAGTTGATGGACAGAATGTAGAACAATGTCATACATTCACCCCAGTACAAGGATCTGGGCCTAAATCCATCGTTTTTTTGCACTCCACACCACCCTGGGTTAGACACTGGCTATATGCAAATCTGCTCTGACCCTGTGCCTCATGGGAATAGTCCAGTCCGAACTACCAAGCCATGTCTTTCCCAGACCGGAATCAAGCATCCAAGGACCGGTTTCTGGCTATCAGCCTTCATCAGCCTGGATACTTTGACTCCAGTGGTGTGGAGAGCCTGGGACTCACGTCTGAGCATACCCAGCCCACTCAAGGTGAAAATTGCAAAAAACACAGTTGATGGACAGAATGTAGAACAATGTCATATATTCACCCCAGTACAAGGATCTGGGCCTAAATCCATCGTTTTTTTGCACTCCACACCACCCTGGGTTAGACACTGGCTATATGCAAATCAGCTCTGACCCTGTGCCTCATGGGAACAGTCCGGTCTGAACTACCAAGCCATGTCTTTCCCAGACCGGAATCAAGCATCCAAGGACCGGTTTCTGGCTATCAGCCTTCATCAGCCTGGATAGCATGACTCCAGTGGTGTGGAGAGCCTGGGACTCACATCTGAGCATACCCAGTCCACTCGGGGTGAAAATTGCAAAAAACACACAGTTGATGGACAGAATGTAGAACAATGTCATACATTCACCCCAGTACAAGGATCTGGGCCTAAATCCATCGTTTTTTTGCACTCCACACCACCCTGGGTTAGACACTGGCTATATGCAAATCAGCTCTGACCCTGTGCCTCATCAATCAATCAATCAATCAATCAATCACCTGGATGAACGACTCCTCAGCACCCGACATCGCCATCGCCATCCCAGAGGGCTACAAGATCACCCGAAGAGACCGCGTCAAACAGACTGGAGAAGGCATCGCCATCATCCACAGGGACACCATCCACATCACGACCAACACCGACGACACCCTGAAAACCGCCGAACACCTGCACTTCCAGATCCGCACCGACCCGAAGACCACCCTCAGAGGCCCCCTGATCTACCGACCCCCAGGACCACGCACACAATTCAGCGAGGACATCGCCGACTTCGTCAGCCCGCAAGCCCTCCCCTCCACCGAATACGTCCTCCTGGGGGACCTCAACTTCCACCTGGAGAACAACAACGACCGCAACACCATCACCCTGCTCGACAACCTCGCCAACCTCGGACTCAAGCAACTGGTATCCACCCCCACCCACCTCGCCGGACACACACTCGACGCCGTCTTCTCATCCAGCAAAGACATCGCCTTCAGCCACGCCACTGGACTCCACTGGACGGACCACAGCTGCGTCCACTTCACCTTCAGAAGAACGACGATCCACCACCACCAGCAACCGGTTGCTCGAAGAAGCTGGAACAAGATCACAGCCGACCAGCTCGCCGCTTCCCTGAACCAGCACCCCCCCGCCAGCTCAGCGAACCCCAGCCAGGCCGCCGACAACCTCACGAAGTGGATCAACAACTGCGCGGACGAACTCGCCCCACTGAGGACCCCGCCTAGCAGACCCGGCAGCAAGAAGGCCCCATGGTTCACCGACGAACTCAAGAGCTCCAAGAAGAACTGCCGAGCCCTCGAGAAAGCCTGGAGAAGGGAACCAACACCGGACAACATGACCGCCCTCAAGCTGGCCACCCGGAAGCACCACCAACTGATCCGCGCCACTAAGAAAACTGCTTTCAAGGACCGGCTGGACAACAACGCACACAATAGCAAGGAACTCTTCAACATCGTCAAAGAGCTCTCCAACCCCAACGCCGGAAACAACAACATCACCCCATCGCAAGACCCTTGCAACTCCCTCGCCTCATACTTCCACAACAAGATCGCGGACATACACAACAGCTTCAGCACTCAACCGACGCACGCAACAACCGAACAACCGCCCCCCACCACCACCCTCCGCACCTGGACTCCGATCAGCACCGAAGACACCATCCACATGATGAACTCCATCCACTCCGGATCTCCGACCGACCCCTGCCCTCACCACATCTTCAACAAGGCCGACGCAGTCATCGCACCCCACCTGCGGGACATCATCAACACCTCCTTCGAGACCGCCACCTTCCCGGAGAGCTGGAAGCACGCCGAACTCAGCGCCCTACTAAAGAAACCTACAGCGGACCCCACCAAACTCAAGAACTACCGCCCCATCTCGCTCCTCCCGTTCCCAGCCAAAGTCATCGAGAAGACCGTCAACAAGCAGCTGGCCGCCTTCCTCGAGACGAATGGATCCCTCAACCCCTCACAGTCTGGCTTCCGAGCCAACCACAGCACCGAGACCGCCCTCATCGCTGCCACCGATGACATCCGAGCCCTGATGGACAACGGAGAAACAGCGGCCCTCATCCTTCTAGACCTCTCCGCAGCTTTCGACACTGTCTGCCACCGCACCCTAGTGCAGCGCCTCAGCAACGTCGGTATCCAGGAGAAGGCACTGGAATGGATCATCTCCTTCCTCGACGGAAGAACACAGAGAGTCCGTCTACCACCGTACAAGTCAGAGGCCACCGAAGTCATCTGCGGCGTCCCTCAAGGACCCTCGCTGAGCCCCACCCTCTTCAACGTATACATGAGCCCCCTCGCAGCCATCGCACGCCTACACAACCTCAACATCATCTCCTACGCTGACGACACCCAGCTGATCCTCTCCCTGACCAACGACCCCACCGCCGCCAGAGCCAACCTTCACGAAGGGATGAAAGACGTAGCCGAGTGGATGACGACCAGCCGCCTGAAACTGAACTCAGACAAGACGGAAGTCCTCATCCTGGGTTCCTCGCCCTCCGCCTGGGACGACTCCTGGTGGCCCCCCACCCTGGGCAGCACTCCCAAAGCGACAGACCACGCACGCAACCTGGGCTTCATCTTGGACTCCTCCCTCACCATAACCAGACAAGTCAACGCCGTCTCCTCGTCATGCTTCAACATCCTGCACATGCTACGGAAGATCTTCCGGTGGATCCCCACCGAGACAAGGAAGACAGTCACCCAGGCCCTCGTCACCAGCCGACTGGACTACGGCAACACCCTCTACGCCGGAACCACCGCCAAGCTCCAGAAGAGACTCCAGCGGATCCAGAACGCCTCAGCCAGACTCATCCTCGACATCCCACGACACAGCCACATCTCCGGACATCTGAGAGACCTGCATTGGCTCCCCGTCAACAAAAGAATCACCTTCCGCCTCCTCACCCACGCACACAAAGCCCTACACGATCAAGGCCCGAGCTACCTCAACAACCGCATCAACTTCCACGTTCCCAAACGACATCTCCGATCAGCCAACCACGCCCTCGCCGCCGTCCCCCGCATCTGGAGAACAACAACAGGAGGAAGGTCCTTCTCCTACCTGGCCGCCAAGACCTGGAACTCCCTACCTTCCGACCTGCGCCTGACCCAAGACCACCTCTCCTTCAGGAAAAAGCTCAAGACCTGGCTATTCGAGCAGTAGCTTACTCCGGGTAAGTAGTGCGCTATATAAATGTCTGTGATTGATTGATTGATTGATGTCAAACAGGAATAACTAAGTCAGACAAATAACACACCAATGAACCAGTGAGCCTGCCAACACATTATGCAGAACAAACTATTGACTCATGTCTCTCTGCACTGTCACAGGTGATCAAGGATATGCACTCTGCGCTTGGATGATGACACCCCTCCGAGCTCTGAATGCAGAGGCTCAGAAGCAGTACAATGCGGCCCACAAACACACCAGGGGAATCGTGGAACACACATTTGGCTTATTGAAGTCACGTTTCAGGTGCCTGGACATCATAGGTGGAAGGCTCCTGTACAGCCCTAGACATTGTGTGCAAGATGATTGTTGGATGTTGTGTGTTGCACAACATATGTGTACACACCAATGCCCCATGGATACAAGTGCCAGATGCACCGACGATGATGAGAAAGATGAGGCAGGTGGACCACACCCCACTGCAGCCACAGCAGGAATAGCCCATAGGAACACCATCATTGACAATGTCTTCATATGAGCACGTCTCATTGTGACAGTCCTTAGCAATCATCGGACAGTACAAAATGACCAGAGGCACAGCATGTCCGAATACATGCATTCCAAGACACATTTCCTGTACAAGCAGATCAATCAGACAAGTGTAAGTGCAACATGTAGTGCTAACAATTTCATAATTTGATAATAGATGGTGGGTGTGTCACCTCTGTACAAAGAGGCTGATAAGTGTGTCACGTATTCAAAATGCCAGTTCGGTGTGTCACAGATAGTACGGAATCCCACTCTTCGGCGTTTCACATGGGTCCCAAATCATTACATATAGGTTGTTATTTGTGATCTGCAGTTGACAACAGGGCTTCTTTTGGGGTCAAATATGTACCACCATGATGCAGGGATGCACCCTGTGACTCAAGTCCCACAACATGAGTAACATGTTTGAAAGGGGGAGTCACTGCCTCTACAGTCATCCATGCTTTCATACTTGATTGATTATAGACATGACATGTCTGTGTGCATGAGGTGTTGATTGTCCCTCTGCAATGTGAAGGGTAGATGCGGTTTCACCGTGTGTTCCATGTATGTTTACGCATTGGCGCAGTTTACATACAGACTGCAATGTCAATGTACATTGTGACTGTTTGTGAGGAGATGCCTATTTGATGCGGGACAATGGACATTTGTTCTACATCACGGATGTGAGGTTGTATTCGTACATTGTCACCTCACCGTTTTTTTTCTCTGCTTTTATGATACATTTTCCCAGATGACGCGTGGGAATTTCCGGCCTGTCGCTGGTTATCGCTGATTTTTGTATCGCGGTTTGGGACATCGCCGCTTTTCTCGTGTTCGTGTTTCGCATTTTTGCGGTGTCACGTTAATTTTAACACAGTCGTTTGATGCATTATCGTGAGCCTATTGCATGGTGCCGCCGTGTTGAGAATACAACCTTAACACAGCGTTATTTTCCAGCTATAGACTGAGTTGTGAAGAGTTGCGTTAAGCTAATTTTGCGATAATTATCAGACGTTCTTGAGAATATCCCCTGAATGTTTATGTTTCTGAATGAATTGGTTAGAGAGGAGAGCAACATTTTCATTACGCAATGTCAAACACAGGTACTAATTACTGGGCTGCCACAGTTTGAGGATTTTCTGCTTTGACATCTATGTAATTCCATTGTTTTTCAATTTAAAATAATTCCGAAAGAAAATTCTGCTTTCATAGGAGCGAACTTTAAAACTGCTTTCTTTACCACTTTGAATCTAGACATGGCTAAAGGTTGCATTTGAAAGTAACAGTGGGAGAACCCAAGTCATTTGTTGCAGCTGGCTTTTTCCCAGTCGGACTCTTTCCTTCCTGAAGTGTTTTGACTCAATTGACTCTGTCCACCTCCTGCTTCACCCTTCTCTCTCTGGTTTATGTTGTGAAAAGGGATGAATCAAATACGTCCCCAAAGCTTTCCCATATGTCATTTTTGCAAGATATAAATTCCAGAAGACAAAGAATAATTCATCCTTGAGACGAAGAAATAGAACTAGTTTGACTAAATGAGTGTACACATGAAGGTAGATTTAAAACAATAAAACATGAAAAAAGAAATGAAGGTGTTTTTTTCCCAATTAGTTTTGTGCTAAAGGATACATGTTTATGAGCCTTGCAAATCACCAAGCATGACGAACAGCCCAATGGAGCACCAGTAAAAAAAAACACATAGATTAAAGGCTCTTTCAAAATAGTGAAAATACCATAGTTTAGCAAATGTAACATATACAACAGCAAATGTACTTAAGTGAAATGAAGTTGCTGTCCTGCTCACTAATTTGAAGCATATGAAATATAAATAATATTTTCTCTAAAATGTGAAACAAAAAAAATAATAGAGCTGTATTATTTTTATGATCAGAAACAAAGCCATGTTCCTGGTCTAGCTCTATAATGATTGATATGCAAACTCTGAAAGGGGCTGTTTTGAACCATTGCCAAACTTATCAAATATCTGGCTAGTAAAATGTTAATCAGTCTGTAAATTATACAAGTAGAAGGAACAAAACAATATACTCAGCCAGATGTACCCAGATATTAGTAATTGTCTAAGGAACATAAATAAGAGTCTAGAAAATAACCATATTTTACACGGTATATCATTATTTGTTTGCCCTATCTGTTTTTGTTGGCTGTAGAATTCTGTGCACTTTACCCCTGCTAATCCAAAGTAAAGTACCTGTACTTCTCCTTTCAAAGTTGTTCAGTAGGTATACCACTAATTTGTAAATGTAAGGCATATTTAACTTATCTTTAAGTACATAGTGCATGGCACAAAGTGTATCCAAGGCCTGGAATTTGAATGACAATAGTGGACTGCAGCACCAACTGTGCCATTCACTCCAGTTGCAGTGCAAACCTGTCTTCAGGCCTGCCATTGGAAGCTCTACTGGAGCTGTGTAATAATTGCTGTTGAACCCACTAAATAAGACCTTTTTCACAGGTTTATACATTTCTTTTAAATATTAATACGTCACTATCGGTTAGCCCTTATAGTCCACAAGACAAGGTGCAATGTCATGTTAACATGACATTACAATGACAAGCCAGAATAACTATATTCACTGTAGGAAGGCTAGCTGGCTCATAGATAAAAACTGCGATGGAATATTAAATGTTAATTTTTTTTATCTCAGGGTAGGGAACAGCTAGAAGTTTGATTCAACAATTTTTACAATATGTATTATAATTTAATGGAGAAGTCAGAAGTTTGATAAATATTAAGGGAAAGTAATGTTTCAAACTTTATCTAAAGCGTCTGAGGCTAATTTGCATGACCTTCCAGCTGCAGCCCTTTGAGTGCTTGGCCTAGGACCTTAATTTACTTCAAAGGAGCCTTTCCCTGTCACAGGCAGACGTCAGATGTCAGATGACACCTAGACTGGGTATTTCATTTGTAGCTCCAGTGAGACCGACACCAATGCAGTGTAAGGAGAGCTTCCACCGGACCTGATTTCAAGTGGCCACAGAGAAAGGGCCGTTTATTTCTGACATCCACACATATATGTGTGTCTTGGACTCTGCACATGGGGAGAGAGGTTTCACCATCTTGGATGTAGGCAAAGAGAGGCACTGTGGGATTGTTTGCAGCAGAGCAGCCAGGAGCTGCAGCAGTGGGCAGGGTTACCCCTGGGAATTTTGACCCAATTGTCTAGCGAGTTCCCAGGAGTTCCCCCACCTACCTACAGGTGAGTGGCAGGCATACATGTGACATCCACAGGCACACTCTTCAGAACTTTTCCTGGACCTGCTGAAGAACTGTAGAGGAGTGGACTGGCTGTCTGTGACCTCAAAGGAGTTCTGAACGATGGGACCTGCTCACTCTTGGACGCAGGACAAATAATTGGACTGTGGGGGTCATACGACAAACATCCTATTCAAGGGGAACGTGGTCTTGCCACGTGGCAAGATGGCTGCCTGAAGAGCGAGCTCTAGCAGCCAGGAAATTAATCCTATCATTATCTTTACATATTGAGGGTCATCTGCCACATAGATGTGACCCTGAATCTCTACTAACATGTTGGGTGCTGGAGGGACGTGCCAAGTCAGACAGCTACAACTAGCAGCCCGAACCTGATGCGGCTTATGGGTGAAGCTAGTGGTTGCCGGTGAGGGGTGTGCGGGCTTGCGCTACAGCTGGCATCTGAATCTGGGCCCCCCTCCGCACCGGTTACCTGTACTCGGCGCTGGAGGCTGCAGAGAAGTACACTGCTGGTGTTGCGGCGCCCTGTGGGGTCAGGTGTCTGTCTGCTTTCACCAGTCCCGGTGAGTGCGAATCCCCTAAGCTGCGGACACCAAGGAGAGGTGGAGACCATGCCTCCTTGTGCTGTGAGAAGAAGTTACTGCTAGTATGTTTTCTGGGCAGTCGGCCCTGTGTTGGAGCCCTGCTGTGGATTGCAGCCCTGGACCTTCGTTGTTGGGGCCCCCTCCCTTACTCCTCTAAGCCAGGGTGGCTTTCTGGACCCTGCTGTCCCCTGCTTCTCCGCCAATACTGTGTCCTCCCTCAGCGCCACATGTTGACAAGTGCAGATGATCTCTTTGTTGTAGCACTGGGGCTCCAGATGGCAGGGACACTGTGATCTCCTCAAAGCTCCACGCCACTTCTAACTACATTGGGCTTCTGCTGTGTTCCGTGCTGTGCAGCCACCGTTTTGTGGTCAGGCGCGGCAGTGTTCACTTCTTCATGAAATGTTTGATCCAGCTTTGTCTGTAGTATTTACGGTCGAGAGAGCTCATCGGACTTTGGGCCCTTGGCCCCCAGTGGGAGCCACACCCCAGCCCATTCTGGCTCATATTCTGAACTATCAGGACTGCAACCTTATCCTCAGATTGGCAAGAGAGCGTGGCTCGATCACTCACCAGGGGAACTCGCTCTCCTTTTATCCTGATTTTATACCTGCAGTACAGGCAGCACGCCGGGCATTCCTGCATGCAAAAAGGATCCTTCTGCAGGGCGAGATCCCTTATTGGCTGCTGTTTCATGCAAAGCTCAAGGTGTCCTATGAAGGCACACCCCATTTTCAAAATCTAACATTTCTTCCTTCAACCAGGTAGCGTTCTCATAGGTGGTATACATATTCATACAGGCATCCGGGTCTAAAGATCCCTCTCCTTGGTTTCCCAAAGCGTTGAATCCCTGATGTTGTTCTATATGTCTCAAAATAGCGTCATAGTCCTTTTCAGTATATCTTTTAGGTTCTGCCACATAATGTAAATACATTAGAGACAACAATTAAAACCAGCCTCACAGCTTGCTAAATGTGACAATGGCAAAGAAATGAATAAATCATGGCGATGCATTACAGAGGGCAAAATGCCACATACCCAACATTTTGTCTTGTTTGTGGTACTATGAGCTTAATGCAGCATTTCAATGAACACATTTTTAGCATAGGTTTCTCGATGTCTTTCCTTATGGGGAGGCAAAGTATAAAAGAAATGTTCATGCGGAACTCCTGTAGTACCTAACACCCTATGCATAGAATATTGAAATTCTAAACACACAAGCACACTCATTAATATTATCATGATTACTGCAATGATTATTACAAAGGCTATCCTCACACTGATAGCCCAACCGGAAAAAAAAGGGATATTTTCAAGGAAAGGTCGGGGAGCAAGCTAAAATTCCAAACTAAACTCGGAGAAAAGATGCAAGCCAACTGCCAGAGGGTTTCTTCTTCCTGTGTCCGTCTAGAGCCTCACAGGCAGGCTCCTATCGTTCACCAAAAGAACAATTTCAAACTTTGACTTCACCGTTGCAACTTAGGCCCTTAACATAGTCTTTCTTTCTGAACAGAGCAAATGTAACAGTTCCAAGCTCTCAACGGGTTCAGACCAGTGTCTCGCTCAGTTCCCCAGTAAACAGCTAACTTCAACCCTACAACTCAAGTCTTTCCCTATCTCCTAGAATCCGAAACTAGGGTACCGCATTGTTTTCGGGCCGTAAGTTGTATCGAAGATGGCCAGGTTGTTCCTGGTCTTGAAACAGCACAGCAGCAGTACATTCGGTGCAACAAAGCCCTCAGAGGCCTCAGAGGAATCAGCCTGGTCCAAAGATTCAGAAACTGCAGCTGATTTATTTCCTTGTGGTAATTGCAAAAAACACAGCTGATGGACAGAATGTAGAACAATGTCATACATTCACCCCAGCACAAGGATCTGGGCCTAAATCCATCGTTTTTTTGCACTCCACACCACCCTGGGTTAGACACTGGCTATATGCAAATCAGCTCTGACCCTGTGCCTCATGGGAACAGTCCAGTCCGAACTACCAAGCCATGTCTTTCCCAGACCGGAATCAAGCATCCAAGGACCGGTTTCTGGCTATCAGCCTTCATCAGCCTGGATAGCTTGACTCCAGTGGTGTGGAGAGCCTGGGACTCACGTCTGAGCATACCCAGCCCACTCGGGGTGAAAATTGTAAAAAACACAGTTGATGGACAGAATGTAGAACAATGTCATACATTCACCCCAGTACAAGGATCTGGGCCTAAATCCATCGTTTTTTTGCACTCCACACCACCCTGGGTTAGACACTGGCTATATGCAAATCAGCTCTGACCCTGTGCCTCATGGGAATAGTCCAGTCCGAACTACCAAGCCATGTCTTTCCCAGACCGGAATCAAGCATCCAAGGACCGGTTTCTGGCTATCAGCCTTCATCAGCCTGGATAGCTTGACTCCAGTGGTGTGGAGAGCCTGGGACTCACGTCTGAGCATACCCAGCCCACTCAAGGTGAAAATTGCAAAAAACACAGTTGATGGACAGAATGTAGAACAATGTCATATATTCACCCCAGTACAAGGATCTGGGCCTAAATCCATCGTTTTTTTGCACTCCACACCACCCTGGGTTAGACACTGGCTATATGCAAATCAGCTCTGACCCTGTGCCTCATGGGAACAGTCCAGTCTGAACTACCAAGCCATGTCTTTCCCAGACCGGAATCAAGCATCCAAGGACCGGTTTCTGGCTATCAGCCTTCATCAGCCTGGATAGCATGACTCCAGTGGTGTGGAGAGCCTGGGGCTCACATCTGAGCATACCCAGCCCACTCTGGGTGAAAATTGCAAAAAACACACAGTTGATGGACAGAATGTAGAACAATGTCATACATTCACCCCAGTACAAGGATCTGGGCCTAAATCCATCGTTTTTTTGCACTCCACACCACCCTGGGTTAGACACTGGCTATATGCAAATCAGCTCTGACCCTGTGCCTCATCAATCAATCAATCAATCAATCAATCAATCACCTGGATGGACGACTCCTCAGCACCCGACATCGCCATCGCCATCCCAGAGGGCTACAAGATCACCCGAAGAGACCGCGTCAAACAGACTGGAGAAGGCATCGCCATCATCCACAGGGACACCATCCACATCACGACCAACACCGACGACACCCTGAAAACCGCCGAACACCTGCACTTCCAGATCCGCACCGACCCGAAGACCACCCTCAGAGGCACCCTGATCTACCGACCCCCGGGACCACGCACACAATTCAGCGAGGACATCGCCGACTTCGTCAGCCCGCAAGCCCTCCCCTCCGCCGAATACGTCCTCCTGGGGGACCTCAACTTCCACCTGGAGAACAACAACGACCGCAACACCATCACCCTGCTCGACAACCTCGCCAACCTCGGACTCAAGCAACTGGTATCCACCCCCACCCACCTCGCCGGACACACACTTGACGCCGTCTTCTCATCCAGCAAAGACATCGCCTTCAGCCACGCCACTGGACTCCACTGGACGGACCACAGCTGCGTCCACTTCACCTTCAGAAGAACGACGATCCACCACCACCAGCAACCGGTTGCTCGAAGAAGCTGGAACAAGATCACAGCCGACCAGCTCGCCGCTTCCCTGAACCAGCACCCCCCGCCAGCTCAGCGAACCCCAGCCAGGCCGCCGACAACCTCACGAAGTGGATCAACAACTGCGCGGACGAACTCGCCCCACTGAGGACCCCGCCTAGCAGACCCGGCAGCAAGAAGGCCCCATGGTTCACTGACGAACTCAAGAGCTCCAAGAAGAACTGCCGAGCCCTCGAGAAAGCCTGGAGAAGGGAACCAACACCGGACAACATGATCAGCACCGAAGACACCATCCACATGATGAACTCCATCCACTCCGGATCTCCGACCGACCCCTGCCCTCACCACATCTTCAACAAGGCCGACGCAGTCATCGCACCCCACCTGCGGGACATCATCAACACCTCCTTCGAGACCGCCACCTTCCCGGAGAGCTGGAAGCACGCCAAACTCAGCGCCCAACTAAAGAAACCTACAGCGGACCCCACCAAACTCAAGAACTACCGCCCCATCTCGCTCCTCCCGTTCCCAGCCAAAGTCATCGAGAAGACCGTCAACAAGCAGCTGGCCGCCTTCCTCGAGACGAATGGATCCCTCGACCCCTCACACTCTGGCTTCCGAGCCAACCACAGCACCGAGACCGCCCTCATCGCTGCCACCGATGACATCCGAGCCCTGATGGACAACGGAGAAACAGCGGCCCTCATCCTTCTAGACCTCTCCGCGGCTTTCGACACTGTCTGCCACCGCACCCTAGTGCAGCGCCTCAGCAACGTCGGTATCCAGGAGAAGGCACTGGAATGGATCATCTCCTTCCTCGACGGAAGAACACAGAGAGTCCGTCTACCACCGTACAAGTCAGAGGCCACTGAAGTCATCTGCGGCGTCCCTCAAGGATCCTCGCTGAGCCCCACCCTCTTCAACGTATACATGAGCCCCCTCGCAGCCATCGCACGCCAACACAACCTCAACATCCTCTCCTACGCTGACGACACCCAGCTGATCCTCTCCCTGACCAACGACCCCACCGCCGCCAGAGCCAACCTTCACGAAGGGATGAAAGACGTAGCCGAGTGGATGACGACCAGCCGCCTGAAACTGAACTCAGACAAGACAGAAGTCCTCATCCTGGGTTCCTCGCCCTCCGCCTGGGACGACTCCTGGTGGCCCCCCACCCTGGGCAGCGCTCCCAAAGCGACAGACCACGCACGCAACCTGGGCTTCATCTTGGACTCCTCCCTCACCATAACCAGACAAGTCAACGCCGTCTCCTCGTCATGCTTCAACATCCTGCACATGCTACGGAAGATCTTCCGGTGGATCCCCACCGAGACAAGGAAGACGGTCACCCAGGCCCTCGTCACCAGCCGACTGGACTACGGCAACACCCTCTACGCCGGAACCACCGCCAAGCTCCAGAAGAGACTCCAGCGGACCCAGAACGCCTCAGCCAGACTCATCCTCGACATCCCACGACACAGCCACATCTCCGGACATCTGAGAGACCTGCATTGGCTCCCTGTCAACAAAAGAATCACCTTCCGCCTCCTCACCCACGCACACAAAGCCCTACACGATCAAGGCCCGAGCTACCTCAACAACCGCATCAACTTCCACGTTCCCAAACGACATCTCCGATCAGCCAACCACGCCCTCGCCGCCGTCCCCCGCATCTGGAGAACGACAACAGGAGGAAGGTCCTTCTCCTACCTGGCCGCCAAGACCTGGAACTCCCTACCTTCCGACCTGCGCCTGACCCAAGGCCACCTCTCCTTCAGGAAAAAGCTCAAGACCTGGCTATTCGAGCAGTAGCAGCACTCCCCCCCCCCAGCGCCTTGAGACCCTCAGGGTAAGTAGTGCGCTATATAAATGTCTGTGATTGATTGATTGATTGATGTCAAACAGGAATAACTAAGTCAGACAAATAACACACCAATGAACCAGTGAGCCTGCCAACACATTATGCAGAACAAACTATTGACTCATGTCTCTCTGCACTGTCACAGGTGATCAAGGATATGCACTCTGCGCTTGGATGATGACACCCCTCCGAGCTCTGAATGCAGAGGCTCAGAAGCAGTACAATGCGGCCCACAAACACACCAGGGGAATCGTGGAACACACATTTGGCTTATTGAAGTCACGTTTCAGGTGCCTGGACATCATAGGTGGAAGGCTCCTGTACAGCCCTAGACATTGTGTGCAAGATGATTGTTGGATGTTGTGTGTTGCACAACATATGTGTACACACCAATGCCCCATGGATACAAGTGCCAGATGCACCGACGATGATGAGAAAGATGAGACAGGTGGACCACACCCCACTGCAGCCACAGCAGGAATAGCCCATAGGAACACCATCATTGACAATGTCTTCATATGAGCACGTCTCATTGTGACAGTCCTTAGCAATCATCGGACAGTACAAAATGACCAGAGGCACAGCATGTCCGAATACATGCATTCCAAGACACATTTCCTGTACAAGCACATCAATCAGACAAGTGTAAGTGCAACATGTAGTGCTAACAATTTCATAATTTGATAATAGATGGTGGGTGTGTCACCTCTGTACAAAGAGGCTGATAAGTGTGTCACGTATTCAAATTGCCAGTTCGGTGTGTCACAGATAGTACGGAATCCCACTCTTCGGCGTTTCACATGGGTCCCAAATCATTACATATAGGTTGTTATTTGTGATCTGCAATTGACAACAGGGCTTCTTTTGGGGTCAAATATGTACCACCATGATGCAGGGATGCACCCTGTGACTCAAGTCCCACAACATGAGTAACATGTTTGAAAGGGGGAGTCACTGCCTCTACAGTCATCCATGCTTTCATACTTGATTGATTATAGACATGACATGTCTGTGTGCATGAGGTGTTGATTGTCCCTCTGCAATGTGAAGGGTAGATGCGGTTTCACAGTGTGTTCCATGTATGTTTACGCATTGGCGCAGTTTACATACAGACTGCAATGTCAATGTACATTGTGACTGTTTGTGAGGAGATGCCTATTTGATGCGGGACAATGGACATTTGTTCTACATCACGGATGTGAGGTTGTACTCGTACATTGTCACCTCACCGTTTTTTTTCTCTGCTTTTATGATGCATTTTCCCAGATGACGCGTGGGAATTTCCGGCCTGTCGCTGGTTATCGCTGATTTTTGTATCGCGGTTTGGGACATCGCCGCTTTTCTCGTGTTCGTGTTTCGCATTTTTGCGGTGTCACGTTAATTTTAACACAGTCGTTTGATGCATTATCGTGAGCCTATTGCATGGTGCCGCCGTGTTGAGAATACAACCTTAACACAGCGTTATTTTCCAGCTATAGACTGAGTTGTGAAGAGTTGCGTTAAGCTAATTTTGCGATAATTATCAGACGTTCTTGAGAATATCCCCTGAATGTTTATGTTTCTGAATGAATTGGTTAGAGAGGAGAGCAACATTTTTATTACGCAATGTCAAACACAGGTACTAATTACTGGTCTGCCACAGTTTGAGGATTTTCTGCTTTGACATCTATGTAATTCCATTGTTTTTCAATTTAAAATAATTCCGAAAGAAAATTCTGCTTTCATAGGAGCGAACTTTAAAACTGCTTTCTTTACCACTTTGAATCTAGACATGGCTAAAGGTTGCATTTGAAAGTAACAGTGGGAGAACCCAAGTCATTTGTTGCAGCTGGCTTTTTCCCAGTCGGACTCTTTCCTTCCTGAAGTGTTTTGACTCAATTGACTCTGTCCACCTCCTGCTTCACCCTTCTCTCTCTGGTTTATGTTGTGAAAAGGGATGAATCAAATACGTCCCCAAAGCTTTCCCATATGTCATTTTTGCAAGATATAAATTCCAGAAGACAAAGAATAATTCATCCTTGAGACGAAGAAATAGAACTAGTTTGACTAAATGAGTGTACACATGAAGGTAGATTTAAAACAATAAAACATGAAAAAAGAAATGAAGGTGTTTTTTTCCCAATTAGTTTTGTGCTAAAGGATACATGTTTATGAGCCTTGCAAATCACCAAGCATGACGAACAGCCCAATGGAGCACCAGTAAAAAAAAACACATAGATTAAAGGCTCTTTCAAAATAGTGAAAATACCATAGTTTAGCAAATGTAACATATACAACAGCAAATGTACTTAAGTGAAATGAAGTTGCTGTCCTGCTCACTAATTTGAAGCATATGAAATATAAATAATATTTTCTCTAAAATGTGAAACAAAAAAAATAATAGAGCTGTATTATTTTTATGATCAGAAACAAAGCCATGTTCCTGGTCTAGCTCTATAATGATTGATATGCAAACTCTGAAAGGGGCTGTTTTGAACCATTGCCAAACTTATCAAATATCTGGCTAGTAAAATGTTAATCAGTCTGTAAATTATACAAGTAGAAGGAACAAAACAATATACTCAGCCAGATGTACCCAGATATTAGTAATTGTCTAAGGAACATAAATAAGAGTCTAGAAAATAACCATATTTTACACGGTATATCATTATTTGTTTGCCCTATCTGTTTTTGTTGGCTGTAGAATTCTGTGCACTTTACCCCTGCTAATCCAAAGTAAAGTACCTGTACTTCTCCTTTCAAAGTTGTTCAGTAGGTATACCACTAATTTGTAAATGTAAGGCATATTTAACTTATCTTTAAGTACATAGTGCATGGCACAAAGTGTATCCAAGGCCTGGAATTTGAATGACAATAGTGGACTGCAGCACCAACTGTGCCATTCACTCCAGTCGCAGTGCAAACCTGTCTTCAGGCCTGCCATTGGAAGCTCTACTGGAGCTGTGTAATAATTGCTGTTGAACCCACTAAATAAGACCTTTTTCACAGGTTTATACATTTCTTTTAAATATTAATACGTCACTATCAGTTAGCCCTTATAGTCCACAAGACAAGGTGCAATGTAATGTTAACATGACATTACAATGACAAGCCAGAATAACTATATTCACTGTAGGAAGGCTAGCTGGCTCATAGATAAAAACTGCGATGGAATATTAAATGTTATTTTTTTTTATCTCAGGGTAGGGAACAGCTAGAAGTTTGATTCAACAATTTTTACAATATGTATTATAATTTAATGGAGAAGTCAGAAGTTTGATAAATATTAAGGGAAAGTAATGTTTCAAACTTTATCTAAAGCGTCTGAGGCTAATTTGCATGACCTTCCAGCTGCAGCCCTTTGAGTGCTTGGCCTAGGACCTTAATTTACTTCAAAGGAGCCTTTCCCTGTCACAGGCAGACGTCAGATGTCAGATGACACCTAGACTGGGTATTTCATTTGTAGCTCCAGTGAGACCGACACCAATGCAGTGTAAGGAGAGCTTCCACCGGACCTGATTTCAAGTGGCCACAGAGAAAGGGCCGTTTATTTCTGACATCCACACATATATGTGTGTCTTGGACTCTGCACATGGGGAGAGAGGTTTCACCATCTTGGATGTAGGCAAAGAGAGGCACTGTGGGATTGTTTGCAGCAGAGCAGCCAGGAGCTGCAGCAGTGGGCAGGGTTACCCCTGGGAATTTTGACCCAATTGTCTAGCGAGTTCCCAGGAGTTCCCCCACCTGCCTACAGGTGAGTGGCAGGCATACATGTGACATCCACAGGCACACTCTTCAGAACTTTTCCTGGACCTGCTGAAGAACTGTAGAGGAGTGGACTGGCTGTCTGTGACCTCAAAGGAGTTCTGAACGATGGGACCTGCTCACTCTTGGACGCAGGACAAATAATTGGACTGTGGGGGTCATACGACAAACATCCTGTTCAAGGGGAACGTGGTCTTGCCACGTGGCAAGATGGCTGCCTGAAGAGCGAGCTCTAGCAGCCAGGAAATTAATCCTATCATTATCTTTACATATTGAGGGTCATCTGCCACATAGATGTGACCCTGAATCTCTACTAACATGTTGGGTGCTGGAGGGACGTGCCAAGTCAGACAGCTACAACTAGCAGCCCGAACCTGATGCGGCTTATGGGTGAAGCTAGTGGTTGCCGGTGAGGGGTGTGCGGGCTTGCGCTACAGCTGGCATCTGAATCTGGGCCCCCCTCCGCACCGGTTACCTGTACTCGGCGCTGGAGGCTGCAGAGAAGTACACTGCTGGTGTTGCGGCGCCCTGTGGGGTCGGGTGTCTGTCTGCTGTCACCAGTCCCGGTGAGTGCGAATCCCCTAAGCTGCGGACACCAAGGAGAGGTGGAGACCATGCCGCCTTGTGCTGTGAGAAGAAGTTACTGCTAGTCTGTTTTCTGGGCAGTCGGCCCTGTGTTGGAGCCCTGCTGTGGATTGCAGCCCTGGACCTTCGTTGTTGGGGCCCCCTCCCTTACTCCTCTAAGCCAGGGTGGCTTTCTGGACCCTGCCGTCCCCTGCTTCTCCGCCAATACTGTGTCCTCCCTCAGCGCCACATGTTGACAAGTGCAGATGATCTCTTTGTTGTAGCACTGGGGCTCCAGATGGCAGGGACACTGTGATCTCCTCAAAGCTCCACGCCACTTGTAACTACATTGGGCTTCTGCTGTGTTCTGTGCTGTGCAGCCACCGTTTTGTGGTCAGGCGCGGCAGATAATTACTACCACTACTTCCTTGCAAGAGTCCTGGGGGCCCGGATAAATCCTGTGCTGCGGAGGGCGGTGGCCTGCATGTACTACGCTGCAGAAATATGGTGACTGAAGAATTATTGGGCATATATACCGCCTGCCCTCAAGGACTGGGGTCCAGCTGGGGATCCCCTGGTTTATGGTGGTGACTCCTGGGTTCCGCTGGCACTACGTGGAGTCATTGAATGGTGGTGCTCACATGCACTGGACAAATTCGAGCCCAAAGAACACTTTGAAGCCAACACTACAGTGTCTTCTCTTCAGCCAAAGAAGGTACGCCCTGTAGGTGAGATTGTCACAAGGTACGACATCCGGGACAGGGGCCTTGTAGGTGACCTACCCATAATACACTTACCGTGTGTTGGTTATCCTGGACCATTTGAAGGATGGTGGATTCACGCCATTCCAGCATCATGGAGAAGCAAGACGCAAAGCAGCCAAAGTTAAGCTTCGAGCACAGACGATACACCAGAACGACGGATTATGACCCTGAAGGGAGTTTGGACCACCCCACCGGGTCACAGGTCGAGGATCACGGGGAATATTGGTGCACACTGTTGTTGGAAATGAACTCTAGCCTCTGCACTATTGATTCTAAGTTTGACGGCATTACGGCACAGCTGGGCACTGTTAAAAAAACAGTCAAGTCATACGAGACGAGGCTGGATGTACTGGAAAACCACAACTCAGATTTCCATGAGTTTCATGTTGAGACAAAGGAGCAGCTTTTGAACATGGACAAGGTCCTCAGCCTGCTTAGATCCAAGAATGAAGATTTGGAGGCCCGTTTCCGCTGGAACAACTTACGAATCACGGGGATCCCGGAGACGAGGGCTATAGTAAAGATGGAGACCTACGTGTCCGATCTTCTTCATGAAATGTTTGATCCAGCTTTGTCTGTAGTATTTACGGTCGAGAGAGCTCATCGGACTTTGGGCCCTTGGCCCCCAGTGGGAGCCACACCCCAGCCCATTCTGGCTCATATTCTGAACTATCAGGACTGCAACCTTATCCTCAGATTGGCAAGAGAGCGTGGCTCGATCACTCACCAGGGGAACTCGCTCTCCTTTTATCCTGATTTTATACCTGCAGTACAGGCAGCACGCCGGGCATTCCTGCATGCAAAAAGGATCCTTCTGCAGGGCCAGATCCCTTATTGGCTGCTGTTTCACGCAAAGCTCAAGGTGTCCTATGAAGGCACACCCCATTTTTTATGGATGCCAAGTCTGCACTAAAATTTGCTAAACATATTGGGGCAAGAAGAAGAAGGTGCAGGACCTGAGTACTGAAGAGGTGACAGATGGCAGGTTAAGTGACAATGAGTCATGTTTATATGTGCAGCTTAGGGTATCTCGATGTATCAGTTCAATGTTTCCGCTGCCGGGCCTAGCCCTACTCATTTGACAATGGCTGATTCTTTACTTTCCTTAATGTGGGCTGCAAGATATCTGAGCAATTGTAGAATGTGTTCTGTTATATGGTAATTACCCTTCCTATTACTCTTGGCCACCCTGCTTTCAGTGGGGGTGTATGCCGGCCGCACCGCTCCCCCCACGGAGATGTCCCACTTGCTGATTTGCCACGCTCCGGACCTAAGTCTTATTGGGGAAATGTTTTGGGGGAGGGCTTTACACAACCTGATTGGGGGGTTGGAGTGGGTTGGGGTTGGAGTGGGTGGGGGGTGGTGGGAGGGGGTATGTTTTTGAGATTGGTTGGCTTTCAGCTTCTCAACACAATGTCACTAAATTTGTACACACTGTTCATATTTCTGGTACACCTACAAACTACACCTGATTGGATTCCTTTGCACCATAATGGTTTGACACACAGGGCTGTTTATGGAGGGCTTGGGAGACACTCGGATTATGTAATTGTGCTCCAGCGTCCTGCACATAGGATGAGATTACCAGTTTGAATGTCCTTACATGGAACATTCGCGGTCTTAACGATCATAGGAAAACAACAATGGTACACTCCTATCTCGTAAGACATCTCATTGAAGTATGCTTACTGCAGGAGATGCACCTGAATACATCTCCATCTACCAGGTTAAACCACAGGCATTGGGGTCATGCTTATTTCTCAATATACTCCAACTACGCCTGTGGAGTTGTGGTGTTGTTAAAGCAGGGGCTTGACTGGAAGGATAGCGAAAGCCATTTGGACCCGGAGGGCAGATACGTTTTAGTACTTGGTCTCTTGGGTGGAACCCAGGTGGTGATTGTGGCAGTATATGGGCCAAACATTGATATCCCTGACTTTTTCAGAGTGTGTGGGCCCGAATGAGGGCAACTAGATGTGACACCATCATTTGGGGAGGGTACTTTAATGCGATACTGGACGATATGTTTGACAGGAAAGGACCGTCCCATTCTCTTCACCCTAACACAACAACGTCTCTCCAGGCCATTTTGTCAGATGGCAATTTAATGACATATGGCGCCACAGACACCCACAGCCTAGAGAGAGAACCTGTATTTCAGAACATCACAAAGCATGGTCTAGGTTGGACTTTTGGCTGGTGCCAAGGAACATAGCGACTTAGACCACTGACACCTCACATCTTACCCGTTCCTTGTCGGATCATGCACCTAGCTTATTACGACTCTCGTTACCTAACTCTCCCACACGTATGTTCAGTTGGAGGCTTCCCCAAAATGCGCTACAAGATGAGGCATTCAAGGAGGAGATAAGAGTGGATATTACAGATTATTTCACTAACAGTACCGGCTCAGTGTCCTCTCAGTCATCCCTTTGGGAAGCATTCAAACGGTTATCAGGGGCCAATGCATAGCTCACCAGGCGGGGGTGTTGAAAGCCATAAGGGGTACGCTGGCCTCCTTGGAGAGGAACATTAAAGATTTAGAAACACAATTCTACACCATAGATGATCCCACTCTTGTGGCTAAATTGAAAGAGTCCCTGTTAAAATCTGAAGTAGAAGCCCAACGTGAAGTTAAATTCTTAGGCAAATACTCACAGGCAAGGAGATTTAGGGAGGGAGAAAGGCTCGGAAAGACACTAGCAGCAATGATGCATTGCCCGCGTTTGGCAGCATATGTCACAGAGATAGGGGAAGATCCCTCACAAGTGGCAAGACATCCCCAAGCCATTCTGGATAGGTTTACACAATTCTATGCCTCACTGTATACGTCAAGGGGTGGTGAGGGACAGAGTCTCTGAATTAAGCAGAAAGCTCTCACCCAGTCAAGAGATCAGGGCTAGATCCAACACCGTTTTTTAGCTCACTGCACCATCCCAGTTTCAGAACCTGGCTGTATGCAAATTAGTCTGTTCCTGTCCCAGTGCATGATGGGAACAGGGCAAACCAAACTACAAAAGCCAATTCTTACACTGGGAAGGAAACAAGCTCCCGGGGACCGGTTTCTGGCATTACAGCCGTCTTCGGCCCGGTTTGCTTGAATCCTGATGGTGCAATGAGCAAGGGTCTCACATCTGAGAATACCCTTCCATGCTTAGGGTGGACAAAAATATTTACAACAAGGGGTGGTGAGGGACAGAGTCTCTGAATTAAGCAGAAAGCTCTCACCCAGTCAAGAGATCAGGGCTAGATCCAACACCGTTTTTTAGCTCACTGCACCATCCCAGTTTCAGAACCTGGCTGTATGCAAATTAGTCTGTTCCTGTCCCAGTGCATGATGGGAACAGGGCAAACCAAACTACAAAAGCCAATTCTTACACTGGGAAGGAAACAAGCTCCCGGGGACCGGTTTCTGGCATTACAGCCGTCTTCGGCCCGGTTTGCTTGAATCCTGATGGTGCAATGAGCAAGGGTCTCACATCTGAGAATACCCTTCCACGCTTAGGGTGGACAAAAAAATTTACAACAAGGGGTGGTGAGGGACAGAGTCTCTGAATTAAGCAGAAAGCTCTCACCCAGTCAAGAGATCAGGGCTAGATCCAACACCGTTTTTTAGCTCACTGCACCATCCCAGTTTCAGAACCTGGCTGTATGCAAATTAGTCTGTTCCTGTCCCAGTGCATGATGGGAACAGGGCAAACCAAACTACAAAAGCCAATTCTTACACTGGGAAGGAAACAAGCTCCCGGGGACCGGTTTCTGGCATTACAGCCGTCTTCGGCCCGGTTTGCTTGAATCCTGATGGTGCAATGAGCAAGGGTCTCACATCTGAGAATACCCTTCCACGCTTAGGGTGGACAAAAATATTTACAACAAGGGGTGGTGACAGAGTCTGTTCATCACCACCCCCTTTTCTGAATCGTTTTTGGCCACTATAGGTGTGGCAGGGTATACTCAGACATGAGTCCCTTTCTCACTGCTCCATCAGGATTCAAGCAAGCCGGGCCGAAGACGGCTGAAATGCCAGAAACCGGTCCCCGGTAGCTTGTCTCCTTTCTGGTGAAGAATTGGCTTGGTAGTTTAGTCTGCCCTGTTCCCATGATGCACTGGGCCAGGGACAGACTGATTTGCATATAGCCAGGTTCTGAGCTGGGATGGGGCAGTGAGATAAATAACGGTGATGGATCAAACCCTGATCTTTGGACTGGGTAAGAGTGGTCTGCTTAATTCAGACACTCTGTTCATCACCACCCCCTTTTCTGAATCGTTTTTGGCCACTATAGGTGTGGCAGGGTATACTCAGACATGAGTCCCTTTCTCACTGCTCCATCAGGATTCAAGCAAGCCGGGCCGAAGACGGCTGAAATGCCAGAAACCGGTCCCCGGTAGCTTGTCTCCTTTCTGGTGAAGAATTGGCTTGGTAGTTTAGTCTGCCCTGTTCCCATGATGCACTGGGCCAGGGACAGACTGATTTGCATATAGCCAGGTTCTGAGCTGGGATGGGGCATTGAGATAAATAACGGTGATGGATCAAACCCTGATCTTTGGACTGGGTAAGAGTGGTCTGCTTAATTCAGACACTCTGTTCATCACCACCCCCTTTTCTGAATCGTTTTTGGCCACTATAGGTGTGGCAGGGTATACTCAGACGTGAGTCCCTTTCTCACTGCTCCATCAGGATTCAAGCAAGCCGGGCCGAAGACGGCTGAAATGCCAGAAACCGGTCCCCGGTAGCTTGTCTCCTTTCTGGTGAAGAATTGGCTTGGTAGTTTAGTCTGCCCTGTTCCCATGATGCACTGGGCCAGGGACAGACTGATTTGCATATAGCCAGGTTCTGAGCTGGGATGGGGCAGTGAGATAAATAACGGTGATGGATCAAACCCTGATCTTTGGACTAGGTAAGAGTGGTCTGCTTAATTCAGACACTCTGTTCATCACCACCCCCTTTTCTGAATCGTTTTTGGCCACTATAGGTGTGGCAGGGTATACTCAGACATGAGTCCCTTTCTCACTGCTCCATCAGGATTCAAGCAAGCCGGGCCGAAGACGGCTGAAATGCCAGAAACCGGTCCCCGGTAGCTTGTCTCCTTTCTGGTGAAGAATTGGCTTGGTAGTTTAGTCTGCCCTGTTCCCATGATGCACTGGGCCAGGGACAGACTGATTTGCATATAGCCAGGTTCTGAGCTGGGATGGGGCAGTGAGATAAATAACGGTGATGGATCAAACCCTGATCTTTGGACTGGGTAAGAGTGGTCTGCTTAATTCAGACACTCTGTTCATCACCACCCCCTTTTCTGAATCGTTTTTGGCCACTATAGGTGTGGCAGGGTATACTCAGACATGAGTCCCTTTCTCACTGCTCCATCAGGATTCAAGCAAGCCGGGCCGAAGACGGCTGAAATGCCAGAAACCGGTCCCCGGTAGCTTGTCTCCTTTCTGGTGAAGAATTGGCTTGGTAGTTTAGTCTGCCCTGTTCCCATGATGCACTGGGCCAGGGACAGACTGATTTGCATATAGCCAGGTTCTGAGCTGGGATGGGGCAGTGAGATAAATAACGGTGATGGATCAAACCCTGATCTTTGGACTGGGTAAGAGTGGTCTGCTTAATTCAGACACTCTGTTCATCACCACCCCCTTTTCTGAATCGTTTTTGGCCACTATAGGTGTGGCAGGGTATACTCAGACATGAGTCCCTTTCTCACTGCTCCATCAGGATTCAAGCAAGCCGGGCCGAAGACGGCTGAAATGCCAGAAACCGGTCCCCGGTAGCTTGTCTCCTTTCTGGTGAAGAATTGGCTTGGTAGTTTAGTCTTCCCTGTTCCCATGATGCACTGGGCCAGGGACAGACTGATTTGCATATAGCCAGGTTCTGAGCTGGGATGGGGCAGTGAGATAAATAACGGTGATGGATCAAACCCTGATCTTTGGACTGGGTAAGAGTGGTCTGCTTAATTCAGACACTCTGTTCATCACCACCCCCTTTTCTGAATCACTGTATACGTCGGCCCAGGACTCTATGTCAGATGCTCCTACGCAATTCCTAGACTCTTTGGAGTTGATGTGGTTGGGGCAATGTCACAGGGAGTACCTGGATGTCTGAATCTATTCTGATACAATTTAATCTGATGAAATTTTAATCACTGAATTTATTTTAATGTGAAGGGGACATTTGTGCTTACGGTGACTACTACTGTATTTGCGCTACTTAGCGCTCGCCTTACCTGAAGGGTCTTGCCTGAACTCAGTGACCTGTCCCACCCGCCCTGGTCCGACACGGTAACTAGTACCGTTGCAAGGAGGGCGTGGTGGGTAGAGTCAGGCACTTCCGGTCTGGTGGGTCAGCGTTCTAGCTGCAGGGGGAGAAGCGGCCATAGATGTCACATGCCCCAGCGACAGCGCAGCAGACGCGCGCAGCGGGCGCACCGGCGGCGTGCCAAAGGCAAGCCCATCTACGCCCATCCGCGGCCGGATGGGGCCTGGGGCCAGGACCCCTGGTGGAACTCAGGCAGACTTAAGTTACTCTCGTCAGGAGTTACTCGATCTGCGTGCGATTATTGAGCCCAAATGTAGGCACGGTGTGGACCTCTATGAGGATGTTCACATGAATACGTGCAGACACTGTGGTTACTCATTTAGCCACTGGAAGCATCTTAGAGGTTTTAATAGGGAGCTCAGATGCGCCTTAATCAACTGTAGGTCCCTTAGAAAACACAGTATGGAAGTATGTGACCTACTTGTGGACAGTAAGTTGGTCATCCTTTTTATTACAGAAACTAGGCTAGATGAGGATTCGGCCCCTGAAGTGCTGAAAGCTCTTCCTCCGGGCTATGGAATACGCAGGTTAGATAGACCCTGTGGGAGGGGGGGCGGGGATTGCGGTTATTTATAAGGGCGATATTAAATGCACCATGGAGTCTACTTCTGTATCTGATAGTGAAGCGGTACCTTTTCTATAACTGTTTCTAACAATTATATTATTAAAGGCCTACTGGTGTACAGACTCCCCGGAAGTAATAGCCAGTTTTCTGCTAGTCTTATACAAAATTTACTGCCCACGGCTATGCGTTAATGAGAAATTCCTTCTACTGGGAGATTTCAATTTGCATTTTGGTGACGCCTTGAATATTCCGGCCCAAGAGGATTGTAATGATTTGCTTACTCTGCAACTAGCATTAAAATCTGAACTACCTACACATCGACTTGGACATATATTAGACCCCATTTTTTGTAATTGGGACTCTCTGAAAATCGAGTCTCCTGAACCGATGATCTGGACCGACCACTTCCTGGTGCCATTTCAAATTAGTTGCTCCATGGAAGTTAACCCAGAGAAGGGAGCGGCACCTCTAAAAAGCAGAGGAAATGGGCTAGATTCTCCCCGGGAGATTTTAGGGCCAGTTTGGTTCAGGGGGGCCACCGGAAGGACTAGGCTCAGCCATTGATGGTGCCTGCGAAGCATTGGACTCCCGCATTCAGCTAGCCCTTGAGAAAACTGCCCCTTGGTCTAACAGGGGACCCACGCGGCAAACAAAATCCGCAGCATGGTTTAACAACGATTTAAAAATGGCTTTGACAGCTTGCAAGCGCCATGAAAGAACTTGGAGACAGGGGTACTTGCCAGATCATGAGAAGGCGTACAAATTGAACCTTAGAGGGTATCATGCCTTGATAAGGAAAACTTGCACAGCTTATTACACTGAGCGGATCGACAAGGCTGATTGCTCCGCTAAGGAACTTTTTGTAGTTTACAAAGAGCTTTCCTCACTGGCCTCTATAGAAGAATGAGTGGTGGCCTCAGTGCAATCCTGCAATCTGATAGCTGATTTTTTTCACAATAAGGTGCAGGACATTTATTCTACTTTTCCCACTGCGGCCACGACTTGTTCCGGTGGCGAAGAGCCGCTGGGGGAGGGACCTTTGGAAACTGACAGCTTGTGTGCTTTTATAGTCCCGGACGTAGACCAACTGATTAAAGTAGCTGGAGGTGTCAAATCTGGCTTTCCTAGTGATCCGGCCCAAGCCAAAATTTTAAAAGGTAACATGGAGACGCTAGCACCATACATCAGGCATCTTCTCACACTGTCTTTTGATTCCGGTAGGGTACCGACAGTCTGGAAACACGCGGTGGTACTCCCACTTAAGAAGAAACCTCAGATTAGCATAACCCAATTGAGCAACCTACGGCCTGTGTCACTCCTCCCCTATTTTGCTAAAATAGCTGAAAAATTGGTTAATCAACAACTCTCGGCTCATATTGAAACTAACCAACTTTTAGATCCTACTCAGGCAGGTTTCCGTGCCCTCCATTCTACGGAGTCGGCGTTACTCTTCTCCACGGAGATGTTGCGGAAACATGTGGATGAGGGTCAGACAGCGGCACTGATTCTTCTTGATCTCAGTGCCGCGTTCGACACTGTGGCACACCACACTCTACTAAATTTTCTGAGGAAGGGCGGAGTCGTTGGGAAGGTGTGGCAATGGCTGAAACCCTTCCGCCACGAACGTAGTTTTTGTGTTGAGCAGGAGCCTTATAGGTCAAAGGCTATCGCCCTGAAACAGGGAGTCCCGCCGGGTTCTAGCTTGAGCCCCACCCTACTCAACCTTTATGTTGCTCCGGTGGCTCTGATCACCGAGAAACATGGGGTGGATGTGGTGACATACGCTGATGACACACAGCTGGTTGTGGCTCTGTCACAGCCAGCTGAGCATGCAGCCAGCCGGTTTGCATTTTGTCTCCAGGACCTGGCCGGCTGGATGTCAAATAACTGTCTCAGATTAAATGGGGATAAGACGAAGGTGCTAATTGTAGGCAAGTCTCCGTCTGTCTTAAGCATGAGCGAATTTTGCGGATCTCGCGTTCGCGAATTTGCGGATTTTTGAACTCGCAATCCGCAAAATCCGCGAATTCTTGCGAATTTGCGGATTTTTTTTTTTTTTTGTGTTCGCAAGGATTTCTGCCAGTTCGCGAGGGTTTCGTACCAGTTCGCAATTGCGAACTTACATTTCGTCGCGCAACGGTCGCGAATTATGTTGTTTCTACGTCTGGTTCATCATCACAGGTTCCCAGCACCCTCTGTTTCACCACTGCAACCCTCTGTTACATCAATGCCACCCTCTGGTTCATCATTACTGTAGATTATGGGGGGGAAAAGCAAGCACACCATCCCTGCTTCAACTCAGATGAATTAATTTGGGGTTAGTTTATTAATGTGTCACTGTTTTAAAATTCCAGTCTGGCACCTGCTTCCTTATCTGTAATTTTGCTTTCTGTTGCAGTGCATTTTTTTTCCCCAGGACCTTCTTTGTGGCCTACTTGTAGCTATTGTATGAGCCTGCTGTGAGGGTCAGAGCAGGGTCATACAATTGTTGCAACTAGCAACTGAATTCTGGAGGGGCCCCAGTCAGGAAGCACTACCGGGAATTGTTACTAATGATGAGTTTGAACTCTTGCCCCTGCCGAGTGCTTTCACTTTTGAAAAACTCGTTTTTCTGCAATTTCGCGGGGTTCGCGGGGTGCGAACACGCGCAAGATCGGATTCGGAAGCCGCAAATTCGTGCGAATATGCAATTTGTTTTTTTTGCGGCGTGTTAGTTGGCAAGGTTTTGTGCGTTTTTGCGAGCCGCTCGTAGCGCAAGACGCGAAGTTACCCTCGCGGTCGTTCAAGGGCGCAGCCATCTTGTTTGCCTGACGTATTTCCGTTTCCGGGCGCGAAGTGTAATCTCGCAAAGTCCGCGGTTTGCCAGTACAGTCTCGCGCGTGTTCGCAAGGAAAATCTCGCGCGAACTTACCCGCGCGGTCGTGAACGGGCGCGGCCATCTTGTTTCTCATTCATTGCTATGGTTCTGGGCATGGTCTTTGTATCCTCTGTCAATCTCTGCCATCCTTTGCTTGTTTGAAGTTTTTTTTTATCTATTTTACTTATTATCTATCCCTCTATTTTTCTAGCCCTATATTTTTGTGTTTACTGCTACTTTTGGTTAATTTTAAACTACTTTTGTAAACTCTTTTCTTTTCTTCTCTTCCCTATTCTATTTTCTTTATTCCTTTCCGCCCAGACCATGGTGAAGGGAGCCGGGAAGCATCCCGAGAAGGGGAAGGGTCCCGCACCCCGTGTCCGGCTCCCGTGCGGGCGTTTGAGGGGGGAGCTAGTGATGCCACGGGAGATCTTTACCCCGGAGGAGGTGGCCCAACTCATTTTTTATGTTCAGCGCCGCCTCCCCAGGACCATCATGGGAGGCGGCAAGATCAGTGCCGGGTACGGGGCCCGGGAGCGCCGGAAGCGGTGGGAGAAGGTGTGCCAGGCCATTTACCACCACTCTCGGGTCTGGCGCACCTACAACCAGGCCACCCACCGCTGGACGGATGTCCTGACCCGTGAGCGAGATCTGCTCGACCTCCTTGGCCTTGAGATCCCCGGGCTTGGTGAGTAGTAGTAGCTATGTCTTTACTACTATGTTTTCTCCTGCTGTGTTATTATATTGCAAATTTTTGTTTTTTTTACAAGAGCAATAATGCTGCTCATTACATTGTAGGTACATTTTATTTCAAAATCTTCTGTGCATTTCAGGTACACTGCTCTCCTTCTCAGTAGTGTTGCTACTATGCTTATTTGTTTTAGATTTTGTGTTCATTTCATTGGCCTGTGAAATTATGTATGAGTGTAGTTGAAAGAACTGCGCAATGCTACACACTAAGGTTCAGATTTTTAATTACCGGCGCATCCCTGCAAAGTTGCAGGGATGCGCCAGTAATTGTGCGTCACGCCACCATCACCCATGGTGCGCCGTATTACAATGCGGCGCGCCATGGGCCCAAAACGTCACCAAAGCGTTACGCATCTGTGCCGTAAAGGTGGCGCATTGCTGGAGTTGCGTCGCAACGATGGTGCAGCTCCATCAATTCTCTGGGGTGCCCTATCTCCCCAATGCTGCGTCAAGCCGTACGTCTGCTTCAAGCAGGCGCAGGGTTTGAGTCACGCATCATTGTCCTCAAAGTGACTGATTGAAATCTTGTAGATTTCCCTCAGCCACTTTTAGGATGCGTTCCTGCGCAGGAACGCCCTCCCTTGCGCCGGAACACCCCTATTGGCGCAGGGCTTTACAACGTGATGCATCTCCCAGATGCGTCACGTTGTTAATATACGCCGCACCATTGCGCCTCTTTTGTGCTGTCGCTGCGTCACAAAAGTCACGCAACAATGGAGCAAAAGAGCCGCAAGGGCCTTATAAATCAGCCCCTACAGACTCAAGTCCAGTCCTTCCTTTGTACACATGGCGATAAGAAGAAATAGTGGTGGTGGATTAATAGTTTGAGTATTTTAATGACTGGTGAATGTAGTAGGAAACTTTAGTGTTGTCGCTGATCTTCAATCACGATGGACTTTGGCTGTCACTTTGCGTGCTGCGGACTGCTGCCTGCCAATCCTAGGCAAACCTTTTTAGTACTTTGTTTAGTGAGTTACATAGGGTAGTTTCCAATTCGACGGTCCGCAAATCAAGCAATACTAAAGTAATGACGTAGTCGACCACATGAGATTGGTCAATAATATATCCCGTGGAGTCGTTCCCTATTTGCTATTTCGCAAAAATATTTTGTTACTTTGTTAGTTCTTTTTTAAATGTTTGATTTGGTTGAGAAATAAATATCATCCATGTTTTCTGTTTTTCTTTCTTTCATGTTGTACATCAGCTTCCCCCAGGGGCAAGAGGAGGACACAGGAGGAGGAGGAGGAGGGTGCTGTTGTCGATGCAGGCCAGGACCGGGCAGTCGAGGGCTCCTTTGCTGGCCCCAGTAAGTTTTAATTTTAATATAGAGTACTTATTTTTTCCTAGCGTTCCTCATTCGATTTTTTCTAAATCGTCTTTGATCTTCTTGTAGACAGGATCTAAATTCTTATCCCTATGACTCCGTGTGGTATTACTAGATTATTCTTATTAGTCTGTCTGTGTAGCTAACTAAGATTGCACATTTGGCATTTCCATTGGACTCCCATTCTAGTCAGCAATAGCTCTATGCACTGAGTGTAGTCCTCTGGGATTGTCCATATTGTCTTTTCAAGTATTCTAAATGTTTATGCTTTGACCATTGCCAACAATAAAAAGGTGAATGACCACCACCAAGAAATAATAAGATACTACTTTACTTTTGGTTTGGATAGGACAATCCATTCTACTACTGTTGCAGGGACAAATCTGCACAAACAGAACTATGGACACTAAATAATGCATCGCTTAGCTTATCAATTATAATAGGTGCTGTAACTGTTAGACTTTCCACATACCTCAGTGATAACAGACTTTGTAGTTGAACCCCGGCCCCAATCTCCTTACTGACTAGATAGTGTGGCAGAGTCATTTAGCTCCCAAAGTCACCGATGGCAGAGGCACGGACTCATGCTTGCAAAAATTCGAAAACCTTTAGCTCATCCACTCTAGTCTGGAGGACCAAAAACCACAGAGTCTATTTAAGTTTAAAAGCTTTATTAAAAGTAAACACATTTATTAAATTCAAGTTTGTCATAAAAGTGAACGTGTAACTGAAAATGGAAAAGTGCTTAGTGCTGACGATTAATTGGACACATTTCTTGTGGTCGAGCCGAGCTCTCACCTGGTTTGAACTTGATCCTGCTCGTGTTCTTAGAAGTCAAGGTTCTGTCTGTTAGGAGAAAAAGTGGTGCGTGTTAAAAAGTAAAAAGCAAACGTTCATCAGTTGTGCCAAAAAGTGCAGCAAGACAACTGCCTTCCCTGGAAAAAGGGACATTTTTACTCTAGAGTACACAGTCAAAAATTATTAAATTGTACACTTTTTTTCACATTTCTTTCTTCCTCCTAGACCAAATATTATATAGTAGTGAGTGGTGTATTCTAACATTATTAAATGTACTTTGTAGGTGGAACATCTGGAGACGGGGCCAGCGCGGAGGTGGTGGCATTGGACGAGGAGGACAACTCTGGGGAGGAGGCGGTGCAAGTGCCGGAAAAGGACATGCCTGTGAGGGTTCACACGGTGGTGGCGGGCAGAGGTAAGCTATACATTCCTTAGTCATTGAGATTGAAGACTGCAGAGTGTGCTTTCTGCACGGGTGTATTATAAAAAAAGCAGGTAGTAGCCTCCTCTAAATGTACTTCGACTTAGCTGTGAAGTTTTTGGCGAGAAGAATCCCAATCAGATCTGAGGTGAACTTGATGGATGGGATGAACGAAAAGCGAAAGAAGGGTGTAAGTAAGTGTGGAAGCACGAGAAATGTAATGATGACTGGCAAAGAAGAATGATATGTGTTTGCTTGGTCCCCGAGGTGGCTGGGAAGGTAAGAAAATGGTATGGTGCATGGCTGGGTGAATGATGAAGCAAGGATGGGTGGAAGGAGAACAGCCTGGGTGGGTGAGACAGAAACTGTATGTGTGCAATATACTTTGAATGGATGGATGCCTGGATCATTCATGGTACTATCTGACTCTTAGATAGCATATGTGAATCTAGAGAGAGTAGACGGTCACTGGATGAACTAAGTGTTACTTTGAAGAGCATGTAACACCGCACCCGCACGTCCGTTCCAGTGTAGGAAAGGCAAGGAAAAGAAGTTGTAACGTTGTCCAAAGACTACCATGAATAGTAGCAGTAGTTTGTATTGCAACTGCAAGCACAGCATATATCCAGTTATTACGGTGGGCACTCCCTACCTCCCTTAATAACTTTAGTTTAGTAGTAGTACGTCATTCATGTGTGGGGGTATCACTGTTCACTCAATAATAAGCAAAGCACCTAAAGTCATCCCATATGTCATCAAATACATCCCATGTGAAGTGATAGATAATCAGATAATTTAGCTTCTTCATTTTCCTTTTCTAATACTCATTTGCACTGTAGGGTGAAAGCTAAATTAATTAAGCAGTAGCCCTTTTAACAGAGTATTCTCAGTGCCACCCGTAATAGAAAAGTAAGAGCTTCACCACCTGCATGTACTGGACCGGTACAGTAACGCAAGTCTGTCTCACTCACCATGGTGTGCGTCTGTTTTTCTCGGGTGCAAGTTCACTGCGCTGGCATTATGCCGGCTTGCATAAGATAACGTACCAATTTTCCTAAACAAGAGAGAAGAAGAAGAATAAGAGTGGTGTACTGTCATAGTCGACTGTAATAGAAGTCCATAGTGCTCGTAGAATTTGTTCCTTAAACTCCCACTAATGTTAGAGCAAGGATGAAGAAGTCGGAGGTTACATAGATACTGTCCTCAATAGTTATGCACTGTGCTTTCAATTTGCTACTTGTACTGTGACAACTTTCTGCTCAATCATTTTGTGTTAATCTTAAGGAGCATTGGTTACAGACTATGTCTTTCTTTTTTCATGTAGTTGCTCCTTCCAAATCCAAGACACCATCAAGGAGGAAGGAGCAGGCTCGAATGGCCCGGCAACGGAGGCTGGATGCCACTGTTGCTGAATATCGGCGGCTGGTGGCCCTGGAGGAGGAGGAGACGCAGTCTGGAACAACAACAACGTCCACTGGGACAGCTGCCTCCTCCTCCGTGCGGGCTGCCAGCCAGCGCAGTGCTCCAGCGGTACGGAGCCGGGCTACCAAAGCCAAACGCCACCGCCCAGCAGCAAAGAAAGCAGCTGCCCCTCACAGGATTTGCAAGGCACACCGGCGCCGCTTATCCCTCAGACTGTCCTACCTGGAGCAGGAGGTCCATAATTATAAGAACGTGGTGGAGGGCCTCCGCTTCGAACTTGCCACCCTCCGCAAGGAGCATGATGCCCTGGCTGCTAATTCCAACAGCACCCTGCCATAGTGTCCCTTGCCCCTTTTTTAGAGACTTTTGGGGGGTGGGAATTGGGAGTTGTGATTTTTGGGGACTTTTGAAGGACAATCGTTGGGGTTAGGGAGGGTCTTGCGGGAGATTCTTTTTTTAGGGCTATAAAAATATACTTTTTGAAACTTTATCTGACCATACCTGTTTTTTACTGCTTTTGAGTCTGGTGGGTGGGGGTTTAACATAACAGTAAGTTTGTTTTCCTGAATAGTCCTAGGACTTTAGTAGTACTACCGTCAATCAAATCTCTCGTCTCTCCTAATACTCCATTATACTACCTCCAACCAAACGCCTATCTTACCTGTAATTTCTGTTTGCAAGTAGGGCTAGGCCCAGGGCTGGCTCCACGGGAAACAGCAAATAAGGTTGGCAATCCTGGGCGGATAAAATTTCCTCATAGCGGTGGTACTACTGGTGTGACACAGTGGCAGTTGCTTGCCTATGAAAAAAAGAAAATGAAATCTGGTTTGTCCTCCTGAGCAATACAAAGGTACAATACAGAATATAGCAGGTGACAGAAGTACACTAGAACAGTGCCACGTTGTAGCCTAACAAATGTTAAAGTATAACTAATTCGGTTGAAGTTCTTTGACATTAGCCATGGGTCTTTGTCAAGCAGAGTAAGAATATATCCTCGGATTTCTTCACCAGCCTGTTGCTATCACCTTATCCTCCCCAGCAAGTGTGTGGATTTATTGCTGTAATTTAGTCACACATCAATCAAAACCACACAGCCCGGGGGAAGAGGGTTAGGGTTTGAAAAATGGATGGGTACGGGGGTTTTTGGGAAAGGTTTTGGGAGACAAGAAAAAGTAGCACAGCATGGACGAACAATTGTGAACATAAACAAATCTTTGGGTACAAACCTATCCCTCAATCTTTGAAAGTGCATACACTACTGTAACTGCATGCATGTCAGTTAAAAGTAATTAGTACTTTCGACAACTGTGGAAGAAAGAATGCGACAGTACAGGGCGTGGGTGGAAATATTGATAACTATATTCAACATAAGGTCTCTGTAGCCAGATACCTGAGAGCCTTGCTGGTCACTATAAATCCATTCACAACAACACTCAATGGGGTTGGTCTGGAAGGTGTCAGGTTTACTCCCCGTGATCCAGTCGATGCAAATATGGTTCCACCTCCAAATGTCACCAACACCCAGAAGTGTAAACACAGGGTGTTCGAGGCATTAGGCGGGGGAGAAAAATAACAAACTAAAATAAAAAATGTGGGATGGGTAAAGGTAGGGTCAGCAGGGAAAGGATACCTGTAACAGAAGACAAGACAGGCATCAGTGAAGTGCTGTCCTAACATACAAGGGTACTCTCATATAGTCTCACTAAATAGTCTGCAAGTCTCCCGCCTACTCATGGGAAATGTAGTTTCATAGTACGGTAGGCGCTTAGGGGCTGCGTAACCTGACAGAAGGTATAGTAGATAGAAAAGGAGAAATTGCTTTTTTTCTAGGTGTCCCCTCACTCACCAGGGTTGCCCCTTGGTGACATGCTTCATCATTGGGGCCATCCCAGTCCTCTACGGCCTGGGGCGTGCTGCGACTTGCGAATTACGTAGGAGCACTTACAAATGACTATGTGTGGTGCAGATGTGATAGTGGAGTGGACTAAGTGATGTGTTAAGGGATCAATGTAGAAGCAGAGAGAGAGCCAAGAAATGCAGTCACAGTCAGAGAAAAAGGCAAGGGATACTGTATCTATGTGGTTGTAGTGGTCCTGTTGGAAGTGGTAAGTAAGTTGCCCGCAGAAAAAAAATCCTCCTATTAGCGGCACTCCTCCATTGCAGCCGACGCTTCGTCCATCGATGTTGGTCACCAGAAGACACCCTGTCCACTGCCTGCCTGATGCTGAATTGTGGCTCGCTACTGTGAAGCCTGACTCCATCCTTTTTTCCCCATTGCAGAGACTGAAACCCGGCCTGTAATTATTCAACGAAAAACAGGAAGTGATATAATATTACAACACCACTGATAAATAAATATAAGGCATGTAGGCTGTGGAGTGCAAAAAGTCACAATTTGTTTTTCCTAGTAGACAGTACAATGTTTTTGAAAGTGCGTACTCTGAGTCACCTTTTGAAGGATGTATGGGCAAATTAATGTATCGGATCTTGCCCCTCAAGCTAGGTGTACTGTAAACTGTGTTTTAGAACAAAATTAGATCTTCCTAGCAGTGCTCCCACCCAGACCCTTACTAAAGCCAGTCGCAAAAATGTAGAAGACCCCCAATCAAATCTCAAAAAACGAGGCCTAGCAGAAAACTGGTGACAAAACTTACTTTGAAAGTAAAAGTAGGCCGAAGTACCCTAATTACCCATTACCCACCGTGGATTGCATTCAAACCACTTGCAAGCAACCAAGCAAAAGTAGCCATAGCCAGCATCGCTCCAAGACTCGAAATCCCCCCCACTCAAACACATGCAATAGAAATACTGCTAACCCTAACGAACCCTAAGTTAAGAATAGTGGCAAAGGCTTTCTTTAACTATGCCAAATCCCCCCTTTCCCACTATGGATTTTCTTCAAATGACTTGCAACCAAAATTACACATTCTCACGAGTGCTCTAAGACCCCAGAACTCAGTTTGAAAAATCTAGAACACCCCGAAACACATGCAATCCTGCTGCTAGGGCTAACCCTAACGAACCCTAAGTTACAAAAAGTGCCAAAACTAAAGGCTTTTCCGCGCGGATTTTGTCCCAACCACTTCTACCCGGTATTAGACCTTCCCAGGAATGCCCCAAGACCCGGCAACCCACCCGCCAAGAAGCGTAACACCCCCAAACAGGCCAAAAGCAAAATCTCATACTTGCAATATTTCTGGGCCTTCGGTCCAAACGCGCTGCGTAGCTAGGCCATAAGTCGGGGTTGGCACGACGGATTTCCTGAAAAGCAAATGCAATCAAGATTAGAGTGTCCCAGCAGTGCTCCCAGACCACGAAACTCACCCGCAAACAGACGGAACCCCCCCTAAGAGCACCTCAAAGGCAAGCAAGTCATCAAAAACACAAAAAAAATTCCGCCTGGGATTTGGTCCAAAACACTTTTATCCGGTATTAGAGCTTCCCAGCAATGGCCCCAGAGCCGTCAACCCAGGAGAAAACGAGTAGAAGACCCCCAAACAGCCGAAGAGCAAAAGTACAAAAATGGGGACTTAGTCACTTTTTCACAAATTTCCCAAATCACTCCGCGCGCGCTCTGCAGCTAGGCCCTAAGTCCCCTCAGCCACCATGGATTTGCTTCAAACCTCTTGCAAAGTAAAGTATATATAGCCAGCAGTGCTCCCACACCACGAAACTCACCCGCAAACACCAGGAAGCCCCCCAAACAGGCCCCCGAAAACGCTACATAGAGCAAAATGTCAGAAATAGCCCAAAAAAAAATCGGCCTGGATTTTGTCCCAACCACTTCTACCCGGTATTAGACCTTCCCAGGAATGCCCCAAGACCCGGCAACCCACCCGCCAAGAAGCATAACACCCCCAAACAGGCCAAAAGCAAAATCTCATACTTGCAATATTTCTGGGCCTTCGGTCCAAACGCGCTGCGTAGCTAGGCCATAAGTCGGGGTTGGCACGACGGATTTCCTGAAAAGCAAATGCAATCAAGATTAGAGTGTCCCAGCAGTGCTCCCAGACCACGAAACTCACCCGCAAACACCAGGAAGCCCCCCAAACAGGCCCCCGAAAACGCTACATAGAGCAAAATGTCTGAAATAGCCCAAAAAAAATCGGCCTGGATTTTGTCCCAACCACTTCTACCCGGTATTAGACCTTCCCAGGAATGCCCCAAGACCCGGCAACCCACCCGCCAAGAAGCATAACACCCCCAAACAGGCCAAAAGCAAAATCTCATACTTGCAATATTTCTGGGCCTTCGGTCCAAACGCGCTGCGTAGCTAGGCCATAAGTCGGGGTTGGCACGACGGATTTCCTGAAAAGCAAATGCAATCAAGATTAGAGTGTCCCAGCAGTGCTCCCAGACCACGAAACTCACCCGCAAACACCAGGAAGCCCCCCAAACAGGCCCCCGAAAACGCTACATAGAGCAAAATGTCTGAAATAGCCCCAAAAAAATCGGCCTGGATTTTGTCCCAACCACTTCTACCCGGTATTAGACCTTCCCAGGAATGCCCCAAGACCCGGCAACCCACCCGCCAAGAAGCATAACACCCCCAAACAGGCCAAAAGCAAAATCTCATACTTGCAATATTTCTGGGCCTTCGGTCCAAACGCGCTGCGTAGCTAGGCCATAAGTCGGGGTTGGCACGACGGATTTCCTGAAAAGCAAATGCAATCAAGATTAGAGTGTCCCAGCAGTGCTCCCAGACCACGAAACTCACCCGCAAACACCAGGAAGCCCCCCAAACAGGCCCCCGAAAACGCTACACAGAGCAAAATGTCTGAAATAGCCCAAAAAAAAATCGGCCTGGATTTTGTCCCAACCACTTCTACCCGGTATTAGACCTTCCCAGGAATGCCCCAAGACCCGGCAACCCACCCGCCAAGAAGCATAACACCCCCAAACAGGACAAAAGCAAAATCTCATACTTGCAATATTTCTGGGCCTTTGGTCCAAACGCGCTGCGTAGCTAGGCCATAAGTCGGGGTTGGCACGACGGATTTCCTGAAAAGCAAATGCAATCAAGATTAGAGTGTCCCAGCAGTGCTCCCAGACCACGAAACTCACCCACAAACACCAGGAAGCCCCCCAAACAGGCCCCCGAAAACGCTACATAGAGCAAAATGTCAGAAATAGCCCAAAAAAAAATCGGCCTGGATTTTGTCCCAACCACTTCTACCCGGTATTAGACCTTCCCAGGAATGCCCCAAGACCCGGCAACCCACCCGCCAAGAAGCATAACACCCCCAAACAGGACAAAAGCAAAATCTCATACTTGCAATATTTCTGGGCCTTCGGTCCAAACGCGCTGCGTAGCTAGGCCATAAGTCGGGGTTGGCACGACGGATTTCCTGAAAAGCAAATGCAATCAAGATTAGAGTGTCCCAGCAGTGCTCCCAGACCACGAAACTCACCCACAAACACCAGGAAGCCCCCCAAACAGGCCCCCGAAAACGCTACATAGAGCAAAATGTCAGAAATAGCCCAAAAAAAAATCGGCCTGGATTTTGTCCCAACCACTTCTACCCGGTATTAGACCTTCCCAGGAATGCCCCAAGACCCGGCAACCCACCCGCCAAGAAGCATAACACCCCCAAACAGGACAAAAGCAAAATCTCATACTTGCAATATTTCTGGGCCTTCGGTCCAAACGCGCTGCGTAGCTAGGCCATAGGTCGGGGTTGGCACGACGGATTTCCTGAAAAGCAAATGCAATCAAGATTAGAGTGTCCCAGCAGTGCTCCCAGACCACGAAACTCACCCACAAACACCAGGAAGCCCCCCAAACAGGCCCCCGAAAACGCTACATAGAGCAAAATGTCAGAAATAGCCCAAAAAAAAATCGGCCTGGATTTTGTCCCAACCACTTCTACCCGGTATTAGACCTTCCCAGGAATGCCCCAAGACCCGGCAACCCACCCGCCAAGAAGCATAACACCCCCAAACAGGACAAAAGCAAAATCTCATACTTGCAATATTTCTGGGCCTTCGGTCCAAACGCGCTGCGTAGCTAGGCCATAAGTCGGGGTTGGCACGACGGATTTCCTGAAAAGCAAATGCAATCAAGATTAGAGTGTCCCAGCAGTGCTCCCAGACCACGAAACTCACCCACAAACACCAGGAAGCCCCCCAAACAGGCCCCCGAAAACGCTACATAGAGCAAAATGTCAGAAATAGCCCCCAAAAAAATCGGCCTGGATTTTGTCCCAACCACTTCTACCCGGTATTAGACCTTCCCAGGAATGCCCCAAGACCCGGCAACCCACCCGCCAAGAAGCATAACACCCCCAAACAGGACAAAAGCAAAATCTCATACTTGCAATATTTCTGGGCCTTCGGTCCAAACGCGCTGCGTAGCTAGGCCATAAGTCGGGGTTGGCACGACGGATTTCCTGAAAAGCAAATGCAATCAAGATTAGAGTGTCCCAGCAATGCTCTCAGACCACGAAACTCACCCACAAACAGACGGAACCCCCCCTAAGAGCACCTCAAAGGCAAGCAAGTCATCAAAAACACAAAAAATTTTCCGCCTCGGATTTGGCACAAACCACTTTTAGTGCTTCCCAGCAATGGCCCCAGACCCGTCAACTCACCTGCAAAGAGGTAGAACAACACCCCCACAAGTGCTGAGTCTTTCTTCATTGGGCGTAAACCAGCCCTCTGCTTTGATGGAAATAGGAGTCTGGAGGAGGAGGATAGAGGAGCATGTTCTTCTGAACTTGTGAACCTGAGGAATGCAGACTGCGGCACCTTCAAATAAATTAGCAAACAAGTGAAGACAGTTCTGCTGATGGGCTTGTCTTTGTGATTATCTGATTAAAGTTTGAATTATATTAACTGTGCACAACAAAGAAAGACAGACACACAGGAATAAAAGTGAATAAGGATGAAAAAGAAAGTTATTGATTCGTTGTCTCATTTTCAGGGCTCGAAGTCGGTATCACGGTCCAGGAATAAGAATAAGGCTTCGTCATCATACTCTGCGAATTCAGCCCGGGTGAGGTCAGTGCCACCTGACAGAGTAGAAATTCCCTCATCTATGGTGCTGGCCACCTCCTCTTCATCCGGCACGCTCTCTCGTACTCTTATATCTGGTGGTATGAGGTGCTGATTCATCTTGATCATTGTTAACCTCTCCACATTTTTGGGCGAGAGGCGGCTCCGTTTGGGAGTTACAATCCCACCAGCCGCACTGAAAACCCGTTCAGAAGACACACTTGCGAGTGGGCAAGACAAGTAGTTTAAAGCCAGGTTGGTGAGCTGTGGCCACAATTCTTTTTTCCCATGCCAATACGCCAATGGGTCAGAATTAACATAGACCTCTGTGGAGTCATTCAGATAGTCCTTCACCATCGACTCAAGGTCCTCCTCCAAGGTTCCTCCACTTTGCGTAGCTCTTGCTGTGCCTCTGACCTTTTGAGAACCAAACCCACGCAGAGCTAGCCAATCCTCTTCAGCCTCCAATGTTTCTGTTGTCTTTCGTGCAGATGATGCGGTTGCCGGTGTCTTTAACGGCTGAGAGGTCACTTGTGCCACAGCCACAGGTGCAGAAGTGGATTGTTTTGACTGGGGATGGCCTGCTGATGTACTGCCATTTCCTTCAATTTCCAGCCGTTCTGTTTCAAACTTCTTGGCTGACAAGGCTAGCCAACGTTTGTACTTTGTAACATCTTCATCAGCAAAAGGAAAGAATGCTCTGCCTGCCAGCGCCTTTTTGTAGCGTGGATCCAGAATAGTAGCACAAATGTAATGCTGTTCTGAGTGGATCTTTTGAAGACGTTCATCACCTTGTAGGAGCTCTAATAATTTCTCAGCCAGAAGCAAAGAGTCTTTCTTTTTGTCATCTTTTCGAAACACAGAACACACCTCCTTCAGTTGGTCCTCCAGCATGTACAACAATGGGATAGCTTTTCCCAAATTAGAGTCCTCCTTGCTGACTGCACGTGTGAAGACCTCAAAAGGACGAAGCATGCGTGTTAGGCTTTCAACTATGTTCCATTGCGGCCCACCCATCCTCAGCTCCTCTATACCCTCTTTCAAGAAATATTGATCGAGTTGCGTATACTGCTCATACAGACGCTCAAGCATGTAGAAGGTTGAGTTCCAACGTGTTACCACCTCCTGGATGAGTGCTTTCACTGGCATTTGACTTTGATATAGCATGCTCCTCAGCTGCTTGCGGGCCTTAAAAGAATGCCTGAAATGCTTGCAAATTTTTCGGCAGTTCTCCAATACACTGTACGCTGCACTGCGTTTATTACCCAAGAATTTTTGGACAACCAGGTTTATACAGTGCGCCAAACACGGCACTCTGAAATAGTAACCGTCCCTCATGGCCTTAACTATATTGGAGCCATTGTCTGTGGAAACATAACCAACCTTGCGTTTTAGTGGGGACAGACAGTTAAGGACCTTTGTGTTAAAGACATCCAAAATGTTTTCTGCTGTGTGACGTTTCTCCAAACCAAACATGGCTAGTGTTGCATGTTTCCGAGCACCTTTAAAAACAATGTTAGTGTCAACACCTGAGTTTAGCTTTGCTTTAGCCCCTGAAAAAGAGACCCAGTGTGCAGTGATGCACATGTAATCAGCGCCTGCGCCACTGGTCCACATGTCTGTTGTCAGATGTATAGTGTGAACAGCACTCTTCTGCAAAGCTGCCCCAATCACCTTCAGAACATCTTCATGTAGTGCTGGAACCGCAACTCGGGCAAAATAGAACCGGCTAGGAACCTTCCATTTAGGGCAGAGCGCTGTCACTAATTCTAGAAAACCAACCCCTTCTACAAAAGAAAAAGGGAGAAGGTCCAGAGCTAGCATTTTAGCCAGCTTAGTGTTATACAGACGGGTCATTGGGTGGTTGCGTTCATATTGCGCTTCTGTAAACAACATCTTTTTAATGTTGCCCTGGACCAATGATTTACGGGATGATGATGATCTCTTCGACCCAGTTACGCTCGCTGATGAACTTTTCCGCATTGATGTCTCACTCTCTCCCACACTCTTAGTGTGGCTCCCATGGGGTGTGCTGCTGACATGGGAACTGGGTGTAAGTGAAGTGTTTGAATCGTCTTCTACCTCGTCATCAGCAGATGACAAATCAACGTTTTCATTACGTGCAATTCCGGCTTTCTTGACCGCCTCTAGGTGCGGAAACCATTCGACAGGGTGCCTTCTCTCAAGATGACCTCTCTGGCCTCCGGTACCATAGTTAGAACCAAGCTTACCACGACTAAATCGAAGCTTACAAAGGCTACAAATGGCTACGTTTTCCTTTTTTGGGCAAACACTAAAGAAGTCCCAAACTGGAGACTTGATATGTCTTCGGGGGCCGGAGGAGGCGGCGATACTGGTGGTGGTGGTCCTGCTGCTAATGACAGATGAAGTGGAGGATGTGGATTGCCGAACTTCAGTACGTTTTGCACTTTCACCACCACGAATTGAGGTTGAGGACGAGGTGGGTACCTTCTTGCGAAGAAATATGGAAGCGGTAGGTTTTGGTGTACTACTTAACTCCAAATCTAATGATTCCATTTCCATTGCCTCCTCGCCGACATCGTCATCACGCTCAGCAGCTTCTCGGGATAGGGTCAAAATGTCTCTTTGCTGCATGCCCGGTGGGGCTGCAGTGACCTTTGTGATGACTGGCTCGTCGTCATCGTGAGAGGCTTCATCACCAGCAGTATCTGTCACTTCTTGTTGAGCCTCATCACACTCCATAGGTTTGAGTTTTTGGACGACCTTCCTTTTACGCTTAGGTAACGGTGTCAGATCATGGTGTGCCTCTGCCTCACTGTCAGACCGCAGTTGTGGTTCCCAAGACAGATCACTTGCACCAGAACGAGGTGGGCTTGAAGAAGATGTAGACACCCCCCTTGATCTTTTCCTTGCTAGGGATGTGGAAGACAATGAATGATCATCAGGAGGAGTGGCTTCCAATGATACCTCAGCTTCATTGTCGATTTCCAAATGTGCCCCTACTTCGGGAGGAACAACTATTGTGGGCACTTGTGAACGTCCATGCACCTTTGCTTGCGCATCTCCTTTTGCTGCCTCTCCTTCCACATGTACTTGGGCGTGTACTTGCACATGGTGTTGTTGTTGCGGCTGTGGTTGTTCAACACTTGTCAGATGAGTTACAACAACCTGTGTTGATTCAGGGACATTGCTGCTACTTTCTTGCGATGAGCCAACATCACTGGTCGATGGTGATTGGAGAAGTACACTGACTGCCTCTGAAGCACTCAAGGGCTTTGACTTAAGTTGGCGTGGTGGTGGAGGCACTGAACCCAATGGAGCAGGGGTGCTGCTCTCAGGTTGGTCCCCAGCAGATCCTGCTGCTGCAGGCGTACTTTTTTTTTTGCTCCCAAAAAAAGTGGCGGGTGGCACACCAGCCTCCTTGGTAACTTGCTTCTTCTGCTCCTTACTAGCAACTTTCTTGCTAGAGGAGCTACCGAGAACTTTCTTTGGGGCCATCTTCTTCAGAGCAGGTCAGACAGCAGGCCGCAGTTGCACGAATTGTAGAGTTGTCTGAGGCCAGACGTGACGTCGCGTGACGTTATGCTGCACACACACACCGCTGCAGGACTTCTTCCTGGCACTGGTGGTTCTCTTGAGTCTTGTGCACCTAAAAAAAATGGAAGACAGAGGAACATCAGTTCAGTTATAGAGCACAAAAAAATCGAAAAACACTGCAAAATCAGCACAATCCCAATCCATCCATGCCCTCCATAATGTTTAAATTCAAGACAACCCACAGAAAGACTAGGCCCATGCAAGACTCACTACCCCTGGGCATAAATAAAGGTTGAAAAGTAGGCAAAATGGTTGGAGGCCTAACAACAAAGCCTGCATTCAAAATGGCCACTTGCCTGCCAGCACATGGCCAGTGCCTGTAGCTGCACTCAAAATGGCCACCAGCCACATGGCATGTCCCTCCCCATGAACACCCCCAAAAATCGAAAAACACTGCAAAATCAGCACAATCCCATTCCATCCATGGCCTCCATGATGTTTAAATTCAAGACAGCCCACAGAAAGACTAGGCCCATGCTAGACTGAAATACCCCTGGTGAAAAGGCCACAAGTACAGGCCCAAAAATCGAAAAACACTGCAAAATCAGCACAATCCCATTCAATCCATGGCCTCCATGATGTTTAAATTCAAGACAACCCACAGAAATACTAGGCCCATGCAAGACTCACTACCCCTGGGCATAAATAAAGGTTGAAAAGTAGGCAAAATGGTTGGAGGCCTAACAACAAAGCCTGCATTCAAAATGGCCACTTGCCTGCCAGCACATGGCCAGTGCCTGTAGCTGCACTCAAAATGGCCACCAGCCACATGGCATGTCCCTCCCCATGAACACCCCCAAAAATCGAAAAACACTGCAAAATCAGCACAATCCCATTCAATCCATGGCCTCCATGATGTTTAAATTCAAGACAACCCACAGAAAGACTAGGCCCATGCTAGACTCAAATACCCCTGGTGAAAAGGCCACAAGTACAGGCCCAAAAATCGAAAAACACTGCAAAATCAGCACAATCCTATTCCATCCATGGCCTCCATGATGTTTAAATTCAAGACAGCCCACAGAAAGACTAGGCCCATGCTAGACTCAAATACCCCTGGTGAAAAGGCCACAAGTACAGGCCCAAAAATCGAAAAACACTGCAAAATCAGCACAATCCTATTCCATCCATGGCCTCCATGATGTTTAAATTCAAGACAGCCCACAGAAAGACTAGGCCCATGCTAGACTCAAATACCCCTGGTGAAAAGGCCACAAGTACAGGCCCAAAAATCGAAAAACACTGCAAAATCAGCACAATCCCATTCAATCCATGGCCTCCATGATGTTTAAATTCAAGACAACCCACAGAAATACTAGGCCCATGCAAGACTCACTACCCCTGGGCATAAATAAAGGTTGAAAAGTAGGCAAAATGGTTGGAGGCCTAACAACAAAGCCTGCATTCAAAATGGCCACTTGCCTGCCAGCACATGGCCAGTGCCTGTAGCTGCACTCAAAATGGCCACCAGCCACATGGCATGTCCCTCCCCATGAACACCCCCAAAAATCGAAAAACACTGCAAAATCAGCACAATCCCATTCAATCCATGGCCTCCATGATGTTTAAATTCAAGACAACCCACAGAAAGACTAGGCCCATGCTAGACTCAAATACCCCTGGTGAAAAGGCCACAAGTACAGGCCCAAAAATCGAAAAACACTGCAAAATCAGCACAATCCTATTCCATCCATGGCCTCCATGATGTTTAAATTCAAGACAGCCCACAGAAAGACTAGGCCCATGCTAGACTCAAATACCCCTGGTGAAAAGGCCACAAGTACAGGCCCAAAAATCGAAAAACACTGCAAAATCAGCACAATCCTATTCCATCCATGGCCTCCATGATGTTTAAATTCAAGACAGCCCACAGAAAGACTAGGCCCATGCTAGACTGAAATACCCCTGGTGAAAAGGCCACAAGTACAGGCCCAAAAATCGAAAAACACTGCAAAATCAGCACAATCCCATTCAATCCATGGCCTCCATGATGTTTAAATTCAAGACAACCCACAGAAATACTAGGCCCATGCAAGACTCACTACCCCTGGGCATAAATAAAGGTAGAAAAGTAGGCAAAATGGTTGGAGGCCTAACAACAAAGCCTGCATTCAAAATGGCCACTTGCCTGCCAGCACATGGCCAGTGCCTGTAGCTGCACTCAAAATGGCCACCAGCCACATGGCATGTCCCTCCCCATGAACACCCCCAAAAATCGAAAAACACTGCAAAATCAGCACAATCCCATTCCATCCATGGCCTCCATGATGTTTAAATTCAAGACAGCCCACAGAAAGACTAGGCCCATGCTAGACTGAAATACCCCTGGTGAAAAGGCCACAAGTACAGGCCCAAAAATCGAAAAACACTGCAAAATCAGCACAATCCCATTCAATCCATGGCCTCCATGATGTTTAAATTCAAGACAACCCACAGAAATACTAGGCCCATGCAAGACTCACTACCCCTGGGCATAAATAAAGGTTGAAAAGTAGGCAAAATGGTTGGAGGCCTAACAACAAAGCCTGCATTCAAAATGGCCACTTGCCTGCCAGCACATGGCCAGTGCCTGTAGCTGCACTCAAAATGGCCACCAGCCACATGGCATGTCCCTCCCCATGAACACCCCCAAAAATCGAAAAACACTGCAAAATCAGCACAATCCTATTCCATCCATGGCCTCCATGATGTTTAAATTCAAGACAGCCCACAGAAAGACTAGGCCCATGCTAGACTCAAATACCCCTGGTGAAAAGGCCACAAGTACAGGCCCAAAAATCGAAAAACACTGCAAAATCAGCACAATCCTATTCCATCCATGGCCTCCATGATGTTTAAATTCAAGACAGCCCACAGAAAGACTAGGCCCATGCTAGACTCAAATACCCCTGGTGAAAAGGCCACAAGTACAGGCCCAAAAATCGAAAAACACTGCAAAATCAGCACAATCCTATTCCATCCATGGCCTCCATGATGTTTAAATTCAAGACAGCCCACAGAAAGACTAGGCCCATGCTAGACTGAAATACCCCTGGTGAAAAGGCCACAAGTACAGGCCCAAAAATCGAAAAACACTGCAAAATCAGCACAATCCCATTCAATCCATGGCCTCCATGATGTTTAAATTCAAGACAACCCACAGAAATACTAGGCCCATGCAAGACTCACTACCCCTGGGCATAAATAAAGGTTGAAAAGTAGGCAAAATGGTTGGAGGCCTAACAACAAAGCCTGCATTCAAAATGGCCACTTGCCTGCCAGCACATGGCCAGTGCCTGTAGCTGCACTCAAAATGGCCACCAGCCACATGGCATGTCCCTCCCCATGAACACCCCCAAAAATCGAAAAACACTGCAAAATCAGCACAATCCCATTCCATCCATGGCCTCCATGATGTTTAAATTCAAGACATCCCACAGAAAGACTAGGCCCATGCTAGACTCAAATACCCCTGGTGAAAAGGCCACAAGTACAGGCCCAAAAATCGAAAAACACTGCAAAATCCGCACAATCCTATTCCATCCATGGCCTCCATGATGTTTAAATTCAAGACAGCCCACAGAAAGACTAGGCCCATGCTAGACTCAAATACCCCTGGTGAAAAGGCCACAAGTACAGGCCCAAAAATCGAAAAACACTGCAAAATCAGCACAATCCCATTCCATCCATGGCCTCCATGATGTTTAAATTCAAGACAGCCCACAGAAAGACTAGGCCCATGCACCACTCACTACCCCTGGTCAAGGCCCCAACAACAGGTCAAAAATCGAAAAACACAAAATTTTACAAAAAAAAAAAATCGAAAAACACAGAAAAATCAGCACAATCCCAATTCATCTATGGCCTCCATGATGTTTAAGTTCAAGACAACCACAGTCCACCCACCACTGAGTACCCCTGGGGAAAAGGCCCCAAAACAGCCCAAAAATCGAAAATCCCAAAATTTTAGTTGCAGCAACTGTAATGCCCCAAACAAACTTACTTGTAAAATTTCTAATCCAACAGTGATCCAAAGAAAGTCAAAAAGGCCTCAAATCCAAAGATCCAGCAGCATCCACAAAAAGTAATCCTTCCAGGTCCACATCCGAATGAAAAGTGACCAGGAGATGGACAAAGCACTGGGAGGAGCCTGCTGAACAGGAACAGGAAGTTGAAGACTATGGGGCACTTCCTTCCTCCCACCCCCCTGCCCCCCTCCCCAAAATGGACTCCTCGCTAAAAAAGTGCAGGAAAATGTCAAACTAAGGAGTTATTCACATAAAAATCATCATTTCTAGAAGGTTTATGCTGCTTGCTGGTGGATTTCTTGTGCAGAATTGCAAATTTATATTTTCGCTCGCCGCATCTCAAATCTCGCAATTGCGAAGTACCGCGAGACGTGATCTCGCCGTACTCGCGTTGACAAACTATCGCTGGCAAGCCGCGATGACGTAATCACGCTCGCCAATTCCCGCGGGATCACACAGCAAGATCCAAAATGGCGCAGCACTCGCAAACTATCGAAAAAAACAACTCGGCAAACGATGATAAACGCCGCGCGCCGCAAAAATTGTATCACCAACGCCGCGCGCCGCCAAAAAAATCCGCTGCGTGCGAATTTGCGGATTTTGCGGGAAATCCGCAAATCTCGCGGATTGCGGATTTCCCGAAAATCCGCAAAATCCGCGAGCGGAACGGATTTTCCGCCCACGCTTAGTCTGTCTGGACATCTGCATGGTGGACTCAGACCTTGGGCCCTTTACCTGTACCTAAAGATCAGGTTAAGAACCTCGGCATGTGGATCGACTCAAAATTATCTTTCGAGTATCATACTAGACGTGTGGCCGGAACTTGCTTTGGCATTCTCCGCAGTCTGAGGAAGACGCTCGATTTGCTCCAGTTGTCAGCTAGAAGGGCCCTGGTCCATGCCCTGGTGACTTCCAGGCTGGACTACGGGAATGCCCTATACATTGGAAGCAATGCGAGCTGTCTCAAGCGACTGCAACATATTCAAAATGCTGCTGCACGCCTGGTATGGATGTTGCCTAGAAGATCTCCCTCTAAAAAGGCCTTGGAGACGCTGCACTGGCTGCCAATCAGGGAGCGCATCCAGTTTAAAACTCTCTGTATCAGCCATCGGATTGCTCATGGGAATGGTCCAAGCTTCCCGCGGAACTTGCTCACTCCGTACAAGCCCACTCGGCTCCTGCGCTCTCGGGGTGCTGGCCTAATGTGCATCCCGAAGACCAGTAGGGCCAGGATGAGTGGCAAATCGTTCCGCCTTCTGGCAGCTCGGAGTTGGAATACTCTCCCTTTTAGACTCCGTTTGGAGACTTCGGAGGCTGTCTTTCGTAAGGAACTTAAAACATTCTTGTTCCCAAGGTGTTAGATGCAATAGGTTCGGGAGCTGTACTGGGGGGTTGCTGAAGCCACTGAATAACGCGGGGACACACTGGTTAGTGTAACCAGGCACTGTATAAGCTCAGAATTATTATTAATTATTATTAATATTATGTACCCTTTGAAGTGGAGGATGCACTACAAGTGTTCAGAAGTCTCCCACTGGATAAAGCACCGGGGCCTGACGGACTGATCGTGGCTTTTTATAAAGCATACACAGAGGAACAAGCTCCACAGCTTGTGGCACTCTACGAAGAGGCACACACCACGGCTATTTTACCTCCTGCCATGCATGAGGCTACTATAATTACTCTACTGAAGCCGGGGAAACCTGAGAACAATCTTGACTCTTTTCGCCCACTGTCACTCATAAATGTTGATGTTAAAATCTTGGCGAAACTAGTCCCTATCTGACTTCAACCACTCTTCCTGATAATTGCTCACCCAGATCAATCGGGGTTCATCCCTGGGAGATCAACCTCACATAACCGGAGGACTTTCTTCTCCGTTGTACATTACCTCCATCTAGACTCGAAGGCCATTGCTGTATTCCTCGACGCTACGAAAACATTTGATTCGATCAAGTGAGCATATGTTTTTGAGATTTTGAAGAGAATGGGCTTCAGTCCTCTGTTTCTTGGCTTGGTACGTCTGCTCTATACTGAGCCTTCCGCCAGAGTCAAGGTGAACGGACTGCTGTCTTAACCATTCAGGATCTCGCTGGGCACTAGACAGGGGTGCCCTCTGTCACCTCTGCTATTCGCAATTGCGATGGAGCTGCTGGCGGCCTGTATCCGACAGCACCACACAGGGCGGGCCTGGGCTTCAGTTCTAGGAGCCTCCTAATTTCCTTATAGGCTGACAATGTCACATTATATCTCTGTGACCCGGAGACGAATACAAGTTCCAATCTCCGGCAATTGATTAAATTTGGAAGGCTTTCGGTATTTCTATTAACTTGTCAAAATCCATGGTTTTCCAGATGTGTATATCCCAAGTTGTAACTCCCTGTCTGGATCCCCACTTCTTTGCCATTGAACCTATGTTGGTATTTATCTCCCTTAGCCCTTGGTCTAATGCCCAGCGAACAACATGCAGGGATGGCCAGCTCTATGCTGTCAACTAGGCAGAGATAATCCTCAATATCTCATCCCTCTCTCGCCTAGTCACTGAGCAATCCCACATCATAAGCAGACAGCCTGCATCAAGAACCCAGCAAATAGGACTCCCTGAATTGGCGGTAGGGTACATCAGTACTATGCGGTGTGAGTTGAGATATGTTTGGTGCAGGTAGTTAAATTGAGTTAAATGAAGGAGAGAATTCCAGGATACATCCTTAAACTGCCGCAGGGCCTGGGCCACTGTTGTCTGAAAACTGTGTTTGAAAGGCCATCATCCAGCAGGCACATAGCTTAATGTCCAACTCATGCCATAGACCAGTGGAGCTTGATAAAGGACTGTTAAAATGTTATGAATAACAATCCACATTTGTAAAGCGTGAACAATCACCCGTAAGGGTCTCCATGCTCTGTGGGCCATCAGGAAGATTAAGCAAGCTATTGCCCAGAGTCACAGAGTGCTGGGCTAATATGCCACTGGCGCGGGGATCGAACCATGATCCCGAGATTCCAGCGTCAGTCGCCCTGGCGTCCGCGCTACACCTCTTCCCACCATAGGATAGCATCATGTAGAGAGGCAGAAAGGTAGGTGGCTCAGTACTGCCCTGTCGCTAGTGCAGGGTGATTGCATGATGTACAGCATGATACTTCAGGAAATGTCCCACTGTTATGCCGAATGTGTAAATGAGCTCCTGGAAGGACTGAAGAGAACCCTCCTTAAAAATAGTCCCATGCATGTGCTATTCTGCCTCCCTCCAGCATGCTCTGTTCCGATGCCTTATAACAACCTGCAGAGCCTTCATATGCCAAAGAGGGATCAAGGGTGAGTATGGATTGTGTTCTTTTTCATCATGAACATATTTATGCCAACTGTAAAGTGCGATCCACATTTGCTGTGTTTTGACTGGTAAGTGGAGTCCAGGGATCAAAAACCAGGTGTAGATATGCAACAGGTCCAGCAATTTCGACATCCACACATAGCTACCTTTAGCCATCGCAGTGGCCAATGTAACTAAGCAGCCCTTTAGTACAGTTTGTAATTGGGCACACCAATGCCACCCTTTTGAAGTGGTCTATTCAGTTTTTCAAGAGCAACCCACTGCTTACCCATCCCCCAGATTAACTCTAATAAAAGCGAGTTGAGATCAACAAAGAAACAGCTATATAATTGATAGGGCAGGCTTCCAAATGATACAACAGCCACCGTAACACAATCATTTTTAATATTTCCACTTGGCTCAGAGGAGATATTTGCATTTCTGTATGGCTAGATATTGAAATGTGTCAAATTTCCTCACGTGCCGAGACTGGAGAAGTCTCCTTCGGTTGTGCTCAGGAATCGGGCAGAAAGGGAACAGGCAAGACTTGACCCAGTTTACATTTATTCCTGACATTGCCTTTTCATCCAACAGGGCCATTATGGATCGGAGTAAATGACTGACATCACTCAAATAGAACAGAGCGTCATCCACATATTAAGAGACCATATGATGAGTCCCATGTACCTAAACCCCCCACTGTCACGCCTGCATGCACATTTTGCCAAGCTAGAAGCTCCATGGCCAAGGAAACAAATCAACAGAGACTAAGGGTAGCCAAGTATGGTGACCCAGTGAATATCAAACCTGTCAAATACCAGCTGACCCATCTTAACTCCCGCACTTGGATGCCCATCAAGGGATTGGATCCAGTCCAGGTATCCTGGACCTCTACGCATCGATAAGATAATCCCCTGAAAACACACGTCATATTCCAAACATAAATCAAAAAACGTCAGTGCAGACAGTCGTATTTTCTTCTTTTATTGTTCTTATTTTTGGTTGTTCTCTCTTCCTACCCCCTTTCTCAAAATGTTAATCATCCAAGCCTGTTGCATATTCAAGTTTTGAGGATTAGCCTGGAGGTGAGAGGGAGGAGTTCCCGCGGATCATGGATTGCAGATGAGTGGCACCTTGACAATAACAACATTGAGAGAAAAATGTGGGATCCTTATGTAAGCAGATTTCACCTACGTACAGGAAATGTTTACATTTATGAGAGGCAGATTTATTTCGGATCACCTTTCCCGATTGTCGAATGCTACAGTCCAAGGGTTATATGAAGAAGGAAATAGGAGGGGAGAAAGTGAATACCTCTGCTTGGTACCCTAAAGGCTTTGAAATTGCAACCATTGACAGGTAGCCTTATGGATGGGCCAGTGTAGTCTGAGAAAAATCATATTCAGGAAATGTGGGCCAATTACCACTGGCTGAAGGACAAGGTGTAAAAAGAACCTGTCTACCTGGAAGAAAGCTTTCTCTGCATCTGGGACAGTAATATCACTAGAATCTTCATAAGCACAATATTTTTTACCCGTTGGATGGTAGCCTCAATATCATCATGCTTTTGCTGACACTTGTGCACTGTGGTCAAGGTGGAGCAAGGAGGGGAAAATCTCATTAAAGTGGTTTTGGACTTGTCCCTTTTTACAGGGTTATCCCCAAACATTTGGCTTCTCCTTCCTATTTCTCCCTGACATGTGGTTGTTGCTTTTAGGACTCTGGGCACTTTACCACTATTAACCAGTGCTAAAGTGCATATGTGCATTTTTGAACATGATTGGTTATCCATGATTTGCATATTTGATTTACCGGTAAGCCCCTAGTAAAGTGTAGTGAGTGTGCCAGGGCCTGTAAATCAAATGCTACTACTAGGCCTGCTGATTGTGCCACCCACAAAAGTAGCCCTGAAAAGGTATCTCAGACCTGCCACTGCAGTGTCTGTGCTCAGTTTGTGAAATGCCATGTCGACCTGGCAAGTGCACTCACTAGCTAGGCCCTAACCTTCCCTTTTCTTACATGTAAGGCACTCCTATGGTAGGCCCAAGGTACCCTCCTGGGCAGGGTAAAAGGTAGGACATGTACGTGTGTGTGTTAGACATGTCCCGATAGTGAAATACTGCTAATTTAATTTTTCACCATTGAAAGGCTATCTTGCCCCCTAGGATAATATGGGAGTTAATTTGTAACATCTTATAAATAACTTCCCACTGGGACAAGATAGGAAGATAAACTTATGTATGCCGGAACTCAGAATATAAAGATGCACTGACATCGAAGGGCGTATCGGCTCGGGCCTCATACCATCAGCAGTATAACAGGTCCCTGGACCATGCCGCAGCATCTGAAGGGGGAAATTTGGCACCACTTACCTCCAGGAGTAAGAACTCAGCCACACTAAACACTCCAGATGTGGAGGGAAGACCCCAGGGCTTATGACCTAGCCTGCAGAAGCCCATATCAGGCCCCCCCCAAGCCAGAACACCCTGGTCACCCACACATGCAATCCCGGCGGGACATATTTCAAATGGCGACTGGCCGCCCCAAGAAAGATCGCACGCTTAAAGAAATGCTCTCCCGCCCAGCAACAGGCCATTGCCGGGCACCCGGACCAGCAACCAGATCATACGGGGGAGCAGACTGACCGGACAACCGAAGAGCCTTCAACTCACCTTTCTGGAGGCGCATTTCATGATCCTCCGGCAAGACCTCCAATCACTAAAATGTGAACTCTCACAAGACATTAAAGAGGTCTGGAGAGATATGGATGTGCTGGGAGACCATGTCACGGAACTGGAAGACAAAGAGGGGGATTGGGAAGAGGAGACAGAAGCACTTCAACAGGAGGCCCTCCGCGTCTGGGAGCAACACAAAGATTTACAGTTCCACTGGGAGGATTTAGAAAATAGGTCCCGAAGGAGCAACATTTGCATAAGAGGAGTGATGACAAAGGCAGAAGGGGACAACATCTTTGGCTCTGTCAGAGACCTCTTCCACCACTTCCCGGGAGGCCCCTAGGAAACTAGCATCGAACTAAACCGGGCCCATGGAGTGGATCTCCCCAAACTGAATTCAACACACCCCCTCAGATATATAGGTCTGCATGCATGACTTCCAAGTCAAGGAGGAGATCCTGTACAAAGTGCACAATATATACCCCATCACCTTCCAGGGGTACACCCCAACACTTTTTTAGGACCTCACAACCCTCACGCTACAGAAGCGAAGAACCAGCAACCACCCATCTCCGCCGCTATCTTACTTGTGGGGTCACCCCTTTCGCCTGATTTTCCACTGGGAGAGATGGCTCCACCAACTCCATTCACTGACTGAGACCTGTCACATGCTGGGACTTGAACCCCCGGGAGCATCAGGTGCGGGGGCTCTCCCGCCTCCCTCGAAGGGAGTGACAGCTAGGCTGGATAAGGCTGGGACAGCGACGTACAACCAACACGCCTGATCCAGAGGAGATCACCAAAAGCCAGGAAGCAGCTCAGGAGGCAGTGCCCTCGGCCCTTGCGAAACCTGAGGGGTTTGAAATCTGGGACACTTCACAGCACCACATAGAGTATTCAGGCCGGGCGGTGGGTAGGGTGAGATGGGATCACTGGCCACACTTGAAACCCCATTGGATTGGACATGCACACACGGCTTCAGGACTGAAGGTAAGACAAAGTTCCAAGATGTATACTGTTGTAGTTAATCTGTTCTGTTTAGGTAATGTTTGGGGTGCATACTCACCTTCACATAGCATACACTACTGAGCACCTGACCAGATGGCAACAGTCTTATCACAACCTATCATCAATCCTGTGGGAATGGGTTGGCAACATAGCCGCCCAGATATGCCCAATAACCAGGTACGCAGCCTCACCTCTGCTGATGGAGAGGGAAATTATCATTTTCGCCATAATGATTATGGAGAAACCCTAAACTGGATGACCTGAAAATATGATTTCCACCTACTCAGGGGGGTTGTGGACACAATGGGGATTTATTTCTAACCTTTACAGGGAGAAATATGCATTCTACCATTGATCATATCACCTTAGCCGCGGCCGTTATTTCGTGGCAGTGCGGTGGTTCCGCGAAGTGGGCTGGGGCCGCGTCGGCCATTGGACGTTTGCAGCACCAGCGAGGTAGTGCTCGCGATGGCCAATGGCTGATGGCAGCAGGGAAAGGGTTATACTAGTGTCTACTCCGTATATATCTAGGTGTGGCAACCTTATTGTTATTCCGTCTATATTTAGTGACCATAACTTACTCACTCTATCTTTTTTCTTTTGGGGCTTTAGGAGCAAAGTATATGATGTAGCTAACCATATTAATCCTTTCAGGACAAATGGTACTAGAATAAAGGGGACAGGTGTCGATCCATGCATGATATTGTAGCAAATAATAACGCACAGCCAGCGAGAAATAGCTTACTGTCTTCAGGAAGATATTTCCCCAAATACAGTGATTATGAATTTTAACTGTATTAGTACGTTTATTAAATCACATTTAACTAGGCAGATTGGTACACAACCCAATAATAAAAAGGGATGGTTCGATGAGAAAGCCTCTGGTTTGGATATGAACAACTTTATCAGTTGCACAATAGAGATGAACAGTGCGCAAAACACTGCAGTACATTCCTCGGGTCACTGAAAGTTGATAGTATCAATATGACCCGACTAAGAGGCAGCACAAGTTGATTCTTGCAACCCAGAGGATGTATTAGATTCATAGTATTTTGCAAAAACACACAAACCCATATGTCCTTTACCTGATAGGCAACAAAATTCATCGTAATGTCTTAACAACCTCAGTACACCATTCAGTGGTATTATAACATTACTTGCCACTAAAATACAGGACTGTTACATGAAGTCTTATCGTCTCATTACTGAGCCCCATGGAATGGCATCATTGAGGCCAGAGAGGTGGGTCGAGAGACGGTAAACCCACCTTTGTTCCTTTTCAAAAAGACTACCCTCCATGCCAGACTTAAGATGTTCAATTATGGTCCATCTTATGTCATTTGGGGTATGTTTAAACTGTGCAAAATGTGCTGTCAATTTAGTAGTAATCTTGTGGCATCTAATATTGCTGCGATGCTCGCAGATACGTTTTTTGACTTCTTTGTTGTCATACCAACGTACCCCAAGCCGCACAGGCACATTATTAGGTAAACAACATTACTTGTATTACAGTTGGTATGACTTCTTTGATGCCAAATCGTACCCGGTTCCAGGTCTAATATTTTTGTACTTGTTGTCAGGTGACACACGCTACACCCTTCACACGGAAAATGTCTCGTTACCGGAGGGAGGCCCCATGTCGTTAGCACACTCTGATCATTTTCTCTGCTAGTAGTCTTCGGACGAGTGTGTACTAGAGAGTCCTTCAGACTATGGGCACGTTTATATGAGAACAGGGGCTTTTCCCAATCATGCTTATTGCTAGTCAGCAACTTCCAGTGTCTATTTATGCAGCGACTCACGTTGTTGGAAATGCTACTATATGTAGTCACACAAATTAAAGGGACTACGGTATCGGTTGTTTTAGGATATTCTTCCAAAAGTACCTCTCTGTGCTGATTTTTGACTCTTTTGCAACTTTTATTCAAGATATATTTCGGATACCCCCTTCTCTGAAGTTTTTTAGTGAGTTCTTGTGATTGCTCTTTGAAGACTGACAAGTCACTGCAATTCCTACGGACACGTAGGTATTGGCCAAAGGGAAGGTTTTCCCTGAGGGAACGGAGATGGAAACTGCAAAAATGTAAGAGATTGTTCTTACTTGTGAGTTTATAGTATGTCTTAGTGCAAAGATGGTCCCTTTCTCTGGTTATCGTCACGTCCAGGAACACAATAGAATCTTTGTTATGTTCATGGGTGAACCTCAAGTGTGGATCGCATGTATTTATCCACTCAAAAAATTCAAGTAGGCTGGCTTCAGTACCCTTCCAGATCATAAACACATCATCAATATACCTTTGCCAGAGGATAACATTGGATGTGTAGGGATTCGTAGCAGCTAGGATGTGTTGGCATTCAAAGTTATATACATATAGTCCCGCTATACTAGGGGCAAACGTACTACCAATCGACGTGCCTGTCGTTTGGAGAAAAATCTCTCCCTGGTACTCAAAGTAGTTGCGTTTGAGTGCTAAAGTAGCACACTCAATCACAAATGTACGTGAAGTGGTATACTCCACACTAAGCCTTCGAGGATGTTGGTCAAAACCCTGATGGTATCATCTTGGGGGATACAAGTATACAAGCTTTCTATGTCTAATGAGACAAGAAAGCACGGTTCCTCAGGCAACCTAATGGTAAGTAACAATGACAAGAGGCTCTTGGTATCCTTGATATAGGTACTTGTCGCCTGTATCAAGGGCTTGAGAAAAAAATCGCAATACTTAGACAATGGTTCCAAAAGGGAACCTATCCCCGACACGATAGGGCGTCCCGGGGACGGATTGCGATTCTTATGAGTTTTCGGTAAGGTATAGAAGTAGGGAATGTTACCTTCCGTAGAGGTCAAAAAATCAGCTTCATGTTTGGTGATTAGTCCGTCTTGTTCAGCTGTCCCAACTAGCTCAAGGATCTCGTCCTTCAGCATGTTTGAGGGATCTTCACTGAGAGGAGTGTAATTCATTCTATTTTCCAAGAGACGTTTACATTCTGTATCGTAGGCTGTGGTATCCTGGATAACAATACCACCACCTTTATCCGTACTTTTGATGACAATCGCAGTGTAGTCATATAATGATTGAATTGCTTGGAACTCTGCTGCTGTTAAATTCTTATAAGGGGTTGGCTCCTCCAAAGCCTTAACCTCATTATATTCAGCCTGCTCAAAAGCAATTATTTAGGGGGGTACCATATGCGGTGGAGGCGTAAAAGAAGACTTCAGCCTAAGATTAGTGTCACTCACAAGGCCTTGTGATGACTCTGTAGTTTGATGTTAAAAAAAACTCTTAAGTCTCAACTTTCGGAAAAACTCGGCTAACTCACACTGTAACTTGAACCGATCCAAACGGGGAGTGGGAATAAAACCCAGACCCCTCTCCAAAACTGATATTTCTGCTGAATTCAGAGAGGTGGAAGACAAATTTGTGATCAGGCTCTCAGATTGCTCTCAGATTGCTGGGGCCTGCCCTCTGTTCTTAGGTCTTGCTCCGTGTGTTGTCTCCCACTGTCTCTGATTGGTCCCAATGTACCTGATTCCCACCCTTTTTCCTGCCTCTGCCTCTTCGGCCCCTCTCTAAAAAAGGCTGCGCAAACATATTAGGCTGGAAATGTGGAGGTGGTGGTGCAAATGCTGGATTCCACCCCATCATTAATGGAAATGGTTGCTGGTAAGCATTTTGATGAAACCCTACGCCTCCTTGATTTTGGAAAGGGTACCAAGGTTGGGAATTTTGGTATCTCCAACCTCTTCCTCTCCCTCTTTGCTTATTCGCTATGTACTTGTCATTGAGAACGAGGTCCCCCCTGTGGTGCAGATCGAGTGAATGCCCTCTTCCTGTCTCTTGGCTCTCAGTTTATTAGCTAGGCGACAGCCGCACTTATCTCCCCCAACGTAAGAGTGTCGCAGACGGAGTGTGAAATATTACGGTCTGTCCATATCTATCTCCGTCAATTGAGATCGGGTGTTGGCTAGTTGATAACACACTCTTGGGGTGTTGGGGTGCTGGTGCATTGGTGGATATGCTATTTTTTTGGTGAGGCCTTCTCTTTTTTTCCGTTGGATTTTTTTGTCCACTTACGCGATTGATATGAATTCCCCTTATGACTACCTTGAGCGTTTCCCATAAAACCGCTGGCGAGATGTCAGGGGTGTCATTGTGTAGGAGGTAATCGTTGAGTGATTGCTGAATTTGCTTTATAACCTCTTGACAGTAAAGCATGGTGTTGCGTAAGCGCCAATGTCTTAAGGGGGGATCATTGGGGAGGGACATTGAGATCATAACAACCCCATGGTCTGATAACACGGGTGTATGTATTTTTATGTCTTTTGTGAGCGTCGGAATCCCCAGCATGCCTAGAAAGTAGTCTAACCTGGCATAGGTCTTATTTCCATTGGAGTAAAAGGAATATTCCTTAGCCTACTAATCCAAGGTCTCTTAGCCTAGCCTGTCCCTCACTTGATAAGGCTCCTGCCTATCCATGTCTCTGAGCAGATCTGTCCAATGAGTTATCAAACACCAGGTGGAAGTCCCCTCCCAGCAGCACACAGCTATCCTCGGTCCATAATGCCCTCTTGACTGCATTATGTTGGAACACTTCCTGTCTCTCGTTGATAACATATACTGAGCTCAACAAAAGGGATCTACCAGCAAGGGTGAAGCGATATACAAGAAGTCTGCCTCTAATCTCATCAACTTTCTGCTCCACCTTTCCCTGAAAGTAGCTCGCCACCAATATGGCAACTCCTGCTGTTTTTGAGGGAAGGTTGAGAAGAAATGCTGGGGGAGGGCCCTGGATCTAATCAGGTAGTTTTCTCCCACGAGGAGGTGAGTCTCCTGCAGAAGACAGGTATCTGCTTGTGTGGTCTCTAGATAAGTAAGTATTGCCCTGCGCTTGATTGGATTATTGAGGCCACATACGTTAAGTGTAAGGATTTTGAGACGAGTGCCTGTCATGGATTTTTAGGGAGTTTTGCCTACTCCCACTAATTTATCTTTTTTTACCCTAACAGGAATGTTGTTGGAAATACGTGTCTGTAAACTCCATTTTGCTCGGCCTGCTTGTGACCCGATGGCTGGTAAAAAATAGGAGGAATATCCATCTATATTTACAGGATTTATCCACCAAGTTTCCTGTAGGCATATAATGTCAGAACTGGATACAGTATTAGCCCAGTCAATATTCTCAACCTTATTTATCAACCCATTCACATTGCCGGTTGCAAAATCAAACCCTTCCCTAGGAGGTAGTCCTATCAGCTCAGTATCTATTATACTGACTGTAAGGAGGTCTTTATTGGGTACCTCACATGCCTCCACTACCACAGTTTCCATAGATTAACTGTATGGGACAATTTGTGCCGCCCTCTAAGACAGCTCTTGTGGTCCTCAGCATGGGCTTGATTAAATTAATCATTATCGTTTAGTCTACTTAGCCTCTCATATCTATTGGGCGCAGCAAAATCCCAGACATATTGCGGGAATGAACTTGTGGAATCCCTCCATCTCTGGGTGATGGATGAGCCCCTTTGACATTGCTCCAGTCCCCTCAAATGACAGTAAAAGAACCCTAATGGAAGTATACACATTACATGTCTATCTATAGTTAATGCACCTGTCATTTTATGGATACTACTAGCAGTTCTTGGACTAATAAAGTTAATTATTACACAATCACCAACCAGATCTTTTTCCAATGGTCCAATCCACCCCACTCTTTTTGTAAACAGAATTTCCTGTGCTCTACTTGGGGTGAATACATGTCTAGAATTTAACCAGTGGACAGCCTTGTTTTTCAAACATTCCGTTGTTTCCTTAACTCCTGGATTCAATGGGGTGACATTAACTAATATTGCCACATATGGGCAGCCAGCAGGTGGCACGTTAATGGTGACTAGCTCTTGAGCAGACACATTGGTATTATAGGTTTCTTTATTTATTATTGTTTGGTTTTTGTGTGGGGCATGATTCCTGATGAATTTACTTAAAAGCTCCTGTATATTCCTATTCATCAACTCATCTTGTCTCGGGTGCATTAAAGTTTTGACTGGAGGGCGATATACAGCCTATGTTACTACTCATGCCAGTGGTTGTTATTTGGGCCCCCTGGTCCAATTGCATTTGGCTTAGATGAACAACCTTTTTCAGACCCTCCTCCACCTTGGCCAATATTTCTCTAAATGGGCTTAATAAACTGCTGACAACCGTTGCTAATTTATCCCAAAAAGGGGCCCATATGTGATTCTCTATAATGTTTGAGCCTATATTGTTCGAGCTAGTTCCTTGTCCCCCCCCCCACCTCCCCACCCCCCAACAGGATCATTTCCTCCATGGTTCTTGAGACAACAGATATATCAACTTGAGTCTTCCTTTTATGTTTGGCTGCAGGTTTACAGGCAGTATTAAAAGTTTTTGTAGCTTGTGGGGTTAATAGTCCTGAGACACTGGGAATGGGGCCCTGATCTGGTACAGTTAATGTCAGTGTTTAGTTAGCCCGAAACTTCGCTTGAACATCCAGCATTCTAAATATCATGGATGCTGCCTGTACTACGTGTCTCCTCAGTGGATGTTGCCACTTGGGCCTCTACAGTTTGGCCCGTTCTAGTGAGCAACATACGTTGTTCTGTCAAGTCAATTTCCTTGTTCAGTCGGAGTGGACGGCTGGAAGAAAGACAGCCCGCTCCTCCGGAAGGCAGTCCCAGTTTTGATATTTATGTAAAACATGCTATTTCTCCCATTTTATTTAATACACTATGGAACAAGTATACTAAAGATAATTCAGAACTACAATGGCCTTTAACGGGGTCTTTTGATGAAAGAAAAATGTATTATTTGCACAACAAATTGTTCATGAAAAGGAGCCGTCAAACTATGTTCCACTCCTTGAACCTATGGTTAAAGGAGGCGAAACGGCGGCGAATAACAGAAGAAAAATTGGGAAAAATTAAAGCTGGACAGACTGTTACCCAAAAAGCAGTAGCGTATGAAAAGGAAAAGGTAGAGAAAAATATTGAACAAATGGATAGACAATTTCGATTACAGACAGATAAAAGTTATATGACACGGACTGAGGCAGAAGATGATATAGAGGAATTATTAGAAACCCGTCCCCCACCTCCATATGCTCCTCAAGGTTTATATCCTGCAGTACCAGTAGCTAGAATGAGGATGGCTGGAGCTCCATCTTCCACTGCGGCACCCTCAGTTGCTACCGCACCAGTAGCAATGCCCCCTCCGGCTCCGCTGTTTCCTCCACCCACCCTTCATCCCCCTACCTCAGATTTGATTTCTTTGCTACCTGGGCCAATTGTTGCTTCTCCCTTGCCCCACGTAGTTGTAACACCCCCAGCTGCAGGACCGGCAGTCTCTCCTATGGGAATGACTTCTGCCTCTTTAGAAGTTACGCCTCGTCACCCTGTGGGGGGTTAGGACGGCCGACGAGAAATTTGCTCGATCGTCCTTAGGGTCTTAAGAAAGACGGGCTATTGTGATTCAAGCATCCCAATGGATGCCAAATCTGATTTATACTTTAGAAGATATTTGAACTACTATGAAAGATTTTGAACCAGTTACGCAACAATTGGCACTGGAACACATGGCAATTCGAATAATTTCTTTATGGGAACAATATTTTGAGGAGGGGCTGGCTCCTCAGATATTATGTGATATCAGGGATCAAGCTTTTAAGTTCGAATTGCAAGTTGAAGAAGTATTTCAGAATGTCGAGACCCTGATACATTACCGGGAATGAATGCATAGGAAATGTCCAGATTGGGGGGCACAACATCCTATGAGAGAAGTGCACACCCTTTTCCATCCAGAGATTCCCGAGGTGAGACACGGAGGCGGAACAGTGGCCAGAAATCGTGTAGAGGCGCTTTTCCAAGAGCAGTGGGTTTATACCCCTTGGAAGCGAGGTGAGGTTCCTACATTAAAAGCTCAACTTCCTGACCCACGTAAAAATCCTACAGCCTATTATAAAGAATTAACTGAAGCTGCAAATTCGGCCGTCATGACTTTAGCTGATATTGAGCTATTTTTCGGCCTTTTGATCCCAGTAGATATATGGAGACAGGTACATGATTCAGATCATGCTGCAGAACTTGGAGGGACTTGGGATCAGATTAAAGTTTGGCATAAGGATCGAAAACCGGGTGATAAACCTAGAGATGAGATCTTAGCTGTAGCCGCACATATTATAACATACATGCAAACTCTTATTACCCCAAGGAAAGTGGAATGGGATAAATAAACGGCTTGTAAACAGAAAAAGGATGAAAGCGTGTCTGATTTCTTTACCCGGTTTGAGAACGTATTTATGGATTTTAGTGGACAGGACTTATCCACGAAGGGTGGCATACGATTATTTGTGAACAGATTTGTCACTAATTTGTTGCCTGAAAACATTACACGGTTACAGGCTGCTGAAAGCACATGGACCACTTCGACCCCTTCAGTAATTCTTAGCATGGCCCAATATTATGGACATCAGGAGAATGAGAGCAAGGATAAGTCTGATAAAAAGGTTAGAGGACAAAATACTGGAAGGGGAGGAAGAGGTTCGTTCCTAAGAAGGGCAATACGTGGAAGAGGAGGGGGAGTGGGTCCGGCTCCTGATATAGGGATATAGGGATAAATCAGTGTTCCAATTGTAGACAGGAGGGATACTGGCAAGCTCAGTGTCCATTCCTATATGGACGAGGCGCTTTTAACAGAGGAAGAGGAAGAGGGCGAGGTGGTACTGATCGGACTAGTATGAGGCACGGGGACATGTACGGTAGTGAGTCCGGAAGGAATTATTTTGATGATCCTCAAGGGAGGCAATATTATAATGAAGATTATCGGGAATATGGATTTGATGGAAATGGTTACGCATGAGACAGCCACGGACAGAGCAGGGGCCACATATCAGTACCAGTTGACCAACAGGGGCCTTATGTAAATGGGCAATTGATGGGGACATCTGAGAAGTTTTTGGTGGATACTGGAGCAATGAATAGTTCTGTTGCTCATTCGCTGGTCCCAGGGGCTGCTCTGTCTGGGCAAACAACGGATCAGTGGTTTTCTCAGGAATCCCAGTAGTAAGCCCCATTTCTAAGCCTCTTTCATTTACTATCGGCCCAGTTACTGTAGACTCTCCATTTTTGCTTACTTTCAGTTGTGGCGAGAATCTGTTGGGATTGGATATACTGAAGAAATTGCATGCTCGCATTTATTGTTCTCCTGACAGTGTTTATTTAACAATGCAGCCTCCTATTAAAAACACATCTCAATGTTTTGCTAAAAACTGAACGTCTTCCCCCTGAATTTTCAAAAATTCCGTAGACCCTTTGGGCAACGGGGGACACGGATGTGGGATTATTGAAAATACCTCCTGTGTCAATTACTGTAAAACCAAATGCACATTTGCCACGTATCCCACAATATCGAATTTTGCCAGAAGGCGAACAGGCCTTATTACAGATCATTCGTGACATTATTAAGAAAGGAGTGGTAGAAGAAACGGCTGCTAATGTTTGTAATAGCCCTATTTTACCGATTTTGAAAAAGGCCCAACTGAATGGTCACCCTGATTATAAAAATACATATCAATTTGTGATTGACTTAAGGGAGGTTAATAAAATAGTGGTTCCCCAATATCCTGTGGTTCCAGATATCACTGCAATTCTTACTATGATTCCCCCTTCTGCCCAGTATTTTTCAGTGATAGATTTGAAGAATGCTTTCTTTAGCATTCCAATCCACCCTGACAGCCGTCATATTTTCGGATTCTCATTATCTGGCCGCAGCTTCAGATTTTGTCGTGCTCCTCAAGGCTATACTGAAAGTCCTAGTATTTATAGCCAAGCATTGAAAGCAGTACTGGATGAATTAGTCTTACCCCCTGGTAACGTTCTCATCCAGTATGTGGATGACATATTAGTGGCGTCGGACACGGCAGAAGGTTGCAAAGAAGCCACTGTAAAACTGTTAACTCATTTAGCGGCTAATGGTAATAAAGTATCCTTATCTAAATTTCAGTATTGTTGACAGGAGGTGACCTACCTAGGTCACTTACTGTCGAAAGCAGGGAGAAGACTAACTCCTGAACGAATAGCTGTTTTTTCTAACATGTCTGTGCCCCGTACTCAACGTGATGTTCGTGCTTTTCTTGGCATAACCTCTTACTGTCGCCAATGGATTCCTAATGTTTCTCTTTTCTTTAAACCCTTGTTGCATTTGACTACCAAAGATGTGCATAAACCCTTGCCCTGGACGGATGAATGTCAGGATGCTTTTGATTCTTTGAAAACTGCTCTTTGCTCTACACCCGTCTTGGGTACTCCGGATTACCGAAAGCCTTTTGTACTCTAGGTACATGGGGTGGACGGTTGTTCACTTTCAGTGCTAACACAGGGCTTTGGCGACAAGCAACGACCTTGTGCATATTTCTCGGCAGTATTGGATAATGTTGCCAGAGCCCTTCCTAGCTGTCTAAGGGCTACTGCTGCTGTGGCCATTCGACAGTCTGAGGGGATTGTATTGAATAATGACCTCACAGTCATGGTACCGCATGCTGTGGACATATTATTGAATCGAACGAAAACCCAGCACCTTACAAGTGCGCGATTGACCGGCTATGAATTAACCCTATTTGCACCCCACATTACTATTAAAAGATGTGCCACTCTGAATCCAGCCACGTTACTATCCCTCCCTTCGAGTGATCAAAAGGACGATGTCCATGATAGTATATTTCGAACTGAAGAAGAAACGAAGGGACGAGTAGACCTCACTGAACACCATTTATCTGAACCCCAAGGGGAGTTGTATGAGGATGGCTCCGGTTTTAAATTACCAGATGGCACGACAACAGCTGCATATGCTATAACGACCCTCAGAACTATGGTGGAGACCGCTTGGGTTTACTATCACTGAGGACAAGCAGCTGAACTAATAGCGTTGTTAAGAGCATGTGAACTGAGTGAAGGTTTGAGAGTAAATATTTTTACAGACAGCCAGTACGCCTTTGGCGTAGCCCATAGTTTTGGGCAGCTGTAGAAAGAACGCAGATTTCTCTCCTCCCATGGTCAGAGGATACAACATGGCCCTTTGATTGAACGATTGTTGAATGCCTTAACCTTACCAGAGAAGGTGGCCATTATCAAGTGTAACTCCCACAAGAAAGTTATTGATACCACAGGGGAGGGAAATGCCTTTGCCGATCAGGTAGCAAAAGACACAGCACAAACTAAAATGTCTATTATGTTCCCTAGTGTATCAGCAAGATGGGAGGCGGAGAGAACAGTGTTTGATAATACGATTGAAAGTGTTAAAGAATCACAGAAAGAAGCTACTCCTGTTGAAATAAGATAATGGGAGCACGAGAAAGGGAGGTTGGATAAGAATAATTGTTGGATTGATTTGACCGAAAAACAGCGATGGCTATTGCCTAATGCACTGGTATATGCAGTAGTTATGATGGCCCATGGTCCCGCTCACATTGGTTCAAAAGGCATTTGTACATTATTAGATCCTGTGTGGAATAACCCAAATATTTCAAAAAATGCTGCTCATGTGGTCAAATACTGCATGATTTGTTTACAGTATAATCCTGGAGGGAGGGAGACAGTCCTTGGTGGAAATTCTGCGCCTCCTACTTTGCCATTTGAAGTAATACAAATGGACTATATTCAACTCAAAAGGGTGAATAACCTCAAATACGTGTTGGTGGTGGTATGTGCTTTTAGCAAATGGGTTGAAGCATACCCTACCAAAGAGAACACTGCTATGGCCACTGCGGAAACCCTAATCAAAGAGTTTCTGCCCCAGTTTGGTTTGCCTCGGGTCATTTGGACAGACAATGGGGTACACTTTAATGCAGACCTTGTTAAATATATTTGTAAAGGTTTACAGATAAAACAGAAATTTCATGCAGCACGACATCCGCAGTCTGCAGGCCTGGTTGAGAAATATAATGGTACACTGAAGTTAAACATGGCAAAAATCCAAGAAAGTGCAGGTTTGAGCTGGCCTGACGCTCTGCCCCTAGCGTTAATGTCATTAAGAGTAATCCTCCATTCACGAGCAGGGCTGTCACCTTATGAGGTCGTCTTTGGTCGACCAGCTAATGTGTGGGCTGTTCCGAGACCTAGGTGCTTCCGTGATATTGATTACCCTATGATGACAGATTATCTGTACGCTCTAACTAAAGATTTACGTTCCATTCATCAACAGGTGTCAGCTGTACTGCAGCCATTGCCGGAGGGTCCCGGACACCGTTTGGAGCCAGGACAGTGGGTCCTAGTCCGAAATTACCAGCGGAAATCGAGTTTAGAACCAAGGTGGAGCCGTCCCTATCAGATTCTCTTGGCAACGCGCACAGCAGTGAAGGTAGACGGGAAGAAACACTGGATTCATGTCTCCCATGTAAAATAAATGCCCCTTCCGCTCCCGTTTGTGCCTTTCTTTTATACTTTGCCTCCCCATAAGGAAAGACAACAAGAAACCTATGCTAAAAATGTGTTCATTGAAATGCTGCATTAAGCTCATAGTACCACAAACAAGACAAAATGTTGGGTATGTGGCCTTTTGCCCTCTGTAATGCATCGCCATGATTTATTCATTTCTTTGCCATTGTCACATTTAGCAAGCTGTGAGGCTGGTTTTAATTGTTGTCTCTAATGTATTTACATTATGTGGCAGAACCTAAAAGATATACTGAAAAGGACTATGACGCTATTTTGAGATATATAGAACAACATCAGGGATTCAACGCTTTGGGAAACCAAGGAGAGCTATCCAGGCTGATGAAGGCTGACAGCCAGAAACCGGTCCTTGGATGCTTGATTCCGGTCTGGGAAAGACATGGCTTGGTAGTTCGGACTGGACTGTTCCCATGAGGCACAGGGTCAGAGCTGATTTGCATATAGCCAGTGTCTAACCCAGGGTGGTGTGGAGTGCAAAAAAACGATGGATTTAGGCCCAGATCCTTGTACTGGGGTGAATGTATGACATTGTTCTACATTCTGTCCATCAACTGTGTTTTTTGCAATTTTCACCCCGAGTGGGCTGGGTATGCTCAGACGTGAGTCCCAGGCTCTCCACACCACTGGAGTCAAGCTATCCAGGCTGATGAAGGCTGATAGCCAGAAACCGGTCCTTGGATGCATGATTCCGGTCTGGGAAAGACATGGCTTGGTAGTTCGGACTGGACTGTTCCCATGAGGCACAGGGTCAGAGCTGATTTGCATATAGCCAGTGTCTAACCCAGGGTGGTGTGTAGTGCAAAAAAACGATGGATTTAGGCCCAGATCCTTGTACTGGGGTGAATGTATGACATTGTCCTACATTCTGTCCATCAACTGTGTTTTTTGCAATTTTCAGCCCGAGTGGGCTGGGTATGCTCAGACGTGAGTCCCAGGCTCTCCACACCACTGGAGTCAAGCTATCCAGGCTGATGAAGGCTGATAGCCAGAAACCGGTCCTTGGATGCTTGATTCCGGTCTGGGAAAGACATGGCTTGGTAGTTCGGACTGGACTGTTCCCATGAGGCACAGGGTCAGAGCTGATTTGCATATAGCCAGTGTCTAACCCAGGGTGGTGTGGAGTGCAGAAAAACGATGGATTTAGGCCCAGATCCTTGTACTGGGGTGAATGTATGACATTGTTCTACATTCTGTCCATCAACTGTGTTTTTTGCAATTTTCACCCCGAGTGGGCTGGGTATGCTCAGACGTGAGTCCCAGGCTCTCCACACCACTGGAGTCAAACTATCCAGGCTGATGAAGGCTGATAGCCAGAAACCGGTCCTTGGATGCTTGATTCCGGTCTGGGAAAGACATGGCTTGGTAGTTCGGACTGGACTGTTCCCATGAGGCACAGGGTCAGAGCTGATTTGCATATAGCCAGTGTCTAACCCAGGGTGGTGTGGAGTGCATAAAAACGATGGATTTAGGCCCAGATCCTTGTACTGGGGTGAATGTATGACATTGTTCTACATTCTGTCCATCAACTGTGTTTTTTGCAATTTTCACTCCGAGTGGGCTGGGTATGCTCAGACGTGAGTCCCAGGCTCTCCACACCACTGGAGTCAAGCTATCCAGGCTGATGAAGGCTGATAGCCAGAAACCGGTCCTTGGATGCTTGATTCCGGTCTGGGAAAGACATGGCTTGGTAGTTCGGACTGCTCTGTTCCCATGAGGCACAGGGTCAGAGCTGATTTGCATATAGCCAGTGTCTAACCCAGGGTGGTGTGGAGTGCAAAAAAACGATGGATTTAGGCCCAGATCCTTGTACTGGGGTGAATGTATGACATTGTTCTACATTCTGTCCATCAACTGTGTTTTTTGCAATTTTCACCCCGAGTGGGCTGGGTATGCTCAGACGTGAGTCCCAGGCTCTCCACTCCACTGGAGTCAAGCTATCCAGGCTGATGAAGGCTGATAGCCAGAAACCGGTCCTTGGATGCTTGATTCTGGTCTGGGAAAGACATGGCTTGGTAGTTCGGACTGGACTGGACTGTTCCCATGTACTGCTTGTAGCAAATGAGTGGCATCAATGTGTATTACGTAGCCTCAATGCTGCTCCTCCATCCCCCTGGCCTATTTACTAGTGTGCGTAGCACGGTTGCATCACTTGCACTCCTACAGCACACCCTTGTCATGCCTGTCTGCGCATGTCCACAAGCCTGACAATGACATAGTGATGTTGTGCGCTGAAGGTGGGCGGCCACGTTCTGTAGGCCTATGGTAAGGATAGGGTGGACATAGATGTAAAGTTCATGGCTGGCTGAACTTGCCATGCGGTTGAGGGTAGACCCTTGGCTTCTGATGCGGTAATAGCGGCACACACAACAGTTGGCATGTATCATCCTTGACACTGAGTGGGCTTGCGCATCCTCATTTACCCCTTCTGCTGAGCCCGCACTCCAGTGGCATGCCACATTGCAACATTGTCCATTGCGGGACGGATAGTGCTGACACTACAACAGAGACACACGCATTTGTTACTTCCTTAGCAAGGCCAAAACGTAACCACACCCCTTCGCTGGTCTGTCGTACGCAAGTCCACTCCGCTTATGCTCACGGGGGTACAGCACAGCTACATGTCTCAGGTCTACCCCACTGCCTGAGGTGACATGTTTGCGTCCGCTGTACACAGCACAATGTAATGTGGTAGGGCCTAGGGCTCTCATGCATGAATGCTGACCACACAGACACACTTAGATAGTTTGTGGGACTGGTTACGGGCACGTGCGCTTGGCCCCTTTTATTCCCAGGGTCACACGTCCAGTAACGCATGTGCCGAATGGGTGTGGGTGAGTGTAGGCCAACCACCAGAGGCCTGTTGGTGCTGACTACAACAGTGATCAGAAAATCAGAAGTTCAAAGTTCAAACAGCAAGGGTCCATTACTAGAGCTGGGCAGAGTTAGTGGCCCTGGATGCACTGTGGCAGACACAGGCACACTGCCACAGGACGGTGAGTTGCAGTGCACTGAGGTACGGGCCATGCGAGCTGAGCAGGCCCTTCTCGATGTCCAAGGTGAATGTCGTGGAGTGTTGCGGGGGACAGTGGAAGGTGTTCTTCCAGAGCGTGAGGCAGAGGGCAGAACTAAGCAGAAACAGGCACTATGGAGGAGATGAATGCTTCAGACTCATTTTGCCCACCAAGTCAGTATCAGCTACATGATGATGAAGACAACCCCCAGGCCATATACTCAGATGCCACCAAAGTTCAACCAGTGAGTGCGCATGAATGTCAGGGCACAGACTTATTGGCGGCAGAGCTGAAATGAGGATTCGGTCTGCGATGAGGCCTGTACAATAATATAAACTCTGCCATAAATAAATCAAGACTCAGTTCCGAATGTGTGACCTACTTGACCACAGCGTAGACCGTAGGCATCGGACAGCAAGGGGACACAGCCACGTGTCGTTGGCTTGCGATGCGCAGAGTTAGTGACACCAGAGCAGTTGTTGGTAGTGTCGATAACCTCCCTAACGATGATCCTTTTTTCCTCCGGACTGAAACGCGTCTTCCTCTTATTTCTCTCCTTGCATACACTGATATGAACTCTGCCATTGAGAATTCAAGACACAGTTCCAAATGTGTGACCTACTGGACCGCAGTGTGGGACGAAGGCAGTAGTCAGCAAGGGACCACAGACATGTGACATTGGAATGGTATGCACAGAGTTGGTGGCACCACATCGAAGGGAGTACAGTGATATCAAATGTCCCATTAAAATATGAACTTGACCATCAGGATATCAAGACTAAGTTCCAAATGTGTGACCTACTTGACCGCACTGTAGGCAGCGGTGGAGTACGTTAACGAGTAAGGAGTGCTGGGGGCCTGTGTCGTAGAGAGCAGGGATGGTCTGAGGAGGCTGTCAAGGACACGGGCCAAGGGCTTGGAGCTTGCACCCGCACATGGTGGGCCCTCTTTGACACACGCCGGTGTTGTCAGGTGAGCAGTGAGACCTGGATGCATAGTGGTGGGGAAGACGGGTTCGGGGACGAGCGGCCAGGGGTGCACAGGCAACACCCCTCACAGCGACAGCGTTGGCCTCGTGGTGGGGTGAGAGGCATCGCCCTGGCAGAGATGTTGGGCATTCCGGAAGAGAACCACGCCCAGAGTTACGTGCTTTTTATTTACACTCCTACTCTGGTCTGGCAACATTTCTGCGGTCTTCCCCACTGGATGGGGTGGCATGGTTGCATCCACTGTCCACTACACTCCATACACCATCGGTGTGTGTCGACAAGGATATGTGCATGGTCTACATTCTGCAGTCTGTCCAGCACATCCATGCCACACTTGCCATTGTGTACCTTCTCATTCATGGGTCACTTGCCTCCTTCGCACATGCCTGGTCCCCAACTCTCCCCACGGTTTGCTATTGAGTGGCTGGGGTGCCACACCATTGTTGGCTCATGTAAATGGCTAGCCCAGGTTACCACAGTAGGTTGTGTTGTCATGTCTGGTGGGTGGGCATGTTGTTTGGCATGTTGTATGTGAGTTTTCAACTTGTGCATTAACAGAGTTGTGAGTTGCACGATTGTGGAGTTGGGGTGTGTGGTGTGTTCATTTGGTACTTACCAACGAGCAGAGAACTTCTGTAGGTGCCATCCTGGAAGTGCCGGTTGATGATGGACTGTTGGAAGATGTAGGAATCATGCACACTGCCTGGGTATTTGGCAATGACATTGGTGATGAGTCCCTGGTGGTCCACTATTGCCTGCACATTGATGGAATGCGTGTGCTTTCTGTTGCGGTAATTGTGTGCAGTGTCGGCAGGGGGCATAAGGAGGACAGTTGTGCCGTCAATTGCCCCCAACATGTGCGGGAAGCCAGCTTTGGCATTGAAACCTTGCTTGTTCTCAGCTCTTCCTGCGCAGTGTGGGGGAAGTGACGGTGCTGGGGTACCAAGCTGATGATGGCATCCAAGACAGTTGTGAGGAGCTTAGATAGGGATGGTTGTGACACTCCTCCGATTCTGGGAGCTGTTGGTTGGAATGTACCAGAGGCCAAAAAATGCAGCACAGCCAGCAGCTTTGTCTGAGGAGGGATGTTGGTTGTCCGCTGTGTTGTTACCGTCAGCCTGTGGGCAATGATGTTCAGGATGCGGAGGATGGTTGTCCTTTTGAGCCTGTAATGGGCAAAGACATCCTCTGGTATTAGGTCTGTGAGGCTGGTTCATTTTCTGAAGGTCCGCTGTCTTTGTCTGTGCTACCTCTGTGGTAGTCTGGTCTGGGGATGCGGGGGGTACGGAGAGGGAGGGCCTGGGGATGGTGGTGGATGTTGTGGCCCTCTTGGGGCTCAGGGCTGCATGAACAGTAGCTCCATGGCATCTGTTGTTCTTCTTGGTGTGGCTCTGGGCTGGGCTCCCTTTTATGGTGCAGGTTGTCGTCAGACTATACACCAGATAGGAGCAGGTGTTAAATCCCTGCTGCTAATGCATCTTCTCACCTGTTTTGGGATCTTATCACTGATCTGGCTGGTCATTGCAAATGTTGCGGAGTCATTTTTTTGCGGCTTTTTGCACGGGAACGCCTACTCTGCGTATCATTAGCGTTAGTTGCTGCGGTCATCTGTTGCAATGTTTTTTGCAGCTGCTATCAAAGGTAAACTGGTGATATCGGCTGTTAGCTGCGATAAAGTGCTGATAACATGGCGATAATTCCTTTGAAATATGTCCCTCAGATTTAAATGGCATTTGACACGTTGTCGGGGCTACAAAATATTTTAATCAGTTTCTGTTAGACTTTTGGGGCAGTTGAGTCAACATTTTTGTATGGTTGAATTTAGTGGGTTTATATAAACATTTCCATTTTTTTCAGGGATATTTTGGTAACAATGGGGGTAATATCAAATGTGTAACCTCTGAAAAGTGAGAAAAACAAATGCCTAAGTGTAGTAACTGGATGAAAGCTAAAATTTCCCTTAGCTTCCCTTGTACAACAATGGATTTCACTGTCACACCATGGACACCCTGAAGAGGATTAGGAGTGTGTGAATTTCCCATAATTTGCTTTTACATAAATATGTAACTTTTTGGGAAATATATGGGACATTACGCGAAAGCACAAAGAATGAAACTCCATAACTATATTGGTATATTCTGGCATGAAATGCATTCTTGCATCAATTTGTGATGTGATGATGCATTTTGTACAAAAAAAGCATTAAAAAACAGTTTTCACAATCAACAGCCACTCGTGATCTAGCTGGTTGCACAGTTCCTGCACTCCTATTTTCACAGTGGTGTAATTATGTGACAGGAGTAATGGCATCATGTTGGGAATTTCACACAAATCACATTATGCAAAATTGCAGATATTATGCTAATTATGCTTGCATAATTGAAATTTCACCTGAGCCTAATATGGATTCTATGGCTATGCTAGATTCAGCCTGACAGATTCTTTCTGGCTGGATTAGTAATTAAAATGGATTCCACATTCTCAAGAATCCATCTCAGCACTAGCTGGTGAAATTGTACTGTTGCAAAGGGCCAACAAGGGGAGAAGTTCTTCTTGTATTGGATGTGACATACCCTCATTCCTACATAATTAATATTTTCCTGCTTGATATTGGGTTCGAAACTGTCATACAGTGAAATTCTTAAACTCCTGACATTTTAAATATCTATGATATTGAGAATATGAGCAGCAGAAATATAAATCCTGTGTAGCCTCAGGGCATATAGTAAAGCCCTGTAGGATGAAGGATGCTCTTTGGCTTTTAAAGTGCATGTTCTTCCTGCTCCCAAGTGCAGTGAAAAGGTAAGAAGAGCTAAGCATTCACTTCCTGGTCAGAGCACAAAATAAGACTGGATCATAGATGTGCAGGATTTACGGTTTCTTTTTTATTCTTTCTTATATGCAATAAGATTTGTAATGTGTTTGTAAATTCATCCCAGTACGGAGGCAAACACATTTTGAATACTTTATCATTGATGATCCAAAGTCGATGACCACACATTTAGGTTTAAAAGTTGAAGTTTTTTTGTGTTTTTTCAATTGGTATGGTCTTCCAGGAAATAAACCAAATGTGTTAGACCGGTTATCCTTAGGGTGGTCTTTCCCAAAAAGCTTTTTGACTTATTCCTCCATATTTTCTGATCTTGTTTTTGTTGGCCTTAGGACTCTGTGCACTTTACCACTAACCAGTGCCAAAGTGTGTCTTCTCACTCCATAAAACATAGTATTAATTGTTTTTCCCCAATTGGCATACCTCCATTTGTGATCTGCTGCTTTCCTGTGGCCAAGATTGCAGTGAACCAAGGACCAGGAGGTGGTAAAAAGACAGTCTTTGTGCTGTCTCTTTCCTGTATTTAAAAGTGATTTTCCTCTACCCCTGATTGCATCATTTTCACCTGGTTTGTTTGTGGTTGTTACAGTTTACAAATTGATGTTTTTACCTGCCCGTGACTGCCTCATTTTACCTCATGTATTGTGGGCTTTGTAGTCCAAATTTAGTTTTTTTGCAATTGCCCATGACTACCTGATTTTCCCTTTTAGTTTCTCCCATAATCTGTACTCAGACCTGTGGGTTAAGCAATCTACCTCAGTTCCATTTCTGACTTAGTAAGTGAGTGAAACCAGTTTAAACACCCCTCCCCCAAGAAAGAGACATATTATCTATATATATAAAAACAAAAGTATGTCTGTTTGTTCTTTATGCATTACTACACCATTCATCCGATCGCCATGAAGCTTTGGGAAGTTGTTGAGTACACTCCTGCGAAGGTTTCTGGCAAAAAAACAAAACAAAACAAAAAAAAAAGAAATTGTTAAAAGTTGTTGAGTGCACTCCCGCAAAGATTTCTGGCAAAAAAAATTAAAAAGAAATAAATATAGGCCCCCCGGCCTCCCAGGGCCCTCATAATCTTCCCAATACTGAACGTTTACAATTTACGGTGAGACTCACTTTTGCAGTGACCATCAACAAAGCACAAGGACTAGCGCTGCAAGTGTGTGGACCAGATTTGGAGAATCCGTGCTTCTCACATGGACAACTGTATGTGGCCAGCTCACGCGTCGGAAAACCTTCTGATTTATTCGTGTACGCACCAGACGGAAAAACAAAAAAATACCGTGTATCCACAAGCACTCGAATAAATTAACAGAATTAAAACAACACTTTAACATGTTTTCCATACTAAAATGAATACGTTTCAATAAAAATGACACAATGTAAAAAAGAAATTGTTAAAAGTTGTTGAGTGCACTCCCGCAAAGGTTTCTGGCAAAAAAAATTAAAAATAAATAAATATAGGCCCCCCGGCCCCCAGGGCCCTCATAATCTTCCCAATACTGAATGTTTACAATTTACGGTGAGACTCGTTTTTGCAGTGACCATCAACAAAGCACAAGGACAAGCGCTGCAAGTGTGTGGACCAGATTTGGAGAATCCGTGCTTCTCACATGGACAACTGTATGTGGCCAGCTCACGCGTCGGAAAACCTTCTGATTTATTCGTGTACGCACCAGACGGAAAAACAAAAAAATACAGTGTATCCACAAGCACTCGAATAAATGAACAGAATTAAAACAACACTTTAACATGGTTTCCATACTAAAATGAATATGTTTCAATAAAAATGACGCAATGTAAATTGAATGTTATCATAAGTTTCCTTAAATTTCCTTTCTTCTGAGTTCGCAGCAATGCGCGACAGGTAATCTAGTACCTCATAAAAAGAGAAGAGTGTGCTTTGATGCTGCAGTAATCTGCTGTTAGTTCTTAAAGCTGTGCTTTGAAAGGGATTGTAACACTTGTTTTTTGGCTAGGAGAGTGTATATAAGTGACTGCATAAATAAGTAAGGGCCACATGCATCAACATAAGGGAATAGCGATTCTTAAGGAATCGCTAACTAGGAATCACAATTTCTTATGCATGTAGTAATCACAAAATATATTGCTATACCAAAACATTACCTAATAGCGATTCACAAATTGCGAATTGCTATTTGGTAATGTTATTCCATTCATTCCTATGGGTCTATAGGCCCTTAGGAATTAATAGTAATGCATTTGCAAATTGTGATTACCAAATGAAATCCCAAGGGTGCCAGGGGCGCTGCACACCACTTTGAAAAATTCACTTTTGTGCATTTTCTAAAGCTTCAAGTTGATGGTAATTAGCTTTTCCTAAATGCACAGTTTGCATATGGGAGAGGCTTGATGTGTCGTAATTAGGGAATCACAAATTGCGATTCCCTAAATGCATTTGCAATTTAGCTAATCAAAATAAATTGTGATTACCTAATTTGCGAATTCAAAGCCTTTGATGCAACGGAAAAGGCCTTTTTCCAGTCACAAACGGGCCTATTCGCATTGTGACCATAAGAAAGCTTGATGCACATGGCCCTAAATCTTTTATTATAGCTATTTATCTACAATTGCTTCCCTATTGAATTACAAAAAATAAAAACAAATAATTTAAAGTACAATAACACTTGACAGTCTTAGTTTATTTAATGCAACTTTAATCTACATATATTACCTTCTTTATGCATATAGATCCCTTCCATGGTCTTATGTATCTTTATATTTACAACTTTGTATATGTAAATATTACTTTCAATCTGTCTGTCCTCAGATTTAATCAGGTTCCATCAAAAACAGACACAGACCCAAGATAAGTGCAATGATTTTATCCTTCTCTAGTCGCCATTACACGTTTCGGCTTCCGCAAACCCTGTTCACATGACAAAGTGCTGTGGTTTGACTAGCATTTTTAAAGTGACAGTGCTTAGTTAGTGAGTATCACGTGGCATCAGGAAACTATAGACATAAAAGAAATGTGCAAACTTGCTCGAATGGTCACAAGTGACGTAAAGAACAATAGTGGCTAATGCATTACTAAAGCTATCTGTATGAGATATCATAGAACAGTAAATGAATGCAAGATAAAATATCTTCATTCAATGCATGACATTTCTAAACAAATACATTTAAAATACATATGTGTATACGTCTCCATGTGTCCAACTCAGTAGAGCATTGCGTCTGATTATGTATGTCTACGTATTACTTGATATGTTGCATCTGAAAACATGATTGGAATTGAATGCAGATAAGGTAGTTCGAAACAATATAAAATATGGAGGATAAATCCTCTGTACTTTCTACCTTACTGTCTCCTGAATGAGTCCGGGACAGCACAGCAGCGGTATTAAATAAACCATCCCTCACATGCCTGAGCCCACTGGAGGGCTAGAAAATATGCATTATTTACTGCTTTCACAAGAGATCCTACTGGAAGGTCAAAATTATGGTGATAACAAACTACATGTACTAGCATGCTAAGCTGTCGGCAAACTCACCTGAGCGACGTTATTGAAGACCCACAGGAGGGTAGAAAAGGACTAAGCATGCTGCCTTGTGGTAACGCCTGAAAATCCGTTGGTTGGCAGTGCACACCTCTGAGGAAGGAGCTGGGGGCTCCGAAACCGGTCAGGTATAGCAACGCAGGCATGTCAGTGATGGTTCTCCTTAATAAATCGTCTTGAAGACTCGCGGTTGTGGAGTGCGTCCTTAAGCTGTTGGGCAAAACTTTTGGGAAGATTTATGCGGCATGTTCCAGCCATGAAGGATTGCACCGCCATTGAAATTGCAAAGAGACTGTCGGGCTCAAACTTGATTGAGTCCGGGACAGCACAGCAGCGGTATTAAATAAACCATCCCTCACATGCCTGGGGCCCACTGGAGGGCTAGAAAATATGCCTTAATTACTGCTTTCACAACGGAACCTACTGGAAGGTCAAAATTATGGTGAAAACTAACTACATGTACCAGCATGCTAAGTGGTCGGCAAACTCACCTGAGAGACGTTATTGACGACCCACTGGAGGGTAGAAAAGGACTAAGCATGCTGCCTTGTGGTAACGCCTGAAAATCTGTTTGTTGGCAGCACACACCTCTGTGAAAGGAGCTGGGGGCCCCAAAACCGGTCAGGTATAACAACGCAGGCATGTCAGTGATGGTTCCCCTGAATAAATCGTCTTGAAGACTCGCCCTTAAGCTGTCGGGCAAAACTTTTGGGAATATATATATATATATATATATATATATATATCCTTGCAGCTTCTGCAAACTGCGTTTTTGAACTACAGAATAACGGACCACCAAGCAGCAGGTAAGTATTCAGGAAGATTTATTATCTCTTCACATGGTTCTTTCCGGCATGACGCGTTTCGGTTAGCAAGTGACCTGATCACATAGCGACAATGCAGTATACTTCCACATTAAATACTCGTTTTTTTCAACCATTCTCACCACGTGATACTAGAAATTGAAGACATACTATTCATGACAATGTGTCCGTCCACTTGAGTATGCAGTATAACTTATACATCAGGTTATTGTGCATTCTTTATCGGTTTCACTATTCGGCAAACCTCATTTATTTCCGCAGTAATGCATTATTTATAGCTGTGCAACATTATGCCATAAATAGTAGATAAATAATAAATATGTGTAAAATCATTTCATTTACATAATTTTATAAACGATTAAAAACTCTAAAATTCATCACATTGTAGAATTTATATATACTAGCATAACTGCTTTAAAATCAAACCGCATTTGTGCAACATTACGCATTGGTTGTGCAAAACTCCTAAAGAAATGAAACTTTAAAGTTAAAACAGATATCGGCATAAATGCCTATCAAACCATTTTTGTGCAAAATTACGCATTAGCAGTGCAAAAAAAGAGAGATCCTTGCTGCATATGTGCAAATCTAGCAATAAGTGACTGTCCTTTCAAACCGATAATTTGATGTATTTTACAACACTTACATCTTGTAAGTTTTACTAGGTTCTATGGTTAAGAGTCGGAGCCCGGGCAAAAAACCAACCTAGCTCATTAGATATAATATCATCATTGTCAGAAAAAGTGCTCAGTGCATAAAAAATATGAAAAAAATAAGTGATATTTAAAAACAAAAATAAGAGATTTTTTTAGCATTTGCATTATTACTTGATTTTTCTTTCACTGTGGTTTATTTTAGACTTGGGAAATGTGTTACAAGAATGTGTGCATGTCCTCTGTGTTATTCAATCCATTGGGAGACTTACTGTTAAGATTTAATATGTATTTTGTCTCCAACTGACTTAACAACTTTTCTCTGTCACCACCTCTTTTAGGTACCGGTACCGAGTCAATGACATAATAAGATAGACAATTCATATTTTTTCCATGCATAGCCTTAAAGTGTCTGGCTACCGGATAGGGATCACTGTTATTAATCGCTCTTATATGTTGTAAAATCTTCACGCGCACCGGTTTTATAGTGCTTCCCACGTACCTGAGTCCACAGGTGCACATGAGTATGTATACAGCGAATTCTGTGCAACACTCATAGTTGCCTTTAATCTTTTGTTCACACTTACTAAAAGGTGTGTTATATTTAGTTGTGTTTATGCCAAAATTGCATGCCCGGAGACCCTGCTGCTAGTGGTTGCGATACATAGGCGGCCATGTTCTTGCATTTTCTAAAAGTTACCTGGGGTTTATCCGGAAGGTCCTCTTTTAAAATGCTGTCAGTTGAAACAATTGGCCAATTCCTATTTAGTATAGCTCTTATTTTACGCTCCTGCCTGCTGAACGTGGTGATCAACCTTGGTGCCTCCTCTTTATTTACAATTTCATTTTTTGCTTCAGTGTCTATTGGTAATAGTTCTACTCGGGGTCTCTCACTGGCTTTGGCCGTGGCCCTGGTAAGTATGTCCTCTGTGTAACCCCTAGCTCGCATCCTTTCTAGACTTTCATTCTTGCATCTTTTTATATTCTTCAGGGGTGCTAATTATACGCTTAATCCGCAATACTTCCCCGTAGGGTATACTGGCTATTAGGTGTTTGGGATGTGCGCTTGACGCATGGAGGATAGCGTTCCCTGCTGTAGGTTTCCTATACGCAGTGGTAGTTAATTTGCTATTTGTTACCTGCATCTGAACATCTAAAAACTCGATTGAGCTGGTGCTACATTGAGAAGTAAACTACAGGTTGTAGTCGTTTGTGTTTATTTTTCCAACAAATTCCTTCGCACTCTGACTGTCGCCCCTCCAAACAATAAATACATTGTCTATAAAGCGCAGCCATAGACAGATTCTTTGTTCCATCTCGTATTGGTATTGTCCCATGAGGACCATCTTCTCCGAGAACCCAACGTGCAAGGACGCGTAGCTCGGGGAAAAGCAGGCCTCCATAGCCACCCCTCGCTTCTGACTAAATAACTCCTTACCAAAGGCAAAATAAATATTGTTAAGACACCAAGTAATCAACAACATAAGCATCTTATTCTGTAGCACATACTCTGCTGGTCGAGTGTTTAGAAAGTGTTTCACACCCGCAGCCCTTGTTCAATGTTAATGCTGGTGTATAATTACTCTATATCAAGAGTCAGAAGCATTAAGTCATCAGTCCAAGATATATTGTCAATCCGTTTCAAAAAATCGCCGGTGTCCTTTATGTATGACTGCATGCTTTTGACCAGATCTTGCAAATAAAAGTCTATATATTGGCCCACTTGCTCCGTCATACTGTTGATGGCCGATATTATTGGACGTCCAGGTATGGGAACTTTTCCTTTATGTAGCTTGGGCAGCAGGTACAGAAAGGGCATTACCGGGAGAGCCTTGTACATGAATTTAAATTCTTCACTGGTTATTTGCCCCTCACTCTTCCACCTCTGCAATTCTATTTTAATATTGTCCTTGGCTTTATTGTACGCTTTCAAGGATGTTTTTTCATAGTAGTCTACATTGTCCAACTGCCGCTTTGCTTCTGCATCATAGTCAACTTTACGCCATAGAACAATATTTCCACCCTTATCGGATTTCTTCACAACTACATCTGGGTTCCTTTTTATCTTTTCCATCAGATTGGTGAACTGTGTTTGGTGCTGACTAGGTCTGCATTTATTATGATTTGTTTGGCAGTTTAACTTTTTCATTTCCTCTGTAATACGGTCGTGAAACACGTCTATAGCGTCCTTCGGCATTAGAGGGATAAATGTTGATTTGGGCTTAAAAGGACTTTCTCCTGCGCCCTTTTGTAGTAAATTCATTTCTCACAGTTTTGTTTGTGTTGACAACTGTGAGTTATCTTCTTCTTCATTATTTAGTTCTTGTAATGCCCATAAGGTAGGTACTTCTGAAGCCTGCAAGTTGGATCCTGTCATGGTGGGTGTTCTTGCTCTTTTTTCATCCCACACATTTTTCATGGCGAAAAACGTTCTTAATTTTAACTTCCTTATACATTTGAAAATGTCAATTTGTGTGGTGGCATAATTGAAATCGGTATTTGCGCAGTAGTTCAAGCCCAACGCTAACAGCTGTTCTTCTGCTTTTGTGAGAGTCATGGTAGTTAAATTCACTACTGTCTGTTCATCAGCCCTTGCTTCTTGCGCCAGAGGTTTTTCTTTTTTTTGGGCTTCCTGCTTGCGTTTTCTCCTGTTTGACCGCCTGATTGTGTCCCGCCTTTTCCGACCTGATTTTGCTCGTTTCGCGGTCTTAGGGTTTTCATCCTGGCTGCCACCAAAAAATCCACCTCCTCCTCCATGCTGAGAACCACAAAATCGGTGTCTCTACTACTATTGCTGCTCAATTCGTCACTCAATCTACTTGTTAATGATTCTGGGTCAGTGTTGGTATCATCTTCATTCACATTTGTGGCACCAGCTTGCAGGGTATTTGGTTTTAAAATATTTTTCCCTTTCAACTTTCGGAAATTATCATATATTTTTTGAGAAAGTGTATATTTGCCCTCTTTGGTAATCCTCTTGATCCCTTGCAAATGTATGTACCTTTCTTGCTATTATTTTCTCCTCATGTTTCTTTAGACGGTCTTTGATTTCACTCTTTTTTGACGTAATCCAATCTTGTTTATCGGATTTGCACAACTCTTTTTCAATTTTCTCGATTTCCGCTATTAGCACCAGGCAATCAATGTCCGCATATTTGATTAAAATGTGTATGAGGTTCATCAATGCTTGTAAATTACTTTCCCCCTATTCTCGTAGCATCGCCGGATTAGGCTTTTCAAAACTTGGGGCCAATAGTATGCGTAGTCCACGTGGGACTCTTCCTGCCTCTGCATGCTTGGTAAGAGATTTATGTTCCCACCACTTGGTGATTTCAGCCTTCATTTTCTTTTTGAGATTTTTCAATAGCAAATTCAAATCTTTATCCACTGCCTCATTAGGTTTATTTGCATTTGCGCTCACAGTGCTTGTTTTATTCACATCATCAAAGAATGCATCTGCATTAGTCTCTCTCTCTCGTACTGCGTCATTGAGCATTCTGTAGCCTGTCCGTGATTTATGTGTTTAATTTCGCCAGCACTTAACATGCAATATGGCTTTTGAAGAGAAAACTTCCGTTATCCGCTGCCGCTTAATGCCCTGTCCTGCTAATCACAGTATGCTCTTTCTCACTCACCGAACGCGTGAACACGCTTCCGCGGGTCCTCCGACTCAAGCGTCAGCGTCCTCGGTATTCGGCGTGTTTTTGTTCAGCCTGCTCGCAGGGGGTTCAGCCAGCCAAGATTCTCCCTTCGGATTCGCAGCTAACTCGGTTGAGGGCGGCCACCAACTTCCAGGGCGGGGTCCGTAAGCGAAAGCAACCAGACTTCTGTAACTGTTTGGCAAAGACAATAACGGCAGCAAAGAAACACAGGCAAAGGCAATAACGGCAGCAAAGAAACACAGGCAAAGGCAATACCAGCAGTGAACAAACACTGGCAAAGATAATACAATCAGGGGGCAGGGGCACAAAAAATGGCACAATCAGGGAACAGAAGGCCCGACAAATGGCACAATCAGGGGGCAGATGGCAAGAAAAAACTGCACAATTAGTGGGCAGAAGGCAAGAAATACGGCACAATCAGGGAGCAGAAGGCAAGAAATACGGCACAATCAGGGGGGCAGAAGCCAAGAAATATGACACAATCAGGGAGGCAGAAGGCAAGAAATACAGCACAATCAGAGACCATCTTGCTCCGGTCCAAAAATCGGATCTCTATGGCTGCTCAGGTAGTCCCACAAGAATATTAACATATTTAAACGTTATCCGCTAATAGAATTAGCATTTAAAAAACCTTGCAAATTCACTGAAAAAAAACATAGGTTTCAGGCCTCATATAGTTAGGTATTAGCATTTAAAAAACCTTGCAAATTCACTGAAAAAAACATAGGTTTCAGGCCTTATATAGTTGGCAATTAGCATTTAAAAAACGATTGAAATTGCTCCTATATAGTTAGTTGCACTAACTATATTTCGCGCACCCGCAATCCACTGCTGATGATGTCACATATTACATCATTCATGACATGGTCAGTGACATCACTGATGACATCACTGATGACATCTCAAATGACATCACTGATGACATCACTGATGACATCTCATTTGACATCACTGATCACATCCCTGTGGGAACTGTTCGGTGTGCCCACATACATCGAAGACCACCCAGATTGATATAGGAACAGACCGCCCCTGGGTTCTGAAGAGTTTCTCGAACTGTAACAGCCAACAACTGATCTACTTGCTCACCTGTCCCTGCCTAGCACAATATGTAGGGATGACCACGAGAAAGGTTTGGACGAGGATGTTAGAGCACAAAAGTGCGTTCAGGTGCAAAAAGAGTGTATCTAAACTTACTAAACACTTCATTGAACATAATCACAGTGAAACTGACTTGACCTGGACGGTTTTGGAAAAGCCTTTCATACCCTCTCACATTACTGACGTTTCTAAGTACCTGTTTATCAGGGAACAAAAATGGATTTTCAAATTATCCTCAGATACCCGGGGTCTGAACAACGAGATACCCTGGACCATGCTATGATTGACTCACCATTTATGAGATAAATAGAATATCCCTCAACTCACTAACAAGAGTGTACATACATAGGGATATTTGTCAAGTACACACATATTTCTGACTTCTTAGTATATACTGATCTCTGGGTAGTGATGAGCCTTAACACACTTTGCTTCTGTGGGTTTTACTGCTTCCACTTTCTACCTAACTGCAGTTTTTCGAAAAGTTCTCTCAAACTGAGGCGTTTTTGATCAAGACTAATTATGAGATACCTTTTGGAGTAATTTTGATCCCTTAAGTAGTAATTGACTGAGAGCATCTTCAATGTCCGCGGGTCGTTTTGGCACGCTATTCGTTGGGAACTACAGTTCTCTTTATTCTGATATCATTCTGCAGTTCGACATCCTCTCGTGAGATCACGTTACCTTCGTGATCTGGCGAATCTGCTGACATCATCATTTCTTCTGATAGGCAATCGGTCTCTTGACGAGTGTCACCAAGGAGCTCTATGCATCCACAGAACAAAATACATTGAATAGGTTCCTCGCCTCGTTTCATTGGGAACTACAGCCTCTGTGATAGTGAGGTAATTCTGTAGTTTTTCAAGCTCCCGCGAGACCACGCCGATTCCGTGGTCGCGCTATATGGCTTTTTTCGGCGCTTCAGTGTTGGTGACGCAGGAGGTGACGGGCCCCTTTGACATTGCATTGAACGTCTAAAAGATCTGATGACGATAATGAGGGATTGTCTTTCCTCGCGTGGTGATTACAATTCCATCTCACTCGCGAGTCAACATCACGTGGTTACATCACATGATCGCCGCGTTTGTAAACAGCACCATGTTTGTAGTTTTTACGTGGCGAATATGAACTTCCTAACGAGGGGTTCCACTAGTTTAGGGTCTACACTCATTTCAGTACCAGAGAGTGTGGGTTACTACATTTTTACATCATCCCTTGAGAGAAATACAAACAATTAGGTTTTTTCGAACACCTTGATAGGCTATGAGTTTCCCTTTAACCTGAGCCGATTGGACAAACCAATAGGTTTTTTTGAATTTCAAACATCCTGATAGGCTATGAGTTTGTCTTTTAACTCGAGCCGATTGGACATACAGGTAATCAAGGTACCTGCCATCCTCTTTAAAAGACAGCCTCCGCCTCTCAGTCGTTGCCTCCCCCAACCTTAGTAACTGCCTGAGGTAACGACAGAGAGGTAAGGAGCTGCTGGTTCTGGACTTGGGCTTGTTTACCTTTTATTTACTTAATGAGTTAGTTGTTAACTTAGAGGGTTGTGGGTGAGCGTTCTGTTGAGTTATTGGTTCTAAAGGGCTCTGTGAGTAGGATATTATAGGTACCCTTTGACAGTGGATAGGAGTAGAGTCACCCCTCTTCCTTCATAGTGAGTTTCCTTTTTCCTTACTTTTGTAGAGCGTGCCCTCCTTCACCCTGAGCTTGGTCCAGGCGAGGTGAGGTATTATCCCCTGCCACTATGGGTGAGTAAGGAATTTTCTCCTTGTAATTAATTTCTTTTAACTGTTTACGGGTAGTGTGACCTGTTGCATTTACACCATTTTGCCCCTTTTTTTGTAGGTGAATGATACACCATTTGGCATGGAGGAATAGAAACACATATCCTTTATGTTTTTTGATTTAGTCACGGTTTATATGGTTATTTAATTGTGTAGTACGCACAAATATTTATATGAACAGAGGCCCTGAAGAAAGCCTTGGGAGGTTCTTCTTTTTTCCCCCGTTTTGGCAGAAACATGTCGGCCCCACAAGCAGTTATTTGTTGTCACTGTTTTTTTGCGCTGTTCTGTGTTTTTAATCAGAAAAAAGGCTTACAGCTATTAAAGTTGCTTCGCTGTTTGTTCTTTATTCTTTTTTAACTCTTACACTACATTCACTTCTTTTGTTTTGCACTGCACCTTTTCCCATTTGGTGATCATACGCATGGTCTACAGGCAATCGTGGGCTTTGTTCCCAGTCCTATACGGTGGGTCTAGAGGCAGTCTCAGTGATCAAGAGACACGCTAGCCCAACCATTGGATGACCAGATGATAAAATTTGATCACCTACAAGACTTTGATGGGAATCCATCCCTGGACCTTGGGTTTCACCTACCTTTGCAAGTGGTCAGATGCGCTGAGTTACCTACTTGATATAAGACTATTTAGTTATTTAGCATACTGTTGTAGCTTTTAGCCTCATGAGCTCTGAGTACGTTTTTGACTCCTATCTTAGACCCCCAGGCTTTTGTGTGTTTATTAATGAAGAAGAAATACCAGATCAGTTAATGTTGGAAGTTCTTTTAAATTTTGAAAATTCTGAAGATTAAATTTATATTTAGAAAGTAAGAATTGTTTGTTTGTAATTTATGAGGTAGTTGCCAAGCGATTGTGGTATGATGTAAGACTTGTAGTATAGAGTGCAATATCGCCACCATATTGTGGTTTCAAAAGAAAGTGAACAATAAAAGATGAAAATGTAGAAAGGGGTTTCCTGAAGGACTCCAAAGGTCAAAAATAATATTCATTAAAAAAAAAAAATTCTATAGGTTCGCGCACAGGAAGTGCTCGGAGAGGGCCCTGTGAGTGCTCGGAGAGCGCACCCTACCGCCTCAATTTTGTGGTTTTAAAAGAAAGTTAACAATAAAAGATGAAAACGTATAAAGGGGGCAGGGTTGAGTGTCCATGACCCCCTAGGCCTTATCAGGGGGCCTCTAAAGGACTCCAAAGGTAAAAACTAATGTTTATTTTTTTTAAAAAATGAAATATTTCAGAAGGTCCGCGTACGGGGAGTGCTCGGAAAGTGCTCCATGCGCTGACCTTTTTAAAAATTAATAAAAAAATAAAGGTAAAAAACATATTTGAGTGTTTAGATGTTAATTGGCTCTAAAAAGAGCCGTTGTGTTCATTGTGTTTTTTTTGTACCTACAAGTAAGTACCAATAAGGAGTCTGATGTTACAGAGAAAGACTCTGTTCCCATCATCAGTGAAATGTACACCATCTCTCCTATAGATGCCTTGCATGTTGTAATGCAAGTTGTTGTGGTATATACTACCCATTCCATAATCTCTCATGTAAGCAGAAACAGATTTATTTACATGTTTCCTTGCTTTCTCAATCTGCGGACAAAATTGGTTGGACCAATTCCATTTTTGTTTTTGGCATATATTGGAATAGACAAAGGCAGTTTGAGGAACAAGTGACAACAATTGTCCAAAGATGTCCTTTAAAAGCATTTCCAGACCTACCCCAGTCAATGTGCCTAAATCATTTCCACCACAGTGCACAATTATGAGGTCAGTGTGTGGGAGATTCAGAAAAGGGGGTGGTGATGGACAGAGTATCTGAATTAAGCAGACCACTTCTACCCAGTCCAAAGATCAGGGCTTGATCCATCACCGTTTTTTAGCTCACTGCACCATCCCAGCTCAGAACCTGGCTACATGCAAATTAGTCTGTCCCTGGCCCAGTGCATCATGGGAACAGGGCAGACCAAACTACCAAGGCAATTCTTTCACTGGAAAGGAAACAAGCTTCCGGGGACCGTTTTCTGGCATTACAGCCGTCTTCGGCCCGGCTTGCTTGAATCCTGATGTGCAGTGAGCAAGGGACTCAGATCTGAGTATACCCTTCCACGCTTATGGTGGACAAAACGATTCAGAAAAGGGGGTGGTGATGGACAGAGTATCTGAATTAAGCAGACCACTCCTACCCAGTCCAAAGATCAGGGCTTGATCATTCACCCTTTTTTAGCTCACTGCACCATCCCAGCTCAGAACCTGGCTACATGCAAATGAGTCTGTCCCTGGCCCAGTGCATCATGGGAACAGGGCAGACCAAACTACCAAGCCAATTCTTTCACTGGAAAGGAAACAAGCTTCCGGGGACCGGTTTCTGGCATTACAGCCGTCTTCGGCCCGGCTTGCAATCCTGATGGTGCAGTGAGCAAGGAACTCACATCTGAGTATACCCTTCCACGCTTATGGTGGACAAAACGATTCAGAAAAGGGGGTGGTGATGGACAGAGTATCTGAATTAAGCAGACCACTCCCACCCAGTCCAAAGATCAGGGCTTGATCTATCCCTGTTTTTTAGCTCACTGCACCATCCCAGCTCAGAACCTGGCTACAAGCAAATTAATCTGACCCAGGCCCAGTGCATCATGGGAACAGGGCATGGAAGGGTATGCTCAGACATGAGTCCCTTGCTCACTGCACCATCAGGATTCAAGCAAGCCGGGCCGAAGACGGCTGGGATGGTGCAGTGAGCTAAAAAATGGTGATGGATCAAGCCCTGATCTGTTGACTGGGTACGAGTGTTCTGCCTAATTCAGACACTCTGTCCATCACCACCCCCTTTTCTGAAGCATGTTAAAAACCTACACTCAAACAATTGGTTAAAGGCTGAGGCGCAAAGATTACAGAAGGAGGGATCACAGGAGGAAGGCTCTCTTCCTGTACTTCTGCTTCAGCATCTGGAGTACCATCAATGCCAGCCTCAATGGTGGCAAACATTCAGCCAGAGCTGAAAAATATAATGATGCAGTGTATACATTGTAGTAAACTGATAGCCTTTGGCCAAGAGTCAATTCAAGTAATCCTACGGTAGAACAGGAACCACAGATGCACCCCATAAGTTTTTTTTCTTTTTTTTTCTCATAGTTTGTTCCAGTTGAACAGTTGTTTAGTTTAAAAATTTCATTTTTTTACATTTTTTTATATCGTTTCTCTAGCAAAACAAAAACAAAAAAACCCCAGTTCTTTTTAGAACTACCTCTACTGGTTAAAGAAAGAACTACATTTCTATGTTTGTATGTAAAAGTTTGTCATAGTGAATATCAAAGTGCAAAACTATAAGGATGTGGTACAGCATAAACCTATAAGGAACATTTCACAGGAAAAGCTGGTATACAGAGAAGTCAAACCCCCTTGCTGAGAACTTTACAGGAAGAGAAACCTTCAACATAGATGCAGGCAGTGATTGCATGTAGAGGAATTAGGAATGGCACACAGAAAAGAATATAAAATGAATGTCACTAATGGCATCAATTGAGCAACAATATAAAAAAAAAGACACATATATACAAGCCCTTTGGGCAACTTCTAACATGGGCATTAATTGCTTGTACCCATGTTAAAGGTTGCACAAGGGGCTTGTAAATATGCCCCCTTTTTTTATATTGTAGCTCAATTGATGCCATTACTGAAATCCATTTCATATTCTTTTCTGTGTGCTATTCCTATCACTCTCCATGCATTGACTGCCTGTACCCATGTTAATGGTTGCGCAAGGGGCTTGTATATATGCCCCTCTTTTTCTTATATTCTATATCAATTGATGCCATTAGTGAAATCCTTTACGCATCTCTCACACCATTTCATATTCTTGTCTGTGTGCCATTCCTATCCCTCTGCATGCATTTACTGCTTGCACCCATGTTAAAGATTGCGTAAGGGGCTTGTAAATATGCCTCTCTTTTTTATATTGTTTCCCAATTGATGCCATTAGTGAAATCGTTTATGCATCTTCCTCACCATTTCATATTGTTTTCTGTCTGCTTTTCCTATCCTTCTGCATGCATTCACTGCCTGCACCGATGTTAAAGGTTGTGCAAAGGGCTTGTAAATATGTCCCTCTTTTTTAATATTGTTTCTAAATTAATGCCATTAGTGAAATCATTTATGCATCTCCCACACCATTTCCTATTGTTTTCTGTGTCCCATTTGTATCTCTGTGCATGCATTCACTGCCTCTACCCATGTTAAAGGTTGCACAAGGGGCTTCTAAATATGTACATTTTTTTATATTGTTTCTCCCTTGCGTCACCTTTAACAAAAAGAGGAGCATATTTACAAACCCCTTGCATCACCTGTAACAAAAATAAGAGCATATTTACAAGACCCATGCGCCACCTTTAACAAAAATAGGAGCATATTTACAAGCCTCTTGCGTCACCTTTAACAAAAAGAGGAACATATTTACAAGCCCCTTGCGTTAGCTTTAACAAAAAGAGGAGCATATTTACAAAACCCTTGTGCCACCTTTAACAAAAACAGGAGCATATTTACAAGCCCCTTGCGTCACCTTTAACAAAAAAGGAGCATATTTACAAGCCCCATGCATCACCTTTAACAAAAAAGGAGCATATTTACAAGCCCCTAGCGTCACCTTTAACAAAAATAGGAGCATATTTACAATCCCCTTGAGTCACCTTTAACAAAAAGAGGAGTATATATACAAGCCCCTTGCATCACCGTTAACAAAAAGAGGAGCATATTTACAAGCCCCTTGCGTCACCGCTAACAAAAACAGGAGCATACTTACAAGTCCCTTGCGTCACCTTTAACAAAAAGAGGAGCATATTTACAAGCCCCTTACGTCACCTTTAACAGAAAGAGGAGCATATTTACAAACTCTTTGCGCCACCTTTAACAAAAATAGGAGCATATTTACAAGCCCCTTGCGTCACCTTTAACAATAAGAGGAGCATATTTACAAGCCCCTTGCGTCACCTTTAACAAAAATAGGAGCATATTTACAAGCCCCTCGAGTCACCTTTAACAAAAAAAGGAGCATATTTACAAGCCCCTTGTGTCACATTTAACAAAAATACGATATACTCCCACCCATACCCATGCTTAACCTTACGAAATCAAACAATGAGCCCCAGCACTCCCGTTACCGCCACTATAGCCATACATAGACTTAATGTCAACAGGTGTCTACAGGAACGCTCATCTGCAAAAGCTATTAAAACCTGCAATTTTGCAACTCAAACATACATCATACCATAAGACAGTTCATAAATAGTCACAGTACCACTACACCACCTCAACACCCGCCCTTGCTTAACTTTACGCAATAAAAGAAAGAGACCCAGCAAACGTAGAAGCGCCACTATAGCCATACAGAGGCTTAATTTCAACAGATGTCTCCCGAAACGCTCATCAGCAAAAAGTATTAAAACATGCAGATTTGCAACTAAAACATATCCCATGTCATAGCACGTTTTTTAAGTGCTCCCAGTGGTACTATATCTCAATTAGTAGCTCGACATCTGCACATTACTAAATTCTGTGTTTCAATCAGCAACATAACCACCTCCCTCACACCCACCCCGCCCTTGGTTAACCATACAAAATCAAACTGCAACCCCCACTATTCCTAGTAGCGCCACTATACCCATACACAGAGTTCATTTCAACAGGTGTCTGCCAGAACACTTATCAGCAAAAACTATTCAAACATGCAAATTGGTGGGTAAAACAAAAACCATCCCATAGCACGGTTTTTAAATAGGCCCATTGAAACAACATTACCTTTACTAACTACACATGCCCACATTACAATTATCCATCTTACAATCAGCAAAATACGCCCCTCCCCTGCCCCCACCCATACCCTTCCTTAAACTTACCAAATCAAGCAAAGAACCCCAGCACTCCAGTTACCACCACTATACCCATACATAGACTTAATGTCAACAGGTGTCTGCGGGAATGCTCATCAGCAAAAGCTATTAAAACCTACAATTATTCAACTCAAACATACACCATACCATAAGATGGTTTATAAATAGTCACACTACCACTACACCACCTCAACAACCGCCCTTGCTTAACTTTATGCAATAAAAGAAATAGCTCCAGCAAACGTAAAAGCGTCACTATAGCCATACAGATGCTTCATTTCAACAGATGTCTCCCTAAAAACTCATCAGCAAAACGTAATAAAACATGCAAATTTGCAACTAAAACATATCCCATGCCATACGGCGCTTTATAAGTGCTCCCAGTGGTACTATATCTCCTTTAGTAGCTCGACATCTGCACGTTGCTAAATTAAGTGTTTCAATCAGCAACATAACCACCTCCCCCACACCCACCCCTGCCCTTAGTTAACCGTGTAAAATCAAACAGAAACCCCCACCATTCCGAGTACCGCCACTATACCCATACAAAGGGTTAATTTTAACATGTGTCTGCTGGAATACTTATCAGCAAAAACTATTCAAATATGCAAATTGGCGGGTAAAACATAAACCATCCCATAGCACGGTTTATAAATAAGCCCAGTGACACTACATTACCTTTACTAATAACTATGTACGTGTTACAAATATCTGTCTTATAATCAACAACATAGGCACCTGCCCCACCCCCAACCATACCAATGCTTAACCTCACAAAATCAAACAACGAGCCCCAGCACTCCTGTTACAGCCACCATAGCCGTACATAGAATTAATGTCAACAGGTGATAGCTGGAACGCTCATCAAGCAAAAGATATTAAATCCTGAAAAATCGCACCTCAAACATACACCATACCATAAGACGGTTTATAAATAGTCACAGTACCACTACACCACCTCCACACCCGCCCTTGCTTAACTTTACGCAATAAAAGAAAAAACCCCAGCAGACGTAGGAGCGCCACTATAGCCATACAGAGGCTTAATTTCAACAGGTGTCTCCCGTAACGCTCATCAGCTAAACGTATTAAAACATGCACTTTTGTGACTAAAACATATCCCAGACCATACAGCGCTTTATAGGTGCTCCCAGTGGTACTATATAACCTTTAGTAGCTCGACATCTGCATGTTGGTATATTCTGTGTTTCAATCAGCAAAAAGTATTCAAACATCCAAATTGTAGGGTAAAACATAAACCATCCCATAGCACGGTTTATAAATGGGCCAAGTTGAACTACACCACCTTTACTAGTTAGACATTTATATGTTACGAAAGTCGTGTAAACACTCTGTAGAGTGTATAGCAGGGCATGGGGAGAGTAAACAAAGTTCTAATTCCCAAACTTTTGATATACTGTCCCTTTACTGTATCTATATTAAAGATATTAAATGGAATGAATACATTGACGAGTTTCTCAAAAGGGATAGTGAAGCTCAGCATCAGTGAAACACGGACCACTTCAACACCTACATATATCCACCACAACAAATAATGTCACTTAAAATCACATGTAGTTCTCTAATGTCAACAAAGTCATACAGAAAATATACCGCTGATGAAGCAGATATTATTTATGATACCAAATGCATATGTTGCCAGGCCTATAGTCTTCTTTGAGCTACTAAAGAAACGACACCAGCAGAAATCCACAAAATGGTCACACGCTCCATTTTGTGTGTCAGTCAGCTGCAACGTGCAAGCAACGCAAGGCTTTCCGAGAACAAACACGCCAGCTTCCAGCTAGCTATTGCAAAACCTCACATTTCAGTAAATCATGTCGACATGACCTGGCCGGTCACGTACGTGCCAAGTCCACGTATACCAGAGGCACAGATTTCAACTTTAGGGGAAAACCCAAATCTGCTCTTGTAGATGGCACGTGGGCAGCAACACCAGGGTATCGACATACTTCGAGCCTTAAAAGGGTATAATGCACAACTGCCCTTCATTGATTGGTCCAGCAGAACATAGTCTGATCTAGGTTACGTATGCTATGATGCCCATCCGGTAGGGCTTTCACCTATAAAATTTCTTACCAATTGGGCACTCAGTAAGCTTTGCTGAGGTCTCCGTGTGCACGTATATTTTGCATTCTGGTTGGGTTCCCAATAAACCTTGCAAACAAATGTGCTGAGAGCGAATTGTTTATTTCAGTGTTGTCATTGATCTTTTATTTTCACAGTTTCTTACTGAGCTTCAACACCGCACACTTTTTTTTATCTCTCACACATTTATAAAACATATCTTTAAAGAAGCACTCCCCAACCACTTCTATTCCATAAGAACAGACAATATTTAATACGTTTACAACCATATATTTTAGTATATCTACCTTTTCATTAATCACTAGTAAGAAACTACAAAAACTATTAACTATACCCAAATGCAAACCAGAAACCATGTTCATATTATATCTCAACCTAGGATCACATGATTCAAACTATGCATGCATATAAAAGGAATGTATCACTTTTCCTATCTCCATCTCCTCTCCATGTAATCTCCAAACACTGTAGACGGCCCCACTAGACAACAACCTACATTGACTTACATTCAAATCTACCTCTCAGTGTCAAAAATGAGACCACAACATGCCCACATAACATTTCTGGATTTTGTTTTATCGCTTTTAACTTAATAATACATACATCTCCTACCACCACATCCACCCCACTATTTTAACAAAAAATATAATTTGCAAACATGCAACATTTTGTTTATCTCCCCGAATACATTACAAACCCAAATTAACGCTGTACCTCATTTTCAAAACCAGACACTCCTATAAAGATGCTAAACTACATTTCTTCTCTGTGAAAAAATTCCTAAACATATATAAAGTACTTATTTAACAACAGCTCAAATGTTATGCATATTTTACAACCAATATCAAACACCACACTTTATTAACACTACATTACTTTGAAATAAAAAATACTTTCAAAATTAAAAACATCGCCTCAAATACTTAATCACTACTATAGAACACATAACACACCTTGTTCATTTCTAACTCACCTTTGTAGTTGGTATGCAGATCGCAAAAATCACACGCGCATGAAATTCTTTCTTTGTCACACACTACATGTAATTCACCGATTTCCTCAAGAATGCAACCTGGAATGGCACAATTTTTCTGTCGCTCCACATATAAATACATGTAAAGAACAAATCAGAATAAATACTTCAACGGCATTCCAAAACTTACCTCCATTGGTTAATTTTGAATTTTCCATACGAAAAGCTACTTAATATTCCGCGCCACATACAGGTCACAAGTTCAACCTACTTCATCACCAAACTTTCTGGAACATTCTACGACACCTGCAGGTTAAAAGTTCATCATTTATTTGTAACCTAACAATATACTTTTGCAACATTTTATCGAACATTTAACGGCACGTGCAGGTTAAAAGTTCACAATAGGGGTCAGTATTTCATCAGCTTTATCCCCAACTGCCATCAGACCCGTAGGAGTCAGTGCTTTCCGCTTTCCAAATACCAAATTCATTTCATACACACAAATTTACCTTCGCACTCCCTATATAACCCCCTAAGCACCATACACAAGTTACAATGTTCAAAAGAAAAGTTCCTCTGAGTAGCTATAACTACATGCTGACACTACTTGGACAGATGTGGCACAGCGGCCAGAGCACATGACTTCACAGCATATGACACACAGTTTGGGCTCACGCTTTCATCCCCAAATCCGGCAGCAGCTCAGCTTAGCAGCATGAGACTCTACACACTACCTCACAAATTTTCCGAACTCCAGGACTTTCAGACCAGTACAGGTCAGTAGTTTGTCCTAGTAGTTATAAACACATGCTGACACTACTTTGACAGTTGTAGTGCAGTGGCCACGACACATGACTTCAAAGCATAAGATACACAATTTGGGCTCACCCTTTAATCCCTAAGTCCTGAGTCCTAAGGGATCAATGGTGTTAGAATAATAGGTAGAATATAAACATTTGCACTCATACAACAACCACAAACTCGGGAAAGGTTTAAACTCTTTATCTACATTTCTTAAATGTCTTAATCCAAATATTAAACATCAAATATTTTTCTATTATAGAAATAACTATTAAGATGAAGATATGCAAAGAGTTTATAAGACAGTCATTAAACATTTGATATCAGGGAGGGTAAGAAAAATCAGGACAGGTGCAACCAGATTTGGATCAGGACAGGACCACTACAGGCTAAGACTGGCACCCACAGTTAAAGTTGCTACACCAGTGCTACAACCCTCTCTGCAGCTAACAGCCAAAACCCCGATTGGGTTATCGAATTCTCCGACAGATTGCTCCGCCAGCACCCTTACGCCCGAACCCCGATTGGGTTATCAAATCTTCTGACAGAGTGCTCCGCCTGCACCTCTGCTCACGATCACCTATTGAGTGCGTTAGGTCAGTGACAGGTCAGCTATTCAGACAAGTCGGACAAATTAACTAGCTAAGCCTACCCTAGTTATATTATTTTCCAGGTCAGTGTACCACTCCCCAATGTTGCAAGTGTAAGGATCCCCAATTTCGATTGGGCAAAAGGATGAGGTGAGGTCATCACACCATACCAAAATGAAAATTTTAGAATGAATATTAATGTTTGTGTTCCCGCCCATCAATTTATTTTTCCATGCACTTTTATTCCACCCAGCAATGAATGTAACAATATCAAACAATGTATTTATGCTTGTACAGTCCAGCTTCTTCTTGTGGGGTTGAAATGTCACCCTCTCATTAGCATTATCTGTTAGGACAGTAGCTGGCATGAGTTCAATGCCACAGCTTGAGTTTTCTTGCAAACTTTTTACATGCGTGGTATGGGTTTCAAAATGGAGTCACAGATACATTTCAGGCCCAAACATGAGCTGATAGTAAAGCAGAAAAGAAACAGTTTTAGAACAAAGAATAAATAAATGCACTGTATACCACTTATCTCTACTCTATTCCCATTATCTTATATTTGACTATTGCATTAGAATTAAGCAGGATAAACAGTTTGGCAAAAGCAGTGGTGTAAGCTTCTTGCATGTGAGGACATAGAGCAGCCATCTTAGTTCTAGTGCGCAGAAGCAAAAGATTTCTTCCAAAGCAGAAAGTACGTCATGTCACGTGAGTGTGACAGACGCATGCGCAATAAGAAAACCCGCCTAGAAACGGCCATTTTAATGCAAGCGGATTATTATTAGTAAAAGCACATATGCAAGCTTTACCTAGATGTCATGTAATGCAATATTAATAGGACAAAGCATGTTGATTAGTACATTATGTTATGTCGAGAGGACTGAATACAAGCAAGTCGCATTATGTGCAAATCCTTGCTCCATCAATCCCCTCTTTGATGATATTTTATATCATCACCAATTAATGAAACAGATGCCAACTTTTCACATTTCACCCAGCTCAATTTCTTCAAACTTTCTATTTTGTTTCTTTTCATTGTTTGCGTGAAAGTTTTTCACTTTCTTGTATATATTTCTATTCAACTCTTCTAATTCAAGCCCATTAATATTTCTCTTTTTCCCTTTCTTATTTACTGTATATGTCTTTTTGTGCTTCCGACATTTGCAACAAATATTATCCCTAGAATCAGTAAACCTATTTCCACCATTGGCATCAGTATTCTACCTACAAAACCTTTTCCTACATTAGAAAGCCAACTACCTATAGAGGAGAGACCATCAGTAAGTCTCTTCCATGCACTATCAACCTCCAGGGGTTTAAGCTCTTTTTCCAAATTAGTAATATTTCTTACATACCTTTTAATTTCAACACTTTTGTCAGGTATGTAAATGCAACAATGTTGCGCTTTCAACATTCTACAGACTCCGCCCTCTTTTGCTAATAATGTATCAAGAGCAAGTCAATTTTGTAAAACCATTGATCTGATCGCAACTAATTCTGTATTGACCATTGAAAACCCTCCAGCAGTATCAGATGATAAACGAACCACTACAGTTGACAATTTGCAAATTCTTTACGTATTCAGAGCCAATCCCACTGTAGGTATCATTGCATTAAATATATCACCTACTATTTCTCCAAAACTAGCTCTTTTGCTACTAATTAATCCATTAGTTTCTTCATTGTTTCCAGTGATTTTGTTGACATGATATATCTTTGGGAATACTATTCCAAAAGAACAGCTCCCATAGCAATGATCTGGCAGTTTGTAATAAGCTTTGTTTCCGCATATAAAATAAATGCCAGGAAACACAGGTTCAGTTCCATCTTTGAAACCCCAACCCCTAATTACCTTATAATTGTATTCACATTCACTGGAACCAATGAATATATTATTATAATAACTAGTTCTTTCACTGTGGAGACAGAGTTTCCCCTTCTTTTCAAAATCCAGCAACATAGCAGCATGAACCTAGCCATTTGGGGTGAACCCTATATTTTCAGCCCATTTAGGAATTTTATGGTTCTTATCATCGGCCTTTCTTTGGAAATTCTCTCTCCTTTTCTCAACCATATTCAAAAATGTGTTCTCTTTTTCACGTAATAAGCATGTTAAATTATTCTTGTGTGCTTCGGCTATATCTATTGTACCTATAGTTAGAAATTATTCACCCATATAACTTGTTACATCACTCTTAGTATGTACAGGATTCAGGTTATACGTATAGGAAGTTCAGAAAATATCACATCTGAATTAGAATAGTAACACTGCAAAGGTCCTTTCTTATAGAATAAACTAGCTAAAATACTACATGAAATACCATATGTTAGCGGTAAATGGTGGTAAGTCACACCTTTGGCTACCGAAGTAGGTAACTTCATACAAACATAGCAATCTTCTATTTCCATAGCTTCTGCATAGTGTACTAATAGGTTTGCAAATACATTTAAGTGAGCTCTGTTTTTAATTCCAGTATAATGTAATCCTTCCTCATCTGATGCTTCTAAATCTAACTTCTGTTGTTTAATGCTAAATGCTTTCTCTTGTGTATCTATTTTTCTAAGTGTATCTATCGTTTGTAGCTCATTAGTGTTATTCTTTATATCTCTACTCATTATTTAAGGAATAGCTATTGTCAGTCCTAACCATACTATAAGTATTATCACTCTACTACATGTGCATATTCTACAGCATGTTTTTAAACAGTTTCTTTCCGGTCTTCCATTAACAGTATGATCAGCCATTTCTGACCAAGTAGACTTAACCCCTCTTTGTAGCTTTTACACAGTGGTTTAACCTGTGACATTTTTCAAGTGGGTCTCACTTCTCCGTCAGTCTGATCAACAATCAGTTTGTCATCACTTTCGTCACTTATTTCTAAGTTCTCGAAATCTTCAAGGACAACGTAAGTCCATTCAGGGCCTCTGAATTTGTTATTCAGTATTTTCAGTCATGGACTTCTCCTTCTTGGTTGTATTGTAGATTGTTCAGCTTTACTTGTTATTTCATTTACTTGTGGTTGTTCTTCATTTATTGTCTTTAAATGAAATCTCTGCCTTTTAACAAACCTAGGCCACTTGTCTCCTTTTCTAAGCCTTTTAGCTGGCACTGTGATCTGGCCTTCTTCCAGTACTCTCTTATTTGCATTCAATTGTGGCACATCTATTTCAATGCTGTCTTCCGCATCCCTCTCTATCTGACTGGGTCCAGGTCTTCTTTCTATTTCTTCTGCCTGGTTACTAATCTGGCCTTGTTCGGGTGTCTGCTGAATTTGACTTTGATTTTGATTTGTTTTGCCTTCTTCTTCCTGAACTCTTTTTCCAACACCTATCTGGTCCTGCTCAAGCTCTTCAAACCCTTGATTTTCTTCTGCCTGAGCTCTCGCCCTATTTCCTATCCGTTGCTCCTCAGACTCAAGAGTTCTTGGTGGAGTGTCATTTGTCTGAGTATTCTGATCTTTCCTTTTCTGGTCCTCCTCAGAAATACTACTGGCTTGGTTTTCTGTAATCTGAGTACGTTCGTCTAGACCTATATGGTCCTCACTGTCACTCTGACTGTCTAAATAAATCTGACTTCTGGTTCTCGCATGTTCTGCAGGTATGTCAACTACTGGAATCCAATCATCTTGACTGGTGCTTTGTTGTTCCTCTTCAGCTACTTCAGGATCAATATATTGAGACCCCTCAGCTGCACAACCTTCAGCTTCGGTTTCATCAGGTTCAGTCACTCTTTTTGTGTGACTGGCATGGATCCAGTGTGGAACTCCTTCGCACTTTACAGCTGTGGTGGTAACCAAAATTACTTGTTGTGGTTTTCCCGACCTTGGTGCAAGGCAAGATTCTCGAGTGTGTTACTTTAGCAGTACCCAATCACCTGGGTTCAGGTCATGTGCTGGAGTTGCTTGTCTGGCGACAGCATCTTCCCCAACCTGGTGAGAGATAGAACGTAATTGGTCAGCCAGTTCTTTGCAGTACTCCAGTACTAAATCATCAGATATATTTATCAGCTTGTGTCCTGGCACCCATGCTTGCCTCATTGCTCTTCCCATTAGTATGGACTCAAGCCTGTGTTCCGGTCTGGAATACTTCTGAGTCTCATCAGAACAAGAGGTAAAGCATCTGGCCACTCTAATCGGGTAGATTCATACATTCTTCCCAATCTTGACTTCATTGTGCCATTCAGTTGTTCTACCACTCCAGAAGCCTCTGGGCGGGATGCACAATGCAGCTTTTGCTTAACGTTGAATGCTTCACAAATGAGGCCAATTATTTCATTATTAAAAAGACAGCCTCGGACTGATTCAATTGTTACTAGAAAACCGAACCTAGGTATGAGTTCTCTGAGTAGGAGTTTGGCTACTGTGATGCTATCATTCCTAATTGTGGGGTAAGCTTCCACCCATAGGCAGGCAATGACAAGAATGTATTTTAGTCCTCGACAAGGGGGTAAATGAATTAAATCAATCTGTAATCGTATGAAGGGACCCTCTGCCTTCCCAATCTTTCCTGGTATCACTACAGTTTCCTTTCCAGGATTCATTTGTTGACAAATTAAACATCTATGGCAAAGTGCTTCTCCTATGTTCCTGAATTTCGCATTGAACCATGACTGTCTGAAAAAAACGTATCATGGCATCTCTTACCAAATGAGAATATCCGTGGAACATCATAGCCATAGGAGTAAACATTCAGTCTGGTAACACAGGCTTACCATCAAGGTAAACAATGACACCATCTTCAACCCTTCTCTGGCAACCTATCTTCCTCCACTCTTCCCTTTCTTTTGTTTCTGCTTCATTTTGCAAATCTCTCACTTCTTCCCACGTTCTCACACCTTCAAGCAACATAAGTTGGCAACTGTTTCCACCCACTTCAATTTTCTTGTTTATAGCCATTTTAAATTTTGGCAATGTTGGGCTAACTGGTTAGCATATCGGTTACCAGCTGTCACTGTCATTTCCAGATTGGTGAGCAGCACACTTGACCAGAGCCACTTCTTTTGGCAATTGGATTGCTTCAAGCAAATCTTTTACATAATGACCATTTTTAATAGGAGTACCTGAAGAAGTCAGAAACTCTTTTTGCATCCAGAGCTGGCCAAAGTCGTGCACAACCCCGTAACCATCAGTGTAAATGGTTACTTTCCAATTTTTCCAAAATTTGCAAGCTTTTGTTAATGCAACCAATTCGGCTACTTGTGCCGCTATGACTCCAGATAAATAGGATGCTTCAGCTGACCCCTCAATGTGCACACTGCATAGGCAGCACTCAAACCTCCTTCCTCATGTCTCATACATGAGCCATCTATCATATTCAGAATTTAATAATGGCTCTTCTCTTATATCTGGGCGTGGTTTTGTACTGTATTCAGTCAGGTCGATACAATCATGTTCGACTTCTCCTTCACTTCTGCAAAGTGTGAATAAGGTAGCAGTGTTGCTGGGTTCAGAATATTACACATGCCAATGGTGACGTTTGCTGCACCTACAATGATTCGCTCATACTTAGTCAGCCGGCTAGGAGTTAGGTACTGAGTCTTGGTTTTTGTTAACAAAATCACCACTGCATGTGGAACATACACTGTCACTGGATGTCCCATAATAATGGACTCACTTTGCTCAAGGCTCATGCAGGTTGCAGCTACTGCTTTCAGACATCCTGGCAATACAGATGCTACTTGATCCAATGTAGAAGAAACATATGTCACAGGACGTCTCATTAGGCAGTGAGTTTGGGTCAGAACTGAAAGTGCACAATTATCTCGTGTATCACAGAATAGTGCAAAATCTTTTGAATAGTCTGGCATTCCTAATGCTGGAGCTGTACACAGACATTCTCGTAATTTCAAGAAAGCAGTCAATCTTTCGTCATCCCATTTTACCGGGTCTTTTGCTCTTTTCTTTGTCATTTTTATCAATGGTTTTGCTAGGACTGCAAATCCCACAATCCATTGCCTGCAGTAACCTACAACTCCAAGAAACATTTTGAGCTCTTTCTGAGTTTGAGGTAGATTCATGTTTTTGATTATTCTGATTCTTTCTGAGGTAACCCTTCTGACACCTCTTTCTATCTGGTGCTCCAGATATTTCACTGACGTAGTACAATATTGTAATTTCTCAGATGACACTTTATGCCCTCCTTCACCCAAATGATTCAGCAAGGCAATGGTATCAACAACACAGTCATTTTGTGTTTTAGACGCCACCAATAGGTTGTCTATATTCTGGACCAATACTGATTGTCCGGGCAGCACCAAAGACTCAAGGGACTTTTTAAAAATCTGATGAAAAATCGATGGAGTCTCTGTATACCCCTGAGGAACGTGGTTCCAGACTTACACATGACTGTTGAATTCAAAAGAAAAAAGACATTTGCTATCTGGGTGCAATGGAATCGAGAAAAATGGTTGACACAAATCTATTACAGTAAACCATCCAGCTTCCCACGGTATCTGATACAGAATCACTGCAGGATTTGGCACAGCTGGACAGCATGGGACAACAATCTTATTAATTTTTCAGAGGTCTTGTATGACCCTATACGTTCCACTTGGTTTCTTTATGCCAATTATGGGCGAATTAAATGGACTGCTCATTATTTCTTGTAAAATTCAACCAAACGCTTTATTTCTGCTGCAACACCTGCTTTTATTTCTGGGCTCATTTAGTACTGTCGAATATTTGGGTAAACTGCACCTTCTTTTACTGTCACTTTTATTGGATCAACATTTGCCATTAATCCTACATCTTTTCCGGTAAAATCCCACACATTAGGATTTATAGTATGTTGTAATTCTTCAGGTAGGTCTTCTACAGTTAACCTTCTATTCTCTATCTCTTGTTTTGCTAACATTAGTTTATAGATTCTGTCTTCGTCTTGGGTTTGAATTTCAACACCACTTGGGGTGCAAAAGATGGTGCAAATCATTTTGCACAACAAGTCTCTGCCTAACAGGTTCACTGGACTTGAATCACACACAACAAATCTGTGCATTTCTTTAAAATTGCCTATTCTAACATCCATTGGTTCTGTGGGGTAGGTTTGGAACGTCTGCTGTTCTTACAGTAGAATGGGCAGCACCAGTGTCCAATAGAAAGGTGACATAATTTCCTTCAAACTTTCCTTCAATGTATGGACCTGACTGATCTACCGGCAAGGAGGTGCCAAGTACGCACTGCTCGTCCTCCCCTCTCAGGCACCGTCAGCATATGTCCTCACTGAAAACGTATCACTCAAAAGAAATTGTGATGTTGCTGTGTCTCTCCTCTCACTTTCCTCCCAATTTGTGGTATCCACACTCTGGTGTGCTTTGCTCCTAAAATTTGGCATAGGTGCAAGGGGTAACTGATTTTGTATTACCTGCTGCTGTTGCTTCTGTGACACCTCATTCCGCTTCTGTGGATTTAAATCATTAGTTTGCACATTACTGTTTTGCACAGCCTTACACTGGTCCTTCAATGCCCCAACTTGCCGCACCCGTGACAAGGAAACTTCTTTTTGGCTTCATCTCTATTGAATTTTCCCCTTGGCTTACCCCCATTACCATCACCTTGCGTCTGGTTATTGGTGATTTGGCTCAATTGAAGTTCCTGTTGCCCTGCTAATTTTACTAGTGCCTTTTCTTTTAATTCTTTTCATTTATTGTCAAGTTCATCCTCACAATACTTTGCATATTTAAGAATTTCATCAATCGGCTTGGCCTGCCCACAAATTTTATGATCTTTAATCAATTGTGAAATTTCTGGTCCTAATCCTGACACAAACCGATAGATGAAATGCGTCAAGTCTTTCATGTCAATATTGTCCAAACCACTGTACTGTTTGAATACTTGTAATAGGCGTTCATAATATGCATGCATAGATTCATCTTTATTCTGAGTGGTTCAATCTATTCTATTCCAATCAGTTTCTTTTGCAGGTACCTTCCCTTTGAGGTAAAGTATTACCTTGTTGTATTTTTTCATAACTTCATCAGAAGGTGCTCCTGTGTTTGGGTCTTTAGGGTACTCATCACTAGGCCAATCAATGGAAATTTTACATTCTGTCCACAGATCTACAGGAACAACAATGTCAAATAATTCATCTAAATCTTTCAAAAGACATTTCTAAACCTTCACACACCTCTTGACTTGTCTGTACCACTCTACATGTTTCTTGCGAAGTTTTGGGAAATCATTTGTGAATGACAAAATATCCTGTCGGGACCATGGGACATGTACATAACCTCCACCTGGTACCTCTCTCATGGGATATAACCTTTCCACCTTTTCTGCTTCTTTTAACACATATTCGGATGTAGTTTGTTTTGATCGGGCTTCTTTTTTTTTCTTTGCCCACCTAGTTTTCCATTTTTCTATGTCACCCTATTTTTGCAATAATGTCATAAATTCCCTAATTTGTACCTTTCTACCTGACACATTCATATTTTCCAAATCTTTGTTGGAGAATTCAACTCAATATGGTTTCTGTAACACTTTAGATTTGCCAATGTCAATTCCCATATTAGCTGCCATATCCATGAATTTTTCATGAAACACTCTGGTATTTCTAGTAATACTTTTGCATATGAACAACAATTCATGTTCACTGAATGTATTTAATCTGTCCAATCCCACATTTCCAGCTATAATTTCTTCTAATTCGACTCTTAATTTGAATATATCCAATACTTTTGGCTGTGACTTTGGTTTCTCTGTTTCTCGTGTCCATCTCTTTATTTCTTCTGGGGTTACTACTGTGGCACTTCTTGTACCTGAGGATGTCTCCATTTGTACTGCCCTGGAATTTATAGGAGTGGTTTTCCTGACCGAGTCACTCACTGGTTCTCTTATTGGCAAATCCATCAGGGAAATCACTGACTCACTTTCACTCGCTTGATCATCAATTATTAAAGGTTCTTTTCTTGGCTGAACTACAGGTGTAGTCAGAATGGGAGTTTTAGGACTAGCATGTTTACCTCCGTACAAAGGAACAACTGGGCTAATGGTTACTGGAATTGTCAAGGCTTCAGGACTCATATTCAACGGAGAAATTTTCTGAATCAACTCACGTCTTTGTTTATTTAATGCTTCTCTCTCCCTGTTTTGTAGTACTTTTTCTAACGAAGTCTCATGTACCACTTGCGGAATCAGAGGTGGTTTCAGGAACAGAGCATTTGGATTAACTGTGCTTGGCTCCTCATTCATTAATAAATCCTCCAAATAATCATCATGCGATTCGCCACTAGTCATTAAATGTTTCGTTTTCTCAGTCCTTTTGCTTCCAGTGGGTTCTTCTAAAGGTAATACATGATATAATCCTTCCACTAATATGGACTGTCTCCATATTTTCATTTGGTTGTCTCTTGAACTCTTCTGGAAATCAGGGATAACACTTAGTCCAATTCCTGTTACTTCTGGGTCTATAGCACATTTATTATGAAGTTAAAAAGGTTCTGGATTCCAAAAGAATCCGAGGAAAACTTTTCTACTTGGTAGATTTGAAGGGGTACGGCCCTGAGGAAAGATCATGGGAACCTATCACTCACTTACAACATGCTCCAAAGGTTTTAAGGTCATTTCATATGCAAAACCCCTCCAAACCAAGACCTATTGCGACAGTTTTAGGGGGGATCTTGAGGAGAGGAGTACTGTCATGATTCCGTATGAAGCCTCCACTGGGGGGCTCTAATATTAATTTGGCGCTATTCGCCTAAAAAACCCACCCCTTTCCCGTGCACCAGCACTCCATAATAATGTTTCATGCGGGTGTGTGTTTTTGCAGTATTCAGAATGTAAACGTTGTGACACTGATTGTTTTATTTACTAAGTATCTCAAGACTGGGTTTGGTGTTTTCAATCGGTTTTGCAATGCCTTTTTGTATCAGATTCAAACTTTGTCTTTAGGTTTAATTCATGCAAGCTTGCTTCGGGACAAAGGCGACAAAGCAGTTCTCTCGCGTGCGCTTCAGCCCAATCTGGGCGAGCGCACGTATACGTGGGGTACGGCTGGGTGCGGTCGGGTATTTAAACTGCACCCAGCCTTCTGGAAGGCGCTTTGCCTTCCGCCTGCTCTTGAGAAAGGGCGTGCTGTGCTCCCTCGCTCAAGAAGACGGCCGCTTACCTGATTTATGATCCTTGAGCTTCAGTCTTCGATCTTCGGCATCTTCTTGAAAGACAAAAGCCTGGCACCTTCATTTCAGCATCGGAATCTGCAAAGACAAAAGAGATAAGTGTTATTTATTTTTAGTTTAAGGTGCCCTTCGCAAGAACGGTTTCTGGAACAATTTTTGGAACTATTCAATCAAGAAAAACTCACAAGAATCTTGGAAGGGAACTTAGAGATTTGTTTGAGGTTTTTAGGAGTGTGAATTTGTTAAAAGATAAGGTCAAAAGGTGATCCCTGTAATTTAGAAAGGCGTTATTTCTGAATGTTGTACTTGTTTCTCCTTTCTATGTATAACCCCTAATTTCTAGACCGAAAGACACAGAAGTTAAAGACACAGATACTTACTCTAAGTAAGTGAAGAAGGGAGCTAAGCCTTTTTGTTTCCTTTAAGGTAGAAAGGGGGGTTTCATAACAGGAGGGGTCAGAAAGGATTTTAACTATTCTTTTGTTTATTGCAGAGACTCTCTCCAAAAGCTCAAATTTACAACAGGACAACAAGACAGGGGAACTGAAAAATCACCCCACAAGACTGAAAATCAAGACAAGAAAGACATACTGGACGAAAGACAGACAACAGCTGATCGCAGGTAGGTGAGAGTTTGAACATCCAGAGAGAGAGCAGAAGTTAGGAAGTTGTATTAGGAAGTTGTATTTATCTAAAAGAATAGAACAAGGAGTAAACCTGTGATTCTTGTTGTTTCGCAGGTCGACAGCAAGAACACCTACGTCCAGTACCGGCCCTCCTCCCCATAGTCTAGCTCATATCTTGTAGTGTTTAATACTTTCTCCAGGAAGGAGTTAGTCTCTAGGGAGGTTGGTCCCTTGCGTCCCTGCGAATTCACTACTCATCTCATAGCAAGACAAGGTAAGGGACAACATAGTTATTGTCTTGACATTAACAAAACCAAGGAATTTCATTACAACACAGACCCAGTTCCTGTGATTAAGGAGTTTATAAACTTTAACAGTGAGGGCGTGGTTTATGCTCTCGTTTGTGAATGTAACAAAGTATATATCGGTAGCACCAAGAGGAAGTTGAAATTGAGGATACATTCTGAATCAAGACGAGAGATCACCCATCTTTCAGCATATCAAGGCTAATCATTACTTGAAGACTAGGATAAGGTTCCATGGCGTACAGAAAGTGTTGCCCCTTAAAAGGGGAGGAGATTGGGTGCTGCGATTAAGACAACAGTAATCGAGGTGGATCAGTCGTTGTAGGACAGTTCAATTTGGTCTTAATACAGAGAATGAGCTACATCATTTTCTGTGAGGAGTAAGGGGTGCAGTATGTGTGGGTAGTCTCTTTCACTGAGGAATAAGGTTTTGAACGAGATAGTGATGAAGAATGCAGGCGTAGGGAAAGAGTCAGGATTTGTTTTTTACTAGGGGTGAAGATAGCAGATGTTTTGAAAAGGGAGGTGTTAGTTTATAGTATGGACCTCTATAATTGTTGGTGTAGATGAGGCATACGTTGGGGAATTTGTTATAAATTCAGTACAACAGTGTTTAACCTGGTTTGAGACTTTTTTGATATATCAATTCTCTAATGACCAGGGGTTTTGTTAATGCGCAGTTATGTTAGGCAAACTATATGGTTTATGAGTATATAGTATTAGGCATAGTAGGGTTTATGAATGAGCCACGTGTGTGGATTTGATGTGACAAATGTTTCCAGTAGGGTATTGTTATCATAGTGCTTTAGTTGGAGTAATCTAAAGGACCAGATTTGCTTGACAAGAATGGAACAGGGTGGTTGTGAACTAGAGAAGATTAATGTTTTGAACAAACGGGGTTCTGCATTTTGCTGTTTAAGTCATGCATTCACTTAAGAAGTGTCCCGGATGAGTAACAGATGGAGGGTAGCAATACGCCCCAATATGGGTTAATCGGTAGGACTCTTGAATTGACTCGTACCCTGGACGAGGGGCGCGGTCGCCAGTATTCACTATTAGCATGAGGGTTATGGTGCACGTTGAGATGGCAATGTGTACTTTACGTTGGTGGTATAAAGAAGCAGAGTGCCGAAGTGGCATAAGAAAATACGAAGATCACAGATTCTTTGAGATACAGATACTTTTAATAGGTTGACCACGGAGCGTGACGTTAATAATAGGTATTGGTTGACGTGAAGATCTTGGGGTAGAGGCACGTAGCTTTTAGTCGGGCATTTGTAATGGGCAGACTAGAAAGGGAACTTGTCACAGTTTGGTGTAAACATACTTGAGGTGATTTTGTGCATTCTGATTGGTGGGTTGAGAAACAGGAATTACTTTGTCCAGAACGCACGGTGGGCAGGCGTCATGATGGAAAGATCATGAATGCCGTAATCCGTGCCCTGGAGAGAACCGCTCTGATTGGTTTGAAGGAGGAACAGGAAATACTCTCTCCGAATCTTACGAGAGTGAGGCTTGTTTACGGTAATGATGTCGGGGTCGGACTTAAGAGGGAACCGCATCTTTTATTTTAGTCGCGAACGTGGGGAAGTGCTGATTGGTTGAGGACAGGTTTAAATACGGGCGTAATGCGAGAGGCAGATGTACATTGGTTCTGAGAACGCCTGATGTCACCTGCCAAGACTTCCCTTTAATACGAATCAACAATATGCAAACAGGTGCGGATCGAGATGCTGTTAGGAACAGATTTTGGTATTGCGGGGAAGGTGTACAATGAATATTAAGGGACGTTTTTTCTTATGTTTACAGAATCGGATTTGCAGGAAATGTTTGGACTAGGTGAGAGAGTCTGTGAAGTGAGGTGAGCACTCCTTGGAGCCTTGATAATAATGGAACAGTTTCTGACTCAAAGCCTTTTTTGATTTTTCGTTTTCAGTGTATTCGTATCTTTGAGGACAGAGTAATGAAATAAATATTTTAAACTGGAGATATTTACATAGTGGTAAGCACTGAGTTGGAAAATTGCGATTATGCATAGGTAATACAAATCTTTGTGTGATTTAATAGACTGTTGAAACAAAAACTATTTTGTATTTCAGCGGTCAAAACGGTGGAAAGAGGACAAGTAAGGGGAAGTTGAGGCATGAATTCCATTTGAGATAGGAATACAGGTGAGAGTACATTGTGGGATCAAGATTGAAGTTGAGGGGTAATACATTCCGTTAAGGTGAGTGCAGGCAAATTTTTTAGGCATGCCTGAGGTCAAGATTGGGGTCAGTGTAGATGGCACATGGGCATGCAGCATTTGAAAAAATGAGTAATAATCAATAAGAAATATTGCAGAAATTAGGATTGGTGTAGAGTAGGGACTTACCACTAATTTTCTCAAGAATGTGTTGTACTAAATTTGTGTATTATGATTACAGATTTTTGATGTGGTACTGATTTTGCTGAATAAATGCATGGATATACGCTGTTGGGATGAAGTCTACTTCCACGAATAATTAATACTGAGAGGTAGGCTCACCATATATATTAAACTTGAGCTGAGTTCTGGGTGGGGGGTTTGGAGTATGGATCCAGTGGAGACATATCATCCTGATAACATAGGATGACTGAGATTGTTCACTTGGCAGGTGTGCAGGGTAAATGCATTTCTCTTGTAATTATGGTGTTACAATGTTCATGTTGTAATAATTGCTGAATATGTATAGGAAGTGAATGTTACATAATTTGTACAAAATGGATGTGTAACCTGCATCTTTTTTATTTGTGTTTTGATTTAAACAGCCCTGATGATGTCCTGCATTGGACGAAATGCCTCGGCTGTTTAATATATAATTTGGATTCACAAAAAGTAAAGTTTGGTACTATGTGAACAATCTGTTGCCATTTTTTGTGGAATATATGAATACAGAAACTTTGGGAATCAACATCATGGTACCAGTGATACATTTGTGAACTATTGAGTCACTCCCTCAACTCATTGGACATTATTTTGGGGTATTATTGGATCTTAAATGGTAGATCCATTTGGGGTTTTGAGTGTACTGAGGATGCTAACTGCACAACAACAAGGAATTTGTTAAGAAATTTGGTTTACTTTCTGTGCTTTTGTGGTTAACCCTTAGCGTTTGTCTCGTTGGGTGTATGAATGTCATTGTGTGCTTTAGAAAATCCTCTCCAATTATCCTACATTCCGAAAAAAACATTCTTTAAAGGATTTCCCTTTCTTCTACAACTCGGGTAACCTAGCGTGAAGTCTCCATTTCTCAGTAGTGAGCAAAATAAGCATGCGTACATCGATGTGCATGCTGTCACCACAGTGTAATAAAAATAAAAGAAATTGACTATCTTTGAGAAGGCCAAATATAAAGTCTGATAGAGAGCCATTTGGAGGATCCCTGAAAATAAGTGCCGGTCCTCAGACCCTGCCCAATTAAAGCGCAGTATCCATCCAGCCTAAGCACTGCGCCATTCAACCATCTTTTAATTGATGCATATATTCCTACTTATATACATACATACATCTGTTCGTCCGCTTATCTTAAGCATCTATGAGGGCACTCACCTATAGTAAGCACTGTGCCATTCATGCAGCCATACGCTTATATATGCATAGATACATCTGTCCCAGAACCAATCCTACGCATCTATCAGCCCACCCGTCTATCGTAAGTACTGGTCCCTGCATTCATTCATCCTTCCATCCATCCATACATTGATATATCCATCTATGTATCTATGCATTGATGCATCTGGCCATGCATCCACTCATCCTTTATTCAACTATACATTCTTATTTCCGTGTATCGTCCGCCCCGATTCTAAATACAACGTATTGTACTCATCCACCCACCCTCTAAAGGCATCGAAAAGACTTGCGAAAAGCATTAACAGGCAGATTTTTTTATGAAGAATAACAAAACTTCGAGTTGCTCTTTGTGGAGCATACTTCATCACCCTTCTCTGGTGGTGTTTTAAACAAAGGTACATCTGCCAAAAGAAATGTAAAGGAGCTTTTAAGTGTAAGGCGTTAATTTAGAAACATACATTTTTTTCGAGTTGTTTATAGGTACACTGTTTTAAAGTGCTGGGGACTGACAGATACTGAATTCCTGTGCTTCTTATATTTGAGTATACCAGAGAGCTAATTTAGGGTGATGATAACCTTGATTTCTATATTTCCATGTGTCGTACAGTATAGGAATATAAAAGTAATTGGAAAGCTTTTATGTTCATATTAAAGAGGCGGTGTGAGAACTAAGTGAGGCAGGCAAAGTGTGTGTTTTCGTAGCACTAAAACAAGACCGTGTGTACGGTGAGAGCAGGTTCGTGCTGGAGTTGCCTGCTTGTGGTTGATTGCAGAGGAGCAACCAGAGCGAAATTTCGGGAGAGCCCAATTCTTTCAGCAATAGGCAAAGTGGGGATGTACGGCCTGTAAAAAGGGGTGAAAAAGAACATAGTCTCCTTTACAAAAAATGATGTTTTGAAGACCGGTGAAGTACTTGGGTGCGGTTCTGTGTGTGCGCCCGGGAAGCTGTGTCAGAGAGTCCGAGCAATGGGCATTGCGTGGCTGGTGGTGTGTCTGCTAATCACCCCATGATGATGTTGCTCCTGCATTGCAAAAAGAGAGGGGAAATCCTGAGAAAATGTCTCTCTTTAAAGGATTTCCCTTATCCTACAGTGCGAGTCACTTGGCATGATGTCTGCACTTCTAAATAGTGAGCAATGTGCATGCTCTCACAGTTTCATTGCAGTGCGATAAAAAAAATTACAGTTTTACTTTTGTGAGGCCTGAAAACAGAGCCCTATAAAGACCTGTGTCGAGGCCCATAAAAATAAAGTGCTGGTGGTCAGATCCCCACAGATACCCCCTCCACTTAAAGCCCTTGGTGCAGTGTTATATTTGCAAAGTCGTAGATAAAATTGTTAGGCTAATAATGGAAATTTTTGTGTCTGCTGTTTGGTTGATAATTTCATCCTAAGTACATAGATTAAAATTTAAAAAAATACTATTTATAAAGTTAATTGCGGTGGGTTGCAGAGAAAGTGCTGTGGAGTGGTGGGGTGTGGCAGAGAGGTGAAATGTATGAGGTAGTGCAGTTATATATAAATTGTAAAGGAGTATGGAAATAATTAAATAAATACTTGCTGTATGTTCTATGGCACTACTTGTCATCCTAGTGCTCGTCTGTCATGCTCCGTCATGTTGCAGCACTCGGTCTGGAAGTCGTTAGTGGAAGTTTTGTAATTGTATGTTATAGTGAACAAATGTGTAAAATTATTGAATCTATTTTTTGTTTTTCAGAAAAATATTTTGTTTGAATTAAAATTTGGAAATGCCTAGAAGAAGTGAAAAAAACAATAGAAAAGAAAAATATATATTTGACGAAAAGGAAAGATCTTCAAGTAAAAAAAATGTGAGTAGTACAGAAACTGTTTGTTCGACTAAAAGCAAAAGCGAACATTTAATGAGGCAAAAAGCATCACAAAAAGCAAAAAGAAGAATTTTTCAAGTAAGGTGAAGCAGAGTTCAATTTCAAATATGAGAAAAAGGAAACATGATAAAGAAATAGTATCTGCTACTCTGAGACAAAAACAATTTCAAGAAATTCGTCAGAGACTTTTTCGATCTAGAGTGATTCAGAATTTAATGAAAACATGCTGCAAATATAAAAGAAGACTGTTGCAATTCAAAGAGAAGCAGCGTATTGAAAGTATAGTAGATACTGCTTTCAATTTAAAACAGAAGTTATTCATTTTGATGTTAAAGAGAATGAAAGTAATGGATGAAATAGTCAAAGTATTAAAAGACAAAAGTAGAAAAAAAAGACTTGTGAACAGACCAACTTTTGTAAAATCTTTAGTGGACATTGGAGACATACTTCTACTACTGAGGCTTTTTTTAATGAGGAAAGTTACTTCCAGGAACATAGTTTATCATTTGAAGTTGATAGTGGAGGTTGTTGCTACGAAGTTCAGGATGATTGTCCTCTTCCAAAGGAGAAAATGGTTGGTAAAAGTGCAGAAGAGTTAATAGCTGAAGAAGTGCAAGGGAAACGTCCACAAGCTCCTGTGTATAAGTGGAGTTGTTGTAGTATTTCTAGTATTCAACAGGAATCCATTGATATAATACGAAATTTGCTACAAGAATATACCCAGAAAAGTATAAAACAAAAGTTGTTACAAGAAGTAGATCCATGTAATGTAAGAAAATATACTGAGAAGCATGGGCATTCGCTGGCTTGTCTTTCAAGAAAAGTTTGTAAAAATGTTTTCCATCATTTTAGGATGTTAGCACTACACCATTCAGAAATGCTGAAGTTTGTAAAGAAAATGTACTATGTAAAAAGTCCAGCTTTAAGTTTAAGTGAACTGAATAAAAGTCTTTTATATGGTTCTTTATCAGATGTTCAAAAAAAGTGTGATGATATTGAAATGCGATATTTTGGTTCAGGAGAGCAGTTCATAGAAAGTGAAAGTTTAACAATTGCAGATGTTGGAGGAGATGAGTAAGTAATTAGCACTGATCAGTTTGAAGGAGAAATTGTAAAGTTTAATGTAGTGTGCTCTGTAATACCAAACTATGGGGCCGATTATGATGGCGGACGGACCTGAGTCCGTCAACCACCATAGAGTAGGAGGGACCATCCGCAGGGGCAGCAGCGGTCCCTCCGTTCAGATTAGGATGTGACCGCCAGGGTGGTGGTCACATCCTCTATTTTTAACATTGCCGCAGAAAAGCCGCCGTGGAAAAGCATACTTTTTACTCCATCATAATATGGCTCTGCCATGTTAATGCTTTTCCGCCGCGGTCGGAAGGCGACCACGGCGGAAAAGCTGCGGACAGATTACAAGACCCACCGCCATCCTAAAATGGTGGTGGGTCTTTTGTGGCTCAGCAGGGGTTTTCCCGCATCCTCCGGGCCGGCGGTGGCTTCCGCCGGCCCGGAGGATGCGGGAAAACCGCAATCCTAATCAACCCCTATGTTTGTGTTTGTTGTCGACGTACTCATTATAAAAGTCAGTGTAGGAGTGTTGATTTGTATTTGAAAAGTGAAAAAGGAGAACAATAGTAAGTGGGAAGAATTTCAAACTTACTTGTTTGTTGAAGGTCGATTTGAGTTAGGTAGTGATCAACATATATGTAAATATTGTTACAACAAATTAGAAGAGAACAAAATGCCTGCTAGAGCACTGCATAACAAGTTGAAATTAGTAGGCCTTTCTCAGGAGATGGCCAAATGAGTTGGTTCTAATTCAATCTGTTCATCTTTTTCAAACTATAATTTAGATGGAGCTTAAAACGGGTAGACTGCCACTAACAGACTTGCAAAGAGGGCTGAAAGGAAGAGTGGTGTACTTACCTTTGGATTTTAAGAAACACATTGAAACTATTGCTGGAGAGAAAGAGGAAGATGAGGCAGTAGTTATTATAGTAAATGGTGTACCAACAAAAAGTAAATGTAAATGTAAATTGATACTTGATACTTGTATAGTGCACTACTCACCCGCAAGGGTCTCAAGGCGTTTGTACGAATACCGCTGTGGAACCCGTCCTGGCTTTCCTGTGAGGCGTCCACTCCTGGGCACCCCCAAGGGGGAGGCCAGGCATCCTTACCGTTGTGGGGGCCGTTGTGGAGATTGAGCAAGCTATTGCCCAGAGTTGCAGAGTGGGACTCCATGATTGGAATAGGCACCAAGGCGAGAATTATCAGGTCCGTGGAATTTTGCGCCCAAGACCCGCCGAGGCGGGGAATTGAACCCTGGTCCCGGGCTAGACCTCTGCATCAGGATCTGTCGCTCTAATCATTGAGCCACACTTCTCAGAAAATATGGCAAGAATTTGTGGATGTTAATAAAGTTGAAAAGGCTACCTTATATCTTATAGAGAACAATATGTATTACACAAATGTAAATGTGGATGAACAGGTAATACGTTTAGAAGATGATTCTGAAATTTCAAGTGGTCAAATAGAGAAAGTGGACAAGTCAAGGACTGAAGAGATTTAAGAACATTACACAATATGTCCTTTGCATTCAAAAGAAGTGATAGGAAGTAGCATTGAGTTATTTCAAATGAGAAAAGCACAGGGAACTCCAATGAGTGTATGGGAGAAAAGCTTGGAAGCTCATTGTTTTTCACCGTTGTTTCCTACTGGAGAAGGTGGACGATATGATGACCGACTTGTACGGATTCCAACTTCAGAACATCGGTCAACAAGATTATATTCTGAAGATCCTAGATTTCGACAGTGCATTCAATACATATTTCACCTTTTGTTTGAAAGTGATCTGTCTTCTCTCTCAAATGCAGTGAATCACATACTTAAAACTGGAGTTCATCAATCACTTCTTTCTGTGGAGAAAGTTCAAGAAACAGATGAAAATTTAGAAGCACAGTTAATCAATTTGATGGCATGTCAATGTGGAACAAATGAGTATTGGTATCGTCGTCATGGAGAACTCAAGTGTATGTTACAGAACTTAGGTACACCAACATGGTTTGTCCCACTTAGCTGTGCAGATAATGCAAGGGGAAGATTTGCTTGAGTTTCTAAGAGAATCGATTTCCAATATAAAAAAATTTGAAATAAAGACTCCTGGTGAACTGTGTTCATTGGATCGTGTAAATTTGTGCAGATATTTTAATCATAAGTTTCAAGCTATGATGTCTTTTATCTGCAATAAAAAGAATCCACCTCTTGGAGAAGTTACCAATTTCTTTTGGAGAAAAGAGTATCAAGCAAGTGGTGTACCTCATATACATATGCTATTATGGATAAAGGATGGACCTAAATTTGGAAATGATTCTGATGGAACAGTATTGCCTTTCATCGAACGGTATGTGACATGTGAGATTCCAAGAGAAGGAGGAGACAGAAGTTTGAGACAGCAAGTTTTATGTTTCCAAAGTCATCGTTGTGGAAAGTATTGCAGAAGGAAATACGAGTGTAAAGGAAAATTTTACACCAAATGTCAGTTTGGTTTTCCTCGTCCAGTCATTTCTAAAGGAAGAGTAAATTCTTTTTTTTCTTCTGTAAGGCACATAATAACACGGAAATCTCCAAAGAGTACCTACAACTTAAAAAGAACAGAAGTGTCAAAGTATATCAATGACTAAAATCAAGTCATTTTAAAAATGTGGAATGCAAACATGGACATCCAGTATGTTGCAGATAACTCAATTGCTGTTGCACGTTATATTACATCGTTTATAACAAAATCTGAAAATACAGAGATGAAACAAATGTGGGAAGAAAGTGCACAAGAGAATTGCCTTAGCAAAATATTGTACAGCTTTAGTTTGAAAATGCTTTTCCACTGAGAAATTGGATTGTATGAATGTTCAGACCACGTGTGTTCTTCAAGTTTATGTTCAAAGTCACAAGGAACCATTTGGGTAAGTTTAGTTCTTGCCTGCAAACGAAATAGAGTATTGAAATCATTGGAGGAAATTGAACAACTAGCAGCAAATAAGCCAGACAGTATAGCCATTCTTAAAACTAATATGTTGGACACATACTATCCGAAAAGGAGTCAGCATCTGGAACAGCTATGTCTGTATGAAGTAGTTTAACATTACAGCTTCAAAAGAAATGTTAAACAGAATTTAAAAGAAGGAAAGTTTGCAGTAGTTGGATATCATGGTTGTTTAGTAAAACATGCAAAGGGTAATCTTATAAACCACAAGAAACTTAGTTGTGAAACTCCAGATAAGCGAGAATTTTACTATTTAGTACTTCTGCAACTGTTTAAACCATGGCGTAGCGAAAGTGAATTTGACTGCTACAAAGATTCTTTTAATGCTTGTAAAGATAGCATTGGATAGTATTGGATGTCCAATTTTCCCTACATATTGAAAAATGTTGAATGATGAAGTTGAACAGGGAAAGACTATTATAGCTGAAATAGCTCATGAAAGTTCTCAAGATAGTCAGAGTAGTGGTTCATGTAGTCAAGATCCTCTTGGACAACCAATGCTGGAAAATGAAGCAGCGATAGCTATGCATGAAGTCAAAATTGCAATGCAACAAGCACACAAGGAGAATATAACATTGGAAAAGGTAGAAGAACAAGTAAATGTTGAACAGAAAGAAATATATGTACAAGTGAGAGAAGGGATTGAGATGGTTTGTTGCATAAAAAAGAATGTCTGTGTTTATCTTTTAAACCTCTTCTGATGTACATCTGTGATCAAGCTTGGACAGGTAAAAGTTTTTAATATACATTTTAACCAGTTATCTTAAAAAAACTACTGGTTCACAAATATATTGTGTGTGAACAGCTCCAACTGGATTAGCTGCACACAATGTTAAAGGAGTTACTTTGCTTAGATTATTGATGTTACCAGTGGAGCATGATAATAAATTAGAATTTCATAAGTTGTGTGGAGAAGCTTCTTATGAAGTGTCAAGAGTGCTGAAGAATATGAAATTTTTAATTCTTGATGAGGTGAGCATGGTCTCAAACTTAATGCTTGCTTTTGTACACTTAAGAATGCAACAGGGATTAAAAACAGATTACGATGTTATCTTTGGGGGGAAACATGTAATTGTATTTGCTACAACTAACCCCTGTGAAAGGAGAACCAGTGTTTAAAAATCTTCTACATGAAGACACAAAGAAATCTTTGGGAAGTATTGGAAATACAAATCTGTGGTTACATTTTGAATATAAAGAACTCACTCAGAATATGCGACAAGCAAGAGATGAAGATTATGCAAATATTCTAAAAGATGTACGAATTGGTGTTCTAAGCAAACATGGTAAACAAGCTTTTCAAAGTCGTCTACTAAAGAACTTGTTTAAAAATAAAAACTCACCATCGGAAGTAATGTACAAGAAAATGAAAGAAAAAAAGTCTATAGTTTGCTTAATGCCTACAGTGGAAGAGTGTTTTACATTTAATAGAGAGTTTATGCAACTGGAAAATAAAGAAATAGTTCACATTAAAGCTATTGATAAAATCAAGCATCAAGGAATAACACTTGTTCTTTCAGAAAAACTGCAGACGAAATTGGATTCTTTGGAAATGTCTATCAAAAACTGCTGGCTTAGAAAAAAATGTAGATGCATGTTTAAACTGTCGGGTAATTTTGAAGCGTAATCTGAATGTAGAAGAAGGTTTAGTGAATGGAGCAATGGGGAAAGTTGTTGATTTTGTGAAATATCAAAATAGAAATAGAATTGAATTTTTGAAAGTTAAATTTGATCAGATTGCAGAGGTAAGACAGATTGCACGTTCTGCCGCACGTTTTTTGCTTGTAAAAGACTTGTATGTTCGTAGAAAACAGTTTCCCTTCTGTTTAGCACATGCAATAACCATTAACATATCCAAGGTTTAAGTGTAGATAATGCTTTGGTAAATGTTGGAAACACTGTTGTGTTTAAAAAAGGAATGGTATATGTTGCATTACCTCAAGCTAGAACGTTGTCTGATTTGTATTTAGTTGATTTTGATAAGAACAAGGTTAGTGCTGATTTTAATTGTGTATGAGAATATAATCATTTGCGAAGGGTTTATGCTCCTCATTTAGGTGAATATCCTACTTATGAGAAACATGTTGTGTGTTCAAAACACAAACATGTTGAAGAGTTAACTATGGTTATAAAACAGAAAGAAAATCAACATATAAGAAAAGATGTAAAGAAGCAGAAAATACAAACAAGTGATGATGTTTTTGGATACCAATTAGAAAATGCTTCTGGTGTCAACTGCTATGGTGATGTTATCCTAAATGTTATATTATACCTTGAAGATGTTTGTGATGAAATTATGGAAAGTCAGGGAAAAACATTATGTTCTGCACTTTACACTTTATTTCAAGAATTAAGAACTGATAGAAGTAAGATCCATTCTGCATCTGGTATTCGACAACTGTTGGATACATGTACTGGATCTTTAACGTTCAGTGCTGCTAATATACAGCAAGATGCACAAGAATTTCTGATGGTTACGCTTGGAGTACTAGAAGATGAAGGAATTCAGATTGAAAGTTTATTTGGACTCAGTTACAAATGGGAACATAAATGTGAAGAGTGTTTATTATCTTCAAGGACTATAGTTGACAGAGAACGATTTTTATATTTAACAATACCTGACTACAAATCTGTACCATTTTCCAAATTAGTACAAGAAGCTAATCATGAGATGATGTTTTCTCATTGTAAATCAAGAATGCTATCTACATTGTGCCTACAAAGATATGGAAAATATTTGATTATAATGCTGCAACACTGTCGTCCGAATGGAAGAAAAGTCAAAATCAGAATTAAAAATGTTGTTGCTAGTCAAGTATCAATGTCTGGAAGAACTTTTTCAACAGTTGCTATTATTTTCCATGCTGTAAGTACTACTACAAGTGGACATTATACAGTTTATTTAAAGTGTAATAAGGGTTGGAGTCACTGTAACGATACACATTTGGAAATTAAACCGAGATTACTTTATGAATTACCCAACTCATACTTGATTTTTCTGAAACAAAGACTTTATGGGAAGGTGCATAGATCTTGAAGGAATTCATACTGGATGCTTTCAATGCGAAATTTGTGATACATTATCTAGCGTATTGGGAAAATGTTTCACCCCCCCACAGGTTAATCAGTACTAGTGCCTACAATCCAATTTGCAGGTGGCAGGACGTATTTGTATGCCTCAAAGGATAGTTATGTAGCAAGAGAATACAAGGAAACAATAGCGAAGGCCAGTCGGATAAGATAAAATAAGGAAAGAATAGGGGAAGCCAAACAGTCAGTCGAGACAGGGATCAATCAACCTAGACATGGATTTGTGGACTCGGCCAGACCCTGACATCGGTTTCGTAAACAAGGGCAGGGGGTTACTCTTTAGCAGAAGAGACACGTAGCAGCTGGAAAAGGCAAAAACACTCCGTTCGCCGTGCTGCCTGAGTGAGGGCAACACAAAATGTCGACGGGACACAAAATGGCGGCCAAATACAGGACGAAGTCGAAAACCGAAGAACCTCAGACCCTCCTTTGGATATTACTCAGGCAAAACACAAAGGACTCAAATTAGTCTGAGTCGATGTCAATGGCCATGAGGTCGTCGAGCTGTTGCTGCAACTTCATTTTAATGTTCTCTGTTTTCTGTGACACAGGCCTTGGGACACACATGGTGGCACAAAGACCGCAGATGGCAGGGCCACACTGTAAACAAAGACAACAAGAGAAAATGATGGCCAAAACCATTCCAAGGAAGGTTAATACCTTCCATCCCCATGTGGACAGTAGTCCCCAAAACCATCCCATCACAGACCAATCTCCTGTGTCCTGGTGAATAGACTCGGAAATGACGTGCAATTTAGAGATAGCGTGGTATACCTTAGGGGCATTATCAGGAATATAAATGCAGCAACTAGACCCGATCAATTTACAGACTCCTACGCGATCTGCAAGAACAATATCTAAAACCATCCTGTTCTGCAAAGTCATAAGGCGGTCCTACTCAACAACACAAACTAACTGTCTAATGTTTCTGCTATTGGCCATTGGGCCCCGGAAAGGAAGAAACCCTTTGAAAAAGTCCCCTCCCTCTTGTCCTGCTGTGTCTTTGGAATCGATAACCCCTCTGCCATATCTTTTTCTGTGATGACCTGAAGGAGCAGTGTATGTCGGAGGGAGAAGAAAAGCCACATAACACGTTCGTGAAAAGTAGGTGGGAAGCCACGTGTATGCTCTGTCGTGGCAGACAAAATATGTGCCTTGTGATGGCACTAACGGTGAAGAAATCAGGGGTAAATAGATGTATGTATGGTAACAAACACTCTTTTCCTGTTGGTTTTTATTAATTTGACCATTTATCTGTAAACACAAATTGCCTCGATGAGGTATGGTCCAAATTGGTGGGGATCTCCTTCGTCTAGCCTTATCTCTGAGGCTAGTAACATAACGAGTCACGTTCCAACCATCATACGCTAGTTTCTCATCCACAGGAATCTTACCAATTTTGGCAATTCTAGCCATGGCCACTATTCCCTTTATCAAAGAACTATAACTCAAATCTGCTCCACCACCATATGGGCCACCAGGAGGATATCGAAGTTGATTCTGGTATGCATTGGAAAACATGGCCAAGTAGGCCCAAGCGGAACCTTCGTAAGAAAACAGAAGGACTAAATATGGCATCCCTCTCTCTGTGTTATTGGGCATGAGTCCACAAACCCAACAGTCAGTAGTATTGACTTCTGGTTGATGCTGAAGCAACAGCTGGGTGAATGAATTGTTAAAGTATTCTGTTCTCCTAATTTGCTCGTGCTCTGGGAGTGTATGGAACTGATGTGGGGAGCTGGTAGTAGAAAAAGGAAAAGAAACCGAAGTAGGAACAGGTAAATGTAAATGTAAATGTACATGTATTTATATAGCGCAAACCACCCACATCGCAGGCATCTAAGCGCTTGCTTAGGGAAACCGTCCTGGTATTCCCCTGTGAGATAACCCCGGCAGGGTATCCACACGGTGAAAGCCAGGCATCCCGCCACGAGGGGCCGTTGTGGAGATTAAGCAAGCTATTGCCCAGAGTCGCAGAGTGTGAACCCGTGAGTCGAGTAGGCACCGGAGCGAGAATTATCGAGTCCGTGGAATTATTGAGCCCAAGCCCCGTCGAGGCAGGGAATTGAACCCTGGTTCAGGGCCGATCTCAGCTTCCGGGTCTGCCGCCTCTAACCCCTGAGCCACACTTCTCCTGAGCTTGCTGCATAGTGTGAACAACCCAACCCACACAAGCCAATAAAATACATGAACATATTAAATTACATGAGGTTACACCACATCGACTAAACAACAGTTTCTTATATTTACTTTTCATTTCTTGCTTTTTATCATTCTTTTCCAATTTAATACCCATTCTCTAAAGCGTTGCTCACGGTAATCTTCCTAGATCACTTAGTTGTGGTTATTAGCCGTCCTATGACACTGCAAGTCCTGCAGACCTACTGTCACTACTTCGGTCACAGCCTAAGACTCCTACCGTGACCCTGCAACTTGATGGATAATGAAAAGAATGTCTCTCAAAAGTGTAACCAGAAAAAGAAAAGAGGAAAAGTTCAATTGTTCTTCATCAGTCTAGGTCTCAAGTTGTACCGGGTCTTGCCAGGTACTGTTTGCTCTCGAAGCAAAGTCTCTGAGTTTGTTGTGTTCAATCACAAATGTGATGGTACAGCTTCTTGCAACACGTCGTCTTCTTCTTTTTCAGACCTGGTCCGATCCAGACGTGCACTACTGAAAGGTACCAACCGAGGGACCCTTTCGCCCTCACTTTCACCTACACCCTTGCGGACCCACTGGTCAATAGGCAAAGGCAAAGGTACCCTTTTGCAGTGCACGCCATGGATCCAATTCTTCTATCCGACAACCTTTACTGCTGTACGTGTCACCAAAAGAACTTGCCGAGGCGGCCCCCAACGAGGTTCCAGATTCTTCTTTCTATGAAAATTCTTCAGGCAAACCCAATCTCCGGGTTGGATGGAGTGACCTGGATCTGTCGAGACCTCCGGCAAAGCGTTTTGAACCTGTTGGTGAAGAACACGCAATTTAGTGGTGAGGTCATGTAAGTAGTCAATCAACATAGGATATGGAATATCAGAGTACTTTTTAGGTCGAGGGACTCCCCAGACTTTAGCTGGGTGCCCAAAAACGACCTCGTATGGGATTAGTCCTAAACGAGAATGTACAACTGTCCTCGTAGATAGGAGTGCCAAGGGTAAAGCATCGGGCCAAGCAAGACCCGTACTGGCCTGAATCTTTGCCAGTTTGAGCTTGAGAGTGCCATTATAGCATTCTACCAAACCTGCTGACTGAGGGTGGTTCGCTGCATGGAATTTCTGCCTAATACCAAGACCCGCACACACCTTTTGCATAATTTGGCCTACAAATTCACTTGTTATGTTATGTTATGTTAAAAATGCTCTTTTATAGCGCACGGCTACTCCTAGGAGTGTCCCGGCCCTTTGACAAAGAGCCCTCAATGTAAAAGTATAACACTGCGGAAATAGAAAAAGAGAAGAACAGTTACTGGGTGCAAAGCCATGTTTTTTCGTCCTTTCCGAAAAGAGAGCAGATCCTCGGCTTTCCTAAGCGAGATAGGCAGGTCATTCCAACTTTGAGACGCTAGAAAGCAAAAAGAGCGTCCTCCGATTCTAGCCCGAAAAATGGGAGGAATCATGGCTTTAGATAAAGTCGCGGAACGTAACGCCCTTCGAGGCACATAAAAAGCCAAGTGCTTCTAAAGATATTTGGGGCCAATCAGATGAAGGGCCTTGAAGGCAAAAGTAAGCGCCTTAAAAACAATCCTTTTAGCGACTGGGAGCCAGTGCAGTTTTTTTAGCAAATCCGTAGCTCCGGCTCTGCGCTGGAGACCAAAGATGGCTCTGGCCGCAGAGTTTTGCACAATCTGCAGTCGCGTCAAAAGATATTTCGGCAGGCCAAGATAGAGAACATTCGCGTAGTCCAAACGCGAGCCTATCAAGGCCTGCACTATGATCTTTCCATGCTTCAGCGACAACAACGGAAGAAATTTCCGTAACATTTTCAGGAGGCCGAAGCATTTGCTGGTCAACCCAATAATCTGGGGGCCAAAAGCAAGGCCATTATCAATCACAAAGCCCAGATTTTTAGCTTTGGAAGAGGCAGCATCCGGTCGAGACATGTCTGGAGGCCACCAGGCCTTCCAGCCAGGATCAGGTGGGCATCCAAAAAAAAGCAGTTCCGATTTATCAGGGTTGCATTTTAGGCTATGCCGCTGGAATCAGGTAAAGACGGCTCCCAAGCAGTCTCTAATCCGCGGGCCATCAAAGTCCTTACCCTTTTCCGATGTAAAGAGCAACTGGGTGTCATCAGCATAGGTTATGATCTACGCACCAAAAGATTCCGCAACCGCCACCAACGGGGCCATATAGATGTCCCTCCAGACAATTTGCGGCAAACCAAACCTCGGGAAGAATTCCTTCAAAAGGACTTTGGCAGTGGGCAAAGCAGTATTATCCTTTAGGGGGTAGGCCTCTATCCATTTGGAAAAGGCACACACCACCACCAGAACATACTTAAGGTTGTTACAATGTTCCATATGAATGTAATCGATTTGTAATACCTCAAAAGGATATGTAGGGGGAGCAAAATGACCTGCCGGAGTTGGGGTTCCCTTTCCTGGATTATGCATCAAAAAACAATACAATGTTTCACCACATTTTCCGCACATTTAGGGATTCCTTCATTCTGCCATACTGGAGCCAGAAGTTTGCATATCCCTTTCGCACTGATGTGGGCTGGACCGTGCAACATAGTAACTACAGGCAGTACAAAGGCGTCTGGTAACAGCCAACGCTGGTGTTCTGACAATTCCGTCCAACACCCTGTCGCGTCCAACATTCCTGTACTTTCTCTCCACTTACTCAATTCCTTCTCTGTAGCCTCTTCTTGAATCATTCTCACACATTCTATTGTGTCCTCACACATTCCTCCTTCTCTGACCCATCTTGCAGGGCCTGCAACATACATGCGATTTGTAGCATCTCTCGCTGTTTCTTTCTCTACCTCGTCTGCAAAAGCTTACCCGCGACCCATATCATCAGTGATCCTTTTATGTGCACTACACTTCACTATTGCTATCTGGGTAAGCAAAGCAAGTGATTCAAGAAGGTCAGTTGCCAACTGACCATGCTGTATCTTAGTACCATGGGAAGTAAAGAATCCTCTTTCTTTCCACAAACGACCAAAACTATGAGCCACGCCAAAGGCGTATTGGCTATCGGTGTAAACATTCACTCTCTTTCCCTTAGCCAACACACACGCTCTCGTCAGAGCAATCAACTCAGCTGCTTGGGCTGAATTCTGTCTAATGCGTGCTGTCTCCACTACTGTATACAAGGTGGTAACAGCAGAGGCCGCAGTCGTCTCACCATTGGGAAGCTTGAAACAAGACCCATGCACCCATAGGATCCGATCCGGGTCCACGAGTGGTGTATCTTTTAAGTCTATTCTGCCTTTCGTTTCCTCCTCTGTATTGAGAAAACAATCATGTTGTTCTTGGGTGTCTTTCTCTTCTGGAATGGGTAACAGTGTTGCTGGATTCAAAGTATTACATCCCTTGATGTGTATATGACTAGCCAAGAGTGTCAGCTCATACCCAGACAAGCGGGCACTCGTGAGATGTTGTGTTTTTGTTCTGTTCAAAAGAGTATCCACTGCATGTGGTACCATAACAACGAGAGTGTTATCCAGTACCAATCCAGCAGATTGACGAATGGAGATCGCTGCTGCTGCTGTAGCTTTGAGACAACTAGGCAATGCCTTGGCTACTGGATCCAATGTAGCCGAAAAATAGGCACATGGCCGCTGTTTATCTCCAAATTGTTGCGTTAAAACTGACAACGCACAACCTTCTCTTTCATGAACGTAGAGTGTGAAAGGCCTACTGTAATCCAGAGTACCTAACACAAGACCAGAACACAAGGCAGTACGTAAGTCAGAAAAACTCTTCTGACATTCGTCTGTCCAAGGAAGAAGTTGGGGTGTGTCTTTCAGAGTAAGTGCCAGCAGAGGTTTAGCCAACAAAGAAAAATTTGGAATCCACTGTCTACAACAAGAGGTAATGCCCAGAAAGGCACGCACCTCCCCTTGAATGGATGGCACAGACATTTGTGCGATTGCTTTAATACGTTCTGGGGTCCGTCGCCTTCCCTCCTTCGTTAAGAGATTACCTATGTAGGTAAACTCTTGTTGACAGTATTATAGTTTAGAGGGTGACACCTTGTGATGCAGGTCAGACAAATGACGCAACAAAACAGTCACATTCTTACAAACATCCTCTGAATCTGCAGCAACCAACAATTCGTCCACGTACTGAATAAGAGTGGCACCTGGGGGCAAAGTGAAAGCATCGAGCTGAGATTTCAAAGCCTGACTATAAATGGAGGGACCCTCACAATAGCCTTGAGGTGCCCTTTGAATCGGAAACTTCGGCCTTTGAGAGAGAAGCCAAATATATCCCTACTCTCTTCAGCAATAGGAATGCTGAAGAAAGCATTTTTGAGGTCAATAACTGAGAACCAGGTAGCTGAAGCAGGTATCATTGTGAGCAAGGCAGTGATATCTGGGACAACAGGAAACTGGGGGACAACAATTTTGTTGATCTCCCGAAGATTGATCACAAAACGATATACAGAAGGCTGAGAAGAATCAGTGTGTTTAAGAACAGGTAGAACAGGACTATTGCAAACATTTCCTCTTGTTTCTTTGGGAAGGTTGAGTGCATTACCTCAAGTGTAAATGCCTCCCTGCAGTTGGGCACTCAATAGTGGTTCGTTTGTAGATACACAATCGACTCCAATAAATATACACACAAAGTTCAGAAATTAAGGTTTACTTGTGAAGTTTTTGTCAGAACTGATGCATTCTCAGTTATTCATAATTCAAACTTTTCCCAAGTTTAGAGTTCATGATGAATCAAAGGATTTTTAAGCATGCGAGCTCCGATGCATTTCGAGCCGGAGGGCTCTTTTTCAAGGAGCACTACAAGAAATACAACATTACGGACCCATCAAAATATGACAATCATAATCACGGCATAAAGTAATCAAATACAGTGTAGCGGTGGTCAGCGCATGATGTGCGTACTTGGTGAGTAAATGCGACGTGTCATGCATTTAACAAAAAATAGTGAGAAAAAGATAAGGGGTGTGTCAGGAGATTGAAAGGACCGGTAAGTGAACTATCGGCTGGGGTGCTCGGATGGGGTGGTAGTGGGGGTGGTGCTAGAGTTGAAATCGGCGGTGGTGCGTGTGTCGGTGTTAAAGATAATGTGCACAAAGTAATAGCACACTCCAGGGCATTAAAAAGCCGGGTCTCATGCAAGAAATACACAAAATATACAAATGTCTCGTGCAAGCGGGACTTACGAAACTGTTCTAGGCTTCTTAGTTAGTGGAGCCTAGTGGGGCGAAAAAATCAGACAACAGGCTGCGTTAAAGTCAGCCGTTGTTTTAACGGATAGAGAAGTGCTCGGGTTAGAAGGAAGTAACACTTACAGAGTCTGCTGGTATTTAGGTGCGGAGTTCCGCGGGCGGGTAGAAGAAACGTGCAGAGTACAGCGAACTCCGTGAAGTTTTCGAACGAAGGGCTTAGTGGGTGTTGACGTGATAAAGACCAAAACGGTAAACATCTAGGACGGGCTAAAGGAGTGGTTGTTAGTACGGTGGCCATCTTGGAAGGGGGCGGAATGTGAGGGAAGGAGAGTGATGGGGTGAGTGGTCGGATGAACAAACAAGCATTGTAGACCAGTAAAGGTAGCAAGGTGCAAGACATATACCAGAATGGTACTACAGATAACAACTCAGTTCCAAACGGTCAGTAAGGCCATGAGGCTTCATGGCCTGGAGTCTATAGATCCAGGATGTCTCTCTTTGTAGAAGGGTTTTGTTAATGTCTCTTCCTTCTGTGTTGGGTACCATTTCTAGAACAAGAAATTTAAGTTGTGCCACATTGTGGTTGGCTTCAAGAAAATGAACAGCAATGCTTGATTTCATGTTTTTAGTTCTTATATTGGATTTGTGTTCATTGACTCGAGTTTTGATTTTCCTGGTGGTTTTGCCCACATAGATCATGCCGCACGGGCATTTCAGCAGGTAAATTAGATTGCATGAATCGCATGTTGCATTGACTTTCAATTTTATCTCGAATCCCCTCATGGGATGGTTAATCGTGCTGCCTTTTATGATGTTGTTGCAGTTGTTGCAGTGGTGGCATGGATGGGTACCTGTGTAAATGCAATGTTCAGGAGTCTTTTTTGATAGAGTTTCTTTAATATTCTCCTCTCGGGTGTAGGCGAAGATAGGTGTCTCTTTGAACAAATCACCAAAATCCGGTTCAGAGGATAAGATACGCCAGTGTTTGACGATGATGCTTCTGAAAGTTTGACTGGCTGTAGAGTACCTACTGACTAGTACTAGTCTTTTGTTATCCTTTTTTGGGGTGCCCCGTAGGGCTTCCGCACGTGAGATGGTGGAGGCGCGTGAAATGGCTTCGTCAACAATTGCTTTGGGATATCCTCTTTTGATGAACCTTTTGGCCATGGTTCCCATTTGTTGGATGCTGGTTTCTGGATCCGATGCAATGCGTTTAATCCTCAGCATTTGGCTGTAGGGAAGATGTTTTTTCAGGGAATTTTGATGGAAGCTAGAATGATGCAAGGTGTTGTTGCGATCCGTGCTTTTTCGGTATAGATCTGTTTGTAAACCTTGGTTTGTGGATCTTATTAGTACATCCAGGAAAGTAATTTCTTCATCGCTGATGTTCCATGTTAGTTCAATCCGGTGGTCTTTGGAATTCAGATTGTTTAAGGCAATTTCTAAATTGTCTCGAGAATCTTTCCACACGAAAAACAGGTCATCTATGTAACGTGCGTAGAATTTTAGGTTGTTGGTCCAATTGCTGTCAGAGTAAATGTGGTTAAGTTCAAAGTCACCCATGTAAATATTGGCGTAGGTCGGCGCTGCGCAGTTTCCCATGGCCATTCCATACATTTGTAAATACCAGTTTTGATCATGTGAGAAGTAACTGTGGTAAAGGGTGAATATCATTAACTCAAGTATGAAAGTCTGAAGCTGTTCCGTGATGTCACTTTAAAGTAAGGCTTTTTCTACTGCCTCAATGCCACCGTTGTGGGGAATAGAGGTGTACAGGCTTTTGACGTCTGCTGTGCACAAGATTATTTGTTCGTTTTCATTGATAGATATTGTGGATAGCTTGGTGAGGAAATCAGTGGTATCTTTGATGTGACTTTTGAGATTTATCACAGATGGTTGGAGGTATCGGTCAATGAATTTGCCAATCGGTGCATGTATTGAACCTCTTGTGGACACGATCGGACGAAAAGGTGGATTCCTGAGGTTTTTATGAATTTTAGGTAGCATGGTAATAGTTGGACTTTTTGGATGTTCAACTGTCAAGAATCTTTTTGTTCTATCATCTATGGTTTCATCATCGAAAGCTTTATTGATCAGTGACATTAGTTCACCTTTGAATTGTTCAGTTGGATTTCCACTTAATAACATATAAGTGTCCTGGTCTTTGATGTGTTCATTGACTCTTTGGTGGTATAACTCTGAGTATAAGATGACCAAGGCTCCTCCTTTGTCAGCTTTTAGGCATTTGATCGAGGTGTTATTAGCTATCTTCTTTAGCGTGTCTTTGTCTTTAGTGGTAAGGTTTTGTTGGTGTTTTTTGCGGAAATTAATCTTTGAAATGTCTTGTTTTACCAGCGTCTCGAAGGTGTCAATGCTCTTGTGGCTTAGTGGAGGCATGTAGGTGCTGGGTGGTCTTAAGCCTAGTAATAGGTCCAGTTTAACTTCAGTTGGGGGTTCTAGTACTTTATCGAAAAAGTGTCTCAATCTTAGTTTACGAGTGAACTTAAAGGTGCTAACTTCCAACTCGAGAAGATTGGTGTTATTGGTAGGTATGAATGACATCCCATTTTGTAATACGTTGATTTCATGATCTTTAAGTTGGGTATCCAAGATGTTAATAACTAGCGATTCTTCCTCACTTTCGTTTTGGCCTTTACAGATTGTTGGATGTTTTTTGTGTCTTTTTCCTGCCCTTTTGCCCCGCCTGGGTCTTCGGTTATGTCCGGGCCTGATTCTAAAAAAGGCTCCGGGACGGTAGAGTTGGTGTCAGTAGAGGTTTGTGTTGGTTTCTGACTTCTTGTTTCTGGGGCGGTTGTTGCTTCCGTTGTTGTTCTCCTAGGTGGGCGGTTAGAGGTGTCGCTTCCTGACGAGGAGGTGTCGGTGTTCTGACTATAAGGCTTATTGCGTCTACGTTGGGCATAGACATCTGCCCACGTGTAGACTTCCCCTAATTTATAGTCTAGTGTATCTCGGCAGAATTTCCGGATTTTACGTTCATTTATTTCTTTAGTGTGTTTCTCCAACTGTTTGTTGATGTCTTCCAAGATCCCACTTAATTCTTCAGGGTTAATCGCCTCTTTCAACTCGTTTTCAATGTCTGTGATTTCTTTGGAGAGTTCAGACAATATTTCTGATAGTTCCTCCACGATGAGCAGGATAAGATCCAGGCTGCACTTGTTCAAGATGGCATTCCATCTTTCTTGAAATGCTTTTGAATTTTTACATAAGGAGGGTTTTAAAGCTATCCGGAGACCTCTGGGTATGCGTAGCGCCTTGTGGTATTTAATCAATGTATTCGCGTGAAGCTTCTGATTGATTCTTCTTTTGGATAGGTACAATAATTGTTTCACACATTGCTCCTTGGTCCTGCTTGTGGTGGCTTGTGTTAAGTCTTCATTGATGAGTGCGTAAATGCGTTTCGTTTCTTCAGAACCGAATGCCAGTAAGCTGGCTCGTGCTTCAGTGGACTTGGATATTTCTTCGTATTGCATTTTTTGGAAGATGTAAAGAATTGGCGTGCTGCCTGCCTTTGGGCAGTGGGCGTAGAATCAAGAAGGTGTGTAGGCACAGCGCACAGCGTTAATTTGATAATGAGGATATTGTTCAAAGGGTACGTAGGTTAAGGATGAGTTTTTTGGTGCTCCGGCAGGTGACGTAACTGACCCGGTACGTCGAGTAATTATGGGAAGGTTGAGTAAATTACCTCAAGTGTAAATGCATCCCTGCAGTTGGGCACTCAATAGTGGTTCGTTTGTAGATACACAATTGACTCCAATAAATATACACACAAAGTTCAGAAATTAAGGTTTACTTGTGAAGTTTTTGTCAGAACTGATGCATTCTCAGTTATTCATAATTCAAACTTTTCCCAAGTTTAGAGTTCATGATGAATCAAAGGATTTTTAAGCATGCAAGCTCCGATGCATTTTGAGCCGGAGGGCTCTTTTTCAAGGAGCACTACAAGAAATACAACATTACGGACCCATCAAAATATGACAATCATAATCACGGCATAAAGTAATCAAATACAGTGTAGCTGTGGTCAGCGCATGATGTGCGTACTTGGTGAGTAAATGCGACGTGTCATGCATTTAACAAAAAGTAGTGAGAAAAAGATAAGGGGTGTGTCAGGAGATTGAAAGGACCGGTAAGTGAACTATCGGCTGTGGTGCTCGGATGGGGTGGTAGTGGGGGTGGTGCTAGAGTTGAAATCGGTGGTGGTGCGTGTGTCGATGTTAAAGATAACGTGCACAAAGTAATAGCACACTCCAGGGCATTAAAAAGCCGGGTCTCATGCAAGGAATACACAAAATATACAAATGTCTCGTGCAAGCGGGACTTACGAAACTGTTCTAGGCTTCTTAGTTAGTGGAGCCTGGTGGGGCGAAAAAATCAGACAACAGGCTGCGTTAAAGTCAGCCGTTGTTTTAACGGATAGAGAAGTGCTCGGGTTAGAAGGAAGTAACACTTACAGAGTCTGCTGGTATTTAGGTGCGGAGTTCCGCGGGCGTGTAGAAGAAACGTGTGGAGTACAGCGAACTCCGTGAAGTTTTCGAACGAAGGGCTTAGTGGGTGTTGACGTGATAAAGACCAAAACGGTAAACATCAAGGACGGGCTAAAGGAGTGGTTGTTAGTACGGTGGCCATCTTGGAAGGGGGCGGAGTGTGAGGGAAGGAGAGTGATGGGGTGAGTGGTCGGATGAACAAACAAGCATTGTAGACCAGTAAAGGTAGCAAGGTGCAAGACATATACCAGAATGGTACTACAGATAACAACTCAGTTCCAAACGGTCATTAAGGCCATGAGGCTTCATGGCCTGGAGTCTATAGATCCAGGATGTCTCTCTTTGTAGAAGGGTTTTGTTAATGTCTCTTCCTTCTGTGTTGGGTACCCTTTCTAGAACAAGAAATTTAATTTGTGCCACATTGTGGTTGGCTTCAAGAAAATGAACAGCAATGCTTGATTTCATGTTTTTAGTTCTTATATTGGATTTGTGTTCATTGACTCGAGTTTTGATTTTCCTGGTGGTTTTGCCCACATAGATCATGCCGCACGGGCATTTCAGCAGGTAAATTAGATTGCATGAATCGCATGTTGCAATGACTTTCAATTTTATCTCGAATCCCCTCATGGGATGGTTAATCGTTCTGCCTTTTATGATGTTGTTGCAGTTGTTGCAGTGGTGGCATGGACGGGTACCTGTGTAAATGCAATGTTCAGGAGTCTTTTTTGATAGAGTTTCTTTAATATTCTCCGCTCGGGTGTAGGCGAAGATAGGTGTCTCTTTGAACAAATCACCAAAATCCGGTTCAGAGGATAAGATACGCCAGTGTTTGACGATGATGCTTCTGAAAGTTTGACTGGCTGTAGAGTACCTACTGACTAGTACTAGTCTTTTGTTATCCTTTTTTGGGATGCCCCGTAGGGCTTCCGCACGTGAGATGGTGGAGGCGCGTGAAATGGCTTCGTCAACAATTGCTTTGGGATATCCTCTTTTGATGAACCTTTTGGCCATGGTTCCCATTTGTTGGATGCTGGTTTCTGGATCTGATACAATGCGTTTAATCCTCAGCATTTGGCTGTAGGGAAGATGTTTTTTCAGGGAATTTTGATGGAAGCTAGAATGATGCAAGGTGTTGTTGCGATCCGTGCTTTTTCGGTATAGATCTGTTTGTAAACCTTGGTTTGTGCATCTTATTAGTACATCCAGGAAAGTAATTTCTTCATCGCTGATGTTCCATGTTAGTTCAATCCGGTGGTCTTTGGAATTCAGATTGTTTAAGGCAATTTCTAAATTGTCTCGAGAATCTTTCCACGCAAAAAACAGGTCATCCCTGTAACGTGCGTAGAATTTTAGGTTGTTGGTCCAATTGCTGTCAGAGTAAATGTGGTTAAGTTCAAAATCACCCATGTAAATATCGGCGTAGGTCGGCTCTGCGCAGTTTCCCATGGCCATTCCATACATTTGTAAATACCAGTTTTGATCATGTGAGAAGTAACTGTGGTAAAGGGTGAATATCATTAACTCAAGTATGAAAGTCTGAAGCTGTTCCGTGATGTCACTTTGAAGTAAGGCTTTTTCTACTGCCTCAATGCCACCGTTGTGGGGAATAGAGGTGTACAGGCTTTTGACGTCTGCTGTGCACAAGATTATTTGTTCGTTTTCATTGATAGATATTGTGGATAGCTTGGTGAGGAAATCAGTGGTATCTTTGATGTGACTTTTGAGATTTATCACAGATGGTTGGAGGTATTGGTCAATGAATTTGCCAATCGGTTCATGTATTGAACCTCTTGTGGACACGATCGGACGAAAAGGTGGATTCCTGAGGTTTTTATGAATTTTAGGTAGCATGGTAATAGTTGGACTTTTTGGATGTTCAACTGTCAAGAATCTTTTTGTTCTATCATCTATGGTTTTGTCATCGAAAGCTTTATTGATCAGTGACATTAGTTCACCTTTGAATTGTTCAGTTGGATTTCAACTTAATAACATATAAGTGTCCTGTTCTTTGATGTGTTCATTGACTCTTTGGTGGTATAACTCTGAGTTTAAGATGACCAAGGCTCCTCCTTTGTCAGCTTTTAGGCATTTGTTCGAGGTGTTATTAGCTATCTTCTTTAGCGTGTCTTTGTCTTTAGAGGTAAGGTTTTGTTGGTGTTTTTGCGGAAATTAATCTTTGAAATGTCTTGTTTTACCAGCGTCTCAAAGGTGTCAATGCTCTTGTGGCTTATTGGAGGCATGTAGGTGCTGGGTGGTCTTAAGCCTAGTAATAGGTCCGGTTTAACTTCAGTTGGGGGTTCTAGTACTTTATCGAAAAAGTGTCTCAATCTTAGTTTACGAGTGAACTTAAAGGTGCTAACTTCCAACTCGAGAAGATTGGTGTTATTGGTAGGTATGAATGACATCCCCTTTTGTAATACGTTGATTTCATGATCTTTAAGTTGGGTATCCAAGATGTTAATAACTAGCGATTCTTCCTCACTTTCGTTTTGGCCTTTACAGTTTGTTGGATGTTTTTTGTGTCTTTTTCCTGCCCTTTTGCCCCGCCTGGGTCGTCGGTTATGTCCGGGCCTGATTCTAAAAAAGGCTCCGGGACGGTAGAGTTGGTGTCAGTAGAGGTTTGTGTTGGTTTCTGACTTCTTGTTTCTGGGGCGGTTGTTGCTTCCGTTGTTGTTCTCCTAGGTGGGCGGTTAGAGGTGTCGCTTCCTGACGAGGAGGTGTCGGTGTTCTGACTATAAGGCTTATTGCGTCTACGTTGGGCATAGACATCTGCCCACGTGTAGACTTCCCTTAATTTATAGTCTAGTGTATCTCGGCGGAATTTCCGGATTTTACGTTCATTTATTTCTTTAGTGTGTTTCTCCAACTGTTTGTTGATGTCTTCCAAGATCCCACTTAATTCTTCAGGGTTAATCGCCTCTTTCAACTCGTTTTCAATGTCTGTGATTTCTTTGGAGAGTTCAGACAATATTTCTGATAGTTCCTCCACGATGAGCAGGATAAGATCCAGGCTGCACTTGTTCAAGATGGCATTCCATCTTTCTTGAAATGCTTTTGAATTTTTACATAAGGAGGGTTTTAAAGCTATCCAGAGACCTCTGGGTATGCGTAGCGCCTTGTGGTATTTAATCAATGTATTCGCGTGAAGCTTCTGATTGATTCTTCTTTTGGATAGGTACAATAATTGTTTCACACATTGCTCCTTGGTCCTGCTTGTGGTGGCTTGTGTTAAGTCTTCATTGATGAGTGCGTAAATGCGTTTCGTTTCTTCAGAACCGAATGCCAGTAAGCTGGCTCGTGCTTCAGTGGACTTGGATATTTCTTCGTATTGCATTTTTTGGAAGATGTAAAGAATTGGCGTGCTGTCTGCCTTTGGGCAGTGGGCGTAGAATCAAGAAGGTGTGTAGGCACGGCGCACAGCGTTAATTTGATAATGAGGATATTGTTCAAAGGGTACGTAGGTTAAGGATGAGTTTTTTGGTGCTCCGGCAGGTGACGTAACTGACCCGGTACGTCGAGTAATTATGGGAAGGTTGAGTGCATTACCTCAAGTGTAAATGCATCCCTGCAGTTGGGCACTCAATAGTGGTTCGTTTGTAGATACACAATCGACTCCAAGAAATATACACACAAAGTTCAGAAATTAAGGTTTACTTGTGAAGTTTTTGTCAGAACTGATGCATTCTCAGTTATTCATAATTCAAACTTTTCCCAAGTTTAGAGTTCATGATGAATCAAAGGATTTTTAAGCATGCGAGCTCCGATGCATTTCGAGCCGGAGGGCTCTTTTTCAAGGAGCACTACAAGAAATACAACATTACGGACCCATCAAAATATGACAATCATAATCACGGCATAAAGTAATCAAATACAGTGTAGCTGTGGTCAGCGCATGATGTGCGTACTTGGTGAGTAAATGCGACGTGTCATGCATTTAACAAAAAATAGTGAGAAAAAGATAAGGGGTGTGTCAGGAGATTGAAAGGACCGGTAAGTGAACTATCGGCTGGGGTGCTTGGATGGGGTGGTAGTGGGGGTGGTGCTAGAGTTGAAATCGGCGGTGGTGCGTGTGTCGGTGTTAAAGATAACGTGCACAAAGTAATAGCACACTTCAGGGCATTAAAAAGCCGGGTCTCATGCAAGAAATACACAAAATATACAAATGTCTCGTGCAAGCGGGACTTACGAAACTGTTCTAGGCTTCTTAGTTAGTGGAGCCTGGTGGGGCGAAAAAATCAGACAACAGGCTGCGTTAAAGTCAGCCGTTGTTTTAACGGATAGAGAAGTGCTCGGGTTAGAAGGAAGTAACACTTACAGAGTCTGCTGGTATTTAGGTGCGGAGTTCCGCGGGCGGGTAGAAGAAACGTGCGGAGTACAGCGAACTCCGTGAAGTTTTCGAACAAAGGGCTTAGTGGGTGTTGACGTGATATAAAGACCAAAACGGTAAACATCAAGGACGGGCTAAAGGAGTGGTTGTTAGTACGGTGGCCATCTTGGAAGGGGGCGGAATGTGAGGGAAGGAGAGTGATTGGGTGAGTGGTCGGATGAACAAACAAGCATTGTAGACCAGTAAAGGTAGCAAGGTGCAAGACATATACCAGAATGGTACTACAGATAACAACTCAGTTCCAAACGGTCATTAAGGCCATGAGGCTTCATGGCCTGGAGTCTATAGATCCAGGATGTCTCTCTTTGTAGAAGGGTTTTGTTAATGTCTCTTCCTTCTGTGTTGGGTACCCTTTCTAGAACAAGAAATTTAAGTTGTGCCACATTGTGGTTGGCTTCAAGAAAATGAACAGCAATGCTTGATTTCATGTTTTTAGTTCTTATATTGGATTTGTGTTCATTGACTCGAGTTTTGATTTTCCTGGTGGATTTGCCCACATAGATCATGCCGCACGGGCATTTCAGCAGGTAAATTAGATTGCATGAATCGCATGTTGCATTGACTTTCAATTTTATCTCGAAGCCCCTGATGGGATGGTTAATCGTGCTGCCTTTTATGATGTTGTTGCAGTTGTTGCAGTGGTGGCATGGACGGGTACCTGTGTAAATGCAATGTTCAGGAGTCTTTTTTGATATAGTTTCTTTAATATTCTCCGCTCGGGTGTAGGCGAAGATAGGTGTCTCTTTGAACAAATCACCAAAATCCGGTTCAGAGGATAAGATACGCCAGTGTTTGACGATGATGCTTCTGAAAGTTTGACTGGCTGTAGAGTACCTACTGACTAGTACTAGTCTTTTGTTATCCTTTTTTGGGGTGCCCCGTAGGGCTTCCGCACGTGAGATGGTGGAGGCGCGTGAAATGGCTTCGTCAACAATTGCTTTGGGATATCCTCTTTTGATGAACCTTTTGGCCATGGTTCCCATTTGTTGGATGCTGGTTTCTGGATCTGATACAATGCGTTTAATCCTCAGCATTTGGCTGTAGGGAAGATGTTTTTTCAGGGAATTTTGATGGAAGCTAGAATGATGCAAGGTGTTGTTGCGATCCGTGCTTTTTCGGTATAGACCTGTTTGTAAACCTTGGTTTGTGGATCTTATTAGTACATCCAGGAAAGTAATTTCTTCATCGCTGAAGTTCCATGTTAGTTCAATCCGGGGGTCTTTGGAATTCAGATTGTTTAAGGCAATTTCTAAATTGTCTCAAGAATCTTTCCACACGAAAAACAGGTCATCTATGTAACGTGCGTAGAATTTTAGGTTGTTGGACCGTTTTGGTCTTTATCACGTCAACACCCACTAAGCCCTTCGTTCGAAAACTTCACGGAGTTCGCTGTACTCTGCACGTTTCTTCTACCCGCCCGCGGAACTCCGCACCTAAATACCAGCAGACTCTGTAAGTGTTACTTCCTTCTAACCCGAGCACTTCTCTATCCGTTAAATCAACGGCTGACTTTAATGCAGCCTGTTGTCTGATTTTTTCGCCCCACCAGGCTCCACTAACTAAGAAGCCTAGAACAGTTTCGTAAGTCCCGCTTGCACGAGACATTTGTATATTTTGTGTATTTCTTGCATGAGACCCGGCTTTTTAATGCCCTGGAGTGTGCTATTACTTTGTGCACGTTATCTTTAACACCGACACACGCACCACCGCCGATTTCAACTCTAGCACCACCCCCACTACCACCCCATCCGAGCACCCCAGCCGATAGTTCACTTACCGGTCCTTTCAATCTCCTGACACACCCCTTATCTTTTTCTCACTATTTTTTATTAAATGCATGACACGTCGCATTTACTCACCAAGTACGCACATCATGCGCTGACCACCGCTACACTGTATTTGATTACTTAATGCCGTGATTATGATTGTCATATTTTGATGGGTCCGTAATGTTGTATTTCTTGTAGTGTTCCTTGAAAAAGAGCCCTCCGGCTCGAAATGCATCGGAGCTCGCATGCTTAAAAATCCTTTGATTCATCATGAACTCTAAACTTGGGAAAAGTTTGAATTATGAATAACTGAGAATGCATCAGTTCTGACAAAAACTTCACAAGTAAACCTTAATTTCTGAACTTTGTGTGTATATTTATTGGAGTCGATTGTGTATCTACAAACGAACCACTATTGAGTGCCCAACTGCAGGGATGCATTTACACTTGAGGTAATGCACTCAACCTTCCCATAATTACTCGACGTACCGGGTCAGTTACGTCACCTGCCGGAGCACCAAAAAACTCATCCTTAACCTACGTACCCTTTGAACAATATCCTCATTATCAAATTAACGCTGTGCGCCGTGCCTACACACCTTCTTGATTCTACGCCCACTGCCCAAAGGCAGGCAGCACGCCAATTCTTTACATCTTCCAAAAAATGCAATACGAAGAAATATCCAAGTCCACTGAAGCACGAGCCGGCTTACTGGCATTCGGTTCTGAAGAAACGGAACGCATTTACGCACTCATCAATGAAGACTTAACACAAGCCACCACAAGCAGGACCAAGGAGCATGTGTAAAACAATTATTGTACCTATCCAAAAGAAGAATCAATCAGAAGCTTCACGCGAATACATTGATTAAATACCACAAGGCACTACGCATACCCAGAGGTCTCCGGATAGCTTTAAAACCCTCCTTATGTAAAAATTCAAAAGCATTTCAAGAAAGATGGAATGCCATCTTGAACAAGTGCAGCCTGGATCTTATCCTGCTCATCGTGGAGGAACTATCAGAAATATTGTCTGAACTCTCCAAAGAAATCACAGACATTGAAAACGAGTTGAAAGAGGCGATTAACCCTGAAGAATTAAGTGGGATCTTGGAAGACATCAACAAACAGTTGGAGAAACACACTAAAGAAATAAATGAACGTAAAACCTGGAAATTCCGCCGAGATACACCAGACTATAAATTAGGGGAAGTCTACACGTGGGCAGATGTCTATGCCCAACGTAGACACAATAAGCCTTATAGTCAGAACACCGACACCTCCTCGTCAGGAAGCGACACCTCTAACCGCCCACCTAGGAGAACAACAACGGAAGCAACAACCGCCCCAGAAACAAGAAGTCAGAAACCAACACAAACCTCTACTGACACCAACTCTACCGTCCCGGAGCCTTTTTTAGAATCAGGCCCGGACATAACCGACGACCCAGGCGGGGCAAAAGGGCAGGAAAAATACACAACAAACATCCAACAATCTGTAAAGGCCAAAACGAAAGTGAGGAAGAATCGCTAGTTATTAACATCTCGGATACCCAACTTAAAGATCATGAAATCAACGTATTACAAAAAGGGATGTCATTCATACCTACCAATAACACCAATCTTCTCGAGTTGGAAGTTAGCACCTTTAAGTTCACTCGTAAACTAAGATTGAGACACTTTTTCGATAAAATACTAGAACCCTCAACTGAAGTTAAACCGGACCTATTACTAGGCTTAAGACCACCCAGCACCTACATGCCTCCACTAAGCCACAAGAGCATTGACACCTTCGAGACGATGGTAAAACAAGACATTTCAAAGATTAATTTCCGCAAAAAACACCAACAAAACCTTACCACTAAAGACAAAGACACGCTAAAGAAGATAGCTAATAACACCTCGATCAAATGTCTAAAAGCTGACAAAGGAGGAGCCTTGGTCATCTTAAACTCAGAGTTATACCACCAAAGAGTCAATGAACACATCAAAGACCAGGACACTTATATGTTATTAAGTGGAAATCCAACTGAACAATTCAAAGGTGAACTAATGTCACTGATCAATAAAGCTTTCTATGACGAAACCATAGATGATAGAACAAAAAGATTCTTGACAGTTGAACATCCAAAAAGTCCAACTATTACCATGCTACCTAAAATTCATAAAAACCTCAGGAATCCACCTTTTCGTCTGATCGTGTCCACAAGAGGTTCAATACATGAACCGATTGGCAAATTCATTGACCGATACCTCCAACCATCTGTGATAAATCTCAAAAGTCACATCAAAGATACCACTGATTTCCTCACCAAGCTATCCACAATATCTATCAATGAAAACGAACAAATAATCTTGTGCACAGCAAATGTCAAAAGCCTGTACACCTCTATTCCCCACAACGGTGGCATTGAGGCAGTAGAAAAAGCCTTACTTCAGAGTGACATCACGGAACAGCTTCAGACTTTCATACTTGAGTTAATGATATTCACCCTTTACCACAGTTACTTCTCACATGATCAAAACTGGTATTTACAAATGTCTGGAATGGCCATGGGAAACTGCGCAGCGCCGACCTACGCCAATATTTACATGGGTGACTTTGAACTTAACCACATTTACTCTGACAGCAATTGGACCAACAACCTAAAATTCTACGCACGTTACATAGATGACCTGTTTTTCATGTGGAAAGATTCTCGAGACAATTTAAAAATTGCCTTAAACAATCTGAATTCCAAAGACCACCGGATTGAACTAACATGGAACATCAGCGATGAAGAAATTACTTTCCTGGATGTACTAATAAGATCCACAAACCAAGGTTTACAAACAGATCTATACCGAAAAAGCACGGATCGCAACAACACCTTGCATCATTCTAGCTTCCATCAAAATTCCCTGAAAAAACATCTTCCCTACAGCCAAATGCTGAGGATTAAACGCATTGTATCGGATCCAGAAACCAGCATCCAACAAATGGGAACCATGGCCAAAAGGTTCATCAAAAGAGGATATCCCAAAGCAATTGTTGACAAAGCCATTTCACGCGCCTCCACCATCTCACGTGCGGAAGCCCTACGGGGCACCCCAAAAAAGGATAACAAAAGACTAGTACTAGTCAGTAGGTACTCTACAGCCAGTCAAACTTTCAGAAGCATCATCGTCAAACACTGGCGTATCTCATCCTCTGAACCGGATTTTGGTGATTTGTTCAAAGAGACACCTATCTTCGCCTACACCCGAGCAGAGAATGTTAAAGAAACTCTATCAAATAAGAGTCCTGAACATTGCATTTACACAGGTACCCGTCCATGCCACCACTGCAACAACTGCAACAACATCATAAAAGGCAGCACGATTAACCATCCCATGAGGGGATTCGAGATAAAATTGAAAGTCAATGCAACATGCGATTCATGCAATCTAATTTACCTGCTGAAATGCCCGTGCGGCATGATCTATGTGGGCAAAACCACCAGGAAAATCAAAACTCGAGTCAATGAACACAAATCCAATATAAGAACTAAAAACATGAAATCAAGCATTGCTGTTCATTTTCTTGAAGCCAACCACAATGTGGCACAACTTAAATTTCTTGTTCTAGAAATGGTACCCAACACAGAAGGAAGAGACATTAACAAAACCCTTCCACAAAGAGAGACATCCTGGATCTGTAGACTCCAGGCCTTGAAGCCTCATGGCCTTAATGACCGTTTGGAACTGAGTTGTTATCTGTAGTACCATTCTGGTATATGTCTTGCACCTTGCTACCTTTACTGGTTTACAATGCTTGTTTGTTCATCCGACCACTCACCCCATCACTCTCCTTCCCTCACATTCCGCCCCCTTCCAAGATGGCCACCGTACTAACAACCACTCCTTTAGCCCGTCCTTGATGTTTACCGTTTTGGTCTTTATCACGTCAACACCCACTAAGCCCTTCGTTCGAAAACTTCACGGAGTTCGCTGTACTCCGCACGTTTCTTCTACCCGCCCGCGGAACTCCGCACCTAAATACCAGCAGACTCTGTAAGTGTTACTTCCTTCTAACCCGAGCACTTCTCTATCCGTTAAAACAATGGCTGACTTTAACGCAGCCTGTTGTCTGATTTTTTCGCCCCACCAGGCTCCACTAACTAAGAAGCCTAGAACAGTTTTGTAAGTCCCGCTTGCACAAGACATTTGTATATTTTGTGTATTTCTTACATGAGACCCGGCTTTTTAATGCCCTGGAGTGTGCTATTACTTTGTGCACGTTATCTTTAACACCGACACACGCACCACCGCCGATTTCAACTCTAGCACCACCCCCACTACCACCCCATCCGAGCACCCCAGCCAATAGTTCACTTACCGGTCCTTTCAATCTCCTGACACACCCCTTATCTTTTTCTCAATATTTTTTGTTAAATGCATGACACGCCGCATTTATTCACCAAGTACGCACATCATGCGCTGACCACCGCTACACTGTATTTGATTACTTTATGCCGTGATTATGATTGTCATATTTTGATGGGTCCGTAATGTTGTATTTCTTGTAGTGCTCCTTGAAAAAGAGCCCTCCGGCTCGAAATGCATCGGAGCTCGCATGCTTAAAAATCCTTTGATTCATCATGAACTCTAAACTTGGGAAAAGTTTGAATTATGAATAACTGAGAATGCATCAGTTCTGACAAAAACTTCACAAGTAAACCTTAATTTCTGAACTTTGTGTGTATATTTATTGGAGTCGATTGTGTATCTACAAACGAACCACTATTGAGTGCCCAACTGCAGGGATGCATTTACACTTGAGGTAATGCACTCAACCTTCCCATAATTACTCGACGTACCGGGTCAGTTACGTCACCTGCCGGAGCACCAAAAAACTCATCCTTAACCTACGTACCCTTTGAACAATATCCTCATTATCAAATTAACGCTGTGCGCCGTGCCTACACACCCTCTTGTTTCTTTGACCACACCCTTCTGAACTAGATCATAGATGATAGCCAACAAAGCTCTTTCACCATCACTAGAATTACTGAGGAATGCGTGGTAATTTAACCTTAGGCTTGACAGTAACCACGTAAGGTGGAATTTGGAGCAGACCAACATCATTCGGACCCGTAGCCTAAAGCGTAGCAGGAAGGGAATGCAATTCGGGTGGGAGGTGGTCCTTAGACAAATACTGATCCTTTTAGATCTCAGTGCCGCCTTTGATACGGTGTCCCATCAGATTTTATTACATCGTCTGATGGAGGCTGGAGTCGGAGAGACGGCACTCGAGTGGTTCCGCTCTTTTCTTAAGGATCGAGGTTTTAAAGTGTCCACCCCTCCTTTTGTTTCTGCTTCACGTCCTATTCTTCAGGGTGTTCCCCAAGGTTCGGCTCTTAGCCCCACTTTATTTAATTTGTATGTTCAGCCTTTGGCGGAGGTAGCCCATAGTTTTGGTCTTTCCTTAGTGTCATACGCCGATGACACGCAGCTGGCGGTGGCACTAAACGGAGACTCCAACATGGACGCCTCCACCTTCCAGTCAGCGTTAAAAGCTGTTTCTGGCTGGATGGCGGACAACCGATTACAACTAAATGCCTCTAAGACCGAGGTCATTATTTTCGGTAAGGAAAGTGGTCTATGGGGAGATCAATGGTGGCCTACTGATCTTGGTCCTGTGCCTACCCCTGTGAGTGAAGTCAGAAACCTTGGGGTGTGGTTCGATGACAAGCTTTCATTTATTTCCCATACCAAACGCGTGGCTGGCGTATGTTTTGGTACTTTGCATGGTCTGAGACCCATTTTTAAATTTTTCGACGCTGAGACAAGACAGATTATGGTCCAGGCTCTGGTTCTTACCAGACTGGACTATGCCAACTCTCTGTTTTTGGGCTTAAATCAGGCCGAACTGTCCCGTCTTCAGAGGGTTCAGAACGCGGCGGCTAGGATGCTTGTCGGCCTCCCGAAATTTGTCTCAGCTCGCCAAACCATTCGTAATCTTCATTGGCTTCCGATTGAGCAAAGAGTTAAGTTTAAAGCCCTCTGCTTAACTTTTAAAATTCTCAACCTAGCCTCCCCTCCGATCCTTGCACAGACTATTCTGCACTATGCTCCTGCTAGAGCTCTTCGCTCTGCTGGACTAAACCTCGCCATAGTGCCTCGCTTTAAAAGAGCTAGAGTGGGTGGTCGCTCGTTTTCAGTACTGGCGGCTGCTCTTTGGAATTCTCTTCCAGCTCCACTCCGCTCAATTTCAGATCTGTTTCTTTTTAGGAAGACCTTGAAGACTTTTCTCTTCTCCACAGTCTAGTCTGTTTCCTGTCTAGCCTTCTTAATCGTGTTGTGTTATTCAGATCTCCAAGCGCCGGGACGCCTCTTAGCTGCGGCATCCGTGCGCTATATAAAAAATAGATAACATAACATAACATAACATAACATAGGAGAAACCAATTTCTCACCTAGAGTAAGATGTACACCAGAGGGGGAACAATACAATGTTGCATGAAGACGTTTCAACAAGTCCAAACCCAACAAATTCTCGTTAAAATGAGCGGGGCTTCCAAGTCATAAGGACCAATGGAGATAGGCAAAGGGCAAGAAACCGGGTTACTAACTGGGGCGCCAGAGAATCCTACAGAAACGTTTGTTAAGCCAGAAAAAGGTGCCCCAGGGAGTTTGGAGTGAATGATAGAACTTCTCATTGCACCAGTATCCAAAAAAATTGGCTCTGAAACACCCAATGCAACAACTTCAACATAAGGCCCATTCTGATCCACTGGAACTGATACGACTCCCTTGCTTTGTCCATGGCTGTCCTAGCTAGTGTGAAAATCCTGATTCTCACTTTCAACACAATAGTCATCATTGTAATATTGTGCAGACTGAGTATTCTACTGGTCAAAATAATTCATAGAATTCTGAGGGGGAAAGGGACGCTGTCCTTGAGACAACGCACCTCGCCCTCTACCTCTAGGTGCTGATTGAAAACCACTACGGCCTCGTGGCCCTGGCAATCCACCATTACGCTGCAATAAAACCGGACAGCTATTATTAAAATGACCTTCCTCTTTACAATAGGCACATTGATTAGGACCTAGCAAAGTTCGCGAAACAAAGGGTTCAGGATTCTGTAACAACCTCTGAAACTGGGGAGGCTGTTGAAATTGGCGCTGAGCAGAACGAGGGGGATAAGCCTGTTGCAAAAGAACCTTCGTTTTTAATTCTTTAGTCTTTTTCTCGAGTTTATCCTTTTCCTCCTTATCCCTATTCTCGTAATACTGAGCAGTGGCTAATATCTGGGCAGACGAAGAAACAGCCCACAAACTTTCGGAGTCTTTCAATTTATGTGATAATTCTGGAAGTAAATTAAATACAAATTTATCCACGAATAATCGCTGTCCACCCTCAGAACTCATATCTTGACCACTGTGGTCGATGAACGTCTCCTCAAAACGGGTAAAGAAATCGGAGACACTCTCATCTTTCTTCTGTTTACACGCAGCTAACTTATCCCAATTAACACGTAAGGCAGGCATCATCGTTTTCATTAAAGTGATGATCCTACCAGGCAATTGTGCAATCAAATCATCGGGTTTAGCACCACCTACCTGTGCTGCATCCGCGGCAGTTATAGCAGCCCAATTACCACCTAAAGCTTGGTCATGGTCCTCCCTACGAATCCGAGCCCATAACGCTTGTGGGACTATATTTCCCATCAGCATATCAATATCGGCCAAATTCATGATACACGCATCAACAGTCTGGGGCAGCTCTTTATAATACCCAGCGGGATTTTTACGAGGGTCCGGTAAAGACTGTTTGAGTGCCAAAACTTCAGATCGTTTCCAGGGGACATGTACCCATATACGCTGGAAATGAGCAGGGACACACGGAATATTGCCTGCCTGTGGAACCTATTGTCTCCATACTGGAGGAACTTCTCTCATAGGATAATAAGACCTGAAAGTGACAAGTGTCCTTACGGTATTCTCAACTTCAGAACCCACAATAAGTTCTTTATCAAATTTAGCCTGTACGTCTAACAGACCCTGGGGAGCTAAACCCAAATCAATATCCTCCCATCCTTTGACAAGATTGTCACACATAATATTAAAAACATATCTCTGCGTGGGCGCATTCCACTGGAGAAAGGTGCTCAGGATATCGTGCACGCTATACTGTGGACCACTCATGATCCATTTGTGAGCAAGAGAGTCCAACACAATTCGCTCGTCGGAACCTGGGAGTTGACTACGGGATTGCCTTCGAGAAAGAGTAGGAGTCAAGTTAAAAGACCCAAAGAGGGGGGAGAAAAGGCCAGAAACAGTATCGACCAACTGTTTACGAGCTGTGGGAGAATCTGACAGTAGGATGGGAGACAAGATATTAAGCAAAGAAGGAGAGGGGCTGACAGTTACAAGAGGAACCGAGGGTAAAGGAGACTGAGGTACAGAAGTCGGTGGTAAAGGAGGCGGGGGTGGCAATACTGGAAGAGGCAATTGTGGAAGAGCCAGATCAACTGGCTGAACAACAGGTAGCTGGACAAGTGGTAACAATTGGGGTGCATTAGCACCTGGTACATAGGGCGGAGGCAATCTCAACAAATGGGACATTAGGGATCTTTGTCAAGATCCTTACTCTGTGGGGAAGTAGACAACACAGGGTAACATCTATCTATTGCCATACGATGCTGTCTTTCTGAGACTTGAATCGACTGATCAATCTCATTATCTTTAAACTGCTGGGCAGCCTGTATAATCGTCATACCTTTCGCTTTCTTATCTCTTTTTGGCTGCTTAATTTCTCTCTATTTGGCTTCCTTATGCCAGAGGCGGAAAGAGTCAAACCTTGCCGGCCGGGCTTTTCTTTTGAAAAAAATTGCTTCTAGATTATCTAATATGTCAGGCTCAAAGCTACCATTTTGTGGCCACTGCAGAACACCATCTTTCTTTGTGTATCGGATCCATGTCTCGTTAAAGGCAATGGGGCCAACACCATGTTTCGAATAAAGCTCATAAGTGGGAGTTCCAACCGGAGGAATTGGACAAGAGTCCTCCAGCCAGGAATCCCTATCGCAACCAAAACAACAAAACTTCCTAAACTTGCTAAGACCAGGCATCTTTAATTCACTGGTCTGCTTACAAACTTCAAGGGGTTAAAGCAAATAACACAGCACAAACGTACTCACCCCTTGGCTTCGGCTATTGCAATGGTCGAAAAACAAACCCAAAAACAAAAAACAAAGAAGTGGGCGCTACCCACAAATACTTAACTAAGTGTTCTCTCACGCCAACAGAGGTCCATCTAACGTCTCGCAATACCAGTCATCACCAAAAGGGCCAAGGCAGGGCGGCAGTCAGGGCAGCAGTCATCAACAGCCATCGGAAAGGAGTAGCCGTGCTGCAAAAGACCTTCGGTCCACTTCGACATGCAGGGGTCGCTTGACGTGGTTCGGGAATCCTCCGGAATTTTCTTGCGAGGCTCCTCACGACATTCGGGCTGAACGGCTACCACTGAAGCCGCCCCACATTGGGCGCCAGTTGAAGAACCGGGCCTTATGGGCCTGGCGGCGCAGGGTACGCCTTAAATCTCCGAGTTCACCTGCCTTGTCGGACAGAGACACGAGACACTCTGTTAGGCGTAGAAAAACAGGTTTATTAGCTGCATCTAAGCACAGTTGTCCCAGAAGTAGAGTAGGTTCTCAGGAGACTGCCACTTTATCCCGTGGTGCACAATCTTTTATAGAACACATATTTACGACGTATACTCCCAATACATACAAGGCTTGCCAATAGGAAAAGTTGGAAAACAAGCTATCAAGTGTCCCAAATACGCCCTTCTTTCAGACCCTGTGTTTCACCCCTCCCCACAGGTTAATCAGTACTAGTGCATACAATCCAATTTGCAGGTGGCAGGACGTATTGTATGCCTCAAAGGATAGTTATGTAACAAGAGAATACAAGGAGAGAATAGCGAAGGCCAGTCGGTTAAGATAAAATAAGGAAAGAATAGGGGAAGCCAAACAGTCAGTCGAGACAGGGATCAATCAACCTAGACATGGATTAGTGGACTCGGCCAGACCCTGACATCGGTTTCGTAAACAAGGGCAGGGGGTTACTTTTTAGCAGAAGAGACACGTAGCAGCTCGAAAAGGCAAAAACACTCCGTTCGCCGTGCTGCCTGAGTGAGGGCAACACAAAATGGCGACGGGACACAAAATGGCGGCCGAGTACAGGACGAAGTCGAAAACCGAAGAACCTCAGGTTCCTGTGGGTGTGGTTGCACATGGGTGAATGTCTGCCAGGGATGTATTCTATTATGAGTAAGTTGTTCTTTCCTAAGAAACTCAGTAATCCTGACCACAATAGACCCCAGCCTAAGTGCTTTGGGTGAGAGCCAGAGATCCTGCAAGGAGCCTATGTCTGCATCTTTAGGGTATAATGATCCAGTTGAATGAGGGCACTAGGGTTATATGTTCTCCGGAGGGAGAGTAACCAGTAGCCCACAGGGCAGGTTTCAGACTTGTCCTGCTCGATAGCATCCGCTAGGAAGAGTGGGTTGATGCAAACATAGAAGACGGTTTGTAATGGTGGACCTAGACTTGCTTGGTCCATGTACCTGCTTGATTCCTTGATGTATGCGACATAGAGTAGAAATGTTGGGTAGTTTTTGGTGTAAGAAGGCTAGCTGAGGATGTCTGTGGTAGCGGACAACTGGTGAATGATATGTCTATTCAGAACCCATTGCCACTTGTAGCCACTGACTAGGAGAGAGTACTAATGAGTAAAGGCTAGATTCTTCCCCTAGTTTTAGCTGTTAAGTCTATGTGAAGGAAATGGTTTCCGCTCATTTAATCTCCTTGATTCTGCTGCTATTTGACTACCCAGTTTTGGACTTTTACTGTGAAATAAACTGTGATTGCTGTCAGTTATGTCTTTTTAAGTTAAAACTTCAGTTTTTCAGCTACAGTAAGAGGCTTTGGACTGGCTACATATAAACATGTGAGCACATGCACGCTGAGCATGTGAGACTATCATCTACCTAAGCCCAATATCTGCACACAGGTTGCTTGTCACAGAAGGGAGCCTTCAGGGATTTGTGCTGAGCTGGGTAGGTCTTATGGTGTGGGTGGACATTCATAGTGTAGGTCAGTAGTGCTTATTGAAAAGTTGCATGCTTGATGCATTTAAACTTATGGGCGAAACCTGTGCCACTGCATTAAATGTGATGGGTGAAATCTGAAGCACACCACAGTTTCACTGTACATATATTTAGAGCTACCAGTAATGGATACCTTTTAGGATAAACATGTTCACAGAGTAATGATTCACTGTCACTTTTGTGATAGCTATACTCCTTTTTGCACTTTGAAAATTGTCATACTTCCCCTGCTCAGTTATAATCAGATTGCAGGCGCTTTCCCCACATACTGTGCCAAGTTAGTTACTCTGCTGGACAGCAGGAGGAGTGTTTGTGACAGCTGAAACGTTTATACACCTGTACCATGGTGATTAAAATCTGGAAAAAAAACAAATGTGACTAATCTAAAATGAATTAAAGTAAATGTAAACACTAGAGAGTAGGAATGATAAGAATGATGGGATCATGAGCCTGAGTTAGAATATTGGACTAATGGAAAATTCTCCGATTGGTAGAGGAAGTGCTAAATACTTTATTGAAGTTTTCTCCTAAGGTGAAGAATCTATTAGTGGAATTACCTTTGCTATAGGTTAGTGTGGTAGCAGTGGTAATTCTGTTGCTGGATGGAGAATGTAGCTCTTTTTTCACAAATTGGAGGATTGTTAGTATGACCCACTTTAATAAGATCCATTGCCACCTCTTTTGTTAAACATTTATGAGGAGAGTTGTAGGGCCTCAGTTGCAAATCAACACAAATTATGTCCTTTACAGATCCTGATTTACAAAAGAAGAACTAAACAGTAACACTAAAAGGACAAGGAACTTCCGAAATGGCTAAGACCACCAAAAAGTTCCGCTGGTGTAGTGGAGATAAAACAGATTAAAGAAAGTGTTGAAAAGCATTAAAGTAACTTATCAGCTCAAAGTATGTCCCTGGGTAAAACGTCTTCAGAGTGTAATATCTCCCATGAGGTTCTAAAGTGCACTGCAGAGTATCTTAAAATCCAAAACTCAAATTCATTTACCTAAATAATTAATTCACAAAAACTAAAGGAAAACAACACAATGTGTTTGAGCAACTACACTGTCCAACCGAGAATTTCCAAAATGACCACCACAAAAAATAAATAAACCATCCCAACCCAGCAGTAGGGGAGGAAACAGATTAAACAAAATAACTCTAGACTATTTTACCAGTACAGGCTATCTCCCTACTTTTATAAAGTATCAACTTGCAGAACATGTTAAAATGGAGAGCATGAATTCATTTAATAGAGCAATACACTCCATAAACAAAAGAAAAAGTCACCAAAAATGTCAAATATTTAGTACGGTCACTAATAATAGTAGGGTAAAACATGGGATTCTGCAATATCTGTATTAAAAACTCATCTCTAACTTTGTTAAAATCAGCGACTTTTGACCCACCTGGCCGCTGACCATAAAGAAATTACGTCAGAACTCCACTGTGAAACCTTATTACAGTTGAGTTCAGGTGTCACAATACATGCAGCCAGAGCCAGCATCCTGGACATAGACATGTCAGGCCATGGATCATAATTAAAGTCGCTGTTTAAAGAAGGAAAATTAAACATGGATATTTTTCTTATGTTCTGTTTTTATAGCCATACAATTGCACTCCTAAGGTATAGAAAGCTTAGAATAGTTATTCATATTTCTACACATTCCGAGGTATGCTGCTAAAAAAATGACTTGTCTTAAACCAATTCTAATATGTTTTTTCCAAACTTTTCAAACAAATAACACAGCATTTTTGATATGTTTAATTGTGCACCTAAATTCTATTTTTAGTCTTCCTGTTTACAAACATGCTCCCTCTTTCTTATAAAAGAGGTATGCACCAAGGATTTCAGTGGTTTGTGGAAAATGTGATGGAGTAGTAATGTATTAAAAGGTATAAAGAAGTCCCTGGTGTACATGATCAGGACATGGCAAGTCACCTCAGAGTTCCATAACCTGTTCATGGTACTCCCTGGTGACTCGAAATATCCTTATAATGTACGGCAGGTGTTACTTAATCACACATATAATTGACAATGTATGACACACCTAGTCACCAATTATAAATAAATGATTTCAGAACTCAACTGTAATAAACTTTTATAGTTGAGTTCTAATGACACAATGCCAGCTGCTAGAGCCTTCAGCTGAGGTGAAAAACAGGTCAAGTCACGGAGCATAGTTAAAACAACTGTTTAACAAAAACAAAACATTGCTTTTCTTTCTTCTGCTATGGTCTTCTAGCTGTAAAGTGAGGAGTAGAAAGGAGGTATTTATGACACCTATTAGAAAACGAGGCATTATTTGTGTGGACTGCCCAAACAATATGTCTACATTTGTCCTTCACTGGGAACTAAACTCCACACTGTATCGCTTGATTCTCAGAGGGTAGCGTTGCAGAGTAGTCCAAGGCTTACTCAAGGGAGGTGGGGTGGGCTAGTAATCGCCATTTACAGGTACTCAAAAATAATACCGAATAATTGATTGTCCAGTCTGTACTTTGCTTTATAAAAAGGAAGAGTACATTTATTACACAAACACTACTCAATACTATGTATCAATTTACAAATATACATAAGCTGTTGGAAATACTTCTTGACCTCGCGCAACATCCCCACCCCTCATGTAGGGGAGAGGGTCTATTTCCACTATTCACATGCATGCACATCATCTTGCTCCCACATGCAGTGGTTTCACCAAAACCTTGAGCGAGGGCCCTCCCCACTGGCACCATCCCAGTGGCAGCCCACCCCATTGTCTCCACAAGCATTTATAATGGGAACACCTGCCATAGTGAAACATAACCCTGACAGAGCATCTCATACTAACCATACAGTAGACACACTTTAATCACAGTGGCTGACAGTCTGGTTGTTCAACTAACGTAGTAGCAAGAATACATGTCTAGGCATCACTTAGAATGACAGGTACTTAGCATATCTGATAACAGATATAATGCAAATAAATCACAGCCCCTTAAGGGCATCACATGATCACATGAATATGCAATTACAAGCAGGCAACCTAAAAGGAATACCTAGCAACATCTTTCCAATTTACTTCTCATTTCAAATATTACATGTGACTGCCAGTTCCCATAAGAAACATTATGTAAATGCACCACTTGTGCAATTACATCCTCCCACCTCTAGGGAATGTCTTCACAAAGACAATATCTGATCAGCCTTTCACACCTCTGTGCAGTCTTAGACAACCATAGCAAGCGATAGAACTAAAATTCCAGCATTAGGTTAGCTTCAAAACATAGCTTAATCCTGGGGTATGTATTTTCTTCAAGTCTCCAGGGCATGACTTTTACTTTTGTGCCAGGGGAGTCTGCAGCTCCCCTTACAACTTTGCACAGAAATGGCAGTGGCCCCCTCCTCCTGAGGCCACCACATGCCAAAACCAAAATGTTTGCCTGCAGGCTTCACTATGCCGTACAAGTCTTTATGGGACTTGTTCACTCACTTTGTGCATATCATAGCAGTGGTTCTCCTTCTTCTCCAGGGAAAGCTGCGCTACCTCTGTTGGCAGACTCAGGCCCCATTTCTGTTCCCTTGGGCGCCAGGTCCCAGCTGTGTCTCCTCCACATCCAGGTGAGGTTGGAGAGCAGCTTGGGCATCCTACTGCCTGGCTGCTCTCACCGGCTCCCCGACTGGCCAGCAGACTCAGATGATGCCGTCCGTTGGGTGGGGCCTTGGAGAGTGCAACAGTACTCCCCCCTTTTCTTCTCACTATGGGGGATTGCGGCAGCACTCCCCCCTTCTCTCTGCTCACACCGGGGCCTGGAGTTGGGGGTCCCGGACCCCAGGAATTTCTTCACCATCAGGCTCCCCGGCTTCCCTTTTCACAGGGGGAGCAACTGCATGCCCCGACTTCATGGGGGTCCAGGGTGGGCTCCTGGTCCCCATGGGCCATTTTACAGGGAGTGTGACGGCTGTAACCAATTTAACTTCTTGGGGGGGGGGCAGGTTTGGGAGCCTGGGACCCGTAGGCAGCTCCCCGGGGGAGTCCAACAGCACTGCCCTGCTTCTCCTTCTTCTCCTTTCTGGTGAAGAATTGGCTGGGTAGTTTAGTCTGCCCTGTTCCCATGATGCACTGGGCCTGGGACAGATGCAGTGAGATAAATAACGGTGATGGATCAAGCCCTGATCTTTGGACTGGGTAAGAGTGGTCTGCTTAATTCAGACACTCTGTTCATCACCACCCCCTTTTCTGAATCGTTTTTGGCCACTATAGGTGTGGCAGGGTATACTTAGACATGAGTTCCTTTCTCACTGCACCATCAGGATTCAAGCAAGCCGGGCCGAAGAAGGCTGAAATGCCAGAAACCGGTCCCCGGTAGCTTGTCTCCTTTCTGGTGAAGAATTGGCTTGGTAGTTTAGTCTGCCCTGTTCCCATGATGCACTGGGCCAGGGACAGACTGATTTGCATATAGCCAGGTTCTGAGCTGGGATGGTGTAGTGAGATAAATAACGGTGATGGATCAAGCCCTGATCTTTGGACTGGGTAAGAGTGGTCTGCTTAATTCAGACACTCTGTTCATCACCACCCCCTTTCCTGAATCGTTTTTGGCCACTATAGGTGTGGCAGGGTATACTTAGACATGAGTCCCTTTCTCACTGCACCATCAGGATTCAAGCAAGCCGGGCCGAAGTAGGCTGAAATGCCAGAAACCGGTCCCCGGTAGCTTGTCTCCTTTCTGGTGAAGAATTGGCTTAGTAGTTTAGTCTGCCCTGTTCCCAAGATGCACTGGGCCAGGGACAGACTGATTTGCATATAGCCAGGTTCTGAGCTGGGATGGTGCAGTGAGATAAATAACGGTGATGGATCAAGCCCTGATCTTTGGACTGGGTAAGAGTGGTCTGCTTAATTCAGACACTCTGTTCATCACCACCCCCTTTTCTGAATCTCCTTCTTCTGGGGGCAGCCCCTGAGACCTGACCCACCCTGGAGGCACATCCAAGACCGGCAGCGTAGCTTGTGCACTTCGTTGTCGCTCTGCTCAGAGGTCAAAGGTCACCTACCTTATAGCAGGTATATTATGGCTCCATGCAACTGATTTTCACAATCTTGGCCTCTTCTCACTACTGGTGGCCAGCCGTAGCCACCTGGGGCACTTTTTGCTGCCCTCATGGCCTTCAAGAATGTGAACTCATCAAGAAGCTGTCTTCACTGGCTCCCTGTGCCAGCCCTTTACTTGGCTCTCCTTCTGTGCCTCTCTCCTTCTCGCACAGAGGCCCAGGCTTCTCTTCACTGGCCCTGGACTCCCTCAAAGGTGCAGTCCAGAGACCTGGTACAGACAGGGGATTCTTCCTTCCAACTGCCCATGGTGTCAGGCTCCAGCACCAGTCGTCTTCAGCAAGACCACACCCCAGAGAGAGCTCCTCTTCAAGTGCAAGACATTTTAAAATAAAGTGGAAGGGACTGGCAGGAAGGCACTTCTGCCCTATCCTGCTGCGATACATCACCTCTCTGCTCCTGCTCCCTCGTTCTTGCACAGGCCTCTGGGATACTTCACAATAGCATTGTTCAGCGGTCTCCTGCCACATGGTCTCTGAAAAGTCCCTTCCTTCCTTCCTGATTTCAAGGCCCAGGCCTGGAGCAGGCCTGGTGCCTGGCACTGGGTGGCAGCTGCTGATGGATAACCTGCAGCTTCACCTCTATCTCTCCCTCATGGAGAGGATGCCCATTGCCCTTGAGAATGCTTGCAGTGAAGGGCTAGGCCTCTGATGCGACAGTTGAAGGTAATTAATCCAACCTGGCAGGGTCACACCGGGCCATGCTCTGGTTTTGAGCTGAGTCAGAGGAATATGACATTTCTAAATGGCCCATAGGCAGTACAAATATGGGTTTGGACTCAGCAGAATACTTCTTTTTACACAACTTACAGTGGACTTTGGTGCGTGTCTAGAATTTGTAGGCCCTAGGAAACTGAATCTACTGCATTTGGTCTCTGTCTCCATAGGAGAGTAATGGAGAGTTCTTACAGTCAAACAGTAGAGCACACTGACTTTCCTTTACATGTGTCTCCCCACATTATAAAGCCTACTCCATGTCACCACCCAACTCTGCATAATTCCTGCCACACCATTCTATCTGTACCTGCTCCTGGGCTGTGCACGGCAGAAATCTCCCCGTGCAACCCTTACACGGGTGCACAAACATGCGCACACGTGTCCACAACTAACTAATCCGGTGCCCCTTACCCTGGCTAAAGAGCAGCTGCCTTCTTTCACAAGGCGGACACCGGTGAAATCAACGTGCAGTCTATTTTATCATGAGTTCACTCTGGGTAAGTCCCAGCTTATGAGGCTCTCCCACAGTAAAAGCTCAAAAGTTAGGTATTCAAAAAGCAAAAAATATGGGCAGCTCACATGGTCAGAACCACTTCCTCACAACAACATTTTAATCTTTAAAAATTATTAGGTAGGGGGCGTGGCCAAGATGGCAGCGTAGAGAGACGCGAAATCACAGAGCTCCTCTAATAGCACCGGCCCCGGGGCCGACACAGCAACGGTCGGCACCCCAAAAAGAGAATCGGGCATCCCTGAAGCCACGGTCCTACTGGTAGACCCCCGCACGGCCGTAGAAAGAAGCCCCTTTGCTGCGCGGGAGGGCCCCTCCTCCTCTGAGAGGAGGAGGGGCAGAGTCCCTGGCGAGCCGAAGCGCCCTGATCACCGGGCCGAGCACCCCACCGGACTCCCTGCGCCAAAGCTCATTGAAGGCAGAGAGCGAGTAGGGAGGCCGAGACCCGGAACGGGCCGCCACAGGGGAGAAACGGAGTCCCGAGAAGTGGCAGAAGAGCCGCTTTATTGGTAGAGGCGGCCGAGTGACGCAACTCCCGGGGCTCCCGGGGCTCCCAGGGAGCCGCGTGGGACACGAGGAGAGCCCACGGACCATTGGAAAGGTTGGGGCAGAGGCCCAGGCACATCCGAGATGAACCCCCATGACGGCCGGGGCTGCACAACAGGAGGCGGAGGAGTGGCCGCCATCTTGGTAAAGGTGGGCTGAGAAGCGCGGCCGCGAGACACACAAGGTGAGGCGCAAGCAAGGGCCCAGTCCAGCGATAACGAGGGAGTGGCACACCCACAGGGCCAGGAAGCGAGAGACTGAGAGATACCGCCGGAGCGGGGGTTGGGTCCCACGCTGAGCGGAGTGGAGGAGGACCCTTACCACCCTAGTGAGAGGCCGCAGGGGCAGCCCCGAGATCTGAGCGGCAGAGGGACATGGAGCACGTGGCAGCTTGCTCGTCCTTTTCAGCTGAACATTTGCTAATGGTGTTTTGCCCTTTCACGATTTATCAGGTATGGGAAAAATGAGATTTCTGCTTGTTAATGTTCCAATGTGTAAGGTATGTTCAGTGAAGTTAAGTAATGGAATTAATGGGAAAGGACAGGCATCCAGAGCAGGTTCAGAACAGGGTGTCAACAATTCAAGCAGTAGGGAAAAATCCTCGAGCAGGGGAAATGGCACCGGCATGGATCCACAAGAATTCATGAATCAAATACTCATGTAGACATATTTGAGAAATATTAAAATATGAAGAATATCATTATGGATTATTGTTGGCCATATACTCTATTTTTTTGTCAAAACTTTCTTCACTGAAATTTCCAATATGCACAACAGTACACTACTTGATATCACAATCCTTGCATCAAAATACATACATTCTATTAAAAGAATAGGTTGCCTTTCCACCAATAGTTGTCCTTTGCAGAGTGCGTGGGTGGGCAGTAGTACTGTTGGTGCACACAACTATAAAAAATACTTTTCCCACCTGCCCCCTACAAAACTGCCCAATAACAAAGGTATGCGAGGATAGCATCCATCATTCATAAGAGAAATATGTGTATGTAGAGCATATTACCTATAGACCAGAGGTGTGTCTGGGAAATTCCGTATGTCTTCCCCTAGGACTTGAGTGTCATTGTTATAATTGGAAGAGATGAGGGACTCATGTTTGTGTTGGACAGGCACACAAAGGATGGCCGCTAGAAAGAGATTTCACCAGAGGATCCCCAGATGTACTCACATTTTTTAAAGGAATCGGAGAGAATTTCTGCCATGCGCTCCATCGTGAAGGCTAGCCATAGGCGGGAATGCCATTGTGTCTGCGCGGGCACCTTTTTTTTTGCTTCCAAGCTGCCTCTATTGCTAGTTTTGCAGCACCTAAGCATTTCCAAATTATAGATCTATCACCTATAGTCTGGCGTTTAAGAATGTTGATGCGCAAGCCCAAAGAACAAATCCTGGATCCTCTGGTAGCCCAAAATATCTTTGATCTGTGCCAAAATGTCCAACCAAAATGGACTGACCATAGTGCAATCCCACCAGATGTCCCCCAATAGACCACATCCCCTCTACCATAGGTCTGAAGTATTGGGAAAGATTTTCCTCAATATAATGGGGTATAAATACCAATCGTATAGTACTTTTTAATAGGCCTCACGCATCCCCGTTGAATGACTGAATTTAGTTATGTCTCTGTAGAGTCAGTCCCATTGTTTCTCTGACTTTCTATTACCTAGTGTCTGCTCCCAGAAGGCCCTATGCCCTCACTCAGGGAGGACAAGAGTAGTAAGCAATAGAGAATATAGAAAATAAATACTACCACTAGAGCCACTCTCACCCTTCACATATTGCTCAATAGGTGTGAGATCCCTGGTGGCTGCCTCTCTCATCCCAGAGGTAAGTAGCCACTGCTGAAGCTGGATGTAATGATAATGTTCAGCTGCTGATATGTGGAAGTCCCTCTGACAGTACTTGAAGGTAAGGACATCACAATTATGGAAGAGGTCTAAAACAATGACGCACCCATCCTTCCTTTATGCATTGAAGGGTCCCGGTTGCAGAGCTGGGGGAATGCAGGATTATATTGAACTGGAGTCAATGGCGAAGGGAAAGTAATCCATGCAGACGACTTGTTGGCCTCATCCCATACCTTAAGAGTAGTCTTTAGGGAGTACTAGGTATGTATTCAGAGGTCGGTCCGGTTTATGATTCCACAGGAGGTCTCAGATATATCCCCCAACGACCACCACCATATCCCTATGGAGCCAATGTTTGTCAGACTCCTGGGCTGACCACTCAGAGATCACTTGTAGTTGGGATGACTTATAATAAACATAGAAGTCTGGCACAGCCAATAGCCCCCCAGGAGTACCGCAGGAGTCGGAGCTGTTTAAATGGAAGACGGACCCTGCGATTTTGTTGTAAGAAACATGTAAGCAAAGATATCAGAACCCCCAATCCGTATCAATCAATAAGCCCTGGAAAAGATACAGAATCCTAGGTAAAACTGTCATTTTGATGGGATGTATGCAGCCCAGCCAATAAATATACATGGGCTCCCATCTTTGGAACTCCACTCTTAATTGTTGCAAGAGTGGGGGATAGTTAGCTTTAAGAAAGACATGAGATTCTAGGGGTAATCCTAATGCCTAGATATACTATACTTCTATAGCCCATTGAAAGGGGTTGAATGCCACCAGAGATTCCATTTCCCACTGTGGCAGGGTTAGATTAAGCAATAAATATTTGGTTATATTGATACGAAAGCCCAATACTTGTTCGAAATTTCCTGGTTCTACCCACAATGCCTCCAGGGAATACACGGGGAAGGTGACAATAAGACATTGTCAACAAAGAGGGCGATCTTGTGCTCCTCTGTACCAAAGGGGATGCTGCTGTTGGAGGGTGTCATATGTAGGTTGGATGCCAAGTGTTCTATACTAAGGGCAAATAAAAAGGGGGAAAAGGGGCACCCCTGTCGCATTCCCCTCCTTGGGTAAAAAAGGTCAGCGCTCACTCAATTTACTAGAACTTGGGCACTAGGAAGTGCATAATTAGCTTTAGCCATAGCAATGAACCGTTCACAAAAGCCGAATCATTTTGGAGAATAAAATAGGAAAGGCATGTCCACCCGGTTGAAAGCCGTCTTTCAGTCTAGCGCTAAAATGACCGACAGGTTAGAATTTTTTGTCTCTTGCTCGACCAGGTGGAAGACCCTCTGTATATTATTGTGTGCTTGGCGGCCTTTGATTAAACCGGACTAGTCTGAATATGTCTAGTCTGGCATGAGACCCTTGAGTCTGGAGGCTATGATTTCCATGTATATCTTGGCATCAAGATTGAGAAGAGCTATTGAATGGTACAAGCTACAGTAATGGACTTACTAGCCTGGCTTGGGAAGGGCCAAGATAAGGGCCTCACTAATGGACTTACTAACTGCTTGGAAGTCTACAATGGAATTAAAAAGGCTCACTAGGTGTGATAAGAGTTCTAAACCAAAAGAATTATGTTGTGAGCCCATCTGGGCCTGGTGATTTATGAAGCTTGAGACTCACTATGGCCTAACAGATTTACTCTTCATCCCCCAGCAGTTCATTCTGAGATACTGTCACATTTGGGAACTCCATCTCTTCTAGGGGCCTCATTTATGACTTTTTGCCGTAGGGAAGTGCAGCAGGCCTTCCTGCTGCGCTTCCCTACGGCAAATGAAAAGGGCAGAAATGCGCCATATCTATAAGATACGGCGCATTCCTGTCCTTTTCCCCTGCGCCAGCGCACAATGGGCTGCCTGCGCCAGTGCAGGCACCCTTGCACAATGGTGCAAGGGTGCCTGCGTTGCGGGGAAGATTATTTTTGTACAGGAAGGGAAACCTTTCTGTACAAAAATAATCACAAGAGGCTTTTCCTCTTTCTATGTGTGCTGTAGAATGCAGCACACATAGAAAAAGGAAATACGAGGAGAAATAAAGACATTTCTCCCTGTTGCGCCTCCCTTACGCCTCCCCTGGGGAGGCGTAAGCTTTTGGCACTGCTTCAGAGTTATGATTGCTCGTAAATCTGGGGCAGGGTCTAAAGGCCATGGATGTTGCTGGGAACGCCCCCAGCAACACCCATTGCACGCCCCTTTAACGCAGTACACTGCGTTAAAGGGACTGATATTTATCAGGCAGCAGTACGCCACAAAAACTGGCGTACTGCTGCCTGATAAATACCACGCTGGCTTCTACGCCACAGAACTTCATGAAAAGTGAAGTTCCGATGGCGCAAGGGGCCTCATAAATGAGGCCCATGGTATTTAATTAGCGGTACCTCATCATGATTTTCAGTTTCAAAGAATTTCTTATAGAAGGATCCAAAGGCCTGAGGTTTTTCAATTTTTGTGACTGCCCTTGCCCCGGAATCCTGTTTGATGGCCCCCACGTATTCCTTCTACCTCATAATCCACAAATGCTTAGCTAGATGTGTGCCCACCATACTTCCCAGCATATTTTTCTTGTGGGACTGCTCTGCTGTTTGGATTCTCACCTACAATGTTAGCTTTTCCTTGTCCTTTGCTTTATTTAATGTCAAGTTCAGTGTGATGTATTTACCATGGATCACCCCCTTAAAAGTATCCCAGGTGTCTCTGGGCTGGTATCCTGTGGTTCATTTAAGAAAAAGTAGTTCCTCCTACAACTGTCTGTCCCGTGCTAGTGCCGCCAGGAAGAACCACTGTCTGTATTTCGAGAGTGCTATGTTCCATGTCACTGTCAGTGCAACCGGGTTATGCTCAGGTATATTGTTTGCGTGAAATGATGCTGTTTGAAGTGCTGGTGTAAGAGCCATGCTCACAAACACATAATACAATCGAAAATAAGTGTCACTTGAGAATTAGAAAAAGGTATGATTTCGGGTCACAGGGTTGAAGGTATGCAAGGCGTCCACCAGTAACTGAAATATAAAATCCTGTTTCAGTGTCTAGGGAAAGTTTCCCCCGTGCACTCTCTTCGTGTGTGTACCATCCATCCCCGAAACCCAGTTAAGATCAAAGTCTCCCATCAGGAACAGTCCCCATTGACAAACCCTTCTAACATCAAAAAAACTCAACTCGGAAATAGGGCCTGGTTAGAATTAGGAGCATAAATAAAGGCAAAGGTACACATGCAGCTGTGTATCTGACCCTTGACCATGACCATCCTCCCATCTTTGTTGACTTTCCTTCCCTCAGGTTGAAATTTCAGGGAGGAGTGGAAGAGTAGGACCACCCCATTACTTTTGGTTGTGGCTGAGGATTTCTACATTAGTGGGCCAGCCCTATGACGCGGCCTATGATCATCTAATCGTTTCATGTGGGTCTCCTTTAGTGCCACTACATCATGCCTTTGGTTAAGCAAATACTTCCAAGGATTTTGGTATTTGGCAGGAAAGTTAAGCCCTTTTATATTCCAGGTTAGTGTGGCAGAACCATTCTCTTCGGTTCAACTCATACACGACCATATGCTTGCGGAATCCCATCTTCCTTGACTCTCTGTGTTTCAGATGTAAAGGGTGGGTCTCATATACCTACAAACAAGTCAACACAATCTCCAAGACTGCAAACATATGGGGTAACAGAATCACGATTAATCTCTGTCTCAATAGAAAATTACATTCAAACAGTATTGGTCAGTGTCCACAAATGCAAGCAAAATATAACCTAGAAAAGTCAAGGTCAGTTATGAATTCCTAACACATTCATAACAACTTCTCATAGAGGTGAGTATAGTTCAAACTATCCACTGAATATCCCCAGACATACCCTGACCCACCCCAGTAGAGGGATGACGCAACTGGACCAGTCAAGGAAACCCGGCACACCCTAGGAGAGAAAAAGACGGAACTATTGTAATTATCGGTTTAACATTAATAACACTTATCTTGGGAGCCAGCAATTGGAGCTCTTTTTTAGGCCTATGACTCATCATTTCCCTTGTTGCCATGTGCGGATGTGTGACGGTCATCGCCCCCAACTTACAGCTTCCACCACTTTGACCGTAGATCCCTCCCAGGGTCCCCTGGTAAGTTGCATCTTGGGAAGCAGAAGTCCCAAAATGGATGCCACTTCAGAAAGAGTGGGGACATCATATTTTTTGTTGTGGAGGACAAAGGCGATGCCAAAAGGATAAGTCCACTGATACTTTATATTGTCATGCCTCAGTTTTTCCATGATAGGGCAGAAGTGTTGACAACACACCAATGTGATGAACACCACATCTTGAAATAAAGAGTACCCTGAAAGGAGACCTCCTCCCTCTTTCTTGCAGCCTGGAAAATCGTCTCTTTCATTTTAAAGAAGTGAAGCTTTGCCAAGATGTCTTGTGGTCATTTGCCTCCCCCAGGGGTTGGGGACCCACTCTGTGGATCAATAATGACCTTCATTTGGGTGGATCCCAGTAGCTCAGAGAACAGACCAGTAATGAACACCTCCAGATCTGGCCCTAACACTCACTCCGCCAGGTGTCGAAGTCTAATATTGGCTCTTCGAGATCTGTTTCAAGGTCTTCACATTTCAGGAAAGAGGCCTGGAGTTATTTATAGAGGAGTTTTGTGGTGTTTTCACTTGACCAGTATGGTGGTCTACATCTTGAACAATAGCGTCAAGGTCCAATGTGTGCATGCCCACCGAGTCTATGTTCTGCTAGAGCGATGTTAGTTTACCCTGGATATCTGATCCGAGAGCCTCCAGGAAGTATCCAGATCAGATAGAACTCCTCACGAAGCTCCGATAGAAAAGAGAAACCTGTGAATTATTTTCAATTTTGGAAGTATGAATACAACTAGCAGATGCCGTATTATATCGTTAAACGTCAATGGCATACTGACTAGACAAAAATAAGGGGGTCAATAAGATGGCTTGCTATATTAAAACCTCCAATTCTTTTTATTCAAGAAACTCATCTCAAAACCAATTTACCAAAACTTTTTATCCCGGGAATGTTTTCCAGAGTCTTTTTGCCTTTGGCAGGAGTTGTGATGAGAGGGGGTCACTATTTATTTTTCTAGAGAAATGGATTGGGAATTTTTACAAGAAAAACGAGATCCCCAGGGTAGGCGGATCTGGCTTATGGTTAAAATTAATGGCAATACTCTTAGTTTTATCAATTATTATGGGCCTATAACAGATGATCCAGAAACATTATCTACATTACATAGGCTTCTTATTGTGGTTTCTGGACAAATTATTCTAGGTGTGGACTTTAATTTTATGCAAGATTTGAGAACAAATACGAATATGAAACAGTTGAAGCCAAGACAAAAAAAGTTTTAGATACTTTGACGCGGAATCTGCAATTAATTGATGCCTGCCAAAGAGTTCATCAGGCTGCTAGGGAATATAATTGTTATTCTTGCCAATTTCACACCTCCTCACGTATCGATTTTGTATTGCCATCACGATCTCTGGTACTTACAGCTGCAGAAATTGGGGTGAATGCTTTCTCAGATCATTTTTATGACCAAGTCGAATTAGAAATTTGTGATGCGAGGAGGAGGAGGTCCAGGTGCACATAGATCACCTCCTTCTCCAAGATCCTTTGTGGGTCGAGAGATTCAAGGAATGAATACTAGATTGTTTTAATACTAATGAAGGAAAAGTTTACATTTTTGCAGTTTGGGGTTGATTCAAAGCAGCGGCCCGGGGTCAAATGATTGCAGCATCTGCAGGAAATTGCAGAACTTCAGTTATCTCTCGAAAGAGCCTCTAGATTACGCAATTCCCCATCTCGGGGTCAGTGGGAAGTAGCAAAGAAGACGTCAACAGACTATTTAATTCTGGAGGAAATAAATAGCTCTCAAACTTATTCACAACAGGTGTATGAAGACAGTCAAATGGTGGGGAAAATGCAAGCTTGGTCGACAAACACGCAACAGGAGTCAGCTTGTATTTTAGAGGTAATAGACCCAAAGTCTAATACAACTGTCAGAGCAGATATTGCTTGGATATTTGCTGAACATTATCAATAACTATACACCACTAAATATATGGTCAGCCTGGAAGCGATTCAGAAATATTTTGCAGAAGTAGAACTTCCCAGGATATCTACAAATTTGATTGCTCAGTTACAAAATGAAATAGTATCATCAGAGATCTTGGTAGTGATAAAGTCCATGGCTGGGGCAAAAGCCTGTGGGGAAGACGGTTTACCCATAGAATTTTATAAAAACACTGCTAAAGAGCTGACTCCTTTTCTTAAGAAATTATTTAACTATATAAAAACTGGAGGAGCGGTTCCTTCTGAGTTTAAGAGTGTGATTGTGGTCAGATTTATGAAAAAGGGTAAGAATCCCATTAATGTGAAACTATACAGACCGATTAGTCTCTTAAATGCTGATTATAAGATCATGATGAAGGTATGGGCTCAGCGATTTACCCCCGTGGCTCAGAAAGTAATCCACGTCGACTAAACGGGCTTTGTCGCAGGAAAAACTATGGCATCTAATACTGGGTTTCTGATTCAAGCACTAGATCACTTTAATGTTAATAAGACACCAGCCTGCATCATGATGATTGATGCGGAAAAAGCTTTTGACTTAGTTAATTGGGATGCTTTATTTTTTGGGCTCAAAAGGTTTAGTGTATCGATTCAAGGTATCTCCATGCTGCAAAACATCTGTCAGGGGCTCAGGCGCAGCTTGTCATCAACGGTAATTAAATAGGGTCAGTGGATATTAACCGGGGCACCAGGCAAGGGTGTCCCTTATCTCCCTTATTAATCTGTCTCTTCATAGAACCCTTAGTGGTTAAAATACGAGCTAATATGGATATTCAAGCCCCGATTCCAGGTATGGCAAAACTAAAGCTTTTTGCAGATTACGATATTGTATAACTGTCCCGTAAATCCTGACATAGACTCAATTCTGGGCGAATTTAGAGAATTTGAACTAATTGGGGTACACAGAATTAATCCAAATAAAAAATACATTATAATATTAATTACGGGAGCCAAGTTTTTGCCAGATAATTTGAAACAACAGACTCTTAATACTGATCCTATACTTTACCTTGCGATTTATCTTAAAGGGCAATATAGCCAGCTCGCTAAACTGAACTGAGGCAACTAGTAACAGAATTCAGAAATTACTGGAAAAATAGGCAAGTATTCCGTTAACTTTGATAGGTCGAGTGGCACTTATTAAGATGTCCATATTACCCCTTTGAATTTTTCTTTTTTCAAACATTACCATTATGATCAATGCTAGCTATTCTAAAGGGCTCGATTCTATGATAAGATCATTTACTAGGAATAAGAAGGTTTCTAGAGTTAAACTCTTGGTTTTACAATTTGATAAAAACTTGGGTGGCTTAGCACTACCACATATTCGTATGTATTATGAGTCAGCATTTTGGGATTTGGCAGCTTGCTTACTGTCAAATACAGGACGTTTAGATACTTTTTTTGTTAAAAAGATGATTCAAGAAGCGGGAACTCAGATCCCCACATTTCTTAAAAGTTCTAAACTCCCCCAGAAAATAAGGTATAAAATGCTCCTCGATTTATCAAGTAGATTGCAGTTTTTTTTTAAACAGAGCGGGTTTTCCGGCCTCCATACTTTAACACCAAGTGAGTGCAAAGACCTGGGTCTTCATATTCATTCTACTCATCTTAGAACCTGGCAGGATTCTGATCTGGGGGTAGTGGGTCAGTTCTTTTTTCGAGACAGGATCACTTGGGAAGAAGTTCAGACTAGATGTATTGATCGGAATAACCCACTGTTTTTTGAATACTTACAAGCAGTGTATTTTTTAAATAAATATAATTTAGTATTAAGTTGTCCCCCTTCCAAGGCAGCTATCGCCTTATTTTCCGCAAATTTTAGAGGGGTGGGTAACTGGTATCACCTGCTACGAGCCCAAAATGAATCTCCTTTGGGGGGGGCGAGGCAAGCCCAAACACAGCTCTGAAAGACCGTGCCGTGAGGGGAACGGCTGTACAATCCTGCGCAGCTAACCACCGCCGTGAGGGAAACGGCCGAGTAAAACACCGCAGCTGTTCGGACATCGCCGTGAGGGCAACGGCTAAGGACTACCATACCCAGGTGCCCCGGGGATCACCGGCGCACCGGTGACATCACTGCCTGCGCCCGGGGGACGCTAATAAACATCGGAGCGCCGAGCGTTCTGTGGGGGGCGAGGCAAGCCCAAACACAGCTCTGAAAGACCGTGCCGTGAGGGGAACGGCTGTACAATCCTGCGCAGCTAACCACCGCCGTGAGGGAAACGGCCGAGTAAAACACCGCAGCTGTTTGGACATCGCCGTGAGGGCAACGGCTAAGGACTACCATACCCAGGTGCCCCAGGGATCACCGGCGCACCGGTGACATCACTGCCTGCGCCCGGGGGACGCTAATAAACATCGGAGTGCCGAGCATTCTGTGGGGGGCGAGGCAAGCCCAAACACAGCTCTGAAAGACTGTGCTGTGAGGGGAACGGCTGTACAATCCTGCGCAGCTAACCACCGCCGTGAGGGAAACGGCCGAGTAAAACACCGCAGCCGTTCCGACTTTGCCGTGAGGGCAACAGCTACGGACTACCATACCCAGGTGCCCTGGGGATCACCGGCGCACCGGTGACATCACTGCCTGCGCCCGGGGGGGCGCTAATAAACATTGGAACGCCTTTCGTCCCGCGAGGACGTGCGCGGGACAAACTGGGCTGAGCCCGGGCAGAGGGCGGGCCGTCTGTGGCCGTCAGGGGCCGGCTGGGGTCGGGTCGAGCACCCTCCCAAAGCAGCTCTACAAAATGGGTAAGCGTAAGCAACCAAGTAATGGCGAGTCGGAGGGTAAAAAAGCGAAAGTACCCAGACAATCGGAAAGTATAATTTCATACTTAACTTCTGCTGTTGGTGTGCTATCCAAAGAAATTGCACACGCTGAAATAGAACTGGGCCTGACTCCACCTGCAAATGACCATGCTCATGTGAGTAGTAGTAGTAGTATTACCCCGGTGTCCACTGTACCCTTGAAACCGACTATAGTAATTGAAAACTCTGTGAGAGGGCCCGATCTAGGACGGGGGCCAACTGAGAACAAGACTGTAACAGATCCGTTGGGGGCTGAAGGTGATCCCGTAAGGACTCCCGAATCCCGGAAGTCAAGGAAAACAAAGATCTCTAGGAAAGGCTCAAAAGCTTCAAAGCCTATATCTAGTTCCGAAAGGAGTGACTTACAACTTATGCACAACCTTGAAGTCCTTGTGGAGAAAATGTTCACAACCCGACTGGAACCACTATTAGTGGGTATAGCTAAAGATGTTGTAGACACCCTAAATATCTGTGTAGATGGCCTGCGGAAAAAATTTGATCAAAATGGGAAATTTATTACTGAATATAAGGACCAGCAGGGTGATTCTGAGTCCAAGAAGGAGGGCAGGTACAAGAAAAGGGGTTCTAACCTCCCTACGGATATCCCTAGCCCGCCTGGGGGCCGGGAATCTCTAGGTGACTCATTGATGATATGTAATGATGGCCCTATTAACGTCAATACTGTGCCCTCCATTTCAGGGGATAATGACCCTCTGACCAGTACTGTCTGGGGAAATACTGGAATTGTAAGATTGGATGTTGCAGGGGGAAGACCTGAGGAACTTAAACCGAAATATGGTATATATGCGAGGAAAAAGCTGGAATTACCCCCTGATGCTGCACCTTTAGTAGCAGTATTCACAGGGGTCCCAGCATTCACTGAAAGTAGGTCTGAATCTCCTCAAGAGCTACTAACACTTGCAAAAATACTGTGTGCTTGTTATAGCAGTGGGGGTCCTGATATAGCCTCAAATGTCATTATGGCCAGAAGAGTGAGATGGGTGGGGCATGTTCCCAAAAATATTTCTGGAGACTGTGTGGTGGTGAATTTTGATAGACCAAACATAGCCCACAGACTATTCTGGGATGCCTCTGAGCTTGGCTCCCCTGGCATTAGACCACTACCACAGGGTTTTTTCTATCCCCCAAAAACAGACAAAGCAGAAACTTTGCCTTACCTGCACATATACCATTAGACCATAGTGATCTTATGACACCCACTGTACTCCCTAATGGTTTAACTATTAACCCTAAACCCAAGAAAGGAGGAGTTACTACCTCATTTCTAATTGACACATCAAATCCACTCCCACATAAACCTATCACCAGAATCATAGAGAGGGCAGACATACCTCTGTATAATCAATTTGCTCCCTTGTCAGATCTGGAGGAAATTGACTGACTAAAGGATGGTAGTCAACTACCTTTACAATCCTCAGCCACATTGCCACAAGTTAACAATGAGACAATGTGCCGATTTGTGAGTTGGAATATTGAGGGAATTAGGGCTAAATGGAATGACGCTATTTGGCTGGATTTTATAAATGGTTTTGATGTTATTGCCCTGCAGGAAACCTGGGATCCTGCAGACTATTGTTATCTGAATGGGTATATTAGTTTTGTTGTGCCTGCCACCATGGGGAGAGCGGGTAGAGCTAAGGGTGGGTTAGTTCTTCTCACTTCACTAAGACTGAAGGGTTCTTTCACAAATGTGGAGACAAATTCAAAAAATGTCCTGATTGTGGAGTGGGTGCTGCCCAACCAGACAAAAATACTGTTAATAAATTTTTATAACGCTAAAGAGGGTGTGCCATTGAATGAGCACATTTCTACTTTAGACAACTTTTTGTCAGATTATAAAGCAAAACACAATTCGATTTTAGAAATTATTTTAATGGGAGACTTCAATACACATTTATGTGACTTACACTGTCAGATAGAGGACGATTTTTGGCCTCCGGGTGTGGTACTTTCACACTTTGAGCATAGCATCCATGGCAATGCCGTAGAGGAACTTTTAGCCTCTATGAATCTCAGCGAGCCTGAGGTAAATGAAAAAGGAGTTAGGACTATAACCTTTAAGGGTTTAGAGTTGGGTTCTGTGATCGATTATATATTTTTATCTCATTGGGTATTATCATGCACCCTGTCATATAAAGCATTACCATCTGCTTTTAGTGACCACAATCCTGTTACCTTGGAGGTGTAGCTAGAGTTAGATGGAGGAACGGGTTCACAAGATCTATTGACGAGGGAACTCGGGCCCCTGATAGTTAAGGACCAGGGCAGGAGGCTGAGGTGGTCAAGGGTGGTTCCTGAAGAATTCTATGATGACTTTTTTAGGAAAGCCAATGATCTTCTGGCTACCTGTCTTGATTCTTCTGCCCATAGTACTGCAGTAATTGAGGCCTATACTGCCATTTGCCAGCAGGTTGCTAAAGACTTGAGGGTAAAAAAAGGGAAACCATTGGCTAGGGTGTTAAGATGGTTTGATAAAAATTGTTCACAAGCCCATAGCTCTCTACTTGAGGAGTTGAAGCGTAAACCCAGGAATAAAGGTGCAGTCAGGGCCTTAAGGAAGCAGTATAAAAGGGTGATTATGGCACGAAAAAAAGAAATCAAGGAAGAGGCATGGGAAAAACTCCTCTCCGTGGAGGTGCTACGTGACAGTAGCAAATTTTGGTCTACTGTTAATCATCCTTTTTTCTCCTAGGATAGCAACTCAGCACTTGACTGTGTTATCCCTGATGAAAAATGCCTGATACATTTCAAGGGGATCTATGAGCAGGATTCTTGCTCATTGGGGCAGGAACCTATTTTAAACCCATCAGGAATCCCTATTATTTTTTAAAAGACTGAGATTGAAAAGGCTATACGGGACATGTCTAAAAATAAAGCCCCAGGCCCTGACGGGGTCCCGGCTGATTTTTATGGCCACTTCCCTCAATTCTGGGCAGGAATCCTAATGAATGTATTCAATGCTATAACTGTAAGCAGGGTTCCTGTTTCCTGGTTGACGTCAGGCATTGTCCCGGTGTTTAAAAAAGGGGATAGAGGGGACCCCGCCTGTACCGTCCCATCTCCCTGATAGACTCATCTGTTAAGATTCTGGGGAGGGTCGTGTTAGGGAGACTTAGGGAGTGGCTAGATGGCAGGGGGGTCCTGACTGACTTCCAATATGGATTCAGGGAAAAAAGAAGTACTCTGGACCAGTGTTTAAATCTTCAGCTCCTGATAGGCAAGTATACAGTAGCCAAGAAGGGGTCCCTATACCTAGGGTTTATGGACCTCTCCTCGGCATTTGACTTAGTCAACCGATCGAAACTGAGGACTATATTAAAAGAAATTGGTGTTGACCCTGCATTAGTCAATTTTCGGGCGGTTTTACATACCGATTAGTCTGCAACAGTGAGAGTAAACCAGGAAGGAAGATGTACAAGACATTTTAGTTCTAGGAGGGGCGTGAGACAGGGCTGTATTTTGGCCCCTCTATTATTCACCCTGTATATTAATGCCCTGGGGGGTGCCTTAAGCAAGTGACAAGGGACGTACCGCATATAGGGGACTCCTTGATACCGGTTCTCCTATATGCGGATGACGCGGTCCTTCTTGCAAGGACTGGAAATGGGCTCCACAAGTTATTGGACTCATTTGGAGAGTTCATGGAGTCCTTAGATCTAAGAGTTAATGCCAAAAAGTCACATGTCATGGTGGTGGGCAAAAATTGTGGATCCCGAACAAAGAAAACTTTTCATTGTAATAACATAGCTATCTCTAGGGTCCCAATGTTTACATACTTAGGGGTCTTATTCGACCAAAGGGGGACATGGAGACCTCAGCAGCTCCACAAAAGTAATGCTCTGACTAGATCAGCCTCAGCTGTTTTGGGGTTCGCAAAAAAAGTAGGGGCAAAACCAATTAAGGCTCTTCCCAATATTTACAAATCCAAATGTCTTGCCATAGCGTCCTATGGTTCTTGTATCTGGGGCTATACCCCCCATGATAAAATTCAAATCTGTGAAAATAAGTTCCTAAGATCATTGTTGGGTCTTCCACAATCCTCACCAACCTACTCAGTCCACACTGAGCTAGGAGTAGGATATGTGAAGGACCAGCTTAGACTGGCACCTCTCATCTGCTGGGCTAAGACCTGGCTTAACCAGGAAATAACATTAAACCACCAAATTTTGATGGATTGTATTGTGTTAGATAGGGCGAATATGATCCCCTGGCTCTTGTATTTGAAAACAATGTTTACACAATTAGGTCGCCCCGAGATCTATACTACCCCCAATTGTATCAGAAGAGAGGATGTTGGGTGGATAAAGGTACATTTCCTGAACATGCTTAGCATGGAACGAGAGGAGCAGGAACTTAAGAAAGTTTCCGTGAGGGCAAACTTCTTATTAATAACATCCCCCTCAATTGAACCTTACTTGACCACAGTTAATCGACTTTTTCACAGACAGCTTTTATTGAGGTTCCGTTTTAATGTCCGTCCCTCTCCATTGATCCGCCATCTCAGGGCCAGGCAGTTGCGTTTCCTCACTGCTCCCGCTAGTCACAGTCTGTCTCTCCAGCCTGGTCCAGCGGTCATTGCCCCCCCCAACTGATCCCTAAGGGTAACCCCAGGGGTTTCACCTCTCCTGAAGTATTGTGTTGTACTGCTCTCCAGGTCCCCAACGTTAAGGTGACCTGGCACCACTGGATCCACAACACTCCACCGGTAGTTGACTCAGGGGACTGTTCCTCTTGGTCCGCCACCTTGTCCATTCACATCAAGATCTTCTGGGGGCCCCAGTCCGGTCGAGTACACTGTGTGATCACCGGCACTAGTGCCTGACCCCCGCACTGCTTTTTCCTGACCTCCTCTTCTCAGCTGCTCATTTCCAAGGCCTAGCCAAATCCGGTGTCTTCTCACTGTTTCAGGTGGCAACAAGGCTTCCAAGACAGCGCCCCCCATGTCACATGCATCACCCGTATTGACGTGGAAGAAGTTGAATTACGTGGCCATGCTCAGACTTTGCACTCGGCTTGCAGTGGAACCCTCGTGGATTACATCTAATCAGCCATCTTGGATTTTCGCGATCCCTCTTATCCTATTTTAATTGATTTACATATGCAATACATTTGATATATAGTATGGTTTAATTATTAGAAATTGTTATTTCCAAATGATGTCCCTTTGGACATTGTTATGAGATATCGTAGTCTACACATAAGCATATGAGCATCACAAATAAAAATAATTTAATGAAATACAAAATGTGTCGCACTAATGAATAAATTAGCGGGAAATAATTATTAATGGTACTCTTACTGACAGTACCTGAAACTATACACACACACAAGTGTGAGAGAATAAAATAAAAATAAAATTAAATAACATGAAAAATTGTAAGTCACAACTTATGAAGGGGATATTACTAAGCATGCACTTCGCACAATATCCCCAGATTTAAAAAAAGTATGTCTTGTTTTACTTATTGAGACTAATCTTTTCATATTCCGATATCAATAGAATGTATTTTGTTCAATACTAAACGGTTCAAGACTTTGTCTTCATCTAGATTTTAAGAATTATTTTCTTTACTATCCCACACTTTGCAAGCAGACAAATGCAAGATGTGAATCCTGATAGTCTTTGACTGAAGTTTATCAGAAACTGGATACTGATGCCTTGAACACTTTCCTAAACTCATACACGCCTTGTTCTAAATCATCGGTCCACACCTTATCTACAGCTGTACAGAAATGGCTTATGACAGCCATAGATACCTGTTTACCAAAAACTAAATTAAAATGTAAAATGTAAAGAACATCGACCCCCTGCCCCTTGGTTCACAGAAACACTGAAGCTAGAAAAATCTAAGTGTAAACATTCTGAGCGTATGTGGAGGAAAACGTACTCATCTGAAGCTAAAAGGGAGTACAAGACTAAACTAAACCAATATCATGCAATCTGTAGTGAGGCCAAAGCTGATTTTGTGTGCTCTACAATTGAGGAGGCACTAAATCGGTCAAAAACACTTTTTAAAATAGTGAACGAGCTGGCAGGTTCTAAAATGCTACAATCTCCACTAGACTTAAGTAAACAGCAATGTGACTTATTAGCCACGTTTTTTGTTAGTAAAGTGGAAAAAATATATCAGTGGATAGAACAAACTCAGAATATTATCTATCGAGCAGACACCTCCTCACATAGCGCCCTGATCACTAAGTCTCCAAATAACACAGATCCGTTGCTCCTCCATGGCCCCAGCAACACTCTGGAGAACTGGGCTAAACTCAGCCTGGACACATTTATTGAGATACTTAGCACAATTAAATCTGGGTCACCAAATTATCCGTTACCGTGCTCAGTACTTAAGACACTTGACAAGAAGGCAATGATTATTATTACAGACCTTTTAAACTTGTCCTTACAAGAGGAAACTGTACCAAAAGAATGGAAACATGCCATGATTCACCCACTGCTAAAGAAGGCTGGAGCCGACCCTAACTTGCCGTCAAATTTTAGACCCATTTCCCTACTACTCATATTCTCGAAGATTTTAGAAAAACATGTGCACCATTCCTTAACCGAATTCACCATGGCCCAAGATCTGTTGCCTCCTCATCAGTCAGGTTTCAGATCGGGGTTCTCTACGGAGACGACACTATTGGGAGTTACTGAAAATATACGCTCCTTGATGGATAAAGGCGAAACGGTTGCACTGGTACTTTTAGACCTTAGTGCCGCATTTGATACGGTATCACACACTGTATTAATGAGGACACTATATTTATTAGGTATTAGAGGCCCGGCTTTAAATTGGTTTAAATCTTTGCTGGAGGAACGTACCTTTCAAGTTTTCTCTCGCTCTGCTTGCTCTGATGTCCAGGTCTTCAAGCACGGAGTACCACAGGGCTCTATATTAAGTCCACTACTATTGAATCTATATATGAGCCCATTAGCAAAAGTAGTGGAAGAAACTGCGCTACAAATGTACTCCTATGCTGATGATTCTCAGCTGTTCTTTTCACTCTCCTCTGGAAATAAGGATAATCCCTCCATACTCAAACAAGGGCTCACGAAAATTGCAGGATGGATGCAAGAAAATTTTCTCAAGCTAAACGGTAAGAAAACTGAAGTGATGATACTGGGCAAAGACAAAAAGCTATGGGGCCCCCAACATTGGCCGCAAGAAATGGGCCTACTCCCAGTCCCAGTAATGCAAGCATGTAATCTGGGCATCATTATTGATGATTCTCTTAATATGCATCAACAAGCAGTGAAAACGTCTGCTACCTGCTTTGCCATTTTAAAATGGCTAAAGAAAATGTGTTAGATGCTGCCAGAATCAACCAGGAAAACCGTACTCAACGCACTAATTACATCTAGGGTTGAGTACGGAAATGTACTGTATCTAGAGGCAAAGAAAGCTATGATTCGTAGGCTGCAGACAGTTCAAAATGCTGCAGCCAGACTGTTATGTAAAATCACTAACACAACCCCCACCTCTAAATATATTCGGGATCTCCACTGGTTAAAAGTTGAGAACCGAATCAAATTCAAATCGCTTTGCTTCATGCATATAATTTCCACAAAAAAAGCCCCAAAATACCTGCAACATTTGGTACATCCATATTGCGCCTTCCGTGCTCTTCACTCTTCTGCAGCAAAGAATTTTACAATCCCCAAAATCAGATGGTCACGCGTGGGCGGCAAATCCTTTTCTTTTCTGGGACCCATGCTTTGGAATTCCATGCCTATTACAGCCCGAAATGAGACCAATTACATGAGCTTCAGGAAAGCCTTAAAGACCTGGCTGTTCAACATCTAAGCTGGTTCTTGTCTGTAGCAGACTTATTCATCTTCTAAATGCGCCGGGAAACCTTTTGTGGGTAGCTGTTGCGCTATACAAATAAAATGAATATAATAGAATAGAAGTGACAAACCTGCACAGTGTTCGAAATTGATCTTTTGTTGTTCTTACAGGTGGAATATCAATAATTCAGAACGCGTTAAAACGCATGTTCATTTTGCACTATATCAGCAAACCCTTCGATTCTTTAAAAGTCATTTTTAAAATGTTGTTTTCCGAAAAAGTGGCAAGCGTAACATTCCCAGCAGTATTTGTGAACGCCAGGTAAGAAATGATGAATTACTTTTGGTGGGTTTCAGGGTTTTCATAGTAAAACTGTCTAACAGAGTTTATGTGCGGTTTGACAAATGGCCTGGATCAGATGTTAGAAGGTATAATATGTCTTACTGGCACTGATTGATGTTTTTAGGTTTATGCATCTCCGAATGCATTGTGGAATTAAGAAAAGAGTGGTGCGTCTGTTTTTTTGTAGACAATTATGCTGAATGCACTTAATAGAGATCTGCTTAAGTTTACTAAACCATAGTGGGTTGCTATCAGTGGATTATATACTTTATACAAAGTTTTCAATCGACTTGTGGGAATGTGTGGCAATTTTGATATGGATTATTTGATTTCCCGGTGGAGATGTCCCCTGCCGAAGAACTCTTTGTTTGCTGGAGAAACAGAAGAGTTATGCACTGTGACGAAATCACTTTTTAAATAGCTGGTAAAAACAAATTCCACACTCTAGAGCACACCATGTTCAAAATGAGGCGGGTGCTTTTCAAAAAAAGAAAGGAAAATATAAAACAATAAAAATAAATGTACTAATAATAATAATAATACCAACATAATAATAATAATAATAATAATAATAATAATAATAATAATAATAATAATAATAATAATAATAATAATAATAATTATAAGCACAGTGTGTGAGCTGAAGTTATAGCTCATCATGTCTTTGGACATGTCATAGTCATCTTCTGCACAAAGGACTTCCATTCATGTAAGGTGCAATCTTTAACATCAAATGTACCTGTAAAACTCTAGTTTCAAAAAATAATAACTGTTTTACCATATATAAATCGTTCCACAACGTTTGTACATCTTGACACAATGTGTTTGTAGGTAACTTAAATACGAAAATGGAACACAAATTTGTATAGTAAAATACCCATCTATTATTTGCATTTTTAAAGGCATTCGTACGAACTTCCTCTACACTCAGGAATAGAACTGCTAGGGCCTAACCGAATTATTTTGTAATATTTGTACCATTGACTTTAATTGTAAAATTATTATATTGGCTATCATTTTCATTTCGTCCCCTTTCTTTTAACATTTTATGGTCATTTAGTTCAATATTTTTTTAGTATTTCAACTCTTCTGTTCATAACTACTTTATTCCATGATATTATCATACATATTTTGTTGCTACCTTCGTGTTAAAGCACTTTGGGTGGAATTAAACCTTGTACCCGGCTGATTTACATGGAGGTAAAATGTATTTTCAAGGTGATGTTTTGGCCACGTGCTGTGAGCACCAACAGACTCTTTTCTATTCCTATTTAATTCCCGCTCTGCGAACATAGGCCCTAAAGAGGTGTGGGTTACACACAACCAAACATTGTTCACACCTTTGTGTAGATCTCCTCAAATTGTTGTTACAGAAGATGCTCTTGTATTTAAAATGTGCAACCTTTTTCCTGCTTTTTATATTCCCAATTTTGGAATGGCACTTTACAGTCTGGCAACACACAGCATGTTGCTGCATAAGTTGTGAAGTCACTCCGAATTTAACTATTTCCCACAATGGCAGAGAAAGTAAACATGGCATTAGAACCTGTTTGACTTTTTGTAGTAACTGTTGAGTGGGTATAGCATGGACAGGTAGGTAAAGCTGCTGTAATAATCGGGGTCAAATGGTGCATGAAGATCACATCTGTCACGTCTGACATTCTCTAAATTGATGTATGCGCTTGTATGTCATATCGCAGGTGTTGCCCATCTCCAAAACAAATGGAAAACTGAACAAATAGATGAGGAAGTTCAGTATTCTTTTAATCAACACAGGGGCTTACTTACAAGCCTATGTTTTAAAGAACAGGGGTCCTAAGGAATCACAATATCACAAACAGATAATAATATAGACTACAATCAGTACTATATTTTTGAAAAACGTCCAGCCGGACGTAAGTTTATTCATAGAATGACGTAGTATAATGTTGGCCCATGGAGAGGCCAAAAGTAGTGGCAAGATAGGGTACAGTCCTGTACCTATCCCGGAAAGTTTAGAAGAGATAAAACGGAAAGAAAGAGATAAAACAAGGGAAAAGGTTTTCAGGCAAGAGGGAAATTTTTGAGCCGGAAGGTGACTTGTAGTTACAATAAATACAGTTTCAACAAATTCACCCTGCAGTGTCAACAGTTTCGAATAAACATGTTAATTAATATGCTACACTGCAAATTGCGTCGACGTTTCGATCCCTAAGGGCTCATAATACAATGGGATCATCATCAGGACAGTTTTATACAGTTAGTGCCTGCAGTAAATTAAAGCCTGGCGCTACTGCTAGTCGCCTATAGTTGGGTTATCTCTTATTATCAATGGGAGGGGTCTCAACCGGTGAGCAACATCAAGTGCTAATCAGGTGTAGTATAAGCCGGTGGGGGATTCTCTGTTATTTTAATTGTTTTCCGAGGTTTCCTTCAGTTAGGTCCTCGTGGTCGCTGGGGATTGTCTAGCTACATCTGTTGTAGCCGGGAGCGAGGAAGGAGATAGGCGGTCTTCTTTTGCTTGCTTCTGAATCGAAGCGGCAGCGGGTTGCAGGCTCGGAGTGAATCCGGCCGGATGCTTGCTTCAAGATGGAAGCAGCGGCGGGTTGGGCGAAGTTCAATCAGCTTCTGTCCCTTCACGGTGGCAGCGCAGATCCGCTGTCTAAGGATTCAAGCAAGCCGGGCCGACGAGGCTGAAATGCCAGAAACCGGTCCCCGGTAGCTTGTCTCCTTACCAGTATAAGAATTGGCTTGGTAGTTTGGTCTGCCCTGTTCCCATCATGCACTGGGACAGGAACAGACTAATTTGCATATGGCCAGGTTCTGAAGCTGGGATGGTGCAGTGAGCTAAAAAACGGTGATGGATCAAGCCCTGATCTCTTGACTGGGTAGGAGTATTCTGCATCATTCAGAAACTCTGTCCATCACCTTTTCCAAAATTGATTTTATCCACACTATGTGTGGGAGGGTATACTCAGACGTGAGTCCCTAGCTCATTGCACCATCAGGATTCAAGCAAGCCGGGCCGACGAGGCTGAAATGCCAGAAACCGGTCCCCGGTAGCTTGTCTCCTTACCAGTATAAGAATTGGCTTGGTAGTTTGGTCTGCCCTGTTCCCATCATGCACTGGGACAGGAACAGACTAATTTGCATATGGCCAGGTTCTGAAGCTGGGATGGTGCAGTGAGCTAAAAAACGGTGATGGATCAAGCCCTGATCTCTTGACTGGGTAGGAGTATTCTGCATCATTCAGAAACTCTGTCCATCACCTTTTCCAAAATTAAAAGTCGACTGCTAGAGCAGCAATTAGCACTCTAGCACTTGATGGCAATCACCATGATCCAGGTGCAGCGCCCGTTCTGTGGAGCACTTCATCTGAACTCGGAGGAGAGAAAGACGTCCTGGAGAAGCGTCATGGAAGTTTAGTTAAGGAAACTTTGTTGCGCTTCAATTAAACTATTTTCGGCGGTGTTCGAGTTTTGGCGGAGACTTACTGAAGAGTGCAGTAGGACTGTTCTATTTTTTTATCCTTAGAGCATGCGCATGTTGTTGAGGAAATGTCGCTCTTAGGGGCATGCACATTCAGTTAGAAACCGAAGTATTGAGCATGCGCCCTGTTTAACCCTTTGTATGCTGATAACGGAACCGCTCCGTCATCAGCTGCGGTGGCGCTGTGCTGATGACGGAGCGGTTCCGTCATGGCCCTGCCGCCGCGCCTGCGCGGCGCTGATTCCGCGCCTGCGCTGGGCGTTCTATTGAGCGGGCAGGGCCATGACGGAACCACTCCGTCATGAGCACAGCCCAACCGCGGCTGATGACGGAGCGTTTCCGTCCCCAGCATGCGGCCGCCGCGCGGGTTCCCCGCCCCCTTAGCACTGCGGCGGAATAGCCGCCGCAGTGAAGGGGTTAAACGCTGCAGTTCCAGTAAGAGATTTCAGTGACAGCACAAGTCCGGAGTATATAGACGTGTTAGATATTTAGTTTAAAAAGATACTGTGTTAGAAATTCAAGTTTCTGCATATCTTTCGGAGTGAATTAACTTTGAACTGTTTATTAGTTCAAAAGGCTGCAGATAATTAACGGAGCATGAAAATGAACTACATTTAAGGTGAAGCAAGACTAAAACAGTTTAAATAATACTCACCAATATTTGAATCCAGTTAACACTTCTGCTGTATCAAAAATAGGTGAGGAACCTGCAAAAATAAAGAGATAGAGTTAATTAGGAAAAAACACAGAGTCAAAAATTTACAATTTGATAACATTTAGTTACAGCATACAGAAGCCAAGAAATACAACTAAATAGAAGAGAAGCATAGGTCACATCAAGTAGGGGTACGTGAACAATAGGCGTAGATTTATTTAGACTTAAAACAGAGGTGTTAAAGTATTATTGAGTGTTATTTTTTTTACAGTTAAATACATACTCGCACTAGCCAGAAGAAGACAAAAAGGAATCGTCTGAAGCTGATGAAAGAATCAGACGGTCTCTTCTCTGTCCTATCCCTTTTTCCCCCAGGGATTTTGTTGGCATACATGCTACTATATGCGTGTTGCTGAGAAATCTTGGTGAGGCTTTGGGAACTTGCGACATTCTGCTCCTGTGCATTTAAGGAGAGTACTGACCTGACAGTCACTCTGCCTTTGCCGAAACATGACAGTCCCACCACTTCTTCCGGTTTGATCAGCCTCTAAAATAAATGTAGCCTATTGTCTGGGCAGAAGCCACATATCTAATATTCTAGTTGGAAGCAGCCTCAAGAGGTTCTTGCTGACCATGATGGATGCTAGCTGTTTATATAGTGGCTACTCAGAATTTGATTGGATGAGCCTCCTCAGTTTGTACTGTGGAAGAGAGCTGATTGTAAATACAGATTAGCTTGACCAGTACCGTAATAATGCATGACCATGGAAGGAGCTGTGTATCGGTACTTTGGAGAAGGACTGAATTTCATGGGCAGACTATGCCTGACTAAAGCCCTTCTTTCACATTAGGATTAAGTCTTGGCCAAAAATGAAAGCAGTGCTTAACAGCCGTGTGAGGAGAGGATCCGTGCCTGCAGAGAGTTAGAAAGCTGAGTTGCACCCACAAAGGACATCCTGACATGGTGGACGTGGCAGACAGCCCAGATGAAAGTGAAGAACTCTGAGGAGAAGTTGTGATGTATGTGCAGCTTCATGGAAACCAGGTCTCTAATACCAAACTACAATATCTAACAGTGACATTCATGGCAACAGGAAGAATAATTGCTTTGAGTGTTATCTGGTTAACCAGATTTGTCCCTGGTCAATCTGTGGTGCAAGGTACCTGTGAGTGGCCTTTACATGCTTCAGTGGAGTCTTGAGAATCTTTCCAGTTCTTTCCCAGACCTAAGTTTAGCAGAGAGATCGTTGAAGGCGAGGGTACTTAGGGGCCCATTAGGATCGCGGACGGACTTGCGACCCCATGCGACCCCATGGCCTGCGGAGTTCCCTCCTGTGAAATTAGGATGTGACCGCCACCCTAGCGGTCACATCCTCTATTTTTACCATTGCGGCGGGTGCGGCTTCAAGCTGCACCCGCCGCAATGGTAAAAATGCATAGATTGCGGTGCCTGCTGATTTCTGCATACAAATGCAGGGGGATACCATAGGTACCCCCCCACGTGCACCCCCCCTTCACCCAGGGGGCCCGCAACGGGCCCCTGCAGTGAAGTTCCACATGCTTTTCCACGGCGGAAAACCCGCCGCGGAAAAGCATTTTTTAAAACCCATCCTAATATGGCTGGCGGTGTCTGAGAGACACCGCCACCATATTAGTGCTTTTCCGCCACGGTTGTAAGCCAACCGCAGCGGAAAAGCAGCGGACTGAAACCAGGACCCACCAGCCATCCTAATGTGGCGGTGGGTCTTTGGTGGGTCCGCATTGGATTTTCTGCATCCTCCGGCCCAGAGGATGCGGAAAATCCGCAATCCTAATGAGCCCCTTAGTTCAGAGTTGCAAACTGCATCCACATCTGTTTTAACATTGCAGCGATACAGACATTTGAAACCTCATAAAGAACTACAACATTTGAACCCATTGTGTTGGTGTATAAATCGCTGCAAATTTAAATTGAAGAATACATTCTAATTGCAAGTCAAGTAACCTGATTTGGTGGCTACTGGACTATAGTGAATTAGGAGCACAGGCTGTGCATTGTGCTATTGCATTTCAGAGCATGTGCTCATAAATGTGTATCATTGTTATACCTGGCAGCCTTAAGGTGGTCTTCCCAATGTTTTTGTCTACTTACCTCCCATTTTTGCTGGGATTGGTTTTTATTTGGCCGGAGGATTCTATTCATTTTACCACTGCTATCCAGTGAAATTGTACTTGTGGCCACTCCCCTAATCATAGTTTGATTGGTATATACCTAATTGGCATATTTAAAGTAATTATAAGTCCCCTGTAGAGTGGTGTACCATATACAGGGGGCCTGTAAATTAAACTTCCTGTCATGAATTCTCCTAGTCCTGAGGTTACTGATTGACATATAACAGGTGGGGTGGCACAAATTCAGCAGACAAACTCGCGAACAGGAAACTCAGGTCAATCCCCCAGATAAGCGCAGCAACACCACAATGGCCCAGGGAGATTGGCCCCAATAAAACACACATGGCCTTTGGGGAGCGTACATTCCCAAAACATCATGAAGCCAGATGCCATACGAAGATAGGAACATACAGCCAATCACAATACAGCACAAACAGTACACAAAGTGATCATGCGCCCCTCATGCCAGACATGTGGACACGTTACCCACTGTCCCACACTGAGTCCATGTAAGGTCGAGGTCTACCTGCATTTATTATCAGGGGCTTTATTTATGACTCCACAGACAAGGCCTGCATTCTTTTACCAAAAACGGATCATCTGAAGTACCTTATAGCACCTAAAAATGGTATAAAGACTCGTTCAGATTGATTGTACTTTGAGTCCGTCCTCAGACTCGCTCCTGGACAAAGTGTTTAATTAAACCAACTGTTGCTGTTTCTCAAAACACCTCTAGTCTTGTTTTATTAAGGTAACAACATTTTGGTGAGCCAGCCGGGAAAGATTGGTACTTCGGACCCAACTGCAGCCGATACAAAAGGATCCCACCCAGATGGATTCACATTTTCGCAGCAAAAAAGTAAAGCAGACGCTGAAAGTGATTATAAGTTTTACTGAATCCGCTGGGTGGAGAGCAGTCCTGAAGCCGCAGTCCGAGGATAGGAGACCACATCTGATCCTTGGCATATGGAAAACTAGGAAGAAGTGCAAAACCTTATCCTGAGCATCATGCCACTGACAGAAATCTGATGCGGTTACCTATTATAGATGTTCGAACTGAGTAGTCGAAAGGTGGGCATGGAGGCGTTCCTACTGAGGTCACTTTTCTCAATAGTCATCATGCTAGGAAGGGTGAATATGGGTTGTTGTTTGGACTGCTAGGCGTGACACAGATGATACACTTTTCCCCTGGGTGTGATTAAGGGTTGAGGCCTCACTACTTGGACCACTGGGCGTGATACAGATGGTGTGAATGGGCCCTACGTGTGATATAGGGCTGGCACCTCAAATGTTGTTTTTTAGTCTAAGGGTTTTTCTCAGTACCACTGGTCTCCTAACACTGTCTGGTGGTGTTAAACAATCAATAAAGGTTTTGTTACTTCTATGTGTGCTGCATTCTGTAGTAAATCAGCATTAGTTCATGATTATTTATGTGCAGGAAGTGACCCTTGCATTTCCCTGGTCAGAAAAGGAAACCTTTGACACTAACATAATAACATATTCAAACATAGGACATACAAAAGGATCATATATTATTCCCCAGAATGTTTGCCTTAGTTTCAATGGCAGATAGGCTCACTTCAAAGCAAAGGTTCCATGTGAACCTATACCGAGGGCCTTCTGTCCCTAGCTACAATAGGCTTCGAAAAAAATTGCCTTTCATGCTCCATCAGCACACTTACTGTGCAAAATCTAATTAATTCCTGTTTGTGCAAGCAGGTCGTAGTGTTCAAGTATGCCCCAGATGCCTCATTCCTAGACTGAATATCATTCCTTGTACAGAGCAAGTAAAATAATGACATTGTTGAGCATTCTGTCCATAAATTGTTCTTTTTGAATTTGACACCCTGAGTGGGATTCGTATTCCCAGACGTGGGTACTGTGCACACCATGCCACTGGATTCAACCTATCCTGGCTGATGAGGGATGATACCGGAACTGGTCCGAGGATATTTGTTTGTGTCCAGGGAGGACCTGGCCTGGTAATTCGGGCTGGACTATTCCCATGGGGAGCAGGGTTTGGACTAATTTTCATAATGCTGGGTCCAAACTGTAATGGCGCGGTGAGCATAAAAAACATGGCTTTAGGACCAGATCTTTGATTGGAAGTGAGTGTTTGACATTGCTCGGTTTTCCGTCTATCATTTGATCTTTTTGCATTTGTCACCCCCAGTGGGGCGTGTTTGCCCAGATGTGGGTCCCATGCTCACCATGCCATCTGAATTCAAGCTAGACTGGCTGATGAGGGGTGATACACTGAGACTGGGAGTTTGGCCTGGGAATTTGGGATGGACTCTTCTCATGGGGAGCAGGGTCAAGACTGATTTGCATCTAATTGGGACCTAACTGGAATGGTGTGGTGAGAAAAGGAACTATGGCCCTTATTTATGAGGCCTTGCGTCAGTTTTGCGCCGCCGGTGCGTCACTTTTTGTGACGCACCAGCGGCGTACAAAATGCGCCTTGTTGTGCCATATTTAAAAAGTGATGCATCTAGGTAGATGCGTCACTTTTTAAACCCCTGCCCCACATTATACCTGCGTCAGGTATAATGTATGCAGAGGGGGCGTTCCCCCGCAAAAAACCTCGTAATAGTGACGCAGTGAAATCTATGAGATTTCACTGCGTCACTTTTAGGATGCTGTTGCGTCAAAATCTTGCACCTGCCTCACAGCAGGCGTAAGACTGACGCAAGCCCTTTCACATGGGGCTTTCCCCATGTGAAAGGACGCATTGCTGGAGTTGCGTCACTTTTGTGACACACTCCAGCAATGCGTCACTTTTGCGCTTACAGATGCGTCAGAAATACTGACGTATCTGTAAGTCCTTGCGACATGATGCGTCATACATTAAATATGACGCATCATTGGTGTCGCAAGGAGTGCACAGTGAAAAGTGACGCATCGCTGTTTTCACGCAGCGATGCGTCACTTTTCATAAATGAGACCCTATGGATTTAGGTCCAGATCTCTGACTGGGGGTGAGTGAGTGATATTGCTCAGAATTCCATCCATCATTTGTTCTTTTTGCAAGACTTCATGATACAACAGAAGTTGCACCAGTGACAGTATGAATTGGTATAACAGCAAAACGATTTTCAGTATGAGAAACACAGAATGCTGACAACAAGCTGACAGCATTGTCAATGAGAGCAGGATACGTGAAAAAGAGTGACTGCAAGCGTGCTTCATGGCAAAGTGTGATAGGCAACCCTGCTATATTCCCTCACTAGTATGCCTAAAGTCTTATCTGAGGGGATAGAGGCCCACATGCATCATTGTGTCATTTTGCATTTCTTAATTTGCGAAAAATAAGTAATCGCAAATTAAGAAGTGCAAAATGCTATGCATCATTTTTTTCGGTATTTCTTTGTGATTCGGTAAAAATCGCAATTTTTACCGAATCCCAAAGAAATACCGAATTCTTAAGTTAATTTTCGCAATTCCCATTGATTCCTATGGGCCAAAAGGCCCATAGGAGTCAATGCAAATTGCGAGTGGCACTTAGAAAATTTCATGAGTGCAGGGGGGGGTCCAAAGGACCCCCCCATGCACCCCTGAAATGTATTTTTCGCATCATGTTTCACACACACATGTCCTAAGGACATGTGTGTGTGAAACATGAATGTTGAAAAAAAAACATTTAAAGCATTTTAAACACTTTTTCCAAATTTACCGAGTGGTTCAACCACTCGGTAAATTTGGAACCCTAATTGCGAATTTCCACTTGTCAAAGTAATGATGCATTGCTTTTAAGAAGTCGCACATCTGCGACTCTTTAAAAGCACCCGCAATTTTAGAACTCGCAATAATGTTGCGAATTCTAAAATTGCTTCATGCATCCCAAAAAGCACTTTTGCATTCGCAAACGGCCGATTTTAAGGAATCGCACCGTTTGCGAATGAAAAAGTGCTTGATGCATGTGGGCGTAAGCATCTTCTCCAGACATTATTGTGTAATATACGTGGATTATTCTCTGTGCCTTATGAAAATGTGCACTGCTGCTGCTGTACTGTATTTTTTTTATGTGTAGGGATGTTTGCCTTCCAACTGCCTTCTGTGTGAACGAGGCTTGCTTTGCTAATACCATGTAGCGTATGTTTAGTGAGAAACCTAAGCTTGAACTTCTCCTTCCCGATTTACACCAATCTTGTGAGAGAGGAAGCTTGCAATGTTGATCCCTAAGATGCACATCCCAAGTGAGGAAGGAGAATGTGCGCTGCTGCTCCACACTCCATATGTATCCTGAGAGAGAGAGATGGTCTCACTGCTACTGCTCTGCTGTGCCCGTTCTGTGATGATGGGACATTTGCTCTGCCGTTGCTCCATCTGTGCTTTACTTCCACCAATTCCTTGAGGTCTGGAAGCACGCTCTGCTGCTGCCTATTGTGTACCTATTACCTTTGCGTTACAGAACGTGTGGTTGTTCCTCCCCTGCTGCTCTCTGTTTTACAGCTATCAAGTGTGTTGGGGAAAGTTGCACTGCCCCTGCTCCCAAGAGCGAAAGTGATTGGCACTAGCAGTGCACAATATCACTGAAAGGGTGCATCCTCAAAAATATTTGTGGAGAGCTTACGTTTGGATTTCAATGTAAACATGCTCGGTTTTCAAACTGAACTGTAAAATATTGTGTGACACACCCAGCCAACATTTCTTGGAATGTGGCGGTTTGTGACCACATAATGACAGTATTCAAACCAAACTAAAAGTCCCAGAATCCAACATGCATGTGACTGAAAATCTAGAAATGGGTTTTGAAAATTGAGAATTCAATTCAAGTTTATTAATGTTTAGATACTTGTCTTGAAAGCATGAGTACATAAATACAGTTTAAAGTGTACATTAAAAATGAACTTCATCTCAGTCACCCCCCCCAATCCTTCCAGGTAAGACAGAATCTAATGATCATACACCATTACAAATAACCACGTGAGTGCACAATATCACTATGTATCCATTCTTCCTTATTACCCTAGTATTCAACAATATCCAGCTAAATAGTCTCAAATCTAAAATCCTTACATTACTAACCCAAGCTGTTTTTAAAAATGTTGCCAGGCACATGCAACATCTACGAATCCCATATTCAACGGAAGTGCGTTATTGCATTGTTTTCTATCATATTTTATGAAAGGCGGTTTTAAAATTAGGCAACAAATCCTATAAAAATGATGCAGTCTCCTAAAAAATGAGTGTTTACGTTTTGAAATATTGATCTACATGTGTAGTTATTCTCTGCATCCAATAACTCGTTACATTTCTCAATCCTTTGATACTGGACATTCAAAACCATCTGGAATTTTAATAATAGTAAGCATTGATAGGCATCTGGAAGTGTGGATATGGAATCTTCCCCAGGTTCCAGCATATAGTTTGATGAGAGTTTGTTTTACTACATACTCAATATCAGCCAGTCTCTAATGCCTTCTACTGGCCATATTTAATTAAACTTTTAAAAGGTGAGAGGCTCAGCCATCCTAAATATCTCCATTTTAGGGTAGCCATTTTACCTAATCTATTTCTGACTTGCACTGCCCATCTTTACTCACTCCTTTCCAATTTCAGAAGCATAGAAAACTGATATCTTGTCTACCTCTGAGGACCAGAGTTAATCCCAAAATCTCAGGGTTGCTTGGTAGGCCAGGAAGTTTCAGGCCTGCAGATCCCTTTCCAGTCTTATTGCCGGGCCCATGCTCTTTTTGAGAGACCTAGCAATGTTTTTCAAATACTTGTTCTCACTCCTCTTCCATCTTCCCTCCATTCATAGGGACAATACTTCAGCTCCATAGAGACATTCAGTGGGGACCATTGCATTGGAGGCTGTATAAGAGGAGTCCATGATGGACTCCCAAATGTATTCTTAAAATATACTAGGACTCCTATGGTTTAGGCTGCTAGCATCTCAACCAATGCTTTATGTAGGGCCCAGTTCAGTATTTTTGTGAATGTCATACCTAGATATTTGTATGAGAATACCACCTCCACCATCCTATTATCCTGGGACCACTTAAACAATTTGGAGTTTTACCCAAAGTGGATTGTTTTTGTTTTTTCAAAGTTCCCCTTAAGTTTGTTCACCTCACAGTGGCTGGTAAATCTATTCAGTTTCCTCTGTAGGCCTACTTGCGTTATTTCTAAAATCACCTGATCTTCTGCATAATGGAGGCAAGGCACATGTCTGCCCATATTGTTGCTGAAAAAGACTGGGTAGCAGCCTCCACATGCAGGAGATCTGCAAGAAACAAACAGAACAACATGGTGGCTAAGATGCAGCCATGCCTTTACCAATTTCCTAAAGGAATTCCTTATGATAAAGACCCATCCAAATTAAGCTCCACTTGGGCCCAATTCTGATATTGTAGTTCCTGCAAGATTACTAATAAACTATGGGGAATATGTTGCTGTCGTAATTCAACTAAGAGTATACTACAATCCACCAGATCAAAAAGTGAGCTAAAGTTGTTAAAGCAACAGAACAAACTCCCTGTTCTTTCCTTTATCTTTTGCCCCAGGGCCCTAAAGCTAAAGCAATGATCAATTGTTGAGTGATCATGCTTGAAGCCCCGTTGTTCCATTGGGACTATTTCAATCCTATTCTTTAATGAGAGAAGAACATCGTTAAAGTACAATTTTGCACCAACATCTAGCAGGTTTATCAAGTGGTAGTTACCAGGAGCATTCATCTCCCTGTTTTTAAGTATCCGTCTGATTACTGCATCCTTCCAGCAAGGCAGAAATGTACCTGATTATGTCATGGCTATAAAAACCTTTGAAAAGAAAGTTGCATACCACATAGAATTAGTCTAAATAACAATTGCAAGGAGATTATCTGCCCCAACTGATCTGGTTAAATTTAGGGAAGTTATCAACTTGGCTGTAGATTGAGTAGAGAAAGACTCCAATGCCTCCTCCACCAATTTTGGAAAATTATCCCTGATAGTTATCGCCCTGGCCTTATAAATATTACTAAAAGGTTACCCAAGCATTTTTTGAACCTGTACACCTTACCAGGAGAGTCACATTGCTACACCCCATCTGAACTACCAGCCAGAATTTTCGTGTATCCTTATCCTGGAGGGTAGTAATCATGATGTCTTAATTTGATTGATAAAAGGCATGATCTGTAGCCCTTACCAGGGTCACATATTCCTTTTCTTTACAATTATAACACTCAATCTTATTTGTACGATCCAAGGAGCGCCTGGCTCTTCCTACTTTCCTTAGCAACTGCCAAGCAAGTAAGCACTCCTTATCAAACCACAGCTGTTTTGAATCCTTTTAAGCAAGTTATTACACATCCTTACTAATGGGCTCAAATGATTAACTACTTCAGCAATGGTTTGGAGTACCATTGCAGGATCGTTAGACCTGAGTCCCTATTAAGCTTCAGTCCATTAAGGACTTAGGTAAATAATCAAAGGTAGGGAGTGAAGAGGTTATCCCTGGAAGGCAAAAGGGATGTATGACATCACAATGCATGCTTTTACCACGCATGCTTTTACATCGCAACTTTTACAATGCATGCCTTTACAACGCATAGTGTTGAGGGATGCTGGATAGTGAATAGTTTAATTTACTATTCCAACTCCAGTCACCGTGGATAGTAGGGAAGGTGTTGGATAGTAAATTAAATCTATTCCCTATCCTAGAGCGCCCCCCAGCGCAATGCATTGTAATGGTTTGCGTTGTAAAAGTTGCGATGTAAAAGCACTGCGTGGTAAAAGTTGCGTTGTAAAGGATGTTTCCCAGGCGAAAGCGGTGGATATGTCCTCCTCTGGTCAATATATAAGAAACAAAATGGATCCACCCCAGAAGGATATGTGTTCATGCTTCGCCCAAACTAAGTGTGTCTCCTACATAGGTGCGAGACACACAGTTCTGTTTAATCACCCCTCACACACCAAAAGAGCCCTTGGTGTCCTGCTTCATCATAGGTGTCTTCCCGCCCGCTGCGTGGCAGGGTGTTCTACAACCTACCACTACGCGGGAGCACTGTAGGTTGGACAAAGCTATTTCTTTTGTAGGTATGTGAGTGGAATGGTCAGAAGTGAGTGGAGTAGTGAATATATTAAAAAATACCTGGCTCTGTGGAAAAAAACGTTAATGTTCTGTCTGGCTGGTATTATTAAAAAAAGGGGAAGAGAGATGGGGGGACAGAGCTATAATGAGCTGTTCCTCCTAGGCCAACATGTTTCGAAGCACTCCTCTGGCTTCTTTGTCAGGACCACAAGATCCCTTCAACCATCAAACTTGATTTTTAAGTGAATTCAGAAAAAATGTGTATTTACATGCAGGTGTTACTATATGGTGAGAGCATGTCAGAAATAAACATGCTCTTTTATACAGTACCTCAATAGGTATCCTATATGTTAAAGTATTTTCTTTATAAAGGAGTGGAGGTTGACCATATATAACTTTTGTCTGTTCATGTTAATAAATGTTTAGGAAAAGCTACTTCCATTGGGATCACCTGCTTCCTACGTGATGAGACTGCACTAGGGCCATTTTTAAGCCCCAATGATCACTGCCCCTAATTCGAAACACCTCAAAGCATCTGCAGAGGTAAAATAACAACCCTGTATCAACAGATAATCTATTGGACAAAGCTAGTTCCCATACAAAAAAGAGCTGCCAGTATATCCCCCTTAAAACTGCCATTTAGGCAGATAAATCCTAATGCAGAAAGGAATTTTATAAATTTCCATTCAAACTTGGATTGGGTATACTCGAAATATCGATATCTATCTGCACTGAGGCAAGGAAAAGGTTAAAGTCCCCTAATAGGATAATGAGGCCGGCCCCGGGAATTCTGTCAAACCCGTCAAATCCCTTTGGAATACCACCCAAATTTCCTTTTAAACTATTTTGCCGATGGCATCCAGCACACAAATCCAGGAGACTAGCCAAATTCTGCACACTACTTGTCTGAATGATTCTTCCACCCTTGCTTAATTTTGTTGATACCAATGTCATAAGCCAACTTTTTACCCACCCAGGACCCATTTAATTCCTCCTTTTACAAAGTGCATTTACTCACTCAGATGAATTGGCTCACCCGTAAACTACATCTCCTGGAAATAAATGATCTAATTCTCCTCTCATAATTGTGTAAGATCTGTCGTTTTCATTAAGTTCCCCAACCTGTGAACAATACAGGAACATTCCCAAGGTGGCAGGTGCAACGACCCACTAGTCAACTTGTCATCCAAAGAAAAGGCCCTCCCCCTATTAATGCTTGGACATGCATACCTATTGCAAAGAGGGATTGGGTCAATCACTCCCTCTCTTGGGTGAGACGGAATGGTGACCTTTAGGGTACCTCAATTATATCCCAACAAGAAGGAATGGGATGGAATTATTTCCCATCCAATTACCAAATGTAAATCTTCAAGATTCAAGCCGTACAAAAGGGGGTGGTGATGGACGGAGTATCTGAATCAATCAAACACTCACACCCAGTCAAAAGATCTGGGTTTAATCCATCACGGTTCTATAGCCCACTCTGCCACCCCAGTTCAGACAGGGCTATATGCAAATCAGTCTGACCCTGAGCCTCATGGGAACAGTCCAGCCCGAACTGCCAAGCCATGTCTTCCCTGGACCGGAAACAAGCTTCTGAGGACCGGTTTCTGGCATTCCAGCCGTCTTCAGGCCGGCTTGCTTGAATCCAGTGGCAAAGTGAGCAAGGGACTCACGTCAGAGCATACCCTGCCACACATATGGCGGCCAAAAGCGGTACAAAAGGGGGTGGTGATGGACGGAGCATCTGAATCAATCAAACACTCACACCCAGTCAAAAGATCTGGGTTTAATCCATCACGGTTCTTTAGCCCACTCTGCCACCCCAGTTCAGACATGGCTATATGCAAATCAGTCTGACCCTGTGCCTCATGGGAACAGTCCAGCCCAAACTGCCAAGCCATGTCTTCCCTGGACCGGAAACAAGCTTCCGAGGACCGGTTTCTGGCATTCCAGCCGTCTTCAGCCCAGCTTGCTTGAATCCAGTGGCAAAGTGAGCAAGGGACTCACGTCTGAGTATACCCTGCCACACTTATGGTGACCAAAAGCAGTACAAAAGGGGGTGGTGATGGACCGAGCATCTGAATCAATCAAACACTCACACCCAGTCAAAAGATCTGGGTTTAATCCATCACGGTTCTTTAGCCCACTCTGCCACCCCAGTTCAGACATGGCTATATGCAAATCAGTCTGACCCTGTGCCTCATGGGAACAGCCCATCCCGAACTGCCACCCATGTCTTCCCTGGACCGGAAACAAGCTTCCGAGGACCGGTTTCTGGCATTCCAGCTGTCTTCAGCCCGGCTTGCTTGAATCCAGTGGAAAAGTGAGCAAGGGACTCACGTCTGAGCATACCCTGCCACACTTATGGCGGCCAAACGCGGTACAAAAGAGGGTGGTGATGGACGGAGCATCTGAATCAATCAAACACTCACACCCAATCAAATGATCTGAGTTTAATCCATCACGGTTCTTTAGCCCACTCTGCCACCCCAGTTCAGACATGGCTATATGCAAATCAGTCTGACCCTGTGCCTCATGGGAACAGTCCAGCCCGAACTGCCAAGCCATGTCTTCCCTGGACCGGAAACAAGCTTCCGAGGACCGGTTTCTGGCATTCCAGCCGTCTTCAGCCCGGCTTGCTTGAATCCAGTGGCAAAGTGAGCAAGGGATTCACGTCTGAGCGTACACTGCCACGGGCTGAAGAAGGCTGGAATGCCAGAAATCAATCCTCGGAAGCTTGTTTCCGGTCCAAGGAAGACATGGCTTGGCAGTTCGGGCAGCACTGTTCCCATGAGGCACAGGGTCAGACTGATTTGCATATAGCCATGTCTGAGCTGGGGTGGCAGAGTGGGCTAAAGAACAGTGATGGATTAAACCCAGATCTTTTGACTGGGTGTGAGTGTTTGATTGATTCAGATGCTCCGTCCATCACCACCCCCTTTTGTACCACTTTTGGCAGCCATAAGTGTGGCAGGATATACTCAGACGTGAGTCCCTTGCTCACTTTGCCACTGGATTCAAGCAAGCCGGGCTGAAGAAGGCTGGAATGCCAAGAAACCGGTCCTCGGAAGCTTGTTTCCGGTCCAGGGAAGACATGGCTTGGCAGTTCGGGCTGCACTGTTCCCATGAGGCACAGAGTCAGACTGATTTGCATATAGCCATGACTGAACTGGGGTGGCAGAGTGGGCTAAAGAACGGTGATGGATTAAACCCAGATCTCTTGACTGGGTGTGAGTGTCTGATTGATTCGGAAGCTCCGTCCATCACCAACCCCTTTTGTACCGCTTTTGGCCGCCATAAGTGTGGCAGGGTATACTCAGACGTGAGTCCCTTGCTCACTTTGCCGCTGGATTCAAGCAAGCCGGGCTGAAGAAGGCTGGAATGCCAGAAACCGGTCCTAGGAAGCTTGTTTCCGGTCCAGGGAAGACATGGCTTGGCAGTTTGGGCTGCACTGTTCCCATGAGGCACAGAGTCAGACTGATTTGCATATAGCCATGACTGAACTGGGGTGGCAGAGTGGGCTAAAGAACGGTGATGGATTAAACCCAGATCTCTTGACTGGGTGTGAGTGTTTGATTGATTCAGATGCTCCGTCCATCACCACCCCCTTTTGTACCACTTTTGGCAGCCATAAGTGTGGCAGGATATACTCAGACGTGAGTCCCTTGCTCACTTTGCCACTGGATTCAAGCAAGCCGGGCTGAAGAAGGCTGGAATGCCAAGAAACCGGTCCTCGGAAGCTTGTTTCCGGTCCAGGGAAGACATGGCTTGGCAGTTCGGGCTGCACTGTTCCCATGAGGCACAGAGTCAGACTGATTTGCATATAGCCATGACTGAACTGGGGTGGCAGAGTGGGCTAAAGAACGGTGATGGATTAAACCCAGATCTCTTGACTGGGTGTGAGTGTCTGATTGATTCGGAAGCTCCGTCCATCACCAACCCCTTTTGTACCGCTTTTGGACGCCATAAGTGTGGTAGGGTATACTCAGACGTGAGTCTCTTGCTCACTTTGCCACTGGATTCAAGCAAGCCGGGCTGAAGAAGGCTGGAATGCCAGAAACCGGTCCTAGGAAGCTTGTTTCCGGTCCAGGGAAGACATGGCTTGGCAGTTCGGGCTGCACTGTTCCCATGAGGCACAGAGTCAGACTGATTTGCATATAGCCATGACTGAACTGGGGTGGCAGAGTGGGCTAAAGAATGGTGATGGATTAAACCCAGATCTCTTAACTGGGTGTGAGTGTCTGATTGATTCAGAAGCTCCGTCCATCACGAACCCCTTTTGTACCGCTTTTGGCCGCCATAAGTGTGGCAGGGTATACTCAGACGTGAGTCCCTTGCTCACTTTGCCACTGGATTCAAGCAAGCCGGGCTGAAGAAGGCTGGAATGCCAGAAACCGGTCCGCGGAAGCTTGTTTCCGGTCCAGGGAAGACATGGCTTGGCAGTTCGGGCTGCACTGTTCCCATGAGGCACAGGGTCAGACTGATTTGCATATAGCCATGTCTGAACTGGGGTGGCAGAGTGGGCTAAAGAACGGTGATGGATTAAACCCAGATCTCTTGACTGGGTGTGAGTGTCTGATTGATTCGGAAGCTTCATCCATAACCAACCCCTTTTGTACCGCTTTTGGCCGCCATAAGTGTGGCAGGGTAAACTCAGACGTGAGTCCCTTGCTCACTTTGCCACTGGATTCAAGCAAGCCGGGCTGAAGAAGGCTGGAATGCCAGAAACCGGTCTTCGGAAGCTTGTTTCCGGTCCAGGGAAGACATGGCTTGGCAGTTCGGGCTGCACTGTTCCCATGAGGCACAGGGTCGGACTGATTTGCATATAGCCATGTCTGAACTGGGCTGGCAGAGTGGGCTAAAGAACGGTGATGGATTAAACCCAGATCTCTTGACTGGGTGTGAGTGTCTGATTGATTCGGAAGCTCCGTCCATCACCAACCCCTTTTTGTACCGCTTTTGGCCGCTATAAGTGTGGCAGCGTATACTCAGACGTGAGTCCCTTGCTCACTTTGCCACTGGATTCAAGCAAGCCGGGCTGAAGAAGGCTGGAATGCCAGAAACCGGTCCTAGGAAGCTTGTTTCCGGTCCAGGGAAGACATGGCTTGGCAGTTCGGGCTGCACTGTTCCCATGAGGCACAGAGTCAGACTGATTTGCATATAGCCATGACTGAACTGGGGTGGCAGAGTGGGCTAAAGAATGGTGATGGATTAAACCCAGATCTCTTAACTGGGTGTGAGTGTCTGATTGATTCAGAAGCTCCGTCCATCACGAACCCCTTTTGTACCGCTTTTGGCCGCCATAAGTGTGGCAGGGTATACTCAGACGTGAGTCCCTTGCTCACTTTGCCACTGGATTCAAGCAAGCCGGGCTGAAGAAGGCTGGAATGCCAGAAACCGGTCCGCGGAAGCTTGTTTCCGGTCCAGGGAAGACATGGCTTGGCAGTTCGGGCTGCACTGTTCCCATGAGGCACAGGGTCAGACTGATTTGCATATAGCCATGTCTGAACTGGGGTGGCAGAGTGGGCTAAAGAACGGTGATGGATTAAACCCAGATCTCTTGACTGGGTGTGAGTGTCTGATTGATTCGGAAGCTTCATCCATAACCAACCCCTTTTGTACCGCTTTTGGCCGCCATAAGTGTGGCAGGGTAAACTCAGACGTGAGTCCCTTGCTCACTTTGCCACTGGATTCAAGCAAGCCGGGCTGAAGAAGGCTGGAATGCCAGAAACTGGTCTTCGGAAGCTTGTTTCCGGTCCAGGGAAGACATGGCTTGGCAGTTCGGGCTGCACTGTTCCCATGAGGCACAGGGTTGGACTGATTTGCATATAGCCATGTCTGAACTGGGCTGGCAGAGTGGGCTAAAGAACGGTGATGGATTAAACCCAGATCTCTTGACTGGGTGTGAGTGTCTGATTGATTCGGAAGCTCCGTCCATCACCAACCCCTTTTTGTACCGCTTTTGGCCGCTATAAGTGTGGCAGGGTATACTCAGACGTGAGTCCCTTGCTCACTTTGCCACTGGATTCAAGCAAGCCGGGCTGAAGAAGGCTGGAATGCCAGAAACCGATCCTCGGAAGCTTGTTTCCTGTCCAGGGAAGACATGGCTTGGTAGTTTGGGCTGCACTGTTCCCATGAGGCACAGGGTCAGACTGATTTGCATGTAGCCATGTCTGAACGGGGGTGGCAGAGTGGGCTAAAGAACGGTGATGAATTAAACCCAGATCTCTTGACTGGGTGTGAGTGTCTGATTGATTCGGAAGCTCCGTCCATCACCAACCCCTTTTGTACGGCTTTTGGCCGCCATAAGTGTGGCAGGGTATCCTCAGATGTGAGTCCCTTGCTCACTTTGCCACTGGATTGAAGCAAGCCGGGCTGAAGAAGGCTGCAATGCCAGAAACCGATCCTCGGAAGCTTGTTTCGGGTCCAGGGAAGACATGGCTTGGTAGTTCGGGCTGCACTGTTCCCATGAGGCACAGGGTCAGACTGATTTGCATATAGCCGTGTCTGAACTGGGGTGGCAGAGTGGGCTAAAGAACGGTGATGGATTAAACCCAGATCTCTTGACTGGGTGTGAGTGTCTGATTGATTCGGAAGCTCCGTCCATCACCAACCCCTTTTGTACCGCTTTTGGCCGCCATAAGTGTGGTAGGGTATACTCAGACGTGAGTCCCTTGCTCACTTTGCCACTGGATTCAAGCAAGCCGGGCTGAAGAAGGCTGGAATGCCAGAAACCGGTCCTCGGAAGCTTGTTTCCTATCCAGGGAAGACATGGCTTGGCAGTTCGGCCTGCTCTGTTCCCATGAGGCACAGGGTCAGACTGATTTGCATATAGCCATGTCTGAACTGGAGTGGCAGAGTGGGCTAAAGAACGGTGATGGATTAAACCCAGATCTCTTGACTGGGTGTGAGTGTCTGATTGATTCAGAAGCTCCGTCCATCACCAACCCCTTTTGTACCGCTTTTGGCCGCCATAAGTGTGGCAGGGTATACTCAGACGTGAGTCCCTTGCTCACTTTGCCACTGGATTCAAGCAAGCCGGGCTGAAGAAGGCTGGAATGCCAGAAACCGGTCCTCGGAAGCTGGTTTCAAGTCCAGGGAAGACATGGCTTGGCAGTTCGGGCTGCACTGTTCCCAAGAGGCACAGGGTCAGACTGATTTGCATATAGCCATGTCTGAACTGGGGTGGCAGAGTGCGCCAAAGAACAGTGATGGATTAAACCCAGATCTCTTGACTGGGTGCGAGTGTCTGATTGATTCGGAAGCTCCGTCCATCACCAACCCCTTTTGTACCGCAAGATTCAAGCCAGTGTGAATAGCCAAGAGAGACAATTCTAAACTTGGTGTCTCTCCCGCAATTACACAAGTCCACAAAAACTTGAGAGTTAAATTTAACTTTCGCAATGTTTCTTCCTGCTTCGGGTTGGCTGAAGGCTCCATACTCTATATCCCTTGACATAACCTCCTCCAATACCTTACAGGATGAAAATGCCCTTAATAAACTGGACCTATTTAGTGGGTTCCATTTATTTTATTTTTTCCATTTCGGGTCACCTCCAAGTACACATATTTGACCCTGGGTTCACTATGAAAGGTCTGTGCCTGATTTTGAGCTGAACCTAGATCTTGTAGCCAAATAGTTGGAAATTCATGGCCCTCTTTCAGAATGAGAATCAACCTTATTTGATCTAAATAAAAAGACCTTAAACGTACAATAAAGTACAAAACAATGCCATTAATGTCCAACAGTGTCTTTTACAATACATTAAACAGACAATTCATTTAGAGCACTATCATACCTTGACACACCCCCATAATTAACATTTAAATGACAATGTTACTTATTAAAGTTGGGAACAAGTGGAAAGGGTGGTGGGCAAAAAATTCAGCTATGGGTTCGCTATGTACTCCTGCCAACCTGGATGTCAATCAGTCAAGCAAAGGCACTTTATTTCGCTACAGCTCTTAAGAATGAAAAGTGCAGAAAGTATATTCATAGCAATTGCTTAAATTGTGAAAAATACAATTCTAAACATGTTTAAAATGTTTTAAAACAGATAGTTTGCCTAAAGAAATTCATCTTAAAAATGCATTTGTGTATCATTTAAAGAGAGGCAAGGAGGTCATTATTTAACATGCCATAGTTGTTCTCCTACTCTTTACTGAAGTCCACAAAAAGCAGTCCAGCAAGTAGAATACAAAATGGATCTTCTAATTGTTGGATGAAATATAAGGCTACCCTGACAATGGGTCTAATTATGATGTCGATCGGTAAGCTTCTGAGCGCTCTTCGGAGGCTTACCGACTGACATGGGAGGTTTGCATTTCGACCGCCAAATTATAATGTTGGCGGTCGGAGTGTAAACTGGCTGGGGAAACCAGTAGGAAGCAGCACATAATCCCTTGAGGATGGTGTTTCTGCCATTGGGATTATGATGTTGGTTTCTGACAATGAAAGGCTGTCAGAGAGCAGCTTTGCGGGCCCGTAGCATGGCCCCCTTCTTCCCTGGCCCTCTAGTTGAAGTCCTGTAGGGCACTTATGGTGCCCCCTTCACATCCCTGCTCCGTGAGGCAGGCACCTCACAAGCCAAACTCACATTTTACAATGGGAGCTTGTGCTGCAGGGGGATTCAGACTGCTACACAAGCTCTTATTGTAAAATGGAAGTATGATGCGGTTGCACCTTAATCCAGTATTTGGAACGGCTGACTTATAGTCAGGCGGCTCCCTGACTGAAATGGTGTCGGGGGACACAAGTCTGCCCAACATCTTAATGAGGGCCATTGTCTGAATTGTATAATTGTAATGACACCCTGTCCCAAGAACATGGTGGCAGGTCTTCTACAGAACTCTTATTACCCAGATAGTCCAACATAAGAGCAATACATTTTAACCTAAACCTCACTAAAATAAAACAGTGCTTGAGGTGTGAGACGAATGCCAAAAAACATTCCAGGCCATGCGTTATGGGAGGAGTCACAAGATATGTCATACCTGTAGATTTTAAAGAATTAGCTTCCCTGGCCCTCTCTCATCTTCCTTCCAATCTGCAAGGGGGGACTCCTCTCTAGAGCTTGACCACTTTCCCTGAGCCTTCAGGGGTTTAGTTACTTTAGTACTTTGCATACTATAACCTCTACTCTTACAGTTAGAACTAACCTGCTATTTGGTGGAGCCCTTCTTCACCTTACATTTATCTCTTTTGATCCCCCCCCTTCTTCCCTGCAACCTGCTCTCCTAATCATCCAATGGCTTTTTGTCGGGTGTAACTTTTTGGCTTGGACTTCGAATGTCCTACACTTTCTAGCAGGGGTTATTAATTTTATACCCATACACATACCTTTCCTCACATTAAAATGCCCCAAGCACCAGCTCATTTCCCACCTGTGGTTTCACCTCCTCGCCAACATTTGTCATCTAGATACATATACAGTAGAACTTCCCTGATTCCCCCTTGTGCATGAAGGTACTCACTGCCCAATGCTTGGGAAACTACTGGCATTACAAGCGAGGACATACAGGAGTTAATAGATTTTAATTCACAGAGGATCTCCTTTAATAGTCCAGCCTCTACTCTCAAAGACTCATTTGTAGGAAGAAAGGCTTCAAATAGTGCATGTAAGGTATTTTGCATTAATAGAAGAATATTTAGCATTGGAGAAAGACCTGTTTGTAGGGAGTCAATATTTGCAGCAGAAGCGGCCATGGTCACTTCATTCCCACCATGGAGTGACAGGCCAGTCATATCAGGCATGGAAGCTAGCCCTCTTCTCGACTGGCCATTTACAAATTCTTCCTTTATTTGTTTATTCCCCTCTATACTCTCTGTTGCCCCACTCCCCTCTACGGTGCTCGCAAACCTCAGCTCAGAAGGACAGAGAGGAGGAAAGATGGGAATGTAACACAGCAGTATTTCTAAACAAGTACAGAGTTTACTTTTTCCAGAATCTTTGCAGAATCCTGTAACACAAAGAGTCTGAAATGTTTGCCCCACAAATTCCTTTATTGACATTGCCAAAGTTTTTGTGAGGAATGCACATTATCAATATTCAGCTCCAACTTTAATTACTTCATTGTAACATGGAGACACAGGGCATAAAGAGTCTCTTGCTGTTGACGTATTAGCTACCATTCCACCAGCTTTTCTACATTTTTCTGCACCTGAAGGTTTAATGCCTTTTCGGGGGGGGGGAGGGGAGGCATCTATAAACAGTCTTGCACTGGTCAAAATCAATTCCATAATCTGATAATTTAACAATTTGTACTTACCTCCTCCTCTTGCCCTCAGTGACTTAAACTGTGCTGTGCTGCTGTGCCGCCACCACCACCCTTTTCTGCTGTTTCTGCCAGCTGTTAATCTTCAGATAAGCGCTGGAGGACACTCCCACAACTTCAGGGAGCTTCAGGGACAAAATCCCAGTCGATGGGTGCCCCCCCCCCCCCCGGGTTGCACGGTCTAACCCGTCAATGGGCATCCAGATCTAGTTTACCACCTTCAACAAGCAGAATACCTCCACCTCCACCCAGCTGCAAGCCAAAGTATGACACCCAACACAGCACAGCTATATCTTCAGGCGCGAGAGGCCGGGTGTCAACAGCAGCAACGCTTCCTTGGAAATCTGGAACAAAAAGGTGTGAAAATTTTGTATCTCAACTAACTATTCCCAAGTGTAAAGTTACTACTAGGAAGAGATTTACATATCTCCACCCCCTCAAAATAGGGCATGCAGACTGCAGGAACAGGATTTCTAAGTCTAAAGTTATGACTAGTAACTTTTCACATGTTGATGGAGGTACATTTAGCAGAGATTCCCTGTAGTAAAATATTAAAGAAGAACAATAAAGTGCATTCATGTTTTAAAAAAAGAAAAATATTAAAATGTTAAAAAAAATGTAAATTAAATGAAAATTATTATTACTAACCTAGAACTAAAACATTAAATGTTACAGAACACATTAAACCATCCAAATGTTTAATAGATAATGTAATAAATAAAAAATATATTAATAATGTTTAAAATAATTTTAAAAGAAAATCCCACACTCGCTATAACTTTTAGATTTAAATGATATTTACCACATTTTATTAGGTCTCATTTGTTTTATACTGTTAAAGGTCTTACTAAAAGATTAAACATGTATTTATTTATTTTGACACAAAAATTCAATATTAATATTATTAATTAAAAGATTACATTTAATATGAATTACCACTTAATAATCTAAATTTGAAATCATTTTTTAACTAACATTATTTTCAATTACGTTTTATTTTAAGTCCTTGCTGCCATTATTTTCCATGGGAGTGTGTTGCAGTACTTCTAAGGGGTCATGTGTGATGCTATACGTATGCCTCTGTTGGGTCATTTTAGGATCTAGTGATTTTGGAAGTGCAGTTTGTGTAGAGCAATGAGATTACCCTTTTGGGAATGGCTGTTTTTATTTGTATATCACTCTTTAAACCCAGCCTAATCCTTGCTAATCTCCTCTTTACCCCCCGTTTCATCTCCCATTTAGTAATAATTTTTTCCATTTTCCAACCACTCCACCGTGTTGCTCCTACATTTACAACTAAAACATGCACCTTGGTGTTTGGAGACCTCTGAAACCAGGACTACGACCTCCTCATTGAAAAGGTGGGAGAGGCAGAGGCCTCTACAGGTAGGTAGTTTATTGCATTTCGTAGTATTTGAGCAGTGCTATTGTAGTACTAATAAAGGTCATACGATGTGAAGTTTGTGAATAGCCCCCATAAATTCGTAAACTGCCCAATATTGTACACACTGTTTGCATATTTAATTTTGTATTTGCCACCTGCTATACCCAATCTTTTAGAGCTAAAGGAAGTGTTTGCATATTTAATTTTGAATATGCCACCTACTCGACCCAGGGGCTCATTTATGAGATCTCTGCATCAATTTTGCACAACATAAATGATACATACATGACGCAGGGCTCTCATTTCGATTTATGAAGCCATGCAAAGCCACCCTGCATGTCTTTGAGAGGCCTCATAAATCACGAGTAAGACAATGCCGGACAATTCGGTCCATTGCCTTACTTTGTGACTGGTAGGCAGGCCCAGACTGGCCGTTGCGGGCACCGGGCAATCCCCAGGTGCGCCGCAAGGGTGGGGGCCGGTTTTGGTTCCAGGGGGCCGTTTTTTTTTGTTACAGGGCCGTTTTTGCAGCGAAGCTGCAAAAGCGGCCCTGTAACAAAATCGGCCGAAAACCGGCCCGACAAAGAGCTCGATCGCACCCCAGGGGGCCGGCCGAGCACTTTGCCAGGGCCGGTTTCGGTTCTCAGTCCAGCCCTGCCGGTAGGTGTTAATGGGTGTTGCAGAGGGTAGCTTCCCAGATGTACAAAGTGATGCAAACCTGGGGAAGTGCCAAATCCATAGGCCTCCTGAGATGAGGTATAACAAGGAGAAATATGTTGATTTCTACTCATTAGAAAAACGCTTAGGATTGGTTTTGTGCAGGACGTTGCCTCTTCCTGCGCAAAGACAATCTTGCATGCAACAGAGGCACCATTGCACCATGGTGCAAGGGTGCCTACATTGGCACTAGGCTGCCAAAACGGCATCAGTGCAGGGAGAACGGACAGGAATGCACAGTATTGCTTAAATACTTATTTTTTTGCATTTTGTTCTATTGTTTAATTTAACATCATTTTGGCTTTCGATATGTCACATCTCAACCTGTCACATCTCTGTTATTACAAGGTTATCCTAACCTGGTGGCGGATTGTCTGTCTTATTTAGAGATCCCCTGCTGCCGGGTGGAGTGCTCAGTGTGGCTCGCTTCAAAGCACTGCAAGTCTGGCCCTCATATTTAAATTACCCAGTAGGCATAGTGTTTGGTTAGGAAAACGAAACTCAAAAAAGTGGAATTTGTCTTCTCTAAAGAAGAAAAATGACCTGATGCAAACAGGGTTTTCTTCCTGCAACCTGTGCCCGATCCTGCATTTATTCTATTCGGGGTTGCCATGAATCACATGGTAGACATGAGCATGACAAATCAGTGATGGACACCATGCCCTTCATATGAGCAGAACGACCATCTCACAACCACGTTGTCCGTTGTTGGAGTGGAGGCTCAACCAATGTAAACGTGTCCCCTGCCCTGAGAATAAATAGAGTGAAGGAACTACAAATTTGGCAGGATATGAGTCGTGGTTACTTACAGTTTTGCTCCTGTTCTGTCAAAATATGAATGAGGTCCTAATTGTCCAATGTAAAGTCAAGCTGAAAATATATTGTAAAAGGTTTTTTAAACGGTTCTATATAATAACAAATATATAGAGCATGTACATTTTATGACATTTTGCTTCATGATTGCCATACATTTGTTAAGTGACTGGTATCTTGATGCTTCACTTATTCCGTTTAATGAAACAGGATTAAATCACACTAAAATCAATGGTAGGCATCCCTATACACCTCGAAGCATTGTGTTAGTAAGTGTCGAACTGTGAAGCTTTCTAAAGATATATATATATATATACATCCTGTAAAATCATGAATCACACCATATGTTGCAATGTACAGTGAATTAAAAGTAAATTAACAAACTTTTTTTCAAATTGAAGGTGATAGGAAAAGTGAGAGATTAATTTTTAATTATAAACCTTACTTGACTATATGATATACTCCTTGTCAGAACTGTTTTTCTTTCGTTGACATATAATTGATAAAAAGAACATGAAACAAACCCAGGAAACGTCAAGTTTGCATGGATTCGGAGTCAAGACCTGTGGATAGTACTCTGGTGCGTGTTCATTTAATATGTATTTTCATTTTAAATTAACCATCACCAGTTTCAAAATTTAATTTGTTCCTATAGATGAAGATATTTGTCTAGACCTGCATTCTATTTTTACTGCTATGTAATAGATAACATGCAGGTCTTTCAAAGTCAGCTGACTACTCAGTTTCCAAATTTAATACAATTAATTATGTTATACTTATTCGTTTTAGTAGGGTATGTGTCTTCTAGGGCATATCAGTGTGTTAAATAATAAAATCTTTGATGATTTTAAATTAGTAAACTGTGCAAATATGATTAATTCTATTTTATTTCTTTGTACACAATTAGGTCTAGTTTCCAGGTTCTCTCAGCAAGGTATTAAATGTAACGGTATATATCTTATTATGTTCATAAGGCAGACTAAATGCAGATGTGCATATGACAAAGGCATGGACGTAAATTCACGAAAATTCCAGGGGAAGTTTAAGTGATATCCTATGCCATTTGAACTCAATTATATCACAGGAAGTAACATCACATCACCTTAGATGTATGTATGTATGTATGTAGGTGTACTTATAGAGCGCGATCCTGTCACCCGAAGGGCATCCTGGCGCTTGAACTTCGGACGATCACACTTTTCACTGCTCAGACATTTCTAGGAAAGAGATGCGTTTTTAAGGCTTTCCTGAACGGGAAATAATCCCTGTGGCTTCTCAAGGAGAGTGGCAGGGAGTTCCAAAGTTTGGCCGCTGCAACACTAAATGAGCGGCCACCCATCCTTACTTTCTGAAACCTCGGGACCACAAGCAGTTGTGCCGAAGAAGAGCGGAGGGGCCGCGAAGCAGAGTACCTGGCGAACATATTCTGCAAGGGCAGTGGACCCTGTTGATATACCGCCTTAAACACCAGGCACGCCGCTTTATACAATACACGCAGGTGCACCGGTAGCCAGTGTAGATCTCTTAGAGCTAGAGTAGAAGAGCTAAAATTAGGGCGAGAAAGAGCCAACTTGGCGGCCATATTCCTCACCCGTTGTAACTTTCCCAGCAGGTTTTTTGGGGCCTCCAGAAGTAGCGCATTACAATAGTCTAAACGACTTAGTATGGTCCCGCGGACTACTTCCGGCCTGGCCTGAGCGGAGAGGAGGGGCAGAACTTTACGCAACATGCGTAGCAGCATCATGCACGTGGAGATGGTTTTATTGACGTGCATGTCAAGCTGTAAAGATCACCCCCAAATTACGAGCTGATTCCGCAGCCAACACTGGCTCGGGAAAAGTGGCAGGCCAAAAGTTCTCTGGAAGTACCCGTGGGATCCGGTCCATGGAGCAGTAGAGCACCTCCGTCTTTGTGCTGTTAAATTGTAAGGAATTGGCCCGCAGCCAATCCGCTGTGGCTGCCATACAGCAATGAAATGTCTCCAACGGGACCGCGTTGTTTCCTTCCAGAGAAAAGACCAGCTGGGTGTCATCAGCGTAGTTAAAAGCCGAGACACCAAAAGATTTTATAAGCTGGACCAGAGGGTGGAGGTACAGATTAAAAAGTATAGGGCTGATGGCCGAGCCCTGTGGGACCCCCTGCCCTACTTTCCGTGGCTCAGATCGAAATGGAGGAAGCAAGACCAACTGCTGCCGACTGCTAAGATAGGATACCAGCCAGTCTCTTGCTCCCTCTGTGACCCCACACTCCTCAAGTCTCCTGATGAGGGTCCGATGGCAAACCGCGTCGAACGCGGCCGACATGTCGAGCAGCACTAAAAAGGCTGCCCGACCACTGTCGACACGCGAACGGAGATTGTCCAGTACGGTTACCAGTGCGGATTCCGTCCCGTGCCCAGGACGGAAGCCAAACTGTGTCTCATCGAACCATCCGATTTCCTCCAGGCAGCCTGAAAGTGAACGGGTCACCCATTTTTCCATGATCTTAATAGGAAAAGGGAGCAAAGAGATTGGCCTATAGTTGGAAAGACAGGCAGGGTCCAACGTTGGTTTCTTGAGCAGAGGAGACACCACTGCTAGCTTTCAACACTCGGGAACAGATGCCAGATCCAAGGACTGGAGGCAGATGGAATACAAAGGCTGGAAAAGTTCCGCCTGAAATGCCTTCCAGAATTTGGGAGGCAGTGGGTCGAGCGGAGAACCCGAGGACACCGTATATGCCATGCTGCAAAATTCCTCAAAGGAGGGACAGGGAAAAAGTCTTAGTTGGGGTCGACTGGAAGAAATGTCCGGAGCTCCCAGACTAAGAACTGGGTCACTCGGCTGGGGTCGACTGGGTAATCCGTCCGGAGCTCCCAGACTAGGGCCAGGGACAGCCAGCTGGGGTCGACTGGACGGACCAACCGGAGCTCCCAATCCGAGAGCTCCCAAGATGAGAGCTGAATCAATCGGCTGGGGTCGACTGGGTGACCCGTTAGGAGCTCCCAAGCCAGGGCCAGAGACAACCGGCCGGGGTCGACTGGACGGGCTAACCGGAGCTCCCAAGCCGAGAGCAGGAGGCAAATAATTTTTTAAGCCATCTAAGATCTTAGCAGTCTTCTCCTAAAAAGCACCCGCCAAGGAGTCACACAGGGCCTGCGACGCAAAGACCGTGTTGGCCACGCACACAGGATGGGACAAGTCCCTGACAATTTTGAACAGGGCTTGAGACTTATTAGGCGCCTGGTTCAAAGTGGTTTCCAGAAACGCCGCCTTAGCCAACTTAATCTGCGCCTTATAGCCCTGCAGTGCCAGCCTAAACGAGGCCCTTGCTGAGGTCGAGTACTGCTTCCTCCAAGCTCTCTCAGCGCGTTTGCAGCTCAACTTCAGCTGCCGTAGCTCCTCCGTATACCAGGGGCAATCCCGGTTCAATCTACCTCGAGACTTACGAAGGGGCACAACCTTGTCTAGCGTGCTAGTAATAGACCGGCACAAAGTAAGATAGCTTTCCTCCACCGAGTTACTCAAACAGAAGTTATCTGGTAGTAAAGAAGGCAGTGAAGGTGAGCTAAGTAGCCGGGACCAAGGTCTGCCCAGTTTAGCCAGTCCGACACCGGCTACCCCCGAGGAATAATCCCCTATGCAGAGGGAGAAAGCAACCAGTGCGTGGTCGGTCCAGTATTGGCATAGGATATCCTTGACCACTACTAATTGTGCGTCAGCGAAGATCAGATCCAAGGCATGACCCCCCCTGTGAGTCGCTGATCGGACCAATTGCTGCAGCTGAATGTCGCCAAGAGCTTGGCAGAGTGTCGTGAACGCACCATCCAGCGGACCACCCTGCCATAAGTTGAAGTCCCCTAGGACCAGCAGCTTAGAGTGGGTTCTAGATAGGTCATAAATCAGGTCAAGGAAATCTGATAGGGAAGATACAGAGCCCGGTGGGCGATAGCACAACATGCCTGTGAGCAGTGTTCTCTCCAGATCTTTAATAGAGAACCCCATCAGCTCAAAGCCCGAAACCTCTCTAATGTTAAGTTGGAAGAGACCCAGCGTTTCTCTATAAATGACACCAATTCCACCGCCTCTGTTCTTCAACCGAGGAGTGTGGATGATTTTGAAGCCTGGGGGCAAGCCAAGCCCAATTCGACCAGGCAGTCCTCCTGAGTCCAAGTTTCAGTTAAAAACAAAACATCCAGCCCCGAGGACTCGATAAGGAAGGCGATCTCTGTGTGGTGCTTGCAAAGCGACCGAACGTTAAGCAGTCCGCAAGACAGAGAGTGAGACAGGGGTAGAGCAGTAGCCCTCTGAGTCGGGGACGCCTGATTCGGTCTCAATTCCAAAAGGGCAGCCCGAGAATAAACTAAGCGAGGAAAATGCCGAAGGCCAGAGTAAGCGGCCCTATGCGCGCCCGTTACGCGAACAGGCGCAAACGGGCTTACTTCTGGCGCACCTCCGGCACGCCTACGTTGCGCCCGCTGCGCGTAACCGCTGCGCGCTTGGTCAGCCATCCTTTTATGGTATTAGACCGAGCGGAAGTCCGCCTCCTGCGTCCCTTGCCCTTAGCAAGATGGCGCCCGAAGTGCTCCCAGCCTTCACCCCCACCCAAGATGGCGGTCGGACCCGCTAATCTATCTGTATCCCGCCGAATGTGGGTGGAAATCAATTAAGGTGCGAGTAAGCCTGTCCCCGGCCTACGGAGCCGACACCTAGGTAAGCGGCGCAAATTTAGCAAAGCTCTAGCAGTTCTTTGGCGCGATGACCAGCAGCGCAAATAAGTTTTTAAAATAAGCACAATTAAATCCGATGATGCCCTAAGAAGGAACATTATAAACTTTTACTCGGTTGACATCACAGGAAGTTTCAAGTCTTTAGCAAGTGTACTGCACTATGAGGTGCTCCTGGTGTATCAGTATCTTTTTTGCACTTTATTACAGCCTACATATTTATCATCATTACTACATTTTTAAAACACTTGTGTAGTTAATTCTTAGTGAATGTTATGCTGCAGTGACAAACATTATTCATTCTTTTCTTTAATGCAGAATGATTCTTCCACCAGTGAACGACAAAACAGCTAGGTAAAGCTCCTACATCTATCAAATTTTCAGTTACTACAGCGCAGCCACAGACTCTAAGAGTGATATGTACAAGGACTAGCAAAAAATATCGCTAACGTTAGTTAGTGGCACTTTTTTTATCGCCGGGTACCGCCGCAAACTTTCAGTACGTTAGAAATGTATATACAAGCCAACGCTACATGGTGATAGTTCATCATGTCTGTATAAATTGTCGACGTTAACAACCGTGTCACAGCGCTAAAAATCTTGCTGCAAACTTTAAAAAAGTGGCAGCAGGCCAGTCTTTGGGCAGAAACTGCACGCAAATTAGGATGACACCACTTTTTTTTAAGTTAGGCAAGAAAAGTGACTACAAAACACCTGGAAAGTATCATAAACTGAGAAAAAAAAATACATGAAGAACCATGGATGAAGCTGGACCCAGTACTGCAGGAGACAACAACCCCCCAAACAGCCAGGAGGACCAGCCAGATAGTCAGGTGAAGGGCAAGAGGAAAACCTGGTTCAGCCAACATGAAAACCAGGTCCTGATTGTGCAGGTGACAGAAAAACGAAAACAGCCGTTTGTCAGCTCCACTGTGTCATTGTGGACCAATAATTCAACATGGCAGTCCATCACAGCCAAGTTGAATGCTGTCTGAGAGGTGAGGAGGACAGTGACCGACTGAAAGAAGCGATGGCATGATGCTAAGCACATGACTAAGGAGAAACTGCTGGCCAATCACAATGCAGCACTGCAGACTTCAGGTGGGAGTCCAGCGCCATTAGGCATTTAAGCTGATAGTGATAATCCCTAATGTACATTAAGGCATGGCAGTTTGTTGCACAGCCGCGTACGGCAGTCTATAGTGTCCAGAGGAAGCGTCAATTAGTATCTTGAGATCTGCACTTCAATACCAACAACATTTGACAAACAGGTTTAGGTATTGTAATAAATAAAAGATATCACTCCCTCCCCTCCAACCCAACTTTTCCTGGTCCCGTTCCACATTGTACTTTACGGTGGAATATTCCATGAACTGCCCCCTCCATAACTGGAAAAAAAACCTCCAAGATTCATTGTAACCATTTCAAGGTTTGGAGTGGTAGACCAGCAGGGCTTAACACGTATTTACTGTATTGGCCAGTGTGGGGTAGGGCAATCAGATGTCTATTGCGCATGCGCTAGGGGGACTGGTGGCAGCGCAAGGGCTTTGAACACTTCTAAAGTGTTAACCCACTCAAGGGAGGTGAACTTCTTGCGTTGACCCCTGGCTTCTTCTTGTCGGATCGCTGAGCTTTCAGCGCTGCCCCATCTCACCACCTCCCCATGCCAGCTACAGAGTGCTGGGGGTGTAATGGACATCCATATCATTGTGAGGGTGTGTTTGGCCAATAGCAATGGTAGGTCAATAAAGCAAAACAGTACTTTCTGCACTTTGGGACTGCGGTTCAGCCCCAATAGGCAAACTGCGGGGGTATCTGGGAAGGGGATCCCAGCCGCGGTTCTGTTTATGATGACCACCTCCAACCAGTAAGGTGCCAGCTTCCGGCCTACCCAGAGCATGTGGATGAAGTCTGCATCTTCCAACCTGCACCTGGGGCATTGGTGTTGCTTGGCCCGGTATATGCATTGCAGCCTATGTGGGGTGAGATACGCCCTGTTGATGACCATATATTGAATGATCTTGAACTTGGTGTTGCATGGGATTTTCTTGGGGTATTCTAAGATCTTGTCACACTCTTTGTCTGTTAATTTGGTTTCCATTATTTTAGCGCTGTGCGTAGGAGTGTTGGGGCATTGATCGGTATACGAGCTGTCGGCAGGAGCAGCGTGTGGAGTCCTCCTCAGTCTATGTCCGCAGGGGTATAATCTATCTCAAGTAGGTTACGCCGCGCTAGCCGGTACGAAAAGCCACTGTAGTTGGCTGGCATTGCAGTAGGCACAGAAATCAGGAGCACGCAGCCCTCCCTTGTCGGCATCCAGTTGTAATTTAGTCAATCCCACCCTCCGGCGGCCTGTGCCCTAGATTAGGTCAGAGAGCATCTTGTTTAGCGAGTTAAAGAGTGTAGTTGGGATCGTCATTGACAGGTTAGTAAAGAAATACAACCGACGTGGCAGAACCCCCATCTTTGAGATCACCACTCATCCCATCACAGAGAGCGGAAGGGAGGACCAGAACAGAACCTGTGTTCTGAGTGATCTGATGGCTTTTCCCAGATTACCTTCTATTAGGTCCGGTGCGGTTCTGTACACTTGTATACCAAGATATTTAAATGTGTGGGTTGCAACCCTTAGAGAATGAGTGCCAAATTGGATGGCCTCAGTGTGTTCCCCCTGATAGGAAAAGGAAGTATAGGACTTACCCTCATTGATAGTAAGGCCTGAAATATTTGCAAAGGTGGTGAAGGTGTCCGACAAAGGTGCGAGTTCCACAGTGAAATCTTTCACATTATATGTGCAGCCTGTCCTGTCAGCATCACAGGCATCTGTACCCTCAGGGCCAAGAGTTCTAATGCTAGCACAAACAATAATGGTGAAAGGGGACATCCCTGTAGGGTGCCCCTACCGATCCGATATTCTTGGGAAATGTGTCTCCCAGTGCGGGCTCTCACTGTGGGGACCAAGTACAGCATGTTTGACCCACCTCAGATATATCATTCCGAATATCCTGAGCATCTGGAACATGTAATCCCATCTGATTGTGTCAAATGCCTGCCTTAAAGGGATGCAACCTGCGTTACACAAGTCTGAGGGGGTAGCTGTCATAACGTGATACAGCCTCCTAATGTTGAGTGAGGTGCGACGTGCAGGTAGAAACTCACACTGGTCAGGGTGGATCAAATGATGTAGGTAGGGGAGCAAGCGGCTTGCCAGAATTCTGCTCAGTATTTTATACTCAGGCGTTAATAAAGACAGAGGTATTTAACCCCAGAGGTACGTAGTCGATCGTCCCAGTTTGGAGAGGGAGACCACTAGTGCTTGCCTAGTAGTGGGGGTAGTCTTCCAGCATCTCTGGCAATGTTATACAGGCACTCTAGTTGAGACACCCGGGAATCCGAGAAGGTACCAAAGAATTAGACTGGGAGGCCATCAAGATCAGGGGCCTTGTTACGAGGGAGGCCCCGAAAAGCAGCCTTGATTTCCCTTCCAGTAATGGGGGCCAAGATATTGTCCTGCACTGCTTTAGTTAGCTGGCGGCATTGTACATCCATGAGGAACGCCTCCAGAGTATGCTTGTCCAACGGGGGGGTGACTGTTAAAGCGCCTGATAGTATTTGCAGAAAACGTCAAGAATGCCCTGCTGTGTATCCACTGTGTCCCCTGTCACTGTGATGACCTTGTGTATGGGGGTGTGTTGGGGGTCATCTCAGCGTATGTGCACCAATAGTGGGCCGGCCCTGTCTGCTTCAGCGTGCTTGGCATGTGTATAAGCAGTGTAATCGATGCATCACAATGTTTCTAGTAGCTCTGTGTGTTTTATTCAAGATTTCGGCAATGGGGCGTCCTTAGAGGGATCATAGTTCAGTTAAAGTGTTTTCGACTTCTCTAAGATTATTATGAATTTCCTATCGTGCCCCTGCAGTAGTGCTAATAGCTAGACCTCTGATCACCGTCTTGAAGGCGTCCTACTCCACCCGCGGGGTAGAGGCAGTACCTGTGTTTTCAGCAAAATAGTGGTGAATGCCAGTGGAAAGGGCCTCCCGGAAGACAACTCCTCAAGCATCTGAGGCCATAATTCCAAGTGGGGAGTGGGTTGGAGATTCTGCACCATGCTAGTGTAATTTCCAATGGGTTATGGTCTGAAAGTGTCTTACCCAAGTATGTGGCATGCAATGTGATTAGAGCAGACAATCCTATCTATACGAGTGTTTAGTTGATGTGGATGGGAGAAAAAAAGTGTTCTCTACTAGTCGGATGTTTCAATCGCCCGACGTCTCCCATCCCCCATCTGTCTGCCCAGTCACGTAGTCTTGTGGAGCAAGCACCAGCTAGAGGGGGGTGAGATCTGTCAATAGCGATATCCAATAGAGAGTTACAGTCTTCGCCTATTATCCATGGACATGTAGCCCAGGCCGCTAGTACAGGTTTGATACTCAGTACGAATATGTCCTGCTTGAAGTTGGGCACCTATATACTACCCAGTATTATTTGTGTGCCATCTAGCATGCCTCTCACCAATATATATCTACCTAGAGGGTCCACCCGCTGCTCCAGCAGCTTGCCAGGAACTCCACTTCTAACTCATATTGAGACACCTCTGACAAAGGCAGAGTATGTTGTGGAAAAATCTGTCCCCTCCATTTCCTGCACAGTTAAGATATCTCAGCTGTGGTCAGGTGGGACTCCTGTAAGCATACAATGTGCGCTTGTTGCCTATGGAGTTGTGCATGAATTTTATGTCTCTTGTGGATAGACCCCAATCCCCACACGTTCCAAGTTCCAACTATCCTGCATCTGTGTTCAAAGTGCACTAACAATCAGAACATGTGTGGCATAGGGGGAACAGCAACACACACTGTTGTGGTATTGGGGGGCCAGAATGTAATAACTACTGAACTAAGAAATACAATACTCGGGCCAGCGGTGGGAACTTCGCTGGCCCAAGCCAGGTGCACAATGGTACAAACAAGAAGCAGAGTACGTGTTGCTTTCGCTGTGGGGGGGCATTCCTAAAAGCTGGCTATTGAGGCGGGAACAGTGTGCGCTCTACACTGCCTGGACCCTTAGTGATAATATTCAACCCGGGGTCGGCCCGTCAGAAAATACCCATGCATTGTGGATGGGGGAAACTTACATATATATACCAAAATAACTAAGCGTATGATATGTTCCAGCGGCAGCCACCCATCTACTCCAGAAAACCATCAGTGGTCTGGTGCGTAATATTGCTAAACAAATTTATATTGGATTCTGAGTCCGGATGGACCGAGGCGTCCTCTGACGAGTCCGAGGGTATTGGGTGTGTGCCTTCACGGAACCTGTTGGCTGACTCCAGCACCTCCGCTTGGTCCCGCTGAGCCTTCTTTGGGGTGGGGTTCCCAGGCTTGGTCATACATCCTGCTTTGAAGCGTTTTGACTTGTGGATCAGATTCAGTCTCGGGGGTGCGTCCATGAGCTGTGATGGGGGCCGGATTCCCCCGGGGGAACATGATTTCAAGCCACTCCTCTACCTCGTCTGGTGTCTCAAAAAATGGTGTCTTCTGGTCATGGATTACTTTTAACTTGGCTGAGAACAGAAACGCATATTTGATGTTCAGCGCTCTGAGTTTTTTCTTTGCGCCTTGATGTAGGGAGTGCCTGCGCTGTACCAGAGCTGTGTAATCTGGATATAAGGACACCCGTTGATTCTCATAGTGTATTTGGGACAGTTCTCTCACCCTCTGCAGAAGTGCATCTCTATCCCTAAAATTTGGGATTTTTACTATCAGTGGGCGAGGGTGAACCCCAGCCATCGGCCTACCAGATGGAATCCTATGTGCCCGCACACAAAAAAAGTCAGACAAGCCTTCTGGGGCCACATGTTCTCTGAACCAGTGTTCCATAAAGATGATGGGCTCCGTCCCTTCCCAGCCCTCTGGTTGGCCTATGACATGGATGTTGTTCCGTTGGGCCCAGCCCTCTGCATCGTCTGCCCTCTCCTGCAGACCAGCGACTTGTTTCTGGAGTTGTTCAAGTTGCAATCCATGTTCCTTGTGCTGTGGCAGCAGTTTCAGAAGTGCAAGCTTATTATCCTTGACAGGTATGGCCAGCTTGACATGATCGGCCTTAAGGAGGGTGAGTCCCCTCGTCAGAGAGCCAAGTTCCTGCTCTATGTCCGCCCTCAGGTCTTGCACTTCTTTCAATATGAGGTCAAGCTTGTCCGTTGTGGCTTCAAAGTCAGTGGGGGGACTTCGTCCACAACCTGCGAAGCAGGCTCTCTGTCTTCAATCCTCTGGGTGTCCACTCCGCAGTCTCCTACACTTTACCCCTAGGGCACGCCATTGCAGTGATACTCAGGGGCCTTCACTGCAGTACCGCTGCATTGCGCGCCTGAACACCGCAGAGGGGGTACTGACACTGTGCTCATGTATCAGCGGGGGCACTGCTCAGGATGGCCGTTGCGTCACTAACCACTCGTAGGCCATCCGGCGTCAGCTCACCTCAGGGTCTCAGGTGTCTCCCAGGGTTCGCCACTGCAGGCATGGCCACCGCTCCATCGAAGCGCAGTCCTCAGTCCTGATGGCCCCTCACTGGGTTTGGGTTGGTTCCTCAGGGGTCACCCTCATCTGGGGTAACTCCAGCACCCTGTCACCACCACAACTGCAAGGAAAGAAGGGCTAAATATCTGTCCCCGTTTACTCACAGAGGGATGCAGGATTCTGCCAAGTCATCGTCGGGAGCAACCCCCCTCATAAGATAGTGGTCGCTTGTCGATTTGTCAATTTTTGGGCCCCAGGCAGCCCCGCCAGTTGCAGCGCAGTCCCCTCTCAGTGCGCAGAGCGGGCTTCATTCAGGCACTCCCTCGGCGTCCGATCTGCAGGAGGGCAATGGGGGTAGAACGCCAGTGTCAGGCGCACACATTAGCAGCCGATCCCAGGGGATCCCAAGGCCATGTGTATAGCTCAACAGTGTCCTAGATAGGTCCCAGGTGGTGTAAGTAGGGCAGATCGCCAGCCGCTATGGTCCCGGAGTCTCCGGAACAGCTCTCACCCTCTCGCCTCCCCCGGGGACAGCCATGGCTTCAGCAGGCCCACCCCTGTCCGTAGGCCGCAAATCCCGGCAAGCGGAGCAGACAGGACTCAGGGCAGGAACCAGCAGCAGGTAGGCCCAAATGTGGTTCGGGGATCTCTCTTGGGGATTTGATGGTCCGTGGGCACTGATCCGACAGGATTTAGGCAAAATTATACAGGTACGGGCGCAGAGCTCATTCACCGTGCATCTGCCATGTTCTGCAGTTGGCCATGTTCCCCATAAGGTACCCTCTAATGCTGTGCTCGCTGTAAAAGGAGAAGGCAATGTGTCCAGGGATGTGTAGTGTACTGCGCTTAGCTCATAGTCAGATTCTGTACCACCATTTCAAGATTGGCATCACTATGAGGCAATGACAAAAGTAACATCTGGGAAAGTGGGTATGACACTGGCACCACAGGGAGCAATGCATCCTTTCCCCTCTTGTTTGCTGCAGAACTGTGTTCTGCCTCATGCCATGCACATTTCATCCTTGAATTGAAAACATTGTGCATGCGCAGGAGGGTGAGTCTCCAGGTACAGGAACATACAATTTCCATAATGCCGACACACTTGAACTACGCAGAGCCAGGCTCATGTGATATGCAGGGTGTGGACATAAACTGTAGAACATGGTGCATATTTCAATCATCATGATGCACAAGAGTTTCAATGTCAATCTCTGTTCATCCTTCATTGTGTTGTAGATGTGCAACAATGTGCAGTCCAACTCATTGAGTCACACATAAGATGTTCAACTTCACAAAAGAGTGTCCCTAGCCTAGGCCATATCTCCAACTGGCCACACTGTAATGCATGCAAGTTTACTGTGCTCATATCAAAAGGATCCTGACAATATCCGTCCAGATAAGTAACATGTCATGACCACAGATACACATGCAAATGATTGTCCTGAGATTAATAAGTTGTACACAAAGTAAAAAGCAATACTCCACCAAACCACTCCAGACATAAGTGCAAACAGAATTCCAAAACAGTAAATATTTATTAACAATTAACACAATTAACTACCCCAAACTGACATTAAGCACTACTACAACTAACCTAATCTTAACTAACTCTAACAAATGAGATGCTAATCTAAACAATCTAACTTAACTAATACTAAACATTCAACAACATATCTAAAAAATCACCCCCCCCCCCCATTCTTAAAATGCACATCAAAAGACAGGACAAATACATCTTAGCTAAACATAAATACAACATAATGTACATACACAGAAATCATACACAAATATATATATTTTTTGTATTGTTTGTATTTTTTTATAACAAGAAAAACATCAACCCCCAACCCAAAGGCATAGAAAACGGTGCACAGACCTAATATCGAGTCCAAAATATCGATTGGACATAATATCGAGTTTTTAATATAGACTGGACAAAATATCGACAGGACAGAATATAGATAACAAAAATATTGTTTTTAAGGTAAGTGAGGTAATATCGACTGTTAAAAATATAGATAGTTAAAATATCAAAGTATATAATATAGATAGTTAAAAATATCGATTTTTTCATAATATATAATTTTTTATAGTGTATTTTATGTTATAATATGTGTGAAAAGTGTGTATTTATAATATAAATAATTTTATTTAATGAATTTTGTTTTTATAATTATTGCGTAATTTAATTCTGTAGCGGGTTGTGGGTTTATAGGGGAATAGGGTGGGAAGTAATTTAATTATAATTAATGAAATATGTAAATGTATTTATTGATAGTAATTGGTAATTAATTGTTAATTAATTTATATTTGTTAATTAATTTATTGATAATTGTTAATCAGTCAGTCAAAGTTCTTTATTGCGATAACTTAATATCATACAAAGACAATGGCATAAAAACACAGACAACAAATAGCATGAGTAAAAACGTTAAAAACAGTTAAAACATTTAAAAAGAACATTTCAGATAAAAATCAATGTACCATGTTACAAATTGTTACAACTTTGTGGTTACGTAGTAATAAAGTGCATTAATACTAAAGTGCATAATAAAGTGCAATATTCCAAGGGATGATCCCCGCATGAATATTCTACTAAGGTAACTACAAGCCCTGACACACTGTGATCTAATATCCGTTAACCTGAGGTTGCCAACAGCCAGACTAATTAATAAACAAATCTGTACTCTTAAGTCTGGTATTCCTGCTTCTTATTGCTCTTACCAGGAAATTCGCCACAAAAAACATGATCCTGGGGGTTTGCAACATTTGTAGGTAGATAAGGGCAGGTCGGACCAGAATAAATCCCGCTTCCTTAAGTATAGGAACGAGAAACAACCTCCGGGCATCATTATAATAGCTACAGAACATTATAAAGTGCATTGTGCTCTGTTCTGAAAAAAGATCACAAGGACAGGGCGGGGCCTTTTCAGGGGTACTCCACTCGGAATAAAAACCCAAGTTAAAACGAATCAGGTTAAGTCTAAAACGGGTTAAAATGAACCTATGATAAGGATTAGTCACCACATTGAGATAGTTGTCAGGACCACTAGGTATAGCCAACAGGAGGCTGGCCCTAACACAGGGTTTCTTTAGCTCGACTTCCTCCCTCTCCAGGGAAAGAAGCTCCTTCATAGCAGCCTTAGTGAGGACAACGTCATTGGATGTTATGGAGTCAGTGGCTGTGTATAATTCAGGCCTCCCCAGCCTACAAAAACTGTCCTTGATGTACTTTAACCATCCAATCCTGTGTACATTGTCTAGGGTCAGACAGTCCCTTATTATGGAGTGGTTAAGGGGAATTTCAGGGTTGAGCCACAACTTGAGCCATGCGATTAATGGGGCTATTCTAACCAAATCGCTAATGAAGCCTTCTCCTAACTCCTGGTGGACAGTATAAGATGGGGTTGACTGCGGGACGCCCAAAACTGATCTAAAGAATCTGTTTTCCGCGGTCTGAATGGGATCAACTCTTTTATACCCCCAAAGGGAGCTCCTGTATGAAGCTACAGAGATACATTTAGCTTTGTATATTATGCTAATAGCTTCAAAAGGCCTGCCCCCCAGTCTTTTTGAAAAGCCATGAAGGGCAGCGGAAGTTCTGGCCAGTGTAGCTACTCTACTTTTTACATGAGGGCCCCAGCTACCTTTCTCGTCAAAGGTGATCCCCAGGTAGGGGAAAGAAGTAACCCGAACAAGTTTTTCCCTTCCACAGAAAAAAGTTTTATGGAGGGATTTCCTTGAGGCCCGCCCCATAAGCATGACCTGGGATTTTTTTGCATTAATTTTCAGGTCTAAAGAACCCATGAAGGATTCGAAAGCATCCAACAGCCGTTGTAGCCCCACTCCTGTTCGAGCCAGTAGCACCGCGTCATCCGCGTACAGGAGAACTGGGATACCCTGTTCCCCTGCACGTGGAATGTCGCTTGTAACCTTACTTAGGGCGGGCTCTAAGGCATTCACATACAACGTGAACAATAAAGGTGCCAAGATGCATCCCTGACGGACTCCCCTTTCAGAAGCAAACACTTCAGTACATCTTCCATCAGTGGAGACTCTAACTTTAGCAGACAGGCCAGAATGGAGGTCGGACAGTAAGTTGACTATTGATCTGTCCAGACCCATCTCGACCAGTTTACCCCAGAGCTTGGATCTATTGACCATATCGAATGCGGAGGAGAGGTCCATGAACCCTAGGTACATGGACCCATCCTTAGCTCTGGTGTATTTTTCAATCAGTAGGTGAAGATTGAGGCACTGGTCCAGGGTGCTTCTCTTGGGTCTAAACCCATATTGCACGTTGCTCAAGATGTTATTCTCAGTGGCCCATTCATTCATTTTCGCTAATAGCACTCTCCCTAGAATCTTAACAGAGGAGTCTATCAATGAAATGGGCCTATAGCATGCAGGGTCCTGCCTATTGCCTTTTTTAAAAACCGGGATAATAGTTGAGGTTTTCCAAGACTCAGGAATATTATCACGATTTAAGGCGTTAAAAACCCTGCAAAGCAGTCTTGACCAGAAGTTGGGGAAGCATTTAAAGGCATCAGCCGGAACACCATCCGGTCCCGGTGCCTTTTTTTTATCAAAGTGCGATTAATGGCGACTAAAATTTCCTCAACTTCAAAGTGCAAGTGGTTACCCAATATAGTAGTTGACTCTTCATAAGCACTGTTCTCAGCTAAAAACTGGCCTGAGTATATGTCTCTAAAGTGTTGGATCCAGTCCTGATCTGGGATATTTGTTTCCAGGGGGGAGTTATCCTCGCCTGTAAGAAGGGGTTGATTAACAATTTTCCAGAACTCCCCACTATTTTTTATTATGGCTGGGTCTGTAAGTTGCGCCCAAGCTTCATCTTTAAGCTCTTTCTTTCTGGCTGCAATGGCTTTTTTGTATAAGGCCCTGCTAGTCCTAATAAGGTCGCGATCCTTTGGGTCGGATTTAAGAGCATTAAGCAGCACAGAATGTGCTAGGGAACAACTGTGATCAAACCATCTTTTAGGAGGTTTTGTCTTGGTCTTGCTGATCACAGAGAGCCTAGCGTTTATCTTACAGCATATGTTAGTAAATGCGAGAATGACATCCCCATCCTTAGCATCACTCGATAGGCAAACCCCAACCTCTTCCTCAGCCTCTAACAAAACTTCCTGAATAAAAGGTTCTGGGGTTATACTATCCCATTTAAGCCTACGTCTTTGGTCAATAACTTTAAGTGGTCCATCTATAAAAGTTGAACCATGGATGCGTCCTAATAATTCACCCTCTCCTAGGTCGAGAGAAACTGGGTTGTGGTCACTAAAAGCAGATATCACAGTTCTGTACATAAAAACATTAGATAAAAAACATGCAGAGATAAAAATGTAATCAATGATAGAGCCATTGTCTGAGCCCTTAAAAGTAGGGGCCCTAACCTCCCCCTCCCCACAACTTGATTCATATAGGTTCCATCTCGCAAGAAAATTCTCTAGACAATCCCCCTGCTTGTTGTGCGCCAGATGAACCATAGCACTGTTCGGGGGGGAGTCTACGTCATCACAAACACATGATAGTAAACAAGGATGTATGTTAAAATCCCCTAAAAAGATGATTTCGAATACATTAACATCCTCACTATAGACTGACAGGAAATCATCCAATCTACCGAGACTATATGACGTGCAATCGGCAGCATTGGAGTTATAAAAATTAATAAACAAAATATTAGGAGACTCAGCACGAGACAATTCAACAATAAGGCAATGTTCTGAACCTGAGACTAGTAACTTGAGGCAGCCCTTAATGTCAAGTTTAAACAGGCTAATCAGGCCCCCCTTAGCCCTTCCTGCTGAGCTAGCCACGGCAGGAATACTAAAGTAGCTAAAGCCATCAAGAGAAAAGGTGTTGTTAATGTCCCAAGTTTCCTGAAAGGCGATAATGTCATACTTAGATATAAAGTTTAACCAGGTTGCATTATCTGCCTTTGACTTAATGCCGGCAATATTCCAGGTGAGAATACTAAAGACAGGCACATTAGCCCTAGACTTTACACGGTGTTCTGACTGCAGTCAATCATTATGGTCTAAAGATGAAAGGGGTGCAAAGCGGTTGGACAGTAAGAGGGGTTGAGCAAAAGGATTCTGAAACCCTTGGGTTAATTGGTAATTCTGTAAATGTTACTAATTTAATTTCTGTAGCGGGTTGTTTTGTTTATAGGGGAATAGGGTGGGAAGTAATTTATTAATAATTAATTTAATAATAAAATTAATTAAAATGTATTTATTTGGAAATAATTGTAAAATATTTTTTACTTATTAAATAATTAATTGTTAATGTTTGATTAATTTGGATTAATAGGTGATTAATTGAAATAATTATTGTTAATTAGTCATTTTAAAATATTAATTATTATATTAGATAACATTTTTATTTATTTTTAATTAATTATTAATAGATATTCATTTTTAGATTTTTGATTAATATATGAAATATTTACTTTCCCTAATGTTGTATTCTCTGGAGTGGGAATAGTAATTTTAACCCCTACGCTATCCAACACTTTCCCTACTGTTGCACCCACTGGAGTTGGAATAGTATTTTTAACCCCTACGCTATCCAACGCTTTCCCTACTGTTGCACCCACTGGAGTGGGAATAGTAATTTTAACCCCTACGCTATCCAACGCTTTCCCTACTGTTGTACCCACTGGAGTGGGAATAGTAATTTTAACCCCTACGCTATCCAACGCTTACCCTATGTTTGCACTCTTTGGAGTGGGAATAGTAATTTTTACACTTTTGTTATAGTACATTAATAATATTGGCTATTATTTAATTATATTTTGTTACTATATATATATGTTTTGAGAACTATGAATTAAATTTTTTTTTTACTGTAATTAATTATTTAATTATTATAAGTTAATTTAAGTATTTTTAAGTATATTTTAGTGATTCATTTTTAATATTATTTTAATTTAACATTGTTTATAGTAATGTCGATATTTTTTAAAACTATATTTTTGTAAACGATATTTTTAACTCGATATTTTTGTACTTATCTGTTTGTAGATAGAAACTCGATATTTTGTCGGTCGATATTTTGTCAACGATATTCTTGATGGTCGATACTCGATATTATTTCAGTGATCCATAGAAAACCTATCCCCAAATACTATCAGATAATCATTAAAAAACGATGCTAAAATCTAACACTATCTATTCGTACACTACAACTACACTTCCTAACAATTCATAAACGTGCCTATCATTAACTAATAAGAATAAATAACATTGGGGGGACGAATAAACGGGGGATCGGTCTCTAAAGGACAGTTCAAAATGGGAGACCCAGAGCACCCTAATGTCCTGCAGGTGGGTGTCTGATCCGACATTTCACTTTCTATATGTGCCAACCTGATGTTCATGTCCAGGATAGTACAACAGTCCTGCATGGTAATTCTGACCACCTGATCTGATCCTGCAGCTAGCATTGTAGCTTGTACTTGGGGATGTGAGGAGTTAGCAGATTGTGTTCCTGATCCTGAAGATGCAGCTAGTCTTCCTCCTGGGGATGTGTTGATCCCTGTCCATGTTGGGACCCGCGCCTCTCGCCAGAAGGGCCCGGTCTGGCCTGTGTGTCACTCAGGCAGTGTCCTTGGTCTACATTAGGCAACAACTTCCAACTACCAGCTGCACAGTCAGCTTGATACCTCCTTGACATGTTGTGGTATCCCTTGGCCACCTTGCATATATGGAGATACCGGTTCTTCCTGACCCTGAATGCAGGAGTCTCTTCTGGCGACATGTTGTCTGTCAAATAAGAGCAATAACAAAATGTGAGTCATGATGACTATGTCACATTCCTCTATTTAACACATAAACATTAGGTCAGTGAGATTTGGGTGCGTCCACTCTAACTAAAGATTGTGAAGTTTGTAAATAACATGTACAATGCAATGTAGAATCAATGATCAGTTACAACATGCTGGCAACACTGAAATGACAGTGCATGGCATGTGACATGTAGTGTCACAACCCAATGAGACTGTTAGGGGCATATGTACATGCCCCTATTGCCACCATAACGTCACTTTCAGTGACATTATTGTGGAGAAAGGAGCTGCACCTTATGTACAGGGCAGTGTTAAGCCACTTAACATGGCTTAACGCTGCCTTGTACATAAGGCACCCTTTCACACTATGGTTAGTGTGATACGGACGTCCAGTGTGTGTTGTGTGCCCGCTGCGTACAAGGGTTGTCTACATATGAGTCAGCTCCAGTAACAAGACCTCGATTATCTGAGTGCTTATTTGGCAAAATGAGGAGAACCAATGCATTTATCCTTGTTGTTGGTTTTTCCATGTGTGCTGTCTTGTGCAACACACACGGAAAAATCAAAATGCCATGTTTTGTATAGGTACATGAAGGTGTTTCTTCCCGTACATTAACAAAGGGGGATATGTACAAGGAAATGGCAGAGCGTGCCGTTAGCCTCCTTGGCTTTACGACACTCTAAGCCATTTCTGAAACGCAAGGGTGCACCATATTCACAAGAACATGGTGCAGTTTCCCCCTGCGATGGTGCTAGGTTTAGCAACTAAGCGCCAACTACTCTGGTGCAAGGGTGTCAGTGTGCAGGGGAGGCTTGTTTATGGGTAGGAGGGTGTCCCTTCATGCACATGAACAATCCTGGAAAAACCCTACTGTCACTTTCACTGGTGCTGCATCAAGCATCACACACGGCTAAACAACAATAGGTTTCTGAACACTGACTTGTACATGAGGCGCAGCCCCTCTCGCCACCACAGTTTCACAAGGTGTGTGGCTGTCGGGAGAAACATGGTTTAATCCACATTTTTAACTCTGAAGAAAAATTTGAGACACAGGACTGTACACTGCAAACTGTCCCTCTGGAGTTAGAATAGTAATTGAGTTTTATTGGGGAATATGTTGTAACAAATAGCGTTGTAAAGCCCTGCATTGTAAAAGGTATTGTGGAGTAAAACATGTGGAGTAAAAGCATGTGTGGAAAATGCATGTGTGGTAACGTCACATATTTGGCAAGAGGGTCCTATACATTTGACCTTGAGTCAAAGAAGGGAAATAAGCCCAAGGAGACAGCTTGACAACACAATTGCAGTACCAAAACATGCAAATTACATATATAGGTCCATCTTTGCTAGATGGTGGGTAAACGTGTCATTGGTAGCCTTGGCTTCAAGCTTTGCCCTGGTAATGTTTGAAAGATGGTATGCAGCATACATACGATAGTACTGTCAAGACCTGTGTCTGGCACCGAACGGCCAGAAAAACACTACCTACTTGTGGATTAACTGGCCCAATTGCACAGTCCTTTCAATCAAGGATGTACACGCATTCCATGTCTGGTCATACTTATCACCAACACCACTCACATGTCTCCTTTCCTGTCTGTACACTCTGGAATCCCCATGCATGTGCTGTATTGACAGAACACATTGATATTTATTGCATGGGTATCACTGACTGGGGATGTGCAAACATACATCCAGAAGACATATGCATTCCTTCATCTTCACACACTAATTTGTACACCTTTCAGACTTCCACAAAACCCCATCACACTGGAGTCAACGTCAAGGTACACATGATACATACACATACTGCAAAGCACTAAGGATCTGATTTGATCCATACATTCATCAAATCTCACATTGACAACATTTAATTGGTGTACTCACCAGTGGCCTGTGGGTCCCTGAAGGCATCAAAATCCCCCTGTGTGATGAGTGGTCTTCCAGCTGTGTGTTGGTAACCAAAAATAAAAATTGACATATGTCCTATTCATTATCAAATTCATCACCATCAATGTCAATGTAACTGTACTGTTGCAGTTCATGTTGCATGGAGGATTGTGTTGAGTTTGCCTGTTATTCATACAAGACATGAAAATGCATAGTTAGGCCAAACAAGACAATCATGCTTGCGCATTCACACATTTTGCACAGACGACCTGTGTGACACATTCCCAAGGCCTCTTTTCCCCCCAACAACATCATGTTCTCCATGCTCTTTTGGCAATAGCATCGCTGGCGATTGCTCATGGGTGCCAAAAGTATTGATGGTGTATGTCAATCTGGAGATGTCATATGACAAATGTTGAAAGTTACATATCTCATACAACATTACTCTAAACCGAGGTACAAGGGCAGCGTACATAGTAGGCAGTGCCAATATTGAATGTTAGGGAAAAGCTGATCCTATCTTTGCAAAACTCAAAGAAAGCATTATTCCTCAATTTTTTGGCTTTTTACATTTGTGATGCCTTGTGCAGCACACATGAAATGAGCAAAATGCATTGGATTGTTTATGTACAGTAAGGTCACCATTCATGTACATGAACAATATTTGCCCTGCACGCAGACACACTTACACTATGGTGCAAGGGTGCTTGGGATGGCAATACACTGCAAATATTTGCACCAGCTGTGTTGGAAATGCAAACCTACACCATATGCTTGAAACATGGAGCAGCGTTGCAATTTCTGCAGTTGAAAAGTTAAGCGTGAAGGCAAAGAGGTCGAACACCTCACTCTGCAACTTTCTTGTACATATACCCCATTGTGTTAGAGACAGAATTTTTTATTGGTAACTAGCTTACCTGTCGCGCGTTGCTGCGATCTCAGAAAAAAGGAAATTCAAGGAAACTCGTCATGATAACATTAAATTTACATTGTGTCATTGTTATTGAAACTTATTCATTTTATTTTTGAAAACATTTCTAAGTGTGGCTTGAGCAGTGCGTCCCTGATTGGCTTCCAATCTTGATTCTGGTTGCTTGTTCGTTTCAGAAGAATGGGCTTGAGCAGTGTGTACTCGATCGGCTTCCAATATTGATTCTTGTTGCTCGTTCGTTTGAGAATTACGGGCTTGAGCATTTTGTATTCGAACAGATTTTAATCTTGCTTCCAGTTGCTCGTCTGTTTCTGAAGCTCGTAATGCCTTTTTCTTTTGTGCTTCTAATGTAGATTGACCAATCGATTTCTGTTTGGGGGTCATAATTGTCGACGATGCTTGCAAATTCGCTGTCTATTTCAGTATTCGAAAGATTATGAAGGCACTGGGGGGCCGATTTAGAAAAAAAAAAATGACAGAAACCTTCGCAGGAGTGCACTCAATAACTTCCCAAAGTTTCATGGCGATCGGATGAATGGTGTAGTAATGCATAAATGACAAACAGACAGACAGACATACTTTTGTTTTTTTATATATAGACAAAAGTGTTCATTTAACTATTTTGAGGGTGTACTTACCACCTTGTTGGCCAATGGGGACTCCAAGGTGGTCCGAAATGTCACCCTCATGGCCAACTCAATCCTGCCATCAATGCCTCCATTGTCGGACAGTCCTGTCCACAACGATGAAACGTACCTCTGGCAGGATCCGACCTCCACTTTCTATCATCACAGGAAGGTAGTGATTCACTAGTCAGAGGACGCTTCCCAAAGCCCCTTCCCACGTCCTGCCCTCCCTACCCATACCCACCATCTCCCAGCACACACTTAAACCCACTTTCTAAAAAATAAAAACCCAAATATATAACCCACCAATTTTAATAATGTGAAATACTCCTTGGACAAACACCCGACAACAATTAGCACAAGACGCAATAAACAAGTAAGGACAACTACACTAGACTTCACAGGGACACTAGGGACAGTTTACAGGACACAACCACACTCTCAAAACCTAATTCAGCAGCACATAACACCAAACACCTTCAACACTCTCCACAGTTACAGTAAGTGTGCTCAAAAGAGAAAGTGAAAGGGCACAGTACTCCTCCAGGCAACAGGATGCATGCTGACATCACTTCCTGTGTATTTGCGGCCCGTTCTCTGACTTTGCGATAATTTTCTGCGCGCAAATTGAGTTTTGCAGAAAGATTCCGTGTTGTCACATGTATTTAGCTATATTTTTCAATTGCAGTAATGAAACAAATGTCACGTTAGTGCCAATGCGGCAAACATCTGGACGCTAAGTGCAAGTTGTTCCTCAGATGAACCGTATTTGCTGTAATTTCCTTTCTGACCACAAAACACACCCTAAAATTAATCTCTGATCCCCAAAACACAACCTAAAATTCATCTCTGACCCCAAAACACATACCCACCCCAAACATTCAGTTCACTATTAATAACGGCAAAATGTTTAACTTTCACTTGTCAGATGGATGTTGGTGTTGTGATGTTTTATTGCAAAAACTATGCTTGTGAAGAAATTGTGGAGAATTCTGTCCCTTCATGCTGTTCCTGCAGCAGAAGCGGGATGTGCAGCATCAGCCTCTTCTTCTTCATCATCTTCAGGATTGTCCGGTTCATCCAGCACTTTAATCCATGGCGCATTGGTGTGGACACATATTCTGAGCAGCACACACAATGCCACAATGATCTTGCAGACAATTTCAGGGCTGTAGAGCAGTCTGCCACCTGACATGTCGAGGTACCTGAACCATGATGTGAGCACACCAAATGTACTCTCCACAATGGATCTTGTGTGTCCAAGTGTGACATTGTAATGTCTCTGTGCCTGGGTGTTAGTGGCTCTTAGGGGTGTCATCAGCCATGGAGAAATCGCATATCCTTGATCAACTGTAACATAAAATGGAGAGATATGTCAATTAGTATTTGTGCATACTGTGTTTGCAGAGTTTCTATCTTTGGGTGTGTGATTTTTGCTACTTAGGAAATTTGGCTTTGCCATGTGTATCTTCAGAGAATTGACCAGCATCACTGCAAAGTACATTGCCTCCAAGCTGCTCTTACCTCCCGCTGACCCTATGTTATCGTGGCAGCTGCACATTTGCACAGCTGGTGCAAAGAATGTGCACAAAAGTCATGCACGTCTGCGTCCGTCTGCGACCCGACCACAACTGGTGCCTGGGACCCTGGAACTCATAACGTCTACCACTACGACTCATCCGCCTTCCTCGCACTCAACCCCAGGAGGAAGTACAACTGGCAGCAGGCCACACTGCACATGACCCATGGCCAGTCCTCCTGCCACCACTGCTGCAAGACCTTCACCAACACAACGGCTGCCAACACTGCCAACTCACTAAGTTTCATCCTCATCACCGTGGGCTCCCTGTACAGATACACCATGGAAATCTGGTACCTCCGGAACACACTTTCACCCAGCATCGCCTTTTTTATGGACAGCTGGACCACAAACTCCTCTCCCCCTGACACAATCTCACAATTCGTGGAGAAGTGTGGCTCATGGGTTAGAGGCGGCAGACCCGGAAGCTGGGATCAGCCCTGGACCAGGGTTCAATTCCCCGCCCCGACAGGGGTTGGGCTCAATAATTCCACGGACTCGATAATTCTCACTCCGGTGCCTACTCGACTCACGGGTTCACACTCTGCGACTCTGGGCAATAGCTTGCTTAATCTCCACAACGGCCCCTCGCGGCGGGATGCCTGGCTTTCACCTTGTGGATACCCTGCTGGGGTATCTCACAGGGGAATACCAGGACGGGTTCCCTAAGCAAGCGCATAGATGCCTGCGATGTGGGCGATTTGCGCTATATAAATACATGTACATTTACATTTACAATTCCGGATGGATACAAGATCCAGAAGTAGGACTGCCCCAAACAGCCGGCAGGAGTCCTCGCCATCGCACATGAAAACTCCCTCTGCCTCTCCACGTTCAACAACACTTTACCCACCACGGAAGACCTGCACTTTCAGGTCCAGACCAGCCCCAACTCCACACTCTGCAGCACACTTGCCTACAGACACCTAGACTGCTTCGCCAACGCTTTCAGCGACCTCATCGCACCCCATGCAATCGCATCCATGGACTACATAATCATCGGAGACCTGGACTTCCACCTCAACAATACCAATGACCCCAACTCCAATACCCTCCGGATGAAGAGCTCACCAACATGGGACTGAAACAACTCTTAACCACACCAACCCACAAGGCAGGACACAACCTCAAGCCCATCTTCGCAAGATGCAAAAGTGTACACTTCAGCCACACCACACAACACCCATGGACCAATCACCACTGCATACACTTCCTCACTAACAAAACCAAGCCGGCCAAACATGCACCTCGCACCACTCAAATGAACTGGAGCTGAGTTACCAATGAGCAGCTGAAATCTACCCTCAACTGCAACACCCCCAACTCTGCAGCAGACGCAAAATGCGCTGCCAGGGAATTCCACGCATGGATCTCCAACTGCGCAAGCATCCATCACCAAAATCAGAGATTACAGATGCACCTGCAGACCCTTGGAGAAGAACAGGGGAAACTTCAAGACACACATAATCTTTTAAACATACAAGAATGCCATGACCAAATATCACCAATGCATCAGTAGCACTGAAAGGACATTCATCCACAACAAAATACTCGCATACTCCTCCAGCTCCAAAGATCTCTTCAACGTCATCCATAAATTCACCAAGGCCCCCAGATAAGCCATGGACTATGCCATCCTGGACACGTATCAATCCAGATTCAACGCGAGCATGGCACAAGACTGCTCTACTTGCTGCCACAGACAACATCCGCACCCTCCTCAACCACGGCCACACCGCAGCCCTGATTCTACTTGACCTGTCAGCAGCATTCCACACCGTCTCCCACCACACACTAGCGGGCAGACTGCATGACACAGGCATACAAGGAACCACCCTTGGCTGTATCCGAACATTCATCACCATCAGGAGCCAGTGAATCAGACTGCCACCCTTCCTCTCCCATGCGGGCGGTGGCGATCCACCCAACATCCTAATGGGCCCCTTGGTCACGGAGGGATGTTGGTGCAACACTGTGTTGGTGCCTGCAGCCTGGGGCTATCTGGGTCAATATGCGGCGGATGGAGGAATTTTTCAGCCTCTAGTGGGCTATCACAAATGATACATCACAAATTAGTGAAAAACAATAACAGCATTACATCTAAATAAACAAAAATTCCACACACAACTAACTTTTAAATCTCCCTCCTAAACTCTCCTACCCTCAAAGTCCTAAAAAAGTCCTTAAAAAATGGACTTATATGTTCCGATGAACAGCAAGACCTTCCTGTGATTGATTCTGCGGAAATAGACTACATTTAACACAAATAGGTTACAAAAAAGAAGGTAGTGGTAAACAAGGTTGCTAAATTTATCTAAATAAAGACTATCCCTATCCCATTGTTGGTGTGGAATCAATGGTTTAAAAGATTGGATGAGTTGAGATTTTCATGGGTTTAAGCCAGATATAGAAGAGTGTTAAGGTTCCTTACACTACTGAGTGTAAGGGTCAGGTGCATGGCACCTAGCTTAAAATGTTGCTATTGGACAGTGGAACTTCAGCAGATAACAACAAAACATTACGGTGGGGGAGGACCTAGGGGGAGTTTAAAGACCAGGCTCTGGGTACAATCCCCACAGAAACTGATAAACAACAAAAGTACCAGAGGGTCTCAAATCAAAAAAGCCCATGAGTTACGAAAACCAACCGAGAACCCACAGTTTCTCACAGGTTATGTCACAGAGAGCTCTCGGAGGATGAGGAAAAATACCCATCAGTCACCATTCGGATCCGCCCTTCATCATTTGGGATTTTGTCCGTACCACCTGTCAGAGAAAACTTGTGCTCTGCTCAGAGGTCTACCCGGTGGTAGGGGGTATCCTCAATGAGTGTTGGAGACGACAGTGTGGTATACCACTCGGTGTTGGTGAGTGGCAATGAAAGTGGGACTGGGGTGTGCAGTGCTGAAATAAATGTGAAGAAAGAAAAACCAAGAAAAAGGTGTGTTTAAAATTGGTTTTGAAAAGGCACTAGACAAAATTTAATCCAGGTGTGCTTAACATACCAATGTTAAAAACAGTGCGACCCCAGGTTGTCTGATTATGTAGACAGCCTAAGGTAAGTGTGGTCGACTAGTTTCAGCAGTTAGTGGACTCTTGCGTCCTTGCCTTCATCAGGACCAGGTATACAACAAATACTACTGCACCAGGTGAACAAATAAATCAAGTGAAAAGTGACACCAAAGAAACATTAACAAGTGCACACAGTCACCTGAATGCTCCGGGTGCCCTTACAGTCTGTGCAAGTCACTGTAAAGAGAAAGAAGGGGGGAGGTATAGCAATCATTAACAAATGGGCCAAACAGTAAGACCATGAGTTATGGTTTAAACTAGAAAACACACACGAAGTGTTGATTTAAGAAATCCCTCCATTGATGCAAAACCAGTTTATATATATTTGGAACGAAATTTCAAATGCCAAATACTGTAGCTCTTACCTAAATCTGTAAGGCAGGCTAGCCTCACCCCACCTGGCAGAGGCTCAGGGGAAAATGAAGCACCGCTCTAGAATAGACATGCAAAGCACACGTTGAAACATTAAATGCACACCACAGAGACGATCCCCTCAGACTACCCGTAACTGACATAACACAGTCAAATAATCGGAGATGGCATCATTCTCCGAGGCAAGACTCCGTCTGAGTAAAGATACCCATGATGGTAAAGTGCGGAGAAAAGCAGCAGAGTAAAACAGCTTCCCTCACCTAACCGTCGGTACTCCTGGCCGGCGTCCTGGCCGTCTGGGGAGGTACCGACGGCTGGTGCGGGGCCGTCTATAAACCTCACAGCCATAGGATCAGTGGTCACGTGGGAGCGTTGTCAGATTGGTGCGGACGTGTAAAGGACTACACGCCCACTCGCTATCAAGCCGGAACAGCTACTGCCGTCATTCAGGTGAACAGCTGTGAGCAGGCGGGGAGCTGTTCAGTAACCGCGCTGCTATTGGTTGCGAGGTCACGTGGGGCGCTAGATCGCGCCCAGTGTTTGGGGGAGATAGTGTGTGTCTGCTACACGTGTTAGCAGAGGGTGTATACTACACGACCATAGGCTCGAACCGAGTGGAGATATTGTAGTCAAGGCAACGGGGGTAAACAAGATTTAAACAAGATTTAAACAAACACGAGCCTGACAAGAAGGTGCTGCAAAAGATAAGCAGCGTTAGATTTATTAAAACACTAACGAGCAAAGTAAAGACGCACAAGACTCCCAGCTCAAAGAGAGTTTAGTTTATTGCGTGGTGTCAAGGCGAAAGTATGTATAATTAACCAGAGAGAGAAGGCTAAGTTTACAATGAGGGATGACCCTCGACCTAACATACCATAGCCTTAATCAGGTATCATGATTCATCAACCAGGAGGTATAGCTAAAAGCAGGGTGTACATGTCACGGGGAGCGTTGTATATCTATGTCCCTACTGCTATAGGTGAAGCTATCTACCTCCTGCTATGGGTGAGTCTACACAAATCAGTAAAGCTGGAAAAGCTGATGGTACTACATAGGGAATCAGTTACAGTATACACCAGGGAATGTCGTCGTTCAAACCCTCTTTGTGGGTTTTCAGTTTAAGTACCCATTTCTGTTCTTTCTTCATTAAGTAACTGGTCACATCTGATGTATGTGTAGGTATGAAAGGTTGTTCCAATACCGTCCACTGGAAATCGGTGGGTGGATGTTTAGCCTCCAAGAAATGAGCAGTGAGTTTAGTGGCTTGTCTAGCACAACGAATCGTGCTCTTATGCTCAGATATCCGTATGCGGACCTTGCGTGTGGTCATGCCCACATACTTGTAGCCACAGGGGCAGGTGATGAGGTAGATCACTCGGTCGCTATTGCAATTAGTGAACTTTATTTGCCTCCAAGGTCTAGTAGTCCCTATGTCAACTTCTAATGTTTTCTTTGTCTGAGCACAGACCTGGCAGTTACCGCAGGGATGATGTCCCTGGACAGGTGGGAGGCACACTGTGGAATGTGGGCATGACCACACGCAAGGTCCGCATACGGATATCTGAGCATAAGAGCACGATCCGTTGTGCTAGACAAGCCACTAAACTCACTGCTCATTTCTTGGAGGCTAAACATCCACCCACCGATTTCCAGTGGACGGTATTGGAACAACCTTTCATACCTACACATACATCAGATGTGACCAGTTACTTAATGAAGAAAGAACAGAAATGGGTACTTAAACTGAAAACCCACAAAGAGGGTTTGAACGACGACATTCCCTGGTGTATACTGTAACTGATTCCCTATGTAGTACCATCAGCTTTTCCAGCTTTACTGATTTGTGTAGCCTCACCCATAGCAGGAGGTAGATAGCTTCACCTATAGCAGTAGGGACATAGATATACAACGCTCCCCGTGACATGTACACCCTGCTTTTAGCTAGACCTCCTGGTTGATGAATCATGATACCTGATTAAGGCTATGGTATTTTAGGTCGAGGGTCATCCCTCCTTGTAAACTTAGCCTTCTCTCTCTGGTTAATTATACATACTTTCGCCTTGACACCACGCAATAAACTAAACTCTCTTTGAGCTGGGAGTCTTGTGCATCTTTACTTTGCTTGTTAGCGTTATAATAAATCTAACGCTGCTTATCTTTTGCAGCACCTTCTTGTCAGGCTCGTGTTTGTTTAAATCTTGTTTAAATCTTGTTTACCCCCGTTGCCTTGACTACAATATCTCCACTCGGTTCGAGCCTATGGTCGTGTAGTATACACCCTCTGCTGACACGTGTAGCAGACACACACTATCTCCCCCAATCACTGGGCGCGATCTAGCGCCCCACGTGACCTCGCAACCAATAGCAGCGCGGTTACTGAACAGCTCCCCGCCTGCTCACAGCTGTTCACCTGAATGACGGCAGTAGCTGTTCCGGCTTGATAGCGAGTGGGCGTGTATCCCTTAACACGTCCGCACCAATCTGACAACGCTAAGGCCCGCCCCACGTGACCACTGATCCTATGGCTGTGAGGTTTATAGACAGCCCGCACCAGCCGTCGGTACCTCCCCAGACGGCCAGGACGCCGGCCAGGAGTACCGACGGTTAGGTGAGGGAAGCCGTTTTACTCTGCTGCTTTTCTCCGCACTTTACCATCATGGGTATCTTTACTCAGACGGAGTCTTGCCTCGGAGAATGATACCATCTCCGATTATTTGACCGTGTTATGTCAGTTACGGGTAGTCTGAGGGGATCGTCTCTGTGGTGTGCATTTAATGTTTCAACGTGTGCTTTGCATGTCTATTCTAGAGCGGTGCTTCATTTTCCCCTGAGCCTCTGCCAGGTGGGGTGAGGCTAGCCTGCCTTACAGATTTAGGTAAGAGCTACAGTATTTGGCATTTGAAATTTCGTTCCAAATATATATAAACTGGTTTTGCATCAATGGAGTGCTTTCTTAAATCAACACTTCGTGTGTGTTTTCTAGTTTAAACCATAACTCATGGTCTTACTGTTTGGCCCATTTGTTAATGATTGCTATACCTCCCCCCTTCTTTCTCTTTACAGTGACTTGCACAGACTGTAAGGGCACCCGGAGCATTCAGGTGACTGTGTGCACTTGTTAATGTTTCTTTGGTGTCACTTTTCACTTGATTTATTTGTTCACCTGGTGCAGTAGTATTTGTTGTATACCTGGTCCTGATGAAGGCAAGGACGCAAGAGTCCACTAACTGCTGAAACTAGTCGACCACTCTTACCTTAGGCTGTCTACATAATCAGACAACCTGGGGTCGCACTGTTTTTAACATTGGTATGTTAAGCACACCTGGAATAAATTTTGTCTAGTGCCTTTTCAAAACCAATTTTAAACACACCTTTTTCTTGGTTTTTCTTTCTTCACATTTATTTCAGCACTGCACACCCCAGTCCCACTTTCATTGCCACTCACCAACACCGAGTGGTATACCACACTGTCGTCTCCAACACTCATTGAGGATACCCCCTACCACCGGGTAGACCTCTGAGCAGAGCACAAGTTTTCTCTGACGGGTGGTACGGACAAAATCCCAAATGATGAAGGGCGGATCCAAATGGTGACTGATGGGTATTTTTCCTCATCCCCTGAGAGCTCTCTGTGACATAACCTGTGAGGAACTGTGGGTTCTCGGTTGGTTTTCGTAACTCATGGGCTTTTTTGATTTGAGACCCTCTGAACTTCAGCAGATGACAATTCTATTGCACGATAGGGATGAATAGGTTGTTGTCGTAGATAGCTCTTCATCTATTTATGAGATATTTTTTGGGAAAGAGACATTGGGATGTTTATGAAGATGAATGGAGTGCAGTTATTTTAGAAAAAGCCTGCTTTAAGCTCCTATAGTGTTCTTTTACAATCTGGCAAGCTATATGGAAAAACTGGGGATTGGTGAGCTTAATGGTTACGCATAGTCTTGTTTGTGGAACTGAAAGAAGAATTTGGGGTCAGTCAGAAGGAGGTTTTTAAATATTTCTATATCTGTGATTTCCTGTAGTTTTCTTGGGTAGATTTGGTTAATTTTTTACTAAGAGGGCAGCTTTGCCCAATTGGGGGCATATATGGTCATTTGAATGCCGGTATGAATGATGATTTTGATAAATACTCCGGGAGGTGGCAAGATACATTTCGCACCCTAAATCCAACATTTTCTAAATCCCTTTCGACTGAAGCAATCTATTCATTTTTCTTCAAATCTGCAAGTTCAACAATATAAAACATATTTTGACTTGTACTACACACCAGGGAAAATCACCCGGTGGGGAGGTGACAAAGGGGTGAGGTGCTCAGGATGTTAAATGCATGGGGTAGACTCAATCCAAATGTTTGCCACATGCTCATCTTTGGAAGTAATGGAAAACAAAATCTGATTTCTATAATGCTGAACTTAAGATGAAAATGTTATAACTCTCTATCTGATAATGCTCGGTCTACAGGAGCAGGGCCCACCAAAGCAGTCATTTTTGTTTCTTGTCATGTCGGTTCTTTAGCTCTGCATTTCCTCAGGTTGGCTTAATGGTAAGCCCACTGCTTTCCATCAATGGTTATCCTGTCTGCTTCCAATACATAATCTTGAAAAGGCACCAAACTCGCGAAAGGGTAAAAAGGCATTAGAAAAGGGCTTGCGCGTCTGGGCCCCACTGACCAACTGGATTAAGGATTAACTCAGGCAGTAGTAATATGTGCAATAGTTTGCTTTTGGCACAGGGGAAATAATTAAATTAATGTACTATATGCCCTTTCTTGTCGTATGTACTTACCCTAAATGCAAAGCTAATGAAAATTATTAAATGTATCTAAAGTTTTATTTTATGAGATTATTGCTGCAATGTAAGGATTTTATTTTTATTGTATCATTTTTTTTGGGAGAGAAATGATTTTTTTAAATTCCCAATAAAAATGTATTATAAAAAAATAGACTATCTCCGTATAGAAATAAATGGAAAATATTGCAAAAATGTTGAATAAATGTTTTGGGAAATTTAAAAAATGATTAGACACATGAACAATATCAAACAATTTTATTAAAAAAAATAGACCATTTTAAAGTATAAATTAAATAACAGTATAACATATTTACAATTATTTATGGTATATTAATAAAATATATGTTGAAATAATGTTGAAAATAAAAATATATATAAACGTTAACAAAATACAAACAATTATGAGAAGTATAACATCCTAAAAAAACACTCCTAAAAAAATATGAAAAATTTGCATAGTATGCATTAAATATTAGTATAAAATACAAATCAAAATAGAAAAATATGTGACATCTTTATTATTCAAAATTTGGGTATGGTGTTGGACACTAAAAGAGTGACATGTACTATTCCCTCTGAAATCTAAACCAATGTGGTGATGTATCATTTTTTTTTTGTCCTCATTTGCCATTACCCTTGTGTGAGGCAACCACCAACCACCACTGTGTGTCTATGTGTCCATGACCAACGATCAACAGGTTGGCACTCAGACTGAGGCACAGATGTCTTTCTGGTGGAAGAGGGAAAACCAGCACAAGATCGGCGTCCTACTATACTCCATCTGGATATATTGCAACCAATTCGACCAGAGTTTTGGCAGAGAGAACCAGTGTTTTAGGTCCTTGGAGCAGAAAGTAGGCATAATCATAGGACCCAGGAAAAAAATACCCGGTAATCCTAATTCCATTTTACCAAAAGGTCCCAAAAGGCACGCTTTTTCTTGCTGCCAGATCTAACCTGCTCAATCTTTGAGACTTCGTATAGGGACGTCAACCACCCTGAATATGTAGGGGGTATAGTGTCCACCCAGAACCTGCATATCTGTCTTCTTGCCAGGAGTGTTGCAAAGAAGAGGAAAGATCTGCCCTGCCCGGAGATTTTTTCGTCAAACCCAAAGATGATTAAAGGGAGTGTAATACATAGTGCAGTCTTAAGTATGGAGCTCAGGGCATCCTTCACTTCCTCCCAAAACTGGCTGATAGCGGGACAGTCCTTAAACATGTGCACGTCCGATGCCCCTTACAGGTCGCATTTATTGCATTTTTTTCCAGGAAGAAACTTTGCAACTTTCTGGGGGGGGAGATATGCGCGATGTAGAGTGAAAAGGTGGTTTTACCTCAGCCATGCTGGCTTCACTATCTGATATAATAGGTTAAAGGAGTCCAACCACATCTGTTCACAATTAGCACCAACCTCTCCTCCCCATAACTCCTCGGCAAGCTTAAAATCTCTGTCTATCTCTTCCAAAATCGCCCAATACCCGCAGGAAACCTCCTTGCTTCCCCCTGGTCTTGTCATCAGTTGATTTTCCAGATTACTGGAGATTCCCAAGGGGGTACCCTTCCTTCTCAATGCCTGAGCCCAGCTGGTCAGCTGCATATGTTTAAATCTCGAAAGGCCTGGCCCAACTCTCTCCCGCAGTTCTTCCCATGACACCATTGAACCACTAGCCAGTAGATCCCCCCAATGCGAGATTTCAGCCTCCTTTATTGAAATAGCCAATCTGTCCTTAAGACACGGTGGAGTACCTGGCGAATCCCACATAGGTGCTAAATTTGAGAAATAGCTGAGCCCTATGCACTTTCTCATTTTAGTCCAGCTTCTAGCCAGTGATTGAAGTATTTTTAATTTTATTTTTTTAAAGAATTTCTGGTCCCCGAACTTAAAAAGGAAGCCGTCCGGTGGAAGATCGGCCCCATCTAGCATAGCTCGAAACATCTCTCCTCTCGAAGAAACTGATGGTGTTTTTAAGAGCATTCTAAAAAAAGATAGCTGGAACGCCCATGCGTAGTACTGCCGGTCTGGTAGAGTTAGCCCCCCCTTTTCCCTTCTCCTCCTCAACTTCTTCCAAGCCAGTCTAGTGGCACCATATTTCCAAACAAAGGAATTTAACTCACGTTGACATTTGTTTATTTGAGTGGGGTCAAAAGCCAGGGGGATGGAATTAAACAGAAAAGTGTATTTAGGCAGGATAGACATCTTAATTAGGTTTGCCCTCCCCAATATGGAAAGAGGGAGGTGAGCCCATGCCTTTAATTTTTTTTTGCACTCTTTGTGTACTTGATCAAGATTCTGAGCAGCGATTCTATTAATATCTTGGAAAATTCCAATACCCAAATATCGCATGGAAAAAGTCAAACTCCCTAGTAGGGGCTTTTAAAATCATTCAGAAATCAACGGGAGATTTGTCTTATCACCCTTTATTAAAAATAATTGCCGCAAAATTATTGCCTGCTCTAACCTATGGTAGTGAGGCACTCAATGGTCAAGATGCTGAAATTATTAATACAGCTGTAGCTAAAACGTACAGATCCTTATTCTCTCTCCCGAAGAATGCCTCACAAGCTCAGGTGAGACTTGAGTTTGGGCTAAACAATCAATGCTACGCAAGGAAAGGGCACATACTAAAAGTATGGAACAGATTACAAAATGACAAGGATAATGAAATGTCCTGGTTATTGTGGCAGGAAGTGAACAACAAAACAAACACAAACATCAGCTCCTGCTTAAACAGCGCTATTGCAGAATTTGGTGTAACACCAATCTGGGAAACCACAATTTCGTCGGAGAGCTTCAAAAAAACAATAAACAAACTTACTAACTACCTCTCCATGATTATGGATGAAGATATTCTGGTCAAGCGTAGCCACGCATGGTCAATTGTCTCTGGATATAAGAAAAAAAAGGTTCAAACTATCTAGAAACTGCATGGTCTAAGAAAAATAAACACATTTTTATTAATGCCAGATTTGGCTTCTATCCAGGCACATGCCACTTACCACCATGGAAGAGACCACAAGGAAATAACATATGCAGGCTTTGTAACCTAGGAGAAGAAAACATCTTACACCTATTGTGTCTTTGCCCGGATCTGGAAATTGAAAGAAAAACTACAATTATAAGAATGTTTAACATGCGTAGTGTATGGACATGTAGACAGGCACTGATCGCAAGTCTTAACCCAGAAGATTTGCCGATGAGTTCTGCGCTTGTTAAATTCCTTCGTGCGGTACAGAAGAAATTGGATGTTTTTGATTGACCAAACAATAGTCTACGTGAATATGGACTTTATACAATGCAGCTCTTTTTCTTATTTATGTGTATAATATATATCTAACTTTTGAAAACTGATTGAAAATCCAATTGTTTTATAATTTTAAATCTGGTAAAGTTTTATCTGCTTTTTTGTAAGATTTTAATTAATCAAACAAATAAATAAATAAATATGAAATATATATAAAATATATGAAATATATATGAAATATATATGTGTTTGCATGGAAGGAGCAACGTCCAGATGAGTATTGTTGATGTTCCAGGCCATAATCTCCGTTTTTTTAGCATTTATCTCATAACCGGAGATTTTGCCAAACTCCTACGCCCTCCTAATCACCTTTGGGAAAGCAAGGTCCAAATCAGAGGTCATTAGTATTAAAGAATGTCGTAGGCATATAACGCTACTTTCTTTTCCCACCCTCTAAATCTGAAAGATAAGATATCAACATCGTCTCTAAGAGTCTGAGCAAATGGCTCAATATAGAGATTAAAGAGAAGTGGGGAGAGCGGGCAGCCCTGCCTTGTTCCCCTTGTAATTTTAAAAGGCTCTGTCAGGGAATTATTTACAAATAACCTAGCAGTTGGAGCTTTATACAAAAGAGCTACCATTTGGCAAAAGCTTTCAGGCAAGTTAACCTTTCTCATGACTGCTGACAGATAAGCCCAATTGACCCTATCAAAGGCCTTGGTTTCGTCCAGGGTGAGAGCGGCCAGAGGAAGGGTTAAGGTTGAGGCGATATCAATGGCCCCAACTAGATCGTGTGTAAGGTCTGCTAGATGTCTGCCTTTTATGAACCCCTTTTGGTCCTCATGAATTATTGTATTTACCACCGCCCCCAACCTATTAGCCATGATACCGGTAAAGATTTTATAGTCGCTGTTAAGAAGCGATATTGGGCGATAAGACCCGCATTCCTTTAGATTTTTTCCAGGTTTAGGTATTAAAACTATCATGGCATCATTCTAAGTTTTTAAAGGGTCCGCCCCCACCAAAAGAATGCTGTTAAACAGGGTAGCCAGAACCGGGGTAACCTCCTCAATGAGCGCCTGATATAATTCCCCCGGTAAACCGTCGGGACCCACTGCCTTCCCATGTTTCCCTTGCCCTATTACTTTCTTGATCTCTTCTACTGTGATCTCTGTCGCCAAAGCTGTACTTTGCTCACTTGAGAGCCTTGGCATAGCTGTATTATCATGCCAAGCATCTCTCGCCGCCAGATCTACGCATGTATCCTCTTTATAAATGGCCTGGAAAAAGTCCTGAAACGCACTACCTATATCTGATTTTGAAAGCTGAGAAGCTGCTTCCCCTTCTACCCTGATCTCCCTAATATAGTTCCGAGATTGGTCGGCTTTGGTTTTCCAGGCAAGGATCTTAACTGCCGCCTCACCAAGCTCGAAGTAAGAGTCCTTACTCGCTTCCCACATTTTGGCGACTCTAGCCTGTAAAAAGATTTCCAGTTCAGAATTTAATACTGATAGTCGATTTAGCTCCTCCCCTGAGCCGATAACGGCACCTAAGTTGTTCTCGATGCATTTCATTTCTGCCTCCAGAATCTCAATGCTTTCTCTATATTTTTTCCTTCTATAAGAGGATCGACTAGTGATACAGCCCCTCCATACAGCTTTTAAAGCGTCCCACAACGTTGGCACGTCGGCTGAAACGAGGTTTGCTTCAAAAAAGTAATCGGAGAAAGATGATTTCTTCTTCTTCAAGTAAAATAGTGCGGCCAAAGGACCAAGAGGCGTGGGTATGGTACTGGCCTGATTTTAAAGTAAATAGTATGGCTGAGTGATCGGAAAGGTGCGACGGAAGATAACTGATATCTATTACTAGGTCTTTAAGGCTATAGCTGAGTAACACATAATCAATCCTAGATAGATGTTTGTACTTAAAATTGTGGAAGGAGACCCCCAATTTGTCTCCCGCCCTTTCCCTCCAAACATCTACCAGGCCTATTTGTGACATTATTGTTGAAAGTACCTGCCTAGATTTAGAAAAAACACTAGCTCTGGAGCTTGCAGTCTTATCCAATTTTGGATTTAAGACAACGTTAAAATCGCCAGCCCAAATTATGGGGTCATGAAAGGCAAGCAGGTGGTCACAGATGGTGTTCATGTAAGATGGGTCGTCCTGGTTTGGACCGCAATACCCAACCAGGGTATATGGAGAGCCATCCAGCACTACCCTTACCAGGAGCCACCTGCCACTCTTATCCTCCCTATACTCTACTATTTGAGCTTTGGCCTGCTTTTTAAAAATGACTAGGACCCCCTAATATTTGCCGATTGATCTGTGCCCAGAAAGATGTCTATCCACTTTTCTTTTCTTAAAACCTCTGTTGTTTCAGCTTTGAGAAGATGTGACTCCTAAATGATAATGACCTGCGTCTGGCAATCTTTTAAATATTGAAAGATCTTCGTTCTTCTGCCCCTCGTGTGCAGGCCATTAACATTCCAGGATAAGAAATGTAGCTGTGCCATCCATCACATCCCACCTCGTTAACCCGTCCCAACTCCCTGAAGTTATATTATCCTGAGTTCCTTTGACTGAAAATATACTGGTGTTATTGGTTTCCTTTAAATCTATATGAGGGCTCTGGCCAACGAGGACATTTTTCAGTTTTAACCCTTCCACCCTTCGTGACAACCCCCCCCCCTGGAAAACCCCTCCCTACTTACACTGGCCTGATGAATTGCCAGCTTTTTCTGCACCCTCAACCAGCCAGCCTCCTCCTCCTCCTCCTCCCCCCCACTGCCAAGCTGTGTCGCAAAAAAATTCAAGAGTGTATTCTCTCTCACTATATATATATATATATATTATTTTTTTTAAATAAAAACACCATCAGTGCCCTTAAACCCTATCCACTTTCAATTCTGCCTACTCTACTTCTGAACTCACTCTCTTCCTATTATTTTTTTTAATTTGTTTATTTATTTATTTGTTTTGTATAGACTTGTTTGTATCTTTTAACTCCTTAAAAAAAAAAAAAAATCCTCAGAGGAGATTGTATAATATTTTATTAATACTACGTTTTATTTTTTAATTTTTATTATATATTTTTCCCCCCCAAATTTATATGTTCCTCGGTATATATATATATTTTTTTTTCCCTCTCTTTTTTTTCTATTTTTTCCCTTTTTTAGGTTCTAACCACTAAATTCCCTGCTAATGGGGAAAAATGCCACGATTCAGCTTACAACCCCTTCGAGTTTCCTGCCCCTCGTGTAAGATACCTCAGTGATTCCAGCAACTCATCTGCCTCAAGAGGTGATCTAAGATTGTACATCTTGTTGGTATACATGACTCTAAGGAAAGCAGGAAACCTCATCTGTACCGTAGCATCCAGGGCTCTGCATTTTTCCATCCTTTGCCCCAGTTCCCACTGCCGATCCAACGTGGTCTTCGATAGATCTGAGCGAATATCAAAAGGGAAGTCCGGTCCTTTTAGCGATTTGGCCTTTAGAGCAAGATTAAGGATTTTTTCCTTAAGTGCGTACGTAAGGAAATTTATCAGAATTTTTCTCGGCTTGGCCCTGCCAGGTTTTAGGCGGAATGGATCCCTATGTATCCTTTGAATTTCCTTTTCCAGAATGTCAGCTGTCTCCTCCAAGTTTAGTGCGTCTTTTAAAAGACCCATCACATAGGTTTTAATGTCGCTCCCCTCTTTCCCTTCTAGTTCAAGTTCAAGTTCAAGTTCAGGAATTTGTATAGCGCACTACTTACCCAGAGGGTCTCAAGGCGCTTGGGGAGGGGGTTCATTATTAATCAAATAGCCAGGTTTTAAGTTCTTTTCTGAAGGAGACGTGGTTCTGTGTAAGGCGGAGGTGAGTGGGGAGTGAGTTCCAGGTCTTGGCCGCCAGGTAGGAGAAGGATCTGCCTCCCATGGTGGATCTTTGGTACGTGGGACTGCGGCGAGGCCTTGATTGGAGGATCTTAGTTGGCGGGTGGGTGTGTAGAAGGATAGTCGAGTGTTGAGGCATTCGGGTCCTAGTTTGTAGAGGGCCTTGTGTGCGTGGGTGAGGAGACGGAATGTTATTCTCTTATTTACGGGAAGCCAGTGGAGGTCTCTCAGGTGGCCGGTAATGTGATCTTGGTGAGGAATGTCCAAAATGAGTCTCGCCGATGCGTTTTGGATGTGTTGGAGTTTTTTCTGTTATTTGGCTGTAATTCCGGCGTAGAGGGTGTTTCCGTAGTGTAGTCGACTTGTAACCAGTGCGTCGGTGACAGTCTTTCTTGTCTCGGTGGGGATCCAATGGAAGATTTTTTTGAGCATACGAAGTACGTTGAAGCAGGAGGATCAGACGGCGTTGACTTGTCTGGTCATCGAGAGGGAGGAGTCTAGGATGAAGCCTAGGTTACGTGCGTGGTCTGTGGGAATGGGTGCGGAGCCCAGATCCGAGGGCCACCATGAGTCGTCCCAGGCAGAGGGGGATGATCCTAGGATGAGCACCTCCGTTTTGTCTGAGTTCAGTTTTAGGCGGCTGTTTTTCATCCATATGGCTACTTCTTTCATGCCTTCGTGAAGATTGGTTTTGGCGGTGTTGGGGTCTTTGGTGAGGAAAAGGATCAGCTGGGTGTCATCAGCGTAGGAGATGATGTTGAGGTTGTGTTGGCGCGCGATGGAGGCGAGTGGACTCATGTAAATGTTGAACCTTCAAGAGCCGGATGTTGTTTCTCCTTGAATAGTTCTCCAAGGACTCAACCCTCTCACGGATCTCATCTCCCTCTTTTCAAAGAGATTGTATTTTTAATTCAGCAGATCCCAGATTTGCCTTGAGCTCCTCGATGGATCCTTCCAGTGACTCTGTCCTTTCCTTTAACAGGTCAACTTGTTTTTCAAGACATCAAAGGCAGCCCTGATCTCGTTTTGGTTTTCGGCAGAGACCAAAAATCCCTCCTTTATATCTGCTTTCAAGGAGATTAGCAGCGTCTCAATTGAGGAGCAAGCTAAACCAGTGTCACCCTTACCCCAAAGGCCACCATCTTCTAATGCTGGTACAGATTTAGGTAATGTATGAGCAATGGGTGCATTGGTTATCTCGCCTGTCAGATCAGGATCAAGAGTATGTATAAAAGCCTCAACTGGAGCTGGGGGGTATTACAATTTCAAGCACACAATTCTCATGTACCTGCTGAGAGGTTATTTCAGCTGCCTCTGCCATTTGGGTAGAGGTACCAAATATATCTACAGGAGAACCTGCTTGAAAAACAGGTGACACCAACGTACTGGAGCACCTCTTGGTAAATGCCTGGCGGGTCGAATCTAGTCGCTCAGGGGGAGCTGTGTCAGAGGAAGGATCCTGATAGTTTGGGTGGATGTTGAGGACCTGAGGCAGCACTTTAAAGAACGAGCGCAAGGAAGGGGTGATGCGCGATGGTCTGGTTCCTCCGTGAGATTTTTTAAAGCTTCCACCCTGCTTTAAACTATTTTCTTCAGTTGCCTCCACTAGGTCTTGCCCCCTCTACCTCTGCCTCGTGTGGGTTTGGCTTTTACTTGTTTCTTCCCACCGAGCACTTTTGGGGTTTTTCCTCCTTCTGAACACCCCCTCCTCCAGCCAGAGCCACTGAGCCAATCCAGCGTTTGTCTCCCTTATGGCTATTCACAAGCGCTGCAGTTCCTCCATCACTTTCCTCTTCTCTGGCTCCTGCACAGGCAGTTACACTCCCCCTATCCGCCGGGGGCTCCGTTGCGAAAATGTCCGAAGAGATGGGGATAGCCGTTGGGATGAAGAAAGCACCTATACCGGGCACGCCAGCAGCCGCCTTACCTAAATTCGAGCCGCTCTCACTTGTGCTGACTCTGCCGGCACTCCCCCGCAGGAGACCGCGGGCTGCCGCTCTGCGGCCCCGCCTTAGCTCCATGGCTGCGGACTCCCAAAGCTGCGGCCGGGAGAGACCGGGTGTGAGAGCAGGATCCTTGAAGCACATCCAGGGACCATCAAATGAAATCCTTACAGCGCCAGAAGGTAATCCTCCCCACGTTCCGGCACTAATTCCCCGCTAAATTAGTCAAAAAGGCAGTATTGCAGGGGGAGAAAGACGGAGACTGCTGGAGAGGGTGCGCGCTACCGCTCAACAAGCGGGCGCCCTGTTTTCCCAAGGTACCCCTTAGTGATGTATCATTATGCTATGTTAAATTATGTGATGTTAGTTATATTTTGATGATTAACTTTTATGTATATGTGTTTGGGAATGCAATCTGTTTTCTAGGTAGATTTTTAAAAATGACTTTACAGGTTTTTGTCTACGAACGCGTTTGATGGGCATTTGGTGTTTACTTTTTTCAAGGAAATCAGTCATGGTTTATAATGAACCAATGGTTTTTACTTTGATTTTACTTTTTGGGGGGTCTTCTGGAGTTGCAGTTTTTAAAAACACTTTTTGTGGTTTTGTATGGCACCTAGTTACGTTGGATTGCATTGTTTGTTTTAACATCGTGTGCCACAGTGCTGTCATAGAAATTCCACTATGATATTTGAATTTTGGGTTGGCATCTGTGTCTGGAGCGATGCAGTCTGCCAACCACAATGTCTTTGAAATAGTCCAATAGGGGACAAAGTTTTTCTTCATTTTGTTGGTGGGTAGGGCTTTCTATTAGTAAAGTGTAGTGGTTTGCTACATCTGTGACAGGGAGATTGGCTAGTTTTATCATTTATTTGATTTCAAAGGCAAATTGGCTGTTTGTGGAATATTCTACACTGAAAAAAAAGTTTTGAGAGTTGTCCCTATATAATTTGACAGAAATCATAGTAAAAACCTTAAATCATGGCTTGCTCAAGGTCTGTGATTATTTTTTAGAGGAAGTAGTTATCTGTTTTATGTTTTATGTGTTATATGGTTTAAGAGCTCATACAAAGTAAGTGCTGCTTTATTTAGTAGTAGGGCATAGAACGCGAGAGAAGTTGGTCTAACGGCTAGGGAGGTCGAACTCAAATCTGGGGAACTGGGTTCGAGTCTTGGCAATGACGCTGAACATCCTGTGATTTTGGGCAAATCACTTAATCTCCCCGTGCCTAACAAACAAAAATTAATGTGTCCTCATGTAATGCAACTGGTGCTATGTTCTCTGATACCCGATTCGGGTCAAGTTCGCGCTATAAAAAACTCTGCATTTTTTTTATAAATATATATATATATAAAAGAGATCTTTGTGTTTTGATGTTCACCATGCATTGTGTATATTTTAGTGAATGATTGCGGACACATTTTTAGGGTTCCTTCCATCATCCAGTTTTGACTTTGGCACAGTTTCCTTAAGTTCTCTGCTGGAGATAATATTAGGATTTATTTCTCATTATCTGGGTTCTCATGCCGCGAGGACTGGTTTTCCACCATTGCTGTTTCGGACAATTGGAATGATAAGAGCAGCGGGAAGTGCATCCTGGAACCTGCCTTCCCAAACCACCAGGAGCAGAGACATGCCGCCAGAACAACTCTGATGACCCCATTAAGAAGGCGGGTGCGGGACTCATCGGAAGACAGTGACTTTGGAAAGGGGGCAGGAAAGGGGGCTGAGAACTCTAGTTATAACACAACCACTATGGCAAAGAGGGAAACAATGGAAAAAAGAGGAAGGGCTAAAGCCACAGCAAGTAACACCAACATAGTAAATAAGTATACGTTAAGGAGTAGAGGGATTTGGGGAAAGGGGGATTTACCCTAAACACTGGGATTACTATACCTAGAATTCAGGTGGTTTATCCACCCACGCAACCTGAGAACCTTGTTGATAAATCACCTTCATCAAACCTGAGCAAAGGGCTTGCAGAAAAAACAGGGCATAATCAAAAAACAAACAAAGAAGAGAAGGGCCCCCTATCACAGCAGAAGACCATCCCAGCCCATATCAACCCCTCAAGAATATACCACTCGGGCAACAGGAACAAGTATGTCTACTGGAACCAATGAATCAATAGCAAACCAGACCTTAATAGAAAATAGATTTGACCCCTTAGCAGGCATGGAAGATTGCTCAGCCTTGATCTCAGGTAATATTGGCCCCACTGCTAAAGAGAGCTCTATGGCCACTATGTCTTCCCTGGAGCATCAAATGCAGGTCATCCCGGGTGACTCTGTAAGGGCGATAGCTCAACCTAGTACCCCCGGTCTGGAAACTACTATGTCAGCATTGCTATTTGAAATAAGGGAGAGATTTGCCACTTCTGAAACCACCCAACAATAAATACAAGGGCATTGTGAAACTGTGGAAGAAAAAATCAACAATTTGGTTGATAGAATAGGGGCTATGGAAACCGCATATAAAGAGGTTTCCATAAAGGTGGCCGATAACCAAGAAGAGATTCTGAAGCTGAAGAAAAGCGAACAAGAGTTAAGAGATAAGTTAGAAGCAAGGAGAAACAACATAAGAATTTAAAATGTCCCGAGGGTCTGGAAGGCGGGGATATCAAGGCCTTTGTAATTTCTCTTCCAAAGGAGAACAATATGGATCTGGAACAAACCATGTTAGAAGAGTACATACAAAGAGTTCATCAATACCCTTTTGTGCTCTGTGTAGGTAGGAAAACAGATAGAAGGTTTCTTGTAAATTTCAAAACTTACTCATTAAAAGAAATCATCCTCACTGGGGCATTAAAAGCTGGATCATACAGGAAAAATTATTGGTCTTGTCGTATAAGGACTGATATTTCCAGCACAATTATCGATAGCAGTGGGAGCTTGTTAAATATATTCAGGAATTAAGAGATCTCAGTGCCACTGCAAATATCCAGTTCCAGGCATCCCTAAGGGTAATGAGAAGCAATAAGATGCACAATTTTAAGGATCCAAACGAGGTGAAAGTTTTTATGGAGCAGATCAAGGCACAAACAGTATAATAGGTACATTAATTCAACCATCAGGACTTAGGAGAGTTCATATTGAGGTGTCCATAGTATACCTCTAGTTATTACGGAGGGTTCCCCAGGGAGGGTGGGGAGGGTCACGGGTACAAAATGCAAGTATACTAAAATGTAAAAAAAATATTCACAAAGGGTGGGGGAGCATGTGGGAGAAAATTTAAAAAAAAGGCCTTCTGTCATTTTTAGTTAATTTTACAGCTAGCTTTTTCGTGTTATGGCTGTCTTTGCCTTATGAACAGCTGAGTTACATAGAATATTGTAGGAAAGTAATCTCATTTTATGGCAGGTCCAGATAACCCTATATGTCTGAAAATCTTAGCATGGAATGTTAACGGGGTGAGGGTGATACCAAGAAGGAGAAGGATAATGGAGTATCTGAAGTTGTGTGATTCAAGAATCCCATCTTTTAAAAGAAGAATGGTTGGAAATTCTAAAAAAACAATCATGGATAGAGCATTACATATGCACAATTCAAGCGGTCACAGTATAAGGGGTGGCAATCTTGTTTAAAAAATCTTCCCAATTTATTTTAGGTGAAACCTTGGTAGATTTATCAGGTAGATGGGTAAATGCAAAGGCAAAGATCCACTGAATTTGGATTGAATTTGTTGGCTAATATGGTCCAAACCTGGATGATTCCATTCCGCCAAATACTTTATTCGTACATTTAATTGAACTAAATGAACTTATCATCATTGGGGGATTTCAATGTAGTCCTTGACCTAGCCCAGGACACAAATTCTAAGAGGGCTGATGTTACTGTCCCTAAAATTAGAGCTGCCCTGAGGCATATAATCCAGGATTTGGGCCTTGTTGATATTTGGACCCTTAAGGGCATTAAGAGGGGGGCAGAATTGGGTAAAAACACACAGTTTACAATAAAGAAATCATGGTCACTGATCGAGAATAGATTGTTGTTGGTAGCTGCTGTAATGAGTAATCATATCAAGAATGTCTCCCATATTTCAGAGCATCTATCTAGCCATTTGGCATTTTCACTTCAATTTCAGGTTAAAGTCAAGGCATCTAAACGGCGCTGGAATTGGAATCAATCTTTACTTCCAGATGCTTCAATAATTGATAAAGTGAAAAACTCAACAAACAAGTTTTTTCTCTTTAATCTTGACTCAGCCCCTTTAAACAAGGTATGGGACACATACAAAGCCTATCTTAGAGGAATGTTAGTCAGCATTAACGCATCACATAATAAAATGGTCAAAAATTTGATTAAATCTTTAGAAGACTCAATTAAAACAATACAAGGAAATATAGGGCATACCTTAAATCCATCCAACAATTTAGGTCTAGAAACAGAGTTAGTAAAAGCAAAAGCTAATTCAGCTGATTATTTCAAAATTGAGGTAAAACAAAAATGGGAAGCAAGTAAACTTGCAAATCACGAATACCTGGAAGGGTGCAGAAAACTTTTGGCCTGGAAGGTCAAAGCTAACCGGGCCAGAAACGCTATTAAAGAACTAAAATTTCAAACTACTGGCAATATCATCACTGATGATGGGGCGATTGAACGTGTATTTGTCAAATTTTCCCAAGAACTATATACAGAAGACATAGACCCACATAAGAATTATATAACAGCTTTTTTTCGGGATTTGGATCTCCCACTGTGATGAAATTAGAGATGAACTATCTGCCTCTTCACAATAGATGAAGTTTATAGAGCAATACAAAGTTTAAAAAAAGGCAAGGCTGCAGGGCCTGATGACCTCCAAAATGAAGTGTATTCCCATCTGAAAAAATGGCTGGCTCCTATCTTGCTCAATCTTTTTAACTCTGCCTATATATCCAAACAAGAGCTTCATCCCTCTTGGGACTTAGCTACAATAATCATCCTTCCTAAACCTAATAAAAATCCAAAGGTATGTGAATAGTATAGGCCGATATCCCTTCTTAACAGTGATTACAAAGTGTATACACAGATACTTACTAAAAGGTTGGATCGGATGGTCAGCCTATTGATTCACAGTGACCAGAAGGGCTTTATGAAGGGGAGGCATCTACATGATTTGACCCACAAACTAATTGCCACAAATGACCTAGCAATAGAATTTGCCAGTTCTCTAATTGTGATGACATGTGACACTGCTAAAGCTTTTGACAGGGTCAGCTGGCCCATTGTCCAAGAGGTGATTCACCGTTTTAACCTGGGCCATACTTTTTGTCTCTGCAATCAATGTTCTCTTTAAAAACCCATCCGCTCAAAATTTAGTGAATGGCAATTTACCTAAACATTTTAAAATAGGCAGGGGCACCAGACAAGGATGTTCCCTGTCTCCCTGTTATTAACTTGTATATTGAGCCACTCACCATTAATCTAAGGGCATGTAGGAATATTATACCATTCTCGTGCAACAGGTGGGAAACGAAAATCGGGCTCTAAACAGATGACCTGATGATTTTTAATGGCCAGCTACATTTTTCAATTGCAGCCATATGGGAAATGCTAAAGAGCTTTTGCAAATTGCCTGGTTATGCTGTTAATCTAGCGAAGACAGCAATTATGCAATGGAATACAAACCATAAGAGTGATTTAGTTAGACAAAATATCAGGTACTTAGGGATTGAAGTGGTCCAGAAATTGGAGTTATTAACAAAAGCACATTTTGAAAAGGTCACCTCTAAAGTCAAGAAACAACTACAGCAGTCGGATTACTTACTTTTTTCTTTTTTAGGCAAGTCTTACCTTTTAAAAATGGCAATCCCATCTAAATATATTTTCCTATTTAACTCTATCCCTAACTCAAGGAGTGGATAAAGAAAGTGCAAGGCCTCTTTTCCTGTTTTATCTTTTGGAAAAAAGACCTAGAATAGCCTAGCAAAAGTTCAAGGAAAAAAATGAAAACCGGGGTATAGCAAGCCCAGATCTTCTCCAATACCGGAGAGCCGTCCATCTAAAAATCTTAAGGCAATTTTTAAAAGATACCCCTAACCTTTCACCACTTTTCCAAACACTCACTTTAGGCCCTCTGGACTAATCCAGCTATTTATCTTTTCAAATTTGGAGACTAAAAATTCTTCAGGCGGCATGGAAAGTATGGTTGCAAATCAGGGGTATACTACGAATCCCGTATTACAGCTACTACACTCCAATCTGGGGATCACCTGGAACACCAGCTTGACTATAAGACTCTCTTGCAGTTCCAATGGAATGAAAAGGAATTCATAGATGGGGTCAATTGTTATAGGCTGCGGACCTAAATTCATGGCAGAAAATGCAGGAGATCTCAGAAGGTTCCATCTCCAAATTTGAAGCTATCAACTGCTAAGTTGGGTCAAAACCTTAAGAAACAGTGGAAGGGGAAATAAGTTTTACAAATTGAAAACAGTCTCGTGCCCACTGGGTCAAAAGGAAGTTTCAGTATGGTACTGCATGTTGATACAGCCTTATGAAGAACCACAAGCCTGGTTTAAAGTGACTTGGAGGAAGGAGCTGCCAGAACACGAGCTTGATACATTATGGCAAGTATCTTTATCTTTCCTCCGGTATAGTGTGAAGTCAGCACCTAAAAAAAAAAACACTTATTTACGTTCCACAAGGCATATTGAACTCCCCTGAAGACTCTCACAAATGGGCTTACAAGCTGTGAAGAAGTGCCTAAAGTGCGGGGAAATAAATGCATGCGATGCGCACATGTTTTGGTGGTGTCCTTCCATTCAAGTCTTCTGGCAGAAAGTGGGCACAATGCTGTCAGGTATTGTGGGGCATGAAATTAAGGTGAGTTCAGCACTGGTAATTTTTGGGGTAATTCCGGATGAAGACTCTACAAATATTTTATCTAAACAATATAAGATACTTATTTTTTTGTTGATTCTTCTGGTGCGCAGAGAGCTGTGCATTAAATGGATTTCAGCTGTTTGAATTGGGACCAGTTAGTTTTTAAACAGTACATGGTTGAAAGTTTGTAGAGGTTGAGGTCATTAGGTTCATTTTTGTTTCCTATTCGGATAGGTTTATAATTTGTTATTAATTTACATATATTTACTTTCTTATATGATTTTGCTCCTTTGTGATAGTTGTTATTTTCTGCCCGTTTATCGGTATTCAAGTTGAATTTCAGTTTTAGTGCATGTAAAAAGAGAACATTTGGGGAGTGTGTTAATATTTATTTGCTTTTTCCATTTTCAAGTTTCCTAACTGTCGTTCTACAGTTTAAAAATGTGTCTTATAATCTCAGTTATGTAACTGTTAAACTGTGTTTATTTCTTCTTAAATGGTTTGCTGAGCTTCGTCATCTTGCAGCATTTGTCGATTTTGAATTATATTATTGAATACATTTGTGTAACTTTATATTGCTAATTTAATTGTTTGTTTGATTTTATTGGTTGGAGTTGTTTATCATTTTATTGTTTTGGGCATCATTTCTGATATATAAAATTATATATATGTATGTGTATATATATATATATATATTTAAATATATGCTGTAAAATAAACTAGCACATTCATTGGATGATGTCATCAGTGATGTCATAAGTAGTGCTTGGTGGGGACGCAAGGTGTATATATGAATAGATATATAATATAAATAAATATATATATATATATATATATATATATATATATATATATATATATATATATATATATATTTCCATCTCTCTCCACTTTACTCCACCCATCTCCACTCTGTAGGACTCTTTACTCTACTACAGTAGACTTTGCAACACTCTCAACCATTCTACTTCATCACACTCCACTTAATTTGACATGCCACTTGACGGTAGTAAATTATTTCCAACATTGTTTAATAAAAATTAATTCTTTCTGTACAAACCACACTTAAAATACACAAAAATCAAAAATTCTTAAATTATAGTTATACCTTAAATTTATCATTTAAGCACCAACTTTAAATTAATATAACTTTATTTCTTCTTTAGCTAGAAACAAAAGTACAGACAAATTTAAATATTTAAACGTATACTGTATCCTTCAATTTATGAATTATGCAACACCTTCAAATTATTAGAACACTTGCACCTCCATACACAGTAGCCACACTACATAATCTATAACTCGACCCTTTTCCATGCACTGCCTATACCATTATAAATTATGCCACTTAACATGTAAAATTATAGTACTTACAAAAACATTTATTACATTGCAAATCAAATCTTCTGTGAGAACAAGTCTTCTGTGAGAACACAGTGTATGTTAGAGTGGGGTGCATTGTAGTTGGGGTGTACAGTACCATTCTAAATCAGGCCTATGTACACCCTCCACTTTTTTCCTCTTTTCCGAATTCTTCCATAGCAGAGAAAGCATTCTGCCCTGGCACAATACTTAAGCCAATATATGACCATTCTGTTTTCGAAGAATTTGAATCCGTATTTCTGCTGTTAGCAATGCAATTCTGGTGGAGTTTGCCTCTTTTGAACTCCACCCAGTGACGTAAGGGCCTTCACTTGTCATGCTGCTTGACATGCTCTCTGAATTGGACCTTATATTAGCTTCAGATATTGCATTTCACGGAGGCAATGAATCAAACTTTCTGAATCTGTCATGTTTTCTGATAAACTTTGACACAAAGCAAACCCTGCGCCAGAGATTATAGATTTGCTCTTTTTTTGATGACAGTGCAATGTATTCCAGCCCATTAAATCGCTGATTTCGTTTGACAGGTAACCTGAACACACCATGCGGGACAGCCTAGCACATGCCATCACATTGTTTTTAATTGACCCGTCTGTCTTTCATGATTAAGCTGCAGTTCATAATTGATTAGAAAATGACTGATCACATGACAGCTGGGATATATGTGAGAGGTAGTGCAGATCTTTCTGTTTATTTGCTTTCAAGACATAATCTACCACCCTCTCCGTGTACTAACCTTGCTCCTCTGATTAGGTTGATCATCTGTTTTAGAAAAGCTTGAGTTCATGTTTTTTTGCAACTCCTTTCACTGGCACAAGGAACGTTCTTCAATAACCTTCTATAACCAGCTGAGGTTACTGAGTTATGTTAGTTTCTGGTAAACTTGTAGGCATATCTGATCACAATATATTTAGCTGTCTGAACGAATCACATGTTCTTTACTGAGAATTTAACTTCAGCTCATATTACAGTAAGAGAGAAATAAATGCAATTATTTAAAAGTATGGTAATGTATGTATTATCTACATTTAATATTATATTTGAAACCTGAGAGTGAACAGTTTGTTTTTCTCTTCCGTGGTTACTGTTTACATGGAGGATCATTGCATATTCTCCTTTCCTTGCTCATTACCAATTTTTTTAAGTACTAAGCGGCATATTATCAAGGGTCGGCTATAAATATCACAAAGCGAGCTTAGCGCTTGTATATTTATCGCCGGCTACCTCAGGAATTTATCGCCCGGTTAGCGCGTTATCAACAACGCACATCGCCGAGGTGATAAAAATTCCAGAGATAATGGGAATATCGCATGGCAAACGTCGATATCCTAGATGATAGGGCCTGTGGTCTCTTAGCCACACAATCCACTCCCCATGTTAGGTATACCTTAGTCAGAAATTTAACAGACCTTAAATTCATGCGTTAAGGCATACTTAACGTTATTTTAAATATCGCTAACCCTCGTTGTCAATATGACAGAGCTGGGTTAGCGATATTTTGCCCAGGGAGTCTTGTCAGACACACCTCCTTTGCATTTCATTAGCAATGCGATGGGAGGCGTGATGACAAGGGGGTATTGCAAGGAAACACGCGCTAGCGTGTCCTTCTTGATAATGCGATAATATTATCACCGCTTTTAACCCAAAAACGGGGCTCTAAAGCGGTGATAATAATATCGCCACCCCTTGTTGATATGCCCTTAATAACTCACTTGTTTCTAGGCCCTTTGCAACATAGTAACTCGAATATTTAGCTTGGGAAAACAGATAAAAGGTTCAATTTGTATCCCCAGGATTTATACGTTTATGGGTTTTTTAATGCCCTCTTTTACTAGCTTTTCTTGTATTTCCTATGTGTTATTTTTTTCCTATTAGCCTCCTGCAAAAAAAATAAAAGCTTCCCTATTTGTTATCAGTTTCCTCATAGAAATAGTTTTCAGCGGATCAACCTTCTGTCCAACTATTGACCCTGCCAAATCTCGACCTTTTAACCCTTTCCGTGCCCCCCTCGGCCAACCGCCGATGGGAGCACTAGCTCCCTGGTGCTGCAAACGGCCAACCGCTGTCGCAGCCCCGCCCACCTTTCAGAACGCCCGCATCGCGGTGGAATTGCCTCCGCGGTTAAGGCGTTACCTAATGTTTTGCATTCATTACTCAGAACATGTGTGTTCTTTTGGTAATCAATATGCTGGTTTCTGACAGGATTAGTGGTCTTATTGGTGTTATCTCTTTATTTTTAATTTAACTCTGATCTTTTGGCTTTAAAATTGAAAGATTAAATGAGACCTCCTGAGATAAATGCACAAGAAAAATTAAGCTAATGTTGTAAAACATGTAGGGCCATATTATCAGTAAACTGCAGCTAAAGCAGCGATAAGGGGCTTGATAATATGCCCTTGTGAATTCCCATAGAAGCCCAGGTTCACACCAGAATTCACAAGGGCATATTATCAAGCCCCTTATCACCGCTAAAGAGGCGATAATGTTATCGCTGTTCTAGATAATATGGCCCGTACTTTTTTAATTCTGTGTATTTAGCATTCAGTCAGACTAGGGAATATGTATCCCTCATTCATCTCACCCTCCAATCCACCTGAATACGGTCCAATTTAAATCATGTTATTTATCTAGCATCTCTGCCGAGTGTTTGGAGAGTTTGGAGAGTCCTGCTGGGCCGCAAGTACCAAGACTGACTATGTTGCATCCCCCCTCCGATGGCTGCTTACAATGTTTATGCGATCAGCCCATCTGGGAAGCTATTGCTGCAGCCAGGCAGCCCTGTGTATCTCTCCAGGACATATACAGATGTTATGTCTCATAGGGTGGCAGTTTCAGCGGTTCATATGACGCACCACCCCCCCAGTAGGGCCGTCAACAAAGTGACAATGCAGTGAAGACAATCAATACTATGAGATTTCAGAGTTGTAGCGGTCCCACGTCACCAAGCACTGCACACCATCAAGAACAAAGTCAACGGGGGACACTTGCAGTCATTTCACCAGGAATTAAAGAAAATGCCACTTGTCAGCAGGGCCAACCAGGTTTGTTAGGTCTGAAAGACAGATCTGCAGGAGAGTCCCAGAGAGTATAGCAGACATTTAACATATTTAGTAGACCCTAGTTAGATGATGGAAGGGTAGGCATCCAAAGGCATCAGCAGGAATGCTGCACAACAAAAACATAACACAACAAGAATAGCTGGCCCAGCTAGGCTGAGGCATGCCAATTCACCCCCAAGGTGAAGCCCAGACAGCCGAAGGAACTGCCTACATTCAAAGAGATACATGACACAGCCTCAACCCCAGAGGGAAGAACTCCAATGGAAAGACAACTCCCCGGGGACACAGCTGTGTGTCCTCTGCACCGCATCAAACTGCTGCTCACCAGGGCACGCCAAGGTTGTTGGGGTTGAGAAAAAAAGAAAATCAGAAAGGAAGGGGGGGAGAAGAAACAGGAAATGGGATATGAGAACAGTATACATCATACAGAGAAAACAATTGCAATTGCAAGGGGGGAATGTACAATAAAGAAATATCACTGGGAATAAATTACAATAACAAAGAAATCAATGAGAAAAACTCAAACTCTTCTTTAACTCCTCATTCTTAACTATACTTACCTATGTGGTACACTATACACAGATCATTTCTCCAAACCTCACTGTCCTCAACTGGTTCCTCCCACTTAGCCATATCATTGTAAATTCTGTAATGCAATAGAGTACCAGGGTGCCTGTGGCTTTACCTAGGCTGTATTTTTATCACTCCTGGACAAGGGCATAGACCCTCTACCTAGGCATCTTTGTTTTGTACTTGAATTGGACATTCTCTGCTCAACTGACCCTGATGGCCCCTTTCCAGGTGCATATGGAGTATTTCTATGAGTTTGCGTTCCTCCTGGGTGACCCTATATGGCTATTCGGTCATCTATAACAATGATTTGAGTGTTTTTGATTTTATCACCCTTGGGTGGACTTCATACCCTTGATTATCCAACAGTACTTTCAGGTTTGGACTTCTGTCTCTCACGCTGACTGCATGCAGTATTCTCCTACATATTAATATTGCTTTAAGGAGCTGGACTTCTGGTGATCCTCTGTGAACTCCATGAAATGCTCTCTATTTCTAAGCTCTGCCTCTAGGATTGGAGGTTTTGTCACTCCTTTGTATTTTCCATATTGTATTTCACTGGTAGAGTAGGAATGTACATCAAGGGATGATTTACTTTATTATACAGATTACTCCTAAAATATCTGCACGAGTCTCAGTGATTATTTTACCTTATTATGTAACTCTTCATGCTTATGCAGTGTCATCGCCACACCGTGTTTAAAGAATATTTCTAAATGTCATGGATATCATCAGACAACTTCCGCATAGGCCAAACTTAAAACAGCACGCTTTTCAACTAGGCACTCTGAAAGCTTACCCTACAAAATAATGTGACTCCTCTGGGGTATGATAGTACAATGCAATATAATAACAGCAAATAAGCAGCTAATATCAGCTAAAATGAGACACCCTGTCAAACATATGTATCAGAATAAATTCAACCAATCAAACATCAGTTGGGACTTTTTCATTTATTTTATACCAGTTTAAGAAAATTGCCTCTAGCACTTGTTTTGGTGGCAATTTCTAGACTGCTGTGCTGCTGAAGGACAGGCTGTTTATATAAACACATTTTGTTGTATCAAAATGTAAACAACGGCCAGGCAACACATTAGTGGATGGGCAAAACGCGGAATAAAATTTGACAAAGAAAACCTCACACTACTCAGTCAAATTGCTAGCCAGCTTGATCTGTTACAATTTTATATCATTTATAGTACAAAATGCAACATTATTATCTTAGTAGTTTCCTTAGGAAGACATGCTTCATTACACAGCATGACTTCAGCAAACCTACAATATTTGGAAAGTAGCTACCATAGTCTGAATAGAGTTGATTTTACATTTCTTAGGTGTTGTCATTTAGCTAGTTGAACGCTTTTTCAGAAGATGGACAAATTGATGATTTTGTGCAAGCTCTGTTTAGAGTATAACGTCTATTTCTTTGAAGCATCTATGAATGTTCTATTGTTTGAAAACAGAAAAGAATGGGCATTTCCAGCGAATGGAGAGTGGGGGTAGGCTGCTTATATTCCTGGAACGTTACATTTTGCTCTGCTGTGACCAGATTAATCATAACATCCCCTAGCAAATGTTTTTACCAGCTCGAGACCTTGAAGCCGGCCTAAATGTGGGACACACATAGAATGATCTGGAAACACTCTCCAACCTGCAAGGTAGAAGCACCCCTTAGGATTTAACAAAGAAACACGACCCTTCAGCTGCATTTTACAGACCTAATTTCATTGTCATTCCAACAAAAACCACAACAAATTGTGGTACTACCATTTGAAATATCTTCCTGAATTTCGATGGTGTTTACATTTTCAAAAGGGACTAAGGGCTACACATTAACTTAAATCACATAAAATAAGTTATAGGAATCTGGTAGAGAAATGATAATGGAGCCTGTGCACACGGGCAAGTTAAGTCACAAAATTACATTTAGGACCACATTTACAGTTTTAATCTACTAGGAATTCACAAAAGGATTCCTGGCAGGAGAAAATGGTCTTACATATTTGAATCTTTCTACAATGAGTGCAGGGAGATCTACCCTTGCAAATCCTACTCAAAGAGGTGCCATCTTGTCTTCGTAGGGTATCGCTTGCATTGAAAGTTATCGAGCTCCTACAAACATGAATGTTTGTGGGCATTCACATGCTCCTCTCTGTCCCATGTTCACCCTGCAACTGGTCAGAGATTTACTCCAGCACAGTGCTGTAGTAACTTCTCTTCTAAGATGAGAAGTGGAAAATACCCCCCCCCCACATATGGTGGGGAGTATAGGAAGGGCTTTCACCATGGGGAAAAATGTTTCCCTGCGAAAAAAAGAAGAACCAGTGCATTTGAACGAAGGGATCAGTTCCGCCATGCAGACATCTCTGCTATGGAGACTAGATGACTTTTAAAATTCACCTGACATTATCAGTAGTACGGCTGGAAACGTCAACTGGGCACATCTTTCCAGGCTCAGCACAAGGAAAGTGATTGAATTAAAAGTACGCTGAGGCAGAGGTGTCAATATCCACATGTACTTTTCCATCTATTTTTGGCAATTGGGTCCATTCATTTGTTCTCTAATTGCTGGGTAATTAGCTTCATCCCTAGGTTGAGCAGCAACAATGTCTGCTTATTCTCGTGCTGTATACAACCTAAACTGCTGTCTGTTCTTGTTTAGTAACTCTAAGGCCTTATTGCAAGTACAGGTCTAAATTCAAACCCTGTGCAAACATCGATTTACAGCGGGATCCAGCAGCGGCTCCTCAGCTAAGGTGGACAGTAACAATGTTATTATCATATTATTTTTCACTATTGGCTCTGTAAAGGTGTGGGATGGGGCGGGGCTGTGCTTCCCACAGAGCAAGGGGAGGATTGGTGGGCACTCTTTTAAGTGCACACAATGGTTTGGCCAGCTGTCTTCGGCTGGCCAAACCGTCATGCGCACTTAGCATTTTCTCCACTGACTGTGTTGCACAGCCTTGGTGGCGAACATACACAGCCTCCCACTCCCTGTCTGAACGCCTAATCATGGTGCTCAGAGCAATCACGATGCTGCTGTGATGTTGGTGACAGGAGCATTGTGATTGGCTAGGGGAATCTGGGAGCCTGCGTGCCTCCTGCTTCGCTGATCGAAAAGGACTGAGGAGATGTGGCCACAAGGAAGGTAAGAGAAATGTTCTTTCTTTTGTTTACCTTTTATAATTTATTTTTGTTTAACGCCCCCCGCCACCCACCACTACTGCCCGGTAGCAGCCGCTACTGCCTTGATCAGAAGTACAGCATGTGTAATAATTATCACCCTGTTTTAGTTTTTTTCCCTAGATAGATTCTGGCAGATTTAACTTGATAAAATTAATTGAGGGAAAAGTCCGGAAAGAACAGCAAAATATGCAGAATTTGGCATGTTAACCCCTTCCATGCTCATGGCAGCCCGACCATCATGAGTCACAGTGGGCGTGTGCGCACGTAGGTCAGGGCCGGTCCAAGCCACGTCCGCGATTGGAATGTCCAGCACCACGGCAGAATTACCGCCGCAGCCAAGGTGTTAAATATCAATTCCCCATGCTATACCACATTTTCAAGTTTAAAACTCAAAATAGTAGGTATTTACTACACTGAGGGGTATATTCACAGGACCCTGTGATACCTACTGCAAGAGTAAAGTAACGCAACTTTCAACATAGCAGCCTCTCGTGGAAAATAACCCTGTGTCAACGTGGAATTCACAACAAGGCGGTAGCATGAGATAGGCACCAGATAACGCAGCAAATGTCCGCGTGAAAATCATCACCACGCCGCAATATTGCGATGAACAAATGCAAAAAAACATGCGTTGAAGCTAACTGCGGAACAAAAAGTAGTGAAAAGCAGCCATAAGCCTGCAAATCCCATGGGTCTGACGGAACAATGCACCTTAAAAAGCCCAGAAAAAAATACACCAGAAACAAGCCAAAGCATAGCAACATGGATGCACTCTGACCCAGCGCAGACGCCAACTCGAACCCCACAACCCCCATAGACCACCAGAAAAGAACAACAGCGTCGGGGATGGCCAAAGGGGAAAAGGGAGTGAAAGACGGGGTACAGAACGCAGGAAAACAAGACCAGCATCACAAAGGTGACAGAACACCACCAGCAACTGACCCACAAGCATCCACCTGGAATGCAATCGGAGTGCTGAGGAGGTCAATTCAGGAGGCCAATAGGCGATTGCATGATGTGACAGCCTAAACCAGCCACCAATCAGCTGCCAACAGGAAGTCAGCCAGGCGACAGGGGGTGGCAGTCCAGCACCACCGGAGGAGCTGGAGGAAACCCAGGCCACAGTCATCAGTGTGGAGATGGTGTAAGGAGTACGGAGTACGGACACAGCTCGAGAGAACCTGACACAACACCAACAGGGAGTGCAACGAACAGGGCTTGGTGGGACAGGGGAGATGGGCACAATGGCACACATGCACAATGAACTATGAATGTGGCCTGGGATCGCTAGATCTCCAGGACTCCAGTGCGCACTACTATTATTAGTTATAACAAATGAAACCAATAGTCCATGTTAGTCTTTGTTTTTACATCAAACAAGTTTAGTCAATGAGAATCCATTCATATCATTTTTAACATTGCATCAAAAAAATTGCATCAAAAAAATCCAAGATTCATATTCAATTATAAAACACAAATCAATACAACACAATTACACTTGTAACTCAATGCATTTCGGGGTCTACACCCCTTCGTCAGGGGTCCTGGTAACTGGTTGTCTTTGGTGTATAAGTGTTGTGGATTGAAAAAAATAAAATCTGTATTTCCGGATAAAACCAGATTATCTGTTCGGTTTAAGTCACGTAGCCCAAATGATGGATTCTGCGAGTTCAGGGTTTTGTGCCTAGTAGCTCGCTAGCGTCTTTTTAATTCTTCTCACGCGGGCGGCGCTGAGATAAGCTCCGTGTTCACCCACAACACGTCGGTCACAGAGTGAACACGGAGCTTAGCAACAGACCACACAGCAGGAAGCACCCGCAAGTACAGCTGGCTCACAACACTTCACCCACCAACACTTGGCCCCCCAATGCCATGTGTCAGCACACCAAAAGGAGGTGGCCCATCAGGTGTGGGCCGAACCCATGGAATGCGAACTAGGACACATACGTAGGGGTCTATCACCTTTCAGGCCACACCCACACCACACTAAGGAGACCCACGCTGCCATAGAGACACATGCAGATGTACATTCACAGCACAGTACCACGCCCAGGGGCGTGCAATTAGCAGTCACACACCCATGTTGACTGTGCATACGATGGCCCTGGCCACTCCCAAGCTACATGTCCAAGCCCCAACCCGCTTCCTCCGGTGACATGTCTGCATCCGATGTATACCGCACAATGTAAATTTGTAGGGACCACGGCCTACATGCATACTACAATAACGTAGGGACACATGCAGAGATCATGTTCAACTGGCTACGGGCACATGAGCCCAGCCCTTTTATTGGAAGATCCACATGTACAGTGATGTCTGTGCTGGATGCATGTGGGGGGAGTGTAAGCCAACCCACATGGAATGTCTGGTGTTGGCAACCACTTGGAAATTGGACAACAGTGCAACGCAAACATAAAACACAAGCAAAACAGAGACAACTGCTGAGCAACATAGGGTGAGCAGAATAAAGTCCAGAGGACATCCAACATGCAAACAAAAGTGTCCATGAGGCGCAGTGCACTAGGCTGTGGACACTAGAGATGAGCGCGCTCATGTGCAGAAAAAGTCTCGTATTGTGTCCCTTCGATACATTCCTCATGCAGATGCAGTGGTGTGTGTCAGACCTGCATCATCTTCACCATCAGCGTCTCAGGGCCCCCATCCTGTTTGAGGTGACATACCTGCGCAACCGCTCAACAGCATTAAACACAATCAGCTACCGACAATGGCCTGCGGTGCACTGAGTCACTGGCACCTGGACTGCTGAGCAGGGTAACAGGCCGATGATGGCATCCACAACAGGCCTGAGGAAGCACAAAGTCTGTCAGGACCACCGCTTCAACTCTGGCATATGGCATTTGGTGGCAGTGGTGGCATGTGCCTCCTGCGGTGATGCGTTGTCCTGGCCAGTCTGGAGTCGCTTTGGTGTGTGAGACCTGGTGGGACTAATTTGGACCTGGAGTTTGCGTACAGCGCAAGGCCCCAGAGTCATGGCGTTGATGACTCCAAGGTCTACGACTCAGGGGCCAGCTTATGTGTCCGGAGAAGGGGTCCCAGACTTGACTAGCACAGAGTTAGAGGCCCCAGATCCACTGCAGCTGGCACAGGTACCAAGCCATGGGACAGTGACTTGCGGTGCAATCAAATGGGCCATACAACCTGAGCGAGTAACAAATATTGGTAGAGGTGCACGTTTTGGAGTGTTTTGGGGGACAGTGGAAGGTGTCCTCCAGAGCAAGATGATAAAAGGTCTGATTTTATCCGGGAGCAGAAAATGGAGGAGTGGAATGCGACAGCCCATTGACACCATAAATTCCGTATCAGCTACATGGGGTGAAAACTGCCCTCTAGTCCATAGGCTCAACGCCACCGCTGTTCGACCAGGGAGTGTCCATGAATGTCGGGGAACAGACTTAGTGGCACCGGGGTTGAGTGGGGATGCAGACTGCAATGATGCCGGTACACTGATATGGACTCTGCCATTGCTGAATCAGGACACTTTGACCTACTGGACCGCAGTGTAGGCCGTAGGCAGCGGCCAGCAGTGGCACACAGCCACATGTCTTTGGCTCGTGCTGCACATCGCAAGTATCACCAGGGCAGTTGTCGGTACTATACCAACACCTCCATAATGTTGATCCTTTTCTCTCCGCCAAGACGCAGGGACACATCCTCTTAGGCCTCTCCTTGCGTGCAATGATGTGTAATCTGACTTTGCATGCTCGATGTTCAGTTCCAAATCTGTGACATACTTCAACACAGTCTAGGCTGAAAGCAGTGTAGGCCGGAGGCAGCGGTCAGCACGGGCCATTCACCGAGTGTGGCCGGCATAGGTTCGTGGCCCCACCGGCCTGTCTAGTTCAGGTTCAGTGGCACCACTTGTTCCGTCACTTCCGTTACTGTGACCCGGCTTTCGTCCTGACTGAGCCGCATCTTTCTCTTTCTCCTCTTTGTGCGACCACTGGTGTGGAATGAACCCTTAATGATTTGAGACTAGGTGCTGGATGTGAGACCTACTGGTCTGCAGGGTAGCACTGGTCCCTCATCCATGTGTCGCCAGATGGCGTTGAAAAGGGTTTCTTGCAGCACGGATCGACGGATGGCGTTGGACAGGGTTTGTGGCAGCACAGCATGCCGGATGGCGTTGGACAGGGTTTGTGGCTGCATGTGTCGCAAGATGCGCATATGGCACTATGCCTCACTGATCGAAGGGGGTCAGGTGCTGTCACTGCTGTTACAAATTTGGGGTCACTTCCACTCAGGAGCCAGGACACAGTCTCACATATGGGACCCACTGGACTGTAGAGGTCACCGGTAGAATATGTAAACGAGAAAGGAGTAAAGTGGGCCAGCGCTGGGGGGACAGCGGTGGTCTGAAAGGCTGGCAGGGTCGTGGGCCTCAGGCTTGGAGCTTACACTGGCACATGGTGGGCCCTCCATGACACACGCCGGTGTAGGATGCTGATTAGTGTGGCCTGGCTGCATAGGGTCGTGCCTGATAGGTTTGTGGTCCAGCAGGCTGGGGTATGGCAGGCGCATAGGATCTCAGGCAGCTCCGCTAACAAGGATGGTTTTGACCTCGTGGTGGGGTGGGAAGGGCCACCCTGGCAGAGACATTGGGGTTTCCAGAAGAGGACAACACCCAATGCTACGCGCTTTTTATTCACACCTCTACACTGGCCTGGCGTCCCACTCTGCTCACGCTTACCGGGGGGGCGTGACAGGCAACATTTCTGTAAGGAACCCCACTGGCTGTGTTGACATGGTTGTGTCCACTGTCCACAACACTCCATTCACCAGAGGTGTATGTCGCCATTAATATGGGTGTGTTCTACATACTGCTGTTTGTTAAGCATTTCGCCGCCACTCTTGGCATTGTGTACTTTCCCAATCATGGTTCTACTGCATCCTTCACAAATGCCTGGTTGCCTCCTCTCACCACATTCGTCTATTGAGTGGCTGAGGTGCCATGCCGCTGATTGGTAATGTTCACAGCTTGCCCGGGTTACCACTCTGAGTTGTCTATCGTGTCTGGTGTGTGGGCATGCTGTTGTGCATCTTGGTTGTGGACTTGTGACGTGTCCATTGCATGGTTGTGGAGTTGAGGTGAGTGGGGTGTTAATTGGGAAGTTGCCATGGGGCTGTGCATTTTCCTTGGTGCCGTCCTGGGAAGGCTTGTTGCTGTTAGACTGTCAGAGGGTGAAGGGATCATGCACACTGGCTGCGTATTTGGAGGCGAGATTTGTGTGGGTCCCAAGGTGTTACTGTGTCACCAGGGGGCACAGGTGGGCTATGTGTGCAGTGGATTGACCCCAACACATGCGTGCATCCGGCTAGGGCTTATGGTCCTTGTTTGGTCTTCAGCGGCTACTGCGCATTGTGTCGGCCGTACGGGACTGGGGTGCCAGGATGATGGTTATGTCAAGGACATGTGTGGGGGTCTTGGATGTGGCTGGCTGTGAAACTGCAGAATCTGGCAGGTGTTGGTTGGGGTGTGCCAGGGGCCAACAGGTAGTGCACAGACAGCAGATTGATGTGGGGTGGGATGCTGTTTGTTCGCTGTGTTGGTGCCTTGGGCCTGTTGAGCGATGATGGCCAGGATGCGTAGGATGTTTGTTAATTTCAGCCTGTAGTGGACAGTGACATTGTCAGATGTTGGGCCTCTTAGACAGGTGCGTTTCCTGGGGGGCCACTGTCTTTGTCTGCGCTGTCTCTGTAGTGGTTGGACGAACTGAGAGGCATGGCTGACGGCAAAAGGCCGAGCGCCCTGATCTTACTAGATCTGTCAGCGGCGTTCGATACCGTCAGCCATGACCTGCTCCTGGGAAGGCTGGAGGCCTTTGGGATCAAAGGCTTGGCCCTCAAGTGGCTGCGATCCTTCCTTTTGGGAAGGACTCAGAGGATACAACTTGGGGAGTCAACATCTGAAGTGGGTCTCTTAGAGTGCGGTGTCCCACAGGGCTCCGCACTGTCCCCACTTCTGTTCAATCTTTACCTGCAGCCTCTGATTGCATCTCTGGCTGAGTTGGGCTGCAGAGTCTACAACTATGCTGACGATACCCAGCTAGTGCTGAGTATCGATAACACAGGGACAGCACAAACCCAAGCTCAAAACATCCTGAGGTACATCGTAGGCTGGATGACGAAAAACCTACTAAAGATCAACCCGGATAAGACCGAGGTTTTGGTAATTCCATCTACCACCTCACCGTGGAGTGATCTGTATTGGCCTGCTGAGCTTGGATCAGCCCCAAAGCCTAGTGCCAACGTAAAGAGTCTGGGGATTAAATTAGATTGTGACCTGTCAATGTGCAGTCAAGTTTCTGCTGTTGTTGGATCTTGCACGAACATCATCAGACAATTGAGAAAGATAGCCCCTCTCCTTTCTCATTCGATGATGCGTTCAATTGTAGCAGCAACTGTCATCTCCCGGATCGATTATGGGAATGCCTTGTACCTCGGCCTCCCAAAAATCTCGACAAACAGACTCCAGGTCGTAATGAACGACGCCGCACGGCTAATCTTCAGAGTGCCCAGACGAACAAAGGCCTCCCCTCTTCTCCAAAACCTTCACTGGCTCCCTGTCAAGGAGAGGGTTGAATTTAAGAGCCTTTGCATAGCGCATAAGGCGATATATGGCCATGCGCCGGCCTATATCAAAGCCCGCCTGGAAGTGTACAACCCGACAAGAACACTCAGATCATCAGACGCTCAGTTACTGGTCTGCCCCCGCTACAAATTAGTGACTAAGGGAGGTAGAGCCTTCTCTGTCCTGGCCCCCCAATTATGGAACAAGTTGCCTGAGGGGCTACGCAGGGAGATGAATCTCTTGCGGTTCAGGAAATCTCTGAAAACCCTGCTGTTTAGAAGAGCCTTGATCACAGTGTAGTCCTGTAGCTGTATCTCTCTCAGGAGTGAACCAAGTTATTGTAATGACATCGATTTCCAAGCGCCTAGAGGCCTGCAGGTGATTGGGCGCGTTATAAATCAAAATTAACAATAACAATAACAATAACAGTGGTCGAAGGGGGGTGCGGGGTGGGTGTTGTGGCCCTTTTGGGTGCCCGTGCTGCATGTTCAGTTGTTCCATGGCATCTGTTGCCCTTCCGATGACGCCATGGGCAGGACTTCCTGTTGTGGTGCAGGCTGCCGTCCGACCTTCCACCAGGACAGGGCAGGTGTAAAATTCCTGCTGCTAACGCTCCTTATCATGTGTTTTGTGCTCTTATCGTCGATCTGTCTGGTTGTGAATGTTGAAGTGTGGTCGCGGGTTTTGTCACGGGAACGCCTACTCTCCATCTCATTAGCGATAGTTGCTGGGGTCCTCTGTGGCGATGTTTTTATGCTGCTGCAATCGCGGGAAAAGTAGTGCTGTGGGATATTAGCACCTGCTGGTGAATGGTAGGGTAAACTTATCACAACTATGGCTGTGATAAAGTGCAATTAATTTGATGATAGCTCCTTGTGAATATGCCCCTGAGTAATTCTCTCCTTCCAGGCTAGTGGTTTTTATCAGGTGTTCTACCCATCTTGTAAGGAGGGCCTTAGTATTAAAAGAATATGTTCTCTTGATAAAAAATAAGGAAGACTACACCACTTTTCAATTGGTAGAGGGACTTTCTTAATGGTATAATATTGGGATCTTCTTAGAATGTGCGCAGAGGACAGCAAGATATGGCAGACAGAGAGAGTAGTGACAATTTAAGCAACATTAAAAATGGTCTCCTTCTACATGGAGGGCATCGCTGAATTATGTGAAACCGGTGCTGCAAACATTTAGACGTGTCTTGTTTATTATTTGAATGGGTACCTCATGTAATTTTTTAGGGTTTCTCTCTTGAGGCAGACAGGTATTTTATTCAAACTCCAGTCACATATTTGTGCATTCCATGTTTTATTTTTCATAAAAATATATTTCAGAAATAAAATTTAGTTATTGGATGTACAATTCATTGTGATGTACTTTGTTGTTTTATTGGCTGAACATTTAAAATGTAGCATCAAGTGTTTGCATATTCTGTATGTAAGCATTAATCAAACTTATGAACAGGTAAATTAGTGCTAAGCTCTGCAACAGTCATTGTAACCATGGCACGCTGTCAGAATAACACACACTCCATCTGATGACAGTGGTCGAATGGAATGGAAGAGGATTTGTAAAGCACATGGATACCCATGGGCGTCCCAGCGCTATGAGTAGAAATTCAGCAGAGGTGACGGACGCTTAAGGAGACCTTAGGGAAAGAGAAAAGTTTTCAAGAGCTTGCAAAACTTCAGCACACTGGGCTCAATGCGGATATTGAGGGGAAGGGAATTCCATAGTCTTGCGGCATTGATGAAGAAACAACGTCCTCCAGTTCGTGCCTTCTTTATTCTAGGAACATTTGCAAGGTAAAGGTGGTTTGATCTAAGTGCCCTGTTGGCTTTATAGTTGCTAACCAGACTTCTCAGGATAGACGGGCCCTTACCCTGTAGAGATTTGTGCATGATACACATGGATTTAAATTTAATTATTTCCCGTATTGGCAGCCAGTGAAGGGATCTGAGGGCGGGCTTCGCTGAGAGTTTATCTGATGTTCCTGTTAGCAACCTCACTGCCCAGTTCTGGATACATTGTAATTAATTTAGGATGGATTCTGTGGCACCCAAATATAAGGCATTACTGTAATCCAACCTAGAAAGTATGAGGCCCTGTATGAGGAGTTTCCTAGAATGGGGAGGTAAGAGAGGAAGGATTTTCCGTGCAGTACGGAGTAGGCCGAAGCATACACCAGTAGTTTTCTTAGCTTGAATTTGGAAGGAGAGATCTTCATCGAGCCATACTCCGAAACTTTTAATTTCGCTTTTTGGGAGGGGGGTTGCTCCCATACATGTGGGCCACATGGAGTTAAGAATGGATGTAGTCTTAAGTTCCAAAAGCATAAGCTCCGTTTTATCTCCATTCAATTTAAGGAGGGATTTGTTCATCCAACCAAATATTTCTGAGAGACAGGAACGAAGGTTCACGAAGCAGTGGTCTCATTGGTTAAGTGAGACGACCAATTGTGTGTCGTCTGCATAGGTGAACAATTTAATTCCAAAAGGAGTGACAATATCTTCAAGTGGGGACATGTAAACATTAAAGAGTGTCGAGCTCAAGGATGAGCCCTGTGGTACACCGCACTGAAGAGGGATAGATTTGGACCGCATGCTGCCTTCAGAGACCTGGAAGGTTCTGTTGTCAATGAAAGATTTTAACCATGCCAGGGCTAAACCTGACACTCCTAAACTTCTGAGGCGATGGATAAGGATACGGTGATCCACCGTATCGAAGGCAGCGCTTAAGTCCAGGACGATCACTGCTGCCGATCCTCCTGAATCCAAAATCTGCCTGGCCTCTTCAACCACCGCTATCAAACAATATGATGAAGAGCATGAACAAATATTTGTATTTATACTATAATAATGTCGGTGGAATACAATTTTTTTGAACATTGATTGCACTGTTGTCATCTATGATGAATCCTGTCTATTTCTGTCAGGTCATACCTCATGGTACTTGCAGTTAGTCAAAGGTAAAGCAGAACCTGAAGGGTAGCAGAGAGTTTCGTGCATTCATATTCCACATGATAATTGACATATTTACCACCGTTTGAAAGAAACATTCCACCAACTGTGACATTCGTGGTTTTTGAAAATTGAGAGGCAGATTTACTACTTCTGGCGCATCTCTGCTAATCAGCAGGGATGGGCCAGAAGAGTTGCGATGTATCGGCCTACCCGTGCGCCGCATTTACAATGTGGCGCACCGTGCCGCACGTTTGGGCAGATGCATGTCTCATCCCCCGGGAGAAATGCTGCGCATTGCTAGAGTTGCAGCTCCAGCAAGCCTCTGGGAGCCCCTATCCCTAACATGCTGCGGCAATTCTTACGCCTGCTTCAAACAGGTGCAGGGTTTTGACGCAGCGTGTCCTTAAAAGTGACTGAGTGAAATCTTGTACATTTCACTCAGCCACTTTTAGGAAGCGTTCCTGCGCAGGAATCCCCCCCCCCCTGCGCAGGAACGCCCAGATGTGGCGCAGGGCTTTAGAACGTGACGCATCTCCTCGTCATGTTGTAAATAGCCGGCAGCATGGCGCTGGCTATCAGCCGCTGCTGCGTCACAAAAGTGATGCAGTGGTGGTGCAAATCTGACGTAAGGGGCTTGTAAATTTGCCCTGAAATTTACAGCACCATAAATCTGACGCCAGAGGGAATAGCTTTCCAAAGCTGATTGTATAGGTAAGAAAAATCCTTCAGATCTGACAAATGCTTCACAAATAGCACACATCACTGGGTGGGGCCTTTAAATTGAAGTATAGTGTACTTTGGAGATACATTGTTTCTGATTTATGAGGCAGTTGCATGGTTTAATAATGGCTGCATATTGTGTGCATTTCATGGAGTAGAAGGAGTGGTATTTTATTGTCCCCAAAACATAGGTGCATTTGTTTCATGTGTAAAGTTAACAGGAAGAATACCACAATTAATTAGTTTGAAAACAATGAGTTCCAATTCCTTGAACCATGAGAGATGCTATGAAGGGTATTTGGCTAAAATATCAGAAACTCAAATCTCGTGGGACAGAATATTGTGTAAAAAATATTGAGGTCAAGAATATTGTGTAGGTCGTTTTCTACGGATAAGTAAAGTTTTACAATATTTAACTCCACATATATGTACCTTGACGTGATATTACCTACTGGCGGTCACCAGTAGGTATTTATAGTTAGGACCTAGTTTCCATAGGAAATCCACAACTTTTTGAGAACTAACTTTACTGGTGAAAAAAGAGCTATATTTCTATAATAGTTTGTGAAACTTTCCGTTTTTTTTGTGCACCAGTTGTACACTCTATGCATGGGCAGACTTGTTTCCAAGCCCATGTTTCATTCTTTTTCATCAAGTTCGCCAAGCAAAGCTGTCCTCATTTCAGGTATTAAATTTGCTGCTTTCTTTTCCCGGGCTGTGTGTGTTATCCGCTGATATACTTTTGTAATATATTAATAATCATATTACCGAGGTGCCAAACGTTGATTACATACTCCGTCCTCCGTCATTTTAGTAGATTTTATACCTGTTACTTTCATTTTACCCTCCTCCTATCTTGTCTGTGATCGATGAGATGTCCTGTGTTTGTCCATGGCCTCCTATGTTATAAGACTTGGTCACACGTATCCCGAAAAAGTAATTTGAAGCACGTAAGCCACAGCCATTACAACGCGTGTTCGTCACCAGAAAGCCATTATTATGCTTATGCCTTTATCATTGGTGGTAAATGTATACGGCTAACGACATACCCGTGCTCCCATCATTATCATCGCAGGTTGTTCACCCGCTCAGTGCTTTGGGCACCACTAACTCAGTGACCAAAATGGCCACGCATGTAGTAGTAGGCTTCCTTGTTCAGTAGTTTTTGAGCAACTCTAAAATGGAGTAGAACACGTGCACTCCGTCTTTTTTATACATAGGGTCACGTGTGTAGTGACGGATGTGCTGGATAGGTGTGGTGTGGGTGTTTACCAGCCATGAGAGAGTGTGTGTCGATCTGACAACTAGACCTGCAACTAAGAAATCACTACAATGGAAATCTGGGCTTTGTACTGTTGTTGTGTTTTTCTGGTAGCGTAAGCACAGTAGGCTGTACTAACGTATTCAGTCTCGATTCATTTGCCACCTCCCCCAGGGGGCTTTTAAATGTTGGGAGAGGGGTCAATAATTGTGTTGACTTTTCTTCTTTAGTGTGCAGTGCTATATTGTTTTATAAAATGTATAAGTCTTCAAACTATCTTTACTGTTACGACGTACGTACGATATTTCAGTAATTGATTTCAAACGTAATATACGCTTTTTCAAAGTTTTAAAAAACTGTTTTCATGATTATTCCAGATAACGTCTTCTCCTAATATGTACATTAAATACATAAATATATGTTTTTGAACAATTAGAATCTTTCACGGAGTACGTGTACGGGGCGCCGTATATGACGTATATATATTTTTTTTAAACGCAGGGTATGCGTTTTGGGCAAAAAAGAAAAAACCTGCGAAGCCCGCTTTATTCTTAATTAGCCTCCAGGGGGGCCAAATCTCTGGGGCAATTTGTTTTTCATAATGGGGGGACGAGAGGGTCTCCCCTGCGTGGGGATCGCTACCCCGCGGATCTTTAACTATATATATGCGGGGGGCTCATGGCCCCCTGGAGTTCCGGGGACCGCCTTCTCCTCCACTCGATCCCCCGCACCCCCGGGGCCTCTTTTTATAAAAAAAAAACGTGCAAAGGGGTTGCAAATGTGGTATTTTGGTTTTGTTTCTGTCTTGTAGAGGATCCAATGTAAATCTAAAGTTTTTTTGTACAGCCACTACCTTTCTGCCTGTTACCATAGTAAAAGTTCATGGATCACTTGCGTGAGTACAGAGGTAGAAGTTTATCACAATATGTTGCTAATTGGAATAGTTACTGTGCTCGAGATTTATATTTATTTTTTTCTTAGGAACCGTAGAAGAAATCTTATTAAGGATTCCTTCCTGTTCAGGGAGTATTAGGGTAACGTGCTCCAAGCGGGACTTTACGAAGTTTAATGTTTCTTAGCTGTAAAGTATTAAAAGTAGAAGGCTTAGCAGTCATTCCTTGCTAATCTTTGGAACAACATGGACATTTTATTGGCTAAAGTTTGCTCCTTATTGGGTGGGAACAGTTCACTGTTGTCAGTAATATTGTGATGCATTTTCCAAAGGAGTTTGGGGATAGAAAGTAGTGGAGGGCAGGTTGGGAACACTATTACCTGTGTACAGTGCCCATAAAGTGGTGGAGAGGAATTATGAGGTAAACATTTTTTTATATATGTTTCAAGGGCCATTTATATAATTCTTGTGTGGTGTATAAATCAGGGGGGGAAAAAACAGTGTCTTGCGCTGTTTTCTTTTATCAAGTTTGTAGGTGACATACTTCTTAATTGTACTATTTACTTATAATGTGGTTGCGCAGCAAAAAAAATCAGTCTAGGTTTGAAACAGTTTTTACTAAGCAAATACAAATAAACTTTCTCCAGAAACTGTCGCAGTATATATGAAAGGGGTGACAATTAAAAATGGAATTTCATAAAATATCAGTTAAGCGTGGCTATATACTTTTTTGTGCTACAGCTTGTTGATGTAAGAGGGCCTCAGTTACTTTTAGAACTTTACCATGTCATGAGTATGTAGTATGTGACGTCATCAGCAGTGCATTGCGGGTGCGCGAGTTATAGTTAGATGAACTAACTATAACAGGGGAATTTCAATGGTTTTGTATGAGTGAAATCTGCAGCTAACTATAACATGTGTGAAACCTATGGTTTTTTCAGTGAATTTGCAAGGTTTTTTAAATGCTAATTCCTAACTATAACGTGGCTGAAACCTATGTTTTTTTTTGTAAATATATATATATATATATATATATATATATATATATATATATATATATATATATATATATATATATATATATATATATATATATATATATATATATATATATATATATATATATATATATATATTCAAGGTACGTAGATGTGGAGTTAAGAAAAGCAAATTTAGTTATTTCCCATTTGCACTTATCGTCGCAATATTCTTGTCCTCAATATTTTTGACACAATATTCAAACCCACATGATATTTGTTTTTTCTGATATTCTGTCACTTATCCTCATGGAATGATCGGGAGTTATGTTTGCTTTGCTTACCATAAATGACAAATTCCATTGGTTTCAATGTTTTACATTTCAAGCATAGGCCACTGTATTTTTAATGACAACTTGTGTTTTTTTTTAAATAATTGGTATTGGGTCATGAGTAAAAAGCACAATAACGTCCAGCTAACAATATGTAAAAAAGAAAACAGTTTTTAACTGGAAGATATGGGCATTTGCTTGCCAGTAATTAGAGGAACATCACCTATGCATTTCATTTATTGGCAACAATATAGACTTTCACTTTTCATTTTGTACTCTTGCATCAAGGAACTTTTCTCTATGATTGGATTGTCAAAAAGTTCAAACATCACAGATGTAGTATTTGCCTATTACAGGAGACAGAGGGTTTTGTGTATTCATTTTTCACACGATCATTGCTATTTTTGCAAGTGCTTGAAAGAAACAGTCCACCAACTCTGAGATCCATGCTTTTTCAAAATGCAATTTAAAGCACTAAACATCAGTGGCAATAGATTTGCAAAACTGATTTGAAAGGTAAGGGAAATACTACAGATCTAGCAAATGCTTCATAAGCTTCTCCCATCTGTAGACATTTGTGTCTGGAAGATATATTAATTGTGCTGTATGGGACAGTAGTATGGTTTATTCATGTCTGTATATTTTGACAATTATTTCAGGTTTGTGTGTTTCATGTAGTAGAAGGAGTGATATTTTAGTGCCCCCAAAACATAGGTGTATTTGTTGAATGAGTAAAACTAACAATAAGGATATCACTGTTAATTATTTAAAAAAAGAATAATAATATTTTGAATTCCTTGAACCATACGTATTGCTATAAATGACGCAAAGTAGACGATAATGCCATCTGTGATATACTGCGTGACATCCTGGTTCCTCTAACTGTATTTTGTTATTGCAACTTGTTTGTTATTGTGACAATTTAGATCTGGTCATGACTTAAAAAATGAAAACAATACGGTTGAACTAATAATATGTAATGTAGAAAACTGGTTTGAACTGAAGGACAAGGGTGTTTACCTCCCAGGGATATGAAGAACATCATCTGGGAATTCAGTCTATTGGCTAAAATGTAGACGTTTTGCTTTTTCTTATGTATTTTTGAATTAAGGAACTTCTCTTAATAGTCGGATTGTCAAGAAGTTATAAAATCACAGATGTAGTATTTGCCTTTTACAGGTGATTTTTAAAAGTTGTGGACTCCTATTTTCAGAGAACAAGAAAACCGATTTCACTGATGAATTCCTTTATAAATTTGCTCTTAATCCTGATGGGGTCAGTAAAGGGAGTTACTTGCCACTTAATGATTAAAATATTAAAGTTTCTCAGGCACGTCTCCTGCTGAACAATGCTGGGTGAAATTCTGGCTGAAAATGGAGAAATGCATGACAGAACCAGTCAAGCAAACACTGATTCCTGCAAGTTATTTGTCAAAATCTTGCAGTCATTGGTTATTCCTTCTCCCTGGGATTACCAATGCTCTTGGTTCTGTGGAATATTACAGGTTGATTACCGACCAACTCAACTGGTGGCCAGCCGAACTCGAACCCACATCCAAAACACACACCAAGAACCTCAGAATATTTATCAATAGCAAACTGGACAAAATTCCATTAGTCAACACTGTCACTGCTCCCAAGCAACACAAAAAAACTAGCGCTCATGCCCTAGTCACCAGCAAATTGAACTATGAGAACACATTCTTGGCAAAGATCATCAAGCAACTCACTAAAAGACTACAAAACATCCAGAACTCAGCAGCCAGATTCATCATCAACCTCCCTCACAGAACTCACATTAAACCACATCTCAGGGAACTACACTGGCTTCCAAAACAAAAACGTGTTCAATTCAAACTCATCAAATGTACATTCAAGGCACTTTACCTCTCAGGCTCCACCTACTTGATAAGTAACACCTCCTTCCAGCAACCGTCTAGACACCTCCACTCTGCAGAAATCCAACTCACCATGTATATACAGAACCAGATCATTAGGACAAGCTTTTTCTTACATTGCTCCGAAAGCGTGGAATCACATCCCTCTCCATATCGGAGCTACCTCCTCCCTTCTTCAATTCCACAAGAAGCTGAAGACCTGGCTTTTTAACTAACCGACTTACCATATGTAAGGTTAGGCACACACTTCTGCTCAGTAGCAGGAAGGACACCCTCAGGGGTGATAGTGCACTTTACAAATACGCATAGTACTTATCCAACTGAAATGTCAAACTGGATGATCTTAAACAGTATTTTTTAGCTCAATGATAATAATACCAATGTAATCATTGTCCACTTGCTCTCATTCAGTCTTCTGCCGGATGAGCAGCTTGGCACAGCCTTAGTATCTTTGGCATCTTTTCAGGACCAGGCTTCTTTCAAAATAACACCTTGTCCTGAAAACCACAGGTCAGCAAACATGTCTCTACTTTCTTGTTTTGGCTAAAAGCAGTTTGAAAAATCTTCTCATTATTATTCTTGGGGCATCTGTAAGTAAAGCAGTGGCAGCTTCCTATCTGTACTATAACAACAGACTGAACTTGGGTCTTCCCAAATATATGATGGACAAACTGCAACTTTCAGAAAAATGTGGTAGCTCATCTAATTTCAGATTAGGTCTACCAAGACCATCTTTCGAGTATTCAGTGTAGAGAGCCACCAGTAAACCAGATGTTTTCTGTCCAAATTAATATGATGCATCTGGCCCTTGGATTTAATTCTACTGACAGTGTATTTTCTTCCAAATAATTTGTTTAATCATTTTTCTTACAGAACTCTCTACAAGTTGATTATTAAAAACAATGTATTCAGAGTATATTTGCATCCTGTGTATTTTCAAAAAGCAGTTTTATGATTAGCAATACTAAATTTTATGACAAAATAATTTCATTTAACCCTGACAAACTTGAACATACAAGGCTCAATAAACTAAATGCATTAGGCAAATGGAACTCTTAGACCATAGGTGATGCTTCAAACATAATCATTCTAGTCTAATAGAAGGTGAGGTACTATTTGCTTCCCTTTAATCCTGTTTCTTTAGTGTTACAGTTTGAAAACAGGCTGCAGGTTATCTTTTATTTTTTGTCCTCGTTAGCCTCAGATTTGCCTTCCACAGCACCTCTATCAGAATATCTCGCCCTTGTGTGAGACAGGAGCTTCTGATAATGCCCCCACATCCAAAATCTCCCAGATGCACTTCAATGCATTCTCCTTTACATTCAGTTCTCTCAGCTAAAGACCAAGAGGAATGAGACCAAGAGGGAAAAAGCGAAGGATCTGAACTGGCACGTGCTTGTACTGAGGTCTGGTTAGGCATAATAATTGAACAGTCCCTTCCTATCCCTATCCTTATCACTGCCTTTCCAAACATTCCACTACAGGGAGCCAAAAGGCTTATCTCCTCTTCTCTAGAGAACTGCATCCAACGTGAAAGTATTTTTTATGGACACCCTCCACTCAATATATGTAGGGGGATTAGGGCTAGTCCATTTCTCACATTATTCTCTGTGTGCCAACAATACTGCGTAGAGGATTAATTTTAGCTTATCCTTATCAGATTCCCTTACTTCTGAGACCACACCAAAGAAAACAAAGAGAGGGCATACCTGCAGCTATATGTTCAACATGTTGGCCAAAGCCTTTTTCACATCACCCCAGAATACCCGTATCCTTGGACACTGCAAAAACATATGCAGGTCATCCTGTCATCTGGACCAGGAGCTTTCCCCCCTTTGCTCTTCTTTACTGCTTGCTCCACTTCCCCTATCTGGATTTGAGCAAAAACGGCCACATGCATCAACGGTTCTGTTTGCGATTCCTAAATTGCGAAAATTAAGGAATCGCAAATTAGAAATCGCAAACGGCAATGCATGAAAAAAATTGCAATTGTTTTTGCGATTCGGTAATTTTCCTTAATTGCGATTCACAATTTGCGAATCGCAATTAAGGAAAACCCTTCCCATTGATTCCTATGGGCCAAGAGGCCCATAGGAATCAATGGGAAGGCATTCTCATTTTGCGAATTCGCAATTAAGGAATCGCAACATGAGAATGCAATTTCAAGGGTGCAGGGGGGTCCCTTGAAATGTCACGTAAGTACATTTTACTCACACACATGTCCCAAGGGCATGTGTGTGTGTAAAATATAAGTTTCAAAAATGCATTTATTTGCATTTTTGAAACTTTTCGCAAATTACCATGAAGGTGTACTTCATGGTAATTTTCCCCTTCAAAATTGCGAATTCGCAAATTAAAATAAATCATGCATAACATTTAAGAAATCGCAAAATTTGCGGTTTCTTAAATGCTAACGCAATTTGAGAAATCGCAAAAAATTGTGATTTCTTAAATTGCGATAAATGTAAAATAAATGATGCATCCCAAAAAGTGATTTTGGAATTGCAAACAGCCGAATTTTGCGATTCGCCCCATTTGCGATTCCAAAATCGCTTGATGAATGTGGGCATTAAAAACAAAGATGTTCCTCATCCAGAGAGTCTACTGAGCCCCAATTCAACCAATTATCCCTCTCTACTTCTGAAGTCACCAGGTCCTCTTTATACAGATTACGGAAGTAACTATATAAAGCCCCCTCAACCTCTTTTCTTTTTGTTAACACCCTCACGGTGTTCTTGCATTTTAACTCTAGTATTAGATTCTTCACCTTATCTTTCTTGGTTTGCCATGCTAGTAGTTTCCCACAATTCTCCCCATACTCAAGCTGGGATAATTTACCTGCTTCCCATCTCTTCCTGCCTTTCATTTCGAGAATGGTAGCAAGTTTGAGTTTCAAGTTGGATAATTCAGGCTTTCTAGACTCTCTCTGATTTGTGCTTGCCATTTCTTCCTCTACTGGTCTTATCTTTTCCTCCAGCTCCCTGATTTTTTCCTGAAAGACTCTCCTCTTAGCTGCTGAACAGCTTATCAACTTCCCCCTTGGATAAGCTTTATATGAGTCTGACACAACTCTGGCGGGAGCAGTGCCCCAATGAAACTAAAAAAAACTCAACAGTCTCCTCCTTCAGTCTCTCCACTATTGCCTGATCCAGCATCAGAGTGCGATCCATAGTCCACCAAGTAGATATGCTATCCTCCGCAGGGGATATCTCCAGCAAAACTGCAGAGTGATCTGACAAGTGAGCCCCCATAAGTTTAATAACTTGTACTTGTTCTCTTAATCTAGAATCTAGCAACAAGTTATCTATCCTGGACTGATGACCGTTTTTCCTATTGGAATATGTATACCCTCTCTTTTATCCCCATTCTTCATCTCCAAATATCACACAGCCCCAGCTCATTCATCATTATTTTATCTGCGACACCATTTTAGGATTGACAATCGCTCTAATACTTGTCAATCTATCCAACAGACTGTCTAGTACCGTGTTAAAATCCCTTGACAAGATAATCGGGTCCGAAAAGCAAGGTAACTCCACCAACAATTCTTTCAGAGGTGTTGTATCATCTAAGTTTGGCCCATAATACCCTACCAACATAAAACCTTGTCCCCCTACTTTTAATTTTGCTACAGCCCATCTACATCTGCTATCTGAAATACTATCTATGATAGCGAGCTTTGGATCTCGTTATACCAGAATCGCCACCCCTTTAATTGCTAATGTATGTTTAGTAAACACCAGTTGCTGCATCCACCTTTGGGACTTAAATACCTCCTTGCACTCTTTCTCTGTCAGATGTGTCTCCTGTAGGATAAAGACCTGGGCAGGGAAATGTTTAATATATCGTAAGATTCACTCCCTCCTTGCCCACACCCTAAAACTATTTACATTCCAGGATAGAATCTTAAAATGTAGCTTCTGCCCCTCACCCATACTCTTTTCTTGCTACTCTTTTCTGATGGCAAGTCAGTAGCTTCTAAAGCATTTGTTCTACTTTTCTCTACGAATTCTCTCCACCCAGTGACACATTCCCCTCCCCTCCCCTTCCATGAAGAACCTACCCCCCTTCATAATGGCCTTAGCCTGTGGGTAACCCTCCAAGTGTGCCTTACTCCAAAAAAGAAACAAATACACCTCAGGAGGAATAATCTTAAACACTGTGCTTTACCTATTTCCAAGACTCTATAGAGTCAACTTCACTCACTGCTCAGAAATTATGCATCTTGTTGTTCATCACCACTTATAACACTGCCGGGAATTTCATCTGTACAGAGGCACCTAACTCCTTCAATTGGTCCATACTCTTCCCCAAATCCAATTGCCTCTTGGAAGTGATGTAGGAGATATATGACTTGATTTTGCAGGAGAGCCGGTCTACCTTAACTACTTTCATTTTCAATGCTCGAGACAAAGCCTTCTCTTTCTTAGAATAAGTAAGGAAATTCACCAAGATTTTCCTCGGTTTGCTTCTGTTTGGGTTAAGCCTGGACGGGTCCTTATGAACTCTCTGTATATCCCTGCCAACCTCCTGATCTGACTCCTCCAGATATAACCCTGTTTGGATCCACCTAATTACAAAGCTTCTCAGGTCATGCCCCTACACCCCTTCTAGGCTTTAATATCCTCTGTGTTCATTTGCACCTCGCCCTTAAACTCCTCCACTGTCGCATCTAGGACTGTTGTTCTTCCTGCCAGGTCATTGATCTTTTTCTCTGATGCCTCACAAGCCAACTTGAACTCTTTCTGATTCTCCTCAGAAGCTTCAAACCTACTACTAATCTCCAATGTGAGAGCTGCTATCAATTCTCCAAGGACTGCTCTCCCAGGATTCGCGTCTGCCTGCTCATATGGTATCCCATTCTTCCTCCCCTCTGTGATCAAGCCATTTTCCAAACCAGACTTTCCAGCCACCCTATTCTTAATTGCCTCCTCCACCTCTGGATCTGATTGATGGTATTTTCTAAACTTTACAGGCTCTCCAAAGCATCTGGGTCATCTACCGGTAATGTCTCAAACCTATTAGTGCTACAAACACTTCCCCACTCCACCAGTACCTCTTCAATTAGGAGATCTGGCTGACCCTCTCCGCCATTGCCTCCTTTCACCTCTTCCCCACCATCTCTGCCTCACTTAATATTAGAGTCTTTGGGAGTACTTTGAAAAAAGTCCCAAGAGAGGGGGTGGCCTTCACCTTTTGAGATATGTTCATTAGCTTCTTCACCAGCCCTTCTAACTTGACTGATCTCTGTTCGATTACAACAGGGTTACTCTCCCTCCTGCACTCTCTCCCTTTACCCTTCCACCTAAGAGGGGCCCTTCCGCTAAGCTTTGTTTAAACAGGGCTTTCCCTCTCTCCGCACTCCTCAGTGTGTATCTCTCCAATCCCTGCTGCTAGAGCTCACTTATATTCCTACTCCGTAACTGTGTTAGATCTCCCTGAGCCTCTTTAGACCTCTTTTCCCCTCTCCTCTAAGCTTCAATCCCTGCTGCACTTCTTGACACCATACTGCAGTTTTCTCTGTGTCTTCTATGCCCCCCACGTCAGTCCTTGGTGATTGATTCTTTGAGGCTATCTCCACCTTCTCTTCCCCAGAAGGAAATCCTCGCTGCCACCTTCCTCCTTCTCCTCACCCCAAGTGCTGCTCTTGACGAGTGCTGCTCGCTGCCGTCCACACCCGCCGTGGCTGCCACATACTTTCTCTCCCCGGCCCCCGCTTCACAATGTCGAAGAGACCTCCGAAGCCTACAGAGACTCCAGAGACAGAAACAGCCAAACCCACAAAGAGCCTTGAGTTGGCGCTCGGGGTTGAAAAACTGGAATCACCATACTATCCCACTCTGCTGGGAAAACGCTATACAGGCTCCTCGCCTCTGTCTGCGTTCCGCGTTCGAGGTACGCTATGATCAGGATCCGAATTGTTACAGTGCAATTCCCTTTAATCAAGTAGCTGTTCTGTTATGTTATATCAGTCCTTCTTTCTTCACATGTATAAACATTGCAACATTATAACAACGTTTTTCCATAATCCACCTCATGCCTCCTGTAATGCAATCCCTTTGCACATATGGAGGAGCTCCCGTGACCCGCCACTAGCTGGCTGCCATATTCTCTCCTCTTCCAGGTTGCAGATTATCTTGATAAATACGTTCTGGCCCATATCTATCAACATGTCATGCTTCATGAAAGGAAGAGGACAGGAATGTGCTGTATTTAAGATTATACAGTGCATTCCAGCACTCTGCCTGCACTAGTTTACAAACTACTGCCTAGTGCCAATGCAGACACTTTTGCACAGTGGTGCAAGGGTGCCTGCATTGTAGGCAGGATTGTTTTAGTGAAGGGAGGGGCACCTATGTGCACAAAAACAATCCTCAGAGGTATTTTCCTCTTTCTACGTATTCTGCAGAATGCAGCACACAAATCGGAAACAATGAGCAGAAATAAAGATATTTCTCTGTTGGGGAGGTGTACAATTATGATGGACTCCCAGGTCTACCAGTATTAGTTAAATCTGGAAATGTTTCAGAATGCATGGGTGGATTCGTTGGAGCACCCACGCTCCACCCATGGCTGCCTCCCTGCCGCAGAGTAGCGCATGGCAGCGATTTGCACTGCGTTTTGTTACTCTAGATTTGTCAAGTCACGCTGGGTCACACAAGGTGGACTTGTGTGGGTTAATGAATCTCATTTAGGTATTTGTGTCTTCCGTGCATCCCTTTGCATGGTGCAAGGGCGATACAAAACATTGATAACCATGGGTCTCTGTTCCTACCATATCCTGGTTAAATCAAGAGACTTTACTTGGTGATGTGCAAATGACAAATTAACTGAAACCCGATTCCACACAATATCGTTTGTGTGCTATATAGCTCTATACATAAAACTATGGTGCATATTATCAAGCCTGGGTGTTAAAATTGTCGCTGCTTTATCGGCAGGAAACTGCAGATAAAGTGGCGATAATGGGTTTGATAATATGCTCTATGGAATTCCAATTGAAGCTTGTGTAAATATGAAGGACATCTAACATGAGCTTTGATTGAGTGGCGATAATGGGCCTGATAATATGCTCTATGGCATAGAGCATATTATCAAGCCCATTATCGCCACTTTTTCGGCAGTTTCAAGCCGATAAAGCGGCGATAATTTTATCGCCCAGGCTTGATAATATGCCCCAATATGTCTGTACAAAATTAGTGCCCTTAACACTTTTTTGCAGAATACTTGTTCTTTATGTGAGGCTTGGATTTTGAACTCTCCCTGTGAGTTCAGTGATTTAACGTTGATGAAAGCACTCCTACTCTGAAATTGTTCCAGCACCACTGCCTCCCATTCACTCTCAATCCTCTCTCTCTCTCTCTGACACATACATACAGAGACACACACACAAAAAACATGTAGGGATGCAAAGTAGCAGCAACACACTGAAAAGATACTGCATAAGCAACAACAATGTTAAAGTGCACCACAAGTGTAGCATATGTGTAATAAGGACAACCTCGTAGAGCAGCAAACTCGTTGCTGACATATAGAGATGGGGTGCTGCATGGCAATAGTAGCAATATAAGCTACACAGACACGCACAATAATGTTCCATTACAGCAGCCCCTTTGTAAGATTCACGGGTACAACAGGCACAGCAGTAGTCATGCAAGCTTCCCTCATGCACACTGAACAAGTACTTCAAGTACAGAACGTCATGGCATCCACTGGGCAAGCTTCTGTCCCACTCAGGTACATCACAGGAGACAACAGCATATGGTTCATTAAACAATATATGGAATGGACACAGAAAAGGGATCAGAAACTCACAGAACACGTTTAGCACAGCTGCATAAGTTCACCGTAGTAACAATGCAAGCAGCCTTAAGAGATGAGGAGCAAGTATATCTTGAGCAGCAGTAAAGACGGAGTTGGTGCACCTGCAGCATTACTCGCTCCCTGACAGAGAACAAGCAAAGCCCACAACGGAATTTTCCCTTAAAGGCACAATAGGCATACTACTGAAAGCAACATTAAATCTTTCAAAAAGACACAAAAATGGAGATTGACAGACGTCATCAGTACAGTCTCCACTGCCACTCAGAAAATGTGCACGATCCCAACAACAGAGGATGTATTTCATTTGAAGCATCAGTGAAGTTTTTCGAGTTCAGATTATCTAGTTTTATTTCTCAAAAAAAGGGCATGCAGTTCAGGAAATAGCAGCACAAGGATCCCAAATGCATACCACGCACATCACAGGCAGAATCAGAACAGGCTGTCTCCTATAGATAACAGTTGGAGCATGGTCAGTTCATTGTAAGCTTTTAGAAAACATTGTCCTTAACTTGGACACTCACTCCAGCACCCATTTTCTCTACAGATGTCCTCCTTTCACAATTGTACTCCCACCAATGGTTCTGCCGGGACTTTAGGTGACCTTCGCCCTGCTACCTCAGGTGTCATCTGTGGCAGGTGAAGAGCAATGGACGAGTTCCCGGATTTATGCAGGGCTAATGATGCTGCATCTCATGGCTAACTGAGTGCTGTTCTGCTAGCACTCTCTAGTCAGATCAACATCTCGTTCTCTCATCTCAACCTTCCATTTTATCCATCTGGACTTATCAATTCATTTTGATACAGTTGACGTCTACACATTAATAAAAAAAACTCAACAGTACTGCATGAGCTATAGAGGCTTAGTTCTGAGCGGGTTTCACGTCTCCTTACCAATATGTTCAAAGAGTTGAAGATGGAAATAGGCTTCTGAGGACAGACTGCTATGCCTTTATTCATATCCTAGGGCTTTATCCTTGCTCCTACCTTATTCAGCTTATATGCAGTAACCCCGAATCTGGTCCTTTGGAATCAGAGGCATGTCCATCCCACAATAGGTCAAATACACACAAATATACCCAAAGATATTGAAGTCAGAAGACATTACCACACTCAGCAACTCCCTAAAACCGTCTCTAACACTTACTAGGCTCAATCCACAAATGCTTTGTTCCTCCTCTTCTCTTTATTGCAAAACATCAAGATTGACCAAACAAGAATGATCCTTCTTTGGTGTAGAACAGCATCTTCTCATCGCTCTAAGTAAATTCTTATGGCTTTTACCTATACCCCCATCGACACACCAACAAGACACTAGTCAATAGAACTAAATTCGCTAACTGCTTCCTCCACTCCCTTAAACAAATGGATCACCTCATGTCATCAGATCATATGAGATAAGCTTCTCAATCTCTAAATGTTTCTAATTTGGGTTTGGAAACACAAACTTAACAGGTGCCACTAGATCAGTGGCACTGCTCAAAGCAGTGACCAGAATGCTTACCTACTCAAAATGTGGCCTTTTGTCCCATCTCAGCCATCCTCCTGGAGTTTCCAATGTCTGCTTCTAAATTCAAGGTTTTTTTCGAACTTTGCTGTCTCTCTGACAATGGAATACACCAAAACAATACCTGCTACCAGATTCCTGTGCATCCTATTCGTAATAAGAACAATTCATTTGAAGTAAAACGTCCCTAGATAGAGGCCTAAAGAGTCATATTATTAACACCAGAAAATATATTTTTCTGGTGCTGAAACAAATGCCTGGAACTTGCTTCTGCTCAATATCAGATGCCAACCAACCCTACCTGCCTTTTCGATGCATCTAAGCATGCATCAGTTTTGTCTGTTTTTGAGCTAATATGGTTATTTATGTGATAATTCAATGCTGCTTTCACATCAGATATAAATGGGTAATCTTCTTTTCTATTTCCGGGAAAAAGGATTTCCATTTTTAGCTCAATGCTACTCTTTTTATCCTTCCAGATATAAATATTGTGCAATGTTCTGATATGAGTTACATTAAGGGCTTATTAACATGTAGCCTGGAAAGGATCCATCGGTTGGAGCCTTTCCAGGCCCTATATCGGTTTTATTTTTGGCCATCACATTACAATGCAGGCAGTCGGAAATTAAACTGGCCCGTCATTCTGGCTGGATTCTAATGGTCTCAATGAGCCCATCGGCCAGTCAGTGGCAACCCGTAATCCCAAAGGGCTGTCTTTCTGCCCTTTGGAATACGATACTTGGTCTCTGGCAAGCTTTCCCTATCAGGCTTTCCAACATGGGGAACCTGTCGGAGAGTGAGTATGGGGGCCCATAGCAGGGCCCCCTTACTTCTACGGCCTCCGGTTGTGGACTGATTGGGCACCTATAGTGCCCCTCTGTTCATCCCAGCACTGTGGCAGGCACCCTGAGGTGCCTGCCACGCCGTGCAGGGATGAACACAGACTCCCATTTCTCTATGAAAGTGTGTGTTACAGCCGGTTTACGGCTGTAACACGAGCTCCCATAGAGGAATGGCAGTATGCGACCGAACAGTATTCAGTCGCATCATGATGACCTTTTTCTGAGACAGTGACTGGCATCCTAATAGGCCCCTGTTAGAATTGGCGGTCTCTAGTTGACACAGGTAGGTACTTGTGACAAATAGGGACCCTCTCTTCTAGTCAGGATAAGCGGATTATACTCATAAAATAACCCCTGCTCACCCCCTTGGTAGCTTGGCGTGAGCAGCAAGGCTTTATCTCAAAGGCGTTGTAAGTTAAGCATTCGTGACCACATACAATAACCCAGTGACAACACTACAAATGGACACCAAACAAGATTTTATATAAAACATAAGTATATTTTATATAGAGTTACCAAAAGACCAATAAATGACAAAAAGAATCCACAGTACTATTAGATTTCAAGAGTTCTGGTTAAAAGACTTAGTTCAAGGTTCTGTGCGCGTCGGTAGCCCTATCCGACTACAGCGTGGTTGAAATAACACAGAGTCTAGCAAATCCAGTGGACCGCTTCTGTACGGGCCCACTCAAGTGTCGACAGACTCAGTCACAGCAACTTTTACTTGAGGCGGCCGGCACGGATGTGCGAGCCGGTTCCGGTGTTCGTTGCGGTGCAGGAAGGAAGCATTGCAGGACGCGTTGTCCCTCGCTGCGGTCAGGGCCGGACTGGGAACCCAAAGAAGCCCTGGCAATTATCTTGGACCAGCCCCTGATGAAGCACTGCCTGGCCCCTGAAGAGTGGAAACACTTGCTTGCTACTTTTGTTACAGGGGGCCAATATTGCCGCACTGTTACAAAACCGGCCCCCAGTAGCAAAACTTGCCCTCACACTGCCAAACCGGCCCCCACCCTTTCAGACTCACAGAGAAATGCCTGATGCCTGCTATGACCAGTCCGGAAATGGCTGCATAAATACTTTACACATTACCTCTAAGTTAACCCTGGTTGCTTTTGTGCCAAACTACCAGAGAGTTAAGCACAGATTAATTTAGTGACTTTTGTAGTTCATCCTAACAATCATCCTGAGAAGGATTTTGGTTGTTGCCTGAGTTACCCAATTTCTTATAGTTTCTAATATGAGATGGTGTCAGTATGAAAAGAATTACAGATGCTACAATGAGTAGGACCACTTATATAAGAACCTCACAATTATGTGAATCTCAAATTGTATAGAAAAAGACAAATATGTTTTAAAAAGTGTTTGAAGATTTATAGCACTTTGGTTACAATTATTTTTAAAGTTCTCAAATAGTTATTTTCTAAATACACTACGCCCAATGTTTTAAAATATGTGTATATAAGTACAAACTGAACTCTATCAAGGAAGTGGATGGGGCACGCTGCAGTGTATCATGCACAGCATCATTAAGCAAAAATATTGTCATACATAAACATTTGAAACAGAAGCAGTTAATGGATTTCCAGCCTCTCAAATGAAAAAGCATGCAATTCATTTTTTTAATAATGTTTCTGAAACTAATGCTGTAAAGAAGAATACCCAGGCTGGGGGGTGATTGCCTCTTTCAGGCACCCCTAGCTATACTAAATACACACTCCAATAATGAAAGTAAGGCCTCGATACAAAAAGGAGACAACATCACAATAAAGGGAAGCATGGGCAGGGCTAAAATAAAGCTAAATACAAGGAGAAACTCCTAAAAATGCACAATAGGAGAGGAGCATTAAATAAGACAGAAGGCACTGGAATCCCTTAAAAAGACCAAATGGTGGTGGTGGTGGTGCTGTAAATCGTTCACAAACTAGAAAGTAGGAGGGAACCCCACTAAGAAAATAATTTTAAAATGCCATTTCTCCTTTACTCCCTCACTCATCTGGACCATTCTTACCCAAGTAGCATAAACCCATGAGAATCACAGTATCTTGATGTGGCCCTGTTCCTACTTTTAGGAGTAGGTGGGCAAGGCGAGTTACAGATTGACCCCTTGCATTAAGTCATTACAGCTGATACTGGTTGGTTTAGAGCCATCTCTCTGCATCTGACTGCATGTAGGTCCATCTAACCTCGGGAGCTCCAAACAACAAACTATGTAACAATGTTCTGAAACAATGTCCTACCTTATGTAAAGCGCTTTGATACCTCCGGGTCTAGCCATCGCTATAAAACATTTTTCAAATAAATAAATAAATAAGCATGACTCAAAATAAAACTGCTGTTAAGGGCAAATTGTGCATGACATCATGTTGCTGCACCTCCCTATCGCTGTGAGGATTAGAATACGTTGATTTTTTTCATAGCATTTTCTAGCAGCCATAGGTCTGCAGCCTCTAAGTGTTGTAAATAGCAGAAAATTGGACCTCGGAAGATGGAAAACTGAGAGTTTTCCTGAGATTTAAAATTGTGACCTGCCTGTCCTGCAAGGGGAGCTCTGCTCACCTTTCTTAGTCTCTATTTCTCTTGATTTTTGTTCCTGTTCTTTCTCCTCCCTCTAGCCACTTCCTCCCGCCTCACAATCTTCAAGGGCAGAACATTAATTCAGCATACAGCACGCTAGTACTGTAAAATAGCTCTCAGTTTGAGGGTCTGGCCTTCATTTTTAGTTTAAATAAGCACTTACTGAACTTTATAAACATGTACGTACAAGGAAATTCTTGGTTTTGTGTTTTTTAATCCTAGAGGGCAGGATGTCGTTTTGCATGGCATCAAGTCGACTGTGAACTTAAGCTGGGGCACTCACTGTCTCTGGTGGTCATTAACGGAGTCTCTCACTTGCTGGTGCCACTCTCCAGCTAGTGAGCCTGGTTTGACTCTGTCATTTTAGAAAGGATGCCTGATACTGAGTGCAGGCTCACTCATGGGAACAAGTCACAGCCTTGAATAAGCCAGTGGGTGGATGAATAGATGTATTAGTGCAAATATGGGTAGCAATGCTTGATGACTTATTGAATGCCTAAACTCATCAATGACTGAAGAGGCACTTTCAGTTAAAAGTCAGATCTACTGGCGTTGTCAGTGCTTATAATATAAGTGTCAAGACAGGTCGGTGTCTTATGGTGTGCTGTTGTGCATGTGTCATTTTAAGCTAATATTATCTGTGTGCTTTGATAGTGCTGTTGAAATGGCCATGCTTTGGCCGCTCCAGGGCTTTTGTGTTATGTTGTCTTCATGGTGGTGAGGGGTTTCTGTTTGGCATGTGCTATTTAAACTGTTGGCTGTTGTAGGTGAGGTTGAAATAGCATTGTCTGGCTTCCTGATTGGCTGCATAGTCCTATTGGAAGTCTGATGAGAGCCCATGTGTGGTCATCGGTGGTGCATTGGGTGCAATGAGGTTTATGGTTGTCCATGCTTGTAATATCTCCAAAATAGGAGCACACATTGCCACACATGCCCACTACTACTATACTAGGTATAACATCTTCAAGAATGTACATTAAAATAATCAAAGTAGCTAATAATCTAATAATGCAGTTTCATATTATCATTTTACCTTGGCCCTTAAAAAAAATATTTTTTGTTTGGCTAAACGCTCTTTGCTTTGCCTGGGAAGTGCACTCTTTGAGTTTATTTTCATAAAGTGACGTTTCCATTACACTGACAGGTACATTTTGTTCATTTTCAAAACCGGCCGTTAACCCTCCCTGTAACAGATGCTGCCTCACTTCACACCTTTTGCACAGTTTCTAACCAACCCCTGCTTTAATGCACAACAAACAACGGCGTTTTCAGCTCACGTTTCTTGTGAAGTGGTCATCTTTAAGCCACAAAAATACAAACTAAATTTGCTTGACTTCGTTTTTGGTTACTCATCGACCAGTTCTGTTCCACTGGACACTAGAAGACGCTTTTGGTTGGAGAGAAGACTGGAAGCGAAATAACTATATAATTGTGTGCATGAGAACACCATAACATTTGAGGTGCGTGCAAGATTTACAAATGAACGCAGCAAAATTCCTACACGCCCTAGAAGATAGGCAGGCTGCTGAATGCCGTTTTAAATACTGTGATGCACAATTTTTTGTATCATTTCATGATACAACTTGAATTCAGTATAAAAGTTTTACACTGAGTTCAAGCTGTATCATGAAATGAAAAAAATTGTGCGTCACAGTATTTACAAATAGCCGCATGCCGAATATTTCATTGGCTGCACTCCTGCTAAAAATGTCTTTTTAGCACAGTAGTGCTGTGCCGCCCACCACCCATAAATCAGATCTGGCCACCACTGGAAACAAACAAATAGCACTCACCTGCGCTGCGGGCGGCAGACAAGAGAGATTAAATTACAGGGTGCGGATCTCTTTCCTCGCTGGCCTGTCCTGCTGTTGTCTTCCTCTCTGGCCTCTGAATTTCTGCCTCGACTTTGCCTCAGTCACACGCACTCTATGCGCATGAGCATGACTGCAGACCCTATCCTAAAAAAAATACGGCAGCGCTGTGGAGAGGGTGACATATGCCCGCTGCGCACGTCTTCAAAAATGAAATAATTTATTTGAAATCGGCGCAGCACCGAAGCTCACACCAGGTCTCTCAGCTCTCAGACAGCCAGGCGGCCTGATTGTGCTTAATGTACTGCTGTAAGCACTGTGTTCTGTTGTTGGGGTTGACTTGGACCGACCTAAATCAGCCCCAACAACAGAACTGGCCCCCTGTCATGAAACCGGCCCCCACCCCATCGAGCCTACCGGGGGATTGCCTGGTGCCCGGATTGACCAGTCCGGCCCTGGATGCGGTGCAGGCAGCAGCCCGTTGACAGAGTCGGTGGATCCAAGGCGTGCATTGCAGGGAGAGACGGTGCTTCGATGCGGTGCTTGCAGCTTGCGGTGCGGTGACAAAGCCGGAATTCGGGAGCTGGCGTAGATCAATCCGGACAGCGGGGCCAATCGAGAGGTGCGTCGTGAAGTGGTGCCCAACTCTGGTGCGTTCACAGGACTTTGAGTCAGCAGCAGTGACCGCGTCGGTCAGACCAGTACGAGCGGTGTAGCGAGTCGTTGCACGTCGCGGTGTGTCCACCAGTCGCGGTGCAGGCAACGGCTCGGTGACCGTGTCAGGACGGAGTCGGTGAGTTCAGAGCTTGCGCTACTCGAGGCGGACGTTGCTTGATGTGGTGCCTACAGGACACCGGGCCGGTCATGAGAGTCGATCACAGCTCCCTGCCTCTGTAGACACTGAAACAGCGTTCCCAGCAGCAGTTCACAAAAGCTGGTGCAGTCCATTGGTCCTGGGACTTCAGACAGGGGGCAAGTTCTCTTCCAAGCCTTAGGAGATCTTTTGCACAAGTCGAAAGGAAAGTCCACAAAGTTATTCCTCCTCTCTTTGGCAGTCAGGCAACCACTGCAGGCCAATCCCCCAAGCAGCGCTTCAGCTTGGGAATAGCCTCTCCATAGTTTCCTCTCCTCAGCAGAGGTTTCGTCTTGTAAGTCCAGAAGTTATCTAATTTCTTGGGATCAGGGTCCCAATACTTATACCCCAAAATCCTTTGATCTCTGAGGGGAGAGATGCCTTTGCCCAATCAAAACCACTTCTGAACACTCTGTTTAGCAGACTTTTTCTTTCCTTTCACAGCGCAGGGCAGGCATATCAGTTGCCCCACAGGAGGTAGAGCCAGCATTGTGGAAGCCAAGTACATTCCTGGAGAACTTTTTTGACAGTCTTCCTTCTCTTCTTTCAGTGTGCAGGGCAAAGACAACAGCTGCACCCCAGGAGGTGGAGCCAGCATTGTACAGGGAAGGCCCAGCCCTATTCAGGTCCCAGGTGCAACTCCTCCCTCCCATCTCGATGCAGATCTCTCTATTCACCACAGAGCTGCCCCAGCCTGTCTCTTGGAATTACCCAGCCCTGCCACTCACAAAACCAAACGAAGGAATACACAACCTTGCAGAGGCAGGCTTAAATGGTTAGGCAAGTAAATACCTACTTTCTAAAAGAGGTATTTACAAACACAGAATATTAAAATAAACTTCACTAAAAGATGTATCCAGGCATACTAATCAGAATTTCTACCATGTTCTCTGAGTCTGTTAGTATTATAACATGTAATAATCTACCAGCCCATTCTGGCCTATGGAGAACAGAGAGCCTTGCAATAGTGAAAAACAAAAATGGCTGTAATTCACTATTAAAACATGCTACACACATCAGGGCTTGTCCTACTTTAAACTTACAATGCCCCCTGGGCTTGGGCCTACCATAGGGGTGACTAATATGAAGAAAAGGGAAGGTTGAGGGATTGGCGAGTGGGTGCACTTGCCCAGTCAGCATGACAGTACCAGACAGCACGCAGGCCCTGCAATGGCAGACCTTAGACACGTTTTACAAGGCCGCTTCTGTGGGTGGCACTACCAGTGCCGCAAGCCCACTAGCAGAATTTGAGTTTACACGCCCTGGCCACACTCAGTGTACTAGACTAGGATCTGACACATAAACCAAACATTCAATCATGGAATCACCAATTAATACATCCATTTACAGTAGAGAGAGCATATGCGCTTTAGCACTGATCAGCAGTGGTAAAGTGCCCAGTCATAAAATAGCCAACAACAGGTCAGAAAAAATATAGGAGGAAGGAAAAAAGCTCAGGGATGACCCTGCAAAAAGGGCCAAGTCCAACAGGCCCTTAAGGTTTATTGATACTTTTGGTATAATAAATAAGTAGATAAATAAATAAATAGATTTATCAGCAGCCTCGTCTGCAGCTCTCAGAGGCATAATAGCCCACGATCCAAGTCTCCCTTTGCACTACCTTCAGGCTCCCTGGATGATGGTGTCATTATTGGCAACCCTCATGAGCATCATACTCACAGTAGAAAAAAAAATTCAGAGGAAGGAAATACACATTTCTGCTCTTGTTGGAAGCTCCAGTAAAAGGTGCCGTAAAGGGAGCCAGCCAGGTGTGCCTTTGCTGTTAGGTGACTAATCAGAATGATCAGGCAAGGCCTGCTTTTCTAATACAAATATTTTGCAGAAGCAGCACAGGGCTCTAAAAGTGGTGGGATTACCACAAACATGCCTGGCTGAACCCCTTCTCCCACCTTTGGTCTCTGAGCTGGAGGATTTGACTTTGCCTTGGTCCTGTTGTTGTGTGTTGCTGTTGTGATGAAGATACACTAAACATTTATACTCACAAGTTTAACCCGTTCCGTGCTCGTGACGGAACCACTCCGTCACGAGCCACGGGTGTGCAATGCTAATGACGGAGTGGTTCCGTCACACGGCGGCCGCTCCGCCCAAGCTGCATCAATTCCGTGCCTGCGCGGCTGAATAATGAGCAGGCGGGCCGTGATGGAACCACTCCGTCATGAGCACAGCGCACCCGTGGCTCGTGATGGAGTGGTTCCATCACAAGCATGGCGGCGCCACGCGACCCCCCTCTCTCCCCCCAGCGCCACGGCGGAATTACCGCCGCGGCCAAGGGGTTAAACTAAGGTGGTTACATTTGGAATGACAGGACAATGCTTCTGAGCAATAAGGTGGACTGGGGAGGGCAATGTGTTTTAGATACAGTTCAGCTGGTCCACCCTAACAGCCCCCCCACAAATCTCTGACAGACATGTACACACAGAAACCTGTAATTGCTTAAGAACAACAGCTACTTCTGCCACAGATGGTAATTAGAAGGAAACCTACATGTCAATAAGCACTAAATCACGCATAGGCATTAAAGCATCCTACAACAGCAAGGTTAATGGTGTTTATCCCATGAAAGGTAGTCTCACACAGAAGAACCTTTATTGCAAGTTCTAGTTCATGTAACTTTGAATGTGAATTTAATATTCCCAGGTAGTACGAGGCTAAAGAGTATTGCAAGATCAAGGCGTAATTATGAGTTTATGCACCAGTTTTAAATGTAGGAACTGGAATGTACTAGTAGATGTTACTATCAAACCCCCTCTACGACTCCAGGCCTTCAAAAGTGAAAAAATGGGGTCCTCAAAGGTTTTCTCCTCACCTTGATTGAAAAGTATTTAACACTGAAGAGATCTGCGTAGTCTTGAAAAAAAATATGTTTTAACATCTTTGTAGATCAAATAAAGGGACAGCTCACAATATACGTTTTAATTGGTACTGTCATGATTAGCAAATACCAACTGAGATTTTGGGCTTACGTGACATATTTACCGGACATTGCCACAATTCCCATTGGTCATGCTTTTGCTAAGACTTCTAGAGGTCAATAGTGCAGCAGGCGCTGTGGCACCGGGCCCAGGGCTGTGAGGGGGTCCCTGCACCACCATTAGTGGCTACTAAAGCATTGGTGCGTGGGGGTGCATTAGGGCCTATTTCAGCCTTGCTGTTCCACTGGTTGAACAATTGGGAGAACAAGACAAAGGCAATAAAGCAAGAATACTGCAGGTTAGAGTACCACTCCCGTCTTGAATAAACACAATTACTGCTTAACAGATTGCACAGGCTTCAGGCCATGCTCGAGGACATCATTGGAAAAAACATTCAACTGATACTGGTTGTTTCAGAGACTGAGTAAGGAAGGCATTAAGCCACAAGTTAGGAAAAAAGAAGCATTTGAATGATGCCCATGTTTCCAAGTGCGACGGCTCAATGCTTGAACAGTTGGAATGAAATACTGTCCTATAGCTTGGATTGGACAAATACATTAATTGTGCTTTTGATGTGCTAGGAGATCCGACAAAAACTGCTTTTTCGAAATTTTACATAGATTGAATATCTTGTCTGATAAACGTATAGGAAATAAAAAGCAAGACTTACACCACCTTTTTTTATCATGAGGGTTTGTTCACTTAATTTTTCAGAAAAATTGAAGATGTTCAATGTAAAGGCAATGAATAAACCTAATCGTCTGGAGGAATTGAACTCTGTGTCAAGCACTAGCAATTGCAATCCTCTCTTATCGCAGTATTTGATGTTGTGGTACATGTGGATGCGTATCAAATAAAAATAAATGACATAAATTACAGTATAAGATCTAAGCATACATGAGGGAAAGGAAATGGAAAAAATGACAGCTGATATTTTTAAGAGATGGAGAATCAGATCCCATTTCATATGCTGCCATCGTGTTGATTGCTCCCTGTGTACAAGCACTGTTAGGAGGAGAGATAAGGCCAACAGGAAAAAACCTCTAGGGAAGCATCGTTAATTCAACAAGAAGTGGAGCAGGGTTTGTAAGAAAAACAGACGTATTAAGCTGTCACAGTCAACCAACAGTGCACCCCAGGATTAAACAACAAGGCAGTACTCGACTTCTTTCAGTGGAACGAGAATGTAGGAGTTTAATTTCCACTGTCAGTGCTAATGTAGTTTTTGCATTAAGGTACATGAAAGTTTTTGGCGATAAAGTCGTTCATTCAAGTTAGCCTCGATCATCTTTTTTGGCACCAAGCGGAGGGGCATGTTACCTAGAATGGCGTCAAAATTAACGCCGGTTTAGCACCAGAAAACTGCTGCTAAAACAGCAATAATGGGCTTGATAATATGCCCTGGAGAATTCCAATAGAAGGCCATGTTCACACCAAGACATGGACTTCTATTGGAAATCTCAAGGGCATATTATCAAGCCCATTATCGCCGCTTTAGCGGCAGTTTTCTGCCGCTAAACCGGCGATAATTTTTAACACCCTCCTTGATAATATGCCCCCAAATTCTTTGTTGTTTATCGACATTTCAAATGCGCACTACTAATGCAACCATCCAATCTAGATCTGCTTGAATAGTCAACATAGAATGTGAAATATAGCGATTTTCAATGTAACTATTCTTTCCACAAGTGCATGAGGCTTTGGTGTGTGTCTTAAATAGTCAAACACACACCTAGGGTCTTTTTCAGGTTAACGTTTCAGATAGCGTTCTTTGGGGCATATTATCAGGAACGGCGTTAAAAATTATTGCTGTTCCGGTGTGAACATGGGCATCAATAGAATTCTCCAGTGCATTTTATCAAGCCCATTATCGCCGCTTTAGCGGCAGTTTTCTGCCGCTAAACCGGCGATAATTTTAACGCCCTTCTTGATAATATGCCCCCTACTTTGTCAAATTACGGGCAGTAATGTATTGTTTACACGCATCAGTAAAGTGTGGAAATTAACAGGTCTTGGGTTGACTGGCTATTTTGGTGGGGCCTCTAAATCCTTCTAGCGACGTCGGTACTTGCTGTTGCCAGTGGTCCCAGGTGTTTCTGTGTACTCTGCCAGGCATCTGTAAAGGTACGTTAATATGCATGTTATTTTTTTTTTACAGTTTCAGTTACACTTAAGACCGATTGTTGTATTCTCATTGGGAAATCAGAAATGCACCTGCCCTTTTGGGATGGTTTATAAGGTCACACACTGCTATTACAATCACATTCTTATCCAACATTTGTCCCTGAGAATCTCTAGGGCCAGAAGAAGGTCTCAGACAGGTTTTGGTCGGTAATACCTATGGAACTCCCATTCATGGTGTGCTTTGGTTGTATGGATGATTAACCTGCTCAGTGTCATCCCGACATCCCCCTTCATATGTTTGAGTTTAGATATCTAGTGGCTCCTTGCTGTACATCTATCTGTTGTAAAGCACGACTTGTACTGATACTGCAGAAATTGTATTTTTGAATATGATATGGGAACATAGCAAAGAATGAGTTCCTGACTGAAGAAAGGATCATATAGATGATAAAACATCAGAGGAATCTCAATAACCAATGGAAAAAGAGTTGGATATGACATTAAAAAAAATGTATGATTCTGCACATTTCTCCATTAAGCAGTCTTCATTTGTTTGCTTCTGTCGAATAACAGATCCGCAGAACATATACGACCATTTCAGCACTCCAGAGTTGCATCTTTTCTAAGAGCTTGCTTTCTGGAGGCGGGACTCATTTTTTTTTTTTAAGTTGGACTAAAATCCAGTTCCAACCAGTTGGTCATGAGGTCTGGGAGGTTAGCTAGAGGACTCAATTCGCTCAGCTGCCTCTAGACTCTGATGTCTCTATATCCAAAGTGTCTGTTGAAATGGCAAGCCCTTTTGATAATGTTGTTCAAAAAGTACTCAGAAAGTCGGATATTTCAGTTGTTCTGAAGGAAGAAGAATGTGAGGGCTTCTATTGCATTCTGTTCTTGGCAATGGAGGTGTCTGAGAGGATTTTCACCAACTTTAACTATCTGTCAGATAAGAAAATATGTTTCAATTGTTATTTTGAAGATATTAATTTTGAAGAAGATTATCCTTTTGGCATTCTTTGAGAAATTGGGTTGTTGGTTGAATGGGGGTTAAATGAGGGCACACCTGTTCAAACAATAACAAAAATCCCTGTCATGGTGAACCATAAAAGTCACTAAATTAAACTGTGCTTAACACTTTGGTAGCTTGGCACAATAGCTTGCAGGCTGAACTTAGAGGCAATGTATAACTTGGTGCAGCACACAAACAATAATAAAGTGAAAACACCTCACAAAAAACCTCACACCAATTTAGAAACTTAGACTAACTTTTATTAAATGATTTGACACCAAAACAATAAACATCCTGTTAGTAAAACCAGAGTAATTAATTTTTAACGTTTAAAACAAAAACTAGCACCTACAAGATTAAAGCACCAACTGTGGACATCTAGTCTTCTGAGGCCGGTCAAAATAAAAAAAAATGGCATATCGCAATGGAGCATGGTTCTGATACATGAGTCGATTTAGCCCAGTTAGCGCTTACCTTTGGACTTAGAAGAAATTTCGAAGAAATTATTCTGAGAAGATAAAGATTACCGTTGCACAGCTGCAGGTGGTGTCTGAGGAAGGAGCATCCTCGTCGGAGAGCCACTGGGCAAAGTCACATGGAAGATTCCTTGATTTGCACTTGATCACTTTTTCGGAAGCTGAAAATCTCCATCGGGTCAAAGATGGAGACTGTAGTCAAAGAGAGTTCCATGAGGCCTCATACCCCTTTGGCAAAAGACTGCTGAACAGGATTTGTTGCTGTGGAAAATAAGGTAGCAGGAGCTATTGCGAAATCAGGCCAAATAAGGATGCACCTTGGGCAGATAGATGAGCAGGTAGGCTCCAGTCTATTCACAGAGCAGTATTTAGTGGACATTTTCTAAGTCCCAAATATTTACTTATGGCTATCTTGGCACCTTTAGCACCACCACCAAGGGTTCAGGATTGTCAATGCACCACTTGGCTGAATAGGAATCACTCAGGCTGGGTCCAGGTGTAGGTTCGACATAGCTGGAGTCTTTTCTGTCCTTGGGGGTCTGATCGGGAGGCCATCCAACTAGCCTTTGGAGTTACTCTGGTAGTCTTAGGTTCAAGTGATGAGATGGATGTTAAGCAGTGGGGCTGTCCTCTGAGGGTTCAAGACAGGTTCCACGCAGCAAAGCAGTCCTTTAACAGGCAACAAAGCAGTTTTGTGGAGTGCGCAGCCGGCCACAGCAGCAGGCAGTCCCCTGAAAGTCTTTTCACTGATCCAGAAAATGTACTCAAGAGTGGGTTTGAGGGTCCTACTTTGAAGTAGGAGACGTTTTTAGAGAATTCCCTTTGAAGTTATTGAAGTTTCCTACCTCCCCTTCCCTGCTTTCAAGCTGGCTGCATGAACAATGCAGCTGTGACAAGTCCTGTGTACGAAAGCAGGACAGAGCCTATTCAATTGCGAGTGGGTATGTGCCCAGCTTTGCCCCCCCCCCCATCTTGCTAGTTGGTGGCCCATCCAGGCACTATTGTGTGGCTGTCTGGGATGAATAAGCAAAGTCCTACTTATAACTACACCCAGCCATGTGACACTGGAACAGGCTGCCAACACAAAACAGTTAGGTAAGGAAAGTACAAACTTTCTAAAAGTGCATTTTTAAAATTGTAACTTATAATCCAATGTTACCATTAAAGAGGATTTTTAATTGCAGTTTCTCAGACACCAAACAGGGGATGCTTACCTTTTCCCAATCAAACATTCAAACATTAGCCCTTATTAAACGAAATAAGGCAACCCGATGTTATCTTATTGGAGAGGTATGCTTCACATTAGTAAAACCCCTATTTAGAGGTTTTTCACTACCAGGATATGTAAAACTTAAAAGTACACGTCCCACCTTTTAATTACAATGCATCCTGCCCATATGGGCTACACAGGGCCTACCTTAGGAATGGCTTATATGCAATAAAAGGGGAGTTTATGACTTGGCAAGGGGGTTATATTGTCAAGTCAAATCAGCAGTTTAAAACATATCTAGTGTTGGACTCTAAGGTGGGTACTGAATTCCAGGGATATTTAAATTTACCTCTACCTTGATAGTGGTTCAGGAATGTCTCTTTAGTCAAATACACTTATATGCCATGTCCTACCCAAATGAGGTCTTATATATTAAAAGAAAACAACCTTTGTTTTAGCTCTAGTACATAGTACCCCCATTCAACATAGCTAGAATTATATATTCCTTCCAGGGTCAAGATCTGGAACCTCAGGAATCATTTAGAATGTATTTTGCCTGTACCAAAGTCTCCATATCACCAGTGACAATAAAAGTTGCGCACATGTTAGTTTTTCATCAGATTGAAACCTGTAGCTTGTTCGCAAGAGGTAAATAGTACATCTGGCCATGCATATTTAATAATAAGATGCTGTACATATGTGTAAGTCCCTACAATGTAAAACCTACCACATAAGCATACAGAATGCAAGATCATTTGGATCGAAGCATAAACATCTTGCACAATAATGACAAAGGAGAAGCACATTCCTTTTCTTTCTAGTTGTAATCTTATGGATGACCCTGAAAGGATTTCGAGCTGCGTGAAGAAAGAGTATTAAAACAGATAATGCTACTTTCACTCACTGTCACATCTGGTTCACCCAGAGAGTAGGAGCATCCACACGGGCAGAAATAGAAGAGGAACACTCAGAACCCCCACCCCTCTTTTAGCAAGTTTGTCCATAACTAAATTCAATTTTATCTAAACACTCCAAGCCCAAATATCTTTGTATACATCAGACACATAAACATGTCACAGAAAAAGGCATAATATAAAATAAAAAGTAAACTAAAACAGACCAAGACATATTAAGAAAAAGAGCATAAACTAACATGCCTTTGGGTAAGAAAAGTGAAATATTGAATGTAAAGTCAACCATTGGCGAGTTATCCATGATAGCAAATTAAAGGCATGTACAAGGATGGATATGTCCTTGTTAATCTCAGTCATGAACAGATTAATGCCAAAACACAATTCGGATGACTTTGTTTCCACTTTGTAGCTTTTAATTTGGGGACAAAATTATAAGAAACCTATTACGAGATTCAGAGGACAAGTTTAATGTAAGTTCACCTATGCCATACTCTAGGCAGTATATTATAACACAATCCTGTGAGACGCATTCCTCTATCTGGATTCTCTTCAGCACCTTCCGATCAGATCTGATGCTTTTTGAGCTAAATTAGAATGTTTCCGAGTACCTCTTAATTATCACAATGTCCTAAGTTTATGAGAATAATATGCTTATTGTATGACATAACTGAACTCTTGTTTTCTCAAATTACATTTACTGTTATACTAATGATTTTTCATATTAAAGACTCTTGCAGTAGAACGTATTTGATTATAAATTAGGTTGTGTCAAATTATAACTAGGGATGTCCGAAATTGCTCCTATGAGACCTTTACCACACCCACATGGAAATGTGAATACCGACATGACTGGTGACTGTTTGTACCTAAAATAATGGGAAAAAAACACATTACCGTACATCGTGACTCCGTTTTTAGAATTCCTGCAAGTCCTTATGGGGATCATTTGAATCTTCAAGCGCAGTAACCACTCCAGGAGGTCAGATACACTTGATTGAATGTCACCCTCTGCTGCCTGTTGTTCACGGTTTACAAGAATGGCTACTGAACTTTCTTCATATTAGTAGGATGATGGTGTGGGCGACTTTAAGTCCATCTTGTTGTTCTCTCCAGACTGTGCAAAGTTTCTGAAAGCTCTATACAAACAACCAGATGGCTAGTCTCTTCTCCCAGTGAGGTGGAAAGCTGTACCAGAGCCCCTCATCTTGGGCTTCCTTGACATGGATTTCTAGCTTTGGCCCACCATGTCTCAGAGTGCCCAGAATGTGCTTCCACAGGCCTAAGCAGAGCGCCTCTGCTTTACCAGGTTGAAAATACTTGAGTGGGGCCTGTGCGAGGGTTCCATGGAAGTTCTCTGTTCCTGTCTGGACCACAGGTTGGGCTTGGGTTCTGAGCCCCATCCTGCAAAGTTCCTTTGTGTCTCTCCTAGTTAAGCAGTAATTCTTTCTAGAAGGTATAGTGAGTCCAGATGGGTGAACTTTGGGCCCAGACATCTAGTGGCAAGCCCAATAGGAATACATGGTGCTATTGGATGCCTCTGCTTCATATAAGTAAGGGCAAGGTTCTTTGGGCCTATCAGTTCTATGGTCATTCTCCATGGGCACTGCACAGGACCCAACTGGACCTGCCTATGCTCCTAGGAGCCTGGTTCCCCTGCAAGGTTATTGTCATGAAAAACTGAACATTGACTTATTCCACTTAGGAATACACTCAGACTAACAATCAAGAGAATGATTGGTTTTAGAAATGCTTGTTGGGGTTTCAGCATAAGTTGGTTGGAACAATGTTTGTTGTCTGCCTTGGAACTGTTGTCTGGTTATGAATATTCATAAGGGACACGTTGAGCAGGTGCACTGAACTGACGCTGCCTCACACGTGCATTGAAGCCTATAAAAGGCTTACTGACTGGAGGTTAGACGCTTCGCTTCAGAGCAGACAGAGCGTCACGTCAAGAGCTCCAGATTTCTCTCTCGCCCAGCCCCGCCCGCCGGCTTCCATTCGGAGCTTCAGCCTGCGAGTCTCAGTCCAACTACTCCTCACCTGCTTCGCATTTAAGGATCCTGCGAGCCTCGGGAAGACAGCGACCGGAGGTCTTCTTCTTCCTTTGTGCTTCCCAGCTTACTCCGAGCTCCGTTCACAGTGAGTCTCCTGACTTCCGGTTTCCGACGGAACGGTTTTCTCGTCGGACCAGTCGGTCCCACACCCTTTCCGGTCCCCGTATCTAGAGTGCCTACGCCCAGGACCAAGTAAGACTATTTAAGCAGTATTGACTTTGGGAGGTGAAAACAAACCTTGTAAAAAACAATTGATGCGAATGCATAATCTTGCTGAAGACTTTCTTTGAATGCAAAAGAATTACAGTTGTGAACTCATTTGATTATATTCTAGGAATAGCAGTGACTTAAACTGCAGGGTCTGTTAGACACATTGTTATTAAGCTATTTACAAGTGCCTAGTAGAGTAGATTGGGTTCTTGTATGTGTTTTCTTCTCATTTAAGTCTACAGAGCCCAGTGTACAGATTCAAGCCTAACATAACAAGGTAAGGCAGAAGTTCTGCATGCAAATTTTTAGCTGTGTGCTACTAACCAGTTGAAACCAGTTGAAAAATCAAGAGGCAAAAGTCCAAAAAAGTGAAATGTTTATTTGATTCCTTATTTGTTTAGGATGTTCTGAAGCACAGTATCCTAAGAAGTGCCATAGTCCTTGCACATAGAAGTATAGGAGTTGGCTTAGCTCTTTGTTGGTATGTATGCTCGTCAAGAGATCCAGTGATCACTTTATAGAGAGTCTGATAGCCAGATACCTACTACCAGGATTCTTATGATTGTTTATTGTTTACTTTCTGAATATTGTTTAGCCTTTCACTGAGATTTCGCAACTCAGCAGAAAAGCCCAGAATACTTCAGGAGAAACAGACAAACATCTCAAGAAGAGATCCAGTGTTGTGTTTCTCTCTCTCACTTTCCTTTCCCCAATCCACTACCCTTTCCCTTCCCCACTTCCCTGTCCCTTTGGGGGCCAATTGGTTGTGTCAAGTGTCTAATTCCTTGCCACACTAGTTGGTTCTTAGAGGTATTGGGATTAGTCATCTTCAAGAAGGAAACTCCTGAGTTCTGAGCTATCCATGATAGCAAATTAAAGGCATGTACAAGGATGGATATGTCCTTGTTAATCTCAGTCATGAACAGATTAATGCCAAAACACAATTCGGATGACTTTGTTTCCACTTTGTAGCTTTTAATTTGGGGACAAAATTATAAGAAACCTATTACGAGATTCAGAGGACAAGTTTAATGTAAGTTCACCTATGCCATACTCTAGGCAGTATATTATAACACAATCCTGTGAGACGCATTCCTCTATCTGGATTCTCTTCAGCACCTTCCGATCAGATCTGATGCTTTTTGAGCTAAATTAGAATGTTTCCGAGTACCTCTTAATTATCACAATGTCCTAAGTTTATGAGAATAATATGCTTATTGTATGACATAACTGAACTCTTGTTTTCTCAAATTACATTTACTGTTATACTAATAATTTTTCATATTAAAGACTCTTGCAGTAGAACGTATTTGATTATAAATTAGGTTGTGTCAAATTATAACTAGGGATGTCCGAAATTGCTCCTATGAGACCTTTACCACACCCACATGGAAATGTGAATACCGACATGACTGGTGACTGTTTGTACCTAAAATAATGGGAAAAAAACACATTACCGTACATCGTGACTCCGTTTTTAGAATTCCTGCAAGTCCTTATGGGGATCATTTGAATCTTCAAGCGCAGTAACCACTCCAGGAGGTCAGATACACTTGATTGAATGTCACCCTCTGCTGCCTGTTGTTCACGGTTTACAAGAATGGCTACTGAACTTTCTTCATATTAGTAGGATGATGGTGTGGGCGACTTTAAGTCCATCTTGTTGTTCTCTCCAGACTGTGCAAAGTTTCTGAAAGCTCTATACAAACAACCAGATGGCTAGTCTCTTCTCCCAGTGAGGTGGAAAGCTGTACCAGAGCCCCTCATCTTGGGCTTCCTTGACATGGATTTCTAGCTTTGGCCCACCATGTCTCAGAGTGCCCAGAATGTGCTTCCACAGGCCTAAGCAGAGCGCCTCTGCTTTACCAGGTTGAAAATACTTGAGTGGGGCCTGTGCGAGGGTTCCATGGAGGTTCTCTGTTCCTGTCTGGACCACAGGTTGGGCTTGGGTTCTGAGCCCCATCCTGCAAAGTTCCTTTGTGTCTCTCCTAGTTAAGCAGTAATTCTTTCTAGAAGGTATAGTGAGTCCAGATGGGTGAACTTTGGGCCCAGACATCTAGTGGCAAGCCCAATAGGAATACATGGTGCTATTGGATGCCTCTGCTTCATATAAGTAAGGGCAAGGTTCTTTGGGCCTATCAGTTCTATGGTCATTCTCCATGGGCACTGCACAGGACCCAACTGGACCTGCCTATGCTCCTAGGAGCCTGGTTCCCCTGCAAGGTTATTGTCATGAAAAACTGAACATTGACTTATTCCACTTAGGAATACACTCAGACTAACAATCAAGAGAATGATTGGTTTTAGAAATGCTTGTTGGGGTTTCAGCATAAGTTGGTTGGAACAATGTTTGTTGTCTGCCTTGGAACTGTTGTCTGGTTATGAATATTCATAAGGGACACGTTGAGCAGGTGCACTGAACTGACGCTGCCTCACACGTGCATTGAAGCCTATAAAAGGCTTACTGACTGGAGGTTAGACGCTTCGCTTCAGAGCAGACAGAGCGTCACGTCAAGAGCTCCAGATTTCTCTCTCGCCCAGCCCCGCCCGCCGGCTTCCATTCGGAGCTTCAGCCTGCGAGTCTCAGTCCAACTACTCCTCACCTGCTTCGCATTTAAGGATCCTGCGAGCCTCGGGAAGACAGCGACCGGAGGTCTTCTTCTTCCTTTGTGCTTCCCGGCTTACTCCGAGCTCCGTTCACAGTGAGTCTCCTGACTTCCGGTTTCCGACGGAACGGTTTTCTCGTCGGACCAGTCGGTCCCACACCCTTTCCGGTCCCCGTATCTAGAGTGCCTACGCCCAGGACCAAGTAAGACTATTTAAGCAGTATTGACTTTGGGAGGTGAAAACAAACCTTGTAAAAAACAATTGATGCGAATGCATAATCTTGCTGAAGACTTTCTTTGAATGCAAAAGAATTACAGTTGTGAACTCATTTGATTATAATCTAGGAATAGCAGTGACTTAAACTGCAGGGTCTGTTAGACACATTGTTATTAAGCTATTTACAAGTGCCTAGTAGAGTAGATTGGGTTCTTGTATGTGTTTTCTTCTCATTTAAGTCTACAGAGCCCAGTGTACAGATTCAAGCCTAACATAACAAGGTAAGGCAGAAGTTCTGCATGCAAAGTTTTAGCTGTGTGCTACTAACCAGTTGAAACCAGTTGAAAAATCAAGAGCCAAAAGTCCAAAAAAGTGAAATGTTTATTTGATTCCTTATTTGTTTAGGATGTTCTGAAGCACAGTATCCTAAGAAGTGCCATAGTCCTTGCACATAGAAGTATAGGAGTTGGCTTAGCTCTTTGTTGGTATGTATGCTCGTCAAGAGATCCAGTGATCACTTTATAGAGAGTCTGATAGCCAGATACCTACTACCAGGATTCTTATGATTGTTTATTGTTTACTTTCTGAATATTGTTTAGCCTTTCACTGAGATTTCGCAACTCAGCAGAAAAGCCCAGAATACTTCAGGAGAAACAGACAAACATCTCAAGAAGAGATCCAGTGTTGTGTTTCTCTCTCTCACTTTCCTTTCCCCAATCCACTACCCTTTCCCTTCCCCACTTCCCTGTCCCTTTGGGGGCCAATTGGTTGTGTCAAGTGTCTAATTCCTTGCCACACTAGTTGGTTCTTAGAGGTATTGGGATTAGTCATCTTCAAGAAGGAAACTCCTGGACTCTTGCTGTGGCACTCCTGACAGTTATCCCTTACTGTCCAGGAGCCAGGCTTCCTAGAAAACAGGTATGGTTTCTAAAAAGAAACACCCCAGGCATGGTGGCCTGCTCCGTGATGCCTGGGAGACCTGATGAGGGGTAATTTGATGCTTAAAACCCAGCCAGGGCTCCCAGGACTTAGATGCAGTTGCTTGCATGCCCTCCTCTGCACCCAGTGTGCACAGACTTATGGCCATCTCCCATGTTAGTGGGTCCTGTTAATTGTCTGGTCATTCTCCATGGCCACTGCGATTGCCCTGGCTGGCCAGCCCCATGCCCCCAGCCGCCTCTCAATTATGAATGAGGAGCTTGTTAGTGGTCCAGAATTCCCAGAGAGAAGGAAGGGTTTACAAAGGCAAACATCGGGGGAAGGGTGGCCTGCTCGGGATGCCAGTGAGTCCCGATGGAGGATACTTTGATGCTTTAAGCCCAGCCAGGGCTCCATGAGGTCAGATATATTTCTTAAATGCCCCCTCTGTAACCCTCTGTGTGGTGATTATAAAAAAGGCTAGTGGCCTTCCTCTGGATTAGCATGGACAAGGCGCTCAGGAACTATAGTTTATCTATTTATTCTCCATGGGCACTGGCAAGCCTGACCTGGACCCCTGCCAGTCTTCCACCCCTGCCTGACCAGTCTGTCCAGGAGACATCCATCCTAGAAGGAGGAAGGGACCTGTAGTAAACATCCCAGGTAAGGCATCCTTCTTGGGGACCTTCTACCCAGCACTGTACTATACTCAAGTGGGAATACTTAGTCCCTTTAGGAATGGACTGATAGGCCAGCCTTAGCAGTTGTTTCAAGCAAAGAGCTTGTACCCCTCATAGGACTTTCCAACCAAGAATGAGCCTTCTGGGGAACCCACGTCTGAAGTAGTCCCATCCAACAGAGTGAAGGACAAGCCTGCCACCTAGTAGTCTGACCAGAGGAGATGGAGGAGTTGAAAGGACCAGACCTGGATGCGGTCTGGTGGCCCAGTACCAGTGTGCAACACCATTGCCCTTTCTCCACCACCTCAGAATGATTGTTTCATGGTGTCTCCTTTTTGCCTCATGCTGGTGGTGAGGCCATAACCACTGTTTCTCATAGCAGACAGGGTTGGCAGGGCAAGTGGCATCATCATATCCACCGAGCCCCTGCAGGTAGAAGGACCTTTCCATTCTTGCAGGCTTCCCCGTGGTGCAATAGGCTTTTTTTGGATGGGAATGTGGCTCCTTTAACAGATGCAGCTACCTGCTTGATCCTGCCGGTAACATATGCTTGTCTCAAAGATAAAGTTGTGTACATACGGCCATTACAGTGAAACTGTGAATGGCTCATTACATTAGTTATGCTTCATATGATCACTCCACCTGCTACTTGGATAACTGTGGTAATTCTAGAGCTAACATATACAGATGAGCAGTGACTTTCCGGGTTATCAGACCTAGACCAATCTGGGCACGCTCAGCCACTCTGGTGACTCTAAATATTCTTGAGACAATCACACATTACTATCACACCAATAATATACTCAGATGTATGCCCTATCAACTTTTGATGGTACTTTCTGTACCTACCATGGTGACCCCTTGTAATGAGGTTTGATTCCAGAGAGGGAGCCTGAAAAATGGCTACAAATCAAAAGAAGGCATCATGTGGGCAAATTGCCCACTCCCGACTTGGGGATGTAGTGACAGAAAATAACTATATAGAACTCTTTTGAGGCCCTGGAATGAGAGTGATATCCTTCAAATCCATTAAGGATCCATTGGATCAATTAGCATATATCAAAGTTCCTGAAATTAAAAAGCTCAGAGTTGGATCTTGGGTTTGAGCTGGCTGACTCCTGTGAGGCGAGTTACCACCCCTGCCTCTCTGCTTGGCTTCGATACATTTGACGGAGTGTCCTTGGCGTCTGAAGTGTTTCATTTGTAAAAAACTAGAGCACTTAAAGCAGACTGGAAGCTCCTATACTTCATCTATTAATAATGGAATAGGTTCTATTCAGTCGGTTTTTGGAAAAAGGGCCATGATTTACAGGACATTTGTGCTGTGCCGCTTGAGGTGAAATGTTTGGACTGACGCAAGATGAATCAATGCAGAAGCATTTCCAAATAGTTTTTTCATTAGTAAAGATGGAAAGTTGGAGGTGTGAAGATAATATAACTCCAACCATAACTGAATCAGCATTATTACCATGACCCTCAAAGCATCATCTGGAAAAACAAAGTCTTTGGGTTCCAGAGGGCAAGTATGGTTGCAAAGCTGAAACTTGAATGAATTGAGAGAAGGGCATCACCAGGAAAGAACTTTGCTGCTTAATTTGACTCCCCATGGGAAGCCGGCCCAGACATAGAAAGGATTGACAGTTTAGTGGCTGTTTCTCAATTCTGTGGGTGGTTGCCCATGACTGTTCTTAGTTGGAAGTATGACTTGCTAAGTTGATTCTTATAAGGAGAGGAACTCTTCAATGCTAACTTACTGTGCAACTCCAGTGGTCAGTGTTCAACTTCCTAGTGGGACAAACACACTAGATCAGGCAAAGACAGGTATGTGCTGCTCGAAGATGCTCCAGGCATGAACCTTATTGGTCATGTGTGATAATCGCTTCAATGAGTGGATGGAATCTGGCCCTGGCAACTCAGAATTCCATGCACCCTCACCTTTGGTGGTTGTGTGAGTAGATGCGATGGTGGGGTGTAACCTGAAACTTCTCCACCGTGTATCACAACCAGGCATGGGGACCCCAGCTTGGTGGCATGAAAGGGAACTCTTGATGCTCAACCAGCTCCAAGACTCAAACAGTGAGCGGAGGAAGAAGCCTTGACTTTCACTTGAGAGGCCTAGTTCAGCTGCTATGTAGAGCCACTTAGGTTGCCTGGGGCAAGGAGATGTCACAATGGGGAGGAGTCTAGGGCATCTTGGGCTTAACAGTTCCAGTAATCTCCAGTGAGAGGCATGTGAACCTATGGCTTTTGCCTGGAAGCCCTGGTCCCCAGGATGGGCAGAGTCACCTAGCCTGCCTGAGACAGGGTGTCATTGGACTGGGGACAATGCTGGGGCCTCATCGGGCTGAACTTTTCCAGGAATACCCAATGAGACACAGGATAAGTAATGGCTTTCACTTTGAAGGTCCAGTCCCTGCAGGATGGGGCATTAGGCACCGGACGCCGCCACCTAGACTGCATGGGCAGAGTGGTACCATAACTGCAAGGGTATGCCAAGTTTCAAGACATCTACTAGTCAGCTTGTCAGCTTCTAAATCACATCAGGGCTAAAACGGCTCCGGTAATATTTCATTCTGAATGGACATCTATCCTGGACAAGGAATAGACAAGTATGGGTGTGCCAAATCAGAGTCTCACCCATGAACCACAGTCACTGACTAATTTAAATTTCACGTAGTTCTTTATATATCACAGTGTCCCTTTCTTGTATTTGAGTCATTAAGTTATGGCTTAGAGGCAGTGGGTGAAAAAGAGTTTGTCGTAGGTGTGACTGTACATTGTGTAGTCCTGTAGTACTGATAGTGGGAAACAACCTTAATAACGAATTTCTAACAACGAGTGGGCTTAACAACGAATCTTAAACAACGACCGGTACCTGAACCACAAACTCCTTAACCACTACTTGACCTGAAGCACAACCTCCTTAACTACTACTTCATTTACCACTAATTTTCAGAGGTAAGTGTATTTATAAGTAAATAAATATGGTAAACGGTTTCAACAGAACATAATAGTGTAATTGGTTTAATTAAAGACTTCAACAATATCATGTTTACTAAAATATAAACATCTTTTTAAAGGCAAGCAAGACAATTAGTGATCCATCAGTATTTATTTAAAGTGTGTGACTAAAGTAGGAGGCTAAAAAGTATGGCCAGTTTCAAGACCTAGAGTTTAAAACCCCTACCAAATGAAAAAACTGAAACTGGACTAATTACAAGCAGACGTTTCTAGCTGAAAATGAACATAACTGTTACATACATTTTGGCAATACTGACATCTAGTGGCTGGATGAAACAACCCGACACAGTTAAAGATACACACTTGCTTATTTTAATAGCACACAATTAACAAATATCAATTAGTGACCAGCGGAAGTGATGACCCAATTTCCAAGGTAAGAATTTTCGGAAAGAAGTAACACAAATAGTAATAGTCATGGCAAAAGCATTAATTATTTTTCTTTGAAAAGGCCTGATTTGCAGCATTTTGGAATGCTGCTGAGCTGGGGGCTGATGTCACTGCTGTGGGGGCTGATTTTGTTGATGGAGACTTGCGTGTGCTTAGAAATAATTAAAGCAAAACGAATTTTGTTCAGTACACGCAGGTCCTCATCAATGAAATCGGGCCCCAGTTTGTTTCTGGTCCAGGGAAGACATGGCTTGGCAGTTCGGGCTGCACTGTTCCCATGAGGCACAGGGTCGGACTGATTTACATATAGCCATGTCTGAACTGGGGTGGCAGAGTGGGCTAAAGAACGGTGATGGATTAAACCCAGATCTTTTGACTGGGTGTGAGTGTTTGATTGATTCAGATGCTCCGTCCATCACCACCCCCTTTTGTACCGCTTTTGGCCACCATAAGTGTGGCAGTGTATGTTCAGACGTGAGTCCCTTGCTCACTGTGCACTGGTTCAAGCAAGCCGGGCTGAAGACGGCTGGAATGCCAGAAACCGGTCCTCGGAAGCTTGTTTCTGGTCCAGGGAAGACATGGCTTCTAGTTCGGGCTGGACTGTTCCCATGAGGCACAGGGTCAGACTGGTTTGCATATAGCCATGTCTGAACTGGGGTGGCAGGGTGGGCTAAAGAACAGTGATGGATTAAACCCAGATCTTTTGACTGGGTGTGAGTGTTTGATTGATTCAGATGCTCCGTCCATCGCCACCCCCTTTTGTACCCCCCCCCCCCCCCCCCCAGCTCAGCAGCATTCCAAAATGCCCGGTAGCCAGTCCGGCCCTGATTTCCAGAAATATATTGCTTCAGCATGAGTCTCTTTAACAGTCGAGGCACAAGATCTAATAGTTTTTTTTAGAAGTGTTGTTGAATTTAATTACACTTTTTGGATCGTGTTTCAAGCATGTGTTGTATTGAACATAGTGAAAGATTTGGAGTTAATGTCAATAGATGAATTTTCGTGGTTCAGTAAGTCGTGGTTAAGTACATAGTTATTTGACTTTGGTCGTAGTTTACCCTTCGTGGTTTAGGCATTCGTTAATTAAGTGGCAGTTGTTTAATCAATCATTCACTGATCATTGATGCCAAAGATGATGGGTTTCGATGGGAGCCGTCATGAGCACCGAAGGGGTTAAGTGAGTTTGCTGCTATCAAAATGTCTCTTTGCAATTCTTGCAGTCTTTACATATCATGTTGTTCATTAGGTGAGAGATACATTTGAGCAGAGTAGTAATTTTGTGGCTGTAGACCTACACTTGCAAGGAGGAGCCACCTACCAACCTATTTAGGTCAGCAAGGGATCATCTTTCCTATTATCCTACATACGACTGCCCGATATTTTGGTTACGTTTAAAGTATGCACTGCCACTGGTCATTTTATAATATGTAACCGATTATAAATGTCAATGCTCGTGAATATTACTTCAGACCAGGAAAAAGTATCTGCCCACGTCAAACCACAAAAATGTTCACAGATCTAATAAAAATAAAATAGAATTACACTGCAAATCCTTTGTAAAAATTTTACAAACGAATAGGTATCCGGTCACTCTTAAATACAAATATGATACATACATCAATGTTTGTGTATGTTTAGAATACTGGAAAAAGCGGAACAACCAATTTTAAAAAATGCAAACATACAAACGCTTCTCTTTAACATCACTAGTCTTAGTGACAAAAGTTACAAAAAATTAATCTGAACAATTCGGGTTTTTTGCAGCAATTACTTGATTTACTAATCGATGCATTAAATATTATTTAGCGTACTTTATCGTACGCGGATGTTTAATTATTTCAATGCATAATTCTGTATGATAGAGTTCTTCTTTGTACATGCTACATTTTTTTTATTCCAGTACCGTATCACTCCATTAAAATCATCACTATTGTAACATATTTGAACATATAAAAAGCTAGGAATTTCTCAGCCAAAAACTGATTTGAGGGGAAATTAAGTTTGACTAACAGCAAGGATTTGGGATGTGTTTGCTTTTTTCTTCACAAAACTAGAAAACCTAAGATGTCATAAAATGCAAATTCCATGCTAAATCTTAAAATAAATCAAAGGAATATATTTCGACAAACATTATTATAAGACCATCAACATGCACATACTAATGTGCAATCTTAAAGTGCCTACAATACAGAAAACGTACCTCTATCCGTAATAAAATACATAGGGGGATATTCTCAAGAACGTGCGATAATGATCGGCAAAATAGGCTAACACAATTTTTCATATCGCCGTCTATCACTGAAAAATACCTCTGTGTCACCGTCACAACCCGGCGTAAAGATGCAATAGTTTCCCGATAACGTGTCAAATGTCTGCGATAAAATCACTGGGACAGCAGTAAATAAAAATCTAAACCCGAACGTGAGAAAAAGTTGCGATGGGCCCAACTGGGATAAAAAATCCAGCGATAAGCTGCACCACGCCTGCAAGTCTCACAAGTCAGACAGGAAAAAATCTCTATAAAAGCAGCAACAAAAACACAGACAAAACACAAACAACTGCGAAGCACCATGGAGGTATCTGGAGCAAATACAGAGGACAACCAGAACCCCGCAAACCCCACGGAGAACCAGCCTGGCACCATCATTGGGGAGACACTGGCAGGAGTTGGGGGACCAGACACTACAGACACTACACAACATGACCAAAGCCAACAGCAACGGGGTGAGTAACGACCAGGGACTGAGGGGACAGGGGGATATGGGCACAATGGCACATCTGCGGACAAACCATGCCCAAGAGTCACAACTCCGACCAAGTGCCCAGTTTACCCAAGTCTGCAACATCTCAGCACTGTATAAACACAGAATTGAAAGGCACACCACCTGAAAGGGATAAGGGCCAACCAATGAAGGGGCAACTCACCCACAATGCAGCACACACACATAAGAATCAGAGCACCTCAACATTGACAACAATGTTGTACAAACTGCAACACTTTCACAACAGAACAGAGGACACAACTGCTGCTGCTTGGGTGCAGAAAATGTCCATTCTCATTTAGCATAGCAGGAAACTCTGAGGTTACAATGTACAAGTACAACCTCACATCCGTAATGCTGTAGAAATGTCAACTGTCCCGCATCGAAAAGGCATATCCTCACAGTCACAATGTACATTGCCATCCAGTCTGTTAGTAAACATTTACAATGCGTGAACATATATGTGAGCACAATGTCAATCTGCATCTCCCCTTCACATTGCAGAGGGAGAATCAACACCTCCTGCAGAGCATACCCAACAACATAGCCCTGATGATGAAGAGGACCTCCCCAACATACCCACCGACGGCCTTCAACAGCTCTTGCACAGCTCCGGCACCCCAACTCCAGGAGCAGGGCAGCCCAGCTGCATCAAGGAGATCCCACCCCTGCACACACCACACAGCAGGAAGCACCCACCACCAGAGCTGTCTCCTAGGACCCCCACGACCAACACATGGCATTCCAATGCCATGTGTTAGGATGCCAGGAGAAGATGGCCGATCAGCCATGGTTGGGGATCGACATCATGGCAGCCAAACTAGATGCTTATGCGGGTGTCTAAGTCCCCTCAGGTACCACTTACAGTCCCTAACAGACACCCACTGTCTGCTCCATGCACTCCAACAATCCATGGCTGACATCGCTGGAGCCATTACTCTGAGCCAAGAACAACTGTGTATTAAGAGTGGCTCGAGCGATATCAGCCGGGAGTTGGGACACATAATGAGAATGATGGAGAGCCTGGAGCCTATGCAGGCAGAAAGAATGGCTGCACACCAGCGAGATGTATCTGTGATCTTCCAAGCCCTGCAGATCCTCTTCATGGCATTGCCACCACAAAGCCTGGTGCAGATGAATGCTGCTGCTACCACTCCATCCACATCTCCGCAACCCTGAAGTGTCAGTGGCACACAGTGTGGCAGACATTCCACCTCTGGCACCTGATGTGTCACTGCCACAGAGTGATGCAGACAAAGCACCACCACCCACATGTGAGGCACCTGACACATTGGAGGACGAAGATGATGATGAATCTGACTTTGTGGTAAGAATGAAGTGGTAGCATTCATTTCCGCCATATGGCAGGTTTCAGCTTGGTTCTGTCCTCCGATACACTCAGCGACACTCACCTTAGACCTCGCTATGGACTGCAATATTTTGTCTGGTTACCAATGACACAGCAAACACACTGTGGACTGAAGTCTTCCACTTCCGATGAACTTGTTAATGCCTAAAGGACTATGGCTGGCCCTCCACGGGGCAACAATTTAAAGTGGGGTTTGCATGGACCTGTACTGGTCCAGCTTCAACACACCACTGAATGTGAATAAAACATTGTAATTCACAGAGATGTACCATGGCTATGATCAATCAAGTGTGTAAGTATGGATGAATGTAGGGACAGTGATTCAGCCAAAAGGTACTCCCTGGGTAATGCTGTCAATGGGCATGTATGACACACATTGTCATTCCAATCAACACTCATCACAGTTGAATATAAGTGAAGGTGCGTAGACTTTATTAGCATATGTGTGTCAGTACGGGCAAAATAAGTGCCACAACATGCAGTACAATGCAGCAGTATGTCAGAATGCAGAATGCTACCAAGCGCCCCTGTCCACTTTGGAAGAGTACCTCACATTTCACAGGTGTGTGTTTACCCGCGTTGTTGTCCGCCCATGTATTCAGAGTCCAGGCGAATGCAGCCAGGTCCACTGTAGTCGTGGGATATGTGACCAGATCTCCAAGATGCAACAATTTGTTGGGACATATGCAATGGGTTTCAATCAGTTGTGGCTGCAGGTACGTAGTTACTCATCCATGAAAGTGATTGCAGCTTCGTAGGCCATCATTTCCAAAATGAAGTCGTTGACCACTTCATCAAACAGGAGCAAGAGTCGATCTATTAGCAGGTCCAGAGAGATGTGCTGTGTCCACGCCCTTTCACCAATTAGCACTACAGTCCATTAGGTGGTTCAATGTGATCACTGCACAGAAGGAATTTCGCAATCTCCGACGTCCAGCTGCCAGCATGTATGCCAAGTATCAACATATCCCATAAATGGGTATCATGGTGACACTCCTATTCGTGTGCCAACAGGGGGCGCACTCACAAGTTAAAATCCAGTTCAGCTACCATCCTGTTGGTTAGGCAGACATCCATGGACCACTCTAATAGGCACGATCGACAATGCAACACTAGGCTGAACGCAGGTGACGTTGGCAAGGCGGAAACCTATCCCATTATTGATCCATAGCACTGCCAATGGCAGTGCCCCCAGTAAATGCAGCATACATGCATGGTACAGTCCAACGTGACAGGGGTTGTGCATGTGTCCGTGATGTTCTGCCATTGAATCAGTGGCTCTGGTTAAAGCAGCACTGTTCTGATCAGCACCAGTTCTGTGGATGAAATGCCACAGCTTTGAGAAATGAGTTGTTTTTTTGTGCAATGGTTGAACACCTGGGATGGTATGGGAGTAAGTGCGAAGTCCATTCCATGTGAGATAACTTCGAGCAAGGACTTCTGTCTGTGGGGTGTGTATGCATTGGTCTTTCATCAGGCTTGGCGTAGTGTGGAAGCTGTCATCAGCTGCTATAGTATCTGTCAGGGGGTGCCGGGCACATGCAAATCTGAGGTCGGAGGTGCAGATTTGCTCCCGTCTGATAGTTAAGACAAAGGAATTTTCATCCCTAATGTTAGTTTGAAATCTGCTTGCATTCAGGAACTGTGAAGTGCCTTGTTGGGGGAGGGGTGGGATGTGTGTGACTTTGGGATTCATGTTTGACATGTCTTGCATGTGGCAAATGTGCGGCATCACTGTGTGTTATGTTGCCTAACAGCTGCTCCTCCCTCCCCCCGTGCCTACTTACTTGTGTGCACTGCGCGGTTGCATCACTTGCACTCCTACAGCACACCATTGTCATGCCTTTCTGCGCATGTCCACAAGCCTGGCAATGACACAGTGATGTTGGCCTTTGAAGGTGGGATGCCACGTGAGTGTAGCCCTATGGTAAGGATAGGGCAGACACTGATGTAGAGTTCATGCCTGGCAGAACTCGCTCTGCGATTAGGGCTAGGCATTTGTCTCATGCTGTGGCAATACAGATACACGCAACACTTGGCAAGTATGAGCCAAGACCCCGAGCGGTCTTGCGCTCCTTGATTTCTCAGTTCCTACAAGCCTGCCCTCCGGGTGAATGCTACATTGCTACTTTGTCGAATGCGGGCCAGGTGGCGCCAACACTACAACAGAGACACACACATCTGTTACTTCCTTGTCCATGCCAGAACTGAACCACGTCCAGAGCCCCGGGCAAATTCTTCACACCCCTACCCTGGACTAGCGTATGCTGGCCCAGTCCACTCTGCTTATGCTTACAGGGGGGACGACAAGGCTACACTTCCAAGGTCTTAGCCACTGCCTGAAGTGACATGGTTGCGTCCGCTGTCCACAGCACAATGGAATGTGGTAGGGCTCGGGCCATCATGCATACATAATGACCATACAGACACACTTAGATAGATAGTGGAACTGGCTACGGGCACATGCACCCGACGCCTTTTTATTGCCAGGGTCACATGTCCAGTGACACCTGTGCTGGATGGGTGTGGGGTGAGTGTAATCCAGCCCTCAGGGAGTGTTTGGTGCTGGCAAAAACTAGAACAGGGATCTACGGATCACACACAAAAGTTTCAACCATAAAGGGTCCATGACTTGTGGTGCACTGAGGTAGGGGCACCAAATCTGAAATTACATACAAAAGATTCAATCACAAAGGGTCCATGACTTGAGCTGCACTGAGGTAGGGGCACCAGAGATGAGCATGCCCATGTGAAGAAATTGTTAATGATTGTGTCCCTTCAGGATATTCCTGCTACAGCTGCAGTGGGGTGTGATACACATGCCTCATTTGCATCATCATCATCCCACGTCTTCCCCACTGCCTGAGGTGACATTGTTGTGTCTGCTGTCCACAGCACAAAACTCAATCATAAAAGGTCCATGAGTTGTGTTGCACAGAGTTAGTGGTACCTGATGGACTCAGCGTGTGCGCAGTCAACGATTATGGTGTGTCCTTGCAGGTCAGGATTGAATTTCATATGTGTGAGCCCCGCTGATCACACCAGAGTACGCTGGAAGCAGTGGTCAGCAAGGGCCCCCAGCCATATGGCGTTGACTTGAGCTGCACAGAGTTAGTGGCACCTGATGAACTCAGCATGTGCGCTGCCAGCGATGATGTGTCATCCGGGAAGGCCGCACTGGATGGATTCTCTTTTACCTGTTGGACTGCATCATCAATAAATCAAGACTCAATATGAATTGGGGAACCTTCTGACCGCAGTGTAGACCGAAGGCAGTAGTCAGCACACACATGACTCTGGGGTTCTGTGCTGCTGGGTCACTGGGGGCCTGTGTCACAGAAGCCAGCGATTGGCTGGAGAGGCTGGTGGTCACAGCGGTAGACTTGTGGCAGGGTGAAGGGCACCGCTCTGGCAGACGCATTGGCCATGCCAGAAGTGAACCACACCCAGACCCCTGGTCTATTTATTCACACTCTTACGCTGGGCTGGTGTACTCCGGTACATTCTTATTCATGGCTGATTTGCCTCCATCACATATACTTGGTTCCCACCTCTCCCCACATTCTGCAATTGTGTTGCTGGGGGCCATACCGTTTTCGGTAGGTCAGCTGTCTTTTTCTGTGCTGCCTCTGCAGTAGTCCAGGTGGGGGGTGCGGAGTTAAAGTGCCAATAAATCGGTCCTTGAGAATATGCCCCATAGAGTAAAGTGTACATTTGACTTCTCAAAAGGCATTTTAACATTGCATTTAAATTTAGTTTCTGTCTTACAGTACATATTAACTATGAACGCATACAGTAAATAAAGGGTGTCACGTGTAATAGTTGTTAAAGTTTATATTTCCTACATCACATATCTAATTTACATCACAATCATTTGCTTCCATATTTGTATATTTTACACCATCTCATTTCTAATCACTATTATGTATTGATTTTATAAATACACTTTTCACAAAAGAGAGTACATCCAATTTTTGAAATATCTAAGCATAGATTAATAACTAGTTTTTACATCTTTTAATAAATTTAAATTCAAATTTCATACAAGAGCACACATTTAAAAAGTTCCTAATACTGCTATAGACGTACTAAAAAGCTACGTTTGCAACAGTCCTCACATGCTAATTAATTACCCTTCTCCCCCCAAAAATATTTTTTACAACACTGTAACATGTATCTTCTGAAATGGATGATGGACAGGTGAATGAACAAATTAATGCATAGGACATGTATAAGTGGACAGATACCGATAAAAGGATGTTCTGGTGCATGATTGCTAGAGGCACAAAGGGTATACAGATGAGCAGAAACCTAGAGAATTGCGGTCCGAAGAACAAAGTTTTCAGATTATTCTAAAATACCTAATGTGAGGTTTCCTGGTCAAGATGAACAGGCAATTCTTTCCATGCTTTAGATGTGAGATAGCTACAGGAATGGCTGCCTAGCCCTGCACATCTGTGGCTGGTAAGCAAACAAATAGATGTGTTGCCATATTGCAAAGAGAAAGTAGTTTGATAGTGTTCAAAGGGTCTTTGAATACAGTCTGGACTCGTACCATTCACTGCTCAGTGGCAGAAGTAAAGTGGCTTGAAAATACATTTATTTTAAATCATGAGCTATTGTAAAGGTGGCAAGTGTTGTGAGATATGATCAGCTAATTTTAGACCCACAAGTACTTGAGCAGTTGAATTTTGTAATAGCTGCAAACTCCTAATTTGTTGCTTTGTGAAACCTGTGTAGATTGCCATGTAGTAGTCCAGTCTGGAAGTTACAGTGGCTTGAATTACTCTTTTACTGTGAATAATATACAGCAATGTCTTGCTTAGAATCTCAAAAGAAAAGTAAAATAGAATATGTTCTTGAATGGAAAGTTTGGAGTCAAGGATTCAAACAGTTGAGGTATCATTTCCAGTTCATCAAGTTACCAAGAAGAATTCCAAATACTGGGATTGGCAAAAGAAGATAAAACATTTTTGGCTGTATGTACTCTTAGCACGTTGGATTTTATCCAAATTTTCATGGAGATAGTACTTGTTTTCAAATTCACCTGAATACATATAAAGGGCCTGATTTAGTGTTTAGCGGATGGGTTACTTTATCACAAACATGTCAGATATCTTGTATGCCTTATTAAAGGTTGCATCTGATTCAGCTCTGAATTTGGCATCCCAGAGTTTCAGCTTACGCTGACCAATTTTATGTGGTGGTAATGTGATAATGTCAGTGGTTACAGTTCCTGTCTTCAGGGGAGCCCGAAGGTGGATGCTGCTCCGGTGCTTGCCATTGTCAGATGCCAGGTACTATGGTAGTTGGTGGCTGCTGGGTGACAATGTTGGTGTTTGATGTGGGGGGGTAGATTTGGTCCTCCAGGTTGGCTGGGCTGTAGATAGGCACTGATCATTGTGCAAGACACAACATTAGAACTTCTGCTACTAACGAGGGAGAGCTTTGCGCTACAGAGATTTTCTTTTCATCAAATTATTCACCTAATTCTGGTGCCTTGGTTCTTGCTTCACTGTTGCAGCAATGGCACATCAGCGGTAAGTGCTTTGCTGACTGAGTGTAGGTTTTGGAAGGATGTCAAAGTGAAGGAAAGGAAAATCGAAAAACAGAATTGCATACCCTCCCATACAGAGAAATACAGAATATCTCAGCTGTACAAAGGAAAGAAATAACTGAGAACAAAGAAGAACTGTCAGCTGTTTGACCATCCAATATGTTTTTTTGTGTTCAAAATGTTTTATTGAATTTTGTTTAAAGATAAATAATAAAGACAATACATAAAATAGTATTATTAGTCAAATAATACCAAGGCAACAAAGCATAAAATAACAATAGTCATCCTAAAACTACCATAGGTATTACACATTACATATTCAAGAGAAATATAAAATGGGAGGGGAAGGGAGGGGACATATAGAACATGAATAGCATAATATATATACAGAGCTACGACATTTTATAATAGAAGTAGACTATATGGATTAAACTGAAAATTAAAGTCATAACTACACATTAAGAAGATAAATATACATCAACAGGTATCCAAAAAGATTGATAAGCAAAAGAGTTGTGATTATTCCCATTCATAGATAATTGTGCTCCTCTTCTAGTGAAAATAACCCATGACCACCAAGCATGAACAGACAATACAGAAACACCCTTCCAGCAATAAGTGATAGATTTAAGTGCTGCGGAGATAAGGAAATTAAAACATTTGTTTTCAAAATCACTTTGATTCTGTGATAAAATTGCAGATTTACATATTATTAATTGATAAGAAATATCTATATGAATATTAAAGATGTTTTTAATGTCAACCCAATTTTCAGACCAAAATTTTAAAACCAAAGGACAATCAAAAAGCATATGTTGTAGTGAACCTGGGTGTGATTTATAGTTCCAACAATCTGCAGAGGGAAAAAGTTTAGCATTGTGTAAACGTGATGGAGTCCATAAACGATTATATATTATATAAGAATTGGTTTGGTAAATAGAAACAGGTAGCCAGCCAGATATACTGCTAAGCCAAATATCCTTCCACGTGTCAATAGTTAGAGCAAGCGAAAGTTCGTTTTTCCAAAAGTTGAATTTAACTCTAAATTATTACCTAAAGTATCTGATAATGTTTTATATAGAATGGAAACCCCATGAGATGCTCTAGAGACTGTTTAAATATGAATTGATAAGTCAGCCTTAACATTAGATGGAATAGTATTGGGAAATGAATCTAAGTTTGAATTACATAATGATTGATACTTAATGGTGTCAGATTTGAGTATGGAGTTGATCACATGCAATGAAAGTATTATTGGAGTAAACATCTTTGAGGTAAAAAACACCAGCTTTAATCCATGAAGACCAGAAACTAATATTTCTGTTTAGTTTAATAACACATAAGCAAGGGATTTAACAATAACATCCTTAATATTGATACCTTTAAAATTCTCACATTTTCTTATAGAGGTAAGAAAAGGTCCAATGCCAATTAAAAGTAAGAGAGGAGACAGAGGACATCCTTGTCTTGTACCTCTAAAAAGCGAAAATTGATTTGAGATTTGACCATTAATAAACAAACGAGCTGTAGGGGAAAAATATAAAGCTGAAATCAGGCGTATAAAAATATCTCCAAAATGAAATGAGAATAATGTATGAAATAAAAATTGCCAATGAATTCTATCAAATGCCTTCTCAACATCCAAGGCTAAAATTCCAGAAGGTAATTTTAAAGTATGACTTTGTTCAAATGTGTAACAAAGTTCTAGTATTATTAGCAGAATATCTATGTTTCATAAAACCAGATTGGTCTGGATGTATAATAGAATCTAATATGGGCCCCAATCTAGTAGCAAGAAGTTTAGCATATAACGTACAATCTTGATTAATTAAGGAAATTGGACGATAATTAGAAACTAGAGTGGGATCTTTATCAGGTTTCGGAAGTACTATAATTAAATCTTCCGTAAAAGAGCCAGATGTAGTTCCAGTAGAACCAAAAAACGTAAATAATTGGTGTAAAAAAGGTAACAATTGTGACTGAAATTCTTTATAAAATTCTGCTGGGATCCCATCAGGACCAGGAGATTTATTCTTTTTAATGGATTTTATAGTTGCTAAAATTTCACTTGTAGTAATAGGTGCATCAAGACCATTCTTATCTGTTTGTGAAATCTTGGGTAATTCACAGGAGTTCAAGAAAGAATCTATCAAGGATACATCTTGAAAATCGGGTTTATTATAAAGTGTGGAATAGAAACTTAGAAATTCATCAACAATATCATCATGAGAAATAGCAATTTTACCCTGTGAACCATGAATTGAATTGATTTGTTTTTTATCTTTTTTATACGTAGATAATTAGCTAATAGTCTTCCTGATCTATTGCCATTAAAATTAAATCTAGCTTTAGCATTAGAAAGTTGGATACCTGCTATCTTACTAAGGAGCAAATTGAATTCATAATGCATTTTTTGTAGTTTAAGTTTATACTGGAGCTTATTGGATGTAATAAAAAGTCGTTCAAACTTCGCAATCTGGTTTTGAAGGTTTTTGTCACTTGTATGAAAGGTTTTATGTTCATGGGCCATAATAGCTATAGCTACACCTCTAATATAAGTTTGAAAGCATCCCATCTATTAATCATAGAGGTAGAAGGTAGAGGTCGTGGCCTTCTCCAGCCGCCTCTTCTTCACCCGGGCCCCCTCTTGGTACCTGGTACTTCACTTCTCCCAAGGAGCCCGTGACGTTCCAGATGACTTCCCTCTTGTGCGGGACACGGGGCTTCCCTTCGCACACGGGAGTCCCTCGCGAGCAGACGCCACCTCTGTCTCTCCTCTTTTGCTTCCGTCTGTCAGGCCCCTCCCACAACCAGGTGGGGCACGGACGGCGGCAGAGATCTTGTTTCGTGGCACCAATGAGGGGTAGGCTCCCTCTTCCTAAAATGATATAAAGTGGGATGGGCACCCGCTAGGGCAGGCAACGCGGGGTTGGCACCTGCATCCATAAAGGTTAATAAATCCAATGCTGCCATGACGTGGGGTGGGCACCCGCTATGACATCAGAAAAAGTGGGGAAATCGCTACATCAGGATTCCCTCTAAGATGATCGCAGCCCAGAGCTGCAAGGGGAAAACAGAAGCTCTCCTTCACAGGAAAAATTAAGCGCTCTGTAGAAAAAGAAATAAAGCGATCACCAGGCGCTAGGATTAAAGTCCTTAGGGATCAAGAAATGAAGCAAAAGGTCCCAGGGGCAGAGCTGGGCCCAGGGAGGCAGCCCTTCTGGCAGGTCCTCCTGGGCCCCAGCAGCAGCACACTCCGCAGGTTTAGGACCAGGGTCAGAACATTTTCATGGGGTCACATCCCCTATATTTATATCACATTTCCCTTTGTGTCACAGCACAGGGCTAGGGGATACCAGTCAGAACTGGTTTAGGGGGGGATTTGGAGCACCTTGTTTGCCCAAGCTCCTCTTCCCCTTTGTCAGGTGGGGGCTAGGTGATCAGCCACACCACAGGGGGCGGAGCCAGCATTGTACAGCCTGGGCACAGTCCTGTTCAGAGTCAGGGGATTACCCCTCCCACTACTCTTAGCCCAGGTGTTCAATTCAGCCTAGCTCACTCACCCTGCCCCTCCTGGAGCCACCCACATCTCTCAGCTCCTGTCACTCACAAGCCTGACATTCAAATCACATCAGGCAGGCAGACACATAGCACACAGAAATGCCAACTTCAAAAAGTGGCATTTCTCCACCTGTTCCTATAAATCTGCCCATACCATAGCACAGCGTTTATCCTCACCAGTTCATACATACTAAAATCAACCCTGCACTCCTCTCCTACCAGGAAATATCATGGACACACTTATCCCCTAAACATTCCTCTGGGAGGGCAGGCCAATCTCACCACACGGACTCGGAGAGCGCACACACTTTACGCTGAGCCACAGTGCTTAAGTGCCCCGAAGGCTAAAATCACTACTACCATGTCAGAGCTTAAGGCAAAAAGTTTAGGGATGAACCCGACAAAATGGGCCAAGTCCAACACATGTAAGATCCCACTAGAAAACAAAAAAGAAAAAATGAACAAGAAACAGTGAACGCAAAAAAATCCTAACTTCACTGAAAAGGTCTCATGAAAAATCGTCTGCTGCAATGGAATGGCAATGATCATGGTCTGAAATTAAGTGTGTTTCATAGTGTGGTATGCAGGTGAAAACAATTAGCCAAAACACATCAGATGTGTGTTGCTAGCATCCATCCAAAAGCCACTGGATTAATACAATGTTGAACGCTTCTCACGATGTATTCCCTTCATCAGATAACAGCTGATAGGACAATTCCAGCTCAACAGAGAAATCTCAATATTCTTGGCGCAATCTCATCACCCTAACAGAGACAGAGTAATGTGAGACAGAAGAGGAGTCTGCCACGTCGACAGAGGTGAGCCGCTTGTGTGCCTGAAAACACTCTCTCAATGCAGGCAGATTATCAGTCAGTCCACACCTAAATAAGATGGGCAGGAATGTGTCAGCTTCAAGGAGTACTTGTAAACGCCACCACAGAGGGACGAAAGGAGTCACAGCACAATCTAAATCAGGCCCTTTGTCTTTTGCATCAACACAGACTAACATATGTAGTAAAGGTTGTAATGTACCTGCAATATTCTTCAAGTTCTAACAGATGCTAATATTTATTTAACAAGACCTTTACATCATTTAATTGTGTTTTATTGCCATCAATGTATGGATGTTGATGTTGTTCTCATTTAATTGCCTGATAGCTTCACTCATGTCAATGCATATGCGTACAGCTGCTTCACTGTATTTTTGGGCACTTCTACTATGGGAAAAAACCATGGCTTTGGTCATGTGGGACACTTAATAATATCATGCTTAAGTAACGATTCAACAGCTTCTTGCAAATGAAAAGCAATTCATCTTGTCTTTGAGCAACAGGACGGGTGTCGTCATTAATATGCATCTTTACTTTCATAGTCCTAAATTTTCCCAAGTCATCAAATAATGAAGAGAAATGAATTACTATTTTGTGGTGAGCATTCATGTTGTAATTCACATAAATCAGTCCCAGATCCGCTGCTGTGCTGAAACTGAGTAGACAGACATTGTACGCTGTGCACTGAAGCACATGTATGGGTGCCTGTACCTTCTGAACCTTGACATTTTAAGGGCATTGATGCAGCCCATGCCCATGCATACACTTTGGTTTTCAATGTCAAAAGTTATTGAACAACCATTTAATTTCAGTGCAATTTTCAGACAATGTTTGAATGACTTTGGTGCTTTGGCATGTGGATCTTTCTTTGGCCGACATTTTTCTTCTCAAGGGAACAGCCCAACATGCTTTTCTGAGGTAAACATCGGCATGGCACAAACATTTTGCTCACTCTTACTTGACATCTACACAGAAGAACTGTTTGACAATGCTTTAGATGATGATCAATATCGTTCTGTGTCAATTTGCCTGAGCAGATGTCGTCATTTGGACTTGTGAGTAGGCATCAAAAGTTGCTTCTGGAAAATGTTGCCAACCATTTTGTTCTCACACCATGACTCACTTGCATTTCTCTGGGCTTTGCAAATGGTCACACAATGATGCTCCTTCCCATAGCCTTTACAAGTCTGTCTGAGAGCAGGACAACTACCATCAAGTGCAAACAAAAATCCACATATAAAACACAACTTCTTTTAACAGGCAGACATCACCTTGTGTCCTTCGGTCTCTGGCTTCAGCCTATTTTTCTACAGTCATTACTGATTCATTCAAGGCCCCTCTGGCCTCCATATCGGTAGCGTGTCTATTAGCATGCACTTCATCTCTGGCAGACATTAACACTTTCTTCAGAGAGAGTTTCTCTCAGCATTTGTTGTCTGAATGACTCTGACAAACATCAATCAATAACTCTCAGTTGCATAGCTTCTTAATCATCAAATTAATTGAACTTGCATTGTCTGATGAGTGTGTTGAGTCTATCCGCAAATTCATCAATGGTTTCAACAGCTTTTTGCCATCCCTTGTTGAAGATATATTTGCATAATCAAAATTTGACATTGGATTAAACTTGAGATTCAAAACTTTAATGTTGATATTCAGAGACTGTGGTGATAGTCATGCACCTGTAAAACACAACCTCTGTGCTTGGCCTGGGTTGTGGCACCTGGTGCTGAGGTTGTACCAGCTCACTTTACTCAGGTCGTGGTGAGTAGATAGCTGTTTTATTCTTAGGCGTCTCTTTGCATGCTCTTTGTCTTCAACACTTTCTATTTGTAATGTTATCTTGCACTTTGTGATTATCAATAGCTGCTCTTTGAAAACCTGGTTGTATTTCACTTTAGCGTTCATGCTCCAGATTACATATGACTGTATATTGTATAGCAGTGCAGTACCTTTATGTATAGTCTGACCAGCAAGTTCTCGGTCATCAATACCAAGATTTCTTTGCAATGCAACATCTATACAGCAGCGGGAGTTGTGCTCGACTCCACATGCATTCATTGTTTGATCTCCAATTCAACTGAAACACACCTGCATGCACAAATTGTTTGCTTGAACCACTGCAAACTCTCTGGGAGAGCACCTTTGATCTTAGGGTAACTTATCCGCTAACTCTTTGCCAGTTGTAGTGTTCTCCCTAGCCTGGGTATCCTCAAAGGACTACACCACACACAAACTTTAGTAATACATGTCTTTATTATTTGGCATGTAACCACAAACTCAGCATTCTTAATAGCCTCCAGTGCATTCCGCTCTAATACTTACGTCACAGTTCTACAGTCTATCTGGAGCCAAAATGATTCCATCATTTCTAATTCACAAGACAGTACCCTTGCTACTTGATTGGAAACTTTGATAAAATAAAAAAACAAAATGTTTGCAAATGAAACAAACATTTAATAAATACAGGAACACTGGCCACAAAAATTACAAAATTGATTGTTCAATCACTAGTATAAAAGTGCACCATCGCAAAAAGAACAACAAGCCTGCCTAAAAAATGCAAAGCTTCAATTTTGGGAAAAGCTAAAGAGAACTAAAAAACAATCAGCAAGAAGAAGTTTGAACTTGGCTTGTTGAGGCAATAAAATTAAACAACACCAATTTTTTGATTCTTTGATAGGTTATAGAAATGTGGCACATAGAATACCAAACAACCACTTAATTCCGAATGATATTTGGGTAGCCTACATAAAGCCTTCATAAAGGACCTGTACACAAGAAATGTAACAGGTCCAAATGTGACAGTCCCTTTCTCTTATCATTTAACCCAAAACAAAATTATCGGCTTGTTTAGAAAAAGTCGTTCTTCAAGAGCAGCCCTTACAAATAGAGTACCAATTGATAATGTGACTCTCATGAGTCTTATAAGGCCATTCAGCTTATTCATTGTGCTCCACGCTGATGACATTCAAATTGCTTTCCCCATAAATAATTGCATTGGTTAGGTGGCCACACGCTTCAGCTACTGCATGACTGCTGCCTTCAACTGTAAGTCTTTCCAGTTTTGAAACTGAATTCTGAATAAACTGAAGGTCTACTTTTTGGAAGAGATACCTATTTCTGGAATAATTCCTGTTGGGCACCTGTTCCTGGCCCTCTTTCTACTCCAGAGGAGGAAGCAAGGAATCTTGGAAATATCTTTGATTCCAACCTATCTTTTAAGGATCAAACCTGTTCTCTGGCCTCTTCCTGTTTTCATACCCTAAAAGTGCTCAAGAAAATAGTTCCCTTTTAGACTTTAGATCTGCAGAAGGTAGCAGTAACTTCTCTGGTGCATTCAGAGTTAGACTATTGTAATGCTCTTTATGTTTCAACCCAACAGAAGGTTTTGGATAGACTCGAGAGGCTGCAAAATGCAGCAATCTGGGTTCCACAAAAAGACCAAGTAATCTGAACTCATTTCTAAAGCTAGGCATGATCTACAATGGCTACTCATCAAAAAGAGAATTGCCTTTAAGGTGCTTTGTACAGTGCACAAATCACTTGCCCATACGGGCCCTGCTTTGCTTAGAGACAAACTCTGGTGGTACACCCCAAACAGACCCTTGCGATCAGCTTCAGCTAACAATGTGTCTGTTCGAGCTATCTCCAAAGCTTCCTGGGGAGGTAGAAGTTTATTTATGCAAGCACTCGCCTTTGGAATCAAATGCAAGACACCTTAAGGCATCCCCACAACCATCTGGCTTTTAGAATATCACTGAAACCTGGCTGTTTACCCACATTTTAATCTTCATATCACTAATTCCAGTCTTTTCACTTCAGGTAGCACCAAGACTCCTTTGGCATATGTTGCACTTTATAAATTAAATCAATTTAAATGTAGTGAACCTCAATGTCTCTTTATCAAATGTTGTTTAACTCGGTTGTTATCAAATATATTCCAATCTGAAATGATTCCTCCATTATGGAAAGGTCCATAATCAATCCCATTTATTAAAAAGTGACCCAAAAATCTACAGGCCAATTGTCCTTTAACATTGTGAAGGTAACTTTGCAAAGCATCTACTCAATATTTTAACAATATCAGTAAATGAAAAGGACTTTATACAACCAAACCGTTTCAACTGGGCTGTTCAACCATTGATAATATCTCAGCTTTGATTCTTTTAGCAAATATACAGTTAGTACAAATTGTACCCCATATGCTTTTACCTTTGATTAGAGTACACCTTTGGCAAAATAAACTGAGAATGATTGTAGAATAAATTATTAAAGCAGGGAATAAATTGTTCATTGAAATACTTAATAATTGAATTACATAAGGACGCCTGGTTAAAGGTTACATTATTTAGTACGAGTGTTCTTTCCACCAAGATACAAACTTTGAATGGATTGAAGCAGGGCTGAACTCCAGCTCCTCTCTTGTTCTCATTATACATCTTGGGCTTACAAGAGTATCTTAAACCGGTTGATGGTTTACTGCCTCGTAAACCACCAAGCTTATGCTGATGATTTAATATTTTTGTTGCTAACCCTAAAAGAATAACAATATAAAAACAAATGTAACCTTTAAAACAGGGTATCAGCCAGAATGTTGGGGGAAAATGCAAACAGTCATCATGAAAACTGGGCAAATAAATATAGACTGTAGATTTGTATGATTATTTGGGAATCCTTATTGACATGAAGCTGTCCTTCCTAGAAAGCAGAAATCAGCACAATACCAAAATCAGTGAGAAATTTCGAAAACCTTTATGAAAGAAGACAATTTGGACCTTCAGTAAAAGCATTAAAAATGAAGCATTTTCCTCTACTTCTCTACGTGTTGCTAAAATTCAGCAATACATAAATATACCCGTTTTGGATAAAATATAGATGCAAAGCATAATACATTTTTAAACCAATGATCACTGACTCCTCACTGCAATTAAGGCTAGCATTAAACATACATTTATTAATCACCTTTCATACAGCTGCAATAATAAATTACAGTTGTGACTGCTGCAAGACAACTATGAGTATGCTAAAATGTTTATTTTTTGAAGAAGTGAAAGCATATTCATACAAAATTCTGGAGCTGAATCTAGAACTTATCAATAAGACAGATATGAAGCAAAATTTACCACAATTAGAATGCTGGCTGCAATTACTTGTTTCGCATAAAGAGTTATTAAAGAAAACCTTGAGCAATAATAATAGTGAGAAAGATCTTTTTACGTTAGTGAAATATAACCTGTACGGAGTTGCATGTAACGGTAAAATCGTGTCTTATGCATCACATATGTGTCTTTGAGGTGTTGAAATGTACACATGGAGGTGCTTTTAAGACACCCTCCAGTTTCAAAATGACTATGTTGTTTCAGTCTAGGATTCCTTCCAACTTTACTGTATGTTATAGCTAGTTCCAAGCCCATAGTGATGTTTCTGCTGTCTGTACAACATGCTATTTGATCCGTCTTAATGACTGGAGCCAGCATTATAGTGATGTCTGAGCTGCAAGGGGGAGGCTTATGTGCTTGTGGGAGCCATCGAGTAGGTCAAATGTACCGTGTTGTTCGAGGGCCTGGAGCTCTACCGCTATTGTGAGATCCTCTCGATCTGTATGGAGCCAGTTGCTATGAGGCACTATGTGGCTGACCCAAAAGTACAGTTGTGTGATCCCTAGCCCCAACATAGGGAGCAAGCACACACTTATGATAAGAGATGTGTAGCTGCCCCACGTCCATAAGAACTTTGCCATTGCTGATTGTAAGGTTTATAAAATGGTTGGTGGTATGTCATAGTCAAAATTTTGCAGGGTGTATAGCAATCGTGGAAGGAATATCATTTTAAATAATGCCTCTAGCCCACTGCATTTAATGAGAGACTTCCCACACCCCCATTTCTCTTCGCACCCAGGTGGCCAGGAGTGCAATATTCAAATTCCATTCCAATTGCCTTTAAGTGTTATGTGCATATCAGGATATTTAAAGTGTTGATTTCCTCCATCTCAACTGAGTGTTTTCCAATATGTCTTGTTGTGCAATGGTCAGGGGGATGTAGATGGATTTGGTCCAGTTGACAGTTAGGCCTGATACATCTGCATATACCTGTAGCATATGCAGCCGCCAGAGTAGCCAGATCTCAGGGTCCCTGATCTAAACCAGGATATCATCGGTGTAGAAATCTGCTGAGATGTGTGTCATGTATGATCCACTCCGTCAGTGGCTTGAGGGGCATGGCAAAAAGGAGGGGCAACATCTGTCAGCCCTGTCTTGTTCCATATTAGATGAAAAAGATAGAGAATATGTTCCCATTCACTCTAACCACCACCCAAGGCTTGGAATAAAGCACTGAGTTATATATCGGCGAAAGAGGGGGTCGAAGTTCATCACTGATAAACCACTAATGGACTTAGTGAAAGGCCTTTTAAAAGTCTATAGATACAAAGGTTCTTCTCTCTGTGGTCATAACCTTTAGTACTAACTTATCATTTAAGTGTTTCAGGCAGTGTCAGTTGATCAGGTGCGCGCCGGAATGAAACCATTCTCGACTGAATGCACCAGGGTCCTGATGATCTTTACCAGCCTGAAATCCAACACCATTATCAAAAATGGGGTGACCCAAAGAATCGAAAGACCTGGGTTTTCAACAATATTCAAATACAATGGTCTTCAACCAATATTTTCACAAGAAATGATTAAATTAAAAAACACATCATAAAGTTCCTTCAGTTGTGGGATATGTCTTATAGATCAACCCTGTACACTCAATGTATTAATTAATATGGAAAAAAAGAGCAGAAAAGCAACAGCAGTAATTACCAATTCAGGAGCAATTTTAATTCATTGGCTACATCACTATCTCTATACAAAAGAGAGTATAGGTTGCCCAAGGCGAGCGTGCATGAAATAAAGAGTGTGAAGTGCTTAGTGGAAAAGATAGAAAATGGAAGAACATACACATCTATTTACAAATTCATTTACAAAATGCATCAGTTGACACAATATAATTTTGTATATATGGCCTGGTCTGTATAGTACGTTCTATACACAATTTCCTTCAAATGGAGACATTGCTTCCAAAAATCATATTGCACCAGGAAATCGTGTAACACAATCCAGGTAATCAGAAAGGGCGTCAACGTTTCGACTCGTCTTAGAGCCTAGAGGTAAGTTGGACCGTGGCTATGTGAGTCTTCATCAGGACTATAGCATTGGGCAACCCAGAGACTAGTGTGAGCCCTGGAGAATGAAGTAAATAAATACATCAGGCTGTTGCATTAGACTTGCGACTAATAATGATGTCACAATCTGCTAGGGCAAGAATAGATATAGCTTACCCAATAGAGATGGAAAACCAAGTGGGATTCTTTACTCGGAGTCCCAAGGTAATCGATTGTTACCTAAAAACATAATAGGGTGGTCAATTGACTAACTCTCTATTAAAATCTTAAATGATGATATGATTTTGTAAAGACTGGACTAAAACATTACTTTTGTCCAGGGGACGAAGATGTGGAACTATATCATCTTCATGTGGCAGGCTTACAGTTGCTGCATGGGCAATTCTCAGTATTTGACAGCTTGTCCTATAATCAAATGGAGGACGCTTTTAGTGATGTCATTTGTCCCCCAGTTGTTCAAGGGACATGTTTAACTTATCGGATGGGCTAGTGAATGACCCCTACTTTACCTTAATTGGACGGATGAAGGTGTAGAGTAATGTTGTTCTCAGGAAGCAGGATTACTGTCTCTGCACGGACATAATGTCCTTTATCTGATTAAAGGACAAGCCGTAAAAAGTGAAAATTTGTCCGTGCAGAGACAGTAATCCTGCTTCCTGAGAACAACATTACTCTACACCTTCATCCGTCCAATTAAGGTAAAGCAGGGGTCATTCACTAGCCCATGCGATAAGTTAATCGTGTCCCTTGAACAACTGGGGGACAAATGTCATCACTAAAAGCGTCCTCCATTTGATTATAGGACAAGCTCGCCTTGGGCAACCTGTACACTCTTTTGTATAGAGATAGTGATGTAGCCAATGAATTAAAATTGCTCCTGAATTGGTAATTACTGCTGTTGCTTTTCTGCTCTTTTTTTTCCATATGAATTAATACATTGAGTGTACAGGGTTGATCTATAAGACATATCCCACAACTGAAGGAACTTTATGATGTGAATTCCAACACCTTCACCAGAATCTTGGTCTCTAGGTTAGGTTAGCAAATGGGCCTGTATGATTCACATTTGTCCGTGGTTTCTCTGGCTTTAGTGTTATTGAGATTGTGGCCAGTTCCAAATTATGTGGTAGCACCCCAGTATCCAAGGCATCCCTGTACATATCAAAAAATAGAGTGACCAAACTAGATGCATATTTCCTAAATATTTGAGTGGGTAGCCATTATGACTAGTTTTGGACGTAACTCGTGTAATTATTTGTAGTGTACTCACAAGGAATTGCCTAAGAATGCCACAAGATTACACGGAAATACACTAAAAGAGTAATTCTGTGTCTAACTTTATTTCTTAGTACAAACATGCCCCCTCACATCCAAAATGGATATGAGGATGAATTTTGTGCTAAAAAATCGAGTATTACAGCAGATCATGATTAGTAAGTATAAGCTGCTGCTCGCGCTCGCCAAATGTGCTCTTGGGGTAGGATTTTTCCCTAACTTACTCCCAGCATTTAGTACTATTTTCACATCTGAGCCTAACTGTAGTGTCCTGAAACCTTTGTTTTTCAGTGAATTTCTAAGGTTTTTTAATTCTATATCCTAACTATAACGTCCCTGTAACTTTTGTTTTATTTGAGTGAATTTCTAGGGTTGTTTATTATTTCCTAACTATAACTTCCCTGTAACCATTTTTTTTACTGACTTTCAAAGGTGTTTTAAAAAAATGTATATTTCCTAACTGCAACCTATAATCTTCTATACGGAGTGTGTGATTGGGCGGATGGGGCAGTGAGTGGTTGTGTTGCACAACATTCACCTTTGTGTCCAAAATGGACCAGAGGATGCATTGTTGAGCTAAGAAATACAGCTAAATGCAGCAGAGCTCTGTTAGCAAGCAGAGCGACTGCTCGCACTTGCTAAATGCACTCTTGCTGTAGGATGTCTTTCCCCAAATTACGGAAGCATGAGAGTAATTGCCTAATCATTGGTAATTCCGCATCAAAATGGAATGTGGAATCACCAAAAATACTCTGATTACTTCAGCATAATTGACATTCTGCTCAGGCCAAGTTAGAACCAGGGGTTTTCCCCGAGCGGAGCAAGTGAATGGCCTCCAGTATTTCTTCAACAGTAATAAGGGTCTACCAAGCCCTGTCTATAAGTGTCAGTGAGTCTGGGTATGACCAATTCTTTGATGATTGGGTGGGCATGTTCGGCATTGGGTAAAAAGTTGTTCCAAGTGGAGGCAAGCATGGTATGTTACAAATTCAAGTACAATTAGGTGAGGGGCTGTGATGGTTTGGTTTGTTCTAGTGGTGATGCTAGGAAGCAGCCGAAGATCCTGCTACCTGGTTGCTATCCAATGTAATAATTTCCCAAGCCTTAGCTCTAATTTCTTTATCTATCCTATATAGTTTTGCCGCACAGGCTAGGGACGCCAAGTCTAACAGCTTTTGTCGGGGCACCAGCCTCTTCATTTCTATTCTGAAACTTGTGTTGCCATCTGAGGACCCCAATATCTCCCCAACTACCCAGGATATATCTCTTTCTAGATCTGCTATTTCTCTATACTTTCGTCACCTGGACACTTCCTGGCATGATTTTTCCTGCAGCCTCAGGACCAACTTTATTTCTTCACAAAGTGACACTGGGTAGTCTACCGTATCCCTGTTTGTCGCTAAATAGTCAGTAATTTGCTGTCAAAGGAAGTCATAAAAGGAGGCATCTAGGAGTCATAAGACTCTCACTCTCATTGTTTGGTCTGCCATCTTCTGGCAAACTTAAGTTTTATTGTTATCAGGGCATAGTCGGTTAGGGCACGTGGGAGGATGTGAGTGTCCACCAAACTAGTCATATCTGCTGAAGGTAGGAAACAATAGTGTATCCTAGAGGATAACCTGTGGGATTAGAATGCATATTCCTTGGCCTGTTGGGCAGCAGTCTGCAAACGTCCATAAGGGCCAACGAATCAACCCATGCATTCAAAATAATAGATTTACAAGTGTGAGAGTTTCTCCTACCAGTTCCTGAGTTCATGACTGAATTAAAGTCCCCCCAACTATTGTTTGTCCTAGTGGGGACTGGAGCAACCCTTATTTGAGTGATCTAAGCATGTCCTCTATAAGAGTAGGACGACAGTAAATAGAGGCAGCAGTCCAGTGTGTCTCCCCAATTTTTCTTTCTATGACCACGTATCTACCTAGATCATCAGAGTGTGCTTTTGTAACCTGCTTGTGGAAATGTTTGCGGAGTAGGATGGCAGATCCTCTGGATGCATTGGTGTAACCAGCATGGAACACTCTAGAGTAACCACCATAGGATAGAAAGGGACACCAATGGTTCAATAAATGTGTTTCTTTGAACAGTACAACTGGTGGTGAATGACTTTTAAGATGTTGGAAAATTATACCTCTTTCAATTTTATTATTCAGGCCATTGACGTTCCTGGAGAGTATTTTCATTGTATCTTATTTTTCTTTCATGGGGGGTTGTGACATGATGTAGATGTTGAAGAGGGGCCTGTTCACAGAACTAACTTAAGACAAAATCCTAAACTTACTACCATTTTCGTATTCACAGAAGGCACTTACTCATTTTGGTATTCACAGAAGTCACTTACTCTTTTCGGTATTCACAGAAGACACTTACTCTTTTTGGTATTCACAGAAGTTAGGAGTCCTAACTTTAGGACTCCTAAATGCCTTCTGTGAATACCGAAAGTCCTAAAGTTAGGATTTTTCTCAGTTTAGGGGTAGAAAAGCTAGGGCTACTAACTTTAGGACTCCTAAATGCCTTCTGTGAATGACCGAGAGTCTTAAAATTAGGATTTTTCTCAATTTAGTAGTAGTAAAATTAGGACTCCTAACTTTAGGACTCCTAAATGCCTTCTGTGAACACCGAAAGTCCTAAAATTAGGATTTGTCTCAGTTTAGTAGTAGAAAAACACAGATCCTGCAACAGACCACACAGCAGGGAGAACCCGCAAGCAAGGCTGGCTCACAACACTTCACAGAGTCACACATAGCACTCCAATGCCAGGTGTCAGAACACCAAAATAAGGTGACCGAACAGGTGCAGGTGGGGTCCAAACGCATGGAAGGCGAAGCAGATCACATAAGTGTTTGTCTAATATCCGTCAGGGATCACCTACACCCCACAAAGGAGACCCACACTGCCATAGAGGCAGATGCACATTCTCAGTACAAAACCATGCCCAGGGGCACGCAAATATTAGTCACACACCCACATTGGCTCGGTGTACGGTGGCCCAGTCCACTCCCCTTATGTATTGAGCGGGTGAAAACAAAGTTATATGTCCAAGCTCGAGCCCGCAGCCTGTGGTGACATCTCTGCATCCGCTGTAGATAGCACAATGTAATGTCATAGGGCCCAGGGCCTCATGCATACAACAAAACCGCAGGGACACACGCAGATATTATGATGAACTGGCTACATGCACGTGAGCCCAGCTCCTTTATTGGCAGGGCCACATGTACAGTGACGCCTGAGCTGGATGTCTGTGGGGTGAGTGCAAGCCAGCCCACACCGAGTGCTTGGTGCTGGCAACAACTGGAACAGTGGACATCAGTGCAACAGGAAACATAGAAAACTGCCTAACAGAGTCAACAGCTAAGCAACATGGAGGGAGCTGGAGCAAGTATAGAGGTCACCCAACATACAAACAGAAGTGTCTGTGAATTGCAGTGCACTGAGGTTGGGGAAGTAGAGCTGAGCGCGCTCATGTGAGGAAAATGACAAGGGTTGTGTCCCTTTGGGATAATCCTGATGCAGACGCACAGGGGTGTCTTAGACCTGCATCATCTTCCACATCAACATCCCAGGTCCCCCACACTGCCTGAGGTGACATTGCTTTGCAACCTCTCCACAGCACAAAACTTAATCAGTGATGGTCCATGGTTTGCGGTGCACTGAGTTAGTGGCACCTGGAGTGCTGAGCAGGGTTACATGCAGATGACGGCATCCACAACAGGTGCAAACAACTCCGTTACTCTGTCAGGACCACTATTTCAACTCTGGCAGATTGCAGTTGGAGGTGGTCCTGGCGATGGTGGTGTGTGCTTCTTGCGGTGATGCCATGTCCGGGCCGGTCCGGACTCTATTAGATGTGTGAGCCCTGGTGGACCGCAGTTCAGGCCAGAGGCAGCAGACAGTGCTGGGCCACAGACACATGGCGTTGATGTCCCCAAGGCCATCGTCTCAGAGGCCATCAAATATTGATTCAAACAGGCTCCCTGACTTGAGCTGCACAGAGTTAGTGGCCCCGGATGCACAGGGGCAGGCACAGGTACCCTGCCACAGGAGGGTGACTTGCGGTGCACTGAAGTAGAGCCACGCGGGCTGGGCAGGTCCTCATCGATGTCAAAGGTGAATGTGGTGGAGGGTTGCAGGGGACAGTGGAAGGTGTCCTCCAGGGCATGATGTGGAAGGTTTGATTTTATCTGGAAGCATCAAATAGTGGGGTGCAAAGCGACAGCCTCGTTGTCAGTACAAATTTGGCATCAGCTACATGAGGATGAAGCAACCCCCAAACCATAGCATCAGGCGCCACCAATTTATGACCAGTGACTATCCAGGAATGTCTGGGAACAGAATTAGTGGTACCGGGGCTGAGAGGGGATGCAGTCTGCAGTGATGCCGGTACACTGATATAAACTCAGCCATTGCCAAATCAAGACTCAGTCCCAGATGTGTGACCTACTGGACCCCAGTGTAAGCCGGAGGCAGCGGTCAGCAGTGGCCCACAGCCACATATCATTGGCTAGCGATGCACAGAGATAGTGACACCAGGGCAGTTGTTAGTAGTGTTCAATCACCTCCGTAACAATGCTCCTTTTTACCTCCTGACTGCAATGCGTCATCCTCTTACACCTCTCCTTGCGTGCAATATGTACTCTGCCATTGGTAAATCGATGCTCAGTTCCAATTGTGCGACCAACTCGACCGCAGTCTAGGCGCCTGACGTTTTTAGCAAGGGGCCACAGAAATGTGTGGATGTGTTGCTATACATGGACTTGGTGTCACCACATAGAAGGGGGTACAGTGATGTAAAGTCTGCATTGCCATGTGGACCTGGACATTGCATGGGCAAGACTCAGTGACAAATGTGTTATCTACTCAAGCTTATTTTGGCCCGGGAGCAGGAGTCCGCATGAGCCCACAAACACGTGTGGTTGTGATGCTATGCACAGACTTAGTGGCACCACGTCGAAGGGAGTATAGTGACTTAACCTCAGCCTTAAATGATGTTCCCTGCCATGGTGTAATCAACACTCAGTTCCAATTGTGTTTCCTATTTGTCCACTATGTATGCCGATGGATTACGTCAACGAGAATGGAGTTCTGCGGGCCTGTGTTGTGGAGGCAGTGATGGTCCGAGGAGGCTGCCAAAGTCGTGGGCCTTGGGCCAGGAGCTTGCACCGGCAAGTGGTGGGCTGTCTTTGACACACGCTCGTGTTGGCAGGTGGGCATTGAAGCCTGGGTGCGCAGGGGTCGGTAAGAAGGTTTCGGGGACCAGTGGCCCGGGGTGCAACAGGTGCACTGGATCACAGGCACCAGCCCTCACGGCATCGGCCATGTGGCGGGGTGAGTGGCACTGTCCTGGCAGAGACGTTGGGCATTCCGGAAGAGGACCATGCCCAGAGTTACGTGAATTTTATTCACACCCCTATGCTGGCCTAGCATACGCCAGGCCAGCCCACTGTGCTCACGCTTACAGGGGGGAACGTAACAAGCTAGTTGTCCTTGATCTCCCCACTGGCTGGGGTGACATGGTTGCATCCACTGTCGACTGCACTCCATTCACCAGCGGGGTCTGTTGACATGGATATGTGTGTGGTCTGCATACTGCAGTCTGTCCAGCACAATCACACCACACTTGGCATTGTGTACATTCATGTTCAAAAGTCACTTGCCTCCTTCACACATGTCTGGTCCCCACCTCTTCCCACATCCTGCTGTTGTGTGGCTGAGGTGCCATGCCATTGGTGGCTGAAGTACATGGCTGGCCAAGGTTCCAACAGTGAGTTGTGCTGTTGTGTCTGGTGGGTGTGCATGTTGTATGTGCGCTTGTGAGGTGTGCATATCCATTGTTGTGAATTGCATGATTGTGGAGTAGAGGTGTGTGGTGTGTTCAGTTGGTATTTGCCAACGAGCTGTGCATTTTCGTGGGTGCCATCCTGGTAGTGCAGGTTGATGATGTACTGTCGGAAGCAATGTTCCCTCTAATTTTTTTCCTCTGTGTGCGGCAGTGTAGGGTCTCTGTGCGCTGCAGCCATGGCTATGTGCCCCAGGAACCAGACCTCACGTGTGGGTTCAGCGTCAAATCTCACTCCAAACTTTTGCTTAAAAAAGTGAATAGACAGTGCATTTCCATGAATACAGCACCACGTTAAGGGTCTCAAGGCAGGTTTGCAATTTGGATACATACGCCATGACATGAATTGGTGACACAGGCAAGTACACTTCAAGTTTAGAAAAGCACAAGACTCCAATGTTGGTACCATCATAAGATTTTACTGCTTTAGGTGTAATGTTACTTGTTGTATCATAAATCTGTATGCAGAGACAAAAAGATGCGGCAAAATAGCAATTTCCACTCATGCTTGTCTCTGCTTTCTTCTTTTGTGCCTGTTTTCCTGTCTTTCTCTTCCTTCTCCTTTCCAGTTGGTGTGTTTCTCTCTCTCTTGTTGGCGGTCAATATGGGATGAGGAAAAATAAATGCCAGTCCCCAAAAAACGAGTGAGGGTGAGACCACCGGCTCAAATTAACCACTGGGTACATGTAACTAAGAAAAACGTGTAAAATGTAATGGGTATTATCACCTTTTTTAAAAACAGTGAAGGGACAGGATAGTAAATTACGGAACCCCAAGGAGGAGGAGTTTGCACGTCACCTAAATCCTGCGATGGCTTTGTAGCACCACAAGACAACATGGAGTTTCCATTGGGTGAAATGTTTAATTAATAAAAATACAAGGGGGACACTCAAATGGTTTGTTAATGCCCCCAGAAAACACGTGGTTATGTCAGGTAGCTAGCCTGTTTTATTATGGCATGAAACTGATGTGGTATCAAACGTATATCAAAAGCAGTAAGTTGCAAACTATTGGTAGTTAACAGGGGGCAAAAAAAAAAAGATACATTTCTTTCTGTTAATCATTATGTGGTGATTGAGTGTTTTTTCATTTTTAAATTGCTGTTTTAAATGCATATTTAGCTAGCTGGAGGGGAGATTTGATGCCGGCTTCCTGCAGTGTTAAACAACAGACACCCAGCTGCAAAGTAATGTATTTTTTTGTTTTCACTTTTTACAGACAGAGTAGGAGGTTACTCATTGCAATGGCAACCTTCTCCTATTTTAACATTCTGCATTCAGTGCCTAAAAACACGAGAGCAGGGCTGCAGTCTTGGGGGGTGGTGATGTGGTGAGTGACTCCAAGGCGGGTAGATCAGATGAGTCTCATGTCTAGTGAAAAGGCAGGCCCAAATTGAAACTAGATCAAAGAATAGTATTATGGAGCTGCAAGCAAGTAAGGGGGATGGGCAGAAAACAAAACTGGTTTTATTTAGTGTAGATCATGGGTATTCACAAACTTTCTCTCTGGGCCAAATTTACAGTGTGGTTTGTGGCCGATGGCCGCACCGGTGGGGGCAAGGTCAGTGGGGGAATGGGGCGGGCTAGAGCAAAAAAAAAACTGTGACCATGAGGTTGAACATGAGGTTGAACACAGGCCCTTGCAGCGGTCGCCTTCTTATTATTCTGAGCCACCAGACCTGGCATACACACCTCTATCTCTCTCGCTCTCTCTCACTCTCTCTCTGTCTGTCTCTCTCTCGCTCACTCTCTCTATATTTCTCCCTCCCTCTATCTCTCCCTCCCTCTCTCTCTCTCTCTCTGTCTCTCTCTCTCTCTCTCCCGCTCTTCCTCTCTCCCTCCCTCCCTCTTTCTTCCTCCCTCTGTCTCCATCTGTCTGTCTCCCTCCCTCTGTCTGTCTCCCTCCCTCTGTCTGTCGCCCTCTGTCTCCCTCTGTCTGTCTCCCTCCCTCTGTCTGTCTCCCTCCCTCTGTCTGTCGCCCTCCCTCCCTCTGTCTCCCTCTCTCTGTCTCCCTCTGTCTGTCTCCCTCCCTCTGTCTGTCTCCCTCCCTCTGTCTGTCGCCCTCCCTCCCTCTGTCTGTCTCCCTCCCTCTGTCTGTCTCCCTCCCTCTGTCTGTCGCCCTCCCTCCCTCTGTCTCCCTCTCTCTCTGTCTCCCTCTCTCTCTGTCTCCCTCTCTCTCTGTCTCCCTCTCTCTGTCTCCCTCTCTCTGTCTCCCTCCCCCTGTCTCCCTCCCCTGTCTCCCTCCCCCTGTCTCCCCCCTGTCTCCTCCCCTGTCTCCCTCCCTCTGTCTCCCTCTGTCTGTCTCCCTCTCCCTCCCTCTGTCTCCCTTGACTCCCTTTGCCTCCCTCTCTGTCTCCCTCTCTCTGTCTCCCTCCCTCTCCCTCTCTCTGTCACCCTCTGTCTCCCTCCTACCCTCCCTCTCCCTCAGTCTTCCTCTCCGTCTCCTTCTCCATCTCTCTGCCTCTCTGTCTCTGCCTGTGTCTGTCCCTGCCGTTGTCTGTCTCTGTCTGTGTCAGTCCATGTCCCTGTCTCTGTCTGTCCTTGTCTCTGTCTATCTGTCTCTGTCTATCTGTCTCCCTCCCTCTGTCTCCCTCCCTCTGTCTCCCTCTGTCTGTCTCCCTCCCTCTGTCTGTCTCCCTCCCTCTGTCTGTCGCCCTCCCTCCCTCTGTCTCCCTCTCTCTCTGGCTCCCTCTCTCTCTGTCTCCCTCTCTCTCTGTCTCCCTCTCTCTGTCTCCCTCTCTCTGTCTCCCTCCCCCTGTCTCCCTCCCCTGTCTCCCTCCCCCTGTCTCCCCCCCTGTCTCCTCCCCTGTCTCCCTCCCTCTGTCTCCCTCTGTCTGTCTCCCTCTCCCTCCCTCTGTCTCCCTTGACTCCCTTTGCCTCCCTCTCTGTCTCCCTCTCTCTGTCTCCCTCCCTCTCCCTCTCTCTGTCACCCTCTGTCTCCCTCCTACCCTCCCTCTCCCTCAGTCTTCCTCTCCGTCTCCTTCTCCATCTCTCTGCCTCTCTGTCTCTGCCTGTGTCTGTCCCTGCCGGTGTCTGTCTCTGTCTGTGTCAGTCCATGTCCCTGTCTCTGTCTGTCCCTGTCTCCATCCCTCCGTCTCCCTCTCCGTCTCTCTGTCCCTGTCTCTATCTCTGTCTGTCTCTGCCTCTCTCTCTCTCCCTGCATCTAGCTCTGTCTCTCTCTCTCTGTCGCTCTCTACCTCTATCTGTCTCTGCCTCCGTCAGTCTGTCCATGTCTCTGCCTCTATCTAGCTCTGTCTGCCCCTGCCTCTTTCTGTCTCGGCCTCTACCTGGTTCGGTCTCTGTATGTCTCCATCTGTCTCTGTCTCTATCTGTCACTGCCTCTGTCTTTGCCTTTTATCTGTCTCTATCAGTCTGTCCCTGTCTCTATCTGTCGGTTTCTGTCTCAATCTGTCTCTGTCTCTGTGCCTCAGGCAGTGCACAGTACTGTGTCTACACGTCCCTGTCACCGACAAAAACCCCCCAATAATCCAATGTATTTAAAACCCAACGTGGTCCTTTGTATATGTCCTGGTTTTAAAATAAACTCCTAAAATGTATCTATGTATTAAGTAGGTTAACTACTATGATCATCAATCCAATTCCACCCATGTTGGGGTGGGCGGGAGGAACCAACAGGGGATGAAAGACCGTTGTGCTACATACAAATCACAGGGATATACAATATGGGGATGGGATGCACACCTTTTGTTTTTACTTTTTAACTTGTGCTTTTCAAACTTGTCCACATTCTCCTTTATATGCGTGCAGAATGGTGAAGTGCCAACCCGTTATGATACCAAAGACTGAAACACAACATGATAACAGGGGCGTAAATACACCCCTAACCACTCGCACAGCTTAATTGCGCCATATCTGCCTCTCCTTTATTTTTTACTCATCAATGTATTCTTTATATACTTTCTTCTTTTCCTCTTCTTTCCACAGTCATTTAAGTACTCATTCACATGTGGAATTATACCATAATATTGCATTTTGCTCTATAAAACAGCACAAATTCATATGTGATTTCTTAAAATGAACACATATTGTAAACTGTTTGCTCAAATGTTCCCTCCAAAATAGAATGAAAAACATTTCCATCAATGCAGCTAATCGCCCTCCGTTATCAAAACAAACCAATGAATTTTAAACTTTCATCTTCCCTTGAGCCTTTCCCCTCCCTCCATCACGTTCTACCAAACGTTAAGCTTTTTCCCTTCTCGTGACGCACTTAATGTCTCATAATATTGTTGGGCCCTTCAAAACATTTACCTCCGTTCTCCTCCTCCAATAACAATCACTCTGTGCCGTGTGCGTTTAATTGTTGCTTGCATTTCCACTTTCTCGCCACCATCTAAACAATCATATAGATGGTGATGTTCCAAACCTCACACATTCACAAGCTGATGAAATTACCACCTTTTAAACCTCCCATCTACTGGATTAAACACCACATGATTCCCCTACCTGCCATCACAGGTTAAAATCAGCCATATGCGTCTTCCTTCTTAGCAAGTAATCATCTGTGTCATTCCCTCACCCCTCTTTAAACCCATCCACCCGCCAAAATTCCTCCTATTTGGCCCTTAACTGCACCAGTTTGCCGACGTTAATAATATCATTCAAAAAACAAATACTTCATTTCCCATAATGCAATTTAACATTTTCTGAAGAGAACGGAATTATCATTCATGATCGTGTTGCGCTATCCAACTATAATAATCAATGTCATTGCAAAAACTAATAATTATCATGTAAGAATTATCACAACTTTAAAGTCCGTTTCCAATAGAACATTAACACTGACTTTCTAGACGAACTCAAGATCTTTCACCAAACCCTGTGGATGCATGAGGCACATCTGTGTCTCGTTACTTATCCTTTTTAACGGGAGGATGCTATCCCGAACAGGTCAAAGTTCATGAAGATACAATATGGGGATGGGATGCACACCTTTTGTTTTTATTTTTTTTTAACTCGTGCTATTCAAACGTGTCCACATTCTCCTTTACAAATAGAAATCACAGGCCATACCGGGCAGCAGGCACCACCAAACGGACAGCCAAATAAAGCAAGGCTGAGCACTAATTGTGAGCCATCGTGAAAATATTCTTGTTAATTGCAGCGCAGTAGAGTGCTGCAATTCACAGGAATACATTCACAATTGCCCACAATCAGCTCTCAGCCACGCTACATTAACCACATGCGTGCGGGGGGTATTTTTGCGCTACGCGGCTTTTCTGCAAAAGCCGCGTTACTCGTCATCAGCACATGACCACCGTGGCTGATGACGAGCTGAGCTCGTCATCAGCATCGAAGGGGTTAAGAGAAGAAATGCAGAAAGCCCAAAAGCATGACGTGCGCTTTACACGCCGTGCTTTTGAAACTGATGCATGCCTTTTCTTAATAGATTGCGGCTGTGGACTGATTGTGGGCACTTGTGAATGTATTCCTGTTAATTGCAGCACCCTACTGCACTGCAATTAACAGGAATATTTTCACAATAGCTCACAATCAGCCCACAGCCTTGGCCCATTAAGAATGAAAATTAGCAAGTGCAGGAGACACTTGCTTTACAACTCGACCCTGGAGCCTCAAAATGACCAGTGTTCGTGAATGCTCTCCCGGGATGTGTGCGCGCTTCACTCGGCACACTGCGTGCTCGGGGTCAAAGAGGTGCGCGGCCGCCCAGCCACGCAGGTTACAGGGAACACTGGTCGGAAGGTGTAGGAATCATGCAAACTGCCTGGGGTTGTGGCTGCAACGTTGGCGAGGATTCCTCGGTGGTCCAATAGTGCTTGGACATTGGTGGGATACGTGCGCTTTCTGTTGCACTTATTGTGTGCAGTTTTGCCAGGGGGCACAAATAGGACATGTGTGCTGTCAATTGCCCCCTTACACATGTGGGGGGCCAGTTGTGGTGTAGATGCCTTGCTTGGTCCCCGGCTGTTCCTGCGCAATGCTTGGGAAGTATAGATAGTGGGGTACCAAGCTGATGTGTGATCCATGACTGTTGTGAGGGACTTGGATTGGGCTGGCTGTGTAACTCCTCAGACTCTGGCGGTTGTTGGTTGGGAGGTACCAGTGGCCAACAAGTGCATCATGGCCAACAGCTTGGTCTGGGGTGGGATGTTGGTTGTCTGCTGTGTTGGTACCGTCAGCCTGTGTACAATGGTGGACAGGATGCAGAAGAGGGTTGTCCTTTTGAGCCTGTAGTGGGCACTGACATTATCTGGTGTTGGGTCAGTGAGGTTGGTGCGTTTTTGGAGGGTTGAAGTCTTTGTATGCTCTTCCTCTGTGATGCTCCGGGGGCAGTGGGAGTCCAGGGGGTGGTCCTGGGGTGGAGGAGGTGGGTGTTGTGGCCCTCTTGGGTGCCCGGGCCACTTGTTCAGTGGCTCCATGGCATCTGTTGTTCCTCAGGCATGGCTTTGGCCTTGGCTCCCGTTTGTGGTGCAGGCTGTGGTCTGACTTTACAGCAGGTCAGAGCATGTGTTAGTTTCCTGCTGCTAATGCGCCTTACTGCCTGTTTTGTGTTCTTATCTCCGATGTGGCTGGTCGTTGAGAATGTTGCGGAGTGGTGTTGTTGCTACTTTTTGCTAGTGAATGCCTACTCTGCATCTCATTAGCGATAGTTGCGGGGGTCATATGTGGCAATGTTTTTCGCTGCTGCTATAGCAGGTAAACTGGTGCTATGGGCTGTTAGCACCAGCTTGTGAATGGGGGGATATATTTATTGTGACTTGTGGCTGCGATAATGTACTGTTAACTCGGTCTCTTGAGAATATGGCCCTCAGTGTAACTGAACTAAACCAATCTCAACTCCCCACCTCACCTCACTTCTCAATGCAAAGCATCCATCACCCATTCAAACCATGTAAACTAGTGTTGCTGGATGTGTGGCTCTGACTCTGCTCTGAATGACTGTATGTGGACATACAATCATATTTCTACACAGCTGACCCAGCTAAGTTAGAAAATGTGTAGCTTCTGTACAGGATTTAAGAGAGAATGGGGTCTTGGAGGGGTTACTCTTGGGCCTTGCACAGTTAGAATGGTTCCTCAGATAAGAGATTCCATAATATTGTACATTGTACATTTACATTGGTGTTAGTTTGTGACAGGGTGGCAGGGTGGCCACTTTCGCTCCGGTTATGTAAAATCAATAAAGAGTTTTAAAACAAAAAAGAGGAGAGCACATGCATAACCCACCACCTGCTCCAACCCAACACACTACAAGGTAGGATGACTGCAGTCTGTAAAGGATATATGAGGCTCAGTCAGTGATGATCTCTGAAGTCCTTGGTGACCTTTTTGGGGGCCTTCATCCATTGCTGACATGCTGACATGTTCTCACTGCTACTGTCCCCCTCGCCGTTGCTGCGGGGTCAGTCTGACCGCCCAGCATCATACTCCTTCTGGGACCACAGCTGCTGCAGTAGCAGGTGCCTCAATCCCCCTGTCCCCTTGCACATGTAACTATCATGTGTAGGTGCTGTTTATTTATTTATTTATTTATTTATTGTGATTTGTATAGCGCACTACAACCCAGAGGTCTCTAAGCGCTTTGTTAGGATCAGCTAGACAATAGAGAGGATGCATCAGATTACAGTTAGCGGCCACCCCACGCTTGCTGGAAAAGCCTTTTACGGAGACTCTTTTGCCCCATCATCCAGATCTCTAGCCAGCCTCAAACTGCCTGGGGTGTTTCAAAGAAGTTTATATTCCCATTGTGAATAACTTTAAGTTTTGCTGGGAATATTATCATGCAGGTCAGCTGCATCACCTTCAGTGTGGACCTGCCTCAATATACTGTCCCTGTCAGCACAGTTTAATAAGTGGGCAATCATTGTTCTCGGGTGGGGCATGCCAGCAGGTGGCTGCACTGCAAGTGATCTGTGGGCCCTTTAGATGACAAAGTAGGTTGATAGGGCCTCTTCTGGTTTCCAGGTTTTCAGCAAGTTGGCCCAAAAGATTTTGGATGGTATGCCTCTTCCCTCTTGGGACCCCAACGAAGCACAGATTATTCCTTCATACAAGACCCTCTGCCTCTTCCACCCTGCCCTCTAGGTAGTTCACTATGTACTTCAAACAGGCCATATCAGCGTTCAATGTCCTTATTGAGTCCTACATGTTGGAAATCAAGTTCTCTGCCTCTGTGCTGCTCTCAGCAATCTCTTGCATGTCTTGGCAGAGCAGCCCCAACTTCAATCCATCTGCAACTCCTGTAGTGGTACACATATCACAGATGGCCAGGAAAATTTGGTCCTTGCTGATCTGTGACTCACCAGGAGCAGGGACCCTCTTGGGCCCTTTCAATGTGGTTTTGGCATATTTGTCTATTTTTTTGTGCTAAATGGCCATCATTACTTGTGATTTCCCTATGAGTCCAGGGGAGTGAGAGGTGAAGGGGCAGGTACATTGGGCAGAGGTTAGACAAGCACTGGTCAATCCACAGGCATCCAGTCCTGCTTCACAGAGCACTATAATGCAAAATCACGGGTCCATCCGCCATCTGCATTCCCCTAAGGAGCTGGGGGGCCCAAGGAAGCAGTTCACCAATGAGCAAAGAAGGGGGCTGGCTGGCATGAAAAATCCGCTGTGACCGCCTGTTGTGCATATTCCCCAAAGGGTTCCCTTGCCTTTGTGGTGTCCAGCTGGTAACCACCACTGTCCGCTGCTGGGCCGAGTCCGGACTCAAATGTGTCTCCATCAGCTGTCCTCCCCTGGCCCCGAAAGCCACCCAAGGGCGCAGTGGGTCTGATCTGTACCACTGGCTGTCCTTATTTCCCTTATGGAATCATGCTACCTCGGCCTATTCTAACTCACCTGGGTCCATGTGCATGTTGGGCGGACATAATGGGATTACCGCAATTGATCCTGGGAGCCCTCCAATTGCAGGACCCGACACATTGCATGCTGGATCCCTTTCATCATGCTGGGGTCAGCTGAGCCATACAAGTCCTGTATTTTAGTGCACGATTCATTTACTCCAGGGAAGGGCCATCAGCGAAGGCTGTGGCTCTCTTCTCTCTCCAGGAAGAGGCTGCCCTGACTGAGCAGAGGTCTCAGACCCAGCCCACTGAATCTGCGTCAGCGCGACTCCTCAGCCTCAGGGGAATACCACTGAATAAGTTGTTGCATCTGGATTGGCCATGCTGCCAAATATGTTGTTTTGCTCGATGGAGCTAGTTTAAGATGCCCTAGCCAATGTGCATTAATAGCTGTGCCCCACATACTATTCATATTTAACTGTAGAACAGGAATACAATAATTCAAATATAGAACCTGGGAAAAAAGGTAATATCTCAGACTGAAACTCTTAAACCTTGTTTAATTTGTACAGGGCAGCCCCATGGTGGTGGCCAACCCACTGCAGCCTGCCCTCAGTTGGCTGCCCCTGTCACTGTGCCCCTCCTGCTTGCCCTACACTCTCTATCTATGTGGCCCTGCACCCAAATTCTGCCCTCTGAGCTTTCTGCCATTGGCCCTCTCCTGCCTGCCCTCTGCTCTCTGTTGGTATGCAATAGCCCATCCTACCTGTCCTCTGTGACCAGCTTGCTGTTCCTCCCCTTCATCTCCATTCTTTGGGTGCTTGCCCCTACCCCATCTTGCGTGTCATCCGTTGTCCATTTAACTTTCCCTGTTCATGCCAATCCACCCTCTGTGATCACTTTGCTAGCCGTGCCTCACCGCCCTCCGTGCTCTAAGTGCATGCTCCTGTACCTCCTTTCCGCCCTCCATGGTCCATTGTGCTGACTCTGCCCATTCTGGCCTTCTCATTTTTTTTGTTGATTATCCTTAATATATGCTGAAATAACAAATTAAATATTCATCTCATTATATAAGTTTCCTTACAAAGCTTAGAAATTATATATTAACAACAGGACTTGATTATATCAGAATAAATAAATTGTAAGCAGGGAAAAGTGGCCTACTTTTTTATTCCAATAGATATACATTACATTTTATACAATAAAAAGGCTGCTTAATTAATAACATTCACGTTTTAATTAAATATTTTTAAAGTCCTAAGAGGGACTTAGGAATGAATGGGATTGCATGAGCAATTTGCGAGTACGAAACAGGTACTCGCAAATTGTGCATGCAATTTCAAGGGTGTAACGGGGCATAAAGGCCACCCTGATGCACCCCCAAAAACAGGTAAGTATTCACATGAGGTGCACATAAATGCCCTAAGCGCATGTGTAGGCACCACAATGCACTTTTCAAAATTATTTTTTTTGCTTTTTTCAAATGAATTGCAAATTACCATCAACTTGAAGTTGATGGTAATTTGTGATTTGTGCTGCTCGTAGTCGCAGCGAAGAGGCGTGAGGCAAAGTGGTCGCTTCTTTGCAGCTAATGACAACTGGATTTTACCGTTTGGGCTGTTTGCTGTGGGACATTGGCCGAGCGGGACTGCGAGTCCCAGGGGAGACTGCGGCGCTCAACCGGCCGCACCTGAGACTCTTCCCGCCCCGCCTCCCAAGACCTCTTCATGACTCCCGGCCCCCACTTTGCGGGGGCAGCTCGTAGTCGCAGCGAAGAGGCTTGAGGCAAAGTTGTCGCTTCTTTGCAGCTAAGGACAACTGAATTTTACCTTTTGGGCTGTTTGCTGTGGAACATTGGCCGAGCGGGACTGCGAGTCCCAGGGGAGACTGCGGCGCTCAACGGGCCGCACCTGAGACTCTTCCCGCCATGCCCCTCACCTGCTTAGCCATTCTCACTAACGCGAACGCGGGACGCGCGCGGGACGGCGCCGTGTGAAGCCCGGGCCAAGGGCTGGCCCATTCTAACCCGTTCCTGACCGATCCAGACCGGACCTGGCCACCCCGCTTGGCTCTATATTACTTTTCTTTGTACCTCATATCTCGTGCTATCCCTTACATAAACATTGTATTGAGTGGATCCCTTAAACTATACAAGATCAACGAAGGATGGCCACTAGGGAAAGTAGAAGCAAGGCTGCCAAAAGGGGGAAATTGCTCACAGGGACTCTTGATGACTTTATCACTAGATCAAACACTGTAATAGACATGGGTATTCAACTCATGGAACACGAAAATTCGATGGAGTTAGCAGCTGCTAGAAGATTGTCCCAGGACATTGTAATGGCGAAAAAGTCTTCATTGGGCCATATAGCATCAGCAAGAACTTGTTACACACATTGACATACACAATATTCAGGCTCCCCACCTCACAGTATCAACTCCGCCAGAAGTAACCACGCAAACTATTATAGATAACATAAGTCCCAATGGGCAAGCTACCAGGGGAGATACACTAGTAACACAAACCGAGACAGACGTCCAGGGTGACGATGTTAGTTTGAATCGGACGCCTGGTAGACGGGAAGGAGCAATACCAAAAAGAAAACGCCCCAATGGTTCTTCTTATGCTAGAAAAAAATCTAAAATAGCAATAGAACAAGCATTGAGGTGTAGGGTGATCAATGAGGAAAACAGGTCTGTATTGCCACCTTCGAATCCATTAAGTGGGGAGAAAGAGGCCCAAAATGTTGCAAATTTGGATACATCTGAGAGTCCGGAAAGTATGGTAAACTTGTGTAATCCGGAAGGTTTGGGAACTAGGGAAGTGCAGGGTGAGAATAACATCCTACTAAAGGAAATAGGTGACATTATAAAAAAACGTTTTACCCCTCTTGAAATGAGACTGACATCGATAGAAAATCAGTTACTCGAGGTGGAGAAAAGTATTTTAGCCTTAACAAGCCTTAAATTAGCTGGACCAATGCCCAATCCCAATGCGGGTACTGGACAGACTCCATTGAATAACACAGCCTCCCATGTGACCAAAACTAATCCCCAGACAAAGGCCAAGAGCGCTAATAGCAACCCAAAACCACCAGCCTTGAATTATGTAGCTACTGTCCCAACAGATCAAGGGACTTTGAATCAAGTAGTCACTGTTCAAACAGACCAAAGAATCCCAGATCAGGGTATAAATGCTACCAAGCCCGTCCAACAGGATCAAAAGGGGATTCATAAAGGAGTAAAAGCAAGGGGAGGATATACCAATTTACCACCGGATGCTAGTCCCTTTGTTGTAGTGTTGACGGGGATTCCCGAAGTAAACAATGATAATCGTGAGGAAACCTTCTGGTCACCCAAAAACAAAGTTTCTTACTGGCTAAATGAAAAGAGACTCATATCAAACCATGCTAAGAGTAAAATCCTAATGGTACGTAGGACCCCATGGATAGGCCCCACCAATAAATCCATTGCGGGGGATTTTGTTATTGTAACATTTGAAGACCCACAAACCGTAAATCATATTTGTGCGTGGAATTCCTTTAATGGACCCCTTTAGATTGATACCAAACCACTCTCCTTCTTCTATCCTCCAAAAAGGCGTATTGACGGGGGGGGGGGTGGTGTTTGGTTAACCATTATGCTCAGGGAGGGCCTAGTGGTCTGAGACAGGGAAATCAACATATAATAGATTTAGCTGTTTGGAAGCAGTGGACTGACTGAGACCTATTATGGGTCGCGAAACTGGCACTATTGATTCACCATGCACATATAGTCCTAGTTTTGTGAATATGCCCAGTGAATGTCCCCTAGAGGAGAGGAAAAAGGTGATGGTCGAAGGGAATAAGCGGGGAGGGAGTAGTATTCTTGACATTCCCAATACAGTTGGTAAAAATGTGAATAATGGCACACATATAGATAATACACATGGTGAGCATGACACATTGCATATTGTAGAGGATCTACAGACGGCGTATTCAATGGGTGTGATCGTCCCCAACCCTAGGCAGGTAAATTTAAAAATAGCCCCAGTAAAAGGACACAGCGAGGCAACAATGAGATTAATTTCGTGGACTATAGCTGGTGTTGCCAAAAACTTGAGGGACCCGGACTGGGCAGAGTATATAGATTCCTGTGACTTCTGCCTATTACAAGAATCATGGACGGTTGATGTACCCCACAGGGTGGGCTTCAAAACCTATGGAATCAGGGCAGTGCCATCGACAAGAAGTAGGCCATCAGGTGGCCTTATCACTTGGGTCAAAGTAACATTAAGGACCAAGGTTGAAGTTATGGACACCGGCTCTTTAGACCTACTAGCCCTAAAAATTACTAGTGACACGGGGAAAGTAATGTACTTAATTAATGTTTATAACAGACCGGACCCACATCTAAGGAATCGCTTACCCTAACAAAGCTAGATTGTTTTTTGGGAAGTTTAGTAGGAAAGGAAGCAATTATCATAGCTGGTGATCTAAATTGTAATTTCGAACCAGTCAAAGGGCTGAGTGGGATCTTCGAGGAGGAAGATCAAGCTAATAAAATACCTCCGCTGGAAAACATTGTATCTGTAAACTGCACAACCCTGGCAGTACAACTAATAAAATTGACTGCGGAACATGGTCTAAGGGCCTGCAATGGTCGCCTCCCGTCGGACGCTTCAAAAAAACTGACTTTTTGTAGGAACAACAGTAAAAGTTATTTAGACTTCATAATTATCTCGTTGTCCATTTGGCATCACATGGTAGATCTTGAGGTGAAGGATAGGGCAGAGAGTGATCATTACCCTTTGGACCTACTGTTTGAAAAATGTCTGGTCTGGGAGGACGGCACTTTAAAACCACAAGAGTCCGATAGTCCTAGTGACGAGGTCCTGGCCAGTAACAATAGGCGCACAGTGAAGTGGTCTCGCATATTAGAGCATGGAGACATTCTTGCGGCAATATACTCTCACTTAGTTGGGTATTTTGAAGCCTTCATAGACTCACTACCTGAGTTAAGTAAACCTGAACAGTTTGTCTCTCTCCACAATGAATTCTTTAAGGCATTAAAAGTATTGGTGAAAAAAAATGCCAAAAAAGAGCCATCAAAACCTGAGCAACATGTCACATAGCAAACCCTGGTATGATAAGGCTTGTAGGGTATCCAAGGGGAAACTTTTGTTGGCGATTAAAACCAAAACACCAGCAGATGTTAGAATTGCAAGGGAAGACTACAAGAGAGTACAGGCTGCATCAAAAAAGCTGTGGGAAGAGGGTAGTTGGGCCGATATGTTGGATGCTGCAAAATCAAAAAATACAATAGGGTTTTGGCGGTTAGTCGTGAATGGGAATCATGTAGGAAGAGTTGTTAAGGACGTCTATCTCGACGAGATGACGTGGGTCAACCACTTCACAACCTTATATAGAAAATATGACGGGAATCCCTGCAAGACTAACGCTGAGGAACCTTGGCACACTGCCCTCACTGTCCCTCTAGACTTCACAATTGAAGAAACAGTGGCAGTAATAATCGCCGTGAAGAGTGGCAAGGCGCCAGGGCTAGACAAAGTTCCGGGGGATCTCTATAAACACGATATAAAGATATGGGCACCCTACATCAACTTTTTATGCAACATGCTGTCACTTAGCAAAGACTTCCCTAATAGCTGGGGTGGAGCCAAGATTGTTCTAATTTTTTAAAAAGGCGACAGGTCATACCCTTCGAATTATTGACCTATCAGCCTAATGGACATTCTCCAGAAAATGTATTCAAGGCACATTTTAACCCGTGTAAATGAGTGGTTAGATGACAAAATGGTCCTCACAAAGTTCCAGGCTGGGTTCAGGAGCAAAGTGAGCACCATTGATCAGGTCTTTAGGCTTTGTTGCCTTTATTGGAAATACTTTCACATAAAAAAGTGCCATTTGTATGTCGTCTTTGTAGACCTTAAGGCGGCATTCAACCTAGTCCCGCGAGAACTCCTCTGGCGTTCCCTACATAATGCTGGACTACCAAATTGTTTGTTATCCCAGGTAGTTGAGCTACATGCTGGGAACTTTGCTAAAGTTAGGTGGGGCCCGAATGGCAAACTTACCAAGGATATACCAATTGAACGCGGTGTGCGCCAGGGCTGTGTTTTGGCCCGACCCTATTTTCGCTGTTTGTGAATGATATTCCTGAATATCTAGATGTCTGTTCGAACGATGCTCCGAAGCTGAATGGAGAGAGGGTGCCTGCGTTACTTTTTGCGGATGATACCATCCTTATTTCGCAAACCAAGAAAGGTCTCCAGGCACTACTCCATTCATTTGGTGACTACTGTAAAAAAAAGGGGTTAGAAATCAATGTAACAAAAACAAAATGCATGACTCTGAATCATATTAAAACCGACAAAGGATCTTTATTTCTGAACAGCCAAAGGTTGGAATTGGTCGAATCGTTTTCTTATCTGGGGGTCTCGCTTGATTCCAAATCTACGTGGAACCCACAGATTGAAAAGAGTAAGGTATTATTTGCACAGAACACGAAACCCATCCTACATAAGCATAACTTTAGTACTAGTAAAGCAGTATTACCAGCAGTCAAGCTTTTCAAACATAAAGTACAAACAGCAGCTCTTTATGGCGCCGAAATCTGGGGGCCAATGTCAAAGGATGCCTTTGACATTTTGGACATTAAATTCATGCGTAGCATTGTAAGAGCCCCGAAAGGTACGCCGTTGGTTCCCCTCCAACTAGATCTGGATTTTCGGAGGACCAACCATTATACTATTGCACGGCCGCTGATGTACTGGGTCAGATTATGGCAGACACCAGAATTGCTTGACTACAGGAATGGGTTAAAAGTGTTATTGTGCTTAGATGTATCTAGTTCCACCGTTTGGCTAAAACACATGAGAACATGGTTTACTAAAATAGGCCTTCCCCATTTTTGGAAAAGTCCTGAAAGGTTGCCGTCGAATTGTAAAATTGTGGTAAAAAGGGCTTTTTGGGTCTTTATAAACAATCAAGTATTTACCGACAATAACAGTGGGTCAGCGATTAGTACCTTTTTAACCTTTAAGGACGTACCCCTATTTGAGAGCTTTCTTGATGAAATTGAGCCCCCACTTGCAAAAACCCTCTTCTTGAAATTCAGGTATGGCAACCTTATGACTAATACAACTCTTGCACGTTGGTCTAGAAAAAATGCTAATGATACTCCAACTGTAGGAAATACATGTTCTTTGTGTGAGGGTAATTACAGGGAGGACGACATGCATATCCTTTTCGTCTGCCCAGCATATACTCTGGCCAGAAGAAAGTGGATTCAACCCCTGTGTAAACTTTTAGGAACCAGGTCATGTATGACGGCGTTTAGAATAATTAAAACTGACACAGCGCAGACTGTTGTATTCAGTGTCAGCAGATACCTCCATTGTATTTTTTCATTCGTAGGAAAAAAGGCCTAAAGTTGTAAAGCTATGGGACGTTGCACGTTGTTATGAATTGATTCAGTCAGATAGCTATGTAGTAACATTTTATGACTTTTAAATTCATGTATTTTAAAAATGTTAAATATCTCCTATTTTATAGTGTGTTAAATGGACATTGGATGGTTTTAAATGAAATGTTATTGTTACAATCTTTTATGGCAAAATAATGCCGAAATAAAGAAATGAATGAATGATTTCAAATTGCGAAAATGCAATTTGCGAATGCATGATGCAGTCGTAATTAAGGTGTTCGCCAAAAATAGCGATTTCCTTAATTGCGAATGGCAAAAAAGTTACATGTATCTGAAAAGGCCATTTTGCGATCTCAAACGGCCACATTTTGCATTTCGCACTGTTTGCGATCGCAAAATGGTTTGATGCATGTACTCCAAAGTTTTTTGCCCATTTAGAACTTATGCTGTAATGTAATTATTTTAAGGTCTTTCAGTGCAGATAACAAGCATCTGGTCACAGACAGATACTACAAAACAACACAGTGTTAACATTTAATTAATTTTGATGGGTTATAGTTACTTAATTATACCAAAAATAATGTTTTAGCTTTGAAGCAGAGTTTGATCACTGACGATATAAATAATGGCTGACATCAACCAAAATGATTCTGCCTTAATAGTAATTGCTTTGCTGTTGGTTCCTATAAAAGTAAAGGGCTACTTACTGCTACACCAGAGATACTCAACTATTCAGGAGTTGTTTGAGGCAGCGTGTAGGATATGATGTGCTGTACTGCATTGACAGACCCCAAAACACCTGTTAATCTAAATGTCTGGGAGTAATGGTTTAAGACTAATAACAAACATACATCTTCGACAACGTTTTGTACAATACACTGTAGCAACTGCCTCTGAAAATCTGTTTAAGAAATAGAATTAACTATTGAAGTTGTTGTCTATCTATCTCAAAGAATAATTACAAGACTTTTAAGGATGAACCCATAAAGTCATAAAATTAACCTGAGCTTAACCACTTATTATCTATGGCACAGAGCATGCAGTTTTAACTTAGGGCAGTGTGCAAAAAATGTATGTAGTACCAAAACATTATTAAAGTCAAAGTAAAACCAAACAATATTGTGAAAAGCACATTCTAAGAAGGTGTCTCTTTTGGTATAGTCACCCCCAGCTGTTTGGAATAAGGGTGCTTATTTTACTTTGCACACTGGAACACTACTAACCAGGCTCTAGTGCATGAGCTTTGACCCTTAAATGTGTCAGAATTAATTAAACAGTAATTGATATATTTCATTTTTCTTTAAGTCCATAGCATACTGCATAAAGTGCACCCACGGCATGTAAACATAAATGTCACCCAGGAACAACATCACTACTGTGCCATCCACAATTGTCACAAGGCAAACATGACTCCAGGCCTACCACTGTAGGCTGTCAGCTGCAGTTTTAAACCTACAGCCTGACTTGCCAGAATAACCCTTGTTGACAGGAGAAAACATACTCTTAAACATTATTAAGTCCTTTTTTTGTATGCTGTGTTGCCGACAAGGCAGTGTGCATGGTTTTTAAAAGTAGGACATGTAGAAAGTTTAAGTAAACTTGTTCATACAATGTCTTGCATCCAAAAATTATTTATGCTGTAGGAAGGCTGGCTGGCCCATTGATGAACACAGGTAAGCCATATTAAACATTAAGTCTACTATCTTAGGAGAAGCACCAGTTTAAAAAAAATATTGAACAGCTACATTTAATATCTATGAAAAGCCCAGAATAGTATTCAAGTTCCATTTTCAATAAGTATTAGTGGAACGTAAATTCTATCATGTTACATTTTCCCTGTCTGAAGCTCCTGAAGTATAATCTGCATTAGTACTCCTGCTGTCATCTTGCTACTCAATAGCCCTGATGAAGTATGAAACTGTCCCCAGAGCAGAGACAAATTCTTGGGTGTGTGAAGGTGTTTTGGTTCCTCTGTCTGGAAGATCAGTTGGGGTGGAGCCAGGAACCCAATTTACCTCAAAGGGGTCTTCCTTGTCACAAGCAGATGTCAGCTGAACATGTCCCTTCCTTTATCTTCCCAGCCAGGCGGGCACCTACCCAGTGGGGGGAAGAGACCCTTAGAACTTGTTTCGAGTGAACACAAAGGAGGTGCTACTCATTATCCTACCCACACCTCAGTACAAGGGTAAAACAACTCTGAATTAGGGTGTGAGGAGCATTGATTAGTGTGGGATTACTTGCAGTGGAGCACATAGGACTTGCTGCTAAAATGGGTTCCCCAGAGAACTTGTATGCCTTTTGTTATGGAGGGACAGGAGTCACATCTGCCTTATCCATTATCCAGACATACAAACTCCATATATAACTGAAGTAAACAAACACACTAATGAACTACATTTAAACTAATATAAGATAAACAAACACAAACATCCATTATCCAGACATACAAGCCCCATATGAATCTCAAAAAACTAACACACTAATTAACTACATCTAAACTAATCAAATATCAACAACACAAAGGCATAGATTGCAAATGTAAACAAATGTACGAGTCCTTCACTAAAATATAAATTACAGACAGTAGCTCACAATAAAAAACACAACCACAACAGACGTCATCACACTCCTCTAATCTCTCATCACTTCACCACAGAATACCTCTTCTCACACTAAATCCCGCTAAAACTCAATGCAAAACAACGTTGACAACAAAAAAGGAAAGGGCTTAACCAAAAACCACAAACAGACACAACACAATACTTCTCCATTTTTACTGCACAAAGGAAAAACGTTTGGCCAACAAAATCAATCCAAGCCCAAAGCCAGGACAAACCAAATCTCAAACAGCGCAAATCAACAGCAAAAATTGATCAGCAACTCGCCGGATCAGGATGGGAAATGGTTCCAAGACTCTCCAACAAGAAACTGAACAAAACAAAATGTTGCACAACAAAAAGAGGCAACAATAATCCAACTTCCTACAAAAATCAGACAAGAGTGTGACACTCAAAGACAGGTGAGAGAACCAGCAACCCCAAACAAGGAGCCTGCTTCCCTAGGGCAAGCACCTGGTGAGACGGCAAACCGAGAGGCACTAACACCAGCAGGAAGTAAGCAACTATCCATCTCAAACCCCCATGAAGGAGACACAAAAAGAATCATTGTTCCTAAGCTTACTTCAAACCTCAAAGATCCAATCAGGGTCACAGCAATCACAACAGCGTATTCCATTCCTAGCCAAATAGCGCAATCATCGGCAAAATGGCCACATGACAAGGGGGCAATATCAAAACAAACTTCCTCATCTAAAACAACAATACATTCTCCCGATATGCCAGCAGAAAGTAATCACCTGGCATCCCATGAAGTATGCTCAGGTGACGGTCCAACAGCTAAAGGACACCATTCACCAACAAAATCTCAGAGACAAGGAAGCGCCCAACAGCTGACAGAGGTCTTGGTTTTTCACCCTGAATATATGTCAAAAGGGCAGCAGGACATGCTAAATTGCGGCAACATCCTCAGACTAATGGAATCCATCACCAAACTGGGGGGGATAAGCACAAAAGACTTAGGGGCCCATTAGGATGTCGGGCGGATTTCCTCCGCCAGGGTAGCGGTGGCCACCGCCACCCTGGCGGAGGCAATCCGCCCGACATCCTTCCCTGCATTCCCCCCGCCATATTACGATGGCAGAGGGGACCGCAGAGGTGGGAAACACCGCCCGCCTGTTTTCCGCCCCGGTCGCCTTGCGGCCGGGGCGGAAAAGGGATAACATGGTGGCGGTGTCTATCAGACACCGCCAGCCATATTAGCATAGGCAATTTTCAATGCCTGTCCGTGGCGGCAATGCCACCACGGAAAGGCATGCGGTGTTCACTCTGGGGGGCCCCTGTGGGCCCCCAGAGTGACGGCCAAAGGGGGGTGGCACACGAGTGGTATCTGTGGTACCCCCCTGCATTTGCATAATCGCAGCAGCAGGCACTGCGCGGTGCCCGCTGCTTCGATTATGCAAATGCGTGCATTGTTTTTAACATTGTGGCGGGCGGTGCAGTGAGCACCGCCTGCCACAATGTTAATTTGAGGAATGCGCCTGCCACTGTGGCGGGCGCATCCTAATGCCAATGTCGGGACCCCCGCCCTTTAGGCGGGCGGTCCCGATTTACGATGGGATGACGGGCGGGCAAAGTCCGCCCGTCATCCTAATGGAGCCCTTAGTCTCTGTAGAATTCTTACCCGCTGCCAACCCCAAAAGTCCGGAGGCAACCAAGACAACCTGGACCTCGAGCAATATCATAGATCTGATTTTAACCGAAGCAAAGCTCTTCAAAAATTGGGGAATCAATTTGGCCCCCCTGCAAAGACCATACTACCCTTCACCATTTTTGAGCAGGACAAGTCTGGCACCAAGGAAACACCAGGTGCAAACCTTCAGCATCCTCAGGGATGCACTGGGAAGCTCACCGGAAAGAAGAAAAAGTAGCCCCTGGCAGCGACCAGCATCACGCCTACCAGCAGCATACCCTACAGCAGCAGCAGGCCCACATTTAGCACCAATCCTGAGCAGGTTGAGCCCAGTGCTAAAGGGGCATTAGTCTCATACTTTTAGTACAATCAGGACCACACGAGGAAACTCAGCAAAAGGATGCACAAGCAGCTTCAGATGTCGGCATGAAGAAAGCCCAATGCCGATACCAGAGCATAACCAAGTTCCAATAAGAGAAATACTGTCCTGTACCATCTTTATACGCCCCAAAGAGGCCTGACGCTTCCAACAAACAGGGGTAGGGATCGAACCATAGGCATCTGCTTTTGGAACATTAATGGCCTAAACTCAAAAATGGATGACCCAGACTTCCAGCATTATATCACTCTCTTTGACATCATAACGCTGCAAGAAGCTTGGCTCTTAGCTCCTCAGCACTTCCCGGGATACACGTGCTTCACTACAAAAGCAACAAGGACCAGCAGATTTGGCTACCACTCAGGACGTTTGGCAACCTACGTCTCTACCACAGCAATATCTTCAGCAATCCTTATGGATGCATCCACATCTACAATATTAGCTGTAAAGATAAAATTGACCCTTGGGAACAAGGAAGAAGAGGTTTGCATAATCAACGCACACGTCCACCCCAAAAATAGAGCTAAAGATTCCTCCATAATTTCCAACCGACTAGCTGAGTATGTTACCCAGATGGGAAAGCCACTCTTCCTTCTGACAGGAGACCTAATCCAAGATCTACTAGGCTCATCAGCAGGAGAAGATGTACTAGCCCTAAACAGAATTCATACTATACCAACGCAAAGTGCCCCACTACACAGGAGAAAACAGCCAAACAACCGTTTTCTCTATGATCTAGAGCACCAAAACCTTCCTGCACTGAACGGAAGATTTCTGTCAGATTCTCCTCCAGTAGAATCCTTCTACTCAACCACAGCAAGCTCCATCCTGGACTTTCGCCAGCCTTGCGTTATTTCCGTACATCACAGGGTTTAGAATGGGGGACAAGGGGGAAAGCGACCATCACCCCCAGGAATGCCATATAACATCAAAGACGTCAAGCTCAATCAGGCCAGATACAACGCTTGGGTTGACATATTCTATGAACCAAAAAAGGATCAAATGCATGCCAGTTAATTCGACCGCTCTGGCTGAAGCCGCACTTCAACTATACAACACTCAAAACTCAACTGCTGTTGGTCACATCACCTATTGGGAGCGCTACATGAGAATACTGCTAAAAGAACTTGCACCCAAGTCTGCCCCAAAAGCCAACCCTCATGTAGAGAGCAGCACAAACAACTTAAAGAAAGAACAGAGAGTTCAACTTAAGACACTTAAAAGATATCTAAATCTGACATTACAGAAGTTGAGATTAGCACCCAATAATATCTACGTATGAGCGGAGCTGAAACATCAAAGGGCTGAGCTCAACCGAACCAAATGGAACATCAAAAAAGATGCTGAAAACAAGGTCTGGGCAAAATTACTATACGACACTAAAACTAAGTGTCTGATTCTGGCAATCAGTGAATAGGATTTTACGCCCACAGAACAAAGAGTTAGGTTCTCATATTACGGAAGAGACTTGGATTAATTATCTCTCCAGCCATTTCAACGACCACATAGTTCACGAAGGAGCTCAAAAAATGACCAACAGGAGCACAGAGCCAGATTGCAAAATGCACATGCCTGAGACATCGGGTCAGGTCGATCAAGGCCAACTCATCAATTGCCAAGACACCGCTAGAATCCAGCAGACAGCCCTAATCAAACAGCGGATAACCAAAGGAAGGAAAGAGGTTGCTCCAGGACTGAACGGTATTCCACCAGCCTTATTTAAAGCAAAAAATACAGAGTGGGCGGCCATCATGCAAACCCTATTTTCGGTAGTTAGGCTTCTAAATAGAATCCCAGAATCCTGGAGGGGATCGACGATCGTCCCTATCTACAAAGAAGGAGACAAGATGGACCCGAACAACTACCGACTAGTGGCCCTCCTTGACAATGATGCAAAATATTTTGCGGGCACCATCCTAAAGGAGATCACTCTCTGGGCTGAGACAAACCTGATCATACCACTGAATCAGACCAGCTTTCGGAAAAAGACTGGTACAGCAACCAACATCCTTGCCATCTCTTTAATTATCGATGCAGCAAAAACCAAAAAATTCCCGCTGCACCTGTGCTATATTGACTTCAGTGCAGCATTTGATAATATCGAGAGAGGTAGACTATGGGGAAAATTTAAACAATGGGGCTTACCACAGCCGACTCTAAACATGTTGAAGCTTCTGTACACTGACACCTGGGTGCAGGTAAAGCTAGGAAGCGGCTCCCACCTGTCCTCAAAAGTTCGTACCACCAAAGGAATCAAACAAGGGTGCGTGCTTGCACCACTATTGTTCAATCTTTTCATGGCGGATTTACCAAGACTATTCGACACTTGCAACTCCCACTCCCCGAGGTTGGGAGGGAAAATTCTGAGCAACCTTCTGTACGCGGATGACGTTGTATTACTTAGCCATACATATATTGGTCTCCAGCACCTTCTGAGGGAAATGAATAATTATGCAACAGAAAACACCTTAAAAATAAACCTCAGCAAGACCCGCACGTTATCGATCAACATTAATAAAAAACAACAAAAGACCTGGTCTCTTGGTGGTCTAAAGATCAAGCCAGCCAGCGAGTACAAATACATGGGAATCATATTTGACAGAGAAGGCTCATTTGTGCAGCAGAGCAGGAAACAAGAAGGAGAGGAGCATTTATCGCTGTGACGCTGAACAATCTAGCTACCCAACTGATGGGACCGACCACGACTCCTTATCTGAAAGTCATTCAGGCGAAGCTACTTCCCTCGATCACTTATGGCAGTGAGGCCTTGCAGGGAAGAGACTCCAAAACCTGGACCACATACAGGTCAAAGCCTACAGAACAATGTTTTCGCTCCCGCTCCACACCTCCCCGGCTCTAATAAGATTGGAATTTGGTCTGCAAAAACAAGATCTGGACAGGCACGGAGCATACATTTTTGCTGTCACAAACTCAGATCCGCCACCACAGAAACAATAAATTCTTTACTATGGCAGGACATACAAGGCAGGGACGCCTCTCAGGCAAGAACTTACTTGCAGGCAGCGCTGGAAGTAACTAAACTCTCCGCGCCTTGGGACATGCAACTTGGGCACAGCGCTTTTAAAAAACTAGTGTGGAAAAACATTAAATCACTTTCCCTATTAGAGGACAAGGTTCTTTTTTCCAAAAGATCTCATGCATGGATGACCCTCAACACCTACAAAGTCTTGACACCACAAATATATTTCAGCCAGGGTTACCCAAAAGCAACAAAAATGAGGTTCCTAAAATACAGATTAGGGAATCTGCCAAGCACTGAGTATCTTCGGCCATGGCTCAGGACAGAGGGCAATGAGGTTTGCCCGCTTTACGACTCAGACAATGGGGACATTCTCCATGTCACTTGTCTTTGTGAAGAACTTTAACAAGCACGACAACTGCTCCTTAAGGACCAGCTTAAGCAAAAAGGGATCAACACCAGAAGGCAAGCGGTGCTCGCCTGCCTGAATCCTCAGAACACCAAACTGAACTGTAGATACGTCAAATTCCTCGCGATGGTCGAGCAAAGAATTCCAAGACCGCTAAAACCGGGGATCAATAATGTAGACACAGGTTATCAAGCAGACTGTGAGAAGGAAGTAAGGGAACCCACTGTTCAATCTTTGTAAAAAGGCGCATCGACATCCACACTGTTCTTTTATTTAATTATATGCTCAATTTTTTAAACGGTTTTAAATCATGATATTTTATGATCTTTTTGTAACATGTTTGCACTGGTTTTAATTAACTATGCATAATAAACTCTACCTTACCTTACCTCTTCTCACACCACCAACAAATGCCTTGCAAGAAAAAGCTGACTTCACCCACTGTGTCATCTTATAATAGCTTAATTGCATATTGTGTGATTCTTCCTATGTAAAGCTACACAAAAAGTAGATGATAAAATGTCACACATCTTTACACATAGGTAAATTACACATATTAACAATATATAATGTATTTTATTTTATTTGTTTGATTAAATATATGATCATTTACATCATAAAAGAAATAATATATATAATCCATCTGTTTATTTTAAAGATATTTCTATATATACAAATTAATAATTGTATACAGATATGCACAATATTTCATTCATTATTTTTACAGAATAGAATATCAGAGAAAATGTATTTTCATTTTAAAGTTATAATAAATTCAATTAAAACATTTGTAAATATATTATAGCTGTAGTTAAATATATTGTACTGAAAACAATAAATATTATATGTCAGAATGTCTAGGAAATGTATAAATAAGATTATAAAAAAGTACAAATGAAATATATGTTTATGTGAATTTAGTTACATTTCTAGTGCATGTTACCTAGCACAAATATACAGTACATTATTTAGGATGTGAAAATGTAAATGTTACATCTGATCACTGTGGTATCACCTTAATTAATAGTTAAGCATACTAACCTTACTTGAATAATCAAGGACCTGATTCACAAAGGTAACACTTTTGAGTAAGTTTATACTTTTGAGTAAGTTTGCTAATTTTTGGTATGCACAAACTCTGAGTAAGCTACCACTAAAACAAAAATACGTACATTTACCAGTACACTTAGCTATCTACTGGTACTGCAACACCCTCCCACAGAGAATAATGGAGCTAAGGACTTGAAAGAAAACCTGATTTGCCCGACTGCTGAGTCTATCTATGGTAATGTAAAGGGAAAATTATGAAGATATATTTAAATTTAAATTTAGATGTATTTAACTCAAAATAAAGTTCATGTTAAATAATAATGTAAATTAATTTTATATATTTACTTGAAAATTGGAACACATGCTAAATGCTACAGCTCTATTAAATACATTTTGAATTAAAACTTTATTTTATGAAATTACAGTAAATTGAATTAAAATGATATTTCTGAAGTTTACATTAACAAAATAGATTCTCACCCAAAGAGAAATAAATATTGTTTATTAATCAATATTTCAAGTGATGCATGGAATGAATTAAAATATTTTAATTAGCATTTATTGTTACATTTTTCTTTAAGTTAAAATAGGTTTCTAAAGTATTTTATCATTAAATAATACATGCTATTTTTATATATGTAACATTGATATACATTTATTTCCATTGTTAACTATTTTAAATCATTTAGTTTCATTTACCATTATTCCTTATGGGGTTTTATTTTAAGTAACTAGCTCCATTATTTTCCATCATTTACCATTATTCCTTATAGGACTTTAATTTAATTACCTACATCCATTATTTTCTATGTCAGGGTGTTGCAGTATCAGTGGTTAGCCTTGTGAAGTGCTGGACGAACTACAATAGCACAGTTTGTGAATACTGAAAAGTAGTGAACTAATTCAAAAGTGTAAACTTACTCAAAAGTGCAGTCTGTGAGAAAGGCCCCATATTTCTACTGGTTAGCCTCTCAATATTGCCCTACAATAATAATAATAATAATTGTAACTGTGTGCTCGTGTTTCAACAAAACATCTGTACGTATGTGCAACTTAAGCCTCCTTTTACAAATGTTGCCTTTTACATGTATTCTTTTTAAGATCTATGATTTGCATGTAAGCATACACACATATTTACACCCATAAGATATATTATGGTACAAATGCATAATTACTCCATTCATTTTAAAATAATGGCTGTGTTATATTTAAATGACATATCTGATCATAGCAAAATGTATGTTAGACTGCTAATTTACAACCAACATTAAGCCAGACAACAGCACTGTCAGTTATTAGACCACAACCCTTACATTAATGTACATTTGACTTTCATAATATTTGTATATGATATGATCACATTTAGAAATATAACACAAAAAGTACAACTTTTTAGATGTGTGCATCAAAAGTATGGTTAATATTACAATCATAAAGTATATGTGGTTTATATATATATATATTTTAAAAGTGATTGTTATATGGCAGAAAAGCCTGCTGTCGTTTTCACTATTTCTCCACTGGCAAAAGTGGGCAAAGTGACACAAGATCATACATTTCATTTCCTTTGACAAAATACAAAGAACATTTCTCATCACAGCTTAAAATAAATATAAAAACATATGATCATAATCACCGTTCCCTCTAGTCCGCGTGCGCGCGTGCGCACCTTCCCTGACGTCAGCGCGCACCACCTAGCCTGGAGCGCGCACACAGGACGTCGCTAGAGAGACCCGCCGCCTGTCGCTTTTAAAAAACGAGCGGCGCAAACATGAGGCACTTTTCCAGTGGTGGCGGCGGAGCGGGCGTGAGGACTGCAGGTAAGGAGACGGGGGCTAGTGGGGATTGTGGGGATTATGGTGCTTGCGGCTGTGTGGGAGCATGGCAGACTGTGGCCTTTTGTTTAAATATTGTTGTTAATCAGAGCCCCTTCACGGGCTCCTATTAACAGCAATACATAAACAAAATGCCACAGTGTGCCCCGCGCTTTACTAACAAAAGAGTAGACACTTTCCAAACGCAGCGCGTACTTTAGCACACGCTGTGTTTGGAAAGTGTCTACGTTTTTGTTAGTAAAGCGCGGGACAGACTGTGGCATTTTGTTTAAGTATTGCTGTTAATCGGAGCCTGTGAAGGGGCTCTGATTAACAACAATATTTAAACAAAAGGCCACAGCGTTTGGGGAAACGAGCGGAACAGTAGGCAAGAGGGCAGAAAGGCACAAAAACAAGTGGAACACAGGACAGAAAGGCACAAAAACGAGTGGAACACAGGACATAAAGGCACAAAAACAAGTGGGACAGAGGGCATAAATGCACAAAAAACGAGTGGGACAGAGGGCAGAAAGAGTGGGACAGAGGGCATAAAGGCACAAAAACGAGTGGAACACAGGACAGAAAGGCAGAAAAACGAGTGGGACAGAGGGCATAAAGGCTTAAACACGAGTGGGACAGAGGACAGAAAGGCACAAAAACGAGTGGAACACAGGACAGAAAGGCACAAAAAACAAGTGGGACAGACGGCATAAAGGCACAAAAAACGAGTGGGACAGATGGCAGAAATGCACAAAAAACCAATAGGGCAGAAAGGCACAAAAAACGAGTGGGACAGAGGGCAGAAAGGCACAAACAACGAGTGGGACTGAGGGCAGAAAGAGTGGGACAGAGGGCATTAAGGCACAAAAGACAGGGCAGAAAGGCACAAAAACGAGTGGAACACAGGACAGAAAGGCACAAAAACGAGTATTACAGAGGACATAAAGGCACAAAAAACAAGTGGGACAGAGGGCATAAAGGCACGAAAAACGAGTGGGACAGAGGGCAGAAAGGGAAAAAAACCAGTAGGGCAGAAAGGCACAAAAAACGAGTAGGACAGAGGGCAGAAAGGCACAAAAAACGAGTGGGACAGAGGGCATAAGGGTACTAAAAACGAATGGATCAGAGGGCATAAAGGCACAAAAAACGAGTGGAACAGATGGCAGAAAGGCACAAAAAGCAAGGGGAAAAACGAGTGGAACAGAAGGCAAAAGGGGCAGAAAACGAGTGGCACAGAGGTCAGACGGGCACAAAAAACTAATGGCAAGGAGGCAGAATACAGAAATATAGGGGCAGCTAAGAACAGAAGGCAGAATGGGCAGAGAGGCACGGGGGCAGCGAGGGGAACAGAAGGGAAAACTGGGCAGAGACAAGGGCAGGGAGGGGTACAGAAGGAAAGACCTGGCAGAGAGAGCATGGGGACAGCGAGGGGAACAGAGGGAAGAAAAAGGGCACAGATTTTTGTGCTGTCTGATTGCTCACTTTCAACAAGCCCTTGCGTACCAATAAATAATATACTGCTGTATGCATACATGTCCATGCCAATAGATCTAATTCAGGCTGTCTCCCTCTTGAAATTGCCTCTGCTTCAAAAGGCGTTTTTAAAAAGAAATGTAAGTTATGCAAACTGCTTGGGGGTCCCCGGCTTCCAAACAGGAATGGATGAGGCATTTCGGGATTCTTTAATGCATGCATAGCATTTCAGTAAACTCACACTGCGCTGGTCAGCCTCTCCTAAAATTGGGCGCTATGATACGTCGGGGAAGTCCATGATATTGACATTAAAATAAAGCAACCTACTTTGCTTTAACTTTGTACTTTTTTCTGTAATGGCTTCCTGCCCAACTTGTCATGGCGTGCTTATCCAATTTGCAAACTGCCCTTAAGACCCTTATTGTGGCGCTGTATGTGTGAAAATGCACCATCTTTTCACTTTTTAAAGTAAACGTTTTGAGTGCCATTTGGTGCCGCAGACACGCGCGGTTTGGTTCCTGGCCCACATAGCCATGGTTGCAGCGCACAGCGACCCTCCACTGCCGCACACAGAGGAAAAAAATTAGAGGGAACATTGATCATAATATGTTAATACTTTTGCAAAAATTAAGGATGGTGTTTAAAATGAAGCATTATGCAAAATCTGCAGAAGAAATGTGTTATTCAACTATATATATTTGTACGCATTTACAGCAATGCTCAAGATGCTGACATATACAATATATAGCTATAACTATGAATACCACTACTGTATTTCGCTATGCACACTTACCATAAGATGTAGATAATACCTCAAAATCAACAGTATCTCTTCCCTCAATGATAGCAACCATCTCAGGTCCTATGGCTGCTGTCACACGCTCTTAATTGGTGTCACTTAATCATGGATGTCAGAATCTCCAACAGCTTTTATTCCGGCCTTCACATTCCTTGCTAGTTTTTCCTTAGTCCTACATTTCATTCCTCGTTCTCTTGCATTCTATAACAGTTCTTCATTTTGGGGTTACTCGCTTTATTATACTTCTCAATAAAGCTTCTTTTTTAATAATCACAATTTTGAGGTGACAAACAGTTACTACTTGGAGCAAATTACAATCTATTCTAAGGTGTAACCTGAGAGCTTTGCTTTTACTATTTTTACTAGCTGTGTAACTATGTGCACCTTACCCCTGCTAACGAGTGTTAAAAGTGCCTATGCTCCTCCTTGCAACATGATGAAATTGGTATACCCTAATTGGCATCTTTAGCTTACCTAAAAGTCCCTAGTATATGGTACAAAGTGTACCCAAGGCCTGTACGTCAAGTGTTACTAGTCAACTGCAGCACACATTGTGCCATCCACTACAGTGACAATGCAAGACATGGCTTTAGCCTACCATTGTAGCGTGACTAAAGTAGTTTTTAAACTGAAATTTAACCTATCAATATCTATGAGTAATTAGTGGGGAGTTGGCCAACGCAGTTCCTTAAATCTCCTCTAGCCCCCAATTGTGAGACACTTTCTAGCACAGCGGCTCATCTGCGGGCTTTCTAATAATCTTTCTCTTGTTCTCCCTTGGAAGCTCTGACTTTCATACACTAGAAACTAGTGACATCCAATCATGGCTGCTAGCACAGGACTAGCATTTGACAACGCAGTTCTGCTAGACATTCAGACAACACCCAGTATCTTCGAAACACCACTTACCCAAAACTTTGCAATCTCAGATGATTGGAATAAACTCATAAATCTCAAGCGACTGTATATTAGAACAACAACACATAGTGCCATCATGACCGAATATCTTCGGGGCGATTGTGCCCCCACGGAACTTATAGTCACCAATGTCCCTCAGTTGTTTTTAGACAATCCCCCTTCTTAAAAGACTTGTCCCTCGTCGTGTGGCAATGCACAAGGTTCTGGCTTATATTGATCACCAGTATGGCTACGAAGGAGGCTGATGAAGTCTGGATTCCAATTCAGACACAGGATCAAGGAGATCATAGGCGTGACCATCTTAAAAAAAAACTTGGAAGAGACCAATAAAACAACTAAAGAATACAAAGAGACTCTCTTGACCAGCAAAATCACCAAATTCAAAAAGGATTTGGCAAAATTCTCCAGGGAGAAGGTGTACCCAAACACAGATACCTCATACCAACCTACTGAATACCATAGGACATGCGGAAGATACGGATCGAACTATTCATCTTCAGAAAGAGGAGAAACATCTAGCGACTCTGATACGAGCCAAGGGAACACCAATCAAAGATCACAATATCAGAGCCAGAGGAACTGGCGTGAACCTCGGGGAGGAGTCCATAACAATCAATGGTGGACCGCGAATCTCTGGAGTTATCCCACCTTCCCCTTCTTTGGTCAAGGCCAACCGGGTCCATCAATGAATTTCCAACAACTTCCACCAGCAGAGTATAGCCAACCTTTTTTAGGGCAAGGCTAGTGCGGCCAGCGGAGAGGCCACACGCGGTCTCATCAACAAGTTCACTGGAACTCCCCGGTCACTCAAAGGAACACGAGGAGCATGACGAAGACCAGCCAACAGGCGGGCCCGAGCAGGGAACCAGTTTAATTGTGAACCTGAGCAAACGAGAATTAACGCCTGAAGAAACTGCAGTACTCAACCAGGGTCTAGGGTTCGTACCTACAAACATCGGTGATCCTTTCAAAATCCAACAAAAAGTACACAATTGTGTAGGAAAGTAAAATTACATTTCTTCTTTGCAGACAAAAACCCATTGACCAAGGGCCAGGAAAGGATGAACACTAATCTACGACCAAGGTCAACTTTCAATCCACCCATCGGCTTAGTTCAATCTGAGGTAGCCACTTTCGAAAAGGCTGTCCTGAAAGACCAGTCCTCTTGACTAATATCACCATTAAGGAACTACAACAATATTCCAAAAAACGAACAACAAGCTCTCCTCTCACTGACCACGGACAAAATCATCACCATCAAAGCTGCTGACAAAGGCGGAGCAACTGTAATACTTGATACAGACTCTTACAGGGCAGAATGCCTACGACAACTGAATAGCAATACCTCCTACCGGTGCCTTGATGAAGATCCAACTGACAGGATCACCAAACCCATCTCCCTCATGACTAAGGAAGCATGTGAAAATGGTTGGAACACCTCACGTGAGGCTGATTTCCCCTGTACAGAAACACAGATGACACCCTACTTCTTTGGGTTACCCCAAATACATAAACCACAGAGACCCCCACCATGCAGACCAATAATTTTTTAGATCTGCTCTGTCCTAGAGCCTTTGTCACAATTTGTCAACTTCTTCCTTCGACCGCTGGTCAGTCAAATACCAACATACCTCAAAGATACCACGGATGTGCTTCACCTACTGGATGGTATGAATTTTGAACCACACACGGACTATCTTATCTCGTTCGATGTGGAATCATTGTATACCTGTATACCTCAAGATCAAACCCTCGATACAGTTGAACAACTATTGATAGAACATACACATGAAATGATCACACCTATCCCCTTCATTATGAAGTGCATGAAAATGGCGATGAAAGAAAACTTCTTTCAATTTGAAAGACAACTATACCTACAAATTTCAGGGACTTCCATGGCAGCATCTTCGTGTCTAGTTTAGCGTACCTTTACATGCATGTGTTTGAAGAAGGTGTTGTCCTAGGGATTGACAACTTGTTCCTCACACATATAATCCTTTGGCAGAGGTATATAGATGATATCCTTGTCATCTGGAGAGGGGACGACGTAACCATCACCCACTTACAAAACTGGCTGAACAACAGGAATGATCACCTACTCTTTACTTGTGACTATAGCAAAGAAAAATTTGCTTTTTTAGACCTCTTGATCTACTCAGCTGGTGGTACGCTTCAGAGAAAACTGTATCAGAAGCCCATGGCCCGCAATGCTTTACTCCAATATAAGAGTTACCATGCTAAATCGTTGCGGGACAACCTGCCATATGGACAGTTTTTAATAGTGCGCTGGAACTGTTCCTGCAGAGAGAAATACAATGGCAAAAGCAATCTACTGGACCGAAATTATCCTTCCGCACTAGTCAGAAAGCCGGCGAAACGCGCTCTCAATAATGCCTGAGAGACAAATACTAAACAGACACATTCTAAATTGGTGTGTGTAAATACGTACAGCTCCTTTTCAAACTTAGTCAAGAAATCCATACTACACAATTGGAACATTCTTAATAAGGGCAGCTCACTCCTGAAAAACCACTGTTTGCGTTCAAGAGGCGCCGTAATTTAAAAGATACCTTCATTCACACTAGACCTCCACTGACAAATATCCCAAGACCTAATACACTCTGAAATCTACCTAACATTCAGGGACCCTATCCATGTGGGGCTTGCACCGTGTGCGCCCAAACTAAAGTGACAAAGAGCATAGATATATGAACTTACAGACCCTGGGTCCTCCAACAACACAACAATTGCAACAGTGAGCGGGTGGTCTACCTCATTACTTGCCCTTGCAGGTTGATGTATGTTGGGATGACCACCAGGAAAGTCTGCACCAGAATCCTTAAACACAAAAGCACGATCAGGTGTGCAAAACAGATAACGAGATTCACTAAATACTTTTTTTATATCAAACACGGAGCAGACTTGCTGAGTTGGATGAATCTTGACAAAACCCAATCTTAATGCAACCACTCCTTGTCTGGCAATCGGGCTTCTCAGACTGGAGAAGAGATGGGTGTATAGGTTGGGCATAGCAGATGTGCGGCTCAATAATGATATCCCCTGACTGGCGCTATCCTGAGTACCAACCATCTGTTGTTACCCTACTATGGGCCACTACTCCTGAGACACTTCAACATACATGTCTTTGCTGCTGTCTCCCTGCTGTGGCACCACAATGCCCACTATGCCCTTTAATTGGCCACTTCTACCATGCAGGGCTCATTGAGGTGACCCCCTGAGTGGTGCTCCCCTGAGTACCAATCACCTTTTGTTGGTACATATAAGGGCTACTACTCTTGAGACACTTCAATACATGTGCCTCCAATTTTGTTCCTCTGCTTTGATACTACACCCACCATTCCACTCCTAATTTTTTTTTATCTGAGTGCCAGATTCTGGCAGGCATTTGTGTTCACACATTACAGACTCACTAGAGAACATCAGTTGCTACACACTTGTCTTGCAACCCCTTCTGATTTCTGCCTAGCACACATGGTGAGGGATTACGTCAGGCATTGTAAATGATGCCGGCATTCATAAGCTGCCCCTCCTTTGACTCACATGGGTCTGGCTTCTCCAGTCCTTTTCATGGCTTTTACCTCAACACTACTTTTGGATTGCCTGGGGCCAATCCCCATGGGAACTTCCAAACCGTCCTCGAATAAACTACAATTCCCATCAGCCCTTCATTTCCAGCAGACATCCGGACAACTGCATTGCACCACAGCTGTTCCTCATTAATCCTCGAGCTCGACTATAAAATGGCTGTTGTTTTTAAGCTCCCAGTCTGCCTGTCCCACGGATGTGCGTTACCTGGTTCATTGACTCCCCACTTATAGTAAGTGCTAGCTGCGCTACTCACTATGCTGGACGCAGCACAGGTGGCTATATCATTCCTCGCTTACAGGCGAGAAGCCCCCATCCCACTGCAGCTCAGACGGCGTGGATTTTAATTGCCACCACGTCTCCCTGCCAGCATAGTAAGATAGGTCCCGCTTGGGTCACTTGGTGCTCACTTGGCAACGATTGCTTCTATGCCAGTTTGTTAGCACAGATCCTGCTTGGGTAAACTGTAAACTGCTGCTCTTTCCTCGCTTCCAGCCCTTCCCTTCCCCCCTGCAGCCCAGACTGCGTGGATTTTAATCACCACCACGTCTCCCTGCCAGTATGGCAGTATAGGTCCCACCTGGATTGCTTGGCAACGACTGCTTCTCTGCCAGTTTGGCAGCGCAGGTTCCACTTGGGCAAACTGTTGCTCATTTGACAATAATTGACTCCGCCAGCCCTCCCCAGTGATAAACAGAACCTGACTTTAATTGGGTGCCTCAATGCTGTGTCAGACATCCCAGTACTTTCACTGCTCCATTTGTAGTTTTTAATCCACATGGCCTCAGTAAGGCTGGCCCAATCATGAAGTGTGCATCTTAATTGACACGGCCACACCTTTTCTCTGCTCTGATCTCTGCTGCTTCTTTAACAGCTGTTTTGCCAAGTCCTGTTGATTCGTCCATAAGTTAGATGACTAATCAACTGCAATTGCATTCTGTCTTCATGTCCCTCTCTTGGGATATTCAGATTTTAATGCCACAAACCTTCTTTGACTGGTTTGGGCACACGTACCATATGGCTAGTAGGCCGGGACAGATGCGGTGAACTTAACAACCAACAGTGGTGAGTAATGCGTCGAAATCCATTACAGATTGGTCAAATTTGTAAATGTGTCTATGTACATTACTAAATGGGAGGATTTATTGTGTGTTGTACTCTTACTACATCTATGGAATACATCTGTATGTTATTTTGACATGCTGATTTTTGTCTCCACCACAGGTTGTGTGTTGGACATACTGAACAGTCAATCCACTGGTTCAGTGTTACACTATTACTTTTTACACATGTGTGTTTATGTTTTTTCACGTTCATTGCACTTATTCATTGCAGTAGCTGTTTCATTGACCCTGAAGGAGGCCGTGACACTATTCTAGGTCCTTGGCCAAAACATGTTGGTCTAGTATTTAAACAGATGCCTCTAATGACGGCACCTGCATTACCAGCTATTCACTGTTTTTAATCCTGACACCAGGTAGCGGAATAAAGTTGCAGCATAGCTAACCCTGTAGCCAGTGTTAACCGCTCACATTACAGCACTGCACTTTTTTGCACAGACCATGCTCGCATAGGGTTTTAGTACACCCACCCCTACTCAATAAAAAACATCTCTGAGCTCCTCCCTCGCAGTGAGGGGGTCATAGCCCGCGTGACGACTAGGTCTCCCACGCGAGGAGGCACCCCTATGATGAAGGATGACACCTATGGTGTGTGAGGGGAACCGTCCAGAAAAGGGAAACTCCCCCTCTTGTGTGATAGAGTACACTAAATTAATCGCATGACCTCCTTGGAACTCCGGACCCGTGGCCTTGTTTGTGATATGAATATCAAACAGTTTAACAGGTCTAAATCTTCCTTCTAAATATTAAAAAATCACTCCTAAGCATACTCTCCTGCCCATAAGGAAGAGTGCTTGGTATTGAAAAGCAGGACATGCAGAAATCTAATGTTACATGTGTCCTTACAGTAAAAAAATAGCCCCATAAGCTAGTTTCATTGTAGTAAGGTTGTTTATTAGGAAAGCACTGGGATGCAATATTACATTTAATAAGGTTATCTCAGGATGGGAAATACTTGAAATGTCGTTCTTCAACTCTTCCTGACATTTATTAAAATCCCAACTCACAGGTGAAGGTGAAGTTGAATTTTTAAGAATGGCTTGGGTGTAGGGAGGTGTTTCTGTTCTCTTCAGGATAACCATTTGGGCAGTCCCCAGGAACCCAGTTAAGGGGCCTCACCTGTCAAAGGCAGATAAACCCAGAGGAAGGGTTGCTTATTTCTCTGGCGACACCTCTGCAGTAGGAACACAGGTCACAGGGAAGGAAATGTTTTGCTATTTTAGATTTAGGCAGGGGGGGCAATATGGCATTTTTTTGTGTATGGCAAACTGGAAGTGCTGTAAAAGTGGGTTAGGGTTACTCCTGGGAATGTTTACCATATTGGTTAGGGAGGGTCCATGCCTCACCAACAGACTAGTGCCAGACATAAATGTGTCACCCCCTGGGCACTACTAGGCCTGTGGAAGACAGAAGGATGGCATCTGCTGTTGAAACCTGAGAGGAGAATCTTAAGTGCTCGACCTTTTCCCACCTGTACCCAGGACGAAGTGGGCTCCAGGGGTCAGTTGGGTCACCTCCTGTTAAGCTGCAGGGACATAAAAGCTGCAAGAAGCCCACCTTCTTGAAAGTGCCCAGCTGGCCCCTTTCAACTGGACCTTCCCTACACCATGCTTGTTGCTTCTGTGAAGTGAATTTTGACCCCCACATTCTGTTCTTGCAGTCCTGAAATGCTTGGCTGGTGTCAGAGTGCCACGCATTAATGTGGGCTACACAGTAGCTGCTTCAGTTAACTACTGGACCTATGTAAGATCAGAAGAGTACTGAACCTGGTGTCTGAAGCATGTAAAAAGCTTAGAAGACTGCACCTTTCACTCCTTATACCCAGGACAGAGAAGTGGACCCCAAGGGTCATACGACTGACTTTCTGTTCAGGCTACAGGGACAAAACAAGCTACAAGAGGCTTTTACAGTAACTGCACAGCTGACCGGTTTCAACTGTATTTTCCCTGGACACTTGCTGGTGGTCTCTCCGGGAGTGAGTCTTAACCTCCTCAAGTGGTTCCCTGAGGTCTTGGAAACCTGGCTACATCAAAAAGTGCTTCTTCTAACATGTTCTGAAACCTGGAATTAAGAATCTTTTGGCTCCAAAGACCTCTGTAGAACCGAGCCCAACCTGCCAAGCCAATGCAATGAACGTGCATTGCCGCTGAGCAGAAGAGTCAGATTACTCCTGCTTGAAGGTGTTCCACAGCAGCAACTCGGATTCAGCAGGACTTTGCGGAGAAAGTATTCTTCCTTGTGGATCCAGCCTGCAGCCTTGCACCTATGGAAGACGTTTTAAAAAAGTGTGAATGTAGCAATCTTCACTGGGCGAATGTGTTAAAAGTATTTGGCCAGTGGGGGACCTTGCTTGGGTGTGAAATTCAAACTTCTCCTGCTTGTAGCTTTTCGCCAAAAGTAAATGGCTTTACCAGGACCTCGTCCTGTAGCTATCTGACGTCATGGAACCTTCTTCAGCCTAATGCCTGTCTCTTCTGAGGATTTTTGACTTTCATTTTAGAGATAAAGTCTGAAGATAATACCTTCAACCCGGTCAAACCTGGCTTCTGTATCCGGCCCATGATTCATCGCTGTCTGCCTTAACTCAAGCGTAGGTACTTCACTTGCAGTTAGATGACTGTGGTTGAGCTTATCACATTTTGGTGCTATTTTGAACCTTCCATTTTATGAATAAATACCTCTGGTTTCCATATTGTTTTGTGTCATGTTGGTGCCATTTGTTTCATAAAATTGGTTTAAGATTTTTCTTGTGTTGTGCTTTGACTTTATTGCTCTTTATCACTGCATAAATACTTTACACTTTGCCTTCAAGTTAAGCCTGTCTGCTCTGTGCCATAGCTATCAGGGTGTTGACATTAGCGATTCACAATAATAAGGATCGTGATTATTATTTGAGTCGGGTAGGTATCCCTCTCAACTAATACTCATAATTGTTTCTACTTCTCTTGTTTTTACACCTCAGAAATTAAAATTGTGTTTTCCTCCTGTGTGAAATTGAGCTTATATTTTCTGCTCCCCTGTGATCATCTCCTACTTCTTGATGGATACCCTCCTGGGTGACAGCATCTCCCTGGATTTCTATAGTGAAAGTGTTAGAAATGTGAGATTTGCATTTCTTTTAACCCCTTCCGAGCTCGCCTCAGCCAACGGCCGACAAAAGCACTACCCGCTGGGTGCTGTGCATGACTGTTGGCCGACAGAGCCCCTCCCACTCTGCCGAAAGGCCGCACTGCTGCGGAATGTTCGCCACAGTAAATGGGTTAAACAGAAATACAACTCAAAACATCTTGCCTGAAGCAGCATTGGCAAGTCAGATTTGTGACATGCAAGGACGAATAGGATTAAGCCATCTTGGACTATGAAACATAGCTTTGTTTTCTATTGTGCCACGTAGTAAATATGGTGCTTTACTACTCCAAAAACATTTCATAACAGAGCACAAACATTTTCTGACACAATGCAGCTTTGCGTAACATTTTTCAAATTTATCCCCCGATTTACTAATAATTTTTGCAAGACAGCACCGCAACCAAAGTTAATGCACTGCCTTGCATAAAAGGGAGAGGGAAAAATGCACCATATTTATTAAGATATGGTACATTTTTCCTCTCCCCAAGCACTTATGCACCTTGCCTACTATAGGCCAACATCACACCCTAGCGCCAAGGTGCAAGGGTGTGTGCATTGTTTTTAAAATGTAGGTATTGTACTTGAAGGAGACCATTCCAGTGCAAATACTATCCTTTATTACTTTTCCCACTTAGTATGTATGCTGTACAATGCAGCACAAAAGCAAAGTTGAAAAAATAAGGAGAATTTCAAACACTTCTCTTTATGCCTGCCTCGAGGAGGCATACGATTTTGGTTAAAATGCCTATCTGAGAATAGTGTTGGATAGGGATTTGTGTCAAAATCCAAGGATGGATGCATGGGAATGGCCATGTACTATTCATGGAACACCCGTTGGCACAAAGTAACAAACAGCACAACTTTGAGCTACTTTGGAATAATTTCAACACAAATCCTCGTTACTGTTGGACATCAAAACCCACCCCAATGCTCTGTGCCAGGTTTGTGTTACAAAAGTGTAGCAAACCTGGCACTAGGTAGGTAATCTTTATTGCTTGATTAATTAAAATCTTAGCAGCTCACACAATATAGAATTTTAAAAAGAAATACATATATAGCACAAATTCATAATTTCATTAAAAACGTGGTGGCTGTGTTCGAAAATCGAACGGTTGGTTAGTTAAAAATCCATAAAATATAATTTGGGTAAAAGTGTATAGATCAAGTGAAGGCTGTGGGAGAGTCCCAGTCTGGAGGCAGCGCCTGTGTCCATAGATCTAATGGTCTATTGTTTAATCATGATCTACTAGACTTTGTGTCGGTGCACGGTGGAGTCGAGGGGTTACCGTCCTGAGGGCCTTATGTATGGGCGATTATGCTCAGGGTGCAGCGCAAAGTTTTGTTTGTGTAATTTTCATAAAGCGGACAAAACTGCAGATTAGTCTAGTATTGACCCCGTTGAAGCATGCCTTCACTGCCTGTCTGCAAGACCGGATATGCATTTTGTTTATGTGCGGTTTTAACAGCTCTCTCCTTTCCCGGTCTAGAGACTTGCATATACACAGAAGATGCAGCATATCTTCTTTGGTTTCGCCACATAATCTGCATAATGTTGTTGCAAAAGTACGTTTCCAAGGGGGCATGTGGGGTTTGACAGGTAAAATCCCCATCCTCAATGTTAAAAAGCTTTCCTTTAGTGAGCCAGAGAAGCTGGTACCGAGGTATGGTTGTCACGTGCATTTTAAGTAGCTTTGTATCACAAACCAGCTGTGGACCCTCTTAGTTAAGCTTTCTTTGTCGTGATCAGTAGAGACAAGCTTTGCCGACTTATTTACCAAGGAGCAGATTTATGACGGACTTGCGCCACGTTTACGCCGCCGTTGCATGACGCAACGGCGCGGAAACATGGCGCATCCCTGCGACCTATTAACAACGTGACGCATCTAGGCAGATGCGTCACGTTGTAAAGCCCTGCGCCACATGAAACCTGCGTCAGGTTTCATGTGGGCGTTCTGTGGCAGGGTGGGCGCTCCCTCATAGGAAAGCCCCGTAAAACTGACGCAGTGAAATCCACAAGATTTCACTGAGTCAGTTTTACGAGGCTGCTGCGTCAAATCCTTACGCCTGCTTGAAGCAGGCATAAGGAGTGACGCACCACGTTATGTATGGGTGGCCTCTGTACATTGCAGGAGTTGCGTCGCACTTGCGACGCTACTCCAGCAATGCGCCGCCCGTACACCACAAGATGCGTCACGCATCTGCCCTTCCTTGCACCATGGTGCGCCGCATTATAAATGCGGCGCATCTGTGGTGCCGCAAGGAGGGAACTGCGTGACGCATCAGTTCTGGCGCATCCCTGCTGATTTGCAGAGATGCACCAGAACTCATAAATCTGCCCCCAAGTCTTTAACATTTTTAAATGGAAGTCCTGACTCCCAGATGTTTTCCAGGGCTAACATCCTAATCCCTGACTGGAGGTAGGCTTGGCGTGGGATTCGTTTTTCCTTGATGTTTCCTTCCATAGAAATGAGTTCAGCGATCCTGCCACTGCGCTCTTTATTTTATACCAGCTTTTTACGTATGCGGCCTTCCTACTTATTGTCTGGTTTGCTATTCCAAATTCAAGTCTTACTTGGGTAGGGGAGGTATATTTTGGAAGCTTGAAGATTATTCTGTGGGCTTTGGCGACCGTTTTATTCAGGGTTTCTTCATCCGACCTTCGCATGGCCTCACTGCCATAGGTTATCGTTGGCAACAGCTTTGCTTGGAGCACTTCAAGCAGTGGGAGCAAGTTTGGGCCAGTAATTTTGTTTTTGAGATTTTTCAAAGTGATTGCTAGGATGGTCCCTCGCCTTTGAATCGCCTCCTTTTGTAGGTCATACGACCCATTTTTGTCAAAGATAATTCCTAGATATTTATACTCTTTAACAACTTCAAGTTCTCTCTCGTCCAGCTGCCATTTCAGTCGTTTTTTTGTGTTGGTTTAGCACCATTATTTTTTACTTTTGTAGGTTAATTTCTAACCCATTTTTTGAGGCGAAGTTGTTGGCGGTGTGAAGCAAGTGCTGTAAGCCCACGGGTGTTTGGCTGATTAATATCAGGGCGTCGGCATACGGTAGATTTGAGTGAGGGAGGCCTCCCAGTTTTGGTGCATGGTGGTTGCAGTTATCTAGGTCAGTTGAGAGATCGGCCACAAAAAGATGAATGGCCATGTACTATTCATGGAACACCCGTTGGCACAAAGTAACAAATAGCACAACTTTGAGCTACATTAGAATAATTTCAACACAAATCCTCGTTACTGTTGGACACCAAAACCCACCCCAAAGCTCTGCGCCAGGTTCGTGTTACAAAAGTGTAGCAAACCTGGCACTAAGCATTAGTTAATCTGGGCCCGGCCTTAGTCTATAGGATATATCACAGTACATAATATGAGATTCTTAAATAGCACCATGTTTAATAAATGTGGAGAGGTGAGGAGTTCATAAGTAAACACATTTGAAAGTAATTGTTCTAGCTTTCTTTATAGTACATTGAAGCTATGCACATAGGGCGTGATTCACAAAGATTAAAGTTCAACCAAAAGTCTAACTTAGTCCTGGAGTCTAACTTTACTACTTTTCGGTATTCACATAGGTAAGTTACTACTAGTAATTTTACTACTAGTGATTTTACTAGCAGTAACTCACCTTTGTGAATACTGAAAAGTAGTAAGGTTACACTCTTGGTCTACGTTAGACTTTTGGTCTAACTTTATCTTTGTGAATTAAGTCCTATATTTAGACCTGAAGTGTAAGTTTAGACCTGAAGTTTACACTTAGACTTCAGGTATAAAGTTAGACTTCAGGTGTAAAGTTAGAATTGAGGTGTAAAGTCAGACTTCAAGTGGAAATTTAGACCTCAATTCAAAAGTAAGCTTCAGGTCTAAAGTTAACCTACAGGTCTATGTTTATCTTTGTAAATCAGGCCCTTGGACAGCCCTTACTACTTTTCCGTATTGGTGAAGGTAAATTACTGCTATTAACTTTACTACTAGTCATTTTACTAGCCATACCTTACCTTTGTGAATACCAAATGTAGTAAAGTTAGACTTTTGGTCCAACTTCACTTTGGTGAATTGTGCCTTTATATAGTCTTCATGAATAATTTAGAGCATATTTCGTGTAAGGATTATTCATTCAGTCTCACAGAATCTCTTCTATTCCTGAAGTTATAACAATCGTATCCATATTTACACAATAAATAACCATCAAGTTACCAAAAACTGTATTTTATAGGAACCCTAAAAGTAAACTTCATTTAAGTGCTGAGTTATTGTTTAGAACTCTAAATCAATTCACAATGAATACATGGATAACTCTTGCATGACATATTGATTTGACATTTAACTTGACCTTTCATTCTAATGAATAAGTCCAGGCAATCAGCTGATGATTACATTGCATATCTGACTACATTCAACAGAATGTATTTCTAAATTAGAGAATGCTTCTTCAGGGGAATGATGACATTTTGTTTCATCGACAAAAGGCCTGCTTGTGTATATGTATATTTGACTACCAGAATAGAAAGTTCAGGTGATAAAGAAGATTTAAAATTTGAGTCTTATATCTGAATCAATCCTTTATCTAGATTGCACACTCATGAAAGTAAAGTGCAGTTTTCACTACCTTAAAAAGAAATACAGATGCATCTTACTTTTCTAAGGGTTTTGCAGGTAATACCCTTATTACCCATTTTTATTCATCATTAATTTTAATGCAACTTCTCCACAGTTTTTATGTCACAGTGTTATGGGCAATATATCAATCTGCAAAAATATCTCATCCACATTATCAATTACCACTAAGTTATTATTTTAGGTTTATATATGGAAGTAAAGATTTGCTATCTTAACACTACACTTACCTACCATGATGATTAAGGGCCAAATGTAACATTATTAGATATAGCGATTACCTAATTGCCACTCAATGCAAATTGCAATTAGGTAATCTGTGTTTCAATGTATGAAACTCCATGAGTTTCATTTAGCAGTTCTTAGTGGGCCGTAAATCAACCTACTTCATTAATATTTATGAGGCAGGTTGTAATTTGCGATCTATTAGGAAACGCTTAAATCTCAGGGATCGTTGTCTGCTGGGGTCAGCAGATCACCATGTCTGTGATTGGTTTCGATAAAAGCAGTTTTTTAATGCAGCACATTTTTGTAAAAGGAAGACAGGAAGCATTTAAAAATAAAAAAATGAAAAGTATTCTTTTCATTTTTTAAGAGTAGGCAGTGGTCCGTGGGATCCCTGCATGCTCTGAAAAAATGCATTCACTACCACTCCCAAAGGGTAAAGGGATCCTTGGGGACCCTTGACATTTGCAAATGGGTTACCACCTATGTAAAGTAAGTGGTAAAATGAGAATTTTTTATGACTCCATTTTGGTCACAAAAATTCGACATACCTCTGCACTTCGGTATTAGGAATGGACCTTCTGAACACACCTCTTCCTAATACCGAATTGGTATGTATTCGCAATTCCAAACTGCAATTCAGTAACAAGTTAATGAGTTGCAAATTGCAATTTATACATACCAAAATGCATTTATGCCATTTGCAACCACTAATATGTGTGAAGCGTATGGCCCTGGTGATGGTCCTTATTGTGGATGCAGTATTTTTGGTAGATCGTGATTTTACCTGTGGTATAGTGATTTCCAACCCTTCCTCGTCTTAGTCTCTTATATGAGTCCATTATATGAACGTTTTATGTAGACTGTCTGCCTCAGCAGTTGGAACTTCTAAGGAAGGCAGACTAAATAAAACTGTCAAAGCGCAATACCACAACCATCCTCTAAACCTCCACAGAAGGCCAAACAGATCGGGGCTGCTATGTAGTTTCGTTTGGAAGACAGCATAGAAGGGTGTAGCTTATGGTAAAGGAGGTCACTGGTAAGAATCCAGGCATTAACTCCAAGGATGGATGGGAAAAAAACAGTATGTATTTAAACCCAGCAATGAGTGAGTGAGCATAAAGAGTGAGCTCAACCCTCACCACGAGTGCTTTGGTGAGGTATCCACCAAGACAATATGGAAATAATGAGGTAAAACTGTGCAATTTAGGGGGCCCAGCCTGACTGGCCATGGAGTGAGATGTGTGGAGGTGAGCTCCTGCTGCAAATGGGGCCCCAGGGTATAAAATCCTAAACAACAGGAGGCTTTATTGCCCAGGCTGAGGAGGCAATGATCTCAAGGTGAAGGAAGAGGTGTCAGTGGAGCTGTGTAACCTGGGGCTGACTCCAGGACCGAGTCCCGAGTTCCGAGACAGAGGCTGTGAGTAGACAAAATGAGGACTCATGGACTCTGAGGCCACACCAGGAGCAGCTGAGGATTGGCAAGGGAAGTGGCATACCTGTTGCAGTAACCTGTTATCACAGTTCAGCAGCAGGGAGGTATGGAAATTGAGGCACCTGCAAGAGCGAGGCCAAAACAGCAGGGTAGGCCCGGCCACAGTGGTGCAGAAAAAAGGGAAAATAAAGGCGCTGGAGGAGTGAAGAGGTGAGAGGTTGCTGTCGGAGCTGGATCCTACCGTGATCGGGGAGTTCAACTTGGAACCTTCTTGAATTTATTTATGCGATTTTATATAGCGCAAACTTTACCCGAAGGTGTCAGAGCGCTTTACATGAGGACCAGTTGAAAAACATAAGGACTTAGGATTACATGCGTTACATAAAGGATACAAACAGAAAAAAATTGCAAATGTACAAGCTGTAAAGTCACACAAGGAGATACAAATGGATATACTCTAAGAGTCACATAGGAATGGTAGAGAGCACAACGGTCTACTGCATATACTAGTGATTAAGGTTATCTCTATATACATAGGGAAGGGATATGACTGGATATACTCTAAGAGTAACATAGGAATGGTAGAGAGCACAGCGGTCTACTGCATATACTAGTGATTAGAGTTATCTCTATATACATAGGGAAGGGATATGACTGGATATACTCTAAGAGTCACATAGGAATGGTAGATGGTACAATGGTCTACTGCATATACTAGTGATTAGAGTTATCTCTATATACAGAAAAGCAGAGTTCCATAAGTGGGGTAGGAGGGGGGATGCAGTCACAGCACAAAGGGAGGGTGGGAGGGATGCAAGGCTATGGAGAAAAGGCGAAGCAGAAAAGGGAAGAAACATTTGAGGATCATCAACGGGGAAAAGGGTTAAAGGACGAGGGAATGGATGGAGGGTCAAAGACCATAGAAAAGTGTCTGAAATCAGCAGCAAAATGGCGGCCAGGACAAAACAAAAAGTAAAGAAGTCCAGGAGAGTAGGTGGTGGTGTGGTACAGTTGCCAGTCACCCACCAGCAGCATGTTGCCCAGGTGGGAGATGAGAAGAAAGACCACAGGCGCCATGGCAAGGTGGGTTGTTGTCGTCAGGTGGGCACCTCACATTAAGGCACTGCAAATGTCAGGTAGATCGTGGTAGCAGTGTGACATCAGTGTGGTAGTCTCCTTGCTCACACCACGTTTGTCACAGATCTCGTGGCGCTCCTCGCCACTCTCACCTCGCACATCTCGTTGACTGGTTCCTCAACCGCCACCATTGTTGAGTCTGGCTGGCTGGTACAAAGCTGGGGCTTGTTGGGGCATTGTGTGACGCTGGGGTGCAGGCGAGGGGGAGAAGCAGAGCACTCCGCACAAGTCACCGCCAAGGATCCTTGAAGAGGGCTCACCCCCGCAGGCATGAGACACAGAGAGAGCTTGCGGCGTCGCTTACAGCGACTCCGCCGCGCCGCCAAATTGTGGCAACAGATGCAGCTTTTGTTATGGGAGAGGCAGTAAGCGCTGGGGCCAGATGGTCAAGTAGAGGCGCCGATTAGTTGTTGCGGGTCGTACCCGGCTGCCATTTTAAGGTCAGGCAGGCGTGGGAAGGCAGATTGTGACGGGGACCGCCCCCGGTGTCTTGCCGCTACAGAGGCCCCCGAGATTATCCTCAACTAGAGGCAGCCACTGTGTCCCTTAAATTTCGCCCGTTAAGCATACCTCCCACTGAGGGTTGAAGTCATCGGCACTCTCATCAGGGCTCTGGCCGCCATTTTGCCCGCTGCCGTCCTCTCTTCGCATCTCCTCGCAGATCTAGCCGTTTCAGCGGCACTAGGGGCGATCGGAGTAGCCCTGCAGGTGCCCCACACCTTCCGCTTCAGGTAGGGGGCATGAGCGTTGTTGAGGGCTTCATTCAGTCGCCAGGAGCTGGGCCAGGGCTCCCCCATCCCAAGTATGGAGACAGAAGGAGCTGCTCTAATGGCCTGGAACTGATCAGGTGAACTGTTGGAGCCCCCTCTCAAGAGGCAAGAGCCTTAGGGGGCAGCCTTAACTGACTTGCCTAGTTTGTGCTATTGCCCGTGGAGCTGGGGGAGTATTGGGGGAGTGGCCCTATACCTTGCACCCACTCAAAAGAATGCATGGGAAGTGGCTGTAAATGTGGGACCTGTACACACTTTATTGACTTTCGATAGGTGGAGTCTGGGGCTTGGGTGTCACAGTGAGGACACAGGTGAGACTGTAGAGGGCAGACCCGCCCAGATGTGGCCGTTGTTGAACACAAAGACTGATGCTGAGGGGAGATGGGATGAGAAACTCTGGTCATCTTTTCAACCTCCAACCCCTCCTCCACCCCATCCTCCTGCATGGTGCTTATGTATGAGGGAGGATTGGTGTGCTGAAGAGTGAGCCTCAGGGCGAGATGACGGAAGTAGATTAGAATGCGCCCATGCAGGTAGGAGATTTTGGATACCCCCCGCTAAACACATGTTGATGATACTAGAGACCAATAGGGAACCTAAGACGACTCGAGAAGTCCAGATCACCGCAGTGGTCAAGGAGGTGTTTTTTTTGCATGAGGACCACAAAAAGCTGGGCAAGTGAATGAAGGAGACTGAATCACAACTCAGCACTGCCCAACTAAATGTCAGGGACCTGACTAGAAGGTGCTCAGCCATGGAAAGAGAGAGATGCAAACATTGGCAGATTGCTTGGAAGATGCAGAAGGAAGGTCCCAATAACATAATGTGAGGCTAGTGAGGGCCCCAGAAGGGATGGAAGGCTCAAATGTAGAGCTGTGCAAGGAAGCCTGGCTGGCAGAGGACTACACCACCCTAGTCCAGAGGCAGAGATGGGTTTCATGCCAAATGAGAAAGTACTCCACCAGCTAAACTTGAAATATATATTTATCTACCCAGCAAAACTGTGGATTGTGTATGGGGACAATGCCCGTTTCCTGCTAACTGTGCAAGAGGCATGGACCTGGTTCGAACAACAGGGCTTGTGGTTAGGCCCACTACCCTACACACAGGGAGACATAGGATTGTGGCCAGCACCAGTCAGACATCAGAACGACATGTGATCAAAGGCTTCATCAGCAAAGTATCAAAGGAGAGCTGAGCAAGAGAAGACAGTGCAAAAGTTCAACAGGTGCAGTCCCACCTAGGTTAAAAACAAATGGAGAGCATTGGTCTCTGAGAAATAGAGCAGAAATCTGAATGCACAAAGAATGAGAAGGATATGGAAGAAGAGAGTTTTCTGAAAATCCCCCAGTTGCCTATGGGTAAGGGGAACTCCGTGGGTGACAGAACATCCCCCTACGTACTGTTGAATTGCCCTTGTGGCTTTGGAGTCGATCCACAAGTGGGCAGGTGCACTTGAACAATGGTAAGACTTGGAATGTACTCTGGGACCCCGAATGGCATGGACATTATGGAAGGAAGTGCTGAACCAAAAATTGAGGCGTTAAAGAGGCAGAAACAGCATCTACAACACCCACACAGCCTAAGGGCTGCATCCCAGCCAATGGTATTTGAAAGTTTTAATGTTATTGTTTGGGGTTTATACATACCGTGAATTGGGGGGACGGTCTGTTGCAGGATCATGGCATGGTAGGGTAGGGTGAAATATTTAGGGGGAAAGTTTGCACTACATCAGGGCATCACTATTCCAGAATAGCAGCTAGACAGGCAAACCAGGCACATGGTGGGGATAGGAGGCAGGAGATTTGAGACTGTGATGACACAGAAATATAATCTGATGTTGCTCACATAGAATATTAACACCCTTTTCCACAGGGTGAAAAGAGGCTTGGACAATAAGCACTCAACCGATCCAAAGCTAACATTGTGTTTCTGCAGGGGAAAGTCACCTGCTAGATGGCCAGCACCACAGCTTAGGGAAAGGACGATATAGTGTGGCATGCTATGCTTACTACACTTCTGGATCTAGGGGAGTTGTGATCTTCCTTAAGAAGTGTCTACTGTTTCATGTGTCACGAACATGGAGGGATACCAATGGCTTGTACACAGCTGTGGCACATGAATTGGAGGGAGAGACCATCTAGTTGCTAAAACGGTATGGGTAGATGGGACTGGATCTATGGCACACTAATGAGAAACAGACAGGGCTCTCTCACACAACTGCAGGGTAGATGAAACAGGACAGGGGAGATGGATGATGAGGACTGGCAGGCGGCACTCGGATTTCCTGCAGAAGCTTGATCAAGACACGCTACTGCCTGATCCAACTCAAAATGGTCCACAGAACATACTACACAATGGACTTACTCTACAAATTCGGGAGGGCTGAGATTGCGCTATGCCTGTGAGGATATGGGAGAGGAGGCACACTGCTCCACTCACTATGGAGATGCCCTATACTGCATTCATTATGGGAGGAGCGGGTGAGTCCTCATAGGATGCTACAGGGATACCCCTCGATTTGCAGCCCAAGCTCCCACTACTGGGGATATGGGGTCCCGTGGATCTAACACACTATCAGAATATTCTAGTAAAAATGGATTGCAAGGTGGACAAGTGGGGTATAGCCCAAAAGTAGGGCAAAGTGTCCCCCACAGTATTGAGACTGGGAAACTGGCATGGAACTGTGCAAGCTGATAGAAAGAGAGATTTAGAAGGGGAGGGGATGTCAAGAAAAGTTTGAGAAAATCTGGTGCACCTCGGGCACGGCCAGAACATAATGGATTGGATGGAAGCAAGGGTGGGAGACATTCGAGAGAGGGAAGTTAAAGGGATGGTTGCACATGCAGAGCTTTGTGGCCCGTGAATGACAATCATCAGGAAATGGAGGCAGGGTATGACATGATTGCCCCATGTGCAGCAGGCATTAAGAATTGGACTCAGTATGGTTGCTTCAGGAGGTTTGATGGGGATGTGTCGGATGGTCTTGAGTGTTGTGTCAAGATGCTACTGTTCAGAAATACAGAATAATCTGCTACTTTAAGAATCCAGTGGAATAAGGTTGGTTTTCAGCATCGGATAATAATGCATTGGCTTGTAAGGCTGACAAATGCTCTGGTCAAGCAATATGCAAATTTATGACAATGATTTGCTGTTTGTTCTGAATAAAACTACATATTGATAATTTACAATGCCCTAAATTCTAATATGACTGGCCCACACTTTGGTTAACTGTAAGCTTTAAAATAAAGATTGTTAAATATAAAAGGAAACTGTGACATTTACATCAGAATATATCACATATATTGAGTAAAGTGTAATTGATTTTAAAGGCAATTTTGAATTATATATTTTGAAATATTCCAATCCCTCAGTAGGTAATGCTCTACAGTTAAGACAGTTAAACATTACCAAGGAGGTAAAGCAACAAACACAAGATGTTTTAAACAATCCCCAGTCAAGCAAACACTGCCCTGGAAAGCAAAGCACTATACCAGGGTCAGTATTTCTTCTTTGAATAAATGATTACAGCTGTAGAGCAAGGACAATTTTCATAATGTTACAATAGGTAAAGCAAAGACGCAGATCAACTAATACAATGCCTTTGTAGTTTGAATATAAAGCCTTGTAGCCAGGCCAGAAATTAATATGTGTCTGGACATATGACACCACAGCCAGGTAAGTATTTCCCCAGTGTGAACAGCAACAAAGTTAAGTCCCTATCCATTTTACTAAAGCTCCATCCTTAGGGCATTAGCCTACATTATTTAAAGCACTATCCACTCAGTAAGCAAAGCCCCCAATACTCAATGCAAAAAGCACCATCCCAGACCAGTACCTGCAATGTTTTAGTTAAGTGTGGGTGGAGTTTGCATAGCAGCGCTACGCGGAACCCCGCAAAGTCACAAAAAAACTCAGCTACACTATGCACAAGTGGGCAGAGTTCCTTTTCCCACCCATTCGCATGACGTTTCCGCCATACGGCAAATCAGATTGCGTGTTCGGGCACAAATATCGCACAAATTGCCCCACACAGTCGTGTATGGGCATGGGCTACAAAAGGGGGTGGTGATGGACGGAGCATCTGAATCAATCAAACACTCACACCCAGTCAAAAGATCTGGATTTAATCCATCACAGTTCTTTAGCCCACTCTGCCACCCCAGTTCAGACATGGCTATATGCAAATCAGTCTGACCCTGTGCCTCATGGGAACAGTCCAGCCCGAACTGCCAAGCCATGTCTTCCCTGGACCGGAAACAAGCTTCCGAGGACCGGTTTCTGGCATTCCAGCCGTCTTCAGCCCGGCTTGCTTGAATCCAGTGGCAAAGTGAGCAAGGGACTCACGTCTGAATATACCCTGCCACACTTATGGCGGCCAAAAGCGGTACAAAAGGGGGTGGTGTGGAGTGCAAAAAAACGATGGATTTAGTCCCAGATCTCTGTACTGGGGTGAATGTATGACATTGTTCTGCATTCTGTCCATCACCTGTGGTTTTTGCATTTGTCACCCCGAGTGGGATGGGTATGCTCAGACGTGAGTCCCATGCACTACACACCACTGGATTCAAGCAAGCCAGGCTGAAGACAGCTGGAATGCCAGAAACCGGTCCTCAGAAGCTTGTTTCCGGTCCAGGGAAGGCATGGCTTGGCAGTTCGAGCTGGACTGTTCCCATGAGGCACAGGGTCAGACTGATTTGCATATGGCCATGTCTGAACTTGGGTGGTGTGGAGTGCAAAAAAACGATGGATTTAGGCCCAGATCTCTGTACTGGGGTGAATGTATGACATTGTTCTGCATTCTGTCCATCACCTGTGGTTTTTGCGTGTATGGGCATGGCCATCTTGTTTCTTACCCTGTTTATGGTGCTGGGGCCAACCTTTTGATCCTTCTCTAATATTTGCAATCCTTGTGTTCGAAACAAATAATTCCCATTTATTTTATTTACTATCTTACCCTTTGTCTTTCTAAGTGAGTATTGTGAATTTTCCCAATTTTTGTATGTGTTTTGGGTGAGTTTTGTTCTTTATTTTTTCTCAATACTTCCTTCCTAATTTTTTTACTTCCCTTCTTTTTCTTGTTTCTATACTTTCTACATTTTCTCTCTTCCACCCCCCCCCCTCCAGCATCATGGCGGAAAAGGCTGCCCCTAATAATGCTGCAACAAGGAGCCGCATTCTTTGCGGAAGGCAGCACCAGGAAGGGGTGCAGCCATGGGCCTTGTTTTCTGAGGTGGAGGTGGCAGCGCTAGATTTTTATATCCCGTGCCACCTCCCCTTGACCCTGGCAGCAGTCAGCAGGCCTGGGTTCGGACTCCCGGAGAGCCAACAGTGCTGGGCATGGGTACACCAGGCAGTACATCACTGCTCTGGGGTCTGACGCACCCATAATCAGCTGACGCACTGGTGGTCTGACATCATGGACTGAGAGCAGGTCCTGCTGGACCTGCTAGGGGTTGAGTTCAAAAGCCTTGTGAGCAGCTAAATATTAATAATATTATTACTTGTGTTCTATGTTATTGCTAATATTTTTTGCCAAATAGTAAGCATGCTGCTCACATGCAGGTAAAGTTATGTTTGCAAATATTATATTATGTTATAGTTATTCGAGAAAGGTGCTCAGCGCTTAGACTTAGTGAATTGGCCCATCAAAGTGGGTTGAGATTGCAAGTGAGTTGAGAAGAAGCAAACATCATTTGTTGCAATTTATTAGTTAATCCATTATTTTGGGAATAGGGCTAGGTATGTTTAGGACATTTGGAATAGGGTAGGATGGTCTGTAATACTAGTCTACTTCTGGCGGATCTGTTATAGGAAAGTTCAATGCTATTGTGATTGCCTTTTCCTGTCAAAAAATCTTTTTGGAGACATTATTTATTTACCACCACATGAGGGAGCTGGAGGTGCCTCCCAGTCAGAACGTTCCTCGGCCAATGGCTCTCCTGGCTCCAGTAAGTCCTCCTGTCTTTAATATTACTATTTATTTCAGTAAATTTCACCCCTCCTTATTCTGAATTATTTAATTCTACCGGTTTCCTCATTTTTTCTAAATCCTCTTCGATCTACCCATTTCTAAATTCTTGTTATCCCTGCATTATCCTATTTACTTATTTCCATACTCCTAGTGTCTGTACTTTACTTCAAACTGTCTCTGTACTAGTCTGTCTGTAGCTTCATTTCTTCTGCATTGTCAGTCAGCGTTCCCTCTCCCCTTATATTTTTCTGGAAGGCCTATTGGTGGTACTAGTGTAAGACTCAGGGGAATACATTGGTCATGTACTACTACTAGTACTACTACTCTGTCGTGCAGATGGCAAGCCCAAGTAAGGTATTCTATGCATGTTTGTTGAGATGAGAAGGCCTTATTTTACTTTCTAATGCTCAATCAGTAAAATGAGAGAGTGCCGTGGCCATGGTAATGTTGGACACCCCAAAGTTGCATCTTCTTAGCTATATCTAATATTAAAAGCAGCAATTGATGAGCTGATAACCATGGATGGAAGGATGTATGAGGACAATGGCCCGATTGCATTTGACTACCAAGACCATATGTCCATTTGTCTACTCTTTTATTTATTTTCAAAAACTCAGATTCATCAATAGCTCTAGCCACTTCTTTTCACTTTGTCTGAAGGCTTCAAAAAAATTGCCACCATCAACCTACATTCGAATTGTAGTGATGCATGTGATGTATTTTGTTATAAAGGAAATGAATAGGCGGAGCTGAATCTGGCATTTAAAAAACGTGTAAGCCAGCAATGATGGCTGCACCAGCCAGTGATCAGATGTGGCAGTGGTAGGGGGTGAGCCAGCGGCAATGGCAGGCGGTTGTAAGTCATATTGCTTGTTTATTGACAATCAATTATATACACACTGCAAGGGCGTACTGTTGAGACTCATGAACAGTTGAACACACCCCTCTTTACTTAGCATATACAGCAGGAGTTGACTAACTAATGGCCTCTTCTATCTTCAACCCAGCAGAGAAACTTTCATGAAGTCCTTTAACTATGATGGGTTGATGGAAAAGCAAAATGATGTGATGGAAGGAGAAAGGACGGGTAAAATGTAATATGACTGGGAAAGAAAGATGTCTGGTTGAAATGATGCATATACTATAGGTGGCTGATAGGGTGCATGGGTGGGTGAAGGATGGATGAAAGGTGAAAGGATGCCTGACTAGGTGGGTGAAAGAGTATGGGTGAAAGTATGCCTGCCTGGGTAGGTGGAAGGAATCCTCCGGTGGGTTTGATGGGTCAAAGGATGCAATGATGGGTAAATGTTGGTGAAAGGCTTGTTGAGACTAAGAGCCATGTTTGGATGGATGTATATATGTATGGATGGATTGTATTTAATGGTTTAGACTGGATTGAAAGAATGTAAAACGTAAATGGCGATAAGGGTAAAGAATACAAATACTAGAAGAACAATGCATTGATGAATGGAAAAAAAACGGGGAAGAAGAACAAACAAGGGACTAGGGTGCTCTTCTGTAGTGGTGTTCTTCTCAATGTTACTGGCTTAGAATTGTTTTCATCAAGGTTTTTGATTCAAACAGTTGAGGTGGTATTTCAGATTACTCCCCTGACAATAGTTTTAAAGCACAACATATATTTGGTATCCTTCCAAGTACCCACCATCATCAATCATCTCCCTCCCTACTCATGGCATTTCACCAGTGACACCCATGCATGACCTATCAGCTGCATGGTTACATTGGCAGCACTGCATTGTTGGCTGTGCAATGTGCATCTGCCTCAGTTAATGTGTAGGCCCCTTTACAAATTTCATGGCAATGCGAAAAATAATAGTTTTGTTTCCCTTCACTCCCAGTGCACACTCAGTCACTTCCTAGCATGTAACTAACTCCTTTCCTTAGTTCCTTATGTCCCAGCCTTTCATAAAATTTGAAAAAAACACTCTTTCCATGCTTCACTTTCCTCTGGCCAAGTGATTTTATTATTGCTTTCATAACTGATTACGTCAGTTCAAATATTTCCCTTTCATCAATTGCTGAACAAAGTGACTCACTACTAGCAAAGGCTTAGGCACTTGATAATGATGTTTATCTGTAAAATTTCTACATATCCGGCCTAATCCCTCTAACTTACCTGCAGTAGACCAGGTTAATAATTATTTTCCTTACTGTCATGCAAATATATTTTGTTGGAAAAAAGTAATGTCAAATGTGGTAAGTAATGTCAAATGTGGTGGGGAGGGTGAGGCCAGGGAGTAAAGTGGGAGTAGGAGTACATACCTTTGCATTTTGTGGATGGCATAGTCTGTGATGAATGTGCCAAATACAATATCTGGTTCATTAATCCTTTCCCTGTACTGTAGAGCATTGCTTTTCCCGTAGGCAGATAGAAGGATGTCTGTCTGCGTAACCGTCTTCTTTATAAACTAGTACCTTACATGACATATATCATTCATAGTAAGTAACTATTCATCTGCCTTGTAGTCAGGGTGAAATTGATGCATTTAACAGAGCATGGCCATGAAAGGAATAACAGATACTTGTCTAGTACAGCTGCCCTACATGCAGAGAGTAGCAAAATATTGCGATGTGAGTATGTCTGTCTGGGTGTCCAACTGTCTAGCATGCCTACATTAATTTAGCTCTACATGAGAGAGAAGAATACTTGTTTACTTCGTAGTGCATAAAGTCTGAAACTATAATCACATCAAAACTGAACAGCTTGAGGATACCAGCAAATGTACTGCTACTGTGCCACTTAAGAATTGTATGTTTTTCTAAGAACATTGTTTGCAATTTGTCTTTTTTCTTTCTTGATATAGCTACTCCTGCCTATCTGACACCACCTAACAGTCAGAAGATTGCAGCCCGGACCCAGTAGATGAAGCTGGAGGCCATCAGGACTGAGTACCACCAGCTGGCGGCAGGGGAGAAGGGGGAGGAGGAATCAGCAGAAGCAGCAGCTGCAAATTCCAGAGGCCCCAGCCAGGCCCCTGTGACTCCAGTAATCAGTCGCCACGGTTGAAAGGCAGCCACCTGCCACCATTCTTCCACTGCTGCTCCCCCCTATTTTTGAGCATTTCAGTGCTGCATTCTGCATTGGCTGGCACACCAGACATCCAGGCGGAGGAGCATCTGGACACATTGGAGAGGCACATTAGGAAGCTCCTAGCCCGCAGTTAATCTGCCCTTTTTGTAATCTTTTGGTGGGTGGTACTTGCTGGGGAGAGGATGGTAATGTGGAAGTTGAGGCATTTATGGGATTTTCTTATTTCTTTATGGACAATTTTGTTTTTATTTGAACTTGAACACCACTTTGGACATTGCTTGGGGTTAGGGAGAGTGGTGGACCAGTTTTGAGTTTACTGGTTTGTTTATTTTTGCTTGGGAAATACATTTCCTATAATTGAAAATTGTGATTTATGTGTTTTTGGGGGGATTATTGTTTAACTTTGCACTGCTGCCTTTGCCGCAGCCATTTTTAAAATTCTGCTGATTTGTGTAACAACAACAAAATTGTTATTTGGTACCCTCCCTTGTCCTACTACTCTCTCCTTCTTGTCTCTGCAGTCTTCAACTATATTAACTCCTAAGGACTCGGAGGGGGTGGGTGTGTGAATTTCCATTTTATATTCAATTATTGCAGTTCAGCATTGAATCACCCACAGTTTTTCTCTTACCTGATTAGATGAAGTGAGGACTGCATGGCTTCCCAAGGTGCCATGGTAATAGAAGCATTCTAGAGCACTAGTCTAACAGTGAAGACATCAGAAGTGAGGTCCCACTCCCTCCTAGCTGAACTCACACTGTAAGGACTATTCATAGCACGGAACCAAATAAATTGAAATAAAAACAGAGCTAATGCTGTTAATATGTGCATGCTTTAAAAAATATGATACAGTCACCAGAAACTAGACTACTAGTACACAAGAAAAAGAGAGACAATAGAGAAAACATGATACACAATGCCACATTGAATTAATACCCATGGTGAGCTAGTAAAAGTTACAAAATGAAGTTGACTCAAGCAACAAAGTGGACAAGCATAGACATTGACGCAATACAGTGCCTGAAGGATGATACTGGCAATGATGTTCATCTGAAAAAAATATTGAATACTGTGCTTGGGTGGCTACTATAAGTATAATATTGCCAATGTGGGCGATACTTAAAACTAAAGATACTGGCCCTCACTGAGTTGGTGTTGCTATCACCACATCCACCCCACCAAGTGTGTGATCTATTAATGGTGTAAATTTAATCACACCTCATTAAATCACACAGTCCAGGGAAGAGGGTTTGGGGTTTGATGAATGGATGGGAAGGGGAATTTGAGGGTAGGTTTTCAATCAATAAATCAATCATAGCATTTATATAGTGCACTACTCACCCAGAGGGACTCAAGGCGCTAGGATAGGGGGGTCCGCTACTGCTCGAACAGCCAGGTCTTGAGCTGCTTCCTGAAGGCGAGGTGGTCCTGGGTCAGGCGGAGGTGGGTCAGGAGGGAGTTCCAGGTCTTGGCGGCGTGGTAGGAGAAGGACCGACCCCCTGTGGTGGCTCTTCGGATTCGGGGGACGGCGGCGAGTGCGTGGGCGGTCGATCGAAGCTGGCGTTTGGGAGCGTAGAAGTTGAGGCAGCTGTTGAGGTACCCTGGTCCTTGGTTGTGTAGGGCTTTGTGAGCGTGGGTGAGGAGGCGGAAGGTGATTCTCTTGTTGACCGGGAGCCAGTGCAGGTCTCTCAGGTGTTCGGAGATGTGGCTGCGACGGGGGATGTCCAGGATGACAAAGAGAAGCATTACAAAATGACAACATTCACCTTGGCAATGCGCAGCCGACCATCATTAATTGATTTTAGCAGGTGAAGGAAATGGAGGAATGATGAGTAGTGCGAATAAACCAAATCAAATTGTCCGTCTGCCCCCAGAGAGACACAAGTTATATTATATAACTAAATGTTCTGTGGTACTGAGCTTTGATAGATAGCAAATATATAAAATAAAATATCTGTAGCAGTCAAGTAAACATAAATAACACACACAGTTTTAATGATTTCTGAAAGAAAAAATGATACTGTATTGCCAAATTGAGAGTTGCATCTGCATTCCTCTTTGACAGTTTGTCAATCTTGGGTGCCTGGCAGATGTGGTTCAGTAAGGTAAGGGTGAGTATGTTAATTACATTTTTTTCCAGTATTCCACTGGGAAAAACAAAAACAATATTGAAGAATCAAGGATAAAGAAGTCAAACTGCATTAGGAGTGCAGCGAGAAGACTCAGAGGCAGCACAAGACAAGAGTGAGGAGAAGGAGAAGAATAGACCTTTTTGCACTCATTCTTGACATGTTATCCCTTGTGTGTTAATGAACAATTAGGTAAAGGCAACTTTACAACCAAAAAATCACAAAAAAAGTGGCTGCATGAAACTCTCGGTTTCTGGGTAATCAAACTCATAACTGTTAGGATCATCAATTCATTAGCATGAAGTATAACAATGATATGTAGCCTACCAGTAACAGCTACATCAGCACATGCATAACATGGTGTTCATTGTTGACTTAATGTCTGTTTCCAGTACCCTTAGCTTCAGCAACAGGCCCCCTCCCCCAACCACCAACTTAATTTGGAATTTGAGCCGAACAGCACTGAGTACACTCACCCCCAGCAGCATAGCATTTCCTTATCAAGTAAAATCAATGCACTGCTGTCACCACTCACCACTAGTACACAGAGTTGTGTAGGTCATCAACAAATCAGTTGGTTTCAGTGAATTTCTTTCTTCTGATGGCAGTTCTCGAAGTAGTCATGCCCACGTCCTGACGCATTCCATCATCTCTGATCCTTCTGAGTCTGACTTCGCGTAAGGTGTCCAACTCTGTACCAACTGTGTTCCGAGACCCATTCTTATGCATTAGGTCGACCTGTAGTGCAATTTTGTTGTTGCACACCAAGAGAAATATTGAGTAATAGTTTGTGTATACTAGATTTGTGTTTGCGTTATCTAAGGGACTGGTCAGATCTGACTCTAGGAGTATGAGACAGGAAAAAAAAGCAAAGCCATGTGGAGTGGACTTGATGAAGGAATCTCACTATCTCTCAAAGGGAATGGAAAAAAATCACCTTCAGAGGAAAATTGATCACTGTTGGTAGGCTACCAACATTGTAAATCATCACACAAACACATTTTAGGCATAATTGTTACAAATTGTTGCGGATAAAGAAAACACCCGGTGTCACACTGCCTGCCACCACATCTCTCAACATAGATCACAATTCACAAGTTCTCAACAAGCAACAATCACTCAGCGAGCATGCATACCATTTACCTGTTCCTCCGGCATGCTCACTGAGATCGATTGTGGTACATTCCAGAAATTAGATCCATTTGTTCACAAACCAGAGATTGGCCAGTGTAAATAAAATAATGTGTGTCACATGTGTGGCTGTCCGGCTAGGGTAATAAACTAGGATAGGATAGATTGTCATAGTCCTGGGTTGGAGGCAGGCACATATTTGTTTGTATTCTCCATCCAATACCCTTGAGGGTAATGAAATGGGTAACGGAAGTCAGGACTTCTTCACTGCGAACAGTTGCAACTCTAATCCGGCAATAAAATGTGTCTAAGAGAAAGACAGTGGGGATGAATTAGTCAACCATAATTCTAAGGCTTTCTGGAACCTTCCTTACCCTAGCCTCATAACATGGCATGTTTCACTCTCAAACTTAGGTGGGATCCAAGTGGTATCTAGATCATGAGAAGGAGGGCTTGAAAAAGAAGATGATGTACCACTAACCCTCCTTATTCTAGCTGGAGATGTGGAAAACAATGGATTCCACTACTTCCTTAGAATGAAGCTCAATCTCTTGAACTGCTCCTACTTTGGGAGAAACTACCGGTGTATGTGGCTGTTGCTGTTGTTGTCCACTACTCTGAGTTTTCTGTAATGATTGAGTACTACTATACGATAAGTCAATATCAACAGTACTGCTCGTCGGCGTTCCCGTGATTAGACTGTCTGCCTCTCTCAGAGACATGGGCTTGGGCCTAGATTGGGGAAGGTCCACTGATGTGGGGGTGCTGCTCCCAGCTTACTCTCCTGGGGCATTGTGGCAGGCACGTTTTTTTTTTCCAAAAAAGATCTGGGGCGACATACCAGTGGTGGTGATGGTGGTAAGCTCCTTCTTCTTCTCACTGGCCACTTTCTTGGTAGAACTTTTCTTTAGGGCCATCTTGAAGCTGTCAGTTAGCATTGGCACTTAGCTTCCCAAGTTGAAGAGATGCCAGCGATGTGTGGGCCATACTTCACGTCATGCAGAGGTCTTCCTTCTGGCAGTACTGTGGGTGATGTTGTCTCCTGTGCACCTAAAAGAAAAGAAGCATAGTGTATCTATCTATTCGTAAAACAGAAAACCACACCAACATATACTTTCATAGTGACTGACTGTACACTCAGGAAAGATAAGAGGGAGCAAAAACAACAATGACATACAGGTGTAATTGTTTGTTTTGTGTGCATCACGCAACTTGACGTCACTCACATACGATGCAGCACTGAGGGAGGTGTAGCTGACAAATGACAATGGAAGGAATATGAATGTTTTTATGCACCTATAGCAGACATGGGGATGATTGATGCCAGGTGTAAAGAAAATGGTATGAACACAAAACCGCTTTTTTTTAAATTGCAAACTTTTTGAAAAAATAAAATATATAATCTAATATTTAATTACAAAAACTACAATTAAAACAATGATAAATAACTGAAGTTATCCTCAAAGATATATTAATAGGTTATTAAACTGCTATCTCATTGCTTAGCCATCCATGTAAGCCTGGCTGGGTGCACAAAATGGCTGCCAGTCAGTGCCACATTATCATCAACAACAACAAGACTGAGTAGGAAGGCATTGCAGGCATATGGGGAAAGCACACTGAATGCCTACACAAAATCGCCACCAACCACATAGTCATAAAAGAACACATGTAAGTCTATAGGGAAAGCACACTGGCTGAATAGTGGTAACACAAAGTGTCCGCCAGCAACAACAACAAGATGCAGTAGGGTAGGGCCTTGAAAACAAAAAACATATGCAGGTCCATGGACACTGACAGTATACAAAATGGCTCCTGGCCACATGGCATGTGGAACAAAGGCAAATGGTGGCCTATGGCAAATACACACACACACTGGCCGGTGGGCTGACAAAGGAGGCATGGTAAAACAGAGAACACAGTCTTGTAGAATGTGAATGATCACCCCTGGGGGGTCTGCAGGCTCTGGGGTTTTGTGAGGCTAGGTCGGATGGCCACGATGGCCGAAAGAACCATGTCTTGAGCTTCTTCATGAAGCCACCAGTGTAGGGGAGGTGTGTAGGTGGAGTTCGTCACAGGATTTGGTAGCAAGGTAGGAGAAGGAGTGACCTCTGCAGTGGCTTCAGTAGATACGGGTGATGTGGGCCTGGGTCAGGGTGGAGGAGTGAAGCTCCCTTGTCATTTGGTGGAACCCCAGGCGGTTGTTCAATTAAGCGGGTAAGGATTTGTGCAGGGCTTTGGTGTGAGTAGCTTGAAGAGGCTTCGTTTCTGGATGGAGAGCCAGTGGAGAGCGCTGAGGTGAGGGTAGAGGCTTGTTCTTCTGGTGAGCTCAAGGAGGACTATTGCTGCTGAGTTCTAGATGGTTTGGAGGCTTATTAGTAGCTGTTTGGTGGTTTAGAGATAGAGTGCATTGCCGTAATTGAGTCAGCTGCAGATGAGGGCCTGGGTGACTGTCTTCCTGGTTGAGATGGGGATCCATCAGAAGATCTTGTGTAGCAAGCGGAGGGTGTGGAAGTAGGCAGTGGAGAAAGCATTGATCTGCTGCTTCATGGTCAGTTGGCTGTTCAGGACAGTTCTGAGGTTGCGTGCATAGCAGGAGGTTGGTGTCATCCCAAGGGGAGGGCTTGTTTCCAAAGATGAGGACCTCTGTTTTGTCCAAATTGAGTTTAGGAAGTTGGCCTTCAACCAGGTGGTGATGTCGGTCATTGTGTCTTGGAAGTAGGCTTTGATGGTATCAGCATCTTCTGTGAGGAAAAGGATGAGCTGATTGTCGTTGGCGCATGAGATGATGTTGAGTCTGTGGGTACCAGTGAGTTCCGCTAGTAGTGTCATGTTGGTATGGAGAGTGGAGCTGAGGGAGGAGCCCTTTGGACACCACAGATGGTTTCTTTGGGTATGGAGGAGAAGGGTGGTAGGTGGATCCTCTGTATACTGACAGAGAGGAAAGAGGAGATCCAACTGAGTGAGTTGCCTTGGAAGTCAATGTTGAGGAGTCAGATGACGAGGGTGTGATGGGAGAAAACGTTGAAGGCTACCAAGAGAGGGATGAGGATGATTTTGGCTGTTCCATCTAGGTTGAGGGGGCGTCTGATGTCATCTATTTCAATGATCAGGGCAGTCTCTGTGCTGTGGTTGGGCCAGAGGCCAGATTGGGAGGGGTCAAGCAGGTTGTTTTCTTCTAGGTAGTCTGTAAGCTGGCAGTTTATGGTTTTTTCCAAGATTTTTCTGGCGAAGGGATGTAGTGAGATGGGCAGTAGTTCTTGAGTTAGTTGGGGTTGGCAGAAGGTTTCTTTGGAAGGGGCTTGGCTTCCACATGCTTCCAGATATTAGGAACAGTGAGTGTGGTGATGGAGGTGTTGTGGATTTCCATGAAGACGCTGTTGAATACTTCCCTTCCTCGATTGTAGATGTGGTTCAGGCAGGGGTCATTGGGCACTCTGGGGTTGAGTGGAGCAATGATAGAGATGGTGTCTTCAGTCATAAACTGCTTCCATATAGTGATATGGTGGGGTGGGAAACATAGGTTAGTATGCAGAGGTGGTTGAGGTCGGTGGACTGGGGGTCGAAGTTGCTGTAGATGTCGGTGATCTTGTGGTGAAAGTGGTCCACCAGAATGTTATAGAGGTGTTAGAAGGGATAGATTGTGTTCTCAGTGGTGGAGGGGCAGGAGAACTCCCTGAGGATGTTGAAGAGTTCCTTGGTGTGATTGGAGCTTGCCTCGATACCTATGGCGAGAGCCTCCTTCTTGGCCTCCTGGAGACAGTGATGGTAGCTACTGAGGGTGTATCTAAAGGTGATGAGGTTGGTGAGTGTCCTGGCTGAGCACCATTGTCTGTCTGGCTTCTTACATTGACATTTGAGGGTAAGTAGCTCGGCGTGAACACACTGGTGTGCTTGGTGGGTCTGTTGCTGGTGGGCTTTTTCTTAGCGGTGATGGTGTCGGTGACTGTGGAGATCCAGTTGGAGAAGTTCTGAATGCTGAGCTCGAGGGTGCCTAAGCGGATGTGTCTTGCTTCTTTGAGGGCAGAGATCCACAGGGGTTCTGTGACTTTGCTCTAGTTTTTGTGTGGGTTAATGGGAGGTCTCATCGGTGCTTCTAGAGGGCCGTCGAGCGTGAAGTGGACGATGATGTGGTCTGTCCACGTGAGCTTGGTTCTGTGGGAGAACTTGACTCTGTCACTGGTTGAGAAGATGGGGTCCAGTGTGTGTCCTGCTCTGTGTGTAAGGGCGATCATCAGCTGCAAAAGACCAATGTTGCTCATATTCTCTAGGAGGGTAGTGGAATTGGCATCATTGGGGTCTTCTAGGAGGAATTTCAGGTCTCCCAGGAAAATATAGTGTTTGAAGTCAATAGCCAAGGAGGTGGTGAAGTCCGGGATGGAGTTGCAGAAGCTGGGATGGGGAGGGGCCTATAGGCAAGGGTTCCTCTGATGGTGATTTTGGTGACTGGTCAGATCTGAAAGTCAAGGTGCTACATGATTGGTATTGTGTCGTCCTCCGAGTTGATGCATTTGATGGAGTCCTTTTGGATGATGGTGATACCTTCACCCTGTCTTCCGGGGCGATTTCTGTGGATCATCTTGTATCTGGGGGGTGTCGCAGTGGCGAAGTCGAGTGCCAATGAGGGGGTGAACCAGGTCTCTTTGATGAACATCATGTTGGAGTGAGGGGGCTTATGGTGTCCTAGATTTATGTGGCAAGCTGGCAGAGGGCTCGGTGTTGAGCAGCATGCAGTGGAGCTGTGGTCGCTGGTTGGGGGGTCTGCTGGTGAAGTGGCAGTGGAGGCATGTGAAAGGTTCTTCAAAGGTGCTCGGAAAGGAGATGTAGCCACTGATGTCCAGCCTCTTTGGGGTGAGGGCTCAGCAGTAGAACTAGGCCTGGGCAGAGAACTCCTCTCCATTTATGGAGGTTGCAGAGTTTTCTGCACTCCAAGGAGCATGCAGAGTTCAGAAAAAAGAGCTGAGCTTTTTCCTCACTCGCTAACTTTTAGTTAGCAAGTGCGAGCAAGGTAAATCCAATGCTAGATCATCCCCCAGAGCACCTCTCTGCAAGAGTTTTTTAACGTGGGCTATCGTGAATGGTCATGACCGTTTACGTTGAGAAATTTTCCATTTGCTTTGAGGAAACTGCTGCTCAAGTAGAAGATCTACTCAAGCAACAGAAAGAAGATTCGCCCACGCCACTTGCACTGTGCTTTAAGTTGTTCGCGCTGATTTTTCAGCCTAAGAAAAACACCTGGCACGCAGAACACTTTGTAGGGCAGCAGAGATTCTTGGTCACTTTGCTCTGCTTCCTAGATTAAGTTGCCCTGGAAGCGGCGAGGAGCAGTCTGAGAGGAAAAAGGGCTGGGGAGGTGAGCGAGTAGGGACCAGAATGTGCAGAGAGAGCATGGAGGGGAGCCAAGGGGCAGAGGGGTGAAAGGAGAGAAGGAAAAACAATAAAAGTGACCTGAAAAGGCAGGTGCTGAGAGGCAAACCTGAGCAGAGCAGGAAAGCAAAAAAGAGATGAAAAGGGCTAGCCCTGATCGTTGCCAAATTACATCAGACAACCCTTTGAGCATTAGCTGAAGACATTCGTTCATTTGGGGTAATCTAAATATGCGTCCTGTATATTAATATGCATAATTTCAGTAATTTCTTTATTCAGCATTTGTTGGGCTTTTATTTCTGCAACATTTCGCTTAGCAGGTGTACAAGCAGTAATGCACATAGAGCAAAGCATGGGGCCACATTGTATACATATACAGCATGTAAATAGTATCACCAGTAGTATACATTGGATAGTCAGTAGCTTCCAGCCCCAAGTGACAAATAGTGTCCAGAACCAGCTCGAGAAAGTCTATGTACCAGTTTCTGGGTGAATCTCTGCAGCAATTTTATGCAGTTTGGATATTGCATCAAATATTGAAGGTGAGTGATCCGGAATGTAAACACAACAGCTGCTGCCGATGATGCAACATGCACCACCTCGATCATCTCGAACCACATCAAGAACCATACAAAGATGGAGTGCTACAATTATTGCAACTTGCAGCTCTTCTGTAATGTTCCCAAGTGCCATAGCTGTCTGATTGGTAATAGCTTCCACAACACAAGTCAATCGCCTTAGCTTTCTACTGTTCAATGCAGCACCCACAAAGAAAAACAAGCCCAAATTAAAGTCAATATATTGTTGTAAAGTGGTGTCAGTCTGATCAACCTCATCTGTACTTATTGTTCTCTTGTATCTTTTCTTAGAGATATCATTATATAGCTTAAAATCACAGTGATATGATGGAGGTGCCAGGAACATAGGGGGTAACAGAAAGGATACATAACATACTCCGGACCATCCAATTGGGAGTTGGTAATATCCCTTATTACCACTTACTAAATATGTGTTATGTGACAATGTGAAACTACTATTATTGGCACCTTCAATAGTTAATGTCATAGTACACTCACTCCTTCCCACTGGAATTTTCCCAACACTTCCTATACATAAATCTGCATTAGCTCTGGTCACAGAAATTACAAATGGTCCAGTGTTTTTTATAGTTCTTGTGTTTGTGAAACCATATGGTACCGAAATATTGTCCGGTCAATACCCTTCCCATTTCCATTTAGTTCATTTAGCTTGAGGGTAACCATCTTCATCCGGACAACACTCTTTATTAAGATGATAGTTAATCCGTCCAAATGCCACTTTCTTTGAAGCAATCAGAAGCGCAAACCAAGCTTGACAAAACCCATTGTGCGAGAAAGTAAGAGGAATATAAGGTGTTCCCAGTTTCTTCTGGTGAGCAGGTATCATCCCACACACCCAACAGTCTGTGGTATTTGTGGCATTATGCATGTGATGCAACATCTGAAGAAATGTGTTGTTTAGGTAGGATTGTCGATGCTTCTGCTCATGATAGGGAAGCGTAAAGTAATGATGCTCAACTGGTACAGGAGTAGTGGCAAACAGCAATTGTCAAGCAGGAGCCACTTTCTCTACAAACCAAGTTAGTACTGCTATAGCCACCATAGCAACAACAAACCCTACAGCACAAATTATCTTTTTGTTATTCATTTTAACAACAACAACAGGTGATCTCTCTGCAGACATGATTTGTTCGTTGTTGAAGGCAATCGTTGGAGCTTTTACGACCTGGGCAGTCATTGATTTCTTCACCAAGGGTCAAGACGGGTGTCACTACGCAGGACTGATCCCCCCCTTGCCACATTGGTGCTTCATTTCACCAACCCTGGAAGGCAGCTCAACCAATCTTTTTCAACAAGGCGAGTTCTTTCCTCAGTCTCAGTTGGTATTGTGATACTCCAGGGATCATGTGGTCTGGGAAGACTCCCTCAGATTCATCAGGTGAAATAGTATGGCCCTTCTCCGTTTCCAGGATCTCTCGATGATCGGTCAACACAGCAGGTTCCACCAAGGCAAGCGACACTCGTTTACAGTGAGTGAATATAGACCCAATTCTTTCTGTTCGTCCGGTCCTCACCATCTCGATTCGAAGCTGAACATGGTCTCCAGGTCGGTGTTCGTGGGCCTCACCTGTAGATCTGTCAGGAAGAGCTTCTCGAACCTGTTGATGAATAGAGATCAAACAATCAGTCAACTGTGCCAAATAATCATTCATCAGAACACATGGTGCATCATGTATGGGGCGTGGCTTAGGAACTCCCCAACTATTCATCGGTCTTCCAAATACCACTTCATATAGAGTAAGCCTAGATCATGAATGTGGCACTGATCTTATGGACAACAATGCCAAGGGTAGTGCATCTGGCCATTTCAAGGACGTGGAAGCAAGTATTTTTGCTACCTTCAATTTCAACGTAGCGTTATACCTCTCCACCAATCCCGCTGATTGTGGGTGGAAAACTGCATGGAATTTCTGCTTGATCCCTTATCCTTTCAGGACATGCTCAACAACTTGTCCAATAAAATGAGGTCCATTGTCACTCCATAAAAGTTTGAAAACACCATATCTAGGGAAAAACTCTTTTAAAAGCACCTTTGCTGTAGAAATAGCTATATTATCCTTTGTAGGGTACATCTCTATCCATTTACTGAAGGCACATACCACCACTAAAACATACTTCAAGTTATTGCAACCTTCAAGTTGGATGTAATCCATTTGCAAAACTTCGAAAGGTGCAGTTGGTGTAGCAAACCCTCCAGTAGGAGTTTGTTGCCCTTTTCCAGGATTGTACTCCCAACAGATCAAACAGGATTGTACTATCCTTTTAGCTGTACTGGCAATCTCTGAATGCTCCCAAACTTGCGTAAGCAATTTCTTTATCGCTAGAGCTCCAACATGTGCCGGCCCATGTGCCATTTGAACTACAGGCTGTAAATAGGCAGCAGGCAATTTCCACATATTCATCTCTTTGTTGCGCCAATAACCCTCATCGTCTAACATTCCTTCTTTAGACCATTGCTCAAGTTCTTCCACAGAGGAAGATCTCTGTATATCTAATATTTCTTGTCTAGCACCATGCCAATGCTCAGCTATTGATTTTACTACGTACATAGATGTAGTACTTCGTTGCATCGCAGTCTCACGAGCTACGCGGTCTGCAAAGGCGTTGCCTTGTCCTGTCTTATCAATGACTTTCTTTTGCATGCTACACTTAACAATAGCTATTTTCTTCGGATATGTCAGTGCAGTCAAAAGATTATGCACTAATTCTCCATGCATTATCGGCATCCAGTGGGATGTAAGAAAGCCTCTTTCCTTCGAGAGTAGGCCAAAATCATGAGCCACTCCAAAAGCATAGCGGCTATCTGTATAGATGTTCACACACAAATCAGTGCTAAGTTTACACACTCGTGTCAAAGCTATTAACTCAGTGACTTGAGCCGACTTTTGTGGTATACGAGCTGTCTCCACTACTTTCTCAAGTGTCGTAATTGCATATGGTGCTGAAGTCGTACCATCTGGTAACTTCAAACAGGACCCATCAACCCACAGTTCCCCAACTATATCTAAAAGGGGCGTATCTTGCAAATCAACACAACTCTTTGTATGTTCAGTAAGGAAGATACAATCGTGAAACTCCTGTGACTGAGTCTGATTTGCTGGATATGGCAAAAAAGTAGCTGGGTTCAGTGTTGCACATCTCTTCAGTGTAATGTGAGTGGCCAACAATTTCAATTCGTATCCTGTCAAGCGAGCACTAGTTAAGTGTTGGGTTTTGGTCTGATTCAAAAGGGCATCAACCGCATGGGGTACTAGCACCAACAGTTTATGTGACAAAACTATCCCCTCACTCTGGAGTACGGACACAGCTGTTGCTGCAACTGAACGGAAGCACCCAGGCAATGCACGAGCAAAAGGGTCAAGAACCACTGAAAAATATGCACAGGGACGCTGCTTGTCACCGTGTGTCTGTACTAAATCTTGCAATGCACACCCATCTTTCTTGTATACATAAAGTGTAAAAGCCTTCGTGTAATCTGGAGTGGCTAACACTGGTGCAGAACAAAGAGCTTGTCATAGATGACGAAAAGCATCCTAGCATTCATCTGTCCAAGGAAGGGGCATTGGAGTGTCTTTAGTCAAAAGCGCTGGCAAGGTTTTAACAATGTGTGAAAAACCTAGTATCCATTGCCTGCTGAACGAGGTTAAACCAACGAATGCACGGACATCTTTCTGAGTAGAAGGTACTGGTGTGTCTAAAATTGCTTGTATGTGATTTGGTGTAAGTACACGCTCCTCCTTAGACAGAAGGTGACCTAAGTAGGTAACCTTCCGTCTACAATATTGCAATTTCTTCCATTATACTTTATGGTGGTGTGTAGCAAGAAAAGAAAGCAGAGACAAAGTACATTTTTCACACAGCTGAGGCGTATCGGCTGCCAACAAGATGCCATTGACATATTGTATGAGAGCCACTCCTTCAAGCAAAGTAAAAGAATCATGTTGTCGTTTCAGTGCTTGACTGTAAATGTTCGGACTCTCAGTGAACCCTTGAGGAATTCTACAAAATCTGTACAATCTATTATTCAAAGTGAAACCGAACAAATATCGGCTATCAGGATCAATAGGAATCAAGAAGAAAGCATTCTTCAGATATATTACAGAAAATGTAGTTGCTGTTGGAGGAACTAAGGTAAGCAGTGTCGTTATTTTCAGAAACCACAGGGTATTGCGGTACTACAATCTTGTTGACTTCACGTAAATCACTAATAAATCTGTAAATCCTAGTGTCAGTGTCTTTTTTCAAAATGGGAAGAATAGGACTGTTGCAAAAAGTATAAGGAACTTCTTCCACAACACCCACCTTAATCAAATCATGGGCAATGCGTATAAGTGCTTCTTTGCCTTCTTGAGAAATTTTATATTGAGCAATCATGGCAATAAAGCGCCCTCCTTGACACTAATTTGTACTGGCGGAGTAATCATTTGCCGTGTATCGGTATCTGAAGTAGCCCACAAAGTAATAGGGAGTGAAGCTAAAGCAAAGTCCTCTTTAACAATACAGGATCTTTCAATCACAGGGTAATTGCCATTCAAAATGACACATACTCCTTCCGGAGAACATCGTATCGTAGCCCTGAAATATTTGAGCATATCAAGACCCACAATATTGTCTGGTGTATTAGGAGAAAGCAAAAATGGACATAGAGCAGTAAATTTATCAACATGAAATGACAGTGGTTGTGATAGTGGGCTAAGGTAAAGTGTTCCATCAAAACCTATTGATGTAATAGTTAAGCCAGACAGGGGAGCCCATGGAACTAAGTATTTAGATAAGGAGCTACAAGTAGCTCCTGTATCAACCAGAAACCGAACCGTAGAACCCAAAACATGTGCTATAACATAGGGACCCTTCTGATCTACTGGAACTTCAACTGATTCCTTACCCCATCCTAGGCAATCCTATGCATCAACTGAATCCTTGAATCCTTGAAATCAGACGGCATATAATTAGACAATTGGACAATTGATATTGATTTGGTCTGTCAAAAGTGTTAAACCCACCCTGTTCACACATATTAGAATCAAACCTAGCATGATCGTCCATGCTCCCTCTAGGCCCTGGATATCATTAACGATTTCGCGTTTGTCCTCATCCACGTTGATACTGCTGAGTACGTAATGCCGGACAATCGGAAGCCCAATGTCCAAATTTTTAAAACTCTGTCAATGACTGGCCACTAAAATCGTGGAATGCCTCCTCAAACCGTGTAAAGAAGTCAGAAACCAATTTGTCTACCATATGCTTACAAGATGCTAATACTGTCCAGTCTATCTTTTTAGGAGAAATAATCATCTTTAACTTTCCTATAATAGCTGCGGGGAGATCTAAAATTAACTGACATGGTTTCAGTGCGGGTTCCCTTTCTTCATCCATTTGTTCAAAATCTTTCCATTCCGCACCAAAAGCTGTACGATCATTAACTTTACGAACAGTTCTCCGCATATCAGGGGGTAATATCAATCTGAAAAACAGGTCAATATCAGGCATAGTCATAGTACAAGAGCTAATAGCACCCTCAAATTCCTCATAAAAGGCTGCTGGATTCTTCTGTGGATCAGGTAATACAGTTTTAAGAGCCATGACATCCGCTCTATTCCAAGGAGTGTAAACCCAATTATTAACAAAATACCCCTTTGCATTAGTAGAATCCTTATCATCACTAGTTCCCGTGCCTCTAGGAGGAACATACAAAGGTGCGGCTTCCCGCATAGGTTGCGCATGAACCATCATAGTTTTATCTGTTCCGAAGATAGAAGCTTGTGCCACGCCGATCTGAGATGTTCGTGCAGCTACTGCTGCCTTTTTCTCCTCTCGCAAACGGACTGCTTCAGAACGCAGTTTAACCAAACGTCTGATTGTGTCAGCCACCTGGGAGAGGACAAAAAGACCATCACCCATTTGCTTACAGTCATTTGCTATATCACCGGGCTCTAATTCCTCAGAATGTCTCCTAAACCGCTCAATGACCTCTGCAGCAAATACCTCGGTAAAATATATTTGCTCCATTTCCTGCCAATCGTTGATGTCATCTAAAAGTTCAGAAGCAGGGGCAACACTTCGAACGGCTTTACAAGCAGCAGATCTAATTTCAGACACACGCTCAGCGGACAACATAGAATGAGTTACCCGTGCTTTCTCCTACTCTGTAGAAGAGCCTTCATCTGACTCATGAGGAGCAGAAGGAAGAGTATACAGAGGCGGATACCGGTCTAACAAAAGAGAATCATCTTGGGGTTTATTGAGGATAGGACAGAGAGGTCTACGAACAGCATATTGGCCATTTACCTGTAAATGACACTCCCTATCTTCTCTCTCTTTAATTTCTTTCTTTTCTTTATTTTTCATTTCTAATGCTTTCGCATGAATGCTCTTACGCTGTTCCTTTTCAATCAAGGCTTGCTCACGCTTCATTTGTTCACGTACTTCTTTTTCTCACATTCGTACACAGTCAAATATGTCTTGCCTCGCCTTTCGCTTAAACATTTGTTGTTCTACATACTGAATCTTTCACAAATAAAATGACCCATGCATAGGCCAACGCAACTCCAGATCCTTACGAGTATATTTATTCCATAACATGCTGTACATTATAGAAGAAATACCATATTTAATATACATATCCCTATTAGGCGTCCCTTCCGGGGAGCCGGTTGTGCTTCATCAATTCCAAAACTGGCACCTTTACAAAAGCAACACATTCTACGAAGTGTGTTAGAAACAGGCATGCCAAAAGTAGTAAAGAATATGAAGTATTATATCCAAAGTAGCACTTAAAGTACTCTTGTACGTTGTGCCGTTCAAATTAATTCAAAACAGAGAAAATTCTCTTCATTACCTGCCTATATAAATTGCAATTTATGTATATCAACTATTACAAATTCCAAAAGCCACAGCAAGCGTCGCAAAACAACCTTACCAATCCCAGGCATCCTGATTCCAACTGCCAAGTTCTTGAATCGATCAAAAGGTCACTGCACGGCGAATCAACAGAAGAGATCTCAGTCGAGGACCGGCACCACCTGGATGGTCCGATCAAAAAGAGAAGAAAAACGCAGTGGTTTGCCAAGACACTGGTCTCCTTGGGCAATGATCGTCCATAGCGAGATTCCAATCCTTTGTTTGGACCACTCACTCGAGCATCCGAGTCGCCGATGAGCCCCACTGATTGTGTGCCAATTTGTGGTGGTGAGCCTCAGCTAGGCCTACCAGTGCTAGAGGTTTGCCCTTCTCTGCACAAAGTCCTGAGACCAATAGGAAGAAGTTGGCACGGAAACTGCAATACAAAACAAAGTACTTTATTAACCTCAAGAGGTGGAACTACATTCACACAACACCCTTTTGTAGTGTATGAAGTAGAACACTGAACAGTAGGAACATGGATCTTTTATACCCACACAGGAGCTCAAAAGAAGGCGGTATGAGAACAGAAAGTAGGTTTTAGGTACATTAAGGTCATACAGAAAATGCAAATCAACAAGTGGGAGGAGCTAACAGTTGCTAATTCTAGCAAACACATCCTGACAGTTACAGACTAATGACAGCTGCATAGACAGCTGCAAGCTCAACTGAGCATGTGCAAAGCAGAAGAGGCTAAATATAACTTGTCACTAGGCAGAGTACAAGACCAGAAATGGCTGCCAAATCCAAGATGGCTCCAGCTAAATGCTAGCCCCGATCGCTGCCAAATTACAACAAGGGCTGTTGTTGCAAAAAAATAGAGAGCAGGTATCAAATGATTACAGGATACATATATATATTGAGGGGAACCGTGTGGACCCTGTGACTTCCGCAGACATTTTAGCTTAGGATGCTTCAGGTTGAGTACAAATGGTCTCATGACTGGCTAGCAGTGGATAAACAGCCTGCCAATGAAAGAAGGGGAAAGCTCATCAGCTCCAGGCAGAATGGTTTTATTCAGAGCCTTGTTTGTCAAAAGGCTCAACCATGCAGTGGGCTTGAATGTTGAATACACAAATACTCTTCGATGGGATACATTAGAAAGCTACATGAAAACTAGATGGCAGTGAACCCCCATCGAATGCTTCAGTGTCATCGTGAAGGACAGCACTCATGAAGCATATGTGTACCTTGTCATGTAACTTGTAAACAAATCATGCTCACCACACATGCTGCATGTCATAGCTTAGCACATGTTGACATGAGTTACCAAAGGTATGAGAGCTGAGCATATTTTTCAGATAACCAGTTGTGTGTGTTGTCTCCCAGAGGTGTGGTTAAAAACATTTGTGTCAAAGGCTAGTATCTGCAACCAGAAGTGGGCCTTCATGTAGCCTTGTGAGGGTACTAGAGCCACTGTCCGTTACGGACAAAGTGCATGATGACACGTACCCCAGTCCACAAGAAACTTGCTCTCAGGCTTGTTCTCCGCTATGGATGCAAAATAAAAACCCTTGGAGCACTATACCAGACTTTCAGATGTAGTATTCAGTTTCAGCTGAAAACTCCGGGACACTGAGGAAAGCCAAATGAAAACACTCTGAAGGCACCCACGTTTGCTCCCCCCTCCTCCCTCCTCCCTCCTCCCTCCCCCTCACACCCCAGCAGTTCATAGATACAGAACTATAATTAATTAATGTTATAAACACACTCTGGAATCTCCGACAAATGAATGCAGAGACTGAAATGAGAAAATAATTCAATAAAATGGTCTTTTCAGGTCCAAAATCCATGAGAGCTGTCTTGAGCTAGCATGGGTGTGGTATTAATAGCCTATTACATGCTTTCTGTTTTACCAGGGCAATCCCCTCACTAAACCTGATAATCATGAGTTATGCTTCTAATATAAAGTTGTCAACAAGACCCAATGCTCCACCAGCAGAGTAGCATCAGGAGAAGCTACTTGACCCTTGAATTTGCAGAGGAGGTGGTAACATCCGAGAGGCAGATGGGTGCAGGTATCAGTGATGGCCTTGGATAAAGACTCCAAAGATGCTCCATACACTTCTGTGGAATGCAGTAAAGAGTACTACCGCCTGGCTTGGACTGATCTCTCGCCACCTCCATCCATCTGAAGCATTCCATGGAAAGGGTGTTGGCCTCATTCAGAGCCAACAGTGGACCACTTCCAAAGCATTAGAGTCTCTGAAACAGGCGAAGAGGTAAACTACTTACATTCCCCTTTGTTGCCTCTGTCCGTCCCCTTTGCCATCATGACTACCACTGTTTTCCTTCTCTTCTCCCATTTTTTCTTTTTCTCTTCTGCACCTTCCTTTCTCCTTGATTCCTTTCTTCTCTACTACCCTTCATTTTTTTCCTCACTCCCACCCTTTATTCCCTTACACACTTCATTCCCTTACACCCTATGTTCCCTTCCAACATTCATTCCCTTCCTCACTGTCATAATTCATTCCTTTCCTCTCTCCCACCATTCATTCCCTTCCTCACTCCCACCCTTCCCAGAATAGTAGGAATTCCTAGATGGCCGCCGAGCCCGGGACCAAAACACTGGTGCCCCCCCTTGCAAAACCAGGTTTTTTTGCAATAGATAATTTTAATGTTGCCAGAATATGTTTTGGGCACTTGCCTGTCGTGGGTACTTGGCCCATTCACACAAGTGAGGTACCATTTTTATTGGGAGACCAGCAGGAGTACTGGGTGGTAGGAAATTTGTGTCAGCCCAGTGATCCCACAACTTTCCCAAACAGAAATGTGGGAGAAATTTGATTTTTTTTCAGCTAAATGTGAGGTTTGCAAGGGGTTCTGGGTTGGAAAACGTTATGGGATTCATGCGAGACAAACCTCCCTGGACTCTCCTTGATGTCTAGTTTCCAGAAATATCTGGGTTTGGTAGGTTTCCCTAGATGGCTGCCGAGCCCAGGGACAAAAACTCAGTTGACCCTCCCTTGCTAAACCGGTTCATTTTGTGATGAGTAATTTTGAAGTCTCCAAAATACATTTTGGGCCCTTCCCTGCCGCAGGCACCTGGCCCACCCAAACAAGTGAAGTACCATTTTTATTGCGTGACTTTGGGGAATGCTGGGTGGGTGGAGGTTTGTGGATCCATGCAGATCAAGAGCTTTCCATCACAGAAATGTTAACAAGATTTGAAGTTTGCAGGGTATTTGGGGGGATCCATGCATGCCATACCTCCCTATACTCCCTGAGTGTCTTGTTTTCAGAAATGTCTGGGTTTGGTAGGTTTCCTAGATGGCCATCAACCCGGGGGCCAAAAATTAAGGTGCGCCCTTGCAAAACCAAATCATTTTGTTAAAGGTAATTTTGATGTCCCCGCAACATGTTTTGCGACCTTGCCAGTCACCGGTACTCCGCCCATCACACAAATGAGGTACCATATTTATCATGAGACCTGGGGGGACACTGGGTGGTAGGAAATTTGTGTCAGCCCGGTGATCCCACAACTTTCCCTCACAGGAACGTGAGAAAAATGATTTTTGAGTTTGAGGTTTGCAGTGGATTCTCGGAAGGAAATCATTGGGGGATCTATGCAAGCCAAACTTCCCTGGACTCCCTCAGATGTCTAGTTTTCAGAAATGTCTGGGTTTGGTAGGTTTCCCTAGATTGTCCGCCGAGCCCGAGGCCACAAACCAAGGTGACCCCTTTGCAAAACCAGGTCGTTTTGTGATGGGTCATTTTGATGTCTCCATAATATGGCCATTCCCTGCCGCGGGCACTTGACCAACCCACACAAGTGAGGAACCATCTTTATTGGGAGACTTTGGGGAATGCTGGGTGGGTGGAAGTTTGTGGATCCACCCAGATTCCAGAACTTTCCATCCCAGAATTGTGAAGAAAATGTGATTTTTTTCAGCAAACTTTGAGGTTTGTAGGGGGTTCTGGGTACGAAAGGAAAACTTCAGTAAATCCCTGCAAGCAATACCGCCTTAGACCCCCCTGGGTGTCTAGTTTTAAAAAATGTCTGGGTTTGGTAGGTTACCCTAGATTGGCTGCTGAGCCTAGGGCCAAAAACCCTGGTGACCCCCTTTGTAAAACCACATCGTTTTGTGATAGGTAATTTTGATGTCTCCACAATATGTGTTGGGCTATTCTCTGCCACAGGCTCTTGGCCCACCCACACAGGTGAGGTACGAGCATTATTGGGAACGTTTAAGGAATGCTTGATGGGGGGAAGTTTGTGGATCCACACAGATTCCAGAACCATCCATCACAGAAATATGAGGAAAATGTCATTTCTTTCAACTAAATTTGAGGTTTGCAGGGGATTCTGATTAGGAAAACATTGGGGATCCACTATAGCCATCCCTCCCTGGACTCCCCAGGAGTCTAGTTTTCAGAAATGTCTAGGTTTGGTCCCTTTCCCTAGATGGCTTCCAAAGCCCGGGACCAAAAACCCAGGTGACCCCCAGCAAAACCATTTCGTATTGTGATGGGTAATTTTGATATCTCCATAATATGTTTTAGGCTCTTCCTTGCTGCAAGCACTTGGCCCACCCCCACAAGTGAGGTATCATGTTTATCGGGAAACTTTGGGTAATGCAGGATGGGTAGAAGTTTGTGTATCCACAAAGATTCCAGAACTTTCAATCACACACTTTGTGGAAAAAGTGTTATTTATGACAAAATTTGAGGTTTGCAAGGTATTCTGGGTGACAGAGCCTGGTGGGAGCCACATTAGTCACCCCATCCTGTATTTTTCTGTGTATCTAGTTTAAAAAAAATTATAGGTTTGCTAGGGTTCCCTAGGTGCTGGCAGAGGTAGAGCACAAAATCCACAGCTAGGCAATTTGCAAAAAGGGTCAGTTTTCACTGAAAAAATGTGATGTGTCTATGTTGCGTTGTGGCCTGTTTCCTGTCACAGGTACTAGGCCTACCCACACAAGTGAGGTACCGTTTTGATCAGGAAACATTGGTAAATAGGGGATGGTTGGAAGTTTGTTAATCCACACATATTCCAGAACTTTCCATCACAGAAATGTGAGGTTAATGTGTTTGTCCACTAAGTTTGAGGTTTGCAAGGGATTCTGGGTAACAGAATCGGTGAGAGCCACAAAAGTCACCCCATCCTGGAATGGGTGTCTGGTTTAAAAAATTGTATAGGTTTGCTAGGTTTCCCTAGGTGCAGACTGAGCTAGGGTTCACATCCACAGCTAGGCACATTGCAAAAAAAGGGTCAGTTTTCAATGGAAAAATCTAATGTGTCCACCATGTCTTTTGTGCTGTTTCCTGTTGCGGGCACTAGGGCTACCCACACAAGTGAGGCACCATTTTTATCAGAATTCTTTGCAGAATGCTGGCTGGGTGGAAGTGTTTGTATCCACACAGATTACAGAACTTTCCATCATATAAATATGAGGAAAATATGTTTTATTTTTACAAAGTTTGAGGTTTACAAGAAATTCCTGGTAACAGAACCTTGTGAGAACTATACAAGTTACCCCATCCTAGATTTCCCAGGGTGTCTAGTTTTAAAAAAATGTACAGGTTTGCTACATTTCCCTATGTGTCGGCTGAGCTAGGATCCAAAATCCACACCTAGGCACACTGCGAAAAAAGGGTCAGTTTCAGTTGAAAAATGTGATGTGTCCACTTTGTGTTTTGGGCCATTTCCTGTCTTGGGCACTAGGCATACCCACACAAGTGAGGTACCATTTTAATCAGTGTGAATTTGGTGAGTGCTGGGTAGGTGGAAGTTTGTGACTTCTCTCAGATTCCAGAACCTTTGACCATAGAAATATGAGGAAAATGTAGTTTTTTTGCAAAGTTCGAGGTTTGCAAAGGATTCTGTGTAACAGAACCTTGTGAGAACCACACAAGTCACTCCATCCTGGATTTTCCTGGATGTCTTGTTTTTAAAAATGTAAATGTTTGATAGATTTCCATAGGTGCCGGCTGAGGTAGGGTCCCAAATCCACAGCTAAACACAATGCTAAGAAAGGGTGCTTTCACCGGACAAATGTGATCTGTCCACGTTGCATGTTGGGCCATTTTCTGTCAGAGGCACTAGGCCTACCCACAAGTCAGGTAGCCTTTTTATTGGGAGACTTACATGAACACAGAATAGTAGAACAAGTGTTATTACCAATTGACTTTCTTTGTATTTCTGCCTTCCAAATGTAAGACAATTTGTAAATGGAGAAGTCATTTTGAAAAATAATCTCTGATTCATATGCTTGTATGGGTACCTACAACTTTGGAGATGTGCAAATACCCACAGCTTCTTAACACTATATTTTGTTCCCATTTCAGAAATATTTAGGTTACCTTGCACCTATTTTTCACTCTTTATATTTTGCCAAATAAATTGCTGTATACCAGGTATACAATGAAAAACCATTGCAAGGCACAACTCAGTTATTGGCTCTCAGTTACTCGGGTTCTTGGTGAACCTACAAGTCCTATATATCCTCAGAACTATAACAGTCCTGCGGATATAACGGTATGTTGCTTTAACACCATTGCTGCTAGACATATTTAGCTCCGGTGCTGACTTATTGGAAATCCCATTGTTCATGACGAGCTCAGCTCGTCATCAGCACAGCTCCACTGTGCCTCATGACGAGCTGAGCTCGTCATGAGCATCGAAGGGGTTAAAAAATATGTCATACTTAAAAGAAGTTACAGGTGAAAACATTGGCACAGATGGTTTTCTTTTCAACTCAATTTCAACATTTATTTATTGTCAACTGTTACTTTCTACAAACAAGCCTTGAAGGATCTACACAAATGACCCCTTGCTAAATTTATAATTTTGTTTACCTTTCAGAAATGTATAGTTTCAAGGCTCCATTAATGCTTTCACACCCATTTCTACCACTAACTGTAAGGAGGTTGAAAGCTCAGAAAATACCCAAAATAGGCTATGACCCAGTAAAATGCTAAAACTGTGTAGAAAATGTTTTCTGACAAAAGTCTGCCTGTCCCTGAAAGCACCACAAACCATTTGTTGATAATATTTGCAGAGAAAACAAAGCGCCATCTTCAGAAGCACTTTTTCCCAAAATCCCCCCCCCCCAGAACAATTTAGCTGTATTTTGGCTAATTTCTGGATCCCTAAGTTTGAACTACCCCAAATAGCCCAAAAAAAAGGATAGCACAGGGGGGAAAGCGGAAGGGTTAAAAAACATCCAAAACAACAAATGTGGGGTGGCATTTTGTGTTGCTGGAGTGCTGCTGCTAAACCAACACCATGACAGTCAGGTCCTGCAGCCAACCCCCACTGATCCAAATGCTTTGTGTGACTGAGGGCTGGTTGCTCACAGGGGTTGCAGGCACCCTTGGCCATAGGCCAGGTCAGTGGGCAATCCATTACCACCTAATGCCTCAGGCCTGCAGCAGGGGATTGGTCATTTGGAGGGAGCCTAGCTGTCATTCCCTTCGGCAACGTGTGGCAACATCATTTGAGATCTCATCAGTGATATAATCAATTGTGTACTTTGGCATATCATGAGTGATTTAATATATGAGGTTATATGCGAGGCATGTCACGAGTGTAAGTTATAGCTAGCTTAGTAAAATATAACTTGAAAAGTTCAATGGTTATTGTTTGGTTTCTCGTCATTATTGTTTTTAATATTACAACACTTAACTGTCATGATTTCAAATGAACTCCCAAGCGATTGATAAGTGATCCAATTAATTCGAGAGTTGATTAAAATCTCCTAACCACACAATACAGCAATGTATGAAAATGACCTTATCCTGACAATGAGGCCCATTGTATAGTTGTAAACATAAGAAAATTATGCACACACATTCAAACAGTGCAACCTCATCTGCTATTCTGGTCTGGGAAAACAACCATCCTGCCATCTGCTCTTTTCTTTAAATGTCACAGCAATGATGTTCTTACACAATTACAGCATAGGTATTTCATATTTCATTATTTTCTACTATTGCTCTAAGTTCATGCCTAAACAGCCTGTCATTGTGCTTTTTTTTTTTTTATTAGAGCTGAGCAGATATGTGATAGAAATAATTCTGAAAATTTTAAGGTGTCTGGAGGCCATGGAAGAAGCTCTTTTTAGTGGCTGGGGGGCTGCTGTGGGAGTTGAGTTTGGAAGGAACCTTTTGGAAATGTGGTAGTTATGGGGGTTATAGGGTTTATGGAGAAGGGGTGGGCCTGTTGCAGAAGTTGAAGTTGAGAAGGACTGTCGGAGACATCGTAGTATATTTGAGTTTGAGGAGAGGGATTGGGACTGTTGTGAAAAGTGAATGTGGGAATTTAGATCTTTTTGCTATTAAAGAGGTTTTCTTCAATATATCAGTGCCTTTATTTTTTTAATTTACTACTAGGCATTACTGGTTAGAGTAACATCACTGTTATTTAAAGCTCCATCAAGATCGTAAAAACATAGGGTGAGCCCTACACTTGGCCATTCACAAACCAATTGACCAAGGGCCAGATATAGGTATCCAAATACCGGTCGGAAACGGACGAAAATACAGATTTTTGGCCGTTTCCGACCGGTATTTGGATATTGAGATGTAGGGGCATGTTAAATTACAGAATCGGTATTTTTACCGAATTTGTAATTGTTCCGATTCGGTAAAATACCGAATTTGTAAAATTACTGATTCTGTAATTCAACATGTAGGTAGCACAGTAATCAGTGCTACAAGGGTTTAAGAATTCGTTATTTACCACCAACTAGAAGTTGGTGGTAAATAATGAAAACCCTTCAAAATTCATTTTTTTTGCGTGCCATGTTGCAGACATACATGCCCTAAGGGCATGTATGTCAGCAACATGTGCACCCATGCACAATTGAGGGGTGCAACAGGGTGTCAAAGTGACACCCTATCCCCCTTGCAAATTTGGTCATTTTATTGGCATTGATTCCTATGGGCCTTAAGGCCCATAGGGATCAATGGCAATCACCGAATCGGTAAATACCGATTCGGTAATTACCGAATCATTCCGATTTGGTTCTTTCAAAACTGATTTTACCTGCATCTCATTTACCTACTCTTAAATACGAATCGGTATGATTCGGTATTTAAGAGTAGGTAAATAGAGATTGCCTACATCTGGCCCCAAATGTGTTCATTCCCTTAATCCTCTCTTTAGTCCCTCTCTACCTCAGTTCTCCTGCCACAGTGGACAGGTTACTTAGCTTAACACCTCAAGTGCACCCTATGCAATCACTTTTGGAACACTGACAATGGCCAAAAACAAACTCCTAATTTAATGGCTTGATCAGGCTGAGCAGCACCCATCCTCTCATCAGTAGTAGTTATATACTTACGGCCCTGCCCTACCCTCTGTAACTATTGACCAATAATGGTGTCTGGCAAAACAGAGCTCAAACAATATTCTCTTTTTCCTGTTGTTAGTATTTCTTTTCATACCAAGTAGAAAAAGTGATGACTGCTACTTCCCCTAATTGGACCTATCCATGGTTTTCCAAAGGGACTTTTTAATGCTGGTGGTGAGTGGACCACCGCTCAGAGAAGACATCAGAGGAAAAGCAAGGTTCTTAAGTGGAATGATATTGGTGAAACAGCATTGCAGGAGAGTAGACTGAGAGAAAACAGACAATTAGTAGAACATGCAAAACAAAGACTGTGATGATAAAATAACAAAAAGCAACATAGGGGTTATTTACAAGAGGCCTGAACCACCAGAGAGTCACTTATTTTGATGTTCCTGTGGTGTAGGCCTCTCAATTATATCTATGAGGTGATGCAAAGCCACCCTGTGTAATGTTGCACCATTCCGGTTGCCGGTGGCAGGGTAGGTCGTAGACTAAGCGTCCAAGGAACGCTGGACCCTAATTGGTGTCCTTTTTGACCATCGGGCACTGTTGCAAGTGTTCACTAGACTACAGTTAGGTTAGCGACCTGAACACGTGGTATGTAAGTTGTACTCTACTACGTTGTGTAGATAGCATTCGTTTTGATCCTGAAGAAGTGCCTCGATCCTCCTGAAAAGCAGAGTAAGTCACAGATAGCTAGATATATTGCCTCTAGCCCACTGCCACTCTTTGCACATTTGTAGTCAGGCAGTGTGATCCCACAACTTTCCCTTCTGAATAAAATATTGTTAGGACTGACTGACCTGTTTTAACCCACCTCATTCCCCCACACATCTACATACACACTAGGCCTCTTACCCCGACTGCACCCACCAGCAGGAACAAAAGATCCCGGCCAAAGAGCCCCGTACTGGGTGCCCGTCAGGTATTGCAGCGCCGACCTGATGAGAGGCAGGCTCATATGATAAAGCATGACACCTAGCTTGCTAGGTGTGTGAGAGCCCTAGTTCAAACTAAGGGATTCCCCCTTCATCTACAGTGTAGGTCTGAATTTGACCCACACCCTCTACAGTATCTCTCCGTTCCTTCTCTCTTCACCTAGAGGAACTTCGTACCCTTCCTGTGGACCATATGAGTTGGGGCACGTATGTTGGACCTCTTTAAACTTGCCCCAGAAGGGCAAGGCAGAGCAAAGCACTGCATTGCCTTACTATGTGTCAAGGAGGCATTCCATGGGCATTGCTGTGGATGTTTCCACTCAACCCCCATGGATTTTGACAATGCCCCAGACTTAAAACATCATGTAAACCTGGGGCTGTGGCAAAATGTTCGCCTCCACAGAACAGGCGTAACAAGGAGAAATGTTTTAATTTCTCCTTTTTTTCCTCTTTCCATGTGTGCCACATTCTGCATGACACATAAATGAGGAAAATGTATCTTGTGATTGTTTTTGTGCAAAAAGGTGTCCCTTCCTGCACAAAAACAATAATGCCAACAACACAGACAACCTTGCACCATGGTGCAAGGGTGCCTACATTGACACTCAGCGGAAAATGTTGTGCTAGCGCTGGTGTCATTTGAGATGTCATGAGTGATGTCATCAGTGATATCACTGACCATGCCATGAATGATGTAATATGTGACATCATCACCAGTGGATTGCGGGCCAAAGAGTTACAGTTAGTACAACAGAGGAATTTCAATGGTTTTGTATGAGTGAAATGTCCAGCTAACTATAACACCGCTGAAACCTATATTTTTTTTGGATTAATTTCTAAGGTTTTTTAAAGGATAATTCCTAACTATAACCTGCTTGAAAACTATGTTTTTTAATTGAATTTCAAAGGTTTTTTAAATGATAATTCCTAACTATAACCTGCCTGAAACCTATGGTTTTTTCAGTGAATTTCAAAGGTTTTTTAAATGACAATTCCTAGTTATAATGTTCACCACTTCCCCATATTTTTAACAAGATGCCAAATCTGCAATGCTACCTAAAAAAACTAGCAATGGTTCCAGTTACCACTAACAAATTAACATCAACATTTAACTAATGTAAGGACGTCGACTATGTACTGCGTGAATTACATCCAACTCACATTCATATTTAAAGAGGAATATGTTATAGAGGTACTAATTATACGCTTTCAACCCAACAAAATCACAATACCCAGCGCCACCACCAGTGCAAACACCCCTTCTGAACCCTCCTCCTCTGCTACCCCAGAGGCAACGCCAAACAGGACAATGGACCTTCCCAAAATAATATATCCCCTCAACAGCACACTAGTTCAATGTTCAGAGATGTGGCAACCAACTATGTATAAGGGAAGGAATTCGCACATCAACAATAATGTACACAATGCTAACACTACCAGTGATATGCTATGCACAACTCACTACACAAACAAAAAACATTTCAGTGTGTAGATATACTATTGATATGTGTAGTGTGGTGTACTGCATTGTGGACGCAACCATATTATCGCAGACACTGGGGAATATTTTGGTCATGTAGCTGTGTTGTCTCCCTACTCCTTGAAGCAGAAGCGGAGTAGGCTGGTCCAACGTAAGACTATAATAATTAGCCTACACCTTGGGCGTGGTTCACTTCTGCAAAGAAAAGAGACTCCACCACAGCGAAGGTCCTCATCCTGCCACTTGGCTGCCGCCATGGCGAGGTGCCTCCTCAATACAGGCCCATTGCAAACTCAGCGCCACAGCACCGCAGACTTATGTCTGTATCGACTACTACCTTTGATCTACACTGCGGACAGCACGGTTCACAATTTGAATTCAGATTTGGATCTGCCCTACGGACAGCATTGAAGTTAGCCTTGATTTATGTAAGGCAGAGACAATTCTACTCAGACTTTGTTAAAATAAGTGATAACAATTCTTCGATGATATCTGTGCTGACTACTGCCTTCGATCTACAGTGTGGTCAATAGAGTTTAGAACTTGATACGGGTGGCGTATCAGCACTACAGACAACATTGAATTTAGTCTAGATTTATTTAAGGCAGAGAAAATTGTACTATGTCCTCGAATTTTGTTAAAGTATATCACATAAAAGCATTCCTCGAGGACTGTGTCAACTCCTGCCTGCCATGTACACTGCGGACAGCAGGGTTCACAACTTGAATTCAGATTTGGATCTACACTACGGACAACATTGAATCAAGCCTTGCTTTATTTAATGCAGAGACAATTGTACTGTATGTGTTCAGATTTTGTTAAAATAAGTGAAATCATTTGGCAATATCTCTGCTGACTTCTGCCTTCGATCTACAATGTGGACAGCAAGGTTCACAACTTGAAGTCAGCTTTGAATCTATACTACGAACAGCATGAAATTTTGCCTTGATTTTTTTAAGGTAGAGATAATTGTACTGTATGTCCTCAGATTTTGTTGAAAGATACGGCAAAAAGAATTTGTTGATGTCAGTGATGACTACTGCCTTCGATCTTTATTGTGAGGGCTCACGATTCAGGTAGAATGGTGATTGCACATGACGCATTCCAGTAGACAAGAGACATTATACCAATGCGACACCCCAGAACAATGAATCATCGCATGCTGAGTTCTTTCGGTACCACTAACTGACTGCACCACAAATCATCTCCCCTAGCCTTATTAAGGCAGAATTCACTAGGCAAAAAGCATTGCTCCCAGGGCAGCCCCCCTGCAATATGCATTATTGCAGGATATGTACAAGCTCAGCACCTAAGATACTACTAACTCAGTGCACCATAAATCATTGCAAAGAAGAGTGAACAGTTGTATGTCACAGTGAGACATACTGTCCCTTTTATGGAATTCATGCAGAATCCAATTGACAAAACACATTACTCCAATTACTGTGCTCTCCCCGACCACGCATCATCGCAGGATACATACATGCTAAGCGCCAAATGTACTAGTTACTCAGTGCACAAAAAATCATTGTCACATGGAGTTACTAAGACTGAATTCACAAGACAAAAAACATTACTATCAGTACAGCCTACCTGGAACACCCATCGTCGCAGGCTCCACAGAACCTTATTGTTTCAGTTACCACTAACTCAGTGCAAACCAAACTAAATTTAACACCTATCAAACCGATACAATATCCCTTTAGCATGCTTTCTTCAAAAACTTCTTTTATATCACTTATTGTTGCAAGGATCCTGCTCACACACAGAACTTTGCACAGAGACCTAGGACATTAGTGAATTGTGGTGCACCAAAAACTCACCTCGGTACCTAGAAAAACCCCAACCAACTAGCATCAGTGTCGCATTAGCTCTTCATCTTATAGCAAATTACCAATGATTAGACAACCTAGAACATGCGACTTAGTACAAACTCAGGAATGGTGGGAAGTGAGAACACTCTTTAGTTATACTCCAGTCCACAACAGGAGTAAAGAATAGACACGGTAAGGTTAAAATATTTATTTTAACAACCTGGTCTCAAATGCAGTATCTTAGCCAACATAAGCAGACATATGATTAAAAATAATATGGTCAGCATTGTTACAATTCCATAAAATACAAAAGGAGAAATCATATTATAACAATAGGGAAAACAGGTCCTATAGCACCTAGTTTAACACCCTCCCTATATAGGAACTATGTATTATAAACTAAAGAAGGTCTCTTAGGCTTGCTTGGGGGACCCCATTACCTTTACGCTCAGTAAGAGTGAATCTCATTTGGATCAGCCTAAGCTTTCTGCATCCCTGGAAACTGAAAATCTTCCAAGTGTGTGAAATCATGGCAAGTGTGTGATAATAAGGACTCCAGAATCGTAGTTGGCTCACAGCTGCCAAATTGTTGTGTTTAGAAAGCATTACTCAGACATGTCGAAAAACAGCTAACATGTTTTGATAACCTTAATGGCTTCAGCACTCACTGTGCAGACTAAGGGCACAATGTAAGTATAGAGATGTTGAAAACAAAAACCTTTTCTCATGTGTAGACCTTCGTGAAGGCTATTCTTACAAAAGCAGCGATGCAGTATCATGTGCAAAAGCAGCAAAAGGTAAAATGGCGTTTAAACTTCTAACAAGCCATGCTAACATAACATGCGCAAACAGCAGGCCTTAGGCCATAATACATTATAGATTTAGTTGAATAATAAAATTCATGCTGCAAGTGCAAAGACACACTTAATATCAGTCTACACTGCGGACAGCACAGTTCCAACTTGAACAATAATGTCCCTGAAACATACATATATCAACAATATATTCTATACATGTTCTATCATGATTACAGATAATGCAGTCCACCCTAAGATCTACACTGCGGACAGCAGGGTTTAAAACTTGATTTCACATTTGCATCTACACTATAGACAGTAGGGAGTTCAGCCTAAATTTACTTAATGCAGAGACAATTATACTGTTTGTATTCAGATTTTGTTAAAATTAGTGAAAAAAAGCATTGTTCAATAACTGTGCTGACTAGTTGTTTCGATGTACACTGTGGACAGTAGGGTTCACAACTTGAATTCAGCTTTGTATCTACACTACAGACAGTAGGTAATTTAGCCTTGATTTATTTAAGGCACGGACAAAAAATACTCTTGTGGCACTGCTAGTATGCGCAAGCACCTTTAATCCCTGCATTCGGTGAACTATGTTCACAAAGAATATAGAACATAGCGCCAAAATGTACCTCCACCACCGGCAAAACCAAGTACCTCTGGGGCATCAACTTCATAATCGCCACCAGACATATGTCCCCATTTTGAGAAAGTTAGAATGCACTGCGTGAAATGCAATTGTTTCATTTGTTATGGGGAGCAATCAGTAGACCTAATTTGCAGAGCAATTGATTACCATCGATGGTAGTTTTTTGTTCCCCCTTAAAGTTCATGCAGTCCAGTATGCAACAGTCAATGTATGGAATACAGACCGCTCGAACCACGCATCATCGCAGAGTGAGCACATGCTGAACACCAGACGTACCACTAACTCATTGCACTATAAATGATCGCCACATGGCCTTATTAGGGCAAAATTTAGTTTCCAAAAGACATTCTTACCAGTGTGTTCTCCCTGAACCACGTATAATCGCAGGCTCCACACAAACCAATACTAGCTTGGTGCACCACAACTCATGAACCCTTTACAATAGAATATTCTGTGTATTATTTCACTTACCGTGACCTACCTTTGTACAGCCGAAGTCATAAACCGTTTATGATTGAATATCTGTGTATGATATCATGATTACTTTTCTACTTGGTACCAACAGCAAAGTAATAAAATGGAGTTGAGCATATGTGCCCGTACCAACTTCAACTATCTAACTGTGTCTGTGTACTTATTATGTTTGTAAAATGCTACTCCTGCGCCCCACCACATTATATTGTGCTGTAAACAGCGTATGCAACCATCTTGCCTCTGCCAATAACAAAAACTTTGATTATATAACTTTCTCTTGCTCATTCTACAAATATGAACGTACAAAGTGGATCATTACAATATTGCAATGAAACAGTATAGTCAATTTATAAATGTGCACTATTGCTTGTTTTTTTTTAGCATATTTATATAGCGCAAAGTCGACCTAAAACTATATCAACAATTTGCATGACCACAGTATTTACAGTACATTTTCAGGCATGCATAGAATATGACATTTCCCTACAATAACAGGATATGCACGTGACTCCAAGCCTTGAACAATGATTTCTAGCACCTAGTTCGACAGTATAACTGAATGGCCACATACGTATATATATATATATTATCTGTCCTTCATGTGCCAAAAAAGGCAACCTAAACCTTTCATAGCCCTATATTACTACAGCTACAACACTCCACTGAATATACAACACGGACACCCAAATCAGTAGATTTTTCATATAGCTCATGACGGAACCTTGCCCATAGCTCCGGAGTCATCGTTCACAGCCTCGTGCAGCACTGGCATACGTCAGTCCAGCCCACTCCGCCTACGCTGCCAGGAAAACACAACAATGGTACGTACATGGCCCAGATTTCCATTGTAGTGATTTCTTAGTTCCAGGTCTAGTTGTCAGAACAGCACACACACACTCCCTCATGGCTGACCTAGCCTGACCTCGTCAGTGCCGGTCGCTCTACCCGCCACGTGACTCCTGCCGAAGTCACCTGGTGCCCCTGCTGCCACAACCGCTCGTTTTATACCGCCTTCTCCCGCAGTGTTTCCGCGGCTGCTGTGCCCCTGATTGTGTCCCAGCAATTGGTTTCACAGTTAGCCTTTTTTCCGCCGTGTTTCTCGGCTGCGGTGCTCCTGATTGTGTCCTCTGCAATTAGCCTATCGTAGCTGCCTTTTTCCCTGCTGTCCCACCCCACTCCCTGCAGCTGCTCCCCCGCGGCCCCACCCCCTCCCCTTCTGTTACCTCTACCCTCTCCCATTCGCCACCCCGCTCCCACCTCCTAGCTGCTCCTCCCTCCTCCCGCCCCCGACTCTCCATTTATGGCAGAGTCCACACGTGCGCGTAGTGTTCACGTGCAGCGGGCGCGCCAATTGTGCGCCAAAGGCAAGCCCGTCTGAGGCCGTCCGCGCCTGGACCGCGCCCAGCGCCTGACTCCCTGGCACCCGCAGCTGCCAGCCCCCCGTCGGACTTACGCCACCGCCACACTCAACGCACTCAACACCTGCCGGATCCCCAGTTGCTATCGAGCCACCCCAAGACGCACCCAAGGACCCTTCACCTGCCAATCCTACAAGTTCTCCTGCATCCGGACCTGTACCGCACCCGCCAAGCCGAGCACCAGTAGCAACCACCTGAAGTGCATCCTGCTCAACACCTGCTCCGTCCACAGACACGCCGTGGTACTCTGGAACCTGCTCGACACCACATCTCCAGACGTCGCCTTCCTCATGGAAACATGGATGAACGCCTCCTCAGCGCCCGACATCGCCATCACCATCCCGGACGGATACAAGATCACCCGGAGTGACGCGTCAACCAGACAGGAGGAGGCATCGCCATCGTCCACAAAAACACCATCCGCATCACGACCAACTCCGACGACACCCTCACAGCCGCCGAACATCTTCACTTCCAGATACACACTGACCCCAAGACAACACTCAGAGGCACCCTCATCTACAGACCCCCAGGACCCTGCACACAATTCAGCGAGGACATCGCAAACTTGATCAGCCCACATGCCCTCCCCTCCGCTGACTACATCCTCCTAGGGGACCTCAACTCCGACCTAGAGAACAACAACGACAATAACACCACCACCCTGTTGGACAACCTCACCAACCACGGACTCAAGCAACTGGTGAACACCCCCACCCACTACGCCGGACACACGCTTGACCCAGTTATCTCCTCCAGCAAGTACATCTCCTTCAGCCACTCCACCGTACTCCACTGGACAGACCGGAGCTGAGTCCACTTCAGCTTCAGAAGAACCATGACTCACCACCACCCGCAACAGGTTCCCCGCAGGAGCTGGAACAAGATCACCAACTGCGCTGACGACCTCGCACCTCTGAAAACCCATCCCTGCAGGCCCAGCAGCAAGAAAGCCTCCTGGTTCAACGACGACCTCAAGAACTCCAAGAAGAACTGCCGTACCCTCGAGAAAGCCTGGAGAAAAAACCCGACTAGAGACAACATGACCGCCCTGAAGCACGCCTCCCGCAAACACCATCAGCTGATCCACACCACCAAGAAGACAGCATTCAAGGAACGACAAGACAACAATGCACACAACAGCAAGGAACTCTTCAGCATCGTCAAAGAGCTCTCCAACACCAGCGCCAGAAACAACGACATCACCCCCTCACAAGACCTCTGCGACTCACTCGCCTCATTCTTCCAAAGCAAGATCACCGACATACACAACAGCTTTGGCGCACAGACCACGCACCCAACCACCGAACCAATGCCCCCCATCACCACCCTCCGAGCCTGGACCCTGGTCAGCACCGAAGACACCATCCACACGATGAACACGATCCACTCCGGATCACCAACCAACCCATGCCCCCACCACGTCTTCAACAAGGCCGACTCCGTCATCGCACCCCAACTCCGGGACATCATCAACTGCTCCTTCAACACCGCCACCTTTCCGGAGAGCTGGAAGCATGCCGAACTCAGCGACCTCCTGAAGAAACCCTCAGCAGACCCCCACCGACCTCAAGAACTACCGCCCCATCTCGCTCCTCCCTTTTCCTGCCAAAGTCATCGAGAAGACCGTCAACAGACAGCTTGCCACCTTCCTTGAGCCAAACGGATCCCTCAACCACTCGCAGTCCGGCTTCCGAGCCAACCACAGCACCGAGACCACCCTCATCGCAGCCACTGACGACATCTGAGCCCTGCTCGACAATGGGGAAACAGCGGCCCTCATCCTCCTAGACCTCTCCGCAGCGTTCGATACTGTCTGCCACCGCACCCTAGTGCAGCGCCTCAGCAACATCGGAATCCAAGAGAAGGCACTAGAGTGGATCATCTCGTTCCTCGCCGGAAGAACCCAGAGAGTCCGCCTCCCCCGTTCAGATCCCAGGCCACCGAAGTCGTCTGCGGCATACCACAAGGATCATCACTCAGCCCCACCCTCTTCAACGTCTACATGAGCCCCCTCGCAGCCATCGCATGCCAACACAACCTCAACATCATCTCCTACGCCGACGACACCCAGCTGATCCTCTCCCTCACCAACGACCCAGCCACCGCCAGAAGCAACCTACACGAAGGGATGAAAGACGTAGCCGAGTGGATGACGAACAGCTGCCTGAAACTGAACTCAGACAAGATGGAAGTCCTCATCCTTGGAGCTTCACCCTCTGCCTGGGACGACTCCTGGTGGCCCCCTGCCCTGGGCAGCGCACCCAAACCAACAGACCACGCACGCAACCTGGGCTTTATCCTGGACTCCTCCCTCTTGATGACCAGACAAGTCAACGCCATCTCATCATCATGTTTCAACATCCTACGCATGCTCCGAAAGATCTTCCGATGGATCCCCACCGAAACCAGGAAGACGGTCACCCAGGCACTCGTCACCAGCCGACTGGACTACGGAAACACACTCTACACCGGAACCACAGCCAAACTACAGAAAAGACTCCAACGCATCCAGAACGCCTCCGCACGACTCATCCTGGACATCCCCCGACACAGCCACATCTCCGGACACCTGAGAAACCTGCACTGACTCCCCATCAGCAAGAGAATCACGTTCCGACTCCTCACCCACGCACACAAGGCCCTCCACGACCTGGGCCCCAGGTACCTCAACAGCCGCCTGACCTTCTACGCTCCCACCCGCCAGCTACAATCGACCAGCCACGCCCTCGCCGCCGTTCCATGCATTCGAAGAGCCACCATGGGAGGAAGATCCTTATCCTACCCGGCAGCCAAGACTTGGAACTCCCTCCCCATCCATTAGACAAAAGAGACCAGGGATTTTCGTTGAGGGAAATGCTGGGCGCACTGCTCACGGGTGTATCCACCTCCGCCTGACCCAAGACCACCTCTCCTTCAGGAGGCAACTCAAGACCTGGCTATTCGAGCTGTAGTGGAACCCCTCCCCCAATCGCCTTGAGACCCTCCGGGTGAGTAGCGCGCTATACAAATTTCTTGATTGATTGATTGTATACACCCACACCACACCGATCCAGCACATACGTCACTACACATTTGACCCTACCAATAAAAGAGACAGGGCGCAAATGCTCTACGCCATTTTAGAGTTGCTCCCATCGCAAACGCTGTGATGGCCCATCCTGGTGGTTAGGACGCCTCATGTAGGCCTGAACCACAGAGCAGGGGAGCCCACCACTACGTGTGTGGCCTCTTTGGTCACTGAGTTAGTGGTACCGCAAGGACTGAGCAGGTGAGCAACTTGCGATGATGATGGGAGCACGAGTATGTCCTTAGCCATAGCGATATCAAGATTCAGCACCATATGTGAGACTTCTTGGTGGCAGAGGGGGACTGCATGATGTAGAAGGTGCCCTGTCCACGAAAAGGTGAGCAGTGAGACCTGGGTGCGCAGCGGAGGGAGTGGATGGGGTGCAGCAGACTGGATACAAAAAGGCGATGCAGCAATTTAGGCGTACGCAGTCAAATATACCGTATCTTATTGCATTCGTATTTTTTTTCCAATAGCAGGAGAATTTTTATTAATGGTCAAATGTCCGTCGCTCATGATGATCAAAACCACGTATATCACTGTGCACCACTTGCTTTCACAACCGGATAAAAAACATTACTACTATACTCATTTTTAAAAAATTGAAGCATATTAAACAAGTTTGAACTGTACAAATAGTTGTTTTTTAAATGCGGGAGGGAAGGTGTGTGAAAGAGTGATGTAATTCTTCCCCACATTAAGATAGTATCAATTACCAACCATAACATCTTTTTTTTACTATCTTTTAGATGTAGAGCTTCAGGGTGCATAAAGTCCCAGCACTTGGTGAAAGACACACCGGTGACCTGCGAATATTCTTTTCAGTCACTCTCTCACTTCCTCTCTCCTTTGATAAAAAAATTACGCACAATGTTATCTTTCTTTTTATCTAACAGGTTGTATTTCACAAATTGGCGTCTCCCCAACACCTCCAAAGCTCAACGTTCAAGGATTCTGCAATGATGCGTTGCCATCGTAACAACGTCTGAGAAGGCTGCTTCGACACGTGGTGCACCCATCTTTGAATCACACCAATGGCACAAGGTGAGCAAAGAATATTGTTTCCGAAGCAACGCAGAGTCACCAGTGGGTAGTGTGAAGCATCTTGACTGTGTAGGAATGTACAATCACCTCCGGGCAGTGAGAATAGATAGATTGCAACAGTCTGAGGGGCAGATTTGCAAGCTCCTTGCGCCACTTTTGTGTCACTTTTAACATGAAAAAAGTGATGCAAAAGTGCTGCAAGGAGCTTGTAAATCTGCCCCTGAGTGTGCAAGAAAAGTCATTCACCTCCGGACTCTGGGATTCAATGGGGTGCAACAGTCTGGGTACGCAGTATTGAGAACTCACCGCTATGCAGTGGGAGTGCATGGGGTATAATACTTTGGGAGAAAAATAGCGCACAGACACCTCCTTGCAGTGGAAGTTGATGTAATACAATATCATGAGTGTGCAAAGACATAAAGCAGAAATATACTTGTGCAGTTGTGTGTACTCTGCTATTACTAACTCTATACTATCTTTAAGATCACTAAACTTGAGGGTGCACTATGAACCGGCACATGCTTGGACACACATCGGAGGCAAAAAGGTGAACTATGAAGATTTTCTCCAGTATTAACACTACCTCTCCTGCTCCATCTATTACTTTCTCTCTCTCACACTTTTAATGTTGTTTTTTCTCCCTTTCTCTCTCCCACTCTCTCTCACATTTTTTCTCTTTCTCTTTTAAAGTTATGGACTCTGCTGTCCACTCTGCCGATAAAAAAATCAAGGCTGACTTTAATACACTTTGCTGTGTGGAACCAGAGCAAAAATTAAGTTGTGAACTCTGCTCGCCACAGTGTTTACACAAGGTAAGCAGAGCTGCCTAGATCCACAATGCCTCCAATTTAATGAGTTCGAAATAAACAATATTGTCCTGCATAATGACGTGATCTCTCACCTAATTCTGTCTCATCTCTGAATCATTTTAAAGACCTATTGGTCCATACTGTAAATCTGACGCAGTAGGCACTTCCGTACAGACACCTCTTCAAAGCGGGCTTATAAGAGAGGTGGAATGTATCAGGCACTCTGCAGAAGTGCAAATAACCAAATATAAAGTGTTACCTTAATTTGTGATCTTTGAACTCATTCAGTCACATTGATGTCATTTTAAACACTTATTTTAATTTTTGTTTCACAGGTTACCTACCCTCCTTCTATTGGAGTCCATTTCACAATTTGTTCATTACATTGCTTTGTTAAAGTTATGTTTCTAGTTATTTATTATATTGTTATCTTAAAGTTGCATTTCTAGTTATTTATTGTTGTTTTAATAAAAATTCATTTAAAAAAAGCATATATGTCTTCTTTTTCTGACATTTCACTATTATTTAGTGTGATAATCATATGCTTAGAAAACATTAAACAATTAAAAATAGAAATGATGTTTATGCCTCGAAGTATAATACTGAGGCTAACTCTTTACCAGCTCTTTATCAGTCTGTAGCTGCGATTAACGGTTCCTATGAAAAATTTTAAAAACTCCAGCGCAGTAACTGTTTGTATTTGCAACATTATGTGGTGAACTTGTAACCTGTGTGCTCACTTAAGTGTTCCATGAACTGTTACTATGGTAACAGGCAGTAAGGAGTTGGGGGTAGGGTTGAAAGGTACCTGCTGTACAGAAACGGTTATATTTACCCAGGATCCTCTACATAACACACAGGAAAGCAAACTAAGACCAATGTGTAGCAGATTTACAAGCCCCTTGTGCCACTTTTGCATCACTTTTCCAATGTTAAAAGTGATGCAATAGAGACGCAAGGGACTTGTAAATCTGCCCCATGTACATTACGAGCAAAAGAAGTACACAAATCTTCGAATTCTTTATCGATCATAATTAGACAGTGTTGCTTCACGATTCACAATGAACTTCACTAAATACTTCATGCCTATTTAAATGGGAGACGGGATTTTCGACATTACAAAACTTAGGGGCATATTTACAAGGAAGGCGTTAAAATTGTCGCTGCTTTAACGGCAGCAAACTACAACTAAAACGGCGATAATGGACTTCAAAATCCTTTTTTATCTTACTGGAAGATTATTTCAACATTGCTGTTTCCTATGCAAGAGAGAGAGCCGAGGCTCTCGCCCCTGCCATAGCAAACTTGGGGGCATATTATCAAGGACAGCGTTAACATGTTCTGGTGTAAACCTGGGCTTCTATTGGAATTCTCATGAATTCTCAAAAGCCTATTATTGAGCCATTATGGTCGCTTTAACAACACTTTCCTAATGCTAAAGCAACAATAATTTTAACACTGTCCTTGTAAATAGGCCCCCAATACAGCGATAATTCATGTTCGCAAGTGAAAATCTTATTAATATAAGACTGTGGACTCAACATATAAATCCACCTCTCATATTAAACATGCTTTCTTTTTTTTAAATTTATTTGTCAATTTTGTCAAATGCATTCCATAGAAGTACACATACAAGAATGTAAAGCCGTATAATACGAATGAAGTGCATAATACCAAGAACTCCCCTCGCTCCCAACCAGGCCCAAGCCTCATCCCAGGAAGCAGGTACATAAATGCGCACCACTCTATAGTGGCGCTATGAACACAATTTCTAAATAATAGTTGAATGCAACCAGTAAGAGTCGTTACATGGATTGAGTAATGCAAAATCTGATCCCAACTGTGTTCTAGATCCCGTCCTATGAATGTATATCCAGATGCAATACCGATATCAGCGCTTGCAACAGTGTCTTTCAGAACAAATCAGGGTGAGCCATCAGATATGCCGTTAGTGGGCTCAGAAGTCTTTAGGGCAGGAGGACACCGGCAACTCCTTCTCATAAGTTTTCAACTGGTATCTACAGTAAACCAAATCCCTGAGTCACTGCTTAATAGTGGGAGAGGACCTCAATCTCCATCTCTGCGATACCTCTATTTTTGCAAACAAAGTGGAGATCGCGACGATGCGTCTGTTGGCTGGCTTTAGACGTTTCACACAACTCAAAAGACACAACTCAGGCGTACTGTCCATAGGTTCCAACAGCACCTCCGACAGAATGCGAGTCACAGCAGTCCAGAAGGCTAATACATTTCCACACAGTCATGCAACATAATAAAAATCAGCATTCGCGGCACCACATCGCACACAGTTCGCAGTCTCTCTCAGGTTATACTTTTTGAAGTTTCAATAGTGAGTAATACACTTGATGCAGGTATTTAAAATGAATGATTCTGAGGTTGCAATTGTCTGTAAGCCGGCCTGTGAGCTGGGAACATGCTGTCCATACCTTCATTGTGATGGGACTTCCTATCGCGGACCGCCAGCGATGGCATAATGGGTGATCCTCCAACTCACGTTCCCGCTGGGAGGCGTTATAAAGTCTAGTGATAAGCCCTTTACTGCTCTCCCCCATGAGCACCGCCTGCAGTGCCCTGAGAGCCGTAGATTCCGCGGGAACGTCCGGATACACATCCCGAACAGCTTGGCGGACCCAAACATATGTGAAATTGAACATGACACTTCGCTCTACTCTTCCCTGAGCCTCACCAATTGTTTTAAAGCGGCCCTCCTTGTATAGATCCCCCAGCCTGACTATGTCTGCTGTCGCAAGCTCCCTCAATGCTCTCCCGCCGCCGACACTCCCGGATGAGACGCAATTGGCAGAAGGGAAGCATACAAATAGGCTAGTTGTGCCCTAGCAGCCAGAACCCTCTATGCAGAAGACGTGCACATCGGGGGGGTTTATTTCCGTCCTGGGTACGCCTGAGCCTCCCGATAGAACCATTGCCTGCACCGGAATGGGAAGAACAGCATCCCCTTCAATGGCCACGTGTGGTTGAAAGCGTTGTGGGAAATGCCAGTAATGGGCGAAGTGTGCCTGCGCGCAGAGGTAATAAAGACGAAGATCAGGAGCCTCGAAACCCATCCCTATCATAAGGTTGCACTAGCAGATCCCATCGACATTGGGATTGTTTCCCCCCCAGACAAATGTCAGCAGCACCAACTGCAATGTACAGATGAGCACTATTTTCAATTTAATAGGCATGTTTAGAAAGAAGTTTAGCATCTTGGGCAGGAATACCATTTTTATCACCGGGATTCAATCTGCCAGCGATGAGAGGAGACGTGACCATTGCTCCGCCTGTTCTGTGATGCGCATGATAGAGAGGGCCTGTAATTCTCACAGGATCCACACCACTAAGTACTTCACGGGCTCCGACATCCAGGCCAATGAAAATTCAAGGTCAATTTCCCGCCGGGAGCCGCCTCGCTGTTGGTTTGGCACCGGAGACTGCACACCAAAGGGACTCCAGGTCCCAGGGGGCCATAGGAGATGCTGCACCTGCCTTGCATCACCCCTACTACCAGCGCTATAAGCAGCTTGCCGCTCCCGCTTCGCGGGAGCCGCAGCGCTGTTGGTTTGGCACCAGAGACTGCACACCAAAGGGACTCCAGGTCCCTGGGGGCCATAGGAGATGCCGCATCTGCCTCGCATCACCTGAGGGCTATTAAAGTGCACTATCATCACTGCTGCACGGCACGCGCACGGGCACGCGCCGGGTGAAGCCCAGCCAAGGGCGGGCCGTTTGAGCCCGTTAGAGACCGGTGGAGGCTGGGCTGGGCTGGTCCTCCCCTCTGAATCCTGTTCCTTAAGGTTGGTGACTAAATGACTGTTGTATATTTGTCCCATATCGCTGTTTGACGTTTTTGATTTCGGGTCGGTTGTTGGGGTGGATCCAATTTGCGATGTCTAACAGAGGAGGAAACTGGAGGAACTCTACTACATGTGGGTCAGTGGTGGGGACTCTGGACCAATTTTTAATTAGAGCGACATCGGTTTTGGAGCATGAAATCGAACTAACGAAACAACGGCTATCAATGGATCCCTTGCTAGCCAAACGTTCATCCCTGGGTGAGTTAATGCACGCAAGGTCACACGAACCAGCTCTAGTTTCGGCCATTGTTCCATTGGCCTTCACAGGATGCGCCACCCATCCCTCATAGGACCTATTGAATACAGCTATTCCAGCAAACACTTCTTGCTCTTTTGAGTTTGTAACAACAAACTCTCACAACGAAACTGCAACTAAAAAGCCTGCTAGCGTTTCATACTCAAGAAAACTAACTAGGTCTGCTTGTAGTTCCTCGCTGCAATCAGTGACCCAAGTGCGGGAGTCGGCAGCTAAAAGAAAGCGAGTTGGGGGTCCTCAGAGAAACAAAAATGCCAAAATTGAAAAATCAACGGAAATAACAGAAACCCAAACAATACCAGAAACCTGTCCCTTCCAGAGGGCACGATTGTACCAAATCTGGGTGATGTTCAACATTGCCAGACTGGGGCGGAGTTTTGGGCTAGAATAGAGGCGTTATTGCTTAGTTCATTCTCTCCTCTTTTGGATAGACTTTGTTTATTGGAGGAAAGGCTCCTACATTATGATACAATACATGCTTCGGACCACATTAATATTGCCAACCTGAGGAGGAGGGACGATGGGTCTTCTGAAATAGTAGCAAAAGTATTGTGTATCCCTTCTGTCCCCCCTACCTTATCTTGCCCAGTCTTGTCCAATGTACCTCCAACCTCTTGTAGTGGGAGCATTGAGGCTCCCACAATTATACATTCAGCTAGTATGCCATGTGTGGGGGTAGTCAACACTGAGAATACGGATAGAATGATTTTGACCGAGGGGAGGGTGGTTTAGCACCTGCAACTGTACATAGAGTTGAAACCCATGGCCCGCACACAAGTTTGTGGAGTCAGGGCGCAAAGAAACTAAGCTTGCAAAATATAGATTTACCCCCTGCATCGACTCCTTATGTTGTTGTGTTAGCTGGGGTCCCTGCGTTTGATCATGGCAAGGAGGAGTCGTACTTCAACCTCAAAAAAAAATGTACCCATTGGTTAAATTCTAACAGGCCACTTCCACCGCAGGTGCACAGTGAAATTCTATTTGCCCGCAGAGTCAACTGGGTGGGCTAAAGAACAAAAGATTTTGAGGGCGACTGTATCCTGATTAATTTTAGGTACAGACGGGTGGTAGAGCACATATGCCACTGGAAGCCGACGTGGGTTTCTACTTCGATACACTCCCTCCCTCTACTTTACTTTTATCCTCCAACTCCCTTTCAGCCATTAGCCAAGGGGAGGAGTGGGTTATGGGAAAATTGGGCAAGAAGGGATTTGTTAGTGCAGGTAGGAAGTCCTTTTAATGGGCATCACACTTATGACTGCACCCTACCAGCTACTTTCCCCATAAGCAACAGATTTAGCGTTCTAAATCAGGTTGATTGACAATTTACCAGAAGTCATCATGTAACTCGCGAGGTCCAAGGGCTAGGTTTTAACATTTCTGGAGAGGGGGTTGTGGCCTATGAGCAGCCACTATTATCAAATAGGGAAGCGGGAGTAAGAAATTGTCTATGGGATTGATTGATCAAGGTTGTATACTCTGGGAAGGATGAGGACTAACTCCACTGGGACTCCTAGCGGGAAACCCACTCCCTTAGATCAGGCTACAGAAGCCTGAGGGCAGCAGGTAGATGAGCTTCCTGATCATCTGGTGAAGCTCGGTAATGATTTGGCCACAATAGAGAATTATAATAGGTTAGACGCCTTCCATCCTGAGGATATTGTTGAAACTATTGTTTGTCACGATGAGGAAGAGGTGCTCATGCACCATGAGATGGGGGACCCCATCTTAGACCCACAAGGTAACAAGGTACTTATAGCACAGGGTTTAAAGATGCTCTCTTGGAATATTGTCGGTTTGAGTACCAAAATGGATCTTCCTCATTGGGGCGAATTTGTGGATATCCATGAGATCTGCCTCTTTCAGGAAACATGGGCTCTGAAGCCGTTGCATAGAGAGGGGTTTGTTACATATTGTAAACCTACGGTACAGGGTGTGAGGGGAAGGCCATCGGCGGGTTGGGTATCTGGGTTGGTGTTCATCTAGACTGCGCAGTTAGGATGATTGAAACCCACTGCCCTGTTATCCTTTGTATTATTCTCTCCCTCATTAATTTTCCAAAGGTGGCTATTATTAACGTCTACTCCTGTCCGGTTAGGTATGGTCAGACATTGCAGGTGTTGGACCACCTATCCTCCGTCCTCTCTATGTTACCTGACGGAGTGGTTCCCATCATTGGTGGGGATTTCAATTGCCACTTTGAACCCCTGAATACTGCATACGATTCCGTCACGAGTGATGAGGACTTATCGTGGGGTATCCCAATGTGTAACCATTAACCAGTGAGGGCCTGGACCCCTCTGGTTTTTCAACTGACCACTCTTACTCTCAGCTATTGCTTGAGAGCATGTAATGGTCACCTATCTGCCGATAACCGAGGGAAAAACACTTTTGATAGGATTGGCCAATCCTCCGCAATAGATTACATTCTGATTACTGTGGAGGTGTGGCATAGGATTATGAACTTTCTGGTACAGCAACGGGCCGAAAGTGACCACAACCCGTTGGTTGACACCCTGGAGTGGCATCATTCGGCAAAGGGACCAAAAGTGTTGGGAAGACTGCAGAGCCTGATGGACGACCATAATATACTTACCACCCTGCAAGCGGGTTTTAGGTCTAAAACCTCCACTATAGACCAGTTGTTTAGACTTCAACTTATCTATTGGAAAACAATATTGTTGGAGAGAGGTTCTCTGTATCTAACGTTTGTGGACCTCAAATCCACATTTGACATGGTAGATAGAGACCAACTGTGGGATTTTTTGCTTGAAATGGGGGCACCAGTTTATCTTTGCCAACAGCTAAAAACGCTTACACGAAGGGACATTTGCCAAAATTAGATTTGGGAAAAGCGGGGAACTTTCTGCACCATTCCCTGTAGAGAAGGGAGTGAGACAAGGTTGTGTGCTTGCACCAACTCTTTTCTCCCTCTTCCTAAATGGGCTTATAAATGACCTTTTAGCTGTTAAAGACATAGATTCGCCTAAACTTGCTAACCGCAGAATACCAGCTTTAATGTTTGCGGACGTCACGCTGCTCCTATCTAAAACACCTATGGGGATGCAGCGTGTCTTAGATGAATTTAGCTCGTTTGGCAGAAAAAGGAACTTGGAGGCCAACATCTCGATTCCACCAATTGTCCCCACCCCAAAATGGATTCTAGACCCCTAGAAAGGGTGCCTGTTCTTGATTATTTGGGTCTTACTTTGAATGAGAGAATGGAATGGGGGACAAAGATTTTTAAGGCAAATTTAAAACTAACCCAAGCCAGTGGGGGTATCTTGAAAGTTCATAGTAGCTGTGCTGTTAAAGTCATTGGCCCACTGCAGAAATATATTAGGTTCAGATAAGGGCAGCTTCCTTATATGGTGTAGAACTTTGGGGTCATCGCCCAACTAATATCCTGACTATGACTGAAAATAATTCCCCCTTTTTGCATTCACTAATAAATGGGTGGGAGCCAATAAATTCCTATGTCCCGGGTGCAATGAGATCGAAGAGACGGAGATCCATGTGATCTTTTATTGTCCAGATTACCATCTGTCTAGATCAAAATGGGTTCTGCAACTCTGTAAGAATTTAGGAGTAAGAAACTACAGAGACGTTTACAGACTATTAAAGCATGACACGCACCCTGTTGTTGTTGCTGCCATAGCAAAATTCTTATTTGCAATGTGGTGCAAGCAGAGAAGTTTAGTGGGCCATTTGGATTGAGTTTTAGAGGGTGTCGTTTTTCTACTGGTCAATTTCCTGATTTTAAAAGGTATTACTTGATGATGTAATCTTCTACCTCCCCTGTTAGCTTATTTATTTTTTTAAATTTACATTTTTTTTACAATGGTATCACTCTATCTTGATTTTAAAGACTGTTTATCTATGATGCTTGCTTCTCCCCAAAAGTTATCAAGGGTCAATTTGTAGAGGGGCAGTTCTCCCATTTATATTGTATAGTCTCTGATATCAAGGTTTTAAACGTGAGAGAGTAATTATTGCAATTGTTTATACTTTGTATAATGCTATCTTATGCTGTGATATTTTTTTTTAATAATTATTTGATTTTTTATTGTGCTTTTATGGCAGTGTTGCCTAATAAAGTTTTTTTTATTGAATTAAATTGAATTGAAAAACTATGGACTTGGACCAATTAATGCTGAGTCCGGAAAACCTCTCAAACTGAACATATTCCCTTAGCAGTGGTGATAGGAATATAGCTGGCTCCCAGGCATAGAGTAACATATCATCCGCAAAGAGCGAAACAATCATCAGTCGTTGCCGAAATCGTAACGCGGCGGCGGAATGCTTCTGACGGAGTTTACACGCTAGGGGTTCTAGTGCCAAAGAGAAAAGCATAGGTGACAGGGGGCAACCCTGCCTAGTACCCCTCTCTAAAGGGAATAAGGGCAAAACTTCACCATTAACCCACACCCTGGCAACCGGCCCATTATAAAGAACTTTAGGCCATTGCACAAAAAAGGAGGGAACCCCATCCTGCTCAGAATCGTGAACACATATGACCAGTGAACAGAATGAAAGGCTTTGGCTGCATCAAGCAGCACAGCGACCACCTGGAAATCTGGTTTGAAGTAGTGCACTGTGGAAAACAACGTGTGCAAATTGTGAGTAGTAGATCGCCGCGTAACAAAGCCTGACTGATCAGGCAATACCAGGAGAGGGATCAGGGGCTGGGGCCTAGTGGCTATCATCTTAATTAATATATTTGTGTCAATGTTGATAATTGAGAGTGGTCTATGAGATCCACACTGATTAGGGGGCTTATCTGGTTATAGCAGAGTCACCAGCAGGGCCACCCGGAGCAAAGGTGGCAAAATCCCATTGTCATAGGCCTCAGCATAGACCTCCAATAACCTCGGTGCTAAGGCCTCCGCGTATGCCTTATAAAATTCACATGGCAGTCCATCAGGCCCAGCAGCCTTACAGGTCGGCAAGGCCATAATGGCTTCCTTCACATCCTCCTCATCGAAGGGTAGCACCAACTACTTACGGTGAGTATCAGACAGCCACCCCAGCGCTACATCATCAAGATAGTCATGCGTCTCCCCAGATGGTGGGGACTCCCTAGTGGCATACAGATCTTAATAGAAGTTCAATACAATATCGCAGATCGCCTCTGCGGAAAGACAAGGCGTACCAGTGTCATCAAGGAGCTAATTAATAGGTTCCTGGCTGCAGGGTACCGCCAACTTCTGGGCAAGGGAACGACCAGGCCACCCACCCTCCCCATAATACCTTGCTATTCGCCGCTGTGAGCAGTGCCGTAGCTCCTGCTCCTCTGTGTCATTGTGCTCTATGACCAATTATTTTATCCGTGCTAGTTTATCTGCAGTAGGATCAGCATCAAAGGCACGCTCCAGGAGGGATATGTCAGCTGCTAGCTTCCCTATCCTGCGTCGGATATCGCGCAGGACTCCAGAGTGCACCCCTATGCAGGCCCCTCGAATGGTGACCTTAAAGGCCTCCCAGAGGTCCCCCGCACTGTCCACCGGGCCCTCATTTTCTTTAAAATAATTCTCAATCGCCTCCGCTATAGATTGCTTAAATACTGGGTCTTTAAGCTGCAACAGTTGAAGCCGCCACTCAAATTGCGGCGCTTGATATTCCGGTAACGTCATCTCCAGGAGCACCAGGGAGTGGTCCGATAGAGAGCGAGCCTCGTGAGAGACCTGCTTGACCCAATGACAAACCTCTCCTGAGAGCAGCCAAAAATCAATGAGGGACCACGAGCCATGAGCCGATGATGCAAAGTTACTCTCTTGAGCATTAGGGTATTGCATAGGCAATATATCATGCACATGTCCCACGTCTATAAGCCCCCATAACACATCCGACGCTCTTTTGGTTCTAGCCTCGCCAATTCCATGCCTGTCTTTGACAACGTCCAGATATAAATTTAAATCCCCACTGCAGATAATTTCAGCAGGGAGAAATGACAGTATCCTACGCAACACATCCGGGAAGAACGTTGGGTCGTCTACATTAGGCCCATAAACATTCACTAGCAGCACACCTGTTCTGCACAGCCTGCCATGCACAATCACAAGCCGTCAACCATCATCTATCTCTGTTCTGATCTCAGTAAAAGGGACCCCTTTCCTTACTAAGGTCAACACTCCCCTCGCATACGAGGAATAGGACGATGACGCTCTCACGCTGGACCAAAGCGCACCTATGCTTTTTGCTGAAGTAGCAGTTAAATGAGTTTCCTGCAGGAAGGCAACACTCACTCACAATCGGTCTAGACCTGCGAAAACCATCCTGATTTTCTGTGGCGTATTAAGGCCACGTACGTTCGATATGAGAAATGTAATACTACTGTTCATTACTCTGTTGCAAAAGATGGAGACATTGAATGATGCATTCAGAGCAGTGAAACAACAAGCTGTAGTCAATACGAAATACCACCCCCTGACTCCTGAGGCTGAACAAGAAACATTCCCCAAACCCCAATCCCATCCCTTCCAACCCCCCACCCTCTTCAGCACCCCAACCATGCCAACATCCGAACACCCAGTCAAATCCCCCCCCCCAACAATAGTGAACAGTATACGAGGATATTCCAATACATGGGGGGCACAGATGTGCGATCCTCCCACAGAGCAGGAGTCAACTGAGCAAGCAATAACAAATACATCACTGCCCAATCCTGCCGACAGTAACAGTTCGGGAGGCAAAGGAATGTGTCACTGAAGTCATGGCTAGACTGTTACATAGAAGTTGACTAAAGGAAAGTGGGAGACCACTCACAAATCAATACACAACATTACCCAGGAAATCTGGGCGGCTGAGTCCCCCACCTCGTTCCAGGGCCACACAAAAGTAACCTCCCCCTTAGTATTTATGCAGTATAGAGGCCCTATATGCACAGGCAGTGAATGTTCATTGAAACCTGAAAACAACATATAGTCCAAACAAGATCAGAAAAGTCAATAGTACTAGCCACAGTTCATTTGCAAGTGAAGCTATGAGCACCCTCAGCACCTCACTGCTCCTCCTCATCTGGAGCTTCGGTAGAGTCTTGCTTCCTGCGTTTCAGTTTTGTGGCGTGGTCCATAGCCGAGTTTGGGAAGGAGAAGATTTTTTTGTCGGTTGCAGCGCCTATACGGAGTCGAGCTGGATACAGCATGGCGTACGGGACCCCTTCAGTCCACAGGAACTGCTTCACCGTGGCGAACTCCTGTCTTGCAGCCTGGACAGCCACTGTGAAGTCTGGGAAGAAGGCCAGCGTGTTACCCTGATGCTCAACAGTCCCCTTCTCCCTAACCAGGCAATTGTGTCCCGCTCGCTATAGTTTAGGACCCTAGCTATTACGGGGCGGGGGGCTCCCGGGACAGGGCGATCCGCCAAAGACCGGTGTGCCCGTTCCACAATAAACATGATGGACAGATGCTCAGTGCCAAATATGTCTATAATAAGACGCTCAATATAGGATTTCATCCTGCCCACATTTGTTGATTTCGGCAGCCCCGTAAGGCGCACATTATTGCGCCGGGACCACGCCTCCAAGTCCTCATTTTTTGCCTGATCAGGGAGAGAACCTTTTCCATGTTCAAAGTCTTATCTGAGGCTGTTGGAAGGCCATCCTCCGTGGCAGAGGCCCTCTGTTCCACCTCCACCATCTGTGCATTCTGCTTCTCCAACTGGGATGACATATGATCATGCAGGTGAGTGACAGGGGCCATCGCCTCTTCAATAGATTGCAGGGTATGCTGCATAGCCACCAATGTAGACTCCAATGTGGGGGGCACGTCTGACTGGGCGTCCACCTCAGAGTCTGAGGAAGCTTTCTGGAGAGTCTTGGGAGCCCTCCGTGATTCAATAGTGAGTTGTGATTGGCTTTTTTCTGTCCGCCCCATAATTGCGGACCTCAACGCAATTGCTGGAGCAGGAGACTGCAGATGACCAGTGGAAAACAGTGCACAGGACCCAACCAAAGCAGCTCCTCGCACCTCAAGACCAGTGGTGTTCCCCCAGCTCCCTACCAGGACCCAGATTCTATGCAGAAGCAACACTAAACTCTCATCAGAGCACAAACAGAGCTGTCTCTCGATACCAGGATGCACAGAATACTATCTGATCCAGTAGTCACCCCAGATCATAGGGCCACGTGTCCATGCAGTGCACAATGCGCAGTGGGCTGCAGTCCTCCCAAACAGAGGTGCACATGAGGTCCACGAAGGCTTCCACCCCACTCAGTCTCAAAGCCCCTGCAGCAAGCCGGGTTAAATCACCATAGTGCAAATATTATCTGGTGCAATCTCCAATGATATGTAGCGTGTAAGGAGCCTCTTACTTGCAGCCCCTCATGTTGTGCAGTGGACTGTCAGCAGAGATATACTCCCATTCAGCACACATAACCGGCCAAACAGCCCAGGGATAAAGCGTGGCGGAGTAGGATTCGAGAATCACACACCAGTCTGCCCAAAGACTGGGTGACATGACTGTCTCCAATTATCATGCAGCCAGCGACCTTCACAGTACAGCCTATGTCGCCAATGTCCATGCCTAACTACCCCTGGTGGTGTGTATAGGAGACGCTGATTTATCTATGCCGGGAAAGGCAAGCACACTCAGTAAAGGTCTAGGTACAGCCACCGTGTGCCCCCGGGCAGGACTCTCAATCCTCCATTGCCGCGCTCCGACAGCCCGCACCAGCAGCAGCTCGCAGGTCGCAGCCCAGTACAAGGCCCAGTCCCGCCTCCGCGGCCCTGGCCGCCACCAGGCCCGAGCTCGTCAGCACCAGCAGGAACTTGGGGACTCCAGCGATCCACTCAGCGCCTCCCAGGGATTCCACAGCAGAGGCCCCGGTGGCCGATCCTCTCTCACTCTGGCCCTCCGCCCGCCACCACACTCCAGCCGGGCAGCTCCCCGCAGCATGCAGGCTCCACGCGGCACTCTCCATTCTCTCTCAGCAAGGGTCCCGACACTTAATCTCCACCTCTCAAGGCACCGCAGATCACAGCACCCAGAGGGAGAGCAGACACTGTGGGAATCAGCACAAGCAGGCTCCGGGCGGGAGAGGGGCCTATTACCACCCGAGGGGCTGCCATTACACACTGCCTCGTGGCTGGGGCAGTTGTTAAATATTGGAGGGATTTGTTAGCATGAGCTGAAAGCCTTTTTGGATTTCTGGCAGCCATCTTGTTTGCCATGTGCTGCCACGTGCTCGCCGTGAGCTCTGTCCTCCCTCAGTGTTGAATGCTCTTGTAATCTGCCTAGAAAAAAACTATATTCAGCATCTTCAACCTTCGCACATGCTCAATTGAGCTTGTAGCTGTCAGTGCACCTGTTCCTAGTCTGTAAATGTCAGGATGTGTTAACCAGAATTAGCAACAGTTAGCTCCTCCGACTTTGTTGAGCAAGCAGATCTTGCATGTCCATATTAGTCATTTAGCATGCTTATATGAGCCAGGACTGCGCCTTGGTCTTATGCTGACTATGTAACCCTAAGCATATATAAGTCCCCAGTTTTATGTACTCCTTAGACTGCCTCATTCAGTTGCTAAGGCTTCTGTGTGACATAGTCTCCCTCATCTGAGGTTTAATAAATATGTATTTTATATGACAGCTTCTGTGCCAATTTCTTCTTTGGTGGTTTAAATGGACCAAGTATCAGTGAGACCCCTGAGAAGGTTTTCTGTTTTCTTCATAGTGATGGTCGTTAGGCCGGTTGTTGGGGTCCTGGAAAGCCGCAAACAGTGTATGTGTCGGTTCAGCTGGCAGATAGATGGCCTTTCCTTCCTTCAAAAGGTTCAGGGATCAGCGGATGCAGCAGATATTTGGTGAATAGTAACTTGGTCAGGCAGAGCCTCACAGCACTGCGGCCATCTTGCTGTGTGACCTCTGGCGCCCCTCATATTGAACATGCTTAAGTCTACTTTTGTAAAGAATTGGTTCAAGAAAAATACCGCTAATGAATCAAAGGTATTTCATAGGACTTAATCCTGAGAAAGAGAAAAATGAGAGGAGCCCACTGCGTTTATCTAAACAAAATCACAAAATATACCCATCAATAATTCAGAACATGATGTTCCATAGGAACATATTAATTTATTTTCATATTAGTATATACATAGTCATAAAAACTTTATACAAAAATCAAAGGGATGCTGCCAGGTGCAGTAGAGAGTGCAGAAGATTTGTGCTCAAGTGAAAGAAAAAGAAAATAAAAAAGATTATCAAATAATTCCCAAAAAAAAACAAAGTAAGGTACAATTCCCTACATACGAGCCTAACCTAAGTATTCAATCAAATGATTGCATTAATCTGGCTGAAGGGGGGCAGGGAAGAAGGGGTTGGGGTTCAGGCTTCACAATTGGGGGGGGATTGTCGTTGTTTCGACCCTTGCGCATTGGTGGGAGGATCAACACCTCAGCTGCAGGTCTTCTTCAGGACGGGGAGTGGGAAAGGAACCTAAATTGTAGTAGGACAGCGCCCCAAAAGAGGAGGTCAGCCACCAGTTAAAGATGTGCTCCAACCATCAAATAAATGAAAAATTCTCTCAGCCCATCAGTGACGAGATATGTTCAAAGGAAAATCAATTCCAAGAGTGGGTCGAAGTGGCTTATTCAAAATGACTAAGCATGGGCGTAAAATCCGTTCCGCTCGCGGATTTTGCGGATTTTCGGTAAATTCGCAATCCGCGAACTCTCGCGGATTTACCGAAAATCCGCAAATCCGCGCGCTGCGGATTTTTTGCTTGTGTTCGCACTGCTCGCGGCCCACGGCGCGGGCAGCAACAATCTCGCACTCGCGAAATTACAAAAATTACAATTGGGGAGGGGTGTAGGAAGTGGCCCAGTCTCCATCTTCCTGTTCCTGTCCAGCAAGCTCCTCCCATTGGGGTGGGGTGAAGGAAGTGCCCCAGTCTCCAACTTCCTGTTCCTGTCCAGCAAGCTCCTCCCATTGCTTAGTCCATTTCCTGGCCACTTTGAATTCGATCTTGACTGGGAAGGATTACTTTTTGTGGATGCTGCTGGTTATTTGGATTTGAGGCCTTTTGGATTACTTTTGGATTCGAAATTTGATTTCACAAGTAAGTTGATAAGTTGATGTTGTTTGTTTGTGGTGATTTTTGTGTGTGTTTTTCGACTTTTTGGGGTGGTGTTGGGGGCTGGCTATGTTGGTGGCCAGCCAGAGGGTGGCATGGGTGAACCAGAGTGCCAGTGTTGACAGAGGATGGCAGTGCTTTGCTTTCCCCCAATAATGTACACTGGTGAACCAGAGGGTGCTGTGATGACACAGAGGGTGACATGGGTGAGCCAGAGGGTGGCATGGGTGAACAAAGAGAGTGCCAGTGGTGACAGAGGGTGGCAGTGATGAAGAAAGGCTTGGAAACAGGCTGGGCACGTAGAAACAACAAGTTCACAAAACTCGCGACCCGACAAGTAAGTTCGCAATTTGCGAAATTGTACGAAACCCTCGCGAACTTGCAGAAACCCATGCGAACACAAAAAAAAAATCTGCAAAATCTGCGAGAATTCGCGGATTTTGCGGATTTTCGCAAATCTCAAATTCGCAAATCCGCAAATTCGCGGATTGCAAATCCGCAAAACCCGCCCATGCCTAGAACTGACCCAAGTTGCCAAAGAATCGCTTTTAGTAAAAGGCACAGCCAACAAACAAGGTCCTGGCTCGGCTCTTTTGATTTAATGATATTCAAGTTTCTTCAAAAACGCTCGCACAGGGTCTCCGTTTAATCCAAAACCCGATCGAGACGGCATTTCTACAGCTTGGCATTGATTTTCCTTTGAACATATCTCGTCACTGATGGGCTGAGAGAATTTTTCATTTATTTGATGGTTGAAGCACATCATTGACTGGTGGCTGACCTCCTCTTTTGGGGCGCTGTCCTACTACAATTTAGGTTCCTTTCCCACTCCCCGTCCTGAAGAAGACCCGGAGCTGAGGTGTTGATCCTCCCACCAATGCGCAAAGGCTCAAAACGTCGACGATCCCCCCCAATTGTGAAGCCTGAACCCCAACCCCTTCTTCCCTGCCCCCCTCACCCAGAATAATGCAATCATTTGATTGAATACTTAGGTCAGGCTCGTATGTAACGAATTGTACCTTACTTTGGTTTTTTTTGGAATTATTTGATTCTCTTTTTCATTTTCTTTTTTTTCCACTTGAGCACAAATCTTTTGCACTCTCTACTGCACCTGGCAGCATCCCTTTGATTTTTGTATAAAGTTTTTATGACTATGTATATACTAATGTGAAAATAAATTAATATGTTCCTATGGAACATCATGTTCTGAATTATTGATGGGTATATTTTGTGATTTTGTTTAGATAAACGCAGTGTGCTCCTCTCATGTTTCTCTTTCTCCGGATTAAGGGCCAGATGTAGGTAGGCCGTTACCGATCGGTAACGGCCGAAAATACCGATTTTTGGCCCTTACCGATCGGTATACAGCCATCGAGATGTAGGGAACAAAAAAAAGTCAAAATCGGAGTGAAAACCGATTCGGAATGAGTTCCGAATGGAAAAGAATCCGATACGTACATACCGAAAATCGGATATGTAACGAATCGGTAACACACCGAATCGGATGCAAACACCGATTCGGTCAATGTACCGAATCGGTAGACACACCGAATCGGAAAATAACCGATTCGGTCCATGTACCGAATCGGTAGTGACACCGATTCGGAAATTATCCGAATCGGTCCATGGACCGATTCGGTACTGACACCGATTCGGAAATTATCCGAATCGGTCCATGTACCGAATCGGTAGACACACCGAATCGGAATAAAGCCGATTCGGTCCATGTACCGATTCGGTAGATACACCGAATCGGACATGAGCCGAATCGGAGAACCTACCGATTCGTATGAATCACCGATCGGGAAATTCCCCGATTCCGACAGATGGGGAGATGTAGGGAGGCACAGAAACACCGAAATCGGCTCAAATTCGGTAGAATTCACTCGGTATTTACCATGGATTACAATCAGGTGGTAACCAACTCCAACCCATAAAAACAGCCCCAAAATGCATTGCAACTTGCAGGATGGCAGCTTTTTATGTCATTGCGAGGCGGCTACGGCTACAGCAGGAAGGACAGAGGGAATGGCAAAGAAATGAACAGGTCTACAGACAGAGGATAACCCTGTTCATGCTCACAGAGACAGAGATCCTACAGAGATACAGGCTGGACTCTGACACCATACTTGAGCTCATCAGGGACCTCAAACCATTGTTGGACCACCACACCCCAAGGGCACACGCCATCCCAGCACACGTCCAGGTGCTATGCAGCCTACACCTGCTTGCGTCTGGCAGCTATCAAAGTGGAGTTGCAGCGGCAGGAGGGGTGACCCAGAGCAGCCTGTCAAGGTTCTTCCACACATTCCTTGACGCCATGATACACAGGATGGACCAATACATCTCTTTCCCTGCAACCCACGCAGAACTGCTACAAACTAAAGCTGACTTCTACCAGATGGCACAATTTCCCCAAATCATTGGCTGCATAGATGGCACGCACATTCCGATTTGCCCACCAGCGGATACAGAATACATATACCGCAATCGGAAGTCTACACACACCATCAACGTGCAGGTGATCTGCAATGCGAAGTGCACCATCACAGACCTGGTAGCAAAATTTCCAGGGAGTACCCACGACTCCTATATTTTCCAACAGAGCGGCATCTATGCACAGCTGATGGCTGGCGAATTTGGTGAAGGATACCTCCTAGGTGAGACACATCATCAGACCCCCATAACACAAAGTAGCTAGGTGGAATACATGTGTGCATGTGTGTAATGTTACCCCTTTCTCTTCCAGGCGACAGTGCAAATGCCCTCCGCTCATTCATACTCACCCCCTACCTCAACCCCTCCACACCCAGCCAAAGGAGGTATAACCGGGCCCACATACGCACAAGGAATGTCGTCGAACGGACCTTTGGCATCTGGAAAAGTAGATTCAGATGCCTGCACAAGAGTGGAGGTGCAAGGCAGTATACCCCCATCACCTGCTGCAAGATCATAGCTGTATGTGCAATGTTACACAACCTTGCAGTGAAGAAGGGCACTGAGGTGGAGTTGTCTGACTACGAGGACCATGACAACGACAAAGCTGTGCCACTGACACAGCCAGCTGGGGTGTGTACGCCAAGTGATGGCAGATACAGACGTGAGGAGATTACAGAAAACTATTTCTGAGTGAGTACAGATGCACAGACAGGTAAATGGTTGTGGTGAAAAAGCAATTTTTAATACTGTTGCAACACAGTTACTGCACTGATGTGCAACAAAAAAAAGGTGTAATAGCAAAGAAAACAAAAGTCTAAGGTCCAGGTTGCCTCACCCGCCCTTGCAAGGCTATTTCTTTGAGCGCTTGGCAGCCCCACTGGGGTGTCCCTCAGCCCCTTCAGAATGACCAGCGGCATCTGCGGAGTGCCTGGTGCTCCTGCGTGGCTCTGACACAGCGCTGGCCGGGCTGCTGCGGCTGCTGCTGTCCCCAGCATCCCCCAGGTCCAGGGCAGGATTTGCGGCAGTGTTAGAGATAATCATGGCCTCCATTGCTGTCGTGATGCGGGCCATTCCCCTTGTTATCTCTGCGGTATTTTGAGTGAGACTACACTCCATGTTGGCACCGCGCTGACAGAGTTGTGCCGTTGCAGCAGCAAGGCGGCTTATGGAGCGGTTCTGCACCCGGGCATCCCGCCTGCGCACCAGCTCATGCGCCTCCAGTCTCCCACATTATTGGGTAATGGCAGTGGTTAGCCTGCCTAAACCTGCTGCTACCTCCTTGTTGGAATCCACAAAGGCCTGAAATCCTTTCACCATTTCCCCCATCTGCAGGTTGTGCTGCAGGAGTTGGCGTTGGCAGGCCATGATGGATTTCGCCTGCTGCCTTTGGATCTTCACCATATTACCTTCGAGGCCCAGGAAGACACTGCCCTCTGGTGCTGGTGCTGCAGTGGTGGGAATGGCACGGCGCCGGGTACTGCTGCTGCCGGCCTGCTGAGTGGGCCGGGGTGCCACTGGTGGGGGTGTGGTGCTGGCCGGGGCCTGAGCCCCTGCTCCCAGGACAGAGTGTACTGGAGCCACAGCCATGATCGTGGCAGGAGCTGGTGTAGGTGGAAGGAGGTCCCTTGTCGGGGAGTTCTCTGGGGAGAACAGCAAGGGGGGTGTGCTCGGCATTTGTGGGGAGTGAAGTGCATCAAAGTCAATTGCCAGGTCTCCCTCAATACCCAGCCCTATGGTGTTTTCCTCCTCCTCCTCCTCGGCAGCCTGACTCGTGCTCGGCCCTGCGAGTGCAGTGGTAGATGGTGCTGCTGCCTCTGTTGTCAGTGGTTGTCCGCCTGATGGTGCCCCTAGGTACAAAGAAGCATTTGTAAATTGAGTGCCGATGTATTACAGTCAGTACAATTAAAGCATTCCACATGTCCTTGCATCTCCTTAGAATGTGTTCCACTGTTTCCTGTCTTGTGATTCTGCACTGCCATATTTTGCTAACTTCTGCTGACTACATGTACCATGATGCTTGTCTCTTGTATGTTGGTTACAGTACTGCGCTGGGGTTTGGCTATGCATTGTGTCTAATGGGGAGGTGTCTGGTAGGGTGTGTCATGATGCGCATGCTTCTTACCTGTAGCTGTAGCTCTGGCTGAGCTGTCCAGGGTCCCAATACCAGTCACGCTCTCCCTCTCAATGGTGCTGGAGACCAGTTCCTCCAGCTCGGTGAGGGGTGGCGCCGGGTTCCTGCCTCCACCAGTGCCTCCAGCCTGCCTCTGGATCTCTGCCATCTTCCGTTTGGTCAGGCTGCGGATGTCATAGAAGCGCTTCTTCAGCTCATCCAGGGACCTGGGGGTGACACCCACAGCATTGACCTTTTGGGCGATTTCGCTCCAGAGCCTCCTCTTGGTGCTGTCTGGCACATTGAGGGACAGCTTCCCGAATAGCTGCCGGTGCACCCTCACCACCTCCTCAACCAACACCTGCAGCTCGATGCTGCTGAACTTAGGCTTCCTCTTTTGGCTGGACTTCTGGCTCTCACTCTGGTTTGCCATCTTGATCAGAACAGTTCACTACCTCCTACTCCCACTGCTGCTAACTGTGAGTGTTCAGCTCAGGCTGCCTCTCCAGAAAGTTCTTAATTAGCTGCACCTGCCAGGGTTGCCACTCCCTGTTTGGGTGGGGGAGGGGGAGCCACCTCATTGGCTGAATCGGATTTTACCGAATCGGTAAAATCCGAATCGGATTTTACCGAATCTGTAAAATCCGATTCGGTATAATCCGAATCGGATTTTACCGATTCGGTTTCTTCAATGCATTCCTATGGGCTTTTTGGCCATGGGTGTGTTTTCATACCTCCGATTCGGTAATTGCCGAATCGGATTTTACCGACTCGGCTATTTCCGATTCGGTGGTAGCCGATTCGGCTATTTCAGATTCGGTGGTAGCCGATTCGGTACTTTCCGATTCGGTCCGTGCCGATTCGGTACGTACCGATTCACATTACCGATGCCGACCGATTCGCTATTATTTCGCGGTTTGTTTGCTACATCTCGTTTTCCGATTTCAGAATACCGATTCGGCCCGCCTTGGTATTTTGAAATCGGAAAATCCCTTTTACCTACATCGGGCCCTAAGTCCTATGAAATACCTTCGGATCATTAGCTGTATTTTTCTTGAATAAAAACTGTAGGTCTAGGACAAATTCTTTACTATATCATTTGATACTAAGGTCCTATGGCCGTGTTGGGTGATACCCCATTTTCTAAATAAGTCTACTTCAGAACAGATGTTAGGATCCGACATAAACGGCAATTAGCAGGAGTTTAGCTATTGGTCCTCAAATCTAGGGCTGCTGTGTAAATACAACACTGTTGTCATACCTCCCTCTTCCTTTTTATATTCTCATAGAAATACCTACCTTGCCACTGACAACACCTACATTGCAACTCATTGGAGATACGAGGCGAGCCCTTAGCAAACAGGCTGTTAACATGCATAATTGCATCTTAGCGTCGCCTAGTAAATAGGGTGATATAATTTTCACTGCATTTTTTAAAAAAATTGCTGCAAAACGGCACTTGTTAATATGCCCTCAAGTTTGCTATGACACAGCAGGTACCTCGACTCCCGCCCTGCCATACCAAACAGCAGTATCCTGGAAGTAGTCACCCCGAGACACAGCAGGAGCCGCTCCTGGGGGTGGTTTTCCCCAAGGCTTTCGACTGCTCCAGAATGAAGACCACGCAGCCCCCTCTCAAAATATAAAAAGCCCCAGAGGGTGGTAATCAGGGCTTAGATGATTCTTTGAGCTCCCTCACCCATTTATCTTGTAGCACCGAGGAATGGTGGTCACCGGGCTACAGGGCCCCCCTGGACCCCCATTAAATCTAATATTTTAGACCCCAGGATTTGGCCCTCCCAGGTAGCTAATCTTTAAACAAGCACAGGAACCCCCGCTTCGTTTTCATTTTTATCACTGCGGATCCATGCACCCAACACACATTTCTCAGTTTTTTCCTCACAAATAAAATATATTTTTTTGGGCCCTAGGGGTCCTTGTGGGACCCCTAAGCAGGTCTAGATGATCAAAATATTTCTTACATGCCCCCTTTATACGTTTTGAACACTTGTCACACTATTTTCTAGATCCTCGCTTCTATAGAGGCACAAAATGGCTGCCAACAATTCCTGGTTTTGAATGTTAACAACCACTTGACAGCCAATTAGCATTCAGCGTGTGATCGGGACGGTGCGCTTAGAGTGCGTGCAAGATGCGTGGATCCACCGAGGTCATAGATATATATGTATTTTTAATTGTATTTTTCTCAGGAACTACTGAACAGATTTACACCATTTAAGCAAAAGGCATGAGTCTGAACCAAGGATTACCACTTTGCCAAATTTGGTGTAATTCCGTTCAGCCGTTCGGGCTGTTGCCGTGATGAACGGTTCCTATGAAAAATTGCATGGGGAAAACACATTTTGGGATCCCCCCCTTTATTCTCGGCCCTGCTTCAAATGCAATATTTTAGACTCCGGGATTTCTCCTTCCCATGTAGCTATTTTTTAAACAAGCACAGGAGCCCGTGCTTCGTTTTTATTTATTTTTACAGCAGATCCATGCACCCAGCGCACATTTCTCTGTTTTTTAAAAAAAAACATCTTTTGTGGGACCCCCTAAGCAGGTCTAGAGGGTCAAAATATTTCTTACCTGCCCTCTTTATACATTTTGAACACTAGTTCAACTAATTTCTATATCCTCGCTTCTACCGATGCACAAAATGGCTGCCAAGACTTTTAGTTTTGAATGTTGACAACCACTTCACAGCCAATCAGCATTCTGCGCGTGATCAGGACGGTGCACTTATAATCCGCGCAAGATGCACAAATCCACTTAAGCCATAGATAGATATGTACTTTTAATTATAATTTTCTCAGGAACTACTGAACAGATTTACACCATATAAGCAAAAGGCGCGAGTCTAAACCAAGGACTGCAACTTTGCCAAATATGGAGTAATTCCGTTCAGCCGTTCGGGCTGTAGCCACGATAAACAGTACCTACGGAAAACTGCATGGGGAAAACACGTTTTGGGTCCCCCTTTTTTTCTCAGCCACCGCTTAACGAATCACCTCAAGACTTTCGGGATGGGATCGGACCCAAGCGCCCCACCAGTTTTGAAAATGTTGCGATGATTTGTCAACCGTCGCCAAAGTTATTCCAAATAGAATGTTGCGGATTTCCTTTGGAAAATAGGTCCTAACTATAACTACCTACGGGCGACTGCTAGTAGGTTATATATATATATATATATATATTCGGCTCCAATCATCCACCAGGGTTACGTTTGTACAGATGCGCGGCACTCACGGAGATGGTTTTTCCAAAAGTTTTATTTAAAAAACCTCTAGCACATCAAAGACGCGTTTCGGCGTTTAGCCTTTGTCAATTTGCTCAACAGTTGGCGCCATGTTAGTTAGTAATTTAAATATGCATCACATGATTACTATCATGAACATAAAAGGTTGACTATTAGTCCATTTACAACACAACTCCATATTGCAGTGTGCAGATGTGTAATCGAGACGTGATATATATCGCAGATATTGAGATTCTCAAACAAGTTGTGTGACAACCGAATAAGCTCATCCATTACAATAACCCATTTCATCATAAGTTGGCCCACAGATGGGCATATACCAAAGCGGAGTCCAGCATTAAAAACTCCTACAATCCTTCCCTGGATGGGCTACCAGTTCAAACATAGTAAATATGACACATACATGTATTTCATGCTAGTTCAGGTCAACTTAAACTTATGTAAATTCGTCTGAATATTTCATATTTATATACATAATAGAAAAAGGCATCATTCAAGAGAATTCATTACACAATCATAGAAATCATCTTTAGCCCAAATGTACCGCGAGTTCTTCATGGACATTTAAACCATTCAGCATTTTACTTTGTAAATCAATAATGTATCGCGGCTCTAGTCGCCTCAATTTCTGTAGCCGGTCGCCCCCCTTACACTCACGGGGACGCTATCTAAGCATTTGTATGACAACAGATCCCTGTTGCGTCCATGTGCTTTGTCAAACTGTCTGGCGACAAGGTAAGATGCATCAGCATTATTAATGGCTCGCATGTGCTCTAATGTGCGAATCTTGCCCGAATGGGTCATACTCCCTATGTACCTCATCCCACAGGGACATGTTAAACAATATGTGGCATAGGGTTTCGTGCATGTCAGGAATTTCTGTATTCTTTCAGGTCTGTTTGCTGTATTTACACGCTTTGCAGCGTCCACACAGATAAAAGCCATTAAGTTGTTTCAACTGAGGTTGTACATTATGGCTCTCATGGTGGCTATGTACCAAATGGTCTTTAAGCGCCCTTGCTTTCCTGAATGTGACCAGCGGATTAGGTGGTAGATCTTCCCTGAGGATGTTATCAGTCATTAGTATGTTCCAACTTTTTCGCAGGATCCTTTTCAGGTCTCCTGCGTTCTCTGAGAATGTCGTGATCAGTCTGAACGAGCCACTTGCTGACTCCTTGTTCTTCATTTTAAGTAGCTCGCTCCTCTCTATGCTGTTCACCTTACTCAAAGATTGTGAAAGCACCCCATTCTTGTAACCTCTTGCTTTAAATCTGGTTAAACTTTCCTTACCCGCTTTCTGAAATTCTTGGTCACGTGAGTTATTTCTCTTAATCCTCAGTAGCTCCCCGTACGGAATGCTATTTACCAATTGTTTGTGGTGACAACTGGTGGCAGAAAGTGTAGAGTTGCCTGCTGTCGATTTGCGGAAGAGTTTGGTGTGTATCTTGCCCTTCTCTATATACACAGTGAGATCTAAGTAATTCACCTCAGTACAACTTATCTCTCCCAAAAATCTCAAATTTACATCATTACTGTTCAATACATCCATATATGTTGCAGCTATTTCAACGGGACCATCTAGAATGATAAAAAGATTGTCTATGTAACGATACCAACCCCTTTTTTTTTTATTCCATTCATGGTTAGTATCTGATCAGGCTACCTGCTCCTCCCACCAGCCCACGAAAAGGTTCGCAAAGCTGGGGGCGGAGCAGGTTCCCATGGCCACACCCGACATCTGCTTAAACAGATCTTTCCCAAACATGAATATATTGTTATTCAGAATGAATAGCATGAATTAAGACAACATCTTATTATGCTCATAGAATATCGCAGGTCGCTTATCCAAGAAACTCTGTACTGCCTTAAGCCTGTCTTTGTGCCCAATGCACGTGTATAGACTAGGTATATCTATAACCATCATACAGTAACCTTCACACCACACCACATCATTAATACAGTTCAAGAAATGCTTAGTATCTCTCAAGTATGATTTTAGTGTAGCAAAGTGTGGAAAAAGGAAAGAGTCAATGTATAGTGATAAGTGTTCAGTTAAGCTCCCTTGAGAGGCCACAATCGGTCTGCCCAGTGGATTTAACCTGTCTTTATGGACCTTGGGAAGGTAGTAAAAGGTCGGTATTGTGGGGCTTAGACATCTTAAAAACAAATACTCATCAGAGTTCAACATGTTCTTTTTATGCCACTTCGAAATCATTTCATCATATTCCTTTATACTGGTGTTATACGTTCTCTCGTTTATTCTTATATATGTTCTCGTGTCATCAAGTTGATGTAAGGCTTCTGTTTCATATTGGGTCTTCGTTAGTAAAACAATGTTCCCCCCCTTATCTGAGGGTTTGCATACCCAAGAAGAGTCTTCACACAATGTTTTAAATGCCAACTGTTGTTTATTGGTGAAGTTCCATTCCTTCTTTGTATACTTGATGTTGCCTCTTAAATGCATCAAATCCTTGACTACAGCTTCTGAGAACTTGTCTATGGCATCTGTGCCCATAGGTGGCATGAACGTCGAAGTAGGTTTGAAGTTACTAGCTCCTCCCTTCTGTTGAACTTCCATATCCGACAATGTTTGAGTATTTCCAATGTCTAATATTTGTTCCTCATTTACTTCCATCCTCAGTTCCTCCATGGATCTAATCGCCACCAAGTCTTTGCATGTTACTCCACTCACATCCGTAATCCTCACAGCCGCGGGTTTCTTGGGTGGTGGTTTCATTTTAAAGAACTTGTGCAATTTTTATTTTCGAGTGAATTTAAATAAGTCTATTCTTGTCTGCGCAAACTCAAAGTTCTTTTGTGGGCAAAAAGAGAGTCCCAGTTTGAGAATTGACTCTTCTTCCATAGTTAATTTCTTGGGCGTTAAATTAACTATAGTAAGGTTGTCTTCCTCGTTTATGCTTTCTTCTTGTAGAAGTTCTTGCTGCGGGTCATGGGTGGCGAGCCTACGATGTTTCTTGCTCCAGCCCCCCCCCTCCTCGTCTTTCTCTTCCCGCTCTTCTTTCTGGCAGCTTCCCCCTTCCTCCCTCTAGTTTGCGCATTACCTTGAATTCCTCGTGAAAAGGTGACACCTCAGGTTGCCCATCTTCACTTGACACCTCATCGCCTGTTACTGAGGATTCCAAGGTCTCTGGGACCGTTATTGGGGGTCCCGGTGTTCTTTATCTCAGTTCTTTCCTGGGATTATCATATTTCTTGGAGAAGGTCAATACCCTCCACATGCTGTAATCCCTCTCATCTCTCTCAAACTTCTCTTCCTCACGTTGCTTTATCTTTTCTTCATTTTTTTTAGGCGTTTTTTCATTTGTTCTCGTTTCTCTTCCAGCTCTTTAGATAATTCATTCTCCAATTCTTTGATCAGAACCAGAGCTTTATCACGGTTGCTCCAAGCGAAACGCACAAGGATTGTAAGGCTACCCTTGCATGATTGGGCTATATGTTCTGCCCATGCGTCTAACAGTAAGGGATCGGGGTTTTTGTATGCTGGTATGGTGTATATATTTGAGCCTCTAGGTACACGGTCCACCTCAATATAGTTTTGAAGAGAGGTTGCCTCCCACCATTTCCTAATCTCTCATTCATAGAGACATTCCAATGTAACCAGCTTTGAATTCAAATCCGTAGTGCCAGCGCCTGTTCGCCCCTGTTTCGCTTTCTGAGCGTCACCGGACTTCTTTTTATTCCTGAACATACCCTGTTCGGCCGCTCGCCGTTCTGTTTCGCAGAACATTCTTCAATTCACAGCTGCCTCCGCAGCACTAAGTTCAATGTGCCAAATCACCTTCGCTTAGCAGACAATTTAACAGTTCAGAGTCTTAGATACAGTGGATTTAAACGTGCCACAAGCCCCTTACCGGTCCAATGTTTTGTTGCGTATTTTTCCGCTCCCGGATTCCATACGCAACCGTCCCGGTGTAGGCCCTCACGTCTCGCTCCATTCTCCTCGTTACATCCACGGTACGGCTGGAAATAAACTTTGCAGCTCCAACAACACCAGCCTGCCGCACTCGCAAGCGGGTGCCCGCTTGACGGGGGTGTACCCGTCACATACACTCGGCTCCAATCATCCACCAGGGTTACGCCTGTACAGATGCGTGGCACTCACGGGGATGGTTTTTCTAAAGGTTTTATTTACAAAACCTCTAGCACATCAAAGACGCGTTTTAATATATATATATATATATATTCACTAAAAAAAACATAGGTTTCATACATGTTATAGTTAGCTGGACATTTCACTCATACAAAACCATGGAAATTCCCCTGTTATAGTTAGTTCAGCTAACTATAACTCCCGCGCCTGCAATGCTCTGCTGATGACGTCACATATTACATCACTCATTACAAGGTCAGTGACATCACTTATGACATCACTGATGACATCTCAAATGAAATCACGAATGACATCATCCTTGTGAAAGAGTGGCAGACCTCCTCTCAGTGTATTATAACCCTTGATACACACATTCAAAAATAGAAACTAAAATTTTCAAAATAATGGAGATACCAATACCACTTAGAACAACCTATTCAGTAAATCCAAAATCTACATACACATCCAATCATTTACTAACAGTTCTATAGAGTCACTCATACATATACTCAATCATCATATGTACTCATACACCTATACATCCTGTTACACACCGATACTCATCCATAGAGTTACTCACACACATACTCACTCATGCAAATAAACTATCAAACATCCATTTACTTGAATATACAGCTATACACCCACCACTACACTTACTCCTACAGAATCGTACACATACTTAGTCCCTTAAACAATCACTTATAGAAACACATACTTATTTATACAGGAACTCTTACAATCTCACGCTCTCACATATACTCAATTATACACATCAATACTCATATACTAGTTTAAAACATATGTAGTTACTCATAAGGATACTATTGAGACAGTGATTCACTCACTAACAAATCCATACACACACTCATCTACCCAAACAGTCCTGCACACATGCTATCTTCAAAACACATACAAACAGTGAGTCACCCATTCATGCATCTATGCAGTAAGTAATACCCCCCACCAAACCATACAGCCACTCATACTGATTGTCTAAAAAACAACTAATAACCCATAACAACACTCACGTAGCTAGTCACCAACAAATGCAGCCACTTAACACAAAGTGAGCCACTGATACAGATATTTAAATATTTAAACATTACTCGCTAATAGATATATTCACTAAGATACACTTAATAAGTCAGTTATACAATCATTTAAAAAAAACATCCATTTAGACACCTATTTCCACATTTATTCTTCCATCAACCTTTAGATATACATATATAAAACATATTTATTTTTCAGAAAGACACACATTCACTGGATGATGTCATCAGTGATGTCATCAGTGATGTCACTGACCATGTCATGAGTGATGTAATATGTGACGTCATTAGCAGTGCATTGCGGGCATGCGAGTTATAGTTCGCTGAACTAACTATAACGGGGGAATTTCAATGGGTTTGTATGAGTGCAATGTCCAGCTAACTATAACATGCGGGAAACCTATGGTTTTTTAGTGAATTTCTAAGGTTTTTTAAATGCTAATTCCTAACTATAACGTGTTTGAAACCTATGGTTTTTCCAGTGAATTTCTAAGGTTTTTTAAATGCTAATTCCTAACTCTAACGTGGCTGAAACCTATGGTTTTTCAGTGAATTTCAAAGGTTTTGTAAATGATAATTTTTAAATGTATTAATTGTTATATTTTTTATACTGATTTACTATATTATTTTAAATTATTTATTTTTAAATATTTTATTTTTTAAATTACATTACATATCTTTAATATAAATTGAAAAAAGTTTTTAAAAACATTCAAATTGTAATTTTTTTTATTTATATTTTTTTTACATTAATATATATTTTATATATCAGGAAATTATATCCTAAAGAAGGAAAATTCAAGTTACTGGTAAGTACAGTTAAATTAACTTTTCAGAAATAGTAGTGAGCTAGATTGGGGAATTAATTCCTCTTCAATCCTGAGGTCCCCTGTGAGCCAACTAGCCCACCAGGTACCTCCAGTATGCACCAGGCAGCTGTGTTGCAGGGAGGGGTTCAAAGTGCACCCCCCCTTTTTACAACACTCTGCAACACAGCTCTGGAGATACCTGTTGGAGATACCTGTTGGACTAGTTGCCCTCTAGGTGACCTCTAGATTGAACAGGAATTAATTCCCCAACTTAAAACGCGCCTCAGGGCATGTTTGCACTCACATCACCTCAAGCCCCCCCTACCTTCACCACTGTGCAAACGCGCCCTGTAGAGTGTTCTAAGTTGGGGGATTAAGTCCCCTTGTTAACGGGGGTCCCTGGAGGCCAACTAGCCCACCAGGACCCTCCAGTATGCACCAGAAGGCTGCGTTGCAGAGAGATGTAATGAGGCCACGCCCCTTTTTACATCTCGCTGCAACGCAGCCCCCGGGCGCATTTGCAGAGGGGGAACTAGGTCCCCTTGCATACTGGCGGTCCATGGGGCCAACTAGCCCACCTGGAACCTCCAGTATGCGCCAGGGGGCTGCATTGCAGAGAGGTGTAATGATGCCATGGCCCTTTTTACACCTCTCTGCAACGCAGCCCACGGGCACGTTTGCAGAGGGGGATCTAATTCCGCTTGCATACTGGGGGTCCCTGGGGGCCAAATAGCCCACCAGGAACCTCCAGTATGTGCCAGGGGGCTGCGTTGCAGAGAGGTGTATTGAGGCCACAACCCTTTTCACAACTGTCTGCAATGCAGCCCCCTGGCACTTTTTCAGAGGGGGAACTTATTCCCCTTGCATACTGGGGGTCCATGGGGCCCAACTAGCCCACCTGGAACCTCCAGTATGCGCCAGGGGGCTGCATTGCAGAGAGGTGTAATGTTGCTACGCCCCTTTTTACACCTCTCTGCAACGCAGCCCATGGGCACGTTTGTAGAGGGGAACTAATTCCCCTTGCATACAGGGGGTCCCTGGGGGCCAACTAGCCCACCAGTAACCTCCAATATGTACCAGGGAGCTGCGTTGAAGAGAGGTGTAATGAGGCCACGCCCCTTTTTACACCTCACTGCAATGCAGCCCCCTGGTGCTTTTTCAGAGGGGGAACTAATTCCCCTTGCATACTGGAGGTCCCTGGGGGCCAACTAGCCCACCAGGAGCCTCCAGTATGTGCCAGGGTGCTGTGTTGCTTTGCCCCGGGGTGGCGGTCCCTGGGGCAGTGTGGGGGGGATTGGGGCCCCCCACACTTCTTTTTCACTATGCCCCCGGGATTTGGTCCCCCTGGGGGGAAATTTGAAAGAAAGCAGACCGGGTTTTAAAAAAAAAATTGGAGGGCCTTGGGGGTCCTTGTGGGACCACCTGAGCAGGCCTAGGGGGTCAGGGTGTTTCTACCCTGCCCCCTTTTTGCGTTCTACACGTTTGTTTTTCTGCTTTCTGTGCCTCGGTCTACCGAGCACAATATGACTGCCAAAACTTCCTGGTTTGGAGTGTTCACAGCCAATCAGCATGCAGGTCGTGCTCGGAAAGGTACGCGTACGTACGCATACGGTACGCAGACCTGTACGCGTACGTACGCGTACCCCATGATTTTTTTTTTATTTGGGGCCTTGGGGAAACTTGTGGGACCCCCTGAGCAGGCCTAGGGGGTCAGGGTGTTTCTACCCTGTAATGCAGGTTGGTTTACAGCGATTGATATATGTCAGGCATTCTTTTCCATTCCTTTACACCCAGAAAGCCAGTTTCTTTTTACCTTCTAGTTAGAAGATCGTATTTTGGCATGGTGCAGAGTTCCTCAAGGGTACACAGAGAGTTCCTCAATTTTCAATCAGATCTTGAAAAAGTGTCTAGAGTCATAAGTAATGCCCAGGAAATCAGTTCTGGCTCAGTACATTGATGACAAAACTGCAATTTCTCTGGAGACACAGTGACACAATTGTCTCATGTCTTTGATGCCATCAATAGGTCATCAATGTACTGAGCCAGAACTGATTCAGAAGAATAGTTGAGCCACCGCACGGCCATCGGACGGGTGAGCATCTTGTCGCATCAAGAAGAAGATGCCTTTTATTGCTTTGTTTCATTGCACCGGATCTTCATCGCATCATGGTGCTGCGGGCCGCATCGGCACAGAAGCGCAGTAAGAAACTGGCGCATCACCTCCCCTCACAGAGAAAAACCAACGCATCCCCTATGCATCAGTAGGGTCCCAACGCATCACCGTTCTTGCATGTAAGGAACCGACGCATCACCTTCACTGCAACACTTTCGTTGTATAGTGTTACACATCCTACGGTACATTGAACTCAAAGTGTTGCATTTTACAACCAAAGAGAACTAAGCTAATTCAACCATTTTTAAAGTACAGTATCGTGGATCTTTGTCGAATGTGGTCTTGTTTTAAGCCTATGCAAAAACACTTATTTTTATATGACAACTTGTGTGGTGTCCTTCTGTAGTGTTGTCACTGGGTTACTGTATGTGTTCACAAATGCTTTACACACTGCCTCTGAGATAAGCCTGTATGCTTGTGCCAAGCTACCATGGGGGTAAGCTGGGGTTATTTTCGGAGTGTACCCCCTTACCCTGACTAGACGCAAGGGCCCCCATTTGTCAAAGATACCTTCCTCAGCCAACTAGATACCCCCAAATCGAACATTGGGGGCAGCGGTGGGATGTTGTTGCCGTGTGCGTGCGCAAACGCTTTACACAGGGCCTCCGGGATAAGCCTGATTGCTTGTGCCAAGCGGCTAACAAGGGGGTGAGCAGGGGTTATCTTTGGTGTGTAACTCCCTTGGCACAAGCCTTAGCCAACCAGAGATCCCATTCCTACCATGGTCAATAATAACCATAGCTCTGCTACTAGAAAACTGATCCAGCGGTTCAACAACAACAGATACTCCACCACCATATACTCACCTGGGACCTTAAACTGACAGTGTGTCAAAACTGCTGCGGGGGTGAGGTTTATACATTTCTACAGTGTTCAAGATTAGTTATTTAATACTCCTAACTAACTTTTCCCTGATGAAAAAAAGTTCTTTCCTCTGATCAATGGACCATTAGTTGAACTAGTTGATGGTGAAATTGACATAAAATGTACTATACATTTATTCAATGTAAAATACCACAGACTCTGGAAAGGCTTAAATCTTTAGCTAAATTAATGTATGTGAACCATTCGAAAATACAGTGCTGTCACCTTCATTCATAGGAGAAAAAATTCAATTAATAAACACCAAGCAAATACTCCGGACACATATAACAATCAATTCTCAGAAATGGAGAGGACGGAGATAATAGGACATCAACAAATAACAGAAAATATAGTTAACAAGGATGGTGTGAAAGACCAACCCCCTGGCCAAAAGGATGGTAAGTGTCCCCCGGGATAGGGCAGGAGACAAAGACTCAAGGACAGGATCCAGGACAGGATAGATGACCTCTCTAAAATACCGATGATTGTGTTGCACCCCTCTCTGACACTCTCTTCCTCCTCGAAATTCCAAGATCCTCTGATCTAACCCAATTAAATTAGGATAGAAGGTTCTGCTTCAGTTCAGCATCTCACAGCACCTCTCCCAGCAACAGCATCTCTCGCAGCAAGGACAGCATCCCAAAAGTTTCAATATCGTAAAAATACTAAATCTGATTGGCCAGGAAAGGGGGGAAGCTCCATCACACCATGCTTTCATGTCATTATTATCAGTCCAACTATTGTTCGCAAACCCATCCCCTTCATTTTTATTCATAATTTTAGTTCCCATCCGTCTTTATTTCATTGTGCATTAATGTATTAACTTCCTGAATAGGAGTCCTCTTAGTTGAACTCTTCACCATCCGTTCCCGTGCTTGTAACACTCTATCTTGGCTTCCATTCAGCATATTAGTCATGGCCTTCATGGCTTCACTCAGTGAGCATGCGCAAGCATCGGGTCACTTCATTCAGTCCAGTTATGCAAGAGAGGCCCAAATAGGCACTAGTGATAAAATCAAAAGACAGATGTAACTTTCACAAATAAAATGGTCGCACTGTATACCATCCGCCTCTACTCTATGCCATTTTATTCATTTATGTCTTTTCCCGCATTAGCATTAGTGAAAACCACTTGATTTAGTTCAAACAAGCAGATGCAATGCACGCGAGTCTTCTGCTCATGCGCCAGAATTCCCCACAAATCTTTAACTCGTCAACTGTGCAGATGCAGTTGATGCATGTGCACAACAGTTTATCCGTTCAGAGTGGTATTAGTCTGTTTTCATTCTTGTCCACATTAGTAGACACATAAGCACGCTTCACTAACTCGCGCTTTCAATACGGTGCATATTAGTTATTCAGGAAACATGATTTAATACTTGTTAGTAAGATAACAAGTGGATCGCATCCAAGCAAGCCATGAAACCTTGCTCCATCAGCCCCACCACCACAATCCATTAGGCAGAGAATTACAAATAAGAGTAATAAAATAATTTATTACCATTTTATTTTTAACGGTTTCTGCAGGAGTGTGTGGGGGGGCGATGCTCCTCCACTCTGTAATGTTGTATGATTGTGTCCGGAACTAGAACCGGCACAGTACTGATAATAAGGGGAGGAGAATACCCTACAAATGCTCTGCAGGATCTTTAAGTGGATCCCCACCGAAACGAGAAGAACAGTAACCCAGGCCCTCGTCTCCACCAGGCTGGACTACGGAAAAGCCCACTACACAGGAACGTCAAACAAGCTCCTGAGACGATTGCAACGCATCCAGAACGCCTCGGCACGACTGATCCTCGACATCCCCCGCCGCAGCCACATCTCACCCCACCTCAGAGACCTACACTGGCTCCCCGTCAACAAGAGGATAACCTTCAACCTCCTCATCCACGCACAAAAGACCCTCCACAATGCCGGCCCAGTGTACCTCAACAAACGACTCAGCTTCTACGCCCCTAACCGCAATCTCCGTTCCGCCGAACTCGCCCTCGCCAGAGTGCCGCACATCTGAAGAACAACCGCCGGTGACAGATCCTTCACCCACCTCACCGCCAAGACCTGGAACACCCTTCCCACTAACCTACGGCAGACCTAAGATCTTCTGGCCTTCAGGCGTCTTCTCAAAACTTGGCTCTTCGATCAGTAGCAGCTCCATCTCCACCCCCACCGCCCAGCGCCTTGAGACCCTCACGGGTATGTAGCACGCTTAACAAATGTCCTGATTGATTGATTGTTTGATTGAGGAGTCAAGAGTTACTATCAAGTAAGGAATGGGTGCAGGCAGACAGAAAGAAATAAAGATCCCTTACACCATACCTCATGTATGTGTCGCATGTGCCGAAGTCACGACACTACACACTCTTATGGATGAACCGCAGCTGAGTGAATAACCCATTTTAAATGCTGAATCTTCCAAGAAATAAATACAGCACTGAAGACTGTTCACCAACGACAGAAGTAGTAACCAAATATGAATTGTGCACAAACAAAATGCGGCAGTTATTTTTGAGAATAAGTCAACTTTGCTGAGGTATACAGAGATAACCTGCAAAAAAACACTGTAAAAAATATATATGAGAGAAACAAACATCAGATGGATTCATACAACTTAGATGACAGCCAAAGTGAATCACTTGGATTCGCTCTCAACACTCAAGGACAAGTACACTCAGCGGTGGAAAACAACACGTGAATTTTCATTTGTGGCAACTATTAATTGGACTCAGTTGTCATGCTCCATTTCTAAAGGAAATTGAGTGTATTTTATAGAAGTTAACGGAGAGCATGGAGGAACCATTCCCCATCCATGTTTAATATTAAAGTAAAATGAATTCATGATTTTGTACTGTTTTCTATTTTCTAGCATAAAAAATCTAAAACAAATAAAAATGAAGTGTGTGAAGGAGCCTGCAGGCCATTTGAAGTTTCTGAACATAAGTTCATAGATACTTTCTGTGTTTACTACTATAGAAAGTACGTTAATGATGAACAGCACTGAAAATGTCAAAGTTGTCCTTGTTGTGAGGAAGACATGTGCCAACCAATTGCAAAGGAATGATTAAATCATGTTGTCACAATCACCTTTTTAAATCGGAATAGATGTTCTGTTAATAAAACATACAACATAAACCATTAAACCTTAAACTGATGTGTATAGCTTCTAATGATCATGGAATATCTCATTAATGGAAGGCCCAGCTGCCCTCTGAAACTTTTCCGTATTATATAGGCATGTGGGAGTGGCCTCACTCATATTGTAATTGTAATCGTAATTTCGCATTTGTAGAGTGTGTTATCACCGTCTGGTCTCTAAACATTGGAGAGAGAGGCACGTCCTGGCCTGGTTGAGTAGTGAATTTAGATTTGAGGAAGGCCCCAAGCATCTGAAAAGAGAGCTGTTTTTAGCTTTTTCCTAAAAGGGAGAAGGGCGTGCTCCTTGCGCAGTGTCTCCGGCAGTTTGTTCCAGAGTGGGGGGATAGAGGTAGAGAAAGCTACTCCCCCTTTAGAGGTGAGGCTGAAATGAGGACATGCCAGCAGGCAGGCCTCTGAGGATCGTAGCACCCTTTTGGGGGTGTAAAGGTTTAAACGACCTTTAATGTAGGTGGGGGCTTGGCCATAAATGGCTTTGTGCGCATTGCAGAGGCCCTTGAACTTAGTTCTCTGCTTGACTGGGAGCCAGTGCAGCTGGCATAGAAGAGGGGTGGCATGGGCCCTTCTAGGCAGTCTGAAGGTTAGCCTGGCAGCATCATTCATGATGACCTGAAGTCTAGCTAGTAGCTTTTCCAGGAGTCCAATGTACAAGGCATTTCCGGAGTCGGTACGTGACACTACCATGGCCGACACGGCCAGTCTGAGAGTGGCAAAAGTCAGGAGAGGGGCAAGCTTCCGTAGCTGTCTCATCAGGCTGACACATGTTCCCACTACTGCAGGCACTTGCTGGGTCATAGATAGTTTAACATCAACTTTGATTCCTAGGTTCTTTACAACAATGGCCGGTTCCGGGTCGGTGCCCAATTCTCGAGGCCAGAAAAGGTTGCTCCAGGGATTAGAGTCAGTGGTGATGGCCAGTACCTCAGTCTTATCAGGGTTGATTTTGAGGGAATTGGCCATCATCATCGAGTTGGTGATAAATTTCAGGATGTTTTGTGTTCTTGCGTGGGAGGCTGGGGAGTTGTCGATCTGGATGATAAGTTGAGTATCATCAGCGTAGTTGTAGATCTGACACGCCATAGTATTTAGAGCGGCTATCAGGGGCTGAAGGTAGGTTTTAAAGAGGAGGGGAGATAGCGCCAAGCCTTGTGGTACCCAGCAGGAGAGTTTACATGGGTCGGACGCGTGGTCCATCAGATGTACTCTCTGGGATCGACCACTGAGGAAGGATATAAGCCACCTGAGGGCTGTGCCCTGGATGCCTAAATTATAGATCCGCAACAAAAGTAGGTTGTGGTTCACCGTGTCAAATGCCGCAGAAAGGTCCAATAAAACCAGGGCATACAGCTTTTTCTTGTCGGCCCGAAGCCTGAGATCATCCATCACTGCTAGCATGACAATTTCCATGCTGTGATGGGCCCTGAACCCTGCCTGGTTGTGTTGCAGAAGGTTAATTGCTTCTAGGTGGTGGGAAAGGGATTTCAACACTTGCTGTTCCAGCACTTTTGCCAAGAAGGAATATTGGGAGATTGGCCTGAAGTTTTTTAAGTTCTTCCCATCTGCTCCTGGTTTCTTTAGGAGTGGGATGACATGTGCTTCTTTGAAATTAGCAGGGATGTGGCCAAGTACCAAGGATTGATTGAGGAGTGAGAGTACCTCGCTTTCAATCCCTGGAAGGGCCATCTTAAAAGTCGTCGGTGGGCAAGGGTCTGTGGGATAGCCTGACTTCACCCGCCCCATTAGAGGAGGCAGGGAATCACTGGTCAATGTGGGGAAAAGGGTCAGGGGTGTAGCGTACGAGGGGGCCAGAGGATCAGGTGTCAGCGGACAGGGGACAATGGGAGTGTCAGAGATCTCCTTCAGTAGGTCCTTAACCTTCTCTACAAAGAAGGTTTGAAACTTGTTACAGTCTTCGGGACTAGGAGGGGGTGGCTTCAGTACCTGCGTTTGTCGTCTGCTGTGGTGATCCTAAGTTCATAAAATTCGGCTTTACTAGCTAGGATTGCTTTTTTGTAGACTCGGAACGTGGAGAGGTACTCTGAGCGGGAACCTGAGTCAAAAGCTTTGCGCCATGCTCTCTCCCACTGGCAGAGGGTTTGTCTCAAGTCTCTTAGGGTTTTGTTGAATGCGTGGGAGCTACTATGTCTATCGCCTGCTTCAGCCTGGTACACAGAGTGATGCTTGCTGCATCAAGGTTGCCACAAGTTGGATTCGGGGAAGCTGATTTGTGAAGGTTGTTGACCAGGTTGTCTGCTCTGATTTTTTCCCAGGTCCTCAGCACTTTCCACTCAGGAGTGGGTTGGGCTGATTGCTTTGTGGGTTGGGAGCTGGCCTCTGATTAAGTAATGATCAGACTAGGCGGAGGGACTGATATCTATTGGGCAGATAAACGGGTGGGATGCCCAGACCAGGTCGAGTGTGTGGCCCTTCTCATGTGTGGGAACATTCACCATTTGTTTGAGATCCAATGCGGTCTGTGCTTCATCCAGTTGTTTGGCCTTGCTTTCCCTGGGAATCTGTTCCCAGTGGAAATTACAGTCTCCCATCACTAGGATGCATTGATATTGTATGCGGATGTCATTAACTAATTCTGTAAAGAGCTCCACGAATTTGGTAGGTGTTCGCGGGGGTCAGTACACTATCAGAATAGCTACGCAGGTAGTTGGGGAGCAGATCTTAGCCCCCAGCACCCCCCCCCCCCCCTTGATGCTTTCTGCACAGATGGTTTGTGTTTTTAGCTGCTGTTTATGCAGGATTGCTACTCTGCCCCCTCTACTACTGCCAGGTCTATTGTGGCAGAGGGCGGTGTAATTTGGAGGCAAGGTGGCTACTAAGTCCGGAGTTGAGGACTCCTCGAGCCAGGTTTCTGTGACTGCAAGGATGTCCAGGGTGTCATCTTGGAGGAGTGAGAAAACCTCAAGATTGTATTTCTGTAAGAAGCAGGTGTTGAGGACGGCCACCCATAGTCCACCTAAAGCAGAGGGTCATGGCGGCTTCGGGGGGAGTGATGTGAGCATATGGGTGACTGTGCCCATTTGAGATCTTAGCAGCTTTCTGACCTGAGGGCGTCGGTAACTGTGTCATTGAGTGGCGTTGTGCTTTGACCTAGATTTAAGAGATCCTCTGCGGAATACCAGGGATGGGGTCCAGGGGTCCTAGGCCCTGGTCCCGGTCGAGCGTTGACGGCCACGGACGGGTGAAGATGGGCTTGCATTTAGCATAGACATCAATTGATATACAAAAGCATCCTTATTGTCACTAACCTGGGAAGCTGAAACAAGTCTTCCAGATTCAAGCCTCCCAGAGTTTTGCTGAGTTACAAAACGGACCACTCCGGTACTGATAGCAATGGAGTGGCAACTCAATTTTATTTCACTAAAGACAAATAATAAAATAATCTGTTTTTGATAAATGTGTGAGTACTGAGACTGTTTTCTTTGAAGACAAGCACTTCATGCATTTTATTCTAAGTGATTATTTACTATGTGTGGCACAACCATAATTATAAGTCTTTCAACAGGATACAAAAAGTAAACATTTTTAAAAAAGAGAGAGAGGCCACAGACTCCCAACTTGAAAGGTATGCAATCTTGTGACTGACGAGAGATCAATTAAACTCTGTGTATTAATGACAATGTGCAGAATAGTAATCTATATTCACATTTACAAGTAAAAACTGGTTTGATACTATTAGTCTTGAAATGATTTTATTTTTAAAATTACCTATTATTGTGTATTTTAATAGCTTATGCTAACTAGGCCTCAGCTAGGCCTTGATTACATCTTGTTCAAAAAGGATGTCACAATCACTGTTTACTATTTCTACTCATTGTAGTCAGGTAAGTCATGTTTGCCTAGTTCTGAATAATACTGTTCTTGGAGAATACTCTGTATCATGGGCACACTATTGCAACATTTTTCCAAGGAATTTGTTCTTGCACCCAGAATTGCAATAATTCACAATTGTTCCCTGTTGTTTATGTAACTAGTTTGTTCTAACACCTTTAGATAACATTAGGTGATATGGGCCGAATCAATTTTGATGTTGTGGGATAGTGGTTTGATGGTAGGGCTGTATGACAATTTTAAATTTAGATTTCTGATTTGTTGAAAATGAATTCCGTATCTAAACCCTGGACTTAGGGGTGAACCAGAGACCTTTCCTATGATACAAGAGATGCTGTCCATTTTCTTACTGATTGTGCTGCATATTTGAGACTTAGGGCCTGATTAAGATTTGGGATAGACTGCCTCATGACATTGCGGTTAACACTGTCCACAATCCATACAAGCATAGTGCATGCTTTTGAGGTGTAAGAGTTTAGCACTTCAACAGCAGCCAGGCCCTAAATTATTAAAACTTTGTCAGTCTCATCCCTTAGACATTAGTGTACATCCACCATTAAATTATTCAAATTCAATTTGTCTGGTAAAGTTTGAACAACTTGATGGAAGGTTCCAAAATGAGCTGTGCATGTGCTACGGATCATTCCCCTAATGTGAGTTCAGAGGAATGAATCTTAGCAATTGTATGATGTTGTATTTCAGGGCCTGGGACAATATGGATACTGAGAGCACTGCTGATGTTGGGCAGCTGGATGGCAGAAGATGACGAAAGCAACTGCTTTTGGTGGAGCTAATTTGTGCGTATGTGTGAGCTTCTGGGATTGTTTGGGGTTTGTTTCAGATTGACTGGTCATCTCTTACTCTGTTGCGTTGTCAGTATTTCTGTACTCTTTCCTATGTCTTGTGTCTTGTAAAATAGATTGTCCTTTCAGTTCCCTTGGGCCAACAAACTCCAGACATGCAACAAAATACACTGTAACTCGTGTGAAGAGAACCATTCTGCTATGTTCCAAGGCCTATCTGTACTGGTTATGGGTCATCCAGAAATGTGGGATCCTGCCGGGCTGGATTAATTACCTTTCTCCCCAAGCTGTAGCATCAGAGGCTAAGTCCTTCACGGAAATCATTCCCCAGGGGGGATGGAGGTCTTTTCTCCAGGAGGGAGAGATGGGGTAAATCTCCAGTACATCAATCAGCAGCTGCCACTCGGTGCCAGGCACCAGGCCTGCTCCAGGCCCGGGCCGTGATGTCATAAGTGGGGAAAGTGGGCTTTTAAGAAACCTTGTGGCATGGGACACCTGGACTACACCATCTTGAAGTATCCCAGAGGCCTGTGCAGTAAGGGTCGGGGCAGAGAGGTGATGTGGCACTGCAGGATAGGGCATAAGTGCATTCCTTCCAGCACAATCCCCACCTCCTTAAAAGGTTTTGCACAGTAAGAGGAGCTCTCACTGGGTTATGCTCTGGATGAGGAAGACTGGTACTGGAGGCTGACGCCATGGGCAGTTGGAAGGACGAACACCCTGACTGCTCGGGACTCTGAACTATGCCTCTGAGGGAGTCCAGGACCAATGAGGGAAATCCTGGGTTTCTGCTCAAGGAGAGAATCCCAGAAGAGAAATCCTGGTAAAGCTCTGGTGCAGGGAGGCAGTGAAATCTTCTTCTTGCTGAGTACATCCTCGGAGAGGTGAGGTGGCGGATGAAGACTGCTCCCAGAGTCTAGAACTTGTCACCACAAGCAAAAGGACTACAAGATCATCAAAATCAGCCCAACGGGGGCCGAGATATGCTCCCTAGAAGGTAGGTGACCTTTGACCTCTATCTGACCGATGAAGAAGCGCGTGGGGCTTTGCCACCAGTCTCTGATGTGCCCTTGGGGTGGGTCAGGTCCCAGGGGCTGCCCCCAGAGGAAGACAAAGCCGGGGAGCGCCTTCTTGCTCCCCATAAAGTGGGACCTGTGATGACAAATCTGGAAGCACCGCCTCGCTCCCCGTGAAGTTTGCCGGAGGCCCAGGATCCCAACCCGGCTCCAGAGAGAAACAGAGTAGTTGGGGAGCACTGTCACACTCCCTGTGAAGATGCCTTTGGGGGCTCCAGGATCCCAACCCTGAGACTCAGAGAGGTGGAGGAAGTCGGGTGCGCCATAAGCCACCACTGGCCTGCCTGACCACAGGAGCGGGCAAGCCAGAGGAGGAGGGGCTGGCTTCCGTGACAGCACATGAGTGTGATGGCTGGTGAGAGCAGCTGGTGGTGGGCTCCCTGAGCTGCTCTCCAATTACCTACATGCATGCAGGGTGCGCGGGTGGGACCAGGTCCACTTCCACTGCCTGCAGAGTGGAACACGGCACAAGGCCACCAGCCAGGCCAGCGAGGCTCTCCTTTGAGCAGTGTGGGAGCCGTTGTTCAAATATGCACATTCCAGATGGAGCACACCATAATGCCCTGCTGGGCCAGGCCTATTCTCAGCAGAGAAACTGGCTGGTTACCGCCAAAGTGAAGTAATGGAGTGGGGGGAGCTGCCGGAGCAGTGCAGACTCTCCCCCAAGAATGAGAAAGTCCCCAACATAGGTCTCTGGGGACCTGAGCAGGATAAACCCCTGAGGATTTCATGAAATTGTTAACCTCCTCTGGGGCTGGAACATTTGTTCTACTGTATGGAGGATCTTTTCTTCCAGGGTCAGGGACTATGGATGCATAGCCTGTTGCCAAAGTTAGTTCTGAGAGACCTCTCATGTTGTGAGTCACCTGTTAATGGTGGAGGTTGATAAATGCATGTAGATACTGAAGTTATGCAAAGGATATAGGCATCACCATGCAAATTCTCAATGCATCTCATATGCAATATGTTTTAACCCCTTCACTGTGGGGCTGATTCCCCTGCTTTGCTGGGGGCTGGGGCTGGGGGCCGGGGGTGCGCACAGCGCCCCGGTGCTCATGACGCGCTCAGCTCATCATGAGCCACGGTGCTCGTGTGCTCATGACGAGCTGAGCTCGTCATGAGCACACCCGTTTCCTTAGAACACTCAGCACAGCAGGGGAATTAGCCCCGCGTGTGAGTGTTCTAACGGTCATGACGAGCCCAGCTCATCATGAGCACACGGGAACCGTGGCTCATGACAAGCTCAGCTCGTCATGAGCATGGGAGGGGTTAATAAGGGTTCTCAATGTGGCAAGCACCCTTTAGGGGTGTGGGGATTATAATGGCGCAGCATTATAAGGATCCCTGTGCTGCTCCTTAGGGCCTGTAATTGTCTTGCGTTAATCCTGTCATTCTTGTACCTGTATACTTGCTACTGCATTAGTTGATCAACAAGACTGTCAGCCACTGTGATTCGTGTGTATACTTTATTGTCAGTATTAGGTGCTCTCTGTCAGGGTTATATGTCACTATGACAGGTATTCCCATTATGAAATGGTGCTTTAAATAATGTGTGGGCAACCACTTGCTTGGTGCAAGTGATAAGGGCCCTCAACCTGGGGCATTTGGGGGGCAAGATAATGTTTAAACTTGTGCGTGGAGGTACTATACCCCCCTCCTGTGAGAGGGGGGACTGTTTATGCAATTTCAGCAAGAAGTATTAACATCAGCTTATATATATATATGTAAATTGTTCCATAGCATTGAGTGGTGTGTGTGTAATACATGTAGTTTTCCTTTTATTTAGAAAAGCACAGACTGGACAATCATTTATTGAGTGTTATTTCTGCATATCTGTCAAGGGTGATTACTAGTCCACACCGCCTCCCTTGAGTAAGCCTTGGACTGCTCAGCAATGCTAGCCTCTGAGAGTCAAGCGGGTGTTTGGTTCCCAGTGAACGACAAATGTAGACCCATTACTTGTGCAGGCCACACAACTAATGCCTCATTTTCCAACAGCTGAAAACTCAGGAACTACCCCGGGTGCTCGAGCTACACCACTGGTTCTTTACCACCAATCATGAAATATACTCAAACAAATAATAATCTAGTAACGCATGGACAGTGGACTGAACTCCATCTAGGGATTCCTACTTAGACAATGGAACTCTGACCAGGATTCAAATCATGTCTACTAATCAAAAAGCCGCAAACTGGCCTCCATACTATAGTTCCTCCTTTTACATGTTTCCTCTTACTCCTTTACCTAGATGAAATGTAAAGGATTTGCAAATTGTCTCGTGTTACTATGGTAACGCTAAAGGGGCACGATCTTTCGAAATTATTTTTCTAGTCATAATATATAGTGATGTGCTGCTCTTTCTGTATTTATGGGAAAGTTACAGCTTTTTTGCTTCACTTACAATTTGGGAAAGGTAGTTACAATCAAAACATTTGTATATACACCCAACCTCACGCCTGACTCATAGGGGTTTTGTGCCCAGTATTAAGAAACATGTGGCTGGTTCAAGCCAGTAAAGACGTCCATTGTGAGCACCCTGCAAATGTCTCCATACTGAAAAATCATTGATATCTTAGTAGTGAAAAGAGTGGTGCATGGTGCAGGTCAGTATAAATGTACTTTGTGATCAACAGAGTAAAGCATATATGTATATGTATATGATATTTCTATAGTGCGACCATAGCAGAAAGGCAGTGAAACGTTGTACATTGTCAAAGGCAAGATTAAAGTCAGCGAGCAATAGGAGAGGAAGCTGAGTTGAGACCGGTGAGTAGATTGTGATGTGGTGTTCACTATAGTGGTGAGCCTTCCCCCATTAACTAAACTGGAGAGCTTTGGAGTGATTCTGATGGATATGGTATTTTGTTTCAGACCCTGATGCACAGATAGAAAGTGCCTGAATTCTTGTTTTTTCTGTGCTTTACACTTCTTAGTCTACAGTCTAATGGTGTCCTGGCTTTGGGTGTGCCAGGAACTGCCTGGCATGGTGTCTTCAAGAGGCATATGGCATTTCTTGTTTAACACAAACGTATGTCATTAATTTGCTCAAAATGTTTTGAAGCAAGCTCAGAATGTCTTCATTAGAGTATGCATAATCCACTGTCATGTACCTAGGAAGTGTTCCTGACTATTATTGAAGTAGGCCATTATTTTGCCTAATAACTACCTGCTAAATATTTATCTTTTTGTCAATGGATTTGAAAAATCGTTTTTTGAAAAGTACTGTTTGGGCTCCATTTTTCCAAAGTGTTGTTGGGACGGGGGACATCCCCCTCAGAGCCCAGACTCACTTGTTTTGCTTATTCTCCTAGTGCAAAGTTGAGCTTCCATCACAATCTTTGGTAGGGCAGCCCCACTCCGATTGCACTGCATGATGGTGCCTGTACTTATATGGTAATACACTTCTCATGTTTCAAGTACCAATCAATAGTGAACCTGTGCTTTAGAGTGTAGTATGGAAAAAGAAAGTGATTTCATAACTTGTATGAAATATTTTAAATTGTTCAGTGCAATGGTATTAGCATAGCCCATTTCGATATGGTGCTTCATTCTTTATTGTGAGTATCACCATGAAAACACACTCAGGACTGTTCTATTGACCATCGACTCCTAGAATATCATGGGACTAGAATATCCGAGGACAAAATATTGAAAGGTGGGTGCATACAGAGGAGTATAGATTAACTGTTCCTAACATCACATCTACATACCTAGAAGATATATCTACTGCATGTGTTTGTATATGTGGAGTTAGATATCAATAATCTAGACATATCTGTCAATTAAAATGTTTTCAATATGTTTTCCTCAATAGTGTGTCTCATTAACATTCTGGGGTCGATATTCGGGGTGGACCCCCATTCCCTAACAATTTCGTGAGTGGAGAGTGACAGCACTCAAAAGCCACAATTGATCTGAAATCAGTCACAGGTGATTAACGCTAGTGGTCAAGTCTTTTGCAGCTTCACTCGCAAATGCTGTCATTTATATTTGGTCCTTTCATTATGATTATGGTTCTCTCAAACATGTCACAATAACTCATAATACAATATGGGGAATTTCTTGGCTTCATTGAGACCAGACACAGATGTTCCACATTCTCTAGAAAACAGTTAATTCCAGCAATTGCCTTAATTCAGACAGAACTCTGTAGCAGCTCCTTCAGTGGTGGCCGCCACCGAAAAGTATGTGTGGGGCAGGGGAAGGAGTGGAAAACCCAATATAAGGACTTACCTGGTTGCCAGCCGGTTGGCTGACTGGCAGGCCACCACCTTGCGCAGCCTCTGTCATCTTCTTTTACTGCTGGAAGAGGAAGCACACACAGGCTCCCCTAAGCCAATCATGGCGCTGCTGTCACCATGTCAGCAGCATTGTGATTGGTCTGAGCACTGTGGTTTGGGTTCAGATGGGGACTATAAGCCAGTGAATGTTCTCCACCCAGGCTGTACAATATAGCGTGGTGGAAAACATGCAAAGTGTGCATTACTTGAAAGTCCATGGGTCGCACACTACTCCACCCACCAGCGGGTATACCCCAAGAGCATCACGGTAAATGCAGTTCTTCAATGCGTGTGCGCTTTTCGTAGATTCTGAAGTGTAAAAGCAAAGTTGCAGCACCAACTCTGGACACCGGTGTTTCAGGATTATTTTCCTTCATCAGCAGAGTGTAGGCAGTTTTCGGGGGTTTGCTGTGCAGGCTGCCAAATATTATCGGGTCTGGTACCTCTCACGGCGCGTAGGTGCGTTATCCGAGCTCGTCAACTCAATGGCTCGAGGGAGCCATATTTAAATGAAAGTCCATGGGTCGCACACTACTCCACCCACCAGCGGGTATAACCCAAGAGCATCACGGTAAATGCAGTTCTTCAAAGCGTGTGCGCTTTTCGTAGATTCTGAAGTGTAAAAGCAAAGTTGCAGCACCAACTCTGGATACCGGTGTTTCAGGATTATTTTCCTTCATCAGCAGAGTATAGGCAGTTTTCGGGGTTTGCTGTGCAGGCTGCCAAATATTATCGGGTGTGGTACCTCTCACGGCGCGTAGGTGCGTTATCCGAGCTCATCAGCTCAATGGCTCGAGGGAGCCATATTTAAATGAATGTCCATGGGTTGCACACTACGCCACCCACCAGCGGGTATACCTCAAGAGCATCACAGTAAATGCAGTTCTTCAAAGCGTGTGCGCTTTTCGTAGATTCTGAAGTGTAAAAGCAAACTTGCAGCACCAACTCTGGACACCGGTGTTTCAGGATTATTTTCCTTAATCAGCAGAGTATAGGCAGTTTTCGGGGTTTTGCTGTGCAGGCTGCCAAATATTATCGAGTCTGGTACCTTTCACGGCGCGTAGGTGCGTTATTCGAGTTTGTCCGCTCAATGGCTCGAGGGAGCCATATTTAAATGAAAATTCATGGGTCGCACACTACTCCACCCACCTGCGGGTATACCCCAAGAGCATCACGGTAAATGCAGTTCTTCAAAGCGTGTGCGCTTTTCGTAGATTCTGAAGTGTAAAAGCAAAGTTGCAGCACAAACTCTGGACACTGGTGTTTCAGGATTATTTTCCTTCATCAGCAGAGTATAGGCAGTTTTCGGGGGTTTGCTGTGCAGGCTGCCAAATATTATCGGGTCTGGTACCTCTCACGGCGCGTAGGTACGTTATCCGAGCTCGTCAACTCAATGGCTCGAGGGATCCATATTTAAATGAAAGTCCATGAGTCGCACACTACTCCACCCGTCCAGCGGGTATACCCCAAGAGCATCACGGTAAATGCAGTTCTTCAAAGCGTGTGCACTTTTCGTAGATTCTGAAGTGTAAAAGCAAAGTTGCATCACCAACTCTGGACACCGGTGTTTCAGGATTATTTCCCTTCATCAGCAGAGTATAGGCAGTTTTCGGGGGTTTGCTGTGCAGGCTGCCAAATATTATCGGGTCTGGTACCTCTCACGGCACGTAGGTGCGTTATCCGAGCTTGTCAGCTCAATGGCTCGAGGGAGCCATATTTAAATGAAAATCCATGGGTCGCACAGTACTCCACCCACCTGCGGGTATACCCCAAGAGCATTACGGTAAATGCAGTTCTTCAAAGCGTGTGCGCTTTTCGTAGGTTCTGAAGTGTAAAAGCAAAGTTGCAGCACAAACTCTGGACACCGGTGTTTCAGGATTATTTTCCTTCATCAGCAGAGTATAGGCAGTTTTCGGGGGTTTGCTGTGCAGGCTGCCAAATATTATCAGGTCTGGTACCTCTCACGGCGCGTAGGTACGTTATCCGAGCTTGTCAACTCAATGGCTCGAGGGGGCCATATTTAAATGAAAGTACATGGGTCGCACACTACTCCACCCACCAGCGGGTATACCCCAAGAGCATCACAGTAAATGCAGTTCTTCAACGCGTGTGCACTTTTCGTAGATTCTGAAGTGTAAAAGCAAAGTTGCAGCACCAACTCTGGACACCGGTGTTTCAGGATTATTTTCCTTCATCAGCAGAGTATAGGCAGTTTTCGGGGATTTGCTGTGCATGCTGCCAAATATTATCGGGTCTGGTACCTCTCACAGCGCGTAGGTGCGTTATCCAAGCTCGTCAGCTCAATGGCTCGAGGGAGCCATATTTAAATGAAAATCCATGGGTCGCACACTACTCCACCCACCAGCGGGTATACCGCTAGAGCATCATGGTAAATGCAGTTCTTCAAAGCATGTGCACTTTTTGTAGATTCTGAAGTGTAAAAGCAAAGTTGCAGCACCAACTCTGGACACCGGTGTTTCAGGATTATTTTCCTTCATCAGCAGAGTAAAGGCACTTTTCGCTGGTTTGATGTGCAGGCTGACAAATATTATCGGGTCTGGTACCTCTCATGGCGCGTAGATGCGTTATCCGAGCTCGTCAGCTCAATGGCTCGAGGGAGCCATATTTAAATGAAAGTCCATGGTTCGCACACTACTCCACCCACCAGCGGGTATACCCCAAGAGCATCACAGTAAATGCAGTTCTTCAACGCGTGTGCACTTTTCGTAGATTCTGAAGTGTAAAAGCAAAGTTGCAGCACCAACTCTGGACACCGGTGTTTCAGGATTATTTTCCTTCATCAGCAGAGTATAGGCAGTTTTCGGGGATTTGCTGTGCATGCTGCCAAATATTATCGGGTCTGGTACCTCTCACAGCGCGTAGGTGCGTTATCCAAGCTCGTCAGCTCAATGGCTCGAGGGAGCCATATTTAAATGAAAATCCATGGGTCGCACACTACTCCACCCACCAGCGGGTATACCGCTAGAGCATCATGGTAAATGCAGTTCTTCAAAGCATGTGCACTTTTTGTAGATTCTGAAGTGTAAAAGCAAATTTGCAGCACCAACTCTGGACACCGGTGTTTCAGGATTATTTTCCTTCATCAGCAGAGTAAAGGCACTTTTCGCGGGTTTGATGTGCAGGCTGACAAATATTATCGGGTCTGGTACCTCTCATGGCGCGTAGATGCGTTATCCGAGCTCGTCAGCTCAATGGCTCGAGGGAGCCATATTTAAATGAAAGTCCATGGTTCGCACACTACTCCACCCACCAGCAGGTATACCCCAAGAGCATCACGGTAAATGCAGTTCTTCAAAGCGTGTGCGCTTTTCGTAGATTCTGAAGTGTAAAAGAAAAGTTGCAGCGCCAACTCTGGACACCGGTGTTTCAGGATTATTTTCCTTCATCAGCAGAGTATAGGCAGTTTTCGGGGGTTTGCTGTGCAGGCTGCCAAATATTATCGGGTCTGGTACCTCTCATGGCGCATAGGTGCGTTATCCGAGCTCGTCAGCTCAATGGCTCGAGGGAGCCATATTTAAATGAAAGTCCATGGGTCGCACACTACTGTTTAGCCGGCCCAAGACAGCCGGCCAAACCGTCATGTACATTTAACTGGCCCAAACACTCCTCCCCTGCCGGCTGTGATGACACTATCCACTGCTCAAAGAGTAACATAGCTTTCAGACAGAAAGTAATTGCATATTGGCAATCCATTAAACTTGTTACTATATTTTTAGGCTCCTCAGGGGGTGTTGTCAACACAGTTAATTAATAGTTTCTTAGCATAGTGGGTCTTGATGCTTGCTATATTATAACACACAAGCTGTGTATCACTTATGAGCCCCAAAAAACCTGGAACATGACAGAGTTTCTTATTTCTATGTAGGTGAGAGACATGGGCTAAGAGTTGTGAATGAGGCCCACTGTCCCGGAAGGGGCATTGAACCCTAACAACTTTTGTAATTTACTTCCCCAACAGCAGTCAAATGGCCATTTTCCTTGCTTTCACTACGTCCCATGGCATCCTTGCTATGCTACTGGCAGTAGTCTCCCTTTTTGTGTGAGAAAAAAAATAATTTTGTAATAAACTCATAGTCGTGCAGAAACATGGGTTTGGCTCACCAGTAGATCCTTTGATAATCGCTGTTATTGTGACATCCACCAGCTAAATTATTTTTTGCATCAAAGAGCATTCTCTATTAATATATTATATATGTACGTTTTATAATTTGCACTTTGATGTGTCAATGTGTTTTTAAATTGTGCATATATCTATTCTACAGGCATTACATTTACAAAATGTTGCTAATTGCGTGGTTGTGTGTTGTATTACAAGCATGGTTAATGAAAATGAATAATTATAGAACTATGAACCTTGTCACTTCTTATTAAACACATGCCCTATAAAGAAATGGTTTTTATTGCCGAAGGCAGTCAATACGCAATCTCGTTATAGCCTATAATATTAACAAAACATATTTTCTCATATCACATCATTTCTACCATACACTAACGCCACTCATAAGGGTCAATAGAAAACCCCGTAAATTTGGAGGTCGCTGCAGATGCATTCTGTCTCATATTTCAATGGATCGCGTGCACCAAGATTTGCCTTATGCAAAGCCATTTTAATCAGGTTAGGCATAATATCTCCTTCTACTTAGTTCAGCTTGACCTAGATACATATAATAGCTGTATTTGTACTGTTATGAGCTTAATTTGATACTGACTAATTTACATAATACTTCTCATTTGAAATTAAAAAATATAATAATATGGTTTCATACAGTTACTTTATTCTGAGTGCTGTGTTTATCTTCTATTTCATTAATTGTCTTGTTTCTTATTTTCTTTCTTTAGACATTCTTTTTCTTTTCACTTAATTTACTTAATTTTCTTCTTTTTCCCTTTTCCTCTTTCCTACGTTCTTGTAAATTGTATTTCTTCTGACTTTTCTTTTTTACTTCCTTTCTTTCAATCATTCTCTTATTTGTGTTCTTTCTTGTTACAACTCAGTTTTTCTTCCTTCCTTCCTTAATTCCTCCCTCTCTTCCTTACTTCCCATCAATTCAAAATGGAAAACTGCTTATAGCAAAGTGCACTTCCCACATACTGAAATTAACTGTAAAATGTTTCATGCTGTATGAATGAATGAATGAAACGGGATCTTATAAAGCGCAGACTTAGCCCAAGGGCATCAAGGCGCTAAAAGCGGACAATGCATGGAGAAGGCTAAAGAATGTTAAGCTGCAGGCTGAGTAAAAAGCCATGTCTTCAAAGCTTTCCGGAACAGCAAATGTGAGGGAAGACCAGAGAGATCATCGGGGAGGGAGTTCCAGAGTTTGGAGGCCACCATAGAGAAGGCACAGCCTCCCCACCTGACCTTGCTGAACCTTGGCACTATGAGCAAATTCTTGTCTGCTGACCTGAGCTTCCTAAAGGGAATATATCGATGTAAAATGTTCTTGATGCCCTTTGGACCAGTGCCAAAGAAGGCCTTGTGAACTAAGCACAAAGTTTTAAAGATAATCCTACGATCAATTGGAAGCCAAGGTAATGCCCTCAGAGGGGCAGAGATGGAATGGAATTTAGGCAGATTCAGCACCATCCTGGCCCCAGCGTTCTGCACTAGTTGCAGCCATTGGATCAGACCTCTGTTAATGCCCAGATAAAGGGCATTACAGTAGTCCAATCTGGACGTCACAAGGGCGGCCACTGCCTGCTTATAGGAATCAGAAGAGAGATAGTGTGAGATTTTCTTTAGAGTTCTAATGATCCCGAAACAGTTGGAAACTGTACTGATCACCTGTCTACTCATGGTGAGAGAATTATCCACCAGGATGCCAAGATTTTTTCCAAATAGGACTGGGCAGGGACAAGCGCCCAGAGAATCTGGCCACCAGTCGCTGGACCAGATATATGATCTGCTGCCAAAAATCATCACCTCAGTCTTTCCCCAATTTAATTTTAGAAAGTTAGTGCTCATCCAAAAAGCGACTGCTTCCATGCAGAGAGTAAAATTAGCAGCCGAATCTCTAAAATTATGGGTAATAGACACCATAATTTAAGTATCGCCTGCGTAGGATAAGACTTCCAACCCAAACGATCTCACCACTTTGGCATGCGGGCCAAATAAATATTAAAAAGCGTCGGACTCAGGAAGGAACCCTGAGGGACGCCACACACCATGGTCTTAGGGGCAGAGAAAAAAGGCCCAAGGCTCACCATCTGAGTCCGATCGTTACGAAAAGAAGCCAGAAGCCCCAGGGCTGAGCCCCCGATCCCTATGTACACTATTCCACAGTGCATTGTTATAATGTGAATATCGAGAATACTTGTAATAAATGCCCCCTTGAGTAACTGGAGCATACAGATGACTTTTTCTAATTGCACAATCATGAGGTGAGTTTTGCAAAGACAACTTTGCACCTATTTGCTATAAAGAAAAATAATGTAAGGCGTTTGCGGTAGAAGTGTGAAGTTCGAAGAGTGTCCTTGTTTATCCTTAACTCAATTTATTCCTGCAGTGCATATTGCTAATATCACATTTACCAATTCTCATGGACTTTGGTTCTTAATAGTGCTGCATCCTTACTATGCCTGGGCAGAATTTTGATTACACCTTAATAATTGGATGTAATTGGGGTTACCCTTTAAAGTGAAATTACCGGTAATCATGTTCTACCTCAACAGAACATTCAGCGAGCTCACTATTTGTGTCCCTCATCCTTGCATCCATTTTGGATGTTAGAATCCATTTTGCACTTTGAAAATATTGCAAAATGGCTAATGTTATGTTTAGCACTGTTTCTTAGCACAAAATTCATTCTCGCTAAATGCAGAATTACTCTTCTCGAGTAATTCAAGCGTAATCTTGTGGAATTCTTACTTAATTACTTGATTATGCTACAAGGAATTACGCTAATTGCATCCCCCCCTATCAATACCATTCAACATTACACTTTTCTTTTATGCTTACATTTAATAAAATTGTCTGATTGCTAATTGGATAATTTCTTAATTCTTAAACATATTTTTAGAACTTAACAACGTGAATGCTGATATCATTCTCCGAGAGCTTTAGGCCATCTCAGACAGATAGCTACCCAATATTTTATTCACAGCTCGTCATAAAAAGGCAAGGATAATAGCAAAGAGCTTTGCAGCTTTGAAAACCTTGGAAAAACCCGGATCTTTCATTCTCAATTTGTAATTCTCTGCCTGCCACATTCCAAGGACTCTTATGCATACAGTCATTTATCTGTTGCCGTCACTGTCAGATAATGCAAATTCCCGCAAAGGGATATGGCCAAGGCCTTAGCAGAATATAATTTAGGCAATGCTTTTTTGCACCGAAGAAAATAAGCCTACAAGCAAGAAATGTGGCTTACTGGATTTTATATCAAACTCACCAAAAAGAAAAATACTAAAACATATGTATATTACTCAAATGCAGTGAAATTATTTCAAGGAGTTCTACATTCAAAGGATGGATGTCACAATAATGGCTCACAGTGAATGAGTTTTTCCAATGCTGCCTTACTAACGGATAGGAGGGCAATGAATCTGCATTTACTCAGAAGATATGCCTGCTTCAGGAAATTGTAAAAAGCTGGTCTCAAACATGTATTAAACAGAATATAAATCCATGCAGAACATAAATCTATGCAGTAAAATTGTTATCCTATTTCCTACACAATAATCTAGGGTTGAGGTATAATGTCTCTGCATGTTTCTTGTGGTTTTAAATCAGGGAGGGATCACTGCATAGTTGATGGGAGGAGATTACCACGTCTGACTCCAAACTCCCATCACTATGCTCCTGCCTGTCCAATGTACAGGCCAGATCAGAGATGGACATATTGCCATTCACACTTTGTGAATAGCAAACAATTGTAAACTTACACAAAAGTGTAAGTTACCTTTGTCTTTGTGAATCTGGCCCCATATTTGCTATTGCTGGATGCCCTAATACTGTTCTTGCAGCTCAATTCCATCATTTTGGCCATGTAGGCATACTAGTTAAAGACCACCCAATCACAGTTCTCGAGATAGCCTGTTTAGTCCTGGTCTTTTATTACGGAGGGATAGTGAATAATCTGCCAAGCATGTGCAGGAAACCAACACAATAACCATGGTCCAGGTTTATCAAACTTTCACACAACGTAACGCAGCAAGACACGATGCTGTGCTGCATGAATTGGAGAAGGTAGGAATGCACCATATTTAGCAATACATGGCGTATTTCTATCCCTCCTTCCACTGGTGCACTTTTGGCTGTCTAGCCCCAATGCAGGCACCCTTGCGTCAGGGTAAATGGGAGCCTGTGTTGCAGTCAGGACTGTATTTTTGTGCAGGAAGGGACACGTTCCTGCATAAAAAGAAACCTCTGAGTCTTTTTTCCTCTTTCTATGTGTGCTGCAGAATGCAGCACATATATGTGCTGCACAATGCAGTACACATAGAAAGATGAAAAAACGTTATGAAATAAAAATATTTCTCCTTGTTATGCCTCCCCTGGGAAGGTGCAGCATTTTGACTCTTTCCCAAGTCTACCACTCATGGTAAATCTGGAAAAATGCCAAAATCGATGGGTGGATGCTTGGGGAACCCGCACGCTCCACCCATGGAATGCCTTCCCAAACCAGAGTAATGCAAGGCAGCAACGTGTGCAAGGCAGCAACTTGTGCTGCCTTGCGCTACTCCAGATTGTTTTGCCTTGCGTTAATCTAGATTGATAAAGCACTTCAGGCCCACACAAGGTGGCGTTGCACTGCTGGGTAAATCTGACCTTAGTGTTGTGTTGCCCTTGCGTTACCTTGCGTGACACAAGAGAAAATCAGAACTATGATAAATTTGCCACTGCATTTCTGAGCTTATATAAGTGGCGTTACTGTGTGATTACCTGAATGACGAGTATGTTGTGTACTACCAGTATGGTTGTGGGGAGTACAGTTGCAAGTCTAGTTGTGAGACACAGAAAGGCATTTAGCAGAGCAACAAAACTGTCAAACATCGGATGAGAAAATTACATGTTATCAGTGAATATGACTCACATACTGCGCAAACAACACATTTTAAAACACACACAATATGATTCTACAATAAAACACCAACATCCAAGCTAACATTGTCTTTGAAAAAAAAAACATACGATCTAAAATCATTGGCGAGTCCTTCATATTATGTAACGAGGAACCGAAACATAGCATAGATTGCAACACCCTATTACAGTCGCATTCTCAAAAGTCTCAAGGACCATCCAAAAGCTTGTAAACAGATGCGTTAGGCTTTCGAATTCCATGGTAATCCTGGTGTGGTCTAGACGCATGTTTGCACTCGAATTGCCATAATGACTGGAGCTGTGATTCCAACACTTTCCTCAGAACAATTTTCACCAGGTGATGCAGAGTTTAGCACCTCTGAATGAGGAGAAATGTTGTAATGTTATCCCTACTTCAAAGGTGAGAGACTGGGAATAGGAAGAAGGGATCAAACCGGGACATACCGTGGGGCAAATTTACAAGGAACTGATGCATCTGCATAGATGCACCAGCACCAAATGTCTTTGTGCCTCCATGGATGCCCTGTATTTACAATACAGTGCCCCATGGCGCAAGGATTTACAGATGCGTCAGAAATTCTGTCACATCTGTTGGCCCAAAAGTGACGCATTGCTGGAGTTGCTAATGAAAGTGACACAACTCCAGCAATGCGCCACAACAGATAGGTCCCATTCAAAAAGCCCTGCCTCATTTCTTACGCCTGGTCTGAGCAGGTGTAGGGATTTTGATGCAGTGAAGGCGTAGAGTGACGCAGTGAAATGTTGCAAATTTTACTGCATCACTTCTACATGGCTTTTTGTGTGGGAACGGCCACACTGCGTACATTATACCTGACACAGGTATAATGTGATACAGAGCTCTACAACATGACGCATCTCCGTTGATGCATTACGTTGTAAAGTGCGTCATAAAAAGTGACCCAATGGTGGTGCAAGGAGGCGCAAGGGGCGTGTAAATCTGCCCCCTCACCTAGTAATACAAGTATTGCAAAATTGGAGATTATTGATGCCTTAACGTAACTCCGTCTCGAATATTTTGTGCAAGCCTGTGACACGATTAAGAATTATGCAAAGTGCAGTTCTGCAAGTCATATTTAGAAAAACGAGTTTGTTCATTCGATGAAGTTTAATAAGCTAAAGAAGTATTAATCAAGATTGTCAAGTTAACCTTGCCTACTTTAATACATGCTGGTCTTTGTGACGCTTAAAATTGTGTAATTTGGTGGGTACCGTACTATCACAATATAAAATACTGTCCGAGGCTTATCTTTGGAGAAGATTTGTTTCAGAAAGAGCCTTGGTGAACAGACCACAGTGATGACATCATTCTGCAGACGTGGAAGAGCAAATGAAGTCTGGATTGAAAGTACACTACTCAAGTTCGTGCAGCTTCGACTTTTATTTCTGGTCGCCCTGCCATGTTCAAAGTGGGTAACTAAACAACAAAATACCTGCCAGTACTGCTACGTTGTTCTGATCTCTTTTTGAAAAGGACATATTGATTTGAAGCAATATATACCATGGACCTCTTTTTCAGTCAGAAATAAATCAATTATTTTTATTTTGTCTTTACATCAAAAAAACCTTTTTTTCTATTTTCAAATATTTTTCTTTACATATCAAAAAACCTTTTTTCTATTTTCAAATATTTTTCTTTACATATCAAAAAACCTTTTTTCTATTTTCAAATATTTTTCTTTACATATCAAAAAACCTTTTTTCTATTTTCAAATATTTTATATGTTCAGAGCGGGGCCTTCTGCGTGACTGAGTCATTCTGGTATTCCTGCAACCGTGGGAATGCAATAAGGTTCCTCACAAGTAGAGGAGTGCTCGGACTGTGGTCATCATTGGCTGGCCTCCAGTTTACTGCTTGGAAAGCGGCGTGGGAGGCTTAATCTTCTTCTTATGCCTGGGATCATGGAAGACATGATTTCCTCATGGATGGCGGAGTATGACACCATAAAGAGGCTCTTGTTCCAAGATCTGTTCCTGCTTATGGCAAATAAAAGGCAACTAGCTCTTACATACATTTGCAGAAGCTTCTGTGCAACCCACTGCAAACAATCACACAGTGGCCCTCTCTGCCTAAAACCAAGATGGCTGAACCTTTCTTTCCCTGATCAGATCTCCTGTGCTTACCCTAGAGGCGTAGCCAGGGAAATGAGCAACCCCTTCTCTGTGGTCACTCAAAACTGGTTCAGGCGGCACTCCCTCATCCACTTGGATCGGTGCTAGGCTGACTAGATGGATAAAGGCCCTGTAGGTCCTAGTGTTAGCTGCTCCTGACTGTGACAGGTTAAGCCTCTATGAAGTTAATTAGGTTCCTGGGCAAAGACCAGATAGGCATCATATCAGATGAACAGAACACTTTCCCACACCAAAGACCTTTATCTAAGCTCTGGGAGTAAGTTCACACCTGATCAGAAGGGCTATGCAGCTAATAGGTGACAGTTGGAAACTCATGCAAATGAGCTTCTAAAGGCTTTAGGCAGGTATCTGTTCTGAAATATTGTTCAAATCCACTTTTATCAATGCATTGGATTTGTAATATTTAAAAACGTCCACAAATTAACTTTGTAGCTGTTTCCTAAGTGGATATAACAATAATAAATGTAATATTGTATCTCAAAGCTTTCTTATGGAAGAGCTAACCCTGCAATAGGGAAACTAGCTTTTGTCACTGGAAGGGCATGTGTAACATTAAATATTTACATCTCCTACTTTTCAATTACCTGTACTCTGTCTTATAGGCATGTAAGGCCTTTTTCAGGGTGATGGATAAATATTTAAAAGGAGGATTTGTCCTCTCAAAAGGGGCTTAATTTGCAGTATTAAAACTGCAACACAGGCTACAGTGGTAATGTTGTTTATACTCTTACTGTAGTGGGTGGCACCATGGGTGCTGCAGTCCAATAGAGACAGTTAACTTACAGATCCCTTCATACACTTTTTACCATAGACCAGTGTATTGGTAGGTCAAATACGCCTTTGAGGAGTGTAGCTAATTTCAACATGTTTTAGTGGTCAGATCACATGCACTGATGCCTGGTTAGCAGAGAAAGTCAATAAAAATAGGAGTGATCATGCACAAAGAGGCATTTTCCTACACTGCTACATGATCTAAGTGTCCTAGATACCCTGTGTTTAGGAAATGTTGTATTGAGATAAACTGGATTCTAGATAGCCTGGCTGATGAGGATTATGAATCCGAAACCGGTCCCAGGATGCTTGTTTCCGGTCCAGGGAAGACATGGCTTGGCAGTTCGGGCTGGACTGTTCCCATGAGGCACAGGGTCAGACTGATATGCATGTCTGAACTGGGGTGGCGGAGTGAGCTAAAGAATGGTGATGGATTAAACCCAGATCAGTTGACTGGGGGTGAGTGTTTGATTTGATCAAACGCTCCGTCCATCATCCCCTTTTGTATCGCTTTGTTCGCCCTAAGTTGGCAGGGTATGCTCAGACGTGAGTCCCTTGCTCACTTTGCCACTGGATTCAAGATAGCCTGGCTGAGGAGGATTATGAATCCGAAACCAGTCCCAGGATGCTTGTTTCCGGTCCAGGGAAGACATGGCTTGGCAGTTCGGGCTGGACTGTTCCCATGAGGCACAGGGTCAGACTGATTTGCATATGGCTATGTATGAACTGGGGTGGTGGAGTGAGCTAAAGAATGGTGATGGATTAAACCCAGATCAGTTGACTGAGGGTGAGTGTTTGATTTGCTCAAACACCCCGTCCATCATCCCCTTTTGTATCGCTTTGTTCGCCCTAAGTTGGCAGGGTATGCTCAGACGTGAGTCCTTTGCTCACTTTGACACTGGATTCAAGATAGCCTGGCTGATGAGGATTATGAACCCGAAACCAGTCCCAGGATGCTTGTTTCCGGTCCAGGGAAGACATGGCTTGGCAGTTTGGGCTGAACTTTCCCATGAGGCACAGGGTCAGACTGATTTGCATATGGCCATGTCTGAACTGGGGTGGCGGAGTGAGCTAAAGAATGGTGATAGATTAAACCCAGATCAGTGGACTGGGGGTGAGTGTTTGATTTGCTCAAACACCCCGTCCATCATCCGCTTTTGTATCGCTTTGTTCGCCCTAAGTTGGCAGGGTATGCTCAGACCTGAGTCCCTTGCTCACTTTGCCACTGGATTCAAGATAGCCTGGCTGATGAGGATTATGATTCCGAAACCGGTCCCAGGATGCTTGTTTCCGGTCTAGGGAAGACATGGCTTGGCAGTTCGGGCTGGACTGTTCCCATGAGGCACAGGTTCAGACTGATTTGCATATGGCCATGTCTGAACTCGGGTGGCGGAGTGAGCTAAAGAATGGTGATGGATTAAACGAAGATCAGTTGACTGGGGGTGAGTGTTTGATTTGCTCAAACGCTCCGTCCATCATCCCCTTTTGTATCGCTTTGTTTGCCCTAAATTGGCAGGGTATGCTCAGACGTGAGTCCCTTGCTCACTTTGCCACTGGATTCAAGATAGCCTGGCTGATGAGGATTATGAATCCAAAACCGGTTCCAGGATGCTTGTTTCCGGTTCAGGGAAGACATGGCTTGGCTGTTCGGGCTGGAATGTTCCCATGAGGCACAGGGTCAGACTGATTTGCATATGGCCATGTCTGAACTGGGGTGGCGGAGTGAGCTAAAGAATGGTGATGGATTAAAACCAGATCATTTGACTGGGGGCGAGTGTTTGATTTGCTCAAACGCTTCGTCCATCATTACCCTTTTGTATCGTATTGAGATAAAGAGGCCACTTTTTCAAAAGTGTAAAGGTCCAGAATCTCAAAGACTTTGCATCAGGATTTCTCAATTTTTTTTATGCAAAACTGATGCAAAGAGTAAAGTTGTGATTTATAATCCAATGCAAATCATAATTTGCATTGACTTGCAACCAAAAAGTAATGCGAAGCTGCACAATGCGCTACCTTGCAAAACTTTGCATCAAGGGGGTGTTTTATGGTTGGTGCATGCGCTTTCTCATGCAAAAATGCATGGGTTTAGATTCAAATCCCTAGCTACAATGATTTTTAGACAGGGATTTATGCCAAACTCATGTGCCCCCTTGAGGCAGGCCAAACTATGAGAAATTATTGAATTTCTCCTTATCATTCCCTCTTTGCATGTATGCTGTATTCTACTGCACACATACAAAGGGGCAAAGGCCTCAAAGCATATTTTTTGTACAGGAAGTGACCCCTTCTTACACTAAAATTACACTTACCACAATGCAAACTCCCTTGCACCATGGCACATAGATCATAGGCACACAATGCACTTTAAAGTGACCACCTCGGAATACATCAATCATAAACCTTTTTATGATATCTTGCATGGATTAAAATAACCTGTATCTTTTTTTTTTATTTCCAAAGGTACAAATTAAAAAACGTCCCCATTTTCTCATTGCATTTTTCTGATAAATTTAGAAAAAATATGAATTTAAACTGAATAAACAGATGAGGCTAGAGTATGGTACCTACTCAATTTTACAAAACGTCTGTGCATTAGTGGTACTTGTGAGACAGGAAATTTGCCTGGTCATCCACACATTTGTTGCTGAATTTTATTGCTGGTTTTTAGACTCTGCACACTGGGGCACTGCTGCCTAATTCACAATATATGTTCTTTGACCCTTAAACCCTGTTGAAATGGGATACTCCTTGATTGGTGAATTTAACTCCCCTATAAAGCTATAGTATACGGTGTAGAAAATGTGCCTGGGCAAAAAGCTCTGGTCCGCACGTAGAGTTTGTGGAGTATGGAAACTCATTGTTCCACGTAGACCGCTGAGTTGCCAATAAATTCTGCACTCCATAACAAAGCAGAGGTTTTTTTTGTTAGCACACTCGATATGTCCTTTCGCATGCATGGGAGCGACTTGCCGGGCGCTCACAATCTGCAACAGGATTTTCTAGCCATTCGGGAGAACCATGAGATTTGCTAGCCAGCCGCAAGCTCCCTTGATATTTTGCAGTTGTAAACAATTCTTTTGGGTGCAACAGCGACTTCCAGGGATATTTTGTTATTCACATGATCCCAAACACCCACAATCTACAGGGCTGCAATCTGGGGACCATTCTCTCCCAGAGAAGCATCAAAATCTTCCAGAAATTATGATTTGGAGTAAAACATCTCCTCAAATGGACATTTGGCATTTTTTTTTTGTGGGAGTAGTCCTATTTTGTAACTTTTTTTCTAACAGGAAGGAAGTTTCACAGAGTTTCCAACTTCCTCTTCCTCTCTAGCAGGCCCCTCCCTGTGCTTTGTCCCACTCCTGGTCACTTTTCATTGGGATTTTGAGCTGGAAGGATCACTATCCTTGTCTGCTGCATTTATACCATTAGATTTACGGACTGTGGGCCTGATTCACAAAAGTAATCTGAGACAAAATCCTAACTTTACAACTTTCGGTATTCGCAAAGGGCATTTAGGAGTATTAAAGTTAGGAATCCTAACTTTACTACTCCTAAAGGCTCTTTGTGAATACCGAAAGTAGTAAAGTTATGATTTTAAGACCTAAACCTATGTGTAACTGAGACAAAATCCTAAATTTACGATTTTCAGTATTCACAAAGGGCATTTAGGAGTAATAAAGTTAGGAATCCTAACTTTACTACACCTAAATGCACTTTGTGAATACTGAAAGTCATAAAGTTAGGACTTTAAGACCAAAACTTAAGTATAACTGAGACAAAATCCTAACTTAAGACTTTCAGTATTCACAAAGGTCATGCAGGAGTAGTAAAGTTAGGATTCTTAAATTTTAGCAGTGGCACCAGCGTTAGAAAGTGGACCTCCCTACTTTGAAATGTCTTTACGTTGAGCAAAAAGGAGAAGAACATTGCCATATGCTCCATTTGCGGAGCAAGTGTTAGTTGGGGTAAGCTTTGTACAAACTATGGTACCGAAAGCCAAACAACCCATTTCAGAAAAGACCACACAATCCAGTGGGAGGTGCACCTTAGCGGCCAAAAAGCCACAAGTGGTGTTGGTGAAGGCTGTGAAAGGCTGAGCAGGGAATCTGATCCTATCTCGGTGAAAGGGGAAGAAGATGAAGACCTTTTGTGTTAAGCAAAGCAGCTCTGTCCCCAGCAGTGCAGTAGTATCACCCACATCAGCAACATCGCAAGGACACAAGACTCAGGTGAAGGCACCAAGGCAAGAGCGTAAGTGACTGTCCCGCTGAGGTGCATATTGAGCCTACCACTATCTGCTCTCAAGAAGTCATCTGCATCAGTGGCACCAGAAAGGCAGGAGGAGCAGTACAAAACCAACCATACAACAACACATTTGTACATTTCGAAGCTGGCTAAAATGTTAGCACTGAACCTCCTTCCTTTTTCTTTCATGGAATGGGTGGGTTTTCTAGAATTTGTGGCAACCATCTGCCTGAAATGGAATGTTCACATACAGTCCTATTTTGCCAGAGTTGCTGTTCCAGCGCTACATCATGACGTGCAGGAATTTGCTTGGACAAGCTTTGCAGTAAAGTGCTAATCACACTATCCACCTGATGACAGACATGTGGACCAGTTGCCAAGCCAGAAATTACATGTGCATCCCTGCACATTGGATTTCTTTTGTGGGGTTTAGAGAAAATATGCCTGCAGAAGAATCTGCACTCATTTCAGTCATTCATTTCAAGCCCAGAAACAGCTGAGTGTCCTTCAGTAGGATAATAGAATGCCAATTAAAGAACTCACACCGGAGGTGCCAACACATTGAAACTCAACTTATTACATGTTGCAACATCTTTTTGAGCAGTACAGACCGATCAATGATCATGTCATGCAAAGAGGGTATGCATCTTTGGAAGGCATTATCATTGATATGAACCATTGGGCCCCAGTCAAATGCCTGACGGAGATGCTGCTTCCTTTTGAGGTGTTCACTTGGGATGTCAGCAAGGAATACAGTACCATGGGCAAACCTATCCTGTTGTTGCACAAGCTACAGGAACAGCTAAACAAAGTGTCTTAAATGTATGCAGGAGTGGAGGGAAAAATATGCGTAAGAGTTGGTGGAGAGCTAAAACCTTCGGCTATGTGAGGGTGAAAAGAGACATTGCGTCATCCAAACTTTACATCTGGGCCATAATTCTTGATCCACGGTACAAACTATTTTCCACTTTCATTTCTTTTTCAGATAGGAATGTTGCAAGCTACAAAACATGGAGTGCTGGGCAAGCAAATGAGTTAGAAAAAAATGGCTGGGAATAAGAGGCCAATGCCTCCTGAGCACAAGTTCTGTGGTGGGTGCAGCCTTCAAATTCAAAGCCTGAGGGCAGTGCTCCTGACTCACAGCAGCCAAAAATTCAACAACAAGAACACCAGCATCAACAGGAACAGGAGTATCATCTCCAAAATATTCATATGATTGTTTTCTACTGGCAGGGCTTGCGTCCAGTGCATAGGCAGAGGCACAAAAGGTTAAGCAAAGCAGAGCACCAATGACTGTTGAGCCGATGGTCCACGCCTATCTCTATGACCCAACAGAGGTCTATCTTGATCAAAACCCATTGGTGTATTGGTATGGGGAGAGGCGCCAATGGCCAGTGCTCGGCAGGCTGACAAAAAACTATTGGTCTTGCCGGATAGCCAGTGTCTCTTCTGAGTGTATTTTCAGTGCTGCTGGTGCAGTTGGCACAGTGAGAAGGACCAGTCCCTCACACCATAACATGAAGAGATTAATCATGATTTATATCACTGAATTGCTCCACACCCGAAATACAAAAGGAGGAAGATGAGGTTTATTAGTCAGACTCAGGTCATGGAAGTAGTGTGTTAGCTGACCTACTTCTGGGTGAACCACCAATAATATAACTTTCTCTCTCTATTGCTGAACTGCTTTGAGGACAAAAAAATAAAATTAAAAAAAGATATAGCTAAGGGAACAATAATTAGTTTTACTTGTTTGTGTCTGACTGACTAATACAGCGCACGGTCTTACACAAATGTTATTGTCGGATTAGAGCAGTGATGAAGCCACCACCACCTCCCACCCATTTCCCTCAAGGACACTGGAGATACAAATCTGTGCCTGCCTCCATCCTGCACCTATCTATCGTTTCCTAGATAATTCCCCTAGCTAGATCGCCCCACATTATTTGATTTACAACACTAGTTAATGTGTGTTTTGTGAAATAATGGATCAGCAATGTACCTCAGTGACATGCCTGAACTAGAAGAACAAATAAATGGCATGCATTCTGTGCTGAGTGATTGCTGTTTGTGAGTGTGTTGAGATGATTTATGCAGTGTCAAGCAGACAGAGGCAGTGACACTGGATGTTTGTTTATCTGTAACTATTAAGCCTGATAGGATTTGCAATTATTTAAAATGTTGGTGATAATTTGGTTCTTCCATTTTGACATTTAGTGAGATGTGTCCGCTGGGTCCACTCCACACTGCTTTGTTGTCTCCTTTATTTTCAGATTCACACTCCTCAAAGAACCGATCAGTCCCTTTAGCTAGCAAACAGAAATCTAGTCTACACAAAAAATGGCTCAATGTTTCTCTTGTTGTGCATCAACACCTAGCGTTGTACTACACTTCGATCTATCATATTTGAGTTGGGATTCATTCGGTACGAAGTGGGACACCGTACTCGGAGTCAGAAGGATGATGGATGAACTCAGGGCGTAACTACTTCAAGAACTGCCACTACAAGAAGGAAGATATCAACTTTACTTAAACCACCTGATTTGGTATTGATTTTAAAGTGGTAGTGGGAGAAGTACATTGATTTTACTTGATTTGGAAAATGCAATGTTGCTGGGTGTGTGTGCTCAGTGATGTCTGCCTCAAATTGGAAACTCTGTGGTGGTTGAGTGGGGGCCTGTTGTTGTAGGTAACTGGAGACAGGCATGTGGTTGTGAATGTTCCTCATATTATGCACTTGCTGTTAGGCTACATATTACTGATTATGATGATGAATTGATGATCATGACAGTTGCGAGTTTGATCAGCCTGATAATTACATGTAGCCACTTTTGTGTGATTGTTGGTAGTAATGCTCTCACCTAATAATTCACACATCAGTCATAAAATGAATGACTGCAAAAAGGACTATTCTTCTTTTCTCTCTTGCCCTGCCTCTGAGTCTTCTTGGTGCATTTCTTATGAGGTTTATCTTCTGTGCTTCTCCTTGATTCTACAATATCATTTTTGTTTTACAATAGGCAGGCTTTCTCCTATCCTGCACCAAACTGAAAAATCCCCACAACACTCATGCTTACCATACCGGATCACCTCAGCTAGGCACCCAAGATTGATGGACCGTCTAAGCAGAATGCAGATTAGAATCCCAATGTGGCAATACAGAGTTATTTATTCTATTAATAATCATTAGAACTGTGTGTGTCGTTTGCTTCACTCCTACATAATTTATAATGTATTTGCTATTTTTCATAGCTAGGTAACAAAACATTTAGATACAATGTAACTTGGGTCTCTCTGGAAGCATACAGACTGTTTGGTTTGTATTGCAGTTAAGTTACCTGTACTTATTCCTGTGTTCCCATTTCCTCCCATAAAAGATTTATAATGGTTGGAGTAATTGCCCAGATCAATACTGTCTTTGTGTATTTTTTGTCTTCATCACAACTTTCCCAAAATCCCCTTTCCCGTCCATTCATCAAACCTCTAACCCTCTTCCACTCGGCTGTGTGATTTTTTTTATGTGTGACGTAATAATGTACACTATTAATTAATCACACACTTGGTGGGTGGATGTGGTGAAAGCAACACCAACGCAGTGCAGGATCTTCAGTTTTACTCCTATTACTGAAACAATAGTCTACTCTGGCCCCATTTACCCACCCACTCATAAAAGTGATAGATATTTTTTTGATATAGAAGTACATCATTTGTCAGTATCTTCATTCAGGCATTGTACGTTGTGTTAAAAGCTTAAACAATAACCATGTCCACTCCAGACTTTAAGTTCCTGAAAAAGAATCACAATTTGCGACTAAATGTCACTTTTATTTCCTGAAAATAGTAGCTCACCATTGCTCTGACTAATTTTGTATTGTTTCTTGTTTGTTATTCTGCATCAGGTCTTCTTTGTTGTGTATACGTCTGGCCTCAAATGTTTCAAAAACATATGATATAATAATAATATCTAACCCACTAATTCAGTTTTTTTATTTCTATTTAGATGCCTGCGATGAAAAATCCTACAGTTGGACTTCACCTAGGTGGGGCTGAGACCTGAATTCTGCTTCCTGCCCTGTTGTTAGTGTGCTAGCCTGCTACTACTACATCACCATGGCACCTTGGGAAACCCTGCAGCCCTCGCTTCTCTGTTCCATAAGAGAAAGTCCAAACTGTAAAATGTAACAAAACGAATCCCCCATCCCAACTCCCACACCCTCCCCCCCACATCAACAAAGATGTCCCACCCACCAAAATAAAAGTTAAACAAAGGGCAAAGGGAATAGACACAGTGGAGGAGCTCTTCGAGGTGCAGCTCCATTTATCTCTTCTGGGCATCAATGCGAGCTAGCCTTGACAGGATGCGGCACAGTAGGGTGGGGTTAGAGACAAGTGCAGCCGTGCGTGGTATTGGCTGGCAGGCAAATGCCTGTAGACTAACGTGACAATTTTGTGATTGGGAAGCTGGAAGTGCTGAGGCCTGGCTGGGGCGTTGGGCTGCAGCTTCCTCCTCCTCCCTATCCTGGGACACCAGCTGCTGGTATCCGACCCATATTGCCTGCAGCTTCTGCTGCCGCATCTGGGCTGCTGCATCCTGTCAACATGGTCCTAGTGATTAGGAGCAGCTAGAAAGATAAAAAAAAAGACACATTTTAAACAATGGTCTGTCACTCTGTGCCAAAAACGTGTTTACATTTATGTAGTGGGTGGAACAGTAGCAGTATTTTGATGGTCCCCCTAGGGCCATTTGCTTTGGTGTGATTAGGGTCACAGCCACCATTACCCGCTCTCATAAAACGAAAGGCAAATGTCAAAAGCTCTAACTGTCTGAAAGAAATTAAGGCAGAATGAACACAGCAAACACACCAGTTTTAGCAAAACTGCATTTTTTTTTCTTTTGAATGATTTCTTATTAAATTGCTTAGATGGTTTGGAGCTTCACGAATTAAGCCCATGTACTAATGAATTGTCTAGGTTTAGCTTCAAGAATGATTTTGGCTGGTGTGATCAGACAACTTGAATTTTCTTTTAGCATCTCTAGTCTGACCTTTTTACTTGCATAGTTTTTCATAGGAGACCAGTCCACTACAAGCTGTCCAAAGTCATCAGACGTTTGTCTCTGTGAGGTTTGGGAAGACTGTTGGACCTTGGGTCAAGATATTTTGATTTTCTCTTAAATAGCTGTTCATACAAGCTGTCAGCAGGGATTGGCAAACTAGAATCCTTGTGTTGCTATCCGCTTGTTAATTTTGTCATCACATCTGCCCTGTTTAACCTTTAACTCCCTCAGCTATAAACCACATCCTTTTGAGCAAGTACATGGTGGGAAAAGCGATGAACTGCAGTTCAGTCAGTGAAATGATTAAGGACCAGGATATAGCTTTGGCAAATTCATCACAGACTATCCCAACCACAGAGGTCAAGCAAGTTACATTTTCCATTCAGCATTACATTGTTCTTCTAGTCTTCTCAGTCTTCACCCTTGGCTTTGAAATGCACCATTTAAGCTTTACATTCTCTCATCCACTCTTTCTCCATAGAAAAGTAGTCATCATTATCCAATCAATCCATATATCCAAACATAGCTCTGAACAACCCTTTCGCCTACATCCAGTTACCTACCCATGCACCCTTGCTTTCACTCATTCTATTCACCCCTCCTGCTTTCCCTTAATCCACCCAAGCATTCTTTTCCACCAAGCACCCACCCTGCAAACATCCTTCCAGTTTCACTCATATATACCCTTTAAACCATCCTTAACCCAGCACTGCAGATTGATTCCTATCATCATCACCCACCGAGATTCAACCACGTATTCTTTCACACATATATTACATACGTCACCCATCCTTTCTCATTCCATTCTGTTTCGCCTTTTCCCTCAACCCATCATTCTTAAAGTTCATTTAAGAACCCCTGTCTGCTGAGTTGCATATAGAAGAGAACATAATGATTCAACTCCCACTCTATCTGCTAAAGCAGGGTATTGTTCATGAATCAGTCAATGCCCTCGCAATGAGTATATTACTATCTGTCAATAAGTAAGCAATGTAATTTACCACTTCCCACCACTTCTGCCGCTTGTACTCCCCCTTCCTTGGTGACCGCTGAAGCCACGTCGCCTCCGCTTGTGCTGTCCCAGGCACTAGTGGTCTAAGTGGCTAGAAAAAACATTACACATTTATAATTTCAGATGCCAGGTACACCTTCTCCTAAGCAAACGACATCCACAAAATAAAACCTTGTTAGAGTATCTTACACTTCTCTATCAAACATTCTAAACATTATGTTAGGCATTTTGTTGGTTGGCAATCAATGAAAAGCCAGGTAGTCAAGACAAACAAAAACCTTTTGTAATGGAGGGGCAGAGCTATAATGAATCTGAATTATTGAAGCACAATGCAGTGGTGCAATAATTGATCAATGAATAACATATGGTCTTAGTTGGCAAATGCAATGCGGCTGTCTTCCTCATCATACTTCCAGCCATGCTGCACTGCCATTAACTGCTAGTATATTGTTATAATTATACATGTACAACACAGGGGGTTCTACCATGACCATGGCCACTCTCTCGTTTTACAGTACTGTTTGATTCTAACCTTCAATGGGCTAAAATAGGGTTGTGTATTAGCACCCTGTCCATTTAATATTTACACCTCCAATCTTGATAAGCTCCTTCGGGTAATCCAAGCCAACCTACCGAAACTGGGCACAATACTGATACCGTAATATGCGGACGACATCTTCTTGCTAGCACAAACTCCTGTAGGCCTGACAAAACTAGTCACAGAATTGGGAGCCTACACAACCTAGGAACCAACTTACGATTAACCACCAAAAAACAAACGTTATGTGTTTCTCCTATATCCAATAGAACTTTAAAAAGGCATACTTTTTCCTGGAAATTGGGTGAGCAACCACTGACCAGAGGTGTGTGCTATAAATACTTAGGCTTTAATTTTAAGTTATATTTGTACCAAGGGCGTATGAAAGCCAAACAATTGTTATTCGCCTTAAAAACCCTAAGAAAAAAACTCATAGGCTGCTCCACCGGCCACCTGCTGAAAGCGATTGCCGCAAAATTTCTACCTTCCATCTCTTACGGCTCTGAAATTCTGAACATTAAAGAAGCTACTGTCCTAAACACAGCACAATCCACACTTTTTAAGAGTTTGTTTTCAATACCGCTACATACTTCAAAGGCACAAATCCGTCTAGAATATGGAATAAAAAATCAGATCATGGCCAGACAAGGCACATTAGTAAAGTATTACTGGAGGATGAGGGAAGCAGAAGACAACACCCTAGCCCATCATTGTTGGATCGAGATTGAAAACCAAATGAGTCTAGTCAATTCAACCATAACAGTCCTGAAGGAGTCCGTGTCTGCACTACAGCTAGAGGATGCTTAGCTCAACCACGCAACATACTCCAGATTTTAAAAGCATGGTGAATAACGCCATTAAGGGGATCTCTTTATTAACAGACAAAACAACCTTTGCAAAAAAATCACGTCTCGGCTGTGATACAGGCCGACCAGAGGCTGAAGCCGCAACAATATCTGATGGAACATTTCTCCCACCAGAAAAAGTATTATCTGACGCTGCTATGAATGGGATCTTTCCCCTCAAAGGATCTGACACAAAAATAGAAACAAACATGGCCATCCAAGGAATGCCGCCTCTGTGGTCAAGGGGAAGAGTCACTACTACATCTACTATGTACTTGCTTGCCCTTTCCTATTGGAAACTAGAAAAAGCCTCCTTTGGGAGGCTCTAAGGAAGGAACAAATAAGGACATGTAGAGCAGCAGTCATTAACTGTCTTGGAGGGTCATCGATTCCCCTGTTCTGCAGGGCCATAAAACTTTGAAAAATCGCTGCAAAAGAACTGGAAAAAAGCAGCTCTAGTCAAGTAGCCAATTAATTGGCACATATTCTTTAAATGTACTTTTGTACTTGTCATTATTTTTATTTAATGAGATGCCCCTTATTATGGTGATGACCTCAAGGCCTTTTTATGCTTTTAAAATGTATACTTAAAGTATTGCGTTCAATGATGGTTGTCCAATGTTGGACTTGGCCCTGGTTCAGGTGTTACCTGTCCTGGACGGAAGGGCAACTGTAATCAGTGTCCTGACCGGTTTTGCCTTCTAGGGATACCTTTCAAGTTGGGAGGGTATAGGGCTCTGGAAGGGGGAGCAGAGGGAGGGAGTCCTCGCCTCTGACCCCGGTGCAGCCGGTGAATTTGGATACCAGCTGTGACCCCATGAAAATGTTCAGTTCTGTACTTTGGTGCTGTTCCTGATCCTGCTGGGGCGTGCTGCTGCTGGGGCCCAGGAGGAACTGCCATGAGGGCTGCTTCCCTGAGCCCAGCTATGCCCCAGGGACCCTTTGCTTTGTTTTTTTATCCTTTAGGACTTTGTGCAGCATCCTGTACCCTGTGAGTGCTGAGTCCTGTGAGCGTGAGCTTCGCCGCGTGGAGCAGCAGTTGGAGGGAATCCCGACGTAGGGATTCCACCGCAATTTGATTGCCCACCCCGCTCATTTTGTTATTTAATCCATTGGAGCCCACCCAACATGGCCGCTTATAGGTTTGTTTTGGCGAGTTCCCAGCCCGTCATTATCTTTAACTGAAGCAGGATCCCACCCCACATTTCAGTGCAGTGGCCCGAGCCTCGCGGGCTCCATTTCTGCCTTCCCCTGGTAGCTGAGGAAAGGGGGAATGCAACCCGGAAGTGGCCGGATCTACTGAAGAGCGGGCCCTGTGTGCCTTTGGGAGCCCCGCGGGATTGCAATGGGCGAGGAAGGCGCCTTGACTCCAGCACGAGAAACGAAGAGGAGAGCCGAGTTTTTCCCCCTCCGCTATGGAGGGAGACATGAAGACCAGAGCTGCTGCTTTCCAGCCTACCCTCACCTGCCAGAAGGGGAGGCAGGCCCGGGGAAGGACACAGATGACCAGAGGAGCTCTTCGTCAGCCCAGATTAATGAGGGCTGAGTGGGTTACATGGCCACTTTCAGTTACAGTCCCAGAGGGGACGCCCCCAAAGGCCACCATTGGGGGCCACTCCAACGATGGGCATTATTGTTTTTAGAGACATGGGGGCTCCAGAGGGCACAGTGGTGCCGCCCCTCCCCTTTATGGATATGCGCAGCTGCGCCGCAACAGCGCGGGCAACTCTAACAATGGGGCAACATTTGTTTTCTTTAGAGGGCTCATATGTGCCCGTGCCCTCCAGTTTTGGCCTTATTCTCCAGCTACCCCGCTTGCTAGAGGGAAGCTGCAACATATTTGGCATTTGTTCAGAAGGCACAGTTGGTGCCAGGACCCCACATCTGAATTTCACAGCTGTACAGCACTTAGTGACAGCTGCAACATTTAGGTCTGCTCATTTGCGCACTTTTGATTCTGCTGCGTTGGCAGTGTGCCCTGACATTTTGGACACAGGGCAATTGAGCCCTCCGGGAAGGCCAGTTGGCCAAGGGGACTGATAGGTAATAGGGCGCCAGGCCCTAATGTGATTTATGTGGTGCTAAGAAATGTGATTCATGCACTGTAATTTACGTACCCTGACTTATGCCTCTAATGTGGTTTTATGATTATGAAGTTTTGCATACTGTGTTTATGTTTGAGTTATTCTCTGCTGTGAGTTATGCCCTTAATGTGGGTTATGCTTAGAAGTTATGTCCAATCATCATCATAGTTTTTTAATGTTTGATTGGTAAAATCTTTACAATATTCAAACAGGATTAAAACAAAAGAAGAAAACAGAAAAGAAGGAAAAAGTAAAATGACCCGTTTTCAGGACTTAAAAGAGTCTAAAAGTTCTGTCCCAGGAAAGGACCTTTCTGTACATGTTTCATTCATTAAAACACAATGTGTGTGTCCGTGGCGGAGTTTTCATAGCATGACCGGTCTACCACCGCGTTCTTCCTTCCCTTGACCACTGTGTATGCTAAGTGGTGGGTGTCTGTTCAGTTTCTTGTATCAGTTTTATAACCTCGGCCATGAATTTAACTCCCCGGCTTGACAGAATGGGTGAGGCACCTCCTAGCCAGCTTATCACTGCTTGCCTGCGTGTGCAAATCTTTAATGTGATCAACATTGCCCGTAGATGCCTTCTTCTTAAAGCCAGTAGGCACATAACAAATGGATCAGTGTTTCCTTTTGATATCCGCATAGTCTACAGTTGGCACTTTCGAGTTACGATTTCCACGATTCGGTACGCTATGAAAGCTTTTTTTAGGTGTTGGCTATAATGCGAAGCTAAGTATCCTTGTGGTTTTTGGTTGATGTATGAGTTAATTACTGTCCAGGCATGTCGCCGTTTGGTTAAGATTGTTTTGTCTTTTAGCAAAGAAATCCTTTATGCAAGTCTGTTTGCAACTTTACAAAATTGCGCATGGTCGATATTTTTTTCCATACTTCATGTAGGGCCAGTGTAGTCAGACTTTCGCAAATATATTTTCCCCATTGAGTGGTGTTGGGCTGGACTTCCTGGTAGTATATTTCCTTCCAGCAGATGTTGTCCATTGACTCGCTTTGGGCAGAGCGGAGCTTATGACACAGTTTTTGCAAACGTGGACATAGACCGGATTTCTTGGTTCTGCAAACCAAATTCTAAACAAACTTGGGCGGGCGCAGCTGAGAGTGGCAGATTAAACACTACCTTATATATTTAGTTTTGTAACTTGTTTAGGATTGTTGATTTCCCTCCTAGTCAAGCAGTTAACCCGTATGATAAGGTGGGTATTATTTGTGCGGCCATTACTTTGAGTAAGTGTGTGTAATTTGGGCCACCCACTGTTTTTTGCAGTTTTTTGCAGTTGCCTGTATGCGTAAATTAGAGATTACGCCTTCCCTGTTAATACCATAATATGCCTTTTTTTTGTGTTGCCCTGCTCGACGGTCATCCCCAGGTATTTGTATGAAACCTGCTCTTCAAGGACTGAGTTGTTAATTGACCATCTGAAATTCAGTTTCTTCCCCTCCACAAGCCGGAGCACTTTTGTTTTTTCTTTATTGAGTTCCAATTTTTCTTGTGCAAGGTAGGACGATAATGTATTTACTAGGCATTGCAGACCAATTGGGGTTTTACTTAGTAGTACTATATCATTGGCGTACTGCAAGATAGGGACCGGGGTGTTGCCGAGTTTTGGGGCGTGGCTTTCTAATACGTCTAGGTTATGTCCGATATCTGCTAGATATAGGTTAAAGAGGCTGGGGGCAAGGACACAGCCTGTTTTAAGCCATCCTGTGTCTCAATTTTTTTGTGAGGCTGGTCCCAGTCCCTTGTTTGACCTTTGCCCATGTTTCGCTGTGCAAGCCGGATAAAGCATTTATTAGATTTTCTGGCATCCCCCATTTTCTTAGCTTGCTCAAAAGCCTTGGCCTGCTTACGTGGTCAGTGGCTGGTTTTATGTCTACGAAACATCCGTATAGTTGTTGATATTTTTTTTAAGTTATATCCAATCTGTTTAGGCTTATGAGGTTGACGCAGAATGTTTTTCATGCCTAAATGTGATACTGTGCATAGTATGGTTTATGTTACAGGATGATGCTGAGTACAGTGTTTGCCAGTAATTACTGGTTGTGTTCTATGTTTATTATATGTCTACATTTACTATCTTTACTAAGTGATGGTTCTGACAGTGATCCAAGTGGCCCTGACATGTGTATATAATCCCCTGTAAAAATTGCCCAGTGCCAGTTGGCACAGTGTATATGGTGTGATCACTATTCCAATGTGTTTTATGATAATGAAACTGCTATTTTTTATATAAACTTGTGTGGAGTTCCTTTTATGGTGTGCCTGGTATGTTGTTGCTGTGTGCATATGCAAACGCTTTACACATGGCCTCCAGGATAAGGCTGACTGCTCGTTCCAATCTACCAAGGGGGTGAGCAGGGGTTATCTTTGGTGTGTAACTCCCTTGCCCTGACTAGAGTGGTGGTCTTTGCCTGGTTTTGGCGCAAGCCTTAGCCAACCAGAAATCCCATGTCTAACATTGGTGGCAGCGGTGGGATCTCTGGTTGGCTAAAGCTTGCGCCAAAACCAGGCAGAGACCACCATTTTAGTCAGGGCAAGGGAGATTTTTAATGAATCAAATAAAAGTATATTTGACTTGACTCATGTTAAGTCACCCACAGTACTGTTTGAGCATGAGCAAAAAAAAGAAATAACTTTCAACAAACATGCTTAGGATTAAGCCAGGAAGGACTTTTGCTACGTGGAACTCCGCGAAATGCAAAAAAACTCACTGCGTTACACGGAGCCCTGCAAGCGGCGGAGTACATTGGATAAATGCTGTTCACTGGGATTTTCAGTGCCAGGTGCTCATCTGCACTGTGCAATCAACACAAATAGCACCATGCACAGTGCAAGTGGGCGCTGTTTCCTTTTTGCCACTCGAGTAGATTTTTACTCAAGTGGCTGCTTTCTCAATGCGAATGAACAGTTTCTTAATGCGGGAGTTTGAGAGCATACGCAACCACTCACAATGAGAAATCTGACCGCCTGCGTTGAGAAATCTCCCCCAGGGGTTAATTTTCCACGCTCGTACCCACCAACTTGATGTTGACGAATGTGAGCGAGGAAAAACCTGTGCTCCGTGAAACTCCACAAGCTCCACATACTGTAGAGTGTGGAAATCTCTGCAAACTCTGTGAGCGGAGCGAAATTCACCTCCCAGAATTACTTAGGATAACTTAACTAGGCATGAAATCTTTACAGTAGAGTACCTGACCTAACATGTGGTCTCTGAGTCTTATTGTACCACCAGGCTATAAGGGGAGATGGAAAGCCTACTGACAAAGCAGAAGAAAATGGAAGCTACCGACTAGTACAGATAGTTTGGAAGTTAAGTACAGACACTTGAAATGTAGGGAAAGTAAGTAATAAATAGCATAATATAGGGATAATAAGGATTTAGGAAACAGATCAAAATGGAGTTAGAAAATAATTAGGAAACAGGCACAGTAAAAAGGAAAACAATAATTGTAAATGTGGAGCAGTAAAAGAAGATTCAAAGGGGATTGGGGAAATAATAGCAATATTAACAGGAGAACCTACTGGGCCAAGCAGAGCCATTGTTAATGGTGGAGGCACATCCAGCCCCATCACCCACTGGCACATCGGTCATTGTACTAGCCAACGCCGTATTGCTACTGCCCCAGAATGCTGATGTAAGAAATAAACAAAATTAATAAAAAAAAGATTAGTGGTATAATTAATCTCCCAAAAATATTTTGACTGGGAGAGGCAAACGCAGTAACATTTGATTTTACTTTTATTAGTCAGACCTCCTCTCCTATTACCATCGTGGACCCTTTCCTTAAATTCCTAACCCTATTCCAAAGTTCCTAAACTATATTTTGGCACTACTAATACATTTTAACGAATGATCTTTGCTTCTCATCTCATTCTCAATCTCTCAATCTTTGATGGGTTTACTCAATCAGCATTTTTTGCAATGCTTACATGCTGATGCATTCATAGTTGCTAGTTGCAACACAACATTAGGAAATTGCTTGGGGTTGTGAGTTGGGACAGTACAGGCTACAAAAAATAAAGACACAGAGAAGTGAAAGAATGCACTGCATGACTTCTTAAATTAACAGTCATTTGTGCACCAATGAATAGGATTACGTAACGCCACTGAGCATCTGTCTACTCTAGGATGATCACATAATATTTGTAACATAAACTTAACTTACCTGAGTGTGAGCAACATGCTTGCTATTTGGGAAAAGAGCATAGATAAGACACAACAAATAAATAATTATTACTTACCAAGTCCACAACCAAGCCCAGCATGCAGAGCAGATCCTGGTCCCTATCCAGTATGTCCGCCTACCAGTGCGTCAGCTGTTCTTTGGTGCGCCGGATCCCATTTCAGTGTTGCACAGCCTAAAGCTCCCGCACCCAATGTTGCTTTCGTACCTGGAGTGTATACTCGCTACCAGGCCTGCCACCTGTTACCAGGGTGGTGAGGAGGTTGTGAGGCACATTGAAAACTTTCACTACCACCTCCACCTCCGTACCCATGAAAAAAAATGAAAAATTGGGAGGAAATTACTTGTATCCTCAATAACCATGATTAATTCAGTACCAAACGTTAGAAACCCTTAGGGGTCTAATTAATGTGCTACAGGCAGGATGGGGAACCTCTGCCAGGAACACTAAATTGACAGTTAGATGGGCAACTGATGTCTCCTGTCTTTTAAACAAATGCCTGATTCACAAAGATAAACTTACGCTTTTCTGAAAGTCTCTGATTGTTTGCTATTCATAAAGGTATTTTACTAGCAGTATCTTTCCGACTGCAGAGTCTGTGTATATAAAAAGTTAAGATTGTCACGAGTCTTTAGGACTTTGGCTTCTGTAGGGTGAAAAGGAAGCAATGGAGCATTTGTGCATATTGTAGGAATTCAATCCTATTTGGGTTGGTTGGTATCTGCTTTTAGTTCCTCTGGTCTCTTCCAGTGCTGCAACACTACTCTGCTGGAGCTGTCAAGCTACTGTCATCCGTTCAATCATACCTATAAGCAGGGTGCATGATAAAACAAGTTTCGACACTTTGTACACCATCATCTGCCCTGGCTACTGCTGACCCTGAATATTTCTGAAATTGCCTTTTTGTGAGTCAAATTTTGACATTTGTGTCCATGACACTTTAATTCTCTGTGGTTCCCTAATTTTTACTAAAGTGATTAGCCTTCATGCATGGCTTTGTATCACAAGAGCACGGATACATCCTCTAACACCACTATAATGTCCATTGTCTGCAAGTACCACAACACAGTCTGTTGTACCTTTCCTTTCCTCTGCTTTACTTCCAAAACTTGACTGTATTTACTTGAAAAAAGACTACTATCTGCACCTACTCAGTGTAAGTTCAGTCAGTCAGTCAAAACACTTTATTCGATTACTTAAAATCATAAAAGCAAATATAAACAGTACATAGTTCCAAATCCATACAATCATCAGTGCAAATTATCATACAATATACACAATTATTAAAATTTCATGCTAAAAAATGAAATACTATCTTAAAAAGGTATAGCATCAGACAGGGAAGTTACAGACAGATGTTCTTTTAGCATTGTTACGTACAGCAGCCACCAAGAAAATAGCAACGCCAAATATTACACGAGTACTACTTAACAGTTGCAAATAGCTGAGTGCGGATCTAACTTGTAAAAACCCCGCCTCTCTTAATAGCGGTACTAAAAACTTTTTCCTGATATTGGCGTAATGCTCACAGAACATAATAAAGTGCATTGTGTCTTGGTTCGAAAAATTATCACAGCTACAAAGGATTGAAGTTTCAGGTTTGCCCCAGACTGGAAAATAACCCAGAGACATATGAATTATATTAAACCTAAATCTAATTAAAAGGTGGCGATGAAAAGGGATTGTAAAAATGTTTAAATATTGCTCAAGTGACAATCACGTTAATTAAACATAATTAGCTCTGACACATGGTTTCATCAGCTCCCGTTCCTCACGATCCAGAGATAGCATACTCCCCAAAAAAATCTTTGTCCAAGTTAAATCCTCCTTTTTAATAAGATCAGGTGACAAATAAATTTCTGGGCGTCCGAGTTTTAAAAACATTTCTGTAATATAAACTAACCAGGGCACCCTATTAACCTTCTCCAAGGAGATACAATCTCCTAAAATAAGGTGATTCAATGTAATCTCTTGGTTCAACCAGGTCTTTATCCAGCATATCAATGGGGCAATTTTCAGTTGATCTATAACGTAACTCAACCACAATTCGGAGAGTAGAGAAAATATGGGGGTGGATTGGGGAACCACCAAGAGGGATATTAAAAATTTATTTTCTGCAACCTGTATCTTTGCTTGGGGTAAAAAGCCCCATATTGAGGCACCATACGAGGCTATGGCCAGACATTTAGATTTGTAAACATTTAGAATTGCCTCCATAGGTCTTGCCCCCAGCCGCTTCGCAAAGCCCATTAGCGCCGCCGTTGACCTAGCTATGGCGTTACATTTGATCTTCTGTTGAGGTCCCCAAGTACCTTTTTCATCCAATAGGACCCCAAGGTATGTAAAAACAGGTACCCTTGATACTTCTGCGCCGTTGCTTGTGAAGCATTTTAATTTTAGGCCCCTAGGTCGTCTACCCGCCACCATGACATGAGACTTTATGTTATTGATCTGCAGATCTAAAGATCCCATAAAGTCCCCAAAGGAATCCAGCAACCTCTGGAGACCCATGCCAGTTCGAGCCAATAACACTGCATCATCCGCATATAGGAGAACCGGAATTACGGAATCTCCTACACGCAGAACATCCAATGAGGCCCCCTCTAAAGACTTGTCAAGAGCGTTGATGTATAATGTAAAAAGAAGGGGTGCCAGGATGCAACCCTGCCTAACACCCCCCTTGGAGCTAAAGTGACTTGTGCAACCCCTCTCCCTCGTAACCCTGACTGATGCTAAAAGCCCCTGTTGAAGAGCAGCAAAAAAAATTACTAAAGATTGGTCTATCCCTATAATCAGTAAAATCGACCAAAGCTTTGCCCGGTTGACCAGGTCAAAGGCCGAGGAAAGGTCCATAAATCCCATATAAAGCAACCCTTCCTTGCCCTGAGTATATTTACTTATTAAAAGGTGCAAATTTAGGCATTGATCTAGGGTACTTCTCTGCTCCCTGAATCCATATTGAAGATTGGAGAGGACCCCTCTCTCCTCCAACCAATCCCTAAGTTTATGCAAGATGACTCTGCCCAAGATTTTAACAGCAGAGTCAATCAGCGAGATATGTCTTTAGCAGGAGGGGTCATCCCTCAGGCCCTTTTTGAAAACTGGGATTATTATAGAAGTAGCCCAAGATGCCGGGAACCCATTTCTGCTGGACGCATTAAAAACATTTGTTAAAATCTTTGCCCAGAATTTGGGTAAGGTACCATATAGGTCCGCTGGCACGCCATCCGGTCCTGGGGCTTTATATTTGGACATCTCCAATATCGCTCTGCGAACATCGTCCTCACTAAATATAGGAGGTGGAGCTGGGAGCATAGGTATGTGATCAATCTCTTGGCAGGCACTGCCCTCATTGCCATAGATCTCACTAAAATGTGAGAGCCATTTATCGTCTGGTATTACACAGTCTGATTGTAGTCTCTTGACCTGAAAAGAGGGGATAGTTAATGGTTGCGCTAAAATTACTACTATCTCTTAGAACATCTGCTGATAGAAGATTGTTCCAGGCCTCAGTTTTAATATCCTTTTTACGGTTAGCAATGGCCAATTTATATATCTTCCTTAAATTAGCAACTTACCCTCTGTCTCTAGGTTTTTGTTTTAATGCTTGCAAAAGAGCGCCGTGAGCTTTGGAGCAACTATCATCGAACCATCTATACAATTTATTTGGTTTCCCTTTATTTTTTACCTTCAGGTCCTTTCCAATCTGGGTGCAGATGGAAACATAGGCACCAAATAATGTCCTGACTTGGGGCATACCTATCTAGACATACAGCCAGGTTTTCATCACGCTTCTGGGATCACCCTAGCCCAGTTAAGCCTCCTGCCTTGATCTTTTGGTGTTAAATGGTTAACCTCAGTAGATATGTTAGCTAGGAGGACCTCCAGGGCCTCTCCCTGCCTGGTATGTTCGAAATGCGGGACTACAGAGCCTGGTGGCCCTTGATGGCTATCTAAAACACAATCCAATAAAGTGTCTACTAAGCCAACTTAGTAATCATATTTTTTTTACTATTAGTTGCAACACATATTTTTTAACTGACACCCTGGGCCGCCACTAATAAATTATCAGGCAAGGATTCCCAGAGGTGTATTTTAACATTCACCTTCATCCACTTCACAATATTGCACGACACCCGCTCCGCTGTAGTCAGGCGTTGAAACACAACCAGGCGGCACTCAGCTGCCTGGTTGGACCCCGATGACGAAGCATGACACCAACCAGGTTGGTGTGTGAGGGGTTTTTAAACAAAGACTGCTTGTGCCCAGCTGACACAGCTACACTTACAGGTGACATGGAATACTAATAAGATTCCATCACTCTAACACAGCGGGCCAGTCCTCGTTGTTTACTTGATCATACCCCAGGGGTAGGGACTCACCCTCATAACTCTTGCTCTCCATTTTGTTTATTCTACTAATTTATTATCCGTCAATAAATCAGCCAGAGAACCTAGATGTTGGTTCATCAAATCCTTCTCACTGGCATTATAAAAGTTAATTAATAAAATAGTAGGGAGATATGGGTAAGCCCACTCAAGAATAAATACATTATTAGACCCCGAATCCAACATTTTTAAGAAACCACTTAGTTTTAGTGACATAAGCAAAATTAAACCTCCTTTTGGTCTGCCCCCTAATCCAGGAATTGCTCCAACAACAAAGCTGGAATACCCATCCAGGCTAAAGCTTTTCGACATATCCCATGTTTCTTGCAGGGCAATAATATCGAGCTGTTTACCAAAGTCAACCCAAATGTTGTCATTTCGTTTTTGTCTAACTCCAGCCACATTCCAGCTAAGAAGTTTACAGGTAGGCACGCTTCCTAACACCCTGGAAGATACTGCTAGATGTAAGTTTGTGTCCTGTAGTCAATCATTATCCTCCATATTAGCTAATAGGGAAAAATGATTTGCTAGAGCTATATCTGTGTCCCAATCAGTTAGTGGATTTCTGGGAAGACAAGGAGGAGTCAGTACTAATCTCTCCTCTCTCTGAGTGGGCCCGTTTCTACATTACGTTGGGAGGCGTGGAACGGCTGATTTGACCTAGGGGCTGAGTTCTTCTGTGCAGAGAATAAGGGTTGCGTGTCGGGTACCGGTGGATAAAAGTAACCTAGTGGAAGTGGCCTGATGCCAGACTCTCCAATATCTGAGGCATCCCAGAGCAATCTATTTGCGACATTGGGTCTATTAAAATTGACCACTACACAATCCCCGGATATGCATTTATTACGCCACCCAAACCGTCTCGCCATGATAGTATGAGGCAAAATGTCTGCGCCACCACTGCTAGGCTGGGTACACCAAATTTAAGACTTCCTCATAAGATCACGAGTAGACTCTACCATATTGTTAGTTAAGGAGGGCACCCCGGTTAAAACAGCCACCAGAGGAGCGGCATGTGGTGGAAAATGCAAAGTAATTCCCCTAGATGGAATGGGCCTATTACTGCTAAGGCATGTCCTTTTGTGTTTCGCCGCCCCGGCATCCCTAGATAAAGTTTCAACCATGTTATTATTTGGGAGCAAGCTACCCTTTGTTATAATAGTACCCCCGTGCTCACAGGATTTGATCCACTAACGGGGACCACTACAGGTAGCGTAATTTCCGTGGAGGCTTGGTGCCTCCTTTTAACCCCATTACAGTTAGGTTCCTCACCTACTTGTATGACCCTAGAGAATTGATCCCTATACTCATTTATAAATGTATGGGGGATGTAGTCTCTTGCCGTTGCACTCACGGCACAGGGAATTCGCAGTGCTGCCCGCCGCCGTTTGCCTCACGGCTGGAGCTTTTCTGTTTCCAATTTCGGCGTCCTTGGCCCCCCCCTCAGTATAAGTTATTTGTATTCTTTATGCATATTCCCATGCATGACCATTCGCACCTTTCCACTTATGTGACCTTTTCCTCTTCTTTACTCTTCCTTAAGCACAGATGATCTCATTGAATGGATTATAGGTATCTTCTATAAACATAAGCTTTTTGCCAAATTGTGCAATTAGGTACTACCTCCCAAGTTCTAAATGTACCCTTGTTTGTATTCATTCAGTGAAATTGGTCATCCACTGCTTTCAGTCCTGATTATGACCTTTACATTCACTTATGGTCAAAACATTGTTGACGTTTTTATAGCAGAGAAAAGAAAATGGTCTTATTTTTTCTATGTAGAGTAACAAATCCATGACTCATAAATCTTTGACGAAAGCTTTAGATAACAAATTGCATTTAGTCCTCTACTATGATTTCTTTTCCTTTTAACTGTCATCCCTTTTGCAGCCAACTTTTTCACCAGCACTGTGTATTCCCTTTATTAACAGAGCACATGTTTTGTTTTCGAAATTCAAATTCAAATCGATCTTTATTTGGTTATAAAAAACATCAATGAAATTGCATACAATTCATCACAAATATTCTTTTTTTTTAACAAATAAAAACAAGAACAATCTTAAGACAAATGTTCAGTGTTGCAATGATCCAGGCTGCCCATTTCATCATTCCAGATCATAAAGTGACTTGTGCACATATAAACCCAAAAATAAGACAATACCCACAATGTCTATGAGTAGGTTAACATAACAAATGAACTTCCCCACCAAGTTCTTCATTCTTACAGCAGCAGCAATAATCTTATAAACCATCAAACAAATATATTTTGATTGTAGCAGCTGTAAGTAAAATAACGTATATAACTTCTTATATTTATATGTCCCAGCAGTGGAAGTACAAATGTTCTCTTAGGAACAACATCAAATCTACAAAAAAGAACATTTGAAGCATAGATTAAGCTGAGGACGAATCACAGGGACAAGGTTGAAGATCAATGTCATGGTACACATTGCTGGCGTAAGAAACCAGGAAATAAACTAACTTGCATCTGAACCTGAGTAAATACAATCTATGATGATGTTGTAATGGTAAATAAAGATAGGGTTTCATACCAGCTGTCTTTACTAACAAAGATATGGAGTCACCTTTTTCTTTCGTAACACTAGACCTTCTCTGCACCACTACCACATAGAAAATCTAGTTTTAATGTAATATTAGAAACAGCTGTAATTTCCCAGGACTGAAGAAACAATCTTTCTAATAGGACAATTTGTTCTGTAACATATCTCAGCCATGGGATACTGTGAGTTTTATCATAATGTAGGCAGTCATTAATTATCTCCTGATTTAGGAAAGTTTTCTGTTTAGACCATACAGAATACCACAGCGCATGAGTGGTGCAAGCTTAATGTGGTCCTCTAAATTCAATAAGCCTAGCTCCATTTGGCAGAGAAATACGGGGATACTGTTGGGTACAAATGAAAGCCTTCTTAAAAAGTCCTTCTCGCTTACCGATATGCGAGATGTATCACAATATCCCTAGATGCTGGTTGCATATGTCATAACAGAGAAGCAGCTTGCTTTTTAAATATCACAACAACTTTTATCAAGGTTGCACCACCTCAGTATCTACTTGCAATAGTGTACATAAATATAAAAAGTTCATCCAATAAATGAAATTCCTTCTCTCAGGGTGTGTGTTCTTCTCTTTATTTGAACAGTCACAGCCTGGATGAACTTTTTATATTCATGTACACTATTGCAAGTAGATACTGAAGTGGTGCAACCTTGATAAAGGTTTTTGTGACGTTAGTTCACCCTGGGATAGGGTGGTGCTCTTGGGCAGTGAGCACTGTTAAAGGTTTGCACACAAGATATTGGTTTTTGAGAAAGTTTGTGGTAGATGTTTTTCTGCGTTTGGGTGCCTGGCGAGAAGTTGATCCACTGTCTGGTTCTGTGTACTTTGCTTTTTAAATATCATCACATCTAACAGTTTGGAACCTAGCTTCCCAGCAAATCTAAAGGGTGCTTCTGTGGTTTGATCAAAAAGAGACTTCCTGACTTCAATTACACGCAGCCATGAACCTTTACAATCAAAAGGTATTCCGAGATACGTAAAGATTGAGACACAAGCTATTCACCATTATAAAAATGTTACCGAGGGTTAGTATGAGTGCGCTCAACGACAATGGTGAATGTCTTGGCTATATTCATAATAAAACCCAAGTCACTCATGAATAGGACAAATCTGTTAAACAACTTCTGTTGTCCCACACCAGTTCTTGACATTAAATCACAGTCATACACATATAACAGGGAAGCAAGTTTTCTCGTGTCCTCCTTGCATGTATCTGCCTTCTCTACATTTAAAAAAGTATCCAGATCATTAATAAATCAGCAAAAAAAACTGAGCCAGAACGCATCCTTGTCTCACACAGTGCTTCATTTTAATTGGGCCAGTACATTAACCATTAGCCCCATACCTTATGCATCTGGTCACATCTTCATGCATCCGAGCTAAAAAGTGAACCAGTGCAGCATCCTCATCCATTTCCAATAATTAACTCCAGAGTTTCCCTCTTTTCATAAAGTCAAATGCTGAGGTGAGGTCCATGAATGCTAATTCAAGATAACCATTCTTCGCCTCTGTGCACTTGCTAAAAATTAAATTGAGTTTAAACATTGATCATCTGTTCCAATGCCCTGTTTAAATATATACTGGATAACAGAAAAACTACCCTTCTCTTCCACCTGAGCCTCTAACCAGTCCAATATGATCCTACCCAGTACTTTTCTTGTTGAGATAATTAAAGAGAGTGACCAGTAACATTAGGGGTCTGCTCTGTCAGCCTTTTTTTATATGGGAACAATGATGAAGTTTGACCATGACATGGTGGACCTTCGACAACTGCACTCATTAGTATGTTAACAATTTGGAGAGTCCATAAATCAGTGTTATTGACAGTGGAGGCTGGCATCTTTAGGGGGGGCGCATTCCCAAAAATATTAATATTAAAAATACTTACCTGAACCGACATTGTCCGTCCTCAGCTCCAGAACTCTTCTCAGAAACTGGAGGCAAGTGTGGGTACCAATACTGGGCTACTGTCATGCTGTATGAGCAGCGCTCTGATTGGAAGGAGTGGCCCCACTCGCCATTCAACTCTCCCAAGGACGCTGGAGCCATACACTTACTCTTATCCAGCTGTCTTAAGACAGCTGGGGTAGAGGTTTCAAAGTGTGCATGTGTGCCAGCCAAAAGGATATGCACACTTTGAAAAGTGCACAATCAGCCCACCCTCCTACCTGCTGCTGTTCTTCAGCAGTGTCCCCACCACTGTCCTGATTCTCCGTTCAGGATGGAAGGATGAAAACTAAAATGTTAATTAATTACCCTTTTTTTCTTCATCTTTGGAGGTAATTTTGTTGGGGCAACGCTCCTGTGCTCCAACTGAGTAGCCTCCCCTGGTTATTGACAAACAGATCGATGGACATTCCGTCAGGGTCTGGGCCCTTATTCCTGGCACTTTAAATTTCAGATCTAACATCTTTCAATCTGATAGGTAGATCTAAAGAGCCCCCTAAGAGCTTGGTTACTATTGTAATAAAAGATTTGTCAGATTCAGTATGACTATCATAAATCCTGGAAATAAGTTCCAAACATTGACGTGAGGTGATGGTAACATTGATGGGGGCATTGTGATTAACTTTCAATAAAAAATGGGCATTAATCACTTTCCAAAAGGGGCAGGTATTGTTTTTATAGGCTAGCCCGACACAGATCCTCCCAAGCCTCTTGCTTTATCACTGTCTTCCTATTTAAAATGGCTTGCTTATGATACTGCTGCAAAGTCTCACCTTCTCCCTCTCCCTCGGTACTTGTTTGAGGGCATATTTAAGCCAATATAAAGATAATGCACCTTTGTGCAGAGTCAACCGTGAGATAGATTGCAAGAAGGAGGTTGTACTTACTCAACATTTAATTCAAATCATTACCACATAAACTGTGCTCAGAGTGAGAATAATCCTCTGTATCACGTACCAGCACCCCACAAACAGTGCTTATTATGATCACAATTAACAATAATAAGTATTTCCTTGGACTTCTGCAACAGACAAATAACATTTGAAAGTGGGGTGATTCCAGATAGGTTTTATGAATCCTTCTGTCTAAAGTAGTAGAAAACAATGTTAACAAACCACGTCTATGATGCCCTCCATCTAGAGTGAGTGGATAGAGTGTGGATAGAGACAAAGCAATCCTTATGAACTACATCACATACCCAGATCTCTTGTATGCAAAATATCTAGAACTCCTTAATTAAATCCTTTCAGTCAGCATTCTTCACCTTGTTCAGGAGACCTTCCATATTCCAAAACAAGCATTTAAATTATGCTTGAATACAGTAGGTTGTAAAATAGCATCCGAGATGAGCCCAGAGCATGACACGATCCTTGTTGCCATAACAAAGTTAGCATTGTTGGCAATCGCCTCCTCAACTTCCGGAGGAGCTGAGTCCTGCATAACGTCAGTTGAAGGAACTATCCGCTTTCTGCCATGGGCACTCAGACTTTTAAGCTCCATATCCAAGCACGCCTTACCAGGTGATAACCTCCCACCACTATCAGGATTATAACCCTTGCTCGATTTTCGAATAGTTCGGGAGATTGAATCCAGTGATGTTGTGGAATTCAACAATCTACAAGTTCAAGAGAGGTGAAGCTGTTGTATGTTGATATGACTTAAGGTCTGCACACAGGGACACAATTAATGGGGAATTTTGATAGCACTCTATTGTTTGGCTTATAAACAAAATCCCAGGGGCACCGCCTGTGAAAATACTGAACATAGGATATCATATTCAACAAAGTTCTGAACTTTTGAGCATTCCTAAAATGTATTACTACACTGTCCCCAGCTTCCTTTTTTACAGTATTTCCTAACTCGTAAACTCATTGCACATTAATTATGTGGCTATATAGTGGCCCTCAACTGTGTAAATCCATTGAAATGACCAGCTAATGTACAACTTTATTTTTAAGCTGGAAATTATCCTTTGCCTGGTCATTTTTTGAGGGATTTTTGAAAATGTGTAAGTACTATCACAATCAGGGTGGCATCAGGCAGCAACTGAAGAACCTTGTTGCCTGTTCTAGGGTCCAAACTCTTTCTCAAATTGAAGTATGTACATATTCCATTTTGACCTGTGATGGGTGACCAATGAGCATTGCTCATATTCACTGCTACAGTGATAGGACTAGTGGGAAAGGAATCATTAGACAAAGGATTTGGGTCTATGGGTTTATTGGCCATCTTATTTCCCGGATGGCCGGGTCTTAACTTGACATATTTCCCAGCAGGGGAGGTCTTAATATCGTGGGAGCTATTTTTTTACGAAAGACCCACAGATCTTAAGTCTTTGTTCCCTGACTCGGTAGCAACCTGATGTGTCAGCAATTTTAATGACGAGTCTATGCTCTTAAGCGTGGCCAGTACTGGGTGAAAAAAATATGTCCCTGAATGTCTCAAAAGCATGTGTGAACATACTATGTGATGAATTCTCCCCATGGGGCTCCTTTCCACAGCTTCTCATGGTGGCTGTATTAGACTCTAATGCGGGTGTGTCTTGAGCAGCATTTTGGGGATTTTTTAGGCAGGTTTTAGCCAGCCGGCCATTAAATTAATTCTTTTTAGGGGGAACTCATGTTCTCATTTCTATCATTTGGGGCATGGCTAGTGTCAATCGCTGGATATACCATTAAAAACACATTGGTTAGGGAGTTCTCTGATAACTTCAGTAGTTACATTATGTCTTGTGGTGGGAGGGCTTGCCATAGCATCAGTGTCCGGTATCATTGAAAGTGCATTTTTTGTTGCCCCCATCTCTTTTTCACACACTTTTTTACGTTCTTAAAGGCATTCATAAGAACATTTGTGATGGTAGCAGTCAACAGATACTTCTTAGAGGACAGTACTATGGATTTCCATTTACCCATTATGCTTGTACTTCAAAGGCTGAATATCCCCAACAGAGTCACAGAATAGAGTGCATAGTTGACCTGAAGTGCCAAAGGGAGTGGCCCAACCCAGCCTCATCTGGCTGACGGCAGGCGCAGCCTTGGCTGGTGTTAACATGGTTTTAGCCCGGGAGGATCCCGGGCACTTCCCAAATGCCACCGCTCTAACAACACTTTTAAGTATGTTGGTGCATTGGAAGCAACAGTGGGAGGATCTGTAAAGCTCTCCTCATGGAGTCAATGACTCCTGGGTGTGGAAGTCCTGTCCAAGACCTGCAACATTTACTCCCATGTGCTGAGGATCTAACAGCAGTTTTATAGTGTTGGTGCATTGGTGGTGGCAGCGGGAGAACCTGTGAAGCCGTCCTTCTGGTCACTATGACTCCTGGGCATTAGAGAGCCCTCCAGCATCTGCAACAGTTTCTCCCCTATATGGTTTGTTTAAAATCTTTGCTGTGGATGTCCAAAATATGTTTTACATATGGTATAAAATCATACCACCTTTAGCAATTTGTCACTTTGTTTTCTTTTATGTATAGGTTTTATTTTTGTTTTTTACATCTATTTTGTTTCAAAGATGCATTCTCTGTAACTGACAAGTTTCCAAAAAATGTGTAATGTATTAAAAAAGTTTTTGGACAATGTCTCTATTAATTATGTTGTTTAGCTTTGGCATTTTATTTGAAGATGAACAGATCTGGCTGATTGCTGCTGTAACCATATGTGTGCCATATCCCTAGCTGAGATAAAGGGTTTCTGAGTCCATATTGTGAGAAAAATTGAGAGGCCATCTACAGAAGCAGAGAGGTGAGCTGAAGAACAGTGCTAAAGTGCATTGGCATAGGTGAGCGCATAGGGCGTACTGTTGGAATAACATGGGTCACAGTAGAGCAGGGGTGAGTTGCACCAGTGGAGCAGTTTGTGGGTCTAGTACTGCAACAGACGAGTGTTGGATTAGGTGGGTTGGCAGAGAAGTATTTGAAATTCTATACTGTGATAGCAGGACTGTTTCTGGGCTGGTTTTATTGTATAGGGGGCTGAACTACTTGTAGCCTCAAGGTTAGTGCAACAGTTTTGTGCTAGAAGTCATGATTGAGGTAGGCAACACATTTTCACTCTTCCTGTGAACTTGTTGGCCTTATCATTGTGAAATGCTGCCTCTTAAAGGTAATCGCTGTCATCCTGGCCACAAAATGGCAAATTACTTATCACAGCACAGTCTGTAATTCCGTCATATAATGTTTGGCTCTCTCTGATATTGTTCAACTTGATGTTACTGTTTGGATTTGCTTTTATTTTAAGTTTCAAAAGATAGGCCTATAAGCACATAAGGATATACAACAATGCTTCTTACAATTAATAATCAAAAATTATACAAAGCAGAAAATCAATAATGCATCTGGCTGGTCATAAAAGTCATAGTTATAGCAAGGGATAAAAAAAAGAAAAGACAATGCATTAAAGGCACAAACTTGAAACTAAAGTGGAACGAAATAAGAAAAACAAAAAACAAATATGGTAGATAATGAGAGTCTAAATATATAAGAGCTTAGGGAGGCTGAGCAACTTCTTGTACAAAGGGAAATGGGAGCAAAAGATTTTTTAGCACAGTCTTCTAAAAAATTGCTTAACGGGAGACCATAGTTGTAAACGTTTCTTGGCAAGAGACATAGGAAATGCTAAACTTGTGTCCATCCTATGATTATGACAAACAGCATATTACCAAGCTAAATAAGAGAGTTTGGATGCATACTTCCAGTATTTCGTAATCTGTTGAAAGGCCACTGCTAGTAATAAGTCAATAATTTGTATTTGAGCTTTCTTTGTATTCCAACCTGTAGACAGGCTTCCAAAGAAAATATTGGCAGGGAAAAGGGAAACATTGGCATGAAATATGGTATTAATCTGCGTCCAGACTTGTTGCCAAAAGTTAACTACATGTGGGTGATGGAGCAAGGATTTGCACATAATGTGACTTGCTTGTATTCAGTCCTCTCGACATAACGTTAATGTACTAATCAACATGTTTTTCCTATTAATATTGCATTACATGACATCTAGGTGAAGCTTGCATATGTGCTTTTACTAACGATAATCCGCTTGTAATAATATGGACGCTGCTACGCGGGATTTCTTACTGCGCATGAATCTGTCACACTCACGTAACATGACGTACTTTCTGCTTTGGAGGGAATCTTTTGCTTCTGTGCACTAGAACTTAGATGGCTACTCTGTGCTACAGCATGCATGAAGCTTGCACTGCTGCTTTTGCTAAGCTGTTCGTTCTGCTTAACTCTAACAGAATAGTTAAATATAAAGTAATGGGAATAAAGTAGAGATAAGTGGTATACAGTGCATTCATTTATTCTTTGTTTTAAAATTGTTTATTTTCTGCTTTACTATCAGCTCGTGTTTGGGCCTGAAATATATCTGTGACTACATTTTGAAACTCACACGACGCATTCACAAAGTTTGCAAGAAATCTCAAGCTGTGGCATTGAACCGATGCCAGCTACTGTCCTACCAGAGGATGCTCATGAGAGTGTGAACTTTCAACCCCACAAGAAGAAGCTGGACTGTACAAGCATAAATACATTGTTTGATATTGTTACATTCATTTCTGGTTGGAATAAAAGTGCATGGGAAAATAAATTGATGGGCAGGATCGCAAACATTATTATTCATTTTAAAAGTTTCATTTTGGTATGGTGTGATGACCTCTCCTCATCCTTTTGTCCAATCAAAATTGGGGGTGGTTACACTTGCAACATTGGAGGGTGGTACACTGACCTGGAAAATAGTATAACTAGGGTAGGCTTAGTTAGTTAATTTGTCCGACTTGTCCGAATAGCTGACCTGTCACTGAGCCAACGCACTCAATAGGTGATCGGGAGCAGAGCTGCTGGAGGAGCCCTCTGTCAGAAGGTTCGAAACCCAGATCAGGGTTTGAGAGCTGAAGTGCTGGTGAAGCACTTTGTCGGAGAGATCAATAACTCTTACCGGGTTCTGGCTGTTAGCTGCAGAGAGGGAGTAACGCAGGCGTTGCAACTTTAATTGTGGGTGGTGGTCTTAGCCTGTGGTAGTCCTGTCCTGATCCAATTTGGCTTCACCTGTCCTGATTCTGATCTGCTCCTGCTTGCCTTTATGGTGCCTGCACTTTCAGGGTTCTGTCCTTTAAACTGACCCATGGCCCGGGTTAGTTCTTCACGCCATATTAGGTAAATATTCAATGTGGGTATGTCATTGTACTGTTTCCTTCTCTCTTCACACCCTAATGTCAAATGCGTAAAGTTTGCTTTATAAAATCTCTGCATATTTTCATTCTAACCATTATTTTCTTGATTGAAAATTTGTTGATGTTTAATATTTGCATTAAGACATTTAAGAAATTTAGATTAAGAGTTTAAACCTTTCCTGAGTTTGTGGTTATTAAATGGTTGCAAATGGTATTATTATACCTATTATTCTAACTCCATTGATCCGTTAGTTCTTTAGGTACCGGTGACAAGGATTGGTAAGTCAATGGTATAGGTCCTAAATGAAATTCATAAATCACTGATGAGAGTAAGTGCACAGGTTAGGTGATTAAACTCACGATAAGTTGTGTTGTTTTATGGGCCAAGGTGAGTATGGTAAACTGAGTCGGGTGACCTGCGTGCTCTATCAGTATATTCTTTTGGTAGCAGCAAGATGGTTTGGGATTAGTTAAGATAGGTAGTTAGTTGTAGTTATTTGGTTTATTGACATTTTTGCATATTGAAATTGTATTATTGATTGTATTTATTGTATGTATTAACAACATTTGTTCGTACCTGTTATATGTTTTGTCTGGAATCCCCAGGGGCAGAATAGCGGGTGGTAAATGGAAGCCACACTGCAGTGAGGTCACTTTCTGTAGGAAATAAGTGCATGGTTAAGTAAAACTGGAAACACTATTTAGGGATTTTGTGTATAAATGTGTGAATAAATGATAGCAAAGAGTTCGCTAGCAAAACATTTTGTGTGATATCACCTAGAACGGGTCACACAGAAGGAGTAGCAGGTTCATCTGAGCTTGATTGATAGCAATGGGGTTTACTGGTGAAACTTTAGCCTTAGTATATACCAGAAGGGATAAGTCAGAAGGAGTAGCAGGTTCTCCAATGCATACGTGAAGTATACTCGTACCCCCACATGCATCAAGCACTTTTTCATTCGCAAACGGTGCGATTCCTTAAAATCGGCCGTTTGCGAATGCAAAAGTGCTTTTTGGGATGCATGAAGCAATTTTAGAATTCGCAACATTGTTGCGAGTTCTAAAATTGCGGGTGCTTTTAAGAAGTCTCAGATGTGCGACTTCTTAAAAGCAATGCATCATCACTTTGACAAGTGAAAATTCGCACTTAGGGTTCCAAATTTACCGAGTGGTTGAACCACTCGGTAAATTTGGAAAAAGTGTTTAAAATGCTTTAAATGTTTTTTTTTCAACATTCATGTTACGGACACACATGTCCTTAGGACATGTGTGTGTGCAACATGATGCGAAAAATACATTTCAGGGGTGCAGGGGGGGGTCCTTTGGACCCCCCCCTGCACCCATGAAATTTTCTAAGTGCCACTCGCAATTTGCATTGACTCCTATGGGCCTTTTGGCCCATAGGAATCAATGGAAATTGCGAAAATTAACTTAAGAATTCGGTATTTCTTTGGGATTCGGTAAAAAATGCGATTTTTACCGAATCACAAAGAAATACCGAAAAAAATGATGCATAGCATTTTGCATTTCCTAAATAGCGATTCCTTAATTTTCGCTATTTCAGAAATGCAAAATCCTACATTGATGCATGTGGGGGGTAGTATATAAAGAGTAAGCAGAAGGGATTTACTCGTAGTGAGTGAAATGTATCTTTTCTTTAAATTAGTCACTCAGGTACAGTGGCGAATGTTTTTACTTTGTTAAATATTAAAATCTGCATTAAAAGTGAAAGACAGTAAGTTTCGTATTACCTTGCAAAGGAGGGAGTCAGTCGCTGAGCTGCGCTGACGTCACTCTGAGCCGCGCTGGTATTGGTTGGGACAGCGGGTGTGTAGCTGAGATAGCAATTGTAAAGAAGGGGTGAGTACAAGAGCGTGAGAACTAGTCTCACGAGAAAAGCCGCGCAACTATTGGTTGAATTTATTTAAATTCTAAATTTTGATTGATCACTGAAAAATAAAAGACGTGCTGGTATAGGAAGTAATTTTGTAAACAAATTGAGAGTTATCCTAAAAGATTTGCGTTTAAATTATATGTGGCACATAGGTCCGATTGTAGGAGGTAGACCCAATAGGAAATATCTAGGGTTTGTGCAAGAACAGTATATAAGAGGAAGACCTTATATCATGTACAGAGAGAAAAGAAAAATGTCATTCATTAAAAGAATTAAGAATTATTTCTAGAAGATAAAGCAATTAAAACAAGAGATGGGATTATTATTCCACCACCAAATATGCCTGCATCAAACATGATGGTAGAGAGGGGCTATCACACTTGTGTGTGGTTAGAAAATTGGATGGAGTATACAAAAGATGATGGTGTTTTAGCATTTCCAGAAAATGGTACGTTTAATGGTAGAGTTTTGTACAATTTGAGAACTTGCATGAATGAATTAGATCCCAGACCTAGATTAACGCAGTATGAGGCATTGGAAGAATGGGAAACTGAGGCTTTTGAGCAAGATACACCCAGGAGTAACAGGAATTGGAGTAAGTTTTATCCCGGATTTCCAAAAGAGACAAGAGACCAACAAATGAAACAATGGAGACAGTCCATGTTAGTGGAAGGATTATATCTTGTAATAACTTTGGAAGAACCTACAGGAAGTAAAAGGACAGAGAAAACAAAACATTTAATGACTAGTGGTGAATTGGATGATGATTATTTGGAGGATTTATTGATGAAAAATCCACCACCTTATAATGAGAAGCCAAGCACAGTTAATCCAAATGCTCCGTTCCTGAAACCATCTCTGATTCCGCAAATGGTACATGAGACTTCGTTAGAAAAAGTACTACAAGACAGGGAAAGTGAAGCATTAAATAAACAAAGAAATGAGTTGATTCAGAAAATTTCCCAATGAAATACAAGTCCTGAATCCCTAACTATTCCGGTAACTATTGGCCCAGTTGTTCCTTTGTACGGAGATAAGCAGGCTAGTCCTAAAACTTCCGTTCTGACTACACCTGTAGTTCAGCCAAGAAAAGAACCCTTAATAGTTGATGATCAAGCAAGTGAATGTGAGTCAGTGATTTCCCTGATGGATTTGCCAATAAGAAAACCAGTTAGTGACTCGGTCAGGCAAACCACTCCTACAAATTCTAGGGAAGCACAAATGGAGACATCCTCAGGTACAAGAAGTGCCACAGTAGTAACCCCAGAAGAAATAGAAAGATGGACACGAGAAATAGAGGAACCAAAGTCACAGCCAAAAGTATTTGATATATTCAAATTAAGAGTTGAATCAGAAGAAATGATGGCTGGAAATGTGAGATTGGACAGATTAAATACTTTCAGTGAAGATGAACCGTTGTTCATATGCAAAAGTATTACTCGAAGTACAAGAGTGTTTCATGAAAAGTTAATGGATATGGCAGCTAATATGGGAATTGACATTGGCAAATCTAAAGTGTTACAAAAACCATATTGATTTGGAAAATATGAATGTGTCAGGTAGAAAAGTACAATTTAGGGAATTTATGGCATTATTGCAGAAATGGGGTGACATAAAAAATAGAAAACTAGGTGGGCAAAGAAAAAAGAAGAACCCGATCAAAACAAACTGCATCTGAATATGTTTTAAAAAAAGCAGAAAAAGTGTAAAGGTTATTTCCCATGAGAGAGGTACCAGGTGGAGGTTATGTACATGTCCCATGGCCCCGACAGGATATTTTGTCATTTACAAATGATTTCCCAAAACGTTGAGAAAAACCTGTAGAAAGGTACAGACAAGTCGAGAGATTGAAGATGTGAAGGTTTCGAAATGTCTTTTGAAAGATTTAGATGGATTATTTGATATTGTTGTTCCTGTAGATTTGTGGACAGAATGTAAAATTGCTATTGATTGGCCTAGTGATGAGTACCCTAGAGACCCAAAGACAGGGGCACCTTCTGAAGAAGTAATGAAAAAATACAACCAGGTAATACTCTACCTCAAAGGGAAGGTGCCTGCAAAAGAAACTGATTGGACTAGAATATATAGAACCACTCAGAATAAAGATTAATCTGTGCATGCATACTATGAACGCCTGATACAAGTATTCAAACAGTGTAGTGGTTTAGATAATATCGATATGAAAGACACGACGCATTTCATCTATCGGTTTGTGTCAGGATTAAGGCCAGAAATTTCACAATGGATTAAAGAACATAAAATTTGCTGGCAGGCCAAACAGATTGATGAAATCCTTAAATATGCAAAATATTGTGAAGATGAACTCGACAATAAATGAAAAGAATTCAATGAAAAAGTAATGTGGGCACAAGTGAAATTAGCAGAGCAACAGGAACTTCAATTGAGCCAAATGGACAATAACCAGACTCAAGGTGATGGTAATGGGGGTAAGGCAAGGGGAAAATTCAATAGAGAAGAAGCCAAAAAGAAGTTTCCTTGTCACGGGTGAGGCAAGTTGGGGCACTGGAAGAACGAGTGTAAGGCTGTGAAAAACAGTAATGTGCAAACTAATGATTTGAATCCACAGACGCAGAATGAGGTGCCACGGAAGCAACAGCAGCAGGAAATGCAAACCCGGTTACCCCTTGCATCTATGCCAAATTTTAGGAGCAAAGCACAACAGTGTGTGGATACCACAAATTGGGAGGGAAGTAAAAAGGAGAGACACAGCAACATCACAATTTCTTTTGAGTGATACGTTTCTCAGTGAGGACAGATACTGATGGTGCCTGAGAGGGGAGGATGAGGAGTGCGTACTTGGCGCCTCTTTGCCGGTAGATCAGTTAGGTCCATACATTTAAGGAAAAGTTGAAGGAAATGATGTCAACTTTCTATTGGACACTGGTACTACCCTTTCTACAGTGAGAACAGCACACGTTCCAAACCTACCCCTCTCGGGAGAAGCTATCCGAGTAGTGGGCGTTTCTAATAAACAAATTAGTACCCCAGTTACAGAACCAATGGAAGTTAGAAAAAGCAATTTTAAAGGAATGCACAAATTTGTTGTGTGTGATTCAAGTCCAGTAAACCTGTTAGGCAGAGACTTGTTGTGCAAAATGAATTGTACCATCTTTTGCACCCCAAGTGGTGTTGAAATTCAAACCCCAGATGAAGATGGAATTTTAAACTAATGTTAGCAAAACAAGAATTGGAGAACAAAAAGTTAACTCTAGAAGATTTACCAGCAGAATTACAGCATACTGTAAATCCTAATGTATGAGATTTTACCGGAAAAGATGTAGGATTAATGGCAAATGTTGATCCGATAAAAGTGACAGTAAAGGAAAGTGCAGTTTACCCAAAAATACGACAGTACAAAATGACCCCAGAGATAAAAGCAGGTGTTGCAGCAGAAATAAAGCGTTTGGTTGAAACAGACATTTTAGGAGAAATAATGAGCAGTCCATGTAATTCGCCCATAATTGGCAAAAGAAACCAAGTGGCAAGTATTGGGTCGTACAAGACCTCCAAAAAATCAATAAGATTGTTGTCCCATGCTGTCCAGTTGTGCCAAATCCTGCAGTGATTCTGTATCAGATACCGTGGGAAGCTGGATAGATGTGTGTCACGCAGTTTTCTCGATTCCATTACACCCAGATAGCAAGTTTCTTTTTTCTTTTGAATTCGACAGTCATGTGTAAGTTTGGAACCGCGTTCCTCAGGGGTATACTGAGAGTCCAGCAATTTTTTATTTGAAAAAGTGCCTTGAGTCTTTGGTGCTGCCCGGACAGTCAGTCCTGGTCCAGTATATAGACGACCTATTGGTGGCGTCTAAAACTCGAAATGACTGTGTTGTTGATGCCATTGCCTTGCTGAATCATTTAGGTGAAAGAGGGCATAAAGTGTCACCTGAGAAATTACAGTTTTGTACCACGGCAGTGAAATTTCTGGGGCACCAGATAGAAAGAGGTGTCAGGAGGGTTACCTCAGAAAAATTCAGAATAATCAAAAACATGAATCTACCTCAAACTCAGAAAAAGATCAGAATGTTTCTTGGAGTTTTAGGTTATTGCAGGCAAGGGATAGTGGGATTTGCAGTCCTAGCAAAACCATTGATACAAAAGACAAAGACAAGAGCAAAGGACCCAGTAGAATGGGATGACGAAAGCATGACTGCTTTATTGAAATTACGAGAATGTCTGTGTACAGCTCCAGCATTAGGGATGCCTGACTATTGAAAAGATTTTGCAGTATTCTGTGACACACAAGATAATTGTGCACGTTCAGTTCTGACCCAAACTCACGGTCTAATGAGACGTCCTGTGGAATATTTTTCTTCCACATTAGACCCAGTAGCATCTGCATTGCCAGGATGCCTGAAAGCAGTAGCTGCAACCTGCTAAGCCTTGAGCAAAGTGAGTCCATTGTTATGGGACATCCAGTGACAGTGTATGTTCCACACGCAGTTGTGATTTTGTTAACAAGGACCATGACTCAGTACCTCACTCCTAGTCGGCTGACTAAGTACAAGCAAATTATTGTAGGTGCAGGAAACGTCACCACTGCCAGATGTAATATTCTGAACCAATCAACACTGCAACCTGATTCACACTTTGCAGAAGTGAAGGGAGAAGTCGAACAAGATTGTATCGACCTGACCGAATGCAGTACAAAACCACGTCCTGACATAAGAGAAGAGCCATTAATTTATTCTGAATATGAGCTATTTGTAGATGGCTCATGTATGAGACATGATGAAGGAGGTTTGAGTGCTGCCTATGCAGTGTGCACGTTGGGGGGTCCAGTTGAAGAATCCTATTTACCCAGAGTCAAGTCTGCACAAGTAGCCAAATTGATTGCATTTTAACAAAAGCCTGCAAATTTGGGAAAAATTGGAAAGTAACCATTTACACTGATAGCCAGTATGGTTACCGGGTTGTGCACTACTATGGCCAATTATGGATGCAAAGGGAGTTTCTGACTTTTTCAGGTACTCCTATTAAAAATGGTCATTATGTAAAAGATTTGCATGAAGCAATCCAATTGCCAAAAGAAGTGGCTGTGGTCAAGTGTGCTGCTTACCAATCTGGAAATGACAAAGTGACAGCTGGTAACCGATATGCTGACCAGTTAGCCCAACATTGCGCCAAATTTAGAATGTCTGCAAACAAGAAAATTGGAGTAGGCGGAAACAGCTGCCAACCTATGTTGCTTGAAGGTGTGAAAACGTGGGAGGAATTTAGAGATTTGCAAAATGAAGCAGAACTGAAAGAAAAGGAAGAGTGGAGAAAAATAGGTTGTCAGAGAAGGGTTGAAGATGGTGTCATTGTTTACCTCGATGGTCGGCCTGTGTTACCAGACTGTATGCTTGCTCCTATGGCTAGGATGTTACATGGAGATTCCCATTTAGGGCGAGATGCCATGATCAGGTTGTTCAGACAGAGTTGGTTCAATGTGAGGTTCAATAATGTAGCAGAGAGTCCTTGCCAGAGGTGTCTAGTTTGCTAACAAATGAATCCTGGAAAGAAAACTGTAGTGTTACCAGGAAAGATTGGGAAGGCAGAAGGTCCCTTCTCATGATTACAGATTGATTTAATTCAGTTACCCCCTTGTCGATGACTAAAATACATTCTTGTCATTGTCTGCCTATTTTCAAAATGAGTGGAAGCTTACCCCACACGTAGGAATGATAGCATCACTGTAGCCAAACTCCTACTCAGAGAACTCATGCCTAGGTTCGGTTTTCCAGTAACGATTGAATCAGACCGAGGCTGTCATTTTAATAATTAAATAATTGGCCTAATCTGTGATGCATTCAACGTTAAGCAAAAGCTGCATTGTGCGTAGCGTCCAGAGGCTTCTGGAGTGGTAGAACAGCTGAATGGCACAATCAAGTCAAGATTGGGAAAGATGTATGAATTTACCCGATTAGAGTGGCCAAATGAATTACCTCTTGTTCTGATGGGACTCAGAAGTATTCCAGACTGGAACACAGGCTTGAGTAGTCATGAAATATTAATGGGAAGAGCAATGAGGCAAGCATGGGTGCCAGGACACAAGCTGATAAATATATCTGATGATTTAGCACTGGAGTACTGCAAAGAACTGGCTGACCAAGTGTGTTCTATCTCTCACCAGGTTGGGGAAGTCGCTGTCGCCAGACAAGCAACTCCAGCACATGACCAGAACCCAGGTGATTGGGTAGTGTTAAAGAAACACACTCGAAAATCTTGCCTTGCACCGAGGTGGGGAAAGTAAACGACAAGTAATTTTGGTTGCACCACAGCTGTAAAGTGCGAAGGAGTCTCACACTGGATCCATGCCAGTCACACAAAAGGAGTGACTAAACCTGATGAAACTGAAGTTGAAGTTTGTGCAGCTGAGGGGTCTCAAGATGTCGATCCTGAAGTAGCTGAAGAGGAACAACCAAGCACCAGTCAAGATGATTGGATGCCAGTAGTTAACATATCTGCAGAATATGTGAGAACTAGACGTCAGACTTATCTAGACAGTCAGAGTGATAGTGAGGATGAGATAGGTCTTGAAGAACGTACTCAGATTACAGAAATCCAAGCTAACAGTAATTCTGAGGAGGACCAGATAGGGAATGATAAAGATACCCAGATAATCGACATTTCACCAAGAACTCAAGAGTCTGAAGAGGGACAGATAGATGTTAGGGCGGAAGCTCAGGCAGAAGAAAATCGAGGGTTTAAAGAGCTTGAGCAGGACCAGATGTTCAGGAAGAAGAAGGTGAATCAAATCAAAGTCAAATTCAGCAAACACCTGAAAAAGGCCAGATTAGTAACGGGCCAAAAGAGACAGAAATAAGACCTGGACCTAGTCAGATAGAAAGGGATACAGAAGACAGCATTCTCAGTCAAACTGAACAATCTACAGTACAACCAAGAAGGAGAAGATCACGATTTAAAAGGCTGAATAACAGATTCTGAGGCCCTGAATGGACTTACATCGTCCTTGAAGATTTCGAAAACTTAGAAATAAGTGATGAAAGTGATGATGAATTGATTGTTGATCAGACTGATGGAGAAGTGAGACCCACTTGAAAAATTTCACAGGTTAAAAGACTGTGTAAAAGCTACAAAGAGGGTTTAAGTCTCCTTGGTCAGAAATGGCTGATCAAACTGTTAATGGAAGACCACATAGAAACTGTCAAAAATATTCTGTAGAATATGCACATGTACTATAGTGATAGTACTCATAGTATGGTTCCTTACATAATAAGTAGAGACATGAAGAATTATACTAATGAGCTACAAATGATAGATACACCTAGAAGAATAGATACACAAGAGAAAGCACTTAGCATTTAATAACAGAAGGTAGATTTAGAAGCATCAGATTAGGTACGACTACATTATACTGGAATTAAAAACAGAATTCACTTAAATGTATTAGTAAACCTATTAGTACACTATGTAGAAGCTATGAAATAAAAGATTGCTATGTTTGTGTGAAGTTGCCTACTTCAGTAGCCGAAGGTATGACTTACCATCATTTACCACTGACATATGGTATTTCATGTAGTATTTTAGCTAGTTATTCTATAAGAAAGGACCTTTGCAGTATTTCTATTCTAATTCAGATGTGATATTTTCTGAACTTCCTATACGTAGTAACCTGAATCCTGCACAAACTAAGAGTGATGTAACACGTTATATGGGTGAATACTTTCTAATTATAGGTACAATAGATATAGCTGAAGCACACAAGAATAATTTAACATGCGTATTACAAGAAAAAGTGAAAATATTTTTGAATATGGTTGAGAAAAGGAGAAAGAATTTCCAAAGAAAGGTGAATTATAAGAATCATAAAATTCCTAAATGGGCTGAAAATATAGGGTTCACCCCAAATGGAAGGACTCATGCTGCTAAGTTGCTGGATTTCGAAAAGAAGGGGAAACTCTGTCCCCACAGGGAAATAACTAGTTATTATAACAACATATTCATTGGTTCCAGTGAATGTGAAAACAATTATAAGGTAATTGAGGGTTGGGGTTTCAAAGATGGAACTGAACCTGTGTTTCCTGGAATTTATTTTATATGCGGAAACAAAGCTTATTACAAACTGCCAGATCATTGGTATGGAAGCTGTTATTTTGGAATAGTGTTCCCAAAGATATATCATGTAAACAAAATCACTGGAAACAATGAAGAAACTGATGGATTAATACAAAGCAAAAGAGTTAGTTTTGGAGAAATATTAGGTGATATATTTAGTGCCTTGACACCTGCAGTGTGATTGGCTCTGAATACGCAAAGAATTTGCAAATTGTCAACAGTAGTGGATCGGTTATCAACTGATACTGCTGGATGGTTTCTAATGGTCAATACCGAATTGGTTGCGATCAGATCAATGGTTTTACAAAATTGACTTGCTCTTGATACATTATTAGCAAAAGAGGGCGGAATCTGTGGAATGTTGAAAGCGCAACATTGTTGTACTTATAGACCTGACAAAAGTGTTGAAATTAAAAGGTATGTAAGAAATATTACTAATTAGGAAAAAGAGCTTAAACAACTGGAGGTTGATAGTGCATGGGTAGAATACTGATGCCAATGGTGGGAATACGTTTGCTGATTTTAGGGATAATATTTTGTTGCAAATGTCGGAAGCACAAAAAGACATATACAGTAAGAAAGAGAGGGAAAAGGAGAAATATTGATGAGCTTGAATTTGAAGATTTGAATGGAAATATATACAAGAAAGTGTAAAACTTTCACACAAACAATGAAAAGAAACAAAATAGAAAGTTTGAAGAGATTGAGCTGGGTGAAATGGGAAAAGTTTCATTAATTGGTGATGATATAAAATATCATCAAAGAGGGGATTGATGGAGCAAGGATTCGCAAGTAATACGACTTGCATGTATTCAGTCCTCTCGACATAACGTTAATGTACTAATCAACATGTTTGTCCTATTAATATTGCATTACATAACATCTAGGTGAAGCTTGTATATGTGTTTTTACTAACGATAATCCGCTTGCATTAATATGGCCACTGCTAAACGTGATTTTAACTGTGCATGCGTCTGTCACACTCACGTGACATGATGTACTTTCTGCTTTGGAGGGAATCTTTTGCTTCTGCGCACTAAGATGGCTACTCTGTGTTACAGCATGCATGAAGCTTGCACTGCTGCTTTTGCTAAGTTGTTTGTTCTGCTTAACTCTAATGCAATAGTTACATTTGAAGTAATGGGAATAGAGTAGAGATAAGTGGTATACAGTGCATTCATTTATTCTTTGTTTTAAAACTGTTTCTTTTCTGCTTTACTATCAGCTCGTGTTTGGGCCTGAAATGTATCTGTGACATGCCAGCTACTGTCCTACCAGATGATGCTCATGAGAGGTGAACTTTCAACCCCACAAGAAGAAGCTGGACTGTACAAGCATAAATACATTGTTTGATATTGTTACATTCATTGCTGGGTGGAATAAAAGTGCATTGGAAAACAAATTGATGGGCGGGAACCAAACATTAATATTCATTCTAAAAGTTTAATTTTGGTATGGTGTGATGACCTCTCCTCATCCTTTTGTCCAATCAAAATTTGTGATCCTTACACTTGGAACATTGGGGGATGGTACACTGAACTGGAAAATAGTATAACTAGAGTAGGCTTAGTAAGGTAATTTGTCTGACTTGTCCGAATAGCTGACCTGTCACTGACCCAACGCACTCAATAGGGGATCGGGAGCAGAGGTGCTGGCGGAGCCCTCTGTCAGAAGGTTCGAAACCCGGATCGGGGTTTGAGAGCTGAAGTGCTGGCGAAGCACTTTGTCGGAGAGATCAATAACTTTTACTGGGTTTCCGGCTGTTAGCTGCAGAAACGGAGTAATGCAGGCGTTGCAACTTTAACTGTGGGTGCCGGTCTTAGCCTGCGGTGGGCCTGTCCTGATCCAATTTGGTTTTACCTGTCCTGATTCAGATCTGCACCTGCTTGCCTTTATGGTGCCTGCACTTTTGGGCTTCTGTCCTTTAAACTGGCCCATGGCCTGGGTTAATTCTTCATGCCATATTAGGTAAATATTCAATGTGGGTATGTCATTGTACTGTTTCCTTCTCTCTTCCCACCTAATGTCAAATTCGTAAAGTTTGCTTTATAAAATCTCTGCACATTTTCATTCTAATCATTATTTTCTTGATTGAAAAATTTCTGATGTTTAATATTTGGATTAAGACATTTAAGAAATTTAGATAAAGAGTTTAAACCGTTCCTGAGTTTGTGTTTATTAAATGAGTGCAAATGGTATTATTCTACCTATTATTCTAACTCCTTTGATCCATTAAGACTTTCGGTACCGGTGACAAGGATTGGTAAGTCAATGGTATAGGTCCTAAATGAAATTCATTAATCACTGATGACAGTAAGTGCACAGGTTACCTGATTTAACTCACGATAAGTATTGTTGTTTAATGGGCCCATGTGAGTATAGTAAACTGAGTCGGGTGACATGCGCGCTCATTCATGGGCATGTGAATAATAGGTGCTTTAAATCAGCGTGTGCAAGGGAGCATGAGCTACAGCTATCAGGAATTCCGATATGCATTTTTTGTAGGGTGGTTGGTGTTAGGAGAAGTCTATGATAAATGAAAAAAAGAGTTTGTGTAGTGTTAGCTGCTCTAGATGATTTCCTAATTTTCACCCAAATAGACCATGGTTTACTCAGGCACATTCCCATCGTTAGAAATTAGATTTCTGGTTGGCTGAGGCTTGCGTCAAAGCCAGGCAGAAACCACCACTCTAGTCAGGGCAAAGGAGTTACACGCCATGATAACCCCTGCTCACCCCCTTGGCAGCTTGGCACGAGCAGTAAGGCTTATCCCGGAGGCACTGTGTAAAGCGTTTGCGCAACACACACACACCCAGCAGCAACACACTAGGCACACCACAAAAAGGAACTCCACACATGTTTATATATAAAATTAGCATTTGCATTACCATAAACACATTAGATCATAATCACACAATTACACTGTGCCAACTGGCACTGGGCAGTATTTACAGGGGATTATTTACACCACACAGGGCCACGTGGACCACTGTCAGAATCAGCACTCAGTAGAAATAGCTCTTGGTAGAAATAGCACTTCTAGAACATAGAATAATTGTAGCACAAATTAACAAGTGTAGGACACCACCAGTAGTCACTGGTAAAAGGTAGGTACACACTACGCAATACTAATCCCCATAGGCATAGGTCACGTAGGGAAACAAAAAACTGACTAGCATAAACTATACTAGGCAAAACAACCTCCTAATCATGTAAAGACATTTAGAGGTATAGGCATAAAGGCATTGCATAAATCACATTAGGCATAAACAGTGTACCCCTAGCAAGGGCACAACACATGAGGACTGTCCCCAAGGCCAACGGGCCTTTAACAGGGGCTCAGATGCCTGATGTCCAGAATGTCTGAGTTGGCTGCGCACGCAGTGAAAACAACAAAGGAAAAGGGCAGCCAAAACGTGGCAGCTGCCCACTACTTCCTAGGCAGTGGGAGATGGATCATTGGCACCAGCATGCCTCCTAAACCCCCACTGGGGCTCCTTGATCAGCAAATGCCCCCCAAATAAATTAGCGTTGGCACCACTGTGCCCTAAAAACAATTGGACATCAAAAACGTTGCAGCTGCCCTCTGTCTGTTGGGGCAGCCGGGGATCAAAGAATGACGCCTTGCGCTACGGGGCTCATGAGCCTCATTCGGGGACTCTGTCCGACAATGGTCCCCAACTTGGGAGTCCCACTCTGGGGCTCAAAAGAAAAGGAGAAGCCAAACGTTTTCCACCATTGGAGCAGTCCCCCCTAGCAGGCAGGGGCTGCTCAGAACATAGGTCGGGACTCTGTGCCTCAATCAAGCACCACAAACATGTCCGGAGCTCCCCCAAGCTCGTTTTCACTCACCGGGCTGCTCTCACGTCCCGGTGCCGTCTCCTCTATGTGGCGGTGCGGCTGGGGCTGCAGGCGTGGTTTGGAGAGCTCTCAGGACTCCGTTGGGGCCCTCCTGTCTCTCCGCTTCCTCAGCTGGTCCCACGGGGCTCTCCCTCACTCTCTATAGCCCCGATGGGAGACATCCCTCACTCTCTATAGCCCCGATGGGAGACATCGGCTTCTTCCTCACTTTTATCACGGTTGGGGCAGGCACCAGCAATGTGCCTCGCCTCCCCTCCACCATCGGGCTGCACCAGGGGCGTCTGCAAGCCTGGGCACAGCTTCCTCCAGGTCACAGGAGCACGGGTGGGCTTCCGTCTGGTTCCTGTTAACTTTCTTTCACTTCCGGGTCGCAGCGGGCAGCGCGGCGGCGCTCAGCGTCACTCCTACAGGCTGCATGCAATACGGGTTAGGCTCCCAGTCAAATTCAAAAGTCCCTGGCAGGGTGGGCACCCGCTAGGGATATTAAAAACTCGGCAAAGTCTCTGGCGGGGTGGGCACCCGCTAGGGATATGAAACACAGCAAATATGCGGGGTGAAAAGGCACCACCATAAGCGCTCTCTGGGGAAATAAAGCGCCTCCCCAGCAGGAGAACCAAAACACTACCAGGCGCTGCCTGCAAAAGTCCAGTAAAGTCTTTCTGAGGGCAGGGGGGCAAAGGCTGGGCCCAGGGGCCAGCTCACAGGGCCCTCCAGCAGGGAGGCTGTCAGGAACAAAAGAGAACATTTTTCATGGGGTCACAGCCCCTTCTTATACCCAGATTTCCATTGTCTCAGTTTGCAGGGCAAGGGGAAAACCAGGTGCAACTGGTTCTGGAGCATTTTATTGTGCTCAGCCCCTCTCCCTATTCACAGGACAGGCTAGGGACATCAGACGCACCACAGGGGGCGGAACCAGCATTGTGGAGGGAAGGCACAGCCCTATTCAGGTCCCAGGTGCAACTTCTCCCTCCATCAACATGCAGATCTCCCCATTCACCACCGGGCAGACCCATACTGACTCCTGGAGCCAGGCACACCAGCCAGCTCCAGCCAATCACAAGCCAGACAGTCAATTCACATTCACTGCACAGACATGCCAACTTCTAAAAGTGGCACTTCTACACTAGTCACATTAAATCTGCGCACACCGTCCCGCAGCATTTAATCTCACGAGTTCGCACATACCAAACTCGCCCTTGCACTCCTCTCACATCAGGAACAGCCATGGATACACATATCGCCCATGCATTCCTATGGGTGGGCAGGCCAATCTCACCACGTACACTCAGAGTGTGCACGCACTTTACAATGAGACACAGTGTTAAAGTACGCAGAAGCCAAAAACAACTAACACCAGGTCACATTTGAAAAGATAAAGGTTTAGGGGTGAACCTGCCAAAAGGGCCAAGTCCAACACCCAGGAAAGCTCCTTTTTTGTTTTATCTCTTTTGAAGGGAGGTTGTGAGAGGCGAGAATAAATAGTAGAGGCTTTTGGTGATATTCGGAGTAGATTAAACCATGTAGGGTCTGTTAGCAGAGATGGAAAGGTTAAAGATTTAAACTGAGAGCATGCCTCCAATATTGCAGTAGGTTACATTGAAAATGTGTGATAAAATGAAGGAGGCAGCTGAAAGAGAGAGCATGCATCTGAAAATGTAAGGAAGGTATCTTTATCAACCAGTTGATGGACCCACAATATACATGTATCCCTCCATGATTTCCAATAAATAGGTTGATTTTTAACGTGTATGTGATTTTTATGCCATATGGTGGTGGTGAGAAATTAATCAATATCCTGTGAGGCGGTATGGAGAACAATAGTCATCACTTTACATGAATGTTTGATAATTGGCGTTGAAAGATTTTGTGGTTTACATGTGAAAGACAAATATTCCTGAAAGGAGAAGGGAGAAAGATATGCGCTCTCAATCCATAACAGAGCATCAGGAGATGAGTCAGACACCCACTTGGATAAATGTCTAAATAGGGAGGCTTTGCGATATTTAGGAAAATCAGGAAAGTTAACACCACCTTCAGATTTGCGACGCGTCCGTTTTTGTAATGACATTCTAGATTTTTTGTTAAACCATGAAAAGGATATAAGGGTGGAGTTGATTTTATGTAAGAACCTTATTGGTATGGGTATTAAAATATTGGAGATAATATAAAGAACTATAGGAGTCAATATAATTTTGATAGTGTCAAGGCAACCCCGCCAGTAAAGGTATAGGGAGTGCCACTTAGCTGTAAGGGTAGCCAGTTTTTCTATACACTTCTCAAAATGTAGGTAAATTTACGTTGTGTTGGATGTAGTGACCCATAAGCCAAGATATTTAAAATGATGTGGATTCCATGTGAAGTTAGAGGTTGAAAAGTCCTCCTTAAAAGTGTATTTGTTTGGAGGCAATATTTTACATTTCTCATTATTTAGCTCATAGCCAGAAACCGCTGTATAGGAATGAACCTCCGTCAAGAAGGCTGGTAAGGAGAGGTGAGTTTGACAAAGGAACCTGAGTACGTCATTTGCATAAAATGCAAATTTAAATTATTGGGAATTTGAACTAAAACCATGAATAGACTGTTTTTGTCGTATTATGGATAAGAAAGGTTCTAAAGCAAGGTTAAAAAGAAATTGGGATAAGGGGCAACCCTGCCGTACTCCTCTATGAAGCGTAAAATAGGGAAATGTAAGCCCAGGAGCAAAAATTGCAGCTTTAGGATCTGAATAAAGCAAAGAAATCAAAGAAATGATTTTTGGGCCAAAACTAAACCAAAAAAGTGTTTGAAAGATGAAAGGCCAATACACTCTATCAAAAGCCTTTTATGCATCTAAGGCAATTGCAGCAAGACGTTCTGTGTATTTTGACGAGTTAGATATAATTTAAAAAAATAGACGCAAATTGACTGTAATCAAGCATCCCTTTAAAAAGCCTGTTTGTTCCTCACCCAGTTATTGAGGGAGATATGAAGGGCTAAAGTTTTTATAGTCCACTTTGACCAGGGAAATGGGTCTGTAATTTTTACAATATCGTATATCTTTGTTGTCTTTTGGAATGAGACATATGAGGGCCTCTAAAAAGGTCCAGAGGAACTACCTGAGTAGCTAAAAGAGGAAATGAAGTTATGTAAGTATGGAAGGAGCATATGGACGAAATGTAAATAAAACTCAACAGTGAAAGGGCCTAGCGCTTTAACCTTCTTAAGGGTTTTAAGAGCACAGAGCATTTCTGACTGTGTAATATCATTTTCTAAAGGTTCCAAATGTGTTGGGTAATTCGTATGGTTTTAGATAATAGAAAGAAAAAGGGAAATATGTGTTTCTGTGGGTGTGTTCTCTGGTGTATATAACCGTTTATAAAAGTGTACGAATTCTTGTAAAATATCGGAGACTTTGTGCTTTGTTATTCGATTATCGGCAAATATAGAATCAATTTGGAATTTGTTTTGCTTGATTTTGAGATAATTAGCTATCAATTTGCCTGATTTATTTTTCCTTTCATGGAATTTTGCATTGGTCTTCAGTAGATATAAAGACGCGTTTTCAGTAGTGTACTTATTACATTTAATCTTAGCCTTAATATGATCTGCCAAGCTTTTTTTTGATTTAGAAGTATAATAGGAGTGTTCCAATCTCTTTATCTCTGAAAGAAGTTCTGCATTAAGTGACCGCCGGGATTCCTTCCTGAACGGTCGCTCCCCCACGCTCTCCTGCTAGATTTATTTATTGACAACACCTGCATCGCAGCTGAAGCCCCTTGCACCCGAGCATTCCTGACTGCGCCTGGTATCGTTGCCATTGAAAGAATTATTGCGCTTTGAAACTCTTGCTCGCGCAGCGCTTTGAGAACATTATTTCACATATTTGAATTGCGCTTTGTGCTACTTCCAATTATCTGCATCGCGCTTTGTGCCTCATTGACTGCGAAGTTAACCGCGAATATCATAGCTTCTGCAGTAGCGCTTTGTAGCTGATTGTCGTTTGGCGCTTTTGAAACCTGGTTGTACTAATTTGCTTGGCGCTCTGTGTTCATAACTTGGACTTCATTGCTGTGTTGTGCTTTCAACGTTGGTAGTTTTGTGAGTGGCGCTTTGGCAGAGGTATTCTGTTGGAGTTGGGAGCCTTTGGCTGCCTGTTGACGAGCATTGTACTGTGCCCTCGCTGATTTTACTTTCATTTTTGCCCTCCATTTTGTTGTTGTGCTATCCCCTGGCCCGCCTCTACGATCCCGCCTCCCAGCTGACCCTCCCACACACGAAGAGCAGACTCTCCCCAGCCCGTACCTAGCTGTGACCGCCGGGATTCCTTCCTGAACGGTCGCTCCCCCATGCTCTCCTGCTAGATTTATTTATTGACAACACCTGCATCGCAGCTGAAGCTCCTTGCACCGAGTATTCCTGACTGCGCCTGGTATCGTTGCCATTGAAAGAATTATCGCGCTTTGAAACTCTTGCTCGCGCAGCGCTTTGAGAACATTATTTCACATATTTGAATTGCGCTTTGTGCTACTTCCAATTATCTGCATCGCGCTTTGTGCCTCATTGACTGCGAAGTTAACCGCGGATATCATAGCTTCTGCAGTAGAGCTTTGAAGCTGATTGTCGTTTGGCGCTTTTGAGACCTGGTTGTACTAATTTGCTTGGCGCTCTGTGTTCATAACTTGGACTTCATTGCTGTGTTGCTTTCAACGTTGGTAGTTTTGTGAGTGGCGCTTTGGCAGAGGTATTCTGTTGGAGTTGGGAGCCTTTGGCTGCCTGTTGACGAGCATTGTACTGTGCCCTCGCTGATTTTACTTTCATTTTTGCCCTCCATTTTGTTGTTGTGCTATCCCCTGGCCTGCCTCCATGATCCCGCCTCCCAGCTGACCCTCCCACACACGAAGAGCAGACTCTCCCCAGCCCGTACCTAGCTGTGACCGCCGGGATTCCTTCCTGAACGGTCGCTCCCCCACGCTCTCCTGCTAGATTTATTTATTGACAACACCTGCATCGCAGCTGAAGCCCCTTGCACCCGAGTATTCCTGACTGCGCCTGGTATCGTTGCCATTGAAAGAATTATCGCGCTTTGAAACTCTTGCTCGCGCAGCGCTTTGAGAACATTATTTCACATATTTGAATTGCGCTTTGTGCTACTTCCAATTATCTGCATCGCGCTTTGTGCCTCATTGACTGCGAAGTTAACCGCGGATATCATAGCTTCTGCAGTAGAGCTTTGAAGCTGATTGTCGTTTGGCGCTTTTGAGACCTGGTTGTACTAATTTGCTTGGCGCTCTGTGTTCATAACTTGGACTTCATTGCTGTGTTGCTTTCAACGTTGGTAGTTTTGTGAGTGGCGCTTTGGCAGAGGTATTCTGTTGGAGTTGGGAGCCTTTGGCTGCCTGTTGACGAGCATTGTACTGTGCCCTCGCTGATTTTACTTTCATTTTTGCCCTCCATTTTGTTGTTGTGCTATCCCCTGGCCCGCCTCCACGATCCCGCCTCCCAGCTGACCCTCCCACGCTCCGCCCCCTCCACCATCCATTTAAGCCAGATGGTCCCACGTGCAGCGTCCACGCGCTACGGCCGCGCCGAAGGTGCGCCAAAGGTAAGCCCGTCTACGCCCGTCTGCGCCGAGACCGCGCCCAGCGCCAGACCCCCTGCCCCTTGTATCACCCACCCACCCCGCATTACATACGATACCACCTCCCTCCTAGCCCTTAACTCCGGACGCTCCCCCACCTGCGCCCAAGCCGCTCCTGGACACACCCATGGTCCCTTCTCATGCATCTCCTGCAAGTTCGACTGCACCAAAACCATCTCCTCATCCACCCACCCGACACAGAGACCCGACACCAAACACCTAAAATGCATCCTGCTCAACACCTGCTCAGTCCACAGACATGCCATCGACCTCTGGAATCTACTAGACACCATCTCACCAGACGTCGCCTTCCTAACAGAAACATGGATGAACGCCTCATCAGCCCCAGACATCACCATTGCCATCCCAGAAGGATACAAGATCATCCGTAAGGACCGCATCAAGCATACAGGAGGAGGCATCGCCATCGTCCACAAGAATTCCATTCACATCTCAACCAGCTCAGATGACAACCTTACCAGCGCCGAGCACCTTCACTTCCAGATCCACACCGACCCCAAAACCACACTTAGAGGCACCCTTCTCTACCGGCCCCGGGGCCCCCGTGCGCAATTCAATGATGTCATGACTTCATCACCCCACACGCCCTCCCCTCCGAGGACTACATCCTTTTGGGAGACCTCAATTTTCACCTGGAAAAGAGCAATGACAACAGCGCCACCACCCTTCTGGACAACCTCGCAAACCTCGGACTCAAACAACTTCCCCCACCCACATTGCAGGTCACACACTCGACCTTATCTTCACCTCCAGCAAATACGTCTCATTCAGCCACACCAAAGCTCTTCATTGGACGGACCACAGCTGCGTTCACTTTTTCTACAATAAGCCCACAATCCACTACCACCCTCAACCCACCCTGCATATAGAAATTGGAACAAACTCACCATCGATCAGATCTCCTCATCGCTCCTCAAAATCCCTCCTGTCCACTCCTCAAACCCCGACCAAGCAGCCATTAACTTCACCCAATGGCTATCCAAAAGCGCCGACATCTTAGCACCGCTGAAAAAACATCAAAACAAACTAAGCAGCAAGAAGGCCTCCTGGTTCAACGATGATCTTAAGAAATCCAAGAAACTCTGCCGCTCCCTCGAGAAAGCATGGAAAAAAGACCCAAACTCCAACACCAGAGACGCCTTCAAAAACGCCACCCGCATACACCACCAACTAATCCGGTCTGCCAAGAAAGCCGCCTTCAAAGACCGACTAGATAACAACGCCCACAATAGCAAGGAGTTATTCAACATCGTCAAAGAATTTACCAACCCATGAGCCAACTCCTACGACATCACCCCCTCTCAAACCCTCTGCGACTCTCTAGCCTCCTTCTTCCACAACAAAATTGCAGACATCCACAACAGCTTCGACAACCGACCCGAAGACCTACCCACCCAACCTTCTGCAGGACCTTCTCCCCCCTTGAACATCCTTAACGACTGGAACCCAATCTCCACTGAGGACACCACTCGCCTGATGAACTCCATCCACTCAGGATCCCCAACTGACCCATGCCCTCACCACATCTTCAACAAAGCAGACTCCATCATAGCACCACACCTCCGAGACGTCATCAACTGCTCCCTCAACTCCGCAACCTTCCCGGAAAGCTGGAAACACGCAGAACTCAGCGCCCTTCTGAAAAAACCCACAGCGGACCCCACTGAACTCAAAAACTACCGCCCCATCTCGCTCCTTCCTTTCCCGGCCAAAGTCATCGAGAAAGCTGTCAACAACCAGCTTGCCGCCTTTCTCGAAAGCAACAAATCCCTCGACCCCTCACAGTCCAGATTCCGCGCCAAACACAGTACTGAGACCGCACTCATCGCAGCAACAGATGACATTCGAACCCTACTGGACAATGGAGAAACAGTCGCCCTCATCCTCCTTGACCTCTCCGCAGCCTTCGACACAGTCTGCCATAGCACCCTATTACAGCGCCTCAGTAACATCGGAATCCAAGGAAAAGCTCTGGAATGGATCACCTCGTTCCTCACCGGAAGTACTCAGAGAGTCCGACTCCCTCCATTCAAATCAGAGGCCTCTGAAGTCATCTGCGGCGTGCCGCAAGGATCGTCACTCAGCCCCACCCTCTTCAAAGTGTACATGAGCCCCCTCGCAGCCATCGTTCGCCAACACAATCTCAACATCATCTCCTACGCTGACGACACCCAACTGATCCTCTCACTCACCAAGAACCCCAACACCGCCAAAAACAACTTACACGAAAGAATGAAAGAAGTAGCCGAGTGGATGAAGCACAGCCGTCTGAAACTGAACTCAGACAAAACAGAAGTCCTAATCTTAGGTACCTCCCCCTCCGCCTGGGATGACACTTGGTGGCCAGAGGCCCTTGGAAAAGCACCCATCCCGACAGACCACGCACGGAACCTGGGCGTCATCCTAGACTCCTCACTCTCAATGACCAGACAAGTCAACGCTGTCTCATCATCCTGCTTCAACATTCTTCGTATGCTCAAAAAAACATTTCGCTGGATCCCCACCGAAACTAGAAAAACGGTCACTCACGCACTGGTCACGAGTCGCCTGGACTACGGAAACACCCTTTACGCCGGTTCCACCGCAAAACTCCAGAAAAAACTCCAACGCATCCAGAACGCCTCAGCCAGGCTCATACTTGATATCCCGCGTAAAGAACACATCTCTGGTCACCTGAAAAACCTCCACTGGCTCCCCGTAAATAAGAGGATTACCTTCCGCCTCTTAACCCACGCACACAAAGCACTCTACGAACTTGGACCCGAATGCCTCAACACACGACTGTCCTTCTACACCCCCTCCCGTCAGCTACGATCCTCCAACCAAGCCCTGGCCACTGATCCTCGCATCAACAAAGCCACCATGGGAGGTAGATCCTTCTCCTACTTGGCAGCCAAAACCTGGAACTCTCTTCCCACTCACCTTCGGCTTACTCAGAACCACCTAGCATTCAGAAAGCAACTTAAAACTTGGATATTCGACAAGTAATTCTCCCCCCTTCCTCAAGCGCTTTGGGACCCTATGGGTATGTAGCGCGCTATATAAATTTCTGACTTGACTTGACTTGAATTCTTCCACTTGTTAGATGTAAATCTAATGATAAAATGACGTGCAGATGTTTTGAAAGCATCCCAAATTGGATGAAAAGGAATGTTGTCAGTGCTGTTAATTTGAAAAAATTCATGAAAGAAGAATATAAAGGAAGCATTGAAATTGGGGTCTAAAAGCAGAGAGTTGTTAAAACGCCATCTTCAGGGAGATGTAGGTTGGGACAAAATATCTAGCTGAATAGAGACTGGGCATGGTCAGAAATGAGCATGGGGACTATATCAGCTGAGAGTAAAGACTGGGAAATGTTGTGTGAGATAAATGTAATCTATTTTTGAGTGGGTATGGTGAGGTGGAGAAAAGAAGGTATATTCCTGAGATGAGGAGTTACACAATCTCCAAGCGCCTGTTAGGTTGCATTGTTTTATAGCTTGTGTGAAAGCTTTGTGTGCCTTGTTTGGTGTGAAAGAGACTCTGGAATTTCAGTCAAGGAAAGGATCAACTATCTGGTTGCAGTCACCAGCAAGAATAAGGGGGCATATTACCAACAACTAGCGATAATTATCGCTATGTTGGTTTAGCGGCGATATTTTTATCGCCGAGCTGCGGCGATTTTTATCGCTTAGGAACCTTGCTATTATCAAGGTTTATCTCCTAAGCGATAAAAATCAGCCGAAATGCATGAATATCGCTGAAAAGTCAGCGATATTCATGCATTACCGAGCTAATGCTCTTAGCCATGTTATCCACCTACCATTGGATAACATGGCTAAGAACTGCTCAGGGGCAGGTGTTAGCTTTTGGAGATATTTGCGCTTAGCGCGAATATCTCCAAAAGTTGGTAATAGGAGATAGCGATGTTAGCGACTGTTTCCAGTTGCTAACATCTTGGCACACCCACTTTGCATGTCATTAGTGATAAATATCACTGACATGCAAAGCGGGGCCCAAGATGGTCGCTATCTCCTACTAGCTGTCGCTAACTGGTGTTAGCGACAGCTAGGTAATAGGGAGATAATTTTATCTCCGCTTTCTTGGCTTTTAAAGCCAAAAAAGCGGAGATAAACCCCCTTGATAATATGCCCCAAGATTCTCTGCTGGATTCAATTGGGAGACTAGGGTTCAGAAAGGAGTGTCACCATTGGTAGGAGCATAAACATCAAGTAAAAAAAACGGGGTCTTCCCGATCATTAAAGTAGTAAAAAACCATCACCCATCCACATCAGCCTCTTGCAAAATAAGTTTACTATGCTAAGATTTATGACACAAGGTTATGACTCCATTTCGCTTGCCATCACCAGGTGAGAAGCAAACTTCGCCGGCCCAGCTAGAGTTTAGAATTTGTTTCTTCTAAAAAAGGGAGAAGAGAGCAGATCTTTTCCAGTAAGAGATCCTTAGAGACTGTTGAGGATTGTTTAGGAGCAGAAGGAGGGTCCTTCTTCACTCGTTTGCTTGATGCTTTATTGGTGCCAGGGGTTAACTGAATGGCAGGTGACGAGGTGCCCTTCGGCGGTCAACTAATTGAGTCATCCATTCTAAACAGGTGAGCATGAGAGCTAGAGCACATTGACACTTTATTCGAAGATGGGTCTTAACAGAAATTTAACTTTAGTTGGTTTGCCCATACACAAGAGCAATGGAGGAGGGAAAGTGGCAGTTCCACCAGAAGGGGACATCTGCACTTTACTTATGCCCACTGGCAAAAATGCATCAAAAAAGAAAGTCACAGCAATCTATCATCTCATGACAAGCACCAACACTAAGGCAGACATTGGAAAAGTCAAAGTAGAGCTGCCTTTCTGCCAGGACATTAAAAAGACGATAGCTTATCAAAAGGGCCACCGCAGGTCAAAAAGGAGGGGCAAGCAAAACACTGTTGGTGCAATAAAGTACTTACAATCAAAAACAAATTGCCAACAACTCTCCGAGAATAGCTTTAGGAGAAGCACTCCAGTCATACAGAGTGTGAACCACTCTCTCCCCTCATAAAAACAAAATGGCGGGCAGCATAGTGACCGAGCCGCTACAATACGCACTAAGTGCGAGTGACAGCATGCGGGAAGCAGCATGGTAAGAACTCACATCAATAAAGGCTTCTCTGCTTGCGAAGCCTGCTCGATCATTTTTGGGGACATAAAAAGACGCTAGGTACGTCGCCTGGTCCATCGGGCTGCCCGGCGTCACGGGAGAGTCACGGAACTGCCACCATTTTCCTTGAGCTCTAGCCATGCCCCTCCTGGATTTGCTTTTCTTACCATGGCTGTACTGGAATATTTCATGTATGGCCTTCCAGTGAATTGAAATAATGTACTGCAATGAGCACTATTTAATCCATTTTTTTTACAATTCATCTTAACAGAACAATTAACCACGGAAACCACACTTGATGAAATCTACATGCTTGGTACAATAGCGATCAAGCATTACAACTTGCTTGGGCAGAGTCCCTGGAGTAGTGGGCTGTGCCAGTGATCAAAGTGACTGAGAGCTTCCTAAATTTCGGCACCTGAACATATTTTTTTTTATTTAAACAAATGAAGCACAACAGAAGAGAAGAGCCTTTAATTTATGACATTGATTCAGCTGTATCAAATATGTCCAAACTCAAAACCTAAAGCCGATACAATATTTTGACATTTTGATTAACATTGACCTGACCACTACAATATTTTGACATTTTGATTAACATTGACCTGACCACTAAGGTGCAGGGCGCATTTTTTACATTTGTAATATCGTGCTATTTCAACAATGCTGCAAAACGTGGATGGATAGGTTGCTGAAATCATTAACAAAAACATATAGTCGGACTTCCGCAAGAATATTTTTACAATCAATATTTATAAAATGCAGTGCTAAATGGAGGCCTCTATTCAGAGATATACTTTTATCTCTAAAGCATCAAGTTACTTGACTATATAAAATGCAAGCCCTGTTTACACACTGCACTCTGAAAACCATCCTAGATTAATTGCAACCTCTGGGCAACCCCATCAAAGCACCGTGGTGTCAAAGCATAAAAACAACTACGTTTAATTGTAACGCTGGGAACATCAACACTAGATAGTACATTTAAAGTGTGGAAAATGTTGATAAATGTGAACCCGGATCTGAGAGGGTCAGTAAACAAGTTCATTTTTCAGTACTTTGCAATCTAGACATCCTCTAGAGAAGTAGTGCACTCGAGAAAAGGTTATTTTTCTTGTCTGGCAGATATGACGTGAAGTAGTTTCTTAAAATAAATCGGGAGCATTATGCTTCAGGTTTTAAGCCTCTTTCGCTATTTCTCTCCTTAATGAGCAGTAGCTAACACTATCAGACAGACTTAGACAGAGAGGTCATTTTTCGCATAAATGTACATCCAACTGATTAACTGCAAACCTGCATAATTGGTATATAAAGGGAGAGAAAAACAACAGACTCACAAAAATCCATCCATATAAACATAAACTAACATATTTTTGAATGTAATATTCCTGGAAAGCATCCGGATATAAATAGTGTTATGACACATTTTATCCAGGTATACTATTTATCATAGTTGTAAATAAGTAGCAGAATCCATGCGGGATTATAAGCAGCTAGTTTTAACCAATAGCACAACTATGTCCAATAAACTGGGGCACAATATCCTGTTTGGAAAATGATCATTAATGGAACGGTCTGTAAAAATGAGGGAATTGTGCACACTCAAACAAATGTGCATGTGACAAAATCTATGCCATGTAAAAATGTGCAAGCAACAATTGTGACGTGCACCCTTCTGCATTAATTATGGTGCACATGGTGTGTAATAGTTAATGTTTGGTGAATATTTTATCAAATGTGTTTATTAAAATATAGACGATTCCAGCGTTTATGGACAGACAGTTGTATGCATGCACACATAATGACTAACACAGGTGTCTCACTAGAGAGAGAAAGATATAGAGATATTTAAAGTAAGCAAATAATGCATCCCAGAAAGTAGGGCAGTTGGCATGGATGAAAATAGGACCCAGATTAACAAAGAATTTCTGTCAGGTTGGGTCACTTTTTTGATGCATATCCAATGAATTTTTGTATTCGGTCTTGACAATACCAACCGATTGTCACATTCTGCAGCACACATACAATGAGGAATTCGCCTCAAAGGATAGTTTGTGTGTAATCCTTCCTGCACAAAAACAACCCTACCACAATGCAGGCTCCCTTGTAATATGGCGCAAAAAGTGTCTACATATGGAGATAAGCAGCCCAAGGCACACCTGCACATGGAGAGAGAAGAATATCACAATTTCTTTGAAATTGAAGGCAAGTGCAGCTGGAAATGTAGCATCTTTTGTTGACATTTAAAGTAAAGTACAAGATAACATAATAACATACATAAAGCAGCGTCAGAACTAGGGGTAGGTGGAACTCACAGAGTTTTACTCCGTGGAATTCCGCAGACGGGGAGAAGTTAAACAGTGCTTGTGCACAGAACTCTTCCTCCCATTCCCTGACAGGCACTCAACCTCTTTTCATCGGTCGCACACACCTCTCCCAAGTAAGATTGAAACAAAGAGGAGACTTTGGGGCGGTGTATGCAAGCTCATCAAGGTATTCGTTCTCAAACTTACTATAATGCACATGTACCACATTCTCACTGAGATACATCATCATCACCAGCAAACATGTTAGATACAGCAGACGTCATTGTTTTTAGGGATGGGTGCCGGTAAACTCCATCACTCTGCAGAATGTTTTAGAAATCCATACTCCCAGTGGAGTGCGGAGTTCCAAAACTACACAAACTCTGCCCGGGGAGTGGTGTTTGCTGCCCACCCCTATTAAGAGCACAATTAAAGCATAAAAGCACACAGCACAATAGGCAACTTTGTGCTGCCGAAATACCTCTAAAAGTCTAATTTTCAAAATAGTAATATAATATGCAACTGATTATTTCGTTGGATTTTAAATTACTATTGAAATGAGTCCTTGTCTAATTTTTCTTGGTGCTCCCAAACAATTGAATTTAGCACTTAATATATGAAATAGTGTAAGTCAGTGTTAACATATGGGAGGGCCATCCATAACACAGTGAAAAATTACTTTGGACATTTTTTAATAGCCAAGACATGTAAAACTTTAAATGTATATGTTCTACTTATAAAATACCATGCACCCTGCTCCACGGGCATGTAGTGCTTAGATTAGGGGTAACTTCCAAGTATTGAAAAGATTTAGGCCTGGCAAAACCTTTGTTTTGCCAGCTTGAAATGACAGTTTAAAACTTCACTTCCAGGCTGCAATCATGGACGTCGATTCACCAAAATGCTAGGGGAAGTGACATCACTTGTGCAACGCATGACAGTAAGCGGCATCACATTACTTTGATCTGCATGACTGCATGATAAAAAAGTGTCAGCGCAATGTTGTTGCGAGTTCTAGGGCCTGCCTCCACCACTCATTGCAGCATGGTACCCTTTGTGCTTTGTTCCCGTACCATGGTATATCCTTGTTGTGCCAAACTTCATTATAGGAACTCTGCACGCTGGTGGTTACTTTGCCCTGGGACACTGATGGTGCCTTCTGTTTAGCTGCCACTAATGTTTTATGGTTGACTATTCTGCCCTTTTGCAACCCACAATGTATTTAAGCTGCTTATGTTTTCAAATATGCTTTTGACATTGCCCTTATCCCTATTGCAGTGCAAGCACAACAAGTCCCAAGTGCCTGGGAGCAGCCACCATCTTGAATGTGGTCTCTCCTAATGTCAGTGGCCTACCCTTTAACCGCTACTCACTATTCTGCTTTCCTCGTGTGGAGTGGATACTTTGTTCCCATCACCGATCCCAACCTGCATTCTTGGCATTCCCGCGGGACTGCTTTTGGAAACGAAGAGCTTCTTCTGTTTCCAGGGCCTCTAGCGGTGATTTCAAAATTTGCAAACATTCGTGACAAGAATTTTCAATTCTATTAAGGACAAGGAGGCGAGGATTATGCTAATCTCATTTCTTTATTAGAAATGCCCAGCAGCCAATGAAACAAATAAAAAAACACAATACCCATGAACACTTGGGTAATAACCATTGAGTCTGTAGTATATAAGGTCATGTAGAGAGTCACACTTCCTCTTTCTTTGGTGAGAACAGTTCAAATAACCAGAAAATCCAACATGGAAAGTCAATTAAGGAAAAACACCATCGCCATTCCAGGACGGCCAAGGAAAATCCAGAAGGCAAACGACATTTTGAATTCTATTTCAGGACAGGAGGCTCCGATTATGCTTGTTTAAAGCTGATCCACCACCACAGAAGCAACATTAGCAATAGGCTTATAATAAAACGTCTTAAAAACAGAATCAGAAGACCAATCAGCGGCCTTCATAATGTCAAACAAAGTGACCCCCATCGAGAAAGCTTTAGAGGCCATCGCCCCCCGAGCGGAATGTGCCCCAAACACGGCAACATCAATACCTGCTTCCGCCATGAGCCAACGTACCCATCGGGCCAAAGTAGCCGGGGTAACGGGTTGAAAAGGCTTCTGCAAAGCAATCAACAACTGACCCTGCATATCTGAACATAAAGAAGCAGTACTTACTTCATAATCCTTGAGACACTGAACAACACAAAGGTTGGGATGGGCTGGGAAAGAAGGGTAAGTAATGAATGCAGTATTCGTTTTGGTACGGCGAGAGAGCTGAAACGTGACACCTTCAGGCGTAAAACTGCGACCGGCCAAATCAAAAGCACGGACATCATATACCCGCTTGCAGGAGTCCAGACACAGTAACATAGTAAGCTTGGCCGACACTTGTTTACAGGACAATAAAGAATTGGCAGGCCAGGCCTCCAGAAAACACAATACAACCGTCACGTCCATAAAGAGACGTATTTAGGACGTGGAGGATTAGCCAGACGGATAGCCTTGAGCAACTTAGCAATTGAAGGGTGTTCACCCGCCGGCTTACCATCCACGTGAAGATGGCCCGCGGAAACGGCAGAACGGAAATTGTTCACTGTGCGATAGGCCAAACCAGAAGAAGCAAGGGAGTCCCAAAAATTAACCATCACAGAGACATCTGCTGAAGTGGGATCAACCTTCCGTTGAACACACCAGTTACACCAACGCTTCCAAGATCCCCTGTAGCGTTTGTGGGTACAGGGAGACCAAGCATCACTAATGAACCTGTAAGCGTCTGCAGAAAGGCCCGGGACCGACCAACGTTCCCCGAAATTCGCCATGCAAGGAGCAGGAGAGAGCCTGAGAGAATCAGGGGATGTGGATTGTGAAGAGGATCTAGCAGGAGATTCCACTTCTGGGGAAGAAGGAGCGGCACTGCACAAGACATCTCCAGGAGAACCGGGAACCACACTTGAGCCCGCCACAGAGGAGCAATCAGGATCAGCTCCGATTGATAACGCTTCGTGCAAGCCAGCACCCTGGGTATCATCATGAATAGGGGAAAGGCATAACACAGAGTCGACGGCCACGGTTGCAGAAAGGCATCAGTGGAGAGGGCTTCCGGATCCGGTCTCTAACTAAAGAACAGCGGGAGTTGGGTGTTGAGGCTAGAGGCAAATAGATCTATCTGGCACTGGCCCCAAGTCTGGAGAATGCGGCGGAACATGCGGGGATGGAGTCTCCAGTCACTGAAATCCCTCAGGTGTCTCGAATTCCAATCCGCAATCTGAATGTTGCGGCCGGGCAGATACTCTGCAATAACTGTGATCCTCTGTTGCAGACAAAAGCGCCCAAAATCTTTGGCAATCTAGGCCAGTAACCTCGACCAAGTGCCGCCCAGTTTGTTGATATAGCGGACTGCCGATATGTTGTCCATGCGGAGAAGTATACAGCAGTTGGACTGAAGGGGAGAGAGGCAACGGACCCCAAATGAGCCCGCCAGGAGTTCCAAAACATTTGTTGTTGTGGAGAGTGAGCTCCCGAGGAGACCATTGACCCCCTATCGAGACTGGGCGGCACCGGGCTCCCCAACCCCATCGACTGGCATCTGACTCGATCACTATCTCTGGCGAGGAGCCGACCAGGGCTCGAACATTCCAGGCATCCATGTGATCTAGCCACCATTGCATCTCCCACCTCGCCTCCTCCGGGAGAGGAATCTGGTCCGAATAGCGGAGGCCTTTTTGAAGATGACGTATCTTCAGGTGTTGCAAAGCTCTGTAATGCAGAGGTGCCGGGAAGATAGCTTGAATGGAGGAAGCCAACAGACCGACAGCACGTACTAACGACCTCAATGACACAGATGGTTTGGAAATAACCGAAGTCAACTCCCTCTTGATGTAACGAATCTTTTGATTGGGTAACAGAAGTTGACACGTAAGAGAATTGACCTGGAAGCCCAAGAAGTCTATTACCGGCTCAAAACTGACTTCTGAACGTTCAGCAGAAACCCCAGGGATTGCAAAAGGTCGATGGACCATTCCGGGTGAAACAATAATTGGGACAGGGACTCCGCCAAGATGAGGATGTCATCCAGGTAAATGATCAGACGAACACCCGAGTGCGCAACGTCTCCACTACTGGCCTCAGCAGTTTCGTGAAGCACCAAGGTGCCGACAAAAGGCCGAACGGGAGTACTTTGTATTCGTACCACGTCCCCAGCCAATGGAACTGAAGGAAACGCCGATGAGGAGGAAAAACAGGGACGGACAGGTAAGCGTCCTTGAGATCGAGACAAACCATCCAGTCCTTCTCTCTCAGAAGATCCCGTAATAGATGGATGCCCACCATCTTGCAATGCCTGTAAACCACCCCTCAGTTGAATTCCTTTAGATTGAGGACCAAGCGGGAACCTCCCCCTTTCTTTTCCACCAGGAAAACCGTGCAGACAAACCCCTGAGGATGGCGCACGGTCGGAACAATCGCCTCCTTCAAAAGAAGGGAATCCAGTTCCGCAGAAATTAACTCTTGATACTGAACGGAAAAGCAAAGAGGAGCGGGAGGGTGGGACTGATGTGGGGGTTGATAAAATTCTATCTTGTAACCCTGGACCGTCTCCAGCACCCAAGCATCGCTTGAGTACAAGCGCCAATTGTCTAGGAAAAAACGAATCCTGCCCCCAGTACCACACTGCATGCACGAATGAGGCTCACCTGAAGTATTGGAGTCCTGGTATCCACCATAGCCTCCTCCGGAGCGTCCTTTTTGGTACTGTCCTCTTCCTTTTTTAGAATTAGAATTTGGATTTCTGCGAATATCTGGAATCCTGCTGACCTCCTCTGTGGGACTGAGATCCCCTTTGTCGCCTGGCCCTGGTAAAAAACAGACGAAACACCCGCTTAAGAGAGGCTTGAGCCTTGTCCAGGCCACTGAAAGTGTTTACAAATTTGGTGACTTCCTTGAGGAACGGCTGGCCGAAGAGCAGACCCTGAGCTTCAGGTCCAGACTCCAAAGTGGAAAGCTCGGCTTACTTCGGATCCAGCTTCAAGAGAATTGAACGGCGTTGTTCGCTCGAAAGGGCACAATTAGCGTTGCCAAGGGGGCAAATGGCCCTTTGAGCTCATTCTATGAGCTCATCAGGATCTACCAACGCTGATGATTCTTTGGCCAAGAAACCAAAGTCTAGTATCTTAGTGAGAGGACCCATCAAATCAAGAACCTTGTCCTGGCATGACCGCCAAGACCGATCCAGACCCTTCTTGGGATTCTTTGTGTATTTGCGAAGATAAGTGAGCATCGTGGGATCCACCTCAGGAGTGCCTGCCAGATGATCAGCCAGATCTGGTCTAGGACATTCTGACCGAAGCCGAGCCCGAACATCCTTGTCGAAGGGCTGGCGTATGTGAGCTTGTACATACTCCACGACAGCTGGGGATGGGAGCCAAGACGTGGAGTTAGGGTGGAGAATGTCTGAGGGATCAAAAGTAAGGACAGGGGGATGAGTAGGAGCATCCACGAAATGCTCCTTACATAGCTTCTTTTTAGGAGGTGGATCTGTATGATCAGAAGAGGAGGAGGAATGCTGGTCGTCCGTATCAGTTTTGGAAACAGCAGATGATGCACCCACAGAGGTCTTGGACGCGGCAGAGGACCATGTTTTAGCCAACCTTTGAAAATCCGAAGAATGAGGGTTCGTAGGAGAGGCAGAGGACTTGCGCGAAGCAGGCACCCATCCCTGCTGCTGCGCACACTGTGTTAAATGGCGTTTTATAGGTGTAATTGCTCTCACCAGTGCTTTAATGACGGAGTGCTGCACTCCCTGATCAAGAGCCTCCACCAAGTCCTGCTCTAGAGACTCAGAGGCGTCCTCCTCATTATAATAGTCATCTTCATAATAAAAATCACACATGGTTCCCTGTGCGTGATAATAGAAATGCCCACAAGATGACCCAAATCTGTTATGCCAAAGGCAAAATTCAGGGGGAGTGTAAAAACCCCACAGCAAGCCCAATAGGCGCAGAGAAACTGCCAAAAAATACGTTAAATGTGGAGGGAGGCTTGCTGTCTACAAAAAACAATCTAGGCAAAGCCTATGCCGAGTTAACCTGCCCAAAGCCCTTTTCCGAGCAATTGGCGTCAGAAGGGGATAACTCTGTGGCCGAGGGCGGAGACGCTCTGAAAAGACGTCCTCTGGATTCTCCGGTGCCATGAGGAGAAACAGAACTGGAAGCGAATAGCCGCGCAGGCGCGGAAAATACGGGCTGCCACAAGAGAAACAGAGGAGCTCGCGCACCAGCGCGCGAGTCCTCAAACACCTGACTCCTGATCCACTCAATGAAAGAGACACGGGCGCCGGGTGCCCGGTCGACAGGGAGGTAGACCCACGCTCACACAAGTGCGGCGCAACGAGAACAAAAATCGGCAAACAGTAAACCAGGAACTGCGCACATACAGCAGCGCTAGAACGCTGATGAAAATGAGCAAAGCAATCAAGCAAAGCACAACAATACAAGGAGTAACAATCTATAAAAAGGTAAGAACAAAAGCACTTAACTGGCAGCGGAGCAGCAAAGAAAGAGGAAGTGTGACTCTCTACATGACCTTATATACTACATACTCTATAGTTATTACCCAAGTGTTCATGGGTATTGTGGTTTTTTATTTGTTTCATTGGCTGCTGGGCATTTCTAATAAAGAAATGAGATAAGCATAATCGGAGCCTCCTGTCCTGAAATAGAATTCCTGGATTCCGACCCGATACTAGTGACCTGCCTCAGCTTTCGGTGTTGCCATGGTCATGCTTCCTCTGTGCGATACAGTTACACAGGTTCAGAGTTGGTCAGACTCCGAACGGTAAGATGCATGTATTCTTCGTTCTTTTGGCAGGCAAGTTTAGCGCTTGATACATCGAAAAAAAAGTAAAACTTGATCATTTTGGGCTCGAGATGATTTAACCAGTGTACTGCAGATACTCATTATGAACAGAGAAAGAGAAAACAGCTAATAAAAAAACTGGAATCATTTCTTTATTCAAGCGTTTAGAATAATGAATAGTTCATTTGTTGATTACTTTGTAACACATTACGGGATGGGAATAAGTCATGATTACTGTTGAGTAAGTGCTATTTAACCTAAAGCAGTAAAGCGCTTACTTAATCCCAATGGTACTTCCTTTGAAATATAAAGCCAATAAAGTGCAATTGGCTATTTAAGAAATCTACAAGGATATGTTTAACTTTATATTGTTTACCTTTTTGTGTGTATCTTTTGTTTTCACAGGTCTCCTTCCCAGGAGCCCCCTTCCCAGTCCCTTCCTCCCAGCTGGCCTCTCCGACTACTCATGCTCTAATAGCATATCGGATCAGTGGTGCCTGAAGGTGGGTCATTAAGGGCATCGCACAGATCCTGAGGAAATACTAAGGCCACTTCTGACAAAAAGTAAATGTCACAAGAAGGGACATTATTATTTATTTATTTTTGTATTGAACATTTTATTAGTAATAGACATAAATCATATACAGCAAATGAGTAGATACATATTGCAATCATAGTGCACAATGTCTAATCTTGTGCCTTGAGGAAGACTTAAGCGAAAGAGAAATAAAAGGAGAGGAATGGAAAGGGAAGAATAAAGGAGGAGAAAACAAGGAACAACCCCAACATAGGGGGAACCAGTAGAGCAGCTAAAATCACATGGACGAACAAGCAAAGCACAGTGCTAACTAGAGCATTTATCTCAATATTGACATTAGGAGGGAAGATGTAGAATGCTGTCAAAGTTTGTTATTACCCAGAAGGGCCCACCGTTATGGCTACAGGACATATAGAGCCATACCCGTCAGCAGGAGAATCATGCAATAGAACATAGTGCAACCCTAAGGCTCAATGGTAGTCACATCTAATGGATCTTGTAAACGGATCCAGGTATGATAGGGACCCCAAACATCCCGGTGTCTAGAGGCCATCGGCATCAGCTCACAGAATGTATTGAGTTGTTCCTGGCAATGTATTACATCTTTAATCCAAGACTGGATCTTTGGGACCACTGCCCTCCCCCACATCATGGAAAGACATCTCTTCAACCAACAATAGCAACATCGCAAGTAAGCACCTAATATTAGGGACGTCTTTTGTGTACCCTAGGATACCCAGGAGCGGCGACGGCTCCAGCTGTGACTCCAGTATTCCGCTGATGAAAGCAAAGACTTGTAGACAGTATTGTGCTATCTTGAGGCAGTACCAAGCCATGCTGAGGAAGGAGACTTAGGGCGAGCTGCATCTCCAGCATCTAGCATCCTCACGCAGACCCATCCGGTGAAGCTGCGCAGGCGTCCTGTAATATCTATGCAAGAATTTAAAGTGAATCAGGTGGAGTTTATAATTTGGAGAGAGCATCTCCGGGTGTCCACAGCAACATTTTCACTGTTCTTCAGTCAGAAGCGTGGGTAGCTCTTTGTTCCAGCTAGCTATGGCCTTAGGTTGTGCGATCAGGAATGTGTGTTGCATAGAACTGTAAAAGTGTGTGATCAGCTTACGCTGGGAGGCATTATTTAGTGCGTGCTCTTGGGCCGTTAATGTGGGTGGATGGGCGGGGAAGGAGTTATGTAATCGGCGACAGGTAGCCCTAATATGGTAGTATAGGAGCAAGTTGGAAAAATATGAAGTGCTACCGCCTGCCTTGTGGAACAGGAGCCCATAATTCTATTGATGCCCAGGCCGCTGGCGCAAACCGCCTCTTAGTTCCCATGTTGAATAGTTACCAAATAAAGAGACGGGCGCTGGAAGCAGGAATCAAGAACAGAGTTTAATTCTCATGAGGAGAGCCAGTCATTTCGGACACGAAACACAGTGTCTTTCGGGAGGTGCTCTAACAAGTGAGCTGAGACTCTTTCTTTTATACCTTACAAAACACTTGATAGTACAATCAGGACAGTGTGACGCAAAAGAAAGACATCCCTATAATCCTCGTGTCAATCCTACCCCACATATGTTCACAATAGGGACCCTTGACCTGCTGATAAGAGGGGAGGGCAATCACGCAGCTGAGTGTTCCGTCAACTGTTTAGGATGTGTACGCCTGATCATAGCCCAGGGGGTGGGGTGGCCAGGATCAATAGTGGATCCTTTGAAGAGGAGTGACTTCATACAATAAGGGCAGTAAATGGTATCTCCTGGCTCAGGCGATGGCCTCGGACATGTGTGGTCAGCCGGACTCGGGGGAAGGGGTCATCAAAGGAGTGGTATTCATGCCGCGTGGACAATCGAGCGCGGAGGGAAGGCTTGTCAACAGAGGGGCATTCATGGAAGGAAAGGAGGTGTTGGTCAGGCGCGGCCGTGACTCTCAAGGACAGGGTCTTGCAGAAGAAGGTTTACGGCTTGCCCATGTGAGGAGAAGGGAGGGGGAGTCAGGGTGGACACGGGGACAGAGTCACATAGAGAGAAAGAGATCTTATGACCAGTACAAGAGAGAGCGGGGGCAGTCAGGTGCAGCTGGGGAGGGCTATGTCAGCTAAGGCGAAGGATGCCTCTTCAAGAGGGAATGGGGGGGGGGTTTGTGCGGGTCAAGCAGGAGAGTTGCCTTTCACAGCAGGGTCGCGCAGAGGGAGAGGGTTTCATGGTCTATGCATGAGAGAGGGGGTTTAAGATACGCGCAGGAGGGAAGCCGGGGATTCCAATGGGTAAAAGGCCATGGTGCCTAGAATGGCTGTACATATGCATAGGGGTATGGGCTCTTACTGGCAGAGTGATACGGTCAATAATTTACGGTATTCATGGTGCTCACAGGGAGAGGAGTGGGAGAAGAAGGGAAATGAATGCTGTTTATGTACATCAATTTCTTCAATTTCCACAGTCGCCCCTTTTTACATTACAGCAGTCATTTTTGCAATTGATGGGTTTACAGGTAGACAGGCATCGTTGATGAATTAGCATTTTGTCGATACTAACATTTGGCGTACAATCATAGACAGTCGAGGTGATGGGCAGAATGCAGCACATAGGAAATTGCATTTCGTTGTGTTCCTGACAGTTAAGCGCACTACACAGCATAAATGTTTCTGACTTAAAAATGTGACCAATGAACAGTTTTGACCAGGTGGTTGAGAGCGGAATTCAGTTCAATACACAAGATTTCTTCGTCACAGTGTCTTTTTATCATTGAGCCATCACTGGTAGGCTCTAGTCCGTGTACTTTCGTTGGCGCTGTTGAGCACCGGCGGTGGAGCTATAGGTCCAGCTCGGTTCTATCCTTACGCGTTGCAGAGTGCGGTCAGTCCTCTGCTGTTAGACCACAGTCCTGTTCCCTAAACAATCCGTTTGGCGGCGCCTTATGCTCGGCACCTATATTTTCCGTGGCAACACCCTATTCCCACTGGAATGCAGTTCTTTCCTTTGGCAAAAAGTCACGTGGAAAAGAGGGTGAGTGCGGTTCAAATAGTCGATAGGAGAGAGAGGGCGCGGAGTTGGGTCAGAGTTCCTGGGACACACAAAAGGGACCAAGGGAGCAAAGGATAACAAGCAGGCAGGCCCATCAATCGGGCCCAAAGAAGGGGGACGGAGACTCCAGGCACACGTGGGTTAGCAGACGGAGGGCTTCAAGGCGGCCCGTCATTTTTCATTTTCCACGTTGAAATTGCGGTCTCGTCCCGTATCCTGTTGCTCTGCAGCTCCACCTTTGGTCGAGGTCACACGTGTCCCAAGATCTGCAGACAGGCTGTACGTCACATCTGACCCATCTCCTTCGGTGATCGTGAATCTTTGAATAGGTACAAGACAAGGTTTTAGAGAAATGGCAGAAGAAGATATCTACGCATGTGAATTCCTCCCTCAATTCTACGCATTTGGGAGATACGCTCACTGGTCACAGTCAGAGGTCCATTACCAAGCAGTGCATGTGTCAGCATTCCTACTGAGTTCATGGCAGGTTTATTCATCGTCCTATTTATAACTCAAGTGAGGATAAATGAGATTCCCATCAACTGTGCATTACATCATATTCAACATTACGGAGCATTTCCCTTCAGGACTGGCTAACCTTTTCAAACAGGGCGGGGGTGCCATCATCGAGAGTCAGGCAAAACAAGGTTTTCTCGAGGGTCAACAGTTACTCATGGTCATCATGTTTATATCCGGGACAGCAACTGGGGTCTATCAAAATGGGGCGGGGATGCTTCGGGCGCTCGCGCTTGGGTGCAAAAGGGGGGTGGGGCAATCTGGGCATTGGGGGTCAATCTAGACGTTGGCGTTCGTCTCTGAAGAACAGACATAAGGTGCCATGGACATACAGTTCCCCTATAAATGGCCAGATTTGGGGGACTTTAGTCGTCTTACCTGTCCTTTCCTTCTCAGCCAATTCAAGTTCATTCATTTTGCAGAAAGGAGAGGCAGTAATATGGCGAGATACAATCATTTTAGTTTCGGTCAATTTCGCTGAACACCTTCGCGTTCAATATGTATCAAATCAGACTGGTGCCGGTGGGGCACAATTTTACCAAAAAGAGGGAGAGAGAATAGGGAGACTCTCGTAGAGAGTGAGAGTCGTCCGCAATCTAAACGAGCCATTCGGTACACGTATGACATGTAGAGAGAGAGAGAGAGAGAGAGAGAGAGATAAGGGGGTGGTGAGAGAGAGAGAGAGAGAGAGAGAGACGTGTACGAAAATAGGTCATTTAGTGCGCTCACAACACAGAACAGCAAAGGTCAGGTAACACGCAAATACAGACAGAGGGAAGACATAAATCCGTACATTACACACACACAAACTCAGACAGGGAAGACGGCACATGCATTACACATATATAAGACATTCACGACAAGACAGGAAACAATTGTTAGCCAACAAGATCTGTTTTATATCCTACGTATCTTTACTATCCTATTTATCTACGTGCTTAGCTCTTTTTACCCTTCCCTCCTTTTCTTTCTCGCCCGTTATCTCTGTGAGTGTTCTCAATTGCCAATACTTACACCTCGGTTGGTCGGTCAGAAATTAACCTGGTCGCGCTATTTACCCATGGTTGGATCTTAAACCATTTTTCAGTTCCTTCCTTTGGTGGGAAGTTCTCCAGGCTGAGGCAACGGCAAGTATTGATCGGGAGAACAGTCGGACAGCTTGGCTATATCTATAAGAGTGTGAGAAAGGGGGCAGTGCATTTTGAACATCAGCAACATTTCTAACTTCCCAGACGGGTGGTGCCGTGGTAACCCTTACCCGTATATTTTTCTTTGTCCTTTCCCTACCTAGTCAAACGTCCAGTTACATTATTTAACGCGTCATTTCTAGTCAATTTTTCGTCATTCAGTACCTGTCCAGTTTCTATGTCAGTCCATCCTCCCAGTTGCTATGTTCTAAGGAGGAACAGTCATGTTTAAGTCTACGTCTTTTAAAAACTTATCGTTATGAGGACTATGCACATATTCCCTCCTTCCCTTTTCGTCGGTGGTTCGACCATCGCTCTTCCATATTTCAGCCGACGTTCTGACGTGACCTGCAGAAGGGAGGAAAAAGAAGGGGTGGGGGGCAGCATTCAAAGTACATCAGCATGCAGTAGTCCGAAAATGTTTTTACCTACCACATACTCGACCTATCTCCACGTACTGCATTTCTTTACCATCTCGGCGTTTAAGCCCAGAGGGACCAGTAATGTCAGATAGATAATCATTGACGATCTGCGTATCTACATGAGTTACTTGGTCGTAACCCTCTTTGTCGGGTGCAAGGGTGACGGTCAGGTGGCATTTCTGTGGTGTCGTTTTAAGGGTGTCTAAAACACTTTTCTGGCTGCCTGTGACACATAATGTAGCTGCTAAATATCTGATCCTTTTTAACCTTCAGCTTTCAGCATACTTATTCTTCGCTCATAGTAGTAAAACATCCAAAACTCATTAATGCAACCGCTACAACCATGCTTTTCTTTTTCAAAAATACCTTTAATAAAAGTGTTGATGTATAAATACAGGCCTACGACCCAGTGGACCGGCCACGGAGCAAGTTAAGACTGTACATAAGAAGAACGAAGCTGGTGGCAGTTCATTGCATAAAGTGCAGCAGTGCAATAAAATCGTATTAGACTTCCCTACAAAGCAAGCATGATGCATGTCAGTAATTCATCTTTAATAAATTCATAAATTCATTATCCAATGTTCATTCGTTACCTAAATTACACCAATTCATTTTCCAAATCATAATCAGTACCCACCCTAAGACAGTTCATTGTCCAAGCACATACTCAATATCCTTCGTATCTACTTTCATTATCCAAGAAAACTACATACATATTTCGGGGCAAAAAGCTGCGTGGTCAGGGTGCAACAAAGTTTATTCAAAAAGTCTCATTTTGTGTCGGCGCCATTTTGGGTGGGGTCAGGCGAGTTCCAGCACAGTCAGAATATCTCCAATGACTCGTGGTTGGATCAGAACCTTCCGTTGGAAGTTCAAAAAGTTTTGAATCATGTGGTTAACAGTTCTAACAATATGGACCATTAGTCAAAGAGTGGGGAGGGCGGCAACAATTTTCCTACCGGGTCATTCTGGTGTTCCTCCGGAACTGAACAAGTCTGTGCCGTGGCTGCATTTTAGCCATTTCCCATCCGAGGCTGGCGCCGGCAGGAGTTGCACCGATGTCGTGGTTCCCAGTGAGGGGGGCGGGGGCGCCCATGCGGAGGGATCGGGGTGCCCCCCGGCTCTCATAGAATCTTCAAGGTTGAGGAGAGAAGGCATGGGGTGCGTGCCCGTCCTGGGCAAAAGACCGCTTTTTGATGTTGACCCTCTTTAAGTAAGAGCATTGGGGTGTCGCTGGAAGCCTCCACCTGGAGGGAGGTGGGGGAGGCTCGTTCGCGTCACCTCCGCCTTCCAGCGACCCCGCGCCGTTCCTCGGCTCCGTCGCTTCGATGTTGGCCGTGCTGGCTATTGAAGATGGGCGGGGGGTGGTCGGCGGCTGAGGCAAGACAGCCCCCCCTTTTCTCTTGACATGTGGCGGGACTACCTACAATCGTCCAGGCGTCGACATGTGGCGGGACTACCTGTAACTATCCAGGCGATGGCATGTGGCGGGACTACCTGCAACTGTCAGGCGTTGGGTGTAGTTGCGGCCATTATTGCACAAAGAAATGCCGCCATCCTCGCTTTGGCTTCGGCCTTCGACGAAAGCCGGATCGGGTGAGAGAGAGGGGTGGTCGGTGGCCGAGGCAAGACAGCCTCCTCTCTCCCCGTGGCCTGCAGGGCGGCAGAAGAGGAGGGATGGAGAGGTCCCTGTCATTCTTTGGACCGCCTGCCCAACATCATTTCCTACTGACCGCGGCCAGGCGAGCCCCTCGTGCCTCGAGGCCTCGCCTTCCGGATGGGCGTAACCGCGGACCTGTTGCACTTCGGGAGCTTCCGGAATGGGGGTAGGTACCTATTGAATTGTTTCTATTTCATGTGACCGTTATTTGGGCGTGGCGGGCAATGAGGCAGACATGTTGGGAGCAGGAATAGGCAGTAGAGCCTAGCTACCTTGTGGCTTTTTGTTTGCTGTCAAACTTTTCGCCATTTTATATTTCTTATTACGAACTGTTTCTAATGTTTCTTATTTTTAGTGAAGTCGAAAGCTCATCAGGGGGTTACTGACTTAGCCTGATTTCTTTTTATTTTTCTTTCTCTTCCTTAGCGTGTTTCGAGCTAAAGCTTTCTGTTAGTAGGGAACGTTGATCACTTCATATTTTTTATGTGTCCTTTTCACTAGGGGGTACTTCTGGACGGACCAGACGAGTTCCCTCCAATAAATGGTCCGGGGTGGAACTAGATTATCGATCAAAAGGGGAACATATATTCCTTCATTAGGGTATCATCCTGGACAGACCGAGCGATGTACTTCCACTTACTAGGGTAGCCTCCTGGACGGACCAGATGGTCTACTTCCACTAAATGGCCCATGAGTGGGGAGCATATGTCCTCCATAAGGGTAGTCTCCTGGGCGGACCATGCGAGCTACCCCCCAAATAACCAAACAGTGGGGAGTGGGTAGGACTGACGAATTCACAAAGGGGCATAACCTACCCTTTCCTACTTGCAAAGACTAGACAGAATATTTCTATTCCACGTTATTTGCAGGCAGAAAATACCTCAAACGAAACAATTCCTGGAACAACAATGTCCAGGCAACCAACCAATCAGTGGGGAGAAAAACAGGCATGACGGATTACAACGGGGACAAACGTCTGCATTACCTGCCCTTCGCTATCCAGAAAGGAAGACAGAATATTTCTACTCGTCTCATTTGTAGACAGGGAAGATCTCAAAGAGCAACAATCGATTATTAATCGATTTCAAACAATCAGTGGGGAGAAAGGTAGGCATGACGGATTACAACGGGGACAAAAGTCTGCATTACCTACCCTTCTCGATCTGCAAAGAGGGACGACGTTCCTATTCGCCGCTGTTTGCAAACAGAGAATGTCTCGTTCTCCAGAAGAGAACCAATATGTCAAGTAGCCTTCAAAGCTAAATGAACCAATACCAACAATATCAGTATACAAATACTGATTCCAATACAACCAATCAATCAATCAGGTGGATAGAACCACCCTACCAATCAGGCGTAAAAACACCCTACTTAATCTTCCCCGGACCGGACCATACGGACAGTTCTTCGTGTTCCTCCTCCAGCGCCCGATCGTTCTCTTACTCCATGTAGCATTCCTGTGGGATTCCAGTCAGGACAATAGGTCACTCAAGAGAGGTCCGTTCAGAATTGGCGAAGTTCTTTTGATCGGCAGCCGGGCTAGGGCCCTCTCAAGGCAGGTATACTCCGATCATTTTAGATGTTCGCTTCTTCGTCTGGATCTCTCTTACCGAACCTTATGTCACTGATGGGCCCCACGTGGGGCGCCAATTGTGGAACAGGAGCCCATAATTCTATCGATGCCCAGGCCGCTGGCGCAAACCGCCTCTTAGTTCCCATGTTGAATAGTTACCAAATAAAGAGACGGGCGCTGGAAGCAGGAATCAAGAACAGAGTTTAATTCTCATGAGGAGAGCCAGTCATTTCGGACACGAAACACAGTGTCTTTCGGGAGGTGCTCTAACAAGTGAGCTGAGACTCTTTCTTTTATACCTTACAAAACACTTGATAGTACAATCAGGACAGTGTGACGCAAAAGAAAGACATCCCTATAATCCTCGTGTCAATCCTACCCCACATATGTTCACAATAGGGACCCTTGACCTGCTGATAAGAGGGGAGGGCAATCACGCAGCTGAGTGTTCCGTCAACTGTTTAGGATGTGTACGCCTGATCATAGCCCAGGGGGTGGGGTGGCCAGGATCAATAGTGGATCCTTTGAAGAGGAGTGACTTCATACAATAAGGGCAGTAAATGGTATCTCCTGGCTCAGGCGATGGCCTCGGACATGTGTGGTCAGCCGGACTCGGGGGAAGGGGTCATCAAAGGAGTGGTATTCATGCCGCGTGGACAATCGAGCGCGGAGGGAAGGCTTGTCAACAGAGGGGCATTCATGGAAGGAAAGGAGGTGTTGGTCAGGCGCGGCCGTGACTCTCAAGGACAGGGTCTTGCAGAAGAAGGTTTACGGCTTGCCCATGTGAGGAGAAGGGAGGGGGAGTCAGGGTGGACATGGGGACAGAGTCACATAGAGAGAAAGAGATCTTATGACCAGTACAAGAGAGAGCGGGGGCAGTCAGGTGCAGCTGGGGAGGGCTATGTCAGCTAAGGCGAAGGATGCCTCTTCAAGAGGGAATGGGGGGGGGGGTTTTGTGCGGGTCAAGCAGGAGAGTTGCCTTTCACAGCAGGGTCGCGCAGAGGGAGAGGGTTTCATGGTCTATGCATGAGAGAGGGGGTTTAAGATACGCGCAGGAGGGAAGCCGGGGATTCCAATGGGTAAAAGGCCATGGTGCCTAGAATGGCTGTACATATGCATAGGGGTATGGGCTCTTACTGGCAGAGTGATACGGTCAATAATTTACGGTATTCATGGTGCTCACAGGGAGAGGAGTGGGAGAAGAAGGGAAAATGAATGCTGTTTATGTACATCAATTTCTTCAATTTCCACAGTCTCCTCCGGAGGGAAGACAAATATATCACCTGGGTACAGTTCGGCAAATGTCTTCAAGCCAAGTCTTTCAGCTCTAAGCACCTCAACACGGTCAGCTAATACTGGTATCTGGGGGTTATATGCGAGATGGGTGAAAGGGGCATACAGCATCTCCTGCTCTGCTCTCATGTGCAGCCCGTCCCAAGCCCACCGGAGCGTTTCAGTAGTGTCAATTTCATTTCTGGGTCTTTTGAGTACAAGAAGTGATGGTATTGATGTAAAACTATCAGGTACAGGACTATAAACAAAAAAACACCACCAAAGCTGAATACTGTCTACTTTTCTTAAAAACTACATATTAACTAGTGTACTGCCATGATATGCTGGAAGCAAAGTCTTGCTATGCCAGGACGAAGCTGTCAGATACAACCATAATGTGCTTAACACAGTAATAGGCAATTAGATATTGCCCCAAATGCCAACGCAACCCTTAAATAGCCATATCCTGAATTTTAGCCTGACGATGTCAAGTATAGCTGCATATGCCTTGTGCAGGCTATAGGATGGCTGTGTCACTTAAGGTCATTATGAACTTTTTTTCAGTCTGAAACATTTTACCTATGGAGATGCTGGAATAATTTTCTCAATTGAAGGGAGCAATACCTCCAACTACCAGAGTGCACATATTAGTTATATGAAAGGCCAGGACTGGAAAAGTGTTTTTCTGCCATCTTGAAATGATTTGGCAAGCTCTAGGCATTTTTTTATGTAGAGAGATGGTAGGTAATATAGGTAAAAAGAAGGAGAAGTACCCGATTGTCCCTGGGGGAAAAGGAAATGAATGAACACTACCAGATTATGGACATGACAATGCATTGAGGACACATCTTCAAATTCCTTTTGGTCAGATGAGCCTTCTGAGAAATTGACATTACAACTTTACATGTAGCACAAATACCTACATAGAGGTGGAAGGAATACCATTTTTATTCTTTGCCAGCTGCATCCCTTTTTCACCCCATCCCTGCTGCTGAGGGAATGATGAATGAGATTCTGCATTATTATTACAAATCCATGTTACACTGGGGGTGGTTTTTTCAAAGGCTAGGATCTTCTCTATGTTTACTCTCCACAACAGACTTTCTAATATTTGCATTCCTTATTGAACTCTGCATAATGTTGCTGTACTAGGCTTAAAACTCTCTGCAGCCCATTAATTGGGTATGCAAAATCAGCCCTGTGTTTGACTTGGAAAAGTCAGCAGATCCCTTTCTTGTACAAAATCTGCACAGAACAAACTGCATGCCAACTGCAGGCCTCCAAGGATTGTGAAAAATATTTGGCCCAATTTCTGCCCGCCCCAACCATGCTTGAAACATTGATGAACAGCTATAGAAGTGGTTGGCTGCAGCCACTCCGAATCAACTCACTTCTGTGCCTCTGGCTCCATTGAGCTACAGACAGCTGTCGCCAGCTACAGCTGGTGTCACTCTACCCCGTAACACCTCAGAGCATCCTGGGATTATGATAAACTCTATTTACAGAACCTCAGGTAAGCCCGCCCCTCACCCACAGCATTGTATCTTTTGGTTACACCCACCTCCAGCAGGAGCTGTGGACTGGGAGGTCTATATCTGTTTCAGAGACCCACCATTTGAAGTGCACCTTGACTAGAATTGTCTCTTGAGTTTCACACAGACTTGAACTGCAAAGTGAGTTACTATAATGAATGATCATAAGTTATACTGTTAATTAGTAGAAGGAAGGTAAAAGGCTGCAATGATTCAAACACATTTTTTAAATAATGATTGCCCAACACAGCGTCACTTGCTGTGTTAGAAACACAAACCTTTAAACTTGGCCCGCCACAACCATAGTTTTCTACGATCTGGAAATGACAAACTTTATCAGGTATTACACATAATAACAAATGTAACAACCCAAGGGGAGCCTGGTCATGCTGGGGGTCGAAGAGTCCCATGGTAGTGGGCTGCCAGGTGATCATATAAATTGTACCAGTTTCCAAGTACATATATTTATATTGTACCAAGCCCATCCAGCAGTAGTTTCGTTTTAGAAGAGATAAAAGGAAAATGGCAACAGAATACAATTGTATTCCCTGCCTTTGTGCATACAGGGGCAAAACGAGCAATTGATAGACAGAATGCAGAACAATGTCATACATTCACCCCAGAGATCTGGGCCTAAATCCACAGTTTTTTGGCTCCCCGTGCCAGTTACTTATGTATTTATTTTACCGAGTTTTATATAGCGTGAACTTGACCTGAGGGAATTGGGTATCAGAGTGCTTTACACCAGCACCAGTTGCGTTACATGACGACACATTCACTTTTGTCAGGCACAGGAAGATTAAGTGATTTGCCCAGAATCATAGGATGTTGCGCGTACTTGCCGAGACTCAAACCTGGTTCCCCAGATTTGAGGACGACCGCCCAAGCCGTTAGGCCAACTCCTCTCCCTAGTCATTCCAGTTTGAAATCAGCCATATGCAAATCAGTCTTGACCCTGCGTCCAATGGAAACAATCTAGCCCGAACAGCCAAGCCAGGTCCTCCCTGGACTGGAAACAAGCATCCTAGGACCGGTTTTGGGGTTTCACCCCTTATCAGACAGGATAGCTTGACTCCATTGGCATGTAGATCATGGGACCCACTTCTGGGCATAACCGTTCCACTTAGGGTGACAAATCCAAAAAGAACAATTGATGGACAGAATGCAAAACAATATGTAGTAAGCAAGTCCACGTTGGTATGTTGAAATCCAAGTAGGTGTATTAATTTAAGTAAACAGGTAGTGTAAATCCTCAGTAAGTCCTAATAAACAAGTAGAGGTATGCTGTGGGGCAGCCCCACCAGGAGCAGCCTGATACCTGCTCAGCCCAATCCACCAACTGTCATCACTCATCCAGTCACACAGGCATTCCACTCATTGCCCATTCACAAACATACCACTCAGGACATTCACACAGGCTGAGCAGCTAGGGACAGGATAACATAGGAGATCAACCATAACATCAGAATTCTGCATTACCTCTTCCCTGTTAAACAGAAGAATGAACAAAAACAATGCCTTAAACTATAAACATAAAAGTACAGCAATAGTAAATAGTCCACAACCCAGGGATGAGGGAACACTGCATCACAGAAGGGAGAGGAACTAGAACAAGAGGAGTCAAAAGCCGAGACCCTGGGATGACTTAACACCGCATCACGAGAGAGTAAGGAACTGAAGACAAGAAGGAAAGCTGGAAACAAAATACCCATCCCCTTCCTCTGATAAGAAAAATAAATGTATGTCAAAATGTGTTCTATCCACGTAAGGAGACAAGTCATGTGGACTAAAGGGGCTGAAACCCAATATCCCACCCTCAACTTAACCAAGGGACAACAATGTACGTATATGCTCTCCATGTAGTGACACAAGTAATGTGGATTTAAGGGACTAAAGCCAATGTCCTGCCCCCACCATTAACAAGGGACAACCTGTAAAAAACGTATATGCTCTCTGTGTGAGGAGGCACACAAGAACAAAACCCTGCACACACAAAAAATGTTGCACAAGGTGTCTTACGCACACAGAGGACACACCCTTACAACAAACAAAAAACGCGAGGCACAATATGTCTTATGTGCACAGGGAACCAAACCCTGCATCAAAATTGATCATGTGGCACAAGGGGTCTTACTCACGCAAGGAAAGTGTCTCCTTGCAACAAGTCAAAAAGGGAACAAAACCTTTAGAAGAAAAATGTTTAAAGTAAATGGGACCATGATCCATAACCTAATGTAATGGGACAGGACCCATGGAAACCAACCAACCCTGCAAAAACTTTGAGCTTAGTTATAAACCACATTGTAGAAAAAGTTAGATGGAGCATGTCCTGGTGTGATCGATATCTCACAAATGTGTAATTTGGTAATTGAAGTATGTGGTGTGCCTGTCACCGGGATGGTACCGTACCTTGTGGTACAACATAAGAAAAGCAGGGATGACAAGTGTTAAAGTCCTTGTAGAACGGTAACCAGTGAAATTGATTCTGTAGAACAGTTGGCAACCAAAGTGCAACAAACTGCCACTCACCTCCGGAGCAACAAACTGTAACCCAAAACCCGAGCTCTATGCAACGTCCACTTCCCCCAGTACATTGAAAGCAGAACTTCTGTCTCAAAATAAACTGCATTGTCCCTGGACTCCAACTGGCTTTCAGCATGGTTGTCAGCATGAAGCATGGTTGGCAGTAACACAGGAAGAGCAACCCTAAGATGGCGGCACACTGTTGACGTCTGTGCATGTGGTGTCCAGAGTCAGCAGAACACAGGGAACACAGAGGATCGGGACTGAAAGTGCAGGTAAGGCTGCGTGCGCTGACACGAACATAGCGAGCGCTAGGCACAGCTCGTGCCACATTCAAAAAGCAAAACGGCAGTTTAACCGCATCTGGACATGCTGGGAGACACATTTGCGACCCCTGGTGACCCCTAACTGACTTCTGTTGCTGCAATGGAATTCCTGGATACATGTTTTAAGGTGCTACTTTAAGTGTGTGACATAATGAGTACTGCACCTCCCTAGTCGCCTTTAATTTAGAGACACTGGGTGCATGTTGTGCCATATGCAAAGGACCTACAAGCACATTAAGAACATCCCAATCAGGGATATGTCACTTCCAACATGTTTAGAGAGGAGAGCACCAGCACTTTACCACTGGTTAGAAGAATAAAGTCTGCAGAGTCCCATGGCCGACACAAATGAAATCATTTAAATATTGGGAAACACTATGCACAGGATGGCCATCTCCAACCATCTCCAAAAGGAAGGTAAAGTTGAAGGGGATGCTCATCATAGACTTAGGAAGAGGACCAGTAAAATCCTATTGGTGAATGAGTGTAACCAGCAGGGAGTGGGCCTGAAGAAAGGCTGAAAAGAGGGTTGGGAAGTTCTGCTTGATCAGATAGTTATCGTCTGACAATCTGGTGACCTACTATAGACCTGGTTTGACAACATTTGAATCTTCAAATCAAAGCTCATAAAACAAATGAATGGAGCCATGTAATAACTTCACAACTCCATCACCAGCAGGTGCTGGTGGTGGTAGGAGAGAAAGTTTATTACAAGAAGTAGATGGGTGTTGAGGTGAGTGCAACTCACCCATTGTAGTATCAAAAAATGTAACATAAATAGAACTACGCCAATGGAGTACCCAAATACTAAAGATGTCACCTGAAAGGTGGCATAGTTGTACTATCTTAGATGTGCCAATAGGTACTGCCCCAGACCTGGTCAGTGTCAGGATGCAGTTTGAGCACTTTATAATGCATTTCAATGTTGTTATAGTGGTGTGGGGGACATTAGAAGCATCTCACATGAAATGAGGACTGCTCTAATGAGGGACTTAGGGTTGTTTAAACACAGTCCTGTGAATAGACAGCCAAATGGAGAAACTGAGATAGGGTAATACAGTCTATGCATGGTAATGATATATACAGTCACAGAAGCTCAGGTGTCACCATGGCATGATTGCCCATCAGTTGCCCACATTCTGAGGAAATGGAAAGAATTTGGCTTGCCAAGTGAGTTGACCTTTGGACACATGGAAGGAGAGGCACAATTGAGAGTGGTAAAGAATTGCAAGAGAGTTAACCCTACTCAGCCTCTTCAGACATACTGCAGTGTATCAAACTGGCAATTGGTGACTTCCTACGGGTGTGTGTTGCAGAAGACAGAATATGTCGTAGTTGTATGCCCTGCATGTCATCTGTTTCTCTATGCATGTTGACAATTAAGTAATACAGTTTATAGAAAGCATTACCACCTGCTTCCTTTGTGCTGATTGATTCCAAAAAGTGATAGCGGAGATTGTACCAATAGTTCAATTCTTCTCTTATTTGGACATCACATTCTTCTCTGACCCTCTGAATGCAATTTATTGGGACGAAAAACATTTTTGCCCAGATGCATCAAGCATTTTTGGAGTCACAAACGGTGCGATTCCTTAAAATCGGCCGTTTGCGACTCCAAAAATGCTTTTTGGTATGCATCATTACTTTTTGTTAAAATTCGCTAATTTTGCGAATTTCTTAAATGCAATTGCATTTAAGGAATCGCAATTGTGCGATTCCTTAAATGGAATGCATCATTGTAAAAAAATTAGCGAATTTTAAAATTGCAAGTGCAAATTACCACGAGTTTGAACCTCGTGGTAATTTGCACAATTGTTTAAAAAAGCACAAAAATGCATTTTTTAAACTGTTAAGTTACAGACACACATGTCCTTAGGACATGTGTGTATGTAACTTACATGTAAAAGTGCATTTCATGGGTGCAGGGGGGGTCCTTTGGACCCCCCTCTCCACCCTTGAAATGCTTTGTTGAATTCCGATTTTCAAATTGCGAATTCGCAATTCCCATTCATTCCTATGGGCATTTCAGCCCATAGGAATGAATGGGAATTGCGAATTCGCTATTTGAAACTCGCAATTTTATTGCGATTCGGTAAAAATTGCGATTTTTACCGAATCTCAATAAAATTGTGAAATAAATGATGCGTTGCCATTTGCGATTCCTTATTTGCGATTCCTTATTTTTCGCAAATAAGGAATCGCAAATGACAACGTTGATGCATCTACCCATTTGAGAGGAAGGACCTTCCACGTGGATTTAGAAAAATGCCAACTAATCTCTTAAGGGTCAGGAGAAAGATTCTGATTCAAGTGGAAATGCACAATGTGGAGCATGGGAATGTTGCACAATAGCTGGGCATCCAAACCTTGGAGAAAAAGTATAATTTCACACTTGAGGAAAGATTCTCTTGAGCTCAAGGTAACACATAGGGACATTGCTATAGGAACGGTCAGAGATGTTGACCAATTACAGGGTCTGATGGTTAGCAGGTGGCGTCTGGAAGAGGGTAGGGGTATAAGTCTCCAAAAGAGTAGGTTTGTGGTTGCTCTTTGCGTATGACCATTGTTTGATAAATTGCTTCCTCTAATTAGTGTTTTGTAACACATACCTAAGCACATAGATTGTTAGGAATGCGTAGCAACTAGATCCAAAACCTGAACTAGGTGATCAGTGAGAGTATTTAGGGATCAAGTTCCTGGTTGACGGTGTACAGAGTAGGCTACACAAAGTGAATCAGAAAGATTTGTGAAATGTCCTAGGCATTGTTGTAAAACACCATGCCTTCCTGAATTAATGGGTCCATGTCCTACAAAATAATCCCTTGTCACTCTGCATTCCTCAAGTGAGATTGGCCTGAAAATGCCAATGTATCTCCCATTGTAGGCAAAAACCTCTACTCTGCAAATGTGCAGAAAAAGTGGAAATACTGCTGCAGTGTAGCCACAAGGTGACATATCTAACCGCTCCAAAGCATCAGCACAATCTAAAATATAATGTATTTAAGCCTGATAGGAGTGTAGTTCTTGTTGGAAAAGCTGAACTAATTTGCATTTTTATCAGCTGCTATGTGTTTGTCAATATGTCTTTTTTTGCCTTTCAAGAAAAGTGAGGTCACTGTGCTTCATGATGGATATACATTTTAAGAACCCTGTGTCAAATGTTGTGGAAACATTTGTGAAAGAAAGGGCAGTGTGTAAAATGAGTGGAGGTTAGTTGACTACTCTGCTTCCTACCTAATACCAAAACTTTTTTTTCCAGAAAAGGAACGTATTGTTTAGCTATTTCAACCTATTACAACATACAGCAACAACAATTGAAGCATGAGAGAAACACAATTAAAATAAGTACTTTATCATCCAATAAAATCGTTGCCCCCATTGCTCTAAGATAAACAAAGTAAAGGGGTAAAGAGATTCAGTTTTGCCCCTCTGGTTTATCTTTTGAGCTACTTCTTCCAAGACCTAATATTCCGTACATGAACGAGGAGATCAGCCTCCGTTAAACAGATAAAAAGATAACTAACATCTGACATTAAACTAAATAAATAGTGGACGAAGTCATTTTTCATTCAATTAGCAAGGACGACCATGGCCATAAGATACAATAAGCAAAGGACTTTATTCTGCAGTTGTCCATCCTGATTGTCTCCAAACTAGTAAAGAGTTTTCATTTTGTGTACAAATCTGGGGCTGGGATATGTCCGAACTGGATATTAATTAGCTTCCACTATCTTCTGGCAGGGAATGAATAACGCACAAAGGGCAACTTGTATTTTAAATGATGAATACCTATTACTGACAATGAATCTATATTTTTGCTAAAGTCCCTCTGGTGCTCTTTAAAGGATGTCACCTTGTGCTTTTGTGTTACTTTGCTCTATAATACCATCAGTGCGGGGTTCATGTCCCAGATCTCCCTTAAGGACAATGTAGTAAGAGCAGACATTACAATTTTTTGCCAAATGCCAAACTCTAACCATAGAAAGCAACCTTTCTGCAGATTAACTTTTAGTGATCCTTTTACAATGTTTTAGCTTGTAAAACCTAAGGCCCATATTTATCAAGGTTTTGCATTGCCCTTGCACCACACAAGGGGGCACCAGGGCGATGCAAAACTTAAGTGAGATTTATCAAGCCACGCAAGGCCACCTTAGGTCTTTCGTTACTCTGCGGGACAGGGGTGTTCCACGGGTGGAGCATGTGTGTTCCAGCACATCCACCCATGGGTTTTGGTACATTCCAAGATTTACCATTAATGATAGACCTGTGAATGTGTCAAAATTCTACACTTCCCCAGGTGAGGCATAGCAAAGAGAAATGTATTTTTTTGTCCCTGTTTTTTCCTTTAAGTGTGCTTAATTCTGCAGCACCCATAGAAAGAGGGAAATGCCTCTAAGGATTGTTTTTGTGCAGGAAGGTGTACCTTCCTGCACAAAAACAATCCTGTCTGTAATGCAGGCATGCCTTCAACATGACACAAGGGTGCCTGCATTGGCAATAGGCAACCAAAAGAGCGCCAGTGCTACGAAAGGACAGGAATGCGCTGTATAATTGTAAATAGATTGCATTACTGCTGTTTCACTTGCACGCAGCGCAAAGTGCATGTAGCGCGGCAAGGTGGCTTGCTGCTTTCCACCGCATGAAAGAATGATGAATCTGCCACTCACTATTAACAAATAAATATGAGCAAAGTATCAATCGAACAGAGCCTTGAATCACAAACATTAGGGGCATTGATTTATGTTTATCTCCTCAGACAATGCATTGAACTGCATGCATTTTCTATGTGCAGCCACTGTGGCTTCAGTTCTGTATCACGAGGACTGGGATAAGCCAAATCACAGCTTCTAAAGTCCACTCAGAGAATCAATTAGGCCACTCCTTTCTTAGCTAAACGCTTCAGTGCCACCCCTTGTTCTACCACCCCATAATGGAGCAAGGCAGTGACCCTCGATTCGTGTATTGCTTTCAATGAAGGCAACCATTTTGCGCTGGAGGGAATATGGCAGCTCAGATTGCACTTGTTCCTCCACATCCGAGATACTACAGAGTAACAGAGTTATATGTACATTTTAAATTCATTACCAAGTAATCCACAAAATTAATATTTATAATATGTATTACATATTTAGGGATGAGACAGAGATGGGGCAGTGTGTGACCATCAAATGCATGTGGACAGGAGTGACGGCATGTTTTCATGTGTTCGTGATGTATGTATGTATGTATGTATAGGCATTTATATAGCGCACTACTTACCCAGAGGGTCCCAAGGCGCTTCGACCGCTGCGAAACCCTTCCTGGCTTCCCTGAGAGATGGTCCCTTAATGGGTATCTCCAGGGTGAGACCAGGCATCCCCGGCGGTCTGGTGGGGCCGTTAGTGAAGATGAGGCAAGCTAATGCCCAGAGTTGCCGAGTGTGATCGCTGATCAGAGTGGGCACCGAGGCGAGAGAATTATCGAGTCCGCTGACCCTGGTCCAGAAACCTGCCGCGCCGGGAATCGAACCCTGGTCCCGGGCCGTCCTCTGCTCTCGGGTCTGCCGCCTCAGGATTTCTTGGTAATGTCATCGTGGTTATGGGGTTAAACTAGTAAAATAGGGAATATTATTTTTCAGCTTTTAAGCATAGATGAAGAAAATAGGGCTGATGTCAACTAAGTTATCAGCTTTTTCCTGACAGAGAAGATCTATTGCCTGGACCCTTTCATGAAATTCAGCAACTATTTGCACTAACCTATGCCCCATGGAAAAGCACGGTTACTGTTACTGGTTTATACAATCCATGATCATGAAGTAGAACCCTGCAATTTCATGAGCCATTTCTGTTTTGTTTTCTCCTCTGTTTCCTCCTAACCCATTTGCCTCTTGTTCACTCTATAGCCAGGCTTACTAATCACGTTTGAAATACAGTAAGTCGTAGTGACTTCTGTCTGACAAAGGCCACAATTATATCTACCCTGCTCCGAAAGTGCCTCTATGCCCCACTTGTGGAAGCCATCTTGGTTTGAGAAAGAAACACCAAATACTAAACATTTTGACTTCCATCGTAGAAGTCCAGAACATCACTTAAATCTGCATTTAATAATAAATATGTGACATCAATATTTAAGGTATGAGGCTCTGAATGACTAATGAGAGAAACCTTAAAGTACCTAATGCCTATGTCCATCTTCCTTTTTGACCCCATGAAAAACCCTCTCCTGTTGTGACAACAAGCAATGTTTGCTATGTTGATGTTCCTGACAGAAGGTGGGGTAGTCAATGTTGTCTGGGTGCACTAAATCTTGTGTTTGCCACCTAACACGGGTCACTTGCTGATAGTGAGTGTGATTTAATCCCTCCTTTTTGTTATGGTTGAGAGTGAGGAGATTTGTCTTGTATGCGTAGGTGTGTATTGAGAGGCCACCCCCGCGTCTAGGGTAGGGGGGCCTTAGTGGCATTTCGTGCGAGAAGCGGCAAAAAGAGAGGCTGGGCCAGTGCACAGGGTAGTGGGAGGGGCAGCCAACAGGAAATACGAGAAGGTAGGGTAGGCTTGTAGTGCGTCACCTAGGTGCGCAAGCTGCCCCCCCCACCCCCAGGGAAAAGGATAAGAGCCCTGAACACGAGGAAGAAGCCCTCTTTGTCCTCTTGCCTCGGGCGCCGCGGGTCGCAGCTAGAAGCAAGTTGCAGGTTGGGGCGGTCACCGGGGTGAGGGGGCCTCACAGCGTAGCAAAAACGGATAAGGTTGGTGTCCGATTGTACAATGTGGTCTAGTGGTTGGGGTGGAGTTGAGAGGGAGGAACAGGAACAGGAGGGGCCAGTGACCGGAAGCAGGGCAGTTAGAGTAGGGACAGGCACGAGGAAGGAAGCATATAATAAAGCTCCTTTAAAGACCTCATGTGTGTGTAGTTATTCTTGTCAAGATACGACAACTGGCGAACGAGGGTGGGATTTGCAGCCTGGCATCCCTGAACCCTGCAAAGAAACGTCCTGTCCCTGGGCACCAAGAAAAGGAAAGTCGCCGTCGCGACACGTGTGCCCCAGTGAAATTGCCGCCAAGAACCTGAGGCCAGCGATAATTGTCCCAGCTCCGCGAGTGCCAGTCGCGTAGAGCTTTGCAGGATCAGCGTGGTCGAGCGCTAAAGAAGATTTGAATGGAAGCGCTGTGTGGCGCCAAAACCAGAAGCTTATCCCGGGGCATGTAATCAGTGGTGCGCTGCGGAGACAGAGATCGGGAGCCTACCCCGATCCTACCCTGCTGCTCCGGTAGTTGAGGAGCGTGTGAGACATTGTGGAAGCTGTGAAGAAGTGCTGGGGAAAGAGCGCCGGCATGCGCTGAAACCAGACACTTACCCCCGATGCGTGAGACACGGCACGCGTGGAAAGAAATGAAGTCGGGAGCCTACCCCGACCTCACCGGTGTGTGCTGACGGCCCAGAAGCGTGTGCGGCATCGACAAAGCCCTGCCTCCTCCAGGGACCGGCACAAGACTGAAGAGAAAAGACACCGAGGACGGGAGCCCACCCCGGTCCTACCTGTGTCCCAAGAAGCGTCTGGAGACTCAGCTGCGTTGAGGAGCAGTGGTCCTGGCCTCCGCGAGCGTCTTGTGTGCCTGCCATCGGTCCGGTGAGTAAACATTGGCGTGGAAGCAGCAAAAGAGCCAAATCTCGGCAGAAACGAGATTTCCACTACAGCGGCCATCTTAGAGTCAGGCAGTTTTGCTCCCATCCCCTGTTAGAGATCCAGGCGGCCATCTTTAAGTCAGGCAAGCAGAGCTTGGCAACGAGCATTGATAAAGACAAGCAACAAGCATTGGCGCCCATAATATAACAAGCATTGGTAAATGAAATGATGACATTGAATGAACACTGGCAAGTGACGGACTATATCGATGAACGCACATTGACAGAATACAAGTAAACAAGCATTGGCAAATGCAGGAAGGATAAAAGAAAACAAACACAAATAAATGCAAATTTCACGTGCAAACAAACACGAGCAACCGCAAGTCTTGAAGGAAACAAGCACTGGTGGATCGAAACGAACAAACGTTGATAAATTCAAAGTGGCAGCAATCCAACAAGCATTGGTAATTGCAAGAGACAGATAAAGGCAATAGTAAAACCGCAACAGCACAACAAGCAGAAGCAAGTGCGAGGGTTCACAATAAATAATCATGAACGAAGGCAAAGAGAAAACAAGCACGAGTCGACGCCCGAGACTAAACAAGTAAACAACCACAAGTACATGCAAAAGTGCAATTTGTAGACAAGCACAAGCAGATGCCGGAAATACAAATGAAACAAGCACGAGCTAACACAAATAACAAACGAAGACTATCTTGAGCACAATTGAGCACTGATACAAGCAACAAGGAGTGTGATGCATCGAAGTGATGTTAACAAACCAGCACCAGTAATAAGAATGAAACAAGCATTACTACCTACAAATGAACAATAAGGAATCAGTCTTAGCAACCTTAAATGAACGGAGGTTGGCAAAAGAGGAGAAGCAAACATTGATCCACACAAGCGAACAAGCCGTGGCAGGCGTAATGAAAAAACACGCATCGGCCAGAGGAAATAAACGCCAGCAAATGCCATAGCCAAGCAAAGTAAACGGTGAACACAAACACGCACTAATACCGGTGACAAGGAAGCGAAGGAATAAAAGCAACTGTCAGCAACAAGCACTGGCACCTACACGATTCACAGCGCGCCAAGCACGAGTCGGTACCGGAAACAAGCGAAGACTGCACTGAACATAAACAAGCACGGACGACCACAAGCTCCGAAGTCAGCAAGCACAAACAAACGCAGATCCCGAATGTAAGAAGCACGAGCAAAGACAAGCGCCAAAGTAGACGTTTGGCACCAAGTGAAGACAAACAATTGAGCAGAGTGAACAGTCCTGTAATCAGAGCAGATCAGAATCTTCCTCCCTCATGGCAGCGGGAAAAGCAACTCAACGGTCTAATCCCTGTATTGAAGTGCCACCCCCAGTGACACAGACTGACACTCGGAATCTGGGTCTCGAATGGAATCGGTGGCTGGACTCCCTGGACGATTTTCTTGATGCAATCGATGAACAAAGGGATGGACAATGTCTGACACTACTCCTCCAGCTAGTCGGTCATGAGGGCCGTCGCCTAATCAGATCATTTCCCAAAAGGGACACAGAGAGCTATGGAAGACTCCAAGTGAAGCTACGTGCCCATTTTCATGCACTGGTGGAAGTGGATCATGCTCGCATCGCTTTCCATACAGCGCGGCAGAAACCAGGAGAACCACTGCCGAGATTCATTACCCGGTTACTAAGTCTGGTACCCTGTTGCCACTTTAACACATTTACTAATGAGGAAGCAGTTCGACTCCGAATAATTGAAGGTTGTTCAAGCGCAGACACGAAGCGCAAGATTCTTCAGGAACAATGGTCGCTAAAGAGAATCATCAGAGGGGCCGAGGCTGGAGTGCGAATAAAAGCAAAAGACTTCTCGAAAGACGTGCAATCAAATGCAAGACGCATGGATGTCTGGAAAGAGGCACCCCTCATGCCTAAGGGAGAGGCCCAAGAAACAAACAAAGCTGAAAAGAGGGAGGGTGAATCAGAGTCAAGAATCCAGAGACAGAACGTCATGGAACACTCCAAGTCACCATCACAAAAGACAAGGATGAATCAGGATCGCGAAAGCGGTACGGATGCAACCTCATGGAGCTATTCAACCTCAAGGAGTCAGTCAACAGATGAGGACACTGATACAACCTCACAAAGTTATTCAACCTCAAGGAGTCCGTCAACTGATGACGAGAACGATTATGAAACAGATGACGTGTCAAGCAGGACAAATCTCACCCATGGACAAGATGGCAGATTGCTCAACAAGAAGGTAAGAAAGATGACCTACGGAAGAAGGGACCTATCCCGTCAATGCCGGAAACCAGCACGCGGACAACCCCGGCCATCCTCCCGCCATGCACTAAAGTCTACAGATGAGTCCGAGGAAGCATCAAGCAGTGAGACAAATCACCCCAATGACACGGACGTTAACACAAACAACAAGCGAGGAAAAGAAACCAACCGCACGAGGAGTAGCAAGCCACTCAGACACCAGAAAGGGAGAGGCATGTGCACTACAGACAGTTGTGTCAACGAGAAAGCGGAGAAGAGACAATTGATGTCCCGTGGAAAGGGTGAAGACCAAATGCTCCGAGACCAAACTAATGACGTAAACGATCCCCCCACAGCAACAACACAGAGGACACAAAAGGAAACATACCCACGGAAATGCTCCGTAAACAACTCCGACTCCAGGAGCATGTCATCCCAGAATGCCAACTCAATAAACATATCAGTCACGACGCCCTCAAAAGAACGTTCTCAGAGGAAATCGGCAACCGACTCCTCCGAGTCGGAAGACATGTCTGTCCGATCATTTGGGTCAACAAAATCATGGTCCCGACCACAGCCATGGCATCAATCACCCGGACGCACAACAGAACCAAAGGACAACACGTCACGTCAGCCATCGTCATCTCAAGACATAAATAAGATACCGTCACCCCTGATGGGGTCAGAGAGGTTGACTAAAAGAACTGATGGAAGGAGAACAGAGAGATGGGACAATATCTATTCAGTGGCAAAGGACTATCCCGTCACCCTACGGGGAGGACCGAACGTGGTGACAGAAACAAACTGCCACCAAATGAGAGACAAACAGACACCTGACCAGGTGGTCAAGGGTCTCGCCAGCCTCAACCATGAGCGAGAAGGGAAGAAACGAACAGTGGCAGCAAATGAGGCCAAGAATCAAGACAGGACACCCACCTCAGATTGTACATTGATGTCTGGCGTGCCCGACGGTGCACAGATGAACAGTGTTGCTCCCAACCGGACGAGACAAAGAGAAATAACCTTACAGGAGGGAGTTTGGAAGAAGACCGGAACATTATCCACTCCTAAAGAAGATCAACCGTCAACAGAACAAGAGTCACCAAGGCACGCAGACTGCCACTGCCGAGTTGAGCCAGCAGCAGTCACACAACATGAAAGAACCATGACAACTGCGGAACTGGATAATAAGCCGCCCATACCCAATGGGTCACACTTTCAGAAGTGCAATCCGGTCGTCAAGGATGTTTTGGCTAAGACGCCGGAAAGAGTGATCAACGTCAGGACCCCCACGGATTCGACGCTACTGATACTCGAAGAACAAGTTGTCCGACAACCCGTGTGGTGGACTGAAGAATTGCGAACACTGTGGAAATTAAGTTCAGTTTGTTAAGAAGGGGGGAGATGTCCGATTGTACAATGTGGTCTAGTGGTTGGGGTGGAGTTGAGAGGGAGGAACAGGAACAGGAGGGGCCAGTGACCGGAAGCAGGGCAGTTAGAGTAGGGACAGGCACGAGGAAGGAAGCATATAATAAAGCTCCTTTAAAGACCTCATGTGTGTGTAGTTATTCTTGTCAAGATACAACAGTTGGTGATTAGGCTGTTTGTCATCGGTGCTTTAGAAATTTACTGTGTCGGGATTGTTTAAAGCACGAAGGGCTCACAGGTACTGAAGGCTGTACTGCCGTAGCTCACCGGGTAGGAGCAGGTGGTATCTCTTTAGTGATGGGGGGTTCGAGGCCAGGATCTGACCAGCTTCAGTTTATTGTGGGGTTGAGTTGTAAAATAGGGAGGGTCCGCTGCAGGTTCCCGAATTGAGTGTGTCATTTCCTGGTAGTGTGGGAGCAGCAGCGATTAAGGGTAGGTGCGTTAGACCACGCGTTGGCATTGATCAAGCTCAAGGATATTTTTAATTATTTCTTCGTGGAGAGGGCAATTTGCTCTTAAGAGTACCGAGCGAGCAAGTTTACAAATTTAATTGGGTCGTAGTTCACTGGGCTATTGGACAAGGATTGCAGACTAAGAACGGCAAGTAATTAAAGGATGTCGGGATCAACAGCACTAATCTACTTGCTTTTCTACAAAAAATAAATATCCGTTATCCACATGTTACACGAGGTGCTTTGCAAGTAAGAAAAGTATTTAATTATAATTCAGATGCACTTAAAATATAATTTGGCAGTTGTGGGATTTGAACCCATGTCTCCAGAGACACTGGAGCCTGTATCTAGTGCCTTAGACCGCTTGGCCACAAGGACCAGATGTCAATCAGGAGGGAAGGTGCTTTGTTGGCCAACATTTGCGGGATTGTGAGGGCAGTATGGCCGGGAGGGCGAGATCCGGTTCCAAAGAGTGAGTAAAGCGCTAGGGAGTGCGGCGAGAGGCGATGTTGGTATCAACAGCACTAATCTACTTGCTTTTCTCCATAAAATAAATATCTGTTATCCACATGGTACACGAGGTTCTTTGCAAGTAAGAAAATTATTTAATGGTAATTCAGATACACTTGCATTTAAAAATAAAACTTGGCAGCTGTGAAATTCGAACCCATGTCTCTAGAGAGACTGTATGCAGCACCTTAGACCGCTCGGCCCATCGGGAGGGAAGGTGCTGTGTTGGCCAACATGTGCGGGATTGTGGAGGCAGTATGGCCGGCAGGGCGAGATCCGGGTCCAGAGAGTGAGTAAAGCGCTAGGGATGCGGCGCGAGGCGCACCGCTTTAGGATTCAAATGGAGGCGGGGAAACAAGTTGCATATGTAAGGCGCAATACTCCGGGGGCGGAGGTTTTTTGTGGGTTGTCCCGTTTACCGCTGAACATAGTGCACGTTGATTTAGAAGGCTTACATGCGTCAATATGTTGGAATGCCTTCTTGGTAGTTCCCGGACCGGTCGGCATCTGTTGGTGAAAGCAGTATGGGGGAGTGGAAATAAGGATGAAGGGGCAGATTTATGTTGTGTATGCGCCACGTTTGCGTCACGCAACTGTGACGTAAACGTGGCGCATCCTTACGACCGATTTACAACGTGACGCATCTAGGCAGATGCGTCACGTTGTAAAGCCCTGCGCCGCTGGTGGGCGTTCCGGCGCAGGGTGGGCGTTCCGGGGCAGGTGCGCCTCGCAAAAGTGGCTGAGTGAAATCTATAAGATTTCACTCAGTCACTTTTAGCCCAATGCTGCGTCAAAACCCTGCGCCTGCTTGAAGCAGGCGTAAGGCTTGACGCAGCATTGGTCAGATAGGGCACCCCCGAGCCTTGCTGGAGCTGCGTCCCGCTTGCGACACAACTCCAGCAATGCGTCACTTTTACGGCACAGATGCGTGACGCATCTGTGCCGTTTTTGCCCCATGGTGCGCCGCATCATAAATGCGGCGCACCATGGGTGGCGCAGCTGTGGCGCACCGTGGCGCATGTTAACTGGCGCATCCCTCGGGATGCGCCAGTTAACATAAATCTGCCCCGAAGTTCCTGCCCTCGGTCGAGTGTTACTCAGGTTACATACAGCCCTTGACTTGGTACGCATGCCCAGATCAGTTGGCGCACAGCGAGGTGCCTGTCCTCAGGCGGATTTAGTGTATGTTTTGGGGCAGAAGTTGACAACAAGCTAGTGGTTTTTGCAATTGGGTCAGGGCTGGGCTACAGCAAAGAGCTCCTGTTTATAAGGGAAAAATATGGTAAAAATAATATGTTTGTAATTGTTGGGAAAACGTTTACTCTGCTGCTTTTATAAATGGTGCTGTCTATACATTGTTTAGTGAGGTTATTTGGCTAGTGAACACGATGTTGGGCTGATCACTGAGAGTAGCTGCGAATGTCAATGTTGAAGAGAAAATCTTTCACTGGGCTGCTTTTAAATGGTGCCGTCATGGGTTTTTTTCTATACATCGTTCAGGTACGATTGTGTGGCTAGGTGAGCACGTCGTCAGGCTGCTCTCTTAGACTGGCCGGTTTTTGAAAGAACGGGGCTTCTGGACGTGGTCAAGTAGGCTCTCGGGCGGTATGACACGTGATGGGGTGGGGGAGAGTTTAACATATTTCCCCTGCGTCTGAAAGGAATTGGACATTACTATATGGAGAGCATGTAGTTTAGTCGCCAGAGCTGCAGATTTTGTAACGGGTGCTGCCGGCGGTAATCAAGATTGAAGATGGCCAGTTGGTTTTGCAGCCCAAATGATGGGGCAGACGATTTCACATTTAATGAACATTCTGAGTGAATGGGTCACTGCTGCCTCGTGGTTAAGGTCTCTGACTCTAAAGGTTATGCGTTCAATCCTGTCGTTTGAGCTCACATTTTTGGTATTACTTCAAAAGGGGTTACTGGTGGCAATTTTGAATGGAGAGAAAATATGAGAGGTACCCCTTAACAAAAATCAAGGGAAGTAGGGTTAACCAACCAATGTAAAAAGGAGAGATTCCCTTGAACAGAAATGAAATTTGTAAAACTTTACAAATGAAAACAATTACAAGATTCACGTAAATAAAAAGGACCACAATTTATTGATCATACAGTAATTAAAAAAGTGGACAAATAAAAGACCACTTGACACAGATTTTTAAAACAATGAAAACAATAAAAAAACAATAAAAAACCTGACATTCAATATTGACCAGCAAAATTGATACATGAAGACAGAAAACAGTAAGACATTAAACTCGTACAATACTAAGCGTATATTCAAACTCTATTTCAAACTCTATTTCTGACACCAGTGGTATGTACACAGCATTACAGTGTATAAACAAGGATATCCGAGTCGAGAATTATACTGAAGAGTGCGTCGACGCGTTTCAGTGGTTTCTCACAATTCTATCCACCTTTGTCAAGACTACAATTGATATATGTCGTAGTACTCGTTTCAAATAGTTAAGCCTCGTAGTGCGTTTCTCTTTCCATTTAAAAGGGAACCAGGGGCGCTTACGTCATGTCCTTGCGATGAAAACAATTGTTTCACTATAGAGACGCGAAGGACTGCCTGCTTCTCTGGTTACGTGGAGTCCACGTAACCAGAGAAGCAGGCAGTACGAGTACTGCCAACGTGTAGCGCTCTAGTAACAGGACTTTTTACCTGTAACTCGATAAAGAGACGCAATTTTAAAATGGATATATGAAGCCAGTATTTCGTTGCCTACACCATATTTTAGTGTGGAAAATAATGGAAATCTGACAACATCCAAAAGCTGATTTAAAGGGAGATTATATTGACCCCTGTACTACGACATATATCAATTGTAGTCTTGACGAAGGTGGATAGAATTGTGAGAAACCATCGAAACGCGTCAACGCACTCTTCAGTATAATTCTCGACTCGGATATCCTTGTTGATACACTGTATTGCTGTGTACATAACACTGGTTTCAGAAATAAAGTTTGAATATACGCTTAGTATTGTACTAGTTTAATGTCTTACTGTTTTCTGTCTTCATGTATCAATTTTGCTGGTCAATATTGAATGTCAGGTTTTTTATTGTTTTTTTATTGTTTTCATTGTTTTAAAAATCTGTGTCAAGTGGTCTTTTATTTGTCCACTTTTTTAATTACTGTATGATCAATAAATTGTGGTCCTTTTTATATACGTGAATCTTGTAATAGTTTTCATTTATAAAGTTTTACAAATTTCATTTCTGTTCAAGGGAATCTTTCCTTTTTACATTGGGCAATTTTGAATGGACAACATGTAAAATTACGCAAAATTTGCATAGCGGGCTAAGGTTTTGGGGGTAAAATTCGGCAAAAATTGCGTAGCGGGCTACGGTTTTGGGGATGCATAGTTATGCACATATCAGCATATTCAGTAGGGCACTAATGGTAAGTGGCTTCAGATTGCAGATGCCCTAGAAGATCTGCTGCCTTTCTCTGTTGTATCAACGAATTGGTTGGGAGGTCATGCTGTGATAGCAAGATACTTTATCGCTGCCACAGGTGGTCAATGAGTTGAAAGGTTGCCTGTTATGTTGCAGTCGCAATGGGGTGGCAGACAATGGCACAATTAATTTACAGTCTGTGCGAATCATTTTACGAGGGCCTTGTGGTTAAGGTCTCTGACTTTTACGTCAAAGTTGCAATAAGTGTAAGTGGCTACAGTTTGAAGGCTTACTTATATTATGATTACAGTTACCTAGGGTGCGACGTAGCCAACGGTTGGTGGCACAGGGGCATCTCCGTTTTTGGGGGGCATCATTAAGGGAGCTAGCCAATGACCAGATCATTTCCCAAAGGAACACTGCCAAATGCCTGTATATTTCATTATCCCGTGAAGGTAGTAAGGAGATTACAATTTAAGGTTAAGAGCTCATCACACAATGTGCAGAAATATATTGGTAACAAAAGCCATGGGATTAATTTGCGACGTAATCCGCAGGCAATGTGGCGAATGGTGCCAGTAGTCATTAATGAGGACTGGAGGTGTGCAACACAATTTGCATGTGGGCCTTTGGAGAGCTCTATGTTTAAAGCTCATCCCAATAAAATGGGGAGATTCATTGGGTTTTGCTTATTTGCCAAATATTTGTATGCATAAATTCTCGTTTCCTTTCAAGGAGCTCCAAGCTCATCCCAATACAATGCAGAGACTCATTGAGTCTTGTCTAATTGCCAAATAGGGCTATGCAGAGCAGCTCTTTCCTTTTCAACTAAATCAGTCTCTCTTAAGGGACTTCTGGTGTACAGAACAACTCACAAAGACTGGGCCTTGGGAATGCAAAGTACTTTAAAACTCAGCCAATAACAGGTGGCAAGTTATTTGTGATTTAATCCACAGGTGAGGTGGGGTATGGTGTCAGAATATCGGAGTGAGGAATTATTGGGTACAACACAATTAACGGAGTGGACTTGGGGAAGGAAATAATGAATAGCCAAAAATGTATATGCAGAGCTTCTCATTTCCTTTTAGGCGTTGGCAGTCCTTGGGGAGGACTGGTGGTGTGCAACACAATCAGCATGGAGTGGGCTTTGGCATTTTAAAAGTGCATCCCCAATAATGATGGACAAATTATTTGTGGCATAATCCCCAGGGATTGTGAATGGCTTCCAAATCAACAATTATTAGGGTTGCCTTGGTCAATGGCCACAGTATTCTTTCCTTTTATGTGTCAACAGTTTTTGGGGGGGGGAAATGCTGTGCAACACAATTAACATACAGTGGGCAGAGCCCAGAAGTACAAGCCAGTATATGTCCTGCACAAGAGGGCCTTTTGAAGGACGCAAAATATGCATACGAGCTGAGTCGTTTCAACACGGGTGTGCCAGGTTGTTAAGGGGAATACGGCTGATGTTAGCAGCTGAGGGTATAAGGAGCCTGGGGGGCTGGCTGATGGAGAGGGGATTGTCATATGGGTGGCATTGGCAGGGTAGACTTAGGGTCACAGGCGGTGCTGGGACCAAATAACTTAATGGCTGCTATGCAGGAGGCACAATTATTGCAGGTGTTAAGACATTCCAAACATGCAGGGTGATGTCTTCAAAGGCGTGATTTAAGCACAGTGGTGCGTGACACAGAGTGAGCTTACTTGGCTCACGCTTGAGGATAAGCAGCTTCAGAGTGTACGGGAACTACAGCTTTCTTGCCGGGGAGCTGCTCATGGGTTATATAAATGTACTTGCTACATTATATTTATAAGTGCACCTTCAAAGGAGTAGATCAACAAACACTGACTGCTTGTTTTCTTTTCTCTCCATATGCTGGTGGGATGCGCCCTGCGCTGACATGATATCCAGAAGGCAACTGGCAGAACCTGCAGGATAGCCAACATTCAGTATCGCACACAAGATTGGAGAAGTTTGTGTTCTGTGTGGTAGTACTTTAACAGTTGCTATGTGTCCTGGAATATGCCATAGGGCGGTTCATCAGCATAAGGGAGCAAAAAGTACAATGGTATAGCGCTTCCTATTGAGGGCATAAGGAATGTTGCAAGGTAATGATTTGGGGCATAGCCGCATGTATGTAGAATTGGATGGAGACGTGGCAAAAACAGAAGCTTCCCCTCGGGCGCCCGCACGCTAATAGTTCGGTGCTGGCTATATGGTATGGGGAAGACAACTGGGGGCCCGTAGAGTGGAGCATGACCAATTAGCCTGGTGCTGTGGTTGGGAAGTACCAGGGATAGAGAAAGGACCAGTGCTACTTGCACTTCATAGGCAATTGGTATCTGTTTTTAAGCAGTGCAGTCTTTACTGCAGCGGTAATGGGTCATCTGTGCTAATTTATGGCACATGTGGGCATGTGACATGGCATAGGCTAGGTACTGTGTCCTGCAGGCCTGAGTAAGTTTATTCGGTGCCAATGTCAAGCAAAGTCAGATATTTGGTACAGTGGGCACACTATGCCATACAGGGGGCCGATATGGTCTGGATTAATTGCACATAGGTTGCCTAGTTGAATAATTTTTAGGGCGGTTCACTTGCTGGGGAGGCATTGTTATCTCAGTACATCGCGTTGCAGCAAGTTTAAATTCTCCATAAATAAGCCAACAATAACAGACTGGGGAGATTACCAACGTGGCTATTTGCAGGAGTCTCCAGGGGATCAGAAATGCAGAGTTGAATCATTCATTTACACTATATTGGGGGCTTTAGCACCAGATCTGTAGGTTGAAGCAACTATTGGGGGGAGGGCGAGAGCGCCAGTTGACTCCTTGCCCTGTGGCGGGGTCCCGGGCAAGAAAAATGGCGGGGACTCCTTTTTGGCAGGGACTGGCTGGCTCATCCTGGAACAGGGAGGGCAGTTAATCGGGCTCCGGGCTGGCGGGAGAGGGGGCCGTCCTGCTGGTGGTCCTGGACTCTCCGGCCCTACCTGAGATGCCGGTGCTTGGAAGAAGCAATCTGGTGAAAGCGGGTTGAAAACTGGTGCACAAGGAAAGGCGCAAAGCAGTACCAGGTGGCCGAGTCTAGGGGCTAGACGATGGGTAGTTACCTGGAATGGAAGTGTAGCAATGGAGATGGGTTGTGGCCTGCTGGTACATCCCACATCCAAGGTGGCTCTGGAGATCATGGATTGTAAAGTCAATGGTAACCTGTGGTGCAAATGAATACTGCACAAACCAATGTTTATCAATGTGTGTTGGATTGGTTTAATAAAGTTGGTCTAATGTTGACAATGCATCAACAAATAAAGAGGGCGTTATCTGAGAATTAATAAAGACTACGCAGTGAAGACCAGACACTTTGTATGGTGTTTTTTGTGGTGGGAAAAAAGGAGGGGAAAGTATGGTGGAGACGAATCGCACGTTATATGCCTACTATGAGAGGCCACCCCCGCGTCTAGGGGAGGGGGGCCTTTAGTGGCATTTTGTGCGAGAAGCGGCAAAAAGAGAGGCTGGGCCAGTGCACAGGGTAGTGGGAGGGGCAGCCAACAGGAAATACGAGAAGGTAGGGTAGGTTTGTAGTGCGTCACCTAGGTGCGCAGGCTGCCCCCCCACCCCCAGGGAAAAGGATAAGAGCCCTGAACATGAGGAAGAAGCCCTCTTTGTCCTCTTGCCTAGGGCGCCGCGGGTCGCAGCTAGAAGCAAGTTGCCCACCCACCCATCCCTGTTGTTAAAGGTAGAACTGGCGGGGTCCCGGGCATGAAAAAGGGCAGGGACTCCTTTTTGGCAGGGACTGGCCCATCCTGGAACAGGGAGGGCAGTTAATGGGGTTCCGGGCTGGCGGGAGAGGGGGCCGTCCTGCTGTTGGTCCTGGACTCTTCGGCCCTACCCGAGATGCCGGTGCTTGGAAGAAGCAATCTGGCGAAAGCGGGTTGAAAACTGGTGCGCAAGGAAAGGCGCAAAGCAGTACCAGGTGGCCGAGTCTAGGGGCTAGATGATGGGTAGTTACCTGGAATGGAAGTGAAGCAATGGAGATGGGTTGTGGCCTGCTGGTACATCCCACATCCAAGGTGGCTCTGGAGATCATGGATTGTAAAGGCAATGGTAACCTGTGGTGCAAATGAATACTGCACAAACCAATGTTTATCAATGTGTGTTGGATTGGTTTAATAAAGTTGGTCTAATGTTGACAATGCATCAACAAATAAAGAGGGCATTATCTGAGAATTAATAAAGACTACGCAGTGAAGACCAGACACTTTGTATGGTGTTTTTTGTGGTGGGAAAAAAGGAGGGGAAAGTATGGTGGGGACGAATCGCACGTTATATGCCTACTATTACAACTGGTATTGTGAAAAACGTTGATACCATACTATCACTATTGTACAAGTGGGTAGCAGTCCGTTCATCTGTTCTTTTTTCATATTTTTCCATAGTGCTCAGGTTCAATTGCATTACAACAGATGTTTATTGTGATGGGTTTATTATTATTTTTCCATTGTTCATCTTCAAATTTGATAACAAATCACATTTTCTATTTGGTGTGTGTCGATGAGCCGCAGCCCTGATTTTCTTGCCAGAGTAGCCTCGAGTGGAGGCAGTTCATCTGACCGTAGTTGGTAAGAGACTAATGTCTGTTATTATTGATTGTTCACGTTATGTACTTTTGGGCAAAAATAGTCTTCCCTATACACACAAGTAGCACGATTTTCACTGTGTTTTGGGAGTCTATTGGTATACTTTAATGACACACGTTGATGTGTCACATGGACGTTTGTGGGATGCATGAAATTCTGACAACCCACCTGATTTCTTTTAGGTGGGTCTTTCCTTGATTGTTGATGAACACAGTTCGTACTAGTGTTTTAGATACATATTTTACTTATGCACTTTTTCAGAAAAGTGATTTTTATAGGTCCTGTGAAATACCCCTACATCTGTCTATAGAGTAATTCAGGGGCAGAAATATGTTGACCCAATAATATATTCAGGGATGATTTTTTTACCTGCTTCACATCTATGATTTTAATTATGTTCCTGGCATTCAAGAATAATGTTGGAGGGTCTGACCCAGCACCAGTTTTATCATTTCACTACACTATGCACTTTTCAACTTTGCTTAACTTACCCACATCTAAGACCCATACAGGGGATAAACCATCTAAGACCTCCTCCAATTTTAGAGGTTGTAGCCCACACCGCAACAAGTTGTTGTTGTATGAGGAGGAACCCTGTGAAGAAGCATGACACCTCAGGGTGGCCGAGGGTTCTTGATCTAAAAATGTTGATTTTTCTTTTGGAATAATCATTGGATTGTAGTGAGTTTTTCAAAATCATACTCAGTTTTTATTGTTAGACCTAGGTACATTATTATGTTTTCGTTATGTCTTATTAATTCTGTACCAGCTGGTCTTAAAATACTCCCTGGCATTGTGTAATTATCTGCATGTATTAGAATGATGAAGCAAGGTATAATATGGGAAATGTATTATTAAATATGTTTCTCCCTTTGTCTGGAACCTTGAACTGCACATTGTGCCATTTTTAGGTCTCACCTGGCTTTGCAGCGTGCATGCGCTGCACGCTTTGCGAGGACTTCTTGGAATCAATACGGTTTCAGAAGCTTTCAGAAGCCCCGCCCATCTTTTGCATTTGCTTGCGTCATCCTCCATGCAAAACGCTGGATCAGGATAGCAAAGGAGGCTTGTTAGTCCCTCCTGGGTACTGCCCTGTCCACGTTTGGCCCCATCCACCGGGACTGGATCTTCTACTCTACGGCGGGACACAGTGTCTTCTAATTACTCGGTGAGCACGTTCTTTTTTCATTCCCACAATGGTGTGGCGTGGAGTGGCGACAGATTTTTAGGTCTCGCAGAGGACCGCGCTTGTTTATTTAATTACGATTTGCTGCGTGATTTGGTTTCACAGCGCTTGTTCTGCCTGCCGTGGCTTGTTTATTTAATTATTTAGCTGTGTGATTTGCTGCAAGATTTGTTTTCACTGCACTTGTTTTTATTACAGGAGACTAAGAAGGTCGAAAATCGCCCATATGGGAATTGGAACAAGGCTTTTATACAGCCATACATGGATTGCAGGATCCAGTGTACTGTACATGACGTTTTTTCATGGATTGCAGGCTCCCTCCCATGTATTATGGACTAGTTTTAAGTGTTTGAAGCACGTGGTGTTTGAAAACATAAGCTTCTACTACTCTCAAGTAATGGTGGGACTCTTACATATGTTACCAAATTCTTCGAGTTCCAGCAGAGGGGCTCCACACAGAAAACATCTGTCCTGATGCCTGCCCTCCTTCTGCTCAGATGTGATTGGATGAGCAGGAGGCGCCTCCTTCCCCACTCTTACAGGCCGACAGAGCTCATAACGCGTCTTGCGGTCCACTTGGACGTATCTCTACAGTCTCCCCAGCTACAACAGGTTTCCCGAGCAGAGCATGCCGCTCCATGCTGCCTCCTCACATTGCCACCAGCTCTCCACCCGTGTGGCCCTCCTGCTGCTACGCGGCCGCAGCACTGCTTACTGAGGTGGACCCACCGTCCAAGGGTGAGTGCCTAACACCTCGCGTGATTGGTATGGGGGAAACCTCAAAACTCCAGAGATGTTGACCCTCCCTTCCCGCATCGCAACAATACTATGTTTGCATTTGGTTGACATAGATACCTTGTAATTGACTAAGAAACATTAAATGAATGCCAATGTGTGTTGTGCAGTGCCATTTAAGTTATGTGGCGAGGGTGGGCTGCTAAATTATGCGTCAGAGTAAAAAGTAGAAGAATAATACTTTATTTGATTTGTTAAAATCATAAAAAGAGTAAAAAGTATTATGCAGCAGCAGCAGCAAAATTATGATTTGTAGTGCAATGCGGCCCTTCCAATTTTTTATATTTTCCTCACATTAATGTTGTCAGAGCAAAGGTTTCATTTCATTAGTATCAATTTAACATAACAGCCAGACAAATCAATATGCATCACAAACGTTACTATTCAAACGTTGCCAATGGTTTTCCCATGTGCAGCAACACCTGTTGCTTGCTTTTAGTAACCTTTGATCCATTTGGGATAAAAACAACACTATTTTTATGTTAAAATCTGCAGATTTTGCACCAGGAAATGCAGTATGTGGGAAAACCATATTTATACAGAAAACGCCTCAGCTGCAGAATTGCAGAATTCCAGTACCCTGATGTTCTTTCATAATATAAGCTTGTGGTTGCCCTTCTTCTGTGTCCGGTGAAAAAGCACTAATCTTCACAGTCTCTGATTGGCCCGGGAATGCCAGGTTTCCCCCTTAGCAGCTCGACATCTTCTTTCTAGACCTGGCCTTTTAATTAACGACTTGATGTCTTGTGGGGTTATTTTTCCCTGGATCTAATCTGTTCGCTTCAGGTGAGCCTAACGCAATAATGACGCCTGCAGACAAGTCAAGGAAACTGTGTTGTTGCCACTCTTCACTAACATGATGGTACCTTTGTGAGGTGGTTGAAATCGTTTCTCTCTTGTAAGCCATCTCTTGGGGTGTCTGGAGATGGTGCTCCTGGGTAAAGACTCTTAAGTTACTCAACTCGCATGGAATTCCTACATTTATTAAATGTGTGCCCAAACATTGTGTGTAAACATGAGCTTGTGCAGATGGCGACCACGAGGCCCATTCGATCTGCCAATGTTATGTGTGCAAGTTCTCCATACAAAGAGCTTAGAAACCCTCTGCCTTTGCCACTGAATTGTCAGTTTTCATCTACCGTTTTAGCCTCGACTTCCACCCCATGTGTTCTGTTTGAGAGGTTCATGTAATATTTAGTGCCCTCATTGTGAACTTCTATTTTCTGTTTCTGTTTTTTAAAACACATTTTATTGAGTTTAACAAGCAGTGCAGTATCCTGCAGAAGAGATTAAGCCAAAATGAAATTCCATCTGTTGTACAAGTTATATTATCGTGCATATTACGTACTAGTGCATCCGGGTCAGTGCACTATAAATTTCAGTGTATCTAACAGTTAATATATCTACAAGATCTAGTTCGAACAGCTATGTCCCCCATCATGATTTTCATAACTTGCGACTTATATCTTGCACTTCCAGTGAGCTATGATGTTAAAAGTGTAACTACCTCCCTCCCACTAAGTTAACAATCGGTGCAGCATTAATAACATCCAGACGTACAAGGAATACCTTAGAAGACCTATAGTTATTTCTCAAGGATAAGCATGGCAGCCATGGCAGACATCAATTCTGTGTGTCAGGAATGTCTCTGTTCTCCCTCCCTTTTTTTGTGACTCCCTCCATCCAACCTTTATCAGATTTTACCCATTTCTTTGGGCAGCACTAATTAACAACTGCGTTTTCAGGAGTGTTATCTACTAGTCTATGGGTTCCTCTATATAGAAAGCATTGACCGATTCCAGTAGCACATCCCAGGGCATAGCCATATGTGTTTTACATAGCCCTCCTTGTTCCTCCCTTCATATCGCACCGTCAGGGGCGGCTCTAGGGTCATGGTGGCCCTGGGCAGGGAGCGTAGGTAGGGGGCCCCGGAAGAGGGGATCCGGGTGGGGCAGAGCGCGGAGGCCAGTAAAGAGTGGGGGGGTGGGGGGGGGGGGGGGGTCAGGGTGTTTAGAAATGGAACTGAGCCGGAGGCCGCCAAATCCCTGCCAGGGGCCGCCACATAAATATGTATCCATCCTCAGAGGATAAATATATTAAGGATATATATTGGTGTGGTGGCCCCTGGGGTTTGGTGGCCCTGTGCAGGTGCACAGCTTGCACATGCCTAAGGCCGGCCCTGGCACCGTTTTCCGCCCGTACCTATTGTACCACTTCCTCCTTCCAGACCATTGCTGTCAGCGTTCTCGCTGATTTCCAACGCCTGTTAATGAGTAGTTTCGCTGTTATGAGCGCTAGGTCGGCAAACATCGCCTGTACCTTGTATCGCTTAGGATGCAGATAGAGGCCTAAGATACACCCCTCTACCGTGGTCCATGCATTGCCTTCTACAACATCCTGTATTGAGTGTGCTATTTGTGTCCAATAAATTGAGAGGGCGGGACATGGCCACATTATATGCAGGAAATCAGCATCTTGCTCTACACATCTAGGGCAGTTCACCGCTACCGCTGGAAACATTGCATGCAATCGATGTTGTGTGAGGTATGCTCGTTGCGTGACCACATATTGTATGAAATTAAAGCATGAATTGCAAGAGATGGCCCTAGAATAAGCCAGTTGAGATGTCCAGTCCTTGTCTGAAAGGTTTTTAACCTATGTCCGGCTCCCACTTTGCACGTATCGTGGTTAAGGTAGGGGTGTATATGCATCCTTATCGCCCGACATAGCCACTTTGTTAGGTGTCTGCCAGTACCCATGAAGTGTATCCAGTGTACTAGTTTGTGTGTTGGTGGCTCAGACCTCTCAGGGGCCCATACTCGTTTAATATACAGTGTTATGCTAGCATGTAATAACAAGCTTTGAACATGCAATAGGTCTCGCCTTTGTTAAGTTAAAGCTCTTTGCTTTGCTAATAGTATTGTATTCTAGCTTTGCATTATTTAGTATATATTTGTGATATAATGTAGTTGTATGTAGTTAGAATTGTTTTGTTAGCTATGTAGTAGTCTAAAGCCTAGGGTTAGTAGGAAAAGAGCAGTGTTTCAAATTTGGGAGGTGAATGAATAGAAGAATAGTATGTGTGCTAACTTCGTATAGTGAGGATTACAATAGCCTAAGGCAGACAAAAAGGGTGAGGGGAGAGCAAGTATATGCACATATCACAAATATACACTAAATAATGCAAAGCTAGAATACAATACCATTAGCAAAGATAATGGCTGTAACTTAATCATATTGCATTTTTAATGCTTGTTTTCAACGTTCCTTCTTTTTTGGAAAGGATGCAGGACACTGTTTCCATTAGGTCCAATGCCTGAAACATGACCATTAGGTTAAATGAACTTTTGATTTGATGTCTTCATATGCTTCTACTTCATCTGTCCTCGGGGAAACTCTGAAAATAAACGTGGCAGTCCATATATAATCATTAATCTATAAACCACCACTTTTGATTCATAATATTGTGTAACATGTATATAGTTTTGATATTATTGTAAAGGCCTCATTTCCAACATTATAGAGGTTTTCTTTAAAATGCTATGCATTCCTTAATTCCTTAATTGCGACTCGCAAATTGTGAGTCGCAATTAAGGAATACCTCCCCATTCATTCTTTTGGTCCTAGAGACCCATATGGAATGAATGGGAAGACATTCTCCATTTGCGATTCTCAATTAGAGAATCGCAAATGGAGACTGCAATTTCAAGGGTGCCAGGATGTCAAAAGGACACCAGGTTGCACCCCTGAAATTTGCATATGGGTACATCTTGTACACACACATGCCCCAAGGGCATGTGTGTGTGTAACATGGAACTTTAAAAAATGCACTTTAGTGCATTTTTCAAAGTTTTTGCAAATTACCATGAAGTTCAACTTCATGGTAAATTACACCCCTAATAGCGAAATCGCTACTTCAAAGTGGTTCTTGCATTGCATTTAAGGAAAATGCGATTCCTTAAATGCAATCGCAATTTGAGAACTCGCAATTAATTGCAAATTCTCAAATTGCCTTGACCCTTGATGCATCGCAAAAGCAAATTTTACGATCGCAAACGGACGATTTTTGTGAATCCCAAGGTGTGTGATTGCAAAAGGCTTTGATGCATGTGCCTGCTAGTGTCACACCAGAACTCTGACACCAAACTCTCACAGTAATTAACTCATGGTATTCAAGAAAAGAAAGCACATCACCTGAAGCAATTATAACAACGTTTTCATAAAAAAATAAATATAAACATAACCACCTAAATTCAAAGAATTAGTAGGTAGCACTTATCTTAAGAGCAGCAAAGAAGTAGAAGGACTATATGTAGCTGCTGGATTTTCAGAAACCTCCTCGGGCCCATTGGTGGACAGTGATGTGACATCCTGGGAGTCTAGAACATATATTAGGTATAAAGGGGAAAACGTTTCGTCCATGTTATGTTTCTAGTATATTATGGTGGCTGCCAATTTGAGCAGTGAGGAAGAATCTGTCAAGTTGATTATTTCCTTATCATTTCCTGGGCATCTGCCTTTCTTCGGGAGAACTAACCTGCTTTCAACATCCTCGTGCTGCCAAGTGACTCTGAGGCAAAGCCCTTGCACCACCTAATTCCATACCGTCCTCTTTCCCACGGACCGCGCACTGCCGGGGCACTACAACCCTCAGGAGGCAGTGCGGCCGCGCAGATCTGCCGCGAGAGGAGGGCCAGTGCCACCTACTTAATCACTGGTGAGACCCCGTGGCACGGGGCACCTTGATCATTTCCTGGGCATCTGCCTTTCTTCTGGAGAACTAACCTGCTTTCAACATCCTCGTGCTGCCAAGTGACTCTGAGGCAAAGCCCTTGCACCACCTAAATCCACACCGTCCTCTTTCCCGCGGACCCTGCACTGCCGGGGGATTACAACCCCCAGGAGGCAGTGCTGGCGCGCGGGATCTGCCGCTAGAGGAGGACCAGCGCCACCTACTTAATCACTGGTGAGACCCCGCGGCGCAAGACGCCTTGATCAGTTCCTGGGCATCTGCCTTTCTTCTGGAGAACTAACCTGCTTTCAACATCCCCGTGCTGCCAAGTGACTCTAAGGCAAAGCCCTTGCACCAACTAAATCTACACCGTCCTCTTTCCCGCGGACCGCGCACTGACGGGGCACTACAACCCCCAGGAGGCAGTGCGGCCGCGCAGGATCTACCGCGTCTCAGCTCCCGGTCCACGAGCTGCTCTAACCCGGCCCTAGGCTGCTACACCCCTTCATTTTGACCGCTCCTTTTTCCAACTTGAAGCGGAGCGAGTAGGGCGTGTGCGGAGAAACAGCGATCGCTCCTAAATTGGCGGACAGGCTCGATCTCCCGAAGTGAAGGAAGAGAGGGCGGAGGCACTCAAAATGGCGGGCGGCACTACGCCGTGGACTCCGCTGACTGCAGCCGCCGCTGGGAGGTAGGATTGCGTCCTGTGCTACCCCGGTTTGTCGAGACTCTCGTCGATCTTCGCAGCAGCTGGCATAATTTCCACTAGCTTTACTTCGGTGGAGACCCCCACCGAGGGAATCCTCCCAGCGCCTGCCTGACTCTAAGATGTCGGCCGGCGGTGACTTTTGGATGGCGATTGCCGCTTCCACTGGCTCGCCCCAACTTCTCTCCGGCCTCCTGCTAATCCTGCGGCCCTCTCTCGGATTTTCTGGCCTGCCTCCCGACCTGCTGCCAGTTTGGGGCCACTGCCAGTGCCGGAATCCCCTGCGGCCCTGCAACTCGGGCCGGATCTCCGGACCACTCACCCCTCCCCTCACATGGCACCAGTGTTCTGAATGTGCCGCTGCTCCCGGAGTCCACACTGCTTGCGGTTGAATCCACACACAAACCACCGGCTGCCGTGCAGCGCCTCACGGCCAACGCGTGACCGCACCAACAGCGTCAACATGGCCTTCACCACCTGGCACACTCTCACCCCCACCGAGATGGCTGACCGCAAGCTCTCCAAGATGGTGACGCGCCTGCGGCTGGCCTCCAGCTTCATCTCCCACCTTCTCTCCTGGACTTCTTTACTTTTTGTTCTGTCCTGGCCGACACTTTGCTGCTGATTTCGGACAGTTTTCTCTGGACTCTGACTCTCCTTCCATTCCCTCGTCCTTTAACCCTTTCCCCCATTGATGATCCTCAAATGGTTCTTCCCTTTTCTGCTTTGCCTTCTCTCCATACCCTTGCATCCCTCCCACCCTCCCTTTGTGCTGTGACTGCATCCACACTTATGGAACTCTGTTTTTTTTTTGCATACCTTAATCACTACTATATGCAGTAGACCGTTGTTCTCTCTACCATTCCTATCTGATCCTTAGAGTATATCCAGTCATATCCCTTCCTTTGTATATAGAGATAACTCTAGCGACCAGTCTCCTACGTGACTGTTGGAGTATATCCATGTGTTTCCCTTCCCTATGTATATAGAGATAACTCTAACGACTAGTCTCCTATGTGACTTTTAGAGTATATCCATGTGTTTCCCTTCCCTATGTATATAGAGATAACTCTAATCACTAGTATATGTAGTAGACCTTTGTAATATCTACCACTCCTATGTGACTCTTAGAGTATATCCATGTGTATCCCTTCCCTATGTATATAGAAATAACTCTAACGACTAGTCTCCCATGTGACTTTTAGAGTATATCCATGTGTTTCCCTTCCCTATGTATATAGAGATAACTCTAATCACTAGTATATGTAGTAGACCTTTGTAATATCTACCACTCCTATGTGACTCTTAGAGTATATCCATGTGTATCCCTTCCCTATGTATATATAGATAACTCTAACGACTAGTCTCCTATGTGACTTTTAGAGTATATCCATGTGTATCCCTTCCCTATGTATATAGAGATAACTCTAACGACTAGTCTCCTATGTGACTTTTAGAGTATATCCATGTGTTTCCCTTCCCTATGTATATAGAGATAACTCTAATTACTAGTATATGTAGTAGACCTTTGTAATATCTACCACTCCTATGTGACTCTTAGAGTATATCCATGTGTTTCCCTTCCCTATGTATATAGAGATAACTCTAATCACTAGTATACAGCGACGGCTCGTGGAGGGAGTTACGGTGGGGCAGGAGGGGGAGGGGCAGGGTGGAGGTTGCTAAAAACCGGCATATGGATAATTGCAGGTAAGTAAACAATTTAATTAATAAAACGAATTTCGTAGCTCGCACTGCATTGCATTTTGCGATGCAAGGCGCACTACGAAATTCGTTTTATTAATTAAATTGTTTACTTACCTGCAATTATCCATATGCCGGTTTTTAGCAACCTCCACCCTGCCCCTCCCCCTCCCCACCCTCCTGCCCCACCGTAACTCCCTCCACGAGCCGTCGCTGCTAGTATATGTAGTAGACCTTTGTAATATCTACCACTCCTATGTGACTCTTATAGTATATCCAGTCATATCCCCTCCCTATGTATATAGAGATAACTCTGACCACTAGACTATGCAGGAGTCCGCTATGCTCTCTACCATTCCTATGTGACTCTTAGAGTATATCCAGTCTTATCCCTTCCCTATGTATATAGAGATAACTCTAATCACTAGTGTATGCAGTAGTCCGCTGTGCTCTCTACCATTCCTATGTGACTCTTAGAGTATATCCATGTGTATCCCCTCCCTTTGTAGATAGAGATATCACCAGTATATGCCTAGAGTATTTCAATTTGTATCTCCTCCTTATGTGACTCTACCTCTTGTACATTTGCAATTTTTTTCTGTTTGTATCCTCTATGTAACGCATGTAATCCTAAGTCCTTAAGTTTTCAACTGGTTCTTATGTAAAGCAAAAATTAGCTATGTTCTCAAATGGTTCTTATGTAAAGCGCTCTGACACCTTCGGGTAAAGTTTGCGCTATATCAAATTGCACAAATAAAATAAATAAGAAATAAAAATCACTGGTGAGACCCCGCGGAGCAGGACGCCTTGATCATTTCCTGAGCATCTGCCTTTCTTCGGGAGAACTAACCTGCTTTCAACATCCTCGTGCTGCCAAGTGACTCTGAGGCAAAGCCCTTTTACCACCTAAATTCACACCGCCCTCTTTCCCGCGGACCGCGCACTGCCGGGGCACTACAACCCCTAGGAGGCAGTGCCGCCGCTCGGGATCTGCCGCGAGAGGAGGGCCAGCGCCACCTACTTAATCACTGGTGAGACCCCGCGGGCCCATCCTTGCCCGTCTGTGTCTGTTTGAGGCTGGGCTGGGCTGGGCTGGGGCCATTCTCTTGGTCCTTCAATTACGTGAACCTGGTAAGACGATAAAGCTAAGGAGAGATCAACTGAACTTCACCAATAAATTAACCTAATTGACTATTACTCCTTAGCGTTTCCCCCTAGTCTTACCAAGACTAAGAGTGACTATACAAGCAAAGTAACATCTGCCCACCATATGATTGTACTCAAGTGAAATTGATAAGCGCAGTGAGGTGCATCAAACTTACTTGTTAGAACTGATTAGAAAACTTGATTTTGATTGACATAGTTTTAATCTGTTTTTAACCTTGTTGTGTTAGCCGAAGTCAGTATGGGTAAAAGGAAGCTACTTAGCCCAAAGCTTAATACAGGAAAAAGAGCCAATACTGAGTCCCAGCAAACCCTACTGAGCTATCTTACCGGAGCTATGGGGGCACTAGACAAACAAATCAACTCAATAGTGGAATCTCTTGAAGCAGGTACTTCACGTTCCAATGACGAATTGGCTCATTTGGAGGCTTCAGATCCCTTAAGGCAATGCAATATGAAAAAAGAATCCCCCAAATGGGTGTATTCGGTATATTGTAGATGAAATTGCTTCGAACGATCCAGACTCAACATCGCAACCTCCCCACCTGTTAAAAATGTCTTGCTCATAGCAATCCAACAAATAGTGATCCTATAATTGGTCTAGAAACCACGCCAATCAAAACAAATCTTCCCCACACTGGAAAGAAAAAAAGAGGCCACAAAGAATCTCCTATAAGAGATAGAACAAGGCCCAGGAAAACCCCTGATACAGAGAGTACTGATATAAATAATTTAACGATATTAATGGAGAGGTTGGATCTTTATCTTAGAGTTAGGTTAGACCAAATGGATCTAAGAATAACTTCCATCCAAGAACACTTAGCTAGTGATAAAAAAACAAACTAGTAAAAATCCTAGACCATCCTTTCCCACAGCAGGTTCTCCTAATTCTAGCCCGACTATGAAAATTGGGTCTTTTGATCCTAATAATAAAGTGCCTCTCAATCTTCGGGATAGGGACCTAATTACATCAGTGTCTTCCACTTTTAATTGCTCATCATATCACACAACGAAAGAACATCTATCTAATCCTGATAAATCTTCCCTATTAAAATCCTCAGCCATAAGCGGAAGATCCGGCCCTTCGAAGGGCGTACTCGATCTTACAGGTTCTACTACCCGAGATTCCCGCCAACACACCACCAAAAACTCTGTAACAAATAGTTCTGACAGGGCAACTTTGGCTCCCGACGATCACCTTGACCTCCCACCAGCTGCCACACCGTATGTTATTGTGCTGGCCAACGTTCCAAAAAAGGAAACCTCTGCAGTAGAGGGTTGGAAAACACTGGGAAACAAATCCCTATATTTGTTGGGCAAGAAAATAGGCCTAACAGAACTCCTGTTCAGAGAATTTAAAATGGTTAGAAGGGTCAAAAGTGTGGGCCTCCGTGGGGAATTTTTTGCACGAGATTCAATTGTCCTGACTTGTAGATCTCCCCAGTTGGTTAACAGAGTTCTGCAACAGAGTGGAAGTCACGATATAGCAAGGGGTGAAATAAATACTCTTCCACTAGGCTTTTTCTAACCCCCACCAAATGGGTTCCAAAGGGTTTCGGGGAATGGTAGGAATTTACCTCAGTTTCATCCCCATGATATTCCAATACGAAACAGATTTAATCTGCTCTTGGGCCTGGAAGAAATCGATTGACTTGCTCCCTTCCCTTTTTGGGTTTACAGGGAACCATGATTCTACGAGTTGGGAAATACAGACCTGTAAGCTTCCTAACCTTTTTTCCAAACGGCTCCTAGATACAAACCTAAACGAATACGATACATACCCACCCACTAATTCCCATGAAAATTTAACATCAGATCTGGGGTTAGATTTGGGAAAGACTCACAATGCCGGGGATAACTTTACTGAAATTAATGCCCGTCTAGACACTACCATCCAGACTCATGCTCTCAAAATCGCCAAGGATGAGCCCCTGATCACAATACTCTATTGGAACATCGATGGCCAGCGATCAAAGGCGGTTACGACATTTGGCTTAGTTTTATCCATAATTTCAATATTCTATGTTTTTAAGAGACGTGGGCCACAACCAAGATCCATATAGAGGGTTACAAAACATATTTCTCTCCTGCACAACCGTCACCTTCTGGCAGAGTTAAAGGAGGCTAGTCCATCTTTGTTTCCAATCTGGTAGAAACAGTAGAAATTATCCCAGTAAAACTCGAAGCTAATTTTCAAGTATTAAGTCTCCGCCTGAATAAGGTGGATCACTTCCTTTTTGTTAATTTTTTTAACAATCTTCCCCAGGGAGAGTTCCCAATAGTAATACGACAAATTCACCTTTTATTACAGAATATAGCTAATAAAACAAGTAAAGAGATCGTAATTATTTGGGGAGGTGATTTTAACCAACGTTTGTGCAGGTTTAGTGACCAGAACATTTGTGGCCTAATTGATGTGAACGAACACATGATAACCCATTTTTCACACACAACAACTGGGAATGTTCTAAATGTTGCCCTTTTTGATTTAGATCTAGGTTTGGCGAATAAGATCATAAATCCGTCTGCTGCTCCTATTCCAACCTTTAATTGCAGAGGAAGATCGAGCACAATAGATTTTATTTACATTTCCTGTAAAGCGGAAAAATGTGTTATAATACCACGACCTATGTTAACGCTATGAGTGATCATCACCCAAATAGTATTACACTATCGCTGTTGCAGAAGCCAGATAGCCACTGCATAGCAAGGACTTTGGACCAACATAGCTTGACATCAGATAGACTAAATGGGCTTTCACTCAAGTGGGAGAAAGTTGACCCTGTAGGTATAACTACTAATGCAGTAAAAACAGCGCATTTGGCTATTCAAAAGTGTCTTGATATGGCTACATCTGATAAGGAAGTCTTGATCAACTTCATGGTGGTAACAAAAGCAATAAAAGAAGCCCTTTTTGTCAAATTAAAAAACATGAAGCCCAAAAAGAAAGTTTGGTTTAACAGTAGCTGTACAAAAGTGCATTCTAAACTGAAAACTGCCTTACAAAAACCAGAACGGGTGGCCCAAGAAATTGTAATTCTCAGAAAGGAGTATAATCTAGCCATAAAAGCCAGAAAAGCAGAACTGAAACAGGAACTTTGGGATCAACTCCATAAAAGTTGTACCCAAAAAAATAGTTCTGCTTTCTGGGCTGTCATTTAATCTCCCTTCCTCTCTGATTTCAGAGACTCCCCTAAAATTGACGTGGCTATAGATGAAAGGACTTGGGTTGAACACTTCGCCAGGACTTTCATGAGGGGAAACGAAGTAAAGAACCGTCAGGAAAACATCTCCCCTGTACAAAAAACAACTCCATATCCATTAGTCCTTGATATAACCTATGATGAAGTAGACCTTGCACTAAAGGCCAGCAAAAATGGGAAGGCGCCAGGCCCCGACGGGGTACCAATTGACTTTTTTAAATCAAATCCAGATTTGTGGACCCCAATTTTGACCAGAGTTCCGCAGGCATCATGCATGGTAGGGCTTGTAAAATCATAGTTGAAATCCATCCTAGTTCCAATCTTTAAAAAGGGGGACCGTCAACTGGTGGAGAACCGCAGCCTTAAGGCCCGGTGGCGCAGGGTACGCCTGAAATCCCCGGGATTCACCTGCCTTGTCAAAAACAGAGACACAGACTATTTGTCTGGCGTAGAAGATGGTATTTGTTAGCTGCAGCTAGTACAGTGGTCTTAGAAGTCGTCAGTACAACGAGGTTCAAAAGAGACTGCCACTTAACTCCGTGGCGCACAGGTTTATATACGATACAATACAATGCAAAATGCAATCACACAAGACCATGAGCTATAGGCAAACGTTATAGACAATGTTTTAAGACTAAGGCAACTCAATTTCCCGGTTTCGTTTGTCACTCGACCCCTTAAGTAAATTACAAATGAATCCACACAATTCAATTTACAAGTAGAGAAGACACAGCTGCGTGTTGTAGAAGGACAGTCATGAAACAGGAGAATGCATGAGACATGTAGTGAAGGACAGCAGATAAGATAACTTAAAGGAAACAATGGTGTGAACCAACATGTAGTCCGGACGGGAATTAATCAGCTCAGACAGGAATTAGTGTACTCGGCCAGACCCTGACACTCATTAGTAAACATAAGCAAAGAAGCCACCTGACACGCAAAGGCAGAAACGACAAAAACATCACGTTCGCCGAGCTGCCTGAGTGAGGGCAACATAAAATGGCGGCGATCACAAAATGGAGGCTGAGCACGAATGAATTCGTAATTTTCAGAACCTCACTGGCATCGTGCTATCGTCCAATCTCACTGCTGGATTCTTTAGGTAAAGTGGCGGGCCAAGTCATCCTTGACCGCCTCCAGCAGTGGGCAGACGATAACAGGATTTTATCAGGCTTACAATTTGGGTTCCGAGAAGGGCTAGGAAATATCAAACAAGCACTTAATTTGCTGCTCTTGCTGGGCAAGTATGTTAGTGCAAAAGGAGGGGCCCTGTACATGGCGTACGTCGACTTGTCCGCTGCCTTTGACTGCGTTAGCCACGCAAAACTCTGGTCAGTTTTACTGGAAATGGGGGTAGAGCAGGTGCTTGTTAATTTCTTGCACAAGCTATATTCGAATGCCACAGCTAGGGTGAGGTATGGTGTTAGGGGGGAACTAACAGCGTCTTTCGGTGTAGAGAGGGGGGTGAGGCAGGGCTGTGTCCTGGCCCCTTTCGTTTTCACACTCTATACCAATGGACTGGAGCGGGATATGGTAAAAGGGTGCCAGGACCTTCCCATTATAAAGAACCGCCCAATACCGGCCCTACTCTACGCCGAAGACGCGGTAATATTGGCACGCACCCCCGTAGAATTACAGCATGCTCTCGTTAAATATAACACTTTTATGGCCAACCTGGACCTAAATATCAACATCCCAAAAACTTTTGTTATGTCCTCGGGATCTAGAACGAAAAAAAACAAGGCTATTTTTCTAAATAATGTTAAACTTGAGAGCACTAACACATACTCATATCTAGGGATAGTAATCGATCACAAAATTACCTGGAAACCGGCCATTGAGTCTAGGAAACTCCTCTTCATGAGAGCTACTGTTGCTCTGGTAACGTTTTCTCGAAGGTTGGGAAGAAGGCCCCCGCCAAACTCATAGAGATTTATAAGGCCAAATGCTTAACTGTTGCAACCTATGGGGCGGGCGTGTGGGGTTACAAAAATATAGATGCTTTACAAAAGGTTGAAAACAGTTTTCTAAGGTATCTTCTTGCTGTTCCACAGGGTACTGCGACCTTTTTGTGCCACCTGGAATTGGGTCTTTCTTATTTGACAGATATTGTCAAAATACAACCACTTCTTTTGTGGCAACGTATCTGGTCATCAAATAAAACCACTTTTTGTCAGGGGTTTATTCAGGACTGTATCTCCTTGGAAAATGCACGTAAGATTGGGTGGATACGTTATATTAAAAGATTTTTGTACGATCTAGGCTTGAAAAATATTTATACTCACCCACCTCAATCTTAGAGTTATCTAGAAAAACATTTCAAGGGCAGTGTTTAACACATCTAGAAGAACTGCATTTGGCCAAAGAGGCTAGTAAAACATCTGTCCAGCACATCCTGTCCATACAAACAACTCTGACTATCCAACCCTATTTAACACTTAACATTACCAGCTATGAAAGAATCATGTTGATTAGGTTTAGGCTAAACTCTTTCCACCGTTTAGTTACCTTCCCAAAAACAAATAACTGGGCAATAGCATTACCACCTTGTCCATGTGACAATCTCTCTACTCAGGCCACTATCCATACAATCTTATGTTTTACGTTTTATAGCAAACCTAGAAGTTTTTGGCTTATCCCGGTTTTAAAATGTTTGGGCATTCGAAGATGTCATTCGGCATTGCTTTCTTTGCAGTTTCTGGAAGAGGAATCTTTAACGCAAGTTATAATTACATTTTTGAAGTTTATTGTTCGGTATAGGCCAAATTTAGGGTAGACCATGACTCCTCTGTCCAGGCTCTCTATTTTTTCTACTCAACTGTGTAAGACGTCCTTTTCATACTGTTCTTAATAATGACTGAATATTTGTATTCTATGAACTGTGAAAATATTTAAATGAATTTTATTACATACTAGTTTTTAAAGATAAGGATATTTTTATAATTACTGAAGTGCGAAAAATGTACTTTTATGGTTTTGTATATGAAGAAAACCGAATAAAGTAATTTTGACTTTGACTTTGAGTAGATTTCATGTCAGTACAGTTAACTTATATGGTAACATTTTTACATCTCAGTACTTAAGGAGCTAGAACAGCAATTTTCCTGGGGATTATATCTATAACTAAATGGGTAAAATATTGTACATGTACCTAACAAGAATTTTGGCAAATTGTTGATAAACTAAGGAGTCGGAGGTAAATTCAGGACCCAAGATCTGAGTGGTGTCATTCCTTTTTATCTCCTTCACCACTCCCTTTTGATTTGCCATTCACTATTGCTGTTTACATTCCAGTCTTTGCACAGCCCTTTTGCTTTTTGCAACATCTGAGATGCAATTGCAAGTTGTCAAAGCAGCACAGCTGTGTACAACGGCTTTCTCCCATGCGTGTGCATACATTTTTTTATGCTAAATATATTTTTTTATTTCTCAATGCATGATGAATCACTTGATAAAGCCTGTTAATGTGTATCTGTCAATGAAGATTAAATTGTGTTTATGTGCCTTCAGGCTGCTGAGTATAGAGCCTTTCTTTCCATATGGCCACCTCCTGTGGATTCCACTCTGCATTCTGACGCACTAACAAAGGACAAACAATATGGGGACTTGATGCCATGGTTTTAGAAAATATTTTTTGTACAAAAGCGGAAATAAGAGAACGATGCCAACGGTATCATAATTTGTATGATAATAGCCAATGGAAAACATTAACTGAAATGCTCATTTCTATTCACTGTACGAAAATACTTTCATATTTATGCAGTAAGATCACACTGCACATTTGTTTTATTTATGCTCTGAAATGTATAACATACCTGATATCTAGTTTTTTTAAAATACACTCATACTAGGTTAGGTTGAGAAAAAATCCTAAACAAACGGACAAATTTTATGCAATGGTTGTTTAAGAATACATTTAATGCTACATTTGCTGGTAGATGCGGCTCAATTGGGGCTGCTCTTTCCAAGAGCCATGTGTCAGACAAAATGGGGCTAAGCCGTTGAATAACCTATTGACATGAAGTTCGCAGGAAGGATGCACAAGATTCAGAAACATTTAATAGGTCACATTACAGCTCTGGAAAAAGCAGGTTAAGCACTAAACACTTTGTGAATACTGCACTAAGCGGTCAGAATATGGAAAATAGAATCGAATTCCAAACAAGGATGCATAGTGATACCAAAATCAAACAATAAGCAGCGCCAAGATGCAAGAAGAAACTATAAACAAAAATCGAACAAGGACTCAGTTTTATGGATGAGGAGTATCCAATGAAAGCGATTGACAGGGAAACTAAGGGTGGAAATACAAGAGTAGGGGGTCCGTACCCATTCATTTTAAAATCCTCAATTTCAAAAACGTCTTTGTCATTTGCCTTGCTGTAGGTTGAGCACAGCACACATTTTGTGAGAACCACATATAGCCATGCATCTTAACATCAATGACATCCGAGAAACAATACATTCTCCTAAGAAAGTTTCTAAACATTTTCAAATCCACAATAATCTGGAAGCTGGAGTTGGCAATGCTCTTCCTAATAGGTATGACTAAGCAAATAAATGCAGACCTGCCAGCTTTTGAAACTTTTTTACCAAGTGACAGCCTGAGGCAAATTTAAATTCACTCTCTCCAAGCACACAACCCCTCCCTCACCCAACTCTCTCGCCCTGCCAGCACCAAAACAAAGGTATTGAGTCTGCAGCTGGTGTCCTGGGAAGGTTTCACACTTCGTAATGGACATCAGGAGTGGCATAACAAAACTTGAGGAGGCCCCCGGCAAAGCTTAACTGGAAGCAGACAGGAGCTTTCTGGCCAGGGGCCTGCCACCCATGCACAGTGCCTTTTTAATTTATGTATTAATTTGATGTACTGTTATAATATAAAAAGAATTTTGTAGGTAGGATTAGGTAAACTTAATTTTATCCCGTTAGTTTAAAATACCTTTTCTAAAGTGGCTTAGAATGGAGTTGAAATAGTAAATGTCACCTATTTAGCATCCAACACTTTCCCCAAAATGATTTAGATTGGCGTGGGAATGGTAAATATTTTGACTGCACAAGTGTTAGATGAACACACATGCATGACTATTGAAAAAATACATACTACCGGTATTTCCCAATGCTGGAGTCCAAACAATATGTACCCAGTCCAGTCAGTGAGTAAATACTTGAAATCTGACTCACCTGGATTTCGGCGACAACAGTATTTTTTTCTTTGAGTTGAAGATACTGATGTGAAGGGGGACCCTTCGAGAAAGGGAACCACGGGGGAAACTGAAGGGAAGAAAAGGAAATGGGTGAGTATGCACCCCAATTCCTTTGATTCCACCGACTCGAAGCTGGCGGTCTTCCTGCTGAGAGAGCGCCATGTTGTTTTGAAAATTGAAGGGGTGCATCGTAATCGCCTGTAGTCAGCACCCGCGTATTTAGAGGAGATACTAATATGTGTTTTAGAAATGTAACAGTAGGCCGGGGATCAGTGCAATATGTAAAAGAATATTCATAGCGTTTGCAGTCTAATGAAGAGCCTTAACAGGAGTGTGACGCTTTATATAATGTAGAAATGGTATTAAATGTGTGTATTGCTAAATTACTAAAATATGCCATATTAAGACTTGCATGTGTAGGAGACAAAATGTGACGCTTTAACATGGAAAAGAGCTTACGTTTAAGAGTTGAAGTGTGATGTTGTTTTTGTAATAGAATAGAGTGCATTGCTTATAATGTAGAATCATTTAGAAATGCGTTTAAACGTGTAAAGGCCTGGGACATGAAGACAAGCCAGTAGATGCCTAACTGTAATTTCTTTAGTTAGCATTGGTTATTCTCATGAAAAACAGATTCATTTTGGGAAGGGTGCTATTGAATTGTAACTTTGGATGCGCACAAGGATGCTTCTCACGTATTTTGGTTGCAGGTTAAAGGCCACGGAGCTTGCTAGGTAGAAGGATCCATTGTTTAGAAGCTAGACTGGTAGGAATGAGGAAGAGAAGGTGCCAGAGAAATGTCCATCTGCAACATTTGGCGGGGAAGGTGCCTGGGATCCAAGGACATCTCAACGGATGCTGGATGGAAGGATGCCATGCTGGAAAAATCCGAAAACCAACACCTGCCCAGAGGAGTGTGCCTTGGGCATATCTACGATTTTGGGAGTTTTGTATTAGGGACAGACCCCGAGGGTGGAGAGCAGATTTTGTTAGGAGGTTGTCAGAATAGGATGTAGGCAATCTTAGACAGCGTTGAGGGAACTTAGGGAAGAGTGGGGTGTAGGAAGGAGCATCTTAGAACAAGCTTAGTAGTTTAGGCTACTTACCTATGAAACTTGACTGCACTTCTTAGGGAGTCTTCATGGCTGACACCTTTACGCTTGCCTGAAGGGAACTGTTAAGTAAGGTTGTCACCTTATAGTTAGTGTAGGGACAGATTAACCTTTGCTTTCCTTTTTGCAAATGCAGTCCAGACTTCAAGTAGGGACCGTAATTGGATGCCTGATGTTTCTCAAATTGATTTTGCTTTTCATTCTAAGTCATTTGAGACTCCTTCGTACAATTATGTTTGTAATAGTGCCAGTTTATCGTCTGAACCTCTTGCTGAGGTGTTTGTATGTCCAATTATTTTTGGCTTTGTAATAAATCCTTTAACTTCAGTTTGTGGTCAGTGGTTCTTTAATTTGGATTTGGTTGCTGATTTGCAAAGCTGTTTTCATTATGAATTTGGAAACCTCCCCTCTACATTTCTTAGCAGACAAAAAGGTCCAGTCGAACTGTTTTGAGATTCTGGATAATTGATAAGGTAGAAATCTAGATAAGAATCCCAGCTCCATCAGTTGGTAGCAGAATGGGATGGTTGTCACTAGAGTGAGGGGAGATCTAGATAAGGATATGAGTTCTAGGGCCCATATAAATTAGGTGATGATTGCCCAGTGGATTGTCGGTGGAAGACGGCGTTTCATGGAAAGCGGCGGAGAGTGACGTTGTGGCAAAAGCAGCAGTTTGTGGGAGAGTGAGTATGAATAGGGTTTTACGTTGTTAGATTGCGCTGTTTGTGTTGTGTTGTGATGCCTTGCGCAGTTGGAATGCCTGTTGTATGAAACTGGATCAGGCTGTGAGCGGAAGTAGCCTGGGAAACTCTTAGGCTCAAGGAGTAGCTCAAAAGGATCAGGTGTACCGTATACCCAGAGTAATTGTCGACCATTGTTAAGGGGATCGTGAGGTACCACTGATCGCCTGCTGGACCGAGATAGAGGGAACAAATGTGTGAGTGCGTGAGTAACTGACGCTGGACATGGGTTGCTGAGTGTTTGTTACCTATTAGTTGAGGTGATTGACCGGTCATTTCGTGGACAGACAGTTGCAAGTTCGGTGACAATTACGCGACTGTGGACGTACAGTCAGACTGTGGACGTACAGTCAGCGAAGTGATTACTTGGCCGTAAGTGATCATTTCAGTGTGTGAATGGGACGTATGCATGAGTGAGAGCTGAATTGTAAAGGAGGGGAACTGCTGCGAAGCAGAGGCGAGTGACGTCAGAAGGTGCCATGCTGTGATAGGGCGGTTGGTGTGAAGCCGCGCTGGGAGTGGTGGATTGTCATCAGGAAGTCGAGGAGCGCTGTGAAAAGTTGGGTTTCATCATTAAGTGTTTTAAAGTGTTGCGAGAAATGTTCAAAAGAGAAAAGAGATTAGAACCCAGGGGGGGAGAAGAGGCTCCACCCAAGGATACTCCAGCTCATTGTATGGCTACGAATGTAGGGTTGCATACTATATTGTTGCTGGAAAATTGGGCTAAGATGACTGATGGAAATGAAGAATTGACTTTCCCCAGATATGGAACTTTTAGATTAGAAGTGTTATATCAGTTGACATTGATTATGGCTTCTTTGCGTCCTTTGCCTAGACCAACACAGTTTGAGGCACTGAATGCATGAATTCGGGCTGCACACGAGAGAAACAGGGACAGGAGGCAGGAACGAGTTAAACGGTCAGTCATAGCATTCCAGGATGCGAGGTAGTATGCATTGGCTAAGAGATGGAGAGTACCGAATATTGAGGGGGACAGGTTGTATCCGCTGTTGGTAAAGACAGGGGACGGCCAGAAAAGGAATGCTGAAGAAGACGACAGTCACACAGATGATAGCTTGATAGAAAGGATGCTATCAGAGAGACCACCTCCATACAATCCATAGCCAGAAGGGGAGAAGTCAGCTCCAATAGAAGGAGTTGGAGAACAACAAGTTCCACCTAGAATGGAATTAGTGGGAAAGTTCTCAACAGCGGAGATGCAGAATGTAGGGGGCATTAGTCCTCAGAGGCTGCCGGATGCCCTTAAGCTACCGGTTACCATTGGTCCTATACTGTCAGTGTACAATCCAGAGCCAGTGAAAAATGTAACTCCATCACAGATGGGAATGGAAGGGAGCATCAGCGACATAAGGAACAGTGTAGTGGATGGGTTGAACCAAGTGCCAAGGCCTGTGGAATCGAGTACTCCGTTGCCGGCTACTACAGATTTGTCCAGAACTCTGATGGATCTGACGGGGCCAAGTCCAAAATCTCTTGGCGAATTGAGGCCAGATTTAAGAACATGGGAGATGGTCGAAGGGGCTCAAAGCGAGGGGCCAGGAGAGGATTGGGACCGTGGGAGTGTGGAGAACAGGACAGGTTTTAGAGAAACACCCGAAGTGAATAGGTACCGAGAAAAGGACAGTGCTTGTAGGGAATTGAGTGGTGTACCTAGTAGAGGTACCCTGTCAGCAACAGTGAAAGCAAAAAAGGCTGGACGTGATGTGATTAAAAGCAGAAGTGGATGAGATACTTTAGGGAAATTTACCCTTACAGAGAGTGTAACTCTATGAGCCAGATGAGTTGCTATTTGTAGCGAAGGATGTGACCCGCAAGGTGAGGTCGACACATGAGAAATTGACTGAATTGGCAAATAAATATGATGTGGATTTGTCCAGGACAAAAATACTGCAGGGAAATCATAGGTTGTAATACACTGATCAAGATCTGGAACAGAAGAGGGTATTTGGCTTAAAGGCCCACAATAGAGAGCTGATTATAGGAATACGGGCCTGGAGCAGACTCGACATAAAAAGAGTGTCAGAAGGAGCTTGGTAGAGACACCCAACTAGGAAGGAGAATAGCAGGGGTTGGGGCATACCCTTTACGGGAAGTGGCCAATGGAGGATACATGCATGTGCCTTGGAGTAGAGGAGCTTTGGCAGCATTCCCGAACGATTTTCCAGAGTTGAGGGAAAACCCAGTTGAGTGGTACAAGCAGGTTGGGAGGTTCGTTAAGATCTCCAAAGTGTTGTGGATCGATTCAAACACCTTATTCAACATTGTGGTTCCAGGAGATTTGTGGGTTGGATGTAAGGTAGCGATTGAGTGGCCCACTGCTGAACCAGACCCAGACGTTGTCACAAACGGGCCATCGCCTTTGGTCATGAAAAAATATGAACAGACAATCACCTGGCTAAAATCTAAGGTATCCCCACAGGATGTTGACTGGGTGAAGATAGATCGGACGGTTCAGGAACCAAAGGAGACTGTACATGAATATTGCAAAAGACTGTTGCAAGTCTTTAAGCAGTACAGTGGGTTGGATGTAATGGTTCTTAAGGACTAGGGACAGTTTGTTTCGAAGTTTGTTTTGGGATTGAGGCCTGACATCTGCCTTATAATTAAGTAGCATTTGATTTGTTGACAGAACAAGCCGCTGGATGAAATCTTGAGGTACACTAGGTACTGTAGTGATGAAATAGAATCGAAAAATAAAAAGCTTAGGGGCAAGTTGATGTTGGACCAACTGCAGGCGCCGGACAAATGTCAGGTGCAGTCTGGAGGAGGTACACTGGGAAGGAAGCAGAATGGTCAGAGCAAGACCAAGAGAAATGTAGAGGATTCCAAGCCGAGAGAAGACTTAGCCACGTTCAAAAAGACTACTGCCTGCCATCAGTGTCATCAGATTGGTCACTGGAGACGCGAGTCTCCCTTGAATCCCGCAAATCAGGTTGAGCAGGAGGAAGAGGTAGAACAGGTACAGGTGCCTCAGGTGACAACAGCTGTGTCAAAGTCTAAAACTGCCAAAGGGGGGACTTCGGCTCTGTGATTACAGGTTCCCCGGCCACCGAGGATCCCGTCAGGGACTCGGACATACCAGCAGATGCCTCTGTTTGATGAGAGTGATGATTGTTATTTAGACCCATTGGCATGACGGTGCCTGAGGGGGGAGGAGCACTGCACTCTTGGGGCAATCTTGGAGGTAGACCAGAGGGGACCATTTGTGGAAGCGGATGTTGATGGTCACCCCACCACCTTTCTGGTTGATACTGGTGCTACCCATTCTACTGTGAGATCTGCAGTAGTCCACAACCTACCCCTCTCAGGAGAGACAATCCAAGTTGTAGGTGTATAGGAAGATGACAAATCCCTTGCCAGAACCGATTCCTGTGAAGATAGGAGTGTTTTGTGACAGACATCAGTTTGTGGAGTGCGACTCGAGTCCTGTGTGTTTACTAGGGAGGGATCTCCTGTGTAAGCTTAATTGTACCATATATTGTACCCCCAAAGGAGTGGAACTGCAAACGAATGATGATGATGCTACCCTTAAGGTCGCCAATCAGCATGTTTGTATAGAGATGTATCCTGTTTTGACAGTGGAGGAGCTTCCACTTGACTTCAGAGATTTATTCCCACAGGAAGTGTGGGACTTACTGGAGAAGACATAGGATTGATTAAGGGAGTTGAAGCAGTTAAGATTCAGGTTAAGGAGAATGCTGAATTCCCAAGAACGCCCCAATACAATTTGACTCCTGAAACAATTGCTGAAGGAAGTAATGGGCAGTCCAAGTAACTCACCTATTATGGGATTGCAGAAACCGAGTGAGAAGTTCAGCATTGTACAGGGCCTGCACCGGATCAACGATATAGATGCTCCCTGTTGTCCAGTGGTACCGAATCCATCTGTGATACTATTTGAGATTCTGTGTCAAGCTGAGTGGTTTACTGTGATTGACCTATGTCAGGCTTTCTTCTCGATCTCTCTGCATGAGGAGAGCCAATTTCTTTTTGCTTTTAAGCTGGAAAACCATGTCTTAACATGGTGTCGTATACCTCAGGGGATAAAGAACAATAAGGTGAAGGAGGGCCTAAGGGAGTTTAAAGACCATGCAGAGACACATTCCCTAACTGAACATATGAAACACAAAGGTGTCAAAGGGTCTATATACAAAATCTATGTGTGGTACATTGAACTAAAGAAATCTCATAACTTCCTGAATATATATATATTATAAGATTTGACCTTCCACCTTTACTGGTAGTGGACCTAATATATGGTTAACAGGAATCCCAAATGATGAAGGGCGGTTCCGGGTGGTGACTGATGGGTATCCTGTTAGGGATCACAGGACACTTATTTATGTTTTTTCATAGACTTTAAGTGGGTTGACACAGACTTCTTTAGTTCAATGTACCACACATAGATTTTGTATATAGACCCTTTGACACCTTTGTGTTTCTTATACCTCAATTTTAACATGATGCTGGCCATGGCAGAAACTTGGGACAACCTCAAGTGCTTGCAAGAACAGGCGTCAGACCACAAAAAGAATGTGTGGATAAATTCAGACTGCATGAAAGGGGATGTGGACATTTGGGTCTCTGGAGATGGAAGAGCAGTGTTGCTGGATGAGTTGTTGAGTCCGATAGCAAGACAGATTCATGGTGCAGTGCATTTAGGAAGAGATGCGATGGTGCGAGTGTTCCGACAGACATGGTACAATCCACGGTTTCGTGCGGTGGCAGAAGCTGTGTGTCAGAGATGTGTTACATGTCAACAAATGACTGTCGGAAAGTGCCATGGTCGGCTCGATGGTAAGTCAACTCGTAGTTGTGATGGCAGTGGACTTATCTGTACCACTCTCTTACACCTGCTTTCTCCCCACCACCACCTTCATGGTGGTCTGCAAATGGCTGGTGGCGTTGGCGGGACTCTAGTGGTCTTTCTAGCAACAAATCGGCAACATCAGAATTCGGTGGGTGGACTATGAACTGTGCGGCAGGGAATCTGATGCTGTTTGAACAAGCAGTTTTCATACCACCGATTTTGTAAACAGGCACTTTGATTGGATTGGGGAGAGTAAATGTAACCCCTTCACTGTCCTATACCTTCAGAACAATGCCTTAGTTTAGAGTGGAAATAGTAAATGTCACCCCTTGAGTGTCCAACATCTTTCCCTAAATGGTTTAGATTGTAGTGGAAATAGTGAATCTTACCCGTTTAGTGTACAAAACATTCTGAAAAATGGTTTAGATTGGAGTGGGAATAGTAAATGCTACCTCTTTAGTGCTCAATACTAGAGGAGAGGAGAGACAGAAGCTGCTGACTTGGCGCTTGACCCTTGACATTGCCACTTGCCTTACTGATGTTAGTGACATGTGTAAATTCTTCAACAATCTGCTGCGGGCTGTCCGGTTACTGTGGGAGTGGATAGACGGTCGTGCCCAGCTGCTTGTTAGCGCAGGCGTGTTGGCATCGCACTGTGTTTGGTTCTAATTCACTGGGAGTGAGAGGTCTAGAAGAGGTTGACATAGAACTGTCCATCAGTCTCGGACTGTCTAATGTCAGTTGATTCAGAATGTATCAGTTGCTATCACCCCTGATTGGGGTCATATTATCTCAGAATACTTATGGCCCTGCAAAGGGTATAGGGCAACATGTATCTAAATAGCATTTTGCGATTACCAAATAACAATTTTTACCGGATCGCTATTTGGTAATTGCAAAATGCTATGTATGTAAAGAGTTGCCAATGCTTTACGGATTCCTTAATATTACCAAACAGCGATTTGGTAAGTAGTGAATTGCTATAAGGTAATATCACCCATTCATTCCTTTGGGCCGAAAAGCCCATAGGTGTGAATGGTTTTGCATTAGCTATTTTGTGATTACCTAATAGATAACCGCAAATTAGCGAATGCAATGCAAAGGGTGCCTGGGGGACTAAGGCCCATAGTCTTCTATTTTAGCCCTTTTGGAGAAATTTGGAGTGGTCTCAGATCATTGTTTCTTTTTTTTTATTTCATATCAATAGTCTTTGGTTTTCCCCTCTGTCCCCCCCTGATGTCCTTCCGATTCTCTCTCGCACTTTTTTTGATTACCCACTCCCCTAGTCCCAGCGGCCGAGAAAGAGAGGAAGAGAGAGTGGAGAAGCACAGGGTAGGAGCAATATTTTATGGTGCGGTGTATGGGTGGTGTCTTGTTGATATTTTATGACTCAATTGAGGCTCCTGTGGCTGCGTTGCTTGTTGCCGTTGCTACGGCGGTTTGTGTGAGGACAGGTAGTTGTCCAGTGATCGCCACATTTTGCATTTCTTGTGGGGTGTCTGTGTGTGTTTGGCCGTTATGGTGTCTGCCCCCCTTAGGAATGTAACCCAGTTGAACCACGCCTTGAATGTGGCTTTCGCTGTGTCCTTTTTTTTGCAGAGCAATGGAGCGCTCGGTAAAAGGTTGAGCAACTGTATGATTTGATTGCCTGGGAGCATTTATCTAGTAACTGTTTTCTTGAGCTACACCAACACCTGATTGATTGCAAGTTAACTAACCCTAGGAAGCTTGCTGAGGAGGCGGACCACTGGGTGAGCACCCAGGTTCGCAAGGGTCCGATGGGAGACTTCGCCAAAGGTTGGCATGGTCCCCAGCAGGGAAGTGGGGGGGGCAGGGGTAAACCAAAGGAGTTCCCAAGAGGACCCCAAAGTAATTCCCAAGGGAACCATGCAGTGGTGTCCCAGCCTCCCCAAGAACAGAGGTCAGCGCCCCTAACAGGTAGACCTGTTCAGAGGGGGCCCCTTACTTGCTTTAAGTGTGACCAAGTGGGCCGCTGGTATAATGATCCCCAGTGTCCCCTGAAGGACCACCCTACACCAACCTGTGCACCACCCCGCCAGCTTGCTAGTGTGGCCCTGGGGGAAGAAGAGATCGGCCCCCAGAGGGATGGTACCCCGTAGAATTTATGCTTGTTTCAGTAGGAGACTTTGAGATGGTCCCTAAACCTCCTCTGCCTGAAAACCCTAACAAGTACAGGCAGTGACCATCAAAGGCCATAGAGTGGAGGCTCTAAGAGACACAGGAGCCAGTGTATCTGCTGTCAACTCCCGTTTGGTGTCCAAGGAGCAGGTTGTCCCTCATGCATTCTACCCTGTAGTGTCAGCAGACAACTCAGAGAGCCAATGTGAGGTGGCTCAGGTTCCCTTTGAGTGGGGGGTCTCACGAACTCTCAAGGTGGCTGTGAGGCCCGCCATGCCTGTAGACTACGGTGGGCTACGGTGGGCTACTGTGAAGAGGAGAGCTCACTTGCAAATGTTGGGTCTGTCTAAATGGGCATGTGCTACCACTAGGACCATGGCAGCCAAGGAGGGTGTTGAGAAAGATCTGGAGCCTGAAAGTATGGCCCAGATCCATGCCTTAGAGGGAAGAGGCAGGGAGCATGGGAAGCCGCCCCCCTTGGCTCCCATGGCCCAGGAGGGAGCAGCCCCCGAGGGGGATGCCCTGGAGCCTACCATGTATTTAACATTTTGTAACCATTTTCATCTAAAGGGAGAATTTTTGTTTCTGTTTTAATGTAGTGGTCATTTTATTTAGTACTAACTTTACTTTAGTAACCTATTTTTCTCATTTTTCCAGTGTCCTCCTGGGAGTGAGTCGCATGAAGGTGCTGATGCTCGTCAGATGGGTAAGACCTTTTTACAGGTTTACTATAGTGTTTAAGCGGTCAGGGATGTAGTTGAAAGCAGTTGATGTATGATTTTTTTACAGATTTACTGATCAGAAGTTATCATATGGATGTTTTAATTTAGCTGTTTTAGTCAAAGGCTATTTTTTTAGTATCTAGAGAGCTAATATTTTAATTTTGATGTCCTTTAATTTTTCAGGTTTCCCGGTTTTCCCTTTCATTTATTTTGTTTATTTGTTATTATTCCTTATGATGCTGGATTGTTTCATTGGATTTACAATGTACTTGTTTTATTTTAGCATTTTTGGGGGGCTTTTTTGAATTCATGTTTCCTATTTTTGAGGGATTATGTATTTACATGTATAGAGGGAGATAAACAGCTACAGATTAGTAAGTTATATTTATGTTATTCATTTTGGGTGGGAAATGTTGCATTTTTCTATTTATGTGTATTTGATATTATTTTTAGGTATTTATATTTTATGTTTTGTATTTACTTTGTTACATTTGACTTAATTTTAAATTTTGAGCTTTGTGCTAGATGATATGGTAGAATTTAAATAATCAAGAAACATGTTATTTTTATGAATCAGTCTATTTTGCTATTTTATCTGTATGTTGTTTTGACTGATGTATGAATGTAACTTGTTTAATACTCAGTAAAAGTATTTTAGTTATGCTGGTGTGTATCTTTGTTAAGGCTGATTGGTTATTGTGTAGATAATTAGTTTTTTTAATAGAGTTTGTACTATGGATTCCAATGAGTGTACTCCTTTCTTGCAAATAAAGAGTTTTACATTACATTGTAGCCTGTTGTAAATTGTATTGGTTTGTTTGCAAATTTTAGGTTTTATTTAGCTTACTGATTGCTCCATTCTTAGTTGTTGGTAGCAATGTTATTTGTGTAGGGCTTTCATGAATTTGTACAATGTAGGTTGGGTTCTCCCTAGTGTAGATTGAAAGGCATTATTCTATCTTTCTAATTGTTAGTTTTGGCTTCTTGATCCATGATGCTGTCATGGTATTTGGAATTTGAGTTGGCATCTGTGTCCAGATTGGTGAAGTCTGCCAACCCAAGTGTCATCAAAGTAGTTCATTAAGGTTTTGTTGTTGTTGTTGGTAGAATGTACTTTCTGTAAGTTGTAGTGCTTAGCTACCTCTGTCACAGGGACGTAGGCAAGTGGAATCATTGTTTTAATTTCAAGACAAAGTGGCTGTTTGTTGGAGGTATCTCCAAATAGTCAGGTTAAAATGATAGTAATAGCCTTGTATGTCTCAGTGTGGATATTATATTGTTTGCATCATGGCTTGTTCACATTCAATTATTATTTTATGTGGGCAGTAGTTGTTTGTTTTAGTTTTAATTTGGTTTAGTAACTCATATTGAGTTCTGATTTGTTTATTAGGTAGCACGGCATATATGAATGGTATACTGATGTTTTGATCTTCAAAAGGTATGGTGTGTATCTTAGTGAATGGTTTTGAACACATTTTGAATGCTCCATCCCTCATCCATGTTTGACATTTTCTTAGTGTTAATAAGTTATATGCTATAGCAAATATAATTATGTGTTTCTCATTGTTAAGATTGTCATGTAGGGGGAAGGGTTCATCATTATCTATGGTAGTTAAGTGTTCTGGAATTTGAACAACTTGGTATCTTCTAGGGGTAGCAGGGGTATCACTAGTGGATTTTTTAGTTTGTGCTATCAAGCGTTTTAAGGTGGATATAGCTGTTTGCTGGCCTGTGATGCATTCAGCTACTTTAGAGAGTATATATTTTAGTATTTTAGTATTGGGCTCTCGGGAACTAACAATGTCCTCTCTGATATCTTGTAGTACATGCCTGACATAATTGTCAGTGACATTTAGGGGTTGGTTGTGTTCTCTCACATTAATAACAACATCACCTTTTGGAGTAGCCCCCTCATAATAAGCATTAGCATAACATTTTGTATATTTCCAATTAACATTATTTGTGCCTGTACACTCTTGGCTTTAAGTGTAGCCTATGTAAGACAGTAATTGTTTCCCTTTCTGTGATGTGATGTATCTCTCTCATTCAGTCAGTATGTCTGAAAATGGTTCGAAAATATCATTAAATATTTTTTTTATAATTGCATGTACATTTATGTTATGCATACAAAATGATGGAAATCTTTTTCTATTTTACATTTACATATGTTTTGCTGTTTGCAAGTCCATGCTTTGTGATTCTGTTTCCTTTGGGGATGTTATAATGTGAATCAGCTAGCTTTTTTCTGTTGAAGAAACAAAGTTGTTTCAGTTTTATTTTGATTGTCTGTTTGTTGGTTGCAAGTAGCATCTAAAGGATTATTTTAGTTTTATCTTTAGTGTTTATGGTTTACTTGATGTTTAAACAGATTTTAATTTACTTTTAAGTGCCTTTTGCCAGGTACTTGACTGCTGAAGTTTCATCCTGGGCTTGCAGTTTCTTGAAATAATAGAGTGGATAATTAATTATTTATTATTGAATATTTTTGAATTCTGTTCTTATAATTTGCTTCATTAAATGTTTTACTTACTTTAGAAAGTAGTTGCAGGTTTTCTTAGACTTCAGTTTTCTGTATTTCAGTAGAAAAGCTGGTATTGCAGTCTTAAAGATTTCATAGTTTTTGGTGAAGTAAATTTTGTGTTCATTTTATATTATTGGGTTACATGATTATATAGTTTTATTGGTTACTATGCTTTATGGTTGTCTTTATTTGCTAGTGCTCACTATGTTTTTTTCCAGTTATTGCCTTTTATGTTGGACACTATTTAGATGTTCATTTTATAATGCTACATATATATTTATGTTTTTGTGTGTTATTTAGGGTGTATTATTTATCTATATTGCTTTATTAGTTCTAAATGTTTAGATTTTTCATTTGTTATAAATATTTTATTGTGATTATAACTTGTATATATTAAAGTAAGTAACGGTTTGGGGTGTTTTAAGTTTATTTTAGTTATTAAAAATTATTATACCGTTGTTATATTACTTATATATATTTTGAGACTCTACTTTCATTTTTTGTTAATATAAAAAACCACTATTATATTGTTTTGTAATGTACTGCCTTTATTTTTTGAAACATTAACATATTCATATTCTGGGTTGAGATATTTTTGACAATATATGAATGCATTTAAAGATAAAACAACTTAGTTTTCGATATTTGGCGTATGTACATAAATAAAAATAGATAATTTTAACTGTGATATTTTGGTGATTGATATTTGGGTTTATATTATTTGAGTACAGGAAGGCGATATGTTAGATAATGTTAGACCTGGCATCATTGGCGTGAGTCTCCCTTCCATTTTGACAGATTGTCTCCTCTGTTTTGATATGTTTTTGCTGGATGTATGCTTTGGGCACTGTGCCACTGCAAATCAGTGCCACAGTGCAAGTGCTCCCTATATTATATTAATGTACTGATTGGCTATTCCATGATTTGGTTATTTGATTTATCTGTCAGCCCCTAGTACAGTGCACCATGTGTGCTCAGGGCTTGTAAATCAAATGCTGCTAGTGGGCTTGCAGCACTGGTTGTGCCACCCACGGAAGCAGCTTGTAAAATGTGTCTCAGGCCTGCCATTGCACAGTCTAGCACTGCCATGTCGACTTGGCCAAGTGCACCCACTTGCCAGTCCCTAAACCTTCCCTTTACTTCATATTAGACACCCCTACGGTAGGCCCAAGGGCAGGGTGCATTGTAAGTATAAGGTAGGATATGCTTTGATGTGTGTAGCATGTTCTAATAGTGATTTACAGCCATTTTCATTTTTCACTATTGAAGGCTACCTGTTCTCATAGGCCAGAATGAGCAGCTAGATTATTACATGCTTATATTCCTAACTGACTCAGGGAACATGGTAGAAATTATAATTTAGTATGCCTGAACTCATAATAATAAAATACATATTTTACTAAAGTTTTTTTTAATAATCTGGGTTTGCAAATACCACTTTTAGAAAGCAGGCATTTGCTTGCCTAACCATTTGAGCCTGCCTCTGCTGGGTTGTGTATTCCTTGTCTGGGTTTGTGAGTGACAGGGCTGGGGGATTCCAGGAGACAGGCTGGGGCCACCCAGTGGTGAATAGAGAGATCTGCATCCTGATGGGAGGGAGGAGTTGTACCTGGGACCTGAATAGGGCTAGGCCTTCCCTCTACAATGCTGGCTCCACCTCCTGTGGCTTGTCTGATGTCTCTGCCCTGCACGGTGAAAGGAGAGGAGGAATCATGTCAACAGAATGCTCCAGAGCTGTATCTATCTTCCCTCACCTCTGCTGGCTCCACTTCCCGTGGAACGCCTGATGTCTCTGTCCTGCACAGTGAAAGGACGAAGAGTGTCATGTAAAGAAAGTGCTCAGGGACTGTTTTGGACTAACAAAGGATTTTGGGGTATAAATATTGGGACCCTGATCCCAAGAATGTAGACCACTTCTAGAACAAGAAACCTTTCTGCCAAGGAGATGAACGAAGGAAGCTGCAGGATTTGTACTGCCCCTCTGTCAGTGTGCTGTTTGCTGGGTTGGCCTGAAGTGGTTGTTTCATTGCCAAGGGAAAGGAGTAGGACTTTGTAAGGACTTTTATCTACAGAATATTCTCCAAGGGCTTGAACTGTGCTTGCCTCCTGCTGAAGTCTCAGGGCCAAAAGACTTCACCTCCAGCTCCCTCCTGAATTTCCTTGTTGGGAATTCTGACTCCAGTCACTTGCATGCCGCTGGGAGCTGGAAGTGTGACGCATCGAGAAGAAGCTTGTCGCCGCCGCAGCTGAAATCATCGCAGTGCTGGAGAAGCGAGCCTTCACCGCATCTCCCTGGAAGCGTGTGTTCATCGAAGCTGCCTGCTGTCGCATCATCGGAGAAGCGTGACAACATCGAGAGAGTCGCCATCACATCAATGGAGAAGCATGTCGCAGGGCCGGTCGCTGCTCCAACGTACAGAGTCGTCGCAAGGCTGCCAGGGCGTCAACGCATCGTCATCGCATCGCCGCATCAAGGGCCCAATATTCTCACATCGCACCCGGATCATCGCATCACATCAAAGCGCCATCTTGCGCACCGCAACAGGCCCGCAGGCTGAGAATCTATGCATCACCTCCGCACCGGTAAGGCTCACGACGAGTCCTCTACTCTGCGCAAGCATTGAGGAAGGACGCAAAAGTTCACCCGGGTCACAGAACCGACGCATCTCCCCTTTTGCAAGTCTTTTGTTCACTTTGCGTTACGCATACAGGTACTTTGTTGAGAACTTTTCGCATTTACCAACAACTTGAACTAAGAGGGCCCGATTCACAGAACTAACTTAAGACAAAATCCTAAACTTACTACCATTTTGGTATTCACAGCAGGCACTTACTCATTTTGGTATTCACAGGAGGCACTTACTCATTTCGGTATTCACAGAAGTTAGGAGTCCTAACTTTAGGACTCCTAAATGCCGTCTGTGAATACCGAAAGTCTTAAAGTTAGGATTTTTCTCAATTTATTTGCAGTAAAGTTAGGACTCCTAAATGCCTTCTGTTAATACCACAAGTCTTAAAATTAAGATTTTTCTCAGTTTAGTAGTGATAAAGTTAGGACTCCTAACTTTAGAACTCCTAAATGCCTTCTGTGAATACCAAAAGTCTTAAAATTAGGATTTTCCTCAATTTAGAAGTAGTAAAGTTAGGACTCCTAACTTTCGGACTCCTAAATGCCTTCTGTGAATACCGAAAGTCTACAAATTAAGATTTTTCTCAGTTTAGTAGTAATAAAGTTAGGACTCCTAACTTTAGAACTCCTAAATGCCTTCTGTGAATACCAAAAGTCTTAAAATTAGGATTTTTCTCAATTTAGTAGTAGTAAAGTTAGGATTCCTAACTTTCGGACTCCTTAATGCCTTCTGTGAATACCGAAAGTCTTAAAATTAGGATTTTTCTCAACTTTACTACTACTGCTGAACTGAGAAAAATCCTAATTTTATGACTTTCGGTATTCACAGAAGGCATTTAGGAGTCTTAAAGTTAGGACTCCTAACTTCTGTGAATACCGAAATGAGTAAGTGTCTTCTGTGAATACCAAAATGAGTAAGTGCCGTCTGTGAATACAAAAATGGTAGTAAGTTTAGGATTTTGTCTTAAGTTAGTTCTGTGAATCGGGCCCAGAGACTTTAATCATCTTTTAAGTAATCTTAAGTGTAGTATTGTGGATGTTTGTTGTTTGTTGTCTTGTGTTTAAGTCTATATAAAGAATACTTATTTTTATAAAACCTATGTTGTGTCCATCAGTAGTGTTTTCACTGTATTACTATGTATATTCACAAATGCTTAACACACTGCCTCTGAGATAGGCCTGTCTGCTCGTGCCAAGCTACTAAGTGGGTGAGCAGGGGTTATTAAGGAGTTTAATCCCCTTATTCTGACTTAGAAGTAAGGGTCCCTATTCGGACGAAGGTGATAACCATTGCCAACTAGAGACCCCCAGATCTAACATTGATGGTCAGCAGTGAGGATTTGGACTTTGCATTTGTGTTTCATATACAGTGATTGGTGTACACTACTAGTGAGTGCAGACCAAAAGCAACCACATACTTTTTTTTTGAATATTTTTTCAATTTTTACTACCATGAGTAAACCAACATCTGTTGCATCTATGGATTTTGCAGTGAAGAAGAGAGGTTAGAAACCTACACTGTGAAACAGCTCAAGTATCTCTGCAGGAAATTTAAAGTTGCTACACCAGGCATTTCTAAAAAGGAAGACTACCAAAAGGCGCTGAGGGCCTGGGTAGAAGCTAGAAATCCCCCATATCTTTTGGTGAACCTGTTGGGTATGCAGATGGGCAAATTGATGGGCAGGAATTTCCAGCCAGGGAAGGAGTGCCGTCCCCACCTGGCAGCAGCATCTCTTCCAAAGACCTGTCCCCCAGAGAGTTGGACGGCAGGGAGAGAAATAGGGCACACAAGCTGGAGATGGCTAAGCTTAAGATGGAGAGTCAGAGGAAAACAAAGAATAACAGGTTGTCTGGAAAGGGAGAAAATGAGAATGGAGCATGAGAGAATGTTGAGGGAGTTAGAGATCAAGGCCAAGGGCTTAGAGATCAATTCCTCTGATGGCAGCGCACCATCTGTGCCTTCAGAAGGCAGGGTACATATTCCCAAGGATGTCATCAAAGATTTTCACAAAGGTGAAGATATTGGGCAGTGGTTTGCAGCCATGAGATTCCAATGCTGGCCCACCGGGGTTGTGGGGCCGCTTGTTAACTGAAGGTAGGGATACTTTGTTAGACTTGCCCAGTTCTCTTAGAATGTTTTATGCCCACATGAAGGAAGCACTGATGACAAGGTCTGGGTTAACTCCAGAACTCTATAGACAGAGGTTCAGAAATTGTAAGTAACTGGAAGGAACCACTTGGGTAGAATATGTGTCTTTCTTTTGCAGAGCTATTGATGGTTGGGTGAGGGGTAGCAATGATGATAATTTTCAAGCGCTCTATGATTTGATTGCTAGAGACCACTTGTCTGCTAATTGTTTTCCAGAGCTACGCCAGCACCTTATTGATAGCAAGTTGACTAATCCTTGAAAGCTTGCTGAAGAGGCACACCACTGGGTCAGTACCAGGGTCCACAAGGGTCTTGTGGGAGACTCCACCAAAGGTGGGCAGGGTCCCCAGCAGAAGAGTGGGGGGGACAAGGGTAAACAGGGGGCAAACCAAAAAGGTCCTCAAAGTAATTCCCAAGGGACCCAAGGTAAGGGTTCCCAGCCTCCCCTGAAAAGAAGTCAGGACCCCTGACAGATAAACCTGTCCATAGGGGGCCTGTTACCTGCTTTCAATGTAAGCAGGTGGGACACTGTTGGTATGATCCCCAGTGTCCTCAGAAAGGACAGTATGTGCCTCCCCGTGGACCACCCCTTCAGATGGCCAGTGTAGCCCTGGTTGGGGAGGAGATGGGTGCCCAGGGTGTGTGGGGTCCCGCAGAAATGTCCCTTGTCTCATTAGGAGACTTTGAGATGGTCCCTAAAACTCAGCTGCCTGCTAACACTAAAAAATGCAGGCAGTGGGTGACCCTTAATGGCCATAGAGTGGAAGCTCTCAGAGACACAGGAGCAAGTGTGACAGCTGTCAAGTGTCACTTGATCTCTGAAGAGCAAGTAATCCCTCATGCGTTCTTCCCAGTTGGTGCCGCTGACAACACAGAGAGCCATTGTAGTGGCTCAAGTTCCCTCTGTGTGGGGGGGGCTCTATGGTACTCTTCAAGTAGCTGTGAGGCCAGCCATGCCTGTTGATTGTCTGTTAGGCAATGATTTAGAAAGCTCCTCTTGGGCTAAGGTGGAGAGGAAGGCGCATTTAGAGATGTTGGGTCTAACTGAGTGGGCGTGTGTGACCACTCGATCTATGGCAGCTAAGGGTGTTCAAGAGACCCTGGAGCCTGAAAGTATGGCTCAGGAACCTGCCTTAAAGAGAAGAGGCAGGGGGCACAGGAAACCAGCCCCCATTGTTCCCATGGTCCAGGAGGAGGCAGACCTCGAGGGGGTGCCCTGGAATCTACAGGGGAGCAAGTTTCTGAACTGGGGAACCTTCCTGAGCTGACCCATTGGCAGCAAGAAGGGGGTCCCTCCAGGGAGGAATTTTGTGAAGAGCAGCAGAAATGTCCTTCTCTTGTAGGTTTGAGGCAACAGGCCACAAACCAGGCAGCAGGTGATCAGTCTGGATCACATTGGATCTATTGGGAGAATGGTCTCCTGTATAGCGAGCCTAAGGTTGCTGAGCCTGGGTCTGCCCGTGTGCTGGAGGTACCCCAGTGCCTCAGAACCTTCCTACTGGGATTGGCTCATTATGTTCCTTTAGCTGGTCATCTGGGGAAGAACAAGACCTTTAAAAGACGTGTCTCCCACTTTTATTGGCCCAAGAAATGAAAGAGTTCAGATACTCATTGTAGGACTTGTCAAACTTGCCAGGCAAGTAGGAAAAGTGGAAGGAGGCACAAGGCCCCTCTCCAACCTTTCCCTGTAGTCAGTACCCCTTTTGAACGGGTGGGGATTGACATTGTGGGGCCACTGGACCCCAAGACAGCCATGGGCAACAGGTTTATCCTGGTCTTGGTAGACCATGCTACCCGGTACCTGGAAGCCATTCCACTCAGGCCAGTGACGGCCCCGTGGTGGGACGTGCACTGATGGGGATGTTCTCTCGTGTGGGGTTCCCCAGAGATGTTGTGTCTGACCGAGGTACAAACTTCATTTCCAATTATATGAAGTTTCTGTGGAAGGAGTGTGGAGTTACCTACAAGTTCACGAGTCCTTAACACCCACAAGGAAATAGGCTGGTTGAAAGATTCAACCGGACCCTCAAAGGCATGATCATGGGCCTTGAGGAACCAATGAGGCGTAAGTGGGACATCCTCTTGCCATGCCTTCTGTTTGCCTACCTTGAGGTGCCACAAAAGTCTCTCGGGTTCAGCCCCTTTGAGCTTTTGTATGGTCACCCGGTAAGAAGACCTTTGAGTTTGGTCAAGGAAGGCTGGGAGCAATCTCCCAGGAAACCTCCCCAGGATGTGTATAGTTACATGCTGGCCTTCAGGAACCAAACTCGGCATTTCAGAGATCTTGCTCAGGCAAATCTGGTAAGCCAGCCAGGAGGAAATGAAGCGGTGGTACCATCAGAATGCAACTCTGATTGAACTTCAACCTGGACAGAAAGTTTGGGTCATGGCCCCTGTGGAGCCTTGTGCGCTCCAGGACAGGTAGACCGGTCCATATGAGGTGGTGGAGCGCAAGAGTGATGTCACTTATCTGGTGAACTAGCAGTCTCCCAGGATCCCCTTGCGGGTCCTGCATGTTAACCACCTGAAGACCCACTTAGAAAGGTCTGAAGTAGGCATGCTCCTAGCGACAGATGATGGAATGGAAGAGGAGACCGAGCCTCTTCCTGACCTCCTGTCTGCAACCAAGCAAGATGGGTCAGTGAATGGTGTCAGCCTCTCTGCCACACTGACCCCTGATCAGCAGCAAGATTGTCTCCAGCTGTTGGGGCAATTCTCTGATCTATTTTCCTTGGTTCCTGGTGTCAGAGAGAGGTGCGTCCATGATGTGGACACTGGCGACAGTCCTCCTGTCAAGCACAAGGTCTACAGAGTGACTGACAAGGTTAGGGCTTACATTAAGGAGGAAATCATCTCCAAAATGGAGGAGTCATTGAGCCCTGAACCAGCCCAGAGGTATTGGTCCCAAAGTCCGCCTCACCGGGTACCACAACAGAACTCTGGTTCTGTGTGGACTACAGAGGGATCAATTCAGTCACCAGGACTGATGCACACCCCATCCCCAGAGCTGATAAACTCATGGATCGATTAGGGGCTGCACGATACCTCAGCACGTTTGATTTGATGTCAGGGTACTGGCAGATTGCCTTGACTGATGGGGCTAAGGAGAGGTCAGCATTCTCCACATCAGATGGGCACTACCAATTCCGGGTTATGCACTTTGGGATAAAAAATGCACCTGCCACCTTTCAGAGGTTTGTCAACCAGGTGTTGGCTGGGTTGGAGGATTTCAGTGCCACCTACCTGGATGACATTGCAGTGTTCAGCGCCAGTTGGGAAGAACACTTGCAGCACCTCTGGGAAGTGTTGATGTCACTGCGAAAGGCAGGCCTCACGATCAAAGCAAGTAAGTGCCAGATCGGGCAGGGTTCCGTTGTGTACTTGGGTCACCAGGTAGGAAGTGGCCAGGTGGCGCCCCTACAACTTAAGATTGATACCATCCTGGCATGGGAACCCCCAAAGACTCAGACTCAGGTGAGAACCTTTTTAGGACTCACAGGGTACTACAGGAGGTTTGTCAAGGGGTATGGCAACATTGTTGCACCCTTGACTGAGCTGACTTCCAGGAAGCAGCCCAAGAAAGTGAACTGGACTGACACCTGTCAGGAGGCTTTTGATGCCTTGAAGACTGCCATGTGCACAGCACCCGTGCTTCAGGCACCCAACTTCTCAAAAGAATTCATTGTACAGATAGACACTTCAGAGCATGGTGCGGGGGCTGTTCTATCACAGATTAATGAAGAGGGCCTAGACCAACCTGTAGCCGTCATCAGTAGGAGGCTACTTCCACGGGAACAGAGGTGGGGTGCAATCGAGCGTGAGGTATTTGCTGTGGTCTGGGAACTGAAGAAGTTGAGACCATACTTGTTTGGGACTCACTTTCTGGTTCAGACCAACCACAGGCCCCTCAGATGGCTGATGCAAATGAGGGGTGAGAACCCAAGTTGTTGAGGTGGTCCATCTCCCTACAGGGTATGGACTTTACGGTGGAACACCGCCCTTGCACAGAACACGCCAACGCTGATGGTCTGTCCAGATTTTTCTGCCTTAGTGAAGAGAACTCCCAAGGGGAAGGGTAGTTCTCCCCACATCTCAGCTGGAGGGGACACGTGTTAGACCTGGCATCATTGGCGTGAGTCTCCCTTCCATTTTGTCGGATTGCCTCCTCTGTTTTGATATGTTTTTGTTGGATTTATGGTTTGGGGCGTAACACAAGGGGATGATGGACGGAGCATTTGAGCAAATAAAACACTCACCCCCGGTCAACTGATCTGGTTTTAATCCATCACCATTCTTTAGCTCACTCAGCCACCCCAGTTCAGACATGGACATATGCATATCAGTCTGACCCTGTGCCTCATGGGAACAGTCCAGCCCGAACTGCCAAGCCATGTCTTCCCTGGACCGGAAACAAACATCCTGGGACCGGTTTCAGATTCATAATCCTCATCAGCCAGGCTATCTCGAATCCAGTGGCCAAGTGAGCAAGGGACTCACGTCTGAGCATACCCTGCCAACTTAGGGCGAACAAAGCGAAACAAAAGGGAATGATGAACGGAGCGTTTGAGCAAATCAAACACTCACCCCCAGTCAACCGATCTGGGTTTAATCCATCACCATTCTTTAGCTCACTCAGCCACCCCAGTTCAGACATGGCCATATGCAAATCAGTCTAACCCTGTGCCTCATTGGAACAGTCCAGCCCGAACTGCCATGCCATGTCTTCCCTGGACCGGAAACAAGCATCCTGGGACCGGTTTCAGATTCATAATCCTCATCAGCCAGGCTATCTTGAATCCAGTGGTGATTTTACTTGCTGCAATAGCCGACGGCTGGTCTCGTGTTTTTTGTTGGGGCGGTTTAGGGGGTGAGTTGTGTTGGGCAATCACTGTCACTGAGTTCCCCGTGGGCTTGGAGGTAGATGCTTTTGAAGAAGGAATAGAGGTAGGGCCGGTTAAGGGTGGTTGAGATGGTAATAGTGTATTTTGTGATGCATTATTTGGTACTAAGCTAGTTTCATTATTTAGTACAGTGTTAGTTACAACATCCTTACTTCCCAATGCATACTCAATTTTACACAGTCTACATTCTACTTCCATCAACCTCTCTAAAATAGATGCTGAGTAAGATTTAATAAGACTCTCTATGTTAAGTAATGTAACAAGGCCCTTATCCTCGTTGGGCACATTAACAACCACACTAGTGTCCATATTGTCCTCTTTATCTGCGGGCGAATTTGATAAGGATGAAGATGAGTTATGAGTTCCCTCTGTGGCAGCTTGTAGAGTACTTGGTTCTTTAACAATAATGTTGGCCTTTTTCCCAAAGTCAGAGCAACTCAGCTTGGGTTGTAGCGAATCCCCCCTTTTCCGCCGTTTTTTGTTCGGCGGTGGGCCATAGTTTTTGGACAAAGGCATCGTTTTTTTTGCCCTATTACGGGATATTTTCGCTGGAGCCAGAGCATTTACCTTCAATATGCTTGGAGTACTTGTGTTAATTGTTGTGGATGAACCATTCGTGCCCGTCTTTGGGGAGATATTTAATGTGGGCGTAGTGTCACTCACTACCAAAGGCTGGCTATCCAATATATATACCGACTCATTGACAATTAAATCAGTGTCGGTAGTACTGTTAACGGGAAGCGATGCCAGTGACACTGACCTGTTCTTTATACTTTCCACGGAATGGCGGCGTTCCGCCCGCCGCTCCGCCAAGGCAGTTTCCTTTGTGATGTCAGAGGAGGATTTTGTAAAATAGTTATCAAGAGTTCTATTTAACAATACACCCTGTTTATCTGGCACGGGCTGCTCAATGTTTGTAGAAGACATTTGTAAAGAGTAGCCCAACTAATCAAGCAAATGAAAACCTGTTAATAGTCGATTTCCAGTGGCGATAAAATACCTGAAGGTCAAGGGGATGTGCCCAGTCCAGTCTCCTCGGTTCTCTGAGGGTCTCAGAGGGTCCGTCCTTAGTCCGGGCTTTGTCCCGGGATATGTCCCGTACACGCGTCCCGCTCACGCGTTGCAGCACCTGGTTATATACGTGAAGCTGTTAAAAGGGGAGGAGTCACGGGAAGAGGCGGCAGGTGTGCACGGTGTTCCTGCGCACAGCCTGGTGGGCCTCGCAGTCCCGTCCTCGCGGTCAGCAAATTTGCCCCAGATGCAGCTTCTCCTCACTTATGGCAGCAGGGTCCAAATGGGCAAACAAACAAACGATCCAAAACTCGTCTCCGAGCGGCACCCCTTGAATCCAGTGGCCAAGTGAGCAAGGGACTCACGTCTGAGCATACCCTGCCAACTTAGGGCGAACAAAGCGAAACAAAAGGGGATGATGGACGGAGCGTTTGAGCAAATCAAACACTCACCCCCATTCAACTGATCTGGGTTTAATCCATCACCATTCTTCAGCTCACTCAGCCACCCCAGTTCAGACATGGCCATATGCAAATCAGTCTGACCCTGTGCCTCATGGGAACAGTCCAGTCCGAACTGCCAAGCCATGTCTTCCCTGGACCAGAAAAAAGCATCCTGGGACCAGTTTCGAATTCATAATCCTCATCAGCCAGGCTATCTTGAATGCAGTGGCCAAGTGAGCAAGGGACTCACGTCTGAGCATACCCTGCCAACTTAGGGCGAACAAAGCGAAACAAAAGGGGATGATGGATGGAGTTTTTGAGCAAATCAAACACTCACCCCCAGGCAACTGATCGGAGTTTAATCCATCACCATTCTTTAGCTCACTCAGCCACCCGAGATCAGACATGGCCATATGCAAATCAGTCTGACCCTGTGCCTCATGGGAACAGTCCAGCCCGAACTGCCAAGACATGTCTACCCTGGACCGGAAACAAACATCCTGGGACCGGTTTCAGATTCATAATCCTCATCAGCCAGGCTATCTTGAATCCAGTGGCCAAGTGAGCAAGGGACTCACGTCTGAGCATACCATGCCAACTTAGGGCGAACAAAGCGAAACAAAAGGGAATGATGAACGGAGCGTTTGAGCAAATCAAACACTCACCCCCAATCAACCGATCTGGGTTTAATCCATCACCATTCTTTAGCTCACTCAGCCACCCCAGTTCAGACATGGCCATATGCAAATCAGTCTAACCCTGTGCCTCATTGGAACAGTCCAGCCCGAACTGCCATGCCATGTCTTCCCTGGACCGGAAACAAGCATCCTGGGACCGGTTTCAGATTCATAATCCTCATCAGCCAGGCTATCTTGAATCCAGTGGTGATTTTACTTGCTGCAATAGCCGACGGCTGGTCTCATGTTTTTTGTTGGGGCGGTTTAGGGGGTGAGTTGTGTTGGGCAATCACTGTCACTGAGTTCCCCGTGGGCTTGGAGGTAGATGCTTTTGAAGAAGGAATAGAGGTAGGGCCGGTTAGGGGTGGTTGAGATGGTAATAGTGTATTTTGTGATGCATTATTTGGTACTAAGCTAGTTTCATTATTTAGTACAGTGTTAGTTACAACATCCTTACTTCCCAATGCATACTCAATTTTACACAGTCTACATTCTACTTCCATCAACCTCTCTAAAATAGATGCTGAGTAAGATTTAATTAGACTCTCTATGTTAAGTAATGTAACAAGGCCCTTATCCTCGTTGGGCACATTAACAACCACACTAGTGTCCATATTGTCCTCTTTATCTGCGGGCGAATTTGATAAGGATGAAGATGAGTTATGAGTTCCCTCTGTGGCAGCTTGTAGAGTACTTGGTTCTTTAACAATAGTGTTGGCCTTTTTCTCAAAGTCAGAGCAACTCAGCTTGGGTTGTAGCGAATCCCCCCTTTTCCGCCGTTTTTTGTTCGGCGGTGGGCCATAGTTTTTGGACAAAGGCATCGTTTTTTTTGCCCTATTACGGGATATTTTCGCTGGAGCCAGAGCATTTACCTTCAATATGCTTGGAGTACTTGTGTTAATTGTTGTGGATGAACCATTCGTGCCCGTCTTTGGGGAGATATTTAATGTGGGCGTAGTGTCACTCACTACCAAAGGCTGGCTATCCAATATATATACCGACTCATTGACAATTAAATCAGTGTCGGTAGTACTGTTAACGGGAAGCGATGCCAGTGACACTGACCTGTTCTTTATACTTTCCACGGAATGGCGGCATTCCGCCCGCCGCTCCGCCAAGGCAGTTTCCTTTGTGATGTCAGAGGAGGATTTTGTAAAATAGTTATCAAGAGTTCTATTTAACAATACACCCTGTTTATCTGGCACGGGCTGCTCAATGTTTGTAGAAGACATTTGTAAAGAGTAGCCCAACTAATCAAGCAAATGAAAACCTGTTAATAGTCGATTTCCAGTGGCGATAAAATACCTGAAGGTCAAGGGGATGTGCCCAGTCCAGTCTCCTCGGTTCTCTGAGGGTCTCAGAGGGTCCGTCCTTAGTCCGGGCTTTGTCCCGGGATATGTCCCGTACACGCGTCCCGCTCACGCGTTGCAGCACCTGGTTATATACGTGAAGCTGTTAAAAGGGGAGGAGTCACGGGAAGAGGCGGCAGGTGTGCACGGTGTTCCTGCGCACAGCCTGGTGGGCCTCGCAGTCCCGTCCTCGCGGTCAGCAAATTTGCCCCAGATGCAGCTTCTCCTCACTTATGGCAGCAGGGTCCAAATGGGCAAACAAACAAACGATCCAAAACTCGTCTCCGAGCGGCACCCCTTGAATCCAGTGGCCAAGTGAGCAAGGGACTCACGTCTGAGCATACCCTGCCAACTTAGGGCGAACAAAGCGAAACAAAAGGGGATGATGGACGGAGCATTTGAGCAAATCAAACACTCACCCCCATTCAACTGATCTGGGTTTAATCCATCACCATTCTTCAGCTCACTCAGCCACCCCAGTTCAGACATGGCCATATGCAAATCAGTCTGACCCTGTGCCTCATGGGAACAGTCCAGCCCGAACTGCCAAGCCATGTCTTCCCTGGACCAGAAAAAAGCATCCTGGGACCGGTTTCGGATTCATAATCCTCATCAGCCAGGCTATCTTGAATGCAGTGGCCAAGTGAGCAAGGGACTCACGTCTGAGCATACCCTGCCAACTTAGGGCGAACAAAGCGAAACAAAAGGGGATGATGGATGGAGTTTTTGAGCAAATCAAACACTCACCCCCAGGCAACTGATCGGAGTTTAATCCATCACCATTCTTTAGCTCACTCAGCCACCCGAGATCAGACATGGCCATATGCAAATCAGTCTGACCCTGTGCCTCATGGGAACAGTCCAGCCCGAACTGCCAAGACATGTCTTCCCTGGACAGTAAACAAGCATCCTGGGACCGGTTTCGGATTCATAATCCTCATCAGCCAGGCTATCTTGAATCCAGTGGCCAAGTGAGCAAGGAACTCACGTCTGAGTATACCCAGCCAACTTAGGGCGAAAAAAGCGAAACAAAAGGGGATGATGGACGGAGCGTTTGAGCAAATCAAACACTCACCCCCAGTCAACTGATCTGGGATTAATCCATCACCATTCTTTAGCTCACTCAGCCACCCCAGTTCAGACATGGCCATATGCAAATCAGTCTGACCCTGTGCCTCATGGGAACAGTCCAGCCCGAACAGATTTATGGTTTGGGCACTGTGCCACTGCTATTCAGGGCCACAGCGCAAGTGCTCCCTATGTTAAGTTGATGTACTGATTGGCTATTCCATGATTGGGTTATTTGATTTATCTGTCAGCCCCTAGTACAGTGCACCAAGTGTGCCTAGGGCTTGTAAATCAAATGATGCTAGTGGGCTTGCAGCACTGGTTGTGCCACCCACAGAAGCAGCTTGTAAAATGTGTATCAGGCTTGCCATTGCAAGGCCTGTGTGCAGTCTAGCACTGCCATGTCGACTTGGCCATGGCACCCACTTGCCAGTCCCTAAACCTTCCCTTTGTTTTATATTAGACACCCCCAATGGTAGGCCCAAGGGCATGGTGCATTGTAAGTATAAGGTAGGACATGCTCTGATGTGTGTAGCATGTTCTAATAGTGATTTACAGCCATTTTTGTTTTTCACTATTGAAGGCTACCTGTTCTCATAGGCCAGAATGAGCAGCTAGATTATTACATGCTTCTATTCCTAACTGCCTCAGGGAACACGGTAGAAATTCGAATTTAGTATGCCTGAACTCAGAATAATAAAAAAGATATTTTACTAAAGTTTATTTTAATATTCTCGGTTTGCAAATACCACTTTTAGAAAGCAGTCATTTGCTTGCCTAACCATTTGAGCCTGCCTCTGCTGGGTTGTGTATTCCATGTCTGGGTTTGTGAGTGACAGGGCTGGGGGATTCCAGGAGACGGGCTGGGGCAGCCCAGTGGTGAATAGAGAGATCTGCATCTAGATTGGAGGGAGGAGTTGTACCTGGGACCGGAATAGGGCTAGGCCTTTCCTCTACAATGCTGCCTCCACCTCCTGTGGCTTGTCTGATGTCTCTGCCCTGCACTGTGAAAGGAGAGGAGGAATCATGTCAACAGAGTGCTCTAGAGCTTTATCTTCCCTCCACTGTGCTGGCTCCACCTCCTGTGGGATGTCTGATGTCTCTGCCCTGCACAGTGAAAGGAAGAAGAGAGTCATGCAAACAAAGTGCTCAGGAACTAGTTTGGACTAGCAGAGGCCTCTCTGCTTTTAGAGAACAAAGGATTTTGGGGAATAAATATTGGGACCCTGATCCCAAGAAATTAGATCACTTCTGGAACAAGAAACCTTTCTGCCAAGGAGAAGAACCAAGGAAGCTGCAGGTGTTGTACTGCCCCTCTGCCAGTGTGCTGTTTGTTGGGTTGGCCTGCAGTGGTTGCTTCACTGCCAAGGGAAAGGAGAAGGACTTTGTAAGTACTTTCATCTACAGAATATTCTCCAAGGGCTTGAACTGTGCTTGCCTTCTGCTGAAGTCTCAGGGCCAACTACTTCACCTCCAGCTCTCTCCTGAATTTCCTTGCTGGGAATTCTGACTCCAGTCACTTGCATGCAGCTGGGAGCTGGAAGCGCGACGCATCGAGAAGAAGGCTGTTTCGGCCGCTGCTGAACTCATCGCAACGCCGGAGAAGCAATCCTTCACCGCATCTCCCTGGAAGCGTGTGTTCATCGAAGCTGCCTGCTGTCGCATCGCCGCAGAAGCGTGCAACATCGAGAGAGTCGCCATCGCATCACCGGAGAATTGTGTCGCAGGGCCGGTCGCGGCTCCAATGTACAGAGTTGTCGCAAGGCTGCCAGGGCGTCATTGCATCGCCGCTCAAGGGCGCCATCTTCTCGCATCGCACCCGGATCATCGCATCGCATCAAGGCACCATCTTGCGCACCGCAGCGGGCCCACAGGCCGAGAATCTACGCATCACCTCCGCACCGGTAAGGCTCACGACGAGTCCCCTACTTTGCACAAACATTGAGGAAGGTTGCAACCGTTCCCCTGGGTCACGAAACTGACGCATCTCCCCTTTTGCGAGCCTTGTGTTCACTTTGTGTTACGCATCCAGGTACTTTGTTGAGAACTTTGTCGCATTTACCAACAACTTGAACTAAGAGAATTTAATCATATTTTAAGTAATCTTAAGTGTAGTATTGTGGATTTTTATCGTTTGTGGTGTTGTGTTTAAGTCTACATAAAGAATACTTATTTTTTATAAAACCTGTGTTGTGTCCATCTGTAGGGTTTTCACTGCATTACTGTGTATATTCACAAATGCTTAACACACTGCCTCAGAGATAAGCCTGTCTGTTCGTGCCAAGCTACCAAGGGGATGAGCAGGGGTTATAAGGAGTGTAATCCCCTTATCCTGACTTAGAAGTAAGAGTCCCTATTTAAACAAAGGTGAAAACCATTGCCAACTAGAGACCCCCAGATCTATCGGATAAAAATATGCATTTTCTGATATTCTGGAAATTAAGCCTCCTGGAGAAGAGATTAAATATTTGTATCCTAAACATGTTAAAATGTAATTGAGAAATAATAATTAAAAAGAAAAGACTTTCCTAAAAAACTGACTTATAATCCCTCTTTGTGATACTAGCTTTTTATTACTCATATTGTCAAGATCACAGTTTAGTTTCTGAAGGAAATTTCCCAAGCACAATTATTTAAAACACACCTGTAAAAATGACTGGAACTGCTACGTCTTCAAGATGAAAATTGCATCTGATGATATTTCTTAGTCCTAATCTAATATAATTTCTGTGATCTTAATTTACTAGTTTGAAATTCTGTATAGGTTGCACAAAGAACAAGTCCAAATCGCCTCCTATTAGTCCATTTAACCCAGAAATGTAGAGACAAAGATTATTGTGACCCATTTGCATAAGGACGTTCTGGTGCATCTGGGGAAAGTCACTGTTTTTCTCCTAGTTCTTGGTTCCAGATCAAAAGACTGGCTTAGAGGAACCCATTATCTTCTGCGGATCTGACCAACTTAGTTTCCCTTGTTTAGTTACTGAGCAGCCTGGTGCAGCCCTTCCAAAGTAGGTTGCTGTGAATGAACATTCAACAACTCAGCTTTTCTGTGACCTCCAGACTCATGATCTCCTGAAGCACTGGCAAACTTGCAAGATCTATGACTTGGTTCACAGCTGGAAGCTCTGACTCACCTTTCGAATAAATAGGCAGCTCAGTTTTTGAGAGGAGCACATTTGACATAACTAGATCAGACCCAGAAACCTCAAAGTCTTTGGGTGGGTGCAAACTCTGAGGTTTGTAATTGTTCTCCTTATAAAATGCTGTTGGTGTTCTTTTTTTAAACATTTTTCAATTCTGATTTCTGACCTTGAATTTCTGTATCTGAGCCTTCTTGGTGATCATGTATTTCATGTGTACCACCTGTCTTACATTTTCAATACACTTCTTAACTTCCTATTGATCTAGAATTCAGTTCTTGAGTGGTCCCAGTCATTATTTTGATTTTACTGTGCTATTTATTGAGCCAAATGCTGTGGAGGGTGGTGTATCTTATGGCTAGGCGAAGGGTGCTGAAGCCTGATCGCCAGATGTAATTTTGGGGTGATCAAAATATTGGGTATCAGGCTCCCACAGTTTCACTCATCTATACACTAATCCAGTTACCCATCCTTTCAGCCACCTATTCATCCTTCTTTCATGCTTCCTTACTTTCATCTTTCCTTCTTTCTAATCTTCTATACTTCTTTTCCCTTCAACCCATCTTTCTTTGTTTCCTATAAAGTTCATTATCAGATTTGGTCTACGACATTGCAGACAAAAGAGGCCCATAAACAACTCCACTCCAATATTTACCTGCTAGAGAGTGTTCCCAACATCCATGCTTGGGATGATTTTGAAACAATGTAGTTTCCTTCAGTTTTTTATCTAGTGCTATCATCTAGGAACTGTTGTGAGTGTTTTTGTGAGCCAGATATCTGTTAATTGTGGGCTTTTGCTGTCTGACGTCTCTACCCTTTCTAGACTACCCTGTTCACCACCCATTGTCTTCAACAAGCCTCTGATGTAGAAAGCAGCCATTTGCTACAACTGCTCCCATAGAATGTACCTGTACTTGGGAAAATTAGCACCAAAATAAACAAAGCCTCCACAGCCAGGAAAACATTTTGAAAGCTATTCTTTAATGTTTTCCAGATCACATTTAGCTTTTTCTTTGCACTCTTTTTATAGTGCTGAGATGGAGTCAGTCTAAATCATGTACTATCACAGCTTTCAAATGTCCATACTTTATTATGTTACTACTATTGAATTCCATAGAAGTTTCATTAACTGTGCACTTTGAAAGTGGGACATTTTGGACGGGTCATATATACTATTTACACTCCAAACTAACCAACAATAGGACAAATGTTGGACTTTAGCAGATAAAATGTTGAATTATTGAGGGGTAGATATACTAGTCCATTTCTGAAAGTTTTTAAAATAAACATTTAAAAGACAACATACGTTCATTCTAAAATAATATAATTACATGAAATGGAAAACACATTTCATTTTACAACCTTGATTAAAAAAATATAAAACAAATGACATTTTTCAAAAAGAAATACACTTTCCTCCCCACTACTAACTATAAAATAGCAACACTCAATCAAAAGTATGAAAGTTTATATGAAATATAATAAATATGAATATTCAAATACAAAAAATAAAATCGAGTCAAATATTACATTTGAAACTCTTTAATGCTATTATTAAATCCAATCATCATTGAATTTACCATTATATACAAATTAAAATATTAATTAGACAAATAAATAGTTACAATTAATAAGCCTCTTTATTTTTTCACTAACTTCCAGATACCCAACAAACCTAATTACTCACAAATACATTAAAAACAACTCATTAATTGAGAACAAGTTTAAATTGTACATTACAAATTATAAATCATATTATAAAAAAAATAAGCACAATCATGTTCATAATACTAATATTTAAGAAAACATAATAACTAATGTATATTGCATTGATTACACAAATCTACTTAATACAACTATATTAAAGTAAATAACATATTCTATATTTAAAAAACCATGATATTCATTAAAAAAACAATTTTCCTACATTCTTTATTCTGTCTCACAATATTTTTGACATATATTTTTGACACAATGTTTTTATATCACATTATTTGTTCATAATATTTAGACTGCTCTACTTTATTCATCTTCTTAGTTTGCAGGCAATACAGTAAGCAATGCATCCCAAGCATATGTCACATCTTTTATTTTATTCACACCTAAACCTCAATATGCAAGAATATGCTTTCCATAGCAACCCATTTATACACATCCATCTCCCATTTGCGAGAGTAGGACTTCCAAACAGGACAACGATATTAGACACCTTGCTAGTACCAAGATTAAGTTTAAGAGCCTGCTGCTGGTGCATGCCACCACTGGGCGAGAGCATAACCCTAATGAATATATCTCTGTTTACCTTGGTCAGACCTCCCTGTCATCTCTATTATTTTCTGAGTAACTCCATCCCAATAGTCAACAATATGGGACAGGATTTGATCATATATAAAAATCTGGATGCAGGTGTTCTACATCTTGGCCACACTAAGTCTATACCTGAGTATACTTTACACAACTTCAGAGGTGTCAACTAGGCTCTATGCATTATTGGGAATAGCTTAAATTAAAATTTTGGGTACATCTGGATTTTTTTGCACAATTTATTACCAATTCTAGAAAATGCTGCCCTGAGGGCGCAGCTCAAAGTAAAAACCAGGAATACCAGTTTCCCCCAGTATGTCAGAGGCTATCTATGTCAACCATTTATACATTAATCCCTCCAGCCCGGCAGCATTGCCTTAAAGAGTCATTGCTTTTCACCATCTTTCCAATGTGCACAGTGTCTTTAAATTTTGTATTTTGCATTCAATGTGGCCAAACTTCCAGATCTTTTGGATTGAATGAGTTACAGATCTAATCCGTTGAAATGTCCCCTGGGTATATTCCAGTCCAGTTATGGGAGGATCTAAATGGGATCTAAGTAAGGGTGGGCATAGTTCCCGTAGCTGCACTCCGCGAAGCTACGCGAAGCCGTTCTCGCACTACGTGAGCTTCGCGAGCTTGCATAGTAGCTTGCTGGTCCCGTTCGCGAGCCGTTTTTCTTGCTCGGGAGCGCGTAGTGCGTGTTCGGGGCGCTGTCTGCGTGTTCGGGGGATTGTAGCGTGCCACCTTACCCATGTGGTGGGCTATGGGCGCGGCCATCTTGTTTTTTCAATTGTCCCGTCCGCCCGCGTCCCCTACTTCCTCTTCCGGGTCGCGAATAACGCGTATGCGCGGTGCACGTCTTGTTCGGGAACACAACTACTTGTTCACACTGACAAAATTAGTGTTGGCGTGAAATCTCACGGGAACTTACCCACGTGGTCGCGATGGGCGCGGCCATCTTGTTTTTCACACTCTATGCCATGGTTCTGGGCCTAGTTTTCTATCCACCTTATATCTCTTCAATCCTTACCTCTTTTCATAGTTTTTCTTACTTTTTTTACTTCTCATCTATCTCTCTCTGTCCCTAAGTTTATATTTTGCATTTTATTTCTACTTTTCCACCTTTTTTTAGCTTTTTTACTGTTTTATTTTACTTCTTTATTTAATCTCCTACTTCTTCCCCCTAACTTTCTTTTCCACCTCCACCTCCACCCCAGAACCATGGCAAAGGGGAGCAGCAGAACCGGCTCGAAGGGCAAGGCGCCTGCGCCCAAGAGCCGGCTGCCTTGCGGCAGAATGCGACCTGCAGGGGTGCAGGCCCGGAATCTTTTTGGGGAGGCGGAGGTGGCCGTCCTGGTTTTTTTCATCCAGCGCCACCTCCCCTTGACCTTGGCAGCAGGCCGCAGGCCAGGGTCCGGTTACCTGCCAGAGGAGCGTCACCGCCGGTGGACGAAGGTGCGCCTGGCAGTCTACCGTCGCTCAGAAATCTGGCGCACCCACCAGCAGCTGGCCCACCGGTGGGCAGACATTCTGGACAGGGAGCAGGACCTGTTGGATCTGATAGGTGTTGAAGTCGTGGGAATTGGTGAGTAGCTAGTAATATTAATAATTTAATATATATTATAGTAGTACAAGTATTGTGTATAATTCTTGGATGAATAAGTAACACGGTTACTGGTGCGCTTAGTTACATTGCAGATGAATTCAGTCTCAAATTCTTCTGTTATTGTATGACACAGGTGCTGCTCGCCACTTCTCTTACTGGTTTGTAACTTAGCGCTAGCTTGGGCTGCTGATTATTGATGTTAGAGTTTTTAGAGAACTAAAGTTAGTTGATGCTATTGCTAGAGTCTAGTCCCATTGTCCTTTAGTGAAATAGTGGTGGATGGATAGTATTACTTCATATTTTTTAACGGTCTGCATGATGCCTCCTCTGTCACTGAATGCTTAGTTAGTTCTTATTTACCCCACCCCTCCATAGAACCGGTTTGAGTTAGTTTACTGAGTGGTAGGCTTAGCACAGCAATAGTATGGTCAGGTGAGTCAGTAGCAGTTCTGACGCAAGCAACCAACAATTATGTGTATGTACAAATGTATGCATGTGTCCTCCATCTCATCATCTATGCATGTTTGCGGGCAAAAATAAAATTAAAATGCCGACTTACTGAACAATTGGCCCATCTGGATTCTTCAATAGGTGGTGTAGGTCAGGTGGTACTGGCTTTGTTAGTATTCTGCAATCAGAATGTTTATGGCACATTTGATTAGTGTTCTATAAGTAGACGGTCTGGATCTTGCAAGCCAGTAGTCATTTATACTTCAAAGTCAATTTTATTGGAATTGTTGTTCCCTAAAATGTTTGAGAGGATTTTTGAATGAGGTCTTTGTTTCACAGCACTTATTGCTTCCCTTTTTTTATTATTTCTTACATGATCAGCACCACCCAAGGGCAAGAAGACGGGGTCAGAGTTGGCGGGACAACCACAGGAGGAGCGCTCCTCTACCGCGGATCCTGCTGCGGCCCCAGTAAGTCCTACAGTGCTTATATTATTAACAATTATATTTCCCTAACTTTTTAACGCACCTTATTTTTTCTAACCTATTAATCCTCCTTCGTAATTCAATGTTAGCAAAACCTTCTTTGGTCTTACATTTGTTTTCCAAATTTTGCGTAACTATCCAATGCCATCCCTGACATTCAGTTCCTTCAAACTGCCTCTGCACCTAGACTCTTAGTGCTACTACTATTAGACTGTGTGTAGCTAAGCTTGCCCTGTTGGCCACTCTTTAGTTAAGGTATTCTTTTGAATAAAGCTGTGATAGAATAGCTGTAGCCATTGGGTCCACTCCTGTCTTTTGCGTTGTCCTCTGTAATCTCCAGTCTCTCAATTCCCACCAACAAAAATGCACAACCAGATGTTTGCCTACTAATTTTTGTTCAGTTAGTATACTTCTACTACTGTTGTGGTTATTATTCTTTCTCTGCACATACACAACTATGTACAAGAAGAAAATAGGATGTTGTTGATGTTGGTGATAGGGAGGTTGGACCTTACACCCTGGTCACAGAACTCAGTCAGAAGAACCCATAATCCAATGACCGTCTAGTCTACCTACCTAAGTGTCTCGGTCATAGTCAATTGTCCCACTCCCGACCCCCACACGAAGATAGTTAGATATACCCAATGATTTTAATACACAACCCACAGCAGAACAGAAGAAGAAGGGTAGAAGACCCTTTCGCTCACTCACTCGTCTAAGTCCACAGCACCCCAGACACTGAAAATATACCACAGAGTCTACGTGCAAGTTCAAAAACTTTATATTTTTAATACCAAGCTTTGTATTGTTGTAACTTGTAAGTATTTCAATGAAAAACATCCTGCTCCACCATGCAAAATGAAGAAGATTAAATACTGTACATTTTGTACATCTAGTGCACGATAGAGAAATGTGTGAATTGTGGGAGACCTCTCACGTTTGAACGTATACTGTTAGTGGTTACACATGCATCTTTCGAAAGCTCTGCAAATCCCTTGTTTCGTAGAAGGCAATCTTCTCTTCTCATCTGCCTATGAGAAAAATGTTGCACGTTAGACAGTGAATACAACTATGCCAGTTTTTAGCAGTCATCACATGGCAACAAGTGGAACATTATGGACTAACAATACTGGTTTGTCAATTGTATGCGAGACTCATGTGGCCTCAATGGTGTCTTTCTTACTGTGCAACAAGCTGCGAGGTAACATGGGCAAAGCAGTAGACACGGATCAAAAAATGGTTATATGGCCCAGGCTAACTTTCCAAAGACTAGAGTAGGAGTAGATTAGATGACCCTATGAACCATCTAATAAATTAAAACTAAACTCTGTCTAATGTGACTGCTGTACATTGGACGCCATTTGGACTAGTTACACTGTCACAACGATTCATGTTGTACGTAACTGTTTTTTCAATCTTCCTTCCTGGTGAAAAAAGTACAACTAGTAAAATAGGGGGAGGTGTGCAGGCATCTAAAAAGGTGTACTTGCTTTTATAGGTGCACAATCATTACTAACCACCAGTGCTGACGGGGCCAGCGGCGAAGAGATTGCCATCCAGGAGAGGACAGAGGACGTGGCACCTGCAGGAGCATCAGTGGGGGAGGAAAGTTCAGCGGTGGGCGTTGGTGAGTTATATTCATTGCTTATTTGCATTACTAGGTGGATGGGGGACATTTTTTTCCTCACTGTGCTATGAGACTTATTAAGAAAGTATGAATTTGAAGTTGTACTGGACAATATACAATGGTTGAAGAAGACACCCTTTGTAGCATTACCAGTTTGAGTTGAGTAAACAAGGCCTCCTTCATCAGACTCCAACTCAGCTGTGAAACTTTTGGAGAAGACTAAAAGTCAGATCAGATGACCTGAGGGATGTGTTGAACAAAAAGGGAAAGAAGTGAACTAGGGTGGAAGGAGAAAGGACTAAAGAGATGTAATAATAAGACAAACTACCATAGAAGGATACTTTGTAAGGTTCATTCACATGGCTGATATGAATCGGATACATGGGTTGTTAAAGGATGGGTAGAACTGTAAGGTCAAAGAAAATGCAGGCCTGGTTGGGCAAAAGAATATGGGTGCATGGATACGGTGGATAGCAAGAATCATGAGCGGAGTTTGTGTCAATGAAACCCAAGGCAAGGAAGGAGTGGACGCATGGGTGGTTGCTGGTGAAAGTGAAACCAGCTAAGCCGATAATAAAGAATGATAGACATTTACTTTTAATGGGTGGATGCCCCCTAAATGTATTTGTATATTCATCATAGGTGAAGACTGTCACAGGAAGCAGAGTCTTACTATGCCACAATGAACTGTTGAATTAATTATGAAGAGTTTCAGTTACGATTCTGTTTCTTTTTTTATAGATACTCATACTTGTTCCTCAAAACCATCGCGGAAGGAGTTGGCAGCCAGGGCCCGGCAAAGGAAACTGCAGGCCATTGTGGAGGAGTACCGCAAGCTGATGGCTGAGGCTGAGGAGGAGGAGGAGGTGGCGGCAGCAGCTGCTGCCTCTTCCAATGCGTCTGGCCCCAGCAAGGCTCCACCTGCAGGAGTATGGCGCCGTGGCCAGGCAGCCGCTCACCGCCGGCATTTAACATCTGCCACCCCCACACACAAAGGATGCAAATGTAGGTGCCGTGCATTTCGGCAAGAACTTCTCCTCCGGATGGCCAAGCTGGAGGACCAATTAGAGGAGCGTGTAAAAATCATTGTGGACAAACACCTTAAAGCCCGCCAACTGTAATGGACCCGGACCCTGTTGATTTGCCCCTTTTTTAATACTTTTGTTGGTGGGTCGGAATTGGGTGTTGGGGTTATTTTTGTGGGACATTCTTTGGACTTGGACATTGGTTGGGGTTAGGGTGGGGATAGGGGTGGGATAGGACGATATTATTTTTATACATGAATAAATGTTATTTATTTTCAACTTACACAGATATGATATGATGTTGTTTTGTGGTGGGGTTACTGTTGTACGTCACAAGGTTTACTCTAGATGCAGGGCAGCGGTCAATGTTTGATTGAAATACTTTATTAAGTGACCACATGTGTAACATGCAAACAGATAGATGCTGTGCCCCTCACTCAAAGTTATATTTGTCCTATTAGTACTACCAGCCTCTCCTCCAGTATACCTACCAGCAAACTTCTCTTCTTACCTGTCATTGATGATGATTACGTTTGGCACCGCAAGGGCTGCATGGTTTCCCAAGACAACGGAGAATATGCCGTGGTTGTGTGATAGTATAGTACTAGTAGAGTAGACTCCTACGGCACTAGCATGGGAAAACAAAAACAAAGACAGTCATTTGCCTGAGAAAGAATGTGAGAGAAGTAGAAAATTACAGTACATAATACGGACTAAAAATACAAACAATATTGCAACTGTTAAACGAACTCAAAGAAATCAATGGTGTTGGGGACTGAAAAAGTAGAAGATGACTGTAGTTGCGTTGGAGTCAATAAAACACAATACAAATCGTAAACGTAAATGCTCTAAAATTATATTCAAACAATGCCAGCAATGATTTACATTCGTTGGGTCACTTTGGGAAATGAATTGCCTTGTACACTATTACATAAAGTGAGCTTGGGTGGGCAAGCAGAACAAGATCCTCGCCCTGCCTCATTGACATTTGATTCCATTAGAGTTGGTTTCACCACATCTGCCCCAGCAAGCGTGTGATCAATTGTTGGTGTATATTTAATGTAGTAACATCACACCTCAATATAAAACCACACAGCCCGGGGGAAGAGGGTTAGGGTTTGATGAATGGATGGGAACGGGGGTTTGGGGAAAGGTTTGACAAAGAAAAACAGTACGCATGGAGACAACAAAAGCAAAACAATGAAGACGATGATTGGTGATCCACAATTCCCCAATAAATGTAAAGTCAATTAAGAACAACTAAATAGATGCACGATGAATGTTTATTATTAACTGGATGGTTAATAAATAAGTGGTAATTACTTAAGTACTACTACACAATTGAAAGGAAGTACTTCTTATGATATGATATGACTTTTGCCTAGGCTGTATGCCCTCTGAGAAACCGTAATACCTGTTGTAGCGGGCTGAAAGCTAGCCAAGAAAATTGAGATACTTTAAGTGAACAATCAATTACCAAACACAAGCGTGAAATAAATGAAGAGGAAAAAGGAATCAAAGAAAAATATGAAAATGATACAAAAGTTAATGTATTATCCAGGGCCAAATGTGTAGTTGTATCTCGTCATTCATTTTTTCATCCCTTCCGTGGACACTGTTGTGACTGATTGATTGATTATATCATTCTTGGGTGCCTCTGGCAGAATGATGATGATGAGGAGGATTGGTAAGGTAAGTGTGAGTTGCTGCTCCACGTATAATAGTAGCGCTGGGTGAAAGGCCGGCCTGTAAGTGTTGATGAAAGAAGAAATGGGGTATTACAAAATAAGTTAACAGAATGAAAACATAAAAATCAATTACGGTGTAGTGCGAAAAAGACAAGACTCGTGAGCGAGAAGATTTTCAGACTGAGGCTGCTTACATTGATTAACTCTACTCTTCTAGTTGCACAGCAGTCATCGAAAAGAACAACAAGATAGGAGTCAGCACAGAACAGTTACAGGGCCACACCACAACACCGGGACGTGAGTCTGTGGCCCAAACTCCGTTTACCTACATTTTCAGAGTTCCAGACAAAAGGCATATACAATACATCAACCTAGTATTTCCAAAACAAGTTATTAAGGTAAATCAATGTACCAATGTCAATCATACCACTATTCCATTCCACCACTGCACACACATTTAGCCTAGGTCTGCTGTGCTTCTTGTTGATTGGTTGTGTGTTTACCTTGTATTCCACTTCCTGAACATATTCCATCAATCATCTCTGATCAAACTGACTAACAGCGTGCAAAGATGGTATGGTGGTCATCATCATCATCATCCGGGGTGGCACGTGTACGTGTTCTACAACTGACCAAAAACAGCAACTAAGTATGTAGTGATTGACTACGATTAAGTCCAGACTGCACCTGCAGTAGTAGGAGTACAATTGGATACATATTATTAAACAACATGGAAACATTGACATCACTCGAGACACAAGCACTTTGAAACTACTAGTATGCTTTGACTTTATGCACATTTGCTCTGAGTCAGCAAGCAGACAATGCAATGTATGGCATCATTTATTTCATATACCTGTCTTTCTCTTCTTTGTGACTGTCAGATCACAGATGCAGCAGAACCTTCTGAAAGTGATGACGAGTTTACTTTAATTTTGTAGCCCTGTTCAAGTTCTGACATTGAAGAGTTGTGTATGCCTGCAGACAGAGGTGTAGCCTTAAGACAGTGATGCATTTCAGATTGGAAACAAAACAGAAGATGGCTGTAGTCACGTACGTTTCAATTGTTATGGAGGGACTGTTAGAGGATACATTATTGCACTATTGTCCATCTCCATCCAAAGTATGGCAAGATGGAAATGTATTTAGGGTGAGTCAGGAAGATGGAGCAGGACTCTGATGAGTGGAGTGCACAGTAAATGCTCAGATGTGCAACTCCAATAGGTAATTAAAAGAGAAAGGAAGATGGAGTTGGTTTTCAAGTTTGAGTCAGAAAGACAGATGCACAGAAATAACTAAGGAAGGGAGAAATAAAGGAAGGGATAATGTAACAATTTCCAAGCCTAGTTGTCAGGGAAGAGGAGCTTGTCCTCAAACCCTGGTGGTTCTCCTGACAGAAGTAGGTCCTGTGACCCAATACTTATTTCTTCCGACTCGCTCTCCTCTTCCAGCTCTGATTCACGGACTTTGTAGTCTGGTGGTATCAAGTGCTGGTTCATTTTTATTATGGTTAACCTCTCCACGCTTTTGGGCAAGAGACTGGTCCTTCTCACAGTCACAATGGCACCAGCAGCACTGAACACATGCTCAGAAGAGACACTTGCAACAGGGCAAGCTAGATACTTTATCGCCAGCCTGCTGAGCAGTGGCCATTGGCTTCTTGTCCTATACCAATACACCAATGGGCTTTGCTCCATGAACACCTCTGTTGTGTCATCCAGATAGGCCTGGACCATCCGCTCAATGTTCATTGGTGCTCTGGTTTGCTTGTCCTCTTTTTGCTTTGCGACAGCAACGGACTTCCCCATCCCTTTCTGTAGAAACCAAGCAGCTATTTTTTTGCTTGTGTCTGATGAATCAGATCCTGTCGGTGCGGTTGGTGTTATTGTTTGTGTTGGTGACTGCTGGGAAGCAAACGCACTGCTCGCATGCTGTGAAGAAGAACTTGACTCTGTAGGATGCTCAGTAGTACTTGCACTGTCCTGGGCTGGCACTGGCAGGCCTCTAATTGAGAGCCGTTCATTTTCTAAATCAGTGGCTTCCTTGGCTATTACAGTTTTGTACTTGGAAACATCCTCTTCAGAAAAAGGAATTACTGCATTACTGTTCACAAATAATTTGTACGGTGGATCCAAAATTGTGGCAGTAATGTAATGTTCATGTGACAAAATCCTATTTTGAATCCTTGTATTCTGAGATAAGCGGCTTGCTAAGGTCTTCGCAAAATTACATGCTTCACGTTTTCCCACACCTTCGTACGTTTCAGACACCTCCTTCAGCATGTACAACAGTGGGATTGCTTGGCTCATAGTACAGTCCTCCCTGCTGACTGCACGTGTGAAGACCTCAAAAGGAAGTAGCATCTCAGTCAGGCATTTAATGAGGTCCCATTGCCACATCTCAACGGTCATGGCTTTAACAGCATTATCCCCTGATCTTGTCATGACATAAGCATTAAGTGGTATGTACTGCTCAAACAGCCGTTCGAGCATGTAATACGTAGAGTTCTAACGTGTTGGTACCTCCTGAATGAGTGCTTTGACTGGCATGTTACACTCACGTTGAAGGACCCGTAGCTGCTTCCGGGCTTTAAAAGAATGATTGAAATGTGTGCAGATTCTTCTGCAAATGGTCAGTAAGTTGTTGACTTTGCTTTCACTTTTCAGAAAGTCTTGAACCACAATGTTAATGCAGTGTGCCAAACACGGGACCCTGAAATAGCCGCCATCTTCCATGGCCTTAACTACATTACTGCCATTGTCGGTGGCAACAAAGCCAATATTGAGGCCTATTGGTTGCAGCCATTCAAAGACCTTGCTGTTGAACTCATCCAAAATGTTTGCAGCAGTATGCGATTCCTCCATAGCAAACATGGCTACAGTTGCATGTTTGCGAGTATCATTAAAAATCTCAGTAATGTCAATGCCTGTAGATATCTTGTCTCTAACACCTGAAAAAGAGATCCAGTGTGCAGTGATGCACATGTAATCTGTGGCTTGGGTACTGCTCCACATGTCTGTTGTCAGGTGGATACTATGCATTGCACTCTGCTGCAAGGCTTTTCCAAGCAATTCCAGCACATCGTGGTGTAGTGCTGGAACAGCAACTCTGGCAAAATAGTAGCGGCTGGGAACATTCCATTTTGGGCAGAGGGTTGACACAAATTCCAGGAAACCCATCCCTTCAACAAAAGAAAAAGGGAGAAGGTCCAGAGCTAACATTTTAGCAAGCTTACCATTGTATAAACGTGCTATTGGGTGGTTGCGCTCGTACTTTCCCTCCTGCCTAAACATGCTAAGAATGGTACGCTGCTTGGTATTTCTTTCAGATATGCCCGATGCAGTACTTCGTGTCGCAGACTTCGAACCCGTACTCCTTGGTGTCTCCAGGTTACTCTTACTCTGGTGCCACAGAGATGTTGCTGATCCGGAGGATCTGGGTTCTACCACTGCAGTGCTGGGGAGTGGGACAGGGGTACCTAGTGTACCACTACCAGATAGAATGTCTCCCTCTTCATCCTGTCCGGTTACCCGTGGACCTTCTACTGCTTCCCCACCAACATTAATGGTTCCAGCTTTTATGATACGTAGGTGGTCCTCCCACTGGATAGGGTGGTGTTTTTTCATATGGGTCATTTGGCCTCCGGCACCATAGTTTGTGCCAAGCTTACCACGACCAACAGAGTAATGACAAATGGAGCATATAGCAATGTTGTCCTCATTTGCGCTAACTGTAAAGAAGTCCCACACTGGGGAGCTTAACTTTTGTCTACTGCTAGAGGTGCCACTTCCAATGTCGGATGAACTGGAGGTTGTGTGGTGAACTGCACTATGTGGCTGCGCAGTAGTACCACTACCTCCTTCTGCTGAGGTGGAACTTGTGCTGGATGTAGGACGCTGCCGGCTTTGTACAAATGTAAAAATGGAAGCTGGAGGTAGTTTTGGTGTGGCCTGTGTTGGTGGTATGCGTGCTACTACATCCCTAGTCGCAGCCACTCTTGATAGGGTTAAAATGTTGGTCTCCATGTCCTCAGGGCCAGGAGTAATGCTTGTGATGACTGGGTCTGACTCATCATCACCATCATTATCATTATACGGCTGCTGAACATTGCACTCCATAAGTGGTAGGCTTCCTGGAACCTTCCTTTTCCCTAGCCTGGTCTTCTTGGGATGTCTCTCCCTCTCATGCTCAGATTGTTCTGGCTCCCAAGTTAAGTCAAGATCATCAGAAGGGATGCTTGGCGAAGAACTCAATGGACTAACCCTCCTTTTCCTTGGTGGGGATTTGGAACCCAATAGATCTCCTGCATGATGTGCTGCCTCTTCTTGCTCTGCATCAGGCTCAATTTCCTGAACTGCCCCGACTTCGGGAGGAACAACAACTACTATTGCCAGTGGTGGTTCTTGAACAACTATTGCAGGCGGTGGTTGTGGTAGTTGTTTTTGTTGAACATCTACTATTGCAGTCGGTGGTTGTGGAACTAATATTACAGGTGGTGGTTGTGGTTGTTCTTTTCGTTGAGCATCTACTATTGCAGGCGGTGGTTGTTGAACATCTACTATTGCGGGCGCTAGTTGTTGTTCACCACTTTTCTGCTGTGTTCCCTCTTGCGTGGAATGTGTACTACTTTAAGATAAGTTCAGGTCATGCTCAGTATCACTGCTTTCCACCATTAGGCTGGCTACCTCTTCCCCACTCATCTGCTTGGGCCTGGGGTGGTGGCTTGGGCCCACTGATGCGGAGGTGCTGGCCCCAGCTTGGACCACGGTCACTGCTGCTAAAGGCGTACTTTTTTTTCTCCCAAAAAAGGTTTTCGGGTCAACACCAGCCTTAAGTGTCACTACCTTCTTCTGCTCTTCCTTCTTCTCAGCAACTTTTTTGGAGGACCTGGTAGCTGCTTTCTTTGGGCCCATCTTCTTCAGATGTCAGCAGCAGCACTCAGTTGCACAAGTTGCTGAGAATGATGTCTGGTCAGGTTAGTCACTCACACCACACGTGTCGTAGTACAGAAGGACGTCCGTCTGGCAGTAGAACAGGCGATGAATGATGACAGACACCTCCTCTTCAGTCTTTTGTGCACCTACAAGCAAAGAAGGCAGAAAAACATCAGTCGAATATGGATTTATTTTAGCTTTAAGTATTAGTACATCCAGTAAGAGTAAGAAAAGAATTAAAATGCAAATGTAGTGGAAGTGGAACTTGTTTATCCATAATGTGTGCATCATGGATGCAGCATCAGTGACCTCCAGCAGATAGCAATGGGGATGTGAACAGTAGTAAGCCAACAGGAACAATGGCAAGACACAGGCCAATTTGTCAAAAACAAAACGGCACACTACTACTACTACCACCACAGCTCCACATGGGCACTCATCACAGGTACATGGGTAAAGGGCAAAGGCCAGAAAAAAATAAACTCAACCAGGCCTATATCCCTCCCTATATGGCCAGAAAAAGGAGGATGCATACATCACAGCTTAATGCAAAAAAGAAAATCCCCATGGCTACAAGGTTTGAAAGTTACACAACAACACAAAGAACAAAGGCATTTGGAGTTTTCCCCCAAAGAGCTAACTACACCCCAAACACCACATTTGAAAATTCAATGGATTGCCACCCATGCCCTAAATGATGTTAAATTCAACAGACAAAATGGAAACCGCTACATCAAGCATCCCAGCTGACTATCTCTGGGACTCTAGGCCTACTGGCAGCAAAAAATCACACAACTTTGTAGGCCTGCGGCAACCAGGATGGAAGGTCACACAAAAGCCTGGCCAGTGCCACCCCCAAAAACATGAAAAGAAAGAGAAGACAGACAATACAATCCTATGGCAAATGGACAATGCTTGGCTTGACAAAATGGCCGCCACCAAGCCACCCACATGGTCAGGCCACCCTCAAACAACAAGGTACATTGAGGACAGAAACAGTGAGTGGTGCATGCTCCAAAAACTACAAGCAAATGACAACCTGAGGAGTTTCTATTAGCAAAATGAACAGCATCTACATTTTCGGGAACGTTTTAGGCAACTCGAGAGATATTGCTTGCGAGAATGCAAATTCGGCGTGTTCGGCGGCGCAAACTGAACAAAACGTCGTTATCGCGCCCCCGAGCACGCACATTGAGCGCGCGAAGACGACAAAAACTGTAAGGTCGCGTTGCAGCACTGTGCAAACTTACCAAAACTACGCGAGCTAAATTCTAGGGTTACCTAGTGCGCAGGAAAAACCCATATTATTCAACACAACCAAAACCTGCAATTCAACACCAAAGACACATTTTGCTAATTAATCCAAAGCCATCCATGACCTACATGATGTTAGACTTACAACTTAAACACCCCTATAACAATTGAACACCTTTCATGCACCCATGATGAGGAGGACTCTAGTACCTTGGAGGCCTATGGCAAAAACACAGAGGCTGCTACTAGTACCAGGAATTAAAATGGCCGTCCTCCACATGGAAAATGGCCACCCCCACATGGCCACAAAAACATGAAAAGAAAGAGAAGACAGACAAATAGACAATACATTCCTATGGCAAAAGGACAATGCTTGGGTTGACAAAATGGCCACCACCATGCCGCCCACATGGTCAGGCCACCCTCAAACAACAAGGTACATAGAGGACAGAAACAGTGAGTGGTGCATGCTCCAAAAACTACAAGCAAATGACAACCTGAGGAGTTTCTATTAGCAAAATGAACAGCATCTACATTTTTGGGAACATTTTAGGCAGCTCGAGAGATATTGCTCGTGAGAATGCAAATTCGGCGTTTTCGGCGGCGCGAACCGAACAAAACGTCGTGATCGCGCCCCCGAGCACGCACATTGAGCGCGCGAAGACGACAAAAACTGTCGCGTTGCAGCACTGTGCAAACTTACCAAAACTACGCGAGCTGAATTCTAGGGTTACCTAGTGCGCAGGAAAAACCCATATTATTCAACACAACCAAAACCTGCAATTCAACACCAAAGACACATTTTGCTAATTAATCTAAAGCCATCCATGACCTACATGATGTTAGACTTACAACTTAAACACCCCTATAACAATTGAACACCTTTCATGCACCCAGGATGAGGAGGACTCTAGTACCTTGGAGGCCTATGGCAAAAACACAGAGGCTGCTACTAGTACAAGGAATTAAAATGGCCGCCCTCCACATGGAAAATGGCCGCCCCACATGGCCTGGCCACCCCCAAAAACATGAAAAGAAAGAGAAGTCAGACAAATAGACAATACATTCCTATGTCAAAAGGACAATGCTTGGATTGACAAAATGGCCGCCACCAAGCCGCCCACATGGTCAGGCCACCCTCAAACAACAAAGTACTGTGGGCCCGATTCACAGAATGAACTTACTACTTTTGGCATTCACAGAATACACTTACTACTTTTGGTATTCACAGAATGAACTTACTCATTTCGGTATTCACAGAAGTTAGGACTACTAACTTTAGGACTCCTAAATGCCTTCTGTGAATACCGAAAGTCTTAAAATTAGGATTTTTCTCTATTTAGTAGTAGTAAAGTTAGTAGTCCTAACTTTACTACTACTAAATAGAGAAAAATCCTAATTTTAAGACTTTCCGTATTCACAGAAGGCATTTAGGCATCCTAAAGTTAGGAGTCCTAACTTTGCTATTACTAAATTGAGAAAAATCCTAATTTTAAGACTTTCGGTATTCACAGAAGGCATTTAGAAGTCCTAAAGTTAGTAGTCCTAACTTCTGTGAATACCGAAATGAGTAAGTTCATTCTGTGAATACCAAAAGTAGTAAGTGCATTCTGTGAATGCCAAAAGTAGTAAGTTCATTCTGTGAATCGGGCCCATAGAGGACAGAAACAGTGAGTGGTCAATGCTCCAAAAACTACAAGCAAATGACAACCTGAGGAGTTTCTATTAGCAAAATGAACAGCATCTACATTTTCGGGAAGTTTTAGGCAACTCGAGAGATATTGCTCGCGAGAATGCAAATTCGGCGTGTTCGGCGGCGCGAACCGAGCAAAACATCGTGATCGCGCCTCCGAGCACGCACATTGAGCGCGCGAAGATGATAAAAACTGTAAGGTCGCGTTGCAGCACTGTGCAAACATACCAAAACAGTACAGGCCTCCCCCAATAATAATATTTAGGAAAGATTAAGAAGCACAGAAAACTGTAGGTAAAAAATAAATAAATAAACATTTATACAGTACACCAATTCTCAATTCTCAAACTTACTTGTGAAAGAAAAGTTCAAATCCAAAATTCCTCAATAAATCCAATTAAATGCTATGATGCAGCAGACAAACACAAAGAGTGATCCTTCCAGCTCCAATTCCAAATGAAAGTGAACACCACATGGACAAAGCACTGGGAGGAGCCTGGTGGACAGGAATAGGAAGTTGGAGACTCAGGGGCACTTCCTTTCTCTTGAAAAAAAGAGTAGAAACAAAAAGAGGACTCCTAGCCCAAAAGAAAACAGCCAAATCACAATCTGAGGGGTTAAATGAACATTTTAGAGAAAATTTTAACATGCTCGAGAGATATTCTGTGCCAGATTGCAGTTTCTGCGTGTTCGGAAACGCGATCTTACCTACATAGCGCTGTAAGGAAGATCGCGCGTCCTAATGACGTGTTCGCGCGTCCGAATGACGTTATCGCGTTCTCACAGTCGGGTTGTATTGTGCGGCCGGATTCCAAACATCGTAGCGAACGAGACCGGGAGAGAAAAGCGAGAAAGCGAACGCAGAACCACAGTAAGTCATTACCGCGCACGCGAGAATGCTATTGAGCGCGCGAGGAAGAAAAACTAGTACGCTACGCTGTAGATTGCGAAGTAGACGACAGCTTCACGCTCTCCGCGAAGTGCGAAGTTGCTGAAACTTCGCAAACTCCGCGAACGGAGCGTAGTTCTACGCCCAGGCTTAGATCTAAGTTATCAAGACTCATATAAGTTGTCCAACATGCCAAAAACTATGTCAGACCACATTGCCAAATGTCTGATCTCTATCTCTGGCAAGCCCTCCAATGCAAACATATGAGTAGACCTATGAGTAGAAGCTATTTTTATACTTGTTTTCCTCAGACTATGCAAGCAGCATGACACTGCGATTCCAACCAAGTAGGAAGAGCACCCCAGGTGCTCTTTTCCATTATAAATAAACTACATAGTTGAGCTCATGACCTTCCACCGAGCAGATTGTATGTCTTGCCATTCTGTTCTAGGAAGAGCCACCAAGGTATCCATTGAGTTTGGGCTGCTAAGTTAAAAATTAGGCCCCCCCTGGGCTTCTCGCCCCCATGGCATCTTAAAGATCCGCAAAGCCACTCTGCATCTCTCTGTTTTAAGGGTCAGGTCAAATGTAATGCTATTTTATTCACTGGAATGGCCATTAGCGGGGATTACTGGCACATTTTCAAAAGATTACTTCATGTGGAGGCATCTCCATTTTTTTTTTTTTTTCCATGAGTTCAAAATCACAATTGGAAAGTTCTAGAATGCGAGGTGGGCACCTCCGCTAGTTCAAAGATGCAACATCATCCCTCAACCTCTGATCCATCCATTTGCACAACATCCTCGGATACTCCAAGATGGAAAAATACAAGTTTGCTCAGTAACTGCTATCACTGAGCCTTTAACTTTGACAAAGATGGGATAGCAAATAGATTATTTCCTTCAAAATGTCAAAGGCCCTCCTAGAGTAACGGGAGTCAAAGGTAATGTTTTCCCCCTACTGTCCATGTGGGAAGGCACAGCCAGGCATGTCTATAAGTGTGAGCTAATTAACCCATTCTGATTTTTTAACCACTCTTTGCTACCAAGTTAAATCTAATGTTAAAATAATAAGTCTATTGCTGGGAGGGGCATTTGATCTACTTGATGGCTAGAGAAATGAAGGCATAAAGGGCAAGTATCGCTCAATTTAAAATCCTGGACCTTTTAAGAAACGTTGGCCTTTTCTCTATAATAACCCAATGCAATGCAAAACCAAAGTGAATATTTTGACACAGCTTCACTTGCACTGTGAATATAGGAAAACATTACATGCTCATACTATAGTCAAAAAGAAAATGGGATTTTTGTTTTAGATGCTTTTACAACTGGGGTTTCTGGTTAACAGAGTATGCACCCTGTTCAAAGAGGAACCGCCACTCTAGTCAGGGAAAGCTAGAAACAAATTAAAGATGACTTGTGCTCATCTTCTGGTAGCTTAGCATTTAGCACTCAGGTTTATCTCAAGAGGCAATGTGTAAAACATTTGTGCAACACACTCACAAAGTAACACAATGAAAACACACAAAAATACTCCACCCAGTTTAGAAAAATAGAGTACATTTTATCTGTAAAACAAGACCAAAACAAGAAAAATCCAATAGGTAGAACCGGCGTAGTGCTTAGAAATATATGGAGCTTAGGGGTTACTTATTGTCACGCAGGACCGGGGTAAATCCGTGGCTCAGGGTGACGGCGATGGAAGGCAGTGCAACTACAGGAATAACGCAGTACCCGTTGAAAAAGAACCTTGGATGGAGTAAGCGTTGATGTTGAAGACTCAATGACTTGGTACAAATCTGCAGAGGCGATGAAGGCTTAGTTGACGAACCCCTCTATGATGCAGGCACTGTGTCGTCGTCGAGTCACGCTGTCCATCGTCTTTGAGCTGTGCAGTCCTTCAAAACAATGCTGTTGATAAGCTACTGTGCCACCGTTAAAGGGTAATGTGGGAGTTTTGATCGGCGCAAAGTCATCACTGCATCAATTATGATGGTTGTGGACAGCAGGAATCACCTTTCAAGGGCCCAGGACTGGATTGGCACAACTTGGAATGGCAGGACTCACAGATGGCAGAGTCCAGGTGTGGTTGCAGAGTTGAAGTAAGTCTTTGGTGGCCCTGTGACTTCGGAACAGGGGGCAGGCCCTTGGAATCACTCTGGGTTCAAATGAAATGAGTCCAGTCCTTGTCCTCAGCAGGGCAGTGATCAGCAAGCAGCAGGGCAGCACACAAAGCAGCAAAACAGTTCTTCCAAAGCAGCAGTCAAGCAGAGTGACAATTCTTGTAGCACAGCAGTCTTTACTCCAGGCAGAGCTCTTTACAGGTCCTGTAGTTTGCTATCTTGGTAGAGTCAGAGCCCTAGTACTGATACCCAGTTATGCCTTTGAAGTTGGAGTGACTTCAAAGAAGGGTCTTTGAATTGCACACAGGTCCTTTCTTCCCAGCCAGCCCAGACCCCAGACTATCAGTAGTAGGCAATCAGCTTTTTGTGTGAAAAAAAGGCACTGCCTAGTCACATGTAAATGTCAACTCCCCTTCTCTCTTTCTGCCCAGGAAGAGCCATCAGAATGCATCTGAGTTCTCTGTCACACCCACCCTTCCTGTGTTTGTGGCTGTCTAAAGGGAATGCACAAAGTGTAGCTGTCTCCCACCCCAGACATGTTTTGGGGACAGGCTGCAAGGCACACAGAGCAGTAATAGCATAGAAATGCCCACTTTCTGACAGTGGCATTTCTAAAACAATGATGCAAAATCCAACTTTACCATTAAAGAGGATTTATCATTACTATTCCAAAGATATATAACATGATGCAGCTACTCCTTTATGAACAGGAATTACAGCTTAAAAGTGTATAAGGGAATTCCCAATGCAAACCCACGAGGACTAGAGCTAACAGTAGCGAAACATGAATTTGGGTATTTGTCACTACCAGACAATGTAAACCTCTTAATTACACACCCTGCAATTAGGGCTACCAAGAGCCTACCTTAGTGAGGACGTATGTGAAATAAAAGGGGGGTTAAGGCTTAGCAAGTGGTTTTAAATGCTAAGTTGAAGTGGCAGTTAACTGCACAAACAGGCCTCGAAGTGGAAGACCTGAGACAGGTTTGAAAGTCTACTTGTGTGGGTGGCCCAGTAAGTGCTGCAGGTCCACTAGTAGCATTAAGGTTACAGCCCTGGATATGGGGTATACCACTTTACAAGCAACTTACAAGTAAACTCAATATGTCAATAGGGTATTCACCATTGTCATCATGTTTAGGAGAGAATCATGTGCACTTTAGCACTGGTCAGCAGTGGTTAAGTGCTCAGAGTCCTAAAGCAAAAAAAAAGAAGGTCAGGAAAAGAGGAGGAAGGCAAAACATTTGGGATGCCACTTCAGAGATGGTTATTTTACAACAGATGCTCAATTAAACTATGTAGGCTGTACAGGATATAAGCACTTTACTCAACGTCTAGTCTACAACAGGATCCATGTATGTACACATTTACGCACACATGTTCACATGTAACCAGCAAATAACCACCTATCCCAGATATGCAGCAGCATGCCTTATTTGCATAAAGCTGTTTTTTTTAAATGCAGTCCGTTTTCCTTAAAGGGAAACAGGATGCATTTAAAATAAAAAATTAACTTTTCAGTTTAAATTTTTAAGGGTTGGAAGTGGTCCCTGGGACCACTGCCTGCCCTTGTAATATATTTTTGCACCCATTCACTTCTTGATTGTGAATGGTTTACCACCTACTTGTAGCAGGTGGTAAACTGTAAGCTTTTGCAACCTCAAATGTGGTTGCAAAATAGTGGTCCATACCAATTGGACTCGCTATTAGGACGGGATGCCCTTGGCACGCCCCTTCCTAATAGCGAGTCGCAAATGCTATTTTGCGAGTCTGTGACTCGCAAAATAACATTGGTTCATACCACCACCGTTTTTTGCTTGACCGCAAAAAACTGTCGTACATCTGGCCCTAAATATTTGTGACCTCATAACGAGCAGTCCAGAAAATGGGCAGATATTTCCCCAAATCCTATCCTACTAAGTAATATCTTCCTACAGAAGTAGTGGACCATTGCAAAGAAACTGGCAAAGGCACACAGTGAGGAAAGATCAGGAACAGGATAGAGAAAGCAAGCAAACCGAATGTGAACGGAACCATTAATTAGCAAACACCCTGGGTAGCCACCAGATGTTTACACATGCATGACCTAGAATTTCCTACAGCTACAAGGAGTATCCACTAGATTGTTACACATGTAAGACCTAGAATGTCCTACGGCTACAAGGAATGTCAATGTCTCTGTGCGGAGTACTCCTATTAATAGTCACACTGCAAACTCCATAGCGAAGAGGCAGTAGCAGTGATTCTCATATGGGCAATAGAGCACCACCAAGGATTGTGCTTATATACACGAAACAAGCCCTTATGGTTTCAGTAGGTGTCACAGTTAAGGCACTTAAATCTACATGTAATACAAGACAATAGTTGGGGCAGGAATTGCCTCCTGGAAACTAAGGTGAGCCAACCCCTTTCCTAAAGGAATTCCCTTCTACACAGGTGAGGACCAAATAGCACACTTATCAGTCACACGAGTCCAAAAAGGATACACAGAGAAAGCAGTAAAAAGGAAACTGAAAGCTGTAGCAAATAGTCAGGAGATGAGCATTCAAGGAAAAACTGAGAAAAAATAGTCAAGTCAAGCACAAGCATTCTAGGATCTATAACAACAAGCATCTGGAACTTCATGGGAACTAAAAACTGCAAGAGACACGCTGAGAAAGGGATCATAAACGAGGGGCAACATACAGGAGCTGGGGAAAAATAGAAGAGCTATGACAGAAACAAAATAAATTAGTAAAATTAAGCAATAGAGGGAAAGGAAGGAACAAATTAAGAACAATTAGAAAGTGATCTGCCATTACTTGTCATTGACCAGCATGCGGTCGTAGAACAGCACAGGGTAGTTGGCTTGTTGGTGGTAACACACAGATAGGATTATAGAGACAAAACCGCACTAGCATGACTTTGGAGCCGGTAGTTGTTATGACAAAATTGCACTAGGTTTTGCATGAACGCGAGGTGGGGTCCTTACTTCCTAAAAATTCAGTGTTTTGATTATTGTTTATGTTGATTTCTAGCATACCCCTGATGAAGGTATATCGATACCGAAATGCATTGGGATCGAGCTGGGGGATTGACAACAAAATGATGTTGAGATGAATTCATGTACATGATGTAATGTACGCAAAGAAGAAAATACAAGCAAGAAAATTGTCTTTATAAAAAAAATGATGTCTTCATTCGTTTGAACTTTTGTTTTTGTGGCAACAATTGAGAGTTGCATGGACAATAAGTTGATTTACAAGGTGTATATACACATTGAACAGAGCAAAAATTGTGTTATACTAGGAGCATCCTATGGGGGCTTGTGAATAGTGCGCCGCTCCCAAACAGTCTCTGCTTGTGTTTTTTAAATTATTTAATCGTACCAGCCCATTCTATTGGCTGATTTTTGTGTCATTTTTTGACACTGCCCGAAATTCACTTATTCTGCAGTATGGCACTCTGACATCCTGGTGGTTAGCCGTTTGGTATATTTTACCTCCACTGGAAGGACCGTTTCTCTGTCTGTACCTACCTCTAACCAGAATCTCAAATACAGGGGTAATGATCACTTCCTTCTGAATGAGTTACCTCAAAGCTTTTAACCTTATCCAAGCACCATGCATCCATGAAGATATAATCGATTGGGCACAAATGCAGTCCATTCTTAAATATATGTCTTGCTGGGCAGTCTTGATCCATGCACCTGTTTAAGCTATTTAGCCCAGTGACTCCACCTTAATTATTTAAACCAGGGATCAGAGATTTTCAGGTTCAATCTATGGTTGAAGTCCCCCATCAACAGAATCATTTCCTTCTGGTAGTTAGCACAGATCCATTCCACATCTTCCTTAAATCCTCTTCATCTAACTTCCATACTCTTCCCTATTCCCCTACACAGCCTATGATGGTATTCCTAGTTTGGCCGCACATTGAGGACCAAGAAGAGCTGTGGTGGGTCTTCCTGCTGTGGGTGTTTGAAGGATGCTGCGGTTTGTGCACTAGTGCACTATTGCCAATGTGAGGTGGAATAGGAGCAGTCTGGGACATGCTGGTCATGCCGTACACGATGCTGGACTGAGGTGATTCCTCGGAAGTTAGGCCAGACTCCTGTGGCACTGCTGAGGTGATCAGCCTGGTGCCGGTGTAGAGCTGCACAACTTGAGCCCTGAAAGGGGCTCCCCTCTGTTCTCGCCTACTACTGCTGGGAGAGCCTTACTGACTGTGGTAACTCACTTGGTCTTCATAATTGGGCATCGGTGGCAGCATGAGTGGTATCCTCTCTTGCAGCCTGAGGCCTGATAAACCTGACTCTTGCCCTGTGCAAGAGTCAGGTCAAGACTCTTGTGCTTGGTGAGTTGCTAGGTGCTGTCTCGCCCCTTGGGTTCTATTGTAATTGGCCATGCACATGGTGCATTGGCTGATATTCCGACTGTTCATCTGCCATTCCCAAGGAGTCTTAGTCCTGTTGTTTTTCACATTGTGCCAGGTCACCCTTGCTTCATAACCTACGTTAAAACTGTGCATCAACAAAATGGAATGTAGTGACCCTAAACAGTGGCACCATTCCTTAAACTCTACTAGAACCCCAGGACACAAGTGTTTGGAAGAACCCACTGATGGGGACTCAACCACAGCCACTGCCTACCAATTGCAGAAACGATCGAGAAGACGCCGGATTGACTTTCACTCCCCGGGTGCCTCCTGATTTGCTCGCAGCACCGCCAACTACGTGGGGACGATAATTGCCAATAAAACACCTCTTGGATGTATCTTCGGATCCCCAGTGCCCAGCGTCCCCGGGCCTGATTTCGAATCCCGCCTTAACGCTGATGTTAACATTCATGATGAATTCATGTTCCCCATAATGAGGTTCAAGTGGCTTGTCTACAATGACAATGATGATGAGCACCGAATAAATAGGTTGCCAGTCCCCGCCCTGTCCTGATGAAGACCCCGCCGCAAGGGCTCCACTAATTCCTGCACTACCTGAGGGTCGAAACGTCGACAACCATCCTATACCTTCCAGCCCCCACCCAAAATTGTGACATTTATGTACTGCGTGGGGCATGTTGTTGATCAAGTGATATATTTACATTAATGGTTGTCTGTATATTCCAATTGAATTATAAGTGTGTTCAGATTACTGCCTGATTTTATTGTCACAATTCCCACCCACACTATCCTCACCTTATCACTTCTCCCTTGTTCCCTGGGGCACTACACAACCTTTTTTAAATGGTTATTGTTGGATACTATATCCTGGTTATATCTACATTGTGAATAAAACAGTGTAGATTCATTCAGTGCATTACTATTTTTTGTCTATAATCTGTGGTAATTATTAATCCTTCACTGGGACCCCTTCTCTCTCAGTACTACTATGACCCAGGTCCCAGTGACTTTTTCTGGGTAAACCCCCCATTGATACCCTACCTCTTGCTGGAGCATCTGAAATCGTGGCCGAATTGAAAGCTAGATTTAAGGCCGTAGACTCATGCTTTGTTGCTCTCACTATGAGGCTTGCACGAGCTTACAGAGCGACATCACTCCAGGCTGAATGGTGCAGACAGAGCATATCTGAGATGGAGAATGGCAACACTGAAGTACATAAAGGCCTGGCTTGAGTAGAGCATCTATTGAAAGTGATGGCGGTTAAAAGTGAAGATTTAGAGGTGCATTTCCGACCCAACAACATTCACTTTGAGGGAGTGATGGAGACCACTAACACCAGGTGTATGGACACTTTTATTGAGAACCTATTGGTGGAGTTGTTCAGTAGAGATTTGTTCACTGACACATTGTGGTTGAAAAGGTCCACAGGTCCTCTGGCCCATGATCACTCTCTGGGGCATTTCCACGCCTCATAATTGCCAGACTACTCAATTACCGAGATCGAGATACAGCCTTATGCTTGGCCCGGGAGAAGGGGCCACACTAATATCAAAACATAACGCTATCTCTGTATCTAGACTTCACACAAATGGTACAGGAGGTGCGCTGTAAGTATGCTGATGTCAAGCAGACACTACAGAAATTAGGCCTACGCTATGCCATGCTATATCCGGCATGATTGAGGATACACTTTGCTCCTGCCTTTCAGCCTCATCCCCTAACTTAGCTGACACTTCTCCTCATTCTCAGGCTGCTGCTATCAACAGCTGGCTTTCCGCAGCCTGCGATCAAGTGGCCCCTCCTAAATGTGTCAGAACTCAACACCTCCACGAGGCCAACAGATGGTTCACCATCGAGCTTAAAAACAAAAAACTTGCACTTAGGCAGGCTGAGCACCATTGGAGGCGTCGATATTGTCCTGCATTAAAACTACTGTACACGACTTTCCTCCAGGACTATAAAAGAGCCATTTTACTTGCAAAATCGGGACATTTCTCCTCCAAGATTCTTCTTGCGGCAAATAAACCCAAGGACATTTCTACTATTGTTGACGAGTTAGCTACCTCTGACAGAGCTACTCTCAAGTCGGTTCACACCCAACTTCTTTGCGACTCCCTTAATGAGTATTTTATCAGAAAATCGCAACCATTAAATCCAATATTCCCCCGCCTTCCCCTACTTTTTCATGTCCCTAACCCCCACTTAACTCTTTTTTTTCCAGATCAATTTACTCTGATCTCCAAGGAAGCTTTCTCTACTTTGCTCATGAAGGTTAAATCAGGATCTCCTTCTTACCCTGCTTATATACTGAGGGAGATCTTTTCTACTTGTCCCGGTCCCCCACTGACTCTCCTCAATAAGTCTCTCACGCAGGGAATTGTCCCCGACCTGTTTAAATCAGACAAAATAATCCCCATCCTAAAAAAGTCAGGCGCTGACCCCACTTCTCTCTCTAACTTCCGTCCTATTTCTCTGCTTCCCTTCTTGGGAAAGTTTTTGGAGAGCCATGTCACCACCTGCCTTAGTGCTTTTATTGAGGAAAGTCACTTTTTAGCTCCCCACCAGGCAGGCTTTCATCCATAACATTCTACAGAATCTGTCGTTCTTTCTGTCTTGGATGGCCTAAGAGGGAGTGCAGATATTAACTCTCCTCAGGCATTGGTTCTCCTCGATCTGTCCACCGCCTTTGACATGGTCGATCATTCCATTCTTATCGACCGTGTCAGAGGCACTGGCATTCGGGGACCCGCCTTGGCCTGGCTCACCTCTTTTCTAGAGAACCGCTCACAGGTGTTCAGCTGGCAGGTTTTTCTGCTCCTACATGCTCTGTTCTTTGCTGAGTCCCCCAGGTCTCCTCTCTTTCTCCTCTTCTTTTAAATCTTTACATTCTTCCTCTTATATCTGCCCTGCAAAAAATGGAGGTCACAGTATTTAATTATGCTGATGATCTCCAGTTGATCTTTAATCTTACTTCTCTCCCAGCCTCTACCCTTAATTTTCAAACTATCATGACTTTTATTAGCGATTGGATGAATGGCAACCATCTTAAGTTAAACCCCGATAAGACCGAGTTGGTACTTACGGGTGTTACTTCTAGTCCCTGGGCCTCTACTTTTTGGCACCCCTCCCTTGGTTCTCCCCTTTACGCTATGCTTCCGTAAAAACCCTGGGGATCAAAGTCAGCAATGATCTCACAATGCGCTCTCAGATCAGTACTGTGGTATCATCATGTTTTCTGACACTTCGTACTATACGCAAGATCTCCCGCTTTTTTTCTTCTGTGGCTCTTAAACTTATTCTCCTTGCTATGGTCATGTCTCGTCTTGACTATGGCAATGGTCTGTATGCAGGTGCTCCTGCATGTGAACTTCGGCGCCTACAACTGATTCAGAACCAGGCTGCCCGACTGATTCACAAACTTCCTAAATTTCATCATGTTACCCCGCTGTTAAAAACTCTACATTGGTTGCCTATTCATGAGCGTTCCTTGTTTAAGGTGGGTTGTACGATTTTTCAGGCTCCCGCAGGCACAGCGCCAGCTTTCATTAATTGCAAAATCAAAGCCTATGTCCCTAATAGAGATATGCGCTCCTCTTCCCAGCTTCTCCTATGTGTCCCCCGCTTCAGGAGGAAAAAGCTTGGAGGCATGAGGTTTTCCACCTTGGCCCCCCCCTTCTGGAACGCCCTTCCATTTTCTATCAGGCCTATTCCAACTTACCTTAATTTTCGTAAAGCTCTCAAGACGTTCCTCTTTTCTCGTGCCTTTTTGCCTTAGGCAGCTTCCCTTGTCTCTCCTGGGTCTTTCCGTCCCCAGCGCCAAGAAACCGCATGTTAATCGAGCGCTTTACAAAACTTTTAACTTCAACTTCAACAATTAAATGGAAAATACATGTTTGGTTCACCTGTGGATGCCACACTTTTTTTAAAGCAGGACAGACTCGGTTCGATTTCATCCCAAAACCAATCCACAGCTAGCACACCAGGCCCATCGGCATCGGATCTGCAAGGTGGGTCCTGAACTTGAGTTTTCCCTAACTGCATGCCATTGTTGTCCAATGTCTTCGATCCCTTCACCATCTAGTTTGCTGATGCAAGAGAGAACTATATACATACTCAACTATATGCTGTTTTCTCTGGCAGGCTGACTTTACCCTAAGACAGACCCTCTTTGCAACATGGCGACTCCCCTCTTCTCTTGCAGCGTTTCAGCACCCCAAGGAGTATACAGTCCTGTTTAGTTCATTGGGTTGTTGGGGACTTGCTGGGATTCGCTGGGGTTTCTTCTCTCCGGTGGGTGGTGGGAGGGGGGTTGGAAAATGTTCCTTTTTTGATATTCTAGTTACTTATTTCTACTCAGATGCTGCACTAATGTCTGTCATGACAATGCTTATCACATGGTCCTTCACAATTATATACCAGTCATTATTTAACTGATACCACTGGTTAAAAATATTTGTTCTATTACTCTCTCATGCATGATTTGGTACATTAAGGGCCTCAATAACTCGCTCAAAGGGAAGCAGATCCTTTCTTACCTAAATAGGTATGGTGTTAAATTGGCTTTCTTGCAAGAAAGCCAGTTGGCGCTGCATGCCAATTGCCCATATGCTTCATCTTGGGGTGCAAAGTGCTTTTTTGCTTACTTTAGCTTTTTACTCCCAGGGCCTTTTCAAGTTGATCCACAGAAGTATCTCTTTAATCAGTTGTGACATGATTGCTGATAAGAGGGACGATGCCTACTGATCTATCGAATACCTGCTGGGTGGACCGTCCTGCTGATTAATGTGTTTGCCCCTAATGTAGACTCTTCAGATTTCTTTCACAAGTTCTCTATTCACATGTATCCATTTCAAGCGGATCATATCATCACCTCAGGGAGAATTTCAATCTCACTTGTCACCTTCCTCTTTACTGGCTTATCTAGCCTCACCAAACCGCATGCCCTGCAGGCCCTTACAGATCTCCTAGATATATTTCACCTTATAGATGCCTGGTGCTCCTGTTATCCCAATAACATGGACTATACATATTGTACTGCCCCTTACAAGTTCTGGACCTGTAAAGTCCACTGGTACCTCTCACTTAAACTGCTCGCTCTTATGGCTCTCTGACCTTACACACATAATCTGCATATGTTATCAGACCACTCCCCAGTCACGACTTCACTACAGATTCCCTGTTCCAATACACCGGTATTGACATGGTGCTTCCCAGCTAACCCATTGCTTGATGATGTATTCCATACTGAGCTTTGTGATGCAATTAATGAATATTATACGATAAATATGGGGAGTGTCCAAAAACACTCAATGTTATAGGAGGCATTCAAACATACATTAGGGGGTTTTGCATTGACAAGCATGCAGGAGTCCGTTGTGACAACAGAAATGATTTGGTGAAGGTTGAGCAGAAGTTCTGTGGTCTGGATAATCAGGGGATATCCCCTACACTTCCTGCTCCATTGTATGTAAGATACACTTTATTACAGGAGTTCTGAGACATGGCTGCAAGCGAGGTAGCCTACTTAGACAAATATGCCAGGGCACAAAAATAAGGGGAGGGAGAATGACATGGGCACACTTTGGCCCAGCAGCTGCACCCACCTTATCATGCCTCGTATATAACTAGACTACAACAGAAGGATAGTACCATGGCTACTGATGATGCTGCCATTGTAACTGCATTCACTACCTATTATAAGTAACTTTATATGTTTTGCGCTGACATGCCTGAGACTGCACTGGTGAACTTATTGCCCGAAGAGGCTATGGTATGGCTAGAAAATGGCCACCAGCAATTTCTGGCATCCCCCATCATGTGCAAGGAAATATCACAGGCTATATGTTCCCTAAGTGGCTCTAAGGCCCCCGAGTAAGATGGTTTCACTGGTGACTTTTATAAGGTCTATAAAATCACTTTTTTGGCTCCACATTTCCTTGAAGTATATGCTAAATCTCTGGAACTAGGCACCCTGCCTCCTACCCTACCAGAATCAGTTATTACTTTAATGCTTAAACCTGGTAAACCCCTTCATCTTTGTACTTCGTACAGACCCTTGTTGGTACTTAAGCATGACAATAAAATACCAGCTAAGGTCATTGCTACATGCCTCTCTCTTTTAATGGACAGTATTATCTCCCCCCAAAAGGCATTTGATTCCCTTGAATTGCCTTTCTTACATTCTACCCTGATGAAACGAAGGATACCCAGAGGATTCTGGGAGCTAATCACTCTACTATATACCACCCCTGCCATCGCGACCCTGGGTTAATGGTACCTTTACAGAGCCTTTCCCCTTAATGCATGGCACCGCCAAGGCTGCCCACCTTCTCCTTGGTTATTTATCATTGCCATGGACCTTCTGGTCTGTCTTTTATTGGAGTGCCATTTGGATCATGGACACCAGCTTCCATCAGGGTCCATTATTTGCTTCTCAATATGCATATGACATATTGTTATTTGTCCGAGACCCAGCAATTAATCTCCTTCCTACAATCAGGGCGGCAGTTTGCTTTGGGACCTTCACTGGCTTGTCCATTACTTGGAGTAATTTGGAACTCTTTCCACTGACAGATGACACAATCCAATGAACTGTTGACAAATCCCTACAATGGCACGAGGACTCCCCTAAATATTTTGGTATCTACTTGCACAGGGATAGTTCAGAAGTAATTCAGCATGATTACAGCACTGCAGTCCACAACCTATTGACCAAAATTGAGAGATGGATTAAACTGGCACTGTCACCAGTGGGATGAATAGCCATAATTAAGATGATAGTCCTCCCTTGGTTTCTATACTTGTTTCTCAATTACCCAACTGACCTGAACATAAATATTTTGATACTCTGCACGGTCTGCTCTTGCGCCTCATATGAGTGGATCGTTGCCGTAGGTTTAGCTGGAGCACTCTGACACTCTCTCATGACCATGGGGGCTTTAGAGTCCCTGACCTACTTATGAACTACCTCAAAGCTCACTTTGCCTACATTATCTTAAGCTGGAATGGACACAGGCTCTCCCTTTTACCCTCTCCACCACTCTGCCACAGGGGCTAACTAGGAACACTGTGGAGATAAAGACTCCCTTCACCACCTACTGGGCATGGACCAATCGATGCTTTGATACTTCATATTCACCACATATCCCTTTTTCCAATAACTCTTGGCTTCCACTGACTTGTGAGGGCTTGACATCAGCTGCACACTATGGGTGACCTATTCATAAACTCAACCCTGCAATTTATGTCTGCCCTGACAGAGGGGCATAACACAACACACGTGGACAGGTTCTTGTTGCACTGCTTACAGGGCACATTATGCACCATACTCCCTTCTTATTCCTCTGAACCAAAGGAATTCCCCACTCATGATAATCATTGCTGCACCAGACAATGCTCATCTGATGACCCGCCTATATCATACCTCCATGCAGTTGGGACCTGTTGCGGCGGAAAAGGTGAGGGCTGCCTGGGAAATTATTTGGAACACCCTCTTCCCTGCGAATTGTGGTATTACTGTTGTGAGCAAACAAAACTTATTTCTAACAACCACTATCAAAAATTACTACATTTTAAATACTTACAGCATGACTGTACTACCCCAAGGGCCTTGGCCAGACTTGACCTGAATAGGTCACATCACTGTCCAAAATGCGCACTGGTAAATGCTAATTTTGTTCATTTGGCTTGGGATTGCACTCAGATACTCACATTCTGGGAAACTGTTCATTCTGTATTGTCTCGCATGATGGGGCAAATGCTCTCCCCGGATCCATTATTAGCCCTTCTCAGATATGTCAAACCTTTACCTGTGAGCACATGACTTTTTACAGATATTGCGTTTTTACGAGCTAATCGGCAGGTGGCCCTTCACTGGGGTAGCACTATATATCCTACTAAAGCAGCTTGGTTGATTGATCTGTCATATTGTGATACAACTAGTGAAATCTATGCCTCACTACAGCCTCCTACTTCGAGGCCAAGGGACATACGGCAGCCACTCAGGGGCTATTTATTGATGCTGGCTCCCGATGCTGAAGATTACATGGAGGGGGGACTGCATCTGGATGAATATGTGGGGGCCCTCCCTTCCTTTTTTTGGTTTTATTTTTTTCGATATGTGTGTACACCACCTGCAGGTGTTCTGCTGTCTTCCAGGTTGCTCCATGTTTTTTCTTACTGGTTTTATTATAGATAGCTTTTGACACTCTCCCACGGGGTCCATTTTCTGGCTCTCCCCTTTCTCAATTTGTTATTTTTTATTTTTATTTTTTATAAAAACCTTTATTGCACCTGTATAATACACAGCGGAATGCCTACAACCCTGTGGGCCGGCCGCTAACACAGTTCGTGATTCAACATGCAGCATTTCAAAATAGTCTTTAGACCATAAGTCTCTGTATAAATCCTGATAAGGTCGCTGCGAAAGAAAGGTGCATCACAGATATCTGTATCGACGCTGGATGAGGTTTTTGATTTTACTTTTTTTTTTTTTAAAACAACAACATTCCAACTTCAAACGTTAGGAATAGTATTACGATCTTGTGTGAATCAACACAGTCTGAGTTACAAGTACCTCTTGTGAGAGGCCTACTCTAGTCCCACACCCATTTACTCGATCGCTCCCCACCAATCTTACCATTACATCCACCCCCTGCCTCCCCGCTTTAGCAATTCGAGTAGGAAATCCCACACAGTAACCTCGGCTTCCCCTCTCTCAACAATTCTCACTTAGCTTTATCCCTCTTCCTCTTCCTCTTCCTCGTCGGAGACATCTTGATCATCTTCCAGCAAAGGGTCACAAATTTCCCCCCTGTACACATTCCATTTCGTCCAAATCTTATTCCACTTCCCCGGGCAGGCCCGGTTAGAGTATACTGCCCTCTCCGTGACCATCACCCTGTCCATGTTTAGACACCATTGTGACTTGGTCGGCATTTCTACTGCACCCCGGCGCTGTGCGATGTCTCATTTTGCCACCATTAATCCTAATGTGACCCAGAGCTGTTCATATCTGGAGAGGTCAATAGGTTCCCATACTTTTAACAAGCACCTCCTTGGTTCAGGCAATAGCGACAGGTCTAATGCTTGCAAGATAGTGCGGAGTATCTGTTTCCAGTATTCCCGAATCTTAGGGCATTCCCATATGGTGTGAAAAAATGTGCCTTCCTCCCCACACCCACGAAGGCAGTAAGGATGTGGTATCCTGTGGATGCGGTGTAGCATGGTCCTAGTGTAATAAACTCTGTGTAGTATCTTCAGTTGTACTAGCCGCAGTCGGGACAAGATGCCTACTTCCTTAGGGGACCCAAGCGCCTCATTCCACTCATGTTCGTCCATTTCGCTAGTGTCACCCTCCCATTTTGCCTTTAATAGGAGTGTCGGATCTGGGAAGTTATTGAGCAATTTCCGGTATGTGAGTGACGTTGCCCGCTCCATCATAAAATCAGTAAGGAGGCGGTCTTCTAACGGCAAGGACTTAGGCAGTGTTGTGTCGGGGGGCAGGGCTGCGAGCAGTGCATGTTGTATCTGGATGTACCTATAAAGTTCCCTGTCACCAAGGTCATATAATTCTTTTAGCCGGTTAAAGGGTATCACCCCGTTCCTCTCCCAGAGATCGCCCACCGTGGAAATCCCTATAGTGTCCCAGTGTGCAAAACCCTTACTGTTTCTCATATTGCCCAACATCCGAGAATCCCATAGCGGGGTCATTTTGGTGATCTTCCCCTTCCAACCCAGCGCTGCTGTTGCTGTATGCCACATCTGTACTGTCAGTCTAGTGGGCCCCAGTAAGGCACGAACTTTACGGTGATCATATAATGGACCCAACAGGCTGTTCATGCACAGTTGCACCCTGTCGGACTGGAACGCTGGCTCAGTTTGAGGTGCGTGAATCCACTGGTTGATTGGCTTAAGGTGTGCTGCCCAGTAGTACAGCCTTAAGTTAGGTAAAGCAATACCACCGTCGTGCCAGCCTCTGTGCAGCTTGGATTGTGCTATGCGTGCAGGGAGGTTCCCCCATAAAAGGTTAGAAACCAGCGCTGCCACTTTCTGGAAAAACCTAGGGGCAACCGGAAAGGGCGTATTTCCGAGGACATATAAAAAACGTGGCAACGCCATCATTTTATAGAGTGCAGCTCTGCCCAGGAGTGTTAACGGAAGGCCCGACCAGAACGTAACATCTCATTTAAGTCTATCCAGGTGAGGCTTCAGATTCTTATCCATAAATTCCATTGGATCCCTAGTGACTTGAATGCCCAGATATTTAAACGACGAGCCCGCTATCGCTAGTGGGCACGCCTCGCCAAGGTTTGGGGCCTGTCCCTGCAAAACATACAGTTCCGACTTATTCCAATTCAGCGTATAGCCGGAAACGCTGCCGTGTGTGTCACAGATATGCAATAAAACCGGCACCCCGCATTCGGGGTTTATTAGATAAATCAACATATCGTCTGCATATAAAGACAGTCGGTCTTCCCATCCCTCACTCCAGGATATGCCCTTGAGGAGAGGCGAGGTCCTTATGAGAGTCGCGAGGGTCTCCAAGGAAACAGCAAACAGTCGGGGTGACAAGGGACAACCCTGCCGTGTGCCCCTCCCCAGCGGGAGCGTGCGCGAGATATGTCCGTTAGCTACCACGTGTGCCACCGGGTCTTTTCTCACTTTTTTGTTATTGAATCCTTGGTTCCCTTTTATGCTATGTTGTTTGACTTGTCATAATTGTACTTCTGTATTAAAAATAAACCAATAATAATACAAATAATTGTCATACAATCGTACTTTGGGTCTACACCATAATAAATGTACTCTTCGGGGCACTATCAGATTACAGCTTTCTTTTATCATTGTTATCTTTTTTTGCTATTTTTTGGATATGAGGGTTAGCAATCTCCTGATGGGCATCATTGGCCCAATTTCGTGGACATTCTTTTCACCTGCAAAAACCCAGCTACATCTGGAGGTTCATCACACAGCCAGGTCTCCTGTAAACATAGGATCTCATAATGTTCCCCCCTCTCTTCAAGCACTTTGAACTTCTCACAAGTCATGGAAAAAATGTATCTAATGCTGTGAACATCAGTATTCCTCCTATTGAGAAAATTGCACAGTAGATGCCTGGTCTCTATGAATACTGGGCATGTATTCTGGGATCAGGACCCCATGGAAGCAAACATTGGTTTTCCAATGAGTCCAGTACTGAAATGGGAAGCAGACAGAAGGAATCCAAGGACTTTGGATGAATCTTAGTGGTGATTTCCACACTGCAGTTTGCACGTGTACAGCATTGCCAAGCAGCAAAATGATGCAATCGTAACACCACCTGACTTACTGAGATTGGTTGTACCAGTAAATACAAGGGTGGGGAACATCCAGCACTTAATGAGCTGGACCCTGCAAGTTGACTAAGAAAATATATTCTGGGACCAATTTCTGTGGTAATTCCATTTTAATTTCACTGGACTCTCGCTTGCAGATTTTGGCTGCTTTCAACTTTGAAATGTCCAAGTAAAGTAGAGATCTGCAGTGTTCCAATGGTTCAGTAAATGTTGTTATTGTCCAATTAGAAATAAGAGGCCAATCCTTATGAGGGTTTAAGGGAATATCCTTACCTGCCAATTTTCAACTTTCAGATTCCATTGACTCAACTGCACATGGTCAGTCGGTCTATTGGGCTATTTTGATGGCCACTATTATTGTGAGTCACTTTTACCCTGCTCCCACATATGAGCTAAAGCAATGTAATCAACACAGTGCACAGAACAGATGAAGTTCACCATTTTATACAAAGCCAAGTCTATCAAATCTCAAACTCCCGAAAGTGTATCTATATTTAATTACATTTGTGCAATTGATCTTTCAGTTCGTAAATGATCCTCATTCAGATCGAGATGCCAATGACTTCTTTAAGTGAATGCCAGACAATTAACCAACGGGTAAAGTTATGCATAGAAGAATATTATGTGGATGAGATCACAACTCACTTGCTCACACCTCAAATAGATGGAGTCTGGGCTTAAACCTTTCCTGTTCAATCTGTAAAGGATTCAGCACCAATTGCGTTGGTTGGCACAGTAGCTGAAGTTAAGCTGCACCTTTCTCATGCTTTTAAAATGAAAGACAATTAGTTAGGAGCATTCTTCTGCAGATTAGGCACACAGCATGTATCATTTCAACAAATCTGAATGTCCCAATTCCTTCCTCGTTAGGAACAATTGCACAATATTAATATCATATTCTAAATCTGATAACCTCTGGGCCCTTGGAAGCTAATAGACTCTTATCACAGAGTACTGTCAACAATATTCTCTGGTTATCACACACTTTCCTTAGAACCAAACATTAACCATGCTATCTAAACCCTATTGAAGTACAAAGCCAACAACCCAAACATGTGTTGGCTTGCTATAACGACATCTTACAATTACATAATTTACTGAATATCCTCCACAAAATTTCAATTTGTCAATTATTTTTACCCGAAAATAAACAATAATTATTGCAAAGTCTAGAAATATGAACTCTGGAACTATATCATATTTTTGGTACAATCCATAAAATCCTCTGCAACAAGATGTTCAACTTTTGAACTATACCACAATCTTTTGATTCTGAATTCACACCATGATTCATTGCATTGCTGACTAATGTATATCAGATGACTGTCATAGAGGCCTGATCCTGTACATTTTATTAGTGGCTGTAAATCTATTTTAAGTATTATTCTCAGATTTCTCAGTTATTCCATACCCATGCACTTGTTACATCTGTACTGAAAGTGCTTAACATAGACCACAGACATTCAGGTGAGGAAGTAGCATTCCACACGCTGTTCTGCTATGCTTTGTTGGACACCTAGCTCAGCGTATCGTCTTGTGTCGTCAACACCTCAATCGTTTGGCATCTTTACAATCGCGGTCACCAAGAGTGGTGTTCTACGTAATACCTGGAACACTGGGCTTAAAAGGCTGTGATGAGGCTTGTTGCAATTGGGTTCTGCCCCTTTAGTGTGCCTGGATTTTTTGTTTTTCTGGTCACAAATGTTTGGAACTTTTTACTGTGGGTGAGTGTTGCTACCAGTGTCTCATCCACGGAAATCATATGATTAATGTACAAGAATGTTTACCGCCAACGTCCACCTTTTAAGTTCATGCTGCTGCGATGCTGCAAGTGTAAAGGGCAATTGGCTGGTTACACATGAACACACATGTACACATGTGTGCAGGCTGGCTGTGGGAATGAAATACCATGCACAGCCCTGTAACTGCGCACAGATAGCTTGGAGCAATTGGAACTCTACAGATTTAGGTATTCTCTTGGGATAGGCCTTATAGGAAAGTGTACACTAATAGGGAAAGACAGTGTGCTTTACTGTTTTGCCTGTAGTGGCACCTCATTATACACATAGGGAGAGGACTTCCTTAGAGTGTAGTTTCACTCCCCTGTGCACTAAGAGAACATTGACATATTGAATTGGAGTGTAACCTGTGCTAGAAAACGAAATATGTAACTTCCCTAGTCATATGTGTACACTTTATGGGTCATCCAAAGTTTCCATATTTTCCTGGCTTAGCTCAGGATCAGAACGCAGGCCTTGTGTCTTCCTGCTGTGCTAGTTAATGAGATTTTCTTTAGCAGCAGGAACAAAGGCCGCCCCAAACATAAAGAGCAAATAGCAATACTTCTCACAGCTCCTGTGAATGAAAGGAGTGGTGTGGAATGATCTGTATTAATCACCCAGCTGTCATACTGTACTAGAGATGGGCCTACCACAGTCCATTGAACAAAGGAGTTGTTAGAGCCCAGATAACGGGCTCTAACCTACCGGGAGCTTACTTTAAAATTCCAGTGTGCAAGTACCTGGTGGTGATGTCAGCAAGGGTGGAGCTTAGACACCCCAGAGCTGATGTGCCCAGTGACTCCTGAAGGACACTATGTTGGCCTATCCAAGAATTTTGTGCAGGAGGCTTAGATCAGGGTTGGAGAGGTGATGTGGTACTCTTGGATAGGCCTCAGGTGCCTGTCTTCTGAATTTATATTTTTGGTCTTTCTTAAGTTATTAAAAGCATTGTGTTTGGATTACATTTTTGTAAATGTTCCTGATTGTTTTTTTACTTTAAATTGTCCTAATAATGCTTGATTACTTTACTTGCATTTCTGTGGAGAACATACCTGCACATTTTTGTCATTGATTTTGGGAATTAAGCCATGGGTTAATCATTCAGATTTGTTATGATATAGTAACATTGTAGATTACAATATTTATGAGATCATTCAACCAAATTATTTTTCTGGAATTTCTTGCCTACAAAATAACACAATGTGCGAAAGATTGAACAATTGGGTGTAAAACAAATATGTTTTCTGGAAACTGTACAGGAACAAACATTAAAGTATCCAAAATTAACCTTTTGAAGAGATGGTACTTTTATACTGTTTACAGGGTGCCAGTGGATGCATTTTTTATTCTGGTGAGAGTATGCTTGTAGTGCCTAAATCGATGCTGTTGCCACATATTAAACAGGATGAACTCAAATAGTTTGTAAATCACAAGAGAAGATTACAACTATAGTATAGATTGCATGATGTGTGAAGCAGAATTCTCATGTGGAATGCCACCCTGCACAATTATAATTGGTCTGATGTTCCAACACCTCAATTTCTCAGGTGTGGGAAAATTGAACTTCATTTTACAGTTTGGAAAATATGACAAGTAAATCTAATGAGCTTTGGTATAAGTGTGCAGGCTGACCTAGGATTCAACCCAAGTCCTACCCCTTCCTGTGGCATGGGGGAATACACAATGTTCTATCCTGCTTTGCATAGGCACTACTGTCTCATGAGGGTCTACCAACCATTCTTCATCCCACCAGCCACATAATGCCCCCAATTCTTTTAACCACTTGTTCTGTGCAGGTAGAAAAGGAAGCAGAAAGTAGACACTCGATGCAGATTTTGACCCGATACTTCTGGGTCTTCATGTTAATTCACAGGATTGAAATGAGGGAAACTCATAATCACTAGATTTGCGTGTGGGGATTCCAGACAGAAAAGGTATTTCTGGCCACGTGACATCCCCACACTTAAATTTCCACTAATTTGAAATCAGCGCCTATGTTTCAGTGTCTTGAGATGGTAATAATATGCATGACTAAATGTTTGGTTATCAGGTCTAACAGAAAGTTAGGAATATCAGGGAAAGCTCAGGTCCTTAATCATATGCAATGGCCTTGGTTAGTCAAAAAAGAGACAGGCCAATCATAGAATTTCACATACAACTATCAGTTAATGTCATTTGGTTGATTTTCATCCAGTATTTTGAGTAGCTAGCCTGTTATTAGATCTGATGGCAATTTCATATCTTGGTCAACTTTGCTGGGGTCCAATAAACCATGCGAAGGGTAAAGAAGTGTGTTCTCCTTAGTGAGGCAGATTTTGACACCGAGTAAAGCATACTCAAAGATATTTCCCATTACTCCGCAAATTCTGCAATTGGCAAGCATCCATCCCAAACTTGGTATATTGATTCAATATTTCCATGCCATACCAAGGAGATGTTGATTCCACAGTGACACCTCCCTCTTCCTTGGTTTGAGGTCCTGAAGTTCTCTTTCCAACGTACTTGTCTCAGACCACCCTACAGTTCTAAGCCACACATTTATCCGGTAGAATGTATATCTTGAGAGTGCCCCATTTGTCATGCTGTTCCATGTGTCCCAGGACAGGCCCTTTCCTTATTCTACCATCTGGCCAACCTCCTAATACCACACTCCCTCAAGGGTTTCGCCAGATGGCCTAGCATGCACTCTAGGGTCCCTGGTGCATATATTGCTGTAATAAGGAATACCCAACAGCGACCTGAATCCATACCACCGTTTGGCAGCCACCTGTAGACACTTTAGTTGAACTTTCTTAAAATACTTAGGCAACCCAAACTTGCAAGAAAAACATTCCTTCGATATGTCACCTAACATCGCTTTAGTAGTAGCATCCTGTTGTTTTTGAGCAGAAGAGCCAAACAATACAGTTGAAAGTCCAGAAGCCCTAAACTCAGTTTCCACTCCCCTATTCAGCTTTCTCCAGGATAGCCTCACTCCCTTACTAACCCATACAAAGGAGGTGATCCTTCCTGCTTCTTTTGCTACGGATTTCTTATCAAAATTCAACAAGATGTTGTCGAACAGGTAGGTGAATTTGAGTAATATAGAAATCGTTATCAGATTTATCTGGCCAAATATCATAAGGGGCAGATGCAACCATCTCTTTATTAACTTATCAGCCTCATTACTGATTCTCACCAAGTTTCCATTGGGCATTTCTCTAAACCCTGCAAAATATTCAACCCAAGGTATCTTATCTCTTCTCTACTGTGTATATCTCCGCAGCTCCGATTCCACGACATAACCTCTGTTACGATTAATTTATTTATGTTATTTATGTTTATAACCACCAAGCATAGACTCAACAATTAAAAACAAGTAGACGTTAACAGATAATGGTTCCCTGCTGGAACCCCTCTCTTCTTTTTACACCCCAACCCTACAGTGCCCTTATATCTATTGGGGTGGGAGATGGATAGGACATGACCTTAATACAAGGTTCTGTCTGAACTGACCTAACTGCCTCTTTTCATTAAGGCCTCAAAGTCTTCATGGCTTAGAGCCCGGGGGGTTCACTTCCTGGTTACCACAAGCCCACTCCAGGTGCAGAAGGTGTGGTGCTTGGAGTACTGAGGATGTTTGCATGTTCACCAGTTGCCAGACCTTGGAGAATTAATGGTCTGGTATGGGTAACAAAATCTCTGCAGTTTTGGGAAGGTCCATTAAGGTAAGACCAACCTTGATAATATTTGGCTTGCCACAAAAGGAGTAGGTGAGATGCCTTTTTAAATAATCCAATTGAAGCTGATTTTCTATCTGATCGTCCTGGCTAGGAGGAAAAGCTGTCAAAGTGATCCCTCCCTCAACCATCATCATGGTTTGATTAGTCTAAGTTAGTGGGCTACTATAAGGAACTTGACAAGAAAAAACTAAACACAATAGAGAAAGAGGGCCAAACCTGACAGAAGGTTGTCTCCTATGATTAAACCTCCCAGGTCGTCACTAGCTGGCCGGTGGTAATACGCGTTAGAGTCACAGCCCAGTCAATGGACCAGTAAGAGCCTGGTATGAGCACTAGGGTACTTTAGGGATATGGAGTTTGTTTAACAGAGGTGATATGAGGTCCAAAAAAAGAGTGTCCCTCAATTTGAATATGAGTTGGGTGTCAACATTTTTGCTCCTGAATTGTGGTGTGAGGGTCACTACTACTCCACTTAAAAAAAGATTTATGAATGTGGGTCTCAGTGGTATTACCAACTACTGGCAGTCCACTCTGTACTAAAAAAGGAAATCGCATTGTCTATTGCTCTTCAAATGCGACGTTTCGCAGTCTTGAAAGACAGCTTGTTGAATGCACCTTTCATTTGCAGATAGATATTCTCAACCAGAATGGACAAAACAACAGCCTCAATATAGACTTGATGTTACAAAGATACAATGGGCCCGATTCACAGAACTAACTTAAGACAAAATCCTAAACTTACTATTTTTGGTATTCACAGAGGGCATTTAGTAGCAGTAAAGTTAGGATTTTGTCTTAAGTCTGTCCTAAGTTTGTCTTAAGTCTGTCTTATGTCTGTCTTAAGTCTGCATCTTTGCAGAGCCGCACTAGACCCTGGTGGGACTCCAAGTCCCAGGGCGCCCTGCGAACTAACCCAGCTGCCTCAGGTGTGGGGGAGGAGTTTAACACGCACATGAAAGCGCTGCTGCCTTTCCCACGGCACCTGACTTGTGAAGCTTTTTTCTTGCTTGTGGGAGTCAGACTGTGGTTCCAGCAATACCCTGGTAGGAATTTCATCCCAGGGTGCAGCATCCCGACTTTCACCTCCCTCTAGAGCTGCAACTTTCATCTTTGCAGAGCCGTGCTGGACCCTGGTGGGACTTCAAGTCTCAGGGTACCCTGTGGAATAACCCAGCTGCCTCAGGTGTGGGTGAGGAGCTTAACACACGCTTAAAAGTGCTGCTGCCTTTCCCGCCCTTGCTCGTCATTGACAGGAAGAGCCAGGGCAGGGCCACCCCCTTTGATCCCAACTACCCTGCAGTGGACTTTAAAGATCTATCCTCGGGAGAATGCGGCAAAGCGGTACCTGATATTCTATCGCAGGATCACTGTGACAATCACCCTGCCACGGTAAGTAGACTGGTTTCTTCTTGGCGCCCCCCTCATCATCGTAAACTCTAAATTCTGCATGCTAACGGTTGATTGACTATTTTTATTAGTGACTTTAAGGGGTATTGAATAATGGTCACCTCTACCCATGAGTATAACAAATCTTTCTGGGTCCCTTCCTCATTATATGACTAATAGGCTTGTGTGTTTGTTTATCACCCGCTGGACGGTTTGATTTGTACAAAAGGTGTTTATAGTGTAGATTGTCTTTTAAAACCGAATCATTGGGAAACATACTTGTACTACTAAAAAGTCCCAGGACCAAGTCACTCCTTCTTCCCTGCCCCTCCCAACCTCAATAGACAAAATATTACAAAGGCCTTATGTGCCGTCACAACAGAAATTGAACGCACTGAAAGGCGTTTGTCAATAACTCCTGATCTCTCCTTTCCAATAGAATATTCGCCTGCGCTGAACATTATTCCCGTAGTACCTTCATCTACTGGAAATGCTTCCCGCCTCCCTCACATCAAGCAAATGATTTGACTACTGTAACTAGAAAGGGGGATGCGGCTGCAGGCACTCGCAAAAACGGGAAACGTAAGCAAGCAGTTTGGAGGGCACCTAACAGTAAGAAAGCGAAAGGAGGGAACAAGGCGAGTGTAGAATACACATCCATGTTAAACCCAACTCCACAATCCACTGTTACCACTGGTATGGATCCTAAGTATCCACCTTGGGCTCAGACTCTATTGGCAGATCTGATGACTAAATTTAGAGCTATTCTAAAGGAAGAAGTTGCTCAACTAAATAATTTGACATCCTTGGGGGATCCAACGCAAACACAAGTCAGCGCCAATTCAACACAATCCAAATCGAGGGGGGTGGTTCCAGTTGCCATATAGATCCTACCAGTCGGGCCCCCCTAGACAATCCGGCTACACTTAGGTCTCTTGTCCCTAATACTCAGCCGACCACTAGCCAAGACACCAGCCGTACCCCTCAGCACCCTAGTGTACAGCGAGCACAAGAAAGGATAATGAACACAACGATGAGGAAACCACACCGCGAGGTTGAGAATAATGCTACTATTGATACTATGCGGAGTACCCACCAAACTACCAATAGTGTATTAGGGCCAAGCACAAGTCGAGGAGGGAAGAGTGCCCAGTTGGTATGTTGGAGGCAGCTAACCAGCCAACCATAAATCTTCCACCAGCATCATCACTCTATGTAATTATTTTGACAGGGGTACCACCACTTAATAATACCCAGAGGGAGTCACAACTAGAGCTGAGGAACAAGAGACTGTTTTGGCTAGCAAAGCATAGGCAGTTCCCCTACGAAAGGGCTGGGGAAATCTTAATGGTGCGAAGCGTTGAATGGGTGGGTCCTAGTAAAAAAACAATCCAAAAGGGATTGTGTGGTTATTAACTATAAAAATTCCCCGACTGCACACATGCTTCTAACTCATATATCCAGACCCACAGAGCCCCATACAGAGGAGAGAGCTTTTTTCTTGACCATTTCTACACTCATTTCTACACTCACTGTTATAACCCCGGTGGGGCGGATCTAATCTCAGGTTATGACAGGCAGCCTATGGACCATCAGAACGCTGACTATAGGCACCCACCCATTAGACCTCTCTTTTTTAATTTGCCTGTATCCAACCGATTTAGGGCTCTGGAAGATGTGGACTGACTATCAGGGATAGTGGGACTGGGCCATGTAAAGAGCACTCCAATGCCCTCCAAAGGACGAGTGGAGCCAGGACATGGGGTTTTAAGCTTGCACTCCCATACTGGGAGAGGCCCACAAATAAGGGCTTGGGTTGTAGCTAACTTGCAGGGGATCATGGGCCCTGTGGGCCCATGTCATTTTCCTGGACCCATATCTCCTAATCCTTCTGCCCCTCCCAATATTATCACATTTGGGGCAAACCCTCCAATTGTAACTGCACACTGTACTGATCCCCCGAAAGAAATTCTATATACAGGTAGCAAGTTAAAGATCCTTTCCTGGAACGTGGCTGGCCTCAAGGGTAAACTCTCCTGCCCTGATTGGGGACTTTTTGTGGCCCAGTATGATATCTGCATGTTCTAAGAAACATGGGCAAGGGACTACTGCACAAGGGTGGGAATTGCGACATTTAATAAACCAGCTGCTACAAGAGAGAGGAATATTTACAACAAGGGGTGGTGAGGGACAGAGTCTCTGAATTAAGCAGAAAGCTCTCACCCAGTCAAGAGATCAGGGCTAGATCCAACACCGTTTTTTAGCTCACTGCACCATCCCAGTTTCAGAACCTGGCTGTATGCAAATTAGTCTGTTCCTGTCCCAGTGCATGATGGGAACAGGGCAAACCAAACTACAAAAGCCAATTCTTACACTGGGAAGGAAACAAGCTCCCGGGGACCGGTTTCTGGCATTACAGCCGTCTTCGGCCCGGTTTGCTTGAATCCTGATGGTGCAATGAGCAAGGGTCTCACATCTGAGAATACCCTTCCACGCTTAGGGTGGACAAAAATAATTACAACAAGGGGTGGTGAGGGACAGAGTCTCTGAATTAAGCAGAAAGCTCTCACCCAGTCAAGAGATCAGGGCTAGATCCAACACCGTTTTTTAGCTCACTGCACCATCCCAGTTTCAGAACCTGGCTGTATGCAAATTAGTCTGTTCCTGTCCCAGTGCATGATGGGAACAGGGCAAACCAAACTACAAAAGCCAATTCTTACACTGGGAAGGAAACAAGCTCCCGGGGACCGGTTTCTGGCATTACAGCCGTCTTCGGCCCGGTTTGCTTGAATCCTGATGGTGCAATGAGCAAGGGTCTCACATCTGAGAATACCCTTCCACGCTTAGGGTGGACAAAAATATTTACAACAAGGGGTGGTGAGGGACAGAGTCTCTGAATTAAGCAGAAAGCTCTCACCCAGTCAAGAGATCAGGGCTAGATCCAACACCGTTTTTTAGCTCACTGCACCATCCCAGTTTCAGAACCTGGCTGTATGCAAATTAGTCTGTTCCTGTCCCAGTGCATGATGGGAACAGGGCAAACCAAACTACAAAAGCCAATTCTTACACTGGGAAGGAAACAAGCTCCCGGGGACCGGTTTCTGGCATTACAGCCGTCTTCGGCCCGGTTTGCTTGAATCCTGATGGTGCAATGAGCAAGGGTCTCACATCTGAGAATACCCTTCCACGCTTAGGGTGGACAAAAATATTTACAACAAGGGGTGGTGAGGGACAGAGTCTCTGAATTAAGCAGAAAGCTCTCACCCAGTCAAGAGATCAGGGCTAGATCCAACACCGTTTTTTAGCTCACTGCACCATCCCAGTTTCAGAACCTGGCTGTATGCAAATTAGTCTGTTCCTGTCCCAGTGCATGATGGGAACAGGGCAAACCAAACTACAAAAGCCAATTCTTACACTGGGAAGGAAACAAGCTCCCGGGGACAGGTTTCTGGCATTACAGCCGTCTTCGGCCCGGTTTGCTTGAATCCTGATGGTGCAATGAGCAAGGGTCTCACATCTGAGAATACCCTTCCACGCTTAGGGTGGACAAAAATATTTACAACAAGGGGTGGTGAGGGACAGAGTCTCTGAATTAAGCAGAAAGCTCTCACCCAGTCAAGAGATCAGGGCTAGATCCAACACCGTTTTTTAGCTCACTGCACCATCCCAGTTTCAGAACCTGGCTGTATGCAAATTAGTCTGTTCCTGTCCCAGTGCATGATGGGAACAGGGCAAACCAAACTACAAAAGCCAATTCTTACACTGGGAAGGAAACAAGCTCCCGGGGACCGGTTTCTGGCATTACAGCCGTCTTCGGCCCGGTTTGCTTGAATCCTGATGGTGCAATGAGCAAGGGTCTCACATCTGAGAATACCCTTCCACGCTTAGGGTGGACAAAAATATTTACAACAAGGGGTGGTGAGGGACAGAGTCTCTGAATTAAGCAGAAAGCTCTCACCCAGTCAAGAGATCAGGGCTAGATCCAACACCGTTTTTTAGCTCACTGCACCATCCCAGTTTCAGAACCTGGCTGTATGCAAATTAGTCTGTTCCTGTCCCAGTGCATGATGGGAACAGGGCAAACCAAACTACAAAAGCCAATTCTTACACTGGGAAGGAAACAAGCTCCCGGGGACCGGTTTCTGGCATTACAGCCGTCTTCGGCCCGGTTTGCTTGAATCCTGATGGTGCAATGAGCAAGGGTCTCACATCTGAGAATACCCTTCCACGCTTAGGGTGGACAAAAATAACTCAGACACTCTGTTCATCACCACCCCCTTTTTGTAAATCGTTTTTGGCCACTATAGGTGTGGCAGGGTTTACTCAGACATGAGTCCCTTTCTCACTGCTCCATCAGGATTCAAGCAAGCCGGGCCGAAGAAGGCTGAAATGCCAGAAACCGGTCCCCGGTAGCTTGTCTCCTTTCTGGTGAAGAATTGGCTTGGTAGTTTAGTCTGCCCTGTTCCCTTGATGCACTGGGCCAGGGACAGACTGATTTGCATATAGCCAGGTTCTGAGCTGGGATGGGGCAGTGAGATAAATAACGGTGATGGATCAAGCCCTGATCTTTGGACTGGGTAAGAGTGGTCTGTTTAACTCAGACACTCTGTTCATCACCACCCCCTTTTTGTAAATCGTTTTTGGCCACTATAGGTGTGGCAGGGTTTACTCAGACATGAGTCCCTTTCTCACTGCTCCATCAGGATTCAAGCAAGCCGGGCCGAAGAAGGCTGAAATGCCAGAAACCGGTCCCCGGTAGCTTGTCTCCTTTCTGGTGAAGAATTGGCTTGGTAGTTTAGTCTGCCCTGTTCCCTTGATGCACTGGGCCAGGGACAGACTGAATTGCATATAGCCAGGTTCTGAGCTGGGATGGGGCAGTGAGATAAATAACGGTGATGGATCAAGCCCTGATCTTTGGACTGGGTAAGAGTGGTCTGTTTAACTCAGACACTCTGTTCATCACCACCCCCTTTTTGTAAATCGTTTTTGGCCACTATAGGTGTGGCAGGGTTTACTCAGACATGAGTCCCTTTCTCACTGCTCCATCAGGATTCAAGCAAGCCGGGCCGAAGAAGGCTGAAATGCCAGAAACCGGTCCCCATTAGCTTGTCTCCTTTCTGGTGAAGAATTGGCTTGGTAGTTTAGTCTGCCCTGTTCCCTTGATGCACTGGGCCAGGGACAGACTGAATTGCATATAGCCAGGTTCTGAGCTGGGATGGGGCAGTGAGATAAATAACGGTGATGGATCAAGCCCTGATCTTTGGACTGGGTAAGAGTGTTCTGTTTAACTCAGACACTCTGTTCATCACCAACCCCTTTTTGTAAATCGTTTTTGGCCACTATAGGTGTGGCAGGGTTTACTCAGACATGAGTCCCTTTCTCACTGCTCCATCAGGATTCAAGCAAGCCGGGCCGAAGAAGGCTGAAATGCCAGAAACCGGTCCCCGGTAGCTTGTCTCCTTTCTGGTGAAGAATTGGCTTGGTAGTTTAGTCTGCCCTGTTCCCTTGATGCACTGGGCCAGGGACAGACTGATTTGCATATAGCCAGGTTCTGAGCTGGGATGGGGCAGTGAGATAAATAACGGTGATGGATCAAGCCCTGATCTTTGGACTGGGTAAGAGTGGTCTGTTTAACTCAGACACTCTGTTCATCACCACCCCCTTTTTGTAAATCGTTTTTGGCCACTATAGGTGTGGCAGGGTTTACTCAGACATGAGTCCCTTTCTCACTGCTCCATCAGGATTCAAGCAAGCCGGGCCGAAGAAGGCTGAAATGCCAGAAACCGGTCCCCGGTAGCTTGTCTCCTTTCTGGTGAAGAATTGGCTTGGTAGTTTAGTCTGCCCTGTTCCCTTGATGCACTGGGCCAGGGACAGACTGATTTCCATATAGCCAGGTTCTGAGCTGGGATGGGGCAGTGAGATAAATAACGGTGATGGATCAAGCCCTGATCTTTGGACTGGGTAAGAGTGGTCTGTTTAACTCAGACACTCTGTTCATCACCACCCCCTTTTTGTAAATCGTTTTTGGCCACTATAGGTGTGGCAGGGTTTACTCAGACATGAGTCCCTTTCTCACTGCTCCATCAGGATTCAAGCAAGCCGGGCCGAAGAAGGCTGAAATGCCAGAAACCGGTCCCCGGTAGCTTGTCTCCTTTCTGGTGAAGAATTGGCTTGGTAGTTTAGTCTGCCCTGTTCCCTTGATGCACTGGGCCAGGGACAGACTGATTTGCATATAGCCAGGTTCTGAGCTGGGATGGGGCAGTGAGATAAATAACGGTGATGGATCAAGCCCTGATCTTTGGACTGGGTAAGAGTGGTCTGTTTTACTCAGACACTCTGTTCATCACCACCCCCTTTTTGTAAATCGTTTTTGGCCACTATAGGTGTGGCAGGGTTTACTCAGACATGAGTCCCTTTCTCACTGCTCCATCAGGATTCAAGCAAGCCGGGCCGAAGAAGGCTGAAATGCCAGAAACCGGTCCCCGGTAGCTTGTCTCCTTTCTGGTGAAGAATTGGCTTGGTAGTTTAGTCTGCCCTGTTCCCTTGATGCACTGGGCCAGGGACAGACTGATTTGCATATAGCCAGGTTCTGAGCTGGGATGGGGCAGTGAGATAAATAACGGTGATGGATCAAGCCCTGATCTTTGGACTGGGTAAGAGTGGTCTGTTTAACTCAGACACTCTGTTCATCACCACCCCCTTTTTGTAAATCGTTTTTGGCCACTATAGGTGTGGCAGGGTTTACTCAGACATGAGTCCCTTTCTCACTGCTCCATCAGGATTCAAGCAAGCCGGGCCGAAGAAGGCTGAAATGCCAGAAACCGGTCCCCGGTAGCTTGTCTCCTTTCTGGTGAAGAATTGGCTTGGTAGTTTAGTCTGCCCTGTTCCCTTGATGCACTGGGCCAGGGACAGACTGATTTGCATATAGCCAGGTTCTGAGCTGGGATGGGGCAGTGAGATAAATAACGGTGATGGATCAAGCCCTGATCTTTGGACTGGGTAAGAGTGGTCTGTTTAACTCAGACACTCTGTTCATCACCACCCCCTTTTTGTAAATCGCTACAAGAGAGAGGGGCAGACCATCTGGGGGTTTATTGATCTGGGTCGGCTCCATGTGGGCTGTCTAGCTAGTCACCTGTACACTTCCTCCAGTGATATTCAATGTGTAATGCTTAGCTTTTCAACTAAACTGAAGCCAACCCACATTAATGTCTATTCCTGACCTGTAAGTTTGAGCAAGGAGTCACCAACCCTTGATGTATTAAACTCCTTTATTCCCACCGTCCCGCCTAATATGAGGTTGATCGTCGGGGGGATTTTAACTGCCAGTTTGAGCCCCTTCCTGGCATTCATGATCTAATCTCCGACAAGGAGGACTCCCAGTGGGCTATTCCTGACTCGCAAATCCAATTAAATAATATTCTGCTAATCCACTCGCTGAGAGCGTGTAAGGGCCATAAATCTCTGATATGCCAGGTAATTTATCATTTTCATAGAACTGGCCACGCCTCTTTTCTGGACTATATCACAGTGCAGACCAGATCATGGCACAGGGTCCTTGACTTTGCCGTCTTACCACGGCATGATTGTGTCCATAAAGCCTTGGCACTGGTTTTGAAGGTGCCGGACTCTGGTATTGCCCCGGTTAGCAGTCGCCCCCCGAGAACAGCTCAACACTTACCAACAACAGAAGAAAAATTAAATGGGGGGTAATAAAGCAATCACCTGAGAAGCTGGGTGCTCTATACGAAGTAGTATTACCAATTTTGCAAGAACTTAGCTGCGCTACTGATGATGGGGATAACCTAGCCCCTATAATCAAGTTGAAGAACTCCATAAAAGCTTGTCAACCAAACTTGCTGATATATTTTACCCGATAGTGCGCCCTTAAAAAAGAAAAACAGCCACTCACTAGACCCCCAAAATCCACAATTGATGCCCAAACATGGGACCGATTGTCGAAAGGCAAAACGGACATTGATAGCGGCCATCTAAGCAAAATATAAGCTACTAACTAAATCTAGGAGGGCTTTGTACAAAGAGGCTCTTTCCCAAGCAAAGCAGTCCTGGGAAGTGGCCAAGTGGGAGGAGATAATAATAATAATCCACATTTGTAAAGCGCAAACCATCACCCGTTAGGGTCTCTAGGCGCTGGGGGCCGTCGGGAAGATTAAGCAAGCTATTGCCCAAAGTCACATGGTGCTGGGCTAATCTGCCGCCGGCCCCGGGGATCGAACCATGATCCCCAGATTCCGGAGTCAGTCACCCTGGCCGTGGCGCCACACCTCTCCCGCCCTATTGAACTAGGACATGAAGGAATTCTGGGCCATAGTTAGAACATGTAGCAGGGAAGGTAATTCAGCCATAGAGCCGGATATACCAGCAGAAAAGTAGGCAGATCATGTTCAGGAACTATACACAATGAAACCAGACACTGGCACCCATATTGGCAGTCACACTGACACCGCCCTGGTAGGTGAGGTAACCACTCCCTCACTTAGGTATTCTGATGGAGAGCCTGTTGGGATCAACCTCCTCGAGTTTCTAAATCAATTAAGAACCTTCCTGCAGGTAAAGCACATGGATTAGACAGGCTACCAGGGGATCTTTTCCGAGGAGAACCAACAATCTGGGGTCCCTACCTGTGGGTAATATTTAATGCTATAATGAATGGCATGCCGATCCCTGATACCTGGGCAGGGGCAGAAATTGTCCCAGTCTTTAAAAAGGGCTCCCCACTACTCCCTGCAAACTATAGACCGATCAGTTTGATCGACGTCACACAAAAATTGTTTGCTCGGGTACTTTTAGATCGAATTCAGGGGTGGATGCAAGATAATGATATTATAAACCCCTACTTAGCCGGATTCAGGTAAAACACTACTACCGTTGACCATATATAAAGACTCCAACTCATACTTGGAAAACGGTGACAATGGAGGGTGGCAGCCTCTAATTTTCATGGACCTGAAAACGGCTTTTGACTTGGTGCCCAGAGACAAACTATGGGGTTGGGGATTCCCCTTTACCTTCGAAGCATGCTTACCAAATTGCATGATGCCAACTATGCCCAAGTAAGATGTGGAAAAGGGGGAGAACTAATTTCCAGACTCCCAGTTGGCAGATGAGTGAGGCAGGGCTGTGTGCTTGCACCAACTATGTTCTGCCTCTTTATCAATGCACTTATTGCCCAACTTACTAAGGTTAAGGACAACGACACCCCTAAGTTAGCAAACTCAAAGGTTCCAGCATTGATGTTTGCTGATGACACCCTTTTGATGTTCAAGTCGCCGATGGGAATCCAGAGGATACTGGACAGTTTTGTCATCTTTTGCAACAACAGGGACCTGGTGATTAATACCATGAAGACCAAGTTTATGGTCGTCAACCCAGCTAAGAAAATGCGACCTAATCCCCATTTAGATGGTATAGCACTGGAAAATGTTCCGGTATTTGACTACTTGGGTGTCACCCTTACTGAAAATATGGATTGGGGACAACAAATAGCTAAAGCTAAGCTTAAATTAGCACAGTCTGCTGGTGGGATTGCTAAATTACTGAGGGAATACACCTATAAACCTACTGGGCCTAATATTGAAATATACAAGGCACAAGGAAGGGGAGCCATGATGTATGGGGCTGAACTCTGGGGACATTGTTCTTGCAGTCATTTAATCAAAGTTGAGAACTGTTTTTTAAGACAAATTCTGGGTCTCCCCCCCCCCAGTACTCTGCTAAACCCCTTGCGGCTAGATTTAGGTATAAGGCTGATGGGAGATGAGGTTGCCCTAAGCCTCCTAACCTTCTGGCGTAGGCTGTGGGTGACCCCGGAACTGGCAGAATATCAGGCAGAAACTAAAGAGCTACTATGTCTTCCAGGGGTAGAAAAAAAATTGCTTGGTTTGCACATATAAGCGAAGAGTGCAGAAGGATAGGCAAACCAACCCTCTGGAGTAACCCTGAAGAAACTTGTTCTGCAGTCTCACATGCTGAGCTGGTGAGAACTTATCGAACACACAAATTGGAAGTCCTCCATGGGAACCCGGACCTAGGCATTCTGACAATAGAATTCCTTACTGGGAAAGAAGAGTATAAATTATAAATCTTTCTGGGTGATATTCTACCATTCTCAGCAAGAAAATCATGCCTCCAGGTTAGATTTAGTACCCTTCCTTTGTGGGCCTTCACCTCCAAATGGTCGGTACCAGCCCAACGTGGGTGCCAAGCTTGTAACCATCAGAAAGAGTCAGAGCTGCATGCTTTATTGTTTAGTCCAGGTTACAAATCGGTAAGATAGTGTTGACTTGTTCAGTTGTGTAGGAACATGGGGTTTGTGGATTGCCAGGAGTCACTTAGAATTTTGAAGTATGATACCTCTAAACCCATCGTCTTTGCTGTCTCCCAATTTTTTAAAGCAATGTGGCGCAGGCGCTGGGCTTTCTTAGAAAAATAAAAAAAGATAATAATAACCATCCCAGTTGCTATCATATAGATTGCGTCTATCCACCATAATAAAGGGAGAGGAAAAAAACTTCTATTGTTTTTCAACTGTTTTAGACTTTTAATCATGAGATGACTATTTTTAATTGAGATATTTTATGTGTAGCCCTATCTAAGCATATTTTTATTAGTATTGATTTTATCAAATTTGCTGCCCATTTGGGTGGTCCCTGCAATTGACCTGTTTGCTATTGTACACATGCTTGTGTTTTCTATTTCTCGTTAGTATTGCGCTTGCACTTTTCTGAAACTATTGGCTTTTCCTATTGGCCTGTGCAGGCAAATTTTTCCTTTACCAAAGATGTTGCACACTGACTCTTATATCTTCATTCGATGTGCTTTAATTATATACTGCCATAATTTTTGATTGTATTGTATGCATAATTTTGTGGTCTTAAAGACTGAAATAAAGGTTTTTGAACTGGAACTAGCAATTAGGTGCTGGAGAAGTTTGCTGGCTTATTCTCTTTGATAATGTAAGGAAAACTGGAAATTCCAATTTTGGCGGGGGTGTGCACATGTATCCTCCTGACCTTAAGGTTTAATCCATTTCATTCAATGATTCATTCATACAAAATTTCATTTGCCATGAGTATTCAAATGTTTTATTTCGTATAATATTCAATCTTCATTTTTCGCAAATAAATTCTTTGCATATCCATATTACTTTTTAGACATCCAGATATACCCAATGCATTTCGGGTTATACGTCACCCTTCCTCAGGGGTCTGTGTGTGGAAAAAACAAGGACATTTTGAGACAGCCTCATAATGCATTCAATATAATCATAAGTACATTTTATGCAACGTTGTGATCACTATCACACAATGTAAAGATTCAATGGTGTTATTCAATATACATTAGTTCATCAAAAATATCAATAAACGCTACCCTGTGATCACTTATTCAATGAAAAACGCCGAGTGACATGATTAGATTAGTTAAGGTTACTTCGATACATATGTTCCTAAACAAACAAGCTGTGTGAGATGATCTAAATTCTCTCATTATTAAAGTACCAATGCACAAGTTAAATTGAATAAAAACCACGAAAGGAAATAACCTCCGTATTCTCGGGTTTACTTACACAAAAGTGGAAACTATTCTCCCGATATTCGGCCATGCCGAATCCCGCTAACTGCATTCAATCTGCTCGTGTTGAAATCTCTCGTTATGATTGGTTCACTACATAGTCATGTGATTTCAATGCCGATATTTGGCCAATCCAAATACCGCTAACTGAATTCAACCTTTCCTGTTGAGCGACAACTAATTTGATTGGGTCATTGAGTAATGACGTAATTGCGATAGCTTATGAATAACTTTACCTTTCGATTCAATAAAAAAGGGGTACAGTCTGGTTGCTCATTCCGGGAATGTAAACTTATTTGATGTTAAACCCCATTGAACGATATTCTTAGACTGGTTATGAATTAAAAAATTTACGAATAATGACTGAGTTGCAACTATTACATTTACAAAAGTGATAATGTAAAAATGCCAAATAAACACATAAGTGAAGATAAATAAAAATAAATAAATACAATAGTTCTTTGGTGTAACCTTTGTTCTAGCAATGCTGATAATCACGTTTTTTGTCGGCCATCTTGGATAGGGGTATGCATTAATACGGTAAATGCTACATACGATGTGTGCAGAAGAAGTCAATAAACTGTCCCCAGTCAATATTTAAAAGAAGCAAGATAATTCTATCCTATCATTAAGACCTTCTGGCTGTAAGCTGCACAAATTGCGAATCCAAAAATACTCAGATCTCAATCTTTTTTTGTGCATGTCAATGTCTGGTTGAGGTTTGATCACTTCCAATATAGTAAATCTTAGTTGGTAGATGTTATGTCCTTCATCTACCCAGTGCATTGCTACTGTGGATTTCTGGTTCTTTTGGCGTATATTACTTTTATGTTCTGTAATTCTTATTTTAATCTTCCGCTCAGTTTGACCAACATATACTTTACCACATGGGCATTTCATGGCATATATTAGTCCCTTCCTGTAGCAAGTACTGGAATGGCGTAAGGTAATTTTCTTGCCCGTCATTGGGTGTGTGAAAGTTTGACCAATTATAGCATTGTTACAGTGTGTACAATTTTCACATTTTTACATGCCTTTAAATGTGGTCTCTTTGATCTTTGGATTCTGTCTTTTTAACAATTCTTTAATGTTCTTTGATCTGTTGTAAGCAAAAGTAATTCGGTCTGCAAACAACGATTGAAGATCTGGTTCTTGCGTGATCAAGGCCAAATGTTTTTTCATGATTTTGGTGATTTGTGTTGTCTGTGCCGAATGTTTTAAAACACAAACTGTGAGCTTCGAGCTTGTTTTATCCTTGTGTTTGAGTAGTTTCTCGGTTCATTTCCATTACTCTTGCTTTAGATTCTTGTAATAAACTCTTTGGGTATCCTCGTTTTATGTATTTCTGGATTTGGTTGTTAATTGTGGTGGGTTCATCATCTGGATTGGATGCATTTTTACATTATCACTTTTGTAAATGTAATAGTTGCGACTCAGTCATTATTCGTGCATTTTTTAATTCATAACCAGTCTCAGAAAATCATTTAATGGCGTTTAACATCAAATAAGTTTACATCCCCGGAATGAGCAACCAGACTGTACCCCTTTTTTATTGAATCGAAAGGTAAAGTTATTCATAAGCTATCGTGATTACGTCATTACTCAATGACCCAATCAAATTAGTTGTCGCTCAACAGGAAAGGTTGAATTCAGTTAGCGGTATTTGATTGGCCGAATATCTGCATTGAAATCACATGACTATGTAGTGGGCCAATCATAACGAGAGTTTTCAACACGAGCAGATTGAATGCAGTTAGCGGGATTCGGCACAGCCGAATATCGGGAGAATAGTTAGTTTCCACTTTTGTGTAAGTAAACCCGAGAATACGGGGGTTATTTTCTTTCGTGGTTTTTATTCAATTTAACTTCTGCATTGGTACTTTAATAATGAGAGAAGTTAGATCATCTCACACAGCTTGTTTGTTTAAGAACATATGTATCGAAGTAACCTTAAGTAATCTAATCATGTCACTCAGCGTTTTTCATTGAATAAGTGATCACAGGGTAGCGTTTATTAATATTTTTGATGAACTAATGCATATTGAATAACACCATTGAATCTTTACATTGTGTGATAGTGATCACAACGTTGCATAGAATGTACTTATGATTATGTTGAATGCATTATGAGGCTGGCTAAAAAATGTCCTTGTTTTTTCCACACACAGACCCCTGAGGAAGGCTGACGTATAACCCAAAATGCATTGGGTATATGTGGATATCTAAAAAGTAATATGGATATGCAAAGAATTTATTTGCGAAAAAAGAAGATTGAATATTATACGAAATAAAACATTTAAATACTCATGGCAAATGAAATTTTGTATGAATGAATTATTGAATCAAATGGATTAGACCTCAAGGTCAGGACTATACATGTGCACACCCCCGCCAAAATTGGAATTTCCAGTTTTCCTTATATTGTCTTATGTATGGTGTTCTTAGACAAAACACTGGGAGGAAGTAGCACAATAATCACAACTTATTGAGTGGATAACGAATCAAGATAACAGAGTGCTCCAACGGACATTACAGAATTAATTGATACTTGTCTACCCCCCATTGGTAGCACCACTGAAAAAATGAACTTAGAAGACATTGCTCAACTTACCACTAATAAAGCTGAAACACTAGCATACACCACAGTAGAAGCGGAAAAAATGTATGGTTTAATCAAGTAAACTAAAGCCTTTAGCCCACAATTGAGCACAGTCAATCAACTTCTTAAACAACTTGAACATGTTAGTAAACGTGAGATTAATCAAAGACTTTATGCCACAACTTTAATACATTATCACAGGAATAAACATATCCCAAGGGGATTAAGAATAGCACTCAAACCGATGTTGTGCAGGAACAATAAGGCATTCCTAGAAAAATGGTACCAAATTCTCAACAAATGTAGTCTGGCCTTGATTTTGTTAATAGTGGAAGAACTTTCAAAGGAATTAAAAGCAGTTGCAGAAGAATTGGATGGAATAAGGAGAGAACTTAACACTCATGAAGACTTAACCACATTACTGGAAGACATCAACAAAAAATTAGACATATATTCCAAAGAGATTGAAGAAAGAAAGATCAAAAAATACAGACGGGACACACTAGATTACAAATTAGAAGAAGTTTGCAGTTGGGCGGAAATATATAACCAAAAGAAATGGCAACAACCATCAACAAACATAAGCTCGTCACAAGAGAGTATGGTGTCAGATTCCGACACAACAAAAAACAGAAGACCATTGGGAACAAATGTGCAAACAGGAAAGGATCAACAAGGAAAGATGTTGTAATGTACCTCTACTTAATACATCCTCCCTACTGTGGTTCTCTCCCTGCTGCTCAGCCAATGAATACATCAGATGGAATGTTGATTGTGTTGGTTTGGATGAGTATGTCAGTTGGTGTGGATGGGCTGAGCAGAGGAGAGCCTGCTCCTGGTGGGGCATTCCTATGGATCTAACTACATCTGGTCACCTGTAACTAAGAAGAGATCTAAAGAATAAAGTACAGATCTTATTACCTACTTCACCTGGTCTACGCATCATTCATCATTTTAACACTGGTGACGATTCAAAGAACCCATGGAACTACCTTGTATTGGATTTGACTGCTGAGACTGATGTAAATGAAGCTACTTTGAAGTAATAAGGAATTTAAGAAATTTTCCTACTGTTTGGAAATTATGGGACTTAAAAGACTCATGTAAGTGAACTCAAACGTATGGATATAAAGACTTTGAACCTAAAGACTTAAAAACCTCAAGTAAGTGCATTTGATGAAACTTGGCACCCAACTGCCCCACCAGTGACCCTGTCAATGGTCGCCCTTAACTAAATTGTGCCAGTTTCTGTATGCTTGCTGGTTTTAGAAAATGCCTGACAGTCTATGTTATATTCTATTAGATAACAGCCTTGTGGAATACTACCCTTGCGTGCTAGAGCGTTTATCTGAAGGTGCAAAGTGACATTCCTACAACCTCTTTATGGCAGTACATGTTGGACTTTCCTTTTTCCTGCCTGCCAACAGATTTGGGACAGTTCTGGCTTGAATTCCGAAGTTTTGTTTCAGCTGGGAAGTGGTTCGAGGACTTTTGAGCCTCCTTGTAAATTGAAGGATGTGTACCAGTCACTGTGTAGTGCCGATCATTAATCGAGCTTCTGTGTGCGATATTTAATGTGAATCAGTTGAAAAAAATCGAGCCTCGGCAGGGAAGTACTTCATTTCAGCCACTGGGTGGTGCTGATGTGTTTTCTACCACATTCTACAAAGTAATTTTCGTTTAGCCTTCGTGAAAACAATGTGTTACCTGCTTCCCTGCTCGTCCTGCCTTCAACTGCACCGGTTCTCTCGTCTGGCTCCTGTGTGACAGTTGAAGTTTGCCGTCTGGAGTCATCTTTCCCCTACCGTCTCTATTTGGGACTGATTACGTCACAGAATCTTTAGGGAGTGTTGGTGAACTTCTCACATCATAGAACGATCCTACCTGCTGTGCCTCCAGCGCCGCTGTGATGTCTTCATTGGATTCCTTCTTCTGACGTGATTGTCTTTGTGACTGCCTGAAGGCGCTTTGCTGCCCTGACGTGCTGAGAGCCTCCCGGCATGACGTGCGCTGCTTGCTGACATCTTGTGATCGAAAAAAAAAAACGAGATGAACTCACAGGACAACGCAATATTTTATCCCGAAGCAAGCAGACTGTTGGTGAAAGGAAATAACGACCCAACTCTGGTGACTGCTCCGGTTTGGCAGATGTGAGGTGAACTGTGAGGTGAACCGTGTATATGACTTTCACAATCTGCAACGCGTTATTGTGACTGACTGTTGGCTTAAAGGAAAAGACGCCCCATGGATTTCTAACTTCTTTATTGTCTGGAAACAACTCTGATAATCCGTAGGGACTGTACAAACTTCTTTATTGTCTGGAAACAACTCGGACAATCCGAATGGATAGCTCAATTTTGTAATGTATTTGTTTCTAGCTTAAGTCATGCCTTGATTTGTGTGCGCAATGTACCTTTTGTTTTGATGTGCTTGTAGTGTAGTTTGGAGCTAGTATCACTTTCAGCCTGTATTCTTGTTAGTGTCTTACCACTCTTTCTGGGGAGGTTTTGTTGGCTGACAGACAATCATTTTATTTTATGGTGGGGAAGTATGGTTGTTAGGAGTGCGGTGTCCTGCTTTATTCTTCGGGGAGAATTTTGGGGGTTTGTGTGTGTTTTGAGAAAGGGTTTTACTATGAGACTGTTTTTTGAGAGTACCTTTTGGTGTATGTTTTGCACTGTGCGTCATTGATACGCACGTAGAGTATTTTTGGACTGTGTGTTACGGGTGCACACGTGGAAAGTTTACCTCTTGTGTATCTTCTCCCATTTGGTTATGTTTTTACCCTGTATATGGTTAATGCTTCTAGTAGGTCTTTGGTGTTGTGCATTGTGGTTGTGCTCGTTGAGTTTGGAGATTCTCACAATATAATTGCTATGGGTTTAAGCAAACCAGGATATGTTTGCTTTGGAGATTCTCACGATATAATTGCTTTGGGTTTAAGCAAACCAGGATATGTTTGCTTTGGGTTAAGGGATACCCCTATTGGTTTTTAGAGTGTTTTGGGGTTTTATTACCCTGTCTTAGTTGGGGCTGTGTCTTTCCATTTCTTTTGAGTAGACCTGGTTCTTTCTTTGGTTTGTGCAGTTGGGGGTTGTAGATCCCTCTTCTGCCACTGTTGTGTGCTTTAGTTTGTGGTGCATCTGGCTACTCATGATTGTGCCCATAGTTGGGACGTGGGTTTTGTGGATAGTTTCCACTGGTCTTGAAGTATGTTTAATTAACTTGCTTTCTTTTTGTTTGTGATCATTATGAAGGGGAGATTGGTGTAGTATTTGAATTCTCATCCATTTTCCTTTGTCCTCATTTGTATGTTTGTCAAATTTCATGCATTTGTTGTTGTGATCACATTAGCATGGGGATGATGTATATTGTTTCTTACTAGTGCATCCTCTTTTTTCGGAACGTGTGTTTTATCATCTTCACATGTGTTGTTTGTTTTCTTTCATTATAAAGCGGGGGATGTGTTGTAATGTACCTCTACTTTATACATCCTCCCTATTGTGGTTCTCTCCCTGCTGCTCAGCCAGTGATGACATCAGATGGAATGTTGATTGTGTTGGTTTGGATGAGTATGTCAGTTGGTGTGGATGGGCTGAGCAGTGGAGAGCCTGCTCCTGGTGGGGCATTCCCATGGATCTAGCTACATCTGGTCACCTGTAACTAAGAAGAGATCTAAAGAATAAAGTACAGATCTTATTACCTACTTCACCTGGTCTACGCATCATTCATCATTTTAACAAAAGACATCTTTTTTATCGACAAGTCCTGCGGCCCACAATGCACCTTTAGAAAAAACAGGGGGAAAATCCTCAAAACAAGGAGGGGAAAAAGAAAAAACAAAAGAAACTGAAGCGTAGGAAGAATTGAGATCAAAGACAAAGAAGAAGATAAACCTGTCATAAACATATCCGACAGACAATTAACTAAAGCTCAAACAAACCTATTGAACAAAGGTCTCATATTTGTTCCAGTATACAAGTCGAATCCACAAGAAACAGAGATAGCCATTTTTAAATTCTTAAGAACATTACGCTTAAAGAATTTTTTCAATAACCTTCTGCAGATAGAACAAGCTGAAGTCACCGTCAAAAAATTCAGAACAAAGAGCACGTTCTGTGCAAACACATCCCACAAAACGATTGATGCGTATGAAAGAGTCATCATGAAAGAAAGGAAAAAAATCAATTATTCAAGTGGCACCATAAGTAATTACTCCAAGAAAGAATGGAGTACACTTAAAACACTGATGGATACAACGGATATTACCATACAAAAAGCGGATAAAGGGGGTGCCCTCGTGGTGATGAATACCAACTACTACAAGGAAAGTGTACGAACTCACTTACAAGACATTAACACATATCGGAAACTAGATTCAGATCCGACACTTTTGCTGGAATACTGAAAAACATATTGGATCACGCTTTGGATATGAAGTGGATAACTCAGAAAACATATCAATTCCTAAACATCAAATATCCATGCAGATTACAATTCTACATGCTGCCAAATATTCATAGGCATGCCACTCAACCACCTTTCAGACCTATAGTATCAGCCTGTGGATCACTTTCTGAACCATTTGGTCAATACCTGGACTGGTTCTTACAACCTCTAGTACAAAGTTGGTACACCTATATAAAAGACACTACAGCATTTCTAAACATGTTAAACACCATAGACATTTCAGTGAATGAGGAAACATGGTTATGTTCTATAGATGTAACCTCGCTTTACACCTCTATCCCTCACAATAAGGGTCTTGAAGCCATGGAATGGTGTTTATTGGCGCACAACATTGTAGGATCAGAAAAAGTATTCCTAATGATTTTTACGAACAATGCAGTGGAACATCCATGGGATTTGCGGGGGCTCCTTCCTACGCAAATACCTTCATGGCAAAATTTGAAAGAGATCACATCATCCATAACCCTAATTGGCAAAAAGGTCTAATGTTATTCAAAAGATATATCGACGACATCTTCATAATATGGAAAGGCACCAATGGACAATTGGAAGAAAACATACATCTCCTTAATGAACAACATGAAAGAATTAAGTTTACCCATCAAATCCATCACCAAGAACTAGCTTTTGTAGATGTAAAAATTTCCATTAACGATGGTCAAATTGGCGCGAATGTCTACATCAAAGATACAGACAAGAAAAGCTGTCTACATTATGAAAGTTTTCATCACTACTCCTTGAAAAAGCATTTACCACTGTCACAATTCATTCGTTTAAAAATAATTACATCCAATCCAGATGATGTACCCATCACAATTAACAACCAAATCCAAAAATACATAAAACAAGGATACCCAAAGAGTTTATTACAAGAATCTAAAGCAAGAGTAATGGAAATGAACCGAGAAACTTTACTCAAACACAAGGATAAAACAAGCTCGAAGCTCACAGTTTGTGTTTTAAAACATTCGGCACAGACAAAACAAATCACCAAAATCATGAAAAAAAATTGGGCCTTGATCACGCAAGAACCAGATCTTCAACCGTTGTTTGCAGACCGAATTACTTTTGCTTACAACAGATCAAAGAACATTAAAGAATGTTAAAAAGACAGAATCCAAAGATCAAAGAGACCACATTTAAAGGCATGCAAAAATGTGAAAATTGTACACACTGTAACAATGCTATAATTGGTCAAACTTTCACACACCCAATGACGGGCAAGAAAATTACCTTAAGCCATTCCAGTACTTGCGACACAAAGGGAGTAATATATGCCATAAAATGCCCATGTGGTAAAGTATATGTTGGTCAAACTGAGCGGAAGATTAAAATAAGAATCACAGAACATAAAAGTAATATCGCCAAAAGAACCAGAAATCCACAGTAGCAATGCACTGGGTAGATGAAGGACATAACATCTCCCAACTAATATTTACTGTATTGGAAGTGATCAAACCTCAACCAGACATTGACATGCACAAAAAAAGATTAGGTCTGAGTATTTTTGGATTCGCAATTTGTGCAGCTTACAGCCAGAAGGTCTTAATGATAGGATAGAATTATCTCGCTTCTTGTAAATATTGACTAGGAACAGTTTATTGACTTCTTCTGCACACATCGTATGTAGCATTTACCGTATTAATGCAAACCCCTATCCAAGATGGCCGACAAAAAATGTGATTATCAGCATTGCTAGAACAAAGTTTACACTAAATGAACTATTGTGTTTATCTATTTTCATTTATCTTCACTTATGTGTTTATTTGGCATTTTTACATTATCACTTTTGTAAATGTAATAGTTGCGACTCAGTCATTATTCGTGCATTTTTAAATTCATAACCAGTCTCAGAAAATCGTTTAATGGGGTTTAACATCAAATAAGTTTACATCCCCGGAATGAGCAACCAGACTGTACCCCTTTTTTATTGAATCGAAAGGTAAAGTTATTCATAAGCTATTGCAATTACGTCATTACTCAATGACCCAATCAAATTAGTTGCGCTCAACAGGAAAGGTTGAATTCAGTTAGCGGTATTTGGATTGGCCGAATATCGGCATTGAAATCACATGACTATGTCGTGGGCCAATCATAACGAGAGTTTTCAACACGAGCTGATTGAATGCAGTTAGCGGGATTCGGCACGGCCGAATATCGGGAGAATAGTTAGTTTCCACTTTTGTGTAAGCAAACCCGAGAATACGGGGGTTATTTTCTTTCGCGGGTTTTATTCAATTTAACTTGTGCATTGGTACTTTAATAATGAGAGAAATTAGATCATATCACACAGCTTGTTTGTTTAGGAACATATTTATCGAAGTAACCTTAACTAATCTAATCATGTCACTCGGCGTTTTTCATTGAATAAGTGATCACAGGGTAGCGTTTATCGATATTTTTGATGAACTAATGTATATTGAATAACACAATTGAATCTTTACATCGTGTGATAGTGATCACAACGTTGCATAGAATGTACTTATGATTATATTGAATGCATTATGAGGCTGTCTCAAAATGTCCTTGTTTTTTCCACACACAGACCCCTGAGAAAGGGTGACGTATAACCCGAAATGCATTGGGTATATGTGGATATCTAAAAAGTAATATGGATATGCAAAGAATTTATTTGCGAAAAATGAAGATTGAATATTATACGAAATAAAACATTTGAATACTCATGGCAAATGAAATTTTGTATGAATGAATCATTGAATCAAATGGATTAGGCCTCAAGGTCAGGAGTATACATGTGCAAACCCCAGCCAAAATTAGAATTTCCAGTTTTCCTTATATTGTCTTATGTATGGTGTTCTTAGACAAAACACTGGGAGGAAGTAGCACAATAATCACAACTATTGAGTGGATAACGAATCAAGATAACAGAGTACTCCAACGGACATTAAAGAATTATTCTCTTTGACCCAGGCATTACTGAATGATGTGGGCACCACATTGACACTGGTGACAGCCTACCTGTCAAACATAAACCGTATAGTTTGTCCAACCATGTCACAGCCAACATTAAGTCTGAGGTAGATAAAATGCTGGAGTTGGGGATAACTGAATGGTCTGAAAGTCCTTGGCCCAGTTCAATGGAGCTGGTGCTCAAACCTCATCCCAAATCATGACCAAAATACTTAAGGTTCTGTGTGGACTACAGAAGACTAAATGCCGTCACAGAGACTGATGCTCACTCTGTACATTGACCTGAGGAGCTTATTGACAGGTTATGGGCTGCTAAGTACCTAAGTGCATTCAGGTTGACTTCAGGCTGGTGGCAGATTATCTTCAAACATATGGAACAAAGGAGAGGTCAGCATACTCCACACCAGATGGACATTATCAGTTCAAGGTAATGCCTATTGTGTTAAAGAATGCACCTTCCACCTTCCAAAGGTTGGTGAACAGGATCTTGTCTAGGTTCAAGCAGTTCAGTGCAGCATATCTGGATGATATAGCTGTATACAGTTCTGCCTGGGGATCACTTAAGCCACCTGAGGTAAACGATCCAGGTCATTCAGCAGGCAGGCTTGGCTATTAAGGCAAGTATGTGCCTAATAGGGCAGAGTTCTGTAGTGTACTTGGGCCACCTGGTAGGTGACGGCCATGTACAGCCTCTCCGAGTCAAGATTCAAACTATTTTGGATAGGACAGCTCCTGTTACCCAAGTCCAGGTCAGGGCATTCCCTGGACTGACTGGGTGCTATAGAAGGTTTTCTAAAAAGTATTGGATCACTGTGGGGCCCCTAACAGAACTACCATCTAAGAAGAGGCACAAAACAGCAGATTGGACCCCGGTGTGTCTGAAGGCTTTTGACACTCTGAAAGCCACTATCTGTTCAGAACCGGTGATGCTGGGCCCTGAGTACACAAAGGAATTTGTGATTCAGACAGTTGCCTCAGAACAAGGGATGTGGTCAGTGTTGCAACAGTTCAATGAAGAAGACCTCTATCACCCAGTTGCCATTATTAGCAGGCGACTTCTTCCCAGAGAGCAGAGGTGGAATGCCATAGAGAGAGAGGCTTGTGCTATGGCCTGGGGGCATATTACCAAGCAATAGCAATAATTATCGCTATTGCTTGGTTAGAGACAAAAAATTACCGCTGAGCTGCGGCGATTTTTACCGCAAATAAACCTTGGTATTACCAAGGTTTAACGCAAATGCGATAAAAATCGCCGCAAAGCATGAATATCGCTGAAAAGTCAGCGATATTCATGCATTACCGAGCTAATGCTCTTAGCCATGTTATCCACCTCCCATTGGATAACATGGCTAAGAACTGCTCAGGGCAGGTGTTAGCTTTTGGAGATTTTCGCGCTTAGCGCGAATATCTCCAAAAGTTGGTAATAGGAGATAGCGATGTTAGCGACTGTTTTCAGTCGCTAACATCTTGGCACGCCCACTTAGCATGTCATTAGTGATAAATATCACTGACATGCAAAGCGGGGCCCAAGATGGTCGCTATCTCCTACTAGCTGTCACTAACTGGTGTTAGCGACAGCTAGGTAATAGGGAGATAATTTTGTCTCCGTTTTCTTTGCTTTTAAAGCCAAAAAAGCGGAGATAAACCACCTTGATAATATGCCCCTAGTTCCTGAAAAAGTTGAGACTATACTTTTTTGGAACTCACTTTCATGTTTGAACTGACCACATGTCGCTCAGATGGCTTATGCATATGGAAGGGGAGAATCCATGGCTGTTAAGGTGGGCCATTTCCCTACAGGGAATGGACTTTACAGTGGAACATAGACCTGGGGTTGCCCATACCGGTACTGATGAACTTTCCAGGTTTTTTTTCTTAGCTGATGTGTACTACCAGGGTGTAGGTTAGTAACCCATCACCTTTTGTTTGAGGGGATCATTTTTCAATGTCATCCTGTGCCCTGGGCACCCCAATTTTTGTGCTGACTGGTACTGGTGATAACTGACTTTGACTGTCCCTGGGCTCAGTCTAACCAGGGCAAGGGCCAGTCCTAGGCTGAAAACACACTTAGAATACAGTGAAAACACCTTTGCACACTATAAGTCCATAAGTGGACTGACTCGACCTAGCCAACCACGCCATTACACTCAACTACGAGCTGACTTGCCCTTCAGGTTTGTCCCGCTGAAAAGATCCAGAGATCCAACTTCCAGAGTTTGACTAGTAGTTGGTTGAAACACAAGCCAGTGAACCCTCACAGAATCTGGAAATCTTAAAGGGCATCGAGGGACCCCGGGAGAAAAAGCTCTGTAAAAGTTTCTAAGTCCGAGCGTAGAAAACGTGACCTGGATCAACCGCAAGAATCAAGCCACCCACCTTCAACCGCAAGCTGGCCTGGATATCTGGTTCTTCCTGCTGGAAGGCTTGGGAGTTCTGACTTCATAGGCTTGATCAGGAGCACATCGCAAGTCAAGCCAGCGAACCTTCACCAAACCCAGACTGGCTGAGAGCTTTACGGGACCCTGGGAAGAAAAACTCCAGAAAAGTTTCTAAGTCAGAAGGTAAAATCTTTGACCGAGACTTACTGTGAGAGGTAGCTGTACAGGGCTCCATCACCGTCGGCTTGAAACTTTGGCTTTGTACCAGTCTAGCGTGACCAGATGTACCCATAGGCATTTAAGGGTTCTATGTGCTATACAGTGCTAAATCTTTAACAATTTATAGCTCCGGTTTCCTACATTGGACTTCTTTAGTGTTGGTGTCATTTTAAAGATAAAAGTATTTCCCATTTTTATAAGTTGGTGTTCGATTTTTTTTGAGTGTTGTGTCTTAATTATTTACTAAATTGTTGTTTTTAAATGCTTTACATACCTGTCTTTAAAGTTGCGCCTCCCTGCTCGTAGCCAAGCTACAAAGGATTGAGCATTAGAATAATTTTCTTAGCCCTATTCTGAGCCCCATATTGTGTGAGTGGCATTATTGTCAGTGATAGGTGCATGTTGACCACTACTTATAATCCACTTTATAACATATGGGGAGATCCTGCCAATCCCAGGGGTACATTAATCCATAGTGTACCATAGTGTATGTAGGTGTTGTCACTGTATTTTAATTGTGTTTTCAGCATAGCACTGGCCTTGGGCCTGGTTAGGCAGAGCCCAGGAACAATCAGAGTCAGTTACCACCAGTACCAGTCAGCACAAAAATGGGGGTGCCCAAGGCACAGGAGGAATTTACAACATATAGTGACATTGTTATAGTGGTTTCCGGATGGCAGGGACACATCAAAGCCAGTCGGAATCTGTGCAAACTATTAGGTAGCTTGGCATCCAGCAGTAAGGCTTATCCTCAGAGTCCAAGTGTAAAATATCGGCACAACACCACCCTGGGAGCACACTGTGTACAACACAAAAAGATTATACCTCGTATGTATAAAACACTAGTCATTGAATTACACACACATTCAAATCAAACCAAGATACACATGTTTATATACACTTTACAATAATATGCAGTTGTTAATCTTCCCCATTGAAATCAGAACAAGAGGCACATTGTATATACCCTTTATAGTTATATGGAATTGCTGATCTTTTTCTTTGGCCGAAAGTTCAAACAGTCACAGGTCTTTGACTACATTTTGTAACCCAGCCCCTTAGTCACTCAGCTACAGCAGCCAATGATACCTTCTTCCCCTGCTGGTGCCCCATTGACTAGACAGTCGGAACCACCTAACACAGAACAAAACAGTTACTTAGTTTTGTCCATCCGGATTAGCTCTCCAGGAGCCTGGTGGCACCTGAACGAGTGTGGGATCACGATCCCCCGTAGACAACATGTTGTGACTCAGGAAGCTGGTGTGCTTCCAAATCTGGAGACATGTTTCCCCTCAGGCAGAGATGTGAACTGCCATAGACCCTGACAGTCAACTGCAGATGCCCACAAGGCACACAAAACAACTCAGCCCTTGTCGCAATATTCTTCACAACACAGTACCTTGTGGCATGGATCCAGTAAGCCCAGGAGCCAATGTGCTCTTACAGAGACGGCAATGTCAGGCACTGTTGTCCTATAGATCTGAAGGTTGAAGATAGCCTTAGCTCCCAGCTCAGGTTCCCCAGCACCCCTCAAACAGCACATGCACTGGAGCACAAGCTAGCACAGGTCCCCTTGGTTGGAAGCACAGGTGCCTTGGACTCTACAAGCTTCCCCCACACTCCTGAAACTCCTCACAACTTAGCCATTCAGGTGTCTGCTAATCTTTACAAGCACACTCCTCTGCACAGTGTGATGATGGTGTATGTTAGGACAGTCCTTGTCTCAATCAACGACCACTTTGACATGTTTCTGCTGCACCCAGTGCAGTCCCTATGATCTTGTGGAAAAGGTGAGATACTTTGTGTCCCTGGGATTTTGTGGACAGTAGGCCAGCAACCGGCCCATAGAGAGTAATTAGGGACCGGGACCATGACAGTTGTCACTTAGCTGCAGGACAGCAACGTCCGGGAAAAATCCACCAAGTGATAGCCCGCTTCCTGGAGCACCACAACCTAAAGGTTACCACAAATCTATAAATAATCCAGTTGCTGTCCCTCCTGCCCTGATGATTCTATGTGCCGATGTCCCGGCGTCGAATGGAGCCCAGTAGTTATGCCCACCATGGTCATTGAAGACTCAACCAGTTCAAAAGACCACATTTGAAATGCACAGATGCTTTCTAAATTTTATCCTGTCTGTCATCTTACCCAGGGAGGTTTGATAGCTATCTTTAGTGGGGAAAAAATCCAGCCCCTTGGAATGCAGGTGCCAATTTGAGCCACATACAATCATCCCAGAGAGGCCCACAGTTTCTCTTGAGCCCCTAGTTTATGGCCTTCAATCAGGAATGCACAGATGTAGTGGTACCCCTCGCACCCGAATGTGAATTGGAGACAAGCTGACAGGCACACAGAGCCATGAGGATCAAAATGCCCACTTTCTAAAAAGTGACATTTCCACACGATGACGGATCCTTTTATGCTACTAGAGAGGATTGGCCATTATGACTGATTGATATCAAACACAATACTGCTACTATTTTGCCCGTAGGAAATATTTTGCAATAGCCTTTCCTTACGTTCCTCTATGCTACTCCATTGCAATGCAATGAAGTGAGCACAGGACCTGAAGCCAATCACGACCCTTCCATATAACAAACCCATGCACATGCCCTACCTCTTCCCAACACTGCACCCTTTCACCAGGGAGAACTCCTATCTATCAAGAGACATGCTATCAACAATTGACTATTGTAAGCTGATACATCCATTTAAAGAAACAATACCTGAATAAATTACAGGTTCTACAGAACTCAGTGTCCACAGTTTTGCTTAATTTGCCAAAACATCAGTCTGTTAGTTTGTTAGTCTGTGTTAGAACTGGGGGTCTCTAGCTGGCAATGGTATTCACCTTTGTCCAAACAGGGACCCTTGCTTCTAAGTCAGGATAAGGGGATTACACTCCTAGATAACCCCTGCTCACCCCCTTTATAGCTTGGCATGAAAAGAGAGGCTTATCTCAGAGGCAGTGTGTTAATCATTTGTGAATATACACTGTAATACAGTGAAAACACTACAGATGGACACCACACAGGTTTTATAAAAATAAGTATTCTTTATATAGACTTAACACAAGACCACAAATGACAAAATCCACAATACTGTGCTTAAGATTGACTTAAAGATGGTAAAAGTTGCTTAGTTCAAGTTGGTGATAAACGCAACACAGTTCTCACAAAAGTATCTGGATGCGTAACGCAAAATAAACAAAAGGGAGATGCGTCAGTTCTGTGCGCCGGGGGAGATGATACATCGCTCCTCAATGCTTGTGCAGAGTTGGGGATGCGTTGTGATCCTTACCTTTGCGGGAGTGATGTGATGCGCAAGATAGCGCCGCGATGTGTTGTGACATTCCTGGTGCGATGCAAGAAGATGGCACCCTTGATGCGACGATGATGCGTTCACGCCCTGGCATTCTTGCAACGACTCAGTACGATGCGATGGTGACCCTTTCGATGGTGTCACGCTTCTCCGGTGATGCAACAGCAGACAGCTTTGACGAAGACACGCTTCCTGGGAGATGCGGCAGTGGCACACTTCTCCAGCGATGTGACGACTACAGCTGCGGCGGCGACACACTTCTTCTTGCTGCGTTGCACTTCCAGCTCCCAGCGACACTCAGGCTTCTGCAAATAGAATTCCCAGCAGGGAAATTCAGAGGAGAGCAGGGGGTGACGTCTTTTGTCCCTGAGACTTCAGCAGGAGGCAAGCACAAGTTCAGGCCCTTGGAGTAATATTCTGCAAGATGAGGAAAGTCCTTAAAAAGTTGCTTCTCCTTTTCCTTTGCAATAAAGAAACCACTGCAGGCCAACCCAGCAAACAGCACACTGACAGAGGGGCAGTCCAAACTCCTGCAGCTTCCTTGGTTCTTCTCCTTGGCAAAAGGTTTGTCCTGTTCCCAGAAGTGATCCCAAGTTATTAGGTCTGGGTCCCAATATTTATACTAATTTACAAGCTATACAAGCTGCTTCTGTGGTTGGCACAACCAGTGCTGCAAGCTCACCAGCAGCATTTGATTTACAAGCCCTGGGCACACATGGTGCACTGTACAAGTAAATCAAAAATAAACCAATCATGGAATCACTAATTAGTACATCAATTTAACATAGGGAGCACTTGCACTCTGGCCCTGAATAGCAGTGGCACAGTGCCCAAAGCATATAACCTGCAAAAACATATCAGAAACAGAGGAGGCAATCCGAAAAAATGGAAGGGAGACTCACGCCAATGATGCCAGGTCCAACAGCCTACTAGTTGGCTTATGGTCAGAAATTGCATTAATTGTAAAACTCTCTGTCGCATGTATAAGGCTTTACATAGTTCAGGTCCAGAATTTTTGCGGAATTCAACTTCACGGTACACTGCTAACAAGACTCTAAGATTCTTGGGTAGCTTTTCAGTTACACCATCCAAATTTAAGAAAGCTAAATGAGGTGGTAGTAGCTTCCATGTGGAAGCCGTCAATCTCTGGAATACCCTTCCACTCCATATTAGATTTTCGCCCTCTTTGCTGGCTTTCAGAAAGCGTCTTAAGACCTGGCTTTTTAACCTCTAATTCTTTTTGTTCCCTCTCACAGCATGCTTCTGTTTCGTAGCCAGCTTTTAGCCCCCTGGTATACGTATCGCTTTACAAATGAATTCCTCCTTAACATTAACATGCAAAACTTTGGCAAGTAGCTTTTTAAATGCCAACCCAAGTAAGAGAAACCTGTGGTGTGCATACAGGTCCCACTAGGTCAAATCTGTGGCACAATTGATGTGCTACCTCCCTGGGTGCACAATCAGTGCTGCAGGTCCACGGACGAGCATTCAAGATGCATGCCCTTGGTATGTGTCTCACCCCCTGACAAGGGACTTACAGCAACTCAAATCAGCCAATCATGGATATGAAGAGCCCAGTGGTTTGAATGGCAGAGTCAAACACATCTAAAGTCCTAAGGCTAGCATCCAGATCAGCGGTAAACTGGGAAGGAGAAAAGCAAAAAGTCGAGGCACATCTCCCTAGAAAGGGCCACTTCCAACATGCCCCAAAATATGAACATTTGTAACATACCACATTCAAAATAGTACACATTCTTTTAAGGATATGAGGTCTCAATACAGCCTCTAATTTCCATAACTACTTCAGAAAACATTTGTTATCACAGTCACCTTCAGGTCATACCTCATATTATTTTATACTTGTGAAAATGGCGTGGGCACGTCAATGATTTATTAAAAATAAAAGAGAATTTAAGTTGCCTTCAATTAGAAAACATTGGGCATATTATCAAGGACGGCGTAAAAATTATCGCCGGTTTAGCGGCTGAAAACTGCAGCTAAAGCACGATAATGGGCTTGATAATATGCCCTGGAGAATTCCAATAGAAGCCCATGTTCACACCAGAACATGGACTTCTGTTGGAATTCACAAGGGCATATTATCAAGCCCATTATCGCCACTTTAGCAGCAGTTTTCTGCCGCTAAACTGCCAATAATTTGTAACGCCATTCTTGATAGTATGCCCCATCGTCCCTTCCTTTTTCTAAACTGTTAAAAGGTAGATTTCTCGAATAACCTTTGAAAAAATATTTTGACAAGATTTAAATCCTTTTCAGCTTTTCTAAAATGTGAAAAGGAGTTTAGAGAATATTATTATTTTGCATGGCTTGCAGTTGGGCTCTTAAAACTGATGCATTAACGGTTGTACCCATCAGATTTATCTTTGAGTAAATGGCTTGTCTTGTAAGAAAGTAGATTTCAAATATTCACTTATTATCACAATTTTCTTGTTCTTGTTGATTTGATGCATTATTTTTTAGCCGTACGATTACTTAATTGTTTTCTTTTATCAACGTGAGAAAATGTTTTTACTTTCATTGTGACACACATCATCATGTGCATAGTTTTCCTTATTACCTGTGTTTTGATCCCATATTTGTTGTTGTTCGTTCCTAATCCAATGGGGCACAAACAGTCATAATCAAAGTTGCTCTCATATCTAAATATGCCGACGGTGGTAATCAAAGTTCACGACCATTTTAAGTTGCACATAAGTTTCTAGTTGTAAGGAGATTTTACTATTAATGGATTTTTCTATACTATATATATATATATATATATATATATATTACCTACTGGCGGTCGCCAGTAGGTATATATAGTTAGGATTTTTTCTCTATGGGATTTTTGAAAATTCTATGTCTAATAACTTTGGCGTTTGTGGACGGAATTGGCTGAAATTTTCAGGAAAATGGAACATTTTGTTTCTGAGCAGCCCCTGAAAATTTGGGGGGGTTTCATCAAGGGGGGGCCGAGAAAAAAGGGGGGTCCCAAAACGTGTTTTTCCCATGTTAATTTCCATAGGGCGGTTGGCCTCACTTTTAGCTCGAACGGCTGAATGGATTTGCACGAAACTTGGCAAAATTGTAGGGACTGTTAGCCCGATGTGCCTTTGCTAGGTCTCAATATATGTGCTCCAGTGGATTTTGAGTAATTTAGGTTCAAAACAAGATATATATCTGGGCGGAGCCTAACCACACATCTGATCTGATTGGCTGTCAGTGCTTCATCCAAGAAGTGTTGGCAGCCATCTTGGGACCAATATACATGATAGCACCTCATTAAAAAGCATTGTAGTTAATAGAGGGTTTTAGGACTTTAGTTACATTATAAATCATTTGTTGATGGTACCATACTCGTTTTAGGAATTGTGGTGGGTTCTAAGGTGATTTTACCATGTGAAAAAACCTTCTGCTGTGATATCATGAATATTGTTTGAAAGAAAACTAATATCTCATGATTTTCCCACAGTGGTTTGGAAGGGGATCTATAAGCTAAACTGAAAGCATATTTTCTGTAAATTCACATTATCTTTCTCAGTCATGTGAAAATGAAGTCTGACATTCTCAGTAAAACATGTACATCCAACAAGGACAGAGACTGTCAGTTGATTCCTTTGTGTTCTACTGCAGCCTCCTAGAGTGTTCTAAAGAACAACTAGAGCGCTAACAGTCCTACTTATTACAAAGGTATGGCACACCTGAAGCCATCTTGATTGGAATAAAGTGGTAACTCTTAAAACATTTAATTTAAAAAGAAACAACATGAGGGGGTATATTTTGCCATAGAAAGTATGATTAGTGCTGCAGAATGAAAAATTAGGGCACATTTTGAGTGACTTCTCAAATCCTTTTCTATTTCATTAAAACATTCTGACATGCAGTCTCCCAAAATGGCCACCAGAGACAAAAGAGCCCAAATGTAGCCCAAATATCACCCAGATGTAGCCCAAGTATAGCCCAATGACAGAATGTCCCAGAGTGTTCTAAAGAACAACTAGAGCGCTAACAGTCCTACTTATTACAAAGGTATGGCACACCTGAAGCCATCTTGATTGGAATAAAGTGGTAACTCTTAAAACATTTAATTTAAAAAGAAACAACATGAGGGGGTATATTTTGCCATAGAAAGTATGATTAGTGCTGCAGAATGAAAAATTAGGGCACATTTTGAGTGACTTCTCAAATCCTTTTCTATTTTATTAAAACATTCTGACATGCAGTCTCCCAAAATGGCCACCAGAGACAAAAGAGCCCAAATGTAGCCCAAATATCCCCCAGATGTAGCCCAAGTATAGCCCAATGACAGAATGTCCCAGAGTGTTCTAAAGAACAACTAGAGCGCTAACAGTCCTACTTATTACAAAGGTATAGCACACCTGGAGCCATCGTGATGGGAATAAAGTGGTAACTCTTAAGACATTTAATTTAAAAAGGAACAAAATGAGGGGGTATATTATGCAATAGAAGGTATTATTAGTGCTGCAGAAAGAAAAATTAGGGCACATTTTGAGTGACTTTTCAAATCCTCTTCTATTTCATTAAAAAATTCTGACATGCAGTCTCCCAAAATGGCCACCAGAGACAAAAGAGCCCAAATGTAGCCCAAATATCACCCAGATGTAGCCCAAGTATAGCCCAATGACAGAATGTCCCAGAGTGTTCTAAAGAACAACTAGAGCGCTAACAGTCCTACTTATTACAAAGGTATGGCACACCTGAAGCCATCTTGATTGGAATAAAGTGGTAACTCTTAAAACATTTAATTTAAAAAGGAACAAAATGAGGGGGTATATTTTGCCATATGAATTATGATTAGTGCTGCAGAAAGAAAAATTAGGGCACATTTTGAGTGACTTCTCAAACCCTCTTCAATTTCATTAAAAAATTCTGACATAGTCTCCCAAGATGGCCACCAGAGACAAAAGAGCCTAAATGTAGCCCAAATATCACCCAGATGTACCCCAAGTATAGCCCAATGACAGAATGTCCCAGAGTGTTCTAAAGAACAACTAGAGCGCTAACAGTCTTACTTATGACAAAAGTATGGCACACCAGAAGCCATCTTGATTGGAATGAAGTGGAAAGTCTGAAAACATTCAATTTAAAAAGGAACAACATGAGGGGGTTAATTTTGCCATAGAAAGTATGATTAGTGCTTCAGAAAGAAAAATTAGGGATCATTTTGAGTGACTTCTCAAATCCTCTTCTATTTCATTAAAAAAATTCTGACATGCAGACTGAAACATGCACTTTGAATACCAGCAGCAGACGTCCCTGGTGAGCAGTAGCTTTACTACAGTGATCTAATGTGCAACTAGAGTGCTAACATTCAGAATTTATGGCAAATGTGTGACACATCTGAATGCCTTCTTGATGGAACCAAAGTAAACAAGCATTGAAAATGCAATAGATCTCGCCCTCGTTTAAGTTAAAGCCATTCTGTTTGTAATGAGGTGGCTTTTTAGCTTTGCTTTTATTAGTGTTTTTTCAACTTTCATGTAAATAACGCACCGTGTTCACCAAATCGACTTTGCCCAAGCACACCCTTCCCTTCAGCCAACAAATCCCAAAAATTCGGCACACCTGCCGATCCACACTCCCTACAGCTCACCCAAGCCCCGTCCCTCTAGCGCAACTGGAACACCCTAAATTCACCTTCTCCATGCGCACCAAAAACTCCCATTGAATAACATGGCAATTCGCTACTCCGCACAAAAATTGCTCTTTAAAGCACTTCCACTGCTCCGATCCGCTTCAAACTTGGCTGGACACTAGTTCCATCGATTCCCTAACATCTCACCAAATATCAGCCCAATCCATCCACTGGAACGGGGACGAATTTCAACCCAAATACGCGCCCCCCGCAAACACAAAAAAAAGCCATAAAACGGCCAAATCTCGACCAAAAACCGCCAAAATCCCTCAAAACCTTGCCAACACCAATACGCACGAAACTGAACCGGACCCTCAGCCCTAGGCTCTGGGAACCCTACTTAATTGACCCAAAAGCCCTAAAAAAGCAACATAATACACACGAAAACGCCCTAACAACCCTAAAATGCATATAAGTATATGTATGCATGCATTTATGTTTGTATTAATATAGATATACAGATGATATATGTTTATATATGTATGTATATATATATATTCACTGAAAAAACCATAGGTTATAGACCATATATAGTTAGGAATTAGCATTTACAAAACCTTGAAAATTCACTGAAAAAACCATAGGTTATAGACCATATATAGTTAGGAATTCGCATTTACAAAACCTTATTTTACTCACACAAAACCATTGAAATTCCATATATAGTTAGTTGCACTAACTATATATCACGCACCCGCAATCCACTGCTGATGATGTCACATATTACATCATTCATGACATGGTCAGTGACATCACTGATGACATCACTGATGACATCTCAAATGACATCACTGATGACATCACTGATGACAACATCCAGTGACTGTATGTTTCTGTAAAGTTAAAATATGTCTTAAATATTGAAGAATGAGTGGATGTATAAGTGTCTGGATGAAGGATTTAGTAGGTGCATGACTGACTGTATGAGTGAGTGATTAAATGTGTCTCACTGAGTGCATGGGTTAGTGACTAAACTGTCTTAATTTGTGCATCATTTTGTCTGTTGTTCTGTAAACTGTTGCATGTGTTGATAAGTAGCTATATGAGTAACTATATGGGTTATTGATTGGTTGCCCAAGTATTTGTATGGGAGACTGAGTGTGTGTGTGGGTGGCTGGGAGGTGTATGACTCTGTGCATAGATGTGTGAGCAGTTGATTCACTAGATGTATGGTTTCAAAAGTGCATGTGGAAACAGCTGTATGGGAGGTTGACTGTGTGCATGAGTGTATTGGTGAGTGAATGGATATCTCAGTGCTACATGTCAAAGTAAGTACATATGTAAAACACAGTACATGTGAGAGTTGACATATATAAATAACTGTGCATAAGAGCCAGTGAATGTGTGAGTGGCTGTATGGATCATTGTGAACTTGTATCAGGGATTGTATAAGAGAATAAATATGTGTTAGTATATGTTTGAATAAGTAAAGTTTGTATAACTGTATAGTTGAGAAAATGGAGGTGTGATTGATTCTTTGCATGACTGACTAGGTGTGTGAGTAACTCCATGGATGAGTGACAGTCTGTGAGTGTCTGTTTACACTGATTGTATCTAAGGTTATATTAGAGTCTGAAGAGGTTCATCGTATTATCACATGAATGATATCATCAGTGATGTGATCAGTAATGTCAAATGAGATGTCATCAGTGATGTCATCAGTGATGTCATTTGAGATGTCATCAGTGATGTCATTTGAGATGTCATCAGTGATGTCATCAGTGATGTCACTGACCATGTCATGAATGATGTAATATGTGACATCATCAGCAGTGGATTGCGGGTGCGCGATATATAGTTAGTGCAACTAACTATATATGGAATTTCAATGGTTTTGTGTGAGTAAAATAAGGTTTTGTAAATGCGAATTCCTAACTATATATGGTCTATAACCTATGGTTTTTTCAGTGAATATATATATACATATAAATAGAGCATAGTGCTGGCAGTCAGTGAACCCCCATTAAGGAAACACTTGACACTTTATCAGAATTTCATTTCAGAACAAGATTCATTGAACCAGATCATTATTTTAGACCCATTGATACACAATCAAATAGTAAAGATTAAGACCATTAAAAGAATGTCTCATCTTATTCCTTGCAGAAATTCAAGCTACATCACTTGTTCAGTCACTTCACTAAGATTTTGACAGCCAACATGACAGGAAGACATGCACATTTTCCACTTTACTGGGTCCTTCATTTAAAATCTTCACTTTACTCATCTTCATATTTAAGCAATTTAAATATTGACTGACTATCTTTGAACACCATTTGCGTGTGCACCCTCACATTTATTTAATCAGGCCACAAGGCTAAATACATCAGAACATTTACAACTGAGGAAGAAAAAAATGGCAAAATGTTTTAAATCTAAATGAATTTACATGCATTAAAGCATATACTTATGCACCACATTTGAACAGGGATATGATTGTCATGCCCAGCGTACAAGTGCATAGCTAAGTTGTGAGTGCTTCTCGCTTTACCATTTCATTGTATACTCTCTTATTTATTTAGTTATTTGCAGTACAAACACCGTGAAACAGCAGAGGGGTAGGAGATGATGAACGGAGCGCTGAAACTTTTCAGACACTCACCCTCAGTTACAGATCTGGGTTGAATCCATCATCGTTCTTCAGCTCACTTTGCCACCCCAGTTCAGACACAGCTATATGCAAATCAGCCTTGACCCTGTGCTCCATGGGAACAGTCCAGACCAAACTGCCAAGCCATGTCTTCCCTGGACCAAAAACAAACATCCTGGGACCAGATTCGGGCTAACAGCCCTCATCAGCCAGGCTAGCTTGAATCCAGTGGCAAAGTGAGCAAGGAACCCACGTCTGGGCATACCATACCAACTTAGGGCGAACAAAGCAAACACAAGGAGATGATGGCGGACGACTGAAACTTTTCAGACACTCAACCCCAGTCACAGATCTGGGTTGAATCCATTATCGTTCTTTAGCTCAATTCACCACCCCAGTTCAGACACAGATGTATGCAAATCAGTCTTGACCCTGTGCCTCATGGGAACAGTCCAGCCCGAACTGCCAAGCCATGTCTTCCCTGAACTGGAAACAGGCATCCTGGGACCGTTTTTGGGCTAACAGCCCTCATCCGCCAGGCTAGCTTGAATCCAGTGGCTTGTGTTTGCAAATGGGTGAAAAGCCATGGGTTTATATTATTCCCCAATACATCCTGCTGGGGTGCTACCCAGGTGTAAAAGCACAGTTGAAATGTAGTGTTAGTGATATTCCCAGGTGTACACCTGATATTCAGTGCTGATGAGATTCACTCCCAGGTGTTTGTGCACCTGTAATTTCCCTCTGAATCTTAATTACTTTCTTAGATTTTTTTCATAACATCAAAATCATTAATATCAACCTACAACATATCAACTATCAAGATATCATCATAAATAGGGAAATATATTTTTAGTATTCTTCACTGCAAACCTACTTACCTTTACTGTATGTTGTGAAGTCCATAAAAGTGCAGGTTAATATTTAAACTTTAACAAGTGATTTACAAAAAGAATAGCTGAGGCAACTGATACCGCACCTATACATTAGTATAAAAGTACACAGAAAAGGGTGCAGGAGAATGGTGAATCAGCTACCATCAACGCTGTTAGAGGACACATGCTCTTATCAATATGAATGTGATACCTCAGCCGTCCCAAAAATAAAAATATTTGAAAATAAAGGGTCAAGGGTCTATGCTTCCGTGTAGTACAGTGACACTGCATTGAGAATATACAAAAGCATGGACAAATTTACATTTCCTGACACCTCATTGTTAACATGTACAATACAGTGCTATGTACCAGCACCTGATACCAATGATGTATTTAATCTTATACAGTAGTTGGATATTGTTGCCTTCACATATTACCAACTAATTTTTCTTCAGAACATTCTATTATGCTATAGTAAGAAATTCAAAATATTAATACAATGAGTAATTGCACAGTAGAGTAGAATATTATGAAGAAAATAAAAGTAATCATGACCCCACAATCCAGGCCTTAACTGGAAAAATCTTACTAAATATCAGAAACGAGACAAATTTCACAATAGAGCAAATTGCTCCTTGTTGGGTAGATGTTAAAGATTAAGAGATTAAGTACTACCAAAAGAGCGCCATGTGTAATATGGCACTGTGGTCAGGCTTATCCATTCTCAAGTAAAGCTGTGTGTTTTTTAGACACCATAAATGTTGGACTGGTGAGATACTGATTCTGAGCACCCCTCAGGATATGTTGGCCTATAGTCCTGCTAGCTCACAATGCACCATCTGTACCCCTACCCGTACAGGGTGGCATATGGATGTGCAAGCTCAGAACATTATTAATAGAAGGAAACAGAATAATGGGATTAACATTACGAGAATGGTGAAGAAGATGAACAATTCATTAATTCTGCTGATTACAGGAGCCTATATGCTTATATACAAGTACTGTAATATAGTGTACTCCTACCTAGCATATTCTACCTTATTATGTCTAAGGTGAGTGGATCTGCCAAATCTCTATCAGGTGGTGTAAGTCCCCATTACCTGTGGGTTAATGTAAGCCAACTGATCATCTTGCTGTAGAGTTGGACACCATCCCTCACATGAGGTGACAGGAATCAGTTGAGCTGGAACTCCGGCATGAACCGACCTCACCATGTCAGAAAAATGCTCCTCTGACTAAACAAAGGCTTGATGTCATAGATATATTAACATCCTCTATGTTGCCATGCTGCATCCCCAGTCCGGCCACTATTATTTTTCTTATATTGTGATTGCTCTGACGCCAAGCGGCCAAAAACAAATAACAACATCTTGCGTGCTGAACTTAGCCCTTGTTCAGAATGCTCAAGGTGTTCTGATAGAGTGCGTATGATGTGGTATTGTAATTAAGCTGAGTTCAAGGAAAGTTATTTTGTGTGCACACACAAACAAATGTGTGTCAAATGTCACTGTGTTTAGGAAGAGAAGGCAATTTAAGAAGGTAAGCATGTAAAATGTCATTTCTTAACCTACGCAGGGATTACCAATGTTAGGGATATTCTTGAGATGGGTGACCTTAAATCAATCCCCGCCCTGAATATAAACTCCACAGCTCCCAATTTAACAAATATGGCCAACTATGTCGCGCCTGGTGGGCAGAAGGAAGGACAAGGGCGCCTTTCCTGGAATATGCACTTCTTGAAAGGCGGTTATTGCAAGAAGAACTAATGCCTAAAGCTTTTTCCTTCACATACAAGACTCTGAACAATAGCATGCCTGATAAACTTGGTAAACTCAGAGAGACTTGGGAAAGTGAGTTGGGTATTTTGGAAGATATTGACTGGAAATTGGCCATGATGCACCCTACAGACGTGGCAATCAAGACTAGATTGTTCCTCATCTAATATAAGATTCTTCATAGGGCATGCTATGATAGAGCAAGGTTGCACAGACTGGGATGTGAAGAAACTCTGATTTGTCAGTGCTGCCAGATTCAGAGGTGGGAGATTTATTTCATACTATATTGGGTTGCACACTCATGCAAAAATATTGGGATGCGGTAATCAGGAATTAAACAGGGCTCTATCCCTGCATATCCAAGGTTTGTAATTTTGGGAACTCCCTGTGACATTGATGTCACTAGACCTCAATTGATCTTCAGTGCCCTTAGTCTAGTGGGTGGTGGCAAAGTGGCATGTTGCAAGACACTAGGACGCACAAGAAACTCCAACACTTCATGAGTGGAAAAGGGGGATGGACCTCTACGTGGCAACTGAAAGATTTTCAGAGGCTGCCCACATTTTGTTCGTAAGATTTGGGGTAATTGGATAGCTCATTATGGGCTGGCTCTACCAGATGAGGCTATATAGATCTATAGATCACAGATGGTGGGGACCATTATTAGTGGCAATCAGCTGAACCTAACAAGGGGTTGACCTGATAGTGCTGTGGAAGTCTCTGTTTCTGTTTGCAACTATGAGGAGAGAGAACCCCTGTATTACTCGATATTCTTAGCTGCTGTGTGTAACCATCGAGACTGTACTCTTTGGATCTTACATTTTGAAACTCAATAAATATTTTTATAAAAAAAGAAGATAATATCATATTGTTTATGTGTTCACAGTAGTAGAGGAAACACTGCTGTTCCCAGCAACCGCTGCCGATGTTCCCGGAGGCACCCAACACATCAGATCTATAGACCAAAGACCACCAAGGGAGGAACAGTTGGTGGTGAATCCGCAGAAGACGAACCAGGATCCAAATCACCAGGAGCCGAAGCATTCCAGGAGAGTTCATTATATGCATTTAGGAGCAATGGCAAGCATGAAGGACAACAGCACAAGTGGGACCCACCAATAAGTCAATGTCTGGAGATTTAGCTACTTACGATCTCAAGCATATGTCCAGGGCACACTCAAAAGTGCACAGCAGACAATAGAAAATGAGCTGCACAGAGGGTAGCCAGACAGGCTAAAGTGACAAGAACCAATGATCATTCAGTTCCTGAAGTAAGAGTGTGCCAAAGTACTGTATCATGCATTCACAACACAGGAGCAGGTGTGGCAGTACTATCTCCATTTGGCCCCATAGTTGTACATCCATTGTGGAGCAGAAAACATAAAGGCAGAGTCCTAAAACCCAGGAACAGGACAAGCAGTAAGCCTCCAAAATGCTTCCAAGTACAGAGTGTATAAAAGATGGGATAACACTGAAGACTGCCTGGCAGATGTTAACTAACCCAGAGCCACTTGTCCTAAAAAGTGTGCCACTCGCGCCGTATTAGACATTTTAAAAATGGGGTGCACAAGCTCCCCAAAATGGTGTGGGAAATTAGTGTGGAGTAGCAATTGTATCTAAAAAGAGGGCCTGGCATCTTGAGGATCAAAAGTCTTCCTTGAAGATGTTACGGCCACATCTTTCTTGAACAATAAGGCTTTCAGTCTGTTTAAAATGTCAAAGCACATATTTGTAAGCTTTATTGAAGGTCAAAGTATCACATTTCTAAATGTGTGGGCAGGAGGAAGCAATACTTGTGTTTCAGCAAGTCATAATCGCAGACCGTTACCAGATAGGCAATGCCCGGTTCATTCCACAGCAGCCTTGATCAGTTAGCATCAAATAGCTCCCATTCGTGAGTAATCTCAAAGCCATACTGGTCACTGCAGCCAGGGAACCTTTGAAGTAGCATTACAAGTTTGCCTTAGATGCCTTACATGTGCCATGAAGCCAAAGTTCCCTGGAAATAAAGGATTATCCCAATGCACTCTCGCAGTCAGTCCCACTAACGAAAACCTCAGTACGCCTATTCCGGCATCTGAATTTGAACCGTACAATACATGACTCATGTCCACACCCCTCTTCTAGTACCACATATCTGCCCACTTGATGGTGTTATAAGCAGTATTGGAAGTGAAAGGTCAAAATTGGCAACAAAATGAAGTTGTTGATTATCCCATCGGTGAATGGTGATACAGTAACAATGAATTGCAGTTTTTCTGGCTTCTCTATGTGTAACATGGTATAAGTTGTGGCCTTCCTGCCATGACTGTCTTTTTTTGTGAGGTTATATATGGCAAAAGCAAGCTAGTGGCATTAAGGTGTGTCAATGGAACGCAACCACCACAGAGTGTGTGCATAGTTCAACTCAGTAATATCATAGCTCTAAGCTGCGACTGCCCATGTTATAAAAAAGACATGTCATACTATATGATGTCAATTGCAAATGACACTATGTCACCCAGAGTGTATATTCTGATGAATGGAGTAGTCATACCATTATTTACTACTGCCAGGGCCCTTTAATTTGACCTGTCAATTGCACACAATCTCTCAGCAGCTTTCCGCTATGAAATTTTACGCACTTCATTATATATTGCATACAGAGAGCACTTTTGATGTGGTCTTCGAGGACCTATCAAAAAGTCCTGTAATCCCATGGCATCAGAAAGAAGGGACATGTGCTGTTTCACCTGGGTTAATGGTGAGGTTTTTAGCAAAACTAGACATAATTTCCCAACTCTGTAAGTTGTTAACATCTTGAGTGTTGTGTCTCTGCATATCTTGGGTTAGGCCTGCTGATCTTAAACCCGTAGGTGTCACCCAGAAAACAAGCCTGACATCCTTTAGTGTTTAGCGACAACACTTACCATCCCTTCTGAGTGCTATACAAATAATTCTATGAGCCATTGTGAAGCATGGTGTTTAAAATTTCCTCTGTGTAATTTGCGAATTGTTGCCAGTTCGTAAACCGTGCAAATGTGGGAATATTTGGTGTGTTTAAATCTTATCTTTTATCTTAGCCAATCCAAGAGAAGATTTTTGCTGCACAGTTTTGTTCTGGAAAATCATTTGCTGTAGTATAAGGCATGCTCTAAATAAAGCCTTGTTTCACTGAACCTGACAATCTTTTCTTCCACAAATGCATTTCAAATCAACATTGTCTTTCCAAAAGTTGAACTCTTGAATAGACAACTGGCAGATGACGGATGCAGAATATATCAGCTTGGTGCTAGTGAGCATAATTTTCTGAGCAGATGATGGTGTCGATTTATAAAAGTAAGACTCTGGGTCAGTTGTATTATGACCTGAAAAATATGCACATTTCTGTCCAAATGCTGTTGAGCTACCCTTCAGTGGTGGAGGGCAGTGTTCTCAATATGCACAATTAAATACAGCACATGGACAATTCATCATATTTAGCTGCGCCTTCATACATTTCCTTATCATTAAAAACTGTGAATGCTGCAGATCATCTAGCATTTCATGCTCTGTATCAAAGACCGAATCATCAGAGATAGTGCTAGGGTGGATGATATCATGCAAAGAACGTTCAAATACATAAGGATTTTGAATCAATTCATTGGGACCAAATATATCATGGGACATCTTATCCCTAGAAATTCCATCAGGAACTGGAACTGCAGAAATGTTCACATGGGAAAGGTCTTGTCACACGTTTTTGTGATGTAGAATGGAGTTTTAAAACCAAGTTTACAAGTTCCACAGAAGAGCGTTCTGGGAGATAGTGTCTGTTGATAAAGTATGTCTTTTTTAGCCAAATATAGAATTCACTCTTTCTCCTCTGGGTGGTAATGAGTCAAATCAATCCGAAGAGAAGTCATTATAGTCAATGAAAAAGCCAGAGGCTGTTTGATCTATTTTTGGCAGCTCTAGTCCCTGGAGAACTGGGATTAGACTCGGGATGGGCGGTAAACTCCACTTGTCCAGTGTATGGGCTTGTCCTCTTGTCTGTACCACTGAGGAGGGTTCATTGTTGTACAGTAAAAGCAGGCACGCTAGCACAAAATGAATATTTTGCCACAAATTACTTGAAATATACTTGAGCATGGCCCCTTTAACCCCTTCCATGCTTATGACGAGCTCAGCTTGTCATGAGGCACAGTGGAGCTGTGCTCATGACGAGCTGAGCTTGTCATAACTGCCACTGCTCTCCCACGTGGAGCTAATTCCCCGCCTGTACTGGCATTCTATTTGAGTGGGCGACGTCATGACGAGTCCAGCTCATCATGAGCACAGCTCCAATATGCAGCATGACGAGCTGGACTCGTCATGAGTACTGCGACGCAGAGTGCGGCCCCTTCCCTCCTGCACTGCGGGAGAATTAGCCCCGCGTGGAATGGGTTAAATACAGTAGCTGCATAACAAGTGCGGTGATGAGTGAGTCTTAAGGTGTACCTGTACTATATGTCTGTTCCCACCTCAGAAGTCAGCACAATGGTACAGGCCGAGGCACACGTTGGCTCTGGCTTTTCGGTGCTACAGGGGGCGGGGCACTTCAATCTGTGGTGTGGAAAGAAAGAGCACGCTGGGCCTGGCTATTTGGGTGTTGGAAGCAGCATTGGTGGAATTGCAGGGGGTTTAAAGGAAGGGAGAGCTGGATACTCAAGTACATGGGAGGCCAAGTTGGGGCAGAAGGTCTGGGAACAAGGACCCAGGCTCAGAGAGAGAGGGAGAGGTATCTGGCCAATGCCTGCTGACCTGAGGCGTGGGCAGGCATTGCAAGGTGGTGGATGTAATCCACTTGTCTACTACCTGTTATGCTTCTTTCAGATCAGAGTGCAAGTGGCTGAGTTTAGTTTTGGTGTAGGGCTCTCCAGGGCACCGTCTGTCTCTAAAGGGAGACAGCAGGGTGGTGCACAAGAACTGCACTTGCTGGTACAGGTGTTAGCTCAGGAATTGGCTGGTTCTGCCTTTTCTTAGGATGCAAAAACTTAGCGGAATAACATCCAGTATGGTTTCACAGCAGGGTCTGTCCTAAAGTAATTTGTTCTATGCAGCTCCATACACTTCCAGGTTCCAACTTCCAGATTGTCCCCTGACGGATTGGGGAAGGTCTAAGCAAAGTGGTACAACTTACTAGCAAGAGCTGTAATACATTACAGTGAGTTAGCGTTTTAATTCAGACAAGCCAGCATCTTTGAAAGGCTGGGGTGACTAGTCCAGAGTCAGTAATATGAAATGTTCTCACAATTCTGTGAAGTTGGAGGGCTGGGTGGGCACATTCAATTTATTCATGCGACTCACGCACCATGTTCCCGCTTGGCCACTAGACACCCCCTCCATGAAAGCAAAAAATCCTACTGGTTGGGGTGCTGCTGGGTTGCACTAGTATCGGGAGCCCTCTCCTCTAACATTAGTCTGAGGTTGCTGCTTCATGGGGCGCTAGGGGTCTCTTTGGGTTAAATGCAGTACACACATATGGGGTCTCCCACTGTCCTAGCAATCCACAAGAGAGGTCTAAACGCTGCTCTAAGATTTGTCTGCACCCAAATAGATTCTTCCAAGTGTACCCTCCTGTTTTAAGTTGTTCCAGAAAGACAAATACAGTTATGGACTGATTCCAAGACATCTGACGCCTGCGAGGAGGTACAGAGATACAAGATCAAAGTCTGACTGGACAAGCTCATGATGAATGTCACATGGTCTGACCAAATTGTGCCGATTCCACCAGCCCTACGTAACTCTGCCGAATTTCACTGAGTGTTCATTTAACTTGGCAGAACTCCACAGAATGAAACTCTGTGAGTCCTGACCACCCCTAGATTAGACTCATGTGGTGATACTTTGCGGGAGACACCTTCTTTGTCTGTTTGCCAAACTGAAATCTGTGTCTCAGTGCTTGATGTTTGCAAGGTGTTTGTTAGAGTAATAGAAATAAGTGGAAATCCAGTATTAGCTGTACCCTGTAGGGGAGAGGGGGCTTCATCATCGATCAACGCTTCCACAGGGATTATATGTAGGGTAGTGAAAGAAGGCAGGTGACTACCTAGGAGCCCTCATGATCAACTGTGTAGAAGCGGTAACATAGTGTGGTTTTACGAACTCAATTGACAAAAATATATTGGTTTTGCAACCAGCAAGGGATGGTAGCAGTTTAGTTCTCATACCATCAATAGCCTGGATGGGTACAGGAGCTCTGTATGCAGTGGTGGCCGGCAGAGCCTATGTATGTAGGGTGGCCCAAATCCCTTCTTGTCCACAATCTTCTCCTGGACTAGTTCACCAATCTTGGGGATCCAACAAGGAGTTGCTTGTGCTTCCTTACTTCTCCAGTGGTGTAACATTTTTGCTGGTCACTTTTCTGAGCTTCTCAAACATTTTTCAGATCCTGTAAAACATCCAAACGTTTATTGATGTCAAATGATGTTTCCATTGCTGCTGCAGTGGGACTGGTGAGGTCGGAAACTCATGCCTTAAGCCCACCAGGAATTAATAGGGAGTAGACCACCCAGGGATTTTCAAGGCAGATTGTTTAGGGCTCTCTCCGGACCCCGTACAGGTAATGAACCCAAATGCAACCTGAGACTAGTACCCTCACTTTTAAAGACTGCTTTAAGTCCATATTCTTCCTCTCTACTACTGCATTTCCCTCTGGATGATAAGGGGATGAATCCTACAGGGGCACACACAAGTTTTCCCTGCTGACCCTATAAACTTTTGAGTCAAATGCTGCACTCTGATCCGAATTGAATGTGGCAACTACATATGTCATATAAAGACTTACAAATCTTTTATAACTGTTCAGCAATCAGCTGATCGCTTAATCTGTTTGTATAGACCTGGCCCCCAATAGAGTTGCTGCAAGAATGAAATTCTACATGAGCAGGTGCTAGGCCCTCATGTGATGCCAGGACTAAACATAACCTGCAATCTGAATTGGGTATCACTCGAACCTCCCCTCTGGAAATCTGAGCAAATGGAATGTTTTGCGCAGTTAACTGGTGAGAGTATTTTGTTGGAAAGCCTCTGACAGGTGGGTGCCATCGCACACAGCGTTGACAGCCACTATGATGTCTCCATCTTTCCTCATACTTGAATGAGTAATTGCATGAGTGCAGCAGTTTACACTGTTGCTTTTGTCGCTTAATAAGTCATGGAATGCCCTACAACGTGTATTCCTACATGCTGATGGCTCAGTGCGTGTGTTATGTGTTTCTGTGGCAAACACTCTGAGTTGTGACACTCAATACAAGTTATGAACTGTACCATTTTGTTATAATATGGCTTCATAAGAGCAATGGACTGTAGAGGTTAGAAGAGCAGTACACACATGCTGGTACATATTGATTGTATGCATTCCTTTTTTGATCCATTTCAGTTTTAGTAAAACAAATTGACATATTCATTTTTCTTTTCTCTCAAAGTATCACATTTTCTCCATGTGTTTATCGTTTGGACTTATCTGTATTATTTCTAAATTGGTGGTGGTACTTATGCACATGAATCAAATAGGTATCATTTGATTTTTAACCTTATAAATATATCATGATTTCTGTAATACAGAGTCTTCCCATTCTATTCTCCTTTAACTTAATAAGTAATGATAAAAGGCACTGGAGGTTTCTCCATATGTTTATTTAATGGCCTGTTAGTATTGAAATAGTATATATATGGTAGATAGGTTATTGTTTTGGATTAACAAATGGAAAATGAATATACAGATGCACTCTTATGGAAAGAAGCATATTCACATCCCTTGTTCTTACATTTTGTGTGTTATAAAAATAGTGATGGTGGCCGAGATGATAATCTAACCTTTAAGATAATTTTTTATGTGTCTATACAACATCATTTCTGGTGGTGATGGTCAAGTTGATAGTCCTAGATCCATATTAGTCTCCACGAAATGTCAGATGATTCCCTGTTAGCTGTATCAATATAAACACATTTCAAAATGGCCTGGAGTGTATGTAATACATTGAGAATGCATAGAACACTCAAATGAGACCACATAGTTCACTGGCAAGGATGGTACCAAGATAACTGCGTAATTGGGAGCAGTTTATTTTTACTGCTTGAAACGCATACTGTTTACATAGTGATATGAATCATGCTGTCCTTCCTATTGCTTTTAATTCTTTCTTTAGGGAAGCTGGAGGGTTTCTTGTGCACTGGGCACAGCAATAAAGTTGGTGGGACTCAGGCTGTGTCACTGTTCTCAACTTGCAATTTTCCTGGGAGAAGTTAGAGTGTTTCTTGCCTTTTGTGCACTTGAATACATTTTGAGTAGAGAGATTTGTATTAAAGTACAGGGTATGGCAAGTTGGTTGGGGACAGCATGTTTTACTGGTGAGCACAGTGCATCCATTTGAAACATTGCTTTTGAATGTGTACACTGCATGACAAGCTGGGTGGGGATGGCATGACTATTGGTGAGTACGATGTACTGTTTTGATATAGTGTTGTCTTATATTGTACACAGTGCTCTTTTGACTGCACTCAATTTTAACATTATCAAGCTCTATAGGCCTAAGAGCAATTAGCTTTAATGTCAAATGTGTTTCTCTTTGGAATATTTAACTTTATTTTTTAAATTAAGATAATAGTGATTACAGTTAGAGGGTTTCTTGCCTATTTTGTGCACTTGGATACTCTTCAAGTAGCAGGACAAATTTACAGTTGCATACGCTATGTGGCACATGGGGTAGAGACAGTATGACAAATTAGTGCTGTCGCTGTGCCATATTAGACATGGGGCTCTTTTGGTAGCATATAATCTCAGCGTCTTTAACATTTGCCCACCGAGGAGCCATTTTTTTCTTTTGAGAAATTTAGATTGTTTTTTCCAATTAAGGCCCAGATTTCGGGGTCATGATTCCTATTATTTTCTTCATATTTGTTCTAGGACAATAAAGGTGAATTACACATCATTGAAGAATTGCAAGTGGCATCAGACATTCATAAGTGGATTTGAAGCAAGGTACTAATTACTTTGATAATTGTCTATTATGGTAAGTTTGAATCAATAACTGAAAGAGGTCCACGTAAGAGAGATGTTTTAGATAGGAAATGATTAGTATTTGTTTTTCACTGAAATTATTTAATCATTGCTGTTAAATTAAAAATGGTGTTATTATTTTGAATTTCTTACTATATCATAATGGAAGACTTTCAAGGATAATTAGTTGGTAATAGCTGAAGGCAAATGTGTCCAACTAATGGATAAGTCTAATCACAACAATGGCATCAGGTGCTTGTCAATAACATTGTATTATACATGTTTACAATAAGGTCTCAGGAAATGTAAAATTATTGTCCATGCTTTTGAATGTTCTCAGTGCAGTGTCATGCGTGATAAATCATTATACCCCATCAAAAATGATGTGTATGGTATTATCATGTAGTTTCCACTAATAAGTAGGAGTTGCTCATTTGTGGATGACATAAACTTTAGGATGGTGCCAGACTGATTCTGTGTACCCCGAAGGATATGTAGTGTCTTAGGCCAGCTAGCTCATAGTGCCTTCATAAGCCCCCTAAACCTAGACAAGGAGCAAACAATTCTAGGAACTGCTGAACATAACAACCCTGTTTCCTCAGGAATTGTGTTGACACCCCTAGAACCTTTCACTCTTACAGTTGTGCTCTCTTTTACTCATAGAAATATACAAAGGATAGACAAAGGGATATTTTCAATGTTTATTGAACTGAAGTGATTCTTAAATAGAAGGTATGTGTTGCAATGATCAATAGACAGAAGCAGACTAACGTTATAATAAGGGTCAGGACAGTGAACAGAACAAAGGTTCCACTATCTTGTTGAGGCAACATGTATATATGCAAGCATATGTAGTAATGTAACAATATAGTGTACTCCTATTATGCAAACCCTAACCTATGTGTCTAGTCTGCAAATAAAGGTTCTGCCAAGATACCCCCTACTGGATGATCCAACCCCATTACCTGATGGGTAAGAATGTAGGACCCTGTTTTGGTCACAAACTAGACACCCCTCACCAAGATGTCAGTCACCTGCCGGGTGAAAGCTTCAACATGTAGGGACCTTTAGAAGTCAGCAGAAGTGCCTTCTCTGACTAGAGTCGAAAGCAGATGTTGATATATAGAAAAATACATCCTTGCCTTGGCCTAAGATTGTGATCAGGCTGCCATTGTTTGTATTTCAGAGATAGCTGTGACGCCATATGGACGTAATAACAAACACATATGCACAATGCACTTGAAAGCCTTGTACACAATGCCAAGGCAACATGATAGTGCTTCTGCAAAGTTTATTTGTGTTAGCAAGGTTGGTGTGTCCAAGAAAGTAACCCAAGGGCCAAAACTGCAAATGTGTGCCAAAAGTCTATTTGAAAAAGTGAAGGCAACTTTAGTAAAGAGCTGTGTACATGTAAAAATGTCAACATTCCCTACTATGCCAAACCGGGACACATGACACCCAATACTAGTACATAAGTTGTCTAAGAAGCTCTTTGAAGCAAAAAATCCTATTGCTAAAAATGCTTCAGCCTATGTAAAGGAAAATGCTACAAATTATGTTAAAAGACTGATAAAATAGCCTAAAATCACGTACTCATGCTATTTGGAGATACAAAGCATCAAGAAAGCCAATATGTCTTAAAAACATATGAGTAATAAGGCAATTTCAAAAGAATTTAGAAGTTAAAATCAGGCTGAATCAAAGATTTCTTACCACACGGAGGAGCCAGATGTTTGTATGTTCTGAGTGGTAGACGGAACATTGCTGTTCCGAGCATCCAAAGACAATGATCCCAGAGGCACACCTCAGTGCAAGTCAATAGAGCAAGTATGTTCTCATCCACGCCCCACAGCAGCTGCTGCAGGAGCAAAAACAGCCAATACATATTCTGTCGAGACAGAGACAAAATCCCAACCACTAGTAACGTAGGCAAGTCAGGGAGGCTCATAGGATGCGGCCAAGAGCAATAGAATCCTCAGAGGACAGCTGCACAAATAGTCCTTCAGTGGGTCCATTAGTACATGTATATCCAAAGATTCAACTAATTGCGACCCCAAGCGCAAGTCCATGGTACACTCGTAAGAGCACAAGAGACAGCGGTACCCAGGTTGTTCTCAAAAAAGGCATACTGGCTGGAATGATAGGAACCAATGCTCATCCAGATTCTGAAGCAAAGGTGCGCGATGCAATGCACCATGCATTCATGGCACAACAGGACATAAGTCAGTGCCAGCTCCATACGATCTCTAACTAGGACATCCATTGTGTAGTAAAAATATTAAAAGCAATGCCCCTGTAACTAGGAGCAGAACCAGCAGAAGACCTCCAAAGATGCTTCCAAGTACAGAGTGGATAAAAGATCGAATAACTCCAAGTAGTGTCTGGAAGGTGCTGATCAACTCAGAGCCAGTACTCCTGGAACATCCTGCACTTCCAGTCATACTAGATGTGTTAAAAATGTTTAACCCCTGTATCTCCGAGCAGGAACGCACTACCAGAAGATTAAACGTCTCCTTGTCTGAAGTTAAGGCCTCACCTTTCTGTAACAATAAGGCTTTCAGTTTGCTCAGTACGTCAAAGCGCACATTGGTCAGATTGATTAAAGGCCACAGGTTATCCTCCCTAACTACAGAGGCAGGCAGAAACAGGACCTGTGTACAGCAAGTGGCATCGGAACACACGCTCACCACTTAGGCAACCCATGGTTCCATCTAAAAACAACCTTGACTGTTCAACACTAGGCAAATCCCATTAGAGAGTAATCTGAAAGTCCGAAGTATCAAAGCGGCCGGAGACCCTTTCAAGTAGCAAGATAAGTTTGCCAAAGAAATGCATGCCCCGTGGAACGAAACAGTTTTGCATATTAGGGACCTACTTAAAGTATTATCGCAGTCAAAGCCGAGAAAATCTTCAGTATACTTATTTTGGCACCAGATTGAAAGAAAACTCCCAATGTTTGTGTATGCACCCTTCACCTAACGCTTCATATCTGCCCACTTGATGGTGTTGTATACAGTACTGAAAGTGGAAAGTCGAGATTGCTAGTGTAATGAACCCTTGGAGTATCCAATCCGAGGATGCTATCTCAGCAATGGTAAAAGGTCATTTTTCCAGTCTTTCAATGTGTAACATAGTGTATTTTGCATTCTTCTGTGCCATGGATATTTGTTGTTCTGAAAGGTGACATGGGGAAAACCCATTCGTAATATTAATGTGTTGCCACCGCATGTGGCCAGAATGTAGTGCCTGTAGTGTCCAGCTCAGTAGTTAGAATTGACCTAAGTTGGGACTTTCAGTGTTGTAATGCAGACATGTCTTGCTGTATGACAACTATTGAGGGTGATACAATGTTACCCAAAGAATACATTCTGGAAGATAGTCATACTTTCGTCTACTACTACAAGAGCCTGTTATAAGTTGGCCTTGTCAATCTTGCACATACTTTCAGTAGCCTGTCATGTTTTCCATATCTCATTTTAGACAGAATAAAGAAAGCAATTTTGACGTGGTTTTTGAGGACCCATTAAGAAGTGCAGTAGTTCCAAGTCATCAGATAAAAGGGACAAGTGCTGCCTCACCAGTGACAATGTTGAGGTTTTTAGCCAATCAAGGCACAACTTCCCAACACCATAAGTTATTACCAACCCCAAATGTTCAGTCTGAACATATTGCATATCGGTCTATTAGCTCTAAATCCCTTGCTATTATCTAGTAATCAAGTCTGACATTTGTTTGTGTCTAATGGCCAAACTAACCATCCCTTCCGAATGGAATCTTAAGAGTTATGCTTACGCTTAAACAGCATGCTGTCTATGGTATCCTCATTATATGGAGTTAACTCCTGCCTGTTCTAAAATTGTGTAATAGTGGTAACCCATGGTCTGAAAAAATCTTTTATCTTGGCCAGGCCAAGGCACATTGTGTGTGGCACAGTTTTGTTCGGGAAAATCATTTGTTGTGGTACTAAATAGGCCCTGAATAAAGCCTCAGTTCCCTGAACATGCCAATCTTTAGTCCCCCAGATAAATTGTACATCTACTGTATTCCAAAAGTTGAAACCTTGTGCTGAGAGCGGGGAAAGGAAAGAAGCAGACTAAATCAGCTTGGTGTCGGTTAACATATTTTTCCTTGCAGGTGATGGCGCAAGCCTATAATAAAAAGATGCCCGGTCAGAGGTGTCATACCCAGAAAAATAGTCAACCTCCTGTTCATATACCTTTGAACTTTCCCATGGTCGTATTGGACAATCGTCCCATTGTATAAAGTTAAACACTTCAAGAGGAATACTAGGTTTGTGTAGAAAATCATGACTGTCATGTTGAAAACAAAACCTCTCATCAAAATTAGCTATACAGTCGTATAACTCATCAGAAAAAACACAATGGAATGTTCTAGTTCTTCCAACATTCCATATTTTGTATCAATGTCCCAATCATCAGAAATAGTACTGGGGTGATAATGTCATTTAAATACATTTTACACAAATGTGGAATTTGTCAAAGTTCAGTGGGACCATACACATCAGATGACACCTTATCCCATACAATCCCGCCTGGAATTGGAACAGCTTAAATGTCCCCAAATGGAGAATCTGTCTGTTCATGGTGTGATGATGCATGTGGTTTCAGAGCCAAGTTTACCATGAGTACTGCTGAGAATTCTGGGGTAAAATTTCCATTCAGAAGCAACAAAAAGAACACTGTCACATAACTAATCCAGAGAACCTGGAAAAGTAATGCAATTGTAATCCAAAGGTGTAAACAGACAGAGACAAAGTATGTTTTTTTCAAACAAGGATAGAAGACAAATACCTACATATCAAAATGCCGGGGTGGTGGGTGCGGAGGAGACTCCGAAGTATCGGAAGAGAAGCCATCAAAGTCGATGGGCAACTCCGCAAGTTGGTTCAAATTAGATGAAGACTCGGTCTGTTGTGCATTGCTGTAGACCTTGTTTTTGTAAGGATTCTGAATTGAAATCTATGTTTGTGTACTTGTTGAATGCACAGTTGTTGTTTTTGAAACAGGTTGAAGACATACTTCATTGTTGTTTACTGTTGTATCTTGTTGAAGAGAGCAGGCTTCATTTGTAATTAAAGCTTCCAGTTGAGCCTCCTATATGGCAGCAGGAGTAGACTACTAGCTATCCAGAAGTCCATGTAGCTTACTGTTGAGAATAGGCCACAAAGTGTGGTTTGATCAGGATGGGGCAGAAGACGTACAGTTTGCATACCTTAAGATAGCCCAAATTCTTTCTTGTCTACAATCTTTTCTCTGACCAGATCTCTGACTTTTTCGATCCAGCTGGACCTTGCTGGAACTACCTTCATTTCACCAAATGCAGTGCATTTTGTTTGGACATTGCTATATTCGTCCTGCAAGACATTCAGTTCCTATAAAACAGCCAAACGTTCATTGATGTCAAATGGTGTTTCCACCGCCACTGTGCTGGCATTGTTGAGCTCTGGGACCACATCTTACCCCAAACAGGATCTCATAAGGAGTCCGACCACCCATGGACTTTCCTGGCATATTGTTTAAAGCCCTCTGGACCCAACTGCGACGAGAGTCTAAGAACCTTGCTGTGAAATAATGCTTTACGTCCCGGTATTACCTCTTCACTTCCATGTTTCTGTCAGGATAGTATAGAGACGAGAACCCCAAATTTCCCATAGCCTCTTTGTAAGCCCAAGAAATAAACGCTGGACTCTGGCCAGAATGTAGTGTGCTAACTGCGTATGTCCCGATGAACACTCACAGATCTTTTATAACAGTTTGGGCTTCAGCTTATCACTGTGGCCAAACACAAAGGAATTGAGAGCAGGAATCTACTAGATATACTTGTAATCCCCCGTCTCGTCCTCCCGCTTCAACACCCTCTGCCTCCTACGTAAGACCTTCAAATGGATCCCCATAGAACGCAGTAAGTCCGTCATTCATACCCTTGTCACCAGCAGGCTCAACTACGGCAACGCACTCTATGACAGAATAAACAAAAACCTCACCCGCAAGACTGGTCCTCAACCTGCCAAGCAACTGCCATATCTCCCAGCACAAGCGCAAACTCCACTGGCTCCCCATCGAAGCTAGAGTCACCTTCAAGAGGCTAACCCACGCTCAAAAGGCCCTCCACGACACTAGACCAGCATACCTGAACGGATGACTCAAATTGCACGTACCCCAAAGGACCCAATAATCAGCCCAGCTCTCCTACGCTGTGGTCCCCTACACCAAAAAGACCAGGTTGGGAGGCCGTTCCTTCTCCTTCCGCACGGCCAGTGCCTGGAACGACCTTCCGCTCCACCTCAGACAGATAACATCGCTCCCCATCTTCGCAAGAAACCTCAAAACTTGGCTCTTCGACAGACCCCCTTCTTGATGGACTGAAACTTGCGAACCCCCCAACACTCCCAACTCCTTGAGACCCTTACTGGTGAGTAGTCATGTTTAACAAACACCTGATTTGATTTGATTTATTTCATTTTATCCTCGCCCGATGATAGTGGGCCGCAATGGTTCACATAAACACAATCCAATGTCTTGTTTGAAATCAGCAGAGGCATTTGAGGTGGAAGTGCCACAGTGGAGCATTTTATTTGTTGACAGATGTCACACTTGAGAACAAAGTCCATGGTCTGTTTGTAAAGACCTGACCACCAGTAGCATTGCTGCAATAATGAAATTGTAGCGACCACCTCTGTGAGTGTAGAAGCCAGTCCCTCATGCGCGGCTAGAATTAACCCCAGTCTGGGATCACTTTGTGGAAATACTCTGTACCCCACTCCTGGAATCTGAGCATATGGTGTATTTTGTGCATCTAACTAGCAGGAATACTTGTGTGGAAATCCTCTCGGCAGGTGTGTGCCCTTGCGTGCAGCATACAGGGCCAGCATGATGTCTCTGCCTATCCTCGTACTTGAACGAGTGACTGTAGTAACTGCTGCGGTGCAAACTTCATCAGCCAATGAAATCCAAAATCCTTACAATGTGAGCGTCAACACATTAATGACTCAATGTACGAATGACATGAGCATGTGGCAAGCGTTTTTTCAGCTTCACCACCTGATCCCAAAGCAACTTGCGCACACTGTGCAGACTTTTGAATCCCTTCATCTATTCTTGTTCCAATAACGAAGGTACTCATTATGTGACTGCGCACAATAATAGAAATTACACACTATAAGCATGGGGATACCAGCTTTCATATTCTGTAGTGCCAGAACTAGAGCCTTTAGTTCTGCCAGCTGTTCCACGCAATCACCTAGTAATTGTATGTAGATTTTCTCTGGATGGAAAGCCAGATCATGGATACAGCCTTTTACAACTGTGCATGCAGCTGAATGTTGGTGTTTGTCCCTACGGCAGGCTGAGCAGAACCATTAGTGTAAATTATGTAGTCATACTGATTTAGAGGCATCATTCCATTAGGCAGAGGACATTCTTCTTTGTGATGCAGTAATGCTTGCGTTTGTAGTGTAGGCTCAAATCTGTAATCAATATCTGTTGCACTGAGGGTGTTTGCCCAGTCTATCCATCTTGGATGTAGAGCCTTAGCATTTGGAAATTTTGCTCTGGTAACCGCCTCTAAGGTTGGTACCTGAGTGACAACAATAATTTGTTTCCCTTGAGCCAGGGCACACTCTCTGAATAGAACAGTTTGTACTGCTGTTAGTATTTTTTAAGTAGGTGTAAAACGCATTTCAGCTTTGGTATATAAATGTGATTTGTATGCAATTGGTACCGTGTCACCTTCATTGAATGTGATATATGTATACCCAGAAATACCTGTGATTACACGGATCACCAGGTTTGTAGTGCTTATACGTGTGTGCAAGTGTTTAAAAGTTATCATGTCAGTTTGAATGGAATGTAAGATTTCCATGTTTTCCTGTGTCCAATGTGTGCTTGAAAAGTCTGCACGTATTAGGTTATTGAATGGTTTAACCTGTTCTACGTAATCCGGAATGTATGCTCTGCCAAAATTCAGTAATCCTAATGTGGATTGCAATGTTTCCAGAGTCATTGGAGGTTGGTGAAAAGCACTTTTTTTCTAAAGAAAATGGGTCAAAAGGCCTTTGCCCTCACTTGACAACTTGTATCCCAAAATAGGACACTGAGGTGGGCAATCTTTGATTTTTTTTATTGAATCTATAGCCCATGTGAGAAAACCTCAGGATTATGTGCTCTACTCTGGTCAAGTGTTCCATCAGGCCGCTGTACGTTAAATGTATGTCATCAACATATGACAAAGACTGAACATCAAATTTTTAAGTAGTTCTGTAACTCTGGCTGAAAACAGCCATGGGCTAGTCTTATAGCCTTGTGGTAAATCGCAAAAATGTTTCTGAGAACATAGTGTGGTATCATGGTGAAGGCTGCCAAATATCTGTTTCCAGATCCTATATTTTGGCAGAAAAATTTATTTGAGATATCTAATGTTGTTTTATATTTTTCCCGTACAGTGTTATTTATTAGTGCAGAACTATGTGAGTTTTTTACTGCAAATTTACGAGTGACTGAGTTCAAGTGTCTGTAATCTAGTTAAAAACAGAAGCCTAACGATGGACCCTTCTTACTGGCAGCACCTAACCACCTATCTCCCCAAAAATGTATCTTCCCCTAAGATTTCAATTGGGGTTTGTGTGCACACTGACTGGCACCCACCGCAACTGTGCCTATTCCCTAGGGAATTAAATTCAATATGAACAACCGCAAAGGTGCACCACAAAATTTTGCAAACAACAATATTGTAAGTACAATGAATCGCGAAAGATGGCGTTTTCTTGTCTTTCAAAGTTCTTTATTTCAAAGATAAACACCACACAGCCGACGTGTTTCGTCCCACTGGGACTTCTTCAGGGCTGGTAATATAAACATATATACAATAGAAATTTAAAAAAATGTCTCAAAGACAATTTACATTACATATACTGACAAATACTTAAACAATACAAGTGTACTACATAAACATCTTTAAAATAGGCCTCCAAATAAGTCACAACTAATACAGAAAAAGAGAAAAGGCTTTGCATAGGCAAAAGATGCCTAAGACACATTAAGTAAAAGACTGCTCAACAGGCAGCAACATACAGAAGGGCTTTGTTGTCCACAATGTTTCCCTATTTTGATTGCCCCCACCATCAGGGTTCACATGTAAAGTACTATTCTGAGTCACATGGATTGTACTTTAAATTTTTGGGGTATTCTAGGGAGCAAAGAAAGGGAAAACACAAGTAACTTGTGGTGGAAATTATATGAGTCAGGACTTAGGTCTCATCTCTGTGCCACATTAGATTTTGATGACCCACAGAATTGTAATCTAGTACTAGACAATATGATTGATATGGTTTCATTGGAGGAAACAGAGGATTATTCATTGAAGAGTTGCAACTTTCTAATACACCTTGGTATTCAAGTTGCTCTAGAATTTTCCTAACTTGTTCCTTAGCTTTGTTTTTAATTGGATATTGTCTTTGGGGTAGTGGGATTTTTCTCAATGTTATGTCATGATAAGATGAAGCATCATCCCACCCCACATGGTTGTGGTGTCACGCAGGAGCTAGCTCTAAAGCCCACTCCTTGGTGTATGAGTGTTTATTTGATTCTGGAACGAGGTCAGACAATCACAATTTCCTCCTTGGGGCATTCTATAATGAAATCAAGTGGTCAATCATTTTTGGCCAGAAGAATTATCTTTCCTTGAGTGAGTTCCTCCCAAAAGACAAAATGAATGAACCTAGGTATGTCCCCCTCCAACCATAGTTGAAGTTTGTATAAATGATTTGATGTTTCCACCATGATATACTTACTCAGCGCTACCCACACCAGACACTCCATCAGGTTCTAGTGAACTATTGTGACTTCTGCTGTGCTGTCCAGCATTTTCAATTCCCACTCCCTGTTCAGAAGCAGAGTCCTCAAAATCTGTTGCATTCCTGACCTTAATTCCGGCGACCTTCTTCTTTTTAAATTGAGGTTTAGATGTTTTAGGCTTGTCTTCCTGTTTCATTATATAGTCAGTTGAGCTTGTGAGTTCTTCCTTGGTATCACTTACTTGTATTATCTGCGCTCTGATCATCCTCCTTTCTCTGAAACTTTTTCAGATGAATCCTGAAAGAAACAAGAGGAATGTGTATCAGTTTCCTGACACTTGTCAGGTGGTTTAACATTATCATGGTTGTGTAAGTTGTAACGTTTCTCTGTAGATTCCTGTGTAGGAGACTGTTAGATTTGGGGGTCTCTAGTTGGCACAGGTAGGTACTTGTGACAAATAGGGACCCTCTCTTCTAGTCAGGATAAGGGGATTACACTCCCAAAATAACCCCTGCTCACCCCCTTGGTTGCTTGGCACGAGCAGAAGGGCTTTACTTCAGAGGCGTTGTAAGTTAAGCAGTTGTGACCACATACAGTAACCCAGTGACAACACTACAAATGGACACCACACAGGTTTTATATCAGAAATAAGTAGACTTTATATAGGGTTATCACAAACCATAAACAACAAAAATACACACTATGATTACTTTAAGATGGTAGATTTAAACTTAGTTCAGTTCAGTTCTGAGATACGACACTCTGCGTCAATGTATCTTAGGTTGTGTTGCGCTTCCACGACAAGCAATGTCGCAGCGATGGGAAATGCGGCAAAGTTCAGATACAAAGAGATAAAGACATGAAGATCTTCCAGATGCAGCACACTTCTCGAGGTTGCAGGAAGTTCTCGGTTTGATTTGTGGACTGCAGCGGCGACACCCTTACGATGCGACGACAATAGCTCCAGCAGTGACTTTCTTCTCCCACGATGCGTGAAGCTTCCGCTCGATGTGACAACTACAGCGGCGAAATCCAAAATGCAACGGCAGCAGCTCCGACGGCTACGGGCTTCTCGGGGATGCGAGGTGCTGTTGGTCGATGCGGTTCTATGCGACAGTTCCAGTAGAGACCCCCTCCTTCGGAGTTGCGACGGAAGGTACAGCGATGGTGATATGCTCTGACCTAGTTGCGAGATTCTTCTCTTGATGCAATGCAGTGCGACAACTACAGCGGCGACAACCTCCTTCGGAGTTGCGATGGCAGCAGCAGCAATGGCGACACGCTTCCTCTTCGTTGCGGCACGCTTCTCTCCGATGCGATGCAGTCCGACAGTTCCAGCGGCGACACCCCCCTTCGGAGTTGCGACGGCAGGCCCGCGAGGGCGACCTGCTTCTTATTGAGTTGCGCTTCCAGCTCCTTGCGACACTCAGTTCCTCAGAAGGCCCAAAACAGCAGCAGGCACTTCCAAGAGAACTCTGGGGACCTGGGGGGGAAGTCTGTTGTCCCTGAGACTTCAGCTGGAGGCAAGCTCTTTTCCAAGCCCTTGGAGATCCTTCACAAGTTGAAAGCAAAGTACACAAAGTTCCTTTCCCCTTTCTTTGGCAGTAAGGCAACCACTCCAGGCCAATTCCCCAAGCAGCACTTCAGGTTGGGAATAGTCTCTCCTCAGTTTCTTCAGGCTCCTCTCCTCAGTAACGGTTTCTTCTTGTAGTCCAAAAGTGATCTAATTTCATGGGATCAGGGTCCCAATATTTATACCCCAAAATCTTTTGTTCTCTGAGGGGAGAGGGTCCTTTGCCCAGTCCAAACCAGTTCTGAAGCACTCTGTTTCCCAGACTTCGCCCTTTCCTTTCACAGTGCAAGGCATGCACATCAGACGCCCCACAGGAGGCGGAGCCAGCATTGTGGAGGCAAGTACAGTCCTGGAGCACTTTGTTCACAGGACTCCTTCTCTTCTTTCAGTATGCAGGGCAGAAACAGCAGCCGTTCCCTAGGGGGTGGAGCCAGCATTGTGGAAGTCAGGCACAGCCCTATTCAAGGTTCAGGTGCAACTCCTCCCTCCCATCTAGATTCAGATCTCTCTATTCACTACCGGGTGACTCAGCCTGTCTCCTGGAATTCCCCAGCCCTGTCACTTGGCAAGTGGGTGCACTTGCCCAGTCAGTATGACAATACCAGACTGCACGCAGGCTCTGCAATGGCAGACCTTAGACACATTTTACAAGGCTGCTTCTGTGGGTTGCACAACCAGTGCTGCAGGCTCACCAGCAGCATTTGGATTTACATGGCCTGGGCACACTCAGTGCACTAGACTAGGGTCTGAAAAGTAAACCAAGTAGCCAAACATGGAAACACTGATTAATACATCAATTTACAATAGGGAGCACTTGTACTGTGGCACCAGATAGCAGTGGCACAGTGCCCAAAGCATCTAACACCAGCTAAAATACATGAGGCAACAGCAAAAATGGAAGGGAGGCCCACGCCAAAGGTGCCAGGTCTAAAAGAGACCCATCTGTGATTTTGTTTAATCCTTGTATTTATTATTGTCCGACTTCTTCTTTGTGGAAGGGTCAGGTGCTTGTTATGAGTTATCCTTTTCAGAATTACTCTTCAATTGTGTTTTCTCTGTTCTGGCCCCCACGTTATCTCTACCTAGCACAGCATAGGTTCATTTGATCATTTTAGGAAATTCGCACTCCTGCTGTGTTGGAGGCAAATCCCTCAGGCGTTGGCGAATATCTATCACTGCTACTTCCCCTTTGATGTTACTCAACATAATGGTGGATACTGCAGCAAAGTTGCCAATCAGTTTCCTCCCTAGGTCCAGGGCAGTTACTGACCCGTGCTCATTCTGGACCTGTTTGAAAACTTCAGGTAGAACTGCCAAAGAAGGTGTGCAATGTGTTCTGGTATATACTTCAGAGAAGACCGTACCCCAAATGGCAAGCAGACACTTAGTATCTTATGTTTTTCCTGCACCCCCGTATGGGGAAACTCTGCTTCAAACTTATTTCTTTTTTGTGCAATCCAAAATGGAATTTCTTACCTCTTAGTGGGAATTTTTGCCATAACTGCATTTAATGTCTGTGGGCTAATGCCTGGTGTAACTAATTGTGGTGGTGCACCTTGAACAGCCTGCACAGTAGTAAGTGTTAATGTTGGCATCACAAACTGTGTAAGGCATCTGTTTATTGTTACTAGATTATTGTATAATTCCTGTAGCCGAGCTGTGGTCAAATGATTGCTACCAGTGTGTTAATGCCTAGGACTGGCCATGTCACCCCCCTCATTGCCGATCGGGCCCAGTCTCATGTTTTCTATGGTGTGGGTGATGCCGCTTTAAACCCATTAGCCTTTTCTTGGTAAGTAAGAGGGGCTTCCATTCCTTCATATTGAGTGTACTCAACTTGTATTCATCCTCATTGTATTCATGAAATACCCGTGTTACATCATCTGCAGCTCGGAATGTAACCCAGGAGTAAAATACCTCTGTTCTATTTGCTTTGTGTGCCTCTACCACAAAGGTAATGTCCTCAACATCTAGTGTGAGGCTATTTTGCAGTAGTTTCTGATGTGACTGCATATCTGCAGTGCTCAAAGAGGTTTTGAAGCATGTCATCTAGAATATGAATTACACAGTTTGGCTAACACAATGGGAATTAGATTATTTCAAGCTTGAATTACCAACAGCCAATATATAGGGTATACCTACTAGGCTGAGGAGGATATTCCCTACCACCAAGGATGTCTCTGGTTAAAAGGTGTGTAGGGATCTTTGAGAAAGCACATTTAAACTACTCAGTGTATCCATACAATATAAGAAACCATTCAACATTGGTAGTGCCATGTCAAGTAGTTTCCATTAAACAGTAGGAACTGCACATTTATGGACAACATAAACTTTAGGATAGTGCCAGACTGACTTTGTGTACCTCGCTGGATATGTAATCCCTTAGACCAGCTAGCTCACAGTGCCACCATAAGCCCACCTAAACCTGGACAGGGAGCAAACAGATCTGTCAACTACTGAACATGACAACCCTGTTCCTGCCTGTGGTGATAGACCCATAACCTTTCACTTATACACTTGTGCTCTCTTTTGCTCAGAGAAATAGACAAAGAATACACCATGTGACATTTTCAATGTTTATTGAACCAAAGTGATTCTTGTACAGAAGATATGTGTGGCAATGATCAATAGACAGTAGCAGATGAAAGTTATAGTAAGTGTCAGGACAGTGAACAGACCAAAGGGTTCCACCATCTTGCTGAGACAACGTATTTATGCAAGCATTTGTAATAATATAATAATCTAGCATCCTCTTAATACGCAAACCCTAACCTACGTGTCTAGGGTGCAAGTGTTGGTCCTGCAAAGAAACCCCCAACTGGATGATCCAACCCCATTAAATGGTGGGTAAGAATGTTGGACCCCGCCTCGGGCATGAACTGGATACCCCTCAAGGAGAAGTCAGTCAGCTACAGGGTGAAAGGTTCAGAATGTAAGGGCCTCTTGAAGTCAGCAGGAATGCCTCCTCTGTCTATACCTGTAAACAGATGTTTATATATAGAAAAAGGCATCCTTGCCTCAGGCCAAGATTTGTATCAGGCTGCCATTGTTTGTATTTCACAGATAGCTTTGTTACCATATGGACGTAAATTGCAAATAGATTTGCACAACGCATGTGAAGGCCTTGTACACAATGGCAAGGCAAAATTATAGTGTTCCTTGAATGTTTATTCGTCTTAGCAAGGTTGGTGTTTTCAATAAATTAACCCAAATGTCATGAATGCAAATGTGTGCCAAAAGTCGATGTGACAAGGTGAAGGCAACTTTAGGAAAGATCTGTGTTCATGTACAAATGGCAACATTTCCTACTAGACCAAACGGAGACACATGACAACCTGTTTTTTTAAGATAATGCATGTTTATTTTAACTGTATATGTACAAATTGTAAATATTATATATATTTTTGTAGCCCTGACAAAGTCCCAGCAGGGAGGAAATGCGTTGGCCATGGCTACAATCAAAAATGTATTTATCAAATGACCATCAATAATGAAATAAATAATAATTTTATCGGTTTACTGTACTACATGGGAGCATGGACACAACCCATTGGAACCGGGAAGGTTCCATGATTAGCTCCTGTTCGAGCGGTGGCCTGATTAAGCTTCCCTGATTCAGCTTCGGTTCGACCTCGGTGCCTTGCCCCAAGATGGCCGACATCACTGAAAATGCCTGATGGACCTAATGCTCCCTGCAGTTCGTCTGCACATTTTTTTCAGCGGAGCTCTGTTTGATTTTGGAAGCGGCTCCACCCCCTTGGACCTACCGTGAAGGTAGATGGTAAAGACCCCCGACTTCGCCCTGGATCAGCAAGGAGTCTTTGCCTGGCCCCAAGATGTCCGACGCTGTGGACCTCTCCTGATGGTCCCAATGCAAACAGCCCTGCTTTCTGTAGTTCTTCCTGCTCCTGCCCACTGGAGCTCTCATCGGTCGGAAGACGTGGCTCCACCCCCTTTGACCTGCCAAGTATGTAGTTAACTAAGACCCCGACTCCACCTCGGTCCTGCCTGGAGGCGTCACCTGGCCCTAAGATGGCCAAGGCTGTGATCTTCGCTTGATGGTCCCTATGCATACAGCCCGTTCTCTGCAGTTTCCCTGCTTCCCCAAACCGGAGCTCTCATCGGACAATGTCAATTGCCTCCTGAATAATTTCAAAGCAGCACTGTCCTTTGGTCCTCTAAAACGCTATCAAGCGGATATCCTATCCTCCTCGGCACTCACTTGTCGTGTAATAAAATGCTCTTTCCAGGTGCAAATATTTTATAATAGAGTCTTCCATGCCAGCTTCTTGAGAGGTAATGTGGGGTGGCAATCTTGCCTCACCGCATGGTCTTATTTATACGCTCACAGACTTGGCTTGATGCTCACAGCTATTACAATGGTATCTTGGGACTGTTGGGTTCCCCATGTTCATTTATTAACATTTATGCACGCCCTCAGTCTTGATAGCACAACTCCCTGAAGGACATTTATTTGTCGGTGGGATTTTAATCTCATTGAAGACTGGACATTTGATAGGTCGTGCACCTGCAGGAACTAGCTTGCGTCATGGCAGTTATGGGATTATGTGATAAGTGGTGCAGATTCTTCCATCAAGGTGGTAGCTACATTTTAGTTAAGGTCATAAAATTAACATTCCAGGAGATTATTACTTGTCCCTGAGTTGCTTTCTCTGATTTGTCTTAGGTTTATGGGTTCCAGTACCCAAATCAAATGTAGGTGGCAACCCTGTGCCTGGTGGTATATAGATACTGAGTTGCAGTCTCATTTTTGTGATAAAATAGATAAATATGTTGCACAAAATGTTGGATCTGTCTGCTCCCTGATGGTCCTGTGGGAGGGCTGCAAGGCACATATGGGTGGCAGATGCATCAATTATATAACGGCCTGTTCAACCTGTAAGCCTTAGTGTGGCCTTCCCCCAAACCTTTCACCATCACCCCTCCTATTTTTGAAGAATTTGATTTTGTTTCCCTGAGGACTCTGTACACTTTACTAATGCTAAACAGCGCTAAAGTACTTGTGTTCACTTCACAAAATATGGTAAATTTACCTGACATCCGATTGGCATATTTAATTTGCTTATAAGTCCCTATAAAGTGGTATACCATTTACCCAGGGCTTGTAAATTAAATGTAAATATAATATAAACCTAATGCTACCAGTGGGCCTGCAGCACTAATTGTGCTACATACTGAAGTAGCCCTTTGAAACAGGTCTCAAGCCTGCCATTACAGGCTGTTAGCAGCTTTAAACTGCAATTAGACTTGGCAAAATAAGTTAAAATTAACACTTTGCCAAGCCTAAAGCTTCCTTTCATTGCATAAATAGTCAACGCTATGATAGGCTCTAGACAACCAAAAGGCCGGGTGCATTATAATTAAAAAGTTGGACATGTATTTTTAAGTTTTTCATGTTCTGGGAGTGCATAACTATATACATTTTACACTACAGTGAGGCCTACATTAAGTTACTTTATTGCATTTAATAAGTGCTAACTTTTGTTTGTTAGCCTTTCATTATAACTCCCAAACAGACACATAATAGAGGGATTAGGTGTGAATTGATGGGCCATCTCAGGCAGGATGTGGAGGTAGAGCTGGCACAGCCCCATTTGCAATTCAATAGGCTGTACCCTTCTTACACTCAAAGGATTTTACTCTAAGCGGATCTGCCAGTAGTCATGGTTGAGCCAGCAGGAAATTCAAAGCACTTCTGAAAGCGGTACTTCTTGAAACTTCTTTGACCTCAAAGAAGGCACCAGGTAAAAATAGGGACCTCCCGACCCACTCTTCAGATCACCCCTGGACCTGTGGAAGACTCAGAAGTAGGACTGCTTTGCTGCTCTGCTGCAAGAAGGACTGCTTTGCTATCCTATTGCTCTGCAGCTCTGCTGCCCTGTCGCCCTGCTGATTTGCTGCACTGAGAAGGACTCAACCAGCAGCTTGACCACTAGAACGACTCCAAGGGCTAGTTGGCTGACTTCTTGAACAGAGTCACAGGGACAAAAAACACTCCAACCATCCTGAACCCTGCACCTGGACTTTGCCTGTTGTGAGTCCTAATCCCCAAAGTGGTGCCAGTCCAGTACTGGACCCTTGGAAGTGGGACCAAAGGTGCTCTGCTAGCACAGCTGTGGACTTCACCAGAACTGACGCAGTATGATGTAAACTTGTCAGAGCCTCACAGCGACTCATCTGTACTAATGCAGTGTGACGCAGCCTCAATGCAAACCCACAACACACCCCTTGCAGCTTCTCATTGAAACTAACACAGTGCGTTGCAGCCTTGACACAAGCCTACATCCCAGGCCCTTGCAGTTCATTGAAACAGCTGCTGCATGATGCATCCTCCCCACGGACATTGCAGAGATCCTGGGAACCACTGCACAACTCTTCGCATCCCGAACACAAGATACAAGCATCGGTGGGTCTAACTTGGTCCTTGTGTCTGGCCCATGCTCCATTGCTGTCGGACTGAACTTGTGACTTTGCCCTGAACCGGCATGACCAGATAACCACAGTTTGCACTTTGTGCTATTAAACACTACTTTTACCTAAACCTATCAAATTAAATTTTTCCAGTTCGGCTAATTGTATTTTGAAGTAATATCAATCCATACAATATTGTAGAGACATAAGTACTTTAATGACCGTTAGTCTCAGCAGCTCAAGGATACTGACAAACGAACAGAGAAGGTGAACATTCAAGTCTCAATGTTCTATTGCCATAGATATACAGGATGACATAGTGGAAGCAGTACTAAAGGGGGAAGATGGATTACTACAACATCTCCCTTCTTCATTTATTGTTGTAGTAATCCATTTTTCACCTTAATAAAGTGTTTAAATCCAGAAATGCATCCTAATTCATTTCCAAAAACTTTTGCAAATTTACAAAACCATGATGTAGATGTACCCTCAACACTATGTTCTTCCACAACAGAAACTTGTTCTTTCGTGCCAAATAATTCCTGATGGTACCATCCTAGAATATTGAGCCCTTTTTTAGCCACACATACTTTTCCCTTAATGTGTTTATTTTAAAAAAACCAAAGATGTTTAAAAAAATCCAGATAATTTGATTTTCCTTACTTCATAAGAAACAGGGCGCCTATCAAGCAGACTGACTAGCTTATTAACCCATGTTTTCTCAAACAATTCATCTGTAATCCTCGGCATACGTGCTCCTGAATCAACCAATAGATTGAGGGGTTATTATCTACTAAAATCTCGACCACTGGATCAACCCACTCTTCAAAGTCATCTTTGAGGACAACCACTAAATCAGATAAAGAGCTAATCACCTAAGATAAACCCTTGCATGACTTCATCATATACAACACTCACTCTTCCTTTGATCTTACACACTTTAGCAAAATGACCCTGTTTATCACATTTGTGACATAATGCAGCTCTGGCTGGACACATTTTAGAATTAGGGAAGTGAGCTGCAAAACCACATTTACCACAAACATTTTTTGAACCAAAAATCTTTCTTTCAAATTTGTTAGGCACCTGTTTAGCACCTTTAGATTCATTACCAGTCTTAAACGATGAAGCTTGAATTTTTCCATTTTTCTCTACAACCTCTTTAACAGTACCAACTAAATTCTTATCTGGTTTTAACTCCTTCTTTGACTTTTGAGACAATTCAATGCTCTTAACTATAGAAATGTTCTCTTCTAATGAAGGAATTTTAAGAGTGAGTAACTTCTCTTGTACTTTACCATCATTAGTATGAACCACAATTTGATCGCGAATGAGTTGCGAAGTAAAATGTTCAAATTCACATTCAGACGCCAGAATGCGAAGTGCTGCAACATAAGCGACAAGGCTCTCATCCTTTTCTCTAGTAAAGAATTTATGTCTAGCTACTACTATGCTGCTTTCAACATCAAATTGTTTTTGTAACATTCTAATAGCTTGTTGATACTCATCTATCTCCTCCTTGCCCTCACCTACTTCAAACAGAGGAAGATGTTCTAAAACTGCCTGCCCCTCAAAACCTAAATTATGTTCTAAAATGAACCTCTGGGCACTAAACCTGCTCCCTCCCATCACCCCTAAATATTTCCCAAAAGCTCTGAACTAGACTTTCCACCTGACAGGTGGATCCCATGGAAGCTGCAAAAATGGGGGAGGAGCTTGTACATTCTGCATTTTAAACGTATATTTCTAAAAAACTATACTGTAGCCTAAACCTGCAGCACTGCAATAAAACAGATTAAATAAAACACATTACCAATGTACCATCAACATATATGGCATAACAAAATGATATTCCTTTAAATTCTTCACAATATTTCTTTACCTGCAAAAGTAAAAATGTTTATTTACTGTAATTGACAACAGCAACCAAACAAAATAACAACCTTCACAAACTGCATCAAATAATTACGAAAATCCAAAAGTCAGAAAGTTACATAAGGATCACCTGAAGAACATTTTAAAATGTGCGATGTAACTGTCATTGGAGAAAACTACCATGTGAATTCCGTAAATGTCATAAAACACACTAACAGAATTCTATGTCAGGACAGGAGGCTCCGATTATGCTTTCTCATTTCTTTAATGAAATGCTCAGCAGCCAATAAAAACAAAAACTACATATCCCATGAACACTTGGGAATGACCATAGAGATTACGCTATATAAGGTCCAAACATTAGTCCTTCTTCCTCTTTCTTTTGCTGCTCCGCAGCCAGTTAAGTCTCTTTACCTTTATTATACTGCATTTGCTGATCTTACTGTTGTAGCATATTGTTATTTACACTTGCCTTGTATTCCGCTGCTTGTGTATCTTGTGCGCGGTGCTTGTGTACTTTCTCTCGGCTCCTCTTTCGGTGCCGGTATTTTTGGGCGTCCGTTTTCGGCGTGTCTTCTTGGGAGCGTGTGTTCGCCTCCCTGCGCCTGGCCGCTTGTGCCCGGTTGCGTTGGTGGAGTGGGAGCAGGGGTCGTCGGCTTCTTAGGAGAGTGCGAGCGCTCTCGAGCCGGTGTTTCAGCGGCAGCAGCGTCGCGCATGCGCGCTGCTTTATTTCCGGCTTCAGGCTGTTTCTCCTCACGCCGGTCGAGTGAAGGGACGCTTTTCACCAGCGCTCACGCCCACAGCCCTGAACTTTCGACCCCGTTCTACGCCAGGGCACAGGAAAGTGCTTTGGTTGCTATACTTGTGTGCATAGGCTCTGCCTAGAGTGATTTTTGCTGGCAGGCTTGTCTCCCTCCACATTTAAATTGTTTTACCTTGAGTTTGGTCCTTCCAACCTCTCTTTTGCTTTGGGGTGGTCACTCCCCCTTAATTGTATCTTTGATACTCCATATCTGTACAAGTCATCTTGTGGGCTCTGAATTTCTGCACTCTGGTGCGATGGCAGATTATTATGACGCAGATGATGACTGTTTTTATAATGAAGAAGAGGATGACTCTCTTGAGTATAACCTGGTGGAGGAATTTGATAAAGGTGTGCAACTTTCAGTGAATAAGGCGCTTGTTAGGGCTATAAATCCCCTGAAACATCATTTGAATCAATATGCTGTTCAACAGGGCTGGTTGCCTCCATCCCAGAAGTCCGCCAAGTCGCCTCATAATCCACATAAATCGGACTTTCAGAGACTGGCTAAGGCTTTGACTTCGGAAAAGCCCAAATCTTCTGCGTCACACTACACGGAGGAGTCCGACCATGCTCATGCCTCTTCGGGTCAGGATTCTCCCCCTCCAAAAAAGCGTCTCCGCAAGGAGCATTTTGTTGACGCACCTGAGCGTCCTCTCCTTTTAAATTTTGAGCCAGAGGACATTGTCCATCCAAATTCGACATCGTGGTTACCCGCTCCGGCAGTGGCCGCTTATCTTGAGGCGCATGTTCGCCAGCCATTTGAGGCGCCAGTCCGGGCTAGGCTTCGCTCCGAATGCCCGAGACCGGACCTTGCGGACCACCTAGCAGAGACTCCGGAGGTAGACCCGATGATGGTTACCTACCTCAAAAAATATTCAAAAGATCCTAAGAAGGGCCTAGACCGTTCCTGGAGGTCTTGCCAGGATAAGTTACTGGACATGCTTGGCCCCCTTTCCAAGATCCTAGATCTAGGCTTCAAAGCCAAAGAAGCTTCAGCAACTGTCAACCCAGATGAGCTCATCGAGTGGGCACAGAGGGCGGTCTGCCAGCTAGGGAATGTTAATTGCGCGATTTCTGCGGAACGGCGTAGGTCCATTCTCCTCAAGTTGGATCCCAAATTGGCAGAATTGGCGACTTCAGAGGCCGGTCCGGAGGCCCAGGGCCTTTAATTTGGTCAATCCATCTTGAAGGAACTGACAAAATTTGTATCCGCCTTCAGCGGAATTGATAAAGCACAGGCATCCTTACGCCGGGCCATGCGTCCGGTTTTTACCAAGGCCGGACGACAACGGGGATGCTCGTTCGGCCGTGGGTCGCAGCAGCAGTCCCAGAGAGGAGCCTCGCAGCAGCGTGGTGGGCAGTATGACACTGGATACTCCACTCGCGCCAATTTCTACCCGTCCCGTAAAGGAAAAGGTCAATACGGCAAAGGGCGATCTGGTGGACACCAAGGCCACTATCAAGATTCCGGCGCTGCAGGTGAGCCTAATTCGAGCATGCGATGTGATGTTGGGGGGCAGAGTGCAATTTTTTCTGAACAATTGGTGCATGATCTCCAACGATGCTTGGGTGCTAGAAACCGTTCAGGGTTTCAAGATAGAGTTCTATCACCCAATGCATCACACCCGTCTTCCACCTCCTATACTTTTTTCCCGTCACTCTCAGGCTTGTCTGTCAGAAGAAATCGAGGTTCTCCGCAACAAGGGAGCGATTGTTCCTACCGAACGCCATCCGAAGGGCTTTGTCAGCTCAGTCTTTCTGGTCGAGAAAAAAGGAGGCGGGTCTCGCCTAGTTCTCAACCTGAAAGACTTCAACAGCGGGGTAGTTTACAGACACTTCAAGATGGAGGGCATCCATCTTCTGCGGGATCTCCTTCGGGAGGGAGATTGGATGGTCCGTCTGGACCTGAAGGATGCATATCTGTCAATCCCGATTTCCAGGCCCCATCGCCGATTTCTCCAGTTCCAATGGCTGGGGCGTTGGTACGAGTATCAGGTTCTCCCGTTCGGCCTTTCGTCGGCACCATGGTGCTTCACGAAATTGCTGAGGCCAGTTGTAGAACATCTTCGTTCCAGGGGAGTCTAACTGATCATATATCTGGACGACATTCTTTTTATGGCGGATTGTCCTCTCAAGCTTCTGCAACATCTGGAGTGGTCCATCACACTCTTGCAGTCTCTAGGTTTTCTAGTCAATGTTCCGAAATCGGTTTTGGTCCCCACTCAATCTATCGACTTTCTGGGCTTTCAGATAGACTCGGTGACTTGCCAACTTCTTTTACCCAATCAGAAACTGCGCTACATCAGGAGGGAATTGACGTCTGTTATTTCCAAACAGACTGTGTCATTGAGGTCGTTGGCACGTGTGGTAGGTCTTCTGGCGTCTTCCATTCAGGCGATCTTTCCAGGTCCTCTACACTACCGGGCGATGCAACGCCTAAAGATTCAGCATCTCCGGAAAGGCCTCCGCTATTCGGATCAGATTCCTCTTTCGGAGGAAGTACGGGGGGAGATGCAGTGGTGGCTGGACCACATGGAGGCCTGGAACGGTCGAGCCCTGTTCGGTTCATCTCCGGAACTGGTGATCGAATCCGATGCCAGCCAGTGGGGTTGGGGAGCCCGTTGCGGGTCTGTCTCGACGGGGGGTCGTTGGTCGCCCCAGGAGCTGTCTCTCCATATAAATTGTCTGGAACTCCTAGCGGGTTCCTTTGCGATAAAGTGTTTTTCTCCCCTTCAGACGAGTTGTTGCATTCTTCTCCGGATGGACAATGTGTCCGCAGTCCGCTATGTCAACAAACTGGGCGGGACTCGGTCCAAGATTTTGGCGGAGATAGCCAAAGATTTTTGGCATTTTTGTCTGCAACGGAAGATCACGGTTATTGCAGAATATCTTCCGGGCCGCAACAACCAGGTTGCGGATTGGCACTCCAGACATCTTCGGGATTTCCGCGACTGGAGACTTCATCCTCGAGTCTTCCGTGCCATTCTTCGGCAGTGGGGCCAGTGTCACCTGGATCTGTTTGCCTCTCGCCTCAACGCGCACCAGTTTTACAGTTGGAGACCGGATCCCTTAGCTCTGGCCACGGACGCTTTTCTCCAACAGTGGCCATCGACTCTTTGTTATGTGTTTCCCCCATTCATGATGCTTCCCAGAGTGCTAGCTTACACCAAGCGGTTTCGAGCGGAGCTGATTCTGATTGCTCCTTTATGGAAAGCTCAAGCGTGGTTCCCGGTTCTCCTGGAGATGTGTTGCGAACCTCCCCTCCTTCTTCCCCTGAAGTGGAATCTGTTGCAGGATCCTCTCGGAGATCCGCATCCCCTCATTCTGTCCGGCACTCTCCAGTTGCTGGCATGGCGAATCTCGGGGATCGTTGGTCGATCCCATGCATTTCTAGCGACGCTGCCAAGTTCATTAGTAACGCCTGGTCTCCCAATACCCACAAGCGGTATCGAGGAGCTTGGAAACGCTGGTGTGATTGGTGTGTTCAACGGGAAGTTGATCCAGTTTCAGCGGATGTCAGTCTAATCATTAATTTTTTGACTTCCTTGGCCACTTCCGGTCTGGCTTATCGGACCGTTAATAGTTTTCGTTCTGCTATTTCTGCTGGCCACGTCCAGGTTGATGGTAAGCCTGTTGGTGAACATCATTTGCTTTCCAAACTGCTTAAAGGGATTCGTCTTGCAAAACCTCCCACTCCTAAATATGTTTCTTTGTGGGATGTTTCTGTTGTCCTGAGGTTTTTGGAGGCTTGGCCTGCTAACCTTTTATTATCTCGTAAACAGTTGTCTGCAAAATTGACCATGTTACTGTGCCTGGTATCTTGCAAACGCGTTTCTGATATCCGCGCTTTAGACCTTGCGGGTCGCAGTTTCACCCCTGAAGGTGTTACGTTCACTCTCTCTCGGAGGACTAAATCCAACACTTCCTCCATTACATATCCTTCTTTTCCTGATCATCCCAATCTTTGTGTTGTCCAGTGTTTGAAGGATTATGAGGTGAGTACCGCTTCTTTGCGTGCGGACATGCAAGGTCAATTGCTAATTGCATTACAGAAACCTTTTCGTCCTGTTGCTCCGGCTACTCTGGCTCGCTGGGTGCGCTGGCTCATGTCTGAAGCGGGCATTGATGTTTCTGTGTTTGGGGCACATTCTGCAAGAGGGGCAATGGCCTCTAAGGCCTTTTCCATGGGTGTTACTCTATTTGACATTATGAAAGCTGCAGATTGGTCTTCGGACTCTCTTTTCAAACAGTTTTATTATAAACCGATTCTTAGTGTTGCTTCTGTTGTGGTGGATAAGCTTTAAACAAGCATAATCAGAGCCTCCTGTCCTGACATAGAATTCAAAATTTGCAAACATTCGTGACAAGAATTTTCAATTCTATTAAGGACTAGGAGGCGAGGATTATCCCACCCTTTATTTTGACTCTGTTGCATTGTTATGTACTGTATAATAATTGCATATTGTTGCAGGTCTATTTCTCCTTGTTCTTTTTCCCCCCCTGACTTGCTTTGATTTTTGCTCCATTATTTGGATATTACGGCTCTGTATCTTTTTCAGGTTCAGACCAGAAATGATGTGGTTGATCTTCTTCAAGAGTCCCCTATATTTCCTAGTTTTCGGACCCAGGATTCTGCCATCCTCTGCTACAGGATCCTTTGGATTTCGGCAGCGTGCTTGGAACTGCTTTTGTTACTTTACCTGGGATTGTTTTTCGATGTTGAACTGTTTCCCCAAAGAAAGAGGAAGAAGGACTAATGTTTGGACCTTATATAGCGTAATCTCTATGGTCATTCCCAAGTGTTCATGGGATATGTAGTTTTTGTTTTTATTGGCTGCTGAGCATTTCATTAAAGAAATGAGAAAGCATAATCCTCGCCTCCTAGTCCTTAATAGAATTGAAAATTCTTGTCACGAATGTTTGCAAATTTTGAATTAGCCTTCAACCTTCAGCACCGACGTGAGCATTGTCTTCTTCGTTTTAACAAAAATGATAGCATGCGTAGAGACAACCCTCAACACCAACGTGAATCCTGCCTTGTTCGTTTAGATGTAAATCACATAAGACATGAAGGCAAACAACAGCGTAAAGTTAATCTCCAACCTTCCTGCGTGGATGTTAGTGTTAACTTGAGCGTGCTGAAGTTATTTACTGACGTGAAATGCAGCAGACGAAGACAGAAACACAAATCACCTACAGAGCGGCATTCAGACACCTGACGCAGGAAGATTAAGAGGACCGTGATGACGAAGAACTCGCTGTCCATAGCGCGTCACAGTTCACGCACGCAGCGAAGCTTCAGAAATGGCAGGCACGCAGCAGCGAAGCTTCGGAGATGGCAGGCACGCAGCGAAGCTTGGGAGATGACAGAGATGACGATATCCAGGCTCACCAACACCACAGAGAGTTTGATTACGTCACCATTCACTCTCTGAACACAAAGGAGAGAACATCAGCTGAGACAATAAACCGTTGACAGCAACAATGGGGTGAGACACATTCAAAACCATTTGAATTTACGTGCTCTCGATTGCAAACTGATGCATCCAACACAGTACTCACGTGACCACAGTGTTGCTTTAGGTAGCAGCTCCTAGGAATATAATTTAGATTAACACTCTGAATCTTGACTGAGTTTCCAGATGCTCCTCGTAAAATAATATGCTGAGATCCAGGATCCCATCAGCATAGATTATTAAGACTTTACACCAACAATAATCTTCTAACCTTAAGTATACCACACCAGGGCCGGCTCTAGGCTCATGGTGGCCCTGGGCAAGGAGCGAAGGTAGGGGGCCCGGAAGAGGTGGTCCGGGCGAGGCGGAGCGCGCAGGCCAGTAAAGAGGGGAGGGGGTCAGGGTGTTTAGTAGTGGAACAGAGCTGGAGGCCGCCAAATCCCTGCCAGGGGCCACCACGCAAATATGTATCCATCCTCAGAGGATTAATATATTAAGGATATATATTGGTGTGGTGGCCCCTGGGCTTTGGTGGCCCTGTACAGGTGCACAGTTTGCACATGCCTAGAGCCGGCCCTGACCACACAGACACCAATAAAGCAGTGACACACACGTGGGTATATAGACTAACGGCCAGTCCTCATCGCCAATTTGAAGTAATATCAATCCAGACTATATTGTAGAGACATAAGTACTTTAATGACCGTTAGTCTCAGCAGCTCAAGGAAACTGACAAATGAACAGAGAAGGTGAACATTCAAGTCTCAATGTTCTATTGCCATAGAGATACAGGATGACATAGTGGAAGCAGTACTAAAGGGGGAAGATGGATTGCTACAGATTTATGCCATTTTTAGAGTCAAATAATTTATCAAAGTTTATCCTATTTTCAAAATTGGTGTGGGATTTTTCTTGTAGTTTATTTTCACATTATTACTGTTTGAGGTGCTGCATAAATACCTTACATACTACCTCTAAGTTAAGCCTGACTGCTTTTCTGCCAAGCTACCAGAGGATTAAGCACAGGTTAATTTAATGACATTAGTGGTTTACACTGACGGGGATCATGGCTGTTGCTTGAGAATGGTTTTACCCCATCACTCAACAGCAACATTTCTCACATGGCCCATAACCAGCACTGGCTGCAGGGCATTACACAATTGGACTCCACTCATCTGACAAGGGATTTGCAATAACAGGCTGCTCCTTCCTAATGGATAGGAAACAAGCTATCAGCCTGGAACCTTACTCCTTGGAAGCCTGCAAACCCATCTTCAGAGTGCCTCAAAGTTCATCGCTCAGCCCAACCCTCTTCAACACATACATTATCTCTCTGGCCAACGTCATCCATGCACATTACTTAAACATCCTCTGCTATGTTCCTACGCTACCTCTCAGGCAAGACCCCAAGCTACGAAACATGTTTACCGGCTGCATAACTGACATCTTTGCCTGGATCATTGCCAAATGTCTCGACCGCAACAACAACAAAACAGAAAGAGTGATTTCCGTCTAGAATACCTCACTGTGGTACTCCAGCAGATTAGGGCCGAACTCAGACCCACACCCAGAACCCATACCAGGAACCTCAGAATAATCACCAACAGCAAACTGGACATGGCAGCACAAGTTAAGTTAACAACCTCACTGCATCCTGCTTCCACACCCTGAAGATGTTTAGGAAGATTTACAAATTTCTCCCAAGCAAATCTTGAATAACTGCTACTGCTACCCTAGTCATTACTAAGGGAACACCTTATAAGATGGGATCACCAAGTAACTCACTAGAGGACCACAAACAATCCAGAACTCTTAGGCCAGAGTCATACTTAACCTCCAACCCAGAACTCATATCATACCACACCTCAAGAAACTACATTGGCTCCCTGTACATAACTGCAAATAATTCAAACTACAACTCCTCACACACACATCCAAGGCACTACACAGCTCTGGCCCCTCCTACCTCAACAATCTCATTTCCATCTACCAACCACCCATCAACCTCCCCTCCGCAGGAATCCCACTTTCACGCGTCCCATTCATACACAGACTCATATCAAGAGGGCAACATTTCTCTTACATTCCTTCTAAAGTGTGGAATGAGGCCCAACTCAAAATGAAAGTCTTCTACTCTCTTCTTGAATTCCACAAGAAGCAGAAGACTTGGCCCTTCGTTTAACCAACCTCCCGTAGGTTGGTTGAGGCACACACACATGCTCAGTGCCAGGATACCCTTGCAGGTGCTAGGGCTCTTTACAAATACACATAACAAATCTTTTGTCGGGCCTAACAGTTACTTTAAGTGGGTTAACTCCCTGCCTTTGCAAGGGAAAGAAGGATTGGCATTTGTAGACTGGTTGACTTTATGGACAGGACCCATAAGTTCCCCCTTCATACCCTACAGGGTTACTTTCATTTGTATAAGAAACAATTTTCCATACACCTGCAACTATGCCACATAAAACAGAACCATATCAAGGACTAGACTGAAATTCCCAAATGTAATCTCCTGGAGGCTAGTCTCCTAACAGAGGAAATTGTTAGAGAGCAAACTTACCTTATAAATGCCTTTCTTGCATCCAATACTTCTTATACTTTTCATTCACTCCAAATATCTTGGGAAGCCTATCTGGGGGCTTTGTCGGAAAAAGACTTGAGAGATGCAAGAGTGTTTTCAGAAGAGTAGCAATAGTGGCACAGTTCAGATTAATCCAGCCACGCTCTCTACATAAGGTTTACTTTACTCACCACAGGATCTGGTGTTTCAGGATGGTCGTCTCCCTGGAGTGCTTGCTGTGCAGGGGGACATGAAGACTTTTTTCATACTATTTGGCCTTGCCCAGTGATAAGATAATACTGCATTAGAGTGCTGGCAGTGATGGGTGATATTTTGGGTTGGTCCTTAGACCTTGACCCCAAGATTGCCCTGCTTTATATTACTGCTGATTTGGCCTCAAATCAATATAAGTTTGCCTTCTTGAATAATGGCGTATTGGTGGCTGAGAGGGAGATTGTGAGGGAGTTGAAAATCACCCTCTTTGCTCCACACAGAGGTAGGCTAATGGAAGGGGCCATTGTATGGCTCTGGAGATCCCTATGTATGATTTTTGAGACTGCCCTCACAAACACACTACAATTTGGACTGATTTGGCAGGCCTATAGAGTTATTGAAGTTATACAAATGAAGAGTCATTCTACCCCTGTTTAAAACTGCATGTTCAACCAGGTGATGTGTCTCGCTGATCATGTTTATGTATATTCTGTTGTTTAGTGATCATTTTCGTTTATGAGCCTTTTACAGACATCAAACAAAATACATGTCATGATCCTCATACTTTTTTGACTTTAGGAGTGATTACCATGTATGGTTGATTATTGTTAAAACACTAATAAAATTGTTTTAAGAAATAAAACTTGCTGATCAATTGCTACACTCCAACATTTTTAGACCGGTTAACCTAAGTATATGCCCTTCACGACAGGAGACATAACAAGAGATCCGGGGGGTAATGTTACTACAATGTCAGCATAGTGGTAACAGAAAGGCGAACACTATGGGCCCGATTCACAAAGGTAAATTTAGACGGTTTGTCTAAACTTAGAGCAAACGTCTAAGTTTGCGACTTTGGGAATTTACAAAGGGCATTTTGGAGTAACATCTTTATGTCCACACTTGGGCTGGATCTCCGCCTCAAGTGGGGACCTAAAGATAGTACTTCAAACGACCTTTGTGAATTCCCAAAGTCGGAAACGTAGACGTTTGGTCTATGTTTAGACCAAACGTCTAAGTTTACCTTTGTGAATCAGGCCCCATGATTACTCTTAGCCTTCTCTACATAATGGTATTGCTTAAGAGGGAAAAGAGCAGTACCAGCTCATCAGTGAGTGAGGCTCCCTTCAGATACCGGAATTCATGCATAAAAGTGCCAGCCAAAAGTAACAGGGGCACTCTGAAAATTGGGGGTTTGCTAACCAGGGTCTGCCAAGTAACAATGTGAGCAAATACTTAGCAACATTTTAGATGAGATAGGTGTATTGATTGCTCATGTAATTGTTCTTTTGAGTAACCTATGGGTCAATGCTTGAATTGTTTTGGAGATGAGTAATGGAGGATGATTGAGGTTAAGAATGAACAGTTTAGCTGTCATGTAAATAGCAGAGTTGATATTGTGGGTAATAATAAAAAAGACGTATGCGGTATGCAGAGAGCATTTTTTGGGGCAACAGAGTAGGGGCTAAGACAAGAGTCTCTTGATGACTAAATCTAAACAATTGAAAATCAGAGGACAGGTTTTTTTCTAATCCCTCTAATTAAATATTTGAGGAGCACGTGGGGATTCTGTAGATAATGTACTACCTATGTTCGAGAATTTAGGTGGGTCATTTTGAGTGTTTATAAGGACCTGCTATAGAGTTAAATGTTTACTACTGCACTAATGAACTACAACAAATCTTTAATGAAGGATGAATAATTTCGTAGTACAAGCATCGTTATATTCAAAGTCTAAGGTATCTAATTCCGATGATTGGGGATGCTGCCAGTTCTTGCATGAGTATTTCTCATACCACACATTAAGTATATCTGAATATTGAGAATGATCTTTTAGGCTTTGTGAATAGAAAATGTTTGATTAACAATGGAAAATTAAGTTTTTATGGTGTAGATTGGGGTACATTTTAGTATGACTGCGACATGGAAGCCTCTTTCCTTTCTCTGTTTTTTTCATGTGCATGGCTCTGCCCAGTTAGCATGCTGTTTCTTCCCATGTACCTACTTGATTGCCTACTATGTAGACCAGAGCTTTGCTCCCACCTAACCATTGACCAGTGGCACTGTCCTTCCACCCCTCCAGTAGACGGGCACTTGCATTAATCTGCATCTGTGTTTCTGCCCGGTCACTAGCCAGATCAAGCAGTGAACTGCTTCCTGTAATCTACCAACACATGAAATGGAGAGACCTTGATTTCACACTAATGTATCAGGATCTAAATAAACATCAAATAATTAGAGAGTGTTCTAAGGCTAGTTTCATGGGCAACTTTTCTTAATAATTCTGGTGGTTCAGAACCACGGTACAAGGGTGCCTGCATCGACACTAGACACCAAATTGTGCGCCGGCCGAAAGGACAGGGATGCACTGTATCTCGTAAATATGATGCATTCCTGCCCTTTCAAATTGTAATAAAAAAGTTACTACTAATAAATGTACTAGTAGTAAAGTCACTAGTAGTGACTTACCTTTGTGAATACCAAAAAGTAGTAAACTCACACTTAAGTCAACGGGCTCTGACTGTCTTTTTGAAGAGATACAGAAAATACGGCGTGGCATAAATTGACCACAGGGAACTGTTGGGCATCAGTGGGGATACAGGGGCTATGGTACCAGGGTTAGGAAGCACAGGGACATTAGGGATAACCGCATTAATATTAATTGCTTACACTTTGCTTGATAAGGTCTGCAATGACTGGTTAAATGCCTCCTTTCTCTTTAAACTTTAGAGGATACTGTGAAATGTAGGACAACTTTTTTTGTAGGAGTTGTTTGTATTTTTATAAAGTCGAATGATTCACCACTATGGACCATAAAATGGAGAGTACTTGTGCAAGTTATTCAGACAGATCTTTACATTTTAGAATTACCAACAGGGGTTTGGCAATCTGTTTCACACAACAGGGTAAGGACTTTGTCTTCATTACTCTGTGTGACATTGAAGTAGATTGTGTCTTTTGTTCTGAAACAGTGTAGTTCAATTTATAGAAAATCTAATTAGCCAACTGATTAGAAGGGTTTAGGGCTTAAAAGGAGAGCATGCATGCTGTGATGGAACCCATATTTATAGAGTCTGGAATAGAAATGTTGTGTATGACTTGTTAATTTGAAATATTGACTACATCCGTGGACAAGCCTTAGAAGTAGAAGAGGGAATCCATAGAAGTAGAAAAGGGAATTCAGACGTCTTTAGAGAAAGTGGGGTAAGAGGTCCCTCAGTTATTTATATTTTTCTAGTAACTGATCTGTTGGATAGATACTGTGAACTCACCCTCAACTATCCCATTGCTTTTGCTTGGGCTTCGGGTGTGACCTTGCAGGGGCTAACAAAGTGACCATGAAGTTGCATGAAAGAGCCTCTTTCCGCACATTAATTCTTCAGCATCCTGGCAAACCTGCCTATCTTCTTCAGCTCCACACTATTCACTAGAGACCGTTTCCTCTATACCATGCCATGGACTACATACACATCATCACCCATGTGGGACTTCTCCCATTCCGATCCACCCAACCAATCTATTATCCAGTTATCTCCAACCAAAATGACGCTTTGGTGTACCTTTCAACACAACATATACAAAGAATCAGAGCAAAGTAATGAATTGTAAATATGAATATATTTCATCCTAATTTAATTTAGCCTCTTGACACTCTGCTGTCAGATTACTGTTTCCAGCTCTGGTTCCTGCGCCACCCAGTCCCCTGGATAAATCTCTACCTTACCTTTGCACCTGGGTTGTGGTGCGGTTGTTGTGCGGAGTCCATTTCAGCACCTGCCCCCTTTGATGTCTGAGTTAAGACATGTCCCAGCACACAATGTGCAAGTTTCTGAGGTAAAAAACAGAAGTACTCCGAAAAGCCCACTGAAGGCTAATATATGTTTAATGCAAAATATAGAATGCAGCAAAAATATTGCAATTGTTAATTCACAATTTCAGTGGACTGGCACTTTACCCTCTGAGCCACTGGAGTATACAATGCTAAATTCACTTAATTTTTGGCATTTTTTGATACATTATCTATAATGCAGCAAGCGGAAGACAGAACACACCTTAGCTTTTAAAGAGCAGGCACCTAGCTCTTCTCTTGGGAAGAATGTGAGAAGATATTGAGATACAGATAAAAGGGGGTATGATAGAATGCTGACTTTACGAATTCTGAAATTTCTTATTCAAGCAGACAGGCAAAATATGCAATGTACAGCACCGAAATACAAAATGGCAGTGCACTTAAAACATGTTATGGTGCAATGGTAGCCATTTATGCAGCTATAAAAGTGGGACCCTTTGCGCTGAGGAACTCACCGGCTGCTGTCCACAACGCCAATCTGCCCTTGCCATCCTGCTTGCCTCCCCGTATCCCTGGAGGGATTGACCGCCCCGCTGTGTATTAACAGCTTGCAGCACCCGCTTCGCGGGTGCCGCTGCGCGGCGTGAGGCGTGGGGTCGAGGCTGCTGGAGTGCTGACAGCTGCAGAAAGGAGGAGGGAACACCGGAGCAAACTGAGGGCGCAAGCTGCAGGGACTCTCAAGACCAGGAGTCCCTGCGCTGCAGAGGTGTGCACGGCCGTGCCCCCAGCAAGACACGCCCCCCGGCCGTCCAGGAAACAAAAGAGGGAAGTCTTTCAATGGAAAGTGGGACCCTTTGCGCTGAGGAACTCACCGGCTGCTGTCCACAACGCCAATCTGCCCTTGCCATCCTGCTTGCCTCCCCGTATCCCTGGAGGGATTGACCGCCCCGCCGCGTGTTAACAGCTTGCAGCACCCGCTTCGCGGGTGCCGCTGCGCGGCGTGAGGCTTGGGGTCGAGGCTGCTGGAGTGCTGACAGCTGCAGAAAGGAGGAGGGAACACCGGAGCAAACTGAGGGCGCGAGCTGCAGGGACTCTCAAGACCAGGAGTCCCTGCGCTGCACAGGTGTGCACGGCCGCGCCCCCAGCAAGACACGCCCCCCGGCCGCAACGCCCCTTTTAAAACCAACGGATTACCGCTCAGCGGGACGCGAGCGGGACGCCGAGCGAAGCCCGAGCAAAGGGCGGGCAGTCTGTGGCAGTCAGGGGCTGACAGAGGCTGGGCTGGGCCACCCCTCTTACATCCATCGCCTTTGGTCCAAGATCTCGGAGTCTACCTGTGGGTCTCCAGGCCATTATGTCAACCCGCTCGGGTAAAGCTCTGAGGGGCGGGGGAGAAAGTGCCACAGGGAACACAATAATTGGCACAATGGATAAATTCATCACCAGGGTGGCTGCGGTTATTGAAAAGGAGATTGTGATGACGGAACGTCGCCTCTCACTAGACTCCTTTTCCTCCAAACGCTCCTCCTTGGGAGCAGTTGCACACGCCCGGTCCCCAAACCTCCAACTACCCTATCTCTCCTTTGCCAGAGATTTTGTCCGTTGAGCCACAGATTGTAGCTATAGAGGCAGGCACTGACAGGATAGAGAGCCTAATTTCTAATTCACCTAATCCGAGTCATAGCCCAGCTGCCGTGGGACCTAGGCTTACATCACCTACGGCTATCACCCCAAGCTACAACTCCCAACTTCCCAACGAGGCTCCTACTTTAAGCCCCAAATTGTCGCCCCCGGCACGAGTTTCTCGGGCCCTCAAGAAAAGGAAAAGGGTTATCAGTACCAGGATAGGAAGCCATTCATCGCTCTATAAGGGCCCAAGGACACAGCCCCACAAAAGTCTTATGCACCTAGAAGCAGGAGGCCCAGCAACTTCAGGGAACATTACCTCTCCGGTGCCAGTAATAGAAATACCATCGCCCAAGCATCCGGCTACGGTACCACCTACATCCTCAAATGAGGGGTTTTCCCTAGAGCACTTCGAGAAACTGGTTAAGGCTCTGTTGGTACCACTCACTGTCCAAGTTAAGAGTCTGGGGGATAGGCTAGATAGATTTGAACAGACCACCCGGGATAATTTCTTCTCCTTGAAGTCCCTAATTAAATTGCAGTCAAGGCTCAGAGAAGATACTGCAATTGGGATCGAGGGGAAAGCAAATTCAGTAGGCCCTCCACAGGGACACATACCGGCCTCACCCACTTTTGCACAAGCCAGTGGAACAGCTCCAACACCAGCACCACTGGCAACTGCAAAACCGGCCAAACAGTCCACCACTACCCACGTTGTTCAGGTCCACGCTAGTAACCCCCCAGCAGCGAGAACAGCTAAACCTAACACCGCTCCCAAGAAGCAGCAAGATAGAGGGGCAGGTCCCATTTCTAAACCACCTCCCGCTCCATCCACTGTTGCCAAAGGAGCAGTCCAGGCTCCAAAGGCAAAAATAATCACAAACCCACCTAAAAACCTAAATCCAGTGGCTATACCCCATAAGGCGGTACGCAAGTGTCCCCCAGTCAATCTCCCCCCCGAGTGCCACCCATATGTAGTTGTTCTTATTAAGGTCCCTGCCCTGAAGGACAACCAGCAGGAAACCCACCAGGCCCTAAAGAAAAAGGTCATCCACTGGTTGCAAGCCAACAGACCCCTTCCTGTGGGTGTGGACGGCCTGATTCTTGGTGTGCGCAGGGTGGGCTGGATTGGCCAGAGGAAGAAATTATTTGAGGGGGATTGTGTGGTGGTCAACTTCCAAGATATAAGAGCTGCCCACTCAATATTTAGTCAAGGACAGGCCATGACCGGTCCCGGAGTTGATGTAGTAGATTTAACATTCTTCTACCCGCGGCCGGTCCTGAACCCTATAAACAGCTTCCCTGTGACACCAACCCCAAACTATCATTCAACTGTCATTGGCACCCAGCAACAAACGTTGTGCACTCGCATGCAGCTCCGCCATTGCCAAACTGGGGCGCCATGGGTTGCTGACTTTTAGACCCCCCAGAGGAAGCCGGGATGACTTGGCCCTCTGACGCCCACCCCTTGTTAATTGCTAAACCCCAAGAACCCCTGACTTCCTTAGATGACCAGGCAGCACCAGCATACTCAGGGGAAACTAGGGTGGGGAGGATTCTACTGGAGCCTGTCACTGTCTGCCCCAATGCGAGCGATGCAGGTCCATTGGTCCCCGTCGAGCCCTGCGGCATTTCGGCTGTGGCGGACCCATCCATTAGGGTTCTCAGCTGGAATGTGGCCGGTCTGGACAGGAAGTTGGCCCTGCCTGATTGGAACGCACTGGTGGAGCAATACTCCATCTGTCTGTTCCAGGAAACCTGGAGTAAAGAGCCCCTACATAAGGCAGGATACTCTACCCATTTTCTACCAGCTGTCCATTCTGAGACAGGCAGGGGTCGCCCATCGGGCGGCCTTCTTGTCTGGGTAGCCTCCGCACTCAATTGCAGGGTGGAAGAGCATGATACTCATTGCCAGGATCTTCTTAACATCACACTTAAAAATGCCAAGGGGCATGTTGTCGTTAACATCTTCAACATATATGCCTGAGGTATGAAAGGGGGTAGAGAATCCCCCACCATAGCTTGTCTGGAGGCCTTGCTCCGATCCTCTCCATACAAGAACTGTACCCTGGTTGCGGGTGACTTTAATTGCACCTTCGAGCCTCTTGGCCCTGAAGTCTCTCAGGACCAAGAGGAAGACGACAATAGATGGGGGATCCCAGCCCTAGAACTCAGACCAATTAAAAAATGGACGGAAGTGGTGCTCCAGGTCAATTCCCTAACAATGGAATTTGATTTGAGGGCTCTTAATGGCAGGACTAGTTCCGATAAAGAGGGAGCCCATACTTACAATAGGCCCTAGCGCACGTCAAGAATCGATTATTTCCTTCTTGACGTCCATCTATGGAGTTTGGTAAAGGATATGGTGATTATACCCTCTGTCGAGAGTGACCACAATCTCCTCTCACTCACCCTGACCCATAGATGGCTAGATGACTTAGGGATCAGAACTGCTTGTCCCCCCGCCCCGGATATGTCAGTGGTTTCTAACTGTGGTCGACGGCTAAAGTGGTCTAAGCTATCACTTTCAGTGGAGAAGATATCTTCCATAAAACGTCTATTAGCTACAGCCCTGTAAAACTTTGCCTCTTCTGAGGGTGGATTGGTGGATGTGCCTTGTAAGTATCAAGGACCCCCTTATGTGGATGAGACTCCTGGGTCAGGGACAACAATTTCTTGTAAAGGTAAATACCCAGGCAGGCTGGAAGTACAAGAGCTGGCTGAATATGGAAACAATATTCAAATACACAAAATATGTAATAAAAATGATTACTGCAATGGACTGAAATGATATCAAAAAAGATATACTTTAATATAGATATAAAAGATAAACGTATACATAAAATTAAATAAATTACACAATAGACATATTATATCATGAAGTTCATTTGATTGTTCTCAAAATATATAAAAGACTTCACAGAATATAAAAAAGGTTCTTTTTCTTCAATAATATTCTCTGGTTGTAGAGAATATGGCTGTATGTCGTGTGTCAACGCGTTTCGACAAACTCATTTGTCTTCATCAGGACAAAAATAGATGTTCAGCCAATTTTTCTAAAATGATTAATAACCAGAAGGATACAAAGTAGTTGTAGGGAGTAAGGCACCTTTCCTTCTTATAGTTCGGAATCGGTATGTGATAACTGTTTAGTCAGTGTTCACTGCCCCCATCTTACTACCACCTATCGCTACTCTTCGTCATCTCTTTTTAAAACAAGGGAGGGAAATCTCAAGCGTTCAGATCCATTTCAGCCGTCGCATGGCGGTTGGTACACAAAGATGTTTATTGGTTTCTCATATGTCACAATAGCGTGATCCTGAACAGCCACTGATGGTGGTTTAAGCGTGGCGCGGCAATGGAAGCCGTTGCATGTTTTTAAAATTGCTCGTGTTCCTCGGGGGCTGTTGTTTGTGCGCCTCTGTTGTTTGTTTCGGTCAGAGTGCGGCCCCTTGGTTACGTTTCTGTGGCGCTTCGATCTCCCTCGACTCCTCGTCTCGGCAGGAATGATTAGGTGGATGTGCCTGCCAGGTTTTGCAACCTGACACAGGCTCTGAGCGATCTTTTTATTGTCCGAGGAAGCGCTAATAGAAAGAAACCTTGCTCCCGGGCCAGACAAAGGTGGTTTAATTCCATATATAGGGAAGCGAAGAAATTACTTGTTGAAGCTGTCAAATCCAAATCCTCAACCAGGACCAGAGAGGCCAGAAGGTTATACTCCCACTGTCAAAAAAATGCCAAGAAGGAGTGGGAGGACAATTTTTGGCAGGACCTCTTGGCTGCTAGTCGAGGGAGAGATGCGAAAGGGTTTTGGGACCTGGTGGGCAGTAGGAACCGTCCTGATGACACCTTGAGGACTTGCACAATTACTGCCCAGTTGTGGTTCAATCACTTTATGGCTCTTTATTCCGCCGTAGAAGGAACGCTAAATGACCCCTTTACTCTTCCCCCCCTATACCTTGGACAGAGACTTGGACTTCTTCTCTGCACGGGAAGTTACGAACTTGATAAAAACTCTTATACCACTAAAAGCAGCTGGCCCGGATGGGTTACCAGGGGACCTCCTTGGAGCTTATCCAGGCAAATGGGGGGTGCTGATCTCTGCACTTCTGAATGCTATTATTGAGGGAGGACCAGTGCCAGAGTCCTGGAAAGGGGCAGAGGTAGTCCCGATTTTTAAAAAGGGTAGTCGGGACCTACCAGGGAACTACAGGCCAATAAGCCTCATAGATTCCACACAGAAGCTGGCGGGGAAAGCTATTCTGGGAAGGATCCTCCAATGGGTGGATGATAACCACATACTGTCTGAGATGCAAGCTGGATTCCGCTCAGGCACAGGAACAATCGAACAAGTCTTTAGACTTTTGTTACTATACTGGAAGGTGGTGGAACTGGGCAAGGGCAGTCTCTACCTGGCCTTTATAGACTTGAAGACTGCCTTTGACCTGGTTCCCAGGGAGGAACTCTGGAGGGTGTTGTATGGTCTCGGAATGCCCCCTTACATTCTAAATCTCCTCATCAAACTCCACAACGCCAACTATGCCCAGGTCAGGTGGGGTTTGAACGGGGAAAAGACCGACAAAATCCCTGTTGAGAGGGGTGTTCGGCAGGGCTGCATTTTAGCCCCCACCCTATTTTCTCTTTATGTAAATGGGGTGGTCGAGCACTTGCTTTAAGAACCAGCAGATGCCCCCACACTGGGTGGCGTAAAGATCCCAACCCTGTTGTTTGCCGACGACACCCTTCTCATTTCGAAAACCCCTCAAGGTTTACAAAAGCTTCTAGACCGCTTCCAGGATTTTTGTGTAAACAGAGGACTTGTCATCAATGTGGACAAAACGAAGTATTTAATCATGCACCCGCCACGTAAACTTGGTCGCCCGCCCATCCTGAACTCAATCCCCCTTGAAAGAGTTTCAGAATTTGACTATCTGGGAATCCTTTTGAGCGATGCATTGAGCTGGACCCCCCACATCAACAAATTGACTGTGGGCCACAAAAGGGTGGGGGGAGCACTGTTAAAGGAGTACAACAACTCATCGAAACATTGTGTAGCTCCGATAATAGATATTTACAAAGCTCGCGCAGTATCTGCATCACTCTATGGAGCAGAGTTATGGGGCCTGGGCAACATGGAGCCCCTGACCAAGGCAGAAAATAAATTTATCAAGGACTTGTTGGCTATCGCGATAAGCACACCGACAGTTCCGGCGCTCCTGGACGCAGGTTGTAAGTCAATCAAGGATCAGGCCCGCCTCCGACCACTCCTGCTTTGGGCCCGCTTGTGGAGGGTCCCTGAACTAAAATCTTACGCAGACGGATTGGCAGAGGTGATGCACTCAGATGGTTGGCAAAAGATTAAATGGCTTAGGGACATCAAACATTTGCTTGGGAACCTGGGCTTGTGTTCCTGTTGGTCTACACACTCATCACCCCCAAAGGAGAACCTGAAAAAACTTTACTGGGAATGGGTCTCAGCCAGGCTAATCAGCAACCAGCGACACTGCAACTCCACCGCAGCATTTCTGGAAATCAAAGACGTTGTTGCCTTTGAGCCATACTTAGACACTATTACCATCCCCATGGATCGGGCCCTTTACATTAAATTTAGACTAGGGACCCTACCCCTTGCCGATCTCCTCTCTAGATGGAACGCACCTAAGCAGACATCCCGCCACTGCGCCTTATGTATTGATAGACCCGAAACTGTGGCACACTTCCTCTTCGAATGCCCGGACTACGTGCGACCTAGATCTCATTGGCTCAAACCAATTTGTAGAGAATTGGGCATTCGAGAGTGTTTGGTGGCTCTACGGATTTTACAAACGGACACTGCCCCCCCTATTGTTTGTGCAGTATCTAAATTTTTAAAATGGGCTTGGTTGATTCGCCTAAAAAGACTGTCTATTTCAATTTAATCCCTTTTTAACTAATTTATTATGATCAATTGCCATTTTTTACTTGATGATTTTAATGTCCAGTCTTTTTGCCTTACCGATGTGCTGTTTTAAATTTTGTTATGTAAATGCTTTTATGATATACAAATATCGAAATAAAGCTATCAACCAACCAACCAATAAAAGTGATTTTGCACTTAGTTGCCAAGCTTCATCCTTCAGACGGTTGCATCCATATCACAGCAAGTTCCTAAATTGACGCCATCCCATCTTTCTGAACATGACATATCTCCAAGCAGATGTTTTGCATTACCACCCCAATGCTTTGGAACTTCCTCTTTCATTTCCTCTGACCTGCTCACCAACATTTATCTGCTTTGAACATTATTTCTCCTAGGTTTTTAGATTAGAATGTTTTCTGCTACATGAATATTTAAAATAAAATAAAAATGGAAACAAATTGACTTTGCTTGCATTTTAAAAGGCCAGTGTAACAGTTACAGGCAGCAACTTCAAAAGAGATTCTGACAACTATAAGCAAAATCATGAATCGTGTCAACTAACCATTTAAGAAAATAAACAAAGGTTGTCAGCCACATCAGGCTTTTAAGATGGAAGCATTAAAATACATGGATTTCAATTGTGGGAGTACAATTGGGGTGCACAAACATAAAGTATATTTGGCTAGATCCCATCTGGTTCTTCTAAACGTATATTTCAACCGTTGTATATGAATGTTCATTGTGTCGCTAGAGGAGCTATGAAAATAGACCACAATTTGAAAAATCAAAAGGAGTAATTTAGAGCATAGTGGCTGAACTCATCCACCCTGCCAAACTCGTGCTTCTCTAACGTCATACAGAGGTAGCTGAACCACTGGGTTTCCACCAGCTGAGGCTTAGCTGGCTCCACATGTAGAAAATCAAGAACCCAGGAGCCAGTCTGCTAAATTCCCACCCAAGGGCAGATTTACCAATAATACGCAATGTGGCCGTGCGTGGCTTAGCAAATCCCAGTTAAGGGCTTGTGCTGCCTTGCGTCCCCGTGCATGATGCAAGGTAAAGGCAATCCCTTGGTAAATCTGCCCACCAATATTTAGAGAGGGGCGACATGCACACGATTCTTAGCAGGGATTCTAAATAATGGCTGCCCCTGGGGGAAGATTTACTAAATTGCCTTACAGCATTGTGTGAAATATTGATAAATCTACACCCTGATTCTTAGCAAGGAAATATTTAATAGTGCAACATGCAAGGAGGAAACAACATGTGCATTAGGCTAAGAACTATTCTGTTTTTTTAAATACAAACTCCTTAGGAGTTTTTTTTCAAAAATACCAACTTATGATAAGTATGGCAACACAAATTGGGCCCAGATTATGAGTCTGGGGGTCCGTGGACCCCCAGACTCGTGGGGCGCGGCGGTGGTGGTATCTCAACCGCCTGATTATAAGTCGGGCAGTCTGCCACAGCTCCACCGCAGCCGCTAGGGAACTGCCTTTCCCTGGCAGTGTTGCAGTGTTCAGGAGGCCACAATATGCTTGGTGGTACAAGCATATTATGAGTTTCCTCTCTACCAGCAGTGTCATGGAGGTTCCTCCTCCAGAAACACTGTGGCGGAGAGGAAACAAAGGGGGCACTACAGGGCCCCCTGTGCCTCCCTCACCTGGGGATGCATACAGGGGGGCACATGTCCAAGCTCTCTAGTTCCTGCATGGAATAGTTTTTGGCATTTCCATTGCAGTGTCCATATTTAGTGGCACCCCATGGGAAATCTAAAAACAAGCCAGCCAAACAGGAGACAAGTCAATCTGGCGGGTGGTCTGACCATGTCTTTGGTCATGCAGTGGCTGGCTCTAGACCTGCAAAGTTGTAATCGGGCCCTTGGTGTTTCCTAGGCAAAGTGCTCTCCCTTCTCTGCAACCACTGCAGTGAAATCCACTCTAAGCAGATGTGCATCTAAATATAGGCTGGGCACTCATCAACCAGGGCAGTGGAGGGCGGGATTTTCGATAAGCTTGCAGGATAATGGCTGGCTTCCTGTTTAAATGACTCTTAATGCATTCCTTTACTACTAATATGCTGTGTAAAGTGTATATTGTTTGTTGCAGAAGTAAATGATAAATAGAATAATTGCAGAGGTAAAACAAACCAGAAATACTTGAATAAATAAAAAGAAGTTATCAACAGATCATATTTACAACCTGATTGCATATTCATTGTATTTACACAGTTTTTCTTGTGAACTACTTTTCGTAAAGTAATCTCAAAACTTACATAAATCTTTATTTGTTGCTTTTAATGTATTTTCTTTTGCAGTAGGGCATATACAATATTCATGTTTTCTACTTAATGATACCAACTTTACCATTTTGTAAAAAGACCTTGCAACCTACAGTATGCTATTTTAAGACAACATAGTACTTACTGTAAAATGCTGAAGGCATTAATAATTTTTGTAAATTACTATGCATTAGGCCATTAGGAAAGATGTATTGATTCTTTTATTTCCATTTAAGCCAAATAGAAGAAAGGTAGCTTGCTTTTAAACAATTCCAGCATACACAGTTCCTACCCCATGGGGAAATGCATTTCAGCAGATAGAATACAATTTGCTTTTAGTTTCCGTCTGCACATAAGAAGCATTAACTATTTAGAGCTGCACCCAGTTGTTTAATGAGTCACTTTTAACGATGGACAATACCTTCGTATCCCGTTTTAATATCTGTGTCCATCTAATGGAATTTCATTGACCCGTTGTATGCCTTGCACTGACGAAGACGAGACCTTGTGCCCTTAAAGCTGTGAAATTGAGATGGCTGCAATTCATGTGCTCTCTAACGCCTATCATGAAAGTGTGCATTTGTGCAGACACAGCTGTGCCCCTGGGGTCTTATCATAATTGTAGAGAACTTGTTTTATGTCCCCAGAATGCGTAAAGTGAATTTATTTAACCCCATATCCTTCTAAGGTAGAGACACTCGGCTCTGTACTACCCCAGAAAAACCCATCCTGATTCCTGATATGGCCCTTGTTTCTATGCCATTGCACTTTCTACATTAAATTCTGGGGGGCAGATTTACAAGCCCCTTGCGTCACTTTTGCGCCACTGTTGCGTCACTTTTAGCGTAAGAGTTGGGTCCCATTTACAACGTGACGCATCTAGGGAGATGCATCACGTCGTAAAGCCCTGCGTCACATTTTACCTGCGACAGGTATAATGTATGCAGGGTAAGTGTTCTCATGCATAAAAACCCATGTAGAACAGGCGCAGTGAAGTTTACAAGATTTCACTGCGTCACTCTACCCCTTCACTGCGTCAAAATCCCCACGCCTGCTCAGAACCAGGCGTAAGGATTGACGCATGGAATTTTACCTGGGACCTACCTATGTTGTCTGACGCATTGCTGGAGTAGCGTCACTTTTGTGACAAACTTCAGCAATGCGTCACTTTGCCTCCAACTGATGCGTCAGAATTCTGACGCATCTGTAATTCCTTGCGCCATGGTGCACTGTATTGTAAATACAGCGCATCCATGGTGGAACAAGGACATTTGGAGGTGACACAAGGAAACTGACACATCTATGCAGATGTGTCAGTTCCTTGTAAATCTGCCCCTGAATTTTTCCAAGTAAGTACATGTGCTGCAGACAGCATATCTGGTAAAGAGTGAGCAGTGATTTCCTCTTTCTGTTTCCAAGTTGTGGCTACATCCAGAGAAAGCAAGCATCAAAAGCGATCCACCAATCTCTCCTGAAGGATGTGTATATGGCTAGGTTCTTAGACTGGGTTTGCTAAGCAACACAAAATTGTTTCACTAATTATTTCCATGTCCAGATTTTGTGGAGCCAGTAACTATATTTGTGATTGTATATAATGAACAGGGTCACTAAACAACTTCTTAAAATGTTCGTGGTTCATCAATCTCACATTCAAACTTTAGGGGTATCTTGTAGCGCAATTGATACAGCCCATTAGATAGGTTTAATAGGGATATTCCTGTTGTTCTTTGGAATTTTCGATCCCTCTCTTCCTTATCTTGAAAAGTTGTACGTAACGAGTTATTTTTTGTTATTCAATTTACTATTAGTTTTCCAAGCACTATTATCACCAGAGACATATCATGTACTCTGCAGGGGTGCATGTGGCATGCACATGTAAACCTATTGCCTCTCGCTTTGGTCTGAAGATTTTCAAAAAAACGTATATGTTTAGGCTGATCTTCCAGGAGAAACAAAACAGTCAGCACTTTATTTTGAAGAAAACAGGATGTTCTGTATGAATAAACCCTAATTTAGGGCTCAGAATACCAGTCGCAGCAGAAGTGAGTCTGGTGGTAGTAGTAATGGATGTGAGGATACACTGTTAGAGGTGATTACAATTAACAAGTTTGGTTCCTTGTCTGGCTCAATCTGGATTGGTGCTGACCCCTGCAATGTAGCCCCCCTTTCTTTCTTCCTGTTTGCCAAAATATCACTCTAATACATATTGTAGTGAAAAAAGTAATTGTGGAGTTTAGTGGTGGTGGGGTGAACCAAGTGATAATATTGATCAGGGGAAATATTGGTATTTTCACATATGTATTTCCTAGGCCAACCTTTAAGAATATAGGACCATATGTTTCAAAAAAGAGTTTTGCGATTTTCAAATTGCGATTTTTAGCGAACCGCAATTAGAGAATCGCAAAAAGCAATGTATGTAGGATTTGCTAAACATTTTGCGAATCCTACATATTCCTAATTTGCGTATCGTGAATTGAGATTCGCAATTAAGGAATACCTCCCCTTTTATTCCTATGGGCTAGGAGGACCATAGGAATGGATGGGAAGACATTCTCAATTTGCGATTACCAATTGGAGAATCGCAATTTGAGAATGCGATTTTGTTAGACCTGACATCATTGGCCTGAGTCTCTCCTCCATTTTTTTCTGTTTGCCTCCTCTGTTTACGATGTTTTTTTGCTGGTATATTACTTTGGGCACTGTGCCACTGCTGATCAGTGCCACAGTGCAAGTGTTCCCTATGTAAAATTGCTGTATTGATTGAATTCCACGTTTGGCTTATTTGGTTTACAGTCAGTCCCTAGTCTAGTGCACCAGGAGTGCCAGGGCTTGTAAATACAAATGCTGCTCGTGGGCTTGTAGCACATGTTGTGCCACCCACAAGAGCGGCCTAGTAAAAATATGTCTAAAGGTCTGCCATTGCTAAACCTACGTGCAGTTTGGTACTGTCACGCAGACTGCACACGCAAGTATACCTACTTGCCAGTCCCTAAACCTTCCCTTAACTTCATGTTAGTCACCGCTATGGTAGGCCCACAGGCAGGGTGCGTTGTAAGCATAAGGTAGGACATGCCTGACTAGGTTGGCATGTCCTAATAGTGAAATACAGCCATATTCGTTTTTCACTATTGTAAGGTTACCTGCTCTCCATAAGTTAGAATGGGCTGCCAGGGTTATTAATGCTATAATCCTAGCTGGCTCGGGAGCATGGTGCAATGTCGAGTTTGGTATCCCTGAACTCAGGGTTTAATAACGCATCCGTTTGTGTGGATGGTTTTTGGACTCTGGGTTTGAAAATAGCACTTTTAGAAAGTGGCTATTTTCTTGTCTAACTATTTCTGGTTTCTGCTGGTTTGGTGTGTGTGTGACAGGGGCTGGGTGGCTCCAGAGTCCTGAATGAGTCAGTGTGGGGTGAGTGGTGCATTTGCATTGAGAGTAGGGGGAGAGTAGTTCCTGATAGCCTGCCCTGCCTGATACAATGCTGGCTCCACCTCCTGCCGGGCGACTGATAGCTCTGCTCCTGCCAGTGACAATACTGGATCCACCTCCTGCTGGGCGTCTGAGGACCCAGCCCTGCACAGTGAATAGACCAGGTGCCTCTGCCTGGCTACACCCACAACAAACCCAGGATGAGGGGAATTCCCCTGCATGGACAAAGGGATCAAAGCCAAAAAGGCTTATAAGAGAAGGACCCCTGAACCAAGACTTGAGATCAATTCTGACAATGAACCCTGAACCAAGGACAAGAAGCCTGCTGATCCAAGGACTACCCTACCCCTTCTGCCAGAGTGCTGTTTGCTGGGGGGAATCCTGCAGTTGCTTCTTTATTTTTGCCAAGGAACCAGGAGAGAGGAACTGAGTGTGTACTCTCAAACTTTGCCAAGGAAATCTCCAAGGGCTGGAAGAGTGCCAGCCTCCTGTTGAAGTCACAGGGCTAAATGACTTCATTTATTTGCTAAAAGTGCTTGTTGCTGGAACATGAAAATCCAGCACCTCTGAAAGAATCCAGCAATCTCGACGCCGACGGACGCCGCCGAATCCAGCTCGACATCGTGAGTAACGGCTCCAGTGTCCCGCTTCCTCGCCGCCGGCCGCCGGGCCCGATCAACGCCAGTAGCGATGCCAGTGAGCAGCGAGTTCGGCTCCAGCTCCAAGTGACCCCGTGTCGACGCCGCCGCTGATCGCATCGACCCCGAGCCCTCTCGACGCCGCGAGCGCTGCTCACTCTTGCAACATCATCATCGACATCGACGACGATGCCGTATCCTGCTTCGCCCCAGGAGAGCTGCTCCTGCCTGACATCTGTCGACGCCGCTGCAGATCGCCCCGATTCCGAGGCCCGATCGACGCCGAAGACGCGACGCCGGACATCTCGACGCCGCTGATCATCGTGTGCTTCGCTTTTCCAAGGTACTGTGTTGTGGGGGGTCCGTGTGACTCCGGGCTTGACGTAGCGCTCCTCGCGGTCGACGCCAAACCTTTGGATTAACTTTGCCTCGACGTCGTGTGACTCCTGTGTGGGTTACATTGTTGCCAAGAACTGTGATTTAAAGAAGAAGAGTTGCGTTTGTTACTAAAGACTTTGTGCTAAGAAGAAACTACACTTGAACTATTATTTTTCCTTCCAAGAGTATTTATAAGATTGTGGTATTTTTGTCGTTATTTGGTCTTGTGCTAAGCCTTATATAACATTTTTATAATACTACTGTGGTGTGTCCATTTGTAGTGTATTCACTTTATTACTGTATGTGGTCATAAATGCTTAACGCACTGCCTCTGAGATAAGCCTGTCTGCTTTGCCAAGCTACCAAGGGGGTGAGCAGGGGTTATCTAAGTGTGTGATCCCCTTGCCCTGACTAGAGGAGGTGAGTACCTATTTGTCAGAAGTGTATACCTCTGCCAACTAGAGACAGCCAAGTCTAACAGATTTCAAAGTTGCAAGGGTGCCAAATGGACACCCTGTTGCACCCCTGAAATATGCATGTGTGCACATTCGTGCCCTAAGGGCATCTATGTGTGACATATTGCACTTTAAAAAAATTCAAAAAAGTGTTTTTTTAAAGAAAATAGCAACTTACCACCAACTTGAAGTTGGTGGTAATTTGCAATTCCTTAAGGCCAAATAGCAAATTTCTGGTGCTACAGATTTGTATTTGAGGAATCGCAATCTGCAATTCCTCAATTGCATTTGCAAAATAGAGAATCGCAAATTTAGCAATTCTCTATTTTGCAATGGCCTTTTGGGATGATACATCCCAAAAGGCTTTTTCCAATTCACAAATGGGCCGATTCTGAGAATCTGCCTGTTTGCAAACGGGAAAAAGGCTCGATACATATGGCCCATAGGGTAGCCGTTTTTTGTTCTAAAAGCCCTGATGGGGCTCCTAAAAGACTGAGAGAATGCTGTGTCACGGTGGGCCTTCGATGTATCTCTGGCCTGCTTTGCAACCAAACTGACCTGATTAAGGATAGGGGGCTGATGGTATCACAAACACCTACTTATGCCTGGGTAATACTGCATCTCTAGAAACTAATGAAATCTCTGAATGACTGGATAAGCCCATTTGATAGACAAGTATTTAGTCTGCCTGCTCAAGTATGTGTAGCCTCATTTTGAAGTTGGCAAGTGTGAAATTACAAAAGTTGTAATGTGACAGATGAAGAAGGGGATATTAATACCGACACTTCCACTAAAAAGCCAAAGGACAGACAAATCCCCATGTACTAGACATTTACAGCACGCCATTCAACATTGTGGCACAGGTGCTAGACGCCACGGTCAGTCTAATGCTGTTAATGGTGGAAACGTAATACCACAAATGTTGTTAAATCATCTAGTATTGTCTAATTTGTTTCAGTTCAATAGGTGAGTACTGTACAAATACTTGCACACATTTGGATATTTTTAGTAATCACCACAGACGTATATTTCTTTCTCTTGAGTGTGAGAGTGGCAATATTCTGCCCCTTTAGTCAGTGTTGGTTTAATATCTACCAGATGAACAAGAGCCACTTTCAGAGGTCTCAGACAACCCTGTACCATTGATTTAATTGAATATTCTGGCAGGTTACTCTTTAATGTATTTCCACTTGTGCTTTATTTGGCGTAGCTATTAGCATCTCAAATCATGCTGGAGCTTTTATTTTTTAATGTACTGAATCAAATATTTTAAGATGTGTCGGGAGTTGCAAGACATATCTTGGTCACCTCTTATGCATATACAATGTAAAATCTTCCTTTACTGCACCCTCCAATGCCACAAGTGACATCTCCTTTTTAATCTCCAAGGGCGACATCCATTTATGTTTTGTCACGGATCCAGAAAAGCGGGCACACTGACACCTGATTAAAGACTGCTGCCATGGTATCAATGAAGTTTATACTTGAGATAATTTTTTAAAACAACGAAATTAACTTCTATTCTATTCTATTCTATTCTATTCTATTATATGCCATTCCATTCCATTGTATTGTATTCTATTCCATTTCATTCTTTTGCATTCTATTCTATTCTATTATGCTCTATTTTAGCAATCATCTGCTTCAGCGAGGTTTCATTCGAAGGGGCTCCTCTGAGAATCTAGAGGATTTGAATCTTCTCATTAGTAGCACATTCAATGTATTAATCATTCTTCAATGTCTTTGTCTTGAAACATACATTTGACACAGACGTGTCAGAAATAACTAATCAGATTAACAGTATGAAGCCTACATCTATCGATCCGAGACAAAAGTGGCAAGACAGCACAACAACAACTCCAAAGCAGGGTGATCTAAGTGAGCCGTGGTATGTGTAAAAGGTTCATTGGACTTGTGATGGGGAAATGCCCAGATTTCTTACTGTGACATATTATTCTTATATTTTTGTTTTTAAAGTACATGGACCTCATTTACAGTTCACACCAGGTCTCAGTAGAGATGCCTCGTTTGCCTCTTGTTATCCCAGGGACTGCACATGTGACCCTTGGCTTCTCTAATTATTAAGCAGTGTAAGGTAAATGACACCTATTTAGTTCTTTTAAAACAAAGCTGCTTGAGGCAGCAGTTCTTATCCTTTTGACTTTAATATCTACTGGAAGCCAGGTACCCAGGCCCAAACAGTCTATGATTTGAGCCTCAATACAATACTCAAAAACACAGAAACAAGTACACCTCAAACAAATATACAAAGTATGAAATATTTCATTTACAAACAGCACATTTACAAAAATTGATTTTTATTTTTTAATGGGAAGGTTATTGCCTTTCAAAATTACGTGGTATTTCTAAAACACAAAGTAATAAGCTAGATTCTAGCTTTGTTGCTGTTAATGCATAATCACTTTTTGTTGTCCCATACCAGTGCTTTAATCCAGACCACAAACATCCATTCTAGATTCTCATTTGATGGAGCAAGGATTTGTACGTAAGCAACTTGCTGGATAAATCCTCCCATATTATATCGTAATAAATTACTAATATTGTTTGTGAATACTAACATTACATGACATTATTAGACATTTATTAGAAAGGGGGAATCTTAACAAGTAACCCGAGTGTGACTCAAAGTGGCTGCTAACGCAGGAAAATATACTGCGCATGCGTCAACTGTATGACGTCTTAACGCTTGGAGCGAAAGCTTTGCTTCTGCGCAGTAACACCCAAGATGGCCGCATAGTAACTCACATGTTCAGCATTTGCTTTGCCTGAAACTAAACTTCGTTATGTACTAAGTGCTGATGCAAAAATAGTTGTTTTTATTAAATGGGATTAGAGTAGAGATTAGTGGTATACAGGGAAATAATTTTATTTGAATCTAACATCTTGTCGTTTTGACTTCTCTGTTAGTGCGTATTTGGGCCTCAAAGAGAGCTAAGGCTGATAATCACGTGGTCCCTACGTACATGCGCACTAGAGACAAATTTGGAGTCATGATCTCAAGTCTTGGAACCCGATCAAGGACACCCCTTTCACGTGTCCTGGGAACTAGCGGAACATCCTGAAGACTCAATGGACAAATGTATAAGCTTTATGCAATGTTAATAAAGACATTATGAACATGGGGGGGAAATAAAGCTTGGGAGAACATTTTTATGGGCAGGAACATAAGACAATGCTCTTAAGAAAAGTATTAATCTTAGCATGGTGCGATGATCATCCCCTTGGTTTGTCTAATCAGAATAAGGAGTTTCATAAAATTAAAACATTTAGGGGTGGAACATGCCATTAAAAAAGAATAATTGGGGTAGTTAGTGAGTTTCAATAGCATTATCAATGCCAGAACTCTGAGAGATAGAGATGTTGTCGATGCTGATCAAAATACCTGAAAGCAGACTTAGAATTTCCAACAAATAGAACTAGGAAGGAGATTTGCTGAAGAATTGAGGAGGCAATAGAGCAAGGAAGGAGATTTGCAGAAGAATCGAGGAGGAAATTAGCATCAGAGAGGGGTTTTGACGCAGGTGTCAGATCCAGAAGAGGTTACCTTTCCTGTCCTAATCCTGTCCTGAACCTGTCACCTGAACTTATCTGAGTAGCCCAAACTCTTGGCCACAGGGGTCGGATCTTGCACCATCCTAAGTAAATATAAATCTGTGTTTTGAGTCAAGGTGCCTTTTCTCTCTATCCTCTCTTCAGGACGTACTCGTCCCCGAATTGTATAGTTTAAATTAGATAAATCAATCTTGCCTCTTCAGAATGATGGAGTTAACACTGTAATTTTGTCTTTTGATTCTCGTGAAAATTCAGATAAAACTTTAAAATCTAAACTGAGTCTGTGGTAATTTAATGAGTAAACCAGGTAAATACTTCATTGTTAAATGTATCAAACCTAATCAACTAAAATAGATCCATGTGTAAAGAAAGGGATTAGTAATTAAATAGCGGTACAAAAGGGGGTGGTAATCAACTGTGCATCTGAACCAATCAAACACTCATACCCAGTCAAAAGATCTGGGTTTAATCCATCACTGTTTTTTAGCCCACTCTGCCACCCCAGCTCAGACATGGCTATATGCAAATCAGTCTGACCCTGTGCCTCATGGGAACAGTCCAGCCCGAACTGCCAAGCCATGCCTTCCCTGGACCGGAAACAAGCTTCCGAGGACCGGTTTCTGGCATTCCAGCCGTCTTCAGCCCGGCTTGCTTGAATCCAGTGGCAAAGTGAGCAAGGGACTCACGTGTGAGCATACCCTGCCACACTTAAGGTGGCCAAAAGTGGTACAAAAGGGGGTGGTAATGGACGGAGCATCTGAACCAATCAAACACTCACACCCAGTCAAAAGATCTGGGTTTAATTCATCACCGTTCTTTAGCCCACTCTGCCACCCCAGTTCAGACATGGCTATATGCAAATCAGTCTGACCCTGTGCCTCATGGGAACAGTCCAGCCCGAACTGTCAAACCATGCCTTCCCTGGACCGGAATAAAAGCTTCCGAGGACTGGTTTCTGGCATTCCAGCCGTCTTCAACCCGGCTTGCTTGAATCCAGTGGCAAAGTGAGCAAGGGACTCACGTCTGAGCATACCCTGCCACACTTATGACGGCCAAAAGCGGTACACAAGGGGGTGGTAATGGACGGAGCACCTGAACCAATCAAACACTCACACCCAGTCAAAAGATCTGGGTTTAATCCATCACCGTTCTTTAGCCCACTCTGCCACCCCAGTTCAGACATGGCTATGTGCAAATCAGTCTGACCCTGTGCCTCATGGGAACAGTCCAGCCTGAACTGCCAAGCCATGCCTTCCCTGGACAAGAAAAAAGCTTCCGAAAACCAGTTTCTGGCATTCCAGCCATCTTTAGCCCGGCTTGCTTGAATCCAGTGGCAAAGTGAGCAAGAGACTCACGTCTGAGAATACCCTGCCACACTTATGGCGGCCAAAAGCGGTACAAAAGCGGGTGGTAATGGACGGAGCATCTGAACCAATCAAACACTCACACCCAGTCAAAAGATCTGGGTTTAATCCATCACTGTTTTTTAGCCCACTCTGCCAACCCAGTTCAGACATGGCTATAAGCAAATCAGTGTGACCCTGTGCCCATGGGAACAGTCCAGCCCGAACTGCCAAGCCATGCCTTCCCTGGACCAGAAACAAGCTTCCAAGGACCAGTTTCTGGCATTCCAGCCGTCTTCAGCCCGGCTTGCTTGAATCCAGTGGCAAAGTGAGCAAGGGACTCACATCTGAATATACCCTGCAACACTTATGGTGGCCAAAAGCGGTTCAAAAGGGGGTGGTAATGGACGGAGCATCTGAACCAATCAAACACTCACACCCAGTCAAAAGATCTGGGTTTAATCCATTACCATTCTTTAGCCCACTCTGCCACCCCAGTTCAGACATGGCTATATGCAAATCAGTGTGAATCTGTGCCTCATGGGAACAGTCCAGCCCGAACTGCCAAGCCATGCCTTCCCTGGACCGGAAACAAGCTTCCAAAGACCAGTTTCTGGCATTCCAGCCGTCTTCAGCCCGGCTTGCTTAAATCCAGTGGCAAAGTGAGCAAGGGACTCACGTCTGAGAATACCCTGCCACACTTATGGCGGACAAAATCGGTACAGAAGCGGGTGGTAATGGACGGAGCATCTGAACCAATCAAACACTCACACCCAGTCAAAAGATCTGGGTTTAATCCATCACTGTTTTTTAGCCGACTCTGCCACCCCAGTTCAGACATGGCTATATGCAAATAAGTGTGACCCTGTGCCTCATGGGAACAGTCCAGCCCGAACTGCCAAGCCATGCCTTCCCTGGATCGGAAACAAGCTTCCAAGGACCAGTTTCTGGCATTCCAGCCATCTTCAGCCCGGCTTGCTTGAATCCAGTGGCAAAGTGAGCAAGGGACTCACATCTGAGCATACCCTGCCACACTTATGGCGGCCAAAAGCGGTCCAAAAGGGGTTGGTAATGGACGGAGCATCTGAACCAATCAAACACTCACACCCAGTCAAAAGATCTGGGTTTAATTCATCACCGTTCTTTAGCCCACTCTGCCACCCCAGTTCAGACATGGCTATATTCAAATCAGTCTGACTCTGTGCCTCATGGGAACAGTCCAGCCCGAACTGCCAAGCCATGCCTTCCCTGGACCGGAAACAAGCTTCCAAGGACCGGTTTCTGGCATTCCAGCCGTCTTCAGCCCGGCTTGCTTAAATCCAGTGGAAAAGTGAGCAAGGGACTCACGTCTGAGAATACCCTGCCACACTTATGGCGGACAAAATCGGTACAGAAGCGGGTGGTAATGGACGGAGCATCTGAACCAATCAAACACTCACACCCAGTCAAAAGTTCTGGGTTTAATCCATCACTGTTTTTTAGCCCACTCTGCCACCCCTGTTCAGACATGGCTATATGCAAATCAGTGTGACCCTGTGCCTCATGGGAACAGTACAGCCCGAACTGCCAAGCCATGCCTTCCCTTGACCGGAAAAAAGCTTCCAAGGACCGGTTTCTGGCATTCCAGCCGTCTTCAGCCTGGCTTGCTTGAATCCAGTGGCAAAGTGAGCAAGGGACTCACGTCAGAGCATACCCTGCCACACTTATGGCGGCCAAAAGCGGTACAAAAGGGGGTGGTAATGGACGGAGCATCTGAACCAATCAAACACTCACACCCAGTCAAAAGATCTGGGTTTAATTCATCACCGTTCTTTAGCCCACTCTGCCACCCCAGTTCAGACATGGCTATATGCAAATCAGTCTGACCCTGTGCCTCATGGGAACAGTCCAGCCCGAACTGCCAAACCATGCCTTCCCTGGACCGGAAACAAGCTTCCGAGGACTGGTTTCTGGCACTCCAGCCGTCTTCAGCCCAGCTTGCTTGAATCCAGTGGCAAAGTGACCAAGGGACTCACGTCTGAGCATACCCTGCCACACTTACGGCAGCCAAAAGTGGTACACAAGGGGGTGGTAATGGACGGAGCACCTGAACCAATCAAACACTCACACCCAGTCAAAAGATCTGGGTTTAATCCATCACCGTTCTTTAGCCCACTCTGCCAACCCAGTTCAGACATGGCTATGTGCAAATCAGTCTGACCCTGTGCCTCATGGGAACAGTCCAGCCTGAACTGCCAAGCCATGCCTTCCCTGGACAAGAAACAAGCTTCCGAGGACCAGTTTCTGGCATTCCAGCCATCTTCAGCCCGGCTTGCTTGAATCCAGTGGCAAAGTGAGCAAGGGACTCATGTCTGAGCATACCCTGCCAAACTTATGGCGGCCAAAAGCGGTACAAAATGGGTGGTAATGGACGGAGCATCTGAACCAATCAAACACTCACACCCAGTCAAAAGATCTGGGTTTAATCCATCACCGTTCTTTAGCCCACTCTGCCACCCCAGTTCAGACATCGCTGTATGCAAATCAGTCTCACCCTGTGCCTCATGGGAACAGTCCAGGCCGAACTGCCAAGCCATGCCTTCCCTGGACCCGAAACAAGCTTCCAAGGACTGGTTTCTGGCATTCCAGCCGTCTTCAGCCCGGCTTGCTTGAATCCAGTGACAAAGTGAGCAAGGGACTCACGTCTGAGAATACCCTGCCACACTTATGGCGGCCAAAAGCGGTACAAAAGCGGGTGGTAATGGACGGAGCATCTGAACCAATCAAACACTCACACCCAGTCAAAAGATCTGGGTTTAATCCATCACTGTTCTTTAGCCCACTCTGCCACCCCAGTTCAGACATGGTTATATGCAAATCAGTCTGACCCTGTGCCTCATGAGAACAGACCAGCCCGAACTGCCAAGCCATGCCTTCCCTGGACCGGAAACAAGCTTCCGAGGACCGGTTTCTGGCATTACAGCCGTCTTCAGCCCGGCTTGCTTGAATCCAGTGGCCATAAACCGGTATGTAAATAGCACTAAACTAGACAGCACTGAACATTAAACGAAGCATGGTAAACCTGCTCAAGGTGTGCCAGACATTTCAGGTTATTACCATTCATATGGAAGATAAACTGAGCATTTAAAGTTAAACTGTTGCATGATTTTTCATTGACAGCATGCTCTGAGCATTTGAGTCTAAGCCTAACCATACTGATACTGTGTGATGGACTATTGTGGCTGTGTTGGAGCTTTTTGAGGTTGCACTGGCACTCAGGAAGCACATGGCATTTGCATTATAAATGACAGAAGATGTTGGGTGTGCATGTCTATTTGAGATTTGCCTGGACATTTAGTGGTTGCCTGGGCATTTTAGGCTATAATTTCATGACTGTGGTAAGCATGTATGGCAGTATCTATAGATATGCTGATTGGCCCAGGCATCATGTATGTCTCTCCTCTGGGCACATCTTTATGGGACAATATGTAAAATATAGATAATAACAAAAAATATACATTTGTCTGCTTTGGTAGTGTTCTTTATTTTTTAATCAAAGCAGACATTTTAGGTTATTATCCCTCATAAGGAGGATGAACTGAGCATTTAAGGTTAAACTGTTGCATGATTTTTCATTGAGAGCACAGGCTGAGCATTTGGGTCTAAGCCATGGTACAATATGTAAAATATAGATAATAAGAAAAATATAAATTTGTCTGCTTTGGTATTGTTCTTTATTATTTTATCAAAGCTGCACTTGTTATTAATGTTACTTCAGTGAGATTACTTACTGTGGTATCATCAGTGTTAAAGGTCACATGGCTGCTTGTGATGTCAATGGCAACAAAGGTCATATGGTGTCACTTCTTGTTCTGTTCTGTTCTGTTCTGTAGAGATATCTCTTTACAAGTGCAGCGTTTTAGTGAAACGTCTGTTTAAATACATGCACATACATTGTTACATGGTTGCTTTATCTTTCTGCTGTGATCCCATTGGCACACTCTTGGAATTCTTGTACATGCATCTTGTGCCTGCCGTTCAGTGTTCTGGAACCACGGAATGGCAGTTAGATTGTTGTAGGTCTAGTTGTTCTCTCCCACTCCTTCCTTCCTGTTCATTGGTTGTAGTACACATGCCACTTACGGAATGTTAGGAATGTATTGAAGTGACGTCACGCTCATGAATATCATTCCCGATCTCTTCTGTGACTCTGTTCAGTCACCACTCCTTTGCCCACAAGCTCGTTTATTTACAATAAATCTCACTTATAATTACCTCTACGTTTCCGTATGTATATTCCACCTGAATCACTTTAATTGGCTACGAGGACAGGATAAAGAACATTGACGAGCTTGTGCAGGAGATTTCATCCGGCAGCTGATACTTCATTTCGAGGCAAGTGTCTATTGTCATTTCAAGTAAAAGAAACATTTCTTATTAGTAATTTTGTTTCTTTTCCATTATTTTGGAGCTGGATGTTCTGAAAGCTGTGCGGTTACTTCATAAGTTTTCAACATATGAATATGGATATTGAAGAATAATATCGACTTCGGAGATGACGTTTCAAGAACATTATCAGACAAGTAATGTGACCAAGGGAGGGAGAGCCTTCTCAGTGCTAGTCCCTCAGTTATGGAACAGGTTGCCGGAGGCACTGCGTCGGGAAGGGAACCTACTACGATTCAGGAAGAGCCTAAAAACATTCCTGTTCAGGAAAAGCATGAGCACAGTATAATCCAGCTTCCATCTTGCTAAGTTATTGTTTACCACCATCTTTCCTGGCGCTTAGAGGCCTGCAGGTGATTAGGCGCGCTATAAAATTCCATTAACAATAACAATAACAATAACAAGTGATGATATTCGTGTTATAAAAAAGAAACACTTGTCAAGTTTGTAAATTCTCCACATAACTGTGTTTACAGCTTAAATGACGGGAATTCGGCAAAGCGTTGTGGCAATTTTCCATTGACAGTTGCCCAACTGTCAACTGTCAAATTTCAGCTGACGCTATTACGTCACCTACAGCTGTCACCTTCTACAACCTCAACTGCGCAATCCAATGCTACGTAAATATGTCATTGTGTCTTAGACGTAAGTATAGGATGCCATTTTGAATTGCTCTTCCTTCATGGAAGCATAACCGCGTACTTCACGCGCACAAGTTTTAAAGACGTATTCAATCGGCCAATATTTCAAGCGGCCTTCTAAGAAAAGGTATTGGTCTTTTCATTCTATTTCATTTCATTATACTTTTGAAAGAAACATCGTTATTCATTTCGGGATGGTTTGAAAATCAAATTCAAGTTCATCTATGTGAATCCCACACAGAGCACACTTTGACACCGGTATTTGAGACAACATATGGGACTCAGTTCAAGTCAATTCAATTAATTTAAGTACAGTTTCGTTTGTTAAATATCTAACATTTTCTTGCTTACTATTTTTTTCACTCCATACTCTTATTCAAATAGTATAGTTTGTTTCCGGCAACAAAATTGGGTTCTTAATAAAGAAAGAGACAAAAGACAACTTCCAAGAAGTCATGGCCAATGAGTCAAATTTTAATGCACCAGCTCACTTCCTTAACGATCCAGGTAAACTAGTGATGAAGTGGCGGAACTGGTACAGACAATAAACAAAAGATTTCCTTTCTGTGTTACTCAATTAATTCTCACACTGATAAAGAGACCATCCAGTGACTAACATGACACAACTTAAGGATTGTTCAAATGCAATGTAGGTTTTGTTTGTTCATTTTATTAAAAACACTTTTATCTCTTTTCATCAATAAAAATTAAAATTAATCAGTACATCAGGTAATATAGACAGCAACACAATTTTGAATCTGGCAGGCTCAGAGCATACTCATTTGACCTATAGTTTTTATCTTCTAACAAGTTACGTCTGTAGTGTAATATACAGCAATATTCTCATACAAATTGATATACAATGAATTATATAAACAATTTACAAACATTTTCATAAAAGTCCTTTTGTCGACCGTTTCGGTGTCTTTAAAGTTGTTTATACACCTTCCTCAGGACAGATCAGTTAAAAACAAAGCATCTTCAATCTAAAAATAAATATATACAATTAGAGTCATGAATACCCGTGTCCGTTTATAGAGAGATCTATTGTTTTAAACAATTTTATCCTTTGATTTATTTTTAAAAATTTTGTCAACTAGAATGGCCATTAAACAATGGATTTATTTTCCTTACATGAATTGCAAACAATTGGCTTTCATTCATGCAGTGGTGGACCTTGACTCCTCCTTCTATTGGTATCTATTATTTGGAGTGTTTTTTCAATTAAAACTCCATTGCCTATAATTTAGAAGCAAAGAAACTCACTATTAATCTATAGGTCTCACTTATTCCTGATCAATATCACTCCCTGTTACATATGTATACACTTACTTTGTATACAAAGGATATAAGATCTTTTCCTTTTGTTTATGGATCAACCCTTCTTCTCATGTTGGTCACACTTCGTGCTTGTGTATAGATCGAAGGGTCTCATGGGATAGGACTACCTTGGTCGATATGTAGCTACCTCCTTTTTTGGATGGCGGCGTATTTAAGCACCTAAAAGGGTGGTAGAATGTTTATACTATTATTTCAATCTTAAGCTAATTAGATTATCTATTCAATCATTTTGTTCATCCTTAGATCGCTGATATCCTCGTTTTTAAATTGCGAAACTCCAAAGTACAACCTCACAACTGAGTAAACACTCTCCACTGCAAATTTTATATTTGGTGCAAATGTGGTCAGCTTATGGCTATTTCAATTAAGGACCCACACATTTGCAGTAATAGTAGTATATGCTTTGCTACAAATAAAATTCCTGTTTAGGAGATTTGCTCGAGTATTGTGCCCGCCATATTGGAATAATGGCTATAGAAACACTAATACATTAACATCACTGAGATTTACCTTAGCGTGCGGAAAGATAAATGTAATTTTTCCCTAGGGTATCTCTCCTGAATACAATTTTATACTTCTATAGTAAGAGGCCCCCTCCCAAGACCAAGTCCGCTTATAGTGAGTATAGTCCTCTACTTAGCCTTTCTCGAAACCATCCCCTTCTGAATCCATTCGCAACGCGTGTCCCACATACCTTCAAAATCGGGTCTCACGTCTTCACTGCAGTCAGCTCCTGTGTAAACTGACTGAGTTTGCTGGATGTATATACACCCTCACCGCTAACTTATTTGCCTAAATTAGCATCAATTAACTCAATGCATGATGAACATCGCGTACTAACGCCTCAGCGCCATTTTTTTAGTTTGTTTGTCTGGTTGCTGAGGTAACGTACTCGAAAAACATCCATATAATGCTACCTAACGTGGTGTTATCTTTCATTAAAACCAGTGAGCATTGTGCTTTATTATAAGCTCTTTTTATGTTCTTAGGTCAATTTTCCTAACACAATACATTTTTGGCCCGATCGTTATATAATTTCAATTGTTGCTAGCACGGCGTTTCTGTGAGTGCCATGTTTGTAGTTCCACTCTACTATGTTCAGTAGTTTGATGGAACTTAAATATAAACAGTGCTCACCTTTGTTTAAATTCCCCAATAAAAGTGAACATTAAATTCAATGATTGTGATAATATCATTATTCGGTCGTGAACCACGAATTAGTGAGAACTCGGGAAGGCCAGTGTGTTTTACCTCCGTACTTTGTTAAACCTGAGTCTACCTCTTCTGTTTTAATCATTTACATTTTAATAGCATGGTTCATGTGATTTCGATAGGAATTGTCCGCCATTTTTGTAGATTACTTCATACAAGATTATATTTAAAGACATTGTATCTAGGAATATGCATACATATTTATCTCTCAAGCATAATGATATTTCCATATGTATGATCATGTGTGTTCTATATATAGCAGATTTATACAATTCCATAATGATAAACATATTACATCTCTTGTGTTATCAACATTATAAGAAAATGCCATACATTATGTTTGATGGGATTACAATACATTTAGATACCATTATCTTTAGGAGATGCCATACCTCATATTCAATAAAACAACAAAAGTATCTACTTGTTAGTAATTAAGATAAATATATGGTACAGAGAAATGATACATTTCTGCAATGATGCGGCTTTTAGTGGTGCCCCATAAATACAGAATAAATCTAAGTATGGAAGGAGTCAGAAATAATGAGGAGCACAGAGATTCAAAAGGATCCCCAGATATGGATACCCCTAAGTTATGTCTCAATGCTGTCAGAACTGAATATATGGTTATGGCATCCTCCTATATTGTTTAACAATCATCTATTATCCATTCATTTTACTTAACAGTTTATGTAAGCCTACATGTACATGATGTGTTTCTCGTATTCATTTATTTTGCTAATGCGCTTGTTTTTCATCTAAATCAACAGTTGATCATTTTCTAAACTCTTTACACTATAGTGGATCAGATGTGTACATATTTACATGAACTCACATTATTATATCTATCTGACCATTCTTTCCCACTCTTCCCTATTGTTGAGTCCCAGGTAGTAAGATTTGAATTTCGACATGAAGAATTGTTCTCTTTGTTTGCGTTTCTTATCCATGTCCCCACCGCGAGCCGATATCTTGATTTTTTTCTACTATAAACCATTTGAGGTCTTCCTCTTTATGGTTCTCAGAAATCCAATGCTCAACTAATGGGGCATTCTGTTTGTGGTTTTTAATTGCCGATCTGTGTTCGGTGAGGCGTAGACGTATTTCACGTCCCGTCTCACCCACATAGCATTTCTGACAGGGGCAAATTATTAAGTAAATTACATTTGAGGTCCTACAATTCACATGCTCGTTCATCCAGTGAGAGATCCCATTGATCTCTATTTTATCAGTTTTAACGATATTCTTACAATGAGTACAGGTACCACAAGGTAAATTACCCCTAATTGCAGTAGCACTCTTGATATTAGTCTGATAGCCCTGTTTCGGCTCTCTGTATGTTTGGACCAAATGATTGCGAATGGTCTTATTACGCCTGTAAGCATATATGGGTTTCTGTAAAGGTGTGGTTCCAGTCTTGTTGAGTATTGACCAGTTTTATTTTCAATTTATGACTTGTTCCATTAAAATCAGATACCATCACAATGCCCTGTGACTCATTCCGTTTTCTATCATGAGGTTCAAAAAGACTGTCTCTATTATAATATTTGGCCCGTTTATAGGCTTCTTTAATTAGTCTTTGAGATAACCACGCTGGGCCAGTTTAAGTTTCAAAGTTTCAGCGTGTGACTCAAATGTTTTTCTATCACTGCAATTACGCTTAATTCTAAGAAACTGGCTGAACGGTATCCCATCTATCTGGCTTTTCGGATGTATGTATGTATGTATGGCATATTTATATAGCGCAGAGACTGTCACCCAAAGGGTATCCATATGCGATGTTGTACTCCCACAGTCCTTACACTACCCTTAGAAAGAGGTATGTTCCTAACCTTTTTTAAAGGAGGAGAGGTCCCCCTTATTTCTCAGAGGCAGGGGTAAGGAATTCCACAGTTTAGCTGCGGTAAATCTAAAAGAGTATCCACCCATCCGAGTCCTCCCAATTTTAGGGATTACCACCAAGAAGGCTGACGAAGAGCAAAGAGATCTGGTAGGCGTATACCAGGAAAACATTGCCTGCAGCGGGGACGGCCCCTGACCATGAAGGGCCCTGAATACTAGACATAATGCTTTAAAATCAATGCGCTGGACGATTGGCAACCAGTGAAGGTCCATGAACGCCATGGAAGAGGAATCAGAACGCCGTCAAGAAAGAGCCAGCTTAGCAGCCATGTTCTGTACTCGCTGCAGTTTACCCACCAGGGTAGCTGGCGCACCCAGAAGTAGCGCGTTGCAGTAATCAAGCCTGCTTAAGATGATACTACGAACTACCTCTGGTCGGGCGTGAGCCGGGAGCAAAGCAGAGAATCTTCCGCAATGTGCGGAGCAGCATCATACAGGTAGCCACAGTTTTGTTAACAAACGTGTCTAGTTGTAAGTTAGATTCGAACATCACACCCAGATTTTGAACCAAATCTGCCGCCAACACAGTGCCCTGGGAGAAAGAAGGCCAAAAATTTGATGGCAGAGGCCGGGGAGTGCGATCCATCGAACAGTGCAATACCTCAGTTTTTAAGCTATTAAATTGCAGGGAGTTTAGACTCAGCCAGTCCGCGGTAGCTGTCATGCAGCGGTGGAAGGTCTCCTGTGACACAACATCCCTACCCTCAAAAGAGAAGAAAGTTGCGTGTCATCGGCATAGTTGATGACCGCGATGCCGAAGGACTTAATCAGCCTGACCAGGGGACGGAGGTATAGGTTAAATAAAAAGGGCTGATGGACGACTCTTGGGGTACGCCCTGCCCCACTTTTTTGATGTCAGATCGGTAGGGCGGCAAGGCTACAACCTGGTGTCTATTACCGAGATAAGAGACCAGCCAGTCCAGGGCCAGGCCGGACACCCCAATTTCCTCTAGTCTCCTGACCAGAATGGCATGGTTGACCGTGTCGAACATGGCCGACATGTCGAGCAGCACTAGAAAAGCTACTCGACCAAGGTCGACACGCGAACGAAGGTCATCCAAAGCGGTCACCAGTGCAGACTCAGTACCGTGGGCTGGCCTAAAGCCTAACTGAGCCACGTCCAGGCAGGTGTTCGTCTCTATAAAGCTGGACAGATGTCTAGTAGCCAGATTCTCCAAGATCTTAATTGGGAAAGGGAGCAATGAAATAGGCCTGTAGTTCGCTGAGCAAGTAGGATCCAGCGTATCCTTCTTTAAATGCGGAGATACCACGGCCAGCTTCCAACAGTCCGGAACCCGAGCAGTACTGAGGGACTGACAACAGATGGCATGAAGGGGGGGGGGAGCTCCTCATGGAACAGTTTCCAGAATTTATGTGGTAACGGGTCAAAGGGAGAACCCGAAGACCCCGTCGGCCGAGGAGCAGAAATTCTCAAAGGACGGGAGGGGGAAACTGTTCAGTCGAGCTTGCCTTCCATCCATGTCCAGGGTTTTGAGGGTTGTCACCGGTACAGAATTAGACGTAACCTGGGGGTCAGGGATGGACGGAGTACGTAGATTGCTCAAGATAGAAGCAATCTTGTCATCGAAGGCCTTTGCCAGAGAGTCGCATAGCGATTGGGAGGCCGGGATGTCGTTCGTAACACAGGCAGGGCGAGAAAGGTCCTTGACGATCTTAAACAAGGCCTGAGATTTATTCACTGCTAGCAATAGTGTCTCCTCAAGAAATCTGGCTTTGGCACGCTTAATCTGCGTTTTGTAAACCGACAATGCGTGTTTAAAGAGAGCCTTATATGACTCAAGATACTGTTTCCTCCAGGCACGCTCCGCCCGTTTACACTGGAGTTTCAGCTGAAGAAGCTCCTTAGAGAACCAAGGCATGGCACGTTTGGCCCTGTCCCTAGTTTTCCGCATAGGGGCCAATAAGCCAATGAGTCAGAAATTTGCTGGATAAGGATCTCATAACTCTCCTCCACACTGCCTCCAACGGTAAAACACTCTGAAAGCAGAGTTGGTAGGCTCGACTGTTTAAGAAGCCTTGACCATTGCCTATCAACCTTAGTAGTAGCACCTGTACTGCCACTCTTCAGTGTATCAACAGGGAGTAGGAGAGAGAAGTGGACAAGAGCATGGTCCGTCCAGCATTGATGAATGATATTCCGTACAGTCACCCGACTAGCATCTGCAAAGATCAAGTCCAGGGCGTGACCCTTTGAATGAGTCTGGGAGAGTACCAGCTGCTGCAGATGGATATTGCAACAGGCCTGGACCAGATCTTTGTAAGCTAGGTCTGTAGACCCATCCGGCCACAGACTAAAGTCTCCCAGAACCATAGTCCTGGTATGGGAGTTGGAAAGATCGTAAATCAGATCTACCAGCTCAGGCACGGCTGACAGAGCATTGGCCGGGGGTCTATAGCACAACAGCATGGAATACATGACACCTCCTTGTCCTTTTAATGGTAACTTGTGTGGTGTAGAAGCGTATTCCTGTCCAATGGTTTGACAAATATTACTACACATAGTTTACCTTCACTAACTCTGATTTTTGTATCGAGGAAATCCACAGATTCTTGACTCGTATTGGCTGGGAATTTTAAGTTGGGATCTCCACAGTTAATACAATCGAGGAAACTGTTTTGATCTTCTTCACCGCCCTTTCAAATAAAAAACACATCATCTATGAATCTAGACCATTGTTTCACATTTTCAAAAAAGAGACTAATTTCATTATAGATATGATGCTCCTCAAATTTACCTACAAAAAGGCACGCCAAGCTGGGAGCACATGTTGCTCCCATACTTGTACCTTTTGTTTGGCAATAAAAATTGGCAGACAATTCCTATCGAAATGACATGAAACATGCTATTAAAATGTAAATGTTTAAAACAGAAGAGGTAGACTCAGGTTTACCAAAGTATGAAGGTAAAACACACTGGCCTTCCCGAGTTCTCACTAATACGTGGTTCACGACCGAATAATATTATCACAATCATTCAATTTAATGTTCACTTTTATTGGGGAATTTAAACAAAGGTCGTTTTAAACAAAATAAGGAGCCATTTACTGTAACTAGAGGGAATTACTTGATAACTTTATAAGCAGTGAGCACTGTTTATATTTAAGTTCCATCAAACTACTGAACATAGTAGAGTGGAACAACAAACATGGCGCTCACAGAAACGCCGTGCTAGTGGGAATTGAAATTCTACAACGATCGGGCCAAAAATGTATTGTGTTAGGAAAATTGACCTAAGAACATAAAAAGAGCACAATGCTCACTGGTTTAATGAAAGATAACACCACGTTAGGTAGCATTATATGGATGTTTTTTTAGAACGTTACCTCAGCAAACAGACAAACAAACTACAAAAATGGCGCTAGGGCGTTAGTACGCAATGTTCATCACGCATTAAGTTAATTGATGCTAATTTAGGCAATTATGTTAGCGGTGAGGGTGTATATAAACATCCACCAAACTCAGTCAGTTTACATAAGAGCTGACTGCAATGAAGACGTGAGACCTGATTTTGAAGGTATGTGGGACAAGCGTTGTGAATAGATTCAGAAGGGGATGGTTTCGAGAAAGGCTAAGTAGAGAACTATACTCGCTATAAGCGGACTTGGTCTTGGGAGGGGGCCTCTTACTATAGAAGTATAAAATTGTATTAAAGAGAGATACCCTAGGGAAAAATTACATTCATCTTTCTGCACGCTAAGGTAAATCTCAGTGATTTTAATGTATTAGTGTTTCTATAGCCATTATTCCAATAAGGCGGGCACTATACTCGAGCAAACCTCCTAAACAGGAATTTTATTTGTAGCAAAGCATATACTACTATGACTGCAAATGTGTGGGTCCTTAATTGAAATAGGCATAAGCTGACCACATTTGCACCAAATATAACATTTGCAGTGGAGAGTGTTTACTCAGTTGTGAGGTTGTACTTTGGAGTTTCGCAATTTAAAAACGAGGATATCAGCGATCTAAGGATGAACAAAATGATTGAATAGATAATCTAATTTGCTTAAGATTGAAATAATAGTATAAACATTCTCCCACCCTTTTAGGTGCTTAAATACGCTGCCATCCAAAAAAGGAGGTAGGTACATATCGACCAAGGTAGTCCTATCCCATGAGACCCTTCGATCTATACACAAGTACGAAGTGTGACCACAATGAGAAGATGGATTGATCAAAAGGAAAAGATCTTATATCCTTTGTATACAAAGTTAGTTTATACATATGTAACGGGGAGTGATATTGATCAGGAATAAGGGAGACCTATAGATTAATAGTGAGTTTCATTGCTTCTAAATTATAGGCAATGGAATTTTAATTGAAAAAAACACTCCAAATAATAGAGACCAAGAGAAGGAAGAGTGAAGGTCCACCACTGCATGAATGAAAGCCAATTGTTTGCAATTCATGTAAGGAAAATAAATCCATTGTTGAATGGCCATTCTAGTTGACACAATTTTTTAAAAATAAAACAAAGGATAAAATTGTTTAAAACAATAGGTGTTTCTATGAATTGACACAGGTATTCATGACTCTAATTGCATATATTTATTTTTAGATTGAAGATGCTTTGTTTTTAACTGATCTGTCCTGAGGAAGGTGTATAAACAACTTTAAAGACACCGAAACGCGTCGACAAAAGGACTTTTATGAAAATTGTTGTAAATTGTTTGTATAATTCATTGTATATCAATTTTCATGAGATTATTGCTATATACTACACTACAGACGTAACTTGTTAGAAGACAAAAACTATAGGTCAAATGAGTATGCTCTGAGCCTGCCAGATTCAAAATTGGGTTGTTGTCTATATTACCTGATGTACTGTTTAATTTTAATTTTTATTGATGAAAAGAGATAAAAGTGTTTTAATAAAATGAACAGACGAAACCTATTTTGCATTTGAACAATCCTTAAGTTGTGTCATGTTAGTCACTAGATTGTCTCTTTATCAGTGTGAGAATTAATTGAGTAACACAGAAAGGAAATCTTTTGTTTATTGTCTATATCACCCAGTCCTTTCTGGTTTTCTGGGTAACTCTCTCTTTTGTGAGGGAACTGGTACAGAGCCTTTGAGAATTATCTGGTTGCAATAATTGGCAAGAAATATGAGCCAGAACGGAAAAAAGCAATTCTTTTCGGACTCCTAGGTGTTGCTGGTCAGGAAATGCTTGACAGCCTGCCAGAATATGAACCTGATCCTGACAGTTTATTCCCCTTGATGAATATCAAGAGGCAGTGAAAAGACAAGAGAAACAATTCGATGAAGAAGAGAATATTATTTATTTATTTATTTATTTAATGCCATTTATAGAGCGCGTACAATTACCCTTAGGCGTCTCGGCGCTGAAATTGCATTGAAGTCTCACCCTAGACAGAAAAAAAGCGGAAAAGTGGATTACTGATTAAAAAGCCATGTCTTCAGTTTTTTTCTGAACTGAAGAAGAGTCGAACTAGTTCTTATGTGGATGGGTAGGGTGTTCCAAAGTCTAGGGGCCGCGATTGAAAAGCGGCGATCACCCCAGGAAACTGTACGGCTACGTTGAACCACTAGCTGGTTAAAAGATGTGGATCTGAGCATTCTCGAAGGATTGTAAGGAATCAGTTGTTTTTTAAGGAATCGAGGTCCTAAATCCTGAAGTGATTTAAAAACAGTGCACAGAGATTTAAATTTGACCCTATTGTGAATGGACAGCCAGTGGTATTTTTTAAGCGTGTCCGTGATGGGTGCAAATCTAGGTTTTTTTGCAAGTACGCGGGCAGCAGCATTCTGAACGGTCTGTAATTTTTTGATGACTCTGTTCTGGGCATTAAGCAACAGACCGTTACAGTAGTCTAATGAAGACAACACTAGCGAAGAGACTAGTGTTTTTGCTGCTGCTTCAGGTAGGTAAGGTATGATTTTCCTTACAATACGTAACTTAAAGTGAGCATTAGCAGCCACTTTATTCGCATGGGCCATGAAGTTGAGCTGGTTGTCAAAGGTGACACCTAAGTTTCTAACTTTGACCGTGGGGCAAGGAGGTGTGCCCATGGCCGCTGGCCACCAGGTTGCCGACCAGGCTGGGGAGAGCTTACCGAAGATAACCACCTCTGTTTTATCAGAGTTGAGCTTCAGGCAATTTCTTGCCATCCACTCACTAATAGCAGTCATCCCATCTTGGAAACTCTCCGCCATCTTCTGTCCATCACCCTTTATGGCCAGAACCAACTGGGTGTCGTCGGCGTATGAGGTCAGGCCCATCCCGTATGCTTTGATGACACTAGCAAGGTCCGACACGTATATATTAAATAGTGTCGGACTCAGGGATGAGCCTTGTGGGACCCCACACGGTAACGACAGATCGGCCGATTGGAAGGGGCCCAGGGTGACCGCCTGGGTTCTATTGGCCAGGAAGGAGGCCAGAAGATCTCTAGCAGTAAGCTGAATGCCCATCCTCTCGACACGGTCGACCAAGATCTTGTGGTCGACCGTGTCGAAGGCAGCAGACAAATCAAGGAGGACTAATACGGCAGTACCTCCTTGGTCACGGATGACTCTTATGTCGTCGGCTGCTTTAATGAGAGCGGTTTCCGTGCCGTGATGTTTACGGAAGCCGAACTGTGTATCATCCAGCAAATGATTGTTCTCTATATAAGCTGACAACTGCTGGTTCATGGCCTTTTCTATAACCTTCGCTAGGAAAGGGAGACTTGCAATAGGGCGATAATTTTTTAGTTCGCTTTTGTCTAACCCCGGTTTTTTAAGCAGAGGTTTGATTAGTGTATTTTTCAGCGAGTCGGGGTAGAATCCGGATGCCAGAATAGTGTTACAGAGAGTGGTTATAATGGGGATGACTATATCTGGTACTGTGGCAAGTACAGAGGTTGGGCAGGGGTCCAAAGCTGATCCAGCTTTAATCGTGTTAAAAATGCTTTTAACTTGATCAGTGGTAAGGGCATTGAAGGATGTCATAGTGGTACTAGCCGGAGTCAGAAGAGTGATCGGAGGAATAGTAACACTGCTGTGGACCTGGTCAAGATTAAAAGCTTGATAAATGTCATTGACTTTAGTAAAGAAAAAGTCTGACAAGGCATCGCATAAGGTTTGTGATGGGGGTGGATTAAGATCCGGGGCATTACCCGCAAGGGTTTTAGCAACGTGATAAAGCTCTTTGCTAGAATTTTTGGCAGATTCTATATGGCGAGTGTAATAATCCTTATTTATTATGGTTGGCAGACATCGCTTCGCTATGAAAAAACAGTCAGAATTAGAAAATGTAGAAGAATATATTGGTAGTTTGAGGGTATTAGCTACCAAATGTGATTTTGGCAATATGGTAGATGTGTACATCCGAGATCAGTTTGTTTTTCACTGTTTAGAGCACAAAATTCAAGAACGTTTACTTGCCTGTAAAAATCCCAAATTATCTGAAGTAATTGATATTGCCAAGGGCATAGAACATTCACTTGAAGGCAGAAAGGAATTTGCAAGGGCTACTAGTTCAAATTCAAATGTATTGTATGTCAATGACAAAAGAAAAAAAGAATACAACGCTAGTAGTATGTACAAATCAAATTATTATTCTAATCTGTTAGACCTGTCGGCCCTTTGGGTGGTCCCTCCTATTTATTTATTTTTGTCCCCTTTTTGCCCCTCAATCTTTTATTTTTGATGTCCAATGGACTTTTCAGGTGTTCACCTAGGGGATTAGGTTCTCTTTGCCCTCATAGTCCTTCTTTCTTTTTCCCTGAGGCATAGGCGCCTTTCTGATTGGATTTACAAGACCCACAAAATGGTGGCCAGTAACTGCCACAACTGCCACCTCAGAGACTGGAACCATAGGTTAGCATAGGGACATTCCAGAACCTTCTGGACCCTTCTGGACCTTCTGAGGTGAGCCTATATAAGGTGGAATGTTGGGCAGCCATTTTAGAAGGTGTTGAGTGGAGAAGAGAGCTGGAGGACAGGAGTACAGGCGGTGGAAGGAGGAGATTGGTGCACTGTGGGGGTTGACAGACCTGTTGGGCCGCTATCCCTGCTGTATGACACTATCCCTCATCTGTTGATCTGACCCTGCCAGGATGTGGGCTTGAGGTATCCCTGACGCAGGAGAGACCTGTGGGAAACTTAAGTAGGAGGAACGAGGCGAGGACAGTAAGAAACCGCCAGGTGAGGGCGACTGAGGCTGACCACTGAACTCATGGCTTTCCTGAGGTGTCCCGCCGAAGTCGGCACTCTGTAACGAGGGATTGTTAAATTTACTTGCCTCCAGTAATTGAAGTATCCTCTGGAGAGGCGCTGCATCTCCCTACCTGGAGCAGTGTCACGTTCGATGCGCAGGCCGAGTGAGGGGCTGGGCGCTACCATAGAGGAGGAGCGCTGACTCAATTACCGCGCAGGCTAAGTGAGGGGCTGGGCGGTACCGTAGAGGAGGAGCGCTGACTCAATTACCGCGCAGGCTAAGTGAAGGGATGGGTGGCTCCTTAAGCGCAGAAGTGTCTTGAACGACACGCAGACCCAGAAGCACGGCTTCTCATGGAAGTGTCCCAGCGAGGAGCGAGCGGCCTGCGAAGAATCATCTGTGAGTGGTGCGGCAGCGTCTGGCTCCTGCGCATGTTCTGGGGGTGAGTCGACCCGACCAGCGAAGGAGGCGCACAGAGGAAAAGGAGTGTCGGGAGGCGCAGTTGTGTCTCCGGGCGCTAGTGTAAGCCTGGGTTTGAACGAACATCGAGCTTCCTATAAGTAGGCCGGGCTTTGGTAGCTGGTGGGGGTGTTTGGGAATTGGGATTTGACGCCACAGGGGCCGATGGCTGGTCTCCCCCTATAAGCCCAGAGGAACTTATAGCACCGCCTAAGGGAGCCTGACTAAATAAAGACAGTAATAACATCAGAAGAGGATTTTGGATGTAAAGCTAATGCTGGTTTGACACAGAGGAGAAGCAGGGGTTAAGGTTTGATGAAAGCCCAAATGCATTATAAGAACCCAATTGAAACCTTTACCTGTTTAATTTGATCAGAGAGGGGTAACATAGGCAGAGCTGGGCAAGCATTGAACTGAGTTTAATGGAATGTGAAAACAAGACTGCATTATTTTAAGTTTCTTTTTCTTGCTAATAGAATTAAATGGGACATGTGTTCTTTTCCATGTGAACCACTATCAAAGTAACTAGAAAACTGCTTATAACTTCCAGTATCAAGTTTGGTGTTTATTATAATTGTTGTGGGAGAGTTATAATATTGAGACGCCCTTGCTGTAGAGAAGTGGAAGTGACAAATGCTTGCTGTACAAACTCATGTGTTAAGTTTACAAAGCAAGACAACTTAGAGAACTTTTATAAAACGAATCGTATTTTTCTAAAACTGGTGTGGTGTTATTTTTGAATGGATGGACGCTGAGTTACTGAAGGGTGTGACGCAAGCTTTACACTTTTGCCTCTAGGATTTGACTGTCTTACACTGGGCCAGGCTACCCAATGTGATCTGGAGACCCCAGGTCCAACATAATCCTTCTCAATTTTTATGTTTTAGATGTGGATCACATAACCACAAAGCAGATTCTTTGAATTGTCCAGCAATCTGAAAGAAATGCACAAGATGCTAGAAGGTAGGGCACTTTGCAAGTGTTTGTGGTAATTTTGGCCAAAAACGTATTGTCAGAACAAAGGTTAACATTATTGATGATTTTAATGAGGATATGTGTTCTAATATCGTATTAACCCTAGGAGATTTCAATAGTGAAATTAAAGGTCCTTTGGGGGTTGCTCATGTAGGAGAAGTTGAACTTAATATTATGGCGGATTCAGGATCGCCCATAACAAGAATTTCAGACAAAAAATATTTGAAATATTGGCCGAATGTTGATTTATTATCTTCTGATGTAAACCCCAAGGCATTCGGTGAATTTTACGTAAATATGTTCGGTTACTTTTAAGAAGTCTTGAACATCAAGGGAAGGTGTATAAAAACCAAAATATATGTAGCGGAACAAGGCAGAGATATTGTAGGATGAAGAGATCTTGCCAAATTGAAGATAATTCTAAAACCAGGAGCAGAGGATCCCATTGTCCTAGATGAGGGTTTCATATCTGTTATATCTGTTCCCTCAGAAACTAATAGTTGTAATGACATTTCTACAACCTTGATAAGTACAATTCATTATTTGAAGATCGGATAGGATGTGTGAAAGGTTTTGTACATAAAATTATAGTTAAAAAAGACGCCATCCCTATCAGACACAAGGTTAGGCCTGTACCTTTATCAGTTCGAGAAGAATTACGGATTTTGTTTGACAAACTTGTCAATGAAGAAGTAATTGAACCAGCTGATTCAGCTGAATGGATTTCCGGAATTGTTTTAATTAAAAAGAAAAATGGAGAGTACCGTTTGTGTGCTGATTTAAGATCATTGAACAAAAATATTTTGGTGGATTGTTTTCCCCTTCCAAAAAATTCAGGAAATTTTAGCTAACACAGCTGGATTCAAGTATTTTTCACTCATAGATCATAAGTCAGCATACCACCAGGTTAAACTGGATGATGATTCTAAACTGTTAACCACGTTCATCACTCCATTAGGAGCTTACAGGTTTGTTCGTTTACCATTCGGATTGGCATCTTCTGCCAGTGTATTTCAGCAACTTATGTAAAATATGTTCAGCGGTATCACAGGTGTACAAAAGTTCCAGGATTATATTTTAATTCATACTGATACAAAAGGTAAACATAATGATATCTTAGATTTGGTATTAAAAAAATTGCAAGAGAAAGGTATGATCGTATCTAGAGACAAGTGTGACTTTTTGAAAACAGAAATAGAATATTTAGGCCATGTTCTAAGTGCTGAGGGCATCAAACCTAAACTGAACTTGATAAAAGCTATAACCGATGCTCCCAAACCAGAAGGAAAAGACTCATTGAGATCATTTTTAGGTCTCAGTGAGTATTATTCTCGATTCATTGAGAACTATTCTAGAATGGTTGAGCCTTTGAGAGTCCTTTTGCGTAAAGGACAATGTTTTGAGTGGGAGGAGCAACACGATAATGCCTTCAAAGAAATCAAAGAAGCAATTTTGAAAGCACCAACATTAAAACCTTTTGACACTAACGGTTCTAATATAATTACAGTTGATGCCAGCTCGGTTGGAATTGGTGCTGTTTTCATGCAAAAAGTAGGTAAGCATAACCACACTGTGGCTTTCATTTTCCACAGATTAAATGACACAGAGAAAAATTATAGCACCATCGAAAGGGAAGCCCTTACCTGTGTATGGGCGGTTGATAAATTAAAAATGTACCTATGGGGCAAAGAGTTTGAATTGATTACAGATCATAAACCTCTCATTTTCAAGTTTGATGGTTACGGTAGAGGCAATGGAAGGGCGTCAGCTAGATTGGTAAGATTACTGTCCAAATTGCAGGAATTTATTTTCTCCATAAAACACATTTCAGGTAAAAGTAATATCAGAGCAGATTTTCTGTCTCGTTTTCCAACTGATAATTAAGAAACCCAAAAAGAAGATGATACTGAATGTGTTTTATCCAATGTTGACATTATGCAAAGGTCTAACATGGTAATTTCAGATAAAGAGTGGGTGGAAGCTATGGATAAAGATTCAGTAATAGTAAAAGTTAAAAAAATACACGTCAACTTCATGGCCTCCAGTACGTAATCGGTCCTCAGATCTCCGAACATTTTTTCATGTGGCCAATGAATTAAATATTTGCAAAGGTTTACTCATGAGAGGAGATTTACTTTTTCTCCCTAACAAAATTAGAAGCAAGTTAATATCTGTTGCGCATAAATCACACCCAGGATCCACTATGACTAAGAAACAACTGAAGGAGCACTATTGGTGGCCAGGCATGGACCTTAATGTTAATCTATTTGCTGAAAAGTGTGATATATGTACCAGATGTGACAAACACTGGAAAATCAGAAAACAAGAAATGCAACTTGTTTCCATTCCAAACTTTGCATGGTACAACATCGCCATTGATATGGCAGGACCTTATCAACTACTTGGACAAGATTCTAGATTTTTAATTGCAGTTAGTGACTATTACTCAAAGTGGATATATCACAAATTTGTTAATACCATTGACTCTGACCCTGTCATAGACTTCCTACGTACTTGCTTATCCCTTGAAGGTTATCCACGCATCATTGTATCTGATAACGGGAAACAACTTACTTCCAGCAAAATTACTGACTTCTTTAATCTACATGGAGTTTGTCAGGAGAAGACCCCGTTATACTCGCCAAAGTCTAATGGTCAAATTGAAAGAGTCAATTGCTCTCTCAAGGACAGTATCCAATTAGCTTTGGCATCAAAATTACCAGTAAAAGACTTTATTCAAGAAAGAGTTTTCGCTTACAATACCACGCCCAACAGCATTACAGGATTCTCCCCTTTATTTTTGATGAGAGGAGGAAGATGTGACAATAATATAGTTCCAAAGTTTGACTTATCAGAAGGCACTTTACCTACCACTATCACTATGAACGATGATCAATTACAGGTCAGAAGTAAAATAGTAGATTGTCAGTTAAAATCCGAACAGTATCATGACAAAGTACATAGGGCTGTTAACAAGGAATTCTTCAAAGGAGAATGGGCGTTGGTCACTAAACCAGGTCATCATCTTAAAGGAGAGTCTAAATTTTGTGATCCTGAAAAAATTGTAGATGTTACTGAAAGTGCTGTTCGCCTCAAATATGCAGGTTGGCGCAACAAGAGTGATGCCATAAGACTTAATAAAAAACAAGTTGATTTATGGTTCAAAGGGAAAAGATCCAGTGCTGAATTTGACAATGAGTTTTCTTGGCTAAACACTTACCCATGTGAAGTTGAATCTGACTCATCTACACAAGTAGGAAATATGTGTATCCCACGTAACCATTTGTGTGGTAGTGACAACAATGCTGAAGAGAATTACACTGATATAATTGACAACACTTATGAATACTGTTGTGATGATGCTCTTGATGTACAACTTGAAAATAATAAGTTTTTTCCTATTCAAGCATCCTCCATGGCTACTACTGAGTCTTTAAGTTCTACAGATATGCATGGAGGTTGGGAAGGCACCTGCACCAAATATGGCAGAATATCTAGGTTGCCTAGCGCACTTAAAGATTATGAATTAATGTAAACTATTCATCCTAAGAAAGGGAGATGTTGTAGGTCTAGTTGGTCACTCCCCCTCCTTCCTTACTGTTCATTGGTTGTAGTACAGGTGCCACTTACGGAATGTTAGGAATATATTTAGGTTACGTCACGCTCATGAATATCATTCCCGATCTCTTCTGTGACTCTGTGCAGTCACCACTCCTTTTCCCACAAGCTTGTTTATTTACAATAAATCTCACTTGTAATTACCTCTACATTTCCGTATGTATATTACACCTGAATCACTACATAGATGTACTGGCTTTCCTAGCTGGTTGTACATTGTCGCTCCTAAATAAAACCATAAAATCTACTTACCTGCTGGCTACCACTCGTCTTTACAAGTGGCGATGACTGGAGAAGATATTTCCTGCTACACTTAGTACTGCGGCACAAGTGTTTCCCTTGGCAACACTCCCCAGCAACACTGTTTTCAGGCTATGATGGCGAGCTCCTGACTATGCTCTTCAGTTACGAGACCTTTTGCCTCACACACGTCACATTACGTCATTACGTCTTCACACTGGCGGTCATCTTGGATTTCAATCCATTTGCTTTCCACATCAGATGCAACGTCTCAACAGTGATTTCTACTGTATTTCCTGTCTTTGTGAGAATATTTTGGACGTATGTGTGCCCACAACTACAGAGATGCCCACGGTGATGAGCACACCTAAACAAATTGTTTCTTCATCCAGGTAGGATAAGCCTGCCGTTTCACTGTGTCAGCCACACAGTGGCACTGTTGGGTGTCATTTGGCCTGTTATTTCCTGCAGGATAAACCTGTTGATTCTTGGTGACAGGCACACCCTGGCACTGTTAGCTGCCATTTGTCCTGTTAGTTCATGGTGACTGACACACCTTGACATTTTTGTGCACAAATGTTACTTTTCTATTGTTTTTTTTAACTATATCTTGCACATCTTGTATTTAACTATTTACATGGCAACATGTGTAGGTCCTCCTCACGCCTTAGCTATTCCTCGTACTGTTACTGTCATGCAGTTTGATCCACCCTGCAAGTTTTTACAAAACAAGGGAGAACCTCCCATTCCATGGACCACATGGAAGGAAGAATTTATTACTTATTTTTAGGCATGTGATGGAGAAGGAAAGTCACCCGAGAGAAAGGAAAACATTTTTCTGCATTGTTTAGGTCAGGTTGTATATAGAACTTTGCCTCCTGTTAGATCTTGGGGTGACTACAATGTATATGATGAGGCCATTTTATGTATTGAGAGCCGCTTTAAACCAAGTACCAGTGTTGCTCTTAATAGGTATACATTTTATACTAGGGCTCAATGAGGAAAATGAATTTTGGTCAAGTTATGTCCCCTAACGTGTAAACCACAGTCTTCATGTACCGATTTCATAGTACATGTAATTTCCCTCTACAATTGAATCTGAAGACGCAAATACATATGCGTCCAACGTTAACATGTCCTCTTTCAGATCCGCCATGAATGGATCGATAATTCAGTTCCTAAGTATGCCGTGCCACCGTCTTTACATGGTGCACTTTCATGTTTTCATGGCTCTGGCGAAGGCCTGCCATCGAGCCTTTTCCTGATTTCTGCCTCTGAAAACGGCAGCCCCCACCTGCATCTCTGAACTCTGCCTTCCTTCCTGCCAAGCAGCGCGGGGCCTGGCTCAGTCCGGCCTGCCTGCCAAGATGGTATTTTGCCTTTATGTTATCAGTTCTGCTCCGTGAATCCACATTCCTAGCTAACGAGTAGGATAAACATATCCTGCCTGCAATAGATACAGTCCAGTCTTTCCGTCTCCATGCAAGTGTATTACTGTACCAATTTCCATAGAAAACTCCAGTTACTTAAAGAAATATATGCATCTCCTAGCCTTAGTGACAAGTAACCTCTGTCCCGATAGCCTTTAGTTTCCAGCAACATGTACTCCAAACACAAGATACCAGATATGATTTAGGAACAAGTTGATCTGACCCACCAGACTTCTGTCTCTAATCCTAGCGCTAAATGTCAAGTCCCCTGCACCCTCCAGTCCCACGTCAGTCCCACGTCAGTCACACGTCATGCTGCTGCGCACGCATCTCTGCCATATATTTCTGTTGACACTGCAGGATTCTTCTAGGGATCCACCCACTTGCGTCACTTCTCTGACTGAAATGCTGAAATGTTTTTTCTTCTATGTGACGTTTCTGGCACCCACCTCCGTGTACGCCCTAGTGCACGCCTTCTGATTACGTATTGCTACGCACATGTTTCCTATCTCGCTTCTCTCAGCTGTTACGCCTTCTGCATGAATGAACTATAAATATTGTACCTTGTTAATAAAGCATTGCTCTGTCCCTTCCTGAACCCCAGTGGTGAAAGGAACATGATATCCTGGTCCGGACCATACAATTCCATTTTATGGAATAAAACCCCTTAAAACTCAGATGCCACGGACTCTGTGTCTCTTATTTTGATTGAGCTATTTTATTGAATTTTACCGCATAGAAATTAAGTACTAGGTAATTTTATTTACCACATAAATTGGCACCCCAGATGGGACCCTCCCCCACCTTACGCGCTGGTGGTGCGTTGCAGGCCTAGTCCCCTGCCACAGCCGGACGGACACTCATGCGCATCCGCAGGATTTCCTGTATCTCCCTCAGGCCAACGGAGGTGACTGAGACTGCGATCGACACCCAGACGAGGCGGTGAGGAGTGCGGAGGATCCCAACCCGAGTCCAGCCGAGAGTGCAAGGTCCGAGGTGTCTTGAGGCCCACCAGTTCCGAAGTTCCGAAGTATCTACGTCGCGAGTCGAGTCCAGTCCAGGGTCCAGTCCAGTGTCGAGTTTTCCGAGGCCTTCCGATTCCGTGCTTCCCGGTGAGTACCGTTGTTGGGGACGCATCTAGACGGGTGCATTAGTTTGCCCCGGTCAAGACGAGTTTGGGTACACAGACCCGGTCTGCACTGTTTAGCAGTGTATCTGTGCTGTTTAGCAGTACATCAAGTAAATGTTACTAGTTAATATGGGGTTTTCTGTTCGAAATGTTTAAATGTGTTTTAATGTCGTGGTATGAGTGATTGTTTGATCCGCATTACTGTGTATATTGTAATCATTGTGTTCAAGTTAGAGTAAGTATAAAGTGTCGAGTATTAAGTCCAAAAATGCCGCTGTTTAGTAAGTTACGACAGATAGGAACTAGAAAGGGGATTCTAGAAGAAGCAGTGCCTGTTCCACCTAGGGACACTCCAGGGCACTTTATGTACCACAAGCATGGCTTAGATGCCATACTGTACTCAGACTTGTGGGTCGATTATACCAAACACTTAGAAGAGAAATATAGATGGCCTGTTTCAGGGACATGGGATGCCGAGTGCATCATGAGAGTAGAGGAAGCATTATTGAAAAAGAAAGCCCGACAGTCACAGAAAGACGCCATAGAATTATGGCGTAAAGAATCACATAGACGTACTGAAAAAGAATTCAGAAAAACAGAGAAACATAGAGAAGATTCAGAAAAGGTCCGAGAAAATGTATTAGTTGAGGAAGGCATACGAGTAAAAGCAGAACAAGTAGACAGACAGCGAAATACTCTTGCGAATGGTATGTATCCTCTCTTGGCCGCGGGTTTACCTAAGGCCACCCCGGAAGTACCAAAAGATCTGCCCTCTCCATTGGTTCCAACTAAATTACGTCACAAGACCGCAGCAGAGATTTTCCTTTCTTCCTATTTGGATGATGTAGCTCCAGCTTATACTAATGCACTTGCTCGTGTACCCGTCCCACATGTACCTGTACCTGTACCCCATAATCAGCAGCCCCCGGGTCCGCAACAGCAGATTCCTCCTGCCCCGGCTCCTGTCCCGAATCCTACACAGCTTCCTGCACCCCCTATTAATCCGCTTAATCCTTTTGGGACTGGCATAGTTCAGGTCCCAACCCAGTTACCGACAGGTTATGGTCAAGCCTCCGGCTCAGGAGGCGCATCAGGAGGTTTTCGAACCCCGCCACAGTTACATCGAGTGACAATGAGAGATCTCGCAAAAGCACGGACACCTAAGGGTGCCACAGCAGAACAGCTTAGACATCAGCTTACAGATTGTAGGTACGACACTGTGCCTGGTACGTCAGGACCCATGTTGTTAGCGTCCTTACGTTTAAGACGAGTTACAGATTATCTGATAATGTTACCAGAAATGCCAGAACATCTAGACAAAATGTATCACTTTATTAGAACGGGAGAAGGACCCGAGAGTGTTGGTGATGCCATGTCACGTCAGAAAGTTGAGAACAAAGGTTTAATTATGCGATTCCTGGTTAACTGTTTGATAAGAGAACAAGATCAGGCAGGATTTCCACAAAGTGAGATGGATAGATTGAACAGATGGAGTCAGAATATGGCTGATGGTAAACATGATAGAGAGAAAAGTATACATACTATGGTTAGAAAGATCCGTAAAGAAATCATAGATATACATGCTCGTCAAGAAGCCGATGAGCCACTCGAATCAGACGATCTAGCCTCCTCCCAGGAAGAGGATGAAACAGAGAAAACAATAGAGACTTCGCAACTAGCAAGTCGAGACATGCTAGCCTATGTAGGTAAGGGTAGATCCTTTGATAAAACGTTACGCCCAGAAAGCAAGCGACTTTTTCATTCTGCTATGTCGAATCCGAAAACGCCTGAACATCTATTCCAGGCTACCGATAAAGTACTTCAACATCGAATGGGGTACCATGTACTCAATTCTATGGATGAACAAGAATTAGCCAGATCAGCAGTACAATGGGCTGACAATTCTAGTATGTATAATGATGACACAGTAGCGCAAACCTTTTTGAATCTGTCCCCAGACGAACAGCGACTAGCTGGTATGTACATGATACAACATCTTCTTTTGTTGTATAAAAACCAACGTTCTGATCCAGGTCCCTTAGCTGATGTACTAATAGAACTACTCATGAATAAATGGAGAGGTCTAGGTACCGACTTAATTAAAGTAATTCTAGAACAGCGACACAGATATAGCGCTTTCTTGAATCCACAGTTTGTTTCAGCCCCACCCCCAGAAAGGAAAATGTTTTACTTCGATAGACAGAATCCCTTACGAGAAGTACATCCAGTCCAGAATACCGATAACACCCTTAGACGTGTATTCGTATACACACCGTTATCTAAAATGGAATTATTGGAAATGAAGAAAATAGTACCTAGTCATGATAAAGATCCAGCAGGTTTTCACCGTGAAATAAAAGACATGTTACTTATGGGAGACTATACCTATCCCGACATTATGAAAATATTGAAAGTATTACTGCCTGCCGGTATTTACGAGAAACTCAAAGAAAAAGACTGGGAGGTGGGAGAGCAAAAGATAGATTGGGCTGCATTAGAGAATGAAGAAACGACTCGAACTCCAGGTCTAGGGCTTGGGGACAAAACTAAAGCATTACCAGGATTGTTAGTACAGGTTTTGCCCAGATTATTGTCAACTAAAAAGGAAGACTGGGATGCAATCTCAGCCTGCAAACAGAAACCCGATGAAGACACTAGTGATTTTTATTCCAGATTTGAGAAATGTTTTATTATTAATAGTGGCCTAAAACCAAGTAGCGAGTCATACCCACATCTTTTTGTAACAAAACTAGTTGAGAATTCCCTGCCTCAAGTTAAGAACCGTGTATTGAAAGTCGAGAGCACATGGCAAGCAAATACGCCTTCCCAAATGTTACAAATGTTACAGTACCACCAGAACAGAATTAGGGAAGAACATGATCACGAACAAAGACGTATGAAAGACACGAAAATGAAAATGTTAGTTGCTCAGTCAGTTCCAGCTGACAGTCAGAAAAAGGGCATGACACAGTCCAATAATTCAGCAGTTCCCGTTAAAGGGACATGCAACTATTGCAAACAGCCAGGCCATTATATAAATGAATGCACTGTTTTAAAACACAATATAGCAACAGGCAAAACTAAGGAGAGACCGCGTCCTCCTAGACAGGATCAGGTCCAGCAACAAGTTCCACAGAATGTACAGCCTATGCATGCTCCACAACAGACAGTAGCGGTACCCCAGCCACAGCCAATTGCCTCAACACAACATGCAACTCAGCAGATGTACCAATATGCACAAACTGACTATCCCGAGTATCAGCGATACACATGAAACAGCCTAGAGAGGGAAGTAGGCTTGCCTCTCATTGAGATTCCTGTAGATCAAGAGGGTCCTTATGTACATAGTCAGGTATTAGGGAAAGATAGAAAGTTTTTAATTGACACAGGGGCAAGTCGCACGACTATCAGTCATGACGAGGTTCCAGGGGCACCCCTCTCAGGCTCACAGAATGTTTCCCTTGGTTTTTCAGGAAAACCTATTGTTAATGAAGTATCGAAACCTGTTCCTCTAGCAGTTGGTCCGTTATCACGAACTACAGACTTATTGCTTACGAAATCATGTCCAGAAAACTTGTTAGGTATCAAGACACTGAAGGCTCTAGGAGCAGTCATATGTTGTTATCCGGAGGGAGTACGACTATTTTTACGTGACTTTAAAGGTCACTATGTATTGAGGGATATTGATCCCAGGCTACAGAATGTTCCTGCACAGTTATGGGCACAAGGCCCCACAGATGTAGGTTGTATGCACATTACACCATATCGAGTTACACTCAAGCAAGGAGTTGTTTTACCACGAATCCGACAATACAAGTTACCCCCAGATGCTGTAGTGGCTTTACTGAAAATCATTGACGAGCTCATTGCCCAAGGAGTGGTTGTAGAGACCGACTCCAATATCTGTAATTCCCCTATCATTCCGATTCTTAAACGCACTGATCCAAGTGCACCACCAGTTTATCGATTAGTGATCGATTTGCGCGAATTGAATAAATGTATTGTGCCACAGTATCCTGTGGTTCCAGATATCTCCTCATTATTGACAGCTATTGATCCAGAAGCCACGTTCTTTACTGTAATTGATCTCAAGAACGCCTTCTTTAGCGTCCCCATTGATCAGGATAGCCAATATCTGTTCGGATTCTGTTTAAATGGACGAAGCTTCAAATTTTCACGCGCACCTCAAGGATTCACAGAAAGCCCCAGCATCTATAGCCAAGCATTGAAAAGACAACTTGACAGTATTCACATGCCTGACAACACTGCCCTACTCCAGTACGTCGATGATCTATTGATCACCGCTCGAAGTGAACACAAATGTGAACATGCATCACTGACAGTCTTACATTTCCTGGCTGATATGGGACACAAGGTGTCCCCTTCGAAGTTACAATTCTGTGTTCAGCAAGTGGTATACCTTGGGCACTTGCTGTCCAAATGGGGGAGACAGCTAACACCCGACCGTATCCAGTTAATTGTAAATATGTCACAGCCCAGAACACAAAAGGAGGTACGGGCCTTTATAGGCCTCACTTCTTACTGCAGACAATGGATCCCTCAGTATGCATTTCTAGCCAAGCCACTTATACGGTTGACAACACAGGAGGCAGCGTCATCGACTGTCCTCCCTTGGACTCAGGAACATACACAAGCTTTTGACGACTTGAAGAAAGCCTTATGTCAAGCACCTGTTTTAGCGACACCATGTTACAGCAAACCTTTTACACTTTTTGTCACAGAACGTGAAGGTACTGCATTGTCGGTCCTCACTCAAGACCAAGCAGGTTCACACAAACCGTGTGCCTATTTTTCTAGTACATTAGATCCAGTAGCCCAGGCTTTGCCTGCGTGCTTGAAATCAGTAGCAGCAACAGCTCTAGCAATCAGACAAAGTGATTCTATAGTGTTAGGACACCAATTGACAGTACAAGTTCCACATTCCGTGGAAGTTCTTTTAAACCGAACACAAACTCAACATTTGACTATAGCACGACTGACAGGATATGAATTGACATTGTTTCAGCCACATATAGAAATCAGACGCTGTAATACATTGAATCCAGCTACACTTTTGCCATTAAATATGACAGACCCTTTGGCACATGATTGTGTTGAAGTTGTCACCATTACGACGAAACCCAGACAAGACTTGACAGACACCGCATTACCAGATCCAGACCTGACACTTTATGTGGATGGTTCATGTATGAGAACAAGTACAGGAGAGTTAGTGGCTGCATATGCAGTAACAACAGAAACTGATGTCATAGAAACACATCGTATTGACACCCTGTCAGCCCAAGCAGCAGAGCTCATCGCTCTGACCCAAGCCTGTATTCAAGCTAAAAATAAGAAAGTTAACATATACACAGATTCCCGTTATGCATTCGGAGTTGTACACGACTTCGGAGTCCTCTGGCAAGAACGAGGTTTTTTAACTTCACACAGTGCCAAGATCCAGCACGGTCCTCTCATTCAAGCTCTGTTAGAAGCAATACATTTGCCTACAGCAATAGCCATTATGAAGTGTAAAGCACATATTAAAGTTACTGACACCATTTCCCAGGGTAATGACCTGGCAGACCGAACAGCCAAGCTTACAGCACAGACTCACACACCTGACTTGACAAAGACAATAGTCCCGACGCCAACTCATTGCATGACAGTCAGGGATCCCGCCTTAGATGTAATTGACATACAGACACATGCTACACCAGACGAAATCAAGAAATGGACTGAACTAGGAGGGATCCAGACAGAACAGGGATGGATGACGAAGGGAAAAGCCACATGGTTTCTCCCCGACTCTATGGTTCAAGTTATTATTACCACAGCACATAGTCCTGCACATTTAGGAGAAAAAGCCATGTTAGACAGTATTCAAAACCTTTGGTTCAATAAACATTTACGAGCAGCAGCAAAACAGAAAGTGCGTACTTGCATGATCTGTTGTCAGTTCAACCCAGGTAAAGGCATTCCTGTAGAGCAAGGTGGATTTCATGTTCCCGATCACCCTTTTGAAGTCCTCCAGATGGATTATATCCAGATGGAACGTTGTCGAGGATTCAAATATGTCCTCGTAGTTGTCTGTGCACTTTCCCGTTGGACAGAAGCATATCCAGTCCCAGATTACACTGCTCCGACCACTGCCAAGCAGCTGGTACGTGAATTTTTCCCACGGTACGGTTTGCCCCGTGTCGTGTACTCAGATAACGGTCAGCCATTCTCGTCCGAGTTAATGAAACAGGTATCACTCCTGCTCGGCTATCAATGGAAGTTTCACTGTGTCCGACATCCCGAGGCAGCAGGTCTCGTGGAACGTCATAATCAGACTCTGAAAATTCGCCTCGCCAAGATTTGTAAAGAAAAGGGCGTAGACTGGATAGTAGCCTTACCCGTTGCCCTCTTCTATATGAGGATGGTAGCGCACTCGAGAACAGGGCTATCCCCGTATGAGGTGGTCTTTGGCAGGCCACCGAATATGTGGGGGACGCCTCTGCCTAGAAAAATCACAGATGTTGATAGTAATATGCTGACAGATTACCTTGCTTCCTTGATGTCTGCACTACAATCATGTCGTTCACAGGTTGCTGCAGCCTTTCCCGACAACACCGATGTAAAGCCACATGGGATCATTCCGGGGGACCTTGTTCTCGTCAGGAACTTTGATCGGAGGAATCCGCTGGAGCCCCGCTGGCAGGAGCCGAAACTTGTCCTGCTAACTACGAGGACTGCTATCAAGGTCGAGGGCCGCAAAGGGTGGCTCCACTCCAGCCACGTCAAGTTATTTCATGGACTGCTTCCAGTTACAGACTCTCAGCCCTCCTCCTCTAAGGACTGCCCAGATTTCAGTGACTTTAAACTTCCCCTGATAGAGAAAACTCCTCAACAAAAGTATAAATCAAAACTAAGGTCTAGCAAGTCAGACAGTTTAATTGTTTAAGTCCTCCTCAGGTGAATCGGTTAAACCTGATTCTGACATGTACCCGTTAGACCCCAATAGAGAGAGAGATAGACCGAAACAGCTCAAAAAACATGAATATTGTAAAACTCTCCGCAGTCACTGTATAGTGACATTATTGATTATGTTTTTTCTGAGTCTTATGATTATTGCTGCAAGTATACTGCTACACTTGTACTATCCTATATTCAAGCGTACATATTCTTCCTCAAATGTCACTGGCGAGCACACTTTCAGTGAATTGCCCCCGCATGAGTTGTCTTACCGACTTGCGCTGCGCAACAATACATTCATTAGTATGTTACACCATTCCCACCAGACCAGCAATGCTACCAATTGTTGGATATGTGGCCAACTCCCTCCCTATCAGAAATACAAGGGAGTTCTGCCCCTCTTTCCGTACCCGTTCACACACAATGGTTCCTGTGGTGCATGGTTTAGTCTAATAAATTCCTTTGATTCTGACTCCGTAGTTTACCAAGGCAATTGGGTATGGGGAAATCTGAACACTGTTCTGCACAAAGTATGTTTCCCTGACAAGGAGGGTCTTCCCAAAAGGACAGGGACCGATCTAGAAAACGAAGTATATGGATTAGGTAACTTTACACTTAACCTCATGATTCTGAATGTCGAGTCCGAAACCAAGCCAGACTTACCTTCTATGTCAGTATTACCTGTTAAAGGTGAATTATGTGTCAGAAAGAATGGTTCAGTACACCTAGGTCATAGCGAATGTACTACTGTAGTCGAATTTAGTGATAAAGGCAAGTCTACATTCAAAGCTTCCCGTCATTCTTATTTTGTTTGTGGCCATACAGCATACATACGTTTACCCCTAGATTGGGATGGTACTTGTTACATTGCATTCCTTCTGCCACCTGTTTTTCTAGCCCCACCTGATTATCATAGGAACTCCCACCTAGTACATACTAGACACAAGAGAGAACTCCCGATTGTCGATTATACTGAAACGGCATGGGAGCAATATACAGATTTCAATAAAGGTTTCTTTCCTTACTTAGGTACTGTCTCGAATAGTAAACTGATACGTAGATTGACCAGAACTCTTGAAGCTGTAGTGAATGAAACTACCTCTGCCCTAGGTAACCTAACAGAGGAACAGTCTGCTATGAGACTCGTAGTTCTTCGAAATCGTCTTGTCCTTGACGTCATCCTGGCCGATAGGGGCGGGGCTTGTACCGTCATCCACTCGAGCTGTTGCGTTTTCATTCCAGACAACGCACCATCGGTTTACAAAGCCATCACTAGGCTTCACGAAATAGCTCATCTGATACATCAGAATCCAGGCTCCTGGACATGGTCCGGTTGGTTCTGGAATGTAATCTCTGCATGGGGATGGAAAGTACTGTCATTTCTAGGTATCATATTGCTCATAGTATTCAGTTGTTGCCTATGTTTACAATGTGGGCCATCGATTTGCGGATTGTGCGCCACATCCTGTATTCCACGTTCTAGTCCAAGTTCACGTTCTAGTTCCCGGTTAAAGAAAGAAGAACAAATGATGTTACACGAACAGATAGATGGTCTTATGAATATAGATATATCCTGATGGGCACGTAGGGGCCAAGGAGGGAATGAGGAAAATGAATTTTGGTCAAGTTATGTCCCCTAACGTGTAAACCACAGTCTTCTTGTACCGATTTCATAGTACATGTAATTTCCCTCTACAATTGAATCTGAAGACGCAAATACATATGCGTCCAACGTTAACATGTCCTCTTTCAGATCCGCCATGAATGGATCGATAATTCAGTTCCTAAGTATGCCGTGCCACCGTCTTTACATGGTGCACTTTCATGTTTTCATGGCTCTGGCGAAGGCCTGCCATCGAGCCTTTTCCTGATTTCTGCCTCTGAAAACGGCAGCCCCCACCTGCATCTCTGAACTCTGCCTTCCTTCCTGCCAAGCAGCGCGGGGCCTGGCTCAGTCCGGCCTGCCTGCCAAGATGGTATTTTGCCTTTATGTTATCAGTTCTGCTCCGTGAATCCACATTCCTAGCTAACGAGTAGGATAAACATATCCTGCCTGCAATAGATACAGTCCAGTCTTTCCGTCTCCATGCAAGTGTATTACTGTACCAATTTCCATAGAAAACTCCAGTTACTTAAAGAAATATATGCATCTCCTAGCCTTAGTGACAAGTAACCTCTGTCCCGATAGCCTTTAGTTTCCAGCAACATGTACTCCAAACACAAGATACCAGATATGATTTAGGAACAAGTTGATCTGACCCACCAGACTTCTGTCTCTAATCCTAGCGCTAAATGTCAAGTCCCCTGCACCCTCCAGTCCCACGTCAGTCCCACGTCAGTCACACGTCATGCTGCTGCGCACGCATCTCTGCCATATATTTCTGTTGACACTGCAGGATTCTTCTAGGGATCCACCCACTTGCGTCACTTCTCTGACTGAAATGCTGAAATGTTTTTTCTTCTATGTGACGTTTCTGGCACCCACCTCCGTGTACGCCCTAGTGCACGCCTTCTGATTACGTATTGCTACGCACATGTTTCCTATCTCGCTTCTCTCAGCTGTTACGCCTTCTGCATGAATGAACTATAAATATTGTACCTTGTTAATAAAGCATTGCTCTGTCCCTTCCTGAACCCCAGTGGTGAAAGGAACATGATATCCTGGTCCGGACCATACAATTCCATTTTATGGAATAAAACCCCTTAAAACTCAGATGCCACGGACTCTGTGTCTCTTATTTTGATTGAGCTATTTTATTGAATTTTACCGCATAGAAATTAAGTACTAGGTAATTTTATTTACCACATCAAGAAGAGGGAGAGAGTTGATGAGTTCCTTACTGCTTTGCATGCTTTGTCCTTGCATTGCAACTTTGGTTGGATCACTGATGAAATGATCAGGGACCAAATTATAGTTCATGTCAAAAGTAAAAAGGTACAAGAGCAGTTACGGATAATAGGGTGATCCTAATTTAGAGTCTGCTATTAGTATGGCTAAATTCTTACAGCAGTCAGAAAAATTTATGAAATCACTTAACACAGACGTAAATCCCTTGCGTCTGGAGATGTGAATAGTATTACTCTAAGAACTTCTAAGAATGTTTCAAGTTATAAGGGTAATCCCAAGGGTTTCCATTGTTTCAGATGTGGTAATTCAGGAGATATTGCATCTTGTCCATGTTGTCATACCATTTGGAAAGAGTGCAGTAAGTCTGTGCGGTTGGGACATTTCTACAAGTTGTATAAAGATGGGACGAAAGGCTGTTAATTACTCCAAAAGAAAGGTTTCATGTGTATCTGGTGATCCACATGATGATGATGATGATACGCAGTGGAGTCTAGAAACAGGTATAGTTGTCTCCATTCATGATTTTTCTGATGATTATATGGCACATAACATAGGTCCCCATAAATGTCTTGTGCACATATCGGATAGAGAGCTTGAACTGATGTTGGATTATGGTTTCCCTTGGACCATCATTACTAGAGAATATCTTTGATGACTTAGTAGATTTAGATACTCTCAGTGAGTCTGATATCATTGCTGAGAGTTTTGATGTGGTCAGAAAAACAAGAACCTGCTTTCCAGCAGACCATGAAAGAAATAGTGAATGCTTCCTCTCTCAAATCCTTTTGCTGGAACAAACTGTGTATTATTACTGTTGATGCAAGCTTGTATGGGTTAGTCAGTGTGGCAAGGTACAATGATTTTTTGCATTTGTATCTAGATCCCTTTCAGAAACTGAGAGAAGGTATGCAAAGATTGAAAAATAATTGTTGGCTTGTATTTGGGCCATTGAAAACTTCTGCAACTATGTTTGGGGTAGCAGGTTCCTGCTCAGGACCGATCACAAGCCTCTCTGTATTTTATCCCGGGGGGCGGGGGGTGGTGGAATTCCACTGCACATATTGCTAGACTTACTTCCAGGTTGCAAGAATACAACTTTGAGGTGGAGTTTGTTCCGGGTAAGAGCAATGTCACTGCTGATTGTTTGTCAAGGTTACCTTGCTCTGACAGCTGTGAATTTCACAATGAGCAGGAGCTAGATATGGTTGCTACTGTCAAGGATTTTGTCTCCGCTGAATTTTTGGGGGTGTCTGAGATTAAATGAAAGAAGGAAATGAGTAATGATGTTTTGCTTCAGTTGATTGGGAAGTACTTGAGAGAGGGTTGGCCCAAAGAGAGATCTGTCACTTGTGAGATGGCTCCATATTGTCAAGTTTCTGATGAGATCTAGGAAGCATGTGATTTACTCTTCAAAGGTGGCAAGATTATTCTCTCTGTGGCTATCCAAAATAAGATTTTACAACTTGCTCATGATATTTAGGAATGTCTTCCATGACATTTCTGGCCCCTTCAAACGTTTGCCTTTCCACGCCCGTTTTACCTTTGTTTTGGCAGACTACCTCTCTAAATGGCCGGAAGTTAAGTTTGTGGCCAATGCCACTTCTAAGGTTGTTATTACATTTTTCAGGGAAGTTTTTTCTAGTGAAGGTTGTCCAGAACATTGATTATGTAAAATGGGTTGCAACTCACTTCACAGGAAAAGGAGGAGGTTTTCTGTAAATGTGGTATCAGACACACATCGCCTCGCCTCAACAGACTACATCCTCCTCAGGGACTTGAACTTCCACCTCGAGAACAACAACAACGCCAACTCCACAACCCTGATCGACAACCTTGCCAACCTCAGACTCAGACAACTCATCACAACACCGACCCACACCACCAGCCACACGCTCGACCCCATCGTCTCCGCAATCCCCCATGTCTCCTTCAACCAGCCCACAAGAATACCATCCGCAGACACCACCACCTCATCAGATCCGCCAAGAAGGCATCATTCAAAGACCGCCTAGACAACAACACACACAACAGCAAAGAGCTCTTCAACATCGTGAAGGAACTCTCCAACCCCAGCTCCACCACCAATGACATCTCACCCTCGCAAGACCTGTACTACTCGCTGGCCACCTTCTTCCACCACAAGATCGTCAACATCCACGACAGCTTTAACGTCTCAACAACCACAAGAAGCACGGCCCCCACAACCACCACCCACACCAATCACCTGCTTTCCTGGACCAACATCAACAATGAAGACACCAGCAAGATCATGAACACCATCCACTCCGGATCACCTTCGAACCCATGTCCACACCACATCTTCAACAAAGCGTGCATAGCCATCGCACCCCACCTCCGGAAAGTGATCAACATCTCCTTCGAGACAGCAACCTACCCGGAAAGCGGGAAACACGCCGAGATCAACGCCTTACTCAAAAAACCCAAGGCAGACCCCAAGGACCTCAAGAACTTCTGTCCCATCTCCCTGCTCCAGTTCCTGGCATAGGTCATCGAGAAAGCCATCAACAATCAACTGAACTGCTACATCGAGGAGAACAACATCCTGGACCCATCCCTGTCCAGATTTCGCAGCAACCACAGCACCGAAACCACCCTCATCGCCGCCATCGATGACATCAGGACCCTGCTAGACAACAGAGAAGCAGCGTCCTTCATCCTCCTGGACCTGTCAGCCGCCTGCGACACAGTCTGCCACCGCACACTAAGAACACACCTCCATGACGCCGGGATCCGGGAGAAGGCACTGGACTGGACCACATCCTTCCTCACCAGCAGAACTCAGAGTGCCCGCTCCAAATCCACTGAGATCATCTGCGGCGTACCCCAGGGCTTATCCCTCAGCCCTAAGCTGTTCAACATCTACATGGCATCTCTCGCCCACCTCGCCCAACAGCACGACCTCAACATCATCTTCTATGCCGATGATACCCAACTGATCCTCTCCCTCACCAAAGACTCCCACATCACCAAAGCCAACCTCCACGAAGGGATGAAGGCCATCGCTGAATGGATGAGAAACAGCCGACTGAAGCTGAACTCGGACAAGAAGGAGATCCTCATCCTCAGATCCACCCCTTCGGCCTGGTATGACTCCTGGTGGCCCACCGCACTGGGATCAGCACCAACACCCACCGACCACACACGCAACCTAGGGGTCATCCTCGACTCCATTCTCTCCAGGACAAAGCAGGTCAACACCGTCTCCTCCTCCTGCTTCAACACCCTCCGCATGCTCCGTAGGATCTACAAGTGGATCCCCACAGAAACGAGAAGAACGGTCACCCAAGCCCTCGTCATCAGCAGGTTGGACTATGGAAACGCACTATACGCAGGAACCTTGGCCAAACTCTTGAGATGGCTGCAATGCATACAGAACGCCTCTGCACATCTGATCCTCAAAATTCCCTGCTGTAGCCACATCACACTCCACCTGAGAGACCTGCACTGGCTCCCCGCCAGCAAAAGGATGACCTTCAAGCTCCTCACCACACGCACACAAAGCACTACACAAAGCCAGACCAGCGTACCTCAACAGATGACTCAGCTTCTACACCCCCACCCCCAGCTCCGCTCCACCGGCCTTGCCCTCGCCACAGTCCCCCGCATCCACAGAGTCACCTTTGGCAGCAGGTCCTTCTACCACCTCGCTGCAATGACCCGGAACACCCTCCATGCTGACCTTCAGAAGACTTCTCAAGACTTGGCTCTTTGAGCAGTAGCAAAAAACACAGTTTATGGACAGAATGTAGAACAATGTCATACATTCACCCCAGTACAAGGATCTGGGCCTAAATCCATCGTTTTTGTGCACTCCACACCACCCTGAGTAAGACACTGGCTATATGCAAATCAGCTCTGACCCTGTGCCCCATGGGAACAGTCCAGTCCGAACTACCAAGCCATGTCTTTCCCAGACCGGAATCAAGCATCCAAGGACCGGTTTCTGGCTATCAGCCTTCATTCAGCCTGGATAGCTTGACTCCAGTGGTGTGGAGAGCCTGGGACTCACGTCTGAGTATACCCAGCACACTCGGGGTGAAAATTGCAAAAAACACAGTTGATGGACAGAATGTAGAACAATGTCATACATTCACCCCTGTACAAGGATCTGGGCCTAAATCCATCGTTTTTGTGCACTCCACACCACCCTGGGTTAGACACTGGCTATATGCAAATCAGCTCTGACCCTGTGCCCCATGGGAACAGTCCAGTCCGAACTACCAAGCAATGTCTTTCCCAGACCGGAATCAAGCATCCAAGAACCGGTTTCTGGCTATCAGCCTTCATTCAGCCTGGATAGCTTGACTCCAGTGGTGTGGAGAGCCTGGGACTCACGTCTGAGTATACCCAGCACACTCGGGGTGAAAATTGCAAAAAACACAGTTGATGGACAGAATGTAGAACAATGTCATACATTCACCCCAGTACAAGGATCTGGGCGTAAATCCATCGTTTTTGTGCACTCCACACCACCCTGGGTTAGACACTGGCTATATGCAAATCAGCTCTGACCCTGTGCCCCATGGGAAAAGTCCAGTCCGAACTACCAAGCCATGTCTTTCCCAGACCGGAATCAAGCATCCAAGGACCGGTTTCTGGCTATCAGCCTTCATTCAGCCTGGATAGCTTGACTCCAGTGGTGTGGAGAGCCTGGGACTCACGTCTGAGTATACCCAGCACACTCGGGGTGAAAATTGCAAAAAACACAGTTGATGGACAGAATGTAGAACAATGTCATACATTTACCCCAGTACAAGGATCTGGGCGTAAATCCATCGTTTTTTTGCACTCCACACCACCCTGGGTTAGACACTGGCTATATGCAAATCAGCTCTGACCCTGTGCCCCATGGGAACAGTCCAGTCTGGACTGTTCCAATGGGGCACATGGTCAGAGCTGATTTGCATATAGCCAGTGTCTAGCCCAGGGTGGTGTGGCGTGCAAAAAACGATGGATTTAGGCCCAGATCCTTGTACTGGGGTAAATGTATGACATTGTTCTACATTCTGTCCATCAACTGTGTTTTTTGCAATTTTCACCCCGAGTGTGCTGGGTATACTCAGACGTGAGTCCCAGGCTCTCCACACCACTGGAGTCAAGCTATCCAGGCTGAATGAAGGCTGATAGCCAGAAACCGGTCCTTGGATGCTTGATTCCGGTCTGGGAAAGACATGGCTTGGTAGTTTGGACTGGACTGTTCCCATGGGGCACAGGGTCAGAGCTGATTTGCATATAGCCAGTGTCTAACCCAGGGTGGTGTGGAGTGCAAAAAAATGATGGATTTAGGCCCAGATCCTTGTACTGGGGTAAATGTATGACATTGTTCTACATTCTGTCCATCAACTGTGTTTTTTGCAATTTTCACCCCGAGTGTGCTGGGTATACTCAGACGTGAGTCCCAGGCTCTCCACACCACTGGAGTCAAGCTATCCAGGCTGAATGAAGGCTGATAGCCAGAAACCGGTCCTTGGATGCTTGATTCCGGTCTGGGAAAGACATGGCTTGGTAGTTCGGACTGGACTGTTCCCATGGGGCACAGGGTCAGAGCTGATTTGCATATAGCCAGTGTCTAACCCAGGGTGGTGTGGAGTGCAAAAAAATGATGGATTTAGGCCCAGATCCTTGTACTGGGGTAAATGTATGACATTGTTCTACATTCTGTCCATCAACTGTGTTTTTTGCAATTTTCACCCCGAGTGTGCTGGGTATACTCAGACGTGAGTCCCAGGCTCTCCACACCACTGGAGTCAAGCTATCCAGGCTGAATGAAGGCTGATAGCCAGAAACCGGTCCTTGGATGCTTGATTCCGGTCTGGGAAAGACATGGCTTGGTAGTTCGGACTGGACTGTTCCCATGGGGCACAGGGTCAGAGCTGATTTGCATATAGCCAGTGTCTAACCCAGGGTGGTGTGGAGTGCAAAAAAACGATGGATTTAGGCCCAGATCCTTGTACTGGGGTGAATGTATGACATTGTTCTACATTCTGTCCCTCAACTGTGTTTTTTGTCTTTGAGCAGTAGCAGCATACCCCCTCCCCCAGCCCCTTGAGACCCTCACGGGTAAGTAGCAGACTTTACAAATGATATGATTGATTGATTGATTGATTGATTGATTGATTTATTGGTTGATTGACATGTCACTAATGCTCTTTACGAACCTAGGGAAAATGGCCAGGTCGACCGGTTCAACTGGGTTCTTAAGGAGGGTATCGATTTGGCTAATAAGTCCAGTGAACTTTGGAGGGCTGTGTTGAGGAAAAAATTGTGAATGTACTGCATCACTCCTCACTCTGTTACTGGGGTGAGTCCTTTTAAACTTTTGAAAGGAAGAGAGCCTGTGTATGATATTTGTCATTGGTGGATAAAGTATGCTCGCAAGGTTGTTGATGCCATTGAGTTAGATGTTATTGCAGGACGTGTGAGAGAAAAGCAAGGGAAAATGTTTTCACCGTTGGTAATTTGGTTAGGATCAAGAAACTTGGTTTCATGGTGAAAGGTAAATCTAAATGTGGTTATCCTATTAAGGTTGTGAAGATGGCAAAGTGTGGAATATGAGAAGAGTTGTCAAAAGCAGATGTACAGAGGATAGCAAGGTCAGTGAGAGCAAAACTCTGTTTAGTAACTGTGTGGAATCCAGGAGTGGTCAAACTTTAGCTTCCAGAGTCAAGGTGAACAATCAAACCAAGTGTTTGCCTGCAAGGTATATGTCTTGGTGAGATACATTTTGGTATTCCTCTTATTTTATGTTAGGTTTTATAAAGCGCAACAGCTGCCCTAGCTAAGAGGTGTCCCTGTGCTAAGCAACAATAGAATAGCACACACAGAAAGCAAAGGAGGCCTACGGAGAAGGAAAAGTAAATGTTTTGATGGCTTCCCTAAAATGAAGATAATTAGTGAGCCCTTGAATGTGGGCCGGTAAAGAATTCCAAAGAATGGTAGCTCTATTACGAAAAGAGCGGCTGCCGGTGCGAACCCTTCTCACATGAGGGATCACTACCAGGCATTGTCCCATGGATCAAAGCGTTCGCGTGGGTGTATAAGGTAAAAGAAGGTCAGTCAGAATTAGCGGGGATGCCAATTTCAGTATTTGTAGGCTACACACAGTGCCTTAAATTCGATTTGCCTGGCCACAGGCAGCCAGTGGAGGCGATGAATGGCACTAGTCACTGCACAGGTTCTACGCAGGCCCAGGAGTGATCTTGCGGCTGCGTTCTGGACTCTCTGTAGCCTTTATATTTCAGACTTGTTAGCTCCCAAATACAAAGAACAAGCACAATCGAGCCTAGACAAGATCAAGGCATGAATAGTCGTGGCATAAAAAAAGGCCAGGATAGGTTTAAGCCCGCGCAGCAGACCGAAACAAGTTCCCACCACCATTTTAGTCTGAGTCTAAAAATTGAGTGAAGTGTCCATCCAGACCCCCAGGTTCTTCACTACAGGATTATGGACAGGGGCTGTACCTAGACTCTTGGCCACCACAGCTTGTTTCAGCTGTCATTGTTCCCTCCCCCAACTACACCTCCGACTTGTTGGCATTCAGTTGGAGACAGTTGGTGGTTGTCCACTTAACAATTGCCAAGAGGTCGCCCTGAAATTTCCTGGCGTCCTGCTCGTTGTCACTGGAGAGAGCCACCACCAACTGAGTATTGTCAGCATAAGAGACCACGGTCATCCCTCTGCTCCTAGCTACACCAGCCAGTGGTTGAACATAGAAATTGAAGAGCAGAGGGCTCAGGAACATGCCTTGTGGGACCCCTTGGCCGATAGGAAAAGTACCGGAAGTAAAAGGGGGGCAACCACCTGAAACGTCCTGTCTGCGAGGAAAGAGGACAGCCACTTAAATGGTGAGCCAGTAACTCCAGCCTCTGACAGATGATTCAGCAAGATGGCATGAAACACCGTGTCAAATGCGGCACTGAGATCCAAAAGGATCAGTGCCGACATCTGCCCCGCATCTAAGGCTTTCCACAAATGTTCAGTCACGAGCAGAAGCACTGACTCAGTGCTGTGACTGGGCCGAAAACTGTTTTGAGAGGGGTCGAGCCTGTGATTTACAGTGAGATATTCTGTGAGAAGGGAATTGATGTAGGCCTTTGTAATCTTCGCAGTCCAAGGTAACAAGGGAATAGGCCGAAAACTTACAGTTTTTTTGTGGTCTATGGAAGGTTTTTAAGCAGCACTATTACCCTGGCCTGCTTCCAAGCCTTGGGCATGCCCGCTGCACTCAGGAACCTATTGATCACCAGTTCCAAAGAGTGTATGATGGTGGGTAGAATTTTTTGGAATTGGTCAGGCTTCAGGGGATCAGCAGGAGAGCCGGACTTAACCTTGGGACAAAGTGTCAGTAAAACCTCTTGAGTGATAGGGAAAGACCTGAATGATCCCATAGGTGGAGTCGCAAGATGTCTCAGGAGTGCCTATAAGGACCGTAAGGAAGCTTTTATAAATGACCTAAACCTTCCTGACAAAGAAGTTTGCCAGCGTGCTACATTGCAAGTTGGAGGCAATCAACAAACCTACAGCATCCTTCTGTGTTTTCAACTCCGAGACCATAGAAAAAATGCTCTTAGCCAGATTAGTGCTCCTGCGGATTTGCTCTGCGTATAATGCGGCACGCTCAACATGGAGGGCCCTGTGGTATCGCTCAATAGAAGCGCGGTAGAGGTCCTTGGAGGTAGGATCAAAGTCCCATCGCCAAGTTCTCTCCTGCTTCTTACAGGTCTTACGTAAGGAAGCTAGTTTAACGTTGTACGAAGGATTAGATTTAGTATGCCGATTCATGGACAGCTTAGCAGGAATAAGGCCGTCCAAAGGCTGAGTGATCCAATTGGAGAAGACTGAGTGGGCCTCGCTAGGGTCAGCCGGAACAGCAGGAGAGGTGGCAGCAAGATGGCTTTGAAATTGTTCCCAATTCAGTTTAGGCCAGGGGCGCTTAAGAGAAAAGGTGTTTACTAAGTTGTGCGCTGGCATGATATTGTGAATCAACATGGGGACTTAATGATGATCAGACCGATCCATCGGAACAAGGGACGGAATTGGTCAGGCTTCAGGGGATCAGCAGGAGAGCCTGACCTAACCATGGGACAAAGTGTCAGTAAAACCTCTTGAGTGATGGGGTAAAGACCTGAAGGATACCAGAGTTGGAGTCACAAGATGTCTCAGGGGGGCCTATAAGGACCGTAAGGAAGCTTTTATAAATGTCCTAAACCTTCCTGACAAAGTTTGCCAGCGCGTTACATTGCAAGTTGGAGGCAATCAACAAACCTACTGCATCCTTCTGTGTTTTAAACTCCGAGACCATAAAAAAAAATGGTCTTAGCCAGATTAGTGCTCCTGCTGATTTGCTATGCATAGAATGCGGCGCGCTCAACATGGAAGGCCCTGTGATATCGCTTAACAGAAGCGCGTTAGAGGTCCTTGGAGGTAGGATCAAAGTCCCATCGCCAAGTTCTCTCTCCAGCTTCTTACAGATCTTACGTAAGGAAGCTAGTTTAGCGTTGTACGAAGGATTAGATTTAGTATGCCGATTCATGGACAGCTTAGCAGGAATAAGGCCGTCCAAAGGCTGAGTGATCCAATTGGAGAAGACCGAATGGGCCTCGCTAGGGTCAGCCGGAACAGCAGGAGAGGTGGCAGCAAGATGGCTTTGAAATTGTTCCCAATTCAGTTTATGCCAGGGGCGCTTAAGAGAAAAGGTGTTTACTAAGTTGCACGCTGGCATGATATTGTGAATCAACATGGGGACTAAATGATGATCAGACTAATCCATCGGAACAAGGGACGGTATATTTGTGAAAACAGGGTCTAGTAAGTGGCCGGCCGAATGCGTGGGGCCTGATACCCATCGATCGAGCTGATACGCGGCGAGATCAGCCAGGAAAGATGACACATCAGGATCAGAGAGATTGTCTAGATGTGAATTAAGGTCACCTATAACAGAGTTAGAGATATTGACCGCCAGAGTGCTGACCGTCTCGGAGAGAGCATCTCTAAACCCTCTGACGGACCCGGGGGTCGATAAATCAGTAAACCTGAGATCGTTTAGTTGGAATTAAGAATGATTTTAAAGAAGGCAGAATCACAATCGGTGACGGGCTGCTTAACGAAGGTGCAGGGATACCCGGTTTGAAGGATGACCGCAATGCCCCCAGCTCTCGTGGGTCTGTTAAGGGTATGGATTATATAGCCCTCCAGAAGAGCAAGTACTTGCTCCATCACCATGTCTTCCGAGAGCCAAGTCTCAGTGAGCAATACCATATCGGGGTACTTATCTTCCAGGAGGTCATGAACATCAGCAAAATGCGTAGCTAGTGAGCGGCAATTGAGATGAAAAACAGTCACAGAAGTGGAGTGAAGGGGGATGCTGGTCCTGGCCGGGATGAGAGAAGCAAAACCAAAACATATACACCCAAAGAGGCCCTCTAGATCATATAACCGCATTTGTGTGCACTCTGTTATGCACCTCCCAATCGCAAGCAGCTCATCTGGGAATAAGAATACCTAATTTCAACCGAATTGGCAGCATGTCCGGTGTCCGACGACAGACTTACGCGGAGGGCGCAGATGGGCTTGCCTATGGCGTGACGCTGGCGCGCCCGCTGTGCGAGGCCGGGCACTTATGTTGTTTTAATAGGCCCCCGGTAGCGGAAATGAGGGGAGGGGGAGGAGCCACATCCCTCTGCCGTGATCGGCAGAGTGCGGTTGTGTACTCGGAACAGCGAGCGGTTAGCAGGAGAGCAAGTGAGTGCCGGTAAGCCTCGCTAAAATGCCTCAACAAATGTGGGAAAGCATAAAAGAACAGTTTTTTTAAAAAGTACACAATGCAAAACGTTAAATCAATTTAAAGAGATAATAGCAACCTGTCAAGTTGGCGCGCTATCCTCAAGTGCTGCGCGTCCAGGCTTTTATGTTGGTTTAATAGGCCCCCGGTAGCGGAACTGAGGGGAGGGGGGAGAAGCCACGTCCCTCTGCCTTGATCGGCAAACTGCAGTTGTGGACCCGGAACAGCAGGCGGATAGCAGGTGAGCAAGTGAGTGCTGGTAAGCCTCGTTAAAATGCCTCAACAAATGTGGGGAAGCATAAAAGAACAGTATTTCAAAAAAGTACACAATGCAAAACGTAAAGTCAATTTAAAGAGACAATAGCGACCTGTCAAGTTGGCATGCTATCCTCTAGTGCTTACTGTTTTCTTTGTTGCTTATCTTGTTTTATTTTCTTTCATTTGTTCTTTTTAGTTTTCTTTTAATGTTATTGGAGTAAGATGTGTCGCGCAATAAGAACACTCCATGCATATCTCTTGGATAGCATAAAAGGTCGCTTTTATTTTAAGACAGTCAAAAACAGAATTCCGCATTTTTCCTTTATTATTATATAAATCAAAAATTGACTATTTCCCCAAAACATTTCCCCATACTGACTTAAAACCACAAATTCCCCAACAATTCATCATTTGCAAATCCCCAAATTGTAAAATTCCAAGCCAATATTTTTCTCTTCCAATCTTTCCCTTTTGCCATTTTCCACCTACCCTTCCCCCACCCCCAGAGAGAAAGGATAAGTCTGCTCTAGACTATCCTATCCCCCTCAAAGAATGCCTAAAAAGAACATAACAACAATACTGGAAAACTGTAAAGACTGTCCTAACTTGACAAATAAGTATTATTATATATATTGTATTTATATATATATATATTGTTTTTATATATAAAAACATATACATACATATATATATATATATATATATATATATATATATATATATATATATATATATATATATATATATATATATATATATATATATATATATATCCAGTCTTGCCAAACTTATCCGATAAGAAGAAGGCGCTGACACCATGAATCTGAATCCAAACTCGATTTATTCACTCAATGTCTGCTTAGACGCGTTTCGGCGTTGCCGCCTTGTTCACTACATCTGCATTCAAAATGAGCTCATACATATATACTGTAGAGATATGGGCGTGTCTAACAATTAACACACAGGTTCAAACCAGGTATTACCATGGTTACATTGTGGTAAACCTTGTATGTTGCACAGAGTCTTTTCTCCATCCTTATTAACGAGTATTCATTGCAGAAATATTTTTACAAAAAGAATAAAGATGCGTAAATCACCTAAACAAGTGTTAGAAATAATAATAATAACAACCTTTTCATCAAATAGCATGTTACAATTCACAGCTGTTAAAAAGGTAATTTGAAAAACATTTGCTGCCATTTCTGTGTTTAAATAATAAGTTGACACTTCTTGCCGCTTTTTTACCCCGAGTGCTTGCCATGAAAGTGCCCTTTATAAGGTCCTTACTTGGTAGGCCATCTGGTTTGCCTGTGCATCCCAGTCTCCCATGTGCCATGATGGCGTGTGTACCATGTCAGCGTATCTGTGTGGGGGTGGGCCTGTTCGCCTTCTATGATCCCCGTTGGTAACGCGGACCAAAGAATATCCACGGGTAAGTGCTGCTGCGCGTGTAAACATAAGAGTGTTTCCTACGGCTACAATGTTGCTAACACATTACCGCCGCCGGCTATGAAAGCAGCTCTAATGTTCGAAGGCTTAAACTATTGCCTCGCGCTGAACTGTGTTCACGGTTACTGTGCGCGTTTGTCATACCTGGTGTCATGATCGGCTAACAAAATAAATAAATATTTATTAATGCATTTTCGCCGCCGCCACTGTGTGTTTCTGAATGCCTGACATTGACACTCGCGCATGCTCGCGTTTTAACGTTTAGTTTATGTAATACTGCCCTAGTGGGCTTAGCGGCTTGCTTAGTCATGTTATGACCATCGCAAATACTGACATACGACATTGGTGGAATCTCTACGTTAATATAGATTGTGTCCTACCATAGTTGAATTATGTTATAATGTCGCATCAACCTATAAGGGCATGGGCATAAGCATGGTCATACTCTATGTAGAGCTAGTGATTACAGGGTAACCAGGGCAAATTGTGTCTAATTGTGCAATAAAGTGTAAAATTAAAATTAAAAGTTACAAGATGTGCCGTGTGTTTAGACATTTTGCTGTGTCTGAAAGGTGCTCTTATGTGCCCATAAGTATCCCGTGAAAAGTGTGGTAGTTGAACTGAAGATGTTCATCGAATGGTACTTGGGGGAAAGGAAGCGCTAAGGGTGTATTCTAATTTCCTGATTATAGGTGGACACTTAAGGCTTCGTCCGCATTCAGGCCGAATGGGATCTTTGAGTTCAGTAGTATGATATACCTGGACTCCAGGCGGCGCAGTGCCAAAGGGCGATTACCTCCCCTGACATTTTTTGGAATGCTGTCAATTACAAAATATTTAATGTTTTTAGCATTGCCATTGTGGGTTTCATGAATATGTCTCGCTACGGGGTACGTAGGATCATTGTTGGAAATTGCTCGCAAATGTTGCAAGATCCGTACGTGGGCTGGATGAATGGTGGAGCCTACATATCTTTTACCGCATGAACATGCTAGCACATACACTGCGAAGTCAGTTTTGCAAGTGAATGCATCCCTCAAAATGTAAGGTTTGATCCTGAAAGGGACTTGCACTTTCGTAGTGTTCATACCATAGGTGCAGGCTTTACATTTTGAACACTTTTTGAAGCCCTTCTGGGAATCTAACCAGTTTTTGGTCTTTCTGAGAGTAGGCGCATTGCAGACCAATTCTTCTCTCATGGATTTTGCCTTTTTAAATGTAATTAAGGGACTAGTGCCCACCAATTCACCTATGCTTGGGTCTCCCCAGACTAAGGGCCAATGTCTTCTCAGGATTTTTCGTAGGTTACTATGGTATCTGTTGTAACCCGTTATTAATCTAGGAGGGTCCTTATTATTGGAAGCTGTTGTGTTTTTATTGGTGGTCTTAGGGAAGATCAGATCTTTCCTATTCTTTCCTTTACATTTTTCCTCAGCTCTTTTGCAACTGCTGCTGGTATACCCTCTATCCCTGAGTCTTTCAAACAACTCTTGTTTGGCATTGGAGAGCCCTCCTTCCGTGCTACAATTACGTGTCATTCTAAGGCACTCAGCATAAGGAATTGATTGTTTCAATGGTGTGGGATGGAAACTGTGTGAGTGCAGAAGGGCATTCCCTGCGGTAGGCTTTCTGTATGTGCGTGTCTGTATTTTGTTATCCTGTACATATAATTCTAAATCAAGGAATTGGATAATGGCATCATTGGTGTTACATGTAAACTTTAGGTTTTATATATATAGGTATATATATATTTTTTTACTGAACAACAAAAACCCTGCACCCAAAACAAACTTGGGAAGGGTGGGTGGGCCAAACGAAGCTGCGCCACATTGCTCCTCGTCACCGCTGTGACGTCAGTCCCTCCCGCCCTACGCTACCCCTTCTAAACCCTCCCTTTCCCTAACCTGCCCTCTCGCGACGCGTGGACCGTTCCACCGCGCGAATTCTCCCAGGGGGACACTGGCTCGTGCCACATACCCCTGGGACCCATTGCAGGCTTGCTTTATCTTGCTGCTGTGATCTCTATGCCACGCTCTTGGAATTCTTGTACATGCATCTGGTGCCTGCCTTTCAGTGTTCTGGAACCACAGAACAGCAGTTAGATGTACTGGCTTTCCGAGCTAGTTGTACTGTATCACTCCTAAATAAAACCATAAAATCTACTTATCTGCTGGCTACCACTCGTCTTTACATATATTTTTTAAGTGGTCTAAATTTGTTCTCCTATTTTTGAAGTAATGGGTTTTGGTAAATAGTGTAGTAGTGGCTGATGGACAGGGATGGAAGATTTTGCTTCTAGCATGCTAGTCTGTGTAATTACAGTCGGGGCATGGGAGTGTTTTGCTCTGGGTTAGAAAATGGTGGTCTCTCCATGCAGACAGAAAGGTGTGTCCCGGGAGGCACAGAAGTAGAGAGGGAAGGGTAGGTTGGCAGCAGATCAAAAGAAACAGTATGAGTAATGTATCGTTTTACATCACATAATCTGCAGATTATAAGATTGGAGGCCAGTGAGTGATTGCTAAACATAAATAAAATGCTGTGGCTTATGAAGTTAATTAGCTGAAACCCGGCATAAACTTTGTTATAAGACATAGGTTTATTGGAACAACTGTTATTGTGAAAGTATTAGAAACTTCAGCACATCATTTGATTATTGGCAAGGTGTCACTTGATGACTCACTTCAATGTTGGATACCGCTAAACAAATGTATGTGCTTCAGATTCGATGCACTTGAAAAACTGTTATTACAGTTTTTGATATTTTCAGTTTGGCTGATTTGAAGCAGGTGAGAGATTTGGACCCTGAAGCCTACAATTTTCACTCATTCACATGTAGCCAGTATGGCAGAATTAATTAGTTGTTCATGGCAGCAATGTTGATTAAAAGATCACACATTGAAATTCATCCTGTATGGTTCGCTGACAGCACACTGATTCAGCATTGTCCTAAAGAAGATGCTGTATCTCCTCACTACTGGCCTGGCAGTGTTCCTTTTGTGCAGTTGTTACTTTCTGAAGGGGTACTTGTTACCCGCAATAGAAACAGCTCTTTAGTGTCAACCATGGAACCACCTCACCCTCTGTGAAGGCATTTGGAAAGGGGCATGCATTGATACCTGTACCTACTAAAGTGTGAATCAAATGAAAGTCCAAGAAGTACCTGCATATAAATGTATATCAGCAGAAATATTTTCATACTCAAATGACTTGGGGCCAGTCGCGGCTACTGCCACTATGGAGTGGCATCGGCAGCAGGAGCGTCAGATGAGGAGCGGAGGTGGGGAATTGAATTTAACAAACAAAAGTACAAGTTCCTGCAGATGCCTCGTGCTTTGGTGCTCCACCGTTCTGCTCCTCCAAGCAGTCCCTGCGACAACAGGCTTTCCATCCAATCTAGACTCTGCTCTCATGCTAGGAGAGCAGAGTGGAGATTGGCCTGAGTAGGACTCTTTTACGCTCCACTCAGGCACAGGGAGTCTGTGCCTTATTCTAAGCCAGCTGTTAAATATAGCTGGATTGGAGACACCTAAGTGCACACGTCTGTTTGGCTGGCCTAGGATGGCCGGTCAAGCAGACATGCACACTTAGAAGGGCACAACATTCCTCTTCCACCCTCCCATGGTCCAGCCCGGCCCCTCCCTACACACGCTGGCTCACAGCCACCATTTGCAAACTAAAAGAATAGTAAAATATCATTTTTTCATTTTATTTTTCAGCTACTGATTCTGAGCCAGTGGGGTAAAGCTCCTCTATAATTACGGAGGAACTGATGCTGCTTGGGATGGGTACACCAACCAATAATTACACACAAGTAAAAAGGCAGGTAAACCTGTAAAAAGCATCAGATGAAATGTAAGCATGGGCGAATTTTGCGAATCTCGCGTTCGCGAATTTTGCGGATTTGCGAACTCGCAATCCGCAAAATCCGCGAATTCTCGCGAATTTGCGGATTTTTTTTTGTTGTGTTCGCGCGGGTTTCTGCCAGTTCGCCAGGGTTTTGTACAATTTCGCAAACGCGAACTTACCTGTCGGGTCGCAAGTTTTGCGAACTTGTTGTTTCTACGTGTCCAGCCTGTTTGGGACACTCTTCTTCATCACTGCCACTCTCTGTCACCACTGCCACTCTCTGACTACTCATGCCACCCTCTGGCCCACCCATGCCACCCTCTGTTTCATCACCGCACCCTCTGGTTGTCCAGTGTACATTATTTTCGGCAAAGCAAAGCACACCTTCCCTGCCTCAAGTGACCTGAATTAATTTGGGGCTGATTAATGTGTCACAGAATATTTTTTTAGCTGGCACCTGCTTCCTTAGTGCTTCCTGATTAGTGATCTTTTGCACTTGCTAAGTGCTTTCATTGTTGCAAAATTAGTTACAACACCTGCCCTGCCCCAACTGACAATAATGAATTAGGGGCTGATTAATGTGTCACTGGATTTGAACTTCCAGCCTGGCTCCTGCTTGTCTGCCTTAGCTGTAATTCAGGACCTTTGTGTAACTATTCTGAGGGTCAGAGCAGGGTCACATAATAGTTGCAAGTAGGCAACTGAACTCTGGAGGGGCCCCTCAGGAAGCACTACAGGAAATGGCTACTAATGATGAGCTTGAACTTTTGAACCTGGTAAGTAGTTTCAGTTTTGCTAAGATCGTATTTCTGCAATTTAGCGCTTATTCGCGGGGCGCGAGGTTGAACTGGGAAGCCGCGAACTCACGCGAACAGTGCGAGCAAATCCGCTGCTCGCGGATTTGCGGATTTTGCGGGAAATTCGCGAATCTCGCGGATTGCGAATTTACCGAAAATCCGCAAAATCCGCGAGCGAAACGGATTTTCCGCCCATGCTTAATGAAATGCCCTCACTTTTTTGACTTTGGAGGCAGGATTGTGCTTGCAGTTCTGGCAAAGAAAAATAAGTGCTCCTAGTAAGCCTTTTGAGCTATTAAGGATAAAGCAGGAACTAACCGCCTGATTCATCAAACTTTTTTGCGCTCGCAAAGGGCCAGATTCTGAGAATCTGGCCCTTTGCAAGAGCGATTTTTGCATTTGGGATTCAGCATCCCAAATGTAAAAATCGCTAATTGCGATCTCGCAATTTTGCGAGGAATTACATTTAAGGAATCTCTATTTGAGATTCCTTAAATGCAATTCATCATCCTATGTTTTTTTTGCGAATTCGCAATTTCTAGGCGCAATTTACCGCGAGGTCAGACCTCGTGGTAAATTGTGAAAACTCAGAAAAATGCATTTAATTGCATTTTTCTGAGTTGCATGTTACACACACACATGTCCTTTGGACATGTGTGTGTGCAACACCTGTGTAAAATTTCATTTGAGGGGTGCTACAGGGTGTCCTGTGGATACCCCTGGCACCCTTCAAATCGCTATCTTATTTGCGATTAGCAAATTGCTAATCGCAAATAAGGAATACTCCCCATTCATTCCTATGGGCCTTTTGGCCCATAGGAATGAATGGGGAGTTATTCCTTATTTGCGATTAGCAATTACCTAATCGCAAATAAGGAATTGTAAGGAATCGCATTTTTTTTGCATATTCCTACATGAATCCCGTTTTGCGAGTCCTTAATAGCGATTCGCTATGAATCGCTATTAGGGCCTCGCAAAACGGGAGCATGATGAATCAGGCGGTAAGAGACAGACCGCCTGATTCATCATGCTCCCGTTTTGCGAGGCCCTAATAGCGATTCATAGCGAATCGCTATTAAGGACTCGCAAAACGGGATTCATGTAGGAATATGCAAAAAAAATGCGATTCCTTACAATTCCTTATTTGCGATTAGCTAATTGCTAATCGCAAATAAGGAATAACTCCCCATTCATTCCTAAGGGCCAAAAGGCCCATAGGAATGAATGGGGAGTATTCCTTATTTGCGATTAGCAATTTGCTAATCGCAAATAAGATAGCGATTTGAAGGGTGCCAGGGGTGTCCACAGGACACCCTGTAGCACCCCTCAAATGAAATTTTACACAGGTGTTGCACACACACATATCCAAAGGACATGTGTGTGTGTAACATGCAACTCAGAAAAATGCAATTAAATGCATTTTTCTGAGTTTTCGCAATTTACCACGAGGTCTGACCTCGCGGAACATTGCGCCTAGAAATTGTGAATTCGCAAAAAAAATAGGATGATGAATTGCATTTCAGGAATCTCAAATAGAGAATCCTTAAATGTAATTCCTCGCAAAATTGCGAGATCGCAATTAGCGATTTTTAAATTTGGGATGCTGAATCCCAAATGCAAAAATCGCTCTTGCAAAGGGCCAGATTCTCAGAATCTGGCCCTTTGCGAGCGCAAAAAAGCTTGATGAATCAGGCGGAGAATCTGCTCAATGTTCGCACTGACTTTGAGCAGAATTGTAACCGTCTGCATACCTCCAAATCTGGTCTAACTGATACAGCAATCCATGATCAGCTCTCTCTCCCCAAATAGACAGTAGATCATTTAGTGTTTGTGTTACTCTCTGAGGTATTAATTGTCATCACAAGCATGCCTAAAAGCCATGAATGATATTCCTGATGAGATAAGTAAACTATTGTCAAGGATGATAGCGTCTTTATTGTGAGGAATAGTTAACACTTAATTTAATGCAGTAAATATGTCTCCATGAAGGAAAAGCTCTGTAAGTAACATTAAAAATCTAATTGCTCACACTGTGAAAATGCATGCCCAACTCCATTTTTTAGGGTTGCAAGCAACATTGTGGATCTAGTTTCATCCAGTAAGCATGGCTTCTTTCTTGAATGTGACACCATGGCATTCATTTGCAACAAGTTTATAACTTTGATGTTTGGCAGGCCTAGATGTTTGTTTTTTAGTTCAGGATGGACTTGCCCTTGCAGTTCGGGCTTGACTGTTCCTATTGGAGCAGGATCAAGACTAATTTGCATATGGCTGGATCCAAACTAAGGTGGCATGGTATGCAAAATAACAATGGTCAGTGATTCAGCCCCTAGTAATTACCAGTGGCAGAGAATAATTAAAGCATTCCATCCATCACTTTTTGGTTTACTGTAGTGTGTCGCCCTAAGTGAGATCGATATTCTCAGACGTGGGTCCCATGCACAATGTGTCACAGGAACCAAGTTATACCTCGCTGATGAGCCCCAACTAAAACCAAGCAGGTCCAAAGTTGCTTGTGTACATGTTCAAGGATGGCATATCCTAGCATTTCGGGATAGACTGTCTCCACTGGATCAGAATCAAGACTGATTTCCATATGACTGGGTCAAAACTGAGGTGCAAAAAAACGACTGACTGGGATGCAGCCCGGGTATTTAGCGATGGTTGAGATTAATTCAAGCACTCCGTTCATCATTTTTTGTATACTTTAGTGAGTCAATTTTAAGAAAGTTGGCATTTTCTTCTCCTAACCATTTGTACCTTCTAACAGTGTCATGGGTTATGTAACTGTGAATGGCTCTGCTGTTGGGATTTGTGTATGGTTTCCAGACAGTAACACAAAGGGGGCTTTGATGTGGATAAGATGAGTCAAAGTGGCAGAATTACTGGAGAGGCTGTACCTAGCCCTATTCCCATTTCAATGAGCTTTGCCTCCTGAACACACAAAGGAATCTGACGCGAGGCCATCCAAATCTTTTGTCACCTCAGACAGTTTAGAGCTTTCTCACCAGATGTGAGGGTAGCATAGGGAATCCACACACACAAGGGATGGCACCAGGTATAAATGATGGACCTACAGAGCCACTCATCAGAACACACCTGGACCTGTGAATATTACAGGAGAAATATTGCCCAGCTGTGGAGGTCTGTGGAGGTCTGCCTTGCGGTCTGAGAAGAAAGACTGGACTTGATTACCTTCATCCCAGGCAAACATGATGACTCAGTTGACTGATCCCATGTGTGAGCTACAAGGTCATAATGTCACACTCGATTACCTCAGGAGCAGTACCCTCCAATGCTCACCTTCTAGCAGCACTGACTCTGTTATGAATACACCGGAGTAATGGAGTTGCCGGACAGGGGAGGCGTGTTTAGGGAGGGTACTGTGGGAGGGAGACCTGAAATAAGAAGAAGCCATGATCAATGATTTAATCTAACTTATGGTGTTGTACTTCTCAATATGAAGAGTTCAGGAACCAACCTTACCTGTGCAAGAAATAACTGAGAGGTGTACCTTCATTCAATTCACACAGATGCTATCATACTCTTATGGCAATATTCAAGAACTCTTAGTTGAAGTCACAAAGATGAGAATAATGCACTGCTGTCCTCAATGCCTTTATTCAGTGTGATTTTATAGAACTCACTCTGATATTTGGCTCCTAATAAGAGATAATGACAACTCTTCTTCTGTAGTTTCTCAAACAATTGTTTACCGACCTTGCACATTGTGTTCAGACTAAACTCCAGGAACAGGGAGAGAACACAGAAAGCAGACAGTTCTCATGTGAAAGGCACAAACTGAGGGGCAAATTATCAAGACAGGCAATAAAATTATCGCAGTTTTAGCGGCAGAAAACTGCTGCTAAAACGGAGATAATGGGCTTGATAATATGCTCTATGGAATTCAAGTTAAAGCCCTTGTTAGATGTCTTTCACATCTATGGAGGACTTAAATTCACCATTTACAATGGATCCAGCAACAACAGCGTAAGCTGCAGAATAAGCATGTTTGGACCTGATGGCTGGTTGAGCCGAGCTGTCGGTGTAGATAATACATTTGTACTCATCTAAAGGAAGCAAAGACAAGGGATTGGGATGAACATGTTTTATTGTAAAAACTCCTGTGTCTCAAGAGCAGGATCAAAGATAAATGGATGTTTGACATTAAAACGCATGCTTTTACCACGCATGCCGTTACAACGCAGTTTTTACAACGCATACCATTACAACGCATAGCGCTTTGGGGTGCTGGATAGTGAATAGTTTAATTTACTATTCCAACTCCAGTCCCCGTGGATAGTAGGGAAGGTGTTGGATAGTAAATTAAATCTATTACCTATCCTAGAGTGCCCCCAGCGCAATGCGTTGTAATGGTTTGCGTTGTAATGGTTGCGTCGTAATAGTAGTGCGTTGTAAAAGTTTAGTTGTAAAGGTTGTTCACCAAGATAAATGTGACATCAGCTGATGTCAAAGAAGTACCCCATTGAATCCAAATGGGATGTAAAGTCTTAGAATTTGGTACACTTGCCTTAGTCACTGCTTCTAAAGCAGGGATAGGTGAAACCATCAGAATAAGTTTCCACTGCACCATTGAGCATTTTTTCAGAATCGCCATTCGGAGTGCAGTTAAAATCTTTTCAACATTCGAAAAGTGCATTTCAGCTGCTGTGTACAGTTGTATTTTGTATGCAATAGGTACTGTGTCTCCTTTGTTGAATGTTAGGTACATGAAAACCACCCTCCCTGGTTCAATACTTATGACCAGGTTCATAGAATTATCACATGTCAACAAGAAGTTAGTCTCTAGCATATCAGACTGCAAAGAATGTAGAATAGAGGTATGTTCCAGTAACCAGCAGGCAGCAGTAAATGTAGGTTGTATCCACGCATAAAGCGATTTGATACGCTGGGCATAATCAGGAATGTATGTTCTTCAAAATTAAAAAATCCCAGCAAAGACTGAAGCGTTTAAAGTGTAGAAGGAGGTTGCAATTGTGCATATTTCTCCAGAAAGTGGTGGGCTAACCCCCTACCTTCATTGTTGAGCTTGTAGCCCAAAAAGAGTACTGCTAAACAAAATTAAATTTGTATCCATAGTTGGCGAACGATAATATAATTCTGTCAACTCAGACCGGATGAGGCATCAGCTCATTGTCTGTCATATAAATATCATCAATGTACGAGAATGATCAGGGTATATGCTGTGCAATAAAGACAAAACACGTGCAGCGAAAGCCCCGGGGCAATTCTTATACCCAATAGGCAAGCGTGTAAATTTCTTCTGATTCCCGACGGCAGTAAATGCTGTTAAGTCACGGCTTTCAGGAGCCGAGTTTTGACTATAGAAACCATTGGATATATCCAGTGTCGTCTTTTATTTTTTACAAACTATGTTGTTCACTAGTGCAGAGCTGTGGGTGTTTTGTACCACAAATGTACGACAATGACTATTCAGATTTCGATACTCTAATACAATGTGATATGAACCGTCCGGTTTCGATACCCAAAAAAGAGGATTGTTCATAGGAGATATACAGAATTCTATTACACCTTGATATTCCTACTGAGTCAGATTATCACAAACAGGAGGGTTAGCCTCCCCCTGATTGGATATTACGGTTGTGCCTGTGGCAAAGCCCGTAATGGAATCTCATGTGCCGGTGAATCTCTATCCCAGCCCACTTGATTACGGTACACAGCTGGAGCAAGGGCCAAAGCCCTATCAGCTGTAAAAGCCTTTGCATGCTCCTCAGGTTCATATTGTAAAAAACTCAGAAGTATCACGTTTTCTCCCCTCGAAGCGGCCAAAACAAATGGTGGGGGCCAATCCGCCTCCGCCAACAAAATGTCATAGGAGGAAGTCAGATTTGCCCAAAGAAACGTTGTAATTGTACACTGTGTATCACCCTCAATTTGAAAGACTACTTCATATAGTCTAGGGAGCAACTTGAGTATCTGCTGTTTCTACTGTAATAAATGTATTAGTTGCTATTGCCTCCAGACAAGGATGTAGTGCCTCCCATACTATGATAACCTCCGCCGCGCTGCCAAGTAGAGTCACCGCCCATTTCCAATCTAGAAGTCGTGTTTTCACCATCTGAGGCATACTTCGTTGTTAAAGCAGCAACTTTTTTCTTCTGATACAGTGGTCTAAAACGAGGCCGATCCTCTTGTTTGGCTGTAACATCAAACTGTCAAAGTTGATCCCGTCAGTGCTTTGTGGTCAAACATTTGCCACGATCCTGGCGTTCCCCATCACCGACTTTAGAGTCCGATGTGTCCTATAAAGAACGAGGAGAGTGCTGATAAGGGACTTGAAATCTATTGGGAGTCTTAATTTTCGCACGGTCACGCAAGTCATAAGTAAATGTCATAAGACTCAGGTGTAGGTGAACCAGCACGCGAACCCTGGTTCTGTTGTTGCTGCCCCTGCTTTTTATCTCTTCAGTTCTTTTTAGGAAAGAACGGGCGCCCATCTTTATCAATCTGGGCCTTTTGTTGAGTTTGAACCTAAATATGCAGTTGAGTAAAATGCTTGATTCCCAGACTATTGCTCCCTGAAGTTGTATAAGCTTTAGCAATAATCTTTGGCAATTCGCTATGTTTGTGTGCATCTGTCACAGCCTCCTAGTGTTGCGCCCTTTGTAAGCTTGGCAGTTCAGTCTGGACTGTTCCCTTGAGGCACAGGGTCAAGGCTGATTTGCATATGGCCATGTCTGAACTGGGGTGGTGTGAAGAGCAAAAAATCAATGGATTTAGGCAGAGATCTCTGTACTGGGGTGAATGTATGACAGTGTTCTGCATTCTGTCCATCAACTGTTGTTTTTGCATTTGTCACCCTGAGTGGGGCGGGTATGCTCAGACGTGAATCCTGTTCTCTCTACGACTCTGGAGTCAAGCTATCCTGATTGATGTCGGTTGATAGCCAGAAACCAGTCCTAGGATGCTTGATTCCGGTCCAGGGAAGACATGGCTTGGCAGTTCGGGCTGTACTGTTCCCTTGAGGCACAGGGTCAAGTCTGATTTGCATATGGCCATGTCTGAAATGTGGTGGTGTGGTGAGGACCAAAACGATGGATTTAGGCCAAGATCTCTGTAATGGGGTGAATGTATGACATTGTTTTGCATTCTGTCCATCAACTGTTATTTTTGCATTTGTAAGCTCACAGCAGCACCCTTAACATTAGCAAGGATCATATAGCAAACAATGTCGAACACACCCACCAGTCTCATTCCCAACTCCAGGGCCGCTTCGGTCCCATGTTCATCCTGAACACATTTTATCACGGAAGGGAGAACAGTCATTGAGGGGTTGCTAAAACACATGGAATATACCACTGCAAACACTCTACCCCAAGTGTTACAATCAGATACTTCGGGAATAAGGCCTTTAGGTAAACTCATGGTCAAGATCCTGTGTTTTTCAACAGGCGTAGTATTTGGAAAAACAGCTTTGAGCTGTCCAAACTTTCAGCTAACCAATAAGTAAGTTCATCCTTATTCTGCGGGTGCTTGCCCTTCACAGAATTAATCATTAATTGACTGATGACTACACCACCAGAAGCTGGCGGTTGACTGACCTGGAAGTTGCGCGACATGAACTGAAAAGCAGCTCTATGTACACGTACTAATCAAGTATGCAATACGCATAGCTCTGCGATCGTAGCAGTGTGATAATTTGGGTGTGGGATATATCGAGCAAAAATGGCCCACATGGCCCCATCTATCGATAAGGGGCCTAAACGGACCTGTGTGATAGGGTGAGGAAAGGGCGCCATTAAACCATATTTGATGTTGCCAAGCTGTTAGCGGAAGTTCAAGGGGCCTATAGGGACGATAATTCTGAGGAAGGGCAGTGGCAGTGTGTTCGTGGAACACATTATCTGCCCCATCCACCACCGCAAAGGTGACCCAAGAATAAAACACCTTGAAAAGGTAAGACACATTTGCTTCAACTACAAAAACAAGAGCAACACCAGCATCAGGAACTCCATATTGAGTCAAGTAAGCCTTGAGCAGTGCGCAGTTAGGAGGTGCTATGAAAATTGCCATAATTAATAGTAGATGATAAAAACTTATCAGCGTTTGCGACCTTTTAAAATTTATGCTTGAAAAACCTATAAAATATCGCAAAATAGGAGGCTACACCGTCACAACTGTCTTCGGAAACAAGTGAGGGGATTGTGGACAAGCGCAAGCACTACTAAGGAGTCTCGCAGAGAAGGACCAGACCAAACGTTGACGGTGACATGTTGCGGGGATTGTGCACATACACAGAACTATGCACAGGAAAACAGGACCTCGGTGTATAGGGGTTGTATCTTCCTACCACCTTAGTAGCCTAACCCCAAAAGCGACTTGCTATAGAGTCTCATTTGTCCGCCTACATAATCACAAAGCTACAAATAATTTGATAACCCAGAACACAACACTCCTGACTCTCTCAGGAATAGCGGTAGCAATACGTACCCTTTCGCTCACTCACTCATACTTGTCAACAATAAGAAAAGTTAGTTACGGCTCTAGTTCAAAATGTTTATTTTAACTAGTGCTCTATAATGCAGTATACAAGCCACTACCAGCAGCTAAATACATAAACATAGAGCAGTTAGCATAGTTACAATTCCATAGAATATAAAGGGGGATGTCATTATATACAAACCGTGAAAAAAGGACTATAAGGACTACCCACCCTCCCCTTGGTAAGTTGAAGTTTATTATACAAAGGAAGATCTATTGGTTTGTCAGCAGACCCCATACCTTAGTGCCTAGATGGAAGTTTTACATCATATGAACAGCATAGCTCTTCTCCATGGAAAGGTCCCTCTCCAAGTGTGTGTTTGGACAAAATGCATCCCCGTAATATAAAAGCATGAGTTTTCAGCAGTGCAGCTGTGTTAGCATGTTTTGTCTAGGTGCTAGGGTCTGACCAGAACAGAATAACAAGGGGCCTTGTTTATCGACCTTGCACATCATGTTCATACTAAACTCGAGGAACAGGCAGAGAACGCAGAAAGCAGACAGTTTTCATGTGAAAGGCACAGAGTCTTGCAAAATAAAATTATGTAGTAAAGTGCGCAAAAGCAGCATCATGGCAGCAAAACTCCTGCTAACTAAGCAGTGTCAAAAATGACCCTAACGGCCATATAACACTTTCTTTACTCTTGCAAATGTCTGTATTCAATTGTGATCATGCTTATGGGTTTCCCTTATCATTAAATATTTATGTAATCTTTGTTTCCTTAAAAAATAAGACTTTCTTTCATACAAACTTTGCACCCGTTATTTCCGTGTCAAAATACCCAACTATAATCCGGTTACACTCAATGACTTGAATCTTCAATTCTCTATCAACCAATGTTGAGAGATCCCCTTCTAATACTTAACACATCTCCCAATGAAACAGAAAATGTCTACCGCTATTCAGACAAGCAACTGCAATGCTGCTGCTGCCACAGAAATGCTGAATCATGAGTGTACTGGAATGGGCGGGGTCTGGTTATATAGTAAGTGCCTGCCTCACCCAACATGGTGGTCGTGGTTGGAGCTCCTGGGTGACTACGCTACTTGCCTTTTGACCTGAAAAGAAAGAAGAGTCAGCACCAGCAGGTACAATCTTTCTCTGCTGAATTGGGTGCCTTCTCCAATGGGCCTCCTGTGACATGCCACGCTGCATGAATGAGTCAAAAGGCAGAGTCACATGCATGAGACAAAAGGATTCGTTCCAAAAAGCCTGCCTCAACAACCCATCTATTTACGCAGTCAAGATGAGCGCTGTAGCAGGGGAGGCCTAGAATCCAGTCACATAGAAAAGGGGTACTTCTGCCCCATGAGGTTTGATTATGCTCGCTCAACCTGGGAGATGGGCTGACGCAAAGCATTACTAATAACAAGCCCCAGAGGTATCCCAGCAACTGCCCAGCAGATCTGCTGCACTGGACCTGCCTAATCTTGGCTGGTCTCTGCTGGAGTGAGTTCCTTATTCCCAAGACGTACCTCTCATGTCATGGTCCTTTGCCTGGCATGAGTCTGAGCTCCTCCAAAGAAGAAGGGGTAACATCCTAAAGTTTGAGCTCTTCAGGACTGCAAATGGACCAGCTTCTTGCTGACATTCAGTTACCTGTGACAACCGCCAATGTGAAGCTCAAGTGAGACTTGCTCTTTATGCTGCTGCAGGCACAAGTAATGACCGGCAAGTTTAGATGTGCACTTCTTGGCACAGCAATGACAACACACCATGACTACATTCACAAAACTCTGGAAACAACTGTCCTGCTTTCTACACTATAGTGACAACCATCTGAGACATTCTCCTTACTACTCACAGCCCCCTCCTCTATCAATGGAAAACTTTTCGCCAAACTTTGAGAAGGTAACTCTTTCAGCAGGAGTAACCTGGTACCTGTGTACGACCCATGCTACATCACGCTATTTACAATAAAAACATAAAAATTATATATATCCAGATTTTTGTCGTAGTGGTATAATTTATTAAAATGTACTCTCTTTTTCTAAATTGGAATATGATTTTTGTTGTGTTGTGTTTTCATTGTATTACTATTTGTGTGCTGTGTAAATACTTTTCATATTGCCTCTAAATTTAGCCTGACCACTTTGTGCCAAGCTGCAAGAGGGTTAAGCGAAGTTTAATTTTGTGACTATTGGTGGTTCACCCTGGCAAGGATTGTAATTGCTGCCTGAGTGGAGTCCCCCCTTAACCACTTATATGATGTCTTTCAATCGTGTTCTGTGGTTTGTGTTTGTGCCTTGCCACTAAGTGATTTTGCACAAAACTTAAAATCCCATATAAGTAATCCAAAATCAGCTTAGCCCCCTTTTTAAATTCTCCTTCATTTATGATTTGGCCATGTTTTGCTTTTTTGAGCTTTGCCTCACTCCTTTATTGAAACAGTGGAGTTGGAATACTTAACATTGACAATCTCAAGAAGACAGTGCTGCATAGGCTCTGCAAGGAGAGGGGGCAGAATGTGGGAAAGAGGTTCACCAAAGTGGATTTACAGGTAGCCCTCAGGGCCTTTGAGGAGTTAGGAGGATGCAGGTTACCACAGAGGAGCAGGAAGAAGATACACCTGAGGATGAGGTGGTAGCCTTAGAGGATGAGAATGAGGTGGAAAATGGTCTCGCCACAGGCCCTCAGATGCAGTACCCTGAGAAGCAAGTGTATAAGGTGTCCACAGGAGTGAGGATCTCTGCCAGGACAAGGAGAAGAGTGCCTTCCCAAAATCTGTACCCTGAGGAACTGGAGCATACGAGAACTGCCAAGGAAGAGGCAGCTTCCGAGAGCACCTTGGAGAAAAAGAAACTCTTTGCTAGCTCATGAAGTAAGTCTGAAGGAGCTTGATCTGAAAGCAAAACAAGTCTTAGTGTCCTGCATCAATGGCAGCAGCAAAACCCCAGTGTCACATGGAGATAGGAGTTCCTGGTGCCTAACGAAGCATCCAGTGCCTTGCGTTGTTGTGTGGGGTGACATCCACAAGTGGTTTCAGCTATTCGAAGTAGATTGAGAGATACATAGGGTCCCTGAAGAGGATTGGTGTACCTGTCTTTAGAGGCACATATCTAATGAGGGGAGAAATTTACTACTGACCCGGATAAAAGGTGACAGGATGAAGTACCCACTCATGACAGACGTCCTTTACAGGAAGTACAGCCTCATCCCTGAAAAGTATAGGCTGAAGTTCAGGGACCGCTAAAACCTGCCCCACCAGTCTTGGGTAGATTATGGCGATTACTGGATGGTTGGGTGAAGTGCAGTGATGTGACTGATTAATATGAGCTGTAGAATTTGATGGCAAGAGAGCACATGTTCAGTATTTGTTTTCTAGAGCTAAGCCAACACCTGAAAGACAGCATGCTCGCTGACCCCAGGGAGCTTGCCAAGGATGCAGATCATTGGCTCAGCACTATGGTCCACAAGAAGGTATCTGGAGAGGGGGAATCACCAAAGGGCTGCACAGGGCCCCCACCAGAAGAAAGAGGGGGAGAAAATAATAATGAGCATTTGCAATGCAATAGAACTCGCATTTATGTGAGACCTATTGCATTGCAAACAGGAGTGCGGGCGGGGAGGGGGGCAGGGGGATCGAGAAGGCACGGACAGCGGGAGTGCGGGTCAGAAGGCAAGGGGTGCAAGAAGGCATGGACAATGGGAGTGCGGGCAGGGGAGGGGGAACAATAGTGCTCTAAATAACACGTACTGTACAGTGTAACACTGGAAGTATTATTATTAATATTATTATTTATGAAGCTTATAAAGCGCACGGCTACCCCCGACGGGGGTGTCCCGGCACTGTAGACTGCAGACTAGAAAAGGAAAGGACAATTATGAGGTAGAAAATAGCCAGGTCTTCAATTGGCTACGGAAGAGGGGTTCAGAAGGAATGAACCTAAGATCTAGAGGAAGGTTGTTCCAGAGTTTGGCCGTCATTACAGTAAAAGCTCTACCACCCATTCTGGAGCGGCGGAACCGAGGGACTGTGAGAAGACGTAGGTTATTAGACCGCAGAGATCTGACCGATTGGGAGAGTACAAGTCTCTTTCCCAAGTATCCCGGGCCTGACCCATTAAGGGCCCGAAAAGCAAGAGTCAGCATCTTAAACTGGATGCGCCTGGAGATGGGGAGCCAATGTAACTTCTTACGATAGGATGCAACAGACTGACGGTAGGGAATATTGCCAATCAGCCTCGCCGCCGCGTTCTGAACGATCTGCAAACGTTCAATTTGATACAAAGGGGGCCCCGCATAGAGACTGTTGGCATAATCCAAATGTGATGTTATTAGGGCATTGGTGACCGTTCTACGGGCATCCACAGGAAGGTACGGAAAGATCTTTCTCATCATACGCAATTTCCCGAAGCAGGCTGCCGTAACCTTGTTTATTTGGGCTTTACAAGAGAGAACATCATCAAATAGGAAATTGGAAGTACAGGGGCCAATAGCTTTAGCAAGGTACAAATGACGACATGGCATAATAAGGCGGGACTAACAAGACTTATAATCAATCAGAAGACAGAATCCACAAAGGACAAAGACAGAAGCCATTGAAAAATATGGGCAGAGTGTGAGGGCAGCTTGTCTCTCATACTCTACTACTGCAAACCTTACAGAGCGAGCAGCACATGCGGGCTGCCACTAAAACGCAACCTAAAAATGAATGAGTCCTCATAAGGACCCATTTAGAAATTGAGTTCCATACACCCCGTCCAACCAGGAGCCACAATCCTAGTCAGGGTAAGTCAGATATTTATTTATTTATTTATGCATTTTTATATAGCGCAGACTGTACCCGAAGGTGTCAGAGCGCTTCACAATAGGAACAGAACTGATACGTGAGAACATTACAAGTGAGCAAATTACAAAAGCAAACGTTACATTACATGAGGCAAAAGTGACAATCGTGAGCCAACAAAATACAAGAGGTAGCAAACGGTGCATTACAGGAGAAAAAAGTGACATGTGTGCAGGTTACAAAAGCGTCAATAAATGGAGGATGCTCAAACACAAAAAAAACATTACGTAGGCAATGATGGCACTTGTGCAAGAATTGAAAGCAAACAAAATGTAAGAGGTAGCAAACAGTGTGATACAAGAGAAAAGTGACGTGTGTATGTTATAAATGAGTGCCAAACATAGGTAGAAGGATAATACTGCAATAAATGGCAGACTCTCACACCACAAGAACACACTGGGAAGGCACTTCCATAGTCATGGAAAGAAGAGTTTTCTATAATGGAAGGTCTTCCTTCAGGTAAAAGAGAGGGCGTGAATTAAGTTTTCAAGTGTCTTTAAAGGAGGAGAACTTTGAGGTCTGTTTTGAAGGCCTGGGAGGAGGTGGTGGTCCGGAGCTGGGGCGGAAGTGAGTTCCAGATTCTCACTGCGCTGCCTGAAAAGGATTGTGCCATCGATCTTTCCTTCTTGAAAGTGGGCGGTTCAAGCAGTAGATTTTCAGCATTTCGTGATGGTCTAGAGCCTCCCGAGAGTTTCAGTTTATTCGCCAGGTAGCGAGGAGAGGAGGAGTGCAAGGCTTTGTGGGTAATGCAGGCAGTCTTGTAGATAGATCTTGCCTCAATGGGAAGCCAGCGGAGGGTGGATAACATGGGTGTGATGTGGTCGCTTCTTTTGGCCCCATAAATAAAACGAGCTGCTGAATGTAGAACAGACTTGATGGGGTACAGGTGGGATTTGGGGAGGCTAGTCAGAAGAGAATTGCAGTAGTCCTGTCTGTAGAGGACCAGCGATTGGACCAGAGTTTTAAGGTCATGCTCCGGGAAGAAGCGACGAATCCCCCAAAGAAGGCGCAGTTGGTATCGAGCAGACTTTGCAATGGAATTAATGTGGGAGAATAGATTGAGTTTTGTGTCGAGGATGACACCAAGGGATTTTGCGCTGTCGACAATGATGCATTTATTGTTCAGTAGATTCATCTGGTCCATCCATGATTGAACCGGAAGAGGAAAAAGTGAGGAGGAGAGGAGGGGAATTCAGTTTTGGAGGGATTCAGAATCAGTTGATGTGTAGAGATCCAGTTTTGAATGGAGTCCAAAGTAGAGCTTAGGATGGAGAGATCATGAGAGGAGGCAGCCTTGAGGTAGATTTGAGTGTCGTCTTTGTAGAGATGATAGTGTACCCCAGATTTACTTAGGAGATTTCCCAGTGGTTCCAAATAGAGATTGAACAATGTGGGTGCAAGTATAGAGCCTTGAGGAACACCTTGACCCACCACCAAGGGAGATGAAAGACTGTTCACTATTTTGATCATTTGGGATCTATCAGAGAGGAAGGAAGCAAACCATTTGAGCACAGTGCCCTCCATGCCCATTCTCTGTTGAAGAGTGTTGAGGAGGGTGTTGTGATTGACAGTGTCATAGGCTGCAGAAAGATCAAGGAGAATTAGAAGACAAGACCCCCCGAATAGAGTATCCGCAGCGCGTCATCAATCACTTGCAGCAGGGCTGTTTCAGTGCTGCAGTTTTGGATGAAGCCGGACTGAAAATTATCTAGAAGATCATTGTCCTTGATATGACGAGAGAGTTATTTCGCAACACATCTTTTTGTGATCTTCGCAAGAAAGGGTAGGTTAGTGATGGGGCGGAAGTTGTTGAGGTCATTCACATCCGCAGTGGTTATTTTTAAGCAGAGGGGTGACCTGCCCAGTTTTGAAGAGAACAGGAAGGGAGCCTTGACAGAGGGAGAGGTTGACCAGAATGGTCCAATAGGGAAGATAATGGGTATAGAAGTCAATGGCAATGGCACTAGGATGGGGTCGAGAGAATGGTTGGAGGGCTTTGTTTCGAGGATGCACATGAGGAGGACTTCTTCAGAAATGGGGTCAAAGTCTCTACAAATGGCTAGTGATTTGCGCTCCTCTGGAGGGGTAGGATGAGCGACCTGATTCACAAGTGATTTCACTTTTTTGTCAAAGAATACAGCGAACTTAGCAGCTTTCTTTGAAGAATCCTGTAACTTGGCGGTTGGAGGAGAGCAGTTAATATTCTTGATGAGATCGAATAGTTTTTTAGGTCTATTTTTGGCTGAGTCAAGGAGGGTTCTGAAGTGTGATGCTTTCCCAAGGAATATGTGCTTGTGGTACTTGGATCTTGCTGAACGAAGCGTGGCCAAATTATTAGTGGAAGGTGCTTGCCTCCATTGTTTCTCCAGGAGTTGTAGGTGCTTCCTTTCTTCATAGAGGGATTTGTTGAACCAAGGTGCTGAGGGAATGGGCCTTTTCTTTTTGCTTTGGAGAGGAGCGACATTATTGGTTTCTACTGCAAGGACTGAGAGGCATTGGGAGGTGAGATTGTCAACCTCTAGGTTCGGGTCTAGCCTTGGAAGTGACAGCAAAGCTGATTTACAGTGGGAAACAGTGTCAATGTTTTAGTGTCACGGAACCAGGAGGTAGCCCTCTTAGGTTGGCCAAGAGTAATAGAGTGTGCTAGGTGAAGAGAGAATGGAATGAGGCGGTGGTCAGACCAGTCGACGTGAATAGGGGTAGCGATAGAAAGCATGCCTGCTTTAGAAATAACAAGGTCCAGGATTGAGCCCTTAGAGTGTGTTGATTCTGTGCAGTGTTGGATAAGATCGTTTGTAGAGAGGAAGGTGGCCAGCAGCTTCGCGGACGAGTCTCGCAGAGAGCCCCAGTGGAGATTGAAGTCCCACACGAAGGTCTGATTGTCACTTTGCGAGTATTGGTCGCTGATGAAGACAGTGAGTTCCTCCATAAACAAAGGGCCGCTGCCAGGTGGGCGGTATATGACATGGAATTTGAGGGGTGAGCGGTGGTGTAGTTGAAGCTCAAGAGGTAGACATTCAAAAGTGCGGAAGGCGCTGATGGGAAAAGCCTTAAGTTGAAGGGAGTTTCTAAAGATGACTGCAACACCTCCCCCAACTTTGATAGGTCTGTCATTCCTGAAGATAGAGTAGCCTGTGGGTAATAGGAGCTCAAACATAGAGTGAGAGGTATCATTGAACCAGGTCTTTGTTAGGAAGAACAGGTCAATATTGTGAAGAGTGATGGTATCAGAAATTTCGAGTTTGTGCTTTATTGCAGATCTGCAGTTGTGGAGCAGACAGCGCAGCTCTGTCAAGACTGTTTTGGTGATGGGGGCACTTGAGCTAAGAAGGGTGATAGGGATATTGTGCCTATATGTGGGTGCACAGGAGGGTTTAGGAGGATGCTTGATTCTGACAGAGGAGATGGTCGTAATAGTGTAGATAGTTGGGTTACTCTGAGATGTAGGTTGAAGAAGGGTGGCGCTTATGGGCTTGTGTGAGTGAGCGATGTTTGCAGACGACAGGTTATGCTTGGCTATGATGGGGTGAGGGAGCGTGGTGCATCTCGTGGGAAGGTAAGATTTTTCCAAAGGAGTTGAGGTGAATGTGAAAGTGGAAATCCTAGAGCTTAAAAGTGAAATGGAAGCTACAAGCTGGGATATGGAGGTGATAAGAGAGCCTAGCTTATTTTCAAGAGAGAGTAGGGCAGAGCACGGAAGGTTGGGTGTCTCGATGGCAAAAGGATGGGGTGAAATAGATGGTGGAGGGCAGGGAGAGGTGGGGGGGCAGGAGGAGAGTTGGGGTATAGAGTTCATAGGTGGGAAAAGGTGGGGGTTGAGAGCGGGGGTTGGTGTATCAGATGTGAAGGGAGAGTTGTCTTTGTTGGCATTGCACGAAGGAAAGGAATTGAGGACATATATTCAGCAGGAGATAGGTGCGGATCAAGGTGGTGGGGTAAAAGGAGAGGGGAGGACTGTGAGGTGTCATAGGAGTGTAGGAGGTTTGGGAGGAAAAGAGGGGAGGTGGTTGGAAAGGTCCTGTTGGCTAGGAGGGGTGGCTGTGAGGGAACCGGCATCTGGCAGAGTAGAAAAAGAAAGTGATAATTGAAGAATCACCAGAATAGCTACTAGTAGAAGAGGTTTCAATAACGATTGATGATAAGGAAATGCTTCCTGAACACAGAAACGGTAAACAAACTGCATGTGCTTTACATCACCCATTGATCAAAGCGATTAGCCAGCAGCAAAACTAGACTGCTTTTTAATGAAAAAAGTGTCCTGAAGAAGGTGACAACCTATATCACCGAAACGCCGCCTCAATATATTTTTCTTTTCTTTTCAAGAACTGTTTTTTAATGAAATGTTTTTTTATGAATAAATTCGATGTTTTCAACTTGATTATATATGCAATGATTACTAAATAAAAAAACATACTATTAATCCTCTTGTTTCCCACTTTTACTTGTTACCTTGAATACCCGATGTAGACCATTGAAATATCTCAATATTGTAAATATGTGAATTTGTTAATCTGGTTGCAACTCCAAAAGCCCTTTGCTGTTTATTACCTTTAACTAAGATCCTTTCGAGACCTTAGTCTCACTACTTAACATTATAGTAAAAGGGAACTTTTATATTTTTTTGCGCATATATAGACCCATTCCCTTTTTCAACAAAAGGTTCCTCCCAATATTTTATTGCATCAGGGAAGTGGCCCATTGTATCAATCTAGGATGTAAGGCTTTCGCGTTTGGAATGCTGGCATTTGTAACAGCCTCTAAGGCTGGAATGGGAGCAACATCAATATTGTGTTTTCCTTGCAACAAGTATTTTTTAAGTAAATGCAAAACTCAATGCAACATTAGAATATAGATGCAATTTATATATAATTTATATGCAATCAGCACACTTGTTTTATACTTTTTTAATGACTTTTTGTTAATTAATGCCGTACTGTGTGAGATTTGAATTGTAAATGCATGTGTATGACCGTTTAAATATATGTAGTCAAATACTTTGCAAAAAGAATCCGCTGGTTTATCTACCGGAAATAAGGGATTAATCACTGGAGATACACAGGGTTCAACAATTCCTTGGGACTCTAGTTGTGAGAGAATTTCTCCCACAGGAGCATTTGTTTCATGTTTAATTGAATATTGTGGTTTTGCGTGTGGGCTGGACCTTATGGGTTTAACATGATAAGGCGAGTCCTTATCCCAGCCTCCATGGTTACGGTGTAAGGCTGGGGCTTGTGGAAGAGCCCATTCTACTGCATATTCTTGTTTAACTAAGTGTTTTACCAGAATATTACCCTAATAGTCCACATTATGTCACCCTCAATCTGTATGTCTAATTTATAAAGTCTGTCTGGAGGACTGACACATTGGTCTGGGGTTTCAACCTCAATAAAGTCATCAGTTGCTTTTGCATCCAGAAACTCTTGAAGATTTTAGTGAATTATTGTGACCTCTGCTGTGCTGTCTAGCAGAGTCTCTGCCCATGCCTTGTTATGAAGGATTCAGAAAAGGGGGTGGTGATGGACAGAGTATCTGAATTAAGCAGAACACTCCTACCCAGTCCAAAGATCAGGGCTTGATCCATCACCGTTTTTTAGCTCACTGCACCATCCCAGCTCAGAACGTGGCTACATGCAAATTAGTCTGTCCCTGGCCCAGTGCATCATGGGAACAGGGCAGACCAAACTACGTAGAAGGCTGAAATGCCAGAAACCGGTCCCCGGTAGCTTGTCTCCTTTCTGGTGAAGAATTGGCTTAGTAGTTTAGTCTGCCCTGTTCCCATGATGCACTGGGCCAGGGAGAGACTGATTTGCATATAGCCAGGTTCTGAGCTGGGATGGTGCAGTGAGATAAATAACGGTGATGGATCAAGCCCTGATCTTTGGACTGGGTAAGAGTGGTCTGCTTAATTCAGACACTCTGTTCATCACCACCCCCTTTTCTGAATTGTTCTGAAGGAGACTTCTCAATATGTGTGGCATATTTAGCTGAAATTGCAGCAACCTTTTTCTTTTTGAATGGGGTTTTTGATGTGGAATTTTCTCCTCCTTTTTTATGATGATGTCAGATGAGCGCTGCTGTAGTGTAGTTCCCATATTCCCAATAGGCTATGTGCATTGGAATAACATAAACGATAGTTTAGACGTAGGACTGAGGTCGACTAGGTCTCTATTGAATATGTTAGACTTAATTGTGTGTGCCAGCTAGCTCAGAGATCAATAGAAACTTTCTTGAGTAAACAAAAAGATGTTTAGCTTTCCTGAATAGACAAGAAAGGATTAGCTTCTGACAACCATATAACATGACAACTTTGCTCCCTCCAGAATACGGAGTATTTCTCCAGAGTCACGGAAACAATAAATAACTATTTTACTCAGTCAAGCGTGCATGCTTCGTTTCACCAGAAATTAAGAGAAATAGAGAGACGGGCGTTTTCAATAAAAGGGTTATTTATTGAGCAGTCTTCTTTCTCATGCAAGAGAAATGAATTGCCACAATTGCAATACTTGTCATAAAGTAAAGTGCGTACAGTAAAAGGAGTATTATGAAATAATACTGTAAAAGCATTTATATGGTTTCTAAGCCATAAGATACTTAAAATGGATAAAATACATACAATGATAAAATAATGACTAAACGTACTCAACTGGTGTTTCTAAGATACACCTACCCCAGTGTACCTAACCTAAGCCTAGTACGTGGGAAGGAGTAGATGAGTTACAGTTTTTGCCAAGAATCTGAATAAAGAATTATCTATGGGTCTAATCAGCTCCGTACCTTGGGCATAGAATCAAGGAGGTCTTGTATCTCTCTCTCAGGACTCGATCTCCCAGAAACCCGCAAGGGTGACCGGAAAACACTGGAGCTGGATTTCTCGACAGGAGAAAGGACAGCGTCTCTCTCAGTGCATCAGCGGGGAGGGTCGGCTTCCTTCGGCATTCGCATCAGCAGGGCGTCGGGCAAGTAGATAGCCGATCTGCTCCAAACCACTGTGTGTTGCTTAAGGCAGATGTTGGTATATTTATACCTGGAAGGTGCCGAGTTTGACGTAAGGTTGGACATAAGACGTCACTAACAACTGGCAGTTCTTTCAGGACTCTCAGGAGTTCTAGGACAAATCAAAACAAAGGCAGGGGGAATTCCCGGGGTGCTGGAGGCTTGGTTTGTTTAAGAACGCATTGTGCTTTCTAAGAGTCTATGGGAGTAGCCTTGCTGTATTTGGACTGCATTGGCTATGACTTAATATGGAAGTGAATTCAGAATAGACCTTATACCCACAAACCCATATGAACAGAAGCAGCATATGAGTTACATGTTCCCTCCTCATAACTCTAATATTGAGAGCATAAACATGGAATAATCTAGAAATCCAACTTAAGCTCCGTAATCGGACTTCAAGGGTAATTATACTGATCCCAATACCTCAACAGAAAATTTAAGGTGTCTTGATAAAGGTGGACAAAACTTGGGAAAACCACCGAAACGCGTCGACGCTTCACTCAGTATAATTTAGGATCTCCACATCTTTTGCTGATATACCATATTACAGGTGCACATAGCTTAGATGTGACCAATAGAGTCCGAATATACAAAAAGTATTGTACTAATTTTATGTCTTACCGTCTTTTTTGTCTCTGTGACTCAATCTTGCTGGCAAAATTGAAAGTCAAAAAAGTAAAAAATCTCTTTTAATGTTTAATGTTTTCTTTGTGTTAAGTGGGTTCCTCTGGGACCACTTTTCTTTTAACATTTGTAACTTTAATAAACTGTAAGAATTCTTTATATATACTTGTATTTTGTTATGATTTTTAACTGACATACCGGTTCTTCCGGTTAACATTTCTCAAGGGAAAATTTTGCTTTACTGGTATGACTTAATATGGATATGATTCTTATGCCTTTATAAGGATACGATTTGTTATATCCACATAAGGGCATAAATCGGGAATGTCTTAATTAGGGTACTAGTTACATTCACAACACCCACTACACGTATAATGTTCATCATTACTAAATACTAAGCAATACTAAACATATAACGATGGGTTTTTTCAACCCACCCCAAAATACATAGTTAGCATTTGAAATGGTATATACACGAAAAAATGAGTATAATACTGTACGCTTTTAGTAAGCAGTGATGTCATTCAGATAATGCATATTTTGTACATTTAGAATGTTGACTGAATGAATGAATTTACATTTATGAAATGGCTCTTAATACAGAAGAGAAGGTCGAGACCATTTCATCACATATTTATACAAGACTGTACATGTGCTAGAGGCTGAGTTCAAATATTGCCTCTAGAGATTTGAAAATTCGAAATCTTGTTCTCTAAGAATAGTTCTACTTTAGGCAGAGAATAATGTGCCAAAAAAAATTGGTTAATTTTTTTTGTTAACTGGAGAAAAATAATTTCGTTTCTGGGAAAAAAAATAGTTCCAATGTTTTTTAGAAGTTCTGTTTATCAAAACTGAAGGCCGAATTCTGAGTTTAGTGAACGCTGTGTGCTCGCTATTTCAAAAGTTATTCTCGTTGTTAGGAGAGAACATTAACTAAGATAGGCTGGTAAAACATTTGTCTACAACAGTAGGTGAAATTTGGGCCAGGTCCGAAAAAGTAGAAATAGTGCATATGTGTGAAGCATTGCCATCATCGGTGTTCAGATCAGCAATGGTCACGGAAGGTAGTACCTGTGTGCTGCTTTCATCTCGTACCTCACCGCCACCTAATCGTAATGGTGAGGTCTCAACGAATGCTGTCATCAGAATTGGTAGCCGCTGGGGACAACACGTTGCATGAGCCGTTACCGAACCAAGCAAAGTATTGACATCCATAGGTACTGCTGATGCAAGTGTGAGACAGACGTCTAACATGCATTCTTCTCCGCATAGCAGGCCTCGTAGAACAGGTAAGATGCAATCTTGCCAGATTGGTCTGAATGAAAGAAACAAGGTAGTATTCAGATCTCTTAGCTGAGCCAAGCCGAGTGATTCGTTCTCGGTATTGTATTGCTAGGATTGCGTCTTCCATTGTAGCCTGAGTTTTGTCTGTGACTTGACTTGCCATATCAGATCAGAAGGAACAAAAAGAGAATTCTTGCTACGAATACAAAGATGAGAGGCAGGCCGCCGAACACAGAATGCATGAAATTCGGGAAGATGCCAAGAACTGCTTCAAAGGGTTCTAACAGTCCCGAAAAAATTGTCTTAAATACATGTGCGATGCCGCTGGTATCAAACATGTTTAAGATTTGGCTCAACATTTCTACGAACTGTACGGGGCAATTTGTCCATAATAATGCATGTATCTCTGCTGCTGTCCTTGCAACTTGCAGATCATACGTTTCTCTAGACGAGGTTAAAGGCACAGTTGTTTGTAAAAGAATAGACTTCATTCTGCTTAAAGTATCAATTCGAATAGAAGAGATATTCAAAGAAGGCCATATTGCCTACTCCATGTCTAGTTTGCTGTTTGGATACAATATTTGCATACAACAAGTGACCATGGAAGTAACGCTCACGAGATAGGCTTTTCCTGGCACCATGCCACAACAGCTGTGGTCACTTATTAGAACGTAGCTGCCGTTGGAAAGCTGTCTGAAAAAAGTCTCTATCTGTGCAGCAGGGGTGCCGTGCAGGTGACATGAAAGGTTATTTGATGAACCTTCTCAGGCTCCATGCAAGTTAATTACTTGATACAGAAGTGTACCGCTTAGTGATTTTTTACAGTTGTTACCACTAAGAAATACCTCTTTCTTGCCCCTACTCCAACATCTATGTATATAAGGTAAATTCCAGGTTGACTTGATGTATCCTTTACCCAACCTTTGTAAATGTAATGTAAATGTAAATGTAAATACAGGCCTTTCATACAGGCCTGCTGGTATATACTTTTGGCAGTATTGAAACTGAAAAGTTGTTATCGGAATTGTAATGGTGCCATGTATTATCCATTCAATGACCGGTCGTTCTGACATTGTCAATGGTAATTTTTCTAGTTTTTTAATGCTCAGCACCGTATAGTCTGCCCCTCTTTGTGCCAAAGAGATTTGCTTATCAGTAAGGATAAAGATAGAAAATAATGACGTTGTGTTGATTAGACTCCATGGCACGTTGCCTGAACGTAAATTTTGTAACGTCCAGCCTAACTGTACAATAGAACGTAATTGGGACTGGCCATGTTGTAACATTAGCATATCCTGTTCTATTATATCAATAGCAAATGATACAATGCTGTCCAGTGAATAAATTCTGGAGGACAGAGTCCTTAACCCATTGTCCACTACAGAAAGTGATTTTTCCAAAATAATACGATCAATTTTCCGTATTTTTTCAGCAGTTTCAATTTGTGTTATTTTCCAAGCTTCATTGTAAGCTGCGTATATACCGACGTATATGAAACGTTTTTGACGCTGTTTGCGAGGTCCCAGTAAGAAATCTCCCAAGTCAGCACTTTCTTTAAGTAAAGTTAAGTGTTGCTTAATTTCAGGCAGTGTGGATTTCTGTAGCCATTCGAGGCATAGTTTTCCTACACTATGGGTTGTTATTATCCCTGGATGTTGTCTCTGGGAATATCTTGGGTCTGGCCTGTTTTGTTTCAACCCCTGTATTCTGTTCAGGAATCTATCTTGACAGTTATTAGTGTCTGTTGGCCAGATCAATCATTTTTTCCAATCAGGATTTGTTCTGTTTTGTTTTAAAATATGGGATACGTCTATCTCCACTTCTGTAGAGCTATTACTATCAGGTATGGGTTTTGGTATAGACGGTTTGTTTAAATCTTTTATCTTGGCTAGATTAAGACAGGTTGTTTGTTGAATGGTGTCATTTAGGCTCTGAATGATTCTAGTCCTTGTACCTGCCATTCTTTTGTACCCCAGACAGTTTTTTTTCTCAATGTTGTTTTTGCAAAATTCAAAACCAAATGTAGACATTTTTTCATAAAATTTTTCAGAATAAATCAGTTTAGTGTTTGTCAACATGTTTTTCATTCCTGTCTTATTCATAATTTCAAAATAAAACGTTTCTGGATCAGTGATATTAAACCCTGCGAAGTATGGGAATTTCTCATAAAATGTTTTCGAACTGCCTTTTGGCGGAGATGGACAATGTTCCCATTGTTTATAACTGAAAACATTTCTAGGATTAGCAGATTTATGCAAATAATGATGCCCAAAATGATTAAAGCAATACATTTCTTCATAATTCGATGAATCTTGTAAATAATCATGTTCTGCAAATTTTGCTGACATTTCTAAATCTGACATCATATTATTAATATTTTCAGAGTCCCAATCATCAGAGAAAGTACTAGGTGATATAAAGTCACTTAAGGATATCTTGAACTGGTGTGGATATTTCAAGAGTTCAACCGGGCCATAGATTTCATAATCAGTATTGTCCCATGCTACACCACCAGGCATAGGAATGGCTGTGATGTTCACTGATGATAGTTCTCTTTTTTCAATGTGAGAGGATCTGTGAGGTTTTAGAACCAAGTTGATGTTCTGACTTGCTGTGTCCATTGTACTGTATTTTCCATCAATCATTCTTCCCAAGCTTAAAATTAAGCTGAGCAAGAGCAGGAGGAAATGTTCACCTAACGCAATCCACAGTTCAATCCATGGTGAAATCAAATATCTTTCTCCAAGTTGATGAAAGAGTTCTGTAATCTTGTCTTTGAAAGTTTTGTTTGCTGGCGTGTCTTCATGTTCACTTGGATCATCAGAAAAGTCATCGAAATTGATAAAGTAGCCGGATGCAGTTCTGTCATTTGTTTGGATGGCATCAGGATTGTTATTAATCTTTGAAGTTGCTTCTTCCTTTTTCATATTGGTATAGTCCGAGGCTACATCATTGTAGACAGGTGTTTCTTGACGAACTGTTTCAATTTGGGTTTCAAAAGGCACAAGTTCCATGGCTTTGTTGCATAATTCTTTTTTATTCACTGCAGGTTTATCGAATGTGATTAGTCTCTCAGTTTGAACCTCTTGGATTGTAGCAAGGTTTGGTCTTCTGCTACTTCTTGGGAGTCCACTGGGCCTACTACTTATTATTGGCCACATGGTTGTGGTTTTACCAGGTCGATTGATACAACTGGGTTCTTCTTTTTACCAGCAAGTGGCGGTAGTACTACTGATCTTGTTCCTCTGATAGCTAAGACAGGTACTGCTTTTCTGTAAGAAGGCCCAAATTCCTTCTTCACCGCGATCTTCTCTCTGACCAGATCCCCAATCTTTGGAATCCAGACAGGTCTTGCTGGGGCAGGTGGTTTTTCTTCAGTGGCCATTGGCTTTAGCTTTGTGTTACTTAGACTTCTTCTCGTTTCATTCAAGTCCTGTAAAACAGCCAAACGATCTTTCATATCAAAACCTTTTTGTTCCACCACTGAAGTCTGACATTCGAGGTCTTCGATAATCAGTCTTGTACCAAACAAAAGTACATATGGAGTGATTCCACACAGAGAATTTCTTGGCAGATTGTTAAGACTACGTTGAACACTTATTAGATGTTTGACCCACCCATCACCCGAATCTAATACCCTCGCTGTTATAGATTGCTTTATGTCACTTTTTTTCTCTCCACTACCGCATTTCCCTCAGGATGGAATGGACTAGAGTACCGCAATGCAATGCCCATGCTGGCCATGGCCTCCTCTTAAGCTCGAGAGCTAAACGCAGGACCCTGATCAGAATGTAACATGCCAATTGCGTATGTGCCGATAAAGACTTGCAAATCTTTTATAACAGTTTTGGCATTAGCCGAGCGCTGGGGCCACATCCAAATTAATCTCGTGCAGGAATCCACTGCGACCATGATACATTTAGAGTTGCCATCCCTTTGTAAGGGACCACAGTGGTCCAGGTAAATACATGCTAATGTTTTGTCTGAGATTAGAAGGGGCGTCTGCGCTGGTCGTTTCACTGTTGATACCTTCATTTTTTGGCATATCTCACATTCTAAAACATAGTTTCTAGTCTGTTTTCGCATGCGTGGCCACCAGTATCTCTGTATTAATAACGATACTGTGGCGGATACACTTGCATGTGCAGAGGCGAGCCCTTCATGTGCCGCTAAGATAGGTCCTAACCTATGTTCCATGTTTGGAATTGCCCTATCCCCCACTCCAGGGATTACAGCAAAAGGAACATTGTTTGCATCAGTTTTGTTTGAGTACTTTACTGGAAAGCCTTTCAGGAGTGTCTTACCACTGTCTTTTACTGAAGCACTGACAGCTAGCAATATATCGCTGTCTATTTTTATTTTTGACCGGGTGATAGCAGCTACGGAAGCCGTTTGCACAGCTTCCTTTGCGGCTTCATCATCCAATGAATTCCCTGCAACATGAACGCCATCACGCTGATGACTCAGCGTATGTATGACGTGAGTCTTTTTGTAGTTCTTTCTGCAAAATAACTACTTGTTCCCAAATCATTTTATGTTTGATTGTGCCACCTTTTGCATCTTTGAAACCATTTCCAATCCAGGTCTGCATGGAATTATTGTAAGATTCAACGCAGTAATGCGAATCGCACACTATTAGTGTGGGGAATTCGCGATCTGTATTTTCAAGCGCCATCTTCAATGTTCGTAGTTCAGCTCGCTGAGCTGTACAGTTTCCGATTGATTCAGTTTTAGTGACCATTGGTCTAAATTTACCTAAGCACCAGCGACCTTTAACAATCGCACATGCTGAATTGTAAACCTTTTTATCCACAAAGTAGTGTTGTGCAAATCTATCTGCGTATATTACACAGGTGTACTGTTCCAGAGGCAGAATTTCGACAGAGGACATTCTTGTTCGTATTCTAGATGATCTAGCTTTTCCATTCTGGGATAAAATGCGTGTATCACTTCAGTTGTATCAAGAGAATTAACCCATTGTATCCATTTTGGATCTAATGTCATAGCATTTGGAATGCTCGGTCTTGTTACTGCTTCAAGGGCTGGTACTGCTGTTAAAACAGATATCCTCTTCCCATGAGCTAGGGCTTTTTCTTTTGCTACAGCCGTTTGAACCACAGTTAGAATTTTTCCAGTAGAACTGAATATCATTTCAGCTTGTGTGTACAAGTGTGATTTTTAGGCTATTGGTACTGTTTCTCCCTCATTAGAGGTCAGGTATGTAAATCCGCATCTTCCGGGGATGACTCGGATTACAAGGTTGCGTTCGTTTGCACGTGTTTGCATGTTTTGTTTTAGTTAACATGTCTGTTTGTAATTATCGTAAAATTTCCGTGTGTTTCTGAGTCCAATTAATTGGTTTTAAATCAAGTTTTAGTAATTTGTAGAGTGGTTTAACCCTCTCTGCATAATTTAGAATATAAGTTCTTCCGAAGTTCAGGAAACCTAAAATTGATTGTAAGTTTTTCAGTGTTTTTGGAGCTTGGAGTACTGCACACTTTTCTAAGAAGTTGTCTGCTAGGCTTTTTCCTTCACTTGATAATTCATATCCTAAAAATTGGACAGTCTGGTGGGCAATTCGTGACTTTTTAAAGTGAAATTTGTACCCTACAGATGCGAACCCAAGTATGATGGTGTTCACTCTTTTCAAGTGTGTCTCCGGGTCATTGTCTGTAAGATAGATGTCATCGACATAGGATAATGCTTCATCATCAGATATTTGTAGTAGCTCTGTTACCCTGGCTAAAAATAATCCTGGGCTATTCTTGAATCCCTGTGGGAGACGGCAAAATTGCTTTTGGGCCCCCATGTTGGAGAAAGTGGTCAAATACCTGCTTTCTGGTGGAATGTTTTGACAGAAAAAACCATTTGAAATATCTAATGTGGTTTTATATTTTTTGCGCACGATATTGTTCATTATTGCTGCACTGTGTGAGTTTTGTACTGCAAATGTTTTGCAACAAGAGTTTAGGTGTCTGTACTCCAAAACTAGACAATATGAATCGTCTGGCTTGGAGACAGGAAACAAAGGATTGTTCATTTGTGAGGTGCATGTTTCAAACACCCCCTGGTACTCAAGTTGATCTAAGATCTCCCTGACTTGTTTTTTAGCTTCTTCCTTAACAGGATACTGCCTCTGTGCAGTAGGTTGATTTTTTATTTAACTGGATTTTATGGTGAGGAGAATCCTCATCCCATCCTACAGGATTTTTATATAATGCAGGGGCTTGGGCCACTGCCCATTTTCTTGCATATGTATATTTTTTATGAATTGGAAAGTGATTTGAGAAGGCAGGCATAATCATTTCTTCGCCATGTGGGCACTCCCTGACAAACTCTGGTGGCCAGTCTTTTTCTGCTAGAAGGATAACATAACCTTTCGATAGGTTCTCCCAGAAGAGACCTCTTATGTTACTAGTTTTGTCCCCCTTATATGTAATCTTATTTCATATAGTTTATGGGGCACACTAACTCTGGTGTCTGCAGTTTCCACTTGAATGTATTCATTCGTGTCCACTGTCTCCAGAAGATTCATCAGGATCTTGCGAGCTATGGTGACTTCTGCTGCGCTGTCTAGCATTGTTTGGGCCAACTCTCCGTTCTTGATTTGTGTCCTCAGGATCCTCGGCATGTTTTACTTTAATACTGGCTACCTTCCTTTTGGGAAATTGTAATTTTTTACTTTGATGAGCAGGTTCTTTGTCTTTGGACTTGACGCGCTCTTCTTTATGTTCTGACCGTCCTCTTCTTTCCGATTTCTGTGAGGAAGTCTGAAAAGATCCCCTTAGTAGGCAGATGGTCAGAATTCTGTGTTTTTCGTGAGGGGTAGTATAAGGAAATACTGCCTCTATTTGGGTAATTTTGTGAGCTAACCAGAAAGGAATTTGTTCCCGTTTTGCGGGTAATTTACCAATGACTGATTGTGTGGTCTGTGGTGTAATTTTATTAGTGTTCCCCTGGTGAGGGGTGTGCTGTGGAATTTTTACAGCAGGTTTGACTGTTAAAGTCCGCATGAGATATTGTACCAATTGTCTATGTATTTTAATTAATTGTTTTAGCTGAACTAAAAGTTCTCTGTCTGACATTTCTTCAATGTCAGGATGTGGTGTATAGCTGGCTAGAACCGGTCATGTGGCTCCTGGTCTACCTAGTGGACCGAGCCTGGCAATGTGATTTTGATGTTTTAGGGCGCCATTGAACCAGAGCTCCTGCTCTAGGTAAGTTAGTGGAATTTCAACTTCCTCGAAAGGAGTGTATTATGCTGGAGGTTTCCCTGCTTTGTAGTAGTGGAACTCGTGTATTACAGCATTTGCTGCTGGAAAAGTTATCCATGAATAGAATACCTCTGTCTGCCGATACTCATGTGCCTCGACAACAAATAAGACTGTACCACCTCTTGATGATACTCCGTTTTCTATAAGTTTTATAGTTAAGGTTTTCCTTACATTTACCGGGATGTTTTTCGCATCCAGGTCATTTTCATTAAACCCTGTAACGTCAAAACCCGGTTGATTTGCATCTTCTGCTCCACCGGTTTCGTTGTTGTCGCAGTTGGTTGACATTGTTTAATGAAAGTTTGCAGAGCAAGTTTCAAGGAAAGAAAGATTAGGTGCACAATATTTTGGAACACTGTATCCTTCAACGTTGACTAAACCAAAAACTAATACATAGGAATCTCTTCCAACTAGGTTTTGGCGGATAGTCACTTTTTACCACTCCAGACGTCTATTGGAGTTTTCACTGGAAAAGGGGTCTGTGTGAAAAGCACGATTGAGTTACTCTAGTATCTAGCGTTAAATTATCGCCTTACCAAACGTTGGGCACCATGTTGTGTAGTTCCTATATTCCCAATAGGCTCTGCGCATTGGAATAACATAAACAATAGTTTAGACGTAGGACTAAGGTCGACTAGGTCTCTATTGAATTTGTTAGACTTAATTGTGTGTGCCAGCTAGCTCAGAGGTCACTAGAAACTTTCTCGAGTAAACAAAAAGGTGTTTAGCTTTCCTGAATAGACAAGTAGGGATTATCTTCTGACAACCATATAACATGACAACTTTGTTCCCTCCAGAATAAGGAGTATATCTCCAGAGTCGCGGAAACAATAGATAGCTATTTTACTCAGTCAATCGTGCATGCTTCGTTTCACCAGAAATGCGGAGAAACAGAGAGACGGGCGTTTTCAATAAAAGGGTTATTTATTGAGCAGTCTTCTTTCTCATGCAAGAGAAAGGAATTGCCACAATTGCAATACTTGTCATAAAGTAAAGTGTGTACAGTAAAAGGAGTATTATGAAATAATACTGTAAAAGCATTTATATGGTTTCTAAGCCATAAGATACTTAAAATGGATAAAATACATACAATGATAAAAAAATGACTAAACGTACTCAACTGGTGTTTCTAAGATACGCCTACCCCAGTGTACCTAACCTAAGCCTAGTACGTGGGAAGGAGTAGATGAGTTACTGTTATTGCCAAGAATCTGAATCAAGAATTCTCTATGGGTCTAATCAGCTCCGTACCTTGGGCATAGAATAAAGGAGGTCTTGTATCGCTCTCTCAGGACTCGATCTTCCAGAAACCCGCAAGGGTGACCGGAAAACACTGGAGGTGGATTTCTCGGCAGGAGAAAAGACAGCGTCTCTCTCAGTGCGTCAGCAGGGAGGGTCGGCTTTCTTCGGCATTCGCATCAGCAGGGCGTTGGGCAAGTAGATAGCCGATCTGCTCCAAACCACCGTGTGTTGCTTAAGGCAGATGTTGGTATATTTATACCTGGAAGGTGCTGAGATTGACGTAAGGTTGGACATAAGATGTCACTAAGAACTGGCAGTTCTTTCAGGACTCTCAGGAGTTCTAGGACAAATCAAAATAGAAGCAGGGGGAATTCCTGGGCTGCTGGAGGCTTGGTTTGTTTAAGAACGCGTTGTGCTTTCTAGGAGTGCATGGGAGTAGCCTTGCCGTATTTGGACTGCATTTGCTATGACCTAATATGGATATGATTCTTATGCCTTTATAAGGATATGATTTGTTATAACCACATAAGGGCATACATCGGAAATGTCTTAATTAGGGGCCTAGATACATTCACAACACTGTGAATCCTTTTTCAGTTTCACATACTCTACTTGTCTGCGCTTTGATCGCCTCCCTCTCTGACATCGTTTGTCCAATGAGTGCTGCAAGGAGCGAGAAGGACATGTATCAGCGTGCTGATACCAATAAGGCTGTTTTATTGTATCATGGTTACATAATTTATAACGTCTATCACAGGTTTCGCATTGCGGATCTCCACACCGTGATTTGAATTTTTCTTTGTTTTTTGATTTCTCCCAGCAATTTTAAGATTGCGCTTGTTTGATATGATACATTTCAGAATACCCTTCATGCTGTGGCTTAATTGGTCTGGCTCTCAAATTATCTCATCCTATAGATAGATGGGTGTCTGCAATATTTTTCAGTAACTCAATCTCCTGGTTGACCACAACAACTTGCCTTAGGGGTTGGCATATCCCCAATGCTGCTGCATCCCCTTTAATATTGCTTAATATGATTGAGGATACTGTAGCAGAAAAGCTAATACATTTTGTCCCCAAATCAAGAGTAGGAGTTGCCCCATATTTATTTTGAATCTGTTTTAGCTTTTCAGGCAAAACAGCATGTGATGGTGTACAATAAATTATGGTACAAATGGCAGAAAAGACTGTACCCCAAGTGCCACAGTTGTCAATTGAGGGAACCATCCCAAATGTCAAGCAAATAGTGAGAATTCTATGTTTATTCAGGAGTCCCTTTGCTTCAAGTTGATTTGCTTCAAGCTGATTTGTTTTTTGGGCAATACAGAACTGAATTTCTTCCTGTTATGTACAAATCTTGCCCATATCAGCATTAGTAGTTACAGAACTATTTGCAGGCATAGCTAACTGTGACTGGACAGATTTAACAGCCCTAATGGGGCTGCTGTTATAGTGCACATAATGAACTATGTTAAAGGTCTGTGTAGTCTAGCGAGACCAGTATCGAGAGTGTGTAACTTACACACATTAAGCAGTGCTAAATTTGGGTATGGTGTGTAGCCTGTTAATGCTGGCCATGTAGCCCTGTCAGTTCTGATGGGACTAAATCAAATGATGTGTAATATATGTGGTAGGGCACTTTGGAACCAATTTGTGTGTTCTTGAAATGTGAATGGTATTTTTAAGTCATTATAAACTCTGTATTGGCCAGGTAAGGCAGCTTCAATCTATCTGGGAAATGTTTGTGTATTTGCATCTATTCCTGGAAAAGTGATACATGAATAAACTACTTCAGTTCTATAAGTGTTGTGTGCCCCACCCACAAAGGTAACATCTCCACCCTCATTGGGTAGCCCATGTAATGTTAAATGTGCTGTAACTGCAGGTCTGCAATTTGCAGGGATATTCATTACAGTTGCCATTGTGCAGGATATGGTTCTTAGAAACCACATTTCCTTACATTTTAACTTCATTGAAACATTATCACGCCACCTTGAACATTTAGTACAAGGGATAAGGTTCAGTGTGCAAATGTTGCTTGTTGATTGTCCGTTAGGAGACATTGCTATCATAAGAAGATAAACAAGGACAGCCTGGCTGGGCTCTATGAACTGTAGCATAGATCTGTTTATTATATACACATGAGCACTTCCATATTCAAATCAGAGGAGAACTTGTCTGTCACTGTGAGGTCTCTGTTTGTCGAAATTCCAAGTCAGCTGTTCCTGTTTCTTTCTGCAAGGAGGGATGTCAAACTTGTGAACAAGACGGACCCCTGAAGATACTTACCCTCAGGTAATGTGGAGTCGGATCATCCAGCAGGGGATTTTTGGCAGATCACCTCGCCCTAGACAGCTAGGTTAGTATTATGGGTATGTTCACTGCCCAACTGACTGCACAGTAAAATTAAGCACAATTAATGGATGCGCAATATGAAGCAATACATGTAAGTGTAATGTAAGGTTCACCATATGTAGGTTTCCATGATGACATGCTGAATACTTTCGGGCCAATTCACAGAACAAATCTGAAACGAAATCCTAAACTTACTACTTTTGGTATTCACAGAAGACATTTAGTAGTAGTAAAGTTAGGATTTTGTCTTAAGTCAGGATTTTGTCTTAAGTTAGAATTTTGTTTTAAGTTAAACTTAAGACAAAATACTAACTTAAGACAAAATACTAACTTAAGACAAAATACCGACTTAAGACAAAATCCTAACTTAAGACAAAATTCTAACTTTACTACTACTAAATGCCTTCTGTCAATACCAAAAATAGTAAGGTTAGGATTTTGTCTCAGATTATTACTGTGAATCGCCCCCTTTGTTTTAAAAGAAAACTTAATGGCCAGAACTGGTTAAAAACTAATACGACATTTTCTGTACAAGCAACAATCAGAACTCGCTGTAAACACGAGTATGCTAATGGAGTGTGCACCGTCATCCTCCTACACGTGCATACATGTGAACTGTCAAAATATGCTACACATGTAGGGAAATCAACAGCGGTTGAGCAAGGGTATTTAAACTACTCCCACTCTCTAGCCTTAGCTTAGCCTTCTTTATCGGCACCACTTACCTGGCTCCAGATCCTAGTCATCGGCCGTCCCTGCAGGAGTTCCTCTTCCTGGCCCCGTCTTTCTCTGGCTGCCCTCTCTTCTGGCTGGTGTCCCTCCCCGATGCCCCTCTCCTTCCTGTTGCTTGGCTAAGCTGCCATGGATCCTGTAATGGAAACACAAGGGAAAAAAGTTCAGAACAGTAAAACAACAATACCAAGGTAAAACAGGCAAGTTACTAGCATACTGAGTGCACATTGATCGGAACATTTGAAAAGAGTAAAGACAAATCTGGCAAATAAAGTGACATTATAAGATGCAGGAGAAGACTACCCGTAAATACAGCGAACTGTAAATGTAAGTAACAGTGACTTTGGCAAACTAATTGTTCAGTCTAGAACATTCATTAACATTTTGCTTTCTGTTCAACCTTTTCTTTTAATTATGTTTCTTTGAGTTTGTTATTTGATTTGTGTCATTTGAGAGAGCAGAGGAATCTGTAAGTTTGAATAACATATGTAATGATTACAGGAAATGGAAATAATTAGATGTTGTCAGAGATATAAGTCTTAATTCTGTTTTATAGGATGATTATCAACCCGTAAGAGACAACTCATTAACCAATTGTTAAAGAGGTCATATTCAGGGAACAACATCTTTCAATTGCATTAAACTATCTAGATGTATTAGGTAGGATATGTAATGTGTGTTACAGAAAATATATAATGTACTCTGAGTAATTCATGTGATTGGCCTCATGTACTTTCTTTTCCTTTGATGATCAGGTACAAGAAGAAGAACAGTTTCTCTAAACAAAAGTTGTACACACCCTGAAATCCCTGAATCCTGAGATCAAAGGTTATTACGAACCATGACAAACGTCCAGCTCCTACTGAGGAAGTAGAAGCCGTACGACAGTCTCTAACACCATGGACGTCTCCCATTAAATGTGAATAGGGTTCCTTGGGCACACACAAGAACTACTCAGGAGACCCATTAAATAAGAGCCTGCCTTATAAACATTTGTGGTGCGATGTTAAACGGTTGCCAATAGAAATGGTAGGACTGCATATTAGGACAGAACTTCAGAATACATTGACTGAGTCCATCAACACTATCATAGACTGTTGACCCGATTTGTAAATAGTGCATTGTGCCTCACCCTAACCCCTAACCTTCCTGTTGTGGCAGGTGATTTTGGCAACCTCGAAGATGAAACTCTGATCCCCAAGGGAATTGCAGAAACAGATCCTACCCCTTTCATTGTTTACTTATGCTTGCTCATTTTAACCACAAGAAAGATACCAATAAAGTTTTCAATACCTTTATTGAAAGAATCGTAGTCCTAAATAGAAAGAATGAGCTCCGATTATTAGGCAGATAAAAAAAGCGATGTAACTAGTATGATGAACATGGTGAAAAGAATAAACAGTCCAACCATGGCTGTTTGAGTTCTATATATTTCAGCCTATCACTGCCCCTACTCTGAGAGCATATTGGGTGTATCAGCTGCAAGGTCTATTAGTTTAGCCTGAGCCCCCATACCTGGATTGCTGGACCAGGGAATCGATCTGGAATAGGATTGGCAATCCTTCACTGCAGGATGGAAGATCAGCCTAAGCAGAGCTGCATAACAAACACATTATTCGTTCCAGGACAGTTGTGACTGGAGTGTTCCTCTCTGACCTCTGAAGGCCAGTGTACCGTTTATATCACAAAGTCACTGTGTAAGAGGTACAACTCTGTTGCAATGATATGTCTAGATGTCAGGAGCTGTCTCCGTACAGTGCAAGCAGTAGGATATCTTGTGTTCCTAGCCTTGAACTGACTGTACAGATTACATGATGAGAAAGGTTTTCTAAAAACAAGCAGCATGCTTAGCGTCTTCTCAGAATAATAATGTGCAAGCCAAACATATGGAAAATAGCACTGCTAAAGCAATGACAGCTTAAAAAGTATGAAATGTTAATATAAAATGGAGAACCAAAGTGGGCCTAAGAAGGCCTAATGAAAGGCACACTCTATTCCCTAATGAGATACAAGTGGGGCGTTGCCCAGCTCCGCCATTCCATCCTGCCTTAGATGGCCCATCCAGGCACATCTAAATACTCTGTCATGTGGCTGTCTGGGTGGAATATATAAAGACCAACTGCCACTCACACCTTGTCATATGACCCTGGACCAGACTGCAGCCATCAAAATGTTAGAGCAGGAAAATTACCAACTTTTTAAAGGGGCATTTTCAAAATTGTGACTTAAAATCTTACCATTGTTTTAGCATTTTATATAGCGCAAACTCAATCCGAAGATATCAGGTATCAGAGCGCTTTACATGAGCACCAGTTTGGTTACAGATGGTCACATTAGTTTTTGTTAGGCACAGGAAGATTAAGTGATTTTCCCAGAATCACAGGATGTTGAGCGCCCCTGCCGAGACTCGAACCCGGCTCCCCAGCTTCGAGGTCGACCACTCTAGTCGTAAGGCTACATCCATTAAAGAGTATTTTAAGTTACAATTTCTCAGACAACAAAAATGACTTTTCTACATGCTCGCAATCAAACTTTAGCACTTATTACATGTAATTTGGTACCCTAATGTTATCCTATAGGAAACGTAGGCCTCACTATAGTGTAAAACAAATTTAGGAGTTTTTCACTACCAGGATATAAATAACTTCTAAAATGTAAAATGTCTAACTTCTAAACTGCAAACAGGCTTCAATGACAGACCTGAATATCTTTTATAGGGCTACACAATGGGGTGGCACAATAAGTGCTGCACGCACATTCGCAGCATTTATGTTTCCAGCCTGATTATATGTATAACTTTACTTGAGCTGTATAAGCAATTTAATTATGCTAATACATTTTAAGCCAATTCTACCATGTTTCAGGGAGTGAGCACTAGCACCTTAGCACTGTCAAAACAAAAAATAAAATAACAAATTCAGCAAAAATTGGAGGGCTGAACACAAAACGTTTGGGGGAAGACCACCTTAAGGATGAAAGATCTAACCATCATCCTTTTCTTATTCTTTATAGGATAATCTTTCTCTTCAAAGACCCTGCTAGCATCAGCATGCCATTGGTGAATGCTGCACTCTACAGATGCTTCCAGCACTCACTCACTCACTCACTCACTCACTCACTCACTCACTCACTCACTCACTCACTCACTCACTCACTCTCTCACTCACTCACTCACTCACTTTCTACAGGCTCCACAAGCTTTCCTTTCTCCCTGTGTGTGTTCTCTGTAAGTCCCTAAAGAATAAGAGGCACATTTGCTAAGAATGTTCACACCACAGTGATGCAGGTGAAGTTGCTTATCTGTGTTGCATGCAAAATAGATAGCAGGGCAGCACCTTTCCTACAAAGATATGGCCCTGTTGATCTCTCCCTCTGCTCTGGTTAAGTTTGCTTGCACCACACACCCTTGCACTGTAGTGCTAGTATCTGTGTGTGATGTCTAGCTTTGATTTTGTATTGTAAGGGCACATTTTCAGTACAAAATACTATGCTTGAACATAGTTTTAAACTTTTCCAAGTTTGCATGTGCTGTACAGGAGAGCACACATGTAAAACTGCCCTCCAAAGTTAGGCCTGTATGAAGGAGACATGCATTTTTTACATAACACCCGTTCTACCTTTTTCAGTAGCTAGAGCTTGGTGTCACAAACTATGGATGGTTGCATGTGAATTCCTATGCACCACATATGATACACAACCCTGACAGACAATAGGGCGAATTGTGTCATACCATTTGCGACACTTTAGGACAGTGCTTCATTTTTAAAAGAATATTTGCAGGTGCCCAAAGCTCTAATCAGAAGCCCAAGGCCAGTGTATTTAAATGCTGGCATGCCCAATACCAAGGCTGCTCAATTTTGAATCCACCCCATGTTTCTTTAATAGGCTACTATACACTCCAGACCCGTTTATCTCACTCTTGCAGGATCCTGCTTTCCCCTGTCATTACAGCTAATTCGGCTTTCTCTTCCTCTGTCTTTACGCTTTGTTTTGTTTTCCCCTCTATTGCTCTAATTAAATTTCTGAAGCATAAAAATAAGCGATGGTCCTCAAAAAAGAGTGCAGGTGTCCCCCACCAGCTCAAATTAAGCACTGGTATAGAGCTATGCTTGTTCTGGAAAGTAAATCCTATTCCAAAACTTTCCTCCAGTTTGCCTCACTTTTGTGATGCAAACCTCGCACAGTGGGGCAATTTTACAAGGAACTGACGCATCTTAGGTCACCTTCAAATGTCCTTGTGCCACCATGGATGCGTTGAATTACAATACAGTGCACCATGGCACAAGGAATTACAGTTGCGTCAGAAATTCCGATGCATCTGTTGGAGGAAAAGTGACACATTGTTGGAGTTTGTCACAAAGTGATGCAACTCCAGGAATGCACCAGAAAACATATGTAAGTCCCATGTAAAATGCCCAGCGTCAATCCTTATGCCTGGTCTGAGCAGGCGTATGGATTTTGAAGGCGTAGAGTGATGCAGTGAAATCTTGTAAATTTCACTGCGCCAGTTCTAAGTGGCTTTTTGCATGGGAACGCCTACCTTGCATACATTATACCCGGCGCAGGTATAATGTGACGCAGGTCTTTACAGCGTGACGCATCTCCCTAGATGCCTCACGTTTTAAAAGGGCCATACCTTTTATGCTGGCGCTGCGTCACAACAGTGACGCAACGGCGGCGCAAAAGTGATGCACAGGGCTTGTAAATCTGACCCTAAATTGATCAATCTGGTACTAAATCACATTAACCACATTAAATTATTTATAAAAATGACTAGGTACATAAATGCAAGAAAAGTTATTATTTTTTTTTTAAACATGTTGGCCGAGAACGTCAAACGTTACTGTTAAAACGCGTTTTTTCATATTCTGAGATATAGAGCCACAGAGACAAGTCTAAAACTCCTTTACCTGAATTTAAAAAGTAGTTTCTGCCTCACCTTCTTCTTTGCTGCTGTGCTATGCTAGGTTTTTAGATGGTGTCTTTGTTTCGTGGTTATAAGCTGACACTTCATGTCCGTTTATCAAAAAGTGAAAAAGTGTTTTTCGAGTCTATATTGTACCTTGTACAGAACGTCCTCTCTTGCAGACTGGTTTTCAAACCAGAAACCACAAACTTTTCATGCCCATTATTGAATTTAAAAAAATCCATTGCCTCATATCGTCCTTGGCATAATCAAGTTCATGTTCCTGAAAACAAAATCCACTGCCCGTGCTAAACAAAGCAGAATGTTATTAGGAGAAATGATGTGTAACTTACATTTTAGTATTTGGCATATGTGTGGAACTGGACTCCATTTTAATGCCTGCTGGAGCGCATTCATTTCCCGGTTGACTCCGTTTCCCAGGGCTACACGTCACTACTTGACAAGCAACATTCATTCCCCTTTCAGTGGAGGTTGTCGCGCATAACCTCGAGCGCTACGCAAAGAGGAGCTCGGAGGTGAAAACTGTCGTGCTTAAGCACGACTCCGCACCGGAGAACAATAAACATTAGGGGAGAAACTATGAGCAAAGTGCGATTTGAATGGTGTAGCTTTATAGCATGTCTTTATTTACTGGTCTCATCATAACCCTAGCTTAAACTTATCCTACGTAATCATGTGCTTTTTTAAAGCAAAGTAATATTCCTAGGGCACTGTACACTCCCAAGATTGAATAGATCTCAGAGGGAATAAGAAGCCCACAGAATGACTTTTTGACCGTATGCGAGACAATGTTTTCGGTTTTAAAGAAACATCAGATATGTAGATTCTGCTTAACCAAATAAAATGCCTGAAGCATTCAATGTCCTATCCTCAAACAAGATTAAAGTGCACAATGTGCACTCTTTGCTCTGAGTCCCATGGCTGTTGGAGTTCATTGTATGCTTCTATAACAACACCTCACATTTTTAACCTTGACAGAGGGCACAAGAACACTTTTCAGAGACAGACATAGAGGTACCTTTAGGCAATTTTATTTACAGATTCTACCTTAAAGACAAGTGTTCTCTTGATTATCAAGGTCGACCCCTCCCAGATACAGAAAGTATCTGGGTGAGGACTCGATGGTGAAGCATGCAAATGCTAACCCTAGTGGGTGAGAGTTCTTTTTTTATTATTTTTTTATTGTCATCAAAAAGGGCACAAATATACATCAAATTAAACTGGAAGTTTAAGTTTATACATCAGGCGAAAAAACAAGTACGAGAAACAGAAAAAGAAAACTAAGAGAAGTGACAAAATTATTCATACAGCACTATCAGTAATTAAATTATTCCATCCAAAACCAATGGTCCTCATATTGCTTCTACCTTGATCAAGGAACGGACACCCCTTGCCTTAGCCAAGGCTGCCTCTAATCCATACGTCTCCCTAATAATAGTCCACCAATCTCCGACCAAAGGCGGTGTGGTAGAGACCCAAACCCGGGCAACGGCCATTCTAGCAGCAGCCATCAATATTGAGAAAAGGCGTGCGAGTGCCGGTTTATCCCCCTTGTAACACAGCATAATGTCCAGATCAGTGAATGAGGGGTCCAAACCCAATTTAAGCTGAAGAATCTGACCAATTTTCTGCCAATAACCCCTCAAATCTGGACAGTCGATAAACATGTGTATCAGGTTAGCAGCATATAATCCACATTTAGGACAGTTTATCTTCTCCCCTGTCATGTTCCCTTGAGCGAGCCCATTTAGCTATTTTAGCCGGGGTATTGTACAGCATACATGTCATACGTAATTGCTGGAGTTGCAAACTGACAGAGTGAACCGAGTCCTTTATGTGGCCTAGAGAATGTTTGATCACTCAAGATGTAACATCTATGCCCAAAGTTTGGCTCCAGCGCTGTGCTAATCTCTCGCTACCATTTGACCTGAAACTATGCATATGTTCGTACATTACCCCTATCATGGACTTACTTTTCCCCCCATATAAACAGTCTCAGATGCTTGAGTGCATTATTGCTTTTACTTCCACATTTTGGCCCGATAGTCTCTGATCTGTAAATACTTAAAAAATAAATGAGTAGGGAGTTTAAAAGTGCTCGCAAGTTTTCAAACAAATTAATTCCTCTCTCATCGTACACATTGCCTAGACATGTAACTGCGTAATTGGCCCAAGATTTGCCTAATTGATCCTGGAACACCTTGGAGAACAAAGGATTCCCCCATAATGGACATTTTTCATGGAATGCTGGTAATTTCCATCCAGCAGACATAGCTCGCCAAATATATATAGTGTCTCTTACTGTCTTAAACCTGATTCGTTTAAAGTAGTTTGGATCTCTAATTCCATATAAAAAACTTTCTTTCAAGTTGCCTAAGATGAACCTAATGATAGATTCTGTCTGGTCGAGACCAAGCAGACTACGGAAACGTCCCGTTAAGGCAGCCCAAAAATATATTTTAAAATGTGGATAACCGGGTCCGCCTTGATCATATGGAGATTTAAGCAAATCAATCGCCCTCCTAGATTTTGTATATCGACATATAAAGCTGCTGAAAATACCCTGAAGTTTTCTAAAAAATGTATTAGGAACTTTTAGATGAATGGACGGAAACAAATATTGGAACCTAGGAAGTATTTTCATTTTTATTAGGTTGCATCTACCTAATAGCCCTATAGGAAGCCTATGCCAGATTTTGAGCAATTTAGTTGTTTCATTCAGAAGTGGAACGTAATTTAAATTAATGATCTGATCAATTTTAGCGTTATCCTTACCCCCCAAGTAAGTAACAGTAGTGCAAACCCCGCTAATTGAATGTTGGGCCCCAAAATTAATAAGCACTTGAGTCTTATTAGCGTTCAGTTTATATCCTGAAACAGCCCCAAATGTTTCTGCTTCTTCTTTAATGCTTATCACAGCCCCGTCTCGATTTGTTGCGTACACCGCGATATCATCAGCATATGCCGTGATCTTAAGCTTAGATATCTCTGATTCCAACAGATTTATATGTGTGCAGGTTTGCAGAGTGCGTATGAATGGCTCTATATATAGAACAAGCATTTACAATGCAACGGTCTCGCCTTTGCAAAAGTTAGAGCTATTGGCATTGTAAATGACAAAATTGTTATGTATGTGTTTGTTTTGAAAACAGATAAATAAATGGCACTGTCATTTACAATGCCAATAGCTTAATCTCTCGCAAATGTGAGACCTATTGCATTTGCACCCACACAGAGCCACACACACACACACACACATCGAGCCACACACACACACACACACACACAGAGCCACAAACACACAGAGAGACACACACACAGAGCCACAAACAAACACATACAGAGCGCCACATACACACACACACAGCGCCACACACACACACACAATGCCACACACACACACACAGCGACACACACACACACACACAGCGACACACACAGAGCACCAGGTGTGAGGGTGAGGGGGTGTGAGAGTGATTGAGGGTGAGTGTGAGGGTGAGAGGGTGAGGGAGGGTGTGAGAGGGTGAGGGAGGGTGCGTGAGAGTTACAGGGTGAGGGAGGGTGTGTGAGGGTGAGAGGGTGTGTGAGGGTGAGAGGGTGTGTGAGGGTGAGGGGGTGTGTGAGGGTGAGGGGGTGTGTGTGAGGGTGAGGGGGTGTGTGTGAGGGTGAGGGTGTGTGTGAAGAAGAGGGGGTGTGATGGAGGGGTGTGAGAGTGAGGGGGTGTGAGGGTGAGGGGCTGTAAGGGTGAGGGTGGGTGAGGGAGGGTGAGGGGTGTGAGGGTGAGGGGGGGTGAGGGGTGTGGGGGTGTGAGGGGTTTGTGAGGGTGAGGGGTGTGAGGGTGAGAGGGCGAGTGAGGGCGAGAGGGTGTGTGAGGGTGTGTGAGGGCGAGTGAGGGTGAGGGGTGTGTGAAGGCGAGGAGGTGTGTGATAGTGAGGGGGTGTGAGATAGTGAGGGGGTGTGAGATAGTGAGGGGGTCTGAGTGTGAGGGGGTCTGAGTGTGAGGGGGTCTGAGGGTGAGGGGGTCTGAGGGTGAGGGGGTCTGAGGGTGAGGGGGTCTGAGGGTGAGGGGGTCTGAGGGTGAGGGGGTCTGAGGGTGAGGTGGTGTGAGGGTGAGGGGGTGTGATGGGGAGGTGAGGGGGTATGAGGGTGAGGGAGTGAGGGGTGTGAAAGGGTGTGAAGGGGTGGGGGTGAGGGTGTGAAGGGGTGTGAGGGTGAGGGTGTGTGAAGGTGAGGCTTTGTGACGGTGAGGCTTTGTGAGGGGGTGTGAGGGTGAGGGTCTGTGAGGGTGAGGGTGTGTGAGTGTGAGGGTGTGTGTGGGTGAGGGTGTGTGAGTGGGGGTGAGGGTGTACGGGGAGGGTGTGAGGGCGTATGAGGGTGAGTGGGTGAGGGTGTGTGAGGGTGAGGGTGTGTGAGGTGGTGTGATGGTGCGGGGGTGTGAGGGTGAGGCATCCTATGAATTATGTTACAAATAGGTCATCACTAGAGACCACATCTGAAAGTAGTGTGTGATTTTCAGAATACCAGGATGCTGATGTAAAGCAAGCAACCACCAGCAGCGTTCTCAAAAGACCCTTTGTACATTCTCAGTTCATAGCCTACAAAAAATGTGCAATATTGTATGACCATTACAAGTGATGGAGAAAGCAGATTTGGAGCATGTTGGCTTCGGCAGCAGAACTGTTGGTCATTCCGATTTCATAAACATCTCCTAAAATTCCACTCAAACTATATTGTTTAAAACATCAATCTCAATGTATTACATTTAAAAGCAAACGAGAACGCTTGGCCATTGCACTGTGCACTGAGCTAAAATGTCAGTGTATGCATCAAAATGCAGCAGTTTACCAATGGATAAAATAACCTTTGAAGTACATAGTTCACTTTAGGCGCATGCCCAGGTGTCCCTACACAAGTTTCATTGTCACTTCACTTTAGCAAGCATGGTATACACTGGATCAGGGAAATCACACTGGGTGCCTTGAGTCCCTTTTTGTAAGCACTGCGCTCCTACGTGACGTCCTGTCGCTCGCTCTAAGACAACAACGTCCATGGGGCTTTAAGTGGGCCGGGTCCTACAGGCACTGGCACCAGCACTGGCAGTTCTAAAAAGCAGGTGCAGAGACGCATCTCTAGCGGGCTCTCCATTTTGCCTTCTCCATCAGGGTGGTAAAAAAAATCGTAACTCTGTAGCAGTGCCACCCTTCACTGCCTCTGATGTAACTTCAAAGAGGCTTGTTCTAGTTCTTGCTCAATCTCATCACTTCAGAACTGAAGCATTTTGAATATTCTATACAACGAAGCCATTGTTGTGTCTTATTTGTCTTACGCGCCTAACAACCGTTGGTAAAGTCAATAGTCCTGCTTCTTGTAAGTGCAATGTTACATGTTGTATTACACATCTGGATACAATGACAGAAGAGGCAATATACCAGTCGGGCGGCACACTATGCAAAACACAGATTTTTAGCTGAAATGTTTTAGCCACGCCATTAATTACATCGATAACGCCCTTTTGAGAGACTACCCAGTTTTTTCATCCCACTTAAACCCCTGAACGTCCAGTCCTGCCCAGTCAGGGACGAAGCTATCCCTAGTGCATCAGGTATTGTGGCACAGGGCCCCAGAGATGTGAGGAGCCCATTGCATCCATAGTCTGTCCGTCCTCTATTATCGATGGCGGGCCAATTCGCCTAGCACCGCTGTGCTCCAGTGACATAAATGAACAGAAGAGAAACTTACTCCTCGGGGTAGTCCGAGGGTGCTCCCTCCTTCACCACAATGCACCCCAGCGATTCTCGGGTGAAAGGTCAGCTCAGCAGACTCGATGTATCGAGAGAGAGAAAAGAAAATCCAACTTTCAATGTCAACCCCTCAGAGCTTCTCCCGTCTCTACCTTGATCTCTCCGTTTATTTTGGAATCCCCTGTAGTGCTTTGAAGCGCCCTGCAAGCAGCCATGAAGCATGACTGTATCGTGGGTATTGAAAAATTGTTTAGCCTTAGCTGTTAGCCAACGACGTGACAACATTTGACACTCGCTTTTAGAAAAACAGTGTATTTTTAAAGCTATTTCCAGAAATAAGCTCGGGGAAGTTATACCTTTCTTACCGCAGATATATTCAGAGTAAAGCCACGAATTATGTGCCAAATGTCACCGGAAGTCACAATGAGACAAAATAGAAAGAAACACGTGCCCAGTTATCCGATAAGTTTAGTACCTGGCTGCTTCTGTGAAAACTTATTTCACAGATGCCGGTAGCCTACGGTCGCAGGCCTGGGGTGAATCTCACGTTAGCGTGGAGGGTTTTTAACTTGAGAATACGACCTTTCATTAATTTGCTTCCTTTGCCCTACCCCCTCCTCCAGAGTACAGAGAGTAGATCGGAAACAGTTCATGATGGCCTATGACCTACGGGAAACTGCTGCGCGTGTAAAGCGCCCTAATGCCTTCGGGTCGAGTAAGCGCTACATAAAACTGCAAAAAAGGGCAAAAATATTCACTCCAGTCCCGTTCCCTTCCCCTCTCTCTTCTAAAGCACCCTCGGTGCCTGCTGTAAATTAACTGTTAAGTGCCAGAGTCGCCAGCGGCAGTTTCTGCCCCCAAGAATCTCCACCGGCCGACCTGAGAAATGCCCGATAGAACAAGAACAAACGTTACGTAGGCACTGGTGGCACTTGGATTAAAATGTGATATAAAAACGGCCGAGCTCGTTGGCAATGCCAAGAACTAAGCGAAACACCGGGACACAACAGAAGGACACTTCTGGAGCAGAGTGAGGTGCTCAGTTGTCCAGACACCAGTCAGAAAGTGTAGATGTATATTCCCTGCTGCAGGAGCAGTTCACAGATCTGCCCAGCGAGTGGACACTAATCTGACTCCCAAACAAAGAGACCGGTGGACCCTACAGACCCGGCAGCGCAGGGTGTTTCTCAAACAACAAGCACAGCTTCATACCACACTGAAAAAGAGGCCACTGGTGCGAATAAAGCGGGGCTTACCTGAATGAAGCTCTCCTCTGCCGGGTTTAAATGTCCAGTCCTCGGAAGCACCAGGAGAGGCTCCAAGCTCCACTGCACAGCGCTGTCCACAGGAAGCGCAAGCAATACTTTGTGTCCCGGGTCCTAGACGCATAACGAACCCGGCGCAGTCAAACTTGCCGAAGTTCGGCGCTGCTTGGAAGGCGGAGGGGGTGTGCCCCCAGCGCACGATGGGCGGATGGACTGCAGGTGTCGGTGGGGGGCGGAGAGGCGTTCCACAGGCGCGGAATGTGCGGCGGCCGCTCGCTCGCTTCAGCCGTATCCGGGACTTCGGTTTCAAAGAGGAAGGGAGCTGTAAGGAGACTGGCCACCACGCAGCTGGACTTTCAAACTCGGAGCTCGATCAGATGGGCAGTGTGCTTCAGTTGTATACCACTTTTTAACAAGCGCACGCTGCTGCATGTGTTCACAGCGCTTGTCGGCTGGCTCGTGCACAGATCCTGTGCTAACGCGAGAGAAGCTGACGCCGGCGCCGTACACGCTCACAGCGCTTGTCGGCGCGCGGCCTGCTCCTGACGCCTTTTTTTTTATTTTTTACACCCCATCCCAACAAGAATCGCCAGCGCTAGCTCGACCGAAACCAGTACGCAGCTCCAGATTTCACCGCCGGAGTTCCCTAGGAGACTAGAGGGACTACTCTGGATGCATGGGGCTACAAAAAACGAGAAGCTACACTCAGGGATTGCACTCTGGACTTCCATTGCAGTCCTGAATAGGTAAGATCTAACTATCGTCAGAAGTACGGGGGAGGGGTGTGTGTGTCTCTGTGTGTGTGTGTATGTGCGCATGCGTGCGGGAGCCTTTGTGTGAATGCGAATAGCAGGCAGGGCGACGCGACGTGCGCGCTCACGAGCTGCAATCTCCAGGAGGACAGGCTCGTCACAGTCTGATGTCCACAATATTCCCAGAAAAGCGGCAACATAAGTTGTCTCGCATAGACAGCAAAAGCTTCGCTTTTGCTTTCGTCTAGGCGAGACCTAAAAAACAATAATGGAGACAAGGGGCAACCCTGCCTAGTCCCACATACAATTTGAAATGGTATGGATCGAGACCCCATATAAGTCAATTTATCTTGAGGATTACAATATAAGGCCTGTACCCAGGACCGAAACTGCAATCCGAGACCAGCCTTGACCAGTACGACTCATAGGAAATACGACCTGACCTGGTCAAAAGTCTTTTCAGCGCCTAAAAGAATCATGTCGAGATCAATCGTTTTCTTATCAGTAAAATCAAAAGCTCCGATGGCCATATTAACATGGGCAGTAGTCTCCCTACCCATAATAAATTCATGCTGTCTTTCAGATACTAGTCCCGGCATTAGTGGGGCCAGGCGGCTCGCCAAGATTTTTTAAAATATCTTGGCGTCCACGTTTATAAGAGAAATGTGCCGATATGATCCACATTCTGTCGGCGGTTTACCCTTTTTTAGAAGGAACACAAACTATGTCATACACCATAACTCCGGTACATGCCCGCTTATAGCAGCACATTGTATTACCTTACCGAGGGGCATAAGTAGGATCTTTTTAAAAGATTTGTAAAATTCTAGAGGTATTGAGTCCTCTCCTGCCACCTGGCAATGCTGAAACCGCCAACTCAACTTCTTCTACAAATACTGTTGCATCTAATATAGCGGCTTCCTCAGTACCTACTGCTGATAAACAACTGTCATTGAGGTATCGTAGCATATCGTCTCTGTTTGGTATCCAAGTAAGGGAGTAAAGCTGTTGATAGAATAAAAAGAGATGTTCTAAAATAGCTGAGGGCTCAGTGTGCAATTCCCCATCTGTGCCCTTTATAGCACTTACCCTAGTTTTAGCCTTCGCCTCTGCCATCTGATAAGGCAGTACCTGCCCTACATGCTCACCATATTCGTATTGTTCTAACTGATGTTTGTTATAGCTAGCCGCAATTTTATCCCTAAAGGTCTTTTTCACCACAGTTCTTGCATCTATTAAAAACAAGAGCAGGCAATCCTGGATCCTCTGATCTTTCTTTACTGCCTCAACATGCTTTTTCTCAATACTGCGCAGGGTGTTCACTAGCGTCTCCATTTCCCCTTTGCGTTGTTTATTCTGTTGTAGAATATATTGTTGCATAATACCTCAAAAATACACTTTCATTGTGTCCCAGACAATCAGTGGGGATGCTGTACCTATGTGTTCTCTAAAACATACCTCAAGTTGTTGGCCCATGTTAGCTATATATTCACTGTCAGCCACCAAATACTTAGGAAAAGCAAATGACCTGACTTCCCTCTTCTCAGCTTCAACCAGAAAAGATAAAATAATGGGGTTATGGTCTGATGAACCCCGAGGGCATATTTCCATATCTGATATTGAGAATAAATTATCTGCAGCCCAGGCCATGTCTATAATACGACTTGAAGGGGACTGAATAAAACGTATAGCCGGGTACGTTTGGATATAATTGTCTCCATACATCCCTTACGGACTAAAGTCTTGCCACTTGAAGTATTGCAGCCCAGGTCTTTCGCATTCTAGGATTGAGACATTGTCTGGTAGAATCTATACCATAATCCATAGAACAATTGAAGTCTCCCAAAATCAATCTTTTACCCTCCCAATTTAGCAATTCCGGGTTAAGATATTCAAAGATAGCAGGATCGTCCACATTAGGACCGTATACTAAACAAGCCACAAACTTTTTTCCCCTTAATTCAAGCTGTGCCAATACCCAGTGCCCCCGTTGATCAGACAAAGACTTAATCGTTCTGCAGTTAAACCTCTTGTCTTTTAAGATCACCGCTCCTTTTATAGATACGGTTTTAATAGAGCAGATAATGATTTCATACCCAAAGTGCTTTAACATGTTTCGCTCTTTGTAACTGTGGTGAGTTTCTGTTAAAAAAACTAGTTGAGGCTGATACATTCTTAGCTCCTCGCGCACTAACTGTTGCTTAGTTGTACTATTGAGACCAGCCACATTCTAGGCCATACATTTAACCCAATCCATGATACATTTTCTGCCTTTCAGCCAAATCCCCTTTTCCAGATCCTGCTACAAAATGATAGTTTTTAGTGTTTCGCCTTCGAATCCGGAAAAAACATTCTAATAACCTTCCATTTGCCCTAATCCCAAAATACCCTAATGATAACTTTTTTTGCCCCATTATAACTCCCTTACCCTTACCACCCCCAACAATTCTTCGAAACCTACCCTCCACCCTGTCCCATAGAAAAGGACTCCCCTCCGTGCCGCTGACTAGGCAGCCCTACAGAGTCACAGCCACAGAGGCCAACCCCACACCCAAACGTTCTAAATCAACCTGATGTAGAATAGTGTGTAACTTCAGCCTACTGAGAAAAAGAAAGAGAAGAAAAAAAGCAAAAACAAAACACAGTTAAATAGAAATGGGGTGAGAGTAATAACCTAACAAACCCAAGAGATACATAAGAGATACAGCCAGCTAGATACAACCAGCTACATTGATTGAGCATAACCCCTTAAGCTTTTAAGCTTGTACAAATTATTATAGTCAATTGTCCTGTATCTTCTCAGCAGCTTCTGTTTGCCACTTAGCCACTGCCTGCCCAGTTTCCTGCTCTTCAGTAAAAAAATATGTACGCCCATCTTTAAGTACTTTTAGCCGTGCAGGTTCTTGCAAAAAAAGGCTTTTATCGGGTCTATGAATCAGCGAAGCTTCCAACGCCTGTCTATTGTAGCCTTGCTTAGGTCCGATCTAACAAACAAAGTAACCGTCTCGACTGTTACTGGAGCGCTAGGTCGGGCTTTCATTGTGACAGCCTGTCTCAACAAAAAGTTCCTAAGAAAGACCAAAAATGGACGAAGATATCAACCCCCCTTGTACCTCTGGACAAATGGTAGTCTATGGACTCTTTGCAACTGAGAGTCCCAATCCCAATCAGATAAATTGGGGAAACGCCTTCTGGAGCAGCTGAACAATGTAAGCGCTTGGGTCTGCCCCCTTTGCGCCTTCTGGAATACCAAAAAGCCTAAGATTTTGTCTGCATTGGCAATTTTCCATAACCTCCAGCTTGATCTGTAGGCCTGAGATCTGAGCCTCATGCTTCTGTGCAAGAGCATCTGTAAGTGCAGATAGTTGTTCAGTATCCGCGACCCTCTGTTGCAGCTACGATATATCTTGTGTCAGCCCCCCAAATTTTTCTGACATCTCTTGGAATGACTGTTGCATTCTATTGTTGTCGTCTCGGAGCTGTATGTAGTGTTGCTGACCTTCTTGTCTTTGCTCATTCAGAGACTGCAAGATCAGGCAAAGCGAGGGTGTCGTGGTTTGTTGGCTAACTGTTGCTCTTTCCCTTAGTTGACCCACTGCATGTCTGGCATGGGTGACATTAGATACAGAAGTTACGGTTTGCACCTCATCTAAAGGAGACCGCAACTTAGGACTGTCCCCAGCAACAACAGCAGGGTGAACCTTTATCGAGTTCCTCTCAGTAAGGCTGTTGCCTGAGATCCGTGATGCCATAGTCTTAACCCGCCCTTTTGCTTGCACCCACTTACGTAGAAGACTTTTGTCCGATATGATTTTTCCGCGTGGAGAAACAATGCTCTGCCCAACAAGTCATTTCTCTATTTTATTTTTTACCTTCACTTTTCTACCCAGAGGTACCTTAGATGTATCATAAGGAGCCTGTGTGGAAGGCTCCATTAGCTCTCCAATGTCGTCATAAGAGCCCAACTCTTCACTTTCTTCCTCCACTGTAGCATCGCCCACTTTTATACCCAGATTCAGTGCCTTATCAGCTCTCGCCATAACCTCTCCTAGAGAAGTTGGTCCCTTTCCCTTTCTTTTATCTGCAGCTCCCAGCACTGGGTTATTCAACAGAATTGGTTAACTAGTGTTTACGGATGGTGCCATCGTGGACTTCTGCTAGGCATATCAACCCCAATCTCCGACTGGTTGAGTGTCAGGGCTGAGAGCGACTCCCCGTCTACATCTCCACTCTCTTTTCTAGTGCTTGCATTGCTGTTAGTTACAATCCCCAGCTCTGCTGCAACAGTATCCATTGCAACATTGTTGCGATCTGGTATGACTTCGAGCAAGACTTCGGCAATTTTGTTGCCGGTCAGATCCCCCTTGTCCATGCTACCAGCTAAAAGTTCAGCAGCTTTTCCCGAGAGTAACAAGTGCAAAAGCGGCTTACCAAAAGTCGTCCTGTTGATTTTCACCATCATGCTTACTGTCCCACCGTCCAAAGTACCTACATTCCCGGCGGCAGCTGTTTTCCCAGCGATGTGTTCCTTGGGCGGTTTTTGGCTGCGCCATACCTCCCTTGACTTTGAGCACTGGAGCCATCGCTAGGAGTGGACTCGACCAGCCGAGCGCCTACCGGCCCACCGGTCTCCAGTCAACTAGCCAAGTCGCCAACAACAAGCGCCCAATCTTGGCCGACAATGACTGCCACATTCATCTTCCTCTTATAGTTAGCAGTGGGTTTAGTAGCTTTTAATCAGTAATATCCACATAGACGCAGTGTAGACATAGTGCAAGTACAGCACCAGCGCATATCCCAGACAACATGCAATCATAGGTGTTGGGAGACCTCCGTGCGACTGTGCTCCATGGCGGCTTCAATCCGCAATCTTGCTACTCCCCTTCCCCGGATACTTTTGTCTCCAAAGACGGTGAGAGTTCTTTCAAAACAAATAGGGATGTCTCTCATAGGTATGGCAGATTAAATGAGGAGTACTTTTTGTTTGCGGATCGATTGTACATGGAAGACAGTTTTCTAACATCCACAGTTTGCTGCCATCACATTTTGTTCCTTTCCTTTTCTGAGACCAGTACTTGCACGTGATTTGAACTAAGGCTGAGGAGCACCACAATGACAAACAAAATCACCCTCATTTACCCTTGCAAATGAACCTTCAGCTTCACTTTAATTGGTTGATTGTGAACAAAGTCTGTTTTCATCTTCTCTTATTAAAACACCTGTAAAGAACATTACGCCATATAACGGGTATGGAAAGAGTTATATAAATACTAGTATATTGCTACATATAATTATCTTATTATAAAATGTAATTATGAAGGGACACAGACGTTAAGAATTATTAACCCAAGGACCTTTTAGGATATATACTTGCTAAAGAGTGAACTGCTAAAACATTTCTATGGAACAGATATCTGACTGGGTATCAACCCCTACATTACTCAACCTTAGATACACAATAAATGCTCTTCTCAACATGTTAAGTCATAGCCTTAGCTAGAATATCTTTGAGTACAGACTACTAAAACACTAGAAGTGATGTTTATTCCATCAATGAAACTAAATGGTCTTCATGTTTGGGCCAACAGCACATGCAAATCTATTTCAATAATGGAAAATGTACTACAGTTGCACAACATAAACTAACTAACTATGTTTGATACAAGATTCATTTTCTAGATTTAGTGAACGTAAAATTACCTAATAGCCTCCAACTGAAAAGGAGTGTTTCCATGTTCCATTTCCAAAACCACAAGCTAAAAACTCAAAGTACCTTTAACCCCTTTTGCTCTTCACAAATACCTGTCAGAAATATTTGTCCATCTTGATAAGCAGAAAGACATTGACTGAGAGACAGTGACTGAATATAATGACAGCATTCACCCAGCAGTGAGCATAAGTCAACTGAGGGCCTACCACAAAATTCCAAGTCAACATGTTTCACAATCAGATAAAAATAGGATAATTACTCTGCACCTATGTTTGGTTAAATTTGAAGTCTTGCACACTAAGACCTAAAGTGACATTCATAAGCAAGTACAAGCAATTGAATCTTACCACAAGCATCACATTTATGCATAAACTTATTTCCATGTCCATTAAAACCATCAGAATAACAAATAACTTCATTGGAATAGAAACAGCGCCTTCTGATTAGACCTCTGGATTCACTTCATTCGTCAAAAGCAATGCATTTCACCTTTATTTCTTAGAATAAATTAAGATGTCTTCATGTGAATGATGATTTCATTCTAAATCAACCCTCCTCAGGATATATTCCATCATCAAAAATGTATACTCAAAAAGATAAAACACCTTAATTGACCTGCTACCATTTAGACAGCCCCTCAGCCAATAATGTTGAAGAGTTCTTTGCTGTGGTTAAAGCTTGCTTCAATGCAGCCAGTAAGGGTGCTAATTTTTGTCTTATTCAGGAGTTGGTGATATTGGATGAGGGATGTCTTAAAAGTTGCTCAGTCCGTCGGCTCCTTGATGGTGCACCATCTCCTTTCAAGATGCTTACAGTAACAATTTATGGTTCTCAGTTCCGTGGTGTACCAGCTGACTTGTTTGGAGGGTTTCTTGAGTTTGATGGACTTGACGGCGGCAACTCTGTCGGCACATTCGGTGATGCATGTGGTGAGGTTCTTGACAGCTTGTTCTAGGTTGGTTGAGGTATCAAGGTGGGAGGTGTTGAGAGTGTCGGCCCACTGCCTCACAGATACTTTGTTTCAGGTGCAATGATGGGTGCTGGGGTTCTTGGCGGCAGAGCTGGGGGCTCTTGTGATGGTGAAGTGCACAATAGTGTGGTCTGGACAAGTGAGCTTGGTTTCATGGCTGTACTTCACTGGCGCTGGGCATTTTGATGGGGTCAAGTGTGTTTCCTGCAATGTTTCTGTTTTTGGTGACTAGCTTGTGATGCCAATGTTGTTCATGCTTTTGAGAAGGTTTGCGTTGTTGGTTTCATAAAGGTTGTTGAGATGAAAGCGCCAAGATGCTCCCTCCGGAGCGATAGGTCGCGCTCTATAAATACCCACAATTAAATAAATAAATAAATAAATAAATAAAGTTGAGGTCTCAGAGGAAGATGGGGTGTTTGAGTCAATGGTGAGGGGGCAATGATTTTGTGGATTACATTTTAGAAGCTGGGGTGTGGTCATGGAGGTCTGTAGGCAAGTGTGCCTCTGATGGTGATTTTGCTGTCAGTTTGGAGTTGAAAGTTGAGGTGTTCCATGATCAAGATGGTGTTGTCCACGGTGGTGGTGCAGAAGATGGTTTCTTTGTGGATGAAGGCAATTCCACCTCTGTGTTTGCTGACGTGGTCTTGTGTGCAATTTTGTAGCCATATGTTGCTGCCTGGGGAGATGTTGGTTGCAGATGTAGGGTTGAGCCAGGTCTTGTGAGGAAAATTAAGTCAGTAGTGAGGGAGGTGATGTTATTCCAGCTCTCTATGACGTTCTTGCATAGTTATCAAACGTGAATCAGGAGGCAGAGGAGTAGATTTGGAGTGGGCGCAGTGGTGGTCCCAGTGCTTGCGGGTTCTTCAGTGTTGCAGGAGAAGAGGCAGTGCCTGTAGGTAAATGATCCTACCGTGGAACAAGGCAAAGGGCAGCAGAAATTGTTTTTGTGGAGTACAGGGATTGGAGCTAAGTGGTGGTGTACCTTCAGATGGCTGGAGGTTTATGGTTGCTGGCACCGGCTGAGGTCAAGGCATGGACAGGCTTGCCTTTGGCATTCCCACAGTGCAGTCACACTGAGGGCTTTACTAAGTAGGTTTGGAGGAGGTCCCAGGTGGTGGGCGGGCTGTCAGAAGGGATTTGGTGGGAAGAAAAGAATGGGAGAATGGTGAACAGCACAAAACAGGCAAACAGATACAATGTTACAGTGTTACAATAATGCTAACAGTGACTTATGGATTAGACAATAATAAAGACAAGTAAAAGTAAAAGTCTCTAACAGAGGAGTACACTATTTTTAAAATAACAGAAACAAGTTACGTACCTCTCTAACAGTGGGGAAAGTTTTACAATTAAAAATTAGATAAACAGTGAAAGTAAGCAAAATCAAATGTAGTCACAGCAGTGTCCTCACACCAGCTCCCCCACTGCTGCATGAATAGCCATCTGAACCCTTCCTTGGTCCCAGGCAATTTTCAAAGGCTGGCACGGATCTGGGGTTTTTGGAGGCTGCACAGGTTTCAGGTAGGGACAGCAGGCCAACGTTGTTGAGGCCTTTCATAGTTGGCAGGGTTTACAGCTTGTTTCTTCCTCAGCAGGGCTCAGTTCTAGGAGCAGCAGCACATCTTCTTCCTTTGTCTTCTTTAGGTCCATGAAATCTGAAGTCAAGCTCACGAAGTCACCTAAACACAAAATTTAGGGACGTTGAGTGGAAGCAAAGAAGTCATCTGTCACAGCTTATCTGTTTGTTGACTATGCCCTCTATATGCTTACCCCACATAGGGGGGTGGGCATATTCCTGACCCTGATAGGCTTTTTCCCCATCTTTAAGATAGTTGAAATTGAAAAGGAATTCTGCCTGACCCGCCTTAGGGTGGTGCAGGCTGAAAGTGGGCACACTACCTAGTCTAACTAGTTTTCCTGCCTTTCTTCCCTTCAAAAGTGGAGCATGAAAGAGGGGTTTTGGCCTCCCCAACTCTGGAGGTTTCCGGGTTGGATCTTAAAGGCATCATGGCCTTTGAAGCTTCCGGCACAGGAAGGACATCCTGTCCTGGAGGTGTGCAACACCTCTACCCAGAGCAGGATTTGTCTCTGTCCTCTAGAGAATGCGGGCTCTCACCCTATGATGTCAGAAACATGTATGGTTGTGGCAGGCTGATGAAAAACAGTCAGGAACAACACCAGGGCAGGTTAGGTTTTCAGGGGGCCCTCTAAAAGGGTCTCCTGTGTAAATGTATCATTAGATCTATCACTGACATCAGTTAGGATTTATTTGGACAGGATGTTTGATACCAAACACCTTAGAAATCAGTGAGGCCATCATGGACCTAAGAAACTCGTATTGACGAGTATCCATCCTATGTACTGTTATGGCTTCCTTGTTCACTTAAAACATCACAAAATTGACTGGATATAGTAGGGGTCTAGTTACTCATTCTGACATGCCTGCACATAGGATATAGTGCACCTTGCCTTAGGGCTAATGGGCTGCAGTGAGGGTGACTTACCTATATCATATGCATGGCTGTGCGCCATGTTGACTCTTTGGATTTTCCTGCAACAAGCCAGGCAGCCAGAAGTGACAGAGTACATAACCTCGGTGAGGGCATGATGGGGTGACACAATCAGTAAGGGGTATACTTTAAAAGGGACTTAAAGGGGTAACTGAAGTTGTGCCTATCAGGGTACAGTTGTGGGGAAGAGTTCTGGCACTGGGAACCTGATTAGCAGGGACCCAGTGCACTTAGAGTTTGAAATCACATCAGGCAAAAAGTGGAGGCTATCCATGCACGAAGAGGCACTTTCCTACATGACCCCCATCCCCACGAAAGAGGATAAGACTAACCTTTCCCTAGAGAATCTTCATAGTCTAAGTGAAAGAAAAATCTTTATTTTGATAAAAGAAAAATATCCTTAAAAGCATTTCACAGTAAATCCTCAAATCTGTACATTAAGGTTAAAAAAATTCAAAACGTATTTTTCCACAGTTAATTGGAAAAATCGACCGACACCTATTCTCGATTTATATTGCACCTTAAAAATTAAAACATTTATGTAATAGACACCCATCACACTTGATAAAGGAGCCAGAGAGTTTGATATACTAACATTTAACAACTAAAACTCATAATACCCAACAATTTTGAGAAATTGGCCACTAGAGCCAAAGCGCAGTCCATGAAGATTGATCGCTGCCCGGTGACACTGATATATTAAAATGCAACTTTTTTTATTTTTTTAAATTTTTTTATCTTGAAACTTAGGGCTAAAATGCAGCTTGAGTTAGACTACTGGACAGGAGAGAGAGCGGGGGGTTACTGCTCCTTCCGCCTTTACTGTAAAGATGCGGTATGCATCCCTAATATATGTTGTAAAGGCTATATTTAGAGCTGTGTTTTCTGGGCACAGAGAGGTGATTATTGCCTGTCTACAGGTCCGAACTCCCAACCTGTTCCACTCTGCTTTGAGTTTTCGTCTGCGTTGGGGCATAAGTGCGGGACATAAGCAGACCACGTGCTCTAGCGTTTCGGTTGTCTTCCCTTACCCTCTGCATGTTAGATCTTCCGTGGATCGCAGCCATGAGGGCAGATCTTTAAAAAATCGCCAAACCCCCAGTCTAATTGCCAGAAAACTCCGCTTTGAGTGCAGTGAGTAGGTATAGGAGAGGTGAGTAGCGGGGGATATGCTCCCATAGGAATTCATGACTGCCCATGCGTGGCTGCGTTTACAGAGATGCCCTTTATCCATGATGAGTGAGCACATTCTGACGCTTTTTTAATGCAAGTTTTAAATGCGGTCATGCTAGGGTTAAGGGCCTATAGGTCCCCGCCGCCATTTTGCGGATAGAGTCAGTAAAGAGGCAGCCATACGAACCCCCAGGGTTTTTCTGACTGATCTCCAACCAAACTAAAGACTCTAAAGTGCCTGTCGCTGCTTTTCTGAGATTATGACAGAGGTTTAGATAGGTTCCAGTGTTAGAAGCCTCATAATTTAATAAGCCTAGTTCTAGCCTGATCTGGGCAGGCAAGGCAGATTTGGGAAGATGGAGGACTTTTTTATATATCTTGGTCACAAGTTGATTCAGGGTTGTATTTAGCTTACCCCTGAATATTTCTATCCCATACGTTAGGGTGGGTCCGCTTTTAGCTCTCAGAATTTCCAATAGGAATGAGAGTGTATGACCAGACAGCTGTTTAGCGAGCTTAGATAAAGTAACTTGTAGAGTCGTGGCTTTTACTACGATTTCGTTGCGCTGCTTAGAGAAGTTACCCCTAGCATCAAAGTGGACCCCTAGGTATTTGTATGTGCGTCCAATTGTTAGATTTGTATTATTATATGACCACACACCGCAGCCATTGCGTTTCCTTCCAAAGGACACAACTTGAGTTTTCTTTAAGTTTACCTCGAGTTGGTCCTTAATTGTGTAGCTGTGTAACCTATCCAAAAGCCTTTGAAGCCCGACCTGCGTGGGACTGAAAAGAACCAGATCGACGGCGTTAAGAAGATTGCTTATTGCTACGCCTCCGACCCTAGGGGGGTGACTATTCACCTCGTCGAGTGTGACCGACAAATCTGCTATGAACAGGTTAAAAAGGAGGGGGGCCAGCACGCACCCCTGTTTGACTCCTCTGGTTGTCATAATTTTATGTGAGAGGTGCGTGCCGGAACTCAGCTTCACCTGGACCCAAGTGTGTGAATTTAGTTGGATTATTGCATCCAGAAGTTTTTCAGGAATACCCCATTTTTTTAGTTTACCCCATAGAGCTGCCCTTGGGACCCGATCAAACGCCGCTTTGAAATCAACAAAACAACAGTGCACTGGTCTAGATGTTAAAAGCGTTTTGTCGATGATTATAGATAGTGTAAACAAATTGGTTGTGGTCCCTGAATTGGCAGTAAAGCCTGTTTGGTTCATTGGTAGCAGTTCACGCCGTTCTGCCCATGCCTTTAGCTCCTTCAGAAGTATGCCTGCGTAGTGCTTTGCCTCGATGTTCAGAAGGGCAATTAGTCTGTAATTGCTTGGGGTGGCACGGGGGCCTGATTTGTGGATTGGATGGATTATTGCTCCATGCCAGGAGTCCGGAACAGATGAAGTTCTAAGGACAAAGTTGAACAAGTTGGTAATGTGCCACGACCAAAGGGCTATGTTGGATTTAAACAGTCTCTGGGGCAAGCCATTTGGGCCCGGGGCCCCGTCCGATCTTGCTTTTGACACAGCATTGGCAACCATTTCTTCAGTGATCTTGATATCGTCTGAGCGATAGTCTGCACAGATTGTGCTCTTGCGCCTACAGATGCTTGGTGGCGCTTCTGCCTCTTTGGAAGTGCTGCTTCCTGTTGGCGCCATGCTTTCCGGGGACCTAACGTGGTCAGTCAGAAAGGCGGCCCAGTCTGATTCCTGTATGTTTGCCGACCCAACTTTTGATGGCCCCGAGTTGGAGCGGTTGATCAAGGCCCAACATTTTCTCGCATTGCGGTTTTTTGCTTTCCCAGAGAAGCTTGGCCCATAATTGATTTTGGTGTAGTCGTTTGTCTTTTTGTGAGGCCATCCTGAATTTTTTTATCGCTGATTTGTACACGTGTCTGGGATCATTATTTCCTGGGGATTTTGTAAGTGCCCATAAGGCGTTGTTCCTGGCTTTCTTCAACGCCCTCAATTGAATTGAGAGTGAGAACTGCCGGATGGAGCTAGCATTATATTGATGTTGTTAAGCAGGAAAAAGCGTGACCAGTTGGGAACAAAAAATCGTCCATACAGCAATCGGGGTAGCCATCCGATCTGTATCTCTATTGATAAGAGCTAGCATGCCTTCATGATGTTGGGGCTTATATTATCGCTCCATCTTAGGCGTGTCAAATTCTCAGTATGGATCCCGGTGCAAGTGGTTGAAGCAGGGGTATGATACTCTGGGTTAATGTTGAGGGTGATGACCTGTGGACGGTGATCGTTTTCCCGTCGTGGTTGGATGCTGAAGCTGGCCAGATGATAGAACAGGTCTGCATTGCAGATGGTGAAGTCCAGAAAAGTTTTCTTGTGGCCGTTTGTCCAGGTCCAATTGTGGGGGTGTCATCTGGTGTCCCTCCGTTCATTACCAGGTACCCGGCTCTATAGAATTGTAACACACAGAGCTCACCCAGGGCCGAGTGTGCTTGATTTGGGGGCTTAGATTGGTCTGGCACCTCCAATGATGTCAATGGGGAAAGTCCGTCGTAGTCTGCAGGTATACCCTGGAAGAGATTGGTGTTCAAGTCCCCCGTCACTATGCAGTCCGACTCGGGGTGGTCCCCGGCCAGATCGCTCATGATTGTGGATAGGCGTGCCAGATGACCCTTTTTTGTCTGTGTGCTTGGGTTGATATATACATTGAGGAGAAGGAGCGAGCGTTGCTTGGACCATGATTTAATTTTAACCCCAAGTAGCCAGTCTTCCTCAAAGTTTAGCGGAACAATTGGGCCCTTTAGATTATTTGAAACATAGATTGACAATCCCCCTTTTGGGTGGCCGTAGCGGCAGTCTCTAATTCCGGGTATCCATATTTCAATAAACTCTGTGACAGGGGAGCTTTGGGTAGCCCACGTTTCTTGCAGGGCTATTAGTGCATGCCCGTATATGAAGGAGTCTGTCTCTGGATTGTTTTTTTTGTGTTGGAGGCCACTGATGTTCAATGAACACAATAAGAAAATGGGGTTTGTCTTTGACCTTATCACGGTTGGGGGACTAGTTCTTTGGAGGTGTGGTTGTGCCAGTGCTTTGTGGTTTTGGTCCACTGAGAGAACGTCCTGTGGTCAGACTGTTTTCCCGCATGACAAGACCGCCGGTAGCCATCCCCATCCTTGGGTGTTATCAGGGGCGTGTTCCCCAGTTAAGAAAGGTGTCTGTGTTTCTGTGGTCCCTAGCGCGTTTTTTAGGATTGAATAGGGCTTAGATTTGCTGCCGGCTGGGAGACTATCTGCTTTGTTTCCTACTCCTGGCTGATTTAGTAATACTGTAGGATAGCCTGGGGTGGAGTGGGGATGGATTCTAATATCCAGTCCCGAAAGGTAGCTTTGTGGTCCATGAACACTCCTGCCCAAGCGGGCGATCTAAATGACACCAGGGTTGCCTCAGATTGTTGAGTGCCCCTTGGGGGAAGGAATTCAATTGAATCTATGTCATCCGATAGTAATGCTTCAAACCCCGGGATGTCATTTACTAGTTTTAATATATTTGATCTATTCAGGGTGTCGTGCCTCCTCCTTGATTTGTATTTGGGGACTAATAGGATAGAAGAATATTTTAAGTCACTTTTAATCCCCGTGGGGCAATGGGTTTGGATTGCGCGGGGGCTTTGTTTGATGTGGCTCCTAGGTCTACTCCTCGATGGGGGGGGACTGGTGTTGGGATCCTGACCTCATGGCCTGCCTGCTTAGTGGAAATGTTGGTTTGTGAATGAAGATTGTTTTTGATGGAATAGTATCAGTGTTGGGTTTTTCCTGCTCTGCCAGGGGGGGTTGAAGTGCTGATTGAGAATGTGATTCCGTGCCTATGAACCTCAGGGTGGGGGGATCATTGGGTGGGGGCCTTGGATTTTCTGTATCAGGCTGCGACTCTGGTCCGGCTGTTTGGGCGCATGCCCCTGCCAGACCAGATGGGATACTCGGGTCCCAGCCGCATGTGGAGGGTTTCTGACTGGGACATTTGAGTAAGCCCCCTTTTGAGTCACTATGAATGACATTTCTATGGGTTGAGGGTGGTGATGGGATGCTTTCACCTGCCTTTTTTGATGTTGTTAAGAAGAGAGGAAATAATTTCTGGGGGGCAGATTTTTGTTTGGCTTTAAGTTTATTTCTTTTCTTGTGCTGGCGTTTGCGCTCTCTTAGAAAGGGGCGGCATAGGGTCAGACTGCGTTTCTGAGCTGGGAGGTTCAGAATTCGCCAGGCTTACGTGCTGATCTCCGGCATTAGGACTGGTGTGGTTTGCTTTCCCATTTGGGACCGCGGGTGGCGTCCTTGAGGGTGTTCGACGTTGGGGAGGTTTTGTTTGGTTGTTGCTGTGGCATGTTTGGGGATCTTGATCCCCACTTGACTGGGGCGCATATACAGGGGATGTCTGGAAACTATCAGATTCTGAGCACAGGTTTGTGAAGGTTTGCGTTTTTTTGTGTGGGTTTTTTTGTGGGCCGCCTTCCTTCAGCTGCTTAATCTCGTCTATAACGGAGGAAAGAACAGCTGGCAGAGAAGAGAGTGAGTCAATAATGGGTGAGCAGCAGCAAACCGACTGTACTAGTTTTGTGGCTGATTGTGCATTTATGATTAAGTTATTTAGTTTATCTAGTTTATTGTCGATCCCTGCTGTAAATACTACAAGCGTGTTCAGTAAGTCAACCTGCATGTCCAATTTATCTGAATGGTAGTTTAATGCTGTGACCATCTGTTGGAATGTTAGAAGCAGTTGAGGCCAAAGGCTCTGTGTTGTAGAAGTTTCTTGCTGATTGGAAAATTTCGGGGTTGGGTTAGGGGAAATTTGTGGATTTTTGAAAAAAAGAGACAGGTCTTCTAGGAGGTGATCGTTTGAGTCAGAGTTGTTGATTAGGCAGGACCGGGCTTCCCTTTGGAGGACTATTGGGATCCAGTTGAGGGGAGTTGACTATGTCATTATTAAAGACCTGGTTGGGTTGCTTCTGAATTTGTGGGAAGATTAGTTGATGGTGGGATGCTGGAATGACCTCCTTTGGGGTATTAAAATATTGAAATGACAGAGGAAGTGAGGAGACTAACTGCCTTGCTGGGGGGGTGCGTCCCTTATTGGCAACTCAGAGGTTGGGTGCAGTCTGCTTCTTGTTTGCTGGAGGCAAGTGATCGGAGAAGCTGTCTCTGTGGAGGCTGATTGCTTGACAACGAATCTTCCGCCGTTCTCCCGCAACCCTCTAGGGCTGGTTTCTGATTGTTAGAAGCAGACCCAAAGGTGAAGACTTCTGTGTTGGAGGCCGACCTTTTGGTGGTTGTTAAAAACAGCATTTGCGGTGAATGCGTGTTTAACTTTACTGCATTTACCGGTTGACCTATGTGTCCTATAGTGCGGGGGTTCATTGCCTCCGCGGGTTGAGGGTGAGAAGTGGCCATTGGTGAGACCGGCACTTTTTAAAAATAGTCCAGTAGAGATCGGGGTTTTAGCCCGCTCGTGGGTAGTGCCTTGGCAGAGTGCTTACTGTTCTTACTGTGGTGTTGCTTCCCAAGTGCAGGCAAATGTTGGTGCTTCGGTGAATCCTGGGTACTCGTAAGAGTGGTCTGGAGGGGGTCTTCTTGGACTACCTCCGGTTTAGCCCTCTTCCTTTTTGTTGCTGTAGTAGTGGTTTTTCTTACTCTCCCCGATCTCATTGCTCCTGTTGGGGGCCAGAGCGCAAGGGACGGCACGGGACCGGTGGTGATGAGACCGATAGGGTAGGAACTTCTTCCGGAGCTTCTTCCGGAGGCTCCGGTCTTCCCCTGGGGGTACTGCTGGCTGCTGGCTGTTGGCTGCTGGCACCTAGGTTGAGCGTAAGGACGTGGGGAGTGTTGGGATGCTGGGTCCCATTTGTCCTCTCGGGCAGGTTTTTTCAAGGTATTGCTTGTCTGTCTCGTGTCAAGAAGGCCAGGTTGCCAGGTGGCAAGGTGCCCAGGTATCTGCTTTTGCTCCTGTTGTTGTGGGAGATGTGCGTACGGCTTCCCCCTGCTCACCCTACTCCCCCCCAGCCCCTCCCTGCTGCAGCCTGAGACCACCCGGTAGCAAGACCAACCACACCAGGGGCCAGGAGCCGTGGTCGGCACAGAGGCACACCCTCCCCCGATGCAAGGCTCCAGCCACGCGAAGGGAGGGGGTGCGTGTGCCCCTCTCACGGCCCAGTCTCCGGTGAATAGAGGACACCCACCAAGTGTCTACAGGCACAACAGGAAAAGGGGGTCAGTGGAATAGGGTGCTGGGAGAGCATGGGGTGGTGCCCAGAGTGGTTGACCTGGCGGGCGGTAGCCCTCCGCAAGCGGAGCGAGCCCGACCGAGCTTGACAAGGCTGGGGGTGGAACTGCCAACTTTTTGGTCCACCCCGGGCTTGTGAGCTGCTTTGGGGGACACCACGGCATCAGTGACTCTCGGGTGAGGGCACGGGCGGAGTTGGAAATTGGCGATATTTGACAGTGTTTATAGCAGCTAAGCAGAGCAGGGTGACGCACCAGGCGGACCAGGGAGGAGCACGGGGCGCAGTCGGAGAGGGCTTAGCCAGGGCTTGTGACTACCTACCCACGGCTGAATGGCGACCACTGTGAGCTGTAAACGCCACAACTCCCGCTCTCACCTCTCCCCCCCTCAACTTACTTGCCGCCGCTGTTACTGCCGCCTAGTTTGCCACGGCCTCGCCAGAGGACCCCTTCGATCACCAGTCGCCTAGTCCACACCACCCTGGTCTGAGGCTCTAAAGCCTGGAGGCAAGGCTGAGCCTCCACGTCTCACTCCTCGCCTGTCCGCTCGCTCAGCTCACTCGCCTGCAGCTGACCACGCCTCCGCCGTCAACACTCACGTCATAGTCTAAGTGGAAGAACCTGGAAAGGCCATCTGCATTGGCTTGGTCAGTCCCAGGTCGATGTTCCTCTGTAAAGTCCATTCCCTGTAGAGATATTGACCACCTTAACAGTTTGGGGGTTTTCCTTTCATGTGCCTGAGCCGTCTGTGATCTCTGATTCTTTTCTGTCCTTTCACCCTTTTTTGCATTTTTTTCCATTACTTTTAATTTTTGCACCTTTTTTTGCCGCTTTTGCAGCTGCAATCCCATCAGCCCGCTTCACCCCAGCAGTCCAACCCCCTGCACAGAACATAATGGCGGCTGCTACGCAGCTGTGCAGAGGATGTGCTGTTGGTGCACCAAAGGCAAGCCTGTTTGTGCCTGTCTGCACCTAGACCGTGCCCAGTGACGCGTCCTCTGGTCCTTGGACCAGCCAATGTTACAAAACCTGCACCCTCCACGCTCCCAACCCCAGACACAACACCTTCTGCCACCTCACAACGCCTCACAAAACCCATGGCCCCTTCTCTTGCTGTCACTGCTGCCACACCCTCACCCACCTCCGCACTCCAGCTCCTCCCATATCCCACAGTGTACCCAACTACCTCAGCTGTCTCCTCCTCAAAACTTGCTTCCTCCACAAACACTTCATAGAAATCTGGGACCTCCTCGACTCCATTTCTCCAGACATCGCCTTTCTCACGGAAACCTGAATGGAACCTGGCTCAGCCCCAGACCCGACGGATACAAGATCATCCGGAAGGACCTCACCAACAAACCAGGAGGAGGAATCACCATCATCCACAAAAACACACTCCACCTGACCACCCACTCAGACAACCCAATGACAAGCATGGAACACCTCCACTTCCAGGTCTAGACCAACCCCAACTCCACCCTCCATGGTAACCTCATCTACAAACTGCCGGGCCCCTGCCTACCCTTCACCAATACCATCAGCAACCTCATTGCACCCCAGGCTCTCGCATCCACCAACAACATTCTACTTGGTCACCTCAATTTTCATCAGGACAACTCCAATGACCTGAATATTGCATCCCTTGTGGGGTACTTTTGCCTGAGTAGGAGTCAAGCAGCTAGTCACCTCTCCTACACACTCAGCAGGATACACACTCCACTCCGTCTTCTCAGCCAGCAAAAACATCACCTTCAGCCACACCTTTTAGCTCCTCTGGACCGACCACCACTGCATCCATTTTGCTTTCAGCAAACCCTCCCCACACCATAGCGCCCACCACCTCCCAACAGAGGATGGAACAAGATCACCAAAGAACATCTCACTGCCTCCCTTGGCACAACACCGGGGGCCAACATCCACAGATGGTTAGGGAGAGAATGTGGCCTAACAGCTAGGGTGGTTGGCCTCGGAGCTGTGGAACCGGGGTTGAGTCTCGGCAGGACGCTCAACATTCTGTGATTTTGGGCAAATCACTTAATCTCTCCATGCCTATCAAAAATGAATGTCTGTCTGTAACGTAACTGGTGCTCCTGTAAAGGGCTCTGATACCTTTGTGTCTAGTTTGCGCTATATACAACTCCACAAAAAAAACACCTACACACACATAGCCTCCCCCGATGGATCTCAAACTGTTTCAACACTCTGGCACTCCTCAAAAAAGCCCTCGGCAAACAACATTCCAAGATAGCCAGATGGTTCACTCCCACCCTTCAGGAGTCCATACACACCTATAGACGATTCGAAAAGAGATGGAGGAAAACAAAACCTTGAAAGCCCACCAAGCCTTCAAAGCCACTGTCAACGCACACCACCCCCTACTCAAAACTACTAAGAAAATGGTCCTCTAAGACAGAGTTTAAAGGGGGAAACCCCTACTCCCTTTTGTGGCACCTCTCTGTGAGAAAAAAGCAGACAAGGTAGAAGAACATCCCATCTCATTCTGAGTCTTTCATGGAGTCCACCAATCATGCCTTTTAGGGTCTTGTTAAATCTTTCAACAAACCAATTTGTTTGTGGGTGGTATGGTATAGTGAACATATAGCCCGCCCTACACTAAGTCTACATGAGTTTCAAGTATACAGACATGAAGTTGATATCACTGTCTGATACTGCCTTCTTAGGAAAGCCAATCCTAGTAAAAATACCAAGGAGAGCCTTGGCCACTGCGGGTGCAGTGGTGGTCCTCAGGGGGGATGGCTTTAGGCTATGATCCACTACCACCAGAACAGATGTATTCCCTGAAGCTGTTAGAGGGTCAAGGGTGGCAACAATGTCAATACCTACTCTTTTGAAGGGTACCCTAACCACTGGAAGTGGTATTAAGGGAGCATTCAGGTGGCTACCTGTCTTGTCACCAGCCTCTGAGGGGGCACTGGAGTTGCAAAACTCCTTCACATTCTGGGACATTCCCGGCCAGTAGAAACAGTTAACTAAACAACTCCAGAATTTGGTCTGACCAAGATGCCCAGCTAGGGATATGTCATGGACCAATGTTAGAAGAAACTCTCTAAATTTCTGAGGCACTACCAATTACCTAGTGGTACCAGGTATGGGGTATCTGACCTCAGTGTATAGGACTACTTCCTCCTAATAGGTCCTGTGGGAACCCCTGATACTTTTCCTCATTAGCAGCTTGCTGTCTCAGTGTTTCAAGAGCGGGACATTTTTTTTGTTCCTGGCACAGATCTTGCCTAGAGGGCCCCCCTGATCCTAAGAGCTCTACAGTGTAAGGCCCAAGTTCCTGAGGCTCAGTTCCCCCTGGGGCTGATAAGTCTTCTCCCTGAGGAGAGGGGACTTGATCTGGTGTCTGTTTTAAAGGTCTTCCTGCCTTTTCTTTAGGAAGGTTGGTCTATCCTTTCAGGCTCAAACACTTCTTTTGTACTTTGGGTTTTGCTTTGTGCCCTTGTTCTCACACACACTCATTCAGGTATTCCCAGCATCGCTGGATGTGTGTACTTCTCTACCTTACACCATGTTGAGAACTCATTTCTGAGCAGACACTGCACAGGGATAGCAAAAGACGCCACTACCCTTTTGAAGCCACTAACCCCTCCCCAATCTAAGGTCACCAAGGCCATTGGATATTCCTTAGCTTGAGGGTTGAGGACTATATAAGTCTGTCCTAGGAGATATGGGTCTGGTGACATCAGTGGCTAAGCCACCATGGTGATGCTGGCACCTTAATCCCATTATTATGTGGCTCTTGTCTGTAACTCTCTAGGTTACTGGGCAAGACAGCCAGTGTAGCTACATCCACCCCTCTCTAAGATTAGAGTAGCTTCAGTCAGCACCTTGACCTGGTCAGGGCTCACTTGTGATATGGAGACTCACAACTGCTTTTGCTGCAGCTGGACACAAGGCATTCTTTTTGTTTTTTTAGCTAGGATTTCCAGATCTGTGCCAAACTGTTTCACAGTAAAAAAAACAATCCTTCTTGGGATCCCAGTTTTACCCTAGTTCCCACCCTCCTGAGCAGGTTTTTGGGGACCTGAAAAAGACTAATTTTTATTTTTATCTTTTTTTCTCACCATCTTTCCCTTGGAAGGTATTTTTGGCCTTTTTCTTTTGGTCGCCCCCCCACCAGTGGTATTTTTTGTTTGACCTAGTGGTCTGCCTTCTTCCCTGACTCGAGTAGAGAAAGTGCACCTAGAACTACCAGATGCTAATGTAGCTTCTCATTGTAACAATTACACAGAAGATGCTCCTTCATAATTAGATTGTAAAGCCCTTCAAAGCCATTTGCATTGTTACCTGTTAACCAACCACCTAGGGTTTTCACCGAAAAGTCAATGTATTGCACCTAGGACCGACTCTGGGTTTTTCGAGTCAACCCTGAATCTTATTCTGCACTCATCAGTGGTTAGCCCAAAGCCCTCAATCAGGGTACCTTTTATGAGGTCATAAGACTCGGCATCTTTTTCAGGCACTGTCAGGAATCTATCTCTGCATTTTCCTGCAAATAGCTCCCACAAGAGAGGAACCAAAATTATTGGTGCTACTTATACAGGCTCTCTTAAATGTAGTAAACCATTTGGTCATGTCATCACCATTTGTGTATTTAGGGACAATCCTTTTGGGGACTTAAGAGTCATATAAACCTTCACCATCTCTATTTATTTCTATGCTACCACCAGGGGTGTTATGTTAAGTTATTAACATTTATTACACAGGTAAATCACCCCGGGAGGGGTATTTCGGCGCGAGGAGAGAAGCAGAACTAAGTTGATTAGAATAAGTTGACCTTAAGTAATTCCCTGAATTGAAGATGGTCCTTGCAAGTTTGCATTTGAAGAGGGAGCTTATTCCAATAGAATGAGTCAAGGAAAGAAAACAACCTGCCCCTGACCAAGACTTTCCAACCTTGGGAACCGTTAACAATGCTTTGTCACAAGATCTTAAATGTCTGGGGGAGTAGCAAATTTGCTTTGAAGGTAGATAGGAAGGCATTTCAACAAAGAGAGCTTTATGGGTTAGCAGCAGATCTTAAAAATAATTCTGTTTTTCACTGGGAGCCAATGTAAAGCATGTTGGAGAGGGGAGAAAGACCCTCTAGAGGGGAGATTGTAGATAAGGCTGGCAGCGGCACCTGAAGTTTAGGTAGCAGTGACTTATTTGCTGGGGCCAAGAGTGCATTACCATAATCCAGGCAGCTGATGACCAATGGCTGGACTAAAGTTTTCCTTGTGGTATGTGGTAAGAAAGGAAAGGCTCTTCTCAGCAATTGCATCATATGAAAGCATGAGCCTCCAGTGGATATCACCTGATTTTCATGGTGAGAGATTGATGCAGACCCCCAAGTTTTTAACTACTAGTTTGGGTGAAGGGGCAGTACCAAGTTCTGTGGTCCACCAATCAGAACTCCAAAGCTGTTGGGCCTTCCAATAGAGATAGGTCCGAGGCCATCTTTTTCCTTTGTCTTTCTATTTCCAGGAGCTGAGCTTCTAAGTTCAGTCTCCTGGTTAATCTTTCTAGAATGAGATCTTCTTCTGAGGGGGTCTCAGTGGTACTTGAGAGAACTGACTTCTGCCCATTATCAACATCATCTTCATTTGCATTTTCTTCATCCTCAGGCTGATCTACCAGTTCTGGGTGAGCATTCAGACAGGAGAACATGGAATCACAATAGCATGCATTTTCCTATGGTCCTGAAGTAATCACAATTTTCTGCTTGGCTTCTGCAATCCAATGATAGGTGAATTGCACAGACTTTGTATGATCTCCTTCAATATACCCTGCTTTCTCGGAAATTCTGCATTGAGCTTAATTTATATATGGCTGACTCAACTCCTCAAATGAGTCCTTTTTCTTCTCCAGTGAAGACCCACACCACTGGAGAGACTGTATCTCTCAAATCCAGCAGCATGCCTTCCACAGTCAAAAGGGGAAACATAACTGTGCTGTTAGCCTGATTTGCAAACTTGAACACTATGTCATCATCGTTAGTCTACAGCTCAATTTCCCTTGTTGTACAATAGATGGTACAGTTCAGTTTACAAAGGCGATCGTGTCCTAACAAACAGACTGGACTAGAATCGCACACCACAAATTGTTGTTGATCCTGAAAGGTTCCAATTTTCACTGGTACCTCTTCTGTCAAAGGGTTCGTCATTCTCTTATTGGAAAGTCTTACAATTTGGATACATTTTTCCGAAAGGGTAGGTTTGACACTACTGCAGATCTCACCGTAGAATGGGTAGCGCTAGTATCGATCAAGAACGTAATGGAATGACAGCCAACAGCTGCATCCACATACGTTCCACTCTAGTCTGCCTCTAAGACTGCTCCAAGATTACAGTATTTCTCCCCCCTTAGGCACCACCATTGTGACAGGTCTTGATCACGTGCACCTAGCGCTTCCATAAAGGGCATTTGGTTTTATTCTCGATTATTCCACGGTATTCTCGGAGGTTGTAGCACTTGCACTGATTGATTTCGACTCCCCCATTATAAAACCTTGGTCTGGTTATGGTGTTTATCACATCTGGCACTTGCACTAGATCTCCCTCTTGAATCTGATTCACTGGATTTAATCTACACTAGTGTTTCAAATGCCCGTTTTTTTTGGAAAAATGACAAGCAGTCATTTTCTTTATCATGACAATGTCTATTCATGTTTTAGATCTATCAGACCACCTTTCCCTCTTCCCAGTTCAAAAGTGTTTGGAACGTTTGGAACCCCTCCTTGAGCATTCCCTTGATTTTGACCTATTTTACCTCCATTTGTCTGTGCCTGATCTGTTCTTTGAGCATTCCGCATTTGAACAAGTATCAATGCTTGGAATCCACCTCATCACTGCAATTCCTAGCATACCGTAGAATTTCATCCACTGACTTATTTTGCCAGCAGATCAAATGCTGCTGAATCATGAGGCTAATCTCTGGTCTCAACAATCCCATCACAAATTTGGAAACAAACTGTCCCATAGCTTTGGCGTCAAGTGTATCCAACACCCTGTATTGCTTGAAGGTTTGCAATAGCCATGCATAATAAGCATGTACTTACACTTTGGGCTCCTAAGTTGTCTGGTCTATTTTTATCCAGTTGATACCTTGTGGGGCTACCTTTGACTGCAACCATGTAATCGCTTGTTTGTACTTTTTCATAACCAACAGCGAAGGACCATGAGTCATAGAGTCCCTCTCTGGCTCAGCAGAAGGCCAATCAATAGCAATTTTGCATGCAGACCATAAATCACTAGGAACCACAATGTCAAACAATGCATTCAAATCAATCCATAACACTTTTGAGATCTTGACAAAGTGCCCAACCTGCTTGCATCATTCAACAGGCTTTTTCATCAGTCTGGGAAATTCATTCATGAATGTAGCTAAATTACCCCTACTCAAAGGAAAATGCAGACACCTTCCACTGGGCACCTCCCGCAGTGGATAAGCCTCAACTCATGTTATTCCCCATCCTGGAGGTGGCGTTTCTCCCATCACCTTCCTGATGCTCTTCTTTTTTGACCACCTTTCTACCCACTTATCAAGCATACTCCAAGCGTGTATCCCTATAATCAGCTCGCAAATGTGTGTTTTCAAACCTATTAGTCTCTTTTTTTCCAATTACGACTATGGTTTCCCTGCAGCATTTTTGTTCTAGAAAGATCTACATCATATTTCTGAGCCTGTTCCGACAATATCTCACATGATCATCTTGCCTTATGGGTGACATCCTTTGATACAAACAATTGCTCATCTGGCTCATAGAGCTCTATCCTCTCCAAAGGCAAGTTTCCACTAATTACTTAATCCACTTTGGCCGTCAATCTCACCACATCCAACAGCTTTGCCTTTATTGCAGCCTTGATCGTGCCCTAACTCGACATGCTATTCTGTTCTTTGCTGTTGTTATTCTGATCCCTCAGCCAATTCTCTAAATTTGTAGTATCTAGGACATGTTGGTTTCCAGAGGTTCCCTTACTTGCTCTTGTTTCTGGTGTTACCCCCATTGGTCCCCTCACTGGAGCTTCCCGCATCCTCAAATCTGAGATCGAGTTTGCTAAGGATACAGATGGTATGGGGCTAGAACTAATATGTGTTCTCAAAGGATACGCAGTAGCCCGCAAAGGAGTACTGGCTTCCACAGACACCAAAGATTGACTTTTTCTATTTGTGGTCCCGTTTCCTCCTAAACTGATTCTCTCCTCCAGTGCTTAATTTGTGCCGTTGCTTTCTGGTGCTTTGCACCAGCACTTTTTTCTCAGGGCAGCGTCTGGACCTGAATGCCACTGCTTGCGAAATTATATCTACAACGACTGCATCACGTGTCCCAAAAACAAAATGTATTGACTTACATTCTGTCACTCTTCCCTGGTGAAGAGTGCTTGCGTAGGTTAGCCCATTAATCAATGCCTGCCCTTCAGTCAGTGTTGGTAGTGGGCGGGCGCTGATTGGGCCGGATTTGGTCCTGACTGTGCATCTGCGCTGTAACAGCGCGCTTAATCTTTACTCACGACGCACTCACTGGCAGTTCAGCAGGACAGCACCAGTACTTGAAGCTGTGTGTGTTGCAGACTGTAACCGCCACGCAGTAAGAAATCGACTCCGAGGTGCAGGATGAGGGTGATGGGCTTACTGGACGACTAAATTGAGTTGGATTAATGTGAAATCACATTAAACTTTATTTTTCTTGGTGCGGTGGGTGTCTAGCCCACCGCAGGCAGAGAGTGTGTGGGGCCGACTGACCCGGCTTCCTGTGGTCCACGCTGCGCCTCATTGACTGTACACTTTAGCTAGCGTGACTGATACCAGGCAGGAAGTTTTTTACTTTAGCTAAATCCTGCCTGAAAACAATTTGTGGAGCGTTCCCCAACCATCGAAACTGCTGCCAGCCAAAACGAGATACCCTTTAGGAGAGGATACCTGCCTGTGACCCTCCTTCTCAAAGGCCCAAGAAACGTGGCAGCTCAAGACATGTAAACAAAGCTGCTGGCTGGAGCGCTGGGATTTGACACCCCAACCTGAGCACTTGTGAAATGGCTGAAGGAAGGTTAGTCACTCGATGTGCTGTGTGTTTATTTGATATCAGCAAAATGTTCTTAACTGTATTAAGACAAGTGCAATGGCATGAGTGTATAAGACGTGCTTAACGGTCATTTCTTTACCTTTATATTTTTGTGCACATTTTAATACTGTATCCATTGCACATTGCATTCTATTTAAAACAGCTTGAAAGGGAATGTCTGCTTTTACTGAATTTTATCCTTCTTGGGCTATGGGTCCATATCAAACATTACATTTGTTTTTTGCAATGGAGCATAGGAAACATTTTGAAAACTTGCACGTGCAGCCATGTATAATTTCTGCCTGTGTTTCTTGTTGGAGGGAATCTTGTAAGAGATGTTGCAGATAGTGTTCCACTCTTTTAGTGGTTCAATAGAACACCTCCTACCCTAAATGGATGTTATCTCATGAACAACTGAATCTTTCTTCCTGCTTGGCTTACATGTTTTGATTATGTTTAATTTATGTGTTGCAACTGACCGTAGAGCCGTGCAGATTCACTGGATGAACACTTGTTCGTTGTTCATGGACGTCACACGCCTTGCTACTATACCCATGCTAGGTTATAAGCAGCTGTTCGGTCACTGAGAGTTTCTGCTGTTCGTGGCCTCCCATTCCACTCAATGAAGTGTCCATATGTGGATAATGAGCATCCTACTCACATCGGGGCAGATTTATGAAGGCCTTGCGCCGCCGGTGCGTCATTTTTAACATGGGAAAAAGTGACGCACCGGCGGCGCAAGTCCTTCATAAATCTGCCCCATCATGTTTTAATGCACAGGCCCTACCCACAGCTTCACCTTGCGGACTCTGCAGCCCTTTGCAATCATTAGGCACAATTGCTATTTCATTTCTGACTGCTACATGTGATATTTGGTGCCCTGAACAGTTATATTGTTGGTATCAGCATCTTTTACTTCTATTTCAGGGGTTTTGAGCAGTTCCCAGATATTTTAGTGCTTCCAGTTGACAAAAGGCTGTAATTTCTAATATTTAACTCTTTACATGCACTTCATTTTGCTCATGAAAAAGTGTCACTCATATTTGTTGAATGTCACTCATAATTACACTGAAATTACGAAAATGTCACACATAGCAATCTTAAACCTTGGCAGCTATGAAAAGGAATGAGACTGACAAAAGTAGGCATGAAATGGGTGCATGCCACGGTGCCTACATAGCATTACTGGAACTGTGGCTTTACCTCACTTTATTTCAGGACGTCATTTGCTGGTTGCTACTCGGTGGTTTCAAATCCTGTCTTCTGCTTCTACTTACAAGTAATAGTTTAAACACAATTATGTTGTCATCTTAAAATATAAACATCATGCCTTGTTATTTTTTTTATTATATTGTTGGAACGCGTCCTGAGTCAAGCGAAATCGGCACAAGTTATCTTGACTTGTAAACCTACTAACAATCTCTGAGGGGCATCTTCCTTGTGTCAGATCATGCCTTGCAATATTATGTTTAATCTTTTATGTATTTTGTGGTTTTGTTAGGCGTGATGAACCTGCCTTGCAGGTGCTGGTCCAGAAGCTCTCCCTGTATCTGGAGCAGCAAGTCCAGTCAGGGCTTTTCGGCGCTGGGGTGGGCTTGTCCAGCAGCAAACTGATAGAAGGGGAAAGTAAATACAGAGGAAAAACAAGATGCCAAAATGTTTAAAACATTCCTCAAAATATGGGCTCGTGCTTTGGGATAAGAGCACACCAGCCCTATAATGGCCCAGCTGGAGGCTGCTGCAGAAATGGTTGTTTGGGGAAGAAGCATAGCTGGTTAAACTGTGTTATCTCAAGTCAAAGGTAATCCGTGCTGTGAGGGGGGCTGGACCACTGCGATCAGCAGCTGTACAGTTAGGACGGGGTAGTCTGGGGGCAAGGTATTTATTATTTATCTGTGTGGGAGTTTTACAGCGCACTGCATGTCTCCTTTCTGGGTACTTCAGGGCTCTAAGAATGTTGAAGATAAAGGTGGCTCTCTCAGAGCCAGTTGAGGAATAGCTGGACCTAGTACCCTCTGGGACTTGTGCATCCATTGCAGGGGCCTGTGTTGAAACTCATGTTCTCTCTGTGTCCTCTCAGACTTTCTTATTTTTAAGGAGATGGGGGCCAAAGATGCTGAGCTGCCTAGATTGGAACTGGGGAACCAGGTTTGTGTCCGGCGTTGACTCATTTTGTGATTCTGGACAAATCACTTGATCTTCCCTGCCTAAAAGAACAGACCTCGTGGAATGTAAACTGGTACTTGCGTAAATCGCTCTAATGCCCCTGTACAAGTTCACTTCTCACTATGACAAATTAAAAAGGATCAATAAACATCCAATGCCTTCCAGTAGATCCAAGAGGATTTCTCAAGGGCAAACGTGTGCGCTACAGCTGCACATTTTATGGTATGTTAGAATCTGATTGTTGAGGTACAATCTTCTCCAATGTTGTACTGTGGTGACCCTTTTTATGCATGAAACCCAGGTGTAGGTCCATCTGAAGCTCTGTTCGAACTGTGTTCTGACTCAATATAGGTGCCTTGAAGGCTGAGCTGCTGAGTCAATGTGCTGCTGGTTCATGGGTCACCAATGCAAACTCAGAAAAAAACAGTTTTGTTTGCACATCCGCGAGAACAAGGGATTGCACACATAATACACAAAGTGGGCAGGGAGCAGGGTGGGGGCATTAAAGATATTGTTTCACACTCCAGCCTTGACACCCCCAAGAATTGCATGGGGGTATTACATCTGACTTTTAGCAGTGCCAGTCGAGGATGTGAGTGGAGGGTATACACCTGTTACAACGCATTTGTTACAACGCAATACTGTTACAACGCGACTTTTACAATGCATACCATTACAACGCATTGCGCTGGGGGGCGCTCTAGGATAGGGAATAAGTATAATTTACTATCCAACACCTTCCCTAGGGTCCACGGGGACTGGAGTTAGAATAGTAAATTATACTTACCACTATCCAGCACCCCAAAGCGCTATGCGTTGTAATGGTATGCGTTGTAATGGTCGCGTTGTAACGGTAGGTAGTTGTAATGGTATGCGTTGTAACATGGTACATCCGAGTGGAGCAAATAGAGAAAGTGGGTGGAGCTGGGGGGGAGTGGGAGTGACCTCTGACAAACATTTGAGCACCAGGACTTCTTATTTTACAAATTAAGCACTGCTCTCCTCTAATCCTGAATGCTGCTGACTAGGACTTCCCACTTAGTCTGGACCATACACTGGGACTACATGTCTGATGGTGACCGGTGCCGTAGGGGCTTCCGGTAACTTTGAAGTGACAATGACTCCACTTGGTTCTGTACCTCCCAAAACAGATATTCCTGTTCCTCCTACTCCTGTTGAGGTCCTTCCCACTATCCTTGCACTAGTGCCTATCTGGGATGTTGACACTCCTTCCGTTTTTTCAGCATTCCCCAGTTCTCGTCTTCCCTCCTCTGAGTGTGGGTTGTAAGGTGGAGGATGCTGGGATAACTACCTGTCAAACAAGCTGCCATCTGTATCACTCCCATCACTTACATTTTTCGCTCCATTCCTATCTTGAGAATTTACCTATCTCAACCGCATCAGATACAACCGCTCTCCCTCAGTGGGGTCTACCCTCCATCTCTTAAGTTGTGCGTCCCATTGTGCATCCTGATATGCCTTCATTGCCTTCTTCATCTTCCCTTGAAATCTCTCCCTGTTCTTTGCATGTGCTGCTCGCATACACACATCTAATGCCTCAAACTGTGTTGGTTGAGGTAAAGGCCGCAGCGCATACATCGCTCCTCTCAACTGATACAACACCTCCAATCGAAATGAGCCACAGCGTGGAAATACCAAATCGCCTTCTTTTTCTGTGATCTTATGCCAATTTTGAAGCCAGATTGTAGCATGAGTCTTACTTTTGTTGCCATATGATGTGCTGATGTATTTTTGGAGGTGCTCCTTTGCCCACTCGAGAACAAACTCCCTGATCTCCCCTAAACAAATCCTGTAACACCCTAAAACATTACATGGTTGGATCAAAGTTTCCCCTCAATAGACAAGATTTTTCTCAATCACCACTTCCTGATGTCTACCATTGAATTCCAGCACAGCATTACGCACACCAACGTATCGTATCGTGGCACACTCTGACGCCACATGTACTCCTCACAACGGTTCACCTTCCTTTGCAATTTTTGATCCATGTTCACTCACACGATCACAACTCCGTAATTGTCTGCCCTCTGCAAGATTGATAGAATTCACTCATCCAAGAACGTTCACGCACAGCAACTCTCGACTTGCGCTGGTCACCCAAATCGATATAGTCCACCCCTGTACACAAGGTTTACCACTCAATATCCACACATCCCAATCATACAAAGTTCCCTGTCTTAGGTGGAACTGCCGATGATGTCTCATGACAACTCCTCAAATCTGCAGTCAGACAAATACAATAACTTGGTGTCTTCTACACAATTTCATATATCCCGGGAACTTAGGTCACTTCGGGACCTAAAACTCAAATCTCAGTCCTTGGACCACATTTGGTCCGAAACCATATTCACTCGACTCTCACTCCAACTCCGCCAGTTATCATACAATCATAGCACTCCCGCAATCTACCAAATGCCACATCCCTATTGATACTCACTACTCCGTTCACTGCTGTTCTCGCAGCACCATCAAAGTCCTCATTGGGCAGCGATGCTCCAGCGCAGCCGTGAGATGACTTGATTCCCAGGTTCTCTCTGATGAGAAAGTACAACAGTTCCCCATTATCAGTATCAACATTCAATGTATCCCCTTCTTTTCTTGCCTAACTCCTCACTCCTAAAATAAAGACCATATTCTAACTAACCCTGGGCGTAGTATGCAAAGTGGTCGAGAAACTACGGCCACCGACGCACTTCACGTAGCCCCACTACGCGCCGCCTGCCCCCCTCCCCTACATACCTAATTTGTGTTAGATAGTCTTAGAAAAGTAAATAAAAAGCACTTACCTTGTACGCCGCGTCCCGGGGCTCCCTCTTCTAATCGCGCTGCCGTCTTGGATACCAATGCGCAATTAGGTATGTAGGGGAGGGCGGGAGGGAGGCGGTGGCGGGCAACTTCGCTACGCCCACGGAGTGGGCGTCGTGTTGCCTGCTACGCCTACTTTGCAAAGGGCGAAGTAGGAAACACTACGCCTACTCCGTGGGCGTAGCGAAGTCCTTCTCCCAGGGTTAATTCTAACTAACAAGGATGATTCTTCCACCTGCAACATAAATATGGGAAAGAACAGAAACTAACTTGCACATAAAATTCAACTAATACTTCTATTGTGAAAGCTTCTGGAGAAAATGCATTTCAGGACTACCGAACTCAGCTAACATAAGAGTAATGGATCATGAACTTTAAGGAAATTACATAGAAATTAAGGCACATTTGATTAACATTCCAACCTACACATAAAATGACATGATTAATAAACACATTCAACACTAAGCGATTTTCAGATGTGCAACCCGAGTGTTCCGGCTTGTGCTTTCTGCTGATTACATTTGACTATTTCACATTAATACCTTGTGTAATATTCATAATGGATTAAATACATCACGTTCATGTTATCACGTTACAAAATTCTAACACTTAGGTTAACGCAATAAAGATTATATACTGATGCAGTCTACATGTGTGATTATAATGTTAGTGACTTTGGTCATGCAGCCAGTTAACTTGTTTCATGTTGAGAGTCTTGTCTGAGAGAAAGAGTATGAGTGTCACCATGTTGTGCGTGTGAATGATGTTGGCCATAGGGAACACGTATGCTCTCAAGAGGGTGGGGCTGAGTGATGAGCATTGAGGCACTCCACTGAAGAATTTGCAGGCTTCCGAGGATTAACGTGCGAGGCTGACAGCTTGTGTTCTATCCATCATGAAGGAGAAAATCCAGCAGAGAGAGGATCCATTGATGCCAATCTATTGCTGGCACCTGATGACGATGGGGTGTGAGACCCTGTGAAATGCGGTAGAGCAGTCCTGGAGAATGAGAGCTGTTGTGTTTTCTGTCTTAAGGATGAGGCAGATGTCATCTATGGTGGTGATGAATGCTGTTTCTATATTGTGGTTGGGCCTGAATCTAGATTATATTACATTGAGGAACTGGTGGTTGTTGAGGTGGTCAATGAGGTGTTGGATGATTAGTTTCTCTCAGATATTACCAGGTATGGAAGGAGGGAGATGAATCTGTAGTCGGAAAGGTAGCTGGGCCAGCAGATGGATTCTTATGTGGGGGCGTGCAGGTGCCATGTTTCAAAGCGTTCAGAATTGTGACTGAGTAAATGGAGGTGTAGAAGTTTGGTGTTAGTGTTTTGCTGATTGGTAGGAGTCTTTTGATGAACATGTGGTGATGGAAAGAGTCAGATAGGGATTCTAAGGGGTAGGTCTTCATGGTAGCAGCTATTTCAACAGTGGGGAAGGTAGGCTACTAGGTCAGGGTACGTTCTTCGGCCACAATGGAAAGTTGAATTTTGACAGTGATTGGGGCCCAGTTGAGGGTTGAAGTTGCTGTATATGGAGGTAATTTTGTTACAGAAGAAATTAGAGCTCTTTTTGCAAAGGTCTTTTGAGGGGTTGGTGCTATGGAGGCAGGAGGATGCGCAGGGAAATCTTTGATGATAGCGAAAATGTATTTGCTGCTGTTAGTGCAGCCATCAATTTGCTTAGCAAAAGTTGTGCGCTTGGTGTTCCGGATTTAATGGTGGTAGTATCTTAGGGCTGATTTGAAGATGTCTTTATCTGTGATATCTTGACTTGTTTTCTGTTTATGCTCCAGTTGCTCGCAGTGATGTTCAGTCAGACTGAGTTCCTCTGTGTATCAGTGGGCCTGTGGTTGGGTTCTCACCATTGGGTTGCACTTGAGGGAAGCCAGGGTGTTTGCGCATGCAGTGATCCATCTGTTGAGGTTCTTGATGACTTTCATTCAATTGCTGGTGTGCTCAGGCTAGTGCATAGAGAAGGTGGAAGCCCCCTCCTATTCTGTGATACTTTTCCAGCTACATCGGGCAGTTCTGGTGATTGTATGTAAATAGCACTTAGGGACTTGCGTTGTTGCAAGGACAACACAAACCGTTAGTAAATATGTGCTCTACTGTTTCTCCCATTTCTGAATGAGGCAGAGGAACCAAAAGTTTGACTGTATAGAGCCACATTGGACTAGTAAGGCTTTTTTTGTGAAATACTAAATGACCCCTTACACTTTTGTAAATGTACTTACATGTCTGGACTCACCCAAAATTGGTAGGCCATAAATATCTTCTAGATTGCAGTTTAGGTACGCCTTTTTCCCTTGTATCTGTTTTTCTTGCGGGAGAAATCACCTATCACACCTCTATTATGTGTGTGGTGCATGGATTTTTCACATTCAGCTTTCATATTTATATGTTGCTCAGCCGTTGTTGTCACAAGATACAAGTGCACAAGCTGGTTGTAAAAAAACACGACAGTTTGCGACTATCCACAAATGTCTTAAGCTGCGCTCACTACCTTAAGGGTGACTACCTTGCCTCAACTACCTTAAGAACGCGGCTGTTGCAACGCACAACCCTTACCTTAGCTTTGTTGCAGATTTTTCAGTTTCGTGTGTTCCCTTAGCAGTTAGAACTGTCAAAGACAGCTATGCAATGTGGGTCTGACATTCACACCTAAATGGTAGCAGTAATTGCACAACTAAGTACAACTCCGGTGTGGAAAATTAACCCTGAACCCGGGCACACAAATTATAAAATGTAGACTTGGATTCACATCAGCTGTTCATGTGTTTTTCGGTTATATATTTTTTTACAGTCATTCCACTTTCAAAAAAATACAATGAATGTGAAATAATCTGGAGTGTCAGTCTAATATTTCAAGTAGCAAAAAGTCTTCTTCTATCGAACCCCAAACACCGATGTACTTCGCGCGGGAAAGAAGTCAGCCGAATGTGTTGACTGTACAAAGTGAATTATGTGTTGATATAAAACGCAAGTGACACACTCCCCCATTCACTTGCAGAACAGTAGCAGTTTTGAATGTTCAATTCTAGACAATTGCAGCTTATGTATTTTGTCTGAAAGACGCCCCTTCTGAAGCCTAGGATGCGTGTTCACTACCCATGGGTGCCCGAGCTCCGTTCACATTCTCCGAGCTAGTTACACAGAAATGAGATCCCGACTCTGACAGCTCAATGAAATCATCGGTGTTTCAAATGCAAATGTCCTCCCCTTCAAATGTGACAGGGCTGTGGCGGTGAATCGATCCCAGGAGGCTCAATATGTTAATCATTTCTTCATTTGTAATACTCTGCCTTCCTGACACAACGAGTCAATCAAATCAACTGCTTTTTCACCAGAGTGATCTCAGAGTAGAAATTAGGTCACACTAGACCTGCTCCTCCTAATTTTCATCTCCGGGTAGCATTCGTGCTAAACCGAAAGCAGCACGCAGACAGAATGTGCCAAACATGCTAATAGATGGAAAGTTTTCAACCTATTAAAAGGAACACCAGAGGCACTGATAAGCAGAAAGGGGACTTGGCAGACAGAAGCAAGTGCTTTGTATCAAGTAAGTTTGCTCCTTAAGTTTGCTTAAAATATTGGTTGAACCTTGTAGGCTAGGAATATTAAATCTTAAATATGGACAGGACAGAATATCTTTACCACAATATCGAGGGACGAAATATCAAAAGTAGTTTCTATACATTTTCACATATATACGTGTGCGTTTATATATATATGTGTGTGTGTTGGTGTGTGGGTGTGTGTGTGTGTGTGTGTGTGTGTGTGTGTATCATCAAGGTACGTATACGTGGGAGTTAGGTGTAGAAAATATATAGAAACGACTTTTGATATTTTGTCCCTCGCTATTGTGGTAAGTATATCACGGTAGGTATGTGTGAAGTTAAAAGTAGCAAACATATCTCTCTCTGTGTACACTTATCTTTCGATATTTTATACCTCAATATAGTGGTAATGATAGCTATCACGTCGAAATTTGGGAATCTATATTCCCTACTACAGTTGTTGAACATGGTAGAACTATTTGGTTCAGATCGTATAAAGTTTTAAGTTTCAAGTTTATTATGTTTTTGGCTCTCAAAAGAGGGCCACATAAAACAAACACATAGTTATACACCACTATTTACAATAAAATCACAAGGAACAGAAATAAAGGAATCATTTCATAGGCACTGGCCAAACAATTATCCAACAAGATCTCTAGGTATCATTAATAAATATCTAAAAACCCTTTAAAAAAGTTAAAAATTTTGAAACAGAACATTTCATTAGGTGGACAATAAAGTGCATGGAAAAAAGTTTTTACATTTAAGATTCCTAATTGTAAACAAATAGGTTTTAACCATTTAGAGCGTAGTGGACGTAATGCAGGACAAATAAACAGCACATGATTTCGGTCCTGCACTGCATTATTACAGAGATCACATACTGGAGATGATCCATACCACTTTGCTAAAAGAGGATTTAGAGGAAGCAAATCATGTCTTAGAAGGTACCATAGCCTACGGACTCTATGAGGGATATTCCAAGTGAGATACTGCTGGGCCTGCTTTGGTGAGTATGTGCTTAAAAGTAAATCCCTTCCTTTTTTTCCGTGTAGGGCAGTCATATCCAGTTTAAGACAGAGTTCCCAAGATGCATATTTCAGCTGAGACTTTAGTTGAGAAGGAGAAAGTAAAAACAAAGTACTAGCATCCAACTCTAACAAGGTAACCGCTTTTCTAAAGTTTTTTACTAATAGGGAAAACTCGTTTAAATTGCCCAGAAGTTCATTTTTAATAGATACCCGTAAGGAACCCGATTTACCTCTGGCCAAACAGGCCACCCACCTTACTAGGGCAATCAACCCCTGTACCCAACAACTCCGGAGACCAAATTCCAGCCTGCATGATGACACAGAGCAAGCTGTATTAAGGGAAGAAATTCTTCTTAGTACCTTTCCTTCCATTACCTGCAAGAATCCCCAATGTCTTAACTCCACCAATTCTATTCCGTACAGTAGAGTTGCAGGGATCTTTGCTCTATATACTTCCAAAAATCGTGCAAAGTGTCTTTTTCCTGTAGCAGAATACAAGGAACATAGCCCCATACCATGAGCCAATGCTTTACGCGAATTATGCTCAATGTGGGGTTTCTCACTTAGGTTTGCTGAAAATATTTTACCTAATAAGGTGTAAGTTTTAACCACCTCTAGTTTCTGTCCTCCTATAGCCCATCTAAAGTTTTCAGACCTACATTTTTTTCTTCCAAAAATGCACATGATTTTGCTTTTAGAAGCATTGATCTTCATAAAATGTGCTTCTGCAAATAAATGTAATGCTTGCAGGCGGTTAGACAAGCCCTTCGGAGTTAAGTCTAAGATGAGAATATCATCCGCATACATTAAAACCGAAATGGATGTCCCTCCAATTACCGGGGCTAACCCACCACAAGCTGCAATGGAGGCAGGTAGGTCTACAGTATATAATGAAAACAATATAGGGGCCAATATACACCCTTGTTTTAATCCGTTCGGAGAAGGGATAGACTGTGAAAGGCCCCTTTCTCCGCCTTGTAACACCTTACACCATGTGTTCGAGTGGAGGGATTTTACAAGTTCGAGTAGCTGTGGTGGCATACCCAATGCAGCTAGCTTTCTCCACAGCGTTGGACGGTCCACCTTGTCAAACGCTGTGGAGAAGTCTATGAATGCCGCATATATTCCACCTCCTCGAACTCGTACATATTTGTCCGCAATCACTTGAAGAGCTGTTAAATTATCAAGTGTACCATGCTCTTTACGAAACCCGGTTTGTTCCAAGGGTAAGATTCCATTTGCCTCCACCCAATCAGTGATTAATATTAAAAGACATTTAGCAAAAACTTTCCCTATAGAATTCAATAAAGCTATTAAACGGTAATTCATGGGTTTATCCCGCTCTCCCTTCTTAAATATGGGTATTAGTATACTTCCCCTCCAAGATGTAGGAACTAATCTCGATAAGAAGCATGCTTGAAACAAAGGAAGGAGAATCCTACTCCATGAGGTGACATCTTGCTTCAGTATTGAAATGGGCAACTCGTCCGGACCCATTGCTCCGGATGAGTGCATACTCTTTATCACGGAAGCAATGGATTTCTCGGACGGGAGCTCTATAGTGTGCCCACTATCCAAGACGGGGTCACAATCTTCACCCTCTGCGCCATTAGATGCATACAGATTCGATATAAATGAAATCCAGACATCTTCAGTAATAGAGATGGGAATAGGGGAAGTTCTTGCACCACATCCCTTACCAATTATGGACCAGAATTCTCTAGATTTACTGAAGACAGAAGCCTCCCTTAAACTAATCCAGAGTGAGTCTTCTTTTTCTTTTTTTAATCTTGTTCTCAGTCTGGTCCTCCTTCTTTTTAGTAAGGCTAACTTATAATCATTTTCCCTGGATCTACATAGGAACTGTTTCCTCACAAGTTTATTTATTTCTTTATTTAAGGGTAATAATATACTAGGAACGAAGTTCAACTTCCTAGGATATCTTGGCTTCTTTGCAGTCGAAGTAAGCTTCCTCATAAAGATTTCGAAATGTAAGAATTCCCTACCCTGCCATTCTTCTAATTCAAGTAAAGTTTGTGCAAGAATGTTTTGCACATCCTTCATAGTGGTAGGGTCCCAGAAGCACCTTCCGGACTTACAATGAAAAGAAACTCCTCTATTACTTAAGGACCAAGAATCAGTGTCCGGAGGTTGTAATGAGACAGTTATACTGATCACTGATTGAGAAATCATTATATCTCGAATAAAAGAGAAAGTGTCATAGTCCGTTATTACATAATCCAGGATGGATTCGCCCCTAGAGGACCTATGAGTGAAATTAGCGGGAATATCAGATGGCATCCTACCATTTACAATTAGCCCCTCTAAATAGCTAAGTTCTTCTAGCAGTATCTTTCCTCTTTTACTAGTTTTTATTTTATTAGGAAACATTGATAGGGGTATATTATATGCTTCTTCCTTAGATTTATTTCTAAACAAATCTATGCTTAAGTTAGAAACTTTGCTATTTAAATCATCCATGAGTAAAATATAAGGGGGCTGGTCAAGCTCTAATAGTTGTTTAACATAGGAAAACATTCGCTTCAAAACAGTACTAAAAATATCTTCAGGTGGAATGTATGCATTTATAATTACCAGAGAAGACTGGCTACCTACACTAGCTAGATTATTAATAGTTATTGCTTGAAAAAGGTTACTTTTGTCAACATGATGGGAAAATTGCCATTGTAATGAATTAGATAAGAGGCAAACAATTCCACCTTTTGCGTGACCTTTTTTCGATGGTGTAGCTGCAGCCTCAAGCACAAAATAATCTTTCCCCCCGTATAGGATATTTTTACACCAGGTTTCTTTAATACATATCACGTCTGCATTCAAGGAGAATAAAAAATCAAGCTTCTCTGGACGATTATGTAGCCCTGCTGCATTCCAAGATATGACTTTTAAATGACTGTTAAAGATGTTGAAACAGTTTTGGATTATTCGATGTATTAATAGATAAAACTCCTGGCAACCAGTTCCACCGATGATTATCTTCAGTTATGGGAATAGTCAAGTTCACGGGGATAGGGAGTACCTGTGAAACCATACGTTTACCTCTAGAGACCCAGATTTTTAGGTCTTCATTGTATGGGGACGGGTCTTCCTGCCTAAAACCCAACTTTGTGGCCCCTTCTCTAGAGAAAATATGCTTTCCATTATTAAAAAAGGGTAACACATCAATCCCTCTACATTGAAATGCTTCCGCTTGTTGAAGGACAAGGTTAGCAATTATTTTAGAACACAATTTTACACGTACTCGTAGCCCATTTTCAAATCTTATTAAGGAAACCAAGTCAATATCACTCGACAAAATACGTTTTAAACTTTCAATATCCTTAAAGCAGTTAAGCAGCCATGACCTATTTAAGTATAGGTCAGAGTCAAATAAGGGCAGAAAGTCCAGTGTCAAAGTATCCACATAAGAATTAGGGGCTTTTGAGGGTACAGGGGATAAGTTCGTGGCCACAGCAACCGGCAGCCAAAAAATAGGCGCTGATGGATTAAGTGTCCCTGTTACAGCAGGAATAGTTCTTGTCACCTCTTCCACTGGGGCTAGGGGCACTAATCTATTATCCTCTTGACAAGGGACTCCCCCAACCGTAGCGCGAACATCAAGGGGACCTTCGACTACAAATCCAGTAGTGCAAACAGCAGCCTCATTAGAAGAAGTGTTCAATAAAGAGTTGTCTACGATTTCTACAACATCAAGCCCTTCTGTATTTATGCGCTTTTGAAAAATAATTTGCCTCTGTCTTTTCTTCTTATACTTGCGAACAGGTTTCCTATTTTTCCCTTTGTTCTTTCTGCTTTTTTCTTTTACTTTTCCCTTTACAAATAGACTTTCTTCAGGTTCTTTTTTATCCTGGTTGAAGATCGGAAATAATTCATTTCCAGCGTTCTGGTTAACCTCCATCAAACTTTCTTCCTTTAAGGAAGGTTCAGATTCCTTCCCGCAATTTGTGGCAAATGGGGTAGGCATCTCTGAGGGCTCATGTATGTCAACCACTACTGGCATCCCCACAGGCACATTTTTTACCGGTAAGTTATTGCTGTCTAGGACATTCTGGACAACAGTCTCCAGGGCAGAAGTAGTACCATTTTCAGTGTTATTTGCTAATAATACTTTCAATATCTGTGTAACTGAGTCCAAGATGCAATCAGAGCTCCCAACAAATTTGCCCAATAAAAACAGTATGGAAGCCAGTAAATGTTCTAGTGCTATCAGGGAATCAGAAATAGGTTTATCGTCTTTAGGGTACCCAGATGCAGTGGGAGAGCAGATACCGGATAAATTAAGTTGTGGAGTCCTAGAATCATTCTGCAATGAAGGGATGTCATTAGGAGTTATAGATGGAGTACTACTATATAGCAATAATCCTGACGGCGTAGCTCCGTTTGGTGTTTTACTAGGATCAGGATGTTTCAAAATTCTCTCGTCCATATAGCGACCACACAATTCAAGATCGATACTGGACGGAATAGACTCTTCTTTTATGGCCACTTCCAGACTTTCTGCATTCTTAAGAACGTTAGGCAGAGGGGCTTTTGTATCTGCTATCATAATATCAGGGTTGTCTCCTCTTAGCAAACGTACTGGGAGGTTAGCATCAGTAGTTAGAGACAGAGAAGGCAAGTTTTTTTCCGAAGCTGGCTCGAGATTAAGATCTTTCTCTGCATCAGACTGTGCATCCGTCAATATTATCATCTCGGAATCAGCAGCTATCGGGACTGCCATAGTCTTATCAACAGGTCTTTCCCATAATTTCAGTAGTTGCATCTGTCCCTTCAGTAATACACTATTATCATGTTTATTCCTCAAGGGGTTAGATCTAGTTTTTATACATGACCTCCCCCCTAGGACTCTTCCAGAGCATAATTTTTTTGCAGTCATGTTGAGCAGAAAAGTAGCCAACCAAGCAGCAGGCTTTTGCACAGAAAATATATTTAAATAACGATAGTTAGTCCATAAAAATGAATCCACAGAGGAATTGAGGTTAAATATTCGGCCAGTATACAGAAATATCTCCTTCACAGGTTACACTCCTCCAGTTACTAATAGGAGTTGTTTGAAAAACAAAATATAAATAACAGGGCCCAGCCCGGCCTACCTCGGCCACTGAGGGCCACAGAGGGCCCGCCCTTTGCACGTGCCAAACACATTCTATGATTAATGAAGGAAAAGATAAGTATTAGCATTATGTTCGATAAAGCTTGTGCAAGACTTCATATTTGATGATACAATATTTACACCTGAGATTACACTAACAGTCTCGTATTCAGATATAAGCTTAGGGATGCAAGCTTAATTTTTTTACAGATTAGTGGCTGCACTCACGTGACACTATAAATTAAGGCAGTGAAATAGCAATAATGTAGATTATATCCAAATGCTGCTGCCCCTTCATTTGCATACTGGCTATGGCAATGTCTGGTATTGAGTACCTGGCGAGGGTGAGGCTGGAAGGTAAATGATGAGAACTCCATTTAATTGTAGTAAAGATCAAAATTCTGCTTACTGGCTTCGAAAGTCTATGTATTATTTTGTTTTTATGTGACATGATTCTTTGAGTTCTGTTCTAGCTAGCTTCATTGGAATCCCGTAAGAAATGTAGGTGTGATGCTTGACAGCAAATTCTCCATTGAGCTCAACTCAAGGCAACAGGTAAAAAACAAATATCAAGGCTTTCATTGTACCGAAAACCGTCTTTCACTTGTACTGAGTTGCAGTTACTCATACAGTGGTGTTTTCTTATTTGAATTGTAGGAACTGGGTAATTTTTAGCTTCCTTTATAACTGTGAACAGCCTCTGCAACTGAGCAGAATAAGACCATTGTCAAATCTTTCCAAACAATTCAAATCGTATATAGACTTTACCGTGTAACAGGGAGCAGGGTTGGTTGACAGTCCAGCTGCCAAATAAAATGGAAATACGTGTTTCACCTCACTAGGCTCTGAATGATAAGTAATCAATCGTCTGATTACTTCAGGGGATGTAATATGTGCCTCATGAATACTCGAGGTCCTCATCTTTAATTACACTTTCGTTCAAAAAGTATTTGTTAACTCAAATTTGTTAGGAACCAATGAACAAAAGCAATCATTTTTTAGACATTTGTGTTAGGTAAACACAGTGCAATGACAATTCATATATTTATTATCTCATTAGTTTCTATTTTATCCGCTTAACTGCGGCGGCAATTCTGCTGCGGTGCAGCGGTTTAGCAGAGTGGGCGGGGCTGCGACGGCCAACAGACGTGCGCAGCACTACGAAGCTAGTGCACACAATGGCCGTTGGCCGTCAGAAGCAGCGAAGGGGTTAAATGTATTTAAGTTACTTTTAAAGCACACTAATTGGAGCATTTTCACAACAGATGAGCGGAGTGGGTGTTACGTCACAATTGGTAATGCCGCGCTCTGACATTCTGACAATGCAGGGATGCTCGGATTTACAATAATGCTCCAATACTTACAGGTAATATTCATTATTCCTGGTCCATTTGTCCTCATCCTATTCATGACAAAGTGGGGATAATCATCTCTGCACCTAAGGCAGCAACCCAAGGGAAGCATAAGGGAGAACCGCAGGAAACAACAGGCAGAGCACCCAGATAGGAAAGCACACCACCAAAAATAAACAGGAAAAGACCAAGACAAAGAAGAGAAAAACCCTTAGAGGGCATCCACCACACACCAGAACTTCCCCCCCCGAGCGAACAAGTAAGGGGAGAACTTCTGAAACAAAAAAAACAACCAAAGGTCGCCAACAACAATAGGACAGCGAGTAGGACACACAAGGAAGAAGACCCCAAACGGCAAAACCAACTAGCAAGTCAGAAACAGGCCGGCAGGGACAAAACCAAGGACCCGTAACCCGGGCCAAGGAAAACAGAAGGCGACAGCAACATCAAGGAGGCAGCCAACCAAAAAAATGAGAAACAGATCACCAAGGCCCCTCTGTTTGGGGAAACCCCAATCCACCAGGTGGAAGGGAGCATGCCACAAAGGCGACCAATCCATAAAATGTGAGCCAAAAAGGAGGCCCTAAAGATACCGCAACAGCAACCAACACCCCAGAACCCAGTGAACCAGAGAAGATAAAGCCCCAACAGGACACGAAAACCCCCAACGATGCCAAATGGACAAAATTCCGACAAGCCCTACACCACCAGGCAGCCACACCTACCTGGCAGAAGCACAGACCCAGAGCGAGCCCCAGCAAGAACGGAAGGGAAGCCACCGACAGCCACAAGCAATCCTAAGAAAGAAGATGGAAAGAAGGAAGGCACCACAGCCCCCGACGCAACCAGGCACAAAGGCCAAAAGGGACCAAGCACAGGACAAACCCCAACACATCCGGGCTGACCCACCTAAGATCAAAACCAAAAAGGAAAGAGGACAGGGCCAGACAACAGGGAAAAGGCAAAACCTAAAATACCAACCAAGGGCAGGACCACCCCCATCAAATCAGAAAGGGGGGAAGCATTGACCAACCACCAACCCCCCAACCATAATGACCCAGCCTGTAGAGAGCCCAGAGGACAATGCTACTGAAACCCCACAGAGGAGGACCAGGCCCCAGGGAAGAACGGCCAGCACCAACCACTAGAGCTGACACACGACAAACACCAATCACCCAGCCCGGGAGAGGGAGCCATAGTGAGAGCTCAAGGACAGAGCAAAAGGCAAAGGCCAAGGCACACACAAGAAAGCCGGGGAAACATGAACACAACTCCTGGAATGCCACCCCAAAAGGCTCCAGATACAGAAGGGCGCATGCCCGAACACCCAAAGAAAACCGGCCTCCAAAAGACCAACCAGGATGACCAGACAGCCAGAACCCAACCCCAAAAGAACCAGAAAGAACCATGGAAGAGCCAGGGAACAACCAGGAGGCCTAACACCCCACACGGAACAAGGCCCACAACTGAACCAGGGCCAGACACAAAAAGCCAAAACAGCAGGGTCAGGCAAGACCAACCCCCAAGGCCAAAAAGACAGGGGAAACCAAAGAACAAGAGGGAACAAGAGGGAGACCCCGCCACAAAGAACATAGGTCCAGCAGGACCCTCAACTGAAAACCCAGGGGTGACTGAAGCCGGAAACCACAACACCAGAGAAAGCACACACTAACCACCAAAGAAGAGGCACAATGGGACTCCCAACTGAACAGTCAGCCGATCAGGCATCCCAGAGAACCCAGGACCAGTGCAAGGGCAACCCCAAGCAAACCCCAACACCAACAGCAGAAGAACCAACACCAGAAAGGGCAGAAACAATCATCCAGCCACAGACAACCCCAAAGAGAACAGGCAGGTAGCCAACCAAATCACAGACAGGTCAGCAAAGATCAGAGGCCACCAACATGGAAGCCACAGAGCCCCGGAAGGGGCAGGACAGGGCCAGCAGCCACAATCTTGAAACCCCAACCAACGAATGGAAGGAAAGAACCCCCAAAACCAGCCAAGCCACAGAGGCAACAAAAGCCAGGGTGGAAGCCAAGCTGACCACACAGGCACACCCACTCCACGGCCCAGCACGCTCCAAGGAAGGGCAGGAGCAGGGAAGAAACCCCTCAGTGCAGAACTAAGGCAACAGAGAGCAAACACATCCAGGAAGCCAGGGCCGAAGCCAAGCAACCCGCACAGTCAGAAGGACCTGTTGGCCCAACCCCGGGGAAGGCCCAAATTGGGGAAGGCCCCAGCAGAGCACTGGAAAAAAGCAAAGGTCAAGGATGGCAGCAGATACCCCCAGTAAAGACCCGCCAGACCACATAGGACCGAAACCCAAAAAGGCAATGGCCCACAAGGCCCGGACCAGCCAGGGCCAAGAACAGAAGAGCCAGGCACAAAACAAAACAGAGGCAGCAGCCAAAGCCACAGAACCAGACCAGGAACCCAGCACCCAGAAGAGGCCAAAGCAAAGAAAGAGCCCGAAGCAGGCCAACCAGACACAACAAGAAGGCAAAGAGCAAGTAGCCCCGGGGACAACGCAACAGTAAAACACTAACGCAGGTAGAGGGACAACAGCCCAGGAACAAGAGGAGGTTTGAGCAGCCAGAGGCACAAGACTCCCCAACCACAGCTGCAAGCCCCAGGAAACCAGCAGCCAGATAGACAGGCACCAAAAGGGGCAAGACAAACACCCTTGACACACCTCAAACAGAGGGAGGGTGGGGGACACGGACCACCAGACACAGCCAAAAAAAGTTGGGCCCAAGGAGGGGAGTCAAGCCTAGACAAAATACCAGCACTGCTGGAATTTGGGCTGAGGCCACAAAAGGCAGGATCACCCCACCCAGCAAGTACCAGGACCCAACCTCAGAGGGACCAGATACCCATTAGGACAAGACCAGACCAGAAGTAACCCACACACCAAAACAGGGTGGGGAAAAAACATCAGGAGGAACAAACCCTAGAGCCAGCACAAACCCAACAATACAGCCAGTCCCAAGTGCCTGGGCAAACAAGGCAGGAAACATGCCAGAATTAGCAGCACCACAGACAGCAGACGAGAACAGAAGGACAAAAGGAGGCATGCCTGCAGACCAAGTCGACTCACTAGGGGCATACCAAAGCCCACAGCACAAGGCAGACCCTAGTAGACCCCCAAACCAGGGACCAACCAGGGCCGACCCAGCCTAACCCCCAAGCAAGACGAACCTCAAACAACAAGGCCATTGCAGAAGGAACAAACATAACCATACAGGGTTCTCCAGTCAGACACCCACGAACCCCAAGAACAGAGAGGAACAGGCACCAACCGGGATGGAGGTCCACAGGCCCAAGAAGGAACCAGGCCCAGCCCAGCACAACCCCTGAAGCAGACAAGAGCAGTAGCGACCAGGGAGGAAGGACCACATGCCAAAAAAACAGTAACAGAAGACAACACAGCTCAGAAAAGAAGCACCAGAGGCTTGACAAATGGGCACAGACATACAGAGGCATGAGGAAACAAAGAGAACTGCCCAAAACCACATGACGACAGAGGCACCCGCCAGACACGAGCCCAGGACCACAACACCAAAGCCTACTACCCCAGCCGGCAAACCACAACAGCCCTCCGAAGGAGAGACCAAGGGAGCGAACCATGAGGCACACCGACAAAGAAAATGAAAGTCTAAGCAGACCCGCCGGGATGCGAACATGCATCCAGGAAGCTGAAAACAGAACCCACGATCAAGAGTAAAATCCCAACAATCATTCAAACCGTCCAGCCAAGGATACCCAGCTAGACCATCCCCGGCACAACCCACGCCGGAAGCAGGCATCAACAGAGGGGCAGGTAAATATTGCTATTGTACAGTCAGTTCAACTCCTGGAGCCAAACAGCGGTACTCACCGGGAGGGGGAATCTGGCAGCTCTGAACAAGGCCCCCCACCTCCACAGCCAGCCCAAGGTGAATAGCAGCAACCACACAAGGGCAGCAGGAGGCCGGACACCAGGCCAGAAGCACCAACAGTACACCCCGGAGGAACCATCCTGTGAGCGTGGCTTGTCATCCACCCGGCCAGGCCTCAGGAAAACACGCCCAGCAACCCAGAAACGACCAGGAGGCCGGCGCACCAGCCACACAGGGCCAGCTGACATGCACCACAATGAGTCAGAGGAAAAAACAAGCCTCCCAGCAAGCCAGGCATGCAAAACAGCACACACGCCGTCCGGAACAGCCAGGCAGTCAGACGGGGTACAGTAGAAAATAGCCATTCAAGGCCAGCAGGAGCAGCACCCGCACCTCATCCTTTCCTGTCAACAAACAGAAAAAAAGAACAGGTAAGTACCGCTTATGTACTCCCAGTGGGTGGGGAGGGGTTGGGGTCCCAGCATTCCTCTGTTCTTTTTTTCTGTCAGCCGAGGATTATCTCCACTTTGTCATGAATGGGACAAGGACAGGAGCGACTTCCGTGTAATACAGCGCACCGTTGTGTTTCTTCTAGTTTTGGTGCTTAAATTAGGTGCCTCTCACCACCTCAGTCACCCTAGAACCAAGGGTGCCTGAGGGAATAATTGTTCATGTGCAGGAAGGAGTCCCTTCCTGCACATAAACAATCTCTAATGGGGATTTGTACCTTCTATGTGTGCTACAGAATGCAGCACATATAGAAGTTGCAACTCATCATTATTTAATGTTTGTTTATGTGCAGTAATGAACACCTTCCTGCACCTGAACAATCACTAACAGCGATTTGCTGTTACTTTGTGTGCTGCAGCACACCTAGAAAAAGCAAAAACGAGGAGAAAATAATTGTAGGAAGGTGGATATCTGACTATGGTTACCCCCAAAGTTTGTGCCTGAGGTTTAGCTGGTTTTTGACATAGTTGGCCTGGGATCCTGCTATTCAGGGCCCCAGGCTGATTGCTCTCTCCTTAAAATGGACTCCATGTACCTTAGGTGCATAAACAATTGGAACTGGTTCACCTTATAGGCCCCTGTAACAGTGTACCATTGGTACCCAGGGCATAGGTGCAGCCAAGGCCTACCAGGGGCTGCAGCATGTATTGTGCCACCCCTGGCCTGGCCTCCATATTTTGACACAACTGGCTGATCACTCAGCTGGGGTAAGTTGGTGTAATCACCTCTTACTTAGATATAGTATCCCTATATCTAACCTTAACTGGACACATGTTAACCTATAAGCCATTCCTATGGAAGACCCCTGCAATCCTCGGGGCAGAGTGCGTGGTTTCATGTGAGATGGTGCTCTAGCATGAGCTGAGCCTGTCTGCAGCTGTAGGGAAAAACTCCCTTAGCTGTTCCGGGATATTGCCATACCATATACTCTTAAGTGTATTATAATCCTCGCGGTTGTATGCTAACTTTGGTTTGGCTTTATCAAAACATGTCGAGTAAGGTGTCATACGTTCTGTCGATGGGGATAGCATTCCACCCTTCTAGAGGGACACGACATGTACATAGCCTTAACCCCGGTTAAAGTTAACCAGAGCCTCAGCATCACAAAATGGATGCTGCCACCACAGACACAAGTCTGACCTCCTGCTGCTTGGAGTCCTTCCAGCGAGGGAGGCTTGGACAAAGGGTTTCCTGCCTTGGGAGGTGCAAGCACCACCCCAGACAGGATTTTGTGTATTGGGTAGGACAGAGCTGAATAAAATGAGGCATGCCCGGGGCACACAAGGTGTCCTCGTGCATAAGCCAGTCCAAACCGGTCCTGGGACTTTCCAGACCCAGGCCTGGCGAGGAGCTGGACAAAGGAAAGGGGGTGTAACTGCCCCCCTTCCTGGTCCCACCCAGAGGAGGGACCTAGCAGGTGATCCACCCCTCAGATTGGGTATAAGAGTGGGAGTAGTGCCATTGCACCTCAGATCATCCTGAATCAACTTGAAACTAACAAGGTGACTGGACTTCAACATTCTGCTGCACAGAAGACTGAAGACCATCTCCCTTGTGGCCTAGGAGTGGCCACCCTGTGAACACAGTACATAAGAAACAGGGGGTCCCCGCAAGAGAAAAGAATACAGTACTAGGTTTACAGAATTCAAAAGTCAAAACAATTACACATATTCATGAAACTTTGCACAGTATTGTAATTTATTAACAACACTGAACACTTCAAATGATAACACTTACTGAATATAAATTAAGCAATTTAAGAAGCCCCGAGAGGGGGAAGGGAGGAGAAGGAAAGAGGGGGTGCTCATAGGAGTGAAATACAAAAAGATTTAGTCATATTGAGTCAGATAAATCAGATACTGACAAACAACAATTGAGCATTTCAGATGCAACAACCAGAATTTAAGGACAAAATTGATGCAACTTTAAAGAAGACATTCTACGGTATCAACCAAATCGATGGACTTGTCAGGGACTTGAACCGGATGTCAGGGAAACACAAGCCGTCAACGTTTCGACCCCTGTATTGTAGGTCAAGTTAGGTCCTTATACGGTGTCTTCATCAGGACAAAAAACGGGGAAGGAGGTGATGGGGCACCAATATCTGGAATTTAGAGAAGGGGGGGAGGAGTTAGACATTCACAAAAGGGGTACAACTATTGTTACAGATAAGCTTAAGACGTCGTAACAACGGCGTCAAAGTGGTTTATTATTAACACAATTACCATGGGCAACAGGCCTCGGAGGGCTCTGCTGTGGGAACTCGGGTACACCACTCAGTCGTAGGGGAATATCCGCCACGAAACCCAAATCGCAAACTATAGAGGAATTAAAATCAGAGGAGAAAGATCATTAATGGACTTTCAAGGTAAACATCTCAATGAAACTTGGTCATTGAGGGCTCCCTCTAGTATCAGATAGGTAACATTATTAAAGGCTTGGGAGCCTTTGGTAAAGATCAATATTGGACTTTGAAGGTATACATCTCAATTAATCACTCTAGTATCAGATAGGTAAAATTATTAAAGGCTTAGGAGCCTTTGGTCATTCTAGAAAAGGGGATTCAGAAAGTACACTTAAGGTGGTTCTGAAAAGTGACTCATAATAATTGCCGAGTAGAGAGGTCAGACTAGGTAAAGGTGGTTAAATAATTCAGACCAGCACATAAATGTCCTTGATGCTCACCTTAGTTAAAAACACAGATGGCCTGGGATATCTACAGAAACAGGCTGTAGAAACGGATAACCAATATCCTAAACACGGTCAACAGAGGTTGTCAATGCCTTTTTCACTTTAACAGGGGATATAAGTTCGAGCGAAACCGCTGTGGGCAAAAGATAGTAACACTGGTCAGTGGATTGGTGTACTGGGGTAACGTACCAAACCTTATATTCTTAAAGTTATCAGCACTTACTAATCTGAATCGGGAAGGATGGACACCATAGGTGTACTGGTTTGGAGGAGTTGCGTGCGGTACTGCAAAGACAGGGTAAAGAAGTCACTTATTGGGCTGGCTCATTCGGGAGGTATACAAGGGACCGCAATTACAACGGGAAAACCACTTACTTGATCCTAAATATAAATATAAACAGGACCAGACAGGGCAAAACTGCTCGACATGTCTCGAACGTCAATCGCTATGCGGGGAGACACAATCGAAAAGCAGATCCGTTATTCATTACCAGGATCGGCTTCCAAACAAACAAGATACATCTTCACTAATCAGCAAGAAAGGGGGGGGAGAGAACAACTCACGGTTAGTCGACTCGAAGACGCCGTCCAGCGGAGTGGCGGGAACGAGGGCGGAGTTACTTTGACACTATGCGTAGTTTTGGATTGTTGGATCACGTGTCCGACATCCCATAAAGAGTGAAGAAATACTTAACCCGTCACAGCGATCATATATTATCAATGGTACGCACCCTGGGTTGTCGAATATGTTAATTTTGTTAATGATTTAAATGGAAAAAGAGACATTATCCAACCTAATTAAAATTTGGGATCATAATTCAAGCCATAATCGTGCAACACTCAGTCACGAGGTTGTAGACGATTTCGGTTATGCACAAATTTAGTCAGGGTTACATAGTGTGTATAGTTAACAATATTCTATATAACCAGTTGCAATCATCCATGTGTTTCGTATTAGTTCACATCTAATGAAATAGTTAAAACGCAACTTTCTGGAATGACCGTGCAATTCTCAAAGCATGAGATTGTAGACGGATTATTTCCAAAACAAGGATTATTTTAGCACAAGATATCTTGCAGGTAACAAAGGGTGAGTATACATCAAATACTTATTCGATGACAGTAGATGACCTGTTGGGTGAGAAAGTCAAACATAGACTCGGGCACTTCTCTGACACGAGAGTGAAGCCGAGGAACAGTATCTTAGTTCATACATTATAGGATCCAATGAAGATGCTACAGAAATGATTATTAGCCAAGTGCTGCCAGTTGGGACAGGCTACTGTCTAGTTCATTAAGGCCATTTTTAATGGTATCCAAAAGTGACATCCATTTAGCTTCGCGTGTGTTCAGTATGGTCATTATATTGCCCCCTCTCCTGCTTAGGGTTACTTTTTCAACAACCAACCACCTCAGATCACTTACTTGGCGGCCACTTCTTTGCCAGTCGTCCACCAAAGGGGCTCCTGTCACCTTGCATCTTATTCTACTGCTATGAGATGAGATCCTCGCTTTAACCTTTTGCTGGGTCTGGCCGACATATATCTGTTTACAAGGGCACATAATGATGTAAATTACACAAGCCGTGTTGCAATTGGTGTAATGTTTAAGGTGAAATGTGCGTTGACCATGTTCAAAACTTTTAGTCTGAATGGTTGTCTCACAGGCGGTACATGTCCCACATCTATAGTGCCCTACCAAATTGGGTAAATTCCATAAGGTAGTGATGGTGGGTTGACTTGCAGGTTCCAAATAGGAGTGAACTACCATATCTCGTATGTTCTTGGCCCTTTTGAATGAGTGGAGAGGTGGGTTCAAGTGTTCAATTTCTTCTGCCACAAGATGCCAGTTCCTATTGATGATTCGCTTAATCTCATTACTACGGGTGGAGAAGGTCGTGTCGCAGACTATGCGATCCATCTCCCCTTTGTTGGTCACCTCTGGATTCAGCAGGATGTCGCGTGGGTTGTACCACGCACGTTTTCTGGCTCGTTTGACCATCCGAGCAGGGTATCCACGAGTGATAAGGCGATCACACAACACCTCAGATTCTTGGATGTAGTTGCTTCTGGTCGAACAGTTTCTCCTCACCCTAAGGAATTGGCCAATAGGTAAATTGTCTTTTAGGCCCCTAGGGTGATGGCTACCATATTGCAGCAAAGAGTTTCGCTCAGTAGCCTTCCTATACAAGGTTGTCTGTAGTCGATCATCATTGACATATATCGTGATGTCAATGATGAAACTATGTCACACGTTAGACATAGTGTCACTGTATACTAGCATACCACAAATGGACGCATTAGAGGTCATGCGTTTAGCTTTGGACAAAAGACCAGCCCCGGTTGCGGTGCCCACAGATTTCATCATTGAACTACTGAGCATTGCTATGATGAAGAATTTTTTCATTTTTCAAGATGAATTCTTTTTACAAACAAAGGGAGTGGCGATGGGGGCCACTTTTGCCCCCAATTTGGCTATTATTTTCATGGACCATTTCGAGCAACAATTTATCTTTTCCAATAACAACCCATTCCAAAAGAATCTTACTCTTTGGGTAAGATATATAGACGACGTCCTGTGCATCTGGGATGGTAATAAAGAACATTTGTGTGCCTTTCATTCATGGTTGAATTTGTGCAACCCTAACATCCAGTTCACCGTGGAATCCAGCAATGCAAGCATCCCATACTTGGACATCACGATATATGTCAATGATGATCGACTACAGACAACTTTGTACAGGAAGCCTACTGAGCGAACCTCTTTGCTGCAATATGGTAGCCATCACCCAAGGGGCCTAAAAGACAATTTACCTATTGGCCAATTCCTTAGGGTGAGGAGAAACTGTTCGACCAGAAGCAACTACATCCAAGAATCTGAGGTGTTGTGTGATCGCCTTATCACTCGCGGATACCCTGCTCGGATGGTCAAACGAGCCAGAAAACGTGCGGGGTACAACCCACGGGACATCCTGCTGAATCCAGAGGTGACCAACAAAGGGGAGATGGACCACATAGTCTGCGTCACGACCTTCTCCACCCGTAGTAATGAGATTAAGCGAATCATCAATAGGAACTGGCATCTTGTGGCAGAAGAAATTAAACACTTGAACCCACCTCTCCACTCATTCAAAAGGGCCAAGAACATACGAGATATGGTAGTTCACTCCTATTTGGAACCTGCAAGTCAACCCACCATCACTACCTTATGGAACTTACCCAATTTGGTAGGGCACTATAGATGTGGGACATGTACCGCCTGTGAGACAACCATTCAGACTAAAAGTTTTGAACATGGTCAACGCACATTTCACCTTAAACATTACACCAATTACAACATGGCTTGTGTAATTTACATCATTATCTGCCCTTGTAAACAGATATATGTCGGCCAGACCCAGCAAAAGGTTAAAGCGAGGATCTCATCTCATAGCAGTATAATAAGATGCAAGGTGACAGGGGCCCCTTTGGTGGACCACTGGCAAAGAAGTGGCCACCAAGTAAGTGATCTGAGGTGGTTGGTTGTTGAAAAAGTAACCCTAAGCAGGAGAGGGGGCAATATAATGACCATACTGAACACACGCGAAGCTAAATGGATGTCACTTTTGGATACCATTAAAAATGGCCTTAATGAACTAGACAGCAGCCTGTCCCAACTGGCAGCACTTGGCTAATAATCATTTCTGTAGCATCTTCATTGGATCCTATAATGTATGAACTAAGATACTGTTCCTCGGCTTCACTCTCGTGTCAGAGAAGTGCCCGAGTCTATGTTTGACTTTTTTCACCCAACAGGCCATCTACTGTCATCGAATAAGTATTTGATGTATACTCACCCTTTGTCACCTGCAAGATATATTGTGCTAAAATAATCCATGTTTTGGAAATAATCCGTCTACAATCTCATGCTTTGAGAATTGCACGGTCATTCCAGAAAGTTGCGTTTTAACTATTTCATTAGATATGAACTAATACGAAACACATGGATGATTGCAACTGGTTATATAGAATATTGTTAACTATACACACTATGTAACCCTGACTAAATGTGTGCATAACCGAAATCGTCTACAACCTCGTGACTGAGTGTTGCACGATTATGGCTCGAATTATGATCCCAAATTTTAATTAGGTTGGATAATGTCTCTTTTTCCATTTAAATCATTAACAAAATTAACATATTCGACAACCCAGGGTGCGTACCATTGATAATATATGATTGCTGTGACGGGTTAAGTATTTCTTCACTCTTTATGGGATGTCGGACACGTGATCCAACAATCCAAAACTACGCGTAGTGTCAAAGTAACTCCGCCCTCGTTCCCGCCACTCCGCTGGACGGCGTCTAAGAGTCGACTAACCGTGAGTTGTTCCCTCCCCCCCCTTTCTTGCTGATTAGTGAAGATGTATCTTGTTTGTTTGGAAGCCGATCCTGGTATTGAATAACGGATCTGCTTTTCGATTGTGTCTCCCCGCATAGCGATTGACGTTCGAGACATGTCGAGCAGTTTTGCCCTGTCTGGTCCTGTTTATATTTATATTTAGGATCAAGTAAGTGGTTTTTCCCGTTGTAATTGTGGTCCCTTGTAGACCTCCCGAATGAGCCAGCCCAATAAGTGACTTCTTTACCCTGTCTTTGCAGTACCGCACGCAACTCCTCCAAACCAGTACACCTATGATGTCCATCCTTCCCGATTCAGATTAGTAAGTGCTGATAACTTTCAGAATATAAGGTTTGGTACGTTACCCCAGTACACCAATCCACTGACCAGTGTTACCATCTTTTGCCCACAGCGGTTTCGCTCAAACTTATATCCCCTGTTAAAGTGATACAGGCATTGACAATCTCTGTTGACCGTGTTTAGGATATTGGTTATCCGTTTTTACAGCCTGTTTCTGTAGATATCCCAGGCCATCTGTGTTTTTAACTAAGGTAAGCATCACGGACATTTATGTGCTGGTCTGAATTATTTAACCACCTTTACCTAGTCTGACCTCTCTACTCGGCAATTATTATGCGTCACTTTTCAGAACCACCTTAAGTGTACTTTCTGAATCCCCTTTTCTAGAATGACCAAAGGCTCCTAAGCCTTTAATAATTTTACCTATCTGATACAAGTGTGATTCATTGAGATGTATACCTTCAAAGTCCAATATTGATCTTTAACAAAGGCTCCCAAGCCTTTAATAATTTTACCTATCTGATACTAGAGGGAGCCCTCGATGACCAAGTTTCATTGAGATGTTTACCTTGAAAGTCCATTAATGATCTTTCTCCTCTGATTTTAATTCCTCTATAGTTTGCGATTTGGGTTTCGCGGCGGAAATTCCCCTACGACTGAGTGGTGTACCCGAGTTCCCACAGCAGAGCCCTCCGAGGCCTGTTGCCCATGGTAATTGTTTAATAATAAACCACTTTGACGCCGTTGTTACGACGTCTTAAGCTTATCTGTAACAATAGTTGTACCCCTTTTGTGAATGTCTAACTCCTCCCCCCCTTCTCTAAATTCCAGATATTGGTGCCCCATCACCTCCTTCCCCGTTTTTTGTCCTGATGAAGACCCCGTCTAAGGACCTAACTTGACCTACAATACAGGGGTCGAAACGTCGATGGCTTGTGTTTCCCTGACATCCGGTTCAAGTCCCTGACAATTCCATCGATTTGGTTGATACCGTAGAATGTCTTCTTTAAAGTTGCATCTATTTTGTCCTTAAATTCTGGTTGTTGCATCTGAAATGCTCAATTGTTGTATGTCAGTATCTGATTTATCTGACTCAATATGACTAAATCTTTTTGTATTTCACTCCTATGAGCACCCCCTCTTTCCTTTTCCTCCCTTCCCCCTCTCAGGGCTTCTTAAATTGCTTAATTTATATTCAGTAAGTGTTATCATTTGAAGTGTTCAGTGTTGTTAATAAATTACAATACTGTGCAAAGTTTCATGAATACGTGTAATTGTTTTGACTTTTGAATTCTGTAAACATAGTACTGCATTCTTTTCTCTTGCGGGGACCCCCTGTTTCTTATGTACTGCATAGCGCCCAGGTCCCTGTGACTGCATGGGTAAAACCCCCCCTTTTGTGTAATGAACCCTGTGAACACAGGCACCATCCAGCAACTCGTGGTCTGCTTTGCCGCCGCCTCCCGACGGAGCCCGAGCCCAAAGCCTAACAAGACCCAGACTCCCAGACTTCTCACAGCCCAATCCACAGTCCCTGCAAAGAAGGGACCCGTGGAGGCACCGAGAGACGTGGGACCAGACCTCTTGAAAGACCCCCGAGACGCTGACTGCGCAGCACCCGAGGCAACCTTGATGCTGTGCTTTAGGGATTGAGAAGCGACACAACCGAGCAGCCCTTGCACTGAAGATCAGCCCCCCAGCATCTCCACGATCTGCGTGGGGCCCTTTTGCATTGTGCCACTTGATGCGCCATCCCGGCCACTTGCCACGTGGTCAGTGGCCATCTTGGCAAAAAAACCTACAATCTGCACTATGGGTCTAGTTGCTCCAGACTTGCCCTCGCTCCTGTAAAAAGGAGCACCCGCTCTGACCTTGCTGGTTTGAGTGATAATCCTTTTACATTTCCTGCGTGGCTTGCATTAGCCAAGGCCTGTTTGCTCCGATCAAGTTACCGACACCACCATCAGCTAGAGCCTTTGTGGTACAGCTCGTGATCGACTCCTGAACGTCCTCGACCTCTTCGTGTCCACGTGGCAGCTGAGAGAAGCTACATCTCAACGCCTGTTTGCACCCGACATCGCCTGGTTCCAATCTAGTTCCACAGTAGTCACTGGCTAGTGACTTTGAACATTGTCCCCTCTGCTTTCAGGTCTTCACCACTTCAGATCCACCCTTGGATCCACCGGAACTCTTCACATCGAGCAGCCTGCAGCATCTTCAGCTCCAAGCACCATCGACCTGCGTGACGAAACCCGACACTACTTTGCACCTGTGCACCTGTGGGTGAGGTAACTCAGCAAAGTCGGTGTTCCCACACTGGTATACACCTCTAGTGCCTGTGTCTAAAGTTTCATCCTTATAGGTCACTCGGAAGTTTCCTAAAACACTAACTTTGTAACTTTTACGCACCATAGACAATGCATTGGTGAACGCGTGCACTTTAAGCACTGCACCGAGTCCCGCGGGCCTTTCCCGACTTAGTCACTGCTAGTCCCGATCAGCTCCAGCAATTCCCAAGGCCCTAGGCCTATTTCCTTTTCGATTGGTATCTCTTATACCACTTTCTTAGTATATGGTTTAGGTGGCCCCTAGGGCTCATCCATATTGTGCAACTTTTGTGTATTTTAAACTGTGTTTTGTTTTAACGCTTGTGCTTCTGTGCTCATAAAGAGTATAGGGGATATTTGTAGTTAATAAATATATATATATTTTCAATATATATCTGTGTGGTGTCCTTTCATTTGGTATTCAAGGGGATTGTGTATGCTAAAACAGCTTGCTTCACATGCCTTTCAGAGTTTAGCCTAAGACTGCTTTGTCCACTCTACCACTAGAATAGCTGGTCTATAAGGTTGACTTACAACCAATCATCATAAGGGTTGCTTGGCATGGTACAAGGTGATCACTAGAACTAGTGAGCATCATATACCAGGCAAACCTCTCACAATAATGATTTCTCCTCATTGCACCAGTTTAAGACCAGGTTTTCCCTGGTCTTATTTTTAGTGCTTCCCCATATTTACGCCAGCCTAGTAAAGAGGGGGAATTGTCAACAAGCAATGGATGTTGCAGCGGAACACCCACTGCAAGACAAATTGCCAGCCCCTTTCACGGAGAGTGCTGCGTGAAAAGGGGCATTAATTAAAAGACGGCAATTAAGCCAAGTTAAGTGGGGTTAACGCAGCCTTGTAAATAAGGCAAAGGGGTTATCGCTACCAAAAGGTCAAAAAATGTGATGTACTGGTGGCAACTACCCCTTGTAAATATGCCCCATTGGTGGAATTTTTTGGCGTTAAACATCCAGATTCCTTATATTGTGGTGTGAAAAGCTCATTAGTTTATTTTTTGGCTATATTCAAGTTACTTTGAATGCAGGTTAAGACTCATTTGTAGAATATCTTGGCGTTGAAGATTCCTCATCTCATGGTGTGATCAGGTCTAGCTTTAGGGCTGGCGAGGCCTGGTATAACAATCTATTTTGGCGCACTCCCTCATTACCACCTCCTCAGATCCCCTCACCCCTCCCTCACATATGTTTCATTTGTTTTGAAGCGCAAATAAAGGCTGGCTTTACCAATCCACTCCGCTATCTACATAAAATAAAGATCTGTAGTTTGCAGCAGGCATATTAACCATATTCCCTACTTTATAGTGAGTCAAAACTGCCACTAGACAAAACTCCAATCTCTCGCTCTCTAGCAGGAACATTAATCACAAGAGTTATCTTGACTTTATTCATGCTGCCTGAAAGCTGAACGCACCAGGAACTCTGCAGCAGGTGCGTTTAAATAATATGTTATTGATAAATACACAGCACCCTGCACTCCACCCCTCAAGCCCCCCCACCCCCGCCCCCCCTCCCCATGTCAGCTCCCAGTGAGGCTGCACTGGTCGCCCAGCCCTAAAGCGTGCCCTGGGTGTGTTAAGTAAAGTAATTGTTGGATATAATTTATAGGTTTACAACAATTTTTTAAGCAGTGTGCAGAACTTGTAGAAATAGGCTCTGATCGATTGAAAAATTGTAAATATTTCTTCGTAGATAACCCCAAAATCTGGAGAGATTTACAACTCAAATGTGTGCTTTCGGAATCGATATTTATGGCACTTTGTTGAAAGCAGTAGAAATCGCTGAGTGAAAGACTGGGGCAAATTATCAGCCTAACCAAATCCAGAATTACTGAATATCCAAGAAATTCCTCATTTGTCATGTAATCCCTGTCAATTCGGCCTCTCAGAGATACTGCAATCCTTGCTAATTCCGCCTCCAAGAGGTACTCGTATAACTCAGGGATCCAAATTCGAGGACCTTTTAATGGGGTCCTGCACACAATATTCATGCCAATATATCTGATTGTGTTCTATACTATGCGCACACTGTCTGCTTATTTTCTTTCTATTGATTGTATTCAGAGGAGATCTATAACAAAGCTCATTCGTTTCTATGTGTTTTTCCTCACAATTTGGGGCAGGATTTAGAATTTGGCAGATGTGAAACATTCACAAAATAAGGCAGATGTCCGGTCCACACTACTTAGACGGGAAACGCATTATTTTTGACAGATGTTCTGCATCTGCCAATCTCAAAATTAGGCCTTTAGTGCGCTAATCATTAAGGAGGTGTGACTTACAACTGGCTATTTATGAGTAAGTTAGGAGTAAGGCAGTAGTAGTCACAAAGGAAACTATAAATCCGATCTGCAGTATTATGAGTCAGCTAAAGAACTACACCACAAGCTCTCATTACCACATATTCTAAACTCCGGGAACTATTCACACCTTGCTTATTGCAACCCTCGCTTTGGAGCACACTCTTTACTTGGTTGCTGTGATGCTTCGAAGACGTTGCCCCAGGCCAGATTAAAGTCCCCCACAATAGTTGGGAGTCATAAAAAAGCCATCAGATTCACACATATTTGACTTTCTTCATTGAACTCGTCTGTGGTAGATTTCTCTTAAAATTACTCCTAATGTAACTCATACATTCTTATGTGTAGGCATTCTCCTATACACAGATATTACAGTAGCATTGTTCCAATTCTCCTAAACTGATGCAGTTTAAAAGGAACACACAATTTCTTTCGAATCTGCATTCTTCCGTCTTAAAAACAATAGTCCATCAATGAAATATGTTTCATGGAATAGACAAATACTGGTTTTGTTGTTTTAGAACAACTCCATATTTCAGGTGTTAGACTAAAGTTAATTTGCAAATGTTGAGAGTCTACCTCTTAGCAAATATTAAATGGAGGGAGCTCTTTTTAATCTTTCCTCAAGTTTGTATTATACATGGCATAAGTGGTAGTTTTTACTCATGACCACAACACGTTAAAGAAACGAACAAATTCTCTTTAAACACTACTCATAAGGTGATATATTGTTGCAATGTAAAACAAAAACACATAGAGATTTGCCAATTATGGTACGCAAAACCTACATAATCCCCAATCCTGCTATCCACTGCTTATGACCACAAATATAATATCACTGTTCAAATCAGCAAATGCATCATTGACATCAAAACTGACATCATTGATGACATCACTAATTGTTCAATTAAGTACAAATTTGAATTATTGTTTTCAAAATAAGGAAAATATTATTTGTTATGATAACTACATAAAAAAATGATTTGATGTGTAATTGATTGCCGTATGAAGAATATGTTCCCTAGAATGTGGATAGCTTAATACATGAGTGAGAAAGCATTGAGAAAATGAGCAAAATAATGAATGCATTCTTATTTAAGTATATGACACAACGAGCATTTGAGTACATTTGCTGATAAATTGATAGGTAATTGAGGTACTGAATGATTGGTAACTTTCATTAGAGAAATGCATGACAACAACGTTTCATGTAAATATGTCAAATGCATTCAGTACATGCCTAATCCCCATTTCTTTGTTAAAAAGTGGAGAGATATACTAATAATATACTCTTACTTAAATAATTTGATCCAAATATGAGAAAAAGTTCCCTCACTTGCAGAGTAGGAGAAAAGTGACCCAAACATTTTCTGATAAGCTTCTTGATAGGCTAATCAGGTACAGTCATGATCAACAGAGAGCTCATATATTGTTTCCATATGCATTTATTTGTGTTTCAAAGCACAATGGTAAACGGGGGTCAACGCTGCAGGCTGACAGGCCCTGGGACAGGTGTGGGTCGAATTTGGCTGAGTCAAAACCGGCGAACAACGGTGGCTACGACTTTGACATTGCATGGGATTGACCCGCAATTCCCATTAGTTACCCATGGGCTGGTGGGGTTACCTGGGAGTCCAAGGGGGGGGGGTAAATACAGGCGAAAACCTGCTTGGAGTCACCTAGCTCTAATGGAAGCCGTGATTTGTTATTTACATCAATATGTGTGGAGAAACAGAGGGAAAGTTTGCCATTACTGATTTTGCTTTGCTAAGAGCAGTGCATTATGTTGATTGGGTGCATAAGAAAATCTTTTCTGAGTTTCTGATACTTCATAAGCTACATTTGAAAGTTGAGTTATACATTTGTGAGGTGTATTATCTGTTGGCTTTGTTTTTAAAGATAAAATATAGATCATAAACTTTGAAATTTGACAAATAGTTTTAAATGTAGAAATGTTTATTACAGTTTGTTGTAATGTATTTACATTTTGTTTAATATAGATTCTGTATAGTATTATGTATATTTTGGAATATAGAATAGTGATTATAGTACATTGTTTCAGTGTGTGGATATGTACATTTGTAGTAAACCGCATAATTTTAGGTGTTGCTTTGAAGTTGTAAGTACATATGTTGAGTTAAGGCATAAGTGATTAGACCAGTTTTATGAGTCTTTAAAGCGGTACAGTTGAAATATGCCGGATCATTTTTGGTATTGGCTTTAAATGTGAAGTTTGTTCTGTGAACTTATGAGGTGTATGTAGTGTTGTGGTACAGAGATATCCATGCATGTTTTCACAAATACGGTGAGACATAGCAGAGAAATGTGAATGGGTCCTGCTTTCTATTTCGTTAGTTGTAATATTAAAAGTAGTTGTAAAATGGTAAAGCAGCAGCAGAAACTCATGCACTGCTACAATCTCCTAAGCACAACCTTGCAGTCCAGCTATTGCCCTACCAGTACCCATGCACTCCTCCAATCAACCATCCAGCACCATGTACTGCTCTAATCACTCTACCAAATCCCAAGCACTTATAAATTCCCCATGTACTCTCGTAGCAGTACTCTAGTCATCCAGTCAGTATGCATGTACTCATAAAATGATCCATGCAGTAACCATACATTTCAAACTGAAAGTGCAGTTTGTCAAGTTTTAAGGTGTGCATGAACTTGAGTGAAAAGGCGGTCTCTACTTGCATATGTTGAGGTAAGGTATTTGTGATGAGACTAGTTTTTATAATTCTCTAGAGAGGCACAGTTGAAATGTGCCACATCATTTTTGGTTTAAATTTGAAGTTTGTTTTGTGAAATTATGAGGTGTACATAGTGTTCTGTTACAGAGATATCCATGCATGTTTTAGGAATATGGTGAGACATATAGCAGATAGATGTGAATGTTTTCTACTTTCTATTTGGCTAGGTGTAACATTAAAAGTAGTTGTAAAATAGAAAGGCAGCAGCAGAAACATGCACTTCTACAATATCCTAACCACTACCCTTGCAGTGCATTGATCACCCTTTCAGTACCCATGCATTTATCCAATGACCCCTCCAGTACCATATACTTATGCAATCACTCCACCAAAACCCAAGCACTTATAAATTCATCAGGCACTCTCTTTACAGCATTGTAATCATCCAGTCACTACTCAAGTACCTATGCAATGTCCCAGGCACTAACATTACACTACTACCATCCTCCGTGCACTAGCCATGCAAATCTCTACCCAGCTACATACTAATGATTCACCCCTCCAATTACCTAGGTAGTACCCATGCAGTCCAGCAATCCCACTGTCACTGCCCATGCACTTTTCCAATCATCCATGCAGCAGTATGTACTTATCTAATCACTCCGCCAATACCCTAACAGTTATAAATGTACATTCACTCTCTTTGCACTGCTCTAATCATCCTGTTAGTATCCATGTACTCATGCAATGCCCCAGGCACTAACTCATGCAGTGCTAAAATCCCCTGAGGACTACCCTTGCAGTATAGCCATCGCCATGTCAGTACCCATGCACTACTCAGATCGCCCATCCAGCACAATGTACTTATCCAATTACTCTCCCTAAACCCAAGCACTTACAAATTCCACATGTACTGTCCTAGCAGAACTGTAATCATCCAGTCAGTACGTATGTGCTCATGCAATGACTCAGACACTAGCACATGCACTGCTACAATCTTCCATGCACAACTCCAATCACCCTGCCACTACCCTGTACTAATCCAAACACTCTGATCAATACCCAAGCATTTATAAATTCACTCAGGCTCTCTGCTTGCAGTATTCTAATCATTCAGTCAGTAGCTACGTAGTAATGCAATGATTGAGGCCATAACTGATCACTACTACAATTATCTATGCACTCCTCATAAAGTCCTCTAAGCACTTACACATATAGGGCCCGATGTAGGTCGCCAACTATGGGTCGGTAACGGCCGAATTCGGCCGTTACTGACCGGTATTTGGGAATTGACATGCAGGTGGCATTTAAATTACAAAATCGGTATATTTACCGATTCGGTAAATTTACCGATTCTGTAAAATACAGAATCGGTAAATTTACCGAATCGGTAAATACAGATGTAGGTGGCACTGGAAACAGTGCCACAGGCCATTACCGATTCGTTATTTACCATGCAATACTATTACATGGTAAATAACGAAATCCAGTGTACATGCACATCTGTTCATGTACACCTGTGCCATGTGGCACACAGACATATCCCTAAGGGCATGTATGTGTGTCACATGGTACACAAGCCAGTAACAGGGGTGCAACAGGGTGTCAAAGTGACACCCTGAACCCCTTGTAAAATCGGTAATTTTACCGATTCGGTAATTACCGAATCTTACCGATTCTGTATTTTTACCGAATTTTTTACCTACATAGCAATTACCGAATAGTAAATACCGAATCGGTAAAATTCGGTATTTGCCATTTGGTAATTTGCTAATACCTACATCTAGGCCTTAGTATTTACTCCTTCAATTCCCTAGGTAGTACCCATTCGGTCCAGCAATCACACTGTCATGCTCCGTCCACTCCTCCAGTCACCCAGCCACTACCATGTACTAATCCAAGCACTCCATCAATATCCAAGCACTTATCAATTCACTAAGGCACTCTCCTTACAGTCTTCTAATCTTTCAGTCAGTTTGAGAAGTTGGCCTGGCATATGCTGTCCACTAGTTTAGTGGGCACCTTGTACCAGTCCAAACTGCCCTTTAGAGGTGATAGGTTAAAGACAACCTTTATTGAAAGCTATCCTAGTGGTAGCTATGGAGAGCAACCTTAAGGGTTCGTCGTGAAGGATTGTAAAGCAGTTGTTTTACCAGTCTATAATCTCTTGAATGACCATATTAAAGGAGAACCACACCAAGTATACATATAAAATATATGTATTTTTTCTAAACACACCCTACTAGTCTCTTTATGAGGCTAGATTTCAAAGCACATACGTTTCACTTAATACCACACAGTAAATTAGCACAATATACGTTGAGCCCTAGGGGCGTACCAAACCATATATTAAGAAAGAGGCATACAAACCTAGACTTGAGTAGACACAAGGCATAGAGTCTGTAAAATGGCTGTCCCCACAAGGAACCACCCAAGGTAGTGACTAAGAGGACCCACGGGGGATAGTGTGAGAACACAGCCGCGAGTCACCATTAGATTCTATGGAGAAAGTCGCGGTTGGAAATTTAAAGATAAAAGACACTTGGAAGAGGACTTTGAGCAAACCCCTTTAGACTTAAAGGGTTCTAGGGCAAACACCCACAGTAGCACCAGAATACTCGAGTTACCTCACTCAGGAAAGCCGGGTGCATAGGTGTCTTTTGGTGTCGGGAATCGTCGTCGTTTTCAATGGTGATCTGCTTCAAAGTGCTGCTGCCATAGAAGTGGAAAGTGTCTGGTGTGATCCAAGCCTGGATCAAAGATGAGAAGAATCTGAAATCAGAGGGGACAGAGTCTGGGTCACTAGCCAGTGACCAGGGGCATGATAGTTGAATCCCCATTGATGAAGGAGATGAAGCTTGACTCTTCAGCCACCAGGAGGCATTGATGACAACCAGGAGCTGGATTTGAGTTGTCCCACGAAGGATGTCGAGTGCTGCGGTGTCGGTGCCTGGATTGGGCCCAACAAGCCTTGGCAACAGCAACCCATGCAAAAAGTAAAGAAATGCTTTGGTTTGGACCAGCAAGGTCCGAGGGACTCACCATGCAGTGGGGAGTAAGGGCACATCAGGATCAACCAGGGAGCCCCAAAGAATATCAGAGTTGCCTTTGTAGGGACCCATCAGTCGACAAACCAGGAAATGCAAAGGGGCCTGAAGCAGAAATGCAAGAAGCAGGCTCACAGAACACTTGTGGAGTTTAGGCCCACAATCTTCAGTGCAAAAGGTGCTCGGGCTTGGGCTACAAGTAATCAAAAGCACAACTTCAAGAGACATTGAGAAGTCAATGCACTTGCAAATGTGTATTGTGGTCAGGAGTTCTGGTTCCACGTCACTCATGAGTGCTGTGGGTCTCAGCTTTGCCGGGGACTCGGGTTGGTCTCTGAGAAGTCTGGAAATTCTCTTCCTGTTCTGCAGATTCTTTGGAGATACAGCGAGAGCTTCGGAGGTGCAGACCTGCAATTGCTTCGTTTGTGCCTGCCAAGCAGGGGAGTCGCTCCTTGACCCCAAGGAAGATTCTTCTGTCCTCTAATCTTGAGTAGAGCATTGAAGTTCCAGGATTCAGTTTCAGAGTTTAATCCTGGTGTAATCTAAAATCCTGTTGCCAGGGATTCCTTACTTATTCCTAAGGAAGTGGTTGGACATACTCTGGGGACCCACCTATGAGAGGGTTTGGAAAGAGGGGTGGATCGCAAGACCTCTGCAACTCCCTCGCCTCATACTTCCACAACAAGATCACGGACATACACAGCAGTTTCAACAACCAACCAACGCACACCACGACCGACCAGCCACCCCCCCCACCACCACCCTCCACGCCTGGACCCCGATCAGCACCGAAGACACCATCCGCACGATGAACTCCATCCACTCCGGATCACCGACCGACCCCTGCCCTCACCACGTCTTCAACAAGGCCGACGCTGTCATCGCACCCCACCTGCGAGACATCATCAACACCTCCTTCGACACCGCCATCTTCCCTGAAAGCTGGAAACACGCCGAACTCAGCGCTCTACTCAAGAAACCAACAGCGGACCCCACCGACCTCAAGAATTACCGCCCCATCTCGCTTCTCCTGTTTCCAGCCAAAGTCATCGAGAAGACCATCAACAAGCAGATGGCCGCCTTCCTCGAGACGAACGGATCCCTCGACCCCTCACAGTCCGGCTTCCGAGCCAAACACAGCACCGAGACCGCCCTCATCGCCGCCACCGATGACATCCGAGCCCTGATGGACAATGGAGAAACAGCGGCCCTCATCCTCCTAGACCTCTCCGCGGCATTCGACACGGTCTGCCACCGCACCCTAGTACGGCGCCTCAGCAACATCGGAATCCAGGACAAGGCGCTGGAATGGATCATCTCCTTCCTCGACGGAAGAACACAGAGAGTCTGCCTACCACTGTACAAGTCAGAGGCCTCCGAAGTCATCTGCGGCGTCCCCCAAGGATCATCCCTGAGCCCCACCCTCTTCAACGTCTACATGAGCCCCCTCGCGGCCATCGTACGCAAACACCACCTCAGCATAATCTCCTACGCCGACGACACCCAGCTGATCCTCTCCCTGACCAACGACCCCGCCGCCGCCAGAGCCAACCTGCACGAAGGGATGAAAGAGGTAGCCGAGTGGATGACGACCAGCCGCCTGAAACTGAACTCGGACAAGACGGAGGTCCTCATCCTGGGCTCCTCACCCTCCGCCTGGGACGACTCCTGGTGGCCTCCCGCCCTGGGCACCGCACCCAAACCGACAGACCATGCACGAAACCTGGGCTTCATCCTGGACTCCTCCCTCTCCATGACCAGGCAAGTCAACAGCGTCTCCTCGGCGTGCTTCAACATCCTACGCATGCTACGGAAGATCTTCTGGTGGATCCCCACAGAGACCAGGAAGACCGTCACCCAGGCCCTCGTCACCAGCCGACTGGACTACGGCAACGCCCTCTACGCCGGGACCACCGCCAAGCTCCAGAAGAGACTCCAGCGGATCCAAAACGCCTCAGCCAGACTCATCCTCGACATCCCACGATCCAGCCACATCTCCGGACATCTGAGAGACCTTCACTGGCTCCCCGTCAACAAGAGAATCACCTTCCGCCTCCTCACCCACGCACACAAAGCCCTACACGACCAAGGCCCGAGCTACCTCAACAGCCGAGTCAACTTCTACGCTCCCAAACGCCACCTCCGATCAGCCAACCACGCCCTCGCCGCCGTCCCCCGCATCCGAAGAGCGACTACAGGAGGAAGGTCCTTCTCCTACCTGGCCGCCAAGACCTGGAACTCCCTCCCGTCCGACCTGCGCCTGACCCAAGACCACCTCTCCTTCAGGAAGAAGCTGAAGACCTGGCTGTTCGAGCAGTAGCGGCACCCCCCCCCCCCCAGCGCCTTGAGACCCTACGGGTATGTGGCGCGCTTTATAAGTGTCACTGATTGATTGATTGATACACCAATTTCCTTTGCCCAGTTTTGTGCCAGAGCAGTGGTGGGCAGCCCCTGCAACAGGTTTGAACTGGACTATGCACAGGGACACCAAATGTGCCCCAAGTGCAGACTTCAAAGCACTCTCAGAGTGCACCCACCCAGCCCCAATACACTAACGCCTGTCTGGGAGGTGGATACACCTCCCTGTGACAGGAAACCTATTTTCCAGGCTTCCCCTGTCAGAGTTTCGGTCAGCAGCAGATGGCTAGACTCGTGTCTGTGGCTGCAGCATCCATTTTGTGATGCCAGGGCTCTTTTAAACTGGTACTGGGTATACAAGTGTGTTCATGTCTCTCCCTCTAGAAGGGTGGAATTATACTTCCACTGCCAGGACTGGTGGGGGGTAGGATTCCAAAGTGTTTGACACCAAACATGACATGTTTCCATGCAGCCTTTCAAAAGTTAGCATTTACCGCAAGGTTATAACAGACTTAAGAGTATATGGTCTGGCTGCATCACAGAACAATCCCCAGAGGATAGGTTCTGAAGGCTGCAGAGGCGTCCTGCTCATGCATGGCCACCCTCTCACACAAAACCAAGCACCCTGCCTTCAGGATTGATAAGGCCTGCCATAAGGGTGACAGATAGGTCTCTATGTGCAGTGATTAAAGGTAGATATAGGTAACCTATATCTTAGTAAGGGGTGCATGCCCCACCTTACCCAGGCTGCAGTAGCAGTCCTGTGGTGACATTTTGGAAGGCTTCCCAGGGGTGGCATAGTACATGCTGCAGCCCCTGGTAGGCCTGTGCGGTACCTATGCCCTTAGTACCTAGTGTACCATATACTAGGGACTCACAAGTGTACCCTGGTAACCAAACTGGAGTGTACCTATAGTACTTGCAATCAATTTAGAGAGAAAGCAGCTAGGCTGGGGTCTTGGATAGCAGGGCCCCAGCCAGACTAAATTCGAAAAACAGTGAAACATCAGCAAAAAGTGTGGGAAATCATAGTAAGCAGATCCTACTCTCCTACAGTCAGTAGCCATGTACTCATGCAATGTTGCAGGTACTAACCATGTACTTCCACAATCACATGTGTACTACTAATGCTGTGCTCTAATCTCCTACACACTACTCAAACACTCCTCTAATTTTCCAGGTAGTACTGTTCCACTGCTCTAATCATTGATGTAGTATCTTTGTGTGTATTTTTATAGCTCTACATGTGAATACTTATATGTCATTATTTTAATTATATTACATTGTTTTCTAAACCTTTCTTTTTTACAGATATTTTGCATAAATATTAAGACAGAGTTGCAATGACAAAAAATCAAAGAAAAAGATAATGAAGAAAAGAGGCTTATGCAATGAAAATAGCAAAAGAGCAATTAGATCAAGTACAACATGCATTCTTAAATAAAAAGCCTTCTGGTAAGAGAAGTAAAGAATAAAAAAAAGTTTTTAAGAGACTTTCAAATTCTGAAAAAAAGAAGAGAGAGATGGAACAAGTACAGTGAAGGAAAATAAATATTTACAAAATAGAGGAAAATTGGATTATCAGGAAAAAAATATGTTAAAAGCAGGAAGAAACAATTTTTAGAGATTCAACAAAGATTGTTTAAAAGTAGAGCACTCCAAAAATTAAAAAAATATAAATGGAGATCAGCATTTTACAAACAAAAAAAGGAGATTCGAAGTGTGATTGAAAAAGCTTTTGAATTGAAAAGAAAATTGTTTATCTTAGTTTTAAAGAGATTGAAAACTTTAAATACAATAATGCAGTCTATGAAAGACAAATGTAAAAGAAAACGAATTGTAAATAGAACTAACTTTTGTAAAGTATTTTCTGGAGAATTTAAGCATACTTCTAGCACTCAAACTTTTTTTAATGAAGAAAGCTATTTTCAACAAAATACATTAGTTCATGCAGTTGATACCTGTGGTCGTTGTTACGAACTCAAAAATGGTTGTCCAATTGAAAAAGCAAAGATGGTTCCTAGAAATGTGGAAGAAGTAATAGCTGAAGAAGTTCAATCGAGCCTTACACAGGCTCCAGTGTTTACATGGGATTGTAGTAGTATTTGTAGTATACGTCAGAAGACTATTGATATATTACTACATTTCTTAAGAGAATATGGAAGAAAAGGTGTGAAACAGAAGATTAAGACATTTCAACGCCTGGACCTTGTAACGTCAAAAAATACAGGGCTGAAAGGTCATTCTTTGGTTTGTCTTTCTGAGAAAGTGTTTCATAGTCGTTTTCATCATTTAAGAATGTTAGCAGTACATCATTCTGAAACGCGGAAGTTAGTAAGAAGATTATACTAAATAAAAAGTGCTGCATTATGTCTAAATGAAATTAACACAGCTCTTTTGCATGGTTCAGTGTTGGATGTAACATTTCTTTGCTGGGCAAGAGGAGTGTAGGGAAGGTGAGAGTTTGATAAGTGTAGGTGTTAAAGAAGAGATAGAAGATACTACTGATGTGAAGTTCAAAAAAGAAAAACCAAAGTTTAAAGTAATTTCTGGTGAAAATCCCAACTATGTTTGTATTTGTTGCTGACGTACGCACTATAAAAGTCAAACTAGGAATGTAGATGTGTTTTTAAAAATATTGAATAGGAAAACAATGATAAATGGAGGGAATTTGCTGCATGTTTGTTTTTGGAAGGTTGTTTTGAGTTGGGTAATGATCAACGTATTTGTAAATATTGTTATGATAAATTAGAAGAGATTAAAATACCCGCTAGAGCTGTTTATAATGACCTAGAATTAGTACCTATCCTTCCAGAACTTAAATATTTAAATACATATGAGTCCATTCTTATTCAATCTGTGCACCCTTGTCAGGTCCAAAATTCAAATGGAGCCTTAAACAGGTAAGCTGCCTCCAACAGATCTACAAAGAGGTTTAAAAGGAAGTGTTGTGTATTTACCTTTAGATTTTAAGAAACATTTTGAAACTGTTGGTATAGAAAGAGAGAAAAGTGAAACTGTAGTCATTCTTGTTAATGGTGTACCCACAAAGAGTAGGAAAATATGGCAAGAGTTAGTAGATGTCACGAAAGTGAAAAAGGCTACATTATATCTGATGCAAAACAATATTTACTATACAACTGTAAATGTAGAGGAACAAGAAATACGTTTAGAAGATAAAACAGACATTTCAAGTGGACAAATAGAAAAAGTGGAGAACTCCAGAAAAGAAGACATTTACAAACATTATACTACACACCCTCTACATTCAAAAGAACTGATAGGAGATACTATGTATTTGTTCCAGATGAAAAAAGCAAAAGGAACTCCTATGAGTGTATGGAAAAAAAAGTTTGGAAGCTTGTTTTCCACAGCTGTTCCCTACTGGAAAAAGTGGCCAATATGATGAACTACAGTTCAGATTCCAGCTTCAGAATACCGTACTTTACGACTGTACTCAGAAGATCAAAGATTTTGACAGTGTATTGCATATTTGTTTCAGCTTTTATTTGAAAGTCACCAATCTGCACTTGTATATGCAGTCAACCAAATTAAAAACAGGAATTTATCTTTCACATGTTTCTGCAAAGAAATTCATGGACAAACTTGAAGAAAAAGACGAATATTTAGAATCACAGTTAATTAATTTGATGGCATGTCAATGTGGCACTAATGAATATTAGTATCAATGTCATGGGGAACTGAAATGTATGTTAAGGAACTTAGGAACCCCTACGTGGTTTGTTACACTTAGCATTGCTTAGTATGCACGGGATGATTTACTGGATTTTCCACGACAAGCAAATTCAAATATAGAAAATATTGAATTGAAGACAGCTGGAGAACTGTGTTCCCTGGATCCTGTAAATATTACAGATATTTTAATCATAGTTTTGAAGCTACGATGTCTTTCATCTGTAATAAAAGGAAACCACCTATTGGGGGTGTTATTGATTTCCTTTGCAGAAAGGAATACCAAGCTAGAGGTGCTCCTCATACACATATGCTTTTATGAATCAAGAATTCACCCAAATTTGGAAATGATTCAGATGAGACTGTTTTATCTTTCATTGAAGACTATGTTACCTGTGAGATTCCAAAAACAGGAGGAGAAACTACCGTAAGACAACAAGTTTTACAGTTTAAAAAATATTGTCGACGGAAATACAAGTCAAAGGAAAAATGTAACACAAAATGTCGATTTGGTTTTCCACGTCCAGTAATTTCCAAAGGAAGATTGAACAGTTTTATTTCAGCAGTGAGGCATACTATCACTCGAAAATCACAAAAAATACTTATAATATAAAAAGAAAAGAAGAATTGTAGTACATTAATGATTACAAATTATTGATTTTGAAGATGTAGAATGCAAATATGGACATACAGTATGGTGACGATAACTCAATTGCTGTTCCTCGCTATGTTACGTCATATATTACCAAATCTGAGAAGACAGAATTGAAGGAAATGTGGGAGGAAATTTCACAAGAGAAGACACTTAGCAAAAAATTGTACAGCTTCAGTTTGAAGATGCTGTTACATCAAAACATTGGATCGTATGAATATTCAGATTGATTGATATATGCAAGTTTATAATCAAATTCAAGAGGAATCATCTGGATAAGTTTAAGTCTTACTGCGTGCGACACAAATTCCTGTTTTGAAATCTGTACAAGAAATTGAATACTTGGCCCTGAATGAACCGGAAAGTACAGATATTCTTAAAACAAATATGCTGGATACGTACTATCCAAATAAAAGTCCACACGTGGAAAAGATGTGTCTATATGAAGTACAACAACATTACAACTTTGAGAAAAATGCTACAGAAAATATAAATGAAGGAAGAAATGCTGTAAGTGGATGTGAAGGATGTTTGGTAAAACATGCCAAAGGAAATTTGATTAATCACAGGAAACTGAATTGCGATACTACAGATAAAAGGGATTTTCTATTTAGCTCTTCTACAACTCTTCAAACATTAGCAGACTGAAATAGAATTACTTGGAGATTTTGAGTGCTATGAAGATTCTTTCAATGCATGTAAAGATAACATTGAATGTACAATTTTTCCAAATGATTTCCAAATGTTGAACGAAGAGATTTATCAAGAAAGTACTACTGCAGCTGCAATAGCTAGAGATAGTTCTCAAGATAATCAGACTTCTGCTGCACATAATCAAGATCCACTAGGAGAAGCTATTGTTGAAAATGTAGCAACAATAGCAATGAATGAAGTGGAAACGGTAATTCAACAAGCACAACAGGAGAATATTGATTTAAAAAACTAAGAAGAACATCTGAATACTAAACAGAAAGAAATATATTACCAAGTTACACAACAGATGTTAATGGAATACTGCATGAAAAGAATGTTTGCCAATCTACGGGCCCGATTCACAGAACTAACTTAAGACAAAATCCTAAACTTACTACCATTTTGGTATTCACAGAAGGCACTTACTCATTTTGGTATTCACAGAAGGCACTTACTCATTTCGGTATTCACAGAAGTTAGGAGTCCTAACTTTTGGACTCCTAAATGCCTTTTGTGAATACCGAAAGTCCTAAAGTTAGGATTTTTCTCAGTTTAGTAGTAGTAAAGTTTGGACTCCTAACTTTAGGACGCCTAAATGCCTTCTGTGAATAGCGAAAGTCTTAAAATTAGGATTTTTCTCAATTTAGTAGTAGTAAAGTTCGGACTCCTAACTTTAGGACTCCTAAATGCCTTCTGTGAATACCGAAAGTCTTAAAATTAGGATTTTCTCAGTTTAGTAGTAGTAAAAGTGAGAAAAATCCTAATTGTAAGACTTTCGGTATTCACAGAAGGCATTTAAGAGTCCTAAAGTTAGGAGTCCTAACTTTACTGCTACTAAATTGAGAAAAATCCTAATTTTAAGACTTTCGGTATTCAGAGAAGGCATTTAGGAGTCCAAAAGTTAGGACTCCCAACTTCTGTGAATACCGAAATGAGTAAGTGCCTTCTGTGAATACCGAAATTAGTAAGTGCCTTTTGTGAATACCGAAATGAGTTAGTGTCTTCTGTGAATACCAAAATAGTAGTAAGTTTAGGATTTTGTTTTAAGTTAGTTTTGTGAATCGGGCCCAAAGCACCTAACTTAGGTGAATATTCTATTTATGTAAAATGTTTAATATGTCCAAAATGAAAATATGAGAAACATTTGAGTGAGGTTGCAAAGAAGAAAAGAATGACGAAGCTGTAAAGAGAATGGAAGTGGACACGGTTGCTAATATTGTAGGATATCAGTTAGAAAATACTTCAGGTATCAACTGCTATACTAATGTAATTGTGAATGTTGTGTTTTTTAAATAAAAAATATACAACTTGTAATTATGGAAAATGGAGAAATAGATGCTGTTCTTTGTTACCTTATGCTTTTGAAAAGTTGAAAACTGATAAAATGAAAGTCAATACTGCTTCTGGTGTGCGGCATCTTTTGAATAAATATACTGGTTCTTTGTAATTTACATTTACTGTACAGCAAGGTGCTCAAAAATGTCCTATGTTTATGCTTCAAACTTTGGAAGTGGAAGGAATATAAATTACGTTACAGATGGGATCATACATGTGACAGCTGTTTATTTTCATCTACCACTAATATGGACACTGAACGATTTATATGTTTTACAATACCAGATTGCAAAATAGTGTCTTTTAACAAATTAGTGAAATCAGCTAATCAAGATATGGAATTTACTCAGTGCAAATTGGAAATGTTGTCAACATTATTTATAGAAAGATTTGGAAAATATAATATGTTAATGCTGCAACAATGTAGAACAGATGGAACACAATTGTGTTAGGTCAAGTGTCAATTTCAGGAAGAACTTTTACAACAGTGGCTATTGTTTTCCACGATTGACCTACTTCAACATCTAGACACTATACTGTATATTTAAACAGACCCTCCAGGATTTTGCGTTTTCGCGGTTTGCCGTGAAATCGGCACTTTTGTGAAAATTCCGCGATTTTTACAAAAGTGCCCACGAAATCGGCACTTTTGTAGAAATCGCAGCATTTTTACAAAAGCCGCTATATCCTGGGGGGGGGGGGTAAATTGCCTATTAAGCGAGCGCATTAACAGACAGTTTGTGACGCAAAGCGCCTTAGCAAATCTGCTCTGGGGAGTAGAGTTCAGAAAGTTAGCATTTACAATACACATACACGCCAAAGGGTTCTTGTACTCCAGCCATTCCCTCGGTATCAGGAGAAGGGAGAAGGCCTCGAGGCGTATTAGGCATGTCAGCAGGACAGGGCACGCCTGGGTCATATTTACATTGGCAAATCTCCAAGTGAAAATAACCCACTTAAAAAGCAGTACCCAGGTATATCGTTTACTGGTAGAACTGGCTTGTGCTTGTAAAAAAAGTCTTGTGTCCGTAATTCAGGATAATCTGTGGAGCTAATGTGTTTCCAAAGGCTTAGCGAATATACTTGATTGGGGATGGGAGGGGGGGGCATTTTTAAATGGCTGAGCTCAGGTCGCTCCTGTGTGCTTCTGGCATCATTGGGCTGTTTCAAGTTATGGTCTTTGTAATAGATCCTGCTGGGGACATAACCACTTTATCAGTTGTTAAATTGCACTTTCCACATAAGTAGCATTGCTCTGTCTGGAAGTGGTATTTCCCAGTGACCTCTAAACAATGCTATGGCGGCTCTTTACAATGCCCTTTGCAGATTTCAATGGTGTTGTGATGAACAGAGGTCGTTTCTCGCAGTTTCTGGGTTTATAGCTCAGGTAGCAGATTAAATGTATTTCACACTGGTCGCTGCTTCGGTGAGGCTGTCGATAGATCACTGCATTTTTAACCCGTAGACAGTGCTGGGACTGTCACTAAATTTCCATACTTGTGCCGCTAAATTTGCGAAATCCATGCCGCTATATCCTGGGGGGTCTGTTTAAAATGCAATAAAGGCTGGACACTTTGTAATGATGCATGTTTAGATTTCAATGTTGGTTGCCCTATGAAATACCACATTTATATCTAATATTTTTTATGCCAAAATTCTGGGAAGATGTCAACATGAATTAATGAGTATATTTTGGATATTTTCACAACAAATGATTTCAGAAACATCATTCGGCCTATTCGGAAGATGTCAATATGAATTTAGAAGTTTATCTTGGATATCCTCAATGCAAGTGTTTTCATAAACATCATTTGGCGTATTGGGACGATGTCAATAATTTCGGTTTGAATGATTGATTCTGTTCTTTCATATTGCATTTGGAAAATTGTGTTCAAAAGAAGGTGCTCATATGTTTCATCGTTGTATTATATACAATGTTAATAAGGATGTTCATTTGTGAAAATGTAAATAGAGAATTTAGTTTGTGGTAGATATTTTGAATATAGATATGTTTTTTTTAACAATCTTACTGATTGTATTTTTTAGCCCGCTGTCATAGGATGATCAACATTGAAATCACTGTGTATGGTGAAATTCAATAGAATCTGAAGACAGCAAAAAACGCAAACTGAACATGTTATGTAATCGTAAAATTATCATGTGCTCTTAAAACTATACAATTATATGTAATAACATGATTTGTTTCTTCTCTTTTACAGAACCTACTATGAAAGTTTAAAATATTTTAAATTTACATTAATAAAAAAGTGAAAAAATGTTTGAATCAGTTTCAGATCTACTTCAAATCAGGTAAGATTAAGTCACCCAAGTGCTACCAATGCACTGGTACAATCACATTTGCACTATCTATACAGTCCTCTTATTACCTAAACAGTACTTATTTACACCTTCAATTACTCAGGCAGTACCCATGTAGTCCAGCAATCAGACTGTAACTCCCTATGTACTCCTGCTATCACCTATCCAGCAGCATGTACTTATCCAATCACTCTGCCAATACAAATCACTTATAAAGTCACCATACACTCTCCTTGCAGTACTCTAATCATCCAGTCACTACCTATGTCCACATGCAATTACCCAGGCACTAACACAAGCAGTGCTACAATAACGTGCACTAACCATGCATTCTTCTAGCCACTTATACACTGCTCATTCACACCTTAATTTTCCCAGGTTGTACTCGTACAGTCCAGCAATCACACTGTCACTTCCATTTACTCCTCTAGTCACCCAGCTAGTACCATGTACTAATCCAATCACTCCGTTAACACCCATACACTTATATATTCACCATACACTCTTCTTGCAGTACTCTAATCATCCAGTCACTACCCATGTCCTCATGCAATGACCCAGACACTAACACATCTAGTGTTACAACAACATGTTCACTATCCATGCGGTACTCTAACCACTTACACAAAGTGTATTCATACCTTCATTTTCCCAGTTAGTGCCCATACAGTTCAGAAATCAAACTGGTACTCCCCATACACTCCTCCAGTCACCCAGCCAATACCATGTACTAATCTAATCACTCCATCAATACCCAAGTACTTATAAATTCACCATACACTCTCCTTGCAGTACTTTAATCATCCAGTCACTACCCATGTTCTCATTCAATGATTCAGGTGGTAACTCATGCACTGCTACAAAAACTCCATGCACTTACCATGCAGACCTCTAACCACCTACACACTATTCATTCACTCCTCCAATTACCAGGTAGTACCCATTCAGTCAGTCAGTCAGTCAGAAATACTTTATTCGGTTTTACAAATTAAAAACCATAAAAGAAACAATATCACATTAAATATATTTCACGTTTAACACCTTGGCTTCTAGCTAACCCACTTAAAAAGCAGTACCCGGGTATATCGTTTACTGGTAGAACTGGCTTGTGCTTGTAAAAAAAGTCTTGTGTCCGTAATTCAGGATAATCTGTGGAGCTAATGTGTTTCCAAAGGCTTAGCGAATATACTTGATTGGGGATGGGAGGGGGGGCATTTTTAAGTGGCTGAGCTCAGGTCGCTCCTGTGTGCTTCTGGCATCATTGGGCTGTTTCAAGTTATGGTCTTTGTAATAGATCCTGCTGGGGACATAACCACTTTATCAGTTGTTAAATTGCACTTTCCACATAAGTAGCATTGCTCTGTCTGGAAGTGGTATTTCCCAGTGACCTCTAAACAATGCTATGGCGGCTCTTTACAATGCCCTTTGCAGATTTCAATGGTGTTGTGATGAACAGAGGTCGTTTCTCGCAGTTTCTGGGTTTATAGCTCAGGTAGCAGATTAAATGTATTTCACACTGGTCGCTGCTTCGGTGAGGCCGTCGATAGATCACTGCTTTGTTAACCCGTAGACAGTGCTGGGACTGTCACTAAATTTCCATACTTGTGCCGCTAAATTTGCGAATCCATGCCGCTATATCCTGGGGGGTCTGTTTAAAATGCAATAAAGGCTGGACACTTTGTAATGATGCATGTTTAGATTTCAATGTTGGTTGCCCTATGAAATACCACACTTATATCTAATATTTTTCATGCCAAAATTCTGAGAAGATGTCAACATGAATTAATGAGTATATTTTGGATATTTTCACAACAAATGATTTCAGAAACATCATTCGGCCTATTCGGAAGATGTCAATATGAATTTAGAAGTTTATCTTGGATATCCTCAATGCAAGTGTTTTCATAAACATCATTTGGCGTATTGGGACGATGTCAATAATTTCGGTTTGAATGATTGATTCTGTTCTTTCATATTGCATTTGGAAAATTGTGTTCAAAAGAAGGTGCTCATATGTTTCATCGTTGTATTATATACAATGTTAATAAGGATGTTCATTTGTGAAAATGTAAATAGAGAATTTAGTTTGTGGTAGATATTTTGAATATAGATATGTTTTTTAACAATCTTACTGATTGTACTTTTTTTAGGCCGCTGTCATAGGATGATCAACATTGAAATCACTGTGTATGGTGAAATTCAATAGAATCTGAAGACAGCAAAAAACGCAAACTGAACATGTTATGTAATCGTAAAATTATCATGTGCTCTTAAAACTATACAATTATATGTAATAACATGATTTGTTTCTTCTCTTTTACAGAACCTACTATGAAAGTTTAAAATATTTTAAATTTACATTAATAAAAAAGTGAAAAAATGTTTGAATCAGTTTCAGATCTACTTCAAATCAGGTAAGATTAAGTAACCCAAGTGCTACCAATGCACTGGTACAATCACCTTTGCACTATCTATACAGTCCTCTTATTACCTAAACAGTACTTATTTACACCTTCAATTACTCAGGTGGTACCCATGTAGTCCAGCAATCAGACTGTAACTCCCTATGTACTCCTGCTATCACCTATCCAGCAGCATGTACTTATCCAATCACTCTGCCAATACAAATCACTTATAAAGTCACCATACACTCTCCTTGCAGTACTCTAATCATCCAGTCACTACCCATGTCCACATGCAATTACCCAGGCACTAACACAAGCAGTGCTACAATAACGTGCACTAACCATTCATTCTTCTAGCCACTTATACACTGCTCATTCACACCTTAATTTTCCCAGGTTGTACTCGTACAGTCCAGCAATCACACTGTCACTTCCATGCACTCCTCTAGTCACCCAGCTAGTACCATGTACTAATACAATCACTCCGTTAACACCCATACACTTATATATTCACCATACACTCTTCTTGCAGTACTCTAATCATCCAGTCACTACCCATGTCCTCATGCAATGACCCAGACACTAACACATCTAGTGTTACAACAACATGTTCACTATCCATGCGGTACTCTAACCACTTACACAAAGTGTATTCATACCTTCATTTTCCCAGTTAGTGCCCATACAGTTCAGAAATCAAACTGGTACTCCCCATACACTCCTCCAGTCACCCAGCCAATACCATGTACTAATCCAATCACTCCATCAATACCCAAGTACTTATAAATTCACCATACACTCTCCTTGCAGTACTTTAATCATCCAGTCACTTCCCATGTTCTCATTCAATGATTCAGGTGGTAACTCATGCACTGCTACAAAACTCCATGCACTTACCATGCAGACCTCTAACCACCTACACACTATTCATTCACTCCTCCAATTACCAGGTAGTACCCATTCAGTCAGTCAGTCAGTCAGTCAGAAATACTTTATTCGGTTTTACAAATTAAAAACCATAAAAGAAACAATATCACAATAAATATATTTCACGTTTAACACCTTGGCTGCTAGGTGTTTTCCCCTCCTGCGCTGCAGGCCCCCTCTTTCCCATTGTTCATGACGAGCTCAGCTCGTCATCAGCACAGCTCAACCGTGCATCATGACGAGCTGAGCTCGTCATCAGCATCGAAAGGGTTAAATCATAATCAATATTTATAAACACAGTCCATTATATTAAAACATTTCATTTAAAAAGTAATAAATATAGACATATAGCCACTAGGGAGCAACCATAATATTCACAGTAAAAATTTATAAAACCGCTAGATCTCCCTTAAGTTTTTTTTTTTAAGAGCTGATTTTAAAAAAACAATCAAAAATAGGGTGCTTTCCGGCTTCAACATTTGCAGATAACAGAGGGCTGGGCAAACCTGGGTAAAATTCTGTCTTTTTAGAAGGGGCTTTAAAAAGGGCCTCAGGGGTGCATCATAAAGAGGACAAATAAATAGAAAATGAACCAAGTTCTGCGTGGACATATTGTCGCAGCCGCAGGACGCTAACACTTGTCCTCTATGGGAGCCCCTCGGAACAGCTAGTAAAAGGTGAAAATAGTCCAACCAGAACCTTGTTAATAAAAAACGCTCATATCCTGATATTGTCCATGATAAATAAGGTTCCAGGGAAAGTGTGGTTTTAAGCATCACATAACTGTGAACGCTTGGTTTTACCATTTCCACCCCCTCTCGATTGAGTTTTTTCAATAATGTGAATGATTTTTTCACAAAGTCCACATCTGCTTAAACAATCGAGTCTGGGTTTAAAAAGAGGTCCGGATGCCCTATTGCAAAGAAACAGCCTTTTAGGTATTTCAGCCAGGGAATATTGAGCATGGGGTCCAAAGACAGTACTTCTTTTAAGAGCTGGTGATTTAGGACCAAGTGTTTGTTTAACCAGCATTTTAGCCAAAATACGAAAGGCTGTAGTGCTATAATATCTCCAATGAAGGGTGTACCGGTTTCCTCATGAGCTAAAAAGTTAGATGTTCCTTTTGGTACCCCCAGGAGCTGTTTTAAGAAGTTAAATTCAGCCACCCCTATACCCTCGGCTGCCATATACCCCCAGAGTTCGCTGCCATAACTTCTTACTGCAACGCTTTTAGCCTGGTAAATCTTTTGTAATGCAGAAATTGGGCACTTTCCCATTTTTAATGCAAAGTTGAATATGGCAGCGTTTGTCTGGATTACCTCCCCGCATTCCTTTGCAGGAATGGTCCCCATTTTAATTGGTTGTCAAACAAGACTCCAAAGTAAGAGAATGTTGTGGTCAGGGGAACCTTCTCTGTGTTTACCACAAAGGGATATTGTTTCTTGGAACGCTTCCACACCTGCATAATAAACGATTTAGCGTTATTAATGGCTAAATCACGGGCAGACATGAAACTACAAAAGGCATTCAATAAAGACTGCAGACCTCTTTCAGTTCTGGCCAGGAGGACTGCATCATCCATATATAGCAGGACGGGCAATCCCCTGCTCCCAACATAGGGTTCACCAGGCAATCATCCAGATCGTTAATATAAAGGTTAAAAAGAAAAGGTGCCAAAATGCAGGCCTGCCTTACACCGCTATGGACGCAAAAATCCCTGGATTCCTTAAGGTCCTACGAGAATCTGACGTTGGCCTTTGTATCCCTGTGCAGGTCCCTCAGAAAATCGACCAAAGAGGCTTCCACCCCCATGGTGCCCAAGGAATCCCACAATTTCCCCCGGTTGACACAATCAAACGCAAAGGAAAGGTCCATGAACGCCATGTGGATGGTGCCCTGTCGAGCTATGGTATATTTGCCGAGGACCATATACAGATTTAGGCATTGCGCCAGTGTCGAGTGACCTGGCCGAAAACCATATCGAATTTTGGAAATAAACCTGTTATCATCAGTCCACGAGGTTAGTCTATTAGTATTACACCCCCCACAACTTTAACTACAGAGTAAATGAGGGAGATCGGTCTATAACAGTTGGTCCTATTCCGGTCTCCCTTCTTGAACACTGGCACAATTGTAGAAGTGCCCCTTGACCCTGGGCACCCCGACTCTGCCACTGCGTTAAGTACGGCAGTAAGGACTGGCACCCATAGGGACACTTTTGACTTAGAGGTCAGGGGTATGCCGTCTGGTCCCGGTGCTTTATTGCTAGTCAGCCCTAGAATGCCTCTCTCCACCTCATTCTTGGTAAAAACAAGTACATTTGCACCTTACCCACAGCTATACCGTTGTAGCTAGGGAGTATTGCTTTTAAAGATAGAACTAAAGTGGGTCACACAATTTTCTTCAGTGATATTGGTACTGACTTCGTGCTCCCCTTCCCTGTCAAACAAGGGTCTTTTAATAATACGCCAAAATCTCTCGCTGTTCCCTAATGTATTGGGATCTAAGAGTTTTTGCCAGGTCTTGTCTTTTAGTTCAGCTTTACATTGTCCTAAGGCTCTTTTAAAGGTCATATAGGAAACAATGTCCCACTAGGTATCAGTAACAGAGACAGTTTGAAAATTGCATACAATACGTATTACAGAGAAGGAACACAAGGAGTCTCAGTACATTTGTGAAAAGGTTATTAATCACCAATTTTCATGGAAATGGGAAGCACAGCTAAAAAGCAGCACTGTACATGAAGGACATTCATGGAGCAACCCAATTAAAATGTTCAAATTCGGCACAGTTATGAGCCTATTGATAATGCGCCGTGAAATCGCGCTGTGTTTGTCGACGGCGTTTCGATCCTCTATGATTTGGGATCCTCTTCAGGACAGGGTTGACGTTGATTTTGGAGTGCTGAAGTCAGGGAGCGCTGACAGGGGATGTCAGTCGTCCAAAGGTAGTAGGCCCAGGCGATTGCAATCCTTCGCGGGAAACCATCGCAACGGATCTATTCGGCTCCAGCGCCAGATTAACTCAGGTGCTTTACCGGCTCGACTCGCCGAGACCTGGATCTCCCAGCCTAGATCACTGCACTCCAAAATTCTGTAGACTCAATGTGAAGCCTATGTTTGATTGCTCTTTATCACTTTGCGCCGGCCACGCTGTTCACCACGTTCACTTGCGTCGTCACCTTCACTTTGTTATCACCTTGTCACCAAGTGCCATTTGGGTTGCTCCATGAATGTCCTTCATGTACAGTGCTGCTTTTTAACTGTGCTTCCCATTTCCATGAAAATTGGTGATTAATAACCTTTTCACAAATGTACTGAGACTCCTTGTGTTCCTTCTCTGTAATACGTATTGTATGCAATTTTCAAACTGTCTCTGTTACTGATACCTAGTGGGACATTGTTTCCTATATATCCTTTATACCCAGTCCCAGTCTGGTCTATGGGTTTCACTCCTGTTCCTTTTCACCCTCTTTTAAAGGTCAGGCGCAGGGACCGTATCAGTACATGATCTCTGGGGACAATTCTCAGAGCACCTTTTAACTCTCTTGCTGCTTTTGCACAATTATGGTCAAACAATTTAGGGTCGCTCAGCGATGGTCCAGATATGGGAGTTAATAGCATAGACCCTACTTTTATCACCAGTTCCTCAAATGCTTAGAGGGTGTCCACCGGGAGGGATGCAGGAGACACACAGGAGTTTAGTTCGGGGGCGCATAATTTGTGAATACTGTCATATAGAATGTCAGGGTTCACAGTTAACCACTTAAGTCGGTGCCTTTCATCTGTAGGTTTCAAAACACCATGGGTTTTCAATTTTTCTCATTAATTCAGTAGATTTTCACCCAGGTAAACACAGATGGGATTGTGATAGCTGTAGATACTATCCTGAATCTTAAAGCCTGATATGATGGATTGAAGACCGTACGTAAACAGGTGATAATCTATGAAGAAACCCCGAGCATGGCCTTCGAATGTGGGGACAGGCTGGGTACCAGAAACGTCCACCACAGACATGGCTGAAACCAAATCAAATTCATTAAGTAAATCATTCAGCATTTCTCCCCGACCAGAGTGTTCAAAGTGAAGGCCTCCCATCTTATCACATCCTAGTTCACCCATAGCAGTGTTCATTGGATTCCCACATGGGTGCACATTGAAGTCCCCAATTAGAATGATTTGGTGAGAGTTACTTCCACAGTGCTGTCTGAAAAATTTACTGCGTTAGAAAAATGTATCATGGACAGCAATGTGTTCTCTCTCTTTAGTGTCACTGCTTGGATGTCTATGTTATTAGAAATGATTGGTTTCACTACACAATTCGAGGCTAATGCAATGTATATAGTCAGGCCTCCTTTAGCTATACCACTAGGTGACAGTGTTGCTGGCAGAAAGAAGGCTTTATATCCTTCTACAAAGATGTTACAATCCACCATCCAAGTCTCTTGCAGACATATCACCGAGTAAGTCCTTATAAACTTTACCCACTTTGGATCTTGGGCCTTCCCCGCCAGACCAGTATTGTTCCATGAGATGACATTATGGGCCACTTGGCTATATGAAACCTCTGGAGAAACCGCTTTCAGTACCTCTAGACCAGCAGATGTACGCCCGTCAACCATAGTCTGTCTGGAGGGTCCCCCTATAGGCTGACAATGGGGCAATGTCAGCGGTTCGTTGGAAGCTGTATGGGACTTAAGTCAATCGCAGTCCTCTAACGTGGAGAGGGCTGCAAATCTATTTGGTGCTAGCGGAAAGGGTGTTTTTGGTTGCAGTTTCCCCGGATACTTTCTGTTACCATGCCAGGGATCAGGTGATTAAATCTGCTTAGTCTATTGTCAGAATCAAATCTATGCAGCTGCCAGATAGTGTGTGCGATGAGATTATTTCTGTTTGAAGTTGTTGGCTGGTAAAAGAAACCCAGGGGGAGGATCTGTATGCCAGGGCCAATATTGAATTGTTTTGCTTGGGTCTCTCTGAATATTCTTTCAACCACAAAACGATTGTTGAAATTCACAATTATGCAGTCACCCCCACCTACCTTTCTCGAGTTTCCCAACCAACCTACTTGTCGCGCCATAATAATGTTATGGCCTATTTCTGAACCGACGAAGGTATTGCTTGAAAACCAGTGAATCACCTTATTCTTAAGCCGATAAAACACTTCTGTGGAGCCATGGTGAAGAGTTGGCACATTACCTAAAATAACCACCAATGGTGTAGATTGGGGCGGCAAATCTATTGTTAGGGAATTAGAAATGCAAAAAGTAGTTTCACCCAAATTCCCACCCCTGTTATGCCCTGGGCCCTGCATTGTATGTTTTAGCTAAGCCGTTGGGGGTAGCTTGTTCGATGGCATATCCTCAATAGTAACCCTTGCCATACTCTCTGGAGGTCTAATGCTCAGACGACTTCCAGGGTGAGCCCTATTACCGTGTGGAGCTTCACTCCAGCAATCCCCCTCTCATTTCCCATGCACTCCTCCAATCACCCATGCAGCACCATATACTTATCCAAACTCTCCGCCAATACCCAAGCACTTATGAATACACATTGCATTCTCTTTGCAGTACTCCAATCATCCAGTCACTACCCATGTTTTCATTCAATGATCCAGGTAGTAACTCATGCACTGCTACAAAACTCCATGCACTTACCATGCAGACCTCTAACCACCTACACACTACTGATTCACTCCACCAATTACTCAGCTAGTACCTATGCATTCCAGCAATCCCCCTGGCACTTCCCATGCACTCCTCCAGTCACCCATCCAGCACCATGTACTTATTCAATCACTCTGCCAATACCCAAGCACTTATAAATTCACCATGTACTCTCATTACAGTACTTTAATCATCCAGTCAGTACCCATGTGGTCATGCAATGACCCAGGCAGTAACCATCCCCTACTACATTCACTTGTGCACTACACATGCACTTATCTATTCACTTACACACTACTCATGCACTTCTCAAATTACCCTGCTAAAATCCATGAACTCATTCAATCACATTGCCACTTCCCAAACATTCATAAAATAACCATGAACTACACTTGCATTTTTTTGGCTCACCCACATAGTGTCCATATATCATGCAATCACACAGGTCATTTTTATTTTTTAACCAGTAGATGTGGTTCCGTAAGAAGCGTTTTTATTTTGGAACAATTGTAAATTTGTTTTGTATTTTTTTAACCGCAGCAGAGATGACATCAATGCACTGTTCACCAACACATTGCTCAGTGGTGCTCTTAATGCAAGTAGCTGCTGCATTTAAAAATTCAGGCATGATGTGAGGCCTTGGTGCAGAAGTTGATGGTGTACTGGGGTCTTCAGCAGCAGCATTCAACTGTCTCTTTCTTTCCTCTCTTGCAAGGTGTACAGGGTGGATGCTCTCCATATGCTTTTCCATACTACTCGTACCGCTAGAGTACTTTTTATCGGAGCCTCTGGACAGCACTCTGTCACAGATAATGCAAGTTACTTTTTTCGCATTCATTGTCGGTGAGCGACTCCCGCGAAATGGTTTATTGTCTAAAAACATACATATATGTATTTAATATAAATATTAGGGCAAGACATTATCTGATGTAATCATACAAATATTACACCTTTACTTTTAATCACCCGACGTTTGAATACTATTTCACGAAGTTGCGTCGGGTGCTTTCTGTGCTTGCGCACCCTACGCGGACCACATGTGACCAGAAAGAAAGAGATTTGATTGGTTCATAATACTTTCTATTCTAACTATTGAGGGACCCCACCCATTTTAATCACTCTTCTTATACCTTCCTTGGGAGAACAATTTTTCACTTTTCCCGAAGGACAAAAAAAATGAATGCCACCAAAGTGACATGTAAAATTTGCAAAGCTGTGCTGTCACGAGGAGATCCAAATAAAAAATACTCTTGAGGCACTGCAAGTATGCGGAAGCATTTGCAATGTCTGCATCCAGTAAATATGGCACATGAAGAGTGCAGAAGGCTCTGACAAAATCCACCTCCACCACCGGCAATTCAGAGTACTTCTGGGGCGTCTCCTTCAACTCCACAACCGGACATACGTCCCCAAATTGGAAAAATGAAAATGCACTGCGTAAAGTGTAATAGGTTTATCTGCTATGGGGAGAAGTCTGTAGATTTAGTTTTCAGGGCAATCGCTAATCATTGATGCTAGGTTTTTTTCAGTTGACTCTTTTTTTCCTTTTAAAAAAAACAGAACAAAATCGTTAAAAAAAAATATAGAATACTACCAAAAAAAAGTTATTTTCAGAAATAACTACTCAGGTTAAAAAAAGAGCTATATTTGTATGATAGTGTATGAAAGTTTAGATGAATGTATGTGTAGTGCATAATTGGCAGACAGAATGCATTTGTGGCTTATAGTAAATGTATAATTGCAGAACTGTAAGGAAGTGCTGCAGCATGACACTGTAAGCACTTTTGCTGCAGTGTGCCGTGGTACTTCAGAAGCACAGAAATGCAACATATGTACATAAATGTGTTGCAAGTCTATGCTTCCCTCTGCCCTGCTGCTTAAACTGCAGCCATGTGGTGGCACAGGCACCCTTGCACCATAGTGCAAGGATATCTGTGTTGTGTGGAGTTTGTTTTCCTGCAGGAAAACACAACTTACTGCAGAGAAACAATAAGTGAAGGTATTTTTCTCCTTCAATGTATGCTTTGCATTTTAGCATATATTGAAAGAGAAAAAAATAGGAGAAATGAAAATAATTCCCCTTGTTGTGCCTTGCTACACCAATTGGAGGATGGTGCAGCATTCACACACGTCCAGATTTCTGATTTCTGATAAATCTGGAGATGTGTCTTGTTCTATGAGTGTTCTGTGCAAACACGCACAGCAACCCCTATAGAACGCCCTTTCAACGCAAAGTGGTATGTATGATGAGGTTGTATTTATATGGAGAAGAAAAGGTACACAGACTACCTCTTCCTCTCTTTGTAAATATGAAAGATTGTCTTGTGCTATAGCTATCTTACAAAAAGTGACATATTGTTGGCACAGGATGCTTCTAAATTTGCCTCATAAGTGCTTAGGTATTAGGAGACTGTTACAATAAGAACATACTGCTAGTTAATTGTATAAATAATTGTATGAGAGTGACAGGAGGTAAGCACAGAGTTGTGTCTCCAAGGATGCTCAAAGAAGAATGCTTGAAATTATTGCGATCCTTCAATAGGTACAATTGGAAATATTATGAACCAATCAAATCTTATTTTTCAAGTTACACGATATCCTATGACATTGAGATTCCAAAACTACATAGATTTAAACGGGGCGTTTTCAAGACGGTATTAATACTTTGTAGCTTCTTGCAGATCTGTTTGCATAGTATATAAAGAAATTATCTTGAACTTGGGTTAATGGCTAGGCCAATCCTTAACTATATGAGTAATAAGTAGAGTAATTTCAGTACTGCAGAAAGAGAACAAGGCAAATTTATAAGTACTTATGTTTTGGCAAAGTGATAGGACATGTTTATAGAGTTCTGAAGGGAATGGATGCGGCCTCATTTAACATGTGCATACACACTCTGTGACATGTTTTAAATTAAATAATTTAGTGTCTTTAATCCTCAAACTCCCTGGACCCTTGTAGCCCACTATGTCTCTCTATGGAACACCATGTAGCTGCGTTGCAAAGAGGAGCTCTGAAGCCATGTCCCGTTTTATACCTCTCTGCAATGCAACTCTCTGGCACTTTTGAACATATCTGGTGAGTTACTTGGCTTCCGGTGACACTCAATACTCATGTTAACTTTATTCTGTAACTTAAAACGCCCACAGAGCATCTTTCAACACATATCTACTCTGTCCAACTCCCTTTCTTTACCAGTGTTCAAACACATGCCATTATGCATTTTAATACATAGTTAAACTTACCTTCACAGTAATAAAAATAAAAAAACGCTACACATTTGTTTTCAGTTGTTTTCTTTAATGTAAATTTCAGAAAATTTGATATTTTAGAATTAGGATATGTGAAAAAGAAGACAACATATGGTTATAATATACAATATCATATTTTTTACAATACAGAATCATTTTAACATTTTACAAATGATTTTCTTTCTCTTTTTTGCTGTTCTCAGAATATATTGAATTTCACTAGAAAAAGTGATTTCAATATTACTCATCACATAACAGTGGGCAAAAAAAAGCAATCAATAAATTGTTTAAAAAACCAATAACATAAACTCAATACCATACCATATAATGCAAATCACACAAATATAAAATGCTTACTCCTAAGAACATTTTCTAACTTAAATATGTTGTTGTTTAAAAATATACGCTTAGAGAATGTGCAAGAAAAAGTCAGCAATTCAAAGATACACCTTTCCTCTTGGCCAAATGGTATTCTTGAAATCCTCTATATTGAAATTGTCCAATAGTAATCGTATTAATACATATTAATAAATTCCTCAGGGGCTGAATTATGTTCCTAAAACTTTGGGTTTAAAAATATTAGGTAAGAATGTGGTAATTCACTTGGCAAATGTTGTTTAAAAACCAACTGACTATCATTACAATATGTCCAGACTTTATCACAATTTAGGTAGGCAGTGTAATGTCCAGAAGTTGTGGACGGACCATCATGGAATATTATTGCTACTGCTACAAAAGTCCTTCCTGATATTGATAGTTGACTTGCTACACAATGTTTTATTAAAGTGTTGAATTTTCTTCCATCAGGTATACAACGTTGCATCATTAAAATTATATATTGTCCATATCTTTGTATAAATAATGTTGATAACATTTCTGATTTGCATTGGTTAAACTTCATGTTTTGATTTGCTGCTTTAACTAGTTTATTGAAAGATACTGATTTACAGTCTGGTAATGTTTAATATATAAATATTTCAGTGTCTATATTAGTGCTACATGTATACATACATTTTTCACACTGATGTTCCCATTTAAAACAAAGGCCAAAAAGATTTTCAATTTCTATTCCTTCATTTTCCAATACGGTAAGCATATACATTAGAAATTCCTGAGCATCTTGTTGGATATTCTGCGTAAATTGTGTAGAACCAGAACATACATCCAAAAGATTACGAATATCACAAACACTTTGTATTTTACTTTTATCAGTTCTCAATGTTTCATAAATATAATGCAACAAAGAACAAAGGGGCATATTATCAAGACAGGCGATACAATTAACACCGTTTTAGCGGTAAAAAACTGTCGCTAAAACGGCGATAATGGGCTTGATAATATGCTCTATGGAATTCCAATTGAAGCACATGTTAGATGTCCTTCACATCTAATTTTATCGCCTGTCTTTATATTATAGCCCACAATCTTTTTTCCCTATTCTCCATAATTTGCTGTTGCAAGCTTTCAAGAAAAAAACAACATTGACCACTACATTAGCATAGCAGTTGACACTGCTATGCTAATGTAGTGGTCAATGGGGGCAAGATGGCCGCTGGCAGGTTGAGGTGAACAGTCGCACCAAAACCTCTCTCCTGTCGAATTGTTGAAACTGGCGAAATGGAGTGGTAGTCTCCCTCATTAGCCCTCTTCTGGAAGAATAATCTAAAAAGGTTTTCTACAGACGTGCCTGGGGATGAAAGACGAGTCACGGTGATGCTGGAATCTCTTGTTATTCAAAGGGCAGCATTGTTAAAGAACAGCTATCTCAGGAACTTTGGCAGCGCAGCGACAGCAGGAATTGGCAGGTGGACAAGGAATATAGAGTGGAGTTTCGAGCTATTAAAAGCCAACCTGGTTAAACACTCAGTAACCTTTGCAGCATTGGGCTTAAGAGGTTGGAGAAGCGTGTTTCCAGACGATATGCCGCCAAAACCAATCAAGATCGACAAAAAGAAAAACAAAGAAGATATTGAACCCGATCAGAACACCACGACATCGGCTACACCTGGTATGAGGAAATCACAGGAAGCAGCAAAAAACCAGGGCGCAATAAGGAAAGCGCCTTTGCCACCGGTAAAAAAGAAATCAGACGTGAAGGAAAAAATGTCGGGAGACGAGCGCACAAAAACAAGCGAGAGAGCAGTGATCTCTAAAACCAGACTAAAAACGACCCCTCTCAGGCAGCCTACCTTACCTGAAACTTTTACTCGCCCTGGCTCTGTAGACAGCGGAGCGTCCAGCGTTACAGAGCAAGTGCCCGATCCTGGAATAAGACGAGGAAGCGTCCTCGAGGACGCAGCAGCAGCAGCAGCGGAGGCAGGAGCTCAGAGCGTGGCAGCAGTTGCTAAGCAACCTACAACGGAGCCTTCGGAGCCTTCGGCGAGACGCGAGGAGGACGTCAGTTGCAAGGTAACAGATGGGCTTACGGGACAGAGGGCAGAAGGAAACACAAACACAAGCGCTAATGCTATAAATGAAAATGAAAGGGTGTTGGCTCAGAGGGGGTCGCTGGAATGCAGAAAAAAGATGGTCGAAGAACCTGTCAAAAATAATGGTAAAGATAACGACAAAGAGGCGGAGATGGAAGTACTAATGGAGAATGTAACACCTAGTAACCACGAGGAAGCCAGTGATATGATGCAGGCAATTATGCAGGTGGAAGCCGAGCTAGTGGCTAGACCCCCTAACCCTATCCCTACAGGGGGAAGCACAGCCAGCCTGGCGCATGGAAAATTAGCAACTGGGCACCCTAATAAGAAGGAGAAGGAGAAGGAGGATATATGCTCACTGGAGGGTGACCGTTTTTTTTCAGTGGATGAGGATTTTGACCCAGCTCAGCAGGAGAGGAAGGGTACCGAGCTGGAGGAGGAGGAGGAGGACGAGGAAGAGGCAGAAAGGGAGGATGAAGATGATGAGGAGGACGATTCATGGTCAGCCTCTACCTCTACCTCTACCGCCTCAGAAACAGATACTGATAAGGAGTCCACACTGAAAAAGGCAAAGGCAAGGAGGCATAGACATGAAAGGTCACCGACAAGGGGTGCTGAAAGGAAGCTGGTTTGGGACTATTCAGCTACATCACAGACATATCAAGAAGAGTCAGAGGTAGGTTTGAACCAGGGAGATGCGCTCGGAAAGGTGTTTAATATGCTGAAGCAAATTCAATCTGAAGCAAGATCTACAAGCCGGAAAACAAGGCAGGACTACAGGAGAATACAAACGACGCTCAGGAAGACTAACAAACTATATGAAGGCTTAGCAGGGAGAGTCTCTGAGGTCGAGGAGAGAACAGGTAAAATCGAGGATGACTTTCGTAGCTTCAGCGAATTTAAAGAACAACAGGAGAAGAAAGCAGAGGACATTCTATGGAAAATGGAGGATTTTGAAAATCGCCAAAGGCGAAACAATGTACGCATTTTGGGAGTGGCAGAAGGGCTGGAAGGGCAAGATCCAAGGGGTTTTGTGATTAAGCTATTAAGGGGGGCATTCCCGGAGTCCCAGTGGCAGTGGGAGGCAGAAGTACAAAGGGCTCACAGGTTCCCCTTTTTTCAGAGGAAGGTATACGGAGCCGAGGGAGGGTCAAAACCCCCACCTCCCCGAGCAATTTTGGTCTATGTTGGGAACTTTTTACTTCGTGAGGAACTCATCCAAAAAGCTAGACCAGATAGCAAAAGGTCAGTGGAGGGTGTAACATTCTTCACGAGACCAGATTTCTGTCATGTGACAGTAGAAAGGAGGTGGAGACTCAGAAGATTGATCTCGGAGTTTCAGGCTCTAGGCTCAGAAGCATATCTGTTATTCCCTGCCAGGTTGAAAGTAGTTACGAAAGGCAAGGTCAGGATGTTCATATCAGAGGTGAAAGCGCAGGAGTTTATTCAGGACTTGGAAAAGGCGAAGAAAGAGGGGCACTGAGGGATAAGTATTATATTTTTTTTTGTCTTTGAGAAAGGGGGAGACACATTATAGGAGACGGGAGAGGGGTGCGACTAACTCAATCAGGAAGCGTCCACACATAGGTCATGAGTGACCTATTTGCCTGTAGAGGGAGGGGAGGGGGGGTCAGGCAGGGGAGGTGGGGGGGAAGGGGAAGCAAAAAACAGTTGAAGCGTATGATTTTGATAAAACAATTAGCACACATTGATTATGCATTTTGGTTGTTGTTTAAATTGTTGTTTAAGTTTTTTCTTTGGTACAGCAGGAGGGGCTGGCGTGAAGTCGGTAACGTCAGTAGGGGTAGGAAGAGCTGGTCCTTTTTTCAGCATTAAATGGCATGTAAGATAGTTTCATTAAATGTATGTGGCTTGAATGACCCAAGGAAGAGGACAAATGTAGCAGCGTACTTAAGAAATCTGCAAGCAGATTTAGTATGTTTGCAAGAAACACATATAGAGGACAAACAGATCTACTTAATGAATCAACTGGGTTTTGATGTACTTGCAGCTAGTAGGCAGGGATCCAGGACAAGGGGAGTTGTTATACTGGGGAGAAGGAGAGAAGTGACTGTTATAAAAAAGAAAGAGGATCGCTGGGGAAGATGGGTTATCACGGAACTAAAAGTTAAAGGGCTCAAACTCACATTAATAAATATCTATGGCTCTACTGAGGATGATTCAGAGATCTGGGAGTTTTTAGATTTAGAAATGGCACAGTGGCCTGAACCTATAATTTGCTGTGGCGATTTTAACATGCATGATCCTACCAGTTCTTTTATGGGTACAGGAGCAGTATATAAGGGCAGGAAGAAAAAAGTACACAGAGCCATTACTAATATGGTCAAAAACAATCTTCTGGTAGATCCCTGGATAATGCAACACCCGTTTTTAGACGGTAGTACCTTTTTCTCGGCACCTCACCAGGTGTTGGTAAGACTAGATTACTTTTTAGTTTCTAGGTCCCTGGTTCACGCGACTCAGGTTGAGAAATACCCAAGAATATTATCTGATCATAGTCCATTGTCATTATCAATCAAGGTTGTGCAAGTACGGAGAACGAGGTCCACATGGACGTTTGAGAGGAGTCTGCTCCAAGATCTTGAATATAGGAAACATATGGCAGAGTGGATCAGGATTTTTTGGGAGATTAATCACGGGACAGCTTCTGTAGGGCAGACGTGGGATTGTTTTAAAGCAGGCATTAGAGGAGAAACTCTAAGCTATGTGTTGAATAGTCGCAAGAAAGAGAGGTTGAGGTATGAAACCTTTCAGCAAAAATTAATCATAGAGGAAGGTAAACTAGTCTCTGCAGTAAGTTCTAAGTCCAGCTTAGAAGATATAATACTAACAATAGTAGCACTTAAGGCGGACGCAGTTGAAAGCCTCTCGAAAAAGTCTGCTGAAAAATATTTGGCTAAGAAAGAAGAACTATATGAATGTAGCGAGAAGGTGGGTCACATACTTGCGGTTAAAACCAGGCAGCAAAGAGCGGACGCTGAAATAAAAGAGATATTAGATCCAACGGGCACCATTGTTACAGGTTCAGATCAGATAAGAGAGGTTTTTAGAGGATTTTACGAAAAACTGTATACACAGGGTAATACTGAGGATATGGAGGAAGTTAGGAACTATCTCGGAGGTGTGCGAGCATCAAGAGTTACAAAAGAAGAAGGGGAAATGTTGGACTCTACCCTATGTATGGAGGAATTTATAGACGCCTTAAATAACTTACCAGCAGGAAAGGCATCAGGACCCGATCAAATCCCGGTCGAATTTTATAGAGTATTCCGTGATTGTTTGATGGTTCATATGTTTGAAGTTATGGTTCATGTGCAACAAGGAGGACTTTCACCAGATTCTTGGCGCGGCGCAGATTTAATTGTTATTGCCAAAAAAGGGAAGCCCGCAACCCTCCCGGGATCCTACAGACCCATCACACTGATGAACTCAGATAGTAAGGTCTACTCTAAAATGTTGGCAAAGAGACTAGCAGGCTGTATTGAACATTTGGTGAGTCCGTCACAGCATGGTTTCATACCTGGGAAGGGTACCACTCAGCACATTAGGACGCTAATTACTACGATTGATGTGGCAGATGTTACAGGCGACCCTTTTTCAGCATTGTTTTTAGACGCCGAGAAGGCTTTTGATAGGGTCGCCTGGGACTATCTATGGGAAACTATGAGGTGGTGTGGTATTGGGCCAGGCTATATACGCGCTATACAAGCTTTATATAGAGAGCCAGAGGTCAAAATTAGAGTAAACGGAGGGCACTCGGATTCAATACAGGTACAACGGGGGACACGTCAGGGCTGCCCATCTTCACCATTACTGTTTGCTTTGTACATTGAGCCACTACTACGTAAATTAGAGGAAAACCAGGCTATTCAACCCTTCTCATTCAATGGATGCACTGTGAAAATTTTGGCCTACGCTGACGACGTGGCTATTTTGACTCCAAATCCGGATATGGCTATGGTTGGGGTAGAGGCAGAGGCGCATGAGTTTGGGTTGATGTCAGGTTATAACCTAAATAAAACTAAAACACAGATTATTCTGAATAGATTTGCATCAAGTTTAGATAGCAGGGTGGTCAGCAGGGCAATCTATCTAGGCATTGATGTTACTGTTAAATTGGAGGATTTAGTAGAGCAAAACATCGAACCGTTGCTTACTAAGGTAAAAAAAGATTTGGAAAGAATAAACAATTTACATCTTTCTTTGGTTGGAACTACAAACATGCTGAAAATGATAGTCCTGCCTAAATTTCTGTATTTATTCAGGTCAATACCTCTGATTTTTGACAACAAATGGTTTAATAGGTTGGAAAGCTTGGCCAATGGATTTATATGGGCAAGAGGGAAAACTCGCAGGGCATATAAATTCATTTCCCTGCCAAGGGATAGAGGGGGGTGGGGAGCACCAGATTTTAGATTATACTTTTTGGCGGCAGCACTCCAGTATATGCAGGGATTAATTGGAGGAGGTGGCGGGACATCACAGACCATGAATATGTCAATTGAAACGTACACAATGATATTGGGTCAAAACGCTGTCAATGGATTCCTGTACTATACGGATTTGGGGTACCTTAGAAGACAGCCGTACAAAACCCTAAGGGCAGCACTTAAAGTCTGGAGTATTTTTTTAAAGAAATCAGGCATGGGTAGATTTAATAGGTACACCAGAGTCTACAAGAACAAATCATTCCCTGAAGAAATCTTTTCCGATGCATTAATGGCAGAATGGGAGGGTAAAGGGATACAGCAAGTTGGGGACTTAGTCAAATCAGAGGGCATAATACAATTCGAGGACTTGATTAGAATATATAAAGTAAACAGAAGGGACTTTTTTAAGTATCTTCAGATCAGGAGTTTCCTTAGGAATAAACAAGGAGGTCCGCTGGGTTTTCAGCCAACTGAGCTGATGGAAGGGCTAATTACAGGGGAGGAATACTCCATTAGGCTAATATATGCTGTACTGGCAAAAACCAGACTTGACGATCTAGATAAACATAGGGCCAAATGGGGGGAAAGGATAGATGCCACACCCGAATCATTTAACGTTTCACTGGAGCTAGGTCGGTCTATCCTATGCTCCGCCCCCTTGCAATCCCAACACTACAAAACGCTATTCTCGCTATACCACACCCCAGCCAGGATCGCGAAGTGGGGGGGTACGGAAGGCACTACGTGCCCCAGGTGCAACTCTACCGAGGCAGATATCGTCCACATGTTTGCCACTTGCCCTCAACTATACACACTAATCAAGGATGTAGAAAACTTTTTAACCAATTCACTAAAGATCAGGTTAACTTTCTCGGTCGGTTTAATTATGCTGGGTGTGGATATTGGAAATGAGTATGCGGATTCAGGTGACGAAATGTTTATGTTTATGGCAGCGGCTGTCTTTAGATTAATGTTAGCCAGGGTATGGTTAGATAAGAATCCCCCGTCTTTGCAAACATGGTTGTCAAATCTTATTGCCATTCATAACTTAGAAAAGTACATATATGCAAGAAAGGGTAGGAGTGGGAGAGTACGAGGTATCAAGATATGGGGACCTTTGGAGAAATGGAGAACAGGAATAGGCTGATTTAGTTTTTTACTGACGTAATATGATGGTGTCTACTATACTATATAATTTAATATACGTTATGCTTTCCCCCTTTGGGGGTTAAATAACTTTAACGTGAAATTTATTTGGATTGTACTGTAAGACGAACAAATGTATGAACAAAATGCTGTATTTTTGGTTTTTCTTCTATTTTTCTATTTTTCTGTAATGTGTGCTTTTTTTCTTATTTGAAAGATAAAATAAAAGATATTTTAAAAAAAAAGCATAGCAGTTGACACAATGATCTATTTTCAAACTGATAACCAACAATATCGTCAACAGTGTCCTTTTTCTTTTTGCTTGCAATCACAACATTATGTTGTTTTTTCCTTCTCTATACCTCCAGTACAAATATCCTCATACCTTCTTTTTTGACCTACCACATGCTATTCACATACAGGATATTGACCTAAATTGGGAGCATATGCTTTTCTTAACCTATTATACCCTTTTACACAGTTTGCATCTGCAGTAAACTTTGGGGGTCATTATGATGACGGGCGGACTTAGTTCCCCCGCCATCCCATCGGATTACGGGACCGCCCGCCATAAGGGCAGGGGGCCCGTGGGGGGTATTAGGACTGTTGCGGGCGCATTCCTGCATTTTTTACATTGTGGCTACAATGCTAAAAATACATGTAATGCATTTGCATACACAAAGTGGCAGGCAACGCGCGGTGCCTGCCGCATTGTGTATGCAAATGCAGGGGGGTACCACAGGTACCCCCCATGTGCACCCCCCACCTTGCCTTCACCATGGGGGCCCGCAGGGGTCCCCCAAAGTGAAGACCGCCTGCAATGCCGCCACGGAAAGGCATCTCCAAAAGCCCATAGTAATATGGATGATAGATACCGCCACCATATTAAACCTTTTCTGCCCCGGTGGCCGGGGCGGAAAAGCAGCGGACAGTCTTTTCGTCCACCGCAGTCTCCCCCCGCCATAGTAATATGGCAGGGGAAATGGGTGGCGGGCGGGTGGCGGGCGGGCAAGGATGTCGGGCGGATCGCCACTGCCCGCATGATGGTGGCGACCTGGCCTGACATCCTAATGGGCCCCTAAGTGTCATCAAAATCAATCAAAAACAAACCAGGTAAAGTTCTGACCTTTGTAATTTAATGAAAGAACTGTTATAAATTTAGTTGCAAATAGAGTTTTACTACGATCTTCTTGGCTTGCAGCCCTGAAGAAGTCAATAGGCATGATACCAATGCCTGACGAAACACGTGTTGGCTGCCAATTTTGACTGATGGAAGAGAAGAATGAAATAAAAATTGGAAAGATGCTGTAACCAACAACATACCTAGGTATTTCAATAGACGTGGCTTTTCTGACTTGGATTTGATTTGGAGATTATTCTGGGATCTAAATATTGTGGACAATTGTTATTCTCTGGACTGATTGATTTGTGTTGTACACACATTGCAGTTATTGGAAGTGCTCAGCAAGGATATGTATTGTATGATGATATGTTAATGTTTCCAATGCTACCCAAAGGCTTTCTGGTGTCTTAATGCGCAAGTGTTTTAAAGACTGGTTGTCCTTTTACGGGAGTAAGTTGCAGTAGATCTCCAAAAACTATGCCCTCCAATTAAGACATCGTACTCTGTTTTAATAATTTGCTGCATTCTTAAATGCACAAAAGCAAGCACTAAGTTTGACAACATGCTTACCTCATCAATAATCAGAAGTTTCATTTTCTTTAGCACTCTTGAAACTTCACAACAAGCTTCTCCAGATAGCTTGTGATATTCCAATTTGTTTTCATGCTCCACAGGTAGCATAAGTAAACAATGTAATGTAATTCCTCTATTGCTGTGTGCCGCCAACCCAGTTGGAGCAGTTACAACACAAGACAAATATGAGTCCATTGTTTTCTGTAGATAACTGGTGATTACTTTAATTAAGAAATGTTTTCCTGTTCCAGCATGTCCACTCACATACATTCTGATAGGTTGAAATGATGTGCATGTGCATTCTTTCTTTCCATGAAGAAATCAGTGGTCAATCTGTTGTCTCACTTGCTGATATATTTCTTTCTGTTCAACAACTAATTGTTCTTCCAAGTTTGCTAAGTCCATTATATCTTCTTGAGTTCGATACATTGCTGTTTCCACCTCATTTATGGCGATTGCTGCTTCATTTTCAACAATTGGTTGTCCTAGTTGATCTTGACTCAGTGGAGCAGAACTTTGACTGTCTTGAGAACTGTCTCTAGCAGTCTCAGCTGCAATAGTAGCTTCTTATTCAATTTAATTGTTCAACATTTTCACATCATTTGCAAAAACAATGCATTCTATGGTATTTTACAAGCATTGCAGGAATCTTCATAGCTCTGAAAATCTCCAAGTAATTCCAATTCTGAACGCCACATTTTGAACAGTTGCAAAAGGGCAAAATAGTAAAATTCCCTTTTATAAGCAGTGTTGCAACTCAGTTTGATATGATCAATCAAATATCCTATTGTTTGTTTCCCCAAACATCCTTCGGAACAAATCACTCCATATTTCCCATCATTGATGTTCTCTGAAGTATTCCATTTAAAAGTGTAGTTTTGCAGCACTTCAGAGAGACACATGTTCTCGAGATGATGACTTCTGTTTGGATAATATGTGTCCAACATATTCATTTTCAAAATATCTGTACTTTCTGGATCTTTTTTCTGCTAAATATTCAATTTCTTGTACAGATTTAAGTACTCAATTTCGCAGTTCAGCAAGACCTAGACTCACCCAAATGATTCTTCTAGATTGGGAGTATAGATATGTAGATGATAACCGATCTGAGCATTCATACGCTCTGATTTCTCAATGGGATAACATCTTCAAACTGAAACTGTGTAATTTCTTACTTAGACTCTTCTTGTGAGAAATCTCTTTCCACATGTCTTTCAATTCTGTCTTTTCTAATTTTGTAATGTAGGATGTTACGTATCAAGCAACAGCAATGGAATTGTCGGCAACGTACTGAATATCCATGTTAGTATTCCACATGGACAGAATAACCGGATAGCATTCATTTATATATTTTGATTCTTCACATCTTTTCTAATTGTATGTATTTTTTGGTGACTTTCTTGTAATGGTATGTCGCATAGCTGACATAAAACTGTTCACTCTTCCTTTGGATATTACAGGACATGGAAATGCTAAACGACATTTGGTATAGAACTTATCCTTAGACTTGTACTTCCATCGACAGTATTTCCATATCGATGGCTTTGGAATCGTAAGACTTGATGTCTTAAGTAGTTTCTTCTGTGCTTTTGGGTACAGCACATGTGGCATATTCTTCAATAAAAGATAAAGCAGTATATGTATATGAGGAACATCTCTTGCTTGATGCTCCTTTCTCCAAAAGAAATCCACAACTTTTCCAAGAGGAGGATTCTTTTTATTGCAGATAAAAGACATCATAGCTTCAAATCTATTAATAAAATACCTGCATACATTAACAGGATCCAAAGAGCACAATTCTTTAGGTGTCTTGTATTCAATATTTTTTATATTGGAATATGCCTCTTGAAGAATTTCAAGTAAATCGTCCCAAGCTTATTCAGCTTAGGGTATGGTCTGAGTTTCTCTGCCATGGCCCCCACCACTTGGAACTCCCTCCCAACTCCACTCCGCCTCTGTCCCAGCTACGATCACTTCCGCAGACTGTTAAAGACCTTTCTTTTTCAGTCAGAATTTGAGTAATTCCTCTGCCCCAGCTTCCGTTAAGTCAAGAGCGCCATGAAACCGTTGGTGAACGTGCGCCGTATAAATGTTTTTAACGTAACGTAACGGTAAGGAACCATGTTGGAGTTCCTAAGTTCGTTAGCATACATTTAAGTTCTCCATGACAACGGTACCAATATTCATTAGTGCCACGCTGACATTCCATCAGAATAATCAGCTGAGATTCTACATGATCATCTCTCTGGTGCACTTTATCCATAATTTCCTTTGCAGAAACATTTTGAAGATGTACTCCTGTTTTCAATATGTGATTGACTACATATGAAAGTCCAGACAAGTAACTTTCAAACAAAAGATGAAATATATATGGGATACATTGTTGAAATCTTAGATCTTCTGCATACAATCTTCTTGTCTGATATTCAGATGCAGGAATCTGCACAGGTCGTTAATCATATCGTCCTCTTTTTCCTGTTGGGAACAACAGCAGAAAACAGCCAGCTTCCAAGCTTTCTTCCATTACACTTATGGGACTTCCCTTTGCTTTTTTCATTTGGAATAACTCAATAGTATTCCTAATCACTTCTATTGAATAACGTGGATGTACACTGTAATGTTCATAGATTTCTGAACTGCTGTGCATGCCACTTTTTCAATTTGTCCACTTGACGTTTCAGTATATTTTGCTAAAAGTATTTCTTCTCCCATATACACATTTTTATGGCACTATTGTTTTTTTATCAAATACAAAGTTGCCTTTTGCACTTTCCTAACAGCCACTAACTCCTGTCAGATTTTCTTACTGTTATTAGGCATGCCATGAAGTAGAATGAATGGTGGTTCATTTTCTACACACTCTACACCAATAGTTTCAACATTTTTCTTTAAATCTAGAGGTAAATATACACTTCCTTTTAATCCTCTCAGTAAATCTGAAGGAGGCAATTTATCTGTTTTAGGCTCCAGACGAACAATAGCCTGAAATGAGTGCACACATTGGTTGAGAATAGACTCATAGGTATTTAACTCTATCAGTTCTGGAGGAATAGTTTCCAACTCTATATTATTATGGACAGCTCTGGTTGGCTTTTTATTCTCATCTAATTTATTATAACAATATTTACAAATAATCTGATACAACCCAAATCGAAACGATTCTCTACCAACAAATAAGTTGCAAATTCTTTCCACTTCTCAATATTTTCTCTTTCACTTTTTAAGTACAGATCAACACTACTAGTCAGATTTTTATGGTGAGTTCACCGACAACAAATCCAAGAATAATTTGGCCTTTCACCTGAAATCACCTTATACTTTGTAATTTGTCCCTCAACTTTTTTTAGTAGTACGTTGCACATTCTCTTCAACATTTTCTTCTATTAATGTCTCAGTTTCTTGTTCAGGACCAAAGTAACAAAACAAATTTTCATCACAAACCTTCTTCACATCTGATACTGACCTACAGAAAAGCGCACTGTTTATCTCATTTAATTTTAGTGCTGGACTATTTGCATATTACAATCTTCTGACTAACTTCCGCATTTGAGAATGATGTACTGCTAACATCCTGAAATGATGAAAAACACTGACATACTTTTCTAGAAAGACAAGCCAGAGAATGAACTTGCAATCCAGTATTGTTTCTCACTCTGCAAGGGTCTAGGCCTTGCAACATCTTAATCTTTTGTTTAACACTTTTTTTACTGTATTGTCATCAGAAATTGGTTAAAAAAATCAATATATTCTTGTTGTACACTACAAATACTCCTGCAATCCCAAGTGTACACTGGGGCTTTAGGATGTCTGCCTAGAACTTCATCAGCTAACACTTCTTTTGCATTTCTGGGAACAATTTTCTCTTTCTCAATTGGACAACCATTTCTAACCTCATAAGATCGACTACTGGTATCAACTGCATGCAATAAATCATTAAAAAAAGGCCCTGAATTTGAACCGTGTTTCCATTCACCCGAAAAATCACAAAAATTAGTTCTGTTAATTAACCCTGGGCGTAGTGGGGCTACTCGAAGCACCACGAAGTGGGGGGAAATCTACTCCCACCCACCCACACACTTCGCGTAGCCCCACTTCAAATCATTTAAACATTGTAAAACTAATTAAATTGACTTACCTGAGATGCAGCGTCCTGGGGCTCCCTCTTCCTAGTTTCTCGCCAACTTCTTCCTGGCAAATGCACATGTGCGGGCGCCTGCGCATGCGCATTTGTCAGGAAGAAGTCGGTGAGAACCCAGGAGAGGGAGCCCCAGGACGCCACATCTCAGGTAAGTCATATTAATTTGTTTTACAATGTTTTAAATGATTTGGGGCATTTAGAAGAGGGCGGGAGGGAGGCGGTGGCAGGCAACTTTGCTCCGCCATGGCATGTGCATAGTGTTGCCTACTACGCCTACTTTGCGAATCTCGAAGTAGGCAACACTACGCACGCTCCGTGGACGGAGCGAAGAACTACGCCCACCCTTACTGTAATTATTCTTTTCCTTTTACTTTTGGCCTTTATTAAATGGATTGGGTTATCTAGTGATCGAATTCTGTTTAAAACTAATATGAATAGTTTTCTCTTTACTTCAAAAGCCTATTGAACAGTGGATTCAATATGCTTCTTATTTTTATAAAATGGTGCTCTTTGTTTATATTTTTTCACCTCTTTGAGCAAATTATGTACCACTCTATTATACATTTTTTAACGTATTTCTTTATACTGATTTTGCCTTCTTTTACCATACATCATATCTTTTGACTGTAAATTTACTTTTTTTCCTTTCCAGTTATTTTTATTATTTTTTCTAGTTAAATCATTCTCAATTGTTTCCACATTCTGCATACAGGTCCTGGGCTTAGAAAGTTTTTTAATGAATTCCTTTGTTGTCTTACTCGAAGATTTTTTCTTTTTTCCCACATGATGTTGGTCATTCAATACTTGCTGTGGAATTTTCTTAAAATAAATGTCCTTTTCCTGTCTTTTTCTCTTTCTTAATTTTCAAGCATGGAACCTTTATTTTAATGATGATTAACAATATCTGTAAAAAATAAACATAAATAAATGAATTTTAATAAATAAATAAATTATACTTTTCTATCACTATAGAAACTGATTGTATATAAAAAATCATTTAACCACTTTCTTTTCTCATCACTAATTGAAATTTTAATTCAAGGTGTATTTATAACTGTATAGGAATGCAAGGAGAATAACAGGGTGTTTGCTAGAGTGTATGGATACTGACTTAGGAATTGTAGGCCTGAAACACAAGTGTGTAGGTGGTTAGAGAACTATATGCATAGTGCATAGGAATGCAAAGTGGTCCATGATCTAAAGCTTGGCATACTACATGAGTACATAGATACTGACTGAATGATTACAGTAGTATAAGGAGAGACACTGGGTGAATTCATTATTGGTTCAGTTTTACTTCAGTGAATGGATTAGTACATGGAGCTGAAAGGGTCACTAGATAAGTGCAAGAGCAGTGACAGGGTTTTTGCTGCACTGTATGGATATTGACTAGGGAATTGTATGCCTGAAAAACAAGTGTAAATGTGGTTAGAGCACTATATGCATAGTCCATAGGAAATTGAAGCAGTCCAAGTCCTAAAGCCTGACTCGCTACATGAGTACATGGATGCTGACTGAATGATTACAGTAGTAGAAGGAGAGACACTGAGTGAATTCATAATTGGTTGAGTTTTACTTCAGTGAATGGATTAGTACATGGAGCTGAAAGGGTCACCATATAAGTGCACGAGCGGGAACATGGTGTTTGCTGGACTGTATGGATACTGACTGGGCAATTGTAGGCCTGAAACACAAGTGTAAAGGTGTTTAGAGTACTACATGCATAGTCCGTAGGAGTTTGAAGCAGTCCATGTCCTAAAGCCAGACTCGCTGCATGAGTATATCTATACTGACTGAATGATTACAGTGGTATAAGGAGAGACACTGAGTGAATTTATAATTGGTTCAGTTTTACTTCAGTGAATGGATTAGTACATGGTGCTGAAAGCATCACTATAGGATTCAAACAGCAGTGACAGGGTGTTTGCTGAAGTGTATGGATACTGACTAGAGCATTGTAAGCCTAAAACACAAGTCTCAAGATGGTTAGAGCATTACATGCATAGTGCATAGGAGTTTTAAGCAGTCCATATCCCAAAGTATGGTCACTGAATGAATACATGGATACTGACTGAATGATTACAGTAGTATAAGTAGAGACACTGGGTGAATTAATAATTGGTTCAGTTCTACTTCAGTGAATGGATTACTGGATGATGATACTGAAAGGATCACTATAGGATTGCAACAGCAGTGACAATGTGTTTGCTAAAGTGTATGGATACTGACTGGAGCATTGTAGGCCTGAAACACAAGTCTCAAGGTGGTTAGAGCACTACATGCATAGTGCACAGGAGTTTGGAGCAGTCCATGTCCTAGAGCCTGGTTTACTGCATGAGTACATGTATACTGACTGAATGATTTCAGTACTATAAGGAGAGACACTGGGTGAATTCATAGTTGCTTGAGTTTTACTTCAATGAATTGATTAGTATGTAAAGCTAAACAAGTCATTAAAGAACTGCAAGAGCAGTGATATGGTGTTTGCTGCAGTGTATGGATTTTGACGGAAATTGTAGGCCTCAAACACAAGGGTGTAGGTGGTTAAAGATGTACATGCATATTGCATAAGAGTTTGAAAAAGTCCATGTGCTAAGACCCTGAATCGCCGCATGAGTACTTGGATACAGAGTGAATGATTAGAGTAGTACAAAGACACAAGAAGTTACCAAATGCTTCTCTCACAATGGTTTCCAAATGCAAACAGACTCACAGTGTGATTCCAGACAAGCAACACTATGCACTAGTTTTGAAAAGGTAAGATAACTGCACATATTTCACATACTTTAGATCTACAGTTTAGTGTGGACGCCTGCCTCATTTTGAAAATACATAAGCAATGACTAGTTTCTAATTCTACCAAAACTTGAGAACAGGTTAGGTTTTTAAGCAGTTATATGTCTTCAATAACATAAAGTACCCAAATGCTTCTCTCACAATGGTTCCCAAATGCACACAGACTCACAGTGTGATTCTAGACAAGCAACAGTATCCCTTGGACTTTTCCAAAAACCATTTACTAATATGGAAGAGGTAAGGTGACTGCACATATTCTACATATTTTTGAACTGCAGTTTAGTGTGGAAACCTGACTCATTTTTGAAATACATAAGCATTGTCTGGTTTCTAATTGTACCGAACCTTGAGAACAGCATAGGTTTTTAAGTAGTTATGTATCTGCAAGCACATGAGGTACCCAAATATTTCTGTCAGAATGGTTCCCAAATGCACACAGTGTGATTCTAGACCAGCAAGAATACTCCCTTGGCTTTACCAGGAAAAAACACATTAATATCATTAAAAACAAAGACACCACATACAACCTTTCACAAATTAATAACTCACCATTCAAATTGATTTGTTGATTAAGAAGTATGTCAGTCACACACCAGATTTTCTTATTCAGAATCTCTGTACAGCACTGCTTATATCAAAACCAAAAAATGGCAAAGTTTCACTCTAAAAAAAAAAACATATACATGTAAATATCAAATCACTTTGCCTCCCACATTAATTCAAAAGCATTTCTATTGGTTACACATTTCAACATTTTCCAATTGGCATACGTTTGAACTCTACCCCCAATCTGCTTACTGCCTGTTTCCAAAGTAACAGTTCATGGAACAATCAACTCAGCACACAGGTGAAAAGTTCAGCACACAATGTTGCTAATCCAAACAGCAAGTTTGCTTGACTTTTCAAAGTTTCACCTTATGCTATGTAATGTTCCATTCAAACAATTCTTGTTCACCAATAAGAAACATGCTTTTAAAAAACAGAAACATGCAGCCTACTTTGCAGTCTAGAATGTTCTCAAACAGTCAATCATTTCTTTTCTTTTTTCAAAACTGCATTTTATCCACCATTGTAGAAAAATCTTAGTTTTGCCATTTCATTTACAGAGACCATCTGAGTGCATCCAGACCTTTCAAGATGCTTAGAGTGTGGATTGTGGTACACAGCTATATTTTCTGCAGCCAATGGTATGCAGAAAATAGAGGCATTGGCAAAGACCTAGCTTTGCCAAATGTAGACATTAAATGGATTGGACACAGAGGGTTAATGTGGTACCAAGTGATGCCATTGGTTAACTCCTTTTTGCATCTCCAACACCCTGACTTCATAATTGTGCACTGTGGTGGTAATGACCTAGGCACTTTGACTGGGGTAGGTCTGTAAATGTTTATGAAGGACACCGTTGGAGAATTGATGTCACTTTTCCCCGCAACTGCCATTGCTATTCTAACATATGCCAAAGGCAGAAATGTAACTGGTCCAATCAATTTTGTCCACAGACTGAGAAAGCTAGGAAGCATGTTAATAAAGCTGTTTCTGCTTTTCTCCGAGATTATAGAATGGGGTCCATTTACCACAAATATCTGCATTTCAATATGAATGGCATCTATAGAAGATATGGTGTACATTTTACAGATGAGGGTAACAGAGTCTTCCTCATCAACTATAGACTCTGTATAGGTACTTACTTATAGGTACCAAAATCTCTCAATACACACAACGGGTCTTTTAGAGCCACCCAGGATCTAAACACATACACTTGATGTATATGTGCAAAATATTACTTTTTTTTGCTTGGAGTTGTGCACCAATGCGCTGGAGTCACGCACCTTACATGTTAAGAGTCATGCGCCCAACGCGTGTAAACCAGGGGGTCACGCTGGGCCCCACGCTGGGTGCGCAACTCCTAATTTTACCATTAAAAAAAAATAGCACTGATGACTAATTTCTACTCTCCCCAGGGACCCCCATCCCCCGGGGCCTATATGCAATGTTAGGGACCGTGGGGGAGCCCCAATGCCCCCACGGTCCCAGCCTGCTCCCCGCGTCCTTCGGGAGCCAGCATTGCTTTTTTCCACACTGGGAGCTGCTAACATGCAGCTCCCCATGTGGAAAAGCAATATGGTTTGCATTTTGAAAGAGAGAGCAGGTTTCCCTGCTCTCTCTTTCAAAATACAAACCAAGTTTGCTATGACAGGCCGGGAGCCTCGCCTCCTGCCCTGTCATAGCAAACAGCAGTGTCCTTAGGTGGGCACCCCAAGACACTACAGGAGCTGGCCCTGGGGGGTGGCGGTCCCCAGGGCACTCAATGGGTCCAGGAGGGGGGCCACTGGCTTCACAGCATTAAAAGCCCTGGGGGGTGGTGGTCCCCAGGGCTTGGGGGGCCTTTGAGCTCCCCACCCATGTAAAATTCTGGGGAATGGCGATACAGCCCCCCAACCATTATTTTACAGCCCTGGGGGGTGGCGTTCCCCAGGGCTGGAGGCCACTCTGGGCTCCCCATTAAATTAATTTTTTATTTGCTCCCGGGGGCTAATTATTAAAGAAGCGCAGAAGCCTGTGGTTTTTTTTCCGCCGGATCTCTGCACCCTGCATTGATTTTGCCATTTAAAAAAAAATCATTTTGGGGCCTGGGGGTCCTTGTGGGACTCCCTAATCAGGTCTAGAGGGTCAGGGTATTTCTACCGTGCCCCCTTCATACATTTTGCACCCTTGTTCCACTTATTTCTACAGCCTCGGTACTACCGAGGCAAAACATGGCTTCCAACACTTCCTGGTTTGGAGTGTTGACAGACATATGACAGCCAATTAGCATGCAACTGGTGATCGTAAGGGTGCGCTCAGGGTGAGCTCAGGATGCGCTGATTCACCGCAGCCATAGATATATATATATGTGACTTTGATTTTGATTTTCTCACGAACTGCTGAACGGATTTACACCACTAAACCAAAAGACACTACTGTGAACCAAGGGCTACCTTTCTGCCAAATTTGGTGTAATTCTGTGCAACAGTTCAGGCTGTAGCTGCGACTAAAGGTTCCCATGAAAAATTGCATGGGAAAAACATGTTTTGGAACTCCCCTTATTTCTCGGCCCCCGCTTGACGAATCACCCTGAGACTTTCAAGATAGGAGCAAACCGGAGCTGGCCATCAGTTTTAAAAATTTCGCGAAGATTTGTTGACCAGTGCCAAAGTTATTCCAAATAGAATGTTGCAGATTTCATATGGAAAGTAGGTCCTAACTATAACTACCTACTGGCAACTGCCAGTAGGTAATATAGATATATATATATATATATTCACTGAAAAAACCATAGGTTTGACACACGTTATAGTTAGGAAGTAGCATTTGAAAAACCTATGAAATTCACTGAAAAAACCATAGGTTTGACACATGTTATAGTTAGCTGGACATTTCACTCATATAAAACCAATGAAATTCCCCTGTTATAGTTACTTCAGCTAACTATAACTTGCGCACCCGCAATGCACTGCTGATGATGTCACACATCACATCACTCATGACATCATCTATTAAATGGGTTTGTTTTGAAATCTACATATATTTTATATATGTAGATCTGAAAGTTGGTTGAACAAAAATGTAGTATATAAGTGTATAAACGGTTGCTTTTTTGGTGAAAAATAGATTCTATAACTGACTGATTAAATATATCTTAATGAGTACATGGGTTACTGAGTAATATTTAAATATATACCTATCTGTGTCTGTCTATCAGTTTCTATTTTAGTGGCTGAATGTGTTGATGAGTAGCTTTATCACTGATACATTATATCTATATAGGGTATTGTGTCTTTATTATTAGCAAAAGTGTCTGTGTCTAAGTGTTAATATGCTACATTAGGAGATTTTACATATTGCATACATGCAAGAATCAGTGACATACTATTACTATATGTTGTAGGCAGCATATGTCAGATATTAGATATTATCAGTGATGTCAAGAGTGATGTCACTAACCATATGATGAGTGATGTAATATGTAACATCATCAGCAGTGCATTGCGGGCGCGCAAGTTATAGTTAGCTGAAGTAACTATAACGGGGGAATTTCATTGGTTTTATATGAGTGAAATGTGTCAAACCTATGGTTTTTTCAGTGAATTTCATAGGTTTTTCAAATGCTACTTCCTAACTATAACGTGTGTCAAACCTATGGTTTTTTCAGTGAATTTCATAGGTTTTTTAAATGCTACTTCCTAACTATAATGTGTGTCAAACCTATGTTTTTTTCGGTGAATTTCATAGGTTGTTTTAATGCTAGTTCGTAACTATAACGGATATACCTGAAATAAATATCGGCATACCAATGTTACGTGCGCGACCGTGTGCGCGCACCCGCCTATATATTTCGTGAAAGCTTTGCAATTTGAACTTAATGAATTTCTTTATAGAACAATCAAAGAGCTTATAGTACGTTAAAGAGACTGAACCTAGGCTTCTTTTTTTTTATATGAACTTTTTAATTAAATTGAGCCGAATGTCTTTTTAAACTTTCGTGCGTGACTGGATGTACACACCTTGATATTTTTTTTAAAAATATAAAAGGTTTTATAGTTTAACAATTGTATGCTTGAATCGAGCTCTGAAGATATGTAAAATCCGTATTTGTTTGGATTTACTCCTTTTCACGTTTTGAAACTTCGCTGAAGAAGAACGCTACTTCCAAATGACGTACGTGACCAGATACTGTCACCGCGTACACGTCCTGAGACGCACATGTGAAGTCATGTGACTTGAAAACAACACTTCCAATTGGTTCTTATTAGTTTCTATTCTGCCATTTACACGGAACACTCCACTCACTTCCCTGGAGAAAAAGTTTATCGGAAAACTTTTAAACCCTCCTCTTATCAAACATTCGACATCGTTAACATAACAGTGTAGTAAATAAAACTAAATCCACCCTGTCCCTTAATTACAAGGGACACATTACTATGTGAAAACAACTTTTGTTTTCACGCGATAATGTGAAATACTGAGCCTGTTACAGGATTTTCTTTCACATATATGTTCCCATTGATCTTCAAGCACTAACACCGTGGAAAATACCACCGATAGCGCTGATATTTTTTAACGCCGAGAACGGGCGATTTTTATCGCTTAGAGCCCTTGCTATTATAAAGGTTTATCTCCTAAGTCTCTGATTCTCCAACTGTGCAACGCGGCTCCCCTGTGTGTCGTAATGAGGTGCTAGGGGCGCCGCGCACACTCTACTGTGACTAAGCATCCATAAATTCCACGGACATCTCTACCCTGTTATCTGCAATTGTAAACATCAAAAGGAGCTGCGCTGCGCCCCTCGGTGAGGCCTCACTCCCACTGCTACAGCGGCTTGGCAGTCGTCCATATGCACAAGAACAGCCTCTCCGATCCACTGAACTTCTGTGACGGTCTCAATGAAAATAGGCACTGAAGAATATTCAAGTATGTAGTAGTCCTCCTGCTACAGCATACAGAATGCATTCTGTTAGGTATGAAAAAGGGAAGCACCCACGCAACAATCATACAGAACACTTCCTGTAAAGAAGCCTGTGATTAACTTTAAAACATCAGGTTAACCTTTTTTCACTCTCTCATCATTGTTAAAGATAAGTATTTATAATACTATATTAAACAATGCCATGGTTTGTTGCTTTTTTATTTAAAGAATCTTGCAATAATTCAGAAATCCAATACTCATGGCTTCTTTTTCGTGAGAAAAATCTTGCAACATTATATATCTACATAGAATAACACAAAAAACATAACACTGCAAAGGCCGAACACTCTACTAAACGCAGATTTGTAACATATAGGGCAGATTTATGTTAACTACTTCATACCCAGATATGCACTAGTTGATATGCACCACAGTATGCTAGTGCTCCGTCACGCATGGTGTGCCACATTTCAAATGAGGCGCACCATGGCACAAAGACAGCATACATGCGTAACATATCTGTGCAGAAAAAATAATACATTGCTAGAGTTGCATCGCAAATGTAATACAGCTACAGCAAGGCTCACCAGTGCACTTTGGGGCATATTATCAAGCTGCGGCGATTTTTACCGCAAATAAACCTTGGTATTACCAAGGTTTAACGCAAATGCGGTAAAAATCGTTGCAAAGCATGAATATCGCAGAAAATTCAGCGATATTCATGCAATAGCGAGCTAATGCTCTTAGCCATGTTATCCACCTCCCATTGGATAACATGGCTAATAACTGCTCAGGGCAGGTGTTAGCTTTTGGAGATATTCCCGCTCAGCGCAAACATCTCCAAAAGCTGGTAATAGGAGATAGCAATGTTAGCGACTGTTTTCAGTCGCTAACATCTTGGCACGCCCACTTTGCATCTCATTAGTGATAAATATCACTGACATGCAAAGTGGGGCCCAAGATGGTCGCTATCTCCTACTAGCTGTCGCTAACTGGTGTTAGCGGCAGCTAGGTAATAGGAAGATAATTTTATCTCCGCTTTCTTGGCTTTTAAAGCCAAAAAACGGAGATAAACCCCCTTGATAATATACCCCTATATTCAAATTGCTGCGTCAAGACCTACGCCTGCTTCAAGCACATGCACAGTTTTGAAACAGCATGGGCCTGAAAGTCACTGAGTAAAATCTCATGGATTACAGTCAGCCACTTTCAAGACGCATTACTTCAGAGGAACACTTCCTTATGATACAGGGCTTTAGAATGTCACATATCTCATAGATTCATTAATGTTGTATATATGATACATTATTTCCACTGTCATTATAAAAAATAAAGTGACGAAATTGTAGCGCAAAGAGACGCAACGTCAACATAAAGCTGCCACAATCTGTTTTAAAGTACCCTTTAAATTACAACCAACACTCTCTTTGTAGAGACCCCTCAGGTTTTTTTAACACCTGTTAAATCCTTCCATACTCATCACAAAGCCGCTCCATCACGAGCATCGCCTCAGCTGTCCTCAGGACGGACCACATTTGTCATGGGCTTGCCGCTGTGCTTGCGCAACACTAACATTGCGCCTCCATGACACGTTCTATTGACTAAGCAGAACCATGAAAGAACCACTCTATCATGAACACACCTCAACCATGGCTCGGAAAGGAGTAGCTCTATCATGACCATACAAGTACCACTCAGCCCCCCAGCCCCCTAATCCTGAGGCAGAATTACCACTGCAACACAGGATTTAAACTCCTGCAAAGAAAACCATGTAACATTTAATATAATTTTCCAACAATATTTTCATATAACAGTGTTGCTTAACTCACTCACTGAAATGTCGCTCATTTCATTAAATCACTTTTAAAGCATGCCTTATAACAATGCACCCAATCCTATGTGGAAGTTTTTATATTAAACATGACATTGCTTTAACGAGGATAGACAAAGAAATGACACAGTGATGTAAAAGTTTCTTTATTTTATATACTTACTTAAAAAAAAAAAAATAATAAAGTAAATTTCTTTTTAAAACGTAGTACCTGTGGAAGAAAAGTAAAAATAAGATTATAAAGTACATTTCATTAAAGAAAAAAAAAATAGGAGACAATAAGAGAGAGGCAGACAAAACTCTTGGATATTATTAGTTGTACTTACCTTATAAATATAATATCTGTGGAGGACAGTAAATAAAATCTGTTATAATACATATTTCTAAATGCAATGTAACAAAATAGGTCAAACAACATATTAAATGGTTTATTTTTGCTGTCCTCAGAATACATTGATTTTCACTATGAAGAGTGATTTCAATATTAATCATCATATAACAGCGGGGGAAAAAAAACACAATCAAAATGATTGTGTTTAAAAAACCCATACAAAATCTCCATACATATTATAAATACCTGAGAAAAACATGTCTCAAATGTTTTTCTCAAATTCGCAATTTCTTGAGTAAGCACACTACATCTTCCACAGTTACAAACTAATTAAAGTATACGACCTATTTTTCAAGATATCTCAACAAAGCCCCGTGCAAGTATCTCCTATAAAAAATCTATCTGAAGGACACATTTTCTTCTCTCATACCTTTCCGCGTGGCCAAATTGTATAAGCTAACTCATTATCTTTTAAATACCTCTCCCAAAAACTTGCATCCAAATAAGATCTAAAATAATTATCTAAAGTACTCTTTTCTTCTCTCATATTTTTCCACGTGGCCAAATACTATGAGTTAAGAAGTTTTTTTCTGAAATTATTTAATCTTAGTCTTATCTATTCTTTTCTGAACCTTTACAATTAAAATTTGTAACATGTTTTATACCATCAAACATTAAGTAAATTTGTACCTGATGTTATCACTATGCCAAACACAAATTTTATTTATAGATTTGTACACTCTCAGTCACACGATATTTGTAAACTAGTAAGTTTCAGATCTTTACAGTATACATCTTCCTACAACAAGTCATTCTACTGAAATTTGGGTTCCAAAAATAACAGATAAGAATTAGTTAAGGCAAAAGGCAAACGTTTCTTAAAAGTCAATTGGCTATCATTGCAAAGCGTCCAGCCACTAGCACACTTCAAATAAGCTGTATAATGTCCTGATGATGTAGAAGGCCCTTCATGAAAAATAATGGCTACAGTTACAAATGTTCTTCTAGAAATAGATACTTGAGAAGCCACAACATTTTTAATTAAAGTTGACAATTTACTCCCATCAGCTCTGCATCGTTGAAACATTAAAATTACATATTGTCCATATCTATGGATAAATAAAGTTGATAACATTTCAGACTTACATTGAGAACAGACCATGTTCTGATGCGCATCTTTAACTAGTTTATTAAAAGACACTTCTTTGCAGTCTGGTAATGTTAAATATAAAAATCTTTCACTATGTATATCAGTACTACTTGAAAATGAGCAATTACCACAACTATGTTCCCATTTATAAGAAAGGCCAAAAAGACTATCAATATCTACACCTTCATCTTCCAAAACTGTAAACATATACATGATAAATTCCTGACAATCTTGCTGAATATTCTGAGAAAATTGATTTACTCCTGCACATATGTCTAAAACATTCCTTAGTTCTGAAACACTTGCTACTTCACTATCACCACTACTACATATTTCAAATATAGAATTTAAGGAATAGCAAAATGTTTGCTCCTGATTTTCTATAATCTGTTCCTTAACATTTTTCAGAAAGAAAACAACATTAACTACTAGATTTACATAGCAGTTGACACCAGACCGGTTTTCAAACTTAAATCCAACAATCTCTTCAATACTAACAGTTTTCTTACGGCTACCAACAACAGCTACATCTTTTTTTCGTCGTTTCTCGACTACTTCAGCACATTTCTCCTCATTTTTCCTTTTCTGACCAACCATATGCCTTTCAATTAAAGGATATTGAGGTAAACATGGAGCATATTCTCTTCTTAACCTATTATACTCCTTCTCACAATTTAAATCTGCACTAATCTTTGTCTCATCATAATCAATTAGATAAATTCCACATAAAGTTCTAACTCGCGATAAAGCAACATACGCCATACCCTCTTTGAATACAGTGCTTCCAATATTTACCAAAGCACAATCTACACTCAAACCTTGAGATTTGTGTATAGTCACTGCATATGCCAAACAAATTGGAAATTGCTTACGACGGACATATAAGTCTTTCACAAGCAAAAAACGAGTTGAACATCGACTAATTTGTTGAACTTCCTCAATTCCATCAAATTTTATTCTCAAAAATTCAATCTCATCTCTATTTGTATAATTGACAAAAACAACAACATTACCCATTGCTCCATTTACCAATCCTCTTTCTACATGTAAATTTCTCCTTAAAATTATCCGACAATTTAAACATACATACAGATTTTTCTCTAAACCAGAAGTTTTAGATATAGTTTTTTGAAGAGAATACAATTTTAACTTCAACTTTTCAGACAAAACAATAGTACTACCATCATGCTCTATTCTATCTTTATCTTCCAGTTTCTTAATTTCTTGATTTTCTAAATTCAACATTTTCTCATTAAAAACTGAACATTCTTTCAGAGTTGGCATCAAGCATATCACTGACTTATCTGCTACCTCTTTACTATATATTTTCTCAGGTACATTATCTTCATTCGGAAACAGTTTGGAAAGTAATCGTGTTCATAGAGTGTGTTTCGCATCTTCAGTTAGTTTTCCAATCCTAATATCTTGAAGAATATGTCCATATTTAGTATCCTTTGCCTGTCGCATATTTTGAATCAGTTCAGTATATTTGAAATGTGACCATATATTTACATTTCCAATACTGCCCAGGCACTTTCTGGTCTCCTCATGTGTAACAGTTTCAAATACAGGTTGTCCTTTCACAGGAGTTAGCTGCAGTAGATCTCCAAAAACGATGACATGTTTACCTCCAAATAACACATCATACTCTGTCTTAAGTGTCTGTTGCATTCTTAAATGCACAAAAGCAAGCATTAAATTGGATACCATGCTTACTTCATCAATAATAAGAAGTTTAATTTTTTTAAGGACTCTAGAAACTTCAAAACAAGCTTCTCCAGATAGCTTCTGATATTGTAATTTATTTTCATGTTCAACTGGCAGCATCAGTAAACGATGTAAAGTAACACCTTTAATATTATGTGCTGCCAATCCAGTTGGAGCAGTAACAACACACGACAGTGTTGACTGAGTTGTTTGCTATAAATATGTAGTAATTCCTTTAATTAGGAAACTTTTACCAGTCCCAGCTTCTCCACTTACATATAATCGAATTGGTTCAAATGACATACATGAGCAATCTTTTCTCTCATGACGAAAGCCATGCTCAATGTGCTCTGTCACTTCATCATATATCTGTCTCTGCTCAACATTAAACTGCTTCTTTTTATTCTTCTAAGTTGATTACTTCCTCTTGACCTTGCTGCATTGCTCTTTCCACCTCATCCATGGCGGTGGCTGCTTCATTTTGGATAATTGGTTGTCCCAGTGGATCTTGACTTAATGAAGCCGAACTTTGACTACCTTGTGAACTATCTCTAGCAATCTCCGCTGCAATTGTCGCTTCTTGCTCTATTTCATCATTCAACATTTGGAGATAATTACTAAAAACAGGACATTCAATACTACTGTTAGATGCGTTGAATGAATCTTCATAACTATCAAAGTCTCCAAGTAGTTCCTCTTCTCTACGCCATGGTTTAAAGAGTTGCAAAAGAGCAAAATAGTAAAATTCTCTTTTGTCAGGTGTTTCGCAACTCAGTTTCCGATGATTAATCAAGTGTCCTTTTCTTTGTTTCACCAGACATCCTTCATGTCCAATTACAGCGTGTACACCTTAATCAATGTTCTCCGTAACATTCCTTTTAAAAGTGTAGTTTTGAAGTATTTCATACAGACAAATGTTTTCAAGCAGAATACTTCTATTTGGATAGTATGTATCCAACATATTTGTTTTCAGAATGTCTGTACTGTTTGGTTCTTTCTGGGCTAAATATTCAATTTCTTGCACAGGTTTCAGAACACGGTTTCGTGTTTCTGGTAGGCCCAAACTCACCCAGAGAATAGTCCTTGATTTAGCATAAAGACTTGCTGATGATAATCGGTCACAACATTCATATGCTCCAATTTCTCGATGAGACAGCATCTTCAAACTGTACGTATACAATTTCTTGCTTAGGCTCTTTTCATGAGAAATGTCTTCCCACATCTCCTTCAATTCCGTCTTTTCATATTTCGTAATGTAAGACGTTACATATCGAGCCACAGCAATAGAATTGTCTGCAACATATTGTATGTCCATGTTAGCATTCCACATGGACAAAATGACTGGGTTATAGTCATTTATATATTTGGATTCTTCACCTCTTCTTAAATTGTACGTATTTTTAGGTGACCTCCTTCTGATATTATGTCGCAAACATGACATCAAATTGTTGATTCTTCCTTTTGAAAGTGCCGGTCGTGCAAATCCAAAACGACATTTGGTGTAGAATTTGCTCTTTGATTTGAATTTTCGCCGACAATATTTTCCACATCGATGACTTTGAAAACGTAACACTTTTCCTCTTAAGCCCTTATCAGTTGTACTATTAGGTATGTCACAAGTGGCATACTGTTCAATAAAAGACAGTACAGTCTCATCCGAGTCTGTTCCAAATTTAGGAGCATCCTTGATCCATAACAGCATATGAATATGAGGAGCACCTCCTGCTTGATATTCTTTTCTCCAAAAGAAATCCAGTACTTCTCCAAGAGGTGGATTTTTCTTGTTTGTAATGAAAGACATCATAGCTTCAAATCTATGATTAAAATATCTGCAAACATTAACTGGATCTATTGAACACAGTTCTCCAGGTGTCTTGTAGTCTATGTTTTCTATGTTTGCATTCGCCTCCCGAAGAAATTCAAGTAAATCTTCCCAAGCATACTCTGCACAGCTTAGAGTTAAAAACCATGTTGGTGCTCCTAAGTTTCTAAGCATGCACTTCAAATCTCCATGACGACGGTACCAATACTCATTAGTACCACGCTGACAAGCCATTAAATTAATTAGGTGGGAATCCAAAACACTATCTTTCTGTTGCACTTTATCCATAAATTCCTTTGCTGAAATATTTTGCAGATGAACTCCACTTTTTAAGATATGGTTTACTGCGTAAGACAGACCAGATAAGTCACTCTCAAACAGAAGATGAAACAAATATGGAATGCATTGGCGAAACCTCGGATCTTCTGCATATAATCTTGTTATCCGGTATTCAGATGCAGGAATCTGCATAGGTCGATCATCATATCGTGTACCTTCACCTGTAGGGAATAACTGTGGAAAACAACGATCTTCCAAACTTTCTTCCCACACACTAATAGGATTTCCTTTCGCCTTTTTCATCTGAAATAATTCAATAGCATTCCCTATTGCTTCTTTGGAATGCCGTGGATGAACATTGTAATGTTCATAAATTTCTTCACTTCTGGATACGTCAACTTTTTCAATTTGTCCACTAGACAAATCACTGTCCTCTTCTTCACTTACATCTTCTTGTTCTACGTATACATCTTTATAAGACTTATTGTTTTGCACTAAATACAACGTTGCCTTTTTCACTTTCCTAACATCCACTAAATCTTGCCAGATTTTCTTACTCTTTGTGGTGCACCATTAACTAGAATAACTAGAGGTTCCTCTTCTACATTTTCAACACCAATTGTTTCCATATTTTTTTTTTTTAATCAAGTGGCAAATATACAACTCTACCCTTTAATCCTCTTTGTAAATCTGAAGAATTTAATTTACCAGTCTTGGGCTCCATACGAACAATAGCCTGAAAAGGATGTACACATTGAATCAGAATAGTCTCATAAGTATTTAAATCCATCAATTCTGATGGAATATTTATCACCTCTAGATTATTATGAACAGCTCTAGCAGGCATTTTATTTTCATTTAATTTATTATAACAATATTTACAAACACGTTGCTCAAAACCCAAATCAAAATAGTTTTCCACCAACAAATAAGTTGCAAAATCTTTCCATTGACCATTACTTTCATCTTCACTTTTTAAATATAAATCAACTAACCTAGTTTGACTTTTATAATGAATGCATCGACAACAAACACAAGAAAAATGTGGTTTCTCACCTGCAATCACCTTAAACTTGATTATATCCTGTTCAAAATGTTCAATATTAACATGTCCAACATTTTCTAATACATTTCCTTCTATAATTATATCAGTTTCTGCATTGTCTTCCTCTGGACCAAAATAACTTACCTCAATTTCTGCACAAATCTTCTTAACATCTAATTGACATCCATGCAAAAGAGCACTATTTAACTGTTTAAGTTTAAGTGCTGGACTTTTTGCATAATACAACTTTCTCACTAATTTTCTCATTTCAGTATGATGCACTGCTAACATCCTGAAGTGATGAAACACAGTCTGGCATATTTTTTTAGAAAGACAAGCCAGTGAATGACCTTGCAGACCTATTTTTTCTCGCACTCTGCATTGATCTAATTCTTGCAACATTTAAATTTTTTTTTTTAGACTTTCTTTAGTGTACTTACGTAAGAAATTGCGAAAGAAATCAATTGAATCCTGTCGTACACTACAAATGCTACTACAATTCCAACTGTAAACAGGAGCATTAGGACGTCCCTCTAAAGCTTCTCTAGCCATAACCTCTTCTGCATTTCTAACCACAATTTTCTCTTTCTCAATTACACAACCATCCTTCACCTCATACGCTCGACCACTGGTGTCAACTGCATGCAACAGATCGTTACTTTGAAAGTAACTCTCTTCATTGAAAAATGGCTCTGAAGTTGAAGTATGCAACCACTTCCCAGAAAACACTTTACAAAAATTACTCCTATTTATGTGTCTCTTCCATTTACTTTTACCTTTTAAAACTCGAATTGCCTTATTTAGAATATTTATTCTATTAAGTACTAAAATAAATAATTTTCTTTTTGTCTCAAACGCGCGCTCAACGATACCCTCTATATATTGTTTCTTCTTAAGAAAAGCAGATCTTCTTTTAGAAACTTTCTCCTTTTGTAATAAATTCGAAACTACTCTGTTGTAAAACATACGCTTCCTGATTTGGCTAAATTGATTAGTCCGGGTTTTACTGTACTCTTTTTCTTGTCTCCTGATTCCAGAAAATTTTTATCTTTGATTCCATATCTCCTTCTCGATACTGATAACGTTTTCTTCTTCTGGACTTCAATATTAACATTTTTCCTTCCCAAAATTGCTTTCAAAAACTTTTTAGTTTGCTTACCAGGAGCACTCTTCTTTGTATCCATCCTCTCTTCATTTGAAAATTGTTCGATTCCTTTCTTCTTCAAACTGTAAGTCCGTTTATAGAGTTTTATAATTCTGGTCGGCATCTTAATTTAAAATTTTGATGAAATTGTCAATCTGTAAAATACAAAAATAACAAATATTATAGTTCACTACTAGCATATACCGTACAAATTAAAACCACAGATTCATTTCCTAATAGAATAAAGAAAATAACAGAAAGTCTCTGAACAAAGTAGGAAATCCTGTAGTGAATGTTGGTTTTAAATTTATCACACTCCATATCTGTTTTAACATTATAGACAGTTTTTTATTCTAATTTTTAAAGCATACAAACAGTACACTTTTTTCAAGAACTATCGGTCATCGTAGATGTTTTAATCTTTTTTACTACAATCTCTTTTACACTTCATGAGAACATATCTTATCACTCTCATAAAGCACATCATCGACGAATATGTCAAGAAAACTGTCTTCACGAATGCTTTGCTATCAAATTTTTTTTATTTATTCAAAAGTTCATAATTTAGAAGAACTTCCAGCATTAGTTCATCAGGGACTTCTTCAATTCCATAGTCCTCATCTCCTTCTACCATCTCTAAGTAAGCTGAGTCTAAAGATATGTCCATAAAATCATCATTTTCGTCTATTTCCTCTCCAAACACCGCGTCTAAAATTTCCTCCATCACTTCGTTAATGATGTCAAAATGAATTTCATTGTCTTCTGAGAAATTCTCCATAACTAGACTGTTTTTATTCTTCTGTATCTTTTAAAAAAAATATAGAGACTAAATTATATCTTTTTTCATAAGTGTATAACTGAAAAGTACCTTTACTAATTTTTAAACTACATATATTTTTATAATCTCTAACTTATTAACTCTATATATTGTAAGATACCACATTCCTCTTGTTTTGAAAAGAAATTGGCAATATAACCCTAAACATTTACACTGATCTTTTTTTTCCATTAAATAATTACTGTTGTTAAAAGACATTTCACTGTAAAATTTATTTTTAGATTTTCTAGATATCAGAAATATTTATTACCTGTACAATTAATTTTTAGAGACCCATTTTTTGAGTTCATCACTACAAAGTGCAATATAAACTATATGCACTCTGAAGAAATGGATCACACTATACAAACCATAGCATTCACTTAACAGATTACTACTTCCCACAGAGACAGTTCCTTTTATGTTTCAACAGCATACTCACCATGTAAATGTCATAGCATATACAAAATGTCATACTAACCATGAAGAACCACCTCATAATAAAGCTCTGCATTAATATGACATCGATTTCCAAGCGCCTAGAGGCCTGCAGGTGATTGGGCGCGCTATAAATCGAAATTAACATAACATAACATAACATAATATGTAAAACAGTGCCTATACATAGTATAATCACAGATATGCAGGAAAGATGCCCATCACACCTAGAACCATATCATAATACCTCTCTGTAAATAAAGGAGAAACACTGCCAAACATAATACAACAAGATTTCAAAAATAATGAGCACTTCACAAGAATTAATTAAAGGAAACCTGAAAGAATTATACCCCAATGATCCGTAAATCTGAACTCCTTCCAAAAGAACACATGCACCAAGCTCATTAAAAGATAATTTGAACTGTCAATGGAGAACATCCCAAAATACATATCTAGTATAAGCAGATAGAACCACATGTGAAAAATTTAAGATAAAATCATGTTCCAAACATTTTAAAAAATATTCTTCATTATTTTCATCAGCACCCAAAGAAATTGCCAAAGCAAAAAAACTAACTCACCTGAAAAAATATATATATTTCCTCAAATTGTATAATTCAAAAGGCAGGTTGTTGCTTTCAGGCACCAAACACTATAAAAAAGGAAATAATAAAATTTAATTAACTTATTACAGACTTATTTCTTACACAACATAGAACCATTATAGCAAAGAACAAGCATAACAGATAAATTCCCCAAAATCCTCTATCATTAAAATAAGATACAAAATGTCTCATTTATGAAAGCGTTGCGCCATAGATATGTTACTTTTTCCCATGTTAAAACTGATGCACCAGCGACACTAGGCCATCATATCAAAAAGCCCATGTGACAGAAAACAAGTGCATAAACAGAAAATACAAGGCAGGCCTTAGGCATACGCAAGTAGTACACATGCACAAGACCACCAAACCCCAGGGGCCACCATGTAAATATATATCCTTAATATAATAATCCTCTAAGGATGGATACATATTTGCGTGGCGGCCCATGCCAGAAATTTGACATCCTCTTGATCTGTTCCACTTCCAAACACCCTGACCTCCCCCCCTCGTCACTGAACTCCGCACTCCACCCCGCCCAGACCCCCTGTTATGAGGCCCCCTACCTACGCTCCCTGCCCAGGGCCACCATGAGCCTAGAGCTGCCCCTGGAAAATTTATACAGCAATAGTAAAAGTCAAAGAATAGGCAACAGGCTAATAAACTAAACAGTAGATAAAGAAACATATTTTTTAGATAACCCCATTGAAAAACATGTAGTGATTTTTTTAATCTACCATGCATCTGGCCCTCCAGGACCACTTTGGAAACTCCTGCTTTAAAGCTTTACATTTCATTTTGAAACCATACACACGTTTTTTATCAAAGCTGCCTATGCAAAAAATACCAACTCACCCAAAAAAAAATATATAATTCCTCAAAAAGTATAATTCAGAAGGCGGGTTGTTGCTTTTCAGCACCAAACACTGTAAGAAAGGAAATAATAACATTTTATTAACTTATTACAAACTTATTTCCTACACAACATACAGCCATTATAGCAAAGAACAAGCATAACTGATAAGTTCCCCAAAATCCCCTATCATTAAAATAAGATACAAAATGTCTCATTTATAAAAGCATTGCGCCACAGGTATGTCACTTTTTCCCATGTTAAAACTGATGCACCTGCAACAGTAGGCCTTCATAACTAAAAGCCCAAGTCACAAAAAAACAAAGGCCTTATTTATGAAGACCTTGCGCCGCTGGTGCGTCACTTTTAACATGGGAAAAAGTGACGCACCGGTGGCGCAAGGCCCTCATAAATAAGGCCCCATGTCCATAGACAAAAAATACAAGGCCAGCCTTAGACACATGCAAGCAGTACACTTGCACAGGACCACCAAACCCCATGGGCCACCATGTAAATATATATCCTTAATATAATAATCCTCTGAGGATGGATACATATTTGCGTGGCGGCTCATACCAGAAATTTGGCGTCCTCTGACTCTGTTCCACTACCAAACACCCTGACCCCCCCCCTCTTCACTGAACTCCGCACTCCACCCCACCCGGACCCCCTGTTACAAAGCCCCCTACCTACCCTCCCTGCCCAGGGCCACCATGAGCCTTGAACCGCCCCTGGTAAATTTATAAGACACAGCAATAGTAAAACTCAAAGAATAAGCAACAGGCTGAAAAACTAAATAGTACATAAAGACACATATTTTTTACATAATCCCATTGAAAAACATGTAGTAATTTTTTTTAATCTACCATGCATCTGGCCCTCCAGGACCGCTTTGAAAACTCCTGCATTAAACCTTTACATTTCATTTTTAAACCATACACTTTCAATTACATTTTTTATTTAATTACAATTCCTGTTATGTTGCACACCTTTTCAAAAATACACCAGTGCCGGTTATTATAACGTTTTTTTTCATTCTTCATCAGTGATATTTTTTAACATATAATGAAAATCACTATAACTTTTTAAACGACAAAGCTAACGCGGTAAAAATAACTCTCCATTTGCTTCCCTTTAAGAATGTAGATTATCTACCCCACGCATACGATCCTTGATATTTCCATCTGGCAGCGAATACCGACCTTGAATCGGAAGACATGAACAACAGCTCCATTGTCACATTTAGAAGTTAACGTAGCATCTGCTCACACACATATGTTTCACTTAGCTAATATTCACAGAGAACAGCATTCGTTTAAAAAAAAAGTGACCTTCCTTTACAATTTGCTGAAATGACTCCCTTATTTTTTAACGCATCCTCCACTTCAAGACAGGCTATTTTTTTTGATAACTACTAAGCAATATTTAAGTGACTACTCTGCTAGAAATTTTATCAAGTCATTCTGCTACTCTTCACTCCATAGCCGGCGACCTATTTCTGTGGACTTCCTGTTGAACTGGCAGTGCTGCGACGTTTGCCTTACCATCTTGGTTAATTCAAAATGGTTGTCCCTCCTGTCTTCGCAAACGAGCCGGACCACTTAGAAATATTTCGACAGAGGATGCTTCTCTACTACGGCACCTTAGCATTCTCGACTTTGAATACTTCATATCGATTATCATTTCGATATTCGTATTTCACCTGTGTGCAGCCTGTATTTCATTGCCTGAGCTGTGATTTCATGTGGGCCCTGGACTTATGTCTCTGCAACTTGGTACCTCCTGAAGCGAATTACAATCACCTCATGAATCCGTTAATTGATCATGAACAGCTTTGTTACAACGGAGGGTTTATGGCCTTTGCAGCGATACAAGGAGTTCTAGGTCATTGGAATATATTCGCAGCGGCGCAAGATTTCCTAACAGAGAGCTACATCGAAAACCCACCGAGCTGTCCTCTGATGGTAAAAGAGGCTCCGATAATAACTGATCATGAATGCTGCTTTCCTCTTTTCAATTGGATGGCTGACATGTTTTCAGATGATAACAGTGATTTCCTGTTAGAAGCACTTGCTGCCTACTTTGCTTACACAATGGACGGATAACTCTTTCCTAACAGAGAGCTACATCGTAAACCCACCGAGCTGTCCTCTGATGGTAAAAGAGGCTCCGATAATAACAAATCATAAATACTGCTTTTCTCTTTTCAATAGGATGGCTGACATGTTTTCAAATGATAACAGTGATTTCCTGTTAGAAGGAGAAGCTACCTACTTTGCCTACACAATGGTTCGATAACTCTTAAGCAAGCCATTGACGTCCACATTTCCTTTTGCCTCACTATATTCTTCACGTTCTTTTGGATATTTTCTTAACAAGAACAGACCTATTGGCTTTACTAACAGTGGACATTATGATTTCGTGCTGGTTAAATTTTGGTCTTTTATGTGGACAAAATTATTTTCTTCAGCTACTCGATTTTCAACTTAATTTTTTTTTAAACTCTAATCTCAACAATTCTATTGCATATCTTATCTTATGTTAATTCAAACGTACTCGAAGCAAAACTCGCTAATATATGCTACATGTGCCCTGATTAATGTGTAAATATAGAATGAGTTTTTATAACTGTAAACGCCATTTTGCCTTTCAACTGCTTATTTCTGCCTCACACGCCTCTGCTCTTTAATTTTCCGTAAAAATATTTTTTTAAAATGCATAAGAGAAAAATATGTTCTTTCAATAATATTTCCATTGTTTTTCGTGCTGTATTTCTAATGCAATTCTGCAACCTTGAAAAGATATCTCAATACAGTAGTTCTTCTCAACAGTGATTTGCGAACGATCCAACAGATGACATACATGCACCTCTCGCCATTTTGTCGCTTTTGGCGCCTTTTTTTTCCCTTACACAGTAACATAACACAAACTTGATAGTGCTTCCCATGTAGACAGCTGATTGATAAAGTGATGATGTATAACCACTAGCATTTTCATATATCGTTCCTAAACTGAACGGCCAGAGACCTTCTTCCATTTATTAAAATATAATATACTTCCTTATAAGAGTGTACAATTAATTTTGCGAAACTATATTCATTTTTCATCAACTATAGCGTTTGTATTCCAGGTACTACTGACTATACCAATTACTTTGTTTTTTGCAATGTCTGTACTCATATTACATAATGATTTGCCTTCAAAACAGTGCATTTCCGAATAAACTTTTCAAATATACACGTTCTCTCTTTTAATCCATAATCTCAACTGAAATGATTGTATATTGAAAGAGTATTCATGTGTTCCACGTAACCTCAGCTGTACTAACTTAATGTTTTCTTTTGTCGACCTCACTTACTGATACTAGAACCCGCAAGCCTATAACGGCCCATGAACTCTTTCTTAGTAGGTCGCGCACCGTACAGACAGTTGTACCGCTGTTAAAAAAAAAAAATTATTACTGTTACCAAGTACCGCCACAGTTCCGCTTGACTCAGAGTTAATCACTGCTCCCACGCTTCTACAGGCCAGATGCTATGTCGTATTTCACTCCTTATCACGCTTTCATTTCCACAATAACAAACAGTTCTCCGCCAACCACCAGAGAACAAACTGCAGATGCAGAGGCACTAACTAGTGAAATACGACATACCCTCTGCTCTGTGAAAGCAACCAAGCGGTAATTGTGAAAGAAAACATTGGAAAGGGGCGACCACTCGGTCCCCCCGAACGTATGGTAGGGGGCCCGGATCCCCCCGGGAAACCATTTTGGGCGGGAGGCGTGTCTCGGCTGGTATGCCCGAAGCGGCGTAGCCGGGGCGCGCCTTTTTCCCGCCCAAGAGGGGTTGTCCTAGACACCTACACCGTTGGCCACGCCCTGTAGGCAGACCAGAGGAGGGTACACGCCCTCCCGAAGAAGGATAAAAGGAGCAACAATCCAAGGAAGCATCCTCTTGTTCCTGTGCTTGGAAGCTGCACCTCCTCGTTGCACATGAGCCCTCGACGGAACAAGGAGCCAATTTTGAGAACTTGTAATTTTTGTGTTTCTCTTTCAGCGACTCGGAATCTTTGGATCCAGGACCTCGTCGAGCAGCAAGGTTCGAATATCCGACAACGATGCCTGGCAAGAAGGTCGGAAAGAAGGCTGGAACCGAACAGATGCTTCGCATGCTGATGAAAGATATGGCGAGCATGAAAAAACAGATGGCGGCAATGAACAATACGGGCAGGCCGAAGAAAGTCATCGGACCAGCATTGCCGGGAGTAGTCCCCACTGGGAGAGGTAAAAGGGCCAGGAATAGGGCGGCAGGGGGGGAGGCCCCAGTTCCCGAGTCACCCCCGGCAAGCCCGGTTAGTCCTGTTGAGGCCCCGGTTCCGATCCCGGACGCGGGACAACCGATCCCTGTTGTAGTCACGCCTAATAATGAGGGGGATATGCCTCCGGAGTTGGCCGCCCAGTTAGCCGCATGGCTGGGAAAAAATACCGAGGGTGCTACGGCCCGGAGACACGGCCGAAGAGGCCAAGCTACTAATGAAGCAGTTGCGGCAATCGAGAGATGCTGCGAAGGCGAATCTCCCTCTTGTTTCCCCTCAGGTTCCCTCGGAACAACCGGCGTCTGGCGTTGGAACAACAGCACGATCAGCTACCGATTCGGGTAAGCAGCTGTTGCCAATGGCAAGGGAGGGATCGTTACCCTCGAGAAGGGAAAGAGTGGTCCAGCATATCCCGCTGGCTACGAAAGAGTTGATTTGGGCTGATAAATATGTGAATATGTTTTCTCTCTTGACTGACCACCATGAGGTGGAGCATGTTAAAAGTCAGAAGGATTTGTTGCACCCGAGCGCATGGCGTGCAAAAATGGCGGGATTCAGGGTGGATGAGACGATCTCTAATTGGGCCAGGGCATTTGCAATGTTCACTGCGATCATGGGGGAACGTAAACCTGAGGTGTTGACTGAATTGGCTTGCTACCAGACACGTATAATGGATTTCTATGAAACTTATGAAGGCAATCAATGGTTGGGTTATGATAGTAAGTTTCGTAAGGCCAAGGAGCACGACTCATCCCTGACGTGGGATTGTTTCGACTCCATCTCTTGGCAGAAACAGCTCCTGCCGGGCACGACGAAGTCGCCTTCGCTTGGCGGGAATGGGTCGGAGTCCTCCCGCCATTATTCGGCGGCGCCCTTTCGAGCGGGCACCAATAGTGATCACCAACCAAGGAGTGGTGGGAGCGGGGGTAGAAAAGGGGTCTGTTGGAGCTTTAACAGAGGCAAGTGCACGAGGCCACAAGGGACATGTAAATTCAGGCATGAGTGTGCGGGGTGCGGACACTCTTCACACCCTGAGAGTTCGTGCAGAGCCAAGAATGGTGATACAGGGGGTAGAGGAGGGGCCAAACAGGTCTAATGTCGACCAAGGGGCACCGCTACCTACCCCCGTGGACATCATGGCAATGATCCCCTGGCTGAATGAATACCCTGATCATGTCTCCGCTGGGGTTTTGCGAGACGGTTTCTCGTATGGTTTCCACATCCCGGCGGGGGATTTTCGGGGGGAATCACGGTGTAAAAACCAACTGTCGGTGCAGCAGCATACGACGGTGGTGGAAAGTAAGATTGCAAAAGAGGTTGCCCTTGGCTGGGTTGCTGGCCCATATAGGCACCCGCCAGTCAATGATTTTGTGTGTTCACCACTGGGTGTAGTTCCCAAGAAGGACCCAGGTGAGTTTAGGATTAATTCACAATTTATCGGCTCCTAGGGGTCATTCGGTAAACGATGCGATTGATCCAGGAATCTGTACGGTACGGTACGCATCATTTGATGAGGCCGTCGCCATGTTGAATCGCCTGGGGCCTGGAGCGCTGATGGCTAAATCGGATATTGAGTCAGCGTTCCGGTTGCTCCCGGTACACCCACAGGATCAGCGTCTGTTAGGTTTTGTTTTTCAAGGATGTTATTACATGGATAGATGTATGCCAATGGGTTGCTCCATCTCTTGTTCTTATTTCGAGAAATTCAGTTGTTTTTTGCAATGGGCATTCACCAGGGCCACGGGCTATGCCCAGGTTATGCACTACCTAGACGATTTCCTGTTCTTGGGGCCAGCCGGTGACACGAAATGTGCACAGGCTTTACTGGAATTTTGCACGCTCATGAAGCAGTTTGGTGTGCCATTGGCACCAGGGAAGACGGTGGGGCCATCAACTTCACTCGAGTTTCTTGGAATTGAGCTCGATTCTGTGAAGGGATGCTTCCGTCTGCCCAAAGAAAAAGTGGTGAAGTTCAGGGCTTCTCTAGAACTATAAATTAGCAAAGAGAAAGTAACTCTCCATCAGTTACAGCAAACTGTGGGACAGCTTAACTTTGCCCTTAGAGTGATACCAATGGCTCGCCCCTTTTCCCGCTCTATTGCACAAGCCATGGTCGGTCTCAAGGAAGGGCACCACCGCACAAGACTGTCGGCAGAGGTTCGCCAGGATATGTGCATATGGTTGGCATTTCTGGCGGACTTCAACGGTTGAGTGGTGTGGAGCAAGCTACCAGCTTCCTCAGAGGAGCTGGGGTTATGGACCGACTCGGCGGGGAGTGTGGGATTTGGCGCCATCTTCGGTAATCAATGGTCGGCACAAACATGGCCGACGTGGTGGCACGACAGTGGGCTCACAGGTAACATTGGGTTTCTTGAGGTGTTCCCCATTTTTGTGGCCTTGAATTCATGGCCAGATGGGTTTCGTGATCGCACAGTGGTGTTTTGGTCCGACAACATGACCGTGGTCGAATGTATAAATAATCAGGCAGCACGCTGCAAGTGGATATTGAGATTACTGAAGGAATTTGTACTACTGTGTATGAGACTGAACGTCCAGTTTAGGGCAAGACACGTGCCGGGTGTACTGAACCAGGCGGCTGATGCGCTCTCTCGTTCCCACATGCAGGCCTTCAGGGGTTATCTACCTTCCGCGGACTTGGTGGCGGCACCATTTCCCGAAGCTCTCTGGTTACTCGGTGCCCCGGATTACAGGACCTCGAGGGAGCAAGTCTAGCCCCCAGGACAAGGAAGGCATACGAAGGGGCGTTCCGTTCCTATTGGTCATTTTTGGGTCCAGCAAGAGGGGATCATTGGGGGCAGGAGGAGTATGTCCTGAAGTTTCTAGTGTCACTCCACCAGGCAGGCCGATCAGCGGCAACGGCCAATAGGCACCGGGCCGCCATTGCCTTCATGGCGCAGGCGCATGGCATCAAGGACCCCACATCGTCCTTTCTGGTAAAGAAGGCACTGCGTGGGTGGCAACGCCTCGAGGGTCGTAGAATGGACGAGAGGCGCCCGATTGGGCTAGAAAGGTTGTCCCTGTTAATGTCCGTACTCCCTGCGACATGTTCATCCCAGTCAGAGGCAGTGCTGTTCCGGGCCGCTTTTGCATTAGCATTCCATGGGGCTATGCGGGTGAGCGAGCTGGTGGCGAAGAATAAGCAGGATACGGGGGGAGGTCTGTGTCGAGAACACATTCTGATCAACGGTGATTCAATGGTAGTCACAATAGCCAGGTCCAAAACCGATCAGGGAGCTATCGGGGACAGTGTTGTTGTCCAGCGCGTGCGGGGGTCCCCCATGTGCCCAGTGAAATGCGTGGAGGAATATTTAGCGCAAAGGGCGGTATCATGGGGGGGAAGCTTGCTGAGACACAACGACGCCACCCCACTGACTAGGTTTCAGTTTCAGCGGGTGTTAACAATGGCAATCGCGGCAGCGGGCTTGGACCCGAGCGATTTTGGGACCCATTCCTTTCGGATAGGGGCTGCTACAGAGGCGACAGCCAGGGGTCTGAGTGTGGAAAAGGTGAAACAATTGGGACGTTGGTCCTCGAACTGTTATAAAAGGTATGTGCGGTTGCACATGTTGTGAAGCCAATGTCATGCACTCACACTTCTTGTCTTCTGTTTGGTTTAAAGTTTCGCGAGCAGGCTATGCGGGGCGGACTGTGCAGTTGACCCGACACCTGGGGACCAGCGGTCAAAGATCACCGGCTGAGGAAAGAGTGGTGTGGGTCGTTGGCCACTCATACGTGAGACGTGCCGGGGACGTATTCAAAGCAGGTGACATGATTCACGTGGCTGGGGAATACGGGTACAGGGTGACCTTCCACGGAAGGGGCGGGCTCTGTATTGACCAATTTCAATGTTTTATTGAGGGATTGTTAGGGCGGACGAGGTCACCGCCGTCTGTAATCATAGTACACCTGGGAGGCAATGATTTGGTGACCATTGGTCGACGAGTACTACTCGAGCGAATTATATCCACTGTTAGTTGGTTGGCAAGAAGGATCCCAGGGTGCACGATAGCATGGTCACAAATGATTCCCAGGAAGGTGTGGCGGGGGGCCCTCTCTGTGACCGCTTTGAATCAATCAGTGAAGAAAGTCAATAACAAACTTGGTAGGTTGTTTCGCTCAGGACAGTTGCATTGTATTCCGCATGGATGTATTCGGGGGGATCACATGTATCTCGAAGATGGGGTCCATTTGTCCCGGGAGGGGAATGTCTTACTCATAGGAGACTTCCTAGCATGGTTAAGGGGTTTGTAAATCCATGACCTTTAGTAGGAGTCTGTGGGGGGTCCGGATAGCCGGTCAACTATCCGGCCTGTGGCGGTAAGGTCATGATCGGTGAGCAGTAATTTCAAGATCCCTAGAGGTGGGGCGCCACCCATTATGGATCGGAGCGCCCGGGGGGAGGCGGCCATTGGCCCCTCACACGGGGAGGCGGCACCCTCGAAGTATGGGGCCGCCTAAAGGGAAGGCGGTCATAGGCCCCTCCCAGGGGAGGAGGCGGCTACGTGCCCCTCCTACGAATTTCCCGGGGCCAGGACATCCGCGACGGCGGATGTGGTAAGCAGTGTGGGGTGGGAGGGGGGTCTACGCTACCTTCTAGACACCTCACACGAGTCCTCGGACGACCACTAAGATGGCGTTGAGTTAAATAAGGGGCCCCCGCTAAGACAGGGGAAATTGGAAGTTGGCACAGAGGTACAGTCCTCTGTGCGCCCGCCCCTCACAAGTGAGGGGGGAGTTCTGGAGTAGGGATCTGACACCGGTTACGACGTTGCCGTTGGCCCGTAATGTTAGGATGTACAATTTTTATTTAGAAAGTATGCATTTACAGGATGTCTAGACTCGGCTAGGAGAACCTTTGTATTAGAGATTTGTTAAGGTTAGCGAATACGCGTGTCTGCATCGTAATGTCATAAATGAAAAATTGTACATGATATGAAACTGTTATTTTAATGTTTTAATTTTGTTTCATATTTTAATAAATACGGCCGGGAGGGTAACTCCCTCCCGCCTTCCAAAAGTTCAAGAACTGTGTCCGTCTTCCCATCCTTGGGGATTGTGTTGGGAGGGGGTGACAGGCATCCCGGCCATATGGAAAGGGGCGACCACTCGGTCCCCCCGAACGTATGGTAGGGGGCCCGGATCCCCCCGGGAAACCATTTTGGGCGGGAGGCGTGTCTCGGCTGGTATGCCCGAAGCGGCGTAGCCGGGGCGCGCCTTTTTCCCGCCCAAGAGGGGTTGTCCTAGACACCTACACCGTTGGCCACGCCCTGTAGGCAGACCAGAGGAGGGTACACGCCCTCCCGAAGAAGGATAAAAGGAGCAACAATCCAAGGAAGCATCCTCTTGTTCCTGTGCTTGGAAGCTGCACCTCCTCGTTGCACGTGAGCCCTCGACGGAACAAGGAGCCAATTTTGACCCACCCACCAGCCCCTTATGGCAACGATTAGTATTGCAATTCAGTTGATTTGCGGTGATAATATCTCTTTTTTCCAGGTTTTTTATGTGTAATAAAGTTTGGATTGTTTTTTGATGCAATAAAATGATTTGTTTCATAGCATGTTTTCTCACTCTAATTAAGCGGAGTATCACAGTCTAGTTTAAAGATGTGTTACATGTGTAGATAAGGGTTATATCACAAAGGTCCAGTTTAACTGCTTTTTCCGCTCTTCATTAGGTTCAAAACGTCGTATTTATTTTGGTCGGGCGGTAAGGTCATGATCGGTGAGCAGTAATTTCAAGATCCCTAGAGGTGGGGCGCCACCCATTATGGATGGGAGCGCCCGGGGGGAGGCGGCCATTGGCCCCTCACACGGGGAGGCGGCACCCTCGAAGTATGGGGCCGCCTAAAGGGAAGGCGGTCATAGGCCCCTCCCAGGGGAGGAGGCGGCTACGTGCCCCTCCTACGAATTTCCCGGGGCCAGGACATCCGCGACGGCGGATGTGGTAAGCAGTGTGGGGTGGGAGGGGGGTCTACGGTACCTTCTAGACACCTCACACGAGTCCTCGGACGACCACTAAGATGGCGTCGAGTTAAATAAGGGGCCCCCGCTAAGACAAGGGAAATTGGAAGTTGGCACAGAGGTACAGTCCTCTGTGCGCCCGCCCCTCACAAGTGAGGGGGGAGTTCTGGAGTAGGGATCTGACACCGGTTACGACGTTGCCGTTGGCCCGTAATGTTAGGATGTACAATTTTTATTTAGAAAGTATGCATTTACAGGATGTCTAGACTCGGCTAGGAGAACCTTTGTATTAGAGATTTGTTAAGGTTAGCCAATACACGTGTCTGCATCGTAATGTCATAAATGAAAAATTGTACATGATATGAAACTGTTATTTTAATGTTTTAATTTTGTTTCATATTTTAATAAATACGGCCGGGAGGGTAACTCCCTCCCGCCTTCCAAAAGTTCAAGAACTGTGTCCGTCTTCCCATCCTTGGGGATTGTGTTGGGAGGGGGTGACAGGCATCCCGGCCATATCACTAGCGCTTCAAAAAAGCAATGCAATTATATAATTATTTTTTAGAAAACGTTCCAACTACTTTGATAGGACTATCTGTGTGTGCCTCCACAGCAAACTTCCTCAGCCCGGACTGAAGGCAGACACAGACAGACACACACATAATAAGATAACACAAGTCAATGGAGACGGAAAACAAAAGGGACATGAAGATGCAGTCAAACAGCAGGAGTGAGAAAGATATTTTTATACTCCGTTTGGTACCTCAATTTACGAACACATTTACTGCACAAATCTGTGTACAACTTCATGTCAAAACTTTTCATTTAATTTCACTCGACCACCTCCCCTTCTCACCCCACCAGTGCAAGCCGCGGCCAGAAACCGCACTATAATTTTGTCGTCTAACAGAAACTTTGTGAATACCTTAATCATTACCACTTTGGCCCCCTTCCCCCTCCCTCTCGCCCCACCCCCACCAGTGCAGGCCACGACCACCAACCACACTGTAATTTTGTCGTCTAAAAGAAACTTTAAGAATTCATTAAGCATTACCACTTTTTCAAGACGGTATCACAAGTACTATACCAACTTTTCATTTTATTTCACTGAACTACCTGCCCCTCTCAAACTATGCCCACCAATGCAGGCCGCGTCCAGAAACCGCCCTGTAATTTTGTCGTCTGACAGAAAGTTTACGAATTCATTATCCATTAGCATTTTTTGACGACGGTATCACATGTATTTTACAATTTTTCTCTCTATCTGCATTATCTGTGTCTCTGCTAATATTTACGAACACATTTACTGCACAAATCTGTGTACAACCTCATAGTGAAAACTTTTCATTTTATTTTATTCGACCACCTCCCCTTCTCACCCCACCAGTGCAAGCCGCGGCCAGAAACCGCACTTTAATTTTGTTGTCTAACAGAAACTTTGTGAATACCTTAATCATTACCACTTTGGCCCCCTTCCCCCTCCCTCTTGCCCCACCCCCACCAGTGCAGGCCACGGCCACCAACCACCCTGAAATTTTGTCGACTGACAAAAAGTTTACCAATTCATTAACCATTAGCATTTTTTGATGACGGTATCACATGTAATTTACCATTTCTCTCTCTATCTGCATTATCTGTCTCTCTGCTAATATCATTTTTTCACTTCATGAACAACTTCTCTCATTATATATAAAAGCTTCAAAATCTCACAAATAATTACTCTCTATATTAAACATATTTTATACTGCGTATTTCACATTTAAATGAAAAAATTAGTTTTAGAAATACAACACATTATGACTGCCAAAAATTAGTTTTCTTTCAGGCTACGAGGAAAATCAATCAATGTTTGTGACTGAACCATATTTTACGGTACATTATAAAACAAACTGTTACAGACTTACCTTTACCAATGCTTTGTACGATGTACAACAGTGACAGTCACAAAACAGATATTCGTTTGACGGAACTCTGTATTAAGCTTCTATCACTGCAACCAAAATTAAATGGCACAGATATCCAGTCAATACAGACTCATATAACTCTCTTCAGCCAATTATATTTTGTCACGCAAAATTGTAAAATGAAATTTACATTTCAATTGGTTGTCCCTCACAATATTTTTAATGTCACATAAAAGTCACCCATCACCCACTGCCATCTCTGGCTGTTTCCATGGTAACACCTCATTCTGCACCTGGCTGAAGGCACAGGTCAAAAGTTCATATCTCAATGGTCTACATCAAACTAACAAGACTGTTTTCCCTCCAGAAACACCTGCCAATCCACAGCTCTGTTACATGTCATTTTTTTCACACCCAATAGTACTTTTCGTTTTACATAAACATTAACATGCAACGTAGTCTTCAATCTTGAGGTATTACAATCAACCAATCATTTTTATTTTTTCAACCACACCCAGCCTCATTTTTTTTTTATCCTAACTTTCAGCTTCTAAGTACCATTCCACTTCCAGAACCCATCGGAGTACGACTGCATATCCCTTGAAAATGAAGGTTTGGCTTTTAGGACACAGTTATATTCACTGGAGTGGAAAATATGCAGCAAACAGAGGTATTTCCAACCTTGATTTAGCAAATGTACACATAACGTGGATTGGCCAAAGAGGATTGAAATGTCACCAATTGGTGAAAACTTTTATGAATCTCCCAAAACCAGACCTTATAATTGTGCACTGTGGTGGGAACGATCTAGGCACAATGACTGGGGTAGGTCTGGAAATGCTTCTAAAAGACACCTTTCGACAATTGATGACACTTTTTCCTCGAACTGCCTTGGTATATTCCAATATATACCAAAGACAGAAATGGAATTGGTCCAATCAACATTGTGCACAAATTGAGAAAGCAAGGAGACATGTAAATAAATCTGTTTCTGCTTTCATCAGAGATTATAGCATGGGTTCTATTTACCACAACAACTTGCATTACCACATGCAAGACGTCTATAGGAGAGACGGTGTTCATTTCACGGATGAGGGAAACAGAATCTTCCTCTGCAACATCAGGCTCTGCATCGGTACTTACTTATAAATGCAGAAAAAACTCAATTAACACAAGGGCTCTTTTCAGAGCCACCTTATATCTAAGCACTCAAACTTCTGATTTATCTCCATTTTCACACTCTTGTAAATAGGTGTGCGCGACCGGGTGCGCGCACCCCGCAACTTTTAAAAAAAAAAATATATATATTTTCGCGTTTAAGGGCCTTACTGCACACCCTGAGAAAACCTACGCAGCAAGACAATCTCTACCTTCTCCCCTTTCCATGTTCCAACGCTTTGAAATGAACAATATATTTACTCGCAGTGACAAAATGGCGGTCAACACTTCCTGATTTCCTTCGAATCGAACGTTAACAGACGTCAGGCAGCAAAAAAAAAATCCGCTCACGCGCAGGCGCTTGGGTGCGCGCACCCGTGCGCGCGTATAGATATATAATTGACTTTAACTTTAATTTTCTCAGCAACTACTGAACGGATTTACACCATTCCAAAAAAAGCATAATCTGCGAACCGGACTCCACAGTTTTGCCAAATTTCTTATAAATCCATTCAGCCGTTCGACCTGTAGCCGAGTCTAAACGTCCTATGGAAAATAACATGGAGAAAACAAGTTTTGGGACCCCCCTTTTATCTCAGCCCCCACTTGACCAATCCCCCCCAAACTTTCAGGGAAGGAGCGCAACGGACCGAGCCATCTTCTTTGAGAAATTCGCAAAGATTCATCTACCAGGGCCAAAGTTATTCCAGATAGAATGTTGAGGATTTCCTATGGAAACTAGGTTTCTAACTATAACTACCTACTGGCGACCGCCAGTAGGTAATATATAAATATATCACCAAGAGACACAGCAAGAGACACAGCAAACTCTCGGTGTGTCGTCTACGTACTTTTTCAAAAAGGAGAACGTGGTGAGAAATAATTGGGCATCCGGGACCCCAGAGACGACCCACTCGAGAGCGGGTACTAGCGTGTACCGGGATTCTGTGTCTGATATATATATATATATATATATATATATATATATTCACTGAAAAAACCATAGGTTATAGACCATATATAGTTAGGGATTAGCATTTAAAAAACCTTATTTTATTTGCACAAAACCATTGAAATTCCATATATAGTTAGTTGCACTAACTATATATCGCGGACCCGCAATCCACTGCTAATGATGTCACATATTACATCATTCATGACATGGTCAGTGACATCACTGATGACATCACTGATGACATCTCAAATGACATCACTGATGACATCACTGATGACATCTCAAATGACATCACTGATGACATCACTGACATCTCATTTGACATTACTGATTACATCACTGATGATATCATTTATGTGATAATACATCTTCAGACTCTAATATAACCTTTGATACACTCAGTGTAAACAGGCACTCACAGACTGTCACACATCCATGGAGTTACTCACACACCTATTCAGTCATGCAAAGAATCAATCACATCTCCATTTCCTTAACTATACAGTTATACACACCTTACTTATTCAAACATATACTAACACATATTTACTCTCTTATACAATCCTTGATACAAGTTCACAATGATTCATACAGCCACTCTCACATTCACTGACTCTTATGTTCAGTTATTTATATATGTCAACTCTCACATGGAGTGTGCTTTACATATGTACTTACTTTGACATGTAGAACTGAGATATCCATTCACTCACCAATATACTCATGCACACAGTCAACTGTCCATACAGCTGTTTCTACATGCACTTTTGAACCCATACACCTAGGGAATCAACCGCTCACACATCTATGCACAGAGTTATACACCTCCCAGCCACCCACACACACACTCAGTCTCCCATACAAATACTTGGGCAACCATTCAATAACCCATATAGTTACTGATATAGCTACTGATTTAAACATGCAGCAGTTTACAGAAGAACATAAATATTGATTGCCAAATTAAGACACTTTAATCACTAACCCATGCACTCAGTGAGACACATTTAATCATTCTCTCATACAGTCAGTCATGCACCTACTAAATCCTTCATCCAGACACTTATACATCCACTCATTCTTCAATATGTAAGACATATTTTAACTTTACAGAAACATACAGTCACTGGGTGTTGTCATCAGTGATGTCATCAGTGATGTCACTGACCATGTCATGAATGATGTAATATGTGACATCATTAGCAGTGGATTGCGGGTCCGCGATATATAGTTAGTGCAACTAACTATATATGGAATTTCAATGGTTTTGTGCAAATAAAATAAGGTTTTTTAAATGCTAATCCCTAACTATATATGGTCTATAACCTATGGTTTTTTCAGTGAATTTTCAAGGTTTTGTAAATGCAAATTCCTAACTATATATGGTCTATAACCTATGGTTTTTTCTGTGAATTTCATTGGTTTTTTAAAAGCTAATATCTATAGCTGTAAAATATATTCTTTATTAAGTGACGTATCACGTAGCCCGTGAGACGCCTCATGATGCATCGCATAACCGTGACGTATCGTCTCTGCAGCGCAAACCAAACCCAAAACGTAAGCGCGCCAGAACACGCTTAAAGATATATATATATTTTTTAACCTTAATTAGACAAAATCCACACGTGCACATATCACAAACGTTCAAAAAACACAATATGTCGGACTCCCGTTACGCTGCCGGTTAGCTGCCCGGTTAACGTACCAGGAAGCACCTTTACCGCGAAAATCGCAAATTTTTTTTTTTCACCCCCCAGGGAACTTTAATAGCCCCCTCATCAATCCTAGGGGTTCAGGAGGGGTCTGCCTTACCCCTTTCATTCATTTACACCTTTTTTTTTCCCACCTCTTGTCTCTCGATCCCACAGAGAGACAAGATGGCGGCCGCTCCAGACTGTTTACAATGATAACAGCCAATCAGCTTCTCCTCAGACTCCCGTTACACTGCCGATTAGCTTCCCGGTAGCTTCCCGGTAGCTGCCCGGTTAGCTGCCCAGTTCGCGTACCAAGACGCGTCTCTACGGCGAAAAAATCGGATTTTTTTGTTTGTTTTTTTTTGGCCCCACGTGGTTTTATAATATCCCCCTCATAAATCCTAGGGGGTCAGAAGGGGTCTACCTTGCCCTCTTTCCTTCATTTCCCCCTTTGTTTTGGCCTCCTCTTGTCTCTCGATCCTACCGAGAGACAAGATGGCGGCCGCTCCGGACTGTTTACAATATTGACAGCCAATCAGCTACTCCTCAGACTCCCGTTACACTGCCGGTTAGCTTCCCGGTTAGCTGCCCGGTTAGCTGCCCGGTTCGCGTACCAAGACGCGTCTCTACGGCGAAAAAATCTGATTTTTTTTTTGGGTTACACTGCCGGTTAGCTTCCCGGTTAGCTGCCCGGTTAGCTGCCCGGTTCGCGAACCAAGACGCGTCTCTACGGCGAAAAAATCGGATTTTTTTTTTTTTTTTGGTTACACTGACGGTTAGCTTCCCGGTTAGCTGCCCGGTTAGCTGCCCGGTTCGCGAACCAAGACGCGTCTCTACGGCGAAAAAATCGGATGTTTTTTTTTTTTTTTTTGGGCCCGGCGTGGCTCTATAATATCCCCCTCATCAATCCCAGGGGGTCAGGAGGGGTCTACCTTGCCCCCTTTCCTTCATTTCCCCCTTTGTTTTGGCCTCCTCTTGTCTCTCGATCCTACCGAGAGACAAGATGGCGGCCGCACCGGACTGTTTAGAATGTTGACAGACACCGGAGAGCCAATCAGCTTCGCTTTGCAAAGTTCCGATACGCGAAAAGTTCGCGAACCGGAGCGCTGCCCGGAGCGCTGTTACAGATATATATCTTGATTTAAACGTTAATTTCTCAAAATCCACTGAAGCACATATATTGAGACCTAGCAAAGGCACATCGGGCTAACAGTCCCTACAATTTTGCCAAGTTTCGTGGAAATCCATTCAGCCGTTCGGGCTAAAAGTGAGTCCAACCGCCCTATGGAAATTAACATGGGAAAAACGCGTTTTGGGACCCCCCTTTTTTCTCGGCCCCCCCTTGACGAACCCCCCCCAAATTTTCAGGAGCTGCTCAGAAACAAAATGTGCCATTTTCCTGAAAATTTCAGCCGATTCCGTCCACAAACGCCAAAGTTATTAGACATAGAATTTTCAAAAGTCTCATAGGAAAAAAATCCTAACTATATATACCTACTGGCTATCGCCAGTAGGTAATATATATATATATATATATATATATATATATATATATATATATATATATATATATATATATATTACCTACTGGCGGTCGCCAGTAGGTATATATAGTTAGGATTTTTTCTCTATGGAACTTTTGAAAATTCTATGTCTAATAACTTTGGCGTTTGTGGACGGAATCGGCTGAAATGTTCAGGAAAATGGCACATTTTGTTTCTGAGCAGCCTCTGAAAATTTAGGGGGGTTTCGTCAAGGGGGGCCGAGAAAAAAGGGGGGTCCCAAAATGCGTTTTTTCCATTCATTTTTCCATAGGGCGTTTGGCCTCACTTTTAGCTCGAACGGCTGAATGGATTTACACGAAACTTGGCAAAATTATAGGGACTGTTAGCCCGATGTGCCTTTGCTGGGTCTCAATATATGTGCTCCAGTGGATTTTGAGAAATTAACGTTTAAAAAAACAGATATATCTGTGACAGCGTCCCGGATAGCGCTCCAGATCGCGTACTTTTTGCGTAACGGAGCTTTGCGAAGCGAAGCTTATTGGCTCTCCGGTGTCTGTCAACATTCTAAACAGTCCGGTGCGGCCGCCATCTTGTCTCTCGGTAGGATCGAGAGACAGGAGGAGGAGAAAAACGAAGGGGGAATTTAATGAAAGGGGGCAAGGTAGACTCCTCTTGACCCCCTAGGAATGATTTTGGGGTTATTAAAGGGTCCCGTGGGGCAAATAAAAAAAATTTGATTTTTCGCGGTAGAAGCGCTTCTCGGTTCGCGAACCGGGTCGCAAACTGGTAGCGAAACGTGAATTCGCCATTTTGTGTTTCGATTTAATTAAATTACAAGATAGAGGAAAAGCAATGTGAGTATTGGGTATAAGGGGGTATGGGAGACGTATCCTGACCCCCTATGTTTTCTGAGGGTGGTTGAGGAGGCTCATATATGTTGATACTTGTCTTCCAGCGGCTGCGCGTGAGAGATTTTTTTTTTTTTTGCCGCTTGACTTCTGTTAACGTTCGATTCGAAGGAAATCAGGAAGTGTTGACCGCCATTTTGACACTGCGAGTAAATATATTGTTAAAAATAATTGTTATAAATTAATCTGTATTGATAAACATTGTCTGCGCCATCTTGCTTTTTTTCCAATGCCACACTTTTGTCGTGCACGGCAGCCATTTTAGATGCCTTGACCAGACCCACTCTCTGCACGCCGCCGATCCTCAGCATGGCTCCCCACCCTCCCAAGCATCTCCCCCATGCACTGGTCACCCCTGCTCTCTCTCTCATGCATGGGCCATAAACCTCCCCCCCATCTGCGCTGCTCTTCCCTGAGTATCACACCCTGTGCCCGCCCGACACCTCCCTTTCACCCTATTCACTACCGCACCCTCTGACACTCCTGTTCCCCTGTGTCTGATTGTCCAGGCCGGTCCCAGGCTATCACCTAGCCCTGGGGATGTAGTTTATGGCCCCAACTGTAAAGAATCACCCCTGTTCAAAGGAGTTACAGTAGATCAAGGCCCCCACCTCATGAGATTCGTCACACCACACGCGTTCCTACTATCTGATAACGATCCTGTATTGTGATTGGGGAGGGGATTCTCACTGTTGTTTACCTAGCAGGTATCATATATCAGCGGAGCAGCGCTAGGGGTAAGACGGTGATCAAAGCGTCCCGATCATATTGCATATCAAGCAACACCCCTGACCGTCTTACCCCTAATGCTGCTCCGCTGATATATCAGCGGAGCAGCGCTAGGGGTAAGACGGTGATCAAAGCGTCCCGATCATATTGCATATCAAGCAACACCCCTGACGTCCTTTTTCTGCTCATGAAGCCCACAAGCAAGCTTCACAAGTCATTGTACTTGTAGCAGACCGCTGTAGGCACACTTAGCCTAAATATTGTCACTTTTTTGTAAATACACTATTTTTTATTAAAACACGACGTGAGTAAGGTGGGGAGGTTGTGCCCCCATCCTGAAGTAGGAGCCTGTCTCCGAAACATGTCGACAACGCACACCAGAGGTCCTGTTCCTTAATTCAACAGGTTCGACCTCATACTGCACTTCTTTTAACAGTACCAGCCAGAGTTCAGAATAAAAAATTTTCTTTTACACTCATGTGCCAGGTACTTTTTAATCTTTCACCACATCCCACCACTCACTTATGACAATATACCCCACACACCGCACACCACACATAGTCATTCCTATAAGTGCTCCCGCGTAGTCGCAGGTCGTAGCACGCCGCATCCCGATAGAGGGGTGCGAGGACCCCGATGATGAAGCATGACACCAAGGGGCCTTTTGGTGTGTGAGGGGTATTCTACAGAACACTGAGTTATGTTATGTTATGTTATACGGGTTTTTGTATAGCGTGCGGCTACTCGAAAGAGTGTCCCGACGCTTTGAATTGCACACTAATCTCATAACACAACAGGGAAAAATTGAACAGAAACAGAAAAAAGAGGAAACCTAATAGGACCTGAAACTAAGAAGTAAAAAGCCAAGTTTTAAGCCCCTTCCTAAAGGCCAGCAAGTTAGGAGTGCTGCGCAAGGACACAGGCAGGTTGTTCCACAGCTGAGGCGCTAATAATTTAAAGGAGCGACCACCAATGCGAGCTCTCTTCACACGGGGCACTACAGCAAGAAACAAGGCTTCAGACCTAAGAGACCTGGCAGGAAGGTAAAAGGACAGCCTTTTCTGAAGATATTTTGCTCCGGAGGTGTGCAAGGCTTTGTGTGCCAGGGTGAGAGTTTTGAAAACTATCCGCTTCCGGACGGGAAGCCAGTGCAGAGCCTCCAAGAGGCCCGAGGCTCGGGCACGGCGAGATAGTCCAAAGATAGCACGTGCTGCCGAATTCTGAACAACCTGTAATCGTTGAAGCAGGTATTCTGGCAGGCCGAGATAGAGGACGTTGGAATAGTCTATTCTCGAGCCTATAATCGCCTGCACCGTGATCTTCCTGTGTTCCTCCGATAACAAGGGAAGGAACTTGCGAAGCATCCGGAGTAAGCCAAAGCAGGTGCCAGTGAGACTGATTACCTGCGAGCGTAGAGTGAGGCCATTGTCGATCTTAATCCCAAGGTTTTTAGCTACCTGGGACGAACTTGCTGGTGGAAACATGTTCTCAGGCCACCACTCTTTCCACTCCGGGTCCGCACTGCACCCAAAAAAGAGGACCTCAGATTTATCCGAGTTGCACTTGAGGCTGTTATGATGGAACCACTGGAACACAGCCTCAAGGCAACCCTGGATCCTACCTCCATCGAAGTCCGCACCCCTCTCACAGGTGAAGAGGAGCTGGGTGTCATCGGCGTAAGAAACGATCTGGGCCCCGAAGGACTCCGCCAGAGCCGCCAGAGGGGTCATGAAGATATTAAATAGAGTTGGGCTCAGGACAGAGCCCTGAGGAACTCCGACACCCAATGGCGACATCTCGGCGGAGCAAGCAGAAGCCCAGACCGTTTGTCGACGGCCTGCCAGGAAAGATCGAAACCACTGGAGCACCGTCCCTCGAAGACCGATCTCTGAGAGTCTAGCAAGCAGACCCTCATGAGGGACGGTGTCAAAAGCCGCCGACAGGTCTAGCATCACCAGCATCGCTCTCCCACCCGAATCCAGCACCTCCTTTATCGCCTCCGAGACTTCCAGGAGGGCTGTTTCGGTGCTAAGATTGGCGCGGAAACCCGACTGGGTAGGGTGCAGTAGGTCGTGGGACTCCAGGTAATCGGCAAGCACCTTATGCACGTGTTTTTCAATGACCTTCGCAAAAGCCGGCAGGAGCGAGATAGGTCTATAATTCGCTAACACCTCCACATCCAGACCAGGCTTTTTTAGCAGGGGAATAATCATTGCCTGCTTCCAGGACTGGGGAACCACACCCTGTGCAAGAGAACAGTTCAACAGGGGGTTCACGAGTGGATTAATGACCGCTGCCATTTTAGCCAGAAATTTTGCGGGGCAGGCATCCCGAGGGGAGCCTGACTTTAGTCCCGCCATCAGGTCAAATGAAGCTGACAGCGAGAGAGGAGGAAACGCTGCCAGGGCCACCCCGGCGTTCGGTCGGGTAACAGCGGCATTCTCCGCCCGACCTGGCACCTCAGGCTCCAGCACAAGGAAGGAGTCCTGGATCCGCTGGATCTTAGAGGTGAAGAAGTCCGCAATCGCCCTGACCCAAGGCGCAGGAGGGGGGGTCTGGGTAGGTGCTGCGCGAGAGGTTGTAAACTCCCGCACAATGGCGAAAAGCTCCTTACAGGAGTTGGAAGCGGCTTCAATTTTTCTAACAAAATAAGCCTTCTTCTCCGCGAGGATGTTCCGATGGTACGCTTTCGCCAGAGACCTGTAGGTGAGTTTCGCCGTCGCGTCGTATTTCACGCGCCATGCTCTTTCCGCTACCTTGCATTGCCGACGAGAGGCCGCCAATGCTTCCGTAAACCAAGGGGCAGAAGCACCTTTTTCGGGTTTGCGGAGGGGTCTCAGAGGAGCAAGATCATTAAGCCTCTCTGAGAGCCAGACCTGTAGACGCTCCACATCCTCCTCTAAGTTCCCCGTTAAAGCACAGGGGTGATCGGCGCAGTTGAGTGCTTCAACATTTGCTGATCACCCCCCCTTCCTTCCTTTGAGTTGGATTCCTTATGTTTATTTAAGTATCTCTGGCTCAGTCAGTTGGAATAGGGTGATCCTCTGCCTGTAGACCTGCTCCTCCCTTCTCCAAATCCTCTCTCCTGCTGTCTGTAGCCGTTGTCGCCTCGCAATCACATAGAATGCCGCCAGTCTTGCAAAACTGTTGCATTTTGGGCCCCTTTTTAAAGGTTGCACCTGGTTACCACCTGCTTTCAATCCATGGTAAATACCGACTCTTAAATACTGAATTTAATTGAATTCAGTATTTTTTCCCTTTCCTACATCTCGATGGGCTTGTTTAACCATTTCTTATTTACCGATTCGGTAAATAAGAACTCAGTAAATAAGGATTCGGAGAATTCCGATTCGGAATTATACCGACTCTTATTTACTGATTCAGAACATTTTTGGCACCCACATCTCTAATTCAAAATATCGGTAGGAAACGGCCGAAATGACTGAATTTCAGCCGTTACCGACCGGTATTTGGTCACCTACATCTGGCCCTGTGTGTCTGTGAATCTTTCAGGGGGCGCTCCACCTTATCTATCTGAGCTTCTGATCCCCTATGTCCCTTCTCGTCAGTTAAGATCAGGTGGGGTGGGTCTGGTGTGTGTACCTGCCACCAAGAAAGTGAGGATGGGGGTCCGTCCTTCCGTCTATTGGCAGCCAAACAATGGAATGCACTCCTGGTGGATCTCCAGATGGAGGTCCAGGTTAGCCGCTTTAGGAAAAATTTAAAAAAGCACCTTTTCCCTTGTGATATGTAGGGCAGTGGGGGCGGCTAGCACCTCTTTGGCTACTGTACCGCAGCGCGGGGACACACTGTTCCTAGTTGTAACCATTGCGCTTTATAAATGAGCTAAATAAATAAATATATTAAAAAATGCATTATTTTATTTTGGCTTGTATTTAAATTGCATTATCATTTTTTTCATATTACACCATGTTGAAAACAGGGACAGGGTGCCCAATTACAAAGAATGCACTGGCCACAGGACAGTCACGAACTAGTTTAGACCTGGAAGTCACGCATTCAAATGAAATACTGAGTGGTTGCTTCAAATTCGCTCTGTGTTTCATTGTGCAGAATGCTACACAACCTACACTTTTCAAAGGGTGGCCAGAGATCCCCCTGCAGGGGGGTGCAGTGAGTGACTGCCCCGCCTGCAGAGAGATATCTGGAGGGACCCTGAACACCTATTTGTCCCCTTCAGAGGACTGCCCTCAGGGGGCACACTGGCAGTGTACTGCATTTATGTGGCACAGTCAGTGCACCTTTTGATAGTCTCTGTGCCTTTGCACCTGCATCCATAATATGGCACCGGCACAGCGGCAAAAAATTCCATCATTTACAGGAGGCTACACGTGAGCCAGATCCATCAGTATCACAGAAGGGGATGCACAAGCATTTGCACCACCTTCTATATTAACAAAGTGCCCTAGGGGCATCCAATTTGGGTGCAAGTGCCCTTTCTGCTGCTAGGCAGTTTCTGTAATACAACCCCAGATATCCTGTTCTGTTGTAATTGAAGCAAAATATATGCATGATGAAGTGCTGAATCTAGTGTACAGTTAATTCACCCACTCGGCACAATGCATTTTTTTGTGAAATAGAGAATTATTTATACTCATTTACTACTATATTCGTTTTACTATATGCATTTTAGAGATCGGCCACCCCATTGCAGTCTTTGCAGTTTAGCCTTATAGGAATGATGGAGAAACATTTTTGATACAAACTCAAAAATCTGGATCAAAAATTATTACCATACGTAAAATTTGATTAGCCTGGTAATGGATAATACAACAACTATGTATAAAAGACATATAGTGATCTTTTGACAATGGCTGTGGGCATTGGCGGCTGGCAGGAACTAGGGGTGGGGAGTGCGGGGGAAACAAAATATAATTTTTTTTTTAAAACTTACCTCCTCACTGTCTCCTCTGTCTCTACCCTGTCGTTATTTGCTGACAAGTCCCGGAAGCACACCGGCTCCCCTAAGCCAATCACAAGATGCAATGCAGCTTTGTGTTTGGCCTGAGTGCCATGGTTCGGCCCATGGTTCAACGCTAACATGGGGACTGGGAGCCTAAGCCTGATCGCCTTCTAGGCTGTGTTTACAGCCCGGTAGAGAACATGCTAAATGTGCATGACTTTTTGGCCAGCCCAAGACGGACAGACAAATCCTCAAGTGCACTTAAGTGCATTAACCACTCCTACTCCTGTGGCACCAACCCCACCACACCATAACCCAGTCCCGTAGCTAAGGAAAAACAAATGATGATAACGATCTTATTATCATTTTATTTTTCCTTTTCCACCTCTGAAAGCAGTGGGGCGACACTCCTCCGTCGTAGTGGAGGAGCCACCCCTGGCTATGTGTTTGTTCACCATCTTTGATCGTGATTACGAGATGGCCGGGTAATTCTGACTCACAAGCATACCCAAATTAGGATTGGGGCTGAAATATGATGTTGAGTAAGTTTACTGCACTTTACAATCACTGGGTACAATAAAGGCTACACTCTTCCATGTTACCTAGGTACATTTCTACAGGTGAGCACTGCCACCGTTTGCCAGCGAAAAAATACAAAGAAATACCAGGACATGTGGATCTTGGTGCCTAAAGCACTAGCATTTGCATGGTATGCCCAATTTTAAATACTTAACTTTAAATATGTGATATTTGTCGCACCCAATAAATAGATACCAAACTTCAAACTACCTGATTTTTATACTGTACAATAAAGTTTGCAACCCTCACTAGGGCACTCCTAATGAAGGTTTTTTTAATGTCAGAATAAATGACAGGACCTTAATGAATATTGACAATAAGCTTTGGGGTAGAAATACAGATTTTTGTGGCTCTATTGTTAAGACCTAATTAGAAAATGTATTTCAATGACGTTCAGTGTAATTCTGTGCTTTAAAAGAATAAAGAAAAACACTTCAAAACAGTTTTTAATTTCGGTGGGAAAACACTGTGAGCCACTGGGTCTCTTCCTTTACTATTATTTATTTGAAAATATGTATACCATGTCTCTTATAAACCCTTCAGTGGCCTATGGGTAAAATATGATATGACAGCCATCAATCAGGCAAACAAAACTACTTTTAGCACCCATAGCCAAGTAAAAATAATGTATCAATCTAAAGACGGAAGTTAAGTATCAACAGGTTTAGGATGAGCTACTGAGTACGTTCTCAATTACAAATCTGCTGGGGGAAATTGAAGAAATTACCTACAATGGGAAGTGCAACAGTTCATGTAATAGAAACAAGAGCTAAAGTTCACACAAATCGTAATAAAAATATAAAGGCCCATTGGAACACGTGCTCAAGGAACTTATTAACACAAAAGCACATTAACGTTATGAATAGGTTTAATAAGCCAAGGTTACTTAACTTAGAAACTCGTAGAACGTTATTGGTGTACTACTTTAATCAAAATGAAATTGCCATAATAAACTCTTTGATGTGAGAATGAAGCGCACCCCTGGTAGGGAGGCATGTTTAGCCTAGCAATTTACAAATTTCAGCTATATATATATCCTGGTGAAAACTTTAATCACAATATTTTGACATATGAAGATATGAAAAAAAATGTTCTGCTATTACTATTCTTAGAGTTTCTTTTGTAATTTAATATAACATCTGCCAATATGATTTGAATATCTTTATTCGGTAAAATTTGTTCACCATAAAAGAGTACATATACACAATAAAAATACAATTCCAACGCTAAAAACAGTGATAAAATATAACAGCATAATTAATATAGACCTAGGACGGAGCATACTCAACAGTCATCTGCCAATATGCATCTTGGACAAAATATTTTCAACGATTTTCAACACAACCTGCTTTAATATGCTTTTCTTCGGTGCTGCTTTGTGAACGATGTCACAGATGTAGAGAGGACAGCTGCACAGTTCAAGACGCACATGGAAATCTTGCTCCTGGTCTCCATCATTTGACTGCATTGACGTTATGGTGGAGATTCACAGATTTCTTGACATTCTCAAAGCCAGTGAGTACACTTTCACCATGCACAGTACAACTTTACAGTATGCAAATACAATACCTACATGTTGTGTTTGGGTTAACAATTCACATTGTTATTCACTATGCATATACTGCAAACTCTTGTGAGATGTAAATGGGGCCTTCCCCCTTGTGAGATCAGAAGAAATGCCCTAGTGCTGTGTGACCACACCTGAAAAAACAATGTTGGTAAATTACACAGTGCACTGTGTAGACAAAAGTCACAATTTCTCTCAAGAAAAAGTGCACAGCTCTCCTGGCCCATACTCTAAGCTCTAACTCTGAATTCTTTGGTAGAGTTCCAAAAACCAGTACAGTCATACTATAGCCTTATAGCCCGCCGTAGTGGGTTATGCCGGCTATTAAAGGCCCGCTGAATCGTTAAAGGCCCGAGCCGAAGGCGAGGGACTTTAACGAAACAGCGGGACTTTAGTAGCCGGTATAGCCCTGCTACGAAGGGCTATAAGGCTATTAGAACATTCTGCCACTAGAGGGCAGATTGTTCTAACAAATTAAACAAAGGGTTCTCGAAGCTCGAGGGGATATAAATCCCCTTGAACTTCGAGAAGCCTTTGTAGAACATTAGAATGTTGCTCTGCGGGCCTTTACCGGCCCGTAGAAGCAGGGAACACTCCATTGCTGCAATGGAGCACCCAACATTACAATGTTCTAATTGGTGATAAAGCCTTCTCTGTTACTGTAGAGATCTAGAACTTTGGGCCAATTTATCTCCGGTCTGAGAACAATCTTCTACCTTTCAGAAAACCAGTGGCAGCTCCTCCGCCATGGCAGAGAAGCGTGGCCCACTGAATAAAAGGAAAACTAAAATGATAATAACTATTGTTGTTATCATCTTTGTTTTCCTATGCAGATAGTGGTTCTCGGGTGGGGTGGGGCTAGGCACAGCAGGGGAGAGCATTGCTTTGCACTCCTTAAGTGGGCCTTACTGCTTGACCGGCCCTCTCGGCCGGCCAAACCTTCCTGAGCACTATACATCTTCCTCACCAGGCTGCCGTCCTCAGCCTGGTTAGAGACATTCAAAGCCTCTGTAAAGTACGACTGTACAAAATCCAAGTAAAAATATTGTTTGTTAATAGGAACACAGGAGTCAGACAGGAAACAGCTGTACATGAATCTTCCTCCCCAGCAACTGCCTTCCCTGAACTCTCCACAAAGAATAGAACCTTGTAAGAAAGCTTGTGGAAGTCAGAAGGCTTGAAGGAAAACAATTATAAAGGAAGGAAACCTAACACATCTTCCTCCTTACAGAAACAAACAAAACAAATAGAAAACAAAAATATATATATACAGAGTAAGTAAATCATTCAACAGTATAACAAATATAATGTTCCATCCATTTCATTTTGAGCATATTCTTTTCTTATCAGAAATATTTTCTGCTCCAGGTTCAGCTGGTTTCACAGAAATATTTTCTGCAACAGGTTCAACATTTTCAACCTCAGGTTCAACAGATTCAGCTTTTTCAAAATGTTCAGCTTCAACAGATTCAGCATTTTCACTATCACCATGTTCCTCCTCAAAATTATTGTTATCAATAGATTCATGTGCTTCATTGATTTCATTATCAATGTCAACAAAGGTTTCAGAAGACAAAAAAGGTTTAAAAACAAATATTCCTAAATCATTTTTACTTCTAAAAATGGCAATTCTTCTAATATTCCAAGCTTTTCCATCACTTAAAAGAACAGCATTGCGTTATTTTTTTAAAAAATCTGCAATGGTTCTGAAAACTGGGATTCACCTTTCTTAACCTTCCAAGGTTTTTTAACTTGGACCCACATTCCAGTTTTAATGTAATCAGTCCCTGAACCATATTTCTCATCAAAATTGCACTTATATAGTAAATAATTTTCAAGAATATTATTGTTTACATAACTCATACAAATATCAAGATTCAATTTCTTAAGTAACCAATCCAGATTAAATATGGTTCTAGCAGTGCGACCCCTCATAATCTCAAAAGGAGACTTTTTTAAAGCTTCATGGACATTAGTCCTGTATGTCCATACTGTCTTATATACTTGAAGTTCCCAATCAGCACCTTACATAACAGCAATTTGAATAACACTTTTTAACACTCTGTCAAATCTTTCACATGCCATTCCCACTGAGATTGTACAGGGAGGTACTCTGGTGTATTACACCTACCCTTTAAAAATTATTTTTTGCTAACTTAGATACAAATTGTACTCCGTTATCACTTATAATCTTGACAAGGAGGCCTTCTTCTGTGCAAACGTTATCAATAAATTGTAAAACCGTGGAAGAATCAGTTTTATCAACGACTGTAACACTTGGCCATCTTGAAAAAATATAAATCATGAATATTATATATTTGGAAGCAGGACCAATAGGAATCAAAATGTCAATAGGCACAGTATGCCAAGGACCATCAGATATAATAGGTTCACACATATCAGGTCTCAAAGTTTTTAATGCCTAGTCTGAATTAGCACAAATTATGCAATCTCTTACCACTCTTTCAGCACTTAGTTCAATTCCGGACAACCAATACTATCTTTTGACCCTCTGTTTTGTTTTCACTATACCACAATGATCTTCATGACTCAACTTTAAGATAGAATCTTTAATGAAGTGGGTGGAATGGCTTTATCCCCTCTAAAAATGGCACCATCAGTAACAGATAATTCATTTCTTTTCTCCCAAAAAGATTTGAGACTTGAAGAAATCGTATATTTTTCAGGCCAACCTTGATGAATGACAGAAATGAGAAACATCAGATTGACTTCCTTTTTAATTTCTTCCTTCCATATTTTTTCTTTCACACAGAAAGAACTCTCATCATGAATAAGGACCACATGTTATGAATCCCATTCATTAATATTACATTCATGCAAATCTAAAGGCATGCGAGAAAGGAAATCTGTTAAAAAATTACTTTTACCAGGAACGTACTCAACCTTGTATATAAAATCTTGTAAATGCATTGACATCCTAGCTATCCTGGCAGATGCTTTGAACAACCCTTCTGTAGTAAGAAGTTTCCCTAAAGGTTTGTGATCTGACCTAACAATACATTCTCTTCCCCAAAACAAAACTACGGAAGTGTTCAAGGGCCAATACACAAGCTAATGTCTCCTTCTCAATAACAGAAAAAATATTCTCTGAAGGAGAAAGAGCTCTGGACCCATACACAATAATAGATTATTTTCCTCCTTCACCAATTTGGGAGAATACACCTCCTAAGCCCTTGTTGCCTGATTCGACCATGACAATGCATTTACTTTTAACATCGAAAGGACACAGAACAGGAGCATGGATTATAGCTTGTTTGATATCCTCAAATTCCTTTTTGCATAATTTAGACCATACACATTTTACATTGCTTTCAAGTAATTGTCTAATATTATAAACTTTGCTTGAAAAACCTTCAACAAATTTTGCATAAAATTCCACCATGCAAAGGAAAGATCTCACCTCATCTTTACTGGAAGGTGGAGGGGCATTTTTGATAGCATCCACCAACTGGGGTTTAGTGGCAACACCATCTGCCTACAAAACATGACCAAGGTAAGTCACTGATTTCACACCATATTTACATTTTGCATGCTCAACAGTTAATCCATTATCTTCCAAAGTCTTTAGAACTTCCTCCAGAACACTATTATGATAATTTTTATCCTTCCCAAAAATGAGAATATCGCCCAGGAAGCATTTTCCTTTGGGATGCTTGCCAAAAAGTAGGTGCCGCTGATAAATCTATAGTTGAGAAAAACATAGTATCATTAACTAATGGTAGCATTTCTGAAATTTTGGGCAAGGGAAATTTATCAATAACAATCTTGTTGTTCAAATGGCGAAGGTCAATGCAAAGCCGAATTTTTCCATTGGAGCGCCTGGCTACAACAATGGGAGAAATCCACTCTGAGGACTCTATAGGCTCAATGATATCTTCTTTGACAAGTTTTTCTAACTCCTTCTCCACCTCAGTACGTATTAAAATGGGAATTTTTCCAGCTTTGTGGATCTTAGGATTGGCATTTTCTTTTAAGACAATACGGTGTTCAAATCCTTTGAAACTACCAAATTTACCACTACAAACCTTTGAAAATGTATTCAACATGGTATTACCAATAGCTCCGCTATCATCCACAACCAGTACAGGATCAGGACTGTTAGGATCAAGAATGAAATAAGGTTACCTTGATCTCTCCAGCCAAGAATGGATGGTCCACATTTAGCTACATATAATTTTCCTAAGACTCTCTCCCTTTAAATTTGGAAACTGAGAGTTCTAACACCAATTATATCTATTTTTTCACCAGAAAATCCTTCTGGTTAAATATCTGAAGAGAACAATTTGTCCCCTAAATTTTCGAAAATTTTGGTATTCCACACTTCTTCATTAACAATAGTTTAGGGAGACCCGGAAAATGCATGTAATTGAACAGAAGTTCCTCCTATTGAGATATCACAAATAGGTTTCTTTCTCACTTCATTAATAGAAGTATCCTTTATATTAAAAATAAACAGTTTTTCCTTTTGCGTATCGCTATGATCATCCTTAATAGAACAATGCATAATCTTCTTAATTACAGTTTTGTCATTACTTGAAGAAACCTCATAAACAGCTTTTACTTTTTGACTTTTAGATTTCTTTCTATGACATGCTTTAGCTTAATGCCCAATTAATACACAGTTAGAAAAATTTTCTTTGATAGCAGGAAATAACGTATTATTAGCTAAATGGTTACCACTGCCACAACGATAACATTTTAAATCTTCCCTCTTTTTAAAGTTCAACAGATTTAGAATGGAAATTAGGTTTTTGTTTGACAACAGGTTTGTTTTGAATCTTAGCCACACTTTTTTCATATATCTCTTTACTTTTATTTTTAAGTACTTTAGCACTTCTGCTTGAAAGCTCAGCTTTCCTAACTATGGTCAAAACATCTTTAAGATCAGCATCTCCATCTATCCAGAGTCTATCTTGGATTACAGTGTCGCCGGTATGCATAACGATTTGATCCCTAACAAATTGTTCTTGAAGACGATAAAATTTACAATCATCTGCAATTTTTTTTAAGAGCAGCAACATATGTGTCTACAGTCTCATCCGGTTCTTGTTCCCTGTGGAAAAATGTGTACCTCGTTATCCCTATGCAAACTTTGGGAGCAAAATGATTATCAAAGTCTTTCAAAATATCTAAAAATACATTAGATTCCCCCCCTCCAGAGGTTTTAGTTATTTCATCATAAACTTTCAATCCACCAGCATCATGTGTGTGTGAAAATAATGTTTTTTAACTTTCGGGTTTCATTTTCCCTTCTTCGTCTATAGTCTCTATGAAGTTCAGAAAATAAGCTTTCCATTGCAACCATTTCATGCATGGTTCACTTTCTGCTGGCCAAAAGGCTTGTGGCAGTTGAATAGAAAAACTTTGAGTAGCCATTTGAATTATACACAAATGAAGAAAATAAAATAGAATTGACAGTACTTACAAATTGTGGTTTTCCGTGGTTGCAAAATCGAGGAAATGTAAAACACAAGTGAAAGTACTTGTTAAAGAAAATACTGAATAATAATAGTAGTAAAGATCAAAATAAAAAATAAAAACTGTAAAAATAACCATTGCGCATATAAACAATACACGTTCAAAATGCTGAGGCGTTGAAGATCGCTCAACTTAAATTGAACGTTGCGCATATAATAAATATGCGTTAATAAAAGAAGTATGCAAAGTGACGGCATGTAACCAGGCATTGCACGTAGACGTGATACGTGTGATAGACGTGGGGCGTCATTATGGGATTGCAGGAAGAAAAATGGAGGCATGAAGTTTGCACAGAAAACGTTCCACTGCGCGTTGAGCTTAGCGTTATGGGATGCATCGTTCAAAACCGTCAACGGTGAGTTGTTTCTTCCACATTTATAACTATCAACTTCAGTCGAATGAAATCCACATTCAGGCAAAACGATTATTGTAGGCAATGTAAAGAAGGCTGCAACGAAAAGAAAGTCTTAAATATGCCACAGTAGGAAAATTAAATAGAACGTCTCAAAATTAGAAAAACAGTACCTTGGTAGAGCCTTGAAAATCACCAGAGAAGAATAAAATTAGGACAAGTGTACCTCTTTATTGTCTTGAAAGTAACAAATGAAGTATAAAATCAAAGTGAAGTCCGTGAAAATTGAAAAAAATCCTTAAAAGCAGAAACAATGGGTTCAAATTCCTCCTAGTGTTCCAGTGAAGATCGTCGCCAAATTGTAAAGTACAACTGTACAAAATTCAAGTAAACATGTTGTTTATTAACAGGAACACAGGAGTAAGACAGGAAATAGCTGTACATGAATCCTCCCCCACAGCAACTGACTTCCCTGAGGTCTCCACAAAGAATAGAAACTTGTAAGACAGCTTGTGTAAGTTAGAAGTCTTGAAGAAACACTATTCTAAAGGAAGGAAACATAACAGCCTCCCATTGCGCATCTGAGCACCGATCCATGGCACCAGACCAATTACAGCGCTGCATTGCAGCGTTTTGATTAGTTCAGGGGAAGATAGGAGCCTGATACTTCCTGCTGCTGGCCGGGACTGCAGGTAGGAAGAAGATGGAGAATGGAGGAGAGGTGGCTGCCAGCCGTTTCAGGTAAGAGTTTTCTTTATTTTTTCTTTGTTGTCATCCCTTGTCTTCTGTCTTTCTCTCCCTCGACTTACAACCTGAATCCGGTAGCATCTGCTACTGCAGAAAACTTGTGAAAACTAATTAGTCTACTCAAGGAAAACAATGGGCAAATCTCTCCTCATATAAAATGTCCATATCCAATACTTTTCACTGTCCATGTGACATCTGCTGACATAAGTTGGACTAATGTCTATTTCATGATGTGCCACATATAAAGTTGTTTCTCCTTTTGTTGTAGGCTTTGTGTTGGTAATGCTGGCACAGGGCAAAAGCAAAAGTTTAAGAAGCAATCTGTGTTCCATTGCAGTCCTTCCTTTGTAGCAGTGAACAATAAGGCAGAGAGATGATTGAATATTCATTCACAATAATCAACAAAACCATTAACCCTTCACTCTTCTATTGGGTGGTGCTGCTGACAGGGCAATACACGCATTGCCCCTTCTTAAATCTAGCCCAAAGATGCTATAAAAGAATGTAGGTAAGAAATGTTAGGCAAAACCTATTCAGCTAAACATCATGACATACAAGTTTAAAGGGTTACATGAAATATCTAGCAAGGGTCAAAAACATGATTGTTATGGTTTGAAAGGGAAGAAGGGTAGCAAGAACAATGTCAAATACATTCATAGATCAATACTCTATGACTTTATTGTCAAAGCATTATCACTGCAGTGCATTCTAATTATGCTATTTTGGTAACCCTGAATGGACTGTGTCACAATGTCTGTTTCAAAACATGTATTGACAGCATACCAAGTTTTAAAGATTTCCTTTAAATATATTGACCGATCCTTCTAATTTCTCCATAATGACCACACCTCTGTGTTTTCCCCTATTTTCCTCCTGATCGCTTCTTCCAGGGGCAAAGGTACAAAGAAATGTTGTGATCTTAAAACCTGCTATTCTGTGCCTAATTTGAGCAGGTAGAGCCCATTAGAAATCATTTTTGGGGGCCAGCACTTATTTTTTCCCAACAGATTTTGATCAAGATGAGACATGCAGAAGCACAAAAGGTGAAAGAAGGCTGAAAAGAAAGACAGAAAAAGAGTGACAAAGGGAGAGCGCAGGGCTCAAAAGGGACCTGCAAGAGTGAGATAAATGGTAAAAAAAAAATCAAAATCAAAATACTTTATTCGCCATTCTTTCATAGAAACCATAAAAGTAACATTTTAAAATACAACACGTTTGATGTCTTAAAAGCAATAAATTGATAACAGTGTTTCACAATGATAAAACAGTTTAAAAGCGGCATTGATACAAGAAGAGGGGGGGGGGCTAAAATGACCATTAGAAAAGACCTTTAAGACACAGCAATTTTCAAAAACGTGATACAGTCAGATTTAAGCAATTGCAGATAAAACAAAGCAGGACGTACTTCAAATAAATAGTCCTGGGCATTTCATAGTATTTGCAAAAAACATGAAGTGGAGTAGTCCTGTGGAGACTTGAAGTCGCAGCCACAGGAAGCCAACACACTCCCTTAATGACTGCCCCTTGGAACTGCCAATAAAAAATGAAAAAGGTTCATTAATAGAAATCGCTCATAAGCGGGCAGCGGCCACAATAGGTACGGCTCAATGTCTAGAGTGGTTTTGAGTATCAAATGTGTCCTCACACTAGATAAATGGTCAGGGAATGTCCAGTGGTGGATAAGGAGGCTTGAAGTGGAATCTAGGCTAGGCAGCTTTGGTATTTGGCACCCTGATCTTTGATAGCAGTGGATAAAAGGCTTTTTATTTACGGAATAAATTTTGCGAGTTATAAATTCTGAATCACAACAACGAGGAGGGGATGAGAAAGGATCATACTCTGCTTATTGTACGTTGCAATATAATCCATCAATGGTTTGAAACTGCAGTTGCCATCACAAACCATGGATCATTTACTGACACCTCAAAAAGGCTGGTGACTACTTTGCAAAAGGGAAGGTGACCCTTTGGGGCACATTTCCCTTTGTGAATCCTGTCAAGAACACTACCATGATTCCATAAACCGCTTGCATGAGACTTCTTTTCCATCTTACACATGTTGCATAACAACTTTAAACTTAAGTATGGGTGAATTTTGCAGATCTGCAGTCCGCGAATTTGCGCGAAATCGCAAAAAAATCTGCGAATTTGCTGATTTTCCTTGCAGACTCGCTGATTTTTTTGCGATTTGCACTCTACTCAACTGGAGTACTTTCTACTGGCTAATCAGTAAGTGCTACCTCGTTGGGTAAATGTATAGTGCTTTTCCTACACTGCAGTTGCGTAAAGGGCCAGAACATTCGTCTCCACTGACCATGTGTGCCTGTAACTTTGCCACCGCACCAAAAGGCGCCGAGGACCCTTGAGTGAGCTGTCCATCATATTTGGAAAAGGACGGAAAGACGTTTGATACCGCTAGTGTGTGGTGCGGGGCCAAACGAGCGGGCTTCTATGCATGTTAATGTGCCTCTTGTGTATATAGGGTCGGAGAGCGAGCAGGGCAGCAGGTGAGGAGAAAGCAGCCTCCTGGTCACAGGAACTACACGGGGGTTGCGCTCGAGAAACTCCGGGATTCAAAGACCTCCCTCAAGTATTACAGCTAATTTTCGACGGCAGATATGGGGTTAAAGCACACTTACCCAGCCTCGACCTGGCTCAATAATGTTTTGGGCTGATTAAAACGTTACTGAATTTGAGCTTCAACTCGGGCACCTGCTATATCTGTAAGTGCTTCCTGTTGAGGTTTAATTTTTGTGACAGGAGCCTTGTGCCAGAATGAATCCTGCCCTGCATAGTTATCCACGAAGATGCCACAGTTTGGTGCAATACCTCTACTAACTGTAGTACTTTCTACTGGCTAATCCAGTAAGTGCTACCTTGTTGGGTATATGGAAATTACTTTTTCTACACTGCAGCTGCGTAAAGGGCCAGAAGATTTGTCTCCACTGACCATGTGTGCCTGTAACTGTGCCACAGCACCAAAAGGCGCAGGGGTCCCTTGAGTGAACTGTCCCTCATAGTTTTGAAAGGGCGGGAAGACGTTTGATACCGCTAGTGCTTGGTGTGGGGCCAAACGAGCGGGGCTTCTATGCGGGTCAACATGCCTCTTGTGTATAAAGGGACAGAGAGTGAGCATGGCAGCAGGTGAGGAAAAAGCAGCCTCCTGGTCACCGGAACTACACGGAGGTTGTGCTCGAGAAACTAAGGGAATCAAAGACCTCGCTCGAATATTCCAGCTAATTTTCGATGGCAGATATTGGGTTAAAGCACACTTGCCCAGCCTCGACCGTGCTCACTAATGTTTTGGGCTGATTAACACGTTGATGAATTTGAGCTTCAACTTGGGCACCTGCATTATTTATATCTGTAAGTGCTTCCTGTTGAGGTTTAATTTTTGGCCCACAGGAAGCACTTACAGAGTTAAGGCAGGTGCCCGAGTTGAAGCTAACTTTGTAATCCTTTTAGAATGGCGCCAGCAAACTTGCAAGTAAAACTTCAACTCTGGCAGCTTGTGGGCGCCATTCTAAAATGGTTACAAAGTTAGCTTCAACTCGAGCACCTGCCTTAACTGCAAGTGCTTCCTGTGGGCCAAAAAAAAAATCCGCCCGCGAGGTATTTGCGGATTTTTCTGCCATTTAGCGAGATTCGCGGATCGCGAAATTGCCGAAAATCCACAAATTCTGCGAGCAGAATGGATTTTTGGCCCACAGTTACTTTAAACCAAACAATTAAGGCTCTTGCACCCTAGAAACATTTGTCTAAAACCTCCATCCCCAAGTTTAATCTTCGGAAGCCTGAAATATTGGTAGTAGGAGGAAGTCCTTTTTTTAAGGTCACCTTATTTTTGGTTGAATACTTATGGTCCCTTTCCATCTAGCATGGCAAAGAGCTTAGTAGGCAAATGTTCAGTTAAACTTGACTGACCCAGTCATCTCTTTCTATTTTATATCAAATGTGTATGATCAAAACCATTCTTCCTTTCTTAACACCAGTTTTTATGGACTTGATTGGTGTGAGATTGAAGTATTACAATGTTTTCTACTTGGGAATAAATAACACACCACTTCACTATCTACAAGCAATTCAACAACCAGTCCCACACAAGTTTCCCCAGTCCTTACTTTGCCTCTGCAAACCCATCCTGGCACAACGTCATTGATTTCTTATTCAGAACAGAATTCAATTTAAGGTACTTTGTCTAGTTCATTATGTTCATATGAACCTTTCCCTGACCATCTGTCTGAAAAGTTACACCAATATCATCCCCCACAGAACTTAAAATCATCTCAAGAGTCTCCTTATAGCTCCATCCTTTTGCAGATTCTCAATTGGAGACCTGCTTTTTCAGTTTTAGCTCCAAAATTATGGAATACTTTACATTAATATGCCTCATATTTTATTTATAACAAAACTAAAATTCTTCGATTTATTTACATGCCTTGATTTACCATAAACATAGTTTGCCACTGTTCCCTGAGATTCTTGGGTCAAGAAGCATTGTATCCTCTCACAGGTAAGCATTGGGAATTACTTAATACACTTCTAAGCTGTACTTTCTGATCAAAAAGGAGTAGCTGTACATGTTGTATATCTTTGCATGATAATGATGTAATCTTCAATGACAAAGTTGGAGTTAACATTACTATTTAAAGAAATGCCACTTTTTGAAAGTGGGCATTTCTCTGCTTTTACTGTTCTGTGTACCAATAACAAGTCTCCAATACAAGTCAGGGGTGGATGGCATCTACACTTTGTGCATTCTTTCAAATCAGACACAAACACAGGATGGGTAGGTGTGACAGAGAAATCTCATCGGTATTCATTTTTATTGTGATAGTTCTTCTTGGGCAGGAAGAGAGGGGGAACTGACACTTACATCTGAATAGGTAGTGTCCTGTTTCCCACCCAAAGGGCTGATTACCCCTCACTGCTGCTTGATGACATTGCTTTGATGGACTGCGTGGCTCAATGACAATGTATTGCCTGGATCAACTGCATCACCTGCATCATAAAGATATTGGTAGACTAAGCCTTAAGTAACAGTGTGGATCAGAACTAATGCATTATCTTCATCCACAGGATCAACAGCAACGTCTCACCTCCTCTGTTCCTTGCATCGAATCTTCAATGTCAACGCTTCCTCCATCCAAGATACTTTTTCAGCGGGACCTGCATAAGTCCTGTAGTTGGCCTGAATTTTGGATTTACCCCAGTGTAGCATGACCACATTTCTTCGTTGGCGATTTAGGACCCTAAGCACTATAATCAAATTTAATCTTTAAAAATTCATGCTCCGTTTCTACTTATTGGATTTTACTAATTTTGGTCTTGTTTTACTCTTAAACAATATAACCTATTTTTCTAACCCTGTGTGGTGTTTTAATTGTGTTACTGTTGTGTGTGTGTGTGTGTGTGTGTGTGTGTGAGTGTTGCACAAATAATTTACACATTGCCTCTCTAGGTAGTATGCCTGACTATTCTGAGTCAAGCTGCCAGAGGGTGAGCACAGGCTATCTTTAAGTTTGTATGTAGCTTACTCTGACCCGAGTGGTGGTTCCTGCTTGAACTGGGTCCACACTCTGACTTTAAGAACCCCAGTTCTAACAACCAGGCAATCAAAATTGCAGTTAAAAACAAATAAAGGCAAAATGGCACAAAGACAATAACTAGAATTCTGAAAGAACAGTCTACCTATCACCAGGATAGGTCATTTTACATATACATTAGTTGCAAATTAGAGATAAGCAGCAATGTATTGAATCTTGCTTGACTAGCCAGAAGGCAGTCCACAATACCAGAGAACTGCTGCAGTGTACCATCTTGTGGCCCAAAATGGCAACAAGTATTCAGCAACTCCTTCTAACGAGCCATGTGTGCATGCAAAAGATAAACCTGACAGACAAACAGGCCAAATACATAGGACTGCATAGTACTGATACACTATTCAATCCTGTTGCTCTCTGTCACTTCCCAACACTTATACATTCATCTAAACATTCATATTACCAGTCTGAAAAATGAGGCACCTGGCTTAAAAGTCTCACATCCTCCCTTTAGTGGAAACTAGAGTGAAGGTAGATTTATTTTGATGTGTATTGCAAGGGTTAAACAAAGCCATAGGAGAGCCTTTGGGAGGGGATACATTTGGGAACAGAACTGCAGTCATCTTGTGTTATTCATCAGCCAATGCATAGATTGATATACTGTGAGATGAGGGCATGGCAGCAAGTCTGTACCTTGTAACAGCAATGGGGTGCTTAACCATAGCTCAGGGATCTGTGAACAACCCTCATTTGCTTATGAACACTGCTATTTAGGAGGAGGCTATGTTTCCTCTTATGACTATCAATGAGTTTCTGACATGCATTACTTCCAGCACCTCACTTCTCATGATACTATCTTTTGCTAGCCAACTGTTTCATTTAATTCCTCAAAGTAATGTTGGAGGAGGCCTATTGAAGCTGAAGGTACTGGAATCCCTCATCCTATATCTCTATGAACCGACAGGTACCACTTACAGATAACATATGGTTGATGAAGACCATTCTGAGCATAAAGTTGCCTGCTTTGGCATCCATTATGAGTGAGTAAATGCGTTGGAGAAACAGGGTGTCACTAGAAATGCAGACATTTGAAAGATACAAGTGTTATATGCCATAAAGAAAAAACTTAGAAGGTGCCAAAATATCTAAGCTCAAAGTGACAAGTACGTGCTTGTGCACAGCATCCAGATGTTGCACTTACTAAAGGTAATCAAAGCTTGATTAGCTCCTGGGGTATCGCTCATTGATCGAGAGCATGGTTAAACTGAATCGGTAGTCCAACCCACACTGGGTTGAATCCCCCCGAGCACAATCTTGACTTCTATGTCACTAGAGGATTTCAAATTTGTATAATTTTTGAAGAAACATTAGTCAATGTTTTTAATCCGAACAGTTTTATTTGATGAACTTCAATTCAGTCCATTAATATTTAATCTTCAAAATCCCATCATCATGATCACATTTAGATTTTTGAAATCCAATGCATTTAGGGCGGGTGCCCTTCGTCGGGGATCTCTCTAAAATTTAATCATCATCATCAAAAGTCTTTATTTTGGTTTTACAGTACCATAAAAGAAACAGCACATAGATCTCACATGTTAATAATCAGAATAAAGGTACTGTAGATTAAAATACTTCCTATACAGGTTATTGATAGATTAAAAGGAGATATAAATTAAGGTAAAAGCTTATCACAAAGATACAATATGTACATAGTGCAAATATAAGTGTATTTCAATATTTAAAAGATGTGTCCTAGCATCAGAGTTAAAGTGGCAAGCAATACAAATAGTTTTCTAGATCGCTTGGGTTTCAATTCATTTGCTTCCTTCGAGTCAATAAAGTCGATAGGGCCCTCTTTCTGATGGACCATAATTTACCCAGAATTTTTGCAGTTGCACAAAGAATGGTTTTGCATCTGACTTCAGAATACGTAGGGCTTATTTATGACTATGTGTCCCTAAGTATCTACATACTGGGATAAGCCAGTTCCTTCTAAGTCTTGCATAGGCGGGGCGAGCAAAAAATACTTGGCCTATTGTTTCTTTAGGGCAAGGGCAAGAAGGACAGCCCTTGGGCTGTGCTATATTTATCCTCAAGGGATTAGTGAAGGCATTGATAGGAAGGCAACCGTGTCTAAATTGAGTGTATAATTTCCTATCTTCTTGCACTTTTATTAAATCGAAAAAGCTTTCTAACCGGCTGCTAGATTTAATATCAAAGAACAGGTCAGTTAGGCAGCCATGTTGTGTATTCATGATTTCTTCTGTTCTACCCAAGCCCAAAACTGTAGTTTTAGAATGTCCCTAGAGTATGTGGGAGGGCTATCTTCTTGCTCCTTAGGCACACCTATGTCTGCCCGGATGGTATTTATGTAGTTGATCCACTCAATTCTATGATTTGTGCTCAGGGCAGAAACTTCATTAAAAGCAGCTGCATAGGACATACATTCTGGAGTTGTAACTAATCTGTGCCAAAAAAGCAAGGGGCGTAGGCTCACCATATCATTGATAGACTTAACACCCATATCGAGTTTCAAGGGAAAGAAGGGAGTGCTCTGTGGAAGTGATAACAGGCTTTTAAGGAACTTATTTTTTATTATTGAGAGGATGTTAACATTTATAGAGCCCCACAGTTCAGCCTAATAGAGTACACTGCTTACTACTTTACAGCTATACAGCTTCAGTGCAGGGGCAAGGGCCTGGTGTATACGAGACAATGCTCCTGTCGCAGGGCCCCAGTTAACTGGGAAAATTTCAGGGATGCCCTCTCTAGATGTTTCTTCCATACCGTTCCCTCAGATACCTTGATTCCCAGATAATAAAAGGAGCTCACTAGTTCGAGGGGACATTATCAAGAACCAAGTTACCCTTGAAGGATTTGTGAGGATTTAGCATCATCAACTTAGTTTTAGTTGTGTTGATGACCAAACTCCTCTCGTCACAAAAGTTCTTAAAGCAATTTAAAAGTTTCTGTAAGCCCATGGGGGTTTTGGACACTAAAAGAGTGTCGTCTGCAAACAACAGAGTAATACTTTATTCGGTTTGCATATTAGAAAACCATAAAAGTTTGCAATTCATTTTTAAAAATATAAAAAAACACAAATATATGAATCCAGACGTATAATACAAATATCCCAGTACATACATTAAATTTAAAAGCTAAAAAAATTATAAACACAACATCATCAAGATTTAAACAGTCACTTCTTAAATTACATCAACCATTTTTTAGGGATCTACATAGTTTCTGTACCTAAAGAGGATTTCAGAAAACCGGCTACAAATGGGATACATTGTGGCTTTAATAATTGCAAAAAATAGAGAGCGGGGCGAACCTGTTTAAAATTGAACTTTTTTAAAAGCGGTTTTAATAGGAACCTCCGAGGGGCATCATAAAAACTACAGAAAAAGACAAAGTGCAGCAGGTCCTAAGGAGACAGACTGTCGCAGCAACAGGGTTCTAACACATGTCCTTTGTGACACCCCTTCGGTACGGCAAGTAAAAGATGGAAGTAGTCCAGTCGGAACCTAGTTAGTAAAAACTGCTTGTGTGCCGACAGAGGCCACGACAGGTATGGTTCCAAATCTTGGGAGGACTTAAGCATCACATACTTACGGACGCTGTTTTAGACAGTTCCATCCCATCTCTATGTAATGTTTTCTGCAAAATAAAAGATTGCTTCACAAAGGCCACATCTGATCTGGTGATACAATCAGGTCTTAAAAAAAGGGCCAGTCATCCCAACTCTCCAAAGCAGCCCTTTAAGTATTTTAACCATGGTATTTCAATCATGTAATCCAGGCTCAAAGTTTCTTTCATTAACTCTTGAGTAAGGCTGAGCTCCTCATTCAGCCAACAATTGAGCCAAAAAAGCAATGGGCGCATAGCCAGAATATCACCAATAAATGTTAGTCCTGTCTCTTCATGAACTATTAGGTTTGAGGTCCCTGTAGGAACCCCCAACAGCTGTTTTAAAAAGTTATTTTCTGCCACCTGAATATCCTCCCGGCCAGAGTATCCCCACAGTTCGCTACCATAACTAGCAATCGATACACTCTTTGCTTGATATATTTTTATCATTGCCGCTATCGGGTGCTTGCCCATTTTAGTACTGAAGTTAATGATCACTGCATTGATCCTAGATACCTTCCCCCTTTTCTTCCTAAGTAAAGGACCCCAATTCAAGCAGTTATCCACTAAGACACCAAGGTAGGAGAAAGTTGATGTTATAGGTACTATTTCTCCATTCACCATAAAAGAGTACTGCTTCTTGGGGCGCAACCCGACTTGCATTACTTAGGATTTAGAATTATTTATGGCCAGGTCTTGTTCGGCCATAAATCCACAAAAAGTGTTGAGCAAGGTCTGTAGGCTCTTTGGGGTGTGGGGCAGGAGAACTGCATTGTCTGCATAAAGCAAGACCGGCCGTCTCCTGCGTCCCACAAATGGAAAGTCAGCCCCCATTTCTCGCAAGATCTTATCTAAATCATTGATATAAAGGTTGAAAAGAAACAGGGCTAGGATGCACCCCTGCCGTACACCCCTTTCTGTACTAAAGTCCCTGCAGACCCTCAGGTCCTGGGCGAATCTGATGTTTGCCTTGGTGTCTCTCTGTAAATCCACCAGAAAGTCCACCAGGTGTGCCTCCACCCCCATGGCCCTCATGGACTGCCACATCTTCCCCCGATTGACACAGTCAAATGCGGAGGAAAGATCCATGAAGGCATGTAGATTGTACCCTGGCGGGCAACAGTGTACTTCCCGAGGATCAGAAAGAGGTTAAGGCATTGCGCCATGGTGGAGTGACCTGGGTGGAACCCGTACTGGATATCGGAAAAAATCTTATTTTCTTCCGTCCATGCCGCCAACCTATTTAAAACAACTCCACCAACAACCTTAACCATGGAGTCGATAAGGGAAATCTGTCTATAGTTCATAGTGCTATTGCGATCACCCTTTTTTAAAACAGGTACAATTGTGGAGATAGCCCATGATTCTGGCCACCCTTCCTTCGCCGCAGCATTAAGCACTGCCACCAGGATCGATGCCCAGAGAGAGAGAGATTAGATTTAAAAAGGTCAGGTGGAATACCATCCGTGCCAGGTGCCTTATTACACATGAGACTACCTAGAACTCCCTCCACTACTTTTCGAGTGAAGACAATAGCATCATTTTCCTGAATTCTCGGTTGCAACCAGGGTAAGGTTGTGGCACTTTTAAAAATACAGCTGAAGTGGGACACCCATTCCTCTTCTGTTATATTTGTGCCCAAGTCCACAGCTCTGTCCCTTTCAAAAAGCGGTCTGTTCACAATGCTCCAGAATCTAAAAGTTCTCGCCAGGTAGCCCCCTTCAATTCCGATTTGCGTTTAGCCAGAATCTTTTTATAATTAATCTGAAGGGAACAAATCTGGAAATGGTTCCTGGGAATCGCTTTCAAAGCAGCCTTTAAATCTCTGGCAGCTTTGGAGCACAATGGATCAAACCACTCAGGGTGGTCATCCACTTTGTACCGGGAATGATAACAATACCCCCACCTTGGAAACAATCCCTTGGCAAAGCATCTAGAATACCTGTGGCAGTAGAATCAGGTTCTGCACAGTATATAAGTTCTTCCGCGCAAGATTCGTGAACCTTTTCGTGAAAAAGGGATGGGGTTACTTGTGTCCACTTAAGGCGGCGCCTACCGTCGGTAAGCTTCAAGGTGCCTGGAACTACTACCCTGTCCTGCTTTATCAATATACTACTACCCATATGAACACACAGGATTATGGTCACTGAAGGCACTCTCTAATATTATAAATCCTAATTAAAGGGGCTGAATACTTGTAGATATCAGAATATGATCTATAAAAGATCCTCATTGCAGCATTTAAAGGACGGAACCATCTGTTTACTGGATGGAGCTGCGAGACACATGGAGGAAAACAGGTCATATTCGTCAAGCAGGTCATTAAGAGTCTCTCCCCATGGTGAGTGCTCGAAGTGAAGACCCCGGATTCTTGCACAGCCCATATCATCCATGCTAATGGATTCAGGATCCCCACATGGGTGAACATTAAAATCGCCTGTTATCATAACGTTGTTTCTGAAGGGGGCACAATACTGTTTGACAAAGCTATTCAACTGGATTATCCTACAAACCCGCTGTCTGTATACTGCATAATAAAAATAATCACACAGAGGCTAGAATGTCATTGTCTTAAACCAATCGCTTTGAAATCACTATGGGCAGAGGAAATATCCTTAATCCTACATTTCAGGGACAGGGATGTAAAAATAACGAAACCACCCATAGCTCTTACACTACTTGCTGGAGATGCTGGGACGAAAAAAGATTTATACCCCTCCAAAAATAGGTTGCCGCTCACCAACCAAGTCTCCTGAAGACAAATCACGGAGAAATGCCTAATGAACTGCACCCATAGTGGGTCTGCAATCTTCTACACCAGCCCAGCGATATTCCATGATAGAACATTGTAATTTTCTATCTTGGATCGGTCCCTTGAATGTAGAGTAGGCAGATCTTCTAATAGCGCATGGATTGATATTACTCGCTGCTCCTGGAATGTTGGCCCTACACCAATTATGGCCTCTAAAAATGTAGCAGATGGAGTCACTGATAATGTTTTATCCATGTAGCCTGCATAGGGAAGAATAAAATCAGCAGGTGCCAGTATCTGGATTGTTGATTCTAAATGCTCTGGGCTATTACTCAGTCAATCGCAGTCATTCAATCCTGACTGAGGCGCGAGTCTATTTAGCCCCTGTACAACAGGGAAGCAAAAACAATCCCTCCTTAAATTGTGCCTTTCTACCCAACGGTTAAGTAGCCTAGTCCTAGGCGTCTTCATCCACTCTTGTGGCCAGGTGTGGTGTGCTTGTGTAAAATTAATCTTTCTAGGGTTCTGAAACTTACCGCAAAGGTAGTATCTCAATACCTTGGCCTCTTTTTGCTGGGCTAACATTTGCCTCCCAAAAGATTCTCTCTGCAGCCAACGGGTTATTAAAGTTCACATTAATACAATCCCCCTCCCTTGTTTTCCTGGAGCTTCCAAGCCAAGCAACTCGTTGGACCATAATAATATTGCGTGCAATCGCAGGGCCAGCATCAGTATTGCAGGACAACCAGTGAGTAACCTTATTTTTAAGCTGTAAAAAATCCTCCTTTGTGCCCATTGAGAGAGATGGACAATTCCCCAAGATATGGGCAAATAGAAAAAATCACCCTGCCAAGGAAGATAGTTAATGGTCCCAAGTGGGATCCAGTTCTGGTTAGGGGGGAGCAATATCCAATGAGTACCCAGAACCAAGAAGAAGGATGGACCGCAGTCAGATCATTCTTTATAGAAAATATATATTTTTCATTATTTTTTGTTTTGGTGCAATAAGTCATATTTACAAGATAATCAGGAAATAGTAAGTACAAAAATTCATCAAATCATCAGTACTGTTCATCATTTCATGGGGGGAAGTAAATTCATGGAAAAATACATAGACAAAAACAGAAATGACAATGCGTTAGATTTGCTCTTCTTCGCTTGGCTGCCCATTGATTTTCCTTTTCTCTTTATACTCCCATTTGATGGGAGTACACCCCCCAGTTGTTGTGGCGGATTATAGTTGCTTGTAACCTCTATATGTGTAGTAGAGGTCGTCCTTCCTCCCACCTCCTTTCTGCTAGAGGGTGCATGAACAGCCTCCTGCCTATTTGCCACAGTAACAACAACTGATGAGGGCATAGCTGGGGCAACCTGCTGTGACTCCACAACAGGGGAAAGCACAACCACATCTTGAGTGTCACTAACCATCTCCTGTATAAGTATAGTGCCTCCAACCTCAACAGGACAGTTATTTACTTGAATGTTAGCCCCATCCAAAGGAGGTAAATGACCACTAGTCGGAGATCTAGACAGGCATCTATTTACCAAGTCTATCTCCCTGTCTATCAGTGTTGCAGCCCTAGACAGGAAGGCATCCATGGTAACTACAGCTGCTTTTGCATTACCTAAAACCCCATCCCCCAACAGAGTAGCTATTTTATGATTAGCCAGTGATGGGGCATTGGCCGGGGTAAAGAACAAGAGATCAGCCACCTGATTTACATATAAGGAAAAAAGGGTAGGGGACAGGACGCACCCTTGGCGCACCCCCACCTGATTTTAAATGGCTCAGTGTTTTGGCCCTGGTTTCCCCACCTTACACAGACAAAGTTATCCTTGTGTAACCCAAAGAGTGGCTCTAAAAGTTCCAGAGGCATACCCATGTCCCGAAGGACCTGCCAAAGCAGGTCCCTGGGAACTAGGTCGAAAGCTGTTTTCAAGTCAATAAAGCAAGATATAAACTGCCTTTGCCCAACACAACTACCTTCCAATACAGCAAGAACAGGCGAAACGCAGTGTCGATCGTGCCGGTCTTCCGCCGAAAACCCGCCTGGAGTGGAGAAAGGATGTCGTTGTCCTCCATCCAGGTCTGGATTTAAAAAGGAGTGAGCGGCAGAATACCTTCTGGGCACAATCTATCAGGCTGATAGGACGGTAGTTGGCAGGATTCGACATGTCCCCTTTCTTGAAAATGGGTAAAACCTCTGCCCCCTTCCAGGTGTCCGGAATGCTCCCCCCACTTCAGATGTTGATGTCATTGGCCAGTCTCATAAAATAGGTTGCCCAGTGTTCCCTATCAGGGAGGAAAAGGTCTCCAGGGATGACATTGGGGCTGGGGGCTTTTGCTGGAATAATGGCATCAAGTGAACCCAATATCTCCTCCTTAGTGAATGTAAGTGTGCTTGCAGGGTGACCCATATCATGAAGCATCTGGGAACTGTCAATGTGTGGACCATTAGAGTATAAATCACTAAAGTGTTTATGCCATTCAGCGGCCGGAATTGTATTTGCCAAGGGAGGTGAACGTTCAAAGTTTTGTTTGGATACCAAAGACCTCTCCTAACTCTTCCCATTTCCTCTCATCCCATTCTTTTTTTGCTTTACACTGTGCCTGTTTGTAGTCTTTCCTACCCTTCCGAATACTAATAGGCTCTCGATTTTTGATGGTGACAGTCAAACACCCTCTCAGGGACCTGCACTCTTTGTTGAACCATGAATCTCTTCCCAATGGTCTTTCGCTGAGGTAACCTTGTTTTTTTGTTTGTAGCATGGAAAAAACGAGCCAGCTGGTCAAAGAATTCCTTGTGGAGGATATTACAACTACTCTGGTTAGATGAATCTGTGGTCACCGGTGCTAGGATCGCTAGATGCTTAGTAAGAACATCCTTAATCAGTTTGATCTTTAATTTATCTGCCAATACCGCAGGCCATTTGAGATGATGCTTATCGCTTGTGGGTATTAAGGATTTTGTGCTTAATGCTATCGGCGGCTCTCTCCCAATACCACCCCAGGGATTTTGGATAGACAGGATGAGGGGGTGATGATCGCTGTCACACGATGGAATTATGGTCATATCCTGTATCAACGGCCAAAGTGTGAGGTCCACTAATAGATAGTCAATCCTATTTGACCCATTTTTCCCCACAAAGGTCATTCCTCCTCCTTTATCTGAAATTGTTTTTCCATTAGCAGCCCTTAACCTATATTCAAAGGTTAGTGCATTGATCTGATGTGCAGCTTGCAACCAATCGGGGTAAGTTCCAATATGGGTACCATCCAAAGTTTATCCTCCTTATTCACATCATTATCATCTGCCCAGTTAAGGGGTTCAAAAGTTACATTGAAATCCCCAACAACTATAAGTGGGTAACTATCAACCCTAACTTCCAATAAATTATCCAGGGACTGAATTGTTTGGGAGCTGCCGCCTCTGGTATTCCTAGCATAACATTATATATATCAACGGTCTTGCCTTTACCATTGGTTATCCTGATCCCAAGGTTATCTGGGTTGTTCATAGCCAGCTCTTTGACGTCACAATTTACCATCAAATTTACAAATATGAGCAGCCCTCCTGAGGGCTGGCCGTGTTTAGATCGAATAGCTGGTCAATGAAAGGTCATAAATCCTGGTATAAACGTAGGGGACAGACTTTAGGTTCCTTGGAATAAGGAGATCTCCGTCTGTGAAATGAGTTCAAGCCAGTATGGGTGGTCGAGCATCTTTCTTACACCTACCGTATTCCATGACGTGATTCTTAACATTTGCCCACTACCTTGTGGACTGGAAACCAAGTGAAGTATAAAGGCATTCAATTCGGACAATGCTTGGCAATCAATAGCTGGATCTGGGCAGCTTGCCGATGAATGATCGTTCATCACTGTAGTCGAGTCAATAGCTGAAGCTGACGATGTGAGACATTGCATATACTCTTGCTCTCTATATATATCACAACGAGATCAGGGAGTACACAGTTGATGGAGGTCATGGAGCTGCTAATAAGTTTGCATTGAGGGACCTTATTTGAGGCCAGAGTTAGTCAACCAACCAGAGATAACTTGGGATAATGATGAGATGGAAGGGTCCCCAGTAAGCGAACGCGTATTGCTTGGGCAGGTGTTAGAGAGGTACTTAGTCTCAGCCTGGTTTTCATGGAATTTTGAAGCAACTGTGAATCTCATTGTGCGGAGCGTGCACTATTTTTATTGGATACAATTTGTGAGAATATTTAATTGGAACGGAAGGGAGTTCTTTTATTAAAAGTTCATACAACAGTGACCTGATATATCAGAAAACACCACAACACTGGTGGACTCAGTTCTATGCCCTGAAGAAGTGCCATGTGGGCAAAACGCGTTGGCTGTTGTGCTTGATCGCCTGTCATCATGAATGACTCAAGGATTTTTTAAAGAGACCATTTTTTCGCATAATTAAAGGACACTCTTACTTCATAGGTACGGAGTCCCGGGTCATCCTCTATTAAGGTACTGTTGTCATACTACCCTCGCAACTTCTAGTGACACTTGACACTTTCAGTGTGTTGAAGCATTTTGAGAAATAATTACTTTGTTGCCACCTATGTGCTTGTTTTGTGTATTAAATGTGTATGGTCTTGTGGTAGAGGACCAATGAGGTGGGCAACTATAATTGAGTGAGCTGTTTGGATTTTGTGAATAGCAAGGTGGTGCAACTTGTCTTTCCCTTTCTACCAATCCGTTCCTCTTTTCAGAGGTGTAGGACCAAGATTTGCTTCTCTTTCCCTTTCCCCCTGCAATTTATTTAGTCTCGACTTGTTATTATCAGTTACGTTTGTGCAGGAGTTTGTAATTCGTATTGATGTACTCTTTAACGGGGAGTGGATCATCAGCAAGGGGGGCCAGTCGATTGCTAAGTGGAAACTCATCGGATATAGTGCTATCAGTAGGGCTTGCTTCCCCTTCGGCAAGCAAGGGACTTGGCGCATTGCTATTACACATTTCCACAACTGGGGTCATTTTCTTTTTCCTTACTGGTATCTTAAATAGGTTAGGGGTATTCCCATATCCTGCAATAGTGGATCCGGTAGAGCTAACAGGACATGGGGTTTTGGTGCATGTGGTTTCCTTGGTGGGGGGGAGGCAATAGGTACAGGTGTAAGTAGCAAATTTTCACAGTCTGCAACAATATTCTCCATATGACCGAGAACATCTTCCTCTGTCCCTACATCGCACCCAGTTACCTTTGCCAACGATTGGTGAATTTTTTTATATTTTTTCCTAATGTTACCTCCCGTCCCAGTATCAGTCTCTTTTCTTTTCCCAATTTCACTAATTAAGCAGTCAACCTCAGCAAGAGTGTTACAAACAATGCTATCCACCTGAAGCAGCAATGACCAAAAAACATTCAAGAACAGATTAATAGTTTAAATATTAATGTCAAGTGTCACTAGAAGTTGTGAGGGTAGTATGACAACAGTACCTTAATAGAGGATGACCCGGGACTCCGTACCTATGATGTTAGGGGGGTGGCCCAGCCCAGCCTCCTCCGGGCGATGAAGGGGGGGACTGGCCCGCCTTTGGCACTGGCAAGCCGCGTGCGTCCCGCACTGCGGGAGCTCGCTTTGGTTTTTAAAGCACCTCCGGGCGCGCCAATTACATGTAATTATACAGCTGGCGGCTCCTGCCACAAAGGAACGTGGATCTTTTGGTGCCCCCACCAGAGCACCAAGAACAGAAGCAAGTAGTTGCGGGATACGAGCTGCCGGAGCCTGCGTTGGTTTTTAAAGCACCTCCGGGCATGCCAATTAGTAACAAGTAATTATCCAGCTTGCGGCTCCTTCCACAAAGGTATGTGGATCTTGTTATGCCCCCACCACAGAGCACCAAGAGCAAAAGCAAGTAGTTGCAGGACCCGCACTGCGGGGGCCAGCGTTGGTTTTTAAAGTGCCCCCGTGCGTGCCAATTAGCAACAAGTAATTACCCAGCTGGCGGCTCCTGCCGCAAAGGAACGTAGATCTTGTGGTGTCCTCACCACAGAGCACCAAGAGCAGAAGCAAGTAGTTAAATAGGAGTGCCATGAGGTGTTGGAAGAAACCATAATATTATTCATAAGTTGTAAGAATGTAAAGTCTAGTTCATGATCTGATAAATGTGTTAGCTAGACGATTAGTGAAATAGAAAGTGGTCAAAAAAGCGCTAAGTAAATAATTATAATAAATTCACAAATAGTGCAAGTGGAAAGGGGCGACCACTCGGTCCCCCCGAACGTATGGTTGGGTGCCCCGATCCTCCCGGGAAACCATTTTGGGCGGGGGGCGTGTCTCGGCTGGTATGCCCGAAACGGCGTAGCCGGGGCGCGCCTTTTCCCGCCCAAGAGGAGTTGTCCTAGACACCTACACCGTGGCCACGCCCAGTAGGCGTACCGGAGGAGGGTACACGCCCTCCCGCATAAGAATAAATAGAGCTGGAATCCGAAGAAGCGTCCTCTTGTTCCTGTGCTCTAAAGGCTGCACCCACTCGTTGCTCGTGAGCCCTCGACGGAACAAGCAGCAATTTTGAGAACTTGTAATCTTGTTGTTTCTCTTTCAGTTATTTGGAGTCGGAGAGTCCCGGACCTCGTGGATCGACTAGGAGCAGAATACTCGAAACCATGGCTGGCAAGAAAGCAGGAAAGGGTTCAGAGAGGGATAAGGTGCTACGCATGTTGATGAACCGAATGGCTGGCATGGAGCGGAAACTCGGACAAGTCCCATCGATCGGTCGAGGTTTGGCGGACGTCAAAAAGCAACTGGCTGCACTGAGCAATCCTGGTAACCCTAAGAAGGTAATAGGCCCGGCCTTGCCGGGGATCGTTCCCGAGGGTAGAGGGAAGCGGGTCAAGAAGAGGGCGGTTTCAGGGGAGGTTCCGGTCCCTGAGGTGCCCCCGGCCACCCCTATCACACCAGCTGACGACCCAGTACCAGTAATTTCAAGGTCCCTAGAGGGGGGCGCCACCCAGAATGGATGGGAGCGCCCGGGGGGAGGCGGCCATTGGCCCCTCCCATGGGGAGGCGGCACTCACTAAGGATGGGTGGCCTAAGGGGAGACGGCCATAGGCCCCTCCCAGGGGAGGAGGCGGCTATATGCCCCTCCTACTAATTTCCCGGGGGCCGGATATCCGCGATGGTGGATAGAGAGTGTGGGGATGGGGGGAGTCCACGCTGTCCTTCCTACAGATACCTCACACGGGAACTCGGACGACCCTTAAGATGGCGTCGAGTAGAAAGGGGGCCCCCACCACGACAAGGGAAATTACAGTTGGCAATGAGGGTACAGTCCTCTGCGCATGCGCCACTCACACCGTGAGGGCGAGAGTTTTGGTAGTAGGGATCTGACACCGGTTAAGACCTTGCCGTTGGCCCTTAATGCTAGGATGTACAATTTTAATTTAGAATGTATGCATTTGCAGGATGTTAGACTCGGCTAGGAAACCTTTGTATTAGAGATCTGTTAAGGTTAGCCAAAGAACATGTCTTCATCGAAATGTAATAAATGTAAAATTGTACATGTTTATGAAACTTTTATTTAATGTTTTATATTTTGTTTCATATTTTAATAAATACGGCCGGGAGGGTGACTCCCTCCCACCTTCCAAAAGTTCAAGACTGCGTCCAACTTCCCATCCTTGGGGATTGTGTTGGGAGGGGGTGACGGGCATCCCGACCATATGGAAAGGGGCGACCACTCGGTCCCCCCGAACGTATGGTTGGGTGCCCCGATCCTCCCGGGAAACCATTTTGGGCGGGGGGCGTGTCTCGGCTGGTATGCCCGAAGCGGCGTAGCCGGGGCGCGCCTTTTCCCGCCCAAGAGGGGTTGTCCTAGACACCTACACCGTGGCCACGCCCAGTAGGCGTACCGGAGGAGGGTACACGCCCTCCCGCAGAAGAATAAATAGAGCGGGAATCCGAAGAAGCGTCCTCTTGTTCCTGTGCTCTGAAGGCTGCACCCACTCGTTGCTCGTGAGCCCTCGACGGAACAAGCAGCAATTTTGACCCACCCACCAGCCCCTTATGGCAATGATTGTTGTGTAATAAAGTTTGCTGTGTTAGCCCCTTTTTCCTCTGCATAAAGTAAATGATTGTTTAGGTTGAGGATGTGACTTCTGTCTGTAGGATACTGTTTTTCTTTTAGGAGTAAATAGTCTTGATGCAATTAGACATGCGGAATATTTTCCTTCATTAGTAGGTGAACAACTGTCGTATTTATTTTTTGGTCGGGCGGTAAGGTCATGATCGGTGAGCAGTAATTTCAAGGTCCCTAGAGGGGGGCGCCACCCAGAATGGATGGGAGCGCCCGGGGGAGGCGGCCATTGGCCCCTCCCATGGGGAGGCGGCACCCACTAAGGATGAGTCGCCTAAGGGGAGACGGCCATAGGCCCCTCCCAGGGGAGGAGGCGGCTATATGCCCCTCCTACTAATTTCCCGGGGGCCGGATATCCGCGACGGCGGATGAAGAGTGTGGGGATGGGGGGGGGAGTCCACGCTGTCCTTCCTACAGATACCTCACACGGGAACTCGGACGACCCTTAAGATGGCGTCGAGTGGAAAGGGGGCCCCCACCACGACAAGGGAAATTACAGTTGGCAATGAGGGTACAGTCCTCTGCGCATGCGCCACTCACACCGTGAGGGCGAGAGTTTTGGTAGTAGGGATCTGACACCGGTTAAGACCTTGCCGTTGGCCCTTAATGCTAGGATGTACAATTTTTATTTAGAATGTATGCATTTGCAGGATGTTAGATTCGGCTAGGAAACCTTTGTATTAGAGATCTGTTAAGGTTAGCCAAAGAACATGTCTTCATCGAAATGTAATAAATGTAAAATTGTACATGTTTATGAAACTTTTATTTAATGTTTTAAATTTTGTTTCATATTTTAATAAATAAGGCCGGGAGGGTGACTCCCTCCCGCCTTCCAAAAGTTCAAGACTGCGTCCGACTTCCCATCCTTGGGGATTGTGTTGGGAGGGGGTGACGGGCATCCCGGCCATATGATGTTACAGTGCTTAGATGGCTGATATTCAATTCTGTCCAGGGACTTTTTCATATATCTTTATTTTTCCATACCGAGTATCATTAAGGTATCACATTCAATATGACTGACATGCGCCAGATCCAACAGAGTTCTTTTTAATGTTGACTAACCCATACAAAACCCCGTAAATACGTCACACTATGGCCGACACTGTTTACAGTTCCGACCAGGAAACGAGCACTTGAACACATCTCAGACTAACTCCGGCCATCTCAACCCTAGAGTAATTTCTTATTTACTTATCTTAATCAATCACCATGCGAGCCTTTTTAAGAATCAGCTTGATACCTTCTAAGGTTTTTTTTCACCATGACTATGCAAGCAATCCATTGAATAAACCTCTAACAAGCCGGTTACTCTCAACTAATACATCAGAGCACGTCACTTGTTTTGTTCGATTAAGCCTTTGTTTCTTGCCGTAGCACCACAGAACACATTTCACTTTTCTGTAAGAACATGGTACTTTCTTTTCAACGCACTTCACCACTGTGCTTAACTTCGTTTATGCAAGTTTTTATTTATTGCTTTAATTCTGCGGAATTCATAAAAAAATTTCGTAAGATGACGTCACGTTTTTGTCAATGCAACTGAGCACCGTGCTTCATGTCGGGCACACTTCTTTTTAACGCACCTAGGCACATCGCCTAATATTGGGTATGTTTCATTTCCAATCTATGATTTCTTCAAACATAATAATCAAGCATTGAATATCAGCCATCTAAGCACTGTAACATCACTTGAACTATTAGTGATTTCATTATAATTATTTAAGTAGCGCTTTTTTGACCACAGTTTTTCACTTTATATTTCACTAATCGTCTAGCTAACATATTTTTCAGATCATGAACTAGACTTCCCATTTTACATCTATGAATAATATTATGGTTTCTTCCAACACCTCATGGCCTTGCTATTTAATTTTGGAGAGATCCCTGACAAAGGTCACCCGTACGAAATGCATTGGATTTCGGAAATCTAAAAGGGATTATGATGATGGCATTTCGAAGATTAAATATTATTGGACTTAATTGAAGCACATCAAATAAAATTGATTGGATTGAAAACATTGACTATTGTTTCTTCAAATATTTTACAAATTTGAAATCCTCTAGTGACACAGAGGTCAAGATTGTGCACTGGGGGATTCAACCCAATGTAGGTTAGACTATCGATTAAGCTCAAAGTGAGGCACATGAAATACTGTGGTGCCTTAGAGATGCGATCTACGATTATTACTAATTCATATATTTTATTTGATGCACTTTCGAAACTCGGATCTATGCTATGGAGCAATTGGGTGCTTTAAAGAGCAAATGTAGATATATACCTACCATATTTGCTTATATAAGCGTGTTGAGCAATCAAGGTGCAGATGCACTGTGATGTGCAATTGTGGTAGCTTATCATATAAGGTATACATGATATCTTGGATTTGGTGGGTATAGAAAAATCTGTGAGTTAGTGAGGAGAATATTATGTAATGTAGACTGATATGTACTTGCAATAGATAGTGGTTGAAGAGGTGTTGCGAGAAATTGGGTTGTTGGCTGACAGGGGTGTGAGCCCCGGTCAAGCAACAGCCAAAATCCTGTGCAGGGGGAACCACAAAAAGTCACTACATTATCCTCTGCTTAACTCTGGGTAGCATGGCACAAAAACATAGAGACTTGGAGGCACTGTGTAAAGTATTTATGCAGCACAGAAACAGTAAAAAGTGAAAACACAACACAAGAAAAATCACAAACCATTTTAGATAAAGAGAATAAGTTTCAGTAAATTATTTGACACCAAAAAGACAAAATTCCAATCTGTAGAATCAGAGTTATGAGTTTTTTAAAGTTTAAGATTCAAAAAAGTGCCTAAAGGATCAAAGCGCTCGCCACAGACATCTAGCATCACTATACTGGGTCAAAGTAAAAAGTTAAGGCGGCCTGAGACGGAGCACAGTTCGGATATAGGAAGGAGATTGGGTCCGGTTAGTGTTTACCTTCAAACTTCCAAAGAAAAAATGTCTGAGAATGTAAACTTCAGAGTGGCAAGACTGCATGAAGTGTCTAAGGTTGGAACATCATTGTCAGATGGCCTTGGGTTGAAGTTTCCATGTTCAGACTTAGTTGACAAAATGGAAATTGAAAATCTCCAGTGAGACGAAGCAGAAGACTGTAGCTGAAGACAATTCCAAAAGCTGAAAAGTACATGTCCAACCTTTTAATTTGACAACACCCTGCCCTATGGGATACCTAGGTCCTAACTTTCGAGGTGACTTATGTGTAATAAAGGAGAGTTTAAGGCATGGCAAGGGGATTTAAATGTGAAGTCAACCTGGCAGCATGACACTCCATTCAGGCTGCAAATGCAGGCCTGGGACATGTTTTAAAGTGCTACATAAGTGGGTGGCAAAATAAGTGGGGCAGGCCCATTAGTAGCATTTATTTTCCGGTCCCTGGTTATATGGTATACCACTCTACACGGGACCTATAAGTAAATTAAAGATGCCAATTAGTTCTATGCCAATCAAGTCAAGTTTAGGTGATTGAGCACAAGCACATTAGCACTGGTTAGCAGTGGTGAAGTGCACATAGTCCTAAGGACAGCAAAAGCAAAACCCAGCAAAAATTGGAGGTATGTAGGTGGATAGTTTAGAGGAAGAACACCCTAAGGCTGACGGGTTTAACAGGTGTTCAAAATGTGAGCTCCATCTTCAACTATGTGACCAATGGACCAATTTCCCAATGAAATCGGAGTTCATTTCACAGTCTTGGAGCATAGTTTAATAATCAGTATTCTCCTGTTCTCTCTTTGTCAGCAAGTTATGGAATGCTTCATTGCAAGGGAAAAACGCTAAAGACAAGACATTTTTTTGGCCACATTTATGAAGCCATTTAATGGTTTGGTAACTCACAGGATTTGCAACTCTAAATGGCTTTTTGCTATGTATTAAGCTCATTTTACAATTCAGTAATTGCTTACTGATCCGCAAACTGGATTTAAAAATGCATACAAAATCACACTCTGGGTGGAGCATGTTTAGGACGTCCCTTGAAAACTGTGATTCACAATGCTATAGGTAAATGGTTTACTACCCCCAATTCTGGTTGCAAAGCATTGACACATTTCCAACTCCGTAAAGAGTTGGTAACCCTTTCACGAGGGGGCCCAAGGGTGAATGTAAAAAGAAAAGATTTTTGGGAGTGGGCAGTGGTCCAGGACAACTGCATCCTCTTAAACTAACATTTGTTTACAAATTCATTGTTTTTCAAATGCAGCCCTGTTTTCATTAAGAAAAATAGCCTACATTTCAAAATAAATAACTACAAATCAATCACATACATGGTGGTCTGCTGACCCTACTCGGCCACCATTCTTACAATGATTGACACAAATAAGAGGGGGTTTCAATTTCCGAGCCACCTTATGAATGATAATCAGGTAGGCGATTTTGTAAACTGACTAAATAGGGCATAGTCAGTTTGCACAATCTCTTTAGATTCACAAAATGTTAGTGTGCAATTTGAAACAACTTTTTTGCAAATCCAACTTTTGTACATCTGGACCCTACTTCTCAAACCAGTCACCACAGGAACAAAATTGAAAAACTAATTGTAATTTATGGGATTTTGTTTTATTTCATGTACCAACTTCACAAGAGTAATGGAAATGTTGTCCGGGGATGTGATAGATGGAAGAGTGTGTGCCTGTTAAATGCCCATAGAGGGAGTGTTCAGGGTTTTGTGAGGACCAGAGTTGTTCTCTTATTGTCCTCTTTTGCTGTACCATGGTTTACTTTGAATGCAAATGAGTGAGAGACAGGATGTTCAAGCTTTAAATACTAGTGTATAGGTGGAGAGAAAAGGTGTGAGTGGTGTGTGATCTATGTAGGAAGTGCTAAGAATTGTACACATATTACTGAAACTATGTCACAGCAAATGTGCATCTGCACATATGTATGGGTAGAGAAGAAGAGTGTGGTAATACAAGGGGCTACACATGTGCATACTTACATCTCTGGAGTGAAAGACAATCCTAATTTAATCAATATTGATCAAAAAAGTAGTCTATAAACGTTTTGCTTGCAGACAAAACTGTACTTTGGGAGAACAGGACATCAGAAAGTAGGGACTGAGTCTCTCTTCTATATCAGTACCTGTAGGCCTAAATTTGACTAGCTCACAAAGTCTGACATGAACTCCTAACCTTTCCAGAGTAGCAGGAGATTTTAGCAAACCGAGAACATGAACCTCAAGTCCCTGAGGGAACCAGGAACCAGGTCATCACCATTTTGTTCTCATTCATGCATGTCCATAGTAAACAAAGGAAGGACATGAAAAAAGTTAAAAATATATTTATTGAAACTATTGTAGTCTATTTTGAAGCAAGTGGGCTGCCATTAGTAAACAAATACAACTGCCATTCAGCCACTAAATATTTTGTTGACTGAAGTGGAAGATGCAATCACTGAAAGGGCTGGCAATAAGGCCCCCGGCCCAGATGGCTTATCCATCGATCAAATCAAATGCAAACTTGACTTCTGGGCACCCCTGTTATGCAATGTATTTAACAACTTATTCACCACTGCTGTACCGACAACATGGTCTTGCAGCACCATTGTGCCCATATTTAAAAAAGGCAATAGACTGGACCCTGGCTGCTATCGCCCAATATCATTAATTGATAACACTCTAAAAGTTCTAGGCAGGGTTCTCTTTAATAGAATTAGTACTTGGGCAGAAGAACATACCATCCTACATCCCTGCCAGCTAGGGTTCAGGAGTAAAGTGGGCACGGTGGAACAGTGTTTGAACCTTAACCTACTCATGGCCAAACATACCATTGCTAAAAAATCACCCTTATACTTTGCTTTTATGGATTTGAGTTCTGCGTTTGATTTTGTTAATCGTTCTCGTTTATGGTCAGTTTTGTTAACTTATGGTTTAGATGAATCTTTAGTTTATTTTCTGGCATACCTTCATAGCGATTTGAAAGCCCGTGTTCGTATAAATAATGATGGCGAAGTCTCCAATGATATTTTAATTGGCAGGGGTGTCAGACAAGGTTGTGTACTGGCCCCCCTACTTTTTATTTTGTATATTAATGATCTGAGCACCTGTCTGAGCAAATTAACCAATGATGTTCCGCAAGTCAACGGCAATCCAGTCCCCGCATTGCTCTACGCGGACGATGCGGTCCTCATGGGCCGCACCCCCAATGCCTTGCAAATCTTAATTTCTGGTTTTGTCAAATTTATGGCAGACCTTGGTCTTTGTACCAATTTTAAAAAATCATTCATAATGTCTTGCGGCCCGAAAAGTTATAAAATAAGCCACCTCCAATCAGGGGATGATATTTTAAAATGCACTTGCCCTTTCCCATATCTCGGTCTGCTATTTTCTAATACCGGTTCTTGGCAACCCCATGTCGCCCTGGGTAGGAATAAAATGAGCAAGGCTATAAATTCATTAACTTCCCTTCGCCAACCTAAACAAGCAGATGTAATTGTGTAACTTTTACAAATCTATAGAACACAATGCCTACCTGTGGGCACCTATGGTGCCGAGATATGGGGTTATTCCAACAGCACACAGTTACAGTCTGAAGAAAATAGATTTTGCCGGAAGATTTTAGGGGGGGTAATAAGCGCACCAACTCATATTTGTCACAGGGAACTAAGCCTCCCTTATATCGAAGATTTCATAAGATCTAGACCCGCACTATTTTGGATAAAAATTTGGTGCAACCCTGCCGCTTCCTTGTCACGTGATATCATCAAGGACTGTTTAAAATGTGAGAAGGCTGACCGTATACCCTGGTTCAGGGCTGTAGAAAATAGTTTATCAAGTGTGGGCCTGGGTCACCTTTTCACATCCCCACAACTGATTGATCAGACACATAAAAACTTAACAAAAAGGGTTCTTTATGAAAGTTACCGCAAGGAAAGGTTAAGGCGTGACCTGACAAAAACTTCTATAATTAGATATACCGCCTTTATGGAGCCATGCGAGAAACCATCTGCCCCGCCTCAGAGTTACTTATGCTTAAAACTAGGCAGATGAAACAGGAGCCTGCTATTTCGATTTAGAGATGGAAGCATCATAAATTTACTTTGTTTTCCGCTGGGTTTTAACAAATATGTGGAAAGTACAAAATGTCCTTGTAATCACGGTGGCACACAAAGTTTGCTCCATTTCCTTTTCTTTTGCGGTTTTACAGATTGCACACTCTGCACTTTATAATGCCGTACTGCAGAAAAAATGCTCTGACTGATTTTAATCTAGCTTTTACTGATATTTTAATGTTAAAAACTGACGAAGCCATCTTCAGAGTAAGCAGCTTTCTTAAAGCAGCTGTTCGATCACGTGCTTCTCTGCTAATAGACTGAAACATTTGCACTATGCGTATTCTTTGCACTTCTGCTTATTTGCACAATGCTATTTTTGCACTAAGAATTGTATTTTTGCACATGTTTAAATTGTATGTTGATATGTGTTCGGATATGTGGGACGGAATCTGTGTTTTATACTACTGATTAATTTTATGTTGTACTTTTATGGATGATTTTACAATCCGAATAAAGATCATTTGATTTGACTTGACTTGACAAATACAACTGCACAATGTAATCAATATTACTAGCAGATTGTATACAATGAAAAGCTCAACCATGGCAAATAATATAACTATCTAGTCCTACCCCACTATGTTAACACAGGGATATATTAGTGATCTCTGGGATTACCACAGGACCCCATACCTGGTATGTGTAGTCAGGTCGTCCGCATCATAGGTGTAAACTCAGTTTAGGCAAGGGTGCTGCCTATGTTCCAAGACCAGTCTGTGTGACAGAATTCTCCTCTACTGCTCTCTAAGGGCGCGAAAGACAGTTTATATGATAAGGACTATTGTGTCATAAAACTGCAGCTTTGTTACTGTGTTGTGTCTAAAAACGTTAGGATATGTTGCTGACCGGGGACAAGAAAACTGTATACTATGTTGCTCGACCTTGCACGAAATGTTCAGAATGAATCCCAAGAAGAGTTACTGAATAACAAAGAATATGTGCAGCGTATTTCTAAAATAACATCATGTCACAAAAACAAATGCATCATGTGTGGATGTGCAAGACAAAGACCCCCTAAAGAAGCTAATGCATGCAACCAAGGCGGCACCAAATTGGGACCTGAAGGGAAAACACTTATCCCCTCCTTGGTCGGGGAAAGTAACTTAGCGACTAACAAAATAATAAAAACACAATCATTAAACACATTCAATGCAATGCTAATAAAAATTGTAGGGCATACTAGCAAGGTCCTGCGATATTTCTCACTCAGCACTTTTAGCGCAAGGACAATTATCGAAGGATAATGCTGGATTTTACCCAAGAGTTATCGTGCTATCAGCAACGCTTATCTACCAAGCGATAGGAATCCATGCGTTAGCTGGAAAACAGTGTAATTATACCTGGAAATCCAGCGATAATCACACTGCAACCAGCAAAACCTTGCTGATAGGGCAGGGTGATCTTAGCCATGTAATCAAGCTCCCAGTCAGGTTACAAGCAGGCATTAGGAAAGTAGCGTTAACTGTGGTTAGCACTACTTTTCTTAACGATCTGCTTGTTTGTGTGCAGCTTGATAATTGGAGAAATGTCGGTTAGCGATAAGGTGATAAAATGATCGCCGCTTTTTGGCCGAATAGTTTTATAGCGCCGCCTTGGTAATATGCCCCTGTATTCTTAAAAGAAAATGATAATCATATTAAAAAATATAACATGAACATTTTAAAGATGTAGCAAAGCTGAGTGAGCTGGAGGACCCTAAGATTTCTTACACAGGATCAATGATTAGTGAATCCAAAACAGATTCTGTCTCCGCAGATGATGATTCTGCAATTGCCCATTTAAATGCTTCTAAGAACAGACATGACCCTCATTAGCAGCCAATGCTGAGGAAGTACCCTAGAGACCTGCCTCTGTGTTACTAGAGACATAATTCAGTATTCCTTGTGCTAAAGCACCCATCTCCCTAGGAGGGAGTGGCTTTTACCATGCCTCTTGAAGCAACCTCAAGTTCACATGACAAATCCGGACATGGGTCATTATCAGACTCCTCAACAGGTCCATGTCCACAGGAACAGGCAATTGCAGAGCCAAGCAGACATTCAGTGCTCATTCAAAGGGGCACCATAGGTAATGAAACACAGGTTGAAACTAGGTGGGTGAGAACGACATTCAGAGCAAAGGTTCTCCAAAGAGTCACATTATGTGCTTATGGCACAGTCAGACTGGTGTAAGTTCCAGTACCAATGGATTTCAAAATGGAGAATCCATTGTAGAGTAACTAAAATAGAACTAAAATGCTGCAAATGAGAAATACCAGCAAGGGTATGCACCTGAACACACTGAAGAATAATTAATTGATAAATGCCAGTATTACTCTAAAAATCATCCCAAAGGTGCTGACTAAGCCAGTCCTGATTGTTATAAAAAAAAAGTGAGCAGTACAGGCGGTATTGGAGGCAAGTCAAGTCAAAAACACTTTATTCGATTAAATAAAAATCATAAAAGTATGCTATACAAATACATAAAAACATCATACAAAACTATAAAAATACTGTACATTTTAAAATTCATTAACAAATACATATAGGATGACCTAGCACACAGAAATTACACTGTTATCAGGAAAAAATTCATATTCCTTTATAAAAAATATATGTGGATTGGACCAGAGCCTAGAAGTTAGTTCATACTACCAGGTATAGGACAAACATTTACATTAGCTCCATCTAGGCTCGTATGGAGTCTCTTCCGTCTAGCACGGATAGATGCAATCAGAAAATTGGCTACACAGAACATCACCCGATGATTTTCCATTAATTGTAAAAACAACAATGCTGGTTTCAGCTGTAAGAACCCCATTTCCCTCAAGACAGGCTTGATATACTTTACCCTGCCTTCCGAGAAGAAGGGACAGAAAAAGATAAAATGTATCAAATCCTGATCAGAAAAATCATCACATTCACATGGTGCATTTTCCATTGGCGTGCACCAGTTCTCATAATTACCCAACAGAAAGTGTGCCTGATTAAATCTAAATTTAGTTAGCAACCAACGATGATAAGGACGTGTAACAACAGTCAGATACGGTTGCAATGACATTGAGTTAATCAGCATAAAATGTGATCTTACTGTCGGTTTAGAGATCTCAGTCGACTCTCTATCCTTTTCTCGGGTCCTAATGAAATTTTGTTTTACCCAGTTAATATCATCTTTATTCAAATTTTCCGGATTTGAATATAGTTCCGGACGGCCCAGGAGTGCAGTGGATGTTTTGATGTATGCCAACCATTTAATATCAGCCACTCTATCCCCCCCCAAACAATCCTTAATAATTTTATGATTCAGGGTAAGTTTGGGGTTAAGCCAAGTTCTGATCCATAGTAAGAGCGGTGCCATGTTTAACATGTCCGCAATATAACCCATACCCAACTCTGCATGGACCGCGAAAGATGAAGTGGATTGGGGAAGACCCAAGAGGGATCGCAGAAATTTGTTTTCCTCTCTCTGAATTAGAGATAGATCTTTATAACCCCAAATTGCAGCCCCATACCTGGCTATGGCCATAGTTTTGGCTCCATATATCGCCAAAATGGCCTCAGGAGGTTTCCCACCCAGTCTTTTCGCAAAGCCAAGTATTGCAGCCGATGACTTTTTCACTGCTACTCTTTTATTGGCCACTTGGGGGGCCCAACTGCCCAGGTCATCAAACACTACACCAAGATATGTGAAGATTTTTACTTTTGAAATTACTGAGCCATTGCACGAGAGGGTCTTGGTGTTATTCCTTCCTTTTCCCACAAACATCACATGCGATTTCTCCACATTGATTACAAGTTCCAGGTTTTGCATAAAATTCCGAAAGGAGTTTAGGAGGCGTTGCAAACCTATGGGGGTCCTTGACAGCAGCACTGTATCGTCAGCATATAATAATACTGGTAATTTAGTACCCCCCATGCACGGGACGTCTACAGATGCCGCCGCCAAATTTGCACTTAATGAATTAATATATAAAGAAAATAACATTGGGGCCAAAATACACCCCTGTCGTACTCCCCTCCCGGACTTAAAATCAGCCATACACTTCCCATCTTGTGACATGCGTATGGCCGCTTTCAGGTCCCTATGTAAATCAGCCAGGAAGTACACCAATGCCTGGTCTAGGCCCATATCCAAAAGCATGGTCCACAGTTTTGACCTATTTACTAGGTCAAAAGCTGTGGACAGGTCCATAAACGCTAGATAGATTGACCCCCCTGCGGCCATAGTGTATTTACTGACTATTAGGTGTTAGTTGAGGCACTGGTCCTCAGTTCCTCTGCCAGATCTAAATCCATACTGTGCATCACACAAGATGTCATTGTTGGTTTCCCACGTTGCAATCTTAGTTAGGATCACCTTCCCTAATATTTTAAAGGACGAATCCAACAATGATATCGGCCTATTACATCTTGCGTCCCCCCTCTGACCCTTCTTAAAAATAGGGACTATTATAGACCGTGACCAGGTCGTAGGCAATCTGCTTTTATCGATGCTGGCTATATTGAAAATATTTGTGAGGACAATTGACCATATGGAAGGGTTCGATTTATACATATCTGCAGGAACCCCATCTGGGCCCGGGGCCTTATGAGCAGTTGTGTCCTCAATAGCCTTTAGGACTTCTTTAATGGTGAACCGCAAAGGTGGCCCTGATTGTTCACTTACTGTTGGTACAAATGGATCTATCTGGAGATTGCTCCCATATATTTTTTCAAAATGGTTCAACCAGTCTTTTTCAGATATATTCAATTCCAGCGGGGAGTTTTCCTTCTCACTGAACAAGGGTGTATTTACGATTTCCCAAAATTTGGAACTATCCCTCAGGGTGGCCCTATCATAGAGTGAGTCCCAGGCATTGTTCTTAATCTCTTTCTTGCGTGTCTCTACAATAGATTTATAATTTTTCCTTAGTCTAGCCACTGCTTGGGTGTCCCGGGGTGACTTTTTTAATGCTGTCAATAAGTCTCTGTGGGCCTTTGAGCAGTTTGCGTCGAACCACCCATGCAGTTTTTGCTCCTTGTGTTTTGTCTTAGATGTTAGATTCGAGCTTATTTGTTTGCAAATAATTTCGAAGGAGTTAATAATGTCACCTCCAAACCTAAGAGGGTCCAGACAGGTGTTAATTTCATCTCCCACCATCTCAGTAAGTTCAGAGAAAAAATCCTCTGGGATAATTTTACTCCACTTGACCCGCCTCCCCTGATCTTGCACAGATAAATCCATATGGGGGGCAGTCTTAGTAATTGTGGCAAGTATCGCTAAATTTTTATTACTTAATTCCATAACTACTAGGTTATGGTCGCTAAAAGTAGTTTGTACAGCATTATAACAAATAACATTTTGTAGCAAACCTGGGGACACAAATATGAAGTCAATAACAGAGTTTGCGTCTCTTGCACTGTAAGTAGCTACCCGTTCATTAGGGTCGGTAAACTCAGGCTCAGATAAATCAATATCGGACAGTAGTTCTTCTAACGCAACCCCCTTTATAGAGTGTTCAAAATGAGAGTGGGGGAGACAATCCATATCTGAGTACACCCTGTACTGACAGTTATGCTGACACAAATGTATATTAAAATCCCCAAGCAAAATTAAATGAACAAAAGTGGTTTGACTCTCCTTATAGGTGGTTAAAAATTTCGCTAGTGCGTTAATATTTTCGTTGCAGTGCGTACCATAAGGCGCATTATAAAAGTTAACATAAAGTATCTTAACATTGTTGGGTAAGGTTATTTCACAGGCTAAGAGATTATGGGATGTGGTGTTTATGATCTGCGCAACTCCCCTGTGTTTGACGGAGATTAGGAACATGAGCCCACCTCGATTTCTCCCTGAGCTGGAACTTTGGGCAGCTTTAAAATAAGAAGTATACCCATCCAGCCAGAAGTTACAATCTCTATCCCAGGTCTCCTGGAGAGCCACCACCTCATAGCCCCTTAGTTGTTCCAGCCATATAGCGTCATTTCTCTTGGCACGGAGACCAGCAATATTCCAACTTGCGATTTTAACGGTCTCCCCACCTTCCCTATCAATGATGATAATGGGTTGAGTTTGGTCTGTATCAGCAACACAACCAGACAGTCAGTCATTTTCATCTAAATGGGACAAGGCAGTAAATCTGTTTGTTAGTGTTAAGGTAGCCCGGTTTGTAGGTCTGATGGGGTCAATATGACTAGGAGTAAAGTTAGGTGTTTGCAAAGCCCATGAAGACAGACCAGAACCCCCTCTGCTGGTACCATGCTGCTTTTCCTTGCCTAGGGATAGATTAGGGATAGGTGGCGGAGGGTAAAAATAACCAAGTGGTCGGATCCTTCCAACCTTAACGTCCGTTGCATCCCAAAGTAGGCGAGCAGCCTCATGGGGGCTGTTAAAATTTACAATGATGCAATCACCGGGAAGGTTTTTTGCCATATACCCCAACCAGTCAACCCGTCTTCCCATAGTAATATGGGTGTATATATCCCTTGGCCCTGTGCAGTTTTCATCACACCGTGCTTTTACATTTGCTAACAAGGATCGCTGGGACTCCTCCTCCCCTGGGTTCAAATGTGGAATATTTACCAGGACCGCAACAAAGGGGGTCGCCTCTGGTGGTAAGTGAGTACGGGGCTTCCCCTGTGATCTTCTTTCCACCTGTGACTGTTCACCTTGGCGAGCTATGATGTTCCCAGCTACATTGTTCACCTTATCCCCAACTTGGGGCCTCACCAGGTGATCGGTCGGCCCAGCCAAATTGGCGGCGCGATTTAAATATGATGGCACAAGGGGGAGTGAGGGGAGAATTGGAGCAATTGGAGTAACACTCCCTATCCCCTCCATTGGTGTTTCATTGTGGACATTGGGGGCTGGTATGGCCGTAGGAATGGGGGTTGGGCATGCAGGTACTTTAGGGCATAACAACATATTTAACCTTTCACATTTCCCCACAATTTCCGAGACACAGTCTTTTAAAGTCTCCACAATATCGTTAGCGATCTGGACAAGGGTACTCTCAATTTTATCAGAAAACATTTTTTCCACCATGTCCCTTATGCCTTTTTCAAATCTCCTAGACATATAACGTGATGTGACAAGATGCTGCTTAGAGATCCTTTTTGTTCTCCTTAGGCCCCTTTTGGTACGCTTAACAACTGGGGGTTCAGGATCTTGTGTACAACTATGATGGTCTGCTGCGCCCAACAAATTAGGTTTATCAGGGATTATGGCAGTACATAGGGGTAGTGATGCCCGGTCTTTAGCAGTAATGATGTGGACAGAGGGCTCCAAAGGTATGGATTGTGTCCCAGACAAAGGGGGCACCTGGTGATCCAAGAGAGATGTGTCTAGCCCCAGTTCACGCTCAGTTGCTGCAATCTCCTGGTTCAATTTCCCTACAGCAGATGTTAAATAGGACATAATGCTGGCAGAGGATGGAGCATTCCGTGGAACTTTTGATTTACCCGCACCACCAGTGATAGATGTTTGGAGTTTCCGCTTACCCATGTTGTAGATAGGGCTTTAGGGGGGTGACCGTCCCGTCCCTCTTCGTCCCTAGACGGCCACAGATGGCCCGCCCTCTGCCCGGGCTCCGCCCGGCGTCGCCCGCGCGCGTCCCGCGGGCGGGAGGCGCCCCTCTGCGTTTGTAGCGCCTCTGGGCGCTGTGTTCGCGTCACTCGTCCTGCGCCGGCCGGGGCAGCTGGGGGATGTGGTTCCCGCTGCTCCCGTGCCGACCGGAATGCCCCCTGGGTGCTTGTGCTCGTGTGAGGTCTCCAAGCCGTTCCCCTCACGGCGCGCTGGTTTGCACAGTGCCTCAAAGTTGTCCCGCCTCGGCGCTCGGCGCCCCTCTGCGTTTGTAGTGACTCCGGGCGCTGTGTTCGCGTCACTTGTCCTGCGCAGGCCGGGGCAGCTGGGGGATGTGGTTCCCGCTGCTCCCGTGCCGACCGGAATGCCCCCTGGGTGCTTGTGCTCTTGTGAGGTCTCCAAGCCGTTCCCCTCACGGCGCGCTGGTTTGCACAGTGCCTGGAGGCAATAAATATTTGGTGCACAAGCTTCCAGAAGTGTAATGGAAGATTTGTGCTCAACAAGGACTGTGCTTCACTAAATGTCCTTGGAACCTGCAGTTCAAATGTTTCCCAGGCAGATGTTAATGCTACACCTTTTTAAAACAGTTAGGCTTTGAGTCGGCTTCGCTTGTTAAAATCTGCCTTCAAAGTTATCATTTAAGGCCACAATGAAATATCCAAGATGCTAAGCATTGGTGGAAAAAGCACATTATATCAGCAGCTCACTATGTGGGAGACTGATAAAATGTACGGAATCCCAGCTTCCATGCTGCAAACAGTCTTGGTTGCTTAGAATTAAGTAGCTTCCATTTAAAAGTCCGAAATGTGAAAGAAGGAGAGGGGCATAGGCTACAGCCAGCCAATAGTAAATGCTTGAGGACTCCACCCATGGGGGCAGGCAACAATCCATCAGAATGGGTAATTATACAATTGGCCATTATCCAATGAGTCCACTCAGGAGTAGAAGAGCTATAATCATGGAAATGGGCATTATGCAACAATCCCAGAAAGATGGAAAATAAACAACCAGTTGTAAATCATGCCAGTGCAGTCCACCCATGAACAGCAGTGAAGCAATGTGTAAAAATCGGTCTTATGTATTCAGTCCAAAGGACTTTGCTTTATAGAACCAGTAATACTACTTACCTGTGCAGACGGTCCAGGTGTCTCAGAGGAATAACTCATGGAAATGATCATTATATAACCAGCCCATAGATATGGAACCAACCCTTCTAAATGCATATTGGCAGAGTCCACTGAGGAGAAGCAGAGAAGCAACAAATAAGGATTGTCAACTGGAACTAGAAAATAATAATGGACTTTATCGAACCAGATAATATTAATGGGCATTATACAACCAGAAAATGCATATGCTCTGAGGTATTTAATCACGAGTGACATAGGAGCAAGCCATAATAGAGGGTGTTACAGAAACAGTCAATATTATATTCCAGTGAAGCTACCTGGGAAGGGCACTGGAGCTAGCATTGTCTAACCACCGCATAATAGTGACCATTGTAGAATCAGGTGTGGGGTACACTAAATACATTTTCCCAGATGTGGCATAGACTTAACCCAAAGATAAGGGTAGTTACTATATGTAGATTTATGCAATCAAACTTAAGTGGGTATTGCTAGGTTTGAGGTGATATTCTGTTAGTGATGTTAGAAATGTGGGTACTGGTTGGCAGAGGCTGCACTCTGTCCAAGCAGAAACCACAGTTCTAGGCAAGTCAAAAACACACAATATATTAACCTGTGCTCAACCTCTGGTGCTTGGCACAGAGCAGGCCGGCTTAACTTAGGAGACCATGTGTAAAGTATGTATGTAAAACTTGAAACAGTAAAAGAGTAAAAACCCAACCCAACAAGATACCAGACCTGATTGGAAAGAACAAGACTATTTAAAATGGCAATAACAGGGTGACCCTCTTACACAGTCATGAAAGTCCTGTTGGATAGGCTGGTCCAATAATAAACATTGAGTTTTTTGTCCTGGTGAGTACAGAAATCAGTTCATCTCAGGGACTCCTCGTGATTGGATACAATTCAAACCCAGCGTCTATGCATTTTGGCGGATGCAACAAGATTAATCCCACATCTTCAGGTCAATAATGTTTAGGGTATTTTTCTCCAAACACCAAAAAAAGAATAATAATTCTGTAGACAATCATAACATGTGGTATATCCCACGTTGTTGCAGTGTAGGCTTCTAAGTTGGGATATTTAGAACCCAATTGGAAAGGGCCTCTTAGTGGTCCCTCAAACCAAAACATTTCCCACGCCTATTCGGACTTCTCAACAAATGTCTGTGCTTTCCAGGATACCTCAAATTTTCTCCTGGAGCTTTAATTTTTGTCCCTATACCACTTGCTGGGGGTCGATTATAGGTGTAATAACTGTAGTGGGAAATTAAAGTTTAAAGAATTTTAAATAGTTTAATGTTCCAATGTATAATATAATTCTTTTAATAGATTTTATGTTATTCGTATATATGTATGTGCAGACACGAGTGAGAAAAAATGTGTGCAAAAAGTGCATATATAAATATAAATATAAAGTGCTGGCGTATACAGTATTGAATTCTCAATCGATCAAATGCTGATATAGTGCTTAACCATCTGTTCTTAGGATATAGATAAATCTAATTTCTAAAAAAATGAACAATTAATAAAAGCCACCTTTATCCTAAAACATTTGATCCTACATATAATAAGTACATTGAAAAAATCAATCCAAAGGGAAAGAGAGAATATCATTAAATAGATTATAAAATCAGAGAGTTAATCTGTACTTTCGTACCGGACGTTCATTACTTTGCTATTAACATAAATGGAACCTGATAGATAAACGAAAACCACAATGTTGCAGCTAAGTATATTTTTACAGAAAGCTGTGCATGTCTTCAGTAGTATTCAACCCATTGGGCCATTTGCAATCAAGCTCGAGAATGTATTTAGTTTCGAGCTGGCGGAGTTGGCGCTCTCTATTGCCACCCCTTCTATTCTTAGCCACAGCATCTATTATAAAGTAGGTCAAGCAATTGATGTTATTTGCATGCACTTTCTTAAAATGTCTCGCAACGGGGTATGTTGCGTCACTGTGGAGGATGGCCCTAATATGCTGCAAAATCCTGACGTGCACCTGTAGCTTCGTGCTACCAACGTAGCTAAGCCCCCAGGTGCACGTCAGGACATATACAGCATATTCGGTTTTACAATTGTAGGTTCCCGAAATCAATATAGGTGTTGGACTGAATGGTGTAGAGTATTTCGACATGTTGCATCCATATTTACAGGCACGACATGTAGTGCACTTTATGAAACCCTTCTTAGGTGAAAGCCAGGCGGTGACTGGTTTGACCTCTGGTGATACTCGTTCTAATACTGAGCCAATAGTGCTACTTCTTCTAAACGTAACGATAGGTTTGTCTGCTATCCTGTTACGAAGTATATTATCTGTTAGCACTACTGGCCAATGTTTGTTAAGTATTGTTCTTATCTGCCGTTCATGTCTGTTGTATGTAGTAATCAATCTTGGAGTATTGCTACTCCTGAAGATTAGAGCAGTGTTGGGAACCGATGGAATATCTGTTTCAGGAATAAATAGGCTCATTCTAGATTTAGTTTTGGCCTTATTTATCGCATCCTGCAAGATTTTTTGTGAATACCCCCTTACTTTAAGTCTGCCAACCATCTCCCATTGACGTTTGTTAAACTCTTCCTCATTGCTGCAAATGCGTTTTAACCTTAGGATTTCTCCATACAGAATGCTAGCAATGAGGTGTTTAGGATGAGAGCTGGTTGCGTGTATGGTGATATTGCCAGAAGTCAATTTCCTATGAAGGGTACTCTCAATTTTCTCATCTTTCACAAAGACCTTAACATCAATTAATTCTATTTCATTTTTGTGAATATGGGAGGTGAATTTTAAATTATAGATGTTATTATTGATCTTATTTATGAAGCTTGCTGCTTCTTCCTCACTCCCTTGCCACAAAATGAACACATCGTCATGTATCGTAGATATGCCCTCACATGTTTCTGATATTCCACCGGAAAGGCGGTTTTGAGGACCCGCTCCTCCCACCAGCCTACATATAAACATGCGTAGCTGGGGGAGAAGCAGGCCCCCATTGACACTCCTCTCACCTGTTTGTATATGTCTTTGTCAAACAGGAAATAATTATTGTTTAGGCACCATTTGATGAGTTCTAGCACAACTTTATTGTGCTCATACAGCGTGCTGGACCTAGTTTCCAAGAAATGTTTGACCGATGCCATGTCCTGTTGATGGTCTATGCTCGTATATATAAAGCTTCTATAACAAGAGTGATAAGAAGCAAATCATTCGACCATTTTAATTTGTTTAGTTTTTGTAGGAAGTCACCAGTATCTTTTACACAGCTTGGCAACTCCGTTACCAAGCTTTGCAGAAAAAAAATCTATGTACTGGCCTACATGCTCTCCTAAGCTGTTTATGGCCGATATAATCGGTCTTCCTGGAATTGGAAAAACATTTTTGTGCATTTTTGGAACTAGGTATAGAACCGGTAATACCGGGAACTCATTAAACATGAACTTGTGTTCTTCCATTGAGATAAGGCCTTGTCTTTTCCATGATGCTAGTAATTTTTGCAATACATGTTTGGCTTTGTCAAACTCTTTAGCAATGGATTTAGAATAGCAGTTCGCATCATTTAACTGTCTAAATGCTTCCGCTATGTAATCTTTTTCTCGGCCACAATACAAGGTTCCCCCCCTTGTCAGACTTTTTAATAATCACTTCCTGATTACTTTCCAGTTTCTTAACCAAGTCATTCTATGCCTTACTCTTAAAAAAACAGGTTTCTTTCTTTTCTATTTTTGTGAACAGTGTGATTTAATTGCTTCAGATCATTCACAACAAGATCATGAAAAACATCATTACTGTCCTTAGGCATAAGTGGAACGAAACTGGATTTGGGTTTAAAGGGGCTGATCCCAGCACCCTCTTGAACATGATTGATTTTTCTTAAGCGCTCTTGTGTAGCCAAGTTGACATTTTCCTCAGAATCAGATGGTATATCTGCTGCTAGGCTAGTTGCGGCATCTTCATCTTCTATGTCGTTGATGCCGCCTGCATCTTTCAAAGCTTTAAGTGCAAAGAATTTTTTCAGTTTCAATTTCCTGATGTAACAATATACATCGATACGTGTTGGTGCATAATTGAAGCTGTCCCCTGGACAAAAGTTGAGACCTAAGGCCAACAGTTGTTCTTCGGCCTTCGAAAGTGTGATAGTTGATAAATTTACCACACTATTGTCCCTTATTGCTGTTTCTTCTTTTGCCAGTACTTTTTTGTGTTTTTCTTTGTATTTTTCTTTGCCTCTTTTGCGTTGGGCACGTCTTCTTTTTGTTCGCTTGTATTTTTTGCTATTCTCTGCCGAGGCCTCAAGGTTTGCACTCTCGCCTCGACTAGAAAATCAATTTCTTGTCCTACATTCAGAATGGTCTTTCTTCTTACTATAGGTGCCGATTCTGTGCTAGACTCACTTGTTAGCGAAATTGTGTCCAAGCTATCTGCATCTTCATTGCCCTGTGCTTCATTTCTTACTTCCTTGCTTTTGGTTTTTTCATTATATTGCTGGCATTTTATCGGATCAAATTTTCATGAAAAAGTGAAAATTTGACCATTTTCATAGTCCTCCAGATCACGATTTAATTTAGTTGCTTTTCCTATTTTGATTTTCTCCTCATGTTTTTTCAAGCGTTCTTGCATTGCTTCTTTCATTTTAGTAATTTGATCCGTTACTTCCAAGGAGTTTGCTTTTTCCAAAATGGCATTTATTTCTTTTAAAATTTCTTGTCGATCAATATGAGCATACTTAATTAGTATTTTACCAAAGGTTCATCGAGGCTGTGAGATTACTCTCCCCCCACTCGTGCAGCATGTTGGGATTTGGTCTGTCAAAACTGGGTGCTAGGAGTATTCGCAGCCCCCTCGGCACCCTCCCAACTTCAGCATATTTAGAAAGTGACCGGTGTTCCCACCACTTAGTTATCTCCACTTTCGCTTTTTTCAAGTTCCTTAAACATAATAGCAATGTCTGCGTCCTTGCTATTTTCCGTGCTGGCGTTCGGTGCACTATCCTTCGGAATCTTTGTCCGTTTGCAAAATAGTTCCTCAGCCGCAAGCTCACTTTCTCTCATTTCTTCCATAGACATTTTAAGGGTCGCTCTAATTTAGTATACTTCAAACGGGCAGACAAGCTAAAACGCTACTTTCATGCACTGCGCTGCCACAATAAACTGCTTCTCCCCTCCTACGTCACTCCCGTCTTCCAAGACTCACCAGGTCGCGTTGCTTCCTACAGATCGGCGGACCTGAGTACTTGCGTTGCAGATACCGGTTTTTCATCTTGACGATTCTTCACGGGGTGTAGGGGGCAGCTGTCGAAAATCCACCACGGATCCCTGTACTGCTCCAGTTAAGCTCAGCCGCCAGCTTCTGGGGAGGAGGTCCAGAAACGAAGGTAACCGCCCTTCGTAATTAACTCCTGGAAACTCAAACCACTTCCTGATTCCACACACGGCGGATTAGGCTGGAAAGAGACACAGACCTCCGTAGTTTCTTCTGGTCAAGATGTTATTTATTAGAAAGACCCAACACAACGCGTTTCAAGCTCGTAAGCCCTTGGTCACGTGTTAAAAGTGGAAAAACCGCCATCTGCCATTTAAAGTGAATATTACCACTCCCATTGTCTGACATCATAGTGATGTGTTTTATCTAGGACCCCGATCAATATTGTGACCTCATGCCCCTATACGGCTATAATCAATACATATCCCTATAATGGCATAACAATCAGAGCCATATTTCAGTAACTCGCCTCTGCAATCCATGACAGTCCATGACACAGCAGAAGCCACTTCCTTAGATTCCTAGATAGCACACCGAGTTCTTTCGACATACCAAACCCCCAGCAACCTGGGAAAGCCCTGCTTGCTTTGTTTTGATTAGTAATAGAACTCCAGCGAGCACTGTAAGAACGACCAGTTCTTAGTGACATCTTTATTGACGTCTTATGTCCAAAAACGTACGTCAAACTCGGCACCTTTCAGGTATAAATATACCAACGTTGCCTTAAGCAAGCACACGGTAGTGGTGAAACTTGAGCAGAACAGCTGTCCCCTTGCAGAGAGCCCAGCAGATGCGAGAAGCCCACGGACGCTGCCCCTCCTCCTTGACGCGCTGAGAAAGACGCTGTCTTTTCTCCTGCCGAGAAAATCCAGCTACGGCGTTTCCAGCCTACCCTTGAGGGTGACTGGGATATCGGGTCCCAAGAAGGAGATACCAGACCTCCTGCATTCTATTCCAGAGGTACTGTGCTGACTAAACCCTTAGAGAGAATTCTTGAAACAAACTCTTGGCAAAACCAACTTAACTTAAACTGCTACTTACTTACTCCCTCCCATGTATTAGGCTTAGGTCAGGTACACCTGGGTAGGCGTAGTTAGAAGCACCAGTTGAGGTCGTTAGCCAATGTATATATGAATGTATATATTTTATTCATTTTAACTATCTTATGGCTAAGAAACCACATCAATGCTTTTACAGTAATATTTCGTAATACTCCTTTTACTGTACACACTTTTCATAATAACAAGTCTTGCAATTGTGGCAATTCATTTCTCTTGCATGAGAAGGAAGACTGCTCAATAAATAATATCTTTTATTGAAAACACCCGTCTCTCCATCCTCTGCACTCTGGTGAAAGTAAATCTGCACAACTGACTGAGTGAAATAGCTGTCTATTGTTTCACACGACTCTGGAGATTGACTCTTATTCTGTGGGGGGGAAAGTTGTCATGTTTATGCGGTTGTCGGAAGCTGAATCCCTTCTTGTCTGAGCCAGGGAAGCTGATCACTTCCTATTCATTCAAGAAAGTTTCCAGTGACTTCTGAGCTAGCTTGCGCAAACCTAAATTAAGTCTAACATAGTCAGTAGAGACCTAGAAGACCGCAGTCCTACGTCTACACTGCTGTTTATGTTATTCCAATGCGCAGGGCCTATAGGGAAAATAGGAACTACACTACAATAGGTCACATGATGGTGGACATAAACAACAGACTGTAGTTGCTACAAAGATAGTTTTGTAGTTCTAAACTACATAGGCAGGTTAACACAATATGACACACTCAATATATGTACACATGTTTAAAAGCTTTTAAAAATGTTTTTTTCAATGAAAAAACCATAGGTTATAGACCATATATAGTTAGGAATTAGCATTTACAAAACCTTATTTTACTCACACAAAACCATTGAAATGTCATATATAGTTAGTTGCACTAACTATATATCGCGCACCCGCAATCCACTGCTGATCATGTCACATATTACATCATTCATGACATGGTCAGTGACATCACTGATGACATCACTGATGACATCACTGATGACATCTCAAATGACATCACTGATGACATCACTAATGACAACATCCAGTGACTGTATGTTTCTGAAAAGTCAAAATATGCCTTACATATTGAAGAATGAGTGGATGTATAAGTCTCTGGATGAAGGATTTAGTAGGTGCATGACTGACTGTATGAATGAGTGATTAAATGTGTCTCACTGAGTGCATGGGTTAGTGACTAAACTGTCTTAATTTGTGCATCATTATATCTGTTGTTCTGTAAACTGCTGCTTATGTTGATCAGTAGCTTTATGATTAAGTATATTGGTTAATGATAGGTTGCCCAAGTATTTGTATGAGAGAGTGAGTGTGTGTGGGGGTGGCTGTGAGGTGTGTGACTATGTGCATAGATGTGTGAGCAGTTGATTCACTACATGTATGGGTTCAAAAGTGCATGTGGAAACATCTGTATGGGCAGTTGACTGTGTGCATGAGTGTATTGGTGAGTGAATGGATATCTCAGTGCTACATGTCAAAGTAAGTACATATGTAAAACACAGTACATGTGAGAGTTGACATATATAAATAACTGTGCATAAGAGCCAGTGAATGTGTGAGTGGCTGTATGGATCATTGAGAACTTGTATCAGGGATTGTATAAGAGAGTAAATATGTTTTAGTATATGTTTGAATTAGTAAGGTGTGTATAACTGTATAGTTGAGGGAATGGAGGTGTAATTGATTCTTTGCATGACTGACTAGGTGTGTGAGTAACTCCATGGATGAGTGACAGTCTGTGAGCGTCTATTTACTCTGAGTGTATCTAAGATTATATTAGAGTCTGAAGAGGTTCACCATATTATCACATGAATGATGTCATCAGTGATGTGATCAGTAATGGCAAATGAGATGTTATCAGTGATTTCATCAGTGATGTCATTTGAGATGTCATCAGTGATGTCATCAGTGATGTCATCAGTGATGTCACTGACCATGTCATGAATTATGTAATATGTGACATGATCAGCAGTGGATTGCGGGTGCGTGATATATAGTTAGTGCAACTAACTATATATGAAATTTCAATGGTTTTGTGTGAGTAAAATAAGGTTTTGTAAATGCTAATTCCTAACTATATATGGTCTATAACCTATGGTTTTTTCATTGAATTTTCAAGGTTTTGTAAATGCAAATTCCTAACTATATATGGTCTATAACCTATGGTTTTTTCAGTGAATTTCATTGGTTTTTTAAAATCTAATATCTGTAGCTGTAAAATGTATTTTTCTTTAAATCCAAAAATATATGTTATATGTTTATGATTAATTTAAAAAAAAAAAAAATGTTTCGCTCCCGGTTCGCGAACCGGGAAGCTTTCCGTTAGTTCAATTTGATGCCGCGACCCGGTCCGCTAACCGGTAAACGTTCCATTTGCGCAACTGCCGCGTTAGAAATCAACATCGTGACGCGTCGCGGAAGCGCGACATATCACGTTGCCGTATAATGCGTCTTATGACGCGTCGCGTTAGCGCACCCGGAAGTGCTCCAGACCGCGAACAGAGGCGCGAAACGCAGCTTCCCGGAAGCGATCCGGAGCGCTGCGCGTAACGTAAGCGGAACAGGTCATGTGACTTGTTAATAAAACTTTTCATTGGTTCATTTCACTTTTGGTTTCCTAATGATGTAAGACTAGGTCAGGTGACCTTACAATAACACTTTTCATTGGTTTAGAACTATTTTTTTTCCCAAATGATGAAAGCCCCCACCTTTTTTCTCACTCTGACTTTCAACTTTGTGAAAGGAAGACCTATTTTGCACAGTGGAAAATGGCTTCACTAGTAGCTTCAGCTGGTGCACCCCCACCACCACCACCACCACCTCCTCATAGGAAGAGAGGACCACCTCCACAGTTCCTTGCAAACCCAGAGGAGGAAGAGGATGAAGAAGAGGAAGAGGAAGAACAGGCACCACAATTTTTAGAAGAGTTGCCCCGGGTATCTCATTATAAAAACAGTTTTATTTGGCAGTTCATTTCATTTCATTTCCTGCTCGCTATGTGACGTGCCTAATATGTAAGCAGAACTTATCTAGAGGCACAGATAAAAAGTATAGTTATGGCAACCATACTATGCACCGTCACATGCAGAGGTGGCATCCTCTAAATTATAGCCGGGCAGAGATGCGTGACCTGCAAGACAACCCTCCAACTTCTGTGGCCAGGACATCAGCAGAAATATCTCTGTCAGGGCCAGAGGCACGGGAAACAGTGCCAAACATCCAGGAAAACTTTGTTCACATGAAGATTGTTTGTTTATATTGTGGTACCTTACTTTCATGTGCCAATATGAGCATTAACTTAGTTAATAGAGCATATGAAAGTCACAAGTGCTCTAAACACCCCAAGAAATAAAAAAAAATTTTGCTCCTCTTGAGCCCTTTTCAATGCCTGTTTTTTGTTCTTTCCCTTCCAAAAAAACTAAAAAAACATAAAATTGTTCAAAAAATACCAAAAAAAAAAAAATGTTCAGAAAAGTAAAAAAAAATATAAAACAACAAAAACATTTAAAAAAAAAGAGTTCTTTTCAGAACTACCTCCCCTTTATACAAAAATTTGCTAGAATACTTAGCACTCTGGCAAGCTCTATTTCTTTTAGTTCGCTTTCCGGTTCGCTCGCCGGTACGCGAACCGGGAGCTAACCCCCCAATTTTTTTTTTTTAAAAAAAGGAGTAAGTACAAGGGAAGTAAACAGAGAGTAATGTTAAAAGAAAGACAGCTATAGGGACTAAACCAGAGATGCTGTTTAATAGATTTATTTACTGAAGAAAAGATGGAAGAGGATATAATTGTGAAAAACAAAATAGATAAGGAAGTGAAAGAATCAAGCATTGAAAATGCAATAGGTCTTGCAATAGAAGAGTTTGACCTTTTGGTTTTGCAAATGGATGAGTGGCGTTGCGTGGATGAGTGGCGTTGCGTGGATGAGTGGCGTTGCGTGGATGAGTGGTGTTGCGTGGATGATTGGCGTTGCGTGGATGAGTGGCGTTGCGTGGATTAGTGGCGTTGCGTGGATGAGTTGCGTGTGTGAGTGGCGTTGTGTGTGTGAGTGGCGTTGTGTGTGTGAGTGGCATTGCGTGTGTGAGTGGCGTTGCGTGTGTGAGTGGCGTTGCATGTGTGAGTGGCGTTGCTGTGGGGATGGGGGGGGAAGGAGAAATGCACACGGCGGGCAGGGGAGGGGACGGAGCGGGGAGAGTGGAATGAGGGTGTGAAGCAGCCGGGGCCTTTGAAGTAAAGCTAAGCTTCACTTCAAAGGTGTGGGAGGAGTGCGGCTGAGGGAACAGACGGCGATTTGGTAATGTGCACACGCATTTTCGGTCAATGCGCTTGCACATTGACCTAAAAGCCACGGGCACAGCTCCAAATTGCCACATTTAGTTAAACTTTGTTTAAAGCCCTATAGTCTGAAGTCCTATAGAAGCTGTGGAACTAATAGGAGGTGAATGTGATAGAAATGTAATGAAAAGAGTACAAAACATTTACCTTATAATAGTTGTTAACTTATTCACTTTTTATTTTCATAGTTTCAATCTGTGAAAGAGAGAACAAACATTTGAAAAATATTAAAACATGTATTTAAAAATTAGAAAAGACACGGGAAAAGGTTGAAGGACAAACAGTTTTTCAACAACTTTGACACTTACAGAAGCCTCTGCTTCTCCAGGCCCCCTACACAGTCCTAAAGATATATATTTTAAACTAACAGTATCTTGATGCAGATGAAGTGAGGCCTATTTTGGAACATGGTGCATCTTTTGCACTGCTGCTGTCTCACAACAGTGATGCAATGGCAGCGCAAAAGAGGTGTAAAGCCATCATAAAATTGTCCCTAATATTTTAAATGATTGTTTCAGGATGCAAATAAGATGTGTCCTATCCAGAGGTTTGTTTGAGGTGAGGCCTACTCAGGTTTCCAAATAAAACAGTACCCAGAAGTGCAGCACTGTATGTAACAACTTTGACACTTACAGAAGCCTCAGCTTCTCCATGTCTACTACACATTTCTAAATGTATATCATAAGTACAAAAAGTAGAGAATTAATTATACATGTTAAATGGTTTATTTTTGCTGTTCTCAGAATGTATCAAATTTCACTAAAATCAGTGACTTGAAGGTATTCATCATGTAACAGCGGGGAAAAAAAAACACAATCAAAATGATTATGTTTAAAAAACCCATACAACATAAGAAATCAGAATTCAAAACTCCTTAAAATTAACTTACTTTCCATGACGTCGAAGGATTTCCTATGAACAGCTTACACTCTGTTGTGCTGTTAATATTTTCAGTCCGCCACTTTCTGAAAGAAAACCTCCATCGTTTTGAAAAATATGTTACATACGATAAAAGACTTCTCGCTTTCTACCACATGTTTCCACAAGACCAAATCATGTAAGAGCCATTTACATCTCTTGGAATTCTTGTAAGCAAATCCCGTCATTTTCTATTTTCGCAACTTTCAGAAAGAAAACGTTTAAGATTACTTTCACAATCCTGGACTACTAATATCTTACCCTTGTTGCTCACTCATGTTCTACATTTCCTATGACACTGATACTGCTTACTATGAAGCAGACTTACTTGCATCAGGTTTATATTTTTGAATTTTTAAAATGACATTATAATCAAAAGTTTGGACAAATAATCTAGACAGCATTGCAGACTTACATTCCCTCTACTCCATAACCCTCTTGAAATTCCTCAGAACAAATTCCGAGATTCTTTCCCTAAAATTTTGGTTTTAAAAACACCAGGTAAGAATTTTTAAGGTCAAAAGGCAATTTCTTTTTGAAAGTTAAAACAGAATCGTTGCAGAATGACCAGCCGTTTCTGGACTTTAAATAAGTTGTGTAATGTCCTGATGTTGTTGTAGGACCGTCATGATATATAATTGCAGCAGTTACAAAAGTCCTTCCTGATATTGACAACTGCGAAGCAACAAAATTTTTAATTAAAATTGTCAATTTTGTTCCATCAGGCCTACATCGTTGGAACATTAAAATGACATACAGGCCATATCTTCGTATAAATAATGTTGACATCATTTCAGATTTACATTGGCTACACTCCATGTTGTGATTAGCTGCTTTTACTAGCTTATTAAAGGACACTGATTTACTGTCTGGCAAAGTTAAATATATAAATCTTTCTGAGTCTACACTAGTAGTACTTGATACCCTACAATTCTCGCAGTCATGCTGCCATTGATAAGAAAGCCCAAACAGGTGATCTACATCTACACCTTCAGCATGCAATACATCAAGCATATACATTAAAAACTCCTGACAATCTTGCTGAATATTTTGAGAGAATTGTGTTTGACCTGAACATCTGTCTAACAGATTTCGAATTTCAGACACACTTTGTATTTTTGTTCTATCAGTGCTACATTTCTTTAACACAGAGTTTAACAAACTGCAAAATCTTTGATCCGAATTGACCACAATCTCTTCTTTTACATTTACTAGAGAAAACAAAACATTAACCACTACATTAGCATAGCAGTTGACACCAGAACTGTTTTCAAATTTAAAACCATCAACATCTTCAACAGAATCCATTTTCTTTCTGCTTATAATTTCAGGTTCATCGACTTTTCGTCTTTTTGCTATAACCTCCCTACTATTGGTCAAATTTCTTCGTTTCGGGCCTAACACACGTTTCTCAAACAAAGGATATTGAGGCAAATGTGGCGCATACTCTCTTCTTAACCTATTGTATTCCTTAACACAATCTAGATCCGCACAAATGTTTGTGACATCGCACTCAATCAAGTACAAACCCGATAAAGTTCTAACTCGTGACAATGCCACATATGCCATACCCTCCTTGAACACAGAACTGCCAATATTCACCAAAGCACTGTCTACACTTAAACCTTGCGATTTATGGATTGTCACCGCATATGCCAAGCAAACAGGAAACTGCTTACGGCGCACATATAAGTCTTTTACAAGCAAAAATCTTGCAGAACAACGACCAATTAGCTGTAGTTCCTCAATGCCATTAAATTTAATTTTTAAAAATTCAATTCCATCTCTATTTCTGTATTTCAGAAAATCAACAACATTACCCATTGATCCATTTACCAGACCTCTTTCAACATGTAAATTCCTTCTTAAAATTATACGGCAATTTAAGCACACATTCAGAGTCTTTTCAAAACCTGCAGTTTTAGATATAGTCTTCTCTAATGAATCCAATTTTGATTTCAAATTCTCAGACAAAATAATTGTGGATCCCATATGCTCTACTCTGTCAATAGCTTCTAGTTTCACAATCTCTTGGTTTTCTAAATGCAACATTTTGTTGTTGAAGATGGCACATTCTGCAAGAGTTGGCATCAAACATATTCCAGATTTCTTCTCAGTAATTTTCTTAAAAATATTCTCAGGCACAACGTCTTGTTCTGGATATAAATTTGACAGTAATCGTGCATGTAAAGCTTCTTTCGCATGCTCGGTCACTTTTCCAAATCTAACATCTTGTAGAATATTCTTGTAATCTTCATCCTTCGCCTGACGCATATTTTCATGCAGTTCAGCATAATTGAAGTTTAACCATATATTTACGTTGCCAATGCTCCCTAGGCACTTCCTGGTATCTTCATGCGTGAGTATTTTGAACACAGGTTGTCCTTTCACTGGTGTCAGCTGCAGAAGATCTCCGAAAACAATGATGTGATTGCCACCAAATAACACATCATACTCTGTTTTAAGAACTTCTTGCATTCTCAAATGCACAAAGGCAAGCATGAGATTGGAAACCATGCTTACTTCGTCAATGATAAGAAGTTTCATTTTCCTCAAGACTCTTGAAACTTCACAACAAGCATCTCCAGATAACTTGTGGTATTGTAATTTGTTGTCATGCTCCACTGGCAGCATCAGTAGACGATGCAAAGTAATTCCTTTAATGTTATGTGCTGCCAGTCCAGTTGGAGCGGTGACAACACAAGACAGCGATGACTCAGTCCTTTCCTGCAAATAACATGAAATTGCTTTAATGAGGAAACTTTTTCCAGTTCCTGCTTCTCCACTCACGTACAATCGGACAGGCTTCAACGACGTACATGAGCACTCTTTCTTCTCATGACTTAATCCATGCTCAATTTGCTTGGTAACTTCGTCATATATTTTCCTCTGCTCAACGTTGAGTTGTCTTTCCAAGTCTTCTAAGTTAACCGCATCCTCCTGAGCATGTGCCATGGCTCTTTCTACTTCATTCATAGCAGTGGCAGCTTCATTTTCGATAACAGGTCCTCCTAGTGGATCCTGACTCAATGAAACAGAACTCTGACTGTCCTGAGAACTGTCTCTAGCAATATCGGCTGCAATCGTTGCTTCCTGCTCAATTTCCAAAGTCAACATTTCTAGATATTTGGGAAAAGCAGAACATTCTATGGTCTCCTTGGCGGCATTGAAAGAGTCTTCATAACAAAGAAAATCTCCAAGCAGTTCCTCTTCTGCACGCCAAGGCTTGAAAAGTTGCAAGAGTGCTAAATAGAAAAACTCCTTTTTTTTCTGGAGATTCGCCACTCAATTTTCGATGGTTTACCAAGTGGCATTTTCTTTGCTTGACCAGACATCCCTCACTTCCAATTACAGCATACACTCCTTTCTCAATATCTTCTTTGATGTTCCTCTTGAATATGTAATTTTGTAGAACCTCATATAGACAAACATTCTCGAGGTGACTGCTTCGATTTGGATAATATGTATCCAACATGTTGGTCTTCAAAATGTCGGTACTGTTTGGCTCCTTTTCCGCCAAATACTCAATTTCCCGGACAGGTTTTAGAACTCGATTTCGCGTTGCAGCAAGACCTAGACTCGCCCAAACGATACTCCTGGATTTGGCATAGAGACTTGCTGAAGACAACCGGTCAGAACATTCGTAAGCTCCGATTTCTCGATGCGACAACATCTTCAAACTGAAACTGTACAACTTCTTGCTGAGGCTTTTTTCATGGGAAATATCCTCTCACATATCCTTCAATTCTGTCTTTTCTTTTTTGGTGATGTAAGATGTTACATACCGAGCCACAGCCATACAGTTGTCAGCCACAAACTGTATATCCATGTTAGCATTCCACATGGACAAAATCACTGGGTTGTAGTCGTTGATGTACTTGGACTCTTTGTTTCTTTTCAAATTGTATGTGTTTTTGGGTGATTTCCTCGTCACATTATGTCGCAGCGAAGACATCAAACTGTTTACTCTTCCTTTAGAAATCACCGGTCGTGGAAAGTTGAAACGACATTTGGTGTAGAACTTGTCCTTATTTCTGAATTTACGACGACAGTACTTTCCACAACGATGGCTTTGGAAACGTAGAACTTGTTCTCTTAGGCTTTTCTTCTCCTTTGCGTTTGGAACAGCACACGTAGAATACTGTTCTATGAAACTCATCACTAAGTAATCCGGATCTGTTCCAAATTTGGGTGCATCCTTGATCCACAGCAGCATATGTATATGAGGAGCACCTCTTACTTGGTACTCCTTTCTCCAGAAGAAATCCAACACCTCTCCAAGAGGTGGATTCTTCTTATTCATGATGAAAGACATCATAGCTTCAAATCTATGATTGAAGTACCTGCATACATTCACTGGATCCAAAGAGCACAGTTCTCCGGGTGTCTTGAATTCAATATTTTCAATGTTTCCATTTGCCTCTCGTAGAAATTCAAGTAAGTCTTCCCAGCTATACTCGGCACAGCTCAGAGTGAGGAACCATGTCGGAGTTCCTAAGTTCCTGAGCATACATTTTAAATCACCATGACGACGGTACCAGTACTCATTAGTACCACGCTGACACGCCATGAGATTAATTAGGTGAGATTCCAAAATACTGTCTTGGACATTGACTTTATCCATAAAGTCCCTTGCCGAGATGTTTCGCATCTGTATACCACTTTTCAAGATGTGGTTCACTGCATATGACAGTCCTGACAGATCGCTTTCAAACAGGAGATGAAACAAATAGGGAATGCATTGTCGAAACCTAGCATCTTCTGCATACAATCGTAAAGTCCGGTATTCAGAAGCAGGAATTTGATGATGTCGCTCATCATATCTTCCTCCTTGACCTGTTGGAAATAGCTGTGGGAAACACCGAGCTTCCAAACTTTCCTCCCAAACACTTATGGGACTCCCTTTGGCTTGTTTCATTTGAAACAACTCAATAGCATTCCCCATGACTTCCTTGGAATGCAAAGGATGAACACTATAATGTTCATATATTTCTTCATTTTTAGAGGCTTCTACTTTCTCAATTTGGCCAGCACACAAATCGCTATCCTCTTCCTCACTTACTTCCTCTTCTGCAACATATACATTCTTATAGTACTTATTATGTTTTTTCAAATACAATGTTGCCTTTTTGATTTTCCTAACATCCACTAAATCTTGCCATATTTTCTTATTCTTTGTCGGAACCCCATTAACTAAGATAACCAGAGGTTCCTCTTCCACTTTTTCTACTCCAATTGTGTTAATGTTTTTGTTCAAATCTAGAGGCAAATAAACAACTCTTCCCTTTAATCCTCTCTGTAAATCTGATGGAGGCAATTTCCCTGTCTTTGGCTCCATTCTTACAATAGCCCGAAAGGGATGGATACTTTGAATCAAAATAGATTCATAAGTATTTAAATCCTTCAATTCAGAAGGAATCTCAACCAATTCCAGATTATTATGAACCGCTCTAGCAGGCATCTGGTTTTGGTTTAATTTGTTACAACAATAAGTACACACACGTTGATCCGATCCCAAATCAAAACAATTTTCTACCATCAAGTATGTTGCGAAATCCTTCCATTCACTATTATTTTCCCTTTCACTTTTTGCATATAAATCCACTAACTTAGATTCTTATAATAAGTGCGTCAACAACACACACAAGTGAAATTAGGCCTCTCACTTGATTTCACCTGAAACGTGGCAATTTCCTTCTGAAAATTATCTGTACTGGAAACCTGTACATTATCTTCCACATTACCTTCTTTTGGGTCAATTTCAACATTCTCCTCTTTACTTCCAAAGTAACAAAACTCAATTTCTTCACAAATATTCTTCACATCTATTTCAGAACCATGGAAAAGAGCAGCACATAATTGTTTAAGCATAATTGCTGGACTCTTAGCATAATACAACATTCTAACTAATTTCCTCACTTTATTATGATGCACTGCTAGCATCCTGAAATGATGAAAAACATTCTGGCATACTCTCCTGGAAAGACAAGCCAGTGAATGACCATGCAAACCTGTCACTTCTCTCACTCTGCAAGGATCTCATTCTTGCAACAACTTCATTTTCTGCTTCAAACTTTTCTTATTAAATGTCCGTACAAAATCACAAAGCAAATCGATTGAATCCTGTTGCACACTGCAAATACTACTACACTTCCAGGTGTACACAGGACCCTTAGGACGTCTTCCTAAAACCTCATTACCTAACACCTCTTCTGTCTCTGTTGTTACAAGTTTTTCTTTTTCAACTGGACATCCATCTTTCACTTCATAAGCTCGACCACTGGTATCAACTGCATGCACCAAATCATTATCCTGGAAATAACTCTCCTCATTAAAAAATGCCTCAGAACTTGAACTATGCATCCAGTCTCCTGAGAAAACATCACAAAAATTACTACGATTAATTATTCTCTTCCATCTACTATTTGTTTTGAAATTATAAATTACCTTGTTTACCTTCCTAATTCTGTTGATTATCAAAATAAATAACTTTCGTTTAATTTCAAATGCCTGATCAATAACTTTCTCAACTTTTTTTTTCTCTTATAAAAAAACACTTTCTGTTGACCTTTCTTGATATTTTTTAACAAATTACCAATTATCCTGTTGCGGAACATTCGTTTACGAATGTCCCTAAACTGTTCTTTCCTTCTGCTATCATGCACAGAGTTATCTCTTGCTCTAGCAGTAACATTTTTGATTGGCCTTTCCTTTCCGTTTAAATTGCTTCTCTTTTTCTGGACTAAAACATTTTCTGTAGTAATACTTTTTTTACTACAAATTTTTCGTATGAATGATTTTGTGGTCTTACCCGGTGCTTTCTTGGTGACTTGACAAGTTTTTTTTGTAGAGGACTGCTGCAGTAATTGATGGACCTGCTGTCTTTGACGTCTTGTAGCCTTTCTAATTCGATTCTTAGTTGGCATTTTCAAATTTTGAAATAATCTGCAGTTGAATCTGTGCTAAAATATAATAAAAAATGTTATTAACCACTATTACCAAAAAGTAAATCAATAACAGTCATCAAAAACTTAACACCCTACTTGTTATTTTAACATAGAATAATTTTTAGTGCATTGGCAAATTTAGAAATCACAAATAGTAGCAAAGAAATTAAATGCTTCTACATTTTACCTGTGTTGTTTTATATGTGAATCTGAACTAATTTTACGAGCATATTTGATTATTTTAATAAAGACACTACACACAAACTATTTTTGAACTTTTGTTTAATTTTAAATGAAACGGTTTACATTTTTACTACATAGGCTCAAGCAGATCAGCTTCCCACCCTAAGTCATACAATTCTGACAAATCGGCATTCTCATCATATTCTTCATCAACCTCAGGATTTAAATGATATAAGGGATCTACTTCCACTGACGTTTCAATGACAAGTTCAACGATAAGACCGAGATCAACCGATTGCTCATTATCACTCATGCTTGATGTTGTCGTTATCTTTAAAAAAAGAGAACAACAATGAGATGTTGCAGACTAAGACACAAATCTCAGAGACTATAATAGTAAAAATTTTTAACAAGAGTATCATTTTGCAGCTATTATTTAGCCATGTCCAGCGATGCTGAAGAGGTGAGGCCTATGTCTAAGTCTTCAGTAAACAGGACTCATCTCTTCTTAACCTAAGATAAGCCTCACCGACTCTGTGTCCCCTGCACATACTTAAATGTATAGGGACAGATTTATGTTAACTGGCACATCCCCAGGGATGCACCAGTTAACGTGCACCACTGCTCTGCTACCCATGGTGTGCCACATTTACAATGTGGAGCACCATTGAATAAAAACAGCACAGATGCGTCACGCATCGTACCGCAAAAGCAACACATTGCACAAGTCACGTCGTAAACACGACATGTCTACTGCAATGCACAGGAGGAAGCCACACATTGTATGGTGCTTCACTCCTTATGCCTGTTTCAAACAGCCATAAGGATTTGATTCAGGAATGCTATAAAGCTGACTCAGTGAAATCTTCTAAATTTCACTGTGTTAGTTTTGCAGGGCTTTCATGCAAATGAATGCCCATCCTGCAACAAAACACCTATATGAAACCTGACGCAGGTTTCATGTGGCACGGGACTTTACAGCATGATACATCTGTCTGGATGCATCAAGTTGTAAATATTTCGCCACATAGCAAATCTTTTGCACCGCCGCTGCAGAGTACAGAGGAGATAATACATGTGAAGGCCTACCAATGAAGTAAGTCATGTCCACTTCACTCTTGAACAAAGGCCAGACCTCTTTTGTGTCCGTGGACAGACCTAAACTTCATCTGCACAATGTTATTCATAAACTTTGGAAAGAGAGGTGATGTAATTGAAAAATGTGGAGTTTCTTTTCCTCATTGCACAATCACATCACCTGTGTTTCCTCAGTGACTTTAAAATGCCCTAAGACACATGAAAGTGTTTTTTTAAAGCCTTTGCACCATTTTTGGATCACTTTTAACATGGCTATGTAAGTCAAATAATCAAAATCTAAATTTGCCAAGCACAGATGGAAGCATATTTACAAGGAACGTGCACCACGGGGAAAGGACTTAAATTAAAATGGGAAAAATAACATCAGAGACACTTAAATGCCTTATAAATAGGCCCCAAACAACCTATGAAGCTCTAGCAGTACATATCCAGAAATGTAATTGATTTGAAAAAAACGTTTTTAAACACAACATATAAATCAATTGTATACCTACATTCAAGAGGAAATGACTTAAAATGTCCTTAAGACACATGAAAGGGGTTTTTGATTGCCCTTGCACCATTTTTTGGGTCACTTTTAACATGGCTATGTAACTCAAAGAATCAAAATCTAAATTTGCCAAGCACAGGTGGGAGCATATTTACAAGGAACAAGTCCCACGGCGAAATCTCTTAAATTAAAATGGGAAAAATAACATCAGAGATACTCAAATCCCTTATAAAGAAACAGACACCATTATTTCCTTGTGATAAATTTAAAAAGCATTCCTTTTCCTCAAAAACGATTTTCAAGTAATAATTTGAAAACACTGCACAGCTCCTATGTACAAAAACACCGTGTCAGTACTAATACTTCACATTATCTCCAATTACAATTTCTCAAAGAAACAAAATCTATTTGTAAAACACTTTAGACAAAGCAACATTTTAAAAACACAGCTATCTTCATAATTTTCTCCTTAAAGCATACTATTGTCTATCTAAATTAAATAAATCTTTTCTCACCTTAGCAAATACTTTATGAGTTTCAAAACAGTCTCAGAAATACACCAAATTGTCTTCAGCAGAACAAAGAGTATGCACTCCAGAGGCTGCAGCTATAGAAAGCACAGAAATGCTGACATTCATCACACATATCTCTCATGTTAGCCAATCAAAACTCTTCCCTCACTTTTTTCAAATCAAAACCCTTCCCCCGTCTGACCTCGATGGCCTTTTTTGCATAGCAACCAACTCCTGAAAGACCTCTGATGTTTGCAAGTTCACACAACAATGTTTCAATTGAACTCTGAACTCTCAGTGCACCTGCGTATCCAGTGCAATCTTTCATTAAATGATTTTTTCTTGACCATTCAAATTACATCTTTCAAAGAACACATCCATGCACCCTAACTTTCTGTTTTCAGAAATGGAAATCCACCAATCACTGCTAGTGAATCATTAGCACTGAAACTCCACAGTTTGTTTTCTTTACAAACTCCTACTGTTTCATCTGCCATTTCATTACCACACTTCATCTGACTGCAGCAGAAACTTCTCTCACCATGTTTACTGTCTGGATTGTTGGACATAGTTACATCTACTGGGCTCAAAGGTATGCTGAGAACAGAAATTTACCTAACCTCAATTTACAAGATGTGGAAATTAAGTGGTTTGGCCACAGAGGATTAAAATGTCACCAATTGATACCATTGGTGAAAACCTTTATGCATTTGCCAAAACCTGACCTGTTAATTGTGCACTGTGGAGGTAATGATTTGGGCACTTTGACTGGGTAGGTCTGGAAATGCTTTTAAAGGACACCTTTGAGCAATTAATGGCACTTTTTCCTCAAACTGCCTTGGTATATTCAAATATATGCCAAAGACAGAAATGGAGGTGGTCGAACCAATTTTGTCCACAAATTGAGAAGTCGAGGAAGCATGTAAACAAATCTGTTTCAGCTTATATGAGAGACCATGGAATGGGCTCCATGTACAACAATAACTTGTGTTTTTGCATGCAAGATATCTACAGAGGAGATGGAGTTCACTTCTCAGATGAGGGCAACAGAATTTTCATTTTGAATTTAAGACTGTGCATTGGTACCTACTTATAAGTACATAAATGTACCATAAACCCAAAAGCTCTTTTCAGAGCTACCCTACATCTAATCACTCACAATTATTATTTTTCACTAACTTTTTCCACTAATTTTCAACAAACTACGCTCCCCGGAGCCCTACCCGGTACGCGAACCGGAAGCTAACCGCGCGAAATTTCTTAAAAAAATGTTTTTTTCCCGCACATATGGGCCTCCTCAACCACCCTCAGAAAACCTAGGGGGTCAGATACGTCTACCATGCCCCCTTCTACCCATTCTGAACATTATTTGCCCTCCATCTTGTATCTTAATTCGACTGAAACACAAAATGGTGGACTCCCGTAACGCTGCTGGTTCGCGTACCGGGCCGCTACCCGGAAAGCGCTCCATTAAAAAAGGTGGGAAAGTAATTTACAGAAAAACGACTGGAAACACTTTCACCAAATATAGATTAGCTCATACTACATACCAATCCCTACCATTTTCATAAATTTGTTTGGAATTCCATTTAGCCATTTAGCCTGTAGACCTCTCTAAATACCCTGAGGTAAATTACTTCACAAAACACATCTGAAGTGTTGGAATTGACAACCAATGAAAATGTTACTTTCATTTTCAATTTTTTTTTACCTGACATTTGATTGGTTATGTACCTGAATATATATAAAGGAAGAGAAGGAAACACAGCCATTTTGACTACTACTTCCTGGTGTACATTTCAATAGGATTTTCACTAATAACTTCAACTTCTTTTTAAAGGTAAGATGTTATTTTATAAATTTGAAAGGAGAACTATGTTATGCACTTTAAATTAATTTGGAAAACATTTTCAGATAGTTATATACTGTCCCTCTGTAACAGTTAAACATTGAGAAAGGCTTGTTTATTATAATTATGAATTGATTTAGGTTTCTATGATATAATTATGAATTTACTTAGGCTTCTTCACAGGCACTTTTTAATAGTACTACTTCACGCCTGAAACCATACCGTGCCCAAAGATAACTTCTCTGTTAAAAACTCACAAGTACCTCTCTGAACTTAAACCCAACAGTGCCCTATCTCTACTGATATATTTTTTTTTATGCAATTTACAGCAAGAAAATGGAAGCACAACAGAATAAAATTTCATTTCAAATTAAGATTGAAAACAATCCTAACGAAGAAAAAGAAGAAACAGACTTTTTGGATGACACTGTAGACGAAGAATTAATTAAATGTGTTGAAGAATGTGAATCATGGAATGAAAATGACGACATACCAGATGAATTAATGTTACAAATTCTTTTAGATTTTGAAAAATCAGAACAATAAATTTAAATTTTATAAGTTAAAATTGTTTGAGACATTATTCTTTTTTATTTTTAAAATGCTGAAAAAGTACCCAAAAGATATAATATAAAATGAGACTTAAAATATACTGTGCAACTTTTTTCAATTAGATAGTAAATAAAAAAAAATCAACAAAACAAACAATCAAGATAGTAAATAAAAAAAAATCAACAAAACAAACAATCAATTAACATACAATATTTGAAAAGTCTATCATTCTTTTTTCCTCATAGTACGCTCCCCGTGCCGCTTCCCGGTTCGCGAACCGGAAGCTTCCCACGCAAAAAAAAAAATATATATTTTTTTTTTACCCCGCGGGCCCTTTTAAAACCTCCACATCAAACCTAGGGGGTCAGGGAGGATCTACTATGCCCCCTTATGGTCATTTCCCCCTTTGTTTTGGCCTCCTCTTGTCTCTCGATCCTACCGAGAGACAAGATGGCGGCCGCTCCGGACTGTTTAGAATGTTGACAGACACCGGAGAGCCAATCAGCTTCGCTTCGCGAAGTTCCGTTTCGCGTCAAGTACGCGAACCGGAGCGCTACCCGGAGCGCTGTCACAGATATATATATTTTTTTGAACGTTAATTTATCAAAATCCACTGGAGCACATATATTGAGACCTAGCAAAGGCACATCGGGCTAACAGTCCCTACAATTTTGCCAAGTTTCGTGCAAATCCATTCAGCCGTTCGGGCTAAAAGTGAGGCCAACCGCCCCATGGAAATTAACATGGGAAAAACGCGTTTTGGGACCCCCCTTTTTTCTCGGCCCCCCCTTGACGAACCCCCCCAAATTTTCAGGGGCTGCTCAGAAACAAAATGTGCCATTTTCCTGAAAATTTCAGCCAATTCCGTCCACAAACGCCAAAGTTATTAAACATAGAATTTTCAAAAATCCCATAGGAAAAAAATCCTAACTATATATACCTACTGGCGACCGCCAGTAGGTAAAATATATATATATATATATATATATATATATATATATATATATATATATATATATATATATATATATATTACCTACTGGCGGTCGCCAGTAGGTAGTTATAGTTAGGATAATTTTCAATGTTAAATCTCAACATTCTATTTTGAATAACTTTGGCGCCGGTTGACGAATCTGCCTGAAATTTTCAGGAAAATGGTCTCATGGCGGTCCGGTCCTTCCCTGAAAGTTTGGGGGGGATTCGTCAAGCGGGGGCCGAGATAAAAGGGGGGTCCCAAAACGCGTTTTCCCCATGTTAATTTCCATAGGGCGGTCGATTTCACTTTTAGCCCGAACGGCTGAATGGATTTCCACCAAACTTGGCAAAATTGTAGGGACTGGTAGCCCGATGTGCCTTTGCTATGTCTCAAGATATGTGCTCCAGTGGATTTTGAGTAATTTAGGTTCAAAAAAATATATATATCTATAGGCGCTCTCCCGTGCGCGCACCGGAGTGCGCTCCAGGCGCGACACGCGACTTGCGCGCAGGAAGCTGATTGGCTCTCAGTTGTCTGTAAACATTCTAAACAGTGCGGAGCGGCCGCCATCTTGTGTCTCGGTAAAATCGAGACACAAGGGGTTTGAAAAAAAAAGGGGCAAATGACCATAAGGGGGAAGAGTAGACCCCCTCTGACCCCCTAGGTTTGATGTAGGGACTAAAATAGGGTCCTGCAGGGCATTAAAATTTTTTTTTCGTTTTGCGCGGGGGAAGCGCATGGTACGCGCACCGGCGAAGCACGGGGAAAATCCAGGTCCATATTTATGAAGGCCTTGCGCTGTTAGTTTTGCGCTTCCTGTGCGTCAATTTTTGTGACGCACCAGCGGTGTAAAAAAATGCGCATTGTTATGCAATATTTAAAAAGTGACGCATCTATCTAGATGCGTCACTTTTTAAATATAGTGCAACGAGGTACATTTTATTACACTGCTGGTGTTATGCGTCACTTTTCTGTGCGCACTCCTTATGACATTCCAGATGTGTCATATTTAATGTATGACGAATCATGTTGCAAGGAGTTACAGATACGTCAGTATTTCTGACATATCTGTAAACATAAAAGTGATGCGAGGCAGGTGCAAGATTTTGACGCAACAGCATCCTAAAAGTGACGCAGAGAAATCTTATAGATTTCAGTACGTCGTTATTACCAAGCTTTTTGCGGGGGAATGCCCCCTTTGCATACATTATACCTGATGCAGATACAATATGGCGCAGAGTTTTAAAAAGTGACCCATGTACCTAGATGCGTCACTTTTTAAAAATAGCGTCAGGTATAATGCATGCAGAGGGGGTGTTCTCCCGCAAAAAGCTTTGTAATAGCGACGCAGTGAAATCTTTGAGATTTCACTGCGTCAGTTTTAGGATGCTGTTGCGTCAAAATCTTGTGCCTGCTTTACAGCAGGTGTTAGACTGAGGCAAGACCTTTCATATGCTGCTTTCCCCATTTGAAAGGACACATTACTGGAGTTGCGTCACTTTTGTGACGCACTCCAGCAATGCGTTACTTGGAATGTCATAAGGAGTGCGCACAGAAAAGTGACGCATTGCACCAGTAGTGTAAAAAAATGTGCCTTGTTGCGTTATATTTAAAAAGTGAGGTATCTAGGTAGATGGGTCACTTTTTAAAATCAAGCGCCACATTATATCTGCGTGAGGTATAATGCATGCAGAGGGGGTGTTCTCCCACTAAAAGCTTTGTAATAGCGACGCAGTGAAATGTTTGAGATTTCACTGCGTCACTTTTAGGATGCTGTTGCATCCTTTAAATATAGTGCAACGAGGCACATTTTATTACACTGCTGGTGTGATGCGTCACTTTTCTGTCCACAGTCCTTATGACATTCCAGATGTGTCATATTTAATGTATGACGAATCATGTTGCAAGGAGTTACAGATACGTCAGTATTTCTGACATATGTGTAAACATAAAAGTGATGCGAGGCCGGCGCAAGATTTTGACGCAATAGCATCCTAAAAGTGACGCAGAGAAATCTCATAGATTTCAGTACGTTGTTATTACCAAGCTTTTTGCGAGGGATTGCCCCCTCTGCATACATTATACCTGATGCAGATACAATATGGCGCAGAGTTTTAAAAAGTGACCCATGTACCTAGATGCGTCACTTTTTAAAAAATAGTGTCAGGTATAATGCATGCAGAGGGGGTGTTCCTTGCAAAAAGCTTGGTAATAATGACGCAGTGCGTCACTTTTAGGATGCAGTTGCGCCAAAATCTTGCGCCTGCTTCACAGCAAACCTTTCACATGGTGCTTTTTCCATGTGAAAGGACACATTACTGGAGTTGCGTCACTTTTGTGACGCACTCCTGCAATGCGTTACTTTTGTGTTTACAGATATGTCAGAAATACTGACATATCTGTAACTCCTTGCGAATTGATTAGTCATATATTAAATATGACATATCTGGAATGTCATAAGGAGTGCGTCCAGAAAAGTGACGCATCGCTATTTTCACGTAGCGATGCGTCACTTTTCAGAAATGAGGCCTCCAGTTTATTCACTGTGTCATAACTTTCTTTTCTAACACTCACCTTCTTTCATTCCTCCTACTTCACTTCCTTTCACCTCTCATACCTTTCTGTTCTTTCTTACTCATTCTCCTTTCAATTATCAATGCACTATATTTCACTTACTCTTCATTTTTTAAGATTATAGCTCTTTGATGAGAATTGGAGGTAGTTCTGAAAAGAACTTTTGGTTTTCTTCTTTTAACTGAAGAGGAACAAAAACAGGGAATAGAAACTGCTCAACAGGAGCAAAAAGAAAAGAAAAAAATTAGGGGTGGGAAGGGCAGTGATGGTTCTCCAATGCCCGAACCATGAGCAGGACACTTTGCTCCCCATAGGTGAGGAGTTGATTGCAGTATCTGCATCTGACGACCCCATGGTTGAATGCAGGTTGAATGTTTGCTACCTGCCCCTGAGATTGTTCTCTTCCAGAAGAAGTTGCTCCTCCTGTTGATGTAGAGGCCCCATCTCTGGGAACCTCCTGTGCCAGAGCCCTGACACTTTCCCGGGCAAAATTCTGGGGGTGCCTCCTCTCCACATGGCGAATCATGGTGAAGTTGCCAAAAGAGTATTTTTTTGGGGGGTTACCCCGTGACAGGACCTGTTTGCAGATCCTGCACTCTACTTTTGGTGCATTCACCTTCTTCTGGCCTGCTGGAAACTTAAAAAATTTCCAGATGAAATGTTCCTTCACCTTTGGGGTAGGAGGCTCTTCATCAATGAAATCATTGGAGTCATCTTCACTGCTGGATGGTCTGGCAGCCATGATGAATCCAGGAATATGGAGCAGCAAAAAAGGCAGGTCTTTCAGTCACAAAAGTGAAAGAAGAAGTGAAGGAAATGGGTGGGGATTTCATTCATTGTAAAAAAAAACTGTTAGCAACCAATGAAAAGTGTTATTTTAGGGTCACATGACCCGACGCGTTTACGCTGCGCGCTCCGGAGCACTTCCGGGTGCGTTTACGCAGCGCGATCGTAGGCGCTTCCGGGGCGCAAACGTGGCGCGATCGTAGGCGCTTTTCCGTGCGTTTATGCGCCGCGCACGTATGCGCTTCCGAGGGCACTTACGTTGCGCGCCGAAGTGACGTCATCAATCTTTTATAGAAATGCATAATCATTTTCCATATTAAAAAAAACAAATTTTATTTGTATGGTACGAAATGTTTTGCATTATTATTAACTTTTCATTCATATTTTTTTTTCACGAACGACAGTTGCGCTCTGGGTGCGCTTTCAGATGAGCTCTCGGAGAAGCTTACAGGAGAGCTTAGCTGAAAGCTTCCCGGAGCGCGCACCCAGAGCGCAAAAGAAAAAAATTATAAAAAAAAATGAATACTTAAAAAAAAACAGCAAATTGTAAAAAAAAAAAAGGTTAGAAACTCGATATACAAAGGAATTAGCATTTAAAAAACCTATGAAATTCACTGAAAAAACCATAGGTTTCACACCAGTTATAGTTAGGAATTAGCATTTAAAAAACCTATGAAATTCACTGAAAAAACCATAGGTTTCACACCAGTTATAGTTAGGAATTAGCATTTAAAAAACCTATTAAATTCACTGAAAAAACCATAGGTTTCACACCAGTTATAGTTAGCTGGAAATTTTACTGATATAAAACCATTGAAATTCCCACGTTATAGTTAGATGGACTCACTATAACTTGCGCGTGCAATGCACTGCTGATGATGTCTTATTAAGCCAGTTAACCAATCAATTTTTAAAAACCATCCATTTAGACACTTATTTAAACATTTATTCTTCCATCAACTTTTACATATACATATATAAAATATATTTATTTTTCAGAAAGACACACATTCACTGGATGGTGTCATCAGTGATGTCATGAGTGATGTCACTGACCATGTCATGAGTGATGTAATATGTGATGTCATCAGCAGTGCATTGCACGCGCAAGTTATAGTGAGTCCATCTAACTATAACGTGGGAATTTCAATGGTTTTATATCAGTAAAATTTCCAGCTAACTATAACTGGTGTGAAACCTATGGTTTTTTCAGTGAATTTAATAGGTTTTTTAAATGCTAATTCCTAACTATAACTGGTGTGAAACCTATGGTTTTTTCAGTGAATATATATATACATATATATATATATATATTTACCAATACAACTATATTTTTGACATTGATATTTATAACTCAATTTTGTGGTATGAGGGCATTTTAGGTGTCAATATTCTGTCAGTGAACCAGGTTAACAGACTGACGGTTATGCGCTGCGGTGGAATATGGGAAAAGGTGGAAAGGTCTCCGACTTCAGATTCAGACTTCAGACGTCACATTTGCCTCATATTTTCAGAGGCCTCTGATAATATGAGGCAAATGTGACCAAGTCCTGGGAGCGCTATCCACCTTATGTGGCCTCTCATGAGATGCCGCCGGTAGTCTTCATGTCACTGGCTTGGGTCCTGTATCCTCACCAGCCTCTCCCAATCTTGTCATGCCGCTCTGCATTTTACCTGCTCTAGGTCTTTAGTCTTTACAGCATGTTTTAACCTGCAACCCCTTCCTTCAAGCTGTATAGGTGCTGCTGCCCCCTCACCAAGTCTCGTCATACTGCTCCGCATTTTTGTGCTACTCTGTGGAATTCCACATAGTACAACTCAGTGTACTTCACTCACCCCTAATTAGAGTAGATCTCCCAATGTGGAGTGGTTCAGCTGAAATCTGATTAGGAAGATTGGACTCAACATGATTGTTTTGCTTAAAGCACTATAACCATTCAGCGCAAACACCAATAGGTTTTTACTCAAAGCCTGATATAATAAGAAAGCATGACCAGACTTTGCATACAAAGGCCTACTTCAAACACTTGCAAGCAAGGAGGAATTAGTTTATTTTTCAAAACATCAAGTATTGATGCAGTGCACAACATACATTTAATCTGTGGGAACCTACAGAGTTTTTCTATCTATAGGAATGAATAATAGAATGCTATGCCTCCAGTATTATTAAGGTGCTAGACAGTGCACATAAACCTCTTCATCATGATTAAGGCTGTACATCAATGGGAACGATGGCTGACAACAATGAGAGTGAAAAAAGCAGCATGGCAATCATAGTAGATTTTGTTCTGCTCTCTTCTCTGGGTGCAATACAGTGACGTAAATGTAGCTATATGGCTGCATTGCAACAAAAGCAATAGCAAATCTGGCATATTGTGTTGATGATGTATGTCTTAAGTAAGGAAATGAAGCCTGGGCCATTGAGTGGTCCCACTTCATTTGTATGCAACAGAAGAAACCAAACTACAAAATATTGGTCTCACTGGTGTCTGATTACCACTGAAAGCTACTCACTATTATACACAGAGTAGTGTTTCAAATGGGTAGCTTTGAGGACTGTTTACCATTTTGAATCTAAGTGTTTCTTAGGAAAATACCATTTGCAGGTCATTCTAAAATTATTTGATAAGCATTAGACAAGCAACACGTTGAATAGTCACTGAGACATGGTAGTAGTATCTCTGGTTCCACTTCATTTAAATGAACACCCCCTGATGCCTCAAATAGGCAATCTGTGGTCAATCTATCGGTTGATAACAGCCTTTTATTGAGGCAGCTGAGGACCAGGAGACTGCCTGGCATCCCTCCTTAGGAGTTACTGACACCCTTTATAATTCAGGGGTTGGGGTAGAAGTTAGCCTGATTATATATTTATACTGAATAAAATGTAACAACCGGTATTTTCACACTGTTGCCCTAATGCTTTGCACCATTAATACCAGGTAACCTGACTCCTGGTCAGAATGGTTTCTATAAAACTTGTAGTGCTGATAGAATGGGATTACCAGGGTAGTAGAAATGAGGCCTTGAGTGTGATGGATCAGGGTTTGAGCAGTCTTGGCAACAAAATGATTGATGTTCCACCTATAGCACCAAAAAGTATTTATTGAAACATTGACACCCTTCTTGAGATATGTGTCAAAATTATCATAATTCTGGTTGGGGGGTCTATCTATTTCTGGTGATATTTATTTTTAATTAAATAGGTGGATATTGAATATAATACATTATTTTTTCTGGTTTGAAGATCGCAATAAAGAACCTCGTAATACTTCGGACTGTACTATTGAACTATATACAATTTGGGATATTCTGGGATCTTATATTTACTGTTTGAAACGTATTTCCAGTTAAGTATTTGGTGACCCCTTTTCTTCCCTAGAGCACCATTTGGTACTGTTATATTTGAACACTACAACAGGTACACATGAGGTGTCCCTATTAGTGCCTAGCCACCTTCTCTAGTTTGATTAACATATTCATCATATCACAATGAAAGTACAATATTAAAGCAGATTTTCACTGCACCCAGGTCACCGAGCTCTCAATTATGCCTCAGATAACTTATTTGTTTGGAGTCTATGGTGGGGTAGAACAGCTACTCGTATACTCATGAAGAAAACAGAGCCCACAACTATTTCTATCTGCCATCTTCAATCGAGTACACGAATTTTAATGGAATGCACACGAAGCAGTAATAGAGGAATATGACACATGATGAGTGAGAATCTGAACCCACCTTGGCATTTGATCGGGTGTTAGAAGTCATGGCTGGATCATTATTATTTACAGACACTTGATGAGGCAGCTTTCTGAAAGGACTTTAAGAGCAAAAGATATTGACTGCTCCCAGTAATGCCTGTGTAGCAGAGTTAGTCCTCCATTGGTGTCACTTTCAATAAAGATAAGAAATGCATGCGGACTGATTTCTCCTCAAATTGAACGTGTACTTTTCAAACTGTGACACAGGAAAGAGAATCATTTTTTTTAGAATCTTGTAGGCTGGCTGAAGGTGCCAAGCTCATGCAGTCAATATGCCCTAAGTACTACTCAATGACAGCACAAAAAAACTAATTTAACAAAGAAGAGAATGCTAGACAGAGATATCAAATGTTTTTAGGTTCATATTTCCAGTAATAATACATCATCATTCTGTTGTTCAAAAGAGTATTTCCATACTGCAGAAATGAGTTGTAGAATGGAACTAATTAATTTCTGACCACTGTCACACTTAAAGGCATGGAAATCTTTTTTACGTTTAAATAGTTTTTTTGAAAAGAAAACAAGGTGATCATACTACGTAAGCACAACAATTTTGTTGCGTAGAAAGTAAAGGAATTGCAATAATAATACATAAGTAAGACACAAAGGATATACATTAAATGAAACATATATGCATTCAAGGAATATAAAAAAACTTATGGAACTACTAGGGAAGTCAGGGTGGGGTGGAAGCCTCTTGTTGAGAAGTAGCTGGTAAAGAGCATCTCTTGGCACTATTATCAATAAACAAGGTGACAGGCGACAACAAGTCAGCCCGTTTTGTGTCCATTTGAGGGGGGTACACAAAGGTCGTATCCAACCTGTGATTAGGGCACACAGTGTACCACCAAGCTCTTTATGAAATGTTCAAAAAATCTTTCCAATTAACAGTAATTTGTTGAAAAGCAATTGCTAACAATAGATCAATATTCTTGACATTAGGTGGAACCCCGTCCCAGAAAGAAGAGAGGCTACCCAAGAAGATGTGAGTAACAGAGTAAGGGAATGTAGGGGCATATTACCAAGCAATAGTGATAATTATCGCTATTGCTTGGTTAGAGACAAAAATGTACCGCAGAGCTGCAGCGATTTTTATCGCAAATAAACCTTGGTATTGCCAAGGTTTATCGCAAATGCGATAAAAATCGGCCGCAATGCATGAATATCGCTGAAAAGTCAGCGATATTCATGCATTACCGAGCTAATGCTCTTAGCCATGTTATCCACCTCCCATTGGATAACATGGCTAAGAACTGCTCAGGGCAGGTGTTAGCTTTTGGAGATATTCGCGCTTGGCGCGAATATCTCCAAAAGTTGGTAATAGGAGATAGCGATGTTAGCAACTGTTTCCAGTCGCTAACATCTTGGCACGCCCACTTTGCATGTCATTAGTGATAAATATCACTGACATGCAAAGTGGGGCCCAAAATGGTCGCTATCTCCTACTAGCTGTCGCTAACTAGTGTTAGCGACAGCTAGGTAATAGGGAGATCATTTTATCTCTGCTTTCTTGGCTTTTAAAGCCAAAAAAGCGGAGATAAACCCCTTTGACAATATGCCCCCTGGTGTCATAAATCAAGTTAATTTGTTACCATACTTGCTTCCAAAATGTTTGTACCTATGGACAGATAAATAGCATATAAAATAGGTCGACAATGGGAGAAGAATAAGTCCTTCATGTGTCTGGAGTGACTAAAAAACGTTTACGTAAAGTGGCTGGCTTGAATAAAAGTCTATTATAAACAAAAAATAATGGGGCATATTACCAAGCAATAGCGATAATTATCGCTATTGCTTGGTTAGAGACAAAAATTTACCGCTGCGCTGCGGCGATTTGTACCGCAAATAAACCTTGGTATTTCCAAGGTTTATCGCAAATGCGATAAAAATCGCCGCAATGCATGAATATCGCTGAAAAGTCAGCGATATTCATGCATTACCGAGCTAATGCTCTTAGCCATGTTAGCCACCTCCCATTGGATAACATGGCTAAGAACTGCTCAGGGCAGGTGTTAGCTTTTGGAGACATTCGCGCTTAGCGCGAATATCTCCAAATGTTGGTAATAGGAGATAGCGATGTTAGCGACTGTTTTCAGTCGCTAACATCTTGGCACGCCCACTGTGCATATCATTAGTGATAAATATCACTGACATGCAAAGTGGGGCCCAAGATGGTCGCTATCTCCTACTAGCTGTCGCTAACTGGTGTTAGCGACAGCTAGGTAATAGGGAGATAATTTTATCTCCGCTTTCTTGGCTTTTAAAGCCAAAAAAGCGGAGATAAACCCCCTTGATAATATGCCCCCATGTTTTTTGGTGTTGCTCTAGAGGCTGTACGTAATTTGGACCAGATGCCTTTCCAAAGTGGGAATGGCCAGCATACCTTAAAGTCTCTTTTCCAAGCCTCTTCAGTTTTTGTTTTCTGACTATCGGTGTCAATGCTTTGTAAGTGATTGTAAATAGTAGAGGCTCTGAGTGTGGTCATTAACAGGGCATGGAGTCGTAAAGAGGGTTTTGAGTTATTGGAGGTAGCTGGCATGACAGGAAAATGTGAGTAAGTTTCCAATACAGCTTTTTTTAACTACATTGTATTTATGGACAAAGGAAGCTGGTAAATTGAATGTCTGCCTGAGTGTAACAAAAGGCACAAATTCTGAGAATAATTGATGAATCCATATCAAACGCCTCTTTCTCCAAGTCCTCCAATAAAAGGGTCTTTTATGGCTCAATAGATCTTTAATATGCCAAGTTGTTGAACTTAAAAAGGAATCCGTAGAATCAAGAGTAGAGTGAGAAGATAAGTCAAGCAATTTGGACGTATGCTTCAAAACAGTAGTGGAAATGGATTGTGGCTTGCATGAAAAGGATAGATATTCACGAAATGAATAAGAAGCTATAAACAGGCGCTCAATTGAAGTCCAGAGAGGACAATCATCTGCAGAGTCAAGTAACCACAAAGAAGCCTGTCATAATAAAAAAGCTTTATAATAAGCCTGGAAATAAAGAAAGGTAACTCCTCCTTCTGCTTTAGGACGGATTAGTTTTAATAAAGACATTTGAGGTTTCTTATTATTCCATAAGAAGGAGGATAAAATGGAGTTGACTTCTAATTAATTTGGAAGTTATGGGTACTGGTATGTTCGAAATGGGTTGTTAGTGCAGACCTAAATACTTAGGGGCCTATTAAGATTGCGGTTTTTCCGCAACCTCCGGGCCTCCGTAAAATTTTGTGCTGGATATTAATAAATAAAGTGAAGCATATTCTGTTGATTTTTTGTTGAATTTCAATTTAGCATTGATAAGGGTGTTTAAACATTCCTCTGAGTGTGAGGTGTAGTATTAATGTTCTAGGGCAGATGTAGGTGTCCAAATACCGGTCGGAAACGTCTGAAAATACCGATTTTCGGTGGTTTCCGACTGGTACTTGGAAATTGTCCTGTAGGGGTTGCAAAATCATACAGACTCAGTAATTTTACCGAATCGATTTTACAGATTCTGTAAAATTACCGATTGGTAAAATTACCGAATCTGTAATTTCTTCTGTAGGTAGCACTTTAAACAGTGCTACAGGGCCTTTAGAATTCGTTATTTACCATCTAATACCATTGGGTGGTAAATAACGAATTCCTGTGTACATGCACATCTGTGCATGCACACCTGTGCCATGTGGCACACATACATGCCCTAAGGGCATGTATGTGTGTCACATGGCACACATGCCAGAAACATGGGTGTAACAGGGTGTCAAAGTGACACTCTGTCACCCTTGGCAATTCGGTATTTTTACCGATTCGGTAATTACCGAATCGGTATTTGCTATTGATTACTATGGGCTTCAAGGCCCATAGGAATCAATGGCAAATACCGATTCAGTAATTACCGAGTCGGTAAATACCGAATCCTACCGATTCGGTAAAAATTACCGAATTTTTACCTACATCTTATTTACCGATTCATAAATACTGAATCGTTAAAATTCGGTATTTATGAATCAGTAAATAAGATTTACCTACATCTAGGCCCTAATGCCTTAATGTCTTGAAGAAGGTCCCTAGTGATCTTACGCGCAGATTTTCGCTTCTTTGCAATGTAGTGTAAGATAAAATCTCTTGCTGATGCCTTAAAGGCATCCCAAATCGTTGTGGGAGATAGGGAATCTGTATTATTTATTTCAAAGTAATAGGTGCAGAAGGAGGTAAATGCTGTAGTGAATTGGGATCTAAAAGAAGTGCATTATTAAAACCCCATCTTCTGGGGGTGTTATTTCTGGGGAGGACATCAAAGCCAATTGAAACTGGTGCATGATCCGATAAGAGAATAGGACCAATTTCTGCAGGAGTAAGGGACAGCAAAATGTTATGGGAAACAAAAATATAGTCAATTCTTGATTGGACTTGATGGGTTGAGGAGTAAAAGGAATATTCTCTGGTAGTTGGGTTACAAAGATGCCAAGCGTCAAGCAATTTATGTTGATGTATGTTGTGAGTAAAAGATTTCTGTGACTTGTTGGGCACAATGGACACTTTTGAGTTTCTGTCTAAGAAGGGGTCAAACCCCTGGTTACAGTCTCCAGCCAAAATACAATTGTCTTCAATGCGGTGGGAAATATGCTTAGCCAAAGCATGCCAAAAAGAAGCTTCTCAGCATGTAGGGGCTTAAACATTAAGAAGAGAAATTAGAACGCCCTTTAGGGATAGTTTACCAATGAGCCATCTCCCTTCTTCGTCTGATTCTTGCGATAACAGCGTGATTGGTAAAGATTTACGACATAATATCACCCCACCATTTTCTTTACCAAACCCCGGAGAGAAATAAGCCTCACCCACCCAGACCGTTTTCAATTTCAGAGATTCAGTGTCTGTAAGGTGGGTTTCCTGTAAGAAAACAATATCAGAATTTAACTTAGCCGAGTGTGATATAACTCTTTGCCTCCTGATAGGGGAATTTAGACCCCTAATGTTCCATGAAACTAACTTAAGTGACACAGGATAATAAAAAGGGATGATAAAAACAGCATAGAGTAACAATACAATTCAATACAAAAATCCAACAATAGAATGATGGAAGCCTGTAGTACAAAAGTCCAATTCAATGCAAAACCATTGTATAACATTAAAAGAGATAAAAGAAAAGAGAGGCTGTGAGATAAGTCTAAGATGTTGGAAAGTATAAGAGGTATATAAGCAAAAGCAAGAAGAGGTGAAAGGGTCAAAAATGGAAGAATCTAAGCTTAAGACATCAAAGTTGAAATCATTGCAAAGATATTGCTTATTGTTAAAAGAGATAAAAGAGAGATGAAGGAGGAAAATGGGATCACAACGTAGAGAAATATAGAAAATAGATAAGCAGACATAGAGATGAAAGAGGAAAATAGTCACATAAGAAGAAGTGAGTGAAGAGATTAGATGGTAAAAGAACAAAGTAGAAGAAAATACTACACATAGAACAAAAGAAAATACAAGAAACAGAGCAACAAAAAGGGAATGCAGATGTGAGGGAATAATATTTTAGTAATACAGAGACAAAGACATAAGAAGATAAATAGTTACATCAGGATAGGGGAAATCAAGAAAATGAGCGACTAAATGAATAACAGAGAACAAAACGAAAAAATAGAGGCGGGAGGAACTATGAAAGACACCAAGTTCAAAAAAGAGGTTGAGAGGCAAAACAGAAAACAAAAGGCAAAAGGAGTGACATACCTACACAATGGAGAACCAGAATGATGGGGTAGGTGGAACCACATGAAGCAGACGAGACGTCGACTGAGAGCTAGATCAGACCAGGGAAGGAACACGCCAAAACATAACGTAACTGTAGGGGTAAAAGAGACATGAGATGATCAGGTTAACTTTAATGTATATATTAAAAAAACATTGAAAAAGCAAGTTCTGATAATATTGGTTAGCTCTGTCAAAGATAACACTGAGATACAAAACCAAAATAAATATATAACGGCATGAATTCAACAATCAATAAGAAAATTACAATTGATATATGTGACTTAAGCGAACCAAGTAACATGTATGGATGAGGATCTTGAAGAGTCCATGAAGTCTGAGTTATGTGCATTGATGAAGCTTTGCAGACGCACTGGAACTTCGTATGAAGTAGTTTTGTTGTTGTCAGTAATTTTAAACAAGCATAGATGGAAGATGCCATATCTGGCACCCTTGGAACAAAGGACTGATCTCATATCAAGGAAGTCTTTACGTTTTTATGCAGTGGCTTTTGAATAATCCCGTGCAAAAAATAATGTAGCACCAGACCACAAAATTTTCTGAATAGCCCTGGCGGCAGCCGGAGCCTTTAATAGATCTGTGTACTCCAAAAAGTACAAAATGACACCTCTCTACCTTTGTGAAGATGAATTTGCAGTGGCAATGCAACCCAGTCTATGGGTGCGTTGTATGTTCAATGTTGTTCCTTCTGGCAAAAGAAGAATCTTGGGAAGAAAAGATTTAAAGAAAGCAATGGGATCTGTGCCTTCAACGCCTTCTGCCAAATTATAAATGGATACATTATTCCTCCTGTTTCGATTTACAAGGTCCTCAACCTGTTTTTGTAGTGATGAAACTTGAGAAACGCATTTGGTGGTATGGTGAAAAGAGGAAACATTCTGTTCCACTGTTGTAAGTCTCGCATCCAACTGCAACCAATTATCAGAGAGGATGGGGGCACCAGGTGGCACAGTAGCACAATGGCCGCACTGAGGTGAGACTCCTGCAGCCCAGTCTCGTAATCTGATTATTTATCCTGCTTGCTGGCCTTTAAAACATCTACAATTTCTGCTTACTGAAAGATCTATACCCCACGTAGACTCGCTGCAAGTTTGGTGGAGATCGACCTACCCTCGTCTGAATTATGGCATGCTAAAGCCTGACCCGTGAGACACCAGGTGAAGGTCAGAAGAGCAGGCGGGGACATATGGGCTAACTGAGACCGTGGATTCGCTGAGGACTTGGGGGCCTACCTGCAAATAAAGGGCTGTGGGTGCGGAAACGGTGCGCTCTCGCCCTACGCCTAAACCGAGAATCACTGACGTCGGGAGCTGCTGGACATCGGGACCGTGCGGCGTTCACTGGACTGTGCTGCTGGTGTGGTGAGGAGGCGGGGCCAAGCACAGAGTGACATAGAAAGTGCGTTGCCGGAGTCGGCGGCCCGCGCTGCGAGGCAGGTGGGAGAGGCGTCTCCCGTCCCGTGCGGGACAATTATTACTGCATTGCTGCCCTGACTTTCCTTGAGAGGGTTCTGAGGCAGCGGCCGGATTGGTGGTGAGGCAGCCGCACAAACCAATGCGGTCGCGAGAGCTACGGATGCCCCCCTCCCCTCTCCCTCTACCGCGACTTGAGTGATGACTGGGCAATTGTGGCAGAGAGTGTTGAGATGGTTTCCACTCCGACACTGGCGAGGAGAGGGTGCAGGAGTTAGGTGGTGTGCACCCCTCCCCCTGATGAGAAATTTGTGGTGCACAGTTAGCTCACTGAGGTGCCAGATCTCACTGGGAGCTGCTGGAGGCACCATTTTGACAGCAGGAATGGTGGGAAGACGGCCCAGTGACCTGGGGAGCTTATTATCTTAATGACCAGTTGCGTGGTCCCCCACTAGCCCCAGTGCACCTGAGAAGAGCCCTGCTGGAGGGAGTTTGACAGGTGTTGGAGGCCCCCACTTCCAAACCACAGTGGAGAGCACGAAGACCCCACTTATCTGGGTACTGTGTTAGGCATCTGCTTAACCTCATGCGCGCTAGCGTTATTCTGCTTGCACGCTGAGATTTTATGAAGTGCACTTTACATGACGAGCTGGGCTCGTCATGAGCGTGCGAGAAGGCTACGCCATGACGAGCCCAGCTCGTCATGAGCGTGGAAGGGGTTAATATAAATGATTTGGGGATTCTGGAGGTCTGCAGTGGCGGGATTTGACTGCATTTGAATATCCCCCTTGATTGTGGGTCCTGCTTCCGCCCTCTGTGACCTTCCAAAGCGTGACACACATTGTGAGTTTCCTAGCAATCGCTACGCCTAGGCTCAATCGGATATTTATGGAAGCTGAGAGAGTAGACCACCTGGGCTGCCATGACGCTGGGATAAGTGAGTGCAAGAGGCAAGTTGGTGATAACCCCCACCCTGGTGTGAGCATGGGGAAACAAGACACACAGCAACCAAAGTTGAATTTTGACGCTGCGAATTGATCTTGCCACACCCCGCAGAGTGAGTCAGTTCAAGATGGAGGCAACGAAGCACAGGGCAGCACTACGACGCAAACAGCGGATGTACAGAGTATTTTACAGGAGGTCAGGCAAGGCTTTGCCACCATTGTGGACAAAGTGGACCGTATGTCGTCTCGAATGGATGCCATTGCGCACAAGCTAGAGGGGCACAAAGAACGGATCAAAAAAACAGAGAGGCGCATTTCTGACTCGGAGGATATGACGGCTGGGCACACCACGCAACTGGCCTGTATGGATCAGCTGCTATGAGTGATTGCAGCCAAGATCGAAGATTTACAAGCGCCCAGCAGGCGCAATAACATTCGCGTGATCGGAATCCCGCAATCCACCAACACGTGGAGGATGAAGGAGTATGTGGAAAAAATGCTCCTGACGGAGATAGGAGCTGAATCCTTCTCGAGACAGTTCATTGTAGAACGTGCCCACAGATCACTTGGACTGCGCCCGCCGCCGGGGACCTCTCTGCGGCCCATAATAGCGAGACTTTTGAATTATAGAGACCGCAACTTGGCTCTTAGGGCAGCACGGAGTAAGCAGTCTCTGTCGTACGACGGGAACACATTCTCAATCTATCCGGATTTTATGCCCATGGTACAGGAGGAGCGGCAAAAGTTTCTGGATGTTAAAAACAAGCTGAGGAAGGCACAGATAGATTACGTGCTACTGTATCCGGCGAGACTCCGAGTCACACACCAAGGCAAACAACGATTCTTTACAACATGTGAAACGCACAAGCCGGACTGATGGTGCTGATGCTGCACCGCAGCACGCTGTATCGAGGGGAGCTGAGGAGGACTTGTCAAGATAAGATTACAATGTTGAGTTATAGTGTGACTGATTCGGAGTGGGGTTCGAACTTAAAGACGGTAAGATACATGAGATATTGGGTCCAACAAGCTACGATAACTGCACGCTGGGCACCCCAGACTTCCATGGGGCCGATTGTTCCATATGGGATGGGCTCGGTGGCAGTGGGGATATTGTGTTGCTACCCTGACATGACCCCCAATTGTGTACCCCAAGACTTATCAAACACAGGATACACAAGGGTTCTGCCGTGTTGTCTTTGTTGCAGAGTGTGTTGGGGATAAGGGGAAGGGGTGGGAGAATGATGCTGGCAAGTTGGGGTTGGTTCAGTGGGTGGTGGGTGGTACTTGGGAGGTATGGTTCGGATTGCGAAAAGGGGGGTTGGGACGGGAGATTGACAGGTGGGACTGTTGTATTGTATGTAGACATCAGAATGTGGGAGGGGCAAGAGGTGGTCAGCTGCGGTATTCAGTAGGAATCACAAGCGTTTTACAGGAATGTTATTTGTTGATAAAAATGGGTTAGATATTTATTGTGCCGAATAGGGCGAGATTTCCGGGAGTGAGCCTGGGAAAAGTCCTGAGGCCCTGAATGTTATTACATGGAACGTTAGAGGCCTGAGGAACCCCCGAAAAAAGAGGCACATATTGGCTTATCTAGATCGGCACCGAGTGCAGATAGCTATGGTACAAGAAACTAATTTTGCACCACAGAGATCTATCAACTTTGCAAGTAGATGGGCGGAACATAGGGTATTTTCCTCTTACTCAACATATGCATGGGGTACAGCGATCCTCATAAAGAAGCGGGTACCATTCCACCTGGCGGGCACTGCATACGATCCACAGGGCCGCTATTGCATACTATGGGGGAGACTAGGGTCTGCATCCATCACACTGGCCGGCTGTTATGGGCCAAATACCGATGACCTAAGCTATTATACATCACTGTGGGCCAAAATATTGGAAGCTGGCTCTACTCACATAATTTGGGGGGGTGGTGATTTTAATGTCACGCTTCACCCCAGGCTGGCTAGATCACATCCTGCTCCGCACCACTGCACTAAATCGCAGGCAATGCTAAATGACACTATAGATGCCTACCAATTGACTGATGCATGGAGGTACATTCACCCAGACACACAGGAGGGCATGCACTACACGGCACAGGCAGCATCGTGGGTGAGGCTCGACTACTGGTTGGTTGCCCGAGGACTCGCCCCTGTGGTATCACAAGTGAGACATCTGGCCAGAACTTACTCAGATCATGCCCCGGTCCTGCTTACGCTTTCTTCCCAGGATCTTGCCATGCCGCGAGGTGGGTGACAACTACATGCCCCTATCCTACTTGATACTGTATTTCAGGAGGAATTGCGAGAGGAAACACAGGAATTGTTTGTGCGCAACAAAGGCTCATTAGACAGCGTCAACATAATTTGGGAGGCATTTAAGGTAACGATTTGTGGGTACTGCATTTTGAACGGTTCTGGGGTCCTGAAAGATATACTCAACTCCATTCGAAAGTTGGATCTGGAACTCAAGGTACTGAAAAAAGAATTGGCAGTGCGCCCAAATGGGGATGCCCATCGCTCAGCCTACCCAGTGCTACGTCCCCCCAAAAATTATCCAGATCCAGGGCATCCACTCTGTTCGTGGTGTAAAGCCGATGATAATGGCACGTAAAGGCGTTAAGAATAGCGGTTGTGTCTCTATAGACTTTCCCGTCTAAATCCTCAATTTGCAGGATATAATTAGCACAGTGAGGTTTTCTAAAGATTTGTACTAGGACCTTACCCGGTCGTTCGCCTTCTCCATAACTCCTGGCCACCCAGTATTTGCCCGGAAACCGCATCTCTCTTTGTGCCATGTCCATGTACTCTGTGAGTGTGTTTATAAATTTAGCCTGGGCATCCCCATTTGGGCCCACTGCCAATTCCTTTTTCAGTACCTTGAGTTCCAGCGTCGACATAATTTCATTGTTGAAGCCAGATAAACCGCCGCAACACTGTGACTCCTAAAGACCGCTGTCCATCCTTAACTGTGATGCAAAAATGCTAGCCAAAGTAATTGCAACCCGGCTGAGTCTGCTGGTGGAGACCTTGATCCTCCCTGACCAATCGGGGTTTGTGCCCGGAAGGGCCACCTCCCATAATCTGAGGACACTCTTTGCCACCTTGAACAATGTTTCCCAAGACCTACCTATGGCTGCGTTTTTTTTAGATGCCACAAAGGCCTTCGATTTCATTGAGTGGGAATATATTTTTGGTGTGATGCTCAGAATGGGCTTCCCACCCCTCTTCCTCTTGTGTATTAAGCTGTTATACCATTTGTCGAGAGCTAAGGTATTGATTAATGGGCAAATCTTGCAAACATTCCAAATCACTAGAGGCACCCGTCAAGGTTGCCCACTTTCCCCGTTACTTTTTGCTATCACGGTGGAGCCGCTAGTGGCAAAACTGAGACAACACCACAATGATAAGGTCCTGAGATCTAATCTGCATCAAATACTTATCTCTCTCTATGCGGATGACATCACCCTTTACATTCGGGATCCACAGCAGAACCTGAACCCAGTGCTTAGGGAATTTATAGTATTTGGGAAATTATCGGGAATGCAAATCAACTGGGGGAAGTCAAGTATTTTTCCACTAACGACGGTGACGACCCACTTCCCGTTGGATTATCCTTTAGAATGGTGTGACGAGGAACTGAAATATCTGGGGATATGTGTTGCTAGGGACAGGGGTGATCTTATGAGACTGAATTGTGGTACGACCATGACACGTATAACGGAATATGTTACCCGATGGATAGCTTCACCACTCTCCATGGCGGGCTGAACATCCTTAATTAAAATGGTGATACTCCCCCAACTGCTTTATCTCTTTCTCAATATACCGTATTATTCAGGGGCTTTTTTCTTCAAAACACTGAGAACGGAACTGATACGCCTAGTGTCGGGAGGTAAACAGTCGAGGTTGCAGTGGAGCGTGCTGACGAGGCCCTACTCACAGGGAGGGTTTGGGATACCAAACTTTGAATTATACTACACGAGCGCCCAGGCCCACTATGCTTGGTTTTGGGTAGCGCAGCCGAGATACATGCCACAAGTTGTGGCGAAACACTGGCTAGCGCACCCCACACCTGTAGATGGCATCATAAATGAAAATGTGGGTGCTAGGGACAAAATGCTGATGACCCTTTCATGTACGATTTCAGCATGGCTGTGCATAGGATGTATGCTAGGCACATCCATGCTCTACTCTCCGTTGCTGCCTCTCACATTTCACCCGAGCATGCCTCTCTTGCAAGAAGTCATGTTCCATAACTTTAAAAAACGTACAAATATTTGCATCTGGTGGGACTTATTCCATAATCGCAAATTCCGAACTCTGGAACAGATGTTCCAGAATACACAGCAGACCCCGATGGACTCTTTTCTGTATATCCGGCTTAGACAGGGGATCCGCTCGCTGACCCCGGATTTTCTGGCTGAACCTCAAGCACTAACACCATTACAGCTGATACTGCAGTGCACGACAGCTCAGCATCTGGTATCCGTGATCTACCATACAGTACACACGCAGAGAGAAGCCCCGGCCACTTTGTCCCGCACACGGTGTTGGGAGGAGCTGGGGTTTGCCCTGACCGATGACATTGGGAATTCTGCTGTTCGCAGACTGAGCATGTCTCGGCCAGCAGTAGGCCCCGTATAATTCATTATAAAATTCCTACACAGATCGTACTATACCCCAGCAAAACTGCATAGATTTGGTCTACGGGACTCGGATAGATGTGATAGGTGTTGAGCCGAGGGTGCGGATTTTCTCTATCTGGCGTGGGAATGTCCTGGGATATATGAGTACTGGAAACGGATCTTCCAGGCTCTAACATTGATGATAAATATGCACGTTGACCCTACCCCAATGATGGCCCTGTTAGGCTATGTTAAGACTTTACAGGCTGAGCACTGCAAATTTGTAGCCCTGGCTTTGCTCATGGCTAAGAGAAGAGTGGCCTGTCACTGGGGAAGGGGCCAGGCACCCAAGTTTAAGACCTGGATTGATGATTTGGTGATCTGCCAAGAGAGGTTGGCAACATATGCTGAATTGTAGCCTATAGCCTCCAGGCCTAGGGATCTATGGGCTCCGGTAACTTGCTACCTGATCGCACATCTGTGTAACCCCCCTTAAATTGGTGTGACTATATTAATGCATACGAGACACCGGAGATGGAACTGATGGGATGGGTGTGGTGCCATTGTATATCGCGGGTAGAGGGAGTGAAAGTGACCTGCTTTCTTGGTACCTGTGAGCTCTGACATCAACGCTAGTGCACATACAGTGATGGGATGTTTCACATGGGAGCGGAAGGATGGAAATGTAAACAGTTTGCATGCCAATTTCAGAACGTGTTATGTGGTACACGGAAGCTCACTAACCCTGCAAGCATTCGGGACTTGAGCTGACACAGCATTAAAAGGACACTAATACCATGTACCTTGAAAGTAAAAACCCACCAATGTACCAGTTATTGTATCATGCCTACTGTTGATGCTATTGTGACTGTTTGTCTATGATTTGAAAATAATAAATAGAACTTTAAAAAAAACAATTATCAGAGAAGATTTGTAATTTGGTGTTTGTTTCCTCTACAAAAGGTCTTAGAGCTCTTATTTCCTGGAGTAGTAATTCCATTGAGACTGGAGAAGCTAGTTTGGGTGGGTCTTTTTTTAATCGTTTCACATTGGGATTCCTGGTTGCTGACTGTGTGGGCTCCATATCTGTGCGGCACTGGTCAATATTAAGGACCCCCAAATTTTCCAGCTTAGAGAATTCTGAAAAAATTGTTGAATATAGAAGAAAGGGTACCATTTGTTCTGCCCATCCAGCTATATTATAAAGAGTTCAGTAAGCTACTATAAACCTTGAAATTGAGGAAGCTAACAGAGAGGAGAGAAGCAGGATGAAATAATGTGCAGTAGAACCAAACCACACATTCGGAATGGATACTGGAGATGAAACAGTTCAAAAAGCCATAAGAACCTTTATGAATCAGGAGTCTGTTTAGTTATCACCACAAAATGAATGAATAAATCGCTTGAAAAAAGACAAAGTGAGTCGTCTAAATCAAAAGGGCTTCACTTATATGGAAAAGGTTTCATATAGGATTCCACTGTGCAATAAAAGTGGAGCCTGTGCTCTTCTCATCAATGTTGAAGATTCATCACAAAAACGCAGTAGGTAAATCACAAAATAGCGGCCATTACCATATTCCCTCAATGCATATGGAGAAGGTGGGGTGAAAGTGAGCTATCGCGCCGCTTTAGACCCCTGCTAAGTGAAGAAAAAGACGTTGCCTAAGCCTAAGGGGGTCTAAAACATGTGTTAGCAATCAATAAAGTCACCTTTTATGAAGTTGTGAGGAGCGTTCGTGCCGCGGTAATAAATCACGATGGAGGCCGTCATAGCGCGACCTGTCAGACGCGCGATCGTCTCCAAAAAAGTAGAATTAACAAAGCACTGTTGGGACAGACCACATCTTTTCCAGCAGCTGTTCACCCGTATGAATTCCTGTGCAGCGCTGAAAATAACCTTCTCTGAGCGTGATTCACCCGCGCCGAACCGGGAACCTCACACTGACGCCTCCATGAATGCGGGGCTCCAAGCCACGCCCCCCAAGGCATGGAAATCTTAAAACTATCTTCTGTACTTTTCTCGAAATTGCTCTTGGGAACCTATCTCTTGTCTAGTGTAAAGAATATCCAGCATAAGATCAACATCCCTTAATGGCAGAAACTTGAAGCAACTTTGGGGCATATTATCAAGGGGGTTTATCTCCTCTTTTTTGGCTTTCAAAGCCAAGAAAACGGAGATAAAATTATCTCCCTATTACCTAGCTGTCACTAACACCAGTTAGCGACAGCTAGTAGGAGATAGCGACCATCTTGGGCCCCACTTTGCATGTCAGTGATATTTATCACTAATGATATGCAAAGTGGGCGTGCCAAGATGTAAGCGACTGAAAACAGTCGCTAACATCGCTATCTCCTATTACCAACTTTTGGAGATATTTGCGCTAAGCGCAAATATCTCCAAAAGCTAACACCTGCCCGGAGCAGTTCTTAGCCATGTTATCCAATGGGAGGTGGATAACATGGTTAAGAGCATTAGCTCGGTAATGCATGAATATCGCTGACTTTTTAGCGATATTCATGCATTGCGGCGATTTTTATCGCATTTGCGATAAACCTTAGTAATACCAAGGTTTATTTGCGGTAAAAATCGCCGCAGCTCAGCGGTAAATTTTTGTCTCTAACCAAGCAATAGCGATAATTAGCGCTATTGCTTGGTAATATGCCCCTTTGTCCTTTCTTATCAAAGTCAACCTTTCAACTTTCGTCTTTAATAATGAGGAAAAATATGACTTAGGCATCAAGGACGACCTCAAAAAATGTTTTACCCTTCATAACTCTCCAAGATTGAAGAATGACCTTCACCTACATCCCCTAGAGCCTGCACTGCTCTTTCTCTGACTCTTTTCAATATTCTGCTGGAGCCCGCAATGTATTCACCACACCCTGGTCGATCTATGTTTCTCAATTTGTCTTTTGTAATACATTTTATATAAATATTCCGCCTTTTCTTAATCTTTCATCACAGAACAAATCTCAGAACTCCACTACACCTTGGGTAGATGTCTTCCTAAAGTTTTGGAAAACTATTTGATTACACTAGTCAGTAATTGTCAACAATCTCCTTGACAATTTCGAGTCTTGTTTTAAAGCTGAGTTCAGTACCAAAAACCACTATATTGTAAATGATTGACAAAGTTGTATGCATTCTGAACGATGGGGACTCATGCTTGTTCATACTTATAGATCTATCTGCTGCTTTTGTCAATTACTATATCTGTATTCACTCATGAATTTAGTACAAGGGTTTGATGGCTGAGGATTAGACCTATTTAGGTCCTAGCTAACTAATTGTTTGTAATTGATCAACATAGATCTCTCCTTCTACACCGCTGCCCCTTTACACAAGGCAACCCACACAAAGCTGTTTCACAGTACTCAAATCTTTGGTAACTTCACAAAGACTCTTTAATTGTATATCAGTAATATGCCTATGAACATTTACAGAATGGTTTCCCCCCTTGGGGTATTGTATTATCAACTTTTGGATTGATACAGTCTTGGATAACTGGTCTTCAACCCAAATGTAATCTTAACAAAACAAAGATCTTATTGATTGTATCACAATCTTCCTAACACCAAAATCCAGAAAGTGTTACAATCTACTAAGATCTTAGGCTACATTCACACGAGTACTTAAAGTGCTAAATATCCATAAACACTTCAGCTCTACAGAAAGTAGCTTGCCCAAGCTCTGGTACTGTTTAGTCTTGACTACGGAAATGATATTCTTTGTGTCATTGTGTAAAATGACCTCATCCCTCTCACAGCTGCCTCACAATTAGCAGCAGAATGTATCTTAGTGAGTGCCTGCTCTGACCTTGTGACTCCAATGTTGCACTTGCTAAACTGTCTACCTGTTGTTGGCTGATCTACCTCCACACTTACTTGTTCAGTTCTACATTTTGATCAATCCCACTAGTTGGCCAATAAATTTAAAATGTTGGGTGTTATTGACCAAAATTGTAGTTCATGCTCTTTCCTCCTATAATCCTCTAAATGCAAGAATAAAAAACATCCTGAACCAGATTTTCTTTCGTTGTGATCCCTCCCAAAGTCTGGAACTTCATTTCTCCTGCTGGCCACAGTATCACTTCTCTTTCATCTTTTGAAAAATAATTAATCACCAATGTTAGCTGAAATCCACTTCCTACTCACATGGGGTCAGATGTTCAACCCTAAATTGCATGCGCAAACAGGTTTGGGACCCATTTGCGCATGCGAAATGGCCCTGTGCATGTACAATTCCTAAATAGAGAGTCACAATTTATTTGCAATTCGATATTTAGAATTTGAGAGTCAATATTAGGAAGGGGCATACCCTTCCTAATAGCGTCCGCAATTCAATCAATGAATGTTTGTGACTGCAATTGTGGTCGCAAAAAACTTGCAAATTACCACCCTCTTCAAGAGGGTGGTAATGCACTCGCAATTTGGAAGGGGTCCCCAGTAGACCCCTTCCACTTTGTGACTGTGTTTAAAAATATTTTTCAAGGCCAGGCAGTGGTTTCAGGAACCACTACCTGCCCTTAAAAAATTAAACAGAATCGTTTTATTTCTTTTTTTTTTTTAAAGCATTCTGTTTTCCTTTAAGGGAAACGGGCTGCATTAAAAAACTGCTTTATTTAAAAGCAATCCCAGACATGGTGTTGTGCTGTGCCCAACAGATCAACATAATTGGGAGGGCCTGTCATTCCCAATGTGCTCGCAAATTGTGAGAGGCTCATTAATATTTATGAGCCTAGCAATTTGCGACCCCATTGGGAATCGCAAACAGTGTTGAACACACTGTTGTACATGTATTGTATTGTATTGTATTGTAAGGGGTGCTTGTAAAGCGCACTGACACCGTGGGTTTCCTGGCGCTGGTTGGATGCAGAGGGAACAGAGGGACTAAGCTGGATTGAGGGAAAAGCCATGTTTTTAGGGATTTGCGGAAGAGAATGAGAGAATTAGAGGTTTTGAGAGAGAGGGGGAAGGAGTTCCAGAGTTTAGGGGCCAGGAATGCAAATCTCCGGCCTCCAGATCTGCAAAGTTTGATAGGGGGGATGGACAAGAGGTGAAGGTGAGAAGATCTCAGGTTACGTGATGGGCAGTAGAGCCTGATGAGGGATTTCAGAAAAACGGGACAGGAGCCAGATAGAGATTTAAAGGTGAGGCAGCCGATCTTAAAGGCTGCCCTCGAGATGACAGGGAGCCAGTGCAGTTTAAAGAGAAGGGGTTTGGCGGATTGCCATTTTTGAATCCCAAGGGCCAATCCCGCCGCTTGATTTTGAACAGATTGCAGTCTGGAGAGAGATGTTTTAGGCAGACCGTGGTAAATAGAGTTCGAAAAATCCAAGCCGGAGAGGACGAGGGCCATGATAACTTGCAGAAGGGCTTCAGGAGTGAGGAGATAAGCCACCTTCCTGATCCTGCGCAGCTGGAACATGCAGGAGGAGACCACCGTCCCCACTTGGGGCCCGAGAGAAAGGCCGGAGTCAATAGTGACCCCGAGACTCTTCACCGAGGCCACGGGGGTGGGAGGGGGGCCGAGTTCTGCTGGCCAAAAGTGCGGACCCCAGTGGGTAGAGCTCCTGCCAGGAAGAAGGAGCTCCGTCTTTCCGGGGTTCAATTTGAGCTGGTTTTGACACATCCACTGGAGGATGTGGGACATAGCTGCCTGGAAATTAGGAATAGCAGAGGGGGAATTGAGAGGAAAGATGAGTTGCAGGTCGTCCGCATAGTTAAAAACGGTGACATCCCACTGCCTCAAAGAAAAAAGAAGGGGTCGAAGATAGAGGTTGAAGAGAAGAGGCGATAAAGAGGAGCCCTGGGGGACCCCACAGGGCGAGTGCTCCCTAGGGGCTCTGAAAGTGCCCAGGCTGAGGGTCTGAGACCTCCCGGTCAGGAAGGATTCGACCCATGCCAGCGCCAGGCCCTGGATGCCAGCCTGCTCGACACGGTGGAGAAGGATGTTGTGGTCCACCGTGTCTAAAGCGGCTGACAGATCTAATAACACCAAGGCCTGGGGGGTACCCTTGTCAGCGCCGTCTCTCAAGGCATCCAGCACGGCCAAGATCACAGTCTCCGTAGAGTGGCCGGGTCTGAAGCCGGCCTGGTTGGCCTCGAGAAAGTTGGAACTCTCGATGAACTGCGAGAGACAGGCGGTGGCGTGGGCTTCCAGAATTTTGGAGAAGAAGGGCAATAGGGAGATAGGGCGGTAGTTCGCCGGGGCGGCGGGGTCAGCACCAGGCTTCTTCAGTAGAGGCACCAAAACGGCCTCCTTGAAGGAGCCGGGCACCGTACCGGAAGAAAGAGAGGAGTTCAGCAGGGGAAGGATGCAGTCGGGTAAAGAAAGGCAGATGTCGCGGAGTATGGAAGGGGGACAACAATCGTCTGGAGATCCAGACTTAGTACGGGAGGCCAGTGTGGCCAAGGATGTGGGATCTAAAGGAGGAAACTGAGTGAAAGAGAGGGCATTATGGGGGGAAGAGACGAAACCAGCACCACGCATTGCAAGATTCCTGTGTGGGGGCCTGAGTCGGGAGCGTCCTGGGATCGGAGGTGAATTCGTTAAGAACTTTAAAAATCTCTTTGGACTTGCAGGGGGCCGATAAGATTCTTTCTGAGGCGTAAGCTTTTTTGGCTGCGGAGATGGCTGATTTATACTTATTGCACGCGGCCACATATACGTCTCTGCTAGACAAGCAACAGTCTCTCCTCCACTTGCGCTCTAATCGGCGAAGTTCCAAATGAAGGGTTTTGAGTTGGGGGGTAAACCATTTGTGGGAGTTGCTGTGTCGGGATCGGGGGAACTTAGTAAGGGGGGCAAAAATATCGCTGGCTGTCGTAAGCCAGTCAGAAATATGCCCGTAAAGCTCGTTGGTGCTTATATTGTTGGGAAGCAGGGGACGGGTGAGAGAGAGGTGAGATAGCAATTTAAAGGAATCGGCGGCTCTCCACTTGCGGGCGGTGCCACCCTCCCTCAAGGGGATCCTAATCTGGCCAACAGCCGAGAATGTGGTGTCAATCAGAAAGTGGTCGGACCACACACAGGGTGTTATGAGCGGACAGGAGGACTTGACCCCGTGGACCCAAATGTGGTCAAGGATGTGGCCGCCACTGTGGGTGGCGGACCTGACTAATTGAGTAAAGTTCAGGCTCGAGAAGGCCTCGAACAATTCGAAGGCATGGGGACCAGCGTCCTCGTGCTGGAACCAGTAGTTGAAGTCACCAAAAATGACAGTACGGGGGGAGGAAGTGGCAAGATTGGTCAGCTGTTCGATAAAAGAAGAGGGGAAGGAAGGCATGGGGTGGGGGGGATGGTATAATACCATAAGGGTGACTGCACCCACCTCAGTCCCAAGAGGGAGAACCAGGTTGTCCACTTCAGGGAGGGTCATGGAGGCGGAGGCGATAATCTTTAGATTCTTGCGTATTACCGCTGCCACCCCTCCCCCGGAGCGACCCCCAGGACGGTTGGTGTTCAGCAAAAAGTAATCTGGGGGTAGCGCAGCGAGGATATCAGGAAGGGAGTCATCGGTGAGCCAGGTCTCAGATAATAAGAGAACGTCTGGCCTCTCAGTCAGGAGTAGGTGAAGGATATCGGCTTGATGCCTGACCAAAGTGCGAGTATTAAGATATAATACACGAATCTGTGACTCGACAAGGGCAGGTGCAATGAGAGGTAACGCCGGCCCCAGATGGGGGGGGGGGAGTTTCCTGCAATCCCAAGTGAAGAGATCCGAGTCCAGGTATCGGGAGATAGGGGGCTAGCATAGGTTTGAAGACTCATAAGAGCAGAGGAAGGGTAAGATATAGCAGTAGCAGCATCCCAGGCCCCTGGGCCCGTCCGGCCGCGGACAGGCGCAGACGGGCTGGACTTAGGCGCGACTTCGGCGCGCAAACGGCGCTCCCGCTGCGCTCGTCCGCTGCGCTTCCGAAGGAAGCACATATTTTATAGCTGCAGATAACGTCAGTAGGGGTGTGTGGCTTCGAAAAAGGGGCGTGGCCTCACTCGACGACGGAATGGCGGCAGCGCTGACCTCTGCTGCAGCGCCTTCCAACGAAAAGTTCAAGTGCCAAGAGGGAGAGCAAGGAGGTAGGAAGTGCAGCAAGTAAATAATGTGACAGTCCAATGTTTAAAATCGAATTAAGACAGGTTAAAAAACACACTCCCGGCTTTCCGCCTCAGGAGAACAAGAGAGCAACCACCGGGGCTTGTATTCAGCGTCCTTATGAATGCTCTGTCAGTTTGGCGTGCCCTCGAGGGGTGCGTGGCTTTGAAAAAGGGGCGTGGCCTCACTCGACGACGGAATGGCGGCAGCGCTGACCTCTGCTGCAGCGCCTTCCAACGAAGAGTTCAAGTGCCAAGAGGGAGAGCAAGGAGGTAGGAAGTGGAATATTGAACCTTGCAAATTGCAATTTGCAAACGAATATGCGCATCATACATCTGGCCCAAGAACTTTTCTGTATTGTACTTCGGGCCTGTTTGTTAGTTTGATGGACAATACACCGTCCATCAGGGTGGCTGGGGGGCATTACATCACCATCCTGATGGACTACGAACTATCAGATTTATAGTTGACCGCCGGCCCAACTATGATCTCTGTACAATGTGATCACTGTACATTGGAAGGAACCTCCACCATGGTGGTACCTTTTAATGTGCAAAAGATTTGGTCGAGAGCTGGCATCGGTTTTGACAGCGGTTTCGGTTTTGACAGCGGTTTATCAAAATGTTTTGTTTTTCAGACTCAAACTCCCAAAGAGTGAGTTTAGTTTTGAAAAACAACATTCTAATGCCGCCCATACCCTGGTATCTCCTCCATGGTTTCAGGTTATCCCTCGTGGTAAAAGACAGAAAAAAGGACATTATATCATCCACCGTAAATAGGACAATGTCCTACCTCAGATGGCCCCTCATCTTTTGCGTTGTCTGAGGATGTTTTCCATTGACAGAGGCAATTGGATCTCTGTCAGTAGAAACGTTAAGGTCTGTCTGTCTTTTATTAAGTTGGGCGGACTGAGGTTTTGGTCGGCAGGGAACTCGTTTGTATCCTATCCAACAACCTCTAAATCAAACTGTTAGTCTCTATTGTATCTCCAGACTGTACTATCCTTAGTTGTTGACTTTGAAATGTTACTGTCTGCTTCTGCTCTCTGCTTGTTTTAATCACATACACATTTGTACATTTTTGGTTATCTATTACATTGATACTCTTTTATTTGAATCTGATCACATCCACTGGTATTTATAACTCGACCTTCGTATGGATTTGAACTTTGGATAACGTTTTTGTAGTGTTTTTGGACTCTAAAGTTGTATACTGTCTAAGTTTCCTGTTTATTACCTGTGTACATTATACAATGCTTTCATTAAAAAAACAAATACTTGTTTTCAGTGCTTACTCATCTTGGGCACGAGCCACAAAATGTTTTTGGAATTAAAGAGGTAATGACTTTCTGAAAATTATAGTCATAGCCAAATGACTCATACACTTTCTACTTCGTTTTCATTGTATTAAAGTAGCAATGACAAATTACATCTAAATGAAAACTACTGCCCAATGTTTCTCTAATCTGAACGTTAAGACATCATTCTATATATGACTTTATTCCCAGCTATCAAAACCAGAAACTCTTTAGTTTTGAGATGTCAGGGATGCTCGTTTGCTCTCCGAATTAACTTAAGCAGCAGTAAATTCTGAATTGGTTTATGAAAAAGACATTGATGCATATTGATGAATAACACCAACATTTATATGGTATAATTTTTCAGTGTCTTAGAAAAAGGTCAAAAAAGTATGAAATAATGGTTTAAGTCAACGCAGCAGTTGTATACATTATGCTGCCTCCTCTATCATTCCATCGGGTCTTTTCTGTATACTGTGTCTCAAGACTCATCTCTATTGTGTTCTGTTTCTCGCCCCCTTATCTTTTTCAACACAATGAAATGCGCGCGAGAGAACCACTTGGCTCATTGCAAAAGAGGAGAGTTTTCTTAGCCTGCCTATTTTGATTAGTTCTTGTTGAGTGGGAGAATTGAATTTTTTGTTTAGCTATTCATAATACTTTTCTTTTTGAAAGTTTATTTAGCTACACCAAGTCCAGCGACTTGCCTAGATCCTTCACAAATGAATATTCCTTTAAAGGTACATTTTGAATTCATATTAAAAATAAGTAAGCGCATTTTCATATTCTTTCAAGTCAGAATCATTCGAAGTAACACCACAAAATCTTTTTTGACATTTTTTGTCTAAAACAGATTAAGCAGTCCATAAACTAAGTGATCAATGCGACCTGAATTTTTGTAAAAAAAACATTGACACATGTCATTGCAAATCACCACTAGGAGAGGGTTCCCCTTTCAAGCCTCCTAATTGTAATTTAGAATGTGTCACAAGACATTTTTGCAAACACAGAAGCATTTCATACATACAAAATGAATTTAGGGCTAGAAGTATGAAAATTCTGATGTGCGATTTCCTAATTGTGATAAGCAATCTCAATTAGGAAAACGTAAAACGAAAGCATATACAAGTTTAGTCCATATTTTGCAACCCCACATGTAGTTGCTTCTTAATTTTTGACATCGCATTTTGCAATTACCAAAATTGCTATCTCGGTCGAAAATTGCCATCATGACCGCAAACATAGAGTAGCAATTCCTGGTTCTAGGTAATGACCTCAAAACCAGAAAGTGCTTCTTATTTAAATTCTGGAAAGCAGTCAGAGAAGAGGTGGTGCACAGCCTCCAGTGCAATGTCTGAACTGGAGCTGCAAACAGTGTTCTATATCAGCAATGGCAAATTAAGAATCAGAGAAGGGGTCAAGGGACAGAAAAAAGAAAACTCAAGTTCTCTGAAAAATACTTGAAATATTAACAGAGGGCTGCAACAACAATAATGCCCTCCTGTTTGGGAGATTGTCCGTGACTGTCCCGGAGGTGCAGAAAAAATTAGGGAAAGGAGTTACGGCCTCAGGAGGCACACAAAAGAGAAGGTTGCAACTCAACTGAGTCCTACTGTCCCCCCACACACTACACTGGAGTTGATGGTGGAGACCACCTTGGAGCTAGAGGCAGTTGTGGGTTTAGCAAGGATTGATACATCTGCAACACTTCAAAGTACGCTTAATAATGTTTTTATTTACACATCCGTTATCCTAAAACTGTCTTCTATGTGCATCAATTATTTATCACAATAGAGAGTTTAATAAGGAGTCTTTAATCAACTATTATAGTGCATCATGTGACAGGTAGTCAATATTTCACTCATCTTAGAAATGTAGGTAAGTTCAAAGCTGAAGCTCAGCTGCTTGCAAATGAAACAACAGTAAAATAATTTCTCAATAAAAGAATCTAACCAATTGTATTATTCACGTTAGAAATAAAGGCATCAGACTTCTATTTCAGGAGCTTCAGGATTGGCACATAGCTATTTTATGCTATGCTGCAGTCTAGGAGCATTTGGCTATCTGAAAAGCAAAATGTGACAGTTTATGAGCATGTTGCATAAATGTTTTTATTAATTCACACGAATACATTGTTTTAGTGCTCATTGTCATGATCCTCCATTTAATAATTTGTTAGGGGCTGGCCTCCTTTTGGGTTCCTTATAGAAGGCCCTGTGCTAGCTTCATGCTTCTTTGGTTGTGCTTTCTTGGTATTTCAAACTTGGCAACACAGCAGCAGCCAACAAGCTGAAATGAAAGGGACATGCAAGCAGATATTTGGTGCCTGGGTCCTAGAGGGGGGGACACAATAAGTAATTAATTGGTGCTTGGGGCACAGTAGTTTTGGACTCTTGTAGGAGATGAACCTAGTGAGACAGTAAAGGGTCATGTGTGGAATGGAGAAGTGAAACAGGGGACAAGTAAGTAATGCATCTGGGTAATTCACAGTAAGAGTCAACTTTGCTGCCTGTGAATAAAAAAAAAATTTCAAAGTGGGTTTCAGGCATAGATTCTTGGTCCATTTTCATGACTGATCCACTCAGCCACAATGTCATTTTAGTCATCTGCACAATGTGAGTTGGGAATGGTTGTTTTGATTTTTAACTTTCTAAGTTGTGTTGTAAGTGGTTATTGTCCTCTCTCCACTGACATCCAGTTTCTATCTCTGACAGTGCTATCTCTGCAAAAGAAATCTGGAAGTTAAAAAAATGAATACAAATTTGAGTGACTTGCTTGCAGGCTGTACCTGAATAAAGACATTGTGGAGGGGTACTGGGGAAGGAAGGAGTAGGACTAGCAGGAGGATGATGATGGCAAGTAGGAAAATAAGACCCAGGAGGTGGACCACCATGTGGACTAGAATGACCAGAGTCATGTAGATCAGGATAAGAAGAGCGAGGCACTGGGTGGCCGAATGTATAAAAACCGGGAAACAGAACAAGGGATAACAGGACTAGGGGTTCCGAAACCCGGGTGAGAAGGGTTAGAATGGCCAGGAGAATGGGAAACAGCTGTATATGGACCCAGTCGATCAGTGCCAGAAGGAGCATGGGTAGAAGGAAAAGAAGGCCCAGGACCATAATGAGTGGGAGGGCTAGGAGGGCCTGAGCGCACCTACGGGGCTATAGGAATAATGATGATTAGGGAAGGAGTAGCAGGCCCAGGTATGCAGACCAGTACCAGGGAAAAATGGTCAAGGGACCAGAGACAGTAGGACTATGACCAAAAGGATACAATCAAGGTGTAACAAGGGACTAGAAGCAAATGGACCAAAACCAGGAAAACTATGACCAGAAAGGACCAGGGCTAGCTGGACCTAGTGACCCCAGATTACAATGAGCTGGGGGATATAAAGGACCAGGAAGATTAGGCCACATGGGACCAGTATCTGACATGAGGGTTGGTCTTGGTGACTGTAAACCAGCGTGTCAAGGACTACATGAGCCATGATGAGCCTCACCATGGGAATTGGGAGGACCAGTGCTGGAGGGATAAGGAAGACCAAACCCAGGAGGACCATTTCTATAAGGCTCATGATAGAGGGGACAGTGTTCAGATGGACAAGAGCAATATGGAAGAAACAAACTAAGAGAGGAGGAAGACTAGTAGGACTAAGATAGGGGCAGGAGGATTTGGTACTAGGAAGGCAGAGGAAACCAAGGCCAGTGGGACCAGCACCAGAAGACCTAAAATGAGAGCCACACAAAGGAGTGCTAGAACTAAAACCAGGACTAGATGAACCAGGAAAAGGAGAAGCAGAAGATTAGAAACAGGCTGACCAAGGCAATTGATAAACTAGGGGAGCAGGGCCAGAAGGACAGTTGGAAGACTATTAAGGTGAGGGGTTGAACAGGTCTAGAGCCAGGAGCCAGTGAAACAAGAGACCCAGTACAAAGTACTAGGTGCAGGAGTACATTTGAATGATGGCCAGACAGACTGGAAATTGCAGTCCATAAAGCTCTAAGGCTAGCATGAACTAGATGTTAAGGAACACGACTGAGATGATAAGTGGTTGGCCAGAACAAGTTATTCCAGAACTTTGAGGGCAAGGAGCAGGAGGAATAGGGCTAGGAAAATCAGCACATGACTGAAGAGGACATTAAATATCAGGACCTGGGGGCACCATTCATTAGTACCAGGATAAGAAGGCCAGAGACCAGGAAGCCAAAGGGGACCAGTACAAAGGGCACCCAGAAACCCAGAGCAAAGATGACTAGGTGAGCTAAAAGAATCATGACCAGGAGAATAAGAAACAGAGCTAGAAGATCAGGGCCTAGGGGACTAGGGCTCAGAATATTGAGGGGGGCAGAGCAAGAGGAAGGGACATTCAGGGCCTGGAGGTCCAGGACCAAAATGACCAGGCTCAGGAGGACCTGACTGAGAGGAATCTGGATCAAGAAGGCCAGGATTAATGGTCACAGCACCAGTAGGATTAAGAAGACTAGGAGCAGATCTGGAATAACCAGGACAACCCAAACCAGGAAGATGAAGAATAAGAAGGCTAAGATGTGAGATGCCAGATGGGCCAGGACCTATGGTCCCAGAGCTAAAAAGTTCAAGATAAGACGAACCAAGGCAAGGCAACCCGACCCAACATGATCAGAAACACACTCAGATGGCCAAGACCGGGGGAACCAAGAGCTAGGATGCCAAAAAAGCAAGGTTGCTGATAACAAGCACAATAGGCAAGAAGGACAAGGGCCACCAAGACCAGGGCTAGGATGTTTTTTGAACCAGGTCCATGAAAATCAAAGCCAAGCGCAACCATCTATAAGGACCAGGGGGAACACAATGGTGAAGACAGGAGAAGTAGGACCTGAGTACCAGGACCAGGCAGATAAAAAAAGAGGAAGATCACATGCTGGATTTTCAGACCAAAGTGCTAGAAGCAAGATAAAAAATGATACTTGTATAGCGCACTACTCACCCGCAAGGGTCTCAAGGCGCTAGTACGAATACCGCTGTGGAACCCATCCTGGCTTTCCCTGTGAGGCGTCCAATCCTGGGCACCCCCAAGGTGGAGGTCAGGCATCCTTAGCGTTGTGGGGGCCGTTGTGGAGATTAAGCAAGCTATTGCCCAGGGTTGCAGAGTGGGACTCCATGATTGGAATAAGCACCGAGGTGAGAATGATCAGGTCCGTGGAATTTTGAGCCCAAGACCCGCCGAGGCGGGGAATTGAACCTTGGTCAGGGAATTGAACCAAGTGGCCAGGCTCATGAGGACCAGAGAAATGATAAGTTGGTGTACAAAGACAAAGAGCAAGAGGCTCAGGACCGGAACGTGGAAGACTAGTAAGATTAGGGATTGGGGACAATAGGCAGAGGATGTGGCCTAATGGCTAAGGCAGTCGATCTCAAATCTGGGGAACCAGATTCGAGTCTCTGCAATGATGCTCAACAGCGGATGTATGACGTTATAACGCATACCATTACAACTACCTACCATTACAACGCGACCATTACAACGCATACCATTACAACGCATAGCGCTTAGAGGTGCTGGATAGTGGTAAGTATAATTTACCATTCCAACTCCAGTCTCCGTGGACACTAGGGAAGGTGTTGGATAGTAAATTAAACTTATTCCCTGTCCTAGAGCGCCCTCCAGCGCAATGCGTTGTAATGGTATGCGTTGTAAAAGTTGCGTTGTAATGGTAGGTAGTTGTAAAAGTTGCGTTGTAACCGGTGTATACCCTCAACAGCTTGTGATTCTGGATAAATAATTTAATGTCCCTGTGCTTAACAAAAAAATGAATGTGTCATGTAACTGGTGCTTTTGTAAAGCGCTCTGATACATGATACCTTCAGGTCAAGTTCCAATTTCACACTAAAACCTCAACGACAAAAAAAGGTTAGGAGCATGGGGACTATGGCCAATAGGACCATGGGAGTAAAATAAACCAGTTGGGCCAGAACAAGGAGGTTTAGAAAGATCAGCACTAAGTGGGCTAGGAAGAGGCCTGAGAGTGACAGCAGACCATTATTATAGCACCAGGGCCCAAAGTACTATGTGGAGCGGGAAAGCCAGGAACAGGGGTAGCAGGAGGGTGAGGAAGATCAGGAGGACCAGAACAGATATAGCCGGAAATATTAAGAGAGTGGACCTAGATGTCCAGGGGGGCCAGGACCAAAGTGATATAGGTTAGAATTTCCTAGATAAAGTGAACAAGGACCAAGAGTGCCCAGACTATTGGGTGCAGTGCCAAAAGGGTCTTGATGGCAAGGCACACGGTCAGGATGAGGCAGAATTATCCAAACCAGGAAGATAGTCAAGGACAAACTAGGCAAGGCCTAAGATGACCAGAACACAAGAGGCCAGGTTTCTCGAGGGGACCAGCAGGACCAGAAACTGTTGTACTTGGAATAGGATGGGCAGGGTGAGAAGGATCAGAATGACCAGGTCAAGGGAACAATGGTGCAGAGGATCAGGAAATAAGAGGAAGAGCTAGAGGAAAGGTGGACCTGAAAGAACCAGGATGGCCAGGCAGAAAATATCAAAAGGAGTAGGCATACAAAGACCCAAACAAGGATGACCAGAAAAAATATCAAATCTAATGGACACAAAACCAGGAAGAGGGCACAAACTGCGAGGACCAAGAATAGGAAAACCAGAGTGAGAGTGAGTAAGACTAAGAGAACAGTTCCTGGAGGATCAGAAGAACATGACCGAGCAACCGGAACCAACAGGGTAGGAGTTAGGAGAACCAGGGCAGTGAGAACCAGTGGGACCACAAACAAGGGTTAAAGGAAGATCAAGTGTCAGGGGCCCAAGAGTATTAGGATCTGGTATACAAGGACAAGATCAGGCAAAAAAAGGAGAACCAGGACAAGGAGGTCCAAGCTGACAGGAGCCAGGATGATCAAGCAGGGTGGCTAAAAACAAGCATGACCTAAACAAAGAGTATCAAGACTAAGTAGACATGTTAGTGGAGCAGGAACCAGGAGGACTGGTCAATGTAGGAGAAGGTAGGCTTGGACCATTAAGACCAGGGAACAGATTGGGGAGCATTAGGTGGTCTAGAAGAATCAGAATGAGTAGGAATAGGAAGGGGCAGGAGGATGAGGGGGTCACTGCCAATGGAACCATGACCTGAAATACCAAGTGTAGTAGGTGGACAAGGGACTGGGGTGTCAGGACCAGGTTGCCAAGGATTGGGGGGGCAGGAAAACCAAAGCCACAAGGACCAATGGGACCACACCAGGACCAAATTGAACAGACCCAGCGAGGAAAACCAGGACTGGTGTGTGCAGTACTAGCTGGACCACAGGACAGGGCAAGGAGAACCAAGAATAAACCAAGATAGGAAGAGTAGGAGTGCCAGATGTAGGGGAACTAGAATAACTGGGCTGGGTGGAGGAGAACCCATAATGCCAACATAATCAGCATGAGGATCAGTAGTACCTGGATCAGTAGGATCAAAAAGGGCTATTACAATTAAGGGCCAGGAGCAAGGCCATGAAGAGGAGGGTCAGGAAAGTTTAGAACAACAAGTGCAACATTCAGGAAACGAGTGTCAGAGTGACCAAAATAAGTAGGACCATGGCCAGGGTGAGGAACAAGGGGACCATAACTTGCCCTGAAAAGGACAATTTTGAACAGGACCAGAAGGAAGTCCAACACCAGAATTCGACAGAAGGATCTGCAGGAGAAGGAAGAAGATCAAAAGCAGGAGGACACATTCTCTCTGTGATTCTTTGCCACATGTATCAGGCTATCTTTTTTGTATACAGATCGTATTCATGCTTCTTAGGTTGTAAACACCCAGAAACCTCTTTTTAAGTCCACTTATACAAATGGTCAGTATTTGCTGAAACATTACAGCATGCAAAGGGAATAAAAAGCCAGGACTGTTACTCTTTGATTGCTGAGTGATAGCTGACAATGTCTGATGAGGGCACAGTAGTCTGAGGGTGGATCTTGTAGCAGAGGGACTGAAACTTTGCAGAAGCGTCTAAAGATGGATGAGTGAAAAAGACTGTGGTATCTGAGTAATGGCATAAAGAGTTTAAGAAACTCTATTGGTCAACATCAGCAAAAATGGTTAATGGCTAACAAAGGAGGTGAAGGGGCTATGACAATAAGCAAAGGATAGGATCATAAGAAGACTCAAAGGAACAAAAGTCGGGGTGAGGGAGGCTCCAGGTAGATCATCCCAAATCACCTAAAGAGGGATTCTGAGTAATACATCACTTCGATTGCCAGCTGCGAAAGTTTCAAAACTAGACTAGTGGTCTGAGAATCTCTAAGGGCTAGATGAAGGGTGGTGGAGATAAATATGTGGTAGAAGTGTTTCGAAGGCCAGCAAAAAGCCAATGAGTGTTAAGACCGGCTGCATAGTCTGTTTGACTCCCAGACCTTTTAGTTGATATTCTATTTGTGTGTATGTGCACTAGATATGTAACACGTGTGTAGTGGCAACACACCATTTGTGGTGAAAGTCTAAGTATATGGACCAGTGGAATGCATTTTGCATTATAAGATAGAGAATAGCTATAGTTCCCTCATCAGTGGAAATGTATTGACTGCATCCCTGTGGGTGGAGGGTGGAACCCTAGACTTTGAAGTGAGGGAGGGTGGATAAAAGGATACCCACAGGCATTCTGTGAATTCCTTGTTAGCAAAGGGTTACTGATTAGTTCTTAATGAATGACAACCTATGGTTGAAGTTAGGAGTGAAGGGTAGGTCAAAAGTTTCTCTCATTAATAGTGACAACGTTTCTAAGCAAAGCTGCCCTTTTGTATGTGCCTGCTGGCAGTTCAGGAAGGCTGAATACAGTAAGGTGCTGAGATCTCACACTTCATTGTGCCTTTATTTTGGGTACTCCTGCTTGGAACCTGCTTTATTAAGATTTCTGTGAGATCCAACCCCCCGCACAAAGGATATGTCTGATCTACAGCCAGAAAATGACAAATAAACAGAATCTGTCCGGATCATGTCTGAAACCTCATACGCTGACTCAAATCCCATCTTGAAAATTAGTAAAAAAGTAGAACTGTGAAAATGATCAATCCATAGGTCACAACAATAGAGGTAGCAAATTGTCTATTTATTTTCTTATTTCTTACAAAGTTTTAGTAAAGGTAATGGATACAATATCTCCCATAACATCGCTCCTTCTGTGTCTTTGATGCCTATATGTCTATCTATGATTTACTGGGAGTATTAATTTATATTCCAATGATTGAGTACAATTAATGATAGTGCCATTGTTTTGTTGGTTGCTCCTCAAAGGAATACTTCCTTTGTTTTTTTGAGCAGCGGGTTGTCATGGACCGACTTTACATTGTTCACCCTATTTAGTTTAATACTTGGCTGTAAGGAACAGGAAAGAAGTAGAGAGTTGTCCACACGGCTGGTGGACAACTGTAAATGTATTAGGTGTAGGTCCCTCAGGATGGCGGAGGACAATACCTTCATCCTTCAAACTCTAAATGGGGGCCATTGTTTTTCTTCCTTCCATTTTGAAATTGTAAAAAAGCCTCTTATTTATACTGTGTTGCTGCCTTCATCGAGGGCCCTGTGCAATAACACTAAGGGGCCGATGTCAGTCGGGTTTGCCTTTCAACCGACATCGCCTTGGATTTGGGACTGACTGACCTGAGATCGCCTAATTACAATGAGACCGAACACTGTTCAGTCAGATTCCCACTGTTCTCTATGGGAGCTTGTGTTACGGTCTAAACCGGCCATAATACAGGCTCCTATAGAGAAATGGGAGGGGTGTAAAACCCTGTACCCTGTGGCAAGCACCCAATGGTGCCTGCCACACAGTGCAGGATTTTAAAGGGGGGTACCCTAGGTACACCTACAAACACCGACGGTAGACCTCAGTGGCAAGGGGGCCCTGCTAACGGTCCCCAAAAGTCACTTTCCAACAGCCTTTTCGTGTCGGAAAGGCCAGCATGGAAAGAATATTAGAAACCAACATCACAACCCCAACAGAGGAAATGTTGTCCATAGGGGATTACTGGGTGGTTCCGACTGACAGGAAGACTCTGAGAGCTGGTCAGAATTGAGTCAGAATGACCGGCCATCTTACATTCCGAACACCAACATCGTAATTGGTCGGTCGGACTGCAAATCGACCAAATCGGTCGGAAAGCCTCAGACTAGCTATCAGAGGCTTTCCGACCAACATCATAATCGCCCCTATATTGCAGATGAAACTGTGTCACTGGGATGTAACATTTCCCACTTTGGTCTTTGCTTTTACAAATCATCATTTTCAGGTGTTTTAGTTTAGTTTGTTTAATTGAACTGAATAAGAATTAACAATTCCAGAATGCTCTGATTTGCTGCAGAAAAAAGAGCTGTTCTGATAACATGGAGCATTTTGGCTATCCTACAGCTAGCCTTCACACTTTCCCATGGCTTTGTGGGAGCAAGTACATAGCTGCAGAAGAGTAAACAGCTGTAGCTACTCTTGCTATGGTTCTAATTATCTTTATCATAAACCAAATCTGCAGGTAATAAGAAGTAAGTGTATGTGTGGAGAACAAAGCTGCTCAATCAAGGGCCTTCGAAGTCATTGGGTTCTAGCCAGTAGTGCACCAAAATGGCATTCAGTGCCATACCCTTCAAAATAACTTCGAAACTTTCAAACATTTGGGACATTTAGACTGATAAATATGGGTGGATAAAACTTGCCTGATTGCAGCATTATTACACAAAATTACAGCAAAATTATGGGGATTTACACAAAGAGCGTACCCCAGCATGTAGAGCTATTGTTTTAGTTCAAAATGCACCCTCACATACAAAATGGAGCTGAGGATACATTTTGTGCTAAGAAAATAGCACTAAATGCAACAGAACCGGATCATCAGCAGCTTGCTAGTTTAGTTTGTTGTCCCTGTGCTCCTGCATTAGGATTTCTTTTGCACCAATTACTCTTAATTATATGAGAGGACATAGCTCTGTAATTTTCCTTAATTTGCATTGCAAGAGTAATTCAGAATTACTGAAATTACTCTGGTTACTACAGCATACTTAAAATTTTACCTAGGCCTACCTGGTTTTTGACCACAAAAGCGATTACTATTATCCACAAAAACCGTTTTACAAGTTGAAAAATTCTTCTGACTCATAAAAGGATTTTTTCTATTGTTGCTGAATTGCTAATAGGATGGGTTATGTAAACAGTCTCCCCTCCTTCCAATTCAGAGAGGAATTTATTGATAGTTGCTGACTGAATTTGCTGTCACAACCAGTTGATAAGCTAACGAGCCCCCAAGTTGGGGTGGTAACTAATTTGCAAAGGTAAAAAGGTCCCCTGAGGAGCACTTTCTTTATGGGAATTGTGTTGGCAACCTCATTAGGAAGAGGCTTTCCAAAATGTAAAACATTTTTAAAAGCACAACTGGTTCCTTTAAGTAACACAGGCTGCTTTAAGAAATAAGGGTCTTCAATTTTTTAAATGGAGCCATAGGGATGGTTGTATGCTGTCCCTTATAGGTCAAAATCCCTGTGATTACAGCTAATCATAGAGAGTCATGAATTGGCACCTGCCTAAGGAATATTAATAAGGGAAATCATTCTAAAACCCTCTGCAATTGAGTATTTTGACAACCAACCTATCTGCCAATAGGATAGTTTGTAAAATATTATTACTTTTGCAAAACGTATTTGTGTAATTTGCGACCACATTTTGGGATGCAGTAATAATACATAATGACCCTAACATTCATACGGAGATGGATACCAATTATATTCACTCCTTATTTGTCTTATCTGGTGATCAGTACCTTTCAAAGTCCACATAAGGCATACAATCACAAAATGTAAGCTGTTTACACATCAGCCTGGCAAACAGTGAAGTTCCTCTACTATTTGCATGCTTACTGACCATAGTGTCTGCTATTTAGTAGGCCACCAGGTGAATATTTAATTTTCTTTCCTATTCACATGGGGCCCGATGTAGGTAGGCCGTTACCGAACGGTAACGGCCGAAAATACCGATTTTCGGCCCTTACCGATCGGTATACAGCCATCGAGATGTAGGGCAAAGAAAATCGTCCAAATCGGTATATATACCGAATCGGATTGGCTACCGATTCGGAAATAATCCGAATCGGAAATACCCCGAATCGGAAAGATAACGATTCTGTAACATACCGAATCGGTAAAAATACCGAATCGGTACATGTACCGATTCGGTAGTGACACCGATTCGGAAAAATACCGATTCGGTCCATGTACCGAATCGGTAGTGACACCGATTCGGAAAAAAACCGATTCGGTCCATGTATCGAATCGGTAGAGACAGCGATTCGGAAAAATGCCGAATCGGATAACCTACCGATTCGGTAGAGTTACCGAATCGGAAAATCTCCGATTCGGACAGATAGAGAGATGTAGGGAAGCATAGAAATACCGATTTTGGCTCAAAATCGGTATTTCAAAATCGGTATTTACCATGGATTACAATCAGGTGGTAACCAACTTCAACCTATAAAAATAGACCCAAAATGATGCATTGCAACTTGCAGGATGGCTGCTTTTTATGTCATTGCAAGGCGGCTACGGCTACAGCAGGAAGGAGAGAGGGAATGGCAAAGAGAGGAACAGGTCTACAGACAGAGGATCACCCTGTTCATGCTCACAGAGGCAGAGATCCTACAGAGGTACAGGCTGGACTCAGACACCATTCTGGAGCTCATCAGGGACCTCAAACCACTGTTGGACCACCCCACCCCAAGGGCACACGCCATCCCAGCGCACGTGCAGGTGCTATGCAGCCTACACCTGCTTGCGTCTGGCAGCTATCAAAGTGGAGTAGCAGCGATAGGAGGGGTGACCCAGAGCAGCCTGTCAAGGTTTTTCCACAACTTCCTTGACGCCATGATACACAGGATGGACCAATACATCTCTTTCCCTGCAACCCACGCAGAACTGGTACAAACAAAAGCTGACTTTTACCAGATGGCACAATTTCCCCAAATCATTGGCTGCATAGATGGCACGCACATTCCGATTTGCCCCCCTGCTGACACAGAATACATATACCGCAATAGGAAGTCTACGCACACCATCAATGTTCAGGTGATCTGCAATGCGAAGTGCACCATCACAGACCTGGTCGCAAAATTCCCAGGGAGTACCCACGACTCCTACATTTTTCAACAGAGCGGCATCTATGCACGGCTGACGGCTGGCAAATTTGGTGAAGGATACCTCCTAGGTGAGACACATCATCAGACCCCCATAACACAAAGTAGCTAAGTGAAATACATGTATGCATGTGAGTAATGTTACCCCTTTTCCTTCTAGGCGACAGTGCATATGCCCTCCGATCATTCATACTCACCCCCTACCTCAACCCCTCTACACCCAGCCAAAGGAGGTACAACCGGGCCCACAAAAGCACAAGGAATGTAGTTGAACGGACCTTTGGCATCTGGAAAAGCAGATTCAGATGCCTGCACAAGAGTGGAGGTGCAAGGCAGTATACCCCCATCACCTGCTGCAAGATCATAGCTGTCTGTGCAATGTTGCACAACCTTGCGGTGAAGAAGGGCACTGAGGTGGAGTTGTCAGACTACGAGGACCATGACGACGACGTTGCTGTGCCACAAACACAACCTGCTGGGGTGTCTACGCCAAGTGATGGCAGATACAGACGTGAGGAGATTACAGAAAACTATTTCTGAGTGAGTACAGATGCACAGACAGGTAAATGGTTGTAAGGAAATGACATTTTTAATAATGTTGCAACACCGTTACTGCACTGATGTGCAACAAAAGAAAATGTTAACAAAAAGTAGTACAATGTCAATTGTCTGGGTTGCCTCACCCGCCCTGGCAAGCTTATTTTTTGCTGCGCTTAGCAGCCCCACTGGGATGTGCCTCTCCCCCTTCCGCATGTCCAGCAGCTTCAGCAGAGCGCCTGGTGCTCCGGCGCGGCTCCGACACTGCACTGGCCGGGCTGCTGCGGCTGCTGCTGTCCCCAGCCTCGCCCAGGTCCAGGGCTGGATTGCCCACAGTGTTTGAAATAATAAGTGCCTCCATGGCGGTCGTAATACGGGCCATGCCCCTGGTGACCTCTGCGGTGTTCTGGGTCAGGCTGGCCTCCATATTTGCCCCACGTTGGCATAGCTGTGCGGTAGCAGCAGCAAGGTGGTTTATTGATCTATTGTGCATGCGGGCATCCCTGCGGCGAGAGTGCTCGTGCTCGTCCAGTTTGGTACATAGCTGCGTGATGGCTGTGGTCATACGGCCAAGACCTGTAGCAATTTCCTTATTGCTTTCTACGAAAGTCTTAAACCCCTGCGCCATCTCTCCCATTTGCAGGTTATGCTGCCTCAGCTGGCGCTGGCAGGCCATGATGGATTTCGCCTGCATGCGCTGTATCTTCACCATGCTGCCCTCCAGCCTTTGAAAGACGCTGCCCTCCCGTGCTGGAAGTGCAGTGCTGGGTGTTGTACGCCTCCGGGGATTGCTGCTGCCCTGCTGTGTGGGCTGGGGTGCCACTGGTGTTACTGTGTTGGTAGCTGGGGCCTGACCAATACTCCTGGCAGGAGATGTGGCAGGTGCAGGGTGGCTCGTTGTTGGTGAGTTCTCTGGGGAGAACAGCAATGGGGGGGTGCCAGATATTCGGGGGGAGTGTAGGAATGTGAAGGAATGTCCTAGGTCATCCTCATTTCCCTGGACACTGGTGTTCTCATCCTCCTCCTCCTCCAGGGCTGCTTGACTAGTGCTCGGCCCTGCCACCGCACTGGAAGATGTTGCTGGTGCTGGTGCCTCAGTTGCTCCTGCTCCTCCGCCTGATGGTGCCCCTAGGTATGAAGAAGCATTTGTGAATTGAGTGCTGATGTATTACAGTCACTACAATTAAAGCATTGCACATATAATTTCAAATACTTTGATTCAGTTCCACAGTTCTTTCAATTATGCTTCTGCACTGGCATTTTTGCCTATTTCTACTGATTACATTTACCATGATGCATTTCTCATGTCTGTTGGTAGCAGTACTGGGCTGGGGTTGGGCTGTGCATTTTGTCTAAAGGGGAGGTGTCTGGTAGGGTGTGTCATGATGCGCATACTTCTTACCTTTAGCTGTAGCTCTGGCTGAGCTATCCAGGTTCCCGACTCCAACCACACTCTCCCTCTCGATGGTAGTCGCCACTAGTTCCTCCAGCTCAGTGAGGGGTGGCGCCGGGTTCCTGCCTCCACCAGTAAGTCCAGCTTGCCTCTGCAGCTCTGCCAGTTTCCGCTTTGTTAGGCTGCGGCTATCATAGAACCTTTTTTTGAGGTCGTCAAGGCTCCTGGGGGTAACACCAACAGAGTTTACTTTTTCCCCAATATCGCTCCACAGCCTCCTCTTTGTGCTCTCAGGTACAGTGAGGGACAGCCTCCCAAACAGCTGCCTGTGTACCCTCACCACCTCCTCCACCAACACTTGCAGCTCCATGGTGTTGAATTTGGGTTTCCTCTTCTGCCCAGCCTTCTGGCTCTCACTGCTGCTAGCCATCCTCCACAGTGCTCTGGATCCTGCTTCCACTGCTGCTCACTGTGAATGCTCAGCTCAGGCTGCCTCTCCAGAAAGTTCTTAATGAGCTGCACCTGCCTGGGTAGCCACTCCCTGCTAGGGTGAGGGAGGGTGGATCCACCTCATTGGCGGTTGTCTCTGGTTTCAGTTTGACTAGCTTGCCGAATCGGGAATTTCCCGATTCGGTATTTACCGATTCGGATTTTACCGAATCGTTTTTTACCGATTCGGAAATTCCCGATTCGGTATTTACAATGCGTTCCTATGGGCCTTTTGGCCATGGGGGTGTATTGCGATCACCGAATCGGTATTTGCCGATTCGGTTGTAGCCGAATCGGTAAATTCCGAATAGGTGGATGCCGATTCGGTAAATTCCGATTCGGTGGATGCCGATTCGGTACGTATCGAATCACAATACCGATTACGACCGAATCAGTATTTTTCCGATTTTTTTTTCCTACATCTCGTTTTCCGATTTCAAAATACCGATTCGGTGCAAATCGGTATTTTAAAATCAGAAAAAGCGTTTTACCTACATCGGGCCCATGGTCACTGGCTAAACAGTACATCATTTCCGATATTTAGCTAGCATCTGGGTTAATATTGAATTTCATTTGCTATTTGCCGGGCTACCAAAGAAAAAGCATATCATATCTGCTATTGAACTAGCAGCCAGGAAAAACATTAAGATAATTTAGTATATATATAGCTGCTGACCAAATTGATAATAATGCTGGCTGTTTTGCCAGTAGCCTGTTAATGAGTGGAGTCTCCTTGTTGTTTGCTTGACTGCTGGCCAAATAGAACAGAACCTCAGCTAATTGTCCAGTGCCATGTCAATTGTGAAGTTTCCTTATTATTTGCATGGCTGCTGATCAAACAGTACAGAATATCTTCTATTTAGTGTGGGCCAGGTAAAAAGAGAAGTTGCCCTGCTCGTTTCAATCTCATTGATACATTGTAAATAATTTCTTTTATTTAGTTAGTGGCCAAGCAAATTGCAGGGAAAATTCACAATTTACCTGGTGCTTGGTGCCTGACTAAATAGAGGCTACTGAATATTTTACATAACAGTTGTTACTACCAAGTTCAATTACCCAATCTGACAAGAATAAAAGGTTGTATTTTGAAAAAAAGGCATCATATGCATAGACTGACAGGAACAGCCTGAGATGGTAAGAAGCCAGAAAGAGTCCAAAATTACAGAAGCATTACATTGAACGACCATTGAGAAAATCAGAAAACACAGACTCTATCAAAGCATAGGTGAAACAGAAACAAATGGCTGTAATAGAGTGATTGAGACATTGCAAAGATGTGCAGGGACAGACAGAGGCCAATGTGAGAGGTACGCAGACAAAAAGCAGAGACACGAATGAAGAGCCCAAGGCATGTTAAGAAAACATCCTTGCAACAATGCAAGGAGCACTTTTGGAGGGATGTATGACGTTACAACGCATGCTTTTACCACGCATGCCGTTACAACGCAGTTTTTACAGTGCATACCATTACAACGCATAGCGCTTTGGGGTGCTGGATAGTGAATAGTTTAATTTACTATTACAACTCCAGTCCCCATGGATAGTAGGGAAGGTGTTGGATAGTAAATTAAATCTATTCCCTATCCTAGAGCGCCCTCCAGCGCAATGCGCTGTAATGGTTTGCATTGTAATGGTTGCGTCGTAATGGTAGTGCGTTGTAAAGGTTTCGTTGTAAAGGCTGTTTACCCTTTTGGAGCAACTTAACACTCTGCAACAAGCACTCGCTGTACATTAAATAATGCTAAAGGGGGATTTAAATGATATATTTACTCTGGCAGTCCTACAAGATCCAGCACTTGTGGAACATCAGCACAATTGCAATGTTCCTGAAACAGTGTGCTTTCTCTGTAAAGCTTTGGTGGTAATGACTGATTTTGGACCAGCTTGTATGATTATGGGCTGATTATTTTTAACTGATGTTTTAAACCAGATATAGACACATACAAAACTGGGACTGTGTCAGATATTTTGGATTACAATTTTAGAAATGAATATCTTTCATCAAATTCTCTCCCTGGCCAAAAGTGACCATCATTGCACAGAGCAGCATAAGACCATTGCCTCTGCAGAATATGATTTTAGGCTGCACGGAGTTAAATGGAATAGACCAGCACAAGCAGAATTTGACCAGTGGAAGTGTGCTGCTCAGGGGATACCTTAGTAAATGAAATACTGCAGCTAACTAAGGACAATACATGAGTTAATATTGTCACTTCATTGGTGGAGACTGACTACCCCACCTCAGTCAATCGACCATAATTCCAACATGGTATACTGCCAAATTAAGATCACTAAAGAAAGAACTATTAAATTTACAAAAAATATATATTTTAAACCAGCATAAGATTTTTATCAAATTGACAAGAAAATATAGTGCAGAATGGTGAAAAGCAAAACCAGATATTGACAGTTAAAGAAGGCATGATATCTGTAAATGGTCAAGGACCAAGGACAGCACTGAATTTTGAAAACGAGTCCGGACTTTGGATGGCCCTTCATTGATGAGGAGACCTGGGTGAATACACCTGGGAGAAATAACAATTGTACTATGCCAAGGAAAATAGCTGCACAGCTTCTGTCTGTGACAGAGAAGTGAAACTCCACAGAACTACCCCATAGGCCAATGTGAAGGAGATGGACAAGGAGTTATTGGGCCAGGAAAAGGATTGTCCAATGGAGATGCAATCTATGGGGTAAAACAGACCTAATCAAAAGTATGGGCCTGATTTAGATCTTGGCAGATGGGTTTCTCCCTCACACAGTGACAGATATCCCTTCCACCAAAATATAAATCTCATAGGATATAATTCAATTGACTATACAGTGGATGGGATATCCATCACTGTTGTGATGAAGTAACCCTTCTGCCAAGATCTAAATCAGGCTCAATTAAGCTATGAAAAGCAATGGGACAGGCGTACCTAATGGTTTACTGTTAGCCATATTTAAACAGGAACTCTGTAGATGGGGAGATGCTCTACTGAAATTCTACAATGGTGTTTTACGTTCTAGCACAATTCCAGAGTATTGGTGGGGATCAATTTTACACCCTACACATAAAATGGATTCACCAGACAATATCGAAAGCTATCATGCAATAGCCCTGTTAGTCTATGAAGTTTAAGTGTTCGCTGAAATAGTGCTGGCTGCTCGTGAAATCTTAATTAATTCACTTACAGTCTTACCCTTCTGTCAGTCAGGGTTTAAAAAAAGCAATGAAACCCTGGATGGCGTAAGTACCATCGCCCGGTTGCCAAATAAAGTGATTGCTCAGAATTAATCATTATATATCTGTTTTTTAGACTGTAGTTTGGTCATCAATCTGACCACTCTTTGGCAGAAGCTGAATGATGTGGAAAATACCATAATCTTTGTTACCAGTCATTTGACAACTGTATATGGATACTTGGGTCAGAATAAAACTTGGCAATTGCACTAATTTTCTAAGAAAATAAACAGCAATCAGACCCTAAAACTCGGCTGTGCCCTGGTGCCTGTTCTCTTCAGTTTGTATGCAGCAGTTCTTCAACAAATGATATTATGTCAGAGAGACTTTCCCCCGAAACCCGAAAGGAAACATCTCTTACTGTTTCAATAAGTTGAAGATACGCATCTTTTTGATGTAACAGAATATGAGCTAGACAGTGCTTTAACTGGTCTTTTTGAGAATTAATCAGAAAATGAATCTAAGCTAAATATGACAAAGACACTGATAATGAATTTCGGTTTTATAAAAATCCAACTTTGGCAACTTGGAGATCAAAAGATTCAGATGACACAAGCTTATCATTATGTTATAATTTGGGTTGATTTAAGACCCACATTTAAAAACTAAGTGAAACCAATGAAGAGTATGGTTTCTGCAGTAGTAATTAGGATCAAAAAGTAGGAGCGCATGCAGCGGCGCCCAAGATGGCCAACAGATAACAGAGCTCCTTGGCAAGTCGGAAACGCCAATACAATTATGTGGTTTCCGTGCCCTTAGTTGCTCTGGGAACAAGCAGGTTATCGCTTCGGAGCATGCCCTGCATTCATCAGCTAGATTCATGAAACAAAATTGCGATCGCAATAGCTGCGAAAAAGCAATTGCGATCGCAATTTGATGAAATGGTATTCAAGACAGTTGAAGTCCCAAAATTGCAAATTCGCTAATATTTTTTTGCGATACCGCAATTATATTCGCAGAATCCAGGAAGAAGCCCATTAGCGATTCTGTAATTGCGAGAAACCATGGATTCTGCGAATAACACTGTGATATCGCAAATAAATCGCAATCGCAATTCATGAAAAATCGCAAATTGCGAAAAACCCAAAAATCGCATTTTGCAACGCGCAATTTAAGGAGAACCCAAACCAGGTGGTAACCAGTAAGGAAAACATTTGGGGCGGGGGGAACCGTTTCCTAATTAGCAACAGGTGCAGGCCTGACCAAACACACTTAAGGAGATGCAGCTGCAGCATCTGGACTCTCACAATGCCAGGACTCTACATGGTGGTCAGGCGGCGAAGGCTAAAGCGAGCAGCACGGGACAGATGTAGGATCCAGGAGCGGATATTCCGCCAGCGGGTCACCCTTCTGGGCCAAACCAGAGAGCAAATATACGCTAAGTACCGCCTGAATGGGCCAATGATCATCAAGCTAATCCAGGACCTAGACCCCCTGATGCAGCACCCAACAAGGAGGACCAATGCCGTGCCCGCACATGTCCAGGTCTTGTGCAGCCTGCACCTTCTGGCCTCCAGAAACTTTCAGGGGATAGTTGCAGTGGCAGGGGGGATATCCCAGCCCGCCATGTCCTGCTGCCTAAGGAGTTTCCTAGATGCAATGCTGACCCAGCTACACCACCACATCTCATTCCCCACCAGCCAACAGGACTTGGATGAGACCAAGCATCAATTTTACAATGTTTCTCAATTCCCACATTTGATAGGATGCATTGACTGTACCCACATCCACATCTGCCCACCAGCACAAACGGAATACATGTACCGCAACCGCAAGTCCTACCACTCCCTCAACATCCAGATGGTGTGCAATGCTAAGACATACATCACGGACATAGTGGCACAGTACCTGGGGAGCACACATGACTCCTTCATATTCCGGCACAGCGGCCTCCACACACGACTGGCCAGGGGAGACTTTGGTGAAGGACACCTACTCGGTAAGTAAACTTGCCCCACAAAGTAACACTGTGATGATGTAGCTGCACAGCACAGGCACTCACCCTCTGCTCCTCTCATTCAGGTGACAGTGGCTACGCTCTCCGTGAGTACTTCCTCACCCCATACCTCAACCCTGCAACACCACAGCAACGGCGTTACAATGTAGCACACATACGCACAAGAAATTGCATTGAGAGGACATTTGGCCTTCTGAAGAGCAGATTCTGCATACTTCACAAGACTGGTGGGGCCATCAAATACGAGCCGGAGGTCTGCTGCCACATTGTGGCTGTGTGTGCAACTACACAACATTGCTACCAAGCACCGGATACCTGTAGAGATATCTGGCAGTGAGTCGGAAGGGGACCACCGCCCACCTGTACAGGCGCGTCATGCACGTGGGGAAAATCCTGCTGAAGGACACAGACGGCGCAACCAAATCACAATGAACTGTTTCTAGTGCACCCATTCCCATCACCCAACACTTCACTCATGCATGACAATGGAAATAATGACATGAGTCTGATGTACTATTATTGAATAAATATTATTGTTGGTTGCACAATAATATGGCATTATTTCAAACAGTAACATATGAGGAGTATTGTGCCATACTACTCAATATTTTGTAGTGGACATGCTTATGTCAGCAGCATGTCCCTGCCCTATGTACATTAATGTCATTGGCGCCTCCGGCGTGAAGCTCCCAGTCGCCTCTTGAGCTCTTCCTCCGGCAGAGCACGTGATGCCGCAGTGGGCCTGCTGCTGCGGCGTGGAACACTGACCTGTGACCAAGACAGGCTGCTGTGATTTGATGCCCCCTCGCTTGTGTTATTCCCTCCTGCGTGGCCTTGGCCAGTTGGCTGCAGAGCCTGGACAGCAGTGGTTACCTGCTCGAGTGCCGGAGCCACGTCCTGACAGCATTGTACCATCTGGAATTGCATTGCCAGAGACCTACGGGACAGCTGGGAGGTGGCATTTCCTATTACGTAATTTGAGCGCGTGTACGCCGAGAGGCTTGTGAGGAGCTGGCGGTGGCGGCGGCGGGTGAGTTTACGCTGGCTGACCATGGCCGCAGTGTTTGCCTTCATAGCTGTGGTCATCCGGTCCATCCGGTCGGACATATTGGCAACATTCCTGCCTGTGTTGTGCAGCTGCAGGTGTATAGCTGCTAGGTGTCGTGCCTGTAATTGGTGCAAGCGCAGCATGCGGCGCTCTATTGAGAGCCCTGGCACACGCACAGTCATCCCCCTCCTGCCGGTGCGTGGTGTACTCTGGCGCCGCTCCCTGACCTGCCTGCTGGGCTGGGTGGGCACAGTGGGTGTGCTTTGTGTCGCTGGTCTTGCAGCACCTGATGTTGACGGTGCCACTGGCATGGGTCTTGCAGCTGGCAATGGTGGTATGCCTGATGTAGCTGGCGTTGCAGGAGGTGGTACGCATGCTGACACTGGTGCTTGGCCAGATGGAGCTGGTTGTGTGGATGCATCTTCCTCACCATCAGGCTCCTCTTGTGTATCATCAATTTGCAGCCCCTCACTGTTGCTGCCGGTGTTATCTGCGCCACCTGTGATGGAAAGTGGACGTGGATTAATTACATGTATCTTTGACATGTAAGGTTGCTACATGCATGCAGGCTACCATTCCCTGACTGGCTGTTACATTGCGTACATTAGGACATGTCTGGCTGCATGGGACTTTTTGTACATTGTGGTCAGACTACACGTCCCACAATGCAATAGGGATGTTCGGATGTGCATGGGCTGCATGACTGGGGTTTATAATGAGTGGCTATCGGGTCATGGCCATTGTTAGGGGACAGGGTCGCAGTCGCATGGCACTTACCTTGGCTGTATTGGGTGGGTCGGGATGAGTCCAGATGGGTTACCCCCACACATGCCTCAGGCTGCAACGTGTCCTCAACACGATCCTCCAATGGGGTGTTGGGAGGGACTGTAGGCTCTCCCCCTCCAGTTGCAAGGCGCTCACCCAGCCTCTCAGCCACCCTCTCCTTGGCACGACCTCGGAGGTCATACCACCTCTTTTTGAGGTCGTCAATGACTCCAACAGAGTTCACTTTGGCGTGGATGCGCAGCCACAGTCGCCGTTTCTCGGCCTCAGGCACCCTCCTGGAGTCCTTGCCAAAAAGTTTTTCATGGTCTTTACAGACTCCATCGATGAGATGCTCCAGCTCCTGTTCGTAGAACTTGATTTTGCGCTTTCTCCCTGTGTCACTGGGCCCTGCTGCTACTTCCTGTGACATAGCTGCAGTCTGCAGTATCCAAATGCAAAAACTGGAGGTGGTTGTAGTGGAGCTCTGAGTAGTGCTGCTTCCAATTCTGCCTCAGTTATTCTCAATTATCAATCAATCAATCAAGACATTTGTAGAGCGCACTACCTACCCGTAGGGTCTCAAGGCGCTTGGGGGGGGGGGGGGGTGCCGCTACTGCTCGAACAGCCAGGTCTTGAGCTTCTTCCTGAAGGAGAGGTGGTCTTGGGTCAGGCGCAGGTTGGCCGGGAGGGAGTTCCAGGTCTTGGCGGCCAGGTAGGAGAAGGACCTTCCTCCTGTGGTGGCTCTACGGATGCGTGGGACGGCGGCGAGGGCGTGGCTGGCAGATCGGAGGTGGCGTATGGGAGTGTAGAAGTTGATGCGGTCGTTGAGGTAGCTCGGGCCTGGATCGTGGAGAGCTTTGTGAGCGTGGGTAAGGAGGCGGAAGGTGATTCTCTTGTTGACCGGGAGCCAGTGCAGGTCTCTTAGGTGTCCGGAGATGTGGCTGTGTCGTGGGACGTCGAGGATGAGTCTGGCTGAGGCGTTCTGGATGCGCTGGAGTCTCTTCTGGATCTTGGCGGTGGTTCCGGCGTAGAGTGCGTTGCCGTAGTCCAGTCGGCTGGTGACGAGGGCCTGGGTGACGGTCTTCCTGGTCTCCGTGGGGATCCACCAGAAGATCTTCCGAAGCATGCGCAGGATGTTGAAGCACGACGAGGAGACGGCGTTGACTTGCCTGGTCATGGAGAGGGAGGAGTCCAGGATGAAGCCCAGGTTGCGTGCGTGGTTCGTCGGTTTGGGTGCGGTGCCCAGGGCGGGGGGCCACCAGGAGTCGTCCCAGGCGGAGGGCGAGGAGCCCAGGATGAGGACCTCCGTATTATCTGAGTTCAGTTTCAGGCGGCTCGTCGTCATCCACTCGGCTACCTCTTCCATCCCTTCGTGCAGGTTGGCTCTGGCGGCGGCGGGGTCGTTGGTCAGGGAGAGGATCAGCTGGGTGTCGTCGGCGTAGGAGATTATTTTGAGGTTGTGTTGGCGTGCGATGGCCGCGAGGGGGCTCATGTAGACGTTGAAGAGAGTAGGGCTCAGCGAGGATCCTTGAGGGACGCCGCAGATGACTTCGGTGGCCTCTGACTTGTACGGTGGTAGGCGGACTCTCTGTGTTCTTCCGTCGAGGAAGGAGACGATCCATTCCAGTGCCTTCTCCTGGATTCCGACATTGCTGAGGCGCTGCACTAGGGTGCGGTGGCAGACCGTGTCGAAAGCCGCGGAGAGGTCTAGGAGGATGAGGGCCGCTGTTTCTCCGTTGTCCATGAGGGCTCGGATGTCGTCGGTGGCGGAGGGAACTGCCTGCTTCCTCGTTGTGATGTCATCACTGTGCTCGAAATGCGACTTCCTGTTTTTGCGATCGCAATTTCAACACGGAAATTGACTGATTTAGCGATTTTTCTGTGATTTCCGAATAATCGCTGTCGGCTTTTGCGGTCGAATGCGAATCGCTAAATGGTATTGCAGATTTACATGAATCCCATTATGTGAATACTAAATTGCGATTCGGTATTAATCGCAATTTAGAATTTGCAGAATTTGGTTTTCATGAATCTTGCAGATAGTTTTTATGTCTTTTCTTAACCGTTTTCATTGCTTTTTGAGGACCTGAGCTCTGAGCCTGCATTGTAGCAGCCATTTTGTAATGCAGTCATTTTGGTCTCCACAGATGTGAACTGTTTGTGGCACTCTTTCCTATTTCCCACCTCTCTCCTCATTTTTTGGACATATATTGTTTCTGCTTGGCATTGAGATATTAGGGAAGGTGATATATATTTATTGTTGGCTGTGTTTTTTCCTGTCTGCATTTCATCAATGTTTTCTATGGGCAGAAGTAAAAACCTACTGCATTCAAATAAAGGCAGCACCATTAAGACTTCTAAGTTTGACTCCTCATCTACTGTTCTTTCTATAGACTGTTCACTCTCTGCAGTAGGAATGGCTCAGTCTTCTATCTCTCGGTCAGTACCTCTGCCTTTTTTGACTCCAAGACGCAGACAATACGTACAGCTAATAAGCGGCTCGAGTAAGACCCGCCTTCTCCTCCTAAACCACTTACTCCTGTATCATTAGATACTATCTTGGAGGAGATATGTGCGCTGAGCAACTTTATTGAGGAGACTAATACTCGGTTACAAGTAATGGATTATAAATGGTCATCTATGGACTCTAAGCTTTCTTTGGTGAAACAATGTGTCAGTGTTGTCCAGGATGCTGCTGTGAAAATAGCGGCGTTGTAGAAAGATATTTCATTGCTTAAGAAATCAGCAGAAGACCTTGAAAACAGGAACAACGGAACAATCTTTGTTAATATGGTCTTCCAGAGGGGCTTGAAGGGAATATTCTGGTCTCCTTTTTCACCTCCTTTTTTTCTACAGCTTCTAGATCTTCCACCTAGACTACCTTTAATATTCAGCATGACCACAGATTAGGCCCTCGTCTCTCTTCGGCGTCGGCTCCATCAAAACCTCGTGGAGTGATTCTTCTTTTCTTGCAGTTTACAGACCTCATCCAAGTGCTAAACGTAGCTAAGTCTAAAAAGCGTCTTGTCTGGTCTAGTGCTAACTTGTTTATCTCTCAAGATGTTTCTATTGCAATGGCTAAACGGCGGAAGGACTTCCTCAAACTATGACCCGCACTACGGACCCTAGGTGCACAATATGATCTTTTTCATCCTTGTCTCTTTAAGGTGACAATTCAGAACAACACATCCACATTTGATTATACTGCAGACCTGAGGGAATTCATTCATTCACATTCTACATCGTTGATGGAAATTCCTGGTCCTTCTTCTGTCACTTGACTGTTACACAAATTTTGTTCTCTGTTTTACTAATATTTGCTTCCCATACAGGTTGCTCCTTAATTCTGTTATTTTCTCAGCTGCTTCACATTTTTTCCGTTTTCAATTACTTTGTAGGCTTTTTGAATTTCAGTTGGCTGTTTCCCTATTCGTCATGTTGGCGTCCGGACGTGATACCTTCTTCCTTGTCTGTTGTGCCATCTTCATTTGTTGTCACCACTCCTTATTGTTGTCTTCATTCCCCCCTTAAATGGTATGTATTACAGTCGTTAATTTTACCTGTACTGTCCTCTCTGGCTATCATTTTTCCCCCTTCTTTTTCTCCTCTTTTCTATCTTTCTTCTCTTTTTTGTTCAGTATATGCTCCAGTCTATTTTTCATTTAACATTTATTCCTTTTCTCTACTATTGACGATCATATAGCTCTTTATAAATTGTTTCTATATCTCCTTTATTCTTTATGTTGGCTTTGCCAATTGCTCTTCCTATACTCCTTCATTATTGTCAGTTCCATTGTTTTATATCTATGGTTATTTTCTTGCATTCAGAGTTGTTACATTCTCTTATTGTTTTTATTGAAAATTGTATTCCACTACCTGCTTTTTTAATTTTTCTTCCTCTTTCTTTGCATCAAGATTGATTGTGTGATTTTTTATTTAATCTGTTTTATGTACATACAAAGTTATTTCATGGAATGTAAACGGTTTTATTAATCCCATAAAGAGGCAGGGAATACTATCACATTTAGCTACATAAAACCCTGACATAGTTTTACTGAAAGGACTCATTTGACAGAGTCAGAAGCTTTGAAACTTAAAAGGCAGTGGGTAAGTTTAGTCTTAGTATCTCCTATGACCACAAAGAAAAATTGGGTAATTATTCTAGTTCATAAACGTTTGATATGTTCTTTTATTTCTAAGGAAACTGATTCAGAAGGTAGATGGTTATTAGTTAAGTTGTTTATTAACAAGATTCCTCTTACAGTTATTAATATTTGTGGTCCAACTCAACCAGATTCTTCCTTTTGGCCTAATATCACAAAACAATGCTTTCAACCTAAAGACACATTTTTTATTTTGGGTGGTAATTTTAACCAAGTTATGGTCCCTTTCATTGATCGACAATCCCAAGTTTGCTTTATCCCCCACAAGACCCACAAACAGTTTCAAAACACAATATCTCAGACTCATCTTGTAGACGCCTGGAGACTCTGTAACCCTGAAAACTAAGAATTATCTTGTTTTTCTCTTCCCCACATTGCACTCTGACAAGATTAGACTATATTTTTCTTCCTTCTGCCTTAACACAGACCCATAGTTCCTCCTTAATCAAACCCATTGTCATCTCTGATCATGCCCCTGTTGTCGCTGATTTTGATTTGCTGCACTCGCATCCCAAATCTTCTTAGATGGAGGTTTAATAATTCCCTTCCACAGGATCCACTTTTCTCTTCCTTTTTCATTTACAGAATTTTTTTTTCTGAGTTCATCTCCTGATACCTCTCCTTCACTGCTTTGGGATACATTTAAAGCTACAGCTCGAGGCTTTATTATAGATAACATATCAAAGAAAAAGAAACATTTTCTTAATCAGCAAAACATTTTGCTACCTAATATTAAACGTCTAGAGCATCATTTATAGACATCCTCATCTGATTCTTCCTTACAGGAGCTTGTTCGTGCTAAACTCGACTTTCATAAAACAACTACTGATAACGCCTCATCTGTTCTACTCCGAACGAGCGCTCGGTATTACAGCGGTCGTAATAAAGTTGACAAACTCCTGGTGAATTATCTTAAATCTCGAAAAGAAGGTGTTTCCATTCATTCATCGGATGGGAAAACCCCTTTCAAAGGCCAAGACATCTTAAAGGAATTCTTGGAATTTTACAAAACTTTATATACCCCTGAATCCTATTCACTTCCCTCTTTTATTGACTCATATCTTAAGCATGTTCCACCTTTATCTCATGTGGACCTTGACTTTAGTTCTCTAGAATCTGATCTGACTATCCAAGAAATATCTTAATCCCTAAATCATCCTAAGAAAAATAAAACATCAGGTTTAGATGGCTTTACCGTAGAATTTCTTCTACATTTCTCACATCTTTTTCCAAAACCTCTACAATATTTTCAATTTCTCCACACTAATGGTAAGGCACAGGATACTTTCTTAGATGCTACAAGCTATTTAATCCATAAAGATGGCCGCGATTCCAAACAGTGTAAAAATGAACGTCCTATTTTCCTTGTTAACGTAGATTATAAAATCTTTGCCAAATTGCTTAAGATACGTCTTGAGCCTCTTTTACCCAAACTAATTGGTTTAGAGCTATGTTGTTTTGTTAAAGGTTAATTAACATCTCACAACTCATGTTTATTTTTTAATGTTTTAAATAAGGCTCTTCTATGTCATACCCTCTTACTGGAGTCTCCAACGGTTCAGAGAAGGCTTCTCACAGTGTTAATTGCTCCTTCCAATTAAAAGCCCTCCATTGGGATGGTTTTCGTCCTAAATTCATTTCTTTGATATCTGTGTTATATTCAGCTTCTAAGGCTTCCGTAGCAGTTAATGGTCTTGTTTCTCAATCTTTTTATTTTATCATTTACCCTTTTTATTGTATATCCGTCAGAATTCGTCCATTTCTGGTTTTAGATAATGATCACCATTTGAAATGATCTGCCTATGAGGATGATATCTTACTCTCCATATTCCATCCCAAACGTTCTATGCCGCCTCTTTTGCAAGAAATTTCAGATTTCCTTCTTGTTTCAGGTTATAAAATGAACTCTGACAAGACAGAAATTCTCCCCATCACCAGATGTTGTTTTAAACAGCACGCTGTTGCCATTGGTTTCTGTTGGAACAGTTCTAAAATCAAATACCTAGGTATTTGGTTTGACAACTCTATATTAGATTCAGCTAAAATTAACATGAAGGATGTGCTAGATCGTATTTCTAAACTTCTTACTCCTGGAACCCTCTCTTTCTAGGTGGGGACGGCTTAATTCTATTAAAATAATGATTACTCCTATTTTATTTCAGATTTTTTCTATGATTCCCATTACATCCCAAATATCTATTTTAAAAAAATTCACTTCCTCCTCTCTAAATTTTTATATGGAACAATAAAAATTCTAGACTTTCATTGACACATCTCAGTTATCTAAATCTATAGAAGGAGTGAATTATCCTGATTATCAACTGTATCATAATGCCTTTTGTCTATGATTAGCTTCTAAATGGCTCCTTTCTGAAGTCTCCCCCTTTACACCTTTATGGGTTACAATTGAACGATCCTTATGAACCCTTTTCTTTTAGGGAAGTCCTTGCTTTCTCAACAAAGGTCAGTATTACCTTCTTTCTGTTATTTAAACACACTTGTTCATTATTAAAGCTTCATTATTGATTGGAAATTATCTCTAGAAACACTTTCCTTCACTCTCCCCTTTGGTACAATTGTCTCATTGCCTTCAATAACAGACCTCTTTTTTGAAAATCCTGGAGTCTTAAGGGGATTATATGGGTCCAGGATTTGTTTGATGGATTATCTCCATGCTCCTTCCCTCAATTTCAATTACACCTTTAAATGCCCTCGCTCCTTCTGGCACACACTTTCTACTCTTATGGAAATAATCCTAGTTGTTTTTTTATTATCTTCCCTCTACGGAACCCAGTTCCATAGCAGATCCACTACTCAAACTATTAACTATGTTTCCCAAAGCTTTTATGATCTATAAACTTCTTCTTTCTCCTGATCTTGTTCGCTCTAAGTCGAAAATACAGGCTGCCTGGAAAGCTGATTTGGGCTGTGAATGGAGCATGGATTTTTGGAACAAACTATGGGGTACATCTTTGAAGATCTCTAGATCTGCCTCCACTAATGAGTCCATGTTTTTTCCATATCACAGATTATACTATACACCCTCATCTATAGCTAAGTTTACACAGTCTAATGATGAGGTTTGCTGTTCCTGTGAATCTCCTTTGGCTGATCTGATACACCTTCTTTTTTCCTGCCCCGCTGTCACTTCCTTTTGGAAGGATGTTTGGAAGCACCTCTCACTTATTTTTAAACTACAGACTCCTTTATCAAATATTCATCTCTTTATATGTAGTTTAACAGATTCATTGGGATTGTCTTTACATGAGAAGGGTTTACTTGATTTGATGCCTTAGCTTTCCAGCAGATCTCACTTAATTGGAAATGTTCAACTAAACTTTCAGTGATATCCTGGTGAAGCAACGTTTGTCATTTCTGTGTTTTAACTTTAACTATGTTACTTTTCATTTATATCTATTTTTAAATTGGGGGTAACATTGATTCTGGGCAATTTTTTTAACTAAGAAACACTCACCCTTGATGCACGCATCATGCTGTTCTTTCCTTCCCAGTCCAACGCAGCAGCTAATTGCTTATTGATTTGAGGGAGGGCCCTAACAGGATGTCTTTTCCACAGGAACACTCGCTTCCGGTGTGCCACGCCAATTACGCCATATTGGAGGTGAGATGTTCTTGTTCTCCCTCCATTTAGTCAGTTCCAGCTACAAATATGGCTGATGGTGAAGACACCCAGCGGATACATGCAGAAGGCGTGCCAAAGGCAAGCCCGTCTGCTCCCATCCGTGCCTGGCCAGTGATCAGTGCCAGTCCTCCTGGTCCTGCCACATAAAAAAGCCAAGACGCAATCAAATACTCACAGGATGAATTATTGGATCTTAGGCACAAGGTTCCAATCATCTCTGCACACCTGTTACTTCAAGTCAAGTCAAGTTTATTTGCATATTTAATTAAAAAAGTTACAATACAAAAAATATAATCATGTGCATATATAAAACTCTTGTATCTAAAACCGTGCTAAAAAGCTTGCTAGTTTTGTGCAAATATAACAACATAAATATCTTGTCAGATTTATCAACTTAAAATTATATGTTCGAAGTGTCCTCAGTCGCTTTGCACATTTTGCATATAATTTCTTACTAGGTTCCTATTGTCTGCATTTTTGGCATTTTACTACTGCACATTCTCAGATATTTTACTGTTCTGCAGTTCAGTTGTGGATCACTAGGTGCTAAGCAAGCCAGCAAAGGTTGCCTCCTGGTGGGGATCCCTCGATGATTGAAGAGTTGTTTCAGAAATTTATTTTGTGCTGTTTTGAGTTCTTTACAGGAGCATAATAAGTGCAGCATGTCTTCCTCAGCCGATCCACATAAGCGACACACAGAGCCTGCTGTATTGCGAAGCTAGGGGGGGAGATGCTGGGCACAGGGGAGCAGTCCGATTTTTATCATATCCCATGTTGAAGTAGGCTTGAGCTCCCGGCTTACAGTATGTGTTTTGGGTCATCCAAACAGGTGCTCTTTGAGAGTGCGTCCTTATCCTCTAGCCAAGAGAGTATTTTTATTGACTTCCACACTAATTTGTTAAAGATTGGGGTGTTTGTCGGTGTTTCCCAAAGTTCAGCCTGAAATTGTGTAGGCTACTGGGTAGATATTCTGCAGTTGGTAATGTGGGGTGCGATTGTAGCTCCTTCCACAGCTGTTCATTTAGTGTGCCTTGTTTGGCTTTTCGCACTTCGTCCCATGCAATGATAAAAGCCCCTTGTCTAGCAAATAATTATTTCAAAACGCCAAATTCAAGTCTGATTTGCGTAGGTGAGGTGTATTTCGGCAGCTCAACAATATAACCCTATATGCTTTTGGTACTGTGGAATCGAGTGTTTTCACGTCCCTGCCTTTCTGCACCTCGCTGCCGTAGGTGATTGTTGGCAGAAGTTTTGCCTAGATCACCTCAACGAGTGGCAGGATTGATGGGCCAGTTAATTTAGAGTTGATGGTTTTAGATAGATTGCTAGTACTAAACCTTTGGGCCGTATGCTGTTCTTCTGTGCTACAAAGCGGCCGCCTGTGTCCAGCTTCACACCTATATATTTGTATTCAGTTGTGTCCTCTATTCTGGTCTCTCCCCAAAACCAGGCGGAGGTTTCTCGCCTTTTTTTCCTGACTATCATTGTTCTTGTTTTATCCAAGTTAATTGTTAGGTCATTTGCTTGGGAGAAATCCTGAGTTGTGTTTAAGAACTGTTGTAGCCATACTTTTGTTTTGCTGATCAGGACTATGTCACCTGCGTAGAGGAGACAGGGCAGTGAGATGTCTCCTAATTTTGGGGCGTGCGAATTACAGCTGATTAGCAACAAAACTAAATCCGCAATATACAGATTAAAAAGAGTGGGTGCTAAGACACATCCCTGGTTCAGCCCTCTTTCCGTGGGTATGCGCCTCGACAGGTGTGTACCATTCCCCAGCTTCACCTGCAGCCACGTGTTCGTATGTAGGTTTATTTATAGTTTGAGTAAAGGCTGAGGCAACCCCCGGCTGCATAATTTGGACCAGAGTCTTAAGCAGTTAACGTGATCAAATGCAGCTTTGCAGTCAATAAATCATAGATGTAGGGGCATCCGTATTTCCTAAGCCTTGTCCATAAGCATTGTGTTCTGGCCGACTTTTTCGGCCCTCCTTTGGGGGAGGATGATTGGAAGTGACTCCAGTCTATTATCATTCTAGTGCAAGGATTAGAACCATAGACAGGGCCTATTCATAGGGCACAGTAATGCACTTTCGTACCCTTTTCCTTAGATCAGGGCTTATAAACTTATGTTAGGGGATAGATTCATTAGTATTAGTGATAATCCGTCCTTTTGCAAGAGTGTTAGTATACCTTCTATGGAGTTATGCTTATTTCGGGCCTTGTAGGCCTCAAACGGGAGAGACTCCATCTTGCTTTCTGCCCCGGCAGCTTGAGATGCTTCTAGGTCAAGTGTAATGTTTTAATTTCGAAGTGTTGTTCGCTTGGAGAGAACCGGCTCAGGCTGGCCCTTATCGAAAGACTGTATTTTTCTCCACTCCGAAGACACAACATCAGGCCGGCCGGCTGGGAACGTGTTCTTGGTATGGGTAGGTACAAGAATTTGGTGGGTGGCAGGTTACTGGCCGTAACTTTCCATGAAAGGACAAGCTTCCATATTAGCGAAAGCATGAGGCAGTGAGTTAGTCAGTCTGTAGGCGGCAGCTAGCCGTTAGCATCAATGCCATTAATTATTTCCAGGCAGACAGTCGCCATTTTGAAGTCCGAGAAAGATCAAGAAGCTGATACTCTCTTAGAAAGATCGAAGTTATTTCAGTTGGAGCAGCTGGCGAGCTTTGACCTATAAGATCAGAGCATTCCGAATGAAGCAGTTAGTCAGGAGAACGAATACCAGAGTGGCTGAAACTGATTTATAAGATCGAAGCCGAGAAGTGAAGACTGTCCGTGATTGAGAGGAGAGAGGAGTAGTGCAGAACAGCCAGAGAGAAAGCAGCTAATGAGAGGAAGGTTCCGGTGACTTGGAGGGAAGCAGAGAAGACAGGGCATAGCGGTGCAGACGTGTACCCGTGACTGCCGAAGTGTGACTTAAGACGAGCCAAGGCACAGACGAGAAGGGAACCTAGATGACTGCTGAATCCAGACTTCACATTACTCAGGTGACGTCGACCTTTTTTCCCATAGTGTGCACATTCTAACCTTTCACTTTCCTTTGCAGGATATATATATATATATATATATATATATAAATGTTATAGTGTAGTATTGTGTTTTTATGATCATTGTAATAAAGTACCCCAGTTCCTAGTGAACCAGCATGTGCCTCGTATTCTTGTTCAATCAGGGTAACCTGTTCTTCTAGTCAGGCATTGTTTTCATGAACGGATGTAATTCCCGGTCAGGTAAGAAGTGACTGAGCAATGAGGGAGAGAGGGACCCCTTAATGTGAAGAATAGTTTGCACATCCTCTAATGTGGTAAATTGTTGTGTAATCCATAATATTGTAGTATCATATCCCGAGTAGCCATTGAGAGATTCCTTCCAAAGGTATTCATAGGAAAGTGATCGTCGTTGGTAAGCGGCGTTAATGAGAACACCAGGCGGGAAACTGGTGCGTAGATCCGCCGGATTGTGGATCGGAATGTGAGTGAGAGAACACCAGGGAGGATACTGGTGCGTAGATCCGCCGGATTATGGATCGGGCTGTGAGTGAGAGAACACCAGGGAGGATACTGGTGCGTAGGCACGCAGGATTGCGGCTTGCCGAGCGAGCACTGACTGTGGTCAGTGTGTAATGGTAACTAATCAGAACTGCCCTAGGGTAGACTAGTCTGGGCCTAAGTTGCCGCGAGACTAACTGGTATGAGTGGGATATTGTAGAAAACCTATGCATGTATATTGCTAATTCCCCATCCTTAGGTACAAGGCATATACATACCTATTGTAAATACGTCCTAAGGAGGGAGGTGATTACGTTCCGGCTGGGTTGGAGGTGCTCTAAGGAGCTGATCCTATCTGGTTCGAGAATCCGGCCGTTACATCTGGCGTCACGAACTGTTTATGAAGCCTGTGTGCGCTGTATTGTTTTAATCTTATTGGTTTGCGCGAGGCTCGTACGTGGTTTCTTTTGTATATTATTTGTTGATAATTGTGTATATCTTTTTTTTGTGTGTCAAAATGTTTTCGCGAAAATCGAAATCTACTTTTAAATTGCCTGTTGAAATTCCCAGCTGGGAATCAACGCCTTACGAGGCCCTGGCCCGTGAGTGGGCCAATTCTACTGGTTTGAGTGAGAATTGGACTTCTTGTTTGGAGCTGGCGGAGCCGGCTGATGTGGTTTCTTGCTTGCAGACGGCACCAGTAGTGAAGGGTGATGAGCTTCCTATTTTGGGACGCAGAGGTTGGATTGTTTTGACTGCATACAGAATTCTTCATGAGAAATTTGTGAAATTACAGCAACGATTTGTGGATATGGAGGAAAAGTTTGTTGAGGTGCAAAATGCGCATACTCTTTTGCGATGTCAAAATAAATTGCTTGCCGACAAACTTGAGACTTATCAGACTATTGCCGAAAGGGCTGCTGTTCGCATTGCGAAATATAAGTATAGACACCGTCACGGTCGTGTTTGTAAACGGAAAGTGCGTCTCGTCGTGGCGAAAGCCGGACTGGATTGGAATCCCGACGAGTGGGATTGTAACATTTGGGACTCGAATGATTCTGGCTCCTCGGCTGAGGAGTCTGACAGGCGTGAGTCTTCTCGCTCCGGACGTGATTGTAAATCTACTTCTTGTGACAAAGATGATGATTCTAGCGGCCGTGGTCGCTCTTCCCATTCTAATGACGTTTCTCATCCTGATTGTTCCTCTAAATCTATGGATCGGGCTTCTTCGGATGCTCGTCCGGAGGTTTCTGCGCACCCGATTTTTCGACGTAAATTACAACAGGCTCCTGGAAACCCGAATGGAGTTGCTTTGGATAGCTTGGGAGACTTTACTCAACAAGAGGTTAGTGATATTTTGCAGCGATTTCGACAACGGCCTGGTGAGGCCTTACTTACGTGGATGGTGCGCCTTTATGAATTGGGCGCTGCAGGTATCATGTTAGATGCAGGAGATGCCTTGAAATTTTGCTGTTTGAGTTCCGATTCTACTGTACAAGATCATTTTCCGAATTTTAATGGTGCTGGCCAGATTAGTCTGCTCCAGTTGGCTACTGATGGCTGTAACCATAAATACCCTACTGAATCTGATTGGCCTATCAATGACAAGCCGTGGTACACTTTGCGTGATGCGGCGCAACGATTAAAAGAGGAGGTAATGAAAACTGCGATTTTTCTCAGTACTGCTGACAGGTTGTTGGATGGTTTATTGACATCTTCTATGCGGAATCGCATTATTCGTTCTTCCTCTGTTGCTTATAAGCAAGTTATGATGACTTTGTTGATCAATCAAACTGGCAATGCTTTATCTATGGGGCTTGAATCTGTCCGTCAGCTTGGTGAGTTGGGTGACTAGTTTAAACCTGAGAGACAGTCCAGACCGGAGGGTCGTACTGCTGGAGATTATAAATTCTCTAGACGTGATATGTTTCTTGCGCTGTTGGATGACCGTGTGAAAAAGGAGGACATTGATGGTGAGCCTAATAATCGCTTATGGGACATGTTTCACAAGCGTGGTTTGGATCGTAAGGAGGGTGCCCGTCGTGTGCGTAAGAATGATTGTGATCGCGGTTGTTCTGATGACAGTGGTGACCACAGGCGTCGTGTGAATTCTGATTGTCGTGGTGAACGGCGATATGAGCGTGATGTGTCCCCTCGTCGCGAGAAGGAGAGGGGGCGTGAGGGGGAAAGAGAAAGGGGGAGAGATGATCGTGTCTACAACAGATATAGAGATGAAAGTGATCAGTCCCCTGAATTGAGGAGAAGGGATGATCGACACAGACTGTCCGATCGTAACTCACAGTACCATACAGATGACAGGAATCCATTTTGTAATGGAGATGGATATGAACAGGAGATACCCAAAAAACATGAGAGCATTTATCCTGATTTGTCCTGGTTGACAGAACGCAGTAAGAATGACTAGGAAATAGGTCAAGCTCCAGTACGCAGGTGGGCTCACAAAGACAATAGACCCTATGTAGATATTGAAATTTTTTGGAAACATCGTAATATCCAAAGGGCCCGAGCATTGGTAGATACAGGAGCGGAGGCCACTCTTATTCATGGAAAATCAAAGAAATTCAAAGGCCAATTTTTCACAATTACTGGTTTAGGTGGAAAGGAAACTCCCGCAGTGCAAACTGCACTTGAAATGAGAATAGGCAGAATTCCCTGAAAAGAATATTCTGTATTAGTTGTACCACTCTTGGAGTACATAATTGGAATTGACACTTTAAAAGGAATGACTTTGCATTTAGATGACGGCTGTTATCAATTTGGAACTAAACATTTTATATCGTCCAGACCCGTACAGGTTGGTCGTTTACGAATGCCCCCCATAAGAATCCCTCAGGCTACAAAAGTTGTTTCTCAGAAGCAATATCGTATTCCAGGTGGCCATGAAGAGATTAGTGCCACTATTCAGGATTTGGTTGATGCAGGAGCTATAACTCCGGTTACTTCTGCTTGGAATAATCCCGTTTGGCCCGTGCGCAAAAGTGATAATTCTTGGCGCATGACTGTTGATTATCGAGAGCTGAATAAAAATACACCCCCTTTGACTGTTGCAGTACCGGATATTATTACTTTAATTGAAAGAATCCAAAAGCATCCAGGGACATGGTATGCATCCATTGATATTGCTAATGCTTTCTTTTCAATTCCGATTGCCCCCGAGTGTCAGGAACAATTCAGTTTTACATGGAATGGACGTAAAATGACGTTTAGAAGTCTTCCCCAAGGCTATGTACACAGTCCTACTATTTGTCACCGGCTGGTGGCGGAACATTTGTCTGAAGTAACTGTACACCCGCAAATTCAGGTATGTCATTATATTGACAACATTTTGATTCAAGGTGAAACACAAGATCAAGTTCAGACCCAATTAGATCAAATCCTTGAGTGCTTACGCGAGAAAGGTTGGGAAATTAATCCCGATAAGTTACAAGGTCCATCCCAGAGTGTAAAGTTTTTAGGCATCAATTGGCATGAAGGTCACAGAGAGGTGATCCCACAGGTTAAACAAAAAGTTTTAGATTTTGCAGTCCCAAGAAATCGGAAGGAAGCCCAGAGCTTCATTGGCTTGTACGGCTTTTGGCGTCAGCATATTCCACATTTGAGTCAGATATTGGCCCCTTTATATCGAGTCACTCGCAAAAAGAATGTGTTTGAATGGGGTGAACCACAGCAAAATGCGTTTAATTTGGCAAAAGAAGCGATTCATTATGCTTTGGATCTGTGGCCTGTTTGTGAGGGTGATGTGGATTTAAATGTGTCCGTGCAAGGTCTTTATGCAAATTGGAGTCTGTGGCAAAAACAAGGCAGACAAAAAGTACCATTAGGTTTTTGGACCAAAAAGTTACCTGAGGCTGGTGAGCGTTATACACCTTTTGAGAAACAGTTGCTTGCGTGCTATTGGGCTCTGGTGGATACCGAGCAATTGACTTTGGGTCATGATGTGATTTTGAGACCTGAAATTCCTATCATGCAGTGGGTTTTGAGTTCGCCGAAAACTCATTGAATTGGACATGCTCAAGAAGCGAGTGTGATTAGGTGGAAATGGTACATTCAAGACAGGGCACGTGTGGGTCCGAAAGGTGTAGCAGCATTACATGAGCAAGTGGCGCAGGCACCATCGATTGAAACTGGAAGTGATTGCTCCGTACCTGTAGTACAGGAATCTCCTGTTAAGTGGGGCAAGCCATTTGATGATTTGTCCGCGGAGGACAGAAAACATGTGTGGTTTACGGATGGTTCAGCGAGGTTCATAGGAGAGAAACGGCATTGGAAGGCAGTGTCCTATAATCCGATCACACAGAAATTGTTGAGTACAACTGGTGAGGGTAAGAGTAGTCAATTTGCTGAATTATATGCAGTTTACCAAGTTTTGAAACAGGAGTTACCTGGCACATTCAAAAAGAAAAAAAGGCTTAATGGGGTCTCTGCAGAAGACTGATCTCTATAAGTAGAAAAGAATGCATGAGAGTTAGAAAAGAGTGTGCGAAACAGTGGAAATGAATCCCATCGGCCCACCCATGTGGCGGAGTCTCGTCATCTGGGATTGGTATTGGGGTCCTGGTTCAGATGAGGAGACACACCTGATGAATTGTGTGTTTATTCTCCAATCATCCAGGACCGCCCAGGCGGATCCAACCTCCAGTGTACAGTGGGTAAGATGGTGTGAGGGCTCAAAGAAAAGAAAATTTGCAGTGTAAAAGATATGAGAAAAATAGTGAAGTAAAATTGACTACCATGTTCTAGGGAAACTTTATTGGGAAATGAACCATGGGGTCAAGATTAAAACTGAAGTGTAAGGCAGTGCAATATAATAACTGCCCTAAGAAGGTGATAAAGTGGTCGACATGTTTCTGCTGTAATCAGGGGCAACTCCCCTGCTTAGCTTTCATCAGGACCAAAACATAGTTTTTATACTACTGCAAATTGAAAACGTGATTTCTTGAAGTGATTCAAAGATGAAACATAATCTATTAGGTACCAAATATTACCCAGTATTTAATCTGGCAAAGGTTCTGCAGGCAACAAGTACTCACAGTCCAGTCGTGCCAGATGTTTTCAAGGGATTCTTTCCTGTAAAGAGATATAGTGGAGAATAGAAGCAAGAAATACAACTGTTGTGCACCTTATTCTGACTCTCACATCCAGTAATGCAGATATTATATACAGTCACAGTCTACTTGCATCCGTGGTCAAGAAACAGATTAATCAGTGTTAAATAAGTCATTACTTACCCCAGTAATCTAGGGAGTAAGCCTCACCTCTCCTGGCACCGGCTCAGGGATGGAAGGCCCCGCTCTATATATATGAAAAATAGTGAAACAAGAGGAAGAGGGATTTCATCCTGAAATTTCAGACATTTTTTCAACCTGTTTACAAAACAGAACTTGTGTGCTCATTTGTGAGCAACACCCAAACATTGGCATTAAAAAGGATTGCTAAAAAACAATGGCTGAAGGCAACAGGACAAGAGTCCCTAAAGATGGGCTCTTCACTTCTAGGTACTGCCCAGTGTAGTATAGGCGGTATTTCAATTCTAGCAACAGACCAAAACAACAATACACCAAAATAGCAAGACATGCATAAGGCCAGAATTGTTGCAGAGGCCAGAGTTGTTGCAGAGAAAGAGAGAGACACACAGCAATTTCGAGTCTCTTTTACCTTTCCGTCGGTACCTCTAGCCTCGTCCTGAGGCTTGGGGGGAGGTACCCATCTTTAAGGACTCTTGTCCTGTTGCCTTCAGCCATTGTTGTCTGTATACCAACTGGAAATTTTGGACTGATTGCCCCTAGATCGGGCCTAGCCTTAAAAGGCATTCAAGTACTCGGAGGAGTAATTGACAGTGATTATCAGGGAGAGATTAAGGTTCTCCTGCTGAATAGCAGTGAGATTGATTTATCGATTCAAAAGACTGACCGAGTTGCTCAATTGCTAATTATGCCTGTTTTCAGTGGTGAGATTCAGAAAGGCACTGCCCCAACGTTGCTAACTGTGCGAGGCCAGAAAGGCTTTGGCTCTACAGATAACCCTGGAGCGAGAATATGGGTGCAATCGCCTAAAAATCCCCCTGAACAACCTGAAATCATTGCAACCGGTCATGACAATACCATTTTGGTAATGAGACCAGGGAAAGATAGCTCGGAAGCTGGCCCGGCTGACAAATGTTACTTACGAGAATGAATAATGCCTGTATTTGATTTTCTTTCAGATCATTCTCTGGACTGCTGCTGCAGGATGTGCCAGCGTTGGACTCCTTTCGGTCTGCTACGTCGGGAGAGGAGGGAACCCACAGAATTTGGTTGATTCGAGAACCCGAGTACCGCGTTCCTTCACTGCGTGGGATTCATCATCAAACTTTTGGACAACTTTAGCTAAACGAGTTAGCAATTCTCCGCATTTTTGCTTGACACCGATGCGTTTAGTAACTGACATTCTAGCGACCTGTTTGGTTGCTGTCCCCGCCTCGCTAGAGACTTTGAAGCATATTTTTAATATATCAAATGTCTGACCCAATGTAATTCTAGGCGATTTTGCAGCTCATGAATACTGTCCCTTATGTACTATCCTTTCAGATTCAATGCCCCCGATTCATTCCCAAATCACTACCTATAATATCACACAGGGTGACCTGTGCTTTTTCCTTACTTGTGATCCCAATGCAATTACTGAATGTATAAAGTTGAAGCTCAAAGCAGCGACCTCTTTTTCGGCTCATGAACGAACTTTGTGCTCCCGGAGACCTCCAAAGTCATGTACTTCCGTTAAAAATAATATGACTTGTAAAAGTATAGTAGTTGCCCCTAGCCATTACCGTACAATGTTGTTACCTTCTGGTTGGTTATTTTCCTGTGGCAACACCTCTTGGCCCTATATTCCCGCAAATATTTCCGGAGGCCCATGTGCCATCACTAGACTGAGTTTATTAATGTTTTCCTCACATCCTAATACCTATTCCCGTATAGTTTGTGATGCTATGATGTTACATGAGGACTGTGATTCTTCCCTACATCTCTATTCCAAATCTGAATACCTTAGTTTAGCTATTTCAATTATTGGTGTCCCTGCTTTGGCTGTTTATGACGCTAAATCCATCGGGAAAATGGCTTGTTGGATGGTCAAATCAATTAATCATACTTCTACAATTTTATCTGATATGTTATTAGATGCCCAGGGTGAACGCAGAGCTATCTTGCAAAATCGTGCGGCCATTGATTACCTTTTGCTGAAGCATGGACATGATTGTTCTGATTTTGAAGGTCTTTGTTGTTTCAATTTGTCCGACCATACTAAATCCATTCAGGCTCATATTGACAAACTTCATGACTTGACTGAAGAGGTTAGAAAACACATTGACCAGGGTTGGTTTGACTGGCTGTTCAATTGGTTACCTGACTTACATTCTCTACGACAGATATTAGGGGGTATTGTGATTGCTATTAGTATTTTAGTGGCTATTTGCTGCTTTATTCAGTGCATTCCTCCCCTACTTCAATACTGTAGATTCGGCACGAGAAATAGATCAGTTAGTTTTGTTTCCTATTATTCTTCCACAGATGTTAGTTCCGTATAGCGAATGATTAATAGACTAAAGTCAAGGGTGAAGTGTTCTGACCGACTTTTTCGGCCCTCCTTTGGGGGAGGATGATTGGAAGTGACTCCAGTCTATTATCATTCTAGTGCAAGGATTAGAACCATAGACAGGGCCTATTCATAGGGCACAGTAATGCACTTTCGTACCCTTTTCCTTGGATCAGGGCTTATAAACTTATGTTAGGGGATAGATTCATTAGTATTAGTGATAATCCGTCCTTTTGCAAGAGTGTTAGTATACCTTCTATGGAGTTATGCTTATTTCGGGCCTTGTAGGCCTCAAACGGGAGAGACTCCATCTTGCTTTCTGCCCCGGCAGCTTGAGATGCTTCTAAGTCAAGTGTAATGATTTAGTTTCGAAGTGTTGTTCGCTTGGAGAGAACCGGCTCAGGCTGGCCCTTATCGAAAGACTGTATTTTTCTCCACTCCGAAGACACAACATCAGGCCGGCCGGCTGGGAATGTGTCCTTGGTACGGGGAGGTACAAGAATTTGGTGGGTTGGCAGGTTACTGGCCGTAACTTTCCATGAAAGGACAAGCTTCCATATTAGCGAAAGCATGAGGCAGTGAGTTAGTCAGTCTGTAGGCGGCAGCTAGCCGTTAGCATCAATGCCATTAATTATTTCCAGGCAGACAGTCGCCATTTTGAAGTCCGAGAAAGATCAAGAAGCTGATACTCTCTTAGAAAGATCGAAGTTATTTCAGAGCATTCCGAATGAAGCAGTTAGTCAGGAGAACGAATACCAGAGTGGCTGAAACTGATTTATAAGATCGAAGCCGAGAAGTGAAGACTGTCCGTGATTGAGAGGAGAGAGGAGTAGCGCAGAACAGCCAGAGAGAAAGCAGCTAATGAGAGGAAGGTTCCAGTGACTTGGAGGGAAGCAGAGAAGACAGGGCATAGCGGTGCAGACGTGTACCCGTGACTGCCGAAGTGTGACTTTAAGATGAGCCAAGGCACAGACGAGAAGGAAACCTAGATGACTGCTGAATCCAGACTTCACATTACTCAGGTGACGTCGACCTTTTTTCCCATAGTGTGCACATTCTAACCTTTCACTTTCCTTTGCAGGATATATATATATAAATGTTATAGTGTAGTATTGTGTTTTTATGATCATTGTGATAAAGTACCCCAGTTCCTAGTGAACCAGCATGTGCCTCGTATTCTTGTTCAATCGGGGTAACCTGTTCTTCTAGTCAGGCATTGTTTTCATGAACGGATGTAATTCCCGGTCAGGTAAGAAGTGACTGAGCAATGAGGGAGAGAGGGACCCCTTAATGTGAAGAATAGTTTGCACATCCTCTAATGTGGTAAGTTGTTGTGTAATCCATAATATTGTAGTATCATATCCCGAGTAGCCATTGAGAGATTCCTTCCAAAGGTATTCATAGGAAAGTGATCGTCGTTGGTAAGCCGCGTTAATGAGAACACCAGGCGGGATACTGGTGCGTAGATCTGCCGGATTGTGGATCGGAATGTGAGTGAGAGAACACCAGGGAGGATACTGGTGCGTAGATCCGCCGGATTGTGGATCGGGCTGTGAGTGAGAGAACACCAGGGAGGATACTGGTGCGTAGGCACGCAGGATTGCGGCTTGCCGAGCGAGCACTGACTGTGGTCAGTGTGTAATGGTAACTAATCAGAACTGCCCTAGGATAGACTAGTCTGGGCCTAAGTTGCCTCGAGACTAACTGGTATGAGTGGGATATTGTAGAAAACCTATGCATGTATATTGCTAATTCCCCATCCTTAGGTACAAGGCATATACATACCTATTGTAAATACGTCCTAAGGAGGGAGGTGATTACGTTCCGGCTGGGTTGGAGGTGCTCTGAGGAGCTGATCCTATCTGGTCCGAGAATCCGGCCGTTACACATGGCCATGCTTAATATGTTGGTCATTGTCCCAGCTGATTTAGCGAAGCCAGTCTGTTGCATGGGGATTGTGGCTTTTTATTCCGTCCATGCCTGGAGATCCTTTAATTATAGACTGGCAACAAATTTGGCTTTGTTATCTAATAGTCACACCAGTCGATAATTTTGTGGTTCTGACTTCACACCAGATTTATAGATTGGGGAGATGATTGAACCTCTCCATGAGCTGGGAAGTATGTTCAATGTTCTGATTTCTCTGAAGAGTTGTTCCAGTGCTTCTGCCCAGTAGGTTGCCTCCTGTTTGTATGGTGCTGGTGATATTCCATTTGAGCCAGGGTCACCTTCTCTTCTCCCCTTTCCTATCTGCTGTTTGGTTGCTCCAATGTAGTTACCTGACTTTAAACAGAGAGGAGGACCTAGACTCAATGCAGCTAGCAACCCAATGGATAACAGGACAACCGTTCAGCAACACACAAAAGAGTCCTGTAACAATGGAGCAACTATATCTTGCATTTTACTTAATGCCATATCTCTGGTTAAATATCAATTGGAATTTTGTGAATTATTACAGACACAAGGAGCAGGCGTGGTTTTTGTAATGGACACATGGGATGATGCTAGTTCAGGCCCAGATATTGTTGCTAGTTACGCAGTTTATTGTTTAGATAGAGTGCAAAAAAAGGGGCGGATGTTTGGCAGTTTTTTATCGAGAGCTTTATAAAACAAGGTTCGAGCCACTCATCTCACCAGGTTTTGAAGCTGTAACATTCTCTGTGCAGCCTGTAGATTCAAGGTTATTAAGAGAATGTTTGTCAATCGTCCCCCCAGGATCCAGATGCGGGTTTACAGATAGGCTTGTATGCTAATAGAATCAGCTATTATTAATGAGAATTTTCTGGCATTGGGAGATTTTAATTTCCATCTGGAGATAGAATCAGACCCTGACTCAAAAAAGCTGATTGACATCATGAATTTGTTTGGTCTGCCTTTAGTTACCAAAGGTCAAATGCATAAGGGTGGACACCTGCTGGATGGGATTTTTTTCAATTATTCTGATATCAAGCTTCACCCATCCTTCCCCTTGACTGGTCAGACCATTGGGCAGTTAACTGGCAAATAATGACAAACAAATCAAATCAACTATGATCAGAAATACCACCCACCGTACCCTAAGTAGAGCCTGGCAAAAAACGTATGCGGATAACTTGGGAGAGGCCATCGTAGTTGTCGCCACCCCCGGCAACCAGGGGAAATACAGTGTATAGAATTTTGCATCTTGGCTGAACTCTGTACTCGATTTAGTTGCTCCAAAAACTCAAAAAAAGGATCTGTAAGAAAATATCTCCACCCTGGTACAACGAAAAACTCATACAATCAAAACAGGATTATTGGAAACAAGAACAAAAATGGAGGACAAAATATGATGTGGATGAGAAAACCACAAATAAAACCAAACTAGCCACACACAAAAAAATATAATTGAAGCAAAAATACTATACTATTCCAGCCGCATAAAAGCTGAATCTAACGTTAATAACACTCTTTTCTTACTGATAAAAGAACTAATAACACCAGCTAGTTTGAATAATGCGGGAACTAATCAGGAATTTTGTGATACTGTTGCAGGTTGATTTCAAGAGACATTTGGAAATATCCTGGATAAACGTACCACACATAGAGCAGGTAATTATCATGAGGAATATTTTCCAACTGGACTGCCGGATAAAGTCAATCTCTCTTGTTTTAAGGTTCCTTCAGAAGAACAACTTATAAAGTCTATAAGACTCATCAAATCGGGTGCGCCACAAGACCCATGTCCCCCCAACATTATGCATATGATCCCTGCTCAATTAGCACAAACTATTGGGCAAATTGTTGAGAATATGTTCACTAAAGGATACTTTCCCTCTGGAAAAAAGTCTCGGTTCTCCCCTTATTAAAAAAAGACAACTTGAGCACCCAAGACCCAAATAACTATCGGCAAATATCTAGACCTCCTTTCTGGTAGGAAAAATAATAAACCAACAACTTTTGGAAAACTTGGAGGAACATTTCTGGCTTCCTGACACGCAACACGGTTTTAGAGATCATCGCAGTACAGAATCGGCTCTGGTGATAGCTACAGAAGAAATATGAGAAGTTCTGTATATTGGCCAGGTTGATAAAATTCTTGAAGATGGCAGTAACCATACAGCAGTGTTCGCTAGCAGACACGCATTAAAGTGGCTGTTCTGTGGCCTGTTCATTCAAATTCCTGTGTTATCTGCATTGTACTCCTGACAGTTTGTGGGTAATGATCAACCTCCTCTGGAAGAAATGTTTGATTCTGCTGTTACATTTAAGCACCTTTTTCATATATTTCAGTCTGTACCTATTTGTAGCTGATAGTCTTGCCTCTCTCTGCATTAATCCATTGAGCGGTACACATGGACATAAATCTGCAAGTGTATGTGGTGAAAAATAAGCCACCATAATCTTAAGAACCAAGATACTTTTTGCTAATGCACAATCGCAATTCCTAATAGTGTTATGCCATGTCTAATTTTAGTACAGTGTCTGTTGTGAAAACAATTGGACTTTAATGCCTAAAATGATGCCTCACTTCTTATTAATTAGTTTAAACCAAAGGGGTTTCGTCCATTCTGGGAGCCTGGCAGGACGTCTAATACATTTTTTCAAACAAGGGGTACCAGGCCACCAATTTCAGTACTGCTAATTGATACTGCAGATTCGAAATACAACGCAAAAAATCATTTTACTTTACTTTCATATTTGTATTGATTCAACTTCATTTCAAATAACTGTTCATTGCTCTTGATGCATAGGAGGGATACACATTTCATTCAGTATATTGTGCAAATCAAAATTGTAAGAAAAACATTTTACAAAAACATATTGTAATCAAAAACAAAGACAAAACACTGTTGTATTTGCATCAATTAATTACACCAGTCCAAAATTTCAACAATTGCCTGGCAAAATTCAAATTCTATGTGGCACTATGACAGGCAGGCTGCTGGGAAAATTATTTTTTATAAAAGTTCGCTCTCGGGGTATGTTTCAATTATGACAGCCTCACTAGAGTCCCATTCAATGTTGGTCCCTCGCAGACGATTAAAGACGTGCCAAAGCGTTTCCAATCAACTTCTGCAATGGGGGATTATCATCAGGGCTTTAGACCACGGTGTAATCCTGGTAATTAACAAAATAATATATAATGAGTAGCGCCCTTCTTTGCCTCTCCTTATCAAACTTTAAAATAAACCAACCCACTAAATGCATACCAAGAGTACCTTATAGCTTTTAGTGGGGTTCTTTTAAAGGTCCATCTTCTGTCCCTAAACACAACCAAATTGATTTTATATAAGTTTGAGTCTGACGTTATGGGACAATCTTAACTACGATCTTTGTTTTTTATGACTTAGAGTTGGAAGCACTTACTGGAGTCTTCGTACATCTATTTCAATGACTCCCCACTTGTATTCGTGTTTCCATACACGGTTGGCTTAGGACGTTTTGAATTCCCCCTGCAAAAAATTAAATTGCCATTGTTTATACAGAACATAGTTGCTTACTGTTTGTTTCTTAGGAAGAGCTTTCAACTGCATTTCTCTTACTTGTATGAAAGGTTCCTCTTCTACCAGATGAATTGTATCCTCATCTAAATTTGGGGCAGCATAATTTCCTGTCGTAACCAAACAGAGGAAACTTTTTTTTCAAAAACGCAGTGTAAATGGAAAGCTATAGTTATTACATTGCACGTTGTCGCGATGGAGTACTTGAACCACTGTGACATTTTTGTTCTGTATGGCAGTTTCACCGCCCGTCTACTTCACATTTCATAACAGTGTTTGCAGCGGGTTTCACTTACTTTGCAGCTGTGTTCTTCTGGCATAGATTCAGTCTTCTCTCACCAAACGTGTATCACTCGATGCTTGTGCTGTCTCTGCCTTTATGCGTGTCATCATTGTGCTCCTTGTCCCTTTGGATTCTGGGACTTGTGGTTCCAATGTTCAAGTTTGTGCTTGGTTCAACTCGCTTTGCTCATTCAATCCTCTTGTGGTACAATGGAACTTTAGAATTAAATGTGCTTCTTTTTTAGCCAGCATATTTTCTAAATTGCCTCCGCGTGGGGACAATTTAATACCGGATAGTACAGTCCATTGAAAGTCTCTTTCTGAATGTTGCTGGTCAACAAAATGTTGCACTATAGGGGCGGTCAGTACTTGATTTTTGATGCGCGATCTATGTTGTACGATTCGCTGGTTCACCTGTTGGGTCGTTTTGCCAATGTATATTTGAGAACATGGGCATTTGATTGCATAAATGGTATTCCTAGTTTTACAGTTAGTGAACTCCTTGTGTGTCCATTTAATGCTGTCATGTATAAACTCATGGCCCTCAATTGTCGTACCGCAGACGGAGCAGTTCCCACATTTTCTGTGAGCTTGAACGGGGGGTAACTTCCACTGCGTGCGCAAATCACTGACTGGCGTTGGTGTTCGTCCCAAGTCGGCTCTGATTATTTTTTGCCCAATGTTTTTATTTTTACGCATGGCAAATAGAGGTTTTTCCATCTGGAGGTCCAATCCGGTTAGAAGGTGACAATTTGATAGGATGATCTTCTTGTATTTATTGGTATGTGGATACACACACCAGTTTCTCCATAGGAGGTTTCACTCTTTTGATTAGCAGGGTGTCTCGTGGTGTATACCAAGCTCTTTTGACTGCGTGTTTGAACAATTTTCGGGGATAACCTCGATCTCTTAATTGGTCGTTAAAGATGGATACACTTCTTATTAATGCATTCCAGCTGCTCCTAACGTCATTATGTCATGTCATATTTTATCATGTTTTTATCTTGTTACTGCAAATTTTAATGAATTGTGGTTTACCAGCTTTCATTTGTTAACCAAAAGTATATGGTGTAGCAATAGGAATGCTGAAGGTCAATGTGTATTATATGTTATGTTTTCATATGCACAAAGATCGGATGCTTGTAATGGTTTTCAGTAAATAATCAATAGACTTTTGATTTGAGTTGATTTGGTAGGGAACAAAGAGCCCAAGCCTGACAGCTTGTTAAGAACCATCCCTGTCGCTCTCCTCTGGCACTTCCATGGCATCCTTCCCACCCCCACTTACTACTCCTGTAGCCATCAAGTTCACTGAATCAACAATTAAGCTTTAGTCGTTACCTAGCAACAAGTTTTTTAATTCAAAATTTCTGCTATTTAATTTGTGACAGCATAAATTGTATAGTTTCTCCACCAAATGGTACTTATCTCTGGCATTTTGTCAGTGTCCGGGAAAATACTGAAACTTCCTTGCTATTTGCATGCCCGCCAGCCAATTAGTACATGATTCCTGCCATCTAGTTGGTGGCTGGGTAAATAGTGAAGCTTCTTGACTATTTACAAAGCTGCCCACCAAATAGTACATGATCTCTGCTATTTAGTCACAGCTGGTAAATAGTGAATTTTCTTTGCTGTTTCACTGCTTCCGGGCAACTTGTGCTTGATCTCTGCTATCTTGTTGGTGCTTGGCTGGAAAGTGAGGCTTCCTTGTTGTTTTCACAGCCACCCGCCAAACAGTACAGGATTTCTGCAGATTAGTTAGAGACTGGGTAAGTAGTGAATTTTCTTAGCTATTTCCACAGTCATTCCTAAATGGTACATGATCTCTGTTGTTTATTGAAAGGCCAGTAAAATTGTGAAGTTCCTTAGCCATTTGTATGGTCGCTGGTGAAATAGTCCATTATCTCTCCTATTTTAGTCAGTAGCTGTATACATAACTAGCAGCCCGTCCCGGCGTTGTCCGGGTATGAGTTGCTGCCGGCCAGTAGTATATTGTTTTGTAGGATTTCGCTTTGATAGCATTTCTTATCTTTCACAGGCCTGTGAAACGCTCCGATTCACAGTGCACTGCTGATGCACTTAAGAGTGCGCGTTCAGTAGTGTGTGAACTCGAGTTTCCCTACTTTATTTTTCCTTGCAATATTATATAGCACGAACTCGACAACATGGCATGAGCACAATTTACATTGCAAAAGAACACATTCATTTGTGGTAGGCACGGGGAGACAAAGCGATTTGCCTGGAATCACAGGATGTTGAGCTGATGCCTAGATTCGAACGTAGCTCCCCAGCTCTAAAGTTCGCAATTCTAGAACTTGTGGCCGGAGGTGTGTCTAAAAGTGTTTGTCGATGCTGGTCATCAATGAGAGAGACCTGTGCATTTTTCAAATGGGTGGTGAAAAAATATGAGTATGTTGCTGGAGATGTGGGCCGCCGTGCCACCAATGTACTTACCGGGGGAGGGTAAACACCCATTATTCCGCAACTTTCTTTCCGCATACCATCACTCCGCATACTTTCATTACGAAATTACCATGACTCCACAATGCCATTATAACGCATGGCATTACATTTTATATGCCTGTTTTTTTTAATGTTTGGATAAGGTAAGTATGGGTATAGGGGTATATGTTTTGGGGTACTGAGGTATATGTTTTGGGGTGTTTGGGTATTTTAAGGGTTCAGATATAGTTTTGGGTTATGGGGTACAGGGGTAGTTTTAGGGTTTGGGGATAGGTATGGGTTTTGGGGTACAGGGGTATCTTTAGGGTTCAGGGCAAGGTTTTGGTTTTGGGGTATAGGGGTATTTTAGAGTTCAGGGGTAGGTTTGGGTTTTGGGGTACAGGGGTATTTTAAGGGTTCAGGGCTAGGTTTTGGTTTTGGGGTACAGGTGTATTTTAGGGTTCAGGGGTAGGTTTGGGTTTTCAGGGTACAGGGATATTTTAAGGGTTCAGGTGCTAGGTTTGGGTTTTTGGGTACAGGGGTATATCAGGGTTCAGGGGTAGGTTTGGGTGTTGAGGTACAGTGGTATTTTTAGGGTTCAGGGCTAGGTTTGGGTTTTGGGGTACAGGGGTATTTTTAGAGTTAAGGGGTAGGTTTGGGTTTTGAGGTACAGGGGTATTTACAGGGTTCAGGGCTAGGTTTGGGTTTTGTGGTACAGGGGTATTTTTAGGGTTTAGGGATAGGTTTGGGTTTTGGTATACAGGGTATATTTATAGGGTTAAGATGAGTTAGTGTTTAAGAGTGTTGGGGTATTTTAAGGAGTTAGGGTGGGTTATGATTATGGGGTGCAGAGGTATTTAAAGGGAGCAGGGTGGGATTAGCACATGATATGAGACATGGCATGAAGGGCGGAACGTACCACACGCCCCCAGTGTTTGTTACGCTTCCAGCACACGCCCACAGCACAACGCAGACACGCCCACAAGGGACTACTTTGCTGGCACAGTTCTTTTACCTTTTAAATTTATATGGTGGGCGTCTGCATAGCCTATGTCCTTCTGCTGCAACTGCCATTTCCAACGCAGTATTGGATGTTATGATTGGTGCTGTGGTTCCTGAGATTACCCGCCTCAAAGGTTTGGGCTCTCTCTTTATCATATTAGTATTGAGTAAGTCTCTTTGTAGCTTGCATGGTCACTGGGCAGATGTTACACAAACACTGCTATCTAGCCAGAAACCCATATAGTACATCATCTCTGCTACTTAGTCCTCAGCTACATTGATAGTGAAGCTTCTTTGCTGTTTGAGAGGCTGCCGGCCAAGTAGTACATAATCTCTGCTATCAATTCAGCTGCCTGTTAAATATAGAATTTTCTTTGCTATTTGCACAGCCGCTGACCAACTAGTACATATTCTCTGCTATCTAGTTGGTAGTTTGGTGAATAGTGAACTGTCTTTGCTGTTTACATGGCTGCTGACCAAATAGTACTCAATCTCTGCTATATAGTCGCCAGGCCGGTAAATAATGAATTTTGCTACCTATTTCCACAGCTGATGTTCAAATAGTGTATATTGTCTGCTTTTTAGCCAGCAGAAAAATAGCAACAGATAATTGCTATTTACCCACCGGCAGTGTAAATAGCTGCTACCAAAAACCACAGCTACCTGCAAAAACACAGTTTCCGCCAGCCATTACCTCCTGCTTTGATATTTACATGGAAATGATTGGCATGCCCAGATAATTTCCCAGTTGTATCTCCTGAAATATTTGCTGCAGTGCAGAGATGACAAAATGTCCAGCACTACGTCTATCATTAGCTTTTAACTGCTGGAGTCGTAAAAAAAAATTCTTTACAATCATTGGACTAGTGAACAAATTGATCGTGGATGGTTACTCTTCTTACTATTGATCACCATGCTGGAACATTCTTTCTTTTTTTTAAATTCTCTTTTTGTTTTGCCAAACAGATATCTTTATCCAGTTCCACTTTGAAAAGGCTATGATTTCTTGTTAAGTGCTACTAAGCCTTAAGTCCTTGGGCCCATTAAAATGACCCATATAAGCAAATGGATGTAAAAATTAGTATTTTTGTTTATTTCTTCTTGCTTTCCATAGCCCACAGAAGGCACATGGTAACTGATTAATAAAGTGTTCTTCCAAATCTTCTCTTGTTCATATCAGTTTGCAAGTGGGCAATTTTTACGTTTGCGAAATGGCATGGAAATGCTCAGATTGGCTGCTGGGGTGGTCACAAAGCATTAAAGGACAGAAATGTTGCCTGTCTGCCGAAAAGACATCACCAAATATGGGCAGTGAGATGCTACAAAAACAATGTCCAAGGAAAACAGAAATATGACAATAAAGAGATGCAATAAATAAACATTATGGGCCATATTTATGAGGCTTTTGCATTGTTCTTGTGTCACGCAAGGTGACGGAAGGGCAACACAAAGGCTTCAGTGATGTTTACAAACCTCAGAAGGCTTGATTTGCATGGCCTTGTGTGGCTTTGTAAAGAAATGTAGTGCAAGACAGCTGCTTGTGCTGTTTACGTTATATTTCAACTTGGGAATGGTTACATGGGTGAAGCATGTGCATTCCCATGCATCCAGCCAAGGATTTTGACGAATTCCCAGATTTTAACCTGGGAATGCACCAGGAGGCTACGCCTTCCCAAGTTAGGCGTAATGAGGAGAAATATCTTTATTTCTCTTCCTTACTTCCTCCTTCCTTGTGTGCTTCATTCTGCATTGCACTTATAAAGAGGAAAATGCCTCTAAGGATTGTTTTTGTGCAGGAAGGTGTACCTTTCACTCACAAAAACAATCCTGCCTTCAGGGCATGCTCCCTTGCACTACGGTGAAATGTTCCTGCTTTGGTGCTTGGCTGCACATAGTGCACCACTGCGAGAAGAGAGCAGTAATGCTCCATATCTTCGTAAATATAAAGCATTTCTGCTCTCTCATTTTCACACAATGCAGCACAGCAACTTGGCTTGCTGTATCGCGTTGTGGGAAACATTTGTGAATGCGCCCCCTTTTTTCCTATATCCATACAAAAGTAGTGCCCCAGGACAAAGCAGAGAGAGTGTCATAGGTACAGTGCACCAAAATCACTCAATTATTAAGTCCGTAATATCCAGGGCCGGACTGGCCGCAGCGGGCACCGGGCATTTCCCCTGTGGACTGCCAGGACTGGGCTGGTTTTGGGCCCCTGGGACCGATTTTGTTACAGGGCTGTTTTTGCAGCATAGCAGCAATATCGGCCACTGTAACGAAATCAGCCGAAACCGGCAGTGGCACAATGCTTGGCCGCACCCCTAACCTCCCCGGGGGCCGGCCGAGCACTTTGCCAGGGCCGGTTTTGATTCCCAGTCCGGCACTGGTAATATCAAAAGGAAAAATGCCACACAGGCATGTAAGAAATGTAATATTTTTTTACTAGTGTCAGTATCTTAAAGCAGAGTTATGTGTTTTCCATATACTCCTGGCAATGGAGGATATGAGATGAACTAAGATCAACACAGACATTGGTACACACATTTTGAAATAGACAGACGTAATACTGATTTAGACATTTTTTGTTAAAAAGGAGGAGGACTTGCAAATATACTGCCCTGAGGCCAGCCGATCTGAGATTGCCTAACAAACTGTCATGTTTGACTATTTAAAATCCCACAGACAAGTTAAATATCGGTATCCCCCATCACGTTCCTACATCGTGCTGCAAACAAAGCTGATCTAATATAGCCACCAAAATGGTTCTATTCTATGTTTCACTTCTCTCTTTTCCAGAAGCTCCTATTCCACTAAAAGGTTCATCAGCCATCCTGCTACATGTTTCTCCATGACCCTAACCACTGCCATTTGTTGATTATCCAGACTATAGATGTTTAGCTCGGACACATCCAACACTTAACATAAAGAAGGTGGCGATCTAATGATTTTGAATCATCAAGAGGAGATGTAAGGAGTGTTCAATAGATTGCTGAAGAATCCCCAAATATGTTTGGGTCTTAAACAAAAGTTTAAATGGCATAGCTCCTTCAACATATGAACAATATATCAAGTTCAAGTTCAAAAGCCTTTATTTCTGCAATTGCTGCCATAAAAGCACAATAATATAACATTGTAAATACAACATCATGAAAAAAACATGTAAAAAGTGAGGTAAATTAAAAAAGGAGCCACTAGTAAAACTGATTACATATAAACCCCGGGTGACAAAGAAATAGCAATAGAGAGAGGGTCTTTCCCCCTCATAATTTTTAACCCCTACATAACTTTAAGCATAGACAAATGTAATAATAACAGGTTTTAGGTGCATATTAGGAAGTGTCGATTCAGAAAAGGGGGTGGTGATGAACAGAGCGTCTGAATTAAGCAGACCACTCTTACCCAGTCCAAAGATCAGGGCTTGATCCGTCACCGTTATTTATCTCACTGCACCATCCCAGCTCAGAACCTGGCTATATGCAAATCAGTCAGTCCCTGGTCCAGTGCATCATGGGAACAGGGCAGACTAAACTACCAAGCCAATTCTTCACCAGAAAGGAGACAAGCTACCGGGGACCAGTTTCTGGCATTTCAGCCGTCTTCGGCCCGGCTTGCTTGAATCCTGATGGTGCAGTGAGAAAGGGACTCATGCCTGAGTATACCCTGCCACACCTATAGTGGCCAAAAATGAATCAGAAAAGGGGGTGGTGATGAACAGAGTGTCTGAATTAAGCAGACCACTCTTACCCAGTCCAAAGATCAGGGCTTGATCCATCACCGTTATTTATCTCACTGCACCATCCCAGCTCAGAACCTGGCTATATGCAAATCAGTCTGTCCCTGGCCCAGTGCATCATGGGTTTGGTCTGCCCTGTTCCCATGATGCACTGGGCCGGGGTCAGACTAATTTGCATATAGCCAAGTTCTGAGCTGGGATGGTGCAGTGAGCTAAAAAACGGTGATGGATCAAGCCCTGATCTTTGGACTGGGTAAGAGTGGTCTGCTTAATTCAGACACTCTGTTCATCACCACCCCCTTTTCTGAATCGTTTTTGGCCACTATAGGTGTGGCAGGGTATACTCAGACATGAGTCCCTTTCTCCCTGCACCATCAGGATTCAAGCAAGCCGGGCCGAAGACGGCTGAAATGCCCCCTTTTCTGAATTATTAGGAAGTGTCAACATAAGAATTATTCCAATAAAAATATAAATAAACTAAAAAGCAAAGTTAAAAGTAGACATCAATTAATAGCATTTAAAACCAGGGAAATCGATCTTAATTACTGCAAGCGCCATTTCAAGTCTCATCCCTTGCTTTTCACTAAACATCTGCATTTGCACCACATTGCAAATAAAAATGTTGTTATAGCAGCAACAAAAAACGGATGTGTGTCATACTTTAGTAGCCTAAAGACCTCTCTATAGTTTCTTATTCCAAGGTTCCTGCAAAGTTGGAGAACCAATTATAGCTGTATTTCCCGCAAGGACGACCAGGATGATGACGAGTGGCACGATTTTCAGACCGGCTATCGGAGTTTTTAGAGCGAACCAAGTTTAAACGAACACGGAAGGCATAAGATTTGAGAAACCACACCTGGGACCGCATCTTACGATTTTTTTTTTAATATGAGAGCCATGAAACAGGGGTAAATTGTCGAATTGCTGATTGTGTACTATACTTTGTTGGAGATCATTTCTAATACATGGGCCGTGGAGGATTGCATTAAAAAGGGACTGCAGATATGGAGCCAAAACTACCTGTTCGGATTCAAACAGGTCTCTTGGCACCCTATCCCATTCGGGTGCCTTGTTTGGCAGAACTTTGGCCAAAGTCGCTGTTACCTCAGCCAGGGAACAGGGAGAGATATCGACGAGAGGGACATAAATAGAATCAATAACTGGTGGCCCCATTTCGACTGTTCCTATTTGGGACTTTGCATATAGCAATTTAAAGTGGGATCGCCAGACTTCCTCCCCAAGGTTTGGCTCAATTGCGTTCTTGCCCTCGGGTTTCCCTGTCTTCACCAGATTCCAAAACCCTCTTGGATCTCTGTAATCTAGGGCTTTCTTGATGGCCTGCCATCTATCGATTTCCCATTCGGATTTAGCATCTAAATCAATTTTCTTAAAAGAAGCCCTTACCCCCCTAATCTGTGCAATGTCACCCTCTCGAAGTTTAGACAAAGGGCATTCTTTGCTTCTCTGCATGCCCTATTGTACCAGGGGTTAATGCCTCTTTGCTCCTTTCTTTTGTGAAAAGAAGTGCTATAAAAAAACTGCCAAAGTTCCAACCATATCCAAGTGGTTATCCCCCAGTTCTTCTAACAAATCGGTGGCATCGCAATTATCTGTGATTGAACTTGCCTTTACCAAAAAAGGTATGATGGATTTATACAGGAAAGGCATTGCCTCAGTTGATTGTGTAAATGTTCACCAGCGTAATCCTCTGCCTCCGCCAGTAGCAATTTGATTACAAGGGGGCAGCAAAGTCTCTCCCGTCCTGCTACCGGTTGGGACCAATCCAGGGTGACAACCAGCGGTTTATGATAGCTTTCGGTGCGGGACTGTATCTGGAAATTCTCAATCCTATGCCAAATATCCACCTTCACCAAAATATAATCAATTGCGGAGGTCTGACCATTTCCTTCAAACGTGTGATTCCCTGGATTATCCGCTGGCAGTCAACCATTACATGCCCTCAGTGAATAATTGAGAGTCAGTGAGGTCAGCTGCAGGGTTAAGGGGGTCGAACCCCTCATCGGGTAATGGTTACACATTGGGATTCCCCATGTTAAATCCTCATCCTTTGTTATAGTGTGGGGTAAACTGTTTAGGGGTTCAAAGAGGCAGTTGAAATCCCCACCAATGATAGGAAAAACTTGCTCAGTCTGCCCATACCTAACAGGGTGAGACTAAACATTAATAATGGCCACCTTAGGGAAGTTTTTAAGGGAGAGAATGATACATAAAATATCGGGGGAGTGGGTGTCTATCCGCTTCACTGAAAAAACAAGATGTGTACCGACCCAGATACCCAACCTCCCCGTGGGTCTGCCCCTTGGTCCATGAACAGCCACTTTACAATAAGTGCAAAAAGCACAGTTGATGGACAGAATGCAGAACAATGTCATACATTCACCCCAGTACAGAGATCTGGGCCTAAATCCATCGTTTTTTTGCACTCCACACCAGCCCAGTTCAGACATGGCCATATGCAAATCAGTCTGACCCTGTGCCTCATGGGAACAGTCCAGCCCGAACTGCCAAGCCATGCCTTCCCTGGACCGGAAACAAGCTTCCGAGGACCAGTTTGTGGCATTCCAGCCGTCTTCAGCCCAGCTTGCTTGAATCCAGTGGTGTGGGGAGATTGGACTCACGTCTGAGCATACCCATCCCACTCGGTTGACAAATGAAAAAACCACAGTTGATGGACAGAATGCAGAACAATGTCATACATTCACCCCAGTACAGAGATCTGGGCCAAAACCATTGTTTTTTTGCACTCCACACCACCCCAGTTCAGACATGGCCATATGCAAATCAGTCTGACCTTGTGCCTCATGGGAACAGTCCAGCCCGCACTGCCAAGCCATGCCTTCCGTGGACCAGAAACAAGCTTCCGAGGACCGGTTTCTGGCATTCCAGCCGTCTTCAGCCCGGCTTGCTTGAATCCAGTGATGTGGAGAGCATGGGACTCACTTCTGAGCATACCCATCCCACTCGGGGTGACAAATGCAAAAACCACAGTTGATGGACAGAATGCAGAACAATGTCATACATTCACCCCAGTACAGAGATCTGGGCCTAACCCATCCTTTTTTTGCACTCCACACCACCCCAGTTCAGACATGGCCATAAGCAAATCAGTCTGACCCAGTGCCTCATGGGAACAGTCCGGCCCGAACTGCCAAGCTGAGGAAATAGAAATTTTTAGGTAGTCAGTGTGACCCCCACTCGCACCCTATCCATGCACCCGTGCCCCATGTATGTCATGTAATTCCTTTCCCGTGCCCGCCATGATAATGTTTCTGCATTTCCGTCAAAAATTAGCATGTCAGTTACTAGACCCTTCATGGTTCTAATGCTAATTCCGCATTAGGGCCTACGTTTCCAATGCATTTACATGGTGCACTTTTTAATATTGCACAGCAAACATTTTCCACGTTTTTCTGGCTCAGTCGAGCCAGGCCCTTAATTGAGGCTCCGAGCCTCTTCTGTCTCTGAAAGCTGCAGTTTAGGTATGCATCCCTGACCTCTACCTTACTTCCTGCTCAGCCAAGCGGTGCCCGGCTCGGCCTGGCCTGCCTGCCAAGACGGTATTTTGCCTACAGTTATCTGCTCAGCCTCCGCAAAAACACATTCCAGTCTAGTGAAATAGGTAAACATATTCCAGCCTGCAGAGCAAAGGGCCCGGCCTTCCTGTCTCCTTACAAAGTAATTTACTGCACCCGTTGCCATAGTAGGCCCATGGCCCCGCGCATTGCACAAAGACACGTATGCACCCACTAGCATTCAGTGATGTACGGCCTCTGCCCGAGAGACCTTTTACTTCAGACAATACATCCTCCAAACACAAGATACCAGATATGCTATAGGTGCAGGTCGTTCTGACATCCCAGACACCAGACTCCTCTACTAGTGCTAAAGTCAAGCCCCCAGCTCTCCCCAGTTACACGTCAATACCACGTCATGCTCAGTTGCGCGCGCACCCATGCAGAAGGTTTCTGCTGACCTCGCAGAATCCCTCTATGCATCCACCCACCTATGACACTCCTGTGACGTTTCCAGCACATACCTCCATGTACGCCCCTGTACACGCCTTCTTTTACGCCCATGTGTTCTTATCTTTCTCTTTTTCACTTGTTACGCCTACTGTATTCAATGCAACTGCACAGTTTTACTATATATAATGTGTGATGTTAATAAAACGTTGAATATCCCTTCCTGAACCTTAGTGGTGATGGAACTCGATGTCCAGTGTCTCGAGCCACTTAATTAAAGCCCGTATGACTCAGATACCACGGACTCTGCCTCTCATTTATTGAGCTATTCTTAATGTCATTTAATGTATAGAAAAATAGTCCCGGTAATTTTATTTACCACATAATCTGGCGCCCGAATAGGGACCCCTCCCCTTCCCCACGCGCCGGCGATGTAACGCAGGCCCCTGACCCCTTCTACAGCCGTGACGGACTCCTGTGCACACCTGCGGGTTTTCCTGCTGTCTCCCTCAGGCCCACGGAGGAGACGGAGACTGCGGTCCGGCATCCAGACGAGGTGGTGAGGAATGCGGAGAGTCCCGACCAGAGCCCAAGCCGAGAGAGCAAGGTCCGAGGTATCTGGAGGCCCACCTGTTCCGAAGCGCATGCGTAGCAGCGTAGTAGCAGCCAGACGCCGTAGCAGTCCAGTCCAGTCCAGTGTCGAGTTTCCAAGGCCTTCAGTTTTGCTTCCCGGTGAGTACCGTTGTTGGGAACGCATCTAGACGGGTTCATTAATTTGTGCCCGGTCAAGACGGGTCTGGGTACACAGACCCGGTCCAGACGTGTTCACTTAGGTGGATACGGTATGACGTGTCTCTTTATGGGACCGGTATGTCTGTACTGTTTTAGCAGTGCATCCAGTAATTCAGTATTCTAGTATTGTTTCTCGAGATTTTCAGAATTTATGTTTTTCCATGTACCAGGTAGTATCAGTCTGAAATGTTTTAATGTGTTTAATGTCGTGGAATGAATGATTGTTTGCTATTCATTACTGTGTTTATTGTGTTCACGTTCAAGTAAGTTCAAATATGCCGCTGTTTTCGAAATTACGTCAGATAGGAACCAGGAAAGGGATACTCGAAGAAGCAGTTCCCGTCCCGCCTAGGGACACTCCCGGACATTTTATGTACCATAAACATGGCTTAGATGCCATACTGTACTTAGACTTATGGGTTGATTATACCAAGGATCTGGAAGAGAAATATAGATGGCCTGTCTCAGGGACATGGGATGCTGATTGCATCATGAGAGTAGAAGAAGCATTGTGGAAAAAGAAAGCCAGACAATCCCAGAAAGATGCCATAGAATTGTGGCGTAAAGAAGCGCATAGAAGAACGGTGAAAGAAATCAGGAAAGCAGAGAAAAGTAGGGAATCATCAGAGAAAGCCCAAAAAAAAGAACTACTAGAAGAAGGTGAACGAGTTAGAGCAGAACAGTTAGACCGACAAAGAAATGCCCTTATGAAAGGCATGTATCCCCTTCTTGCCGAGGGCCTACCTAAGGCCACCCCGGAAGTACCCAGTAATTTACCGCCACCACTGGTTCCGACTAAACTCCGTCATAAACAGACCGCAGCGGATATTTTTCTTTCTTCTTACTTAGATGACACTGTCCCAGAATATGCAAATATAAATCCTCCTCCAAATATTAATCCTCACAACCCTGTTCAAGACACGATTCCCCCCACTGTCTCTCCTGCCACTGGTCCTAGCAATCCTTTTAATGCACCTGTAACCCAGACCCAACCTACATTACCTGCACCTACTTTACCAGCTACACTACCACCAGCGACAGCACAGCCAGTAATAGTTGACGATCGCACTTCAGGAGGAGCAGTAGGAGGTCTCCCTGTCACCCCGCCTCAAGTAAAACGAACAACATTAAGAGAAGCAGCATTACAACGTACACCAAAAGTAACTACATACGCAACTCTTAAACAGTACCTCACTGATTGCAGATATGATCCAGTACCAGGCGAAGACCAGATGATATTATATTCCATACATCTACGACGTGTTACAAACTATTTGACTATTTTACCAGACATGAGGGAACATTTAGACAACATATATCACTTTATTAGAACGGGGGAGAGACCAGAAAGTATTCACGAGGCCATGGCACACAGGAAGGTGGAGACTCAAAATATGATCTTACAGTTTTTGATAAATTGTTTGATAAGGGAACAAGACCAGCCAAGTAAGAGCAAAGAAGAGATGAAAGTCCTGATAAAATGGAGTGACAACATAGCTGATGGAAAACATAGTAAACAAGGTTGTATAGAGTCCATGTATAGAAAGATCCGTAAAGAAATTCTAGACATACACGCAAGGGAAAAGGCAGCGAGAGAAGCCGAGAAAGCGGATGATGAAGTCTCAGAAGACGATGATATAGAAACAGAAACACAAGGTAGAATAGCATACGTAGGTAGGGCGAGACCCTTTGACAAACCCTTTGACAAACCCATACGCCTAGAATGTAAGAAAAGTTTTCTTTCTCCTATACCAGAACAATGTTCTCTTGAACATTTATTCCAAGCCACTGATAAAGTACTGAAACAACGAATAGGTTATAGTGAACTTAGTACCATGCATGAACAGGAACTAGCCCGGTCAGCAGTACAATGGGCTGGCAATTCTAGCGTATATAAAGATGACATAGTAGCGCAATCATTTCTGAATCTTTCCCCAGACGAACAGCGACTAGCTGGTATGTACATGATCCAGCATCTCATTACACTGTACGAAAGTCAGCATTCTGATCCAGGTCCCTTATATAATATATTGGAAGAGTTACTCCTAGGTAGATGGAGAGGCCTAGGTACCGATTTAATTAATGTCATTCTAGAACAACGACACAAATACAGAACTTTCCTGACTCCACATTTCGTTCCTGTTCCACCCCCAGTAAGGAAAACATTTTACATAGACAGACAGAATCCCTTACGAGAAGTTCATCCAGTCCGGACAACAGGGGGTGAGCTAGAACGAGTATTCGTATGCACACCCTTGACGAAAATGGAATTATTGGAAATGAAAAAATTAGTGCCCTGTCATGATAAAGATCCAGCAGGGTTCCACCGTGAATTAAAGGACATGCTCCTCATGGGGGAGTATACGTATCCCGATATCATTAAAATGTTAAAGGTACTGTTGCCAGCCGGCATTTACGAAAAACTTAAAGAAAAAGAATGGGAGGTGGGAGAGAAAAAGATTGTTTGGGCAGAATTAGAAAACGAAGAAAATACGCGAATCCCTGGTACTGGTCTTGGGGAAAAGGCTAAAGCATTACCAGGATTATTAGTACAGGTCTTGCCGAGGTTATTGACAACTAAAAGGGAAGACTGGGATGCTATCTCAGCCTGCAAACAGAAACAAGACGAAGACACTAGTGATTTTTATTCCAGATTCGAAAAATGTTTCATTATTAAAAGCGGCCTGAAAACAAGTAGTGAATCGTATCCACATCTGTTTGTGACCAAATTAGTAGAGAATTCCTTACCACAGGTTAAAAATAGAGTACTGAAAGTTGAGAGTACATGGCAAGCTAATACCCCTTCCCAAATGTTACAAATGTTACAGTACCACCAGAACCGAATTAGAGAAGAACACGAACATGAACAAAGACGCATGAAAGACACGAAAATGAAAGTACTAGTTGCTCAGTCTGTCCCAGCTGATGGTCAGAAGAGGGGTACGACACCGACCAGTCATCCTGCAGCTCGTGTTAAAGGGAACTGCAATTATTGTAAACAGCCAGGTCACTATATAAACGAATGTGCCGTTCTGAGACACAATATAGCTACCGGCAAAATGAAAGAAAGACCGCGTCCACCTAGACAGGAACATGTTCCACATAATATTCCGCAGAACACGCAACCTCCTCAGAACACACAACAGACAGTAGCTATACCCCAACCCCAGCCTATAGCTGCCACACAACACGTTACACAGCAACTGTACCAGTATGCACAGTCAGATTACCCCGATTATCAACAGTATTCATGAAACAGCCTAGAGAGGGAGGTTGGCTTGCCCCTTATTGAGGTTCCTGTAGATCAAGAGGGTCCCTATGTACATAGTCAGGTATTAGTGAAAGACAGAAAATTTTTGATTGACACAGGGGCGAGCAGAACTACCATCAGTCATGACGAGGTTCCAGGGGCACCCCTCTCAGGCTCAAGAAATGTTTCCTTGGGATTTTCAGGAAAGCCTATTGTTAACGAAGTGTCAAAACCAGTTTCTCTGGAAGTTGGTTCATTGTCTCGCACTACAGACTTATTACTTACGAAATCATGTCCAGAAAACTTGCTTGGTATAAAAACATTGAAAGCGCTAGGAGCAGTGATTTGTTGTTCTCCGGAAGGAGTGAGATTGTTTTTACGTGATTTTAAAGGACATTATGTGTTGAGAGATTTTGATCCAAGATTGCAGAATGTACCACAGCATTTATGGGCACAAGGTCCAACTGATGTAGGTTGTATGCACATTACACCTTATCGTGTTACTCTTAAGCAAGGAGTTGTACTGCCCCGAATCCGACAATACAAGTTACCACCGGAGGCTGTAGTTGCCTTACTGACAATTATTGACGAACTCATTGCTCAAGGAGTGGTTGTAGAAGCTGACTCCAATGTGTGTAATTCTCCGATTATCCCGATTTTTAAACGAACTGACCCGAATGCACCACCGGTCTACAGACTGGTGATCGACCTTCGAGAACTAAACAAATGCATAATACCCCAGTACCCAGTGGTCCCAGACATTTCTTCCTTATTGACTGCCATTGATTCCGAAGCAGCGTTCTTTACTGTAATCGATCTCAAGAACGCCTTCTTTAGTGTCCCCATTCATCCAGATAGCCAGTATCTCTTCGGTTTCTGTTTAAATGGCAGAAGCTTCAAATTTGCACGTGCTCCTAAAGGGTTCACAGAAAGCCCTAGTATTTACAGCCAAGCATTGAAACGACAACTAGACTGTATTCACATGCCTACTGACACTGCATTACTCCAATACGTTGACGATCTTTTGATCACAGCATGAACAGAACGTGATTGCGAACGTGCCTCACTGACAGTCTTGTATTTTCTGGCCGAAAAGGGGCATAAAGTGTCCCCTTCGAAGCTCCAATTCTGTGCCCAGCAAGTGGTTTACCTTGGACACTTGCTGTCCAAGAGGGGTAGACAGTTGACACCTGATCGTATCCAGTTGATTGCACATCTTCCACAACCCAAGACACAAAAGGAGCCTTCATTGGCCTCACTTCTTACTGTAGACAATGGATTCCCCAGTACGCATATCTAGCAAAGCCACTCATACAGTTGACAAAACAGGAGGCAGCGATTCCGACTGTCCTCCCTTGGACTCAGGAACATACACAAGCTTTTGACGAATTGAAGAAAGCTTTATGTCAAGCACCTGTTTTAGCGACACCATGTTACAGCAAACCTTTTACACTTTTTATCACTGAACGCGATGGCACAGCATTATCTGTTCTCACACAAGATCAAGCAGGAAAACACAAGCCTTGTGCTTATTTTTCTAGTACATTGGATCCAGTAGCCCAGGCTCTGCCTGCGTGCCTTAAATCAGTTGCAGCAACAGCTCTAGCAATCAGACAAAGCGATTCCATAGTGTTAGGACATCCACTGACAGTACAGGTTCCACACTCCGTTGAAGTTCTCCTAAACAGGACACAGACTCAGCACTTGACCATAGCACGACTGACAGGATATGAACTGACACTGTTTCAACCACACATAGAGATCAGACGTTGCAACACACTAAACCCTGCTACACTGTTACCCTCAATCACAGCAGATCCTGCACCACATGACTGTGTGGACGTCATTAATACCGTAACAAAGCCAAGACAAGACTTGACAGACATTGCATTACCTGACCCAGACCTGACACTTTATGTGGATGGTTCATGTATGAGAACAAGTACAGGAGAATTAGTAGCAGCATATGCAGTGACTACTGAAACTGAAGTCATAAAAACACATCGTATTGACACATTGTCTGCTCAAGCAGCAGAGCTCATCGCTCTGACCCAAGCCTGCATACGAGCCAAGAACCTGAAAGTAAATATATACACAGATTCACAGTACGCATTCGGAGTTGTTCACGACTTCGGTGTTCTCTGGCAAGAGAGAGGTTATTTGACCTCCCATGGAGCCAAGATACAGCATGGTCCCCTCATTCAAGCTCTGTTAGATGCGATACACTTGCCTACAGCCATAGCCATCATGAAGTGCAAAGCACATACTAAAGTCACTGACACTATTTCCCAGGGTAACGACCTGGCAGATCGAACAGCTAAGCTTACAGCTCAGACTCAGACGGACATACTGAATGATACGACAAAGACTGAAGTAACTCCACTGACGCATTGCATGACAGTCAGGGATCCCACACAAGATGTACTCGACATACAGACACATGCCACTCCAGACGAAATCATGAAATGGACAGAACAAGGAGAGGTCCAGACAGATCAGGGATGGATGACGAAGGGAAAAGCCACATGGTTTCTCCCCGACTCTATGGTTCAAGTTATCATTAATACAGCACATAGTCCCGCACACTTAGGAGAGAAAGCCATGTTAGATAGTATCCAGAACCTTTGGTTCAACAAACATTTACGTGCAGCAGCAAAACAGAAAGTACGTACCTGTATGATCTGTTGTCAGTTCAATCCAGGCAAAGGCATTCCCGTGGAACAAGGTGGATTTCATCCTCCTGACCATCCTTTTGAAGTCCTCCAGATGGATTATATTCAGATGGATAGATGCCGAGGATTCAAGTATGTCCTCGTAGTTGTATGTGCCCTATCCAGATGGACAGAAGCTTACCCAGTCCCAGATTACACTGCTGTAACCACTGCCAAACAGTTGGTCCGTGAATTTTTCCCGCGATACGGCTTGCCCCGTGTCGTGTACTCAGATAATGGACAGCCATTCTCGTCCGAACTCATGAAACTGGTATCACTCCTGTTAGGATACCAGTGGAAATTCCACTGCGTACGACACCCCGAAGCAGCTGGTCTCGTTGAGAGACATAATCAGACTCTGAAAACACGATTAGCGAAGGTCTGTGCAGAAAAAGGAGTAGATTGGATGGTAGCCCTGCCGGTTGCCCTCTTTTACATGCGTATGGTAGCTCATTCCAGAACCGGACTGTCTCCTTATGAGGTAGTCTTCGGCAGACCACCCAACATGTGGGGTACGCCTATGCCGCGAAAGATCACCGATGTTGATAGTAATATGCTGACAGATTACCTGGCTTCCTTGATGTCTGCACTACTCTCTTGTCGTTCACAGGTCGCGGCTGCTTTCCCGGACAACACCCAAGTGAAACCGCATGAAATCATTCCGGGAGACCTGGTCTGCATCCGTAATTTTGACCGCTCAAGCCCTCTGGAGCCCAGGTGGAGGGAACCGAAACTGGTGTTGATGACCACGAGGACCGCAGTGAAGGTTGAGGGAAGAAAAGGGTGGCTCCATTCCAGCCACATCAAGCGTTTCCATGGACTGTGTCCAGAGACATTTCCCAAGGACTGCCCCGTTTCTGATACCGACACTAAACTCCCACTGATAGAGAAAACTCCGCAACAGGAGTATAAAGTAAAGTTAAGGTCTAGTAAGTCAGACAGCGTTTAATTGTTTAAGTCCCCCTCGGGTGAAGCGGTTAGACAGGTTTCTGACATGTATGAGATAGACCCAAATAGCCAGAGAGATAGGCGAAATGAGAAGAGAAACAAATACTGCAAAAACCTCCACAGCAGATGTATTATCACTTTGATTTTTATGTTTTTTCTGAGTATTACGATCATATGTATAAGCTGGACGTTACATGTTTTCTTTCCTCCTCTTGGTTCACATGTACATCCTTCTTTCAATGACTCTGTAGAGCATACATTCAGTGACCTGCCCCCTCACGAACTATCCTATCGACTAGCACTGCGCAACAACACTTTTATCCGTATGTTACACCATTCTCACCAGACCAGCAATGTCACGAATTGCTGGGTATGTGGCCGACTCCCACCTTACCAGAAAATAAAGGGAGCTCTGCCCCTCTTTCCTTATCCGTTTACACATAATGGTTCGTGCGGAGCATGGTTTGCTTTAATGTCCTCCTTAGACAGTAAGTCCGCAGTTTCCCAGAGCAATTGGATATGGGGAGACCTGAATACAGTTATGAATAAAGCCTGTTTCCCAGACAAAGACGGCCTTCCCCAAAGGACAGGGACCGATTTAGAAAATGAAGTGTATGGATTAGGAAATTTTACCCTTAACCTCATGATTCTGAACGTTCAGTCCGAGACTAATTCGGACTTGCCGTTTATAACAGTTTTACCAGTGAAAGGTGAATTATGCGTCAGGAAAAATGGTTCAGTACACCTAGGACACAGTGATTGTAATACTGTGGTCGAATTCAGTGATAATGGAAAGTCTACTTTCAAAGCTCCCCGCCATTCTTATTTTATCTGTGGTCAGACAGCTTATGTACGTCTGCCAGTGGATTGGGATGGAACGTGTTATATTGCGTTCCTACTGCCACCTGTTTTTCTAGCCCCATCCAATTATCATCGAGATACTCATCTCGTACACGTCAGACATAAAAGAGAGATCGAATCCCCAATTGTCGATCAGACTGAGACAACATTGGAGCAATATACAGATTTCAATAAAGGTTTCTTTTTCTTTATAGGTCCCATTCAAAATAGTAAATTAATACGCAGATTGACAAGAACCCTTGAAGCAGTAGTGAATGAAACTACTTCTGCCCTAGGAAACTTAACCGAAGAGTAGTCTGCTATGAGACTTGTTGTTCTTCAGAACCGCCTTGTTCTTGACGTCATCCTGGCCGATAGGGGCGGAGCTTGTAGAGTGATCGGATCTAGTTGTTGTGTGTTTATTCCTAATAACGCACCATCAGTATATAAAGCAATAACAAGGCTTCATAAAATAGCTCACCAGATACACCAGAATCCTGGCACCTGGACTTGGTCCGGTTGGCTCTGGAGTGTGATATCCGCCTGGGGTTGGAAAGTACTGTCATTCCTAGGAATAATATTTCTTATAGTATTCAGTTGTTGTCTCTGTCTGCAATGTGGGCCAGCGATTTGCGGCTTGTGCGCCACATCTTGTATTCCCCATCCACGTTCACGTTCCCGTTCCCGAATGATAAAAGATGAACAAATGATGTTATACGAACAAATAGATGGTCTCATGAAAATAGATATATCCTAAAGGGCGCAGTAGGGGCCAAGGAGGGAATGAGGAAATAGAAATTTTTAGGTAGTCAGTGTGACCCCCACTTGCACCCTATCCATGCACCCGTGCCCCATGTATGTCATGTAATTCCTTTCCCGTGCCCGCCATGATAATGTTTCTGCATTTCCGTCAAAAATTAGCATGTCAGTTACTAGACCCTTCATGGTTCTAATGTTAATTCCGCATTAGGGCCTACGTTTCCAATGCATTTACATGGTGCACTTTTTAATATTGCACAGCAAACGTTTTCCACGTTTTTCTGGCTCAGTCGAGCCAGGCCCTTAATTGAGGCTCCGAGCCTCTTCTGTCTCTGAAAGCTGCAGTTTAGGTATGCCTCCCTGACCTCTACCTTACTTCCTGCTCAGCCAAGCGGTGCCCGGCTCGGCCTGGCCTGCCTGCCAAGACGGTATTTTGCCTACAGTTATCTGCTCAGCCTCCGCAAAAACACATTCCAGTCTAGTGAAATAGGTAAACATATTCCAGCCTGCAGAGCAAAGGGCCCGGCCTTCCTGTCTCCTTACAAAGTAATTTACTGCACCCGTTGCCATAGTAGGCCCATGGCCCCGCGCATTGCACAAAGACACGTATGCACCCACTAGCATTCAGTGATGTACGGCCTCTGCCCGAGAGACCTTTTACTTCAGACAATACATCCTCCAAACACAAGATACCAGATATGCTATAGGTGCAGGTCGTTCTGACATCCCTGACACTAGACTCCTCTACTAGTGCTAAAGTCAAGCCCCCAGCTCTCCCCAGTTACACGTCAATACCACGTCATGCTCAGTTGCGCGCGCACCCATGCAGAAGGTTTCTGCTGACCTCGCAGAATCCCTCTATGCATCCACCCACCTATGACACTCCTGTGACGTTTCCAGCACATACCTCCGTGTACGCCCCTGTACACGCCTTCTTTTTCGCCCATGTGTTCTTATCTTTCTCTTTTTCACTTGTTACGCCTACTTTATTCAATGCAACTGCACAGTTTTACTATATATAATGTGTGATGTTAATAAAACGTTGAATATCCCTTCCTGAACCTTAGTGGTGATGGAACTCGATGTCCAGTGTCTCGAGCCACTTAATTAAAGCCCGTATGACTCAGATACCACGGACTCTGCCTCTCATTTATTGAGCTATTCTTAATGTCATTTGATGTATAGAAAAATAGTCCCGGTAATTTTATTTACCACAAAGCCATGCCTTCCCTGGAACGGAAACAAGCTTCAGAGGACCGGTTTCTGGCATTCCAGCCGTCTTCAACCCGGCTTGCTTGAATCCAGTGGTGTGGAGAGCATGGGACTCACGTCTGAGCATACCCATCCCACTCGGGTTGACAAATGCAAAAACCACAGTTGATGGACAGAATGCAGAACAATGTCATACATTCACCCCAGTACAGAGATCTGGGCCTAAAACCATAGTTTTTTTGCACTCCACACAACCCCAGTTCAGACATGGCCATATGCAAATCAGTCTTACCCTGTGCCTCATGGGAACAGTCCAGCCCGAACTGCCAAGCCATGTCTTCCCTGGACCGGAAACAAGCTTCTGAGGACCGGTTACTTTTATTCCAGCCGTCTTCAGCCCGGCTTGCTTGAATCCAGTGGTGTGGAGAGCATGGGACTCACGTCTGAGCATACCCATCCCACTCGGGGTGACAAATGCAAAAACAACAGTTGATGGACAGAATGCAGACTGCTGACCAAAGGAGGGTGGAAGACGAAAAATGGGTTTGACTCCGCGAGGTGGCTCTTTCTGAAGACCCTAGGAAGTATTGGGCACTGATAGCAAAATGTTGTGATGGGAGAGAGAAGTCAAAACCTATTTTAATCCTAGAAGCAGAATGGTCTATGTATATTTCCCAACTCTATGCTTTAAATCCCATGGTGGGACAGAAGCAAGAGGTTAGTCCCACCCTATCTACGGGTGCGACTATGGGCCACCATCATGCACGGAGATTGAGGGTTGCATTAAAAGGGCAAGATATTCCAGCGTAATGGACCCAGATGATGTACCAGTAGCTGCAATAAAACAGGATTGTGAAGAATGGGCAAAACTATTGCACCCGTTGTTGGCCCATTGTTATACCTATGGTGATATTCCACAATCCTGGAAGGGAAGTATACTGATCCCGCTATATAAAAAGGGTCAAAAAAATTCCCAGCCCAGTTTTAGACAGATTTCGCTCCTGGATGAAACGGGTAAACTGTTTGCAAAGAGTATCCTCACTTATCTCCAAGAGTGGGCATTTGGAAATATTTATATCCCTTTGGAACAGGATTCCGTAAGAATCATGGCACACTGGATAATATCTCCATTCTGCAAACTTTAACTGAAAAATATCCAGTAAGTCGGGGTATGCCATTATATTCAGCTTTTATAGATTTCTTCACAGCATTCGGTAGGGTACATCGGGGAAAGCTGTGGCGGAAATTGGTCACCATGGGGATACCCGGGAATCTTTTAAGATTAATAATTGCTCTCCACTATGCTACCTAGACTCTAGTATTAATAGGGGGAACACAAGGCCTCTCGAAGAAAATAGTAACCAACAATGGATTGAAGCAGGGGTGCCTGCTGGCCCCTTTACTCTTTTCCATCGATATTAATGATTTGCCAAGAAGAGTGGGGCTTTGTAAAGGGGATCCCCCTAAATTAGTAAACTTAGGGCCGATTCACAGAATTAACTTAAGACAAAACCCTAAACTTGCTACTTTTGGTATTCACAGAATGCACTTACTACTTTTGGCATTCACAGAATGCACTTACTACTTTTGCTATTCACAGAAATGGATTTATCACTACAAACTTTACGTCCGCACTCGGGCCAGAGATTCCGGCTTGGAGGCGGAGCTTCCGGCCCGGAGGTGGGGATTCCGTCCGGTTGTGGAGATTTAGCCATGGCCGAAATCTCCACCTCCAGGCCGAAACCTCTGCCTCCAAGCCGGAAGCTCCGCCTCTGGGCTGGAAGCTCTGCCTCCAAGCTGGAAGCTCAGCCTCTGGTCCGGAAGCTCCGCCTCTGGGCTGGAATCTCCGTTCCGAGTGCGGATGTAAAGTTAGTAGTCATAAATCCATTCTGTAGATACCAAAAGTAGTAAGTGCATTCTGTGAATACCAAAAGTAGTAAGTGCATTCTGTGAATACCTAAAGTAGTAAGTTTAGGATATTGTCTTAAGTTAATTCTGTGAATCGGGCCCTCAGAGTTGAGCTGTCTCCTATATGCAGATGATGCCGTAATAATGGATTTAACTCCTATTGGACTGCAAAGACGACTTGGTGAGCTTGGGGAGCGACCCCTGACCCTCCTGGTAGGTCGCTCCCCCTCCACGCACCTCCGCCTGTGTGCCCCTGCTGCCGCTGCAGAGTACCTGCTGGTAAGTGTGCTCTACCCCCTGTTTCTTTGCCCCGTTTGTGCCCTCTGTGCCACTCGTTTTTCCATTCTGTTATGCCCCGTTTTGCCCTCTGTGCCACTGATTTTCCCCCTCTATGTGCCCCATTTTTGCCCTCTGTGCCACTGTTTTAACCCTCTTTGCGCCCCATTCTGCTCTATGTCCCACTGTTTCCCCGCCCCTGCCCACTCGCTGCTCCCACCTCCTGCCTCCCAGCTGCTCCTCCCTCCCACCTCCCCATATATGCTGGACACATGCAGCGGGCGTGCCGCTGGCGCGCCGAAAGCGTGCCTAAGGCAAGCCCGTCTGCGCCCTTCCTCACCTCGACCGCGCCCAGCACCAGAACCCCTGGACCCTGCGAACGCCACAATACCAGACTCTGCTACTACACCAGCACCCTCCACGCACTCAATGCCATCAAAACCACACCTGCTTCCAGGCCGCCCCGAAACGGACCCACGGACCCTTCTCCTGCCGCACCTGCAGCTTCACCTGCGACAGAGCCACCAAACCTCCAAGGACTGGACCCAACCACCTCCGCTGCATACTCCTCAACACTCGCTCCACACGCAAACATGCCGTCGAGCTCTGAGATCTGCTCGACACCTCCGCCCCAGACGTGGCCTTCCTTACCGAGACCGACATTGCCATAGCCATCCCAGACGGTTACAAGATCACCCACAGGGATCTCACCAACGGAATCGTAGGAGGAATAGCCATCGTCCACAAGTCCACCCTCAAGGTCGGCACCCACGCAGACGACACCCTCAACATCACCGAACACCTGCACTTCTGGATCCACACCGACCCCAACACCACCCTCAGTAGAACACTAGTCTACAGACCCCCCGGACCACAGGCTCAGTTCTGCGATTCCATCGCCGACCTCGCCAGCACGCACACACTCGCCTTAACGGACTAAATCCTCCTCGGGGACCTGAACTTCCACCTCGAGGTCATGAACTCCATCCACTCAGGATCTCCGTCAGGCCTGTGCCCACACCACGTATTCAACAAAGCAGACACAGCCATCGCACCCCAACTAGGGAAGGTCATCAACATCTCCTTCAAAACAGCGACATTCCCAGAAATCTGCAAGCACGCCAAAATCAACGCTCTCCTCGAGAAGCCCAAGGCGGACCCCAAGGACCTTAAGAACTTCCGGCCCATTTCCCTGCTCCCGTTCCCGGCAAAGGTCATCGAGAAAGTTGTCAACATGCAATTGGCCCGCCACCTCGAAAACTACAACATCTTGGACACGTCCCATTCCGGATTCAGATCCACAGCACCGAGACAGCCCTTATTGCCGCCACAGACGACATTAGGCACCAACTAGACATCGGCGATACATCAGCCCTCATACTCCTGGACCTGTCAGCCGCATTCGACATGGTCTGCCATCGCATTCTATAGACACGCCTCCAAGAAGGCAGAATCCAAGAGAAGGCCCTTGACTGGACCACGTCCTTCCTCTCCGGCAGAACCCAGAGCGTCCGCCTCCCAACCTTCCGATCCGAAGCCACCGACATCATCTTTGGCGTCCCCCAGGGCTCATCCCTCAGCCCAACGCTGTTCAACGTCTACATGGCCACCTTGCACAAGTGGCCCGCCATCAAGACCTCAACATCATCTCCTACACCAATGACACCCAGCTCATCCTCTCCCTCACCAAGGACCCACACACCGCCAAAACAAACCTCCACGAGGGAATGAAGGCCGTCGCCGACTGGATGAGGAGCAGCCGTCTGAAACTGAACTCAGACAAGACAAAGGTCCTCATCCTCGGACCAACCCTCTCAGCCTGGGATGACTCCTGGTGGCCGACCACACTGGGAACAGCACCGACACCCACCGACGTTGCACGCAACCTAGGATTCATCCTCGACTCTTCCCTCTCCATGTCTAAGCAGGTCAACGCCATCTCCTCCTCCTGCTACAACACCCTCTGCACGCTCCACAGGATCTACAAATGGATCCCGACCGAAACAAGAAGAACAGTGACACAGGCCCTCGTCAGCAGCAGACTGGACTACGGCAACACACTCTATGCAGGAATCCCAGCCAAACACCTACAACGACTACAATGCATCCAAAACGCCTCCGCCCGCCGCAGCCACATCACCCCCCACCTGAGAGACCTGCACTGGCTCCCCGTCGACAAGAGGATCACCTTCAAGCTCCTCACCCACGCACACAAAGCACTCCACAACACCGACCAGCCTACCTGAACAGCAGACTCAGCTTCTACACCCCCACCTACCAGCTCCGCTCCATCAGCCTCACCCTCGCCCCTGTTCCCCACATCCAACGAACGACCTCCGGTGGCAGATCCTTCTCTTACCTCGCGGCCAAGACCTGGAACACCCTCCCTACCCACCTACGGCAGACCCAAGACCGACTCGCCTTCAGAAGACTTCTCAAGACCTGGCTCTTCGAGCAGTAGCTGCACACCCCTCCCCTAAGCGCCTTGAGACCCTCACAGGTAAGTAGCGCGCTTTACAAGTACTCCGATTGATTGATTGATTGATTAGGTATACTGAGGATTATTATCTAAAAATAAATATTATGAAAAGCAAAATCATGATTTTTTGTGATAAAGGATGTAAGGTTAGAAAAAAATGTAATTGGTTCCTGGGAAAAGAGAAATCGGAAGTAGTAAAATGTTATCCATATTTAGGAAAAATATTTACAAATAGGTGCTCAGCAAATAAACATATGAACCATTTCAATGACAAAGCTATTTCACAAGCCTTAGCAATTAATCGTCTGTACACACACTTTGGGTGAAAAGACACTTCTCACATATTATTTCGGTTTATAAAATAAAGATTCCGCCAACCCTGAGCTACGCCAGTGAAACAATAGATGCTCAACAGTGGGCCAAATTCGAGAGAGAGGAAGGACAAATCTGGCTCCAAATATGTAATCTGAATCATGCAGCACCGATTGCAGCGCTTAGGCTCGAATTTGGTCTCCTTTCTACATATGTGCTTTTAATGGCCACGTGCTTAGGCTGGAGTAATGTACTGTTACATAGTACAGAAAATGTTCTCCGGGTGGCATTGTACAGAGAAATATTTGTAAATATGAAGGAAAAAAGTGCTATTGTTAGGAACAATTTAAAAGCACTATCAATGTTTGGTTTTGATATGGAAGGGGTAGTGGTTCTCCCTAAGAGGGAATTGAAAATTATAATAAAGAAAACAATCTACGGGGTCTCTTGTGAAAGAGATATTAAACTGTGTACAAAGAATAGGAACATGGATTGTATAGTGGGGAGTAGTATTGTCAAAATTCCCCAACCCTATGTTTTATGGAATCTTAAACATGGAGAGCGTAGGGTGATTTTTGCTACTAAGATTGAATTTACTCCTCCTACAAAATTGTAACAGGAATTTGGGAGGGTATCCCTAGATATGAAAGGTATTGTCATTTATGTAACTCCTGTATACAACCTCAACAAAGACAGGGAGGTCTCCTTTTAGATCCAATCAGGGACAAGGAGTAGTTAAGAGCTATGAGAACTTTCCTCCCCATTGAGTTTATGTCCTTTTCTCCCAATTCTATGGCAAGCTAGGGACTTACTTACATTTCTCCTACTCCTGTATACAAGACTCGAATCATGTTTTATTTGTTTGTCCCGCATTACAGTCAATATGTTGCAGATATTTAAGGAATTGTTTTCTAAAGTATAATATTGTTACGGCAGAAGAGGCAGGAAATTGTCTGTTTTCTCCTCCATCCAAATTGATGTGTTTTACATTTTGTAGCTTTTTTAAACAATTTTTGAATATATATATTAAGGGCGTAAAGATCTTCTCAATATATTTGTACATAGCACTTGCACTTTTTTATCATGTTTACAATTAAGCATATGCACTTTATAAACCGTTTTTGCTGCTAGTTACTAAAAATTGGATTTCAAGAAGTTTACCAAAATCGTTTGCTGCTATACTAATATATTTAGACGATTATGGTCCGATTGATTCATTTTGAAAATAAGTATGGGCACTATTATAAACCTCTAGTCTCTTATCGTCTAGGATCCCAAGTAACTCACTAAATCCCTGTTTGCTGCTAATCTATTGTAGACTAGCAGCCCGTCCCGAAGTTGTCCGGGCATAAATTGCTGCCGGCCAGTAGTCTATTGTTTTGTAGGATTTCGTTTTGATAGCATTTCTTATCTGTGACAGCCCTGTGAAACGCTCGGATTCACAGTGCACTGCTGATGCACTAAGAGTGTGCGTTCAGTAGTGTGTGAACTCGAGTTTCCCTACTTTATTTTTCCTTGCAATATTATATAGCGCGAACTCGACAACATGGCATGAGCACAATTTACATTACAGAAGAACACATTCATTTGTGGTAGGCACGGGGAGACAAAGCGATTTGGCTGGAATTACAGGATGTTGAGCTGATGCCGAGATTCGAACGTAGCTCCCCAGCTCTAAAGTTCGCAATTCTGTCTAAAACTGTATGTCGATGCTGGTCATCAATGAGAGAGACCTGTGCATTTTTCAAATGGGAGGTGAAAAAATATGAGTATGTTGCTGGAGATGTGGGCCGCCGTGCCACCAATGTACTTACCGGGGGAGGGTAAACACCCATTATTCCGCAACTTTCTTTCCGGATACCATCACTCCGCATACTTTCATTACGAAATTACCATGACTCCCCAATGCCATTATAACGCATGGCATTACATTTTATATGCTTTTACCACACAACATTTACAACGAAATTCATTGTAAATGCATGAATGGTAAAAGCATGTTTTTTTTTGTTAATGTTTGGATAAGGTAAGTATGGGTATAGGGGTATATGTTTTGGGGTACTGAGGTATATGTTTCGGGGTGTTTGGGTATTTTAAGGGTTCAGATATAGTTTTGGGTTATGGGGTACAGGGGTAGTTTTAGGGTTTAGGGATAGGTATGGGTTTTGGGGTACAGGGGTATTTTTAGGGTTCAGGGCAAGGTTTTGGTTTTGGGGTATAAGGGTATTTTAGGGTTCAGGGGTAGGTTTGGGTTTTGGGGTACAGGGGTATTTTAAGGGTTCAGGGCTAGGTTTGGGTTTTGGGGTACAGGGGTATTTTTAGGGTTTAGGGCTAAGTTTGGGGTTTGGGGTACAGGGTTATTTTAGGGTTCAGGGATAGGTTTGGGTTTTGGGGTACAGGGGTATTTTAAGGGTTCAGGGCTAGGTTTGGGTTTTGGGGTACAGGGGTGTTTTTAGGGTTTAGGGATAGGTTTGGGTTTTGGGGTACAGGGTATATTTATAGGGTTAAGATGAGTTAGTGTTTAAGAGTGTTGGGGTATTTTAAGGAGTATGGGTGGGTTATGATTATGGGGTGCAGAGATATTTAAAGGGAGCAGGGTGGGATTAGCACACAATATGAGACATGGCATGAAGGGCAGAACGTACCACACGCCCCCAGCCTTTGTCACGCCCCCAGCATACGCCCACAGCACAACGCAGACACGTGCACAAGGGACTTCTTTGCTGACACAGTTCTTTTACCTTTTAAATGTATATGGTGGGTGTCTGCATAGCCTATGTCCTTCTGCTGCAACTGCCCTTTCCAATGCTGTATTGGGTGTTGTGATTGGTGCTGTGGTTCCTGAGATTACCCACCTCAAAGGTTTGGGCTCTCTATTTATTATATTAGTATGGATATGGATTTCACACTAAAAGAAGCAAGTTTATGGTATTGAACTTCTGTGTACCGTTATTATGCTGCAGTACATAGTACTGTATAGCAAACTTTATATTTGTTTATTGATAAGTTTTTATACCAAATGTTTTAGCATATCGCTCGATTATAAATCTGCAAGCACGCCAAAATCAACGCTCTCCTCGAGAAGCCCAAGGCGGACCCCAAGGACCTTAAGAACTTCCGGCCCATTTCCCTGCTCCCGTTCCCGGCAAAGGTCATCGAGAAAGTTGTCAACATGCAATTGGCCCGCCACCTCGAAAACTACAACATCTTGGACACGTCCCATTCCGGATTCAGATCCACAGCACCGAGACAGCCCTTATTGCCGCCACAGACGACATTAGGCACCAACTAGACATCGGCGATACATCAGCCCTCATACTCCTGGACCTGTCAGCCGCATTCGACATGGTCTGCCATCGCATTCTATAGACACGCCTCCAAGAAGGCAGAATCCAAGAGAAGGCCCTTGACTGGACCACGTCCTTCCTCTCCGGCAGAACCCAGAGCGTCCGCCTCCCAACCTTCCGATCCGAAGCCACCGACATCACCTTTGGCGTCCCCCAGGGCTCATCCCTCAGCCCAACGCTGTTCAACGTCTACATGGCCACCTTGCACAAGTGGCCCGCCATCAAGACCTCAACATCATCTCCTACACCAATGACACCCAGCTCATCCTCTCCCTCACCAAGGACCCACACACCGCCAAAACAAACCTCCACGAGGGAATGAAGGCCGTCGCCGACTGGATGAGGAGCAGCCGTCTGAAACTGAACTCAGACAAGACAAAGGTCCTCATCCTCGGACCAACCCTCTCAGCCTGGGATGACTCCTGGTGGCCGACCACACTGGGAACAGCACCGACACCCACCGACGTTGCACGCAACCTAGGATTCATCCTCGACTCTTCCCTCTCCATGTCTAAGCAGGTCAACGCCATCTCCTCCTCCTGCTACAACACCCTCTGCACGCTCCACAGGATCTACAAATGGATCCCGACCGAAACAAGAAGAACAGTGACACAGGCCCTCGTCAGCAGCAGACTGGACTACGGCAACACACTCTATGCAGGAATCCCAGCCAAACACCTACAACGACTACAATGCATCCAAAACGCCTCCGCCCGCCGCAGCCACATCACCCCCCACCTGAGAGACCTGCACTGGCTCCCCGTCGACAAGAGGATCACCTTCAAGCTCCTCACCCACGCACACAAAGCACTCCACAACACCGACCAGCCTACCTGAACAGCAGACTCAGCTTCTACACCCCCACCTACCAGCTCCGCTCCATCAGCCTCACCCTCGCCCCTGTTCCCCACATCCAACGAACGACCTCCGGTGGCAGATCCTTCTCTTACCTCGCGGCCAAGACCTGGAACACCCTCCCTACCCACCTACGGCAGACCCAAGACCGACTCGCCTTCAGAAGACTTCTCAAGACCTGGCTCTTCGAGCAGTAGCTGCACACCCCTCCCCTAAGCGCCTTGAGACCCTCACAGGTAAGTAGCGCGCTTTACAAGTACTCCGATTGATTGATTGATTGATTAGGTATACTGAGGATTATTATCTAAAAATAAATATTATGAAAAGCAAAATCATGATTTTTTGTGATAAAGGATGTAAGGTTAGAAAAAAATGTAATTGGTTCCTGGGAAAAGAGAAATCGGAAGTAGTAAAATGTTATCCATATTTAGGAAAAATATTTACAAATAGGTGCTCAGCAAATAAACATATGAACCATTTCAATGACAAAGCTATTTCACAAGCCTTAGCAATTAATCGTCTGTACACACACTTTGGGTGAAAAGACACTTCTCACATATTATTTCGGTTTATAAAATAAAGATTCCGCCAACCCTGAGCTACGCCAGTGAAACAATAGATGCTCAACAGTGGGCCAAATTCGAGAGAGAGGAAGGACAAATCTGGCTCCAAATATGTAATCTGAATCATGCAGCACCGATTGCAGCGCTTAGGCTCGAATTTGGTCTCCTTTCTACATATGTGCTTTTAATGGCCACGTGCTTAGGCTGGAGTAATGTACTGTTACATAGTACAGAAAATGTTCTCCGGGTGGCATTGTACAGAGAAATATTTGTAAATATGAAGGAAAAAAGTGCTATTGTTAGGAACAATTTAAAAGCACTATCAATGTTTGGTTTTGATATGGAAGGGGTAGTGGTTCTCCCTAAGAGGGAATTGAAAATTATAATAAAGAAAACAATCTACGGGGTCTCTTGTGAAAGAGATATTAAACTGTGTACAAATAATAGGAACATGGATTGTATAGTGGGGAGTAGTATTGTCAAAATTCCCCAACCCTATGTTTTATGGAATCCTAAACATGGAGAGCGTAGGGTGATTTTTGCTACTAAGATTGAATTTACTCCTCCTACAAAATTGTAACAGGAATTTGGGAGGGTATCCCTAGATATGAAAGGTATTGTCATTTATGTAACTCCTGTATACAACCTCAACAAAGACAGGGAGGTCTCCTTTTAGATCCAATCAGGGACAAGGAGTAGTTAAGAGCTATGAGAACTTTCCTCCCCATTGAGTTTATGTCCTTTTCTCCCAATTCTATGGCAAGCTAGGGACTTACTTACATTTCTCCTACTCCTGTATACAAGACTCGAATCATGTTTTATTTGTTTGTCCCGCATTACAGTCAATATGTTGCAGATATTTAAGGAATTGTTTTCTAAAGTATAATATTGTTACTGCAGAAGAGGCAGGAAATTGTCTGTTTTCTCCTCCATCCGAATTGATGTGTTTTACATTTTGTAGCTTTTTTAAACAATTTTTGAATATATATATTAAGGGCGTAAAGATCTTCTCAATATATTTGTACATAGCACTTGCACTTTTTTATCATGTTTACAATTAAGCATATGCACTTTATAAACCGTTTTTGCTGCTAGTTACTAAAAATTGGATTTCAAGAAGTTTACCAAAATCGTTTGCTGCTATACTAATATATTTAGACGATTATGGTCCGATTGATTCATTTTGAAAATAAGTATGGGCACTATTATAAACCTCTAGTCTCTTATCGTCTAGGATCCCAAGTAACTCACTAAATCCCTGTTTGCTGCTAATCTATTGTAGACTAGCAGCCCGTCCCGAAGTTGTCCGGGCATAAATTGCTGCCGGCCAGTAGTCTATTGTTTTGTAGGATTTCGTTTTGATAGCATTTCTTATCTGTGACAGCCCTGTGAAACGCTCGGATTCACAGTGCACTGCTGATGCACTAAGAGTGTGCGTTCAGTAGTGTGTGAACTCGAGTTTCCCTACTTTATTTTTCCTTGCAATATTATATAGCGCGAACTCGACAACATGGCATGAGCACAATTTACATTACAGAAGAACACATTCATTTGTGGTAGGCACGGGGAGACAAAGCGATTTGGCTGGAATTACAGGATGTTGAGCTGATGCCGAGATTCGAACGTAGCTCCCCAGCTCTAAAGTTCGCAATTCTGTCTAAAACTGTATGTCGATGCTGGTCATCAATGAGAGAGACCTGTGCATTTTTCAAATGGGAGGTGAAAAAATATGAGTATGTTGCTGGAGATGTGGGCCGCCGTGCCACCAATGTACTTACCGGGGGAGGGTAAACACCCATTATTCCGCAACTTTCTTTCCGGATACCATCACTCCGCATACTTTCATTACGAAATTACCATGACTCCCCAATGCCATTATAACGCATGGCATTACATTTTATATGCTTTTACCACACAACATTTACAACGAAATTCATTGTAAATGCATGAATGGTAAAAGCATGTTTTTTTTTGTTAATGTTTGGATAAGGTAAGTATGGGTATAGGGGTATATGTTTTGGGGTACTGAGGTATATGTTTCGGGGTGTTTGGGTATTTTAAGGGTTCAGATATAGTTTTGGGTTATGGGGTACAGGGGTAGTTTTAGGGTTTAGGGATAGGTATGGGTTTTGGGGTACAGGGGTATTTTTAGGGTTCAGGGCAAGGTTTTGGTTTTGGGGTATAAGGGTATTTTAGGGTTCAGGGGTAGGTTTGGGTTTTGGGGTACAGGGGTATTTTAAGGGTTCAGGGCTAGGTTTGGGTTTTGGGGTACAGGGGTATTTTTAGGGTTTAGGGCTAAGTTTGGGGTTTGGGGTACAGGGTTATTTTAGGGTTCAGGGATAGGTTTGGGTTTTGGGGTACAGGGGTATTTTAAGGGTTCAGGGCTAGGTTTGGGTTTTGGGGTACAGGGGTGTTTTTAGGGTTTAGGGATAGGTTTGGGTTTTGGGGTACAGGGTATATTTATAGGGTTAAGATGAGTTAGTGTTTAAGAGTGTTGGGGTATTTTAAGGAGTATGGGTGGGTTATGATTATGGGGTGCAGAGGTATTTAAAGGGAGCAGGGTGGGATTAGCACACAATATGAGACATGGCATGAAGGGCAGAACGTACCACACGCCCCCAGCCTTTGTCACGCCCCCAGCATACGCCCACAGCACAACGCAGACACGTGCACAAGGGACTTCTTTGCTGACACAGTTCTTTTACCTTTTAAATGTATATGGTGGGTGTCTGCATAGCCTATGTCCTTCTGCTGCAACTGCCCTTTCCAATGCTGTATTGGGTGTTGTGATTGGTGCTGTGGTTCCTGAGATTACCCACCTCAAAGGTTTGGGCTCTCTATTTATTATATTAGTATGGATATGGATTTCACACTAAAAGAAGCAAGTTTATGGTATTGAACTTCTGTGTACCGTTATTATGCTGCAGTACATAGTACTGTATAGCAAACTTTATATTTGTTTATTGATAAGTTTTTATACCAAATGTTTTAGCATATCGCTCGATTATAAATCTGTATGAATTCATGCATGTCAACATGACTACGCAAAGTTCATGCCCTCTTGCATGGGTACACCACTAGTCCTATTGCTTCTGTTAGGATTTTACAGGTTCTTAAATGTAATGACAATATGAATTCATGTTGGTATTTTTCTGTTGAATGAAACGTGCTTTTAAGATGTATTTATATATGGAATTCTGCGGAATTCCAAATCATAATACATAAATTTAATTAATTGATTGACCATAGCTGGCACCGGGTGTTGTAGGCTGCTAGGGTGGGGGCCGGTTTTGGGCCCCTGGGGGGCCATTTTTGTTACAGGGGGTCAGCAATTTTGGCCCCCTATAACAAAATCAGCTGAAATTGGCCCTCGCAAACTGCTCTGCTGCACTCCCTCTCACCCCAGGGTGGCCGGCTGAGCAGTTTGCCAGGGCCGGTTTCTTTTCCCAGTTTGGCCCTGCTTAAAAATAAGGGTCAAAAACCACTTTTGCTATGAACAACAGCTGCCCTCATTCTAATTGTTCATGTTCTTTCCGCATACCTGTCCAATAATGGTAGTAGTAGTAGTTCATTGTACGGTTCATAAAAACCTTAACAAACAGACAAACAGATTAAAAGCATTCAGCATGCAAAGTTAAAATGTCCCATAAAAACAGGCAGGTATGAGTTTGGCACAAAAAGATTACGCTGAACCATTGTTTTAACAAAAAAACAGGATTTGAAGTGTGTTTAATTGCTAATAGACAATGTGCAAAATTGCGAATAGCAGCATAGACAATACCAGGCCAGTTTAATGGACAGAAATACATTAATTTAAGCCATGGCCAAAAATGTTGCACCCTGCTGTGCTGCGCGAGGACAGCAGGAGAACACTACATCTACAGAGACATGGCACTCTACTCCCCTCTCTTCAGCTCTGGTGTGCAAGCAGACAACCATGAGCCACCCACACACCTCTGTACCATAGTCCAAGAGTGCCTGTCTGCGTGAGTCTGACATAGGCTTCGTACTGGAAGGGTACCACATCAGTACAAAATACTTTGCTTGGATTTACTTTAAAACTATTCCCACTTAGTAGAGTACTGTACAGTGCAGCACACATGCAAAGTCAGAAAAGAAAGGTAAAACAAGAGCATCTCTCCCTAATAGTGTCTGTTTAAAATGGACATTATTTTTTATGTAAAACCCGTCAAAAACCATGGGGGTGGTTGCATGGGCATGCCTATGAACCATGCATGGAATGCTCTGTTGGTATTAATTCATGTAAAGCAGCTCTTCTGTTACCTTCAAGTTAATTTCCAGCGCAAAAGAAGTTTTCAACTGAAAGTAAATTGGGAGAAAAAGATTTTGCGTCTATTTGTGTCACGTGTGTGACACAAGCACGGGGCAAAACCTTAGTAAATATACCCCTCAGTTGCCTAATTTTGGAAATTTCGCATAAAAAGTGTAACAAAAATGATTAGACCAACGTATGGTAAATTTCATCTTGGCCTAGTTAAAAGTACTCTAAATATACCTAACTAGCAGCCCGCCCCGGCGTTGCCCGGGGCAGAAGGGGGCTGGGGGCAGCATTTCAGGCTTGCGGCAGCGTTGCCCGGGGCAGAAGGGGGCTGGGGGCAGCATTTCAGGCTTGCGTGCACCCATGGCTCCCGCCCGTCGCTCCGCCCGTCCCTCGTTGCGCACCCGCGGCTCTTGGACGGTTCACTTACCGCGGCTCTTGGATGGTTCACTTACCTTACTCGCCGCTCCTCCTCGCGCTGCTGATTTTACTGCTCCACTGCTCCTCCGCTTCTCGCTGGTCATTACCGCTTGTCCGCCGCTCCTCCCCGCCTGTCCGCAGCTCCACCCCGCGATCATGTCCTCCGCTCTTCCTGTTGCTCCTGAACGCCGCTCCTCCCCGCGCTCCCGATGTCATGACGCAGATGTCGCGGCCGGCGCTTCTTTCAGGGGACTACTTTTTTTTAAAGTCATTTTTTAAAATTTACGTTTATTTTTTATTTTATGTAACCTATGTCCTTCTACACACCCTGACAATTGCAAGGATGTATCGGGTGTGTTGATTGGCGCTGTGGTTCCCGAGTTTACCTGGCTCAAAGGGTTGTGTTCTCTCTTTATAATAGTAGTATAGATATCTCTTATAAATTGCTTAAAATATTTAAACCCCAAGATACTAAATATTATTGTGCGTTGGCTACCATAAGTTACAAATGGCAGGTGTTAGTCAAAGTTGTTTTGCAATAAAATCTTGACTAATGACTCTGTCATTCCTAGTGATGAAGGCAACGAAGTGGCATAGGGAATGGTTCAGAAAATGACTCAAGGCATTTTGACTGCTGTACCTCTAAAAACAGCTAGAGCAGCACTAACATTGTATCACTTGATGAACGCCTGAGTGTATGTGCTTCTTGACTCAACCAACAAAATTACAATAAATGTAGGAGGGTAAAACGTGGTGTTCAGACAAAGCCGTGTACCACATCAGGTTTCCAAACTGTAATTTTTTCATCAAGGCACATTGCTCTACAAGTGTGTCTTTCCAGAATCGTCTCCAAATGGTAGGAACATACAGAAGAGAGGAAGGTAGTGCCTGCTGAAGAGAAAGATAGAAAAGCTTCCTAGGCCTCTGGATTCCAGCTAATTTATTCCTGAATGTATTTCCTTCCTACAGTGGAAGAATTTAATTTAATGTTTTTTTTTCTGCAATCAGTGATTTCGTTTGTGATGCACATTGTGCAATGTACACAAATATCTAGCACAATTACTTATTTTTGAAATAAATATGTCTTGTTTTTCAGTGTGCTTTTTGTGTCTCCTAAGCAGCTCTGACAGAGATACATGTAAGGCATGTGGAATGTCACAACAGAAGATTTATATTTCTAATTTCCAGTACTATTTCCTAATTTACATGCTTCTAGATCAGGGGTATTCAATTCAGGGAAAGGAGGACCACATAGATGTCAGATTTTCAGGTTAACACATAAAATGCACATAAATACAATTAATCTAAATGTAAGCCACCTGACCCTATTGTAGGCACCATTGGCTTAGGATTTCAGTCACTCATCCCTTTAATGTTTTGTTGTAGGATCCTGACTCTGTAAATGCTATACCGAAGTGAGATATAGTGTGCACAGAGTCCAGTGGATCCTCAGAGGTTGTGCAGACGCTCAAGTAGATAATGCTAATGCTGTCTTTTGTTGTAGTGTGGACGAGCAGTTAATCTTATCAGAGGGCTGTGTTGTGCAAATATTGTATACACTCAGGCAATCACTGGAAGAAATGGCTGCTAGGTAACACCCTACTCTGGACGCACAGCATTCCTTAGTGCATAACAAAGATGCCACCATTAATCCAATTTTGTAAAAAATGTATTTCCTTTTAATCCACATCTTGTCATACATTTTTCCTCTTAATCCAGTCACATGAAGGACTCTTATGTTCACATTATATCCTTAATGCTGTGACATGCCTTCCAGGCCTTATTCCAGAGCACGGAGTTTCACACAAGTTTTCCTCAATCAATAGATTTCATCACCCAATGCATTTCGGGCCCTTCTCGTCCCTTCATCAGGGGTTATCTACAATTTAAAACATTACTGTTAAGCTAACACTTTAAATGGCTCATGTTTGTTAACTTTTACACTTGATGTGAACAAAATAAAATAATGCGTGCCAGTAGTTTAGGTTCACCCCATTATCAACGTTTTGCGCGCTGAATTCATAACAATACATTTCCACTGAGTAAATGCCCAATCCTTCATCTCCCCAATACCCTCCATTACACTCGACTTCGTAAAGTTACGTTACACAATTCCCTCACCAGTTTGCAATCAACCGCGTCTTACTCAGATGTCCCTTCAAGAAAACCTTATTTAAATGAGCCCATACCTTGAACGTTCTAGTAACTGCTTTCACTTGTGTTCAAAGCCAATCTCAATGCCTTACTAACTCACTTCATTTTAAGCACCTGTAACGTGATCCCGCTCGTAAGAGTTCCTCCGAATAATGCCCACTGGTTCATCAAACTACAATTGTTGGATTAATGGTGGCATCTTTGTTATGCACTAAGGAATGCTGTGCGTCCAGAGTGGGGTATTACCTCGCACCACTTCTTCCAGTGATTTATGTACACGTGGCTGGGGAGTCCAGGATTCTGGGCTTGCATGTAAATAGAGGAAAAGAAATAAACGATCGGTGAAATATGGAATGAACAAGGTGTGCACTCCGTCACTCTCCCTTTTGTGATATACACTCATGCAAGACATGATTACCCACACTCAATGGCTAAATTCTTACAAGACATGATTACCCACAGTCAATGGCTAAATACCAACCCAATGGTTTGTAAAAATATTACTTTTTATATGTTTATTGTATTGAACCAAAGATACTTTATCGCAGTAAAATACTTTTTGTAATATCACAGTTTTTTAGTATAAAAAGTGGATTTTTCAAACAGTTGAATGTTAACTTATGGAAGGTCATCAATCATGTAATTTCACAGGTAAGTGCAAAACATACAACTTAGGCTACAAAGACAACACTGTCGAAACCTAGAGCGACACTGGCGGAAATACTACAATAATGAAGACAAGACAGCATACAAATCCGCCCTTCACAAGTACAAACAACTTATACTCAGGGAAAAAAGCAACTACTTCACCACACAAATTGAGCAAGCAAAATGCTCCATGAAAAAACTGTTTCAAGTAGTGGACCACTTATCCGCGCCACCGATCCCACCCCCACAAACTTCCCAGGCCCTCTGCAACCCATTAGCAGAATTTTTTAAGGATAAAGTCATGTCAATCTTCACAGACATTTCCCCACAGCACAACCAAACTACCAAGATACCTAATCTACCTAACAAGTCTGATCTCCCGAGCTTTTTGGAGTTTCGCAAGGCACACCCCGATCAGATTTTTCAGCTGATTTTATCCATTAAATCAGGCTCACCCCAAGATCCATGCCCCCCCCTCCATACTCAATACATTTCCAGAAATCAATTCCCCGCATAATAGCTAATATATGTAACACAATGTTCTCCAGCGGCATATATCCATCTATATGGAAAAACACAATCCTCAAACCCTTGTTAAAGAAACCAACACTAGACCCCTCGATATCTGCCAGCTATAGACCCATTGCCTCCCTCCCATTCCCAGCAAAAATCTTTGAGTCTATCATGAACACACAACTATCTGAATACATCCACACACATACTCTGTTGGATGACTCTCAATTCGGCTTCAGACAGGGGCATCGAGACCGCCCTTATAAAAGCAGCAGACGAGATCAGAAGAACTATGGATGATGGAAGATCAGCAATCCTGATACTCCTGGATCTATCTGCTGCTTTCGACACGGTTGACCATACCACCTTGATCTACCGTGTCGAAACAATTGGTATCAAGCATAGGGCTAAGGACCTCCTTACATCCTTCCTTGCCAACCATAACCAGGCAGTAAAACTAGGCCCATTCACTTCACCCATATTCTCTCTCCCATGTGGAGTACCAAAGGGATCCTCGTTAAGTCCAACCCTATTCAATATCTATGTCTCGGACTTAGCGAGGGTAATCAAGGCCTACAACATTAATCTTACTACCTACGCAGACGACACACAGCTGGTCTTATCCATCCACAAAGACGGTACCAAAATAGCAGCCAACTTTAAAGCAGGAATGAGAGCAATCAGCATCTGGATGGCGGCCAATTGCCTAAAGCTAAATTCATCAAAAACCGAGGTGATGATGTTTGGCAAGGTACAACCACTGTGGTCGCCTCAATGGTGGCCAGAAGAAATGGGCACACCACCGCAACCAGTTAGCAAAGTGAGAAACTTAGGGGTCATCTTTGACGATAAATTACATTTTGAACACCACGCCAGCTCGGTAGTCTCCTCATCATTCCATACTCTGAGGAAAATCCAAAAATTACTTCCCTTTCTCCCGACATCAGCAGGAAAGACCCTCATATCTACCTTTGTGTTCTCACGTACAGATTAGTGTAACGCGCTTCTCCTTAATGCCCAGGAGAATGTAATCAACAAGCTCCAAATGGTGCAGAACGCTGCAGCCAGAGTCCTACTGGGAATTCCCAAACATACTCACATCTCCCAACATCTCCGCCAATTACACCGGCTCCCCATCAGGAGCAGAACCAAATTTAAGTCACTCTGCATTGCCTACAAGGCAATCCACAAAACTGGACCCCAATTTCTCAAACAAGCATATGCTTCTACCAGAGCACTACGCTCCGACTCAGCCCACCTTCTCAATGTTTCTCGAACAAGGAGAGTCAACTGGGGTGACAGATGCTTCTCTACCGGCACTGCAAAACTGTGGAACTCCCTCCCCCTCCACATTAAAACCAGCCCATCTCTCATCTTGTTCAGGAAACAAGTGAACACCTGGTTGTTTACACAGTAATCACCCTCTGTTCAGCTAGTCAAACTCAATAGTGCCGAGACACCCCTGGGTAATTGTCACGCTCTAAAAATTGCAAAAACATAAACATAAACATCCAATTCCAGTTTTGGGGATTTAATATCAACACTAGGCAAGAGTCAGGTAAGTGTAGAGATTGCACCATCAGCGGCACTGAGGCGGCTGGATAAAGAGGTCAAATTTGGTCACTGAGGCCTAATGTTAATCAATAGAGACTGGAGGCACACAAGAGGTGCAAGTTGGAGGTAAGTAAAATTGGAGTTGGGTTCAATCTCTGTGGATTTAGAATAGCACTGGGGGGTCCATGAGGCAGCACCAAACACACACTCTCATCGGCACAGAGGTGGCCAGGTGCAGAGTGCCATAAATAACAAGGGATGGTCCTAGACAAAACTCTAAATATCAATAAATGTGAATCTTGATTTTTCACATAACAATTATTCAGAATGAATCTGTGACGAAAAACGGGGGAGATGTAATACTTACATTATATATACAGTAAACCCAACACAACTATTTCATTGAAAAGACATATAGTTCAACATCATATTTATATCACAATGTTATTTACATATTCATACAGTGATTACTTGAAATAAAGGAAGAACAGGAAAAGGGGGTGCTCAAGTGAATTAGAGGAAAAGAAGGCTCAGGGCACAAGATTCAAGTGATTATGTACAACAAAAAAACACAATTGAAGGTTGCCCAAAAAGCAAAGCCTACCCATACAATTCTAAATACATTATTACACAAGGGACAAGGGAATGAATGGTATAGGCCTCAAAGTAAAAGGGGCGTAATCGTCGACGTTTCGACCCTAGCGCAATACGGGAATTCGCGACCTCTGCAGCGGGTCTTCTTCAGGACAGTAACGGGTGGGGGGGGGGCTAAAAGGTAATTTAAAAACGAATTATTTACCTCACAATTTATGAGAAGATTACTTAAATGATTAATTTCGAAAGTGTTGGGTACATTACCACAGAAGTAATGTGGAGGTGTATCATGCCAACACAGCACCGGGCGCCTAATGCAAGTCAATGGAGTATGAAGATTTTGAACAAAAGCTGCTGGCTCAGACTATGAAGCTGGGCAAAGGGAACCAGTGGCTCAGGAGGTATGCTGGGATGCTGAAGAACTCAAGCACACTGTTGGTTGAGCTACCCAAGACCAGGGGCTGCGGATGCAGGGTGTCTTTCGAGGTCGGAAAAGTCTTACCGGAGCCAGACGGAGTTGGGAGACTCTTCTTGCTGATGCTGCAGGTATCAAGGAGAAGTTGAGGAGAGGTCACACTGGAGTGGACTTCAGCTCAGGACTGCTGGGGAACCTTCTTGGGACCAGTGGGCCACTTTGATTCAGGCAGGAGACATCGATTGCAGATGTAGGTCCCGAGGTCCCATCTCTCCTTAATAGTGTCTGTTTAAAATGGACATTATTTTCTATGTAAAACCCGTCAAAATCCATGGGGTTGGTTGCATGGGCATGCCTATGAACCATGCATGGAATGCTCCGTTGGTATTAAGTCATGTAAAGCAGCTCTTCTGTTACCTTCAAGTGAATTTGCAGCGCAAAAGAAGGTTTCAACTGAAAGTAAATTGGGAGAAAAAGATTTTGCGTCTATTTGTGTCACGTGTGTGACACAAGCACGGGGCATAACCTTAGTAAATATACCCCCTCAGTGGCCTAGTTTTGGAAATTTCGCATAACAAGTGTAACAAAAATGATTAGCCCAACGTATGGTAAATTTCACCTTGGCCTAGTTAAAAGTACTCTAAATATACCTAATATCTCTTATATATGGCTAAAAATATTTAAACCACAAGATACTAAATATTATTGTGCGTTGGGTACCATAAGTTACAAATGGCAGGTGTTAGTCAAAGTTGTTTTGCAATAAAATCTTGACTAATGACTTTGTCATTCCTAGTGATGAAGGCAACGAAGTGGCATAGTGAATGGTTCAGAAAATGACTCAAGGCATTTTGACTGCTGTACCTCTAAAAACAGCTAGAGCAGCACTAACATTGTATCACTTGATGAACGCCTGAGTGTATGTGCTTCTTGACTCAACCAACAAAATTACAATAAATGTAGGAGGGTAAAACATGGTGTTCAGACAAAGCCGTGTACCACATCAGGGGGCAGATTTATGTTAACTGGCGCATCCCCAGGTATGCGCCAGTTAACATGCGGCACAGTGCGCCACAGCTCCGCCAGCCATGGTGCGCCGCATTTATAATGCGGCGCACCATGGTGCAAAAACGGCACAGATGCGTGACGCATCTGTGCCGGAAATGTGGCGCATTGCTGGAGTTGCGTCGCAAGCGCGACGCAGCTCCAGCAAGGCTCGGGGGTGCCCCATTTTAACAATGCTGTGTCAAGACCTACGCCTGCTTCAAGCAGGCGCAGGCTTTTGGCGCAGCATTGGCTTAAAAGTGACTGAGTGAAATCTCATAGATTTCACTCAGCCACTTTTGCGAGGCGCACCTGCCCCGGAACGCCCACCCTGCGCCGGAACGCCCACAAGCGGCGCAGGGCTTTACAACGTGACGCATCTGCCAAGATGCGTCACGTTGTAAATCGTTCGTAGGGATGCGCCACGTTTACGCCGCCTTGCGTGACGCAACAGCGGCGTAAACGTGGCGCAAGGGCCTCATAAATCTGCCCCCAGGTTTCCAAACTGTAATTTTTTCACTAAAGGCACATTGCTCTACAAGTGTGTCTTTCCAGAATCGTCTCCAAATGGTAGGAACATACAGAAGAGAGGAAGGTAGTGCCTGCTGAAGAGAAAGATAGAAAAGCTTCCTTGGCCTCTGGATTCCAGCTAATTTATTCCTGAATGTATTTCCTTCCTACAATGGAATAATTTATTTTAATTGGTTTTTTTTCTGCAATCAGTGATTTCGTTTGTGATGCACATTGTGCAATGTACAAAAATATATAGCACAAATACTTATTTTGCAATAAATATGTCTTGTTTTTCAGTGTGCTTTTTGTGTCTCCTAAGCAGCTCTGACAGAGATACATGTAAGCCATGTGGAATGTCACAACAGAAGATTTATATTTCTTATTTCCAGTACTATTTCCTAATTTACATGCTTCTAGATCAGGGGTATTCAATTCAGGGAAAGGAGGGCCACATAGATGCCAGATTTTCAGGTTAACACATAAAATGCACATAAATACAATTAATCTAAATGTAAGCCACCTGACCCTATGCTAGGCACCCTTGGCTTAGGATTTCAGTCACTCATCCCTTTAATGTTTTGTTGTAGGAACCTGACTCTGTAAATGCTATACCGAAGTGAGATATAGTGTGCACAGAGTCCAGTGGATCCTCAGAGGTTTTGCAGACGCTCAAGTAGATAATGCTAATGCTGTCTTTTGTTGTAGTGTGGACGAGCAGTTAATATTATCAGAGGGCTGTGTTGTGCATATATTGTATACACTCAGGCAATCACTGGAAGAAATGGGTGCGAGGTAACACCCTACTCTGGATGCACAGCATTCCTTAGTGCATTACAAAGATGCCACCATTAACCCAATTTTGTAAAAAATGCATTTCCTTCTTGTCATACATTTTTCCTCTTAATCCAGTCACATGAAGGGCTCTTATGTTCACATTATATCCTTAATGCTGTGAGATGCCTTCCAGGCCTTATTCTAAAGCACGGAGTTTCACACAAGTTTTCCTCAATCAATAGTTTTGATCACCCAATGCATTTCGGGCCCTTCTCGTCCCTTCGTCAGGGGTTATCTACAATTTAAAACATTACTGTTAAGCTAACACTTTAAATGGCTCATGTTTGTTAACTTTTACACTTGATGTGAACAAAATAAAATAATGCATGCTAGTAGTTTAGGTTCACCCCATTATCAACGTTTTGCGCGCTGAATTCATAACAATACATTTCCACTGAGTAAATGCCCAATCCTTCCTCTCCCCAATACCCTCCATTACACTCGACTTCGTAAACTTACGTTACTCAATTCCCTCACCAGTTTGCAATCAACCGTGTCTAACTCAGATGTCCCTTCAAGAAAACCTTATTTAAACGAGCCCATACCTTGAACGTTCTGGTAACTGCTTTCACTTGTGTTCAAAGCCAATCTTGATGCCTTACTAACTCACTTCATTTTAAGCACCTGTAACGTGACCCCGCCCATAAGAGTTCCTCCAAATAATGCCCACTGGTTCATCAAATTACAATTGGATTAATGGTGGCATCTTTGTTATGCACTAAGGAATGCTGTACGTCCAGAGTGGGGTATTACCTTGCACCACTTCTTCCAGTGATTTATGTACATGTGGCTGGGGAGTCCAGGGTTCTGGGCTTGCACGTAAATAGAGGAAAAGAAATAAATGATTGGTGAAATATTAAATGAACACGGTGTGCACTCTGTCACTCTCCCTTTTGTGATATACACTCATGCAAGACATGATTACCCACACTCAATGGCTAAATCCTTACAAGACATGATTACCTACACTCAATGGCTAAATCTGAGCCCAAAGGTTTGTAAAAATATAACTTTTTGTATGTTTATTGTATTGAACCAAAATACTTTATTGCGGAAAATACTTTTTGTAATATCACCGTTTTTAAGTATAAAAAGTGGATTTTTCAAACAGTTGAATGTTAACTTATGGAAGGTCAACAATCATGTAATTTCACAGGTAAGTGCACAACATACAATTCCAGTTTTTGGGATTTAGGATCAACACTGGGCAAGAGTCAGGTAAGTGTAGAGATTGCATCACTGAGGCGGCTGGATAAAGAGATCACATTTGGTCACTGAGGCCCAATGTTAATCAATGGAGACTGGGGGCACTCAAGAGGTGCAAGTTGGAGGTACCCTATTTTCTGGCGTATAAGACGACTTTTTAACTCTTGAAAATCTTTTCAAAAGTTGGGGGTTGTCTTATACGCCGGGGTCATTTTATAAGCAAGCGAATATAGCCCAAACCCTATATTTTAAAAGGAAAAGTAGGGGGTCGTCTTATACGCCCAGTCGTCTTATACGCCAGAAAAAAGGGTAAGTAAAATTGGAGTTGGGTTCAATTTCTGGGGATTTATACCAGCACTGGGGGGTTAACGAGGCAGCACCAAACACACACCTTCATCGGCACAGAAGTGGCCAGGTGCAGAGTGCCAACACAGCACTGGGCGCCTAATGCAAGTAAACGGAGTATGAAGATTTTAAACAAAAGTGGCAGGCTCAGACTATGAAGCTGGGCAAAGGGAACCAGTGGCTCTGGATGTATGCTGGGTTGCTGAAGACCTCAAGCACACTGTTGGTGGAGCTACCCAAGACCAGGAGCTGCGGATGCAGGGGTGTCTTTGGAGGTCGGAAAAGTCTTACCGGAGCCAGTCGGAGTTGGGAGACTCTTCGTGCTGATGCTGCAGGCATCAAGGTGGAGTTGAGGAGAGGTCACACTGGAGTGGACTTGAGCTCAAGACTGCTGGGGAACCTTCTTGGGACCAGTGGGCCACTTCGATTCAGGCAGGAGACATTGATTGCAGATGTAGGTCCCAAGGTCAAGTTGTACAGTTCAGCAGTCTACTGGATCTCTTGTTGGTTTCTATGCGGATAGTCTTCCAAGGGTTTTAGAGTTTGCTGAGTGCACAGGACGAGTCGCTTTAGGAGCAGATTTTTTTAAGGGCTGCAGTCCGGCTGGTAGGGCTGGGGCCAAGTCAATTGTCGTCTGGAGTCTTTATTGCTGGTACGGATCTTCGGTCCTTCTTCTTCTTTAGGCCACCAGGAATCTGAGAATTAAAGTTCAGAGGTGCCATTAAAGCGTCAAATCAGGGGCATTACAGGGCTGGAAGGTGGTAGCCAATGGGCTACTGACCTTTAGGGTGACTACACCCTTTGTATGTCAACTCCCTCTGGGCAGGCTAGATTTCTCCAAAGCAATATGGAGGATTTTTAATGGAGGGGTCACTTCAGTTCAGGACACGTTAGGATTGGTCCGGGCTGAGTGTGGAAACACCTCTCCTGATTACTAATTTTCCATCTGTCCTTGCCGCCCAAAAGTGGGCCTTGGTCAGGGGGATGGGCATCTCCACTAGCTGGAGAGGCCCTGGCTAGCATAATACAGGGCAGGAAGCCTTTGAGGCTCACCACTATTCAATGTTGTTCCTGATTGGGGGTAGTTCATAAAGGGTCTCCTTACTTATTGCGGAGGCCCGGCAGTCATGGGGAGTGGTTTGCACTCATGGCGGAACCTCCCCTATGAGAAGCAGCAACATGGAGGTCCATACACAAGTGTGAGACCCCCACCACAACTGTGGGACCACCACCCAGAGTGCAAAGTCCCTTTGTGAATCGGGCACTAGACATTTATATTGTTGAAGGATATGTAATGCACATGATTGCTGCTTTGCTGATTGATATACTATAGCATAAATACGCCACACACGAAAATACAGTCAAAATGGTATTATATGCACGGGTGAGACGTGTCACCATATAGTAGAAAGCCTTAAAATAAAGATCTGAGCTATGCATTACCATTTCAGTACATCACAAACAATGTAATTGATTCTGACTATGTATGCTCAATGTTTCATCCTGCCAACAGGAACACCCAAAGACACCAAGGCCCTGGACGTTTAGGTATATGGCCAATTTCTTTATGCAAGCATCACACTAAATTAAAGAAGCAAACTTTCTTATGCTAGTATTGCCGTGTACTAGGTTCAAAATTGCCATTTTAGGCTGACATATTGCATGTCACACTTTACCAGAAGTTTGAGCACTGTTTTGTGTTACAAAGTCAAAGGCTCAGAATATTTTGAGCCTAGGGGATATCAATTTGACAATGGAAAATCTGATGAGGTTTTGTTATAGAAAACAAATCCAAAGTTGTGTGTCCTTAATCTATTTGTCTCACCACAGTAGAATTCCTAAAATCTAAAAGTAAACTGTGCACTCCTTGGGGAAAAACAACTGGCAGGTGTCTCTCACCCCTCCCACTGAGTTTTTATTGTATAAGTAAGGGAGTTAGGAGTTAGACAAAGCAGTTAGAGAATGTTTTCATGCCCCAAACGATGATATAGAATCCAACTCTAAACACTTAAATCAGTACACACACATAAGCAATGAATTTTAAAACAAACCAAGAGGTATATCAGCAAGGGCCGGCGATAACTATCGCTCAACGTTCTTAGCGCGAAGATAATTATCGCCGGCTAACGCTGGATTGTATCGCTGAGATAGCATGCTATCAGCAAAGCTTATCTCAAAAGCGATAAAATTCAAAGCGCAGGCTGCCAAAGTGCGATTAACGCTGGAAATCAAATGATAATTGTACAACGTTTGGAGAAAGCTTGATGATAGGGCGAGGCATACTTAGCCATTATATTCACCTTCCATTGGATATAATGGCTAAGTCAGACTGAGAGCAGGCGTTAGGAAAGTAGCGATAACCAAGGCTAGCGCTACTTATTCTATCGATATGCTCTTTAGCGTGCAGCTTGTTAATTGGTGAAATGTCGGTTAGTGACATTTCTCATGGTATTCTGGGACAGGACGCCCACTTTGCATCTCATTAGAGATGCAAAGCTGGGCGTTCTGGGAAAGGGCGCTAAGGCAAGGATTCACGGGATAGCGTGACCTTGCTGATAATGCCAATTAATACTTTTATCGCCCCCTCTTGATAATATGCCCTTAACATCTGTTATGGGATATGCTCCTACAAATAATGTGAGCAAGAATTCTCACCGCGATCATTTAGAAAATACTCAGCAAACAAAACAGTAAAAAGTGAGAACTCTAAGTACATCATAATCATATTTCATGATACTTCTCTAACCAGAGTGTATAACTCTTACCTATATGAGTAGTAACTCATTTTCAGCTTTCCTATTGCTGAATATTTCATATGAAATCACTTAATGACTTTTCATACCTTTATATCATTTGGTTTGAAGTTAGGACCCTTCAGCATCCATATTCAATGACCAATATCTTTCATACCTTTTTCACATATGGGTAGTAGATGGAGCGAGGTGGGGTTTCTTACAATCAACTTCTGTATTTGTTACACAGTCTAGTAAATAATGTATCCATTTAGCTTTTAGGAAGCTCAGGAAACAATCCTCATTTGTATCCCTCTAGTTCCTCTGATACAGACCCATGCAAGGGTGCTTGCACTTGCAAAAGAAAATAATCTGTTGGTGTTGTGAAATTCAAAATGCTGCAGAGAGTGTAAACATCCCTTCCCTTGCTTGTTAATCCGAGCAACAGAAAATACATGACAATTGATCATATTTAGGTTTGCATAAAGCTGAGAGACCCATGTTAGTAATAAAGGGGTCCGATTCACAGAACTAACTTAAGAAAAAATCTTAAACTTACTAATTTTGGTATTCACAGAAGGCATTTAGTAGTAGTAAAGTTAGGATTTTGTCTTAAATCTGTCTTAAGTCTGTTTTAACACTGTCCTAAGTCTGTCTTAAGTCTGTCTCAAGTCTGTTTTAAGTCTGTCCTACTACTTTTGGTATTCACAGAAGGCATTTAGTAATGGTAAAGTTAGGATTTTGTCTTAAATTTGACTTAAGACAGACTTAAGACAGTCTTAAGACAGTCTTAAGACAACGTTAAGACAAACTTAAGACAAACTTAGGACAGACTTAAGACAGACTTAAGACAGACTTACGACAAACTTAAGACAAACTTAGGTCAGACTTAAGACAGACTTAAGACAGACTTACGACAAACTTAGGACAGACTTAAGAAAGACTTAAGGAAAAATCCTAACTTTACTCCTACTAACGCTGAATACCTCGCATCTGATTGGGATCCTGTTTGCTCTCTGTGGGCTCGTGCTGCTTTGCCACACCTCGCGGAACACGCTCCGCGGGTCCCGCATCGCGGCCAGAAACACCCCTGGACTCTTGGACTGAAGGAGAGGGGCCATTGAGGAGGCTGTTGTGGGAGAGAGCTGTGGAGCAGGGCTGCGAGCGGCGGGCTTGGGACTCCATTTCCCAGGAGTCCCTGCTAGCCCTGATTGTTGCCACCTGGGCTGCTCTCCCTGCTCGTGACGCCACACCCACCAACCAATTACCCAACATAAACAACCCCCTATTATCGCTGCGCGAGAGCGCGCGGGAGCGCGCCGGGAGAAGCCCGGGACAAGGGCGGGACCGTCTGTGGCCATCCGGGGCCGAGGGAGGCCGGGCTGGGCCAGCCCTCTGACTTTGACCCTAACGGAATATATTTTACCAAGAAAAGTGTTGCGTCAGATAAGTGCCAAACTCTAAGTTTTGTAAAAGGGTTGGTGACCACAAAGTATGCCTGTATCTCCAAGTAGTATCACTCCGATGACCCCACCGGTTGAGGCTGGGCCTGTAGTTATTGGGCCTTTAGATAAATACTTTAACCGGTCCACCCAGGACATTGACAAAGAGATAACGCTTGCAGAGAGGCGTGCTGAGCGTAGATTATCTATCGAACTTCTCAAAAATCCTGTAGACAAGCGCTCAGTACAAATCTATCCTGCATTGGTAACGCCCTTATCATCATTAAACCTGCCTGTTGTAGCCAAATTATGTCATGATGTTATCACTAATGAGGAGAACCAGGGTATTGTAGTAGAATCAATATCTTCTTGTGTGAGCCATACTGACCCCATAACATGTACATCAGAATTACTTGCCCCGGTTCCTCTGCCCCAACCCAAATCAGGATCAAAAAGAAAAAGGAGTACTGCACCTAGAAAATGTTATCTAGCTAAACCCCCACACAAACTTAGGAAAGTAAGTAGAAGTACGTGCCCCAGTAAGGCTGTCACTGAAGCAAGCCGTAGTAGGGAAATTATACAAGAGGGGGATGTTGTGTTATTAGACAGCCCAGATCATAGTATTATTAATTCTTCTGAGACTGGCTTGGCAATGGCCGGCATACTGCCACCTCTTTGCAACCTGTTTCCTGACCTAGAAAGGTTGCTACGGTCAATTTTGCTCCCAATAGAGGAACAAATTAGTAAGCTATCCGATCGGCTAGATCATTTTGACCAGGTAACACTAGATAATTTTTTCTCAACAAAGGCACTGATAAAAACTCAAGCAAGGCTGGATGAAAGTAGTAAGCCCCAGAACAATACTCAATGTGTACCGCAGGACAAGGGACGAAGGCAACAAATTAATTCTCCAGTGCCTCCTAAGCCAGGCAGTGCGGCTGGGAAGAGACTACCCAAGCCTCTTGACCACCGGGCCCTGTCATAAATTGCCCTAATATTGTAACCTTAGCTCAGATTGCGGCGCAACCACTGCCGTCTAGTTTAAAACCTATGCTTACTGTGGGAGCAGGGGGTAGTGCGTGTTCTGGAACAGGTACTGCCCCACCAACTGCCCCATTAACTAGTAACCAGCCCCTAGCAAATAAACCTGCACCTCGCCCTGCTCATATAGCTTCCAGGCCGTCCTTACCACCCTTGACAAAGCCACCTCAAAAGAAACCCCCAATGAACCTTACCCCAGATTCCTTTCCCTATGTAGCTGTCCTTACAAATGTTCCACCACTTTTAACGGGACAGAGAGAAACCTTCCAGATGCTTAAAAATAAGGTTATGCACTGGTTAAGGGTGAACCGGCCTCTACCAGGGGAAGTGGATGGATTAATATTGGGGGTGAGGAGAATAGACTGGATAGGCTGTTTGGGGGGGGCTGCATTGTGGTTAATTTTCAAGATCCAAGGGTGGCAGGATGGATAACAAGACTGGGATGGGGCACAAACAACGGAGGAATTGACATTGTTGATCTTACTTTCTTTTACCCACGTCCTATTAGTGTTCTGACTGGTCTGCCTAATGAGCAAAATTGTCCTTCTAACCTTCCATGGTCAAGGATTTCCCCACCTGTCCCACTGCTACAGTACCATAACCATCTTACTGGCCCGAACTATAATTTTCAGGTTGGATGGCAAGATCTAGGTTGGGGATGTTGACAAACCCTTGATCACATGAATATTAGTGGGGGAGGAAATAGTAGGAATCAACACGGGATTGTAATGAACTTGATTCAAATGCTGGTGTGACACTAGATGTCATGAATATTGGCGATGAGATCGCGAATGTGGAGGAAGGATGTGGGGAAGTAAGTGTTGACGATGGAAAGGGGGAGTTACCCACACCAACTGCAAATGTTGATAATGATATGGATGGGGGTAGTACGAGGAACATCGAGAGACTTGTCGGGAATGATGAAAGCTCAATGAATCCTCAATCATGTTCTATAGCAAATGTAGTATGTGAGGATGTGTTTAGTCCTGGGAAGTTCCTATCCTGGAATATTGCTGGGCTGGGTAGTAAGTTAGAATCACAAACCTGGCTAGACTTTATTAATGGGTTCGACGTGTGTTGCTTTCAAGAAACATGGGCCCGTGACCCTGTTTTCCTCCGTGGGTATTTAAACTTTTCAATCCCAGCCTCTAGAGGGGTTAGGGGTCGGCCAATGGGTGGGCTTACTGTATGGATAAAGCAGGACTTGGACATTTCTATTAAAGTGTTGGATTTGGGTCTTAGTGACATACAATTGTTAAAATTGTCCTCAGAAAAGTGGGATGTGATTGATCTGTATAACATCTATGCAAGAGGAACCAATTCGGGGAGTTCTCCCACTCTAGAGGCCTTGTTCGCCTTCTTGGAAACTAAGTCCCTAGGTAACAGAGTAGTAGTAGCTGGGGACTTAAATAGGACCTTCGAACCACTTGGCAGTACAAATGATCCCCTAGGTCAGGATGAGGATACGCTTTGGGGAGTACCATTTTTGAGTATAGATCCTGTCAAGCGGTGGACGAAGGACATATTGCTACTAAATGCTATGTGTTTGGAGCATGGGCTAAGAGCCCTGAATGGGAGGACACCAGGGGACAAAGAGGGTGTTTGCACTTTTGACAATGGTCATAGTAGGAGCAGAATAGATTATGTTATATGTAGTCTTTCACTCTGGCAGGGGGTTCTTGATATGGACATTAAGGGTAGATTGGAAAGTGATCACAATCCCCTTTGTGTGACCCACAAATGGTGGAGTGTTGGGCCTCAAAACATGCACATAAGAAATGACCAATTTCCAGCAATGGCCAACGACATGCGAAGGCTGAAATGGCCAAGTGTATTAGCAAATGAGGAATCCATGACCACTGTCAATGCTGAGGTTGATAAGGCTCTTACTTCTATGGAAGCGGCAAAACCTACAATCCCTGGTTCCAGGGAAATTACAGATATTCACAACAAGTTTTTTTGCCTCTTAAGACCACACTTTATGCAACCACAAAGTATCAAAGGTAAAAAACCTCCTAAAGCGGCCAGGTGGTTCAACCGCCAGTGTAGGTCAGCTCGATTGGCACTGGGCCATGCTATTAGAGAAAGAGACAGGGCTGCGATTAGTGCAGCCAGAAAATCCTACAATATAAGCATCTTTCAGGCAAAGAGAAAATGGGATGAAGAGCACTGGGCAGAGTTAAAGGAGGCTTCCAGTAGTAAGGACTCCAGGCTTTTTTGGAAGATTATAAAGTGGGGTAGAGGCGGTACCCCTGATAGGCCTGATAATAACGTAGCTGAAGAAGCCTGGGTTGAGTACTTTAGACCACAATATGCAGAAGTAAGGAAGGGCGGGATAGGGGAGGTGTTATCGCCAGTTTTTGCTACTGATAACCTCTTTTCCCTTAAGGAAGTTGAACTAGAAATGTGCTCTGTTCAAGGGGGGGGGGGGGCACCAGGGTTAGACGGGATACCCTCGGATATCTTTAAACATGACATGAAAAGGTGGGCGAGGTATGTCTTACTATTGGGTAACGCCATTGCCAAGGGAGGGGTGGTCCCAGAGCTGTGGCAAGGTGCCATTATCATACCCATCTACAAAAAAGGAGATCGGCCTCTCCCAGCCAACTACAGGCCAATAAGCTTGATTGCAACCATACAAAAAATTATGGGAAAAATGGTTGTAAATCAGCTTATGGACTGGGTGGACGATAATAATGCTCTTTCCCCCTACCAAGCAGGATTCAGGCGGGCCACCAGTACAATCGACCAAGTTTTTCGCTTCACCATTTTGCAGTGGAGGACGGTATTGCTTGGCAAAGGCTGCCTGTATGTTGCATTTGTCGACTTGCGGGCAGCCTTTGATTTGGTCCCAAGGTGTAAGCTATGGATGGTTTTACACAAACTAGCCATCCCAGCTGAACTCCTTACCCTAATCATGCGATTGCATGAATGTAATTTTGCCAGGGTCCAGTGGGGTGGGAATGGCGAGTCATCATCGGACTTCCCGGTAGAAAGGGGGTCCGCCAAGGTTGTGCAATGGCACCCCTACTCTTCTCACTATTTATTAATGGGATTGTGGGGAGGATGTTAGATGTTAGTGTAGATGCACTTTTGTTAGCGGGCGTCAGGGTCCCGATCCTGATGTTCGCTGACGATACACTAATTATGTCAAAGACTCCTGCAGGTCTACAGCGTGCCCTAAATATATTTGATGTTTTTTGTAAAGAGCACGGCCTTGAAGTAAATGTGGGCAAGACGAAGTTAATGGTCTTTTCCCCGCGCCATAAAGCCCACCCTAGGTTATTTCTGAATAACACTAAGCTAGAGGTGGTTAGGGAATTCACATACCTAGGGGTCCAAATAGCAGATGGTTTGGGCTGGTCACATCATCTGGAAAAAACGGCACTAAAACATCAGCAAATCTCAGGGGCACTGCGGGGGGAACATAGAAAATCTAAAACCAAACCTATTAAGCCTGTCCTTATTGTGTATGATGCAAAGGCTCTAGGTGCGGCCCTATATGGTGCAGAGTTGTGGGCCTGGGAAAAGTTATCTACCTTACAGACATCAGAGAACAGGTTTCTTAGAGGAATTACGGGTGTACCCCAGAGCACCCCCTTAATTCCACTGCTCCTTGACCTAGGCAGACGATCCATCAGTGATAGAGCGCGATTGCGCCCCATTCTTTACTGGAGACGTCTTTGGACAACTCCAGAGATTAAGCATTACGCAGATGGATTCCTGGCAATAATCAAGGAAGACAATTTCCATAAGATCAACTGGCTAAAAAATCTAAGGGCCATGTTAATTAATCTGGGCCTTTTTAATCTTTGGACCAATCCCCAGGGGGAAGTCTTTCCAAGTAAAGAAGCCCTCAAGTCTCAATACTGGGATTGGGTAGATAGCAGCCTTTTGAGGGGCACGAGATCTGATTCTATGGCTGGCCGCTTTCTGGAAGTCAAAATCTCTCCTATCTTAGAAAACTATTGGGACAGTATTACTGCCCCAATGGACAGGAAGTTATTCTTCCAGTTAAGGTCTGGATCCCTTCCCTTAAAAATATTAACTGCAGGATGGCATAGTTTGACCTCTACGTGTTGCCCAGCGTGCAAAGCTGCTACTTAAAGTCCAGGCCATTTTTTATTTGTCTGTGATGCTTATTCGTTACCAAGGAGGGTATGGCTAACCCCAGTTTGCAAAAATCTTGGGACACGACGCAGTGTAGTGGCTATGAGAATCCTATGTACATCCACTGATGAGCCGATTGTTCTTGGAGTGGCCAAATATTTGGGGTGGGCTTGGTCAATCAGGCGGAGGTTGATAGGTAGGGTTTTATAATGTAATTTTAAATGGAATTTGGTCTTAAATTTGTGTGTAATTCTTATTACTTAGTAAAACATGAGCTTGCACAACTGCTTTTAGAATATGTATATGTATATTGATGAATGAATTAACTATTTGTATCTGTTTTGTACTTGATTATATGTTGTGCTTTTATGAGAAGTTATCTCGAATAAAGCTTATACTACTACTACTACTACTACTAAATGCCTTCTGTGAGTACCAAAAGTAGTAAGTTTAGGAGTTTGTCTTAAATTAGTTCTGTGAATCGGGCCCAATGTGTCTATCTATTAGGCCATATAACACGGTCACGCACCTCAGTGCATTCAATGCACAATTACCATCAGCATACACCAATGCCTGCTTTTAAAATAAAATGTTATTTATCAAAATGCAGCAGAAGCATTTTATCTTAAATCCAAATGTTAATTCATATACTCACAGATCACCAATAATGTACAATCATATAATTAATAACACAAGTATTAGCAGATATTGTGAAAAGCATTCTCATATGGCTCAAAATTGCCTTAAAGAGTCTGCTATCGGCACTCATCGGCAGGAGGTATAGCTACCAACTTCCTGTTTGCCAATATAAGTGACTTTGCCACCAAAGGTAGCTACAAAACAAAGCTGATTTTGTTTGGTGGAATTTTTCTTCGACCCTAATTAAGTATCAAAGAGTGCTCCCTGCGCATCAAGATAGATTTCTTGTTCCATGTGATTCGCCATTTCATTGAATATATTGCTCCAGAATACCAGTAGTCTGTGGAAAGTAAATATCATATGGAGCCAATCTCCAGATTCCAACCCAATTTTGAAAAGTCATGCTTCAGGCCCACAATACAGCTTCTTGATTTTATCTGGTGTATAATAAATCATCCATATGCAATAAAAAGCCATTCTCTTAAAGTTAGACACGTGAATCGCTTTCTTACTTAGCCGATTGTAATGATAACATTGTGCTAAATGTATTATTCAACCAGAAGTGGTGGCTGTTTTACTTATATGATCAGATAGTAACTTCAGACCTAAATGTTGGAGTAAAGCTCAATACCAATTTCCGACTCTTGATAAATGGGAGATAAAAAAGGTCCAGAACCTTATTTCCTTTATGTCCACTAAGTAGCCAGAGCAGTACTGCTGTATTTGGGTATAGCTATAAAGGAGAGTGTGGGGCTAATCAATGAATTCTCCTGCCTTAACGCCAGCCATATGAATAAATTATTGTTACGGAAAAATTCCTTATGCCACCATGTTACTCCTAGCATCATTGGTGTGGGTTTCCCCTGTATTTTTGCCTTTCCCTCCTGTTATTTTGCTGAGTGTTGGACTTCGTTGTTGCTGGTCTAGATGCTTTGGGCACTTTGCCACTGCTTTTCAGTGCCAACGAGCAAGTGCTCCCTCTGTAAATTGTTATGGATTAGTGATTCCATGATTGTCATATCTGATTTACTGGTAAGTCCATAGTATAGTGCACTGTGTGAGCCCATGACCTGTAAATCAAATGCTGCTAGTGGGCCTGCAGCACTGAATGTGCCAACCGGTATTGCACCGTTACAACGCAACTTTTACAATGCACTACCATTACATCGCAACTTTTACAACGCAAATACCATTACAATGCATGCCATTACAACGCATGTCATTACATAGCAGATACTATTACAACGCATGCCATTACATCGTAAGTATAGGTAAGTATATAATTTTTTTTATTTTTATTTTACATTATTTTATTAATTTAATTAATATTAAAATTAAAATCAAATATTAATATATTAATTTAAGTAATTTTGGGGTATTTTTAGGTTTTAGGGCTGGGTTTGGTTTTTGGGGTACAGGGGTATTTTTAGGTTTTAGGGCTGGGTTTGGTTTTTGGGGTACAGGGGTATTTTTAGGTTTTAGGGCTGGGTTTGGTTTTTGGGGTACAGGGGTATTTTTAGGATTTAGGGCTGGGTTTGGTTTTTGGGGTACAGGGGTATTTTTAGGTTTTAGGGCTGGGTTTGGTTTTTGGGGTACAGGGGTATTTTTAAGTTTTAGGGCTGGGTTTGGTTTTTGGGGTACAGGGGTATTTTTAGGTTTTAGGGCTAGGTTTGGTTTTTGGGGTATAGGGGTATTTTAGGTTTTAGGGCTGGGTTTGGTTTTTGGGGTACAGGGGTATTTTTAGGTTTTAGGGCTGGGTTTGGTTTTTGGGGTACAGGGGTATTTTTAGGTTTTAGGGCTGGGTTTGGTTTTTGGGGTACAGGGGTATTTTTAGGTTTTAGGGCTGGGTTTGGTTTTTGGGGTACAGGGGTATTTTTAGGTTTTAGGGCTGGGTTTGGTTTTTGGGGTACAGGGGTATTTTTAGGTTTTAGGGCTGGGTTTGGTTTTTGGGGTACAGGGGTATTTTTAGGTTTTAGGGCTAGGTTTGGTTTTTGGGGTATAGGGGTATTTTTAGGTTTTAGGGCTGGGTTTGGTTTTTGGGGTACAGGGGTATTTTTAGGTTTTAGGGCTGGGTTTGGTTTTTGGGGTACAGGGGTATTTTTAGGTTTTAGGGCTGGGTTTGGTTTTTGGGGTGCAGGGGTATTTTTAGGTTTTAGGGCTAGGTTTGGTTTTTGGGGTACAGGGGTATTACGACTTAAAATAAATTAAATTAATTAATGTAATTTAATTAAATTTAATTAAATTAATTACAATATTTACAATTAAAAAAATAATTGAATTACATTACCTAAATTAAATTAAATTAATTACTTTTTTATTTATTTTATTTATTATAATTAAATAATATTATTTACAATTTTTAAATTAATTAAATTTCTTTAATTATATTAAATTAAATTATATTAAGTATTATTTTAATTTTATTTAAATTATTTTGTATTGTAATAAATTACATTATATTATTTACTATTTATAAATTTATTATTTTTTTTTAATTATATTATATTAAATATATTAAATTAATTACAATTTTAATATTAATTAAATTACTATAATTAAATTAAATTAGATTAATTACTGTTTTTAAAATTTTTAAATTATATTTATTAATTTAAATTAATTAAATTAACTTTATTACATTTTTTTTAAAAAGATATACTTACCTATACTTACGATGTAATGGCATGCGTTGTAATAGTATCTGCTATGTAATGACATGCGTTGTAATGGCATGCATTGTAATGGTACCTGCGTTGTAAAAACTGCGTTGTAACGGTCTGCGTTGTAAAATAACGCGTTGTAACGTCATAGATCCGCACTGAATGTGCCAACCACATACGTATTCTGTAAATGTAACTCAGACCAGCCACTGAACTGTCTGCGCGCAGTTTGGTATTGCCATGTTGACCTGACAAGATCACCAACTTGGCAGGCCCTAACCTTACCTTTGCTTAAATGTGAGTCACCCCTAAGGGAGGCCCGATATACCCCTGTGGGAAGGGGGCAGTGTATGTGAAAGGTAGGACATTCTCTGATGTGTGTTTCATGTCCTGACAGTGAAATACTGCCAATTTCGTTTTTCACTATTCACAGGCTATCAGTCCCATAGGAAAGAATGGGAGTTAAGTAATAACATCTTATAAATATAACTTCCAATTGGGACAAGATAGGAAGGTAAAGTTTCATATGCCTGAACCTCAAATGTAAAGATTCATATTTTAGTAATGATGATTTTTACATCCTGTGTTTGAAAATACCACTTATAGAAAGTAGGCATTTTCCTGTTTAGCCATCCTATGTGCCACTGCTAGGTTTGTGAATTGACTGTCTGGCTTTGTAGTGACAGGGGTTAGGGATGGGCATTCTGTTCAGACCACCACTAGGGGGGTTGAGGTGTGTCCTGCCTTTCCAGAGTGAGTCAGGGCTGGGCTGAAAAGACCTGGGTTGCATTCAGAGTAGGGGGAGGAGATTCTTTCACACCTGAATGAGCCTGGTCTGCCTTGGACAATGCTGTCTTCACCTCCTGCCAGGAAGCTGCAACAGAGAGAAAAGAACTGGTTTTGGCTGGGCAAAGAGATTCTCTCACTCCAGAGGACACATGATTTTGTGCTATAAAAAGTGGGGCCCAGGTCCCTGAACTTTAGATTACTTCTGTAATTCAAGAGGAACCTTTGCCAAGGAGAAGAGCTGGAGAAACCCACGAGAAGGGCTGCCTCTTTGCTGTGTGCTGTATGGGAATGGCCTGCAGTAGCTCTTTCTGCCAAGGAAAGGACAATAACTTTGCAGTGTGCTGTGTTCCCTGCTTGAGAAAGATCTCCATGGGCTTGAAGTTGAGCCTGCCATCTGTTTTTGAAGCCTCAGGGATACAAAGACTTCATGCTCAGCTACCCTGATCTTCCTTGCTGGGAGTTCTGACCGGCCAGGAGGTGTCTGCTGCTGTTCTGGGTTTCTAGAGATTGTTCCTGATGTTGGGAGCTGGGAAAGTAAAGAAACGATGAGGAGCACAACACATCTACTCTTGTTTCCGACGCATTGCTGATGAAACTGACCCAGCCTGCCTGCAGCTTGAAGAATCGATGCATGCCACATTGAGTAAACCTATCTATGGCGTCTGAGATCACCGCGCCGATTCTGACGCAGCTGCAAGAACCAACGCATCGTGGGACCACGGCTGCAAGAACTGATGCATCCCTGATCCTCACACATCCCATCTGGGCACCATGCCTGCAAGAACACCGGGGCTGCAGTAAGAAACCGGCCAATCACCTCCCCTTCAAAAAGAAACCGATGCATCAGCTTCCCTTTAGTAATTAACGGACACATCACACACTTCCATGTAAGTAAGGCACCAACGAATCACCTCCCCTGAAGTAAGGAACCAATGTATCACCTTCCCTGGGCATAAGGAACCGACGCATCACCTTCCCTGCAACAGATTTTGTTTATGCATGTGATGCTTCCAAGGTACTGTGTGTGAAAAGTGTTGTATTTTCAATTTGCTTTGAACAGAACTGTTTTTAGTCATATTTTTATTACTGTATTGTGTATTGTTTTCATTTTGGTCGAGTTTTGTTTAAATAATGATTTCTTATTTGTCTGAACATGTGTGATGTCTCTTTGTGGTGTTTTCACTGTATTACTGTATGTGTGCACAAATGCTTTACACACTGCCTCTGAGATAACCCTGTTTGCTCATGCCAAGCTACCAAGGGGGTGAGCAGAGATTATTTTAGAAGTGTATCCCCTTTACCTTTGACTAGGAAGAAGGTTCCCCACTTAGACAAAGGTACCTACCTCTGCCAACTAGAGACAGGGCCAGACTGACCGTAAAGTGTATCAGGCATTTCCCCCAGAGGTTGGATGGTTGGGGGGCGTTTTGGCACTGGTAGGGGAGCCAGCTTTGTTACTGTGGGCAGATTTTACAGTGGTGCTGCATTATTGGCCCCCAATAACAAAAAGAGCAAGCAAGAATCTCAAAGCTCCCGGGGTGAGGCAGTGCTTCCCCACAGGCTGGTCCGAGAACAATGCCAGAGCTTCTTTGGGTTCCCAGTCCAGCCCGGACTAGAGACCTCCATTTCTAACACTCCAAAAGTCCAGAGTCATCTAACAGCAAAGTTTAGACCGAGCCTTGAACAGGAGTCAAGTTTTATTTGTGGGTGCAAATGAGAAATGTTGTATTCTTGCACATTAATATTAAAGTGGTTTACCCTCTTTTGGGGGGAGTTCTTATAATGTGTTCTCTTTGGTAATCTAAGAATATGTAAACAGGATAGGGGGTCAATTCCAGCTACTTTTAACATATTATTCAAATAGTAATTTTCATTGCCAAATTACCTCTTGGATGCCGATGTCAACCAACACAGAAGGTGCGTTTAATAATGCGTTTAAAAATGTGGGAGTGCAAAGCCACCTTCCTCCTGAGTAAGTTGAAGAATCGATAATTGTACCTGCAGTTGTTTCCTTTGCCAAATAAATGCATGGCTTCAAAGAATCATGTAGGTATTTTGATCAATACATTAGAAAATGCGAACAATAACAGAATCAGCAAGGTCATTTTTATAAGCAAAATCCAACCTATAATCGTAAGGGGAAGTCTGTCATATTATTTAATTAGCACCTGAACCTTGGTTAATAAGGAAGCATAATTTAGAGTATATAAATCATTAAAATTTGAGCTCACCAAACATGCAGGTATCTAATGGGGCACCATGCCTGTAATGTTTGGCGCATAGTAGATGGACGAATCTCAAGGAAAAAGTTAAACAATGAGGCTTCTGATTTTGTTTGGTTAATTTTACAGCTGCTGATTGCTGTAATGTCGTCTAGTTTCCCCAATCAGTAGGAACTGCACGTTTGCGGACAACTTACATTTAGGATAGTGGCAGACTATTTCCATGCTGCCCGTAGGATATGATGTCCCTTCGACCAGCTGGATGGCAGTGCCACCATTAGCCCCCGTAAACCTGAACAGGGAGCGAACATTTCCACCAACTAGTGAACATGACAACTCTAGTCCCTCACAAAGAGTGGTGACAAACTTCAAAGTTTTGCTCAGTCACTCATGCTTCCTTGTGCTCAGAGAAATATACAAAGAATACACAAAGGGAAGTTTTCATTATTTATTGAACCAGAGTGCCACTTTTATTGAAAATAAAGGCAGCGATGAATAATAGACAGAAGTAGATAAAAGGTATAATGGGTGTTAACACAGAGAAAAAAAAAAGAGTTCCACCATCTTGTTGAGACAGGTTATTTATGCATATAAATAATAGATTATAGCAACCGAGTGTACCCCTATGATGCTAACTCTAACCTAAGTGTCTAGGGTGTTAATAAATTGTCTGCCACGAAAACCCCCATCTGGATGATCTGACCCCTTTACCTGGTAGGTAAGAGTGTATAACCTCATCTTGGTCACAAACTGGACGCTCCTAATGGAGATATCAGTCAGATGCTAGGCGAAAGCTTCAGCATGCAAGAACCCCTCGAGATCAGCAGAAGTGTCTCCTCTGATTATGTTAGGAAACAAAAGGCTATATATAGGAAATGGAATCCATGCATCAGGTCAAGAGTTTAATCGGGCAACAATTGTTTATGTTCTACTGATGTGTCACCATGTATGTAATAATAAAACACATTTGCATTACGTAAGTGAGAGGCCTTGCACCAAAATGCAAAGGTAGGATGATAGGATTCTATGAAGTGTTCTGTGTCAGCAAGGTCAGTGTTTCTGAGAAACCAATCTAAGCTTCCCAAATGCAAAATGTGTGTCAAACATTAATGTGGCAAAGAGAAGGCACCTTAAGGACAAATAATTTCTATGCATGCAAGAGTGGTATTAATTTTTACAGGGCCTAGCTCAGGCCCATGATAGTAAATTCAGCAGTTATTGTATAAAGCACACATAATACTTACTTTTACTAGAGCTAGATATAGCACCAGATTATCTGCATATAATTTGACTTTTGGTAATCCCAAAATAGAAAGACTTATGGTTTGGTCTTGGCTAATGGCATATGCTAATAGTTCTATAAATTGAGCAAACAAAATAGGAGACATTGGGCATCCTTGAAGAGTGCCTCGTTTTACAGGTACCTCCCTCACCAAAATATTATTAATGATTATACTGGCTTTCGCCGCAGAGTATAATGCTTTCAGTGGCCACATGAAACTGGGCGGAAATGCAAATTGACGAAGAATTTCATATATAACATTTCATTCTACTAAATCAAAAGCTTTTTCAGCGTTAAGCATTATAGCGACATCCTTCATGATTTGATAGAGTGGTTATGGATTCAACTTGAGTCGATATCAGCGTTGGAACCTTGACTCCTCTAAACCACTCTTCGATAACCTAGAGAGAATGGTTACGAGATTCAGAGTATAATTTAACATAACAATCTCAAAATGTCTGAGCCAGTGCAGAGGATTGTGTTCAAATCAAATTTTCTGAAAGGATCATGAATCACTTTAATAGTATCAGCACTGACTCCTCATTTTATCAACCAGGCTAAATATTTGCTGATAAATTTACTTTCCTCATATCTTTTCTGAAGATAGGAGGTAAGGCTCACTATTGCTTTGGTGGTAAAACATGTTTAAAATTTATATTAGAATGCGCTAAGTCTGTCTGCGTATTTTTATTGGGGGCCTGCATGTGTGCTTTTGTGACTTCATCCAACCTTCTTTGAAAGGCTATATTCTGGCCCCTAAAATACGCATTTGAGGCTTTCCATACTGAAATATCTGAGGCTGAGACTAAATCAAGGTTTAAAAACTCCTCTATACTATCCCTCATATGCTTAACCCAGGAGTCATCTGTAAGTAACACTTTGTTAAAGTTCCATTTTGATCTTTGGAATGGTGGTGCTACTATTGGAACATCTAACTAGATTAATGAATGATCGAAAAATGCAATAGTTAATATAGAAGTATTTGCCCATGGAACTGCATGAGATTTTAAAAAGAAATCTATTTGTGAAGCTGTGCTGTATCGTTTAGAGTGTCGTATACCCCTACCTCCCATTGCCCTTGCCATGCTCCTGTCAACCCTGAAACCCAACCCGTCCTAAGCTCTCTCCTGGCAGGAGATCGCCACCCACCCTTCCCCCTGTGTGCTCTTGACAGCATCCCCCCCAAACCTACCTCCCAACACCTGAGGTGGTGCCTTGATATGGGACCTAGAGATCGCCCAAGGCCGTTGAGAGTAGCTCTGCAAGGAAGCAAACATTTTTTAACAGAATTTGATCCACTGAAAATGTGGTTAGTCAATGGGAGCAACTCCTGGTCGCCAAATCAAAAATCATATATATCTCTTCACTGCTTATACATAGCTAATGGTTACTGTCACCTACCCTGCCACTCCCATTCTTCCCATCTTTCCAGCCCACCTGCTAAATTCAAATCTGGCTTTTAAATTTCTTCTGGTGACTTACAGAGAATGCAAAAAATCGTAAAAAAATGCCCTTGAATCTGAGAGAGTTTGTTTGCTATTACATTGGAAATAATAAGTTCCTTGATCCAATAGCTCCCAAAGTTGACCAGCATTGTCAGTGGATATTTGCCATTGTGAGATTGGACCGCAGAAACACAATGTGCCCACGTGATGGTGAGATGTAAATTTTAGGACGCTACTTCCGGATAGATATGTTTAAGTATGTGATCTGAATTATGACTGGCAGTTGTCTGTCTTTTTACACATCCTTTAGGCAGTCCAGTGAACCTTAAGTTACATTGGTGCGATTTATTTTCAGCCTCGTCGATTTTAATCTGTAGATCAATCAGCTCAACCTGAAGCTTGACAGTAGATGTTTCCAGAAAACCACTGATGTCTTCCAAGTCCGACATGTGTTGCTCAAACTAGAGATGTATGTTGTGAGCTGGTGTATATTATTGTTTATTAGGCTTAATTGATGTTCTGTCTTTGTGTTTGACTCGTCCTGACCATGCACGCAACCTAGGATTCAACCTCGACTCCTCCCTCTCCATGTCCAAACATGTCAACGCAGTCTCCTCCTCCTGCTACAACACCCTACGCTTGCTCCGCCGGATCTACAAATGGATCCCGAATGAAACAAAAAGAACAGTGACACAGGCCCTCGTCAGCAGCAGACTGGACTACGGCAAGGCACTCTACGCAGGTATCCCAGCCAAACACCTACGACGACTACAAAGCATCCAAAACGCCTCCGCCCTGTTGTAAATAAAACAGTGATAGTATTAAGCATTAGCTAAAGACATGCTATTGTGTCTTTCTGCTAGTTTTCCCGCTCGTACTTTAAATACGGCCAGACTCCATTTTGTTTTCTGGCCTCCATCTTGTATGCCATACATTGCCATGTGCTCAACATGAGGCGAGTCTTACCTCACTGCTAGTCACCCCTGAAGTTTGCCCAGCAACAAGCTATAAATAGTTCCTTGTGCGTCTAGCGCATGCTCAGTAGTCGTCACATCTGTCTCTGATTAGCGTAGATAGGAATGTGTATTTTGGCGGGTCTCAAGAACCGTTAACTCCACCCATGTATCGATCATGTTCAAGAAATGTCCATATATGGTTGTAAAGCACGTTTTGAGTTGTATCCGCCTACTTATGAGCCCCTTCTTTGTGTATGAAAGGGGACTGTGTGTCTGAGTTCTTTGTGCTACTTTGTACAATACTGTAGAGTGTTGTGTGGGCTGTAGTACCACCTTTAATGGTTTATTAAACTATGTCTTTGTATTTCCAGTTTCCGCGCCAATTTCTTTGTGTAGTCTGAGGACACTCTGCACAGAAGGGAGAACCCTTTGCATTCACAGGCCTTGCTGAGGCCTGTAATCATCAGCCCGACTGTTCATCAACACCCCCAGCCGCATCCACATCACCTCCTACCTGAGAGACCTACACTGGCTCCCCGTCAACAAGAGGATCACCTTCAAGCTCCTCACCCACGCACACAAAGCACTCCACAACGCCGGACCAGCCTACCTGAACAGCAGACTCAGCTTCTACACTCCCACCCGCCAGCTCTGTTCTGCCAGCCTCGCCCTCCTAGATATCCCCCGCATCCAACGCTCGACCGTCGGCGGCAGATCCTTCTCTTTCCTCGCCGCCAAAACCTGAAACACCCTCCCAACCCTCATATGCCAGACCCAAGACCTACTCGCCTTCAGAAGACTCCTCAAGACCTGGCTCTTCGAGCAGTAGCGGCACACCCCTCCCCTCAGCGCCTTGAGACCCTCACGGGTATGTAGCACGCTTTATATGTTCCTTGGTTGATTGATTGATTGATAACATAGGGGTAAAAATTACTATTTCCACTCCAGAGAGTGCAACAGCAGGGAAAGTGTTGGATAGCGTAGGGGTAAAATTACTATTCCAACTCAAAGGGTGCAACAGTAGGGAAAGTTTTGGATAGCTCAGGGGTAAAAATTACTATTCCCACTCCAGAGAGTGCAACAGTAGAGAAAGTGTTGGATAGCGTAGGGGTAAAAATTACTATTCCAACTCCAGAGACTGCAACAGTAGGTAAAGTATTGGATAGCGTAAAAGGTAAAAATAACTTACTTATAAATCAATTAATTATTTAAAATAATACAAAAATTAATTATTAATCCCACCCTATTCCCCTATTAACCCATACCCGCTAAAGAACATAATTATCAATTAATCAATTAATTAAAATGAATTACCAATTAATAAAAAATAAATACCAATTAATTAAAATTAATTTATATTTTCTAAAAATTAATAATCAATTTAGTATATTTAAATTACTTCCCAACCTATTCCCCTATAAACCCATACGCCACTACAGAACATAATTATCAATTAATCAATTAATTAAAATTAATTACCCATTAATAAAAATTAATTACCAAATAATTAAAATGAATTTATAATACCTAATAATTAATAATTAATTTACTATAATTAAATTACTTCCCACCCTATTCCCCTATAAACCCAGAACCCGCTATGGTACTAAAATACTAAATTTAATAAAATTACATAAATACAAATTAAATACATAATAAATACAAAAGGTTATACATAAAAAATCATACAGAAATCGATATTAATAACATTGATATTAGTAACATTGATATTAGTAACATCGATATAGTAACATAGATATTACTAACATCGATATTAAACATTGATATAACTTACCTTCTATTTTTTGTCCCTTTGATATTTAAACATCGACATTATTGTATGTCGATATTTAAAACTCGATATTTTGTCTGCTTACCGTTTGATACTTCTCAGCCCTGAGGGAGCTATATGTTTTTTTTTTTTTCCACCACTTCGTTTGTTATGTTATTGCCAACAAATGTAACTGTGAGGTTGAGATTGTGCTGTGATGTATTTGAGGAGAGGGGGATGTTTTATTTAACCCAGTCTTTGGTATACTTCAGTCGATCAAGGGAAGCTGCTTGTACTACTGTCCCCATGGATCCAAGTCCTAATTCCCTGTCATAGGAATTATGATTTCGATGCTTCAAATTGCATGCTGCTTTAGTGGAAGTCTGTAATGTGTCTGTAATGTGTCTGTAATGTAGTCTGAGATCCTCAGGAAATCCACTTCATCATATTTGGCTGACTGCACCAGGGACCCCTTGGGAGTCACAAACTGCAAACGTGGCAACACGGGCCGCTCTCTAACTGCTCTAAAATTCCTCCATGCCCAGGGTAAGCCTATTGCTTATCTTGGCGTGTGCTGCCTGATGCTTTCTGCAAATCCTTATTATATCCACAGTGTAGGGGTGCCATAATTCTTATTCCTCTTCTCTCTCAAAAACTGCTTTCCCTTGCCGTCATCTTCTGGGCAGAGGTTTCCGTATCCTGTTTAGCAAAATGCTAGTCTGTACTTCGCATAGCTGTTATATGATAAATGAGCATCAGTTTTCAGCTCCTACTCACGCATTAACTACTTCAGCATATTCTTGAGTCAAGGGGTGTTGTGGGGCTTTTGCAATGTCCACATTTTTCGCTCCGGGCGAGTGCGTTCTTCTTCCTTTCGACTGAGCGGCACAGTCAGTGGCTGCGATGCAAACGAGACAGCAAAAGGATGGGGGAGACTGCATGCCACTGTTGTTGAAGGTGCATAGCCAGTTGTCTTGTGTTTTTTGAAAGCCTACTGACAACGGGGTGACGGGCCGTTTAAGGAATTCCCGCCATGCTCCACGGCTGAGATGCGTATTGCTTTACAAGGGCATCCAAGATGGTGGGCTTGATGCAGCTATCAGCCCCTGACCGCTCCTCGGTCCAAAAGTAATTTGGCAGCACCAGGGCCCGCATCGGCGCATGATTACAGGTAGAGAAAACTCACAGAATCAGCAGGCACCCAAAAGCAATGCACACTAACACTAGTGTGGGGCAAGAAGTGCCAAATATTTCCACATTTTTAGTTTATACAATTGTGACACTGTGGTCCTTGAATATAATTTCAGGTGTCCTACTCAATGATGTTTACACTTTGCTGTTTGTTTTGTAGTCTAGTGATCCAGCTCAATTCGCTGTATCTAAATACTTTGGTATAATCATCATACAGGATCCTACATTGGTGGTATGGACCTTTGGTTGTCAACCAGAAGCGTATTAAAGGAGCTAGAATCAGCAATGCTTTTCAATTACAGTGAAACCAATGTGACTTCACAAATATGACAGAGAGGATGGTATCGAAACCATGAAGGTTTATCAACAAATATTAATAGAGGTTACAAGACAATCATTCAGTAAATCAGTTTATCCAAAATAATGTATATCCATATAACAGTGCAATCTGAAGATATATATATTATAAAGAAAAAGATACAAACTGTTGCATTGTAGAGTGCACAGAACAATAAATATATTGGATCCTTTCAGGAATTTGTTTATTCTAAATAAAGTGTCAAAAGTGCCAAGGGAAATTTTTATGAGGAAAGTTTCAGCATCATAATAACCAAATGAATGTTCAGGTGATAGACAATGGTGCTCAAACATACAGCTCAATACCCAGTACAAGGAGGATCAGCAGAGTTAGAGAAGAGTCTCCTCTCAGCGAAGCCAGTACACGAGCTGCTAAACTATTCTAAGAAACTCACAATTACTCACACCATCTCCCTTTGGATCGTCCAATCAGGAGACAATGTTTCGTGGGAGCAGCTAGACTCCTAAAGTAATGCTTAATGATATTGTGAAAATATTTCAGCTTATAATAACTGTGCAGAATTAAGGTGTAATTGTTGATGAAAAATAAAAATGCATTTAAATGTGAACATTAGCAGTGAGCAACCATATTTACTTGTACAAGCCCTCAAATGCCTGATTCGACATCGTCTTTATTTCTTGACCTTCTCATGGACACTTTTCCTAATGACTAATAGTTGCGTAAGTGTTTTCATAGGCATAATATTTCTACTTGCATAAAGAGCACTGTTAACTAATAATTAGAGATTTGTCATCTAGTGAGGTATATGAAGTTTCAGCATTTCTAAAGGGAATGAATGATGTGAAAGTCTAAGAGAGTTACTACTGTATTTGATAAGAAATGTTTCACTCAACATTGCTGTCCGTGGACTACTGTATTTTTGGCAAGAAGACAAGGAGTGATCCTATTCTCATGAGTGCATCAGAAGCTGATTAGTTGACAGAAGAGGGAAGAACCAACATGGAGATTGCCACAATATTTTGTTTGTCTATAATAGTGCATGTTCCTAAGAGCATGCTATCCTAATTCATTCGATATCACTTACACTCTTCCCTGCAGCACATTCTTAGTCCAAGCTGCTATGAGACTCTACTGAGATTCTTGAACCTTCTTTTATGGAGAATTCTGCTTTGATTGATTTTTGTTTTATTGAGATGATTTTTATTCCTGAGGCATTATGCTTGCACTCTCACTCTCTCAAACTGGAACTCTTTGTGGGTTATGACTGACACCTTTTCTTACCATTGCTAATATAGGAATTCTTTCCTTTAAGGTACACGCATATTAATGCGTAACAATGAGATTTATTAATAGCGTATTGATTGATTATTGGCGAGCGGGCCGTGACGGAACCGTTCCGTCACAAGCCTCGGGTGAGCTGTGCTTGTGACGAAATGGTTCCGTCACAAGCATGCAAGGGGTTAATAAAAACGGCCTACTAAGAATTTGAATAGTAAAACCCTTTAGATCATACCAAACTCTCATTATGGGCTAAAAATAGATTGGTAAATTGTGTTTACAATATAATGTGATGTACAGCTCCTGATCAGTCTCCCCAACGTCAAAGGTCTATAGGCTCAGAGAGGCAGCGGTGATTAGCCCTGATGATCATAAACCGAGATTTTAATTGAAACTAATTCCCAGTCTAGCAGACTCCCCAGGTTCCCATCATCAAACAAAGAAGTATACAGCTGCATGGCCTTGAAGTTACCAGCAGTCCGGTCTGCCTGGTACAGGAGGCTCTCTCTCCGATCCCCATGCACTACACATCCACGGCCAAGTTCTAATTAACATTTCTAATCTAACAGTTCACAGCAATAAAAAAAAGTCAATGCTCACTAACGAGCGTTCTTTGATACGACATCTGTAGTGGAAAGAAGAATGTGAAACTCACTGTCAGGTCAACGCTAACAGAAAATGAATGGCAACTAAATGAATATAGTTAATATTAGCAAATACATGGGTTTTACTTTGATTATATATATGTGACGTTCACTAAAGGTAATACAGCCACCCACTAGCATTTTTAATACTGTGTGCAAAGATTAATATTATCATCACACAATGATTATATTGATAAGTAAATGTGTGGAGCACTAAATTATGCAGCTCCAATGTAAATATATGATACAGCCCTTGTTTTTTGTTATGAATGGTTTGCAGATTTGTAATTCTTACATATATGCACATGTTTATTTGCACTTTTCATTAGTGCACCTTAAGAAACAACTTATCATCATTGACATTTTATTTTGGGTGCAAATTTCATAATTAAATATAGATCACGTCTTTGGGAGTAACAGCTGCCTTTGCACACATTTTTTAATTGATTAGCAAAATAAAAACTCCATGTTTAGTCAACAATCAGGCACACTATTACAGAGAGAGAAGATCATTTTTTTCAGGCTTTCCGCAATGGAAACAATGAGCACTACTCTTGGGTTGCCGAAATTGTGTATATGTGCTCCGTTTCTCACTATACCTGAATCTAATATGACATCAACATGGACTGCCACGAGGTAGAACTGCAGTTTGTCTTGGCTTATTGCCCAAGAGTAAATGGACCGTGGGTGCTCGGAATTGAAGTGAAGAAACATTTCCAAGTGTTACGGGGAATATATGAAGCCAGCTAAGCTCTAACGTAGTCCACATAGGTGGACGAAACGCGTTGGCTGGTTTTTAAAGGATATTTGTGAAGATTAATGGAAATTCTGGACACAATACTGACTTGACGGACTACGTCTTTTTTAGAAACTACTGAGGGGCCGATTCCGATCTAGGTCGGAAAGCACTGAAACAGAGCCGGATCCGGGGTGTTTTCCGACCGATCCGGACTCCTGCAGTCCGACCGAGCGAGTACAATGCGGCTGTATGCTGTCAGACTCGGTTCGGTCGGACTCCCATAGGAGACAATGGGAGCCGGTCGTACGACACGTACATGGGCTTCCATTGACTGAATGGGTATGTCACGGACAAGGGCACCCTCTGCAGTGGGTACGCATCGGTGCCAGCCACACCGTACATGCCAGTGTTGAGGAGACCCATCGGTCTCTCCCTGTGTCCAAGTCGTAAGGCTGCGGGTGAAGGGGGGTCCGACGTGGACCCCCAGAATCCAACTCCGGGAGATATTGCGAGTCGGAAGCGCCAACTCAATCCGGCTGTCCGAATCGAGCATCGTTCTAGCTCGGTCATGAAACGTCACCATTGCGGGCCACGGTGCTTGTGACCGAGTCGTATGAAGCGGTTCGGACCTGGAAGCGATTCGGACGGAGATTTCTCGCTTGTTCGCATCGTACTTCGACGTCCGGACCCATGTATGACTCGGATGGAAATTCAGCCTCCGAATCGGATCCACTAATGCCGAACTCGATTCGGTGCCCTACCGACCAAGATCAGAATCGGGCCCCTTTATGGTGTTGCATTTCACAATTGAAAAAATACCTTAATATAATGTATGATTTGTGATACTGACTTTTCTCAATGTAGTGACTGAACATTTTGGTTCCCCTTCGCCACTGCTGTATTAATATAATTCTTACATATTTGCTAAATACAATAAAAGTATATAGTAAATGTACAAAGATCACACATCCAGTGTTTGGAGGTATGACAGAACAACACATTCCTTTACCACACAGACTTTACAATGCATAAACTACTATAATGCATATCTTTACCAAGCATGTCATTACCACTAACATACATAGGGCACATTATAAGTACTAGATAACATTTACCATGCAATTTATTGAATAAATAAATACTAACAAATGGTAGCTACTGTAGATAGTAAAATGTTATACATGTATATGCTTGGAACAATACAATTTTGCAGATACCTACTGTGTTCTTTTTGCATTGGTCACCCCAAGTGGGATAGGTATGCCCAGACATGGGTCCAGTGATCTCCACGCCACTGGAGTCAAGCTAGCCTAGCTGATGAGGGGTGATGTCCCACAACCGGTCCCAGGGTGCTTTTTCCAGTCCAGGGATGACCTGGCCTGGCAGTTCAGGCTGGACTGTTCCCAGGAGACCAGGGCCAAGACTGATTTGCATATGGCTGTGTCTAAACTGGATTGGCAAGAGGAGCAAAAAAACAATGGATTTAGGCCCATATCTCTGTATTGGGGTGAATCTTTGACATTGCTCAGCATTCTGTTCATCAATTGCTCTTTTTACAATTGTCACCCCGAGTGGGAAAGTATGCCCAGACGTGGGTCCCGTGCTCTCCATGCCATTGTAGTCTAGCTAGCTGGGTGGATGAGGGGTGATGCCCCAAAACCGGTCCTGGATGCCTGTTTCCAATCCAGGGAAGACCTGGCCTGGCAGTTCAGGCTGGACTGGTCACCTGGGAAACATGGTCAAGACTGATTTGCATAAGGCTGAGTCTGAACTGGAATGGCATGGGAAGCAAAAAAACTATGGATTTAGGCACAGGTCTCTGTACTGGGGTGAATGTTAGACATTGCTCAGCTTTCTGTCCATCAATTGTTCTTTTTGCATTTGATACATACTATGATAGCAAAACATATCTATAAAAGAAAATGATTTTGGGTGGCGCTTCTTTAAGCAACTTAAAACAATATCATGCAATATGCCGAAAAAAACTTGCAATACATTGAAGCATGATGAAAAATATTTCCAAAACAATAGTATCACACATCCCACATCAATTGTTCTTTTGGCATTTGTCAGCCCGAGTGGAAAGGTGTGCCTTGACGTGGGTGCTGTGCTCTCCATGCCACTGTAGTCAAGTTAGTCTGGCTGATGAGGGGTGATGCCGGAAACCTGTCCCAGGATGCTTGTTTCCAGTCCAGGGTGGACCTGGCCTGACAGTTTGATGGAGCAAGGATTCGCATGTGAAGCGACTTGCTCGTACTATTGAACCTCGAATAACATATAACGAAATAACCAATCTTTTTGTTTTACTAATTTCGCACATCTTACATTTACATGGGGTATCTGAGAGAAGCTTGCTTATGTGTTTTCTAATCCTAATGCGCTTGCGTCTAAAATGGCTGCTGCTACGCGGGAATTTCTACTGTGCATGTGTCTGTCATACCCACGTGACATGACGTACTCGCAGCTTTGGAGGGAACCTTGTCGCATCTCCGCACTAGTGCTGAAATGGCTGTTCTGTGTTCTCACATGCGAGAAGCTTGCATTGCTGCTTTCGCTAAGCTGTTCGTTCTTCTTAATCCTAATGCTATAGTTTATATTAAAGTAATAGGTATAGTGTAGAGATTCATGGTATACAGTGTAATCATTTATTACTGCGTTCTAAATTGTTTCCTTTTACTTTTCATGAATCGTACTCTTTGGGCCTGGGAGGTGCTTACTACTCCGTTTTGGAAGTCCTTTCTGCGCATGTCACCCTGCGGAGAAAAGATGAACTCTGCAGCATTGAAACCCAGCCAGATGGCAGCAACAGCCAAGATGCACCTGGGAACCCGACCTGTGACCCAGCTAGAAGGAGCTGAACTGTACTGAAAAATTGTTACAATTGTATTCAATGTTATATTCACCATTGTTAACCCAAAGTCATATGTCATGAGAACCTGGAATTTAAGGGGTGTAGACGGAATTTGAATAAGGAGTCTGAGAAAGTCTAAAATTTAGGTGGTGTGATGACCTGTCCTCCTCCTTTGTCCAATCAAAATCAGGGATCCTTACACTTGCAACATTGGGGGGTGGTACACTGACCTGAAAAACTATATAATTAGCGTAGGTTTATCTAGAGAATTTGTCCGACTTGTCCGAATAGCTGACCTGTCACTGGCCCATCGCACTCAATAGGTGACTGAAAGCAGAGAGCTGCGGAGCACTCTGTTGAGAGGTTCGAGAACCCAATCGGGGTTTTGGGAAGTGAAAGTGCTGGCGAAGCACTTTGCTGATAAAAGTTATAACCCAATCAGGGTTTTGGCAGATCCCTTGCAGAGAGGGAGTAGCGCAGGCATTGCAACCGAAACTGCGGGTGCTGGTCTTAACCTTTAGTGAACCGGTCCTGATCCAAATTCTGGGGTTATCCTGTCCTGATTGTCCATGAGCTGCACCTGCTAGCCTACTGGCATTGAAGTCTTTGGGGTTCCTCCTGTCTTTTCCAACTGACCCGTTGCCAGGGTTGGTCTTCACTTTATCCTACGTAAATATAAGTCTGTGTGGGTGATTGTAAACTAACTTGCATTCCTTTTCTCACCTTCCCGAATTTGCAAAGCTTGATTGCATATGTTCCTTTTCTTTTCTGTTCCTTGGTAAATGAGAACTTTTATGTATTATTGACTATTAGTGTGTTCCAATTTTCAACCCACCTTTAGCTAATGCGATATGTTTCTATAAGAGTATATGTTCCTTTTCTCACCCTCCCTTTAAGAAGATGAGCTGAATTTAATAGTATGTTCCGAATCTTACCTTCCCTATAGTTACTAAGCTAAAATCTGAATAATCGAATTGCATAAGTTGTGTTTTCCTTTTTCAAACTGCCAGTGAATTACGAAAGTTTTTGGGTTTAGTATGTTCCCTTTCTTTACCCTCCTTTAATCAAGTTGCGAAAGACTGTTTTCTAAAATTAGCATGTTCCTTGTTTCTACCTTCCATTTATTTAAAAGTTTGGCTCATGACTTATTTTGATGATGATGATTAGATAAAGAGTTTGAACCTACCCTGAGTCTGTGGTTATTATATAATTACAAATGTTATAATGTTTTGACTGCCCTTTTCCTTAACTCAACTCCCTGATCCATTTGTGTTTAGGTACCTAGTGTCAAAGATTAGTAGGGTACTGGTATAGGAATTAGAGATAAAATAACAAAATACTGGTAGTAGAGCGTGAGTTACCTAAATAAATGTTAAGGTATACGATTTGGAATTATGGGCCCAGGTGAGTATTTGTACAAATTCTAGTTGGGTGACTTAACGCACTCTATCCATATACTTTCTTGGTAGCAGGGCTATGGTTAGGGATTAGTTAAAGTTAGGTAGTTAATTAGTTAGTAGGTTAGGTTCATATTTTATTGATCGATCAAATGTGGTATTATTGAAATGTTTATTTGATGCTGCTATATTGAATGTATTAACCAAAATTGTTCGTATCTGTTATATATTTTGTCTGGAATTCCCGGGGGCAGAATAGCGGGTGGTAGATAGAAGCCACATCGCGGCGAGGTCACTTACCCGTTGGAAGTTAGTGCATGGTTGGGCAGAACCGGAAGCACTCTTAGGGGTTTTCTGTATGAATGTATGAATAAGTGATAGCAAAGAGTTCGCTGGCAAAACTTCTATTGTGATATAACCTAGTAAGGGTCATACGGGAGGAGTAGCAGGTTTATCTGAGCTTGATTGATAGCAAAGGGGTTCGCTGGTGAAACTTTGGCCCCAGTATATATCCCGGAGTGGATGAGTCTGGAGGAGTAGCAGGTTCTCTAATGCTTGTGTGAAGGGTAGGCGGAAGGGTATTACTCGTAGTATATGAAAAGTAAACGGAAGGGATTTACTTGCAGTGAAATATATTTTTCCTATCTAGTCACTCGGGTACGGTGGCGAATGTGTTTCCGTTGTTAAATAATAAAATTTGACCTTTAAAATTCAAAAGAACTGAATTTCGAAATACCTTGTGAAGGAGGGAGTCAGTTGTGGAGCTGCGCTGACGTCACTTAGTGCCGGGCTGGTATTGGTCGAGACAGCGGGTGTGTAGCTGAGATAGCATTGTAAAGGAGGGGTGAGCGTAGGAGCGTGGGAACTCATCTCACGAAAAAGGCTGCGCACCCATTGGTTGAAATTATTTGAAACAGCATTGTTGGTTGGTTGTTAAGAAATAAAGGACGCGCTAGCATTGGAAGCGTATAGTAAATAGAAAATAAGCCTTTTTCGTCCATTTTTGAATTTACGAGATATATGTGGTATCCAAGTCATCCAGAATATCAACCTGATCCAAGATATTTAGGGTTTGCTAAGGAACGGATGCTAAGAGGCAGACCTAACAATATGTGCAGAAGTAAGAGAAAATTGTCCCTTGTGGATAAAGTTAAAAACTACTTTAAAAAAGACAAGCCTATCAAAACCAGAGAAGGAGTGATTATCCCACCACCGAATACTCCTGCATCATTCATGATGTTTGACAGGGGATACCATTCCTGTGTAACGTTAGAGAACTGGGTAGAGTACACAAAAGATGATGGGCTTCTGGCATTTCCCTTAGAAGGCACCTTTAATGGAAGAATTTTGTTTAATTTAAGGACCCGAATGAATGACTTACATCCCAGACCTAGGTTAACGCAATATGAGGCATTAGAAGAATGGGAGATCGAGGCTTTTGAGCGAGACGGACCTAGAATGTACAAAGGACTGAGTACATTTTACCCAAAAGTTCCACGAGATTCTAAAGAAAAACAAATGAAACAATGGAGACAGAATATGTTAGTGCAAGGGCTTACCCAGTACTAGCAGTAGAGGAGCCTGTGGGAGGCAAACCCGACTGCCCCGTCTTTAAAGCCACCTTTAATTCCGCAAGTGATACATGAGACCTACATCGAAAGGGTCTGAGGCTTTGACAATTCCAGTGACTATTGACCCAGTTGTTCCTTTGTACGGAGATAAACAAGCTAGTCCAAAGGCTCCCGTTATAACTGCATCAGTAATACAGCCAAGAAAAGAGCCACTGATAGTGGATGATCAGGCAAGTGAATGTGAATCAGTGATATCCTTAATGGATTTGCCAACAAGGGAACCTGAAGGTGGTTCAACGAGGATAAACACTCCTTTAACCTCAAGGGAAGTACAGATAGAGACTTCCTCAGGTACGAGAAAGGCCACTGTAGTAACTCCTGAAGAGATAGACAGATGGACCCAAGAAATAGAGAGAACAAAGACACAGCCCAAGCCATTAAACATATATAAATTGAGGATTGAAATAGAAGAAATGATGTCTGGGAATGTGGGATTGGAGAGATTAAATACCCTTAGTGAGGATGAATTACTGTTTGTCTGTAAAAGCATCACTAGAAATACAAAGGTGTTTCATGAAAAATTAATGGACACTGCAGCTAGCATGGGAATCGACATTGGTAAATCTAAAGTATTGCAAAAACCCTACCGAGGAGAATTCTCTGACAAAGATTTAGAAAACATGAACGTGTCAATAAAAAATGTAGAGATCAGAGAGCTGATGAATTTAATGCAAAAATGGGGAGAATTAGAAAAATGGAAAGCAAGATGGGCAAAGAAAAAGGAAGAGATTTGATCAAGGCAAATGGTTTCAGAATATGTTTTAAAAGAAGCCGATAAGGCAGACAAAATATGTCCCATGCGAGAAGTACCAGGTGGAGGCTATGTGCATATTCCATGGTCCAGACAGGATATTTTGTCATTTACGCATGATTTCCCAAAATTACGAGAAAAGCCTGTAGAATGGTACAGACAGGTCGAGAGATTTGTAAAGGTGTTGAAGTGTCTTTTGAAAGACTTAGATGGTTTATTTGACATTGTAGTCCCCGTAGATTTGTGGACAGAATGCAAAGTAGCTGTTGATTGGCCTAGTGATGAGTACCCAAGAGACCCGAAGACAGGAGCACCTTCTGAGAATGTAATGAAGAAATATAATCAGGGAATACTTTACCTAAAAGGAAAGGTGCCTGCAAAAGAGACAGATTGGATGAAAATAGATAGAACCACTCAGAATAAAGACGAAACGGTGCATTCATATTATGAACCTCTACTACAGACCTGTAAACAATACAGTGGATTAGACAACATTGACATGAAGGACATGACACATTTTATTTATCGATTTGTGCTAGGATTGAGACCGGAAATTTCCCAATGGGTTAAAGACAATAACATTTGTTAGCAAGCTAAGTCCATAGATGCGGTCCTGAAATATGCAAAATATTGTGAAGATGAGCTAGAAAACAAACGGAAGGAATTGAAAGAAAAGGTTATGTGGGCACAAGTAAAATTAGCAGAGCACCAAGAACAACAGCTGAATCAGATGTCTACTAATCAGAGTAAGGGCGAGGGAAGTGGGGCTAGGCCCAGGGGAGAATTCAATAGGGAAGATGCGAAAAAGAAGTTCTCCTGTCTCGGATGTGGCAAGTTGGGGCACTGGAAAGACGAGTGTAAGGCTGTGCAGAATGGTAATGTGCAAAATAATGATTTAAATCCACTGACGCAGCCTGAAGTGCCGTGGAAGACCCAGCAACAGGTAACACAGAACCAGATTCCCCCGGCGCCTATGCCAAATTATAGGAGCAATACAAAAGGGGGTGGTGCTGGACTGAGCATCTGAATCAATCAAACACTCACACCCAGTCAAAAGATCTGGGTTTAATCCATCACTGTTCTTTAGCATACTCTGCCACATAGGAGCAAAGCACAACAGAATGTAGAGACTCAGAATTGGGAAGGAAGAGAAAAAAGAGATGCATCAACCTCACATTTTCTTTGAATGACACATTGTTTTGTGAAGAAACTTACTGGCGGTGCCTGAGGGGGGAGGACCAGGAGTGCATGCTTGGCGCTTCCTTGCCGGTAGACCAGTCAGGGCCATACATTGAAGGAAAGGTTGAGGGAAATGATGTCACCTTTCTGTTGGGCACTGGTACTACCCGTTCTACTGTGAGAACAGCAGACGTTCCAAACCTACCCCTCTCGGGAGAAGCGATCCAAGTAGTGGGCGTTTCTAATAAACAATTTAGTACCCCAGTCACAGAACCAATGGAGGTAAAAATAGGGAACTTTAAAGAAATGCATAGATTCGTAGTCTGTGACTCAAGTCCTGTAAATCTGCTAGGACGAGATTTGCTGTGCAAAATGTATTGCACCGTCTTTTGCACTCCAAATGGTGTTGAAATTCAGACCCCAGATGAAGATGGAATTTACAAACTCATGTTAGCAAAACCTGAGACTGACATTGCCAAGATGACCATAAAAGACTTACCAGAAGAATTACACCAGACAGTAAAACCAGAAGTATGGGACTTTACAGGAAAGGATGTATGATTAATAGCATATGTTGACCCAATAAAAATACCCATAAAAGACGCAATTTACCCAAACACACGACCGTACAGAATGAATACAGAAATAAAGGCAGGAGTTGCAGTAGAAATAAAGCGGTTGTTGGAAGCAGGAATCTGGGAAGAAGTAATGAGCAGTCAATGTAAATCCCCCATATTTGGGATAAAGAAACCCAGCGGTAAGTACAGAGTAGTACAGGACCTGAGAAAGGTTAATAAGATTGTTGTCCCTTGCTGTCCAGTTGTGCCAAATCCTGCAGTGATTCTGTATCAGATATAGCTGATACACTGGATGGTTTACTGTCATAGACCTATGCCATGCATTTTTCTCGATCCCATTGCACCCAGATAGCAAATTTCTTTTCTCATTTGAATTCAACAGTCATGTCTACGTTTGGAATCGTGTCCCTCAGGGGTACACAGAGAGCCCCTCAATCTTTAATCAGATTTTCAAAAAGTGTCTGGAGTCGTTAGTGCTACCTGGACGGTCAGTCTTGGTTCAGTACATAGACGACCTTTTGGTGGCCTCAAAATCACGAAAAGACTGTGTTGTCGATACCATCGCTCTACCGAATCATCTGGGTGAAGGAGGACATAAAGTGTCCCCAGAGAAATTGCAATTTTGTGCTACCTCCGTGAAATATCTGGGACATCAGATAGAGACAGGTGTCAGGAGAGTTACCACAGAGAGAATCAGAATAATTAAAAACATGGATTTTCCAAAGACACAAAAAGAGGTCAGAATGTTTCTTGGAGTTGTAGGATATTGCAGGCAATGGATTGTGGGATTCGCAGTCCTTGCAAAGCCTCTGATACAAATGACAAAGAAGAGAGCCAAAGACCCAGTAGAATGGGATGACGAATGCATGACTGCTTTTGTGAATTTGAGAAACTGCCTGTGTACAGCTCCAGCATTGGGAATGCCTGACTATTTGAAAGAATTTGCACTATTTTGTGACACACCAGATAACTGTGCACTTTCAGTTTTGACTCAGATTCACGGATTGGTGCAACGACCTGTGGCATACTTTTACTCCACTTTAGACCCAGTGGCCGCCGCATTACCTGGTTGTCTGAAAGCAGTAGCTGCAACTTGCATGAGTCTTGAGCAGAGTGAATCCATCATTAAGGGACATCCTGTAACCGTATATGTTCCACATGCAGTTGTAATCTTGCTAACCAGGACTAAGACTCAGTACCTCACACCCAGTCGGCTGACTAAGTACGAAAGAATGCGGTGCAGGAAATATAACCATTGCTAGGTGCAACATTTTGAACCCAGCAACCTTACTGCCAAATTCATACAGTGCAGAACTCAAGGAGGAAGTTGAGCATGACTGCATTGATCTGACTGAATACAGTACAAAGCCAAGGCCAGACATAAGAGAGGAGCCCTTGATTGAGTCAGACTATGAGCTGTTTGTTGACGGCTCATGCATGAGACATGAGGAAAGAGGTTTAAGCGCTGCTTACGCAGTGTGTACCTTGGGAGGCCCAGTGGAAGCATCCTATTTACCTGGAGCCAAGTCTGCACAAATTGCCGAATTGGTTGCCCTGACAAAGGCCTGTAAATTTGGGAAAAATTGGAAAGTGACCATATTCACTGACAGCCAGTATGGCTACGGGGTGGTGAATGACTATGGCCAATTATGGATGCAAAGGGAGTTCCTGACTTATTCAGGCACCCCCATCAGAAATGGTCAATATGTGAAAGATTTGCTGGAAGCAATCCAGTTGCCAAAAGAAGTGGCTGTGGTCAAGTCTGCTGCTCACAAATCTGGCAATGACAAAGTGACAGCTGGTAACCGATATGCTGACCAGTTAGCCCAACATTGTGCAAAATACAAATGGCTGTAAACAAAAAGGTTAAGGTTGGTGGAAACATCTGCCAACTTATGTTACTAGATTGTGTGGATACATGGGAAAAAGTGAGAGAATTGCAGAATGCAGCAGAACCAAAGGAAAAGGAACAGTGGAGGAAGTTAGGGTGTAAGAGAAGGGCTGAAGATGGTATCATTAATTACATTGACGACACAGTGGTGTTAACCAACTGTCTGCTTGCTCCTATGGCTAGGTTGATTCATGGAGATCCACATCTGGGAAGAGATGCTATGATACGTCTGTTCAGACGAACATGGTTTAATGCGAAATTCAGGAACATAGCGGAAGCACTCTGCCAGAGGTGCCTGATTTGTCAGCAAATGAACCCAGGGAAGAGAACAGTGGTATTGCCAGGAAAGATTGGAAAGGGAGAAGGTCCTTTTATCCGATTACAGATTGATTTCATACAGTTACCCCCTTGTCGAGGACTAAAGTATGTGCTTGTCATTGTCTGCCTGTTTTCAAAATGGGTGGAAGCTTACCTCGCACGTAAGAACAATAGCATCACTGTGGCTAAGCTTCTACTTAGAGAGCTTATCCCACGGTTCGGATTTCCAGTGACAATTGAATCTGACAGAGGAAAACATTTTAACAGTGAAATAATGGGTCTAATTTGTGAAGCATTCCAAATTAAGCAAAAACGGCACTGTGCATACCGCCCACAAGCGTCTGGAGTGGTAAAACAATTGAATGGCACTATAAAATCAAGATTGGGAAAGATGTATGAGTCAACTCGATTGGAGTGGCCAGATGCTTTGCCTCTTGTTCTGATGGGACTTAGAAGTGTTCCAGATCGGAATACAGGCTTAAGCCCCCATGAAATACTGATGGGAAGAGTAATGCAACAAGCATGGGTGCCAGGACACAGACTGCTAAACATATCTGATGATTTAGTACTGGAATACTGCAAAGAACTGGCTGACCAAGTGCGTTCTATCTCTCGCCCGGTTGGGGAAGACGCTGTCGCCAGTCCAGCAACTCCAGTTCATGACTTGAACCCAGGGGATTGGGTTGTCCTTAAGAAACATACTCGTAAAACCTGTCTCAAACCCAGGTGGAGTAAACCATGACAAGTGATTCTGATCACCACCACAGCAGTAAAGTGGGCAGGAGTTCCACACTGGATCCATGTCAGTCAAACAAAGAAGGTGACGGAAACTGATGAAACTGAGGCTTAAGGTTGCGCAGCTGAAGGGTCTCAAGAGATCGATCCTGAAGTAGCTGAAGAAGAACAGCCGAGCACCAGTCAAGATGATTGGATCCCAATAATCGACATCCCAGCAGAATAAGTTCGAACAAGAAGTCAAACTTACTTAGACAGACAGAGTGATAGCGAGGATGAGACAGGAGTAGAGCAAGATACTCAGGTCATTGAAATTCATGTCAAAAGTGACTCTGAGCAGGATCAGATAGGGAAAGATCAGGTAATCGATACTCCACCCAGAACTCCTGAATCTGAAAAGGGACATATAGAAATTAGGGCAGAAATTCAAGCAGAAGGAGATCAAGAGTTCGAAGAGCTTGAGCAGGACCAGGTAGGAATAGACAATTGTGTTCAGGACGAAGAAAGGAAACAGATAAAAGACAAATCCAACAGATTCCTGAACAAGGCCAGTTTAGTAACCAGGCAGAAGAAACAGAAATAAGACCTGGAACTAGTCAGATAGGAAGGGAAGAAGAAGACACTGAAGTCAATGTGCCACAACTAGCAAGAATAAAAGAACATTCGAAGAGGGCCAGAGCACAGTGCCAGTTAAACGATTCAGAAAAGGAGACAAATGGCCTAGATATGTCAAGAGACTGAGACTGTGTTTAAAGAAGATTAATGAAGAGCCTGAACAAGTGGATGAGGTAACAAGCCAAACTGATCCACCTGTGATACAACCCAGAAGAAGAAGTCCACGACTAAAAAGACTTAATAACAAATACAAGGGCCCGAGTAGACCTACATTGTTTTGGAAGATTTTGAAAACCTGGAAATAAGTCACAAAACTGATGAAGAATTGATTGGTGATCCAACTAGCGAAGAAGTAATACCCACCTGAGTATTACTCAGGGCAAAGACTGTGTAAAAGTTTCAAAGAGGGGTTGAAACTCTTTTAGACCAGATGACGGATTCAACTGTTAATGGAAGACCGAAAAGAAATTGTGTAAGAACATGCTGCAAGTATGTTTATGTAGTGTAGCATTAGTACTTATACTTTAGATAGGACTAACCATAACTATTCCTTACATGATGAGTAGAGATACTAATTTATACCCTACTAATCCAGTGACAATGGACACAGAAGAGCTGCAAACGAAAGATACACCACAAAGAGTAAATAAACAAGAGAAAACACTTAGCCTTAGACAAACTAAATTAGACTTAGATGCACCAGATGAAGAAGGACTGCATTATAATAGAATCAAAAACAGAACTCATTTAAATGTATTTGCAAACCTTTTAGTACACTATGTAGAAGCAATGGAGATAGAAGACTGTTATGTCAGCATGAAGCTGCTCACTTCGGTAGCTGAGGGTGTGACATACCATCACTTGCCACCAACATATGGAATTTCCTGTAGTATCTTAGCTAGCTTATTTTATAAGAAAAGACCTTTACAGTATTATAATTCCAACTCAGATATGATATTTTCCGAACTTCCTGTACGTAGAAACCTAAACCCTGTTCACACTACTAGAGATGTTGCATGCTATATGGATGAACATTTACTAACAGTAGGAAAAATAGATATAGCTGATGCACACAGAAATAACTTAACATGTCTATTACACGAAAAAGAAAAAGTATTTCCAAATATGGTAGAGAAGAGAAGAGAAGAGAAAGTTTCCAAAGAAAAGCAAATGACAAGAAGCAGAAAACCCCTAAATGGGCTGAAAGTATAGCGAGCACCTCAAGTGGTGGAGCTAACGCCGCTATGTTGCTGGATTTTGAAAAAAAGGGGAAACTTTGTCTTCACAGAGAAATTACTAGTTATTATAACAACATATTCATTGGTTCCAGTAAATGTGAGCTCAATTATAAGGTAATCGGGGGTTGGGGTTTCAAAGATGGGACAGAACCTGTGTTTCCCGGAATTTATTATATATGTGGAAACGAGGCTTATTTCAAATTACCAGATCACTGGTATGGAAGCTGTTATTTTGGTATTGTCTTTCCAAAGATATACCATGTGGAATGGATTACTGGAAGCAATGAAGGAACTAACGGATTAGTATGTAGCAAAAGAGAAAGTGTTGGAGAAATAGTAGGTGATATATTTAGTGCATTGATACCTACAGTGGGGGTGGCTCTGCATACACACAGAATCTGCAAATTGTCAACAGTAGTAGATCAGTTATCAACTGACACTGCTGGAGGTTTCCTGATGGTCAATGCCGAATTGGTTGCGATCAGATCTATGGTTTTACAAAATCGACTTGCTCTTGACACACTATTGGCAAAAGAGGGCGGAGTCTGTGGAATGTTGAAAGCGCAACATTGTTGCACTTACATTCCAGACAAAAGTGTTGAGATTAAGAAGTTTGTGAAAAACATCACAAATTTGGAAAGAGCGCTTAAACCACTGGAGGTTGATAGTGCCTGGAAGAGACTGACTGATGGTCTCTCCTATGTAGGTAGTTGGTTTTCTAATCTAGGTAAAATTCTTGTGAGTAAAATACTGATGCCAATGGCGGGAGTAGGTTTAATAGTTCTCGGGATAATAATTTACTGCAAATGTCGAAAGCACAAGAAGAAATATTCTGTGAACCAGCGAGGGGTAAAAAGAAATATTGAAGAAATAGAATTAGAGGAAAGGAATAGACAGATTTATAAAAAGATTAAAAATTCTCATCCGATCAGAAATAATGAGAAAAAGCAGAATAGAAAGTTTGAAGAGATTGAAATGGGTTAAATGTGAAAAGTTGGCATCTGTTTCATTAATTGGTGATGATATAAAATATCATCAAAGAGGGGATTGATATAACATATAAGGAAATAACCAACCTGTTTGTTTTACTAATTTCGCACATCTTACATTTACATGGGGTATCCGAGAGAAGCTTGCTTATGTGTTTTCCAATCCTAATACGCTTGCATCTAAAATGGCTGCTGCTACGGGGGAATTTCTACTGCGCATGCGTCTGTCATACCCACGTGACATGACGTACTCGCAGCTTTGGAGGGAACCTTGTCGCATTTGCGCACTAGTGCTAAAATGGCTGTTCTGTGTTCTCATATGCGAGAAGCTTGCATTGCTGCTTTCGCTAAACTGTTTGTTCTGCTTAATCCTAATGCTATAGTTTATATTAAAGTAATGGGTATAGTGTAGAGATTCATGGTATACAGTGTAATCATTTATTACTGCGTTCTAAATTGTTTCCTTTTACTTTTCATGTATCATACTCTTTGGGCCTGGGAGGTGCTTACTAATCCATTTTGGAAGTCCTTTCTGCACATGTCACCCTGCGGAGGAAAGATGAACTCTGCAGCATTGGAACCCAGCCAGATAGCAGCAACAGCCAAGATGCGCAATGGAACCCGACCTGTGACCCAGCTAGAAGGAACTGAACTGTACTGAAAAATTGTTACAATTGTATTCAATGTTATATTCACCATTGTTAACCAAAAGGAATATGTCATGAGAACCTGGAATTTAAGGGGCGTGGATGGAATTTGAATAAGGAGTCTGAGAAAGTCTAAAATTTAGATGGTGTGATGACCTGTCCTCCTCCTTTGTCCAATCAAAATCGGGGACCCTTACACTAGCAACATTGGGGGGTGGTACACTGACCTGAAAAACTGTATAATTAGCGTAGGTTTAGCTAGAGAAATTGTCCGACTTGTCCGAATAGCCGACCTGTCACTGACCCAACGCACTCAATAGGTGACTGAAAGCAGAGAGCTGTGGAGCACTATGTTGAGAGTAAGCATGGGCTAAAAATTCTTTTTCCGCTATTTCGCAATCTGCGAATCTCGCAAAATCGCAGTAAAATCCGCGAATCAGCGGGACACATTTTCAGCCAAGCACTTACAGGGTTACAGCAGCAGGTGCAAAAGTTGAAGCTAATTTTTTGTAACCTTTTTCAAAAGGGTTACAAAGAAATTAACTTCAACTTGGGCACCTGCTGCTGTAAGACTGTAACTGCTTCCTGGTGCCTCATTGCCTACTTGCAACTATTCTCTGACCCTGCTCTGACCCTTGAGGCAGGGTCAGAGAATAGTTACAAGTAGGCAATGGTTGTATGGCATTACAACGCGGGCTTTTACCCCGCATGCCATTACAACGCGGGGATTACAACGAAAGTCGTTACAGCGACTTTCGCAGGAGGGCGCTGGATAGTGGAATAGTTTAATTTTCTATTCCAACTCCAGCCCCCGTTGACAGTAGGGAAGGTGTTGGATAGAAAATTAAACTATTCCCTATCCAACAGCGCCCTCCAGCGAAAGTCGTTGTAACGACTTTCGTTGTAATCCCTGCGTTGTAATGGCATTGCGGGGTAATCCCCGCGTTGTCATGGCTGTTCCCCGTAGGCAATGAGGCGCCTGTCACGAAAATTAAACCTCAACAGGAAGTTCTGACAGATACAAAAACAAGCATTTGCAATACAATAGGTCTCGCATTAGGAAAGTTTGAGCTATTGGTCTTGTAAATGACAATTTTTTTTATTTATGTGTTGGTTTTGAAAATAGCTAAATTAATAGCTTTGTCATTTACAATGGCAATAGTTATAACTTTCGCAAATGTGACACCTATAGCATTTGTAATGCAACATGTTTTGTATTTACGTGACTTAGATGTATTGATATTACAAATTACAATGGCTTTTCATTTTTTTAAATAATTAATACTTAAATAAAAGTGATTTTAATTTATAATGGCAATAGCTTAAACTTTTGTAAATAACTTTTGTGAATATTATGTTCAGTGTATTTTATTGTGACGAAAATCCAAGAACAGACGTGAAATATTAACATCTATTTGTGACATTTGTAATAAAGCTTGAAACATTGAGAGAACATATTTGAACCAGTTGTTGTTGAATGGTTGCGCAGATGGATGCTGGAGTGGCGCTGAGTGGTGCTGTGGTGGTGCTGAGTGATACTGGGATGGTGCTGAGTGATGCTGGGGTTGTGCTGAGTGGTGCTGTGGTGGTGCTGAGTGATGCTGTGGTGGTGCTGAGTGATGCTGTGGTGGTGCTGAGTGATGCTGTGGTGGTGTTGAGTGTTGCTGTGGTGCTGCTGAGTTGTACTATGGTGGTGCTAAGTGATAATGTGGTGGTGCTGAGTGATGCTGTGGTGGTGCTGAGTGATGCTCTGGTGGCGCTGAGTGGTGCTGTGGTGGTGCTGAGTGGTGCTGTGGTGGTGCTGAGTGATGCTGTGGTGGTGCTGAGTGGTGCTGTGGTGGTGCTGAGTGATAATGTGGTCGTGCTAAGTGATGCTGGGGTAGCGCTGAGTGATGATGTGGTTATGCAGAGGGCAGAAAGGCACAAAAAGCAATCTAACAAAGGACAGAAGGGCAGAAAAACAAGGGAAAAATGAGTCTAACACGGGGCAGAAAGGCACAAAAACGAGTCTAACAGAGGGCAGAAGGGCACAAAAACCAGGGAATAACAAAGGGCAAAAGGGCACAAAAAACGAGTCTAACAGAGGGCAGAAAAACAAAGGAAAAATGAGTCTAACAGAGGGCAGAAGGGCACAAAAAACGAGTCTAACAGGGGGCAGAAGGGCAGAAAAACAAGGAAGAAACGAGTCTAAGAGAGGGCAGAAGGGCACAAAAACAAGGGAAAAACGAGTTTAACAGAGGGCAGAAGGGCAAAAAAAAAACTGTCTAACAGGGGGCAGAATGAATCCCGCCCTGCGTGTTTGTCCACGAAGAAGCCACCGTTTTGTGCAATACCTCCACTCAACTGGAGTACTTTCTACTGTCTAATCAGTAAGTGCTCCCTCGTTGTCTAAATGTATAGGGGCAGATTTAAATTAACTGGCGCATCCCCAGGGATGTCGTAAAAGCAGCGCATTGCTGGAGCTGCGTCGCAAGCGCAACACAGCTCCAGCAATGCTCTGGGGGGCCCTATCTCCCCAATTCTGTGTCAAGTCTTGCGCCTGCTTCAAGCAGGCGCAGGGTTTTGACGCAGCATTGGCCTAAAAGTGACTGAGTGAAATCTTGTAGATTTCACTCAGCCACTTTTAGGAGGCGTTCCTGCACAGGAACGTGCTCCTCTGCCCCGGAAAGCCTCCTGATGGCGCAGGGCTTTGCAACTTGACGCATCTCTCAGATGCGTCACGTTGTTAATACCCAGCACCATGGCGCATCTTTTGTGCTGCCGCTGCGTCACAAAAGTGACGCAACTGCGGCGCAAAAGAGGCGCAAGCGGCTTGTAAATCTGCCCCATAGTGCTTTTACTACACTATAGCTGCGTAAAGGGCCAGAAGATGTGTCTCTAGTGACCATGTGTGCCTGTGCCTGTGTTACAGGCACACATGGTCACTGGAGACGCATCTTCTGGCCCTTTACGCAGCTGCAGTGTAGTAAAAGCACTATACATTTACCCAATGAGGGAGCACTTACTGGATTAGCCAGTAGAAAGTACTCCAGGGCAAATCGCAAAAAAATCAACGATTTTGCAGGAAAATTTGCGAATTCGCTGATTTTTTCTGAGATTTCACGGGGAAATCTGCGAATTCGCGGAATGCGAATTCGCAAATTTCGCCCATGCTTAGAGAGGTTCGAGAACCCAATCGGGGTTTTGGAAAGTGAAAGTGCTGGCAAAGCACTTTGCTGATAAAAGTTATAACCCAATCGGGGTTTTGGCAGATTCCTTGCAGAGAGGGAGTATCGCAGGCGTTGCAACCGAAACTGTGGGTGCTGGTCTTAACCTTTGGTGAACCGGTCCTGATCCAAATTCTGCGGTTATTCTGTCCTGATTGTCCATGAGCTGCACCTGCTCGCCTACTTGCATTGAATGCTTTGGGGTTCCTACTGTTTTTTCCAACTGACCCGTGGCCAGGGTTGGTCTTCTTCACTCTATCCTAGGTAAATATAAGTCTGTGTGGGTGATTGTAAACTAACTTGCATTCCTTTTCTCACCGTCCCGAATTTGTAAAGCTTGATTGCATATGTTCATTTTCTTTCCCGTCCCTTGGTAAATGAGAACTTTTATGTATTATTGACTATTAGTGTGTTCCAATTTTCAACCCACCTTTAGCTAATGCGATATGTTTCTATAAGAGTATATGTTCCTTTTCTCACCCTCCCTTTAAGGAGATAAGCTGAATTTAAGAGTATGTTCCAAATCTTACCTTCCCTATAGTTACTAAGCTAAAATCTGAATATTCGAATTGCATAAGTTGTGTTTTCCTTTTCAAACTGCCAATGAATTACGAAAGTCTTTGGGTTTAGTATGTTTCCTTTTTTTACCCTCCTTTAATCAAGTTGCGAAAGACTTTTTTCTAAAATTAGCATGTTCCTTGTTTCTACCTTCCCTTTATTTCAAAGTTTCTAAATGGTTGGCATAATCTATCTTATTCTTAGCTATACGCTGTTTCTGATTTTGGTTATTGATAGTCTGATTGCGTTAACTTATGGCTCATGACTTATGATGATGATGATTAGATAAAGAGTTTGAACATACCCTGAGTCTGTGGTTATTATATAATTACAAATGTTATAATGTTTTGAGTGCCCTTTTCCTTAACTCAACTCCCTGATCCATTTGTGTTTAGTTACCTTGTGTCAAAGATTAGTAGGTTACTGGTATAGGAATTAGAGATAAAATTACAAAATACTTGTAGTAGAGCGTGAGTTACCTAAATAAATGTTAAGGTATACGATGTGGAATTACGGGCCCAGGTGAGTTTTTGTGCAAATTCTAGTTGGGTGACCTAACGCGCTCTATCAAGTTCATGCTGGACTGCTCCCATGGAGAACATAGTCAAAACTGATCTGGATATGGCTGGGTCTAGTCTGGAATGGCTTGGGGAGCAAGAAAACAATGGATTTAGGCACAGTTCTCTGTACTGGGGTGAATGTTTGACATTGATCAGCATTCTGTCCATCAGTTGTCTTTTTGCATTTGATATATACAATGATAGCAACACATATCTATAAAATAAAATGATTTTGGGTGGTGCCTCTCCAAACAACATAAAACAATATCATGCAATATGCTGTAAAACCATGTAGAGAATGGGGGAGTCAGGTCCTTGGACGTGTGGCTGGCTGGACCATGGGTTATACTTAGAAGAAACAAAATGCCAACTACACAATTACTCAAAGTCCTCTATTTTTGAGGAGAAAAACCAAGTGAAACTTCTTGATTAATCCGGGTATATTGCTATTACCCTTTTATTATTTGATGTTCTCAATTTTTTACTGATCAATGTATGAAAAAGACACCTTTTCGTATTTTTTATGGTTCATACTTACTGACAATTATTTACAACACAAAACATACAAATAACAAACCGTATATACAAAATGACTTGCTTTGATATATACACAATGAAACATTCATTTTCTTGCAAAGACAAGAGTCACGATATGGACTCAAAGTTAGAATAGACAGTTAATTGCAGTCTTGAATTAATAAACTACAACTTAATGTAATTAACTATGCAAAAAATAGACTCTAAATGAATTCCTTTAGCCTATTAACAAACTAATGTCTAGTCACTTTTACGCCAACGCGTTTCGAATCCGGTATGTCCACTCAACGGATTCTCATCAGGGCTCTGTCTTTATAGAGTGTATCTGTTTACCAGCAGTCGCCGGTCCGCAGGTAGAATGTTGTTCCTGACAGGATTTCTTTCACTTCTGTATCTTGAGGGATCGAATCTGTGATCCTTCGGTTTCGTCAATTTTATTTTCGGATCTTGTGGATTAATTACAGTCTGCTTGAAATCAGTTCTTGCTTTGGCTGTTTGCGTTCTATTTTCTTGTAGCGGCAAGCGCTATTACACATTGCGGGCTCAGCTTGTGAAGTCCTCATTAGTCACAGTCGTTTCCTTGGTCGCGCTGCACCCCGGCGGCTGGCTCTCAGTCTCTGGGTGAAGAGACTGAGAGCCAGAGAGACTGAGAGTGAGAGCCAGCCGCCGGGGTGCAGCGCGACCAAGGAAACAACTGTGACTAATGAGGACTTCACAAGCTGTGCCGCAATGTGTAATAGCGCTTGCCGCTACAAGAAAATAGAACGCAAACAGCCGAAGCAAGAACTGATTTCAAGCAGGCTGTAATTAATCCACAAGATCCGAAAATAAAATTGACGAAACTGAAGGATCACAGATTCGATCCCTCAAGATACAGAAGTGAAAGAAATCCCGTCAGGAACAACATTCTACCTGCGGACCGGCGACTGCTGGTAAACAGATACACTCTATAAAGACAGAGCCCTGATGAGAATCCGTTGAGTGGACATACCGGATTCGAAACGCGTTGGCGTAAAAGTGACTAGACATTAGTTTGTTAATAGGCTAAAGGAATTCATTTAGAGTCTATTTTTTGCATAGTTAATTACATTAAGTTGTAGTTTATTAATTTAAGACTGCAATTAACTGTCTATTCTAACTTTGAGTCCATATCGTGACTCTTGTCTTTGCAAGAAAATGAATGTTTCATTGTGTATATATCAAAGCAAGTAATTTTGTATATACGATTTGTTATTTGTATGTTTTGTGTTGTAAATAATTGTCAGTAAGTATGAACCATAAAAAATACGAAAAGGTGTCTTTTTCATACATGAAACAGTAAAAAATTGAGAACATCAAATAATAAAAGGGTAATAGCAATATACCTGGATTAACCAAGAAGTTTCACTTGGTTTTTCTCCTCAAAAATAGAGGACTTTGAGTAATTGTGTAGTTGGCATTTTGTTTTTTCTAAGTAAAACCATGTAGTACATTGAAGCGTGATGCAAAATGATCCCAAAACATCCTATGTCAAAACAACACAACATTGCACAAATTACTAAAACATTATTACAAAGCGATGCAATACAGTGTTAACCAAGATAAAAAAAATGAAAAATCCACAATTCCTAAATATAAATTAAAATTGAAAAGTCATCTCAACATATGTTTTACAGGTTAACATATACACATTCATCTTTTTTTCATTTCAGTAAACAATATCCCTTGTCCCCAACCAAGACGGCGGATTCATACTGTGAAGGTGAAAAAAATGCATTATTTGTTATGTTATGTTATAAATTTATACAGTGCACGAATACCAAATGGTGTCTTGGCACCAGCAATCAAATAGCAGACTGGAGCACTATTCAATGAACAACTAGGTCTTAATGACTTTCTTGAACAATGTCAAGGAGGGAAGGTTTCTGACGGCAAGTTTCACCACAAAGCTTCTAGCACCCCAGTTTGATTTAAAAAATCCATGAGAATGTATCAATTTCACCTCTTGTGATCAAAGGCATCTGTTTGGAGAGGACCAGTACAGTGACTGCTTCAAGAACTGAGGACCAATACCATGTAAGGCTTTATATGTGATGCACAGGGTCTTGAACTTGATGCAACGTTTAATCAGTAGCCAAAGCAGGCTCTGAAGGTGGTTTCCCACTGCCTGAAATTTGGGAATCCCAAGGAGGAGCCTTGCAGCCGCATTTTTGATCATCTGAAGACTGCGTAATTGCTTTATGATTATACCGAGTTATAGCACGTTGCAATAATTCAAATTGGAAAGGACTAACAATGTAACTACAGTTTTCCTGCTTTCTGTTGGAATCAGTGGTAGGATTTTCATAATTGCTTTGAGTATGAGGAAGCTTGATGATGAAACTACCTTGACTTGAGCTTCAAAGTCCAGTCTCTCATTTATCACCACACCCAGATTTTTGGCTTTGGGGACTGGGATAGGTGCATCCCAGGTCATCGGGCCACCAAATCTGAGACCAGGAGGGGGAGTAATTACTGAATAGTATTATCTCTGTCTTCCCTGAATTCAACTTAAGGCAGTGCGATCTCATCCATGAGCTGAGTGCTATCATGCAGTCCCTAAATCTTTGTTAATGGTGGTTGGGTATTTTTATAGATGGATATAACGATTTGGGTGTCATTCGCATAGGACGTTAGTGCAATCCCAAAGGATCTTATTAATATTGCAGTTCAGATACATATATATTGAAGAGCATAGGACTCAAAGAGGAACCCTTTGATTGTATCCTATCGGCTACAAAAGAGGAGACCAATGCCAATGCCTTAGCCGGAAATGCCTATAAAATTCAGATTGTTAGGCAGCGTCTTACCGCGTTGAAGGCCGCCGACAGGTCGAGCAGGACAAGAGCCGCAGCGCCCCCCTGCATCCAATACTGCTCTTCTTTCATCAGTGGCCTTTGTTAGGGCTGTTTCGGTGCTATGTTCTGCACTGAATCCAAATTGTGACGAATCCAGCAAGTTATGCTCATATAGATATGATGTGAGCTGGTTATTCATATCCTTTTCTATCAACTTAGCTGGAAATGGAAGATGTGAGATAGGCCTATAATTGCCTGGGTCAAGTGCATCCAGGTTTGATTTTTTTAGAAGGGGCAAAATCGAGGCCCTCTTCCAAATAAAGGGAAATACACCTTCCTTGAACATTGAAAGAAAAAATATAAGTTGTACTAGGTCCTAGGATCTCAGGGGCTTGTTTAAATATCATAGGAGGGAGAGGATCATGGGGAGAGTCTGATTATTTATCACAAACAAAATAATAATATATTTAGTCACAGTTTAAATCACAGAAAAACGTTTTAATGCATATTTCATTTAAAATTATCACATGCACCCTAAAATCATATCAAAGCAGTCACCCACCATTTTGTTTTCAGTGGTAACTGCCTTCTGACAGTGCCCTCTATCGAAACAAGTCAGTATATGTTTGCAAGTAATTACCATAATATAATAGGAACTATTTAACCTGAACAATTATTTTAAAGACATTTTTTACATTTTTCATACATTCTGAAGGTTAACTTCCTACCTCAACTTTGATCCGTTTACTACTGTTTCAACAATGCAAGTTACCCTTCCCTATTTGTTTCTGTAAAAAATGGTAGCAAATTAATATTAATTTAGGTAGAAACCATGACCTACTCTAGGGGGTAAAAATTCCTATTCTACCACTGCCATATATTTCTCTAAAGGAAGGTGCCGGACAGTGACTGGGGAAAATATTACTAATATAACTCTTCCCAGTACTTACCTAAGTGAAGGAGCTGGACAGATGCGGGGGCTAAAATTACTATTTTAACCCTGCAGACTACTTACCTCAGGGAATGTGCTGGACAGTGGCTTTGGGGCAAAAGTACGATTGTAAATCTGCAAAGTAGTTACGTCAGGGAAGCTGCTGGACAGTGACTGAGGGCAAAATTACTGTTCTATTTCCACCAAGAATTTACCTCAGGGAAGGTGCTGGACAGTGACTGGGGCAAGATTGCTATTATAACTCCACCACCTACTTACATCGGGGAAGTTGCTGGACAATGGCTGGGGGGCAAAGTTACTATTCTAACTCCACCAACTACTTACCTCAAGGAAGGTGCTGGAAAGTGACTTAGGGTGCAAATTACTATTCAAACTCTGCCAAGTACTTACCTCAGGGAATGTCCTGGACAGTGACTGGGAGACAAGGTTACTATTGTAACTTAGCAGTCTACTTACCTCTTCTTCTTTCCCTTAGATTTCCAAACATTCAAATATGACATTTTCCAGTGACTGAGGAGAAAAATGAGTGAAAAGTCAAAGACCACATTTCAAGAAAATCAACAGTACATAGGTAACCAATTTCCCCAAAACATATTAACTGCAAAAAAAGCAGCAACTCAACAAAATTGAAGTCAATCACATCAGAAAACCTCTCCAATCCACCTAAGAATATTTGGAACCGCATAAGATGTGAAAACAAACTCATCAGGTGGTATAATGATTGCATAAAAATACAAACTGCCAATCCTAACAGCTTTCTTTCCACTGAATATAAAAATAACAAACACTTAATTTTTTCTCAGTTTCAACAGGTACTGAGTAGTTTACCCTCTCAACAGACTGCATCAATTAACAATATAGGGCCTAATTATGATGTCTGGAGTTCAGACATCGACAGCATGTCAGTGTCGGACCCACTAACATCTGCCCTTCCAGACCGCCCACAGCATTACGGTGCGACAGGCAGAGGCATCGGGCAGAGGGACCATCTGCAGCACTTATGAAGGGTTCAAGGAGCCCATTGGTGCATCTGCATGACAGCATAATATCTTAATGACAGCGGTCCCCTTGTTGAGATTATGATGTTGGTTTCCAACAGCCATTCCATGTCAGCCTTTCCAACATGGAAAGGCTGTTTAAAAGCAACCTAGCAGGGCCCCTAGCCCTCCACAATGTGGCCTGGGCCCCCTCAACATCCCTGCATGCAGGCATATTTGTAGATATCCATTCTACAATGGAAGCTTGTGCTGTGGGCCTTCTCCACCCACCTCACAAGCTTCTATTCTAGAATGGATGTTTCCAACTGCCGTATGGGCGGTCACATCCAAAATGGGATGTTGGCACTGCTGACCTCTGGTCGGGTGGTTCATTTCCCACAACGATGTCAGGCAGACACAAGTCTACCTGACATCGAACTAAGTCCCATAATGCTTTTTCCCTAGCAGACAGAATTTCACCAATGAAAATAAAGCGTACATTTAGTACATTCCACTCATGAATAATTGTGTTCTCGTTTTTACTAACAGATCACTGTAAAATGGAAAACAGAAACCAAGGCAGCTACATACAAGTTAGATGAGGAAACAAGCTGTTAACATATGTTTGGCTACATTTATTGTAAGAAGAGATTAAATGTGCACAGGAGACGTGGTGGTGTGTTGAGATGTGTCATCCCAAAGCAAAGACAAAACAGTTCCTCCAGGTGACACTGTGGAAAGGACCATGATGCATAACCACTCTGCCTCTGCAATGGAGATTGAAGTAATGGGAGAACATCCAACAAACTAAAATATTAGCATCCACCTCCAATGAACCCTGTGGTTCAGTTTTAGGGAAGGTGGCCCAAAACATACCCATGCACGTTGCTATTAGTATGCCCACAATACTTAGTTGAAGGAGAATGGCTCAGAGACAAAAACTGGCAAGTAAACAGGCAAGTAATCCCCAAAGAATATAACAATAATCCTACTGTTATATTAACATTCCCCCTGAACTTACAGTTACTTTCACTAACAAACCTTTCCTACTGTATGCCAATGAGAACCCTCTCAAACGATTAACTAATCTTCAGTACAGTGCATAGCTTGGTAACCCTGGAGAATACTGACACTTTGATGACGGATGGAACTATTACGTCAAGTCCCCATCCTTTCATCCAAATTGAAACTTTTCATGGCAACATTAACAATTCTACAGTCCCATTAGTGTACAGCTTACACCCTGACAAAAATTTCCTCATCCCACACTGAATGTTTATCAGTACTAAAATCCAAAACTGTAAATAAAAGTCCAAGGAAAATAACAATTGAATTACAGATTATTAATACTATTACTAACATTTACCCTGTCACACCAATTCAAGGATTTGTTTTCACATTTCCAGGCATATTGGCGCAAAAATTCAGAAAACATCCTTAGCTGAGATTTACATGTCAAACAGTAAATTGCAATATCAGTTGAAATAACTGGCAACTTTTTGTGTTGTGAGAGAAACAAGGACCCCCTGGGCATCAATAATACACAGATTCCTAGGGCAGGGTAAAAACCAATGTGAGTACAAAATCCTAGGCCATCCACAGAATAAGTGACTATAAAGGCTAGGACCAATGGAGAAAAAGAATTGTCGAAAGCTAATGTGTATATTAAAAAATATATATATATTTAATTAGACATAGATAAAAATCATATAGAGACTCCAAATTATAAGTCAAACTATATGATACAATAAAATAGTGACATATACAATTCTTGAAAAAAATACATCAAACACATTCATTAAAAAACAAATACATCATAGTAACAGTGTAGATCCCGACTGATTTTAACGATTATACACAAAAAGATTTTTACTAAAATGACAGTTGCACTTATTAAAAGATTATTAAGTGGACTCGACGCGCGTTTCGGCAGAAGAAGAACTGCCTTCTTCAGGAGTCGTTAATGAAACTCTGGAAAGAATTTTATAGGAAAGAATGTTATATATAACAGTGCATATGTTCTTTTACATACTTACTACATCTATCTAATTGCATACCTATTTACTTGTTACACAATACAGAATTCGTAACAACTCTTTATCTAACCTAGAGGTCCATACATAAAAATCAGTCACTTAACGTCATTAATAGACCGATATATGTACAAAGGTCGTGCAGTACTTAGCTAAACAGAAAGAACCGTCAATGATATAGGGTTCATTATTAGTATAGGTACAGTTGATTGTCATAAAGAACATTTACAAATAATTTCCCAATAAGAGTCTCATTCTTTAGACTGGTCACAAATGATGTATTGTGATCTCAGTTCTGCATACACACATGTCAATTCACTTACATTTGTGGTGTTGTATATTATTCCATTCATGACAAAGGAATCGATGATAACTTCCTTATTTTTTAGAAAAGAAGGCCAAAAAACACAGGGCCACTTGATGGGGCTGATACCTAATTTGAACAGAAATTATTATGAGGTCAACTATATGATTAAAGAGGGTAGAGAGCACTTTGAACACAATGAGTTAACTTAAAACAATTCCCTAATGCAAACGATGTAGTCTCTAATGAAAGGGGGCGAAAGGTTCATAAAGTTAATACACCTGTAGTTATCGAAAAGAGATATATATGTCAAGTAGGGAATTGCATGTTTCCATTCTTTTTGTAACCTAATAAGGCTAATCCTGTATCTGAATATATTGATACGGAAAGAGCAAATCACTGGAAGCAAGGGACATTGTTGGGATCGAAGTTTGAGATAGCAGATCACCGTGTTCGCGAAAACACAGACACAGATGGAAAGACAATTTATGAAGGGAGTATTCTACCACTGAAGATATCGTTTTAAAACCCATTGTCAATTGGGTAATGTCCTTAGTGAATGGGTAAATAGTTTTTTGTAAAAAAAGAGAAAAGTTACCTATTATTTTCACGGCAAGGATGTTGTGGCTCACTATAGCGAGATATTTCGCTTCATGGTAATGTTCGATAGGTGGCAAGTAACAATCACTGCAGGTAGGTATATAAAGGATATAAACAAATCTTAAATCATTCCTATTGTGTACCGGGTGTTCAGAAACAAACATAAAAGTGCAACTTATTAGGCTCAAAGCGCTCGCATAGTTAAAAACTAGAAGGTCATTGAAATTACCTCTAATTATGTAGTTGCTGATATTCCAATCGTGGTTCACATTAGTTACTGGATGTAATGACAAAATAAAAATGCCCGAGGCATTGGATAGGCTGGAAGATATAGATAAAGGGGCGACGAGCATTAATGCAAGCCAACTATAGCTCTATGTATGTCAAGGCTTAAAAAACGCTGGTTCAGTGGATGACATAAATAACTTATGATGTAAAACATCGTATAGCTAGAAACGCGAGCGTTAATCAGATGCCGATAAGACCAATGAATAATTACCTTCAAAGAGGTATCTAGATGCCGGCAGCAAGGTGGTGCTGTTCCACTGTCTAAAACGAGTGAAAATGTCAGCCGGTCGTGGAGCGGCTTGGTTCCGTAAATAAGATGGTTTCTACAGGCAAACGTAAAATAGACGGAGATTTAGTGGAAAACCACATATAGCAATATATGTGGTTCTAGATAGTTAAAGCGGGTATTGTTCTCACCTTCATGCAAGAGAAGTTTCTTGGGCTGCAGGATGGTGCAGTTCCAGGCGGCCAGGTAGCGGGACAGCTTCGCCGGTGTGAAAGGATAAGCGCTTTGGCAATGACAGCTCTTTTAAAGTGGAGAATAGGCGCGAAAAGTTTACTCGAACCGAGGTGTAATAGAAAGAGTGGATGGACAAACCATCATTGGATTCTCATATATGGAGACACCTTTCTAAGATGGCGCTGGAAAGACGAGGGGTACTAGCGCACACAATCTGATTTTTACGAGCAAATCCTCCACGAATTTTGATGGGAAAAGAGAGAGGACAATGTCTCGATCGAATCTTATATATGGAGACACCATTCAATAATGGCGCTGAAAAACCGATGTATAATCGTGCACGTTATCTTTTGGTAAAGGGGAATCTTGCATACAATTGTGATGTATCTATGTTACGGACAGATCCTACATATATCTGTAGGATATACTCTATATAGGAAAGGGGACATATTAAGGACTATATAATACTTACTAGTGTGTAGGGGATTCCATTACAAGATGGCGCTGGATATTGCGTCCAGTTCCTAATTATTAAGACAAAGGCTTTCTATGTTATTATCAGAGTTGATATATTTGGATATCGCCTAAAATGGAAAAAGGGGGGGGGGCTAACTAATACACTAGTATATATATTTAATAAGAGATCAAACAAAAAAGAGGCTATATTATTATATTGGAGGCTATATTTATTATATGGGGCAATGATAATATTTATGCAGAGGATAGCATCAGGAACCTAAATGTTAAGCATACAAGGTTTGGTACAAAGTACCATAGGGGCCAAATTTCCAGTTTCATAAGAATAATAAGAAATGCATGAGCCATAACTGACATATTGTTACGTGATGGCATTCTCCCATGGGATCTCGGCGTTTAATCCTTTTTTGAAAGTTCCCAGGGAAAAAATCCAAAATACTTCTCTTTTCTTTCTAATTTTTTCGCCGCCTTTGCTGTCTGGGAGCCTGATTTTTTCTAAAATGCACCATCTAAATTCCTCTGGACCATGATTGTTCTCTCTAAAATGTTTGACCAGAGGTGCCAAAGTTTTGTTGGTACGGATGGCTGAGCGGTGCTCTGTGAGTCTGGTTTGTATCGGTCTAGAGGTTTCGCCAACATATCCAAGTTGGCAGGGACAAAGGATCAGATATATACAGTTGGCTGTTCTACAATTCCACATGTCGGTAGCCTTAAAGTGACAACCATTGTGTTCAAAGGATTCTCCTGATATAATATTATTACATGATTTACATGAGGAGCATCTAACAGTTCCTTTTACTGGGAAGTTGTTATCGATTGACCTTTGGATAAATTCAGAATTGGCTTCTTTAGAGGTAAATCGAGAGTGCACAATCAAGTCTTTAAGATTCTTGTTCCTTTTATGTGCGAACAAAGGTTTTTCAAGTTTACCGTTGGTTGGATTAGAGTTTAGTATGTGCCAATTGGAGTTCACAATCTGACGAACAGTATTATCTAAGGTGGAGTGTTTGGTAATACAGACCATTTTTTTATTTTCTGAGGGAGGCTTTGGTTTAAGGAGTGAGTCTCGATCATAGTATTGAGCTCGCTTATATGAGTCCCTGACTAGTCTGTGTGGATAGCCTCTATTGAGAAACTTCTGACGCATGATGTTTGCTTGAAGGTCAAAGTCTGCTAAGTTAGAGCAATTTCTCCTAACCCGAAGGAACTGGGAGAAAGGAATGCTCTCTCTTTGACATCGGGGATGAAAGCTTTTAAAATGTAAGAGGGTATTCCTCGCGGTGGGCTTGACGTAGAGATCAACAGCCAGTTTGTTGTTCTGATGTTTAATGATAATATCCAAGAATTCCACTTGGTTACCATCAAATTGGGCAGTGAATTTTAAATTTGTATCCACTAGGTTGATCCACTCTAAAAACTCACACAACGAGTCTTTCCCATTGGTCCAGATAAAAAAGATGTCGTCAATATATCTGGACCAATGGGAAATGGACTCGAAGAATGGGGCTATTTCGTTGTGGATAGCTTTAGTTTCGAAGGCCGCCATATATATGTTGGCAATCGACGGGGCAACTGAAGCCCCCATACTCACGCCTCTAGTTTGGCGATAGAGCGTATTACCAAATTCTACAATGTTTTCCGATAATACAATATGAAGAAGTTCCAAAAGAAATTCTTTCGGACAAGGGATATCAAAGTTGTCAATAAACCACCTAGTGGCTGACAAAGCTTCCTGTTGGGGGATGTTACTGTACAACGCTTCAATGTCCATCGTCACTAGAAGGTCTGTGCATGGATCAAAGGGTATGTTCTCTATTTTAGATATCATGGAACCTGTGTCCTTGATGTATGAGGCAATTTTTGGTATATGCGGACGTAGAAATGAGTCCACAAATTTTGAGAGAGGTTCGGTATTTGTACCTATTGTAGATACGATAGGCCTGTATGGTGGGTCTGTGATATCTTTATGGATTTTATATCCCATAGATGCATGCTGTTTTGTGTTGATGGTAGTTCAGAAAGTCAAATTCTTTTTGGCTAATGTCACCCGCAGTTAGTGCAGTGGTGGTAAGATTACGGATTTTTTTAGAGGTTGACATCAGAGGATTACTTCTTATTGGGGTATAGGTGGTGGTGTCTGAGAGCATAGTTTTCATTTTGCGTTCATAGTCATTGGTATCTATTAGAACGATTCCGCCCCCTTTGTCACAGCTTTTAATGACTATGGTATTATCCTGTCGCAAGGTTTTAAGGGAGTCTGATTCCTCTCTATTAAGATTGTAGATTGGTTTTGGGATAAAGCGAAGAGCTCTCTCAAGTTGTTGAAGGACAACCAGCTCGAAAGTGGCGACCTCAGGGCCTAGTTGATCTAGAGAGGGGTTAAAGGTGGATGGTAGGGATAATTGTCTGGTTTCTTGAGACAAATCACTGTTGTCTGGCTGAGAGGAGAAGAATTTTTAAGTCTGATTCTACGAAAGAAAGAAATAATGTCTTTCTGAAAATCAAAAATGTCAAGATGGGAATGCGGGACAAAGGAAAGACCTTTAGACAGAAGAGATTCTGTGTGGGAATCTATATTTTTTGAGGACAAATTAAAAATCGGGATTACATCCCTTGTCCCCAATATTGGCGGTTGCGTGTCTCGCGGATGAATTGGGGTTCCTGAGGTTGATGTTGTTGGTGAGAATGTTGGTGTTGATGTGGATGTTGCTGCTGGTGGTGGGCCTGTTGGAAATTGCCTCTGGTCTGATTCTGGAAATGGACTCTCGGTCGTCCTCGCCGTGGGCCCCTGTTGGATAAAAAAGCCTGTTTTGGGCGAGGACCATTATATTGGTTAAAGTTATTTTCTTGGTCATAGTAGTTGGTGGGGCCTTCATTCTCTGAGTCCGAAGAATCAGTAAAGTTATTCACTCTTTGGGGTGTTGATCTTGTATCATCCACATAGTGGTTTTGTTTATAAAAGTCTTGCCTCAGGTAGGGATAGGTACCTTCTAAAGTATAAAAGCGTTTGTCTTTAGTTAGCTTATCGTTCTTACGTTTGTTTAGATAGGCACTAAAAGACTCCAACTCTTTGTTGGCTTCTTCGATTTTCTTCATTGCCTCTTCTATGTTACCTGCGGCTTTAAGTTTAGTTTCTAGGGCATCAATTTCCTTCTTGATGTCAACAGCTAGTTCTTTGGCTGTCTCGATGATAAGAATCATCAGGTCCCTTGAGCACCTATTCGCAATGAGACTCCATTTTTCTAAAAAAGGTCTATGATTCACAAAAAGTCCTGGTATATTGCGGATTTTTAACCCCATGGGGATCATGCCATTTTTCAGATACGCCAGCATAAATTCCCTGTGTGCTTCCATACGCATCAATTTCTTTTTCAGTTCAATAAGGTTGCGGCTATCCTCATTATTTGATATGTTGGAGGCCCCCCCATTAGTGGAGGTGATACTAGTTCCAACTAAAGAGGCGAACACTTCATCTGAAAAGCCGAATGTTGGTAGTTGGGCCATGATGTATACATGATAGATTTGTTAGTAGGAATAATGTTGATGAAGACTGAGGGCAAAAGTACTGACACTATTTGATAATACAGGTAATGATACAGAACAAAGAAAAGGCCCTACACAGACAAGCTGTGGGTAAACAATTGAGAGAGAAACAAGGACCCCCTGGGCATCAATAATACACAGATTCCTAGGGCAGGGTAAAAACCAATGTGAGTACAAAATCCTAGGCCATCCACAGAATAAGTGACTATAAAGGCTAGGACCAATGGAGAAAAAGAATTGTCGAAAGCTAATGTGTATATTAAAAAATATATATATATTTAATTAGACATAGATAAAAATCATATAGAGACTCCAAATTATAAGTCAAACTATATGATACAATAAAATAGTGACATATACAATTCTTGAAAAAAATACATCAAACACATTCATTAAAAAACAAATACATCATAGTAACAGTGTAGATCCCGACTGATTTTAACGATTATACACAAAAAGATTTTTACTAAAATGACAGTTGCACTTATTAGAAGATTATTAAGTGGACTCGACGCGCGTTTCGGCAGTAGAAGAACTGCCTTCTTCAGGAGTCGTTGATGAAACTCTGGAAAGAATTTTATAGGAAAGAATGTTATATATAACAGTGCATATGTTCTTTTACATACTTACTACATCTATCTAATTGCATACCTATTTACTTGTTACACAATACAGAATTCGTAACAACTCTTTATCTAACCTAGAGGTCCAGACATAAAAATCAGTCACTTAACGTCATTAATAGACCGATATATGTACAAAGTTCGTGCAGTACTTAGCTAAACAGAAAGAACCGTCAATGATATAGGGTTCATTATTAGTATAGGTACAGTTGATTGTCATAAAGAACATTTACAAATAATTTCTCAATAAGAGTCTCATTCTTTAGACTGGTCACGAATGATGTATTGTGATCTCAGTTCTGCATACACACATGTCAATTCACTTACATTTGTGGTGTTGTATATTATTCCATTCATGACAAAGGAATCGATGATAACTTCCTTATTTTTTAGAAAAGAAGGCCAAAAAACACAGGGCCACTTGATGGGGCTGATACCTAATTTGAACAGAAATTATTATGAGGTCAACTACATGATTAAAGAGGGTAGAGAGCACTTTGAACACAATGAGTTAACTTAAAACAATTCCCTAATGCAAACGATGTAGTCTCTAATGAAAGGGGGCGAAAGGGTCATAAAGTTAATACACCTGTAGTTATCGAAAAGAGATATATATGTCAAGTAGGGAATTGCATGTTTCCATTCTTTTTGTAACCTAATAAGGCTAATCCTGTATCTGAATATATTGATACGGAAAGAGCAAATCACTGGAAGCAAGGGACTTGCTTTATAGTCACTTATTCTGTGGATGGCCTAGGATTTTGTACTCACATGGGTTTTAACTTTTTGTGTTGTACCTTCTGAGTGTGTGGACAACTTCTACACGTCAAATATACAATCAGAATACTTTTCACAAAATGAGGAAAAATTGTCTCCACTCCCAAATTATTTTGAGGACACTTGGTTTGGCCATCTAAGCAGGTTGGGTCACAGGACGAAGCCAAGGTTTCCCATTGACTGGTGGAACTGTTACTTGACCTATTAAGAGAGATTTAAAAGCAACCACCACATTATATTGCTGGCGGTCTGACCGAAACAATTGGGGGGAAGACCACCGACTCTGACAGGATCTATAAACCTGTTGGTGTGGCGGTTGGACATGTATCCGTAGCCTGGCGGCAGTGTAGAGGCAGGCACTGCGCCATGCTTACAATGTCCATTTCCCACAGCCTTTTCATGGAGTCCAACTACCAAAAAAAGGATGTTGGAAAGGGACTTTGGGGGCCCCAAACCGAGCCTCTGTCTCTCGTGGTCCACTGGAAAGTGGCCCAGTGGGGCACATGTAGTGCCACTATGCACATTCATGCAACGTGTGCAATGCACTACATGGTGAGTGGCAAACAGTTAATGGATGTGAACAATGTGCTCTCTCACCCTGTGGCCTTTTCCTGGTAGCAGCACAAGCTACAGTGTTAGGGAGCCCTTTTCTGACTGTCACCATGGTGGTATAATCGTAATAGGTGGTCGGATCAAAGCCTGCCTCAAGGGCAATATCCTGGACCACTGTGAGGGGGACAGCAGTCCAACCATTTGGCATCGTAATAATGCTCTACGTTTCGAGGAAATGAGAATGGTGAAATCATTGTCAGGTAGTCTGAACCCTCGTGTATCCAAAAAAAGCAAAGACATGTCTGAGAGATTATGGGTAAAAATTCATCAATTTCCTTCGAAGGGAGCTTCAGACTACTTAAACAATATTGCATATATCTTACACTACTAACATTAACTAATACCCTCTAAAATTACTCACCTGTTTAAACAACATTTTCATATTCAATACCCATTTTTGTTTGTTTTTTAACAAAATTAAAACAATAGTTTGTGTTTCTACCTATAGTTGTCTTCTATCTTTGACTTGATGATATTGCATAAAACCTGTCTCCAAGAGCCTTGAGAAATCCAATGATCCAAAGAGTTGAACAGAAAATTCACAAGTCCTACACTCATTAAAAAAAAAGTCTCATGCATTACATTTTTCTGCACTCCACGGACATCCCCCCAAAAATGCGAAGATCAATAGCCACAAAAATCCAGCTCTTAATGAACTGTAAAAAAATCCAATTCCTGAAACAATTGTTTCCCCAAAACATCCAGCTGCAATACATCCAGGAATCCTAAGTTTTTCCGGCAAAGCTGTGGTCTTTGTCTTCTTAAGTGGCAAAACCATGAAAAACCAGGACACAAACATCTTTTAATAAATATTGCATTTATACCAAATAGGTTTTAAAAAGTTGAAAACATACATTTTTCTCAACTTTTTCAATCATACATTAAAAAGAAACCAAACGTTTTGATGTGCGCATATGAACACAACCTAAATGAGGATGTAAAAGCTGTTAAAACTGACTTTAAATACATTTCCTAGCTATACACCATCTACCTCCGCCATCTATCATTACAAAAAACTCAACCACTAATATGTTCAAAAACTAAAGTAACATTTTCTTACCTGACCACAGCTCCTCCTCGCATCCGATATTAACTGTGATGCTCCACCGACTGTGGGAAAAGACACAAAACCATTTATGTCACGCCGAAAAGTAAAAAGAAAAGAAGAACAATTTCTTCCATTGTAGTCAATGGGAAACCATGGGAACATGTTTTAAAAATGATTAAAAAAATATTTTACGGACTATTTCGAATATATGTTACATTTTTATAAAGCAAGATATGCTTGTTAATATGTTTGTTAATATTTATGATCATTTTCTCATATTTTTTTACACATTTAAACAAATATTTCATTAATAAACAGTGTCCTTTTTTGATTTTCTACAATAAAATGTTTATTTTGTTTACAATTTAAAAAACGTATTCTGATGGTATTTGATTTTCTAAAATTTTTAAACATATCGTACATCTCCCACCTACTTTTACTTTAATGATAAATGATACCAAATATGTAATATTGTTTGTTTAAAATGAATTCCCAGGTATTACAATTAATATGTGAGTATCAATACACTTCCCCACCCATTACCCCTATATCCCTTAAATCCCAGACCTAAAGGTAAAATTTCAAATTTTTTAAATATTTTTAAAAGAAAAGCTAGCATTAGAAAATTTAGTAAATTCTCTAAATATATACTCAGGCATTAAAGTTAAAACTTTATTATTAATACAATTCCCCACCTAAACCTCTATATTCCTTATATTCCCCACCACTTTTTATAATATTTAAAAACAATATATAAGCGTTACAAAGCCTAAAAAAAATCATATTTTAAAAATGAATACTCTGGTATACAAATGTACAAATTATTACCTGAGCATTATTACACTCCCCCGTCCAATTCCCCTATATCCCGTTTAGCCCACCCCTAACACTTTCTTTTGTGCATTTTATAATTTGTTTCACACCGCGCCGTCTGACTTCACCTCGTCACCCTGTTATCCCAGATGACGCCATTTCATGCCGACATCGGCGCTGCTGCTTGCACTGTGGTTCAAGGGCACCGCTCGTAAGTTCCACGATGCACCGTCCTCATCCTGCACCGCAGCCTTAGCCTACTAATGCCGGCACCATCGACTCCAGTTCGTAAGCCGACAGCTCTTCAGCAAACACAATGCCGCTGCTTGCACCATGACCTGCCAGCACCGCGACAAATACAGCATTACTGCGCACCACGGCCCTGGTCTCACCTAGCTGCTGCCTGCACCATGACCTGAGAGCTCAGCATGCAGCAACACTGCACTTCGCACCGCAGGACCCAATGCCTGCCGACGCCGGCGCTCTGACTTTAACCGCAAGGAGTTCGATCTGCAACGCGTGTGACTTCAAGGGCCCAACGACTCCTGCACAGACCTCCAGAGCCAACGCCTGAAGACGCCATGCTTTTGGAGCTCAATGAGATGTCACTGACACCGTGCATTTATAAAGGTACTCTTTTGTGGGTCTTCCCGACACCGTATCTGGTCCGCGACACCGCGGGCAGCCTGAACTCTTTTGTTGTTCAGACTATCAACTTCAAGGAACTGTTTTTCAAGTTTATTTTGATAACTGAAGATTTCTAAGTACTGTATTGTGGATTTTTATCATTTTTGGACTTGTCTTCAGTATAAAAAAATATTGGATATTTTTCTGAACTGGTGTGGTGTCCTTTTGTAGTGCTTACACTGTATTACTTACAGTTGTTTATGTGCAAATGCTTTGCACACTGCCTCTAAGATAAGCCCAACTGCTCATGCCAAGCTACGAAGGGGGTGAGCAGGGTTCATTTAAGGAGTGTAACTCCCTTATCCTGACTAGGAAGAAGGGGCCCTACTTGGACAAAGGTACCTACCTCAGCCAACTAGAGACCCCCGTTTATAACATGACCTCAGAAAGAATTGTACCTAAGCATCTGGGCTCAGTCAAGAGACATGTTGTATCTGCAGCTCATGCAGAGAGTGAGGGAGAAAGTTGTGCAAACCTTCAGTTCGAGGCTACATATTTTTAAAATCAAGCACATTAATAGAATCTTATCTTACAGTGATCATGAATGCTCAATGCCACTACTTATTCAGATTCAGGATAAACAAATTGATTGGCTTTTCGCAGAACTTCAGGGATGGAATAAATTCTCAAATGTATGCCCTTTTAACTCTGATTCCTTTTCAGAACAAGACAAGATGTGCTCTGAAATTTGCTGTGAACATATAAGTTCCCTGAGACAACAGTATATTTTACCTTTGCTCAGAGGGAAACAATTTTTACAAGTCTGACTTGCTTCAAACTTTTTACAGTTGTTGCCCGATGAGTTTATATGTTTTATTGTGACCAGTTTTTTTACAGGGACAGTGACAAGTCGACAAAAAAGAGATGTATAGGTCTCTTGCTCTGAGATTTCATTGATATTTTGATACAAAAGGTTACTTGCTATGATATAACCTATAAACATTTTTAACTGAACACACTTTATCCTTCTTATTTTTATGCATTTATTTAAGAAACATACACCTTCATGTTTTAATTGAGTGTGATTTTATATGGATGTTTGTCTTAAATTTTGACTGTCTGTTTTTTTATGGTTTCAAGTAACCGAATAAGGAACATTTGACTGACTGACTGTGCTGTAACTGTAATGCTTGGTAAAGACTACTTGGTAAATGATGTTTCCCACGGTGTTTTCACTGACATCTTGCAACCTTCTCCCGGGTCCATTAAAACTGGAGACTGAATACAGTTCCCAAACCCTTTATTATTGACTGCAATGAGGGGAGAGTGGTTTTCCACCTCTGTGTATCACAAGCACAAAAGCTCTACTTCTTTCTTTTAAAAATGTGAATTAGTATTGAAGGAAATGTTAATTGAAAAATGTGTTTCATAACATCTTCAGGGAAAAGTATTCCTTTTTGAATATTGCATGGCTCCAGTGTTCCATGGGCAGGAAACTCCACTATCCGCAGCCTCTCAGAGCAGATCCACTCAGGATTTGAAATGAGGAGAGGATTTGGCATTGGAGACAGTTTTTCTGAAAAGTCTTGTTTTGTCTGTTACGTTATTGCGTTAAGTGCTCTCATTTAATTTTATTTTGCGATACTTATGTTTTAACAAATGTGCTTCAAGTGGATTTGACATGGATGTACCAAGGTGGAAGGCTTACCTATGTAGGTGACTACGTTCAAAGCCTGTCTATTGTTATTCACATACTTTTACCAGGTATATTCTATGCCTGGGCGGTAAATTCTGTTCTGCTCGTGGAATTTGGGTAATTTCGTGATCCACGGAGAACGCAAAATTGCCCAAAAATTCTGCGGTCCGTGACTTCACGAAATTTATTTCTTGTTCGTGTTTCAAAATGAGTGTTCGCAAGATATTTCCCCCCGAGCATGCAAACAGCGATCGCAAACTGGAAAAAAGCACCACGAACAAGCAATTCCACAAGTTCACAGAATTTCTGCGTAGTCGCAGAATTTTTTTACCGTTTTGCGGAGATTTGCATAATGCAATTACCCAAATTCCGCCCACCCCAAGTATATTCTCACTGAGGATGCAGTGAAATTGTACTCCCATCAAAGGCAAGAGCAAATCCAAACCCAAGATGGGAAAGGGGATGAGACACCCCCAAAACTAGATGGATGCAAGACAGAGACAATCTACATGATAAAATACATATTGGAGAAAATAAACAAAATGAGGGACCTACTCAAAAACAGAATTATGTAGTACTTGAAATGTTACTACAGTAGTACTAGAAAATACTATTCACTAACCTAGGAGTGGAATTAAGAGAGGAATGTGCAAATACAATTCTTCACCAACAAAAGAGTAAGCCCATAGCTATTCACAAACTACACTTCTAAAGTTACTACAGCCAATAATTTCCCAAAATGTTCATATTTGTACTTCAGTCCACCTTGGTACTGCAGCACAGTCCCATAGAAAATAGTGCAAGCAGGGACTTAAAATAACACTCCACCGTAACTAATGTTATATAACAGTATTTTGACTTTCAAATCTATACATATTTATATCCGGATATATATGTGTAATTATAACTAATATTTAGTTATTAAGGGCCTCATGTACTATTATTCCAAATAAGAAATCATAAATTGTCACCTTTTCTCTTTGCAAATGGTTACCACCTCCTTTAACTTTGTGGTAAAATGGTAATGTTTTGCAACCAGATTTGGGAAACAAAACATTAATACATAACTTATGGAAGTCGTATTTGAAGGGCATGCCCTTTACATCCCCTTCCAAATACCAATTCGCTATTTAGGGCCCGATTACGTTGTCGCTAGGAAACTGTCCCGAACAAATTGGTTCCGGAATAGTTTCCAAAGGAATCGGGTCCTGTGATTCCAGACAACCGATTACGATGCTTCCCAACATCATTCAGTCGGATTCGCATTGACTTCAATGGGAGACTGTGTTCCGAACAAGAACACAGGCTCCCATTAAAAAAAGGGGTGGTTGGGGAAAACCTTGCACCCTCTGCGGGCACCCCATGTTGCCTGCCACATTGGGCATGGTGGTAAAGAGGGGTCCCATGGGTACCCCCATGGGCTACATTCATAAGTCTCAGTATGAAGGAGGACCCACAACAGCCCCCCAAAGACAGATTTCTGCAGCTGTTTCATCTTGGGCTATCTGAATTGGTATGACTGTCCGAATCAGTCATCATAATCACTCTTCCGAAAACCATATCCATAGAGCTGTAAGAATTGGCTCTGAAAGACTCTGGCTGTCCGGATGCCTTTCAGAACCGATTCAGTCTTTGCAAACAGTTTCCTGTCATCTCAATTGGTTGCTAGGAAATCCGAATCGGATTCTGCAATACCGAATCCCAGCATTTTCTAATGACATCTTAATCAGCCTCTAAGTCGTAACGCAAATTGAGATTAAGTAACTTGTTAAAGAATCGCACTTCGGGTTCTGTTCATTTGAAAATGCCACTTTGGTTGTAACATTGCTTTGTACACGAGAGCCTATACTGCTAAAGGTGTTAATAATTTTGTTTCAAATGTAAAATTAAATTTAAGATTCATAGTTTTTTTTTTCATCTAACAATTCTATAGACTTATTTTATAAAGTGTTAATATTTAATAAATAAAACTGAAACATTACGGGAGGTAGGATTTTGTATTTAGATTTTTAATAATAATTATAAATTAGCTAAATAATTACAAATAATAATTATGACCATTTCAATTAGTTAATGCATTTTAAGTTAATGTGCTGTAACAATTTTTGTATTAGTTCTTGATTTAACATAAACATTTTCCATTATTTTACTTTTAAATATATGTTATACATTTTTGAAAAGGTTAATACACCTTTTTTATTTTCCTTTTACTTCTCTAGAACTCCGTCTAGATGTAATATGTTACCAGTACTAATTTTACACTGATGAATCATGGTGTAGGAGGATCTGTCAACAAGTGAAGACATGTAAGTCTGTATTTAGGATTACCTTTATACTCAGATATGATGAGTAGCAAAAAAGTTTTAAAGTTACTTCTACGTCGAGTAGTAGATTTACGCATGAGTAAACTTAAATGTGTAAATTTACCTTTGTTTATCAGGCCCCAAAGGTATAAAGTCCAAAGTCATATTTGCAAAATATTTACACATGCTTTTGTATACGCACCTACACATACCAGTTTCATACCAGTTTTATTTATACAAGTATTTTCATATGTGGATATCTTAGAATTAAAAAGTAATTTGAGTACTACCTCTGGATATCTATGAACATGGAGGCTTTACACATGTACGTCTGTTAGTTCCAATAGGCTGCACATTTATTTCAAACATCGGTGCAACACTATAACAATAAGGGCCTTATTTTGAGTTTGGTGACCTGATTGACTGCCAATCCACAGTGGTGAAGGGGCTACTGCCACACTGGTGGTCCAACTGCCCAATTCCAAGTAGGGCAGATTGGACCTCTGCTGCCCCCAGGAATAGCAGATCCCTAGCGGTCTTGCAGCAGTCTGAGGCCCCTAATATGCTGGTGGTGCTTATGCCACTCCACCAACATTTTAGGAGTTTCCTCAATGCCACAGTTGTTGTGGTGGTGAGCCTGCCAATGAAAAGTGTGGTGGTGAGGTTGCCTCTGCACTAGGGGATTCTTGCGTGAGGAGAACATGGTACCCCCCCTCTATGCATGACCCCCAGTTTCTAGAGATACAGGTCCACACTTTGCTTGTTGGTGCCCTGCTGCACTGGCACGCACATTACGACTTTCGTCACTGCCAGCGGTCTAATGGAGGATCTTACTCCATTAGATACTGCAGTGAGGAAATAGAGGGGCCCTTAGGGCCCCCTCTTGGCCCTGTGCATGCAGAGGGGAACATGTTGTGCCCCCTTCAGTGCTTGAATCCCTTTCCTATACCGCATGGCCTGCACAGTCTATGCTGTGCCGGAACGTGCACTGGCAGGCCATCTGTAGTGCACTTTAGGGCTCACAGAGGGGCCTTTAAACCAGTGCTTAATTTGAGCTGGTGGTTTCCGGTGCTCGGCCCTGGCATTTAATTGTCAGCACCGGCTCTAGTGACAGGCCACCGCATGTTGTCGCTTCTCTGTTTAATTTTGAGATGAGCACAAAAATAGTGTTTATTAAGTCAAATCACATTGAAAATAAAAAATACCAGCCTCTCACACTATTATTATAGTTTTGTGTGGCCTGAAATAGTGTGAATTGTCACAAGTTTAGGGGTGCAATAGTTAGGTGTTATGTTGGCACTGTCATTGGCAGCACTGGCAGGGGCAATGTGTGGTGCAGGCTGTACCACCACAGAACTGCCATACTGCAACCTGCCAGACCATGTAATACTCATATTATGGTTAGCGGGCCCTGTTTTGCTGTGTGGGAGCAGGGTGGTGGCATGGCAGCCCTCTTCCACACTGCCAAACTCGTAATTGGGCCCCTAGTTTTGTTGTATAAGTATTGATTTATAGTTTTGATAGCAGAATATGTTATATCCTCACTCTGTTATTTAATACTATCCAGCCTAGCTGTCTACTGCTGCTCAGCCAGAAGGAGAGATGGTAACGCAATGTTGGTGTGAATGTGATGAATGGAATACTGGGTGCCTGTGTGCATGAGTGGTGATGGTTGGAGATGGGCTGAGCTCCTGGTGGGGCTGGTAACAGGCCTGATGTTGAGCTGAAATAGAGCTGAATTGCACTGATATACTTATTTCCTTGAATCAATAAAGAACCCTTCAAATCCTATATGGCTCCATGTGTCTACATGTGTGCAAGGGCACAACATTAATTTGGGGATGAGCGGATCAGGACTCAAGCGTCTTTAAGGATGGTACAGAAACCAAGAGAAAGTAAAAGAGTCTACAGAAACAAAGAGTCTATATGAAACTTGGAAACCAAGACAGAAGAATGAAGAAATTAAGCGTAACAAAGTAAAAAGCATCTTGTTTGGAGCAACAAGCAAGCCAACCCCACCAGTGTTCATGTCATGTCATGTCATGTCATGTTCATGTCAACGGACTGCCTCAACCACCATTACCCAGCCTAGACATGCTCCATTGATATTTCATAAGGAATTGTGATTTGGAGGGTTTTTTTTGTTCCCTAACTGTGATGTGTGGCATGTTGTAGCATAACCAATGTGCGTACATGCAAGCGGCCACACAGGAAGGGTGTGGGTCAACAGGTTCTTCGTAAAATCGCAGTAAAGTGTTTTCCCTGATGCTTTGGAGGTGTAACTGCTAGGAATGCCATACCAGCTGACAAGGCTGTTTTCTGTTCAAGTGGTCATGAGGATATTTCAACAGTAGGAGTGGTCTTTACAACTGCCTAAGAGGCACATGCATCATTTGAAATTGCATTCGCAAATGGTGCGAATCGCAAATTTCGGCCGTTTGCGAAAGCAATTTCAAGTTTTGGGATGCATGAAGATTTTTTTGTTTTTCGCAATTTAAGGAATCAGTACATTTTTAGCGATTCCTTAAAATTTCGCAAAATGAAGGAATCGCAAATTTAGCTCAAGAAAGTACATGCATGAAAAATCGCTATTTGCGATTCCTTTAAAAATCGCAAATAGGAATTTTTAAATTTAGAAGAACTCAGACCAGGTGGTAAAATAGGAAAAAAATAAAAACAGGTGAAAATCATTAGGATAGTATTTAAGGGAGCCCAGATTGGCTTCAAAAATGTTTCACAATGGGAGCACTCTTTTTTGCGGCACGGAGGCTGAGGCTGAGAGCTACAGCAAGGAGGAGAAGGAGGATACATGAGAGGATTTTTAGAGTACGCGTCACCTTACTAGGGCAGACAGAAGCAGAAATATATGATAAGTATAGACTCAATGCTGACTCAATCTTGGATTTGATAGATGAATTAGACCCAATCTTGCAGAGACAGACACGCAGGACACAAACCATATCAACCCATGTACAGTTCTTGTGTTCACTACACCTCCTTGCGTCGGGGTCCTTCCAGGGTGTCATAGCTACTGCTGGAGGTGTGTCCCAGAATTCCCTCTTGCGTTTCTTTGATGCTTTCCTCAATGCAATGTTGCAAAGGATTAGGCATTACATTTCATTTCCCAACACACCACAGGAATTGCTACAAGCAAAATTAGATTTCTACAACATGGCACATTTTCCACATGTGATTGGCTGTGTAGATGGCACACATTTCCCCATTTGTCCTCCATCTGAAAATGAGTACATTTACTGCAACAGGAAATGTTACCATTCACTAAACATTCAGGTAATATGCAATTCCAAAACTATAATTACTGACTTAGTAGCCATCCGGATCCCGGTAGCGATGGGTAGGCACAACAGCTTTGACCAAGGCCTCGAGCACCATTAAACTCCTTTTGGTTCTCCCCCTTGAAGTCACACCTACCGGGTACTGTTGACACCCATACTCCTTGACCTTTAGGCAAGAGCAGTCCAATTCAGGTAGTACAACAGGAAGTTGAATGCATTATTGGTTGATACTACACTAGGTCATTCCTTTGCGATAGATGTATATTACTAGGTCCTGAAGAATCGCAGCATAATTGCGTAAGCGAGAAACATGTCGACCTCACGATACGAATTGTAGTCCTAGATCGTGATACGGAACCCTAAATTTCTGGCGATCATAGGCTACCCACTGTTTTTAATATATAGCATGGGAACCACCATAATAAATTGATCTCCGGTACCTCGTGCTATATTTTAAATCACCTCCTTACACTATCCATTTTCTCCCTGGCCCCTCACTCGCACTTCACCCACAGGCTGTTGGAAAAAAGATCTCCGATAAAGAGCCCCTCTTTGAGGTGAGCCCGTAGGGCATTGCACCGCCTGCCCTACGAGGAGCAACCGCCAATGATGAAGCATGACACTCGCAAGAGTGTGTGAGGCCATTAATTCCAACAAATTGGATACCCAGGGTAGCCCTCCACATAGCGCTACCCTTTCTTTTTCTCCCCTTTATTGACCGTACCCTTCTTTTTCCTCAGGAACAGCTGAGTCCGTTTTTGTTATTCTTAGTAGCCAGTACCCTGGAAGTGCCCATGATTCTTACATTTTTAGGCATAGTGGTATACACGCACGACTGCTTGCCGGAGATTTTGGAGATGGCTATTTACTTGGTAAATATATTCCCTTCAATTATCATACATCTCTGAACCTTGTTGTCACATTGTACTCCTAATGAGTATCTTCCATCCCTTTTTACGAAGGTTTAAAGTCCTGGAATAAAGCTGATCCAGGTAAAATAGGATAATGGATCAGATTAGAGCGATGTTAGATCAGGGACCTAACAAGTCGCAATAAAGAGTGTAAAAATGATGTAAAATAAACAGCATGGTTTTTTTCTATAACTCTCCTAGGCGTGATAAAATTAACACTGACTGGTTCCACCAGCAAGTTTAGAAGCTACAGAATTTCAGGAAAAGTAAGGGTTCATCCTTCATTGGTAAGTCCCCCCTATCCCTGTTTACTGTTCCGAAGCAAAAAATCGCTATATAAGATAAAATAGACTGTATATATTATCTTAACCCTTCAAGATAGAACCATACTGTATGGGTACAAAATACCAAGAAAAAGACAATTTTAGAAGGATATCTATTTTTTCCAAGTTACGCTAGACAATAGGGAGAACAACTGAGGTTTTGTACTTTGAACATTCTTAAGCTTCCCTCTTCCTTTCCTATACTCTTTTTCTAAGTAAAATGAGAAGCTTACACAATCATCCAATCCAAGATGTAATAGACAATGAAAATGTTATCATGCATCCTTTTATTATGTGACAACCTTATTAAGAAATATGTTCCAAGAATCTGATATGATCTTGTATGTTTTTTAACATTGACAGTGGAGATTTGAATGTATAACTGAAACACCTGGCTACAACTTATATGAAATGTTGTTTTTTAAGAAAAAGATGATTCAAAACTATACAAATGTGCCTCTATCATGATCTATTAGAGTATAAACATGTACTATAACACATTTTATTACGGCTTTAGACAAATACTAAACAATGTTTTATTCTTTTTAGAAATAATTGGCTGAAAAATATATGGTCCTGATGAAGACACCATAGTGTGTCGAAACGCGTTGACTACAGCCGAACCAACAATATACAGGATAACAATGCTGTCCCTTAATTATTTTAAGAACACATGTTTTATTTTTGTTTATCAGTAAAAACTTTTAACTATATAAATTATCTGTATACAAGGTATATGTGTTTAAATCTCTTTTTATCAAAACAAATTAAAAATCCTTTTTTTATCAGTACAAATGACTGTGTTATAGTTCTATGTTTGTGTTAGAGTTTTTTGTTTAAATGTAGCCAGTGTGTCTCTTCTATTATAGTCAGCCTGGGTAGATACCTTTGCATTTGTATCTTCCATCCCATTCCATAGGTGAGGTCATACATTCTCACACCCTATTTGAATCCAGCTACACAGAAAGAACAGCACTACAACCACTCACACATATCAACCCGCAACGTAATTGAGAGAAGATTTGGTGTCCTTAAATCTCAGTTTTGTATACTAAATAAGACTAGCGGTGCTTTACAATATATGCTGTAAAATAGTTGCAACATGTGCCAAGTTGCACAACTTAGCCACTAGAAGAGGCATAGAACTGTAGGAGGAGGATGTACTGCCTTACAATGATACCAGCCTCAACAACCACAACCAAGACTACGTGGACCTGACACAGCGGGGAGAAGAAGAAGGGCAGAGATAACTCAACATTACCTTTAATAGAGGTAAGAATCACACAACACATCTTTCTGCATAACTGAAATATTTTTATTTTAGTTTTTTTCAGCAAGGATTGAGGGTACTTAACACATCTTAGTGCATGCAGTGTGTTGACAGCAAATTAAAATGCATTTACTGGTCATAGTCATTGCAATGCATTTTCTTCAGATGTCCTTTGCGCAAAAGCTATGTAGGTTATTAAGTCATATCCTACTTCTTGCGTCCACACACCTCTAATGCCTTTCCAGAATTTTTTGCATCAACTAAAGTAGGCCTCTCTGCAATTTCTTGTCTTCTGGTGCTTTGGCGTCCCCCAGGCACAGAAGGTTCCAGCAGGCTACTTACATTTGAGCCCCCATCATTCCCTCCAACATGTAGTAGGCTCCCACTTGCAGCTCCACTTTGCATACCCTCCACAACATTCATGAGTGTCATCATGCTCCTGGCAACATCACCACAACATTGTGACATCTCCAATTGCATGGCAACTGTTCGCTTTGAAAGCTGAGCTGTAGTGTTGCAAAGACGGTTCAATGCCCTGGTATAACCTTGCATGCTGGACATTGCCCTATGATGCCTACGGTCACTTGCTAATTGCTGCACTGGTATTGTTGTACACAGTTTCTCCATTGCTGTAACCACACGGTCATGTTTCTCCAGCTGTTGCTCTCTGTCCTTGCTCAATGATATTTGACATTTCCTGAATACAGTTGTGTATGCCACCAATGTCATGACTGATTTTAACAATTTTGCCCTTCATGACACGTATGTCTTTGCCTTGCAGGCGCTGGACTTTCAGGATTTTAACCTCCACAACACTGGCATTCCTTTCATCTTCTCCTGCCGTTTGATTTTGTGAAGGTCATGGCCTACACCTATAGAACTGTTGCAACCTACTACGCCTGCTCTGCTGTGTGTTTAGGGTTGCTGGGGTTGGAGCAGTCTGTTGTTGTTGGACAAATACATTGTCATCATCCTCACTCTCTGACTGTTGCAGTTGGCGCACTCTGCTTGTCAGACTCCTACGTGCAATTGTGGGTAAAGATGTGGCTGCATTTGATTCATCTGTGTCTTGAAAGTCCTGACTGTGAAACTCGGACCCTTCATGTTCATTTCTGTCCTGTTCTGTATCTATGATTGAAATAGTGCAAACAGTCTGCTACTTTTTTAAGTTGCACTTATGACTGTGTAAAATGAAGTATTTTATAAATAAAACCTATATAATGCATTATGTGTCTCCTAATCTTACATTCCTATTGTAAAATATTAACTTTTACAGACTTTGCCATAGTACTTCAGAATGTTATTTTGAAATGACTACAACTCCCATGATGCATTAGTGCAGTAAGCGAAAGGGGTTGTAGTTACTGCAATTTCATACATTTTAATTTCTACAATAAGGGGACAATTTCTTAAGAACTACAACAAACTTAGGGGTCTCTCAAACTCGCATTTACATGCAACACACATTTTGTGTTCTTACCTTTAGATGTGTCTGCATGCTCTGAGGTGTCAATATCTATTACGCCAACAAATGCCTCTGGAGGAAGGGTGCCTTTCACCAAGTCCTCAAGAGTGGTATTAGGCCTGTCCCTGGGTGTTCCTCCGCCAGTCTTCTTAGCTGCCTTCATCCTGTTGGCAATCCTTTCCTTTGCACGACTGCGCAGATCATACCAGCACTTTTGTAAATTTGTAATGTCACGGTGGCCAACCCCAACAGCATTTACTTTTGCTTGGATTGCAAGCCATAGTTTTCTTTTTGCAGCTTCTGGCACTTTCAATGATTGTTTGCCAAAAAGCTTGTCCTGCCTCTGAGTTACTTCCTTAATTAGAATTTCCAGTTCCTGGTCACTAAATGTAATCTTTCTTTTTCTGGCTTGTAGTTCTTCTCCTTCATTTTCTGACGCAATTTCCCCTTCTGCTGCAGGCTCACAGTCAGCTCCAGTTCCTCCTAGCTGAGCTCCAACTGCCAACTGCCTCTCCTCCAGCTCTCCCTAGAACAGGTGTGTGCAAGCAGTGGCCTTGCTTCCTGGTTGTGATGGCATGGAATGCAGCAATATGGGAAATTCGCTATTTGCGAATTCGCTATTTGCGAATTCTCTCATACAGAATCTCAAAATTAATGCGATTCTGTAAAAATTGCGATTTTAACCGAATCACAAGAAAAATGCGAATTTCATGATGCATTTAATTTTGCGATTTCGTATTTTTCGCACATAAGGAATCGCAAAATGAAATGTTGATGCATGTTCCCCTTTGTGTTGTCATTTGACTGTTTGACTTTTGCATAGCATTTCAAATTTTTGAGCGCATGTATGTCTCAGCACTCCTATGAGAAATGTGTTTTTTTGGTGATCTGTGCACCTCTGGGCATCATCGTCAGGCACTCCTCCTTTTTATCATTGGCATTTGAGTTGGCAGCATATGTGGGCCATGAAAGGTGAGCCTATTTTTGTCCATTATATGGTTTGCAAGCTGAGACTTCTTGTCTGTGGGCGTTAGTTAACCGCTGTGCTCCGGTTTAAAAAATCATGGCACGAGCTCCCCATGGCGTGCGCAAAGTCTTACCTGTTAGTGGTGTTCTGTGGTACCTCCATGGAAACCCAGTAATGTTCCTCAATATTCATAGTGTTTTTAGCAGCTGGACGCCGCATGCTCAGTTGCGCCGTGAACCATCTGGAATGACGTACATGCTGCAATTTTGTGGTTGGCATTTGCTTCTTCTAGATATTCCTGTTAGTTTTTCCAACCTTGTGTGGCTTACATGCATTTTGGGAACATAGGCCTAGATGTAGGTAATTTTATTTTACCACTTTTTAAATACTGAATTTTACCGATTCGGTATTTAAGAAGTGGTAAAATACAAGGGGGGATGTAGGTATTACAGAATCGGTAAATACCGATTCATTGAAATTCGGTATTTACCGATTCTGTAAATACCGATTCGGTAATGCCCATTGATTCCTATGGGCATTGAAGCCCATAGGAATCAATGGGCATTACCGAATCGGTATTTACCGATTCGGTAAATACCGATTCCAGCACGGGTGCAGGGGGTGTCACTTTGACACCCTCTAGCACCCCAAATACAGGCATGTGTGCCATGTGGCACACAGACATGCCCTAAGGGCATGTCTGTCTGTCACATGGCATAGGTGTGCATGCACACATGTGCATGCACACCTGGATTCGGTAGTTTACCACCCAATTGGATTGGGTGGTAAAATACCAATTCTGAAATGCCTTTGGGACTCAGAAGAGTCCCACCTACATCTAGAAGTTACCGAATCGGTAAAAATACCAATTCGGTATTTTACCGAATCGGTAAATTTACCAATTCGGTAAATGTACAGATTCGGTAAAATTGGCCACCTACATCCCACATACCCATTTACCGGTCGGTAACGGCCGAAATCGGCCGTTACTGGCCAGTAAATGGCCACCTACATCTGGCCCTAGGTTGGGCTATCACAATGTTCAACTGTCTGCCGTGGGTATTGAGGAACAAGATGAGGAATTTTTGTTGTGGGATTGGTTTTTCTGATGTTCTGTTCGTCGTATGGATTTGCTTAACACAGCACCAGGAAACCACCGGTACTTTGTTCTCTGTACTCTGTCTGTGCATACTCTTCACAATTCATGCACACGGTGAGACCCATGGTGCTAGTGTCACACACAGCCAGGGGAACTTTGGTTTTCCTCCAGGTATTTGTCTAGCTGTGTTTTTGTATGTCCTTGTTGGTTGAAGCAGCCATTACTTCTTGACACATATGTGGAGTAGAGTAAAGGTTTTTTTGTGAATGTTATAAGGTTCTGCATTGGCAAATCCTGAAACGTCTCTTACACGAGGACTTGCTGTGTCAAATGTGGTTACGGAGTTGCTTTGAACCAAAGACTATGCATTATGTTTGTTGTGTTACTGTAAGTTCACATTTATGCACCTTGGGTTTTGTTTTCTTGGATGCATAGAGACCCTTATGCAAAGGGAGGTTTTGGTCAAGTACTACTTCGGTAAGAGGTCACTCACCAACGTTGGTCACAGTTTATAAATGTATAAAAGTTTTGAGTTTCGTGATGCCACTGTTTAAGTTTCTCTACAGATGGTTGATTCATGTTTTTCAGTGTGTGGTTGTCACAGTTTTATCCCTTACATGTGGGATGGGTTTGGGTAATAGTCCCTTCACAGTTTATCCCTGACATAAGGGATGAGTTTGGGTATTAGTCCCATTTTAATATTTTTCAGTCAGTGACCTGTAATGTACATCCCTATATAGGGTGTGTGTTTATGGGTGTTAGCCTCATTTTTACTTTGTGTGTTTGTCGTTTCGTGCTGATCTGTGGGTGTTATTGTGTTTGTTTGTAAGTCGCGTTACGCTGCACGTCATGTTTTGTGTGTAAGTGGCCCTGTGCCTCACATGTTCTCCTGTGTGAGTCGCCCTGCGCTTCAGGTGTTGTCCTGCTTAGGTCTCCCTGCGACTCTCTGTCTGTACCCTCTGAGTTGTCCATATTGTGGTGCACATGTGTTTTTGTTGTTAGTTTCACCCTTGTTGTCTGTTATTGGCCTCAGGTGTTAGTCTTGGGGTGTGGGCCACCCTTCTCTACATTTCATTTCTAATTGTTTTTGGGAAGGATGGGGATATTGCTTGCTATTTGTGGAGGGCGGTTCGCTTTACACTTTCGTAGACCTTCGTGTGGCCTTTGACCTGGTTCCACGAAGGAAACTTTGGAGTGTATTAGGGGATTTAGGCATCCCAATCCCCCTTTTGAATATTATTATTAATATTAGGGAGATTTATAGAGCGCCTGGTTACGCGCACCGGCGTGTCCCCGCGCTATGATAAGTGGAGTAAACAGTCCGAGCCGCCCTCAAGGTCGCCTACCTCCTGTATAAGTGAGTTTTAAGTTTTTTCCTAAAAATGGACTCTGAAGGCTCCAAACGTAGCTCCATAGGCAGGGCATTCCATTGCTTGGTGGCCAGATATCTGAAAGACCTGCCCCCCATTCGTGCCTTCTTTATTTTTGGAACTTTCAGTAGCCCTGTACGGGAGGAGCGTAGATCACGCAAAGGCTCATAGCGAGTCACCAGATTCTGTAGCGGAGCAAGGGCTTTGCCGCTCAGGATGCGGTGACACGTGGAGAGAGCCTTAAACTCCACCCTTCTCCTGACAGGGAGCCAATGTAATGCCTGGAGCGCTGCTTTAGAGGGAGATCTCTTGGGGAGCCTGAGGACTAAGCGAGCGGCTGCATTTTACAGCACCTGGAGGCGGCATATGATCTTTCCTGTGGCCCCCAGATACAGCAAGTTGCCATGATCTAGGCGCGAGGTGACTAGGGCATGCACTAGCGTCCGGCGCGCTGTGATAGGTAGGAGGTCTAAGACCTTCCTTAAGGTTTTCAGGACACCGAAGCATACCCCTGCCACCCGGCCAATGTGGGGGCCAAAATCCAGGTCAACATCAAGCCATACTCCGAGATTCCTTGCTTCCTGGCAGGGGACTGGGGTTTCTCCCAGGCAGGGTGGCCACCATGCCGACGACCAGACAGATGGCCCTCCCCCCACCACGAGTACCTCGGTCTTGCTACCGTTTAGCTTCAAACAGTTGGCGGACATCCAGGTTGCCAGTTCTTGCATGCAAACTCTGAAAATATCCGCCGCAAGACCAGGCATACGTGAGAAGGAGATGACCAACTGCGTGTCGTCGGCATAGGACACTAGGCGCAGACCATGTCTTTCTACAATCGCCGCCAGCGGGGAGACATAAAGATTGAACAAGGTTGGGCTCAGGGACGAGCCCTGAGGCACGCCCTGGTCCAAACTAATCTCCCTAGAGTAGCAGTCTATCTTAATACGCCTCCATTCGCAGAATTTCGCAAGGGTCAGGTGTGGGAGACAAGGCAATCTGTCATCTAGTTTCTCCGTTCGCAGGGGGGTAAGGCAGGGTTGCGTTTTGGCGCCAACCTTGTTTTGCCTCTATGTCAACGGAGTAATTACCCACCTGAATTCAGTCCACAACAGAGACGCCCCAAGGCTCGCTGGTTCAGGGATCTCTGTGATTATGTTCGCAGATGATACCCTGTTGTTGGCAAAGACTCTGATGGGCATACAGCGAGTTTTGGACGGCTTTGTCTCATTTTGTCAAGATCGGGGACTAGAAATAAATATATCCAAATCGAAATTCATGATCTTTAATCCACCGAAAACATCTCGCCTAAACCCTGCTATAGGTGGTGTTTGTTTGGAAAGAGTGCAAACGTTTGAATACTTGGGATTAACTCTCAATGAAAATATGACTTGGGTGCAACATCAGATTAAAACCCAATTAAAGCTCTCGCAAAAAGCAGGGGGGATTCTCAAACTCCTAAAACAATCTACGTTAAAACCTATTTGCCCACCTCTTGAAATCTATAAAATGCAGGCACGGGGAGCGGTGATCTATGGAGGGGAACTGTGGGGTCACAGTTGTCCCCCAGAAATTACCGTCAAGGAAAATACGTTTCTTAGGCAGTTGGGATCTTTGCCCGCTAGTACGCCCCTACTTCCCCTTAGGTTGGACCTGGGATTGATATCACTTAAGGAGGAACTAGGACTTAAGCCTCTAACTTTCTGGAGGCGTCTCTGGGTAACCAGTTATAGGCACGAGCTTACAGAATTGTTAAAATTCCCAAATGTCTGGAATTTCCCCTGGCTGAAATATATCAGGCAGGAATTTGACAGGCTAGGTTGCCCTTCACTATGGACCAACCCTGAACAAGCGTGCAGGGGTATATCCCGTAAGGAGCTAGCTAGTCTGTATTACGATCATAATTTGTCTGCCTGCTTATCGAAATGCCCAAAAGGGGACAATGACAAGTACATTCTTGGCACTAAAAGATCACTACAAATTAGAGTCTGCTTTTGATACTATCAGCCCTAATGGTCATAGGAAGTTGTACCTCCAATGGAGATATGACTCCCTACCAATAAAAGCTCTCACCAGCCGTTGGCGCCCCAATGCTCCCAGTAACTGCCCAGCGTGCATTACGGAGTTAGAGAATGAGTTGTACATAGTCTTCTTCTGCCCTTCCTACCAGATTCCTAGGAAGAAGTGGATCATTCCTATTTGCAAAAACCTGGGGATGAGGCAGTGTTTTCACTCCTATCGAATATTAAAAACAGATTTATCCCCAATAATTGTTTTTGCGTTACGAAATTCCTGGCTGCCATGTGGAATATCAGAAGAAAGTACGTGGTAAAATGAGATCAAATATATTCACGCACAATGCTCAGGTCTTTTGGGGGTATTGGTGACCAGAGATTCTCTGGGCTGATTGTCTTTTTAACTTTAGATAATGTTTTTCTGAAGAATGAATTTTACGGCACTTTGTACTACTGTATTTTTAAACAATTGTAACGATGTATGTTGAAATTTTATTCTGTATTCTTTTATGACATCTTTTTGTCGAAATAAAGATGAAATGAATGCTTGCTGTTTATTTATTATTGCTTGACAATATTTTTCCTTCCTTCAGGTAGGCAGTGTTTCTACTCTGGTGAAGTTGCCTTTAGTTTTTCTTTCCTGAGATTTAACCTTTTCTGTGATTGTATATGTTATTGCTGTGTCTATAGTTATTTTCTTGTTTCTTCACACTTTCTGTTTTCTTTTCCAAGCAAGGGGATAATGTTATATCCTCACTGTGCTATTTGATACTACCCAGCCTAGCTGTATCCTGCTGCTTAGCCAGAGTGAGAAATGGTAACAGAATGTTGGTGTGAATGTGATGAATGGAATGCCTGGGTGCCTGTGTGGATGAGTGGTGACAGTTGGAGATGGGCTGAGCAGCAGGGAGGCTGCTCCTGGTGGGCTTGTAACAGGGCTGATGTTGAGCTGAAACAGAGCTGAAATGGACTGATGTACTTATTACCTGGAACCAATAAAGAACTCTTCAAATTGTACATGGCTACATGTGTCTACATGTGTGCAAGGGCACAACAGTATCTTTTCAGAGCAGTTCACAGATCAAGGGCCAGATTCACCAAGATAAACTTCCACTTTTGTTTAAGGTCACTAATATTTTGGTATTCTCAAATGGTGGGGCCGATTCACAGAACTAATCTGAGATAAGAGGTGTGGCGCAGCGGCCAGGTTGCCTGACTCTGCACCACAGGGGTCACGGTTCGATCCCCGTCTCCGACGGCAGGTTAGCCCAGCACCATGTGACTCTGGGCAATAGCTTGCTTAATCTAACTTCTGAATACCAAAATAAATAGTAACTTTGCACAAAAGTGTAAGATTAAATTTCTGAATAAAGCCACCCGTGTTCAACTTTTATGTTTGAGGACTCAGTACAAAAAAAACAGACATTTTGGGGAATATGAGGCTACTTACTATTGAGAAACTATTTCTGAAATTGGTGGTTCTTTGTTTGGGTTTAATTTGCTGGAAAGAAAATATGTTCTTCACCCAGAAAACAGATTAAATTGCTATTAAAACACCAACACACTCTCGATTACGATCTATCATTCTAACACATAGTGCCAAACAACCTCGCACTTTTGAAAGTCCTTTAGGAAACCTCTAAAAAGACCCCAATAAAGAACACTTGTGAGACAAATATGTGAATAAACATCTCGCCATGTTATCTGCTTCATTTACCCTACAACATCTTAATAGATCATTTTGAAAACAGTGTGCGCGAATGAGCATGACATTTGCAGTCCAGGAGCACTTACTTGACAAGCTGGAAACCTTATTATGGTAATTAACATTAATCATGAATCAAAACAGCTTCTCTGCTTCCCTCCCCCTCCCGCCTGAAATGCGAATTTTCTGAAAGCAATGAAGGTGCATCCATAATGGAAGAAAATTGATCTCGGTGGCTAGAATTATTCACCTCCAATACTTTAAAAAAAAAACATAAAGAGCACCATATAACATATTGTGGAGTAAGCCTCTTAAAAATACCTTATTTATCATTAGATAGGTCGTTTATTTTTTTTTGTTAGCATGTGAAATTTCCAAAATATTACCTTAGCCTGAAAACTGCAGCTGTCGTCTATCTCAATATGCTACAGATGTGCCTATCTTTGACATGTAAAGACTCACTCTCACGCATGGAACTACTGTAAGCAAGAAATTTCCAAAACGTTTGTTCGGTAGGCTTACATTTCTGTATCTGTTTGAAGGTCGTTTGCAAACTTCCCCATGACTTCAGATCCTTCACCTGTGTAACGCTTTTGTTTCAGATTTCGTCAGTGGCTTTTTATTCGTGTTCTGTGTACCAATGGATCATACATTTGTGTCTTGATTCCGCGTGTTTATCTTCATGCTTTTTCGGCAGAGAGAGGGCGTTGTGATTCACATATTATTTCTTTCTGCTGTTCCTCTACATTCGTAAAATTTGATTTGGTGTGTGCACATTTTTCTGTGAAAGTGCGGTTTACCCATAAAATTACCTTCTAATAAACACGGTGATATCATAGAGTTCTATTTTAGATCAACACTAGAGGTTTGCAAGTTTACACTTTTTTTCAATCTTGAAGTACAGGGTCGGTTTTAGGGCACTGCAACTGGTGCGGCCGCACTGGGCGCTGACCTGGGAGGGGAGGGCACTGACCTCAGGGGGCAGCTGTGTTTAGTAATAACTTATGATTGGAGAGATGAGGGGACTTGTGCCCTGTGGTAGTGAGAGAATCCAAGGAGGTGATCATAGGGTGAGGCCACCAAAATGTATTGTGGCACCGGGCACCACCAGCTCTAAAACCGACCCTGATTAAGTATTTATACCTCTCGCCACAAAGATGCACACTTGGGTCCTCATTTTTGGGGGTTTTGGCGTAGGGCAGGGCAGTAAGTCACCTTGCTAAACTGCCCTACATCAAAGTGGAGAGGAAACTCGTAGCTTGGCAGGACAGCGGAGGTCCTGCCAAGCATTTTGCGGCCTCCTGACCACCACAACACCACCAGGGAACAGCAGTTCCCTGGTGGCTGTGGTGGGGAATTGAGGGGCCGACCGCCTCTATTGTAATAGGGTGGTCGGGAGACCGCGGCCACCACACCCCTATCAGTCCATGGACCGCCACACTTGTAAATTGCCCCTCACTCTCCAATACAGCCACTCACGCATCCACTCACTTAAGCAAAAATCTAGTCAAACAGCCACACACTCAACCACCCAGCCACTTACTCACCCAGTGACTGACTCATACAGCCCTTTAGACACCCACTCACCAACCGATACAGTCACTACAGACCCATTTATTCACCCATAGACCCACTCACACCGCCACTCACTCACCCATACAGCCACTGACATACCCACTCACTCACCAGTACAGCCAGTAACAGACCATCTAACTCATCCGCACAGAAACTCACATGCCCACCTATACACCCATACAGCCACTTACACACCCATATGCACAAGGATACATACAGTCACACGGCCACTCATATAATACATATTAGAAGTAGTGTCAGGCATTAGTAGTATACCTAGTATGCTTTTGTCGTACCTTAGTATACATGTTTTTTATCAATCATAAACTCTTACAGAATACTTACACTCACTGGATGATGTCATCAGTGATGTCACTGACCATGTCATCAGTGATGTAATGTATGAAGTTATAAGCAGTGCATTGTGAGGGTGTATGAAATTTTCACAAAAATTGCACTTTTTAGGTAAACTCCTATCGTCTAAGTTTGGGGGTAATTCATCAAGAGGGGCTGAGAAAAAAGGGGGGTCGCAAAACGCGTTTTCCCCATGTTAATTTCCATAGGAAATTTTGTGACGCGCTATACCCCAAATTTGGCAGAAATGTAGAGCTTGGTTAAGAAAGCGACCTTTTTTTAACATGGTCTAAATCCATTCAGTAGTTTTTGAGAAATTCAAAAAATAGGAGTGAATAAATCAATTTCCCATAGGAAACTTTGTGCAAGGCTACAGCCAAAACTACTGTAAAGAATTACCCCAAATTTGGCAGAAAGGTAGTGCGTGAGTCAGAAAGCGACCTTTTCTTTAAATGGTGTAAATCTGTTCAGTAGTTGCTGAGAAATTAGAAAAACAAAGGTTTTGATATCTGGACGGATCCTAAGTACTGTGCACGAGCTTCACTGTGATTGGCAGGCAACACTCCAAACCAGGAAGTGTTGGCAGCCATCTTGTGGCTCGGTAGAAGCGAGTTTCTAGAAAACAGAGAAACAAAGGTAGAAAACAAGAGAAGGGGGCAGAGTAGAAACACCCTGACACCCTAGGTCTGGTCAGTGGGTCCCAGAAGAACCCCCATGGCCCAAATTAAATTCGCTCTAGGGTCGCGAGTTCTCATATTTTATTTTAATGAGACCTCGGGGTGGGTAGGTCCCATGGGCATTTCTTAAAAAATATTAGCGGGGCTTGCTGGGTCTGCGGGTGCTCGCTGGGGTCCCCGCAGTCTCGGGGCTTCACTCATGGAAGCCTCTCCATCTATTTAGAACTTTGGCGTTGTTTGATGATTCTTTACAAAATTTTCCAAAAAGTGTCTCTTTTTTGATCAGCTCCTATCTTTCCTATCTTGAAAGGTTACGGGTGATTAGTCAAGGGAGGGCTGAGATAAAACAGGGGTGTGAAAACGTGTTTTCTCAAATGATTTTCCATAGGAAACTTTAGACAAGGCTACAGGTCAAACTGCTGAACGGAATTACGCCAGATTTGGCACTGAGAAATGTCTTGGTCTAGAAAGTGCGGTTTTGTTGAAATTATGTATATCCGTTCAGTAGTTTTTGAGATATTAAAGGGAAAAAATATATATATCTGGTCAGTGCCTTACTCCTGAGCATGAGCTTGCCTCTGATTGGCTGCTAACTCTTCAAAGCAGGAAGTGTCCCCTGATTGGCTGCTAACACTTGAAACCAGGAACTGTTAGCAGCTATCTTGTGCCTTGCAATGAGTGAAAATATAAAAGAAAGGTCTAGGGGGAAATTTATTATAGCGGAGCTCTGGGTGATGATGATTTGGAAGCAGTGAAGATTTAAGATTTATTAACAATAAATGAGAAACAGGTGAGTGCCAGATAGCACAACTTCCACTCCAGGACTCTAGTAGGAAGATAACTCTTTCAAACTCCCTGTGCCCAACATCACACCTTCGGAGGTATGCCCTTAGAAGCCAGTCCGTCGGCTCACAGCTGTCTATCTTTACGAGCTAGTACGCTGCTGTGCCTATACCTCTGCGAGCTACTACGCTGCTGTTCTTTTGGGAGCGGACGGCTGTTACTTCTGCCTCTGTGAGTTGAGCGGACGGGCCGCAGTTGTCCCTCTGCGAGCCTGGGTACGAACTGTTCATACGTCTCACTATATGAGAATTGAAAAGCCATTTTGTGATTCAGTTCGTCAGCTGGCTACTGTCCAAGGCATTTCTGAAAACATACCGGAGCTCTGTCTGTGAGAGATACACCTTTCACACTGCCTCTTCCCACATCAGCAGGTAAAGCACCCTCTACCCACATCACCAGCAAACCGTCAACAACCTTCTTGGGCCCGCAAGTCTCCCTCTATGAAGCACTGGTGGGCTTGCAGCTCTTCCGGTGCGACTTATCGAGCCCACACTTTTACGAGCCAGCCCCCCAGCTTGCAGGTCCCTGAGAAGAGATGCAATGGAGGACACCCAACACTGCTCCTACATCCCCCAGTAGCCGCTCCTTGTCTGCCATCTCCGCTCACGCCCCACAAACAAATGTGACAGTAACGTTTCTAAATGTGGAGCCTCACGTCATTTCTCCCTGAGCACTTGAACGATCCCCTCTTGGGACTCCTGCCGTCCTCCCTGGGCCAATTCACAAGCCCAGCAGGATCACACTCACCTCCTCCCCAGGCGCAATCAGCGGCCGCCATCTTGGGTGAGGGCTAGGACAGCGCGCTAGTGCTTCGGCCGATTTGGGGCCAGAGCACTATAAGTTAAGCACGAAAAGCTGCCGGATAATTAATTGATAACACTCCTGAGGCAGAAGCTGGGAGATAGAGTCTGTAATTGTATTTCTCTGCAATTTTTTAAATCGCCGTATTGTAATCCCCCTCACGTCATTTCTTCCTGAGCACTTGAACGATCCCCTCTTGGGACTCCTGGCGTCCTCCCTGGGCCGATTCACGGGCCCAGCAGGATCACACTCACCTCCTCCCCAGGCGCAATTAGCGGCCACCATCTTGGGTGAGGGCTAGGACAGCGTGCTAGTGCTTAGGCCGATTTGGGGCCAGAGCACTATAAAATGGACCCACTTCCCATCCGCGCCAGAGGCAAGCCCATCTGGGCCTGTCCGGGCCCTGCCGGGCTCAGGGCGAGAACCTATGCCCGTTCCAACTGACAGCCCCATTTCCGATTCCCGAAGTGAGCTCCTCTCCCTGAGACCACGTAAGAATAGACATTGTCATTATGTGCTTAAGTATGAGCACACGTACACGCACTGCGATCTCTGTAGCTCAGACTCTTTTGAATCACGGCACCACTACCCAGCCACCACAGACCTACGCATGGCCTTACTGAACTGCAGGTCCCTCCCGAAACACTCTCTTGAGCTTAACTTCCTGCTACAGGATCATATCCCTGGACATCCTGTTTCTTACAGAAACGTGTCTATCCACCAACTCTGAGGCCGATATTGTCCGCGCTCTTCCCCCAGGATACCTTATCCACTCGCAGCCCAGACCCTCGGGTAAAGGAGGCGGACTGGCCATTTTGTACAAAAACCACTTAACTGGCAGGATGAAGGACGGCGGAATTTCGGATTCCGAAAACTGCCACTTCCACTTCCAGCTCTCCCCCACCACATCCTTCACAGGCCTCCTTGTATATTGTCCCCCAGGGAACGCTGGTCATTTTCCCAGCTCTCTCCTAGAGACAGTCACTGTCCTGGCTTCTTCTGCCCCCAACGTCACCATTTTAGGTGACTTAAATTTCCATTTTGACGAACCCTTAGACAAAGTAGCCACTGACTTGCTCCTCGATCTCTCTTCCTATGAGATCCATCTCTTGAACACAGGAGCCACACACTATAAAGGTCACCTCCTAGACCCGATACTCTCCAATATCAGGTCACTTCAAACCAGCCCCCGTCTCCCCTTCCCTGGACAGACCATTTCCTTTTGACCTTCACTTGGCAGGTCGACCTTAAAACGGTACAAATGCTCAGTACCTCCACTCATGATAGAAGGTGGTCAAAACTCTCAGTGGAGAAGTGGATTGACACCCTAGAACGCTCCCCCCGCCCCCGCTTTGGACCCCGTTGTAGCCGACACCAACTTCAAAAACTGGCTCTCTAATTCATTGGACTTAGTCCTACCAAAAAAAACCCTGTGGAAAAAGCAGACTAGAACGGGCTCTGCCCCCTGGTTCACTCCTGAGCTCAAAATCCTAAGGCAAGGCTGTAAAAGGCTTGAGCGTATCTGGAGAAGAAACTGGGATACTGCTAACAAAGACACCTATCGCGACTCAATCAGAGCCTACAAAGTCTCCCTTAGAAATGCCAAAACTACATTTTGTGATAACAGAATCAAAAAAGCCTCTAACTCTACGAGAGAAACCTACAAAATTGTGAAAGAACTTCTGAAGATCCCTGATCCCCCGTTACCCCAAGACCCCTCAGGGGCCAAGTGCAATAATCTAGCTACCTACTTCGACCAGAAAATAAAAAAATATCATATCCTCCCTACCCCAAACGGAAAGTCCTTCATGGAATAAGAATGAGAATCTGCCCCCGGATACGGCTCCTCAGCTGAACGCCTTCAATCTAATTTCCGAGGAGGACTCCCTCAAAACCCTAACCAGTATCAAAAACGGCTCCCCCAGCGACCCAGTCCCGATGCGCTTCTTGAAACAGATAGCTGCCTCCATTTCCACCCCGGCAACTGAGCTCATCAACCTTTCTCTTTCACAGGGCATTGTGCCTCCCAGTTGGAAAGGGGCCATTGTCAAGGCCCTGCTGAAGAAACCCCATCTCGACCCTCTAGAGCTTGCCAACTTTAGACCCATATCGCTTCTCCCCGGTCTCAGCAAGATCACAGAAAAAGTGGTGAACCACCAACTTTCCCACTCCCTGGAGTCCAATGATCGGTTGAGTAATTCCCAAACCGGATTCCACCCAGGCCAGGGTACTGACACCGCCCTCCTCTCTGTCATTGAGGAGGCTAGGCGCATTCTGGACTCAGGAGGATCAGTGGCAGTGATCCTCCTAGACCTCAGTGCTGCCTTTGATACGGTGAACCATCGTATCTTGATCCAGCGCCTGGCCGAAGCAGGAATACGAGGGTCTGCTCTGACCTGGTTAACATCCTACCTTTCCAACTGCACCTTTCAAGTCTGGAAAGGCAACTCACAATCTGCCTTAATACCCCTCCAGTGTGGAGTGCCGCAGGGCTCATCCTTGAGCCCCACATTGTTTAATGTGTACATGGCCCCCCTGGAGGATGTGGTCGCCCCTTTTGGGATAAAAATAGTAAGCTATGCCAATGACACCCAACTGGTCGTCTCACTTTCGCAACTCGACCAATGCCCGACAATTTCCATCAGTGCCTGACTAAGATCCATGCTTGGATGTGTGACTCCTCACTCAAGCTAAATGGATCTAAAACAGAAATCCTGATGTTTGGCCACAAGTCGGCCTCTATGCCCTCTTCCATCTGGCCGGCTTGTTTAGGGGACCCCCCCACCCCTAAAAAAGAAATCAAAAGCTTGGGGGTCTGGCTTGAGCAGGACCTCTCGCTTAAAACACAAGCAAAAAAGACAGCAGGCACCTTCTTCGGCCTACTCCGCTCCGCCTGCAAAGTCCTCCCCCTCCTCCCCATCACTCCAGGAGGGTATTGATACAAGGTCTAGTTCTATCAAGAAAAGACTTCAGTAACGCAATTTTCCTAGGAGCCCCTGAAGTCACAATCAATAAGCTTCAACAAACCCAAAATGCCGCTGCTAGGCTAATAATGGGTATCCCCCCCAGATCATCAGCCAAACCTGCTCTCAAAGCGCTTCATTGGCTTCCCGTGCTAGAAAGGATTATCTTTAAATCCCTTGGCATCACCCACAAAATCTTGCAAGGTAAAGGACCCCGGATCATGAGAAGCCTAGTCACCCCCTACAAACCCAATAGACCCTTGCGCTCAGACAAAGGGTTTCTGGCCACGGTGCCTAGAATCAAGAAAGCCTGTACCGGAGGCCGCCGCTACTCTGTGAATGCGGCCTCACCCTGGAACTCTCTCCCACTGCAATTACGCGCTGAATCTGGCCATCTTCGTTTCCAGAAAACACTGAAAACCTTCCTCTTTCCCAAATGATCCTCTTCCCCCCCCCCTCAGAGTATTACTCAATCTCAGCGCTGGGATGCCTTCTGGTAACCACGTGCTTTACAAAAACGACATACAATACAATACAATAACAAATCAGCTTGTATTGCAGTTTTAATAAAAAAAGATGGTTGTGAGGTTGGACAAATAAGAATCTTAGGGCCATATGTAGGTAGCCAACTACCGGTCGGTAACGGCCGAAAATACAGATTTTTCTTCCGTTACCGACCGGTATTTGGATATTGAGATGTAGGGGCCCAAAACGGACCGATTCAGTAAATACGAGTCTGTAATTTACCGAATCGGAATTTACTGAATCGGAATTTACCGAATCGGAATATTCCGATTCGGTATTTACCGATTCGGTATTTACCGATTCGTAAATTACCGAATTCTTATTTACCGAATCGGTAAATAAGAAATGGTAAAAAATGAGTTTTGAGATGTAGCAAACTTCTTAAATACCGAATTTCATGAAATTTGGTATTTAAGAGTCGGTATTTACCATGGATTAAAAGCAGGTGGTAACCAGGTGCAGGCAAAAAAAAAGGCCCCATAATGCAACATTGTGACCAGAATGGCGGCATTCTACGTGATAGCAAGATGGCTACGGCTACAGGCAGCAGGAGAGAGGGTCTGGAGAAGGAAGGAGCAAGTCTACAGGCAGTGGATAATGCTTTTTCAACTCACTGAGCAAGAGATATTGCAAAGGTACAGGCTACACCCCCAAACCATCCTAAACTTGATCAGGGAAGTGCACCCACTTTTGGAGCACCCAACCCCAAGGGCGCATGCCATCCCACCCCATGTGCAGGTGCCCTGTAGCCTACACCTGCTTGCATCTGGGAGTTACCAGGGGTGATTGCTGCGGTAGGTGGGGTGTCTCAGAGCTGCCTGTCCCGTTTCTTCAGGAAGTTCCTAGAGGCCATGATGCAGAGGATGCATCATTACATCTGCTTCCCTAACACACATGTGGAACTACTGAATACCAAGACTTACTTTTATCAAATTGCACATTTTCCACACGTCATAGGTTGTATTGATGGCACCCACATCCCTATATGCCCACCTGCTGCCAAAGAGTACATTTACCGAAACAGGAAGTCAACCCACTCTATCAATGTACAGGTAATCTGTGATGCCAACAACATAATCACAGACATTGTGGCCAAGTTCCCAGGAAGTACCCACGACTCCTACATCTTTCAGAACAGTGGTATCTACACACGCCTGCCAGCGGGGGAATTTGGTGAAGGATACCTGCTAGGTAAAACACTGAGACACACCCTGATAGATATAGCAGATGTATGTGTATGTGAGTAATGGTTTTCTCATTTATACATAGGGGTTAGTGCATATGCCGTCCGCTCATTCATCCTGACACCCTACCTCAACCCTTCAACCCGCAGCCAGAAACGATACAATGTGGCACACAAATCCACTAGGAACGTTCTGGAGCGCACCTTTGGCCTGTTAAAAAGCAGGTTCTGCTGCCTCCACAAAAGTGGAGGGGCACAGCAGTACTCACCAATCATCTGCTCTAAGATAATTGCAACTTGTGCAATGTTACACAACCTTGCTACAAAGAAGGGCACAGAGGTGGAATTGAGCGACTATGAGGACCAGGATGATGAACATGCACTGCCTGAAACAAACACAGCAGGAGTTGCCCACCAACAGATGGCAGACAGAAACGTAGTTTAATATTTGGCACTACGCAGGTACTCAAAAGCACAAATGTGCAACACAAATGTCATCCATTTAATAATGGCAGTTCTGGCTCACTTCCCCATTTAAGGTCATGGAGTGGGGGCTGTATAAGTCATTTCTGGCCACTCCTACCAGATCCAGATGAAAGTGGCTGGCAGTCATCACTGGGTGTTTGGGCTGTTGGCTCACCATGGTGCCTGCTGCTCCTCCTTGGCTCAACAACAGGGGTCTAGTCATGCTGCTCCTACTGGTGTTTTCCTCACTTTCCGGTACATCCAGAGCAGCAGTTTGTGCTGTCTGTTCATAAAGCAGCACCTCTACAGCACTGGTCAACCTTGCAAGGCCCCTAGACACCTCATTGCTGCTGTGTGTTAGTCCCTCTTGCATTTTGATCCATCTTTTGCATAGAAGGGAAGTGGCTGTGGCCAGGCGGTTCATTGCCTTAGTTTGTTGCTGTGCATGTTGCCTGTCCTTGCGCCTTGCTAACCTATCTTGGTCAGGTTTAGAGCACTGAAGCTGAACCGATTGTGTCATGTCCCGCACAACTGTGGCCATCTCCCGCATCCCTGCAGCCAGCTCCCTCATACCTGATGCCATCTCTTTATTCTCATTGACCAGTGCACTGATGCCCTTCCCTATGTTTTCCATATGTGTATTAAGGTGCCTCATCTGGCGTTGCACAGACTGAATTGCCTTCCCCTGCATCCTTTCAATCTTTACCATGCTACTCTCTGGCCCACGGAAGACACTGGGACCCTCCACATGCTGTGCAGCACTGCCATCTCTGGGCCTGCGGCGTCTGGTACCTGTATGGGCAACCTCTGCAATGGACTGCTGTGTGGCAGTGCTTCCTTCCTCAGCCAAGGTTTGAGTGTCATCCCCCTCCATTTCACCTGCTGAAGTTTCCATTTCTACAAGTGGAGCAACTGCATGCTTCCTGCTCTTTTGAGGTTCAGGTGTTGTTTGAGGCAGTGACGGAGGCAGTTCAGGTGAGGACAGTAGCAGAGGGGATCCTGAACGTTCGGGGGACGCCTGCAGATGTGGAGACATTTCAAGGTCTTGGGATGGTGGCAGTGGTGTTGGTGCACCAGTGTCCTCTGTGACATTCTCTGCACTTGTGCCTGCCTCCTGGCTGTCATCCCTCTGTGGTGCAGTGCCTTCCTTTTCCCTGGTACGCCTGAGAAATGTCTCGCCTGTGGACATAAAAGCGTACATTAGCTCTGTGCTCCTGCCTCACTGCTGCTACAATTAAATTATTTTCACTGAAACACTGTACATATTGCCTCAGCCTCATTATGACTGATATGTTTTGCCTAACTTGTTGATTGCTGTGCTGTATGACATGGTAGGTCTTTCAATTACAACATGTCCCATAATGCATTACTCCTATATAATACTACCTCTACTGGAGTGGAGTAAACTTTGTCACATAGGGAAAAGGGAAGGTGATGGGGTGGGGGTGATTGCTGTGCATGCATCTTACCTTTTCTGGTGGCAGCTCTGGCTGAGCTGTCTGCATCTCCCAGTCCACAGACGCTCTCTGGTTCAATGGTGGACCCCACCAGCCCCTCCAGCTCAGTCAGGGGAGGTGCACGGTTCTTCCCTCCTCCCGTTTTGTTTGCCTCTTTGTGGAGCTCTGCAATTTTCTTCTTGGTCATGCTCCTGAGGTCATACCACCTCTTTTTCAGGTCATCTATGTCCCTTGGAGTCACTTCTACAGCATTCACCTTCAACTGTATTTTCAGCCAAATCTTTCTTTTGGCAGATTCAGCCACAGTAAGGGAATGCTTTCCGAACAATTTCTGGTGTTGTTTAACCACCTCCTCCACGAGGACCTGCAGCTCCATAGTGCTAAATGTTATTTTTCTCTTCCTCTCTGGAAGTTCCTTTTCACTGCTGCTTGCCATTTTAAAACTTTTAAAAGCACAAAAATGTTTTCCTGTGGCTCACAGACTCAGCTCTGCTTTCACTGCCTCTCCAGAAGTTTCTAATTACTTCCAGCTGCCTGGGTTTAGCCACTTCCTGGTTGGGAGGGGGTGAGTGGTAGCACCTGATTGGCTGACTCCTAAGTTTCACTTTCTTTCCTTTCCAATTCGGTATTTCCTATTTATTCCTATGGGCTAAAAGGCCCATAGGATTGAATGGGAAGTACTGATTCGGTAAATACCGAATCGGTAAATACCGATTCGGTAAATTCCGAATCGGTAAATACCGATTCGGTAAAATCCGAATGGCAGATACCGAATTTTACCGAATCGGTAAAAAATACAGATTTTTGACCTACATCCCAATTACCGTTTCTAAAGTACCGAATCAGTAAAATTCGGTATTTTAGAATCGATAATTTTAAATACCTACATCTAGCCCTTTGTCATGTATGGATTTACATATAAAACATTTTATTAAAACAAAACAACAACAAATAAAACTATGTGTGTAAAATATTTTATTAAAAGAAAACAACAACAAATAAAACTATGTTCAGCCATGGCATGTCATCCCTCAACAATTTGTGAATCACAGCCTGCTAGACAAAAAGAAAAATAAGATGGTGCGTAATGCGTCCAGTAAAGGCGAGAGAAAGAGAAGAAGAGTCAGATACAAGGAAGAGAGAAACAGTGTGAGAGAGAGCAAGAGAGAGAAAGAGTGAAAGAGAGAGGAAGAGAGGGAGCAAAAGAGAGAGGGAGGGAGACAGAAAGAAAGAGTAAGACAGAGAATAAGACAAAGAAAGATGCGAGAGAGAAAGAGAGAGAGATACAAGGAAGAGAGAAAGAGAGAAACAGTGTGAGAGAGAAGGAAGATAGAGAAAGAGAGAGAGAGGAAGACAGAGAGAGAAAGAAAGGAAGAGAGAGAAAGCAAGGGAAAAACAAGTCTAACAGAGGGCAGAAGGGCACAAAAAACGAGTCTAACAGGGGCAGAAACGCACAAAAACGAGTCTAACAGAGGTCAGAAGGGCACAAAAAACGAGTCTAACAGAGGGCAGAAGGGCACAAAAACAAGGGAATAACAGAGGGCAGAAAGGCACAAAAAACGAATCTAACAGAGGGCAGAAGGGCAGAAAAACAAGGGAAAAATGAGTCTAACAGAGGGCAAAAGGGCACAAAAAACGAGTCTAACAGGGGGCAGAAGGGCAGAAAAACAAGGGAAAAACTGGCCCGATTCACAGAATGAACTTAAGACTCAATCCTAAACTTACTACTGTTTTGGTATTCACAGATTGCACTTACTACTTTTGGTATTCACAGAATGAACTTACTACTTTTGGCATTCACAGAATGCACTTACTACTTTTGGTATTCACAGAATGAACTTACTCATTTCGGTATTCACAGAAGTTAGGACTCCTAACTTTAGGACTCTTAAATGCCTTCTGTGAATACCGAAAGTCCTAAAATTAGGATTTTTCTCAACTTAGTAGTAGTAAAGTTAGGACTCCTAACTTTAGGACTCCTAAATGCCTTCTGTGAATACCAAAAGTCCTAAGATTATGATTTTTCTCAATTTAGTAGTAGTAAAGTTAGGACTACTAACTTTAGGACTCCTAAATGCCTTCTGTGAATACCGAAAGTCTTAAAATTAGGATTTTTCTCAATTTAGTAGTAGTAGTTTAAGAATTTTTAGATATTCTTGTGGTTTCAGGGCACTGTAGTCTTTCAACACGGCCCATCCGTGGGCCCTCTTAGTCAGGGTGGCTTTATCCTCTATTGATGAGATCAACTTGGTTACTTTTGTTGCCACTTTTTTGAAGGTTTTAAGATCTGTTGACGACTCCCAGAGGTTTGTTAGGTCCAGAATCTCCAATGAGTCTTGGAGGTATTTCCTTGCGGGTGAGTTGCCTCTGGTGGATAATTCTCTACAGAGATGGGCGTTTAAGGATCCGTGGTCGGCATCTCTGATTGTTCGCCATGTTTTAATGTATGCCCCCCTCCTCTCCACCGCTTGTTTCTGGAGCCCGAATTCGAGACGAATTTGAGCGAGCGAGGTGTAGGTGGGTAGTTGGAATATTGCCCTATATGCGTGACTGATGGTGTTGTCTAATATCGTCGCATCTTTTCCTTGCAGGGATTCGCTGCCGTACGTAAGCATGGGTTGCAGTCGTGCCCTTATCACCTGCAAAAGGGGGCCGAACGACCGGTCTGAGAGAAATTTCTTCAGGGGTTTAATTGACAAGTGGAAAGTCGTGCCCTTCCGGCGAATGGCCTCGAGTTGGGGCCTAAATAAGCCTTTGCTGTCTATAAGGACACCTAGATATTTATAGGTTGCTACCTGTTCAAGCCTCTGTCCGCCCAGAAACCAGGCAAGTTTCCTTTTTTTGTTGTAGTTCATTGTCATAACTTTTGTTTTGTTTAAGTTGATGTTTAGTGAGTTATTTGTGGAAAATAAGCTAGTTGTATCCAGAAGATTTTGGAGACCAATAGGGGACCGGCTGATAAGGAACATGTCGTCGGCGTATAGAAGGTTTGAGAGTGTGGTATCGCCTAATCGCGGGGCATGGGATTTGATTTTCTCTAGTTCCCCTGGGAGATCTGCCAGAAAGAGGTTGAACAGCATTGGGGCTAGGACACAACCTTGTTTCAGGCCTTTGGTGGTACTGATTTGCCCTGAAATGTGTGTTCCGGTGCCCAATTTGATCCTAACCCAGGTGTTGATATATATCGCATGATCAACTAATGTAGGAGTGGCCTTGGTATCCCCCATTTTTCCAGCTTCTGCCAGAGTTTGCTCCGGTGTACGTGGTCAAATGCGGCGCTGTAGTCAATGTAGCATAGGTATAGTGAGCTCTTCGTGGATTTTACTGCATCTGTCAAAAGGGTTAGCGCCATGATATTGGTCGTTGTGCCCTGACCTCTGCGGAATCCGGTCTGGGTAGCTGGGATGATGTGGTTTTTGTTTGCCCAAGATGTTAAATTCTCCAGAGTGAGGGCTGCCTAATACTTTGCCTCTATATCGACTAGCGCTATTAGTCGGTAGATGCTTGGTTTATTCCTTTCTCCCTTTTTGTAAATCGGGTTTATAATGGAGCCTCTCCTGGTTTCTTGACATATTTCTGTTTCCCTTATTTCCTGGAAGACTGGTGCCATGATGTTACTCCAAAAGTCAGCATCTTGTTTGTATTTTAATGACGGGATCCCGTTAGGGCCCGGGGCACCTTCAAGTTTTTCCTTTATAATTTGTGAACTGATCCTAGCTGCTATTTCTGAGTATGTGCGTTCCTCTCTGCATGTGATTGGTGCAAGTCTTGTTGTTGCTTCTTCCTTCAGTGTACCAATGTAGTGTGGGGATGGTTTCCTTGTGTGGACATTGATTGGTTCCTTGTTGTTTATGCCTGTTTTGTCGGGCCTGATCAAGACCAGATTTCTGGGCTTTGCCTCGGGGCGAGCACCCCACTAGGTTTTCGGTATTGAAATGAGCTGATAGGTAGATTGCCCAGACTAGTTCTGAGATGTTTGAGTTGATTCCCTCATGATCTGGGCGTTGGAGGGAATGAATTAGTTTTCAGAATCTAGAGATGTTCTTTTCTTTAGAGACGTGTAGGATTTTTGCCCAGAGGTTATCGTTCAGCTGCCTTTTCCTTTCCCATGTTTTTTCCTCAGGTGTCCTTTTAGGGTGCGCAGCGTCTTTTGCGGACCTTCGTTGTTTGGGTCTTAACAGAGCTGTCTCAAAGTCTGGTTTATTCCACTTTTTAAGGTTTTTTATCTCTGGTGTTGTTACATTGCCGACTATGTTCCGTGATGTTTTACCTTTGACGATCTTTTGTTCTTTCACCCCGAGTTCCACTATGAATTCACCCCAGGCATCCAGTGTCCTTTTATCTGCGCTAGAAATTTGGTGCATGATTGTTTTGGCACTAGTTGATAGATCCTCGGCTTTGTCTATCTTACACCTTATTCGCCTGTAGTTTGAGATGTACTCTGTACAGATGTTTGTTCTTTCCGACACTTGATTCCTACAGGACATGGCCAGTTTCCCTTCTAGCGGCAGATGGTCCCTTTGGCCCCTGTCTCCCACTTTGAATGAACTGATTTTTTCAAACAATGGTAAGGTCGCGAGAGCAAAGTCAAGGTGAGAGGAGGTGGTTGAAGACAGATATGTTGGAGCTGGTGAGGTGTCCTCTACAAATCTACCGTTAAGCCATTAAGAACTCTCAAGTTTAACTGCTCGAGATCGATCAGTAGTTCATTTGAGGTGTTTGTATGTTTGTTTGGTAAGGGAGTTACTTGATTCGGGATCTCCCATGCGAGGTCTATTGTCTTTGTCATCTCGTCGACTGGTTTCTTTCCGAAAAGAAGAAGGTTAAAGTCACCAGTTACGAGTATGTTGTCCATTTTCCTTTCTGCCATAAGTCTTGCCAATTGGCTGACAAGTACCCTTGCTGCTGGTTGTCTATGCTTTGGGTGTATGTATGTGTTTATGATTAATAATGATTGATTAGACTGATTAATTATGGTTGTTATAGCTAGTGCCTGAACCGCACTGGGGGGAGTGATTTTTATCGCAAATTCTTCCATTGCTCCAATGGTCGTTATTGATGCGAATGACGCCAGGCCACCTGAGCAGTGGCCGTAATTGGAGCCTCTAGTTGCCGGATGGATTAAGGTTGTGTAGTCTTGTAGTGAGATCTCCTGTTCTTCCCATGTTTCTTGTAGTAAGATCAATTCAAAAGATTTTAAATAGGTCAATATTTTGGGGTCCTCTAGTTTGTCTGAGAGGCCATTGATGTTCCAGGTACATATACTGATTTTGTGGTTGGCAGCTTTTTCGGAGGTTGGTGCTATTTCTCTGAGTCAATTGATCTCTCTTATGGGTATTGTCCTCCATATTGTTATTCTGTTTGTTCTAAATTGATCAGATATGAGGTGTTGTAAGTGCAGTCGGTTGCTATCAGCTCCTGGCGAGTGGCAACGAGCTCCTTTCAATATTGACTTGGCTGTTTGAAGGCATTCTTGGGCCCTTTCCTCAAGGAGCGGGGTTGGATGGGCTGTCCTTTTTCCAGCTTCGAGCTTTATTTCCCACTGTGAGAATGGAAGTGATTCCCCCATTATTGTTCTTGCAATATCGTTTGTTTTCCAGGTGGTCTTTGTTGTTTCATTGCCTTGTTGATCCGTGGCGGGGAGATATTCAATTCCAAGCAGGTCTGTTGCATTGATGTTTTTTAATTTATCGATAGAGTTGATGAGCCTTAAGATGTTGCCCCTGTTTAGTGTGTCCACTCGTCCTCCTGAAATCGTTGGGGATGTGGATTTGGGTTTAGAAGGGGTCAAGGCAAGGGCAAAAAGGACTACTTCCTGGGAAAATAGCTAGGATGGTCAGCACAGAGTTGGATTTGAGAGCTAGAGGGAGTGGCAGTGGATGATATGTGTGTGTCCGTTGATGTTGCAGGTGCCTGTGGGACTGGTGCATTGGTGTACGTTTGGATGTCTGTTTCTTCCTAGGTGTATGATGTTCGGGTGAGTGTGGCCTTTTGTGTTTTCTGTGTGTGGTTTCTAATGTATGTGTGCTTGTGGATTGGTATGCTGTTGAGGTGCTGGGCGTAGTTGTGGTTCATGTGGATGTGGGTGTGATGTGGATGTGGTGTCTGTTGGTGTGCTGCTGGTGGTGGGGGTACATGTGTTTGTGGTGATGGGGTGTCTGTGGGTTTGCTGGTGGTGGTGCATCTGGGTGTGGTGGTGGGGTTGTTTGCAGGTGTGCTTGTGGTGGTGCATGTGTGTGTGTTAGAGGTGTTTGTGGGTATTCTGGTAGTGCTGCTTGTGTGAGTGGTAGTGGGGGTTGTCTGTGGGTGTGGTGGTGGTGGTACATGTGGGTGTGATGAGAGTGTCTGTCAGTGTGCTGGTGGTGATGCATTAGGATAGGGTGTGGGGGATGTGGTGGTGGTGGGTGTGGGTGTGGTATCTGTAAATGTTTTGGTATCTTTGTATTTATGTCTGGGGCTGCTGCTTCTCTGTGTTGGAGTGGGTACATGAAAAGGAGTGAGTATTCTTGGGACAGGGATAGGAATACATCATTGGGATGGGGAAGGGGCAGGAGTTGGGCCACACGGTTGGGATGGTTGGAGGTTGCAGTCAGTGAGGAGGCTAGACCTTAGGAGGCCATACACAGCACTGTGAATGCCTTTTAGGTGTGCTACCATTTGTTGAATGTGGCAACTAAGCCCCTGGGTAGCATTCAGGAGTGCAGTCTGGCCTACATAGATGTTTTGTGGGAGGTCAGATCCTACTCAATCAGCACAGCTGGGGGGCAGGTGGTGAGGTGACTGTAGCGAAACAGATGCCACCCCTTTTAGGGGCCCGCTTGGTCAACTGGGGAGGAGCAAGAGGGAAGGTGGAGAGGGTTCTCTGGGTGGTAGACAGGGATGCAGGTGAACATTTGCTGTAGGGTCCACCAACAATAGGGACTGGCTGCTTGGATAGGCCTCTGAAGATGATGATGTTGAACTGGTGGCCTCCATTCCAGTCTCCTCACTCTCTGTAACACTGAGTCCCTCAGTGTTGGTGGTCTCAGCCACCGAACCACAATGGGCAGCTGCTTCCTCTCCTACATGGCCAATGTCGACTCTGCCTGTTCCTGATGATGCTGAAATCGCATATGCAAAAGTTTTATTGAATCTGTGTAAAATGAACTTTAATCAGAAAATAGTTTCTAAGTTGTCGTATTTCACCTGCTTCAAAGCTGTCATGCATGTAGGCAACCTTTTCAGAAATCATTTGGTCAAAGTTTTGTAATTCCCCATGATACCTTCTTTAAAATGTATGATCTTATCCATTTTTATTTCACTGCAGAAATTGTTTAACACTTCTAAATGGTTGGGCTTTGTTGTTTAGAATAGTGAACTTATGTCACCAAAAATTATATAAACCAAAAATATCTTTGTACATAGTGTTTACAAGGCCCAACATGCAGCATCATTTTTATTCACAAAAGGTAAAATATGAATCAATGTGTGTTAACAAATACTGCAATGATGTATCAATATTTGTATAAAGTGAAAGTCTGTTTCCTTTGTGTGGACATTTCACAACTGTAAAACGTACTTCAAGTAACTAAAGTATATTTCAAATGTAAAACATAATATATGGGTTTTGTACTGAAGTAACTTACCAGTGTATCACGCACTATGTACATACCTTTGCTTTTGAAGAAAATAAGAAAAAAAAATTTGGTGGATTTTCAAATGACTTCTATGGCATAAGTAAATGAATTGGCATTGATACATTTCTATTCCTTTTCAGTACAGAGCAACACATTTGACTCTTAAATAACTCTAGCTATTTGAAGTTTGTTTGTTTGACCATTGCCAAATTGTTTTATAAAATATGCTGCTTTTCACTTTAGGCAAAAACATCACAGTAAATATTATACACACTGATTCCTATATAATTATTTTCTTCAAATATTGAAATATAAATCACAATATGCAACATGTGACACCTTGATACCCTTCTACATTTGCCTAATGAATCATGAGTTGAGCCTGATTTTGAGTTTTCTAGATGGTATACTCCTACATATATGTGATGGAATATTGCAAAAGATCCATTCAAGTATTCAATTTTTCTCCATCATTGATTACTCATCTGGGCATAACAAAGGACATTTAAAAATTGTTTGGGGTATGTGTTACTCTGTCACCAATGTGTACACATTTCTATGGATGTTGTTCCAAAAATTGTATGCCTCTCACAAATATTTTCCAAAAAACAGACTTGCCTACATGTACACTTGTGAAGGTGAAAGATATCATGCACATCTGTCACTTTAAACATGAATGAAATAATATTTTGTAATCAAAGCACATTTGGGATATGTTTTGAATTTTAAATGTAATCATTTATTCTGATGTTACTACATATTTTGGTTCACTTCCTCACTCTTTTTTGTTTATGAAACCAAATGACCAATGTGACATCTGGAACATCCACTATAACATGATTGTATTTTATGCTGCAATGTCACCTGTAATAGGGCTAACTTTATATCATTCATAATAGTGAAGGAGCATCACACCAGGCACTGTTGCAGGAATTTTGCTCATTTACAGAACTGTGCACAGAGACTCAGGACCTCAGTGAATTATGGTGTGCCAAAACTCACCTTAGTACCCAAAATCCGCTACCAGATTAGCATCAGTGTCACATTAGCTCTTCGTCCAATAGCAAAGTCACCAATGATTAGACAACCCAGAGCATGCAGCTTAGAATACCTCAGGTAAGGTGGGAAACATGAGCACTCTTTCGTTATTCTCTCATACCAGTCCAGAATAGGGAGTAAAGGGAGACACAAGCAAGTTTAAAATATTTATTTCAACGTTGTGATCTCAGGTGCAGTATCTTAGCTAATACAAGCAGACATATGATAAGAAATAAGATAATCAGCATAGTTACTATTCCATAAAATACAAAGGGAGAAAGCATGGTATAATGCTAAATGCCAGAAACCGGTCCCCGGAAGCTTGTTTCCTTCCCAGTATAAGAATTGGCTTGGTAGTTTGGTTTGCCCTGTTCCCATCAGGCACTGGGACAGGAACAGACTAATTTGCATGTAGCCAGGTTCTGAGCTGGGATGGTGCAGTGAGCTAAAAAACGGTGATGGATCAAACCCTGATCTCTTGACTGGGTAAGAGTATTCTGCATCATTCAGAAACTCTGTCCATCACCACCCCCTTTTCCAAAATCGATTTGGTCCACACTAAGTGTGGGAGGGTATACTCAGACGTGAGTCCCTTGCTCATTGCACCATCAGGATTCAAGCAAGCCGGGCCGACGACGGCTGAAATGCCAGAAACCGGTCCCCGGAAGCTTGTTTCCTTCCCAGTATAAGAATTGGCTTGGTAGTTTGGTTTTCCCTGTTCCCATCATGCACTGGGACAGGAACAGACTAATTTGCATGTAGCCAGGTTCTGAGCTGGGATAGTGCAGTGAGCTAAAAAACGGTGATGGATCAAACCCTGATCTCTTGACTGGGTAAGAGTATTCTGCATCATTCAGAAACTCTGTCCATCACCACCCCCTTTTCTAAAATCGATAATGCTAAATGGAAACAGGTTAAATACATATCTATATTTCACCGTCCCTTGCTAGTAGGTTATTTTATAACTACAGAAGGTCTCCTAGGCTTGCATAGGTGACCCCATACCTCAGAGTTTAGCAGGAGGGAATCACGTTGGGTTCAGCACAAGTTCTCAGCATACGAATGTTCTCCAAGAGTGTTCATTCATGCCTACACAGTGTAATATTAAAGGCGCCCATATCTGAGCTGTCCACCGCTGCATATTTGTTATGTCTAGAATGTGCACTGATCAGTTCGAACAAAAGCAACAGAGTTGGTAACCTTGGAGGCCTCGGCACTCACTGTTCAGACTATGCTTACAAGGCAAGTCTAGCAATGTGGAAAAATAAGTTATTCTCATGTGAAGCAAAACTCTCAGCCTAGCATGAAACAATAACTTACGTGTGTGTCGTGTGCAAAAGAAAGCAAAAAGGTAAAATGGTGTTTAAACTTCTAATAAGCTCATGCAAACTTAACGCTGTAGAAATTCAAGGCTCAGCCTCACTACACCCTCCCTTGATCGGAGCACGGATAAGAAATATGGGCAAAGCAGGAACGCAGAGTACAAGTTCGAGAGCCAAAATCAAGTTTAAATTTGCCATCATGGAAAAACCGGGACCAAACTCCGAATTTTGAGAGAAAAAAAATCCTCAAATTAGTAATCATATTCCCGCATAGTAAAGCCAATAGGCCCTAAATAAAAGTAGCGAAAAACCTGATGTCCAACATGTGACTCCAGTCTCGAAAGATAGAGTGCAGGAAATGCACCTCACTCCAATAGCGTATATGCACAGTACGTTGCAACAGCCTCCAACAGGAAGTCATTGTTCTCATATGAAAACATTTGAGCCATCCAATTCAGTAAAGGGAACCAACATACATGTTCCTCAACAACCAGAGCCTCTAGTACCATCAGAGGACAACTTGGATTTACTTCAATATAACTGTGTGCCAAGATTTCATGCGCCGCAGCAAAAATATTCCAACGTCCCAGGAATCCATGCATCGCTGCAAAAGCCATAATCCCTCCTCCAGAACAAAGCAATTCATGAGCAACTAAGGGGCTCATCAGTTGATCATAATCTGCGTTGGGAGACACCGTACTGCAGACACACAAATCCAGAGCCCATTTGAAATCGCAGCTCAGGCATTGAAAGACAGGCTGGACGCTTGTGAAAAAGGAACATCAAAACGATAATCCATAAGCAGCACTTAATGTAGCAAGAGGCAGCGCTCAATAGAAATTAAGCATTCGAATGCGGAGCAGCAACAGCTGGGGCAAATCGTCTTGTGGCACAGGATGTGCATCCATTCCAAAAAAAGCAAAGCAGTAAAAGCACTCCGCCAACCAGAGCAAGCATCAAGGGAAATCCACCAAAGAGGCTGGAGAAACTCGAATGAAAAAATGCCGGGAACACACCAAATATAGTTTGGAAAAAAGTCACAAGGCCTCTACTAACCATTTTAAAAAAGTGTGCCAGCCTTGTTGTCGGAGAGGCATTAGAGATAGTGTGAATTAACTCTCCCAAATGTAGGGGCATGTCAGTATTTAATAAGGCATGCACTTCTGTGCGGGTGTTTGCCACATGAAGGACAAATGTTTCACGGGCAGAAGTAACGGCAGCTTCTTTCTCGGACAAAAGAGCTCTTATTCGGCTCATCTTGTTGAACTCTGCCTTCAAGGTCGGAATCGACTGCCAGATGGAAACATGCAGCTTCCCATGTGGACAAAGAAACATTACGTTTTTTACAACAAACTACACGTTGGGAGACCGTAACGATGTAAGGAATTCCTGCCAGCATCCCACAACAATCTTCATTATTTTAACCCCTTCGCTGCAGTGGCAATTCCGCCGCAGCGCTGGGGGGGGGGCCCGAGCGGCACCCGCATGCTTGTGACGGAGCCGCTCCGTCACGTGCCGCGGTTGCGCTGTGCTCATGACAGAGCGGTTCCGTCATGGCCCCGCCCGCATAATAGAACGCGCCGCGCAGGCGCGAAATCAGCGCAGCGCAGGCGCGGCGGCAGGGCCATGACGGAACTGCTCCGTCATGAGCACAGCTCAGCCAATGCTCATGACGGAGCGGCTCCGTCATGAGCATGGGAGGGGTTAAGTAAATAACTACCGTTTGCTAGTAATGTGAACGTGGGTGTGATGGCAGGTGTCGGTGTACCTTTCAAGACACAAGCCAAATTAGGCACATTCTGATTACACGAGCCATGCAATTGGATATTCCTACACACTAATGAGTGATCAGGTGTTGTTGTGCAATCTTCACCTTTCAAATAAACCTCTTTTCTCTCCATCAGGCAACTATAGGTAAATGGTAGTGACCAAGCTTCATGGAGATAACCGGTAAACAGAGGTTCATACCTGCCAATAGCATAGTACTTCATGCAAGCTTCGAACTTGAACATAGGGAAAGGTAATGTTATTAGCCCATGTACGAGCCACACAGCAGAATTTGTCTGGGCCAATGAAAACAGTAAAGGTTCTAACTTTCCAATATGTAGCATTGAAAAAGTTGCATCTTTCATAGACTTAAACTGTTGTTTGTCAGTCAAATTAAAAGGGGCAAATAATGAGGATGTGTTCATGTAGTCCCGAGGCACCTTCCCAGCCTTTAACGTTTGTAAAGTCCATGCAAACTGCATATTGGAACGCAATTAATTTTGCCCATGGTACAAAACAGACATCTTCTTGCACAATATCAACAACAGACGAAACAAAGTTATCTAACGTGTAAATGCTGGAAGAAAGCGTATTAATGCTATTATCTACAACTGCTAGCACTTTTTCAAAATTAGCTTGATCTATAGCTCGTAAGCGGGAAGCAGCCTCAATTTGGGACAGTTTCCAAACTTTGTGGGATATAGCATATATCCACCTTTTGGATCTGCCGGAAGCAGGGCCCATGACAAAGTCATTCAGATCAACGTCGTCAGTCAATTTAAACATATGTAGCTTAACTGACGCCAAAGTGGAGTGTTTGAGCCAATTCTGACACAGCTTGCCTACAGAATAGGCAGTCACAGAATGGTCACTCTCAAAATGGGGATCCACCCTAACCTGTGTGTAGCCCGGGGCTAAACCCAGAAAATGATGCTGGCAAGAATCTGCACTTCTGTGCCACAACAGCCAACCCTTAGGATCCAAACTGGATATGTTAAAAGTGGATTTCAGCAACAGGGTCTGTAATTCTCTAATAGAAATACTGGTATTATTATCCCATCCGGGGTTCTCTTCCAATTTTGGAAATAAAGGAACATTTAATTTTTTAGTTGTAGCCAATCCAAGCAGGTGGTTTGTGAAATAGTCAAATTTAAAAACAACATATGGTTCGGGATGAGACAAGCACAATGCAAAGACTCTGTGCCTTGCACTTGCCAACTTTTAGAACCCCAAACAGATTTAAGATCAATAGTATCCTTCCACAGTTCATAGCCCCCAATAGCCAATTGTTCGAGAAAGGACTTGGAATATAATAATTTAGTGTGGGTCAGTCTAACTTTGGAAGAGGACTTCTCGGTCAAGTTAAAATAAAATGGATTAGGATTTGACTGATTGAAATCAGTAAAATAAGTGAATCTCTTTAAAAGAGAATTATAGCTGCCTTCCATAGGAGCGTGGCAATGTTCCCATTGTGTATAATTAACCATATTCCTCCTTGTGTTTGCCTTATGCAGGTAGTGATTGCCATAGTGTTGACAACAGAACAGATCACCATAATTCGCAGCATCAAAGGCAGCATAATATTTCAAATCTGAAAACAAAGCCTCTATGGCTTGAACATCCCAATCATCAGAGCATATATTTTGTTTTATTACATCCCCCATAGAAACTCTTAGGATATTCGGGACATTAATAACCTCTGTGGGACCATGGATTTGAAATTTAACAGCATCCCATATAATCCCATCTAAAATGGGCCAAGCAGTAATGTTTACAAAGCTCAGATCCCTCTTCAATCTGTGTGATGAGGAAAGGGTTGCCAATGTTATGTTATGTTATTTTAATTTATAGAGTGCACGTATACCCGTGGGTGTCTTGGCGCTATGGACAGCGAGGGGGTCTGCACTGGCGGCTAGTTCTGGAATAGCCAGGTCTTTAGGCCCTTCCTAAAGGCGATGAGAGAGGGGGCGTTTCTGAGCTCGAAAGGAAGAGAGTTCCAGAGCTTGGAGGTAAAGAAGTGAAAGCTGCGCCCGCCCCAATGCACAGTGCGGATTTTTGGTACCCGCAGAAGTTTTGTGCCAGAGGAACGGAGGTTTCTGGGGGTTCGTACCAAAGAAAGCAGTTTTTGAAGAAAGAGCGACCCTTTTTTTCAGGGCTTTGTAGGCTAAAGAAAGTGCCTTGAATTTGATCCGTGGCTCCAATGGGAGCCAATGCAGCTTATGAATTCCGGCGGTGACTGAGTTGTTTCTAGGGATATTGAGTAGAAGTTGTGCCGCTGAGTTTTGAACACTTTGGAGTTTTTTTAGGCATTGTCTCTGTGCATTTCCCAATAATCCGTTGCAATAATCCATCTTAGACTGGATTAGAGCTGTTACTACCATTTTTCTAGATCCTGCTGGAATGTATGGAAGAATCTTCCTAATCTTTTTGATGAGAAAATGACTGGATGACACAGTAGCATTGGTGTGTAGCATAAGAGAGACTTTATGATCCAGCCACACCCCCAGGTTCTTGGCTTTCGCCGCCGGTTTTTGGGGGTTCACCCATCTCCACTGGCCACCAAAGTTTGCCCCAGCTCTGTAGTAAGTTGCCAAAAATCTAAATCTCTGTTTTATCAGAGTTTAATTTGAGGTGATGGGTGTTCATCCAATGGTTGATGGTGCACATGCCGTTTTGAAATTGAGCCGTGGGAGGTGTCTCATTTTTATGTACTGTTACGGCAATCTAAGTGTCATCGGCATAAGACGTGAGGCAGAGACTAAAGCTCTGAATTAATGGAGCCGGCTCTGAGACATAAACGTTAAAGAGTGAAGGGCTTAAAGAAGAGCCCTGGGGCACTCCACAGGAAAGGGTGTACGAGTCTGAGCTGAAGGCGTCCATCTCGACCGTGAGTCTTCTATCTTCAAGGAAGGAGGATAGCAAAGCAAGTGCTGTGCCCCCGATCCCTATTCTCTCGAGCCGCTCATACGAGAGAGAATGGTCAACCGTGTCAAAGGCAGCTGACAGATCGTGGAATATGAGCACGGCTGTGCCACCCCGATCCATCGCCACCCTAATCTCTTCTGTAGCTTTGATCAGTGCTATGTTCGCAGCGAAAGCCAAACTGAGAGAAGTCCAGCAGGTCATTCTCATTAATAAATATGGTCAGTTGAGAATTGATAATTTTGTCAATTATTTTGGTTGGTAGAGGTAGCCGAGCGTTGGGACGATAATTATTAGGGTCTGAAGGCTCCAACAAAGGTTTTTCAGTAAAGGTAAGATGGAAGTATCTTTCCAGATGGAGGGAAAGGATCCGTAACTGAACATGGAGTTGAAAATTTCTTTGAGACCTGGACTGACCAGATCAGCAATTTCTTTAAGAATTTTTGGCGGATAGGGGTCAGTGGGGGATCCTGATTTAGAATCTTGAATATATCTGGCTACGGTATCAGAGGAGATGGGTGAGAAAGCAAGCAGCGTGTTGGCGTTATGCTCTCTACAGGTGGACTCTGTCAGGTGTGAAGGTGTGGAGTTCTGAAAGTTGTTAAAGATATTTAACACTTTTGTTTTAAAGGCAGCTGCAATGTTGTTGCATACCTCTTGATCATACTTGATCCCTGGACTCTTTGCCATGGTGAGTTTGTTTACCACTAGGAAAAGTTCCTTGGATGAGTTTTTTGCTTTCTCGATTTGTCTGGTATAAAACTCTTATTTACTGGCTATTAGATGGGCTTTGTATTGGGATAGGGCTGTTTTATAGATAATTTTCTCGTTTGGGCAATAATTGGCCTTACAGCGTCTTTCTATCTGCAGACAGATCTGCTTTTCTTTCAGAAGATCTTCGGTAATCCAGTGTGCTGAGGGGTTTCGCCTGTTTCCTGAGATTTTCTTTATAGGGGCGATGGTATTAAAGGCATCGTTTAGCCATTTAAGATATTTCGGGGCTGAGACTTCAGGGGGCCCTAGAAATAGGGGACGGGACATCTCTAGCAGGGAGCGAAGGGATTGTTTATTCATAAGCTCCCATTTTCTTTTTGTTGTGGCAGAGGTTTTGGATGCCTTGGAGGGTCCCAGGGGGGTGAAAGGAAGTGCGAATTTAATAAGAGCATGATCCAACCAGGTTAGAACCAGGGTTTCAATAGGGGCAAGGTTATTAACTGAGGAGAAGATGCCATCTAGCATATGGCCAGCTTCGTGGGTGGGGGTCTGAACTTTTTGCTTGAGACTTACTGCTTCCAGGGTCTCCAATAGTGCTTCAGTCTCCCTGTTGTTTCTGTCTTCGAGATAGAAGTTAAAATCTCCTAAGATGGTGAATTCATCATTTTGTAAAGTGGTTTCTAAGAGGCTGTCTAGGTTAGAGATGAAATGGCTCCTTAAGCCAGGGGTCGATATAGGAGAATCCCCTTAAAAGTCTGTTTAGTATTCAGCTCGATTATAAAGAGTAAGGACTCGTAAAAGGGTGTGGAGGTCAGGTAAAATCTAACCGGGAAGTTGTCCCTTAAGATAATGGCCACCCCTCCTGCCATCGCTGTGATTTATGTAAATTGTCCACCCTCTAGCCCGGAAGTAGAACACGCCTGGTGCTCCCTCCACATCAATCGCGTAAAACCTGTGGTGGACCGGGGAGTGCAAGGCAACAAAAGGGCGTCAAAGGGAAAGAGAATGTGCCAAGTACAAGTATGCCGGTAAGTGAAATAAAAACAAGCAGCAATTTGTTTAAAAAGAATAGTTCAGTATCGGATTTAAAAATGCTGGAGGCAGCGTAGAGCAGAAAGGGAGCAGAGATATAAGTGCTCTTAACCCGTGCGTCCGCTGCGCGAAGCTGCCGTCGCTGTAATTTATGTAAATTGTCCACCCTCTAGCCCAGAAGTAGAACACGCCTGGCGCTCCCTCCACATCAATCGGGTAAAACCTGTGGTGGACCGGGGAGTGCGAGGCAACAAAAAGGCGTCAGAGGGAGAGAGAATGTGAAAAGTACAAGTGTGCCGGTAAGTGAAATAAAAACAAGCAGCTATTTGTTTAAAAGGAATGGTTCAGTATCGGATTTATATAATATAATATATAGTTAACAAGGACCCCCTGATTGCAATGGATTCTAGATTCCTAGGTCAGGGAAAAACGGCTACTCAATAATCAACAACCTAGGCAATCATAATTGGAGTTCGCGGTAGCATAAGATATGAAAAAAGGAGAATTGAAAGGAAAAAGGAGAAGCTACTAATAAATGCAAGTTCTAATATTTATTTATACATATAGTCAAAAATTAGCATAACATTATAAATACACAAGGTAAATGGCAAATTAATCAAACAAAATACATAAAGAAATTAGCAAATGTCATACATGATTCACAATACATTATAAAAATTCATTAAAACAGTAAAAGTGGCTTAATAATCCTCAGTATCGGATTTAAAAATGCCGGAGGCAGCGTAGAGCAGAAAGGGAGCAGAGATGTAAGTGCTCTTACCCAGCGCGTCCGCTGCGCGAAACTGCCTTCACTGTAATTTATGTAAATTGTCCACCCTGTAGCCTGGAAGTAGAACAGAATGTTCCATTAATATGTCGAATAGCAGTGCTCTCTTCAACGTAGTGTCCATTCAAAAGCCTGAAAAAATATACCACAAATCCAAGTGACATGAACAAAAAAATGAAAAAAGTAGTAACCAAATGTAAGTCCAAGGAGGAATCAAAAAATGTTTTTTAAACCATGTTGCAAAAACAGAAAGTTTTGAAGGGGACTTCGAGGTCGTAGAGTTAGTGTCAAATGAAAACCGGACTCAGTAGCCAAACAGGTTTGTAAATCGGGCATCGATAAGTCAGTGGGGTAAGTATACTCAGTCTCATCAAGTTAAGCATCAGGTGAGGTATTCAATAAAGGACTTGAAATATCAGGCATCTCAAAGGCAACGTAAGGCCTGTTGCTAGGGGCAGGAGCCAAAACAGAATTCCTCAGTATCGATGGACTGGAGACCGCAGGAGTCATACTAAGAAGAATGGGCCACTCTGTGTAATTTGAAATTGTCAATGGAGATGTACCAATTTTGCTTTCGACCTGGAAGTGGTGGTAAAATGATTGTTTGTGTGCCCTGCACGCCAAGTAGAGGAATTGGAGCTCGATATGAGGGACCAAATTATTTCTTGTTCTTGATCTTCTCTCAGACCCGTTCTCCAACTTGGGGTAGCCAGCCAACTATTGGAATCCGCAACGCAGCATCAGATTTGGAGGGCAAGTATTCCTTTGCAAGACTGCCTCTCGTCTCTTGTAGATTCTGTAAAACATCACAATGTTCATCTACGTCAAAGGAAGCAGCAGCTGCCGCCTGGTCTAGACCTTCAAGGTCTGGAACGAACATTTTGATACCAAAGAGCATCTCATATGGGGTCTTCCCACCCAGAGACCTTCTAGGCAGATTATTAAGTGCACGCTGTACGCTATTGAGATGGGCCAGCCAGTAACTGCTGGTACCTATAACCCTAGATGTCAATGATTGCTTTAAATCACGGTTCATTCGCTCCACAACACTATTACCCTCAGGTCGGTATGGAAACGAAAATTTGACCTGGACCCCCAAGGAACTCATGGCATCCTTGTACGCTTTAGAGGCAAATGCCGGACCCTGGTCGGAGTGGAAGGCGCCACATGCAAAAATTCCCACAAAGACACGCAAATCTCTAATGACAGTTTGTGAATCAGCACTCTGGCGGGGCCATACCCATACAAAGCGCGTGCAAGAATCAACTACAACTAAGATGTACTTATACGCAGTATCAGAAGAAAAGGGACCGCAGTGATCTAAATAAACACAACCAAGTGGTTTATTGGAAATGTACAAATGTGTTTGCGGTGGACGCGCAGCAGACGAAGCCTTGATTGGCTGACAAATGTCACATTGAAGGACATAATCACACGTCTGATTGTACAGTCCCCGCCACCAAAAGCAAAGTTGGAGATGAGATACAGAAGCCGAAACGCCCGCATGTGCGGACGCAACACCTTTGTGGACATTTGTAATCAGCGCTGACCTGCGGTCCGCGTTGGGAATCAGTCTGTCACCAACGTCTGGTATTTTCACATAAGGAAGTTTATCAGGACTTAAATGATAAGAATACTTAGAAGAAAACCCCTTAGGATATTTACTTCCCTTCTCAGTAGCGGCAATTGCCACCAAGATGTCTTCATCAAGCTTACTTTTGGAACCAGTAACTGCTGCAACCAAATATGTCGAAACTGCTGTCTTTGTGGCCTTATCGACCAAACTATTGCCAACAGCGTGAACTCCTACACGCTGATGACCAAGAGTATGAATTACATACACCAGTGGCAGTTGCTCTTTAAGTTCAGCCACTCGAACCCAGACATTTTGTGTTTTATTGTGCTACCTTTGGAGTCAGGATACCGTTTTGAGTCCAAAAGAACAGATTGTCATTGTAAGACTGGACATAGTAGTAAGAGCCACTCACAATAAAAGTAGACACACCAGGGTATGCGTACTCCAATGCAAATATCAGAGCACTGAGCTCCGCTAACTGTGCGGTACAGTCCACTTATGTCTGTGTATGCACAACATCGGACTTGAAATCTCTATCCACCATGGTACCAACCACAATAGCGCAAGCTGAGTCATATGCGTGCTTAGACCCATGCGCAACTTGCGCAGAACCATCAGTGTAAATGATACAATGGAAATCTTCTAAAGGGCGCATAGTCAAAGGGGCAGGATGAACAAATTCATACTGCAAATACTCCTGTGACCGTCAGGAGGTATCAAAAATAAACATGACATCCGGAGACGTCAATGATGTCGCCCATTGTATCCACCGTGGGTGCAAAGCTTTAAAATTCGGTACAGTGGCTTTCGTCACTGCCTCCAAGGCAGAATACAGGGTAACAACCAACATGCGTTTTCCCTGCGACAGTGTGCACTGCTGTCAAAACTTTTTCCACAGTGGAAAACCTCATTTCAGACGAAGTGTACAAGTGTGACGTGTAAGCGATAGGTACTGTGTCACCTTCGTTAAAAGTAAGGTACGTGAAACCCACCACCCCAGGGATGATTCTTATCACCAGTTTGGTGTGGTTATCATGAGTCAGCAAGAATTTAGGTTCAAGCAGATCAGCCTGCAAAGATTGCAAAATGGCAGAATTTTTAGGCAGCTTGCACGATTTGGTAAAAAGTAGGTTGTATCACAGGATATAAAGGCTTGATACACTGGACATATTCGGGAATATAAGTACGCTCGAAATTCAAAAATCACAGCAAAGATTGCAATTTTTTCAGTGTTGTAGGAGCGCGCAGTTGTGTGCATTTTTCCAAGAAGTGAGGAGCCAAACCTCAACCTTCATTGTTGAACTCATAGCCCAGGAACAACACTGTGTACTCTGCAATGTGAGACTTTGCAAAGTTAAACTTGTAACCGAAGTCCGCAAAAGTGCAAATTATGCGGTCAACGTGGCACAGATGGGCCCATATCTCGTTGTCTGTGGGATTAATGTCATCCACATAAAAACACGCATCTGGGTCGATTCTCTCATAAGAGAAACTATATGGGCAGCAAACACACCTGGACTATTCTTATAGCCCATTGCCAAGTCTCTGAATTTTTTCTGTGGGCCACCACTGGTAAAAGCAGTCCATTGACTACTTAAATCTGAAAGATTGTGGGTAAAAAAAACATTGGATATGCCTAGCGTGGTTTTAAACTGTTTACGCACGAGGCCATCCACCAGAGCAGAGCCGTGGGTATTCTGTACTGCACAGGTACGGCAATGCGAATTAAGATGCCGGTAATCGAATACCAAATGGTAAGAACCATCAGGTTTGGTTCAAGTAAAAAGAGGGTTATTTATCGGAGACACACACGTTTCAATTACAACTTGATATTCCAATTGTTCAAGGATCTCTGCGACTGAAGCTTTTGTTTCACACCGCTTGGGATGTTGAGGTTGAGGCTGTGGCATAGACCGCAAGGGAATCTCATGTTGGGGGGAGAATTTATCCCAACCACAGTGAGTGCGGTACAAAGCAGGGGCAAGAGCCTTAGCCCACTCTTTAGCAAAATTCAGCGCATGCTCCTTTGACACTGTGTGCGCGAAACTAGGGAGGATTACCTCCTCCCCTTTTGGAGCTGCGAGAACAAAAGGTGGGGGCCAGTCAGCCTCTGCTAACAAAATATTGTATGCAGTTGTAAGATTTTCCCAAAATACCCCTTTTATGGTATGTTGTATGTCACCTTCAATTAAAAGGCCGATTTCAAATAACCTATCAGGGGGAGCTACTCTAGTATCAGCTGTCTCAACAACAACGAATTTGTTAGTCTCTGTCATCTTCAGTAGTGAACGCAGGGCCTCTCGCACTATGGTAATCTCCGCCGCACTGTCCAACAGCGTCAGCGCCCACTTCTGATTCCGAAGCTGCGTTCCCACTCTCTGTGGCATATCTCTCTGTTAAAGCGGCAACTTTCTTTTTCTGAAACTGGGGTCTGTTCGGTGAGAATCGTCCTGCTTGCCTTTTCTGTCTTTCGTGCGGGACTGGTCGCAACACTGCTGGCCATTCATTCCTCTGCCGCTTCCTCCACCACCAGACGATGAGGCCGATGTGTCCTGTAAGGAACGAGGAGAACGTTGATCAGAAACCTGAAATCGATCAGGTGACTTAATCATAGCACGGTTGCGCAAGTCATAAGAGCGCTCAGGAGACGCAGGTACTGGTGACGCAGGATGGGACTCCTGTTTCTGTTGTTTTTTACCCTGTTTCCTGTTTTTGTTCCAATTTTGCTTTGGAGCTTTGGGTTGATCGTCTTTTTCAGACTTCGACCCCTGAGTCTGTTTTTTATCTTTGGTAGAAAAGGGCTTGACCCCTAAACTATTATGGCCTATGTCTTATAAGCGGCGGTGATAATTCTCGGTAACTGACGGCGTTTATCGCATCGGGGACCTCGCGCAAGGCATTAGACGCTTGGAAGTTCACTGCATCTCCATTTATATTAGAAAGGACGAGATTGGAAACCACATCAAATGAGCCCACGTGTCTCATTCCCAATCCAACCGCAGCCTCAGGTCCGTGTTTATCCTGAACGCGTTTGATGACCATCAGCAGGACAGCCATTGACGGAGTGCCAAAGCACCTCGTGTACACTGCTGCAAAAATTCTACCCCATGACTCGCAGTCACCGGCTTCAGGTACCAAGTCCTTGGGTAAACTAATTGTTAGAATCTTGTGTTTTTCTACAGGACTCGAATTAGGAAAAACAGCTTCCAGCTGGTCTAATTTCTCGGCAAGCCAGAAAGGCTTCCTTGCCCATAACCGCATTAACCATGACGGGACTAAGCTTGATCCTGCTTGGTCCAGCTGGGAGCGCCGCAACACCAGGGGCCCCGCCCTGGAAATTGCCGGTAATATGTTGAACCAAGGCCCTAATAACTCCAATCGCGGAGTTGTATAGGGGCCTCAACTCAGCAACAGGGACAGTCCCTGCATGAGGATGCGGGGTAAATCCAGCCAAAAGAGGCCAAGAAGCGCCTGGAATGGACCAAGGACCTAATGTAATCACCGTTAAACTGTGGGGAAGGGCGCCATTAAACCAAACACGGTGCTGCCATGAAGAAATCGGAATTTCCTGTGTTCTATAAGGAACATAATCCACAGACACAACTGTGTGAGTGTAAGTGTACCTGCACCCAAAGCTGGAAATGTCACCCATGAGTAGAAGACCTCAAACGGGTAAGCTACTTCAGCACTCAGCACCAGAATAACTACCATGCCCTCCAAGCTAACGGTATAAGCCTGCAAACGATTGCGGACCGCAATGCGACTATGCTGTGGTATGTCAACGTCAGTCATAACGACACAGTGAAGAAAGGTACAATGCAAAACAATGTAGCACAACTGGGTAGTAATTCAAAAGGAAACCTTTTGAAAAATTCAAGCTTGAAAAGACCTATGTAACTATAGGTAGGTTTATCCGTCACCACTGTTAACCGGAAACAACAGTGAGGGGGTTAAGGACCGATATAAGCACTACTCAAGCGTCATGAAATAAGGCCACCAACGTATGGTCGCCATGTTGCAGGGATTCTGCTCAGTCACAGAACTGTGCACAGAGACTCAGGACGTCAGTGAATTAGGGTGTGCCAAAACTCACCTTAGTACCCAAAATCCCATACCATACTAGCATCAGTGTTACATTAGCTTTTCGTCCTATAGCAAAGTCACCAATGATTAGACAACCCAGAACATGCAACTTAGGATACCTCAGGTAAGGTGGGAAACATGAGCACTCTTTCGTTATACCCTCATACCAGTCCAGAACAGGAAGTAAAGGGAGACATGAGCAAGTTTAAAATATGTATTTCAACGCCGTGATCTCAGGTGCAGCATCTTAGCTAATACAAGCAGACATATGATAAGAAATAAGATTGTCAGCATAGTTACTATTCCATAAAATACAAAGGGAGAAAGCATGTTATAATGCTAAATGGAAACAGGTTAAATATATACCTATATTTCACCCTCCCTTGCTAGTAGGTTATTTTATAACTACAAGAGGTCTCTTAGGCTTGCATAGGCGACCCCATACCTCAGAGTTTAGCAGGAGTGAATCACATCGAGTTCAACACAACCTCTCAGCATATGAATGTTCTCCAAGAGTGTTCAATCATGCCTACACAGTGTATTATTAAAGGCGCCAGTATCTGAGCTGTCCACAGGTGCATATATGTTATGTCTAGAACGTGCGCTGATCAGTTCGAACAAAAGCAACAGTGTTGATAGCCCTGAAGGCCTCAGCACTCACTGTTCAGACTATGCTTACAAAACAAGTCTTGCAATGTGGAAAAACAAGTTATTCTGATGTGAAGCAAAACTCTCAGCCTAGCATGAAACAATAACTAAATTGTGTGTCATGAGCAAAAGAAAGCAAAAAGGTAAAATGGCGTTTAAACTTCTAATAAGCTCATGCTAACTTAACACTGTAGAAATGCAAGGCTGAGCCCCACTACAGCACAATACAGACTAGTTGCCTATTTCATATAACTGTCCCTTATAACATTAAACAAACTCATGTATATTTGTTGTTTAGGCAGGCTTGTGCCTGTTGAAACCAGTCCTTTGGTAGTGAACAGAATACAGGTGGTATCCTTTTCCACAAATTCATATACAAAACACATCATCTTACACCTTGTGCAAAACCTACACCGTCAAGAACTATTCTTCTTCATTGGACATGTTTCAACCTTAATGTTGATGCCAAAATTAGTTACTGTAACAAAAATGAGTAATTTAACTTGTTCAACTCACACTGCTGCTGCTGTTGGGCTCTCAACTGCCCATCATGGTTCAGATAGGCCACTGCAAAAATGCGGTCCATTGGGGTGGGTCTGGGTGCCTACTTCCCACATTGAGATAACTTGCCGAGCTGGACTTCTATTGATGTCTTGTTCCAGCATCGTAGGTCCTCCCACCTCTTTCAGCAATGGCGGCTGCGCCGCTTATAGACCCCCAAGTTCCACACTTTTTTGGTGATGGCCTAACAAACCTCCTTTTTCTAATGAGTGTTGACCTGTTGGATACAAGATATGAAAGAAAAAAGAATGGTTTTGTGACTTGTTGTTTCTCTGTTTTGATGTAACACAATTTTACTATATAAATCACAAATGTTAGTCAAGAGTTTCTACACAATATATTTATGCCTTTAATTTTGTCAAAATATGACAACAAATAATACTTTTGTTGTAACCTTTGACTACCCTTATCCCTTGTCATTCCCTAAATTCAAATATCCACGCCGTTGACATCATCTAGGTCAGTGGGCTCCAACATTTTCTATAATGAGATCTACTTTTCATCAGTTAATAATACTGTGAAATACTGTAGGCTAAACAACTTGTGCATTGTTACCAGACATCCCAACTCCTAGCTACATTGACTTGAAGCATAATGTTCATAGATCCAGATACAATGGGTTGCACTAAATACAATGACTATGGGCACTATGAAACGTCTGCCATGTGTGTCAGTGGACGCATGCTCTTTGGGTATGTATGAACATGTATGCATCAGAAGGGGATATATTTGTATGAGTGACTCAGAGGTTGTGAAATTTAAACTGTGTAATTAATAATTCCCTATTACTCTTTATTTTCACTTAGAAGCATTTAAGGGCATCATTTTGTTCACAAGTCACAACTCCAATTTAGAGTTGACAAGGATTCTTTTTCTAAGAGTCTAATACCTCAGTGCTTCGATTGTTCATCTCTGGGACTCAGCTCCAACCTGGCCCACAAAAGTGACTGAGCACTGCTCATTGTCAGGCCCTGTTTTCTGCAACATGATGAGCATGACGTCACATGAACGGAGGCTTCTCTTAGCTTCAAAAAGTAAAATATGACCTTGTGCCCATTGGGTCATCTACCACTTATGGTTGGAGCAACTGATGGCCCACATATTGCCTCAGTGCCACCACACACCAGGAAACAAGTCTACTGGAATCAGAAGAACTTCCATTCAATCAATCTGCAAGTTGTTTGCTTTCCTGGTCTGTACATCACAAGTGTCTGTGCACATTTCCCCAGATCAGCCCATGATTCCTGTGCACTATGGAACAGCAGCATTCCTCTGCAAATGTCACAACTTGGAACTGGGAGGGCCTGGCTTATTGGTAAATACAATCTGACATAATATTGTTTGGCTAATTACAGGAAGCATAATCTGAAATTGTGTTACAAATTTTGGCTCTTTTATTGTTTTTCAATTTAGGAGACTCAGCTTATCCTAATCGACCATGGTTGAAGCACATATTTGTTATTTGCAGTATAATCACTTAAAAGCACCATACCATCATGTAAAATGTGATGGCTATTGAAACATGTCATCTTAAATACAACTCAATACATTCAAACAAAAGAGCCAGCAAGATGTGATCGATTAATTGGGCTTATACTTAAGAATAATGGTTCTGAAATCATTAGGAACAGATAAATTCAAACCCAACAGAGCACTTAGGATCAGTGACATATTGGAAATTATAACTTACCAGTCTCCACTCCGCCAGGGATTCCTGTCAAGCCTTCAGAATGTAGGATCTTCAAGACCTTCTCCTACGAGGGAAAGAGTTTTTAGGGGGGCCATGGAGAACCACCACCAGTCTTCTTGGCCGCCAGGTGACACTTGAAGGACCAGGTAACGCACTTTCCCCTGAAGGTTGTTCCACTTCTTCCTGATTTCCTCCTGTGTGAGCAGGTTGTTTGCTGTAGCATTCACTCTGTCAACTATTCTGGCCCACATTTGCCTTTTCTGAGATTGGGATGATTTTTGGACTCCTCCCTTCCATTATGAAATGATAAAATTAAATGATTCTAATAACCCAAAAAATGATAAATAACAAAAGTAACAAAATGTACAAGTAACAGGAAAAGCAAAAAAACCCTGACTTGAGTGAGATATCACCACACAACATTGTTGGCACCGCTGAGGAATCCAACAATGCCAGGGTAAATCGGGTGCAATGAGGCCCGTGGAAGAACATGGAGGCCAGTGGTGTGGGCTTTTGGGCTCTTAAAAGCCAGAGTCCTCTTCTACTCACCTGATAAGGTTTATCAAATCACCATGGCCTGCTACATGTTGCACAACATAGCCCAGCGACTGAACAGCCCATACACAGCAGAGGATAGAGACCATGAAGAGCCATCCTTTGGATGTTGAAATGGAAAATGAAGATGATGGTGGTGAAGAGGAAAGAGTTGACTTACGTCAAGATATTATAGACAACTTCATCACCTGAGTGTAAGTATACTTTTTCATAATATGACTATAAGGTTAAGCCAACTTAATTTCATGAGGAGAACAGTCTGTGCTGGGCATTTTTCCGAAATTCCAGGCAAGAGATGTTTGTTGAGGAAAGTGTTGACACATTGACTAGTAGGATAATTTCAAATGTTTCACTTTGATTGTTCTTAGAAAATGTGTCCTCAAAAAAACTCAGTTGACATGTGTCTAATGTGCTATGGAATTAAAATAAATCTTTTAATTTTATTTCGTTTTAGGATCCTTCATCATGGCATCTTCATTTGGACATTTCAATGCTGTGACACTTGCAGTTATATGCTGCTGTTGTAAAGTACAAAGTTAACATAGGTTGATCCTGACACATTCAGACTTAGGGTGTACGCATCTTGTACTGAGACAACATGCACAGTGTTTGAATGGATGTTTTTAAAATTGCATTGGACTTGTTTCTTTGTTGAATGTTGGTACCAAGCCAATATGGGATGCTTCGAATTGCTGTAACTGCTTGTGATAGTCAAGACAAAGTATTCTAATCTCTCTTCACACTGCAAAAATACTAATATTGTCTTTAGTTTATGAACTTTTGATATCCCTCATCATTTTTGGAAGGACTCCTTGTAGCACACCACTTAAAGTTGGTTGTTACATTCCCCAAGATACTGCAACAGTGTATTAGAAAAATCCTGTTGCCACCAAATTGAGTACTCCCACGATTTTAGACTCTTGGGGCCCAATTCACAGAACTAACATTAGACAAAGTCCTAAACTTACTACCATTTTTGGTAAGTGCCTTCTGTGAATACCAAAATGAGTAAGTGCCCTCTGTGAATACCAAAATCAGTAAGTGCCTTCTGTGAATACCAAAATGGTAATAAGTTTAGGATTTTTCTTAAATTAGTTCTGTGAATCAGGCCCTTGGGACCTAATTACGATCCGACACTGTTGTGGAATCAGGACTGACCATCCCACAGTCCCGACTGCAGAATTACAATGCGATCACACATGGTGCGATCACACATGGTGTGGTCGCGTACTCCCCTTTCTCTGTGGGAGCATGTGCTGCGGACGTAAACTGGCTGTAGCATAAGCTCCATAGAGAAATGGGAGAATCTATTCACCCCTGTATCACTTGATGCAGGGCCCCAACAGGAGGCTGCAGGGTGAAAAAGACCTTGCTAGGGGCCCCCAAGGTAGCTTTCCGACAGGCTTTCTATGCCAGAAAGCCTGTCGGAAACCAACATCATAATCACTATGGCAGAAACGTGTTCCATAGGGATTACAGGCAGCAGGCCTCTGACTGGCCGGTGTCACTTTTGAACTCCTGCATTGTAATGCGGCGGTAGAAACTGAAACCCACGATGAGACTCGGAGAGCGTCCGACCTGTGGTCGGAGGCTTTCGGAGTCTAATAGTATTTAGGCCTTTGTTGTTTTTGTTGTGCCATTTCTATTGTGATGTAGATCTAGTTCGAGTTGATGACATAGCTCAATAATATTCTGCCTATAGAATCTGATTGTTTTGATCATATCCCCTTCTTCAATAGTGGCAAAGTCTGGAACTGGAAATGTTAAAATGGCATTGAGTATTTGTGTTTCATATGGTTGGTTATGTTTCAGAAACATTTGACAGCCAAATATTTTTCACATTTACTAAAATACTAGTTAATGAATTTTTGTTATTTGTATTTTGTTGTCATGGTTGGAATTTGAGTGAAACATTACGTACTTGCAAATCAATTGGTAGAGGTGTGGCACAGCGTCCAGAGCTGCTGACTCCAGAGCACTGGGCTCAAGGTTTGCTTGCTGGTGCAAGCTCAACACAGCATTATGTGACTCGTGGCAATAATAGTTCACTTAATCTCCCCAATGGCCCCACAGTGCATAGGGGTAATAAGTTCTCACTTTGCAAATGTGGAATTATTATATTATTATAATAATGATTTAACTTACATTTGCTTTCTTACATTTTAAACTGCAAGATGGAAGGACAATTATTAATGAATAGACCAAAGTAATACAACAGCAGTCTTTCACGTTGTTAGTTTTGCTTTTATTTAACAAAACCAAATAAACTAACACAGGATGGAGACCAATAAGCATATATTTGAAAAAGTCAGTCACAGTGAAAGAAACCATTATTGATGAGCCAAAATAGTTTGAGATCCAATGTCCAAAATACAGCTGGCATTAGAAATGTAAATGTGTCCAGAAAATAGTCTACAGAGTGAATGGTAGTCACACACTGGAGGAAATTAGGTTCTGCATCTCTTGGTGTTGGTGTGGGTGGTGGTCTTACCATCCTCTCCTAGTGGTCCGGATGAACATGTGCTCCTTCTGAGCTCTGCGAGGACCTGGCCCTTTTTGTCTTGGGACTGATAGAGGGATCCCAAGACTTGGTTGGTGGTGGCCTGGGTGACAATGATCTTAGTGGCCTCACTGTGCTGGCCCACAGAATCCGTCCCATGACCCCACGCCCCCACTGCCATGTGCCCTTGACCTAGTGTGCCCCATCCCACTGGTTCCTGGCTGTACTAGAGGTGGTGACTCAACAGCAACCAGGACGGGGGCACAAGATCAGTGTGATGTTGCTTTGGACACAGGAAGTGGAGGTATACGTAAGCTGAGGTCTTGTAATGCAGTGGGAGGTGTAGGTGTGGGCCTAATGAGACCCACTGTAGCTGTTTACCCAGGTAAACAAGGATATACCAGGCTGCTCCTCTTCACCCAAACATTCAGGAGTGGAGTCCTCCCTGAAGGCTTGATCTTGATCTGGAGTGGAGGTATACTGATTGACAGATGTCTACTCATGTGTTCTGGCTTTTTCACCTATTATGAGTGTAAAAAATATATATTTTGTAAAAGTGTGGATTACCAATGGGTTTTAAGCAAAACCAATGTACCAACCTAAAAGGGAAAAGGAATGGAATATAATGATTAGACATTCAGTGGAATTGTCATCTTTACAAAAATAGCTTATATTTCAAATAAACAGGTGAGAAGATGAATGAATAAAAATGATTTAGTAACCATACGAGGCCTTGCAGACAAAAAAAACAAGGGCCTTATTTATGAAAACTTTAACATCGCTGCAACAAAACAGCGATGCAACAGTTTTCTCTGCGTCCTCCTTGAGACACGATGAATGTGCGTTATTTAATGTACAGCACTCCATGTCGCAAGGAAAGACAGATACATCAGGAATCCTGATGTATCAGTCAGCGCAAAAGTAGCGCATTGATGGAGTTAACTCACAGGCATGATGCAACTCCAGCAATGCATGGGGTAGGCCTGTGCCGATGCCACTGCGCCACCCTTATGCCTGCCATGAGGCAGGCGTAAGGTGTTGACGCATTGGAGTCTTAGAAGGGTCGCAATGAAATCTCATACATTTCCATGTGACACTTCTACAAGTCTTTCTTGTGGGTGTTACACCCACCCTGCATACATTATACCAGACGCAGGTATAATGTGGCTCAGGGCTTTACAAGGTACACTTTGCAAGGTACACTTTGTAAATATGGTGGGACGTGGAGCATTGTTTACACTGCTGCTGGCTGCGTTGCAGAAAGTGATGCAACAACAGCTCAAAAGTGTTGCAAGACCATCATTAATAAGGCCCAAACATTTATACAACTTAAAGGGATGTTTAGCAATAGTAATCATATAAGCAGTGCAGAGTTTCTCTTTCTCATATTCCACTTATATTCAGCACACAAATTTATGTGGCTTAAATTTTGTTGGTCAAAACACTTTGATTTGTGAAACTAATGACATCAATTCAACTACATGACAAGAAAAGCACAACATACAAAATTCAACACAAAAAAATTCAACATTTAATAGTGATTGATCAATAAATGACACTTTATCTTATGTGAACATATGATAGAAAAGGGAAAATTAGCCTTTTCTGAGATTGGGGTGTATTTTGGCATTGGTCTCTATACAACTGTGGCTCTACTCTGATGATTTCATCCACCATGACTGTCAATTCTCTCTCAGTAAAATGTGGGCTTCTCCCTTCCATTATTAAATGATAAAATTAAATGATTGTAATAACCAAAAAAATGATAAAAAACAAAAGTAAAAAAATTTACAAGTAACAGGGAAAGCAAACAACACCTGATTTGAGTGAGATATCGCCACAGAACAATGTTGTGCTGCTGTGGAATTGAAAAGGACCATGGTCTGAAATGGAGTATATTTTATAGTGTGGTATGCAATTGCATACAATTAACCAAAACACTTCAGGTATGTGATGCTTGCATCTGGCCTACAGCCACAGGAATATGCCAATGTTGATCACATCCCGCAAAGGATTCACTCCATCAGGAACCCTCCACTAAAACACTGGCAGCATAACTGGGAAATCTAATTTAGCTTGGCGCAACCCCGCAGCCCTGACAGCGACAGAGTACTATTCAACGGCAGTGAGCTGCGTACACACTGTGTCGATGCAGATGAAGATATTTCTGCTTGACAAAGTGTGGTAGTCCCGTCACGATCTAAATCAGGCTCGCCCTAAATATAACTACCTTCTGGTGATTGCCAGTAGGTTATATACATGTGTCACATTAGGTCCCGCCCCCTCCCTTCACCACGGTGCAAGCGGGTCCTCTGACATGTTGAAAGTTGGAGGATTAACTCCCCTTGAATCCTGAGGGACCCTGGGGTCCAACTAGCCCACCAGGTACCTCCAGTAAGCACAACAGAGCTGAGTTGCAGAGAGGTGTAAAATAGGGCGTGGACTTGGCCCACCTCTCGGCAAAGCAGCTCTGTGACACTTACTCGAGGTACCTGTGGGCTAGTTGGCCCACAGGGATCCTCAGGATTCAAGGGGACTTAATCCTCCAACTTACAACGTGCTAAAGAGTGCGTTTACAGAGTGGTGCAGGGAGGGGGAGGGGCCTGACATAAGAAGTCAGCAATCCTGCTGTGTGGGACTTACTTGTGGTAATAAAAGGGGTAGTTGGCCCCCAAGGTTGACGTTGGGGGCTAACTACTCCTCCAGTTCTGTCCAGTAAATCCCACACAGTGGGATTGCTAAGACGTGTTTGAAGCAACACTCACCTTTCTCCACCACTCTGCAAACGCGACCCCTATGTTATAGTTGGAAATAAGCATTTAAAAAACCTTTGAAATTCACTGAAAAAAACATTGGTTTCAGGGAAGACATAGTTAGAAATTAGCATTTAAAAAACCATTGAAATTTACTGACAAAAACCATAGGTTTGAGGCTCATTATAGTTAGAAATTAGCATTTAAAAAACCTTAGAAATACACTGAAAAAACAAAAAATTTCAGGGATGTTATAGCTAGTTGGACATTTCCCTCGTACAAAACCACAGAAATTCAGTTGTTATGGTTGTTTCAGCTAACATTAACTCGTGCCCCCGCAATGCACTGTTGAGGACGTCACATATTACATCATTCATGACATGGTCAGTGACATCACTGATGACATCACTGATGACATCTCAAATTACATCACTGATGACATTACTGATGACATCATCCACGTGAAAAGCTGATGAACCTTCTCACACTCTAATATAAACTTTGATTAACCCTGGGCAAAACACTACGCTACGCTCGCGTAGTTTGCAAAGTTTGCACTACTTCGCACTACACGAACTGCACGTAGCACAGTGCAAACACGTGTAGCTTAGTGCAGCGGTCATTTTGTGCTTGCTCGTGGCCCTCAACGTCAAGTTGCCGACTGCGAGCAAGCAAAATGACATCCCGGCCAGACTTTTTCCTCGTTCGCGATCAGTAACATCAAGTTGCCGATCGCGAGCATGGAAAATAAACCTCCCAGCAAGATTCTCAATGCGGGGAAGTCAGGTTCCTCATTGTGAGTGGTCACGTATGTTCGCGACTGCTCGCGATGATAAACTACCAGTCCGTGTTGAGAAAGCTGCCTTTCGAGTAAAAATCTACTCAAAGGGAGAAAACTACAGCTCGCACTGTGCAAGGTGCCGTTTTCAATGATTGCACAGTGCCGGATGCTTGTCCGCACTGTGCTATCATTGAAAACGGCATCTTGCACAGTGTGAACAGGGTACTACGCAGTTCACATAGTGCTATGCGTAGCTCATGTAGTGCAAAGTGCACTTTGCGTAGCTTCACGTAGCCCTACCTTTGATACATCCACTGCAAAATACAGACTACCATTTTCGAAACCATCGACACACTAATACCAGTTACTACATACACACTCACTGATTCCTAGGTCTACAAACACATCCACATATTCACCCATAGAATCACTCATACATGCAGTCACTCTTAAATACAACACTATCATATGCACTCATATATCTAGAAAGGCACTCACACACTGCCACTCATCCATGGAGTTACTCACACACCTAGTCAGTCATGCAAAGACTCCATCACACTCCCATTTACTCACCTATACAGTTATACACTCACCACCTCACATATTAATATGGATACTACTGCTTACTTTCTCTCTTATATAAACACTGATACAAATACACATTCATCTATACAGCCACTCTCACAATCACTGACTCTCACGTATAGTCATTTATATACCCCAACTCTCACATACACTGCCTTTTACGTGTGTAATTACTTGGATATGCACCACTGAGACATTCATTCTCTCACCAACACACCCATACACACTCATCCACCAATACAGCTGTTTCCACATGTACTCTTGAACCCACACACCCATTGAATTGACCACTCACACATCTATGCACAGAGTCACACACCTCCCACCCTCCCATACACACACTCAGTCTTTCATACAAATACTCAGGACACCAATCAATAGCCTATATAGACACTCATGTAGCTACTGGCCAACCCATCCAGCAGCTTATACTACAACAGACAGACTGTTACAGGTATTCACACAGTTTAGTCACTAACCCCTGCATTCAGTAAGACACATTTAATCACTCACTTATACAGTCAGTCACGCACCTACTAAATCATCCATTCAGACACTCATACACCCACTCATACATCAATACACCGCAGCATATATATATATATAAAACATATTTAAAATGTACAGAAACACATTTACTGGATTATGTCATCAGTGATGTCATTTGAGATGTCATCAGTGATGTCACTGACCATGTCATGCATGGTGGGGGCACGAGTTATAGTTACCTGAACTAACTATAACAGCGGAATTTCTCTGGTTTTGTAGAAGTGAAATGTCCAACTAACTATAACGTCCCTAAAACTTATGGTTTTTTCAGTGAATACATATATATTTATATTACCAATTTTACAGCCACCTGTAGGTAGTTATAGGTAGACCCTAGTTTTCATAGGAAAATCATTTTTTGTTTTGCCAATAACTTTGGCGCCGTTTGACGAATCTTCAATGTATTGTTCACACTTAGTACAGCACTCAGTTCAGCTACTGTATTGAATGTCTGGGGTGATTCCTGAAATGAGATCCCAGAAAAAGGGGGTATCCCAAAATGCGTTTTTGCATGCCATTTCCCATAGGGATTTTAGACATGACTACAGTATGTACCGCTAATGTTGCTGAAAGGTAACTCTTGGTCCAGAAAGTGAAGTTTTAGTTATTTGGTGTATATCCATTCAAAAGTTTTAAAGTTAATAAAAAAAATCCAAATTTGTATATAAGGGGACACAACCCCTCTGTGAATCCTCCTGATCTCGTGCAGAGATCTGATTGGCTTGCAACACTTCAACCAGGATGTGTTGGTCACCATCTTGGTACCCAAATAAAGCATTAAAATAAAGAAAATGGGGTGCGGTACAAATACCCTGAACACCCAACCTCTAGTGCTGGGGCCCCCTAGCGACACCGCCATGGCCAAAAATAATTTCTTTTAAAAGACTAACTGCAGAATCCCAATGAAGTTTTGCATTTGTGGCAACAATTTAAAAAAACATATGTGGTCTCCTGCGTTTGTTTAAGCATTGGACCTCTGGTGGTCCACGTCACGGGGCTTAATAAATTTTAAATTAGGGGGTCGCGGAAGGCTTCCCTTCCTATTGCCAATCTTGGTCCCAGGGACAGCCCCCTCCCCGGGGCTTGCTGATTATTAAAAAAGCAGAAGCCGGCCATGCAGCCCTCTGCATGTGGACCACCACATCCCTGTGGATTTATCAAAATAAAGGAGGGGTGCCACACGGACATCCCTTCATTACCTGTTAGTACATGGCTGTCACCTTGCCACACACTGCCATTTCACCACACATGATCGTCTCACTGCTCTACCTGTTGAGACGAGGGTGAGGGGATCAGTGCTGTGTGTGAAGCACCCACCCCAGATCCTTCAACACCTCACCACTGGTGGATGGAGAAATCCACGGCTAAAACACAGACAGATTGTTCTGTACCACTATCTGCATTAAGGACAAGTTTTCTTTTTCAGGCTCTCAGCGAATTGCATTGGTTCGATCTGGAATACCAAACCTTTTAGTCTGCACTAGATTTATACTTTTGTCTCTTTTCAAATGCAGTTTTATCCTTCATTGATTTCATTTTACTGGTTTTGAATAGCATGGGCCACTTGTTAATCTGAGATTCCATGGAGTGGGGAGAGAGCAGGGTGGCCCAGGTCAGAGGGCAGCAAATGCTGGACTGGGGGCTGTTGTCTGAGCATCAGGGGACAGCAGGTCAAAGGCACGGTCTGAGGGAGGGAATTCAGGTGACTCTCACCCCCCCCAAACATGCAGCGGCTCACACATGTGAGAGTCCCCAGTCTCCTTGTGCAGAGAATTCCCCCAAAGTGACATGATTCATCACCACCCCCTTTTGTACCACTGTGCCTGTGAAGACAACATGCCCCCTCTGGTGCCACCCACCAGCGGACCCACCGAGGAGTATTAAAACCACATGTAGAAAGAAGCCCTGCAGCCAGTCTTTTCTTTAGTATCCCCTCCCACACTTGGATAATAGAGAGACTGGAGCATGGCCCTGTCCCGGCTGATGTCTGCACTCTGCATCCTCTGTTTCAGGACCTGCAAGGATGCAGCAAAGGCAAACTCCATCATCTATATCTGCGTTGGTAGAGGTTGCTAGACTAGGGATACTCGGCTCAGTTCTCCAGAGTGGCACTACTACTTATGTCTATGTGTCCTTTGCAGTGGACCCTACCACTTCTGTTTATGGACACAGTTACCTTTGCACTACTTGTTATGCCTCTTTAGTATTAGCAATGCCTCTGCCCTTCTTCTAACCCATCTCTACTCCCATGATTTCTGTTGACCCCTTGTGTTTGTAACTACTCTCCTCCCTGTGTGGGATCTCTTTGACTTGGTACTTCTTGCCCCTCTTCCTTTGATCTCTACTGCTCCTTCCCCTCAAACCCTGTTCCTACCTGCTTCTAACACTCTATACGGGAAACAACCTTTACAACGCAACTTTTACAACGCACTACCATTACAACAAAACTTTTACAATGCAACATTCATTACAACGCATGCCATTACAACGCATGACACTACAACGCATACCACTTCAACGCATGTCATTACAACGCATACCATTACAACGCATACCATTACAACGCATAGTACCCTTACACTATCCAACACGTACCCTACTGTTGCACCCCCTGGAGTTAGAATAGTAATGTTTACCCCTACACTATTCAACACTTACCCTACAGTTACACCCCCTGGAGTTAGAATAGTAATTTTTACCCCTGCACTATCCAACACTTACCCTACTGTTGCACCCCCCTGGAGTTAGAATAGTAATTTTTACCCCTACACTTCCAATACTTACCATACATGCAATGTAATGGTATGCGTTGTAATGGTATGCATTGTAAAGGTAGTATGCGTTGTAATGGAATGCCTGGTAAAGGTAGTTTTTAAAAATTTGTTGTAATGGCATGCGTTGCAATGGAATGCGTTGTAATGGATGTTGTGTTGTGAAAAATGTGTTGTAATGGTATGCGTTGTAAAAGTATGCGTTGTAACGTCATACATCCCTCTATACTGCCTCTGTGCATTTCCTTCCTTCCTACATACTCTTCTTCCCAATTTTTTCTTCACCCTCTGTCCATCTGCCCCCATTTCTGCCCCACCTCCACCTTCCAGCGCTCTCTTCTGCCTCTCTAGTATTTACTGTTGACTTTGCCCCTTCCTGCCCAGCTTGCTCTTCCCATTGCACTCCACTGGCACAGGTCCTGTGCTGAACTTAACCTGCCTACCTTGTTACTTTGTGTTCTTTCAAGGCACCACTCCTGTGAGCAGTGATCTGCTTTAGCCTAAAGCCGCACACAAGTGGTCTGTTTAGCAGCAGGAGATGGTGAGAGCAGGGATGCATGGTGTGCTTTGAAAGAAATGCTACTTGCTATTTAATTTCCTGGTCAATAAGGTGGTCCTTGTCTCCTGCAATCTCTTCTGTTTGTTCACCTATTGGTTCTCTTCCCTTGCTATTTATGACCGCACAAGATTTATTACGTGTGAAAAGCAAAAAGAACAAGCACTAGTAGAAGGTGCCACAACTGGGCCCATTTCTAATTGATGTTCTCCTCACTAACTCACTGTCCTCTTCTTCACGAACCTGCACTCTCTTCCACACCAATAAAACTCTGCACCTTGCATCTGTCATTCCAGTGCCCCCAAACATGACTTAGGCGAGTTAATGCCTACTTTATTATGGCCCCTTTCTTGGGTTGGATGTGACATGTGCATTTGCAGGGAATATTCTCTTTGTGTAAATGTAAATGTAAATGTAGAGTATTTATATAGCGCACTTCTACCCGGAGGCCTCGTAGCGCTGTATTCATACCGTTGTGGAACCCATCCTGGCTTTCCTGTGAAATGTCCACACCTGGGCACCCCCAAGGTGAAGCCAGGCATCCACAGCACTGCTGGGGCCGTTGTGGAGATTAAGCAAGCTATTGCCCAGAGTCACAGAGTGGGACCCATGATTAGACCAGGCACCGAGGCGAGAATTATCAGATCCGGGGAAATTGAGTCCAAGACCTGCCGAGTAGGGAATTGAACCCTGGTCCCGGGCCAGACCTCTGCATCAGGGTCTGCCGCTCTAACCATTGAGCCACGCTTCTCACGCTGTGTGCCTTCCCTTAGTGGGCACCTCCGGTCTTGGTGACTCTGGGGGTCCGCATTTGGGTCTACAGTTTACTGTTATTCAGCCTCATGCCCTCACTTGGAGAGATTGACATTCATCTCCACCATTTACCAGTGATTGCCACTCATTTGAGATGTCATCAGTAATCACACTGACCATGTCATGAGTGATGTAATATGTGATGTCATAGGCTGTGCATTGTGGGGGCTTAAGTTATAGTTAGTTCGGTTAACTATAACTGCTGAATTTCACTGGTTTTGTACGAGTGAACTCTGAGCCTTAATACAACATTCATGTGACCTTTAATATTTTTTATAAATGTGTAAGGTTTATTTTAAATTCTATTTACTAACTATTACGTCCCTGTAACTTTTGTTTTTTAGTAAATATTTACCTTTGTCATGCATCCATTACCATGCATATGCCTTTACCATGCATTTCTCTGCTGCGCACATTTTTACCATGCAAATAACTTTGCCATGCATGCCTTTACAACAAAAATATAAGTACATTGCTCATCATTTCATCTAGCAATTGTCATATGTGTCAAACTGTGTATCTCATGATATACCAATGAGGTACCAACATGTAAAATAGTCATTAATGCACGCATCTTTCATGTCTGACCACTGTCCTGCAGTCTATATGGAGAAAATCTGTACCCGATTGTGTCTCTCCAACACAAAGTCCTAGGTTGTGTGCTGTTATGCACTCATTGTGTTGATGGTGGATGACTCTGGCTAAATCTGGGGCCACTCTATTTTTGTACTTTACTCAGTACAGCACAGCAATATTTAATGCAGCGATCCATTGCATGAGGGATATGAAATCAGGGCCCTGGAGAACATCTTCAGTTATTCCAGTGCCTCAACTTTTCATGGTGACTCCTAATTGGCAATATCTCATCAGCATGATTATTTTCAGTTTGAAAAGTGCATGCAGTCACTGAAAATACATTTATAGTTCCAAGTTTCATAGTCATATTTTAATTTCCACAGGATTACTCAAGGTCTCTATGGAATACTTCTAAATTAAGTCTGAGTAAAATAGATGCTGTTCGAAGTGTGCACTCTCTCTGGTCTGTCAAACAATATATATTGACCTTTGTTTTTGTATGTTCTTCATAAGGGTATTACGAAAGTGGTACTGCTTTTATATTTGTATGTACATATTTTACCTTCGCAAAAGGAGTTGCAGTTTTTCATTGCTATTGAGTATAATCAAAATTTTTTGTATGGGACAGATCAGATGTTTAGGCTTGTCGTTATTATGTTTTTGCGATTGTTTATTACGAGGGGCCAAAAGATGCCCAGACAGGGCCTTCTTGTCCATACATTAATAATGTACAGGTGCCAGCCTATCCATCTTCTCCGTGTGGTCTTGGTACTGGTGCAATTCACTGAGTAACAGACAAATAACTTAATTGATTTTTATGTTATTTCTATAAGGCTTTCAGAGTATTATTATAAATTGAGAAGAATAACGTTCAATTATTAATTGAGAAGAAGAAAGTTGTCATGGAATACTTTACAAAGGATATAGAAACCTTTAAAAGATCTTGGATCTACTAAGAACCAGCCGAAAAAAAGAAAAAAATAATTCAGGTTTTTCAAATAATAAGAGAACATTTTTTAATATTTAAAGCGGGAGGTTCCACAAGGCAGAGGAACAAAAGAGACAAATCTGAGAAGCATAGTGGAACAGGCAAGAGGGAGCAAAGAGCTGAACCAGGCGGAAAAGATTTGGTGAATCCAGCCATAAATTTAAAAACTATACATGAAAAAATTAAAATGACGGCGATAAATGGGAGATAATGTAGGAGATAAGATCAGGGGAAGCTACTAGCAGACACGAAGACATAAATTATGGTAGCAAGGTAATGTGTTGGACAATCATTAGGATGTTCAAATAAATCTACACTAGAAAAAAGGTCATCACTTAAAGTTCAATGCAGCAGGAGCACCGCTGTAAATTGCAATTCTCTTGCCTGACCAACTTATGATTTCCCTCCCCGATTTAGAATCAGGTGAAGCACCATGATTACACTGGTGTAGCATCAGCTTGCTCTCAGTATACATTTTAAACATAGTGGCCCGTCCACCAAGGGGCGTACAGGGTGCCATGATGGTCCTCCAGTGCTAGTGAAAGCGGGGATACCATCGCTTGTTTGTCCTGCCTAAGTCTCCATATTGGCAAGAAAGGCACAGAATATCCGGCGCACTAAAGAAGAACATTTCCTGCCCATCGCGCTCATTCATTTTTTTTCTGAGAAAACAAACGCCTGCTTTGGGAGTTGATTTTCTCTGACCAAATATTTTGCAGCCCGGGTGCTTTATGCAATCAATCAATCAATCAAACATTTGTAAAGGGCACTACTTACCCGTGAGGGTCTCAAGGTGCTGGGGGGGGGGCTGCTACTGCTCAAATAGCCAGGTTTTGAGGAGTTTTCTGAAGGTTAGCAGGTCCTGGGTCTGTGGTAGGAGGATGTGGAGGGTGTTCCAGGTCTTGGCAGCGAGGTGGGAGAATGATCTGCCACCGGAGGTCGCTCTTCGGATGCGGGGGACTGTGGCGAGGGCGAGGTCAGTGGAACAGGGCTGGCGTTTGGGGGTGTAGAAGCTGAGTCGTCTGTTGAGGTATGTTGGACCAGTGTTGTGGAGTGCCTTGTGTGCATGGGTGAGGAGCTTGAAAGTGATCCTCTTGATGACGGGTAGCCAGTGCAGGTCTCTCAGGTGGGGTGTGATGTGGCTGCGGCGGGGGATGTCGAGGATCAGGCGTGCTGAGGCATTTTGTATGCGTTGCAGACGTTTCAGGAGTTTGGCTGAGGCTCCTGCATATAGGGCGTTTTCGTAGTCCAGCCTGCTGCTGACGAGGGCCTGGGTGACCAATCTTCTTCTTTCGTGGGGATCCACCTGTAGATCTTCCCGAGCATGGGGAGGGTGTTGAAGCAGGAGGACGAGATGGTGTTGACATGCTTTGTCATGGAGAGAGTGGAGTCGAGGATGAACCCTAGGTTGCGTGCATGGTCGGTGGGTATTGGAGCTGTTCCCAATGCGGTCAGCCAGCAGGAGTCGTCCCAGGCCAAGGGGGTGAGGCCGAGGATTAGGACTTCTGTCTTGTCCGAGTTTAGCTTCAGTCGGCTTTTCTTCATCCACTCAGCGACTTCTTTCATTCCTTTGTGGAGGTTGGTTTTGGCGGTGAGGGGATCCTTGGTGAGGGAGAGGATCAGCTGGGTGTCATCTGCGTATGAGATGATGTTGAGGTCATGCATTCGGGCAAAGTGAGCGAGCGGTGCCATGTAGATGTTCAACAACGTCAGGCTGAGGGGTGTGCTCTGGGGTACACCGCAGATGATCTTGGTGGCTTCAGAGCGGAAAGGGCGGAGGCAGTTGCTCTGGGTTCTGCCAGGGAGGAAGGATGTGATCCAGTGCAGAGCCTTGTCTCAGATCCCAGCGTTGTGCAGGCGTGTGCTTAGGGTGCGGTGGCAGACGGTGTTGAAGGTGGCTGACAGGTCCCGGAGGATGCATGGTTTCCACTTGGCAAGCCTTCGATACTATAAAGAGAGCCGCCATGGAGGGTGACTCCCTTTACAGCACAGATAACCCCATTATGTAGGATGGGATTTTTATTTAGGCAGATGGTGCTCTACTAGGGTGACAAAGTTCATCTCCCCTACTCTTCCTGCATCCAGAAGACCGACCACCAGGGTCCAAATGAGGTCATAAGTGTTTTGTTGATAGGAAAGTCCAATATGACTAGATAATCTAGTACTGAAATCAGCAAGAGGTAGATACAATAGGGATGTGCTGGTAGAAAAATTTATTAGAATACAAATTAACATGCCAAATTTACACTGAGAGGCAGAAGTGTAAGGGGAGGTAGAAAGAAATGAGAGGATGTCAGTTTTAAAAGGTTTTGGGGCGGAGAGTGACAAGAGATCAAGGAGTCTATAGATTCGAAGCAAAATGAGGAGGACTTTTGGTGGGTGAGAAATAAATCTGGACCTCACAAATACTTTTATGGTGAGAAAATTAAAAAAGCAATAATAGATGACAGACAGATAACAGGAATAGATGTAGAAAAGAAGTATGGCATAGAAAGACTCCTAGTACACATAGTGGAGTATTTGGAGGATTATGACAAAGGCCAAGGTTCTGAGAAATGAGGAATTCGGTGGCGTGATTCAGGGTGGCCAGAATTTTCATCAGAAGACAGAGTTCTTTTTTTTTTCAGAGTTCTTGACATTAAAAGTTAAATCCCTTAGCATAGGGAATAACTGAGTGAACTCAGATTTACTATGCATAATTATGCATGAATTCATAAGCACATGGTTAAAATGTGCCAAGACCCTTGTGTGAGGCATGGTGGGATGGGGACTGGGAGAGGATAGGAAAAGATGTAGTTTGGCAGGAGGAGTATGTGACCCTTTTACCTTGGCAAAGGGTCAATTGGGATCATTGTACTGGGGTACAATGAAGCCTTTTACCATTGCAAATTTACCAGGCAAATTTTACCTCGCCAATATCAGATCCATTGTGACGAGGCTCAGAAAATATTGATGCAGGAACATCATTCAATTGACAATTGTGCAGCAATGAATCACGGGAATTGCACTCAAGACAAATTGTAATGGGACCAAAGTATTTATTACACAGTGAGTGAAATCAGAATGATAGAAACATCAGGACAGTTTAGAAGTAGAGAGATAGCAAGATAAAGAGAAAGAAATGGTAGTGTACATTGTCAAATGTAGGAGACAAGTAGAGATGGATAAACAGAAATTATATTTTTGCTGGGGGGACATGGAAAGATGGTAAGAGATAGGATGATGAGCAATTGTGATAAAATAAGCTGGCCGAATTTCAGACTGTATTTGGGGAGGCAGAGACTTAGAATCAAAGAAACAATACTGATGCAAAAGTTAGGAGTTTAGAAAGGAAAGGGAGTAGAATTGAGAGTGTGATTTTGAGCAATGTAAGAATAATTATGTGATAGAAAGAGTGAGCGAAGAAGAAGGCGAGAGAGGAAGAGATTACACAGAGCTGGGGAGACCAGGAATTCCCCCATGGTTAATTGCAGCAGGCATGGGAGGGTTCAAGAGCGGGAAAATGAGAGGAAGAGAAGCAGGGGAAGGTAAAGAGAAAGCAGTCAGAGAGGGAAAAGAGAGAGAAGAGAGGAGGAGACAGAGAGAATGTATGGGTGGAAAGAGAGAGAATAAAGAAGAAGACAAAAGGAGCTTATGTGAGCAGTTTTGTCTGGGTTCCTTTGAATTCCTCAGTCCGGCCCGAAAAAAATATATTAAATGTAAACAAGATTGTGAATTCAATTCGAGTTCTATAAAAAGACCAAAATAGGTGAGTTGAATGAATTAATTTGAAGACACTCTTTATTGGTAGTATGTAAACTCTATGATTTGACACTCAAAAGAAAACATAATACATTTTCTAAAATTACATATTTTAATTGACCAAAGAAAAGTGTATGCACTTCTCCAGGAATGAGGTCAGGACCGGCAGCCTTCCGAGTCGCTAAACTTTTTACAGCATTCTCTAACTCTTCCATAGTGAGGGGACTATCTAACCATTCCTTCTCACTAGAATCTAATTGATTAAAGCTCCCCTCCTGTAATATTGAATCAACTGCCACAACCCTTTTTTGCTGTGTATATAACTCTGAATAGAATTGATGAAAAATAACTAAGATCTTCTCTGATCCCTGACATAATTTTCATTAGAATCTATTAAGCCCACAATACGTCTCGAGGTTTCCTGCATTCGTAATCTTAAAGCAAGGCACCTCCCTGTTGCTTCCCCATACTCATGGCATTGTCTCTTATATACCAAATATTTCCTTGCCACCTCAGTGTTCCAGACCCCAGAGATTTTAGCCCGACAACAAGCAACTATATCCTCAAAGTCCGAAATATTTCCTTGATTTGTTGTTTTTGGGATTTCTTTCATTAAGTTCTCCTCTGCAGTTCTTAATGCAGTATAAAGATCTCGCATTTCTGCCTTTAATTTTTTTGATGGCAGATTCCATAGCTCAAGACTTCACCTCTGAATCAAACCTTGAATGACTCCCATACAATGTCGATACGGGTAGAATGCAGATTGAAATAAAAAATTCCATTATCCAATTTGACATATGACTTTTGAATTGATCATCCACACAGTAATTTTCGGTCAAAGGTGAAGCCTCTCCTTATGCAATCGATCTTTAAATCGGATATTTCTATTAAGATCAGTGTGTGATCAGACGATATCCTAGAAAATAATTGCATACTTGCTCCGGTTAACAAAGAAGAGGGAATAAAAAAGTAATCTAATCGTGCGGAAAAGAATAAAAAGTGTAACCTGGGCTTGTAGGATATAAATTGCTCCATACAGCAACTAACCTGTGATCTGCTAAAAGATTAAATGGAGCTTTACAGACCCAAGGTTTACGTCCTGTAAAGTTTCCGGGTTCCCCAATTTCTCTTGGGTGGTTAGATTAATATTGATATCACCACATATAATCAGGGGGGTCCCCCATGATGCCAATTCTAAGTTCAAACCCTCCAAAGTCTCTGCCTCATCCAAATTGGATCCATAAATTGAGCATAAAGTAATTTGAGAGCCACCTATCTTTAATTCCGTTATAGCCCACCGACCCCATTTGTCCGTTAAACTTCGACCAACTAAGCAAATTTGTGATTTAATCAGTATCATAACTCCCTGGGTCATCGAGGTCTGTTGTGAGGCGGAAATTAACGAATACCCCAAATCGGCCACTAAATATCTATTACTCCATGACAAATGTGTCTCCTGGAGACATAAAATATCTGGTTGTATATATCGAAGTTCCGCTGCTACCCTCTTCCTTTTGTTGACGTTATTGAGACCCGATACATTTAGAGAACAGATTTGAATTCCCCCTAACACCATAATAAATCATATTTAATATACACATTTGTAAATAAAAAAGACCTTTTGCCATGGCCCTTTTCACATTTTACAAATATTTTACAAAGTTTGTCAATTTCAACACTCTTTTCTCTTGCTCCATCCGCTGCTTTTACCCCCTTTTTACCCCACCACAGTGCCCTTGCCCACCCGACCCCCCCACCCATGAATCTCCCTGATCCCCCCTTTCCTCCCTTCCCCATCCCTTACCGAGGCTTTAGGACTTATGGTCCTATAGATGTAAATCTTCCCATAACCCCCTACCTTCCCTCACAAGAATACTAATTCAATCAAAAATCAAAAAAGAAAAAGCCAAAATAACAGAAGAGTGATCAATAAAGAATCAAAGAGGAGCAGCTAAAAAAAAAACAACAGTACATTTTAAACTAAGACTTTGCCCTCTAGCTATTCCAGTGTAGCATGCTAGGCCTAAACGGAATGTAGAAACTCTTTTGCAGATACTTCATTTGTAAAAAAGTGAGTATGCTCTTTATAAGTGATTTTTAGCTTGGCGGGGTTCATTAAATAAGCTTGAGCCCCCTTACTCTGAAATTGAGCAATCAGCTGACGAAGTTGCCAGCGGCTCTCCATTGTATATTTACAAAAATCAGACGTAGCAAAAAATTCAAAACCCCCCGCTCATTTCTTATTAGGCCGTGCATTCAAAAAAACATCCTCCCTAGCCAAAAAAATATTGAAAGAAATCAGAAACGGCCTAGACTTAGCCTCCGCTTGCCTTGCTCGAAGACGGATATTAAAAGGAAATCTATGTGCCCTTTCAATTTCCCTATCCCAGTCCCACTTTGAGAGTTCAGGAAAAGCAGATTTAAATAGCTCTACAATAAATTTGCGAGAGTCCTGTCCCTCTTTTTCTTCTGTAATCTGCATAAATCTCAGATTATTGCAGCGAGCACAATTTTCAAAATCCGCCATTTTCCACTTCATGTCTTCTTTGTTACTACTTAGTGACTCCGTCACAGCCTTCTGTCGTACAAGTTCGTCTTCTATATTTGAAATCCTTGTTTCTGCCTCTGTAAACTTTGCCGTAAAGTCTGCTTGGGATTTTACCAATCGCCGAATTGAGTTTTGCAGTTTCCTACAAGAGTTATGCATTCTTTGACTCTCCTGTCGTGTTTCATCCATATGGGACAGGATAGTTTGGTAAATCATTGTTAGAGTAATGTCCTCTTCAGCTAAGTCTTTTGACCCTTTATTAATGGAATGAGGTTGATCCATTCCTACACCCCCTTTCTCCAGTACTGACTCTCCTCTTTTCCGCACTGTTAGAGGACTATCATCAATAAAATCACAGGAGTCCCCCAAATTCAAATCAATACCGCTATGAGCAATTTAATCTGCCATATTCATCTGTTTGGAATACTGCAGCGCTAAGTCCTCACAAGAAGAAGAGGCAGAGGCCCACATGCATCATTCATTTTTGGAGTCGCAAACGGTGCGATTCCTTAAAATCGGCCGTTTGCGATTCCAAAAATGCTTTTTGGAATGCATGAAGCATTTTTTGAAATCGCAACATTTTTGCGATTTCCAAAAATGCGATTGCTTTTAGGAAATCGCAAATTTGCGATTTCCTAAAAGCAATGCATGATTAATTTTGAAATTGCGAATTCGCAATTAGAGGGACAAATTTACCGAGTAGTTGAACTACTCGGTAAATTTGCAAAAAGTGTAATTAACACTTTTAACGCATTTTAAAAGCATTCATGTTACGGACACACATGTCCTTAGGACATGTGTGTGTGCAACATGATGCGAAAAATACATTTCAGGAGTGCAGGGGGGGGTCCTTTGGACCCCCCCCTGCACCCATGAAATTTTCTAAGTGCCACTCGCAATTTGCATTGACTTCTATGGGCCTTTTGGCCCATAGGAATCAATGGGAATTGCGAAAATTAACTTAAGAATTCGGTATTTCTTTGGGATTCGGTAAAAATTGCGATTTTTACCGAATCACAAAGAAATACCGAAAAAAATGATGCATAGCATTTTGCACTTCTTAATTTGCGATTCCTTATTTTTCGCAAATTAAGAAATGCAAAATGACACAATGATGCATGTGGGCCAGAGTTTTCAGAGGGGGAGTGGAAATCCCCTAATTTACCATCCATCATCTGTGCCTGTACTTGTGCTTCTACCTGTGCCTGTGCTTGCCCACCCGTCAGAGTCTGCACATTTTGAGGATTAACATCTTGTGTAGCTTGTATTACTTTAGTCATATTGCTGCCCACAGCATCATTACTCGGGCAAGCATGGCTCTCTAAACCCGAGGTAAAAACAGATACAGTTTCAGTTCTTTCAGAGGATACAATAGTATCTAGCAACAGCTCACTGTCTTCCGTAACATCCACCCCCACCACATCTGAAACTGCAGCCTCTACAGTGCAAGCGCCAGTCGGTTTAGCCTCCAAAACCACCGGAGTCTTTTTCCCCTTCCGTTTTTCTTCGGCGGCCGAGAAAATTGCAGGTACAGTTTTGTTATCGCCCACAATATTTTTACCTTTCATTGTATCGTTCGTTTTTTTCTCAGTCCCTGCAGTGCTTTTTGCAGTCTTCTCCACTCCCTCGGCGTCAGCCTCGCCGTTTGCTGCCTCCTGATCGCACGGTTTTCCGCGGGTCCCTTTTGGCGGCATAGCGGATCCGACGTTCCTCTCTCCACCGAACACCAGCCAGGCGAAACTTTCTGGTTTCCACGAACAGCCAGCAGCTGCAATGGATCCCGCCCGCCAAGTGCGCCGACACCTGATGGATCTAATTACAAATGCCGAAAATGCTTCCAGCATCGGCCGCCGTCTCCCCCGTCTTCAATCCATCCGAAGGGAAATAATATTAATAATAATAATAATATAATGATAATAATAATAATAATAATAATAATAATAATAATAATAATAATAATAATGAAATTTCTAAAGTGTCTGGTTACGCCATCTCGGCGTGTCCCCGCGCTAGGTGAGAGGACCTGCAGAGCCCCAGTTCCCACTGGGCAAGACTAGGCCGTAAACATATAGGTTTTTAGTTGTTTCCTAAAATTAGTTTCCGACCCTTCCAGCCTGAGAGCAAGAGGGAGTTTGTTCCATTTTTGTGCTGCTAGGAGGCGGAATGAGCGGCCGCCCATTCTCACCTTCTTTATCTTTGGGATAACTAGTTGCCCTGTCCCACATGATCTGAGAGATCTTCCAGGTATATACCAAGTGATCAGATTCCCCAAGTAGGAGGGAGCAACATTATGAAGGATGCGATGACAGGTGAGTAGTGCCTTAAATATCACTCTTTTCCTGACAGGAAGCCAGTTCAAGAGCTCAAGGGCAGGCTTAGACGCCGCTTTTCTGGGCCGCATCAATACCAGCCTTGCTGTCGCATTCTGAAGAACATGCAGCCTATCAAGGTTCTTGGCCGAGGCTCCCAAATACAATAGATTTCCATTGTCAAGGCAGGATGTGATGAGCACATGTATCAGCGTCTGCCTGGCCTCTCTCGGGAGAAGATCGAAAGTTTTCCGTAAGATTTTTAAAACACCAAAACATTTCTCCACTAAACGGCGGATGTGACCATCATAGGAGAGGGATCTACCCAGATTCCCAGATTTTTTGCCTCTGTGCAGGGTATGGGGGTGGGACCCAGACTCGGCGGCCACCACTCCAAGGTCCAAGAGGACCCATTTCCCCCTACCACCAGTACCTCGGTCTTGCTCCCATTCAGCTTTAGGCAGTTCTTATCCATCCAGGAGGCAAGCTCCTGCATGCATGCTCTAAAGCTGGTAGCCGTATCCGTAGGCCTCTGGGATAGGGAGATCAGCAGCTGGGTGTCATCTGCATAGGAGACCACCTCAACCCCAAACCTCTGCACAATCTCTGCCAGCGGAGACATGTAGAGATTGAACAGGATGGGGCTCAGGGCCGAGCCCTGAGGTACCCCCTGCACCAGTACAATATCATCAGAGTAGTGGTCTCCAAATCTGACCAGGAAACTACGCCCCACTAGAAAGGATTACACCACCTCTGTTCAGACACTGCAGCAAGGTGCAATGTGCCACAGTGTCGAACGCTGCACTAAGATCTAGCATTATCAGTGCCATGGTGTGTCCTGCATCAGCTCCCTGTCTGATGGTCTCAGTGGCACGTAGTAGAGCGGTCACCGTAGAGTTGCCTGCCCGAAAGCCCGATTGCGAGGGGTGCAGGAAATTAGCATCTTCCAGATGTGTCACTAGTTGTTTGTTGACCACTTTCTCTGCTACCATAGCTAGATACGGTAGCAACAAGATGGGTCTCAGGTTTTCTAAAATATCCAGACTAACATTAGGTTTCTTCCTGATGGGCAGGACATTTGCTCTTTTCCAGTTAGCTGGCAGCATATGTGAGGCTAGAGAGACATCAAGGACATGTCGGATAAAGGGCTCAAGAGTCTCCAAACTTTCCCCCAGCACCTTAGGAGGGGCCGGGTCTCTATGGAAGCCAGATTTTACACTGAGAAAGATGATCTTTAACTCTGCAGGAGGAGGGACCGTAAATTGTGTCAATCTCAGCCCCCTCTCGCAATCTCCCCCATGTTCCTCAAAATCGGCTCCACTCACAGGGCTACCGGAAAAAGATGAATAGATGTTCTTCACCTTCTGGGAAAAATATTGTGCCACTCTATTACAATCTTCCACCGAGTCAGTGCTAGGTGAGATTAGGCTAGCCAGGAAGGAAATTTCCTTGTAGATTTTAAACAGTTCTTTGGGGGAATTCTCTGCTTTCCCAATTCTAGCTTTGTAATGAGTGGCTTTAGCCCCTCTGAGTAGACTTTGATATTTCCTCTGTCCCTCTCTGTATAATAATCTGTCCTGTGATCAGAATCCCTTTCTCCATTTCCTCTCCAATTTCTTGCAGCCTGCCTTCACCTCCTGTAATGTGGGGGTAAACCAAGGAGCAGATTTCTGCCCTCTATTAGGTATTTTCTTCGGAAGCACAGGTGCTACTTTATTTAAGGCAGTAAGGATCCGCATCTCCAGATTCTCACCTGCCTCCTCACTATGCATGCCACCTGTCGAACCCCCAACTTTCAGCTCTTTATTAAAGTTACCCTGATCAAAATGTCTCCATTTCCTGTAAGGAAGGCTACTTCCTACCGACCTCTGAGCTTCCTTTGTGGCCATGTGTATACTAAATGGGACCAGGAAGAGGTCTGACCAGGGGACTGGTAGTGGCCTCATAACCTTCAGCTTCTCCCAGCTTGCGAATACCGGATCTAACAGGTGTCCATGTTGATGTGTAGGGGCGTCAGATTTTAGATCCAGCTGTAGTGACTTCAGATCTTGACGCAACTCAACTGCCTCCTTAAGCATTGGGTCCTCAAAATGAACATTGAGGTCACCCAGAACTACCAGTTTGTCACGTCTAATGGCCAGGTGGGCCATGCCCTCCACCAGACTCACCCTGAAGTTACCTAAAGGTCCAGGGGGTCTCTATATGAGAATCCCAGTCATTGAAACATTTGGGCCCAATTTTAATACAAAACGACCCGCCTTACTGTCAACCACCGATATGGGGTCCATGGTACATTCATAGGGAGCTCTTGTGATAATTGCGATCCATCCACCCCTTCCCACTGCTCTATCGATTCTAGTCATCAAATAACCAGGGGGGAATGCCTCAATGATGTCCGGATCTGAGTTAACCCCCAACCAAGTCTCGGTGAGAAACAAAACATCGAGCGCCTCATCCACAAGGAGCTCCGAAATCTCAAGACTGTGGTTGCTGAGGGATCTACAGTTGAGTAATCCACCCAAAAAAGGCCTCTTTTCATACTCATTATGTGCCCTTCTATTTAGGCTAAAAGAGCATTACTTACACCTGCTTACTTGAGTGGTCACTATACTGTCTCTGCAGGCATGTCTCATGGGGGGCATAAATTCAGTAGGTCCATCCTACCATATTGTATTGTCCCCTTAGATCGAACAGGGTATTTGGCCCCGGTCCCCGTACGGCCGTGGACGGGCACAGACGGGCTTGCCTTTGGCGGGCCTTCGGCGCACGGCCGAAGCGCGGCAGTTTGAGCATGCGCCTTATATGCCTCCTGCAAATGTGTGCTGGCGACTAGAGCGCTAACCACCCCAAACAGGAAATGCCTGTCTCTACCCTTCCCACGCAACGGTGCTGTCACCGCGTCGGACCAGGGCGGGGAAGGAAGAAATTGAGAACAGGCTTTTACGGCCCCCAGACGAGCCCCCTAGCAGGTAGGTACACTGGAACACAAGAGTTACAAAAAGTGCGTTGAAAAAACAGTGGCATTTTGAAATAAAAACAGATTGTGCATCAAGTAAAAATTGCGCTCTTAATTTCTCCCGTGACAATTGCCAACAGCTGTTACCACGCTCCAGTAGTAAGTGGCCCTGCCACAGCCCACTCACCACCAATTGGCAATTGACAGCGTGAGTTCTTGGCACAGTATACACAGTATGCGATCTAAAGAATTTTATGGCATTGAGTGTATTGCGCTTAGCATTCCTTGCCCCTCCAGCAGTATCCATGAAGGGCCAGTAGGAGAGGTGAGCTTACGCGTCCACCCGCGTGGTCGCCAACTTGCCTTTTCTTTGGTCAATTAAAATATGTAATGTTAGAAACATTTAGAGTAGCGCAGCTTGGTGGCGCACCCAAATCATGAGATGAAGCCACTATCGTTGTATTTAATAAGAAGGGCAAACCTCCGGAGCTGCCCGTTTCATACCGTCCGATTTCTCTACTTAACTGCAATAGCAAAATTTACTCTAAAATTTTAGCTAATCGTATATCAAAAGTTATTACTCCATTAGTTTCAATAAATCAACATGGATTTATCCCTAACAGAGGAACCGTTACACATAAATAAAGTCATTACTCTCTTTGACATTGCTCAAGCGGAAAAACGGAAATTGGGATTAATTCTATTAGACGCTGAGAAAGTGTTTGATCGAGTGGAATGGCATTTTCTTTGGGAAGTTATGCACCGGACAGGGTTTGGGAAAAGTTTCATGAATGCAATTAAGGTGCTATATACTTCACCAAATGCTAGAATTGCTGCTATGGGGATGAAATCAGACACGATTAAAATAACAAGAGGAACAAGGCAGGGAAGCCCTTGTTCTCCACTGCTTTTCGCATTGTATATAAACCCCTTCATAGAAAAACTGTCTAAGAGTCAGCAAATAAAACCATGTATAGTACAAAATACCTCACACTCAGTTTTTGCATACGCAGACGATATAGCAGTAATTACAGTTGATCCGGTGGTGGCCTTCGCAGAGATTGAGCGGCTGGCATCTGAGTTTGGCCAGGTCTCGGGGTATAAACTGAAAGTTTCAAAAACCCAAGGTCTCTGTACGGATAATATCTTAATTTCAGATTCTAGAGTAGTTTCAGAAGTTACGTATTTGGGCATCAAAATTAAAACATCAATGAAAGAAATAGTAGATGCTAATTGGTCAGCTACAGTACAACATATATAACAGTCTTTGGACAGATGGGGATGTCTTCAATTAACAATAATAGGACGAGGAAATATTATAAAGATGAGTATTCCCTCAAAAATAATATGTCTATTTAGATCTATTCCTCTTGAGATACCCTTAACATATTTACAACTACTGCAATCTCTATGCTCAAAATTCCTCTGGGCCCCAGGGAAACAACGGCGGGCTATGAGATGGATGACACTGCCTGTCGAAAGAGGGAGACGGGCCATACCAGATTTTACTCTTTATTTCTATGTCTGTTTTTTGCTAAGAATGCGCTTATTATTGACGGGGGAACAGATAGATGACATTGCGGAAGCACCATCAATATTTCAGTTACTTCTAGGAACTCAGGCCAATAGGTGTCTATTTAGAGAGCTTGAAGGGAACTATTACAAAAGAACTTGATTTAAAGTATTGGAAGCGGCATTCAAAGTCTGGAGGTGGGTATGCAAAATGATGGTCCTAGGGAAATTAACACATTATACACCCTTGAATGCTAGTAAAATACTCCCTTCTATATTTTGGAACAGGGTAGCCAGAGATTGGTCGCATAAGGGTATTGTGCAAATTGGGGACCTTTATGAAGTGGGAGGTTTAATTTCAACTTATGAAAATTTAGTGAGGAAATATGATTTACCTAATTCTCAGTTCTTTAAATATCTCCAGGTTTGTGACTTTTTGACCCGGAAACATATTATTTTTGAACCAAATGATTTGGTTGGGCAATTCGACGCCAGGAGAAAATTGGTGGCTTATATAAAAGACTATTAGTATTTAGATTTGATGATATGGAGAAACATAATACATATTGGCAGTCTAAGCTGGAAGAACCGGATTTTATAATAGAGAAGGCTATTGTTATCTTTAGGGAAGCATTTTTTGATGGCCAATTTGAAGGCCCAGTTTTTTAAAACCATATTTAGATTATACTATACTCCGGATCGTATGCTTAAGTGGGGCCCCAGATATGACGGCAAATGTTTTCGCTGTGGGAGTGATAACGCAGATAGCTTGCATATATTTTACATTTGTATTAAACTGTCTCAATGTGTGTCTAGCATGGAAAGTTTTCTATCAGTAATAATACGGACAACGCTTAATATCTCTCCAGCGCTTATGTTGTTGGGAGTTGGGCAAGCCGTGGAAAAGGGGACTCCCCTATTTAAACATAGGTATTTTTTATTTGTCGCAATGACTGCTGCTCGCTTATGTATTGCATCAGATTGGTTGCAACTGGAACCTCCAGCATTTGAATTTTGGCAGGCCAAAATGTACAATTTGTTTAAACTGGAATGGAGTCTTTAGGCAGTTAAAGGGGCAAGAAAGCGCAAATTAGGTATGCTTATTTGGGGGGCTGTTCATGAACCTATGGAGATGTTATAATGTTGCCTGAGGTATTAGTGATTTGTTTTTGTGATTTTCACTGTCTTTCCATATGCTCCAACTGTGGAATAATAAAAATATAAAAAATAAAAATAAAAAAAACATAATACATTTTCACATTCATGTAGTAAGGTGATCAGAAACACATGTAGTTCCAGATGCAAAGGAGAACATAATAGTATCTGGAAGAATAGCAAATCTAGTTTGATGCAGCCCTATTTTCAAAAACAGTTGCATATATAAATTATACTTACACATATAAATAGATTGATGTGTGAGTATAAATCCAGGCATGTTGTCCACAAATCCTAAAAGTCCACTTGTAAAGGAATTTGCATAGAGTTTCCACATAATGGGGCAACATTACAGATCTGTAACTCTAGTGCAGGAAAGGGAAGTGAATGTTTCAGCGTTGGGTATAGTTCCGTCTTCTGGCAAATCACTTACATGTCATTTGTGATTTTCAATTGAAATCTGAAGGCGCTTTATTGTTTAGACTTTACAGAGTAAAAATATTTTGATCATGGAAGATATTTACACCAAGATGTTTTTTTTGTTCAAGTAATTTTTATTAGTTAGAAATAAAAAAAAGAGGCACACATTCAGATAATACATGCAATACAGGTAAAATCCATTTAATACAAAATGCACATGAGAATACAGTTGATTACACAATACAAATTGGAACGGCAAAGTCAAAGAAGTGGAACAGAGGAGCAAGAAAACAGCTGAGAGATGCATCTGCAAGATAAAGAGTCAGAACAAATGTGATCAAGAGCAGGAAAATAGCCATACAACCAGTGAAAACTAAGTATGATGTAAAGCAGTACCACGGGAATTAGCAGTTTGTGTATCACCAATGATACATGGAAAGCCAGGGGGGAAAAAGGAAGGAAGGTGGTCTAGGGATAGGTTGGGATGTCTGTCACATGACGCCAGCATGATCTCTAGGTACCAATAGTAGAAAGGTTCAGTGGACCCTGAGAGCCTAGTTCCATGAAATGATCAAGCAACCTCCAAACCCGACTAGAGATTAGTGGTACGGAATGCTTCCCTAAAAGTGACGTATAAGCCCCACGGAGATAAGAAACCCAAGCCCACCTGGAGAAATATAAACCTCCTAAGGTGTTCACTTGATACACCTGGTCCTTTTATCCAACAAAGAAGAGATTGGCACAGAAGCTGTAATATCAAGAAAACATATTTATTAAACTCAGATGAGGGAGACTAAGTTACACAGTACCCTCAGGCCACTGTGGGAGGCATTCTAAGGAGTACAGAGAAAAGGGGACTTATATATGTATAGGTTACATAGGGGGTCATTAGGATCGCGGACGGACTTGAGTCCATCCGCGACCCCAGAGTATGAGGGAACGTCCGCATGGGCATCGGCGTTCCCTCTGTGCTGATTAGGATGTGACCGCCAGGGTGGCGGTCACATCCTATATCTTGAACATTGCGGCGGGTGCAGCTTCAAGCTGCACCCACCGCAATGTTAAAAATGCATTTGTGTGCAGAAAGCGGCAGGCACCGCGCGGTGCCTGCCGATTTCTGCATACAAATGCAGGGGGGTACCATAGGTACCCCCCATGTGCACCCCCCACCCCCCTTCACCTAGGGGGCCCGCAACGGGCCCCTGCAGTGAAGATACACATGCTTTTCCTCGGCGGAAAACCCGCCGCGGAAAAGCATCTTTGGTAGCCCATCCTAATATGGTGGACGGTGTCTGAGAGACACAGCCACCATATTAGAGCTTTTCCACCGCGGTTGTAAGCCAACCGCGGCGGAAAAGCTGCGGACGGAAACCAGGACCCACCAGCCATCCTAATGTGGCGGTGGGTCTTTGGTGGGTCCGCTGCGGTTTTTTCGCATCCTCTGGGCCGGCGGTGGCTTCCACCGGCCCAGAGGATGCGGAAATTCCGCAATCATAATCGGCCCCATAGTCAGCATAAAACCAAGGGGAGGTCCTGGCACACAACAGCATGCTTACTAACTAATATGGCTATACACAATTTGCTTGCTCAACAAAGTGGGAGGAGAGACATTTCTCCTTGCACCAGCAAGAATAGCCTGACAGTTCTATACTAGGTGCAAGTTCATTCTATCAGCTAAGCCTTTCTGACAATGTGCAAGGCTCTGGAAGAGGAAGAAAGCACATGGCAAGCACATGACTAACTAAGATGGCTGCCAAATACAAAATGGCTTTCAGCTCATGCTAACAGCAATCCCTGCAATCTTTAACACACCAGGTGTGGAACCATAGATTGTGAAAGGACTTCCATGCATGACTTTAACTGCAATGGTTAAAAGTAAGTTTAACAAGGCCATATCTTTAGAGTCTAAGGGCAGAGCAGTCGGGGAAGCCCAAGGCCTAGTGTTATCATAGTGAAGGTCAGAGAGACGGGAGTGTTGAGAATAGCTGATACCTGTGTTTGTATTGCTGTCCAGTATGAGCTTAATAGGTAGACTCCACAAAACATGTGTTGATGTGTGCCATCTTCAAGTTTGCAGTCCCAGCTCTTGTCATTATCTTTTAGTTTCAGTTTGTATAACCGATCTGGAGCCCAGTGTAAAAGAGTAAAAGCCAGATGTAAGACCCTTTTTTGCATCGGCAAACAGGAGATCTTCCTGTTTGCAGCCGCAAAAAAGGGTAACAGCATGTACAAATGCTAGTTTGCAAAATAGCATTTGCAATTAGGAAGGGGTGTCCCTTCCTAATTGCAAGTCAACATTCTATGTACTAATGGTTTGCGGCGGCATTTGTGGCAGCAAAACACTCACAGTTTAACACCTACTTCAAGTAGGTGGTAAACCACTTGCAAAGGGGAAGGGGTCCCCAGGGGACCCTTTCCCCTTTGTGCGTATGTCGGAAAATACTTTTTAGGAGCAGGCAGTGGTCCCAGAGACCACTGCCTGCCCTTAAAAATATGAAACTGAAAAGTTTAATTTTTCTTTTTTTTATCCATTCTCCTTTAAAAAAAACGGGCTGCATTTAAAAAAAATGCTTTATCAAAAAAACAGTCCCAGACATGGTGGTCTGCTGACCCCAACAGGCCACCATCCCTGGGAGAGATGCGCCAGAGCAAATGCGTCACGCAAAACTACCCTGGCGTCACGGCAGATGTGCTGCATTTACAATGCGGCGCGCCGTGGCGCAAGGGTAGGCAGATGCGTGACGCATCTTGTGACGTATGGGCGGCCCATCGCTGGAGTCGCGTCGCAAGCGCGACGCAACTCCGGCAATGCTCAGCGCCGCCCAATACTTAACATGCTGCGTCAGTCCTTACCCCTGCTTCAAGCAGACGTAAGGAATTGACGTAGCATCGTCGTGGAAGTGCCTGCGTGAAATCTTATAGATTTCACGCAGGCACTTTTGCGAGGTGCACAGGTGCCGGAATGCCCACCCTGCATGAGAACGCCCCCATTGTGGCACTGCACTTTATAACGGGACGCATCTCCCTGGATGCGTCACTCTGTAAATGCCTCGCAGGGATGCGCCACGTTTATGCAGCTGTTGCGCCACGCAAGGCGGCGTAAACGTGGTGCAAGGGGCTTGTAAATCTGCCCCTAAGTCTATTCCGTACCTAGTACACAGGACAATACAGGAGACAGTAATCATTAAACTTTTCATATTTCTTGGTGTCGGAGATTGTAACAATCATTTGTAGAATGTACTTATTGTATAAGGGCACACATAGGGGCATATTATCAAGAATGTGATAAAATTATCGCCGCTTTAGCGTTAACGGCGATAATGGGCTTGATAATATGCCCTTCTGAAATCCCATTGCAGTTCAGGTTCTGGTGTTAACCTGGGCTGTGAATTCCCATAGCAGCCCAGGTTCTGGTGTTAACCTGGGCTGCTATGGGAATTCACAAGGGCATATTATCAAGCCCATTATCGCCGTTTTAGCAACAGTTTCCTGCCGCTAAAGCGGTGATAATTTTATCGCTGTTCTTGATAATATGCCCCCCAGAGCCAGTAGAAACGGCACTGTTTTTTTTTGTGAATCCAGATACATAGACTGTAAAGAGTGCACTCTCTCCACTATGAGCCTGTAAAGGGAAAACATGCATGTAAACACTCAAATATTGTAGCATGTATGTAGTAGGAACATGAACACAGCACGAGTAATCACCAGACTATTTATCTCGGCGCTTAGTGAGAGTAAGAAAACAGATTGTGGACATAATGCTTTTTGGACCATGTACTTGTAGCGAACCACAGAGACGTCTAATGCTGTCCTACCTGGGCTAGGCATACTGCCGTAGTAAAAAACTGAATTATTTGTTTGCATAACTGGTCAAGGCAGGAACAAAGTCTATGAAAACTTTACTATTTGTATCATGTATAGTAATCAATGTATTTCTGTGGCTTTTGAAGGTCCAATCTGGCACATGTTGGTCAAAGCTGTGCTCCACAGAAAGATAGACAAAAAGTTGGTGGTTTTGTATGTTTTGGTTAAAATGTGATACCGGTACTTTCGACTTGGGGCTTGGTGCAGGCAGACGTACAGATATAAATGCTCATCAAGTGGATACACATACTTTATAAACGATATAATATGAAATGATGTCTTTTATTTTGTATTATTTGCTGTGCAGCTAACTTTTTTACAGATCTTTCAGTTCACTCCTCTAGTGCTTGTGCTTTGTGGATGATGGTGTGCCCTATGAAGATACTTCCAAGCTCCTCCACCCCCACTGAATACTCACATGACAGAAGAATATGGGCAGTACAGCTCTAGGAAGGTTCAGCCAGTCCTGAGTGATAGCCGGTGTGTTCCTATGTGCCTTACTGTATAAGACCTAGCAGGTGCGATTTTATGATGTTACAATGCAGGCGATCACAATGCATGCTTTTTCAACACAGTCTTTACTTCACAACTACCATTACATTGCATGATTTTACAATGCATTTTTTTAACTACCATTACAAAGCATACAAATACAACGCATACCATGACAACGCATAATACTTTTAGGGCAACAGTAGGGTAAGTGTTGGATAGTGTAGGGGTAACAATTACTACTCTCACTCCAGTGAGTGCAACTGTAGGGACGGTGTTGGATAGTGTAGGGGTAAAATGACTATTCCCATGTACCCAAAAACCCATACTCACTCTAATACTAAAAGAATCGCCATTACTTACCTTATAATGCATTGTAATGGAAAGCATTGTAATGGTATGCGTTGTAATGACATGTGTTGTAGTGACATGCGTTGTAATGGCATGCATTGTAATGTCATGCGATGTAAAGGCAGTTGCGGTGCAAAAGTTGCGTTGTAAAGGTAGGTCGTTGTAATGACTGCATTGTAATGGATGTTTCCCGCAAGTGCAATTGATTGCAACTTCACATTCTGCTTCACACTGACAACTTCCTCTTAGATTTTAAGATGCTACTGTGTATTTTGCACAAGGAATAGTACTCGGGTGCTCAAGTCACCCAATAAGGACTGGACCAGATAAGCAGGGGGTGACCTCCCTGTGCAGTCTGCCTCACTTATTTGGATCAGCCACTACGATCCTGCACCGTATGGTGCCTCAGAAAGAGGTGTCCTGTCTCACTGATATGGGTGGCAGCGGTGCCCTTGCAGGAGCGCATACATAGGCGCTAGACATCCTAGGGATAAATACAGCTCCCTCCCAAAAGGTTAGGATTGGAGCTGTGCTTCCATAGAGCTGTAGAAACTTTAAACATGACTATTTCAAAGTGGAATACTCTGCTAAAAAAAAGGTTTCATAGATTTAAGGCTGAAAAGGAATGGTTACCAGTAAAATAAAGTGCTGCAATAGTGCCACAAACTTTCAGTTTTGTGGCGCAACATTTTCAAATCTACGCCACAATATCCTGGGGGATCTGATTAGTAATCTATAATAGTCATTCTTTCCTTTTTCTCTGTACTCAAGTTCCCAATTGACTCTTATGTGATGTATTGTTACAGCTCCATTTTTTGTTAACAAATTTTAGGCCACATTAATCATACAGTTTCCTTTATCTTTTTCAATAGTGCTAATATTAGTTATGCTTTTTTTATTTCTTCAATTAGTGGTTTTGTGCATTCCTATACTTATTTTTGATTGTATCAATATGACAAAGAAATGTAAAAAAGAAGTCAGACAATGTCAACACTCCAGCTGTTCTGTTTAGGCATTCATTCAACTTAATGTTTTTGATAATGACATACAACTGCTTATGTATAAAGACAAGATTCTAGCATCTGATTAGACTCACCTTATGACTAGTAATTGTTTATTAATATGACTGCATCAACGCTTCTATGTTAACCAAAACAGTACACCTTATAAAACTCATTGCCTGTGGTTCAAACTATTTTCAAAGGTTTATCCTTGCCAACATTCTGTATCCAATTAGATGCATTAATTCAACCATGTAATTACTTTGTAAATACATGAAAATGCAAATTAGAAATGCGTGTAGTAGCAAATTAATATATCTTTGAGAATAGTGACCTTCACAGTACATTTCCTTTCTGCTCTCCTGAAACAGTTCTTTGTAAACAGATATTCACTGGATAAAAGAATAAGCAATTGACCTTGCATGACCAGTGCAGAGCTCTCATAAAGAATGTACAAATTGATTAACTCTATCAGTGACTACGTTTTTTAGCCTATTATCTAATATTTATTTCAAATGGTTCCATTTTCTCTTCTTCATTGTGGTGGTTATTGCAATTCAGCACCACAGTTCAAAGTATAAACAATATTCATTATGACTCATTTCATTGTCTGAAGTTACCAATGTAGCTCTAGTTGCTGAAATTCATAGCCAAAGTATTACATCTTGAGATTTACTACCTCACCCTACCAAATTTGGGAGCTTTCCATTTTCCTTCTCACTTTGGCAGCAGTCAAATCCTGACTATTTCTAGGGTGAGAATGTTCATGTCTAAAAAGGGTTTGTAGAAAATGTTATGACAACTTCAAATATGTATGTGGGCACCTCTACGTAGGGTGGAACACAAACATTGTAAAAAGAACAATTGATGGGGAAATGCTGAACAATGTCAAACACTCGACCCGGTACAGAAATCTGGGTCCATGGAGGATTTACATATGGCTGGGCCCACACTTGGAATGGCATGGTGAGCCAAAAAACTTTGAATGTAGGCTCAGATCTCTGTACAGGGGTTGAATGTTTGACATTGTTCAGCTTTCTGTCCATAAATTGTTCTTTTGGCATTTGTCGCCCTATTAAGAATGGGTATTACCTGGCATGGGCCCCGTGCTTGCCATGCCACTGGAGTCAAGCGATCTTGGCTGATATGGGTTGATAACCCCAAAACTGCTCCTAGGATTCTTGTTTCCAGTCCATGGAGGACCTGGTGTGACAGTTGGGGCTGGACTATTCCCATTGGGAGCAGGCTCAATACTGATTTGCATGTGGCTGGGTCCAAACTGGAAAGGGGCGCTGAGCAAAAAAAAGATAGATTGAGACCCAGATTCCTGTGCTGGGGGTGAATGTTTGATATTGTTCAGCAGTTCATCCATTAATACTCCTTTTTGCATTTGTCTCACGGATATCATGTCAAACATATCGCTGACACAAATATTGTTTACACTAATAATATACAAAATAAGACAAACATATTGTTATCAATAAATACGCAGTTACAATAAATTTTATACATTTTAATATATAACATTAATAAAATGTATATCAAATAAATGTAACTAACATTTTATATTAAAAATAAATATATACTTATTTAAACATACACACTAATAAATATGTGTGTATGTTTATATATAAATATATATGACAAACTACTCTTATTAAAATATATATTTTACATTATATGAATTTTTGAAAAAAGCATATATCTATATACTGCCACGTAACGGAGGCACCTGTCCTGAGTTCAGGAGAGCTACTGGTAAACCTGTAAAATGAATCTATTTGTACTGTGCCTGCATCACCGTATATGTTTTTTGGAAGTGTAGTCTCGTCGACATGTTCAGCAATTATTTTAATTGCTGGCAGCTTGGTCATTTGTCCGACTCCTGCCAGTACAGGGCCTCATTTACGAAAAGTGTTGCATCGATAAGTGAAAGCAGTGCTGCAACATTTTTTAGTGAGCCCTCCTTGGGACTTTGGTTTAAATCGGTTCAGTATTTTTTTGCCGATCCAACTGAAATTTGATTAGCTGCCAACATTTCAACCAGGAAGTATTGGCAGCCATCTTGGGACTCAGCTTGAAGCCAAGGCCCACAAAAAAGTAATACATAAAGAAAAAGGGTCAGGGTAGCAATACTCTAACCCCCCAGAAATGGTGGGGAGTGCCACAGGGACCCTGCCGGGGTTGAAAAGCATTTTTTTTAATTAAGTTTGCCTCAAATTTGCAGGAGGACTCGCATATCCTTGTCTTTTTCATGAAGCCCCTAGGATTTCCAAATCCCAGAGCAGTTTTAATAATAATGCGGTGATGCCCATGTGGCATCCCATGCCCCGGGGACCCCCACATACCGGGGCATTGAATAATAGAAATGCAAGGCCTGCTAAGCCCCATGCAACTCCTGGCACCGGCACCTTCCACGGGCTATTTGTTAAATTAGCGTGGGGAGGTCCGTAGGCCTCCCCTGCAACCCCAGGGACCACCACCCATTTAGGGCTTTATTCTTAAATAATGTGGGGGACAACACAGACCCCCGCATAGCCCCTGAGATCACCACCTTCCCGGGGCCACATGGCCATGGGAAAGTGGTGATAAGGGGCTACATGGACCCCCAAGCTTCAGCCCAGGAGACTTAACCTCCACAGCAATTAAAATGGTAATGTGTGGGATCTCATTAGCCCCTCACATGCCTCAGGATCGACACATCCCTTGGGCTCAAATAATATCTCCGTTGCAGATACCTGGCTGCAGGGTCCACCACCTCCCCAGGGCTAAATGAAACAAAGGAGGAGGGGCCACACAAACCCCCTCTTGAAGCCAAACATGGACCTGGGTACTGCCCCCCTGGGGCAAAGCTGTTTGCTATGGCTTGGCAGGAGCTTTACTGCTCCAGCCAAGCCATGGTAAACTTTGCTCGGCTTTGAACAAGCAAGAGCATTTTACTCGTGCTTGCTCAAAGCGGAGCACAATTGTTTTGACACAGAGGTAGCTGCATGTTAGCAGCTCTGTCTGTGTGAAAGAAATGCTGGCTCCCACAAGAGGTGGTGAGCGGCAAGGACTTCAGGGGCCTTGAAGATCCCCGGCGGTCTCCATCATGGATGAGTGGGTACCCTGGGTGGGACTAGGGCAACCATAACGGAGGCCAGGCCGCAGAGGATGGGGTTCCTGGAATCAAAATAGGCCTATGGAGGGGGTTCCTGGAACCAAAATAGGCCTATGGAGGGGGGCCGCTCAGAGTCCTCCCTTTAAATTGGTAAATAGAAAACAATTCGAAAATTCAAACTAGCCCAGACTCATGGAATGTGGTTCCTGGGCCCAAAATACATTGAAAATATGGCAAGTCACCGGAGGCCAGCCCCTTTTCTTTATGCTTTGCAAACCTGCCTCTTGATGCACTGTTGTCTGGGGGATGAAGTCCCCTAGTATACTGAGGATCCTTTATAACAACAAGCCCTCCTGTTATCTCCAGTAAGTCCTATACAGCAGGATCGCTGCAAGGTCGTAAGAGGCCATGCTCCCTTTCACCACCACTCTGCAAACACATCTCCTGGTGCACCACTGGTTGCAGGAGGGAGTCCCCTTGGATTCTGAGGGTCCTTGGAGGCCAACAAGCCCGCCTGTTACCTTCAGTAAGTCCCACACAGCGCAATTGCGGAGAAGACTTTGGAGGCCATACCCCCTTTCTCTACCACTCTGTAATCACACCTACTGGCACACTGGTGGTAGGGGATAATGTTCCGTTGGCTGTTGGGGGTCCTTGGGGCCAACTAACCCTCCTATTATATCCAGTAAGTTCCACAGAGAGGGATTGGTGTGAGGACTTTGGAGGCCACGCCCCCTTTCTCCACCACTCTGCAAACGCACCTCCTGGCACAATACTGGTTGGGGGATAACGTCTTCTTGGATGCTGAGGAACCTTGGGGGTCAAGAAGCACTCCTGATACCTCCAGTAAATCCCTTACAGTGGGATTTATGAGAGCTGGTTGGAAGCCCCACTCCCTTTCTCCACCACTCTGCAAACATGACTATCAGTTAACAAACCAGAACAAAGGGTACAGTTTTTTTATTGTTTGGGAATAGATTTGGGAAACCTTAGAAATGCACTGAAGAAGCCTAGTGACGATTTTTACATTTCGACTTAGATAATATTTTGAAGGTCAAAAATGTTCAGCTGCAGACTGTAGCTGATGAGGGCTCCACAAGGTACTATACCTTTACCAGGGTGCCCCACTGAACAGGATTTGCTGCTGTAGAGAAGTATGTAGCATGAGCTACTGCAAAGTCAGGCCAACCCACGATGCACCATAGATAGATCGGGTGACAGGTAAGTACAGGTCTTCTGTCGGTTCACCAAAGTCCAAACCTTTGGAGAAGTACAACCAACACCACTACCAAGGGTCCAGAACCTGAGGGGCACCACTCTATTCCATTCCAGCAGAAGCCAGCAGCAGGGTTCAATGCCTCAGAATCTTGTTGAGTCCCTGTAGCTCACACAGGAGACCAGCTAACTTGGAGCCTCTTCTGGTGGTCCTGGGTTCAAGGAGAGGGTCCAGTTCTTAAAGCATCAAAGCAGTCCTTCAACAACAGACCCCTCCTCTGGTAGCAGCAGGATAGTCCTCTTGTGACAGGGCAGCTTTTCTGAAGTCTTCCACACATCTAGGAGTGTACTGAAGAGTTGTTCTGAGGGTCCACTATTTATACCTGGTGCCAGCCTTTGTGTGTGTAGAAATGCCCTGTCCTACGCTGACATCTGGTTTTGGAAATTACTTCTCTATGAGCCTTTAGAGTCCTCCTTAGGGGTCACTTATATGCATTATGAGGGAAGGTTTAGGACTGGCAACAGATTATTTTGCAAGGTGGAAATGACAATCAGTTTAAAACTGCACTATAGGCTGCTATGGCATGCATGAGACATGTTTTAAAGTTCTACTTCTGTGGGTGGCAGCATTAGTGCTGCAGGCCCGCTAGTAGGATTTATTTTGTAGGTCCTGGGTACATGTAGTGCCATATATTAGAGAAGTAAATTGAATGTGGCAATCAGGTTTTGGCCAGTTTTATCTAGTTTTAGGGAATGAGCAGAAGCACTTTTGCAGTAGTTAGCATTGAGGAAGTGGGCAGAATCCTAATGCCAACATAGACAAATTCAGAAACAGTTTGGGGTAGTAACACAATCACAGCAAATAAATTACTCACCAAGTCTGCAATCTCAATGTCTAGCAGATCAAGCAGGTCCTGCTTGCGGTGTATGACGTCTGCCCAAAGGTGCATCAGCAGATGGTGAGTCTGCTGCCAGCATGGAGTGATGGTGGTGCTGGATGGAAAAAAACAAGTGCTGCCACCGCCACCTTAGAAAAAATGTCCAGCAAGGTAGGCAGCTGCTGGTCCTACTCGGGGCCTGGCCCCGCAGATCTCCTGCTCCCCTTCTCACTCTGCTCTGCCATTGCACTGGTTGGGGCAAAAAAGAAAAGAAACAGGAAGAGGAAAAGGAAGGAAGAAATGAGGAAGCAAAGGGAAAGATTTAAAAAGTACAAAACAAGTCACAAATAAACACGAAAAAAATAACAAAAATGTAAAATACACAAACACAAAGACAAACACTAATAAAATTAATAAAAATGTGTGGTAGATACTTTTGATGGGGGAGTATTGAAAACATTAGGTAGTATTGCAAAAACAGGCCCGCACCATGAACAGAACCGAAAACAAGAAGTCCTTATCCATGCGAACTGCGTGGAGTCGTTCACACGCAGTTTCTGGTTCGAAAATGCAATATACGCTGTGTACAACATAAAACATCACACAAACAGATTTGGCAAGCAGCTCTGCCCACTCAAGGAACTCGGAACCTGGCTGTTCGAGCAGTAGCAGACCCCCCCTCCCTCAAGCGCCTTGAGACCCTCCGGGTGAGTAGCGCTCTATATAAATTCTTGATTGATTGATTGATTGTTTGAGTAGCTTGATAGTATTTTTTGGTGCATTTTGCAAAGTTCTGCATCAAATGAATATCAGAAATGTCCCTTTTTGCAGGGTTATCCCCAAACTTTTTGCTTCTTCATGTTATTGTTTCCTGACCTGTTGGTGTTGGCTATAGGACTCTGGGGGTTTTACCACTGCTCATCAGTGCTAAAGTGCATATGTTCCCTGTGTAAATTGATATTGTGATTGGTTCTCCCTGATTGGCATATTAGTTTTACCAGTAGGTCCCTAGTAAGGTTCGCGAAGTGTGCCAGGGCGGGTAAATCAAATGCTACTAGTGGGCTTGCAGCACTGATTGGCCACCTACGTGAGTAGCCCTGGAAAGAGGTCTCAGGCATGCCACCGCAGTGCCTGTGCGTAGCTTTTTGAATGCCATGTCAACTTGGCAAGTGCCAGGCCTTACTCTTGCCTTTTATTACACATAGGACCCGCCTATGGTAGGGCCAAGGCACCCCCCTTGGCAGGCTGCAGTGTATGTGAAAGGTAGGACATGTACTGGTGTGTGTAACATGTCCAGTTAGTGAAATACTGACAATTTCGTTTTTCATTATTGAAAGGCTATCTTGCCCATAGGAAAGAATGGTTTGAAACATTTTGCAAGTATATATTATCATAGGGATAAGATGGAAAAATGGAGTTAAGTACCCCTGAACTCAGAATTTAATAACACATCTTTTAGTAAAGATGGTTTTTAAATTGTGTGTTTGAAAATACCACTTTTAGAAAGTAGCTTTTTTCTTGTACAACCTTCCTGTGTGCCTCTGCCTGGTTGTGGATTGACTGTCTGGCTTTCAAGTGACAGGGGCTGGGGAGGTGCCATGGCTCCAGGAGTCTGGATGAGTCATAACTAGGCTGACTAGGCCTGATCTGCATTTGGACTGGTAAGAGGAGTAGCACGTGTACCTGAAGAGGGCTGTGCCTGCCTTCCACAATGCTGGCTCTGGCCCCATGTGGTGTGTCTGGGACCAAGGCCCAAACTAATAAAGGATGTTGTTGTGCACTTGCAGAGTACCCCCAGAACTGGTTTGAAGCGGTCTCAGAGCCCCTTGCTCAAAGGAAACAAAGACATTTTGGGGTATAAGTATTAGACCTAAAACCCCTGAACTTGAGATCATTCCTGGAATTCAAGAGGAACTTTTGCCAAGGAGAAGAGCTGGAGAGAATAAGGAGAAGTACTGCCCTTGCTGTGTGTCTGGGGTTGGCCAGCAGTTGCTGTTTCTGCCAATTAAAGGAGAAGGACTTTGCTGTGTGCTGTGTTCCCTGCTTGAAGGAGATCTCCAAGGGCCTGAAGTGTGCTGGCCTCCTGTTCTGAAGTCTCGGGGACACACAGACATTACCCCCAGCTCCCCTGAACTCTGCTGTCATGAGTTATGACCTGCCCTGAGGTGCCTGTGCCAGTTGTAAGCCTCTGGAGGTTGTTGCCGCTGTTTGGGAGCTGGAAGAGAGAAGAAACTCAAAGGACTACAGAAACTGACGCATCGCTCCTCTTGCAGCTGTTTTACCGACGCATCTTCACGACGCATGTAGAATTTTCATGCATCGCTGCACCGCTGCGAAAACTGTTGCAGCACCTGTCATTGCTGCAAGAATCGACGCATCAAGGGATCTCGGCTGAAGAGGACTGATGCCCCATTGATCACAGACGCATCCCGAAGATCCACGCATCGTACCTGTGAGGCCTGCTTTTCCGACGCATCACCTGTGGACCGGAACCAGCACAAAGAACTGACGCATCACTCCCCATATAGCCCAGAATCGAAGCAACCTTTCCTCTGCATGCAATGGGACTTTCGCGTCACCTCATCAGCACCTCAGGAGTGTCGCATCTCTTTGTTTTCTGACTCTGCGGCTGTTTGATCTTATTAAATTTATATAACCATATTTTATTTTTCTGAAACTGGTTTGGTGTCCTTCTGGGGTGTTTTTACTGTGTTACTGTGAGTGTTGGTACAAATACTTTACACATTGCATTTGGGATAACCCTGTCTGCTCATGCCAAGCTACAGAGGGGGTGAGCAGGAGTTATCTAGAGTGTGTATCCCCCTTACCCTGACTAGAAGCAATTGTCCCTATTTGGACAAAAGGTACCTACTCTGCCAACTAGAGACCCCCATTTCTAACAGCAAATCTGCAAACTCCACCTGGGCCTAATATAAGGGAAGTTTAAGGAGTGGGAAGCGGTTTTAAATGCCAAAGATAATGTGCACATATTAGGAAGTATGTCCATTTAAAAAGTTGTTTTTTTTAACTATTGTATTGAAATATGGTGTACTGTATATTTCTAATTTAAAATATACCCATTTTTTCTAAACGAAAAATCTTTACATAAAGCAGTGGCCAGTGTCAAGAGAGTTTATATGTCAGTAGTAGGGAGAATTTTCTCTTCACCTGAATTTTCACCTACATAAGATATACAGTGATGGAGTGCGTGAATAGAGAGCGCATGACACAAAAGCAATCCTTCTTGGTTTTTAATCGTTTCTGGATTTCGTCATTGAATTTTATAGCTTGCAGTCTGCTCTGTTGGGATATGTGCCAGACACCTCACATATCATCTTCCCACCCTACTTTAAAGCTTTTGTACTTTTGGGTAGTAAACAATTGATACAGATGATACAGATGATCATGTACAACATGCTGGTAATTATAATAAAGTCTATCATGAAGAAGATCTTATCTGTGGCTTGGCCTTTCCCGAAGTGGAAGGCACAATGCCAGAGATGTCAGCAGAGGTGAATTCTACAAGAGGGGACATCACCAAACTGAAAATGAGGCTGGCAACTATGAAAGAGAGACTTGGTAGGGGGTGAACTAGGCCAGGATATTTGGCGTATAAATCATATTTGAAAGGCCACTTCTTTATCGATAATGTCAGGAACCATAAAGGAGTTGTAAAACTGAAGGGAACAATATGATTGACTTCTTAATGCTTCTACTGCCCCACCTCTTTAATATCCAATTTGGTCCTGCCTTGGATATTTTATTAGGCACAATGACATCCTTGATGTCAGAGAGACTCTTGCAAGCCATGTTGCTTCATCAGTTGACTATTACACCATCAGCACCCGAGAATGTTAATAGAGTCCTCTAAAAAGTAGATAATTAGATAATTAATTCTAATTATTATTTCTCCTAATGCAGCAAGAAAACAAACATTTTAAAATCAAAATCGTCCCCAGGACATAACCACCAACCCACATACAATCCACCCACCCCAAAATTACCAAAGGGAGAAAGCATCTGCCAAAGTCTTCTTCATCCAAGACCAATGTCCACAAAAGGACCCCGCTCCTAGGATGAAGTACTGGCTCTTTACGGTTAGACTTGTGGTAGGGTGGCATCCTCAAGTAACTCCCAGAGATGATGCTCCTCTAAGATCATTCTAAAGCCAATCTGTGTGACACATTCCTTTATCAGCCACGTATCCTTGGTCCATCTTCCTTTTATTTCCCTGCGGCCTCACAAACTCCAAATGCCCAGGAAGCAGCCATCTCTGCTGCGTATGTGCACTGCATGTGGCACAAATGCTAGCTCCTCTAAGAAGAATAACAGGCCCTTTAACCTTTGTGATCAATGTGAGAACGTGGCGTGTTGGTTGACTGGGGTGTGAGCCCTGGTCAAGCAGCAGCCACAATCCTTGTCAGGGTGAGGCACATGCCAAAGCAAACTTCACCTGTGCTCAACCCTCTGGTAGTTTGGCACTGAGCACTGAGCACTCAGGATTAAATTCTAGGAAATTTGTGAAGTATTTGAACAACAGTTATAAACGTAAAAACCCAACATAAAATAGATCCTACACCAAGTTAGAACAGTAGAGCAAACTTTAATAAATAAAAGCAATACCAAAATGGCAAAAATCCAATCAGTAGAACCAAAGTTAGGATTTTTGAAAGATTGATGTGAAAAATAGCACTAAAAAGAATAAAGCACCAACCGTGGGTATCTGGTCATGCAGGACCACGTCTGTCACACTTTCAGGCTGGTGTCTAGGTTCAAGATGAGGTCCAGTTCCTCCTTCCCAGGCAAGAGGTCCTCAGGTCGGCACAGAAGGACAGCAGTTCCTTCAGAGTAGCAGTTCAGCTGAGTGGCAGTACTTTTAGCAGCACTGCAGTCTTTCATCCTGGCAGAGTATCCACAGGTCCTGAAGTGTACTGAAGAGTTGCTGTCTGAGGTCTTCTTTTTATATCCTGGTGCCCTGGCTCTGGAAGGAAGGAAAAGTTTCTAGACAGGGACTTGGAAGGCATAGAATTCCTTGCCTCCCCTACTCAGGTTCCAAGCTGGCTGCAGTAACTATGTGAGGTTGTTAGGCCCTCTGTCTGAAGGCAGATCCCAGGCTATGCAGTTGTAATTAGGGCTGTGCTCACCTCTGCCCCCCATCCTGCCACCAGATGGCCCATCCAGGCTCACATAATCCCTCTAATGTGTGACGGTCTGGGAGAAATACATAAAGTCTAACTGTCAGCTACACCCAGCCATGTGACCCAAAACAGGTGACAGGCACAAAAGGGCTAGGGTAAGGGAAAATGGCAACTTCCTAAAAATGAAATTTACAAAATTGTAATGAAACAATCTGACTTTGTGGGGCCCGGTCTTGCCGAGCAGCAAGGTGGCCGCTCGTTGAGAGGGAGCTGCCCGCTGAGAAAGAATCTCCTCATAATCCTGATGCAAATGAGATAGAGTTTGCATACATCCTGCGTCGCATGAAGAGGAAGAGGTCCGTGCAGCTTGTACATCTGAAAAAAGCCACAAAAAAGACACCTTGGAGGTCTCATTCAGACCGATGAAGGAAGCGGAGAGGCGGGCCTGGCTGGAACTCGTGCGTTGGCCGAAGCACCATCGCTCTAGTAGACCAGAGATCTGACGGACAGAGTGGGGATAAAACGACAGCGAAGTGAACCCAGCCGAAGCTGAGCTGCCTGACGGGTGTCCCCGGTGAAGCACGTAAGTGGGGGCGTGGAGGGTGCCTTTGGCAGTCCGCCCCCCCAGACAGCGGCGTGTCTGCCCCAGGAGGGAGAAGTGCTGAGCAATAACAGTCACAAGCAGCCTGGCTTTGCCAGAGACTGCAGGGCTGTGCTGAGTGCGGGGCTGTGGGCTGGACCCTCCCTGACCCACACTCGGGGAAATGACACTGGAGGAAGGAGTATTGACGCACAGCACAAATTGAAAGTTAAAGCGGTGGGAACTATAATATACCCTGAGAGAGCCGCCACGCGCTACGGAGATCCAGGTAGCTCGGAGGAAGTGTAATCGGACACATGGGAACCAACACTGAGAGAAGGAGCTACGTGCCCATTATGCCGGTACTTTACTAAAAAGCGTCAAACACACCAATAACTAGGGGGTGAATTGCAGACGAAGCATTCAGAGTGCTCAACAAATAAGCGAAATTGCTTGAATAGACCAGCTGCATAATTGGGTCCATAAACATGACCACACCCTACGGACAAGTGCAATAGTACTCAAGCATTCAGCCGACGCTCCCCATTATTATACCCACCCCTTTGGGAGTCATTTGAACACCTCTTACACTAGAGAACAGAGGCACTGATCTGGGCGAGGCATGGTGGGGAGAAATGTGTAACCTAATACCATCTGGAAAACACTGCTGAGAGATCAAGATGGGGAAAAGCGATGCGAAACAGCTGAAACTGACATTTGAGAATAAAAGACAAACCCGGCAAGTGGAAACTGACCCGGACCCAGACACTGAAAAAGGGCCCGTGGAGGAAGGAGGGGGTGGGAATGAAGATATACGCAGCCTACTTCTAGAAATGAAATCTAGTCTCAAAAACATTGACTCTAAACTGGATGGCCTAATGGCCCGACTGGGTCAGGTTAAAAATCAAGTGGACTTGCATGACCTTCGCAGAGATCAGCTCAAGAATCGACTTACAGAGGTGCACAAGTTTCAAATAGAAGCAAAAGAGCAAATGTTGAACATGGAGAGAGTTCTAATGGACATCAGAGCCAAAAATTATGATTTGGAGGAATGTTCCTGCAGGAACAACCTCCGCATAGTAGGTATTCCCGAGACCACGGCCACAGGGAAGATGGAACTATTAAAAGACATTTTGGCTTGGAAGTGTCTCAAATGTTCATAATTGAGCATGCTCATCGTATTTTGGGGCCTAGACCACCAGTAGGCGCCACTCCCAGACCAATCCTGGCTAAAATATTAAATTACAGAGACAGAGATGCTATATTTAAGGGGGCTAGGGAGCGTGGTCTCACAAGGGGAACACTGTGTCATTCTCCCCGGACCTCACTCCTGGGGCCCAAGCGGCACATAGTGAATTTACCCAGGCTAAGAAGATACTGCAACAGGCTGGAGTGTCGTATACACTACTACAATACTCTGGGGGGGGACTTCAATGCCATTCTTGACGACTCTCGAGACCACAGATGAGCGACTCATAAATTACACCCCAACGCCAGCACTGCATTAAAAACAATAACTAAAGACAGAAAGTTAATAGACATATGGAGAAAATGGCACCTAGACACAACGGAGGGCATCTGTGTCACGACGTAACACTCAGCCTGGTCTCACATTGTTTTCGGGCTTGTATCCAAAGACATCGCCACATGGGTTATAGACATTAGACACCTCTTCCGTACCCTCTCGGACCATGCACCATGTTTGCTTTGTTTACAAATAGCGACCACACCTACCCAAGCATTTCAATGGAAACTCCCGCCCAAAGCCTTACTAGATGGCGCCTTTAGAGAGGAAATTAAAAATGATATCCTTGAATATTTTACTCTGAATGAGGGCTCTGTATCCTCTACATCAGCTCTATGGGAGGCCTTCAAGGTGATAATTCGTGGCAAGTGAATCGCCAGACAAGCTGTAGTACTAAAGGCACTATGAAAAACACTCAAAACCATAGAAACTCACATCCATGCCCCTAAACTTGAATATTATCAATCTGGAGATCGCAAGCTGCCTTCCCAAATTAGAAGCAACCAAGATGAGTTTGAAGAAGAAGAAGCACAGAAGGAGGTTCACTATTTTAGCAAATATACCCAGGCTAGAAAGTGTGGTGAAGGTGATAGACTGGAAAAAAACATTAGCAGCCCTACTCAGACCCTCATGCACCACAGAACTGAGAGATACGGCACAGCACACAATTAGGGTCTCACAAGGAATAATGAACAACATTACAGAGTTCTATTCAGAACTATACACTTCACAAAAACACTAGTCAGCCAGAGAATATGCAACCCTACTTTGATTCGATAGAGCTGTTGTGGCTTAGCAACTCACACAGAGCGTATTTGGATGAACCGTTCTCAGAAGAGGATGTCGTCAAGGTTATTAATAGTTTACCACCTACCACAAATGTTACGTATCCATCCTCACTCCTCACCTCATGGCAGTATACCAGGAGTCCCTTGACAATGTTAGATTAACCTCTACCCTTAGGGAAGTAAGTATATTGTTACTACTTAAGCCCAACAAAGCACCAGACCTTTGCGACTCTTCCAGTCCTCTATCCCTAATCAACTCGGATAATAAAATTTACGCCAAATTTTCGGCCAATAGAGTGCAACCGCTACTGTCGCTCATTGCTGGACCAGATCAATTGGGATTTATTAATTGGAGATCAACTGCACATAATCTGCGCACTTTTTTTGCAATACTGCATTACCATGATCCACACTTTGCCACGGGGGCGGCACTCCTTGATGACACCAAGGCTTTTGACTCCCTTGAGCGGCCATTTCTTTTTGCTGTGCTTCAAAGACTGGGATTTAGCCTGCTCTTTATAAAACAGGTACAAGTGTTATACTCCGGCCCCACTGCACGCCTGTTCGTCAATGGCCAACTATCAGATGACTTCACTTCAACCTGAGGAAAGAGGCAGGGATGTCCCCTTTCTCCCCTGCTTTTCAAGATAGCGATGGAACCGCTCTCAGCGTAACTGCAGCAACATCACGCAGCCAGAGGCTGGTTTCTCTTCCAGAGGGATAATATTATCACAATATGCAGATGGCATTACTTTATATATTAATAATTCCCAAGCTAACCTCTTACCAGCACTTCGGGAAATTACACAATTTGGCGGTATGTCAGGCATACAGATCAACTTGAAGAAATCTACGCTGTTTCCAGTGACTGAAAGCACTACCCCATTTGAACTCCACTTCCCACTCTGCTGGGCAGATGGCCCTGTTAAATATCTGGGGATCTGGTTAAGCAGAGATACCCAGGAATTATGAAACATGACCATAGACCGCACCATTGCCTGGCTGGAGGGGAAAATGTAACTTTGGTCTACACTGCCACTGTTCTTAGCAGGAAGAATAGCAATTGATAAAATGAAAGTCCTCCCTAAATGTCTTTATATTTTCATAAACATACCTCTCATACTCACTCAAGCATTCTTTAAAAATATACGCTTATTACTGATATCATTATTATGGGCAGGAGGGCAGGCTAGAGTCGCCTGGAAAACATTGACACTTCACAGAGCCAGGGAGGATTGGGTCCACCCGACTTTCCCTTATATGCATTTTGCACACAGGTGCAATTTTTACATTTTTGGATACACCCACCCACCTTCCAGCCCCACATGGCAGTCCAGTGTGACATAGCTGCACCTACTCCCTTAGAAGTGGCACTGTACCAACCACACAAATGCCCCCACCATGCCATTGACAATACAGAAACACAGCGATGGGCCTGAGATAAATTACAAAGGAGAGCCAATATACACAAACTGTTTGCCCCCCCAATAATTTTGGCCAAAAACCCATAAATGTCCCTGTTAGAGGATCAAGGTGCCATTTCGAGAGCTCGGAGACTTGGCATCCATAGCTATGCAGACTTAAATTGTGAGGAAGGGTTCATGGGGCCGCCGACTCCAACTCACAAGTCACCTCCTAATTTCTCTGACACACTGCTCTACTATGTATACGGGCAGTCTGCCGCCAGATGCAAAACACATTTCTGGACTTCCCACCAGCTCTGCAGGCCTTAGAGCATATACTCACCACTCACTCAGCGCACAAGCTAATCACAAGACTCTATTCATCCATGCAAACACACTGTCCAGTGACAACACTAAATCGTAGAGAGCAATGGAATGCTGAGTTGCACCCACAGATGACAGAGGAGGAATGCAAATGTTGCTGTGCGCAACGTGAGCAGCAGTCCCCAAACAATAAACTCAATTCATAAATCAATATTACATAACACCTATACAATTGTTTCATATGGGCATCAGACCGAACGCGGAATGTTGGAGATGTCACACAAGTCAGGCAACTTTTCTGCACCTAGCTTGGGACTTCACCCAGATTGCAGCATACTAAGTTAAATACTCATGATACACATAGAGCCTAGGGCACTAATGGGGTTATTGGGGTACATCAAGGACGCTCCAGTGGGGGTCCGCATCCTACCGGCTATGCTGCTACAATTAGCAAAACGCAGGGTTGCCATGAGGTGGGGCAGATCAAACCCTCTCCTGCTTAACGACTGGATCCTGGATTTCACGGTTTGTCAAGAATAACTTACTGCCTTCTGGGAACTAATGCCCATTGCATCTCGACCTAAGGACATTTGGGGCCCCTTTGTAAACTGGCTGAGGGTGACGGGCCATGATACACTAGAACCCAGCGAAGAGTTCACTGATACTTAAACTGCCTTCCTAAAGCACATAAATGTCCCTTAAATACCTGAACTGATAATGCCCAATATCATTGTTCCTCATGAAGACCTTTTTTTGTGAGCATTGCATAGTCTATGTAACAATTATATCATTTGTTTGCCATCTTTAAGATATAACTGTATCACTTGAAACCTAAGTGCCTTACAATACCGTGTATATCAAATTGTATGATTATGGAACTGCCAATAAAAACAAGTTACAATAAAAATCTAACTTTGCCATTAAAGAGGGTTTATCATTACAATTTCATAGACACCAAACTTGACATGGCCACCTTCTCCCAATTTGGAAAATACAGCTTAATAAATTGAATTAGGAATCTGCAATATTATCCTATAGGAGGAGAAGGTCTCATAGTATTGAAAACAAATAAAAATAACTTCAGCAAAATGGGAAGAGTTGAGACAAAATGTTTGGGAGAAGACCACCCTAAAGCTGACAGGTCTAACAGTCAAAATATGTACATTTGGCAGATAATTCAATTAGCATCAGTATCAGATGGATGAAAGTCCTGACTCCGTCCATTCAGGCGCATTATAAATGGCTGAACCTGCGAAGGTGCTCTAGATGAGTGCATGAGAGATGACTCTGTGCAATTGGCTGCTTGTTTTATGAAATTTATGATAGCAGCAACAACCTTGATGAAATGCAAAGACATCATATGAAGTATAAGCTCAACAAATGTGAATGCTGGCACAATATTCTAACCCTTGACCTAGATTTCAATATTGACTTCTTATTGACAAGAAATTTATTTATAGCACAACAACTATCTTTTAACTCAAAATTATATTTATATGGCTTTTTTTGTAAACAATTGCAATGATTTTAAGTAATTGTGCGATAATTAGAATATCTATCTATCTATCTATCTATCTATCTATCTATCTATCTATCTATCTATCTATCTATCTATCTATCTATCTATCTATCTATCTATCTATCTAGCTATCCGTCTGTCTGTCTATCTGGCTGTCTGTCTATCGACCCAATTAGCTTCCTTACAGATTTACAATGTAGAATTCTTCAAGGGACAGCTTGATGTGGCAGTAAACAATGTCCCCAATGGAGTCATAAAATATACTTCTTACCGTCTCCCGCATCAAACTATTCCTCATTCTGCTCACAAAGGCCTTGCGTGCACTACATTTTTCTCAATCAAAATGACAGAAAAGAGATCTCTATAGTAATGTTTAACTCTATTAAATTTTATCAAACTTTGCCAAAGGCTGCAGGTGTTTTGTATCGCGGTTACCTTGATATCATTTATCTCTACCAAAAAAACTGTGGGTTCAGGGAGACTGTTCTTCAAACGCATACCCTTGGTCCTGTGCAATAAATTCAGTATTATCTGCTAAAGTTCAGGATAAGGAATGCATAATTTCAATTTCAAGTAGGGATTCTATACGGATTAACAGCAGGCCAACACCTTTTAAAGGTTCCTGCTTTGGTAGATGGGCGACTTCGCTGTCAGTTACCATACTACGTTGTCAATCATTGCTAAATGCATTACCAATTCAATTCCTATGAACTAAACATCTCAATCAAAACTACAGAGCCACTATACCTACTTTTTAATTAAGCATTATTGTCCACACATGTAGGCAATAACAGCTGTAAATGACTCTGATGGAGCAAGGATTCGCACGTTGAGCGACTTGCTTGTATCATGAACCTCAAATAATGTTAATAAACTAAACCAACATGTTTGTCTTACTTATATTGCACACTTTTACACTACACGGGGTGTCCCAGTGACGCTTGCCTATGTGTTTATTAAACCTAATACGCTTGCCACTAAAATGGCTGCTGCTACGTGGGAATTTAGACTGCACATGCGTCGGTCATACCCATGTGACGTGACATACTCGCAGTTCTGGTGGGAACTTATTGCTCATGCGCAATACAGCTAAAATGGCTGCTTTGTGTTCTCACATGCTCCAAGCTTGCATTACCGCTTTCGAAAAGCTGTCTATTCTGCCTAAAACCTAATGCTTTAATTATTATAAAGTAATGGGAATAATATATCAACTCATGGTATACAGTGAAATCATTTATTCTATGTATTAAAACTGTTATTTTCCATTTCATGTAACACTTCGAAAACTTGGCCTGTTCTAACGTGATCTTGCTTGAATCTGAGTCTGAGCGAGATCTGCGAGTCTCCACAGAAATGACCTTTGGACGGAAGTCAGATGGCAGCCCAAGCCAAGATGAGCCTGGGAGAGAGCCTTCTCACCTAGTCGAAGAAGCCGAACTGTACTACATTTGTACCAATTGTATATGAAATTTGTATTCACCAATGTTATGTGAAAACATATGTCATGGGAAAGTAAAATTCGATGGGCGGGTAGAAAATTCAAATACGGAGTATGAGAAAGTCAACATTTTAGGTGGTGTGATGACCTAACCTCCTCCTTTGTCCAATCAAAATTGGGGATCCTTACACTTGCAACATTGGGGGGTGGTACACTGACCCGAAAAACAGTATAAATAGCGTAGGTTTAGCTAGAGAAATTGTCCGACTTGTCCGAATAGCTGACCTGTCACTGACCCAACGCACTCTATAGGTGACTTAACTCAGAGAGCTGCGAAACACTCTGTTGGGAAGTTCGAGAAATCCATTCGGGGTTTATGCAGACTTGAAAGTGCTGGCGAAGCACTTTGCTGGGAGGTTCGAGAACTCAATCGGGGTTTATTGGCAGATTTCTTGCAGAGAGGGAGTAGCGCAGGCATTGCAACCGAAGCTGCGGGTGTTGGTCGTGCCATTTGGTGAACCCGGTCCTGATCCAAATTCTGGGGTTATCCTCTCCTGACTGTCCATGAGCTGTACCTGCTCGCCTACTGGCATCTAAGTCCTTGAGGGTCCTTTCCCGTCTTTTCCAAACTGACCCGTGGCCAGGGTTGGTCTTCACTCTATCCTAGGTAAATATAAAGTCTGTGTGGGTGATTGCTTATCTATATTTGCACTTCTAATTCTCGAATATTGCAAAGCATAATTGCATATGTTCCTTTTTTTCCCCTGTCCCTTTATAAATGAGATTTCCATGCATTATTTGTCTATTATCATGTTCCACTTTTTGACCTACCTTTAGTCAAATGCTAAATCGTTTTCTTATATAGTTTATGGTCCATTCTTACCCTCCCTATAGAGAATAAGCAAAATCTGGATAAATCAAATTGCATAAGTTTCATTTTAACAGTTAGTGAACTACGAAAGTCTACTTTGATTTAGCATGTTCCCTTTCTTTACCCGCCTTTAGTGAAGTTTGAAAGTCTGCTTGATCTAAATTAGCATGTTCCTTATTTTCACCTTCCCTTTATTTTTTGATTTCTAAATGATTAGTATTCTCTGCCTTATTCATAGCTATACGTTATTTTTAATTCTAGTTATAGATAGTCTTATCTGTGTAAATCTTATGCTCATGACATATGATGATGATGATGATGATGATTAGATAAAGGTTTTCAAAACTTCCTGAGTCTGTGGTTATTATAAAGAGTGCAAACAATTTTAAATTGATATTATATTGTGATGACTGCTTATCTTTTCAGCTAGCTCCTTGATCCATTGTGATCTTAGGTACCTGTGACGAGGATTGGTAAGTCAGGTACTTTGGAAATTAATAGAAAGGAACAGGGTTACTGGTAGTAGAGTGTAGGTTACCCGATTAAATAAATGTGATAAATAAATTATGGGCCCAAGTGAGTATATTTGGTAATAAATTAGTCGGGTGACCTGCACGCACTCTCCCTAGAGTTATAGACTCGGCACACATGCAATGGGGCATAACAAGGGCAAGTTAATTAACAGCTGTTACTGCCCTTCCGATGGAGACAATATATATAATTATACATGGGTAAATGTGAATTATAGGCATGTTTTTCACCATCGGGTTCTGAGTGACATCAAATAGACAACAAGAGAGAAACGTGCGTTGTATGTGATATCTCTCAGAACCCTAAGGTGAAAAATATCTTGCAATTCATTTTATTCCCACCTATATTTTTATGTTATGTAGGGCCCCCAAAGTCATCTGCCTCTGCTTTCAACTGCGATGTAAAGGCAGAGTAGTACACATGGCCTATTCTCCCTATCCCAAATGTAAAAGAAAATACATGACTTCCTGCCACCCACCCCCAATACTCTCTGAGACATCCCTTCCCTCTTGCCCAGCAGCTGTGTTCATTTCTTTCCAACACTGCTCAGCTAGAGGAACCTGGAATTCCTATGATGTAGTAACAGTGTTTTATTGGTTTTGTTACACAAGGTACTATGTCATAGCAGAGAATTACTGGATTTGGAATCCTATAGTTCACAATATTGGGTCTCTAAGAGAGCCATGCATTACATTGTTGTGAGCACATTTCCCCCACACACACTGCTAAAATAGTGAGTGCTGCCGGAACATGAGCAGCCTTTCATCTGAGTGGGCAACACCCTCCTGCGCATCCTCTATTTTAGCATCTGGTACACAGATGGCTGTCTACGCCCTTCACTTGCTTTCGGTGAAGGAAAGTCCAAGCGAGTTGGACATCCACCGAAAAGTGGAGTAAGGCTCAACTGCCAAATTTAGAGTGACATTGACATCCATGGACCCTATGATGGACAGGGCATCTGTCACTTTTAAGCAGAAGTCTCTCATCCATCTAACTCGAAAAAGGCCCTTATAACTGAATGTTTCAATGAGATATATGGCTCAGTCTGTGTGACCACGGACCACCGAAGTTAAGGGGCCCGATTCACAGAATGACCTTAAGACTCAATCCTAAACTTACTTCTCTTTTGGTATTCACTGAATGCACTTACTACTTTTGGCATTCACAGAAGTTAGGATTTTGTCTTAAGTGTGTCTTAAGACAAACTTAAGACAGGCTTAAGACAGACTTAAGTTAGGATTTTGTCTTAAGTCTGTCTTAAGTCTGTCTTAAGTTTGTCTTAAGTTTGTCTTAAGACAAACTTAAGACAATCCTAACTTCTGTGAATACCAAAAGTAGTAAATTCATTCTGTGAATGCCAAGAGTAGTAAGTGCATTTTGTGAATACCAAAATAGTAGTGAGTTTAGGATTGAGTCTTAAGTTTATTCTGTGAATCAGGCCCAAGGTTCTTAAGGTAACACCCACAGTGCACATGTCGAATTCTGCGATTATCCCTCCAACCACTTTCATTTGGAATTATTTTAGTGACAAGCATATTAACATGTGGGTGATAGGGTACCATTGCAGCACACATAATTGAAATTAGAGCAGCATATACATTAAAATAGAACAATTGCTACCTCTGCCTAGTCGTTACTCTTGCTGGAAATGCAGTCTACTCAGAACGGTGTCTGAAATCCGTGCAATTCGCTTTTGCGTAATTACCCGAAATGTCAGCAAAATTAAATGTATTGCTACAAAATGCAAACCCCTCATTTAGAGCTAGATTTTAGCACAAAAAGCTTCTTTGCATTCATTTTTGACGCCGTAACTCATTTTGTGGTAAAAAAAAAAAAGAAAACCACAAATACTGCGAACAACAGCCACTCACGTTCAATTATTATTCTGCATTTGAGGTACATTTTTAACATGAATAGCACATTTGGGGTAATTTTTTACTGTAAATGGCTTATAATTATGCAGCATGGCATACGTGGGGAATTTCACATAACAAGCGTAATGTGAAATTCCTAAATTATATGAATTACGAGCCTGTAAATTAAATTGCTCAAAGGCCTTGTCTTCTGTAAACGTGCAAAATCCCAATCACAAGCAATTTCCCCGTGCTGTGCTGTAGAACTCAATATATTTTGAGTCTGCAAATAAAACAAACAGGATTCTCGCAAATGACCTACATCATATTTTACTCTAAATTATGGGAAGCAGCTTTAAAGTTGAGTTGACATTTTCTTGCAGGCCAAATCATAAAAGTAGATGCTGTATCAGCAAAAGATGTAAAAGCATGATTCATTTTGATTAGAAATGTTTCAACTTCCATAAGCAGATTTGAACAATGGCATATACGGGAGGCGGAAAAATGCAGTCGTTTGATGTTGCAAAAAAACGGATTATTTTATTGTATAAAAAATACAGCAATGTTGTCTTTCCATGAAAGGTAATTACACTGTGCAATTTTTGAAGAAAATAAATTGCCCTTCTCGCCAATTTCAAAGAGTTTTGTATTAAAATGTTTTTTCTTTTCTTCATCAATGTCAATTTACACACAATGCCAGGGATAGGAGAAGTGTCACCACATGGCCTTTCACCTTAATGACATCACAGAAAACACTGATTATATTACCATATGTGCAATTGCTGATCGATCGATAATAACTGCATAGTTAAAATATCAACTCAGCATGGACACGTCCATTTTTCACACCACCTATATTATGGTGCTGGTATGATCCTTGTGAGTGATGCGACATAATACTAGCCCTGAATTGAAGCAAGTGAGTCAGCTAGACCTCCCTTAGTGGGATATTCCCCTCCTGAAAAACTGCCGCAAGTAGCGCATTTTAAAGCACAACTTTCACATAAATGTACTAAAATGCCATAGGCTCTCAAAGAGCACTAATTAGATATTCAAGACCTTTCATGAAGTGCTAAGCCAGTGGAACTTGACGCTCCCCAGGGTTGACCTAATTTATTTTAACTGCTCTTCGCACTTTGTATGTTGAAAGGGACCTCCAATGTGCCAGGGCCATCATTTTGTCCTGGTTGTCTCGCCATATGCCCTGGACACCATGGACACCATATTGAGAAAGGAGCAATAAAGGTGCTTCGAGACAGGATCATTGCGATCCTGAATATGATTCCGTCAATTATTTAAAAGTAAGTCTGCATGTTTCGGGAAGTGGTTGGCTATTGTTACCAATGGATTACAATTTTTTTTTGACAGCCAAACCTCTTAGGAGGCTGACACACAAAGAAGTGTCAGACCCGGTGTCCTGGGATGATGATTGCATGGGCTCGTTTACTGAACTGCGAGAGAGTCTATGCTGAGATTCAGCTCTGGGAATGCCCAACTATAACAAAAGCTTTACTCTGTTTTACAGTGAGCGCGAGAGATGTGCATTGTCAATACTGGCACAGATGCATGGCACTGCATGCAGAACTGTAGCATGTTGTTGTCAACTCTTGATTCTGTTGACGCTGCATTGCCTGGATGTCTGAGATCTGTTGCAGTAACATGTGTGAGATTAGAGCAGAGGGAGAGCATTTTGATGCGACATTGAATTAAAGTGTATGTGACCTTTTCTGTCTTGCATACCCTTACTCAAATGCAAAACCTCACAAACAACCGCCTCAACAGGTACGAGCAAATCATTCTGGGAACTGAAAATGTGACTTTGATGATATGCAAGTTTGAATCCTGCAACTTTGATGTCCCTTCTTGGAACCAACATCGTGAATGATAAGGCTGGATGTGACTGGACCATGCATAAAGCCCTGTCCAGATATTCTTTGTACCACTTTGCCTGAATCAGATCATGTGCTGTTTGTTAAAAGGTTCTGTTTGCGTATTGCAGATGGAAATTCGAAGGCTGCTTATGCTGTATGTTCAGTTACTTGTGTGATTGACGCTTCCTGGTTGCAGGGGGTTTACTCTGTCCATGTGGCTGAACAGGTTGCCTTGACACAAGTCTATAACATATATGGCAAATTGCGAGTTACCATCTTCAACGACAGTCATTACGGATTTAGCGTTGTACATGACTTTGGGTAATTGTGGTCGCAGCAAGGGTTCATGACCTCATCAGGATCCCCCATCAGGAATAGTGTGAGGAACCTCTTGCTGTCTTTACAATTGCCTACCTAAATTGCCATGGTGAAGTGTGAAGCCTGTCGGCAAGGCAATGATTATGTCACAGTCCTAAAATACTTTGCGAATAAGACTGGGCATTATTGCGCTCTAATTCTACATACAGTGAAGATCCTCTTTGAGAGAACACTGATGTCACAGATTGCAAACTGTTGGAGTCCACTGTAGGGACATGGGAGGAAGTGAAGGCAGTACAGGATGTGGTACCAAAAGTTGAAAAACAAGGATGGGTCAGAGCGGGATATAATAAAAGGCAGGAACATGAAGTGTGTGCAAACTGATGGGGTACCTGAGCTACGTGAGAGTTTACAGCCTTCTATGGTATAATATTATGATAGTCCTGCTTATGTCGGGAGGGGTGCTATGGTGCATCTCTTTTGTCAGACTTGGTTTTACCCAAGATTTAGAGCAGTGACAGAAGCTTTGTGTCATTGTTGCATAGTGTGACGAAAGCAAAATGTGGTGAAAAGATCACCTGTTACAATGAGTCATGTAGGGTGATCAGGAGTCCTTTCAACCAAATGCAGCTTGATTTTGCTGAAATTCCCCTTGCAATGGCTTGCAATACATTATTGTGATTGTGTGTGTGTTCTCGAGTTGAGTGGAGGCTTATCCTAAAAGACAGATTGGCAATCTCACTATAGCAAGATTACTTTTGAGGTACTTAATATCGCAGTTTGGATATCTGATTTTTTTGGAGTCAGACCGAGTGATACACTTTAACAATGAGCTCCTAAATATGTTATGTGCACCATTACAAATTTATCAGAAGCTCCATTCTGCTTCTTTCAGAAGTCTCTGGAAATGTGGAGCAAATAATTGGAACACTGAAATCCAGATTGGCAAAAGTGTGTGTTTCATCTTCTCTGAGATTGCCTGATGTGTTCCCCCTTCTGCTGCTGAGTTTGAGACGTACCCCAGACAGAAGAATATGAATATCTCTTCAGGACATTGTTATAGGTAGGGCTATGAGGCAGCCAATGCCTTGGTTAATATTACAGGTTATTTGGTATTATGGCCCTCAGAAAAACAGTTATAATTGCTGTGATATTGCCGAATTTTTTTTTCTATCTCAGAGCAAAGAAGAGTGCGATACAAAGTTGCAGTCTTTACAGAATGCTGCTGCTTGTCTATTACTTAAGATTCCAAAATTCAGCCCAATAAGTCAAGCCATTCAGGATCTGCACTGGCTACCTGTCCAGGCAAGCATCCAATTCAAATCCATGTGTATTGTGCATAAGACTTTGTATGCAGCTGGGGCAGCCCACCTTGTCACTATAACAAGCGCTACAACCCTCAGCGAAGCCTTAGATCGTCATCAGCCTCTCTCCTTTTAGTTCCTAGGGTAAATACTTTGAAATGGGGCAGCAGAAGTTTCTGCTAACTGGCCCCTAAATTGTGGAATTCGTTGCCCATCTTTCTTAAAAATCAAACAAATCTCCTGTTGTTCAGAAAATAATTGAAAACATGGTTATTTGCCCCTAAACCGTAGCCGCTCCAATCTCCCTCTGCATTAACCTATGGCAGTTAGTGCTAAGACGCCACTGCAAACACACACTCTACAAAAACAATTATTTCATTTAATTTCACTTGATTACTGGAAAGGATGGCTGACTTGGTAAGTTCTGTGTCTCAGCAGGTTGTGGTACCTCTACAGGAGCAGTGCCACTACCTTAGTCTAGATTACTGGGTCCTGGTGAAAAAACAAGTGCACAAGTGCACAAGTAGTGTTTGGAACCTCATTGGCGTGGGTTGTTCCAGGTGAACCTGGTAACTACAACTGCCGTGAAATTGGGAGCACACTGCCCAGACTCATCGAGTCTCATGTCCTCTTGATGATACAGTTCCTGTTTCAGATGTGACGGTGGTTACAGAGAGACAGTCACCTCAGGTCGGCCAAAATATAGAGAGGGATGCAGCTACTGGGACTCTGTGCACTAAATCTGAGGGAGATCCGAGAGGGACAGCTATTGTAGGCACCGAAGGGTCACAGGAGGAAGAGCTGAGAAGAAGTGCACCTGAAAATGAGAGTAGCACATGGAACCTGTTGGCCCAGAAGACAAGACTGTCTAAGGCACATTCTAACATGGAGAAGAATGCCACGAACAATTGCAGAAGCCTCTAGTCAGTCAGAGCAAGGCGACAGTGAGGAGGAGGGACTTTCAGTTTGAAGGTTGAAAAGAGCTAGATTACCAAGTCAGAATTACGCTTGAAAGGACTTATCTGGCATTGAACGAGTTGGAAAAATCATTCACACCTTTTGCTACAACAATCCAAGCTTGCATAAGCTCTTGTGAAAAATCTCTGTGTTCCAATTGAAACGCTTGAAATAAATCTGCCAAATTTGTGCTGGAGAAATGTGCAACTTTCGAGAACTGTGCAATTGGTAAAAAAACCTGCATAAATTAACTAAAAGAAAGTGTGAACTCTGCTCTGAAATAGCGTAGCTGAAGTCATGAAAGGAATAATCTTTAAAAATGTAGTTTTTCTGCTAATGCTATTAACTTCTAATCTAAATTTATAAAAGTCTTGAGGTCTGATTCGAAAGAGGCAATGGATCCTAATGCAGTATAATCGAAATGCAAATGTATGTGAGCTATATTTTCTGTTTTATTTGTATCATTGCTTATAGTTTTGAATTTACACCATCATATTCACACGAGTAAGCCTGAGCCTACTTCGGTGCTAAAAATAAACTAGCAAATCAAATGGAATTAGGCAATACAGATGTAAATAAGAAAAGCTCTCGCAACCACAATTAACAGTATAATCAAAATAGTGTCTCAATGAAGTTAGTGACAGTTTAGTAATAAGCAACAGCAGATCTTTGTATCTTTATCCTTTAGGAAGGTTGTTTAATTGGTCCACATTCAGCCGACACGTGTTTCATCGTGTTAAAGTTGAGTCAACACGACTCTTCAGGGCTGATAAAACAGAAAACAACGTGGGTATAGCATTTCTCACATGTATAACATGTTAACATTTTATGCGGTACGTGACGAAGATAGGTCTTGAAGTGCATGAATGTGAAGCCTTTATTTGCCCGCGAATTGTCTTAGTGTCTAGCGTCAATTCTCCGGAAAGTTGAAACATGCTTCTTCAAAACTTTTATTAAATCAATTGCGGCGCATAGTAGATTGGTGAGAACGCATTCAAAGATGTTACTAAAATCTGTGGTGCTTTCTAAAATATCGTGCTCACGACGATCCTACATTTGGAAAGACTCAGGGTGGACAAGTGTCACTATTGATTGGTGAACGGTGTGAGTGAGTCCGTAATGATCAAATAATTCAAGGTGCATAGATTACATGTGATAAAGTTGTGCCTAAAATTGATATATCTGTCAAATCAGATAGAAGCATACCTAGTGGTGTGACCCACTGGTCAGTAGGTCGGAAATAATGGACACTTTAGCTTCGGGTGGATAGTTCTGTGTATTGAAAAAGGGAGGCATAAGAAAAGGGCAAGCAATTGAATATGGTGATGTGCTTCGAGAATTGTTTGGATGTTCAGCTTACCCGTATGTGATGTTAATGAACGTTGGAATATAAGTAATGATTCTCCGCTCTGAGTTTAGAGCAATGGTTTTTCATCTGTATGTAAGTTCTCCAAACCAAGTATGGTGGATGAACACAAAAGTATACTGTGTAACAAAGGAGATTCAAGTATTAAGAGGATTGTGATAGGTTTAAAACACATTACATAAAGCTGGTTAGCCTCAGTTGTGATGATGTCACATGTAAATAAAAACGGAAACGTACCTGGATACGTGTGTGTACCAAGCCGTACCGGGAGGGGATCCAATTTAAGGTTCAAGAAAGTGGTTAAGGTTTGATCCCTCTGTGGATTGCGAACTGTAGGGACAATGAGACAACCCGAAACGGTAAGAGACAAGAGCGAAGTGAATTTCGCTGTCTAGGTCTTGAATCTACAAGCGTGTAGGCTGGTCAAAACATATCTGGACTCACCAAGGTTGTGGTATCCCTCCTCTGTGTGTTCCCGGTCACCGTGTTTCGAAAGACGGACATGTGACCAGAAACAGGATGTGCCTATATACGAAATTCGCCTGAAAGACTAGAGCGCGAGTGACGACTCCTAGTCATCCATGTTGGGAGATGTAGTATCGTTGAGATATTACAGAACTGGAAAACCCGGTTGGTTGTATGGTTGTAAGGTAGCGACGTGGAGGAGATTTAATTTAGAAGTTATGATCCATTTAATAGTTTGTGCTTCATAACTGTAGGTGAAGGAAGGGGAAAGTTCGTAACAAAAGCGCATCGTAACGATGGGTGAGTCGGTAGTTGTGCAAGCGGGTTATTATCGAGTGTAAATAATTTCATATCGAGTGCACACCAAGGGTGAAAAGGTGCCTTATAAGTGTTTCTATTAGTGACATAACACTTATATATATAATGCAAACTATTATTGCAGTACATTTAAAACAACATAATGTTATCGATCTGACAATTGATAGCATAAAAATTCTTGATTCATACGATGGATGCATATTACAGGTAAACAATTGCTAATTTGATGTCTAAATGGCATTGCCCGAACAGGTCAAAACCCCAGCTCGAAAAGGTTTTCTATAACATATTGGGTATAGTCATACAGATCATTCATGATTTCTACAGTGTTTCAGATCCCACAAAATAATGGGTGTTTAGTTACCCAGAAAGAATTGGAGTTCTTGGTCATAGTTAAGTCCGTGTTCCACGCATTGCAAACGCATGATCCACGTGGCTTCCCTACGCCTCAGTACAAGTTCTCGATTACCCCCTCTAATATTGAGAGGGATTATGTCTATTCCGAAGAAACGCACATTGACTTCATCCTCCAGTGGTTGACATTCTGCAATGTGTAAGGCCACTGGGTATTTCGGATCTCTTTTTTGAATGGCTCTCATGTGCTCTGCCAGTCTTTCTTTAAGGGGCCTGATGGTGCTGCCCACATAAATTTTTCCACATTGACATTCAATAATGTAGACCATGAATCTGGTTAGACATGTAATGTTGTGCTTGATTTTGTATGTGGTTCCGTCGAAGCCCTTGAATGTTTTTGTTCCATGTTTGCCCCATACGCACATAGAACAGAAACCACATTTGTGAAAGCCGATGCTCCTTGTAGTGAGCCAGTCAAGCGATGTGGTATTGTGGGGAACAGTAGGACTGAGTTTGTTTCTTAGTGTGAAACCCTTTCTGTATGTGATAGCTGGTCTCTCAGATATCCATTCTTTGAGAGCAGTATCACCCGTTAGTAGATTCCAATGTTTGTTGAAACTTTTTCTGATGACATGATTCAAAGCATTGAATTCAGTGATTAGTCTTATCTTCTGGGTGGAGGAATCAGGCTCTGTGCGTTTCTTCAAGAAATCTGATCTTGAGGTGCGTCTAGTCCTTTTCTCTGCAGTTTTAAGTGATTTCAGGGAATAACCTCTATTAAGGAATCTATCCCTCATATTGGCTATACAGTTTTTGAACTCGATTGGTTCACTACAGTTGCGTCTTGCCCTGAGATATTCCCCATAAGGAATTGCATGTATCTGGTGTGTAGGGTGAGAGCTGCAAGCATGGAGGATGGAATTACACGAGGTAGGTTTTCTATAGAGCTTGCTCTGCAAATCATTGTCTTTGACATAAAATTCAAGATCTAAGAATTCCATCTTTTCTTGGCTGTGTTGCATGGTAAATTTGATATCCCATGTGTTATTATTTAGATAATCAAAAAAGGATAAAAGTAAGTCTTCGGTACCAGACCATAAAAGAAAACAGTCATCGATATAACAACCCCAGAACACAATGGAGTCGATATATCTGGCTCCTTTAGTGCCCCAAATTAGATCGGTTTCGAGGGCTCCCATAAACAAATTAGCAAAAGAGGGCGAAAACTTGGAACCCATGGCTACCCCCTTTTTTTGGCGAAACCATTTTTGGTCAAAGATGAAGTAATTGTTCTCTAGGATCAGTTCCATCATTTGTAACAGCATTTTCGTGTGAGCCCACAACGAAGCTGGTCTGTTCGAAAGTATTTTGTCCATAGCTTGCATCCCTAGTCTTGGATTGATACTGGTGTAAAGAGACACCACATCCATCGTGACTAGTAACGTACCTGGTTGCCATTCAATGTCAGCCATTATGCTCAATATGTGCTTGGAATCTTGGATGTATGATGGTAAGTTCTTGACTAAAGGGCCTAAAAAAAGATCCACATATTCAGCTAGTTTCTCAGTGGGACCCCCTATTGCCGAGACTATTGGTCTGCCTGGAAGAAAAGGAAGGTTTTTATGTATTTTAGGTAGTGTATACAACCATGGAAAAGTGGGTTTAGAAACTTTTAGATAAAGGTACTCGTCGTCATCCAAAAGACCAGATTGCTTCCAATTAAGTAGTAGTTTGTTTATTTGAATCGTCAATGGACCCATAGGATTATGGGATAGTCGTTCATAACATGAGTTGTCATTGAGTTGATTTAGTATCTCGTTGTTGTAGTCAACATAGATAGATATAATACTGCATGGAGTTTAGTTTGTTGGTGACTTTTCAACAATTGTGTTTACAAAATTGTTGTACGAGTATTTCAGTACCATGGATGCTATTGTTATATGGGCATGCAATTGCCTAGGTCGGTTTCTGAGGGGGTGACATATCAACACCTACCTGCAACATATGTTGTTGTGTGCTAACAAGCTCATTTTATGGCAAATGAAAATTTCAGTACATATATTGTAACCATGATCTAATTTTATCTGAAGTGTCTGTGAGGAAACATTTAAATCCTGTGCCTGACACTAAAACAGCTCAAATGATGGGAGAGTTGTTTAAGCCCACACAAAGTTTAGACACAGATTTTGCACTTCAACACAATCTAACATGCCTCTTGCATAATGTAGAAAGGGAATTAGTCAAATCAATAGAGGGAAGATGAAGATAGATTATGGCTAAGGCTGCAAATCATTTTAGGATACCACCCTGGGCACTTAGGGAACCATATCTCAAAACCATGGGAAACGAAGCTGCTATTGCCCTAGAATGGCAACAAAGAGGAAAACTATGTATCTTGAAGAGTAGAACTAAAGCTGATACTAACTTTGTTGGTTCCAGTGAATGTGACCACACATTCCAGGTTTTTTGAAATTTTGGACTGTTTTAGGGAGGTATTGAGCCTGTATTCCCTCGGGTTTATTACATCTGTGGGACAAATGCCTATCATAGACTGCCAAAGAAATTGTATGGATCTTGTCAAACGGGGTTACTTGTTCCAAAAATCTATCAAGTGGGTCAATCAGATTCAATCAATGGGGGGTTCTTATAGGAGACATAAAAGAAGTGCAAATGCAGGAGAGAAACAAGGAGATATTTTTGGTGCCCTGATGCCATCAGTTGCAGTGAATTCTCACGGAATACAAAAGCTGTTTACTGTGGTAGATAAGTTGTCTACTGATACAATGGAGGATTCTTACCAATAGACACTGATTGATTGCCATGAGATCTATTGTTCTTCAAAATCATCTTGCTTTAGAAGTCTTCTTGCAAAAGATGGCGGAGTCTGTTAAATTCTAAAGTTGCATCATTGTTGCAAGTATATTCTAGATAAGAGTAAAGTTTTAAAAGTTTACATTCAGAACATCAGTGTCACACACCTTGGAAAAGATCTAAAAGACTTAAAAGCAGATGATGCTTAGGAATCAATTGCAAAAGGAGTTTCCTCTATAGGTAGATGGCTTACTGTTTGGGAAGTGGATTGTTTAGAAAAATATTGAAGCCTATATTGACAATAACATTATGTGTGCTGACTTTAGCTGTCATCTTCAAGGTCTATAGATGTTTGAAAACTAACAAAGAAGCTAGAGGAATCAAAAGGGAGAGAGCTGAATTAGAATTGCATGATAGTCAATGCGGTTATTATGATGAGATGAAGACTTTGGAAAACCCTAGGTAAAACATTATGAAGACTACAGAGTTGTAATGTATGACATTAGAAACGAATTTTGAGATGGCTTAATTCACCATGAAATGGTAAATTTATAAAGCAGATAAACTGCTAAATCCTTAATTGACACATACAACAACCAATCTTGATATCTTTGCACAATTGGTGCTCACTCTACATTGAAGGGTATTGAGAAATAAGTCATAATGAAACTTACTTACTGCATCGTAAAAGCATGCAGAAGAGAGTAGATTAGTCTAAACTACTCATATGAATAACTTAGACTCATGTTTACTAGGTTTCCATGGTATTCTTTAAATATGGAATAGTACTATGAAAGTGATGACTCGAGTGTTATAGAAGTTCCCTAAACCCATTTTGATTTGAACAATTACATATGTGAAAAATTAACAGAACTAAATGTAAATTAGATAACCTTATGAACATTGAAAGAGTTGGTTCTAACACTGTCTTTACTCATGGTAAATTGTGCACCACCCGAGTAAAAGAAATGATGATGCACAATTATACTAATTTAAATTTCACTGAAACTTTCAGAGAATTATCTTTATACATGTACTAATGAGAATTACTAGCAACAATTTAATTACTTCACTTTTTGTAATGATTGTATATGTTGGTACTTATGAAATGTAGTAATTTGCCATAGTTTCACATGCTAATTGCAATGAATTTAAAATGCTTTACAAGTAACAAATTGAAGAAACAATGTAAGGGTTTAGAAACCTTAGAATGAAATGCATATTTCCATTAAAATATATTGTGTATCTCCTGAAAAAAATTCAATTTGGACCTGCATTTTCTTCCTCTTATCCGATTCTGTTCTCATGAGAAGCTAATACAATTGCAATTTTGGATGAAACTATGTGTTGGAAGTATGTTGAGTACTGAAGACACAGGACGCAGTTCTAACAAGTACAACTCATTTATTGGTCATCCACTCTCCTCACTGGAGAACACCTCAACATTCCATAGTAAGCTTCACAGAGGGAGAATCCAAAGGGGTAAAAGGGAAGGGGTGGATGGAATGTACCAACCCAGGTTCTAACACATCTCCCTTCCTTACAAAGAGTTCCCTCCTGGCATGCCAAGAGGTTACAGGTTCACATAAACAAAAACTGGCGGCTACCTAAAGGGGGATAACAATAATTCCTGTGGGGAAAAAGTTATGGCAGTACTTTCACAATGTTGTCGAACTCCACCATTGACATATTCAAATTGAACAACATTTTTCTTTCACTTTGACAATCTTGCTTTGAGAATAGAACTTGCTGGTGTCAGTTCCCAAATTTAGTGTTCCTACTAGCTTGCGCCTGTCCCCCACATCCTACCTTGAAACTTCACACCATGTTTCTAGTAATACCATTGTTTGTATACACTCTGGTGTTGTTTGACCTTCACTCCTGCCTCCTCCCTGTTCACATTTTCTGACTTCTCCCCCATTAACCAACAAGGGTTAAACCTAGTACTAGGCTCCCTCCCGCGCAGGGACACAACAGGAGAGACCCCAGTTACTCTAATGGGTGACGTGTGGTAGGCTTACAAGCATTCCCTCGAACAATACTCAACATAGTCCCACCAGAGGGTCCTGGCTATTGGGGCAACCCCCAGGGGGTAACAAGGAACAAGCAACAATAGAAGGAAAAGGGTGAACCTCCCCCCCAAGCCCAAGGGGGGAGTCCCCACGGGGTGGATCTGAATAGAGGGCAACTATAAAGGAAAAACTATGACCCACCATTGACCTCTATGAGGAGCTAAATGGTCCCACCCCAAAACTGGCTGTAGTCGCAAAAGGGATACGTAGTTTGGAGTAGCAGAATTTTCCCAATTCTAGGACACCTCCTATGCCACCCCACTTTACTCTACTACAGTCTCAATAACGAACCTCATGGCAAAAAAAGTCCTGCACTTCTCCTGCTAGTATTTCCATCCTCCTCTAGAGGGATGATACTGGTGGTAATGTTCATATTTACTATTATGAGCAGTAACTTGGGCCAGGACACTGCTAGGCAACTCTTTCTGGCACACTATGTCTCTCTTACCGTGTCATCAACGGTGACTGGTCTAGGACGTCTTTTGTCCTTCCTCCCTTGGCCCTTACCCGACTCCAAACCTTTATCGAATTCCTTGTCAAACAGCTCCCGATGACCCGCATTGGCCTCTTCAGCCCTGAGTCCATCCCCTTGTTTCTTCACGCGTCTCCCATAGGAGAACTCAGTAGAGATTTCTGGGACATGAAGCTTGTGCTCACTCCTATAATCATAGAGTGAAACCTTCTGACTTGACTGGACCATATGAGGGAAATCTTTTAGTATTTTCTGCATTTCCTTGCTCTCTCTCTCCAACTTTCCACTGTAGGATCTTTGAATGTATTTACCTTTTCTCTCACTCTTTGGTTCAATACAACTTGAGTCCATTTCTCTTCCTTGTTCACACTTGACCACATACTCCTCCCTCGTTTTTGTCTTGAACTCAAACGACGTGGTTCTTAGACCCGTCTCTTTGCAATTGGATATGTTACTCTTACATTTTATCCTTTTCCACTCTTTTGCTGTGGAACTGATGCTTCCTCCTTTCCTTTCGAATTCTCCTTCTTCTCCAACTATACCTTCACTGTTTTTTCTCTCGTGTTTCTTACGTATTCTCTCTCATCCACCAAATCTTGGTAAGATTCACGTTTTTCTTTCAGTTTGCCCTTGGCTGTATTTTCCACACGTTCTTCAATACTTGCTGCTCCTTCACAAACACCTGCCACCTTGGAAGGCGGCTTGAGGGCCATCAATGCGCAACCCTTGCTTACACTCATGCTTTGTTTCAGTGCCTTCTCCTTCATTTGTTCTCTTCTTCTTCCATTGAGGGATATTCTCAATTCCTTTTGATCCTTCCACCCTAGCATGGTGGGTCCACTTTCTGTTACATATATGGTGCTTCTAGTATACCTTCCCTTGTACATTAACTCCATGACTTGGTATCCTATTACGTTGATGTCCTCCCCTGTATATGTCTCCAGGGATATGTTCACCTCTTTCAATTCGTTTGCATATTTTTTTAACTAATTTTTTATTCCAGTCACTCTTGCTTACCCAACTGTGAGGCGATCCTGAATCTAATAACATATCTGTCATAACTCCTCCAATGCAGATAGTACACCTCAGGTTTATTTTACTTAAATTTAGCTTCTCGTTGCTACCCATTTCTTCCTTGAAAACTTCTTCCCTTTGTACTTTTACCAACGAGGCATGTGCAAAATATTCATCCAACACCCTCAAAATGTCCTCATAAATATTACTGACTGTTCCTTTCATGAATGTTTTTTCCATCTTGTTGTTCATTTTCCGCCCTCCAGCTCCTAAACTGTAAAGCAATACTTCAGCCTTTGCCTTAGGTACAAAGGATACTGCCTCTTCCTCAAGAACTGAAATGTAATTCTCAAAATATTCTTTCCATTCTCTCCATTCTGCAACGTTTTCTTCATCCCTCTCCATAAACGGCACTGGTGGCAGAAAATTATACTTCTGGCCCCACTCCATGTTGAGTGTGCAGATATACTTGGAATTCACGTGAAAAAGTTTTATTCCCCTAATCAGAAAGATGGCGATAAGGGTGAGCTCAGTAGGACATACTAGCGTCCCCGGGATGGTCAAAAGAGATGCGCCAAGAACAGCCACTGGGATTCTACTTTGAAGGTCACTCTCCCATTACGCTTACTGTTGCCTAGCTAGACTCTCATTACTCTCTAAATATGCTTTGCTCACGCTGTCTGTGGGTTTGGGACCCTGAAAGTCCTCAGTCACTTATGCAAAAAGATACTTGTCCCCTTCACGTCGAGCTGCATCACAACTGTATTGATTATGCCACAAGGATTCCTTGCACTATCAACACCTCTTAGCTTTCCTCACGCTGCCACAACTCGCTGCCACACTTAGGTTTTCTATTCGGAACCCTGTGGGTTGCCACACACCATCTGTTCCTCTGAAATCTCCTCAAACCATTTCCCTGCGCTGTCAAAGTTCGAAATTTTCCTCACGCTGCTTCAACACGCTGCTGTGGTTAAGTTTACTACATAGAACCCTGAGGTTTTTCCACGCTCCTGAAATCTCCACACACCGCTAGCCAGCGCTGCCTCATAGTGTTTCATAAGCTCAACGCAATAATGCAGTCCAGCTAGGGTCCCCTACGGTTACTCTCCTTCCCCAATTGAATATGTGAATCCTTCTGGATTCTCCGAGACTTTCATTTACACGCCTCCATTAATTTTGGGAGTCAGGGGAAAGCATCTTCCTAACGCTGTCACTCACTCGTGCCTCAAACAATTCTCGCTCACCTCAAATCAGTTCCTTTCGCGTTGCTTCAAATGCGACTTCATTCCTAGCTCCGCTCCCTTCTCCTCACGCAGCTTCAAGGCCTCACCACATAGACTTGTACGGCTCTGTGACCAAATGGAGAACTTATGTCTTACTTCATTTTCTCCCAATTCACACGAGAAGTAGATTGTGCTTCTAAGTCCTCCTTCTCACACCCGATGGCAGAACCGGAACTTCCTGTCGACAACTCTGCGGTTCCTTGGGGCAAGACCAGCTCCGTCTTGTCACACACTTGAATTCCCTGCTTTACGCAGACAGCCTGACAGCCCTCCACTCACTGAGGAGACCTAGCACGGTGCCAAGAGGCGCCCCCTCAGATCACCACTCGAACTTTACACAGGAGAGCTGGACGAGGTTAGACCCTCTGAAAGCAAGGCGGAAAGCTCAGTCAAAGCAAATGCAGGCAGTGTAGGTTACACTGAACTCCCTTTCCACAGCCTCCTCTTGAGTAACGTTGCAGGCTAAATTGGCAAGTCAGAAAAAGTTACCTCAGTATGTACCGGCAAAATCACACAGGTATGGACGCCTTGCTTACTGACTCTTTGAAACCCGGCCCTCAACGCAGGGTGCACCGGAATGGCACACTGACGGACACTGCCTCATAAAACACTGCTTGGCCCCGGATGTGTTCCGTCTGGAGGCTTATGACAGGAAAGGCGGGCTGTTGTGGCCTGAGATGACGCTGACGTGAGATACTGCTCACGAAGCTTCCTGTTACCTCAACCAAGATGCAGGCGCTGGAAGGAAACACTGCTAGGCCCCGGATGCACTCGATGACGCCGTCTCACACGAGGTAGGTGGGCTGGTACCCTCTGAGGCGTCGCAGGGCAGAGACACCGCTCGCGGATACAAATCCCTCACACAGCGTCTGCCGCACTCTGTTGGAGGAGTGAACGCTTCTAAAGCGCCGCAAATGTCCAGATTTACACAACCTCGTAGGCTCACGGTAAGGCTTCAAACCGCTGAATGGGGTGGGAACACCTTGGTAGGGATCACAGCGCTGCAGTGGACCAATGGATTAGTGTGCCACGCGGAAAAACTGCTGACAGCCTTCTTCAACACAGGAACGCACTTAAAACGAGGTGATAACAGGGCTGCGCATGGACACCACACCATCTCCTGTAAAACGGTTCAGAGGGGGCCACACCCTCGCGTTTACCTCTGGCTCAATATGCTCAGGAACACAGGGAAAGTCAAAGCTAGCCACAGCTTCTTCTCGATCTAGTGCAGGGAAGGACAGGTTCCTCGCTATTACAAGCTTACTTCGATCTCTTCATTTCTTCCGTGTGGAGAGAGCACACAAGGGGGAGATGACCACCACTGTCCCCCGCACAGTTTTCGTCGCCAGTGTTGGAAGTATGTTGAGTACTGAAGACACAGGACGCAGTTCTAACAAGTACAACTCATTTATTGGTCATCCACTCTCCTCACTGGAGGACACCTCAACATTCCATAGTAAGCTTCACAGAGGGAGAATCCAAAGGGGTAAAAGGGAAGGGGTGGATGGAATGTACCAACCCAGGTTCTAACACTATGTTTCATAAAAAAGAGTTCCCATGTACACACCAGGATAATTCACAACTATATATTTACTTTTGGAACCCCTGCCATGGGAAACTTTCCTTTTCAACTCACTCATATGGCTTCGCTAAAAGATGATTGTTCACACTCTTATTTTTCAAATGGTTTGATAGCCATTTTATTCTCATAAAATGTATTTTCTTCATGCAGCATGACAAGCATCCTAGAAGTACTGACCAATTGACTAAGTGGTCGAACCAGATGAGTTGACCCAGGAGGTATCGCCCCAGAACTTGGGAAGTTTTTACATGTTAGGTTGATCATGAGGGAGCCATTGCATTCCATGCCATTTCTTTTGAAATGTAGCTACTTTTCCATTGAAGATTGTTTCCTGGCAAACTGAGAGACATTGCTTGTTTCTTGCTGTGTCTTTTGGCTTTCCTTGGTCTGATGAATATGCTTGTGTGATACTGCCAGACTCTTCCTCCCCATGGGAGAGAACAGTTTGGCAAACAAGGTTCATGTAACCTTTGAACTTTGGTAATTGACAGCCTAACATAGATTAATTTGATTATTCTTATTACTAAATTCAAATGCCTGATATTGATATATTTACTCTTCTTAACTGTCACAGCGTAACCTCTTAGCATTCTCAGGAATGATTGATGGCTCAAGTGGATCCACCCCTTGCTAACCTCAATTCTGAATGCTGTAATAGTACAGAAGATAAGGCAGCCGATTCACAGAACTAATCTGAGACAAAATCCTAAACGTACTACTTTTGGTATTCACAGAAGGCATTTTGTAGTGGTAAATTTAGGATTTTGTCTTAAGTTAGGATTTTGTCTCAAGACCAAAACTTAAGATTAACTGAAGTTTAATTTAAGTTTAATTTAATCCTAACATAACACAAAATTCTAATTTAAGACAACATTTTTATTTAAGGCAAAATCCTAACTAGTAGCACTGAAGAGTACTTCAACCTCTTGACCCAATCTAAATGGATCAGTAAATCCATCACATGCAAATCAGACTATTGTATTTATGTTCTCCAAGGTCTTTGTGGTCTAAGATATGATGGAAGCACTCTCTTCTCATTCAATAAACGTATAATAGAACACATGCAGTCCATAGCAAATGGGATGTAACATACACGGCGGGTTGACATTTTGTACTAAAACATGATTCCATGCCAATTTACTATCTTTCTGTGGGATAGATAGGACATTACCCCATAGAAGAGGAGGGGATAGAATGATAGATTTGATTAAACTTGAATCATGTTATATAATGAACCTGACACAAAATATCCGGATGGTTTGAACATAAAGTAGGAGTTAGTTGTACATCTTGGCTAATGCATGAAATAAGAATCACTGCCCCCACTAATTCAGTAAACTGTAGATGTATCATAATCTTATTTTTAGTTGCTCAGTTATTGGAAGCATATGGGTATTTCCAGTAATGATTATGAATTATGGATTTAATGTACGTATTGAACATTCTCATAAAGCAAATAGATGATTCATTTGTTAATAAAATGGTGATGAGACTAGTGGGTCAGCCCTCCTCACCTATCTTCCTTCTGTTTAACTGTCATTCACATTTTCATTCTGCTCATCGTACCAAACAGTGTATGGCAATGAATTAGTCCACTTCAGCTATTGGCTCTCTCCTGTGATGTGAGTGATGGCATTTTGCCTTATCCCAAATGAACCTTCACCAACAAAGAAGTGCACTGCAGTGCCAGGACCTGGTGGCTAGTGGCTAACACTGTGCTTTTCTCTTACCATTGTTTATCCTTTATAGTTATATTTGTGTGCTAATGTTATGTCTTCACGATACAATAGTTCAAAGACAATAATACCTTTTCTATGCACCAATACAAATTAAATTTTCTGGTGTGGTGCATTAAATCTAAAAAGGATTTCTATACCTTTTGTAAGTACTCTTGCATGCCTAGGTAAATGTTGTTCAGCACTAATACAATTGCATGCTATGGTTAATGTATTTTTGGATTTAAGATATTTATTGCAAGCATGTATAATTTGACTAGCATTCCAGTTTGCCAATGCTAGACCCGATAGATTTGCCAATGCTTTTTGTTTACTTTTTGCAGTAGTTTTGAAAATCCTGGGTGCCAAGTCTCAGCAAACTTTGAGCAATTTTAAAACCGTCTACTGAGTTCCAAAACATGGCTACAGTAGTATTAAAGCCAATATTCCAGCATATTTCCTCATAGGTTCACACTTATTCCATACCTTCAAATTTGAAGAACAATTTCTCAGTGTGAGGAGGGGGCAGAGCCTTTAAGGGGGTGGAGTCTAATGCCAAAATGTACCTAGGAGGCACTTTCTAAGCCCACCCACCCCACCACCACCCTCCCCTCCCCCCAAATAACCTTGCTGAGGCTGGTGTGGATTCCTGGAGTGTTTTCACGCCCCTCAATGGACTCAGCAGTTCAAAGCCTCTTGAAAACAAGCTGGAAAACTACTATTCACAGTGGTTTTTAGTTTGATTTCCATGCCACAGTATGATATCGGCTCCTCACCAGGTGACCATGTGGTGGGAGCTGTTATTTTTGATACTGTAGACAAGTTCTTGATCCCCTTCTTTAACAGCAAATATGTTATTGCGCTGTTAGAAATGTGGCAGAGATAGGCCTCTTTGTCCATGTAGGGACTCCTGCTTCTAGCCAGGGTAAGGGAATACACATTCTAGATAACCCCTGCTCACCCCCTTGCTAGCTTGGCATGAGCAGACAGGCTTACCCAAAGGCAATGTGTAAAGGTTTTGTACTAAAAACACACAGTATCGCACAAATGGACACCAGTTTATAAAAATAAGGTATCTTTATCTAAACCGACACAAGACCAAAACAACAAAAAACATGTAATACTTGTAATAGGAATATGACTTTTAAAAGGGTTCAAGCAACTTGGTCCCAAGGAAACTATTAATGCGTGATTTTACACAAAGAACTTGTAGATGCGTCAAAATTCATAAGGTTAAACAGCCGCAGAGAAGGGAAGCGTTAAAAAATGAAGGGATGTGTCAGTTCCTGAGTCCTTGGAGAGGCGATACAACAGTTCTTTTGAATCTGGACTGTAGGGGGAAATGATGCGTCGATTCCAAACCAAATCTGGTCTGCAGGTGATGCATCGGGAAAACTTGTTGTACAGGTGCGATGCGTGGAAATCCAGGATGTGTTGGTGTCCGATGCGATGACGGCAAGTGGCGATGCGTCGGTTTTGTCAGCAGCGATCTCACAATGCATCAGTTCTTGCAGTTGCAGGTGCTGCATCGTCTCTGCAGCTGTACAGCAGAAATGCATGAAGATTCTTCCTGTATGGAAGTGCTGTGTCGGCAAAACAGCCGGCAAGAATGGTGATGCATTGACTTTCTTACTTACTTCAGTTTCTTCTAGCTCCCACCAGCAGTAACAACCTCTAGAGGCCCAAAACTGGGACAGGCACCTCCTGGCTGGTCAGAACTCTCAGCAGTAAAGTTCAGGGGAACTGGGGGTGAAGTATTTACATCCCTGCTTCTTCAGAACAAGAGGCCAGCACACACAAGCCCTTGAAAATTCTTCTTCAAGCACGTTTCTCAGCAAAGTTCCAATCTTTATGCTTTCCTTGGCAGAAACAGCAACTGCAGGCCAACCCCACACAGCACACAGCAAATGTGCAGTACTCCTTCTCACAGCTCTCCAGCTCTTATCCTTGTCAGATGTTCCTCTTGAGACCAGAAGTGATCTAAAGTTCTGGGGTTTAAGGTCCACTACTTTTACCCCATTTTGTCTTTGTTCTTCTTTGTGAAAGGGTCTCTGAACCCAGTCTAAACACATTCTGTCCTCACTGGTGCAGTATGACCACAGGGGATAGAGTCATCATTGTGCAAACGAGACAGGCCCCATTCAGGTACGAGAAAAACTGCTTCCACTATTATGAATGCAGGCAAGGTCTATTCTGCACAGCTCTGAGCCATCCAGAAAAGGGCAAGCACACTTCAACCCCCCCAGTGGCTGTCTATAGTGAATGCACATCCCCAGTCCCTGTTCCTGTCACTCCAAAACCAGACAGTCAATCCACAAACAGGCAGAGGCACACAGAATGGTTAAAAAGAATATGACTACTGTCTAAATGTCAAACACACAAAGGGTTCGGATTCTTACTGTCAGACTGGCTGAGCCACTTGAAAGTGCAAAAAAACCACAAATCCCAAAACTGACCCTCTTTCAAACAATACACTCAATTTCATATGCTTTATTCAATAACTGTGGTTACCAAGAGATATCAGTTCTATGTCCTGAGGAGAACCCCATTAAGGAGGAACAGGGGCTTGAAACGTGTCGACCATTTACAGTGGATCCACTGTTGCAGTTTGAAAATCATTGTGGATTTCAGAGTATTCGTATAACCCAGGGAGTATTGTAAGAGTATTGGCGGAAATATGTACCTGGTGTTCAGTTATGCTCTGATTCTAGAATTACTTTGGGGTATAATGTATTTTCCCTGTGAGTTTGCTCCTGATTGTGTTTAAAATAAGAACTGATGTATAGATGTACTGAATTTATGTTGAAATAGGAATTGATGTATTGATTTGATTAATGTATGTTGTTTTGTATGTTTTAATGTGGCACAATCTATAATTTGTATTCATTGTTATGTATGTATTACTGTTGGTGGGAGAAACATATACTGTCAATAATTTGTGTTTGGTTCCCTCTGTGTGTAACAAAAAGGTTTATTAAAATAAATGAATTATGGGTAATATATTTCTTAGTTACCGCATTTATTGATTAAAGCAGCATTTGTTTTATTTGTACTTTCTCAAAGTGGCATTTTCCAACACACAATTTAAAAAACATCTTTACTAAAAGATGTGTTATTAAATTCTGAGTTCAGAGAGCCTAAATGTTATCCTTCCATCTTGACTCAATGGGAAGGTATACTCGTAAGATGTTACAAAGTGTCTCCCATTCTATCCTATGAGACAGATAGCCTTTCAACAGTGAAAAACGAAATTGGTAGTATTTCAACATCAGTACATGTCACACACACCAGTACATGTTCTACATTTTACATAGCCTGCCCATGAGGGTACCTTGAGCCTACCTGAGGGGAGTCTTACAAGTAAGAAAAGGGAAGATTAGAGCCTGGCAAGTGGGTGTACGTGCCAGGTTGACATGTCAGTTTAAAACTGCTCACAGACACTGCAGTGGCAGGTCTGAGATACTTTTTGTGGGCTACTCATGTGGGAAGCACAACCAGTGCCGCAGGACCACTAATGGCATTTGATTTACAGGCCTGTCACGCTTAGTGTACTTCACTAGGGACTTACCAGCAAATCAAACCTGCCTACCCTGGGCCGGACTGACGACCGGGCAATTTGGAATGCTGCCGAGCTGGGGGCTGATTTCACTGCGGTGGGGGCTGATTTTGTTCATGGAGACCTGCGTGTGCTTTGAAATAATTAGTGCAAAACGTATTTCGTTTAGCACACGCAGGTCTCCATGAACAAAATCACCCCCCAGCTCAGCAGCATTCCAAAATGCCTGGTAGCCAGTCCGGCCCTGTGCCTATCAGTGAGACCCAATTGCAATAGCAATTTACACAGGGAGCACTTGCACTTTACACAGATCAGCAGTGGCTAAGTGCCCAAAGCATCTAAGCCAGCAAAAACGAAATCTAGTTCAGCATAAGAAATACGGGAGGTAGAGGCAAACAGTCAGGTGAAAACACGCCAAAGATGCCAAGTCTAACATGCTGTAGAAGGGAAACTCAAACCAGGGCAAATGTATGCAGTGCTGTACCTAAATTAAATCACATACATCAAGTAACTGAGTGACTGATAGTACTGATTGGTGCATTTTGCATTCACTTGGAGACGCTATGATTTAACATATTTAAATTGTTTCCTAAATATAGTTCAATGCACATCTTAAGTAGTAAGTAATGCATTTCCTTTCAGGTTATGCTTCACTTTAAGGCCCCAATTTCATTTTTTCTCTGAAACAGATTGTTATTTGCATTACAACACAGCAGATAAATTGGATTGTGGACCTCAATCATTTAAAAGTCAACAAGATTCACAATGAAGGACAAGGGTTGGGAGAAGTGCACAGAAAACTGCAGAACATAGAGAATATACTTAAAAGAGAGGGCTGTCAGTCTACCTTGAAATCGGGTTATACAAGGCACAGGAAATTTAAAAATTGGCACTTGATATGACACTATTTAACCGCAAAATATACCAGGCTATAAACAATTTAATATTTTACACTATGTTATGCAGAAAAAAAATGTAAAAAAATACAATACAGCATTTATATTTTAGGAAAATTCACTAGTGCCCAATATGGTCTAGCATGCCAAACAGTGAAAACAATGTTCTGATGAAATGTCCCAGGCTTTCAGAAAGATATCGTATTACTCAAAATTGAAAGATGGATACTGTGTGTTTTCAAAAGCGATTCTTGCTTGCCTTCTCAGCTCCTCTGTCCTCCCTACACACACTTTTGCAAGGGTTTTTGTTTGAGCAAGCTTGAATTTTTAACCATTCAAGATTCTGTCCACTGCTCGTTCTGCTGTGAGTGAATTCGTAGAACATCAGAATTTTTCACAAATTATTCGGGACGTTTTTAGAACGCGTCAATTCATTCTAATTTAGAGAGACTGCACAATTAGTCTGAGATTAATTTCGTTGCATGCCAACTCTTTCTTTCGCTAAACATGCTGTGCACCGCTTGGAAATACTCATGGCTACTTATTTTTAATAAAATTAGGAATTCTTTGCTCCGATGTGCTTCCCTGCTCATGTGTACAGTAATTCTGCCAGTGTAAAATGCACATAAAGCAAAGGCACGTTGTGAACTGTTTTTTTAACAGAGTGATGTTGCAGCAAACAAAAAGCTCCTTGCTCCTTCCTTAGCTCAGACAACAATTGTAAGACATCATCAAAAATACTTGTCTCAAAAGAAGTACAAATACTTACCTTAAAATTATGGAAATATTTCCGAAATAAAGCTTGGGAAAAAGAAGACACGTAATCTCATGGAACAATATGAACATTCATATTAGCACTAAAGATGATTGAGCTATGTACTCATACTCTGGGGGAAGTGCCTTTAGTATGTGAACAAATAAACTGTTTATTTCTTCATCTCAGGTTCATCGGTCGAGACTTTGGTTCTGCAGCACCTGTGGTATATCACGCACACGTAATGCCTTGAGAGTTCAGCTGCATCTGCACCGATCCGAATGTTTATTTTGAATTGTATGTACTCGTGGGGGTCGCTCTGCAGCACGACTAATTACTTGAAGCATATCAACAGGTCAAAGGATGAAGGGTCAGATGTAACAAAGGTTTTTTTGCCCATTTCTGTGTCTATGGGCAAATGTGTTGATACATATGGCCGGTAATCTGCACACAACAAGGGCGAGTTCACATGCACATAAACACACGTTTGCTTGCACTCCATTAGGGTCGCCATGTTGGTTGGTCCTAGTTCATATTTACGTGCTTGGTCACGGAGTGATTCCGATGCTCAGTTTCATCAATCGGGGATGTTATACAGAACATCTACAGCTCGTGTGTGTTGTGTAGCCTCAAGAATCTCTGCAACAGTTAAGAGTAGCCACAGTGAGGCGGCTACAAAGGTATGATTATTGATAAGGGCCTAGATAAAAACACACAAGATATATATTTCCATTTGCTGCCTGGGATCCCTCTGTAAGGTTACACCCAGCAGCAGCAGCATTTATTGCTTAGTCCCCACGTGATTCGGGGCAAACCACTTTGTCATTACTGTTACGGCTGGATTGTTGATCTCTTATCAGATCAATATAGATCTAGATCCCAACTCAGGTCGACTGAACCTTTGTTACCTGTCATAGAGTAAAAAGCAATCCACTACTAAGTTAATCAGTTTAAGACTTGCACAACTCTGAAGAACCACTTACTACGAATAAGTTTTAAAAGTTTTATTATAAAGCCAAAGATAACTGGAGATACAAACATCTCAATATAAGGTTCAAAAGATACACTGGCATTAGTACAAACATGAATTTTCTAAATGCTCTTAGGCGCCAGAAGAGTATCACCAAAAATAATTCAAAGATTATCAAGGTTGCAAGAATGGACACAAGTTGTAACTTGTGCGACATTTACAAAAGGGAAGGAAAATCCAAATTAGACTGTCCCTACACTAAACTAAGTGACATACCTACTTAGCAAGATCTTAACCTAAAAAGGTGTCAGCCGTGGTGACTTCCAAAGAAGATCACTCACTTTCCCTTAGTCTTTGTTGTAAATCTGTGCATCACAGTTATGCGCTATCTGCCTACCCATCCGCTCTCTTAGGTTCCTCGGGCCATCTGCTCTACCTCCACCCAGGGGTGCTGTCCCTAATACAAAATCACAATTACAGTAGAGAACGCCCCTAAGAGACGCCCCTCACGTACACCCCTCACGTGGTGTCGGTTTGGCTTTTTCCATGCTGATACTCCTCTGGGCTCATTGTTAGCGTTGACCTTGCTTCTCAGCCTCTTCTCCGGCAAGACGGTACCCCCCAGGAAATTCCTGAACCCTCCTCCAGGCCTGTGCCTGTCTCCCAGAACAGAGCTCTATTCATCACTCTCTTGATTGGAACCTCCTCGCACCTGCAAACAGACACCCATGAAGTGGGCCCCAAATTCCAGCCTCCAGCTTATCTCCTAAGTCGTAAACCTTCGAGCATGGTCCACGATTTATGCTTAACACGACCTGATTCTAACTAGCACATGCAGATCAAAAGAAACAACCTTATCTCTTCAGGCCTACTAGAATTTCATGAAACGGGCCTGTGCACACTATGAACCTTTATTTCTCAGCCTAAACAGTATTCTAACTTATTACACACAACTGGTTATAGGGAACACTATGATCAATAATACTTTGAATTATGACAACAGTAATCCATATCATGTGAAATTGTAAAGGCACGTATTCTTTCTCAGTGAACTGCCATGAGGCCTACACATTTCTACGTTTAGCAGCATTACATTCTTCTCTGCAACAGCCACATAACATGGAATTTAATATCATTCTAACATCTCTAAACACTCCTACATTAGCTTTTCATACTGATATATGCACTCTGAATTAATTAAACACTCTTATATGTATGCACTCTATAAATTCGACACTCTTATGTGTTCCTTTAACTAGACTGGTGCAACGTGCTTGTAAATATGGTGCACCTCTACATTTTACTTGATTTGCGCTCTCTCAGTTCCCCCCTTTGATGACCTTTAGAGGTCATCACCATCACAACACCATCCCTGAGGGTATGAATTGAATCAAACAGAACTCGTTGCAGTGCTCCCTCGCTTCATCATCTCTAGAGCCCTCAGACTCCTGTACTGGTTATCCTGCATCGCAGCTAACCTCTGCTCCTGCTCTCTCATGGATCTTTGCAACCTATTTGATTTATACCATTGATACAGCCGCACCAACCCCCACAATGTGATTACACAAATCACTATTATGATGATAGGTTTCAGTATGTACCAAATGAAACCCTTCCCTTTTGTGTGACGTTTCCTCCTCGGTCCAATCTATTTTCCATTGGCCCGAAGCCTTTAGGATCTTCTGCCTCCTATATCGATCATCCACCTGCCCTATAAACTTTTTCTCAATTTCTGACACTTTACAAGTCAAATTATTTTTTCGGGCATATGAAGTTTCCAGCGTTCTCCAAGGAATTAAAAATTTCCTTAATCGATCTTCACTCTTATAATAATCCCACTTGTTCATGTGCTTGTAGGCTGGGACCTCTGGTAAAACAGCGACAAAGTTTGAAAAATAATACTCAGAGCTATCGCGTCCATAAAATATACTAAGCAACAAACTACATGTGATTCCATAAGTCAATGGAAGATGATGTTACCTAATACCTTCGTCTACAGAGGCTGGCAATTGCATGCAGACATAACAGTCCTTTGCATCCATAGCATCAATGTATTCATAAAGTAATTTAGCATATGCATTTATTTGAAATTTCCTTGTGATTCATCTACGTGCAACCTACGAGTTTCTGCTGCTAGCAAAGCTTTATCTTTCTCTGTATTGTCCCCCCTTTGACCAGCAGTAGTAGGTTTCAGTGTCATTACAACTTTTGCTTCTTTTGTTGCCTTCTCTTCATTTTCATGTCCCACTATATATGATACAGTAACTACTAAAACTATAAGAAAAATTACTCCCACTAAAAGTGTGCCTACTATGCATTTTGCCTTGCGGTTCGGGTTGCCGGCCTCCATGATCTCAAGACAGTGTAGTTCTATTTTTCTGTCACAACACAAAGTCTCTTTTCTTTGCTCCTTCAACAGTATTTTCTTTGCTTATTCGGTCTTTTTTCGAACCACACCTGGAAGCTGATAATCCCTTTTGCAAGATCAGTCTTTTGAATTATAGCAACAGACAACCCTAGCCCTTCTCCGTCCACTAAAATGGAAAAGTCCCTAAATGTCTTCTTCTTCCACTTGGCGCTAGGTTATCTCTCAATCTGTTTATTTACAAAGTCTTTAGCAGTCTGTAATCATGCGTGTTCCAGCGGCTCTAATCACGTATTCTAAAATTTCTAAGCGAAGAATGATCTCCTCGAGTGCTGGCATTGTTGGGACCAAAAGTCGGAAATTCTACTCTGTTTAAAACCAGTTCTCTTATTCTGCTCAGATAAGGAGGATTGGGGACAGTGAGTGTCAGCAACCCTTCGATCTCAATTCTAGGTACCAACAACACCACTTCCAATGTTATGATTGGGTCAGTACTGGTCACTGTCACTTCCCTCACCCTCCCGGATCTCCGTGCACTGGACATCTGCTGCTAGGTAGGTCCACTCAGGAGTGGCGTATCTTCTGCAGGGCACTCGCACCCTCCTTGATCTTCTTGGACCCTCCTGTTCTTGATTCTGTGCACCTTCGTCCAGATCTGAGTCTTCAAGTATAGGAGCAAGAGTTCTCTCTGGAGTTGGCTTCAAGCTCAGCCTCTTCTTCCTTTCAGGCCAACTAGCTTCTCCACGCCTTGTTCTCCTATTTCTTGTCCTCACACTCGGTTCTTGATCACTTTTGACTTGATCAGTGTCTGAGCCGTATTCACAGCAACTTTCTCCTTCTGTGGCAACTTCAGTTTCACTGTCGTCCTGTCTTTCTTCCGCTTGATCTAAAGCACTCCCAGCTTCCTCTGACACCCCCACAGCTTGACTGATCCCCTCTAGTGGTTCGCCGTCCACAGCTGGATTTTCATCTGTGAGAGGAGCTGTTTCTTCCAGGGGTGCTGGAACTCTTCGAGTATGGGAGGCGTGAATCCAATTTGGCAGCCCTCCACACTTCACGGCAGTATTCGTTGTCAGAATTATCTGGTAGGGCCCCTTCCAGCGCACGTCTAGGCAGTTCTTCCGGACGTGCTTCTTCACCAGCACCCAGTCACCAGGGCAAAGGTTGTGACATAGGTCTCTGGAAGATGGAATTTCGGCAGCCTGCACCTGAAGAGACACAGAATGAATGACATCAGAAAGTCCCTTGCAATAATCCAGGATCAGATCATCTGTGATATTCAACAAAGACGTAGTTGGAACAGATGGAAGTCTCATTGCCCTCCCCATTAGAACCTCGTGTGGGGAGAGGCCTGTTCTCCTGTCTGGTGTGCTACGCATACTCATGAATACCAAGGGCAGGCATCAGGCCAGCTTAAGGACGTCGATGAACACACTTTGGCCATTCGGGATTTTTTAGTTCCATTTATCTGCTCCACGATCCCCGAAGCCTCTGGTCGATAGCTACAGTGCAACTTCTGATCAATATTTAATGCAGAGCAAAGCATCTTCACAACTTCGCTGTTGAAATGTGTCCCTCTGTCTGATTCCAAAGAGGTCGGCACCCCGAAGCGTGGTATTAACTCTCTAAGCAACAACTTTGCTACTGTGAGTGTATCGCACCTGCGTGTAGGGTATGCCTCGACCCATCTGGAAAATATGCATACAACCACCAGAACATACCTGAGGCGGTTCCTTTTTGGCATCTCAATAAAGTCTAATTGCATTCGGTTGAAAGGCCCACCAGACCTCCCAATGTGACTCAATGTAACTGGTGTCCTTTTCCCTACGTTCAATTGCTAACATGTTACACACCTTTGACACACTGCTTCTGCGGCAACTCTGAACTTTGGGTTATACCAAGTCTGCCTAAATACCCGCAGCATGGCATCTCTTCCTAAATGTACTGGACCATGTATCTGTCGTGCCATTGGACTCACTAATTCATTTGGTAATACTGCCCTTCCATCTGCTGAAATCCACAAATCCATTTCACTTTTTACACAACCTGCAGTTTCCCATGTCTTTTTCTCAAAATCTGATGCGTTCTCTTGCATGTCTTTTAAATCATCCCAAGTATCAACTGTTTCTAGCATCATGTTTAACTCTGTCTTTTCCTGAGTCCCACCCACTTCCACTTCCGTTAAAGAGTATCCTTGCTCCGCACAGTAGCGAGCAACCTCGTCGGCATAACGATTTCCTTGGGACACAAAATCTGTACCCTTGGTGTGTGCTGCACATTTAACAATGGCAATTGCTGCCGGACCTTGTAACGCTTCTAACAATAGTCGCACAAACTCCCCATTTCGAATAGGCGAACCTGAAGAAGTCATGTAACCTCTCTGAGACCACAATTGCCCAAAGTCATGAACTACACCAAAACCATATTGGCTATCTGTGTAAATGGTGACTCGAATTTTGCTACCTGCTAAACAGGCACGTGTCAATGCAATGATTTCGGCTACCTGAGCGGAGTGTACTCCTTCCAGGCAAGCGGCTTCCACAACTCCAGTAATGGCGCAAACAGCATAAGCTGCTCTCAACTGACCAGTATCGTCTCTTACACATGAGCCATCAACAAAGAAAATTTCATCAGGGTCAGTCAACGGCTCATCCACAATATCTGGTCTTGGCTTGGTGCATAGTTCAGTCACATCAAGGCAATCGTGATCTTCACATTCTTCGTCTTCTATATCATTAGTAAGTGGCATCAAAGTGGCAGGATTCAAAACAGAGCACCTCTTAAGGGTCACGTTCTCCGCAGCAAGAATAACTTGCTCGTAGCGCGTGAGCCTATTATTGGTCAAGTGCTGTGTCTTGGTCCTGGTCATTAACAGTTCTACAGAATGAGGTACATACACCACTAATTGATGTCCCATCACAATGCTTTCACACCTTTCAATGCTGACACCCGTTGCAGCAACGGATTTGAGACACCCGGGCAACGCTGCGGCTACTGGGTCTAAAGTAGCCGAAAAATATGCAACTGGTCTACGGGCATTTCCATGAATTTGTGCTAGGACTGACAAAGCACAACCTTCTCTTTCGCAACAGTAAAGTGAAAATGGTTTTTCATAATCAGGCATTCCCAAAGCTGGAGCACGGCACAAGTCCTCTCTCAGCTGTAGGAACGACATCAAACAATCCTTGTCCCATGGTACCGGATCACTCACCTCCTTGTGCGTCAGTTTTTGTAAGGGTTTTGCTTTCAGGGAAAAGTTAGCTATCCACTGTCGGCAATAACCAACCATTCCTAGGAACATCCTGACCTCTCTTTGTGTCGTAGGCGAATTCATCTTCATGATCGCCTCTATCCTGTCTGGTGACACCTTCCGCTTTCCTTTTTCAATTCGGTGACCCAAGTACTGTACTTCTGTCAGACAATACTGCAATTTGCTCGGAGACACCTTATGCCCATTTTCAGGTAAATGGTTCAGCAAGGCGATGGTGTCTATCTTACAAGCTTCTTCTGTTCCTGATGCAACAAGTAGGTCCTCTATGTACTGAACTAGAACCGAGTTCTGTGGCAGTACTAGACTTTCAAGATTTTTCTTCAGTAGCTGGTTGAAAATCGATGGGCTTTCTGTATACCCCTGTGGGATACGACACCATGTTAGGACGAGATTTTCCAGCTTAAATGCAAAAAGGAACTGGCTCTCCTCATCTAATGGAATTGAAAAGAAAGCCTGGCAAAGATCTATCACTGTGAACCACTCAGCTTGGAATGGTATCTGAAACAATATCACTGATGGATTCGGTACCACTGGACAACATGAAACAACTATGTTATTAACCTTTCGGAGATCCTGTACTATTCTAAATTTCCCGCTAGGTTTCTGCAAACCCATAATCGGGGAGTTGCATGGACTACCCACGATTTCCTTCAGTATTCCCTGCTGAATCATGGAGTCGATCACGGGTTTTATTCCTGCAATCGTCTCCGGGGTCAATTTGTATTGAGGCGTTCTTGGATATTCAACATTTGGTTTTATCATGATTTTCACTGGTTCTACTCCTTTAACCAATCCTATCTCTTCTCCAGTGAAATCCCATACTTCAGATGACACAGTATCTCTTAAGTCCCAAGGGAGCTCTTCCACCATCAGGGTAGGATACAGTTCTACGCATACTCTTGAATTTGCAACTTTAAAGGTGGCATCATCGTCGTTAGTCTGTACCTCTACTCCCTGAGGCGTGCAGTATATTGTGCAATTTAGTTTGCACAATAAGTCTCTTCCTAACAGACACACAGGACTAGAATCACATACTACAAACTGATGTTCATCGCTGTAGTTTCCTATTCTCACTAGCACTGGTTCCGTCAAAGGGTTAGTCATTCTCCTATTTGCGACTCCTACCACTTGAATTGTTTCCCCCGACATTGGCAGATCTGGAACCACGGCTGATCTCAAAGTTGATCGAGTAGCTCCGGTATCTACTAAGAATGTTGTAGGACACCCCGCCACCTCAGCCTCAACAAACGGTCCTCTTTGGTCCACCTCTAGAACTGCCCCAAGGGTACAGTCCTCCTCTCTACTCACACGCCGTCCAATCAGTGGATCAACGTAGTAACACTCTTCTCCTCCTACTAAAAGAGGCATTTGTCTATTGGTCTTACCCCCTGTGGTAATCTTTGATGGTTGCGGGAACTGAGCTCGAGGAGCCGAAGTCCCCCCTTTGGCCACCTTACCCTTTGGTACGGTCACCCCTTGGACTGGAACGGTCTGAACTTCCTCCTCCTCTACTTCCAGTTCTCCGTTTTCAGGGTTATAGGGACACTCGCGTTTCCAATGTCCCACCTGGTGACACTGGTAACACTTTGTCGTCTTTTTCAATGTTGCAAAGTCTATTCTAGGTCTCGGATTTTCCTCGTTGTCCCTATTCTGATTATTTGATCTCCTTCCCATCGTCCCTGTTCCCTGGTGCTGCTGTCCACCCTTTCCAGCCGACTGCATCTGAACCATCATCAACTTCTCCTTAAGTTACTTTGCTTTGGAATCTATTTCATCACTGCAATACCTTGCGTATCTCAAAATTTCATCCAATGGTTTGTTTTGCCAGCAAATTAAGTATTGCTGAATCATCAAACAAATATCAGGTCTCAACCCCAAAATGAACTTCGATACAAACTGTCCTATGTCTTTGGGATCCATTACATCTAATCCACTGTATTGTTTGAACGTTTTCAGCAATCGCTCATAAAATTCATGGACTGTCTCCTTGGGTTCCTGTCTAGTTCGGTCTATTTTCACCCAATCTATATCTTGCGGTGGCACCTTCTCTTTCAGCCATGTCATCACCTTTTCATATTTTATCATTACCCTTTCTGACGGTCCATTAGTACGAGCATCTCTTTTTGGTTCTGCTGTGGGCCATTCAACACTAACTTTGCATGCTATCCACAAGTCTCCTGGGACCACAATGTCGAATAAAGTGTTCAAATCAATCCACAGTACTTTTGAAATCTTGACAAACCTCTCTACCTGTTTGTACCATTCTACAGGATTCTCTCTTAACTTCGGAAATGAATTGGTAAACGCAGCCAAATCTCCCCTACTCCAGGGCACATGTACATAACTACCATTCGCTATTTCTCGCAAAGGGAATGCCTCCATCCGCAGTGGCCCACCCTCCGGGGACATCACAATCTCTCTCCGCCCGACAGTCCCTTTCTTGGACCACCTTTCTTCCCATTTATCCAGATCTCTCCATGCTCTTATTCCTGTGATCAGTTCCCTTATGTGTGTTTTTAATCCAGTTGTCCTCCTCTCATCCAGGTCCTGATCTGAATAATGCAACCTATGGTTACCCTGTAATGCCTTTGTTCTCGACAAGTCTACCATATACTAGGCGTGGGCGGAAAATCCGTTCCGCTCGCGGATTTTGCGGATTTTCGGGAAATCCGCAATCCGCGAGATTTGCGAATCTCCCGCAAAATCCGCAAATCCGCGAGCAGCGGATTTTGCTCGCACTGCTCGCGCTGTTCGCGTGAGTTCGCGTGAGTTCGCGCCCCGCGAATAAGTGCAAAATTGCAGAAATACGATTTTAGCAAAACTGAAAGTAACTACTTACCAGGTTCAAAAGTTCAGGCTCATCATTAGTAGCCATTTCCTGTAGTGCTTCCTGAGGGGCCCCTCCAGAGTTCAGTTGCCAGTTGAAACTATTATGTGACCCTGCTCTGAACCTCAGAATAGTTACACATATGCCACAAAGGTCCTGAATTACAGCTAAGGGAGACAAGCAGGAGCCAGGCTGGAAGTTAAAATCCATTAATCAGCCCCTAATTCATTATTGTCAGTTGGGGCAGGGCAGGTGTTGTAACTAATTTTGCAACAATGAAAGCACTTAGCAAGTGCAAAAGATCACTAATCAGGGCGCACTAAGGAAGCAGGTGCCAGCTAAAAAAATATTCTGTGACACATTAATCAACCCCAAATTAATTCAGGTCACTTGAGGCAGGGAAGGTGTGCTTTGCTTTGCCGAAAATAATGTACACTGGACAACCAGAGGGTGTGGTGATGAAACAGAGGGTGGCATGGGTGGGCCAGAGGGTGGCATGAGTAGTCAGAGAGTGGCAGTGGTGACAGAGAGTGGCAGTGATGAAGAAGAGTGTCCCAAACAGGCTGGACACGTAGAAACAACAAGTTCGCGAAACTTGCGACCCGACAGGTAAGTTCGCAATTTGCGAAAGTGTACAAAACCCTCGCGAACTGGCAGAAACACGGGCGAACACAAAAAAAAAAAAAATCCGCAAATTCGCGGGAATTCGCGGATTTTGCGGATTGCGAATCCGCAAATCCGCAAAATTCGCGAACGCGAGATCCGCAAAATTCGCTCATGCTTACCATATACCTGTCTGCCAGTTCAGACAATTTCTCGTGAGTTGCTCTTGCCTTTCGAGTAATATCCTTTGCTATAAACAGCAGCTCATCTTGCTCGTACATGTCAATCCTTTCTAAAGGCAACGCACCATCTATTATCTCGTCCAGGTCAGATTTTAAACTGGTCACATCGAGCCTTTTTGCCTTTATCACAGCTTTCAGTGTGCTGTCTCTAGAGAGCCCATTTACGTCTCTCCCATCACAGCTCTGAGTCCTACGTCTGGGCTCAGGCGTGTTATGGGAGTCCTCCCATTCTCCCATCTCTCCAGGTCCCATGCAGTTCTATCCTCTCTTGGTGTATGGTGAAACACTTCTCTACTCCCCGTAGTCCCACATTTCCCATTCTGCCTGGTTTCTCTAGGTGCATGGAAAGACACTCCATTATTCCCCATACTTTCGCAATTCCCCTGCTGTCCATGATCGCTCGACGCATGGCAAGACCCCTCGCGGCTCCCCATGTTCCCGTGATCTCGCTCCTGCCCATGATCGCTTGACGCATGGTGAGACACCTCGTGGCTCCCCATGTTCCCGCAATTCCAATGCTGTACGTTATCGCCAGGTGCATGGGGGGTGCACTTAAAGCTATCCCTGTACTCTTGCGTCCTTCGGTCTCCCTCACTGTGAATGAGACGAGACGTCCCTCCACACTCTGTACTTCTACCTTCTCGCTCCTGCCTACTTCCACCGTGGATATGACGGGTAGCTCCTCTACTCTCCTGACTCTTACCGTCCCACTCCTGACCGCTTTCGCTAGCCCCGCAGTGAGACAAAGTCCCATTGCATCGACTTCCCCATTCAGCTTCCGCTCTTGACCTGTTACTCTGTGTTTCTGTGGCAGCATCCCATTCCCTCAAGTCAGCCCTCAACTCCTTAAAGGATTTCGGCCGTGGTCCTCTCAGATCCATCGGTCCTCTCTGACCCCCCTGTTCTGTTATGGGATCCACTGCTGAATCCAATGGGGTGCTCCATTTTATCGGTCCTGGCAATTGCCTCCAGGCATTTGTCATGTTTTTCCTTCTTTCCATTTCAGCTCTTTCTCTGTCTAGCCGTACCTGTTCCTCCTCTCGCATTTTCTCTGGGTTATAAACCAACACTATAGGACCTATGGTAACGGGTACTTGAAGAGCATCTGGCAATCCATGAGACTCAAAACGCTCCGTTGCTGGCACCTTCTGCACCACAAACCTTCCGACTACCCTCTGTACAGGACTAGGTTGAGGTGTTTCCTCACCTTTGGTAGGTAGCCAATCCGTTATAGGGAGTGGTCTATTCTCCTCTATGCCAACCCTATCTTCCCTTGGGAGCTCGATACCTTCCATCTCCCTATTGTACGGAGGCGGTCTATCTATCAACAACCTACTTATTAGGCTATCCTCTGACTCGCTCTCATCATCCTCCTCTGGGGTTCTCTTTTCTCCTGTAACCTCTCTCACTGGGTACAACTTATCCACTTCAATAGTCTGTACCCTCCATTTCTTGGTTTCCGCATCCCATTTGGCATCTTGTACTGCTCTTACTGATCGTCTCACCCTTTCTTGACGCCTGTTCTGATTCCTGTCGTGCGCCGCCCTAATCCACGCATTAAGGGCCTCAAACTGTGTTGGTCTAGGCAAAGGTCTCAATGAAGACATAACTGCTTTTAGCTGGTGCAACACTTCTAATCTAAACGTTCCGTATTTCGGAAAAGTCAGTTCCTCGTTCCCTTCTGTAATCTTACTCCAAGTAGCAAGCCACAGTATAGTATGCAACCCAACATTCGTAGCCATATAATGAGCTGGTGTACCCTCTGGCGGGGCCTCTTCCCCGTAATAAGATTCTCTCCTTTTTCTCTTAAAGATCGCTCTCAAGCATTTAAAACACTTCATGTTCAAAATCTACAATTTTTTCCCTATTTCCCTGCGTTCGTTTACTTCCTGATGACAATCCACCAATCCCAGCGCGGCTCTCGCTAACCGGCCTATCCCAGCACGGCTTCACACCAACCGGCCTATCACAGCGCGGTTGGCGTCAACCGGCCTATCACAGCGCGGCTCTCTCTGACGTCACTCGTCTCCCCTCCGCAGCAGTTCCCCTCCTCTCTCAGCTCGTCTTACGGTCATGCATGCGTCCCATTCATACCCTGAAAAATGATTACTTCCGACCAAGCAATCACTTTCCTTGACTGTACGCCCACAGTCTAACTGTAATTGTCACCTCAACTGACGAAATGTCTTTCCGTGAACGTCCAGACAATCGCCTTGACTGATAGGTTACTTACACACAGTAACTTCCGACCTGCGTCCGTTACCCATACACTCACTCTTGCGTTCCCCCTATCACGGTCCTGCGGGCAATCAATGGTACCTCATGACCCCCTTTACAATGGTTGACAATTACTCTGGATGTTCGATACACCCGAACCACTTAAGCTCTTCTCTGAACTTAAGATTTTCACCAGGTTGCGCGCGCTCACAACCCTCCCTCAATCACACTACAGGCATTCAACTCCGCATGACATTACAATACAGATACAACACAAAACACCGCAATCTGACAACGCATGACCCTTATTATACTCACTCTTGTCCGACTCTGCTGCTTTTCTCTCGCACCGTCAGCACCTTCTTCGGCAGGCGATTCTTCTGCTGCTCATCTCTCGATCTCTAGGGGCCTCGGGGTAATCTTAACCTAGTCTAGATCACCTTCCTCTAGAAGGTAACCATCCTAATCTGCTACCAACTGTGGCGGGATTTTTGATCTCTTATCAGATCAATATAGATCTAGATCCCAAACTCAGGTCGACTGAACCTTTGTTACCTGTCATAGAGTAAAAAGCAATCCACTACTAAGTTAATCAGTTTAAGACTTGCACAACTCTGAAGAACCACTTACTACGAATAAGTTTTAAAAGTTTTATTATAAAGCCAAAGATAACTGGAGATACAAACATCTCAATATAAGGTTCAAAAGATACACTGGCATTAGTACAAACATGAATTTTCTAAATGCTCTTAGGCGCCAGAAGAGTATCACCAAAAATAATTCAAAGATTATCAAGGTTGCAAGAATGGACACAAGTTGTAACTTGTGCGACATTTACAAAAGGGAAGGAAAATCCAAATTAGACTGTCCCTACACTAAACTAAGTGACATCCCTACTTAGCAAGATCTTAACCTAAAAAGGTGTCAGCCATGGTGACTTCCAAAGAAGATCACTCACTTTCCCTTAGTCTTTGTTGTAAATCTGTGCATCGCAGTTATGCGCTATCTGCCTACCCATCCGCTCTCTTAGGTTCCTCAGGCCATCTGCTCTACCTCCACCCAGGGGTGCTGTCCCTAATACAAAATCACAATTACAGTAGAGAACGCCCCTCAGAGACGCACCTCACGTACACCCCTCATGTGGTGTCGGTTCTGGCTTTTTCCATGCTGATACTCCTCTGGGCTCATTGTTAGCGTTGACCTTGCTTCTCAGGTTCTTCTCCAGCAAGACGGTACCCCCCAGGAAATTCCTGAACCCTCCTCCAGGCCTGTGCCTGTCTCCCAGAACAGAGCTCTATTCATCACTCTCTTGATTGGAACCTCCTCGCACCTGCAAACAGACACCCATGAAGTGGGCCCCAAATTCCGGCCTCCAGCTTATCTCCTAAACCGTAAACCTTCGAGCATGGTCCACGATTTATGCTTAACACGACCTGATTCTAACTAGCACATGCAGATCAAAAGAAACAACCTTATCTCTTCAGGCCTACTAGAATTACATGAAACGGGCCTGTACACACTATGAACCTTTATTTCTCAGCCTAAACAGTATTCTAACTTATTACACACAACTGGTTATAGGGAACACTTCTATAAAACGTATATTTTCAGTTCTATGATCAATAATACTTTGAATTATGACAACAGTAATCCATATCATGTGAAATTGTAAAGGCACGTATTCTTTCTCAGTGAACTGCCATGAGGCCTACACATTTCTACGTTTAGCAGCATTTCATTCTCCTCTGCAACAGCCACATAACATGGAATTTAATATCATTCTAACATCTCTAAACACTCCTACATTAGCTTTTCATACTGATATATGCACTCTGTATTAATTAAACACTCTTATATGTATGCACTCTATAAATTCGACACTCTTATGTGTTCCTTTAACTAGACTGGTGAAACGTGCTTGTAAATATGGTGCACCTCTACATTTTACTTTATTTGCGCTCTCTCATTACCATGGGGTACACCACCAACAGATAACAACACATATCAACTACCTCGGGAGTGATGTCATTGCAACACACAGCAATACATTCTTCCCCAAAAATGAAACAGGTTATAAAACAAACAAAAAAAAAAACAATGGCAACAGTAGAACTTGACATTTCGGTAAGGAGAGTTCCAGACATCTCCAACTCGACCTTTGCCACTCGTACCTGGAATCAGGAATAAAAAATTAGCTAGCATTCGCACCAAGAATTTTCAATTTTATTAAGGACACTGAGGCAAGGATTATGCTTCCTCTTTTTATTTTATTGCCACTCATAGCAGCTAATGAAAACGTTTTTTATATGTAAACAAACTACATTTCCCTTGACGCATACATTAGACATCACATCCTGAAACACCCTATAAGAGACACCATAACCAGAAATCATCCTCTTTCTTTGTTCAAGCAGTAAAAGTCCAATAACAATAATTTAAGTCCAAATAACATCCTCCAACGTGGAATAACTGAACCAACTGGAAAGTAACGTCTTAATTCATCTTCTTTTCAGAACCTGAAAGGAATGAAACACAGGAAAAACCCATAACTTCTCTTAAACAGAATACAAATACATACGAGTGGGTAAACATTACAATTTTGTAATATAACCGGGTGGGATAATCGTAGCCTCCGTGTCATTACTAGAAAGTAAAATTCTTGGCTTAAATGCTAGCTAATATTTTATTCTATTACAGGACCGGAGGCTTCTGATTATACTAGTTTAACGCTTGATTAAAAACAACTGAGGCTATATCACTCACTGGTTTATTATTATTATTATTATTATTTCTTTATTTCGGCCAGTTGGCCATAAAAGACACACATATATACATGCATAAAACAAAGGGTCATAACAATGTACATACACAAATGCTTTAAAAACAGTTATCTTTAAAATACAGTACAAGATTAATTTCCGGCATCCTCTTTTAAACACAAGGTGCTCCATTTCATTTAGCAGCTAGATTAAAAGCATATACAGGATTACTACTCAAAGTATCTGACCAAATTTCCTGCGAACAATATACACAGAGTAGAGAAACCTACTAATACTGAATACAATAAACTGGGAAGTATTAGTTTTTATAATCCTATATGCCGTGATACAGGATCTTGTTCCTAGGAGAGTGCACATGGGTTTGAGCCATCTCTTTCGTGCTTTCGAATATGCTTTGCATACAAACAACATGTGGACCTCATTCTCCGTACAAGAATCTAAGCACATAGAACATTTCCCACTTGTAGCATTTGGACAATCCAGTTTTCTCTTGGACCAACGTTCTATATTGGAATTCAGCATGAGGTTCCCATACCTGAATTTCAAAAATAGAGACTTCGCACGGGCGGCTATATTTCGTCCAAGAAAATTTCAAAGGAAGGTTCATCTTTAAAAGTTAGAAATTCTTGGATTAAGGGCCCAGTTCTATTTTCATACACTAGCCTATTAGTCATGTAGGACCAGAAGGCTCGCTTTACTATGGACTTGGCGAATGGTGGTAAATTATCTGGATTCTCCCACAGCTGGGGCAAGCCCAGAATCGAGAACCATTTTTTAATATGTCTGAGCCATAGAATGGAGTGAAAAGAATCTAGGTCCAATAACTCTCGAAGGCCGTTCCTATATTCGGATAGTTCTGGGGTAGACCATATCCTTATCCAGAACATTAATGGTCTAATGGTAGTAAAATAATCAGTTCTTTTAAAATTCAAATCAAATTGAAGAGGGATCAGTGGTGTACTAGTGGGAACCCTTACAATTGTTCTCATAAATGTATTATCCAGGCCATGGAAGCTATCCCTTGCCCAAGGTCCCCATATCTCAGCCCCATACAGGGCGGCAGATTGGATTTTAAATTTTAAAAGTTCAAGCACAGGAGTCACGCTCTTACTTGTACTAGCATTAAGTTTGCTAATGATTGGCTTGACATTATGGGCATACGACACCTTGCTTTTCTCGATTTGGGCCTTCCATGTTAAATTTGAGTCGAGTACAACCCCCAGATAGGAAAAGTTATCCACAGTTCCTAAAATTTGACCCTTTAGAGTCAGGATCCCTCTATCCGGTTTACTGGGGTTCAATGCCATACACTTGGTTTTGTCAACGTTTATTTCTAATCCTTTCATCACACAATAGCTACTAAATGAGTTAAGGAGTGCCTGGAGGCCCTTCTTGGTTTGAGATATTAAAATGGTGTCTTCCGCGAAGAGCAACGCAGGCACCCTTTCTCCATTAAGCTGAGGTGAATCATTGGTACAGCCATTCAAATGATCAGGAACGTCATTAACAAATAAAGAAAATAAGGTGGGGGCCAGGACGCATCCTTGCCGGACACCACGCTCAATTGGAATGTTACGCGTCAGTTCACCATTTGGACCCCACCTAATGTTGGCATAATTCCTAGCATGTAACTCGACTATTTGAACCAAAAGACACCCTGGCAGACCGGCTTCGCTTAGGGATCTCCAGAGCAGGTTGTGAGGGACAAGGTCAAATGCCGCTCTCAGATCTACGAAAGCTACGTACAAATGACCTTTCCTAATGTGTACATATTTCCAATATATACAACAAAATCTGAAGACCTGGTCTATGGTACTGGTCTTGCTCCTAAAGCCGGCTTGAAATTTGGAAAGTATTGATTTTTCCTCCAGCCAATCATTTATCCGAAATATTAAATGTTTGGCATAGAGTTTTTGCAGGGTGTCCATTAAACTAATTGGTCTAAAATTCAAAGGCACAGATCTATTTCCCTTTTTGAAAATTAAAACAACTTCTGCTGCGCGCCAGCTATCAGGAAATTGACAATTATTAGACAGAACATTAAACAAGCGGTTTATATATGGAGCCCATACTTCAATTTCGTGTTTATACAAGTCGCCCGGTATTTTTTCAGGGCCAGGAGCTTTACTGTTTTTTAGTTCATTGATTGCCCTTTTTGTTTCATCTAGTGTAAAGTCAAGACATTCAATAGGTGGAGGCAGCCATAGAGTCTCATCAACACCACTATCATATTGTTTGTAAAGAGATGTGAAGTGTGTCACCCAAGTCAATTCATCTAAAAACGTGTCCTTCACAACTCTACCTGCGTGACCCTCATTTGCAACCAGCCTCCAAAAGCCAACATTGTCATTAGATTTGGCAGCAACCAGCATGTCAGCCCAGATCGGCTCTTCCCATGATTTTTTTGAAGTTTTTTGGACATGCTTATACACTTCCCTTGCAAGTCTGACATCTTCCTTTGATTTATTTTTAATAGCAAGCAGAAGCTCCCTCTTAGCCAACCTGCATGAATGGTCATACCATAGTTTACCATGGCATCCCACTCGTACATTTTGTTGCTTTTTCTTTGGCATTTTGGACAGACAGGTTTTTAACTCATTGAAAAAAATCTTGTTTAATTCAACAAAATGATCGTAATGGTCGGGTAGGAAGGGTTGACCAACTATAGGCCCGAACATCGTCCCAAAAAGTGAATAAACCAAAGCTAAGGCCTTGCCCTCGGCTAGAATGTACGGCCATTTTAATGCACGTCTGTTATTATTAACATGTACCTGCTCGCACATTTTACGGTTGGAAGTCTCAATCGATGTTGAAGCAGAGATGTCACTAAACATGTGTGCGTCAATATAAAGTTCAAGGGGATAGTGGTCACTCTCATCCCTGTTTGCCACCTTAAAATCAACCATGAAATGCCAAATGCTTAATGAGACAAGTATGAAGTCTAAATGACTTTTAGACTTCGCGAAAGTTGGCTGTTTTATTAAATCAGATGGGAGACGGCCGTTACATGCTCTGAGACCATGATCTGCAGTTAGCCTCATTAGTTGGACGGCCAGAGTAGAGCATTTAACGCAGTTTGAAGTCTCAAGCTGGGGGATATTATATGCTTGATCTTCATCCTCAAAGACATCAGTAATCCCAAAAAACGGTTCAAAGTTGCAGTTTAAGTCGCCTCCCAGAATCACAGGGACGTCACCAACCACCCTTTTCAAGAAGCCATCCAAGGTTTCCAAAGTAGGAGAAACCTTGGAATGACCAAGGGGTCTATTATAAACATTGATAATATAACATTCGTCCTCATTCAAATTTACAAGTTTTAGTGCCAGAATGTCAGGGGTTCCTGTGTCTATTGGTTCGACCTTTATTTTAAATGTAACTTTGAGCCATATGATCAATCCCCCAGACGGCCTCCCCCTGTTAGACTGAACCGCCTCTATACCAAAGGTTTTATATCCTATCCTGTGCGGAATATCCATCACCCATGTTTCTTGCAATAGACAGAAATCACTGGAGTCAACATAATCAGCCCAATCTGGGTCCATCAGATTTTTGCTGACTCCAGCAATATTCCATGACAAGATAAGCAACTTTGGAGTTGACCCACTACCAGGACGGGTGGAATCATCAATGGACAGCACTGGTGCCAACAGAAGATTTACACTATCTAGCTGTGAGTCAGCAATTTGGTTCTCTATTTCGGTGGTCAGAACCCCTGCTGCAATGCTGATTTAATCACCAAGACAACCCTCATCCACGTCGTGATATTGTGGGTTCACTACTGCAAAACTTTCCGTAGTCTGGGATTCCCACGTTTTGCAATAGTTTTTAACTCCCTCTCCCCCATTCTGTGGTTTCTCACTATTTCTACTTCTCGGGTTGATATTCCCATCACCGGGTGAACAGTAGGTGCCATGTGACTTAGGAATGCCATTTGGCGAGGTCTCAAGTCAGTCAATTGCATCTAAGCAACTAAACCTGTTGAAAGTGGGAATTCCATTCCACACATTTCGGTCAACTTGTCTGGCCAAATTGGGTACATAACCGGAATATTGTTTAACAGTATTCCAATTGGGCCCATAGTTGGGGGGGCCTGGCCCTTAATAGATGAAGTGTCTCCATATGATTTCCATGTGCATATCTGATGGGCACTATGGGGTTCCTCGAATGAAATAACTATACAGTCACCCGGAATTGATTTGACTATAGGACCTACCCATGGTACCCTGCGGACCGTAAGGATTCTACTTTTCATATGGTTTGGAACAGGTTTGTTTGAATTTAACCAGTAAATCACCTTATTTTTTAGGGATAAGAAGTTCTCTTCAAATTGGTTTTCTAATTCAGGCACCCCAGTAAGGACAACTACATAAGGACTGGCATCAGGGGGCAAATCTATATATCCTCCCTTGAAGTTGTCATAGGCATGGGTTGTTTGGTAGTTAAATTTGTTTGTTCTGTTGGCAGAGGATCTATCAGCCAAGAATATATTTAGACCCAGAGTAGTGTGTGTAGGGGGAGGTATGTCAGCTGGAGACTTTTGTGGAACGGGAGTTTTGGGGGCAGGGGAATGAGTGACAACAACATTTGCTATCTGTGACTTCTTGCTTTGTACAGGACCCTTCAAAGAAGGTTTGCTAGTAGTGTTAACAGTTGGCAGGTTCAAGGGTGTGACATTAGGTTTTGTTGCAGTACTCGTTGTCAGGTTTGTACTGATATTTTTTACTACACCCTTTCTTTGATGCTGTGTGCCAGAAGGATTTGTATTTGAGGATATCACAGGGGCCATGGTTAGAGCCTGTGTGGGAATTGCAGGTTCATCACTACCATTAAGGCTTAAACTAGATAGGGTGATAATACTTTTTTCCACCTCAAGTAGCTGATTCTCAATACAGGTTAGCTTGACTTCTAGTGGCCTGAGGAGTTTTTTAAGAGTTTCCCATACAAGTTTCAAAAACTCTTCCTTACCCCCCTCTGGCTCAGCCATGGATATGGAAGTTTTCTCGCCCTCGACAATGGGATGGTCAACCCTTAAATCTGAATTTAACGCTTCTATGTTGTCATTACTGGTTTGCACAGTTAGAAGCGTCTGGTCGGGCTTACTGGCTGCAATAGTTAATTGTGAGGCCCCCCCTGTAATGCACTGGCTTGAGGCTACCTTTGCCTTTTTCCTGGCGTACACAGACAGATTTTTCCGTTTTCTCTTTTGTTTGGGTTTTGCCTTAATGACTCCCTGGTTATTTTTAGAAGCTGCTTTCCCCAGAGCCTTCTCCCCCTCAACATCCTCTACTAGTGAATCCGAAATCGTTATGTTTTCAGATGCACCACTGACAGATAACTGTGAGGGGTCTAAATCAAGGTTGGCAGAGGGAGCTGTTTCCTCTGGAATAGGATGCACTTCGGCCAAGGTAATAATAGGTATGGGGCCGGTAGTGCGCTCAGGTGTTTTCGAAGAGGCAATGCTACCTAACGAAGATTTTTTTCTTAATGCTATATCTATGGACTGCCTTCTGGCTGTCTCCAACTCTAGGGACACTCTATGCTGAAGTTTTGTAATCTCATTGTCAATGGATATGCTAGTCCTTGTAATAAAGTCATCCAGGGTCCCTGTAGCCTTTTTCACAGGCTTTGAGGCCCTACTCCGGGTTTCGCGCACAGACAACATTTTGTGAGTGAATAGGGATAATTGGGGCACAATTGAACTGGATACCGTAGCAGATACAGCCAAGGGAGGTGGCCCGGTCCGGTCTTACTCGGTCTGGAACGGCCTGAAACGGCCCGGTCTTTGCCCGGTCTTCGCCCCGAGCTGCGTCCCGCGCTGCGGGAGATTGTGGCTATGATATAGGGGGCATAATGGGCGGGGGCGGGCCAGCAGGGAGAGCGGACCGGAAGCTGGCCGTCGGTCTTGCAGGGACTCCTGGATGTTGGAGTCCCCGCACGCTCGCAGCCCCGCTGATGCCTCTCGCCCGGTGCCGCCTTGGTCGTTGCTCCGTCAGTAATGCTGCCCAGTGACCCACAGAGCGAAGCGGCTCCCGCGGAGTGGGCGGGTTTGCTGGAAAGAATGCAGCTATGCCTCTGTGCTTGGCGAAAGGACCTCCGTAGAACAAACAAACAGGTATTACAACCAGTTCCTCTGCCTTTCAGCACGGAGCTCCGCCGCTCCAGGTTCATAATAACTGGGGAAAGGCTGTACTTAATTAAAGTGGAACCGTGATTGTGTCCACAACCCATCAAGCCAAATAATTCTTTGTGTGTGTCATCATCAAAAGTTTTATTCATGTGGTCGACATTCTTCGTTTTCAAGCACTCCTTGGAATACTGTGTTTGAATAGTCTTGTGATAAAACAACAGAAAAGCCCATGGCCTCCAGAAATATTAATTGTCCTGGTTGCTGGACTCCCATCAACAAGTGTCTAATCGGTCTTCCATTCGACTTTGCCGTACGATTTATCCTCACCAAAATATCATTGCATTCTTTAAGTGTAGCATACTAAATACCTATATTGAAACTTATCCTCAAATAAGGAAAGAAGGTGGCAAAATGTATTCATATGCTTTATTGCCATATTATGGAAAGAAAGGGACATAGAGTCATGTACTCTAGTAACTTTGTTTATTGGCCTGATGTCAATAAACTCAATGCAAACTCATGCATCCGGTAATATAGTGCGTTTTAAGGCAAAACTGAACTATGTCATTTTTTTCCAAACATTATAAATGTTTTGATTGTTTGTTGAATCCCCTCCCAATATATATGTCAACAAATATGTAACTAGAGTAAGATAACATAACATAAAAAACGTAACATCTTTTGGGGGCTTGTTAACAGGAAGTAGCAGAGGTGTAGTGTTACATAACTCACATTCTTTTACCTCAGATAGATGAAAGGCTGACCTGACCAATCAGGATTCAAACTTGGGACCACAAATTATTTTTTTATCTACACAATTCTTTAACAAAAATAGCAGCAGTTAAAAAAAAATCTTCTTCTTTACTGTAAACCGATTATATCTATCTCTCACAACGTGCTTGTTATAAATCATGTGTAATTACACGGAACTCTGAGACAAGTCGTGTTTTTAAGACATGGAAATAATGTTTGACAACACACACATCTTATGCTATGTCAAAATAGAACTGTCATTGACAGTGGAAGTGGATTCCTAAATTTCAGCTTTTCGATTGATTTGGTCCCAAGAAATTTGCGAAATCTGACTGGCAGGTGGAGCATTACACAGCTCCACCCTTGTATTATATGCCCCCCCCCCATGCTTTGTCTGATGGTCATCAGGAGCCGTTCTGGGTATAAATGGACAAGTTCTCACGACAGTTGTTCCTGCATCCGCTAAATCCGGGTGAGGTAATAATAGTCCACTCATGATTGAGCAGAGTGGAATTCCACACTACTTAACTCATAATCAGAGCGAGCCTAATCATTACATGAGTCAGCTGTATTCCTAATGTCCTCTTTAATGATACTCGATATATAGACTTGAAGGGCAGGGCTGACCTTGTGGCCTGCAGATCACAGTATATCTCAGTAGCGAGCATGGCCAACCCTAGGCAGCAATTGGGGCTCATTGCCCTATGGTGACCACCTCCCTCGAGGTCATTACGGACACTTGTTCCAGTCATGTTCATTTGTGATAGCCTAGTGCATTCTGAGGGTTGTGAACTAATTAGACTAACACCAACAATTCAATGATTTGAGAAAGGTCCGAACTGAAGACAGTGTCCATAGTGAACATGAGTTAGATACTCATCCTATCTTTGCCCTAGGCTCTAAAACGCCCCTCTCTGCTGCTACAAAATGTATTTATATATAGTTTTGTGATACAATCACAACGTGGCAGACAATCCAAAAGGGTAACTTAGTTGCTTTATATAAACTCGCAAAACTTAGTCAACAGGCTTAAGCACCAGCCACTAAGGAGTGAAACAGTGTTACCTCTAACTTCCGTATTTGTAAGAATAAGGGTAAAACCGATAAAACATATGTCAAAAGTGATTTTGTGGCAATATTCAGTATATTCAAATAGATTTTTGTTAAGAGCAAGAAATACAAAATTGTTGGTGGTGTGTAGGGACATGTGCCATAAAGGGTATTTTGGTTTCCACTGTACCGATTCAGACTTTAAGCAGAAAGTGAAATAGTCGGAAGTCTAACAGCAATGTCTTCAGTAACCCTCTGCTTCAGAGAAGGTTAAGTAACATGGGGGCATATTAGCAAGGGCGTTATTGCCGCTTTAGCAGTACTTTTTGCTGATAAAGCAGCAATTTTTTTATCACCCAATTGCCAAGCTGTCGCTAACCACTGTTAACGACAGCTTCCAGGCGATAGTGACCTGTTTGGGGCCCGCTTTGCATGTCAGCAATATTTATCGCTAATGACATGCAAAGTGGGCGTACCCAAACTAGTAGCGACTGAAAGCAGTCGCTAACACAGCTATCACCTATTAGAAATACCCGCGATGCGATATAAAAACGTGTGCTAACCGCGATTAGCGCCAGGATTTTACACCTAGTAAAAAACCTGACTTAGCAATATTAGTCAATGGGAGGTGGATTCTACGGCTAAGTCTACACCTGCCTATTAGCAAGATTTTCCTTAGCGATAGGATTTTTATCGCTGGAAATCTCATGTTATAGATGGAATTCGCTGCTATCGATGGATTTTTTGTCACTGTGGAGATAAACGTTGGTAATACTGCGTTATCACCGCGATAAAATCCAGCAATAGGAGAAGATAAAAAAATCGCACAATGCGCGGTTTGCGATAATTATCGCAAGTTGTTGCTAATATGCCCCATGGTTCTCGAAACTAAGGACTGGCAAACAGCCTGGGAAAGATTAACTTATTGATGTTCTAGCTGGCAATCTTTTTTTGGAGTTTGAGCACAAAAAATCATTGAACAGTTCATTGTAAGACAACTCTTAATCGCCCCCTCACACACCTGAACACCGGATTGTATGCAAACTCTGCAGGATCCCGGCTAACACACAAATATCTCACACTGTTCTTTGTGTTAAAATGCTATGAGTCACATACACTACTTTTTTCTTATCTTTCCATCTCAAATCTGATGGTGGTTCTCTCCCTTGGTCGTCCAATAGATATCTTTGGCTTATTCCGTGTATGTGGTGCCCCTGTGGTAACTTAACTCACCTGACAACAAGTTTAACTTTATTGTAAAATAGATATTTGGCAAAATATATATATATATATATATATATATATATATATATATATATATATATATATATATATATATATATATATATATATATATATATATATATATATGTGTGTGTGTATATATATTTATATATATATATATATATATACACACATATATATATATATTACCTACTGGCGGTCGCCGGTAGCTATATATAGTTAGGACCTAGTTACCATAGGAAATTCCGAACATTCTATTGGGAATAACTTTGGCGCCGATTGAGGGATCTGCCTGTAATTTTCCTTAAATTTGCCTCGCTGCGCTCCGCTCCTTCCCTTAAAGTTTCGGGGGGAATCGTCAAGCGGGGGCCGAGAAAAAAGGGGGGTCCCAAAACGTGTTTTCCCCAGTTTAATTTCCATGGGGACATTCTGACACGGCTACAGCTCGAACGGCTGAACGGAATTATACCAGATTTGGCAAAATGGTAGGGACTGGTATGCAGCAGTGGCTTTTGTATGTTTGGTGTAAATCCCTCCAGTAGTTCTTGAGAAAATTGAATTTGACATTTTTCAACTGTCATTTTCTATGGGACCTTTAGACATGGCTACAGCCCGAACGGCTGAACGAAATTACACCAAACTTGGCAAAATGGTAGGGACAGGTATGCATTAGTGCCTTTTCTATATTTGGTGAAAATCCCTCCAGTAGTGGTTGAAAAAATGAATTTGAGCAAATTATATATCTGTAAGCGCTCAACATTCTATTGGGAATAACTTTGGCGCCAATTGAGGAATCTGTGTGTAATTTCCCAGAATTTTGGCCAGCTCTGTTCCCCTCGTTCCCTGAATGTTTCGGGGGGATTCGTCAAGCGGGGGCCGAAAGTGGGGTCCCAAAACGTGTTTTCCCCATGTTAATTTCCATAGGGAACTTTAGACACGGCTACAGCCGGAACGGCTGAATGGAATTACACCAAACTTGGCAAAATGGTAGGGCCTGGTATGCAGATGTGCCTTTGCTATGTTTGGTGAAAATCCCTCTAGTAGTTATTGAGAAAATTGAATTTGACATTTTTCAAATGGCATTTTCTATGGGACCTTTAGACACGGCTACAGCCCGAACGGCTGAACGGAATTACACCAAACTTGGCAAAATGGTAGAGACAGGTATGCAGTAGTGCCTTTTCTATATTTGGTGAAAATCCCTCCAGTAGTTGTTGAGAAAATTGAATTTGATCAAATTATATATCTATATGCGCTCACCGTACGCGCACCCCACGCGTACGGTACGCGTACGTGCGCGTACCCTTACGTGCGCCAGCGAGTTTCTGATTGGCTGGCAGTCAACTGTCAACATTCCAAACTGTCCAAACCCGGAAGTGTTGGCCACCATCTTGTTTTTCAGGAGAACTGAGGCACAAGAGAGCCCAAAACAAGAGTGGAAAACACGAAAAGGGGGCAGGGTAGAGACCCCCCAACTCTCTAGCCCTTTTCAGGGGGTCCCAAAAGGACCCCCAAGGGCAAAAAAAAAAGAAAATTGCGGGATACGCACACCGTACGCGTTGGGTATGCGTACCGTGCGCATACCCCGTGATTTTAAAAATAAATAATTTTTTTTTGCACTTGGTGGTCCTTCTGGGACCCCATGAGAAGGGCTAGGGGGTCAGAGGGTCTCAACCCTGCCCTCTTTTCGCGTTTTCCACTCTTGTTTTGTGCTCTCTTGTGCCTCACATCTCCTGAGAAACAAGATGGCTGCTCAGGTGGTCCCAGAAGGATAATAACATATATAAACATTATCCGCTAATACAATTAGCATTTACAAAACCTTTGAAATTTATTGAAAAAAAATATAGGTTTCACGCCTGATATAGTTAGGAATTAGCATTTAAAAAACCTTACAAATTCACTGAAAAAACCATAGGTTTCATGCCTTATATAGTTAGGAATTAGCATTTAAAAAACCTTGCAAATTCACTTAAAAAACCATAGGTTTCAGGACTTATATTTAGGAATTAGCATTTAAAAAACCTTGCAAATTCACTTAAAAAACCATAGGTTTCAGGCCTTATATAGTTAGGAATTAGCATTTTAAAAACCTTGCAAATTCACTTAAAAACCATAGGTTTCAGGCATTATATAGTTAGGAATTAGCATTTAAAAAACCATAGAAATTGCTTCTATATAGTTAGTTGTACTAACTATATTTCGCGCACCCGCAATCCACTGCTGATGATGTCACATATTACATCATTCATGACATGGTCAGTGACATCACTGATAGGCCCAGAAAGACCAGGATCCGGATAGGAACACTCGGAATCCTTGGTTTAAAAGCACCATCTGGCCAATGAAGTCATCTGTATATACTTGTACATAAATTGCACTGCATATTTTACCATTCACTGAGCACCTTTCACTAAAAGTCACTTTATTTTTGACAGTCACCACAAGCATTGAATGTTATCGAAAAATGATTACAATTCAGATACCAAATGTTTGAAAATCTTTCAATACAATTGACCTATTACATGACTTAAAGTTTTTGAGCATTTATTTCTCTAATTGTTGGACTGGTATCAGAGAGTCTTTGTTCTTATTACTGAATGTTCCCAAAGGTAATTTATCTGACCCAACAGAACCGCTTTTCATTTAAACCACAAATACCCAGGTTCTGAGGGGCACAGGGTTACCCCTTTTTCTTAACTAGGCTTAACTTAAAGGCAATGTGTAAAGTATTTATGCAGCACACAGACACCAATAAAATATCACAATGCCAACGGCGGATATCTAGTCGTGCAAGACCGGGTTTGACCCAAAAAATATTACTGACCGCGATGGAGAGTGGTTTGGACGTGAGAAATGGATTGGGCTTGGTCAGCATTTAACTTCGGACTTAAACATTGTTTGAGATAAATGTTCTGAGAAGGTAAAGTTCAGCAGGGCAAGGCTACAGGCAGTGTACAATGAGGGAGCATCATCTTCGGGGAGCTTTGGGTAGAAGCTGCAGTGAAGATTTCTACTTTTTATTTGGAAGCCAATAATCTCCAGCAGGACAAGACAGAGGGCTGTAGTCGAAGAGAGTTCCATGAGGCCTGATACCCATTTGGCGAATGACCTCTGAACAAGATTTTAAGCTGTGGAAAAGAACGCAGTGGGAAACGACACAGAGTCAATCCGACTGGTGATGCACCTCAGTCAGATAAGCAAGCAGGTTGTTCCTGGTCCCTTCCTGGTTCAACGACTGTTTTGGGCCAAAAATGATCTAAGTCCTCAGTTTGGGGATTCAGACCTATGGACACCTTTAGCACCACAGCAAAGGGTCCAGGACTGGTGTGACACCACATGGGGGTCAGGACTCATTCAAGTTGGGTCCAGGTACGGGTTCAAGATGGTATGAGCTTTTTGTGTCCTTGTGGTTCTGAACAATAGGCCAGTAAACTAGCCTTTAGAGTCACTCTGGTAGTCCTAGCTTCAGGTGAAGATGCAGGGCTCAATGGTAGGGCTGCCCTCTGAGTGTTCAAGGCAGGCTCCAGGCAGCAAAGTAGTCCTTCCAAGTACAGTAAAGCAGACTTGAAGAGTGCACAGCGGGTCAAAGCGGGTCACAGCAGTAGGTAGTACTCAGAGATTCCTTCCAAAGGTCCATGAGTTAACTGAAGAGTGGGTCTGAAGGTCGTGTTTTATACCCTGAAGCCCTTACTCTGGAATGTGGTGAATGCTTCTAGAAATGTTCTTTGAGGTGCATAGAATTTCCTGACTACACTTTCATGGTTCCAAATGTGCTGCAGTGACAATGTGTGGTTGATCAGTACTCTGTGTGATGGTAGAGCACAGCTTATTCAGTTGAAAGTAGGGCTGTGCTTAGCTTCTCCCCTTCCTGCCACAAGGGTCAGCAGACTCGATAATTCTCGCCTCGGTGCCTACTCTAACCAGGGGTCCCACTCGGCAACTGTGGGCATTAGCTTGCCTAATCTCCACAACAGCCCCATCAACGCCGGGGATGCCTGGCTCCACCTTGGGGACTCCCAGTAGGGGCCATCCCACAGCGAAAGCCAGGATGGGTTCCCCAGCGGTATACAGAGCCAGGAAGCCGACTGGCAACAGTGCGCTTTACAAGTAAACATTACATTTACATATACATTTACAAGATGGCCAATTCAGGCACACCCAATTCCTTTATTGTGTGCAATTAAAAATCAGGTTTTACCATTTATTGCTCAATACAATTTAATAGATACCAAATAAGAACTGGGTACCTGGTACCAATCAAAAGTTAGAACGTATTAAATGTAATAAAGCAACCTAATATTATCCTATGGGACAGGTAGTCCTCAGAGTCATAAAAAATTAATTTATGAGTGTTCTCTACCAGAACATGTACATGTCCAATCTTATATTTATAATGCACCCTGCAATATTGGTTCCCTAGGGCCAGTGTTAGGGGTGACATATGATTTAAAAGAGGAGTCAAAAGTTTGGCATTTGGGTTATATTGCCTGGCAATGGAAGACCTGAGGCAGGTTTGAAAGGCTACTTGTGAGGTTGGCACTATACCTTTTGCAGGCCCACTAGTTGCATTTAATTTACAGGCCCTCGGTAAATGGGACACCACTCTACAAGGGACTTACATGTAAAATAAATATGCCAATCTGTAAGCCAATCAAAACATGTTCAGTGGAGTGGTCACAAGCACTTTATCACTGGTTAGCAGTGATAACATGGGCAGAGTCCTGAGGCCAACAAAAACTAATTTCAGTTGTTTAAAAATGGTGGTAAGCAGGCAAAACATTTGGGAGAAGACCTCCCTAAGGTTGGCAGGTCTAATAATCAGAGTAAGACACTCCGCCAAAGGAAAGTGAAAGCATTCACAAGCTTGAGAGTCCTTCCATCTTGAACAACACACCTGCAGAAGCAAAATATCCCATGAGGTAAATCTGCCCAATATGGGTTACTGAACCTGTGGCTGATATGCTTGAACAGGTCCAGCTGTGAGCTTTAATATGGGGAGTAGGGAGACACCCTTCTCACAGTATTTGGCCACTATTCTCCACCACTAAGATGTAGAAGGCACTCCATAAATTCATTATCAGTACTACTCATTGGGGACGCCCGGCATTTACCGATCACAGCTGTGAGGGAAATGGCTTCCGGGTGAACAACAACGACCAGCTCCCTCGGACCTGTCAACGCCGCCAGTGACGCTGCAGCCCGCGCCCGGAGTCGCAGTTAAAGGCACCAGGGGCGCCTGCAGTGCAAGACACCCGGCATTCACTGATAACAACCATGAGGAGAACGGCTTCCAGGGGAACAACAACTCCCAGCTCCCTTGGAGCAGTCCACACCGCCAGTGATGCTGCGGCCTGCGCCCGGAGGCGCGGTCAAGGCACCAGCGGGCCCGCAGTGCGGGAGGCACAAAAGCGTGCCCGGGCCGCGGGTGGGCCCATCTGCACCCATCAACGACTGGAGGAGATCGGTCTGGGGCTGATCCCTTAGCAGTTTTAGTTCTGAGCCCGCAAATCACACTTTGGAGACTGAGACCCCAGGCGGAAATCAGCCAATACATCATGGTACTTTTTAATCAAACCATTAAATATGACCATCCAAGTGCTCCAGCGACTTTATACAGAGACAGGGGGCTCTAGAGGCTTAACGTCCGAAATGGGCAAAAAGAAAACACCTGCTACACAGGGGGGTGCTTCGGGGGGGGGTTGCATGGTGGGCAAAATTGATTCTTTTTTGACTAAAGCTGCCCATGCAATTTTGCAGGAGATAGCCTTGACTGAGCAAAGGTTATCCTTAGAGGCTGGAAAATGTCTTCAGACCCACATCATCAGGGAGGAGGGAGAACAAGGGAATTCTGTAGCTAATATGGGCCCTTCAGAATGCCCTGCAATTCCAATAACCTCTGCACCTCCAAGTCAAATAATTACTTCTGATGAACTCAACTTGTCTTCTAATATTTTAGCTGACAAAACACCAGAGGGAAATGAAGCAAGCCCAGATTTACCACCACCTAAGAGAAAACGAACTGCCTATAATAAGTCAACAAGGAAATCCCCATGGTTACAAATGCTGACACAACCATTTTTCTCAACCTGATTTGGATCAAGGACAGTTACTAGACTCTTTATTTATAAAGCTTGAATCAATGACAAAGATCCTCTTAGCACCATTAATAAAAAAAATAGAAAAAGTAGAGGAATTAGTCCACAATTTGATCACCAATTGTAATAAATGTGCTACGACTTTTATGCCAAAACTAACTGGGCCAAGGGCAGAAATTCCATTGAGAAATAGGAATCAATCTCAACCTGACCCACCTGGCCGACGTTTAAATGTGTTTAATTTATTTAGGATCTAATGGTATAACTAGTGGATCAAGTCAGTCAAATACATCTGAGGCGACAGGACTGGCAGTTCAGAGCCCGGAGGTAGCTCAGGTTGGAAGACCCCAGAATCCTGAGAGGGTATCTTTACCCTGACGTAATCCGCCTAATCATTGCATACCTAAAGTTGCAAATAAATGCACCCTTGATTTACCCCCTGCATCTGCCCCGTTAGTAGCAGTTTTACTGGAGGTCCCTTCTCTCTCACAAGAAACTGTGGAAACCACCCAGTATCTAATACAGAAGTGACCCATTGGTGTACTAAAAATGTATTAAATGGCCAGCATATATCATCTGACCTTATTATGGCCAGAAGAGTGGGGTGGATAGGCCAACAAACAAAAAAGATTGGTTTAGGAGACTGTATAGTTGTTAATTTTAAGGACTCAGAGAAAAGCAAGATGTTAATAGGCTGTGCATACCAGAGCAGTTCAAACTCCCTAATTAGAGTAGTCTCACTACAATACTTTTATCCCCCAAGTCAGCGTGGAGGCTTAATGCAATGGCAATGGCAAATACCATGAAAATTGGGGAAGCCTGTCGCTAAAACTAATATAGACAATAATCTACTACTAATGAGTAACAAATTTCAACCCCTAGCAAGTCTCCAAAATTTGAATGAAAACAACTGACTAGAGCCGGAAGATAAAATTGATCAGGGTATACCCTATTCAACATGACCTTAAATGCACAAACACTAGCGGCTACGGATCATGTTGAAATAACTACTACAATCCCTGAATCGCTCCCGATCACAAATCCCACTGCGGCCAAGTATGATAAGTTTGTCTCATGGAACATAGCGGGAATAAGGTCCAAAAGAGGGCATTCATGCTGGGAACATTTTCTTTCAATGCATCACATCATCCCTCTTCAGGAACCCTGGGAAGTAAACCATTGTTTTTATCTAGATGGTTTCATTTCATTCCACAAATGTGCTAATCCGTCGAACATGGGTAGAGCTAGAGGGTGTTTACTGCTAATGCTCTCACTAAAGCTCTCTTGTAAGACACGTTTGGTTGATTGTAAATCTCAGAATGCTTTGGCAGTAGAATTGTCTTTTAAGAATTGTGCCACCGTGTTAGTGATACATTTTTATAATTCTTTTACTAGAGGGCATGAGCTGGAAGACTTAAAGGAGTTCTTTGAATGTTATGAGGCGGCTAAACCAGCTTATTATGAGGTAATAATTCTAGGGGATTTTACCAGTCATCAATGTTATTTAAATTGTCTTATAAATCAGGACCAGGGGAAATTTTTATCCTCACTAAATCATTTTGGGCACAGGTATCTTGCTTGAAGGCATTCTATCAAATCAAAATCTATGCTGCCTCCAACAGACAGACAAAGTGGTGCCATACCCACTTATGTAGGAAATGGAAGAGCTAGCATTATTGACTACATCCTATTGACAGCTCCACTAGTTTTATTTACTGAGGATTTATTGGTTACTTGGATAGGTTTTAGTGACCATAACCCACTTACTGTTGCTATACTATCTTCTGCTATCGAAACTGGAGAATCTGCGATTTGTTTGATAAATACAAATATTAGCACTAAAGATCAGGCCCGCGGGCTAAAGTGGGAAATGATAGCCCCAGATAACTTTTTTTAACAATTTGTACACAGTTTGCGCCCCTGAAATTGAGTCCTGTCTAGACCCTGATATACAGGACAGTTCTATCTTAACAGCCGTCGGGAAATTAACAAAACTATAAAACAGATAAAATAGGAATTCGGGACAAAAGAAATGCTTAAATGCTTAATGCTTAAAATATTGCAGTCCATAACAGGAAGCAGGAGTTAAGAGAACAAATCTGGAATGCCCTACAACATGCTAGCATATTGAAAGACAGTTCGACTTTCTGGTTGGTAGTCAACAGCCCCTTTCTCTCCGAAATTCCTAACTCTAACATTGACTGTTTAATCCCAACAGCCAAATGGGCATTGCATTTTGAAAATAGTTTTAGTGATGTAAACCTGGGAGCAACAAAGGAGCATAGGGAATGGGGACAAACTAGCACACCACTTCACTTTAGTGTAGAGGAGGTTTATGAAGCAATAGCAACTACATCCAGCAGAAAGGCCACAGGCCCGACAGGATACCGGCCGATCTACACAAAGCGATCCAAAGGTATGGGCTAGCATTTTGACAAATGTTTTTAATGCCGCATGTTCACATGGATACCCAATATCCTGGAGGAAGGCACTCATTGTTCCCATTTTTAAAAAGGGTGCAAGAGATGAGCCTACATGTTATAGGCCAATCTCAATTTTAGATTCTGCAGCCAAAATTATGGGAAAAGTCGTACTTGTAATGTAATGTAATGTAATGTAAAAATTACTTATAAAGCGCGGCATACACCGGACGGTTTCTTGGCTTCGCTTAACAACATGGCTGGACGACCAAAATGTTATTTCCAACCTGCAATATAGCTTTAGGCCAGATAAAGGGACTTTGAACCACTGCTTAAATTGACACTTAGGGGTAGTGAAGTACACCATCGCCAAAAAGGGAACAATACATTTGGCGTTGATGGACTTGACACAAGCCTTTGATTGTGTTTAATAGATCAAAGTTGTGGTCCATCCTAAGTGACATGGGTCTCGAACCAGAGCTCGTGGACTTCTTACAAGCAATCCATGAGAATAACATAGCGGCTGTCAGATATAATAGTAATGGGGATTTGACAACCGCCTAGGATGTGAAAAGAGGGGTACGCCAAGGCTGTATCCTGGCCCCTCTCTTATTCACACTATATATAAATAATTTGGGAGATTCTTTAATAGCCAGTTGTAAAGATATCCATAGATTTGGCAACAAGATGATCCCCACACTTTTATGTGTGGATGACACAGTTATATTAGCTAGAACAGCAGTGGGTCTCCAATCACTTTCAGATGCTTTCATAGGTTTTATGGATTCCTTAGATCTCTCAACAAATTTTAAGAAATCGCACACTATGTCTATTGACCCTGGTAAGTCCAAAAAAAGGCCTTCGCAAAGGGACAGAATTAAAAAAGGTTCCAACTTTCCCTTACTTGGGGGTACTTTTTGACGAACATGCATCATGGTGCCCACAAATTACACAAAAAAAGAATACCCTTTCATGAGCCACAGGGGCAACACAGAACTTTGCTAAAAAACTAGGGTCTAAACCTGTTGCAGCCCTGACGAAGATATATAAGGAACAATGTATCCCACTGGCAACCTATGGCAGTGATATCTGGGGATATAAAGAAGGGATATTCAGCAGGAGAAAGACAAGTTCTTACACCTGATCTTGACAGTTCTGCATTCCACCGCTGCATATATAATACACGAAAAGCAAGGGGTGGGTTACATATCAGAACAGATCGCAGTGGCTCCGTTAATGCTCTGGCTGAGAGCATGGGCAATTCCCATTATAAATGTAAACCTAATAATTTTACTGTTTGTCTAGCGCTAGATAGAGACGGACACATCCCCTACCTAAAGTATTTAAAGGAACTGACATATTGGCTAGGTTGCCCTGACTTATTCCTAAGTCCCAAACCCATGGACAAACCCAACATTAAAAATATCAAACGCCAGTTTCTGTCTAAGCGCCAGGGACTAAGGGACGAAAAGGAGTTGCTAAAACCAACAGTAAGATGCTATGTTACATTATCCACGAATAATCAATTTCAACCTTCTTTGTTAATTGTTGGCAATCCCTTCCATCATTTTGTTTTAACAAGATTTTTACTGCAATGTCTCCCTGGCTCTTGTCAGTTCCTAAGGGCTTTTTTAAACCTGGCACGCCAGAACCCTGTCCTTGTGACAATTTCTTTGTACAGGATACTCTACACTTTATTTTCATTTGTGATTATTACGTTACCTTACGTAGGAAATTTATTTTACCATTACTCAGAGATTGTCTCTTTGTGCAAGTCAGGCCAGCCCTACGGTACCTACAAATCTTATTGTAAAAATGGTAATAAAAATAAGTTTATTGCAGCGTTAAAGATCTCATCCATCCAGTTCAATAAGTCAGGTGCAACTGACTTTCTAAGCACCACAAAGTATTCCATCTCCATGGAGCTACTTAAAGCACAACAGGTTTATCAGTAACTAAGACCTTAAAGGAGACACACATCACTATGTACAAGATAAATAAATAAACAAATTATTAAGCACATTATTACACATCTTCCTTCTTCATGAAACAAAATAAAGGAGAGAAAGAAACATGTACAATGAACTAATCTCTAATATAATCACCTGAATCAAATCTTTTTTTTCCATGTTAATATTAACCAAAGGATTATCAATGACCACAACTCTATTGAGATTCCATATCCTAGAATCTTCAGTCTTAATGGCATTAATGAGAACCTTTTTAACTACATGTACCTTTTTAAATAGCTCAGAAGACTTGCGACCAAAAGGTGCCCTAATCATTACCAAGTCTCCTACCTTAATTTGTGTTTTCTTGACACCATTCTTTATGTCAAACCTCACCTTCCGTTCAAAAATTTTGTCAGCCTCTTTTTTTCTCCACAACACATGAGAAGGCTTGTCACTATTTTTTGGGACAATTTTTTATTCACCCAAAAGTGAGTAATGAGCGTATTCCGATGTCTGTTTTTGAGAAGAAGAAAAGGAGTGCACCCAGTTGTTGCATGAGGAGTGGTTCTATACATTTCAACAATTTTGTTAACACCCTCCTTCCAGTCCACATTATTCTCCTTGGCTAAAGATATCGATTCTTTAAACACCCGTACAAACCTTTCTACCATTCCATTGCTTTCCGGATGATACAAGGAACATCGTTTGTGCTTGATAGAACATTTCTCTAAAAACTCCTCCATCTCCTTAGAAACAAATTGTACTCCATTATCTGTAAGAAGGTACCCTGGAAGACCCTCTCTAGTGAAAACTTCCATTAAAAATGAAATAACATGTTTAGTGTCAATACATTTAGTGATTTTAATTTTGGGCCAACTTGAAAACAGATGTATACGGACAAACATGTAAACTTCCCCATCTTTGCATTTCACAAGACGCAATATATCAAGGGCTAATTCTTCCCATGGCGCATTTGACCTATCTCTTATAATCATTGGTTGAACTCTTGGTTTTAAACACTTCTCACTTAACGTGCAAGGAATACACTCTCGCACAAGTCTTTAAATATCTAAGTCCATCCCAGCCCACCAATAATTCAACCTAACACTTTCTTTGGTTTTGGAAACTTCTTGGTGCCTTTGATGACCTAGTTTGATCAATTCTTCCCTGAAACACCTGGGTGGAATTAGTCTAGTTCCAGGAAACATCAAACCATCAGACATAGACAACTCACTCCTCACATTCCAGTATTTCTCTGAAACACCTTGATCTTTCTTGAAACACCCATCATTAACGAGAGACGATAATTGTTTGAGTTCTTCTTCAATTTCACTTTCTTCTCTCCATTTATCTTCTTTGATGCCTCCACACTCAATGGCACACACCCACTCAAACTCTTCTTCATCTTTTTCCTCAACACCACCATCATCTTGTGTGACCAATCTGGACAGAGCATCAGCAGTGTAATTACGTACTCCAGGTAGATATTCCACATTAAAATTGTAACCTTGTAAATCCACAACCCACCTTGAGATCCTACTTGAGATGGAGTCTGTCCCTTTCTTGTTAAAAACTTCAACCAACAACTTGTGATCAGTTCGAACTACAAACTTGGTTCCCCATAATAAGTTCTTCAACTTTTTCATGGCCCAGTTCACAGCCGAAGCTTCCTTTTCTATCACAGAGTAGTGAAATTCGGCTCCCCTACGACTCCTAGACAGAAAAAGGATGACATCTACTTTACCATCAGATTCTTGTTGAAGTACAGCGCCCAGACCCTTCATGCTAGCATCGGTAACTAGAACCGACTTAGCCGCTGGATCATAGCTCCTCAATTTGGGTGTATCTTTAAGGTATTCTTTAATCTTAACAAATTCCTCTTCACATTCCTTGCTTCACACAAACTCCACCCCTTTGCAAAGAAGAGTTTGCATGTGGAGACACTTTTCAGCAAATCCTTTAACAAATTTGCTGTAGTATTCAGCCATTCCTAAACATGTCATAAGATCTTCCTTGCTTCTAGGAGAAGCTAAATTGTCTATAGACTTAATTAAATCACTCTTAGGTTGAATGCCTTTACCAGATATGGTATGTCCTAGATAGTCGATCGAAGATTTTCTAAATTTGCACTTATCAATCCTAACTGTTAGATTGTGTGAGTTGAACCTCTCCAAAACTTCTCTAACTCTAAGATCATGCTCAACTTCATCTTTCCCGTAAATTAGTACATCACCGTGGTAAATCTTTACTCCCTTCTGACCTTTCAAAATCTTTTCAAGTGCCCTGTGAAAAACGGAAGATGCAGAAACAAGCCCAAAGGGTAGATGTTTAAATCGATACTTGCCAAAAGGAGTAATGAAAGAGGTATAGTCTTTGGAACTATCTTCTAACTTAATCTGATGGTAAGCCGATTTGAGGTTGACAGTGGAAAATATCTCCACCCCTTTAAGTAGCATGAGCATGTCAGAAATCTTTGGAAGGGGATATTTGTCAACTACTACCTGTTTGTTAAGCTCTCTTAAATCAATGCATAGACAGAGACTGCCGTCCAATTTGCGAGCGGCTACAACCGGAGCCAGCCATTGTGTTCCTTCTACTTCCTCTATTATACCTTCCAGTTTGAGTTTTTCCAACTGATTTTTCATCTCTTCCCTTACTGATAAAGGAACACCACAAACTTTTCTGCTAAAAGGGATAGCTCCAGCAACTAACTTAATTTTGTGAGTGTAGTCTTTCAAACAACCCAGTTCATATCTGAAAACCTTTGGAAAGGTTTCCTTTAACTTTGATGTGTATTCTTCCCCACTATCTTGAAGTTCAACTTTATTCATACTAAAGTTCTCTTTCAGTAAAATAGGAGGATCACTATTGGGATCCAGTTACCAAAAATAAACACCAAAAGCTTCGGAATAAGACACACCACTTAGATGATTTAATCCACGAATCCCAGGCATTAGGAATACAGGCTTAACCACAAAGCATGTAACATACTTTTTGTTTGAAAACACGAAGCAGCTTGTGAAAGTGATATCAAAATTAAGACAGTCTTGGCTTGAAAACACGGCGCGCAGATTGTGTATGTGGCTTTAAAATTAACACCGTTTTTGGCTTGAAAGCGTGGCGCACAGCTTGTGAATGTGTCTTCAAAATGATTACAGTTTTGGCTTGAAAGCGTGGTGCACAGCCCGTGAATGAGATTTTAAAATCCAAAATCTCTTCTTGTAGAAAAAACTCCTAAGACTAAACACAATGAAGCTTGCGATTTTAAGTTTGACCGAGTCAGTATATGGAGCTTGGGTGGCTTTTTAATCCACAAAGTACAACATTGTATAACTTAAAGAGCAAACCTTGTGAAACCTTACTTTGCGAGCATATAAATTAACATTATGAATTAAAATGTTAAAAGGCTCCTGTTGGACCCGGCCCTTTTGGCAGGTTCACCCCGAGACTTTTTGCTTTTTCCTAGCCTGTTTCTGGAACCTGGTGGTGGTGATTTTAGGCCTCTGCGCACTTTTTCACTGTGGTACTGTAGCGTTCTAATCTAGGACCCTGATCGATACTGTGACCTTGTGCCCCTATTCGGCTATAAATCCATTTATTCCCTATATTGGCATAACCGTTCAAGTACAATATTCAGAAACTCGTCTCTGGCCTCACACGAACAGAGCCACATTTCAGAATCGCTTTCTCTGCCACTTCCTTTGCAACCAATTAGTGCAATGACATACCAGAAGTTACTATCTAAGATTCCTAGATTAACACTCCGAGTTCTTCAACAAGATAAAAACTCAGCAACCTGGAAATCCCCGCTTCCTATGTTTTGATTAGTAATAGAAATCTAATGAGCACTGATAGACGATCACTTCCTAGTGACATCTTTATTGACGTTTTATGTCCAAAAACTTACGTCAAACAAGGCACCTTTCAGGTATAAATATTACCAACATTGCCTTCGGCAAACGCTGTCTCGCTGCTACTGAAGTTGCTGTTATGCTGATGATGCCATAGCTGCTATCGCTACTGCTATCGCTGCTAACTAGCGAACGATGGTGTGGTGAACCTAGGAGCTGAACAGCCGCCCCCTGCAAGAGCCCAGCAGATGCAAGCTGCCCACGGACGCTGCCCCTCCTCCTCCTCAACCCGCTGAGAGAGACGCTGTCTTTTCTCCTGCAGAGAAATCCAGCTCCGGCGTTTCTAGTCTACCCTTGCGGGTGACTGGGATATTGATCCCCTGAAGGAGATACCAGACCTCCATCATTCTATTCCAGAGGTATGGTGTTGACTAAACCCTTAGAGAGAATTCTTGAAGCAAACCTTGGCAAAACCAACTTAACTTAAAGCTACTTACTTACTCCCCTCCCACGTATTAGGCTTAGGTCAGGTACACTGGGGTAGGCGTAGTTAGAAGCACCAGTTGAGTATTTTAGCCTAATGTATATATGAATGTATATATGTTTTATTCATTTTAAACCATTATATGGCTAAGAAACCATATCAATGCTTTTACAGTATTATTCTTACTGTACGTACTTTTTATAATAACAAGTCTTGCAATTGTGGCAATTCATTTCTCTTGTACGAGAAGAAAGACTGTTCAATAAATGTTACCCTTTATTGAAAACGCCCGTCTCTCTATTCTCTACATATTGTGAAAGTAAACTGCACAACCACTGACTGAGTAAAATAACTGTCTATTGTTTCACACGACCCTAGAGATTGACTCTTATCTGAGGAGCAAAGTTGTCATGTTGCACGGTTGTTGGAAAACTGAATCCCTTCTTGGCTGTGCCAGGGAAGCTGATCACTTCCTATTCAGTCAAGAAAGTTTCCAGTGACCTCTGAGCTAGTTGGTAACAAACCCAATTAAGTTTAGCATAGTCAGTGGAGGCCTGGAAGATCCGCACTTCTACGTCGATACTACTGTTTATGTTATTCCAATGCGCAGGGCCTATTTGGAAAATAGGAACTACACTACATGGCGCCCAAACGTTTGGTAAGGCGATAAACTAACGCAAGACGTTAGAGTAACTCAGTCGTGCATATTTCACACAGACCCCTTTCTCCCGTAAATACTCCAATAGACATCTGAAGTGGGTGAAAGGTTAAAATCCGCCCGAACTCAGTAGGAAGAGATTCCTATGTAAAGCTTTGGTTTATTCAACGTTGAAGGATACAGTGTTCCAAAATATTGTGCACCTAATCTTTGTCTCCTTGGAGACCTGCTCTGCAAACCTTGCATTTATACAATGCCAGGAGAAAACGGAACCACTGGGGCTGCAGTAGATGCAACTCAGCAGGGTCCCGACGGGACTACTGCACCGTGTGCGATAATCATCCCGGCACATTTAAGAAAATCTATAACGTTAAAACTTATAGAAAATGGACTGACACCACAAGGTGGTACAGTAAATTTGGTGATAGAGGCACATGAATATCGGCAGACAGAGGTATTCTATTCATGGATAAACTTTACAGCAGCAAACGCTAGAACAAAAGAGTTTCACTATTACAAAATAGAGAAACCACCGGAAGAGTACGCTCCTTTCGAGGAGACTGAAATCCCACTAGAATTCCAAGAGCACCTGCTCTGGTTAAATGGCGCCCTAAAACATAATGATCATATTACCAGGCTCGGTCCACTAGGTAGACCAGGAGCAACGGGGCCGGTTCTAGCCAGCTACACACCACATCAGGACATTGCAAAAATGTCTAGAGAAGAGCTGTTAGTACAGCTAAAAACATTAATTAAAATACATAGGCAATTAGTCCAATATGTAATGCGGACTGCAACAGTCCAACCAGCTGTTAATGTACCACAGCTGACCCCTCATCAGGGGAACACTAATAAAATTACACCACAGAACATACAGTCAAGTCTTTGTAAAACACCCGTAAAACGGGAACAAATTCCTTTCTGGATAGCACAAAAAATCACTCAAATAGAGGCAGTATTTCCGGATACTACCCCTATTGAGAAGTGCAGAATCTTGACAATCTGCCTTCCTATGGGAATCGCACCACACGTGGAGGACTGTGACACTTGGAGTACAGTCTTTGCTTCCATTTACACTAAAACACATGGTGTTCCGTCTATGGCGGTAATACCAGATGTACTAAGACAGATTCAGAATGAATACGGTCCAGAACCTGCTTTAACTCTTGGTATGAAATTACTGAAAGACTTCAAGCAGGTCTCGGCTATATTATTAGCCAATATAAAGGGAGAAGCAGCATCTGTGGCGATCCGCCAGAAGTTGAAGGAAACAGATATAACAGATCAGCCAATTGAGCTTGCCAGAATCATAGAGAAATGCTATGAAGAATTAGGTAGAGACAGCTTGGGTGGAAAACCAGTAAAGCCCTAACTGCTCGAAAATCCTGAAAAATTATTTATTAAAAATAATTCAAACACTCCTAAAAAGAAGTGGGATGGAAATAAACAATCCACTCCCAAGGAAAAAGTTTTCCAGTCCAGAGGAAGGTCTCCTCGACGGAGGGAAAGAACTCCGACTCGAGAACACCAGTCTCCCCAGAGGGAGCCCTCTGAGAAAAGATATAACCTTAGAAACAGGGATAATTTGAAAAAACCTGATAGATATCAAAGTATTGATACACGTCCCTCTCGATCTTTTTCGCAGAAATCGGAAAGAAGAGGACGGTCAGACCCAGGAGAGCACACAAAGTCCAAAGACAAGGAACCTGCTCAGAGTAAAAAATCTCAATTTCCAAAAAAGAAGGTAGCCAGTATTAGAGTATTCGAACATGCAGAGAATACTGAGGACACAGTTGAAAAACGGGGAGTGGGCACAGACAATGTTAGACAGTGCAGCAGAAATCAGTATAGCCCGCAAGATCTTGATGAGTCATCTGGAGACAGTAGACACGAATGAATACATTCAGGTTGAAACTGCCGACACCAGACTTAGCGAGCCCCATAAAATATACGAAATAACATTGCGTATAGAGGGTGATAAGACTAGGAAAATAAGGGGTCTATTTTGGGATAAACTCTCAAAAGGCTATGATATTCTGTTAGCTGAAAAAGATTGGCCCCCAGAGTTTGTCAGGGAGTGCCCTCGTGGCGAAGAAATGATTATGCCTGCCTTCTCGAATCACATTCCGATTCACAAAAAATATACTTATGCAAGGAAATGGGCAGTAGCCCAGGCACCGGCATTATATAAAAATCATGTAGGATGGGATGAGGACTCACCTCCTCACAAAATCCAGTTAAAAAGTGAACCAACTGCACAACGGCAGTATCCCATTAAGCAAGAAGCTAAAAAACAAGTCAGGGAGATCTTAGATCAACTTGAATACCAGGGGTTGATTGAAACATGCACCTCTCAAATGAACAATCCTTTGTTTCCTGTCTCCAAGCCAGACAATTCATATCGTCTAGTTTTGGACTACAGACACCTTAATGCATGTTGCAAAACATTTGCAGTACAAAACTCACATAGTGCAGCCCTAATGAATAACATAGTTAGGAAAAAATATAAAACAACATTAGACATATCTAATGGTTTCTTTTGTCAAAACACTGCACCAGAAAGCAGATATTTGACCGCTTTCTCCGTAATGGGGTCTCAAAAAAAATTCTGTAGGCTCCCACAGGGGTTCAAGAACAGCCCAGGACTATTCTCAGCTAGAGTAACAGAGTTACTACAAATATATGATGATGAGGCATTATCTTACGTAGATGATATCTATCTCACAGACGACGACTTGGATACTCACTTGAAAAGAGTGAACACCATTATACTTGGGTTCGCAGCAGAGGGTTACAAATTCAACTTTAAAAAGTCTCGAATTGCCCATCTGACAGTATTATTTTTAGGATACGAATTATCAAGTGAAGGAAAAAGCCTAGCGGACAACTTCTTAGAGAAGTGCGCTGTACTCCAAGCTCCAAAAACGCTGAAGAATTTACAATCCATACTAGGTTTTCTGAATTTCGGAAGAACATACATTCTAAATTACGCAGAGAGGGTTAAACCTCTCTACAAACTAATTAAACCTGATTTTAAACAAATCAATTGGACTCAAAAACACACAGAAATTTTGAGATCACTGCAAACAGACATGTTAGCAAAAACAAAATTAGATACACGTGACAACACACGCGATCTTGTAATCCGAGTCATCCCAGGAGGATGCGGATTCACGTACCTGACCTCTAATGAGGGAGAAAAGGTACCAATTTCAATTAAATCTCACTTGTACACACAAGTAGAAAAAACATTTCGTCACACAGAAAGAACTGTGAAAGCAGTGCAAATTGCATTAGCAAATGAACGAGAACTAGCACATGGTAAAAGGATTAATATCCTCACAGCAGAATCCGCCTTCGAGGCGCTATTCAGCCCAGTAAACCTGCCTACAGTGTCACTGGATCCGAAATGGATACAGTGTGTAGATTCTCTAGGAGCGGAAGTTGTGAAATACTATTTCTCCCCGCAATTCGAAGAACTGAATGATTTAGAATATGAAGAAGAATATCCTCTGCCAATCGAACTTCTGCCTCTCCCACAGTACGCCTGTATAATCTATACAGATAGATTTGTACAGCATTTCAACGTAGAGAGCAAATCCTACGATGAAGCGTGTGCGATTGTTAAAGGTCGTTGGCTGTGCGGTAAATTCAGACTGAAAGTAACAAAAACTGAATTAGTAAGAAACTGTTCGGCTCAGAGAGCTGAAATCAGATGTTTAAAGATGGCGCTCGAAAATGCAGAACATGAATTCCCGACACTTATCGTGTGTGATTCTCATTTTTGCGTCAACTCTTACAATAATAAACTGCAGAGATGGATTGAAAACGATTACAAAGATGACACAGGTGCCACAATAAAGCATAAATTGCTCTGGAAACAGGTAGCTCTTTTACAGAAAGAACTACAAAAGACTCACGTGATACACGCACAGAGTCTTCAACGTGATGGCGTTCACGTTGCAGGGAATTCATTGGCTAATACAGCCATAGTGGAAGCAACTAAACCGGCTTCCGTAGCCACAAAAAAGCGTACAGAAAAATACATAGACGGGGAAACCATGCTGGCAGTAAAAACGACCGTAAAAGGCGACTTTGCAGCACTACCCGTGAACTATCCACTCAATTATGCATACATAATCGATGCAAACTCCGTTCCTTTTGCTCGAATCCCTGGAGTGGGGGATAGGGTAATTCCAAACAGGGACCGGAGGGGCTTCCTCACAAAGGAAGAACATATGGGGTTGGGTCTGAGACACCAAACAATCAGGGACTCTCTGAGAGAATTAGAATCAGAGTACTGGTGGCCGGAAATAAGTGAAGGTATTCATGAGTTTGCAAAAAACTGTGAAGACTGCAATAGAGATTGCAGTGGAGAACCGGCCTGTGTAGCGTCAGAAGGCCTAATAGAAAGCATTAGGCAATCTATCCGCGCTATCAAAAAAGAGAAACACGTCCCATTGTACGTCATTAAGGCTAAACACACTTAAAAAATGTGGCCTCCAGCGCTCGGCTGACGCCAGAACGGTTATAAAAGGTCTGCGAGTCTTTATCGGCACATGCGCAATTGCCATGTTCGATTCTGACCTGCTTTCAGCTCTCGAGCTTATAAGGAGGCCATGGACAGCAGGGGAATTGGGTTGCGGTATTCTTGTCCGTCACACCCCGAAGGGAATAGTGTGGTAGAAAAAAAAAAACGGGACATAAAGCGATCTATAACAGCGAAGGTATTAGGTTCAGGCGCTGGGTGGGTCAAACATTTAATAAGTGTCCAGATCAGTCTTAATAATTTGCCAAGAAATTCTCTAAAAGGTTTCAGCCCATACGAACTATTGTTCGGAATTAGAATGAGAGTTCAGGACTTAGATAGTCAAGTATCAGTGGTACAAGATAAGAAAACAACATACTTTGATATAAAAGATCGTTTGGCTGTTTTACAGGACTTGAATGAAACAAGAAAATCCTTAAGCAACATAAAGTTAAAACAACAGCCAGATACCACTGACGAGGCACCACAAGCAACAGCCCCAGCAAGCCCTGTCTGGATTCCAAAGTTTGGGGATCTAGTCAGAGAAAAAATAGCGGTGAAGAAGGAATTTGGGCCTTCTTACAGAAAAGCAGTACCTGTCTTGGCAGTCACCGGAACAAGATCAGTTGTACTACCGCCCCTTGCTGGTAAAAAGGAGACCAGAGTTGTATCAATCGACCTGGTAAAACCACAAGCATGTGGCCTATAATCAACAGTAGGCCCAGTGGACTCCCGAGAAACAACAGAATACCCAAACTTGCAACAATCCAAGAGGTTCAAACTGAAAGACTAATCACATTCGATCAGCCTGCAGTGCACAGAGAAGTACTATGCAATAATGCCATGGAACTTGTGCCTCTTGAGACACAGATTGAAACAGTTCGTCAAGAGACACCAGTCTACAATAATGTGGCATCAGAAAGTGCTACCGATAGACAGATTGAAAGAACAATCCCAACAATTGACAGAACTGCCTCTGGTTATTTCATCGACTTCGACAACTTTTCCGAGGATCAAAGTAACCCCGAAGTGATGCCAGAAACAAAAAAGACTTTTCAAGAAAAAGCAACGGAACTCTTTCATCAACTGAAGGAAATCTACTTTATTTCCCCTTGGTTAGAGTTCTGGTTCGGTCTAGGTGTATTTTTCCTCCTGCTTTGGCTCATCATGGTATTTTGTTTGGGAAAATTCATTGAGGGAAAATATAGTACAATGGACACAGCAAGTCAGAACATCAACCTAGTCCTCAAACCACACAGATCATCCCACGTGAAGAAAAGAGAACTGTCAACAGTAAATGTCACAGCCATTCCAATACCCGGTGGGGTAGTATGTGAGAAAACTGACTATGAGATCTATGGTCCGGTCGAGATCCTGAAGTATCCTCATCAACTGAAGGTTTCCTTGAGTGAATTTGTAAAACCTAGTACATTCTCTGATGATTGGGACTTTAACAGTATTAATGACATGATGTCTGATTTAGTAATGTCAGCTAGATTCACAGATCATGATTATTTACAAGGTTCGTCTAGTTATGAACAGTTGTTCTGTTATACACATTATGGCGATCATTATTTGCATAAATCTGCACAGCCTAGAAATGTTTTTAATTATAATCAATGGGAACATTGTGCTACACCACCTAAAAGCAGTTCTAAAACATTCTTTGAGAAATTCAAGTACTTCTCAGGGTTTAACACAAGTGATGCAGAAACGTTTTATTACAAACTGTTAGATAAAACAGGAATGAAAACAATGCTGACAAACACTAAATTAATATATTCAGAAGCATTTTATGAAAAAATGATGACATTTGGTTTTGATTATTGGAAAAATAACATTGAAACAAAAACCATTTGGGATACGAAAGATTGGCAGGTACAAGGCCTAGAAGCACTATTCAGAACCTGCATGATACCAGAACAAATGATGTTTTTAAATGACACAATTCACCAAACATCCTGTCTTGGCCTAGCTAAGATCAAAGCCCTAAACAAACCGTCTATTCCAAAGCCAATACCTGAAAATGCAACAACAGATATTGAGATAGACATATCTAAAATTTTACATTTTAACAGAACACATCCTGATTGGAAAAAGTGGTTAATCTGGCCTACAGACACAAACAACTGTCAAGATAGATTCCTGAACAAAACACAGGGGTTAAAAATGACCAGACAAGACCCTAGATACTCCCAGAGACAACATCCAGGGATAGTAACAACATACAGTGTAGGGAAACTCTGCCTCGAATGTCTAGGATCATCCACACTGGCTGAAATTAAGCAACACTTATCTTTACTTAAAGATGGTGCTGATTTGCGCGATTTTATTATGGGACCACGCAAACAGCATCAAAATCGTTTCATAGTGGCCAGCATCTATGCTCCGTACAACGAGGCTTGGAAAGTCACACAAATTGAAACAGCAGAAAAAATACGAGAAATTCATCGTATTAATTTAGAAAAATCACTTTCTGTAGTGGACAATGGGTTAATGACTCTGTCCTCCAGAATATATTCGTTGGACAATATTGTATCCTCTGCCTTTGATATAATAGACAGAGACTTGCTAATGTTACAGCATGGCCAGTCGCAATTACGTTCTATTGTACAATTAGGCTGGACGCTGCAAAATCTTCGTTCAGGCTATGTGCCTTGGCGTTTAATCAACACAACGTCATTGTTTTCCATTTTTAACCTTACTGATAAACAAATCAGCTTGGCACAGAAAGGAGCAGACTATACAATCCTGAGCATCGAAAAACTTGAGAGATTACCATTGACAATGTCAGAAAGTCCTGTCATTGAATGGATAATACACGGAATGATCACTATTCCGATAACTACTTTCCGATTTAGAAAGTGCCTTGAATACATACCAACTGGCCAGTATGAACGATTGGGTAAAGGCTATGTTAAGTCAGCATGGAAATTACCATACACACATTCATGCTATAGTGACAGCGACAAAAATGTATTTCTTAGTGGTGAAAACTGTAAACGTTCACTAAGCGGTATACTTTTGTGCCAGGGTATTGATTTACATGGAGCCTGTGAAGGTAATTCTAACAACCTTTCATGCCACCAGCTTGTCACACCTGCAACGCAGATAGAGCCCTTCTTTATGCAACTCGCGAATGGGAGTTACATTCTAAGAACGGATCACAGATGTTGTGGCCTTGTTCCAGGGAAAAGTTATCTCGTAAGCGTAACTTCCATGGTCAAATGCTGTATGCAAGCATTGTTCCCGAGCGGGCCTGGAGACATAGAGACTCCCATCTGGCCTCGTCTGCATTTCTCTTGTATACGAATTGATACTTTAAGCAAAATGAAGTCTGTGCTTTTGCAGACAACAGTGCCCATCACGCCATCAAAAGAGACGTATTATCTCCTAGTTGCAAGGACAGCTACGGAGGTTCATGACCTTTTATCAACAAATTGCCCCGTGCATTTCGTAGAAATGTTGAGCCAACTCCTTAACATGTCTAGTGCCACAGGCATCCCGGGCATATTTAGGACGATTTTTACGGGACTGCTTACACCATTTCAAGCAATTCTGGGAATTGTTCCAAATTTTGTCCACTCTGTTTTTGGCGGCATACCCCTATTTTTGGGACTTGTAGCAGGGATTTTCTTTTTGACCCTCCTGCTTCGATATGGCAAGCCACAGCTCAGACATGACTCCTATGGGAATGGAAGAAACAATCCTAGCAGTGCGCTACCGGGACAGAATAACTAGAGTCCTTGGATTGGCCAGGCTGAGAGATCTAAACATGACCTGGTTCCTTTCATTCAGACCGATATGGCAAAATTGCATCTTACCTGTACTACGATGTATGCTATGCGGAGATGAGTGCGTGTTGGACACCTGTCTTTCACTTCCATCAGCAGTACCAATGGATATCGATACGTTGCTAAGTCGGATAACGGCTCACGCATTGTGTTGTCCCCAGCGGCTACCAATCCTGATCACGGCATTCGTTGAGACTCCTGTGCTACGACTAGGTGGTAACAGTGGAGCGAGTGACAAAAGCAACATCACCCAGGTACGACCTTCTGTGAGCATTGCTGATCCAGCCTTTGATGACAGCAATCATTCTCACACTTGCCAAGTTACAGCACTATCGAATTTGGTCGAACTGTCACCTGATTTTGTAGACCAATTTTTGGAGAGCCTGTCGGATATGATGTTCTCACCCGAACAGAAACAATAATTTAGAAAAGCTTTCCGACACACAGCGTTCCCATGAACTCTGAATTCGGCCTTCAGTTTTGAACAACAAAAACTGCTAAAAGCGTTGGAACTCTATTTTCCCTGTTCAAGCAATAATTCTTTTGAATTGAACACTTTTTAATGTTTACCTTTTTTCTGGCACGAAAAATTCTTTGCTTAAAGTAAAACTATTCATAGAGAACAGAAGCTTCTACTTCTATTTCTATATACATCTAGAGACATAATAATTTTACACCAGCCTCTAGCACATTTTACTGCAATGCATTTATATGTGATGAAATTATCTCGCCCTTCTTCTGTATTCAGAGATATTTCATGTATAATTCTTTTTGCATAATCGTTCATTGATTTCATATGCTATAATTTTTGAATGATTTCTATGCTTCAAAAACGTACAGTACCTAAATTTTCACGTATTACAAATACGCCTATTTCAAATGCATATATGTATTTTGGGGTGGGCAATGTTACACATACATCTTATTGCTTTAGTTTTAGTAATTTGATGGACATGAATTCGTGGAGTGGGTGTAGCATTCTAATCTAGGACCCTGATCAATACTGTGATCTTATGCCCCTATTCGGCTATAAATCCATTTATTCCCTATATTGGCATAACCGTTCAAGTACAATATTCAGAAACTCGTCTCTGGCCTCACACGAACAGAGCCACATTTCAGAATCGCTTTCTCTGCCACTTCCTTTGCAACCAATTAGTGCAATGACATAGCAGAAGTTACTATCTAAGATTCTTAGATTAACACTCTGAGTTTAATTTAATTTAATTTAATTGCGGGTTTATATAGCGCTAGGAATCGACTCCCGGAGGAGTATCTCCGCGCTTCGACCGCTGGGGAACCCGTCCTGGCTCACCCTGAGAGATGGTCCCTAATGGGTATCTCTAAGGTGCGACCAAGCATCCCCAGCGGTCTGGGGGGGCCGTTGTGAAGATGAGGCAAGCTAATGCCCAGAGTTGCCGAGTGTGGTCCCTGACTGGAGTAGGCACCGAGGCGAGAATTATCGAGCCCGCTGACCCTGGTCCACGACCCTGCCGCGTCGGGAATCGAACCCTGGTCCCGGGCCGTCCTCTGCTTACGGGTCTGCCGCCTCTAACCAGTGAGCCACACCACTTCATATTCAGTGAAGAACACCGGTATATGAACAAAGCAAATAGCATACTCACACTGGATCCGCCGGGCGCCACATGTGTGAGGAGAAACAAAGAGCTAGCTAGAGAAGTGGCAGCAGAAACGGCGGCACCAGTCCCGGGGAGGTGTGCCGAACGCCGCCCACCTCAGTGTGAGGCAGGAGAGCAGTATTAGCATACATCCCTCATTCATTGGTTGTTTACAGCTACTTGGTGTACCTTTCTGAAGATTTTTTATCGTGGGTACCATCCATTGAGACTACAGCTCCATAAACTCTCCAGGAGAAGCACTGTTAACGGGCAGCAGCAATATCCTCGCTCGCACCTGCTTGCCAGCCCCTCCTTTCCTTTCCTGCCTCACACGGAGGCAAGCAACATTCAACACACCTCCCCAAGACCAGCGCCGCCACCTCTGCCACCACCTCTCCAACTCTTCACCTCTCCCCACACATGCAGCACCCGGCTGGGTCCACTGTGAGTACTCGATCCACTTCATTCATACACCGGTGTTGTTCACTGAATGCAAGTGGCTGTGCATACTGTTCCCCAATCGTTCAGGCAACGTCCTGGCCTGGAGTTCCTGGAGTTCTTCAACAAGATAAAAACTCAGCAACCTGGAAATCCCCGCTTCCTATGTTTTGATTAGTAATAGAACTCTAATGAGCACTGATAGACGATCACTTCCTAGTGACATCTTTATTGACGTCTTATGTCCAAAAACTTACGTCAAACAAGGCACCTTTCAGGTATAAATATTACCAACGTTGCCTTAAGCAAACGCTGTCTCGCTGCTACTGAAGTTGCTGTTATGCTGATGATACCATAGCTGCTATCGCTACTGCTATCGCTGCTAACTAGCGAACGATGGTGTGGTGAACCTAGGAGCTGAACAGCCGTCCCCTGCAAGAGCCCAGCAGATGCAAGCTGCCCGCGGACGCGGCCCCTCCTCCTCCTCGACGCTCTGAGAGAGACGCGGTCTTTTCTCCTGCAGATAAATCCAGCTCCGGCGTTTCTAGTCTACCCTTGCGGGTGACTGGGATATCGACCCCCTGAAGGAGATACCAGACCTCCATCATTCTATTCCAGAGGTATGGTGTTGACTAAACCCTTAGAGAGAATTCTTGAAGCAAACCTTGGCAAAACCAACTTAACTTAAAGCTACTTACTTACTCCCCTCCCACGTATTAGGCTTAGGTCAGGTACACTGGGGTAGGCATAGTTAGAAGCACCAGTTGAGTATTTTAGCCTAATGTATATATGAATGTATATATGTTTGATTCATTTTAAACCATTATTTGGCTAAGAAACCATATCAATGCTTTTACAGTATTATTTCGCAATACTCATCTTACTGTACGTACTTTTTATAATAACAAGTCTTGCAATTGTGGCAATTAATTTCTCTTGTACGAGAAGAAAGACTGTTCAATAAATGCTACCCTTTATTGAAAACGCCCGTCTCTCTATTCTCTACATATTGTGAAAGTAAACTGCACAACCACTGACTGAGTAAAATAACTGTCTATTGTTTCACACAACCCTAGAGATTGACTCTTATCTGAGGAGCAAAGTTGCCATGTTGCACGGTTGTTGGAAAACTGAATCCCTTCTTGGCTGTGCCAGGGAAGCTGATCACTTCCTATTCAGTCAAGAAAGTTTCCAGTGACCTCTGAGCTAGTTGGTAACAAACCCAATTAAGTTTAGCATAGTCAGTGGAGGCCTGGAAGATCCGCACTTCTACGTCGATACTACTGTTTATGTTATTCCAATGCGCAGGGCCTATTGGGAAAATTGGAACTACACTACAGTACAGTGTAAAGTGATTGAGCTCTCTGTGTATGTCTGGTGAGTGACCTGCCCTCCCATAGGAATGAATGGGGAATATGTATGCCCATGGTAGTTCCTGATGTGTGGGGAGTGCAGGGGCGAGTTTGATATGTGCGAACTCGTGAGATTGAATGCTGCGTAATGATATATGCCGCATGACTGTGTCTAGTCTAGAAGTGCCACTTTTAGAAGTTGGTATATTTGTGCAATTTGTGTCTGGCGTGTGATTGGCTGGTGAGCCTGGTCCAGGAGTGCCTGGGCCTGCTGTGGATTGACTGTCTGGTTTGAGGGTGACAGGGGCTGGAGAGCCCAGGAGGTTGTCTGAGTCAGCCCGTGGATGAAAGGCAGCATCTGCTGCCAGGGAAGTGGGAGGAGATAGCACCTAATAGTGAAGGGCTGTGCCTGCCTGACCACAATGCTGGCTCCACCCCCCCGCTGGGCGACTGTCACCTCTGTCCCTGATACTGACAGGACTTCCCAATAACCAGTTTTAGCTGGTTCTCACACTGCCTACACAAAGACTTCAAAGACTTTTCTGTGTATAAGAAGGGGCTGTGTCCCCTTCCGAAATGTTCTTGTTTTCTAACTTGAATCTGCCAGGGGTGTGCTGCTGCTTGGGCCCAGGGGAATCCCTGGGCCCTGCCCAGCCCCTGGACACCTGATGGACTTTCCTGGATGCCTGGAGGGCTTCTGTGGGACCCCTCTGCCCTGCCTGGGCTGATTGGGGGGACTTTGTTTGCCCCTTGAAATCTCTGGGACCTTTGGCAGAATGGAGAAGCTGCATTTCCCTGCAGAGAGCGCTTTATTTTTACTTGAACCCTCTTTGCTGCCTGCTGGTGCTTGGGAGCGCTTGATTCGTATTTCTAGCGCCTGGAAGCACTGTGTTTCCCCCTGAGCGCCTGGGAGCGCTCTGTCTGGTTGCTAGCGCTGGGAGCGCCGTGGATTGCCCGTTGGCGCTTAAGAGCACTTTGTTTGCAGAGGTCGGTGCCCACCAGGCATTTCCTGCGAAACCGAGGACTTCCTGAGCGCTGGGAGCGCTTTATTTGTAAGGCCGGTGCCACCCGGCATTTGCTGCTTCTGCATTCTAAATCACCGCTGCTGCCCGGGACGAAGCACCGAAGGGGCCGCGCTAGGATTGGCCCGCTGTTGGGGGCTCATCCCGGTGGGCCGCGCTGCCATTGGCTGGCCGGTCCGGGATGGTTTGGTGAGGTTTCCCCGGGCCGCGCTGTGATTGGCTGCCGGCCCGGGGAAGGAGGAAGAATGATGGCGGCTGCTGCTGCGGGGCTCCCGTGACCGAGAGGGAGCCCCAAGAGAAGAGGAGCATGGCGGCTGGTCGTCGGGGCCCCCGTGTGCTGGAGGGAGCCCCGGGTGGAGACGTGCAGCCTGTCGTCCTGCAAGGGGGCGGGAGGCACGATGCCAGAGCCTGCCCCTCCGCGCTGCTCGAGTGAAGCCCCAAGTGAGGAGAGCCGCCGCTCGCCAGTGAACCGGTGAGTGGGGCAGAGGAAAGGGAGGGGCGCCGGGACACATTGTAGGTGTCCGCCCCCCCGATAGCGCGAGCTCACGCTCATGATCAGTGGGAAGCCCCAAGGGCTTCAATGGCGGCCCGGTTGGCAGTGGGTCGCCTCAACGTGTGTAGAGCCCGGAGAGGGCTCCTGGGCCATCTCCTTGAGGCTGAGTCCCCCGAGAGGGACTCCAACGACCCCCTGCAGTTGTTTAAAGAGCCTGCTAGGCTGTAGCGATTTCCTGGCGCTGTAAGAATCAACATCACTGTTATTCAGTGAAAAACGCAATATTGGGGAAAAAGCGCACAAAACTACATGTCCCAGCATCCCTAGGCTTGACACTGGCGAAAAATGAAGGCGGTGCATACTTAAGGTCTGCCCAGAGACCAGGAGAGTGCTTGTCAATTTTCCCTCGAGGTTTTGGAATGGCGGATGGTGCTCCCCGCCGGAGTTCAGCTTGAAGAAGGAAGAAAAGCCGTGTTTCATTTTCTGTCACCTTGTTGAACTGTGTTTCCTGGAGGACTTCGTGGAACTTGTTTAAAGTGCCAGGTATTCAAGTGAGGAAGAAGTTTCAGGAAGAAGCAATCATTTGTGAATTAGCCTTGCGACTGAAAACTGTTTCAAGCAGCCGCTGTGCTTTAAAACGCAAGATCTGCGTTTTTAAAGGGCATGCGAGAAAAGAGTGAAAGTGTTTATTCGAGGTGCGTCCGAGCTAAAGACGCCTTCTGTAGTAAAGCTTTCCTTAGAGGCAATTAGTACCGTGGCAGCTTTGTTTGTTTAGTTATCTGAACTTCTATTCCGGAAAGAAGAAATTTGGGAATTGAGAAAGGCTTCTGCAAAACCGTAAACTGTTTAGTGTGGTATGAAGGAATACCATTCATGAAGAAAGGATTGCTGCGAGCCTATTCTGAAGATAAATGACTGTTCATGTTTTTGACTTATGCGAGGAGTACCTGTCTAAAGTTGGTTTCAGCTGTGAAAGTATTCTGTTCCTGACTTAAAAAATAGAGAGCAAAAGAACATTATTTCAAGAGACAGTTTTTGAGCTATGGGTGAGTAGGGTGAGGACAATTCGAAATAATAAGAGTCCAGGTATTTTTCTTCACATTACTTATACCCATTCTTTGTCATCCTACTGTAGTGTGCACAACTTTGGGGTCTTCGTTGAAGGTTGGCCAGGACTGCAAGTGCTACACCGAGACCACAGCTGCTTTATTATTTTTTCTCTTTTCCTTTCTTCCCTGGGGGCACGAATTCACGCAGAGGTAGTTATTTGCCCTTTGTTGGAGGTCGTGTTTCTGGGGATTAGGGGACTTACATCACCCATCGTCTCCGCTTGGCGTTTGGTAAAGGTTAGTGGCTAAATTTTTATTCTTGAGCTACAGCCAATCCTGATAGATTGACAAGCCTAAGTATACATAGCCGGCCTGGACGATGGAGGTTGAGACCGTGTTGACCTCTGTGGTGGAAAGCTTAGCGGCCTTACAGTTAGAGGTGAATGCTTCCAGATCAGAGAATCAAGCCTTGTATAAAGAAGTAGGCATTCTCCGGAGGGAGGTAGCAGGACTTTCTCGAGTAAGCACTGGGGGGACTCCCTATATAAAGCCTGCCACGTTGCCTCCTCCAGTATCTGCAACATACCCTGCTCCGCTAGGTGCAGAAGGGGGTGGATTTTTTGTAACTCCACCAGTGACATCCCCTCCCACTGACCCTGCTCAGACAGTACATATAGTTCAAAATATGGGGATACCCTTGGCTCCTCCTGAACGGTTTTTTGGGGATGCACGTAAATTTGAAACCTTCCTGAATCAGTGTAGGTTACATTACTTATGCAAACCCGGGGTATTCCATGATGACTCTGCCAAGACTGCCTTTATGATGTCCTATATGGGAGGGAATGCTGCAAGTTGGACGATACCCTTACTAGAAAGAAATGATCCAGTGTTGCGTAGTTTTCCTGATTTCTGTTTGGAGCTTCGAAAACTATTTGATAGGAAATCCCATATGTTGACATTAGACAGGGAGTTGATTACATTGAAGCAGGGAACACAAGATCTACTTTCCTATATTACCACCTTTAATAGGTTAGTGGTAGAAACCGAATGGCCTCCTGCAAAAAGGATTTCCTTGTTCTATCAAGGATTGAGGGGTGAACTGAAGGATGTTCTGTCTCAAGTGGTCCAACTTCCTAATACCTGCGAAGAATTGATAGACCTAACAGTTCAGTTGGATCATCGTCTTTTAGAACGGAAAGGGGACAGAACTAGAGGAGAAGGTCGATATTTCTTCCCTCGGGTCAGGAGCCCAGGTGAAGATCATCCTAAGCTACCTGAAGGCGTTGAACCTATGCAGATAGGAGGAATTCGGGGTCCCTTTTCACAAGAAGAAAGAGACAAACGACGGAGACTGAAACAGTGCATGTATTGCGGAAAAGGGGGACACTTTATTAAGGATTGTAGAGCCCGTAATGCAATACCTGAAAAATCTTTTGCTCCCCGTGCCCAAGCCAGTATTCAAGCACGTGAGCCGGCGGAAAACTGATGAACCCAAATCAGGAAGAGGTCTCTGCCTTGGGTTCTCACTCTCCAACGATCTCACCAGTACTTGCTAACACCTTGCATCCAGCTGTGGCCCATATGAACTTGAAGGTCAAGCTTTGGATCACCTCTCACGATTCCTTGAATATTGATGCCCTGCTGGATTCAGGGGCAACCGGTAATTACATCGACCAAGAATATGCAATGAAGATCGGGATCGTTTGCATAAAGAAGGAAAAGCCTGAGTTGGTCAAGGCGGTGGATGGAACAGTGTTGTCTTCAGGTCCAGTGTCATATCATACTCGTTCTATGTTAATGCAGACCAGTGTAAACCATCAAGAATATATCCAGTTTGATGTTATTGATGCCCCTCAGTTTCGACTTATTTTGGGCATGCCTTGGCTGACACTACATGATCCTCAGGTCAGCTGGGCGGCTCGCACCATAACATTGTCCTCGGAATACTGCAAAGAGCATTGTATTCAAGACTCGTTTTGTACCAGCTCCACTGGTATCAATCCTTCTGTATGTTTGGCTTCCTCATGTTCTCTGGAGCAGTATTGTTGTGCCACCATCCTTCCTGCAGAGTACAGTGAATTTGCACCTGTGTTTGATAAACAAAAAGCTACCCATTTGCCTCCGCATCGTGTATACGACTGCCGGATAGAACTGGAGCCTGGGGCCGATATTCCGTGCAGCAAAGTCTATGCTCTGACAGAAAAGGAAACGGAGTATTTGAAGAACTATATTGAGGAAAACCTTTCCACAGGTTTTATTCGACATTCGACCTCTCCAGCTTCCTCGCCCATGTTCTTCATTCCGAAGAAGGATTGCGTTGAATTAAGACCCTGCATCGATTATAGAGCCATCAATCGTGTAACCATAAAGAACCGGTATCCTCTCCCCTTAATCCCAGTGCTCATGGATCAACTGAAATGAGCCAGATATTTTACCAAGCTTGACCTTCGTGGAGCCTACCATCTGGTACGGGTAAAAAGAGGAGATGAGTGGAAAACGGCGTTTCGGACAAAGTTTGGGCTGTTCGAGTATCGGGTGATGCCATTTGGGCTATGCAATGCCCCCGCCGCTTTTCAGTATTTTATGGACGAGGTGCAGCGGGATGTTTGGAAACCTTCTGTGTCGTTTATATTGACGACATTTTGGTGTATTCATCAACTCTGGCAGAGCATGTAACACATGTCAAAACCGTGCTTGGACGATTGCAGCAATATACGCTATATGCAAAACTCGAGAAGTGCTTATTTCATGCACAGGAGGTGTCATTTCTTGGCTATGTGATTAACGCCCAAGGCTTTCAGATGTATAACAGTAAAGTTGAAGCCATCACCGCGTGGTGTACCCCCCAGAATGTTAAAGCGGTACAGAGCTTCCTCGGTTTTTCAAATTATTACCGAAGATTTATTAAGGATTTCTCAAAGATCATACATCCTATCTCTCGTCTTTTGCGAAAGAATGTTCCTTTTGTTTGGAGTGAGGAGGCAGACAAATCGTTCAAGTATCTTAAAAAACGCTTCACACAGGCACCTATACTCCGTCATCCTGATTCTCAGATCCCCTTTGTACTGGAAACCGATGCATCTCAATATGCAGTTGGAGGGGTTCTGTCACAACGCCATCCTGTGTCAGGCCAATTACATCCGGTTGCCTTTTTCTCAAAGAAACTCACTCCTTGTGAGACCAACTATTCCGTTTCCGACAAGGAACTCTTGGCCATAAAGAGAGCTTGCGAGGAATGGCGTCACTACCTCTTGGGAGCTGTGCATACCGTTGAAATCTATACCGACCACAGGAATTTGCTGTTCTTGAAAACCGCCAAGGCCCTTACTCCCCGGCAATTAAGGTGGACCCTGTTTTTTTCCGATTTTGACTTTGTAATTAAGTACAAACCAGGACCCCAAAATGGGAAGGCGGATGCTCTCTCCTGTATAGGAGAAACAGGAGAACAGAGAGAGATCAAAGACTTTGAACCTCCCTTAATACTAACTGAAGTGGAGGAAACTTCAATGTCGGTGGCCTTGTTATCTTCACATGAATTCCTGGAAGACGTACGAGTTGCTGTGGCAGAGATGGATGTCCTTGAATGGGTACAGGAGGATCCAGAACATCGTTCGGAAAAGGATAACCTTGCATATCATCACACTGCCATTTACGTACCGACTGAGACACTTCGTCAACAAGTAATGGCTTGGATCCATGATTCCCCCTTGGGTGGCCATCTCGGAATCTATTAAACTATTGCCAGTATGGAGCGTTCCTTTTGGTGGCCTCAACTCCGTGATGATGTTCGGCTGTACATCAAGAATTGTGCTATTTGTGTGCAAGGAAAATCTCTCCACATAAAACCTGTTGGACTCCTCCGACCATTATCTATCCCTCCTCAACCTTGGCACACATTGTCCATGGACTTTATTGTTGAAATGCCACCCTGTGATGGTAAAACAGTGATCCTCGTTGTGGTTGACCATTTGACGAAAATGGGGCATTTCATTCCTTTGAGTGGCCTACCGACTTCAGCAGAACTAGCGGCAGTTTTCCTTCAACACATAGTGAGAGCTCATGGTATTCCTTGTGTGCTGATTATGGATCGGGGGTCCCAGTTCACGTCTCGGTTCTGGAGGGCTCTTTGTAAGACCTTGGATATTGATGCCCGTCTGTCCACTAGTTACCACCCTCAGACAGACGGTAAAACGGAACGTCTAAACCAGACGCTGGAACAGTACCTTAGGTGTTTCACCCAGCAAAACGGTTTGGAGTGGACTACGTTGATATGGATGGCTGAATTCGCCTACAATAATGCTCAACATTCCACATTAGGTTGCTCCCCTTTTTTCTGTTTACATGGTTACCATCCCAACTCACTACCCTTTGATATGCCTGTTTGTTCCCCTGTGCCTAGCATACATGAACATCACGCACACCTAAGGGCTGTACTGATTGCAGCTAAGCGTAGTTTGGCTGCCGCACAAACATCTCAGAAACATTTTGCTGATAGGCACAGAACAAAGGAACCAACCTACAAGGTGGGGGATAAGGTTTGGCTCTCCACAAAAAACCTCCATATCAAAGGGGTGTCCAAATTAAAACCTAAATATGTGGGTCCCTACAGTATAGTGGAGGTCATTAACCCTGTGGCAATGAAGCTTTCCCTTCGGGCGTCTTGGCAGATTCATCCTGTATTTCATGTTTCTCTTCTCCAACCCTGTCTTCCTGGTATGAGACTACAGGAGAAACCTCTTCCAATTGAAGTTGATGGTGAGGAAGAATATGAGGTTCAGTCTATCCTTGACTCCCGTATGTTGAGGGGTAGAGTTCAGTATTTGGTGGAATGGAAGGGATACGGGCCTGAGGAAAGGACATGGGAACCTGTGGGTAACTTGCATTGTCCTGAGTTGGTTGCCCGCTTTCATGCTATGTATCCGGGCAAACCAGGTTGACCGCCGGGTCGGCAGTCCTCGAGAGGGGGTTCTGTAGCGATTTCCTGGCGCTGTAAGAATCAACATCACTGTTATTCAGTGAAAAACGCAATATTGGGGAAAAAGCGCACAAAACTACATGTCCCAGCATCCCTAGGCTTGACACTGGCGAAAAATGAAGGCGGTGCATACTTAAGGTCTGCCCAGAGACCAGGAGAGTGCTTGTCAATTTTCCCTCGAGGTTTTGGAATGGCGGATGGTGCTCCCCGCCGGAGTTCAGCTTGAAGAAGGAAGAAAAGCCATGTTTCATTTTCTGTCACCTTGTTGAACTGTGTTTCCTGGAGGACTTCGTGGAACTTGTTTAAAGTGCCAGGTATTCAAGTGAGGAAGAAGCTTCAGGAAGAAGCAATCATTTGTGAATTAGCCTTGCGACTGAAAACTGTTTCAAGCAGCCGCTGTGCTTTAAAACGCAAGATCTGCGTTTTTAAAGGGCATGCGAGAAAAGAGTGAAAGTGTTTATTCGAGGTGCGTCTGAGCTAAAGACGCCTTCTGTAGTAAAGCTTTCCTTAGAGGCAATTAGTACCGTGGCAGCTTTGTTTGTTTAGTTATCTGAACTTCTATTCTGGAAAGAAGAAATTTGGGAATTGAGAAAGGCTTCTGCAAAACCGTAAACTGTTTAGTGTGGTATGAAGGAATACCATTCATGAAGAAAGGATTGCTGCGAGCCTATTCTGAAGATAAATGACTGTTCATGTTTTTGACTTATGCGAGGAGTACCTGTCTAAAGTTGGTTTCAGCTGTGAAAGTATTCTGTTCCTGATTTAAAAAATAGAGAGCAAAAGAACATTATTTCAAGAGGCAGTTTTTGAGCTATGGGTGAGTAGGGTGAGGAGAATTCGAAATAATAAGAGTCCAGGTATTTTTCTTCACATTACTTATACCCATTCTTTGTCATCCTACTGTACTGTGCACAACTTTGGGGTCTTCGTTGAAGGTTGGCCAGGACTGCAAGTGCTACACCGAGACCACAGCTGCTTTATTATTTTTTCTCTTTTCCTTTCTTCCCTGGGGGCACGAATTCACGCAGAGGTAGTTATTTGCCCTTTGTTGGAGGTCGTGTTTCTGGGGATTAGGGGAATGACATCACCCATCGTCTCCGCTTGGCGTTTGGTAAAGGTTAGTGGCTATATTTTTATTCTTGAGCTACAGCCAATCCTGATATAGGCTCAGGGGGCATATGTGTTCAGAGCCTGTGTGGCACCAACGTTCTGCGAGTGGTGACAGAGCCTGTGTGGCTCCAGCGTGGGCGCAGTTTGCGCCTAAGGGTCAGTGAGGACCCTGTCGCAGTTTTGAAGTTCCCAGCTGCCCTGCAATTAGGCTTGTGCTTGGACGGGCGCTGCATGGCAGCGCACCCTGACATTTGGATACAGGGCGTCTTAGCCCCAACAAGGCCAGTTGGCCTAGGGACTGCCACAGAGGGTGGCTTATGTAAGTTTTGCGCAATTGTATGGTTATTGCACCTCTGAATGTGTTTTCTTGCACATGTGTTATTCCTGCACCTCTGAATGTTTTAGGCATCATGTGTCTTCTTGCGCTGCACCTCTGAATGTATTTTATTGCATCATGTGCTCTGTTCTGAACATCGCTGAATGTGTATGTTTATGCATCATGTGTTTCCCTTGTCTTACACCTCTGAATGTTTTTAGGCATCATGTGTTTCCCTTTACTACACCGCTGAATGTGTTTTCATGCATCATGTGTAATGTGTTGTGCTTATACCCCTAAATGCTGTGTGATACTTAGGTGGTTGGTCTTTTTAGTACAGGTGGTCCTAGTAAGGTCCTGGTTCCCTGCGTGACATTCTCCTAAGGTGTTTAGGGTTGCGTAGGTGGTACTCACCTGTTACCAGTAGATACTGGTTGTGATTTCTAACTGTTACTTTGTGCTACAGTGATTTTATATCCTTTTATTCTAATTTCTGACAGTATTTCTATTACTAAAAAGTGTTGATTATGACAGTGGCCCATGTGGCCCTGTCTTGTAAATAATCCCTTGTGAATATTGCCCGTGCCAGTTGGCACCATGTATATTGTGTGATCCTATCTGATGTGTTTTGACAATACAAAAGTTATTTTATAATAACCTTGTGAGGAGTTCCTTTTGTGGTGTGCCTAGGATGTTGTTGCTGTTATGTGCTGGCGCAAATGCCTTACACATTGCCTCCGAGTTTAGCCTTACTGCTCGTGCCAAGCTACCAAGGGGGTGAGCAGGGGTTATCTTGGCGTGTGACTTCCTTGCCCTGACTAGAATGGTGGTTTCTGCCTGGCTTTGGCGTCAGCCTTAGCCTACCAGAAATAGCCAGTTCTAACAGCTCCGAACAAAGTTTCTATGAGCACTGCAAAGCCCACATCGAAATTACTCCCAACCCTTCTAGAGAAGATAAATGTTTGAGAGTGAGAAATGTGGCGAATGCTTTTAGATTTACAATGTCTAAATAAAGCCTAGTAACTCTAGGACAATAAGAAATCACTTACAATGATGTCTTAAGAAATTATCCAAATGTTGAAGGTGAATTATTCTCAGATGTTAAGATCTTCTAATAATTCAAAAAGTCCAGTAAACTTGTTTCAGTTTCTAAAATCAGCACAAAGGCATCCCATCCTCGTCGCCAGTGTAAAAATGGTAATAAAAAATAAGTTTATTGCAGAGAAAAAATCTCATCCATCCAGTTCAATAAGTCAGGTGCAATTTACTTTCTAAGCACTTCAGAGTATTCCATCTCCATGGAGCTACTCAAAGCACAACAGGTTTATCAGTAACTAAGACCTTAAAGGAGACACACACCACTATGTACAATATAAATAAACAAATTATTAGGCACATTATTACAGTTATCTTCCCCCATGGTCTGTTTTGGGGTTGCAAGTTTTTTAAAAAAAAATTGTTTTTTAACTGTCAATATGTTTTTACAGGTATTTAATTTGAGGCCCAACATGTGTCATAAAGGGGGACTATCTTATTTGATTGAGTTTGTCCTATTGCACTTTGTACTTTACACAATGTTTTTTGTACTGTCTGTATTGCGGGTCTTGGTATTTTGACTGAAACCAGGAATGTCATAAATGTGGACTATTTTATCTTGAGTCTGCTTTTTTCAGCATCCTGCACTTTTTAAAATGTCCCTGTACTATTTGCATCCCAGGGCTCGATTTTCTAGTTGATTATAGGAACAATATAAGCGGGGTCTTTTTGTATTTGATCATGTCTGCCCATTTGCATCTTGTATTTTTATATAATGTTTTTGTTTCGTACGTATTTCAATCCTTGGTTACCTGGTTGACATTCGGAATACATTTTTTTTAAAATCTGAATTTTTAAACATGTGTCAATGAAATGCATTGTTGTATGTTATGTTTACTTTTATGACATTAAGTTGTCGAATAAAATATTCTTGACTGACTGACTGACTACTCATTGTAAAAAATACCAAGCTATATCTGCCAAGGAGGTGGAAATTATCACCTCCAACCAATCATTATAAACGTAGGCTAAAAAGGTGTCTGCCCTTATATGAACCTACATGAGTGCCTCTGCCCATGTTGCACTGGATAATGCAAATAACTTCTTCCTATTCAGTGACTTAAGAGCTTTCAACAAAAACCATAGCCAATGTGTAGAAAGAAACCAGGAACACTTTTAAGTTATATTCGAGTCAAAATCAACCGCTAAGGACAATGAAACAACCAAAGTCTGACATCTACCCTCTGAACCAATCTCTTAGTTGTTCTTGGGATGTTCACGCTCATAACAAGAGATAGAGGTAGGATCTTAACTTGAGAGTATTCTAGGGTGTCAATAAAACTTCTTCCTTCACAATATTGAAGAAAGCCTCAAGGAACATGCTGTTCTGGCTCTTGGTGAGAGCTGGAGACCTCTGTCTTAGCTTCAACATGTGTTTGAAAAGTAAATAATGACCTTCCTAGACATCCATTTGCCCTTTAGATAAATGGAGGCATATGATAGTTAGTCCACCAGATAAGGGTGGTCAGTGATCCAACTTTAATGGAGAAATACCACCTGTTCAGCAAGCATGTTCTTAAAAAAGTTGAAGTAGATTCCTTCCTAATGTGGAGGCCATGAAAAGGAAGGAATGATGTTGGTCTTACTTAAGCAAATTGCAGTATTATTTAGTTCTGAGGAGTCTGGGACCTTCCCTGGAGCACAGGGAGTCACAACTAGACAACAAACTGAAAAAACATAACAAATTCATTATATTACCTTGTGATCACCTCATCCTGAGCATTGTAGTTTGAAAGTTGACTTTTAGAAACAGGAGTCACAAGGAGTCCAAAACTGAATCAGAAGTTATTCTTCAGATGGCTCCACCGGTGGAGGCCAAGGACCATGCCTGATGTAATGGTGACTGTGTACTGGGAGCAGCCCAGCCTTTGGCTAGGGTGTTAGGACTCACCTCATTGTTATTGCATCCAGGGTTCCAATTACATCTGGAAGGTCATTGGTTGGGTCACTCAAGTCTTTGGACAGGGCCCCTCAATAGAACTGATGAAGGCCTAGATTGACAGCAGACAGACATCACCTCTACCATAAAATGTAAGTTGCACATAGTAATTTAAGAATTATAGTATTTTGAGATAATTCTTCCTTTTATATGTACAGTTAGATTGCCTATTGGCAGCAATAGAAAATCCAAAGTAAAGGTGGAGCTTTGAAAAATTAAGAAAGAAAAGCATTGAAAAGCCTTCAGAGAAAGGAAGAAAAACTAAGCCCTGAAGGAAAAGGTTGTGTGAGGTAGGCCGTCAACGCCTTTGGTACCTTGATCTGCAAATATTCGGTGATAGCTTTAATATCCACTTTATTGATAGGAAAGATGTCAATTAATTTCTCTTGGAGCATGAAGTAAGCAAATGGTTAAATACCCCTGACACGCAGGATAAAAGCTCTCTGTTGGCAGGGACATGTGTCTTTTGCTTTGCAGCAAGAAACCCAGTGATTTGTGGATTTGTTACTCCTGAGTAAAAGTAAATGCTGAATGGGTTCCCTCAACATGGTAGCCAACAAGGGTATTCAACACTAATGAAAGTACATGTGCCACACCAACCAGCAGATGCACTTGCATTGTTGAGAACCCACCTTTCATGGGAAAATGTAGTTGATGGGGATGGACGCGTGCCTGGGAGGAAGTCGTCATAGCCTGCTATGACCTTGCAGGCAACCGACCATCTTTCACAATAATCCATAATTTTTTTTTTTTTTTAAATAACACATGTTACTGAAGTTTTAAGAACACCAAGGCCTAAATGGCCCTTGCATGAATGCCTAGACATAACTGGAACAGGCATTTATGATACCAATGTTACATACCTAAATAGAACAAGAACAGAACACCACCCCTCAGAACCCTGTACATCATTGAAACCCATGGTGTCATGTATCATACAAAAACTGTTATACCTCAGAACCATACAATTGCACCTCCTTCTCAATAAGGACTTCAGCTGGCTGTACAGGGGAATTACACAATACCTTGATAATCTATCCACCGCTTCCTGATCCTACCATGCTTCTGGGAGCAGCCCCTCGCCAGGAAGACTGCAATCCCCATCCCCAAGCACCAGTCCATGGCCGTCTTCCACCCACCCACTGAGGGCAGAGGCTCCACCTTCCAATGCTGGGCAATGTCACGTTTAGCTAATGTTAAGCCCAAAAACATAAGATAATGTTTATATTGATCACCTCTGTGCTGTGAAGGAGAACCAGCTTGGGATCAAGAGGAACCGCCCATGAAAACACCCGGGCCAGGCAAGTGGTCACAACACTCCAGAAAGGCTGCAATGTGGTACAATTCCACACCATGTGGAGGAAGGTCTCCTCCTCCACGCCACTTCGGAGGCACATGGGGGGATATCATGCCCATCCGCCGTATGTTGTGCCTAGTATAATAGTTATAAAAACAACAATGGTCCCATGCAAAATAGGATAAAGCTTACCAATGTATACAGACACAATGGACTCTGTATTAAAGTGACTTGTCCAGCCGGACAGTGGTCAGAATGTATTTAATTAAAGCAACAAAATAAAGAGAGAATATCCTTCGACAGTCTCACGTTGTTGGGCACAAGCATGTACCTCATTTAAACACAAACACTTTAGTACATTCAAAGTGAACAGGAAAGGGCTTTTAGGCAAAAAGCTTAGGTTGTTCTTCAAATCTTAATGTGAACAGATATTTTGAAATGTGCCATTACATCAACAAGGTACACAATAAATATACTGTATAACGCACACAAATTGGTCGACGGCGTTTCGATCCCACTTTTAAATCAAAGGGATCATCATCAGGACATTTGATTTGTGCCTAATAATTGCAAGCCTCTAAAACCATGTCAGTTCAAGGGCTTTGGATTCAATTAGGGGATGCAGTCACCGGAGTCAGGACTGGCCAGGCAGAGTCGGGGGTTCCGATCAGTTGCAGTTGCTCGGGGTACCGGATCAGTCGGCTTGCAGTTATTAGGCACATATCAAATGTCCTGATGATGATCGCTTTGATTTAAAAGTGGGATCGAAACGCCGTCGACCAATTTGTGTGCCTTATACAGTGTATTTATTGTGTACCTTGTTGTTGTAATGGCACATTTCAAAATATCTGTTCACATTAAGATTTGAAGAACAACTTAAGCTTTTTGCTTAAAAGCCCTTTCCTGTTCACTTTGAATGTACTAAAGTGTTTGTGTTGAAATGAGGTACAGGCTTGTGCCCCACAATGTGAGACTGTCGAAGGATATTCTCTCTTTATTTTGTTGCTTTAATTAAATACATTCTGACCACTGTCCGGCTGGACAAGTCACTTTAATACAGAGTTCATTGTGTCTGTATTCATTGGTAAGCTTTATCCTATGTTGCATGGGACCATTATTGTTTTTATAATAATTGCTCCCCGAGGTCCTTTGCCGACTTAACTTGGGGTCCCTTGTTGTTTTAAAAAATATGTGCCTAGTATAATAGGCCATATGCAGTACTTAACTTGGATCAGATGGTGGCAAGAAGATATAGCACCACGGGGGCCACCAATGCCTCAGTCCAGTCATCGTCCTTCAAGTCTTCTATATCACTCCTCCAAGTCTCCTGCAATGCTGTCAAGGTGGTATGGCTTATCTGTTAACAAGGCCTGGAACATTTGTCAAATCTTGTGAAAACCCAAATACTCCATCAGCAGCCTGCCCTCTAGTGGGCTAAACTCCAACAATTCTTCAATGTTCAGAATATTTGAAAATAAGGCATGCCGGAACTGTAGGTACTTGTAGAATTGTCTGCAATGGTGTTGGTATTCCTCCTGCAATTGTTGGAAGGATTTCAGAACCTTTACCTTCATTACATCCCTCAATGTGGAATGGTCTATGAGGTCCCAGTCCCAGAACCCTGGCATCACAGGCACCTGTCTCAGGAAAGTCCCATGCCACAAATGGGTCTCCTCGGCTAATCTCCCCCACCAGGTGAATTGCTGAATAGTCTGCTGTCATATTTGAAAGACCACCGGGCTGTTGTGAGCAAGTGCTCCATCCCCATACGACTAGATAGAAAGTTCAGGACCAACTAGTTGCCCACCACCCATTTCTCCTCTACATACGTTGTATTGGCCTGGTCAATATACCACCACTTATTGATGTGAAGGAGGGGAGAAGCAGCATATTGGGAATGTACATCTGCAGCAGTGATTCTCACGCAAACGGTGAATTGAACACAGGTGCGGAGAGCCACACAAATCATGCCTGCCCCACAGGAAATGGTTAACGACTGCACTCATTGGCAAAACCTCGAATATGGAATGTTGTATGGGTACTTTTGAAGCCGATACAGCAGTCACAACAAAGACACCATCTTAAAGATTGCTGACTGACCCAGCAGTGACAGGGGGAATGGGGCACACACCCTCACTTCCCATCAGAACCACAACAACAGAGGACCAATATTATGCAGCCAATAGTAGGTTGGGTCCGGTAGAGAAAATGCCCAAGTATTGGAAACCCTCAACTGCACGGTTCAGATCTGCTTCCCATGCCGTTCTACCCAGGAAGCCGCAGACCAAAAAAATAATCAACTTCGCTGGGTTTATGTAGAGCTGCCAAGTCTTACCAAAGACCCAAAGATCTGTAGTATCCGCAGGCCAGAAAATGCTGAGTCAGTTAGAAAAAGCAGGAGATCATCCACGTGTAGTGCTATCCTATCGAATATCTCGGCAGGCCAATCAAAACTGCGTACCAAGGGGCCACGCCTCACACATGCAACCAGCCATTCCACGGTGAGCTCGAATAACATGGGGGGCAGCGGACACCCCTGTCTAGTGCATCTGTGATTGGGGAATGGATCAGACCTTACACCCGCCACATGAACGGATGCAGTCAAATCTGTGTATAGTAGGTGAATGTACCAGAGGAACTGTGGGCATAGGTTAAGGGTCTGCAGGACGATGAATAGGTACTCCTAGCTTATCAAATCAAAGGCTTCATCTATTTTGAGCAATAGATTAGCCGCCTGCCTCCCTAGGCATGACGCCTTTGCCAATGTATTGTGGACCCGCCTAATATTATGGCGAGTATTCCATGGCGGAAAAAAAACAACCGATGATTGGCCAAAACCTTACCAAATAATTTTACTTCTATATTCAATACCGAGATCTGCCAGTATGAAGACTGTTCCACAGGGGGTGTGACCTGGCTTGTGGAAGACCAGTATTTCTTCTGATCGCCAATCAGGCAGCAGGATCGACATGTCAGAAGCGTCCTGCAGCTCCTTTAGTACATGTGCACCAACTGCGGCATGTGTGCTTTCAGAAACTCAGATGGGAATCCATTTGGTCCCGGAGCCCCGCCCGGGCAGAGACTCACTGATTCTCCTGTTAGCTTCTCCACAGTGATCGGTTCGTCGGGCTGTTTACGTACTATATCTGACACAGGTCATGGAGGCATAGTATGTACAAAGTTAACAATTTGGTCATGAGTTGGGACTTACCACCAAGCGTAGAGGGTCTTGTAATACTCCCTAAAAGCCTGTACCACCTCCCGAGGGCTGGACAATAACCTGCCCTCAGCATCGTGGAGCACTTGGGACAGCTGTCTGTGCGACCTGACATAAATAATGGAGCATCTTACTAGAATTGTTGCCCCACTGATATATCCAATCCTGCACCACCTGCCAAGCCATCTGGGCCTCATCTAAAAGCTGTTGCTGCCGTTGTTGGTGAGAAAAGAGTAACTCACACCGGGCTGTGCCCTGCCACTCCTCCTGACCTTGCTCTCTAGAACCTGCGGCTGAGCCTCCAATCCACCACTTTTTCTGTTTCACGACTCCGTTTCCCTGCACAGTAACTGATGTATAATTTATCCCTTCTAATTCCAATGCAGGGCTGGTGACTTTGCAGAGACCCTGAGCCTTTAAACTGAGTAGCCACGCTGTTTTGGTGACAGATAGCTATAATCAGTGTGGTATTTACTGTGGTTACTTTATCATATCATGCTCTGTACATTTATAGGAAAGCTTAAGATGTTAATAATGTTTGTTTGGAGATGATAGGCTTACAATGAACTGGTCTGGATCTACTAATGTTAACATATTAATAGAATCCCTAGTAACTACTATTGCTTGAGTATTTTACAAATGTTAAACAATCTGCTCAATCAGTGGCACTGCTAACTTGTGTACCAGTATGATTAATCAATCAATCAGGGTTTTGTATAGCTTTGCTACTAACCTGTGAGGTTCTTAAGGTGCTGGTGGAGGGGTGCTGCTAGTCGGACTTGGTGGAGGATCATTCAAAGAGCCAGGTCATGAGGTCCTTCCTGAATTGGGTCAGCGACATGGATTGCCTGAGGTGGAGGGACAGGGAGTTCCAGGTCTTGGCAGTGAGGTAGGAGAATGACCTTCATCCAGTTCTGGTCTTGTGGATCCTGGGGATGGAGGCAAGGGCAAGTCGGGAGGATTGGAGTTCTCTGTTGGGTATGTAAAATGTGACGCAGTAGTTCAGGTATACTGGTCCTTCATGGTGTAGAGCTTTTTGGGTGTGATTTGGGAGCTTGAAAGTGATTCTCTTGTTGACTGGAAGCCAGTGGAGTTGTTGGAGGTGTTACGTAATGTTGCTGCAAAAAGGGTTGTTGAGTACCAATCTGGGTACAGCGTTTTGAACGTTCTGTATTTTCTTGAGCTGTTTCTGGGTTACGCCAGTGTAGAGTGCGTTACCGTAGCCGAGTCTGCTGGTGACGATTGTGTGGGTGACTGTATTTCTGGATTCTGTGGGAATCCATCTGAATGTCTTTCGAAGCAGGTGGAGAGTGTAGAAGCAGGCTGAGGAAACTGTGTTGATTCAGTGCTAAATGGTGAACGATGAGTCCAGTATGAAGCCAAGGCTGCGGTGTGGTCCATCTGTGTGGGGTAGATCCCAGAGTGGCTGGCCACCAGGAGTTGTCCCAAGCTGAGGGGGTGGGTCCCAGGATGAGTACTTTAGTCTTATCCGAGGTGAACTTGAGAAAACAGTCTTTCTTTCAGATAGCAACTGCCTTCATTCCACTGTGGAATTTGGTTCTGGCAGTTGTGGGTTCATTGGCGAGAAAGAGGATCAGCTGGGTGTCATCAGCGTATGAGATGATGTTAAATCCGTGGCCTCTGATGATCGCTGCAAGGGAGGCCATATAGATGTTGAAGAGGGTGGGCTCAGGAACGAACCCTGGGGCACTCCACATCCGATCTCCGTGGGTTCTGAGACGAACAGTGGTAGTCTGACTTCCTGGGTCCGGCCGTGAGGAAGGAGTGGATCCATTCAAGAGCCTTATAGTGGATGCCAGCGTCATGAAGTCTAGTGATTTGGTGTGCGTGGGAGACAGTATCAAATGTCTAGAAGGATGAGGGCTGCGGTCTTCCCCTGTTGAGGAGGGAATGGATGTCGTCGGTGGTGGTAAAGAGTTCAGGTAGCTGTGGGCCAATATGTTTGTGATGCAGAAATATGTTTCCCATATTCTGATTCTGGCACGTCAAATGTCTTAAAATACATAGACCCTCATTATGACGTCGGGCAGAAAGCCACCCACCAGCTCATCCGAGGCTTTCTGCCTGACATCATAGTTTTCCGCCTGACCACCGTATTATGATAATGGCGGTAGATAGTAAACCTGTGGGGGAATTCCGCTCCACTTCCAACGGACTCACAGAGCCTGTTAGGGCGGAGGGTGGAAAAGTACTCCCAAAATGGCAGCAGAGCCAGCCTTGGCTCCGCCGTCAGGATTAAAATGTTGCTTACCGCGTGCTTAACACCAGACATCCAGATATAAAATTTACAATAACATCCAGTAGAACATCCCTCACCTTTCTTGATGTGGTTGTTTTTCCCTATGAAAACAAACTAACAACCACTTTACATCGTAAAGACACAGACAAGAACACGATCTTGCACTATGCAAGTTACCATCCTAAAAGTTTAAAATCTAATTTGCCGTACGGACAAATGTTGAGAATCCAACGGAATTGTTCCAGGAAGGAAGATTTTTTGATCCATTCTCAAATATTAAGTGACCAATTGCAACAGAGAGGCTACCCTCATAAATTATTGAAACATTCTACCACACGGGCATGGCACACCCCAAGAGAGGAATTATTGAGCTCAAAGAAAGAAATCAAACCCCTCGAAAGGCCGGTATGTGTCACCACATTCGGGCCATATACGAATAAGTGGAAATCTATCATTCGAAAGAATTGGCATCTGATCAAGAACTCAGAAGTTCCAATGAAGGAGCCATTGTTTGCCCTAAAGAAAAACAGAAGCATCGCACAACACATAGTAAGAGCCGATCTGGGCACCAGCCAAGCTAGAACTGATCTACGCACATTATGGAGATTACCACCCATAACAGGCCATCATAAATGTGGCTCGTGTGTTTCCTGCCCCAACACAATAGAAGGTGAAGAATTCTTATTCAATACCACAAAATGGACACATAAAGGATTCTCAAATTGTAAAACGACTAACGTCATATACGCAGTCATGTGCCCTTGTCCCAAGTTGTACATTGGGAAAACCACACAAAGAGCTAATCAACGAATAGCTCAACACAGATCCAGAATCAAAAACAAAGTGCTGTCTGCGCCCATGGTACAGCACTTTGTGGAATGTAATCACAATGAGACAGATTTTAAGTGGACAATATTACAAGCCATGAAAGTTCCCCCCAGAGGAGGAAACATCGATGCCATGCTACTTCAAAAAGAAGCATACTTAATTCTTAAATTTAATTGTGTGATGGATGGACTGAACGAAATGTCCGAACTACAAAGATCTAACTATTGAGCCCCCTGTGACCCCCACCCCCTCCTAAAAACACACTCATTAAGGAGACGCGAACTACAGCGCTGTACCCGTAGTCATCAAAACCATTAATTCCATAAATGTTCCTTTGTTAACAAGCGCGAATAAACTACAAATCCCACAATGCTGAGCAACATATTTAAACAGGAAACCACGTTCTGCTGGGTGTTGAAACCCGCCCTGAACATTGACAAACGGAGTGAGAGTCACGCGGAACACAGACCCCCGAGTACGGCCTCTGAAGACACAGACCAGGGTAAGATTGTGCATGGTAACTGAACCGAAGCGCTAGTCTAAGAGAAAGATGATCGTTTAGTAACGGTAGCTACCATTGTGATTTTTCCTCACAGAATCTTAACTCATCTTTGAATTGCCGCTCGCATAACCAGAAACAAATGTAGCAGCGCCTGGGTCTTCCGCCGTACCCCGCACAAGTAAGCAGGATAGAATACAAATGCACATAATATTTGAGCATGAGTACCGCACATGGACTGACATGGAATTTTTTGATTGCATAGAATAACAATCACCGCGGAACACGCAGTAGACTTCTAGACAAGATCACTCAGATTTATCGAATAATAACACGAACAGATACACAAGTAAGTGTCAGCGCTTTTAAATATACGGAACTAAAAGGTAACAAGCAGTGACAAAAGCCCAAATACTTACAATACTCACCAACCTTCACCCCCATTCAGGTAGTGGTGAAAATTCAAGTTTACCCGATGCCCCGTTCTGAAAACAGCGTCCAACAATAACATGAAACCAGGTAAAAATTTTTAGAGGTTTAGCCTGCATACTAATCAGATCATAAAGTATAGGGAAAAGGAGATACTTAATGTCCCTCAATTTTTACACCATAGGTACACAGCCCAGCCCTGATGAAGAACCCCATTGATTAAGAGAAGGGTTTGGAAACGCGTCGGCTATCTGGCTGTTCGAAAGAGACGCATAATAGCTTAGGGCAATGCATTTAAAAACAAATGTACCTGAACAAGCTTAGGTGTACATAATTCACAATGTTTTTCACATATGAAAAAGTCAAAGTGTAATTGTTTGTAAAAAATTGTTTTATTTGTTTTTTTTGGTCTGAACACATTGAAAGTATTGTAATGTATGTAAAAAAGTGTTTAAACTGCATCCACAGCTTAAGGAATGTTTCTTCCTATGAAGATTGAATGAAAATGTAAATATGTTTTGAAATGTTGAAATATGATAAATGCATACCTTCTTGAATCATTGAAAGGAAGGCCTACACCAGCTGAATAAACAAGCTTTGGTGGTTCAAACTCGAGCCCTGGCACACTTTTTCTCTTTATTAACGTAGTTGTCCAGCCAGGACCCGTAGGACAAAACCCCCCCTATTCATAGATGTATAAAGAGCAGGCACAAGCCTGCGTGGGTCTTTAGGCAAAAAAGCCAGAATATTTCCTTAGTAACTTCCACAACGGGTTATAGAATATAACCTGTTGTAACATGTCAGAGGAGGAAACCCTGTCCTTTTCTGAGGCACACATTAAAAATTTGATTTCGGAACCATCTCCGTTCTCCGCAATAAAACTCAGTACAAATGCACAACAACAAAACGAAAGTGACAAACTGTTAAGATTACACAAGAAACATACACGTACTGAACTGCATGGGCATTTCTTGTTTGAACACCTCAAGGCAGGCACTATCCCTTGGGGTCTTCAAGTGAAAAACGTACCGGTGGTGTTCACAGAGGACCCTCTATACAAAAAGGGTTTCAGTTACATAGCGACAAAGTGCAGCAGAGACCTTATGGTCCACACTGTTGAAACAGCTAAAAGAATTTGTGAGAAAGAACAGGAAGAGATAGAGGCATTGATCAAAGCTATAGAGGACAATCACACTGTAGACGAAGCGAAAGCTCTACTAGAAAAAATTAACAAAGAAATTGCAACATTCAGAGACAACACTATCAACTTTAGGTCTAATAAATTCGACAAAGACGTCAAGGCTTTCAAAATAGAATCAGTTTACCCATACCTCAAGGAGCATTACTATACCCAAACAGAATCCCGACGAGTGTTATCACAATATCAGGGGAGGTCTAAAAACAGGTTTACAACTTTCTCAGAGAGCTCATCCTCGGAATCCGCTAAAGACTCAGACCCCAGAGAGGGACCTTCCAAAAGAAATCCTTTTTTAGAGAAAGGCAAGGGCAGAGGAAGAGTAAGATTCAAACCACAGCCCCAACCATGGGAAATGCGAACACGAAGAACCCAATACAAAACGTAGGCCTGACCTCAATAGTGAACATTTCCAATAAAGAATTAACTGCACATGAAAGATCTGTATTGGAATTAGGACTAAAATTTGTACCAACAGTACATACTGACCTTACTAATTTAAAGATTGAAGCTTTGGAGTTTTGTTGTAAACTAAGACTAAAGGCATTCTTACACAATAGAGAAGACAATAGAGTCAATGAACCCTCTAATCTATCCAACAAATCCACATTTGTCCCTCCAACGTACACAATCCCTAAGGAAATAATAGCCTTTGAACAGGTCGTTCTATCCTCCATCACGCAATTAAGTAAACAAAAAATGTTCCTCAAGAGGAACATTAGCAGAGATCAACAAATGGCTCTAAACAACTTATGTAAAGATGATTCCATAGTGTTAAAACCCGCCGACAAAGGGGGTGCACTGGTGGTCTGGGATAGACACAAATACATTGCTGAAGCCAACAGCCAGATCAAAAATACTGAGTGGTACAGAGAAGTTAAAGAGGATCCAACTCCACAGATAAAAGCTGAGATTCAGATAAAACTCACGGAAGGTCGTGACATGGGGATATTAGGAATAAAGGAGTTCCAATATTTAGACAAAAAGAGTCCACGTATCCCAGTGATTTATTTTCTCCCGAAAATTCACAAAAGCTTGACTGAACCACCCGGAAGGCCCATTGTCTCCGGGTGTGATTCATTATTGGAACCATTAGCGAAGTACGTGGATGTGTTCCTTAAACCCTTTTTACCTGAAGTAACATCATACCTCAAAGATACAAGGGATTTTATCAATAAGATCGAAGGGACCCCATTTGATGGAGATCAAGAACTGATGGTATCCTTTGATGTCACCTCTCTATACACCCAAATCCCCCAACAGGAGGGACTCGAAGCAATGGAATATTACCTTGATACACGACCCCGACCACATAGAGTCCCCACAGACTTTATCATTGACTTGGCGAGAATAGCACTCAAAAGGAACTACTTCCGGTTTATGGACACGTTCTACGTGCAGGTGAAGGGCACCGCCATGGGGTGTCCTTATGCCCCAGAAATGGCGGTGCTCTTCATGGCCCTGTACGAGGAGCGTTCATTTACCACAATAATCCATTCCAGCAAAACATTATCAAGTGGTATCGCTTCATTGATGATATCTGGTGTCAATGGAAAGGGTCTGAAGAAATGCTTGCCCAATTCCATCAGTGGCTTAACACCAGACATCCAGATATAAAATTTACAATAACATCCAGTAGAACATCCCTCACCTTTCTTGATGTGGTTGTTTTTCCCTATGAAAACAAACTAACAACCACTTTACATCGTAAAGACACAGACAAGAACACGATCTTGCACTATGCAAGTTACCATCCTAAAAGTTTAAAATCTAATTTGCCGTACGGACAAATGTTGAGAATCCGACGGAATTGTTCCAGGAAGGAAGATTTTTTGATCCATTCTCAAATATTAAGTGACCAATTGCAACAGAGAGGCTACCCTCATAAATTATTGAAACATTCTACCACACGGGCATGGCACACCCCAAGAGAGGAATTATTGAGCTCAAAGAAAGAAATCAAACCCCTCGAAAGGTCGGTATGTGTCACCACATTCGGGCCATATACGAATAAGTTGAAATCTATCATTCGAAAGAATTGGCATCTGATCAAGAACTCAGAAGTTCCAATGGAGGAGCCATTGTTTGCCCTAAAGAAAAACATAAGCATCGCACAACACATAGTAAGAGCCGATCTGGGCACCAGCCAAGCTAGAACTGATCTACGCACATTATGGAGATTACCACCCATAACAGGCCATCATAAATGTGGCTCGTGTGTTTCCTGCCCCAACACAATAGAAGGTGAAGAATTCTTATTCAATACCACAAAATGGACACATAAAGGATTCTCAAATTGTAAAACGACTAACGTCATATACGCAGTCATGTGCCCTTGTCCCAAGTTGTACATTGGGAAAACCACACAAAGAGCTAATCAACGAATAGCTCAACACAGATCCAGAATCAAAAACAAAGTGCTGTCTGCGCCCATGGTACAGCACTTTGTGGAATGTAATCACAATGAGACAGATTTTAAGTGGACAATATTACAAGCCATGAAAGTTCCCCCCAGAGGAGGAAACATCGATGCCATGCTACTTCAAAAAGAAGCATACTTAATTCTTAAATTTAATTGTGTGATGGATGGACTGAACGAAATGTCCGAACTACAAAGATCTAACTATTGAGCCCCCTGTGACCCCCACCCCCTCCTAAAAACACACTCATTAAGGAGACGCAAACTACAGCGCTGTACCCGTAGTCATCAAAACCATTAATTCCATAAATGTTCCTTTGTTAACAAGCGCAAATAAACTACAAATCCCACAATGCTGAGCAACATATTTAAACAGGAAACCGCGTTCCGCTGGGTGTTGAAACCCGCCCTGAACATTGACAAACGGAGTGAGAGTCACGCGGAACACAGACCCCCGAGTACGGCCTCTGAAGACACAGACCAGGGTAAGATTGTGCATGGTAACTGAACCGAAGCGCTAGTCTAAGAGAAAGATGATCGTTTAGTAACGGTAGCTACCGTTGTGATTTTTCCTCACAGAATCTTAACTCATCTTTGAATTGCCGCTCGCATAACCAGAAACAAATGTAGCAGCGCCTGGGTCTTCCGCCGTACCCCGCACAAGTAAGCAGGATAGAATACAAATGCACATAATATTTGAGCATGAGTACCGCACATGGACTGACATGGAATTTTTTGATTGCATAGAATAACAATCACCGCGGAACACGCAGTAGACTTCTAGACAAGATCACTCAGATTTATCAAAGAATAACACGAACAGATACACAAGTAAGTGTCAGCGCTTTTAAATATACGGAACTAAAAGGTAACAAGCAGTGACAAAAGCCCAAATACTTACAATACTCACCAACCTTCACCCCCATTCAGGTAGTGGCGAAAATTCAAGTTTACCCGATGCCCCGTTCTGAAAACAGCGTCCAACAATAACATTAAACCAGGTAAAAAATTTTAGAGGTTTAGCCTGCATACTAATCAGATCATAAAGTATAGGGAAAAGGAGATACTTAATGTCCCTCAATTTTTACACCATAGGTACACAGCCCAGCCCTGATGAAGAACCCCATTGATTAAGAGAAGGGTTTGGAAACGCGTCGGCTATCTGGCTGTTCGAAAGAGACGCATAATAGCATAGGGCAATGCATTTAAAAACAAATGTACCTGAACAAGCTTAGGTGTACATAATTCACAATGTTTTTCACATATGAAAAAGTCAAAGTGTAATTGTTTGTAAAAAAAAATTTTATTTGTTTTTTTTGGTCTGAACACATTGAAAGTATTGTAATGTATGTAAAAAAGTGTTTAAACTGCATCCACAGCTTAAGGAATGTTTCTTCCTATGAAGATTGAATGAAAATGTAAATATGTTTTGAAATGTTGAAATATGATAAATGCATACCTTCTTGAATCATTGAAAGGAAGGGCCAACACCAGCTGAATAAACAAGCTTTGGTGGTTCAAACTCGAGCCCTGGCACACTTTTTCTCTTTATTAACGTAGTTGTCCAGCCAGGACCCTTCGGACAAACCCCCCCCTATTCATAGATCTCTAAACATCACAGCATCATGCAGCAGGCAATGTATGGTGCCTGTCACAAGGTGCAGAAATGTTTGAAAACATCAATTTTTCTATTTCAGCTTGTGCTTTTACCAGTGGTCGCACAAGCTGCAATAGAAAAGCCTATGTTTCCAACCACCCATAGGGCGGTTGCATCCTAAAACTGCAGGTGGAACTACTGACTAATAGCTGGGTAGATTCATCCGACCAACATGATAATAGGGTCCTAAGTGTTCAGTTTATGAGCCCATTGTCTTTCCTGTTTTTTGGGATATTTTGTAAAATGTTGCAGAGAAGTTTTCTGACTACGATAACTACCTGATCTGATAATGTTGGCCACTCTCCAATGTAAATGTGTGGGGATCATGGTAGAACTCGTCTCGATTGAATTCCTGAGCTCAGTGTGACTTAAAGCCTCAAGCTGCAACTCCTTGAAAAGGGTAATACGTCCAGAACACAATTCGTATTACTGAAGTTCCCATCATGCTGGATGCAGCCTAGCATTTGGAGTTGGACTCTATTGGCTAATTCTAATTTACATAGCGATGCTGACTTTATGGGCTAGCACTGGCAAGCTGAAATGGTTTAATGGAATGTGCTCAGACTAATTGTTACTGACTCATATTGCTCCAATCAGTAACATTCTTTTATGCTATCTAAGTGTCATTCAAAGTGGTAGGAGCAGGCACTGACATAGAGCAGAAGTTCATTGTGCCATAAAGATTCAAGCTGAACCTTATATGCTGAGGCCCAAGAAGACTGAAATGTATATAGATGTGCTTATGATATTGGTCGCAGTGTACATGACCTAGCAGTTGGGGCTGAATAGTCCTTTAAGGGCTGTGGCAAGATTAATTTAAATGTGTTTGGTCCCAATTTGCAAAGGCAGTGTTGAGCTAAAAGTAATGGAATTAACCGTATCCAGAACAAGTACCAATGGTTGCATTTAATTCATACATTTTAATTCATTGCTTTTTGTGCTTCGTCGTATTTTGCTACAGAATATGTGTTGAGTTGCTTTATGTTCAAATGCAACTGCATGGGGAGAAAATATATATAGTTTCGGTATCGTACACTAGCCAAAAAGGGAGTATCTACTGCCAGCTGAAGAGTCATGGGTGTTTTAAATTGTCCTTTAAATTGATTGCCATAACAAAGTCTCATATTTTTGCCATTTCATCTATTGTGTGATTTCAGGAAGTTCAGCCTTTGTACGCAAGAGAAATTGTACTAAATCCTCTTCTAAATGGCGATAGAAAATGTAAGAGGCTGACATTTGCTTAGCATAATTATCTGGATTTGAAAGTGAGTATGCGCATGATGAAATATTCATTATAAGAAAAGCTTCGAGAATGACGCTCTTTGAGGACATTTAAAAGATTCTGCCATGCCATAGTAGACTTTACCCATTTGTTTTTCCGTGCAGTCGCTTTTTCTGAAAGGCATATATTTGAATATTTCATGCCATGTCATTTAAGTGGATGAGCTGCCTCCTAGAGTGTGGTTCTCTTCCTTTATCCTTTTACTGTTCCAACCTGACCTTTTCGTAATGGTAAAACTGGAGAGAACTACATGTTTAATTCCACACTGGCATTTGTTCTCTCTGTTGGCAGCGATTATTTTACAGCCACGAGACAATTTCTATGTATATTTATATTATAAAGATCTTTGGTGGGTAAATTAAGTATTTTATTTCATCAAGGCAAGTTTGAATTGGCAGAATGAACATTTTAGAAACGTTGGGGACAATTCAGAAAAGCAATAAGAATAGAAGCAGGGGCAAATGAAGAGAGGAAAGGGGTGGCAGATGGAATACTGGCAAGGGGATGCAGGTGAAAAGGAAGAGGGGGTCAAGGAAATGAAGACGGGTGAGTGAGCACAGGCAGGAAGAGCAGAAGAAATACATTAAAAGTGTACGGCACAAACGCATAAACGAACGCCCCTCGCCATCGAAGGGTAACAGTTTCTAACCCTCCTTTTGTGGGGGTATGGGAGTACGTTGTATTTGGGGAGCCTTGCCTTTTTCTGTTGGGCCAGTGAATTAGGGGGAGATATGGATACCAAGCGTTTTTGTTACTCTCTGGTTTGCTTCATAATTTTACTATGAAGCTAAACATGGCATTACAGTCCGGATGGAAAGAGCATGCAGGGCGGTGCAAGTGAGGCAGAAGTGACGTGCGTCAAAAAGCCCAGGATAAAATCCTGTAAAATCTGATCCTGGAAAACCCAGAAAAAAAAAAAAAAAATAGGAATAGGAATAAAATCTAACCAGCTGTGCTCGTTTGCCTTGCAATCACATCGACACCATAGCAAACAGCTGTCCACCGGAAGTACGAAATGTAACCCGACCCTGTATATAAAAGGCCGATGGGTTCAGGGTGAGTTTTTGCTGATGCTCATCGCTGGGCCCCGGCAGTATGCACGTCACTAAATGTCATATACATTCCTCTAATTCACGGTGATCCCTTCTTGAAGAATATGGTCCGGGCACGGACACGGGGAAGGTTGCACCGGGGGAAGGTTGCACCTTGTTTAGTGATGAACTCAAACTGTGCCACTCCTACAACAGCACCGGAAGGAACGTTTTCAGATGGTAAATATTGCCCCAGGGATTCCCTCCATGAAGTTTGTTTAGTATCGACCTCGGCATCCTTTTCCACCCCTCCAATATGCATTTCCCATAAATAAACACACAACACATTTTTAGTTTGGGTAAAGTGGCTGCAGGCTTATTACATACACCATTATGTAATAGGTGGGTTATCTTACGGGCGATCCAAGGGCAGGCAAACAATGTGGCCGTCTGCCCGCCTGATGAGCCAGGCAGCACTGGGGCAAACCCCGCCTATGCTCTACTTACTAGTGATTCTCTCCCGGATCACGTGACCGTTGGTACATTACTCACGCCCCTTTCAGGGTGTAACATCGCATAGCAAACCCCTCCGGTTGTTCAGGCCCACAACCGCCAAAAGGACTAGCGGGGCGCCGACACGGTTTCAAGGACCCTCCCATGAGGCGCCTCGGATTTGGCTCTGGCACCCACCATGGTGCCGCTCAGAGGTACCCTTCAGTACCCCTTTGGTTCCAGATCACCCTGTAACTCCGCCTGCAACAAAAAAAAGGAAAACATTACAATATTCTCTGCCCCCCTCCTGCCACCACCACGTCCGGTAAGCGGTAGGGAGGCAGACGGCGTGTACAGCGATCAAAGAGATCGCCAAAATGATGGGGGAGGGATATATACCCTCCCCCAAGTCCTGGGTGCCCAGGAATTGACACCCCCTGTGCGCCGCTATGAGGCTGGAGGGGTGGGGACTCCAACCCGAGTCCCTGCCCCTGAAGGGGGCGGGGGGCATGGGGTGCCCAGGCGACACTAGAGAGCTGACCTCTCAAGTGGCCCCCTGTGGGTGCCTCGGCCAGCTGCATAGTATCGCCATTGGCATCCTTTTCCACCCCTGAAACATAATATACATTTCCCATAAATTAACACACAACACATTTTTGGTTTGAGTAAAGTGGCTGCAGGTTTATTACATACACTGTTATGAAATAGTTGGGTTATCTTACGGGCGATCCAAGGGCAGGCAACCAACTGGGCCGCCTGCCCACCTGATGAGCAAGGCAGCACTGGGGTGAAACCCGCCTATGCTGCCCTTACTAGTGATCCTCTCCCGGATCATGTGACCGTTGGTACATTACTCACGCCCCTTTCAGGGCGTTGCGTTGCATAGCAAACCCCCCGTTGTTCAGGGCCACAACTGCCCAAAGGACTAGCGGGGCGCCTCCCATGAGGCTCCTCTGATTTGGCTCTGGCACCCACCATGGTGCCGCGCATAGGTACCCTTCTGTACCCCTTTGCTTCCAGATTGCCCTGTAACTCTGCCACAGCTCTGGAGGCGGCCACCATCGCCGCCAGAGCCCCCCACCAAAACAGCTATAGTCTTACCTGCAACCTCTCCTGTCTACAGCCTCCTGCAAATCTAGATGAGAGAGAACCAGCCCTACTGGGTATAGATGATCCCATCTATATCCCAATAGCCCTTGAAGTTAGCCAGGGTCGGCTAGTGTCTGATGAAACAAAAGGCCATTCTGGCCTGTGAAGTTGTGCCAAGGATTATTCTCCCTTATGGGGGAAATTTCACTGCATCACATGCCTCAGCCCCATGTCAACTCTGGGCGGAATGAATGCAGACACCATGGCTCACATTGCCCCATCTATTTGCTGATCTCACCTAGCTGCAGTCCTTGTAGCACTTTGCCTTGCCATGTATCCCTTATTCCTTCTGGGAATTTGGCAGCTCCGTTCCCTCAATGGTGGAACCCCCTTGGCATACCAGCTTAGAGAATCTGTCTGATTTGAGCAGTGCGCCCTTGACGTTAGCTTGGATCAGCTAGTGTCTGAATAAACAAAAAGCCCTTTTGGCCCGTGAAATTGTGCAAAGCACTATTCACCCCACGCTGGAAAGTTCCACTGCGTCACATGACTCAGCCCCACCCCAACTCTGGGCGGGATAGTTTCAGACACACTGGGCCACATTGCACCACCTATTTACTGATCATACTAGCTGCCTTCCCTCTAGCCCTGTGTGTGTCTGGACACGTGTCTCCCATCTCTGGGACAGCAGCTAAACCTGCTTAGGAGACACGCCACTACCCCCGCTTGCCTACTTCAGCTATTAGGGAGAAAAGGATAATACTTAACCTTGGCACAGTCCCTTTGCTCACTAAATCAAGGCACACAGGACTGTCCATAACAAGGTGTATGAGACAATGAGCAAGGCTGCCCTCCAGCACTTGCCCTTCATCCTTTATTCCTTACGGGAATTTTGCCCGCTCAGCTCCCTCTGGTGAAGCCCCCTAGGCATACCCTCTTAGAGAATCGGTCTGATTCGATACATGGCACACTGTCTGTAATATGGCGCCTAGCATTTGATGTTGGAGATGCCACACTCCGCCTAGGTCAAGGGAACCTTAAGGAGCAGACAATTTTCACCTGGTCGTACCCCCCAATGAGACCGGCACCACCCAGTTGCAAGGCCAGAAAGACAGATATTCAACCTATTAACTGTTTTTTGCCACTTGGTACACTATTCGTTGCAGCTGTGTATTTGTGAAGCGCGCATGCCCCTGGGGCATGCTGCCGCTGATAATTAGTGTATGTTACCCACTGCACACCTCGTGAATGACCCATGAAGTTATAACTACTCAATATTTGACAACATAAGAGGCCGGTGCGCTTTCCGCCCTTTTCAGGAGTAATTATTTCACGTGCTCCGAGGGGATGTCTGTAAAGAATAATCGCATCAGGTCTGCAGCTACAGCAAACAGTGGCCGGGTCTTTGGCTCGGGCTGCTGATTGGTTTCACTGAAGGAAAGAACGGGGTGAAAGGGAGCAGCTTAGATTCATTAGTGTGTTAAAAGGAACCCATTCTAACGAAGCAGCTCATTTGAATTTCCCTTTCCAGATGAACCACAGTCTCGGCTGCAGGCTGCAGGCTCTGTTAAATGTCACTAACATTGTTTTTTAACAATAACTCATTGGCAGGCTCTACACTGTCAACTGAAATACTAGGCACACCCGCAGCTCGCTGAATAATTTGCCTGCTAGAGCAACAGAATAGAGAAGTCCTGTCATACAAGCCCCCTGGCAGGGGCACACGGACCCCCGGCCCAGCCTCCGAGCTCCTCAAGGAGGAGCCGCTCTTCTCAGTCCCCAGTGGGCCGAGATTACCTGTATTGCGTTGTGGAGTCGGACCCTCAGACCCCAGGGTAACTGGGTCCCGGAGGCGGCCCGCGAGAGATGGCTTGTGTGGATTAGCCATAGCAGGCCCCAAGTGCCTGGCTGCGTCTAGGAGAGGTGAGGATCACACCTTCCGCGAGCTTTACCCCTTGCACCATGGGGCCTGCCAACTGCCACCTAATTTGCGGCAGAGGCCCAATCAGAACGATGCTGACGGGGGGGCAGGGGGATGTCACACACAGCGCGGAGGCCCCCATCCCACACCGTACAAGTACGGCTGCATCAATTATAGGTACCTATCTAGCCCCCGGGCCCCGCTGGCACCACGGCAGTCCACATTGCACATACTAAGTCCGACCAGTGGTCGAGCTCAATCAACATAATCCCTGGAGCGGGGGTAGTCAGCCCAAGTGACCGTGCGGCTCTTGGTTGCACCTCCTAAGGCCGCAAGGCTTCTAACGAGACTGGGGCCCTGCCAGCCCAGAACCTCAAACATATTGGCCTGCATGTTGCTTTAGGACCCCCAGCCTGCATTATGGCCGCCGCTGACACCATGCAGACGCCCCCCCATGCGCTACACAGGCCTTTCTGATCGCGCCGGCTGCTAGCGCTACTCGGGGCTTGTGGACTGACGTGGGAGCAGAAAGAAAGGGGGCCCCTTCTGGCACGCTACCAGAGGCGGGAGAGGCACAGCGCCCATTGCGCTCAGCCCCCATTCCTCAAAATTTGGAGATTAGCTCTCGTTCGCCACAGCGCACCCCGGGCCGCCACAAAGCCGGGTCATGCCCAGGGCCACCAACAAGTCAGAGTTGCCCAAGGCCAAACTAAAGGTCAGTGCGAGCCGGTAGCAGCCCAAACCCCACTTTACCCTCAGATGGACGACAACCTCGGTAATGGCAGAGTAAGGCCCTCAGCCTGGGGACTGCCCAGTGACGGGGATGGGAGAGGGGTCAACTGACCGCGCACACTGCTCCTGGCGATCTCGGCAGCACATGTCTCATGGACAAGTCCAACAGACGTCGTTCTGAGTCCCCAGAGAAGGTAGGTCCATCCGGCTATATGGCCTGTGGGGGGGGCGGGGGGGTGAGTTGAGGTGCTGCGAGGCGCTTCGGCCGCTCCTGGCAGGACCACCACCCCTTATCCACCATAGGATCATAGCCCGATCACCCACAATGGCCCGACGCAACACTGGTCTCGTTCCCATGCTGCGTGAAAAAGCCCCCAGTTCAGTGCCCTTCAAGGGTCAGCACCGTCCTGGCTAAGCAACAGAGGCGTCATTATGGCCCGCGCTGGAGCTTGCCTCCCCAGCGCCACTTGCAAGTCGCTGACCCAGCCGACGCCAGAGACACGGCCCGCGTCTAGGCATGGGGGAGGGGGGAGAGTGTAGCCTAAAATTAACCTCAATAAAGCAGCTCCTGGGGGATTCCGGACAGTGTCCACAAGGAAATACCAGAAGAAGGCATGTACAGCGATCAAAGAGATCGCCAAAATGGTGGGGGAGGGATATACACTCTCCCCGAAGTCCTGGTCGCCCAGTAAGTGACACCCCCTGTGCGCTGCTACGAGGCTGGAGAGGGGGGGGCTCCCACCAGAGTCCCTGGCCTGAAGGGGGTGGGGGGCAGGGGATGCCCAGGCGACACTAGAGAGATGAACTCTCTAGTGGCCCCCTGTGGGTGCCTTGGCCAGCTGCAGAATTTGACCTATGAATTAAGGTAACATCTGACCAGGGAGAAAAAACGTCCACTGAAAACCATCATTTGGAGCTAGACTAACACGTCAAATGGCGTAAAGGGTGTAAAATACTTCAGACTATGCAGAGGAGTACAGGCAATTTCTAAAAACCTAATTAATGAATCAAGCCACGAAACCTCTCCTAAATTGCTTTCTATAACATCCAACAAGTAGTAATCCAGTTAGTCGCCTTTGAGCTGCTGTAATGGCACGAAGAATAGAAAAATAACTGAGATGGATGTAAGAATTTATGCGTTGGTATTTATATAGCACAAACTAAACTGTCTAGCACATTACATTATTGGATGGGAGATGATCTAGCAGGTCGTGTAAATCAAGTGGGGATTCCACAATTACATTTTATATACATTACATTTGGTAATTTTAAACACAAGGAGATTAAGTGACTGTGAATCACACAATGTTGAGTCTAGCACCGGGGCCAGGATTTGAACCTCGGTCCCCACGGTCCAAAAGAGATGGCCGTAACCGCTAGACCACACAATAGAAAAGTGCCTCCTCGCTACTTAAGCAAGTCGCTTACTAGGAACATGGACCTTGCTGCCCTGCCGCTTCTAACTTCAGTGAAATCATCAATTCACCACTCTTCATTGGTGGCACCATGAAGGACCACCTGTGCAGAAGATGTCCTGTTTAATCTGTCTAGCTAACAAGTATGCGTATGTCCTGGCTGTGTCTGTTGTTGCTTTGTGTTAATTATTTTTGTTTAGTTCTGCTTACATGAATTGGTGCAAATCACAGTCCGTATATTCAGGCCCACAGCCCAAACCACTGTTGGGCTAAAGCCTGACTCAAGCATGGGGCCACAGCACTTGCCTGAAGATGTTGTGTGATCCTGTACTTTACCCTAAGCAGCCATTGAAAACCTGATCTTCAGACACATTCCGTATAATTTCAGATCCAGGACAACACGTGTGTGGCAGGGAGGAGCTTGGATATGCCCACCAGGATGCAAATAACAGGGTGGCATTCTAGTGAGCCCCTTCAAGTGTGCATGCCTAATGTAGCGGAATGGCACTTAGATAAGCAACGAAGCATGCTAGAGATTTGGCCAAAGTGGTTGCTACTCGCCAAAAAAGCGCTTCAACCCCCATTAAGGGTAACAAGCGCTATATGAATGCAAACCTTTCTCCCCCTTCTATCCCTCCACTATCCTTCTCATTCCAAATAACTGACTAATATGCACCACTCAAATTACTTTCATATTTCACCATACTAATTTACCACTAATCCTTTATGGGTTTCCGGGGTAGCATGCTACTGCCCAAAAAAAGGCACTTTAACACCCTGTCAGGGGTAACAAGCGCTATATAAATACAAACCTTTTTTCCTCTTCTGTTCTTCCGCTATCCTTCTGAATCCAAATAACAGACTAACCTATCCACCACTTTAATAAATTTCATATTTCACTACACTAATTCAATGCTAATCCTTTATGGGTCCCGGAGTAGTGTGCTACTTGCCCAAAAAGCACTTTGATGCCTCATCAGGGGTAGTAAGTGCTATATAAATGCAATTACAATACAATACAATACAATAAATATGCTGGGCAGGATTCCTTCTGGCCCATTGCTCCTGTCACAAAAATTAAACCTCAACAGGAAGCACTTACCGATAGAAAGCAGGTGCCCAAGTTAAAGCTCAAATTCGGTAACACATTAATCAGCTCAAAAGAATTGTGCGCTCGGTCGAGGCTGGGCAGGGGTGCTTTCTCCCCATATCTACGATCAAAAGTAGCTGTTACGCTTGATGGAGGTCTTTGCATCCATGACCTTCTCGGGGGCAATCCCCATGTAGTTTCTGTGACCAGGAGGTTCTCTCTCCTCATCTGGCGCTCTGATTGGTCTCTGACCTTTTATAAACAAGAGGCATGTGAACTCACATAGAAGCCCCGCCCCACACACCCTAGTGGTATACAACATCTTCCCGCCCTTTACCCACTATGATGGACAGCTCACTCAAGGGACCCTGGCGCCCTTCGGTGCAGTGGCAAAGTTGCAGACACACATGGTCATGGTAGACAACAATTCTTTTGGTGACAGAAGCAATTCCGTGAGCTCGCAGAGATTTTTTGCTGTTTAGCAGAATTTTGCGTCTCCTGCTGCGCCGACAAGCTTGCACCCTTCCCCCTGCCGCCAAACAACGCCCTCTGAATGCTACCTGGTTCCCCACAGATCTTAAAGAATTCAGACGCTCCTGCAGGCGCCTAGAGAATACCTGGCGAAACCTGAAAACCACGGAAGCACGAAACAACCACAAGAGCGCCCTGAAGGAATACCACCAGCACAAAAGAGACACCAAACAGACCTTCATAAGAGACAAAGTCCAGACCAACGTGACCAACGCCAAGGAACTGTTCAACTTAATATAGCAGTTCGTCAAACCCTCCTGCGAAGCCACGGACATCACACCTTCCCAGCAACTCCGCGACAAGGTAAGCTCCTACTTCCATCCGAACAACAAGCCCTCTAAGACAACTTCAGCGAACCAACGACAGACACCACCCCCCTACCCACCGCCACCAATGAACTAACCATCACTTCCTGGGAACCTGCTACAGTTAAACTCATGACCGTGACCATGAAGAAAACTCACTCAGGAGCCCCAACGGACCCCTGCCCACCACACATATTCCACAGGGCTGCCACCATCATCGCGCCCGAAGTAGGACGCACCATCAACGCCTCCTTCAGATCAGGTATCTGCCCAGACTACTGGAAATGGGCAGAGGCTAAACCCCTACTCAAGAAACCAACAGCTGACTTAATAGACCTGAAAAACTACCGGCACATCTCTCTCCTCCCCTTTGCGGCCAAAGTCATTGAGAGACTCGTAAACGCCCAGCTTCATTGAGGAGAACCCCCTTTCTAGACGCCTCCCAGTCTGGATTCTGCAGCAACCACAGCACCGAGACCGCCCTCCTTGCCGCCACTGACGCCATCTGCATGCTCCTGGATCAGGTACACACTGCAGCCCTCATCCTTTTAGACCTCTCCACAGCCTCCAACACCTTTTCACATTGCACGCTCGCAGCCAGACTTCTCGGCGCGGGAATACAAGGAGCCGCCCTCGACTGGATCAAATCCTTCCTCTACGGCAGAACCCAGAGGATTCGACTACCTCCCTTCCTCTCCAAACCCACGGAAATCAACTGCCGAGTACCCCAGGGATCATCACTCAGCCCCACGCTCTTCAACATCTACATGGCCCCCCTCGCGACCATCCTCAGACAGCATAGACTCAGCATCGTACCCTACGCCAATGACACCCATCTCATCCTCTCACTCACGAAGAATCCCAAAGACACCACATTCTGTTTCAGGAAGGAATGAAGAACGTGGCAGCCTGGATGAAAGACAGCTGTCTGAAGCTCAACTCAGAGAAGACCAAGGTCCTCATTCTTGTACCCTGCACCCCAGCCTGGGACAACACCTGGTGGCCCTCCGCCCTCGGCGGCTCAACCACCCCTACAGACCACACTCGGAACCTCAGCATCATCCTTGACTCCTCCCTCCCAATGAACCGCCAGATCAATGTCGTCGCCTCCACTAGATTCAACTTCTTTTGCATCCTCCATACCACATTCAAACAGATCCCCCCGACTGCAGAAGGACCATCACCCATGCACTCATAACCAGCAGACTGGACTACGACAACACCCTCTATGCTGGAATCAACAAAACTCTTCTACACAAACTCAAAACCATCCAGAATGCTGCATCCAGACTCGTCCTTAGGACACTGTGTCACCAGCACATGACCCAACAACTACAAGGCCTCCACTGGCTCCCCGTCCAGAAAAGGGTCACCTTCAAACTCCTCACCCACACCTACAAACCCCTCAACAACATCGTACCCAAATACCTCAACAAGAGAGCATCCTTCCATGTACCCAAGAAGAACCTCCTCCCTGCTGACCTCACCCTGGCAGAGGTCCCCTGCATCCGCAGAAATAGAACCTGCGGGAGTGCTTTCTCCTACATCGCAGCCAAAACCTGGAACGAGCTCCCTGTGAACATCAGAAGCTCCCCGACCCTGAACACATTCAGGAAGGACCTCAAGACCTGACTCTTCAACTGATCCAGAGCTGCTCCCCCCAGCGCCATGAGACCCTCACGGGTGAGTAGTGCGCTATTTAAACCCCTGATTGTTTAATTGATATATTTAAATAGAAACTGCTTCATGTGTTGTAACTCAATATTCATTCTTATTTTATTTGCAGTTAGATTCAGAAACAAGTCAACATTCTGCTTGGAAGGGATCGTTTTTTGACCCTTTGACCTCTATGTTGAATGGTCAACATATTCACAATTTTTGGTGAAGAATTGTGCCATCCAACACACCTCATTATGGTTTGCAATAAAATGAATCAGCAACAATAAAACAAGCAGGAAAAAAGTAACTCTTATATCATATTCAATTTTGAAATTATGCAAAATAGAGCACAGCAGAATTAATTTTATAGAAACCGACTCTGTTGTCAGCCAGATTTAATTTCAAACAACCAAATTCAAAAAAAGAAGCTTTGTGCACAGACAAATGCAGTGTAGGCTCTTAACAAAAACATTGTCAATCCCTATGGACCCCACAAACAATAGAAAAACATACCCATTCCTTAGATAGTATCCCGCTCGAGTAGGAGAAATCATCGAGTGTCCGGATCTCTACACCAGTTTGAATAGTCCTAGTTGCGCGAGTAGGTGCATATAGACCTAGAAAGAGGAGAATATCTGTTTTGAAGGTCAAACACAGTGCCATCTTTGAAATGTTGACAGCCCTGTATTAGAATGCAAACGGACACTGTTGTGTCTGTTCCCTCACTTGATTTCGCACACAAATCTTGAATGGCAACTTGGTCGTTGACTTACTCTTATTTTTTTCTTTTTCTTTTTCTCGTTCTCCTTTTCTTTTCTTTACACTCAGGGTGGTCCTACTTTAATTTGATAATATGGTTGAGGTTTACCATGTCTCTATCCACCACAGAGTTTTAATGAATTATCTCCAATATGTTGTGTCTGACACTAGAGAATTCATGTATTTCCAAATACAATTCTTATAGCATATGCGTTGTATCATACATCTTGTTTTACAGCCCTGAAGAAGTCGTCTACACGTTGAAACACGTGTCAGCTGTTCTTATCAACGTGATTAATAGATGCCAACGATACTAAGAGCTTGATTGCCATTTTTGTATCTGCACATTACTCCATTTGGGTTGTTTCTTTTTTGTATTTGTACTGCATTAGTTCGTGTGCAAAGCTGCTTACTTGAATCTGGTTGTTTGAAAATAAATCTGGGTGACAACAAAGTCAGTTTCTAAAAACTTAATTCTGCTGTGCTCTATATTGCATTATTTGTATTTAACCCCTTCCCTGCTCATGACGAGCTTAGCTTGTCATGCAGTACACTGGTCGTGTGCTTATGACGAGCTGAGCTCGTCATGAACAATGGGAATCTGAAGACTTCAGCACCAAGCGGGAATTGCTGTAGCATTCAAGGTGTTAATATATAGAGGGAAATCTGTCTTTTCCTCATATGGGGTAACATTGGATAAATGGCACAGTGTTTATATTGAGCACACATGTACACTGGTCGTGTGCTTATGACGAGCTGAGCTCGTCATGAACAATGGGAATCTGAAGACTTCAGCACCAAGCGGGAATTGCTGTAGCATTCAAGGTGTTAATATATAGAGGGAAATCTCTCTTTTCCTCATATGGGGTAACATTGGATAAATGGCACAGTGTTTATATTGAGCACACATGTACACTGATCAGTGCTTATGACGAGCTGAGCTCGTCATGAACAATGGGAATCTGAAGACTTCAGCACCAAGCGGGAATTGCTGTAGCATTCAAGGTGTTAATATATAGAGGGAAATCTCTCTTTTCCTCATATGGGGTAACATTGGATAAATGGCACAGTGTTTATATTGAGCACGCATGTACATGAGGTTTTCAAATACTCTGAAACTTTTTTAAAATCATTTTATTGATTTTATTTTCAGAAACAATACAGTCAATTATGGCATTATTTTACACTACAATAGTCATGTAAAAGTACATCTTTCTCTTCCTGATAATACATTTGTGACATAACAAATTTACATTACATTTGCCATACAATCTAATGTTTAGATGCACAATTATTTACATTCTTATGGATGTTGTGTCTATTTACATTTTTGGTGACTCTGTAGTGAAATAGTCTATCTCAGAACTTGGTAATCTATCCCAACTCCACATTGTACCACCCGCCTATCCCCCAACTGGCTTGCTCTTTATGTAACGTCATAGGGTTTAGTTGCACATTTTCACTTTGAGGTATATCATCTTATCGGGTATGTAGATTAAATATTTATTTCTTGGACATTATTATATGGATAGGTGGTACTGCATGGAGTCAGTGTCTTGCGGGGCAGGGTCCTACACTCCCAGGGGCCCAGAGGGCTCCACCAGATCCATAGCCTTCAGCGATTCCAACATCTGGTCCCACTCCATGAAAATGGGTGTTTTACGCATTCCCCATCGCTCATCTCTTCTAATGATGGTACTCTCCACCCCATCCCAACGGACCATCTCCATGTGCCAGTTGTGCAATGGATTGGCAAAAGATGATTTCCATCTCATTGTAATAGCACGTTTTGCTATGAGGATAGCCATATCTGCAAATGTATACAGTATTCTATGATTTTTCGAGCAAGGGCGTAGCCCTTGCAGGCAGCTATCCGCTGTATCCCAGAAGGAGGTGTCTGTCGTTTCCTGAATAACATCACCTATCTTTAACCAGAATCATTTCAGACTTTGGCATTCCCATAACATGTGTAGTAAATCTACATCCATCATCTTACACCTAGGGCACCAGATTTTTGCATCTGGGTATATACAATTGAGGCAGTGTGTGGTAAGGTATGCCCTATTTAGGACCATGTATTGAATATACTTGACTGTAGCATTTCAGGACACCTTTTTAGTGAACTCTAGGGCATAGGCCCACTCCTTATCTGTGAGGTTGCTACCAAGGTCCCTCACTAATTTTTCATGTAATGGCACAAGGGAGGTTGCCGCATATGCTCTAGTCCCTCTGTATAACCAGCGGATCTTCCCTTTCCCATCAAATAAACTGCATGCACCAATCCATGTACAACAGGTTTATTCCCGTCCGGGGACCAATGTTTCTTGATATAATGAACTATAGTAGCGTGTAGTATAAATAGTATTTGCGGAAATCCCTGAGCTTGAGCAAAATTGTCATGGTCTTCTAACATGCCGTCTATAAACAAGGTTCCTACCGTCGCCACTCCCTCTTGTGTCCATTGGGGAATTCTGCATTTGGTGACTAGTCCTGTTGCAGTGGGGATTCCAAGTAATGGAACATTGGATGAATATGGTGGAGTCCGTTTGGTGTATTGTAGTGATCATATCCAATATAGCAGGGCTGTCTTGAGCAAAAGGGGAGTCACAGGTGGTAGTCTGGAGTCAGGTAGAAGTAGTGTGTGTAGTGTTCTTTGATCTAATTCTTGTTTTGTGTATTTAGTTTCAATTGAAGTTTTGCCAGGCTCACCCTCCTACGTCCCCTACCCCACATTAGCTCTGTGAGAAGGATATCTAATGCTTGAAAGACACTGGTTGATATCAGAATCGAATTGGCATATTAGTAAAGTAGTATAGTAATCTTGGGAGTAACACCATCTTAGATATAGCTTTTCTGCCCATGAACTGAGGGAGGTAGTGATGTCCAGAACGTGTCCTGGACATTTTGTGATCGAATAGTATTCATCAGGTTCCCTTCTAGGAGCTCCTGTGGTGTTCTATACATTTGTATACCCAAATATCTGAAGGATTGTGGTGTAACCATCAGGGCTCCTTAGCCAATGTGAATGGGTCTTGGATCTTCTCTATGTTGCATAAAAAATGTGTATGATTTTGTAGCATTAACTGTGGGCCCGAGATACTTTCAAGTAGCCTGAATATGGTTGAAATGGGATCCAATTCATCTGTTAGGTTTAATATAGTATAAGGTCATCGCCATATGCCGATACTATGTGTGTTGTCTCTCCCAGTGGGATCACTTTATTTGCAGTGTCCCTCCGAAGTTTGATGAGTAGAGGTTCTAGTGCCATTACAAATTTTATTGCCAACAGGGGACAGCCTTGCCTTGTTCCCCTTACCACCGAATAGGTTTGAGATAAATGGGATCCAGTACGGACCCGTGCTGTAGGAGCGATGAATGAATGAATGAATTGTCACTTATATCGCGCTAACTTAGCCCAATGGGCGTCAAGGCGCCTAGATCAAATAAAGAAACAAGCCAGGTCAGACAGCAGTATCTCATTGATAAGCTCTGGTGAAATACAAGGTTTTCAGGGCTTGTTTAAACAAATCGATAGTGGGTAAAATTTTTATTTCCATCGGAAGAGAGTTCCAGAGCTGAGGAGCGACGACAGAAAAAGCTCTTGCTCCCCATCTGGTCAATCTAGCGCGAGGCACTACCAATTGATGTAACCCGGCCGAACGCAGGCATCTCGTGGGTACATAACGGGTGAGCAGGGTACCAAGTGCGTCTACAGGGCCAGCCGCAAGTGCTCTATAAGTGAGACATAGGAGCTTAAAGGAAATTCTAAACTGGACAGGTAGCCAGTGGAGATCTCTCCTAGCGGTAGTGGCAGATGATGCTATGGGAAGGGCCAGAACGAAGCGCGCTGCGGCGTTCTGTACAATTTGCAATCAATGGATAAGGCCCTTGTTGGACTCCACATAAAGAGAATTACAGTAATCGAGCCTGGAGCCAACAAGAGCAATTGCAATCTGTTTGCGCGCCTGAAAGGAGAGATAATGAAGGATTCTCTTTAAGATCCTGATAACACCCCAGCAGGTGGCCACGGTCCTATTCACTTGGAGCGTCATGGAAAGTGAGGTGTCAAAGATGACGCCAAGATTTCTGGCCGATTGGGAGGGAGTGGGGCAGATGCCAAGAGACGAAGGCCACCACTTGCTCGACCACATGTGTTGGTCTTTACCAAAGACCAAGACCTCTGTCTAGTCGCCATTCAGCTTTAGGGAGTTGAGAATCATCCACTCCGCCACACACTGCATGCATGACCTAAAGCTGAATGCGGATGTACTGACAGAGTGGGCCAGTGACACCATGATCTGGGTGTCGTCGGCGTAAGGCACCACCTCCATCCCCTGCGATCTTACCAGTCTGGCAAGGGGGGCCACATAAATGTTAAATAGGGTCGGACTAAGAGCCGACCCCTGTGGCTCCCCACATTGCAATGACTTGGCAGGGGAGAGGAAATCTCCAAGCATGACTCTCTGTTCTCTGTCGTGGAGAAAGGAGTCAAGAAGACTCAGGGCTGGTCCCGTAACCCCTGCCTCCCTGAGCCGAGATGTTAAAATGGCGGGAGACAGAGTGTCGAACGCAGCCGTGAGATCTAATAGAACTAGTACTGTAGTTTGGCCAAGGTCAACTTTGCGGCGAATATTATCCACCACAACAGTGAGAGCGGATTCAGTACTGTGATGTTTTCTGAATCCGTGCTGCGTGCTATCAAGGTATTCACTAGTCTCAAGAAAAATGGAAAGATGTGTATTAAGATGCGCTTCTAACATCTTTGCCGGGGCTGGCAATAAAGATATAGGCCTAAGGTTCTTAAGGTTGCCCGGGTCCAGAGATGGTTTTTTAAGGAGAGGCTTCACTATGGCCTTCTTCCACACCGGCGGAAAAGAACCCTGGACAATAGCCGCGTTCATAATTTCGAGCAGGGGCGGAAGGATACTATTTCTACATTCCTTTAGCTTTTTTAGAGGTACAGGATCCATTGGGGAGGAGGATTTAGTCCTGTCTAAGAGGAGGTTAAGTTCTTCCAGTGAAAGAGTTGGAAATTGGGTGAGGGATGCAGAAGAACCTTCAGCCAGAGTATCAAGGTTGGCTATATTAAGAGGAACGCCATCATCCAGGGAATGTCGTTGAGCTTCCAAAGATGTGTGGATATCTGTGATTTTACTATAAAAGAAATCGGAGATGTTATTACAAAGATCTTGTGAACTCACCACTGGATCTGGAAGTTGTAGAGAGCATAGCGAATCAGCAATTTTAAAAAGTTCTCTAGATGACGTTAGAGAACTTGTGAGATTGGAGAAATACTCCTGCTTTTCCGTAATCACTCTCTGTTTGTATTCCCGCAAAGCGGACTTGTGTTCCTCCCGGTCCTTAATGTCCCAAGATTTCCTCCAAATTCTCTCCTTACTCCTACAGCTCCGCCTCAAAAGTCTCAGATGTTCAGAGAACCAGGGAGCAGTAGGTTTTTTCCTCGCCACATAGCGAAGAGAGGCAGGAGCAAGCTTCTCAACTGCAGTAGAGATGGAATCAGCGAGTTCTTGAGCTGCCTCACTAGCCTTCTTTGAGGAGAAAGGCTCCGTGGCTCGAACATAGGGGGCAAGAGCTTCATCAGTGATATTTTTGTAATTTCTCCTAAGAACAAATGTGGTGGCGGCCTGATTAGCCGTAGCTGAGGTGGGGAGAACAAGTTTTAGCGGCACTGCAAGATGGTCTGACCAGACTAACGGCAAAGGAGGGCCAGTAGATAATCTTGAGTCACTGGAAAATACCCCGTCCAGAATATGGCCAGCCTTGTGTGTAGGGCTGTTAACCAACTGAACGAGGTCACAGGCTTCAAGCGACTCAATTAGTGTATAAAAGTTTGACCCACTGGCGGCACAACATATTTTCCCATGATTGCGAACATATAATCCCAATTCAGTGTATCAAATGCCTGTTGGAGGTCAAGAGAGATACAGCCAGTCTTACAGGAGATTTTTTTGGCTGTGGCTTCCATAACGTAGTGCAGGCGTCTTATATTTAAGAAAGTATTACAACCTGGAACAAAGACAGACTGATCCATGTGTATGAGTTTAGGAAGGTAGGGGAGGAGCCGACAGGCCAAAATTTCACGAAATATCTTATATTCTGTAGATAAGAGGGAGAGAGAGCGATATCCCGCCATATCTATCGGTTCCCTGTTTGGTTTGGGAAGGGATACGACTAGTGATTGCATGGTAGTTAATGGGAAGGATTGGGCCTCATGCGCCGAGTTATATAGACATTCGAGTTGTGGAGTGAGCTTGTCCTCAAAAGTAGAATAGAATTCCACTGGCAACCCATTTAGACCTGGGGTCCTATTATGCAGGAGTTTCCCAATGCCCTCTTTAATTTCGGCCCTATTAATGGGGCCTTCCAACTCCTCCTGGGCGTTCCCTGTTAATCTAGGGTAGGTCAAGCCTTCCAGGAGCGCTGCTATATGCTCCGGTATCGTATCTGGTGGTGGCGCTGTATAGCGTTTCATAATATTTACAAAATGCATCGTTAATTTCTGCCTGAGTATACACCATAGTACCATCTGGTAGTGCCACTTCCGGTAACAGGGAGGGGGGGGGGGGGGGGTTGTGTCATAGAAGTCAGGTCAGTAGAGTGCCCCACTTGTCCACTTCCCCATGTGCATGTTGGGTGTATGCGCGGTAATAAATAAGGCATAGGTCCTCGAGGAGTTCCGCATGACTAATTCTCCCCTCTTACAATAGGTCTTGTTTGGAGGGATCAGTGCTCGCTTCCCCTTCCAGCTCCTGTAGAGAGGCCTTAAGGGTTGAAAGCTTTTTATTAATTTCTTGGCGAGCCCCCACCGTCATTCCTATGGATGTTCCACGTATCACTGACTTAAACGCATCCCACACCATTAGGCAAGAGGATGCCGAGTTTGCATTTTCATTAAAGAAACCGGCGATAGTCGTGCCTAATTTATCTCTGAAGACCACATCTTCTAACATCTGTGGCCATAGTCTCCAAGTTGGGACCGGAGTGGGTATTTTCCGATATTCTAGGGTAATTTTGAGTGGGTTGTGATCAGATAGGGATTTGCCCAGGTATATAGTTTGGTATATTTGGGGTGTAATGGCTGAAGAACAAAATATTCGGTTCAGCCTAGTGTGTAGCTGGTATGGTGGAGAATAGAAAGAGTATTCTTGGTTAGTAGGGTTTTGTAGGTGCCACACGTCTCTAATCACCCACCCCTCTGCCCAAGACCTCAGGAACTCTGCATGTTTAATGGAAGTGGCTCATGAAACCAGCGGATGGGAGCGATCAAGATGTATATCAAGGACGAAATTATAGTCCCGACCCAGTGTCCACGGGATATCAGCCAAGTTCGCCAATATTTTATTTAGATTGGTAAGGAATTTATCCTGTTCATAATTCGGAGCATAGACACTACCGATAACTGTGTGCACACCGTCAAGTGTCCAATGCAGTGTGGTATATCTTCCCTGTGTGTCTATGCGCTGCTCTATTTTTACAAACGGAACGCTGTGCCTGACCCATACGTGTCCCTTTTGCAAATGCAGAATATGATGGAGTGAATATCTGGCATCTCCATTTCTTACATAGTTTAGCTACTTCACAGTCAGCAAGGTGGGTTTCCTGTTGTAGGGCAATCTGTACTTTCCTTCTATTTAATTGAGCATGGATTTGGTGGCACTTGTGTACTGAGCTCATCCCTCTAACATTCCAAGTTATTACTTTATATTTACCCAACATAGCCATTCATACATTTGTCTGTTTGTATTACATCGACCCAGGTATCTACATATATAGTGTGTATTTCACAACTTGGGGTGAGCCATGACCCTGGAAAAACCAACTCATCAGAAACTCCCAATACTAGGACTAGCACTAGAACTTTGATGGTCCAAACATTTATTAAAACAGTACTAATGTCCAAACTGTTACCTATTGCAGTAACTGCAGGGGTGGTGATTCTGTACAGTACATAGTGCTTCCTTGCAAGACGGAGCTACACACATGCCAGCACTCTAGTTCTATCTGTAAAGATGTAGGATACCTGGGGGAAGAAGAACAATACATTGCACATTTATCAAAAATCTTACTTCCCTTCATCATGGACTCTTGCTATGCTGCATTGGATATCGCCTTCTGGTTTTGTACATTTTCAACCAAATAATATCTGCACTATTTGCCGGGTGATTAATGGAAACATCGGGCCGTTGCTATCAGAGTCTGAATGCATCAAATTATTGTCCTATTTATTTATTTATTTATTTATGTTCTTGTATAGCGCCTGAATAGACCCCCGAAGGGGTATCTCCGCGCTTTTGCCTGTTGAAGGAATACAAGTTATGCAGGTTCGTGCTCGGAGGTAACTGAGTGGAAGGTGTGTGTTTTAACTATTAGTAAAAAGATAGGTTTTAAGAGTTTTTCGGAAGGACAAGTGGTTGGTGATTTGTTTTAATGTCTGGGGGAGAGAGTTCCAGAGAACAGGACCAGTGTGTGCCAGGGCACGGCCTCCCTGTCTAGATTTTTTTATTCTGGGTACCTGTAATAGCTGAAGGTTGCTAGAACGTAGTGAGCGCCCAGGGACATAGGGTTGGAAGGCTTTTGTTAGGTATTTAGGCCCCGTGCCTATCAGACATTTATGGATGGAGCACAGGATTTTGAATTTAGTGCGTTGCCGCACTGGAAGCCAGTGTAGTTCAGCTAGTAGAGGGCGGGAGGGAGTTCTAGGTGGAGCATTGAGAACTAGCCTTGCCGCCGTGTTTTGGACTACTTGCAGTTTGTTAAATTGGCCTTCATTAGTTGATGAAAGAAGGCCATTGCAGTAGTCCAATCTGCTGATAACTAATGCCTGGACTAAGGTCTTTGTGTGTGTGTCTGGTAGGTAAGGAAACACCCTTCTCAGAAGTCCAATAGCCCTGAAACATGTACCGGCAACTTGGTTGACATGATCTTTAAATGTAAGGGCATGGTCGAATAGCACTCCCAAGTTTTTCACGGTCTGTTTCGGGATGGGAACAGGTCCTAGTTCTAGAGGCCACCACTCATCAGACCACAGTTTCACCGCGTCCCCGAACAGTAGTACTTCTGTTTTGCCAACATTACATTGAAGGCAGTTCTTGGCCATCCACTCTGATACTGCCCTCATACCATCTGCAAAAGATTTTTTTAGGGCAGGTGTAAAGGTTTTGAAAGGGAACAGAAGTTGGGTGTCGTCGGCGTATGACACTGGGGTGAACCCAAAGGACCTCACTAAGTCGGCCAGGGGGGCCACATACACATTAAATAATGTGGGGCTTAGGCATGAGCCCTGTGGCACTCCCCTGGTGAGCTCCCTGGAGATAAATTTGTGGGAGCCCAGCCTGACTTCTTGAGAGCGGCCAGAGAGGAAACTCTCCATCCAGGACAGAGCAACACCCCCCAATCCCACATCCCTCAGACGACCGAGAGGCACTTCGTGAGACACCGTATCAAAGGCAGCGGATAAATCCAGCAGCACCAGAATCATAGACCCCCCACCATCCAGTGTCATCCTGATGTTATTGGTCACTGCTAGGAGGGCTGATTCCTAGTGCTCCGATGTAGATGGCGGATTGGTTTCCTGCATGGCATTTGCTGTGGCCAGTGCCAACTCCTCACTCTGCAGGGAGGGGTTCTTTGTTGTGACCCTGCGGGTAGATATTTTCAGCACGGTCTCTGTTCCGATGACTGTTGTGAGGCTTGTTGTGTCTTCTGATCAAGGTTAGCCAGAGCTTGGGGAGAGAGGGTACTTTGCTGCCCGTCATTAGCTGCCTCCGGGCTGTAGAAAAAGTGGGCTTTTTGTTCATGTTCTATTTTCAAGCGGGCAGGAAACAGTAGGGCATACTAGATTTTAATACTTGGAGTTTCCTCTTCAAAGGTAGATACGAAGCACGTTGTCTTTAAACCGTAACTGTGTAGTCTGGATAAAGGGAGATCCTTTGGTTCTCACATTGGATGGGTGCCTTTTCCCTGGCCTTCTAGAGGAGGAGATCGCAGTCTTTATAGTTTAAGATACGGGCGATCATTGTTCTTGGCAGTGTTCTGGCTGTTGGTCTACCCGGTGGTATCCGGTCCGCACTCTCCACGCAAAAGAAGGGCGATTCTCCTTCCAGAGCTATCTGGTTTCGCAGCCACTGCTCCATGAATTGTGCTGGATTTAGGCCTTCCGCTCATTCCGGCAATCCCAGCACGCGGACATTGTTGCAGCCCGCCTTGCCTCTGCCCTATCATGTAGGCTAGACAATTGTTTTTGTATTTGAATTATGCGCTCAATATGCTCTTTATGTTGTGGCAGTAGCTCCGTCAGAGTCTGCTTGTTACTTTACTTTAACTATGTCCGACCGTTTCTCGTGATCAGCTTTTAGAAGGGTAAAGCCCGTATTTAGGGAGCATATTTGTTGTTCAATAGATTTGTGTGAATCTCGTATCACCTGTAAAATTCAGTCTACTTTGTCTAGGCCGGGCTCCTTGTTTGTTGGTGGGACACAACTGATTGAGGATGCCTGCGAAGCTGTGTCCAATTCCCCCTGCATCTGGTGATCAACAGGAGGCATCTCCGATGTCTTGCCTTTTGTACATCCCAGGATGGGGTGGATGTTATCCATTGGAGGTTGCGACGCTCAGACTGTTATGTTCCAAGAGTATTCTTTATTCTGCCAGATTACTCAGTGGGAGGAGAGAGGAGGAAAAAGAACTCCATCCGCCAGGCGCTGGCACAGGGGAACAAGTTCGGTCAGAGCTGCCAATCACACCAGGGGACAGCTGCACTCAGTCGTACAGTGGAATTGGGCTTGAAGTTTCACATTCCAGTCCTGCTAACCAATACACGTTCCACCAGTTAGTCAGCCCATGTGATACTGAAACAGGCAAGACACTCCATGTAAGTACACAGGTTCTCAATCCGCAACAGCATTGAGATATCATAGAATCTCGTTGCCAGTTCACTATTGCAGTTTGGGAGTAGAACCTCACTCAACTGCTCTTCACATTTTTTTTTAACAGGCCTGATTTAGCGACTATCTCATTGTTGTCACCAGATTCAGGCAGACTCATAGGATCTCAGGCCTGTGCCATCCAACAGAGACAGTCGTTAAACCTCACGGGCTGCTCTCTTGTGCTGTGCCCTCTATGTTCACCCTTACTCGCGGTTGTGTCCTCTCCAGTGCACACCACAGTGATGTCAGTCTCTGTGCATGTCCTTATATGCAGTCAGAGGGACTCTAAACATGTATCTCAACAACTGCCCCAGGCATGGAAGGGATGGCTCATATATTAATAAATATGCGAGTGTAGCGCATGTGCTGCAGGCCCGGTAGACCCCAAAAGATATGGCGCTCACACGCAGTCAGTGCTTCTCCCTCTCCTTCTCGCCATCTTTGCCTGGCCTAGGGGAGTGCTGCCAGTACTTATGGGGACAAGCCTGCTTCATAAGTGTAACAGCTTCCTGTAAGCGTGCTGATATGAGGGTCCAAGGCCAGAACTGATTTGTTGCAATCTTCTTCCCAGTCAATGGGGATCTCTTCACGCCGGCTGCACAGCGCCTCTCAGTTCAGTGCAGCTCGTAGAGCGCTGCAGTTGTGAACGTCGTACACCAGGACTTCGGTCACACAGAACCACTTCAAAGCTCAGTCGCTGCAGGTCTCGGCACTCCGGGGGCGCCCCAGGCAGAGCATTAGCAGCTCCTTGGGTCTCTCTCGCCACAGCACTTGAGACATCATCAGCCGGCATTGCTCCTCACTGTGCAGGCCCTGTGAACTCTGTCTATATCTGTGGGGTCGCCTTACCCAGACACAGCTGGTGGTATGATCTTTGGGAGGCCTCAATTCAGCATACACCAAGTTCTAGTTCAGCATCTCACAGGCTCTATCTCTCGCACCTGTACCGGGCAGGTAATGGTTTTTCACTGGGACTGTTTTTTCATATTCTCTGTGGGTACAGCATGACACCGCTGTGTTCTTGTGCTGGCGTTATGTTTTTAAGACCCTGATTCATCGCATTTCATGTTCCGGGATAGTGGCCTGCAGACTCGATCACCCACACCAGCCCCAGGCAAGCCCCATCGCAGGGATCCACCGTTACAGACCGTGTTCCTCCATGGGACAGTATTTCCAGCATCTCCACTAGCACAGCAAGGCACCACTATGTTCTTGTGTAGATAGCAGGGGAGATAGGGGTTAGATGGCCCCGGTTCCTGTGGTTACAGCAAGATAAATGGGTACTGTAGCAGAGCTCTGTTAATTTGTGGCCACCATGCTTGGCGGTTCGCCACACACCCCATACTCTGGAGGTGCTGATTGCTCTTTTACAAAACCACTGCGATTTGCTCCCATATTCAATTTTGCTTGATTTTTGTGACAATGAATAGTTATACTTATATTGCACTAGCTTGTGTCAGTTTCTTTCTAGATACACTTGGAAAAAAGGAGTTGAGAAGAAGTTGAGAAGATTTGAGTACCTAGAACTGAAGAGTTATTTTTAGGTCTCACCCAGAAAGCATATGGCATTGTCTTTGCAAGACATTTGTTAACATACTGTGGACTTAAAGTCCACCCATAGCTAAAAATGTGTTAGCTTCACTCTCATTTGCTTTTCTCCCATTTCTCACAGCATGTCCTCCTTAATGGCCTGATTCACAAAGATGAACTTGCACTTTTATGTAAGTTTATGATTGTTTGCTATTCACAAAGGTATTTTACTAGTAGTATCTTTATGACTGTGGAGTTTCTGCACGTAAAAAGATAAAACTGCAATACCTTTTTATGTGCAGAGACTCTACAGTCATAAAAATACTACTAGTAAATAAAGTTTGTAAATAGCAATCATAAACTTACACACAAGTGTAAGTTTACCTTTGTGATTCCTGCCCCTTGTGTTCCTCACTCCTCTGGAACATGGACCAAGTACTTGAGCCATTTTACATTTAAAAAAAATGTTTTTGTTCAAGCACTCCATATAAGCGATTGTGTTTTCAGTCTGTCTTCAATAGCTCCCCCTGAGGCTTATATTTCCTCCCATGTATATTTCTGCCATGTTTCTTTTCTTTCCTCCCACCCTACTACCCTGTACTCTTCACCACTACATTCTTACTGTACACCACAACACTCTACCCCACTGCACTCTACTCTTCACCACTCTACTCCATACCACTGCACTTCACACCACTCTACTGTAAATGGGTTAAAATGTTACTAGCAGCTTAGTTAGTATGGTACTCATTGCAGCAACCTTTGCTTAATAGTATTGTGTATAGCTTTGAATCATAGTTTGTCCTCTCAACATTTTATCATTCACCGGTTGATACAATTAGCACTGCTGTATTGGTTAACAATATATTTCTGTTATCATCACAATGGAACGTCTTCAGGGATGAACGTACACAAACAGACTGTTATGTTGTCTTAGAAAAAATTCACTCCCTTCTAAGAAACTGTAGTCTCTTGTGAGTTAGCAATGACGGAACCCTATTGGCTTCTAACGTGCCTCATAGGGCTGTGACGTAAGTGTTAAAGCGGAATGTAATGAAGGCTGATTTAGAATATTGAGTTTGCAGTTACACACAGATGGATACAGGCATGTAATACTGTGCTCTGTGTGTGACATAGACATTGGCTGGTACCAGGCCAGGGAGCATGCTACAATTAGTGACGAGATTGGGAATTATTAACCCCAAGATTTATTGTGCTCTCCCAGAGAGTTTGACGTGGTCCAAGCAAACGGCTTGTACATGTCTCGTGTGTCATAATCTAAGAACGGAATTAACACTTAATTCACATGTAGTCAAAGCGCAACACTACCGCTTCACTTGGTGAAGTGGCACAAGGAGGTGTGTTTAAGGTTGTCCTTACCAAGCTGTCTATTACTGAAGTGGCCAGCCACCAAATTTGCAGAGTGGGCTTAGAAGTCTTTAAAGAGTAAAGAGACAAGAGTCATTCTCTGAATAGACACATTTTTCAGATAGCAGTGAAGAAAGTCACGTTTTCAGCTATCATTAAAGATGATCCAGAGGTCAGAATGCCGAACGGCATCACAAATGAGCTGCATAAACCAAGTCACGGTGATTACCTTTTAAAAGAGCCAAAAAGCAAAATATTGGTGATGGATGGGTTGCTTGGGCGGAGACATGTTAAGATTTTCTTGATACTCTCGAAGAGACTAATAACAAAAAGATTATCAAATGCTCAAACAAATAGCCGGCGATGGTGTAAAAGAAGTCATAAGAAAAATGCTGCAAACCGTCAGATTAATGAAACTTTGAATCTCACGTTTAATCCAATGCCCAATGTTGATTACAAAAAGAAACATTTTCAGTCAAGAATGAAAGAACATTGGTGAAACCATCAATGAATTTGTAGAGAGACTCAACACCTTTATCAAAAACAGTAAGTTCAATGAATAAATGACACTGAAGCTATACGTCTTAGAGTTATTGATGGATGCTTGTCAGATTCATTCAGACAAAGAATGCTGAGAGAAACTCTTAGTCTGGAGCGAGTGTTAATGTTTGCCAGTTTTGAAGAGCATGCCGATAGACAAGCTGCTGCCACGGAGGGCAGAGGTGCCCAGAATGAATCAGTCATGAGTGCAAACAATAAGCCAAAACAAAAGGCTGAAGGAAGCAAGCTGATGTCTACAAGTTAAAGTAATTTTTGAAAGTTAAAGGATTTTTGTTTCCACATGAAGGGAAATGTCCTGCCATTGGACAGATATGTAAAGGCTGTGGGAAGGAGAACCCTTTTGTGATGGCTTGCAACGCATAGGAAAAAGCAATTGTGTCACAGCACATAGTCAAAATGACTGCCAGAACATTTCAGAATCAATGTTCGACGTGTACCCACTAGGCCAAGCGGCGACATCAATTAAGACAAATAGACACTGAACGAAGTTGATTGTCATTTATATCATGGTCAAACAGTTTGTCTATATTTATATCAAGTGAAAGTGAAGAGAGTGTCCTCCGCAGATCCAGGAGTGAAAAGAACAGTGTGTATGAGAGTCCTATTTTTATACTTGGTGCCAGTTTTGAAGTGGAAGGAACATCAAGGGTTCCTCACTGCCCAGGACTTCAGAGGTTTGAGTTGACAAATGAAACTCAGACCTTAGAAATGTAAGTGGGGTAGGCAACAGCTCTGCCCCACACATCCTGGCAGGATGGCCCATCCAACCAACACCCAATCCCCCTTTGTCTAACTGTCTGGGATAAACACACAAAGTCAAACTGCCATGCTAATCACCATTCATGTGATCCAAGATACAGGCTGCACCAAATGGTTAGGATAAGAAAATGTAAACTTTCTAAACATAGCATTTTTAGTATTATGACTTAAATTCCTTAAAGAGGATTTCAAATTACAATTCTTTAGAGACCAAACATGACATTTCTACCTGTTCCCAAACAAATGCTATCACTTATTAAATGTAATAAGGTAACCCAATGTTATCCTATAGGAAAGGTAGGACTCACAATACTGAAAAACAAATTTAAGAGTTTTTCATAATATTACATGAAAAACTTTAACATACATGTCCAACTCTTTAAATACAATATACCCTGCCCTATGTGCTGTTTAGTGCCTACCTTAGGGGTGATCCATATGTATTTAAAAGGGAGGTTTAAACCTGGGAAGGGATTATTTTGCCACATTGAAATAGCAGTTTAAAACTGCACACAAGCTGCAATAGTAGGCCACACAATTGTTTTAAAAGGCTACTAAAGTGGGATGGCACAATAAGCGTTGCAGGTCCACTATTAGCATTTAATTTATAGGCCCTGAAAACAAGTTGTATGTCTCTAATGGGAATTTATAAGTAAGCTATACGTGTCAATCATGTGTTGGACTCTTTAACAATGTTTTGAGGATTGAGCACACACACTTAAGCACCAGTTATCTGTGGTAAATTGTGCCGAGCCCTAAAGTCAACAAATATGAATTTCAGCAACTAGGAGGGGAGTAGGCAAAATATTTGGGGAGACACCACCCTAAGGCTGCCAGCGCTAAGACTTCTCAGTCTATGTGTGGGACATAAATAAACTCTGGCTGTATGGATCCAAGGCAAACACTATTTGAGAACTGATATCTAACTGGTTTTAGGGACAAAGTTCAATTAAAGTAGAAGGCTGCTTAGAGTTTCATGCGGCTTGATTATTTTCCTCTAGCGCATGTGATGTGATAGAAAATGCATACTATTCCCCTAAAATAGGTACTTCAATTATTTTTCAAAGACTCCAACCAATCTCACATGAAACTCAGTATGCACACATTTTTACCTGTAGTCTTTCTTCAGGTATTCCTGATTTGGCCTTATTTTCTCTAATGAACAAACCTCTTTATTCGGTTCCTGCCCAAATCTGCATAATTCCACATAACAGAAAAAAAAATGGGATTACATAACAGTCTCTTATGAATAAGAAGGTGACAGAAATGAAATGTCTTCAGTGGAACCGTCTTGTATGAAGCACATTCCCTATTAGAGCAGCATTATGAATACCCTAGCACCCTCTATATCTAAAAGAGACTGTGGGCCCAATTCTCAAAGGGGCTTACATGTAGTAAAGCTATGAGTGTGGAGTCTCTGCACTCATTGTTGATTCTCCACATGGAGCATTTTCTGCAGAGTGGCATGCAGAGATTCTACCCTGGGTATCAAGACTCCACCACAAGTGTGGAGACTCTGCCATGAGAGCAGAGACTCTGCACTCGTAACTTTGCTACACATAGATCCTTTTGTGAGTAGGGCCCTAGCAATTGTTTCTCAACTTTGTACATCAAACATCTGTATTATACGGCCAAGAAAAGAATGTGCCAGATTCGATACACATATTGACCATCTTAAATAAACTGAGAATACATCTAATGGTGACTGACTACTTGCACATTATACATTAATCAACATTAGATCAATTACAGTATAAAGTACGAACCATCTGATATGAATATAGAGTGAAAGTTAGATATTTTTGCAGAAATTGTATAATTCTTTCATGAAGTATCAGGCCTTATGTTTGTCTTGGTGCTATCGGGGTAATATTCTGTGTTAGGATCTTAAAGACAACGGAATATAATTTGACAGAAGCTTTTCCAAGGCTTCAAAAGGTGCCAGATGCCATCCTATTTCTTATTTCAATATTTGGGACCTGATTCACAAATATGAGGAATAGTGGTAAATCTGTCCCCACAAGTTAGTATATTGTTTGAGGCATATTTATAACTTTTTCCTGAAAATCCTAGCATCAAATAAGCTAAAAAAAATCATAATTTTAAAGATGTTTAAAATAGTTACAAGAGGCCAATCTTCTCCACAGATAAATTAGTAGGTGAGTAAGGGACATGAGAATGTGCATTAGCACAATGAAATTCCGTTCTCCATTGGGCAAGTATATTTTCTAGAGGTGGACCCAATTCACTTAAAATCACAATATTTATGAGTTGCTTCCTATTTCTTACCCTATAAATAAACTGAGGCGTAGTCACTGTAGCATTTTGAATATACAATGTAATATTCCAGTAGTACTTTCTAGTGTACTTTCAAATTCTATTCACTGAGCCATGTGCAGATGTTCACCTATGCCTGCACTATATCTTATATATGGAGTTCTTCGCCTTTGTGGAGAACTCACAAGTGGAAGCATACTTGTTGTAGTTGGTATGTGAGTGACAGGAACATGGACAATATCTACTACTAAATGGGTGGAGTTAAAGTCAAATCAAGGGATGGCACAGGAAGGCGCTCACCAATACCAAAACACAACCATGAAAGAGTAAGCCAGTTGTTATGATAAAACTCACACTCAGATCTACTCAAGTAGTACTACTGACCAAACAGACATCTACTTCAGTTAAGCCTTGGAGTAGGTCACACATTGCGCATGGACAATCATTGGTACTGCAAGGTAGCCTTGTAGATAATAATTGAGGCAAGGTATAAAACTGCATATAACGAAAATTATAAAAAAACTAATATTTTTCTTTGTTAAAAATTATATTTAATATTGTTTAATTCTGAATTTCCATTTTTTAATAAATGTAAACAAAAGCACATGACAGTGATGAATGCAGAATTAGATAAGATCAAATATTTCAATAAAACATAATTCACAATGAACACAACTGCTAAGGCAAGGAGGTGGGAGTGTCAATATTCAAGGAATCATGACACTAATAAACTGTTTAGGCTTGCTACATTAAATAGTTTGACACTGAGGACCTTATTACGATGCCGGTCGGACACACATCCAACCAACATCGTTTCAAAATGGAAATTGCCTGACAAGAGGTCGGTGGTTCCATCGAACAAATTAGGATGCGACCGTCCATTAGGCGTTCGCAAACATCAATTTTTCCATTGCGTTCTGTGTTGCGGCTGGAAAAGGGCCGCAGCACAAGCTGCATTCGAAAAACAGATATTTTCAAACATCCATGCACAGTGTGCAATGCACCATTTGGTGCCTGGCACATGGGTATGGATGTCTGGGTGGGCACCCCAGGCCTCTTAGAGGAGGGTACCGCAGGCCTCGTGGAGGAGGCCACAGGGGACCGGGCCCCTGTTCGTCGGACTGCAACTGACTGCCTGTTGGTTACAGTTAGACCGACATTGCAATGAGGCCCTGACTTTTCACATCGGAAGGCAAGCCGCCACCCAAACTTTTTTTTTACAATGTTGGAGAATGTCTTTGTTCGCTTGCGCTTTATTTTGAAGAATAGAGGGATGATCAGCAAGCAGATTATTAACATTTTTGGGCTGCCAGAGAAAGTAGTAATTTCAAACTACTTCTGCCTCAGACCTGACATGATTTGTAACATGGTTGCAAACTGGAGACAGCAACTCACTTCACTTACAGCCCACTCCTATGCCATATCGACCCATCTGGATATAATGGCTGCATGACACGGTATGGACGCTGGTTCTTACATGAGGGCCTGTGGAGAAATCATGGACATTTTAATAGCAAGCCAATCATGGTGCCTGCCACACTGCAGCTACCCTGCTACAAGGAACACCATTTCATACCAGACACTGCTGGCCCTCCAAAAACATGCAAGCTGGGTGTGATGCCAGGTTTGCTTCACTAATGTGTATACAGCATTTTCTTAGAGCATAATTAACAGCAAAATTTTTTTAAAAAATGTGCTATTGCATGTCAGTTGACTGGTAGTGATTTTGGCAATGTGTTCGAACTAGGTAATCTTAACTAACTCACATTGGCAAATAATGCATATCTAGGGAAATAGGGAATGGCATCATAAACATAATCACTCATACCTCACCTTATCACAATATACATCCATAAGAACAATATCTGCTACATTATCATGGTAGCCACATCACAAGAAATATCAAACGTAGGTATTTAGGTCAATGTCCGATATGCCTTTGCCCCTATTTCATCACCCCGTGAATAGTCCAGCTACACCACAGCCTCAATGGAGGTGTAAGAGGGTACACACATATGCTCAAGCAATCAATTTGTGGACTTTAGGCATCTTGATGTTGCAATACAGGTGTCTTGATCACAGAGGGGAGGATCACCATTACTCCTTCGAAGCGTGCCAAGTTACTGTTGCATGTTGTGTTTCATGCACGAATAACTGATTCTCCTAAATGCACACATGTTTACATTCAAGCATTTAAACTAATTTTATGTAAATGTGAGTCTCTCATGACATGACATGATACAGTCCCTCCAGTTATGGAGACTGGAGACCATTGCACAATCACCTTTGTTTGAACTTCACACAGCAAAAAACATACATTTGTTTTGTTATGGAATGGTTATTGTGTCTAAACTCCCAATCTTTAGTTCATCTTTAGAACAATATTTTAAAAGTTTTTTCTTCTTTCTTAATTTATTTAATATACACATTTGTCTTGTAGAATTTATCAATGTTTAATCACCTTTTATTACTTAAAATCTTTCGTTTTTGTAGATATCTATGTATATACATATATGAACTACTGCCGGTCAGTATATATAGTTAGGCCTAGTTGACATAGGAAAGGAATTTTTTGGTTTACTAATAACTTTGGTGCTGTTTGGTCAATCTTGACAACATTTTCCAAACTAGTGAGCCTTTCGCTTCAGCCTCTGTCTGGAAAGGTTTGGGGTGATTACTCAACTGGGGGAGAAATTAGGGTATCCCAAAATTATTTTTCCCCATGCAACTTCCCAAAGGGATTTTAGACACAACGGCAACCTGAACCACTGAATGGAATTACACCAAATGTAGCAGAAGTCTGGATCTTGGTCCAGATAGAGTGCTTTTTGTAATTTGTGGTTAATCTGTCAATTAGGACATGGTATCCAGTGGGGAACAAAGTATAAATAGCATATAAGGGGTTAGGATAGAGGAATTCTGACCCCATAAGGCGGATGTAGGTTTCTGTGAAGGACCCCTAATGGTCAAGAAATGGTCCAAAAATGTTTTTAGGCAGCACAAGGATCTGTAGATTCAGTGCAGCACTTAATGTGGCCCCCTATGACTTCATGCCAAATCTGCAGACCCAGGCCCTAATTTAAAACCAAATTATACCCACTCACTGGCCCATTCACACTCTCCCACTCACACTCACACACCCACTTACACTCCTGTACAGCCACTCACACACCCTCTTTTCAGACATACACATCCACTCACACATCCACTGACACCCACCACATGCTCGCACATTCAATTATACACCCAAACAACCATTCACACAACCAGAATGCAGGGACACTATGGTTAGGAAATAGCAGTAAAAAAAGCAATTCACAGAAAAAACCAAAGGTTTCAGGGACATTATAGCTAGGAATTAGCATAAAAAAACCATAGAAATTCACTTAAACCCCAAAGGTTACAGGGATTTTATAGCTAGCTTCATATTTTACAAACATAAAAATCACAGAAATTCAAAAGTTATAGTTATTTCAACTAACTACAACTCATGCCTGAAGGTAAATAGTACTTGCGCCATCACCATGCAGTGCTAATTACCCCTGGTATTACATTACTCATGTCATTTTCTATGACATCATTGATAATATCATTGCAACATTTGCAGTGAAATTATTTATGAGAATCTGCAAGGCGGGGTGCAACTCATTATTATCTTAGGGCACAATTTATAGTTACTTGAGATAACTATAACTGCTGAATTTCTGTGGTTTTGTGTGCATAAAATCTAAAGTAGACTTTATTGTCCCTGTAACCTTCGGTTTTTCAGTGAATTTATAAGGTTTATCAATTCTATTTCCTAACTATAAAGTCCTTGTAACCTTTGTTTTTTCAGTGAATTAAAAAATATATACATGTATACACAAATACACATGTATTATAGATAGGGTTAACAGACATAGGATTTCCTCTGATTTTCACCATTATTAACTGTGCACCCATTTGACGTATCTATATGAAACTTTGCAGACCTATTCATTTTCTACTTTGGGAAAGTATGCAAAGTTTCATAGAGTTTCAATAAGGGGGTTTAAAGCAAAAAGGGGGTTCCCAATAACGGGCTTGGGCACCAAGGCATTTTGCATCGACTTTTTACTAAGAAGTAGCGTGAATACGTCTTAATGGATTTGAATGAAATTTGGCATTATTGGACATTATGGGGTGCAATACAGGTAAGTAGGGTTAGTATTTTGAAGGGAATAAGGCATGTTAACTTACTGTAGTCTGTACTTTCGTGAAACATATCCCTGGGGCTTATGTAGTTTTTAAAAGGGTAGCCTCTCTGACACCCTCAGCCACAAGGACCGCCACCTCCCCGGGCTTTTATCTGGGCTATCCGCAGACTTGAGGACCAAAACCTCCCCAGGCCTTTTTTCAAATTGAATGCAAGTGAGCCACATGGACTTAGCCCCAGGGACCACCAACTCCCGAGGCAAAATCTAAGAAAAGAGGGGGCTGTGCCCCCCCTGGTCCTCATCGGTGGTGAGTGGGTTCCTTGGGTAGGATCAGGCCAACCACAATAGAGTCAGAGCCCCAGGGAATGGGGTCCCTGGGGCCAGAATCAGCCCAGGAGGGGGGTTGTTGCCCCCCTCTTTCCTTATTTCTGTTTAAAAAAAATAAAAAGGTGGGGCGATGGGGGATGGGGTTCCAGGGCCAAAATCAGCCCGGAGTGGGGCCATTCGTCCCCCCTATTTAAAAAAAAACAAAATAAATAAAAAGGCTGGGCCCCAGGGATGTGGTACCCAGGGCAGAAATCAGCCTGGCGAGGGGGCTGCATGGCCCCACTCCCCTATTGAAAATAGCTCAGGGAAGAGGAGTATGCCCTCACCTAATAAAGAACAAAAAATGAAAAAAGATGACATGCAAGTCCACTCTCTGCAAATGCACTTCCTGGCACACAACTGATTGGGGGATGAAATCTCCTTGGATGGAGAGGATTCTCAAGGACAAAAAGACCTTAAGTTACCTCCAGTAAGTCCCAAACAACAGGATTGCTGAGAGGACTTCGGAAGCCACGACCCCTTTCTCCACCACTCTACAAACATGCCATCTGGTACACTGCTGGTTGGGGAGGAAGTCCCCTCTGCTCCAGAGGGTCCCTAGGGGCCAACAAGTTCTCCTGTTACCTTCAGTAAGTCTCACACAGCGGGATTGCTCAGAGTTCTTCAAAAGCCACACCCCCTTTCTCCACCACTCAAAAAACGCACCTCCTGGTCAGAACTGGTTGGGGATGAAGTCCCCTTGACTCAAGCGTGTCCTTGGGGGCCAAAAAAAACTCATGTTAACTCCAGTAAGTCCCCCACAGCACAGCTTTTACTGTGGGTGCTCTGGTCCCACCCAGGGCACCCACTGTCCACCAAAGTAGACCATGGAAGTTTCCTGAAGGCCCTCGCAGTCCCTGCCAGCTCCCCACCTCCTGCAGGAGTCAACATTGCTTTTACATATAGGGAGCTGCTAACATACAGCTGCTTCTGTGTAAAATCAATGGTGCTCCCCTTGTGACTTCTAGCAAGCAAGAGCATTTTGTTGTGCTCTTGCTTGCTAGAAGTGGAGCACAGTTTCCTATGTCTTGGTGGTGGCAGCAAAGCTCCCACCAAGTCATATCAAACAGCTATGTCCTGGTGGGTGACATTCCCTAGAGCGTGGACCCCAGCTTTCCTAGAATTTTCCCTGGGGAAGTGGTGGTTGCTGGAGCTGCAGAGTGGTGCAGCCCCTGTATTAATTATAATTATAGCCCTGGGGAGAACCGGTCACCTTCCTTAACTCTTTAAACATAAAGTCCTAGGGTGGTGGCAGTCCCAGGGGCCAGGGGCTGGGGGCTGGGGGGTCCAAGATGCCCCCATTGATATATAACTATGCCCCTGGAAGCTGGTGGTCCCCAGGGCAGCAGGGGAGGCCCTATGGGCTATATCTGTGGGTCAGGGCATTCCTACCGTGACCCCTATTCTTTATTTTTCACATTTTGTCTGGGACGCGGCTTCAAGCCAAGTCCCAAGATGGCTGCCAACACTTCCTGGTAGAAGTGTTAGCAGTCAATCAAATTTCAGCATGGGGAGTTGGCTCAAGAAGTACACTGCAGGGATCTGCGTCCTCGGATATCCATATTTTTTAACTTCAAATATATCTAAAACTACTGAATGGATTTACCTCAAGTCACAAAAAGCATGCTTTCTTGACCAATATCTAGCTTTCTGCCAAATTTGGTGTAATTCAGTTCAGCTGTTCGGGTTGTGTTCGTGTTCAAAATCCCTACGGGAAAATGCATTGGAAAACCTCATATTGGGACTACTTTTCTTTCTCATTCCCCGTTTGACGGATCAGCCCAAAACCTTCAACACAGCAGGTGAACTGACTAAAGTAAAAGTTTAGAACATGTTGTGAATATTCTTGGCAAAAGTTATTGGCAAAACAAAAAATGTTTTTCCTATGGATAACTAGGGCCTAACTAGGTACATATTAGGTATATATACTGCTAGGATATATACATATTTACCTACTTGCGGTCGCCAGTAGGTAGTTATAGTTAGGACCTAGTTTCCATTAAGGGTGGGCGTAGTTCACAAAGTAGCGCTACGCAAAGCTACGCGAAGTGCACCTCGCACTACGCGAACTTCACATAGCACTACGCGAGCTGCGTAGTAGCATTTTGGCACTGTGCAAGATGCATTTTCAATGATTGCACAGTGCGGACAAGCATTCGGCACTGTGCAATCATTGAAAATGGCATCTTGCACAGTGCAAGCTGTAGTTTTCTGCTGCTCGAGTAGATTTTTACTCGAGGGGCAGCTTTCTCAACGCGAACTGGTAGTTTCTCACTGACCTCCCCGCGAACAAGCAAAAAATGTTTGCTGCACTTTGCTACGCTGCACTACGCGTGTTCACACTGTGCTACGTGCAGCTCGCGTAGTGCGAAATTTTGCAAACTTCGCAAACTATGCGAGCGTAGCGTAGTGCTTTTCCCAGGGTTAGTTTCCATAGGAAAATAACTTTGGCGCCGGTTGATGAATCTTCGCTAAATTTTCAAAACTAGTGACCCGCTCCAGTCAGCTCCTGTCTTGAAAGTTTCAGGGTGATTTGTCAAGCAGGGGCCGAGAAAAAAAGGGGTCCCAAAACGCGTTTTCCCCATGTTATTTTCCATACGAAAGTTTAGACGAAGCTACAGCCCAAACTGCTGAACAGAATCACACCAAATTTGGCAAAAAGGTAGGTCTTGGTTCAGAAAGATCCCTTTTTGTTAAATGGTGTAAATCCGTTCACTAGTTCCTGAGAAATTAGAAAAAGAAAAAGATTTGATATCTGGGGCAGCGGTGGGTTCGCGAACCCTCCCGACCACAAGCTTAATTCTAATTGGCTCCAAAGCAGGAAGTGTTAGCAGCCATCTTGTGACTCGGTAGTACCGAGTCACAAGAACACAGTAGAATTTGTTTTAAAAAAACATTAAAAAAACAAGAAAAGGGGCAGGGTAGAAACACCCTGACCCCTAGGCCTGCTCAGTGGGTCCCAAAAGGACCCCCAGGGCCAAGAAAAAAATTTATTTTAAAAATAATTTTGGTGGAAATTGTGATGGGGTCATGAATCCCTTGGAAATTATATAAAAAATGAACTGTGGGCTACTGCGCTTCGTTTAAAAAAAGCCCCCGGGTGAGCAGGTCCTGGGAGCACTGCCAATTAATAAGTGGGGTTTTATGAGTGCTTATGATGGTGTTGTATTGATGAGTGGCTGCATGTATGAGTGATTGTTTAGGTGAATGAGTGGATGTGTGTGTAGACCTAGGAATCAGTAAGTCCTTATATAGTAACTGGTATTGGTGTGACGATGGTTTTGAATATGGTAGTCTGTAATTGACAGTGGGTGTATCAAAGTTTACATTAGATTATGAGGAGGTGCATCAGAGTTTCATGTGGATGATGTCTTCAGTGAAGTCAGGTTTGTGTAAGAAAGTGGCTGTGTGTAATAAAGCGATGGAGTTTGAAAGTTATATAAAAAGTGTCCTTATTTAAGTTCCATAAATGGACCCACTGGTGCAATATCTAAGGCATCCAGCTGAGGCAAACTCTAAGCTGTTTTGCTGAATTCAAACGTAAGCTCCTGTATCAGTGAATTCCACATTACATGTTACAGTTCCATGGAAATCAACAATACCAATTAGAGTTGAACGACTCCGTTAGGCATAATAGCAAGAACCTCGTTAAAATTATCGCTGTTTTAGCGGCAGGAAACTGCAGATGATGCAGTGTTGAGGGCAACAGATGTTGCTCCTAGTACGGCCCGCCCACAGCACGCATCATCACTGGCTGTGCACATGCTGAATGCTTTTGATGTGGCTATGTGAGTGCACTAGAACTGATGGAGCATTTATTACATAATCTTTTTGTGTATTATTTCAGATCTATTGATTGTGTCTCAGTATACCACAAGTAATGGTTCTTTTACGATTGAATTTTTTCTGTATTATTTCACATCTACTGTCCCTACCTTACTGCAGCTCAAATGATTGATTCTTTTAATATTGAATCTCTGTGTGTGATCCAATGATTACTGTTGTAGTTGATGCTAGCAGCAACCATTCCCTCAGGGCTGCTTTAAACTCTTCCCACACACATCCAGCACAAACGTCACTGGATATGTGACGCTGGCAATAAAAAGAAGTCAAGCGCACGTGCCCATATCCACTTCCACTATCTATCTGTGTCCGTGTTTTCATTATTTATGCATTATACTGCCTCTGGGCCGTACTATATTACATTGTGCTGTGGACAGCGTAGGCAACCATGTTACCTCTGGTAGTGGAGAAAATTTCTGTTATGTAACTTTTAGGTGAATGGTTATCACAGGTGGAAGGTTACTTTGCAAAGTATGAATATTGATGAAGATGATGGTTGCATGTTGTGTGCTGTGTAAGATATGTGTACATTGCAAAAAGTGTAGAAAAAATCTCTCTACGCAGAAGAGGTGTGTCTCATCAAATGCAGTACAGAGATTGACCAAAATGGGTGGCGTTTTCCAACTGTTACAATGGGAAATGTTATGAACTAAAGAAATGCTTTTTTTATGGTCACATGGCAATTGCGCACCCAGTGTGCAAGGAGACCACACTCTGGATACGAAATGCGCATCATTTAAATGTGGTGGATAGGATTCAGGTGCTGATCGAGCTTAGTGGTACGGGACTGAAGTTTTCTCCCCCCAAAAAAAATTATATATATATCTTTTTTGGTGAAGATATAAAACATTGCATAATATTTAAAGTTAAAAAAGGATAATAGAGTTGCAAAATATTAAAAATAATATGAAAATATATTGGTTTTATAAATATTAAAATATGAAATAAACATTAAAAAAACCTTTGAAATTTACTGAAAAAACCTTAGGTTCAACAGACGTTATAGTTAGGAATTAGCATTTAAAAAAGCTTAGAAATTCTCTGAAAAAAACATAGGTTTCAGGGACATTATAGTTAGTTGGACATTTGACTTTGTTATAGTTAGTTCTACCAACTATAACTTGCGCACCCACAATGCACTGCTGATGATGTCACATATTACAACATTCATGACATGGTCAGTGACATCCCTGATGACATCACTGATGACATCATTCAGTAAATGTGGTTTAGTTTGAAATATAAATATGTATTATATATATATATATATATACCAATCTGTATTGAAGATTCAGTAGATATATAACTGTCTGTATGGAAGATGTACTAGCTGTCTGACTGTCTGTTTAAGTGAGTAATTAAAAGTGTCTCACTTACTACATGGATTAGTAACTAAACTATGTGAATGTGTGCATCACTGTCTCTGTTGTTGTATAACATGCTGCATCAGTTGGTCACTATCTACATGAGTGTGTATATTAGTAATTGATTAGTTAGGTGAGTATTTGTATGGGACACTGAGTTTGTGTATGTGGTAGGATGGGTTGTGTGTCACTCTATGCATAGATGTGTGGATGGTTGATTGACTGGGTGTATAGGTTTAAGAGTGCATGTGGAAACAGTTGTTTGGTTGACTGAGTGTATTTATTTATGTGTTGGTGACTGAATATATGTTTTAGTTGTACATCTTCAACAAAGTAAAACAAATAAAAAGCATTGTATGTGAGACTTGGTGTATATAAATAAGTATATGTAAGACTCAGTGATTGTGAGAGTAACTATATGAATGAGTGAATATTTGTAATGGGGATTTTTTAACATATTAACAATGAGTTACTGTGTGTTTGAATAAATGAGGTGTTGTGTGTATAATTGTTCAAGTGAGCATATGTAAGTGTGATTCATTTTTTTCATGAGTGAATAGGATGACTGCATATCCCAATAAGATGACTGCTGATGTGTCAATGTCTATATATGTGTATAAGTGCATTTCATAGTGTTCTATTAATTAGTGACTGCATGTATAAGTGATTCTGCTGTTGAATGGGTAGTTGTATGTGTAACCTTTGGAATCAGTGAGTGGGTATGTAGTAACTGGTATTGGTGTGTCAATGATTTCAAATATTGTACTCTGTATTTGACAGTGAGTGATAAAAGGTTATACTAGTGTATCACAAGGTGTATCAGATTGTCACGTGGATGATGTCATCAGTGTATCAGTGATGTCAACAGTGATTGTCATTTGAGATGTCATCAGTGATGTCACTGACCATGTCATGAATGATGTAATATATGACATTATCAGCAGTGCATTGCCAGCGCGCGAGTTATAGTTAGCAGAACTATACCAGAGGAATTTCATTGGTTTTTGTATGATTGAAACGTCCCGCTAACTATAAAACCCCTGAAACCTATGATTTTTTCAGTGAATTTCTAAAGTTTCTTAAATGATAATATTGAACTATAACCTGCTTGAAACCTATTTTTTTTTCAGTGAATTTCAGTGAACATTCAAGTTAGCCTCCATTTATATAAGGCAGAGACAATTTTGTTAAATGATGCGATAAAAAACAATCCTCAATATCTGTACTGAGTACTGATTTTAAATGTACACTGCAATCAACAGAGTTTACTACTTGATACCAGTTCATCAGTTCAATATGCAACAGTCAATGTATGGAGTACTTTACAGATAATGCAGTGCAGCCTAAGATCTACACTGCGAACAGTAGGGTTCTCAACTTAAATTCAGCTTTCCATCTACACTACAGACAGCATTCAAGTTGTCCTTGATTTATGTAAGGCAGAGACAATTTTGTTTAAGGATGCCACAAAAAACATTGCTGAATATCTATACTAACTGCTGCCTTCAAATGTACACTGCGATCAACACAGTTTACCACTTGATACCTGTGGCGCATCAGCTCTACATACAGCATTAAATTCATTCTCAATTTATTTAAGGCAGAGACAATTGTACTGTGTCCTCAGATTTTGTTAACTCTGACAAAAAAGCATTCATTGATATTTGTGTTGAGTACTGCCTTCGATCTACACTGCGGACTGCAAAGTTTACAACATGAATTCAACTTTGTATCTACACTACGGACAGTAGGGAATTCACCCTTGATTTATTTAATGCAGAGACAATTGTCTGTATGTGTTCAGCTTTTGTTAAAATAAGAGACAAAAATCATTTGCCTATATCAGTGCTCAGTACTGCCTTCGATCTACAGTGCGGACAGCAGGGTTCACAACTTCAATTCAGCTTTAAATCTATACTACGGACAGCATGAAATTTAGCCTTGATTTATTCAAGGTAGAGATAATTGTACTTTATGTCCTCAGATTTTGTTAAAGGATATGACAAAAATAATCTCTTGATGTTTGTGATGACTACTGCTTTCGATCTACATTGTGAGGACTTACGATTCAGGTGGAATGGCGATTGCATATGACGCATTCCATTAGGCGAAAGACATTGTACCAGTGCGACCCGCCCGAACCACGAATCATCGCAGGGTGTGCACCCGCTGAGTTCTTAAAGTACCACTAACTCACTGCATCACAAGTCATCTTCCTGTAGCCTTATTAGGAAAGAATTCACTTGGCAAAAAACATTGCTCTCAATTTGGCTGGCCCACACCACGTATCATTGCTGGCTGCATAGACGCTGAGAGCCACACCTACCACTAACTCTATACAGCTCAAGTCAATGCCACATGGCTGTGGGCCCTATAATTGGTTAAGGAAACCAAATTCTCCCAATCTGCAACATCACCACCAGACATACGTCCCCATTTTGAGAAAGTTAGAATGCACTGCGTGAAGTGCAATCATTTAATTTGTTATGGGGAGCAATCAGTCGACCTAGTTTGCAGAAAAATTGATAGACGCCGATGGTAGGTTTTTTTTTTCCCCTCAATGTACATGCAATCCAGTATGCAACATTCAGAGCTTTGAGTGCAACCCGTTCAGACCACGCATCATTGCAGGGTGAGCACACGCTAAACACCAGACGTACCACTAACTCAGTACACCATAAATATTTGCCCAATGCTTTATTAAGGGAAATATCAGTAGTAAAAAAACATTACCCCCAGTGCGGCCTGTCCGGACCACGCATCATCGCAGGTTATGTCACGCTCAGTACCAAAGGTACTACTAACTCATTGCACCATAACTCATCGCCACATGGCAGTATTCAGGCAGAATTCAACTGACTCTTCATTCATTATTCGCAGAGTGCAGTACCAAACTAAATAAAACGTTTATCAAACCCTATACAATATCCCTTTAGTAGCCTTCCTTCAAAAACTTCTATTATATCAGTTCTAGGTTTAGATGAAAAACAAAATTCACACTGCAAGTGGAAAGGCACACTCAATGGCAGTCTACACTGTGGACTGCACAGGTCACAACCTGAAGTATAATGTCCTTGAAACATACACATTTCGACAATGTATTCCATACATGTTTCATCTTTTCTTTCAATCGTGATTACAGCTTATGCAGTCCAGTAGGCAACACGCTGACTACCAGACGTACCACTAACTCAGTGCACCATAAATAATCACCACGTGGCCTTATTGAGGCAAAATTCAGTAGCCAAAAGACATTCTTAGCAGTGCGGTCTGCCTGAACAACACATCATCACAGGTTCCACACAAACCAGCCCTACCTTAGTGCACCACAACTCATGAACCCTTTACAATAGAATCTTCTGTGTATTATTTCACATGTAGTGCTCCTACCTTTGTACTTTTACTAAAGAACAAGGGAATCCACTAGGTAAGCAAGGACCTGGGGTATCAGTTAAGCTAGAGACAACGGTCCTTGACAGGAAAGATCAACGTATCAATAATTATAGGCCACAATAAGCACTATAATGAAAAAAAAGTCCAGCCGGACTTTGAAATTTATTCAATGTTTGAATATATTAAATTAGACGAACCAACAATTAAACAGTAGGACACAATCCTGCATCCACAATGCTACACATACAATCAAACAATACAAATACTTGGGGTATTTCAGGCATATAAGAATTAGGAGCAAAAAAGAAAATGTAAAGTGCATTTGCTTCACATATGTGGAAAACATAAGAATTTAGGCACATAATAGTACACTATTGTTTAAACCACATATCACGTCGACGGCGTTTCGATCCTCTAGCATTAAAGGATCATCATCAGGACATTCATTGCTTGCCTGAATGAAAAAAGCGTGTATTGACAGGAAGGAAGGGGACATATAACATTGCATTAGCCAACTGTGGTACTCGCAGGATTTTTCACGCAAACTCATGCCAAGTTTTTAAGGTGCTAATTGGTCATTCAGGTGAGCAGGTGTCAGACAACCTATGCCAACCATACAGGGCGCAGTGGAAGGCAAGCCATGCCATGCTCGGAATCTATGCCGTGAACAAGTCGTGTTCAAAGTGCCTATAACATGCTCTGGGTGAATTTTGTCAGAATAGTGAAAGGTCTAAGCCGTTTAGTGGACATCCAACAAATAGTGCAGCAAGATGCTTGAGTTGAAAGGGTCTACGCCGATAGTGTACGTCCAACAATTAGGTGCTTGAACTAATATAAGAGGGAATAATTACATAAGCTCCAGAAACCCAGTTGGGGCATGAACCAGCATGTAGTACTGGAACCTTGGACCAGTAGAACGGATGGAGAAATTAATTCAAGTGGTGCCTAGGGGATAAGGACCAAGTTAAGACTTGGGCATGAAATTTGAAGGGTACGGGGTTAGCGAGGAGGGGCGGAATGGCTTACCTCATAGAGTACGGCTAGGGATTGCCATAGATTGATGAGGTGATACTAGAACGCGGGTGGAGAGGCTGAGGGTATAGCCACCCGGTTCAATGTCCACTTGCAGCAAGTTAGGTTGGTCCAATGTGTGACGTTAACCTCATGGGGTCTCAATTAGGGGTCAAAGAGGCTGATGTCCGGAAGACGTTCCGGAGGGTACCTGGGGCCAATTAAGGTAAATTTAAGCCAAACCACATGGAGCGTGTATTTAACGTAATTGCCAAACCTAATGGAAAGGGCCGCTTACTGCGGACTGATAATACAGGCTCCTGATACGGAGCGAAGTAGCTGCAACGAGGCGCGTTCCAGGAGAGGGTTCGATGCTGGGTAGTACACAAAATTACCTGGGGCCGAATAAAATAAGTAATTTAAACCCCGTGCTAAGTACCAGTAAGAGTTACGTGTTAACCCAAACCAAGGAACCAGTCGCTTACCTGCCGATTAACAATAATGGCTCCTACTGCGGAGCGGTGAAGCCTGTAATAGGGCTCCTATGGAAGAAGTAGCGCGGAGCGGTAAAGCCTGTAATGGGGCTCCTATGGAAGAGATAGCGCGGAACCGTATAAGTATCTATTCCCTAATTAAAGGCACAATCAGCCTGGGAACATGTCAAGGGCTTACCTTCGGTTCACAATAGAACACGGAGAATCGTCCCGGTGCTCAGTAGCGTCGTGGAACGCCTGGGAGTGGGCGTGTGCGGTAGAAGTAGAAACCGCGGCGGCCATGATGGAGTGGCAATTAGCACATTGGAACGGCCATGTGGGGTGGGGCAGCCCAATTAACGGCTGACATGTTGGAATGGTGATAAGGGTTTTTTTTTAAGAGTTAATTCCAGACGCATGCAGGTGATATGACATAGTGAAGGTGGCGGTGCACAATTAGACACATTAAAAAAAACATTACATAATTTCGATATTCACAAGAATTAGAAGGTTTAACAGAAGTGAGGTCAATTTATTAATCCAAAGTCAGGACAATTGGTATTCACAAAAGTGAGGTCCAATCCTCATTACGGTTGAGCCCACTACGTATACTGTCAAAGAGTAGGATCATCTTGAGTTCTTCTCTATTGAGCAAAAGTCCAATGTCACTTCCACGAGGAGGTAACTTCACAGATTTCAGGACAGTCCATTTCAAATCATTGTCCGTGTGTCCTTTGTCCATGAAGTGGTCCACCAATGGGGCGTTGGGAGTTTTATAGCGAATACGACTGCGATGTTGGCAGATCCATGTCTTGACTTTTTGTCTTGTTTGTCCCACGTATATTAATTTACATGGGCATTGGATTAGGTGAATTACATCATTACTATTGCAATTGGTGAAGCTTTTACATGAAATATTGACTTTATCAAATACAAAAAACTTTCCTTCGATGGTCAATTCACATACATTACACGCACCACACTTAGCATGTCCAACTAATGGTGTTTGAGTCCATAGAGAATTGATTGTGCTCAAAGTGGGTGGATTTGGAAGAGCTGCTCGGACCAAGTGATCTTTCAAGTTGGAACTTTTTTTGAAAGCAAACAACGGGCGATCATAATGCAGACTACCAGCACTCAGAGTAGGCCAATGCCTAAGTATACTTTTCTTCAAGTCATTGGATGCAGGTGAGAATGTAGTTACACATGCTAGTCTTGTGTTGGATTCTTTATCTTTCGGACAAAGGAGTGCCTCCCTAGGGCAATACCAGGCACGTTTGACTGCTATTCTTACTAGACGGTTGGGGTAGCCCCTATGTTTTAGCTTATCTGACAGTACAGCAGCCTCCCTGAAATAGTCTTCCTTGGCGTAGCAATTACGCCTAATGCAGAGGAACTGCGAATAGGCCAAGGAATCCCTAAGGGCTCTAGGGCGGTTGCTATTGTAGGATAACAATGTGTTCCTCTCAGTGGGTTTGCGGTGTAACCTTGTGTGTAAATGACCCTCAAGATGATAAATGTTTAAGTCCAAGAATGGGATGGATTCAGTGTCAATGAAACTGGTGAACGTGAGCCCACAGCAATTATTGTTCAGCCAATGGATAAATAGATTTAAATTAACTTCATCATTATTCCAAATCAGGAAAATATCATCGATATAGCGTTTCCAACTAATGATATTTGATGAGAAGGGATTGGAGGGTGTTAAGATAGAATGAGTCTCTATTTGATCCATGAATACTATAGCCAGATTAGGGGCAAAAATTGCCCCCATGAAAGTGCCTTTGATTTGTTGGAAATACTGCTGATCAAAGGAGAAAAAATTCTTTGTCAGACAAATTTCCAACAATTGGAGTATGAAAATTGTGGGAACCCGATGTGGTCTGGGCCTGGTATCAAGGATGTCGCGTATAACCAGTAACGCAGCAGTTTGGGGAATATTTGTATACAAGGACTCAACGTCCATTGTACACAACAACTGGTGGCCTACAATAAAGGGAGTTTCTTCAATGAAGTTTACCATGGCCATGCTGTCTCTGACATAGCATTGAGTGTCTGGTACGAAATCTTTGCTAAAAAAGTTTACATATTTACCCAGAGGTTCAAGGATCGAACCACATCCAGAAACAATGGGACGTCCTGGTGGTGCGGTGATGCTCTTATGTATTTTAGGTAAGGTGTAAATAACCGGCATGCGTGGCGATTTTGTATTAAGAAACTGGTGCTCTTTTTGGTTAATGATCCCTGATTCAAGGGCTTCTGTAGTAATTTTTAGAATTATTGTTTGTAATTCTTTAGTTGGATTAGTGGGAAGTCTCATATAGTGGTCCGTATTTGAGAGTGGTCTTAGAATTTCAGAAGTGTATTCATCTCTATTTTGTAAGACAATTCCACCACCCTTATCCGCACTCTTAATAACAAGAGTTTCAAGATTTTTAAGCAAGTTAATGGCTTTCTTTTCTTCTGGAGGTAGAATGTAGGGAATGAATCTTTTTCTTTCTTTTAATGTGTTCAGATCCTTAGTAACCAATTTCTCAAAAGTGATGACCTCTGGTGGTACCTTACTTGCCGTGGGAAGAAAGGTAGAGGGTGGTTTAAATGGAGTGTTAGATATATTCATGGGCGTAGGATTCATTTGAAAAAAGGCATCCAAGCGAACCTTCCGATAAAATCTGAGGAGTTCTGTTTGGAGCTCTAGAAAGTCAGTGCGAGTTGTAGGCACAAATGAAAGGCCTTTACTAAGGAGTGAGGATTCAACATTAGAGAGATTGTGCGTTGACAGATTAAAAATAGGAATGGACTGAGATTCACTCATGTTGGGATCTACCATTTGTAGAATTTCTGTCTCGTTTGGCGCTCGCCTGGAGGGTTGTGCCAACGGGTAACCCTCTTGCCCCTCCCTCTGGTTGGTGTATTGGATTGTCCTCTGTCTAAAAAATTATTCCTATTTTGCACAGGGTTTCTATTAGAAGGGCCTGCGTTATCGCTAGAGTCCGAATTTTCGGATTGATCTACTGAGGAGTCAGAAAAGCCAACCAATGTCTGGCGTTGATTAAACCGACCCCAAGGTCTTGTATTTACAGATATAATGACACATTTGCGTTTAAGACCTGGGTGACATCAGCACTACAAGACAGACACCCAAATCACTTGATTTCTCATATAGCTCACGACAGAACCATTCTCATAGCTCCGGAATCATGGTTCAGAGCCTCGCGCAGCACTGGCATACGTCAGGCCAGCCCACTCCGCTTACGCTTCCAGGAAAAAACAAAAACGCTACATTTCCCACATTTCCATTGTACTGATTTCTTAGTTCCAGGTCTAGTTGTCAGAACGGAACACACACACTCCCTCATGCCTGGTATACACCCACACCACACCCATCCGGCGCACACTTGACCCTACCAATAAAAAATGTGGGTTGCACGTGCTCTACGTCATTTTAGAGTTGCTCCCATCGCAAGCGCTGTGATGGCCTGTCCTAGTGGTTTCTGACACCTCATGTAGACCCAAACCACTGAGTAGGGGGGCCCACCACTACGTGCATGGCCTCTTTGGTCACTGAGTTAGTGGTACCGCAAGGACTGAGCGGGTGAGGAACCTGCGAGGAAGATAGGTGCAGGACTATGTCCTTTCCCATAACGATATCAAGACTATGCACCATATGTCAGACTTCTTGGTGGCAGAGCGGGACTGCATGATGTACAAGGTGTCCTGTCCACTAAAAGGTGAGCAATGAGGCCTGGGTGCGCATCGGAGGGAGTCGATGGGGTGCAGCAGACTGGATACAAAAAGACGCAGCAGCGATTTAGGCGTACGCAGTCCGATATACCTTATCTTATTGCATTTATATATGTTTTTTTCAATAGCAGGAACGTTTTTATAATCAGTCAAATGTCCGACGCTCGTGATGATCGAAACCACGTGTATAACTTTGCACCACTTGCTTCCACAACCGGATAAAAACATTACTACAACAGTAATTTTTCAAAAATCGAAGCCTATTAAACAAGTTGGAACTGTACAAATAGTTGTTTTTAAATTCGTGTGTGAAAGGGCAATGTTATTGTACTCCACATTAAGATAGTAACAATTACCAATCATAACATCTTTCTTTTACTATCTTTTAGATGTAGAGCTTCAGGGTGCATTATGTCCCGGCACGTGGTGAAAAGCACACTGGTGACAGAAAGGTGAGCTGTGAATATTCTTTTCAGTCACTCTCTCACTTCCTCTCTCCTTTGATAAAGAAATGACATACAATGTTAACATCTTTTTTATCTTACAGGTTGTGTTTCACAAATTGGCATCCCCCCAAACACCTCCAAACCTCAACGTTCGTGCCTTCTGCGATGATGTGTGGCCATCGTAACAATGTATGAGAAGGCTGCTTCGACACGTGGTGTACTCTCTTTGAATCATGCCAATGGCACAAAGTGAGCAAAGAAGGTTGTTTCCGAAACAACGACAAGTCATCTGTGGACGGAGAGAGTGGATAGTGTGCAGCAGCTTCTCTGCATAGGAATGTACAATTACCTCTGAGTAGTGAGAATAGGTGGGTTACAACAGTCTGAGGAGCAGATTTACACCACTTTGCACCACTTTTGTGTCACTTGTAACATGGGAAAAAGTGCACAAGGAGCTTGTAAATCTGCCCCTGAGTGCAAGCACTCACCTCCGGACTCAGGGAGTCAATGGGGTGCAACAGTCTGGGTACGCAGTATTGAGAACTCACTGCTATGCAGTGGGAGTGCATGGGATATAGTACTTTGGAAGAAAAACAGCGCACAGACACCTCCTTACAGTGGAAGTTGATGAAATACAGTATCCTGTCTTTACAAAGACATAAAGTAAGAATATACTTGTGCAGTTATATATACTCTGCTATTACTAACTCTATACTATCTTTCAGATCACTAAACTAGAGGGTGCACTATAAACAGGCATGTGCTTGGACACACACTGGAGGCAAAAAGGTGAGCTACGAAGATTTTCTCCAGTATTAACTGCTCCATCTATAACTTTCTCTCTCTCACAGTCTTGATGTAGTTTTTTCTCTCTTTCTTTCTCTCACATTGTGCCTCTATATGGTTTAAAGTTATGGATGCTGCTGACCACTTTGCCGATAAAAAAATCAAGGCTGCATGTAATACAGTCTGCAGTGTACAACCAAAGCTGAGTTCAAGTTGTGAACTCTGTTTGCCACAGTGTTTACAGAAGGTAAGCAGAGCGGCCTAGATACACAATACCTCTGATTAAATATGTTAGAAATAAAAGGGCTTATTAACAAGCCCCTTGGCCACTTTTGCGTCACTTTTAACATGGGAAAAGTAACGCAAAAGTAGTGCAAGGGGCTTGTAAATAAGCCCCAAAGAATATTGTCCTGCACAATGACTTGATCTCTCACCTAATTCTATCTCATCTCTGAATCATTTTAAAGACCTGTTGGTCCATACTGTAAATCTGAAGCAGTAGGCACTCCCATACAGACACCTCTTGAACGCGGGCCTAAAAGAGAGGTGGTATGTATCAGGCACACTGCAGACGTGCAAAATAACAAATATTGCCAAGTTTAACCTTAACTTGTAATCTTTGACCTCCTTCATTCACATCGAACTAATTTTAAACAATTATTTTCATTTTTGTTTTGCAGATTACCTACCCTACTTCTATTGGAGTCCATATCACATTTTGTTTATTATATTGTTCTTAAAGTTATGTTTCTAGTTATTTATTATATTGTTATCTTAAAGTTACCTTTCTAGTTATTTATTGTTGTTTTAATAAAAGTTAATTTTAAAAAAGTGTATACGTCTTCTTTTTCTGACAATATTTCACTCTTATTTAGTGTGGTAATCATATACTTAGAAAACATTGAAAAATAGAGATGATATTTGTAAATAGAAGTATAATACTGAGGCTAACTCTTTACCAGCTGTTTACCAGAGTCTATAGCTACGACTAACGGTTCCTATTTAAAACCTTTAAAACTCCAGCACAGTAACTGTTTCGATTAGCAACATTGTGTGGTGAACTTCTAACCTCAGTGTTCACTTAAGTGTTCCATGAACTGTTACTATGGTAACAGGCAGTAAGCAGTTTGGGGCTAGGGTTGAAAAGTACTGACTCTACAGAAACCGTTTACCCAGGATCCTCTACATGACAGAAAGGAACACTGTGTAGCAGATTCACAAGCCCCTTGTGCCACTTTCGTGTCACTTTTCCCATCTTAAAAGTGATGCAATATTAATGCAATGAACTTGTAAATCTGCCCATAAGCACATTACGAGCAAAATAAGTACACAACTCTTTCAATTCTTTATCGATCACAATTAAAAGGTGTTTCTTCATGATTCACAATGCACTTCAATAAATACTTTGTGCCTATTTAAATGGGAGACGGTATTGTCAACATTACAAAACTTAGGGGCATATTTACAAAGACAGCGTTAACATTCTCACAGCTTTACCGGCAGTAAACTACAACAAAACGGCGAAAATGGACTTCAAAATCCTTTGTTATCTTACTGGAAGATTTTTTCAACAGTGCTATTTAAAAAGAAGCCCTGTTATATTTATTTATTTATTTTTACAGCAGAATACTCTCACCCTGCGTGCACCTGCCGGGTTTAAAAAAAAAGAAAATTAGAATTTTGAGCCCTAGGGGTCCCCTAAACAGGTCTAGAGGATTAGGATATTTCTACCCTGCCCCCTTAATACGTTTTGCACACTTGTTCCAATGACTTCTTCAGCCTCGCTTCTACTGAGGCACAAAATGGCTGCCTCCGACGCTTGCAACTGTTTATGCACGCTCAGGCACTCTGGGGAATGTTGAAAAAGGCTCTATTAATTATAGCAGACACGTTTCAGCAGTAGCTTTCATCAGTGCTTTTAAAAAACAAAAACAATGTTCAAATGTTCAGCGCTTTTTTTTTAAAACACATACGGTCTCTCGTGATTGATGCTTTCAAATGATGGTGACTAAGGAAGGACTCCGATGCAATTCACTTCCCCAGACTGCCCTCTCAGTAAGGTAATAGTTAAACAGTCATAGGGACTTTGTGATGTTTTGTAAGGTATAAATCCATGTTCTTACTGATGCGGCAACTTTGCTGTTACTTACAACATTTCCGATGTTTTCACCACCATAACGCTGTGCATTCGATCCCCTCGCCAAACCTCCATTTTGAAAGTCAAGATGACTCTGGTGGCAGCAGTACAATTACCGATTGCCATGAATTTGAATAATTCACAACGTTGGTTGATAGAGACATCCTGTGGAGACGGTTCAGGATCCTACTATACATCACAGGTCCAAGTTCCACCAAAAAGCAGGTTTTGCTGAACTCTTAAGGCGGGTGCCATGCGATTGTGAGGATGGAACTCACTATAGTTATCTGCTTCGACGCTTGCAACTGTTTATGCACACTCAGGCACTCCGGGGAATGTTGAAAAAGGGTCTTTTAATTATAGCAGACGCGTTTCAGCAGTAGCTTTCATCAGTGCTTTTAAAAGAGAAAAACAATGTTAAAAGAGCCTTTTTCAACATTCCCCGGAGTTCCATCCTCACAATCGCATGGCACCCGCTTTAAGAGTTCAGCAAAACCTGCTTTTTGGTGGAACTTGGAGCTGTGATATATATTCTATATATATATATATATATATATATATTTTTTTTTGTTTGTTTTTTTGACAAAGGCGTGTAGCCGAAACGCGTCTGTCGGGCAGTTTTGTTTTGTGATCAATAAACTTTGAAAAGTACCCCTTGAGTGCGCCTGAATCTTTGCTTCAGGGGGATAGGAGGAGTATCGCACAGGAATATATATATATATATATATATATATATATATATATATATATATATATATATATATATATATATATATATATATATATATATTACCTACTGGCGGTCGCCAGTAGGTATATATAGTTAGGATTTTTTTCCCATGGGATTTCTGAAAATTCTATGTCAAATAACTTTGGCGTTTGTGGGCGGAATTGGCTGAAATTTCTCAGGAAAACGGCACATTTTATTTCTGAGCAGCCCCTGAAAATTTGGGGGGGTTTCGTCAAGGGGGGGCCGAGAAAAAAGGGGGGTCCCAAAACGCGTTTTTCCCATTCATTTTTCCATAGGGCGGTTGGAATCACTTTTAGCTCGAACGGCTGAATGGATTTACACGAAACTTGGCAAAATTGTAGATATGGTTTGCCCGACATGCCTTTGCTATGTCTCAATATATGTGCTCCAGTGGATTTTGAGAAATTAACGTTTTAAAAAACATATCTGTACCAGCGCTCCGGTTAGCGCTCCGGTTCGCGTACCTGACGCGTAACGGAACTTCGCAAAGCGAAGCTGATTGGCTCTCCTGTGTCTGTCAACATTCTAAACTGTCCGGACCGGCCGCCATCTTGTCTCTCGGTAGGATCGAGAGACAAGAGGTGGAGAAAAACGAAGGGGGAATTTAATGAAAGGGGGCAAGGTAGACCCCACCTGACCCCCTAGGAATGATGTGGGGGTTATTAAAGGGTACCTTGGGGCAAATAAAAAAAAATCGTTTTTTCGCGGTAGAAGCGCTTCCCGGTACGCAAACCGGGTAGCTCACCGGTAGCATAACGGGAGTTCACCATTTTGTGTTTTGGATGAAATAAATCACAAGATGGAGGGACAACAATGCGGGAAATGGGTATAAGGGGGCACGGGAGACGTATCCTGACCCCCTAGGTTTTATGAGGGTGGCTGAGAAGGCTCATATATGTCGGGAAAAAAAAAATTAATTTTTTGCGCGGTTAGCTGCCGGTACGCGAACCGGGTAGCGAACCGGGAAGCGAACATAAGTGAAAATTAGTGAAAAAAGGTACATTCGAAATTTTAAAAGAGTAATTATAGTTAAGGTAGCTCTGAAAAGAGCTTTTGGGTTCTGTGTAAGTTCTAGGTACTTATAAGTAGGTACCAATACACAGTCTTAAATTTTGTATGAAAACTCTGATCCCTCATCTGAGAAGTGCACACCATCTCCTCTGTAGATATCTTGCATGTAGTAACGCAAGTTATTGTTGTAGATGGCGCCCATTCCATGGTCTATCATATAAGCTGAAACAGACTTATTTACATGTTTCCTCGCTTTCTCAATTTGTGGACAAATTTGATTGGACCACCTCCATTTCTGTCTTTGGCATATATTGGAATATACCAAGGCAGTTTGAGGAAAAAGTGCCATCAATTGCTCAAAGGTGTCCTTTAAAAGCATTTCCAGACCTACCCCAGTCAAAGTGCCCAAATCATTTCCTCCACAGTGCACTATTATGAGGTCAGGGTTTGGCAAATGTAAAAAGGTTTTCACCAATGGTATCAATTGGTGACATCTCAATCCTCTTTGGCCAATCCATTTGATTTCCACATTTTGTAAATTGAGGTTGTGTAAATTTCTGTTATCAGCATACCTGTGAGCCCAGTAGATGTAGCTATGTCGAAGAATCCAGACAGAAAACATGGTGAGAGGAGGTTCTGCTGCAGTCAGATGAAGTGTGGGAATGAAATGGCAGTTGAAACAGTAGGAGTTTGTAAAGAAAAAAAACTGTGGAGTTTCAGTGCTAATGATTCACTAGCAGTGATTGGTGGATTTCCATTTCTGAAAACAGAAAGTTAGGGTGCATGGATGTGTTCTTTGAAAGATGTCATTTGAATGGTTAAGAAAAAATTATTTTAAGAAACATTGCAGTGGATTTGCAGGTGTACTGAGAGTTCAGAGTTCATTTGAAACATTGTTGTGTGAGCTTGTAAACATGAGAGGTCTTTCAGGAGGTAGTTGCTATGGAAAAATGGCAGAAAGGGCAGAAGGGGGAAGGGTGTTGATTTGAAAAAAGTGAGGGAAGAGTTTTGATTGGGTGACATGAGAGATATGTGTGATGAAATACAGCATTTCTGTGCCTTTGTTGGTTGCAGCCTCTGGAGTGCATACCCTTTGCTCTGCTAAAGAAAAATTGGTGTGTGTCTGAGACTGTTTTGAAATTCAAAAAGCATTTGCTAAGGTGAGAAAAAAATTCATTTAATTTAGATAGAGACTAGTATAGTTTATTGAGAAAATAAGGAAGCCAGCTGTGCATTTATAATGTTGTTTTGTGTCAAGTGTTTTCATTTTTTTTTCCAAAAAGATTTTGCTTCTTTGACAAATTATAATTATAGATAATGTGAAGTATTAGTACTGACAGGGTGTGCTTGTACATAGGAGCTGTGCTGTGTTTTCAAATTATGACCAGAAAATCGTTTTTTAACAAAAAGACATGCTTTTTACATTTATGAGAAGGATAACATGGGGTGTGCTTTTTTAAATAAATATTTCACTTCCCAACATGAATATGGGAGAATAATTTGCTTGTTTGTTGGTTTAAAAACTCGTTTCTTGAAGTCATTTAGGTTTCACAATATGTTCTGCAAGAGTTACATAGTCAACATGGGGGCATATTTACAAGGCTTATGAGACACATTCACGTCATTTTCCCCATTTTAAAAGTGACTTTAAAGGTGGTGCAAGGTCCTTGTAAATACACCCTCATGAGTGCTTTGCAAATTTAAATCATTTTCCCCTGGTGTATGTGCCTTGTAAATACGCCCCTATGTGTGCTAGACAATTTTAAGGTACTTCTCCTATGAATCTGGGAGACTAATTTGCTTACATGATGTGTTTAAAAATGCTAAGGTGAGAAAAGATTTATTTAATTTAGAAAGAGATTAGTATGCTTTTTGGAGAAAATAAGGAAGCCAGCTAGGGTGTGCTTGTACATAGGAGCTGTGCTGTGTTTTCAAATTATGACCAGAAAATCGTTTTTTTTAAAAAAAGAAATACTTTTCACATTTATGAGGACAACATGGGGTCTGCTTTTTTAAATAAATATTTCATTTCCCAACATGAATATGGGAGAATAATTTGCTTGTTTGATGGTTTAAAAACTCGTTTCTTGAAGTCATTTAGGTTTCACAATATGTACTGCTAGAGTTTCATAGTCACTATGATAATTATGATATACATTTAGGACTGTTTAGGGGGCATGGATATGCTGAGGCTTCTGTAATTGTCAAAGGAGGAGAATTATGTACATTGCACTGCTGCATACAGTCCTCACCTTCTGCGTACTCTTGGATATGCTAGACTATATCTGCTCAATGAGATACCTAAGTTGAGGAAACACAGGTGATGTGATTGTGAAATGAGCAAAAATATTTGCACGTTTTTCAATTACATCACCTGTGTTTCCTAACATTACTAATCACATTGTGCAGATGAGGTTTAGGCCTGTCCAGGGAGACAGAGGAGGTCTGGCCTTTGTTGAAGTGTGCAGTGGACATGACTCACTTCATCTGTTGGCCTGCACATGTATTATGTCCTCTGTACTCTTCAACAAGCCACAATTTCATCTGCAACCCTGAGTAGGTCTCACCTCAAACAAACTTTTGTGACTGCAAGACCTGCCTTTTTGCTCCTAGATATTTCTTGGTTTTACCATGGCAGACAGACAATCCAGCATACCTCTGGATAGGCCACACCTTATGGTGGTGCAAGGGCCTTGTAAATACGCCCTCATGTGTGTTTGGTAATTTTAAGTCACTTCCCCCTGGTGCAAGGGTCTTGTAAATACACCCTCATGTGTGCTTGGCCATTTCAAGTCTCTTCCTCCTGGTGCAAGGGCCTTGTAAATACGCCCTCATGTGTGCTTGGCAATTTTAACTCACTTCCCCCTGGTGCATGGGTGTGGTAAATACGCCCTCATGTCTGCTTGGCAATTTTAAGTCACTTCCCCCTGGTGCATGGGTGTGGTAAATACGCCCTCATGTCTGCTTGGCAATTTTAAGTCACTTCCTGCTGGTGCAAGGGCCTTGTAAATACGCCCTCATGTGTGCTTGGCAATTTTAACTCACTTCCCCCTGGTGCATGGGTGTGGTAAATATGCCCTCATGTCTGCTTGGTAATTTTAAGTCACTTCCCCCTGGTGCAAGGGTCTTGTAAATACACCCTCATGTGTGCTTGGCCATTTCAAGTCACTTCCTCCTGGTGCAATGGCCTTGTAAATACACTCTCATGTGTGCTTGGCAATTTTAACTCACTGCCCTCTGGTGCATGGGTGTGGTAAATACGCCCTCATGCCTGCTTGGCAATTTTAAGTCACTTTCCCCTGGTGCAAGGGCCTTGTAAATTCGACCCTATGTGTTCTTGGAATTTTAACTCACTTCCCCCATGGTGCAAGTGCCTTGTAAATACGCCCCCTTTGTCTATGTTGTTAAATTACTGTAGATAGAATTGACAACTAGTGTGTTAATTGTTTGCCTACTGTTATTGGTTTACTGTTTGGTAATAGTGGTTAATATCAATTTTTAAAAAAAAATTCCACAGATTTAACTGAAGATCTTTAGAAAACTTTAAAAATGCCCTCAAGGCAGAGAAAACAAAAAGAAGCAAAGCGACTTACACTCCATCTTGGTAAAGATTTGCAGCAGTCCTCTACTATTAAATCGTATCAAGTCGCCAAAAAAGCTCCGGGTAAGAAAATAAAATCATTTTTAAAAAGAATTTGCAGACAAAAAAATACCAGTATTGAACATGTTTTAGTGCATAAGAAGAGAGACAATTTAAAGGAAAAGGAAAGGCCCGTCAAAAAAGTTTCTGCTACAGCAGGAGATAAGTCTGTGCATGGCAGTAGAAGGGAAAATCAATTCAGGGACATTCGTATGCGAATGTTCCGCAACAGGATAATTGTCAATTTGTAAAAAAATTTAAGAAAGGCCAACAGAAAGTGACATTTTATAAGAAAAAGAAAAATGTAGAGAAAATTATTGATCAGGCTTTCGAAATTAAGCAAAAGTTATTTATTTTGGTAATCAATAGAATTAGTAAACTAAACAAGGTAATTTCTGATTTCAAATCAAATAGTAGATGGAAGAGAGTAGTTAATCGTAGTAATTTTTGTGAAGTTTTCTCAGGAGAATGGATGCATAGTTCAAGTTGTGAGGCATTTTTCAATGAGGAGAGTTACTTTCAGGACAATGATTTGGTGTATGCAGTTGACACCAGTGGTCGAGCATATGAGGTAAAAGATGGTTGTCCGGTTGAAAAAGAAAAACTTGTGTCTGCAGATGCAGAAGAGGTGTTAGGTGATGAGGTTTTAGGAAGACGTCCTAAGGGACCAGTCTACACCTGGAAATGTAGTAGTATTTGTAGTGTGCGACAGGATTCCATCAATTTGCTTTGTGATTTTGTTCGTACATTTAATAAGAAAAGTTTAAAACAGAAAATGAAGTTGTTGCAAGAATTAGATCCTTGCAGAGTGAGAGAAGTAACAGGTTTGCATGGGCATTCACTGGCTTGTCTTTCCAGAAGAGTATGCCAGAGTGTTTTTCATCATTTCAGGATGCTAGCAGTGCATCATAATAAAGTGAGGAAATTAGTGAGAATGTTGTATTATGCTAAGAGTCCAGCAATTATGCTTAAACAATTGAGCAGTGCTCTTTTCCATTGTTCAGAACTACATGTGAAGAATATTTGTGAAGAAATTGAGTTCTGTTACTTTGCTAGTAAAGAGAACAATGTTGAAATTGACCCAGTAGAAGAAGGTAATGTGGAAGAGAGTGTACAGATTTCTAATATAGATAAGTTTCACAAGGAAATTTCCATCTTTCAGGTGAAATCAAGTGAGAGGCCTAATTTCACTTGTGTGTGTTGTCGACGGACTTATTATAAGAATCAGACTAAGTTAGAGGATTTATATGCAAAAAGTGAAATGGAAAACAATAGTGAATGGAAGGATTTTGCTACATACTTGATGGTAGAAAGCTGTTTTGATTTGGGACCGGACCAACGTATGTGTACTTATTGTTTTAACAAATTAAACCAAAACCGGATGCCTGCTAGAGCGGTTCATAATAATCTGGAATTGGTTGACATTCCTTCTGAATTGAAGGATTTAAATACTTATGAATCTATTTTGATTCAAAGTGTGCATCCCTTTCAGGCTATTGTACGAATGGAGCCAAAGACAGGGAAATTGCCTCCATCAGATTTACAGAGAGGATTAAAGGGAAGAGTTGTTTATTTGCCTTTAGATTTGAAGAAAAACATTAATACAATTGGAGTAGAGAAAGTGGAAGAGGAACCTCTGGTTATCCTAGTTAATGGTGTTCCGACAAAGAGTAAGAAAATCTGGCAAGATTTAGTGGATGTTAGGAAAGTCAAAAAGGCAACATTGTATTTGTACTACAAGAATGTATGTGTTGCAGAAGAGGAAGTAAGTGAAGAAGAAGACAGCGAATTGTGTGCTGGACAAATTGAGAAAGTAGAAGCCTCTAAAAATGAAGAAATATATGAACATTATAGAGTTCATCCTTTGCATTCCAAGGAAGTCATGGGGAATGCTATTGAGTTGTTTCAAATGAAACAAGCCAAAGGGAGTCCCATTAGTGTTTGGGAGGAAAGTTTGGAAGCTCGGTGTTTTCCACAGTTATTTCCCACAGGTCGAGGAGGACGATATGATGAGCGACCTGATCAAATTCCTGCTTCTGAATACCGGACTTTACGATTGTATGCAGAAGATCCTAGGTTTCGTCAATGCATTCCCTATTTGTTTCATCTATTGTTTGAAAGTGATCTGTCTGGACTGTCTTATGCAGTGAACCACATCCTGAAAAGTGGTCTACAACTGCGAAATATCTCAGCAAGGGACTTTATGGATAAAGTCAATATGCAAGACAGTATTTTGGATTCTCACCTGATTAATCTGATGGCATGTCAGCGTGGTACTAATGAGTATTGGTACCGTCGTCATGGTGACTTAAAATGTATGCTGAGGAACTTAGGAACTCCCACATGGTTCCTCACTCTCAGCTGTGCTGAGTATGGCTGGGAAGACTTACTTGAATTTCTACGAGAGGCAAATGGAAACATTGAAAATATTGAATTCAAGACACCCGGAGAACTGTGCTCTTTGGATCCAGTGAATGTATGCAGGTACTTCAATCATAGATTTAAAGCTATGATGTCTTTCATCACGAACAAGAAAAATCCACCTCTTGGAGAGGTGTTGGATTTCTTCTGGAGAAAGGAGTATCAAGCACGAGGTGCTCCTCATATACATATGCTGCTATGGATCAAAGATGCACCCAAATTTGGAACAGATCCGGATGACTTAGTGATGAATTTCATAGAACAGTATTCTACATGTGCTGTTCCAAAGACAAAGGAAGACAAAAGTCTAAGAGAACAAGTTCTACGGTTTCAAAGCCATCGTTGTGGAAAGTACTGTCGTTGTAAATTCAGAAACAAGAACAAGTACTATACAAAATGTCGTTTTGGATTTCCACGATCGGTGATATCTAAAGGAAGAGTGAACAATTTGATGTCTTCGCTGCGACATAATGTGACAAGGAAATCACCCAAAAATACATACAATTTGAAGAGAAACGAAGAGTCCAAGAACATCATTGACTACAACCCAGTGATTTTGTCCATGTGGAATGCTAACATGAATATACAGTTTGTGGCTGACAACTGTATGGCTGTGGCTCGGTATGTGACGTCTTACATCACAAAAAAAGAAAAGACAGAACTCAAGGATATGTGGGAGGACATTTCCCCTGAAAAGATCCTCAGTAAGAAGTTGTACAGTTTCAGTCTGAAGATGTTGTCGCATCGAGAAATCGGAGCTTACAAATGTTCTGACCGGTTATCTTCATCAAGTCTCTATGCCAAATCTAGGAGTATCATTTGGGAAAGTCTTGGTCTTGCTGCAACGCGTAATCGAGTTCTCAAACCTGTACGGGAAATTGAGTATTTGGCGGAGAAGGAGCCAAGCAGTACAGATATTTTGAAGACCAACATGTTGGATACATATTATCCAAAAAGAAGCAGTCACCTGGAGAATGTTTGTCTGTATGAGGTTCTACAAAATTACATTTTCAAGAGGAACATCACAGAAGATATTGATAAAGGAGTGTATGCTGTAATTGGAAGTGAGGGATGTCTGGTCAAGCAAAAAAAATGTCTATTGGTAAATCATCGAAAATTGGATTGTGAATCTCCAGAAAGAAAAGAGTTTTTCTATTTAGCTCTTTTGCAACTTTTCAAGCCTTGGCGTGCAGAAGGGTACACAGACAAAATATCGAGTTTTAAATTTCGATATACAATTATATCGAAGTTTAAATATCGATGGGACAAAATATCGAAGGTAAGTAATATCGACAGTCTTAATATCGATATTAGTATGATATCAGTAATATCGAAGTTTTAAATATCGATGTCAATAATATCGAAATAAATAACTTTGATGTTACTAATATCAATTTTTAAATAAATTTAGTGTATATTATATTGTATTTATTATGTTTTATTATTTATTTTTAATGTAATTTAATTAAATATTGTCTTTTACTACTGTAGCGGGTTGTGGGTTTATAGGGGAATAGGGTGGGAAGTAATTTAATTATGTTAAATTAATTATTAATTAGTAGGAATTATTAATTAATTAATTGAGAATTAATTTTTAATTAATTTTAATTAATTGATTAATTGATAAATATGTTCTGTAGCGGGTTATGGGTTTATAGGGGAATAGGGTGGGAAGTAATTTAATAATAATTAATTAATTAATATATGTTTGTACATATTTTAATTAATGAATAATTGGTAATTAATTTATATTAATTAGTTAATTAATTAATATAATTTTGTACATATTTTTAATTATTAATTAGTTGGTAATTAATTAATATTAATTAGTTAATTACATTATTAGAGTAATTTTTTTATATATAATTTTTTGTTATTCTTAATTAATTAATTGGGAAAATAATATTAATTATTAAATTAAATTAATTACAGCTAATGTGCTAATATATTTACTTTATTGTTATTGTTAATTAATAATTAATTGGTAATTAAATAATATTAATTAATTTTGGGTAAAGGAGTATTTTTAGGGTTCATGGTCAGTTTTCAGTTTTTGGGTAAAGGGGTATTTTTAGGGTTCAGGGTCAGTTTTCAGTTCTTGGGTAAAGGGGTATTTTTAGGGTTCAGGGTCAGTTTTCAGTTTTTGGGTAAAGGGGTATTTTTAGGGTTCAGGGTCAGTTTTCAGTTTTTGGGTAAAGGGGTATTTTTTGGGTTCAGGGTCAGTTTTCAGTTCTTGGGTAAAGGGGTATTTTTAGGGTTCAGGGTCAGTTTTCAGTTTTTGGGTAAAGGGGTATTTTTAGGGTTCAGGGTCAGTTTTCAGTTTTTGGGTAAAGGGGTATTTTTAGGGTTCAGGGTCAGTTTTCAGTTCTTGGGTAAAGGGGTATTTTTAGGGTTCAGGGTCAGTTTTTCAGTTTTTGGGTAAAGGGGTATTTTTAGGGTTCAGGGTCAGTTTGGGGTTTTTGGGGTACAGGGATATTTTTAGGGTTCAGGGTCAGTTTTGGGTTTTTGGGGTACAGGGATATTTTTAGGGTTCAGGGTCAGTTTTGGGTTTTTGGGTAAAGGGGTATTTTTAGGGTTCAGGGTCAGTTTTCAGTTCTTGGGTAAAGGGGTATTTTTAGGGTTCAGGGTCAGTTTTTCAGTTTTTGGGTAAAGGGGTATTTTTAGGGTTCAGGGTCAGTTTTGGGTTTTTGGGGTACAGGGATATTTTTAGGGTTCAGGGTCAGTTTTGGGTTTTTGGGGTACAGGGATATTTTTAGGGTTCAGGGTCAGTTTTGGGTTTTTGGGGTACAGGCGTACAGGGTAAAAAGAATTTTTTTTTACATTAAATCAATTAAATGAAATTAAAAAAAAGAAAATTACATTAAATTATTAAGTGTTTTATTTATTTTAAATGTATATGTATTAGTTTTAATTTTGTTTTAATATTTTTATTTAATATTTGTAAAATTATATGTATTTTAAAATTATTTTTACATTATTAATAATACATTTAAAAAAACGATATTTTTAATTTCGATATTTTTGTACTACGATATTATTTTTTCGATATTTTTGTACTTACCTTTATGAAGATATGACTCCGATATTTTTGATGTCGATATTTTTGTGCCGATATTTTTGTATTTCGATATTCTGTCTGTCGATATTATGTCAGACATTCGTGCAGAAGAGGAACTGCTTGGAGATTTCCTCTGTTACGAAGACTCTTTCAATGCAGCCAAGGAGTCCATAGAATGTCCTGTTTTTCCTAAATATCTAGAAATGTTGAATGCAGAAATCGAGCAGGAAGCAACAATAGCAGCCGAGATTGCTAGAGACAGTTCTCAGGACAGTCAGAGTTCTGTCTCATTGAGTCAGGATCCACTAGGAGGACCAGTTATCAAAAATGAAGCTGCCAGTGCCATGATTGAAGTGGAAAGAGCCATGGCACATGCTCAGGAGGATGTGGTTAACTTAGAAGATTTGGAAAGACAACTCAACGTTGAGCAGAGGAAAATATATGACGAAGTTACCAGCCAAATTGATCATGGATTAAGTCATGAGAAGAAAGAGTGCTCATGTACGTCGTTGAAGCCTGTCCGACTGTACGTGAGTGGAGAAGCAGGAACTGGAAAAAGTTTCCTCATTAAAGCAATTTCATGTTATCTGCAGAAAAGAACTGAGTCATCACTGTCTTGTGTTGTCACCGCTCCAACTGGACTGGCAGCACATAAGATTAAAGATATTACTTTGCATCGGCTACTGATGCTGCCAGTGGAGCATGATAACAAATTACAATACCACAAGTTATCGGGAGATGCTTGTTGTGAAGTATCTAGAGTCCTGAAGAAGATGAAACTTCTTATCATTGACGAAGTAAGCATGGTTTCCAATGTCATGCTTGCCTTTGTGCATTTGAGAATGCAGGAAGTTCTTAAAACAGAGTATGATGTGTTATTTGGTGGCAAACACATCATTGTTTTCGGTGATCTTATGCAGCTGACACCAGTGAAAGGACAACCAGTGTTTAAACTGCTTACGCATGAAGATACCAGGAAGTGCCTAGGGAGCATTGGCAACGTTAACATATGGTTAAACTTCAATTATGCTGAGCTGCGTGAAAATATGCGTCAGGCGAAGGATGAAGATTACAAGAATATTCTACAAGATGTTAGAATCGGGAAAGTGACTGAGCGTGGGAAAGAAGCTTTACATGCACGATTACTGTCAAATTTGTATCCAGAAGAAGACGTTCTGCCAGAGAATATTTTTCATAAAATTACTGAGAAGAAATCGGGAATATTTTTGATGCCAACTCTTGCAGAATGTTCCATCTTCAACAACAAAATGTTGAATTTAGAAAACCAAGAGATTGTGAAACTGGAAGCTATTGACAGAATAGAGCATAAGGGTGCAACAATTGTTTTGTCTGAGAATTTGAAATCTAAATTGGATTAATTAGAGAAGACTATATCTAAAACTGCTGGTTTTGAAAAGACTCTGAATGTGTGCTTAAATTGCCGTATCATTTTGAGAAGGAATTTACATGTTGAAAGAGGTCTGGTAAATGGATCAATGGGTAATGTTGTTTATTTTGAGAAATACAGAAATAGAGATGGAATTGAATTTTTAAAAATTACATTTGATGGCATTGAGGAAGTACAGCTAATTGGTCGTTGCACAGCTAGGTTTTTGCTTGTAAAAGACTTATATGTTCGTCGTAAGAAATTTCCTGTTTGCTTGGCATATGCGGTGACAATCCATAAATCACAAGGTTTAAGTGTAGACAGTGCTTTGGTGAATATTGGCAGTTCTGTGTTCAAGGAGGGTATGGCTTATGTAGCATTGTCACGAGTCAGAACTTTATCGGGTTTGTACTTGATTGAGTGTGATGTCACAAACATTTGTGCGGATTTAGATTGTGTTATGGAATACAATAGGTTAAGAAGAGAGTATGCGCCACATTTGCCTCAATATCCTTTGTTTGAGAAACGTGTGGTAGGCCGGAAACGAAGAAATATCACTAATAGTAGGGAGGTTGTAGCAAAAAGACCAAAAGTCGATGAACCCAAAATTGTAAGCAGAAAGAAAATGAATTCTGTTGAAGATGTTGTTGGTTTTCAATTTGAAAATAGTTCTGGTGTGAACTGCTATGCTAATGTAGTGGTTAATGTTGTCTTTTCTCTAGAAACTTTAAAAGAACAGATTGTGATCAATTTGGATCAAAGTTTTTGCTGTTTGTTGAATTCTGTGTTAGAGAAATGTAGCGCTGATAGAACAAGAGTAGAAATTGTGTCTGAAATTCGAAATCTGTTAGACAAATGTTCAGGTCAAACACAATTCTCTCAAAATATTCAGCAAGATTGTCAGGAGTTTTTAATGTATATGCTTAATGTATTGCAAGATGAAGGTGTAGATGTAGAACATCTGTTTGGCCTTTCTTATCAATGGCAGCATGACTGCGAGAATTGTACGTTATCAAGTACTACTAGTGTAGACTCAGAAAGATTTATATATTTAACTTTGCCAGACAGTAAATCAGTATCCTTTAATAAGCTAGTAAAAGCAGCCGATCAAAACATGGAGTGTAGCCAATGTAAGTCTGCAATGCTGTCCACATTATTTATACGAAGATATGACCAGTATGTCATTTTAATGTTCCAACGATGTAGGCCTGATGGAACAAAATTGACAACTTTAATTAAAAATGTTGTGGTTTCTCAGTTGTGAATATCAGGAAGGACTTTTCTAACTGCAGCAATTATATATCATGAGGGTCCTTCAACAACATCAGGACATTACACAACTTATTTGAAGTCTGAAAACGGCTGGTCATTCTGCAATGATTCTGTTTTAACTTTCAAAAAAAGATTGCCTTTTCACCCTAAAAATTCTTACCTGGTGTTCTTACAACCAAAATTTTAGGGAAGGAATCTCGGGATTTGTTCTGAGGAATTTCAAGAGGTTCTAATGGCTCCTACACTATATAGCCTTGTGGATAAGTGTAGCACAGAGCAAAAATTTTTGTTTTAATAAGCTAATTCAAGCAGCAGATCAAAAGAAGGATTAGAGGTAATGTAAGTCTGCAATGCTGTCCACATTATTTATAGAAACTTATGGATATTACACAGCTTATTTGAAATGTAAAAAAGGCTGGTCTTTCGGCAATGATTACTATTTGACTATGAAGCAATGTTGCCTTTTGACTTGTTTTCAGAAGTGAGAATGTAGGGTAGGTAACTGGATTATAATGATTCTAGGTGTTGCTGTAATTTAGTGTGCTGTTTTAAATTGCTTTGTATGTCACATTTTTCTTAAAACAATGGAGCTTATCTTTCAGAAAGTGGCGGGCAGAAAATAATAACAGCACAACAGAGTAAAAGCTGTTCATAGGACATCCTTTGACGTCATGGAAAGTAAGTTACTTGTGAGGAGTTCTGATTTCTGATTGGTTATATTATATGGGTTTTTTAAACACAATCATTTTGATTGTGTTTTTTTTCCCCGCTGTTATATGATGAATACCTTCAACTCACTGTTTTTAGTGAAATTTGATATATTCTGAGAACAGCAAAAATAAACCATTTAATATGTATAATTAATTCTGTACTTTGAATTGTGATTTTTAATATGTACTCATCTTGTCTCATGCTCACTCATCTTTCACTACCTTCTATCAATTTTAAATTTTTTTGTTTTTTCATTCACAGATTGAAAGTATAAAAATAACAAGTGACTAAGTTAACGATAATTATAAGGTAAGTGTTTAGTACTCATTCCGTTACATCTCTTTCACATTTAACTTTTATTAGTTCCACTGCTTCATTTCTTTAATCCTCAGTTTCCTGCCTTTGCTACTTCCCTCATTCCCTTTTCTATTACTTACTTACTCTACTCCTTCCACTCCTTTTCTCAGTCCCTCTGTTCTCATAGTTCCTCACTCTTGTTCACTCACTCCGTCTCTATTACTCTCGTAGTCTCTGACTCATCACTCTTTCACTACTTGTTTATTATGCTTTCTCCCTGTAGTTCAAGCACACTATGTTATTTACATTTCTTTGCTGTTTCAATCATTCCTTTTCTGTCACTTCTTCTTTTCTGCTTTCTGTTTTTTCTCTCTGTTATTCCACATGTTTTAACCTTAGTCACTGTCATACATCTTGTTTTATTCCTATTTACTTTCGCTCACTGTTTTCTTAACACTTTCCCTCAGGATTGTTCTTTTAGTCCGGTTCTTTCCCTACCTCTCATTCCACATCCTTTACTGTATTTCTTCTTAATTTTAACATTCACTCACATTCTCTAAGAAACTCTTGTTTATTATTCTTTTACTCTCCTTTTTTTATTTCACTTCCTTATCTATTTTGTTTTTCACAATTATACCATCTTACATCTTTTCTTCGGTAAATAGATCTATTAAACAGTATCTCTGTGTTACTCCCTCTAGCTGTCTTTCTTTTAACATTACTCTCTGTTTACTTCCCTTATACTTACTCTTCTTTTTTTTTTTTTTTTAAATGTTCTGGTTCGCTTCCGGTTCGCGTACCGGCGCGCGAACCGGGAAGCGAATCAAAAGAAATAGAGGTTGCCAGAGTGCTAAACATTCTAGCAATTTCTTATAAAGGGGAGGTAGTTCTGAAAAGAACTTTTTTTTATTATTTTTGTTGTTTTATATTTTTTTTATTATTTTTCTGAACATTTTTTTACTTTTTTTGCATTTTTTGAACGGTTTTATATTTTTTTTGTTTTTTTGGGGGGGGGGGAAACGAAAATGATTCATTATAAAGGGCTCAACAGGAGCAACAAAAAAAAGATAATTTATTTTCTGGGGCGTTTTGGACATTTGTGATTGTCAATAGCTGTGTTGATTAAATGTATGCTACTCTCCCTGTAGCAAATCAATTGGCCGCAAAAAATGCACACTTGCTTCACATTCCCAAACTTCAGCTGGATATTTGGGACCGTCTCCCTCGCCTCTGGTCCCGTCACTGCCTCTTCATTTGATGTACTGGCCACAGGAGGGGGGTTATCCTGCAGGTCACGTACCTGCGCAGCACTATAATTTATAGGGTGCCACCTGTCCATGTGCCGATGCATGGTGTAATTGCCATAGCTGTATTTCTTATCAGTCCCTCTGGACAGATCTTTTTTGCAGATAAGACAGGTAACGTAGCGGGCATTAACTTTTTTTTGGCCCCGGGGAAATGTGAAAAATTGCCAGATGTAATTTTCTTTCACATGGGACCTCCTCGGCTCTTCAGGTAAAAACTCCCTCCTCCCTTGCTCCTCTTCCTCTTCTTCCTCTTCTTCCTCCTCTTGCTGAAGGATAACCTGAGGAGGTGGTCCTCTCTTCCTAGGAGGTGGTGGTGGTGGTGGGGGTCCACCAGCTGCAGCTACTAAAGAAGCCATTTCTTAAGAATCAAAATAGGTCATCCTCTCATAAAGTTGAAAGTCAGAGTGAGAAAAAAGGTGGGGCCTTTCATCATTTGGGAAAAAAAAATGTTCTAAACCAATGAAAAGTGTTATTTTTAGGTCATATGACCTAGCCCTACATCATTAGGAAACCAAAAGTAAAATGAACCAATGAAAAGTTTTATGAACAAGTCACATGACCTGTTATGCTTACGTTACGCGTCCCGCTATGCACCCGGAACGCTTCCGGGGCGCTGCGCTTCGCGCCTAGGTTCGCGCTCCGGAGCACTTCCGGGTGCGCTAACGCGGCGCGTCATAAAACGCATTACGAGGCAATGCGATACGTCGCGTTTACGCGAAGCATCACGATGTGGTTTTCTTGCGCGGCAGTTACGCTAACGGAACGTTTCCCGGTTCGCGGACCGGGTCGCGGCACCAAATTGAGCTAACGGGAAGCTACCCGGTGCGCGGACCGGTAGCGAAACAAAAAAAAATAATAAAAAAATATATATAAATAAAAAAATTATATTACACACATATAAAATATATTTTTGCATTAAAATAAGAATACATTTTACAGCTTTTGATATTTGCTATTAAAAAACCATTGAAATTCACTGAAAAAACCATAGGTTATAGACCATATATAGTTAGGAATTAGCATTTACAAAACCTTAAAAATTCACTGAAAAAACCATAGGTTATAGACCATATATAGTTAGGGATTAGCATTTACAAAACCTTATTTTACTCGCACAAAACCATTGAAATTCGCATATATAGTTATTTGCACTAACTATATATCGCGCACCCGCAATCCACTGCTGATGATGTCACATATTACATCATTCATGACTTGGTCAGTGACATCACTGATGACATCACTGATGACATCTCAAATGACATCACTGATGACATCACTGATGACATCTCAAATGACATCACTGATGACATCTCATTTGACATTACTCATCACATCACTGATGATATAATTTATGTGATAATACAATGAACCTCTTCAGACTCTAATATAACCTTAGATACAATCAGTGTAAACAGACACTCACAGACTGTCACTCATCCATGGAGTTACTCACAGACCTAGTCAGTCATGCAAAAAATCAATCACGTTCACAATAGTTTTACTTTACAAAACAGAACAAAAGATGTCCCCTGTAAGTAAACCCATATTAGCTGTTTCAGTTATTGAACATCCTAAGGTTTTATGACATGGGGAACAGTAGTGATATCCTGGGCGGGTGATGGAACTGGGTTTGTTAATGGAAAAACATCTACAGAGAAAACTATTGGTAAATTATACTTCTCCGGAAATTTAAAACTCACAAATGTTTCATTTGTGTAATCGTTTTATGAACATGTACATTAAAAAACTAAAAGCCATGTGAAAGTGAATTTTATCTGGCAATTTTTTTCTTTTCCTTCTCATGAAAAGAAAGTTAAAGCCAGGTTCGTTACCTGCCTCATCTGCAAAAAAAAAACTCTCGAGAGGGACCGAAAAAAAATATTGCTATGGTAGACCCCTTCTGACCCCCTAGGATTGATGAGGGGGATATTAAAGTGCCCCGCGGGGCCAAAAAATAAAAAAAAAATTGTGTTTCGTTTTAATTAAATTACAAGATGGAGGAAAAACAATGTGGGAAATGGGTATAAGGGGGTACGGGAGACGTATCCTGACCCCCTTATTTTCTGAGGGTGGCTGAGGATGCACATATATGTTGATACTTGTCTTCCAGCGGCTGCGCGTGAGCGTTTTTTTTTTTTTTTTTTGCTGCGTGACGTCTGTTAACGTTCGATTCGAAGGAAATCAGGAAGTGTTGACCGCCATTTTGACACTGCGAGTAAATATATTGTTAAAAATAATTGTTATAAATTAATCCGTATTGAGAAATATTGTCTGCGCCATCTTGCTTTTTTTCCAATGCCACACTTTTGTCGTGCACGGCAGCCATTTTAGATGCCTTGACCAGACCCACTCTCTGCACGCCGCCGATCCTCAGCATGGCTCCCCACCCTCGCAAGCATCTCCCCCACGCACTGGTCACCCCCGCTCTCTGTCTTATGCATGGGCCATAAACCTCCCCCCATCTGCGCTGCTCTTCCCTGAGAATCACACCCTGTGCCCGCCCGACACCACCCTTTCACCCTATTCACTACCGCACCCTCTGACACTCCTCTTCCTTTGTGTCCAATTGTCCAGGCCGGTCCCAGGCTATCACCTAGCCCTGCGGATGTAGTTTATGGCCCCAACTGTAAAGAATCACCCCTCTTCAAAGGAGTTACAGTAGATCAAGGCCCCCACCCGATGACATCCGTCACACCACACGCGTTCCTACTATCTGATAACCATCCTGTATTGTGATTGGGGAGGGGATTCTCACTGTGAGGGTGTGTGGGACCGAGCCTGAAGCGGAAGATTCCAGGTATGCCTTTTTGTACATCAAAGTCTTCACAATTATGTGTCACATTAAAAATATATAGCACTCCAACAAAGTAGTAGGTTTATAACACTTTAATAACTTATAAATATATACATCGCAACAAAAACAGTAAACACCTTAACATTTTTTTATTAAAACAGAAGCAACAATGGTCAGTAGCGGTTTGTTGTGCGAATAGTTCCAAGGCAGCACAACGTGCTGAGTTGTGGACGGCACCCAGGTGAAGAACCATCCCTTCTTTAAACGCCATGGTGACCAACTATAGTTTATTCTCTATTTCGTTCCCTTGCCATAACAAAATAAAAGTCTTGGGTTATTTATGGAAGGGAAGACTTTTTGTTTCTTCCAATTTTTTAAAAAAAACAAAGGTTTAAGTAAAGGCAACCCTTAATGTGCATGTTTTCCACAGAAATTTGCCCTTGAAAACTAGGGGCAATAAATAAGGTCGAAATCTGTATTTTGTTTTTGGATACACATGTTATTTGTGTCTGTGTATTCATTTTTATGCATGACTTTATATGGAATGGTTAAAATAACTTATGATGCAACTTAACAGGAAAGATCACAAACATTTCAATGAGTGCTATGTCCCAGGTTTACATAAAGTAGTGTTTACCTAGAGTGGTGCTGTGTAGGACACTCTGAATGGAAATTAACCAGAACTATAACCATAACAACAACAACAACAACAACAACAATAATATAACTTTTATGCCCAAATTACGCAAAGATTTAGCTAATCTGCTAAAGGGGGGAGTCGCCATTTCTTTTGATAATTTATTCACCCATCCGTAGCCTCTCTAATCTCCATTACAATGTGTTTGTTGCTGTCGCTAGCTGATGAAAAAACTAAAGTGATAACTTCCTCATCCTTAATTTGTCTTTCTTTGTTCCTTAAGATGTCATCTGTGTCAACCTCTTCCGAGAATGCTGATGCGTTAGGGATTTCCTTGTGTTTCTTAATAGCATTGGTGTCTGCACACTTCTTTGTCAATTCTGTGAACATAACAGCTGCTTCATAGACAGACGATATCTTTGTTAAGTCATTAGTGTTAAGTGTGTCTGAAACTACAGTGCCCTTCTGTTTTACTTTCCTCAGACACTACAGAGTTTTGTGTGTTGTTCTTCTGAGCGACAATTATTCCAGAGGTTTCAGGTTCACTTGTTTTGTCCTGCAGTGAGTTAACAGCTTCAGAGACTTCATGTTTATTTGCTATGTCCTGCTGTGCGTCAACTGCTTCAGAGACGTCAGCCTCATTTGTTATGTTTGACTATAGCCTGGACCTGCCCGGCCGCGCCCAAAATGGAGCCGGTATAAATGGGACTCGTAACTCCTTGTTGTGTACTGGTTCCCCAACCTTGATATCACGAGAAACGTATGCAGTTTTGAAGCACATGGCGAGCAGGGACGAGAATTGATTGAACATTTTGACATCCCTATTGATATTAAGTTCTGATGTGTTATTGATTACTGTACTATTGAAAGATCGAATTAACGTCACTCATGGTACTTGCCCGCTTTAGCTGCACTGTGCCTCGTCAGTAGCGGTCTGTTGTGCGAATAGTCCCAAGGCAGCAGAACGCGCTGTGATCTGGACGGCACCCAGGTGATGTCCAGTAAGTTGCCGCACTGGTTTTGGTATCCTACAATGCTGCTCCGGAAAACGGTGTGGGGCGCCCCGGGGGGGGGGGGGGGGGGGAAAGGTGGCGTGAACGGGCCTCCCAAGGTGGAGGCTCGTCTGCTGTAGTGGGGCGCCCCTTTACCGTTTCAGTTGCCATTCCGCCCGCTTTTGCTACACTGTGCCTTTTCCGCCATTCAGCTGTTTACCGCCCGCTCTTGCGGCTACAGCGTCTCGCTCACCATGTAGTTGAGTTGCTCCCACTCTTGCGGTGCAGCGATAGGCGGCTGCCACAGGACTCTTAAAATGGCGGCCGGCTCTTCGGATTTGGGCCTGGTCCACTAAAATGGCCCTGGGACACCTTGGAACTCGGGCGCTTGTCTGCTAGGGCTTGGGCTCCATTCTCGAAAGCGTCCCTTCAGCCTTGAAGATTCTACAAAAGTCTTGGGGGCCCCCGACTCCCGCAGGCTTGCGGTGGGGAGCGGCTGCCATGATTGCTTGCGGAATGGCCATGACGGAGCTACGAGATGGTGGTGCTCTCATGCTGACGCCAGCTTTAGTCTGAAACTTCCAGAAACACTGTAGACTATCAATTCGATGAGTTCCGGTGGTGCCCCAACGTGACCCGGTAGGGAAGAACTTGCCCTCCCCTTTTTTGAGTGATGGTTCTTGTTGCCTGTCCCCTCTGTTGTCATCTAACGGAACCTTTTTTGATTGCCGAGTGAGAAAAAAAAAGGTGGGTCTTTCATCGTTTGGGAAAAAAAAATGTTTTAATCCAATGAAAAGTGTTATTTTTAGGTCATATGATCAAGCCTTCCATCATTAGGAAACCAAAAGTAAAATGAACCAATGAAAAGTTTTATTAACAAGTCACATGACCTGTTATGCTTACATTACGCGCTGCGTGCCGCGCTCTGGATCGTTTCCAGGAAGCTGCGCCTTGCGCACCGGAGCACTTCCGGGTGCGCTAACGCGGCGCGTCATATGACGCATTACGCGACAACGCAGGTCCAGAATATAGTCAAAATGTCTCCATCAACCAGCGGTCGGAATACAACCCCTTTCAGCAGTCCAAAAAGTTCTGTTAAATGACAACAGAAGGGACAGGCAACAAGAACAATCAGTCAAAGAGGGGAGGGCAAGTTCTTCTCTACCGGGTCACGTTGGGGCTCCACCGGAACTGATTGAATTGGTAGTCTACAGTGTTTCTGGATGTTTCAGATTGAAGCTGGCGTCAGCATGAGAGCACCAAATTCTAAAACAGTAAATGCTTCGATAACAATCAATCAAATGTAGAGGGAAGCAGGCACGACGGGTTACAATGGGGGCAAAGGCTTACATTCCCTACCCTTCACTATCTGCAAAGAGAGAATACTCCTAAAAGAAAAGAGAAGGGGGGGGGCAGCGTTCAAAGCACATCAGCGTGCATAAATACGAAAATGTTTTTACCTACCACGTACTTGACATTTTACAGCTTTTGATATTTGCTATTAAAAAACCATTGAAATTCACTGAAAAAACCATAGGTTATAGACCATATATAGTTAGGAATTAGCATTTACAAAACCTTAATTTACTCGCACAAAACCATAGAAATTCGCATATATAGTTAGTTGCAATAACTATATATCGTGCACCCGCAATCCACTGCTGATGATGTCACATATTACATCATTCATGACATGGTCAGTGACATCACTGATGACATCACTGATGACATCACTGATGACATCTCATTTGACATTACTGATCACATCACTGATAATATCATTCATGTGATAATACGATGAACCTCTTCAGACTCTAATATAACCTTAGATACAATCAGTGTAAACAGACACTCACAGATTGTCACTCATCCATGGAGTTACTCACATATCTAGTCAGTCATGAAAAGAATCAATCACTCCTCCATTTCCTCAACTATACAGTTATACACACCTTACTAATTCAAACATATTCTAACACATATTTACTCTCTTATACAATCTCTGATACAAGTTCACAATGATTCATAAAGCCACTCTCACATTCACTGGCTCTTATGCTCAGTTATTTATATATGTCAACTCTCACATGTACTGTGTTTTACATATGTACTTACTTTGACATGTAGCACTGAGATATCCATTCACTCACCAATACACTCATGCACACAGTCAACTGCCCATACAGCTGTTTCCACATGCACGTTTGAACCCATACATCTAGTGAATCAACTGCTCACACATCTATGCACAAAGTCATACACCTCCCAGCCACCCACACACATACTCAGTCTCCCATACAAATACTTGGGCAACCAATCAATAACCCATATAGTTACTCATATAGCTACTGATTAACACATGCAGCAGTTTACAGAACAACAGACATAATGATGCACAAATTATGACAGTTTAGTCACTAACCCATGCACTCAGTGAAACACATTTAATCACTCTCTCATACAGTCAGTCATGCACCTACTAAACCCTTCATCCAGACACTTATACATCCACTCATTCTTCAATATGTAAGACATATTTTAACTTTACACAAACATACAAACACTGGTTGATGTCATCAGTGATGTCATCAGTGATGTCACTGACCATGTCATGAATGATGTAATATGTGACATCATCAGCAGTGGATTGCGGGTGCGCGATATATAGTTATTGCAACTAACTATATATGCAAATTTCTATGGTTTTGTGCGAGTAAATTAAGGTTTTGTAAATGCTAATTCCTAACTATATATGGTCTATAACCTATGGTTTTTTCAGTGAATATATATATATATATATATATATATATATATATATATATATATATATATATATATATATTTACTGAAAAAAACGTAGGATTCACACCAGTTATAGTTACCTGGAAATTTTACTGACATAAAACCATTGAAATTCCCACGTTATAGTTAGTTGGACTCACTATAACTTGCGCGTGTAATGCACTGCTGATGACATCACATATTTCATCACTCATGACATGGTCAGTGACACCACTCATGACATCACTGATGACACCATCCAGTGAATGTGTGCCTTTCTGAAAAATAAACATGTTTTATATATATATATATATATGTAAAGGTCAATGGAAGAACAAATGTTTAAATAAGTGTCTTAATGGATGTTTTTTTTTTAAAAAATGATTGGTTAACTGGCTTATTAAGTGTATCATAGTGAATACATATATTAGTGAGTATTGTTTAAATATTTAAATGTTTGTATCAGTGTTTCACTTTGTGTATAAGTGGCTGCATAGGTTGGTGAGTAGCTACATGTGTGTGTATATGGATTATTAGATGTTTTTTTTAGTATCAGTATAAGTGTCTGTATGATTTGGTGGGGGTGTTACTTAGCACACAGATGCATCAATGACTGACTCACTGTTTGTATGTGTTTTGAAGACAACATATGTGCCGGACTATATGGGTGAATGAGTGTGTATATGTATGTGTTAGTAAGTGAATGACTGTCTTACTAGTGTCTTTATCAGTAACTACATATGTTTTAATCTAGTATATGTGAGTATTGGTGTATATAAGTGAGTATATGTGAGAGTCAGAGATTGAAAGAATTCTTGTTTAAATAAGTATGTGTTTCTATAAGTGATTGTTTAAGAGAGTAAGTATGTGTAAGTTTCCTTAGAAGTAAGGTGGTAGTGTGTGTATAGCTGTATATGCAAAAAAATGGATGTTCAATATTTTATTTGCATGTGTAAATATGTGTGTGAGCAACTTTTGGAAGACTGTCGGTGTGTTAACGGATGTATAGGTGTCTCACTACATATCATGAGTGAGTATAGGTATGACTGACTATATAGAACTGTTGGTGAATGAGTGGATGTGTATGTAAATGGTGGAATTACTGAATTGGTTGTTGTAACTGGTATAGGTATCTCCACTTTTTTGAAAATGTTAGTTTCTATTTTTGAATATGTGTTTCAAGGGTTACTTTACAGTGAAAGGAGGTCAGTCTCTCTGTCACAAGGATGGTGTCATCAGTGATGTCATGAGTGATGTCACTGACCATGTCATGAGTGATGTAATATGTGATGTCATCAGCAGTGCATTACACGCGCAAGTTATAGTGAGTCCAACTAACTATAACGTGGGAATTTCAATGTTTTTATGTCAGTAAAATTTCCAGGTAACTATAACTGGTGTGAAACCTATGGTTTTTTCAGTGAATTTAATAGGTTTTTTAAATGCTAATTCCTAACTATAACGGTGTGAAACCTATGGTTTTTTCAGTGAATTTCAAAGGTTTTTTTAATGCTAATTCCTAACTAAAAGTCTCACTTTATAAGTAAGACTGTTAGCGCTCTAGTTGTTCTTTAGAACACTCTGGTACATACTATCATTGGGCTATAGTTGCGCTACATCTGGCTGATATTTGGGCTACATTTGTATTTTTTTGTCTCTTGTGGCCATCTTTGGGCTACATTGGGCTACATTGGGCTACATTTGGGCTACATTTGGGCTCTAACATATATATAGCCAAATGTAGCCCAATATATATTTTTTAAAAGTTAATTTTCTTAAAAACAACTGGAGCATATATCTTGAGACATAGCAAACGCACATCGGGCTACCAGTCCTTACAATTTTTCATTTTTTTTTTTTTTTTTTTTTTGCCCTGGAGCGCTCCCGGTGCGCGCCCCGGTGAGCGCCCCGGAAAGCGTAGTATTTTGAAGCGCCCCTGTGTGCGAACTGGGAAGCGTCCCGTTAGCTCCAATGTCGCGATCGAAAACAACATTGTGACGCGTGACGTATCGCGTAGCCGCACGATGTGTCTTATGACGCGCTGCGTAAACGCACCCGGAAGCGCTCCGCGGCCCGGAGCACGTAACGTAAGTGCGCCGGTGCGCGTAACGTAAGCGCATTGGGTCATGTGACTTGAAAATAACACTTTTCATTGGTTCTCATCATTTTTTTTCTCCAAATAATGAAAGCTCCCTCCTTTTTTCCTCATTCTTACTTTCTTCATTGAGAGAGCAAGAGCCATTTTTCAGCAAACAATGGCATCACTTGTTGCTGCAGCTGGTGCACCCCCACCACCACCCCCACCACCAAGAAAAGAAGGTCCACCACCACAGTTTCTTGGAGGACAAGAAGAAGAGGAGGAAGAAGAGGAGGAGGATCAACAACCAAGGCGCTTCCTCCCTGAAGAACCAAGACAAAGGCACGTTAAAGTGCACTTCATTTGGCAATTCTTCTCTTTTCCTGATGACCAAAAAAAGGTGAACGCCCCCAAAGTCACCTGTCTTATTTGTGACAAAGTTCTCTCCAGGGGCAATCCCACAAAGAAATATTCTTTTGGTAATTTTACCATGATCCGCCACATGGAGAGGTGGCATCCCAATAATTTAGCCCAGGCTGAAGTCCAGGAACTTCGAAACAACCCACCCCCTGTAGCCAGCACTTCCTCTTCTGTACCCTCACTTTCTGGTCCTGAAGAACGCCAAATGGTGCCAAATATTCAGCAAAAATTTGGCAACCTCAAATTTGTTTGCATTTTCTGTGGCAAAACATTATGCTATGGTGAACTTAGCTGATTCAGAAAAGGGGGTGGTGATGAACAGAGTGTCTGAATTAAGCAGACCACTCTTACCCAGTCCAAAGATCTGGGCTTGATCCATCACCGTTTTTTAGCTCACTGCACCATCCCAGCTCAGAACTTGGCTATATGCAAATTAGTCTGACCCTGGCCCAGTGCATCATGGGATCAGGGCAGACCAAACTACCAAGCCAATTCTTATACTGGGAAGGAAACAAGCTACCGGGGACTGGTTTCTGGCATTTCAGCCGTCTTCGGCCCGGCTTGCTTGAATCCTGATGGTGCAATGAGCTAGGGACTCACATCTGAGTATACCCTTCAACGCTTATGGTGGACAAAAATGATTCAGAAAAGGGGGTGGTGATGAACAGAGTGTCTGAATTAAGCAGACCACTCTTACCCAGTCCAAAGATCAGGGCTTGATCCATCACCGTTTTTTAGCTCACTGCACCATCCCAGCTCAGAACTTGGCTATATGCAAATTAGTCTGACCCTGGCCCAGTGCATCATGGGATCAGGGCAGACCCAACTTCTTAAGCCAATTCTTATACTGGGAAGGAAACAAGCTACCGGGGACCGGCTTCTGGCATTTTAGCCGTCTTCGGCCCGGCTTGCTTGAATCCTGATGGTGCAATGAGCTAGGGACTCACATCTGAGTATACCCTTCCACGCTTATGGTGGACAAAAATGATTCAGAAAAGGGGGTGGTGATGAACAGAGTGTCTGAATTAAGCAGACCACTCTTACCCAGTCCAAAGATCAGGGCTTGATCCATCACCGTTTTTTAGCTCACTGCACCATCCCAGCTCAGAACTTGGCTATATGCAAATTAGTCTGACCCTGGCCCAGTGCATCATGGGATCAGGGCAGACCAAACTACCAAGCCAATTCTTATACTGGGAAGGAAACAAGCTACCGGGGACCGGTTTCTGGCATTTCAGCCGTCTTCGGCCCGGCTTGCTTGAATCCTGATGGTGCAATGAGCTAGGGACTCACATCTGAGTATACCCTTCCACGCTTATGGTGGACAAAAATGATTCAGAAAAGGGGGTGGTGATGAACAGAGTGTCTGAATTAAGCAGACCACTCTTACCCAGTCCAAAGATCAGGGCTTGATCCATCACCGTTTTTTAGCTCACTGCACCATCCCAGCTAAGAACTTGGCTATATGCAAATTAGTCTGACCCTGGCCCAGTGCATCATGGGATCAGGGCAGACCAAACTACCAAGCCAATTCTTATACTGGGAAGGAAACAAGCTACCGGGGACCGGTTTCTGGCGTTTCAGCCGTCTTCGGCCCGGCTTGCTTGAATCCTGATGGTGCAATGAGCTAGGGACTCACATCTGAGTATACCCTTCCACGCTTATGGTGGACAAAAATGATTCAGAAAAGGGGGTGGTGATGAACAGAGTGTCTGAATTAAGCAGACCTCTCTTACCCAGTCCAAAGATCAGGGCTTGATCCATCACCGTTTTTTAGCTCACTGCACCATCCCAGCTCAGAACTTGGCTATATGCAAATTAGTCTGACCCTGGCCCGGTGCATCATGGGATCAGGGCAGACCAAACTACCAAGCCAATTCTTATACTGGGAAGGAAACAAGCTACCGGGGACCGGTTTCTGGCATTTCAGCCGTCTTGCTTGAATCCTGATGGTGCAATGAGCTAGGGACTCACATCTGAGTATACCATTCCACGCTTATGGTGGACAAAAATGATTCAGAAAAGGGGGTGGTGATGAACAGAGTGTCTGAATTAAGCAGACCACTCTTACCCAGTCCAAAGATCAGGGCTTGATCCATCACCGTTTTTTAGCTCACTGCACCATCCCAGCTCAGAACTTGGCTATATGCAAATTAGTCTGACCCTGGCCCAGTGCATCATGGGATCAGGGCAGACCAAACTACCAAGCCAATTCTTATACTGGGAAGGAAACAAGCTACCGGGGACCGGTTTCTGGCATTTCAGCCGTCTTCGGCCCGGCTTGCTTGAATCCTGATGGTGCAATGAGCTAGGGACTCACATCTGAGAATACCCTTCCACGCTTATGGTGGACAAAAATGATTCAGAAAAGGGGGTGGTGATGAACAGAGTGTCTGAATTAAGCAGACCACTCTTACCCAGTCCAAAGATCAGGGCTTGATCCATCACCGTTTTTTAGCTCACTGCACCATCCCAGCTCAGAACTTGGCTATATGCAAATTAGTCTGACCCTGGCCCAGTGCATCATGGGATCAGGGCAGAACAAACTACCTAGCCAATTCTTATACTGGGGAGGAAACAAGCTACCGGGGACCGGTTTCAGGCATTTCAGCCGTCTTCGGCCCGGCTTGCTTGAATCCTGATGGTGCAATGAGCTAGGGACTCACATCTGAGTATACCCTTCCACGCTTATGGTGGACAAAAATGATTCAGAAAAGGGGGTGGTGATGAACAGAGTGTCTGAATTAAGCAGACCACTCTTACCCAGTCCAAAGATCAGGGCTTGATCCATCACCGTTTTTTAGCTCACTGCACCATCCCAGCTCAGAACTTGGCTATATGCAAATTAGTCTGACCCTGGCCCAGTGCATCATGGGATCAGGGCAGACCAAACTACCAAGCCAATTCTTATACTGGGAAGGAAACAAGCTACCGGGGACCGGTTTCTGGCATTTCAGCCGTCTTCGGCCCGGCTTGCTTGAATCCTGATGGTGCAATGAGCTAGGGACTCACATCTGAGTATACCCTTCCACGCTTATGGTGGACAAAAATGATTCAGAAAAGGGGGTGGTGATGAACAGAGTGTCTGAATTAAGCAGACCACTCTTACCCAGTCCAAAGATCAGGGCTTGATCCATCACCGTTTTTTTGCTCACTGCACCATCCCAGCTCAGAACTTGGCTATATGCAAATTAGTCTGACCCTGGCCCAGTGCATCATGGAATCAGGGCAGACCAAACTACCAAGCCAATTCTTATACTGGGAAGGAAACAAGCTACCGGGGACCGGTTTCTGGCATTTCAGCCGTCTTCGGCCCGGCTTGCTTGAATCCTGATGGTGCAATGAGCTAGGGACTCACATCTGAGTATACCCTTCCACGCTTATGGTGGACAAAAATGATTCAGAAAAGGGGGTGGTGATGAACAGAGTGTCTGAATTAAGCAGACCACTCTTACCCAGTCCAAAGATCAGGGCTTGATCCATCACCGTTTTTTAGCTCACTGCACCATCCCAGCTCAGAACTTGGCTATATGCAAATTAGTCTGACCCTGGCCCAGTGCATCATGGGATCAGGGCAGACCAAACTACCAAGCCAATTCTTATACTGGGAAGGAAACAAGCTACCAGGGACCAGTTTCTGGCATTTCAGCCGTCTTCGGCCCGGCTTGCTTGAATCCTGATGGTGCAATGAGCTAGGGACTCACATCTGAGTATACCCTTCCACGCTTATGGTGGACAAAAATGATTCAGAAAAGGGGGTGGTGATGAACAGAGTGTCTGAATTAAGCAGACCACTCTTACCCAGTCCAAAGATCAGGGCTTGATCAATCACCGTTTTTTAGCTCACTGCACCATCCCAGCTCAGAACTTGGCTATATGCCTTTTTTGAATTGTTTTTGGCCACCATAAGTGTGGCAGGGTATACTCAGACATGAGTCCCTTGCTCACTGCACCACCAGGATTCAAGCAAGCCGGGCCGACGACGGCTGAAATGCCAGAAACCGGTCCCCGGAAGCTTGTCTCCTTTCCGGTGAAGAATTGGCTTGGTAGTTTGGTCTGCCCTGTTCCCATGAGGCACTCGGTCAGACTAATTTGCATATAGCCAGGTTCTGAACTGGGGTGATGCAGTGAGCTAAATAACGGTGATGGATCAAGCCCTGATCTCTTGACTGGGTAAAAGTGGTCTGCTTAATTCAGACACTCTGTTCATCACCACCCCTTTTTTTAATTGTTTTTGGCCACCACAAGTGTGGCAGGGTATACTCAGACATGAGTCCCTTGCTCACTGCACCACCAGGATTCAAGCAAGCTGGGCCGACGACGGCTGAAATGCCAGAAACTGGTCCCCAGAAGCTTGTCTCCTTTCCGGTGAAGAATTGGCTTGGTAGTTTGGTCTGCCCTGTTCCCATGAGGCACTGGGTCAGACTAATTTGCATATAGCCAGGTTCTGAACTGGGGTGATGCAGTGAGCTAAATAACGGTGATGGATCAAGCCCTAATCTCTTGACTGGGTAAAAGTGGTCAGCTTAATTCAGACACTCTGTTCATCACCACCCCCTTTTTTGAATTGTTTTTGGCCACCACAAGTGTGGCAGGGTATACTCAGACATGAAACCCTTGCTCACTGCACCACCAGGATTCAAGCAAGCCGGGCCGACGACGGCTGAAATGCCAGAAACTGGTCCCCGGAAGCTTGTCTCCTTTCCGGTGAAGAATTGGCTTGGTAGTTTGGTCTGCCCTGTTCCCATGAGGCACTGGGTCAGACTAATTTGCATATAGCCAGGTTCTGAACTGGGGTGATGCAGTGAGCTAAATAACGGTGATGGATCAAGCCCTGATCTCTTGACTGGGTAAAAGTGGTCTGCTTAATTCAGACACTCTGTTCATCACCACCCCCTTTTTTGAATTGTTTATGGTGAACTTAGCGTCACCTTAATAAATAATGCTGTAGACAACCACCAATGCAGCAAGAAAAGAAAACAGTAATTCTTTTCTTTTTTTTTGCTCCTGTTGAGCCATTTCCAATTCCCTGTTTTTTGTTTGTTCCGTTTGAAAAAAAAACAAAAAATTAAATTTGTTCAAAAATACAAAAAACTAAAAAAATGTTCAGAAAAATAATTAAAAAAATATAAAACAACAAAAAGAATAAAAAAAAGTTCTTTTCAGAACTACCTCCCATTTATAAAATATTGCCAAAAATTTTAAACTCTGGCATTCTTTTTTCTCTTTTGTGCGCTTCCCGGTGCGCTCCCCGGTGCGCGTACCAGGCGCTCCCTCCGTGACAATCGAAAAATATATATATATATATATATTTTTTTTTGCCCCGCGAGGCCCTTTTATAGCCCCCACATCAAACCTAGGGGGTCAGGGTGAGTCTACCCTGCCCCCTTATGGTCATTTCCTCCTTTGTTTTGGCCACCTCTTGTGTCTCGATCCTACCGAGACACAAGATGGCGGCCGCTCCGGACTGTTTCGAATGTTTACAGACACCCGAGAACCAATCAGCTTTCTGCGCGCAAGTCGCGTGGCGCGCTCGGAGCGCTCCCCGGTGCGCGTACCGGGCGCTGTCACAGATATATACATTTTTTTTTAACCTAAGTTACTCAAAATCCACTGGAGCACATATCTTGAGACATAGCAAAGGCACATCGGGCTACCAGTCCCTACAATTTTGCCGAGTTTGGTGTAAATCCATTCAGCCGTTCGGGCTCAAAGTGAGGTTGACCGCCCTATGGAAATTAACATGGGGAAAACACGTTTTGGGACCCCCCTTTTATCTCGGCCCCCTCTTGACAAATCCCTCCCAAACTTTCAGGGAAGGACCGGGGCGCCGCGAGGCCATTTTGAGGAAATTTTCAGGCAGATTCGTCAACCGGCGCCAAAGTTATTCCAAATAGAATTTTGAGATTTAACATTGAAAAAAATCCTAACTATAACTACCTACTGGCGACCGCCAGTAGGTAATATATATATTTATATATATACATACATACAAAAAGCTTTGTTCACTCATTCCCTTGCAGCAGCTGAATGAACATGTACTCCAATTTATTGGTGCTACTTATTTTATTGACAACACTCCTCCATGATGCATTTCGACCTGAACAGGCCTTGATCACATGACGCGGCTGTGGTAGGGATACCAATATTTAAAGTGACTAGTGCACAACCATGTGATGAATAAATAGCAAAACCAGACTGATATGTACTGCTATCACTGGGATATTCCATTTTGGTCATGATAACAATAAAAACAACAGATAATTCCATTGATATCATCATTTAAAATAAAGCAGTTGATGATGTTTTTCATAGTACACCCCTGTTCATCAGATTGTAAACTAGAATGCATACATCAGATAACTTAGGTCTCCGCTGTCTATGTGTCAAACACATCTTTTTACTAATTGCCAATGATAGCAACTGACAGTTACAGCATGTACAGATCCTTGTTATTTAAATAACCGCAGCCTTATCATAACTGAACTTTGAATTCTTGTGACCATGTTTGCATAATATGGCCCCTGTGGGTCTAATGCTACTATATACTTATTACTGAAGTTTGTTTAAGGTGGTATAGTGCAAAGAAAGAGCAAAGTGCCACTTAATAAAAACTAAATCAATTGTGATAAAACCGAGTAAAATGTTAAAGAGCAAGAGGTGGCAGCATACACTTTGAATCTTCTTATTGACTAGTGGCATCCCCATATCACCAGTTATCTTAATAGGATGAATCTACAAATTTGAATTATCCTAGGTAAAGTCAACTGTGTGATATCCTAGAGGGGTTTGGAAGGCCTATGGGCTTCTAGGTTTTTCATATAAGTATAACTATTCTCCCTTGGTGTACCTATGCATGACAGTACTTTTGGATGAAGACGGGTGGCTAGTGGCATTACTGGCAGGTGTAAAGATCCTCGCTAGAATTAATCCCCTGAGGAGTTTTTGTATCAAGCTGAATGATATGTCAAGTTTCCAGTTTTCTTAAGGCAGCCTCTTGGTTTACCCCTTTCCTTGGACTCAAGATGGAGTCTAGTAAATAATATTTAAGATGTTCTAAGTTGTTATTATGGGTTTCTTTGAAATGGGGAGCAACAGGGTAGGTCGAATCTGAACTGGTGATTGCCCAGATGTGTTGGAGTATTTGCTTTTAGGCATGCAATTTAGTTCAACCATGATTTTTGCCCACCAACATGCTCCTGATAGAAAGGCATGTTGGCCTTGATAACAGAGTCAGCAACCTCTGTGACACAATGTTCGACTTTTGCGTGTTAGAGAAAAAAATCTGTATTGTCATTGTTATGTTGACAATATTAATTAAATAGGCTTATAAGGACAAACAGAAATTACAAGGGGAGATTGAAAAATTATTGGAAGAAATTAAAAGAGATCCTGAACAAATGAAAGTGGAAAAGATAATGCGGTACCTAGAAAAAATTAGATGAAGGGCAGACAAAAAAACTGGAAGAAACAGTTAAAACAAGAAATGCCCATAAATTTAGAAGGGGCAGAATTGATTATGAACTGGGCCGAATCTTCACTTTTGCATAGAAATTTGAGAATATACAGAGACAAAAATTAATGGAAGCAGGCAGACAAAACCAAGAGACAATGCAATCAGAGTCCCATAGTGAAGTAAGCTCAGAGGCTGATACGGATGCTGAAGAATGAGAGGTAGGAGGATTATTGGGAGATGTTCCGTCTGCAATTGATGAGCTAGGTATTTTATGCCTAGACAGGTGGTTCATTCTGTGCCCAAGGGATTGACAACCCAATCAAAAACTATCATAAGTTCGAGAAAGAAGAGAAAGAGGCAATATGGTTTTGTAAAGAAAAAATGTATGAACAGAGAAGCAAACAAAGGGGTGGGGCAAGTAGATTAAATTGAATACCATTATAAATGTAACAGATATAGAGACAACTGAAGATGAAGAGAATATACTCTCCCTAGGATTATCTTTCTGTCCGGAACAAAAAATCAAATATGTACAAAGAGGAATAGGCTTGTTTAAGTTTATTAAATCTATAAAACTTAAAAAGTTTTTTCTAATGTAACCTCAACAAGGAAAAGAAAAGACCAAAGGCATAGAATACCATGAAGTGCTGCAAGTGGCAGATGTAAAAATTATGTGAGAAATACAAGAACTAGAAATTGAGAACATCGGCGTTCAGGTCCAGGAACAGAACTAGATATTATAATACATCATGGACTTGACGCATACAGTGATGCATGACTGAATTTAAACCAAGATCTACATTTACACCAATAACACCAAAGGATTCCATCAATATATTCAATGAATTTGTGACTCAATTATTTATTTTAGGAATTTATAGAGCGTGACTGTCACCATTGCAGGAATCCTGGCGCTAACAAAATCCAGACCGTGATAGACAACAGAGGCAGCGAAGTATGCCTGGGGAGCGAAGGCTAGCCAGGGAAAAGCCAAGTTTTTACCTTTTTCCTAAACTGCATAAGTTCATTAGTGGTCCTAATCTCGATGGGGAGAGTGTTCCAGAGTCTGGATGCAGTCACCTGAAAGGATCTGCCACCAGCTCTGACCTTCTTAAATCTGGGAACAACTACCAGTTTAGCCTCCGATGAGCGAAGGTGTCTGGAAGGAGTGTACCAGACAAACTTGGACCTGAGGGGGACTGGGCGGCATCCGTGAAGAGCCCTAAACACAATGCAAAGGGCTTTAAATTGAATCTTCTGTCTAAGAGGAAGCCAATGTAGTTTTGCAAGGGCAGATGGACCATGAGATCTCCTAGGCAGCCCCAACGCCAATTTAGCCGCCGCAGATTGAACCCTTTGGAGTCTGTCCAGTAAATACTCAGGGGACCCGAGCAGGAGGGCATTACAATAGTCCAACCTGCTCAGGATGGTACATCTAACCACCTGGACGTGGGCATGAGATGGTAGCAGGGGCAGAACCTTCCTGAGTGAGCGAAGGATGGAAAAACAACAGGCCGATGTTTTCTGAACATGGGTGTCCATACTGCGCCCATGGTTCAGCATGACTCCCAGGTTACGGACAGAGTCTGAAGGCCGGACGGTAGAGCCGGATTCCGGGGGCCAAAAATTGTTGGGAAACGGGCGAGGGCTCCTTGTTCCAGCGCTAAAAAGCACTTCAGTTTTCCCGGCATTAAACTGAAGCGAGTTTGCCTTTAACCAGCTGGCCGTATTCCTGAGGCAGTTGTGTAAAACCTCCACAGAGATGGACTCCTCTCCTTCCAAGGAAAGGATCATCTGCGTGTCATCGGTGTAATTAATAATTCGAATGCCAAAACCTTTAATGAGCGAGATTAGTGGCCTAAGGTAAATATTAAAAAGGATAGGGCTGATGGCAGAGCCCTGGGGCACACCATGCAGGACCGGGGAGAAGGGGGATTGAAAAGGAGGCATAGAAACCGCCTGCTGCCTGCCCTGCAAAAAAGAATGGAACCAACTCAGAGCCGAGTCTCTCACCCCTGTCTCAAACAACCGCCTTAACAAGATCTTATGATTAACCGTGTCAAAGGCGGCAGACATATCAAGCAGAATCAAAAAAGAAGCCTGATTTCTGTCTGCACGCCTCTGAAGTTCATCCATGGTGGTGATGAGGGCTGTTTCGGTCCCATGGGCCAGCCGGAAGCCAAATTGGTCCTCGTCAAGTAGGAGGAGTTGTTCTAAGTGGGTGGAAAGAGTGTTACTAACCACTCGCTCAACGATCTTGGCGGGAAAAGGCAACAGTGAAATGGGTCGGTAGTTTTTTGAACACACTGGATCCAGAGAGGGTTTTTTCAACAGGGGAGAGACGAGCGCACGCTTCCAGTGGGCAGGAACGGTGCCGGTTATCAGAGATTGATTGCAGATGAGATGGAGGGAGGGAAAAAGCTCGACAGCAAACTCCTTCCAAATTTTAGGTGGGAGCGGGTCCAGAGGAGAGCCGGAAACAATCTCTCTCGCTATATTAGAATATTTTTCAGAGGTGAGTGGCTGGAAACTGAGCAAGGGGCTTTCCAGAGTCAAAACCGGGTTGGGTACCTGGTTAGCCAGTGGAGCGGGTCTAGATTCCAGGGAGGAGTCACTGTCAAGGGAGATGTCCAAATCTTGAAGAATCAGATCGATTTTTTCTTTAAAGAATACGGCAAGATTGTCACAAAGATCTTGAGACGGGACAATCTCGTTCTTGCACACGTCTGGATTGGTAACGCTGTTTAAGATGTTAAAAATACTCCTGGCATTATTGTTGGGATTACAAATCAGAGAGGAGTAATAGTCAGCTTTTGCTCTCACAATGAGGCTTTTATAAGCAAGAATTTTAGTTTTCCATATTTCTTTAAAGGATTCATTGTAGTCGCGTCTCCATTTCCGCTCTGCTTGTTTGCAGTCCAGTTTAGCAGTTTCAAGAGCGTCGTTGAACCAGGGGGCAGAGACTCTGCCTCGAAGGATACGATTCTTTAGAGGAGCCCGTGAGTCAACGACCGATGAAATGCTGGTGTAAAAAGCATTATAGTTTTCATCCACACCCTTGTTTACATCAAAAAGCGAGTCCAAATGGAACAGTTCGCCGGAAGAATGCAATCGAGAGAGCGTTTTCCAGTCTCTACATTTGATTTCTCTAGATGGAACTTGTAGCTTATATGAGGCCAGTTTCTTATATAGGAAGAATTTAATTAAGGAGTGGTCTGTCCAATCCATTGGCAGGGTGTCTCCCATGACCACCAAGTCTGGTCCCGCAAAGACCAAATCCAAAAGGTGGCCTGCTTTGTGGGTGGCTGTAAAAACCAGTTGGGAGAGACCACAACTGACACAGGTTTGAAGGAGGTTTCCTAGAGCTGAGTCGAGTGGACCATTACGCCAAAGATTAAAATCCCCAATAATAAGTAACTTTTGATGGGATAAGGCAATATTGGTGAGGGTGGTAGTTACCGCTTGTTGCTGTGCCAAGTTGAATGCACCTGGAGGGCGATAGCAGACTAGGCAGGTAACAATTGACCCAGGGCGAGTCAAAATAGAGAGCCCCAGCATCTCGATACCCGGGGTAGGGTCTAAATTAAAGACCTTAATGTTACAAGAAGATCTGAAAATCACTCCCACACCCCCGCCCTTGCCAGTGGGCCTAGGAGAGTGGAAACATTTTAACCCGTCAGGGCAAGCAAAGCCAGGATCAACCCAGCAATCTGGTCGGGTCCATGTTTCTGTCATGAAAAGAATATCTAGTTCATGAGATTCCACTAAAAGCTGGATTCCGTGCAATGTTTAGGCAAGGATCTAACGTTTAATAGACCACAATTCAAAAGGTCGTCACATATTATATCAGCTAGGGGATAGGACGTAGGAGCAAATGAAATAGTACCTTTGTCTGCGTGTAGCTGACCCAGTTGAATAAGCTGCTCTCTAGAGTAGGGTGGCCCGGGAGGTGAAGGCTCCTGGAATGAGGGATCAAATCCGGCAGCATGGGTGACCCATGGCGCTACCTCGGTGCGAATGAGTGCAGACGAGCTTGCCTTAAGCGCGCCTTCGACGCGCAAACGGCGCGCCCGCTGCGCTCGTCCGCTGCGCCTCCGGAAGAGACACATGTTATATTGGGTGTGAGTATTAAAAAGGGGGCATGGCCTATTTGTTGGTGGGCGTGGCCTCAGCGTGCCGAGGGTGGCGTCAGCCTAGCCAGGTGACCACGGCAGCGTTAGAGTCTGCAGCGCGGTTGAGCCAGAAGTAAAGTGCAAGTGAGTGATCTAAAAACACAGAATACACAGTACAATTTTAAAATAAAAGCAGCAAGATGGAAACTCCGGGCTTCCGCCTCAGGAGGTATGGATTCTAGGGTCGCGCTTGTGGTTCAGCGCGCCCTCAATACCCGGATGACAAGAAAGGGGGCGTGGCCTATTTGTTGGTGGGCGTGGCCTCAGCGTGCCGAGGGTGGCGGCAGCCTAGTCAGGTGACCACGGCAGCGTTAGAGTCTGCAGCGCGGTGGAGCCAGAAGTAAAGTGCAAGTGAGTGATCTAAAAACACAGAATACACAGTACAATTTTAAAATAAAAGCAGCAAGATGGAAACTCCCAACTTCCGCCTCAGGAGGTATGGATTCTAGGGTCGCGCTTGTGATTCAGCGCGCCCTAAATACCCGGATGACAAGAAAGGGGCGTGGCCTATTTGTTGGTGGGCGTGGCCTCAGCGTGCCGAGGGTGGCGGCAGCCTAGCCAGGTGACCACGGCAGCGTTAGAGTCTGCAGCGCGGTGGAGCCAGAAGTAAATTGCAAGTGAGTGATCTAAAAACACAGAATACACAGTACAATTTTAAAATAAAAGCAGCAAGATGGAAACTCCCGGCTTCCGCCTTAGGAGGTATGGATTCTAGGGTCGCGCTTGTGGTTCAGCGCGCCCTAAATACCCGGATGACAAGAAAGGGGGCGTGGCCTATTTGTTGGTGGGCGTCGCCTCAGCGTCCCGAGGGTGGCGGCAGCCTAGCCAGGTGACCACGGCAGCGTTAGAGTCTGCAGCGCGGTGGATCCAGAAGTAAAGTGCAAGTGAGTGATCTAATAACACAGAATACACTCAAGAAGTGAAGAATCTATACATCAACACAGAAAAAAAGATGAAGCACAAAAGTAATCATGTTAAAGAATATGATGCATTAATGATGAAACTAGGCAATGAAATGAACTGTGTTATCAGGAACTCTGATAAAGGAGGGAATCTGGTCCTCTGGATCATGAATAAATATGTTAATGAAGCATATAAACAATTAAATAATGCTTTGTGTGATTCAATGGTCACACATGAAACTTTGAGCTTATTAGGATTCCTAACTATACTTCTCCTAATTGCTCTTTGTGAATATTGAAAGCCGTAAAGTTAGGATTTTGTCTCAGTTTAGGAGTAGTAAAGTTAGGAATCCTAACTTTACTACTCCTAAATGCCTTTTGTGAATACCGAAAGTCGTAAAGTTAGGATTTTGTCTCAGATTACTTTTGTGAATCGGGCCCTCTCTTTTTAATGAGGTGACAAGCTGAAAGTGTTACCCTGGGAAGGGGGTCCTCACTACACTATGTTCTTCCAATCAGGAGCCAGCAAGCAGTCCCTCGGAGCAAAAATATATATATAGAGTAAAAAATTGCATTAATATTTGAGGTGGCTGACCATTATCTCTCAGCTCCTTCCACATGGCCAGCTTCTTTCATGGGAGCTGACCATGTAGTTCCCAGTAATGGTCCACAACAAAGATAACTTTAAGATCTGTCTCCTCCTCCATGATTTTCATCTACTTCATCAGTGAGGAAGGCAGCAGCAGTTCCTCCATGGCAACGGAGGAGCAACACCCCCACACTGCTGCACAGAAAGCATGACAATTAAAAGGATTTTATTACCTCTTCATTCTTTGCTTTCTGCAAGCCAGAGGAGTTTGAGGGCAGTGCGGGGTCAGTGTGTCACTGCTGCCAATGATTGAAGTGCACATGTTGGTTTGGCTGGCTACCTTTCTACAGCCAAACCGACGAGTGCAATTCAAACCACTCCAGCTGTTTTTGTGTGTATTTATATTTATGTGAATATTATTAAGTATATTGTTCATGTGTATATTTTTTGCGCTCCTCCAATGTGATTTGCCACCAAACACCATTGGAGGTATATTACCCGAGAGGCTCTAGCAGGGCTCCACCATTCATAACATAATACAGTCCTTGGGTAAGAGTGCAGAGACTGGAGTGTGGGCTGTAATTAAAGGGCTTGCTGGGTTACTTTTTGTCAGATGTGTGTTTGATTTAGATCATATAATTGTTTCTTCCCATCTCTTTCATTCAGTGTTTCATAGTGGAGGCAGACAACTGATACATGGTTGTGGGTGTGCAAGTGTCTGGATTTTCAGGCTGCCTACCACCTCCTAGCTGGGACTAAGCTTGAATGCCATGTTGAAGATCAATTAGTCTGCCTTGCTGTCGTTTCTGCTGAGTCTGACCCTTTGCCTAGAAATGCACAGATAAACTGTGAGTCACTAGTCACTTCCTTAATAGGTGGCAGATATACTGTAGCTTGAATTACTTATTCTCAGCTGTGGCAGGCACAGGTAAGTGCTCTGGGGCAGGGCAGGGTGGCAGGTGGGGGAAACTGACAGACGAAGGAATAGATATTATTTATTTAATTATACCTTATTTGTAATCTGTCTGCTCCCCCTCTTTCCGCTCTACCACCCTTATCTGTGCTGGCCACCACTGGCTCTTCTGTGATACATGCACTGTGTTGTTGTTTGGAACCACTGGAGTCACAATCCTCAAAACTTAACTTATTGCTTAAAAAATAATCATCTTGGTGGGAGATTGGGATCCCCATTCATTCACTATTATGTGTTATTGTTAGAGCTTTTTTTGAACAGTAGTTGTTTGTGAACCCATTGCAACTGTGTTATCAGTTTACTTTGTGTACTGGCCCCAGAACAACTAAAAAAGCAATATTCATGGATTATTCTTACACAATTAATACAAAACAAAATGGCTGTGCCCTCTTTAATTTTTTATTAATAGGGAGATGGGCTTTTGAAGACTGATTCACAAAGCCATGTAAGAGTAAGTAACAGAGTACTCCTGTACCACTGCTCCCCATACGTATAGCTACTTGTGTCAATCGGCTCCATTGTGTAGAAGTAATTTTGAGCATTATGTAACAAAAGTAGCTTTCTGCCTCATGGTATTGGGTAGAAGACCTTTAATTTTATTATACAGTGCATACGGCCACAGTGTACTTGTTTTTTTCTCTACGTTCATGCATGAGTTAGCTAACTAATTGCACATCTAATATATCATTAATCCACCTGGAATGGACACGGGTAATGGACACATTTCATTACTTCTGAGGGAAGAAAGTGGCACGCATTCAATTAATTTAAAGATGCACTGCATGCAAGCTAGATTAGAGTAGCAATCAAATGACTTCCTGGAGTGCTACGAACGTCAACCTTTGAAACATGCTTCATTGGTCATTTGATGCAGTTAGACAGTACCGTTCTTGGCAAGAGATTGTGAATGCCTGTAAAGAATGTAGGTATTGTAAGGGCGGCAACTGATGTCAGATGAATTTCAACTGCTTGCCATATCACAGTTCCTTTTTTTTATCTATGAACCCTTAAAAATACTGAAACTGTGCTGACACGAAAATGGACGAAGAAGGTGATATAAAAGATGTAATGGATCCTGGAATGTACAATAATGTGCCTGTTTTAAACTACGCTTTACAGTGCTAAATGTATGTATAAGCAACTTGTGAGCATTCAGACTTAGGACCTTCATTTTGAGTTTGGTGGTTCACTGGACTTCCAAATCCACTGTGGCGGTGCGGCTACCGCTGCATGTATGTATGTATAGGCATTTTATATAGCGCACTACTTACCCGGAGGGTCCCAAGGCGCTTCGACCGCTGCGAAACCCTTCCTGGCTTCCCTGAGAGATGGTCCCTTAATGGGTATCTCCAGGGTGAGACCAGGCATCCCCGGCGGTCTGGTGGGGCCGTTAGTGAAGATGAGGCAAGCTAATGCCCAGAGTTGCCGAGTGTGATCGCTGATCAGAGTGGGCACCGAGGCGAGAGAATTATCGAGTCCGCTGACCCTGGTCCAGAAACCTGCCGCGCCGGGAATCGAACCCTGGTCCCGGGCCGTCCTCTGCTCTCGGGTCTGCCGCCTCTAACCAGTGAGCCACACTACTTCACTACTGCACCTGTGGTTCAACTTCCCTATTACAAGTTGGGCGGTCGGTCCGCCATGGAACTGCTGCTGTCACCAGGGATCCGGGATCCCTGGCAGTCTTGCAGCAGTCTGAGGCCCCTACTATGCTGGTGGTGCGACTGCTGCAACGCCAAGAATATTAAGAGGTTCCTCCCTGCCAGTTTTGATGGCGGTAAGCCTGCCATAAAAAGTTTGGGGGTGAGGAAACAAAGGGGGTCTTACTGGACTCCTTGTTGCCTCTGCACCAGGGAATGTGGACAGGGGAGCACATGGTGTGCCTACCTGAATGCATGCATCCCCAGTTCCTGTAGGGCATAGACTAGACAGAATCTTAACACTGCACTGCAGTCTGCCAGCTGCTGCAGGACCACTGGACCTGGATTCCAGTTGGGATATGGCAGGCGGTCTTATTATGGATTTGGCAGTGTGGCAGTGGAGCGCTGGCATGATGGACCACTGCCACACTGCCAAATTCATAATAAGGCCCTTAGATTCTTTTGGACTTTATCAGAAAGCTAAACTTACACTTTGTATTAGTTTACTATTGTTTTTGCATTCACAACCTAAGATTTAACTCTGCAGTCAGTGTGGAGAACTTTACACATAAAAATATATTACAGTCTTATCTCTTTTTGCTTAGAATTCTCTCCCCAACTGCGGAATCGCTGCATTTGTAAACTTACTATTAACTGATAGTTTGTGAATAGCAATAGCAAACTTAAACAGACATGTACGTTTTGCTCTGTGAATTAAGTTCCTCGTGTAGCAACGAAGACTATCTCCACCACACCCATATGTATCATTTTGAAATCTATCAGGCGGAGACGTATATGTTGTTTATATACATTGATGCTATGTATGTCGCCTGTCTTATTGACCTTCTTGTCTCTAAAATGTAAAGCGCTCTGATACCCATGTGTCCAGCTAGCGCTATATAAAACCTCTAAAATAAATAAATAAATAAATAATTCTTCGTCATGCGTTACAACTGATACATTCTATCATCTAACTAACAAACGTCTTGGTCTGCAAGTTCCTTCTCTGCTTCGCTTTTATATTTATGTATTCCCTTTAATCCCTGTCCATCACCTGAAATATCTTTAAATCTTCAAAGTGCTCTGAAAACCCATTCAGATTTGTTCACCCTATATCAAATTGCACCTTGATAAGCTGTTCCTACTTTCTTTACATCCATTTGTTGTGCCTGCCTGAAGGCTCAGTTCTGGGTCCTCCTGATTTCTTTCTAGGCTTCAAACCTTAATGGCAATCTTATTTGGTGTGTTGATCCAATAATATGTATATGACACCCAAATCTATACCTCATATCCAACCTTCTAACTTCTTTTACACTCATATACATTTTATAGCCTTACAGTTCTTCATCACTAAATGGTCATTCATATTGAACTCATTCAAGAGGGTGCTCATATATACCTTCATCTGCACCTATATCTCTACCTAGATCAATATGCTTACCTCCATACCCTTGGGAATTCGTCACCTCTAACAGAAACGTTTGTGTTTAATTCTGTCCCTCAGTGAAAATTTAATATTTTGCAAATCTCACTGAACTACTGTGTGGTACCGTGTATCAAACATATGACGAATCTGTCAATGTATCCCTTTCCAGACAACCAAAGTTCTGACTAATTTGATAGTAGTCAGTAAATGATTTACTGCAAGCATCCACTAGTGGGCTTCTCAAGGATCTATTCTCCTATTTCTAAAAAATATGTTACACTTCCCAACCGAACTTTATACAGTCTAGGTGCATTCACACCTTGTCCTTTCACCAGCAAGTTATTCGACCATTGCTTATAGACATTCCCTGACTACCTTTCCAAATCGATAAACAATTATACTTCCATCCATAATCTTTGATCTGCTAAACAGAGCCTTCTAAATTTACCTCTAATTACATTGCTCAGATTATAGGTTATAGACATTTTTTCCTCTAGTTTTCCTTGACAGGAACTCACTGAGACTGGCCATCTGGACACACCTTTAACTTCAGAAATCTAAAGCAATTTGAAACGATCTTCTCGAGCTGCTTGAAAGCGAAACGTGATTGCTGCCCTTCATAGCCTTTCAACTCTGTAAATATAAATATGTTAGCATGATTTTCTACTAGATCTAGACACATATTGAGCTCATTGCCTGTTCCTGCTGTTAACAGTTATATTATGGTGCTGATAATCCATTGCTCGCTATTGTGCTATGCTCACTTACTGTTCTTTTGCACAACAGTTGCATTTTATTGTTATAGGTGCTAAATAGATAAATTATCGCTTGGAAGAGACAAACCAATGTGTGTCAAGGTGGGTCAAAAATCTGAGATTTTTTTTATACAAGTAACAAAGTTTCAAAGAGACTTACTGATATCACAGCTTCTGCCATCTGGGTTGTGTAGTTTAGCTTTAATCTCCCATTTTTTACTGTTCCATTAGGAATTGGTTACATGGATATTTCTACTCAGTGGATAGTTTTGCTAGAAATCCCATAAATGAGCTAGATAATACATTTTAGTACTGTTTTACCAGGTCCATCCACCCCGTCCCCACCCTGCCCTCACATATTCTGCATGCCTCGCAGCAGCCATCTTGTGGGATCATTATGTATAGAAGCGTTACCACTACTGTTTATATGGGTTTTAAACGTCATCATCCTGAATTGTAAAAGAAAAATATGATGCACATCTGCACATTTTTCTTCTTTTGAGAAAATTAACTAATAATAACTTACAATGGTATCTCTCTTTCAGTTTTCTGATAGGAATTCCTTACACTGTTTTGACTGTTCAGTTAAGAGTATAGTTAGACATTTGGGGTCTCATTTACAAGGAAATGTCCTTGCGCCATCATGGATGCGGTGTAGTTTCAATACAGTGTTCCATGGTGGAAGGATTAACAGATGCGTCCAATATTCAGACGCATCTGTTGACACAAAAGTGATGCATTGCTAGAGTTACTCATGAAAGTGACGTAACTTAATACTGTGCCACAACAGATAGGTGTGTCCCATTCAAAAAGCCCTGCATCATTCCTGTCTTAGCAGGCGTAGGAATTTTGACGCAGTGAAGGCAGAGTGACACGGTGAAATGTTGTAAATCTCACTGTGTCAGTTCTATATGGCTTTTTGCATGGGAATGCCCACCCTGCATACATGATACCTGATGCAGGTATAATGTGACGCATTGCTTTACAAAGTGACACATCCCGCTAGATGCGTCACATTGCAAATGGGCCGCAATGTGGCGCATTGTTTACACCGCTGCTGCTTCAGAAAATGTAATGAAACAGTGGTGCAAAAGAGCCACAATGGGCTTGTAAATCTGCCTCTCAATGGAATAAAGAATTCTTATTCAAATGGGCGTGGTATGACACTTAATTATTGAGTACAGAATCTGGTTCAGTGCAAACTATTGTAATCTAGTGGTGTTGCCTGGCCATCCCCTCTTGCTTCTCAAGGTTCTGTTGTCCTAGTCTGGTTATCCTAGTAATGTTCTTCTTATTACTGATGCTCACAGGCTGTGTTCTCTTCCTAATTTTGTGTTCACTAGACTTGATCATTTTGTTTCTATTGTGTCTTTGTATCTTTGTATGCGTAATCATCTTGGTTCTGGTCCTCCTGGCCATCTTGGTCTTTTCATCTCCCTTCTCCTAGCTCTTTCTATTTTTCTGATCCTCTCGCTCTTCATCCCTTTTACCTGGTTCTTCTGATCCTTGTCACCCTGCTCATCTAATTCCAAGTATATCAGTTCCTGGTCCTGCTGGTCCTCCTTGTATACTTGGACTCGTGTGTCCTTGCCCTCTTTAACCTTACCTTCTTTGCTGTTGTCCTTCTGGTTTGGATCATCATTGCCCTCCTGGCCCTGTGCCTTGTCCTCATGGTCCTTCTTGCACTGCACCCAATAGTATGGCCCTGTTGGTCCTTGAGCCGTGTCAATTTGGTCCTGTTCCTCTTGGACATCCAGGTCCAGACCCCTAAGTGTTCCTGGCACTGGCTGTTTTAACACCCTTATTCTTCCCGACCCTGGCCTTCCTATCCCCAAGTCCTGTTTTCTTTCAGTTCCACTTGGTAATCCATGTCCTATAGCTTGGTCCCTCTGGTACTATTAGGTCTGTTCCTGGTCCTTTTGGTGCTGATCCCTCAACTCCTTTTTGCTCTGTGGCTGGTCCTCATGGCTTAGGTCCTCTTGTCAGTGGTATAGACTCTGTCATCTTCCTTTCTTATTCAGGCCCCCTGTTGAACTAAATCTAGTCTTCCATTATCTGGTCCTGATCCTCCTGGTCTTGTTTTTTTTGCTCCTTGTCCTTGTGCTTCACCACACATTCATTGTGGTCCTCCTTTATCCGATCCTTTTTGGCCTAGTCATCCTGTTGCATAGCTTCCTGCCATTCCTGCTCCTATCCCTTTAGCATGGACCTCCAGGCTGTAATCATCCTGGTTCTAATGTCCGTGATTCTGATCCTCCCTGTTGTCTTCACCCTGGTCCTGGTAATCAAGGTTCCCAATTTTTTTCCTGGTCCTCTTAGAACATTTCCTTCTGACTTTGGTTGCCTATGTTCTTGATCCCAGCTACCTTGCATAATTGACCATGGTCATGCTATTCTTGTGTTCTATAGTCCTTGTCCTTCTCAATATTTGTCCCTGATCCACTTGATTCTGTTCTTTTTGGATTGGGATTTCCTGGGCTTAGTTCTCTTTGACCTGACCCTCCCGCCATCCTAGTCTTTTTAGTCCTGGTCCTTCTTGTCCTATTGTACTTGTTATCATAAACTTTTGCCTTTGGCCATCATTGCCCTTATTGGTTCCTCCAGCATATCCCCATTTGGTCCTGTTCTTTTCTGGTTCTCTGGGTCCTGGTCGTCCTGTTGCCCTGGATCTTATTACCACCAGCCTGCTAGCCCTGGTACTGTAGGTCCTGGTCCATCTTGTTTTTCGCTGTCCTTGTCTGACTGTTTTGAGTTTTAAGGGTACTTTGGGGTCTGTTCCTTGTCCATTAAGTCCCACTGGTACTGCAAACATTGATCCAGGTTCTCTGTGTTCAGGTACCCATGAGTATGGTCATCCTGGCCACCATGTGCAGTCCACATGGTCTTTCATTTTCCGGTTGGCCTCACATATGATCATCCTCACCATGGTCCTGCTACTTGTAATGATTGTTCTGCCCCACTTAATAATTCGATCCCTGGTCCCCTAGGTTTTTGATCTTCATGACCCTCTTAGCCCTTTCCCCTTTCCTCCTGCTCATGAACTTTTTAGTTTACCTAAACATCTTGCAATGGTCTTCTGGGTGTCCTTGGCACTGCCTCCCTGGTCTTCCTAGTCTCTGTCCTGCTTATCCTGGTATCCTAAACATACTGGCCATTGCCCTCCAGGTCTTCTTCAATCTGGTCCTGATCCTTCTGGCCCGCACATTGCTGCTTCTTGTCCACTTGCTTCTGAAATAACTTGTTCTGTCACAGATCATCCTAGCCTTTCCTAGTTTCAATGTTCCTTGACTTCTGGTCCATGCTAGTCTAAAAATGTTTTGGCCTGTGCTTCCTGGTCCTGGTCTGTCTTGTCTTCATTTCCATGTACTCCGGCCCTCCGGGGCCTCATTTATGAGGAGAAACGCAACGCTGCATGAAAGCAGCGATGCGTCACTTCTCAGAATGCCTTCCTTGCGACATGATTGATGCGTCATATTTACTGTATGACGCATCATGTCGCAAGAAGTTACAGATACGTCAGTAATTCTGCGTATCTGTATGGCTCAAAAGTGACGCATTGCTGGAGTGTGTCACAAAAGAGACACAACTCCAGAAATGTGTCCTTTCACATGGGGCAACCCCATGTGAAAGGGCCTGCATCAGTTTTACGCCTGCTGTGAGGCAGGCGTTATATATTGACCCATTTGCGTCCTAGAAGTGGAGCAGTGAAATCTTATAGATTTCACTGCATCACGCAGTGAAATCTTATAGATTTCACTGCGTCACTTCTATTACCCTTTCTTGCGTCTGAATACATCCCCCCTGCATACATTATACGTGGCACAGGTATAATGTGGCGCAGGGTTTACAAAGTGACACATCTACCTAGATGCGTCACTTTGTAAATATGGTGCAACAAGGCACATTTTTTACGCTGCTGGTGTTTCACAAAAAGTGACGCACCGGCGGCGTAAAATTGACGTACGGCCTCATAAATAAGGCCCCTAGTTTGGATCCTGGGTCTCCTTTTCTCAGGTTCCTAGCCCTGGAACTTTTTGTTCTCCTTATTTGACTGTTCCTAATCCTTCTTATCTTCATCCCTTGGTCCATGTAGCCCTGGTCTTGGTTTCTGGGATTCCTTTGACTGGTCCATGTGTATTGGGTCTTCTAGTGAGGGTTCCACTGGCCTTGGTTTCCCTAAACCTCCTAGTTCCCCACTAATCCTGCCCCATCCTAGTCATGCTAGCCCTCTAGACTTCCTTAATTGCCTGTTCTGTCTTATTCCTTTCCATCTGACCATGATCCCCTCTATCATAGTCTTAATAGTAATGGTCCTCCTCAGACCTCTGCCACTGGTCCTCCTAATGCTCCTGTTGTGCGTCTTCCTGGATCATGTAGTTATTGTCACACTGATGCAGAGGTATCGCAGTGATTTATAAAGTTACTAATACATGTAGCGTTATCCAGTAAATCATCCAGGGCTTCGAAAGCACTATTTTTAAAATGGATTTAACTGATAACTTCATGCTCTCTGCATTATTTATTTACCGTCCCCCAGGGCCGTCCAAACCTTTCAGAGAAGCAGTAGTCAATACTGCAAATGCTCTAGGACTTGAATCAGCCAAGTTTACTACTATTGGAGATCTGAATCTCCACCCTAGAGTCCAATAATGACCCTGAAATTCGGAACTTCCTAGGTGATATGGCAGCCTGCCAACTGTTACAAACTTTTTAGTGCAGGTGCACAGCCTGTATGCTTCCCAATGTGGTTTTAAGAAAGTTTGTTAATGCTTCTTGGGTGCTCCACGGGTGGCGTCTTCCGTCCTAGATGTCCTAAATATGAACTACCAAAAAGTGCTTCTAATGAACCATTAGTCGCATCCCCCTGGGCAGTCCTTCGGTTCCCCAAAAAGAACTAGGACTCCAAAATTCTATGAACAGTTACTCAAGCAATTTTTTGATTAATCCAATTTTTCTTTATTTGTTAATGAAATTATTCGTCATTTCGTTTGATTTTCGCAGATGATTTTTTCAAAAATCATATTTTCTTAATGTAGCTTTGTTGCCTTGCTCTGCTCCTATGCATTTCGGGCTGAAAGCCCTTCTTCAGGAAGCATCACTACAAATCAAAGAATAATAGCACAAACATGTATCCATCATCTACTATAACCATAGATATAAAAATAAAAATGTGAACCCTTATATGCCGTGGTGAACAATGCGCTTCATGGTGCAAAACATGTAGATGTCAAGTGACCTGTTAAAGGAACATAACAAATCGGAAACCACCAGAGTGGTAGTGGTATCGAAATTTTCAACCTTGAGTACAAACTTCAAAAGGCAATAATAAGAAAACATTGGCCCATTCTTGATTTAGAGCCAGATTTTAATTCAATATTTTCGCTACCTCCATTATTTGCTCACACTAGAAGCAAGAATTTAGGTGAGATGCTCAAGCAAAAGGCAATCACGACGACATCGCGAAAGGGAACCAGACCATGTCTGAACTGCAATAACTGTAACAATATAATAAAAGGTCACATTACAACACATCCTATGAAGGGATATAACTTCAAACTGAGAGTCTCTGCTACCTGTGACACATCAAACTTAATATATCTACTAAAGTGCCCATGTGGAAAAGTGTATGTGGGGAAGATGAAACGCCCATCAATGAACATAAATCTAATATTTAAACATGCAACATGAAATCTGTAATAGCGACACATTTTGTAGAGGAGCACCAAAACATCTCACAACTAAAATTTTTGGTTCTGGAAACCATTGAAAAGAAAGAAGGGAGAGACATTAACAAGTACCTGTTGCAACGTGAAAATGTTTGGATAAATAAGATGAAGTCTAGCACACCAAATGGTCTCAATGATTGCACAGAATTTGCATGCTATCTGTAATTGAAACATTAACAGCTACCTGCTGATTGAGCTGTCTGTAACCTCGGTACCCATAATGGTGATTCATTTCCATTATTTGCTGCATAAGCTTTTATTCAATAATTTATTGATGTAACATTCATATATCTATAGCACAATCATATAGGCACGTTTTCAATCTGACATGAACACTACACATTGCCACAGATTTCAGTGTGATCGTTTTTTTAAACATGTTTGTTTTTTCAGTTTTTTTAGCTTTTGCTTTTTTAGCTTTCGTTTTTTAGTTCCGTTTTTTATGCATAGTTTGTTTTCAATATTGTATCAGCATAGGATAATTCTCCAGTAGCGGCTGCCTTTTAGACCGCGCTATGGAAAGTCTGTTTTCTATGTCACGGTCGGAATAGAACAGGTGACTTAGATGGTTCTTCCAATAGCACACATTGTGGTAGAAAATACTGAAGCATGTAAGTTGTGACATTGAGTCACTGAATAAGTCTGCTTTTTTTACAATCACAATTTGCACTGGCAACATCACAATATCACGCACTTGACATCTACATGTTTAGCACCATGAAGCACATTGTTCACCACGGCATATAAGGGTTCACAGCATTTCTTGATATCTATGGTTATAGTAGATGATGGATAAAAGTTTGTGCTATTATTCTTTGATTTGTAGTGATGCTCCCTGAAGAAGGGATTTCAGCCCAAAATGCAGAGGAGCGGAGCAAGGCAACAATGCTACATTAAGAAAATATGATTTTTGGAAAAAATCTTCTGTGAAAATCAAATGAAATGACGAATAATGTAATTAACAAATCAAGAAAAATTGGATTAATAAAAAAATCGCTTGAGTAACTGTTCATAGAATTTTGGAGTCCTAGTTCTTTTTGAGGAACCGAAGGAGAGCCCAGGGGGATGCGACTAATGGTTCATTAGAAGCACTTTTTGGTAGCCTGCCAACTGTCTCAACTAGTTCCAGGGACTACACACAAGGCTGGCCACCTCCTCAACCCTGTTTTTTCCAATATGTCACTTCTTGAGGTCCTGCTAACCCTACCCATGACATGTACTGGCCACAATCTGGTCCTTTTCTCGCTATATTCAGCAGACTTCAAACTCCTGGCCCTCCGTATTCCTATATATATATATATATACGCCCTGGCATAACTTAGAACATTCTACTTTCCGAGCCACTCTTGGCATCATAAAGCCGGCATTGCCCACTAACATCAAAACAGCAAATGACCGATTCAGGGAGTGGGTCAATCAGGATCTAGACAAATGTCTGGTCCGATGACTCACTCACCTCAGCTAGGAAAAACTGCAAAGTGTTAGAATGTACTCGGAGATGCTCATATAGTCCCACTGCTAAACTTGAATACAAAACGGACATTAAAGCTTATCATAAACTGATACGGAAATCCCGCAGCGCCTACTTTGCTAATAAGATAAAGACCAGCATTAACCCCTCGACAACGATGTTCTCTTTGATAAATGATATGGTGAAATACCCACTGTCATCTGAAAACGCCATAACATCCAATGCCCAATGTGAGGTATTGATCACCTATTTCATCAATAAGGCTGAGGGAATTTATAACAGCTTCTGCTCCAAGAGAGATGCTCTGGACCCACTGGAAGGTGATCTTACTGGCACTGTGATCCTCTCCCTCCCTGCACTGCCCTTAATAACCATCAAAGGCCTCTAGAACTTGTTCACTAAGATAAAATCTGGGTCTACAGATATCCCCCTTAATCCGCAACTCTTCCTTGAATTCCAAGACTACCTCTACATAACTGTCTTGAACTCATAAATCTCTCTATAGCGTCGGAAGAGTCTCCCCAATCTTGGAAACATGCAAAAATCATTCCACTACTGAAAAAGTTGTCGTTAGATGCTTCAAGACCAGAGAATTACCTTCCGATCTCTTTGCCTCTTTTTTTAGCTAAAATCACGGAATCCCATGTGAACACCACTCTGACTCAGTATCTGGAATCTTGCCCCTTACTAGATCCCTCTCAAAATTGCTTTAGGCCATGCCAAAGCATGGAGTCTGCTCTATTGGCAGTTACTGAGCAACTCAGAGCATCCTTGGATGAGGGCAGAGTGACAGCACTGATTTTGCTTGATCTCAGTGCCACCGTTGACACAGTCTCTCACGACATCTTGCTTTTATGGTTGCAGGAGATTGGATTCATCGGCAAAGCCCTTGCCTGGTTTACATCGTTTTTGACCAACAGGGCCTTTTAAGTCACCCCCCTCCCCATTCCCTGCAGCATCCCCAGGTGATTTGGACCCTGTTCAAGTGTCCGTCCGGCCACTGGGGTTGCTGTCCAAAGCCCACAACATCTTACTGGTGTCATATGCATATGACAAGCAGCTAATACTTTCCTTCACCAAGGATCCTAACCAGTATGCCACTACATTTCAGGAGGACTTGACTGCCATCTCTGCCTGGCTGGAGGCTAATTGCCTCCAGCTGAACACTACAAAATCTGAGATCCTCCTACTAGGTAGAAACTCACATCTTTGGGGAAGCAACTGGTGGCCCCTGTCGAAAATCATCATAAAAAATCTAGGTATTTGGGTGGATAGTGCCCTTTCTTTCAAGGACCAATGCTAGTCTGTGGCAGGGACCTGTTTTGTGCAGCCTTAAACCCAAACAGGGTTTATTTGACCCTCATACTCACCAGCTGATTGTTCAAGCTACTGTTCTGGCCAGGCTTGATATTGCAATGGTCTGTTGCTTAGCTCCAATCAGTCTGTAGTTAAAAGGCTACAGCATACTATGAACGCTGCAGCCCACATGCTGTTTGCCCTTCCTAGGCAATGCTTCATCTCCAGTCTTCCGGGTCACCTTCACTGGCTGCCAATAGAGCAAAGAATCAAATCTAAAGCACTTTGCTGTATGCACACAATTCTTGCAGGCTCAGGCCCTGCGATTCTGAGGGATCTTTGCAGTCCATATATCCTGACATGTGCCCTACTCTCGGCTGACCTCCATCTAGCTTGTGTTCCTAGGTTCCACAGAACCAGAGCAGGAGGTCATACTTTTAAGATGCTTGCACCGACTCTCTGGAATTCTCTGCCTCTTTTCATCAGAAGCACTCTGGGGTGTTCTCCTCAGGATAGGTAGCAGGCAGGAGACCCAAAGTAGTTGGACCAAATTCCCCTGATTTCCTGAGAAGACTTCTTGGTCCTTCTAAAAAAAGTGGGATCTGGCTCCCCCAATGATTGCTGCCCTCCACATATCCTACAAGAGGCTTTTCTTACCTGCCCTGATCCGCATCTCTCACTCCTCAACAACTCCCTCAAACTAGGCATTGTCCCCAACAGCTTCAAACATGCTGTGATTGTCCCAATCCTGAAGAAACCAAACACGACCCGTCGGTCTTGAGCAACTTCCACCCAATCTTCCTGCTCCCCTACCTTAGTAAGATCCTAGAGGCCCATGTAACAAACTGTCTCAGCTCATTTATTGAGCACTCTCAGTTTCTAGATCCTCGGCAGGCAGGATTTAGACCAGCACACTCCACGGAGTCAGTCATCCTGACAGTCATGGACGAGCTTAGGAGAGGAGCAGATAATAACATCACACAGGCCCTGGTGCTTTTGGACCAGGTCAGCTGCTTCTGATATGGTCGATCATGCTCTCCTGATCGATCGTGTCAGCAATGCTGGCATCCAGGGTTTGACTCTCAGGTGGATTTCCTACTTTTTACACAATCGATTCCAGGCAGTCCGCCTGGCCATCTTCTCGGCCAAAAAAAACAGGCTGACCTGTGGGGTTCCCCAGGTCTACTCCTTATCGCCTCTCCTGTTTAATTTATACATGCAACCCCTGATTGTGTCATTACACAATAGTCCAGCTACAACTTTTAACTATGCCGACGATCTCCAGCTGGTGTTCGAAATTGATTCTTCTAACGCATCAGTCTCCAATTTCCAATCCACCATGACCTCTATTAGCGAATGGATGTACACCAACCAATTAATACTCAATGCCGACAAAACTGAGCTGATCGTGACTGGAGGTGCCGCTAACCCCTGGGATTCTAACTTCTGGCCCGCACCTCTGGGCAGCTCCCCTCGCACAGTGAATGCTGTAAAAAGCCCTGGGGTCATAATCTGCAACTACCTATCTTTAAAACCCCAAATTAGCCCAGAGGTATCTTTTTGCTTTTTCCACCTACGCAGAATTCGGAAGATCTGCAGATTTCTGACCACCGAGGCCCTCACCCTTGTTACTCTGGCCTTGGTCATCTCTCGCATCGACTATGCTAACTCACTTTATGTTGGCGTTCCAGCATACCAACTCCGCCATTTCCAACTGGTAAAAAACCAAGCAGCGAAGCTCATCTTCCATCAACCTAAGCATCAACATGTCAGCCCCCTGATGAAGAGCCTCCAATGGCTCCCGGTGGCCAAACGCTGTGTGTTCAAATTGGGGTGCACCATTTTTAAGGATCCATCGCTATGTCCCCATACGCAAACTTCGCTCCTCCCACCTCAACCTGCTCATGATCCCCACCTTCAAGCATAAAAAACACGGTGGCCTCAAATTTTCCTTCCTGGCCCCTCATTTTTGGAACTTTCTCCTGGCTGGACTGAGATCCGTAACCTCCTACACCAAATTTAGAACACTTCTCAAAACCCTTCTTTTCTCGCAAGCATGCGAGTAAAGCTTCTGATACGCTTAGCTAGTTCCTTTTTCATGCTATCTTTCACTAGTAAAGGAACACCCCTGACGTTTGCTACTTTGGGTACAGCTCCTGGTTTGATCTTTATGTGGTGAACATAGTTCTTGAGGCAGCCTAATTCATTGCTAATGACTTCTGGATATTTCACAATCCAGACATCAGCCCCATAATTTACAGCTTCAGCAACAGGCATTTCCCTCAACCACACCGAGGGCATTTGATTTGGATCAGGTACACATAAATATCCCGCTCTTGGAACCAACTAATTGAAGAATCACCTCTCATACAGATATATATTTTCCCAGGAACAATCCTGCCTTTGAATTCAATAGTGCCCCAGAAATACCCCACAAGATCAATAACTTCTCCTCCATAACCTCTGGGCTTGATGCCTGGCTTGACTGATTTGACCTCGTTACTAAGCTGTTGATCCTAAAAACTCTTAGGAATAAGCGTGATTTTGGCACCAGAGTCAAATAGCATTTTTACATACTAATCATTTAATCATTGATCAATACATTCTCAAAAGCCCCTCATTGGTTGAATCAACAACTTGACAAATCTCAACAACCTCACCATCTTGCTCGTAAACATCAACTTCCCTAACTTCCTTCTGCTTCCTCTTGGATCTACAGCAATGTGAAAAATAGCCTTTCTTGCCACAATTGAAACAGGAAATCTTCCAGCCAGGAGAGTCTTTATAGTTGGCCATGAGCCCAGGATTGCCACACCTAAAACATTTACCTTGAAACAAAGTGTTACTAGAATGGAAAAAACTTTTAGAAGGTTTGGCTGAGACCGAAGACCTATTGAATCTACTCTTAGAGTAAGGTTTGATACTAACCTCTTTAACATCTTTTTCATCTTTCTCAACAGCACCGTTTTTTCAGCACTCCTTTCTAATGGTATCAACACAAGCTTTAGAATGCTCATGTAACTTCAAAACAGTAATAATGTATTTTAAGGAGGGATTATCTTTTTGCCATAAACTGTCCTTGTACCAATAGAACTACGAAGCATAAGTTGATCTCTCAACCTCTCCTCCAAAGTTGCACCAAAACAAGTAGAAGCTAGTTTTCGTAAAATGGTAATCTATTGCTCTACAGTTTCTTCTTGTCTTTGCATTCTCTTCCCAAAATGATAACGCTAAAGAATCATACTTACTCTGGGAAGATAATGTATGTCCATATTTCTAACACATATTTCATATTAATTTAGATGTTCAAAGACTTCCTGACCCTCGGAACCCAGACAATACATAAACACAGAGATTTTCCTTTCCGCACTTAAGGAAGTGCGACAGACCCTAGCATAATTGGCAAAAACTTTTTTCCATTTTATCTACGGAATTAAAGGATCACCTGGTGCAGCTAGAAAAAATGTGGCAGCAGTGACATTCTGCATGTCTAAGAATTAAAGAGAGAGTTTCACACAGATGTAAGCAATTGTGAATATTTTAAAAAAGAGAAGAAAATAAATGAGACAAAGCTGAAGCAAACAGATGTATGTGGAAGTGAACAAAGAACTACAGCTGTGCAAGTGAATACCTAAAATAAATCGCAGCTGTGCACATAAGGTACCAATAATAAAGTAAATATTAAGAATTGCAGCTGTACACATCAGCATTGGGGTAATATTAAGCTGTGCACATCAGCGCTGGAGCAGATATATTAAAAAACAGCTGTGTGCAAATGCAGCTGTGCACATCATGGCAGACCTAGCAATGATAAACTTTACAGAAAGGGTTACAGCTGTGTGCATCAGCGCAGGTGTAGGAGTATTAAATGGTGCTGACAATAAAGCAATGAGCTTGTTCCAACAAGCCTCCAGGAAAGGTCAGACAACAGACCTCAAGCCAACATTAAGAGGAGAACATTATGCAAGCATGACGTACTTTGAAAGAAACAGAATTAAACAAATAAAGATTATAATAAACCTGTGCGCATCAGCTCAGATGTGAACATTTGAAATAAAAGAAGTGCATGTAAGTGCCGAGAATCAACAAATAGGCCTGCTCCGACAGGCCTCCGGGCAAAACAGGCAAGCGTAGGCCTCCAGGCAAGGTCAGGCAAATGTAGGCCTCGTATCCATACCCGGAACACACAGACCGACAAAGAGCAGCCCGCAGCTTCAGCCGCTAAAAGAACAAGCCCGATCCCGGGCCTTTTTTCTTATAGGAGTGGACCTGCTCCTTACACTCGCATCAGCGATATACTGCATTGCGGGCTGAAGTTTGGATACACTTGCCTTGACTATGAGATCTCCCCATAACAGCGTCTCCTTTTGTTACTTGTCTGACCCAAAAGATCAAACTAGTGCTTTCACTCGAGCACTATACCTGATCCATATGTCATCGCGTACACTGCCGTGTCAACCACCGGAAGACCTGAACAGAACTCATACGTGAGTCACTTTCCTGTGCGAATTTCATCGTGCTTCTTGGTTCTTCTTAAACCCGATCACCAGGTCCAGGGTTCAGCCTGGTCGGAATTATCACCGGCTGCGCGACCTCAACAGATTTACAACGATTTTGGAAAGCCCTAAAGAGTTGCGGAATTTATGTTCCATCGCAACGAAACACGTGTCGGCTGGCCTCTTAAGCATTAAATGAGGACACTTCTGGAAACCACTGTTCCCTTCTCCCTTTATTCCTCCAGCATTTGTAACTTTTTTTGTAGTGTCATACTTTACACACCTTTTGCTTTACTTGTATTTGAGTGCAGAGGGCTTTCTATATTTATGTACCAGTGTGTTGTTCTCAACATACTAAATTAGAAGGGTTATAGGGTTTCCCCTTCGTCCTCTAGCACCACTACCTTAATGTCCAGCATTCAAATCTCACGTTAGCTGAGCGCCCAGTATTTCCCCTAAACCCTCTTAAAACCCTATTGTTTGACTTCAAATGTAGGCCTCTGGGCATAGACAGGCAAGAGTAGGCCTCCTGGCAAGGTCAGGCAAATGTAGGCCTCCGGGCAGAGACAGGTAAGCAAAGGCCTTCAGACAAGGTCAGGCAAAGGTAGGCTTGCTCTGACAGGCCTCCAGGCAAAACAGGCAAGGGTAGGCCTCCAGGCATGGTCATGCAAATTTAGGCCTCCGGGCAGAGACAGGCAAGCGTAGGCCTCCAGGCAATGTCAGGCAAACATAGGCCTGCACCGACAGGCCTCCAGGCAAAACAGGCAAGCGTAGGCCTCCAGGCAAGGTCAGGCAAATGTAGGCCTTCAGGCAAAGTTAGAGAAATGTGCGCCTCCAGGCGAGGCCAGGCAGTTGTGAGGAGGCCCAAAGCAGCACACAGCAGTGCATTGTGAAGCCAGCGGAGCAGATGCCAGAAACAGGAAAAACAAACCCTACCGTGAGAATCCAGGGTAGAGTACACCAGCGGGCTCCTCAGGAAGGCAGGAGCAGGGAGTCTGAAAAGTCATCTATGAAGAGTCCTCACGTTTAATGAAGCAATAAAGATGTTTGTCAAGGACAGCACACCTGATGAGCCTCACAAAGGATTTAAGGTCAAAGCAACCTTATATCTTCAAGCATGGAATAGATCTTCAGAAGTGGCTGTGTTGGATAGTTAATCTGAGTTGTGTTGAGGTTCCTGTTTGATGAGAGTAGGTTCACTCGTCGCCAAAATGCGGTGTTCTACTCAGGATAAATAGCAGGCAGGAGACCCAAAGTAGTTGAATAAACAGCATAAGTTTATTGTACATCTCATGCAAGGGACCTCAGCCACCAACAGTCCAAGCCAACTGAAAAAGATTTCCAATAATGACATTCTCTCAAAGGGGGAGAGTTCCACAATAGAACACAACCTAGCAACCTCAGAAAAGGAGATTGCGCAATACAAGGCATAGAAAGGAAAGACATAAAAGCAGAATACCACATACTCCTAACCTTCTATCCTTTAGAAGGGTGGTGAAGACCTGGCTTTTCCATTGATCAGTAGCTGCCTCTCCCACTCTCCTTCCTGGCAAGCAGTGATGAGATATCCCTTTGTCGGGACAGCCATGTGCTTTCCAAATTCATAAACATAACATAACATTTTGAATCGTTGTGGGTTTCACCCTCATAGTGTTTTTGATCCTAGTCCCACTGGGTCTGGAACTCCTGGTACTTTGTATTCATCCTGGTCATTCTGATCAAAGGTCTCCTAGTCCTGCTAGCCCTTATTTATTCCAGTCATGGTCTTTCGAATCTTGGTCCATTCGCTTCTGGCCTCCTTGATATAATCTCTGTGGTTTTAGCCCTTCTGTGTCTGATCTTTCTTCCTATTTGTTCCTGATATTGGTCTGCTTTGGTCTGTTAATCCTAACCCTGGTTGTCCTCACCCCTCTTGTCCTGGTCAGTGCACTCAGGCCATCTTACCCCTCTGTGGTCCAGGGCCTTCTATTTCTCATAACCCTGGTCCTTCTTTTCCTCTTGACCCTTTACCACTTGGTCCTGATCCCCCTGTTCTACATCAGCCATGCCCTGTTGCCAATGCCACCAGGAGGCAGCTAAACTCCACTACAGGCATTCAACACCACTCTCAGCCTTCTGTCGTGCATGAAGTGAGGTTGGCCACAGGGCTTGGCCTGCTGCAAGACCCTGTGGCTAATCCCTGAAGCTGCCAACCCCATGCCACACACACCTTATTAGTAATAGTATAAATACTACAAAATTCATTACAGTGTATACATGGAATGTAACATTTTATTTCAACCACTTCATTGTGATATTTGTGATTTTAAGCAATTGGTATTCTTTTCCTCGCAGCTTAGGGGAATTCATACATTAATGGAAAATGTCACACCTTTACTTTTTTCTTTTTACATACAGTCAGGTTAATACTTGTTAGTAGTGAAGTCCTGTCCATCTTCGCACATTTGTCGGCATTTGTGTAAAATTGTCCATTCCTTTAAAACATTGGGTGTGAATTTTCATAACTTGTTGCTATGAGTATACAGGACCTTATGGAATGAGACCTATGTCCAAATAGCATTGCAGAGACACAATTAAGCTAGTTCACTTTTATACAATTTCACAAGTGTCTGCAATTTCGATTTCACGTTCAAAACATGTTACTGTTCATTATCACTTGTATTTTTCTCCTTGGTATTCATTTTATCATCATCATCAAGCACCCTTTTGACTTTTTCTCCCTTATGCGCATTACTTCATCAGACATTTGTCGATTTAACTTTCTGGTGCAGTCCCCTGGCTAACTTACAGTCCAAATGACTTTCTGTTAATATGCAGCTCATTTTTCCCACCTCTCTTAAAGTATTTTCATGGGGACGCCTAATTGCAGCACTTACCTGCCGTGAGGGCAACAGCTGCCGCTTGTTGCTCCAGGGAAACGCCTTGAGGGGAACGGCTGCCCTCCACATCACCTGCAGCTACCGGGGGGTCAAAACTACACCTCCCAGGTGCCCCGTCGGTGAGTCGCGTCCCTGACACCACCTTTGCGCCCGGAGGCACCAGAAAAGAGAGAAACGCCTCTCACCCCGCGAGTCACGCGCGGGAGCGCCCGAGCGAAGCCCGGGCAAAGGGCGGGCCCTCTTTTGCCCTAAGAGGCCGGAAGAGGCCGGGACGGGCCACAGACTTTGGATCTAGTTTAAGAACTACATCATTCATGTGAGACTTTGGACTTATAAAAAGGTTTAATCTGTGTTTTAATAATTCTTGTTTTATTGGTGAAAATTGTTTGTTATTATTGGTGGCTTGATCTACTAACTTAAATGCAAGAGTATAGTTGTTAGTGTTAGTGTTATGTCTAGACTTACCAAAGACAGGCCAGTTGCTGGCCTGAACATTATGGACAACATCTTGGTTAAAAAGGTTAACCAAATCAATAATGAGCGCAGGGCTTCTTTAGGACGTAGTAATCCTCCTGTATCAGCTGAAAATACGCCCACTCAAGTGATAGAAGGGACAGAGGGATTTACAGAAGGGAACCCTAATCTAAGTAGTGAAGGGGCCCCTAGTACCGTGGTACAGGTACAGGTACATGCGGAGGCGCATTTAGATCTGCATAACTCCTCTAGTGAAGAATTAGACTCGGCCATTCTAACACCAAGACCAATTAGAAAGTGTAGAAAGATTTTCGCAAAACGAGGGGGGAAAATCACAAAAAAAAGAGCTGCTAGTTCCCATCCTAATACTAATAAGGTTGATAATCCCGCAACAGGTGTTAGTAACCTGGAGGGTAATAGTGAAGGAGGGTTAAGCTTAACTTCTAACCACTATGAGAATCTGATCAGCACACTATTAAGTAAGATGGAGGAGAAAATCACCAAACTGGTTAATCCTTTATTAACCAGATTAGAAGCTGTAGCCTCTGAGGTAGAAAGGCTGGGAGGACTGCTGGCGGCACATCTGGCTCCTGCCACTGTCCCAAAAAAAACGAATTCTAACAAAGTTGTGAAGGGAAAGGCAGATAGGACAGAGAGTGTGCAGCAGCGGTGTCCCTAAGGCCCGGTAGAAACCAGGGCTGTTAATAATCTGTCACCAGCAATCCAGCCACAAAAACAAGCGCCAGCACTTGTGAGTAGCGGACCAGTGCTAACCCAGAGAATAAGTACGTAAATCTCCCGGCTGACTGTGTGCCCTATGTGGTGGTGCTGACAAATGTCCCACGGTTTGAAGAACATTCTGCTCTGCCACTTGGGGAGTCTCAAGATTCACTGAAAAATAGAACAGTGGCCTGGTTAAACAAAAATTGTGGTTTTCCAACTCATTATTATGACCAAATTATTTCAACAGAAAGGGTCAACTGGGTTGGCCCCTCGAGGGAATCAACAACTGGGGATTGTGTGGTTATTAATTTTAAACACCCACAACAGGTTGCTACAGTATTATTGCATGCATCTTCACTAGTATATAGCCCAAACAGCGTTTGTGTGCTTCCACTGGGATATTTCTATGTGCCTGGGCCAACTACCCCCAAAGATTCTCGTAGTTTCAGGCTAATGTCTCAAACTCGACCACCCACACCGGCAGCACCATACATGTATAATACTGCTAGCCATGGGGTAAATAGATGGCAGATGCCTGTACAAAATAATAATGCTGTTAATCAGAGTTGGAGAGGGTTTAATGTGGCCACACAGAATAGATTCGAGTTGTTTTCTGGCCTGGATGCTTGTGATTGACTTGAGGAGCATGAGGGTCAAAGTACTGCACGAAACCCTGTAGATCAGCCAATTGAGGCAAAACAGCTCACAACACACAAAAATAATGTCATTTGTTGGAATATTGCTGGTCTGGCCACTAAAATGCAAGATGAGAACTGGGTTAATTATATTAAATGTTTCCAGATTATATGTTTACAAGAGACTTGGTCAGTAGAGTGTGACCTTTTTATTGAAGGATACAAGGCATACTTTGTACCTGCTAGAGCAGTAAGCAGGGGTAGGCCAATGGGGGGGATGGTCACGTTTATTTATGTAGCTATGACATGTACAATACAAAGAAGGGCATCAAGTAACCCTGGTATTTTAGGCTTAGTCGAAGCAAAAGATAATTGTATGGTTGGGTTGATTAATTTTTACAATTCTACCAATATACGCACAGCTTCAAACAATCTAAAAACTTAAAATGACTATGTAAGCTCTTCCATGAAGGACTGCTCACATAACCTAATGATCATGGGTGATTTTAATGTTCACCCCTGTGGGGACCCTTTAATGAAAACTCTTCAGGAAATGCATTGTGCTAGATATGAGGGCCTGTATTTGGAACATGCACTGGAGGGGGACTCTTTTAATGACTTACTAAATGACCATGATCTTACATTAACTATGGCACTGTGCGATACCATGAAGCGCTTTGACACTCTGACTTTCAAAGGGCATGGGAAAGGGACATTTATAGATTATATGTTAGTTACTTTGCCCATGCAGGTTTTTGCAGATTCATTCACTATTGAAAATAATGAATTTAGTGATCACAATCCATTGACTATCCACCTTAGAGGTCCTTGGGTGGTTAATACAATTCGCAGTCAGTCCATGGGCAGGGTAAAGACAACGGATGGAAGACGCCGCCTAAAATGGGCCATGTGCACTCCTGACCTTATATATAAAAATATCAAAGATACCTGTAGTGATGAAATTAACAGCTGCACTCAGGTTGACTCTAACCCTATGCAGGTCCTGTCTGCATTTCAATGTTTAACAGACAAAGTCTCTATCTTAATGACAGAGCCAGCAAAGAAGTCTGGGAAAGAGGGACCGCGTTGGTTTAATCAGGAATGCTCTAAAGCTGCACGCAGCCTGAGATCTGCCCTGGCAGCAAACCCACGAAACAAGGAGACAGTTAAAGGGTGTCGCAAAGAGTTTAAACTAGCTACTGCCTCTCGCAAAGAATCTCTGAGGAACGAGGCGTGGAATGAGATCTTGGATCCACAAACCCTGAAAAACAGTTCTAGATTCTGGGCGGTAATCAAGAAACCATTCCTGGTGCAAGATCCAAGAGAGGGCCTAGAAAGTGTTATAACTAAGGAGGAGTGGGTAGAACACTTTAAGCAATTATATGGCGGAACGGTGGACAATATTACGCATATTGACCCCGATAATGGGATAACATCCTTTAGAGTAAATAGAGGTGAGGTAATGGTAGGGATAGAGGGACTTACAGCTGGCAAAGCACCAGGACCGGATGGGTTACCCCCAGACCTTTTTAAGTCTGATCCCAAGTTCTGGGCTCCGATTGTTGAAGCTGTTATCAATGCAGCCGCCAGAGTCGGGTGTCTATTTTCCTGGGGGGTTTCCACCATTGTCCCGATTTTTAAAAAAGGGGACAGGAATAGCCCACTCTGCTACAGGCCTATCTCCCTAATTAATTCCATGGTCAAAATAGTGGGGAGAATTGTACTGCAGAGACTTTCTGACTGGGTGACGGACAATAACATCATGTCTATCTCCCAGTATGGCTTCTGCAGTGGCTGATCAACCATAACACAATGTATAAACCTTTACTCAATACTCAGCAAATACTGTATTGCCCAAAAAGGTACTGTCCACCTTGCCTTCATGGACCTATCCTCAGCCTTCGACTGTGTGAACAGGGGAAGGCTCTGGGGGTCGATGAGGGAGAAGGGAGTGGACAGTGGGATTGTCAGTTTTTTAGTAGATCTACATAGTAATACAAATGCGAATCTCAGGTATTCCCAAGAGTTGTGCATAACTCGGAATTTTTGAACTGGGAAGGGTGTGCGCCAAGGTTGCATATTAGCCCCTTTCCTTTTTAACTTTTATATAAATGATCTTGATAGGGTTTTGCAGGAGGTGAAAGCTGACTGTCCTAGGGTAAGGAGAAGGAGTATCCCCGTTCTTTTATACGCAGATGATGCGGTCTTAATATCTAGAACTAAAAAAGGTCTTCAATTGTTATTTAATGCTTTTAAATAGTTTATGGAAGAAAGAGATTTGCTGGTTAATAACTCCAAATCATTTATTATGCAAGTTGGTAATCGACCAAGAAGACATTACACATTTAAACTAGATAATGAAGTAATTCCATTTTCTAATACATTCTCTTATCTAGGAGTCCTTTTTGACTCTAAATTGTCGTGGGGTCCACAACTTGTAAAGAAAAAATATGATGTGGTAAGGGTTAATGCTTCTATTTTTAATTTTGCTTCAAAATTAGGGAAAAAGCCAACGCTCGCAATGATGAAATTATATGATGCTAAATCAGTAGCAACTGCAGCCTATGGTAGTGAACTTTGGGGCTACATGGCTTGTGATCAATTAAAGATTGAAGAAAATGCATTTTTAAAACGACTTCTGTGTGTCCCGGCCCCTACTAGAGTAGAATATTTGAGAGATATTCTCTCCTTACGCCCATTGACTTGCTGGTTGAAACTGTGGCTAAGCTGAGACATCCCCCTAACACACCTAATTGTAAATGATTTCATTTCTCATGATAAGGCATTAGGTACCCCATGGCTGAAGTACTTAAAAACCAGTTTCTGTGAGCTGGGTCGACCTGAACTATTTGATAGTCCGACTGAAATTGTAAAAGGGGATGTTGAAGCAATTAAGCAGTCTTTTCTCCTGAGACGGAAGGCCGTGAGGGGGGGTGTTGAGTTACAGAAAACAAGTGTAAGGAAATATATCATGGTTAAAACATGTATGACAATGAAGCCTTACCTACTCGCCACATTTAGTACCCATGAAAAGTTCTTGTTAACAAGATTTAGAATTAACTTGTTCCATCATCTGCTTATAAGACCAAAAAAGATGCTTATAGTAAACTTCCTGCATCCTGTGGCTGCGACGGAAAGTCTCCACAGGATATGCTGCATTTTATGTTTTTATGTAGATTTTATGATTATCCACGTAAACGCAATTTGCTTGATCTTTTAAAGAAACTTAATTTTAATCAGATACGACCAGCCTTTTTATATTTACAATTGTTGCACAGTGAAAGTATCCTCCAAATAATTGAATTTTTAAAAATGTCTCTTAGAATGAGAATTTGTCTGGATCAATGAATGTTAATATACTAATGAATTACAGTTCTGTGGAATATGGATATTTATTTTTGTAAATATACTTCACCAATGTTTTATGTATGTACAGTATGAAATGTGTACTTTTATGGTTGAATCAAACCGAAATAAAATTTTAGGTGTCCTCCGACACAGCGGTATCCGATCCTCAACACCAGGTTGGCTATCTTGTAGTTTTGTGAGGCTTGGGGACAATCAGTTTCCCATCTGTTTGTGAATCTGAACAGCCTCCATGCATTTGACAGAAGTGTGAGTCAGCCTTGAGGAGTCTGTTCACTGAGTAAACATCACCTTTCTCCTCACAAAATAGAAAACATCCGGACTAAGTGGGATTGCGTTTAACAACATTCATTAGCTTTCTAACATTATCTGACACATTTTAGCTTCAGGCTGTAGCCTTGTATGTATAGAGAAGCTACATTATTTCCTCCAATTTGAACAGCATTACTGTTATGAGTGGAAAGAATGTGTCATTGGTTTCAAGAAACTCCCTGAGTGTTTATTGTTACTGATTTGATGATTTTCTGGATACTTGCGCAAAAGCAAAAATCCTTTTAAAATCCCTTATAATTAGGAAAACACATATCTGAGGTGCTAATTGTATTTTCATGATTGGCATATATTGAATATTCTGGTTGTACTGTATATGGATAAACATGAAAGGTTTATTGTGATCATTTTAACTTGAAGTACAATCATAAATCTTGTTTGAAAGTTGGCAGGGAAACGCTGTATTAGAAATCCCAAGACGAAAAGAAACACGTTGTGCGAAAACAGCGAAGAAACATGCCTTCACTTTCACACGTGTATAGCTGGGTGGAGAAACTCAATCTGAATTAAACAGAAGACGTGCCACCCGTCTACATGTGCACACGTGTTTTCAGGAAAACAAGGGGTGCGCTAAGGTATTTAAATCACGCTCGCATGTTCAAAAGCGCTTCGCTTCGTAGTCGATCCTGGTACTCACCTGTCTCCAGACCTGCTCTAGTGTTGCTCCCAGTTGTCCTTCCCTGCTTCCCTGAAGAGGTGTTCCGGTCCCTGTTGTTTCCCTGCAATCCTTCCTCTGGTGTGTCTACCAGTATCCTAAAAAAGAATAGAAAGGCTTGAGAGTCAGTTGCCTAGCAACGTTCTGGACAACAACGGTAAAGTGAAATCAAAACTCCTGAACATAGCATTACGACTTTTATTACCTTCCAGACTTTTACTAAGACAATTGAAGAGTGCTCGAGATCGAAGCATATTTAAAACAAAACTCAGCAGACTTTGTTTGTTATTTAAAGAGACATTAACACAAGAGACAAAGTGTTTAAAAACCTGTTCAGGAAAGAGCTTTGCATGTTATTCTGTTTACTCATAGTAAGCCTTAAAGAACAGTGTATTGTTAACTCATTGTAACCCACAAAGAACAGTGTATATAATTTGATCAGTCGCAACCCAGGAAGATTGTTTTCAAACCATTGCACATGCAATTGTATATTTTGAATTTTTATTTTATTATATTTTAGTTTGAGGAACGTTTGGGCACCTTTTACAAGACAAATACAGGTATCTTGGATATCCATGCTGACAAATATTTCTAGCGCCATCAAAGTGAGACGAATATGTTGTCCTGAAATCTTGTGTTACGTTCTAAATTACAATTCTGGAGAGGTTTTGAATAAAGACATTCCATACTAAAGTAAAGCAATCAGGAGTTCCATATAGATAGAAATCTAGTAGGCCCCAATAGAGGTTCTATTATATGAACAAGTGAAATTACATAATTGTACAGAATGTATCATTAATATAGTGGTTTCTCCTAAATAGTTGTAACCGGACAACCTTTAATCCAAAAGCCGTCCCAGAGAAAAGATTTACTTCATTCATCCCTTCCTTCCTGAGAGACATCCCCAGAATTTCAGCAGAAAGAATAGAACAGAATCCTGTTTCTTGTTTCTCTTGTCTCTCACTCCCATCCCCCTTCCCCCAGGGAGTTATTGGATTGGCAATCGTGTATTATCCTTGCCATTCTTGTAGATTCCGGAGGGATTTGGTAACAATCGGCATCAAGGGAGGAACAAACAGGAGTATAGGTGAGCGACTAGCGTAACAGAATGCTGAGCCATATTCCAATTATCTGTTCCTCCCCTGATTTTGGCAATTATGGAGTTTGATTAAGACAAGTTAGATTCTTCCCAGATAACAGAATTAATTCAAAAATGATCAGAAGAAAAGGAACAACTTAGACAGGAGAATCACGCAAATGCGAGCAAAATCGGAATTCACAAGTTGGATGGATCCAAAAATGTGGGATACTTGACCTATCCTTGCCCCAACCAAATTTGGTTCAACAACCTTTTTTTCTCCAACTACTTCTACTCAACACACTGATCAGAACCATCGTGTTACAGTGGTTTCACAAAGTCCTGTTTCCTTGGCAAATCCTGAGTGCTTCACGGGTGACAGTAGTCACTTCGCATCTTTCATGAGTCAATGTCAATTGCATTTTTTTGTGTAAGCCACATATTTTTGTCACTGGCACTACTAAAGTTGCTTTGATCATTTCATACTTAAGGGGGGGTAGTTGCTAACTGGGCTATGCCATTGGTTGATACTAATGACCCTCTACTTCACAATTTAGTTTCCTTCAAGGCAGCCATGTCATGTCTATTTGCAAAACATGTTTTATTCAGGCATCTGATAACGAGCTATTAACCTTACATCTAGGATCTAAAGTTTTATTAACTTATATGACCAGTTTTAACAGATTACTTTTTGAGACTCATTGCCCAGAAGAGAAAGAATCTCATCTTAGAGATGATTTAAAAGACTCTTCAGCATATATCGTAGACCTACCAGATGATTATACCGAATTCCTGGATATAGAAGTCAGGCTTGACCATAGATTAGGGGAAAGGAAAAGCGAAAAACCCTGAAGTGAGGCAAGAGTACTAATTTTCAAAACAGATAAAAAAGATGTTGAGGATAAACACAATACTGTAAAACCAATGCAAATTGGAGGAATAAAAGGGCCTTTGTTCTCAGAGGAAAAAGATAGGCAACGTAAGGGAAACCTGTGCTTATATGGTAGTAAAGCCGGTCAATTCGCTAAAGACTGTCCAGTCAAGCCCAAGAAGAAGAAAGCTATCGCGCTTACAAATAAATCTACTTCTGAGCCGAAAAACTAGTGCCTTCGAGAAAAGAGAAAATACAGATCTCATGGTACGCAACCAATATAATCAATCGTATCCCTAAACACATAATGATAATTAGAATAACTTTCATTATCTCTGTTCAACAAAGACACAGTCTTGCAGTACTGATTTGTTCAGGGGCAACAGGCAACTTTTTTGATTTCGAAAATTGGGTATTTCCCAAGTTCCTAAATCAGAACCTGAAACAGTCAAAGCTGTTGATGGCTCAGCTCTTTCTTCTGGATTGATTAAATTTCATACAACACAGTTGACCTTGGTTGGTGGAAATGGGCATACGGAGGAAACTATTTTGGATTTAATAGACAGACCCACCTTCGGGGTTATACTCGGGGTACCATGGCTAGAGCTACACAACCCAAAAATAGACTGGATTAAAAGAACTGTCACTCTAGACTCCTCTTACTGCAGAATCCATTGTTACAAAAAAACTCAAGACCCAATAATTTCATTATTTTGTTCAGCTCTTCAAAATTATGCTCCTCTATTACCTAAGGAATACAAAGAATTCACTGATGTGTTTGACCCTGTCCAAGCTACCCAATTACCACCACATAGGGTGTACGATTGTAGGATAGATTTGATTCTGGGTGCAGTTTTACCTTGTAGTAGGATTTATGTGTTAACAGAACCTGAAATCCAGTATTTAAAAACTTATCTGGACGAACTATTAGAAATTGTTTTTTATCAGGCATTTTACATCTCCTGTGTCAACGCCACTTTTTCTTGTAGCCAAGAAGTAAGGCAATATTAGTGGTTGTATCGATTATCGTGCTATTAGCAAAGCAACCATCAAAAATCGCTATCCATTGACCTTAATTCCTGTCCATTTAAATCAAAGTAAAGGAATCTACCATCTATACCAAACTAGATTTACGGGGCGCATATCACTTCATTCGTGTTAAGGAGGGAGATGAATCGAAGACCATATTTTGCACTAAATATATTTTTTTTAATATACAGACATGTTGTTCGGTCTCAGCAACTCCCCAGCAGGGTTTCAATATTTTATAACCGAAGTGCTCCACGACCTGCTTGATGTTTACATCATTGTTTATATTAATGACATATTAATATTTTCAAAAACTAAGGAGGATCATACACAGCATGTGCTCTATGTTTTACAAAGATTGAGAGAAAATTATTTGTTCGCTAAACTAGACAAATGTGTTTTTAACACACACAGAGTAGAATTCTTAGGTTATTGGCTCTCTCCTGAAGGAATAACTATGGATCCTAAGAAAGTTATAGCTATTTTGAATTGGCCTGCACTCTCATCTGTAAGAGAAATAAAACTGGTGCTTGGATTTGTGAACTTTTATAGGCGATTCATAGCTAACTTCTCTGAAATAGTCACTATTACACAGCTTCTATGAAAAGATCGGAACTTTCATTGAAATCCAGATGTTGAGAATGCTTTTAAAAAATTAAAACAGGCTTTTACTTTGGCACCCATCTTAATCCATTCTGACCCTGACAAACCATTTTTTGGAGAGGCACATGCCTCTCAAAATACGCTGGGAAGCGTTTTAATGCAGAGAGACGCAAACACAGGTCATTTGCATCCCATTGCATTTTATTCACAGAAGTTATTACCAGCAGAACAAAATTATACAGTGGCTGAACAAGAACTATTGGCAATTAAAGCAGTGTTTTTGGAATGGAGATATTACCTGTCAGGTGCAAAACACACAATTCCCATATTCACCGATCACAAGAACCTCCAATTTGTTACATCAGTTAAAGCACTTACACCCAGGCAAATGCAATAGTTGCATTTCATTAACAAATTTGATTTCCTAATCACTCACTGTCCTGGACCTGGACAGAAACAGATCATACCTGAACCCTTTCTAGAATGACTAGTGGTGATCTTATAGAAGAACAAAGTCCTCTTCAACATAATATTTCTCCTGAAATGGTAGTGGTGGTAACTCAAGCAGACATTTTTCTAACTGAGGTAAAACAAAGTTCCCAAACCCTGAATCAACAACAATGGCTACAGCATAAGAACATTTCTATTCATGATGGATATTTCTTTCATGATGACAAGCTTTTTATTCCACAAGAATCTCTACAGCAGCAGGTATTCAATTAGAATAATGACTCAATTATAGCTGGACATCCTGGCATGAATACGACTTTAGAATTATGTCTACAAAAGTTCTGGTGGAGTGACATAAGACATGAGGTACAACAATACATTAGAACTTGTCCAGTGTGTGCTAGAAATAAATCACATCACTTAGCTCCTGCTAGTTTATTACACCTTTACCCATTCCATCAACCCCCTGGCTTACAATCAGTCTAGATTTTTTCACTCACCTGCCAAAGTCCAATAATCATACCACAATTTTAGTGGTCGTTGATTTATTGTAAAAAATTAGCCCCTTTATCCCTTTAAAAAAATTACCTACAGCAACAGAATTTAGTGAAACGTTTATTAATAACATTGTTAACCTCCATGGCCTTCCCAGTAACATTATTTCTGACCATGACGCTCAATTCATTTCAAGATTTTGGTAAAATCCATGCACTTACTTAGGGATTTCAATAGCCTTATCTTCAGCCTGTCATCCACAAACTGATGACCAGACTGAAAAGATAAATCAATACATGAGCAAAGTTTACTATGTCTAACTTCCACAGCTACATCCCAATGGGACTTGGCGTTAACACTGGCAGAATTTCTTATAATAATAGCAGCCATTCTGCATTAGGTTGTTCCCGCTTTTACTTTTCAACAGGGTTTCATCCACGAGCCCTTCCTACTTCTCTCCCACACCATGTAGAACCTATGCCAGAAGTTACTGAAAGATTAAAACAACTACAAGAATAACAAGAAAAGGGCAAAGCTAGATTAGCAAAAAATAAACTTAACACTAAGAATATGGTAGACAAACATGGAACACCAGAACCATCCTATAAAATAGGAGATCTAGTTTGACTTTCCAGTAGGCATATTACATTAGAACAGAGGTCTTCAAACCGGTCCTGGAGGGCCGGATCCATGCCAGATTTTTTGGATATCCCCATTGAGATACATGTAGTAATTTTAAAAATCTGGCATGGATCCGGCCCTCCAGGACCTGTTTGGAGGCCCCTGCATTAGAAGGTTCAAAGAAATTAAAACCAATATATATTGGGCCATATCCCATATGCAAAATTTTGAACCCAGTCTCAGTGAAATTAGAATTACCAGAAGAACATGCCTTTCATCCCTTCATTCATGTGTCCCTTCTTATACCTTATTACCCATCAACAATAAAAGGATAATCCCCCTCCACCTGTAGTTATAGGAGATCATTTAGAATTTGAGGTGCTGTGCATATTGCATGCCAAAAGATTATGTGGTCGATTACACTATTTAATTGACAGGAAAGGTGATAACGCCTCAGAGAGATCCTGGGAGTCTGGAAATCATGTGCATGCTCCGAGATTGGTTTAAGCTTTCCATGCCCTACATCAAGACATACCTTGCCCCATTAGAAGACCTTTGGGGGAGAACAGTTATGAGTGGAAAGAATATAGCATTGGTTTCATGAAACTCTCTGGGTGTTTATTGTTACTGATTTCATGATTTTCTGGATACTTGCGCAAAAGCCGAATTCCTTGGAAAATTCCGTACAAATAGGAAAACAGATATCTGAGGGGTTAATTGTATTTTTTCATGATTGGCATATATTGAATGTTCTGGTTGCACTATATATCGATAAACATGAAATGTTTATTGTGATCATTTTAACTTGAAGTACAAGTTGGCAGGGAAACGCTGTATTATAAATCCCCAGAAGAAAAGAAACATGTTGTACAAAAACAGCCAAGAAACGTGCCTTCACTTCTACGCATGTATAGCTAGGTGGAGAAAGTCAATCTGAATTAAAAAGAACATGTGCGAACCGTCTACACGTGCACACGTGTTTTCAGGAAAACAAGCGGAGCGCTAAGGTATATAAATTGCGTTCGCTCATTCAAACACGCTTCGCTTCGTAGCCGATCCAGTACTCACCTGCCTCCAGACCTGCTCCGGTGTTGCTCCCAGTCATCCTTCCTGCTTCCCTGAAGAGGTGTTTCGGTCCCTGGTGTTCCTCTGCATTCCTTCCTCCGACGCGTCTTCCGGTATCCCAAAAAAGAAAAGAAAGGCTTGAAATCAGTTGCCTAGCAACGCTCTGGACAAGAATGGTAAAGTAAATTCAAAGCACCTAGTGGTAAGACTTTTATTACCTTCTGACCTTTTACAAAGACAGTTGAAGCATGCTCATGATCGGAAGCACATTTAAAACAAAACTCAGCAGACTTTATTTGTTATTTAAAGCTACATTAACACAAGAAACAAAGTTATTAACCAACAAAAGAACAGTGTATCTAATTTAATCAGTCGCAGACCAGAAAGATTGTTTTCACATGCAATTGTATATTGTGTAATTTTGTTTTATTATATTTTAGTTTGAGGAACATTTGGGCACCTTTTACAAGACAAATACAGGTATGTTGGAAATCCACCCTGACAAATATTTCTAGTGCAATCAAAGTGAGGCAAATATGTTGTCCTGAAATCTTGTGTTATGTTCTAAAAACAATTCTGGAGAAGTTTTGAATAAAGACATTCCATACTAAAGTAAAGCAATCAAGAGTTCCACATCAAATCGGGTAGGTCCCAATAAAGGTTCTATTATATGAACAAGTGAAATTACATAATTGTACAGAATGTATAATTAAAATTCCTGTTTCTCTTAACCGGACAACCTCTAATCCAGAAGACCTCATAGAGTAAAGATTTAGTTCATTAATCCCTTCCTTCCTGAGAGACATCCCCAGAACTTCAGCTGAAAGAATAGGATGGAATCCTGTTACTTGCATCTCTTGTCTCTTGTCTCTCACTCCCATCCCCCTTCCCCCAGGGAGTTATTGGATTGGTAATCATGTAATATCCTTGCCATTCTTGTCATTTCCGAAGGGATTTGGGAACACTCAGCATCAAGGGAGGAACAAACTTGAGTACAGGTGGGTGACTACTGTAACAATTACCAAACTCACTCCATATTGGAATTTTAAAAGTACTTCAATATTCATTACTGTGTATACCTGCAATATGAAAATAACTTTCTACGAGCTCAAGGGATTTGACATGATGGCAATTTTTTCCTCATTTACTGTTCAGGGGAATTCGTAAATACCAACAATAAAGGAAAATGTAATTTCTCTAGGCATGTTTATTTTTTTAAATTTTATGGCTACACCTCACTAAGTTATCTCTTAAGGTGGAGAGTGGTCTCACTTAGAGTGTTGGTCGACCATGAGGGATTCAGAGCAAGGCCTGGCCGGAGGCTAGCCTCCACAGCCAAACCTATTGCTGCGCATGGTTAAAGGCTGTGTACTGTGACATCGTTGTCCATTCTTGGGGTCAGTTGGCTACATTCTGCTGGGGTTTAGATGCAAGACGTGACCAGAGGCCATGGGCCCTGCGGCCCACCACTTCTGCACTCAGCCAAAGGAGATTGGTCACCCAAGGGGGATAAAGGTACAACCTGGCTGAATGCCAGGTCTTGGACCAACCCAACGCAGCACATAGACCACCCACAGTGCATGGACAAAGGCTGTGCTAAGTAGGGGCTGGCATACAGTGGGGTGCACTTTTCCTGCTGGGCAACGTAGGCAGGTTACAAACAGGGTAGAGACGTGCTGGCTGGGTATGTGGGTATTGAGTTTGTGTTACTGTAAGGAATAATGTGAACATATTTTGTTAGATCCAGTAAAGGTTTCAACAATTTACACCTGAGCTCGACCCATAGTATGTATGGTACAGAGCAGAAAAGTGTTGTAAAGTGATTTATTAGTATGAGCAGGTAGGTACCTACACTTAGTAATAGCACCACAATCACAATAAGGTCCAGTCATGTTAATCCTTGCTCTACCGTTTGTAGCAGGGCTGCGAGCAGAGGCTAAATTTAGAAGACAGGTGTGTAAAGCATTTTAAAAGCACTAATACATTAAATAAGTGAGACACAACAAGCAATGAAAAATCTAACATCAATTTATGGAAATAGAGCATATTCTCATGATTAAAATGTCACCACAATGACATTCATCCAATGTAGGGAACCAGAGATATGAGTTTTTAAAGATCAGACATTTTCTAGTGATTAACAGGCAAAATTACCAACTTGGGACATCAGGTCGCTCTGCAACAGGACAAAGTCAATGTTTCAGGCTGATCGCGATGGACCGTGGGTCGGCTACAATGAGTGGTAGGACCCATTACAATTTTTACCTTCTGACTTAGTCCCTTTTTGGAGCTTTTTCTCTCAAAGTTGAGCAGGTCTCCTCGAGAAGACATTGGAGGCTTGGCTCAGTGCCAAGCCTTGGTCTACTACTGTAAGTCTCATTGATAACACAAATCTCCTAGAGGTTCAGCGTGGCAAAAATTAATCTCAGGCCATGTCACAGTTCAACTTCATCAGCTTGACTCTTGATGATGGGTCAGTCAACTTGTGAAGCTTTTTGACACCAATTCTCCAAATGATCTCAAACTTCGAGGTCTTCTTCTAGAAGAACATTTTGGACACGTGAAGTGTCCAAAACACCAATCCAAGGTTTCAGAATCTCTTACTTGCTCCGTGAGAAATTGGGACTATAAGACCCAAAATGAACCTTTCCAAATCCTTTAAGGTCCACTGGACGCTGTCCAGCTGAGTTTTCTCTGGTAGAAATGATGCAATTGGAGCTCTTTTAACCTGTTGCTTTCAGGGAATATACTCCTCAAACTTTTATAGTCCGGCCAAGTCCTTCTTTTGCTAAAGCCCAAAGTGTGCAGCAGGAGCAGTCATTCAAAGTGCAGTCCGCTTTGTGCAGACCAGGTATACTACAGCACAGTCCATCTCCTTTTTATTTCTTCCAGGCAAGAATCTGAGTTGCTAAGCTGCTCTTCCTTATATTTTCAGGCTTCTGGGCTGGCATGTGGGGGGGAGCCCTGACCAATGGGGTGCAGGGTGCCACCCTCAATGATGACCACTTCCCCTGAAGTGTGGTGAATTCTTATCCTAGAAAGCACTGTTCCATAAAATCCAAAATGGAGAAAAACTCTCCTGGAGCTTAAGGTCTGGCTAACCCAACCTGCAGGCGTGGCTAACTATCCCTAACGCTTCCCTTCCAGCCCCTCTGCATATTCAATTGCAAGGGCTCCTATCTGGCTGGGGTTGAAGAAAGTGGGGATAGAGCTATGTCCTGTCTTAAATGTCTTTCCCTCGTTGAAGACTAGTTTGGCTATCCAGTACCTTTCCTGCCTTTTGCTATGCCACTGCAGATCTCCTTCCATCAAATGTCTCTTTGTTTCCTTTCAACCCACTTCACACCTCATCAGAGCAGCTTGTCAAAAGCTGGCCAATCACGAGAGGCTGCTTAGAGCTGTATTCAGGCACATCAGAAAAGCACATTTTATAGCTTCTTTTCTGTCCTAATTATGATAATTCTAACCTTGGCAAGTTGTTGGATTTATTCTAACTATTATTTGGACACTTTAAAGAATCATTTTAGCTCACTCCTGTCAATTGTTAGACTTTATTAAAGCTTAATAATCCTTCCTATGTTAGCCTACGTAGATAATGTACTAAAATGGGGAAAAGCACAATTAGCAGTTTCTCTCTCACCAGGACCTGTTTTCTATTGCGTCTGCTTATTTTAACATAGCACCCTACCCTTGGGGCACATAGGGTAGACCTTAGGGGTGACCTATAGGTGAACAAGCTAGTTGAAGACTTTGGAAGTACTTTTATTCCAAAGTCGAATTTGTACATGGCTTTATTTTAAAAGCAGCCTGCAAAGCAGGTCTGGCCTTTTTAATGAATAACATTGGGCAACACAGCAGTGCACCCTTTCAGTTCATTAAATCTGCTGGGCCTCTAAATCTACATACCCTCCCATGTGCATGGGGCTCACAGGTAGGTTGCCATACCTAATTGGCACATACCTTTTTAACAGAGCACTAGCCCTGGGCATGGTTAGCATGGCCCAGGGCACAATCAGAGTCAGTAACCACCAGAATCAATTGAACAATGGGGTGAACATGGAAAACAGGTGACATTCTCAAAACAAGCTTAACTTAGAAAAACATATAAAGCATTTAGAAGTAACATAATAAGTAAAAACCGAAACACAATAAAAATACCACTCCAATACAAAAAATTATTTAATGAAAACAATGACCCAAAAACACAAAATTTGAATAAGTGGATCGGAAGATATGATACTGTGGTCATCTGATTAAGATTGACAGGACCTATTTGTGATTTAAGCCTGACTGTGGTAGAAAAGCCAACCTCATCCAAGTCAGTTTCACCTTCTAATTTAGTCTCTGAAATTGGAAGACAGAAATTCCCGGTAGGGCGCGGCAGCAGCGTGTGGCTGAGAAAGATTCCACAAGGTTGGATAGCTGTCAGATGAGGTCCTTGCGAAGCTGCTGGCTTTTGATGGTTAAGCGCTAAGTGGGAAAATTCACCTCCAAGAAAAGTCCTTCATCAGCCAGATACTTTTGATGCCTTCACCTGGTGAAGATTTCTAATTGTGGACTTAATCACTTTTTGGGGTTCAGATTCCTCCAGTGGGGCAAGGCTGCCAGCTGTAGCTGGACAGGCCTCCAGAACTGATGTAGATTTGCTTCTGTCGAAAGATTCCGAGCTGGAACAATCTGAATCTTTCACCTACATCAATGCAACTTTGTCGGATCATTTTGGTAGGTTTTAGCCTGATCCTCCAGAGGACTCTTGAGCAAGAAGTCCCAGAATGTTCAGGATGTCAGGAGGAGTACGCTTTTAAACAGCCCAGGACATCAGATACAGAAATTTGGGGTCAAGAGTCATTCAGCGTCAATGGTATACCAGAGATGATCAAAATAATGCCTGTACTACGTACAGTTTGATGAAACTGGCATATCCTCGTCTTCCATCTGCCCTAACTCTGTAATGTTATCCTCTCTTCTATGTCATCTGTTCTGTCATATCTTTTCTACTCTCTAATGTCTTCTGTTTCCCCTCTCCCACCAGAATGCCTTAGCTCACTCTCTTCCTAGATGCACTTTTCTATCTAACCTTACAGTGAAAAAGCATTCCATTTTCTCTGTCACTCCTCTACTGCTTTACCATTATCTCCCTCTCTAAAAAATCCCTGAAGCATGTTCCCATCAACTCCCATGCTTTTCCGCAATTCATTAATTCTATACATATTTGCCCATCATCCTCTCTACTATCTGCTTTGAATCCATTCTTTTCATCCTTCTTTCACCACTTATTTCTACTTTTTCTGTATAATAATTAACTTAAAGTGGTATATCATACGCATCATTTTATTTTGTTACTCAAGATCTTTTAATTCACTTTGTTGTAGGTCAGTCAAAGTGGCCTTAGTCTCAGTTGCAGGGTTTTTAGTTCTGCGTTCATCATAAACATTTTCATATTCCCCTTTTTGGAGAGGCAATCTCTTGGAAAGGCTTCACCACCGCATCAGCTGTGAGGACATTTGCAGAGATGCTCTGAAACTTGTAAATGTCACGAATTCCACCAAACATCCAGATAGCAAAATTGCGAGGGGCTTTGCACATTTCACACATGCTGCATATGCTACCACAACTCTTCAACTGGGCTGCCTTCTCATGCTTCAGATCCTATTCAATGGAAATGGTTGTAATCCCTTCATGAGAATTCCTTATTTAACTGCAATCCTTGACTCAGCAGTATAGTTGGCCCCTGTTGCTATGTAGGCAGCAATCTCTGGCAAGTGTCAAATGAGGTGATAGAGTGCAGCAGAATAATAGACTGACTAAGCATGCTTGCAATATTGTAGTGGAGAGCAGAGCTAGAGCACCTTGTATCCCCCAGTGTTTGATTCAGGAGATTATGGAAACCCTTTCTTAGCTCCACGTATTCTCTCCTTCGTTTTAAGCCATATCTCCAAAACACCACCCTCTGACCTCACAACTTATTTACATCCTCCTTCCTTTGGAAATACTGTAATTCCCCAATTTCATCTCTTCCTTGCACTATTCAATTATTTTTCTTCTTTATACGTTTTAAACATCTCTTCATCATATCTCTTCCTCCCACATCTTCTCTTCCTACCTCCTTCTACACCCCATACCAACGGTTCCAACTTTTTCATCCATCTTTCTATCTTTGCTCCTTTCTTTCACCAATTTCCATGTTACCTTCATATTCTCAGTTCTATCTCCCCTAGTCCCATAGCCACACCCTCTTTCCGCAAATTTCACTTAAAATCTATTGCCTCCTACCAGTATATAATCTCCCAATTCCCTCTAACATTTTTAGTCCTTTTTCAACAATCATCATTTCCCCACAGGACCCTTAGGAATCTATCTAAACTCTAAGCTCTGGAGGTAAATATATTGGTTAGTAAAAGTTACTTACAGTTGGTGTGGAGGATTACAGAAAGTCTTGGAGCATCACATGCTTTTTGGATATGCTTGGACTAATTATGATTCTAAGGGTCTATGTGTCTAAGTATGTTTGGCCGGTATAAATTGCTTTTGTCTGGAGAGACATTTTGACCTCGTACATCTATATTAAGTAACAGTCCTGCTCCATCTATTACTGGAAGGAAAACTTAATGGGCTAGCAATGGTTATCAGCCATCAATATCTGCAAGTCAGCATTGGCCATACATAAATTCTCAGGTATATCTGTATAAATGTGCCCCATAGCTAAAGTATTTAGGATAAAGGACTTTTATGCTGGATTCATATTGCAGTGTTCCAGGATTTGTACATTGACCTTGAAACGGATTGTGCCGAGTAAACTGCTCTTCTGTGCCTAATTTATTTTCATTTACTTGTGTTACACATAATGATCATCTTTATGTTGTACAATGTTAAAATGCTAGGAGGCACAGGAACTAGTGCCGTCAGACTTTGCACAACCGCTCAAATGGTAATCTTATTTAAGACAGGCTTTCCTAAAATCTCATCCCCCAACTCTCTTTTGTTAGTTTCAGAGATTCGTGGCTGACGCAGTCAGTGAAGTGTCCATTTTTGGAGCTAACTCTTCCAGGGGGGACTAAGGATTCTCCAGCTTTGTCAGAGTGAGGGTTGCTGATGTATTATACTAAATCAGGAATTTAGTTTGGTCCTGATTTCTAGTGTTTTAAAAATACAAGTATAGAGATTCTGGTCCTGAAAAACAATACAGAATCTTCCTCCCTAACATGAGTCAATGTCTAAATTCTGTTAAGGACATGGAGGTGCATTTTTGTCTCTACTTCTGTCGCTCCTATAATGCTATTTTTCTTTCACTTAATTTGATTCTTAAACTGTTGAGTATACATGTGGAATTTGAGATATTATGGGCAATGTTCTATTAGTTCTATGGTTCAGTTTTGTATCTAAATTTAATGTTGGGTTGTGGAGCATTTTCAGAAACTGGAGTTAACAAGTATGAAAGCTGTCAGAGGAAATCACTGCTTCTTGATTGGTGTTGTTTTTTATGATGATGTGAATTATTTTCTGGGCCTCAATGAAGAGGAAGTGATGCTTCAGAGACATAGGCATATCTGATATCTGATATCTGATATATTAAAACAGGCACACTTTCCCCCTTGATAAGCGGCATATATTAGAGGGGTAATGCTCTATATTGAAATAGATTGGAAATTATGCTTTCTTACATTTTCTTTATGTTTCATTTGTGTAGAAAACCAGTTAATTCAATATTATCTGTTTTCCTGTCCTTAATCCAACCTCAACCTACTCTTACATTAGTGACAGTATTTGTACAGTATCGTGCGCAAAAATGTACCCACCACAATTATCACCATTTTTTCTTGTAGATTGCAACAACTTGAAATATATTCTATCAAATGTGAAACCCAGAGCCATATCCACTCCTACTCACCACTTTCATTGGCCTCTTATAAAAACATTAAATCTCCCTTGAAATATCACAACACAAACAGCGTTTTACATCGTTCAAGCAACATGACATGCATTCTGAGAAGAGAAAAAATATTTCTTATCTTAAAGACATCATCACATTACCCTAACATAATAACAAACATAACCAACAATCCGCAGTTCTATATGGTTCCTGGCTAGCCATCATAGTCAAGAGTTTTAAACCTATTGCATAGAACATCTAAAAATCCTTGAGGAAAGCTGTTGTCTACACATGTCAATCAAATTTCAACTCTTTGCACAGAACATAGGCAGCACTGCTATTTACTCTGCAGGGGCTCACAAAGATTGTGTATGACTGAAGCAGTCATGTGTTGGTACTGTTAAATCAAAGCACATCTCTAAACTAAAAGGATGTTTAATGTTAATATGAATTTTAAGCTCTATGGATCACCCATCATCTAAGAGCCCTCTGCATCTCATTTGGAAAACACCGACACCTGTCAGTGGCCCAGATGCCACACCACTTCTCAGTCTAGATTTCTAAGTACCCAGTGGTAACAAATATCCCCAATTATTTGTTATCAACACCAATGTGTAATCTTTAGATCATGTAGCTTCTGGTTTTAATGATGACTTTGGTTATCATAAAAAAATAACTATGGGCATAATATTTACATTTCCTATGTATTGAACAACACTTAATATGCACAATTAAAAATAATTACTACCCAACCTGCTTGACCTGTAGTGCTAAACCATTAGTTTTGTGCTAATAAGTCAGATATATATGACTTGTTATTTGCTTTGAGTCCTGCCATTCCATTAACTTTCCAAGTATTTTCAAAGATTTAGAGTGGATAGAAAATGTCAACATTTTCAAATGCCATACTCCGACACCCAGGATATTCATATACTGATGAGACTAGGCAAACTGTAAGACTAAAACACTTAGGGGCAAATGCAACATTGAAAATTGCGTTTGCAAAGGGTGCGAATCACAAAATTTGCCTGTTTGCGAATGCAATTTCATCATTTGGTATGCATCATCATTTTTGTACTTTTTCGCAAATTAAGGAATCGCAAGTTTTTTGCGATTCCTTAAAATACTGTCGTACTTAAGGGATCGCAAATATTGGCCGAAAATGTACATGCATGAAAATTGGCAAATTGCCATTCCTTAAAAAATCGCAAATTACATTTCTTAAAATTAGAAGAAGTCAGACCAGGTGGTAAAATGTGAGACACAATCAAAAAAAGGTGGAAATCATTATGATAATATTTAAGGGGCCCCAGATTGGCTCCAAAAAGTCTCACAATGGCAGCACTCTTCGTCGTGGCACGGAGGCTGAGGCTGAGAGCAGCAGCAATGAGGAGAAGGAGAATACAGGAGAGGATTTTTAGAGTTCGCGCCACCTTACTAGGGCAGACAGAAGCTGAAATATATGATAAGAAGAGACTCAATGCTGACACAATCTTGAATTTGATTTCTGAATTAGACCCAATCTTGCAGAGACAGACACGCAGGACACAAGCCATACCAACACATGTGCAAGTCTTGTGTTCACTACACCTCCTTGTGTCTGGGTCATTCCAGGGTGTCATAGCTAGTGCTGGAGGTGTGTCCCAGAGTCCCCTTTCGCATTTTGTCAATGCTTTCCTTAATGCCATGCTGCAAAGGATAAGGCATCACATTACATTTCCCAGCGCACCTCAGGATTTGCTACAAACAACATTAGATTTTTACAATTTGGCACATTTTCCCCATGTGATTGGCTGTATAGATGGCACGCATGTCCCCATTTGTCCTCCATCAGAAAATGAGTACATTTACTGCAACCGGAAATGTTACCATTCACTGAACATGCAGGTGATATGCAATTCAAGAACTATCAATACTGACTTAGTTGCAAGTTACCCTGGCAGTGCCCATGATTCGTACATGTTTAGGCATATTGGCATCCTCACACGACTGCTTGGTGGTGAATTCAGAGATTAATATTTGCTTGGTAAATATATTCCATTTAATTGTTGCACATCTCTGTACTATGGTGCCACATTGGACTCCTAATTTGTGTCTTCCATCCCATTCCATAGGTCACAGTGCATACGCTGTGAGGTCATTCATACTTGCTCCCTATCTGAATCCAACAACACGGAAAGAACAGCACTACAACAATGCACACATAGCAACCTGCAAAGTAATTGAGAGAACATTTGGTGCACTGAAGTCTCGGTTTCGCGTACTACATAAGACTGGCAGGCTTTACAATATCGTCCTGAAATTTGCTGTAAAATAGTTGCAACATATGCCGTGTTGCACAACTTAGCCACTAGAAGAGGCTTAGCACTGGAGCAGGAGGATGTACTGCCTCAAGTTGATAACCAGCCACAACAACCACAACCAAGACTACGTGGACCTGACGCAGCAGAGGGGAGAAAAAGAAGGGCAGAGATAATTCAACATTACTTTTGATATACGTAAGAACTACACAACACATCTGGATCATAACTGTAATGTTTTAATTGTAAAAGTGTTAGCATTGATTCTGGGTACTTAAGACATCTTAGTGCATGCAGTGTGCTGACAGCAAATTTAAATGCATTTACTGTTCACAGTCAAAGCTATGCAGTCTCTTCAGACGTCCCTTGTTCCAGACCCATATGGGTCATTGAGTCATATCCTACTTCTTGCGCCCACGCCCCCCTAATGCCTTTTCTGTGTTTCCCCCATCAACCGTAGTTGGGCTCTCTGCACTGTCATGTCTTCTGGTGCTACGGCGTCCCCCGGCCACAACAGGTTCAAGTAGGCTACTCACATTTGAGCCCCCATCACTCCCACCACCATGCAGTAGGCTTCCACTTGCAGCTTCAGTCTGCATACCCTCTACTAGATTCATGACCTTCATTATGCCCCTGCAAACATCTCCACAACATTGTGAAATCTCCACTTGCATGGCAACAGCACGTTTTGAAAGCTGCGCAGTAGTGTGGCAAAGACGGTTGATTGACCTGGTGTATCCCTGCATGCTGGACATTGCCCTATGATGCCTACGGTCACTTGTAGTTGCTGCGCTGGTATTGTTTTACACATTGTCTCCATTGCTGTAGCCACACAGTCCAGTTTCCCAGATGTTGCCCTCTGTCCTTTCTCAATCAAGTTGGACATGTGCTGAAGACAGTTGTGTATGGCACCAATGTCATGACTGATTTTAACCATTTTACCTTACATGACACGTACGTCTTTGCCTTGCAGGCACTGTACTTTAAGAATTTTGACCTCCACAACACTGGCATTCCTCTCCTCATCATCGGCCATTTGGCTCTAGGAATTTTGTGGCCTGCGCCTATACAGCTGTTGCAACCTACTCCGCCTGCTCTGCTCTGTTTGTGGGTTTGCTGGTGTTGGAGCAGCCTGTTGTTCTGGGACATGTACATCCAGGTCAACCTCACTCTCTGACTGTTGCAGTTGGCGCACTCTGCTTCAGTGACTTCTATGTGCAATTGTGGGTGATGAAGTGGCTGAGTTTGAGTCATCTGTCTCTGGAAAGTCCTGACTGTGGAACTCGGCCCCTTCATTGGCATTATTGTTCTGTTCTGTATCTATGATTGAAACAGTGCAAAAGTCTGTTACTTTTTTTAGTTTGCACTTGTTATTATGTAAAATCCAGAAAATTAGAAATAAACACCTCAATTTTGCATGGCATGTCTCCTAATCTTTCATGAAAAATGTGCAATATTCACTTTTGAACTCATTGCCTCTGTATTTCACACTTAATTTTTACTTGACTACATCTCCCATGATCCATTGGTTCAGTTAGTACATGGGGTTCTGCATACTGCTGTTAAATATGTATCAATTACTATATTAGGGGGATATAATCTTAACTACTATGACAACCTTAGGGATCTCTTAAACTCACATTTCCATGCAATACACAAGATGTTGTGGTCTTACCTTTGGATGTGCCGACATGGTCTGAGGTGTCAATTTCTATGACACCAACAACTGCCTATGTTGCAAGGTTGCATTCCACCAAGTCCTCAAGGGGGGTATTAGGCCTATCCCTGGATGGTCCACTGCCTGTCCTTTTGGCTGCCTTTATCCTGTTTGCAATCCTTTCTTTTGCACGACTGCGCAGATTATACCAGCGTTTTTGTAAATTATTAATGTCACGGTGGGCAACACCAACAGCATTGACTTTTGCTTGGATTGCAAGCCACATTTTCCTTTTCACAGTTTCAGGCACGTTCAATGATTTTTTCCCAAACAGCTGCTCCTGCCTCATGGTCACTTCCTCAATCAAAATTTCAAGTTCATGGTCACTGAATTTGATTTTTCTTTTCCTAGCCTGTAGTTGTTCTGCATTTTCTGAGGCCTTTTCCCCTTTTGCTGCTGGCTCAGACTCAGCTCCAGTTGCTCCTAGCTGTGCTCAAACTGCCAACTGTCTATCCTCCAGCTCTGCCAGGGAACAGGTGTGTTCAATCAGTAGACTTGCTTCCTGGTTGTGATATAATAGGAATGCAGCAATATGGGTAATTTGCAAATTGCGAAATCACAATTTGCGAATTCGCAAATACAGATTCTTAAAAATTATGCGATTCGGACTAAATTGTGATTTTTACCGAATCGCAAAAAAAGCGATTTTAATCATGCAATTCATTTTGCGATTCCTTATTTTTTGCAAATAAGGAATCGCAAAAACAAATGTTGATGCATGTGCCCCTCAAATCGTTCTTTTTGGAAATGAGACCTGGCAAATTGATCCCACTGCAAATATTCCACCATCACTTGTATTTAATGCCATCATTCTGTCAGCACTAAAATCTAAGGTATTGTTCCGGAACATGAAATAAAGTTAAAATCCAAATTGAGCTCCTTCGCTGGAAACATCTTTGCTCAACTACATAGACTGAACATGTTCAAACCAATCTTCAAACAAATACTGATCAACAGTTGCAGTTGATAGACTCCATGCTAAGCAATGAAATCAGCCTGTGCCTCAGACATGACATCTCTTACTACAGGCCGTGATCACCTATAATGTGGATGCTCATATTGTGCTGGAAGTCAAATAAGGTAACACGTGTCTTAGAAAACTGTACTGATGGCTTTATCAGATATGAATCATTTAGACATGAGCCTCCATGAAAAAACAAGTTCCTTTCATAATCAGAGCTCGAACCTAAACTTTAAACTTTAAAAAGGCATGGTCACCTCCAGAGAGCAGAGACCAAGCATGCAACATCTGCTTGTCTCACACAAAATCTGTCTGGCGAATAAGAAAGAAGTTCTCTGTGGCAGCCCGAGTATACCATCTCAGGTAATTTTGCTCACTTCGCTATGAGAAGAGTGTTTCATGTCAGTTTCTCACCAGTTCTTTGTCTGCATGGGTGTGCTATCACCATTATGAAAGCAGATGTATCTTACAAATCACTTGTTCCCTGTATCATATCCTTCAATCAGAGTGATGAATTACCACATAGATATCCCATTTGAATTACATATGGCTGATGGCTAACGGTCATTGCCCCATTGCCGCCTAAGCATCACACTTGAATTACATGTCGCTGTTGGGTAATATACACTGCTCCATTGCCACATAGATGACACACCTGAATTACACATGGCTGACAGCTAATATCCACTCCTTTGATTTGGTCTTCTGACACATTTTACATGACACTGTTGCTCATGCATTGCAGCTAACTTTTTGGCCTATGCATGTCCACCTTAACAAACAGTGTTCTGCGTCATATATTTTAGGCATGTCCCAGTAAATATACCTGTTAGTTTGTCTCAGGAAAGGCAAGCCCCATATGTACCAACTGGATTAAAGTCACTCTAATGTTTCGATTGTTGTACGTTGTTGTAATTTGTCTTGGGTTCTTCTTTCAGCTCAGATTGCAATTGTTGGTTCAGTGACTTGTGCTGATTTTCCACTCCTGTGACTGTCCAATGCTCCCTTTAGCACGTATGGAAGATCAAGTTCTATGGATGGTATTCTGTCACTTGCCTTCCCTCCCCTCCAGTTTGGATCTCCAGATGTGTACAATGAGAATGCTTCAATCGCGTGGGATACATTGTATCTAATAATTCTCTGGCAAGAACATTGGGTGTTGTGGTAAAAAGAGACTTCTGTTTATTAGACAAACACAATAGTGTGCTTCACAAAGAATGTATGACTGGTAGGCAAGGCAAGTGCATACAACCTTTGCTATTGTAGTATTATGGTCGATTTCTGGTGATGATGATGTGTGACAAGGTTGTTTGTGAATATTTCTTTGTTTAGCATTTTGCTTATGGAAGTGACGTTTTTAATTTTTGGAGCTTTGTGCATGTTCTGTGGTGCATTTTATTTTTACTCTAGGTATGGCAACCCATGCTGCTATTTTTCCAACCTAAAGCAGGACATGCGTTTAAACTTCCCATGACAAATATTAACCATTGCTTAAGGTACTTCATCCCATCAACTATTTAAGACACAAGTTAGTCAGAACTGAAATAAATTAATTATTTCAATGGTAATTTCATATGATATGCCCCCACGCATGCATTAACATGGCAAAACGTGCATGCGTTCACCCACGGGTATTTTGGCGCTGTATAACAGATGTTTATTGTTACCCAACTCAATGGTACTCATGTATTCCCCTATTTATTACAGATGTAAGTTTGAATGTCTGGATTGGTGGGGAGAAGGTCCTACAAAATTGTATAAAATATAAAGTGTTATTATTCAGCCCAACTCCCAAAGCAGTTTGCTTAATTTATACCTAGCAGGAATTCAAAAAAGAGTTCCTAACAGTCATCAATGGTTTTGCGTCTGCAGTTCTTTCCTCCCTGTCTGCTAAAAAATCTACAGAGGTAAAACCCACATTAGGAATTGAAAGGTGGAACACAAGGTGTGGTTTATTTTGGAAGTTTCAGAATCTCTAGCATCATGTATGTTTGTTGGTATTCACAAACTGAAATCCGACCCATTCCCACTGTGGAAATAGTCCGAAAGTTACTCCATCCAAAGCCTGGATGGAGTAAATCCCACTCAGGGATGGGAATGGGAACGGATCACCCTCACATTTTGTGGAGGTGTACTGGCAACATAGCTCCAATGGAAAATAAAATGTTTTCCTAGGGGAGAAAGAAAAATGCGGTTGTTCAGGGCACACATTCCTCACGTGCCAAATGCTCCAAAAGGCCATTCGCCAAAAACCAAAGGAAGACTCCAATTTGATGTTACACTGAGGGGGATAATCACAAGGAAGTGGCGGAGAGAGGCGTTAGCCTTCTTGACTTAATGCCTCTACTGCCACTTCGGAAAAGCAAGGCTGCACCCTATTCACAAGGATATGGTTCAGCCTTGCTTTTCCGCCTGCGATGGCTCTAAGTCAATGCAGGGACCCTTGCACCAGAGTGCAAGGGTGTTTTCAAGCAGGGAGGTTTGTTTATGTACAGGAACGTGTCCCTTCCTCGCATAAACAAACCTAAAATGCCAGTTTGTAACTTACATGTGTGCTGCTTCATGCTACTTGTTTGCGTCATCCATGCTCGACGGTCATAATCTCAATTTATTAGTATTCTGAATATAATCAAATCAAATATCCAGAAATTCCAGTTAGTTTTCCTGTCACTGTACCCGCCTGTGTGATTGATTATTTTCTGCTTTTTACTTTACAGTCAAATCGCGTCTCAATAAACAAATGTATTATTTAAAAACCTAAGAAGTTAACCTTATCCGTGATGCACTTATAAAGAATCATTCTTTTATTGTTGTGGAGACTGTTTTCAGTAGCTTTTCGTAAAAAGGCTATAGTTGTATTATTGATGATCAGATGCCTGAAACATGTCTTGTTAAAAGGAACTCCACTGTTCAATGAGCCTAAACATCAAAATCCTATATCCCGGGGCACTTTCTGTGCATGAAATGCTGGTCTCGGTTAAATAGTGACATGTTTGTTCTAAACAACTGCAGGTAGTGCAGATGTCTCCGAATTGAGTATTAGAGCTTCGGGGAGATGCGGTGGCGTTTATTTCACATGGGTTTTGGTCTCTGGATGCTACGTGTCACAAAGATGATTAGCTCAGGCGTCAAAGGAAGCGTCAGATGTTGTATTGTGTTACAGCTCCCTCTGTTGCATGAAAAAGGCTTAGAAGTTTCAAGGCAATGGGAAATAGATTTAGAGGTTCTTTTTGGGTCTTGCAAACATGTCTGTTTTTTTTACAGTAACAAAATGTAATGTCATTCAAGGCAAGACTTTTGAAGATATAACATTTGGTATACATAATTTGAGAAAAACAGATGTCTGTTTTCATAAACCTTTGCATTTGTTCCTCATACACATTGCAGTGCATGCAGACACAAGCACCCACGGATCAGTCAAATAAAGAGGCGAGCAGAACCCATTACTTCAACACACATTCTGAAAATGTGGCTGTCTTTTTAGGGTTCACATAAGGCATGGGTGAAATGCTTGAATCAATCTTAGCCACGGTTGATCACCATATTGCTTCTACTCTAGTTCATTCTTTTTTTACATTGTTTCTGCCACTACAGACAGACATCAACCATATGCAAATCGATACTGCACCATCGAAAAAAGTACAGTCCTGCCCGAATTGCTACATCACATCCCCTCTGAAGAGGAACACAAGAAGCCCTAGACTGGTTTCGGCTTCGTTGTGCCTCATGTTTTGTTGCTCATCTGTGCAATTACAGGATGATGTGCCAAGAGAGGAGTGTACCAACCAACATATCGAATTCAAACCAAACTGCATTGCCACATCTTCTCTACACAGGCACACAACCTACTCTAAAACAGTTTGTTGCAATTAATCCTCGCCATTGAGGAGCAGCGGGAGTCTTAGGATGTTGAAGGTTAAAGAACACTTGTCTGGGCTTATCCCTCCTTACATTTTGATGGTCTGAGGACCCAAAAATTAATATAACTAGTAATTAGTAATTCGCAAGATCTATTAATTTGTTAGGACTAACACAATGGACATGGCTAGATCTGGAAATTATGAATTTTTTAGTATCCCTAATAAGTTCAGGTTATGCCCAGAGTATAATGGGGCAGATTTACAAGCCCCTTGCGCCACTCTTGCGTCATTTATCCCATGTTAAAAATGACGCAAATGTGGCGCAAGGGGTTTGTAAATCTTTCCCAAAATGTATACTGCTTGGTTCACTGTCAAAAACAAATCAATTGTATTGTTAGCCTTTTTTCTCCTTTTCTCATTGCATGAACATTATTTTCCATTTGATGAACTTTGTTTCATGGGGATGTCCTCATGTTCCTCAGCATCAAGAACGCCTCACCAAAATCAGTAGTAAAGGCGCTAGGCGGCCACCTGTTAAGCTGTCCATCATCCTGGCAATAGGCAGGAAGAACTTTGGATACCACTAAGATGGGCAAGGCGAAACTGGGAATGAAGTGAATTCCATATTTGCAGACTCCTAGCAAAAAAGGAAGAATCATGGATTATGTTCTCAACAGGACAGGACAAATAAGAACCCATTTGTCACAGTCACTACAGATTGCGCTCCAATAGGTCAATGATGAAGTCACCTCCAAAACAGATTTTAGATCGTTTTTCAATATGGAATTGCAGAGAAAGCACACTTCCTTTGCCTTAGCCAAGCTCAGGAGTTAGGATCAGTTATCCTTAACAGAAGTGGAGCTTTAACAGGGGTACATGCCTCCTGTCAAGGTTTAATTTCCGTGACCCCATCCCCCAGGAGTGGCAATGACTTAATGGGGGAGGGGCTGCACAGCCCCCTCCCCAGGCCGATTCTGCCCCTGGGACCCCATCCTCTGCGGCCTGGATATGTCTAATTGGATGCCCTGGTCCCACATGGCTGTGGGTAGGGAAAGAGGTGAAACCTCTGCTTCTAGCAACTGGGAGAACTTTGACAGCTCCTGCTTACTGGAAGAGGGGGCCCCCTCCTTTCTTGTGCATTTACTGGCTCCGGTGAAGGGGTGGTTCCTGGGGCCACTCCTTCATTTTTTTAAAGTATTTAGCACAAGAGGGGTGGTGGTTCCTAGGTCTCAGGGCGGTCCGCGTTGACCCGCCATTCATTTTTAGGTTGAGCCCTGAGCCAGCGCTTAAGCGCTGCTATCGGGTTAATCTGTGGTCTTTGAGTATGGGGGAGAAGCCACGCCCAATCCACCACCCATATTTTTCATTGGCTTGCATCTTTGTCCTTTCTAAATACTGCCTTCCCATTGTTTTTTAGGCCTGGTAGGCCCTCCTTATGACAGACATCTCATCATTTGTATCCTTTCATGGCTACTGGCCCCTTTACTTTGAGTGCTGCATGGTATGTTTTATTTAGATTGTGAGCACTATTTTCTTCCTGTGCCTTCTCCCCCTCCCGCAGTCCGTGCCTTCTTTCCCCCCCACCCACACTTCCGTTGTTCGTGCCTTCTCGCCTCCCACACTTCCGTTGCTCGTGCCTTCTCAACCCGCTGTCCCTAGCCCCCCGCAATCCCATTTTCAATGCAGTTGGTCTTGCGTAAATATGAGTCCTATTGCATTAAAATGCTTGTTTTTACTTAGTCTGGGTTTCAAAGGGTCTGGGCTCATTATATGTGATATGCAACACCCACTCTTACATTTCCTTTTACCGCTGAGGATGAATGAGGTGTGTGTACATCTATCGATTGGACATAATAGCCGTCAATTCTCACCATTGACACCTATTGTGATGTGTAAAGTGATAAGTGCAATCACAACTCGATGACAAATGTACCCGAGGGACCACTGACAATTAGCAGCCGGATCGGATGTGAAAAGCACAAGACCGGCAAAAAGGATTCTTTCTACTATCGAAGTATCGTAAAAGAAATATAGGTTCCCAACACAAAAAAAATGCAAATACTATTATTATGCAATGTGCGTTTTAACAGATACTCTTGTCCAGGGCTCGTGGCTTTCAGCTAGTAATGGGTTTATAAACAACGGTGCTGTGCATGCTGGCATTTGTAGGGTCCTCTGCCTGTTAAAAATGGGACCTGCAAGTACCACTTCTGCTTATGCCAAACTTCACTGATGGGAAGTCGGCCCACATGTACGAGGCTCACGTTTTGAAAGTCCATGCCCGTCCAGTCTCCTCTTTGCATTCTGGTACTTGTAGTGCTGATTTTATAATAGGACTGCGACTCCCAGAATGCATATCAAAAGCATGGTTAGGATGTGGCACTTCCCCAGGAGATTAGGAATCTTGAGACACTGCTCATCACATGGGGTCCAACACCATTCTGTACATAAGGACATGTACTGCAGGCAGTATATAGAAATGTCTCTCCCATGTCAGCAGTGGGAAGCTCATTTAAGCCGGGTAATGTTTTGGCTTCCTGGTTCTAGTACTCCATCCCATATTTTAGGACAGTCAAGTCTTCTGAGTACTCTTGGATTCGAACGGCAGATATTACATCAAAAAATACTAGACTTTAACCAGAAAAACACACAAGGTAGATGAATGTCTTGCTGTTGATAAGAGCAGCTTTGGTGGTGAGAGTCATATATATGCTTTGACACGTCCCAGTTTGCTGACAGGTTTGTCTGGTTAATAGCCACCAGCAATGTTGCATTCTGGGAGCTGTGGAATCACTCTTAGCACTTTTTTATTATTTTTCTTGCAGTTTTGTATAGCGCAAAATCGGCCCTAAGAAATCAAAGGGCTTTACAGTAACACCCGTTGCCTTAAAGACGGACACACTCCTTTTTTTAAGGCACGGGGAGATTAGGTGATTTGCCCAGAGCCTACTGCCAGACTCGAAGATGGTACCCAGCTTCAAAATTGGCCGCTCTAGCTGTAATATGAACAAGCAGTGCAACGTTGGCTACAATATGAGTAATTGTGAATGGTCTGCTTGGGTTCGTGGGGGCTCTTAACAGCTGTGACTCAAGGTTTAAGCTTTGCCTTACAAACAAAACTTCCCAGCTGAATCTTGCACCTTCCTTTTTGGTCATTGCTTCTCCGTCTCACCCATCCATCTTCCCCATCTACTGGGACTATTGTCTGGTAAGTGCGATGCAGTCATAAGACTGTCAGCCATACGACCATTTATATGAACATGTCACACTGGCAGGCTGGCATGCTACAACAAGCATTTGTAATGAAATAGGTCTCGCATTTACGTAAGTTTGAGCCATTGATATTGCAAATGACAATGCCTTTTATTTTTGTTTTCGTTTTTAAAACATAAATAAAAGACATTGTCATTTACAATGCCAATAGTGTAAACTTGCATAAATCGAGACCTAATACATTGCAAATGCTTGTTTCATTTATAGCACCAGGGAGATGGTGTCCCCAGGGCCCATGAGTAGTCTGCAATGCCCCCACATTAAGATTACCATAAGCCCCGGGCAGTGGTGGTTCCCGGGCCATGAATTAGCCGTAGGACCGAGGCCCTGTGGGCCCCCCCTTAGTCGTTAAAATCAGCATTTTATCAGCTTTTTTGGGGGACTCCACTGAAGCTGAATCCCAAGATTTCCTCCAACACTTCTTGCTTGAAGTATTGGCAGCCAATCAGAGCTCTGCAGGAGATTGCATTACCTACGAAGGTTTTGCGGTCCTAGATATACAAATTTGGATTTCCTTACATTTTTTAGAAAATACTGAATAGATTTAGACCAAATAACTGAAAGCGTAATCTGAGAACTAAAAGCTACCATTCGGTGAAATTCTGCCCACCAGTTTGAGCTGCAGTTGTGTTCAAAGCTCCTATGAGAATTACCATAGGAAATTCACTTTTTGTTACCCCCCTTATTCCGGCACACGCTTGACGAATTTCCCTGACACTTTCCATGCACAACTAGAATCACAGGGGCACAATTTTTGAAACATTTTCTGTAGATTCGTCAAAGGGCGCCAAAGGTGTAGGCAAGTCAAAAAACGCTTTTCCTATGTGTGTGTGTATGTGTCTGTGGGTGAGTGTGCATGTGTGTTCAGAACGTTATATTATTTATGTATTAAGGTATTCTGTAGTGCTTAAATATTGTGTACCTGTCACTTCGGAGCTATGGATGTATAGGGCTGACCCAATTTCTACAGAAGAAATAAAGGTGCAATAAGCAGTAGCTTAGTGGCAAGGAAAAAAAGGAAAGAATCAGACACTCTGGGCACGATTTACAAAAGTAATCTGAGAGAAAATCCTAATTTTAGGACTTTCAGTATTCACAAAGGGCATTTAGGAGTATTAAAGTTAGGAATCCTAACTTTACTACTCCTAAATGCCCATTGTGAATACCGAATGTCAGAAAGTTAGGATTTTGTCTCAGTTAAACGTAACTTTTGATCTTACGTTTAACTTGAGTTTAATTTAAGACCAAAGCTTAAGTTTAACTGAAACAAAATCCTAACTTTACGACTTTTGGTATTCACAAAGGGCATTTAGGAGCAGTAAAGTTAGGATTCCTAACTTTACTACTGCTGAATGCCCTTTGTGAATACCGAAAGTCTTAAAGTTAGGATTTTGTCTCAGATTACTTTTGTGAATCGGATCCTCACATTACTGCTCAGCCATTGTTGGTACATATACACCATGAACTGTGAGGCAAATATTCAAGAGTTGTGTTTGTATTTAAAAGTTCTGAACCTGTCTCCATAAAACCTACCATCATATTATTATTGCTGGAGATTAGCTTCCTTCCTCAAAATAAATACTCCTGGCTACGACGCTACTTAGATTGGTTACTCTTATGAGATTATTAAGAAACATGTGCAAGTTGGAAAGTTTGTAAATGATGAGCAGTTTCTCAGGTCCACACATCAGGGCCTGAGTAGACAACATGATGTGTCACTTTGTTGAGATATGAACTTTAACTTACATAATTGTTTTACACATAATTCACCCAGGGTAGATTCAGCCCTGGGTATGTCCCTTGAGAAAAACTGGAGTGGTTTGACCACAGATAAACAAGCTGCACAGAGGGCAGAGACTGAATATCATCACAACAGGTCAAAAGGGGATCACTCCTAGATCTATCACTCTTTGTCTTTTGAAAGCACATCAAGATACTACTGAACTACTAGACCTTGGGGAGAGAAACCTATAGGCTTTTCCCCAAACATTCTAATGGCTCTTAACTTCATCTTTAAAAAAAAACCTCAATCCAGCACCCCTTGAACCTAGAGTCTCAAAAGGGTGGAGCAACACACTGTTTCTCACCCTACAACATGCCATGGATTGTAAAGTGCAAGAATGTGGTGGGATGCCCATAAGACTTTTGCCATTCAGCCTCAGTTCCTCTCTACTAAGGTGACTTCACTGAACACTTGCAGAAGGTAGGGATTGATGTCAATTAAACAACACAGCTGCATGTAGTTAACATTACATTTAGGGGGCTTAATTGTCAGCAAATTGTGAACTATAAGAAAAAAATATTTGATTTAATGTGGTGCAGACTTCCTCGTATTATTGTTCAGTTGGAAGTTTCCAGTACTTGATCATTAAAGTTGTATCTGGAGTGGAGGAATATTCCTTATCTCCTCATCTCCTTCCTCATCCCACTCTTTACTTGATGAGGATTGAATGTGTCCTTTCACTAATACTGCTCACCACTTCCTAAAGCTGTTTTCTGTTTCTATCCCCAAAATAGGGATCCACTCACAAATCCTTACCTCCTCCTAGTACTGCATGTTCTTTTTGTGCACCCTAGTAAGTTCCTGAGGTGTTTGGGACTTTACAGGGGCAACTACTCCGTTTCCAGGAGGTGCTGGGCCCCTTCTTTAAATTCTTCTTCCAACGTACGAATGTTCCATTTATTTATCTGTCAGAAGCATATTTGGCTTGAAGGAGTTAGACTTCCTCTCATTTACCCTAAAGCTGTGGTGCTTGTCTGAGTGTATTAATACTAAACACCTAACACCGCCTCTTTCTTAATTCTGCAACTGCTCGGATGCTGCACAATACCTGGGCTGTGAAGGCAGCACTTGTTGGATGTATGACATTACAACGCATGCTTTTACATCGCATGCTTTTACGTCGCAGGTTTTACAACGCATGCTGTTACAACGCATAGTGTTGAGGGGTGCTGGATAGTGAATAGTTCAATTTACTATTCCATCTCCGGTCCCTGTGGATAGTAGGGAAGGTGTTGGATAGTAAATTAAATTTATTCCCTATCCTAGAGCGCCCCCCACTGCAATGCGTTGTAATGGCATGCGTTGTAAGGCTTGCGATGTAAAGGCATGCGTTGTTAAAGTTGCGTTGAAAAGGATGTTCCCCGCACTTGTTTATTTGCATGCACAGGTGCCACATGTTTATTATGTTTGCAGCTGTACAGGTCCAGCTGCTTTATTATTTCTGAGGCTGCACAGATGTGCTGTTTACTACCTACTACACAGTAACCGCTTACTACTGCAGCTGCACAGACGCCGCTTGTTTAACATTACTGCAGCTGCACAGGTGCCGCTTGCTCCTGTCCTGCAAAGGCACCGCTAACTAACGCTGCTACACAGGCAACACTTGTGATTTTATTACTGCAGTTCCACAGTCGCTTTCTTATCTACAAACAGTGTTCAAGTCCTGTGAAAGGATTGTGTCATATATTTAATTTCTCAACTACATTGTAAGCTGAGGAGTTCTATCTCACAATATACTCCCTGCTGCTGATGTGCGCTGCATTTGCAACAAGTAGCTCATTGGTATTTACTCCATCTTCCTTTGTGAAACTAGAGAGAGGTAAATTGACTCTGACTAAAGGATAAGTGTATAACAGAGGAGGTGGCATTCCTTACTTTTACAGAGGTTCTTGTAGACCTTCTCCTTGAGGGCAATATTAGTACATAAAAATGAAAAAGCAAAGGGGGGGGGCTGAAACAGATTGCTTTTTGCCTCTTTTCAAAATGTCAACAACATGTGGAAGACGATGAACCCAGCATAAATAGGGACTGATTTTGACAAATCCAAGCAGCCTCTTTTCTCTTAGCGCTTGGTATCCTGTACTTCAAATTCCCTTGAGGAGAGAATTGAGGAATCCGGATGGAGTTTTCAGTTCCCAGAGTCTGGGTGAGGCTTTAGCCCTTGTCTAAACGGAGAAGAGAAACTAATCTTGTGCACCCCCCCCTGTGAAAGACCCCTTTTTGCAAATACTTGGTTACACCCTTTCTCCTTCCTGGGATTCTGTATTTTTTGTCTCTGTAGTTAATAAGGCTGAGGGTACCTTTAGAGGAGCAATTGCATTGCTTTAGCCTCTCTTTAAGGACAAAGGGCTGTAGAGTACGAACTTCGTTATACTTAGTTAAAGATTATCAGTCCCTTGCCTTCTGCTTGCAAATGCAATGGATTTCTCTCCATTTTGAGAAGATTGGACAGGCAGGTCAACTCTTGCCACAGATGATGTTTAGAGCTTCAGAGACTTAGACAGCTTCTGTGGGCTCAACTGCTGTCAGGTATCATTTACTCTTTCATCTAGCTTATACTTTTGGAGGAATAAGGTCTAAGATGCTTACACAAAGTTTTCCTAGTTTAAAAGACCTCCTTCAGATTGTTGTTAGATTAGAGATTACTGAGGTTTTATATTCCCTGTATGCATTTAAAAGCGAATAGTCTGGCGGTAGATGCTTTTGGCTAACTTCCCTCAGAGTTTCCAAAAATTGACTCCGGTCTTAGGGCCAGATGTATCAAGCCTTTTTGCGTTTTGCATATGGGCAGATTCACAGCATCTGCCCGTTTGTGAATACAAAAATTGCTTTACCGCTATAGCAAACCTAATTTTGGGATTTGGTAACCTGTTACAAATCGCAAAATGGGTTTGCGATTCGTTATGAAGAAGGCGCGTGTTTAGGGGGTCCCTTCCTCATACCGAATCATATTGGTATGTATGAATGATTTGTGACCACAAATGCGGTTGAAAAACATTTGCATTTTACCTCCTACTTTAAGTAGGTGGTAACCCATTAGCAAATGAGAAGTGGTCCTCAAGGGACCCCTTCCCCTTTGTGAATGCTTATAAAAACATTTTTAAGACCACTGCCAGCGCTTAAAAAAACTGAAAAGAAAACTTTTCATTTATATTTTTGTGAAGCATCTCGTTTTCCTTTAAGAAATATGGGCTGCTTTACAAAAAAAAAGATTGCTTTATTCAAAAGCAACCACAGACATAGTGTTCTGCTGATCTCCGCAGGCCACCATCCCTGTGATTTTTTCGATTCCTAGGGGGTCACAAATTGCGACTTACCTCATTAATATACATGAGGTAGGTCATTTGAGACCCCCTAGGAATCTCAAAAGGTGTACTATGCAACTTCATACATTGCATTTTGCAATTCCCTAATTGCGAATCCTTGTGATTCGCAACTAGGGAATTGCAAAATGCTATATTCATACATCTGGCGCTTAAGCCCTTTCTTTCCTCAGGGAAAGTGGTCCTTGCATAAGAGGGCATTTTTATATCTCCGTCTTCCATCAGAACCAGACAAAAGGGGATACAGAGTTCGCAGAACTCTGCAGAACTTTAGGTTTAGGGAGCTGGTGAGACTCACTTCCAATTTCATCTCAGAAGATGTCGTGTATAGGAGCCCTGTTCCATACAAAATGGGGAATGGTGTAACTTTCAGAGTTCAGAAGACTCGGGATTACAGTCCTCTTACAATAACTAAGGAAAGCACGAATTGTTTTTGATTGGAGAGAGGCTTCAAGTCAAGGGGGGTGTGGCTGCATCTCTGAGTGTTGTTTTGTGGTCATGGCTCGCTTTTGTCTTGGTGTTACTTTTTTTCTCTGCCATTGGGTTGATCAGGAGATCTACGAGAGCTTTTTTCATGGATCTTCCAAAGTTCTGGAATCTTGCCCTCTGCTGTTAAAAGGGGCATTTTGATTTTGCTTACCCATACCCAGTGGTTTCAACATTGTATTGCAGCAGCATACATTCAGGAGTTATTCAGGCCTGACATTTTAGGGCCTCTGAGACATTTCTATACTAGGAAGATCCTCTAATTAGCAAGAGTTCAGAGACTGTCTGGAGGGCAGTTCAGTTCTGCTCACATTTGTGGAGAGGAATAGCTCTGGTAGATGACAAAGACAATACGGTAGCAAGGTGCTTCTTGAACCCTCAGTTCATCATAGGTTTCCTTCCTCTGATTTCAGTAGTGCTACATATTTGTTCTTGGACCAAACTCACTAAATGGAATCTTAGGCCCATTTACATAATGGTGGTTTCTTCGCACTCAGACGGACTATCTGTGGACTCACCCCGGGCTCCAAGGACTTTTTTCTTAGTCCATTAATCATTCAGCGAGGTGCCGGATGTCAGGTGTGGCTGTGGAAGTCCTTTTCATGACCTAGCAGAAGTCTAGAGGTATTGCTCAGATTCCTTACAGGTGATCTTCATTACTCCGATTTTTACTTCTCATATCAGTACTTTTGAATGAAATGCTTGCCTTCATCAGCCTCTTTGCTAGGTGCTTGGTGGAGAAGAAGCAGCACTAGGAGGAGGGAGGGGACTATGGGTGGATCCCTGTGCTAGAGATAGAAACAGAAAACAGCTTTAGGAAGTGATGAGCAGTATTGATTAATGGGAACATTAATTCCTCATCGTGTAAGTACTGGGGCGAAGAAGGATGAAATAGAATTAATGAAGATGACCAGTAAGTAATCCGAGCATAAGTCTAATTACTTCCATGCACCCGAATAGAAAAATAGAGATAAAGCAGCAGCTCACATCAACAATTGAAGGAAATAATGCCATTCTCATGAGTCTTTTTTCTGGAGTGGCAATACAGTGTCATAAAAATTAACTAAGGTAGTATGTTGTGCTAAAAATCAGCAGCCCACTCCTCTGCTGAGATTTGACACTGTTTAAAGAAATATTATATTGAGCAAAATGCACTCTAATATCTAATGTATATGAGAACTTGTTATTTTCTTCATCCCAACATGTCAAAGTCACCACTTCCATTTCAATGTTTTGTTTAGTGTTTGAGAGACAGAACAATGTACAGGCACAGCGAAAAGCATTCAATTGCAGCCATAAAATAACTGAACTCCCTTCAACATAGGCTCTGCAGTGCTTTCTTAGTAGATGTAGTGCACTGCAGTGCATGAACGCATTGACTATTATATGTAGAGTCGGTCGAAACACCGAAATAAGTAATGTATTTTTCAAAGAAAGTAGTAAATAATGTGGAATCAATAATGCCTCCAATATTCCCATACTTCTTATGCTGGTCTGTTAAGGACGTTGTTTTCCGAGATGTTTGCTCTGTGTCATTGCACTAATGGAATTCCTGGAACAGTGCTAAGAAAGACTCCTAAAAGTATATATTTTGTAGATGTGGGAAACCATTTTTTTCGCTTTCATGGCAAGGAATCAATACTGCATTAGAGACTTGTGGGTCCGTGAAGTGCGCTATTTGTCACTGTGGGTTGTGTTCCAGTGAAGGCGCTACACCATAATATGTACATTTACAATAGATCGGTAACTGTTCTTGCGAAACAGAGACTGTAATTCAAAACGTCAGTATATACTGCTGCGTTATTCAATTTTGTAGGAATCGACCTTAATTTTGAAAATAAGAAAATATGTTGATATTGTATAATATATAAAGGGAATAAATTGAAGCATTATACAAGAACGTAATACTGGCATATGCACACACGCACATTCCATGGAAAAAATCTACAGTTAAAATGTTGTTATGGTTACAATGCAATGCCTAAGCACCAAACCCATTGCCATTTGGATTGGGCATAGACAGGCCGTTCATTGAGTCTCGTTTGGGCCAACCTTAATGGGCGCAGCTTTTGTGTTGTTTTTCAATTTATGTACAGTCTGTGCACCCAGTCCCGTGAGAACATAAAACTGTTCAGCTAGTATAATTCATCCCATATTACGAGGGGATGAGCAAAGAGCATAGTCCTTGACTATGTCATGTCTCTGGCCCATGTAAGCAAAAACCTGTGCGCCTGACGTTTGCTCAAGCTCAGGGGATCGAGTGCAGGGCCTGGCCCCCAGGAACACAGGTGTAGGCTCAGTTCAAGTGGAGATAGAGACCAAAGTTTTGTTCTTGTACCAGAAAACCTACACTACAATAAGCGTAATGATTTATTTTTTGGAGGTATTTTGTTGCACATGTATTTGTATGTTTTGTTTGGTGGTTCACCTCCTCGGTGACACTGTCTTCACTCGTCTGCACCGAAAGCATGTATGTATATGGTTTTTGTGGGATCTTACCCAAGAGGTAGCGGAACACTGTACATACAGGGTCAGAGACATACACGCAGTCAATGATTGTTGATAGGAGAGGCAGCTGGGTTCTGAGAGCAGAAGTGTACTGTCACTGCATTGTGATGCATTGTTCTTGAAAGCGGTGTGTCTTCTACTCTGTTAAATTGGTGCATTAATGTGGCTTAACGGGTAGAGTGGTAAACCTTGAAGCTGGGGAACAAGGTTTGCGTGTCAGTAGGGATGCTCAAGATCCTGTGATTCTAGGCAAATCACTTCATCTCCCTACGTCTAACAAAATGAATGTGTCCATCTGTAACGCAACTGGTGCTAATGTAAATTGCTCTGATACCTTAGGGTCGAGTTATTGTTATATATACCTCAAAAACCAAACAAAAAAAATGATGCTTCCTGATGTATACAGTAATGTTGTCCCAGATACAGGATTCATAGATTCAAGTGTGATGCTTTGTTTTACCTTTTTTTTTTTTAAATCTTTTTATTTAACAAAAGAAGCAACAATACAACACACAAGGTGCATCGGAAAACCACAGTTACATTTTTATGAAAGCTGCTCCCGACAATGACAGCGTAAGATGAAAATGAAAGAATTGGACCTAGGCGTCCTCACTGTCCATCACTGTAGACTCCAGATCAGGCAGTTCACAGATGTCGCCTCGATAGGCATTCCAGGCTTCCCAAATTTTGACCCATTTGCGGGGTCGCCCCCTGGACAGATACACTGATTTCTCGCGAAACATACACCAGTCAGGATCTTCCATCCATTTCCTTACCCGAGGTGCCCGTGAGGCACCCCATAGTTGCACTATCTTCCGTTTGGCAATCACACACGCAAGAGCCACACAGACCTTGCCAGAGCCTGGCAGGTCCGTAGGCTCCCACACATTCAGCAAGCTTCTTCTGGCCTCCGGCTCAACCCTCACTCCCCAGACTTCGCTCATTGTGGAATGTATCTTGGTCCAGAATTCACGAACCCTCTCACAATCCCACAATATGTGCAGAAAAGTTCCAGGCAGCCCGCACCCTCTACGGCAATCAGCAGACCCTGCCAAGCCCATTTTCTGTAATCCCAGACCCGTGACATAGGAGCGATGTAAAATCCTCAGTTGGACCAAACGGAGCCTTATGGGGACCGCTACCTCCCTGGGGACACCACCGCCTCCCTCCAATCTTCGTCATCGAGTATGAACCCATCGGCAACCCATTGCCCACGCAATGACACCAAGGGGTCCTTTGTGTGATTGATGAGTTTGCAATATGTTAGGGAGATAACTCTAGTGGGTACCAGGCGATCAAGCAAACGATCCTCCAATGGGGAGGCCACTGGGAGTGTCTCACCACTGGGGACAGCAGTGCTCAGAGCGCGCCTGATCGGGAGGTATCGAAACCATTCAGTCTCATTCAGTTGATATTTAGCCTGTAATTCCTCAAATGACAGCACTCTGTCCTTGCCCCATATATCGCAAACCTGTGTTATGCCAATTCAATCCCAGCGATCAAACCCCTTCGTCTTCCAGAGCATACCCAATTTTTCAGAACTCCACAGTGGAGTGGCCAGTATCAAGCGACCGGCCCACTTGATATCTCTATTGGCCGCATGCCACACTCCGGTAGAGATTGAAGGAGGTCCCACCAACGGGAATCGACCACGCTTCGCGTAAAGAACACAGGTGTAATCACCCCCCGGCACCTGACCACGGTCCATCGCGTAACCAGGATCTGCTGGTGAGCCGTATATAGCATGGTTTATGGGGGCCAGCTGTGACGCCCAGTAATATTTCCGAATGTTAGGAAGACCGATACCCCCGTCGTACCAAGGCAACATCAATTTCGACAATGCGATGCGCGGCCTCCCCTCCCACAGGAGACTACGCTGTAAGGACTCAATCTCACTGAAGTACGACTGTGGCACAGGGTAGAAGGAGTTCTGTAGTGCGTATAGGAATCGTGGGAGAGCCATCATTTTAAAGAGGATGGCACGGCCCAAGAGAGAAAGTGGGAGCGTCTTCCACCGTGCAACATCTGACCGGAGTCTAGCCAAGGGAGGCAACAGATTCAGTCGGAAACGCACTTTGGGGTCACCAGAGATCTGGATCCCCAAATAGCGAAAGCTAACCAACTCCAGTCTCACAGGACAATTGTCAGGTACACTAGGGGGGTCCCCACTCAATACAAAAAGGACAGATTTCGCCCAATTAATCGCAAAGCCAGAATATCTGCCGAAAATGGCCAGAACATCCATAAAGACCACCAGGGAGCTGCGCGGGGAGGTCAAATATAACAAAATGTCATCAGCGTAGAGTGATATCTTGTCCTCCCAATCTGTAGTCCAACGCAGCCCCCTAATCGAGCGGTTCCACCGCACCCAGGCCGCCAACGGTTCCAGAGCCAAAGCGAATAAGAGAGGCGAGAGGGGGCATCCCTGTCGTGTCCCCCTTCCAAGAGAAAAGTCACGTGACTTATGGTTATTCACAACCACGCGAGACAGCGGGTCCGAGTATAAAAGACGGATCCAGCCAATGAATACAGGGCCAAATCCCAGCTTCGTCAAGACCGCAAATAGATAAGGCCACTCCACACGGTCGAAAGCCATGGTGGCGTCAAGTGATATCAAAACCGCTGGTTCATGGATCCGAGACGCACCTGCGACCACTCCGTGCAGATGACGCAGATTAAGTGCGGTGTTACGCGAGGCATAAAACCGGATTGATACGGATGGATCAAGGTGGATATGACCTTTACCAGCCGGGTGGCTAACAATTTGGCTAGAATCTTGGGCTCCGCGGTCAAAAGGGAGATAGGGCGGTATGAAGAGCAATCTAGCCTAGGTTTACCCTTTTTAGAAATTACCACAATGTTGGCGACTCGTTGGTCGTACGGCAGAATCCCCCGATCGCAGCTTTCCAAGTACATATCCTTCAAATACGGGGCCAATCGGTCTGCATGTGGTTTAAACAATTCAATGGGAAGGCCATTGGGGCCCGAAGCTTTACCCGAGTGGACCCCCCTAATTGCCATTGCCACCTCATCGTCGGTGAGGGCGGAGTCCAAGAAATTCCTGTCTTCGTCTGACAAGGCAGGCATCTATATATGCCGGATCATGCCAGCGTTGTCGACCTCTGTAAACGTTCCAGCCGCAGTGTATACCTTCTCATAATATTGCGCGAATTCCTGAACTATCAACTGGGGATCCGACGTGACCGCGGGGCCTACATTCAGTTCCGGGACCAAACGAGACCCCTAGTCTCCCTTTTCTAACCAGGCGATTAGCTTCCCCGCCCTATCACCGTGCTCATAAATCCTACTCTGCGTTGAGGCGTGTTGCGCCTTCGTGCCCTCGCGTGTCATAGACTTGTATTCCTCCTGGAGTAGCCCGAGGCGATGAGTCGCCTCAGGGTCGCTCCCAGAGGAAGCCGCGATTACCAAGGCCACAAGCTCTGCCTCCACTCTATCCAATTCCTCCCTCCTCCTCTTCTTCTGCCCGGATACTAGGGAGATGGCCTCTCCTCTTATTACAGTCTTATAAGCCTCCCAAAGAGAACACATTGACGTGACCGAACCTTCATTTTCGCGGTAAAAGCTTTCTGTGGCCCGCTTAAGTTCCTTTTTTACCACAGGGTCTTTCAGACACCACGCGCTTATAGGAGCTATTCTACCAACAACGCCCTGCCCCAGACACAACCGAAGCCAAATCGGCGAGTGGTCAGAAACCCCCCTCGACAAATGGGCCACTTCATGGATTAGTGTCGCCTGAGCCACCGGCAAAAGCACATGATCAATTCTGGGAAGGGAATGGTGTGCCCCGAAGGCATGCGTATACTCAGTAGCGCACGGGTGTCTGAGACGCCAAGCATCTAACAAACCTGACATGGAAATGAAGTTGGGTAGCCACCGACGAGAGGGCAACAACACACGGGAGGGGCGCCTATCCAATTCGCCATCCACTACAGCATTAAAATCCCCACCCAACACCATGATGCTGACGGGCAATGTGAAAAATATCCGACCTAAGTCACAAAAAGTGTCAGCCTGCAATGCCGGGGGGACGTAAATAGACACAAACGTGCCCGTCCTACCCTCCCAGAGACCCAATACGCCTATATAGCGACCACGATTGTCAGACCAGGTAGAACGGATCGTGAAGGGAAAGAAATTCTCCACTAGTATACCCACTCCCCTTGAACCGGAGATGAAACCAGCATGAGCGACTAGTTTATATCCACCCCTGTGCAGCGCCATACATCGCTTCCCCGTTAAGTGCGTTTCCTGCAACAAAACGACATCAGGCATGTGCCGTCTAATGAGTTGGTTCACCATGGTGCATTTGATCTTGTCTCCCAACCCGTTCACATTCCAGCTTAGGACGGAGAACCCCAGGCCTTGTCTAACGGCAGCCATGCATCCTTCCAATATAGAACAGGAGAACCGAAGGCTCCCTTAGCAATCCCTGGTCACTTACGACAAACAAATCAACACATAGAAATCCCCAACAAACAAACCCCAAACACCCCACCCTGCACCCCTGCATACAGTGAACGCACATCCCCAACTCGCAGTGTGCCTGTCTCCCCACTAACTAGTATCTAAAAGTAGAAAAAATGGAGGAGGACCTTACAACAGGCCGCCCGCCCCTACCACTCCAAACCAACCCTTAACCCCCCCAACCGGAACATCATATGTAAAAAGAGTCTCAATCAAAAAGAAATAATACAGTAAAAATTGTCCAGAGAGGGGGGGGGGGAAAAATAACGAAACCCCCTACCAGGCCCCCTGCACCAGTAATGGAATAAGTGCAGATTATAGTCACAAGCAATGCGCTATTCTTCGCTATCTGTTCGGGCCTGAGCCCCAGAGTCTGATGCTTCCACTTGGTCCAGCCAGTCCGCGGCCACCTCAGGGTTATCAAAGAACCAAGTCTTTCAGTCATGTTTTATCCTCAGTCGTGCGGGATACAGCCTTGAGTATTTCATCTCCCTGTCTCTCAACCGCCGCTTTATGGACATGAAGCCTTGTCGCTGTCTCTGGACCATCTGTGTGAAGTCAGGGAAGAACAACAGCAAAGCGTTCTCGTATGCCAATGGACCTGTGGACCTCGCCGTTTGCAAAATGGCGTCCCGGTCACGAAAGTTCAAGACCCGGGCAATGATGGGACGGGGAGATGTGTGCTCTCTCCACAGTGAAAAAGTTACTAAGGCCCTTCGGCTTGAGATGGTTCAGGATAAGGTCCTCGACGAAGAGGTCAGGGGTCACCCCTTTAGATTTTTCCGGGACCCCCAAAATGCGGACATTATTGCGGCGTGCCCGACCCTCATATTCATCAAGCTTGCTATCAAATTGATGACAGGCCGCCTTGAGGTCGCGCACTTCCTTCTGGAGCTCGGAGACGTCCTCCAGTAGACTCGTTGTTTTAACCTCAAGGTTTTTGACCTTCTCGGTAGTTTTGGTGAGGTCAGTCCTGAGAAGACCCACCTCAATTGCGTCAGTGTCTAGTTTAGTGTCCATCTTGCCCAAGGAGGATTGGACCCCAGCAATCGCGGCCATTAGGTCCTTCATAGTGGGGTCATCACTGACCGAATCCCCTTCGTTGCCTCCAGCCGTAGGTCGTTTCGCTTCGCTGGGGGACCCCTGGAAACAGCATATTCATCGATTCGGTTCGACTGGATCTGCCGAGTAGTTTTTGAGGTCTTCTGCTGAGGCTTTTCAGAGTCTCTTGTTGCCATCTCGAGCGCAAAGGAGGGCGAAAGCCACCACTCCTCAATCGAGTGTGGGTTGGTGTTGCGATGGTTGGTGTCTAGACCAGGCTGGGAGGCGCAAGTCGTCTCAGTCGCGATCCGAGTGCGACAAAACAGGACCCGTCCGGCCACTTCTAGTCTCTGTAGCCAATGTTTTTGCACTCCGTCCCGGGTGATTCCTTAGCCGGGTCCCCCGACTTCGATACTACAGGCCCCAATTTTTCCGGCGACGATATTCGGTCACCACAGCCACCAAATGAACCAGAATTTCGCCTAGTGACTCAGGTGCTGGTCCCCCACCCGATGGTAGGGATAGGGCTCAGGATAGTGTGCCGGATAGTCGGTCAGGATGTGGCGGCTGGCGGAGCCGATGCTCAAGCGGCCATCTTGGTTGCCGGCTTGACTCCTCCCCTGTTTTACCTTTTTTAAGTTTCTTAGTCTCAAGTCTGATGGTGTCCCCACTGTGGGTGTGGTGAGAGCCCCCAGAGATGATCTGCTTGTCTACAAGGTATGTAGGGGTGCAAGCTCTAGTTGGAAAGTGTTGTGGCCTGTAGAATTCCTGTTAGACCTGGCATCAATGGTGTGGGTTTCCCCTGTATTTTTGCCTTTGTCTACTGTCTTTATGCTATGTGTTGGACTTCGTTTTGCTGGTCTAGATGCTTTGGGCATTTTGCCACTGCTGTTCAGTGCCAAAGTGCAAGTGGTCCCTTTGTACATTATTGTTATAGATTAGTGATTCCATGATTAGCATTTTTGATTTACTAGTCAGTTCCTAGTACAGTGCACTGTGTGCACCTAGGGCTGGTAAATCAAATGCTGCTAGTGGGCTGCAACACTGATTGTGCCACCCACATAAACAGCCTGTAAATGGAACTCAGGCCTGCCATTGCAGAGCCTGTGTGCAGTCTGGTACTGCCATGTCAACCCGGCAGGTGCACCAACTTACCAGGCCCTAATATTCCTTTTTCTTACATGTAAGTCACCCTTATGGTAGGCCCAAGGTACCCCTGTTGGCAGGGTGCAGTGTATATGAAAAGGACTACATGCCTCGGTGTGTGTGGCATGTCCTGTTAGTGAAATACTGCCAATTTCGTTTTTCACTATTTCAAGGCTACCTGTTTCCATAGGAAAACATGGGAGTTAATGTATAAGATTTGATAAATATAACTTCCCATTGGGACCAGATAGGAAAATATCAATCAATCAATCAATCACAGGCATTTATATAGCGCACTACTTACCCGGAGGGTCTCAAGGCGCTAGGGGGGGGGGGGGGAGTGCTGCTACTGCTCGAATAGCCAGGTCTTGAGCTTCTTCCTGAAGGAGAGGTGGTCTTGGGTCAGGCGCAGGTCGGTCGGTAGGGAGTTCCAGGTCTTGGCGGCCAGGTAGGAGAAGGACCTTCCTCCTGTTGTCGTTCTTCGGATGCGGGGGACGGCGGCGAGGGCGTGGCTGGCTGATCGGAGATGTCGTTTGGGAGCGTAGAAGTTGATGCGGTTGTTGAGGTAGCTAGGGCCTTGATCGTGTAGGGCTTTGTGTGCGTGGGTGAGGAGGCGGAAGGTGATTCTTTTGTTGACGGGGAGCCAATGCAGGTCTCTCAGATGTCCGGAGATGTGGCTGTGTCGTGGGATGTCGAGGATGAGTCTGGCTGAGGCGTTCTGGATCCGCTGGAGTCTCTTCTGGAGCTTGGCGGTGGTTCCGGCGTAGAGGGCGTTGCCGTAGTCCAGTCGGCTGGTGACGAGGGCCTGGGTGACCGTCTTCCTGGTCTCGGTGGGGATCCACCGGAAGATCTTCCGTAGCATGCGCAGGATGTTGAAGCATGACGAGGAGACGGCGTTGACTTGTCTGGTCATGGTGAGGGAGGAGTCCAAGATGAAGCCCAGGTTGCGTGCGTGGTCTGTCGGTTTGGGTGCGCTGCCCAGGGCGGGGGGCCACCAGGAGTTGTCCCAGGCGGAGGGCGAGGAACCCAGGATGAGGACTTCCGTCTTGTCTGAGTTCAGTTTCAGGCGGCTGGTCGTCATCCACTCGGCTACGTCTTTCATCCCTTCATGAAGGTTGGCTCTGGCGGCTGCGGGGTCGTTGGTCAGGGAGAGGATCAGCTGGGTGTCGTCAGCGTAGGAGATGATGTTGAGGTTGTGTTGGCGTGCGATGGCCGTGAGGGGGGCTCATGTAGACGTTGAAGAGGGTGGGGCTCAGCGAGGATCCTTGAGGGACGCCGCAGATGACTTCGGTGGCCTCTGACTTGTACGGTGGTAGACGGACTCTCTGTGTTCTTCCGTCGAGGAAGGAGATGATCCATTCCAGTGCCTTCTCCTGGATTCCGACGTTGCTGAGGCGCTGCACTAGGGTGCGGTGGCAGACAGTGTTGAATGCAGCGGAGAGGTCTAGGAGGATGAGGGCCGCTGTTTCTCCGTTGTCCATCAGGGCTCGGATGTCATCGGTGGCAGCGATGAGGGCGGTCTCGGTGCTGTGGTTGGCTCGGAAGCCAGACTGTGAGGGGTCGAGGGATCCATTCGTCTCGAGGAAGGCGGCCAGCTGCTTGTTGACGGTCTTCTCGATGACTTTGGCTGGGAACGGGAGGAGCGAGATGGGGCGGTAATTTTTGAGTTCGGTGGGGTCCGCTGTAGGTTTCTTGAGTAGGGCGCTATAACGTTTAGTATGCCAGAACTCAGAATCTAAAGATGCATCTTTTAGTAAGTAGATATTTTCTAGCTTAGCCATCCAGTGTGCCTTTGCTGGGATGTGTATTGACTGTCTGGCTTTGGAGTGACAGGGGCTGGGGTTGTACAGCGGCTCTCCAGAGTATGGATTAGTCAGGGCAGAGCTAAATAGACCTGGGCTGCATTTAGAGTAGGGGGAGGAGATTTCCTTTCACCTGTATGGGCCTGGTTGGCCTCGCAGAATGCCGTCTCCACCTCCTGCCAGGAAGCTGCACCAGGGAGAATAGAACTGGTTTTGACTGAGCAGAGGGCTTCTCTGCCACCAGAGAACAAAGGATTTTGCTGTATAAATATTGGGGCCCAGACCCCAGAACTTTAGATCACTTTTGGGACTGCAAGGGGAACCTCTGCCAAGGAGAAGAGCTGGAAGGACTGGAGGAGGAGTACTGCTCCTTTTCTGGGTACTGTCTGGGGTTGGCCTGCAGTGGCTGCTTCTGCCAAAGAGAGGAGCTGTGTGTGCATCCTGCTTGAGAAAGTATCTCCAAGGGCTTTAAGTGGAGCTTACCCCCAGTTCAAGAGGGGTCTCTGGAACTGCAAAGACTTCACCATCCTTCAAGTCTTTCTGCTTGTGCCAAGCTACCAAGGGGGTGAGCAAGGGTTATTTTAGAAGTGTATCCCCCTTACCCTGATGAGGAAGAAGGGTCCCTACTTGGACAAAGGTACCCAACTCTGCCAACTAGACACCTTGATATCTAACAATCCCCTAAGTGGAAGGCCGAGTTGACATCTGAGAGGTTATGAAGAAAGTGCTTGCCACCATTCAGATACAGAGAAATGAGGGCTTGAGCAGTAGCTCTGAAAGCAGGTTCTAGAAGAAATAGTTTCACTTTATTTAGGTAAGGGAGGATGTACCAAGCCTTGTTTGTTCCTTTAGTAATGTATTCCTTCAGGGGAAGGCTGATCTCCAGGGTGAGGCTGAGTGACTTGGCATTCATTGGAAGTTGAGTTTCAAAGCTATCAAGGTTCATGTCAATGAGTCAGTTTTGTAACAGTTGTTACTGATTGTTCTTGACAAATAATAGGAATTCTGTCTTCCTGGGGATTAGCTTTGTGTACTCATATAAGGCCTTCATGTAGAGTTGTGTTACATCAGCATATTGGTAAATCTATAAACTGTTCAATGTAAGTAGTGCCCCAAAGACCTCCATGTAGAGGTCGAAGATGGCAGGGGTACCCTGGGAGACTCCATAGGTGACAGTGAAATTTTGCGATCTGGAGGTGCCAAGGGAATTAAAGGTAAACATTGTTTACCATGTATGCGATACAACGCATGCCATTGTAATGCAGTCATTACAACGATTGTGCTGTTGCATCGCATACCATTACAATGCAAGACGTTACAACCACTTGCTGTAGGGGGCAGAAGGTGTTGGGTTTTAAATCCAACACCTTCCCTACAGTTGCACAGACTGGAGTTGGAATAGTAAATTATTCTATTCCAAAATCCAGCAGCCCCCCTACAGCAAGTCGTTGTAATGACTTGCATTGTAATGTTATGCAATGTAGCAATGCGGTCATTGTAATGACCGTTTTGTAATGGCATGCGTTGTAAATGTGTGCTTTGTTATGTGTCCTATTCAAATTAAATGGTGTCAGTTTGAAAGTTAGAAGGGAAACCAGTGAAGAACATTGCTAGTGATTCTCGGGATGTTGATGAGTTTGGGATGGGAAAATGTGTTAAAGGCAGTTGTGAAGTCTAGCAGTATCAGGAGGCAGGAGTCATCTTCCTCTGTAGATGGGAGGGAGTCACCTGCAATGTGTAAGTTAGAGCTATCCACACATCAGCATTACATGAAGCTAAACTGGTAGTAGTGCAGGAAATTCTTAGCATTGATGTGATATTGGAGTTGACCATACACTGCTTTTATGATGATCTTCCCAATGAAGGATAGGTGACTAAAGAGCAAGTAGATGCCACAGACATTAGGGTCTAGTGTAGATTAATTTTTGAGTGACAGTATCTGGCTTATCTTGAGAGCTTCTGGGAAGACGCATTGAGTGAGGATGGTATTCTGAATGGTGACTAGGAAGGAAAGAACTCACCCGAAGGGAGCAGTGATGAAGGACAACTTCAAGTAGCTTTGATGGACTTGAATTTCTCAGCAAGATATGAAAGAGAGAGAGCTTTTCAGGATGACCATTGATCAAATCTATGACAAGAGGTGGGTGTAAGGGGAAAAGTAGGCTTGGTGGTATTGATGTTCTGTAAGGGTGTTCCGATTTTTTTCACTGAAGAAGTTGATAGCTTTGTAATCGTTTGTGGAGTGTAGTGGAGAGGATCTGACATGGGTTTGATTCAGTACTTGATGATCTTGAAGAATGGTCTGCTTCTTCTGGTGGATTTATTGATGTGTTAGTATAATACTTTGCTTTGGCTGATGTGATGGGCTGTCTATGCATTATGCAGAGGGATTTTAGTATCGTGAGAACATCGAGACATCTGTTTTCCTGACACTTTCTCTCCTGTCTGCTGCAGTAGCATTTATTGTTAGCAAGGCCTTCAGAGTATCAGGGTTCTGAAGGTTTTTACTTTCACTTGCTTGTTTTAGTTAGATTAGGACTGTTCACAATGTTTTTCAAAGATGCGTTGAAGTGTTTCAAAAGGGCATAAGACACGGAGTTGGCTGGGTGAAGCAAACATTTAGCATTTTGTTTGTTGATGGATACGTCTTTAAAGGATATGAAGATGATGTCTTCTCTTTTGACATGACATCGGATTGTTGGCATGGTGCAGAGCAGGGAGATAGGGATGACAATGTTGTTGGTACAACTCAGGGGCATGTATGGTTTGTTTTGGATTATTAGTGATGTTGAAAAGATGGGATTGAGGCTGTGACATTTGAAGTGTGTTGGTTGGTTGATGGGCTGTACCATGTTGAGTGTTTTGATCATTTTGAGCAGGTGGTCTCTCGTTTGTTGAGCTTGTTTTGTCTTGGCGAGTAAAGTCACATAAGAGAGTAGTTTGGGTGTGTCAGATGAATGAGGTGATGAAGAGACCAAAAAATTAATCAATGAAGAACCTATTCTGTCAGGAAAACCTCTTGATGAGATGGAAAGTTTGTGTAGCAGAAATTGTTAAAGTGGCATACTAGGAGCTCCAAGATCTGAGTGTCACTTGCTTGACTATGGTTTATGTAGGATAGGGTAAGCAGTACAAATTATTTTTATATATAACTGCATTGAGGTATTTGTCTTATATTTGATAAAACGATTATATTCACAAATTTACAAAGTCATTATATTATATTATTCTGAATGGGATTGGAAAAGACAGCACATGTTTCGTGTACTCTGGGCAGCAGCCGTGGGACTTTTTTTCCAGGCTACGAGTCTGGGTAGTCAAATTTTAAAACGTTGCTGTTTTCTCAGAAAAGGCATTTATATCTAATGTATAGTGAATGTCCTTGATGATTTTTGAGGCCCCTAGGTATGTTTAAAGCACAAGGTGATGTCAGGAGTATCAGCATACTGATAAGCCAAGTACCGGATCGCTGGTTCTGCTTGGTATGGGAATCAGTGTTACTCTAGTCTGAGAATTTGTAAAGGTCCCTGCAGTCCAAGAAGGTGTGAAGTTGTCTGTCTTATGCTATGGTGCATGGCAGAACAGAGTCAGACTCCTTTGTAAATCCTATATAACTACATTTGCATTTGTGGGCATAGAGTTACTTCCCTTTACCTAGGATAAACATTTGGAATAAAATATTGAGCCGAAATAAGTTATCACAGTCCCAGGATCCCTATCACTTCAAGCATCTCAGCTTGCCTATGATGCAGAATCAGGAGAAATTGTGGATGACAGAGAGGCATCCTTGCTTCATATGTCTATAAGTTACTAGCTGCAGTCTGTGAAAATTGTGTTTAGCATGTGCAACATTATGATGCTGAACTATGTTTCTGTGATAAAGAGCGCGTCAAGCTTATAACATATGGTTTCCCGAGTTAGTAACAGCCATTACAATGCATGTCTTTATCTACAGCAATCAACCAATGGGTGGATAGTATCCTCCATAGCTAATGTGCACTCCATGAGACAGCTCAGGTCCATTCTTACTTGCTGCCTAGTGAAAAAATCCAAGATGATGACTGATTCTCTATCTATGTTCAATAACAGGTACTCTTCTGTGTGTAAGGAAATCAAAGGTAACTATAGAGTGGGCATGTTTTATTTTTGGTGTTTACCAATGAATATTTCCAACCCTTTTGTGTAAAGGCCGGAACACACTCATAGAAGGCATGTTTCATAAGAAGGTCCCTCCTCTCTATGGTCCTGCAAGGCTGCACCAGTGTGGGCTACAATCCTTTTTTAGTCCGAGATTTATTGTCAGTAAGAGGGCTGCTTTATCCCTCCCTCTTTTTGGCTCTCCCTCCATTGGCTGGCTTCCTAAACGGAGGCCAGCCATTGGAGGAGAGAGCCGTCCCTCCAAATAGGCTCCGTCTTTTTCGGATTTGGGGGCGTAAGTTTTGCTGTTCTTTAGACAGTGACGTTGTCTGTCACTCAAAACAGCAAAACCACACCCCCAATTCTGAAATCGGAAGCTTGCGGCCGCCATTTTGTTTCACCGCAGTGACGGTGAGCATCGAGCCTAGGCGCTGTGAAGAGTAGCAGCCATTTCAGGACGACCGCCGCCGGAAGAAGTCCAGGTGAGTGCTTGTTGCCTTCTGATTGTGCCCATTCCCGCACCCCCCTCCCGCTGTCCGTGTCTCCTCTCCCGCTGTCCGTGTCTCCTCTCCCGCCCCCCCGCTGTCCGTATCTCCTCTCCCGCTGTCCGTGTCTCCTCTCCCGCACCCCCCCTCCCGCTGTCCGTGTCTCCTCTCCCGCTGTCCGTGTCTCCTCTCCTGCCCCCCCCTCCCGCTGTCCGTGTCTCCTCTCCGGCGGCATCTGATCCCTAGCGCGGTCCTGTCCTGTGGTCTCTTCACGGGCCGTATCAGATTTGATCTCTGCCGCAATGTAGGAGAGCTTCCTTGCGCCTCTAATTTACGCCAAGATCGCTTTTACCTTGCGTGGCGGCTTAAGTTCCCCAGCTTGGCTCAGAGACCGGATCACTTCCCAGGCAATATTTCTCCTGGATTCCACCGCTTTACTGGAGGGTTCTCTTGTTGCCTTGCGTTACTATCGTAACCTGGTGGTTTTATCTCGCTATCGTAACCTGGTGGTTTTATCTCGCTAGGCCTATCCCATCCACAATGGCCTCGGAGGACCGAGCCAGTTTTGCGTTTCCGATTCAGTAATTAGTCCGCATTCTCCAAAGTTCAGTCTTTAGTTTTGGGAAGCCTCGATCACCGTACATAAGTTGCTGCTGTTATATTTCATCATAGTGAACTCTTTGGGCAGGATTCTAACGGATATTTCTGCCGAGCTGCTGGAGCCTCACGGAAGTGCGGCCCGCCAGCTCGTGCGCCACCTAGCCCCCCGGCAGTTTTCATATCTTATGTCAGATGCTTTCCTTTATTCAACAGTGGAGGTTTCTCCTTGGTGGTAGCTGAAGCCAGTGTTTTTGGAATGTGTGCGTGATGAGGCACCGTCCCCCTGTCTGGAGCAGACTCCGGAAGGACTCACCTCCACCCATGTCTGCCGCCACAGCGAAAATGCACATTGCCACCCACCAACGGTGGCTGTAAACTAAACAGGGGGCTCTTTTTTAAATTTAATTTTATAAATGTGCTCTTTATGTGTTGGGAAAAGCATGCCACTTCAGAGTGCCAAAACATTAATGCAAGGTATACATAAAAACTCAGTGGTCAGGCCATATCGTGATGGCACGCATTTACAAGTATTTTTTAAGGCTTTGTTTTACGCCATTTACTGTACTAACATGTAGGAGAGGGAAAGCAACAAGGGTTGACAGTGGAGCACAATGATGAATTATGTGGCGTGAACTGCAGTTGTGCGCACTGGTTTGAATGGGGGGTTGTTGTTGTTGTTGTTGGTGTGTGTGTGTTAGGGGAAGGTGTAGTGATGGGTCTCGTGTAGCCACGAGATATACGGCTCTGTGGTCTGGTTTTGCGAGGCCGCGCATGACAGTGGTACACATTGTTGTCATTTGAGTGGTGTGCTGTGTTCGTGGAGTGGAGGATGTCCGCGTCGTGCGAGGCTCGCGTGTGGCTCCCGGTCATAGGCGTTTACTTATTGGAATACATCAATCTTGTTGTATCTACCCCAAGATGCGCCCAGCCTCTTCATTACAGAGGGGAGGGCACACAGTACACCTACCTCGGTGGAGGGCAGAACCTATTCACCTAACCACCCTCTCACCGCCCTCCCAGGACCCCTGATTTTGAGTTACTGGTAAAGATGGCCGAGGCAGCGCGGGAAAGTTCCTTTACTGTTACAACAGCTTGCACTACAAACTTTATAAGCAAACATGCCCTTTGTCAAATATACATAGAAGGCGTTATTCAAGCCATACGAGAGAAGAGCATTTCCTAATGTTTTTTTTAGTAAATAGCATCCGCAGCTGGTGGACCGGGAATAAAAACAGAGAGCACGCGGTACAGCCTCTAGTAATGCCTCTCTTTCCCCTGCTAGCCTCTTTCCTTCAAAGTCCTTTTACTAATGGATGTGATATGTTGTCGGGAATAAAAACAGAGAGCACGCGGTACAGCCTCTAGTAATGCCCCTCTTTCCCCTGCTAGCCTCTTTCCTTCAAAGTCCTTTTAACCAATGGATGTGATATGTTGTCAAGAATTACTTGATGATAGGGCTGTGCTGAGCAACTCTGCATATGCTATAAAGTCTACATTTTGAGAGGAGAATTTCTCAGGCATTCCCTTTCAGCTGTAGCCTCTGTACGGCCGTCAAATGACTTGGGCTGAGGGGCTGGTCGAGCTCTCCTTTTTGGGTGTCTGGTCAACAGGCACCTGTGGCTCACAGTGTTTAGAGTTAAGCGAGGGCGCGGGGGGGAGAGAGAGAGAAAAGAATCCCTGATTTTACCACCTGTAATTACGTCATCCAGCCTTCCATTCAGGGTAGAGGTGCAGGGGCGTCATTTGTTGACAGTGGGCGGTTGATGCAATCTGTCATCAACATTATTTATGGTCAGTTCGAGGCTGTGGCTGAAGGGTTGTCACCTCGGGAGTTAGAGATATCTTTCATACTCGTAGGACCAAGGAACCACTCACTCGCTGTGCATGTTTCCAGTATTGGACTTCTGGGGTGGGACGTGCCAGCCCCAGTTTATCTGGAGCAGAACCCATTGTGCCCAGCTTGCCACCAGCTGACGAAGTGACAGTATAAAGATTATTTCTCCGGCACGCACAATCCCGCGTAGTTTAACAGCGCATGTTTAAGAGTCTATTTAAAGACCCATTCACTCGGAGATCTTGTTTGTGAAAATGATCCCTGCCTGCGAGTGAAACCCTGCGTGCCATGCCGCTTGCCTGGGGCTTTATTTCCAGATACATCTGCGCTCCTGTGTGCACAACATGTCGCATCATGAGACTCCAACGACCATGTTATGCACATCCGTGTCCTTCACGCTGCCTCAAGCGACGTGATGCTAACGTGCCTTTATAAGGACACATATGGCGCGCATCAGTAAAGGAAAAACTGACGGCCCAGCGCATAATTTGTACAACAAGTGTCAGGCCCAATGTTTTCTCACCCCCCCCCCCACCAACCAACTGGCAATGCCAAATGTTGGGATTGTCGAATACCCAGGCTGTGTAGTTTCTATTCCAGCTCATGCCTCTCTCTCTCACTACCTCACTCTCTCTCTATTTCAATACCTCACTCTCTCTATATCTCACTACCTCACTCTCTCTCTGCTAATGCAATAGGTCTCGCATATGCAAGCAATTAAGCTATTGCCAATATAAATGACAATGCCATTTATTTAGGGATACAAAAAAAAATAATGAGCAATGCCAATAGCTCTACCTATAATATTGCCGAGACCATTGCTTTGTAAATGCTTGTCATGGGGATCTCTTTCTGACACTGTATGTCAAAATGTAGTACTGAGATGTCTCAAAAGGAATCATTTTGTGTCACCGATTTGTGGGATTAAATATAACATTAACTGGGGAGGATCCTCAAAGGAGACGATATGAGGTGATGTTCAGTTACACTTGTGGAATCATTGTTATTTACAATAGTTATGTTGGTAACTAGGGCTATGGGGCACTATTTGGTGGGAGGTGGTTGGTAACCAAGGAAGGGCAGGGGATGTTTGGCACTGAAATAAGTAAGCAGGAGATGGCATTAAGTATCAGTTTCAGTAATACTGAAATTTTCATATAAGGGATAGGGGTTAAAAAATCAAATGTTGTTAATTTCCAGTTGCTGCATAGGAATCATCTTGTTTGTCTTACAGAAATTTATTTATCATTGTAGATACCCCTGAGGAAGGTCATATTGACCGAAATACATTGGGTGATTTTAAATGTAAACGGAGGATTCAAGTTTCTCAACATGCCTGTGATTAGGCCCGGATGGTCAAATCCTGTGCAAAAAAATGCAAGAATCTTTTGAAACCTAGTACCTTTGATGTGAAGGACAAACGTTGAGAAATGAAAGAAATAAATAGATTGAACTTCTTGAATACTTTTGAGTATGTGTATAATGTTAAACACAAATGTGCATAAAGCAGTGCAACTCTTGGAGACTCGCACAGCGCGCGTTACACTTCTTTCAGTATTTAAATATAACATTAACCATACAGTCTAGTAACAGAAATAGAAAATATTCATCACCAATATGTAGATTTAATTCTACCACTTTCACCTTGTCTGGTTGGAAAGATCATTCATAAACACCAGAAATGGGATATATACACCCAGTTGTTACAGTTTATTTTTCTCCAAAGTACTTGTGATGAGTGTGTGTTAAATATTGAGAGAGTACCGTAGAGCATTCTCCCTTGTAGTATGTGATGCTTTCCTATCCATCCTCAATAGGGCATTCCCAAGCCAACATGGTTGCCATAACTGCTACACTTTCCTTCAAGAAGTGTTTTGATATTATGTTGTGTTTCACTCTTTTAAGGCACAGTAAAACAAATAAACCCTGCATCACAATGCAGTCAAAGCATTTTTCAGCGGAATCTAGGCCCTTTTGCCTCACCTACATTTGTTCCTTGAATTTTGTTGTCAACCAATGCTTTGTTGGAATTCCTGCTTGCTTCGTGATCAGCTCCTATCTGTTCAGCTTGGCCTCAGCAATGATGGGTGTCATTGGTTGCATTGTTAGTTCCACAATTATTTTCACCATTTATGCACCTTGCTCAGACGTTTGTGGCACTTTTGCTGCAGGCATGTATAGCTAGTTACGAAAGGGTGAAAAGGTGGGATTTTTATCTCTAGAATCAGAATAGTATTTCTAAAATCCCGCCACAGGTCGACTAGACCTTTTTACCTGTCATAGAGTGTAGAAGGCAATCACTTTCAACAGAGTAGTATCAATTCGAACCATCCCCATTGTTCTCCCCGAAGAACCACTGACAAAAAGTCAAGTTTAAAGATTTATTATAAAGCCAAAAGCAGTTGTGTATATAAACACCTCAGTAACAGGTTCAGAAGGTAAACAGGCACTAATACAAACATGATCCTACGGAAAAGTCTCAATCGACTAAGAAATAATACAAGTATCAATTCCAAAACCACCAGACTAGCAAGAATTGCTATAATCTGGGTTTTAGTAGGCATCGAAGAAAAGAAGAAATACATCCAGGTTAATCTGTCCCTACACTATACTAAGTGACATCCCTACCTAACAAAGTTCCCTCCAAACAAAGGTGTCAGCCGTGGTGACTTCCAAAGAAGCACAATCACTTGGTTCGGACTTAGCCTAAGAACCCATTTCGCATAGCAACGCTCTCTGCATACCCAGCATCTTTCTTCGCCCTCATGCGCATCTGCTCTGCTCTCCTACCGGGGTGCTGTCCCTCATACAAACCCCACAATAAGGGCGACACGCCCTAGGGTACGCCCCTCTCAAAAGTATTAACTTTCAAAAAGATTCCATTACGACATCTTCATCCTTGTTCGTTGGAAAACGTCCTTGGGTCCCAGAGTCTTCTCCTCTTGAAGTTGCTTCCCTAAATTCCGCAGCCACTCCTCCATGTCTGGGACTACCATTCTAACGCTCATACACAATGGGCCCTTCTCTACTATCTTTAGTTAACCTTGCACCTGCAAAGGAACGCACATAAATCGATTCACAGTTCCATGCTACTTGCAATTCATTTTCTAAAGCAACCCTCTAGAGAAGACATTTCCATGATTTAATGGTAAAAGAAACATTCTTAGTTCGGCCTACACAATCCTCTCTCCCCACCTGGGCCTCTGCACATTTCAGGATATCACATTCTAACAGTGGCAAACATTTTCCCCATTCATTAGGCCTTCACCATTCTAACAAAAAAAGAATACCTTTTCTAACTTGAACACTTCTATGTCGTTATATGAATACAATAAAGAATTTCTAAACATGCATTTAAATACATCAATGACTATTCGAGCATCCTTTAACTGAATTAATATTTCACTGCAAACAACATTTCTAAGTTAACATGGCATTAGTATTTTCAAAGCACTTTACATTACAGCTATGTACATTCTGGCACATGGTTTCAAAGCTCTGTATCACATTTAAACATGAATATAATCCTTTATATATGCGGGTGCTAATTACTCATGAATATGGTGCACCCCTACTTTTTCTAACTCAGTTTTGCGCTCTCTCAGTCCCCCCTTTGATGACCTGTGTCATCACCACCACCCAACATTCCTTAAGGCAGGGACCAAGCTACACAGGACTTGTCGCAAGGTTGCCTTGCCTGAGCATCTCTAATGCCCTTAGACTACGATATTGATTGTCTTGCAAGTTCTCCATTCTCTGCTCCTGTACCCTCATTGACCTTGCCAACCTATTTGATCTATACCATTTACAGTCTCAGCAAACCCCATAATCCGATCACACATGCCACTATGATGATAAGAGGTTTCAGTATGTATCCAAGGAAACTCCTTCCCAGGCTTGCAAACCAGTTTCCAACACTTCCAAATCCTTTACCAACCTTTTCCCATGCATTCTCTTGCGTCAAATCCTCAATTTCGTAATGAATTGCAGTAATGTTACGTATATATTTCTTCAGATCCTTGGAATTATCTGGAATATACGTGCAACATTCCTGAACCTTTAAAAGTTTACAGACTCCGCCCTCTTTCGCCAGAAGGACGTCTAGAGCAAGACGGTTCTGCAAAACCATCGCCCTTATCGACAACATCTCACCCTCAATCAACACCAATGATTTTGCTGTACTCATTGACAATTCATCCACCACAGTTGCCAACCGCCGTATCTTTACGTCATTCAAGATCACTCCCAACATCGGTATTGCAGCTCCAAACACATCTCCCACTATTGCACCAGCACTCTCTCCTCGCTTCACCCTCGTCAATTGTCCACCTTCCACCAGAGCAAAGTCCTCGGTGTGGTATATCTTAGGAAAAATAATCGCCAGGTAACATGTCCCATACCACTTATCCGGCAACCTCATGTATGCATTTTTCCCACAAAGTACACCGTAGGGATCACTTGCATCACACTCTTTAGGAAATCCTTGGTGTAATATTCTAATGTGAAAGTGTGTTCACAAGTTGTCTGGCCCACATACACATTCTCATAGTACGTCTTTGGTCTGTGAAGGCATAACTTCCCTTTCTGTACCTCATCCAATGCTATTGGACCATAACTTCCCCTTGTCTTAGGCAACTTCTCCTCATCTGTCCAATCTACTTTACCTTGGCCTGACGCCTGCAACTGCTTCTGTTTTTGATACCTATCCTCTACCTGTTCCTTGAACTTCTTTTCTACCTCTGCCAATGAACAGGTCAAATTGTGTCGATGAGCATATGAGGTGTCTATTCCTCGCGTTGGAATGAAAAAGTATCTAAGTCTATCCTCTGACTTATAATAGTCCCACTTGTTCAAATGCTTATAGTTTGGGACTTCCGGTAGCACAGCATCATAATTCGAAAAGAAATATTCAAAATGATTCCGCCCATAAAATATGCTAAGCAGCAAACTACATGAAATTCCATACGTCAATGGCAGGTGATGGTATCTAATACCCTCGTCTACTGAAGCTGGCAACTGCATACACACATAACAATCTTTCGCATCCATCGCATCGATGTACTCATACAACAACTTGGCATACGCATTCTTTCCAAAGTTTCCTTTGGACAAATCTGCATGTAATCTACGGCTTTCTTCTGCTAGCATAGCTTTCTCGGCTCCTATGTTTACCTCTTTCTGGCTAGGAGTGGTGGGTGTAGGTGTTCCCTCGACCCCCGCTTCCTGCCCTTGTGGTGCTAAATAGGAAACTAAAACTACTAAGAATATAAAGAAAAATCACTACCCCTATAAGTGTGCCTATAATACATTTTGCCCTACGAGTCGGGTTCCCAGCCTCCATGGTCTCAGATAGTGTGATTCGTTTCCAGCAGCAACACAAAGTCTCTTCCTTGGCTTTATGAATTTCTCGAACCACACCTAGAAGCAGAGATCCCCTTTCAGATCTTCCTTTCCATTTTGCATTCAGGCGACCCTGACCCTTCTCCGTCCTCTAAGGGATGTCCCTAAATTTCTTCTTCTTCCACTCGGCTCTAAGTAATTTCAACAGCTTTTTACAAAGTCTTTACTGATCAACTATGAGATTTTCTCCAACTGCACAGAGTACGTAATCCAAGAGTTCCATGTGAAGGACTACAGATTCATAAGCAGGTATTTCAGGGCCAAATGTAGGAAAAACCAGTCTATTCAGGATTAAGTCATTTATCTTGCTTAGGAAAGGGGGATTAGGAATCGTGATTGTCAGTATACCTTCAATTTCCAGTCCAGGTACCAACAGTATCACTTCCAACTTAACATTGGGAGTCGTATCGGTCACAAGCACCGACCTCACCCTCCCGGATCTCAGTACACCTGGCATTTGTCAAAGGGTAGGTCCACTCTAGAGTGGCGTATCTTCGACAAGGTACTCTCACCCTTCTTGATCTCCTCGGACCTTTTTCTTCTGACTCTTTGTTTTCCCCTTCTGGGTCTGATTCTTCAGATACAGGTGCAAGATCTCTTTCAGAGGTCAGCCTCACGTTCAGCCTTTTCCATCTTTCAGGCCAACTTGCCTCTGAGTTGTTCACTTCTCTGCTTCTCGTTGGCACAACCTGCTCATCACTGCCTTCAGCTCTTTCAGGGTCGAGATCACCTTCGCAGCGGCTTCCCTCTTCTGAGGCGGATTCTATGTCACTGCCGTTGTGATCTCCCTCAGATCGGTTAGATGAGTTACCAGCCTCTTCAGACGCCCCCACAGCTTGACTTGTCCTCTCTAGTGGATCTTCCTCCACAGCTGGATTTCCTTGAACGAGAGGAGCTGGTTCTTCCAGGGGCGCTGGGACTCTTCGAGTGTGAGAAGTATGTATCCAGTTCGGCAATCCACCACACTTTACGGCAGTGTTCGTCACCAGGATGACTTGAAACGGCCCTCGCCAGTGCACATCCAAGCAGCTCTTCCTCACGGGCTTCCGCACCAGGACCCAGTCACCGGGACATAGGTTGTGACAAAGGTCTCTAGAAGCCGGGATTTCAGCAGTCTGCACCTGAAGAGACACAGAATGGATGACATCAGATAGTCCTTTGCAGTAGTCACGAATCAGATCATCTGTGATATTTAGCAAGGCTCTTCCCATCAACACCTCATGAGGCGAGAGTCCTGTCCTCCTGTCTGGTGTACTACGCATGCTCATTAACACCAATGGTAAAGCATCTGGCCATTTCAGGGACGTGGATGAACACACTTTCGCCATTCGAGCTTTGAGGGTTCCATTTATTTGCTCCACTATCCCAGAAGCCTCTGGTCGATAGCTACAATGCAATCTCTGGTCAATGTTCAGTGCAGAGCAGAGCATCTTCACAACTTCACTGTTAAAATGTGTCCCTCTGTCCGATTCCAAAGAGGTCGGGACCCTGAATCTAGGCACTAACTCCTTCAACAATAATTTTGCTACTGTGAGTGTATCGCACCTACGAGTTGGGTATGCCTCAACCCATCTGGAAAACACACATACAATCACCAAAACATATCTGAGGCTATTACACTTCGGCATCTCGATGAAATCCAGTTGCATTCTGTTGAAAGGCCCTCCAGACCACCCAACGTGACTTAACGTGACTGGTGTCCTTTTCCCAACATTCATTTGTTGACACGTAACACATCTCTGACACACCGCTTCCGCAGCCGTTCTAAACTTGGGATTGTACCAGGTCTGCCTAAACACTCGTATCATTGCATCCCTTCCCAAATGCACAGGACCATGTATCTGTCGAGCCATCGGGCTCACTAGTTCTTTTGGCAATACAGCTCTCCCATCAGCTGAAATCCACAAGTCCAGATCCCCTTTAGTACAACCAGAAGTCACCCATACTCTTTTCTCAAAATCGGACGCTTGTTCCTGCATCTTCCTCAATTCATCCCAAGTATCTGCCACTTCAAGTATCATGTTTAGCTCGGTCCCTTTATGCATGCCCTCAATGACTTGATCAGTAAATGAGTTAGCTTGTTCTGCACAATAGCGTGCAACTTCATCCGCATAACGGTTTCCCAGGGACACAAATTCAGCACCTTTGCTGTGTGCTGTACATTTCACCACAGCGATTTCTGCTGGACCCTGCAGAGCTTCCAGCAGTAACCTGACAAATTCTCCATTCCTGATAGGGGAACCTGATGATGTCATGTAACCCCTTTGAGACCATAACTGACCGAAGTCATGAACCACACCAAACCCATATCGGCTGTCGGTGTATATGGTGACTCGAATTTTGTTGGCCGCCAAACAGGCACGCGTCAACGCAACTATCTCAGCCACCTGAGCAGAGTGTACTCCTTCTAAGCAGGCAGCTTCGATTATCCCATGAATCGTGCAAACGGCAAAAGACGCTCTTAACTGTCCAGCATTGTCTCTTATACATGAGCCATCTACAAAGAGAATTTCATCAGGGTCTTCCAATGGCTCATCGACAATGTCTGGTCTAGGTTTGGTGCACAGTTCAGTCACCTCAAGGCAGTCATGGTCTTCACAATCATCATCTAAAACATTTGGCAATGGCATCAACCTAGCAGGGTTCAAAACCGAGCACCTCTTTAGGGTCACATTCTCCGCAGCAAGTATAACCTGCTCGTAGCGTGTGAGCCTATTGTTGGTCAAGTGCTGCGTTTTGGTCCTGGTCATTAACAGTTCTACTGAATGTGGAACATGTACCACCAATGGATGTCCCATCACTATGCTCTCACATCTCTCAATGCTGACACCTGTTGCAGCAACGGAATTGAGACATCCGGGCAACGCTGCGGCTACTGGGTCTAAGGTAGCCGAGAAATAAGCAATTGGTCTACGGACACCTCCATGATCTTGGGTTAGAACTGCTAACGCGCAACCCTCTCGCTCGCAGCAGAATAATGAAAACAATTTGGTGTAATCAGGCATTCCCAGAGCCGGAGCACGACATAAGTCTTCTCTCAACTCAAGGAAAGCCATCATGCAGTCTGTGTCCCATGGTACCGGATCACTCACGTCCTTGAGCGTCAGTTTCTGTAAGGGCTTCGCCTTCAGGGAGAAATTAGCAATCCACTGGCGACAGTAGCCAACCATTCCCAAGAACATTCTAACTTCTCTCTGCGTTGAGGGCACCATCATTTTCATTATTGCCTCTATTCTGTCAGGAGACACTTTCCTTATTCCCTTCTCTATTCTGTGTCCCAAATACTGTACCTCTGGGAGGCAGTATTGTAGCTTGCTGGGAGATACCTTGTGACCATTTTCTGCCAGATGGTTCAACAAAGCGATGGTGTCTATTCTACAGGCATCTTCTGTCTCTGACGCAACAAGGAGGTCGTCTATGTACTGTACAAGAACCGAGTTCTGGGGCAGTACTAGACTTTCAAGATTCCTTTTCAATAATTGATTAAAGATCGATGGGCTCTCTGTATACCCCTGAGGGATACAACACCATGTCAACACGCGATCTTCCAGGTTAAAAGCGAAAATAAATTGGCTCTCCTCATGTAATGGTATTGAGAAGAATGCCTGACACAAGTCAATCACTGTGAACCACTCAGCCTGTGCTGGAATCTGAAATAATATCACTGATGGATTCTGTACCACTGGACAACATGGAACAACTATGTCGTTCACTTTTCGTAAATCCTGCACAATCCTGTACTTCCCGCTAGGCTTCTGCAAGCCCATGATCGGAGAGTTACACGGACTGCCCATTACTTCCTTCAGAATTCCCTGTCTATTCATAGATTCAATCACAGGCTTTATTCCCGCAATTGTTTCTGGAGTCAGCTTGTACTGGGGTGTTCTTGGAAATTCTGCATTAGGTCTCACTTGAATCTTAACTGGCTCCACACCATTGATCAATCCAATCTCCTCTCCTGTAAAATCCCAAACTTCCTGTCTGACTGTCTCTCTCAAATCCCAGGGGAGTTCCTCCACCGTTAGTGCAGGATACAGTTCTATGCACACACGAGTGTTTGCAACCTTAAAGGCAGCATCATCATCATTCGTTTCTAGCTCCACTCCCTTAGGTGTACAGTAGATGGTGCAATTGAGTTTACACAACAGATCCCTTCCCAGGAGACACACAGCACTAGAGTCGCACACCACGAACTGGTGGTTGTCCCTAAAATTTCCTATTTTTACTGGGACTGGCTCAGTCAATGGGTTTGTCATCCTTCTATTTGCAACCCCTACAACCTGGATAGTTTGTCCGGAAAGTGGCAAGTTAGGAACCACCACAGACCGTACAGTAGAACGAGTCGCACCCGTATCCACCAGGAAGGTAGTGGGGTGTCTAGCTACGTCAGCTTCTACAAAGGGTCCCCTCTGATCTATCTCTAGTACTGCTCCTAAGGTACAATCTTCCCCTTCACTCAGGCACCGCCCTGTCACTGGGTCGAAGTGATAATACTCGTCTCCATCGACCAGGAGAGGCATCTGTTGGTAAGCCTTGTTCCCTGCTCCAATCTTCGGTGGCTGGGGAACTGGAGCTCTAGGAGCGTAAGTCCCCCCTTTTGCCGTCTTGAGCTTAACTACTGTTGATCTCGGAACTTGAGGGGCCTGACTCTCCTCTTCCTTCTCCTGTACCTGATTTTCTGGGTTATGGGAACACTCGCGCCTCCAGTGCCCGATCTCGTGACATTGATGACACCTAGTTGTCTTTTTCAGAGTCGCCAGGTCCACCCTTGGCCTTGGACCATCCTCGCTGTCCCTTTTCTGACCGCTCGATCTTCTCCCTAATGTTCCATTTCCAGACTGACCCTGTCCTCCCGGTTGCATCTGGACTAGCATCAGCTTATCCTTGAGCTTCTTAGTCTTCGAAGTCTATCTCATCCCTGCAGTACCTTGCATACCTCAGGATCTCGTCTAAAGGTTTGTTCTGCCAACAAATCAAATGTTGTTGTATCATTAGACAGATCTCGGGTCTCAGTCCCAAAACAAACTTGGACACAAACTGTCCCATGTCCTTCGGATCCATCACATCCAAGCCACTGCACTGCTTGAATATCTGCAACAGTCTCTCATAGTACTCATGAACAGTCTCCTTCGGTTCTTTCCTAGTTCTGTCTATTTTCACCCAATCTATGTCTTGTGGTGGCACCTTTGTTTTTAACCACATGATCACCTGCTCGTATTTTATCATTACTCTTGGGGAAGGTCCATTTGTGAGTGCGTCTCGTTCTGGCTCCTCTGTGGGCCATTCAACACTGATCTTACATGCCACCCACAGATCTCCCGGAACCACAATGTCAAAAAATGTGTTCAAATCAACCCACAGTACCTTCGAAATCTTGACAAACCTCTCTACCTGCTTGTACCATTCTACTGGGCTCTCTCTCAACTTGGGAAATGTATTTGTGAAAGCAGCCAAATCTCCCTTACTCCAGGGTACGTGGACATATCCTCCATGAGCTACTTCTCTCAAGGGGTATGCTTCTGCATGCATTAGCCCTGCTCCTGGAGGAGTCTCTATAGTGCTCTGCCTAACACTCTTCTTTTTTGACCACCTTTCCTCCCATTTATCCAGTTGGACCCATGTTCGGATTCCCACTATTAGTTCTCTGATGTGGGTTTTTAATCCGATCGCCCTCTTCTTATCTAGATCTTGATCTGAGTACTGCAACCTATGGCCACCCTGCAAGGCCTTTGTCCTGGTCAGATCCACTGAGTATTTGTTCGCTAGTTCTGTTAGCTTCTCGTGAGCTGTCCTAGCTCTGCGAGTAACATCCTTCGCTACGAACAACAGTTCATCTGGTTCGTAAAGTTCTATTCTTTCCAGGGGTATTGTACCTTCCACTATCTCCTCCACCTCTAATTTAAGTCTCAGCACATCTATTCTCCTTGCCTTTGTTGCTGCCCTCAATGTGCCTTGACTAGAGGTTTCACTCGAGTCTCTCCCCTTACATTCCTGACTCACTCGTCTGTCCTCCTCGGGTGTGTTATGGGGAGCACTTCCTCGCTCCCATCTTTCACGGTCCCATTCTTGTCTTCTATCTGTAGATGCAGGGGTGGACGCTCCCCGATTTTCGTTCCCCCTACAGTCCCATCCATGCCTGCTTCCATTAGACGTACAGTGGGACACCCCCCTGTTGTCCTGACTTTCATTGCCATTACCATCCCTTGACCTGTCGCTTTGGGTATCCGCGATCGTCTCCCAAGTTCGCAGATCTGGTCTTAGTTCTCTGATCGGTCTTGGCCGTGGCCCTCTCAAATCCATCAGTCCTCTTAGACCCCCCTGTTCTCTGGATGAGTCTGCCGATGCTGCCAAAGGGGTGCTCCTTTCTACAGGTCTGGACCATTGGTTCCACTCGTCCGCCACATTACTTCTATCTTCGCTGACATTCCTTTCTCTATCTATTTGTGGCAGACTCTCGTTTTGTGTCTGTTCTGGGTTGTACACTGACACTATGGGACCTATGGTGACAGGTACCGTAAGAGCATCTGGTAGCCTCTGAGCGCTGGCCCCCTCTTCACAGTGTACCTGCTGTACTGTGAACCTTCCCACTACTCTCGCTTCTGGGGTCCGTTGAGGTACCCCCTCACCTTCCACCGAGCCGGACCTGTCCCCTACTGGGCCCAAGTCGCTCTCTCTTAGGACTCCACCGTCTACTACAGATGTCTCCCTTCCTGTTGGTGGTGGTGACCTCCCCTCAAGTTCTGGATTATATGGAGGTGGTCTCTCCGACAACAGTCTCTCTATCAGACTGTCTTCTGTTTCACTATCATCATCCTCTGTACTCTTTTTCTGCGTTTCCCCTACATTGACCAACAGTGGGTACAGTCTATCTCCCTCTATGGTCTGCACTCTCCACCTCTTGGCCAGTGCATCCCACCTCGCGTCCTGTACCGCCCTAACTGATCTCTTCACTCTTTCCTGTCTTCTATCCCTGTTTTTTTCGTGGGCTGCCCTGATCCATGCATTTAATGCTTCAAACTGTGTTGGTCTAGGCAAAGGTCGCAAAGAAGACATAGTCGCTTTTAACTGGTACAACACTTCTAATCTGAATGTTCCGTACCTAGGAAAGGTCAATTCCTCACTCCCGTCAGTCATCTTACACCAGTTCTCAAGCCACAGTATGGTATGTAACCCAACATTCGTAGCCATGTAATGGGCTGGCGTATCCTCAGGTGGAGCCTCTTCCCCACCCCGAGGTTCTAGCCTCTTTCCTCCCGAAAAACAACTTCGCAATCCTTTTAAACATTTCATGATGAAACCCACAACGTTTCCTTGTTTACTATACTCGTTTACTTCACAATGACAATCCACCAATCCCAGCGCGGTTTCACTCTATCCGTCCTATCCCAGCGCGGCTCTTTCCTGACGTCACTCGCTTCCCGCTAACCGCCCAATCTCAGCGCGGCTCCACACTAGCTGTCCTATCCCAGCGCGGCTCTTTCTGACGCCACTTGCCTCCGTTTTGCAGCAGTTCCCCTCCTTCCTCCGCTCGTCTCTCGGTCATGCATGCGTCCCAATCATACACTTGAAATGATTACTTCCGACCAAGCAACCACTTCTTTTGACTGTACGGCCACAGTCTAACTGTAATTGTCACCAAATTGGCAAATGACCGTCCGCTTAACGAGCAGACAATCGCCTCTCTGATAGGTTACATACACACGGCAACTTTCGACCAGCGTCCGTTACCCACGCATTCACACATTCATTCCCTCTATCTCGGTCCTGGTGGCGATCAATGGTACCTCATGACCCCCTTTCACTGGTCGACAATTACTGTAGGTGTTCGATACACCCGAACCACTTAAACTCTCCTTGAGCTTAAGATTTTCACCGGTTGCGCGCGCTCACAACCTGATCTCCTTTCACACTACAGGCACTCAACTCCGCTAGACAATACAGTTCAACAACACAATGCACACCGCAATCTAACACGCATGACCCTTTTCATACTCACTCTCTTACGACCTGCTGCTTTCTGCCGCACCATCACTCTCCGTCATCTTCCGTGGAAGGCCATCCTCCGTCCGCTGCTCTACGGACGCACATCTCCAGCTCTCTATGGGCCTTGAGAAACTCCTAGGGCCCGATGTAGGTAGGGCGTTACCGATCGGTAACGGCCGAAAATACCGATTTTTGGCCCTTACCGATCGGTAAACAGCCATCGAGATGTAGGGAACAAAAAACATAAAGAATCGGAGTGAAAACCGAATCGGAATGAGTACCGAATGGGAAAGAATCCGATACGTACATACCGAAAATCGGATATGTAACGAATCGGAAAAACACCGAATCGGATGCAAAGACCGAATCGGTCCATGCACCGATTCGTTAGTGACACCGAATCGGAAAATCACCGATTCGGTCCATGTACCGAATCGTTAGTGACACCGAATCGGAAAATCACCGAATCGGTCCATGTACCGAATCGTTAGTGACACCGAATCGCAAAATCACCAAATCGGTCCATGTACCGAATCAATAGTGACACCGATTCGGAAAATCACCGAATCGGTCCTTGTACCGATTCGTTAGTGACACCGATTCGGAAAATCACCGATTCGGTCCATGTACCGAATCGGTAGAAAGACCGATTCGGACATGATCCGAATCGGAAAACATGCCGATTCGTATGAATCGCCGATCGGGAAATTCCCTGATTCCGACAGTTGGGGAGATGTAGGGAGGCACAGAAACACCGAAATCGGCTCAAAATCAGTAGAATTCACTCGGTATTTACCATGGATTGCAATCAGGTGGTAACCAACTCCAACCCATATAAACAGGCCCAAAATGCATTGCAACTTGCAGGATGGCAGCTTTCTATGTCATTGCGAGGCGGCTACGGCTACAGCAGGAAGGACAGAGGGAATGGCTAAGAAATGAACAGGTCTACAGACAGAGGATAACCCTGTTCATGCTCACAGAGGCAGAGATACTACAGAGATACAGGCTGGACTCTGACACCATACTTGAGCTCATCAGGGATCTCAAGCCATTCTTGGACCACCACACCCCAAGGGCACACGCCATCCCTGCGCACATCCAGGTGCTATGCAGTCTACACCTGCTAGCGTCTGGCAGCTATCAAAGTGGTGTAGCAGCAGCAGGAGGGGTGAGCCAGAGCAGCCTGTCAAGGTTCTTCCACACATTCCTTGACGCCATGATACACAGGATGGACCAATACATCTCTTTCCCTGCAACCCACGCAGAACTGCTACAAACCAAAGCTGACTTCTACCAGATGGCACAATTTCCCCAAATCATCGGTTGCATAGATGGCACGCACATTCCGATTTGCCCACCAGCGGACACCGAATACATATACCGCAATCGCAAGTCTACACACACCATCAACGTGCAGGTGATCTGCAATGCAAAGTGCACCATCACAGACCTGGTCGCAAAATTTCCAGGGAGTACCCATGACTCCTATATTTTCCAACAGAGCGGCATATATGCACGGCTGATGGCTGGCGAATTTGGAGAAGGATACCTCCTAGGTGAGACACATCATCAGACCCCCATAACACATAGTAGCTAGGTGGAATACATGTATGCATGTGTCTAATGTGACCCCTTTCTCTTCCAGGCGACAGTGCATATGCCCTCCGCTCATTCATACTCACCCCCTACCTCAACCCCTCCACACCCAGCCAAAGGAGGTATAACCGGGCCCACATACGCACAAGGAATGTTGTCGAACGGACCTTTGGCATCTGGAAAAGTAGATTCAGATGCCTGCACAAGAGTGGAGGTGCAAGGCAGTATACCCCCATCACCTGCTGCAAGATCATAGCTGTATGTGCAATGTTACACAACCTTGCGGTGAAGAAGGGCACTGAGGTGGAGTTGTCTGACTACGAGGACCATGACGACGACGAAGCTGTGCCACTGACACAGCCAGCTGGGGTGTGTACGCCAAGTGATGGCAGATACAGACGTGAGGAGATTACTGAGAACTATTTCTGAGTGAGTACAGATGCAAAGACAGCAAAATGTTGATTGGAAAACACAAATTTTAATACTGTTGCAACACAGTTACAGCACTGATGTGCAACAAAAAATGGTGTATAGGAAATAAAAAAAAGTCCAAGGTTCAGGTTGCCTCACCCGCCCTTGCAAGGCTACTTCTTTGCCCGCTTGCCAGACCCACTGGGGTGTCCCTCAGCCCCCTCTGAATGCCCAGCAGCATCAGCGGAGCGCCTGGTGCTCCTACGTGGCTCAGACGCAGCGCTGGCCGGGCGGCTGCGGCTGCTGCTGTCCCCAGCATCACCCAGGTCCAGGGCAGGATTGGAGGCGGTGTTCGAAATAATCATGGCCTCCATAGCAGTGGTGATCCGGGCCATCCCCCTTGTGAGCTCAGCCGTATGCTGACTCAGGCTAGATTCCTGGTTCGCGCTGCGATGGCACAGTTGTGCCGTCGCCGCAGCAAGGCGGCCCATGGCGCGGTTCAGCACCCGGGCATCCCGCCTGCGCACCAGCTCATGCTCCTCCTGTCTGCTAGATGATTGGGTTATGGCAGTGGTTAGCCTGCCTAACCCTGCTGCCACCTCCTTGTTCGATTCCACGAAGGCCTGGAATCCCTTGACCAACTCTCCCATCTGCAGGTTGTGCTGCAGGAGCTGGCGTTGGCAGGCCATCGTGGATCTAGCCTGTTGCCTCTGAATCTTCACCATCTGTCCCTCGAGGCCCAGGAATACACTGCCCTCCCGTGCTGGTGCAGCAGTGGTGGTGATGGTACGGCGCCGGGCACTGCTGCTTCCGGCCTGCTGAGTGGGCTGGGGTGCCACTGGTGGGGGTGTGGTGCTGGCCGGTCCCTGAGCCCCTGCTCCCAGGACAGGTTGTACAGGTGGCACAGCCATGGTTGTGGCAGGAGCTGGTGTAGGCGGAATGGTGTCCCTTGTAGGGGAGTTCTCTGGGGAGAACTGCAAGGGGGGTGTGCTGGCCATTTGTGGGGAGTTCAGTGCATCGAAGTCTATCACCAGGTCTCCCTCCATACCTAGCCCTAGGGTGTTTCCGTCCTCCTCCTCCTCCTCCTGGGCAGCCTGGCTGGTGCTCGGCCCTGCGACTGCAGTGTCAGACGGTGCTGCTCCCTCTGATGTCAATGTTGTTCCGCCTGATGGGGCCCCTAGGTACAAAGAAGCATTTGTAAACTGAGTGCCGATGTATTACAGTCAGTACAATTTAAGCATTCCACATGTCCTTGCATCTCCTTACACTGTGTCACACTGTTTCCTGTCTTGTGATTCTGCACTGCCATGTTTAGCTAACTTCTGCTGACTACATGTACCATGATGCTTGTCTCTTGTATGTTGGTGACAGTACTGTGCTGGGGTTTGCCTATGCATTGTGTCTAATGGGGAGGTGTCTGGTAGGGTGTGTCATGATGCGCATGCTTCTTACCTGTAGCTGTAGCTCTTGCAGAGCTGTCCAGGGTCCCAATTCCACTGACACTCTCCCTCTCAATGGTGCTGGAGACCAGTTCCTCCAGCTCGGTGAGGGGTGGCGCCGGGTTCCTGCCTCCTCCAGTGAGTCCAGCCTGCCTCTGTATCTCAGCCATCTTCTTTTTTGTGAGGCTGCGGATGTCGTAGAATCTCTTTTTGAGTTCTTCTACGGACCTGGGGGTGACACCCGCAGCATTCACCTTTTGGGCGATTTCGGCCCAGATCCTCCTCTTGGTGCTGTCTGGCACATTGAGGGACAGCTTTCCGAACAGCTGGCGGTGCACCCTCACCACCTCCTCGACCAGCACCTGAAGCTCGTTGGTGGTGAACTTCGGCTTCCTCTTCTGGGAGGACTTCTGGCTTTCGCACTGCTCTGCCATGTTCTTCAGTTCAGTTGACAACCTCCTACTCCAACTGCTGCTAACTGTGAGTGTTGAGCTCAGGCTGGCTCTCCAGAAACTTCTTAATTAGCTGCACCTGCCAGGGTTGCCACTCCCTGTTTGGGTGGGGGAGGGGGAGCCACCTCATTGGCTGAATCGGCTTTTACCGAATCGGATATTACCGAATCGGTAAAATCCGATTCGGTATTATCCGAATCGGTATTATCCGATTCGGTAAAAGGCGATTCGGTTTCTTCAATGCATTCCTATGGGCTTTTTCGCCATAGGTGTGTTTTCTTGGCTACGAATCTATGATTGCCGAATCGGATTTTACAGAATCGGCTTTTACCGAATCGGTGTTGGCCGATTCGGTAATTTCCGATTCGTTGTTAGCCGATTCGGTACTTTCCGAATCGGTCCGTGCCGATTCGGAACGTACCGATTCTCATTACCGATGACGACCGATTCGGTATTCATTCGCTTTTTTTTCCCTACATCTCGTTTTCCGATTTCAGAATACCGATTTGGCCCGCCTCGGTATTTTGAATTCGGAAAATCGCGTTTACCTACATCGGGCCCCTAGCCTACTCTAGATTACCCTCACTCCAGAAGATAAACCATCCTACTCTGCTACCAACTGGAAAGGTGGGATTTTTATCTCTAGAATCAGAATAGTAATTCTAGAATCCCGCCACAGGTCGACTAGACCTTTTTACCTGTCATAGAGTGTAGAAGGCAATCACTTTCAACAGAGTAGTATCAATTCGAACCATCCCCATTGTTCTCCCTGAAGAACCACTGACAAAAAGTCAAGTTTAAAGATTTATTATAAAGCCAAAAGCAGTTGTGTATATAAACACCTCAGTAACAGGTTCAGAAGGTAAACAGGCACTAATACAAACATGATCCTACGGAAAAGTCTCAATCGACTAAGAAATAATACAAGTATCAATTCCAAAACCACCAGACTAGCAAGAATTGCTATAATCTGGGTTTTAGTAGGCATCGAAGAAAAGAAGAAATACATCCAGGTTAATCTGTCCCTACACTATACTAAGTGACATCCCTACCTAACAAAGTTCCCTCCTAACAAAGGTGTCAGCCGTGGTGACTTCCAAAGAAGCACAATCACTTGGTTCGGACTTAGCCTAAGAACCCATTTCGCATAGCAACGCTCTCTGCCTACCCAGCATCTTTCTTCGCCCTCATGCGCATCTGCTCTGCTCTCCTACCGGGGTGCTGTCCCTAATACAAACCCCACAATAAGGGCGACACGCCCTAGGGTACGCCCCTCTCAAAAGTATTAACTTTCAAAAAGACTCCATTACGACATCTTCATCCTTGTTCGTTGGAAAACGTCCTTGGGTCCCAGAGTCTTCTCCTCTTGAAGTTGCTTCCCTAAATTCCGCACCCACTCCTCCATGTCTGGGACTACCATTCTAACGCTCATACACAATGGGCCCTTCTCTACTATCTTTAGTTAACCTTGCACCTGCAAAGGAACGCACATAAATCGATTCACAGTTCCATGCGACTTGCAATTCATTTTCTAAAGCAACCCTCTAGAGAAGACATTTCCATGATTTAATGTTAAAAGAAACATTCTTAGTTCGGCCTACACAATCCTCTCTCCCCACCTGGGCCTCTGCACGTTTCAGGATATCACATTCTAACAGTGGCAAACATTTTCCCTGTTCATTAGGCCTTCACCATTATAACAAAAAAGAATACCTTTTCTAAATTGAACACTTCTATGTCGTTATATGAATACAATAAAGAATTTCTAAACATGCATTTAAATACATCAATGACTATTCGAGCATCCTTTAACTGAATTAATATTTCACTGCAAACAACATTTCTAAGTTAACATGGCATTAGTATTTTCAAAGCACTTTACGTTACAGCTATGTAAATTCTGGCACATGGTTTCATAGCTCTGTATCACATTTAAACATGAATATAATCCTTTATATATACGGGTGCTAATTACTCATGAATATGGTGCACCCCTACTTTTTCTAACTCAGTTTTGCACTCTCTCAAGGGCATATTTGCTACAGAAAGAAGTTACAATTCCTTTGAAAGCTAGTCTATGGACTCCACATCCTCCTACCCTTTATGAATAGGTCTTGGCAGACAACCAGAACTGATAGAGATTATTGGGGCTTGATGACTGCAAGCTTGTATTGTCTACTGGCTATGGCCAACCTCACACCATGTCATTCTACCAAGACATACCGGTAGCCTCCTCTAACCTGAGCAGTGAAGGCCACATCAGCACAGCTGAGACCAGGGCCCAAAACATCACTATCCATTGATACAATATTGCTTCAGCACATGATGAAGATGGAGTGCCACAATGCAGCAGTGACAAGTGGTTTTACTTCCTTCCTATCCTTCCCCAAAGGCAACTCCACATATTTGTCAATGTGTCACATGAAAACAAGAAATGGGCTACCTCATGGAAGCAAAAAAAGTTTTAATATGGATATTACACTTGGTGCAGCCACACATCCTGAAATCCGATACCAAATACAAACATACACTCCCTTCCAGGGACAACACCTACCATTGCTTAACACGAACTAATGAAAAATATGTGCAGAGGTGCACACTTTGAGCCAGCTTGAGTCCAAACAATACATTAAGTGCCGCTCTACACATTTTGAACAAATATGTATGATTAAGATTTATGAGTAAGTCCTGTCATGAAACTTGATAACCTATTCTAGTGTGTCACCAAACTTGCGCATGGACTGTGGGCCGTATTACGAGTTGTAAAAGTACAACTTATAATACGGTCAGCAGTCCTTTGGTCTTTCCCATGGCAGTGCCTTGAAAACAGTCACAGCAATGGGAACGCCCAAAAAGTTTCAGCACGGCATTGACGGTGACATCAATGCACTGCTGGAACTGGGGTGAATACAGACTGGGGGGCACATGCTGTGCCCCCCTGAATGTATCCCCATGGCGGGGCAGACATGGGTGCCCCCTAGGGCCACCTTTGTTCCTGCACTGCCAAATGTTTCATTGAGGGGCTCCACTGTGAAAAGGCTTGCGGTCCAGGAACTTAAAATAAAATATGCTAACGGGTATGCACCAGTTCCAGCTCAGCAAAATGTGTTGTGGCGCACCTGCACCACCAGGGAACGACTGTTCCCTGAAGCAGCTGGCAGTCCACCGCCAATCCGATTCACGAAGTTGTAATCGGCAAAACGGTGGACCGCTACTCCTGACTCATAGGGCCACAGCATGAGCTTGTATGAAGTAACATACCTTTCTGTGTGTGTAATGTTTTATCTTTGAATATCTGTTGTAGAACATTTGTCTTATTAATTTGTGCTTGAGAGTGTATATTTGTGTGTGACTCAAGGGTCAATTTGATTGCACTGAATTATGAAGTTTGCTTATACTCAATGGCAAAGGTTTCATTGAGAAAATGTACAATGCAAGTGATTTTTACCAATTTTGCAATGTTTAATATTTTCTGAGCTAAAGAAAATGAGGAATGTACATTAATAAAAAGCGAGTTAACTCAATCAATTCAAAGTTCTTTCTAGTTTTTATTTTCCTTACTTTCGTATATGTTACATTAAACATTAGAGCCCATTGGAGGAGAAAAAACATTTCTGAGCTCTTTTAATTACAGGATTTTAAAGGTTTTTTCTTAAAATCTCACAGAATATTGCTTTGTGTGAGTCATATGTTGTGAAAATATTATGAAATGTATAGGCATATTTAGAAGACAATGGCGCAGCACTGTGCCGCAAGCTATTTTGCTGCGCAGAGCTGCGCCCTTGTCCAAATGCAGGAATGCGCAACATTTACAAGAAAACAGCGCATTCTGTGCTCACCACCTGTGCCAGTGCATAAACAGCAGCTGTGCGCCAATGCAGAAAGACTTGCACCATGATGCAAGGGGGCCTGCATTACAGAGATGATTGCTCCTGCAAAAAAACAATCATTAATGGCATTTTGCTCCTTCTATGTGTCGTGCAGAATGCAGCACACATAGCAAGAGCAAAAAACAAGAAGAAATATAGGTATTTCTCCTCATTGCGCCACCATTATGGATTCCCTGGGGACGTGCACGTTTTTGGCACTACCTCAGATTTTACATTCTTTGTAAATCTGGGGCAGTGTCAAAAAGCCCTGGGTGTTGCTGGGAACTCCCACAGCAGCACCCATTGCTCGTCCCGTTAAAGCAGAAAACGTTGTCAAAAGGAACGATACTTATAAGACCGCGTTAACCATGCAAAGTGACTATCGCTGCCTTGTAAATATGGAGCAGGACAGAGCACCGTCAGAGCATCGTAAAAAGGTGGTGGTGGTGCATGGGCCTTGTAAATGTGTCCCTTAGATTTAAGAACTCACATAAAGTTTTCTGTAATTATTTTTATTTTGTATCTGGGTATTGGGATGGAATGCCTAGTAATTGTAAATGGGAAGGTCCCCCTACGGTGAGTGCCAACCTACATGTGAATCTGGAATTCTGACTTTTTGTTTGGCTCCTGTATGTGTTCATAGGCTTGCCCTAGTAATGCAAGGTCAAGAACCTGTTATGTGACCTGGAGGTTCTCACAAAGCATACATTCATAATTGTGTTGCTCAGATATGAATTTAACTTGAAAGAATGAAATGACAAGAGGCTTTAGCAAAACAGGAACAAGTTGATTTAATTAAATGTAGTGACTGGGAGAGAAGCAACAGAGTCCTGTGTAGATGTGCGGAAGATTTGGCCGGCATCATATACAGTTCTTGTAGAGCACGTAAATTTGGGCCTAGTCATGAACCATAAATTGAACCATCTGATAAGGGGGCACATGTGTCTCTTGACTTTATGGAGACCCAAGGTGGGCTGTGTCCCGATGTCTGGCATGAAGAGTGCATGATCAGTGCGTGTAGTGTGCATGCTGTGTTCTGATTGGATGTGTGTTCCTACCTTCATGTGGCTTCTGACTTTGTGGTTTGTTTGGAACCCAGGCTTATTTGGCCAGATGTATTTTATTGGAGTCAATCTCCTCTTACCTTTTTTGGTGTAGCTGCCTATCTGTGGGATCGATCTGGGTTTTCCCTGTTCATGCCTTTGTCATCGGGCTAATTGCAACCTCACTTGTGATCTATCAATCGGTAGGTTTGGGTCGCAGGGTCTGTATGACCATGTATCTCTGACTTGGCTTTGATGGGGAGGTAATCTTGTGAGGATTTGACAGCAATGATGCGAGTTCGTGATTACATGTACATATAACATGGCAGTCATTGATATTGCATTTACCAGCATTCACATTATTATGTGTACATTTGTCATGGCGTACCTCGACATGGTATTTACCGGTATTGACATTGGTATGTGTACATATATTATGCTGTACATTGACATTGCGTTTACAGATATTAACATAGCATAGGACTGCATGCCTAGCTGAATCAGATTATGTAGTGGTAGCAGCGCATCTAGTTTTTAATAATCAATACTGTGACAAGATATTTTTTTCTGTATCAAGGAGAATGTCGTCTACTAACTCCACTCAAGCCTATTTCTGCACTTGTGTGAGCCTCGGATCCTAAGATCATTGCACCGACATTCCCAATTTGTGTGTGGTTACACATGTACGGTAGTAGGACTTAATTCATTCTGTGAGTCAGAATGTTCGGACCAGTGGGGTACACTTTTTATGACCCCTGATTTGGAATGGCACAAGATGGAGGGTGGATACATCTTTTCATGGCAGTGGAAGTGTATTGACTACAGTTCTGTAACTGAAGGATGGAGATTCAGAAACTAAGGTGAATGAAAATGTAGATGGGGCTCTGCTTAGATATTCATTAGGACCTTGATGGAAAAGAGCTGCTAATTAGTTCTTTACGTATCATTGGCATTTGGTAAATGGTAGGGTCAATGAAGGGGACTACAATTTCTGTTCTTCAAGGATTGCAAAGTTTCTGGCCAGGCAGTCCTTTTGTCTAACCCTTGATTTAGTTTTTAGGAAGGCTGGTGACAGCAATGCAACGAGATCTCTCACTTCAGTGTGCGCTTGGACACTGCTGCTTAGAACCAGCTTCATTGTTATCTGTTTTGAGAGCTATCACCTTGCAAAAAATCTGTGTCTGCGGAAAAGCAAGAAAATGACATCTGAAAAAGAACCCACTCAAACCGGTTCTGAAACATTAGACATTAAATTTACATGCCCTGTTTGGAAAATGTCTAATGTAGGGGGATTCACACCACTTCCTTTTTTTCCAGTTCCAAATTCATAACCAGAGATAGAAGGGCTCAACAGAATACTTGAAGGACTACTGAGTGACCATTACTGGTTTCCGCATTACAACCAGTCTTCCAGAGGTGAAGGGTCATCACATGAAGTCAAAAACTTCTGTTGGAGGAGCTGAGGGTCTGCCTGGAGCCCAGATGCCTGCCTGACTGCTGACGCAGTGAAGGAATATGTCTGGCCCTGCAGGAGGAGAGACTGTTGAGGAGGAGAAGTCCAATGCATTCCTGACAAGGGGATTAGCCAGAGAAAGTGAACAACTACACTTGAGTGAACCTCGGAGTGATCTGGGTGCGCAGCTGTCTTTCTGAGTAGTTCTTGCTGTATACTGCATCAAGATTTCTACACATACTTCTGGTGAGTTGTAGGCAAGATGGTGGCCGTGGCGTGGGCTGTGTAAGCAGCTCAAACCTCTCCCTCCTGACTCTTCGAGAAGGGACTGATTACTATACCCTCACCTGGTTTTTTTGTCGGCTGATGGAGAAGATTGCTCCAAAGGAAAAACGCACTTAGAATATCTGCAGCGTTGATCAGCGTTGATCAGCAAAAGCGCTGTGGCAACAAAGTAGCGAGGTGTAATAACTCTCGCCTAAACGCCGAGAAGCTGTCCAGAGCTGATTTGAGCCACGATGGAGTGTTAGAGTACGGCTTCATCTTGATTGAACACACCCGGCAAACTTTGCATTCTGTGACTCCGAGACTCTGAGACTGTGGGCCGTCGACGGGAGGCGGTAATTGACAGAGCAGACATTTTCCCGAGTGTGAGACGGGCTGATGCTGGGCGGCTTGTATCATAGTCCTCGCTGAGTTTTACTTTGGCGTTTCCCAGTGCTGTTGCTGGGTTTTCATCTTAGTTTTGCTTCTGATAGTGGAGGCGCCATGGCGTGCAAAAAAAATGCCCCTAAACCACAAACGAAGGTTTCTACACGAAGCGGTAAAGCCGGGAACCAACCTGCAGTGACGGGGGCGCTGGAGAACGCCGGTGGAGATGAAAGCAGTGCAGCCGGTGGAGGTGAGAGTACTCAAACCACTTATTGCAGTAATGCTCAGAAAGGCGTTGTCTCATCTGCTAAAAATGCTGCAGCCCCGCGCTTACTACAGCAAGGCTCACACAATTTGATGGCAATGTTTGAGAGCCAGAACTTGAGGAACATAGAAACTCAAGCTGTAATATCGAACACATTAACCACACTAACCACATCAGGGATTCCAGCTTCAGACAGTAGTATGCTGGATGGTAGTGGTAGCTTGGTGGCTGCTACTAGTGAACCAGCTCTGTCTACGTTAATCAACCCCCCCCCACAAGTACAACCCTTCAGGCTAGGAATGACCAGGATAACGGTATATCATTAGAAATAACGGAAACAATGGAAACAATGGAAATACAGACTGTCCTGAATCTGAGCTTGAGGTGTGATGAGAATTGCATTATGGGGGACGGAGTCTGTCACGGAACTGCTGATAGTACCAAACAGACTTTGCTCGGCAGCAAGAAAGACTCGTTTAGTGCCATGATAAAAGACACAGAGTCCGACCTGCCTGCTTCTGCTGAAGGTAGGCAGGGTTTAAAACCAACATACGAGACTGGTGAAAAATTTTACTCCATGTCGTACCCATCCTCTGATAAGAGCGCAAATGGTAGCCGAGAGTGGGTGGAGGATAGCGACGACAGTACTTCAACAGAGAATGTAAGAGGAAATCTAGCCTCACCAAGCCCAAGTATTGCAACAGTTAAGAAACGCAAGAAAAGAGCTTTACAGTTACAGGCTAATAGAACAGAAGGAGTAACAGAATCAGAAAAGGATTAGGGGATGCCTGGTAAGGACATAGAGAGTTTGGATAAAGAAAAATCTTCCCCCCAGGAGATTACTTTGGCCACTATTTATGACACAATGATGAGTCATAGAGCAGAGAGTAAAGTAGAGAATTTACATACTCAAGCTACTTGCTGTAAAGTCAAGAATGCTCTTCGACGAGTGATAAAAACATGTGCAGAAACAGCAGACAGAGTTACGGAAACTGAGGCCAGAATCTCAGCACTGGAGGACGAGGCTGTTGCCCAGAAGACAGAGTTGGAGTTAGTTAAAGCCCATCGGGATGATCTCAGTTATAAACTATCGGAGATGGAAAACAATTCCCGAAGAAATAACTTACGCTTTTAGGAGTACCCGAAAATAAGGAGGGTTCTGATATACGGAAGTTTGTAGCTGAATTACTGCAAGAAGCTTTTCCTGAACTGACAACATGGGATTGGTCAAGGGAAATACAAAGGGCGCATCGTTTCCCTTTTAAAAAGAAACAGCTACGTGAAGGAGAAGAAGACCTTCCCAGGGAAATTCTTGTGTGCTTTAATAATTTCTTAGCTCGGGAAGATATCTTGTTGAGAGCACAACCTGACAAGAAAGCATCTGCCAAAGACTGTAATTATTTTGTTAGAAGAGATTTTTGTCACGCCACTATTTCTAAAAGATGGCATTTGCGCCAATTGATACCCGAATTCCAACAAAAAGGGGCAGCGGTGTATCTGCAGAACCCGACTAAACTTAAAGTCATGTTTAAGGGGCAAACAACATTTTTCATGTCTGAAGTTAAGGCCAGAGAATATCTTGAGGGTATAAAATAGAGAAAGGGCTGGGGAAAAAGGTTGTTATAGCGTTCAGCGTATTGTCTGGCCTGTTTGTTTCATTTTTACATTTCTCTTTTTGGAGAGATCCGGAGGAGGGAGGACACGGCATTCCATACCTTACAGGCATTGATGTCCCTGGGCCTCATGTGTTAGGTAGGGGGACAGGGAAGGGTGGGTGGGTCCTAAGGGTGGGATTGGGGGGGAAGGGTTGGGTTTAGTGGGTAGGTGGTGGGTGGGTGAAAAGTCAGCAGCAGAACAAAAGCATGTAGCTCTAAACAATGGACGATGGAAAATTGTATGCCTTGAGAGTGTCGTAATCCTAGAGGTGGAGGTAGTTGTAAATGAATCGATTAAGCTGCTTTTTGATGATATTGGATTGGAAAATTAAAATCTGCTCGTTGAACATATGTGGCCTCAACGATTTAAAAAAACGGCTGGTATTGGTTAAAGTTGTGCAAATATTACACATCGATATACTTTGCTTACAAGGGACTCATGTTGCTTGGGCTAATAGGGGATATTCGAAGAATTTAGGTCTGGATTTGGCAGTATTTTCTAAACAATCAGGGGTAAAAAGAGGGGTAGCTATTCTGATAAAACGGGGAGTAGGCAGTTGTATTAGGGCAGCAGCAGACAGATGGGGCCGTTGGGCTATTGGAGCGTTTAGGATTGGGCAACAGGCTTTTATTCTCTGTAATATTTACGGTCCTAATTTGGATGATGCAGAATTATTAAATAATATGATAATGTGTGGTGACTTTAATATAAATATTGCTGCTGGCTTCAATGTTCGATCAACCCGTGTTTATACTGGTAGAAATAAGCTAATGTATTCTGCATTACGGGGTTTAATGATAGAACATGGGTAGTATGATGTTTGGAATGCATTACTTCCTGAGAATCCTGGTTTTTACCTTTTTTTCTGCCCCACACTCCAAATGTGCTCGTTTAGATTACTTTTTATTGCATCAGCCCTGTTATCTAAAGTTAATGTCTCGATTCAGCCCAAACTGGTATCAGACCATAATCCGGTGGTTTTAGAGCTGGCTCTAGACTCAGGGTTTCAACTAGGCCCTCGACCTTGGACCTTGGATAGGCAGTTACTAGTTGATAAGGAGTATTTTCAATTTATGAGCTAGATTCTTAAGGAATTTTTTGTTATAAATAAGGGGACAGCCTCACAGGAGATTGTCTGTGACACGTTTAAATCAATTGTCAGAGGAGAAACCCTTAGCTTCTCCAAATTTAAATGTAGGAAGGCTTTGAGGAAACATCAACAAGATTTTGAACGGGTTACCATTGCTGAATGTAAGCTAGCTGATTCAATACGACTTGGTCTGGAGCCGGGGCTAGTCCAAAAGGCCCAACAGGATCTTACTATTGCAAGATCATTTGCATATACTAATATTGCTGATCAGATTGCTGAAAAATTTACAAAACACAAAGAAGAGGTGTATGAATTTGGTGAAAACACCGGTAGATTATTGGCAAAGAGGCTAACGGAGAGAGCAGTTTATAACGATATCTCAAAAATTGTGGATATACAAGGGAATCTGCAGGATACTAAAGCGGGGGTTCTTGAGGCGTTCCAATGATTTTACCAAACATTATATAGCAATCCGGGGTCTGGTATGGGGCTTGGAATAGGTGTTGGGGAAGAAAAGGAGTATTTCAGCAACTTGACCTCTGAAACATTATCAGACCACTGTAAATTAACATTATCCATCCATTTGGATTCTTCTGAGGTGGAATTAGCACTTTTAGGTCTGGCACAAGGTAAAGCCATGGGCCCTGATAGTATCCCGCTAGAATTCTATCGTGCGTTTTGGAACATATTAAAGACTGAACTGGTGGAAGTATGTCAACAGGCTTTTTTAGGTAAGGCACCAGATTCATGGTCAAAAGCAACGATCGTAGTTTTTAAAAAGAAAGGGAAAAAATAAACTGAATTGGGTTCATATAGGCCAATCTCGCTATTGAATACAGACAGCAAGATATATTCTAAAATCTTGGCGAATAGGATGTGTGATCTGATTCCTGGGTTATTCTCAGTAAGGCAGCATGGGTTTATTCAACGCAGAAACACCACTGACCATATTAAAAGGATCGTCTCTATATTCGACTGGTCACAAAGTATAAAATCTCCCATTGGCGTGGCCCTGTTGGATGCCGAAAAGGCATTCAACAGGTTTTCATGGTGGTTCTTGTGGACGGTCTTGGTCTGGAAGGGATTTCCGATAGAATTTATTACAGCTATACAGTCTCTGTATTCTCATCCTTCCGCTGTAATTCGTGTAAGTGGGGAAGTTTCTAGTGAAGTGGCGATTGCAAGGGGGACGAGACAAGGCTGTCCCTGTTCCCCCTTGCTATTCGCCTTATATATTGACCTTTTCATAGTTACCCTAGAGAGAGATAGAATAATAAAACCCGTGCGAATAAATACTGGATCTTTTAAAGTATTTCCATACACTAATGATATTGCTGTGATACCGTCAAATATTGAAGAGGCTTTACCTCGGATAATTGAGGAGGCGAGAATCTTTGGGAAGCTTTCTGGGTACAAATTAAATGTCACTAAAACTCAAATGCTTCACTCGCAAAGTGGATGCCCTGAAAATATGATCTTTGAGACTGAGGCAACTTATCTCGGTATCAAGATGACACCGAAGGTAGAGAATATTATTGCTATAAATCTTGATCCTATCATTAGCTCATCTAATAAAACATTAGAAAGGATTAATAATTTACACCTTTCATTGTTTGGTCACAACAACGTCCTAAAAATGCTGATTTTCCCTAAATTTCTGTATGTATTTCGTTCGCTTCCATTTTTAATTCCTGCCGTCTTTTTTGCCCGAATCGAGAGAATGTGCTCAAGGTTTCTTTTGGGGTTATCATCGAGCCAGACGAGCTTTGAAATGGTGCTTTTTACCCAGAGAGAGAGGAGGCTGGGCGATACCTGATTTCCAACTTTATCATTGGATTGCCAAACTGCAACATATGGGGGTGTTAATTCTGCCGGAAGATCCAACACCAGATTTTGCCGCCCCCTCAATCTATGAGATGCTTTTGGGAACAGAAGCAAAGCAGTGTTTGTATTGTATAATCGAGCCAAGCTATTTAAAAAAAAACGAAATTTAAGGCAGTTATTGCAGTGTACACAATATGGAGAAACTACAAAAAAAAAATTAGGTATAGGTTCGGATTTGTCTACACCCCTCTTCAAAATTCCTTTCTATTACCTGAGATTTTTAGTGATTATATAATGGTAAGATGGCATAATTTGGGCATCCATCACCTAGGGGATTTATTTCAGGGGACTCATTTTGCTTCATTTGAATTTTTGCAAAAGACTTATAAATTAAATTGAAGGGATTTTATTAAATACCTTCAGGTCTGTAGCTTCTGCGAACAGAAATTAAATAAGAATGCGATATATAGTAAATAAAATTGAGATTGTGGATGCACTTAGAACAAGGGCCAAAATGGGCCTCCTTTACCAACTGTTTACGGCTAAAATGGAGGATGATCTAGAAGTATGTGAGAGAAAATGGAAGAATAAAGGGTTGGAAGGGGTTAATTTCACAAGAAGTATTGACCTTGCAACTAATGTTCTTTATAATGGTCCCCTAAAGTCACAGCACTTTATGTCAATTTTTGGATTATATTACACACCGGGGAAATTGGCCAAGTGGAATACAGGAAGGGGGACCAGCTGTAGTCGGTGTGGTCTATATGCAGCTGATGCCATTCACATGTTCTTCACCTGTTTTAAGCTCTCTAAATTTATTAAAGATGTAGAGGTCTTTATCGTGGATAATTTGGGTATACCAATACAAATTTCACCAACATTGGTGATATTCGGTTGTCAAGAAAATATGTTGAATGATCGGTCCCCTGCTGAGCAGGGATTTGTCTTTATTTGTATGGCCATTTTCCGTTTATGCATCACCTCTCAATGGCTGGATGAGACATCGCCAACTTTTATTAACTGGCAAACTAGACTGCTTTCCACATATCATCTCGAGATGGCACTGTATAGAACTAAGGGTATTAGAAGGAAAGAACTGGGGAGTAAATTGTGGCATCCTATTGCAATGTGGATAGGCTCGTAATTTCAAGAAACTTTGGGAATAAATTAAGATATTTCATGATTTTTCCACTTATAGCCACAAAGTTATGTTGTAATGTAATAGCGATGATTGCTTGCAAGATGCATTTAATTTGTGCAATTGTTTTGTAATGATTATACCTATAAGATTATTGTTTTTATGTTTGAAGCTATCATGTATCTGTTTGCTGACATAAACTTCAATAAAAAAAAAAAAAAGATTTCTACACATACCAAGCAACATGTCTGATCAACAGCCAGTCTTGTGATTGAGAGACTTGTGCTGCCTGCGTCAAAGCCTAATGCTCTGTCACAGTTGAGAGTGGAGAACAGATTAGCCCGGAAGCAACAGATGCTGAAGACATCCACATGGTAATAATCAGCATGGAAGCCAACTCTGACACACTAGACACCCATCAGCACCTGGCCTTGTGCTCCTAGAAAACTATAAAATTGACATATGTGCTGCTAAACTATAGTCTCTGAGTTGAGAAGCTGCAAATGCGGCCACAGCTATTGCCCCCACAGTTCAAGAGCCGCCACTACAGGCGGACTGCTGCACATGTCCTTCCTGCACCACATGTACTGCAACTGCATAGCACAGGCCCTAAGACTGTGTCTGGGATGAAAAACTAAGGGAACATACCGAAGTGTGGAGAATGAAATTAAGACTTGTTTTGGGTAAACAGAAGGGAAAGCAAACAACATTTTTGGAAACATCTGTGCCTTGGGAGTGATTTAAGTGACCTGAACCTGTGCTTAGTTAGTGCCTAATACTAAATTGAATGCTCAAAATTATTAATGATGATCAACTCCATTAGAGGGGGAGGGTACAGAAATATTGATTGATTCAAGGCAGTTAGCAAACAGGGTTATAACCTTGTATGTGAATCCCCAATTTGTGTTGTTTAGTATTACACTGTGATGTGTAATCAAAATACTTTATTTCCATAAAAACAAAGGCACTGAACTAGACTATACTTTATTGTGCATGTTGGTTGACACAGCTTTATTTTTTAAAGCTTGTATTGAATTAATGTGAAGACTCTTGCAGAGTTTCCAGTTGAGGCTTAATGCACCGTTCATAGCTGATATTACTTCTTTTCATGCAAGAAAACTCTGAGGTAAAAAGTTTAGCTACAATAAAACATGTTTTGAAATAACAGAATGCTTGAAACCCACAGATGATATGGACTGTGATTGTTGGATCTCTAGAGACTGTTGAAGCAGGGAGAATTTACACTTTTTGTCCAAACTGAACCTAGTTTGATTAACATGTTATTCTCCAATACCTATTTCTGTCTATAGACAGAGTATTAGCACAGCAAAAAGACTCTGCAGCCAGCTCTCCCCAGTGTTTGAAGAAGCTGCATTATTAGGGGCCTATCCACAAATAAGATTTTGTAGTAAATTGAGAAGTGCTAAACAAGTGTTACTAATGTACTAAAAAATGAGATTAACAAACCTACATGTGGAGGTCCCACCTCCGCCTATCCTATTATTCACTGTGCGGAGATTTCTGCCCCGACAGCTATGTCTCCATAAGCTTGAGTATATGATTTTTTTGTAAATGTGGGAGGGGCCGGAAAGCGGGGAATATTTACTACAAAGTGGGAAGTTTGCGGAGGGGCATGGACCAAAGAGTAAGTCCATTTCTATTCACAAACTGCCCTTCTAAAGTTACCATAGGAAAAATGGACTCAAAAACACTCGTAAAGTACTCCAGCTCAGAGCTGGAGTGAGTCTAGCACCACACATGGCCAGGTGTCTAGGCCCAGCCCGTTACTTATGTGAACAAGTCCTCCAACCAGCAAAGCTGCTTTCAGACCCAGCTTCTTGCCTGAGACGCCTTACTTCTCTGTTCCTGCTAAATCTCCTACTATATCTCCTCCTCTGTCGTTCTCTCCTGGGCCTCTGCTCTTCTTTTAATCTCTTAATCTCTCACTGCTACCTTTTGTTCCTCATCTTCTCCACTTTCATCCTCTGTCTCTTTTTGTGTGCCTTTTCTTCTCTGTTTTTAGCCTTTTGGTGCCCTTTTATACTCATCTGTCTCACTTTGTGTGCCGTCTCATCCCTGTATTTAGACTCTGTGTGCCAATTTCATACTCCTCAGTATCACTTTTGTGCCTTCTCCCCAATTTTTGTCTCTTTATGCCACTTTCATAACTCACACTCACACTTTTTCATGCCTTTTTTTATAATCCATTTTTAGCCTCTTTTTGCTGATTTCATACTTTCCACTCTCATTTGTTGTGCATTTTCCTCCTCCATTTTTATCCCCCTTGTGCTACTTTAATTTCTCCTCCTCACCTACTCCTTTCAACAATTTTGCCACTCCAACCTCACCAGTGTTCTGCTTTTATACCATTTCTCCCGCACCTCTTTCCTGCAAATACCTGCCCCTTACCTGCTCTCCTGCTGCCTCTCCTTCCCACCTCTTCCCTTATGCCAATTCGCCCAATCCACTACCCCCGTTCTCCTTCCCTTTCCTAGGGCTTACTTACTGGCGGCCGCACTGCATTTGCACAGCATGCATGCCACTGGCACACCAACGGCACAACAAAGACAACCCAGGAAGCGCCAGTCAACACCTGGACCATGCCCTGTGCCATGAACCCTGGTCCAAACAGCTCCCACCAATACACAACAGCAATCCTCCACCCACTGCTGCTGCACCACACACCATGGTAGACCCTTCACATGCACCCATGGCCATCTCGCCTGCAGAAGCACATTCACACATGTCACTGGTGCACCAATTTAAATTCCCAATCTGGCTAATACCACACACACAACACAACAAACCAGCAACACACAAACCAATCACATGCATGCTTCCCAACACCCGCTCTCACAGCAAAAAATGCCACCAAAATCGGGGATCTCCTTAGCAACAGCATGCCAGACCTTCTTTCGTACAGAAAACTTGCTCAACTCAGTGCTGGCACATGGCATCACTGTGGCTATTCCAACTGCCTACTTGATTGCACATTCAGATCACCTTCATAAGACAGGAGGAGGACTCACAATCATCCACAAGGACACTATAACATGCTCAACATCCACAGACATCAACCCCTTTCATGGAACACATGCACTTCAGACTACAAATGGATCACAGGATTCACCCAGAAAGACATCCTTGCATATCATCCACCAGGACCATGATCCAACTTTGAGCAACCTCATCACAGGCTTCATTGCTCCCTTCACCATCAACTCCAAGCACGATATGTTATTCACCTACCTCAAATTCTACCTCAAGTACCCACTGACCCCTGCTCCACAGCCCTTTTCAGAATCCTGAACAACATCGGACTCAGCTCATCACACATCCTACACATATCTCAGAGCATACTTTGGATCCAATCTTCGCCACTAGTGACAGAATCATGTATAACTCCACCTCACCAGTCACATGGACCACACACACTATCATATGCTTCTAAGTCATACATCAAGAGTCAATGCACCCACCGGCGCCTACCTTCGCAGCTGAAACTGGAGTACAGTAACAGAAGCAACTATCTCTCTGCTCTCAAAACAATCAACCCAACCCCAACAACAACCTTGACAAAGACATCACCAGCTTCAACAAATGGATCAAGAACTGCACAGACTTCCTCTGATCCATCAAAAGCAACAGACAAAGAAGAACCAAAAAACAAGCCAGCTGGTATACATATGAGCTCTGGGAATCTAAACACTGCTTCAAGTAGTTAGAACAAAAATGGAGAACCAACTACGATACTAATGCAAGAACCACCTACAAGGCTGCATATACACACTACCACCAACTTCTGAGAGACACCAAAAAAGGGCATTAACCGAAAGCATAGAAGGGAGTTCCAACAGCTGCAAGTAGATCCTTTCAATTGTCATAGAATTCAGCACCCCTGAGGTCGCTGCCAGCACCATCATCCCATCACAGGAACTCTGCAACAACTTATCAAACTTCTTCCACAGCAAAATAGAAAGAATCTACAGCAGCTTCGAACTACATTAAGACACCAAAGATCTCATCACCAACCTGACCACCACCAACCAAGAGTGGCACCTGACTGAATGGAAAACACTCACTGAAGACACCAATCATGTAAACGGTACTCTCTAGGACCCCAATGGATCCATGCCCCTACCAGATCTATAACATAGGAGGACCACCACGCAGCAATACCCTCACCTACATCATCAACACCTTCATCACATCTGCCACCTACCCAGAAAACTGTAATAATATATCAGTCAAAGCCTTCCTCAAAAAACATCAGCCGAACCAAGCCAGCTGACCAACTTCTGACCCATCTCTATGCACCCATACCCAGTAAAAGTGATGATGAAGCCCATCAAAAAACAATTTATAACTCACCTTGAACTCCATGACCTTCTGGACTACACCCAATCAGGATTTCAGAACAACCACAGCACCAAACGAGAACTCATCATGGCCACAAATGACATCCCCACCAAACTGGACTGTGTAGAAACCACAGCTCCCATCCTACTCGACCACTCCACAGCCTTCAATACAGTGCCCCACTACACCCTTGTTAGAAGACTGCAAAACATAGACATCCAAGGAACTGCCCTCAGCTAGATAGGCTCCTTTCTCACATGGAGAATACAGTGAGTAAGATTACCATCCTACACATCAGAATATAAAAATCTAATCTGCAGAGTCCCTCAGGTTCTTCTCTCAGTCTCACCCTGTTCAACATCTACAAGACTCCGCAATCCAACATCCTCTGATCCAACTGCATTGCTATCATATTGTACGCTGATTGCACCTAGCTCATGCTTTCTATGGCTGACAAGTCCACCACCAACAGACCTAACTCCTCCAATTGCCTGATCAACATTGCAAACTGGATGAGATCAAATTGCCTGAAACTCAGCTCCGATAAGATTGAAGTGCTTATCTTCGCGAACAAGCATGCTCCAAGGGACTCCACCTGGTGGCCATCAGAGCTTGGAGTTACACTGATAAAACCAACCATGCCAGAAATCTAAGGGGCATATTCTCTAGGATCTATCACCAAGTTATTGGAACTTTATCGCAGCCAAAGTGGCAATAAATTTATCGCCCTATGCACAAGCTGGTGCTAACAGTCAATATCACCAGTTTACCTGAGATAGCAGTCGCCAAAAACATTGCCACAGATGACCCCAGCAACTATCGCTAATGAGATGCAGGGTAGGTGTACCCGTGCAAAAAACCATGACAACACCACTCCGCAACATTCTCAACGACCAGCCAGATTGGCGATAAGAACCTAAAACAAGCGATAAGGCGCATTAGCAGCAGGAATTTAACACCTGCTCTTACCTGGTGTAAAGTTGGATGACAACCTGCACCAGAAAAGGGAGCCCAGCCCAGACCCACACCTGAAGAACAACAGATGCCACTGAGCCACTGATCATGCAGGTCAGACACACAAGCGGGCCACAACACCCTCCACCACCATCCCCAGGACCCCACCCGGGCACCTCCCCTGGGCTCACCCCGGACAAAGATATGTTACATCAACTTCACGAAATCGTGAACAAAACAAATCACCTGAAGTCGCACAATTACAACAAGTAGCATGCATGTGTGGTCACAAAAATGACAATCACTCATTTAATTTTGAATTACCAAGCAAAACATTTTATTCAAATAAACTCAGAACAACTATTTTGAAGACTCATGGTGGGTCTCCTCAGGACAATATGTAGGTCACAGCCTGCAAGACAAAAATCTAGATAAGAAGGTGTGACATGCGCTCATCAAAGGACAGAGAGAGAGAACGAAAGAGAGAGAGAGAAAGAGAGGAGAGAGAGAAAGAAAGAGGGAATGAGAGGGAGCGAGAGAGAGAGGGAAAGAGAGGGAGAGAGAGACACAGTCAAAAGAAGAGAGGGATAGGTAGAGTGCCAACACTGCGGAACCGGGCCTCACTGCTCACCTGCTGCCACCAGTGTGTCTCCATTCACGTACCGTTATGCCTCTTAGATCTGTCCAAGAATGGCTTCTGCCCTGGTCACAACATGGAAACTGCTGTCCTAGCTGTGACCGAACATCTGCGGACCATTCTGGATGGCAGGCACTCCACGGCGCTGATTTTACTTGACCTAAGCGTCGCGTTTGACACGGTCTCCCACCAAATCCTCCTTAATTGTCTGGAAGCGGCCAGTGTCGTAGGTCCTGCCTTGGAATGGTCTAGATCATTTTTGTCAGATAGAATGTTCCAGGTGTCCGGTCCTCCCTTTCTCTCCTGCACCCAGGCCATTGAGCAGGTTTGTCCCTCAGGGCTCTGCCCTTAGCCCTATACTTTTCAACCTTTACGTCCAACCCTAGCCATGGTGGCCAGGGTCAATGGTCTCACCATGGTCTCGTAAGCTAATGATACGCAGTTGGTGGTGGCCCTCTCCGACGACCCTACGCAGGGCGCTGCTAAATTTCTAAATGGCCTGGCGGCCCTCGCAGAGTGGGTGACCACCAACTGCCTTCAGCTTAACGCCAATACGTCTGAGGTGTTGTTGGTGGGGAGATATCAGGGACCATGGAGTGAGCATTGGAGGCCCAAGACCTGGGCTGCGCTCCAAAGTTGGCCGTAAAAAATCTTGGGGTTTAGATGGATGCCACTCTCAGCTTTCAGGAGCATACCAAGAAGCTAGCAGGTACCTGCTTCAGCCTACATCGAGGATTGAGACCATTGTTGGGGTTCTTTGATCCATCTACCCGCCAGGCGTTAGTACAGGTGACCATATTGTCCCGATTGGATTATACAAACTCACTCCTGTTAGGGGCTAATAAGGCAGAAACGATCCGTTTGCAATGTGTTCAGAACGTAGCAGCTCATGTCCTGCTGAGGCTTTCCAGAACTTGTTCTGCGACTGGGGCGATTTGTCGCCTTCATTGGCTACCTTTGATCAAAAGGATTGAATTTAAAACCCTATGCCTGACTTTTAAAATCTTAAAATTTTCTTCCCCTGAGATTCTGTCTAATCTACTGTTACCCTACGTACCTATGCGCCAACTACGATCAGCTGGGCAACATCTTGTTATGGTCCCTCTAGTGAAGTGGATAATCATTTCGCTGTTTGGCGGCTAAATTGTGGAATTCCTTCCCGACGCAGATGTGTTGTCTGGATAGCTTGACATCTTTCCGTAAGGCTACCAAGACCTTTCTCTTTCCCACGGCCTAATCCTGTATCTCTTTCACTGCTATCAGCGCTGGGACACCTTTTTGTGGAGGCAGCTGCGCGCTATATAAAAGATTTTAAGATAACATAACATAACATAACTGCAGTACACCAGGTCCCTTATCTGAAACAGACTCCAGATTTACAATTGCACGCCATCATTGCTTACCGCCCCTGCGCACACAGGCTGCTGCACTCCAGCCCCTCCCGCCGCCCAGCGGTGACTGCCTGCCCCTGCTCACCCAGGCCTCACTGCTCACCTTCCGCCACTGGCGTGTCTCCAATAGGACCCACCATGTGCCGGTACAAGCCCCAAGCCAGGGGCCCACAAACATGGCACCCTCCACATCATGCAGCCCCGCTGCCCGGGCCACCAGGTCACAAACTTGAATCTGGGTCTTGATTTCGCCATGGCAGAGATCATTTCAGTGCACACGGCATCGTCGCAGGCTGCACACCAGCTCAGCCATTTAGGTGCCACTAACTCTGTGACCCGCGAGGCAACACCACGTGGCGGTATGCCAGCACTGCCCGCTGGCTCAGGCCTACACTGCGGTCCAGCAGGGCCCACACTAATCCTCACCAGTCTGGACCATCAGAAAGGGGCATCCTCGCAGGCTGCACACCCGCTCAGCACTTAAGGTGCCCCTACCTCAGTGCACCGAAAGTCACCATCCCCTGGCAGTGTGCCTGTGCCGGTTGCAGTGTATGCGGTGCCACCAAGTCTAAGCCCAGCAAGTCATGGACCATTTCTGATTGAGTCTTCTGGTGTGGTGGCCATCATCTCACCTCCGGAACTGGGGAATATGAAATGGCATGGCCCTAGGCCCTCATACATGTACAATAACCAGACGGATACACCCAGATAGAGAGTGGAAATGGCGTCCAGCACATGTGTCCAGCCCTTTTTATTGGCAGAGTCAAATGTCCTGTGATGCGTGTGCTGGATGGGTGTGGTGTGGGTGTAAACCAGCCGTGAGGGAGTTGCTGTGGCGTGCTGACAACTAGACCTGTGATCAGCAGGTCACTACAGGGAAGACCTGGAAAATGTAGCATTGTCCCCTCCTTGTGAGTGTAAGCGGAGTGGGCTGGCCTCGCATTGCCAGTCCAGCGTAAGGGTGTGAACAATGACCTCAGGGCTCTGGGCTTGGTTCCGTACTTGGCTGGACAAGGAAGTAACTAATGCGTGTGTCTCTGTTGTAGTATTAGCGCCACATGGACTGCAATGAGCAATGTGTCACCCTGTGACCCAAGTCTCACAACAGGAGCAACATGGACGTAAGGGGGTATCACTTACCCCACATTTACCATACTTCCAAACTTGAAAGATCATAGGCATAACATATCTGTGTGAATATGAATGTTTAATGCATATTCAGTGGAGTGTTGCAGCTGGAGCAGTACAGGGTCATGCAAACCCCACTTTACATTGTTGGCCTGTGGAGGGTCAGCCAGAGTCCTTCAGGTAATGACAAGTCCAAAGGAAGAGGAAGAGTTCAGTCCGCAATCTTAATGCTGTGTCATTGGTGACCAAACAGAATATGGCAGTCCATGTCGAGGTCCAAGGTGAGTGTTGCAGAGTGTATCGGGGGACATTGAAAGGTGATGATGCAGAGGGCTGAACCAAGCAGAAACCGGCCATATGGTGGAGATTAATGCTAATGAGTCCTTATTACCACAAAGGCAGGTTCATCCGCATCTTCGTCCTCTGCTGTTTCATGTGCTTCACATGTGGGTGGTGGTGTTCTGTCTCCAGCACTGTGTGGCAGTGATACCTTAGGGTCCGGAGGAGGAATGCCTGCCGCACTGTGTGGCACTGACACTTCAGGGGCCGCAGATGTGGCTGGAGTGGTAGCAGCAGCAGTCATCAGTGCAAGGCCTTGTGGCAGCAATGCCATGAGGAAAGTCTTTAGGGCATTGAGAAACTCAGCTACCTCTTGCTGGTGTGCAGCCGGGGCAGCCGCTCTTTCTGCCTGTGTCTGCTCCATGGTCTCTATTATCCTCTGCATGTGTCCCAACTCCCGGGTGACAATGCTAGAGCCACTCTGACTGGAGAGTTGTTCTTGTCTCTGAGTCAGGATGGTGCTTGATGTTATCCTAGCTGATCGCGGAGGAGCGTGCTGCGTGATTGGCAGCTCCTGTTGCGTGTATATACCTGATTCTGCTCCAACTATACAGTTGGCCATTCAGAAATTGCATCGCGTGGCAGCAGAAGTTCATGCTGATACTGGTACCTGGTCTTTGACAGGGTGGTTCTGGAACCTCTTGTCCACCTGGGGTTGGAAGATCCTCATGATCTTTGCTGGAGTAATTGGGGTGGTATTTACTTGTTGCCTATGCCTGCATTGTGGGCCAGCATATTGCTCCTATTGTTCTGCAAAGCTTACTTCCTCATTGACAGTCTTGTGTCATGCGAAAATTGAGAAGCAGTTAGTGCAAAAGGAAGTTACAGTCCTAATGCAAATAGATGAGGGTGTGTTTTTAGATAGAAATTTGCTATTTTTATCTATTGGCTGCATCACGCCAAAAGGGCAGTCTGAAGGATATTATATAATGTTGACCTACTGTATCCAATATATTAACATGCTACCTTAGGAAAACCCCTTGTAAATACACCCAAACCATGCATACATTAAGAATCGGGCCTTGGCTGAGCAAACGCCGTTTTGTTGTTCATTTCCCTGTCCCTCTTTCGTTAGTTAGGAAAACACGTGACCTGATGCTGTGTAGAAAGCCTGAGAGGTCGGCCTGGGCTATGAACAGACCATTGGTTCTAACTTAGGAGACTCAAGGGCACATCTGTATTTCTTGTAGGATGAGCACTTTCTTGCAGGCGCCATGCCTGTACTCCCGTGCCCCGGATCTAAAGGGAGGCACCTTCACTGACCTACCCACGGAATAGTCTGAGCTGAGTTTCAAATCAATCAATTGTGCCTTATATGGGTCTTCCTGTTGGCTTCACAAGAAGTGGTACATTTCCATGTACGCTTTTTTTTTTAGGTATGCTAAAAGTATATATGCACTGTTTTGAATATAATCCAGCAGTCTCCTCTGCACACCTTTGAGGGTGAGGACGAGAGAGAGGCTCCGCTATATAGGGCGCTGTTGCAAAATAAACAATTGAACCTTCTCCATTGCCGACTGACTTATTCTTCGTAAATAAGGTATATGGGCTATTGTTAAGTAAAGCTTCAATGTGTGCAATCATTGGCCCAACAACATGGGGGATGTGCCCAAGGGGATAGAAGTCTCCCTTCACATCTGCCAATTCTGCTCCCTGGGGAAATGTATGTATCTGTCCTTGAAGATCATCATGGCTGCAAGAACATCCCGCTGCACCATGCTCAACATGGGTTGAGACTTCCTAGCAGCGCAAGCCACTGTCTCCTGGAAGGATCCAGTGGCAGAGAAATGGAGGGCTGCCATCACCTTGTAAGTTGGTGTGAAAGCTGTTGGGTAGTGGCGACGAGGCTGCAGGTGGGGCTCCAACAGATCGCAAAGGGTCTTCAGGGTTGCTCTGTCGAGACGGAACTTGCGAATGATCGCTACATCCTCCATGTCCTCCAGCAGTGTCAGGTGATGTATCAGATTCAGCCTTCTCCCAGTTGAGATGAAATTGGACATATGTTAATTACATCCATCATGAGATGGCCACAGCATATTACGTTCATGATGAAATAGAATTACCAATCACTGACCTAAGGGAAGTGTGACACACCATGTTACATGGGTGTATGTTTGAGCCACACAGAGGGCACACCTCTCCATTTACAATACACCAGTGCGTAAAACACCACATAGGTGAATGTGAATGCACATATTTTCAAAGCCACATTCCACATGTGCACGCCTGGCAGCGTAACATGCAGCCACTGTGCAACATATCAACACAACTGTCTCATACTCTTCTGCTGTACCTGTCACACCTCAATGCATCATTCAAACTTGGCACACATCCGCAATACAATGATCACTGCCCCACAACACATTCATATGTGTACATATTGTAGAGTCCTCTACGACACTGTCCTACCTCACCAACCATCAAATGCATTTGTGACATGTTAGGGACTAAAGACCAATGTACGTCACACATACACAACCATGGCCCATGTAGGCACCTGTGGAGTCATTGACATTGTGTGCAAGATGATGTGCACTTCACCATATGGCCACTGTGGACTGTTGAAGTGTTCCTGATGGACATTGACTTTGTATGTGCCACAAATTGCGGTCGCTACTGCCTGGCCCCAGGGGTGTGTCACCAGCACCACCCCTTACTCGAGTGCGGGCGTCATTGGCATGGAGACATGCCCAAATGGTGGTGGGCATGCTCCGCCACCCTACTCGCGATAGCTACCACCTGGCCCCGGCCGTGTGTCACCAGCACCACCCCTTCACACAACTGCAGTAGTCATTGGCATGGAGACATGGGAAGATGGTGGTGGGCATGCTCCGCCAGCCTACTCGCTGTTGCTACCGCCTGGTGGTGTGCCATCAGCAGCACCCCTTAGACAAGTGCGGTAGTCATTGGCATAGAGGCATGCCCAAATGGCGGTGGGCATGCTCCACCACCCTATTCGTGGTAGCCACCGCCTGGCCCCGGGGGTGTGTCACCAGCACCACCCCATCACACAAGTGCAGTAGTCATTGGCATGGAGACATGGGAAGATGGCGGTGGGCATGCTCCACCACCCTACTCGTGGTAGCTACCGCCTGGCCCCAGAGGTGTGTCACCAGAACCTTCCTGCCTACAGCCAATGGGAGCGATGATTGCGGTGGCATGATGCAATTTTAAAGATCCCGGTAGGCGTGCTTGCCACCGCAGAGGCGAACATTGGATGCTTTTGAAAGATGCACCATCGCAGTAGCGCACCAAGGGCCCCTGCGGTGCATCACCACCATGAAGCATTGCCTACCGCCAATGGGAGTGATGATTGCAGTGGCATGATGCAATTTTGAAGATCGCGGTAGGCTTGCTCCGCCACCGCGGAGGTTGTCATTGGATGCTTTTGAAAGAAGCAGACCTGGACAACCAATTGTTGCAGCTTGACACCTTAGAAACGACCCAAGGGGGCTATAAACTTGTGGTAGTGAGCCTCACATTTCCACTGCTCACAGATCCTGCTGCCTGGGACCCTCACCTGCTGCTGCCTCCAGAGCCTGCTGCCTGGAACCCTCATCTGCTGCTGCCTCCAGAGCCTGCTGCCTGGGACCATCACCTGCTGCTGCCTCCAGAGACTGCTGCCTGGGACCCTCACCTGCTGCTGCCTCCAGAGCCTGCTGCCTGGGACCCCCATCTGCTGCTGCCTGCAGAGCCTGCTGCCAGATACCCACATCTGCTACTGCCTCCAGAGCCTGCTGCATAGGATCCTCACCTGCTGCTGTCTCCAGAGCCTGCTGCCTGGGACCCTCACCTACTGCTGCCTCCAGAGCCTGCTGCCAGAGACCCTCACCTGCTGCTGCCTCCAGAGCTTGCTTCCTGGGACCCTCACCTGCTGCTGCCTCCGGAGCCTGCTGCCTGGGACCCTCACCTGTTGCTGCCTCCATAGCCTGCTGCCTGGGACCCTTAACCACCCAATTCCACCTCAGGTGTTTCATGTCCACAGGGAAGGCAAGGACAGAGAAGATCCGTGCCAGTCCATTCACAAGCGAGGAGCTGGAGGTCCTGGTGAACGAGGTGCTTGCACAGTATCCAAGGCTGTATGGTGCCCCAAATGTTGTGCTAAGTCATCGTAAAGGGAGATATAGGGCGGGGGGCAGACATATAGTTGGACTGCTGCAGTATATGCCTGAGGGTGTGGGGTTTGGTCATACACTGACAAACATGCTGTCTCCAGGGGGAAGAGATGTGTGTGTCCCAATGTCACGGTTTCCCTGCCATTAGTTGTATGTCTGAGTGGAGTGTGTTACATTGTCAGCCACAGGATGTTGTACGTGCAGGTGCCAGGACAGTAATTGCTTGGCTGATTGTCTCTGTGCCCCTATTGTCCGACTCAGTGTGAACCCAGAAACTCTGCACAGTGCCCGCCCGCCAGTGCTGAAGAGATGACAACACTGCACTTACTGTGTCCTTACTCTTGTTCATTCACACTGAATCCAAATATGCACCATCTCAGCCATGTATAATTGCACACGACCACACTTGTGTTGATGTATATTTTGTTGGTGAGTCCATGTACCCCGATGCATCACACATGACATACAAATATGTTCACTGGACATGCTCATTCAATGCGGCCCAGTCATGCACACAGTGAATCTACCCACAGACACAGGTGGATATATGATGTATGTAGCGGCCAGACATGCATAGGACTAGAGATGTGTGCAAGCCACAGAGGGGGTTCAGTGCAGTCATCCTGCATGTGTGTGAGATTATCAGGGACCCTGTACGCCCTCATAAATTCATGCAATCACATCCGCTTGGCCCATGCAGAGTGCCCATGTGAGGTGTACCCCAGGGTGGGAAGGACAGAGATTATATTTGGTAATGAGTCTGTGTCTTGCTACTGTACTGATAGATGTTGGTACATGACACTGTGTCACTGATCATTTCCCACTCTTTTCTCCCATGCCTGCAGCTCAAGGTACACCAGCGTAAGGCCATGTGGAGGGCCATTGCAGCAAAGGTGCGAGCCCTGGGGGTATCTAACCGACAATGGACCCACTGCCACAAGAGGTGGGACGACATCAGCCGGCTGGCAAAGAACATGGCAACGATGACCTTTGGGCTGCTACCATGCACTGGGTGTTTGGCAAGGCGCAGCATGACACCACTGATGGGCCGCATCTTGGCAGTGTCTCATCCTGAGCTGGATGCACGTCTGAAGGAGCATCACCAGCAAGGCAGGGGTGAGTATTTGGGGAGGGTGACTTTGACAGGGAGCAGATGCATGAGTACAGGGCCTGTGGCAGCGGTGGCCTATGTGATGTTCGTAGGGTGGTGCTGTGGTGTGTCATGTGAGTGGCGGCTGGGATGGATGCCAGTGTCATGCATTCCAATAGCCGGATGTGTTAGGATCTACATGGTCATTTAGCATTGGGATAGTGTGGGGAATCTGTTTGGGGGGAACAGCAGTCTCAACTATCTGAGTGTGAATTCATGTATGCATACTTTGCATCCACCTTGATCGTTGAGTCCCACACATCTGACAACAATGTGCCACAGAGTACATGGTGTTTGGCATGGGCTACTTGCCATTGTGGACTGTCATGTCCTAATAAGTGTCTGTGTTGTCCCCTACTGTTCCCTCAAGGTCTGTCAGTGGAAATAAGTGGTGTGCCCACATCATTTCCCTTGGTGTCGGCAGAGCAAGTTGTGTGTCTGGAAGACTTCATCCACGGGCAGGGTGTTGTGCTGTGTGGCCTTAACATGGCTCAGTCATGGCAGATATTCAGGGTTACAGTCACTGTTGTGGTCTACGAAGTGAGTTGCTGCAATGTGATTGCAGAGTGTGGTGGTCAACTTGTAGATTTGGTCATCTTCTGTACTTCATTGATTGAAATGCTTTGTCCTGTTGATGACACTAACCCAACCCTCCATCTCTCTTTCATGCAGATTCGCCAGTGGACACAGAGGGACAAGAGCCAGAAACCAGTGGTGGCGAGAGTAGCACTACAGCTGCACAGGAGCCCAGTGACACAGTGGTCATCAGCGCATCAGAGGGGGACCGTGGTCTGCAGGAGGAATCCCTGCCTGAGACACAAAGTACAACATCCTCTGATGCCAGCGGGGATGCATCCATGTTGGAGGCACATGGAATGGGGACCACACAGCGGCCCACCCTCCCATCCACTTCCTCTGGTGCTGCCTGTGTCCGTGTCAGTAGGAGGGGATGAGTTACATTCACACCTGGCACCCCTGAGCCTGAACCTGTCCCCCCTGCTGCCCTCAGTGCTGAGTCTGTTGAGCTCCTGCGCCAGCTTTGTGTGGGCCAGGCAGCCCTCCTCAATGCCTTCAGTGACCATGACAAAAAATTAGGCCAGGTGGTTGCCTACATGGAGGGCATACACTCTGACATGGGTGGGCTACACCGTACTGTACAGGCTTCGTCATCCACAGTGACGTCTGCCCATCAACAGGCATATACTCCCATTCCTGCTCCAGTGCCTTTGTCCACCCCCCAGTCAGTGGTCACACCAGATGATAGTGACCACGGTTCCCTTGCGTCACAGTCACGATACAGCACAAGAAGCACCCAACAGAACCTACCCAAGCGGGCCCACCCGCAGACACCATCCCCAGAGAACAGCAGAGCCACCCCAGAATGCAAAGACAAGAGCCCGTCAGGGTAAAGCAAGGCTGAAAAAGCAATGAAGCAGACATCAGGCTCACATGCCTCAGAGGCATCACCAGCAAAGGACTCTCCTGTCCCTAAAACTTCATGCAGAGCTAGGCGTGCAGTGTCTATGCCCACTGAGGAGGTATTGTGTGGAAAGGGTACACCTAGGAAGGCCTCAGGGCCACATTCCCCCGCCACATTAATTCCAATTCCAAGCCCAGTGAAGCAGGTGAAGGAGGGCACTGTAGGGGCTACCCCTGGCAAACAGGCAAAGGAGGGCACTGTAGGGGCTACCCCTGGCAAGCAGGCGAAGAAGGGTACTGTAGGGGGAGCACCTGGCAAACAGGGGAAGAAGGGCACTGTAGGGGGTACACCTGACAAAGAGGGAAAGGTGGTCCAGAGGCATAGCCAGGCACTGCTGTTCTTCCCTTGCCTGTGCAGCCTCTCATGTACTTGCTGTGCCACCTGCCATGGACACTGGCCCTGTTGCTCTGCTGTGTTGTACTCTCCCCTGTGCAACCTCTCATGTACTTGCTGTGCCACCTCCCATGGACACTGGCCCTGTTGTTCTGCTGTGTTGGAGACTCCCCTGTGCAGCCTCTCATGTACTTGCTGTGCCACCTGCCATGGACACTGGTCCTGTTACTCTGCTGTCTTGTACTCTCCCCTGTGCAGCCTCTCATGTACTTGCTGTGCCACCTGCCATGGACACTGGCCCTGTTCCTCTGCTGTGTTGTAGACTCCCCTGTGCAGCCTCTCATTTATTTATTTATTTATTTATTTATTTATTGGTACTTGTAAAGCGCAGCATATACCCTGAGGTGTCTTGGCGCTAAATAACTTGCCGGCTGAGTGAAACTGCCTTGCTCTAATGATAGTTCTATACCTGGAGTCAATTAGAAGTTTATTTATTAAACAGCCAAGTTTTTAATTTCTTGCGAAATTGGAGTAGCGTGGGACAGGCCCTAATGTCTTGGGGTAGGGTATTCCAAAGTTTGGAAGCCGCCACTACAAACCGTCGATCTCCCCACATCACAGTTTTGGTTCTAGGTACCATAAGTTGGTTACTGTTAGTAGAGCGCAATTGGCGTGTGGGTTGGTATGGTCGTAGATGGTCTTTAAGGAACTGTGGACCCTGTTTGTTTAGGACTTTATATACAATACACTGGGATTTGAATCTGGCTCTGTTCTGAATCGTCAACCAGTGTAGTTTGGGAATGGCATTAGATAAAGGAGCAAATTTTGGAATTCCCAGAATGAGACGTGCTGCTGCATTCTGTATAGTCTGCAGTTTTTTTAGGACTCTTGCTTGGGCATTGATAAAGAGCCCATTGCAATAGTCTAAGGATGTCAGGACTAATGAGCTGACCAGAGTTTTGATGGCGGTGGTTGGAAGATAGGGACTTATCTTTCGGATCATGCGCAGTTTATGGTGGGCAATTGATGCCACTTTGCTGGCATGGTCCATAAAATTAAGATGATTGTCGAAAATTATTCCTAAATTCCTTACTTTGGTCACTGGATTAGGGGGAGCGCCAAAAGTTTGTGGCCACCACGAGTTAGGCCATTCTGGTGAGAGTTGCCCAAAAATCATAACTTCGGTTTTTTCCGAGTTAAGTTTTAGGCAATTTGCTGTCATCCAATCCCCCAGTTCTGTCAGTCCTCTCTGGAATGATTTAGCTACTTCCTCACCATCACCCCTTATAGCCAACACTAGTTGTGTGTCATCCGCGTAGGAGGTAAGGCTCATCCCGTGTGCCTTGATGACATTGGCCAGGTCCGACACATATATGTTAAAGAGTGTCGGACTCAGGGATGAGCTTTGAGGAACCCCACACGGTTGTGACAATTTGGCAGATTGATAAGGGCCCAAAGAGACAGCCTGCGTTCTCTCCGAGAGAAAGGAGGCGAGGAGATCTCTTGCCGTGGAGGAGATGCCTGTTTTTCCGACACGGCCGACCAGAGTACCATGGTCGACCGTATCGAAAGCTGCTGAGAGATCCAGCAGTACCAGCACCGCTGTACCGCCTTGGTCTCTTATTGTTCGGATGTCTTCGGTTGCTTTGATAAGGGCAGTTTCAGTCCCATGGTATTTCCTAAATCCATACTGAGTATCGTCTAACTTCTTGTGGGTTTCTATATACTCAGTTAATTGTTGGTTCATGGCCTTTTCCACCACTTTGGCCATGAACGGAAGACTAGCAATGGGTCGGTAATTTTTTAGTTCTGACTTATCAGCTCCTGGTTTTTTCAGCAGTGGTTTGAGCAGTGTCGTTTTTAGACTAATGGGGTATATCCCAGAGAGCAGAATGGAATTACAAACTTGAGTCAAGACTGGTATAATCGACTCCATCACCGGTAAGAGTGCCGATAATGGGCATGGATCTAACTTGGATCCAGCTTTGATTGTCGCTACGATTTGTAGTGTTTGATCTTCTGTCAGTGGTTGAAACTCAGTAAAAGATGGAGTCCCTGTGGGTGATAAGTTTTCCTGACTAGTATTGTTTTCGTTGGAATGCGTGATTTTTGTCAGAAATGGTTGATAAATATCATCCACCTTCTTAAAAAAGAAGTCGGCTATGGCGTCACACATATCTTGGGTTTGGGGTGGGGACAAGTCTGGGATATTACCCGAGAGCATTTTAGTTATATCGTACAATTTTTTGCTCGAATTCTTCGCCTGCTCAATTTGAAGCATAAAGTACTCTTTTTTTGCCTTAGTAATCATGGCTTTGTATATTGTCAGAGCCTCCTTATATTTAGTTTTGCTTGTAGGATCATAAGATTTTCTCCATTGTCTTTCCCAATATCTGTTCTGTAATTTTTGTGTTTTTAATTCGTCCGAGTACCATGGTGCGGTGGGGGTAGTCCTATTTGTGGATATTTTCTTTGTGGGGGCTAATGAGTTCATAGCCTGCCCCAACCAGTCATTAAGTTGTTGTATAGCCAGGTTGGGATTAGCGGAGATTGATGGGCGAGAATCGTCCAAAAAGGTTTTTAGATCCTGCTGATTGACATTATGCCAGGCTTTAAAGGTTATAGGCTGGCGAGGGGGAATGTTAATAATGGATTTTTTGTCCATAGCTAATGTGCAAAAAACTGCATAGTGGTCTGTCCACGGTAATGGGCGAATGTCATTTACTTGGAGCCCTTGAGCACTTGTGAAGACGGCGTCCAAGATATGTCCCGCTTGGTGAGTGGGGGAGATAACCAGTTGATGTAACCCCAAGACTTCCATATCTGCAATGAGAGCTTGGGTGTCTTTGTTATTGTTGTCATCTAGGTGAAAATTCAGATCGCCTAAAACTGTGATCGATTTTTCTAAGGCTAGAGATTCCAGCTGAGTACTAATGCTTGATAAAAAGTCCGTTCTAGCTCCTGGGGGCCTGTAAATAAGGAGCCCTTTAAAGTTATATTGTTGGCTAAGTTTAATCGAAAACATCATGGCCTCACACGAGGAGTCTTGTATTTGAGTCGCTGATACCTCCATGTTTTCTCTCGCTATAATGGCGATCCCTCCGCCTCTCTGTCTAGATTTATCATTCTTTTGTGGTCTATCTTGTCTATGTGCTTTATATCCTATAGGAGTAGCAGATACCATGTCCGGGCCAGATGATTCATCTGTCCATGTCTCCGTGATGAAGAGTATATCTAGCTTAGAGTCTGTGATTAAGTCTGCAATTTCTTGGCTGTGTTTGCATAGGGACCGTGCATTAATAAGGGCTAAGGATACTTCAGTAGACGTTGCTATTCGTTTTAAAGGATTCTTTACCCCTTGCGGCAGGGTTGTAAAAGGACAGTGAGGACAGCAAAGTTGGGTTTCTGTCTGCATTTTGCATAAGTTAAATATGGCACAGTCATGGTTCCTTAGAGTTCTAAGGTTAAGGAGAGTCTCCTTAGTGTAGACCAAGCTTGCACCTGTCAGAATCGGGCCAGGGGTTGTAGCCCTCGGCCCGGTCCCGGCGCGGACGGGCGCAGACGGGCTTGCCTCTGGCGCGCCTCCGGCGCGCCGCCGGCGCGCCCGCTGCGCCCGCCCGCTGCGCGGACGGGTGATACTGTCATTTTTATACATACTTCGGGCGGGGCGGGAGGAGGGTGGGAGGGGCGTCGAGCTCTCCGGCGAGCCTGCCCAATCAAAGTGGCTGTGCCACCTGCCAGGGACACTGGCCTTTCTGTTTGGAGTTTGCCTGTGCAGATTATCTACTGTTGTTCTACTGTCACATCTGTGCAATATGTGAATAAAGACAGTTACTCCTGTTGTCTGTTTTGTCAGTGTCCTTGCTGATTAAAGGTATTTTGGTGTGTGCATTTGGTTGTCTCTGCCCCATGCTCTATTTGTCCCTTCAACATTGCCAAGCTCTTTGCCCGCATCACAATTTTTAACAGGGGTGACAGGGTCTTCAGTCCATTCAGACACTGATACTTGTGTTATCTGTGATGTCTATTTTACCTGTAATGCAGTTATCTTTTTTGTGGTTTGCTATTGTTGGCTACATTGCTCAGATGTCAGGTTGGGGTACACTGCCAGCACTGGGTGTGATACTGCGCACAGGTTTGCATGCAGGCTGGGCATTGTCATCATGTGTGTGTGTTATTCTTTTATGTTTGCCCAGCTGTGTATATGTATGGTCATCATTTGTTGGCCCTTAATCTTGGTCCTATGGTCTACATGAGATGTGCGCTCTTGGGTAGTCAAGAGGTGTGCAGTGTGAAGGGTGTGACTTTGTAGGTGGTGTAGATGTGTGTGTGTGCCCCTGGATTGTGAAAGACACACAAGCGTCACCCAGGAGTTGTGTGCCTGTTGTTTTGATTGTTCTGACCTGTGGATGTGGTTGTATGCACATGTGTGAGTTCTCTGTTGTGCACTCTGCACTGTGTAGTTTGTTGGTGTGTCTATGCTGTTCTGTATGACTCCTACTTGTTTTTTTGGTCACTTATGGGTCTGCAGAATGTGCTTCTTGCACATCGGTGTTGTGTTTGTTTGATCATCCATGTGTCTTGATAGTGTTTGTGTAGGCTGTGCAGCCCTGCTGCTCCACACTGCCATTGTGGTTGTGTTTCTCAAGCATTGCAGGTACATGGTACCTTTAATCCTCCTGTATGGCATGGTGTGTGTGGTGTAATGCCATCCCCTATGTGTGCCACTTATGCCTGCCCATTGTGAGTCTGCACTCCCTCTGTTTGAGTGTGGTACACCCCTGACATGTCAACTACCGACATGCAAGACAGTTCACTTTGATGTCAGCTGTCCCCTTGGTTTACATGTGTGTGTGCCTCCCCATCACTTCATGCATGACACTGTGCTTTGTGGCTCAGTTCTTGGGCCATGTGTGATGTTCCTGTATGGACATTGCCCCAATGGTTTATGTGTGAAGTTCTTGTGCTAATAAACAGTGAGGATTGTTCATGTGCACTTCAGTTGTGTGTGCTGCCCAGTTCTCTGCTCAAGAAGGGTCTGCTCTTGTATCCCAGAGTGGTGCATCTGATGTTGTTGTGTTGGATGTATGTGTGTTGGCTGTGGTATTCCTTAACTTCCTGGGTGTGCTGTTGTGTTTGTGCTGTGCTGATTTGTGTTGTGCGTGTAGAGGTTGTGTCAGTCATGTCTGTGTGTGACTGTTCTGCTTGGTGTGCACACACTGCTTCTTGTGCATACAGTGCTGTGTGTATGTGCCCTTGGTATTGCCTGATGAGCATCCCCTGATGTCCGGTAGTGTTTGTTCATTTGTGATTTCATGTGCATCTGTAGTTGGTTTCATGTGGCAGTGTAGTTCTGTGATGGTGCACTTCTTGTGTGATTTGTGGTATGTTGTGTGTGTTTTGTTCCTGAGTGATGAGGTTTTACACTCCTGTGGTGTCTGTGCTCCCATTGCCTTTCATAAGTTTTGCTGACAGGGTTTGTCTGTTTCGGATGGAGTTCTGTGTGTGTTTCTGTAGTGTTTTGTGTTTGTGTGTTGTTTTTGGGCAGACATCTGTTCAGGCATCCCTGTGTGTGTGTTATGTTTGTGGCTACACCCAGGGTGTGTGTTTGTTTGTGTGTGTATGTACTGGCAAATATTGGCAGCCTTCAGTGTGTGTGGCACTGGTGTTGTGTGTTGTGTATTCCTGTGCAGCTACTCCTGCAGTGGCTGTCTCCCTGGTTGTTTGTTGTAAGGTGCAGGGTGTGGATTGAGCTTGCTTGTTTCTGTGCCTGTTGCTTGCTGCTGTGCATGGGGGTGCACATAATGGGCACCTGGCCTGTGCCTTCATGGGGTGTATTAATGTGTGCTGGGTAGAGGTGTATCCCTGGGGTGTTTGTGCCCTGCCCATGCCTCGGACTAGCTCTGCCTTCTGCATTGTGCACATGTATTGACCACTGCGGTGACATGACTGGGACGTTGCTCCAAGGTCGCGGTCAATGTGTGTCCAGGATGCAGTGGGGTGACTTGGTGTCAGGTGGGTCATGTGTGGGTGCCCTTGTGGATGTGTTGATGCCCCCAGCAGGTTTTCTGTTGTGGATTTGGACCCTGTGTCAGCCCTTGTGTTGTGTGTTGTATTTGTCTAGTTGCGTACCTGCGGCAGCGTCCACGTTGGCCCATGAGATGTAGCAGGTACAGCACCGGGAACACAGGTAGGGCAGGGTTCATGGCGGTTGTGACCGGGTGGAGAGGACCGGGACTGTGGTATCGCGCTTCGCTGTCGAGTTTACGCCATCTCTGGTAGGGCGGTGTTTACGCTGCAGTGCGTCTGCTTGTTTGGGCCATCCTAATTTGTGGAGCGGGGCGAACATCATTCCGCACGGTGGAGAGTCTCCATTGGCTCCCACCGCCACGGTGGTGGGCGCACTTTGATGGCAGTGCACGTCGCTCCACGGCGGATGGGAATTGACCTATGTTTTGCAATACTAATATAGCGGCCGTGTTTCCCGCTGCTCGCGGGCGGACAACGCTGTTTTTCCATCCCACCAGCACTGCGGTGGTGCCACCGCCCAACATCCTGATGGGCCCCTTAGTTTCCCTAGACAAATGATTTTTTGTTTGGCCAATAACTTTGGCGCCATTGACAAATCCTCATGACAGTTTCACAACTAGTATGCAACTTAGTTCAGCTGCTGTGTAGAACATTTCGTGGTGATTCTTCAAGCGGGCCAAGAAAAAGGTGAGGGTGTCCCAAAAGGCCTTTTCCCCATGCAATTAGACATGACTAATGCCCAAAATACTGAACTAAATTACACCAAATTTGAGAACAGGCTAGATCATGGTCGAGAAAGAGCGCTTTTTGTAATTTGTTGCAAATCCATTCCATAGTTGTGGCATTTCTGTATCTAGTGACTTTTTTTACCATAAATTCACACTCCATCGCCTGTTTAGAATATATTTGGTCCAGGGAGGTGTATTTATTTATATAATTTGGGGAGCTGGTGTGCACGTCCCCCCCTTCTAGGTTGATTTTGCCGTGGGATCACCATCTACCCAGGGCCTTGTGGCCCCCTCTCAGGGACATTTTAGGCCCCAGGGAGTACCACCCTTCAGGGCCTAGCCAAATTCCAAAATTAGGAGGAGGGCCATGCAGCCCCCTCCAAGGTAGATTTTGACCCAGGGGACCACCACCCCATGACCCGACCATGTACAAATAGGGGGAGGCAGCTGCCACATAGCTCCTTCCCAAGCCCATTTATTGACCTGGTGACTCCAACCCCCAGCGACCCACCATTCCTTGAAATGGGAGGGGGCCATGCAACCCTACTCCTGGATCTATTGATGGCCTTGGGGACCCTATCACCCAGAACCAAGCTCCTGCTATGTCCTGGGGTGCCCAGTAATGCAGGCAGAAACACCTCTGTTTGCTCTTGCTAGGCGAGAGCTTACTTTTCATCTGTTTCCCTGCCTGCTGTGAAGCGGCAGGAAAACAGATGAAAAAATTGCTCAAAAACTCAAGGAGCAGTATTTTTTACAGATCCCTTTGTGCGGGAGCAATGCTGCCTCCTGCTGCAGTAGGTAGATGGCTGGGGCCAGGGGGCATTGGGGTTCCTTGTGACATCCAACAAAGAGGCACTGGTGCCCTGGTTGGGGCCAGGACACCCACCATTATATGACTGGCCTCCCTCCCTTTCACTAATTTTGTCCGGACCCTTGGAGATGCATTCCCTTAGGGTGAAATCGCCCTGGGGAGCCACATGGCCCCCTCCCCCATTTTTATTTGGTGAGACTCCAGGGGATGGCGTCCTGACCAATATTGGTGCATTGAGCGGGCTGTGAGCCCTCTACCCCCCTTTAGTTGCTGCCCAGGCCCAAGTGACCCAAATAGGTCAGAGGAGAAGGGCAGCATGCCCCCTCCTCCTTTTAAATATGAAGTGCTTGCCCTACATGGGCAACATGGCACCCACCTTTTACTGGGCCAGCGTTAGGTGGTGAGTTCTTTGGTGCTAATATTGGCCCGGGTTGAGAACTGCATGCCCCAAATCATAATACAGTCAGGGCCTGGGAGATAGGGACCCTGGGATAAGTTCAGTATGGTGAGGGGGCATGTGTGCCCTCCTCCCCATAATTAAAGTGATGGGCTCCTGGATTGCATCCTAGGGCCAAATAAGGCCATGTACCCCCTCCGTTATAGAAAGGTGGCAGGCCATGGGGGATGGAGTCTTCAGGGCCGAAATGGACCTGGGATGGGGACTGTATGTCCCCCACCTATGTTGACTGCCTTTGAGGGGTTGTGATGCCATGCCAGGTCGAAGGACTTGTGTAACAAGTGGTTGGCTGCATGTGGGGGGGTTGGCTACAGGGCAGGACAGCAAGTGGGGTTGGTTGAATGTGGGGGGTTTGCAGCAGGGACTAGCTGTAGGCCCCCTCTGCAGCCAACTGCCCATGATGCACGTCCAAAGGTTCTGCAAGCAGAGGTTGGAATAATGTATGGTAATTAAATATTAATTTATGTAAAGAAAAACAATAGACATTGACTGAAAAAGCCAATGGGTACAGGGGAAATCTAGTTAATAAATAACATTTAATTAACCTTAGAAATGCACTAAAAAGCCAAAGGTTTCAGGCACATTATCAGTCAGTCAGTCAAGTAATCTTTATTTGGATCGTAGATCATAAAAGATGCATAGTAACCATCCAAATCATTGCTTAAAAAAAACTGCTGTCCATTAACACTAATAATAAATACAAGTAAAGAAATTTAAAAACTGTACAGCATTAAAAACACATAGATACATTTCATAAATCAATTCCACAGGTAAGAATGTTTCCTACAAATAAGATCTTCTCCTTCTCCACATGGCATCAATAAAGCGTGACACTGAGAATACAATTGGGGTAGAAGTATTACTCTTAATTATTCTAAGGGCCTCTTTGTAATGCCTAAATCCCAGGTTTTTACAAAGTTGAATAAGCCAGCGTTGCCTATGGTTTTATATGTTGGGCAAAAAAAAGAAAATGTGGGACTCTGATACTTCTTTGGCCCCACACGCTGGGCATTCTACGGATTTAATGGGTGACCATTTGTTGGAGAAGACCCTAAGCGGGAGTGTTCCTTATCTAAACTGTATATAGTATTTCCTCGCTGTGGAAGGTAACATTTCATCTAAGAATGGTTCAACTCTAAGTAGTAGCAAGTGGGCCCAAAGAACAACTACCAAGAACGGCCTCTAGTCTATTTCTGCGGTCCAGCTTAACCAATCATCACGCGACAGCTGGGCGCAGCCAACAGCAGGATTAGACCAAAGGCCAGGTATGTCTACTCTTGCACACTCCTTTTTTATGAAGGCAAATCAAGGTATTTTCCCCACCCCAGGGAGGGCTGATACTTCTTCCAAGGCTGATCTAAAATGGATTAGTTCAGGGGTTACCCACAGTCTACGCCAGTAAACTATGGGGCGTAGAGCAACTTTGTCTTCTAGAGGTCTAATGCCGAGGTCCATTCTTAACGGGGGGTGCTGGGTGGGAGGGCCAGCAGGGATCTTAAGACTTGAATTTCCGTCTCACTAATACCACCCACCGGGCTATGCCCCCACAATTCATCTCCGTATAGGATTGCTCCCCTAGCTTGTGCTTTATGGATTTCTATAATTGATGCAGCTGGCTTGGTTATAGACTCTCGGTGCAATTTAAGAATACCTCCTGTAATTTCGGCGAGTCTATGTTTGGCCTTTGCCAATTGGGGGGCCCAATCCATTTTGTCTGTGAGAGTAATTCACAGGTATTCAAAAACAGTGACCCTGTCCAAAGCTATGCCATTCAAAGAGGGGTTGGGACATCTGGACCTGGTCGGATTGCAGACCATGAATTTGGTTTTTTGAGTGTTGATCTCCAACCCCCTTATATGACAAATGTTTGCAGTGCTGTCCAGGGCATGTTGATATCCCATGGGAGATGTTGACAATAGAAGAGTGTCGTCGGCAAACATTAATGCCACCACCTGTTAATTTCTCAGTTTTTGGGCGTTGATGTCTTTAACACCTCTAAGGTGGGCAATCAAAGCATTAATGAATAGACAAAATAGGGTTGGCGCCAACACGCACCACTGTCTAACTCCTCTATTGACTGGGATTTTGGTTGTAAGACTACCCCATTTACCACTCCTGACTTAGGCAAAGTTATCATAATGGAGTCTCCTAATGATGTTAAGGAGATCGGTTGGAATCCGCATATCCTCCAAAACATCACACAAGATTTTGCGGGGCACCAGACCAAAGGCTGTTTTGAGGTCTACAAAGATTAAGTAGAGGCTGCCACCTTCTACTCTCATGGTCTTCCCGTAAAGTAGTTGGAGCCTTAATAATTGGTCGACCGTGGAAGTCTTTTACCTAAAACCAGCCTGAAAGGGCTAAGAATTTGCCGTTCTTCCATCCAATTCTGGAGCCTATCAAGAATGATGCTTGAGAAAAGTTTTTGACTCACATCAATCAGACTGATCGGACGGCAATTGAGTGGAAGAAATGGAGAACCTTTTTTGAAGACGGGTATGATCTCGGCTCCTACTAAATGTGTCAGGTAATTTAGCACCCTGTAGAATAGCATTGAACAACAAGTAAAGATAGGGGACGCAAATCCCATTTTGATCTTTGTAAAGGTCGCCGGGGATTTTGTCAAGGCCAGACGCCTTACCAGCTGGGACCCTATTTATAGCTAACTCTAGCTCCTTCATGGTTATTTTGGGCTCTAGACATTCGTTGGTAAGGTAAACCACAGTCGGAAGCTCCATGCATCTATTTGGGAGCAAATTCTGGGCTTGCAGCTCGTTGGGAAGATCTACTAGGAGAATTTCTTCAACAGGAGCAGCATATAAGCTCTGATAATGGTCCACCCAACTCTCCTGTGCAATATTTGGGATAGGGGGATTTTGACCTTCCTTGCTACCAGAGTGGACTATGGACCAAAATTCGCTCATGTCCCTACAGCCAAGTGCATTTTTTATAGCAGCCCATTTAGTGTCCTCCCACGTCTGTTTGGCCTCAGATTGCACTTTCTTGTACTCAAGCCTCTTAATTTTTATTAATGATCTATTCGAGGCTTTTATTGTAGCCAAAAGAGCCCCTTTGCTATCCTACAGTTGGAATCATACCATGTATTGTTTTTCTTGTTATTCCTAGGTTTTCCCATTGGTGGATTAAGTAATGAGGTGATGGCGGTAACTAGCCTCGCATGGATATTAAGAATTTGGTCTCCAGGCGGGTCCTGCCCCAGATCTAATAAGCAACTTAGGTCATCAAGTGCCCCAAGGACAGTTTGATAGTGAGAGCTCATTAGTTCATGCAAACCCTTTACCATTGGCCATTTTAACCATCTTCTATCATTAGATATTACCAATGGTACCCGATTTACCTCTGCTGATCCCTTATTTATGCTCAACTCTGGAAAACCCAATTCAAGAGCCAGGGCATTATGGTCACTATCATGGCGAGGTAGGACCATGAAGGCAATGACCTTGGACCAAATGCAGGCCTCAACCAAAGTGTAATCAATACGGGAGGATTGCCCTAGATGATTAAAAGTATTCTTACCCTCCAAATCTGATTTTGTACGGCCATTGCAAGCTCTCAAAGAGTGGGCCAAGGTGATGGAAGTCAGTTGGAGGGCTATTGGAGACAAGGCCTTTATAGGAGATATTAGCAAATCGGGAATGGACCACAAGGAGTCCTCTATACTAGAAATAGGTTCAATCATGCCAGGGAGTGTCTCATGCTGACAATTGAAGTCTCCCGCAATTTTCAAAGTGCTCGCCCCCTTAATCATAGAAATAAGGTTGTCAAGGGAATCCAATGTTAATGATTCCTTACCAAACTTAGTGCGTCTAGAATAAACATTGATAAGGGTCACACTACATTTTGACCTAAAAGAAAGTCGAATACATAAGAGATCAGGGGAAGGGGAATTTAATTGGGTCACTGTACAACCTAAATCGGAGTCAATAAGAATAGTCAGGCCCCAAATGGTCTTCATACCAATCGAAGCCAAAATACTAACTGACAGGTAACCCGGCCTGTGGAAGTTTTCCCTAGACCACGTCTCCTGAAGAAAATAGATATCAAATTTATCTATAAAACGTGCCCAATCGGGGCTGGCCAATTTATTGGCGAGCCCTGCCACATTCCAAGACAGAATGGAAATGTTATCATCATAATTCTGGGACCTGTCACAGTTTTGAAATGGGTCCTGTTGCCCAGAACTGGGCCATTAGAGGGACTATCACTCTTTTGGAGTTCAGAATCAATGGTTTCCTTCTCCATAGTTTGCAAAATGGGAAAAACAAAGGGTGTCGAATGATGACCTTCAAACCTACTGGGGTCTGATTCTTCCAGGTTTTTATTTTCTAGGTTGTCCCAGTTGTAACAGGTATTATCTAACCCTAGATTTATAGAGATCAAACTCTGAATAGAGGGTTTTTCCAAAGGCCTGGGTGGGATTTGAGCATTGTTTAGAACAACCTGCTCTGCTAGTCAATCGACATCCTCCAATGGGGCAAACCGGTTAGCTACGGGAATGCTATAGTGCAATGGATTTAGGTATGAAGTAGTGGGAGCAATGTAACAAGGCTTGACCCATCTATCGAGATCAACTAGGGGGCAAGGGAGACCTGCCCTCCATAGTCTTGGGTAGAAAAAATACAAGGTGAGTGCTCTGATAGACATAGAATGATTAATAGAGAATGGGGATTGAGCCACTAATCTTTGGATGGATTATGGGTGCCTAAAGTTATTAATCACACAATTTCAAACAATAGACTTCTACCCTCCATACCAATAAGATTTCTCCTGCCTTGTCATACGTGAACTGCCTATTTATCACAAGCCAGAACAGAATGGGGTGTGTTGGGCAGTCAGCGGCTTCAGCAGTTTGGAATTATTCCCCTGGGCACCTTGGGGGGGCTGGTAAAGGTGAGAATTCTTGGCTAAATAATGCCAACCCTCTATCACCAGATAAGTTTCTAACTTCAGTAGTAGAAGGAACCTGTATTTGGGGCGCTTTAGCAACTTTGGGTAACTTAGTTGAAAAAACTCGGGAGTGGGTCCAAAGAAACAGGCGGCCCAGCATTAGGTAAACTAACAATTGGGTTGATAGTAGCTTCATTGTTAGGAAGGGTTTCTGATGTTTTTTTAGAAAGTGAAGAATTTTGAATGTGCTGTAGAATAGGAGCAATCTCTTCTGTTACCATCATTCTACACTGGGACAACAAGTCTACCACTAAAGCTTTGGCCCAAGGGGGGTAGGTCTGGTGTGCTGGACACTTACTAGCGTTAACTAAAGAGATATCACTTTTTTTTACTTTTCAAGACCTTTGCTACTGCCAGGGCCACCCATAGATTTTTTTCCCTTTAGGACCCCGTTTGCTAGGCAAAGTACTTTTTCTTGGCAGAGGGGCAGTGGATGGAGGGTCCTCAGATCTGGGTACAGAACTTGGTAAGGTGATATGTTCATTACTGTCCGAAACCATATTTGGACTCCCAATTAGTTCTAATAAGTTCATTGAATCAGTTGGTGGAGGAGTGGTCAATGGAAAACAATCAGGTGTAATTGAGAGACGTCTTTCGGTTAATTCAATTTCTGTGGTGACCACTCCTATCGCCTTTCGAAGCATTAAGTCAATTGCTGTGGGGACTAGAGGTGATGAAGGATTAGCTTTGGGCACAGTATGCTTCACAGCACAGGTGCGTTTCCCTTGCGCACGAGTACAGGGAATTGGTGGAGCCATTAAAAGAGTATTAGTGAATGCGGCAACAAATAGACAAAAATCGGATCACAGTACCTACAGATCCAGGCGATAAAACAAAGCGCCCTGAGCTCCAAAAGTTAGAGGGGTGGCCCAGCCCAGTCTCCTCCGGTCGATGACGGATGTAGATGGGCCCTCCCTTAGCCCGGGCTTTGCCCGGCCCACGCCGCACGCGTTCTGCGAAGCGGGTGACGGGTTGTTATTTCAAGCAGCCGCTGAAGGGAGGGGCTGGTTGAAGGCAGCTGTGTGGCCCCGAGGACTCCTGGACCTCCGAGTCCCTTTCAGCGCAGCAGAATGCCCCACAAGTCTTCAGCGCGATGCGTCACACGCGAAGCGGGTTGCGCGAGCAGTAGAAATGCAGCCGGTGAAGGGAGGGGCTGATTGAAGGCAGCTGTGTGGCCCGAGGACTCCTGGACCTCCGAGTCCCTTTCAGCGCAGCGCAGCAGAATGCCCCACGAGTCTCTGGCGCGATGCATTATAGTTTGCTTCACATTTTACAAGCACAAAACCATAACATTCAGCAGCTATAGTTACAGTTATCTCAAGTAGCTATAACTCGTGCCCTCGCCATGCACTACTAAGGAAAATATAACTCGCACCCTTGTCATGCACAGCTAATTCATCACATGCTACATCTCTCATGACATCTCTTTATGACATCATTGATAATAGCAGTGCAACATTTGCTGTAAAATCATTGATGAGAAAACTGTTCATGGTGGGGGAATGAGTCATAAATACCTTAGGGTACAAGTTATAGTTACTTAAGATAATTCTAACTAAACTAACTAAAACTGCTGATTGTCTATGGTTTTGTAGGTGCAAAATGTGAACCTAACTACACACCTGGAACTAAGTTTTAATAGTATATATATATAAATAAATATCTATATATATATTACCTACTGGCAGTCACCAGTAGGTAGTTATAGTTAGGACCAATTTTCCATAGGAAATCCGCAATATTCTATTTGGAATAACTTTGGCGCCGGTTGACGAATCGTCGCGAAATTTTCAACACTTATGGCCCACTTTGGTCCACTCCCATCCTGAAAGTCTCGGGGTGATTTGCCAAGTGGAGGCTGAGAAAAAAGGGGGCCCCAAAATGTGTTTTCCCTATGCAATTTCCCATAGGAACATTTAATCGCAGCTACAGCCCGAATTGCTGAACGGAATAACATCAAATTTGGCAAAGAGATAGCCCTTGGTTCTGAGTCATGCCTTTTGCTTAAATGGTGTAAATCCATTCAGTAGTTCCTGATCAAAAGTAATTCAAATATATATCTATGGCCGTGGAGGATCCGTGCACCCTAAGCGCACCCTGCCAAGCAGGAGCTGCATTCTAATTGGCTGTCAACACTCCAAATCAGGAAGTGTTGGCAGCCATCAGAAACCTAAGAAAAAAAAAAAAACACGAAAAGGGGGCAGGGTAGAAACACCCTGCCCCCCTAGGCCTGCTCAGGGGGTCCCACAAGGACCCCAAGGGCTCCAAATTCCTTTTCTTTTTAAATCGCCAAAATCCAAACAAGGTTGCGCGGATATTGCCGATAAAAAAAAAACGAAGCGCGGTCTCCCGTGCTGCGATGCTAATTAGCCCCCGGGGGGCCAAATCCTGGGGGCATATTAAAAATAAAGTGTGGGGGGGGCCCAATACCCCCCACACTGCCCCGGGGACTGCCACCCCCGGGGCAAAATCATAAATAAATGCAGGGGGGCACACAGCCCCCCGCAGCCCAGGGGAACACCCCCGGGGTAAAAGCGGGAGGGGCACATGGACCCCCGCAGCCCCGGGGACTGCCATCCCTGGGGCTTAATAGTATAATGTTGGGGGGCTCTACGGCCCCCCTGGGGACCACCACACCCAAGGCTCGACTTAATTGAGATTGTGGGGGCAACACTGCCCCCCGCAGCCCTGGGGACCGCCAACCCCGGAGCTTCTTTTAAATTAAAAAAAACACCCTGTGTGGGGGGGTTTGAACTCCGCCTAACACCCCAGGGACTGCTACATCCCCGGGGCTCTAAATATTAAAATGTGGGGGTCCGTGATAGACCCTCAAGCCCCGGGGACCACCAGCTGCCCAGGGCTTTAAAGATGTTGGGAGGGGGTCGAGCGGGCCCCCTCCTGGAGCCTGTCATGGCCCTGGGGTCCGCCACCCCCCAGGGCCGGCTCCTGCAGTGTCCTGGGGTGCCCATCCCCGGGACACTGTAGTTTGCAAGCTCCCACCCTGTCATTGTCAATGAAGCAAAGCAAATTGCTTTTCCACATGGGGAGCAGCATGTTAGGTGCTCCCCATGTGGAAAAGCAATGCCGGCTCACCCTGGTGCGTTTGCAGATGGGGAACGAATTCCCCTTGAATACTGGGGATCCCTGGAGGCCAACTAGCCCACCAGGAACCTTCAGTATGCGCCAGGGGGCAGTGTTGCAAAGAGGTGTTCTGAGGCCATGCCCCTTTTCAAACCTCTCTGCAACACAGCTCTGTGGCGCTAAGTGGAGATAGGTGGTGGGCTAGTTGCACCCCAGGGACCCTCAGGATTCAAGGGGAGTTAATACCCCAACTTAAACCTCGCCACAGGGCTCGTTTGCACAGGGGTGAATGGAGGGGGCGGGCCTGAGTTCACATGTGCGCAAACACATCCTGTGGTGCAGTTTAAGTTGGGGAATTAATTCCTTGTCCATCCGGAGGGTCCCTGGGGGCCAACTAGCCCACCAGGTGCCTCCAGTAAGTGCCACGGAGCTGTGTTGCAGAGTATTGTAAAAAGGGACATGCCTCTGAACACCTCTCTGCAACGCAGCCCCTGGCGCATACTAGAGGTACATGTTGGGCTACTTGGCCCCCAGGGACCCACAGGATTGAGGAGGAATTAATAACTTAAAACACGCCACAGGGCGTGTTTGCAGACATGTCACCTCAGGCCACGCCCCCTTCCTTCACCACTGTGCAAACGCACCCGTGGCACGTTTTAAGTAGGGGAATTAATTATCTTTCAATACTGAGGGTCCCTGAGGGCCAACTAGCCCAACAGGCATATCCAGTATGCATCAGGGAGCAGCGTTGCAGACAGCTGTTCAGAGGCCACATCCTTTTCTACTCTGGTCTTGAAGGCAGCTCTGTGGCACTTACTAGAGGTACCTAGTGGTCTAGATTGACTTTAGGGACCCTTAGGTTTTAAGGGGACTTCGTCTCTTAACTTAAAACGGCCACAGGGCGCATTTACACAGTGGTGAAGGGAGGGGACGGGGCCTGGGGTGATGTTTACAAACACGCCCTGTGGCGCGTTTTAAGTTGGGGAAATAATTCCCCTTCAATCCTGAGGAATCCTGGTGGCCAACTAGCCCACCAGGTGCTTCCAGTAAGCACCACTGTGCTGCATTGCAGAGATGTGGTCTAAGCCGTGTCCCTTTCTACATCTCTCTGCTACTCAGCTCTGTGGCGCTTACTGGATGTACTCAGCGGGCTAGTTGGACCCTGGGGACCCTCAGGATTGAAGGGGAATTCTTTCTCCAACCTAAAATGCACCACAGGGCGTGTTTACAAATTGGTGAAGGGAGGGTCTGATCCTGAAAAGTAATTGTAACCGTACTTACCAGTAACTTGAATTTCCTTCCATAGGCTAATATGACTGGTTTCACTTGGAAATTCTTCCAAGTGTTGATTTTTGAAACTTACAAATATTCCTCTAAAATCAGTTGAACTACGAATTCCAATTTACTCACCTGTTAACAGGAGAGACCTCAGTGCTGCATCTTTGAACCCAGTACTGATCCTGAAAAGTAATTCTAACCGTACTGACCAGTAACTTGAATTTCCATCCATTGGATTTTATTGCCTGCTTTTTGCTGAAATTTTCTAAGTGTAGATTTTTGAAACTTTTAAATATTCCTCTAAAATCAGCCGAACTACAAATTCTGATTTACTCACCTGTTATCAGGAGAGACCTCAGTGCTGCATCTTTGAGCCCAGTACTGATCCTGAAAAGTAAATTTAACCGTACTTACCAGTAACTTGAATTTCCTTCCACAGGCTAACATTGACTGGTTTCACTTGGAAATTCTTCAGTGTGGAGTTTTGTAACTTTGAAATATTCCTCTAAAATCAGTCAAACTACGAATTCCAATGTACTCACCTGTTATCAGGAGAGACTTCAGTGCTGCATCTTTCAGCCCAGTACTGCTCCTGAAAAGTAATTCTAACCGTACTGACCAGTAACTTGAATTTCCTTCCATAGGATATCATTGCCTGCTTTTTGCTGAAAGTTTCTAAGTGTCGATTTTTGAAACTTTCAATAATTCCTCTAAAATCAGCCGAACTACAAATTCTGATTTACTCACCTGTTATCAGGAGAGACCTCAGTGCTGTGTCTTTGAGCCCAGTACTGATCCTGAAAAGTAATTTTAACCGTACTTACCAGTAATTGAATTTCCTTCCACAGGCTAACATTGACTGGTTTCACTTGGAAATTCTTCAGTGTGGAGTTTTGTAACTTTGAAATATTCCTCTAAAATCAGCCTAGCTGTGAATTCCGATTTACTCATCTGTTATCAGGAGAGACTTCAGTGATGCATCTTTGAGCCCAGTACTGATCCTGAAAAGTAATTCTAACCATAATTACCAGTAACTTGAATTTCCTTTGATAGGATATCCTTGCCTGATATATAAAATATATGTAAATATATCAAATAATATATCAAATAAAAAAAACAATATTAGAATTTCAATATTTTCAAAAACATTTTTTTTCATTTATATTAAAAATATGTAATGTTATTTAAAAAATAAAAATAACTAAAAGTCGTTTTAAAAAATGTAGTAAATCGGTATCAAAAAAATAAATATAACAATTAATACATTTACAAAAATTGTCATTTACAAAACCTTTGAAATTCTCTGAAAAAACCATAGGTTTCAGATATGTTATAGTTAGAAATTATCACCCAGAAGGTCTCAAGGCGCTAGGGGAGGGGGGTCCGCTACTGCTCGAACAGCCAGGTCTTGAGTTGCTTCCTGAAGGCGAGGTGGTCCTGGGTCAGGCGGAGGTGGGTCAGGAGGGAGTTCCATGTCTTGGCGGCGAGGTAGGAGAAGGACCGTCCCCCTGTGGTGGCTCTTCGGATGCGGGGGACGGCGGCGAGGGCGTGTCCGGTTGATCGGAGCTGGCGTTTGGGAGCGTAGAAGTTGAGGCAGCTGTTGAGGTATCCTGGGCCTTGGTTGTGTAGGGCTTTGTGTGCGTGGGTGAGGAGACGGAAGGTGATTCTCTTGTTGACCGGGAGCCAGTGCAGGTCTCTCAGGTGTCCGGAGATGTGGCTGCGACGGGGGATGTCCAGTATGAGTCGTGCTGAGGCGTTCTGGATCCGCTGGAGTCTCTTCTGGAGTTTGGGGGTGGTTCCGGCATAGAGGGAGTTGCCGTAGTCCAGACGGCTGGTGACGAGGGCCTGGGTGACCGTCTTCCTGGTGTCGGTGGGGATCCACCGGAAGATCTTGCGTAGCATGCGCAGGATGTTGAAGCACGACGAGGAGACGGCGTTGACTTGTCTGGTCATGGAGAGGGAGGAGTCCAGGATGAAGCCCAGGTTGCGTGCGTGGTCTGTTGGTTTGGGTGCACTGCCTAGGGCGGGGGGCCACCAGGAGTCGTCCCAGGCGGAGGGTGAAGATCCCAGGATGAGGACTTCCGTCTTGTCTGAGTTCAGTTTCAGGCGACTGTTCTTCATCCATTCGGCTACCTCTTTCATCCCTTCGTGAAGGTTGGCTCTGGTGGTGGCGGGGTCGTTGGTGAGGGAGAGGATCAGCTGGGTGTCGTCGGCGTAGGAGATGATGTTGAGGCTGTGCTGGCGTGCGATGTCTGCGAGGGGGCTCATGTAGACGTTGAAGAGGGTTGGACTGAGCGAGGAGCCTTGAGGAACGCCGCAGATGACTTCGGTGGCTTTTGATCTGAACGGGGGAGGCGGACTCTCTGTGTCCTTCTGGCGAGGAAGGAGATGATCCACTCCAGTGCCTTCTCCTGGATTCCGACGTTGCTGAGGCGCTGCACTAGTGTACGGTGGCAGACAGTGTCGAAGGCCGCGGAGAGGTCTAGGAGGATGAGGGCTGCTGTTTCTCCGTTGTCAAGCAGGGCTCGGATGTCATCGGTGGCTGCGATCAGGGCGGTCTCGGTGCTGTGGTTGGCCCAGAAGCCAGACTGCGAGAGGTCGAGGGATCCGTTCGTCTTGAGGAAGGCGGCCAGCTGCTTGTTGACGGTCTTCTCGATGACTTTTGCAGGGAACGGGAGCAGCGAGATGGGGCGGTAGTTCTTGAGGTCGGTGGGGTCGGCTGATGGCTTCTTTATTAGAGCGCTGAGTTTGGCGTGCTTCCAGCTCTCCGGGAAGGTAGCGGTGTCGAAGGAGGTGTTGATGATGTCCCGCAGGTGGGGTGCGATGACAGCGTCGGCCTTGTTAAAGACGTGGTGAGGGCAGGGGTCGGTCGGAGATCCGGAGTGGATGGAGTTCATCATGCGGACGGTGTCTTCGGTGCTGATCGGGGTCCATGCGCGGAGGGTGGTGGTGGGGGGCGGTGGTTCGGTCGTGGCGTGCGTCGGTTGAGTGCTGAAGCTGTTGTGTATGTCCGCGATCTTGTTGTGGAAGTAGGAGGCGAGGGAGTTGCAGAGGTCTTGCGAAGGGGTGATGTCGTTGTTTCCGGCGTTGGGGTTGGAGAGCTCTTTAACGATGTTGAAGAGTTCCTTGCTGTTGTGTGCGTTGTTGTCCAGTCTTTCCGTGAATGCAGTTTTCTTGGTGGCGTGGATCAGTTGGTGGTGTTTTCGGGTGGCGAGCTTGAGGGCAGTCATGTTGTCCGGTGTTGGGTCTCTGCGCCAGGCTCTCTCGAGGGCTCGGCAGTTCTTCTTGGAGCTCTTGAGTTCGTCGGTGAACCATGGGGCTTTCTTGCTGCCGGGTCTGCTAGGCGGGGTCCTCAGGGGGGCGAGGTCGTCTGCGCAGTCGCTGATCCACTTTGTGAGGTTGGTGGCCGCTTGGCTAGGGTTCGTTGCGCTGGTGGGTGGGTACTTACTCAGGGAAGTCGCGAGCTGGTGGGTTGTGATCTTGTTCCAGCTTCTGCGTGCAACCTGTTGCTGGTGGTGGTGGATCGTGGTCCTTCTGAAGCTGAAGTGGACGCAGCTGTGGTCCGTCCAGTGGAGTCCGGTGGCGTGGCTGAAGGTGATGTCCTTGCTGGCTGAGAAGACGGGGTCGAGTGTGTGTCTGGCGTAGTGGGTGGGGGTGGTCACCAGCTGCTTGAGTCCGAGGTTTGCAAGGTTGTCCAGCAGGGTGGTGGTGTTGCGATCGTTGTTGTTCTCCAGGTGGAAGTTGAGGTCCCTGAGGAGGATGTAGTCAGCGGAGGGGAGGGCGTGCGGGCTGATAAAGTCGGCGATGTCTTCGCTGAATTGTGTGCGTGGTCCCGGGGGTCTGTAGATGAGGGTGCCTCTGAGGGTGGTCTTGGGGTTGATGTGGACCTGGAAGTGCAGGTGCTCGGCGGGTGCGAGGGTGTCGTCGGTGTTGGTCGTGATGCGGATGGTGTTCTTGTGGATGATGGCGATGCCTCCTCCAGTCTGGTTGATGCGGTCCCTTCGGATGATCTTGTAGCCGTCTGGAATGGCGATGGCGATGTCGAGCGCTGAAGAGGCGTTCATCCAGGTTTCCGTGAGGAAGGCGACGTCTGGGGCTGTGATGTCGAGCAGGTTCCAGAGCTCGACGGCGTGTCTGTGGACGGAGCGGATGTTGAGCAGGATGCATTTCAGGTGGCTGCTGCTGTTGCTCGTCTTGGTCTTGGTCGGTGCTGGAGTAGTGCAGGTCCGGATGCAGGTGAACTTGCAGGAGTGGCAGCAGAAGGGTCCGTGGGTGCGTCTCGGGGTGGCTCGGTAGCAGCCCGGGATTCGGCCGGCATTGAGTGCGTTGAGTTCAGTGGCGTCGTAGGTCCGACGGTTGGGCTGGTGTCTGCAGGGGCCAGGGGTCCTGGCACTGGGCGCGGTCCAGGCACGGACGGGCGCAGACGGGCTTACCTCGGTGCTCCCGCTGCGCGCGTCCGCTGCGCGGTCGCTCTGGGGGTGTCATAAGAAGGGAGCCGGGAGGGCGGGTCAGCTGGGAGGTGGGAGCGTGGGATCCAATCGGCTGGCGGGGGGGCGGGGCCGCAGGCAGGCAGCGGCGGGAAAAGCGAATGTGGGCTTGGCGGGTGGCCCTGCGGCGGCTGGGGCGCTCGCTGACGGCGTAGGCGAGCAGCAGGCACAGCAGCAGGAGGCAGGTGGCAGGAGCAGGAGGTACGAGGAGCGTTGGGGCGACCAGGCCGAGGCGCAGTGGTCACTCCCGAGACGGAGACGGGTTCCCCTTAAGAAGGGAGCCGGGAGGGCGGGTCAACTGGGAGGCGGGAGCGTGGTATCCAATCGGCTGGTGGGGGGGCGGGGCCGCAGGCAGGCAGCGGCGGGAAAAGCGACTGCGGGCTTGGCGGGTGGCCCTGTGGCGGCTGGGGCGCTCGCTGACGGCGTAGGCGAGCAGGCAGGCACAGCAGCAGGAGGCAGGTGGCAGGAGCAGGAGGTACGAGAAGCGTTGGGGCGACCAGGCCGAGGCGCAGTGGTCACTCCAACCATTGACACACCAATACAAGTTTCTAAAAACCCACTCAGTGATTCCTACATCTACACACACATCTAAACACTTACCTATAGATTCATTCATACATCCTAACAAAGATCAATAGAACACTATTAAATATACTTATACACCTACATCGACATTACACACCAGCACACATTCTATTCACTTATGCCGCCATCCTACTCACTTATGCAGTTGATCATACTTACATTTACTAAGCTACACACTTATACAAACACTACTTCATTTATTTATATAGATAGTAATTTATGCTTAGTGTGTTATAAATTCACTATTACAAGTATACAGTTATCCATACAGTTACTCATACAATCACTGAGTCTTATGTATACTTATTTATATGCAACAACTGTCACAAACACTGCCTTTTATATTTCTACTTTGTTGGACATGTATCATTGACAAATATATTTGCTCAAGACATTCACTCGCCCAAACAACTGTTTCCGCATACAGTCTTAACCTCATATAGCTACTGAATCAACTATTTACACATCTTTGGACAGTCAAACACCTTATACCCGAAGACACACACATTCACTCTCCCAAACAAATACTCACTTAACTAATCAATAACTAATATAGACTTTCACATAGCTACTAACCAACTTATGCAGTAGTTTACACAACAAGAGACAGAGTGATACAGATATTCACACGGTTTAATCACTATCCCATATATTTAGTGACACACTTTAAAATATTCACCTAAACAGTTAATAACACTGCTAGTAAATCCTTCATCCAGACACTTATACTTTCACTCATTCTTCTATGCAGATTCCTATATATATCATACATTTTTTTCAAATATCCCACTAAACCACGTTCACTGGATGATGTCATCAGTGATGTCATCAGTGATGTCATTTGAGATATCATCAGTGATGTCATCAGTGATGTCACTGACCATTTCATGAATGGTGTAATATGTGACATCATCAGCAATGGATTGTGGGCACGTGAGTTATAGTTAGTACAACTAAATATAACGGATGAATTTCAATGGTTTTGTACAAGTGAAATGTCCAGCTAACTATAACACCCCTAAAACCTATGTTTTTTTCAGCGCGCCGGACGTACGACGCCGCCACCCTCAACGCACTCATCGCCGGCCGATTCCCGGGCTGCTACCGAGCCACCCCGAGACGCACCCACGGACCCTTCTGCTGCAACTCCTGCAGGTTCACCTGCATCCGGACCTGCACTACTCAAGCACCAACAAAGACCAAGGCGAGCAACAACAGCAGCCACCTGAAATGCATCCTGCTCAACACCCGCTCCGTCCACAGACACGCTGTCGAGCTCTGGAACCTGCTCGACACCACAGCCCCAGACGTCGCCTTCCTCACGGAAACCTGGATGAACGCCTCTTCAGCGCCCGACATCGCCATCGCCATCCCAAACGGCTACAAGATCATCCGAAGGGACCGCATCAACCACACCGGAGGAGGCATCGCCATCATCCACAGGAACACCATCCGCATCACGACCAACACCGACGACACCCTCGCACCCGCCGAGCACCTGCACTTCCAGGTCCACATCAACCCCAAGATCACCCTCAGAGGCACCCTCCTCTACAGACCCCCGGGACAACGCACACAATTCAGCGAAGACATCGCCGACTTCATCAGCCCACACGCCCTCTGCTCCGCTGACTACATCCTCCTCGGGGACCTCAACTTCCACCTGGAGAACAACAACGACCGCAACACCATCACCCTGCTGGACAACCTCGCAAACCTGGGACTCAAGCAGCTGGTCACCACCCCCACCCACTACGCCGGACACACACTCGACCCCATCTTCTCATCCAGCAAGGACATCGCCTTCAGCCACGCCACCGGACTCCACTGGACGGACCACAGCTGCGTCCACTTCAGCTTCGGAAGGACCACGATCCACCACCACCAGCAACAGGTTGCACGCAGAAGCTGGAACAAGATCACAGCCGACCAGCTCGCGACCTCCCTGAGCATGAACCCTCCCACCAGCTCAACGAACCCAAACCAGGCGGCCTCCAACCTCACGAAGTGGATCAGCGACTGCGCAGACGACCTCGCCCCCCTGAGGACCCCCCCTAGCAGACCCGGTAGCAAGAAAGCCCCATGGTTCACCGACGAACTCAAGAACTCCAAGAAGAACTGCCGAGCACTCGAGAGAACCTGGAGCAGAGACCCAACTCCGGACAACATGGCTGCCCTCAAGCTCGCCACCCGAAAGCACCACCAACTCATCCACGCCACCAAGAAAACCTCATTCAAGGAACGACTGGACAACAACGCACACAACAGCAAGGAACTCTTCAACATCGTCAAAGAGCTCTCCAACCCCAACGCCGGAAACAACAACATCACCCCTTCGCAAGACCTCTGCAACTCCCTCGCCTCCTACTTCCACAACAAGATCACGGACATACACAACAGCTTCAGCACTCAACCGACCGACGCCACGACCGAACCTTCGCCCCCTACCACCACCCTCCGCACCTGGACTCCCATCACCACCGAAGACACCGTCCGCACGATGAACTCCATCCACTCCGGATATCCGACTGACCCATGCCCTCACCACGTCTTCAACAAGGCAGACGCTGTCATCGCACCCCACCTGCGGGACATCATCAACACCTCCTTCGACACCGCTACCTTCCCGGAGAGCTGGAAGCACGCCGAACTCAGCGCCCTACTCAAGAAGCCATCAGCCGACCCCACCGACCTCAAGAACTACCGCCCCATCTCGCTGCTCCCGTTTCCTGCAAAAGTCATCGAGAAGACCGTCAACAAGCAGCTGGCCGCCTTCCTCGAGACTAACGGATCCCTCGACCCCTCGCAGTCTGGCTTCCGGGCCAACCACAGCACCGAGACCGCCCTGATCGCAGCCACCGATGACATCCGAACTCTGCTCGACAACGGAGAAACAGCGGCCCTCATCCTCCTAGACCTCTCCGCGGCCTTCAACACTGTCTGCCACCGTACCCTAGTACAGCGCCTCAGCAACGTCGGAGTCCAGGAGAAGGCACTGGAGTGGATCATCTCCTTCCTGGCCGGAAGGACTCAGAGAGTCCGCCTCCCTCCGTTCAGATCTGAAGCCACCGAAGTCATCTGCGGCGTTCCTCAAGGCTCCTCGCTCAGCCCAACCCTCTTCAACGTCTACATGAGCCCCCTCGCAGACATCGCACGCCATCACAACCTCAACATCATCTCCTACGCCGACGACACCCAGCTGATCCTCTCCCTCACCAACGACCCCGCCACCGCCAGAGCCAACGTTCACAAAGGGATGAAAGAGGTAGCCGAATGGATGAAGAACAGCCACCTGAAACTGAACTCAGACAAGACGGAAGTCCTCATCCTGGGATCCTCACCCTCCACCTGGGACGACTCCTGGTGGCCCCCCGCCCTAGGCAGCGCATCCAAACCAACAGACCACGCACGCAACCTGGGCTTCATCCTGGACTCCTCCCTCTCCATGACTAGACAAGTCAACGCCGTCTCCTCATCGTGCTTTAACATCCTGCGCATGCTACGTAAGATCTTCCGGTAGATCCCCACCGAGACCAGGAAGACGGTCACCCAGGCCCTCGTCACCAGCCGTCTGGACTACGGCAACTCCCTCTACGCCGGAACAACCGCCAAACTCCAGAAGAGACTTCAGCGGATCCAGAACGCCTCAGCACGACTCATCCTGGACATCCCCCGTCGCAGCCACATCTCCGGACACCTGGGAGACCTGCACTGGCTCCCGGTCAACAAGAGAATCACCTTCCGACTCCTCACCCACGCACACAAAGCCCTACACAACCAAGGCCCAGGATACCTCAACAGCCGCCTCAACTTCTACGCTCCCAAACGCCAGCTCCGATCGACCGGCCACGCCCTTGCCGCCGTCCCCCGCATCCGAAGAGCCACCACAGGGGGACGGTCCTTCTCCTACCTCGCCGCCAAGACATGGAACTCCCTACCGACTCACCTCCGCCTGACCCAGGACCACCTCGCCTTCAGGAAGCAACTCAAGACCTGGCTGTTCGAGCAGTAGCAGACCCCCCTCCCCTAGCGCCTTGAGACCCTCTGGGTGAGTAGTGCGCTATATAAATGACATGATTGATTGATTGATATATATTACCTACTGGCGGTCGCCAGTAGGTATATATAGTTAGGATTTTTTTCCTATGGGATTTCTGAAAATTCTATGTCGAATAACTTTGGCGTTTGTGGACGGAATTGGTTGAAATTTTCAGGAAAATGGCACATTTTGTTTCTGAGCAGCCCCTGAAAATTTGGGGGGTTTCGTCAAGGGGGGCCGAGAAAAAAGGGGTGTCCCAAAACTTGTTTTTCCCATTCATTTTTCCATAGGGCGGTTGGAATCACTTTTAGCTCGAATGGCTGAATGGATTTACACGAAACCTGGCAAAATTGTAGATATGGTTTGCCTGACGTGCCTTTGCTATGTCTTAATATATGTGCTCCAGTGAATTTTGAGAAATTAACGTTTTAAAAAACAGATATATCTGTGACAGCGCTCCGGTTAGCGCCCCGGTTCGCGTACCTGACGCGTAACGGAACTTCGCGAAGTGAAGCTGATTGGCTCTCCGGTGTCTGTCAACATTCTAAACAGTCCGGACCGGCCGCCATCTTGTCTCTTGGTAGGATTGGGAGACAAGAGGTGGAGAAAAACGAAGGGGGAAATTAATGAAAGGGGGCAAGGTAGACCCCTCCTGACCCCCTAGGAATGATGTGGGGGCTATTAAAGGGTCCCGTGGGGCAAAAAAATAAAAAATTTAAAAAAAAATCGATTTTTCGCTGTAGAAGCGCTACCCGGTACGCGAACCGGGTAGCTCACCGGTAGCGTAACGGGAGTTCGCCATTTTGTGTTTCGGTCGAATTTAATCACAAGATGGAGGAAAAACAATGTGGGAAATGGGTATAAGGGGGCACGGGAGACGTATCCTGACCCCCTAGGTTTTCTGAGGGTGGCTGAGGAGGCTCATATATGTCGGAAAAAAAAATTTAAAATTTTTCGCGCGGTTAGCTGCCGGTACGCGAACCAGGAAGCGAACATAAGTGAAAATTAGTGAAAAAAGGTACATTCGAAATTTTAAAAGAGTAATTATAGTTAGGTAGCTCTGAAAAGAGCTTTTGGGTTCTGTGTAAGTTCTAGGTACTTATAAGTAGGTACCAATACACAGTCTTAAATTTTGCATGAAAACTCTGTTTCCCTCATCTGAGAAGTGCACACCATCTCCTCTGTAGATATCTTGCATGTAGTAACGCAAGTTATTGTTGTAGATGGAGCCCATTCCATGGTCTCTCATATAAGCTGAAACAGACTTATTTACATGCTTCCTCACTTTCTCAATTTGTGGACAAAATTGATTGGACCACCTCCATTTCTGTCTTTGGCATATATTGGAATATACCAAGGCAGTTTGAGGAAAAAGTGCCATCAATTGCTCAAAGGTGTCCTATAAAAGCATTTCCAGACCTACCCCAGTCAAAGTGCCCAAATCATTTCCTCCACAGTGCACTATTATGAGGTCAGGGTTTGGCAAATGTAAAAAGGTTTTCACCAATGGTATCAATTGGTGACATCTCAATCCTCTTTGGTCAATCCATTTGATTTCCACATTTAGTAAATTGAGGTTGTGTAAATTTCTGTTATCAGCATACCTGTGAGCCCAGTGGATGTAGCTATGTCCAAGAATCCAGACAGAAAACATGGTGAGAGGAGGTTCTGCTGCAGTCAGATGAAGTGTGGGAATGAAATGGCAGTTGAAACAGTAGGAGTTTGTAAAGAAAAAAAAACTGTGGAGTTTCAGTGCTAATGATTCACTAGCAGTGATTGGTGGATTTCCATTTCCGAAAACAGAAAGTTAGGGTGCATGGATGTGTTCTTTGAAAGATGTAATTTGAATGGTTAAGAAAAAATGATTTTAAGAAACATTGCAGTGGATTAGCAGGTGTACTGAGAGTTCAGAGTTCATTTGAAACATTGTTGTGTGAACTTGTAACCATGAGAGGTCTTTCAGGAGGTAGTTGCTATGGAAAAAGAACAGAAAGGGCAGAGGGGGGAAGGCTGTTGATTTGAAAAAAGTGAGGGAAGAGTTTTGATTGGGTGATATGAGAGATATGTGTGATGAAATACAGCATGTCTGTGCCTTTGTTGGTTGCAGCCTCTGGAGTGCATACCCTTTGCTCTGCTAAAGAAAAATTGGTGTGTGTCTGAGACTGTTTTGAAATTCAAAAAGCATTTGCTAAGGTGAGAAAAAATTCATTTAATTTAGATAGAGACTAGTATAGTATATGGAGAAAATAAGGAAGCCAGCTGTGCATTTAAAATGTTGTTTTGTGTCAAGTGTTTTCATTATTTTTTCCAAAAAGATTTTGCTTATTTGATAAATTATAATTATAGATAATGTGAAGTATTAGTACTGACAGGGTGTGCTTGTACATAGGAGCTGTGCTGTGTTTTCAAATTATGACCAGAAAATCGTTATTAAAAAAAAAGAAATGCTTTTTACATTTATGAGAAGGACAACATGGTGTCTGCTTTTTTAAATAAATATTTCACTTTGCACCATGAATATGGGAGAATAATTTGCTTGTTTGTTGGTTTAAAAACTCGTTTCTTGAAGTCATTTAGGTTTCACAATATGTTCTGCTTGAGTTACATAGTCAACATGGGGGCATATTTACAAGGCTTATGAGCCACATTCACGTCATTTTCCCCATTTTAAAAGTGACTTTAAAGGTGGTGCAAGGTCCTTGTAAATACACCCTCATGAGTGCTTTGCAAATTTAAGTCATTTTCCCCTGGTGCATGTGCCTTGTAAATACGCCCCTATGTGTGCTAGACAATTTTAAGTTACTTCTCCCATGAATCTGGGAGACTAATTTGCTTACATGATGTGTTTAAAAATCGTGCTAAGGTGAGAAAAGATTCCTTTAATTTAGAAAGAGATTAGTATGCTTTTTGGAGAAAATAAGGAAGCCAGCTAGGGTGTGCTTGTACATAGGAGCTGTGCTGTGTTTTCAAATTATGACCAGAAAATCGTTTTTTTTTAAAAAAGAAATACTTTTCACATTTATGAGAAGGACAACATGGGGTCTGCTTTTTTAAATAAATATTTCACTTCCCAACATGAATATGGGAGAATAATTTGCTTGTTTGACGGTTTAAAAACTCGTTTCTTGAAGTCATTTAGGTTTCACAATATGTACTGCTAGAGTTTCATAGTCACTATGATAATAATGATATACATTTAGGGCTGTTTAGGGGGCATGGATATGCTGAGGCTTCTGTAATTGTCAAAGGAGGAGAATTATGTACATTGCATACAGTCCTCACCTTCTGCGTACTCTTGGATATGCTAGACTATATCTGCTCAATGAGATACCTAAGCTGAGGAAACACAGGTGATGTGATTGTGAAATGAGCAAAAATATTTGCACGTTTTTCAATTACATCACCTGTGTTTCCTAACATTACTAATCACATTGTGCAGATGAGGTTTAGGCCTGTCCAGGGAGACAGAGGAGGTCTGGTCTTTGTTCAAGTGTGCAGTGGACATGACTCACTTCATCTGTTGGCCTGCACATGTATTATCTCTTCTGTACTCTTAAACAAGCCTAAATTTCATCTGCAACCCTGAGTAGGCCTCACCTCAAAGAAACTTTTGTGACTGCAAGACCTGCCTTTTTGCTCCTAGATATTTCTTGGTTTTACCATGGCTGCCAGACAATCCAGCATACCTCTGGATAGGCTACACCTTATGCTGGTGCAAGGGCCTTGTAAATACGCCCTCATGTGTGCTTGGTAATTTTAAGTCACTTCCCCCTGGTGCAAGGGCCTTGTAAATACGCCCTTATGTGTGCTTGGCCATTTCAAGTCACTTCCTCCTGGTGTAAGGGCCTTGTAAATACGCCCTCATGTGTGCTTGGCAATTTTAACTCACTTCCCCCTGGTGCAAGGGCGTTGTAAATACGCCCTCATGTCTGCTTGGCAATTTTAAGTCACTTTCCCCTAGTGCAAGGGCCTTGTAAATACGCCCCCATGTGTGCTTGGCAATTTTAACTCACTTCCCCCTGGTGCAAGGGTCTTGTAAATACGCCCCCATGTGTGCTTGGCAATTTTAAGTCACTTCCCCCTGGTTCAAGTGCCTTGTAAATATGCCGTCATGTGTGCTTGGCCATTTCAAGTCACTTCCCCCTGGTGCAAGGGCCTTGTACATACGCCCCCATGTGTGCTTGGCAATTTTAAGTCACTTTCCCCTGGTGCAAGGGCCTTGTAAATATGCCTTCATGTGTGCTTGGCAATTTTAAGTCAATAACAATAACATCAACAATGTCTGATCTGGAGCAATCTCTAGATGTGGAACAATTTCTAGATGAGGAACAATGTCTAGATGAGGAACAATCTCTAGATGTGGAACAATCTCTAGATGAGGAACAATCTGTAGATGTTGATTTAAAATTATCTAAAAGTTTTCAAAAACACCCTGTGTGAAGTATTTTTAATATAACTGTGAAATAGAGTCTTAAAATTAGTTGAGATTAACATATAACAGAGCACAGGTCATATGTAGAAGCATTCCATTCCATTGCTACTATTTGATATTTTTAAATTTGTCTATGTTGTTAAATTACTGTAGGTAGAATTGACAACTAGTGTGTTAATTGTTTGCCTACTGTTATTGGTTTACTGTTTGGTAATAGTGGTTAATAACACTTTTTTAAAAAAAATTCCACAGATTTAACTGAAGATCTTTTGAAAAATTTAAAAATGCCCTCAAGGCAAAGGAAACAAAAAGAAGCAAAGCGTAGTAATTTATGTGAAGTTTTCTCAGGAGAATGGATGCATAGTTCAAGTTGTGAGGCATTTTTCAATGAGGAGAGTTACTTCCAGGACAATGATTTGGTGCATGCAGTTGACACCAGTGGTCGAGCATATGAGGTAAAAGATGGTTGTCCGGTTGAAAAAGAAAAACTTGTGTCTGCAGATGCAGAAGAGGTGTTAGGTGATGAGGTTTTAGGAAGACGTCCTAAGGGTCCAGTGTACACCTGGAAGTGTAGTAGTATTTGTACTGTGCGACAGGATTCCATCAATTTACTTTGTGATTTTGTTCGTACATTTAATAAGAAAAGTTTAAAACAGAAAATGAAGTTGTTGCAAGAATTAGATCCTTGCAGAGTGAGAGAAGTAACAGGTTTGCATGGGCATTCACTGGCTTGTCTTTCCAGAAGAGTATGCCAGAGTGTTTTTCATCATTTCAGGATGCTAGCAGTGCATCATAATAAAGTGAGGAAATTAGTGAGAATGTTGTATTATGCTAAGAGTCCAGCAATTATGCTTAAACAATTGAGCAGTGCTCTTTTGCATGGTTCAGAACTACATGTGAAGAATATTTGTGAAGAAATTGAGTTCTGTTACTTTGCTAGTAAAGAGAACAATGTTGAAATTGACCCAGTAGAAGAAGGTAATGTGGAAGAGAGTGTACAGATTTCTAATATAGATAATTTTCACAAGGAAATTTCCATCTTTCAGGTGAAATCAAGTGAGAGGCCTAATTTCACTTGTGTGTGTTGTCGACTGACTTATTATAAGAATCAGACTAAGTTAGTGGATTTATATGCAAAAAGTGAAATGGAAAACAATAGTGAATGGAAGGATTTTGCCACATACTTGATGGTAGAAAATTGTTTTGATTTGAGATCGGACCAACGTTTGTGTACTTATTGTTTTAACAAATTAAACCAAAACCAAATGCCTGCTAGAGCGGTTCATAATAATCTGGAATTCGTTAACATTCCTTCTGAATTGAAGGATTTAAATACTTATGAATCTACTTTGATTCAAAGTGTGCATCCCTTTCAGGCTATTGTACGAATGGAGCCAAAGACAGGGAAATTGCCTCCATCAGATTTACATAGAGGATTAAAGGGAAGAGTTGTTTATCTGCCTTTAGATTTGAAGAAAAACATTATTACAATTGGAGTAGAGAAAGTGGAAGAGGAACCTCTGGTTATCCTAGTTAATGGGGTTCCGACAAAGAGTAAGAAAATCTGGCAAGATTTAGTGGATGTTAGGAAAGTCAAAAAGGCAACATTGTATTTGATAAAAAACAATGAGTACTACAAGAATGTATGTGTTGCAGAAGAGGAAGTAAGTGAAGAAGAAGACAGCGAATTGTGTGCTGGACAAATTGAGAAAGTAGAAGCCTCTAAAAATGAAGAAATATATGAACATTATAGTGTTCATCCTTTGCATTCCAAGGAAGTCATGGGGAATGCTATTGAGTTGTTTCAAATGAAACAAGCCAAAGGGAGTCCCATTAGTGTTTGGGAGGAAAGTTTGGAAGCTCCGTGTTTTCCACAGTTATTTCCCACAGTTCGAGGAGGACGATATGATGAGCGACCTTATCAAATTCCTGCTTCTGAATACCGGACTTTACGATTGTATGCAGAAGATCCTAAGTTTTGTCAATGCATTCCCTATTTGTTTCATCTACTGTTTGAAAGTGATCTGTCTGGACTCTCTTATGCAGTGATTCACATCCTGAAAAGTGGTGTACAACTGCGAAATATCTCAGCAAGGGACTTTATGGATAAAGTCAATGTGCAAGACAGTATTTTGGATTCTCACCTGATTAATCTGATGGCATGTCAGGGTGGTACTAATATGTATTGGTACCGTCGTCATGGTGACTTAAAATGTATGCTGAGGAACTTAGGAACTCCCACATGGTTCCTCACTCTCAGCTGTGCTGAGTATGGCTGGGAAGACTTACTTGAATTTCTACGAGAGGCAAATGGAAACATTGAAAATATTGAATTCAAGACACCCGGAGAACTGTGCTCTTTGGATCCAGTGAATGTATGCAGGTACTTCAATCATAGATTTGAAGCTATGATGTCTTTCATCACGAACAAGAAAAATCCACCTCTTGGAGAGGTGTTGGATTTCTTCTGGAGAAAGGAGTATCAAGCAAGAGGTGCTCCTTATATACATATGCTGCTATGGATCAAAGATGCACCCAAATTTGGAACAGATCCGGATGACTTAGTGATGAATTTCATAGAACAGTATTCTACATGTGCTGTTCCAAAGACAAAGGAAGACAAAAGTCTAATAGAACAAGATTTACGGTTTCAAAGCCATCATTGTGGAAAGTACTGTCATCGTAAATTCAGAAACAAGAACAAGTACTATACAAAATGTCGTTTTGGATTTCCACAATCGGTGAATCGGTGATATCTAAAGGAAGAGTGAACAATTTGATGACTTCGCTGCGACATAATGTGACGAGGAAATCACCCAAAAATACATACAATTTGAAAAGAAACGAAGAGTCCAAGAACATCAACGACTACAACCCAGTGATTTTGTCCATGTGGAATGCAAACATGGATATACAGTTTGTGGCTGACAACTGTATGGCTGTGGCTCGGTATGTGACGTCTTACATCAAAAAAAAAGAAAAGACAGAACTCAAGGATATGTGGGAGGACATTTCCCATGAAAAGAGCCTCAGCAAGAAGTTGTACAGTTTCAGTCTGAAGATGTTGTCGCATCGAGAAATCGGAGCTTACGAATGTTCTGACGGGTTATCTTCAGCAAGTCTCTATGCCAAATCTAGGAGTATCATTTGGGCAAGTCTTGGTCTTGCTGCAACGCGTAATCGAGTTCTCAAACCTGTACGAGAAATTGAGTATTTGGCGGAGAAGGAGCCAAGCAGTACAGATATTTTGAAGACCAACATGTTGGATACATATTATCCAAATAGAAGCAGTCACCTGGAGAATGTTTGTCTGTATGAGGTTCTACAAAATTACATTTTCAAGAGGAACATCAAAGAAGATATTGATAAAGGAGTGGATGCTGTAATTGGAAGTGAGGGATGTCTGGTCAAGCAAAGAAAATGTCTATTGGTAAATCATCGAAAATTGGATTGCGAATCTCCAAAAAGAAAAGAGTTTTTCTATTTAGCTCTTTTGCAACTTTTCAAGCCTTGGCGTGCAGAAGAGGAACTGCTTGGAGATTTCCTCTGTTACAAAGACTCTTTCAATGCAGCCAAGGAGTCCATAGAATGTCCTGTTTTTCCAAAATATCTAGAAATGTTGAATGCAGAAATCGAGCAGGAAGCAACAATTGCAGCTGAGATTGCTAGAGACAGTTCTCAGGACAGTCAGAGTTCTGTTTCATTGAGTCAGGATCCACTGGGTGTGACCAGTTATCGAAAATGAAGCTGCCACTGCCATGATTGAAGTGGAAAGAGCCATGGCACATGCTCAGGAGGATGCGGTTAACTTAGAAGATTTGGAAAGACAACTCAACGTTGAGCAGAGGAAAATATATGACGAAGTTACCAGCCAAATTGATCATGGATTAAGTCATGAGAAGAAAGAGTGCTCATGTACGTCGTTGAAGCCTGTCCGACTGTACGTGAGTGGAGAAGCAGGAACTGGAAAAAGTTTCCTCATTAAAGCAATTTCATGTTATCTGCAGAAAAGGACTGAGTCATCGCTGTCTTGTGTTGTGACCGCTTCAACTGGACTGGCAGCACATAACATTAAAGGTATTACTTTGCATCGGCTTCTGATGCTGCCAGTGGAGCATGATAACAAATTACAATACCACAAGTTATCTGGAGATGCTTGTTGTGAAGTATCTAGAGTCCTGAAGAAGATGAAACTTCTTATCATTGACGAAGTAAGCATGGTTTCCAATGTCATGCTTGCCTTTGTGCATTTGAGAATGCAGGAAGTTCTTAAAACAGAGTATGATGTGTTATTTAGTGGCAAACACATCACTGTTTTCGGTGATCTTCTGCAGCTGACACCAGTGAAAGGACAACCAGTGTTTAAACTGCTTACACATGAAGATACCAGGAAGTGCCTAGGGAGCATTGGCAACGTTAACATATGGCTAAACTTCAATTATGCTGAGCTGCGTGAAAATGTGCGTCAGGCGAAGGATGAAGATTACAAGAATATTCTACAAGATGTTAGAATCGGGAAAGTGACCGAGCGTGGGAAAGAAGCTTTACATGCACGATTACTGTCAAATTTGTATCCAGAAGAAGACGTTCTGCCAGAGAATATTTTTCAGAAAATTACTGAGAAGAAATCTGGAATATGTTTGATGCCAACTATTGCAGAATGTTCCATCTTCAACAACAAAATGTTGAATTTAGAAAACCAAGAGATTGTGAAACTGGAAGCTATTGACAGAATAGACCATATGGGAGCAACAATTATTTTGTCTGAGAATTTGAAATCTAAATTGGATTCATTAGAGAAGACTATATCTAAAACTGCTGGTTTTGAAAAGACTCTGAATGTGTGCTTAAATTGCCGTATCATTTTGAGAAGGAATTTACATGTTGAAAGAGGTCTGGTAAATGGATCAATGGGTAATGTTGTTGATTTTGAGAAATACAGAAATAGAGATGGAATTGAATGTTTAAAAATTAAATTTGATGGCATTGAGGAAGTACAGCTAATTGGTCGTTGCACAGCTAGGTTTTTGCTTGTAAAAGACTTATATGTTCGCCGTAAGCAATTTCCTGTTTGCTTGGCATATGCGGTGACAATCCATAAATCACAAGGTTTAAGTGTAGACAGTGCTTTGGTGAATATTGGCAGTTCTGTGTTCAAAGAGGGTATGGCTTATGTAGCATTGTCACGAGTCAGAACTTTATCGGGTTTGTACTTGATTGAGTGTGATGTCACAAACATTTGTGCAGATCTAGATTGTGTTAAGGAATACAATAGGTTAAGAAAAGAGTATGCGCCACATTTGCCTCAATATCCTTTGTTTGAGAAACGTGTGGTAGGCCGGAAACGAAGAAATATCACTAATAGTAGGGAGGTTGTAGCAAAAAGACCAAAAGTCGATGAACCCAAAATTGTAAGCAGAAAGAAAATGAATTCTGTTGAAGATGTTGTTGGTTTTCAATTTGAAAATAGTTCTGGTGTCAACTGCTATGCTAATGTAGTGGTTAATGTTGTCTTTTCTCTAGAAACTTTAAAAGAACAGATTGTGATCAATTCGGATCAAAGTTTTTGCTGTTTGTTGAATTCTGTGTTAGAGAAGTGTAGCACTGATAGAACAAGAGTAGAAAGTGTGTCTGAAATTCGAAATCTGTTAGACAAATGTTCAGGTCAAACACAATTCTCTCAAAATATTTAGCAAGATTGTCAGGAGTTTTTAATGTACATGCTTAATGTATTGCAAGATGAAGGTGTAGATGTAGATCATCTGTTTGGCCTTTCTTATCAATGGCAGCATGACTGCGAGAATTGTACGTTATCAAGTACTACTAGTGTAGACTCAGAAAGATTTATATATTTAACTTTGCCAGACAGTAAATCAGTATCCTTTAATAAGCTAGTAAAAGCAGCCGATCAAAACATGGAGTGTAGCCAATGTAAGTCTGCAATGCTGTCCACATTATTTATACGAAGATATGGCCAGTATGTCATTTTAATGTTCCAACGATATAGGCCTGATGGAACAAAATTGACAACTTTAATTAAAAATGTTGTGGCTTCTCAGTTGTCAATATCAGGAAAGACTTTTCTAACTGCAGCAATTATTTATCATGAGGGTCCTTCAACAACATCAGGACATTACACAACTTATTTGAAGTCTGGAAACGGCTGGTCATTCTGCAATGATTCTGTTATAACTTTCAAAAAAAGATTGCCTTTTCACCTTAAAAATTCTTACCTGGTGTTCTTACAACCAAAATTTTAGGGAAGGAATCTCGGGATTTGTTCTGAGGAATTTCTAGAGGTTCTAATGGCTCCTACACTATATAGCCTTGTGGATAAGTGTAGTACAGAGCGAAAACTGTTTGTTTTAATAAGCTAATACAAGCAGCAGATCAAAACAAGGAGTAGAGGTAATGTAAGTCTGCAATGCTGTCCACATTATTTATAGAAACTTATGGGTGAAATGTCATTTTACAATTCCAACTATATAAACCGGATGTAAATAAGTTGTCAAGTCTAATTAAAAATGTTTTGGCTACACAGTCGTCGATTTCAGGAAGAACATTTGTAACTGTAGCTATTATATGATATGATGGTCCTTTGACAACATCAGGATATTACACAGCTTATTTGAAATGTAAAAAAGGCTGGTCTTTCGGCAATGATTACCATTTGACTATGAAGCAATGTTGCCTTTTGACTTGTTTTCAGAAGTGAGAATTTAGGGTAGGTAACTGGACTATAATGATTCGAGGTGTTGATATATTTTAGTGTGCTGTTTTAATTTGCTTTGTATGTCACATTTTTGTTAAAACGATGGAGCTTATCTTTCAGAAAGTGGCGGGCAGAAAATAATAACAGCACAACAGAGTATAAGCTGTTCATAGGACATCCTTTGACGTCATGGAAAGTAAGTTACTTTTGAGGAGTTCTGATTTCTGATTGGTTATATTATATGGGTTTTTTAAACACAATCATTTTGATTGTGTTTTTTTTCCCCCGCTGTTATATGATGAATACCTTCAACTCACTGTTTTTAGTGAAATTTGATATATTCTGAGAACAGCAAAAATAAACCATTTAATATGTATAATTAATTCTGTACTTTGAATTGTGATTTTTAATATGTACTCATCTTGTCTCATACTCACTCATCTTTTACTACCTTCTATCAATTTTTACATTTTTGTTCTTTCTTTCACAGACTGAAAGTATAAAAATAACAAGTGACTAAGTTAACGGCAATTATAAGGTAAGTGTTTAGTACTCATTCCGTTACATCTCTATCACATTTAACTTTTATTAGTTACACTACTTCATTTCTTTAACCCTCAGTTTCCTGCCTTTGCTACTTCCCTCATTCCTTTTCTATTATCTATTATACATCTCTCTGTCTTCTTCCCTTATACTCACTCTTCCTTTTTTTAAAATTTTTTTTTTTGTTTCGCTTCCGGTTCGCGTACCGGGGCGCGAACCAGGAAGCGAATTGTTAAAAAAAAGAGGTTGCCAGAGTGCTAAACATTCTAGCATTTTTTTATAAATGGGAGGTAGTTCTGAAAAGAACTTTTTTTTTATTGTTTTTGTTGTTTTAATTTTTTAAAATTATTTTTATGAACATTTTTTGTCTTTTTTTGTATTTTAAGAAGAGTTTATATTTTTTTTTATTTTTTGGGGGGGGGGAAACGAAAAACAGTCATTATAAAGGGCTCAACAGGAGCAACAAAAAAAAAAGATAATTTACTTTCGGGGCCGTTTTGAACATTTATGATTTTCATAAGCTGTGTTTATGAGAGTTATACTTTTCTCCCCATAGGAAATTAACTTGCCACAAAAAAAACAGGTATGCTTCATGTTACCAAAGTTCATCTGTATGTTTGGGACCGTCTCCCTCGCCTCTGGTCCCGTCACTGCCTGTTCAGCTGATGTACTGGCCACAGGAGGGGGGTTTTCCTATAGGTCACGTACCTGTGCAGCACTGTAATTAATAGGGTGCCACCTCTCCATGTGGCGATGCATGGTGTAATTCCCATAGCTGTACGTTTTATCTGTTCCTCTGGATAGTTCTTTGTCACAGATCAAACATGTGCCATAACGGGCATTCACTTTTTTTTGGCCCCGGGGATATGTGAAGAATTGCCAGATGTAGTTTACTTTCACATGGGACCTCCTTGGTTCTTCTGGCAAAAACAGCCTGCTCACTTGCTCCTCTTCCTCTTCTTCCTCTTCTTCCTCCTCTTCATTAAGGAGGACCTGAGGAGGTGGTCCATCCTTTTTTGGTGGTGGTGGTGGTGGTGGAGTGGCTCCAGCAGCTGCAGCTACAACACTTGCCATTTTTCCAAATTTAGAAAGTAGGTCTTTCTCTCATAAAAATGAAAGTCAGAGTGAGGAAAAAAGGTGGGGTTTTAATCATTTGTGAAAAAAAAAGTAATAAACCAATGAAAAGTGTTATTTTCAGGTCACATGACCTAGCCTTACATCATTAGGAAACCAAAAGTAAAATGAACCAATAAAAAGTTTTATGAACAAGTCACATGACCTGTTATGCTTACGTTACGCGTCCCGCTACGCACCCGGAGCGCTTCCGGGGTGCTGCGCTTCGCGCCTTGGTTCGCGCTCTGGAACACTTCCGGGTGCACTAACGCGGCGCGTCATAAGACGCATTATGCGGCAACGCGATACGTCGCGTTTACGCGACGCGTCACAATGTTGTTTTCTTGCGCGGCACTTGCGCTAACGGAACGTTTCCCGGTTCGCGGACCGGGTCGCAGAACCAAATTGAGCTAACGGGAAGCTACCCGGTGCGCGGACCGGTAGCGAAACAAAAAAAAAAATAATAAAAAAAATATATACATAAAAAAAATATATTAAAAAGATATAAAATATATTTTTCCATTAAAATAAGAATCCATTTTACAGCTTTTGATATTTGCTATTAAAAAACCATTGAAATTCACTGAAAAAACCATAGGTTATAGACCATATATAGTTAGGAATTAGCATTTACAAAACCTTAAAAATTCACTGAAAAAACCATAGGTTATAGACCATATATAGTTAGGGATTAGCATTTACAAAACCTTATTTTACTCACACAAAACCATTGAAATTCGCATATATAGTTAGTTGCACTAACTATATATCGCGCACCCGCAATCCACTGCTGATGATGTCACATATTACATCATTCATGACATGGTCAGTGACATCACTGATTACATCACTGTTGACAACTCAAATGACATCACTGACAACATCACTGATGACATCATTCCAGTGATAATATGATGAACCTCTTCAGACTCTAATATAACCTTAGATACACTCAGTGTAAACAGACACTCACAGATTGTCACTCATCCATGGAGTTACTCATACACCTAGTCAGTCATGCAAAGAATCAATCACACCTCCATTTCCTCAACTATACAGTTATACAAACCTTACTTATTCAAACATATTCTAACACATATTTACTCTCTTATACAATCACTGATACACGTTTTCAATGATCCATGCAGCCACTCACACATTCACTGGCTCTTATACACAGTAATTTATATATGTCAACTCTCACATGTACTGTGTTTTACATATGTACTTACTTTGACATGTAGCACTGAGATATCCATTCACTCACCAATACACTCATGCACACAGTCAACCACCCATACAGCTGTTTCCACATGCAGTTTTGAACCCATACATCTAGTGAATCAACTGTTCACACATCTATGCACAGAGTCACACACCTCCCAGCCACCCACACACACACACTCACTCTCCCATACAAATACTTGGGCAACCAATCAATAACCCATATAGTTACTCATATAGCTACTGATCAACACATGCAGCAGTTTACAGAACAACAGATATAATGATGCACAAATTAAGACAGTTTATTCACTAACCCATGCACTCAGTGAGACACATTTAATCACTTTCTCATACAGTCAGTCATGCACCTACTAAATCCTTCATCCAGACACTTATACATCCACTCATTCTTCAATATGTAAGACATATTTTAACTTTACAGAAACATACAGTCACTGGATGATGTCATTAGTGATGTCATCAGTGATGTCACTGACCATGTCATGAATGATGTAATATGTGACATCATCAGCAGTGGATTGCGGGTGCGCGATATATGGTTAGTGCAACTAACTATATATGCAAATTTCAGTGGTTTTGTGTGAGTAAAATAAGGTTTTGTAAATGCTAATCCCTAACTATATATGGTCTATAACCTATGTTTTTTTCAGTGAATTTTTAAGGTTTTGTAAATGCCAATTTCTAACTATATATGGTCTATAACCTATGGTTTTTTCAGTGAATATATATATATATATATATATATTCACTGAAAAAACCACAGGTTATAGACTATATATAGTTAGGAATTAGCATTTACAAAACCTTGAAAATTCACTGAAAAAACCATAGGTTATAGACCATATATAGTTAGGAATTAGCATTTACAAAACCTTATTTTACTCGCATAAAACCATTGAAATTCCATATATAGTTAGTTGCACTAACTATATATCGCGCACCCGCAATCCACTGCTGATGATGTCACACATTACATCATTCATGACATGGTCAGTGACATCACTGATGACATCACTGATGACATCTCAAATGACATCACTGATGACATCACTGATGACATCTCAAATGACATCACTGATGACATCTCAAATGACATCACTGATGACATCTCATTTGACATTACTGATCACATCACTGATGATATCATTCATGTGATAATACGATGAACCTCTTCACACTCTAATATAACATTAGATACAATCAGTGTAAACAGACACTCACAGACTGTCACTCATCCATGGAGTTACTCACACACCTAGTCAGTCATGCAAAGAATCAATCACACCTCCATTTCCTCAACTATACAGTTATACACACCTTACTTATTCAAACATATACTAACACATATTTACTCTCTTATACAATCCCTGATACAAGTTCACAAAGATCCATACAGCCACTCACACATTCACTGGCTCTTATGCACAGTTATTTATATATGTCAACTATCACATGTACTGTGTTTTACATATGTACTTACTTTGACATGTAGCACTGAGAAATCCATTCAATCACCAATACACTCATGCAGACAGTCAACCGCCCATACAGCTGTTTCCACATGCACTTTTGAACCCATACATATACTGAATCAACTACTCACACATCTATGCACAGAGTCACACACCTCCCAGCCACCCACACACACACTCAGTCTCCCATACAAATACTTGGGCAACCAATCAATAACCCATATAGTTACTCATATAGCTACTGATCAACACATGCAGCAGTTTACAGAACAACAGACATAATGATGCACAAATTAAGACAGTTTAGTCACTAACCCATGCACTCAGTGAGACACATTAAAACACTCACTCATACACACAGTCATGCACCTACTAAATCCTTCATCCAGACACTTATACATCCACTCATTCTTCAATATGTAAGACATATTTTAACTTTACAGAAACATACAGTCACTGGGTGTTGTCATCAGTGATGTCATCAGTGATGTCATTTGAGATGTCATCAGTGATGTCATCAGTGATGTCACTGACCATGTCATGAATGATGTAATGTGTGACATCATCAGCAGTGGATTGCGGGTGCGCGATATATAGTTAGTGCAACTAACTATATATGGAATTTCAATGGTTTTATGCGAGTAAAATAAGGTTTTGTAAATGCTAATTCCTAACTATATATGGTCTATAACCTATGGTTTTTTCAGTGAATTTTCAAGGTTTTGTAAATGCTAATTCCTAACTATATATAGTCTATAACCTGTGGTTTTTTCAGTGAATTTCATTGGTTTTTTAAAAGCTAATATCTGTAGCTGTAAAATATATTCTTTATTACGTGACGTATCACGTAGCCACGTGAGACGCCTCATGACGCGTCGCCTCTGCAGCGCAAACCAAACCCGATATATATATTTTTTTTAACCTTAATTAGACAAAATCCACACATACACATATCTTGAGGCCTTGCAAAGGCACATCAAACAAACAATCCCTACCGCTCCGGACTGTTTAGAATGTTGACAGACACCGGAGAGCCAATCAGCTCCGCTTTGCAAAGTTCCGATACGCGAAAAGTTCGCGAACCGGAGCGCTACCCGGAGCGCTGTTACAGATATAGCTGCCCGGTTAGCTGCCGGTTAGCTGCCGGTTAGCTGTCCGGTTCGCGTACCAAGACGCGTCTCTACAGCGAAAAAATCGATTTTTATTTATTTATTTTTTTTCCGCTGTTACAGATATAGCTGCCCGGTTAGCTGCCGGTTAGCTGCCCGGTTAGCTGCCCGGTTCGCGTACCAAGACGCGTCTCTACGGCGAAAAAATCGAATTTTTTTTTTTTTTTTTTTTTTGCCCCGCGTGGCTCTATAATATCCCCCTCATCAATCCTAGGGGGTCAGAAGGGGTCTACCTTGCCCCCTTTCCTACATTTCCCCCTTTGTTTTGGCCTCCTCTTGTCTCTCGATCCTACCGAGAGACAAGATGGCGGCCGCTCCGGACTGTTTAGAATGTTGACAGACACCGGAGAGCCAATCAGCTCCGCTTCGCAAAGTTCCGATACGCGAAAAGTACGCGAACCGGATCGCTGCCCGGAGCGCTGTTACAGATATATATCTTGATTTAAACGTTAATTTCTCAAAATCCACTGAGAAGCACATATATTGAGACCTAGCAAAGGCACATCGGGCTAACAGTCCCTACAATTTTGCCAAGTTTCGTGTAAATCCATTCAGCCGTTCGGGCTAAAAGTGAGTCCAACCGCCCTATGGAAATTAACATGGGAAAATCGCGTTTTGGGACCCCCCTTTTTTCTCAGCCCCCCCTTGACGAACCCCCCCCAAATTTCCAGGAGCTGCTCAGAAACAAAATGTGCCATTTTCCTGAAAATTTCAGCCGATTCCGTCCACAAACGCCAAAGTTATTAGACATAGAATTTTCAGAAATCCCATAGGGAAAAAATCCTAACTATATATACCTACTGGCTATCGCCAGTAGGTAATATATATATATATATATATATATATATATATATATATATATATATATATATATATATATATATATATATATATATATATATATATATATATATATATATTACCTACTGGCGGTCGCCAGTAGGTATATATAGTTAGGATTTTTTCTCTATGGGATTTTTGAAAATTCTATGTCTAATAACTTTGGCGTTTGTGGACGGAATTGGCTGAAATTTTCAGGAAAATTTAACATTTTGTTTCTGAGCAGCCCCTGACAATTTGGGGGGGTTTCATCAAGGGGGGGCCGAGAAAAAAGGGGGGTCCCAAAACGCGTTTTTCCCATGTTAATTTCCATAGGGCGGTTGGCCTCACTTTTAGCTCGAACGGCTGAATGGATTTGCACGAAACTTGGCAAAATTGTAGGGACTGTTAGCCCGATGTGCCTTTGCTAGGTCTCAATATATGTGCTCTAGTGGATTTTGAGTAATTTAGGTTAAAAAAAAGATATATATCTGGGCGGAGCCTAACCACACATCTGATCTGATTGGCTGTCAGCACTTCATCCAAGAAGTGTTGGCAGCCATCTTGGGACCAATACACATGATAGCACCTCATTAAAAAGCATTGTAGTTAATAGAGGGTTTTAGGACTTTAGTTACATTATAAATCATTTGTTGATGGTACCATACTCGTTTTAGGAATTGTGGTGGGTTCTAAGGTGATTTTACCATGTGAAAAAACCTTCTGCTGTGATATCATGAATATTGTTTGAAAGAAAACTAATATCTCATGATTTTCCCACAGTGGTTTGGAAGGGGATCTATAAGCTAAACTGAAAGCATATTTTCTGTAAATTCACATTATCTTTCTCAGTCATGTGAAAATGAAGTCTGACATTCTCAGTAAAACATGTACATCCAACAAGGACAGAGACTGTCAGTTGATTCCTTTGTGTTCTACTGCAGGCTCCTAGAGTGTTCTAAAGAACAACTAGAGCGCTAACAGTCCTACTTATTACAAAGGTATGGCACACCTGAAGCCATCTTGATTGGAATAAAGTGGTAACTCTTAAAACATTTAATTTAAAAAGAAACAACATGAGGGGGTATATTTTGCCATAGAAAGTATGATTAGTGCTGCAGAATGAAAAATTAGGGCACATTTTGAATGACTTCTCAAATCCTTTTCTATTTCATTAAAACATTCTGACATGCAGTCTCCCAAAATGGCCACCAGAGACAAAAGAGCCCAAATGTAGCCCAAATATCACCCAGATGTAGCCCAAGTATAGCCCAATGACAGAATGTCCCAGAGTGTTCTAAAGAACAACTAGAGCGCTAACAGTCCTACTTATTACAAAGGTATGGCACACCTGAAGCCATCTTGATTGGAATAAAGTGGTAACTCTTAAAACATTTAATTTAAAAAGAAACAACATGAGGGGGTATATTTTGCCATAGAAAGTATGATTAGTGCTGCAGAATGAAAAATTAGGGCACATTTTGAGTGACTTCTCAAATCCTTTTCTATTTCATTAAAACATTCTGACATGCAGTCTCCCAAAATGGCCACCAGAGACAAAAGAGCCCAAATGTAGCCCAAATATCACCCAGATGTAGCCCAAGTATAGCCCAATGACAGAATGTCCCAGAGTGTTCTAAAGAACAACTAGAGCGCTAACAGTCCTACTTATTACAAAGGTATAGCACACCTGGAGCCATCGTGATGGGAATAAAGTGGTAACTCTTAAAACATTTAATTTAAAAAGGAACAAAATGAGGGGGTATATTATGCAATAGAAGGTATTATTAGTGCTGCAGAAAGAAAAATTAGGGCACATTTTGAGTGACTTTTCAAATCCTCTTCTATTTCATTAAAAAATTCTGACATGCAGTCTCCCAAAATGGCCACCAGAGACAAAAGAGCCCAAATGTAGCCCAAATATCACCCAGATGTAGCCCAAGTATAGCCCAATGACAGAATGTCCCAGAGTGTTCTAAAGAACAACTAGAGCGCTTACAGTCCTACTTATTACAAAGGTATGGCACACCTGAAGCCATCTTGATTGGAATAAAGTGGTAACTCTTAAAACATTTAATTTAAAAAGAAACAACATGAGGGGGTATATTTTGCCATAGAAAGTATGATTAGTGCTGCAGAATGAAAAATTAGGGCACATTTTGAGTGACTTCTCAAATCCTTTTCTATTTCATTAAAACATTCTGACATGCAGTCTCCCAAAATGGCCACCAGAGACAAAAGAGCCCACATGTAGCCCAAATATCACCCAGATGTAGCCCAAGTATAGCCCAATGACAGAATGTCCCAGAGTGTTCTAAAGAACAACTAGAGCGCTAACAGTCTTACTTATGACAAAAGTATGGCACACCAGAAGCCATCTTGATTGGAATGAAGTGGTAAGTCTGAAAACACTCAATTTAAAAAGGAACAACATGAGGGGGTTAATTTTGCCATAGAAAGTATGATTAGTGCTTCAGAAAGAAAAATTAGGGATCATTTTGAGTGACTTCTCAAATCCTCTTCTATTTCATTAAAAAAATTCTGACATGCAGACTGAAACATGCACTTTGAATACCAGCAGCAGACGTCCCTGGTGAGCAGTAGCTTTACTACAGTGATCTAATGTGCAACTAGAGTGCTAACATTCAGAATTTATGGCAAATGTGTGACACATCTGAATGCCTTCTTGATGGAACCAAAGTAAACAAGCATTGAAAATGCAATAGATCTCGCCCTCGTTTAAGTTAAAGCCATTCTGTTTGTAATGAGGTGGCTTTTTAGCTTTGCTTTTATTAGTGTTTTTTCAACTTTCATGTAAATAACATGCATCTGTATGCATATAAGTATATGTATGCATGCATTTATGTTTGTATTTATATAGATATACAGATGATATATGTTTATATATGTATGTATATATATATATATATTCACTGAAAAAAACATAGGTTATAGACCATATATAGTTAGGAATTAGCATTTACAAAACCTTGAAAATTCACTGAAAAAACCATAGGTTATAGACCATATATAGTTAGGAATTAGCATTTACAAAACCTTGAAAATTCACTGAAAAAACCATAGGTTATAGACCATATATAGTTAGGAATTCGCATTTACAAAACCTTATTTTACTCACACAAAACCATTGAAATTCCATATATAGTTAGTTGCACTAACTATATATCGCGCACCCGCAATCCACTGCTGATGATGTCACATATTACATCATTCATGACATGGTCAGTGACATCACTGATGACATCACTGATGACATCTCAAATGACATCACTGATGACATCACTGATGACAACATCCAGTGACTGTATGTTTCTGTAAAGTTAAAATATGTCTTACATATTGAAGAATGAGTGGATGTATAAGTGTCTGGATGAAGGATTTAGTAGGTGCATGACTGACTGTATGAGTGAGTGATTAAATGTGTCTCACTGAGTGCATGGGTTAGTGACTAAACTGTCTTAATTTGTGCATCATTATGTCTGTTGTTCTGTAAACTGTTGCATGTGTTGATAAGTAGCTATATGAGTAACTATATGGGTTATTGATTGGTTGCCCAAGTATTTGTATGGGAGACTGAGTGTGTGTGTGGGTGGCTGGGAGGTGTATGACTCTGTGCATAGATGTGTGAGCAGTTGATTCACTAGATGTATGGTTTCAAAAGTGCATGTGGAAACAGCTGTATGGGCGGTTGACTGTGTGCATGAGTGTATTGGTGAGTGAATGGATATCTCAGTGCTACATGTCAAAGTAAGTACATATGTAAAACACAGTACATGTGAGAGTTGACATATATAAATAACTGTGCATAAGAGCCAGTGAATGTGTGAGTGGCTGTATGGATCATTGTGAACTTGTATCAGGGATTGTATAAGAGAGTAAATATGTGTTAGTATATGTTTGAATAAGTAAAGTTTGTATAACTGTATAGTTGAGGAAATGGAGGTGTGATTGATTCTTTGCATGACTAACTAGGTGTGTGAGTAACTCCATGGATGAGTGACAGTCTGTGAGTGTCTGTTTACACTGATTGTATCTAAGGTTATATTAGAGTCTGAAGAGGTTCATCGTATTATCACATGAATGATATCATCAGTGATGTGATCAGTAATGTCAAATGAGATGCCATCAGTGATGTCATCAGTGATGTCATTTGAGATGTCATCAGTGATGTCACTGACCATGTCATGAATGATGTAATATGTGACATCATCAGCAGTGGATTGCGGGTGCGCGATATATAGTTAGTGCAACTAACTATATATGGAATTTCAATGGTTTTGTGTGAGTAAAATAAGGTTTTGTAAATGCGAATTCCTAACTATATATGGTCTATAACCTATGGTTTTTTCAGTGAATTTTCAAGGTTTTGTAAATGCTAATTCCTAACTATATATGGTCTATAACCTATGGTTTTTTCAGTGAATATATATATATATATATATATATATATATATATGCACAAAACTCCACACACCACTTCCGAGTCAGACCGGTGGTCAGGTCGGCGCAGGAACAGAGGAGACGGACCAGCTGATGCGCTACACAGGTTCTTTATTTGCATTATAGTCGGTAGCAAGAGAGCACATATATATATATTGTCCTGTCCTGGAAGGGAGCACTTTTCAGGCGGTGCTCGTGTCAAGACCAGGGCAGTATCTCGATATTTTTTCTTTCCTACGCGTTTCGAACCGAAGTTCCTTCTCACGGTAGTCTACAACAGTACACAGAAAAATGGACTAAGTTTCCACCCACAAACTCTAAAGAAGAGTATTCCGTACGGAGAACTGTTGCGGATGAGGAGGAATTGCTCCGAGGACCAAGAAAAGGAAAACAAGTTATTGGAGACAAAGAAACGGTTCATGCAACGTGGATACAAACATGCGGATATAAAGAGAGGAGAACTCAAAGCCAGAACTAAGACAAGGGCTGAAACGTTTGATAAATAAGAAAAAGAATGAGTCAAGAGGAAGGGGGAGTGGAGACACATATCAAGATCAACATGACGTCAGCAAAACACCTCAATCAGACAGTGATCAACCACGACTCATAATCACTTACACCAAGGAGAATCATAAGATCCGAAAGAGTTTGGAAAAATACTGGAATGTACCTAAGAAAGATTTGGATATAGGGAACAAAACAGGGGACCGACCACTAGTCTCCTATAGAAGAGCACCAACTCTAACACATCATTTGGTGAAAAGACATTTTGAAATCAAAACGTCCGAAACATGGCTTGAAGCCAAATCAAAAGGATTCACAAGATGCTTGACATGCAAAATAGGCAAAAACATCAAGAGTCTAAGGATCCCTCAGGAAAAATGTTTGAAATCAGAGAGACTATAACTTATGAATCAGCATATGTAGTTTACATCCTGCAATGCTTCTGTGGAAAACAATACATAGGGAGCACCATTTATCCATTAAAAAAGCGGATCTTAGAACACACTCGAGCCATACAGAACAGCGACCAAACATACGCCATAGCGAAACACATGAATCTACACACTGGAAAAACATGGCTAGACATCAAATACTCTGGACTGGCGACGATCCCCCCAAATGAGCGAGGTGGCAATCGAACTTTGAAACTGCGTCGGCTTGAGTCGAAACTGATCATGAGGTTCAAACCTAAGCACCCCCAGGGACTTAAAGAGGATGAGGAGATGCATGTTCATCTTTAACACCATATGAATGGCAATGATCTGAGAAGTCTGCATCACATTCATAAGACAGATGCATGGTTCTCAAAGGACACTGAATCGATTTTATAGTACAGGCCCAATGTAAAATATGAATCATCAATAATGATATATTGATATCACAGGTCCAAAAATAGATCGTTAAACTTAAACATCAAAACAGCGATGCAATCCATAGGTTGGTGGTGACACTATGCAAACTAATGGGCACTTAGCCCTGTAAATTATGACACTCAGTCGTGCAATCTGCGAGCACCAAGTCAGTATAAAATGTTATTAGTGACTTTTGACTTATACTTTTATGAATCAGTTGTGCGCAACAACTGAATCTGTAATTGGCGCACATGGCTCGCTAGTGATTATCCATGTAGTCACAGAGTGACACCACCACGCTTGGGAATGTGTCAGCAAGCATAACATGTATGATTAATAAAGTTGGGTCAAACTCAGCAAATGCATTATATCCAACAAATGCATTGAACTACGTCACCCACAATGCACCATCAATGCTGTAAGGTGCTGCACTATAAATACAGAAAGTGAAAAGGGACAAACTGTTACAGACTACCGTGAGAATGAACTTGGGTTCAAATTCGTAGGAGGCAATGTATGGTCTGCAATTAACAACATCTTTGACAGCCAAGAGGTGTGCCGTGCAATCATTTTTGTGGAAAGATATATATACATTATATATATATATATATATATATATATATATATATATATATATATATATATATATATATATATATATATATATATATTCACACCACCTCGTACACCAAAGTACAGCTGCACTCCTGACAAAGATCTCCGCCACACGAGTAAGTGGTTTACAGGAAGTCTTTATTCCATATTTCAGCCAATCATAGGACAAGAAACCCAACGCGTTTCGGCGACACACTCGCCTTGGTCACGGGTATATATATATATATATATATATTACCTACTGGCGCTCGCCAGTAGGTAGTTATAGTTAGGATTTTTTTCAATGCAAAATCTCAAAATTCTATTTGGAATAACTTTGGCGCCGGTTGACGAATCTGCCTGAAAATGTCCTCAAATTTGCCTCGCGGAGCTCTGGTCCTTCCTTGAAAGTTTGAGGGGGATTCGTGAAGCGGGGGCCGAGATAAAAGGGGGTCCCAAAACGTGTTTTTCCCATGTTAATTTCCATAGGGCGGTCGAACTCACTTTTAGCCCGAATGGCTGAATGGATTTGCACCAAACTTGGCAAAATTGTAGGGACTGGTAGCCCGATGTGCCTTTGCTATGTCTCAAGATATGTGCTCCAGTGGTTTTTGAGTAATTTAGGTTCAAAAATATATATATATCTATGGCAGCACCCCGGTACGCGCACCGTGGCGCGTACCGGGCGCGCTACGCGACCTGCGTACGGAAAGCTGATTGGCTCTCGGGTGTCTGTAAACATTCCAAACAGTCCGGAGCGGCCGCCATCTTGTGTCTCGGTAGGATCGAGACACAAGAGGTGGCTAAAGCAAAGGGGGAATTGACCATAATGGGGCAGAGTAGACCCCCCCTTGACCCCCTAGGTTTGATGTGGGGGCCATAAAAGGGCCCCGCGGGGCAAAGAAAATAAAAAAAAAATTGGGATTTTCGCGGGGGGAGTGCCCGGTACGCGCACCGGGGAGCGTACCATGGGGAAAAAGAATGACAGTTTTAAAAAAAAGTAGCTGTTTAAAAAAAAAAATCTTTTTGTTGTTTTTTTAAAAATATATATATACATACACATACATATATATAAATGCATATGCATATATATGCCTATATGTGTATATGTGTGCGTGTAGAGAGAGGTAGAGAGGTAGAGGTGTAGAGGTAGAGATAGAGAGGTAGCGGTAGAGAGGTAGAGACTAGTAGAGAGAGTAGTAGAGAGAGGTAGAGAGGTAGAGAGTAGAGAGTGAGTAATAGAGAGTAGAGAGTGAGTAGTAGATTGTAGTAGAGAGCAGTAGAGAGAGTAGCAGAGAGTGAGTAGTAGAGAGTAGTAGAGTGAATAGTAGAGTGAGTAGTAGAGAGTAGTAGAGAGTGAGTAGTAGAGAGTGAGTAGTAGAGAGTAAGTAGTAGAGTGAGTAGTAGAGAGCAGTAGAGAGTGAGTAGTAGAGAGTAGTAAAGAGTGAGTAGTAGAGAGTAGTAGAGAGTGAGTAGTAGAGAGTGAGTAGTAGAGAGTAGTAGAGAGTGAGTAGCAGAGAGAATAGTAGAGAGTGAGTAGTAGAGTGAGTAGTAGAGACTAGTAGAGAGAGAGTAGTAGAGAGTGAGTATTAGAGAGTAGTAGAGAGTGAGTAGTAGAGTGAGTAGTAGAGAGTGAGTAGTAGAGAGTAGTAGAGAGTTAGAAGTAGAGAGTGAGTAGTAGAGAGTAGTAGTGAGTAGTAAAGAGTGAGTAGTAGAGAGAGAGTAGTAGAGAGTGAGTAGTAGAGAGTAGTAGATAGTGAGTAGTAGGGAGTAGTGAGTAGCGAGTAGTAGGGGGTGAGTAGTAGAGAGAGAGTAGTAGAGAGTAGTAGAGTAGCGGAGAATGAGTAGTAGAGAGTGAGTATTTGAGAGTAGTGGACTAGGAGAGAGTAAGTAGTAGAGAGTAGTGGAGAATATTCCAAAGTTTGGCACAGCACCACTTGCACAATGAGTTCAATCAAATCATATCACTTAGAGTCCTTATTGAAGCGCTGAATCTTGGTGTATATTCAAATGCTTTTATTTTCCTTAAGTTTATGTACCACCGCCAGCCGAACCGTTTCGTTCTGTACAACAGAACTTCTTCAGGGCGTTCTTATTTCCTTCTAGTTATGTCGGTATCCTGTTGTCATATAACTAGATATTTCTTCCAAATGTTAGACGAGACGTAAGTACATTCTTATTCAAAGTGACTAGGTATCAATTTTACCCACACAATTCGGGCAGACTTGAGTAATTTATAGCATGCTCAAAGTCAGTCTTTCAAAAATTCCAAAGTATAGGACATGATAATCCAAATCCAAATGTTTCTCAAGAAAAGTCATTTTCAATCGTTTGGAATATCGGTGTTTGTGCAGATATGACCCAGGGACCCCCAGTATGCAAGGGGAATTAGTCCCCCTTCTGCAAACGCGCCAGGGGCCTGGATTGCAGAGAGGTGTAAAAAGGGTGTGGCATCATTACACCTCTCTGCAATACAGCGCCCTGGCGCATACTGGAGGCTCCTGGTGGGCTAGTTGGCCCCCAGGGACCCCCAGTATGCAAGGGGAATTAGTTCCCCCTCTGCAAACGCGGCAGGGGGCTGCGTTGCAGAGAGGTGTAACAAGGGGCATAGCCTCATTACACCTCTGCAATGCAGCCCCCTGGCGCATACTGGAGGTTCCAGGTGGGCTAGTTGGCCCCGAGGGGCCCCCAGTATGCAAGGGGAATTAGTTCCCCCTCTTCAAACATGCACAGGGGCTGCGTTGCAGAGAGGTGTAAAAAGGGTTGTGACTTCATTACACCTCTCTGCAATGCAGTCCCCTGGCGCATACTGGAGATTCCTGCTGGGCTTTCAGGTCTTATATAGTTAGGAATTAGCATTATAAAAACTTTGAAATTCACTGAAAAAACCAAAGGTTTCACACCAGTTATAGTTAGGAATTAGCATTTAAAAAACCTATAAAATTCACTGAAAAAACCATAGGTTTTACACCAGTTATAGTTAGGAATTAGCATTTAAAAAACCTAATAAATTCACTGAAAAAACCATAGGTTTCACACCAGTTATAGTTAGCTGGAAATTTTACTGACATAAAACCATTGAAATTCCCATGTTATAGTTAGTTGGACTCACTATAACTTGCGCGCCTGCAATGCACTGCTGATGACGTCACATATTACATCACTCATGACATGGTCAGTGACATCACTCATGACATCACTGATGACACCATCCTTGTGACAGAGTGACAGACCTCCTTTCAGTGTAATGTAACCCTTGAAACACATATTCAAAAATAGAAACTAACATTTTCATAAAAATGGAGATACCCATACCAGTTACAACAACCAATTCAGTAATTCCACCATCTAGATACACATCCACTCATTCACCAACCTTTCTATATAGTCACTCATACATATACTCACTCATCATATGTAGTGATACACCTTTACATCCTGTTACACACCAACAGTCATCCAAAAGTTACTCACACACATAATCACACTGGCAAATAAACTATTGAACATCCATTTATTTGAATATACAGCTATACACACACTACCACCTTACTTCTAAGGAAACTTACACATACTTACTCTCTTAAGCAATCACTTATAGAAACACATACTTACTTAAACAAGAACTCTTTCAATCTCTCACTCTCACATATACTCACTCATATACATCAATACTCACATATACTAGATTAAAACATATGTAGTTACTGATAAAGACACTAGTGAGACAGTCATTCACTCACTAACACACACATATACACACTCATCCACCCATACAGTCCTGCACATATGCTGTCTTCAAAACACATACAAACAGTGAGTCAGTCATTGATGCATCTATGTGCTAAGTAACACCCCACCAAACCATACAGACACTCATACTGATACTAAAAGAAAATCTAATAACCCATATACACACATATGTAGCTACTCACCAACCCATGCAGCCACTTATACACAAAGTGAAACACTGATACAAACATTTAAATATTAAAAAAATACTCGCTAATATATGTATTCACTAAGATACACTTAATAAGCCAGTCAACCAATCAATTTAAAAAAAAACAAAAAACATCCATTAACCCCTTGAGTGCTCATGACAAAGCCAGCTCGTCATGGGCGTTACCTGGGCGTTCGCGGCAATAGCGCTAACGGGACGCTCACCGGTGTGCGCCCCGGGGCGCGCCGGAAAAGTGCGCTTTCCGGTGTGCACACCGGGGCGCGCACCGGGAGTGCACCAGCGCGTCCCGTTAGCGCTATTGCCGCGAACGAAAACATCATCGTGACGTATCGCGTAGCTGCGTCTGCTTGATACGCACGGTGTAATCGCACCCGGAAGCACTCGAGCGAATACGATCGCGCAACGTAAGCATCCGACGCGCTTACGTGACGCGCCCCTGGGCGCGCCCCGGAGTGCGTAGCGTAAGCGCGTCGGGTCATGTTACCTAAAAATAACACTTTTTATTGGTTGTTGTAACTGGTATGGGCATCTCCATTTTTTTGAAAATGTTAGTTTCTATTTTTGAATATGTGTTTCAAGGGTTACATTACACTGAAAGGAGGTCTGTCACTCTGTCACAAGGATGGTGTCATCAGTGATGTCATGAGTGATGTCACTGACCATGTCATGAGTGATGTAATATGTGACGTCATTAGCAGTGCATTGCAGGTGCGCAAGTTATAGTGAGTCCAACTAACTATAACGTGGGAATTTCAATGGTTTTATGCGAGTAAAATTTCCAGCTAACTATAACTGGTGTGAAACCTAGAGTTTTTTCAGTGAATATATATATATATATATATATATATATATATATATATATATATATATATATATATATATATTACCTACTGGCGTCTCGCCAGTAGGTATATATAGTTAGGATTTTTTGTCTATGGAACTTTTGAAAATTCTATGTCTAATAACTTTGGCGTTTGTGGACGGAATCGGCTGAAATTTTCAGGAAAATGGCACATTTTGTTTCTGAGGAGGTCTTGAAAATTTGGGGGGTTTCGTCAAGGGGGGGCCGAGAAAAAAGGGGGGTCCCAAAACGCGTTTTCCCCATGTTAATTTCCATAGGGCGGTTGGCCTCACTTTTAGCTCGAACGGCTGAATGGATTTGCACGAAACTTGGCAAAATTGTAGGGACTGTTAGCCCGATGTGCCTTTGCTAGGTCTCAATATATGTGCTCCAGTGGATTTTGAGAAATTAACGTTCAAAACAAGATATATATCTTTAACAGCGCTCCGGGCTGCGCTCCGGTCCGCTTACTTTTCGCGAAACGGAACTTTGCGATGCGAAGCTGATTGGCTCTCCGGTGTCTGTCAACATTCTAAACAGTCCGGAGCGGCCGCCATCTTATCTCTCGGTAGGATCGAGAGAGAAGAAGAGGTGAAAAACGAAGGGGGAATTTAATGAAAGGGGGCAAGGTAGACCCCTCTTGACCCCCTAGGAATGATGTCGGGGTTATTAAAGGGTCCCGTGGGGAAAATAAAAAAAAAATGATTTTTCACGGTAGAAGCGCTTCTCGGGCCGCGAACTGGGCCGCAAACTGGTAGCGAAACGGGAATTCGCCATTTTGTGTTTCGTTTTAATTAAATTACTAGGTATAAGGGGGTGCGGGAGTCTCCCGCCTCCCGATTTCTGCAAGCAAAAACCCGGGGGCATATTACCAACAACTAGCGATAATTTTTGTCTCTAACTTATTTTGTGTTTCGTTTTAATTAAATTACTAGGTATAAGGGGGTGCGGGAGACGTATCCTGATCCCTTATGTTTTCTGAGGGTGGCTGAGGAGGCTCATATATGTTGATACATGTCTTCCAGCGGCAGTGCGTGTTTTTTTTTTTTTGCTGCGTGACGTCTGTTAACGTTCGATTCGATGGAAATCAGGAAGTGTTGACCGCCAATTTGTCACTGCGATAAAATATTTTGTTATAAATGAATCCTTATTGATAAACATTGTCTGCGCCATCTTGCCTTTTTTCCAATGCCACAATTTTGTCGTGCACGGCAGCCATTTTAGATGCCAGGCCGGTCCCAGGCTATCACCTAGCCCTGCGGATGTAGTTTATGGCCCCAGCTGTAGAGAATCCAGACATACCAACCCTCCCGATTCAGGCGTGAGACTACTGATTTCAGTGCTAGTCTCCCGCCTCCCAATTTCTGCAAGCAAAAACCCGGGGGCATATTACCAACAACTAGCGATAATTTTTGTCTCTAACTTGTTTAGAGACAAAAATTATCGCCGCACATCGGCGATTTTTATCGCAGATAAACCTTGCTATTAGCAAGGTTTATCGCAAATGCGATAAAAAACGGCCGCAATGCATGAATATCGCTGAAAAGTCAGCGATATTCATGCATTATCGAGGAAATGCTCTTAGCCATGTTATCCACCTCCCATTGGATAACATGGCTAAAAACTGCTCAGGGCAGGTGTTAGCTTTTGGAGATATTCGCGCTTAGCGCGAATATCTCCAAAAGTTGGTAATAGGAGATAGCGATGTTAGGGACTGTTTCCAGTCGCTAACATCTTGGCACGCCCACTTTGCATGTCATTAGTGATAAATATCACTGACATGCAAAGCGGGGCCCAAGATGGTCGCTATCTCCTTTTAGCTGTCCCTAACTGGTGTTAGCTTGGTAATAGGGAGATAATTTTATCTCCGCTTTCTTGGCTTTTTAAGCCAAAAAAGCGGAGATAAACCCCCTTGATAATATGCCCCACGATTCCTCGGGGGTTTCAGGTGACAGGGCTTGGTATTGTGTTACGTGGTAATTCTTCCAGGAAACGTCAGAGGGTCGATGCAGGGGTTCTAGAAGGGGTGATAAACCATTTAAGCCTCATGAACAAGCGCATGGTCTTTTAAAGATCTGTGAAGTACTCGGGGCGGCGGTGTGTGTGTGTCCTCTTTCAGGAGCGGGCGGGGGGGGGGCACTGCCAGCAACTTGCCAGGCCAGGCAGTATTTAACACTTGCATCACCCTTTCTCTGCCTGCTATTGCGCTCCATGCTTCGGAAAGGTAAGAAAAAGAACGTGCATTTGAGTTTGAAATGTCCGATCCTGTAGCAGTACACTTGCAAAGCCCACACATGACAATAACCCTATTCAAGGCCCCATTCACCCGATTTTTTAAAAATATATAGCACTCCAACAAAGTAGGATTATAAAACTTTATTAACTTTTAAATATAACGAACGGAACAAAAACTGTAAATACATTTAAACATTTTTTGACAAAAAAAACAACAATGGTCAGAAGCTGTCTTTTGTGCGAATAGTCCCAAGGCAGCACAACGTGCTGAGTTCTGGACGGCACCCAGGTGATGTCACCTGGGTGTCGCACTGGTTTTTGGTTTCCTACAATGCAGCTCAGAAAAACAGCGTGGGGCGTCCCGGGTGGTGCGGGGGGAGGCCTCGTCAGTAGCGGTCTGAAGTGCGAATAGTCCCAAGGCAGCAGAACGCGCTGAGATGTGGATGGCACCCAGGTGATGTCCAGTAAACTGCTGCACTGGTTTTGGTATCCTACAATGCTGCTCCGAAAATTGGCGTGGGACGGCCCGGGGGGGGGCGTGGGGGAGGCGGCGTGAACGGGCCTCCCCAGGTGGCGGCCATCCAGCTGAGTTGCGCCCGCTCTTGCGGCTACAGCATCTCGCTCACCATGTAGTTGACTTCTGCCCACTCTTGCAGTGCAGCGATAGGCGGCTGCCACAGGACTCTCAAAATGGCGGACGGCTCTTCGGTTTTGGGCCTGGTCCACTAAAATGGCCCTGGGACACCTTGGAACTCGGACGCTTGCCTGCTAGGGCTTGGGCTCCATTCTCGAAAGCGTCCCCTCAGCCGTGAAGATTCTACAAAAGTCTTGGGGGCCCTCGACTCCTGCAGGCTTCCGGTGGGGAGCGGCTGCCATGATTGCTCGCGGAATGACCACGACGGAGCCACGAGATGGTGGTGCTCTCATGCTGACGCCAGCTTCAGTCTGAAACATCCAGAAACAAGGTGGGGCTTTCATCGTTTTGGAAAAAAAAATGTTCTAAACCAATGAAAAGTGTTATTTTTAGGTCATATGACCAAGCCTTCCATCTTTAGGAAACCAAAAGTAAAATGAACCAATGAAAAGTTTTATAAACAAGTCACATGACCTGTTATGCGGCATAGGGCTACAAAAAGCGTAGAAAATCCGTTGGCACGTGAGGCGGCGTCAGTAGCGGACCGATGTGCGAATAGGCCGAAGGCAGCACAACGCGCCGAGATCCGAATGGCACCGAGTTAGTGTCCAGCAAGTTGCTGCACTGGTGTGGCCATCCTACAATGCTGCGCCGAAAGACGGCGTGTCCAGCTGAGTTGCGGTCACTCTTGCGGTACAGTGACTCGAACGCGCAGAGATCCGGATGGCACCGAGGTGGTGTCCAGTAAATTGCCGCACTGGTGTGGCCATCCTACAATGCTGCGCCGAAAGACGGCGTGTCCAGCTGAGTTTCTCCCGCTCTTGCGGTACAGTGACTCGAACGCGCCGAGATCCGGATGGCACTGAGGTGGTGTCCAGTAAGTTGCCGCACTGGTGTGGCCATCCTACAATGCTGTGCCGAAAGTCGGCGTGGGGTGCCCCGTTGGCTTATGAGGTGATGTCAGTAGTGGACCGATGTGTGAATAGGTCGGAACCAGCACAAGGCGCCAAGATCCGAATGGCAAGTCCTGGATGTTGAGTGCCATAGTTGAGAGTTCTGAGCAGTGCTTGTAAGACTGTCTGAAGCTTATTTGCACCTGCTGCAGCTTCACTATTGCCCTGGTGTGGCCAAAGGTCGGACATGACATAGGCGGCCGGCTCCCGAGGTCCGGCGGAACTTTTTTCCTTTTCCTTTTTGCTTCTTGTCCCACAATCCGTTTCAACTGAAGACACGACCAGGTCCCTGAATGTGTGCAGGGGGACGTTATTGATTGAATGAAAATGGCGGCTTGACACAAAGCTGACTCAAGCGTTGCTGTTGATGCTATACAGACAAAAATTGGTTTTCAGTTTGTACATTCTTCAGGATTTTTTTTTCCATCCAAGGCTGATTGAGAGTTTGTAGAAAAATGGCTTCAGATTTTCCACATACTACTCTTCAACATTCTTCCTAAATGTAACAATGTGAGACTCACTAGGAGAACGGCTGTTTATCTTTCCTTTCAAAATGCTGCCAACAATATTTTCTGAATGGAAGACACCATCTTGTAGCATAAAGGGCCGAAAGGGGTTCTGGTCTGGCCGATGGTTGGTGGAGACATTTTGACTATATCTTGGACCTGCCCGGCCTCGCCCAAAATGGCGCGGGTATAAATGGGACTCGTAACTCCTTGTTGTGTACTGGTTGAACAACTTTGATATCACGAGATATGAATGCAGTTTTGATGCTCATGGCGGGCGGGGACGAGAATTGATTGAATATTTTGACATCCCTATTGATATTAAGTTCTGATGTGTTATTGATTACTGTAGTATTGAAAGTTCGAATTAACGTCACCCATGGTACTTGCCCGCAAATGTATATCTAGATGATTTTTTTGTAAGTGGCCCTGTCGTATTTTAATTACAAAATGTACGTCCACCGATTCCGCAACTGTTAGACACCTTAGTTCTTGCAACCTAATGGCCCGCTCGTTACGTTCCTCTATAATGTAAATGTCTCCTCATCATATACGATTTCAGTTTGCTCCGTGGCCGGCCCACGTGGTTATAGGCCCGTATTTGTATACTGACATTTTCACAATAAAGGTTTTTAAAACAAAACATGGTAGTAGTATTTACATTGGTAAAGTTTTTACTTTTAGTCACTGTTTTCGAATCAGTAAAAGGCAAGTGAAATAAAGCAGTCCAATTACATGACGGATAAAAGGTATAATATGTAGGAACGCAGTAAAGATAAATGGTCAAGGGCAGTTGTGTTTTCCACTCCTGCAACATAAAGTGATCGATAAGAATCTGATAATCAGGCGTATCGGCGACTAAGACAGCAGGCCGAGTCTCTTTTACTCAACGGCTCCGTCATGGAACGAAGAAACGCCCTTTTTCTCGAAAAAGGAATATATTTTACTTGCAGGACAGTTGTAAATTTTCCGGGAAAGTACATTAGCCTGGAATATTATAATATATATGTTTAAAAAAAAAAAGTTCGAAATCAATAAAAAGCGTATTTTTTAGGTCATATGACCAAGCTTTTCATTATTAAAATAACAAAAGTAAAATGAACCAATAAAAAGTTTTATTAACAAGTCACATGACCTGTTATGCTTACGTTACGCGCTGCGCGCCGCGCCCCGGATCACTTCCGGGTGCGCTAACGCGGCGTGTCATATAACGCATTACGCGACAACGTAGGTCAAGAATATAGTCAAAATGTTTCCACCAACCAGCGTTCGGAACACAACCCCTTTCAGCAGTCCAAAAAGTTATGTAAAATGACAACAGAGGGGACAGGCAACAAGAACCATCAGTCAAAGAGGGGAGGGCAAGTCCTTCTCTACCGGGTTGGGGCTTTACCGGAACTGATCGAATTGGTAGTCTACAGTGTTTCTGGATGTTTCAGACTAAAGCTGGCGTCAGCATGAGAGCACTACCATCTCGTAGGTCCGTCGTGGCCATTCCACGAGCAAACATGGCAGCCGCTCCCCACCAGAAGCCTGCGGGAGTCGGGGGCTCCCAAGACTTTTGTAGAATCTTCACGGCTGAGGGGACGCTTTCGAGAATGGGACCCAAGCCCTATCAGGGAAGCGTCCGAGTTCCAAGGTGTCCCAGGGCCATTTTAGTGGACCACGCCCAAATCTGAAGAGCCGGCCGCCATTTTGAGAGTCCTGTGGCAGTCGCTTATCGTTGCATCGCAAGAGCGGGAGCAACTCAACTACATGGTGAGCGAGACGCTGTAGTCGCAAGAGCGGGCGGTAAACAGCTGAATGGCGGAAGAGGCACAGTGTAGCAAAAGCGGGCGGAATGGCAACTAAAACGGGAAAGGGGCGCCCCACTACAGCGTGTCTTCAGGTCAAACGGATTGTGGGACAAGGTCCAGAATAGAAGAGTCATCAAAAGGCAAAAAGTTCTGCCGGACCCCGGGAGCCGGCCGCCTATGTCGGGGGCGATCTCAGGCTAAACCGGTGCTATAAGACTTGGGGAGGGGGTCGGAGCCAAGCGTCTTCTCCGAGTCCGTGCCATCACACCGCCCCTCGGGGGCCTCCGTCAAGCGGTTTAGGGAGGTACCATATCACATTGTTTTCAAATGCAGTCAGGTCCACAAACGACACTCACTTACTTTGAGAATAGTGAAGCTGCAGTAGGTGGAAATAAGCTTCAGACAGTGTTACAAGCGCTGCTCAGAACTCTGAACTATGGCACCCAACATCCAGAACTTATGCCATTTGAGAATGGCAGTGACATCGAAGCAACTGAGGGACCAAAACCATTAACGTACTTTCACGTATGAAAATCTTACTTGGGGAGGGGGCAGGAGCGAAGCGCCCCCTCCTAGTCCGCGCCACCACACCGTATGTTGAAAATCTGAAGCCATCGTTCTACAAACTCAACCAACCTTGGATGGAAAAATCTAGAAAAATGTACAAACTGAAAACCAGTTTTGGTCTGCATAGCATCAGTAGCAACGCTTGCTATCAGAGTGCATGAGTTTCATGCTCGATCGATTGAGCTAGCCGGATCGGGCAATAAAAAGTATAAAATAGTTATGTAAATAGTTATTTAATAAAATGTTTTACCCTGTTTCTTTGCTGGTGTGTTGTATATATTTTTAATATTTGCATAGGGTTTGTCGTTTTTTTTGAGCGGGGTGGGTGACGGAGCCGAGCTGTCTTGCAGCCCTCATGGTGTGGAGCTCAGTTCATCTCACTATTTTCGTATTTCTCATGAAGGGTTGTTCCTAATATTTCTATTTTAGCGAGGTCAAAAAGAGATCCAATTAGTGGCCTACTGATTTTGCTCGATTAATTTTATTTTTTTACACGATTTTTCACGATTTTTCACTATCTGCAAAGACTAAACAGAGTATTGCGACTTTGTGCTTGTTTGTTAATAGAGAATGAACCAAAGAGAATCAATTGTAAAACAGTAAATGCTTGGATAACAATCAATCAAATGGAGAGACAAGCAGGCACGACGGATTACAACGGGGGTAAAGGCCTGCGTTAACTACTCTTCACTATCTGCAAAGAGAGAGTACTACTAAGAGAAAAGAGGGGGGGGGGCAGCGTTCAAAGCACATCAGCGTGCATAAACACGAAAAAGTTTTTACCTATCACGTACTTGACATTTGACAGCTTTTGATATCTGCTATTAAAAAACCATTGAAATTCACTGAAAAAACCATAGGTTATAGGCCATATATAGTTAGGAATTTGCATTTACAAAACCTTGAAAATTCACAGAAAAAACTATTGGTTATAGACCATATATAGTTAGGGATTAGCCTTTTCAAAACCTTATTTTACTCGCACAAAACCATTGAAATTTCATATATAGTTAGTTCCACTAACTATATATCGCGCACCCGCAATCCACTGCTGATGATGTCACATATTACATCATTCATGACATGGTTAGTGACATCACTGATGACATCACTGATGACATCTCAAATGACATCACTGATGACATCTCAAATGACATCACTGATGACATCTCAAATGACATCACTGATAAAATCACTGATAACATCTCATTTGACATGACTGATCACATCACTGATGATATCATTCATGTGATAATACCATGAACCTCTTCAGACTCTAATATAACCTTAGATACAATCAGTGTAAACAGACAGTCACAGACTGTCACTCATCCATGGAGTTACTCACACACCTAGTCAGTTATGCAAAAAATCAATCACACCTCCATTTTCTCAACTATACAGTTATACACACCTCACTTATTCAAACATATACTAACACATATTTACTTTACTCTCTTATACAATCCCTGATACATGTTCACAATGATCCATACAGCCACTCACACATTCACTGGCTCTTATGCACCGTTATTTATATATGTCAACTCTCACATGTACTGTGTTTTACATATGTACTTACTTTGACATGTAGCACTGAGATATCCATTCACTCACTAATACACTCATGCACAGTCAACCGCCCATACAGCTGTTTCCACATGCACTTTTGAACCCATACATATAGTGAATCAACTACTCACACATCTATGTACAGAGTCACACACCTCCCAGCCACCCATACACACACACTCAGTTTCCCATACAAATACGTGGACAACCAATGAATAACCCATACAGTTACTCATATAGCTACTGATCAACATATGCAGCAGTTTGTAGAACAACAGATATAATGATGCACAAATTAAAACAGTTTAGTCACTAACCCATGCACTCAGTGAGACACATTTAATCACTCACTCATACAGTCAGTCATGCACCTACTAAATCCTTCATCCAGACACTTATACATCCACTCATTCTTCAATATGTAAGACATATTTTAACTTTACAGAAACATACAGTCACTGGATGTTGTCATCAGTGATGTCATCAGTGATGTCATTTGAGATGTCATCAGTGATGTCATCAGTGATGTCACTAACCATGTCATGAATGATGTAATATGTGACATCATCAGCAGTGGATTGCGGGTGCGCGATATATAGTTAGTGGAACTAACTATATATGAAATTTCAATGGTTTTGTGCGAGTAAAATAAGGTTTTGAAAAGGCTAATCCCTAACTATATATGGTCTATAACCAATGGTTTTTTCAGTGAATATATATATATATATATATATATCAAAGCTCAACTCCTTTTCAATTTCAGCGAAAAGAAAGGCAGCACTCCCGGGATTTCAGCACAGGTGAGTGTTTATTTTCAAGACAGACGCGTTTCGGGAAAACTCCCTTCCTCGGTGTCAAACATTTACGCTTTGCGTGGCGCCATTTTTAAAACCAGTTTCTGGACCAAAAAGGTTAAACACAAACATAGGACAACCATGCATCATTTTGGAAGCGCCATTTGTGAGTGTAGTACGGAAATAGTTTACATCTTTAATTGCAACAACAAATTATATAGTTGTCTGTCACTTTATCTAGCCGTGGATCGGCAATTGCGACCCACTCGAGTCGCAAATCATTCCTGTATAACATTTATGAAAAGGAAGAAAACAATCGCTTTTAAGGGGATATGCTGCACTGACCAGTATTTCAGTGTCTTAAAAAATCTTTCTAAGGGACTAACATTTGGCCCTCAATGTGATATTTCATTATACATATTCGCTAGTGAAAAAACTCGTAACTGCTCTCAATTTCAGCCGTGAATCGGCTATTGCAACCCTATAAGGGCTGCCCAATCCCTTATATTATGACTGTGATCCTCCCCTCATTCATTGAAAACAAATTTAAATGTACAGGAATACTTTCTCAAATTGGTCCAGGTACTATTTAAACAAGTGTAAATGCAATAAAACCGCATCCTAAAGGTGAAGATATGAAAAACACTCAAACTGTACTTAATCATGAAAACTGACATCAGTGCTTATCTTAAAGCAAAATATAGTGCAGAACATTGATCATCACGTAAACATTATGGCTATACACACTTGAATTCCATAAGATACATTCATTGCCTAACTCAAATTGTGTTCAATCAACCCAGATGCCCTGACATTTCTTCACTGCTGTTAAGGCCTTCCGGGGCCTTTGACTGTAGGTCTACTATGTACCGGGATTCCAGTCTCCTAAGCCTCAGTAATTTGTCCCCTCCCCTAGAACTTTCAGGGACACAGTCCAGACAAAAATATTGAAGCTGGTTCCTGTCACTTTTATGTTTAATTGCGAAATGTCGAGCAACTGGATAAGTAAAATCCTTGCTCGCAATCGCCCTCATATGTTCGAGGATTCTCAACTTGACTGGATTGATCGTACTCCCTATGTAAATGAGTTTACATGGACAGCGTAAGCAGTATACAGCATAACTGGTGTGGCAGGACATAAATTTGTTAATTCTTTTTCCACCTTTACAACCCTTCACTTCGTATGACAATACCCGTTTGCTGTATGCACAGGCTTTGCATCTTCCACAGGGGAAGAACCCTTTAGCTTCCTTGATTGACCCCGTTCTCTTAACTATGGGATCGAGATGGCTATTCACTAGTTGGTCACGAATGGATCTTGCTTTTTTGAAGGTGATCTGGGGTGACTGGGGAATGTCCTTGCCAATGATGTTGTCCATTTTAAGGACATGCCAGTGTTTCTTCATTAAAAGTCTGAGTTTATATGAATCACATGAGTATGTGGTTATGAGGCGGAACCTACCTTCTTCCAAGTTTGTTTTTTCTTTGTTTTTGTTGAACAAGGACTCCCTCGGTATTTGTTTAACACGTCGGAGTGCATTGTCCAGCAGGCTCTGGTTATAGCCTCTTGCTAAGAATCTGTCTGTACTTTCAGTAACTGCTTCCCTGAAATCAGAATCAAACGAGCAATTGCGTCTGAGTCTCAAAAATTCCCCATATGGGATACTTCTGACTAGACTCTGAGGATGACTGCTTGACGCATGTAGCGTGCTATTACCCGCTGTGGGTTTCCTATAGAGCGCTGTTTTGATCTTCCCCTCATATACCTCCACTCTTAGGTCAAGATAGTTTGCTGACACAAAGCTTATTTGGCCAGTAAATACCAAATTGCAACTATTGTTGTTTAACACTTGAATATATGCTTCTGCCTCCTCAGACGTACCATTCCAGACTAAGAACAGGTCGTCTATGTATCTCATCCAGGATACAATCTTGTTCGACCACTCCTCATTCTCTGGGGCTCAGGCTACCTGCTCCTCCCACCAGCCTCCGAATAAATTTGCATAGCTGGGGGCGAAGCAGGAGCCCATCGCTGTACCGGAGACTTGTCTGAACATGTTATCCTGAAACAAAAATATGTTGTTTCTCAGGCAGAATTCGATCAATTCCAGTAACATTTTATTGTACATTGCCAGCTTCAATGGTCGTTTGTGCAAAAAATAATTAATTGCATATAACCCTTTAGTATGGTCAATACACGTATAAAGACTGGTAATGTCAAGTGTTATTAGGCAATATGAGGTTTGCTACTCCAGTTTTTCAATTCGCTCGATAAAGTCTGTCGTGTCCCTGATATAGGACTTCAAGGACAGAACCATTTCAAACAGATAGTGATCAAGGAATTTTGAGAGGTTCTCTGTCAATCCTCCTATTGATGAAATAATGGGTCGCCCCGGAGGATTGTCCTTATTTTTATGTATCTTTGGAAGATAGTAAAATGTTGGTAGAATAGGATTCGTTGTCTTCAAGAATAGATATTCATCCAGGTTGAGCATATTTTTATCATGCCAGTTCTTCAATAGGCCACAAAGATGCTCAATGCTCTCCTGGTATACAAGTTTCGAGCAGGGTTCATAGCATGTGTCATCTCCTAATTGCCGCATTGCTTCCTTCACATATGCTTCCCGTGATAAGATGACCACATTTCCTCCCTTATCAGAAGGTTTGCATATGATGCTGTTGTCCTCTGCCAATACTTTTACAGCCATTCTCTGTGCTTTCGTGAGATTGTCCTTTCTGTTCCTCGGTGGCTTCTCTAGTCTTAGAGCCATAAGATCTTTTATCATTCGATCCGAGAAAGTGTCTATGGCATCTGGAGGCATTTGTGGCAAAAATTTGGAGGTAGGTTTTAGTCCACTGCTAGGTGATTCTTGCTCTATGTCAACTCTTAATAGTCTCTGAGATAGTGTTACCGGCGTTACGGCTTCTTCCACGACATTTTCTCGTCTGAGATTTTCCAAGATTTCTAAAGCCGTTAAGTCATTGACTTGAAGAAGATATATATATGTATATGTAATATATATATATATATTATAACTAAGATGTTTCTTATTTGAAGAGACAGAAGGACACAGCGGGGTTTCCAAGAAAGTTCTTTATTGCAGCAAAAGTATGGCATGACGCGTTTTGACATCAGATGTCTTTTTCAAATGCCTTCAACAAGATCTGTGCTTGACCAATCCCCTTTTATGTTGTACAAGTCATTTTGCCATTGTGGCAGTCCAGGTGAGCTTTGTTTTACTGAAGAGATTAGCTGTAGCTGCATGGGCAATCTACAGCTACCAACATGCACCAGTCTTGGACAGTCAGGTAAAGTAATTGCCCAGGCTACACTATATTCCGTCTTGGGTACGGGATTCAAATTAAAATGCAGGTAAGCGGAATGATGTTGCTGCAACAAGTTCTTTTCCCGGGTCCCCAAGACGCCTTCAACCGCAAATACCTTACACAGTCTGCCCTGAAGCCGTGAATACGGTGACACTGGCTCCTCCATGAAGTCATAGACTGTGTTGCAGCGGTGCCTTACTGTGGAAGGGTGCAGTGGGCCAGAGTCATCCCAATACCTTGGGTCCTGTTTGCGTGCCAAAGCTGCCCTGGTATCACAGACCACTTAAGAAGACGGGTCACCTTAAACACGCTCGGGGCTAGCGCGTAAAATATAACCAAGACGTTTCTTATTTGAAGAAATGGAGGGACACAGCGGGGCTTCCAAGAAAGTTATTTATTGCATCAAGGTGCTGTATACCAAAATGCTCAAAACTAAGCAACACAAATACCAGCAGAACGATCAATACCTAAAACTGGTTAGAAAGATTCAGCAAGATGGTAATATCATTGTCAGACAAAGGGGGCAATATTGTACTGTGGGTCAGACAACTCTATCTGGAAGAAGCCCTCTTTCAATTGAATAATCCTGATTGCTATAGACATTGTGATGTGGGGGTGGTGAGAAAAGCCCAGACAGGCTTCTACTCCTTGCTGATGGGGTGGCGGTCATATGGTCTCATCAGTATGGATGAACTGAAATTTTTAAAAAATGACCACCCCATCATGCCTGTTCTGTACCTGATCCCAAAAAATCATAAGGATCCAGCTAAACCTCCTGGTAGACCTATCATTGCAGCCTGCGGTGGATTATTGGAAAATACAACAATTTATGTGGACTCATTCCTACAAGAACATGTGCAAAACTTACCATCTTTTGTCCAAGATTCCAAAGACTTCTTCCGCAAAATAAAGGATATTGAGTGGGATCCAAACTGGTGGCTAATAACGTTAGATGTAACATCATTGTACACCAGTATTGTGCACTGGGATGGAATTAGAGCTATTGAATTTTATTTGGGACAAAGACCTATAATCATGTCAGAACATAATAGAATGATTTTGTCTATGATAACCTTTTGTCTGAATCATAATTTCTTCATGTTCAACAAACAGTATTATCAGCAAGTCAGGGGGGTAGCCATGGGGGCCTGTTTCTCTCCCAGTTATGCCTGTTTGCATATGGGCTATTGGGAGAGACAGGTCCTCTATGGTGAGCACGCAGACATTGCTGTAAGTGCTATTGTTCAGTGGTATCGTTATATTGACAATGTGTTCTTAATTTGGCGTGGCACACTAACACAAGCTGAGCAGTTCATTGGCACTCTCAACTGCAATAACTACAACTTGGCGTTTACATCAGACATCAGCCAATCACAGGTACACTTTCTTGATATCACCATTGAGATCAGCAAGGGTAAGCTACAGACCAAACTATACGAGAAGCCAACGGCAGGGAACACTGTGCTCCATGCCAGCAGCCATCACCCCGCCCATCTTATCCGAAGCATCCCCTATGGGGAGATGCTCCGAATTAGACGACTGTGCAGTACTGATGCACAATGCAGCGAAGCCCAGGAGGCTAGCAAAATTAGATTTTTGGCTAGGGGCTACAAGGTGGGCGAGATTGATAAGGCTATGCGTAAAGCAAATGCTTTACCCCGCAATTTGGCCCTGGAACGCAAGCTAAAACCCTAACCCGTGGTGACACAAGAACAGTCTGTGAGACTGATCTGGGCTTATAATAGGCAACATGGCGCACTCAGAAAAACTGTTATGAAACATTGGGATCTAATCAGATGTGACCCCGTTATAGGAGGAAAAATGCCGGGCAAGCCCTCAATCACCTTCAGGAAAGCATATTCTATGCAGGATGCCCTGGTCAAGTCCAGCCCTGAGGTGGTTGTACATAAAAACTGGTTGTACAAAAGCAAGGGCTTTAGAAAATGCTCCAGCTGTAAGGCCTGCCTCCATGGGGTCAGCAAATCAGAATATACTGTTCCCTTCTCAGCTACCCCGCGCAAGATTAACAGACAATTTACTTGCAAGAGCGAATACGTGGTGTATATGCTGGAGTGTCCTTGTGGCCTGCGATATATTGGTAGCACCAAGTTGCAGGTTCACAAGAGGATACTCCAGCACATACGAGCCATTAACACCAATGACTCAGCGTATCCGGTAGCACGACACTTCAAAGAGTGCCACAATAATCACAGTGCAGTATTAAAATACTATGCCATTGATTCTGTGGGCCCCCTTAGGAGAGGAGGGGATAGAGAGGGAACTTTGAGAAAGTTAGAGACCAGGTACATCCTAGAGATGGACAGTAAAACCCCAGGAGGTCTCAACTCAACAGAGGATTTTTATACCTGCCTTTGTACCTCTCTCCCCTCTCATCAGTTCTAGAAGTGCAGATGAACCAGACTCCATGGGCTTAACTCATGGTAGATCCCAGAAAGGTGTACATAGGGTTATTAAACTGTCATAACATCATAGGCCCTATGTCTGATGAGCAATGTGGACACAGTAGTCGAACATCATAGCCTAGGATTAGGCTATGTTTTAAGAAAGAAATAATAGCAGTAAAGAAAACAAATTCATTTGACACTGTCACTTTGGTTGTAATATCATATGCTCTCTGTGAAGGCTGGCAAAGTGATGATATTACCGTTTTATTATCAACATTGGAGGCTGCAATAATGTATTTAGACAGATATTATCTCCTCCGTGGCATAGACAAAATAGCATGTGCCCATCATCACTAATGTGCAATATTCAAATATGAATATCAGGGTGTTTTTCTATCATAAGTTAAGTTTTATTTTAACTTTTGTACTGTTTTATCCTGGTTTTACATTGATGAATTTTATCTGGTATATAATTATTGTTAACATTTTATAGTGCATATTTCCGAATGAATATTTTATTTTATCATGTGAATATGCCTTAATGTCTGTTCCTAAAAAACCTTAATTCTGGATATAACTGTCGACACCTTATTGATTTTGCACATGTATAGTTATTCAAACGGGGATTATCCCGCAATTTTGAGCAGCGGTATAGTATGTCATTCATGTTTATGAACGTACTGCAGATGCATCTGACTAATGCAACCAATCACGGCTTAATTAAATTTGCACTTGCACTTTAAATTTTGCCTTCCCTCCCCTATGCGTCATGTGACCAAGGCCTCTGTGTAGGTCGAAACGTTATGCTGAGGTGGGCCATCCACGATACTAAATAAAATCACTTCTCACCTGCACCCTGGGTCTTCCTCTCTTCTTCTTTGCCGTTGGTATCCAGAATGCTCCTGGTGAGAGAATGCTGAGATCGTGTATATATATGTGTATATATATATATATATATATATATATATATATATATATCTATATCTATACATATATATATATATATATTACCTACTGGCGGTCGCCAGTAGGTATATATAGTTAGGATTTTTTCTCTATGGAACTTTTGAAAATTCTATGTCTAATAACTTTGGCGTTTGTGGACGGAATCGGCTGAAATATTCAGGAAAATGGCACATTTTGTTTCTGAGCAGCCCCTTAAAATTTGGGGGGGTTTCATCAAGGGGGGGCCGAGAAAAAAGGGGGGTCCCAAAACGCGTTTTTCCCATTCATTTTTCCATAGGGCGTTTGGCCTCACTTTTAGCTCGAACGGCTGAATGGATTTAAACGAAACTTGGCAAAATTGTAGGGACTGTTAGCCCGATGTGCCTTTGCTGGGTCTCAATATAAGTGCTCCAGTGGATTTTGAGAAATTAACGTTTAAAAAACTGATATATCTGTGACAGCGTCCCGGATAGCGCTCCAGTTCGCGTACTTTTCGCGTAACGGAGCTTTGCGAAGCGAAGCTGATTGGCTCTCCGGTGTCTGTCAACATTCTAAACAGTCCGTAGCGGCCGCCATCTTGTCTCTCGGTAGGATCGAGAGACAAGAGGCCAGAACGAAGGGGCAAATGCCCATAAGGGGGCATAGTAGATCCTCCTTAACCCCCTAGGTTTGATGTGGAGGCTTTAAAAGGGCCCCGCCGTGCAAAAAAAAAAAAAAAAATTTTTTCGTGGGGTGCGCCCGGTACGCGTACCCGAAAGCGGTCTGGGGAGGGTACTTTAAGGAAACAAGAATGATTGACTTTTAACTTATTGTATGATTATCAATTGTTCGTTTTGTTGTTTTTTTTTTGTTTTATTTTATTTACGTAGCTACATGTAGGTATCAATGCAGATTCTATAAATTAATAAACGCCGTCTCCTTTGTAGATATCTTGCTTGCTGTTAAAGAAGTTATTGTGGTATATGGAATTCATACCATAGTCTGTCTGGAAAGCCGAAACAACATGGAGGCAGGAGATGATAAAGAGATGTTAAATACACATTGGGGATTATATAGTGGGAGAAAGGAAGTAACCATGAACAAAGTTAGTATGTAACACCAAAAAGTTGCACAGTATATTTAAAGTCTGACTTCACGTTATAATCAATTTGCTACTAGTTTACAATATACATATAAAAATAAATAATGTGTCAAACAATTTTTGAATTAAGAAATAAAAATTTATTTTTCAGATTGTTTTTCAAAATTTAAAAGAAAATCTAAAAAATCATGATCATTTTTTTTTTCATTTTTCAGTAGAAAATCTACTGCATCTGCACATTGCACAAGGTCATTGTTTATTGTATCCTCGTAGAAATCCTGGTCAACTTCCGTCTCCTTTTGTTTTTCTGTTTCAGTTTTCAAGTTGTTTTCTTGTCCTTCCATTTTGAACTCTGAAAAATTAATTTTTAAAAAATATATCAGTACAGATAGGGCACTGTTGGGTTTCAGTACAGACAGGTAGTTTGGTTATTTAAACAGTGTTTTTTTCTTTGGGAAGTGTATGGTATCAAATTGGAAGTAGAAATATGAAGAAAATTATCAAATAAACTCTTAGTCAATTCTGAAGAGAAGTCTAACTCTATCCTTAATTCAGGGCCGGCGCTACGCATGGGCAGCGTGGGCTGCCGCTCAGTCCTCGCACTCAGCCCACCAGCATGGTGCCACACACTGGTGATGTGTCCTTTTGTTTTCCTGGAGATCTATCACAAAGAAAGGTGTCACCTGCAATTAAGGTCTATTGCAGGGGGCCCCCTCCTTGGGCCTCTCATGGATGGTGTCAGGAGGTATAGGGGAGGGAGAAGGAGACGCTCCCTCAATTGCAAGGAGACCATTCACAGACTTTGTGGGGGGCCCATTGTCCAGCATTTTGACCACAATCAATTCTCACACCTATGAAGGTGTGAGAAATGCGTGTGGATTAAAAGTTAAAACTGTGGGGGCGTCAAAATGCTGGACAATGGGGCCCCCACAGTGTCTGTTAATGTTCTCCTTGCAAGGGGCCACTTATGTAATTTGTAGGGGGTCTCGCGCACATTCCCTATTAGCCCAGGGCCTCGCAAATCCTTGGACTGGCCCTGCCATAACTAAAACAGAGAAGTCTATTTTATTCTATAAGTATTACAGAGCGATAGAATATAACTGTCTGAAAATGTTTTTCTAATTAGCTTTCAGTACAGAACATACTTCAGTTTTATAAATAATATCTTACCTTTTAAATATAACTTGCAGTTATCAGTTGATTTTTAGTTGTTCTGTACTTCATGAAGTAGTAGTCAAAATGGCTGTGTTTCTTTCTCTTTGTTTATATATATACAGGTACATAACCAATCAAATGTCATGATATAATAGTAGAAATTGAAAGTAATATTTTAATTGGTTGTCATTTCCAACACTTCCGATATGTTTTGTGAAGTAATTTACCTCCGGGATTTTAGAGAGTTCTACATGCTAAATGGCTACATGGTATTCCAACGAAATTTGTGAAAATGGTAGGGATTGGTATGTAGTATGAGCTAATGTTTAATTGGTGAAAGTGTCTCCAGTGGTTTTTCTGTAAATTACTTTCCCACCTTTTTTGAGCGAGTGCTTGTCAGTGCGTTTCCCGGTATGCGAACTTGCAGCGTTACGGGAGTCCTCCATTTTGTGTTTCGGTAGAATTGAGATATAAGATGGAGGGTAAATAATGTTCAGAATGGGTAGATTGGGGTACTTTAGACGTATCTTGTCTCTCTAAGTTTTCTGAGGGTGGCTGAGGAGGCTCATATATGTCGAGAAAACAAATTTGATTTTTTCGCGTGGTTAGCTGCCGGTACGCGAACTGGGTAGCGTACCGGGAAGCGAATTTAAGTGAAAATAAGAGAAAAAGGGTATATTCGAAATTTCAAAAGAGTTAACTAAGTTAAGGTAGCTCTGAAAAGAGCTTTTGGGTTCTGTGTAAGTTCTAGAAACTTATAAGTAGGAACCAATACACATTCTTAAATTTAGTATGAAAACTCTGTTCCCCTCATCTGAGAAATGCACGCCATCTCCTCTGTAGATATCTTGCATGTAGTAACGCAAGTTATTGCTGTAGATGCAGCCCATTCCATGGTCCCTCATGTAAGCTGAAACAGACTTATTTACATGCTTCCTCGATTTCTCAATTTGTGGACAAAATTGATTGGACCACCTCCATTTTTGTCTTTGGCATATATTGGAATATACCAAGGCAGTTTGAGGAAAAAGTGTCATCAATTGCTCAAAGGTGTCCTTTAAAAGCATTTCCAGACCTACCCCAGTCAAAGTGCCCAAATCGTTTCCTCCACAGTGCACTATTATGTGGTCAGGGGTTGGCAAATGTAAAAAGGTTTTCACCAATGGTATCAATTGGTGACATTTCAATCCTCTTCGACCAATCCATTTGATTTCCACATTTTGTAAATTGAGGTTGTGTAAATTTCTGTTACGAGCATACCTGTGAGCCCAGTGGATGTAGCTATGTCCAAGAATCCAGACTGAAAACATAGCTAGAGGAGTTTTTGCTGCAGTCAGATGAAGTGTGGGAATGAAATGGCAGTTGAAATAGTGATGTTTGTAATGTAAAAAACTGTGGAGTTTAAGTGCAAATGATTCATTAGCAGTGATTGGTGTATTTCCATTGCTGAAAACAGAAAGTTAGGGTGCATGGATGTGTTCTTTGAAAGATGTATTTTGAATGGTTATTTAAAAATGTTGTTATGAAAGATTGCAGTGGATTAGCAGGTGTACTGAGAGTTCAGAGTTCATTTGAAACATTGTTGTGTGAACTTGTGACCATGACAGGTCTGGCAGGCGGTAGTTGCTATGGAAAAGAGGTAGAAAGGGCAGAGGGGGGAAGGGTGTTGATTTGAAAAAAGTGAGGGAAGAGTTTTTATTGGCTGACATGAGAGATATGTGTGATGAATATCAGCGTTTCAGTGCCTTTGTTGGTTCCAGCCTCTGGAGTGCATACCTTTAATTCTGCTAAAGAATAATTGGTGTGTTTCTGAGTCTGTTTTGAATTTCAAAAAGAATTTGTAAAGGTGAGTTAACGTTTATATATTTTAGATAAAGAGTAGTATGCTTTTTTGCGTAAATAAGAAAGTCAGCTGTGTATTATTTTGATGTGTATTAGTGCATTTTAAGTCAGTTCCCCATGAATGTAGGTGTATTATTGTTTTACATAAAAGGTTTAAAAACTTTTTTTGAAATCAAATGCATGCACACTTAGGGCCCGATGAAGGTGGTCGTTTCAGGCCATTTTTCGACCGGTTTCGGCCGATTTCGGCCGTTTCCGACCGGTAAATGGCCAATCGGTATGTAGGGGCCTAAATCCAAGGCCACATGTAGGTAAATCTACATTTAAAGAATCGGAAAAATTATTGGTTCGGTAAAATATTGAATCGGTAATTTTACCGATTCTGTAAATTTGCTATGTAGGGGGGACTCTTCTGAGTCCCAAAGGCCTTAACGAATCGGTATTTTAGCATGAAATCAAACTTCATGGTAAAATACCGATTCCGGTGTGCATGCACATGTGTGCATGCACACCTATGTCATGTGAAAGGCAGACCTGCCCTTAGGGCAGGTATGCCTGCCACATGGCACCTGTGCCTGTTTTGAGGGTGCCAGAGGGTGTCAAAGTGATACCCCCTGCACCCTTGTGAATTCTTTAATTACCGATTCGGTAAATACCGAATCGGTAATGTCTAATCATTCCTATGGGCTTCAAAGCCCATAGGAATGATTAATTGTTTGAGTTACATAGCCATGTTAAAAGAAAATGATGCATAAGTGTTGCACGGGCATTGTAAATACCCGCCTATGTGTGCTTAGCAATTTCAAGTCACTTCCCCCGGGTACAAGGGCCTTGTAAATACGTCCCCATGTGTGTCTGGTCATTTGAAGTCACTTTCCCCGTGCTGTAAGGCCCTTGTAAATACGGCCCTATGTGCGCCTGTAAAATTTTCATTATGACTGTTTGAGTTACATTGCCATGTTAAAAGTTATTGAAAAAAAGGTGCAAGTATCTTAAAAAAACGTTTTGATGTGTATTAGGGCATTTTAAGTCAGTTTCCCATGAATGTAGGTGTATAATTGTTTTACATAAAAGGTTTTAAAACTTTGTTTGAAATCAAATGCATGCACACTTAGGGCTCGATGTAGGTGGTCGTTTCAGGCCATTTACCGACCGGTTACGGCCGATTTCGGTCGTTTCCGACCGGTAAATGGCGAATCGGTATGTAGGGGCCTAAATCCAAGGCCACATGTAGGTAAATCTACATTTACAGAATCAGTGAAATTGTTTTTGATGGTAAAATGATGTGACTCCTGCAATGCGTCGCTTTTGCGGAACAGATATATGATGCATTTGTGTTGTTATTGTTACGGTGTATATGTAAAAAATTATGCATAAGTGTTGCATGGGCATTGTAGATACTCTCCTATGTGTGGTTAGCAATTTCAAGTCACTTCCCCCGGGATCAAGGGCCTTGTAAATACGTCCCCATGTGTGTCTGGTCATTTGAAGTCACTTTCCTCGTAGTGCAAGGCCCTTGTAAATACGCCCCCATGTGTGCCTGGCAAATTTTCATTTTGATTGTTTGAGTTACATAGCCATGTTAAAAGTTATTGAAAAAAAGGTGCAAGTTCCTTTAAAGAACGTTTTCATTTGTATTAGGGCATTTTAAGTCTGTTACCCATGAATGTAGGTGTATTATTGTTTTACATAAAAGGTTTAAAAACTTTTTTGGAAATCAATGCATGCACTCTTAGGGCCCGATGTAGGTGGTCGTTTCAGGCCATTTACCGACCGGTTACGGCCGATTTCGGCCGTTTCCGACCGGTAAATGGCCAATCGGTATGTAGGGGCCTAAATCCAAGGCCACATGTAGGTAAATGTACATTTACAGAATCGGAAAAATTATTGGTTCGGTAAAATACCGAATCGGTAATTTTACCGATTCTGTAAATTTGCTATGTAGGGGGGACTCTTCTGAGTCCCAAAGGCCTTAACGAATCGGTATTTTAGCATGAAATCAAAATTAATGGTAAAATACCGATTCCGGTGTGCATGCACATGTGTGCATGCACACCTATGTCATGTGAAAGGCAGACCTGCCCTTAGGGCAGGTATGCCTGCCACATGGCACCTGTGCCTGTTTTGAGGGTGCCAGAGGGTGTCAAAGTGATACCCCCTGCACCCTTGTGAATTCTTTAATTACCGATTCGGTAAATACCGAATCGGTAATGACTAATCATTCCTATGGGCTTCAAAGCCTATAGGAATGATTAATTGTTTGAGTTACATAGCCATGTTAAAAGAAAATGATGCATAAGTGTTGCACGGGAATTGTAAATACCGTCCTATGTTTGGTTAGCATTTTCAAGTCACTTCCCCCGGGTTCAAGGGCCTTGTAAATACGTCACCATGTGTGTCTGGTCATTTGAAGTCACTTTCCTCGTAGTGCAAGGCCCTTGTAAATACGCCCCCATGTGTGCCTGGAAAATTTTCATTTTGATTGTTTGAGTTACATAGCCATGTTAAAAGTTATTGAAAAAAAGGTGCAAGTTCCTTAAAAAAACGTTTTCATGTGTATTAGGGCATTTTAAGTCTGTTCCCCATGAATGTAGGTGTAATATTGTTTTACATAAAAGGTTTAAAAACTTTTTTTGAAATCAAATGCATGCACACTTAGGGCCCGATGTAGGTGGTCGTTTCAGGCCATTTACCGACCGGTTACGGCCGATTTCGGCCGTTTCCGACCGGTAAATGGCCAATCGCTATGTAGGGGCCTAAATCCAAGGCCACATGTAGGTAAATCTACATTTACAGAATCGGAAAAAATTTTGGTTCGGTAAAATACCGAATCGGTAATTTTACCGATTCTGTAAATTTGCTATGTAGGGGGGACTCTTCTAAGTCTCAAAGGCCTTAACGAATCGGTATTTTAGCATGAAATCAAACTTCATGGTAAAATACTGATTCCGGTGTGCATGCACATGTGTGCTTGCACACCTATGTCATATGAAAGGCAGACCTGCCCTTAGGGCAGGTATGCCTGCCACATGGCACCTGTGCCTGTTTTGAGGGTGCCAGAGGGTGTCAAAGTGATACCCCTGCACCCTTGTGAATTCTTTAATTTTATTCATTTTTATAGCATTGTTGAATCTAATTCTTACTGTTATTGATTTACTGTTTGGTAATAGTGGTTAATAACATTTTTTATTATATTTCAGAACAGATTCAACTGCAGATTATTTGGAAATTAGACAATGCCGTCTAAGGATAGAATTCGAAAGGCTACGAAACGTCAAAGACAGCAGTTGACTAACATTTTGCAGCAGTCCTCTACATTAGAATTACCTCAATGGACGAAGAGAACACCGGGTAAGAGAACGAAATCATTCCTTAGAAACATTTGTAGAAACAAAAGTATAACTACAGAACAAGTTTTAGTCCAGAAAAAGAGAGCCAATTTAAATGGAAAGGAAAGGCCCGTCAAAAAAGTTTGTGCTAGAGCAGGATATAACTCTGTGCATGGCAGTAGAAGGGCAAATATATTCAGGGACATTCGTAAGCGAATGTTCCGCAACAGGGTAATTGTCAATTTGCTAAAACAATTTAAAAAAGGTCAACAGAAAGTGTCATTTTATAAGAAAAAGAAAAATGTAGAGAAAATTATTGATCAGGCTTTCGAAATTAAGCGAAAGTTATTTATTTTGGTAAGTAATAGAATTAGGAAACTAAACAAGGTAATCTATGTTTTCAAATCTAATAGTAGATGGAAGAGAGAAGTTAATCGAAGTAATTTTTGTGAAGTTTTCTTAGGAAAATGGATGCATAGTTCAAATAGTGAGGCATTTTTTAATGAGGAGAGTTATTTTCAGGACAATGTTTTGGTGCATGCAGTTGACAGCAGTGGTCGAGCATATGAGGTAAAAGATGGTCATCCGGTTGAAAAAGAACTACTTGTGTCTGCAGATGCAGAAGAGGCGCTAAGTGATGAGGTTTTGGGGAGACGTCCTAAGGGACCAGTGTACACCTGGAAGTGTAGTTCTATTTGCAGTGTGCAACAGGATTCTATCAATTTGCTTTGTGATTTTATACGGACATTTCATAAGAAAAGTGTAAAGCAAAAAATAAAGTTGTTGCAAGAATTAGATCCTTGCAGAGTGAGACAAGTGACAGGTTTGCGTGGTCATTCACTGGCTTGTCTTTCTAGGAGAGTATGCCAGAGTGTATTTCATCATTTCAGGATGCTAGCAGTGCATCATAATAAAGTGAGGAAATTAGTTAGAATGTTGTATTATGCTAAGAGTCCAGCAATTATGCTTAAAAAATTAAGCAGAGCTCTTTTGCATGGTTCTGAAGTAGATGTGAAGAATATTTGTCAAGAAATTGAGTTCTGTTACTTTGCTGGTAAAGAGAACAATGTTGATATTGAACCACTAGAAGAAGGTAATGTGGAAGACAGTGTACAGATTTTCAGTACAGATAAGTTTCACAAGGAAATTTCCACGTTTATGGTGAAATCAAGTGAGAGGCCTAATTTCACTTGTGTGTGTTGTCGACGGACTTATTATAAGAATCAGACTAAGTTAGTGGATATATATGGAAAAAGTGATATGGAAAACAATAGTGAATGGAAGGATTTTGCCACATACTTGATGGTAGAAAATTGTTTTGTTTTGGGAGCGTACCAACGTATGTGTACTTATTGCTATAACAAATTAAACCAAAACCAGATGCCTGCTAGAGCGGTTTATAATAATCTGGAATTAGATGACATTCCTTCTGAATTGAAGGATTTAAATACTTATGAATCTATTTTGGTTCAAAGTGTCCATCCCTTCCAGGCTATTGTACGAATGGAGCCAAAGACAGGGAAGTTGCCTCCATCATATTTACAGAGAGGATTAAAGGGAAGGGTTGTTTATTTGCCTTTGGATTTGAAGAAAAACATTAATACAATTGGAGTAGAGAAAGTGGAAGAGGAACCTCTGGTTATCATAGTTAATGGTGTTCCGACAAAGAGTAAGAAAATCTGGCAAGATTTAGTGGATTTTAGGAAAGTCAAAAAGGCAACATTGTATTTGATAAAAAATAATAAGTACTACAAGAATGTATGTGTTGCAGAAGAGGAAGTAAGTGAAGAAGAGGACAGCGATTTGTGTCCTGGACAAATTGAGAAAGTAGAAGCCTCTAAAAAGGAAGAAATATATGAACATTATAGTGTTCATCCTTTGCATTCCAAGGAAGTCATGGGGAATGCTATTGAGTTGTTTCAAATGAAACAAGCCAAAGGCAGTCCCATTAGTGTTTGGGAGGAAAGTTTGGAAGCTCGATGTTTCCCACAGTTATTTCCCACAGGTCGAGGAGGACGATATGATGAGCGACCTGTTCAAATTCCTGCTTCAGAATACCGGACTTTACGATTGTATACAGAAGATCCTAGGTTTCGACAATGCATTCCCTATTTATTTCATCTACTATTTGAAAGTGATCTCTCTGGATTGTCTTATGCAATGAACCACATCTTGAAAAGTGGTGTTCAACTGCGAAATATCTCGGCAAGGGACTTTATGGATAAAGTCAATGTGCAAGACAGTATTTTGGATTCTCACCTGATTAATCTCATGGCTTGTCAGCGTGGTACTAATGAGTATTGGTACCGCCGTCATGGTGACTTAAAATGTATGCTGAGGAATTTAGGAACTCCCACATGGTTCCTCACTCTCAGCTGTGCTGAGTATGGCTGGGAAGACTTACTTGAATTTATTACGAGAGCTAAATGGAAACATTGAAAATATTGAATTCAAGACACCCGGAGAACTGTGCTCTTTGGATCCAGTGAATGTATGCAGGTACTATAATCATAGATTTGAAGCTATGATGTCTTTCATCACGAACAAGAAAAATCCACCACTTGGAGAGGTGTTGGATTCCTTCTGGAGAAAGGAGTATCAAGCAAGAGGTGCTCCTCATATACATATGCTGCTATGGATCAAAGATGCACCCAAATTTGGAACAGATCCGGATGACTTAGTGATGAGTTTCATAGAACAGTATGCTACATGTGCTGTTCCAAAGACAAACGAAGACAAAAGTCTAAGAGAACAAGTTTTACGGTTTCAAAGCCATCGTTGTGGAAAGTACTGTCGTCGTAAATTCAGAAACAAGGACAAGTACTACACCAAATGTCGTTTTGCATTTCCACGGTCGGTGATATCAAAAGGAAGAGTTAACAATTTGATGTCATCGCTGCGACATAATGTGACGAGGAAATCACCCAAAAACACATACAATTTGAAAAGAAACGAATAGTCCAAGTACATCAACGACTACAACCCAGTGATTTTATCCATGTGGAATGCTAACATGGATATAAAGTTTGTGGCTGACAACTGTATGGCTGTGGCTCGGTATGTGACGTCTTACATCACCAAAAAAGAAAAGACAGAACTGAAGGATATGTGGGAGGATATTTCCCATGAAAAGAGCCTCAGTAAGAAGTTGTACAGTTTCAGTCTGAAGATGTTGTCGCATCGAGAAATCGGAGCTTACGAATGTTCTGACCGGTTATCTTCAGCAAGTCTCTATGCCAAATCTAGGAGTATCATTTGGGCGAGTCTTGGTCTTGCTGCAACGCGTAATCGAGTTCTGAAACCTGTACGGGAAATTGAGTATTTGGCGGAGAAGGAGCCAAACAGTACAGATATTTTGAAGAGCAACATGTTGGATACATATTATCCAAATAGAAGCAGTCACCTGGAGAATGCTTGTCTGTATGATGTTCTTCAAAATTACGTTTTCAAGAGGAACATCAAAGAAGATATTGATAAAGGAGTGTATGCTGTAATTGGAAGTGAGGGATGTCTGGTCAAGCAAAAAAAATGTCAATTGATAAATCATCGAAAATTGGATTGCGAATCTCCCGAAAGAAAAGAGTTTTTCTATTTAGCTCTTTTGCAACTTTTCAAGCCTTGGCGTGCAGAAGAGGAACTGCTTGGGGATTTCCTCTGTTACGAAGACTCTTTCAATGCAGCCAAGGAGTCCATAGAATGTCCTGTTTTTCCAAAATATCTACAAATGTTGAATGCAGAAATTGAACAGGAAGCAACAATTGCAGCCGAGATTGCTAGAGACAGTTCTCAGGACAGTCAGAGTTCTGTTTCATTGAGTCAGGATCCACTAGGAGAACCAGTTATTGAAAATGAAGCTGCCACTGCCATGATTGAAGTGGAAAGAGCCATGGCACATGCTCAGAAGGATGCGGTTAACTTAGAAGATTTGGAAAGACAACTTAACGTTGAGCAGAGGAAAATATATGACGAAGTTACCAACCAAATTGAGCATGGATTAAGTCATGAGAAGGAAGAGTGCTCATGTACGTCGTTGAAGCCTGTCCGACTGTACGTGAGTGGAGAAGCAGGAACTGGAAAAAGTTTCCTTATTAAAGCAATTTCATGTTATCTGCAGAAAAGGACTGAGTCATCGCTGTCTTGTGTTGTGACCGCTCCAACTGGACTGGCAGCTCATAATATTAAAGGGATTACTTTGCATCGGTTACTGATGCTGCCAGTGGAGCATGATAACAAATTACAATACCACAAGTTATCTGGAGATGCTTGTTGTCAAGTATCTAGAGTCCTGAAGAAGATGAAACTTCTTATCATTGACGAAGTAAGCATGGTTTCCAATGTCATGCTTGCTTTTGTGCATTTGAGAATGCATGAAGTTCTTAAAACAGAGTATGATGTGTTATTCGGTGGCAAACACATCATTGTTTTTGGTGATCTTCTGCAGCTGACACCAGTGAAAGGACAACCAGTGTTTAAACTGCTTACACATGAAGATACCAAGAAGTGCTTAGGGAGCATTGGCAATGTTAACATATGGTTAAACTTCAGTTATGCTGAGCTGCGTGAAAATATGCGTCAGGCGAAGGACGAAGATTACAAGAATATTCTACAAGATGTTAGAATCGGGAAAGTGACTGAGCGTGGTAAAGAAGCTTTACATGCACGCTTACTGTCAAATTTATATCCAGAAGAAGACGTTTTGCCAGAGGATATTTTTCAGAAAATTACTGTGAAGAAATCTGGAATATGTTTGATGCCAACTCTTGCAGAATGTTCCATCTTCAACAACAAAATGTTGAATTTAGAAAAACAAGAGATTGTGAAACTGGAAGCTATTGACAAAATAGAGCATATGGGAGCAACAATTATTTTGTCTGAGAATTTGAAATCTAAATTGGATTCATTAGAGAAGACTATATCTAAAACTGCGGGTTTTGAAAAGACTCTGAATGTGTGCTTAAATTGCCGAATCATTTTGAGAAGGAATTTACATGTTGAAAGAGGTCTGGTAAATGGATCAATGGGTAATGTTGTTGATTTTGAGAAATACAGAAGTAGAGATGGAATTGAATTTTTAAAAATTAAATTTGATGGCATTGAGGAAGTACAGCTAATTGGTCGTTGCTCTGCTAGGTTTTTGCTTGTTAAAGACTTATATGTTCGCCGTAAGCAGATTCCTGTTTGCTTGGCATATGCGGTGACAATTCATAAATCGCAAGGTTTAAGTGTAGACACTGCTTTAGTGAATATTGGCAGTTCTGTATTCAAAGAGGGTATGGCTTATGTAGCATTGTCACGAGTCAGAACTTTATCGGGATTTTACTTGATTGAATGTGATGTCACAAACATTTGTGCGGATCTAGATTGTGTTAAGGAATACAATAGGTTAAGAAGAGAGTATGCGCCACATTTGCCTCAATATCCTTTGTTTGAGAAACGTGAGGTAGACCGGAAGCGAATAAATATCAGTAATAGTAGGGAGATAGTAGCAAAAAGACCAAAAGTCGATGAACCCAAAATTGTAAGCAGGAATAAAATGAATTCTGTTGAAGATGTTGTTGGTTTTAAATTTGAAAATAGTTCTGGTGTCAACTGCTATGCTAATGTAGTGGTTAATGTTCTCTTTTCACTAGAGACTTTCAAAGAACAGATTGTGATCAATTCGGAACAAAGTTTATGCTGTTTGTTGAATTCTGTGTTAGAGAAATGTAGTGCTGATAGAACCAGAGTAGAAAGTGTGTCTGAAATTCGTTTTCTGTTAGACGAATGTTCAGGTCAAACAGAATTCTCTGAAAATATTCAGCAGGATTGTCAGGAGTTTTTAATGTATATGCTTGATGTATTGCAAGATGAGGGTGTAGATGTAGATTATCTATTTGGCCTTTCTTATCAATGGCAGCATGACTGCGAGAACTGTAGGCTATCAAGTACTACTAGTGTAGACTCAGAAAGATTTATATATTTAACTTTGCCTGACAGTAAATCAGTATCCTTCAATAAGCTAGTAAAGGCAGCCAATCAAAACATGGAGTGCAGCCAATGTAAGTCTGGAATGCTGTCCACGTTAATTTTACGAAGTTATGGCCAGTATGTCATTTTAATGTTCCAACGATGTAGGCCTGATGGAACTAAATTGACAACTTTAATTAATAATTTTGTGGCTTCGCAGTTGTCAATATCAGGAAGGACTTTTATAACTACTGCAATTATATATCATAACGGTCCTTCAACTAATTCAGGACATTATACAGCTTATTTGAAATCTGGAAAAGGTTGGTCATTCTGCAATGATTCTGTTTTAACTTTCAAAAAAAGATTGCCTTTCCACCTTCAAAATTCTTACCTGGTGTTCTTACAACCAAAATTTTAGGAAAGGAAGCTTGGGATTTGTTTAGAGGAATTTACAGAGGTTCTAATGGCTCCTACTCTATATGGCCTTGTGGATAATTGTAGTACAGAGCGAAAACTGTTTGTTTTTATAAGCTAAGTCAAGCAGCATATCAAAATAAAGAGTAGAGGAAACGTAAGTCTGCAATGCTGTCTATATTTTTTATAGAAACTTATGGGTGAAATGTCATTTTACAATTTGAACTTCATAAACTGGATGAAAAAAAAGTGTAAGTCTAATTAAAAAATTTTGGGCTACACAGTCATCGATTTCAGGAAGAACATTTGCAACTGCAGCTATTATATAATATGCTGGTCCTTTGACAACATCTGGATATTACACAGCTTATTTGAAATTTAAAAAATGGCTAGTCTTTCAGCAAACATTACTAATTGAGTATGAAGCAATGTTGCCTTTTGACTTGATTTTTAAAGTCAGAATTTAGGGTAGGTAATTGGACTATAATGATTCTAGGTGTTGCTGTAACTTAGTGTGCTGTTTTAAATTGCTTTGTATGTCTCAGTTTTCTTAAAACAATTGAGTTTATCTTTCATAAAGTGGCGGGCAGAAAATAGTAACAGCACAACAGAGTATAAGCTGTTCATAGGATATCCTTTGACGTCATAGAAAGTAAGTTACTTTGGAGAAGTTCCTATTTTTGCTTATTTATATTATTTGGTTTTTTTATACACAATCATTTTGATTGTGTTTTTTTTTCCCCGCTGTTATATGATGAATACCCTCAACTCACTGTTTTCAGTGAAATTTGATATTTTCTGATAACAGCAAAAATAAACCATTAAATATGTTTAATTAATTTTCTACTTTGAATTGTGATTTCTAATATGTATTCATTTTGTCTCATGCTCACTCTTTTTTTACCACCTTGTATTAATTTAAATTTTTTTGTTCTTTCTTACACAGATTAAAAGTATAAAAATGATAAGTCAGTACGGTAAGGACAATTATAGGGTAAGTGTTTAGTACTCTTTACGTTACATGTCTATCAGATTTAACTTTTATTAGTTCCACTGCTTCTTTTCTTTAACCCTTAGTTTCCTGTCTTTGCTACTTCCTTCATTTCTTTTTCTATTACTTATTTATACTACTCTTTTCACTTCTTTTATCAGTCCCTCTTTCAACAGTAACTGTGTGTTACTCCCTCTATTTGTATTTCTTTTCACATTACTGTCTGTTTATTAACTCGTCTTTTTAAAAAAAATATTTTTTTAGTTCGCTCCCGGTTCGCGTACCCGAACGCAAACCGGGAAGCGAATCAAAAGAAATAGAGGATGCTAGAGTGCTAAACATTCTAGCAATTTTTTTTAAAAGGGAAGGTAGTTCTGAAAAGAACTTTTTTTTATTATTTTTGATGTTTTATATTTTTTTGTGTTTATTTTGAGGAAGGGGAAACAAAAATGATACACTTCAAAGGGCTCAACAGGAGCAACAAAAAAAAAAATACTTTCTTGGACGTTTTGGACATTGATGATTTTCAAATGATCTATTTATTAAAGTAATACTCATCTCTCCACATGAAATTAATTTTCCACATGCTACACATGTCAATCTCATCTGCCCAAAGTTCTTTTGGAGATTTGGGACCGTTTCCCTTGCCTCTGACTCACTTAATTCTAAGTCATTGGTGGATGTTTTAGCTGGTCGGGGGTTATCCACCAAATCTCGAAGTTGTGCTTTAGAATAATTAAGAGGGTGCCACCTCTCCATGTGCCGATGCATGGTATGATTACCATAGCTATATTTTTTTTCGGTCCCTCTCGAGAGTTTTTTCTTACAGATGAGGCAGGTAACGTACCTGGCATTAACTTTCTTTTCATGAGAAGGAAAAGAAAAAAATTGCCAGATAAAATTCACTTTCACATGGGACGTCCTTGGCATTTCTTTCAGAAAGCCACTTGTCCCTTGCTCCTGTTCCTCGTCTTCCTCTTCTTCTTCTTCCTGTTGGAAGATGACCTGGCTAGTCGGTCCTCTCTTCTTTGGTGGTGGTGGAGGTGGTGGAGATCCACCAGCTGCAGCTAATACAAATGCCATGTCTTAGCAAACAAAAACAGGTCTTTCTCTCATAAAAATGAAAGTCGGAGTGAGGGAAAAAGGTGGGACTTTCATCATTTGAGAAAAGAAAATGTTCTAAACCGTTTCTTTTACGTCATATGATCAAGTGTTCCATCATTAGGAAACTAAAAGTAAAATAAACCAATGAAAAGTTTTATGAACTAGTCACATGACCTGTTATGCTTACGCTACGCGTTACGCGCGGCACCTCGGATCGTTTCCGGGGCTTTGCGTTTAGCGCCTTGGTTCGCGTTCCAGAACGGTTCCGGGTGCGCGAACGAGCACGTCATAAGGGGCATTACGTAGTAACGCGATATGTTGCGTTTACGGGACGCGTCACAATGTGCTTTTCTAACGCGGTATTTGCACTAACGGAACGTTTACCGGTTCGCGGACCGGCAGCGAAACAAGAAAAAATAATGTAAACTATAATATAAATTGAATTAAAAAAATATAATACAAATATATTACCTACTGGCGGTCGCCATTTGGGGGGGTTTCATCAAGGGGGGGCCGAGAAAAAAGGGGGGTCCCAAAACACGTTTTTCCCATGTTAATTTCCATAGGGCGGTTGGCCTCACTTTTAGCTCGAACGGCTGAATGGATTTGCACGAAACTTGGCAAAATTGTAGGGACTGTTAGCCCGATGTGCCTTTGCTAGGTCTCTATATATGTGCTCCAGTGGATTTTGAGTAATTTAGGTTCAAAAAAAGATATATATCTGGGCGGAGCCTAACCACACATCTGATCTGATTGGCTGTCAGCACTTCATCCAAGAAGTGTTGGCAGCCATCTTGGGACCAATATACATGATAGCACCTCATTAAAAAGCATTGTAGTTAATAGAGGGTTTTAGGACTTTAGTTACATTATAAATCATTTGTTGATGGTACCATACTCGTTTTAGGAATTGTGGTGGGTTCTAAGGTGATTTTACCATGTGAAAAAACCTTCTGCTGTGATATCATGAATATTGTTTGAAAGAAAACTAATATCTCATGATTTTCCCACAGTGGTTTGGAAGGGGATCTATAAGCTAAACTGAAAGCATATTTTCTGTAAATTCACATTATCTTTCTCAGTCATGTGAAAATGAAGTCTGACATTCTCAGTAAAACATGTACATCCAACAAGGACAGTGACTGTCAGTTGATTCCTTTGTGTTCTACTGCAGCCTCCTAGAGTGTTCTAAAGAACAACTAGAGCGCTAACAGTCCTACTTATTACAAAGGTATGGCACACCTGAAGCCATCTTGATTGGAATAAAGTGGTAACTCTTAAAACATTTAATTTAAAAAGAAACAACATGAGGGGGTATATTTTGCCATAGAAAGTATGATTAGTGCTGCAGAATGAAAAATTTAGGGCACATTTTGAGTGACTTCTCAAATCCTTTTCTATTTCATTAAAACATTCTGACATGCAGTCTCCCAAAATGGCCACCAGAGACAAAAGAGCCCAAATGTAGCCCAAATATCACCCAGATGTAGCCCAAGTATAGCCCAATGACAGAATGTCCCAGAGTGTTCTAAAGAACAACTAGAGCGCTAACAGTCCTACTTATTACAAAGGTATGGCACACCTGAAGCCATTTTGATTGGAATAAAGTGGTAACTCTTAAAACATTTAATTTAAAAAGAAACAACATGAGGGGGTATATTTTGCCATAGAAAGTATGATTAGTGCTGCAGAATGAAAAATGAGGGCACATTTTGAGTGACTTCTCAAATCCTTTTCTATTTCATTAAAACATTCTGACATGCAGTCTCCCAAAATGGCCACCAGAGACAAAAGAGCCCAAATGTAGCCCAAATATCACCCAGATGTAGCCCAAGTATAGCCCAATGACAGAATGTCCCAGAGTGTTCTAAAGAACAACTAGAGCGCTAACAGTCCTACTTATTACAAAGGTATAGCACACCTGGAGCCATCGTGATGGGAATAAAGTGGTAACTCTTAAAACATTTAATTTAAAAAGGAACAAAATGAGGGGGTATATTATGCAATAGAAGGTATTATTAGTGCTGCAGAAAGAAAAATTAGGGCACATTTTGAGTGACTTTTCAAATCCTCTTCTATTTCATTAAAAAATTCTGACATGCAGTCTCCCAAAATGGCCACCAGAGACAAAAGAGCCCAAATGTAGCCCAAATATCACCCAGATGCAGCCCAAGTATAGCCCAATGACAGAATGTCCCAGAGTGTTCTAAAGAACAACTAGAGCGCTAACAGTCCTACTTATCACAAAGGTTTGGCACACCTGAAGCCATCTTGATTGGAATAAAGTGGTAACTCTTAAAACATTTAATTTAAAAAGGAACAAAATGAGGGGGTATATTTTGCCATATGAATTATGATTAGTGCTGCAGAAAGAAAAATTAGGGCACATTTTGAGTGACTTCTCAAACCCTCTTCAATTTCATTAAAAAATTCTGACATACAGTCTCCCAAGATGGCCACCAGAGACAAAAGAGCCTAAATGTAGCCCAAATATCACCCAGATGTACCCCAAGTATAGCCCAATGACAGAATGTCCCAGAGTGTTCTAAAGAACAACTAGAGCGCTAACAGTCTTACTTATGACAAAAGTATGGCACACCAGAAGCCATCTTGATTGGAATGAAGTGGTAAGTCTGAAAACACTCAATTTAAAAAGGAACAACATAAGGGGGTTAATTTTGCCATAGAAAGTATGATTAGTGCTTCAGAAAGAAAAATTAGGGATCATTTTGAGTGACTTCTCAAATCCTCTTCTATTTCATTAAAAAAATTCTGACATGCAGACTGAAACATGCACTTTGAATACCAGCAGCAGACGTCCCTGGTGAGCAGTAGCTTTACTACAGTGATCTAATGTGCAACTAGAGTGCTAACATTCAGAATTTATGGCAAATGTGTGACACATCTGAATGCCTTCTTGATGGAACCAAAGTAAACAAGCATTGAAAATGCAATAGATCTCGCCCTCGTTTAAGTTAAAGCCATTCTGTTTGTAATGAGGTGGCTTTTTAGCTTTGCTTTTATTAGTGTTTTTTCAACTTTCATGTAAATAACATGCATCTGTATGCATATAAGTATATGTATGCATGCATTTATGTTTGTATTTATATAGATATACAGATGATATATGTTTATATATGTATGTATATATATATATTCACTGAAAAAACCATAGGCTATAGACCATATATAGTTAGGAATTAGCATTTACAAAACCTTGAAAATTCACTGAAAAAACCATAGGTTATAGACCATATATAGTTAGGAATTAGCATTTACAAAACCTTGAAAATTCACTGAAAAAACCATAGGTTATAGACCATATTTAGTTAGGAATTCGCATTTACAAAACCTTATTTTACTCACACAAAACCATTGAAATTCCATATATAGTTAGTTGCACTAACTATATATCGCGCACCCACAATCCACTGCTGATGATGTCACATATTACATCATTCATGACATGGTCAGTGACATCACTGATGACATCACTGATGACATCTCAAATGACATCACTGATGACATCACTGATGACAACATCCAGTGACTGTATGTTTCTGTAAAGTTAAAATATGTCTTACATATTGAAGAATGAGTGGATGTATAAGTGTCTGGATGAAGGATTTAGTAGGTGCATGACTGACTGTATGAGTGAGTGATTAAATGTGTCTCACTGAGTGCATGGGTTAGTGACTAAACTGTCTTAATTTGTGCATCATTATGTCTGTTGTTCTGTAAACTGTTGCATGTGTTGATAAGTAGCTATATGAGTAACTATATGGGTTATTGATTGGTTGCCCAAGTATTTGTATGGGAGACTGAGTGTGTGTGTGGGTGGCTGGGAGGTGTATGACTCTGTGCATAGATGTGTGAGCAGTTGATTCACTAGATGTATGGTTTCAAAAGTGCATGTGGAAACAGCTGTATGGGCGGTTGACTGTGTGCATGAGTGTATTGGTGAGTGAATGGATATCTCAGTGCTACATGTCAAAGTAAGTACATATGTAAAACACAGTACATGTGAGAGTTGACATATATAAATAACTGTGCATAAGAGCCAGTGAATGTGTGAGTGGCTGTATGGATCATTGTGAACTTGTATCAGGGATTGTATAAGAGAGTAAATATGTGTTAGTATATGTTTGAATAAGTAAAGTTTGTATAACTGTATAGTTGAGGAAATGGAGGTGTGATTAATTCTTTGCATGACTGACTAGGTGTGTGAGTAACTCCATGGATGAGTGACAGTCTGTGAGTGTCTGTTTACACTGATTGTATCTAAGGTTATATTAGAGTCTGAAGAGGTTCATCGTATTATCACATGAATGATATCATCAGTGATGTGATCAGTAATGTCAAATGAGATGTCATCAGTGATGTCATTTGAGATGTCAACAGTGATGTCATTTGAGATGTCATCAGTGATGTCATCAGTGATGTCACTGACCATGTCATGAATGATGTAATATGTGACATCATCAGCAGTGGATTGCGGGTGCGCGATATATAGTTAGTGCAACTAACTATATATGGAATTTCAATGGTTTTGTGTGAGTAAAATAAGGTTTTGTAAATGCGAATTCCTAACTAAATATGGTCTATAACCTATGGTTTTTTCAGTGAATTTTCAAGGTTTTGTAAATGCTAATTCCTAACTATATATGGTCTATAACCTATGGTTTTTTCAGTGAATATAAAATATATTTGTGAATTAGAATAAGAATATATGTTACAGCTTTAGATATTAGCTTTTAAAAAACCAACGAAATTCACTGAAAAAACCATAGGTTATAGACCATATATAGTTAGGGATTAGCATTTACAAAACCAAGAAAATTCACTGAAAAAACCATTGGTTATAGACCATATATAGTTAGGGATTAGCATTTACAAAACCTTAATTTACTCGCACAAAACCATAGAAATTCGCATATATAGTTAGTTGCAATAACTATATATCGCGCACCCGCAATCCACTGCTGATGATGTCACATATTACATCATTCATGACATGGTCAGTGACATCACTGATGACATCACTGATGACATCATCCAGTGTTTGTATGTTTCTGTAAAGTTAAAATAAGTCTTACATATTGAAGAATGAGTGGATGTATAAGTGTCTGGATGAAGGATTTAGTAGGTGCATGACTGACTGTATGAGAGAGTGATTAAATGTGTTTCACTGAGTGCATGGGTTAGTGACTAAACTGTCTTAATTTGTGCATCATTATGTCTGTTGTTCTGTAAACTGCTGCATGTGTTAATCAGTAGCTATATGAGTAACTATATGGGTTATTGATTGGTTGCCCAAGTATTTTTTTTTTTTTTTTTTTAAGTATTTTTATTGGGGTTTTTTTTCCCCCATTTTCATATGGGTACATAGCACATCAAAGAAAAAATATACATACAGGATATTAGAAATTAACGTCCAAATCGATAAAAGAATACAAACATTCCAATAAAAACCCAAATAGTAATAACGTAAAATACTATAAGATCCAAATTTAGATGGTCCACCCGTGTGTACAATTTGAAAACTTAAACATTCATACTATAATCCCTTATATTTTCATTTAGACATAAAGACATAAATAAATCATATACCTTCTTCAGTTCTGGCAGACAAATAAATGAATCAGTGGTTCACAGCTTTAATAATTCCTACCCTGGATCTATATCTCTCCATCTTTGAATAGGATCCCATATTTCCTTACCAATTTTCTTACTAGTTGCCCCTTTCCTAGCATAAATTGCTTTTTCAAGATTGTATATATTCAATAGCCTCATTAACCATTGGTGGAATGTAGGAGGTACGCGATCCAGCCAAGCTGAGGTAATACACAATCTCAAGACGGCCATAGCTACAAATATAAAGTATTCATAAGCTGCACTGGAAGCATTTTGATTAATTCCAAGCATCACCACTGCTGGAGTAAGTATGATTTCTATCCTCAATATATTATTAAAAAATGTTTCTATTCCATCAAAGGTGGTTTTCAAATGAGTGCAGCTCGCAAGCATATGGGTAAGGTCAGCTTCATCACTATCACACCTTGGACATGTAATCCCATTTGTACCACCCCACTGTGCTATCCTGGCTGGCGTATGATATAAGAAATAAAGAGTCTTATAATGTTGGGCTTGCAGTGGTGCAGAACATAGGAGTCTCTGACCTAATTCCAGTGATCTATAAAAGCAGCTCTTATCAACTCCCAGTTTCTGTATCCATTTATTCTCAAATTTAATCAGATCATCAGCCTGGTGTTCTATCAGCTCCGAGTAAAATCTTCTTATTGAACCCTCTGTTCCATTCTCTATAATATCCATAATGTGATTTAAACTAAATCCCTCCACCCCTCCAGTTTTTGTCCTGATAAAGCTTCTTATTTGCAGATACTTAAAAAAATGTGTTGTATCCAATCCATATATTGCCTGTAAGTCACCAAATTGCATTACCCCCTGTGCTCCCATAATATCCCCAACCGTTGTGATCCCGTGACTTAGCCAGTCATGAAAAACCACCCCTGCAAATATTTCATCAGGTAAATTGGGATTCCCTCTAAACCTGGTATAGGCATTGTACCTTCCTAATCCAAATTTTTTAGCGAATGACGTCCATATTCTATGCGCTGCTATAATCGTTTTAAATTTAGTCCTCTTAAAATAGCCATGATCAGTAATTTTCAACAGAAGGTTTTCAGCTTGTTCTCCCAGAGCCAATGTATATATTGCTAAGGTTCCTAGCTGGTTTTGTCCTTCTTTTTCTCCCCCTCCTAACAGTCCTGCCATCCATTGCAGAGATGCCGCCCAGTAATAGACTTTTAAGTCTGGCAGGGCCCATCCTCCACGCTCCCTAGGTAAAGCCATGAATCTTAATGCCCTTCGGGTCTTTCCATGGGCCCAAACAAATCTATTTATCATATGTTCCAGTATTTTAAACCATTTTGGTTCAAATAATAGAGGTATGGCTCGGAATATATACAAGAACTTTGGTAAGAAAATCATTTTAATTATATTTGTTCGCCCAACTATTGAGAAATGTATATTATGCAGCCTATCTAATTCCTTTTTCGCTTTGCTTATTATAGGTGCAATATTTAATTCAACCAATTTATCTAGCTCTGCTGTGATTTTTACCCCTAAATAAACTCCACTTTCTACCACCCTATTATCTAGACAATGTGTTTTACAGTTTTTAATAATCTGTGTTTTACTAGTATTGAGAGTATAACCAGACACTTCTCCAAACTGTTGGGCTTCAATCTCTACCATTGCCATTGCTTCAGTGGGTTTAGTAGTCACAATTGCCACGTCATCCGCGTAGGCCAAAATTTTACATTGAGTTCCATAGGTCTCTACTGGACAGATATTATTATTTAGTTGTATACGGCGTATATAGGGGTCCATGTATAAAGCAAATAGAAGAGGGGAGCAGGGGCAGCCCTGCCGCGTTCCCCTTTTTATTTTAAATGGGAGTGTATACCCTGCATTTACTCGAATGCGAGCAGTTGGATTCTCATACAACACTTGAATTGCCCAAGTATTTGTATGGGAGACTGAGTATGTGTGTGGGTGGCTGGGAGGTGTATGACTCTGTGCATAGATGTGTGAGCAGTTGATTCACTAGATGTATGGGTTCAAACGTGCATGTGGAAACAGCTGTATGGGCAGTTGACTGTATGCATGAGTGTATTGGTGAGTGAATGGATATCTCAGTGCTACATGTCAAAGTAAGTACATATGTAATACACAGTACATGTGAGAGTTGACATATATAAATAACTGAGCATAAAAGCAAGTGAATGTGTGAGTGGCTGTATGGATCATTGTGAACTTGTATCAGGGATTGTATAAGAGAGTAAATATGTGTTAGTATATGTTTGAATAAGTAAGGTGTGTATAACTGTATAGTTGAGAAAATGGAGGTGTGATTGATTCTTTGCATGACTGACTAGGTGTGTGAGTAACTCCATGGATAAGTGACAGTCTGTGAGTGTCTGTTTACACTGATTGTAGCTAAGGTTATATTATAGTCGGAAAAGGTTCATCGTATTATCACATGAATGATATCATCAGTGATGTGATCAGTAATGTCAAATGAGATATCATCAGTGATGTCATCAGTGATGTCATTTGAGATGTCATCAGTGATGTCATCAGTGATGTCATTTGAGATGTCATCAGTGATGTCATCAGTGATGTCATTTGAGATGTCAACAGTGATGTCATCAGTGATGTCACTGACCATGTCATGAATGATGTAATATGTGACATCATCAGCAGTGGATTGCGGGTGCGCGATATATAGTTATTGCAACTAACTATATATGCGAATTTCTATGGTTTTGTGCGAGTAAATTAAGGTTTTGTAAATGCTAATCCCTAACTATATATGGTCTATAACCAATGGTTTTTTCAGTGAATTTTCTTGGTTTTGTAAATGCTAATCCCTAACTATATATGGTCTATATATATATATATATATATATATATATATATATATATAAAAAGCAATCCCAACCCGTCAATGAATGACAGGCAACAGCAGGGTGCAGACCTCAGTACGCCTCAGCAAACAGTCGTAAAAGAGCTCACAAAGGATCCAACTCGAGTGAGTAGCAGGAATACACGTTTATTTTATAAATGACGCGTTTCGCTCCACAAGGGAGCTTGTTCACATATAGGCACTCAACAGAAAAATAAAAGTATATATACATGACACAGGGAGGGGCTTAATTGAGGGAACACGCCCAAAAGTAGAAAAATAAAGGAACAGTGCAAAATAAATGTTGTTTCTCAAAATATGTAGAAACATGAACATTATCTTTCGTGTCTGGTTATAAGCTGATCATGGCAAATTTGAACAAGTATATACAATGTGTGCTGGGTAAAAATACAAAAAGGCTGACACAATATGGGCTGCTAAAATGTAAGCAATGGCCATAGGCAAATAAAGTTCAAACAGCTGGCTAGAAAATAGTCAAATGCTATAAAGAAAGCACAACAACAAGCAATAATGCAGGTATAATGGCATAGTGCCAGAATCTGTATAATGTGCTGAAATATAACACAAAGAAGCAAAATGCGAGCCAGCAGCGTAAAGAAAGAACCCAGAGTGTCAGAAAATCAAGACATAGTGCCTGAATACCGTGGCCACAACAATGTAGCTAAACAAAGGACTACCATATCAGCAGAAAGAACCAGCAATAATGCAAGTCATGTACTACAAAAGAAGTGCAAAACATAAAATATCAGTGTATGAAGAAAAATTGAAGGTAGATTTGAAGGTGAAAAATGATGAGAAAGACAAAAGCCCAACCGAAAATGTGTAAGAATAGAGGGAAATCCAGAGAGAAGCAAAAGAAAAGTAATAGCATATGAGGCGAAGAGATGAATTATAAGAATAGAGTAAAAGTTAAAATAACATTGATGCTTTGTCAGAAAATTCCATAAAGTGAATACAAAAGGCATCTGAACAGATAAGTGAAGGTAGGCCAAGACCAATAAGTGACACAATGACCCGAGCAAGAAAGAATAGAAGAATCAGAGTAGTTGCAGTCTTAGAAAGAGGCCAACAGAAACCAAGATCAAAATCATGTACAGTTCAAATTTTTTTTTATTTTTTTTAAAGAAAGCTTTTCAAATCTTCAGTCAGATTTAACCCATTTGGGGCCTTGGTGTCAAGGGACATGATAAGCTGAGATTCACGTTGTCTTAGTAGTTTTTTTTTTTTTTAAAGAAAGCTTTTCAAATCTTCAGTCAGATTTAACCCATTTGGGGCCTTGGTGTCAAGGGACATGATAAGCTGAGATTCACGTTGTCTTAGTAGTTTTTCACGGTCCCCACCACGACTCGGTTGAGGTACTGAACAAAGGACCGTGTATTGTAAGTCCTTCAGCTTTTTATCATGGACTGCTTCAAAATGCCTTGCCACGGGGTAGTTACTATCACTGTTTACAATTGCTCTGATATGCTGGAGTATTCTTTGGTGAACAGGCAGCTTGGTGCTGCCTATGTACTCCAGATTACATGTACATTTGAGCTTGTGAACAACAAACTCTGATCTGCATGTCAGATATTCTTTGATAGGAATGGGTATATCGCTAAACGCAGTGACGTACTGAGTAGTGTTGGTGGCAAAATTACAGGCGCGACAAGATGTGCATTTGAAGAAACCCATTTTGTTGATCTTAGTGAGTTTAGGTGGATTTTCAGGTGCTGCTCTATCCAGAGCATCACGCATGGATGGCGCACGTCTAAATGTAATCGTTGGTGTCTCAGGTAACATAGGGCCAAGAATAGAGTCCGTCAAAATGATAGGCCAATATATATATATTACCCAAATGGCGGTCGCCAGTAGGTATATATAGTTAGGATTTTTTCTCTATGGGATTTTTGAAAATTCTATGTCTAATAACTTTGGCGTTTGTGGACGGAATTGGCTGAAATTTTCAGGAAAATGGCACATTTTGTTTCTGAGCAGCCCCTGAAAATTTGGGGGGGTTCGTCAAGGGGGCGCCAAGAAAAAAGGGGGTCCCAAAACGCGTTTTTCCCATGTTAATTTCCATAGGGCGGTTGGCCTCACTTTTAGCTTGAACGGCTGAATGGATTTGCATGAAACTTGGCAAAATTGTAGGGACTGTTAGCCCAATGTGCCTTTGCTAGGTCTCAATATATGTGCTCCAGTGGATTTTGATAAATTATCGTTCAAAAAAATATATATATCTGTGACAGCGCTCCGGGTAGCGCTCCAGTTCGCGTACTTGACGCGTAACGGAACTTCGGGAAACGAAGCTGATTGGCTCTCCGGTGTCTGTCAACATTCTAAACAGTCCGGAGCGGCCGCCATCTTGTCTCTCGGTAGGATCGAGAGACAAGAGGAGGCCAAAACGAAGGGGGAAATGACCATAAGGGGGCATAGTAGATCCTCCCTGACCCCCTAGGTTTGATGTGGAGGCTTTAAATGGGCCCTGCGGGGCAAAAAAATGCAATGGGCCGTGGTAATCAAAATGATGAGGAGGGGGGGGCAGCGTTCAAAGCACATCAGCGTGCATAAACACGAAAATGTTTTTATCTACCACGTACTTGACTTATCTCTCTGAGATGCATTCCCTTGTGTTTCGGCAATGGTAGTCTGTTCATTACATAGATCGACCGAGGGCGGTAGTACAGACCGCGCGTAGGAAAGGGTCAAAAGCCAGGGGTATAGGAGTATGTAACAAGCGAGCCATTTAATTGAAAAAACGAAACGTGACAAACGGTTACAGGATCAGTGAAGGTTGATTTTATAATTGAAAGTATAACAGGATCAGTTACAATAAAATCGTCCATACGCACACCATGGGCGAGTATCATGGGTAACATTATTTCGAAGCTTTATTAATACAATAATCAATCGACATCAATAGGGTTGTCCGTATTCCCAGTCAGTACCCTTCCCGGCCCGCCATGTGCACAAAGACCACATACATCCCCCATAACGTCAAGGCTAAGTAACTAGAACGTCATAAGGAGTTGCAAGTCGCTCCCATACTGGCGCCATTTTGTCGGAAATGTTATAAGCATGAAAAGTATATGATGGTAATACAAAACTGATCAATGAGCATTATATGTATATATCCAATGAGCACTAGATGTATATATCCAAAAGTAAAATGAAATTTGTTCTGCTCTCTATCTTTCAGATTTTACTCTTGTGTCCCTCCCAGTATACTGCCCCTAGCCCTGACGAAGGTGTGGCCTCATTGGCCTGTCACCGAAACGCGCGTCGGCTTGTGTCTTCAGGAATACCGTTATTGTCCTAACTACATCAGGACCCGTAGTAAAAATCATCTACCTGGACCAACACCCCGATCCATACAACACAATAACCATCTATGTGTTGTATCCGTCAGGATTAGAAGAATGAATGGAAGAATGAAAGGTGAATGGTATAAGATGAGAGAATGAGAAGAGACTGAAGAGAGATAGTGTGGTTGAAGTGTGGCTGGTACTGGGTAGGTCTTAATGTAGCCCTATCTTCCCTTTCGTTTTTGCCCCTACATTTATGTCTTTCTTTTTTATGCTTCAAATGTATTTGTGATACGAAAGTACCTTTTATATCCTTGTTATCCCAAAAAGAAATAAAAATATATATTTTTCTAACATGATCTGTAGAGTCTATTTGGATTGACCCTGTGATTGTTGTGTGTAGTGTCAACTCCTAGGTTAATCACCCCTCCATATATACCTGTTGGACCCTCTAGTTAGGGCCTTCATATCTCGAGGCAGGGTGTTCTCTTTTGTTCTATTCACATTAGTTTCTCCCCCCTACGACCTGCCCTTATCCTAAAGTTACCCACGGGGAACCCCCGTCTTTTGTTCATTTTGGTCGAGGCCAGGCAGGTCCAGAGTATAGTTCAATGTCTCCAATAAGTAGCGGCAGGACCAGAATCCTTTTCGGCAGTTCTGGCTTCGTCATTACGAGCACTAGAAAACAAGACATTCTGGGCAACACCACCCTTGACGCAGCCCTTTATTCTACAAGATGGTGTCTTTCAAAAGCCAGGGGTATAGGAGTATGTAACAAGCGAGCCATTTAATTGAAAAAACTAAACGTGACAAACGGTTGCAGGATCAGTGAAGGTTGATTTTTTAATTGAAAGTATAACAGGATCAGTTACAATAAAATCGTCCATACGCACACCATGGGTGAGTATCATGGGTAACATTACTTCGAAGCTTTATTAATACAATAATCAATAATGAAAAATCGACATCAATAGGGTTGTCCGTATTCCCAGTCAGTACCCTTCCCCGCCCGCCATGTGCACAAAGACCGCATACATCCCCCATAACGTCAAGGCTAAGTAACTAGAACGTCATAAGGAGTTGCAAGTCGCTCCCATACTGGCGCCATTTTGGTCGAGGCCAGGCAGGTCCAGAGTATAGTTCAATGTCTCCAATAAGTAGCGGCAGGACCAGAATCCTTTTCGGCAGTTCTGGCTTCGTCATTACGAGCACTAGAAAACAAGACATTCTGGGCAATACCACCCTTGACGCAGCCCTTTATTCTACAAGATGGTGTCTTTCAAAAGCCAGGGGTATAGGAGTATGTAACAAGCGAGCCATTTAATTGAAAAAACTAAACGTGACAAACGGTTGCAGGATCAGTGAAGGTTGATTTTTTAATTGAAAGTATAACAGGATCAGTTACAATAAAATCGTCCATACGCACACCATGGGCGAGTATCATGGGTAACATTACTTCGAAGCTTTATTAATACAATAATCAATAATGAAAAATCGACATCAATAGGGTTGTCCGTATTCCCATTCAGTACCCTTCCCCGCCAGCCATGTGCACAAGGACCGCATACATCCCCATAACGTCAAGGCTAAGTAACTAGAACGTCATAAGGAGTTGCAAGTCGCTCCCATACTGGCGCCATTTTGGTCGAGGCCAGGTAGGTCCAGAGTATAGTTCAATGTCTCCAATAAGTAGCGGCAGGACCAGAATCCCTTTCGGCAGTTCTGGCTTCGTCATTACGAGTACTAGAAAACAAGACATTCTGGGCAATACCACCCTTGACGCAGCCCTTTATGCTACAAGATGGTGTCTTCCATTCAGAAAATATTGTTGGCAGCATTTTGAAAGGAAAGATAAACGGCCGTTTTCCTAGTGAGTCTCACATTGTTACATTTATGAAGAATGTTGAAGAGTAGTATGTTGAAAATCTGAAGCCATCGTTCTACAAACTCTCAACCAGTCTTGGATGGAAAAATCCTGAAGAATGTACAAACTGAAAACCAGTTTTTGTCTGCATAGCATCAGCAGCAACACTTGAGTCAGCTTTGTGTGAAGCTGCCATCTTGATCCAATCAATACCGTCCCCCTGCACACATTCAGGGACCACGCCGCAGGACGTGTCTTCAGGTCAAACGGATTGTGGGACAAGGTGCAGAATGGAAAAGTCACCAAAAGGCAAAAAGTTCCGCCGGACCCCGGGAGCCGGCCGCCTATGTCGGGGGCGATCTCAGGCCACACCAGGGCAACAAGACTTGGGGAGGGGGCAGGAGCTAAGCGCCCCCTCCCAGTCCGCGCCACCACACCGCTCCTCGGGGGCCTCCGTCAAGCGGTTCAGGGAGGCACCGCAGGCAGCGGTTCTTCAGATCAGTGGCTCTCACCGGCAAGGCTCCCCTCCGTTAGCAGCGATCGTTGGCGCTGTGGTTGCGGCCGGAGGCCCCGCCTAGTCAACGCCCCGGCCTCTCCATGTCGTAGGCCGCAAGAGTGGCCACAACTCTGCTGGCCGAGCGAGGAATACCGTCCCCCTGCACACATTCAGGGACCAGGCCGCATTGCGAGGGCACCGCAGGACGTGTCTTCAGGTCAAACGGATTGTGTGACAAGGTGCAGAATGAAGAGTCACCAAAAGGCAAAAAGTTCCGCTGGACCCCGGGAGCCGGCCGCCTATGTCGGGGGCGATCTTAGGCCACACCAGGGCAACAAGACTTGGGGAGGGGGCAGGAGCCAAGCGCCCCCTCCCAGTCCGCGCCACCACACCGCCCCTCGGGGGCCTCCGTCAAGCGGTTCAGGGAGGCACCGCAGGCAGCGGTTCTTCAGATCAGTGGCTCTCACCGGCAAGGCTCCCCTCCATCAGCAGCGATCGTTGGCGCTGTGGTTGCGGTCGGAGGCCCCGCCTAGTCAACGCCCCGGCCTCTCCATGTCGTAGGCTGCAAGAGTGGCCGCAACTCTGCTGGCCGAGCGAGGAATACCGTCCCCCTGCACACATTCAGGGACCAGGCCGCATTGCGACGGCACCGCAGGACGTGTCTTCAGGTCGAACGGATTGTGTGACAAGGTGCAGAATGAAGAGTCACCAAAAAGCAAAAAGTTCCGCTGGACCCCGGGAGCCGGCCGCCTATGTCGGGGGCGATCTTAGGCCACACCAGGGCAACAAGACTTGGGGAGGGGGCAGGAGCCAAGCGCCCCCTCCCAGTCCGCGCCACCACACCGCCCCTCGGGGGCCTCCGTCAAGCGGTTCAGGGAGGCACCGCAGGCAGCCGTTCTTCAGATCAGTGGCTCTCACTGGCAAGGCTCCCCTCCGTCAGCAGCAATCGTTGGCGCTGTGGTTGCGGCCGGAGGCCCCGCCTAGTCAACGCCCCGGCCTCTCCATGTCGTAGGCCGCAAGAGTGGGCGCAGCTCAGCTGGCCGAGCGAGACTTGGGGAGGGGGCAGGAGCTAAGCGCCCCCTCCCAATCCGCGCCACCACACCGCCCCTGGGGGGCCTCCGTCAAGCGGTTCAGGGAGGCACCGCAGGCAGCCGTTCTTCAGATCAGTGGCTCTCACTGGCAAGGCTCCCCTCCGTCAGCAGCAATCGTTGGCGCTGTGGTTGCGGCCGGAGGCCCCGCCTAGTCAACGCCCCGGCCTCTCCATGTCGTAGGCCGCAAGAGTGGGCGCAGCTCAGCTGGCCGAGCGAGACTTGGGGAGGGGGCAGGAGCCAAGCGCCCCTTCCCAGTCCGCGCCACCACACCGCCCCTCGGGGGCCTCCGTCAAGTGGCTCAGGGAGGCACCGCAGGCAGCGGTTCTTCAGATCACAACAGAGTCTCATGCTCGATCGATTGAGTTGGCCGAATCAGGCAACAAGAAGGTGTGGGGGGGGCACCTCTTGCTCAACCACCACCTGAGGAGGTGGTACTCTCTTCCTAGGAGGTGGTGGTGGTGGTGGGGATGCACCAGCTGAAGCTACAACACTTGCTATTGCTAAGTGATGAAAAAAGGTCTTTCTCTCACAAAGATGAAAGTCAGAGTGAGGAAACAAGGAGGGGTTTTCATTATTTGGGACAAAAAATAGTTCTAATCCAATGAAAAGTGTTATTTTTAGGTCACATGACCTAGCCTTACATCATTAGGAACCCAAAAGTGAAATGAACCAATGAAAAGTTTTATTAACAAGTCACATGACCTGTTATGCTTACGTTACGCGCTCCACGCCGTGCCCCGGATCGCTTCCGGGAAGCTGCGCTTCGCGCCTCGCGCACCGGAGCACTTCCGGGTGCGCTAACGCGGCGCGTCATATGACACATTACGCGACAACGTGATACGTCGCGGTTACGCGACGCATCACGATGTTGTTTTCTAACGCGGCAGTTGCGCAAACAGAACGTTTATCGGCCGGGCATATGGAATACATACACATTCATACCATACAATCAGGGCATGTACGCACAGACACACCATACAATTTTTCACGTTCCCAGTGATGGTCTGCACTCCATGCAATATCTCACAGCGCTTGTCTATGTCTTTCCTTACATGGAGCACGGTGCGGTCCATGTCCACTCCATTCTTCAGTCGGAACTCCGATGTAACCTACAGAGGAGAAAAGAAAGGGGGGGATACAGCATTCAGAGGATGTCAGCGCGCGCAAACACGAAAAAGCTTCTACTTACCATGTATCAGACTAGCTGCAGGAACGTGTGATACAACAGATCTTGGCTATCCCTTTCGCATTATTTTTCTGTGTAACATATCCTCCCCTTCTTATGATGCCAAAAAAAATTTCATTTTGTTTGTCTCTAAATTCGAGTTCCCTCTTTGTGTATTTGTTTCTCAATAAGTCTTATTTTATGGGACAAAATACCACACCTTACATTCGGCAGATACCTTAAGCTACGGTCGACCATTTTCTAACAATTCTGGAAAAAGGGCAGGTGTGACGGATACAAATTTCAATCAATCCTAAATTCAGGCAAAGGGTCTGCATTATCTGTCTTCTATTGTTTGGGAATAACAGCCATTATTCTAAAACCTTACCAACCTAGACGATTGTTATGACGCTGATTCCATACTTCCTTCGAAAACTCTTTTTTGCAAAAATGTCAGTATACAAATACGGGCCTACAACCACGTGGGCCGGCCACGGAGCAAACTGGAATCGTATATTCTGAGGGGACCTTTACACTGTAGAAAAACGTAACGGGCGGGCCATTAGGTTGCAGGAATTAAGGTGTCTAATAGTTACAATAAAATTATCTAGATATACATTTGCGGGCAAGTACCATGAGTAACGTTAATTCGAAGCGGTGTGCGCAACCGCCGACCCACTTCCCCATTTTATATATAACACACCCACCAATGGGAGGCTCAAATGAGACTGTGCATTTTGGGAAGTGTGGTCCGGGAAGCACACAATCAAGTCCTGTATGGACTCCACAAATGGGCCCGTCCTCGATTCCAAGTACGACTGCTGCTTCACTTTCGTGACCCCCAGGGTACCGGGGTGGTGCATACTCCGCGGCTGGACAGCCGCGTATAAATCAATGCTCGAAGGTGTCCACCTTTGAGTAGCACGCGAACAGCAGCTTGGTTTATGTATAGGTGAGGACGGGGATCCACTCGTAGACGCCGCTCCATACGGGATCTGCCCGACGCGTTTCGAAGCTCCATATGCTTCTCTTCAGGGGCTTTAACGGAAGCGGTGTGCGCAACCGCAAAACCACTTCCCCATTTTCGGTGGGTGTGTTATATATAAAATGGGGAAGTGGGTCGGCGGTTGCGCACACCGCTTACGTTAAAGCCCCTGAAGAGAAGCATATGGTGCTTAGAAACGCATCGGGCAGATCCCGTACGGAGCGGCGTCTACGAGTGGATCCCCGTCCTCACCTATACATAAACCAAGCTGCTGTTCGCGTGCTACTCAAAGGTGGACACCTTCGAGCATTGATTTATACGCGGCCGTCCAGCCGCGGAGTATGCACCACCCCGGTACCCTGGGGGTCACGAAAGTGAAGCAGCAGTCGTACTTGGATTCGAGGACGGGCCCACTTGTGGAGTCCATACAGGACTTGATTGTGTGCTTCCCGGACCACACTTCCCAGAATGCACAGTCTCATTTGAGCCTCCCATCGGTGCGTGTGTTATATATAAAATGGGGAGGTCGGTCGATGGTTAAGCACACCGCTTCCGTTAAATCCCCTGAAGAGAAGTATATGGAGCTTCGAAACGCGTCGGGCAGATCCAGTACGGAGCGGCGTCTACGAGTGGATCCCCGTCCTCACCTATACATAAACCAAGCTGCTGTTCGCGTGCTACTCAAAGGTGGACACCTTCGAGCATTGATTTATACGCGGCCGTCCAGCCACGGAGTATGCACCACCCCGGTACCCTGGGGGTCACGAAAGTGAAGCAGCAGTCGTACTTGGATTCGAGGACGGGCCCACTTGTGGAGTCCATACGGGACTTGATTGTGTGCTTCCCGGACCACACTTCCCAGAATGCACAGTCTCATTTGAGACTCCCATCGGTGCGTGTGTTATATATAAAATGGGAAGGTGGGTCGGCGGTTGCGCACACCGCTTCCGTTAAAGCCCCTGAAGAGAAGCATATGGAGCTTCGAAACGCGTCGGGCAGATACCGTACGGAGCGGCGTCTACGAGTGGATCCCCGTCCTCACCTATACATAAACCAAGCTGCTGTTCGCGTGCTACTCAAAGGTGGACACCTTCGAGCATTGATTTATACGCGGCCGTCCAGCAGCAGAGTATGTACCACCCCGGTACCCTGGGGGTCACGAAAGTGACCAGCAGTCGTACTTGGAATCAAGGACGGCCGACTTGTGGAGTCCATACAGGACTTGATTGTGTGCTTCCCGGACCACACTTCCTAGAATGCACAGTCTCATTTGAGCCTCCCGTCAGTCCGTGTGTTATATATAAAATGGGGAAGTGGGTCGGCGGTTGCGCACACCGCTTCCGTTAAAGCCCCTGAAGAGAAGCATATGGAGCTTCGAAACGCGTCGGACAGATCCCGTACGGAGCGGCGTCTACGAGTGGATCCCCGTCCTCACCTATACATAAACCAAGCTGCTGTTCGCGTGCTACTCAAAGGTGGACACCTTCGAGCATTGATTTATACGTGGCCGTCCAGCCGCGGAGTATGCACCACCCCGGTACCCTGGGGGTCACGAAAGTGAAGCAGCAGTCGTACTTGGAATCGAGGACGGGCCCACTTGTGGAGTCCATACAGGACTTGATTGTGTGCTTCATGGACCACACTTCCCAGAATGCACAGTCTCATTTGAGCCTCCCATCGGTGGGTGTGTTATATATAAAATGGGGAAGTGGGTCGGCGGTTGCGCACACCGCTTCCGTTAAAGCCCCTGAAGAGAAGCAAATGGAGCTTCGAAACGCGTCGGGCAGATCCCGTATGGAGCGGCGTCTATGAGTGGATCCCCGTCCTCACCTATACATAAACCAAGCTGCTGTTCGCGTGCTACTCAAAGGTGGACACCTTCGAGCATTGATTTATACGCAGCCGTCCAGCCGCGGAGTATGCACCACCCCGGTACCCTGGGGGTCACGAAAGTGAAGCAGCAGTCGTACTTGGAATCGAGGACGGGCCCACTTGTGGAGTCCATACAGGACTTGATTGTGTGCTTCCTGGACCACACTTCCCAGAATGCACAGTCTCATTTGAGCCTCCCATCGGTGGGTGTGTTATATATAAAATGGGGAAGTGGGTCGGCGGTTGCGCGCACCGCTTCCGTTAAAGCCCCTGAAGAGAAGCATATGGAGCTTCGAAACGCGTCGGGCAGATCCCGTACGGAGCGGCGTCTACGAGTGGATCCCCGTCCTTACCTATACATAAACCAAGCTGCTGTTCGCGTGCTACTCAAAGGTCGACACCTTCGAGCATTGATATATATATATATATATATATATATATATATATATATATATATATATATTATAACCAAGATGTTTCTTATTTGAAGAGACAGAAAGACACAACGGGGCTTCCAAGAAAGTTCTTTATTGCAGCAAAAGTATGGCATGACGCGTTTCGACATCAGATGTCTTTTTCGAATGCCTTCAACAAGATCTGTGCTTGACCAATCCCCTTTTATGTTGTACAAGTCGTTTTGCCATTGGTGGCAGTCCAGGTGAGCTTTGTTTTACTGAAGAGATTAGCTGTAGCTGCATGGGCGATCTACCGCTCCCAACATGCACCAGTCTTGGACAGTCAGGTAAAGTAATTGCCCAGGCTTCACTATATTCCGTCTTGGGTACGGAATTCAAATTAAAACGCAGGTAAGCGGAATGATGTTGCTGCAACAAGTTCTTTTCCCGTGTTCCCAAGACACCTTCAACCGCAAATACCTTACACAGTCTGCCCTGAAGCCGTGAATACAGTGAGACTGGCTCCTCCATAAAGTCATAGACTGTGTTGCAGCGGTGCCTTACTGTGGAAGGGTGCAGTGGACCAGAGTCATCCCAATACCTTGGGTCCTGTTTGCGTGCCAAAGCTGCCCTGGTATCACAGACCACTTAAGAAGACGGGTCACCTTAAATGCGCTCGGGGCCAGCACGTAAAATATAACCAAGACGTTTCTTATTTAAAGAAACGGAGGGACACAGCGGGGCTTCCAAGAAAGTTATTTATTGCAGCAGAAGTATGGCATGATGCATTTCGACATCAAGCATCTTTTCAAATGCCTTCAACAAGATCTGTGATTCACCAATCCCCTTTTATGTCGTACAAGTCGTTTTGCCATTGGTGGCACTCCAGGTGAGCCTTGTTTTACTGAAGAGATATGTATATATACTCACACATAGATATAAACATAGATATATTCACTGGAAAAAACAAAGGTTACAGAGATGTTATAGTTAGGCTCAAGTTTCACTTGCGCAACACAAGTGAAATTCAGGAGTTAGGCTAACTATACCTCGCGCCCCTGCAATACACTTCTTTTGACTTCACCTATTACATCCCTCATGACATGGTCAGTGACAGGGTCAGTGACATCACTGATTACATCTCAAATGACATCACTGATGATATAACTGAGTACATAATCCACAGAATCTCTGATGCACCACGCACACCCCAATATAACCTTTCATATGTTATGTTATGTTATGTTATGTTAACAATGGTTTGTATAGCGCACTGACACCGGTTAGTTTCCTGGCGCTGTTGAGACAGAGAACAGTCAGAGTTGGAAGCCTGCGGAATTAGTAGTATGCTTGTTGGTAAAGCCAGGTCTTTAGGGATTTCCTGAATGATATGAGGTTGGGGCATAGCCGGATCTCAAGGGGGAGGGCATTTCACAGACGAGGTGCCAAAGTGCCAAATCTGCAGCCGCCCGAGCGTTTACGTTTAAAGGAAGGAGTTTGTGAAAGACATTGTTGGGCCGAGCGAAGGCTGCGGGACGGGGCATACTTTATAATGAGTTTTGCAATGAAAGTAGGGCTTTTGCAGTGGAGCGCTTTAAAGATCATGCAACTGACTTTGAAGGTACAACGTTGGGCGACCGGGAGCCAGTGAAGTGTTTTCAGAAGGGGGGTGGCGGAATGCCATCTAGGCTGGTTCAAAATCAGTCTTGCTGCCTGATTCTGCACCATCTGAAGTCGTTTCAGAAGGAACTGGGGGAGGCCCAGATATATCGATTTAGCGTAGTCTATGTGAGAGATCACAGTTGCGATCACCACCTGTATCAGGGCTTCGTGAGTCAAAAGGCGGCGAACCTTCCAGATTTTTCTCATTTGAAAGAATCACTTGGAGACCACCTGGCCTACTTGCGTTTTAAGAGTGAGGTCGCTGTTTAGAGTGATGCCTGTTCATACATCTACTCCAACTTCTACATTACCATTCTCAAAACCATTGACACACCCATACCAGTACTTACAAACCCACTCACTGAATCATAGGTGTACATACAAATCCACTCAATCAGCCATATAGTCAATAATACATCAACTCGCACACTAATACAGCCCGATATATCCATGTGTATACCCATACAGCCATTGACACACTGTCAGTCACCCATAGAGCTACCCACAGACCTACTCACTCACCCACAGAGTCAAACACATAGCAACTTACTCACCTATACAGTTATACACACACACACTAACGTATTTATATAGATACTAATACATACTCACTCACCCCTACTGTCAGTGATACAAGCTCACACGGACCCATATAGCCACTCACATATACAACTGTTTACATATGCTGTTACTCACCCATATACCACTGAAATATCCATTCACTCATCAAAAAATCCATGCACAGACCAGGTCACATATGCAGCTCCTGATCAACGCACTCACTAACCCATAAAGCCACTGACTCACTCACTCACTCATCCATGCAGGTAGTCACACACACCCTCACTCACCCACACAGGCATTCATTCATCCATACAGGTACTCAGACAACCAATGAATCAAACATAGAGCCATTCACGTACCCATTCACAAACCCATGCAGGTGCATATACACCAAATGACTGTCTTATACAGACATTCAGACAACCTAGTCACTCAACCATACATTCACTGAGACACCCAATTGCTCACATATACAGTCAGTCATGCACCCACTAATTCCTCCATACAGGCACTCAAACACCCACTAATCCATCAATACACCTCAGTGTATATATATTTAATACTCATAAACTTTTTTAAAATACTCACAGTCAATGGATGATGTCATCAATGATGTAATCAGTGATGTCATATGAGATGTCATCAGTAATGTCACTGTCCATGTCACATGTGATGTAATATGTGAGGTAATAAGCAGTGCTTTGCCGGGGTGCGAGTTAGAGTTAGCTTAGCAAACTATAACTGCTGAATTTCACTGGTTTTGTGCGAGCGAAACTTGAGCCTAACTATAAAGTCTTGGTAACCATTTTGTTTCCAGTTCATTTCTAAGGTTTTTGTAAATTATATTTCCTAACTATAATGTTCCTGTAACCTTTGTTTTTTTCATCTGTGAATTTCTAAGGTTTTTAAAAAAAAAATCCCAACTGCAACCTGTAAACTTTGAGAGTGGGTATGTGAGTGGATGTATAGGTAAGCGATTGGGTGTGTGAGTGGCTGTATGGGTCTGTGAGGGAGTTTGTAATATCTGGGTAATTACGTAAGTGGTTGAGTAGTGCCTGGGTGATTGTATGATTGCTTAGGTAGTGCCTGTGTAATTCTATGAGTACAATTACCAAGGACAAACTGAGAAAACGGGGTGTTTTGGCAAAATTTAAAACACATATGTAGATATATTTTTCATAAAGTTTCAGTGTAGATATTTAGTAAAATACTAATTTAACTTTCCCTTTTGTATTCATTTGCCGAAATAGCTACATCAAAAATGCATTTTCCATCTTAACCTGTGCTCAGTGCCATGGTAGCTTGGCACAAAGCAGTCAGGCTTAACTTAGAGGCAATGTGTAAATTATTTGTGCAACATTTCAAACAGTAAAGAACTGAAAACACCATACAAATAGATCTCACACTACGTAGGAAAAGTAGCACAGGGTTTAATAAATTAAACCAGACCCTAATGACAAAATTCCAATCAGTCGAACTGAAATTACAAATTTTTAAAGAACATAGGCTAAAATAGTGTCTAAAGGCACAAAGCTCAAATCACTGTTATCTGTTCATGCTGGCTGAGTTCAAAGTCAAAAGTTCAGGCCAACCACGATGGAGCATGGGTGATAGGTTGGATACTTTCCAGAATTAGTCCTGGTGACGTTTTGTGCCGCGAGTCTCATTTGTGTTGGAGATGGCCGTAAGGAGCAGGGAGAGCATCTTGGGAGGCTTTTGACATGGCACAAAGAGCTGGCCAGGCATTGCGGCGTGTGATATGGAACTTCAGATTGATTTTCCCTGTGGGCAGCCGATGCTGCTGTGCGCAGCGACAGAAAGGCGGCAGCTCACGCTGGTTTTCTGTGCAAGTGGCTCAGTTTCAATGCGAACTGTCCTGATGGTGTTCTTGAAGATCTCAGAAGCTTCAGAAGCTTGATTTAAGCTTGCTGGGCTACACCAAGGGTACAAGACCTGTGAGACACCACTTGAGGGCCAGGAAGTCTCTGAAGCTGGGTCCAGGAACTGGTTGGGGAGCCATTTACGTTCTTGAGACTCAGATGTCAGCGACTAGACCATGGAGTCACTCTGGGGTACTTGGTTCAAGATGAAGCTGCAGGCCCAGTTCGTCTACCCGGCCAAGAGAGCAGTTGGCAACAGGTCAACACAGCAAGTCAGAAATTCCTTTAGAACACCAGTCCTGCGGAGTGGCAGTCCTTGTAGCAGCAGAGCAGTTTTTCTTTCTGGCAGAGTATCCGCAGGTCCAGAGGTTTACTGAAGAGTTGGTGTCCGGGGTCCAGTATTTATAACCTGATGCACCTTTGAAGTGGGGAGAAGCTTTTATAGGCATGTCTTTGAAGTGCACAGATGCCCTGCCTTCCTGTCCCTGATGCCAGACTGACTACATGGGGATGCACCCCGTTATGTCAATCAATCAGGGAATTGTTAAGGAACGGCATTGATCTGTCGGGTCATGGAGAAGGAGGAGTTGAGTATGATGCAGAGGTTCCCGGTGTGGTCTGTTGTAGTGGGGGGCTGCCGAGGGCAGTGGGCAACTGGGTGTTGTCCATGCAGAGGGGGAGGGTCCGAGGCTGAGACTTCTGTTTTCTCCAAGTTGAGCTTCAGGCAGCTGCTCCTCATCCGGAATGCAACAGCCTTTATTCCTTCCTGGAAGCAGAGTCTGGTGGTATGGGGGTCCTTGGTGAGGGAGAGGATGAGCTGGATTTCACTGGCATAGGATACTATGCTGAGTCCATGCTGTCTGATTATGGCGGCAAGGGGGGCCATGAAGATGTTTAAGAGCATGGGGATGAGCGACGATCACTGGGGTACACCGCAGTTCATCTAAGTGGGTTCGGAGAGGAAGGGCTTGAGTCTGATTCTTTGGGTTCTGCCTGTGAGGAAGGAGCAGAGATAGTCGAGGGTGGCTTCCTGTATGCCGGCATCGCAGAGTCTGGCGGTGAGAGTGTGGTGGTAGATGGTGTCGAAGGCTACAGAGAGGTCAAGCAGGATCAGGGCCACAGTGTCGCCTTGGTCAAGGAGGTGTGGCAGCGAGTAGGGCAGTCTCGGTGCTGTGATTGCTGCGGAACCCGGATTGGGAGGGGTCGAGGATGGAGTTCTCTTTGATTAAGTTCCTTAGTTGGGTGTTGACGATCTTCTTCGTGACTTTGGCCGTGAAGGGGAGGAGAGAGATGGTTCAGTAGTTCTTGAGGTCCGTCGGATCTTCTGAGGGCTTCTTGAGGAGGGGCAAGAGCGTTTCCAGTCATCAGGAAATGTGCCTTCTTCAAAGGTGGCATTTTTGGTGCATCCTTACTCAGGTGTTATGGGGGTGGCGCTTCTGTGGAAGATGCGTGGAGGGCAGGCATCCGTGGAGACTCCTGACTGAATGCCTTTCATGGTTGATGTGGTGTCTTTGGTGGTGATTGGGGTCGAGGAGGAGTTGTTAGGCTGACTTTCGTTGTTTGGGGGAGGATGGGGCTTGGTGTCCGGAGTTATGTGGAGACAGAACACAGGCTATTTAAGTGAAAGTGGGGTTGGGCCCGGGTCCTCTCAACCCCCTGCCAGTGATGGCCCATCCAGCCATGCCTAGGATCCCCATTGTGTCTGGCTGTCTAGGAGGAATACACAAAGCGCAAATGTCAGTTACACCCAGTCAGGTGATATTGAGACAGGCTGAAGACACCAAATAGCTAAGGCAAGAAAATGGCAACTTTCTAAAAGTGCCATTTCAAGAATTGTAATCTAAAATACGACTTCACCATAAGTTCAGATTTCATATTAAGATTCCAGTGACACCAAACTTGAACCAATGAAATCTTCCCATTTGAAAATTACACTTATAAAATGTAATTAGGTAATCCCAATCTTATCCTAAACTAAGTCAAGGGTTTTTCACTACCAAGACATGTAAAAGTTAAAAGTACATCTCCTGCTTTTAAAGGCTTTGCACCCTCCCTGCGGGCGATCCAGGGTCTACCCTAGGGGTGTTCAGATCTAGACGAGCCCTGGAATGACCCTACAAAGCACCCTTGCCTACAGACCGCCCGGACCTAAAACAGCGTTCCCCACTACCAACGCTGACCTCATCGCACCCCCACACCATCGCCTCCATGGACTACATACTCATCGAAGACCTCAACTTCCTCCTTGGCAACCTTGCCAAACTCGGACTGAAGCAACTCATCACCACTCCCACCCACAAGCCAGGACACACCCTCTACTCTGTCTACATGGGAGGTAACAACATCCACTTCAGCTACACCACGCAACCACCCTGGATGGACCACAAATGCGTACACTTCCACGTTGACAAACCCACTGCACCCCACCTTCCGTGAAGGAACTGTAGCAAGGTCACTGAGGGGCAGCTCCACTCCACCCTCAATTGGTATGCCCCCTCCACCATGACCAATGCCAACCTCGCAGCCAAAGAACTTGATGGACCACCAACTGCGCAGACAAGCTCGCACCTATACGTAAACCTGACAGACAGTGGCCCAGAAAGGCCACCTGGATCACCACCGACCTCTAAGAATCAAGACAGACCTCCAGACGTCTCGAGAAGAACTGGAGAAACAGCAAATCTTTGGAAGGCAGTATCACCTACAAGAACTCCAGACAGAATACCACCAACACATCAAATCCACCAAAAGGACCTTCATCAAGAATATGATCAGCGCCAACTCGAGCAACTCAAAGGAACTCTTCAGCATCATCCAGGAATTCACCAAACCTCACAGCGAAACCATGAACATCACCCCCTCCCAAGACCTCTGAAATAGGCTTGGCTCCTACTTTTGAAAAATCAAGGGCCTTTATGACAACTTCAACGATCAGACACCTGACACCGAAACCACTCCAGCAACGCCGGCCTACCATTCCCTCCTGGACCCCAGTTACCACCGAAGACACTGCATCAACCAGGAAAGGCATACACTCAGGGCCACCCATGGACTCCTTCCCCCGCACATCTTCCACAGAGCCGCCATCGCACCGGAACTACGGCACACCATCAACGCCACCTTTGAAACCAGCACTTTCCCCATGACTGGAAATGGGCAGAAGTCATGCTCCTACTCAAGAAGCCCTCAGCAGATCCTACGGACCTCAATATTTACTGACCCATCTCCCTCCTCACCTTCATGACCAAAGTCACTGAGAAGACCGTCAACAACAAATAACACAATTCATCAAAGGGGACTCCAACCTCGACCTCTCCAAATCCAGGTTTCGCAGCAACAACAGCACAGAGATCACTCTACTCACCGCTACAGATAACATCCGCATGCTCCTTAACCAAGGACACACCACGGCCCTGATCCTACTTGACTTTTCTGCAGCCTTTGACACCGTCTCCAGCTGTACACTCACAGCTAGAGTCCACGACGCTGGGATACAGGGAACCGCCCTTGGCTGGCTCCGCTCCTTCCTCACCGGCAGAACCCAAAGAATCAGACTTCCACCCTAACTCTCTGAACCCACAGAGATCAACTGCGGAGTACCCCAAGGATCATCGCTCGCCCCTCGCTCTTCAACCTCCACTGGCTCCCCTTTGAAAAGAGAGTAACTTTCAAGATACTCACCCACACCTATAAATGCCTCCACAACACAGGACCCCAATATCTCAACAATAGAATCTCCTTACACGCACCCAAGAGAAACCTCCGATCCACCGACCCTGCTGTCGCCAGACCCCGCTTATCCGCAGAGCAAGAACGGGTGGAAGAACCTACTCCTACATCGCGGCCAAGACCTGGAATGACCTCCCGATAAGCATCAGACGCGCCCCCACCCTGCCCATCTCCAGGAAGAACCTCAAGACCTGGATCTTCGAGTGACCGGAGCTGCTCACAGGTGAGTAGTGCACTTAAAATCCCCTGATTGATTGATTGATTGATTATATGAATTAACAAGGAAAGTTTGGGCATGGCATAAGGTTTATTTTGCCAGATCGAAATGGACACACAGGCTGCAGTGCAGACATGTTTGAAGTACAACTTACATGGGTGTCACAATCAGTGCTGTAGGCCCAACCGTAGTTTTTAATTTTCAGGCCCTGGGCACAGTTAGTGACAGTTTGCTAGGGACTTTCAAGTAAATGAAATATGCCAATTGGGTACAAGTCAATTCTACCACTTTTTAAGGAGCAAGCAGAAGCACTTAAGCACTAGTTAGCAGTGGGAGAGTGCACAGAGTACTAAGGCGCTAAGAATAAATTAAGCAAAAATAGGAGTGAAGGCAAAACCTTTGGAGATGACCCTGCAGAGAGAGCTAAGTCCAACAATTAATAATCTTGATACGTTTGATTTTTTTAAATTTCATTGAATGATTAAGTATTAATTGGACCAATTTTCCTAGCAAAAATGTAATTCCTCTAATGTATTCATCTGTCCTTGGAGAATACATTTTTCTTTAATGATCATAAGGGTGTATGATTTACACGGCTCTTAGTGAAAAGTAGCTGATTTAAAAAATTTCAAATACTGAAAATAACATTGAAACAAGTATTGATAAAGCAAATGGGTTTGGTATGAATACAGGATTGGTATAGCCTTATTTTTTATTTGTTTATTGCATTTCACATAATATACTCCTTCGTTTCACAGTAAAGTGATGTAACACGTATTGTACAGAGTGAAAGCAAAAACAAACCTTTAAGCATGTACAATGAACATAACCATCAGGGCGAGACAATCCCTGCACCATCGTGTTAGACGTGATACTACATTATCAACAATACCAACTGTTAAGGTGTCAAAGTCAGGCCGATACCTATAAATCCTGTGTGTACAGAACTCCAGGGAGAACAAAGGGGAATTTAGAGCATGAAGTGTTTAAGAATACATTAGTTGGGATACAGCATATTATATATAGTTACCAAACTCAGCAGAAACATGGGCAATTAGGGCTGATTGGATCCATCCTCACCTCCCTCCAGCTCTCCCATCTTTTTCCTGATCAGGTATCTCTGGTATAACCCCCATTAACCTATAAAGCGACTCTGTGGTGGGAGGAGCTCGTTATATACATTTGATTGTGTGCTGCAATGAAGCATGTCGATTTACAAAAAGGGGGTGGTGATGAACAGAGTGTCTGAGTTAAACAGACCACTCTTACCCAGTCCAAAGATCAGGGCTTGATCCATCACCGTTATTTACCTCACTGCCCCATCCCAGCTCAGAACCTGGCTATATGCAAATCAGTCTGTCCCTGGCCCAGTGCATCATGGGAACAGGGCAGACTAAACTACCAAGCCAATTCTTCACCAGAAAGGAGACAAGCTACCGGGGACCGGTTTCTGGCATTTCAGCCTTCTTCGGCCCGGCTTGCTTGAATCCTGATGGAGCAGTGAGAAAGGGACTCATGTCTGAGTATACCCTGCCACACCTATAGTGGCCAAAAACGATTTACAAAAAGGGGGTGGTGATGAACAGAGTGTCTGAGTTAAACAGACCACTCTTACCCAGTCCAAAGATCAGGGCTTGATCCATCACCGTTATTTATCTCACTGCCCCATCCCAGCTCAGAACCTGGCTATATGCAAATCAGTCTGTCCCTGGCCCAGTGCATCATGGGAACAGGGCAGACTAAACTACCAAGCCAATTCTTCACCAGAAAGGAGACAAGCTACCGGGGACCGGTTTCTGGCATTTCAGCCTTCTTCGGCCCGGCTTGCTTGAATCCTGATGGAGCAGTGAGAAAGGGACTCATGTCTGAGTATACCCTGCCACACCTATAGTGGCCAAAAACGATTTACAAAAAGGGGGTGGTGATGAACAGAGTGTCTGAGTTAAACAGACCACTCTTACCCAGTCCAAAGATCAGGGCTTGATCCATCACCGTTATTTATCTCACTGCCCCATCCCAGCTCAGAACCTGGCTATATGCAAATCAGTCTGTCCCTGGCCCAGTGCATCATGGGAACAGGGCAGACTAAACTACCAAGCCAATTCTTCACCAGAAAGGAGACAAGCTACCGGGGACCGGTTTCTGGCATTTCAGCCTTCTTCGGCCCGGCTTGCTTGAATCCTGATGGAGCAGTGAGAAAGGGACTCATGTCTGAGTATACCCTGCCACACCTATAGTGGCCAAAAACGATTTACAAAAAGGGGGTGGTGATGAACAGAGTGTCTGAGTTAAACAGACCACTCTTACCCAGTCCAAAGATCAGGGCTTGATCCATCACCGTTATTTATCTCACTGCCCCATCCCAGCTCAGAACCTGGCTATATGCAAATCAGTCTGTCCCTGGCCCAGTGCATCATGGGAACAGGGCAGACTAAACTACCAAGCCAATTCTTCACCAGAAAGGAGACAAGCTACCGGGGACCGGTTTCTGGCATTTCAGCCTTCTTCGGCCCGGCTTGCTTGAATCCTGATGGAGCAGTGAGAAAGGGACTCATGTCTGAGTATACCCTGCCACACCTATAGTGGCCAAAAACGATTTACAAAAAGGGGGTGGTGATGAACAGAGTGTCTGAGTTAAACAGACCACTCTTACCCAGTCCAAAGATCAGGGCTTGATCCATCACCGTTATTTATCTCACTGCCCCATCCCAGCTCAGAACCTGGCTATATGCAAATCAGTCTGTCCCTGGCCCAGTGCATCATGGGAACAGGGCAGACTAAACTACCAAGCCAATTCTTCACCAGAAAGGAGACAAGCTACCGGGGACCGGTTTCTGGCATTTCAGCCTTCTTCGGCCCGGCTTGCTTGAATCCTGATGGAGCAGTGAGAAAGGGACTCATGTCTGAGTATACCCTGCCACACCTATAGTGGCCAAAAACGATTTACAAAAAGGGGGGCAATGAAGCATGTCAGCATTCCACTCAGATATTAATGATGTTGGGCCCTTGACCCATCGCATGGCAACTCTACATTTGGTGAGCAGCAGACCCATTGCTACTAGTTTCCTGCTACTGGCTCCTGTCTCCATGTCATAACAGAGCAGTGCCAACAAGGGGGTAGGCACCAGATGTTCCTCCCCAACATCGCTCAGTGTCGAGAATACTCTCTACCTATTGGAAACCAGGTGCACCAATCCAGCAGTATTACTCGGGAGTACATAACTACACCCATCTGAGCGTCCAGCAGTCTCTGGCGATATCAACAAACAGAAATAAGAAGCAGGGCAGAATCACCATCTTCATCAAAGAAATGTGCCCTATCAGAGAAAGGTAAAGCCTAATCGATCTATTGATGTCATCCTCTAATCTTGAGACAAGCCTCCCGTAATTCTCTGCAATTACCACACCGGGTCAGTATGGATCTGTATTCCCAAATACCGTATCTGGTCTGAGGTCCATTGCATAGGGAAATCTAACTGGGTAGGAGTTGTCACCAGAGATAGCGGGAATATTAACGACTTCGCCCAGTTAATCCTAAAATGGAATAGCTTTCCAAACTGTACCACCTCTAACAGGACTGGGTTAAGATTGGTTTCTGGCTCTCGGACATACAACAGAGTATCATCAGCATACGTTGAGAGTATTAGTTGATGGCCTGGGAACCGTAGTCCTCTCTGAGTGTGATATTAACGAAGCGCACAAGCCATTGGCTTCGCTACTAGACCATAGAGAAAAGGGGACAGCGGGCAGCCTTGACGAGTCCCTCTGGATATAGCTATTGGGGCTGTAACCTCTCTACCCAATCGAATCCTGGCCATGGGGCGAGTGTAAAGCATTGTGACTAGTTGAATGAAAATTTTCCTCACTCCTATTCTCTTCAGAACACCCTTCCTGAAGGTCCACTCTACATTATCAAATGCATTCTCGGCGTCCAAGAAGCCTACCTCAGTCTTGTTTCCTGGATCTATTCTTTGATCTGCGGCAAATATAGTTCGAAGGTTTAAAGTCAGATTTAGCCCAGGAACAACCCCTGCCTGTTCTGATCTCACCATCAGTGTCACGAGTGGAGCTAAGCGAGTGGCCAGTATTTTAGCGTATATCTTGCCGTCAACATTCAGTAAAGGAAGAGGTCTGTAGGATGAGCAAACTTTCGGGGACTTCCCTGGTTTAAGTATCATAATTATCAGTGGCTCTCTGATAGAGGGGGCATCGTTTCAGCCTGTGCCATATGCTCAAAATGTGTCATGAGTTGGGGAACCAGCTGGTTCTGGAACATCCTGTAAAATGCTACTGTAAGCCTATCCATCCCTGGTGCACTGCCAGCTCACATGGATTGGATAGCCCCCCCATCCTCGCCAGCAGTGAGCGGGGATAGGAGGTATTCTCTATGCGCGTTTGTTAGCCATGTCATCTGAATGTCTTCCAGGTAGTCCAGAATAGCCTTATCGAAAGGAGGAGTTTAGGAGGTGTATAGCTGCGAGTAATATCTGTGGAATCTATTCGCTATTTCTGTTTGTTCATGCAAGGGAAGGCCATCTTCATCTAAGATTTCTGTAATAGTGTCCTCTTTACGCCACAGGTGTAGCAGAGCTGCTAAAGTAGCCCTGGGGCGGTCTCCCTCGCCATCATCCCTAGCCGTTGCATATTTATTCAGGTGTTTGATTTCCCTATCTGCTGTGTCCTGGAATTCCTCAAGTGGGGCCCTGATGTCTCCCAGGGCGCTATTGTCTACTGCCCTTTGTAAGGTCTGTTCAAATGCCAAGATGTCTTTCTCCAAGCATGACCAATGATTTCTTAGTGACCAGAGCAAATCCGCATGGTTAGACATGGCAATACTTCAGATGCAGACCTTAAAGGACTCCCAAATAATAGCGAAATCATCTACAGAGCCCACATTTTTTTTAAAGTATATTTCCATCGCTATTGCAATGAATACTGGGTCAAGGAGGGAGTACGGGGGGAACCTCCAAAGAAACGCTGGGGACTGTTTTGTGGGGCACTTCAAGTTTACCTGTATGGGAGCTTGATCTGAATAGGTTTTAGGGTGTAAGGTGCACATCTCCACCAGAGCACCTAACCTTTCTGACACCAGCCAGTAGTCAATTTGCATGTGCGTGTCGTGAGGGGCAGTGTAGTGTGTCAACCCAGTTATGTTGGGGTGACGTTGCCTCCACACATCCACTAGATCAAAGCTCTCAATTTGCTGGGCCATTTAGATCGATCCTTGAGAGGATCTAGGATGCAATAAAAATCCCAGCATATTATTAATGGGATATCCCTGTCGTGCATCAAGGTAGCACCAAAACTATAGTAGAAGTAGTTAGATCCCTATACATTAACAATTTTAACTACTAATCCCTCTTTACTACAACATTCAACAACATACCTCCCATTTGAGGCCACCTGAGCAGTGCTCAGTCTCACTGAGATACCCGCCTTGGGGTTAACACATATTAACACACCCCTTACTGAGATGTAAAACCCACAGCACTGATCCTGCCCTGGAATAGATTTTGGGTCAGCATGTTACTCTGGAGTGGCAAGTGCGTCTCTTGAAGCAAAGCCAAATCGATCTTGTGTCTTTTCCTGTATGCAACCACCTTTCTGACTTTTCTATGATCATTCCACCTCCCTATGTTCCATGTCAACAAGCGTATTGTGTTACTCAGAATCAAGCCCCCTTCCCATTCAGTTTGCTACTCTCTGTTCAGGACTGTATCCATCCAAAATACTCCCATCAGTGTACACATCTACATCAAACACAGCATGTCTCACCACTCAAACCCCCACCCCCTCCCACCCATGCAATGCAATACCCAAGTGTGCATAATCAATATCCACCATCCCCTCCCACAAATCCTAGAACAAAAGAAAATGATCAAACTAAAACACAACACTCCCTTGTGGCTCACACTGTGGGTAAGATGTATCCAGGCTCAGTGCGCTGCCTCCCCCAGCCAAAGTTATAGTTATCGTTCCTAGGATAGGTCCACATAAATTGAGTGTCCTTGCCCTTTGCATAATCAGTAATTTTAACTGCAAATTCTACTGCGCGTGTCGACATCTATGCTGCTTCGTCATCACTGCTCGCCCAGGGGCAGCCCCTACGGCGGTTGAGGTTCCTGCGTTTAATGAATTGCATATTGTTGGAGGGATCCATGAAAATATGTATTTTCCCTTCGCAAATACCATCACATTGTAACTCTTTAAGCTCTCTGGCCTTACAAAGAGCAGTGTCTCGGTCCCTGTAGTTTAGCATCATTGCTATGACTGGGCGAGGCGGCGCCTCATGGGGCGGCCTTGGAGCAAGTGATTGGTGCGCCCTTTCCACTATGAAAATGGCAGAGAAGCATTATTTTCCCATCAACGTTTTGATAATGACTATTGGTGAGGACCAGTCGACAGTACATTATACAAAGAAAAATTCTGTCTCCCTTATCAAATATCAGTAATGCTTATTTTCATACATCAAACAATTCAAAACAGAGCCCAAATTCAATGCAAGAACACAACTTTGTTTTCATTTACATACAATTGTGGGCCATTACTAGATTTCTTTTATTTGATAAATTCAGTGTATGATACTAATTCATCAATATTCTGCGCAATCATATTATAATCCCATTAAATTTCCAACTTCAGTACCTCAACCCCACTTACACATACATTATTTAAAACCACACTCAACTCTTTCTCTCGATTATTCTACATGTATTCTACATTTATGCACTAAGACAGTTAATATTTTTTCAAGAATTATGTGTTAATAAATCCAATTCCTTTATCATTTACATAATGATATGTCCTCACATTTATATAATTATCTTCTTAATGCTTTGAATATTATTCCTCTCCTTAGTCTTCAAACAAATACAATAATAATCAACTTCGCTAGGACATTGCTGTGCCAACGTGTGTTTAGGTGTGAGACTATTCTTTAATCATACACCTTCCTCAGGACACACTATAGATGTTCTTCATTAAAAATTGTTCAAAGTGGACTTTGGAGGGGACAGAAAAACACCCCAGTGTCATCATATTGCCTTATAAAGATCCAAAGGAAGACAAACTGCTACAAATTCATATGTTTAGGGTTTATCCATGGCACCATTTTGACTCAGGGAATTTGATGATCCCAACTCATTGAGAAAAAATCCACTTTTAGGGCACTTATCAAGAACATTTCACAATTGGTGACAGTTCCCCTATAAAATAAGGATTAACATCTCAATAGACAGCTATTTACATCAGTCTTTGTATATTTCCTAACATAAGGGATAAGAATGTGTAGTAATATTGCAAAAAAAACAATTAAGTCATATGAATTGATATAAGTGGAAAGGACCAATGAGTAAGTCACAACAGTACAGTACGCACTCTAGATTTCAATATTGGATGTGTTGCATTAAAGAGATTGAAGCCAATCCATTACCAGTGTGAAATCAAAGTCATGATAAACTTGTGTGCATGAAACAGCATGCTAGGTTTGTCGCCATGCAGTCAGCAAGCTGGGGTACTTACAGTGCCACACATTGTCAAATAAAAGCAATGTAGTAATAGTCAATTTATTGTAAATAAATAAAAAGTTTCATTTTTGCACAGAAGTTGGACACTGTATTAAATTGTTTGATGTTTGATAATAAGATATGGTAGACCAATGAACACTGTTGAAGTTTGTTGTGAAAGGCCAAATTTTGTTTGTTTGTATAGTCACAACTGTTCAGAGTCCTTGGTCTTCTTGACCCTGATCCTCCATACCCTGGTCATACAGCTCTGACCCACTTGCGAATCCAAGCCCTGATACCACAGGTCCTGATCTTCATGGCCTTCTGTCTGGTCCTTCTGGTCATGATCCTATTAGTCCATCTGGTTTTCTTGCTCTGGTCCTCTGCGTGTCTTTGATCCTAGTCCCACTAGTGTTTTTAGCCCCTCTCCTGCTTATTCTAGTCCCCCAGTCCTGGTGGCCATTGCCCTTGTGGTCCTGATATTTATAGTCCTCCTCAGTTTGGTCCTGATCCTCTGGACCCTATTTCTCCTTCTCAAGGTCCTCATGGTTCTGCATTAACTTACCATGCCCCTCACAGATCATCCTAACCTTTCCTAGTTCTGATGGTCCAGGACCTCCATTTCATGCTAGCCTTAAAGGTTCCTGGTCCTGTACTTCCTGTTCTTGGACTGTCTATCTGTCATTTCCATGACCTGTTGCTCCTAGTTATCTGGATCAATTTCAGTCTCTTGGTTCTGGACATTTTCATCTTCCTCACCCTTATTCTGGTCCCTTGGTTGTCAGCATAGGAGATGATGTTGATTCCATGATGTGAATGGTGAGAGCCTGACTCGTTCTGTTCTTCATTAGAGGAAGGAAGTGTTAGACATGTTATCCTTAGGGTGGTCTTCCCCTAATGTTTTGCCTGCTTACCTCCACTTTTTGCTTAATCTTTTTGTTGGCCTTAGGACTCTGAGTACTTTACGACTGCTGACCATGGGAATGGTTGGATTTGTATTTTGCTGCGCAATTTAATTTACCAGTATTCTAATCAGCGTGTAACAGGGCTTTGCAGCGTTATTTTAAATATCACCGTATTTTTCTATTTTTGTTAACTATAATTACTTTTCCCCTGATTTGAAATATTGTCATCTTGCCCACATACTCGCACTGTAATTGTGCCCCCACCGCTCCTTAGGGCGGACTGAATCGTGTTTGTATCAGCAGCTCGTGGCGTCTTGCCGCCATCTTAGGTGTAGCCGGGACCTCTTGTGGTGCCATCCGCCTGAGCGCTCTAGTGCTCAGGCAGTCGATCAGGTGAGCCTCTATTTAAGGCAAACACTTCAACCAACTCGTCCTAGGGAATGGTTGCATTTGTATTTTGCTGCGCAATTTCATTTACCAGTATTCTAATCAGCGTGTAACAGGGCTTTGCAGCGTTATTTTAAATATCACCGTATTTTTCTATTTTTGTTAAATATAATTTCTTTTCCCCTGATTTTAAATATTGTCATCTTGCCCACATACTCGCACTGTAATTGTGCCCCCACCGCTCCTTAGGGCGGACTGAATCGTGTTTGTATCAGCAGCTCGTGGCGTCTTGCCGCCATCTTAGGTGTAGCCGGGACCTCTTGTGGTGCCATCCGCCTTAGCGCTCTAGTGCTCAGGCAGTCGATCAGGTGAGCCTCTATTTAATCCTCACCCCTCCCGCGCAGCGGTGACGCGCAGCGGGCGCGCCCGACTGGCTCCGGAGTCGAGCCAGAGTCTGCCCGTCTGCGCCCGTCAGCGCTAAGGAGGCGTGAGAGGCGGGAGACTCTGTACGATCATCACCGCCGCCATCCTCCTTTTTCGATCTAGGTATGTCGAGGGAATTCTTGTTGTCCTATAAAGGGCTCCATGCCCATTGCAACGGCGCGTTATTCCCCGAAAATTGGCATGGCCCCGTCTGTTGTATTCAGTGTCGTATGACGCTGACTCCCGAATCCCCTATGGAAACATCTGCAGATTCCCCTGCCCTACGGGGTGGATTAATTAACGCACGATCTCTATCCAAGAACGCCGAGAACATTTATGACCTTATTGTCGAAACTCATCTGGACTGGCTTTTGGTCACAGAAACATGGCTAAAACCTTGGTGTAATCCCAACTTAGCCATAGCCCTTCCACAAAATTTTCTTATCCAACGTTTGGATAGACCTGAACAACGGGGAGGGGACCTTGCCATCATTCAACGCAATACTCTTAAGTGTTCCACTCAAGAATTGACGGATATCAAGGGGGCAGAGGCGCTAGCATTCTCCTTGGAGATTCACGACTCCTTTGTCTTCTCTGGGGCTCTTATCTATCGCCCCCCGGGACCACCATCGAAGTTCCTGGAAACAGTGGGCGACGCTTTGAGCGAATTAGCACTTAGATTCTCCCATTTTTCAGTACTGGGCGATCTAAACCTGCACCTAGAGTTCCCTAAAGAACCTGGAGTGGGCTGTTTTATGGACATTATTGATGTGCTCGGACTTACACTTTTGAATCAGGAACCCACCCATCAGGCTGGACATTTATTGGATTGCATTTGTTTCAATTCTTCCAGCCTGAGAGTCAAACCCCCTAGCCCTCAGACATGGACTGATCACTTTTTTATTCCTTTTAATATTGTATGGAACCCGAAGTCCATTGCCAATTCTATGATGCGCATAAACAAACCCAAAACCAAACCCACCCCTAATTGGAAATTACTACCCAGTAGACCTGATGTGATTGATAAGTTAAAAGATAGTATACCAGCTCTAACCGACCTCACCTCGGCAGACAATCAGACTTTCTGTGATTGGATTGCCAGAGCGGGAACCCTGTTAAGCTCATCTAGAAACAACAACTCACAAACCATCAAGACCAAAAAGAGTGCCCCTTGGTTCTTGAAACTCGAGCTAGGCGAGGTCAGAGTACTGGAACGGAGGTGGCGTCGAAATTATGATGCCACCGCCCGCAACATCTATAGGGCAGCGAGACGGAAGTACCATGCGGGAATAAAATCTGCAAAGAAAACCCATTATCTACAGGCCTTATCCATGGCAGGCCAGGAACAAAAAGCGATTTTCAAGATTGTAAAGGGTTTTATGAATCCATCAGCTCTATCGCAGGAGATTCCTCCATCTCAAGATCTTTGTAATGCAATATCTGACTACTTTGATAATAAGATCCTTACCATCGTGAAGACTTTTCCATCAGGAGCAACCGCGACTGTGGCTGCTGAACAGATAGTGGAGACGAAGACCTTTCCCCGTCTCGAGGAATTTGCCCCAATATCTCCTGAAGAAACCTCCAAGGCTATTTTGGCTAGCAAACCGGGATCCCCTTTTGATCCCTGTCCTCCTCCAGTGTTACATACCTTAGTAGAGATGGTTAATCCTATAATCAACAGGATTATTAACTCCTCTCTAACTACGGCAGACATTCCCAATGACTGGAAGCTTGCAGCTGTCAAGCCTCTCCAAAAAAGGCACTTGCTGATCCCACCACCTTCTCCAACCTGCACCCTATTTCCTTGCTACCTGTCCTGTTCAAACTGACTGAAAAGTTTGTCAACAGTCAACTGACTAACTTTTTGGAGAAGAACAACATTCTCCATCCTAATCAGTCAGGCTATGGATCAAGGAAAGAAGGCTGTCCTTATTCTACTTGACCTGTTGGCAGCCTTCGATACGGTCTCACATAACATCTTATTGGACCGGTTGGCTGCCGCAGGGGTAGGAGGACAGGTCTTGGCATGGCTTAGGAATTTCCTTAGCAATAGACGCCAAGTTACAGTGCTGGGCCAATATCAGTCTGAGGCTAAAGTCGTCAGCTCAGGGGTCCCTCAGGGCTCAAGTTTAAGTCCTGTACTTTTTAACCTGTACATGGTACCCCTAGTAAAACTGATTGCGTCTTTCCAGATCAGTTCTATCTCATACGCTGACGACACCCAACTCATTCTGGTGCTGTACAGGGAACGGCCAGGTGCTGAGGAAGAACTCAAGGAATGTCTAGCAGCAACTTTTAAATGGATGACCAACAATCATTTAAAATGTAACGCCGGAAAAACAGAAATTCTACCATTCGGGAGTCACAATTTGTTTTCCCCAAAAATGTGCTGGCCAGCCGAGCCAGGAGCTCCTCCCAACACTATTACATCTGCCCACAATTTGGGCATCAAATTTGATGACCAACTATCTTTTAAACCCCAAGCAGTGGCAGTAGCTGGGACGTGCTTTCAGATCATAAAAGCACTGAGGAAGTTTTTTGATCTACTTCCGCTATCGGCGAGGAAAACTGTTGCAGTGGCCTTAATAAGTTCTAGGCTGGATTATTGTAACGGCTTATATGCTGGAGCCAATAAAACCGTTCTCCACAGGTTACAAATGATCCAAAATGCGGCGGCCCGCCTTGTACTGCGTTGGCCTCGTAGGTCCTCAGCCTCAGCAGCACTTAACATCCTTCATTGGCTGCCAATAGGTAAAAGAATTTTGTTTAAAATTCTTCTAATTACCTTTAGGGCATTCCACCAGCAAGGCCCAAAATACATATGCAATGGGTTCAAAAGTTATCACCCGACGCGCTGTCTGAGGTCTGCCAGTCAGAATCTACTTACACCCCCCCGATTCAAGCTGGCTACAAAAGGTGGTAAATCCCTCTTTGTACTAGGCACTAAGGCCTGGAATAAGCTTCCCCCCCTTTTTACGTTCACTTTCCCAAGAAATCTCTTTCAGGAAGGCATTAAAAACTTGGATCTTCTCCCTGCCCGATGCGACATGTAGGACTTTGGTGTAACTTGTGGTGTAGAATGTAAGTCATCCTTTTTCCCTCCAATTCCTCCATCTGGGTTGGGTGAGCGCCAAGATACTCCCTGGAGTGAAAGAAGCGCGATAGAAATGTCTCTTACATTATATTACCAGTGCTAAAGTGAAAGTGCTTTTTTCCTAAAACATTGTGACACTTGTATATATCTGATGGGCATATCTATTTAAGCTGTAAGTCCCTTGCAAAGTGGTATACCATGTACCCAGGGCATGAATATAAATGCTACTTGTGGGCCTGCAACACTGATTGTGCCACCCACACAAGTAGCCTTTCAAACCTATCTCAGGCATACCATTGCCAGGTCTGTGTGTGCAGTTTTTAACCACTTCGACTTTACATTTAAAACCACTTCCCAAGCCTTAAAACAACTCACCTTTTAATACATATAGGTAACCCCCTAAGGTAGGTGTTAGGTAGCCCTATGAGCAGGGTGCTATGTAACTAAAAGGTACAATATGAACTTTTAAGATTTTCATGTCCTGGTAATGACAAACAGCTAAATTAGTTTTTCACTAGTGTAAGGCTCACACCTCCCATAGGCTAGCATTGGGAATTTCTTAAAAATGTTGAATCTGTAATTCCTGATTAGAAAGAAGTAGATAAATCATATTTCGTATCTTTGGAATGGTAGTGATGAATCCTCTTTACTGACAAAGATGGATTTGACATTACTATTTTAGAAATGTCACTTTAGAAATGACACTTGGTCTGTGTGTCTGTAGCCTTTCTCCAATACATGTCTGGGCTGGATGTCAGCTACACTTTGAGCATTCCCTTTAGAAAGCCAAAAACATAGAAAGGTGAGGCTCATCTGCATTATGAGTATTCATCTGCATTCTGATGGGTCTTCCTGAGCAGGAAGGAATGGCAGGGGCTGACACACTCCAGTAGGTAGTATCCTATCCACACAAAAAGCACTCATTCACTCCCCACAGTTATCCAAGCAGACAGGACTGGGTAGAAAGGGATCTTTGTGCACTTTAGAGATCTCCTTTGAAGTCACCCCCTACAACAAAGGAACTTTTGGGTATAAGTGCTGGGGCTCTGACCCTACCACATCAGTATACTACTGGACCTGGAATGAACTCTACTGGAGTAAAGACTGATGTACTGTAAGGATTGCCACATTGCCTTTACTTACTGCTCTGAAGAACTGCTTCTCTGCTTTGCTGAGCTGCCTTCTGTCGATCTTTGCCCTGCTGAGGACAAAGACTGGATCCATCTCACTTGAACACAGATTGACTCCAGGTGCTTGCTGGCTTGCCTCCTGTTTTCTGAAGTCTTAGGAACACAAAAGACTTCCTGCAATCCTGATGGTACTGCTGGAGTTCTACCCTTGCCTGAAGTGCTCGCTCCAGTCATGGGCCTTAGAAGTGGGTTTTGCAGCTAATTTCTGCAGTAGTACGACACATCACCTCAACTGCAAGAGAAATTCTGCTGCATTTATCCTTTGATGCTGACGCAGGGATTGCTTGACAACAGCGGATTCACAGCCTGCTCTGCTTGATGACGACGTTCTGTGCAGCTCGACTATGATGAAGTGCATTCACTTCAATTGATCTTTATGACAATACGGGACCCCCATTGCACGGCTCACCTATAATGCACTAGACTCTCAATGTCGACACTTGCTCCAGCCAAGGTATCTCTTCAATGGGACTTGTCTAAGTGCTGCAGCCAGCCTGCCTTCCATCACGGTCAGCCTGAAGTTTGGACTTGTACTGCTCCCTCACAACATATTCTATTTGATTCTGCAGAATTTGTATAGCACATAGCTATCATGGGCCTCCCAATGCTTGCACAGCCACTGTAGAACAGCCCCAGGATGAGATTTCTCCCTGAATAGCTAGGTCTTGGGAGCTTTGCGGAAGGGGAGTTCTTGCTCCAGGAAGCAGAGTAGTTTGAGGGGGAGGTGTGTGTGTGTGTGTATATATATATATATATATATATATTCCCTTTTTTTCTTTTCCCTCCTGTTTCCCCTGCCCTTCCCTCTTACCCTATAAACCAAGTTTATTGGATTTCTGGAGTGATTTCCTGTAATTCGGATGGTCTAGTTTTAATTTAGGCCACTTCATATGAAAGACTGAGGTCTTTGTAACGGCTGTTTTATCATTTGATGCATCTTATTTATGCAAGACCTAGGGAATATGCATGTTTAAAACTCCCAATAAAGAAATGTTGCAAAAAAAGAAATAGAACTGAGCACCACACACTTACATATGATGGCCAAAGTTATTGGTTTTCAAAACATTGAAAGGGCTAGGCAAGGGAGTAGATGCTTTGCGACTATCTGTGTAGTATTCACAATACTGTTGTTTGAGTCCAAGGTTGGCGAGGTTGTCAATCAGGGTGGTGGAGTTGGTGTTGTTGTTGTTCTCGAGGTGGAAGTTCAGGTCCCCAAGGAGGATGTAGTCTGTGGAGGCGAGGGCATGTGTGCTGATAAAATCGGCGATGGACTGTGGTCGGGGCCCGGGGGGTCTGCAAACTAGGGTTTAACTGACGGTGGTGTTGGGGTCAGTGTGGATCTGGAAGTGCAGGTGTTCGGTGGTGCTGAGGGTGTCATCGGTGTTGGTTGAGAGTCTGAGGGTACATTGGTGTGGAAGAAAGTACTGCTCTCAGGGTAGACGCAAATTCACGCAGCCCAGGGTGCAGCTCATGCAGGTAAAGCCCTTTGTGTTTTCACAGCGCAGGCGGCAACCCGCCTGCACTTTTAAAGGGGATTAGAGATCCCCTTGCAGAAGAGTGCAGTCAGTGACTGTACCCGCCTGCAAGTGGATGTTAGGGGGTTCATTGGACCTCCTTTCCCCCCTCCAGAGGGCTGCTGTCAGGGGGTGCACTGACAGTGCACCACCTTTTAGATAGCGCACTGCCAGTGTGCCTACTACCAGCTTCTTTGCCTCTGTGCCCACATAGGTAGTAAGGCGGGAGCCCAGAGGCAAAGGGATTCCCTCATTTGCTTGCAGCACAGCCCCATACAAAAGAGGGAACACCCCCTGAAGATAGTGCTGGTGCTTTATGTGCACCAGCATTATTGGTATTACAGAAGGGGCTGCATGGGCATCTTTGACCCCTTCTGTAATAACAAAGTGCCACAGGGCACACAAAGCGGGCGCAAATGCCCGTTGTGCCCAGGGATCTTTGTGTAATCTGGGCCAGTGCTGCATATATGGAATCTGTTGTACCATCTGTTGTGAGGTTCATCACTTCCTGCATTTATCTGAACAAAAAATAGAAAATGTTTGGCAAAAAAGCCAGTGTGGCTTGTCTTTCTTTTATTGACAGCCCTCTCCATCTCCCCTGCCACCCAGACAGACAGTTACTTTGACTAACACGAAGGAGAGGAGAGAAAAGATTGGTGTAGCAGGGCATGTGCTTAATAATAGATCTGTTTTCATAAAGTCTCTGGAGTATGTATAGCATGTGAGACTTTCTGTTTCAGGGGAGCAGAATTTACAAGTTGTCCAAAATCCTAACATTAATAATACAGAGCACTTATCTGCTTATATCAAAGTCAACATTTTTCGCAATTCCAACCATCGTGGAAACATTTGGTTTACATGTTTGAAACCAACATAACCAAATAGAAAATGTGTGAGATCTCTTCCCATGCTATGACGCCTCCTTACGAAGAAAATGTCACTTAAGTCTGCTTTCCATCTCTTTTTAACTAACAGAGTAAATTTGATGTTCCTGTAATCCTAAACAGAATATGAGCAAAGCGAATTATCTAAAAATTTCTGATGAACTTTCTTGAGAAAATCACGGTAAACAGCATTTGAATTTATATTAAATAAAACAGATGTAAAAAAAGAGAAAAATAATTAAGAGGCTTATATACAAACCCCTATCACCACAATACCGTCACCTATAGAAGCGTTCTGGTGGCAATAGGGGCTGTGCCTTATGTATAAGGCAGCGTTAAGCCACTTAACGTGGCTTAACGCTGCCTTGTACATAAAGCTCTCTTTCACGCTATGGTTAGCATGAAAGGGGCGTGCAGTGGGTTTTGTGGTGGGCGTTCAACCTCAACACTCATTTTATTTGCCCCTGACCCCTATGTACAAGGGCAGCGTACATAGATGGAAACGCCAAAATTAAGAGTAGGAAAACCCTGGTCTCAACTTTCCGAAACAAGGAGAAATGCATTATTTCTCCTCGTTTTTGCTTTTTCTATGTGTGCTATGGAAAAAGCAAAATGCCATGGTTTGTTTATGTACAGGAAGTTGTCCCTTCCTATTCATAAACAAACCTTTAAAAAATGCAATTTTTTCACTTTCACATGTGCTGCCTGAAGCAGCACATATGAAAGTGACAGAATGGCATTTTAGGATTGTGTATGTGCAGGAAGGGACACCTCCCTGCACAGAAAGTGCCCTGGTGCAGCCTTGCGTTTCAGAAGTGGCGAGACTGTTGTTAAGCCAAGGAGGCTAACGACACGCCTTGTTCATATCCCCCTAAGTATTTACAAAATTCACAGTTTGTCGAAAATCCTAACGTTAATAATACAGAAAACTTATCTGCTTATATCAATGTCAACAGTTTCGCAATACCCGCCAGCGTGGAAACATTTGGTTTACATATTTGGAAACCAAAATGACAAAATAAAAAATGTGTTATATCTCTTCTCATGCTATGATGCCTCCTTACAAAGAAAATTTCACCTAAAGCTGCTTTCCATCTCTTTGTAAATAACAGAGTAAATTTGACATTCCTGTAATCCTAAACAGAAAAAGAGCGAGACTAATCCAAAATAGTGAAAATGTTTTCTTGTTAAGGAATGGTTGCTAAATAATTTTTGATGCAGTCTCTTGAGCAAAGCACGGTTTGGTGTTGAGAGAGCGTAATTTGAATAAAAAATATGTATGGACCATATTCACAAGCATATAGCGCAAACGTAGAATCTATAATGTGAAGTTAACACTTGTGGTATAAGTTAGCCGATGTAACCAATGTAATAGGAAATGAATTTGTATTCACTTTAGAATATGCATTAGAAGGCCCGTATATATAGTGGGCTAATATAGAGAATATATAGAAATGCTTACGAACAGTAGAACGTGCAAAACTGAATACGTGTGTAATTATTAAGCGGAGAAAGAAGACGAAATGTAAAACAAAGAAATGTGCAGAAAATATATAGCACTATGTAAGCAAGAGAAAATAAATGTTGTATTCTATGTAGAATGTATTCACTTATAAGCATTGTTTTGCTAAAATTCGATTATATATAAATGTGTGTTAAAGGTTATACTGTGTAGAAGAGTTTGTAGGAATGTTAGAGAAGTTTAGGTCATGTGTGATTTTAACCTCACTGACCAAGAGTTCGTAGGAGTGTAGTCCGCTGTATGTAATTTAGTGGGCTCACAGGAGTCGTGAATAGTCTGATCTGAATGTGCGAGACAAGAGCAAAAGGTCTTGCTAGATTTAAGGTGACAATGCTGGACTAAGGTTATGGCCTAAGTGTGATAAGAGACACTTGGAATTCGAGTCTTGTTTAGAAATGACCGTTCACAGGACCAACTAAGGTTATGAATACAATCGTAAAGAGTAGAGTTCTGCTGAGGTGATAGACCTTTGCTTCGAAAGTGTCAAATGAAATGTCAAATGAAGTCACCAGCAAGAAGATGAAGATGGCGTCTAAGGAGAAGGGTCAACTTAACGGACGACGCGAAGAGATGAAGCCATGGAAAGAGCAAAGAATGACCTCATGGGGAAAGTCCGTGGTGGGCGTCAAGGGGCGTTCCACCCATACTGTGATTGTGTATTTAGGGACAGTACCCCGGGGAGAAGACAGCGAACAGCTCCAAGCAGATGCCATCATAGAGAGCTCAGGGAGAAGTTGTGCGCAGATGGCCTGAGGCGAAGAGCTCAGAGAGAGAGATCAGAGCGCAAGAGAGCAGTAGGCCGAGGACCCTTAGAGAGCGGATGGGTAGGCAGAGAGGGAACTGCTTCTCGATATAAGTTACCATTAGGGGTTAAGAGAGTTTGAACTTCTTTTGGAAGTCAAACTGCTGACACCTTTTTAGGTAAGGAACTAGCGAAGTAGGGATTTCACCTAGTACAGAGTAGGGACAGAATTAACTTGTTTATTCTTTTGTAGATGACGCAACGGGACCACATCTTGTATATGCTTTAATCTGCAGATTTGGAATTGACTTTAATTGTTCTTTTGTATACTTATTGAATCTTACCCTGAGAGGATTGTATATGCACTTAATTCTTGATTTTATATAAAATTTTTAAACTTCATCAGTTGTCAGTGGTCCTTCAGAGTTGCGTCAGTTTATGGGGTTAATTTAACCTATGCGGGGGGGGGTTGTCTTTTACTCAATGACAGAAAATAACCGATCCAAATTGATGAATGAGATTAGTATCTAGGTGATCAAAAACGGTATACAAATCTCATTCCCTGCAGTTGGTAGCAGAGAAAGATGGTTTTCTTCTTGAGGAAGACAACCTAGGTCAGGTTTAGATTACCCCAAGGTCCCTAGTCATCGACGACCAGAAGAAGAATCCCTGCCGAAGAAGGTGCTGACGGTGCGTCAAGAGAAAAGCAGCAGAGTCGGTCGAGAGTGAGTATAAGGGTCATGCGTTGTAAGATTGCGGTATTTTATGTTGTACCTGTGTTGTAATGTCAAGCGGAGTTGAATGCCTGTAGTGTGATTGAGGGAAGGTTGTGAGCGCGCGCAACCGGATAAAATCTTAAGTTCAAGGAGAGCTTAAGTGGTTCGGGTGTATCGAACACCCAGAGTAATTGTTCACCATTGTAAAGGGGGTCATGAGGTACCATTGATCGCCCGACAGACCGATGATAGGGGGAGTGACAGAGTGAGTGAATGAGTAACGGACGCTGGTCGTACGTTTACTGTGTGTAAGTAACCTATCAGTTAAGGCGAGCGTCTGACCGTACAAGGAAAGACGTCTCGTCAGTTGAGGTGACAATTACAGTTAGACTGTGGCCGTACAGTCAGAGAAAAGTGATCGCTTGGACGGAAGTAGTCATTTTTCAGCGTATGAATGAAAACGCATGCAAGATCGTGAGACGAGTTGAGAAAGGAGAGGAACTGCTGCAGAGGGGACGAGTGACGTCAGCGTAGAGCCGTGCTGCGATTGGTCGGTCAGCGTAGAATCGCGCTGGGATAGGCCGATTAGCGAGAGCCGCGTAGGGATTGGTTGATTTGTCAACGGGACGTAAACAAGGAAGAGAATAAAGGAAAATCGTAGATTATCGAAAATGAAGTGTTTTAAACGTTTAAGGGCGATCTTTAAGAGAGATAGAAGAAACTTGTATGCCGGAGAAGAAGCTCCACCAGAAGGCACACCAGCTTATCATATGGCAGTGAATGTAGGCTTACACTCGATATTATGGGTCTCCGAGTGGAATAAGCTAACGGAAGGGAATAAGGAACTGACGTTTCCGAGATACGGGACGTTTAAATTGGAAGTATTGAATCAACTGAAAGCAGTAATGCTTGCAACAAGACCTCTACCGAGGCCAACACAGTTCGAAGCCCTTAGTGCATGGTTTAGAGCAGCACACGAAAAGAGCTCAAAGAGATGCCAGGAAAGAGTGAGACGATCGGTAAAAGCAGTGCAGGATGCCAAATGGGACGATGAAGCTAAAAAGTGGAGGGTGCAAAAGATAGAAGCAGACAAATTGTACCCAATGCTAGAGGTTACGGGAGAAAAGAAACCTCTAGAAGAAGATGAGGATAGCGAGCCAGATGAGGATTTGATAGAAAGACTATTGTTAGATAGACCACCTCCGTACAACAGAGAAGCCGAAAGTCCCGAATTACAGCAAGGGGACGGAGCTAGGTGGGGGGAATATAAATTGCTCCCCACAGCAGAGTGGGATGCCAGGAAAGGTGAGGAAATACCTCAATCTGCTCCCGAACAGAGAGTAGTGGGAAGATTCGTGGTCCAGAAGGTGCCAGAAATGCAGCATGCAAGGTCGTATCAATTGCCAGATGCTCTACAAGTACCTGTTACCATAGGCCCTATAGTGTCAATCTACAACCCAGGGGGAGTCCAGCAGGAGGAACAGGCACGATGGGACAGAGAAAGGGCAGAGATAGAGGGAAGAAATAATACGATCAATTCCCAGAGGCAGTTGCTAGGACCAATGAGTCGGAGTACCCCACTAGATTCCGCAACGGGTCCCTGGATAGAACAGGGAGGTCAAAGAGGACAGATGGATTTGAGGGGACCGAAACCGAAATCCTATAAGGAATTAAGGGAATATTTGAGAGAATGGGATGCTGCCGAAGAGACTCAGAATAAAAGATTAGAAACAGGAGCAGAATGGAGAGATCAGGATAACAGGATCCTCTCTCACTGTGGAGCTGGCGAAAGCAGCCCAGAGTGGGAGGGAGGGAGTCAAGGAAGCCGAGGAGATACTTGCCATACCATCAGTGGCAATAGGCAAATGTGCGACGACAGGAATGCAGGGTGTGGAGGAGTGCCTCGCCTCGTCCTTAGTGAGGGGGAGCGAAAGACGCAGGAGTACCGAAATAGTTTCAAGTGCACTCACCATGCCCCGGACAAAAATGTGCGACATTGGAATCACGGGAACATGGAGAGTCGCGAAACGTCTCGCCATGCATCCGGTGATCACGAACGAGATCGCGGGAACATGGAGGACCGTGGAGGACCCTTCATTCTATTGAGCGACACCAGACAGCAAGGAAGTTGCAGTGATACAGAACAGCACGGAGGTTCCTATATTGTATCTAGAGAAACCGAGCCGAAAAGACAGAAAGTAGTAATGGGAAATAGATCAATGTTCCACCATACCCCAAGGGAAGATGGAAAAGCTTGGGATCTAGAGAGGTGGGAACAAAGAGATGGAAGAAGAACTCCTCATAACTCACCTGTGCTTAGACGGAGGGCGCATAGTGGAGATGAGAGGGGTGTGAGTGAACAACCTAGGACTGACGTACTGAGAGCTGAATTAAAAGCAAAACGGCTTGATGTAACGAGTTTAAAATCAGACTTGGATGAGATAATTGACGGCACAGTTGCAATAGAAAGGTTAGAACTGTACGAACCGGATGAAATACTGTTTTTATCTAAGGATGTTACTCGGAAAGCAAGGGCAGCTCATGAAAAATTATCTGAATTGGCAGACAGGTATATGATAGACATGTCACGGACTAAAGCTTTACAGGCCAACCATAGGCTAAATTGCACGGATCAGGATCTAGATGAGCGTAGGACGATTGGGCTAAGGGTACACATAAGGGAACTAATCATGTGTATCAGAATATGGAGGGATCTGGATAGATGGGAGGAAAGATGGTCCAAGAGGGGATCCGTCAGAAGGAGCACACTTGCGAAGTCCCAAGATGGAGAGCTAATGCGAATGGAAGCTTTCCCTTTGCGAGAAATCGCGAACGGAAACTACGTGCATGTACCCTGGAGTAGGGGGGATTTAGCGGCATTTACTAATTCTTTCCCCAAGTTAAGAGAGAACCCCGTGGAGTGGTACAAGCAGGTAGAGAGGTTCGTGAAGATCTCTAAGGTACTGTGGATCGATTTGAACACCCTGTTTGATATCGTAGTACCCGGAGATTTGTGGACGGCATGCAAGCTTAGTGTCGAATGGCCCGCTTGCGAGCCTCCGAGAGATGCCAGGACAAATGGTCCATCAGATAGAGTCATGGAAAAGTACGAGAGAGTAATAGCATGGTTAAAGGAGAAAGTGCCAGTGCAAGACATAGACTGGGTTAAGATAGATCGAACAACTCAGGAACCTAAAGAGACAGTTCACGAGTTTTATGAGAGATTGCTGAAAGCATTCAAACAGTATAGCGGGTTGGATGTCATGGATCCTAAAGATATAGGACAGTTTGTGTCGAAGTTTGTTCTAGGATTAAGGCCAGACATAAGCCTAATGATTCAACAGCATTTGATTTGTTGGCAGAACAAACCGTTAGATGAGATTCTGAGGTATGCAAGGTACTGTAGCGATGAAATAGACTCAAAAGCAAAGAAACTTAAGGAAAAGCTGATGTTGGTGCAGATGCAATCAGCTGGAAAGGGTGGACAGCGGCAACAGGGAATGGGAACACCAATAAAGAAACAGAATAATCAGAGCAGAGATGAGGAAGAAAGATCGAGACCGAGGGTAGATATCACAACACTGAAAAAGACAACGAGGTGCCATCAGTGTAACGAGGTGGGACATTGGAGACGCGAGTGTCCCTATAATGTCGAGACGGGGGAGATAGAACAGGAGGAGGATGAGGTTCAACCCAGCATGGTAAAGGGAACAGCAGTCCCGAAGGGAAAGTTTATCAAAGGGGGAAATCAGACTCCTCGAGCGCCGTTTCCCCAACCGCCTCGCATTACAAATGGAGGAAAACCCTATAGACAAATGCCATTGTTCGTAGGAGGAGAAGAATGCTACTACGTTGATCCTCTTACAGGGCAACGAGTGGATAGGGAAGAAGACTGTACTCTAGGAGCAGCCCTGGAAGTAGACCAGAGAGGACCATACGTAGAGGCTGAGGTGGCTGGATGTCCTACGACCTTTTTGGTAGACACGGGGGCCACTCGATCCACTTTGAGATCAGCGGTAGTCCCAGGTTTGCCAATGTCGGGAGAGACGATTCAGGTGGTAGGAGTCGCAAACAGGAGGATGACGAATCCTCTGACTGAACCAGTATCAGTGAAGATAGGGAATTACAGTGATGAACATCAGTTTGTAATCTGTGATTCTAGCCCTGTGTGTCTGTTAGGAAGAGATCTGTTGTGTAAACTGAATTGCACAATACATTGCACACCTGAAGGAGTAGAAGTGCAGACCAACGATGAGGATGCCGATTTTAAGGTTGTAAACTCGCAAGAATGCGTGGAACTATATCCTACCTTGACAGTGGAGGAGCTTCCACAGGATTTGAGGGAGAAAGTGTCAGCTGAGGTGTGGGATTTTACTGGAGAAGAAATAGGATTGATCAAAGGGGTAGAACCATTAAAGATCATGGTAAAACCCAATGCTGAGTATCCAAGAACACCACAATATAAGTTGACACCGGAGACAATTGCAGGAATAAAGCCTGTGATTGAATTCATGATTAAACAGGGAATACTGAAAGAGATCGTGGGAAGTCCATGTAACTCCCCGATTATGGGTTTGCAGAAGCCTAGTGGAAAATACAGAATAGTGCAGGATCTTCGAAAGATTAATAATATCGTTGTCTCATGTTGTCCAGTGGTACCGAATCCATCAGTGATATTGTTTCAGATACCGTTCCAAGCTGAATGGTTCACCGTGATAGATTTATGCCAGGCTTTCTTTTCGATTCCTTTAGATGAGGAGAGCCAGTATTTGTTCGCTTTTAAGCTGGAAAATCGCGTTTTAACATGGTGTCGTATCCCTCAGGGGTATACAGAAAGCCCATCGATTTTTAACCAGCTGCTGAAGAAAAATCTTGAAAGTCTAGTACTGCCCAAGAACTCGGTTCTAGTCCAGTACATAGACGACCTCCTAGTTGCGTCAGAAACTGAGGAAGCTTGCAAGGTAGACACCATCACCTTGTTAAATTACTTGGCCGAGAACGGACACAAGGTGTCTCCAAGTAAATTGCAGTATTGTCTGACTGAAGTGCAATACTTGGGCCACAGGATTGAAAAGGGAAAACGGAAGGTGTCTCCAGACAGAATAGAGGCGATCATGAAAATGAACGCGCCTAAAACACAAAGAGAAGTCAGGATGTTTCTAGGCATGGTCGGTTATTGTCGGCAGTGGATAGCCAACTTTTCACTGAAGGCAAAACCTTTATTACAACTGACGCACAAAGGAGTGGGTGATCCGGTACCATGGGACAAGGACTGTTTGATGGCGTTTTTGCAGCTGAGGGAGGACTTATGTCGTGCCCCGGCTTTAGGAATGCCTGATTACACAAAACCATTTTTGCTTTACTGCTGCGAAAGAGAGGGATGCGCTTTAGCAGTTTTGGCCCAGATACACGGCGATGCGCGTAGGCCAGTTGCTTATTTTTCGGCTACATTAGACCCAGTAGCCGCAGCATTGCCCGGATGTCTCAAATCCGTAGCTGCAACGGGTGTCAGCATTGAAAGGTGTGAAAGTGTGGTAATGGGACATCAGTTAGTGGTGTACGTACCGCATTCTGTAGAATTGTTAATGACCAGGACTAAGACTCAGCATCTGACGAATAGCAGGCTCACACGCTACGAGCAAGTCATATTGGCTGCCGAGAATGTGACCCTAAAAAGATGCTCCGTCTTGAATCCTGCAACTTTGATGCCACTTCCAAATGATATTGATGATGAAATTTGTACAGATCATGACTGTCTTGATGTGACTGAACTATGCACCAAACCGAGACCAGATATCGTAGATGAGCCATTGACTGACCCCGATGAAATATTCTTTGTTGATGGTTCATGCGTAAGAGACGATATCGGTCAGCTGAGAGCAGCTTATGCAGTTTGTACTATTACCAGAGTTGTGGAAGCTGCCTGCCTGGAAGGAGTACATTCCGCTCAGGTAGCTGAAATTATTGCTTTGACCCGTGCCTGTTTAGCAGGTAACAAAATTCGAGTCACCATATACACCGATAGCCAGTATGGTTTCGGGGTAGTTCACGACTATGGGCAGTTATGGTCTCAAAGAGGTTATATGACCTCCTCGGGTTCTCCAATTAGGAATGGAGAATTCGTGAGATTATTGTTAGAGGCATTGCAAGGTCCGTCAGCCATAGCAGTTGTCAAATGTGCCGCGCACACGAAGAACGTAGACTTTGTGTCGCAAGGCAATCGTTATGCTGATGAGGTAGCACGTTACTGTGCAGAACAAGGTTATTCTCACACCAATGTAGAAGTGGGGGGAATACAGGAAAGAACTGAATTGACAATGTTGTTAGACACTGTAGATACATGGGATGAGTTAAAATGTGTTCAAGAAAATGCACCAGATGATGAGAAAAAGAGCTGGGAAACAGCTGGATGTACAAAAAGTGAAATGAACTTTTGGATTTCTGCAGATGGAAGAGCAGTTTTACCAAACGAACTCGTTAGTCCAATGGCAAGGAAATTGCATGGATCAGCACACATAGGTAGAGATGCTATGGTGAGAGTATTCAGACAAACGTGGTTTAATCCGAAGTTTAGAGTAGCGGCAGAAGCAGTATGTCAGCGATGTGCGATCTGTCAGCAACTAAACGTAGGAAAGAGAACACCAGTCACACTGAGTCACATTGGGAGGTCTGGGGGGCCTTTCAATAGAATGCAGCTGGATTTTATCGAAATGCCTCAATGCAATAGACTCAGATACGTTCTAGTGATTGTCTGTATATTTTCTAGATGGGTTGAAGCTTACCCGACACGTAGGTGCGATACACTCACAGTAGCAAAATTGTTGCTTAGAGAGTTGATACCGAGGTTTGGGGTGCCATCCTCTTTGGAATCGGACAGAGGAACTCATTTCAACAGCGAAATAGTGAAGATGCTATGTTCCGCTTTAAGTATTGATCAGAAGCTCCATTGCAGTTATCGACCAGAAGCTTCAGGGATCGTAGAACAAATCAACAGTACAATCAAGTCCAGACTTGCCAAGGTTTGTTCATCGACATCTCTGAATTGGCCTGATGCACTTCCATTGGTTCTTATGAGTATACGTAGTACGCCAGACAGAAAAACAGGTCTCTCTCCACACGAGGTGCTAATGGGGAGAGCTATGAGATTGCCATCGGTTCCGACTGCAGCGTTGTTGAACATCACAGACGATTTGATCCTGGACTACTGCAAGGGACTATCTGATGCCATTCATTCTGTGTCCCTCCAGGTCCAGGCTGCAGAGGTTCCATCAGCACAAGACTTGTGCCATGACTTGTGTCCGGGGGACTGGGTCCTGGTGAAGAAGCATGTCAGGAAGAACTGTCTAGACGTGCGTTGGAGAGGACCGTTTCAAGTCATACTAGTTACGAACACTGCAGTAAAGTGTGGAGGTTTGCCCAACTGGATACACGCCTCACACACCCGAAGAGTGCCAACACCTCTGGAAGAAACAGCTCCTCTCTCGGATGAGAATCCAGCGGGAAGCGGAGAAGCCACAGAGAGGGAAAGCCAAGCTGTAGAGGTGATCGAAGAGGCTGAGCCTGTGTCAGAGCAGGCCGACGATGGTCAGGACACTAGTGGGACCGAAGTCGTCTCAGAAGAAGAGAGTACCTGGGAGTTCGAATCAGATAATGATCAAGCTGTAAGCGATCAAGAGACAAGACCAGGAACAAGGAGCAGGAGGACAAGGAGTGGCAAAGCTAGTTGGCCGGAGAGAAGGAGAAGGCCAAGCTTAAAAGCAAATCAAGAGAGAACCCTTGTCCCGATTTCTGAAGAGTCGGATCAAGAAGAAGAAACTACAGATTCAGGATCTGAGAGTCCAAGAAGATCGAGAAGGGTACGTGTGCCCTGCAGAAGGTACGCCACCCCAGAGTGGACTTATCTAGCAGATGTCTTGGGGACAGAAATCTGGGAGAGTGAAAGAAGTGAAAGTTATCGATCTCGATCCATTTGTGGCAGTGGAGATATGGATGTTGACGCCTGGAATCTAGACTGAGGGGTTACTGACTTTCACACTTCCCATACCCCCATACCTAAGTCGGATCAAAGATCCAGTGCTAAATCGATTATAGTTTCCGACTTTTGGTCATCAAATACCAGAACAAGAAGAAAAAGTCATTCGTTTTGAACTATTGGAACATGTTATTAAAGCTGCAGGTACAAGAATAATTGTAGATGCATAAAGACTTTTTGTGTTTAAGCTATAAAGAAGAAGATAACCTAGCGCCGAGTGGAAAGAAGAATAAAATTAGGGATTACATTTAGAGGACGGAGAAGGGTTAGGGTTGTCTATTGCTGAAGAGAAAAAGACATTGTTGTGAAAAGAGACTTTTTGTTGATTAAGAGCACTTTACAGACTGAGAAAGTAAACAAATCAAGACAAAGACTTGGAAAGAGAAATTTTTCTTTGAAAAAGAAAGAGCTACGCTGTTTCGATAACATGGAGAATGACAACCCAAACCGAAAAGCAAAATGCATAATAGGTACACTAATAGCAGTAGTAATTTTTCTTATTATTACAGTAGTTACCACATCATACATGGTAGGACATGCAAGTGAAAAAGAGGCAACAGATGTAAAGACTGTAACGACTTTGAAACCTGCTCTTGTTGGGAAAGAGGAGGAGAGCAATGTCATCCGTGAAAAGGCGTTACTGACAAATGAAGCTCGTAGGTTACACGTAGACGAGTCACAGGGAAATTTTAGGTCAAATGCATATGCCAAGCTATTGTATGAGTATATCGATGCCATGGAGGCCAAAGAATGCTATGTATGTATGCAATTGCCGGCTTCCGTAGACGAAGGCATCAGATATCATCATCTCCCACTGACTTATGGGATAACATGTAGTTTATTGCTCAGTATATTTTATGGTAGAGAAGGATTTGAGTACTACTTTTCAAATTATGATTCGGTACTGCCTGAAGTCCCGAATTATAAGCAAATGAATAAGTGGGACTATTATAAAAAGGAGGATAGATTAGCCAAGTTCTTTCTTCCTTGGGATACATTAGATACTTCATATGCACGCAGAAATAATCTGACTTGCAAAGTGTCAGAAGTAGAGAAAAAGTTCATAGGACAAGTAGATGACAGATACAGAAGGCAGAAGATTCTGAAAATGTCAGGACAGTGGAAAACAGATTGGACCGAAGAAGAAAAAGAGCACAAGAAGAAGGGTAGCAATGGTCCAATAGCTTTGGATAGAACGCAGAAAGGAAAGTTATGTTTAACTCGAAGCAAGACATATTATGAGAGTGTATTTGTAGGTGAAGTAAATTGCGAACATGCTTTTCGATTAGAGTACTATACGAAAGATTTTATGAAAGGGATGCAAGCAATTCCTAATGTATATTTTGTATGTGGAAGAAATGCCTATGTAAAACTGCCTGACAATTGGTATGGTTCGTGTTACTTGGCAATTGTCTTCCCCAAAATATATCATGCAAAGGATTTAGCGATTATAGAAGGAAAGGCTTCGACAAGAACGAAAATGGAAATAGGAGATGCTGAAGTAGTTGGAGACATATTTGGAGCAATGTTTCCTATGTTAGGTTTAATACTTAACGATGTTAAGATCAGGAGACTAGCTACAGTTATAGATAGATTATCTGCAAATACTGCAAGGTCATTAATGCTAGTAGAAGGAGAGATGCAGTCGATTAGAGCAATGGTTCTTCAGAACCGACTTGCTTTAGATGTACTGCTAGCAAAAGAGGGCGGAGTTTGCAAGGCTTTGAAGGTCCAAGAATGTTGTACTTACATTCCAGACAATTCAAAACCACTTGAGAAAGTCATACGAAACATTACACAGATACATAAAGAAATCAAAGATTTAACAAAAGTAAATGTTTGGGAGAAAGTAGGTCATGGAGTAGGAAAAGTTGGAAATTGGTTTGCCAATCTTGGTAAAAGTGTTGTGTGGTATATATTAAAACCTGTATTGATAATATTGATTTGCATAATTACATTGTTAGGGTTAGTGAAACTGTATAAATGGTATAGGTCGAACCGGTTACAAAGATCCATGAGAGAGCAAGAAAGGAGATTAGCTGCTTTACAAGATCAACAGTACAAAAGTTTAAGAGCTCTCGAAACGATGAAAAGAGGAAATCTTGTAACTAGTTCTGTGTTAGGTTTTATTCAAATTGCATTTAGTGATGACTCCTAGAAGTCATCAAAGGGGGGAACTGAGAGAGCGTAATTTGAATAAAAAATATGTATGGACCATATTCACAAGCATATAGCGCAAACGTAGAATCTATAATGTGAAGTTAACACTTGTGGTATAAGTTAGCCGATGTAACCAATGTAATAGGAAATGAATTTGTATTCACTTTAGAATATGCATTAGAAGGCCCGTATATATAGTGGGCTAATATAGAGAATATATAGAAATGCTTACGAACAGTAGAACGTGCAAAACTGAATACGTGTGTAATTATTAAGCAGAGAAAGAAGACGAAATGTAAAACAAAGAAATGTGCAGAAAATATATAGCACTATGTAAGCAAGAGAAAATAAATGTTGTATTCTATGTAGAATGTATTCACTTATAAGCATTGTTTTGCTAAAATTCGATTATATATAAATGTGTGTTAAAGGTTATACTGTGTAGAAGAGTTTGTAGGAATGTTAGAGAAGTTTAGGTCATGTGTGATTTTAACCTCACTGACCAAGAGTTCGTAGGAGTGTAGTCCGCTGTATGTAATTTAGTGGGCTCACAGGAGTCGTGAATAGTCTGATCTGAATGTGCGAGACAAGAGCAAAAGGTCTTGCTAGATTTAAGGTGACAATGCTGGACTAAGGTTATGGCCTAAGTGTGATAAGAGACGCTTGGAATTCGAGTCTTGTTTAGAAATGACCGTTCACAGGACCAACTAAGGTTATGAATACAATCGTAAAGAGTAGAGTTCTGCTGAGGTGATAGACCTTTGCTTCGAAAGTGTCAAATGAAATGTCAAATGAAGTCACCAGCAAGAAGATGAAGATGGCGTCTAAGGAGAAGGGTCAACTTAACGGACGACGCGAAGAGATGAAGCCATGGAAAGAGCAAAGAATGACCTCATGGGGAAAGTCCGTGGTGGGCGTCAAGGGGCGTTCCACCCATACTGTGATTGTGTATTTAGGGACAGTACCCCGGGGAGAAGACAGCGAACAGCTCCAAGCAGATGCCATCATAGAGAGCTCAGGGAGAAGTTGTGCGCAGATGGCCTGAGGCGAAGAGCTCAGAGAGAGAGATCAGAGCGCAAGAGAGCAGTAGGCCGAGGACCCTTAGAGAGCGGATGGGTAGGCAGAGAGGGAACTGCTTCTCGATATAAGTTACCATTAGGGGTTAAGAGAGTTTGAACTTCTTTTGGAAGTCAAACTGCTGACACCTTTTTAGGTAAGGAACTAGCGAAGTAGGGATTTCACCTAGTACAGAGTAGGGACAGAATTAACTTGTTTATTCTTTTGTAGATGACGCAACGGGACCACATCTTGTATATGCTTTAATCTGCAGATTTGGAATTGACTTTAATTGTTCTTTTGTATACTTATTGAATCTTACCCTGAGAGGATTGTATATGCACTTAATTCTTGATTTTATATAAAACTTTTAAACTTCATCAGTTGTCAGTGGTCCTTCAGAGTTGCGTCAGTTTATGGGGTTAATTTAACCTATGCGGGGGGGGTTGTCTTTTACTCAATGACAGAAAATAACCGATCCAAATTGATGAATGAGATTAGTATCTAGGTGATCAAAAACGGTATCAAAATCTCATTCCCCGCAGTGTTAATAGCATTTGAGTTTATATTAAATAAAACGGATGTAAATAAGGGAAAAAAATGATTTAGGTATTTGTAAACTATCAATGAGGGAAAATACGTTTTGACAAATGTTGCATGGAGAGCTTTCACTATATTTTACTGTTTACTGAACCAGACAAGCCGCATCTAGAGCTGCGATTGCTCGGGTCCTCAGGCTGTGTATGATTCTGTCAAGGAGAACAGATACACCATTGGGATTGAACGTTTGATTTAGGACAGACTCTTCAGGGATTGCAGTGTTCTCGGGTTCAGGCTGGGTAAAAAATTGGGCCGGGCACTAAAATATAATTGGCCTCAATCAGCGAATCAGAGAGCTGAAAAAGGGTCCCAAATGTGAAAATCGGGCACTTTTGAACTGGTAAAGATACGCATTACAGGTCTTTTGCAATAAATGGGAGATTACGTATATTTGTTCTTGCTGCTGTAATGTTTATAGTTATATCAGGGAAATCAACAGTACAAAATCGAACTATCAGATCATGAAAGATCTCAAACAGACAAAAAAAACGGGCCACACACTGAGCAGCCCTTTTGGAATTACGCGGTTGCACTTTATGCCAATCCGACCCTCGGTGTCCTAGCATAGGCAAGTACGACTTTGAGTCATTTTACCAGTTTCACAAAGAGACCCGTGAGCATTCTGACTTAATCGAGGGAGGCCTAGCATTGATGCTCACAGGGCAGTTAACATCATGGAAAAAAATCATCTTCGATTGTCAGCAATAATAAAGAATTGCATTTAACTTTCATATTTCTTCTGGAATACTTGTAATTATTTCCTATATAAGTTTATGTAACTCTTCATGAAGCTTGGGAGAAAGAGAGGGAACCATTGCACACTGTTTTCAAACTACAAGAACAATCCTACAAGAGCTATACATATGTTCTCAGAGCGAAGTCCAGGGGTATGAGGAAAGGTGGTTTGTCTATGTACGTTTTAGATTCTACTAATTGAGATTACATGGAAATTGAATGGTGATTGCTTCAACTAACATATATTGGGGAATGTCTATTTTTATTCAGAAAGTGTAGGCAAAGAACATTTTAAAATTGACCCGCTTTGGGGAAGGGGGCAGAAGGACACGTGCACCATACTAACATATGATTTTAACTTAAATTTGTCCCACAGTCTAACAAATAACAAATATTTTTTGTGTGAGAACTTTATATGTAGCATTTCTGCAGAGATTGGAGTGGTGTGGCTCACTGGTTAGACGGGGCGGACCCGGAAGCAGAGGATGTCCAGGGAGCAGGGTTCAATTCCCGACGCTGCAGGGTCGTGGACCAGGGTCAGCAGACTTGATAATTCTCGCTTCGGTGCCTACTCTAACCAGGGATCACACTCGGCAACTCTGGGAATTAGCTTGCCTCATCTCCACAACGGCCCCCCACATACGCCGGTGATGCCTGATTTTACCTTGGAGATACCCAGTAGGGACCATCTCACAGGGAAAGCCAGGACGGGTTCCCCAGCGGTCTACAGCGCGGAGATACCCCATGTGGGGTGATTCATACGCTTTACAAGACATCATTACAATACATTATTGCAGAGGCTGCCGCTCCCCCGAAGGGGAAGAGGCTCAGGGGCAGCGCCATAACCCACGCCGAGCCCTGGAAGAAAACAAACTGGTTCTGGGTGCCCAAAAGTGCCCAGAAGCAGTACCAGGTGTTCACGTCCCCCACGAGTGCCACAGTGGTGCCAAGCCCCCGTCCAATAGGGGGCCTGGCAAGATACAAACCCCCCAAATGGGGAGACATCACCCGCATGGCTGGAAAAGTATGGGGGATATAAGCCACTGCTCCCCCAGGTAGCTCCTATCTTGGTGGAGCAGGGAAGTGGCGCACTTGGTTTTTCAACAGGTTTCGATCCAGACTTTTGCAAGGCGAAGTGCTGCCAGAGGTTGCGTTGGACTAGCTACAAGGCTCTTCTGGACCCTGAGTACAATTGTGATTTTCTTCATCCCTGCCAGAGCCCAGAGCATAGTGCTACTGGATCTAGGGTGCGTCTGCTCTTCTGATCAACGCAGCGGCCAGAGCCGCGATCAGCTGTTCCAGGTGGGTTCCCTCTCCTTGCCTACGCTCCTGAGCATAGCATTGTTGGACCTAGGGTGCGCCTGCTCCTCTGATCACTGTGACGTCCGGAGCCGCAATCAGCTGTGCTGGGTGGTTTTCCCCCTCCTCACCTCCTCTCTGATTTGCGGAAGTGGGTCGAGCAGTCGGTTGAGGACTTACTTCTGTGGCATTGATCCTGCTTTGAAACGTGCCTGGCCGCCCATCTCAGCCCTGGAAGGAACCGGACCTGCTTGATGGCGTCTCCAGGTACACCTGGGGTGTGCAGGGCAGCCGGAGGCGGAGGCTCCCTCTTTCCGGCCCAGAACCACAATTACGTGTGGCTTCCTGGGTCAGCCTCTCAGTGCTGGCTGTACCCGCAGTCGGGGCGCGGTGTCCTGGTCTGCGATGGGAGCATTTTAAAGCGACCCACCTAGCATGCTCCAGAGCCGAATTTGGCCTGCACACGCTCTCACTAGCTTCAGCACTCACGGTTGCCGGCTCTTGCTTGTGAGCTACACAAACTACTGTTACAGCCACAAAACCCCACCCAGCAAGGAGGGAGAATTAAATGAGCCATCCGCAATTTTTAACTGAGGTACGCAAGAGGGGAAGACAAGCAGGAGTGGCACATAACGCACAGAGTGATAGTGCAACGGAAGTCTTTTGATGCATCCAAGAGGGTGGCAGAACCCCGCCAGGAGCAATGGAAGCGCAAGGAGGGCAGCCAGAGGAGCTCACCGAGCGGCTGAGGAAGATGCAGGCAGCTGCTGCAGTGCACAGGGATGAATGGCTGCAGACACATTTGGGCCTGGAAGAAGGAGATGGCTCAGGGAGTCAAGCATCAGGAGACGCCTGTTCACTGGCACCAAATAGAAGTTAGAAAATGGCACTCAAAAAGCGCCAGTAGAGAGCTCCCCGAAAGAAGCTACAGGAGAAAAACCTGCCGCCTGTAGCCATCCCGGTGACAGCAGGTGAACACGGAGAGACCCACAGCAGAGCTGCAGTGGTGAGCATATTACTGCAATTGTGCAAGAATGTTTTAAATCAATGGCACCCCTATTGTTCAAGGGGCTGGAGTTACAGGGGGCTGAGGACACAGGTTCACAGTGCAGAGAGGGAGTATCTGGACTGCCATGGTGCTTATTAGACTCAGGCCACGCATGGCAGGAAAGACTGCAAGGGCAGGCGGCGCAGGGCACACAGGGGAGCAGGGGTCCCCAGTGGCCGCATGGGGTTACACTGGCACAGCAAGTGACCCAGTGCCAAAAGCTGCAGCCGTAGAGTCTTATACCAAACTGTCACCAGGTCTGGCCCCCATGACCACAAGAGCCACAGGTTTAGCAAGCCTCATCCCTTTGGCGGTCATAGAAAGGATATGGAGGAAAGAGTTTGTTGACATTTGTTCCCTACTAGAGATTCAATTAGAAGGTTTGGATCTCACGGTCTGTGATAAGAAGGATGAGAATAGAAGGGAGAGGAACGAAATTTTGATAATTGGCTGGACGCTTTTAGAATAATGGCAGGCACAATAGGCCTCTGGTTACATGAGGCAAATATTCATTGGGCGCAAAGGCGTTTCCCGGGGATGCATGGCTGAAATACGTCAAGGGTTTCAGGCTAAAGATCCAAAGGCACCCAGAGATGGAATGGAATGAGTAGGATGTCTCTGGGTTCATGCACAAAATGTTGGTAGCCAAGGATGTGAAATCCTGGGCAGGCAAAAGCGACCAGGTCTTTCATGGTTCCTTCTACAAAGGGGGTGGGAGTCCTTTTACAGGTCTAAGCACCTTCCTCCAGCGGGGCAACAGCATTCTGCTGGAAATTTGACTCCGGGAATGCAAGTGGTGATCATCATGCAAATTCCAACACGCATGTTCCTTTTGTGGGCTGGAAACCCGACGGGTGAATGTTGGCGCAAGCAGGATCACAAGGGGGACAAGAAGGATAAGAAAAGGCAACAATAGCACAGGCATGGAAGTGGTGGAGGAGCCACAAGGGTTACACAACTGCCAGCTTGCCAGATCCCCAATTAACACACAGCAGCTTTGCAGGCTAGCCAACAAATACCCTTACAAAACAGATGCAGCAATATTAGTGAAAGGTTTTGAGGAAGGTTTCAGGATACCATTCATAGGTACACTGCCACTAGACGGGGCAAACAACCTGAAATCTGCACTGGAACACCCAGGGGTGGTACACATGAAACTTGAGAAGGAAAAGTCCTTGGGCAGAATAGAGGGCCTCTCCCCCCACATTTGCGTAAGGGTTTAGTGAGCTCTCTTCTTGGGTGATCCCCCAAAAATAGCCAGGGTAATTTAGATTACTCCACCATCTCTCCTATCACAAGGGCTCATCGGTAAACAATGGGATAAGTGCAGAGGCTTGCTCAGTGGGGTTTGCAATGATGGACAATGCAATTGACCTAGTAAAGTCAACAGGACAAGGGGCACTCATGGCTAATACGGACATTGAATCATCTTTCCACCTCCTGTAACGTACATCCCTCAAGTTTCCACCTGTTAGGTTTCCAGTGGTAGGGGGGCCTGTATATTGAGAAAGCCATGCCTATGGCATGCGCGGTATCCTGCGCATGTTTCGAACAGCTCAGCACCTTCTTAGAATGGGCCCTGCACAACAGACACCCAGCAGGGGGGAAACTTCACTACCTGGACGACTTTCTGTTTACAGGCCCCGCCAGGTCACCCGAATGCAGCAGCACACTGGCAGCCTTTGAGGAGCTAGCAAGGGAATTAGGGACCCCCCTTGCAGCTGAAAAGACAGAAGGTCCTACCACAAAAATCACAATTTTGGACATAGAGCTGGATTCAGTTACAGGAACAGCCAGGTTACCTGAAGACAAGGTGAGAGATTTCAGAGCGGAAGTGAGGGGCATATGCGGCCGCAACAAAGCAACTTCCCTGCGACCTACTACAGAGGTTGATTAACAAGCTCAATTTTGCGGCTACGATAATCCCCACAGGAAGAGCTTTTGCCAGGCGCCTCACCCAGTTATACACAGGCCTCACCCACAAACACCACCATGTCTGCAGGGGGAAGAGGTCAAGCAGGACATGCTAATGGGGGACAAATTCTTAGCAGAATTTAACAGTGTCCTAATCTGGAGAGAAGGTTGAGTAACAGCCAGGCAGATAGTCCTATTTACCGATGCTTCAGGGAGCACAGGCTTTGGGGCAATTCTGGGAAAGACATGGTGCAAAGGCCAGTGGCCAGATAAGTGGCACAAGCTAGGCATCACCAGTAACATAACATTCCTGGAGTTGTTCCCCATTATAGTAGCACTGACAGTGTGGAAACAGGAGTTAAAGGAAATGAAGCTGAGACTGTGGTAAGACAATAAGGGGGACTTGCAGGCCATCAATAAAGGATCAGCAAAGTGCCCTGACACTCTAAGACTAATGCAGCAGTTGGTTAAAGTGCATCTGGAGTGGAACATGGATCTGAAGGATCGCCATGTACCAGGGGTGGACAAAGCAGTAGCAGACGCCCTATCCAGATCACAGATAAGCAGATTCAGAGAATTGCTGCCTGGGTTGAAAAAGGTGATGACCCTTTTACCAGAACACCTGTGGGGCCTGGGGGGGTAGACTTATCTACACCGGTAAATCAGGCCCTTACCCCAGAGGCAGCAAGACGGTACAAGAAATACGCAGCAACAGTGATGCAGATAGGGGACATACGGACAATGACCGACAGGGGCGAGACACAAAGAGCAGTGGAACTACTCATACAATGGGCATTCACCAACAAGAAATCAAGGTCATGGGCACAGCCATGGCCCATTTCACAAAGATACACACAGGCGAACATCCCACTGCATTCTTGTATCTCAATGTAGCACTGAAGGGATAGAAACGGGCTGAGGGGGAAAGAGCGGACAGCATGCATCCCATAGATTTTAAAAAATTGGGCCAGCTGATGAAGGCACTAGTGCATTGTGCAAAGGACATATTTGAGCTCCACCTGTTTCAGGCAGCCTTCTCCACTACATTATTTGGCACATTCTGCATCAGCGAATTGGTGGCACCTAGGAAACATGGGCTTGCAGGATGGTGCCTCCAAGCCACACACATCAGACCGAGGGCAGCTTCAGTGGAGATAGTGCTGAGGAGGTCCAAAACAGACCAGGCAGGAAAGGGGCTGTAAAACAGCTGCTGTGCATCCAGGGGAGTAAATAATGTGCAGTGTGCAGCTTGTTTAGGTACATGGCAGCTCGCCCGGTGGGGGACGGGCCATTTTTCAAACATCAGGATGGGAGCAGCATGAGCAAGTTCCAATTCACATCGGTGATGCACCAGGCCCTCGCCAAAGTTGGGCTGTCCCCAGCGGCATTCGCCTCCCAATCTTTTAGGATCGGTACAACAACCTCAGCATCGCAGTACGGCATGTCAGAAGCAAGGATACAGGCAGTGGGCAGGTGGCGGTCCCAGGCATACAAAACCTACATTAGGCCCCAGTTACTTTAGACCCCACAGGTAAGGGTGGGTAGCCACCCACTTTGGGATGCCTCATGGCAGGGTGATGGGACAACTTCAAGGTTTGATAGCCGGGGCAGGGGTACCGCTGCCGCTGCAAGAGCCTCATGACATTATTATCATTTTTCTAGCAGGCAGACTCAGCTTGGCACCCAGACATACCGATCATTCACCTCGGGGGCAACGACCTGGCGCAGGTGGGAAGGAAGGCATACCATACAGGCAGACCTCATAGAAGCAGGCAGATGGTTTGGTGGCACGACCATCATATGGTCTGAGGTGATCAGTAGAATGCAGTGGAGGGGAGCAGAGTCACACAAAGTGGTGGAGAACTCCAGATAAAAAATGAACATTGCTATTCACAACTTTTGCAAGACCAATAGCTTTGAATCCATCAGGCATGGGCTTATCCATCTGAGGCACCCGGAACTTTATGGCCAGAATGGGGTCCACCTATCAGAAGAAGGAATGAGAGTCTTCTGGGTTAACCTGTGGGGAGCAATGGCCCTGGCAGGCTGCAAATAAAAAAAAGAAAAAAAGAGACAAGCAAATCGGGAGGGGAAATCACAGGAAGACGGTAGCCTCCCACTGGCGTGGTGGAGAAATAATGGTACAATGGTTGGCTAAGAAGACACACCTACAGGGCAGTGTGTAGGAGGAGGGCCACTCACTTTGGGATGCCGCACAGCAGGGTGAGTTGGCCAAGCAAAGAAGGGGGTAGCAAACCGAGACAGCACTCGTAGCCCAGACCCAGCCAGATGGCAAGGCACAAATCGGTCGCGAGTTGGGGCCTGACTTTGCTACCACCCCTAAACGCAAAGGGCATGGGAAACCAACCAAACGCTGGTCCCAGAAGAGACAAGAAAAGGCGGACTACCAAGAATTAACAAAAGAACTGGTTTGGGTGCCATTTACAAACTGGGGAAGTGTTCACAATGTACCTCAATGTGAAATGCCTAACATGCTATGGATATGAATGATTTATGACCAGATATGGCAGTTCGCAAGTGAGAAAGATGACCAGGGGTCCTACTAATGATGACCAAAATGAGAATGTACACAATCCTAATAAACTGCGGACAACAAATGATCACTATAAGTACAACGCATGTTGGCTAATTTATTAGGGTACAAGGTTGTTGGAGTGGGGGAAGGATACACCAGAATGGGTGCAGTGGGGGGATTATTGCAGAGGCCACCACTACCCCGAAGGGGGAGAGTATCGGGGGCCAGTGCCATACCCATGCCGAGCCATGGAGGAGAACTAGTTCTGGGCACCCAAAAGTGCCCTGAAAGCAGCAATGGAGACCCCAGTAGTGAGCAGAGCCCAGGACAACAACCCCAGTAACCACAGTACCAGCCAGGATGACAAGCCAGAGTCCCAGGGGAAGAGGAAGAGGAAGTGCAAGTTTAGTGAAGAGGAGAATGAGATCTTGATCACAGAGATGATAGAGCACCAACACCAGCTCATCTTCAGCTCCAAAGTGTCACTGGGGAGGAAAAAGGCCATATGGCAGACCTTTGTGGACAAGGAGAACAGCGTTGCCGAAGTCAAGAGGACAGTGAATGACTGTAAAAAGGACTGGCATGATTTCAAGTTTAGGACAAAGGAGAAACTGGCAACCAATCTCAAGGCAGCATTGCAGACTGGAGCTGGTAGTCCAGCATCCCAGGAGCATGTAGATTCCTTGGTGGACTAGGTGTCACCGGCCATCCCCAAGGAGTTGGTGGCAAGAGTTGTGGTACAGGAGAGTACTGGCTGTGATGAACTACAACAGCAACAGGGTAAGTTACAACAAGGGGCAATGTGGGTAACTAGGTCATGTTGTGCCGTGCAGGCAGCTATGTCCCAGAGCTCTGCGGCACTGTCTCAATGCTAAAGGGTAGAATGCTAGCTCATCTATGGTTAAACATAAGCATTTTGACAATATTTAGACATAGAGCTGTGTTGCAAGCCTTCTATCTGTGCTGCCCTGCGTCAAAAGAAAAGGAAAGTTAAAGAATCATATCGACAAGATATGGCAATTTCCTGTCCTTTCTGCTAATGATTGTGCACAAACAGCAGGCGACCGCCAAAGCAGGCACCCTGAGTATTGTGCACCAGCCCAGAGGAAAGCACAGGGATCCATTGAATAGTTGAATAGTTGTAAATACAGCGCATCCCTGCACTTTCCTAATGACACAGATTGGCTCAGCAAAATGATTTGTAGTGCTGCGCTGCACCATATGTTTAGGAAATATGCTCCTCTGTCTAACCTGGGCATATGCACATTAACATAGCCTGAAAATCCATAGTATGGATTGGGTTTCTGAAAGGAGGGACAACCCACCTGATGGGTAGGGGATATGTGGGCTATGGGGAGTATCCACACATAAGGACATTTTAAGAGTCCTGGTTATAGTAGCCTATATGAAACTACATTGTATGCATTTCAGAAGACTGCACACATAGAAAAAGCAAATAACGAGGAGAAAAAAATATTTTTATCCTTGTTGGTCCTCTCGAGATCCTTCTTTTGAAAGGCGTTAGTTTTTGGCACAATCTCACATTTAAGATTACCTGCAAATCTGGGGCAGTCCCAAACAGAAATGGATGTTGCGTGGGATTGTATATGGCAACACACAAAGCATGCAACTTTGACGCAGAAAACTGTCGACCAGGACACCCTTCATGAACTCCTGGACTCCATCAGGACACCATCACCAGATATGAGAAAGGTCAACTGCAACGTGTGACATCCACATCTTCTGCCTACCAACCAACAGGCACCATCTGCCATCCCATCTTGAGCCCTGACCTCTAAAGACATGCATATTACTTGCCAACGTACTGCAGTATTAGTCCTTTGGGAGATGTTAGAGCTGGTGGGGATGGAGACTGTGGCGGCCACCCTAGAGGGAGTCCAAGGGTGTCTCAGTCCCAATAGGGACCTACTCTCTGCTCCGTGACCTCCAGCAGTCCCTGGCTCACATCGCTGGTGTCATGAGGCACAAGCATGAACAAATGCCCAGCCAAAGTGGCATCAGTGAGGTGGACAATCAGATGGAGGCAACAAGAACCATCTTAGATTCCATGGAGCAGAAGCAGGACTCCCACTTTGCTGCCAAGGCTGCCTACCACCGTGACATTGCTGGTGTGTTTGTAAAATCAGAAGATCCCCCATGCTGCTGTGCTGCCTCATGTGTTGGCACAACTGAATGATGCTGCAGGCACAGGATCCACGTTTTCTGCCCCTGATGTGTGTGTGCCTCCCTTGACTGCTGCACCTACAGCATCCACCTCATGGGAGACACCGCATAACTAAGAGGAGGAAGATATGGACTATACCGCTTTCCAACAAAAAAGTGTTCGGTAGCATTCATCAGCACCACATACCCAGTTTCTCCTTTGCCCTGCGCTTATGAACATGCCAGGAGAATTCCGCTGCCTCTGTCCTCATTTTGCTTTTGCCCAGTTCACCTTAACCATTTGTAGACTGCCAATGTGGCCCATCCTCTCTAATGCCATTGCTGTAGGACCACGCCTTGTGTATGTTGTCTAAATGACATTCAAGGTTCCCTCGACAATGGTGAGACCTGCCTTCTTATACTCATTCACCTCTCTGCAGCCTTTGATACTGTTAACCAATCTTCCTTACTGAATTCACTTAATGCTCACTAAGGTCTTAAAGGTCAGCTTCTCAAATGGTTTGCTTCTTTCCTTCAACATAGAACGCAGAAAATCAAAATCAAAGACTGCCTCTCTAATCTTCCCCCTAAGATTAGATCCCACTCAAACATACTTCATCTCAACAACACCCTGAGTAAGATCCAAACCTTGTTCTTCTCTAACCATCTCAAACTTAACCCTAAAAAAACAGAAATTCTCTTTTCTCCAAAATCAACTGGCTCCCCATTCAAAGCTGATCTTTGACCTTAATGCCCTCAATTGCTCACTCTCCTTTTCCAACTCAGCAAATTCACTTGGTTTCACTCTTGATAAAAACCTTATTCTCAATCTATATGAAAAACTCGGCTAAAGGAACTCCTTTCACTCTCCGACACCTCAAGAAAATCAAATCCTTCATTCTATTAGCTGACTTCAAATGGGTTGTTCAATCTCTATTTGTCTCTAAACTCGACTATTGCAACACTATCCTCACCGGATCCCCTAAAGGCCATCTTGCCCCCTTAGCTCTGTGCTCCACTTGGCGGCTAGGCTCATCACTGACTGTAAAAGATTTGACCATATCTCTCCAACCCTCAAAGCCCTCAGTTGACTACCCATGGAAGGAAGATGCCTCTACAAGACTGAATGCAATACACACAAAGCTCTTTACCATCAAACCCCTTCATACCTTCCAAACAAGCTCAACAGAGCATGGTGCTCCTAACCGATGAGAAGCACCAATGCTCTCCTCCTCGTCTCCTCTCTGTTTAAAAATAAATCCACCCAATCTCTCTCTTTCTCCAGGAATGCCCCGAACATCTGGAACTCACTCTCTAAGGACATACGCTGTAACCCCTCCTACTTCGGCTTTAAAAAAGACCTTTGATCTCACCTCCCCAACAAATAATTTTGTCCATAATCCCTTCTCTGAACCTACTCTCTACCTTTCCTTGACCTATGATTCTTTGTGTTCCCCCTTGCTCTCTCCTCTCTCCCCACGTTACACATCCATCCTCTTCACTGCGACCTGTCCACCATTCTACCCCCTCTCCATGTCATTTTTCCATTCCCCATCAATTCCTTTGATCTCTTCTCTGTCGTTTCTCCCCTCTACTCCTTAAAACTGTTCTCTCTCTCCCCCACTTATATTTCTAAGCTGTTCATTTCACGTTACTCTGCCCAGATTTTTGTCCCCCACTTTACTCAATTGGTTGAGCTCCACTTGCATGTTTGTATTACCTTTGTAAATTTGCTTTACCTTGTTCCCTCCTCTCATGTAAATTGCTCTTCCCCATCCTTCTTTAACTATAATCCAATTGTCGTGTTTTTAATTGAATGTTCATGTCTTACCCTTATTCCCTCCTCTCATGTAAATTTATTTTTCCCCGTCCCTTTTTTATTTTCCATTTCAATTGTGATGTTGTATTTGACTGTTTATGCTTTTCCCAGAGCAAATGTTTTTACTTCTTTTACTGTGTCTGTTCCTGTAAAGCGCTCTGATACCTACGGGTCTAGCCAGCGCTATTTGAAACTTATCAAATAAAATAAAAAAAATATTGTTGGCATCCTCCTCACATAAGTACTCCTCCCCTCAACATGTCCCATGACATGCTACCACCAGGGACTTTGTCTAGACATCCACTGGCCAAAACATATTTTGGGGTTGTTGTCCTATGAACTGTTCATGTGAGCCACAACATGATTTGCACTTGTAAATAAATGCACTTAGTACTACCTGTGTGTTGTCTGTCTGTTGGGGTCTGGACCAAGTTGACCATTGTGCAATCTGTAAGCAATGACACCAACTACTTGTCAAAGGGATATGTGTTGTTTGGAGTCAGGGACAATGCTAGACAGTAAGAGTGAAACATATTTGGTGAACGCTATATGTGTGTTAACTAGCAAGTGGTTACTCAAGGTTGCAAGTATGAAGTACAGCAGGTGTCATGCAGTCAATGTTCATGGTGAGTGAAGTCACACCACAAGTGCTGGTTCTACCCATGGATACTAGCAAGCAAACTACATTGGGCTGACAAGTAAACACTGCAAATTTGAGTGTGTATGTTGCAGCCATCAGTGTGAGTCCACAAACCTTCATTTTTGGTGAATGGTTTGACCACAACATCCTTCTAAAGCATGTTGTATTGCTAACCCACACAGAGAAATCATATGTGAATACGAGTTGCACCTTGTACCATTTCCATCATGATCGCCATGTGCACTGCTCAGCACTGCCTGTAGATAGATAATGTAAAGCCATGACCAACCTGACAGATCCATGTCTATAGGTAAAACACCTACTCACACATGTTGCCAAACACTGCTAGAGAAGATATTTTGTCAGGGTATGCTGGTGAAGGTGCTGGGTAGCTGTGCCTTTGAGATACCTTGGCCTGCCCATCCATCTTTTCCCATGCTTGTCTTGTCCAAGGTCGGAGGTCCCAGAGTGAAGCCTTTCCACTTGCTCAGAGCCTTCTCCTCCTCATGTCACTTCCTCATCACCAAGTGAGCCTTAGCAACTTGTTGAATGTGGAAGTAGCATCCTTCCTAAGGTTGTGCTTCTCCAACTGCTTTGTGGTCATGCTGTCTGTTTAAGCAACAAGGAAAACTGTCAGTCAAAAGGATGACTAGGAACAGGTACAAACATCATGAAACCATATTGGTTTCACAACATCAAAGGTAGCAGCCCCTACAGCTTAAATCCATCTTGCAGCGTAGAGTAAACATATAGATGCCTATTATCTATCATCTCAGTTTTACTAAGTGCAAAGTACATAGGCATTGCAATGTTGCACAATGCAATTGCAACATCTTGGAGAATATAGGTATGACCATGTCAGGACAAAGTATGCTTAGGAACAATGTTGTTTTGTACCCATGGTATGGTACACGTCATCTTTACTGAACATTAGTTTGCCTTCTGCATCCTGCAGTGGCCTTCAGGCCACTGGCATTCACCCTAGTAAAATGTGAAATATCTGCAAAGTACATGTACTGTCACACAATGTAGTATAACTGATATGGCAAGGACCCCAAATCAGGACACATTGCTAACTATACCGAACACTTGGCAGGTATTATATGTAACATTGGATGCTGGATAAGTACCTCACATCACATAGAGGTGTGTGAAACCTCTCCTATCTGAACTGTTTTAAGTCCTTGGTAGACCATACCACTGCTTATTTACATGCTCCCAATATCACTGCATGTGCATCTGGCATGCATTCTGAATTCTTCCGACCAAATTATATGATCAACATAACTGTTGGAATAGAGTGATCCTTAAATATACATGGATTCTAATGATCAGTATGTGACATCTAATAGATAAATAGATTAAAATGTATTAGGAAAGAAAACTGGAATTTGATTCATGTTATCTTGTATATTCTGTTTTGGGAGTCTATTGGCATGTTTATGAATGAGGTACAGGTGTGATTTGAATGTGATGTATGCTGTTTGACTGAGAGCGTGATTGTTTTGCAGGGGTTTAATGTAGGGTGAGAGTGTATCTCTATACGTTGTTCCATTTTTGTATTTGATCGTACAGGACATTGTATATATTTAATTATTGTATTTACATTATTTGTCATACCAAAAGTAAAAAAAATCTTTGAATAAAAAAGATACTTATATTTTTACATAAAAATATTTGAGATTTTTTCTAATGATGTATTGAATCACTATGCTATATTGCGACTGTCCAGCACTTCTCTAATGCAGTGAGGTATTCCACTTATTATTTGATTAAGCATGGTTTTTGTTAGGGTTTGTGCACAGCAAAGAGCATGTCCCCTCTCATTGCACTAGTGGTCTCTGTAGTAGCTCTCTTTAAACATACTACTGAAAGCCTTTCTTGTTATCTCAGCCCCTCCCTAAGACTTCTGTGTACGATGCTCAATGTATTCACAAGTTTGGACATTGCTGTCTTGTTTGCTCATTGGACCTTGCTTTTACCAAGGCTTATTTAGAAAACATTAGACCTTGCTTTTACTAAGGCTTATTTAGAACACTCCTCCCTAGGCCATGTGTTACTTCAACTCATTAGCATAATAACTGAAGCTCTGCACACCTGCTTGTGAGAACCACACCCAGTTCTTCGAACCACACCCAGCTCTTCGAACCACACCCAGCCCTGTCTATAAAAGGCAGCCCCTGAGCCTCACCCAGTGCATGTGCTCGTCTACCTCCCACTTACCTGAGAACAGATCCTTCGGCGCTGGCACTCCTGCTCTCTCCAGACCTTCATTGACTTCAACGAGCGCGGCTTCTGGCTCTTCCTTCTTCTGGTTTCCGGCTACTTCTTGCCTCAGCTTCTCTTCTGCCCACTGCAATCGACCTGCAAAAGAGAAAGCGGTCAAGGTTAGACTGATCAGTATCCCTTTTCACCAACAAGTAAGTGCAAAACCTTTTATTACCTGAAAGAACTTTATCGGCGATTTCTGGATTCATGTAAAGACAATTTGGAACAAGATATCTCTCACGAACTTTGTGGTTCAAACCCTTTGTTACAAGAATACTTTGTGGAACTTTGTGAAATAAACATTGTTTTACATGGAACTTTTTTAAGAATCGAACAGAGGAAACCGTTGACAGCAAGGCAAACAGTATATCAAGGACTTGCACAAATTACCTGCTGTATTTTGATGTAAACGTACAGTATTTGTTTTATAAAAGTCTGGAAATGTGTGAAAAGTGAGTTTGCTATTAAGAATTTAGGCTTTAGTTATATTAAGGTGAATGTTAGACGTTGGTAATTCTGATAATGATATTCGTTTGATTTTACAGAAGTTTTACAGTAATAGAAAGCACATCCCAGAACAGTAACACATTCCAAACCTGGAAGCTTGAGACCAGGATCCAAGAGGTACTTTTAGAAGAGAATTTCTAATAAGATTAAGGTTTAGTCAGGAACACATTCAGGGATAGGTTGCACTTATCTGTTATTTGTTTATGTTTCATTAGGCACCCGTTTCTACAGAAGTCAGAGAGGGACGCAGATTTTAGCAGCACTTCTACAGTGGAAACGCAAGAATGGTGTTGTCTCTTTATTTTATCCACTTCCCCCCTTCCCTAGAGCTTCTGGTTCTTAGTGCACTGTTTTAAAACTAGTGTGCTGGAACAAGCAGTTTCATGGTGGGGTCGGACTGTCTTCAACCTCCATCACAACTGAACAGAAACTAAGGTGAGCTGGGCTTTGACAGAAGCACAAGCCTTTAAAATATTCAGTTTTGTTGGACGACAAATGCCGGGGAAGAAACAGAGGGCATTGATGCCACGGATATGGCGCAGGCCCTAAACGAGGACTTGGCCCATAATAAATCAGTGTCTGGCATCTCACAACATATGCAAGAGGAAATAGAGAAATTAAAGTTGGAAAACACCTTTTTAAAACAAGATTTAAGCAGGTATAAACCTAGGGAATCTCAGTGGAACACCGCATTTACGCCTTTGTTTAAAAACCTCCCCAGAGACAGGGGCGGTTACTGTTAATGTTTCTAATGCTGTGCCTTTAGCAGCACCTGAACGTTTTCATGGAGATAGTAACAAATTCCATGTTTTTATCATTCAATGTCAATTACACTTCGTTTGTAAACCACAACAGTTCCCTACTGATGCTACGAAAGTTGCATTTGTCTTGTCTTATTTGGGCAGTACAGCAGCCAATTGATCAATTCCTTTCGTGGATAGAGAGGATCCCATCCTCCATAATCGGAATAAATTTAAACGTACTATGACCAGCATTTTTGCAAAACACACTTTTATGCAGGCAAGCGATAATGAGCTTCTAAATCTTAAACAAGGTAACAAGGATTTATTGACCTATCTCACTAGTTTTAATCGTTTACTCACTGAGACACGTTGGCCGGAAGAGAAGGGTGTCTCCCTTTTTTATAAAGGTTTGAGAGACGAGTTAAAAGACGCGCTGGCTCATATCGTTGATTTGCCAGAAGACTAGTCTGACTTTGTAGATTTAGTCGTGAAATTGGAACACAGACTAGGAGAAAGAAAGGGAGATAAATCCAAACTGGAATCGCTGGTAACTTTTATTAGACATGAGAAGAAAGGCACAGATAATAAACTCCCTGAACCTGAGCCTATGCAAATAGGGACACTCAGAGGTCCACTCACGTCAGAGGAAAAAGAAAGAAGGAGTAAACTTCAATTATGTTTATATTGAGGCAAGGCAGGACATTTTGCCAGAGAATGTCCAGTAAAGCCTAAAACTTCACGAAAGGGTACTGTTTCCTCTATCTCCTCAACTGAGTCGGGAAACGATTAAGCTTTACAAGGGGGGAGGTTACTTGTTCGAGAAAACATCTTAATCAAACCTCTAATTCTGCAGCCTTCATGGTACTGCACATACCTAGAAATTTCATAATTCAGATCTTTTTAATTGTTACTACCCAAGTTAGACATTCTCTCCCTGTCCTACTGGACTCAGGAGCAACAGGAATTTTTGTGGATAATAAGTTAGCTAACACATTAGGTCTTCCTATTTGCCTAAAGCCTTGTCCAGAAGCAGTATGCGCAGTAGATGGGTCAGAATTGACCTCTGGATTAATCACAAAACTAACAAGTCCCCTTGTCATGGTCTGTCAAAACGGGCACACAGAGATGATTAGCTTTGATCTGATAGATACCCCTAATTTTGGCTTGATTCTCGGGGTACCCTGGTTAACAACTCATTACCCAAAAATTGATTGGGTGAACAGAACAGTTACTCAGACACATCGAAAAGTCTTGAAAAAGATGGTATATATCTACTGAACCATTGAAACGCGTCGACGCCTATACCGGCCCAATCACAAGACCAAACTAATTCCTGTAGACTGGACCTTTTTAGCAAGTCCAGGTTTTAGTCAAATATCGGTCGTTGTTTGATGTGCAATCTTGTTAACAATAGTGTCTATGTCGGTCTCTCTTATTGTGTTCTTCTGTTGTCTATAGTTGACAAGCACGATAATTAGTTTGTGATTTGAAATTTAATGTGCTTTTGAAATCTAATGTGTGGTGTAGTTGATTTATGAAAAATTGTCTTAGATACATAAAATTGTGATATATATATTGCTGATGTTTTAATGAAATTATAAATTGTTCTGCGGCGTATTTAAATAATTTACTGTATTGTCAATGTAATTTTAATAAACTGTGAACATTTTTTAAAAAAAACAAATCTTGTTGTTCATGAAGTATATGTGTTAGGTATTGGTACCAATATATGGGCTTACATTGAAGTTGCTTCTCACCAAGGGATACCTTGTCATTTCACTGTTTATTAGTACCCTATTCCCCTGGTGTGCTAAGGGGTCTCTCTCTCTTTTTTTACACATACATTCTCACAAGGCATACATGGTTGCACTGGCAATGTGCAGCATGAAGCATTTGTGTGTGTGATATGAGATCTAGTAACTGATTTTGTATGCAGATACAGTTTTTGATGCAGCAGACTGTGAATGCAGCCTTGGGACTGTGTTCTGATGCACCCACTATATGGATCATTTCACAGTCATACTATAAGTGGACTCTACTGTTATCCACAAGTAGGAGGCCATAAAAATGGCTAGCTGTAGCAGAGACACATACACAGCTGTAGCACACTATCAATGTTACCACTCCATGTTAATTGTGTCTGGCAATGGAGAACTATTTGCTACAGGAAGTTGGCATACACAATATTTTGTTTTTACCAGATGTTGTTCAATGCGGTTTGTTACACAAAGCTACTTCCTATTTCTATATAGCTATTAGTAGCAGGTATGGTGGGAAGTTTTGATGTTTACTGTGACTATTAAATACAAATGCATTCACTGTGCTGGGTTCATACATGTATTTACATATATATGTACACAGTTACATGTGTCATCATTTTGTAACCTCATGGAAGTCACTCATGCATCAGTGAAAAAACTGTTGATATTATGGTCCCTCTGCCATATGGCGGCTACTGATGGAACTGTTTGATGTGGTTCCTCATCTTCCTCATTGTCAGCGTCCAGCTGTTCCTGCTCCTCATTGGAATCACCCCATGGCACATTTGTCCACGCATATTGCACATAGGGTGAATGAATGCTGCACTCTGCTCTGGCTTGTCTTATTGTATATCTATGATGCCTTGCAAGCACTTAAAGGGTGACTTTGCATTGCCTCGTTGATATTATTTGGAGTCCTGCTCCATCAAAGCATCTTGAACAGTGATTCTCCAGCAGCACAGTTCACCTGTACATGTGCCCAACAGTGGTGTGGGTGGTCTCAATATTTGGGACTTGTAGGATTGTATTGTGCGTATACCATGTAGTATAGCACAAGTATGTAGGCCCACACCTACTACATCTATACTGTCTTATTCAGCCGAGCACTAATATGTTATGTTAGGTGTTCTTACATAGTGCTCGAATCACCGTGGGGCATCTCGGCGCTTACTCAGAGTAACGCCTAAGGGGAAGATAGCTGAGAGGAGGGAGCGATTAATACAGAAATGCCTTGAGTTGTTTCCTGAACGTTCGATAAGATGGAATCTCTTGTAATGATTTTGGAAGGCTATTCCAGTATTTGAGGGCCAGATAGTAAAATGCCAAGCCCCCTGTCCTATGGAGCCTGATACGGGGTACATGCAGTAGCAGCTGCGAGGTCGACCTCAATGGGCGGCTAGGGATATATTTTTTCAGTTTAATTTGCAGATACATTGGACCCTGGCCCTGGAGCGCGTTGAATGTCAGACAGCAGACTTTAAAAAAAGATCTTTGTTTTATGGGTAGCCAGTGTAATTTTCTCAACAGAGGCAGCGAGGAAGAACCCGCCGGCATGTTCAGGATCAACCTGGCTGCCGTATTCTACTCCAACTTCTGCTAATAGGGCGTTCCCGTAATCCATACAGCTCACTATCATAGCTTGAGTCAGTGTTCTGCGGTGCTCCACGGGAATAAAAGGGAACATTTTATGCAAAAGTCTTAGCCTATGGTAGCGTGCCCATAAGACGGCGGCTACATGGTCCGACATTGACAGAGAATGATTTATTTTAACGCCGAGATTGTTGACACACTGTTTCGGCATAGGAGGGGAACCCTGCTGCGTAGGCCACCAGTCCATGGACCAGGCAGCAACAGCCTTCCCGAGAAGCAAGACTTCCGTCTTACCAGGATTCAACAGTAATTTCAAGAATTCCTGTGGTAAAGCGGAGTCTATCTGCCTTCGGGTTTGGGCCGATGTTAAACAGCAACTGGGTGTCATCTGCGTACGAAATAGTTTCGAACCCCAGGGCTTCCACGGCCTTACCCAGAGGAGCCATTTAGATGTTAAAAAAGGCTTAGGCAGGAGCCCTGGGGGACGCCCTTGTCTAATGGTGTTTTCTCAGACTGGTAAGGGCCCAGGACAATAGTTTGATATCTGTCCATCAGGACATTTTGCAGCCATTTAAGGGCCAGACCATGGATCCCAAATATGACAACATATTCCAACATAATTGACTTTCATGTGGTCTGTCATGTGGCTGAGAATTACTTAATGACCAGTAGGCCATTTACATAGGTCCAATTCTCGAAACGCTCATTAATGGTGGAATGCCAGAAGATGAAGGAATCATGAGCACTGCCTTGGTACTTTTCGAGGGCATTGATAAAGAGGCCCAGATGGTCTATAATTGCCTACACATTCATGGAATATGTGTGCTTCGTATTGCGGTACAGGTGCAATGTAGTCATTGGAGGCACAAGTTGCACATGGGTGCAGTTCATGGTCCCCAACACGTGGAAATCTTGCAATGGCATAAAGGCCTTGCTTGTTTTCCTGTTGGTTCTGTGTTGTGTTGGGGAAGAACAGGTACTGGGGTGTGAGGCTTATGATGGCATCCAGGATGGAGGAGAGGAACCTAGAGAGGGATGCCTGGGATGCTCCTGCCACTTTGGCTGTGGTGGTTTGGAACGCACCAGAGGGCAGCATGTGTAGGACAGCCAGTAGCTTGGTCTGCGGAGGGATGTTGGTGCACCACTGCGATGTTGGCTGCAGCCTTGACAGAACTTGGCGTAGGAGACAGACAAAGGACTCTCGCGTGAGCCTGTAATGGGCAATTATCTCCTCCTCCCTGAGGTCAATGAGGGAAATCATCAGGCTGTACGTCCGCTCCCTTCTCCTGCGCTGCCTCCGTGATGATGGTGGTCTCCTTGGTGCACCAAGCTGCAATAGCAGTAGGTCCACGGTGCCTTTGAGCTTTCCAGAGTGATTTGGGTAGGATCTGCTTTTATACCAGTGGACATGCGTCAGTTTTAGACCTGGTTTTCCATAGCAGTAAAATGAGGCTGCTATTTATTGGGCCCCTGTACATCTTTTGCCAAAGAGGCATAATTTTCCGAAATCGTCGTAACTACGGCTGCGTCAGTTTTGTGTAAATGTTTAAGGAGGAACAACTACCTTGCATACCATTATCGCTAACTGCTTCAACAGGAACTGGTGCTGTGAAAAATAGGTGCTGGAGTTTAAAAAGTGACTCTAAAGGCCTCTAGCATCACTTTGTAATATGGCACCAAGAAAAAAAGCAGCCTCAGAGTCAAAAAAATCATGACTCCTTGTAAATATGCTCCTCTGTTTTAAAATGACAGCAGAGCATATTTAGATTATATTTTGATTTCAGCCAAGCACCTTAGATATTTTATTACTTTCGAAGTAAGATCTCATTCTTAGGTTCGAGAGTGATCATGCTCCGGTTAGACTGTTTTTCAGGGTTTATATTTTGTGCATTACTACTGCTGATTAATATGTCTTTTCAATTCTTAATCAATTTCATATGTAGGCTTAATTAATATGCTGATAGTTGAAACAAATTTCATGTAATACATACGAGTGTGTTTATTATTGTGTTCTAGTTATGCCACATTTTCCTGCAAAATGCCATTGTAGACACGATGAATGCTCCCTCTGTCACTCACTCGTGCCCTCCCCTCCTGCGTGTTTCGTCTTCCCACAGGCTCCATAGAGCACAGTCAAGTTGACATTTAATGATTTATTTCTACCGTTGTGATAACATTGCTTTCGATGAACTTTCTCCTGTTCTCTACGATTTGAAACATCATCAAGATCTCTTAAGCTGGCTTCCGTTCTGCATACTAGTTCATTCATATTCTGAAAGTTCCATTGTTCTAATGTTTCATATTTGTTAGAACATTTCCAGATGGTATTAGATGAAATGGGATGGTGCTTACCTGTTACGACAATGACACATATTTTCTGATTTGCCACAGAGATGATGTTTTTTGCTCAGACAATAATGATTTTGTAGTTTTACCAATTTGTTATACAAGAATTGTGTATATGAACCACTGTATTTTGGGGGCTGAGTCAGAAGACTTTCCTGTTCTACTAGTGATACTGTCTGACTTCTTTTTGATTTTGCTGCTCATTTGGGGCTTAGCATAATACTGATTGTGCATACTTTGCATAATTCTGCATCTGAGAGCCCTTGTGGCATTATTGCTGTACTTCTTAATTTTGAATGTTGTGTATAACCTCTTAACCTTTACTGATCTAGAATTCAATTGTTGAGTGTGCCAATTATTTATTTGAACTGTTTGCTGTGCTAATGGAAGTATTGGGAGGGGGAACAGATGAGTTTCCCATACTCATCGCTGCTACAAAGAGGGTAATTCCAAAACGGTCTAATATAGTGGGACAACCTACAAGTACTGGTTCATGGTTTATTCATGGCCTTTCCCTTTTTTTGGGCAGGTGGGTTGTGTGCTTCATAGCTGGTATGAGATGCACCTGATCCTGAGCCCAGACTTAACCCAACAGTCTTTACCAATATTATAGTCATGGCTTTATGGGATAGTGCAATGAATTGAACTACCCAGTAAGATGAATGAATTCAGTGCTGCTACTAACAAATCCTGAACAACTCCATAGCCTTTCTAAGGTGCTAGGTAACGCAAGTACTTACTGCACGATTGAGAGTCCTGGATAAAGTATATTCCACCACTGGAATGCCAGCTACAGAATATCATTGTACCAAAATATTGAGGCCCTAATTTCAAGGATCAAATTATCAGAAAGGTAAGTATATGTAGGTAAGTATAGGTTTACTATTCTTAACTTCAGCTATATGTACCTTGCCAATATATAGATGTTAAAGGTAGGTAGATGTTGAATTAAGTATAGTAAATCCATACATACCTACAAACACCTTTCTGATATTTTGGTCATCGATTTACGTTAAGGTTCCAATAATTTGGCACCACAATATTTTTGTCTTCAATATTATGAAATAGAATCATATACATTATATTGTCTGGAAATTTGTAAATAATATGAGGGATAAAGTTAAAGAGATGGATATGAAAAACTGGATGTATCCACATGGAAAACGCTATACGGCTTGTATTTAAAGCAGATACTATGCTTGGTATGGCAGTGGAGTCCCTGTCAAATAGTTGGTTTGGTGTAGGCAGCATTCCATGCAAGCACTTCTGCAGGAGACAATGATTGTCAAATGGCTTCTAAAAAGATTTGGAGTTTTAAGAGGAATATCACCATATTTGGCATAATGGGTGTTGTGTATCAGGTGCTATTCAGTGGTAGGAACTTCCTAGATAGAAATGATGCTCGTCATATAGTTCACTGGTCCAGGTTGGAATGTAATCAGGCAGTCATATTAATCTAAAAATGAGGTTTCTTGTAATTGTAGGGTAAGCACTTAATCTGAACCTAAGTCCTGAACATTACAGTGACATGTGAATGCTGTGATTGTCTGGCCCATAACAGGTTTTGGATTCGTTTGAACACCTCCCTTATGCTTAATAAAGTATTTTCAGCAATTCAATAATTCTGGTCTGTAGTGTTCACTTTCATGTATAAATGCATGACCAACTGCATGCTTCCACTTTAACTAATGTGTTTCAGAAAATTAGCACCCAAACCAATGTGTGTAGCATCTGCTTTTAAAATGAACAATCTTGATACATCAGGGTGTGTCACAAGAGCAGCAGAAGCGTTTACCTACTTTAACGACTGGAATAATATGTCCGCATCTTCAGAGCCTAGAAGGGTAGGTTTGTGCTCAGCAGCTTGGTGAACGGATGTTACTACCTTAGAGACTGATCAATGAAGCAGGGGAAGAATGAGATGAACATAACAAGAAGCTTTGCAATCCTTGTATTGACCACCTCGCCCATTGTGCGTTATTCCAGAACAGAGGATTAGATGAAAGCTATTTTAACTTAGTGGATCTTGAACTCTTTGTTTAGTTATAACACTCTGCTTTTTCTTCAACTATGTGGATTTCTGGGTGCCCTTAAGAATATTTCTAGTTCTAAAAAGGCCATAAACCAAGATGTTTGTCACATACTTGCACTTGAAACCATTTACTTTTTGCCAGTTTCTTGATGCGTGTTGGGGAGCTTTTTACTCACTTGTGGATGTGTCTCCTATTTACGGATTTTAATTAGTTCTGCAGATATTACATGGGTGGAGTCCTCACCAGAGAGGGGCATTTCAGCTGTTCAACAATGTGTCTACACAAAATACACATGCTCTGGGTGAAATGCAAGTGTATCAACTGGCATCAAAGGCAAGTCCATCTTTATCCATCTAAACCAGGATAGAAAAGAAAGCACCTGTTTATACTTCCCTGCAAGTTTCGGGGGTATTCGTCAAGCGGGGGCCGAGAAAAACAGGGGGGTCCCAAAACATGTTTTCCCCTTGTTAATTTCCATAGGGACCTTTAGACACAGCTACAGCCCGAACGGCTGAATGGAATTACACCAAACTTGGCAAAATGGTAGGGCCTGGTATGCAGATGTGCCTTTGCTATGTTTGGTGAAAATCCCTCCAGTAGTTCTTGAGAAAATTGAATTTGAAATTTTTCAAATGGCATTTTCTATGGGACCTTTAGACACGGCTACAGCCCGAACGGCTGAACGGAATTACACCAAACTAGGCAAAATGGTAGGGACAGGTATGCAGTAGTGCCTTTTCTATATTTGGTAAACAAAAACAAGTGATGGACCGAATGTGGATCAATGTCACACATTCATCCCAGTCCAAAGATCTGGGCCCAAATCCATCGTTTTTTTGCACTCCACACCACCCCGGGTTAGACAATGGCGATATGCAAATCAGCTCTGACCCTGTGCCCCATGGGAACAGTCCAGTCCGAACTACAAAAGCCATGTCCTTCCCAGAACGGAATCAAGCATCCGAGGACCGGACCGGTTTCGAGGTAACACCTCTCATCAGCCCGGCTAGCTTGACTCCAGTGGTGTGGAGTGCCTGGGACCCACGTCTGAGCATCCCCAGCGCACTTAGGGCGGAATTTGCAAACAAAACAAGTGATGGACCGAATGTGGATCAATGTCACACATTCATCCCAGTCCAAAGATCTGGGCCCAAATCCATCGTTTTTTTGCACTCCACACCACCCTGGGTTAGACAATGGCGATATGCAAATCAGCTCTGACCTTGTGCCCCATGGGAACAGTCCAGTCCGAACTACAAAAGCCATGTCCTTCCCAGAACGGAATCAAGCATCCGAGGACCGGACCGGTTTCGAGGTAACACCTCTCATCAGCCCGGCTAGCTTGACTCCAGTGGTGTGGAGTGCCTGGGACCCACGTCTGAGCATCCCCAGCGCACTTAGGGCGGAATTTGCAAACAAAACAAGTGATGGACCGAATGTGGATCAATGTCACACATTCATCCCAGTCCAAAGATCTGGGCCCAAATCCATCGTTTTTTTGCACTCCACACCACCCTGGGTTAGACAATGGCGATATGATCTCTTGACTGGGGGAGTGTGTGACATTGATCCACATTCAGTCCATCACTTGTTGTTTTTGCAATTGCCGCCCTAAGTGCGCTGGGGATGCCCAGACGTGGGTCCCAGGCACTCCACACCACTTGGAGTCAAGCTAGCCGGGCTGATGAGAGGTGTTACCTCGAAACCGGTCCGGTCCTCGGATGCTTGATTCCGTTCTGGGAAGGACATGGCTTTTGTAGTTCGGACTGGACTGTTCCCATGGGGCAACAGGGTCAGAGCTGATTTGCATATCGCCATTGTCTAACCCAGGGTGGTGTGGAGTGCAAAAAAACGATGGATTTGGGCCCAGATCTTTTGACTGGGGGAGTGTGTGACATTGATCCACATTCAGTCCATCACTTGTTGTTTTTGCAATTGCCGCCCTAAGTGCGCTGGGGATGCCCAGACGTGGGTCCCAGGCACTCCACACCACTTGGAGTCAAGCTAGCCGGGCTGATGAGAGGTGGTACCTCGAAACCGGTCCGGTCCTCGGATGCTTGATTCCGTTCTGGGAAGGACATGGCTTTTGTAGTTCGGACTGGACTGTTCCCATGGGGCAACAGGGTCAGAGCTGATTTGCATATCGCCATTGTCTAACCCAGGGTGGTGTGGAGTGCAAAAAAACGATGGATTTGGGCCCAGATCTTTTGACTGGGGGAGTGTGTGACATTGATCCACATTCAGTCCATCACTTGTTGTTTTTGCAATTGCCGCCCTAAGTGCGCTGGGGATGCCCAGACGTGGGTCCCAGGCACTCCACACCACTTGGAGTCAAGCTAGCCGGGCTGATGAGAGGTGTTACCTCGAAACCGGTCCGGTCCTCGGATGCTTGATTCCGTTCTGGGAAGGACATGGCTTTTGTAGTTCGGACTGGACTGTTCCCATGGGGCAACAGGGTCAGAGCTGATTTGCATATTGCCATTGTCTAACCCAGGGTGGTGTGGAGTGCAAAAAAACGATGGATTTGGGCCCAGATCTTTTGACTGGGGGAGTGTGTGACATTGATCCACATTCAGTCCATCACTTGTTGTTTTTGCAATTGCCGCCCTAAGTGCGCTGGGGATGCCCAGACGTGGGTCCCAGGCACTCCACACCACTTGGAGTCAAGCTAGCCGGGCTGATGAGAGGTGTTACCTCGAAACCGGTCCGGTCCTCGGATGCTTGATTCCGTTCTGGGAAGGACATGGCTTTTGTAGTTTGGACTGGACTGTTCCCATGGGGCAACAGGGTCAGAGCTGATTTGCATATCGCCATTGTCTAACCCAGGGTGGTGTGGAGTGCAAAAAAACGATGGATTTGGGCCCAGATCTTTTGACTGGGGGAGTGTGTGACATTGATCCACATTCAGTCCATCACTTGTTGTTTTTGCAATTGCCGCCCTAAGTGCGCTGGGGATTCCCAGACGTGGGTCCCAGGCACTCCACACCACTTGGAGTCAAGCTAGCCGGGCTGATGAGAGGTGTTACCTCGAAACCGGTCCGGTCCTCGGATGCTTGATTCCGTTCTGGGAAGGACATGGCTTTTGTAGTTCGGACTGGACTGTTCCCATGGGGCAACAGGGTCAGAGCTGATTTGCATATCGCCATTGTCTAACCCAGGGTGGTGTGGAGTGCAAAAAAACGATGGATTTGGGCCCAGATCTTTTGACTGGGGGAGTGTGTGACATTGATCCACATTCAGTCCATCACTTGTTGTTTTTGCAATTGCCGCCCTAAGTGCGCTGGGGATGCCCAGACGTGGGTCCCAGGCACTCCACACCACTTGGAGTCAAGCTAGCCGGGCTGATGAGAGGTGTTACCTCGAAACCGGTCCGGTCCTCGGATGCTTGATTCCGTTCTGGGAAGGACATGGCTTTTGTAGTTCGGACTGGACTGTTCCCATGGGGCAACAGGGTCAGAGCTGATTTGCATATCGCCATTGTCTAACCCAGGGTGGTGTGGAGTGCAAAAAAACGATGGATTTGGGCCCAGATCTTTTGACTGGGGGAGTGTGTGACATTGATCCACATTCAGTCCATCACTTGTTGTTTTTGCAATTTTCTATATTTGGTGAAAATCCCTCCAGTAGTTGTTGAGAAAATTGAATTTGAGCAAATTATATATCTATATGCGTGCATGCACATACCCTTACGAGTTTCTGATTGGCTGGCAGTCGACTGTCAACATTCCAAACTGTCCAAACCAGTAAGTGTTGGCCACCATCTTGTTTTTCAGGGGAACTGAGGCACAAGAGAGCCCAAAACAAGAGTGGAAAACACGAAAAGGGGGCAGGGTAGAGACCCCCCAACCCTCTAGCCCTTCTCAGGGGGTCCAAAAAGACCCCCAAGGGCAAAAAAAAAAAATTCAAAAAAATCACGGGGTACGCGCACCGTACGCGTACGGTACGCAACTGGTGCGCGTACCCCACGATTTAAAAAAATATATATATATTTTTGCACTTGGTGGTCCTTCTGGGATGCCCTGAGAAGGACTAGGGAGTCAGAGGGTCTCAACCCTGCCCCCTTTTCGCGTTTCCACTCTTGTTTCATGCTCTCTTGTGCCTCACTTCTCCTGAGAAACAAGATGGCTGCTCAGGTGGTCCCAGAAGGATAATAACATATATAAACGTTATCCGCTAATAGAATTAGCATTTACAAAGCCTTTGAAATTTATTGGAAAAAAATATAGGTTTCCCGTCTGATATAGTTAGGAATTAGCATTTAAAAAACCTTGCAAATTCACTGAAAAAACATAGGTTTCAAGCCTTATATAGTTAGGAATTAGCATTTAAAAAACCTTGCAAATTCACTTAAAAAAACATAGGTTTCAGGCCTTATATAGTTAGGAATTAGCATTTAAAAGCCTTGCAAATTCACTTAAAAAACCATAGGTTTCAGGCATTATAGTTAGGAATTAGCATTTTAAAAACCTTGCAAATTCACTTAAAAAACCATAGGTTTCAAGCCTTATATAGTTAGGAATTAGCATTTAAAAATCCATTGAAATTGCTCCTATATAGTTAGTTGTACTAACTATATTTCGCGCACCCGCAATCCACTGCTGATGATGTCACATATTACATCATTCATGACATGGTCAGTGACATCACTGATGACATCACTGATGATATCACTCATGACATCACTGATGACATCTCAAATGACATTACTGATGACATCACTGATGACATCTCATTTAAAGAGTCCTAAACCACACCTCTTGCAGGACTTGATGGGTCACATGACAGTATTAATGGAAAACAGACTCGGTAGTTTAAACATTTTTCACATTGTCTGGGGATCCATTAGCACACATAGATAATAACTATGTACAAGATATATTGCTGCTGAATATAAGCATAAAAATGAATATTTCATCATAGCAATTCATAGCACGTTCTAAAAAACATAAATAAAATTTTTAGATAAAAGTTACATATTATTGGATTAATCCAATTGTACCCCTTGACAATATCAGGTCATACCGTCTGTTAATAATACTCTAACCGGATAAATCCATATTGCGGTCATGCGACAAATACAAAATCCTATCTAGATTATAGTGCAAATAAGCAAAAACTTTTTTTTCTCAATTGTTTCTTTTATATCAAGTGCAAACTATGTGCCTAATGTGTAAGCTGGTGCATATGTAAATATAAAGTGTAAAAGATGGATGATATAAAAACATTGCGATCTGTCATGTCAATTACTCTATCCACAGTGTTCGCCCATATTACTATATAGGTTTGAAAACAAACTCTAATACTGTTATGGACTGACAATGTACATCAAGGATAATTTTTGATTCAATTATATACCGTAATAAATAATTTTTTACAGATCACTAGAGGGAAGAAAGTAGGAGAGCTGGCTAAAATTACCACTGACTATATTACCTACTGGCGGTCACCAGTAGGTAGTTATAGTTAGGACCTAGTTTCCATAGGAAATACGCAACATTCTATTGGGAATAACTTTGGCGCCGGTTGTTGAATCTTCGCGAATTTCTCAAAGAAGATGGCCCGCTCCGCTCTGCTCCTTCCCTGAAAGTCTCAGGAAGATTTGTCAAGCGGGGGCCGAGAAAAAAAGGGAGGTCCCAAAACATGTTTTCCCCATGTTAATTTCCATAGGATGATTAGACACGGCTACAGCCCGAACCGCTGAATGGAATTACACCAAATTTGGGAAAATGGTAGGGTCTGGTGCGCAGATCATGCTTTTGGTTAATTGGTGTAAATCCCTCCAGTAGTTCCTGAGAAAATCAAAAGAAAAATATATATATCTGGGCGGAGCCTAACCACACATCTCATCGTGAGATCTGATTGGCTGTCAGCACTTCATCCAAGAAGTGTTGGCAGCCTTCTTGGGACCAATATACATGATAGCACTTCATTAAAAAGCATGTAAGTTAATAGAAGGTTTTAGGACTTTAGTTACATAATAAATCATTTGTTGATGGTACCATACTCATTTTAGGAATTGTGGTGTGTTGTAAGGTGATTTTACCATGTGAAAAAGCCGTCTGCTGGGATATCAAGAATCATGTTTGAAAGAAAACTATTATCTCATGCTTTTCCGACAGTGGTTTTGAAGGGGATCTATAAGCTAAACTGAAAGCATATTTTCTATAAATTCACATTATCTTTCTCAGTCATGTGAGAATGTAGTCTGACATTCTCAGTAAAATATGTACATCCAACAAGGACAGAGACTGTCAGTTGATTCCTTTGTGTTCTACTGCAGCTTCCCAAGAACAACAAGAGCGCTAACAGTCATACTTATTACAAAGGTATGGCTCACCTGAAGCCATCTTGATTGGAATACAGTGGTAACTCTTAAAAGATTTAATTTAAAAAGGAACAAAATGAGGGGGTATATCTTGCCATAGAAAGTATGATTAGTGCTGTGGAAAGAAAAATTAGGGCACATTTTGAGTGACTTCTCAAATCCTCTTCTATTTCATTAAAAAATTCTGACATGCAGTCTCCCAAGATGGCCACCAGAGACAAAAGAGCCCAAATGTAGCCCAAATATCACCCAGATGTAGCACAAGTATAGCCCAACGACAGAATGTCCCAGAGTGTTCTAAAGAACAACTAGAGCGCTAACAGTCTTACTTATGACAAAAGTATGGCACACCAGAAGCCATCTTGATTGGAATAAAGTGGTAAGTCTGAAAACATTTAATTTAAAAAGGAACAAAATGAGGGGGTTACTTTTGCCATAGAAAGTATGATTTGTGCTTCAGAAAGAAAAATTAGGGCACATTTTGAGTGACTTCTCAAATCCTCTTCTATTTCATTAAAAAATTCTGACATGCAGACTGAAACATGCACTTTCAATATCAGCAGCAGACTTCCCTGGTGAGCAGTAGCTTTACTACAGTGATCTAAAAAGCAACTAGCGTGCTAACATTCTGAATTGATGGCAAATGTGTGTCACATCTGAATGCCTTCTTGATGGAATCAAAGTAGAAAACTGAAAGTATTTCCTACTGAGGAGACTGTAGTAAATGAGGAAATTAGGAAACGTCATAACAAATAAGCCTCCCAAGATGGCCACTAGAGACACAAGAGCTCAAATGTAGCACAAATATCCCCCAGATGTAGCCCAAGTATAGCCCAATGACAGAATGTCCCAGAGTGTTCTAAAGAACAACTAGAGCGCTAACAGTCTTACTTATGACAAAAGTATGGCACACCTGAAGTCATCTTGATTGGAATAAAGTGGTAACACTTAAAACATTCAATTTGCAAAGGAACAAAATGAGGGGGTTCATTTTGCCATAGAAATTATGATTAGTGCTGAAGAAAGAAAAATTAGGGCACATTTTGACTTCTCAAAACCTCTTCTATTTCATTAAAAAAATTCTGACATGCAAACTGAAACATGCACTTTGAATTCCAGCAGCAGACTCCCCTGGTGAGCAGTAGCTTTACTACAGTGATCTAATGAGCAACTAGAGTGCTAACATTCAGAATGTATGGCAAATGTGTGACACATCTGAATGCCTTCTTGATGGAACCAAAGTAAACTAGCATTGAAAATACAATAGATCTCGCCCTGGTTTAAGTTAAAGCCATTCTGTTTGTAATGAGGTGGCTTTTTAGCTTTGCTTTTATTAGTGTTTTTCAAACTTTCATGTAAATAACATGCATATATATGCATATATGTATATGTATACATGCATTTATATTTGTATTTATATAGATATGCAGATTATATATGTTTATATATGTATGTATATATACACATACCTATATATAAATGCATATGCAAATATATATGCATATATATATATATGTGTATATGTGTGCATTTAGAGAGAGATAGAGGTGTAGAGGTGTAGAGGTAGAGAGGTAGAGACTAGTAGAGAGAGAAGTAGAGAGAGGTAGAGAGGTAGAGAGCAGATAGTGAGTAATAGAGAGTAAAGAGTAGTAGAGAGCAGTAGAGAGAGTAGCAGAGAGTGAGTAGTAGAGAGTAGTAGAGTGAATAGTAGAGTGAGTAGTCGAGAGTAAGTAGTAGAGTGAGTAGTAGAGAGTGAGTAGTAGAGAGTAGTAAAGAGTGAGTAGTAGAGAGTACTGAAAATCGATAAGATTTATTCAATAAAAAATTATCATAAAAGCATTGCAGAAATACAAATATATAGCCACAGTTAAAACCACAGTTAAAAAGGAGCACAGTGCACATATCAAAAGGTTAATCCATTAAGTCCAATAAGATCAGCATAAAATATACAATTTAAAATAATTTCATACATGAGTATTAATCACCATTTCATATAATCAGGAGGTGACACCCTCTTGTTACCCCCTGCATTGTGCTATTAAGTCAGGTCAGTCATTCATCCCAAATCCTCCATTTGGGGGCCTGCCGAGCTCTTGCCTGCTGCCTTTAATCTAAGTAGCCAGGCCCACCCCAGATATTTTGCTAGACCACAGATCAGTGTCAATGAGGAGGTATCTGTTTTCATAATGCGTAGGGCAGCCACATGGCTCATGAGGCCTAAGGTTTTGCAGACTGGCTTTAGCCACTTTTCTCTGGCCTTTGTGTAAGCGGGGCATGCCAAGAGAAAATGGGCAATGGACTCATCAGAATTGCCACAGCTAGGGCAGGGTGCAGGAACGGAGTACGACCCCTTCCATAAGGATATCACTGAATTAACCGGTAGGGTGCCAAATCTCAGCTTCATGTACAAGGTCCTGTCCCTAGGGACCTGTATAAAGTCGAGATAGGGCTCTAATCTGCGGATGCTTTTAAATTTGAAAAATCCCTCCGTGAGTTTCCCTGCCTGCTGACATGATAACTCACTTTTTGACACCCAAACCCAATATGCCCGCTTCAAGTCCAGCTTGGAAGGGGGAATCTGGGTCGCCCATGCCTTGCTTAGGCCAACGAGGCCCAAAAGATGCTTCAAGTCAACCAGCCATTTTATCCTGCCTCCCTTGTCTGCCGCCACTAATTCATCAAACCCTGCTGCATACCTGCAGAGCTCCTCCGTCCTTTTGAGGCGGGCCCAGAAAAGCAAAGGACGAAGCCTGGCAATGTCCTGGATGTGTCTCCTACCAGTGTCGTAAAACAAGGGCTTCAGAGGGGTGTAGGTGGGAAGTCATACAAGGTTTCTTAAAAATCTATTCTCTGACCTGGTTAATTCGGTGACATTCTCCATACCCCAAAGCTCTGCCCCATAGAGAGACGAGGGTAGAGCTTTCCCATCATAAATTGCTAGTGCAGGTGCAGCCGGTCTACTAACCGAAAGATACTGTTCTCTGGCAATAGTGCCAGACACCCGCTTGTGATTTAGAAGCATTTTGTCTATGTGCAAGGGCCACTTCATATTTTTTGAAAGTCTGATCCCCAGGTAGTCAAAAGACTCAACCATCTCTAGTGGGACTTCCTTTAGGCTAATGTTGTTCCTGAAGCGTTTTGAGGGTTTGATAGTCATCAGCTTAGTTTTGCTAGTGTTGATGGTTAGCCCCTGTTCTTTACAAAATGAGTCGAAATTCTTCAGTAATTTCTGTAGGCCACCTGGGGACTGGGAGATTAGGAGAGTGTCGTCAGCAAAGAGGAGGGTAGGTGTCTTCTCTCCTGCCAACACTGGAGCATCAGTTGGCTCCTTGTTGAGGTGGGCCACCACCCCATTAATAAATATTGAAAATAGGGTGGGGGCCAGCACACAACCTTGGCGTACCCCCCTCCCTACCGTGATCCTCTCTGTCAGCTCCCCTTGGGCCCCAGAACTGAGTCTAGCATAGTTATCAACGTGCATCCTTTGAATAAAATCTAGAATGTAAGATGGCATACCCAGATGTCCAAGTACCTGCCAGAGCTTGCCCCGGGGGACCTGGTCGAAAGCAGTCTTCAGATCTATGAAAGCCAGGTACAAACTCCCTTTGCCCAAGAGGACTGACTTCCAATAGATCATGAAGAATCTGAGGACCTGGTCCATTGTTCCCACCTTTTGCCGAAACCCTGCTTGGAAGTGTGATAGGATGTTGCCATCCTCCAGCCAGGTTCTAATACTCAGGAGAAGAACCCTGCCAACAGCCTTCTGAACCACGTCTATAAGGTTGATTGGCCGGTAGTTGGCAGGGTCTTCTCTATTCCCCTTTTTAAATATTGGTACCACCTCGGCTCCTTTCCAGGAGTCCGGGATGGCAAACTCTCTAACTATCAAATTCATGATATGGAGAATGAGTTGGGCCCAAGGCATGGGATCATGTGGGAGCAGGTCTCCAGGCAGTCCATCTGGGCCTGCTACCTTCCCTGGAGAGATGCTATAAATTGCTTGCTCCACTTCCAGGAGGTCGAACCTGTCTGATGTTCCGTTTGCTTCCCAGGTGACCAGACTGGTCTCTGTGGAAAGAGGCTTGGATGACGCTTCCCCCAAATATAAATTGGCAAAGTGGATCTGCCACTGTGTGCAAGTAATATGATTAGACATGGGGTCCGTTAATATCCTGTCTTTACGATTGATTAAATCCCAGAATACTACGGGGTCTCTCTGTGTGCCAGCTGCCTTTAATTCCTGCCAATGCGCCTCCTCCCAACCCCTTTTAGCCTCCACCAATGCCCTTGCATACTCTTTCCTGGCAATTCTGACAGCAGCTAGGTCTTTCAGCCTGATAATACGTGCGATGGCCGCCCTTTTGTCTCTGCAGTCCTTAGTGTACCAGGGATTGCAAGACTTTGTATGGTCATGTTTTCTGGCTGGTTTACCTTCAGTGATAAAAAACGAACTCAGCTTATCTATTGCCGTTTGATAAAAACTCTTCAAGTTAAAATCATTAGATTCCCCCAGGCCATTATACAATGACATTAACTCACTACTTTTGCCACAACTTCCTCCCTCACACTTGCTAATAGCCCTTCCTGATGTGAGACTTTATTCCACTTGAGGCGTCTTTTGCAGTTTGATGGTATTACCTCTCCGCTTCCCATAGCAGGGCGGTTAGGTTTCTTAGTCCCCCACCGCTGCAAAATATTATTCATTTGGAGGCAGAGTGGGTTGTGGTCACTGTCAAGTGTGGGCACAATTTCCATATCGATCAGATCCTGCCATAACCGAACATCCAAAAGGATGTAATCTATCCTAGAAGAGGACCCCACTCTGTTAAAGGTAAATGCTCCATTTTGGTCAGAGCATGATCTACCATTAACAGCTCTCAGATCGTATTCCAGGTTGAGAGCGTTAATTTGTATTGTGCGCTGTGACCATTTCTTAATTGGGTCTAGGTTGAGGGGCGGAATGCCCCATTTGTCGTCCTCTTCAATGATTCCTGCTTGATCACCCAAACTCATAGGTTCAAAGATTACATTAAAGTCCCCAGCTACAATGATGTTTGTTGGGGGCAATATGGTTTCTAAGCTTATCTCAAGAATGGAAATGACAGTTTGAGCACCTGGTGACCCTCTCTCATGGACATTAAATAGCTCAAGTGATTGGCCCTTGCCTTGCCCTTTGATGGTCAAATGTAGTAAATCAGGAGAAGCCCCAGTGTGTGGGGTGACCACCCAATTGAGGCCAGTTCTTATCCAAATTTGTAGGCCTCCCGACGGACGGCCTTTGCCTGGGCTAATAGCAGGGATACAGTAGGATGTGTAACCTGATTTGTGGAGTGCCGCTAAGCTCCATGTCTCCTAGAATATGCATACTTCGAATTTATCCACAAAGTTATGCCATTCCGGGAGTATCAGTTTCATCTCTAACCCTGCTACATTCCATGACAAAATATTCATGCTTGCTACATTAGTTCTATTTGTAGTTAGGTCACCCTTCAGGTTCGAAGAACCCTGTCCCACCTGGGGGCATTCTACAGCAGGACAATGGCCCACAGCAATGCCCTGGCTGTCTGGTAATGCTGATGCACTTTCATCTCTTGGGTTCGGAGATGTTGCCAATTCAAAGCGGCGTTCCCCATCCCGGGGCACTAGTCAGTCAACCTTATTCAGACCTGACCCCCCTCCTTTTTCCCTAGGACCTTTCTTCCCATGCAGCTGGCTTCCACCCAGAGGGGCATATGTCTGATTTGGATAGATGAGTGATCAGGGGCAGATGTGCAGAACTCCAGTGATATTAAATTATCAGCTAAGACAGTATCTTTGAGCCTCACCTCAATAAAATCTCTGGCTGAGTTATACAGTGTCATTCGCCTTACGCCCTCAATATCCTCTCGAATGATCGATCTGCATCCTCTAACATGTCTGAGCCAATGTATAACCTTATTGCGCAGGGAGTCACTCCATTTGTAGCTCTGGCTACCTGAGGTTTTAGGGTCCTTTACCATATACACTGTCGCCCTACCCTCTTTTGTTAAGCCCATACGTGTATCTTTGGTTGCTTGACTGGTAGGCCTCAAGTTATTAGGGATTTGTCGTCCCCCAATTACCACAGAGTTGTTAGGTATAGTGACAGTGGATCTTCCCGCCCTGACCTCAGAAACAATTGGTGCAGGTGTTGTCCTGATATCTTTTAGCCTCTGTGATATGGAGTCACCATCCCCCCGACTATTATTAATTGGGGGCTTGTTGTCTAGAATATCTTTATAGGAGGAAGGCGCCACGGGAGAGGAGTGGGCTGGCGTGCTGGGTACAGCTGCCGTAGGGCCCCCCCCTGGGATTCAGCATTGCTACCAGCTTCTTTAAACCTTCTACCTCTTTATGGAGAAATTCTACTATCTTCCATAGTCCTCGGTTTGACTCCCTGCAGCCACATCTATTGGCTGTGGGATCAGAGCCTAGTTCAGTGCAGCTTTGCCCCTCCATGAGTGTAGAACCTCCGTCATATGTTCAAGAATCGCAAATCTATTGACAGGGGATGGGGAAGACCCTTGTCAATTTCTTGCGTGTCAGTGTTGGTCAATGGCAAAGGTGAGGGCATAGGGGCCTTGTAAGTAATTGCAGTATCAATATTAGCCAAAGGTGCACTATGGACAATAGGGTGAGTTGTTAATGGGGCCTTTTTCTGAAACATCGAGGGGATTACATGCTGTTGGCTATTTGCAGCTGCGTTTTTTAGTTGGGGTAAATTAGTGCTATCTGCTCGGCTAACCTTTTGAGCCCCAGCTATCTCCTCGCATTTTGAAACTAGAATATCAATTCTATCTAGAACGCAGTTGCTTGCGGCATGTATGCTTTTTTTAACCCTTTTCCCTTTCTTGTTTGCCAACTGCCCCCCCCCCTTCGGTGGTCTTCCTTTTGCCCATTTGCGATCTCTATAGTTAGTCAATCAATGTCCCAAATGTCCAAGATCCGTGAAGAAAATAGGATTTGGTGGGTATAAGTAACAAAGGGCCAGTCCAACTTCCAGGTAGTGGTCAAGAGGACATTAAATAAACAGGAAACAAACAGTACAGTACGTTGTCAAGATGACTCGATAGGGAGATAGCCCAGCCCAGCCTCGGCCTGCCCCAGACGGCCGCAGACAGCCAGCCCTTTGCCCGGGCTTAGCCCGGCGCTCCCGCGTGCTCCCGCAATGCGGGAAATGACCCGTGGATTTAAGCGCCTCCTGGCGCGCTAAGGCTCTGTGCGGCTTCCGGCCGCGGGTGCCTCTGGGTGGTTTAGTTCGAGCTCACCCCCTCTTGGCGGCCGTGTTGCTGATGGAAATCTTACGGTGGCAGGGGGTGAGCAGGCAGGCAGAAGCAGCGCTGGGATAGCGCTACGATGCAGGATGTAAGGTGCAGGCCAATTTTCAAAAGCCCCCAGGCGGTCGTCTCACTACTCCGGTCAGTGCCCCCTCTGCCGCAAATGACCCGTGGATTTAAGCGCCTCCTGGTGTGCTAAGGCTTTGTGCGTCTTCCTGCCGTGGGTGCCTCTGGGTGGTGTAGTTCGAGCTCATCCCTTCTCGGCGGCCGTGTTGCTGATGGAAATCTTACGGCGGCAGGGGGTGAGCAGGCAGGCAGAAGCAGCGCTGGGATAGCGCTATGATGCAGGATGTAAGGTGCGGGCCAATTTTCAAAAGCCCCCAGGCAGTCGTCTCACTACTCCGGTCAGTGCCCCGCTCTGCCGCAAATGACCCATGGATTTAAGCGCCTCCTGGCGCGCTAAGGCTCTGTGCGGCTTCTGGCCGCGGGTGCCTCTGGGTGGTGTAGTTCGAGCTCACCCCCTCTCGGTGGCCGTGTTGCTGATGGAAATCTCACGGCGGCAGGGGGGAGCAGGCACGCAGAAGCAGTGCTGGGATAGCGCTACGATGCAGGATGTAAGGTGCGGGCCAATTTTCAAAAGCCCCCAGTCGTCTCACTACTCTGGTCAGAGTAGTAGAGAGTAGTAGAGAGTGAGTAGCAGAGAGTGAGTAGCAGAGAGAGAATAGTAGAGAGTAGTAGAGAGTAGTAGAGAGAGAGTAGTGGAGAGTGAGTAGTAGAGAGTGAGTAGTAGAGTGAGTAGTAGAGAGGGAGTAGTAGAGAGTAGTAGATAGAGAGTAGTAGACAGTGAGTAGTAGAGAGTAGTAGAGAGTGAGAAGTAGAGAGTGAGTAGTAAAGAGTGAGTAGTAAAGAGAGAGTAGTAGAGAGTGAGTAGTAAAGAGTAGAGAGTAGTAGAGAGTGAGTAGTAGAGAGTAGTAGATAGTGAGTAGTAGGGAGTGAGTAGTAGAGAGAGAGTAGTAGAGAGTAGTAGAGTAGTAGAGAATGAGTAGTAGAGAGTGAGTATTAGAGAGTAGTGGAGTAGTAGAGAGTGAGTAGTAGAGAGTAGTGGAGAATATTCCAAAGTTTGGCACAGCACCACTTGCACAACAAGTCCAATCAAATCATATCACTTAGAGTCCTTATTGAAACGCTGATTCTTGGTGTATATTCAAATACTTTTATTTTCCTTAAGTTTATGTACCACAGCCAGCCGACGTATTTCGTTCTGTACAACAGAACTTCTTCAGGGCGTTCTTATTTCCTTCAAGTTATGTCGGTATCCTGTTGTCATATAACTAGATATTTCTTCCAAATGTTAGACGAGTCGTAAGTACATTCTTATTCAAAGTGACTAGGTATCAATTTTACCCACACAATTCAGGCATACTTGAGTAATTTATAGCATCCTCAAAGTCAGTCTTTCAAAAATTCCCAAGTATAGGACATGATAATCCAAATCCAAATGTTTCTCGAAAAAATTCATTTTCAATCGTTCTGAATATCGGCGTTTGGGCAGATATGACCCACGGACACGGTTTATGACTTTTCTTGAGAAACATTTGGATTTGGATTATCATGTCCTATACTATGGAATTTTTGAAAGACTGACTTTGAGGATGCTATAAATTACTCAAGTCCATGGATGCTGCTGGTAACACCCCCAGCAACACCCATTGCACGCCCCTTTAACGCAGGACACTGCGTTAAAGGGACTGATATTTATCAGGCAGGATTACGCCACAAAAAGTGGCTTAGTCCTGCCTGATAAATATCACTCAGTCTTCTGCGCCACCGGAACGTCACAAAAAGTGACGTTCCGGAGGTGCAAGGGGCTCGTAAATAAGGCCCCATAGGTTTCACACTCGTTATAGTTAGGAATTAGCATTTAAAAATCCTTTGAAATTCACTGAAAAAACCATGGGGCATATTATCAAGGACAGGCGATACATTATCGCCGCTTTTATCGGCAGGAAACTGCCGATAAAGAGGCGCTAATGGCCTTGATAATATGCTCTATGAATTCCAATCGAAGCCCATGTTAGATGTGTTCACATCTAACATGGGCTTCGATTGGAATTCATAGAGCATATGATCAAGGCCATTATCACCGCTTTATCGGCAGTTTCCTGCCGATAAAAGCGGCGATAATGTATCGCCTGTCCTTGATAATATGCCCCATGGGTTTCACACCAGTTATAGTTAGCTGGACATTTTACTAATACAAAATCATTGAAATTCCCCCGTTATAGTTAGTTGTACTCACTAAAACTCGCGCGCCCGCAATCCACTGCTGATGATGTCACATATTACATCATTCATGACATGGTCAGTGACATCACTGATGACATCACTGATGACATCTCAAATGACATCACTGATGACATTATCCAGTGAATGCGGTTTGCTTTGTTATTTAAATATGTATTATAAATACACTACTTTGCATTGAAGAATGAGTGGATATATAAATATAAATGTGTGGATGGTGGATTTAGTAACAGTGTCATTGATTGTTTCCTTGACTAATTTGTAGAGTCTCACTATATATATTGTAGTTACTAAACTGTGTGAAAGTCTTTTTTGCTTTGTCTTAATTGCTATGTTAAATACTATATTTGTTATTGGTTTTTTAACTGAGTATTTATACGGGTAAATGAATGTCTATGTGGTTTGGTGGGGGGTGTGTGATTGCCAAAAAATGTGTGAATTGTTCATTCAGTAGGTATATGAGGTTAAGACTACATGTTCTAACAGTTGTTTCAGTGAGTGTATATGTTTATGTGTGTGGTGGTGATGAAATATTTCTCTCAATGGTACATCTCCATTAAACTTGAAAAAAAAGGCAGTGTATGTGACAGTTATATCTAATTAAGTGTGCCTAAGACTTGAGTCACTATATGGATAACTGTATACTTGTAATAGTGATTTTATAACACACCGAGTGTAAGTTACTATCTTTATAAATAGATGAAGTGGTGTTTGTATAAGTGTGTAGGTGAGTAAATGTAAGTATAATCAATTGTTTGCGTTAAGTCAGAAGGATGTCTTTATAAGTGAATATAATGTGTGCTGGTGTGTAATGTTGAAATAGGCGTATAAGTATATTTGATAGTGTTCTGTTGATTATTCACTACATATAACACTGAATCTATAGGTAAGTGATTAGATGTGTGTGTAGTTCTATGAATAACTGAGTGGGTGTTTAGAAATTTCTATTGGTGCGTCAATGGTTTCAAATATGGCACTTTCTATTTGACAGTGAGTGATGAAAGATTAGACTAGTGTGTGATGAGGTGTATTTGATTGTCACAAGGAGGATGTCATCAGTGATGTCATTTGAGATGTCATCGGTGATGTCATCAGTGATGTCACTGACCATGTCATGAATGTTGTAATATGTGACATCATCAGCAGTGGATTGGGGGCGCGCGAGTTATAGTGAGTACAACTAACTATAACGGGGGAAATTCAATGGTTTTGTATGAGTAAAATGTCCAGCTAACTATAACTGGTGTGAAACCTATGGTTTTTTCAGTGAATATATATATATATATATATATATATATATATATATATATATATATATATATATATATATATATATATATATATATATATATATATAACCTTAACCCACCCTACCACCTCAAAACCCTAACGCTCCCTGAACCCTAAAAGTACCCCTGCACCCCAAAACCTTAAACCCGCCCGAACCCTAAAAATTCATCCTACACCTCAAAACCCTAAACCACCCTGACCCCTAAAATTACCCCTGCACCCCAAAACCTAAAAGCACCCTGAACCCCAAAAATACCACTGTGCCCCAAACCCCTAAATCAGTGTTCTTCAATCTGTGGGGCGCGCCCCCCTGGGGGGGCGCGACACCTTCCCAGGGGGGGCGCGAACTCCACTTAAATCTGACCTTTGTTCCCGGCGTCGCTCCATCCTTCTTGTAGGATTCTGGTATGTCTAAGGGGGAGGGAGGGGAGATCGATAGGGCAGGACGTGCCCGTTCTTTTGACATGTTAACTCTCCCAGGAGGGGGTTAATCACAGATCTGACAGCTTCAGCTGCAGTGGGAGGCACGGAGCCTCCTCTGCTGAAACCAAAAGCAAACAAACAAACAGACTTTCGGTTTTAGCAGTGGAAACCCCTCGCCTCCCACTGCAGCTGAAGCATTTCAGCTCCATGAAGTAACCCCTTCCTGGGAGAGTTAGCGCTTTCCAGAAGGGAGACAAAGTTTCCAGAGTTCGAGCCTCGGCAATGAAGCTGAACATCCTGTGATTCTGGGAAAATCACAATCTCCCCGTGCCTAACAAAATCCAACTATCATGAAACTGTGCTGCTTATATTTAAAATCTCCCAATTCCGCAAGGGGCCCTTTAAGCATTATAAATAACTTGAATAAACATTTTAAAACATGCATTGAACATCTGCCAAGCAGTGGACATAATTGTCAAATATTTGTGTGCTCTAAATGTTGCTTCCTTGCAAATACATTGTTGCTATTAGCTCTTCTTGTCTGTCTTTTTGATTTCAGAGAAGTAATGCTCGGCTGCCAGCATATGGTGCGATGAAACGTGTATGTGTTTGAGTGCGTGTGGTAGTTGCCTGCTTGGAGTTTAAGTGAGAGGGTGGGATGCTGATGTTTCAAAGTAGTTCATACTTTGAGGGCGTGTGTGTTTTAAGTGGGGATATTGTTCCCAGCAAGCACTAATGCAAAGCAATTATTATTATTACTGATCCGACAAGCTTTTGGACATATTTGTAGCAGTGCAGATAAATGATGTCCGGTTCCTGTAACAAAGTTATATAATGAATTGAATGGATTTCATAGCCATAATCGTGGTATATAAACTGCTTCCTTGGTAAGTGTTGAGCAGTGGCAGGCAGGGAATCAAGGAGACTGCTATCATTTCATGTTCTGTATAAAAGTGCACATTTAAGTCGTTCCAAGCAGATGTTTCTGGCTCGTTGTGTAACTATTTCAGGAAGCATCTAAAGGTGCCTAATTCGCCTGGATTCTGTCCCTTTATTTTCATGGTATGGATTGCACGTAGGTGGGAGGTTGTCATTTAATATCGAGTCTATATCATCTGCGGGCTGTAAAGGCACATAAGTATGTGTGAAAACCATTAAAATCAGACCGCTTAGTCCCACTCTGTACATCAGATGTGTTAGCGCCGACTTAGCCCAGTTACCATGTGCTTTTTGTTGATTTAAGCAAAATTCAGAAACTCTTTGAAGATGTGTTTGAACTGAGGGGAAGCCATGGTAGTAAGAGCTCCACACCTCTATGTACAACAAGGATTTCTACTTACCAATAGAAGTGAAATATAACCTCAGAATGTGACTGCTCGCAGCTGCTGGTTTCCACGGAGGGACCTTCTTCTGGTTCTGACGGCTATTGTAGAAAGAAGGGGATGGGGGGTTCTTGTTGGAAAGAAAGGCATGGGGCTGCCATTGTCTGCTTCTCCAGGGGGGAAAAAGTGCACGGCCACTATAGTAAAAGCGTGCCGTGCTTGCAAAATGAATAAATAAACAATACATATAAAAGGGGCAAGTTCAGAAGAAAATAAAGGCATGCGGTCACGCGCTGCCAAATAAAACAAGTGGCGCGCACGTCACGCCTGTGTGGGCACAATCCTAGCTCCTCCGACGGCCTATTGGTGTCGATTACGCGCTTGAAATTTCTGTCAGGTGGTGGGGGGGCCCAACATCTAAAAAAATTCAGCTGGGGGGGCTCAACCAACAAAAGTTTGAAGACCTCTGCCCTAAATGCACCCTGAACCCTTAAAATTCCCCCTACACCTGAAAACCCTAACCAACCCCCAAAATTACCCCTGCACCCCAAAACTTAAATGTACCTTGAACCCCAAAAATACCCCTGCAGCCCAAAGCCATAAACGCACCCTGAACCCCCCAAACACCCCTGCACCCCAAAACCATAAATGCACCATGAACCCCAAAAATACACCTGCACCCCAAAACCTAAACCCACCCTGAACCCTAAAAATTCCCCCTACACCCCAAAAGCTAAACACACCCTAAACCCCAAAGTTACCCCTTCACCCCAAAACCTTAAATGCACCCTGAACTCAAAAAATAACTCTGCACCCCAAAACCCTAAACGCACCATGAACCCTAAAAATTCCCCTACACCCCAAAACATAAATGCACCCTGAACCCCAAAATTATTCCTGCACCCCAAAACCTAAACGCACCATGTACCCCAAAAACACCCTTGCACCCCAAATCCTTTACCCCTTACATGCTGGTGACGGCTCCCGTCGTCATGGCACACAGTGCTCGCGTGCTGATGACGGCCGGGAGCCGTCACGACCACGCCCGCGATCCGAATGAGCCGCCCGCACAGGAGTGGAATTCCGGCCACGGGCAAGGGGTTAAACGCACCCTGAACACTGAAATTACCCCTACACCCCAAAACCTTAACTCACCCTGATCCATAAAATTACCCCAAAACCTAAACGCACCCTGAAACCCAAAATTACCCATGCAGCCCAAAATCTAAATGCACCCTGTACCCCAAAAATACCCCTGCACCCCAAATCCTTAAACGCACCCTGAACCCTAAAATTAGCCCTACACCCCAAAACCTAAACACACCCTGAACCACAAAAATTCCCCTGCACCCCAAATCGCTAACCCACCTTGATCCCTAAAATTACCCCAGCACCCCTAAACCTAAACGCACCGTGAACCCCAAAAATACCACTGCACCCCAAAACCTTACACTCACCCTGAACCCAAAAAATACCCTTGCACCCCAAAACCCTAAATACACCCTGTTCCCTAAAAATACCCAGTACACTCCAAAATCCTAACACTCTTATCCCTAAAATTAACCCAACACCCCCAAACCTAAAGGCACCCTGACCCCTAAAAATACCCCTGTACCCCAAAACCAAAACGCACCCTGAACCCTAAAATTACCCCCTACACCCCAAAACCATAACCCACCCTGACCCCTAAAACTACGCCAGTACCCCAAAACCTAAACCTACCCTAAAAATACCCTAGAACCCCCAAACCAAGAATACACATAACCCTAAAATTACACCTGAACCCCCATAACATATACCCCTATACCCCAACCTCAAACCCTATACTTACCTTATATTTACATTAAAAAACAAATGTTTTTACCTTTCATGCATTTACAACAAATTTCGTTGTAAAAGCCTGCTTGGAAAAAGAATATAAAATGTAATGCTATGCGTTGTAATGGCATTGCGGAGAACTGGAATTTGCGTTGTCAAGGTATGCGGTGTGATGGTATGCCTGATAAAAGATTTGTGGTAATGGTTGTTTACACTGAAACACATTATCTAATGGCTTCATACAGATATGGTTTGGTCTAAATGTTATCCTGTTAATAAAATTAGTGAAATATGAGTTATCCTGCTCCATACTTGCATACTCAAATGCATTCATGTCAACAACACAATACCTACCCTGTATGCATGTGCTTTAGTCAATGCATGGTCTTCAAATAAACAACAAAGAGACGTCTTTGTTATATTACAAATGGTTAGCCTAATGTCTGCTTTAGAGCAGAGACTAGGCATCAAAGGGATTTTTACTAGATGCCATTATACTACAAATCTATTTTACAAAACCATGCCCCTATACCAAATGAGGTGTTATTGTAATTTATAAAATTCAAATGAATACAACTAATACACTTATACTGAATCTGTTTGAACGTGACCAATATTTATCTTCTCTTTTTCACCTAGTCACACTGATGTGCTTTTTGTTTTTATTAATACACAGACCCAAGGTAATGCTTTTAAGTTCATCGACTCTTTCAGTGACCCCATTTCCTATTTAAGAATGCTCATACTAAAGGTCCAGTATAGCATAGCTCTCAACCTCAAAGATTTTGTTTGGATCCAATTTGTCACTGGTTCTCTCTATGTACAACGTAAGCATTGGTTAATATGTTTATAAAGACAGGTAGCTTTTGATTGTTACACCTTCTCCACCTGTTGATCTGGACATCAGTACTTAAGTTTTTTGTTTGTAGCTGGCCTGAAGATTTACCTGTTTTACATCCCAGGTCTTTTCCAAGGTCTGCACTTACAGAGGAAAGAGAAAATAGACATTTGTTTTCATTGAAAATAGAGGAAAAGGAAAATGACATAGAAGACAGAAGCAACAGCGAGAGAGGATGAGGAACATGAGGAAGAAAGAAGGGAAGACGCCACAGTAAATGCAAAGACCACTGAGAAGAGAGGCACTGCGAGGGAGAAGAGGTTCACCGAGTCGGAAATCTTCCGACACCAAGTATTCCAATTCAATTCAATTCAATTCAGTGATTTATATAGCGCGCTACATACCCAGAGGGTCTCAAGGCGCTTGGAGAAGGGTGGGGAGTTACTTGTCGAATATCCAGGTTTTAAGTTGCTTTCTGAAAGCTAGGTGGTTCTGTGTGAGGCGAAGGTGAGTGGGAAGTGAGTTCCAGGTTTTAGCTGCCAGGTAGGAGAAGGATCTTCCTCCCATGGTGGATTTGTTGATGCGAGGTACAGCAGCAAGGGCTTGGTGGGAGGAGCGTAGCTGGCGGGGAGGGGTGTAGAAGGAAAGTCGTGTGTTGAGGCATTCGGGTCCAAGTTCGTAAAGTGCTTTGTGTGCGTGGGTTAGAAGGCGGAATGTTATCCTCTTATTGATGGGGAGCCAGTGGAGGTTTTTCAGGTGACCAGAGATGTGATCTTTACGCGGAATGTCTAGAATGAGTCTGGCTGATGCGTTCTGGATGCGTTGGAGTTTTTTCTGAAGTTTTGCGGTGGTACCGGCGTATAGGGTGTTTCCGTAGTCCAGGCGGCTTGTAACTAGTGCGTGGGTGACCGTTTTTCTGGTTTCAGTGGGGATCCAACGAAATGTTTTTTTGAGCATGCGAAGAATGTTGAAGCAAGATGATGAAACGGCGTTGACTTGTCGAGTCATCGAGAGTGAGGAATCCAGGATGACGCCCAGGTTCCGTGCGTGGTCCGTCGGGATGGGTGCTTTTCCAAGGGCCTCTGGCCACCAAGAGTCGTCCCAGGCGGAGGGGGAGGTACCTAAGATAAGGACTTCTGTTTTGTCTGAATTCAGTTTCAGACGGCTGTGCTTCATCCACTCGGCTACTTCTTTCATTCCTTCATGTAGGTTGGTTTTGGCGGTGTTAGGGTCTTTGGTGAGTGAGAGGATCAGTTGAGTGTCATCAGCGTAGGAGAGGATGTTGAGGTTGTGTTGGCGTGCGATGGCCGCGAGGGGGCTCATGTATACGTTGAAGAGGGTGGGGCTGAGTGAAGATCCTTGTGGCACGCCACAAATGACTTCAGTGGCCTCTGACTTGAATGGTGGGAGGCGGACTCTCTGAGTTCTTCCGGTAAGGAACGAGGTGATCCATTCCAGTGCTTTTCCCTGGATTCCGATGTTTTTGAGGCGTTGTATCAGGGTGCTATGACAGACTGTGTCGAAGGCTGCGGAGAGGTCGAGGAGGATGAGGGCGACTGTGTCTCCGTTGTCCAGTAGAGTTCGAATGTCGTCTGTTGCTGCGATGAGTGCTGTCTCAGTGCTGTGTTTGGCTCGGAAGCCGGACTGTAAGGAGTCGAGGGATTTGTTGGTTTCAAGGAAGGCGGCGAGCTGGTTGTTGACAGCTTTCTCGATGACTTTGGCCGGGAATGGAAGGAGTGATATGGGGCGGTAGTTTTTGAGTTTGGTGGGGTCAGCTGTGGGTTTTTTCAGAAGGGCGCTGAGTTCGGCGTGTTTCCAGCTATCTGGGAAGGTGGCGGAGGTGAGGGAGCAGTTGATGACATCTCGGAGGTGGGGTGCGATGATGGAATCTGCTTTGTTGAAGATGTGGTGAGGGCATGGGTCTGAGGGGGATCCTGAGTGGATGGAGTTCATCAGGCGGATGGTATCATCCGTGGAGATTGGGTTCCAGTCATTAAGGATGTTCAAGGGGGGTGAGGGTGTGTCAGAAGGAAGGGTGGGTTGGTCTCCGGGTTGGTTGTCGAAGCTGTTGTGGATGTCTGCGATTTTGTCATGGAAGAATGAAGCTAGGGAGTCGCAGAGGTCTTGAGAGGGAGTGATGTCGTTGGAGTTGGCCGTGGGGTTGGTGAATTCTTTGACGATGTTGAATAATTCTTTGCTGTTGTGGGCGTTGTTGTCAAGTCGGTCGTGGAAAGCGGCTTTCTTGGCAGTTGACCAGAGAGTGGCAAACGCCACCTGAGATTCACGCAACCTATTTGGACCCGTGCATTGCCAAAAGATCCGCCAGCTATGCAAGACATCACGCCACATTCCAGGAGCAGCGTGGCTCACCCGGGTGTGTGAAAGTGCGCATAATTGATAGGGGAAGTCTTTCTAAAAATAGTGGTGAGGGAATATTTAGCGCTGTGCAAAAGTGCCATTACTGTCCCTTGACTATATTTCCTCCGAAGGTTTATACAGGGAAGTCCCACTAAATAAACAATACAAACTCATTGAGACCCATAAGTGATAGAAAAGTGTCAGCCTTAAAGATGTGATTTTTCTTTTCTTTTCTCTTAGTTTTATTGCTTCATTAATTTCTTATTTTCCGGGGGCAAGATGGCGGCCGCTGTGGAGGCTGTGTGTGAGCAGCTTGTGGATTGCTCCTCCGAAGCGCCTCACCTGTGATCTCATTTCACCCATCTTCGGATTGGTGAAGACTGTTCAGGTCTTTTCCTAGCAGTGGCTGTGCATTGGTGCCGTCTTCGGACCCCGGCATGCCTGGAATCTGCCTGGTTGTGTTCGGCACCCACGTAGCTGGTACCTTCCGCATAGCATGGCATGGTGTGGAGCCGCAGCGTTCTTGGCGGCTTCCCAGGAGGAGTGGAGCAGCGGAGTAAGCGGAACAGCGGAGCGAGCAGGAGTCTGCGGCTGAGAACGCCAGGAGTGGATCGGAGCTGCGTTCTCCTTGCGGTTTAGACTGGAGTTGGAATGGCTCCGAAAGGGAGAGTTGTAAAAGCTTGCAGCGCTGCAGCTTTGGCTTCGGCTGTAATGACCGGAGGCATGGATGCACCTAACACGGCACCTAATACAGTGACATCTAGCGCCTCGAAAGCAGAAAATGGTAGCGAAAGTGGAGCTGAAATTAGACGGTAGCCGAAGGAGCAGGTATGGGACTCCTCGGGGTTAGGTAAATGGGCTGGTGTCGGTGCTCCGGGTGTGGAGAGGACACCATTGCAAGATGGTAGGAATGCGCAGCAAGGTGCTCCGCAAAAAGAACGCACAGTGCTTGTATTCTTCCAAAAAAAAACAACAGCAAGAGGTAAGCCAGTGGGGGTCCTAGTGAATCAACCCCTGGTGTTGACATCGAGTGGCAGTGTTGGCGACAATGTTTCAGCGGCGGGCATGGTAGCAAATGTATCGGCAACAGAAGAATTGGTGGTCAATACCATATCGTGTGATGCTTTCACATTAGGTCTTGGTGAGAGCTCAGATTTGTTGATCACAGGAGGGCCATTAACTGCTGGTGAAGCTTTATTAGGTATATCAAATATAGAGAGCAATGGGCGCTCCATGCCGGAAAAGTTGAATGATGCGGATTCCGCCGGAGTTGCAAATTCTACTCCATGTTGGATCTCTCAATTGTATCAGAGAATGACAATGATAACATAATTTGAGTGCAGTTGGTGATTTGAGGGGATGAAATGGAGTCCCACCCAGAGGATGACGATTCCTGTCTGGAGCGTTCTGTGAATCAAGAGACTGTAAGAAAAGTACAAGATTCTGGAGACTATTTGCCGAATGTGATGATGATCCCTGTAGTCCAGCCTTTTTGCGATAGTACACCGCCTGTACAGTTTGGTCATTTGGAAATCAATGCTAATAAGCCAGTGGAGGATTGTGGTGAGGTCACGTTTAATACAATTTATAGGGTTATTTTGGCCCACAGGGAGGAGACGAAAGCAGAAGGTCTACGAACACAGGGGGAAGTGCTTAAATTACAAAACACTGTACGCCGTATCGCCAAGTCTTGTGTAAAAATAAAAACAAGAGTTGTGGAGGCGGAAAAGTGAATCTCTGATGTAGAGGATTCATTGGTAAGTCGTCTATTGTAGCACTACAAAAAACTAAAGAGGACATCGACTGGAAATTAACAGATCTTAAAAATAGATCGAGACACAATAATCTTCATGTATTGGGGGTCCCTGAGAACAGGGAAGGATGGGATGTAAGACAATTCATTGTTGAAATGTTTAAGGAGGCCTTCCCTGATTTGAAAGACTGGAACTGGGAGACTGAGGTTATCAGGGCACATAGATTCCCATTTGTTCAACGTAGGAGAGTGGGGGGGTCTGGGGGAGAGGTAAATGTGCAGCCTAGAGCAATCTTAAACTGTTTGAATAATTATCTGCTCCGTAAAGCAATATATGATCTCGCTAGGCCAGATAGGTGTCGGTCTGGTAAGGGGAGCACATTTTTTGTGCGCCCCGATTTTTGCCAGGCTACTGTGCAGCAAAGGTGGAGATTGCGGCAGTTAATATCAGCTTTTCAGGCCAAAGGGGGGCAGGCTTTCCTCTTAAACCCTGCTAAGTTATAGGTGATATATAAAGAAAAAACCCACTATTTTACATCAGAGATTGCTGCACAAGATTTCCTGAAGATAATGGGCAGTCAATAAGCATATGTTGTTTGTTTTTCTTCGTTTTGCTAGTACTTCTTTTTCTGTTTTCCCCTTTCGGTATATTACTAATATGTGTATAATATTAGGATACAAAGTGGTGTGCAATATTCAGTTTGTGTTGTATAAGACATGATGTGAGTTTCAGTCTTAGTGAAGATAAACATTCGTAATTATCGTAACTATTATCTTGTTCTCAAACACTCCCCATCACTGAGGACATGGTCCTTATGCCCTGTTTTGGGTGGAGGGGGGAGGGTAGTGGTTGGGGAGGGGGTGTAGGTGGGGTGGAGGGTGGTATGGGGCTGGGGGGAAAAAATAATCCATGAGGACACTATCTTGCGATGTGTGATAAACAGGGTCTTTCGCACTTGTTATAGGGTTAAATGTACAGGGGATGCAGGTGGTGGATAAAGGTATTCGACTAGGTTCTCTGAATGTTAGTGGCTTAAATCACCTTAATAAAAGACAGCGGGTGGCAAGTGAGATGCAGATGCTTCAGTGCGATTTGATGTGTCTTCAAGAAACCCACATAGCATGGGCCAAGAGAAAACTACTATTGGAGTTGGGGTATATGGTATTGACTAGCACTGAACAAGCTATTACATCAAGGGGTGTTGCAGTTCTAGTGAAAAAACATATTGCTAGTACAGGTAGAACATTGACAGACAAACATGGGATATGGGCCATAGCTGAATGTGTCAGTGGGATGTTGAAATTTACGATATGTTCTATATATGGCTCAAATCTGGATGAGGCATTAGTTTTAGAGTTGCTTAATGTCGAATTGGCTTTATGGCCAACTCCAGTGATAGTGTGTGGAGATCTAAATATTCACCTGGCCCCTAAATTTGTATGGGATGTGAGCTATATGTATAGCGGGAAAAAACCAAAAGTATTCAAGGCGCTTCAATCTCTTGTAGAGGCGCAGGGCTTGAATCACTGACATAATTTCGAAACACACATTATCGACCTACAAATATGTCAATACAAAAATATCGATGACAATAATATCGACATCCCATACCTAACTAAACACCTACAAAAATATCGAATACACAATATCGAGGTACATTAATATCGATATCACTAAAATCGACAACATACATATCGAAATGTCGAAATATCGACAAATAAAAAATAAACACACGATGTAAAAAATATCGACAACAAAATTATCAACAACATTAATATCGTTCATCTAAATATATCAAAACATAAAATACATGTATAATAATAGTTTTAATGCACTACAAATTAAATGTACACAAAAATAAACATCACTCATAACATACAAAACATACAATTACATTGCACAGTAATAATACACTGATAACATATAATATTAAGCTGAAACTATTTATATAAATAAACTAAACTAAACAAAACAAAATATTAATTAGCGTTTGCCCTATTTGGAAACTAAGGGGCCCATTAGGATGGCGCGTGGATTGCCCCCGCCAGGCTTGCGGTAGCCACCGCCGGTCTGGCAATCCGCCCGCCATCCATACCTAAATTCCCCCGCCATATTAGTATGTCGGGGGGACCGCGGCAGACGGAAAGACCGTCCGCCGCTTTTCCACCCCGGTTGACTTGCGGCCGCAGCGGAAAAGGATTAATATGGTACCGGTGTCTATTAGACATCGCCAGCCATATTACAATGGGCTAAGGTGGATGCCTTTCCGTTGCGGTGATGCCGCCACGGAAAGGCATGTGGTCTTTACTCTGGGGCCACCTGCGGGCTCTTAGAGTGAAGGAGAGGAGGGGGTGCACACGGGGGGTACCTGTGGTAGCCCCCAGAATTTGCATTGATGAAGCAGCAGGCAGCGCGCGTGCCTGCCGCTTCGTGTTTGCAAATGCATACATGCATGTTTAGCATTGTGGCGGGCGGTGCAGAGAGCACCGCCCGCCACAATGTTAAACATGAGGAATGCCCCCGCCACTGTGGTGGGCGCATCCTAATCCCCACCACGGGACCCCTGCCCTTGTGGCGGGCGGGCCCAATCACCGGTAGGACAACGGGCGGACAAAGCCCGCCCGTCATCCCAATGGGCCCCTAACTACCCAGAGATAATTTTAAAAATACAAACTAACCAATAAAAACAAATTCAAATGAACCACTAGAAAACTAATTACTAACTCAAAAACACTATATAAACAATCACACACCAAACACAAACCACAACAAAAGAGAGAAAAAGACAGGAGAGAAAACTCAAGATAACTTCAACTACACCTACAAGAAAATTAACAAATAACTTCACATTCAACAATTTAAAAGTAAGTAACTAAACTGAACTAAATAAAACTAACAGCTAAAATGTAAAAAATATCTAAATACTAATGAATATCTACCTTTTATGTTTTCCTACCACTACAGATTATTCTGCAGAAAATCAACAAAGAACAGAAGTCACGAAAAAAGATACAGATAACAAAGTAAGTATCTCCAAACCATTAAAAATAATGTAATAACTCTAAGCTAGAACTAATAAAAAAAACTTTCACTGCCACCTACAAAAAATATATCTTAACAATTAATACAAATAAATGTGCTTTTATTTTTCAGAAAAACAACATACAGAAAAAAAGACCACAACTGAATGGTAAAGAACATCAAACTCAAAAACAGATTTATCAACAACATAAGTATATACTATAACAATGGGGCACATGCATCAACCTATTTAGGAAGTCCAAACAGTGCGAATCGGTAAATTCGGCCGTTTGCACTTCCTAAATACGTTTTTGGGATGCATGAAACAATTTTTCAAAATTCGCTTTTTTTTGCATTTCCTAAAAATGCGAATGCATTTAAGGAATCGCATTTGTGCGATTCCTTAAATGCAATGCATCATTTAAAAAAAAATGCGAATTTTGAAATAGGAAGTGCAAATTAACACGAGGTTGACCCTCGTGTTAATTTGCGAAATTGTTTCAAAAAGCACAAAAATGCATTTTGAAAGTGTCATGTTACAGACACAGATGTCCTTAGGACATGTGTGTGTGAAACATGCACTTTAAAATACATTTCAGGGGTGCAGGGCGGGGGTCCTTTGGACCCTCCTCTGCACCCTTGCAATGCATCAACAAATTGCGATTTCCTAAAAAAAGAAATGCAAAACGGCATTGATTCCTAAGGGCCTCTAGGCACATAGGAATCAATGTAATGCCAATCCTTATTTGCGATTCGCAATTAAGGAACCGCAAATTCCGAAATTTAAGAAATCCTAAAAAATTCTAGGATTTCTTGATGCATAGGATTTTGCAATTCCTAAATAGCGATTCCTTAATTTTCGCTATTTAGGAAATGCAAAATCCTAGATTGATGCATGTGCCCCAATGTTTTTTAAATAGGAAATATAATACAAAGAACAAGATTTTAAATAACTATAAAACATATTTCTTATAGATTAACATACAGCAAAATGACATAAGGAGCAGAATTTGTAACCAGCCAAAAAGGAAAACTATTACTGTGCTATATGGGTTACACCTATACACAAGAAAAACAATTTGGTTTGAAAGTGAACTGGAAATGTTGTAAATATTACTCCAACAAATGTTACAGGAGGCCAACAACTAGATAAGCAACAGTACTTTGTACTAGGGAACACAACCAACCACCAAACGTAACAGAAATTGAAGTAAGAACAGCATTAGAAAATATAAAAGAAGCTAGTACAGGTTCCCAAAACCAACAAGCATCATTTTAAAAGAACACATTCCCCTAATCCCTAAAACAGCCACCACACAAATGCCATATATAGCTTCCCTAAAAAGAACAATTGCACGTACCAAAAAAATTACTACCACTACCACTCCACCTCCCAGAACATATAGCGAAATAATTTTAAATCCTGAACAAATCATAAGCTTAAACAAACAACCATTTGTCATTTATGATAACCAAAACAATGACAAAAGGCTAATAATATTTGGCACTGCTAATAATCTCATCAAACTACAGGAAAGCCAACATTGGATGATGGATGGGACTTTTAATATCTGTACCAAACCTTTTTTCCAATTATAGACAATCCATGGGCTGTATCAAAACTCCAACATACCACTGCTTTATGCACTACTACCAAATAAAACTAATTCCACATATATGGAATTATTACACACAATAAAACCAAAAACTAATGACTATTCCCCTGAAGAAATAATACTAGAATTTGAACAATCTATGCTTTCAGCTATCCTAAAAATACATCCCCATACCTGTATAAGGCTGTTATTATCACGTTAACCAATGCCTATGGAGAAACTTACAAAAGACAACATTAAGCATAGAATAAGCAACAAATGCATCTTTTGCATATCAAATAAAAAAACTAACAGCACTTATTTATGTCCCAGAAGCAGACGTTGCAGAACACTACAACATTTTAATCAACAGCAACTTTTACAAACAAAATGAAACTAAACTAAGTCCACTATTAGACTATTTTGAGGATGCATGGGTGGGTAGACTCCATAGATCTGGCCACAGAAGAAATCCCAAATTCTTAATACCCTGGTGGAATGTCTACAGAAGTACACTAAATGGAGAATCTAAACAAACAACGCTGTCGAAGGATGGCATAATGCCTTCCTTCAATCAACAGGCAGAACTAAACCAAGGGGCCCATTAGGATGGCGGGCGGATCGCCACCGGAATGATCCCCACCATATTAGTATGGCTGGGGGTCCATGGCGGACGGAAAAAGGTTTCTATGGTGGCGTTGTCTATCAGACACCGCCAGCCATATTAGGATGGGACATTTTAGAGGCCTTTCCGTAGTAGCAATGCCGCCACGGAAAAGCATGCGGAGTCTGCCTTGGGGGCCCAATGTGGTCCCTCATGGACTCTGGGGGGTGGGGGGTGCACATGGGGGGTACCTATGGAACCCCCAGCAGTTCCATGCACAGCATGGCAGGCACTGCTCCGTGCCTACCATGCTGTGCATGGAAGTGCACTGCATGCCTTCCTTCCTGCGATTGTGGCGGGTGGTGCTGAGTGCACCGACCGCCACAATGGTAGGAATGCAGGATGCGCCCACCACTGTGGTGGGTGCATCCTAATGCCAGGCACGGGACCCCCGCCATTATGACGGGCGGTCCCAGGTAGCGTGAGGATGGCGGACGGACAAAGTACGCCCGCCATCCTAATGGGGGCCCAAATTTTAAAAAATGTATTAAATGCCTACAAAAAGAACAACGCTATTAATAATTCAGAATGGAACAGTCCATTACTGAATTAACTCCCAAAACATCTAAACAAACTAAACAAATGCATAAATACCTAGAACAACAAGTAGGGTTGTACCCTAGCACAAAAGGCATTGAATATCTCAATATAATAGCCAAAACACTGCTCTAAATTACTATCACCAACAAATCAGTAATAAAAAACTATTAACAATAAAATGCAAATAACAATAATATATTTCATCACATAAATAATTAATGTGTGCAATATATTTCCAATATTTAATAAGATATATACACACACATTAATAATATTTTTGATAAAATAAAACATAACAATGATGATAAAAACATTACCCACCCGCAATACATAAAATAAAGAAACTTACCGTGCATATTCCAAAGACTGTAGAATCCATTTTCACCAACATAATCCATTTATAAATAAAGGTTGCCCAAAAAAAAAGAAAAGATACTGTACCAAAACTGAATAATCGATTTAACGAGGGTCCTTCAAATAGCCATAAAAAACCCGAAAATATATTTAAAAAAGTAAAAAACGCTCCAGGAAAACCGAAAAATTTAAAGAAGTGTTAAAAAGACATTAGTCAATAAAACTAACAAACACTACTTTAAAAAAAGAAAAAAAATGACTCCTCCTGATAGTAAAAACTCCTGAAATAAAAATACGTAAAACAAGTAACATACATTCCCACCCACATAAAACAAAACATAAACACCTACTAACAAGAATACTAACCATGTATTTCACCTAAATGTCCTTTAAAGATCGAAACACTAAGGGGCCCATTAGGATGTCAGGCGGTGGCACCACCGCGGTGGTGGCGGGCGGAAAACACCTTTTTCGGCCCGCGAGCAGTGAAACTCACGTCCCCCACATTAGGATAGCAAAACATAGGTCATTTCCCGTCCGCCGCGGAATGCCGTGCACCGCCATCAAAGTGCGCCCGCCACCCCAGCGGTGTGAGCCAATCGAGACTCTCCGCCGTGCGGAATGACGTCCGTCCGCTCAACATATTAGGATGGCCCAAACAAGTCGACGTACCGCAGCGTAGACAACGCCCAGTCTAAGCAGGCGAAAACTCGACAGCGGAGCGAGATAGTGGAGACCCGGACCTGAACTCCATGAACCTAGCCCTCCATATGCACCCGGTGATGTTCCCCCTACAACACTATCGTCAGATGGGCCGCCGCAGACGCCGCCGCAGGTATGAAACTACACAAATGCAACACACAGGCTGACACAGGGTCCAATCACCACACAGACACCCTGCTGGGGGACACAACACATCCACAAGGGCACCCACACATCACCCGCCTGACAACATTGAACTCCTCAGCATCCGGGACACACATCGTCCGCCAACCAGCAGCAACGTTCCGCTCCCGGTCACGTCACTGCTGTGGTCAACACACGCACACTATGCAGAAGGCAGGGCCAGTCCAAGGCATTGGCAGGGCACACACACCACAGGGACACACCAGCCCCAACCATACAGCAACACACCCCATCAAGTCACAGGGCAGGTGTCCATCCTGTGCACCCCCATGCACACCAACAAGCAACAAGCACTCCAGCAAGCAAGCACAATACACACCCTGCACCACACAATACACAACCAGGGAGACAGCCACTGGAGCAGTGGCTGACAAGGAACACACAACACCTGTGCCACACACACTAAATGCTCACAATCCTTGCCAGCACATACACACACAAACAAACACACACCCTGGGTGTAGCCACAAGCACAACACACACACACACAGGGATGCCTCAACAAATGCCTGCACAAGAACAACATACACACACTACAGGAACACATACTCAACTCCAACAGGAACAGACATACCCTGTACTCCCAACTTGGGAAAAGCAATGGGAGCACAGACACAACAGGAGTACACAACATCATCACTCAGGAACAAAACACACACACCATAACACAAATCACACATGAAGTGCATCTGGAAAAACACACACTGTCACATCAAACCTACCACAGATGCACATCAAACACCAATCAACAAACACCACAAGGCATCAGGGGATGCACATCAGGCAATGCCCAGGCCACATACACACAGCACTGCATGCTCAACAAGCAGTGTGTGCAAAACAAGCACAACAGCCACACAGACACACGATCAACACAACCACATCACACACACCACAATTCAGCATTGCACAAATACTACAGCACACCCAGGAATTGAACCAATACCACATCCAACACCAACACATCCACCACAGCAACTACACAGGCACCACTCTGGGACACAAGAGCCAATCCATCTCCACCAGAGCACTGGGCAGCACACACAGCTGAAGTGCACATGACCACTACAGAATGACTAATAGCACAAGGACAGCACACATACACCATTGTGGCAATGTCCAGAGTGGAACAACACTTATGGCCCAAGAACTGCACCACAATGCACAAGCTCACAAATGAAGTGATGGGGAGGCACACACATATGGAAACAAATGGGACAGCTGACATCAAAGTGAAATACCCTGCATGTCAGTAGCAGCCATGTAATGGGTGTACCACACACAAATATAGGGAGGGAAGACACACAAGACACATTGAGGATCAATCAAACAACACTGATGTGCAACTCACATACTTTTCACCCTTCAAACTTACAAAAACAACTAGGAGGGCTCCCACAAAACTGCATGGACACACCAAAACACAGCACAGTACACTACAAACAGCTCACACAAGTGCATACAATCTTCTACACAGGGCAAGACAAAACAAACAACAGGCATACAACTCCTGGGTGACACATGTGTGTCTCTCACAATACAGGGGCACACATACATCCGCTACAAACTTACACCCTTCACACTGCACACCTCTGCTACACCCAAGACCACGCATCTCATGTAGGCCATGGTACCAGGACTAAGGGCCAACACAAGATGACCATACACATACACGGTTGGGCACACATAAAGGAATCCACATACATACATCATGACATATTCCAACCTGCTCCAAAACCTTAGCACAGCATCACACCCTGTGCTGGCACTGGCAGTGTCTCACAACCTGACATGTGTACAGTATATCCAACAATAGCAAATCACTAAGAAGAGAACTGCATGGCAGGTAAAATAGCCATCACAGATTACACCATTATCAGGGTCAGAATGGACTGAAGACCCTTTCAGCCCTGTCTAAAAATCTGATGCCTGCTAAGAGCCTTGCAATGTTGGAGTGATACACAGAGCATGGGGCACAGCCAATCAAATGCAAACAGAAAAAGAACTTTAATCAGCAATGACACTGACAAAACACACAACAGAAGTAATTGTATTTATTCACATATTGCACAGATGTAGCAGTAGAACAATAGTAAGGCACAAAATGATGTACACAGTCAAGATACCATGCACAGGTGAAACACAAACAGGAAGGCCAGTGTCCACAGCACAGGGGAGAGCCCAACACAGCAGAGCAACAGGGCCAGTGTCCATGGCAGGTGAGCCAGCAAGTACATGAGAGGCTGCACAGGGGAGAGTACAGCACAGCAGGGCAACAGGGCCAGTGTCCATGGCAGGTGAGAGGCCAACACAGCAGAGCAACAGGGCCAGTGTCCATGGCAGATGAGCTAGCAAGTACATGAAAGGCTGCACAGGGGAGAGTACAGCACAGCAGAGCAACAGGGCCAGTGTCCATGGCAGGTGAGAGGCCGACACAGCAGAGCAACAGGTCCAGTGTCCATGGCAGGTGAGAGGCCAACACAGCAGAGCAACAGGGCCAGTGTCCATGGCAGGTGAGAGGCCAACACAGCAGAGCAAACGGGCCAGTGTCATTGGCAGGTGAGAGGCCAACACAGCAGAGCAACAGGGCCAGCAACACACGCATATACTAAACAATGTTCAGGACTAGCACACCTGTATGAGGCACAGGCGTATAAGGGGGATGTCAACTCACTCCTGGCTGTCGTGCGGACTTGTATTTGGCTGTGTGTTGGGTACAGCAGGCCCACTTGACTGTGTTGACAGAGCCCCAGGTGATGTGATGCTAACAGTGTCTTTGCAAGCTGGAGGCCTGTGTGGACCAGGTGGCATAGTGTCACATGGAGGTGGAGTCATGCAGACCTCTGACACAGTGTGGGTGGGAGAGGTTGAAGGGGTGCCCTTCCACTTTTTGGGAAGATGAAATGGCTTCCCTGTCTTGGGGTTGATGGGAAGTGGTGATGACACAACTGGCCCACACCCCAACTGGCCCACATCAGGTGCAGATACTGGCACCACCTCTGGAAATGTGCTGGATCCCACGGAAGGCTTTGTCTGGCTACGTCTCTGAACAACCTTCACCTCTTTGCCAGGTGTACCCCCTACATTCCCCTCCTTCGACTTCTTGCCAGGGCTGGTCACTACTGTGCCCTCCTTTGCCTTCTTGCCAGGGCTGGTCACTACAGTGCCCTCCTTTGCCTTCTTGCCAGGTGTACCCCCTACTTTGCCCTCCTTTGCCTTCTTGCCAGGTGTACCCCCTATAGTGCCCTTCTTTGATTTCTTGCCAGGGGTGGTCTCCACAGTGCCTTCCTCCACCTGCAGCAATGGTCTTGGAATTGGGGTAGATGTGGTGGGTGGGTGTGTCCCTGTGCTCTTCCTAGGTGTACCCCTGATATGCAACACCTCCTCAGTAGGCACAGACACTGCATGAGTATGTTTGTGTGAAGTTTTAGTGACAGGAGAGTCTATTGCTGGTGATGGCTCTGCGGCATGTGAGCCTGATGTCTGCCTGATTGTTCTTCTGGCCTTGCTCGTCCCTTACTGGCTCTTGTCTGTGCATTCTGGGGTGGACATGCTCTTCAGTGGGGATGGTGTCTGTGGGCGGGAGTGTTTGGCTTGTGTCTGTTGTGTTCTCCTTGTGCTGTATCGTTTCGTTGATGCAGGTGAACCGCGGTCACTGTCATCTGATGTGGCCACTGACTGGGGGGTGGATAAAGGAACCTGAGCTGGAATGGAAGCAGACCTCACTGTGGATGACAACGCCTGGACTGTACGGTGTAACCCACCCACGTCAGAGTGTATGCCCTTCATGTATGCAATCACCTGGCCTAATTTCTTGTCATGGTCACTGAAGGCATTGAGCAGGGCAGTCTGGCCCACACAAAGTTGGCGCAGGAGCTCAACACACTCTGTACTGAGTGCAGCAGGGGGGACAGGTGCAGGGGCAGCGGTGCCAGGTGTGAATGTGACTCGTCCCCTCTTGGTGACATGGATACGGGCAGCCCCAGAGGAAGTTGATGGGAGGCTGGGGACTTGCCGCTGGGTGGTAGATGATGATGCAGACTCACCATCCCATGTGCCTGCCAACATGGATGCAGATAGACCACAACAGTGCCAGTAACGCAGAATAACTGCCAGGAGTGAGGCATGTTGATGCCACACAGCACTACACCCTGCCTGTAGATGGAGTGCCCCCCCCCCCAACTTTACCTGCCCTAGGGACATGATGTGGGTACAACACTTATTACCACTGACAGACCTTCAGGGAACAGGAGGGGACAACACAGACACCTATTTTGATATTACATGCCACAATGCCAAGTAGGCCACAGCAAGCACCATGTGGTAATCTCTGTCACATTGTTGTCAGATGTGTGGGCCTCAACCATCATGGTGCATGCAAAGTAGGCGTACATGAAGTCACACTCATTAGGTTGACACTGCAGTTCACCACAATATAGATTCCCCACACTATTCCAATGATGAATGACCATGTGGAGCCTAACAAATCTGGCAATCCGAAAGAACAGCAGGGATGATCAGCTCAGTAAGGCCAGGGTGGCCCAATGAATCATACAACCACACTTCACAGTAGCCACTCACATCACACAGAACAGCATAGCAACACATGCACATCACATGGGTCACCATTGCACAGGCCCTGTACACATGCATCCACTCCCACCCAAAGTCACCCTCCCCAGACACTCACCACCCCTGCCTTGCTGCCGATGCTCCTTCAGACGTGCATCCAGGTCTGGATGAGTCACTGCCAGTATGCGGCCCATCAGTGGAGTCATGCTGCGCGTGCCAAACGCCCTGTGCGTGGTAGCATCCCCAAGGTCATCTCTGCCACTTGCTTTGCCAGCCGGCTGATGTCGTCCCACCTCTTGTGACAGTGGGTGCGTCGTATGTTGGAAACCCCCTGGGCTCGCAACTTTTCTGCAATGTTCCTCCACAGGAACTTACGCTGGTGTACCTTGAGCTGCAGGTATGAGTTAAAAGAAGGGTAAATGAACAGTTACACAATGTCAGATAACAACATCTATCAGTACAGTGGCAAGACACAGACTCAGGAGTCATTGTAACCTCCCTCCCTCCAAAACTGGGTGACCCCTCACAGGGGCACTCTGCATGGCCCAAACATTTGTGATTGCATGCACACATTGGGGCATATAGGCTCCATGATAATCTCACAAATGCAGGATGCCTCAACACAATATGCATTGACAGAAGTGTTTAAGTCTGAAATTATACAGGTCACAGATGGGGCATATCTACTATTCAGTGTGAAGGAACAGGGGCATGTGAGTCTGGTGATGTTTTATCGTTTGGTTGGGCAGCCACTGAACCTACTCTGTGAGTCACACTTACTCAGACTACAGGGGCACACTGAAACATTCACACAAACAATTACTGTCCTGGCACCTACATGGCTAACATCCGTTGGCTCTGTATGGCTGACAATGTCACACACCCCACTCACACATACAAGTACAGGCATAGAAAAGAGTGACATTGGGACACACACACACTCCCTCGCCCTGAAAACAACTTGTCTGTCGGTGTCGTACACAACCCCATACCCTCAGGCATATATTGCAGCTGCTCAACTACACATCTGACACCCCCGTGCCCTACAGCTACCTTCATGGAGACTTACCACTACATTGGGACCACCAAACAGCCTTATGTACTATGCCAGCACCTCGTCCACAAGGACCTCCAGCTCCTCACTTGTGAATGGACTGGCACGGATCTTCTCTGTCCTTGCCATCCCTGTGGACATGGAACACCTGTGATGGAAGTGAGTGGTGAGGGGTCCCAGGCAGCAGGCTCTTCAGGCAGCATCAGGAGAGGGTCCCAGGCAGCAGGCTCTTCAGGCAGAAGCAGGAGAGGGTCCCAGGCAGCAGGCTCTTCAGGCAGCAGCAGGAGAAGGTTCCAGGCAGCAGGCTCTTCAGGCAGGAGCAGGAGAGGGTCTCAGGCAGCAGGCTCTGTGAGCAGTGGAAATGTGAGGCTCACTCCCACAGATTTATAGCCCCCTGGGGTCGTTTGAAAGCTGAAAAGCTGCTACAATTGGTTGTCCAGGTCTGCCTCTTTCAAAAGCATCCAATGACCGCCTCCGCAGTGGCGGTGCACACCTTCCGCGATTTTCAAATCTGCATCATGCCACCGCGATCATCGCTGCCATTGGCTGTAGGCAATGCTCCATGGCGGTGATGCACCGCGGGTGCCCGGGGTGCGCTACCGTGATATTGCATCATTCAAAAGTATCCAATGACCGCCTCCGTGGTGGCGGAGCACACCTTCCGCGATTTTCAAATCTGGATCATGCCACTGTGATCATTGCTGCCATTGGCTCTAGGCAATGCTCCATGGCGGTGATGCACCACAGGTGCCCGGGGTGCGGTACCGCGATGGTGCATCACTCAAAAGTATCCAATGACCACCACCGCGGTGGCAGAGCACACCTCCGCGATTTTCAAATCTGCATCATGCCTCCACCTCTGCGGTGGCGGAGTATGCCCACCGCCATCTACATATGTCCATATGCCAATGGCTACCGCACTTGTGAAGGGGGTGGTGCTGGTGTCACACCACCAGGACCAGGCGGTAGCTACCGCGATTCATGCGGTGGAGCATGCCCACCGCCATCTACACATGTCCATAGGCCAATGGCTACCGCACTTGTGAAGGGGGAGGTGCTGGTGTCACACCGCCGGGGCCAGGCGGTAGCTAATGCAATTCATGTGGAGGAGCATGTCCACCACCATCTACACATGTCCATATGCCAATGGCTACCGCACTTGTGAAGGGGGTGGTGCTGGTGTCACACCACCGGGGCCAGGTGGTAGCTACCGCGATTCATGCAGCGAAGCATGCCCACCAACCATCTACACATGTCCATATGCCAATGGCTACCGCACTTGTGAAGGGGGTGGTGCTGGTGTCACACCGCCGGGGCCAGGCAGTGGCTACAGCGGTAGCTACCGCGGTTCATGCGGCAGAGCATGCCCACCGCCATCTACACATGTCCATATGCCAATGGCTACTGCACTTGTGAAGGGAATGGTGCTGGTGTCACACCGCCGGTGCCAGGCGGTAGCTACCGCCATTTTCGCAACATTAAATGGCTATGTCCATCGTGAACACTGTATCAGTACCCAGCAGCAACATGGTGAAGTGCACATCCTTGTACACACAATGCCATTCTTCCATGTCATCCACAGGTGGACGCACGTTCTGTGTGACACACTTTGGTCTGTGGTCCCTGCCATGTTAGTCATGCATTTGATGGTTGATGATGCTTGACACGCTTGAGCTGGTGTCAATGATGTTGAGGAAATCAATGTGTTTTGGGTCAGTGCTGACCTAGACAAGGCTTGTGTCACTGTATGGTATCGTACCAGACTGGTGCTTTCACATCAGCTCATGCACACAACTGAACGTTTTCCTGCTACTGTGATGAATGTGTGGATGGATGTGTGCAGACTTTACATGATGCATTGAGGTGTGAAAGGTACAGCAGATGGGTATGATACAGTCATGGTAGTTTCAGACACATTTGCAGATGTCACAGCACCTGGCGTGCACATGTGACATGTGTAGTTCAGTATGTGTGCATTCACATTCACCTATGTGTTTGTGGCACTTGTGTATTGTTAGTGGATAGGTGTGCCCTCTGTGTATATCAAAAGGCCACCTATGTAACCAGGTGTGCTATGCATCCATCAGGCAGTCTTTGTTATTCCATGACATCGTTGATGGTATGTTCCTTGGCCATCTCATGATGGTTGTCTCTGACATTTTCTAATTTACATCTCAACTCGGAGGAGGCCAAATCTCCTACGTCACCTGACAGTACTGGAGGACATGGAGAATATTGCAATAATTCCGAAATTCCGCCTGGACAGACCAACACTGAAGATCCTGTGTGATCTTTTGGAGCCCCACCTGCAGCCTCGCCGTCACTATCCAACTGCATTCACACCCACATACAAGGTGATGGAAGCCCTCCACTTTTTTGCAACTGGTTCCTTCCAGGAGACCGTGGCTAGCACTGGAGGGATGTCGCAGCCCATGTTCAGCCAGGTGCTGAGGGATGTTCTTGCAGCCATGATGCTCTGTTAGAATCTCTACATTCATTTTCCTAGGAGAGCCGAATTGGCCGGTGTGAAGGGTGACTTCTATCCCCTTGGGCCCATCCCACATGTTGTTGGTGCCATCGATTGCATCCCATGTAGGTCTAGTGCCACCAAAGGCAACAGAGCACATTTATAGAAACCGTAAACATCATTCTATCAATGTGCAGGTGGTGTGCCTTGCGGACATGACCATTTCCCATGTGTGTGCAAGATTTCCTGGCTCTGCACATGATTCTTACGTCATGAGGAACAGCATGGTGCCCCGGGTGATGGAAAATATGCATCCTGAGCGTGCTTGGATTGTGGGTGAGTATGCCGACTGATATTGCGTGCTGTGTGTTACCTGCTGCACTCTGGCTGTGCAACATTGCAATGGGTGTTTGTCATTCACAGGTGACTCTGCATATCCCAGTAGGCCATGGCTGTTGAGCCCGCTAAGGAATCCCAGGACCCCGGCTGACATCCTGTACAATGAGGCCCATGGCAGGACCCGAAGTGTAATTGAGCTGACTTTTGGCATGCTGAAGTCAAGATTCCGCTGCCTTGACAGGACAAGAGGTGCACTGGCATACCCACCTGGGAAGGTATGCAAGATCGTTGTGGCATGCTGTATGCTGCACAACCTGGCCATCCACCAGGGGATCCCCCTGCTCCTGGACGATGGTGAGGAACCAAGGCCACCACCTGCTCAAGGACCTGAGTCCAGTGATGAAGACAGTGGAGAGGAGGAAGGAGTTGACCTGCGCCAACAGCTCATCGACCGCTGAAGGTGGGTGACAACGTACGACGTGTACATTGTCTGGTGTGGTTGCTGTTGTTGTGAATGGCTATGCGCAGATGTAACAGACAGGCACACGTACAGTCACCTGTGTGTGGTTAATGTGACATTGATGTTCCATATGGGGACGTATGCTGGCCTCTATTTGTTCACACCTGCAGCCCATTGTCCTGTATGCCAGTAGTGTCTTGTGTTTGTTTTGTGTAGTGTTCTGTCTGTGATGCCACAATGACACCAGTGACTGTGGTTCTGTTGTGTCTCCCTAGGTGCTTCAGAATAATCCTGCCCTACATACAGTACATCATTTGGACACATCATGGACATTGTCAGCACTGAAAATGTTGTACTAAAAAAGATACTGCACAAAATCTGGTGCGTCAGGTATTTTATTAGTAAAGTGGTCATGTGATTTGTGCATGAATATTTACATGAAGGTGGGGAATGAGCAGTGATTTGACAGTCATGGTCGATGAGATGCAAGAGTAGACACCACATGGATGTGGTGACCCAGTCCAACAGACAAGTGCCTTTGCCAAGGAAATGTGGGGAAAGACAGTCCAAACAGTCAAGGCAGTGGGGAAGAGGGTTGCCATCAGGGCTTGTTCCATGACTGGCGTGTGGCAGGTGCTTTGCCTCCGGAGACTTCCAGGCTCTTCTTTGGATACCCCCTTGATCTTTTTGGTGGTGGGGGGTCTGCTAACTGGCCAGCGGCATCAGGGGACTCGTCCCTCTCTGTTGGCGCTGGGGAGGATGGTGCACTGTCATCCTGCGCACAACAGGAGGGGGCTGTGGTGTTGTTTGGGACACAGGCCTGTCCCTCTGCAACACAACTTGCTGTCCCATGAGGTCCACCATCTGTCCAAGGCGGTTGTCGATGGACCTCATCAGCAGGATGAGCTCCCTCAATAGTTCATCAGACGAGCCACTTTGTCCCCGGACCTTTTGGTATGCCTCCACAACTCTGGTGAAGTAATCCAGGGATGGTGTCCACCTCTCCCAAGGTCTGGTGGTGACCCTGGCCCTCCCACCTGCCCTTATGCCATGGCCCTGTTGCCTCTCCACTCTGGGTCCACGCACACTCTCCCTGCCCTCCACAGTTGCTGGTGTGGCCTGGTCATCCCCTGGGACAGGGGGGCTGCTGCAGGTGGTACTGGTGGTGGTGGTGGTAGTGGTGGAGGCAGAGGCCATGACTGCAGGGGTCTGCTATGCTGTTGTTGTTGCAGCAGACATGGTGGTGGGGAGGATGGGGTCCTGGGACCTCTGGGTCTGTGGCACACCAGATGGGCCGGCCTGGAGCTCATCTTCCAAACTGTCCTGGGAGTCAACATCTGAGAGTCCATGTACCGGGGGTGGAGACTGGCACTACTGGTCGATGTTCTGGTCCTCAGCAGTGAGTTCTTCATCACCTGTGGATTAGATGGGGAATGGTCAGTTTTGTGCACTGTGCAAGTATTGTATCATCTGCTTTTTTATTGACTTTCTGTACACTACACAATTATGAAGACCCCACTAGTATTATTGATGGCAACACTGTGTGTAATTTCATAGTGCAGAGGAACATCATTTACTCATACATGTCAGGTGTCAATGCATTGCATGAAATTGTTGCTTTGTGTAGGGATGCAGGTCTCACACACACACATCAGGAAAAGTTAAGATGGCTACCTACCTGTTAGCTGTGGGAGAACAGTGCGATGGCTGACACATGCTCCTGGGTGAGGGCGTCCTCCATGCTGCTGGAGTGTGGGACAGGGGGCATGCTGGGAGTGGTGATACAGGCCTCCCACCCCCAAACAGTCCTCCAATACAAGATGGCTACCTACCTGTAAGTTTGTTTGTTGAACAGTGCAATGGCTGACACATGCTCCTGGGTGGGGAGGCCTCCATGCTGCTGGAGTGTGGGACAGGAGGCATGCTGGGAGTGGTGATACTGGCCTCCCACCCCCAAACAGTCCTCCATTACAAGATGGCTACCTACTTGTAAGTCTGTTTGTTGAACAGTGCAATGGCTGACACATGCTTCTGGGTGGTGTGGGGGGGGTATACATCTTGGTAGGCTGTGGTAGAGGGGGGTGGTGTGAGTTGTTGTACAGACCTCCCTTCCCCATACAGGCCTCCTATGCAAGATGGCTAGCTACCTGTTGGGTGAGGGTGGACAGTGTAATGGGGTTTGGGTTGTGCAAGGAAGTACTTCTCAGTGTGTTGGTTGCCATTTGTTTGTACTTACCAGCCTCTGTTCCCCTGGCTACTCCTGTGAGACTCTCAGGATGTAGTATAGCAAGCACCTTCTCCTCCCATGGTGTGAATGTTTTCGATGGGATTTAAAGGGCCACTGCCAGTCTCGTTCGCCAGATGCCAGTTCTTGCTCTTCTCTTTGACCACCCTCTTGAGATCATGCCACCTCTTCATGATCTCCTTCTTGGATCTTGGGTTGGTCCCTACAGCATTGACCCTTTGGACTATCCTTTCCCACATTTGTGTCTTCATGGCTAAAGGTGTCTGTTGGACCAGGCTACCAAACAGTTGTGGCTCAACTCTCACTATCTCATTGACCATGTCTGTCAACTCTCTCTCTGTGAATTTGGGCATTTTCTGTGATGTCATGGTGTGTGGTGGTTGAAGTGTTTTTGGGTGCAGGTGTGTGGGTGGGGGTGGTGGTGTTGGCGTGGGAGGTGTGTTGTGTGCTGGGGGATTGTTGGTGCTTGTGTGATGGTGGTAGTGATGGTGGTGGTGGATGTGTGTGTGTGCTGTGCTCTTTTGCCTCTCCTGTCAGATGTGGTGTATGCCCTTCTCTTCTGGAGTGTTGCAAAGGATTGTGGTCAGTGAAGGTGGTGGTTTTATACTCAGCTCTGTGGGTGTGTCCAAGTGGAATTGGCTGTCAGGTGTGTTGTGGGAGTAGTCCTGTGCTTTTATATTTTTATTTGCATTATTTATTTTTATTTCTATGTGTTTTATTTTTTTGGGGGGCATGCCTACTTTGATTTGTGAAATGCTTGGCATCACTGCGCTGTTTTGGAATTGTCCGCCATGTTTTTCATGTTTAGTCTGCTTCAGTGGCTATGCTGCCGCTCTTCCGCTATCTCTCCCATTCACTCCTGTGTGCGACCGCGGCAGTCGGTATCAGCGGTTCCGACCGCGGAACCCTAGGGGATATCCTAATTTCCTGTGCGGTGTCTCCGCTTTCCTTGCGGCGGGTTGTTGTTTTTCTGCAGCTTTTCAGACTGCCGCGGTCGGTATTTTTGACCTCACCGCCCGCGTCGGGTGGTTTTAGAAGGGCCGCTACTGCCGCGGTTGGTCTTTTGTGGCGGTTCATCCTAATTTGGCCGCCGATTTATCCGCGGTCCTGGTGTGCGGTTGTTTTCCGCCTCCATGGCGATCGGGGTGATTTTCCGCCTGCTATCCTAATGAGGCCCTAACTCTATAACCAAGCTTATACAACAAGTAAAATTACGTAAAACTCCCACACGTAAACACAACATATAAAAACGCCTAACACAACTAACTAACTTTTAACTACACAAAATAGTATTCAACTAGTATCTAAATTAAGGAACAACACATTTAAAACATATAAAACAAACTTACCTTTAGCGACGTGAAGTGTCTCCCAACCGTGAGCTTCTCTTCAATCCAAATGACACAAAACGACTTGAACCGGTTACAAAATAAATTACCCTAATTAAAAATAATTTACTATTCCAACTCCTTTCTACATTACATTGGGGTAGGTGCTGGACCCTAATTAAAAATAATTTACTATTCCAACTCCAGTCTACATTACATTGGGGTAGGTGCTGGACACTAATTAAAAATAATTTACTATTCCTACTCCCGTCTACATTGAATTGGGGTAGGTGATGGACACTAATTAAAAATAATTTACTATTCCCACTCCAGTCTACATAAAATTGGGGTAGGTGCTGGACACTAATTAAAAATAATTTACTATTCCAACTCCAGTCTACATTACATTGGGGTAGGTGCTGGACAGTTATAAAAATAATTTACTATTCCAACTCCAGTCTACATTACATTGGGGTAGGTGCTGGACACTAATTAAAAATAATTTACTATTCCCACTCCAGTCTACATTAAATTGGGGTAGGTGCTGGACACTAATTAAAAATAATTTACTATTCCAACTCCAGTCTACATTACATTGGGGTAGGTGCTGGACACTAATTAAAAATAATTTACTATTCCAACTCCAGTCTACAATACATTGGGGTAGGTGCTGGACACTAATTAAAAATAATGTACTATTCCCCCTCCAGTCTACATTAAATTGGGGTAGGTGCTGGGCACCAATTAAAAATAATTTACAATTCCCACTCCAGTCTACATTACATTGGGGTAGATGCTGGAAACTTATTAAAAAATAATTTACTATTCCCACTCTAGTCTACATAAAATTGGGGTATGTGCTGGACACTAATTAATAATAATTTACTATTCCCACTCCAGTTCATTAAGGAGCCCATTAGGATGGCGGGTGGACTTAGTCCACCCACCATCCTATCGTAACTGGGGACCTCCTGCCATAAGGGACGGGGGTCCCGTGACTGGTTTTAGGATGTGCCTGCCACAGTGGCGGGCACACCCTACATTGTTAGCATTGTGGTGGGCGGAGCAGTCAGCACCGCCCGCCACTATGCTAACATGGAATGCAGCATTTGCATATACAAAGCGGCAGGCAACACGCGGTGCCTGCCGCCTTGTATATGCAAATGCAGTGGGGTACCACAGGTACCCCCGTGTGCACCCCCCACATCACCTTCACTCTGGGGCCACAGGCGGCCCCCAGATTGAAGACCGCATGCCTTTCCGAGGCGGCATCGCCACCGCGGAAAGGCATTCCAAAATGTCCATCATAATATGGCTGGCATTGTCTATTAGATGCCGCCACCATATTAAACATTTTCCGCCCCGGCCGCAAGGCGACCGGGGCGGAAAAGCGTCGGACGGTCTTTCTGTCCGCCTTACTCCCCCCCGCCATACTAATATGGCGGGGGGAAAATGAGTGTGGATGTCGGGTGGATTGCCCCCGCCAGGCTAGCGATGGCCACCACCAGCCTGGCAGGGCAATCCACCCGACATCTTAATGGGCCCCTAAATTGGGTTAGGTGCTGGACACTAATATAATTTGAATATAAATTTAAAATTTTTTAAAATATAATCAATTTTTGTAACAAAATATTAAAAATATAAATCTTAAAAATACTTTTATCAGTCCATACTCCTATACCTTATAAGCTCAAATTCTTACTCAAAATGTATTTTATTTAAATGTTTTTAAATGTTGAATTTTTAATTTCACATATATTATTTTAAAAAATGTCCACCCTTACGACCTATAAACAACACATCCTACTCCTACACATTTTTAAATGACATCTATATAATATTTTATTTATTAAAAACATATTATTATTATTTTTTTAAATTATAAAATAAATTTAAAAATTGAAATTTAATTAAAAAAATTTAAAAATAAAAAAAAGAATTCTTTTAGTCAAAATTACAAATTATCTGTTAAAAAATTAAAATGTAAAAACAAATTAAAAAAAATCAAATTTTTCAAATTACTTCTCACCCTTGTCCCCAATAAACCCCAAATTATCAATCATAATGTTTTTCAAATCAATTTTTTTTTTAATTATTTTAATTGTTTTAAAAATTTTAAATCGATATTTTTAAAACACTCCCCACCCTTGTCCCCTATAAACTCAACATCCCTCTCCTAAATTATTTAAATATTTATGTATTTAAATTTATAAATTATTATTATTTTTTTTTAATATATTACATTTAAAATAAACTTTTTTAAAACACTCTCCACCCTTATCCCCTATAAACCCAACATCCCGCTCCTAAAATTATATATCAATTTTCAACAAACATAAATTAAATTTGTTAAATACATTTAAATAAAAAAATTAAAATACTAAAAAAATTATCACATAAATGAAATAAATGTAACTAAAACAACACTTTATCGATATTTTTACACTATATTTTTACATTCGATATTTTTTACTTTGATATAAATATACACATACAAAAAACTATATTTTTTATTACGATATTAAATAATTCGATATTTCTTACTATCAATATTAAAACATCGATATTTTGTCACATCGATATAAAAAATTTGATATTTTGATTACTGACCGCACAGCTTGGCTGATGCTTGGGCTATCAATACCAATGAAACCCTGTCTTGTGGATGCAAATCATGTCAGTGTGTCTGGCAGCAAATCAACCTAGTATTAGTATTTACCTTGGCGATATCCTCTTAACCTTCATTTTTTAGTAGATATCTACTGCGATCCATCCAGCAATTTTTTGAACAAAACTATACTAATATATAAAACACAGGGAAGAAAAGTTGGTTTATTGATTACCGTCTCCTGACAATCGCACGGAACACCACAGAAATGCAGAACTATTTTGTCTACACACTGCTGACACCAAAGAAATATGATAACTGAAAATGTGTCAAAGCAAAAATCTGCAGAGAAAAGAATCGTCTGCCAGAAAAAATATGTGGCGAAAAGAATGACACCTCACGGGAACACCACCCGTGGGGCAACTGGCAAATCCTCACCAGACTAGGCCCCTTTTCTCATCATTGGTCGTCATTCAATCAAAAAAATAAAACAAATGTGTCCAAACAAAAACCAAACAGAAAAGTGTAAGTGTGCTGATAGCAGAACCGTTGGAGCTGCTAGTGACAATATAGTGTGATTTAAATCAACAGGTACACCTATTCACAACCTTTTATTCCTAATGTATAGGTGTGAACCGTTGAATTAAAAAGGCTGGTAGCTAACTTCGCATACCGTTACCTATCGCCAACATGTTTCTCTGCCTCAAAAGTAATGGCATATTTGTCAGGGCAACAGGGCAACACACCTTGTCACCACACCACTGTTGGACACTTTGTTCTGTAGCGACTGTCAGGAAGAAGGAGACAATACAACAAGTATTATTTAAAATTTAAAAAGACCCAGAATGCCTGTTTTTGAAATCTGATACGCATCGCATTAACTCAAATATTTACCCTCTAGCAGCTTTCATCAGTCATACCGGCTGTCAAAGGGAACAGGGGGTTTCAACATTATCCTCCTGCAGTAAGGTTTTCTTAAAATACACTTTAGCCCTCACGATTGTGATAATCAATCTGAAGTGCACATATAGAAATAAAGGGAAGAAGACAGAGGACAAAACACCATAAGGCCACGCTTAGCAATGTACCTTGTCAGGCTTTTTAAAAAAAAACACTTACAATTTTCTATGTTCATAGTATATTGGCTCACTCGTAGAAACCAGACTCGCCAAATCACTGGTGAGGATTGACTCTCAAAAGCACAGATGATCTATGACATTGATGTTAATTAATGAATGTGCTCCGGTAAATGCCCAGTCAGAAAACCTTCATGTGCACCGTGTTTAGTGCTGATAAGTACTCTAAAAAAGGAAGTAATCAACATACTTCTTCCGTACAACAAACCCACGTACCCCTCAGTAACACACGAACATGCATTAATGATGATGTATCATGTTCTAGTGCAGGTAAATATGCTCCTTTATCTCGTGCATTCTGCATGGGCTAGAAAGCACAAAATTCGATGTCAAACTCTCAGTATAAAAACCGTCAATGCTTGTGGTGCAATGTATCATTAATGGCATTTAAATGTCGGTATACAAACACCAGCATGTGTTCGTTCTAAACATGTGCACTCACTCGGCACTATCTCCCAATGTTCAGACGCGGCAAACCCCATAGTTCCTGCCTCGGGAACACTCATAAATGAGAAGTCAATCCATTACCCAAGAATCCGGGTCTCATACTCCTCACCGTTTATTTAAACGCGGAGCGCGATGTCTCCACCGATTGCGGAGGCGCATCCGACTTCTCAGTGATAAAGCGTCCCTCGCGCTGTGACGCCACAAGGCTCAGGTCACATGACCGGCTTCTACGTGGGCGGGCGCCATCTTAAGACAGCTAAACCTATTTACTGGTACACTGTTTTACACAAGAACAATGATCAAAGTTAAGCATCCCCGTCAGGCCAACATGCACTCACATGAGAAAGCCATAAATAAAAGGGACTACTTAGCCCTCTCAGTGGGTACACGTTTACAAACAACGGAATGACAGCCTGCAACCCTCGAGAGCGGCCATGATGGAAGGGAGTGTACTGCTTCTCAAACATATCTTTGTCGTGCTTGAAGCCAAGGCTGCCAGACTATTTAAAGACACTACGTGCTTGCTTTGACAAGTGATACCCAATCAATTCTCAAGGTCTATCTGTGAAGAGAATTTAATGAAATGATAAAGATGGTGATACCATCAAAAAAGCTTAGGCTGCTGATGCAAGAAAAATGCACTCAAATGCACCACAGCGCTTCCTTCACATAACAAAAAAATTGATCCACTGGAGCCCCAGTGGACACCAAAGAGCGGGGCATGTGCACCAACAGTGCCTAGAACTTAATTCTATTCCACTCAATAATCTCTTTAAGACCAATCTGATCGCTTTTCTCTCCATTGATCCATCGTGCTTCCTTTTAATCAGCAGAGTCTCCATATTTTGTGTTGTTCCCTTGACTTTCTCTAAGACAGTCCAAATGAAGCTATGTTTTTCATTAAAACAGTGTTGCACTAGCTTGGTCGTGAGTTTGCCGGCTCTTATCGTGCTCAAATGTTCTTGCACTCTAATTTTGATTTTGATCGAGTGAGCCCGATATATTGCAAACCACACTGGCATAGTAGTCGATACACCACATGTGTGGTAATACAATTGTTGAAATGATTCAGAAACCACTCTTTGCCTGAGGCCAGGATCACACTCGTGCTCTTCTTCGTAAGGGGACAAATAGAACATGCACCACATAGATAGTGCCCATTAGGAATGGTGGTGTTGGTAAGTGCTCTATCCATGGGTTCACGAGTATGTACCAATTTGTCCTTCAAATTACTGGCTCTCCTGAATGCAAACTTAGGAGGTGGCATACGGAAATCGTTGTTTGATAAGAGCGACCAATGTTTCCGAATCGACTGTCTGATTTTTGTTGCCAGGGGGTCAAATGTCATCACTATCAGAATGCAGTCATCTCTGTTTCTTCTGTTTTTTCAAGAAGGGCACCGCGTGGTGTATTGAGGGCTCTTTTTTTGGCATGTCTGACCACTTTGTTTGGATAGTTACGGTCTTTCAACTTGGAGGTCAGATCATTAGACTGTTCCAGGAAGGCATTAGTGGTAGAACAATTCCTCCGGTAATGGAGGAACTGTCCCACCGGGAGATTGTCCCTCAATCCTCGGGGATGGAAAGAATCATATAGAAGCAACGAATTTCTATCGGTGACCTTCTGATGAACACAAGTAGTCATGGAGTCGTCTTTATACTCAATGACCAAATCCATATCAACTGCTCTAGACCGATTGTAGGACCAAGTACATTTTGAACTCGGATCCTCCACATTGAGCCACTGGAGGAAGGAAACCAGATCTTCTTCTGTTCCTGACCAAATGCAGAGCACGTCGTCAATATACCTCTTCCAGAGCCGGAGGTGGCTCTGGAAGGGATTGCTGGAAGGGTATACGACGTGCTCCTCAAATTGCCCAACATAAATACATGCTAGACTGGGGGCCATAGTGGCCCCCATTGATGTACCAGAGGTCTGCAAGTATAATTGGTCTTTATAGCTAAAATAATTCTTCGTAAGAGCCAATTTGATGCACTGTAACACAAATGCTTGGGTAGTGTCGTAAAACCACTCTTGTTCCCCCAGGGTGTGCGCTGCTGCCACCAGCGTCGCGTCCTGGGGGATACAGGTGTATAGTGACTCAATGTCGAAGGTGACAAGGAACTCATTCCTTGGATCGAACTGCATCCCTTCCAAAATGTTAAGTACTTCAATTGTGTCCTTAATAAATGACTTCTGATTCACAACTGCCTCGCGGAGAAAGAAATCTGCGTACTGGGAAAGGGGCTCCAAAACTGACTGAATGCCCGAAACTATCGGGCGGCCAGGCGGAGGGCGGGCAGGCTTATGTACTTTAGGGAGGATATAAAAGGCCGGAGTCCTGGGGTTGTTATTCACCAGGAACTCCGCCTCCTTAGCCGAAATCCACTTCCTTTCCCTAGATACACCCCCCCTCCACCACTGAGGGGGGACGAGCCGGGTTACACCTTCTGTTCTTGCCCACACCAAAAACTTGTAAGGTTGGATTATTTTTTTGCCCCGCAATATCTATTGAAGGATGCTCGAATTCATGTGTACCCACAGGTTACTTCAGATCATGGCTGTTTGGTTCTAACCTTAGTATGTACTCGGATAGCATCTAAGCCACAAGGTTTTTCTTTTGACAGGAAATTATTGTTAGATGTAAAGTTTGTCTCCTATATAAATGAATGGATTGCAGCTTTTTTTCGGATCAATCGGGGTAGCACGGGAACAGAGTGCGTTTGGGATGCTTTCAAAGCCGCATTCAGGGGGGAAGCTCTTAGCTTTGGTTTATATAGGCAAAAACAACTCCGGATCATATTACAGGAATTATATCAGGCTCTGGCAGAAGAAAAGCTCATGCTGGGTATACATGGCGGTTCAGATATTGTTGATCTCCCAACAGAAGTAGCCAGGTGCAAGGCTAAAATAAACCTACATTGGAGTCAAGAGGCAGCTAAGAAATATCTAATAAAGCAACAATTGAACTATGAATATGGGGAGGCAAGGTGTCGGTGTTTGGCACAAAAACTTAGAGCAAAGGAAGCAGCCCAGAGAATCAGTTTAATTCTTGACTCTGGGGGGAATCGTGTGGAATCTGAGGCTGGGATTTTGGAGGTTTTCAAAGATTTTCATGGAGCATTGTAAACAGGAGAAAAGTATGATTTGCAAAATGGTGAGCTTCTGATACAGTGCTTCTGTGAGAGTAATTTGGGTGATTTAGAGGCGGAGATGTTGGAGGTCTCTATAACTAAGGGAGAGCTAGAAAGAGCCATAAATGAGCTAGCATCTGGTAAAGCGGCAGTACCGGACAAACTCCTGCTTGAGATTTATGAAACTCTTTTGGGAGTTCCGCAGGAGGACATGTTGGCTACATTTAGACTAGCCCAGAATGGTGCGTCTCCCTCAACGTGGGATGAGGCCAGTATTGTAGTATTGAAAAAAAGATAAGCCTGCTGAGCACCCGCTTCATACCGTCCTATCTCTCTTTTGAATGCTGACGGCAAAATATATTCAAAAATCCTCGCAAATAGACTGGCAGAAGTTATAACACCTTTGGTCTCGACCCGACAACATGGATTTATTCCTAAGCGGAGGACGACGATTCAAGTTTTAATTTTTAATTTTTTTTTATTTTGAAAGTTTTATAGAGTGCGAACAAAAACCTTGCAGGTATCAGAGCGCTTTACAGTAAATGTGTATAGGCATAACACACAATAAAATTAAGCAGGATCATAAGAATAACATCAGAAAGCTTAATAAAACAAGAGGATAAATCAAACATTAAGGATAAACAGGACCATAATGAATAGCAGCAAAGACAATAACAGATAGAAGGACAAATCAGATAAGGTGCAGAACCTGACCGGTCGGTCTGAAGGGTGATGGAAATACAATGATGATAAAGACGTCAGATAAATGGACCAGATTATACATATAAAAAGCCAAGCAGTGAGGTGCACAGCAAGGGTGAAACATGAGGATCATGGTAGTTGCAAAAATTGAGTAGGTTGATAGGTAGGATAAAAAGCAAAGCAGTGAGGTGCACAGCAAGGGCGAAATATGTGGATCATGGTAGTGGCAAAAATTGAATAGGTTGATAGGAAGGATGAATGGGGTAGGGGTCTCACAGTCATGTGAGGCTATGTTTACGTAAATTTTGCCATAAGGATGCCTTTTACTTCCAGTTTGAAGGAAGAGGTGGAGAGGTTCAGTCTTATTTCTGGTGGAAGGGCATTCCATATCCTAGGTGCCATTCCTGAAAAGGAACAATTATAAGTTTTTTTCTTATTGAATTTTTGTGGCCTCAGAAGGAGGTTTTCTGCACTTCTTGTTGATCTTGATCCTCCAGATATTGTGAGTCTTTGTGTGAGATAACTGGGTGAATTATGATGCAAGGCCTTGTGCGTCATGCACGCTATTTTCAGGTGGATTCTGGCTTCAAATGGCAGCCAGTTTAAAGTTTTTAGACCCGGGGAGATGTGGGCCCTTCTTTTCGAGCCAGTGATGAGTCTCGCTGCCGCATTGGTGGAGGCTCTTAGAGGAGCTGTAGTGGCTTTGGGGAGACTGCATAACAAGACACTTCCATAGTCCAGCCGAGGTAGAACTAGAACCTGAACTGCTAACTTGAAGTCATTGGGAGGTAGGAAGGGCTTCAGCTTCCTTAGTGTATTGATCTGAAAGTTTGCTCCCTTCGTTGCAATACTAATATGCTTCTGCATATTAAGGTTACAGTTCAGAGTTATACCCAGATATTTCGCCGAATCCACAATGGTTGGTTGAACATCGAGTGCTGTTTGATGTTTGAATTGTGCATTGTGGGGACTTTGGCGGGTGGGGCGATAAGGAGGAATTCAGTTTTTAACGCATTCAGTTTGAGGTGATTCACTGCCAGCCATGTTTGGGTGGTCTTAAGAGTATTGTTAAGCAAACTAATGTTGTCCAAGGTGTTGATCTTGAGGTAAAGTTGGGTATCGTCGGCATACATGTGAAATTGCACTTTGGATATTTGTAGCAGATTGGTGAGTGGTTCCATGAATAGGTTGAAGAGTGTAGGGGATAACGAGGAACCTTGTGGGACTCCTAGCGTAACAGGAACTGGTTTGGACAGGGTGTTGTTGACATTGAATTTTTGAGTCCGGTCATGCAGAAAAGAGGTAAACCATTTGAGCACTGATCCTGAGAGACCCATTCTGTGTTTCAACAGATCTATCAAGTGTTCGTGTTTGACCGTGTCGAACGCTGATGAGAGGTCTAGTAGGATGAGGAGGCATGCTTCGTTTTGATCAAGTAATTGAAGTGCATCATCAATGATGTGTGTCATGGCTGATTCCGTGCTGTGATTTGCACGGAAGCCGGATTGGTGTCTATTTAGGAGGTTGAAGTGATCAATATGTTTTATCAGTTGGTGATGGACACATTTTTCCAGAAGTTTGGCCAGCGTGGGAATATTGGAGATAGAGCAGTAGTTGTTAAGGTCCATGGGGTCATCTGTGGGTTTCTTAAGGATGGGAGACACCTGCCCCACCTTTAGGGAGTCAGGGATGCAGCCTTGTTGAAGTGATCTGTTGATGATCTTGGTCCAGAGGGGTAGTAGCATAGGTGCAAGATCTTTAACCGCATTTGCGGGGAGGGGGTCAGTAAGGTGATTGGAAGGCTTCAGTGCACTGAGAAATGTGCCTATAGCTTCTTCAGAATAGGTGTAAAAGTATGACCATGTTGCGTCATTTTTTAAGGTAAACTTTGATGGGATTTGTTGAGAAGCGTTTGGGGGTAGGGGGAGGTTTTGGTGAGGGGGCAAGAGTGAGAGATTAGGTCCTTTAGGAGATCTTTCTTGATGTTCCCAGTCTTTAGGTTAAAGTGGTTAGAAAATTCCTCACATATTGGTTGTGGGTGGGTTTTTTCTTGTGGCCGTTGAGGTTGGTCCTTAGATTGCGTTTTGATTAATTCAAAAAGTTTTTGGGGTCGATTTCTTGCCTGGTCAAGTTGTTGGCTGAAGAAGTCTGCTTTGGTGTGTTTGACCTTTCGAAAATAAGCATTTCTCTTTCTTTTTAGAGTCAAGAGGAGCTTGGCGGAAGGTACTGATCTCCAGTTGCATTTGGCAGTTCTGAGAGAACGTCTGTACTCATTAAGGAGACCGTTGAACCAGGGTTTAGAGTCTTTCGTGGAGACTCTCTTAAGTTGCAGGGGAGCAAAGTTGTTAATTATCGAGGTCATGGAGTTTAAGTAGTGGTTGGTGAGGTCAATTACATTAGACGTTCCAGCAGGGGGTAGAAGTACATACTGGCTAGAGGTGGGTAACATGTTAAGGTTGAGCTTTTTCCAATCTCTTTTCCATATCTTAGGTTTTGTGGCTTGGGCCGAGTTCAGTTTAATTGTTTCCTTGATGAAGAAGGTGATGATGTGATGGTCAGACCAATCACAAGAAAGGATCGATTCCAGATGTGTGGAATCAGCCTTAGAGATTATTAAGTCTAAGATTGCGCATTTATTGTACGTCGGGCTGTTGCACAGTTGGTTGAGGTCTAAGGTGTTGAGGAAGTTTTTGAGGCTGTTGACCACTGTGTCGTTAGGGTCATTCCAGTGGAGGTTAAAGTCGAGGCTGATGTATTCACAGGAAGGGAGTAACGAGGGTATGGTTCTGTTTACGGTGATGTTGCTCCAGTGTATGCATGCAATACCACCTCCAATCTTGCCTCCAGACCTGTCTAGTCAGATGTCATAGTTAGGGGAACCAGAATGTCGATGAGGGGCGAGGAAGATTCTGTCTGTTTCAGTGAGAATTATGAGGTCAAGGTTAGTCGAGGTAATGAGGTGGGCTATGTCAGTGGCGTGTTTTGATGCCGATCTGCAATTCAGGAATGTGCATTTAAGACGGGGGTGGCGGCGGAAGAAGTGTGTTCCTGGATGAGTGGGACTTTACAGAGATTATTGACGATGATTTCTCTGTTGTTGTGAGTTGAGGGCCTGTGAGGGTTTGCGAGGATAGAGGGGATGGGCATGTGTCAGAGAGGATCGGGGTCGTAATGACCGGTTTGTAGGAGAGCAGGAGAGAGAGAGAAGATCAGTCTTGGAGAGGTGGTTGTTGGTACGCGATGGGCGGGAGGGTAGGTTACGGGAGGGAACTGATATCCACCTGGGAGCAATGTGTTTGGTAATGCGGTGGGGGTGTGTGGGGGACTTGTTAGGAATATTGGTTCTGTGGGATCTCGGTGGCCATGGCTGACTCAATAGCATGACTGTAAAAGAGTGGAGGTCCTCTTTGATCAGATGAAGTGAGGACATGATCTCATCCAATCTATTGTCTACTGTGGTTATGATGGGGGGAAATGCGAAGAGTGTGTGAGTATGGGGGGGTCGGCTGGTTGTGTGTATGTACTGGTACCGGGGTGCGTGCGTTCGACTGTGCAGCTGTTTGTGCGTGCGGTAGGCAATGGTGGGTAAATGGCTGAATAGAGGGTTTGCCATGTCGGTGGGCAGGAGTAAGAGGTGTGGGAGGAGGTATTGCTTGTTCAGAGGGTGGACTGGTATCTGAGAATTTGAGGGGTGGACCGTGGCCTGCAGGGGACTGAGCTGAGGTGGATTGTTTGGCGTGTGTTGAGGCCTTGAAAGGTGTGATAATGCGAGTAGGGGAAGGAGGGTGAGCCGTGATGGTTCCCGTAGTGGGTTCCATTGCTAATGGGGGTAAGTAAGTAGAAAAGGTCGAGTTGGAGGGGGATAGGTTGAGCTGAAGGGGGTCGATGTTGGTTGTGGTGTAGTGAGGTGTGACTGGGTTGGGGAGAATGATGATGAGGGGGGATAGAGGGGGAGGAAGGGTGGGGTGCTATGGTCAGGCCTAGAGTGGTATGGTATCCGTAGAAATGTGAGGTGCAAGAGTGGTCTCGACCATGATGGGTAGGGGAGCATGAGCTGTTTCGGTGTGGTGTTGCTAGGTGTATAAGTGGAGGATGACATCCGGGTAGCTGAGGTCACGGAAGCAGATGAATCAGAAGAATCAGAAGCCTGAGATGGACGGGAGGGAGGGACCGGAGGGAGGGATTGGGCTTTATCATCCCTAGTAGTGTTGGTGTGGGTGTAGGTGGGTAGTGAAGCAGTTTGCGGTTTGCCAACTTGTTCTTTAATGATGGGGAAGATGTTGTTTAGGAGGTTTAAACTGCGGTCAGTGGCTTGTATGAGGATGGTACCGTTGTTATAGATAGTGATTGTTGCTGTAGCTTGAAAGAGTTGGGAAAGGGCAATATAAATAGCTAGACCGTGTGCCGATTTTCTTGTGGAGGAAATAGGAAAAGTGGCTAGGAGTACTTTCCTCCATTGTGCTCTCCTCTTTGTGTGGAAGATGATGTCGATGTTTGAGTATCCACTGCGTGGTGAGAAGTAGGGATCAGCGAAGAGGGTTTCGCTGATCCGTTTGGCCGATTTTTTTGAGAGACCAGGGGGATAGATGACGTTGTGTGTGTGAGCGCCTGTGAGTTCCATGGTGTGAGTGGGCAGGTAGGCGAAGGTGAGGAAGCACTAAAGAGACTCTGGGATGTTGGGGCGGGAGGGGTCATGAGAGAGGGTAACGGGAGGAGGGAAAGACGGTATCAAAAAGGTCAGAAGCCAAAAGGTCAGATACAGCGGATGAGAATAGTTACTAATGGGCTAGGGGAAATGGGGGTAGGGAAGAGGATGACAAGAAATGTGAGGGGTGTGCTGAGGGTGTCTAGTGGAATGATGGAGAAGGAAGAGGTGGGTGGAGCAAAGAGAGGGTAGCCTAAGAGGTGGGAGTGAGGGGGAAAGAAGAGTGAGGGAGGGGGAGTAAGTCGAGTGAAGGTTAAGGTGACCAAGGCTAGGGCAAAGAGGAGGGTAAGGCAGGCTTGGGTGGCTGACTAATATGAGGCAAATGATGTGATGGAGGTTTGGGTGATCTGAGAGAAGGGTGTGAGTCGGGCTAGGAGGACGACTTGTTAGAAGCAAATAAAAGGGAATCTTCTATTAGTTTCTTTACAGGTGGAAAAGTAAGTCAGGTTAAGATGGCCGACTTCTTAGAAAGGAATATTAGGTAGTCCACTGTTAGTTTCCTTACAGTGGGAGAAGTTAGACAGGCTAAGATGGCCAATTTATTAGAAAGGAGAATTAGGTAGTCCTCTGTTTCCTTACAAGGGGAGAAGATAGACAGGCTAAGATGGCCGAGTTCTTAGACGTAGATAATAGCTAGACCTTTGTTTGTTTCCTATAAAGTGGAAAAAGTTAATGGAGTAATAACACTCTTGGATAATGCCAATTGTAGAGGGGAAGCGTTTAGTCTTATTTTATTAGACGCCAAGAAGGCTTTTGATCGCGTTACATGGGAATTTTTGTGGGCGGGGATGCAGCATCGTGGGTTCAGGCAACAGTTTTTATCTGCTTTGCAAACGCTATACCTCCAGCCAGTCGCTAGAATTTGTATAAAGGGTCTTGAGTCAAAGCCTGTGTCAATTAAACGTGGGACAAGACAGGGATTTCCCTGTTCCCCATTATTGTTCTCCTTGTATATAGACTCATTTTTAAAAATTTTAGAAACCAGCTCCAGGATTGAATCAGTAATGGTGCAGCAAGATCAATACCGTGTCTTTGCATACGCAGATGACGTTGCAGTAGTAACAACTAACCCAGCAACTGCTATGCCCGAAATAGTGCAATGGTTGAGTCTAATTGGGGCGGCTGGTGGCGGGAGTTCACAAACAATTGGACTGATGTGAGTGTTTACATCTGTCCATGGTTGGAAGATGTAACGTTCTTAAGATGTTGATTTTGCAGAAAATACTATATTTTTTTAGATCGGTTCCTTTGGAGATTTTGCGATTCAATCTTTATTACAATCTGTATGCGACAGATTTTTGTGGGCTCTGGGCAAAGCACGCAGAGCTATTCGGTATACGATTCTGCTGCGGGAGCAAGGGGGCTGGGCCATCCCAAATTTTACGTTATATTACCACATTTGTATGCTGCAGCATATGAATATACTGTTAACTGGGGCAGCACCAACCACTATGGCTAAATCTCCCTCTATTTATCAAATGCTGCTGGGCAGCGATGTTAAAAATCGACTGTTTGTCAATGTGGACTGGAGCTATTACAAGCGAACTAGGTTTAAAGTTCTTAGTGCAGCTTATAAAGTATGGACAGTGGTTAAAAAGAAGTATGAGGGGGGCGTGGCCAAGATGGCGACGGAGTAAGACGTGCCTGCGAGCTCCTCCGGCACCCCGAGCCCTTCATCGCTTTGTTTAGCGGTATTGGGGCGATTTCAGCCCCGGCTTTGACTCTCTTGGGTCTACTGAGGCGTCCTGCACTGGTTTGTCCCTTCTCCCGTCGAGCTACGACACGGGACGGCGGACTAAGCCGAGGTGTTACTTTGGTGACGCACTTGCTCCGGAGCGGCCTACGGGGCTTTGTCTGGGCGGCTTCGACTCTTCGCAGGAGGGGACTCGGGACTCTGGCGAGTGATCGAGTGAAGTACTTCTGTGCGAGTCCCCTGCATTGGCGCTGTGACGAGCCCGCCTGTGGTTCCAGTGGCCTAGCTGGCAGCTATCGCCGAGCAGAGGTGACGGGGAGGCGCCGTCCTGTCTGAGGCCTTGCTGGACAGCGCTATCGACGAACGTTCGGAGAAGTGGTGCCATCTTGCCTCTCATCATCGGCACTGGGACGTCGCACCATGTCGACGAGGACTCGCCTGAATAAACCGGGGAAGGATGGTCCCGGGAAGGGGGCATCTGGATCGCCCCCTGGCCCTAGCAAGTCGCCGACCAAAGACGACGCTGATGGCCCGGTCACGAAGGCCTTCCTGATTGAGCTTTTCTCCTCCATCAAGGAGGATATCACGGAACTGAAAGCGCAACTAGCCTCCGACCTCCGTGAAGTCCGCCGTGATGTAGACGGCATTGGCGAGCGTGTAGCTACCCTGGAGGACCAATGCTTGGGCCTCAGTGGTGATGTCCATCAGCTACAGCAAGACCTGCTCCAGCTTCGTGAGCAAAATCTGGATCTTCAGACCCACTGCGAGGACTTGGAAAACAGGTCCCGTCGCAATAACATCCGAATTAGAGCGGTGCCCTGGGATGGAGACGGTGGAAATCTGCGGGAATATGTGGAGGCTCTCTTTCTGCACATTTTGGCGGAGGACGATCGCAATGAAGTCAAGCTGGACAGGGTACATCGGGTGGGCCTGCCGCGTGGCGCACGCTCGCCGCCTCCTGACATCTTGGTTTGTGTCCACGACTTTCAGCTGAAGGAGATGATCCTGCGGAAGGCGAGGGACATTAACAATTTGCTTTTTCGCGGACACAGCCCCCAACTTTTTCAGGACCTGGCGGCCACCACCCTGCAAAAGCGACAGGACTTTCGCCCAGTCACGGCTTTCCTGAGGGAACACGGGGTGTCCTACTCCTGGGGTCACCCCTTTCGGCTTATCTTCCGATGGCAAAATAGACTGGTACAAGTGCGAACAGTGGCAGCCGCCAGGGACTTGCTTGGAATGGAGGAAACATCTGCTTCGGCGGACGCCAGCGCCTCACCGAGAAGACGTCGCCGTTCCCGATCCCCACCTTGGCAGAGAGTGGGCCGACAGGGCGCAACGGAGGGGCCATCCCCGTCAGCGAGCCAGAATGAAAGGGGAGATGCTTTGGCCTCGGTGGCCCAGGTGACTGAATCGAGCCGAGTGGACAGCTCCTCGGCGGCTTAGGCCCCATCAACAGCGGCCTGTGGGAGCCGGGGGGCTCTACCACCTCAGGTACTCTGTGGGACATTTCTCCGATGGAGGGTCACCCCGACCCTGGAATCGGGGGGGCATTACCTGGGTCTTCTACCCCGACCCTTACGGTCATGTCTGACTTTCATTGTTCTTTTTCTACTTTTCGCTTTCCTTTTTCTATGGTTTGTTCTTGAGGCTCCTGAGGGCTCCGGTGGGCTTGTTGGGGATGGACCCCGGTGGTGGTGGATTGGGACCTGGTATGGCTGTGGTGTGTCTGGTTTGTCTTTAGAGTTGGGCTGCATTAATGGAAGCGTTGGGAGGGGAGGTTGGTCTCGATGTTGCCTGTTACAATAGGCTCTTGGAAAGTTAAAGGCCTTAACTCGCCTCAGAAGCGTCAAAAAATTTGGAAATATATTCTAGATCATCAACTGGATGTGGTGGGCCTGCAGGAGACTCATTTGGCTCGCAAAGATGAATCCAGGCTCAAGCACAATCAGTATCCCCTGATTTATAAATCCTCAGCCACTACTAAGCACCGTGGGGTTGCGCTTTTGTTCCGATCTGCCCTTCAATTTCAGCCTGTGGGGGTGCGGGGGGACAAAGAGGGGAGGTGGTTGATGGTGAAGGGGATGCTCATGGGTAAACTTTGCACATGGGTGGTGGTCTATGCTCCAAATACAGGGCAGCATGGGTTCCTTGAGACTCTTCTGAATGTGATTGGGGACTTTGGGGAGGGAGCGTTGATTGTGATGGGGGATTTCAACTTGGTTTGGGATAAGGGTCTTGATTGTTCACATCAACAGAGGACTGAGACGGGTCTCTTTTCCCCAGAGCTGCACGATACTTTGTTAAGTCTGGGCCTTATTGATAGCTGGCGCTCCCTCCACCCCCGCACTAGGGACTACACGTTCTATTCACATGTTCACCACACATATTCCCGTCTCAACCATATTTTTGTGCATCAATCTTTACAGGGTGACCTGCGCGATAGCAACATTTTTCCACTTTCAGTTTCGGATCATAGCCTTTTGGCGACATGCTTGATCTGGGCCCCTGATTCGTCCCCTCATCGCAAATGGTATTTCCCGGCATCCCTCACGCGAGATGAGGAATCTTGCAAGAAGCTTAGGGCGGCTCTTTGAGCTGAATAAGACTGGCGACACCTCGATCTTTACCCAATGGGACGCCTTCAAGGCGTCGACACGGGGTACGTGCATTGCTTTGAACTCCGCCCTGAATAGGCTTCGTCGGGAGGAAAGGGAGGCGCTGGAGGCGGAACTGACCACGTTGGAAACTGCGCATAAGCAGAATCCTTCTAGAAAGACGCTTCGCCCTCTTGCGGCGGTGCGAGGGAAGCTCAGGGCGCATTATAATAACCGAGCAGAATATACCCTCCTGCGCCTACGGCCCCTCTCCTACGCTCAGGGCAACAAAGTGGGGAAGCACTTAGCACGGCAGCTCCGTGATAAACGTGAAAGAGAATATGTGGGTGGCATTCGGACCCCCTCCGGGGTGGTGGAACACAGGGATGCGGATAAGGCAGAGCTCTTCGGTGACTTCTATGCTGCTCTATACTCGGCAGACCGCTTAGTGCCGTCCGCTCAACAAGCATATTTGGAGGCCCTAGCGCTGCCGCAGGTCTCCAAGGAATGGAAAGAGCTTCTGGAGGCCCCGATCACTAGGGAGGAGGTACTCTCTGCCATTCGGTCTCTCAAGCCGCACAAAGCACCGGGCCCGGACGGCTATACAGCTTCCTTTTATCAGACGTTCGCGTCCGAGTTGGGAGACCATTTGGTGCTCCTCTTCAACACCATGAGGGATGAGGGCCACACCTCGGGTACTATGGCGGAGGCTATGATTTCGATCATTCCCAAGGCGGGGAAAGACCCCTCCAAATGTGAATCCTATCGGCCCATAGCCCTCCTGAATGTTGATGCTAAATTGCATTCTTCTATCTTAGCCGCTCGACTTAAGGACCTTATGCCCGCTCTCATCCATCCGGATCAATCGGGCTTTATAAAGGGTCGCCAGACCCACGATAACACCAGACGGCTAATTCACCTGATTGAGAAGGCCGAACGCTTTCGGATCCCAGCTGTTCTGCTAGGTCTTGACGCTGAAAAGGCGTTCGACCGGGTGGACTGGAACTTTCTCTTTAGCACTCTACATGCTTTTGGCTTCTCTCCCAAAATTATAACTATGCTTCGGGCCAACTATCACGACCCGCGCTCGAGGGTCATGGTGAACGGTCATGTCTCACCATTTTTTGCTCATTCCCGAGGCACGCGGCAGGGCTGCCCCCTATCCCCCTTACTTTTTGCGCTTAGCATAGAGCCTCTTGCCATTAGGGTTCGTGAGGACCCGGATATTGTGGGCCTCCCCTTTTCGGGAGAACAGCATAAAATATCTTTGTTTGCTGACGATGTCCTTCTGTCGCTAGCTGACCCCGGGACTTCCCTTCCGCGGGTGCAGGACGTGCTGTCCCAGTTCGAAGCAGTGGCGGGGTTTCGGGTGAACCCCGGCAAATCATACATACTTAATCTCACGCTTCCGCCCTCTGAGGTAGAGCGCATCCGACCGCTCACTCCCCTGGCCTGGGCGGGCTCCTCCATTCAATATCTTGGGGTCCAGCTGACCTCTTCCGTCGCCACCCTATATGCAGCTAACTTCCCCCCTCTGCTGTCTCAGATACAGGGTGAGCTGAATCGCTGGAAGCCTATGTTTATTTCTTGGCTTGGGCGCGTACATGCCGTCAAGATGACGCTGCTCCCCAAGCTTCTGTATCTGTTCCAAGCCCTCCCCATTCCCTTGGACGGGGGTTTCTTTCGGCGTCTGAAAACTATGGTCCTGCGTTACATCTGGCAAGGGGGCCGTGCCAGACTTTCCTTTCTCACGCTTCGCTGACCTCAGAGGAAGGGTGGGGCTGGTCTTCCGGACATGCTCCTTTACTACAAGGCGGCACAACTCCGGGTGTTGGCTGAATGGACCCAAATGGAGTCGGAGAAGCATTGGCTGCACATGGACAGGAGTGTGGCGGGGCGCTCTATTTGGGACCTGGTTTGGAAGGCGAAGGGGGATCGCCCTCGCAACGCATACATTAGCACCCCTACTAGCACCACTCTGAAGGTCTGGGACTCGGTCTCTCATGACGAGTGGTGGACTTCCTTTCCTTCCCCCTTCACACCTATTCACTTTAATCCAGCATTCCCGCCGGCGCTAGTTGAGGGGCTCTTTGATGGGTGGAAGGCGGGAGGCTGCCATGCACTTACACACTTGTTTGACGGCTATGAGCCGCTCACCTTCCACAATTGCATGCGCGACTATGGTGTACCACCTACTGAGCGCTACCGGCATGCCCAGCTGTTGCATTGGGCACTGTCTCCTGAGGTGCGGGACGCTGCGACAAGGCCTCCCACAGCTTTCGAGTCCTACATTACTCGCACATCCTCCATGAAGGGGGTGATTTCCTTTCTCTATGATTTACTGTTGACCGCGGCTATTTCACCTCGCCCTAGATACATGGGTTTGTGGGAGGAGCACCTGGGGAGAGACATCTCCGACGAAGAGTGGTCGCATCTTTGTCGCGATCTACACACATTCAATCATTCGATCGATCTTAGAGAAGCACATATGAAAACCATGCTAGATTGGTATCTTTATCCAACCCGATTGAAAAGGATTTTTCCTTCAGCTTCTGACAGATGTTGGCGGGGCTGTGGAGTCCTGGGGGACTTCCGCCATATCTGGTGGGATTGCCCCATCATACGCCCCTATTGGGAGGAGATTCTGTCTCATATTAGGGAGATCCTGGGCTACCCGGTTCCAGATTCCATTGGCTTCGTGCTCCTTGGCCTTCGGGACCCGCTTCTGGAGCACCAAACCAGGGCCGACAAGCACATCCTTTGGCTCTGCCTGGGAGCGGCCAAACTGACTCTGGCTGCTTCATGGAAAAAGAGAGAGACCCCAGCTCTTTCCCTTTGGTTTGCTAGGTTGTGGAGGTTGCTGAGTGTGGAACGTATGGCGGATATTTTCAGGAATAACTTTAAGAATTTTGCTTTCAGATGGGGCCCACTGGTCCGCTTTCTTTCTCGGGGGTTGCCGTCAGCGGTTTGCCCGCCCACTATACGCGCCTTACATCTGTTTCAGGTGTGACCCGTGCCTGTTTGAATGGTTGTTGTCTGGCCGCCACCATCGGGGGGGATGGGCGCACTGGGGAGGTTGGAGCCTCTGGGGAGGGGGGGTTTTTGGGTTTGTTTTTCTTTTCTGAAAGGGGATGTGGATGTTTTGCTTTTTATGATCTTGCATATCACGCTGGTTTCTTATGGCCGCACTGCGGGGAGGCGTACACGAACTTGGTCGACTTAGCCTCTGAATTGCATTGACTTGCCCGATGCCATGTGGGCTTTCCCCTCCGGACTTCTCAGGGGGCTTGACACTCTCCCGGGCTGATTTTTGGAACTTTTTCTTTTTGCACTATTACGTCCTGCCCTGTGTGTTGACATTGCTCAGCCCTTCATAACGTTTACTGCTGCTTGGCCTTTTTGCATTGACCCCTGCGTGGGTACTTCTTTGATTTGCAATTCATGTGTCTTCATGCCCCCTTTCTCTTCTATTGTTTCTGTTTTTCTGTTCTCTCAATAAAAATATCTTTAAAAAAAAAAAAAAGAAGTATGAGGTGGAACGGGTATCTTGGTACACTCCGTTACCGGCAACCACCCTTCTCCCATCGATATTTTGGGACCGGGTGGTAGACAATTGGCGGGCTGAAGGGGTGCGCATTATTGGAGATCTATTTGCTGATGAGGGACTGAAGTCCTGTGAGCAGCTAAGGGATCAATTTCATTTGCCCCGGGCTGATTTTTTAAAATATTTACGAATTCATGATTATTTGCTGAAAGCCCGATGGAAAATCCCAGCTAATCCCCTTATTGTGGCGGTGAGTAAAGCTGAACGGATTGGCACACTTTATACTGTGATGCTGGGCACTTTTGACAATGATCTGGAAAAAAAATAAAAAAATAAAAAATATCTTCTGTTCCTTTTCCCTATGAACAAATGGCATAAGTCTCAGGAGAGAGAAAGGAACTGAATTGGAAGATGAGATAGAAAAAAAAAAAACTATAATAGAAAAAGAGAAGTAGTTCTGGATGAAGATGAATAAAGAGATACGATGATCATCAAAAAGATTAGGAGAAGCTTATCTATACCAGGTGGAAAGATAAGTCACAGAACCAGAGGCAAGAAAGAAGGAAATAGGATATAATGAAAGGGAAGTAACAGGAATACCACAATCAGACACTTACCTCAGTTTTATTATTTCAAGGGTGCCTTCGGGGAGAAGAGTTGTAAAGGCCTTAAAGAGGAAGAGAAAAGAAGTTAAGATTTGGGGAAACCAAGGAAAAAGCATAAGAGAGACCACCTTTTTTGGTGGATGGATATTTAGACACTAGTAAATTGTATATAAATAAAAAAATAGGGGGTCTGGTTTCAGCGCCGCTTGAGATGGCCTCCTGAGCTGGGGGCTCCGCTGCACCGGGACACCTTACGAGCTGCGGATGCGTTATTCTACACCTTTTAGCAACGGACACCACCGTTTCCGAAATCGGAAGATGAAGTGCGTTTGGTGAGCAGTTTTCCAGCACAAAGCGAGTTGCGCTTCTCGTCATTTCTGCCGCCGATGCATTCGCCTCAGTACGCCAGCCATCTTAATTACTACGCTATTAATCCTTGTGAATCAAGCATGGATTGACAGCATCTATTCTCAACCAGCAACTGCACAGTTGGATGGTAGCTTCCCTGCCTATCGGATATCTCGTCATTACAGTGAGCTGTCTGTTTCTGTAGAGGATTCTGCTTTTTAAGGCCTTTCATCAGTGTTTGGTTTACCTCAGAGCACCAGCTAATATGTCTGCATTGCCCTGTTAGCCTTTATTATGAAACGCAAGTTGGGAACCGTTTCAGACAGAATTACCACATTTCCACGCCATATAAGGAATTCCATTATCTTTCTACATAAATAGTTTTGGATTTCATTCTTCTTTGCCATAATTTTGACTGTGTCATTTCTGTTGGTGCCTTCTTCATAGCGCTTCAGACTTTAGCAGCTTCTTTTTTTCGGACGACAGCCTCCCTCCCACCGGAAAACCTTCTCAGCATGACTCTCCTAATTGGATGCCACTAATCTCTGATCTGAAAATGCATTCTGTTGATGTTCGCTAAACTTTATCATTGTTTTGGAACTTTGAAGAGCATTACATGATGTTCCTGTATGTTTTTATGCTCTACCAACACCCTTTTTCATCATTTTAACAGAGCTTACTCTCTGACATATTTTCTACAGTGTTTTCCTTCATGAGTGCTCTGCATCACCTCTGCTAACCAGGGGCCTTATTTATGAAGGCCTTGCGCCACCGGTGCGTCACTATTAACATGGGAAAAAGTGACGCACCGGTGGGGCAAGTCTTTCATAAATGAGGCCCCAGGTTCCCCCTTTCCTTAATTAACACATTTGGACTATTTTTTCTTGGAGTTTGCTTCTTTCTTTGAGTTTGCTTTTTTATATGTGACACTTTTCTCGTTACTCGCTTGTTGCTGCACGCCCATTTTATTGTCTGTGGGATATTTTTCTTATTTCCACAGTTTACAACTCCTGAAGGAATACTACTTCTACAGTTGCTTTCTCTTCTCTAATATAATGTGCATTGTTTTACAGGTTTGACATTTGTATATGGGCAGAATACGAACGCCACAATTTGTCTTTGTCCCTAAAGCTTACTCCACAACGACGCCTACGCCTCCTGTATCATTTAAATCTACCACTTCATCCTCCACTGCAGGCATGGCTGGAGTCGCTCATGCTCGTACTTAATCGTTGCAATCAACTCCGCATAAATCTTGTTCGCCTACTTCAACACCTCAGCGGCTAAAGCAAGACCCTCCATCTCCTGATAAGACATCTCCTACTATCTCCTTAGAACTGCTGCTGGAGGAAATCTCTGCCTTACGCCCATTTGTGGAAGAAAGGAACAGTAAAATGCTATTTCTGGAATGGAGAATAGAGTCTCTACAATGCAACAACAACGTTTGGCTGTTCGAGGTGACTCTCAAAGACTTTACTCTCTGGAGAAAGAATTTCGTAAACTCCAGCGACATACTGAAGATTTGGAAAATAGCTGGACTTCTGCTTTGCTGGACTCTTGCCTTGCTGTGCTCTTGCCTTGATAAGTTTCCCTGCTAGCTGCTGTTCCACTGCCGGGCGAGAAGTACTGGATATGCATCACTTGAACCCAGAGTAACTCCAAGGGCTTGCTGGCTTGCCTCCTGTTTTAAGTCTCAGGGATATCAAAGACTTCAACTTATCCTGCTACAGCATCTTGACTTTGCCTACTGCTAAGTGGTGCCAACCCAGTCCTGGTCCTTGGAAGTGGATATAAAGTGCTGCTACAATGCGTTCCCATTCATCCTCAATGGAACAGGTGCATTGTCGCCTTTCCGTGACTCACAACCAGCGAATCACTGACAGAATATCAACGTCAAAAATATCGACATCAAAAATATTGGAGCAGAAATCTCAAGATCAAGAATATCGAAGTCCTAACTACATTATGGTAAGTACAAAAATATCAAGAAAAAAAATATTGTCAAAAATGTTGATGTTTAAAATATCGTTTTTTTTAAATGTTTAAAAATAATGTAAACTAAAGTAAATAATGCACATATTTAAAATAAACAGTTAAAAATAAGTTAAAAATTTTAAGTAATACATTTTGGGGCCGATTCCGATCCTGGAAAAAAAAGTCTGTACCATTTGTATCCGGAGCCCTCTCTGTACGAATCGTACCCGTCCGTCCGAGTCGTGCAGTACGATCTGTATTTCGTCAATGAGTCCGAATCGTCGTGATCCGTACGTATTGCAAGGCTGAAACCGTGAACCGTACGATTCGTACACATGCCGTACGACCCGACGAGTATGATCCGGACCGGGGATGCGATTCGTACGGTCCACGTCAGGTAAGGGCGATTCGTACGGAAAAGCACACAATCACATACACACCATACGGTGCGTACACCCCATGATCGCAGGGGTACGGTGATCATGGGGTGTACGCACCGTACCCCGCGATCGCAGGGGGTACACACCGTACACCCAGAGAACATGGGATTTTTCATCATAGCAGTTCAAAAGCTAATCTAGTTAGGCATATTCCTTTTTTTATGCAAATAATTTTTTGTTTTTTTGTATGCATAGATCTTCATATATCGATTGCATTTAAAAACATTGAAAGTGAAATTGATATAGATTTCCCTAGGAAAGAAAACTTTTTTTACACATTTATTTAACAATACATGGCCTCATTTATGAGGTTTTGACATAGGGCAGCACCACAAGGAAACTTGCAGCTCTGCGTCAAAACAAAAGGGCAGGAATGTGCTGTATCAATGAGATTCAGTGCATTCTTGTCCTTTTCCCCTGCGCTGAAGCACAATGGGCTGCCATGCGCCAATGCAGGCATCCTTGCACCAGGGTGCAAGCGTGCCTGCGTTGCGGGGCTCATTGAGTTTGTGCAGGAAGGATCACCTTCCTGCACAAAATCAATGAATGCAGGTGATTTGCTCTTTCTATGTGTACTGTAGATTGCGGCACACATAGAAAATGGGAAAAATTAGGAGAAATGAAAATATTTCTCCTTGCTTTGCCTCCCTACCACCATCTCTGGGGTGGCGTTAGATTCAGACGCAATCCCAAGGTGTAGGATTTCTTGTAAATCTGTGAATGCTTTAAATATATGGGTTTTGCGAGTGAACACTTTCAGGAACACCCATAAAACGCCCCTTTCACACAGTGTTCTGGGGAAAAGGAAAACATATTTACAAGGCCATGCAAAGCCACATAAATTGTCTTTATGTGGTCTTGTAAAAATGCTGAGGCCCATTGCGCCATCGGTGTGTCAAAAAGTGAGGTTCTGGCAGAGCAAAAGTGATCATAAATGTGGCCCACAGTTTTATTATAAACCCCTTAAGGATCAGTCATATATATTTTGTAGTTCATATATTAAATCATAATAAAAAGAATTGCTATACAATGTTGGTAAAAATGTTTTTTCCGAGAGCTCAGAACCAACAACACGGGAAAGACAGGTGCATTCTGTCACCTACTGAGAAATGTATTACTTGTTTGTGAACATTTGGTCAGTTTTTCTGGTAACATTCTAATTATCACTGGGCTGTCCTGACCCAATGGATTGCAAAATCGACTTACCAATAAATCAGTTAAATCTTAACAGGGATCATTTATGGACTAGATTCATACTTTTTTACAAGTGTGTATGAAAGCTCTGTGTTCAGATTACCGCAGTTGTACAGAAAATTATTTTACACAATTCTTTGTACAGTCTATGGCCCAGGTTCAAACCCCTGTCTATTAGTGTTTGTGGATAGGGTTTTGTGTCAAAACCCATTAGTGGTAGCATGTGAACTCCCATGTACCACCCATGGAATGCCCCCTTGATGCAGAGTATTGCAATCACTGATTTGAGTTATTTACAGGCAACTTTTCAGCAAATAAAAGGTTAAGCTGTGGAAAGTAAATAAAAAGAAATATTTTGCAAAGGTTTACTCAATTTTTTGAGATGCAAAGACAGCTCAAAATCTTTGTAAATCTGGCCTTAAATGTTTACACACTACACATTTATCCAACTCAAGGTTATGTTAATTCAATGGGGAAAGCAGTACTAGGATCTCTTTCTATACCAGACATTGGAGTACAAAGCTTCACCTTCCTAAATTTCATTTCTAATTGATTGATGGGGCAATGAGTTGCATGCCAATGACTCTGACTTTATCAGTGGAGGAAATCTGATTGGAACATGTTTATCAGCTTACTCAGTGATCCTGAAATCAGATGATGAATTTGGATTGTAATGCAAACGACAGGGCCATATACTTTAATTTACCTAGACTGGTAACATATTAAGCAAAATCAGATTTCAAATAACCTTATTATGTTCGGCATGCAATTTTTCTGAAATGTCACGTAGAAATAAACAGAAGGAGTTTCAAAGCAATTTAACAGTCTGTAAGAAATCTACTTCGTCTTCCAGCTATTACAGTTTTCCAACTCGCAGGTTCTCATAGAATGACCTGGAGGCATTCTCTATGTGTGTTCATGGAAAATGTTAAAATGATACTACATCTGATGCCTAAAATATATATACCAGTGTTACTGGGGTACATTGCCTAATGGAGCGTATGTGTGTTGCAGTTAAATATACATTGTGAATGCTCTGAATATTAGTTTGTAGAGAACCTGATAGCTATTATTAACTATCGAATAATGGTGTACTTGTTATATTGCAATGCTCATAAAACACGATCAATTATAATTTAATGATAGCCTATGTAGTTTATCACTTTTATTCCAGTCATGACAATATACAAAAAATATGTTTAGTAAGTAACATTCCAGTGCATTTAAAAGTGTTTGTTTTTCGTAGCACTTAATAATTCCACAACTTGGTTACTAGTTCTTGCACCATATTTAAGAAAAGCAGGCTTACAAAACAGTGTACTAGAGTGCAACCTAACAGGTGAGTTGAATTACACTTATTCGTCATGCTACCCAAACATATTCTGCCATTATGTTTTATCCCATGGGCTGGACCGATGCCAATTTGCCATCTTAACACGGCATTGCACATCTTAACAGTAGGTACTATTTTGCAGATAGCTACTTTTGAATACTTCACGTATAACAACGTTATCATCGCTAAAGGTTACCCTTATGTTATGTTAACCATTTATAAGCACTTAAATATAGGTGCCTTTAATTAATGTATACTATTCATTTTAATGCCTAAGATATTTAAATAAAATGATATGCGTTCTTACATGTTGGACTTTGCAGTGCAACAAAACTGTTAATCAGTCGTTTGGCTATTAGCTCCTCACTACACACGGACAGTTCCATCATCCTAGTCGAGATCACAGAAGACTTTGGAGGCTGTAAAGTTATTTCTCAAAATGTTTGATTCCAAACTTCCATGTATAGCATTCCTTCTCAAACAGCAGCACTACACGTCCATCATATCTTATCATTAGAACTGACTCTCCCAAGAGTCTTCAGCAGACGCAATGCTCCATATTCATAACTGAATTACTTCGAACCACTCCCCATTGCGAAAACGTAAAGGGTTGTTTAATTTTGTTTCGAAGGAAAGAACCTTTATTTTGGTGATAATATAGCCTTATAGCCCGCCGTAGAGGGCTATACCGGCTATTAAAGGCCCTCTCCAGCGTTAAAGGCCCCGAGCAGAAGGCGAGGGCCTTTAACAAGGGAGAGGGACTTTAATAGCGGTATAGCCCATCTACGAAGGGCTATAAGGCTATTAGAACATTCTGTCACTAGAGGACAGAATGTTCTAGCAAAAAAAACAAAGCCTTTTGGAAGGGGATTGGAATCCCCTCAGGTTCCCTGAAGCCTTTGTTCACAGCCAGAGCTGTGAACAAAGAAACATTGGAATGTTGGAGCTCCAGGCTTATACCAGCCATTATAAGCCCAGAGCACTCCATTGTTTTCAATGGAGCTCCCAACATTGCAATGTTCTAATAATTGTTAGTTTCTTTTCTTTACAACATCCAGTGCTAGTGGAGTGAGGTGACGCACATTGCTGCACCGTGGATAGCCGTTTGCAAATCTTGACTAGTCACATTTCAGTTTCTTATTGCTGTATCCACGTCCAATTAGTGTAACTTCCAAAGTAGCTACGTCGTTTGCAAACAAAAGAAAGCCAACTTTCATACCTCCTATCAAGGGTTTATACATGAAGGTAAGCCTACGACAAACAAAGATAATAATTCAGGTGCTAATAGACATCCTTGTCGGAAACCATTTTTAATGGTCACATTCTCCAACAACCTTCTTTCACTAGAGAGATCAACCTGTGTCCAATTTGTTTGAAGCAACAACTATCCTAATAATATATTACATAGTCCACGCTTCATTCATAGTGTATTTCTATCAACGGAATAGAAAACCGTCCAGATATCTATAAAACAACTTTATAACCCCCCAGTTGGTTTGTGGCTTTTAAGGCAGTCCTCGAGTACGCGGAAATGGTCAATTGTGTAGAATGCTTCCTGAATGCCCACCTTCTCAAAGGAGATCAGGGGCCTTATTATCAACAAAGGGCGATACATTATCGCTGCTTTTATCGGCAGGAAACTGCCACTAAAGCAGCAATAATGGGCTTGATAATATGCCCTTGTGAATTCCCATAGAAGCCCAGGTTCTGGTGTTATGCATTGATTAACTTGTATGTATTATTTTAATCGATCCATTTCTTTGTCTTTTCATTTCTTTATCTTTCATTTCAATTCGTTTATTTCAGTTATCTCTTGTATGTATTTTCTTTGTATTTGTATCTTTTCCAATAAAAATGATTTGAATTAAAAAAAAAATGGATTAGTGTGAAAAGTCCACTACGGAAGTTTGGGAGTGTTACGCATACTTGGCATTTCTAAATTCGAATAACTTGGGAATGTGTTGGATACAGAATGAATGGTATAAGGGCGTATGCTCAATCCGAATTCCACCTTTTTTATATGAGTTTGTGACTGAGTGACTTGTTATGCTGAACAAATGCTGATACAAAACAACAATCACTACCTTCATACGCTCTCTCCTTATGAATGTCATTGGTATACATGCACCATAGAAACTTTCTTCAGTTAATATAGGATGTCTCCAAGTGGCAATTCTATGATCTAAAATTACAGAGACAGCCTCATTTTACACGAAAGTGCCACTTTCAATTTCCCCTCTCAACTGTTTGAGGAAATGTCAAATAAAAGGGAAATGCAAATACTATTGACGTTTGCCTAGTTTCCCTTTGTGGTGGTCAATCACTTGTTAGCTTTGATTTAGGTGAAATTGGAGGCATTATCATTGTTAAATGACTCGAAAAATGTATATCAAATTTAAATGTAATAAAACACAATAAAAGCAAGTGCCCCTGGGGACTAGTTGCATGGGCTCCGGCGCTGTTGCTTTGCTATAAGCTCCTAGCTACTGTGATATTATCTTGGTATGGTCCTGCAGTGAGGCGGTGCCCCAAGCCTTAAATACATACCCGAAGGGACTGTAATGGTGGTACTTCTGTTGGCAAGTGCCAAAGCGGAGTGCTGGTGGGTCAGGAAAATGGTAATAGTGTTGTTCCCCCTCCTCATGATCAGCATTATCCAAGAAAGTGGTTGCTGCGCTAATTTATGTACGGGAGACACCTCCCAGAAATGAGAAGCTGATGGGCCTTCCGAAGCTTAGCGTCAGAAGGCTGAGATGATTCAAACATCAGTGGTCCTGCTGCAAAACCAGTGACCATGGAATGTTTTGCTATTGGCCCAAGCCTGCCTTGGAGTACTGTAGTGGGTGGGTCTACTGTACCCTTCTTTTAGTAACAGGAAAGAAGGCAAGAACTCTTTTCTCCCTAGTGCCTGATAGGCAGGGGAACACAGTGAACATTCAGTCTGGTCCTGGAGAAGAGTTTGAGGGACTTTTGGTACAATAGCCTGGTGTAGGATCGTTGCTATCTGTTTGCTCTCTGTAGCACTCTGACTATCTCGGAAAATCAGTGGGAGCTAAAGACTTCAAAAGTTGCATGTCCTTTGGAGGTCTTTTTGTAACAAAGGCCAAGGGTCACTGATGGACCCATTGTGTGCCCAAGTGTTTTATGGGTTATTATCAATGCTGATGTCTACTTTGTTTAATTGCACAAGAAGGTAGACAACGTACAGGCCAGCTCTGAAGAACCATCTGGACTAAATATCTGAGAATACCACTGATATTGAATTCATGTGACAAACTTTGCAAAAAAAGAATTGAGAATTAGAGGCCATGGGGGTTCGTCACAAGGAGAGACTAGATAACATACTCAGTTTTCAAATACTTTCGGCCACTTCCATCGATTTATTTTGAGATAGACTTGAAAGACTAAAAAATGGAAAGTGAGACAACAGAATGATTGGGTGGAAAGATTCCAATGATGATCAAAACTGGAAGAGTGAAAATATGACCTTCTCCGAGAAGGATATGGACCTGGATTCTAGCTATTAGACAATCCACATTTATCCAGCATGTACCTCTATTTTCTTAGTGCAAAATGTAATCTTGCATTCAAAGTGTGCCAAGGATGCAATTTTGCACTAAGTAACTAGAATTAAATGCTACAGTATACCAACATCATCTCTCTTAGTTTGTTGTCCCTGTTCTTCTGTGGTAGGATTTTTCCCCAAATGACTGTTAATGACTAAAGCTTGAACAATTGCGTAATTTTGGTATTCGCATCACGTGTGATGCTTGATTACTGAAATTTGTCCAATTACTCTGTCGGAATTTCACCAAGGCTAAATGGTTACCCATAAAGAGACATTGCAACTCTGACTCTATGTAACTATGGTTGCCGCCTGAACTGTGAAAACATGGAGCGGCTTCAAAGCAGGCCCTTCATTTTTCACATGAATGCTCTGCCCCTAGGGCAGCACAAGTTCGCTGTTGCCCTGGGGGTAGCGCGTTCATCATAATATGGCATATTTCCCTCCATTGCAATGAGCGCATACTTTAAAAGGTGCGCCCGGTGCAATGAAGGAAAATGTACTGCATGTATACTAAGGCTCTTGGAGCTACAACCTTAGAACACTAGGCTTGTCCAGCAAGTCTAGGGTTCTGTGAGTGAGTGGCTCCTCTGATACCCTGCCATTAGTTCCAGAGGTTCCCCGTGCCTTGGAATGTTCACACTGCAGTCCCCAAGGATCGCCCATGACGCCACTGTCTCATGATTTGTTAATTGCTGTGGAGTGCTGAGGAGCATGATTGCAACTGTAGCTAAAGCAGTTAGAGGTGTGTGAGAGACATTGAGGTGTGTGAGAGCCATTCTTTATGTCCTATGAGACCAGAACATTTTGTGATGCTCAGTGTTGATGTGCAGGATTTGATGTGCAGCTTCACTGACCGGGCAATGGAGAAGAAAGAAGAGGGTCTAACCAAGGAGTTTGTAGAACGGAGGCACAGGGTTATCTTTCCAACCAATAAACAGACCAGGCATCAAATGTGTTCTTAATCGGCGTCCTTTATCAGCATTGGGTTACACACAGAGCAAAGTTTGATAGTTTAGCAAAAGCTCCTTAGCTTCACTTATTGCTCTAGAGACTGGAAGAATATTTGTCATATCCTATCAAAAGGGTAGAAATAAATATAGTACGGTAGCTTTCATGCACCTCTGCAGTACTTATGGAGAGGTGGTTACTGGTAAGTCAGCAATACATTTGGATTTGTTCCAAGCCTGGTCTATTGGCAGTGAAACCCTACCTTCTGGTTCACATTGAGTGCATCCTTCTGTGAATGAGATGCTCAGCCATTTATACAAAGACACCCCAGCTAACGCTCCAATTTGTAAATAATTGTTTTGTAAACATTGGAAAACGTGCATTTGTGGACGTATGTAGATAAGTATCTTTGTGCATTAAGCGAGTGTTCATCTTTGGGCTCTGGCCCACTTATGCAACTCCAATTTACAAGGGGAATAAAGTCCGCTCTTAGAACTAGATTTGCAAAACACTTTGCACAGGATTGTGTTATTGTCCTAACATAAACTGGACGTAGAGTGTAGAAGTGATATTTACCATCCAATGTAATTGTCATTTTACGAAAGATGGTAGCCAGAGAAATGCAAAGCTGCTCAATGTGCTGCCGTACATTAATTTGTGTCATGGGGGTATTACATGGGTGGTGTATGGGCATTCCTGTGTAACCACTAATGGGTTCTGACGTCAATACCGATATACAAAGAATTATAGATAGGGTTTTTTTCCCACATCCCTCTTCTTTTTGAGTCAAGCGTAAGCAGTAGACATTTTTCATTTCTCCTCGATTGACCCTCCTCAGATTTGTGCTGCATTGTACAGCACACATACAGAGAGGGAAATTCCTTAAAAGCCTAGGGCGTCATTTACAGCATTTTGGCATAGGCAGCGCAGAGCAAGACACCTTGCTGTGCTGCCCTACACCAAAGTGAAAGGCCAGTAATGCAGCATATTAAAGCAATAATATGCATTCCTGTCCTTTCTGCTTGAGCTGGCCCCATTTTGGAAGTGCCAAAGTAGTCATCCTTGTACCTTGGTGCTAGGGTGCCTCCATTGGAGACACCAATGTTTTTGTGCTCGAAGGGGCACCTTCCTTCACAAATAGAATCCTATGAGGCATTTTCCTCTTCCTATGTGTGCTGCAGACTGCAGCACACATGGAAAGTGGAAAAACAAGTAGAAATTAACATATTTTTTCTAGGTACACCTCACCTCAGGAGGTGTACGGATTTGATGTTTCCCCAGGTTTACATCACTTCTTAGATTTGGGGCAGCGTCAAATTCCTTGTATGTTGTGTGGGAAAACCCACTGCAATGGCCATGGAATCCCCCTCGGGCGCAGACTAAGGCGATGCTGTGATTTGGGATGAACACTTTTTTTGATGATTTATGATTCACTGAAAACCACGAAGGATGGCTTAACGTGGCTCCATAAATCTTCATGGAGGCCCTGAGTCACACATGTACCACTTTATGTGGCGCAAAAGTGACACAGGGCTTTCACAAATGAGCCCCATAGTTTTTAGGTCTCTGCTAGTCAGCGCGCAGGCGCTGTCTCTCCAAGACATCAAGTAATCTCTATGTTATGTGGAACTCCGCCTATTGCCCTGTAATTTATCTTGCTGTTTGCCATTTGTTGGACGTTGGCATAGCTCCTGTTATCTTGCTTTTTAGTGGCTGTTGATCCAATACTGACTTCTGTTTAGTCTGGAAGCAGCAGCGCTTAACTACTGTTTTTTTCCGCTTTTCCTTTGTTATGTGTGTTTGAGGGGAACTTTCTTTTACACACTTACTTCAATAGATAATGAGCACGGAGCTCGTCACGAGCGCTGCGCTGTTTATCATACATATTCAGCATGGCGCTTGTCATGAGCGCCGTGCTGTTAATTGTATGTTTGTTTGTTTTGAGCTCCTTGTGCTATAGTGTAGCAGTGCGAGGAATTGCGGGTCTTCCTCTTCAGGGTCTATAAAAAACCAGCCCTCCACCACTTTGTATGGATTCTGAGCACAGCGAGTGTTAGGGGATGTTGCTATGCTTGGGCAACAGCCACCCCTTCCCACCCCCTTGCCGCTATCTCAGTCCCCGACTAGAGAGTGCACGGCACCCCAGATTCTTTCTAACTCCCTCTGGCCTAGCACACTGCACACAGCTTCTGTGTCCCCTTGGACAGCCATGTCAGTTTACGCGATTCTAAGTGCAGACAATCAGGCAGGAAGCTGGCAGTTTTCAACAGTCAAAGCAATGAATAGCAGCGCACTGCAAGCTGTGGCAGGAGACCCTGGCGGGGAAATAATCCAATGGGAGGGGTGAACCACGCCACTCAAGTAGCTACTTTAATATGGTTTAGCACAGCACACGTGCAATTTACAAAGCCTCCGCTTGGTATGTGCTGTGTGACTCGCCTGGCACAACACCTATCCAAATACCACACACCATAATGGAACATGTGCCTTGTGGGGGCAAACACGTTCGCCTGTCTCAGTCCCCATTTTGGAAGACACATGAGAAAAATTCCTTTTTTTATGCATGCCTCGCTCCCCTATTCTGCTGCCCTGATCTCTGTTTCCCGGTTGGTGTGTGTCACAGTAGACACTAAAACGTAATTTGGCCATGTTTCTGCTGTGTTGGAAAGTGTATCCGGCCACTGATGACACACAGGAAGCTTTCACTTAGTCTTATGGCTACACTTTGTAGCAGGGGTGGCCAATAACTTTAGTTCATACCTGTTGTTATTTTTCTTATTAAAACCATTATTTTTAGCAGAATTTGATGGTTTGTTGGCGTTAAGGTTGTTTGTGCAACTAATTGGCAACAGTGTATTGCGATTCTTGCCAACAGGCATTAGTTTATTTTTCCATGAAATAATACTTGCTTTCTTTTCTTACGTTTCTTTGTTACTATTGTAGAACTGTAAACCCTATGAGGGACTATGTATATGTGTGGAGGATTGTCAACAGGGTCGACTTGGCAAATTTATGACACTGGGCATTTCCTGGAGTCTGGAGCCATTGGAGGCTGGGTTTGGCAGTTGAGGGCCACTGTCTTCAGTTCCCCAGTGTTTATGACAGCAGGTAAAAACAAGCATTTGCAATGCAATAGGTCTCGCATTTATGTGAGTTTAAGCTATTGACATTGTAAATGACAATGCCTTATATTTATGTTTTAAAAACCAAAGCATAAATAAAAGGCATTGTCATTTACAATGCCAATAGCTCAAACTCGGAAAAATGCAAGACCTATTGCATTGCAAATGCTTGTTTGTAATGGAAGGGACTTCTTCCTGTACAAAAACCACGCTTTCCACAATGCAGACACTCTTGCATTGTGGTACAGGGGTGTTTAGGGTGGCACATGGCAGTCACTGTGCCACCATAAGAAAAGAGCAGAGCAACATCACATCTGAGTAAATGTGGTGCTGTTTTGCTCTCACCCACTCACACAACATGGCACAGTAACGTTACTTGCTGTGCTGCATTGCTCAATTTTTTTATTAAATCTGGGCCCATGTGTTTTTATATACGCAGGAATGACTGGCAGATTCCAAACACACTACAAAATGGAAAATCATAATCAATTGTCAATGTATGAGCATTTTGAGGCTGGCTGGGAGTGTACCTACCACAAAGGGTACATTTAAAAAATCTTCATTTTGAGTCTGCCAGGGTGTGCAATTTCCCATTACCCTGATCTGCCGATCGCCTACACGGCTTGACAAGGGGGCATATCATCGAGGGCAATTTCGCCGCTTTAGCTGCACTTCTGCCGGTAAAGTGGCGATATTTTTATCGCCCTATCAGCAAGCTTTCGCTAACATCTTTTAGCGACAGATTTCTGGCAATTACGCCCGTTTTTTGCCGCTTTGCATGGCAGTGAAATTTATCGCTAATGACATGCAAAGTAGGCGTTCCCCACTAAAATGTAATGAATAATGTAGCTAACATACCATCGCTCTATTATCAATGAAGAGCCATGTCCGCGAAGCGATGAATAAAGGTGCGCTAAGCACTGTTCATCGCAACTATTTAATGCTTGAAAAATCGTGTACTTAACCACCTTTAACGTGGGAGGTGGATTCTTATGTTAAATCCACGCTTGCCTATTAGCAAGCTTTTCAGTATCGCACTCGCATTTTTGCAGGATTTCTCCCGCTAACCCCCGCTATCGCTGGATTTCACATTGCATCTTAGCAAAGCGTTGATAATACGCCGCTAAGAGTGCAATGTGATCCAGCACTAGACGGCATTGAAATAAAACGCGATAAGCGCGTTTTGCGATATTTATCGCATTTGCTTGCTAACATGGCCCAATCTTTCTTAAATTAACATTAAGGCAGGGGTGGGAGGTACGTTGCCTTTACTGTTCATTAGCGTCTTTTAAAAATCGCCTGCATGTCAAATTATTCCCTAAAATGCACTCCAGTTTTGAGGTGAAGCTATTCATGGTCGTTCTTTTCACTTTGAGGACCGAAGACAGCACAAATTAGCACAATTTTAAAATAAAAATTGTATGCGAGCTCAATTTGTGGCTAATGCGTTATTGTCAACAAAACCTACTCCAAGAAGGAGCCTCACACTGCATTACTCTTTAACAGTCTAATGAGTGGCTTCGAGCACTCGTAGACAAATGACACATCATTCACTGGTGTTGTATCCATACAACCAGCATTTTCATCATTTTAGTTAAAAAGACCGTGCCCTCATTTGCATGACTTCATTAATCTCAGCACTCGATCGCAGCAGGGAGAAGAGTCCTTGAAATGCTTTTAACTTTGTGAACAGGTCCTTGGAGGCAACTTCTAAAAAAAATACTCTTGGATTGATTTTCCTATCATGATTTGAAATAGCATTAATATTGACTGCCTCGGGTAGATGGCGAAAAAGAGGAAACATAAGAACGGACTTGATACAAAAAAATCCCTGCTGATATTAACAGAATCGTTCTGCCACAGTGGCGGCGTAATGTGAAGTTACTGTGCAAGCAAACGTTTGATTTTACTTCACTGGTCTCAAAAAAAGAAATAACAAAAGACTGGTTTATTTCAGTGATTTACCTTTTCATATTTGTTTAGGTGGCCTTAAATAACTTTTCTATATTTCCTGATAGAAAAATATAATGAGACTTAAGAATCAATCTGGGTTAGCAATTCTTCGTTATTATTTCATTATTGAAATCACAAGTTCGCATATAGAAAGAGTTTCCGAAAATGAGTCATTAGTTGACTGGCCTGCACCAGTAATGGGACTACATTTGTCGTTCACTGGGAACTAAACACCTCATTGTAGAGCTTGACTCACACTGGGTACCAAAGCACAGCAGTCGCATTTCAAGGCCTACTCAAGGTAGGTGGTGTGGACTAGTAATCACCATTCACAGATACATAATAACACTGCATAAAGTATAGCCCAGTCTGTGCTTTTTCTTTAGAAAAAATGGAAAAAGTACATTTATTACACACACACACTACTCAATACTAAGCTGCATTTACCAATATATACATAAGCTGATGGCAATACTTCTGGATGACATTGCATAATAACTCTTATCCCTCTCAAAAGGATATTTAGACCAACGAAACATGTGTCAAAAAAATTCACTTTTGTGCAGCTGCAATACTTGAGCATAACTTAGGGTGAGACTACTTAATATTGGCAATAAAGCATGAAACGTTGATCACAAGTGGCTATAATCATCATTTCTCTAAAACAGGTGCAAGTCAAATGTAAAGGCATGTCTGAATCATTTGTGCTATCAAAATTTATTCTAACATGCAAATTTCAATTTAAACATTATTCTTAAGGGCACCACATTTATAATTACTGCATTCTGCAGTTATAGACTTTCATTCATAGGGAGTGTTTGCAGCATACACTCTTAATACCTTGTACTATGAAGTACTTCTCTTTAACCACATCCCCTAAAGGACATCACCTTTGCAATCACTGCACATGTAATTACAGCCTTTCACCCCTAGAAGATGTTGTCTAACATGAAAACATATGTTGACTTCTTTCAGGTAACCGCACTGTAGCCATAGTCTTTCTCCCTAGAGGGCACAGCATTCCGGGCTGCAGAGCAACAGCTCAAGGCTAGGGAATGCTTCATAATCCAAGAAAATTATGGGGAGTTATCAATTTAGTCCTACCCAACTTAGGGTGGGGACTCCGGACTTCTTTTGGGGGATGCTGCTCTGCTCCTGCTGCTCCCCCTGCATTTTTGCAACATTTCAAGTGATGACCCTGCCTCTTGTATGTCTGCTTCATGGGACACAAGTACGGGGTCCCGCTTCAGATGGGCATAGCACAACGACGCTTCCCCACATTTTTTCCTGCTCTTGGGGGCAGCCTGCTGCCCTGGTCCAACCCTGAGGCAGTCAAGGTATGGCAGCGGAGCCCCATATGCTTTGTCACCTACTCTGCAAAAGGTTAAAGGTTGTCTAGCTTCAAACTGTCATGACTGAGGCCTTGTTGGGGTGATTTTGGTCTTTGTTTGCTCCTGGTTGTGAGTCCTAGCCCCAGGAAGCCCTTTCCTCAGGCCTTCTGGCCTCAAAGGTGATGAAATTTGCAGGGATATGGTTTTACTGGGTCCCTTTTGCTTTACTTTTTGTCTAGGCTTCTCTCCTTCATGGGGCAGATTTTCAGTCTTTCCCCCAACTGGTCCTCAGTGGGCATAAGGGGGACCAGTGTCCCTGGTCCTAGGGGAGTGCCTTATTAGTCCTGGGGTCAATCAGAGACAGAGTCCTTAGTCCAGATGGCAGTCTTGGGATTCTTCCTTCCAATTGTGCATGGGGTAAGCCTCTAGTCCCAGTGTCCAGCAGAAAAGCAAATCCCCCTTGAGCAGGACCTTTTGAGTGGGAGCAGGAGGTTCCCGCAGGAATGCACCTCTGGCCTCTCCTCATTTTCCATACCATCTCTCCACCCCTGTCCCGACCTCCCTACACAGCCTTCTGAGTAATCTCAAGATGGAGTCACCTAGGAGCCACTTGCCACATGTGCTCTAGAGGTCTCACCTCAACCCCTCGCTGACATCACTGTCAAGTAAGTATGGGCAAAATGTGTGAATTCGCGGTACATTGAATATGTGCGAAAGCGAATTTGCGGTCCGCATAATCCGCGAATTTTGTGTGAATTTGCGGATTTTTTTGCGTGTTCGCGGGGTGCTTTGCGTGTTTGCAGGCCTCTTGCAGCGCACCGAAATTACGCATGCGGTCGTACATGGGCGTGGCCATCTTGTTCGCGTTGCGTATATCCGTTTCCGAGCGCTAGTTGCATGCTCGCTTTGTGCACGGGGCGCGATTACGTGGTCGCGTCCGTTTTTGCATGCTCGCGGGGGAAATATCGCACAAATTTACCCACGCGGTCCTCAATGGGCGCAGCCATCTTGTTTTTCAGTCATTGCTAGGGTTCTGGGCATGCTTTTTCAATCCTACCCTAATCTTTGCAATAATTTGTTTCTTTGAACTTTTTTTGGATGTTTTTTACTTATTATATATCCCTCTCTTTTTCTACATCTATATTTTGTGTTTTTTCTACTTTTGGTTACTTTATACTACTTTTTTAAATTCTTTTCTTTTATTTACTTTTTCCCTATTCTTTCCCTATTTTTTATTTAGCTTTCCTGTCCCGGACCATGGAAAAGGGAGCCTGGAAGAGCAAGGGGAAGGGTCCCGCACCCCGTAGCCGGCTCCCTTGCGGGCGATTGAGGGGGGAGGATGTAGTGGCCAGGGAGATTTTCAGCACAGTGGAGGTGGCCGCACATATATTTTATGTTCAGCGCCACCTCCTGAAGACCGTGGCAGCAGGGGGCAGGCCCGGTCAAGGGTATGGCCTCTGGGAGCGTCGCCAGCTGTGGGATAAGGTATGCCGGGCCATGCGTAGGGAGTCGGGGGTCCGGCGCACCTATGACCAAACGACGCACCGGTGGGCAGACGTCCTTGACCGGGAGCAGGACCTGGTCCACCTGCTAGGCGTGGAGATCCCTGGCCTTGGTGAGTAGCTATTTAATAACTACTGTGTTCTCTTCTGCTCTGTGTTATATTGCTAATATATGTTTATCCCGAAGAACAAGAATGCTGTAGATTCGATTACATTGCAGGTAAAATAATGTTTAAATTGCTTCTGTGATTGCAGGTGCTCGCCTCCTCAGTGGCGTTGGTACTATGTTTACTTGTTTGCAACTTTGTGCTCATTTGGCCTGAATATGTATGAGTGTAGTACTTTACAGAACTGCGTAATGCTAGAGAGACTAGAGACTCAAGTCTAGTCCTTCCTTTGCACTCCTGCTGTCACTAAGGAGACGAGATAGTGGTGGATTGATAGGTTGAGTATATTATGACTTGGTTTTAGTAGTAGGAAATTTTTTAGTGGTCTGCAATCGTGATGACGGACTGTGTCTTTCACGTCGCATGCTGCTGAGTGCTGGCAGTCGTAGTAGAATCTTTTTATTGTTGGTTTAGTTAGTGATTTACATAACTTTCCAAGTAGACGGTCTGCGAATCCAGCAATACTGTACTAGTATCCTCCTAGTTGACCAGATCAGATAGGTCAATACATGTAGTGCAATTGTTGCTAATTTGTTTCCCCGAGATAATTTTAGATTGTGGTCAAAGAAATCAAATATTTCAAAAAAACAATGATCCATGTTTGTGTTTATTTCATGTTCACATTCAGTACCTCCCAGGGGCAAGAAGACTACACCCCAGACTCCGGCGGAAGAAAGTGGGAAGGAACGGTCCTCTGCAGGCTCTTCTGCTGGCCCCAGTAAGTTGTTCTGTTGTTAATATAATTATGCTTCCCTAACTTTTACAGCTCCTATTCATTCCAAACTGTTTCCTAATTCTATTTTTTACAAAATAGTCTTTGATCTTCTTGTAGACTGTTTCTACATTCTTATCCTGCCTCTCTACCATCACTCTCTGTGCTACTACTATTTACTAATATTATGAGTCTGTCTGTGTAGGTAGCTAAGCTTGCCCAGTCGGCAAACTGTGTTAAACAAAACTCTGATCTAGCAATAGCTCTAGAGGCACTGAGTGCAATCCTCTGGGTTGCCCTTGCTGTGTATTCCAGTCTTCTTAATGTTAGTGCTTTGACAATTTCCAACAACAAAATGTCAATGTCAACCAAGAATAAGCTAGTAGTTGGCTTTTTGATTTGATAATAGCACATACCATACCACAAGTGTTTTAGGGACTATTCTGCACATACAGAAGTATGGAAAAGATAAATAGGACATTGTTGATGATAGGTGCATTTCGACATTCCACATACCTCAGTCAGAAGTAACTGTGCGGGACTCGGGAACCCTCACCTTGTTGGAACTTCAAGTCCTCCAGGTGGTGATGAGGAGTAGTTGGATCTGTCTGTAATTAGAAAAATGTTGCACGTTAAAAAGCAAGCATTCATCAGTTGTGCCAAAAAGTGTTGCATGTTATGGCTAAGCATATAAGTATTACTTATTGACATTTTAGAGTAGGCTCGCAAAGGAGTGCATGATGTACTGTACAGTAGACAGTACACTGTACTGTTAAGAACAGTTACTAATTTAGAACTACATTTTTGCCAATCATGGAGAAGACAGTCACCCTTGACTTAGCAATAGCATTAGCGGCGGTAGTTCTCAAGTAAGCAATGGCCCCCTCTATTTGACTTCAACTCAGCTGGGAAACTTTTATCGTGAAACCAAGTCATATCAGATGAACTTGAGGGATGTGATGAACGAAAAGGTAATGAACTTAGGGTGAATGGAAGGACTAGCGAGTCGTAACATTTATGACTGTAAAGAATGATACGTGTTTTTGAATGCAGGCAGAGGTGGCTGATAGGAAGGAATCAGATGCATGGCTGCTTGAAGCAAGGATGGTTGGAGGAGAAAGAAATGATGACTGCCTGTGTGGGTGAATCAGAAAATCCATGTGTGGTGTGCATTGCAATATATCATTTGGGTGAAACTCAAATGCAAGTCAAGACGGTGGTTTACCAAATAAAATGAAAAGGGTGTTATTTGGTTGTTGAGAAAAAGTAAAGTTGGTGCAGTGTAGACATTAAGAAGAATGATAGACGTTTACTTTGGAAGCCATGATATATCTTCTTCTTCATAGATAGCAGAGGTGTATGTAGAGCAGACGCTCAGTGCATGAAGAGTGTTACTTTGTTTGAACAGCATGTCCGTGCCAGAGTAGCAAAGCAGAGGAAATCCAAATACTAGAAGTTGTGATTGTTCAGAAATTCTCCCTTGCCTAAAGTAACAATACAGTAGTATAAATAGTTCTCCCTGAGCTCTCAAAACCAAATTATTAAACACATTTTCATTCAAAAACATCAAATTCTTCAACTGCAGGAAGACAAATGTATTCCAGTCCTTATATTGATCCAGTCAGTACAGCCCTTGTATTCCAGTTAGATTTTATTTATCCACTGTTCAGGGCTGCAACCCAAACAAATAATGTATAAATGCTATGCTCATTACATGAGGGTAACCAAAATTAAGTTGATACAACACAGCTCTTCCATAAACAATTTAATACTAGTGGAATCCCGTGCAAGAAAAGAACAGACAAAGGATAGGGCCAAATCCAATAATCACCGAAATGTGTGAAAATACTAATAAATAGAAAAAGCCTCCACCACTCTTATCACAAGAGTACTTACTAGAGCAAAATAGTAAATTGAATTGAAATATTAGAACAAATAGTCACCTGTCCTGCACAATCGTAACACATTTCTCTGTTCCTCCACAAAAGGTCCTCACAATCAGTATCCTGTATTATCAATACACCAATATTACTGAGAGAATATGTCTCCCCATCAGAACCACTCACAATGTACTCGCTCCGTTAGAGTAAAGATAAAAAAAGAATGCGCAAATTATATACCGTTGTCCCACGCCGTAAATTCATAATCTTCAATTATGGTAAAGTCCTCTATTCATCATTTCTTCCCATAATATCAAGATATACCTAAAAGAAATATATAATGTATGCACTATTGACACTAACGGAGTAAAAAACTATCAACTATGACAATGCATAGTCATAATTACTCACCCCATGGTTTCAAATCAAATTACAGTAATCTTCCGATTTCCAGCGTCGGTTCCAAATCTCCCCGATCACTATTTACTGAAGAATAAATAAAAACCCATTATTATATTAATTTAAATGCTACTATTTCATACAAAAACACACTGTCAAATGCTCCCATTAAGTGAAACCGACTCGTGTAGGCAAAAACAAAAGGAGGCAGACACAATCACTTCCTCCGTATACTGAAAGAATCACTCGACTATAGAATCCTAATCACAAGACAGAGACTGCCACAATCACCATGTCTAAGACTCCACTGCACACTTGTACGGCATCTATATTCTATCATGTGCTTACAAGTAAAAGAGTGGCAGCCACAATTACTATGACTATAGACTTAACCGCGCACATAAAAGCTTACAAATTCTATTGTATGCTTACAATCAAAAAACGTGACTGCCATAATTATTAAAACTAGAGTTCACCACGCACATGTAGGCTTCCGTATTCTATCATGTGCCTTCAATTTAAAGTGTGACATCGCTCCTAATACGAGTAATCTTAATTCAAACACGTAACAAAGCAATTATTATTATGAGGAGACGATGCCCACCAATCCAAACGAACGTACCCATATCACAATCATGTGCACTGATACACACTATTCGTCATCGGTAGCCGGCGTCCTACGTCAGCTCCATCTTGGTATTCCTATATATACTGACAATACATGAGCGCCATCTTGGAGTTTGTTCAAATCAAGTTTTCCTGAAGTAATGACCAGTTATCTAAATTTACGATCTGAGTTAATATTTCATCTATCCCTATTAGGTCTCAAAGCTAAATATTCCAAAAGCTGAAGCAAAATACATAAAAGAAAACAAAATAACAAAACTCAGCACCATATTGTTATCTAAATAAATACTGACAATACACGAGCGCCATATTGGATTGTGTCCGCGAGCAATACCCGCTCGATTCCCATAAACAATAAAATGTAGAAGAAATCAATACAATGTAAGATCGGTATTAACTTATTTTAAAAAAACGATAAAATCTACAATACCCGTATTTACCGATCTCACAGATAACATTATATATGCACAACGGGCACTGGTACGTACCCCGAATACCTTATAATTGATACCAATATGGTACGCATATAGTTATATACTAGTATGGTCCTTATATACTAGTAACATATCGTCAATTTTACTAACATGGAGTTGCCGTTTCTTATCATCACAATGCTTCCACTATTAAAGATCCCAATAAAGTCAACAAATAGTGAGGTGAGAAAGTAAGAAGAAAAGTACATCATAGAGGTCAGTAGGAAAATATCATTGATACACAACATAGCAATCATATCACAATGCAAACAATAGTGAACTTAACATCCAATGTTCGCAATTTTCAATGAAAAATGGCGGCATCATATACTCTATTTGCACCTCACTTGGTAAAAATATATACACAGGGGTTATCATGGTCAGTATCACATCCCACACCAAATGTTACTCAATACGATATGACTGAATGGTCACCTTATAATAACAGACACCCATAGCAATGCCATTCTTAAGGCTAGCCATGTACACTCAAGATAAATACATTATCCCTATCATTCTTGTCCTAGAAAGTACTGAAATTTGTTATCGATGTTCATACCACATTCCACCACTTTCAATTTCATTAGCCAAATAACCTCTCTCCGTCTAAGTTTCAATTGTCTGTTACCCCCTCGCGGGTCCTGGTTAATATGGTCTATACCATGAAATCGAAATGTGTTCCCTTTTTGGTCATCATGGTTCTGAACAGCATGTGCTGTGATAGGGTATCTAGTATCCCCATTCTTCCATGCTCTAAAATGCTCCATAATTCTATCCCGCAATTGTACTGCTAACATATATCTGACCGCAGGAGCATGCAATCACATATACCACATAAGTGGTGTCACAGTTGATAAAAACATTGATCTCATATTTACCGTATTATTATAAGCAAATGTCCTGACTCTGTTGTCAGCCCACCTACAAGAGCTACATCTGCCACATTTGTAAAAGCCTTTCAATCTGTTACTCAACCAAGCACTCTCCCCCTTGTATGGGTAACTAGGGCTGACAGTATTAGCCAGTGTTCTTCCTTTTCTAAATGTCAAACCAGGTCGTACACCAATATAGGGCAATATATCCTTGTCTGCTGTCAACAAGTGCCAGTGCTTATTCAAAATAGAGTGTACTTTATGGCTCTCAGTACTATAGTGCGTGATAAATCTGATTGTATTCCCTTCTTTGCTCTTAGAATCAGTCTCCTTGGGTGCCAGTGTCTGTGCCCGTTTTAAACCAAGCACTCTCTTCCTAGCTTTACTTATGACCATCCGGTCATACCCCTAGCTTGAAATCTCCTTGATATATCCTCCACATTCCAAACAAATTCATTATCATTCGAGCAGTTCCGTCTTGCTCTCACCATTTCACCAAAAGGTATCGCATTGATCTGATTCTTTAGGTGACAGCTCTTGGCGTGTAGTAAAGCATTACAACTCGTTTCCTTCCTGTACATCTTACTACACAGTTTATCGCCATAAACAAACAGTTCAATATCCAAAAATGCTATACGTTCTTGGTCAAAATGTGTAGTAAACCTCAAATTCACTTCATTGTCATCAAATAAGTAAAAAACTCTTTACGTTTTTTACACAGGACCAGTCCATATCATCAAACAATCGTCTATAAAACGACCCCAGTAGTGGATATATTCAATCCATCTGTGCCCACGACGGCCCCAGATCCACTCCGCCTCAAACCACCCCATGAAGAGGTTGGCAAAAGACGGAGCGAATCTGGAACCCATCGCTGTACCGAGGCACTGTTTGTACCACTTGTTATTAAACAAGAACACATTATTTTTCAATACCAGCTCAGTCATCTGTAAGATCATCATAGTGTGGTCATACAATTCTGCAGGTCTCTTGTTGAGAAATGTCTCCATAGCCTTAATACCTAGATGGTGTTGAATGTTTGAGTACAAAGAAACAACATCTAGGGTAACCAGGTACATACCTGGTTCCCAAATTAAATAATGCGTAATATTCAGTACATATTTTGTATCTTGTATATAAGCCGGAAGGTTCTGCACATAAGGTCGCAAGAAAGTATCTATGTACTGGGATAATCTCTCAGTCGGACCTCCAATGCCCGATATTATGGGTCTCCCTGGAGGTTTCTCTCTATTCTTGTGTACCTTAGGTAAGGTGTACATGCATGGTGCTCTAGGACAGGATACCAGTAAGTAATTGTATTCATCCAGATCCAGCAGTGTTTGATCATACCATATTTTGAGTTGCCTATTGATTTTATCTGTAAGTTCAGCAAGGCGGTTACTCGTCAAAGATTCATAATACTCAATAATATTAAATGGTGATATAATTTCATCATTATATTTGGATGTGTCCATCACAACAATGTTTTCCCCTTTGTCAGCCATGCGTATCGTTACATTTTTATTGGCTTCTAATTCCTTCAAAGACTGTCTTTCACTCTTAGTTAAGTTGTCCTTTTTCCTAAAGGGTCTTTTACTCCTATTCTTGTCAATCAATTTGTCAAGATCATAATTAACAGACCTGTAAAAGGCACCAATAGTGTTCCCTGTCGTCAATTGAGGTGTCCACCTAGATTTTAATTTAAGACCACTGCTTTCACTTTCATATCTATTCACCTCAAGATCTTCCAAGAGTCTAGATACTGTTACTGGATCATCCTCGATTTCAGTTAAAGACATAAGAATCCTACTAGCATTAATTCCTTCAATAGTAAGCTCACTTGCTTCCTTTATTGTACCCTTATATTTTCTTTTCTCTGGTACATTCCAAAAATACTTCTTCAACTTCAAGAGTCTCACAAATTTGTAAACATCAATTTTTGTCATAAACCAATCTGGTTGCATAGTAGGGCAAAAACCCAGTCCCTTTTTAAGCAAAGAAATCATATTTTGAGACAAGTCTTGTGATGACAGGTTGATAATTTCAATCTCATTCCCCGGTATATCATCAATATCAGTTAATTTTTACATGATCTGGTCCTCATCCCCAATGTTCCTCCTTGCTGCACCCTTTCCTCTTGTCCCTCTCCTTGGGGTCCATTAGGATGGCGGGCGGGCTTTGCCCGCCCGCCACCCTAACGGAGAAGAGGACCGCCTGCTAACAGTGCGGGGGTCCCGACATTTGTATTAGGATGCGCCCGCCACACAGGCGGGCGCATCCTGTATGTCTACCATTGCGGCGGGCGGAGCAGGAATCTCCGCCCGCCGCAATGGTAAAAGTGCAAGTTTTGCTTGTCAACGCGCAACATGACAGGCACTCTGAAATGCGGGGGGGGTACCATAGGTACCCCCCATGTGCATCCCCCAAGCCACGGACTCCCAGGGGGCCCGCAAGGGGCCCCCGCAGGGAGTCTCCGCATGCCTTTCCGTGGCGGCATTGCCGCCACGGGAATGCACTGTGTAATGCACATTTTAATATGGCGGGCGGTGTCTACAAGACACCGCCACCATGTTACAGGTTTTCCGCCCCGGCCGCTAGGCGACCGGGGCCGAAAACAGGCGGGCGGTGTTTCCCACCGCTGCGGTCCCCTCCACCATCTTAATATGGCGGGGGGAATGCAGGGAAGGATGTCGGGCGGATTGCCTCCGCCAGGGTGGCGGTGGCCACCGCTACCCTGGCGAAGGCAATCCGCCAGACATCCTAATGGCCCCCCTTGTCTTTTGATACCTTCTTCTCGGTTCGTGGTACTAGTATCTCGATTCCCAATTCTCAGCCTCCGTACCTCCTCTAAAAAATTATTCTCGATGTTAGCTGTAACCTGAATACCTTCCACATCCTCTCCCTCACTGCTCGTAAGATTACTTGAAGATGCATCCGCATCACTGGTTGAGGGGGCACCCACCTTGATCTTTGAACCCCGGTTCTGTCTCACCAGGTGGTGAAAGTGCTTAGCAAAAGTAAAAACTCTCCCAGATTTATAATCATTTTCATCACGCCTCAACTTCCTGGCCTTCCTGCGCTTTATATCTGCTTGTAAGTTACTCAGATATTCATCTTAGATTCCAACCTCCGGGAGATTCAACTCCTTAATCTCATCTTCTATTTACTGTATCTCCACTAAAAGCTTGGTAATTTTACTCTCTGCGCTCTCAATAAAAATATTCATTAAATTCCTCGAACTATTAATCAGTTCTTTTTCCCATGTGTCTAAAAGGTCGGGTTCAAGGTCTTCGTATGTGGGCATAATCTGTGACCGCAGGCCACGCGGTATTCTATTTAAGATGAGATATTGTTTAAGTGTCACTGCATCCCACTACTTGTTTAGTTCTATTCGCTTTAGAGATTCCAGTTTCCTAAATTTCTCCTTAAGACCCTCTTTCTTAGCATTTCTGTCAGTGCCTGTCGCTGCATTAATTGAACTTCCTGCCGTAAGGTTACTAAATAGGTCTCTGGCTTTTTGATCCCTGTTCATTGTTCCCTGTGGCTGCCCTTTCCTGTTATTGAACACAAATACAATTGGTAACCAGTTAGACAGGGTGCTCAGCTCAAGTTTGAGGGAAAGTTACTCAAAATTTTCTCCCACTGTGCTACTAAGGGTGAAGAGTATGGTTACCAAACATACTCATTGAGAACCACTCACGTGGAACTGTTACAAAAGCTGAAATAGTTCTCCCTGAGTACTCAAAACCAAATTATTAAACACATATTCATTCAAAAACACCAAATTCTTCAAATGCAGGAAGACAAATGTATTCCAGTCCTTATATTGATCCAGTCAGTACAGTCCTTGTATCCCAGTTAGATTTTATTCATCCACTATTCAGGGCTGCAACCCAAACAAATAATGTATAAATGCTATGCTCATTACATGAGGGTAACCAAAATTAAGTTGATACAACATAGATCTTCCATAAACAATTTAATACTAGTGGAATCCCGTGCAAGAAAAGAACAGACAAAGGATAGGGCCAAATCCAATATTCACCAAAATGTTATACTGTGCGTGCAAATTGCTAGTGTTACTGTCAGACAACTTTCTGTTGAATTATTTTGTGTTATAGTTAAAGAGTATTGGTTACAGTATGTTTCTTTCTTTCTTCATATAGATGCTCCAAAAAAGCTCACCCGTCAGGAGATGGCTGTCCGGGCCAGGGCCTGGAAGCAGGAGGCCATTTGTCTGGAATATCGCTGGCTGTGGGTTCGGGAACAGGAGGAGGAGGTGGCAACTGCTGCTTACTCCTCCAGTGCCCCCGGTTCTACCAGCCAGCAGCCTCCAGCACGGCGCTGTGGTCGTACAGCCTCCCGCCGCCGCCGCTCAGCTGCAACACCACCATCAGCTGCCCTGCCCAGAGCCTAGATGGCATGCCTGCACCGCCTACGTCTACGAGTGGACTACTTAGAGCGCAAGCTGGAGAAGCAGCAGCAACAGCTCCGGGACCTCCGCAAAGAGCGGCAGGACCGCCTGTCCACACACCGCCGGAAGTGACTGTGTCCCTTGCCCCTTTTTTAAAGACTGTTGGGGGTGGGAATCGGGAGTTGGGGATTCTTTGGGACTTTTCTCAGGACATTTGTAATGGACAATTGTTTGGATTAGGGAGGGGGTGGTTTGGGTCTTTGGGACTAGTTTATTTTTGTTAGGGTAATATATAAATATTTATTTTACATACTTCAACATAGTGTACGCGTTCATATTATTTTGTGGGGTGATGGGAGTGCACGTTTGGTTTCCTCAAACTTACCAGCATGAATTATGTAAAACGTCCAAAAATGTTCAAAAGTGCCACTAACAGAGTTAGTGAATTCAATTGGCCTACTAGTACTTTACTAGTACTACTGTCAGTCTCTCCTCCGAGTCCTAGCCCATTATTCTACCTCCCCAAAATGCTTATCTTACCTGTGATTTGTGTTTGAGAATAGAGCTAGGCACAGCGCTGGCTGCATGGCAAATGGCGATTACGGTTGCCCATGAAATCCATCCAGGACCGAAATTCTGTTGTTGTGGTGTTAGTAGGAATGGTACCACACTAGCAGTAGCAGCATATGAAAAACAAAGTAAAAAAATTAGACATTGAGTGGCCTGAGAGGAGTATTAGAAGGAACAGTAAATTTGTAGCCTAAGCAATGCTGAAGATAAGTATGGGGAAAATGAAATTGCATGGATGATTATGGCTACAACAAGAACAGTGACACAGCAGCGTAACAAGTCTTCTTGACATGTAGGAGGATGATGTTGATGATGGATCCAATCGATGGTGGGCATGAAATTCAGAATTTATTTTAAAATACTCATTGTTGTTTTTTTAAACAGAATTACAATATCCTAGGATTCATCTAGCTGCCTTAAAATTGATTTGAGGAGGTTGCTTGCACCTTATCCTCCCCAGCAAGTGTGTGGAATTATTGTTGTCATTTAGTCACACCTCAATGAAAACCACACAGCCCGGGGGAAGAGGGTTAGGGTTTGAAAATTGGATGGGAATGGGGTTTGTGGGGAAAGTTGTGTGGAGAGAGGAAAAAAACACAGCATGGACAAACAACAAATGAAGATAAACACATTTTTGGATACGAAGGTATCCATAAATCTTTTAAGGGACATAAAGGAAGTGCATGCACTACTGCATGCATGAAGTTGTTTGCTAAATGGATAGGTTACTGAAAAGTAAGTAGTACTTTCTACAATGTACTAACTATGAAGAAACAATGTGACAGTACAGGCCTGCAGTAATTACGCAATTTCACTTGCCTATCTGCCCTCAGAGAGAAGAACCACTTAGTACATTAAATTAGTTTAAAAAATAGCAAAGAAAAAGGTATACAATGGCTGGAAGGATGAATTGAAGCAGAGAGCAAACAAATGCACAGTCACACTCATAGAAGTTCACAGCAATAACATTACTTAAAAGATAAGTAGAAATGAAGATGGATACTGTAACTGTATGTTGTAGTTGTCCTGTTGAATTTGGGAAGTTGCATGCATCCAGCCATTCCTCTTATTCGCGGTACTCCTCCATTCCATCTGACGCTCCGCCGTTCAATGTTGGTGACCAGAAAACACCTTGTCCACTGCCTGCCTGGTGGATGCGGAATTGCGGATCGCTAATGGTAAGCCTGAGTTCATCGTTTTCCCATTGCACAGGGTAAAAGCCGGCCTGTAATTGTTGATAGAAAAACAGGAAGTGATATTAAAACACCACGGAGAAAAAAATATAAGGTACGCTGTGTAGTGCAAAAATAACTCTTTCAGTTTCAGAGTAGACAGTATTACATACAAGCATCATTTCGAAATGGCGTACTCTGAGTCTCCTTTTCAAGGATAGTAACTAGTAAGTATGGGCGTATTTTGCGGATCTTTCCCCTCAAGCTAGGTGCAAACTGCTATTTTAGAACAAAATTAGACCTTCCCAGCAGTGCTCCCAGACCCCTAAACCCACTCCTAAAAATCGAGAACACCCCACAGTACCCTCCCAAAAACATGCAATACTGCTACCTGACATGAGCTCTAACTTAAAATCGTGCCAAAACGCTCTCTGCAACTAGGCCTAAACCCCCCTTTTCCACCATGGATTTTCTTCAAACCACTTGCAATCAAAATTAGACCTTCCCAGCAGTGCTCCCAGACCCCTCAACCCACCCCTAAAAATCTAGAACACCCCAAAGCAGCCCCCCCAAAAACATGCAATACTGCTAGGCCTAAGTTTAAATTGAGCCATAACGCTCTCTGCAACTAGGCTCAAACCCCCCTTTTCCTCCATGGATTTTCTTCAAACCACTTGCAATCAAAATTAGACCTTCCCAGCAGTGCTCCTAGACCCCTCAACCCACCCCAAAAAATCTAGAACACCCCCAAACAGCCCCCCAAAACATGCAATACTGCTAGGCCTAAGTTTAAATTGTACCAAAACGCTCTCTGCAACTAGGTCCAAACCCCCCTTTTCACCCATGGATTTTCTTCAAACCACTTGCAATCAAAATTAGACCTTCTCAGCAGTGCTCCCAGACCCCTCAACCCACCCCCAAAAATCTAGAACACCCCCAAACAGCCCCCCAAAAACATGCAATACTGCTATGTCCAAAACATGGCAAATCGCGCCTTGACAAAAAATTTCAGTTTACAGCACTTCCACTACTTGAAACTTACCAGGACACTTGTTCCAGTGATTCCCAAAAATTTCAGTAAGGCAGAACAAAATCGATCCACTGGAAGGTGTACGACTAGTTTTCTCCCAAACACACAAACCCGCAAAACACCAAAAAAGGCCCAGATTCAGCCAATTATGGACCAAAAAACGCCAACCCCCCCCTATAACCTTGCCAAAATCATTATGAACAAGCCTGCATCGGGCCCTGAGCCCTTGACTCCGGGAACCCTACAAAATTAAACCCAAAAACATTAGTAAACCGCACTGAACCCCAAACCCTAGATATGCTTTGTCTGTCTGTGTCAAAGAGCCTAGGTATGCTACATCAGGTTGCTTCACTCAGTGGTGCCTGCCTTGACCGTCTGCATGTCCCTGCCCCAAGCATGGGCCAAAAATCCGTTACGCTCAAGAATTTGTGAATTTTCGGCAATTTCACGAGATTCGCGGATTGCGAATTTTCCGCCGAAAACTACAAATTTCGCGAGCAGAATGTAAGCGGAGAGGTCTAGTCCAGAATAAACAACATCAACGTACGACTATAAATAAGTAGGCTACGCCTTGGGTGTGGTTCACTTCTGCAAAGAGAAGAGACTGTGGTGCAGCGAAGGTCCCCACCCTGCCCTGCCACGTGGCTGCTGCTGAGAAGTGCCTACAATCTATTCCGCGGTCAGTAGAGTTGGCAACTTGATACTAGTTGAATTCAGCTTTACATCAACACTACGGACAGCATTGCTTTATTTAAGGCAGAGACAATTGTACTGTGTCCTCAGATTTTGTTAACTGTGAAAAATAGCATTCATCGATCTTTGTGTCGACTACTGCCTTCAATCTACACTGCGTACAACAGGGATGAATGGCTGCCAACAGTTCCTGGTTTCGAATGTTTACAACGGGACGGTGCGCCTATCCTATCAGGCCAATCCTTCCACAATCCGCGGATCCTCCGCGCTCATAGATATATAAATGACTTTAATCATAATTTTCAAAGAAACTACTGAACAGATTGACACTAGATATGCGAAAGGCACAAGTCGGAACTGAGGACTACCTCTCTGCCAAATTTGGTGTACTCCTCAAGTGATGTACGAGATTCTGGAGGCTTCTGGAGTGAAGCACAAATGTACCACTCTTTACAATTCTCAAGGTAATGGCATTTTAGAGATGGCGAACCGAATGGTCAAAGGAGCTATATAAATGGCATTAGTCTGTGGAAGAGATGTCGAAATGTTAGTCTATGAGCTTGTATGGGTGTATTTATTTATTCATTTATTTATTTATTGAGCTTATTGAGCGCGACAGCTACCCAAAAAGGGTTTCCCGGCGCTAGAAGATACTGAACCAAGAGGGCAGGAGAAAGTCTCAGGGAAGAGACCGGAGCAGGTTACTGGTTGAATAGCCATGTCTTGATGGCTTTGCGGAAATGATTGTAGCGAGTTTCCAAATGAAGAGGCTGCGGGAGGGAGTTCCAGAGCTTGGGGCCTAGAAGGGAGAAGGATCTACCTCCCATCCTTGCTCGGCGTGTTTTGGGGACACAGAAAAGGCCTTTGGTGGAGGATCTCAGGCATCGAGCCGGCGTGTAGGTATGCACGAGGGTTTGGAGGTATCTGGGGGCATTGCCCCATTTTATTCTATGCATGAGGCTAAGAGTTTTGAATTTGACCCTATTTTCGATTCTTAGCCAGTGGAGCGCCTTGAGGTGACCGGACATACGTTCCCTCCTATGGCATTTGCATAGCAGTCTAGCTGAAGCGTTTTGTACCAGTTGGAGGCGGCGCATGACTGTCTGTGATGCCCCTAAGTAGAGAACATTACCGTAGTCTAAACGGGAAGTGATTAGTGCGTTGACCACAGTCTTTTGTGTGTCGTCCGGGAGCATCCAAATGATTTTTCTGAGCCATCTCAGAATTGTAAAACAGGTAGCTGTGAGGTTGTTGACCTGGGGCTCCATGGTTAGGCCCTTGTCGATGGTAATGCCAAGATTACGGACTTTTTGCGACGGAGTTGGTAAGGGGCCCATTTCGGATGGCCAGTGTCTCGGATTCCAGAGGTTTGGGTTAGGGCCCACTATTAAGACCTCTGTTTTGCTGCTGTTAAGTTTAAGCATATTAGTGCTCATCCAGGTGGCGATGTTCCTGAGGCCTGTCTGCAGGAGGGAGGGGGAGTCGTGGTCATTATTTGAGAGGGAGAATACGATTTGTGAGTCGTCGGCGTATGTGAACATTTTGAGACCAGCTGTTTCAGCGATCTGGGCGAGCGGGGTTACATAAAGGTTAAAAACAAGGGGGCTTAACACCGATCCTTGTGGCACTCCATAGGGGGAGCGATGGACGTTGGATGCCGCGGCGCTAGAGGAGATTTGAAATGTCCTCAGTGTCAGGAAAGATGCAATCCAATCAAGTGCCTTTCCTCTAATGCCCATGTTGGAGAGTGAGGCAAACAGTATATTGTGGGAGATGGTGTTAAACGCTGCGGTGAGGTCGAGTAAAATCAGCGCAGCTGAGTCCCCTTTATCGACCAGGAGGCAGAGATTTTCCATTACTCCGAGTAGTGTTGTCTCTGTCGAGAATCCGGGGCGGAAACCCGATTGGGAGGGGTGCAGAATGTTGTTTGCCTCCGCAAACCTTGCGAGGTGTTCATGGACATGTTTCTCTAAAATTTTGGAGAAGAGGGGCAGGAGGGATATTGGACGGAAGTTTGCCAGGATTTTTGGATCAGCCGATGGTTTCTTGAGTAGAGGTGAAACCATTGCATGTTTCCATGGTGCGGGGACCTTAGCCGTGGAGAGGGATAGGTTCAAGGTTTGGCATATCACGGCGAGTAGTGGGGTGTCAAGGAGTCTGAGTATTGGGATCGGGAGGGGGTCAGTGGGCGAACCAGATTTTACTTTCTGTAGGATGTCTCGCAGACCCTGAATGTCGATCCTGGGCCATGATGTTAATGGCTCATAGGACAGATGAGGTTGAGAGGAGATGTCCTCTGTGTTAGGGTCGGGGTCTTGCACCCTTATAGTTTGAACCTGGTGCTGTTTTAATATATCCTGGTAGATTGTCTCTATCTTCGTTGTAAAATACTTCGCTAGTTCTTCACACTGGAAACTGTTCAGAGGAAGAGGCTTGGCTGTTGTTATAGAGCCTGCTAACTCTTTTACAAGGTTAAAAAGAGTTTTAGATTTGTTTGTAGCTTCAGAGATAGATTTGGCTATGTAGTTGGCTCTAGCCGTGTTACAGGCTCTATGATAAAGCTTGAGCTCGTTTCTATAGTTCGAGTTGGCAACCGGGGAGTAATCTTTCCTCCAGATGCGTTCCAAGCGTTTGCATTTGGATTTAGTGGCCTTCAATTGTTCATTATACCATAAAGCTGGTGAGTTGTGAGGGGTGGATTTTTTGTGAGCCAGCGGAAGGCAAGTGTCTAGGGCACCTAGGAGCCATTTGTTAGTCTTGGAGGCTACGACCTCTATGTCTTCGGTGTCAAATATTTCGTCCAGGGGGGCAGAGATTAAGACGGATGCAAAGTGGTTTATGTCCAATTTCTTCCAATTTCTTGTGAAGGATTTGCTTGTCCCGCTCGGAATATTAGAAGTCGTATGGTCGTCCACGTTGAATTTTATTAAGAAGTGGTCTGACCAGTCTAGGGGCAGAGCAGGCTGGCAGTGTAGCAGGGGAAGGCTGGAAAAAATAGGGTCCAGGAGGTGGCCCCCTTTGTGTGTTGGGCCCGAGTTTCGTAAGGTGAGGTTCATGGCGGCCAGGTCATGAACTAAATTGTTTCCTGGTATGTTAGTTGTCGTCATAGAAGTGAATGTTCATGTCGCCTACTATAGATAGGTTGTTATAGTTTACCCTTACTGAAGCGGTCCAATCCACTAGTTGGGTGGCCCAAGGTTGTATAGGGCAAGGTGGACGGTAAATCAGGAGACCCATAAAGGTGAAATTCGGGTGGAGTTGGAGTTCAAAAAGGGCCATCTCACAGCAATGGAATGAGTTCCAAAGTACATTGCAGCGTTTTTTTGAAGATGACTGCTATCCCACCTCCAATACCGGTGGTTCGGTCATTACGGATGATGGCATAGTTTGAAGGTAGGGCTTCAGCAATGTCTGGGCCAGAGCTAGCATGTAGCCATGTCTCAGTGAGGAAAAGGGCATCTAGTGAGTTGTCGGACAGGAGGTCAAATATGTCTCTTTTATGTTTGCTGAGTGACCTGCAGTTCAGGCTACCAAGAAGACATGTGAGTGCCGACTTACGGCCATTGGATCCGGGCCGACAGAGCTGCGGGACGTCAAGTTGAAAGTTGCATGCAGGGCATGCGATAGATTTGTGCCTGTCGTTGGGTAAAATTTCACCGTTATGTTTGGCAGGGGGTCGCAAGGAAAGTAGCAGCTCAGGCGTGTAGGTATTAACTATTTTGGAGTTTCCTCCAGGGGTTATGGGCCCTGGGCCCCGCCTGGCGCGGACGGGCGCAGACGGGCTTTCCTTTGGCGCGCCGTCGGCGCGCAAACGGCACTCCCGCTGCGCTTCAGGAAGATGCACATTTTATATATAGAGAGGGAGAGGGGCGGTGAGGGCGTGGCCTCTTGAAAGGGGCGTGGCCTGTGGGTTCGCTGGGAATGGCGGCAAAGGACTTTGGGGTTTGTCCCGCGGCAGCGCTGAAATCCGCTGCGCGGGTGTGTCAGGAGCGTGGTAGATCCCCGAGGACAGAGTGCAGGTAAGATTAAAAACAATACAACAGTGACACTAAAATTTTAAAAAATGTGCTTTTGCGGTCGTGCTCCCGGCATCCGCCTCAGGAGATTCAGAGCTTTAAGTGGCGCTTGCAATCAGCGTCCTTAAGTAGTGTGGTCAGGGGGCGTGGCCTCTCAAAAAGGGCGTGGCCTGTGGGCTCACCGGGAATGGCGGCAAAGGACTTTGGGGTTTGTGCCGCGGCAGCGCTAAAATCCGCTGCGCGGGTGTGTCAGGAGCGTGGTAGAGCCCCGAGGACAGAGTGCAGGTAGGATTAAGAACAATACAACAGTGACACTCAAATTTTAAAAAATTTGCTTTTGCGGTCGTGTTCCCGGCTTCCGCCTCAGGAGATTCAGAGCTTTAAGTGGCGCTAGCAATCAGCGTCCTTAAGTAGTGTGGTCAGGGGGCTTGGCCTCTCAAAAGGGGTGTGGCCTGTGGGCTCGCCGGGAATGGCGGCAAAGGACTTTGGGGTTTGTCCCGCGGCAGCGCTAAAATCCGCTGCGCAGGTGTGTCAGGAGCGTGGTAGAGCCCCGAGGACAGAGTGCAGGTAGGATTAAAAACAATACAACAGTGACACTCAAATTTAAAAAAATGTGCTTTTGCGGTCGTGCTCCCGGCTTCCGCCTCAGGAGATTCAGAGCTTTAAGTGGCGCTTGCAATCAGCGTCCTTAAGTAGTGTGGTCAGGGGGCGTGGCCTCTCGAAAGGGGCGTGGCCTGTGGGCTCGCCAGGAATGGCGGCAAAGGATTTTGGGGTTTGTCCCGCGGCAGCGCTAAAATCTGCTGCGCGGGTGTGTCAGGAGCGTGGTAGAGCCCCGAGGACAGAGTGCAGGTAGGATTAAAAACAATACAACAGTGACACTCAAATCTTAAAAAATCTGATTTTGCGGTCGTGCTCCCGGCTTCCGCCTCAGGAGATTCAGAGCTTACATGTGCTTACATGGAGTGACAGGAAAGATACCCTTTAAATTGATGTGTGGGAGGACACCAGCTACAAAGTTGTTTCCCGCATAGATCAAAGAATTAGTTCATGGGTTAGATCATCAGGTGCCTGTTCAGGAGAATAAACCTGCTCGACATATTAGTCGTGGTGATTGGGTGAAACTGAGGAGTGGTAAATGCGGTGGAGGATTGTTGAAGTTCAAAGGACCGTTCAGGTTAGCACAGGCTCTACGTCGTGTAATGGTGTTGGAGAATGGTGAAAGGTGGAACTCCAGGAGGGTGGCATTGGATCAAAAAATGGGAGCAATGATATTGTGGTGAAAAAGAAAACTCGGTCTTCGATTAGTGCCCATATGATGATGTTAGATGACAAAATGATATCTTCATCCCCAATGAGTTTGAACACTAATGGAAACCCTTTGGATAGGAGGGATGCCAAAAATGATGAGAGTCATGATGACATCATAGGACGGAGGACAAGAAGTAGGAGGGTTTGCCATATTCCAGGATATCTTGGTGATTATGTTCTTACTTGCATTTCTTTTATTACCTGGTTCCCGGGTCACTGTTTTAATTTTCCATGTTTAAGTTGGACATGTTATTTAACCTTTTACTTTGCTTATTTTGTATTTATTTTAATCAATTTTTATCGTGATAAGGAAAGGAGATGTGTTATACTTGCGTGAGGGAGAAATGTAGTATCCATAACTGGATTCCACATTCCTGCAATACGGTGAGTTTCCACGGTAGTCAGTTGGTACTTGGCTGGCAGTGGAACAACTACCGGAGGTCTCAAGTGGAATTCTGTACGTGAATAAAGACCATTAACTACCTCACCTGCTATGTCGACTCTTTATCCTGCTTCAAGAATGAGCATGCAGGGTGGCATAACATGTGCCCCCCTGTATGCATGTACCCTAGTTCCTGCACAGCATGGACTTATCAGTCCATGCCGTGCAGGAAATGTTTTTGCCGTTTTCATTGCGGTGCCCATTTTCAGGGCACCGCTGTTGAAACTTTTTTCAAAAAAACTGCAAGACATACGGAAACTCCTAATCTGGGTGACGCCTGACTATGGGTTGAGCGATGCGGTGGCAGGGCAGACCCGGTATGCACCGCCAAAGTCCGAATCAGGCCCTTTGATCCGTAGTGCACCTCTTTCAAAACTCAATTTTAGATGTGCCGGTAAGAGACAGGGTTGTGCAGGAAGGATGAGATGCCTCCCATCCATAGTGGGAACACTGTGCTCATTTAGCTCTCAGATGATGAAAACTGGTCAGTTCTAAATGAATACTTATGTCTAAGGGAATAAAAGCATACCCATAAAAATGAGTGTGCTGCCTCTTATGGATACCAATTAGTCCATAGTCCTTAAAATATTGTGCTGAATGTATGACATGTTTGACATGGAAAGTATATGTAACATAAGTAAAACCCATTTATGGTTATTACATATTAAGTAAAGCATATCCTCTTCCAACTTTTTAAGAGAGCCCCAACTTCTTCGAAAATACTTTTTAAATTAATATGTGCCATCTTGTCAGGGCTTTGAACTGCAGTTATAAATATATCTGACTTTAGTTTTCAACAGTTTGAGCTTTGAAGGAGGTATTCCAAATCAGTTTCCCCAAATTGCCTTTATTCATTTCGTAGCCTGATATGGTGTGGACACTTGGAAATGTGGAGATGACTCTCAATGATCTCTTTTAATTTAAAAATATTGGTTTCAGGGCTTGAGGAAAATATTGCAAGGTCATCGGAGATTATCTTTATAAAACACACTCATTTGCTCAAACCCCTGAAATACAAGTGGTCTGATTTCCTGTATCGCTGATATCTTTGATGCAAAGGTCCCTGTACATAAATTAAACAGAGTGGGGGACAGAGTGGTTGGACGCTCCTAAGTGGGTCCCTGGTTAATCAAGACCGACCCTTAGTTTGAGTAAAATAAACCTGAATGTCACCCACAAATATATAACCAAAGCAAAATCTTTGCATCATGCTCCACAAGTATTGGCAGTTTATTCGGTTTAAGGCCTCAGTGTCACCATACATTAGCAGGAAATGTCCTTTACAGTGTGGGCTGAGCCATGCATGCTGCTCCCCCTCAAGTGGAACCATGCTTGCCTTAACCACGCATATGCCTTAACCATGCATATTCATGGTTAAGGCAGTGTGTGGTCTAGATGTGCTGATTGGCGTGGAGAGGAACAGGAAGGATCAGGAGAGGAAGATCCAGGAAGTGGTCTGGAATGACCAGGGGGAACCGAGTTTTGGGGATTCTGCATTGAGTTTTTTAGGGCTGGAAGCTGGTTTAGTAGTAAGAAGGGGGTCACGTAGTTTTCAGGACTAAAGGTCAGATTTTAGGGCTATGGGCGGGGGGATGGGGTAGTTAAGATACAGTCATTGTGGGGACCACGTTGTTGAGGCACGTGTGGCTAAGCCATAAGTTCAAGTTCAAAGTTCAAGTTTAAAATTTGTATAGCGCACTACTCACCCAGAGGGTCTCAAGGCGCTTGAGGGAGGGGGGGTACTTTACTTATCGAATATCCAAGTTTTTAGTTGTTTTCTGAAGGAGAGGTGGTTCTGTGTAAGGCGGAGGAAGGTGGGGAGAGAATTCCAGGTCTTGGCCGCTAAGTAGGAGAAGGATCTTCCCCCCATGGTGGATCTTTGGATGCGAGGAATTGCGGCGAGGGCTTGATGGACGATTGTAGTTGGCGGGTGGGGGTGTAAAAGGACAGGCGCGTGTTGAGGTATTCGGGTCCTAGGTTGTAGAGGGCTTTGTGTGCGTGGGTGAGGAGACGGTACGTTATTCTCTTGTTGACGGGGAGCCAGTGGAGGTCCTTCAGGTGACCGGAGATGTGAGCTTGGCGGGGGATGTCTAGGATGAGTCTGGCTGAGGCGTTTTGGATGCGTTAGAGTTTTTTCTGTAGTTTGGCTGTGGTTCCGGCATAAAGGGTGTTTCCGTAGTCCAGTCGGCTTGTGACTAGTGCATGGGTGACCGTCTTTCTTGTTTCGTTGGGGATCCAACGGAAGATTTTTTTGAGCATACGTAGGATGTTGAAGCATGAAGATGAGACGGCGTTGACTTGTCTGGTCATCGAGAGGGAGGAGTCCAGGATGAAGCCTAGGTTGCGTGCGTGGTCCGTTGGTATGGGTGCGTTTCCCAGGGCAAGTGGCCACCATGAGTCAATGACTTTGGCAGGGAATGGGAGGAGCGAAATGGGGCGGTAGTTCTTAAGTTCAGTGGGGTCTGCTGTGGGTTTCTTCAGGAGGGCGCTGAGTTCAGCATGTTTCCAGCTTTCCGGGAAGGTAGCGGAGTTGAGGGAGCAGTTGATGACGTCTTGGAGATGGGGTGCGATAATGGAGTCTGCTTTGTTGAAAATGTGGTGGGGACATGGGTCGGTTGGCGATCCTGAGTGGATGGAGTTCATCAGGCGGATGGTGTCTTCAGTGGTGATTGGGTTCCAGGCGCAAAGGTTGTTGGAGGGGGGGATTTAGTTCGGAGGTGGATGGGGGGGACTGGTCTCCAAAGCTGTTATGTATGTCAGTGATTTTGTTGTGGAAGAACGAGGCTAGAGAGTCGCAGAGGTCTTGGGAGGGAGTGATGTCGTTGGTGCCGGCGGTGGGGTTAGTAAACTCTTTGACGATGTTGAATAGTTCCTTGCTGTTGTGGGCGTTGTTGTCGAGTCGATCCTTGAATGCTGATTTCTTGGTGGATCGGATCGGATCAGTTGGTGGTGTTTGCGGGTGGCGTTCTTGAAGGTGGCCAGGTTGTCAGTGGTTGGGTTTTTTCGCCAGGTTTTCTCGAGGGTGCGACAGATCTTCTTGGATTTCTTAAGGTTATCATTGAACCAGGGGGCTTTTTTGTTACCTTGCTTGATTTGATGGTTTTTCAAGGGTGCTAATTCGTCAGCGCTGTAGGTGATCCATTGTGTGAGGTTGGTGGCTGCTTGGTTTGGGTCCGATGGTTTGGCAGGAGGGTTTTGGTGAAGCGATGTGAGGAGCTGGTCGGTGGTAATTTTGTTCCAGTTTCTGCGGGGAATTGGTTGTGGGTGGTTGTGGGTCGTGGTCTTTTTGTAGTTGAAGTGAACGCAGCTGTGGTCCGTCCAATGGTGAGCTGTGGTGTGATTGAAGGAGATGTGCTTGCTAGAGGTGAAGATTGGGTCGAGCGTGGGCCCGGCATAGTGGGTGGGGGTGTCAACAAGTTGTTTGAGTCCGAGATTGGCGAGGTTGTCCAGAAGGGTGGTGGTGTTGCTGTCGTTGTTCTTTTCCAGGTGGAAGTTGATGTCTCCAAGTAGAATGTAGTCCTCGGAGGGGAGGGCGTGTGGGCTGATGAAGTCAGTGATGTCTTCGCTGAATTGTGCGCGGCGTCCTGGTGGCCTGTAGATGAGGGTGCCTCTGAGTGTGGTCTTGGGGTCGGTGTGGATCTGGAAGTGAAGGTGTTCGGCGGCTGGGAGGGTATTGTCGGAACTGGTCGTGATGCGGATGGTGTTCTTATGGACGATGGCGATGCCTCCTCCTGTTTGGTTGATGCGGTCCTTTTGGATGATCTTGTAGCCGTCCGGGATGGCTATGGCGATGTCGGGCGTTGATGAGGCATTCATCCAGGTTTCTGTAGGAAAGGCGACGTCCGGCGATGTGGTGTCGAGTAGGTTCCAAAGTTCAATGGCGTGTCTGTGGACCGAGCGGGTGTTGAGCAGGATGCACTTCAGGTGGTTAGTGTCGGAGCTCTGTTTGGAGTTTGTGGATTTGGTGTGGGTCCTGGTGCAGTCGAATTTGCAGGAGTGGCAGGTGAAGGGTCCATGGGTGTGTCCTGGGCAGGCTTGGTAGCAGTCTGGGAGACGGCCGGGGTTAAGTGCTGAGAGGGTTGCAGTGTCGTACGTTATGCGGGTGGAGTGGGTTTTATGGGGGCAGGGGGTCTGGTGCTGGGCGTGGTCCAGGCGCGGACGGGCGTAGACGAGCTTACCTTTGGCGCGCCTTCGGCGCGCATAGGGCGCGTCCTCTGCGCGTATGTTGCTTTGACATAAGTAGATAGTGGAGGGGGGCGGAGCGAGGGAGGAGCAGCTGGGAGGCGGGAGCGGGGTGGAATGACGGGCTACGAGGCACAATAACAACAAAATGGCAGCAAAAGTAAAACCGAAACAGATTGGGGCACAAAGTTGAATATCGCTATGGGCAGTGGCACCGGCACAATCAGGCAGCAACTATCAATTTAAATTAGGCAATGCGAGCGTCACAATACTAATCAGGCACAGATGAAAATGCGAGCAATGCATAAACTGCCACAAATAAAAATGCGAGCAAAGTACAGATCAATACTTGGCAGCAGTGAGCAATAGCAGGTACCAATTCCTTCAAAGCAATGCAGGCAAAGCACTACGATACCCAGGCCAGGGAGTGTGGGGAGCGACCGCTTCTGTCATGCAACCTCAGTAGCACCATCAGGGGTGTCTCATTTGTCTTGGCAATTCCTTCCATGAAAGTGTGTGTTAAATCAGATACGCACCTACCTAGGGTAAAACTCTTCTGAAATCAATATGACTACCATGCAATGCTGTAAATTCCAAATCCAATGCAGTTGCATGGTGTTCCCCCACTCTGCTCATGTTGTATGTGTCTTCTACTATTCTGCTTGTCCACAGTGAGACAGGGCGTAGGGCAGATAGTTCCAACTCAGTGACACTGACCAGTTCTCTCTTTCCCTTGAGTATGTGGACATAGAAGGAAATTGGGAGGCAACAGTGTGTCGTTTGATAATCCTCTGACTCTTGCAATTCGCTGAAGACCATGGCTGTGTGTCAGATTAGCATCAAACCTTCCTAAAGTGCTTTTAGACTATGAAGTTCAGGGAAAGATAGTTGCCGTGTGGTGAAGTGGTTGTTCTCCATACTGAAAGCAATGTAGTGGAATAATACATATGTGTTTTAATGCAGGGACGTCACATCAGTGGTTAACAAGAATTGAAGTCTGATCTAGATACTTCCTCTAGAAGCGATGCACACCAAATGCCTTTTCTTCCTTCTCCTCCTGCATTTCAGAGTACATTGTAACCATGAGCATTTGCGAAGTCTAAATTGTTGAAGCAGAGCTAGTGTCATACATGGGAACATTTACCTCACTTTCCCGCACCACCCAATATATAAAACTGAAAGAAATGTACATTTAGGGTTGGCACTCTAAATATGTGATCAAGTCTCCCTAACCATACATTATAAAGACACATCAAGTCACTGATGAGTCCCACGGTTCTGGATGATGAGTGGCATTGCACATTGACTGATCTACGAGGTAAGGAGGTGTACAGTATCATTTCATGTACAGATGGGGGTTTCGTTGTTTATAATAAGTGTATTTTGTTATTCCCCCTCACTACTTCCATAGCTGTCAATAAGCTCTCTTCAAATGTGACACTTTTAGCCATTCCTGGACATTTCACAAAGAACTTCTTGTGTGCTGTTATTTTTTTTAACCTTAAAATTGTATATGCTAAAATGAAAACTGCAGTTCTTATAATGGAAAACGTTCTAGGCTAATAAAGGTACTAATGGCCGAAATGTGATACATTAAGTAGTGGCGCCCCTTAGCATGTTGGGAACAGCTGTTTCCGAACAAACGCTTTATTGACAATCCATACTTCTGGTCCAAGCATTCATGAAAAATTGTACTTCTATGAAGAAACAACATTTCATAGCAATCCAAAGTAAAATGCATATACTTTTTTAGGAAAGAGTTTCACCATTTCCAAGTGCTGACGTCCTGACAATTGTTCTTTGTTTTCTCTCATGCACTTTAATCTTTGCTAACTATTAATTCATATCGGGAGGAGCTTGTCCTTCGACGTGTGATCTTGCGGCTTCGGGTTAGCTCAGCTCAGCGTGCTGCTCTTCTGTTTGTTTTGTTGATTCCGAAACAACATGGGTTTGACTCTCTTCTCTTGAAGGATATGGGTGGCATATTGCTCCCTTTAGAATTTGTACAAGCGAAAATAGGGAACACCTAAAGGCAGTCACTCTGCTTTGGGAGAGGTAGGAGTTTTTTGCTGATGTCTTGCTTCCAGTGACGGAGAGTGCAATCTGCTGGCTTTGCACCATTTTCTCTTAGTTTTTGAGGGAAGGCTGCTTCAGCTCTCTGCATGCTATAAGGAAAAAAATATTGGGGCATATTATCAAGGGATTTAGCTCCGCTTTTTTGGTTTTAAAAGCCAAGAAAGCGTAGATAACATTATCTCCCTATTACCTAGCTGTCGCTAACACCAGTTAGCGACAGCTAGTAGGAGATAGCGACCATCTTGGGCCCCACTTTGCATGTCAGAAAAATGTATCACTAATGACATGCAAAGTGGGCGTGCCAAGATGTTAGCGACTGGAAACAGTCGCTAACATCGCTATCTCCTATTACCAACTTTTGGAGATATTCGCGTTAAGAGCGAATATCTCCAAAAGCTAACAACTGCCCAGGAGCAGTTCTTAGCCATGTTATCCAATGGGAGGGGGATAACATGGCTAAAAGCATTAGCTCGGTAATGCCTGAATATCGCAGATTTTTCAGCGATATTCATGCATTATTGCCGATTTTATATCATTTGCGATAAACCTTGGTAATACCAAGGTTTATCTGCGATAAAAATCTATGCAGCTCGGCGATAATTTTTTATCTCTAAGCAAGCAATAGCGATAATTATCGCTATTGCTTGGTAATATGCCCCCTTGTGACCTACATCACTATTCAGATTGTAGAACAGTATCACTATCGGGTAATAACATAGGGGCATATTATCAAGAATGGCGATGAAATTATCGTCATTCTTGATAATATGCCCCATCATTTATTTTTGCAGTCAAAATATGATATTAGAAGTTAGTATTACAAAAAAAGAAAATATGGGAGCGTATGCTTACATAATATCCTTACATGTTTTCTGAAAGTGTACTTTGTACTGTAATGCAATGTGCGTGAGAATGCATATGTTCTTAAGCTGAACCAGCCTCAGCAATGAAGGATGAAGATCAATCCGGGTTTCATATGATGTGGGACATGCTACAATTATTCCACAAGCCCTAGGTTAAACACTTTCCATCACATGCAAACCCATTAAGGTACTATAAGAATTAAAGTATTAGCTAGGGGGTGGGTACATTGAATTACTGTCTTGTTTAAATACCTCTTGATGTAGACACCTACAAATGACATTTTTCTTCCTGTAATCATCAGGTCCAAGTGGAAACAAGAGTAATATTGATTTACTGCAATTTATCTTCTCCGTGGATTTTCGTTTTCGCAGTCAGAGAAGATTAATTGGAATTAGTGGCATGTGCACTGCTAATTAAAGTCACTCTTCCTGAAGTGAATCAATTCCTTTAATCAGGGGAGTGTCAACGCCCGGCTACCTGATGCAAATTGCATATCAAATATTGCACAGCTGAGTAAAAGGTTCCACAAACGTTCACAGTTCAATACAACCTCTTTTCAGAACGCCTATTTCCGATCCACAACTCACTTAAAAAGAAATCGCTTGTACAGAATGTTTATATACAAAGCTAAATGTCACTGAGAACAAAAAGGTGTCTATTCTCGTCTAGTCGCAGAAGAGTAAATGGACAAAAATTGTCATTACTCATTTTATCCTAAGGGCGGCAATATGTCGAGTGTCTACATCTAGAGACCTAGTGACGGTAGAACACTAACAAACGAGTATATTACTTGTGATTAGGTATAAAAGACTTTATCTCTGGCAACCATGAATTTGCTTATTTCTAAGAGCTAAATGTAAATGTCAGAAGTGGTGGCTTGCATTTCAGAGTGACAGTATTGATTAATATCTATCTTACCTCTAAAGGAAACCCAAGTCAGGTGTTTAATTAATTTAAAAACCTAGGCGCACCGAGCTGGAAATGTGGCTAAATTGGTGTGGTCGAAGTCTTTTTTCTACAGTGAAATGTATTCTCTATGGAGAAAAATATCCCCCTTTGGATACAAAAATTAAAATGCTATTGCGCTGATGCAAGACTTTTTTGCAAATGTCATTGTGCTCTATGTATGTAGAGCAAAGCATGCGGAAAAGCACTCTCATGGGAACAAATGGAAACTGAAAAAAGGTTTCAAGCAGAACTCTATAAAAAGTCACAGATATCACTGACTTCCAAGATTACTTGTAGAAGCAAATCAAGGGTGTAGATGTGTGTGCTTTTAAGGAATAACGTTGGCAGAATTAAAATGCTTTTTGTTTCTGGCCTTCCCATATGGTATGTGTGTTGTTGCAATGATGTGTCTTGCATTCTTTGCTATGTGTTTATATGTTTAGTTACATTTATTTGAATTGTATGTAGCTAATAACGTGCAAACCATATGTAGCAGTGATGAATAAATGTTATATAATAAAGCACTTGAAACAACACAGTATTTATATTCAATTTCAGTGTTAATTTAAGAATGCATTAAGGAAAAGCATCTAAGTATACATAGTGCCAAACTATAAAAACAAAACCCGCCCCGCCACCCGTGCTACCAAATTCCTGGGTTACTAAATGCAAAACTTGCCTTATTTAGATTCCACATCATGCCTAGTTCTTCGTTTTAAGACCTCACTCTTGAAGACTCTTTTTTATCCCTGATTTCTGCCTTTGTCACTGTTTCTCAAGCATATCTTTCTCCCACGTCTTACTTTCTGCCATTCAGTCTTGTCCTTAGTGAAACAGTGAGTGCCAGCGCCTGGAGTAAGAAAGTGACTATGAAGGGCAGACAGGAGGGGCAAGGAAGCATAATGGACTATGCAGATCAAGCAGGTAGGGGAGTGATAGCACAACGATCTATGGAGGGCAGGAGGGAGGGGCAGTGGCAAAACATCAAATTACTCAGACCACTTTCTTACAAGGGAAAACAAACGACTGTTCTTGGTAGCTATGGGAAGTGAGTGGTTCCAGCTGCAAGTTGAATTAGGAAAGATATTATGTTAATCCATTATAAATTAAACAAAATATAGAGCAACGACTGTAAACAAAAAATATACACAGTTAGTCCGGAAGACCAAAAGAAAATACACAGAAACTTGATGGGCAATAAAAATCAAAAACAAATAAGGGAACAAGAGATTTTTCTGGAACTAACTTGATGGGCAATAAAAATCAAAATAAACAAATAAGGGAACAAGAGATTTTTCTGGAACTTCAATAATTGCCTGTGTTACTTAGCAATCCAATTCATCTACAAATGTCAGCCCACTGAACTATATTAAACATATAAAATACTGAATGTAGGTGAGAGGTGAGAGTTGGGGAATGGGAGGGTCAATACCATTGTAAAGGAATGCGACACAGGAGCCGGGTCTATTCATTATTTAGCAGCCCAAGTAAAATCTTTCTGCAATTCTTTTGAATCAAATTTGCAATTTTGGGCTCTTAAACTGGCCAGAGTATCCTCAGCAGCTTTCCGATTACCCACTGTTTCTGATTCCTAGAGGTTTGAACTCACCATTCCCTCTCTAAGCAGGGTAAAGTGAATGTATTGAAACAATACAGAGACTGAAGTTTATGCCAGGCTCCTTTTAGTAGATCTACAATAACACAATAAAAAAGGTACCTAACTTGTGTGGGTAGAGTTAGTGCTCGAAACAGGAAAGGTGCCAAAATGTAACATAGACACATCACATTTAGTTCCACTGAAAACTGATCATTTTTTACAATATGGTAATATGTATATTTTCAGTCCCTGCTCAGCTAGCACCAAGGGAAACCTAGCAAGCCTGTACACTTTTTAAAGCTAGACACATAGGACAATCCCGAGTGGAGTGACTTGTGTGGTTCCCACCAGGTTTTCCTAACAAGAAACCCTTGCAAACCTCAAAGTTTCTCTAAAATATAAATATAAACATATAAATATAAACATATGAATATAAACATGTTCCTCACATTTCTGTGAGGAACACCTCTGGATTGGTCAGAGAGCCACAAATTTCCTGGGACCCAGCATACCCTCGAGTCCCCCAATAACAATGGTACCTTAAAGCGAAATATTGCACGCCTATGGGGAGCAGATACACCTCCAAAGCTCACAGCATGGATAAAAGATATGGACTGGTGCATGCTGCAGGAGAAGACAGTATATGTGGCTTGGGGATGCCCCCAGAAATGGGTAGCAGTGTGGTCCAATTGGAACGAATATCGAGGCAACCTATGTGAACCTCCTATTGTCCTCACCCTTGATGTTCGTTTAACGCCTTAACTGACCTATGTAATGCTTTGTATTGATAACAGCTCATATGCCATGGAACCAACAACTATGTACTTCATCGCTACTATGTGTAAGCTGACAGTCGCAATTGCAGTCACTGTGTGTATTGACCACTAAGTTTACTTTTGAAATAAAAAAATAAAAAAATAAAAAAACAATGGTACCTCACCTGTGTGGGCAGGACTTATGCCTGCAACAGGAAAGGCCCCAAATAGCAACATAGATGACTCGCATGTTTCCACTAAGTTTTTTCGTGTGTGGCTTGGTGTGGATTTTGGGCCCAGGCTCAGAAGGCACTTAGGGAAACATAGGTAGCCTGCACATTTTTGAAAACTAGACAACCAGGAAAATCAGGGTGGGGTGACTTGTGAGGCTCCCACCAGGTTATCTTAACACAGAAGCCTTTCTAAAATACAAAGCTTGTATAAAAACACATACAATTTCCTCACATTTCTGTGAGGAAAACTTCTGGAAACTGTGGTGAGCAAAAAATATCCTACCACATAGCATTCCCTCAACTCTCCTGATACAAATGGAACCTCGCTGATGTGGGTAGGCCTAGAGGCTGCAAAAAGAAAGACCCCAAAATCCAAAGTGGAGACATCAATATTTCTTGTCACATAAATAATTTAATTTGGCAATGGGGGTAGCAACAATTTTTTGGCCAGGGATTGACGGTCACCCATTGAAACCTACCAAACCCATCAATTTGGAAAATTAGACACCCAGTGGAGTCCGGGGTGGTGTACTTTGCATGGGTCCCAAAAGATCTTGTACCCATAATGCCCTACAAGCCTTACACTTCACCAAACATTGACCATTTTCTTTACATGTCTGTGACATAAACTTACAGAATCAGCAGGAATCCACGAAATTCCCACAATCAGGTGTTCCCCTACTTATCCCAATAGAAGTGCTGCCCCACTTTTATGGCTGGGCCTAGTACCCGCAAGAGAACACGTTTAAAATACTGAACAAGTGACTCACAGCTCATGAGCTGTAAAGCCACAACAAGGCACCATCCTGCTTTACAGGCCATTCACACACCTTTCATGTGTCTCACACACACACAACCATTCACACCACCATCCGTGGGCCCAACACATTAAAACACTTACATCAACAAATGGCTTCATTCAAGGGCCTATCATTTCCCTACACCGACAGGACTGACACAGAAATTATACCACCTGGAAGTTGGAGTAATGTGTGGACTGGCATTTGGCTGGCGGTGTGTTTGTAGTGACCACCAATTAGTTGCTACACAAACCACCAGCCAAATGCCAGTTTGCACACATTGCCAGCTGGAGGCCAGCCGCACACACCACCAGCCAGATGGCACATCAGACACAGCAATCAATGTTTTACTGACTACAAATGTGGAAGAGCAACAACAGGGGTCAACAAAGAATCCCTACCAGAGTATACTCTGAAATGATACACATATACTTAAAACTAAATTAAGCAACTTATCAAGACAGGTAAATAAAATACCATAAATCCTACTGCACACTATCACAGGTTATTCAATTACATCACAACTCATAAATTATAAGGCTATGGAATTCATGGCTGGACCAGGGAACTTCTGACTCCCTCTAATGCACACACTTATTCCTTACCCCCTTGCAAAGGACTAAACAGGACCAGGGACTACTCACACCCTGAACCACCCCAGTGACTGCAGACTGTAAGGGTGGTCCACTTAACAATTCACAGATGAACGAAGAATGCAGCTTTCGTGGTGATCAGTAAACTGAAGGTGGGTGGTACCAGCCACTTGAAGCACTGAACTACAGCTTAATGGTACACTGTGTGAGTAACAGAAATGGTTGGGAAAATGAGTTGTGGTTATAGGGGGGCTTATGTTAAAGTATCCCATGAGCGCTGTAAAGCCCCTACGGAAACAATTAATGTGTGTTCTGGCTTAAGTTAAGCAGGGCCTGTATGCTTGGACATACTGTGAATTCAGTAAGACTTAGGCCTGTACAGTTTATTTGCCCATTTTCATCATCTCTCTTTTTTGGTGGGTTAAAGATACATAAAGCTTCTTTGCCCATAGTACAACAGCACGCGTGATCCACTATGGAAACCTGAAAAAGTCAGGGCTTCCTAAGTCAGTAATTGGCACTTTAATGTATCATAGACAGGGAATGCCACCTCCTCTATCTAGGTTAATAGAGTCCTTCAATATGGTCCAATTCAGTTCCAACTCTGGGGCAGATTTACAAACACCCTGTGCCACCAGTACATCACGTTTTGTGACGTACTGGTGGCGTATCTTACTGCTCCATATTTACAAGGACAGTAAAAGCCACCCTGCTTGGCTTCTCCTGGCGTTAAAAATATGGCCCCTTTACACACAGCACTTTGCGTGAAAGGGGCATTCCATGGGTATTGCTGTGGGTGTTCCCACGCAACACCCATGGAATGAGTCACATTTCAAGATTCATGAGAAATCGTAAATCTGGAAATGCATCTGAATGCTACGCCTCCCCAGGGGAGGCTTAGGGAGGTGCAACAAGGAGAAATGTTTTCATTCCTCCTGGTTTTTTTTCTCTTTCATCTCTTTCATCTCCCCATGGTGCAGGCATCCTTGCACCATGGTGCAAGGGTGCCTGGGCCAGCACATGGCAGCAGTTTGCGCCAGTGCAGGGGGAAGCACAGAGATGCAACATGTTGTTGTAAATATGTCACATCCCTGTACTTTGAAAGTGACTCATTGTGGCTCAGCCAAATGGCTTGCGGAACGCACTGAGTCACTTTCATTGTAAATCTGCCCCTTTGTATTTAACCAAACCGACATCCACCTAAATAATGGTTGCAGCATGAGCAATATGCTACCCCTAATTCTTCATGTAAGATGTAGGAAGGGACGGATTGGGGTACTGATAATAGTCGCCTCAGCAATTTATTTTCTGTTACTTGCAACTCTGAGGCATCTCTGTATCCTCAAATATCGAATACAGTAGCTTACAGCAGAGATACATCAAGCTTTATAGATTTTTACTGGTGCCTTATTGGAATTTGCACCTAATTTGGAGGCAAAATCAAATAGGAGGTAACCATCAAGTTTATTTTGACAGTTATCAATGGGGCCCATGAACCTCTATCTTCACATAAAACAACGAACTAATCTCACATCCCTCCAATGTACATGCTCTTTGTCTGATGGCTCTAGGACCCATAACCATTATGTGCAATTTATTATAGTTAGTGCTTAATTCCAGACTGTTCATAGAGCAAACAGAACATTTAAGAATCATCTTTAACCCAACAACAGTTCTTGCCATCAATACTGCATGAGTGACATACAATAAGGTGGAGATAAAGTAAGACCCCACCTGTGGGTTATCTTTGCATTCTGGACCTAATTCATTTTTATACAATACAAACAGGAGTGGTACTAAAACACACCCCTGTCTCAACCTCCACTGAATCTTGAAAGGGGTGGTACCACTTCCATTCTGATTAAATCTTACTACAGTTAACAGATCCCTGGGTAGTTTGTGCAAGAAGTTCACAATATCCCTATCAACTTCCATAACAAGGAGCGTTGTCCATAATTTAATTAATTTTCACTCTTTCGAAGCCGACGTGGGGTCCATGAAGGCTATGTGAAGTGACCCATCCTTAGCAACTGTGTTTTTCCTGTTATCATCTGTAGGATTAAGCACTGGTCCAGGGTACCATGGCCAGGCCTAAAACCATACTGTGGACAAACTATTATTTTCATCCAGGCATAAGGCTAGCCTGGAAAGAAGGAACTGCCCCACAACCTTTACCACAGAATTGATAAGCGATATGAGCCTGTAGTAACACAAGTCATTGTTTTGCACTTTTTAAAATACCAAAATACCGGTATAATGTAAGATCTTGTCCAAGACTAAGGGTTACCCAATTTGCAAGCAGTATTTAATAAATTAGCTAATATTGTTCCCCATCAGGTAGGGTCTAGGTTATACAGGTCTGAGGGTGCACCATTTGGGACAGGGGCCTTAGTTTTGGACAGATAATTAATTGCCTCATTTACCTCTGAGGCCTAGAATTCTCTATTAGTTTTACATTGGGGACTCTCTCTGTTAGGAACTGAGGCTTGGTCAGGGACAGCGTCATACATTCTCTCAAAGTGTCATACCCATTTTTTAAATGCGATATAGCAATCTACTGCACCTCTATCATTCCCAAAAAAAAGGGGAAGCTGACCATTTTCAAAAATCTAGCACTACCAGATAACTACCAGATAACATGCCAGCCTGATGAAGTTGTTCCCAGAACTCTTTTTTAATGTAGTTTTGTATTTGGGCAATCTCCAATTTAAATCTGGGTATTTTCTTCAAGCTTCCTGTAGATTTGAGGATGTGGGGCCACCAAGAGTTTTTGATCAAACCATGTAATGGTGGGTTCATTGCATTTAACACCCTAGAAAGTTCAATGCAATGGATTTTGTTTACAGACCATGTTATATGCACTTAATAATATCTCTTGTTGAGAGGTATACTCTAGATAGATATTAATGTCCTGCCCATAGTTGTTTGTTAGAGCAGCTACAAAAGTCACTGGGACCACCATATTCCATTTTTGTCTGCAATCTTGGTCTTTATTTGATGGATCTTCTTTATCTAATACTTCCCCTCTTGCATCCAATCTATACCAAAATACAATGGATTATGTTCACTATGCTAATTTCAACTGACCACAGCCCACTTAAAAAATTAGATAGAAACAAAGAAATAAAGATGCCATAAAAATGGTTGTGAATACTCTGCCTTTAAATGTGGAGATATCACTCAGATCTTCCATCCCCCTGCTAGACTGGTCTTTAAACACTAAATTATGATCAAGCAAAATTGAGATGAGGAAGTCACCTTGGCTTGAGTGCTCTAAATAGAGTTGACCACTGTATATGGTTGGTGTTGCTTATGAGCATATGAATCCAAAAAAGGCCTTGAGACAGAGTCATTGCTAAGATGACTTTGTCTGAGAAAACTAGGCATAATGCTAATAAAAACCGTGATCCTGTGTTGATTTGGGACAATTCACAGTTAATATCTTGCAATACCAGCATAGTCAAATCCCTCAAATCTACTATCAACAGAAGGTATGGCTGGGCAAAAAAACGATATCTAACCATTCATGTAAATAGGATTTGGCTGTATCCCATGTTTCGTGCAACCCAACAATATTGTGACCTTTGAAAAAATGCGACCATGTATGATTTCTTACTCCCAAAGTTTGCTATATTCCAAATCAAAAACTTGATAACATTGTTATGATCCTGTACCATGACAAGGGCTTGAGTGGTTGTTAAGGAGCAGCTATATCCTATGGAGAGGAGGTAGCTCTTCTAGGGTTGAACAGTCAATCATTTTTGTCAAGTCTTCTAAGGGGCTCAAATCTTTGCGATAACTAAAAGGTTGTACCCAAGTCCTGTTAGCCTAAGTGTATACTTGAATGCCCTGTAATTCTCCTGGTACTTGATTTAGCAACTGGCCGGTAGAAATAATCTAAGTGGAGTACCTTGATAATGGATGTAAGGGAGTTACTCTGCCATACTCGTTGCATTAGACGGCCAGCGATATTGATATTATCATTTTTTATTTTTACTTTATTCGGTGGTTACGACCATAAAAGAGGGAGTTTACGTAGTCGAGTCTGCTGCTGACGAGGGCCTTGGTGACTGTCTTTCTTGTATCTGTCAGGATCCATCTGTAGATCTTGCAGAGCATGCAGAGGGTGTTGAATCAGGAGGAGGAGACGCGTTGACTTTCTTGGTCATTGAGAGCGTTGAGTCGAGGATGATTCCCAGGTTGCGTGCTTGGTCGGTGGGTGTTGGGGCTGACCCTAGTGCCGTCGGCCACCAGGAGTCGTCCCAGGCTGAAGGGTTGGAGCCGAGGATGAGGACCTCTGTCTTGTCCGAGTTCAGCTTCATCCAGTCGGTGACATCCTTCATTCCTTCGTGGAGGTTGGCTTTGGTTGTGATGGGGTCCTTGGTGAGGGAGAGGATCAGTTGAGTGTTGTCGGCATAGGAGATTATGTAGAGGTCGTGCTGTCGGGCTACGGGTGCGAGCGGGCCATGTAATGTTGAACCGCGTCGGGCTGAGGGAGGAATCCTGCGGTATGCCGCAGATAATCTAGGAGGCTTTGGAATGAAACGGGGGGAGGCGGACACTCTGAGTTCTGCCGGAGAGGAAGGAGGTGGTCAGATCCAGAGACTTGTCTTGGATCCCTGCGGTGTGGAGGCGTGCAAGTAGTGTGCGGTGGCAGACGGTGTCAAAGGTGGCAGAGAGGTCTAGGAGGTTGAGTGCTGTGGTCTCGACGTTGTCCAGCAGGGTCCTGATGTCGTCGGTGGCAGCGATGAGGGCAGTCTCAGTGCTGTGGTTGCTGCTGAACCCTGACTGGGAAGGGTCCAGGATTCTGTTTTCTTCGAGGTATCAGGTTAGTTGTCTGTTGTAAGCATGGGCGAATTTTGCGAATTCGCGATCCGGGAATTTGCAGATTTGCGAATTCGCAATCCGCAAAATTCGCGAATTTGTGCGAATTTGCGGATTTTTGTTTTTTTGCGTGTTCGCGGGGTTTTTAGCGTGTTCACAGGGTTTTTTGCGTGTTCGCGGGGCTTTTTGCGTCTTCGCGAGCCGCTTGCATAGCGAAGTTACCCATGGAGTCATTTATGGGAGATGGAGAGAGAGATAGATAGATAGATAGATAGATAGATAGATAGATAGATAGATAGATAGATAGATAGATAGAGAGAGAAAGAGAGGGAAAGAGAGAGGGAGAGAGAGAACGAGAGAAAGAAAGAGAGGCCGGATCTCTGAAGGGCCAGATTCCTGAGTTGCCCCTACAGAACATACAGCTTTTTATTTTTAGCAAAATGCATATGAAAATTGTGCTGTAAAGGTCTCTTTTAGTTTAACCCCTCCTGACAACTCAAAATGGGTGTATTTGCCATCCTCTCCCTTCTTCCTGTTTTTTTTATATCTGTAAGTGCTTCCTGATGAGGTTTAATTCCTTGGACAGGTGCCTCGTTGCCTACTTGTAACTTTTCTCTGACCCTGCTTCAAGGGTCAGAGCAGGGTCAGTGAATAGTTGCAAGTAGGCAACGAGGCGCCAGGAAGCAATTAGCAGCAGGTGTCCAAGTTGAAGTTAATTTGTTTGTATCCCTTTTTTAAAAGGTTACAAAGAAATTAGGTTTAACTTTTGCACCTGCTGCTGTAACCCTTGCTTGGCTGAAAATTCGTCCCCAAGTTGATTCACGGATTTTACCGCGATTTCGCGAGATTCGCGGATTGCGAAATCGCGGAAAATCCGCAAATTCGCCAGCGAAACGGATTTTACGCCCACGGTTTTCTCGATGACCTTGGCCGTGAAGGGGGGCTGAGAGATGTGCCGGAATTCCTTAAGGTCTCTTGGGTCTGCCTTAGGTTTTTTGAGTAGGGTGTTGATCTCGGCGTGTTTCCAGATCTCTGGGAAGGTCGCGGTCTCGAGGGAGAGATTGATGATGTTGCGCAGGTGGGGTGCGATGGTGTTGCTTTCCCTGTTGAAGACGTGGTGCGGGGATGGGTCCAACGGAGAGCCGGAGTGTATTAAGCGCATGGTCTTGATGGTGTCATCGATGCTCCCGCTGGCCCAGGCTAGCAGGGGGTCATGGTTGATGATGTCTGTTGTGTTGCTGTCTGTTGGGGCTGTCTGGGTGTTGAAGCTGTCGTGGATGTCTGCTATCTTGCGGTGGAAGAAGGTGGCAAGGGAGCCTTACCTGTCCAATAAAAGTAACTCTCCCCCCTTCTACTAGCCCAGGTATTTAGGGTATTTTGCAGTGTGCTAAGTGCCACCTTGCAGTCACTTCAGAGCGCTAGTGCACCAGGTAGACACTGGTGAGGGTGGATATTCATGGAACAGAGACGTGCTCTTAAGTTGGAGGACCCGCTCTTCTCAGACGGACGGGAGGAGTTCTCTAAGTCTTGTCTTCCTTCAGTGAAACTGTTGCCCTAAGTTCGCAATCACATGGTTTGGAAGAGGACACCCGAAGATGGGACGATGGGTCTGGCAGTGAATAGGGCGCTCTTGTTACAAGGGTCAGTCATCTTAGGTCAAGATGCTCCTGAGATCTCAGTCAGCCAGAATCCTCGGAGAAAGTGAACTTTGGTAGGGCGAGTAATTGTGGTTGCATTTATATAGCGCTTACTACCGCTGACGAGGCGTCAAAGCTTTTTACCAAAAGCAGCACCGGAACCCTGCTCCGGAACCCAACATTCCGGGAAACCCTGTTTGTCTCTGAATTCGGACCATAAAATGCTGGAGTGGTGACCATAAAATGCTGGAGCGGTGACAGCAGGGGGTGGGGCGGCTCTTCTGTTCTCACTAGAACTTCCAGTGAGTTGTGTCCCACAACCTGCCCTACAACAGATGTGCCAAATCTGGGAGCTGAGTTGCTCTGTGATCCGAGGGCTCAGATGTCAGAAAGTCGAGCCGACCGCGCCCTTGTTACACATGAAGGCAAAAACAACAGTTGATGGACAGAATGCAGAACAATATCATACATTCACCCCAGTACAGAGATCTGGGCCTAAATCCATCGTTTTTTTGCTCACCGCACCACCCCATTTCAGACATGGCCATATGCAAATCAGCTTTGACCCTGTGCCTCATGGCAACAATCCACCCGAACTGGCAAGCCATGTCTTCCCTGGACTGGAATCAAGCATCCTAGGACCGGTTTCTGGCTATCAGCCGTCTTCAGCCAGGATAGCTTGACTCCAGTGGCGTGGAGAGCACGGGACTCAAGTTTGAGCATACCAGTCCCACTCAGGTGACAAATGCAAAAACAACAGTTGATGGACAGAATGCAGAACAATGTCATACATTCACCCCAGTACAGAGATCTGGGCCTACATTTTTTGTTTCCATTGAGCGTGCACGCAAGCTTCAGGCCAGCAAAAGCTTGTGGGTAGCCCTTTGAAAACCCCCTAAAGTCGAGCAAGCAGCGCATGCGCTGATCTAGGCTCGACCTAAAAATAGGAAGGTTATTTTTTCTATCACCATGTTTCAGCTCTTAAATATTGCACATATGGGGCCAGTAGCCTTCCTGAAGACTACAGTTCTCAGTATCTCACAATAAATATTGTGAATAAGTCCCTGATTCACAGAGCATGTTGTGCAAGTTCATTCAACATCTCTTTTGTGTTTTCCATGCAATGGTGAGCATGAGTAGGAACAGCCCATTTTCATGGAACATGAAGATCTTGAGTAGACACAATGAATGCTTCAGATCTTCAGCTGTCAGGCCCAGCCAGAGCAGCAGCAGTACAAGCTTTCCCCATCACCGGCCACGTACAAATCAGGCAACAGCAGTGTAAACTATCCTACCTCTCAGAACAGGATCAGCACCGCACTACGAAAGTAAGTTTCTTTTTCTTATGGAAGACAGAAGGTCTAATGTTCTATTCCCCGCAGACCAGCTTCAGCAGGGAAGAGCTAGTACAAGATTTCACTGCTCACTGAACATGCACAGTTAAGGCATGGGTGACATGTTTGTTACAGACAGATCTCTGGTGAGCATGTGTAGATCACTAGGAGGAATGTAGAGATGATTTAGGGAGTAAATATGAAAGTTCTGACACCATTGTCACAAAGTTGATATTCCAGGCCAGCATCTGGAAAGTTTTGCCACTGTCACATGGACACCAGCTGTCACTGCTGTAACTACTGGTGTCAACTCAAGTCCTGTGTTCTTGCTGCAGTCACTGCCTTTAGATCCAACTCCTGCCATTCGCATGCCCATTTGTCAATGATTTTTAGTCCAAAAAAGGCTTAGCCCTTGCTATTACAATACTGAAACCTTCCCTACCTGTGGTTTGAAAGGGGATGGAGGGAACGACATGCACAGGATAGCCCATTTAAAGAAAAAATGGTAAAAACAAAAAGCCAAGAGTCTATGCTGCTCTTCTTTTCTCCCCACACCATTGCCCCTTCTCTCCCTATTAGATATTACTTTCTCTCTCTCACTTTCTCTCTATCCAGGCTCTACCTCTGTCACATCTTTTCCCCTACCTTGTTCCTGCTTGTCATTCTTGTTCTTTTTCCAGTTCTGTTTCTCATGCTCACCTTTTTCACGTACATTTCTGTCTCTACTCAAGTCTCTTCTCATTTTCTATTGTTTTACCTGCCTTGGTCTCTTACCCTCAATAGCCTTGCACTGTTTCTTCACACCTTCCTGCCCCTCTTCTATCCCAACTTAATCTTTAATACATAACCTTGTTATACCCTTCCCATTTTTGCTACTCTCTTGCACTCCCTCTTAGCCACATATTGCCACTCTTTCTTACTTGTCCCTACTACTTCTATCGCCATCTGCTCCTTAGGCCAGCACAAAGATGTTTTTCCATCCCTATTCAAAATATGTAGTTCTCTGTAACATTAATTCTAACAATGGTGCCACATACATTGTTAGTACTGGAAATATAACAAACTGTGAATAAAAAAATATTTTTAAATCTTGTGCCAACATTTGGGCCCTTGTCCACCCCGGGGGTCAGAGGTGAAAAGGGAGAAGAGCCCAATACTCCTTGCATCTGGTACAAACAGCACTAATCTTTAAAATGCCATTATTCAGGCCCCGTTTAGCCGATTTTAGTGATCTTGGTCTCATTTTACTCCTAGTGGCAAGCTCTAGCCATCAGGGACAGTTGAAGCAGACTTCCTCACCTCCAAAGTGGTGTAATCTCCAGTGAGCTGGTTCTCTTGTCTCTCTGCACCAGCCTTCCTCCTGGTCACTGTCTCTGGGAGAGGACGTCCAGGGCTTTCCCCCAACTGGTCCTTAGGGGGCATAAGTGGGCCAGCCTCACTGGCCCTTAGGTAGACCTACTTTCCTGGGGTCAACTGGCCAGAGTCCTCAGTCCTTTCTGGGCATCAGAGGTTCCTCCTTCCAGTTCTCCATGATGGTCCCAGGGTTCAGCAGTGAAATGCGGTGAAATCACCAGGCAAAGGAGAGTATTGCCCTTGTGCAAGAGATTTTAAAGGGGAGTGGAAGGTTCCAAATGCCAGGCTTCCCTTTGGCAATCCTAGGTGCCATGTCACATCTACACACCTGTCCCTGCCCTCCTGCATAGCCTGCAGGAACAGTTAAAAATGGCATCATCCAGAAGTCACTAGTCATATCTCCTATCGCCTCAACTCTGACCCTTCCTGACATCACAGTCAGGAACTTTCTCAGTAGATTTTCAAAGAGGCGTCCCCCTCCTATGTTAGATCCAGAGGTCTGGGCTGCCTCCTTTTTTGGTGGGCTTCGGCAGGCACATCTCTGGCACAGTGTCACAGCTGATTGACTGATGCAGATCATTCAGTTCCACCCCTTTTCTCCTCTAGATCTGAGTGAATATCTGTTGATTGCTCTCTTTGTGTGTGGAGGATTTTTTTCCTGCTGTTGGAGAGAAATGTCATTAACCTGGTACAGCAGGGTGAAAGCTTTGAGCTATTATCCTGATCTAGTCTAGAGACATATGGCAATTCTGGATGACCCATTATTTGAAAAGCTATCTTTTTGGAATTTTCTAAATGTATTTTCTCGCACAAGTTACACTCCATTTTGATAAGTCACTGGTGTGTTTAGGCCAAAGGGAAGCACAACTGCATACTAGGGCACTTTTCTCTCTATGTGTCTTATATAGTATCAATACAGACAACCATGAAAATCACACTGACTATTCCTATTAGTGTACACTAATATTAGAACGCCTACCCCAGGTAAATATTTAATCCTGCAGAGACTCCTCGGCACTAGGCTACCTGTGCGCATTTACCGGGCTGTGCACAACAGTACTTTCCCCTGTGCAGCTCACACATGTTTGCATGCTCATTGCTCACTAGCCAAATGCCTCCTACCCTTCCTGCTTCGTTCCGAGCTACCTTATCTTGATGTGTTTTATCTAGGAACCCGATTCAATATTGTGACCTTATGCCCCTATACGGCTATAATCAATACATATCCCTATAATGGCATAATATTCAGAGCCATATTTTCAGTAAATCGCCTCTGCAGTCCATGACACAGCAGAAGCTACTTCCTTAGATTCCTAGAGAGCACACCGAGTTCTTTCGACACACCAAACCCCCAGCAACCTGGGAAAACCCCGCTTGCTTTGTTTTGATTTATAATAGAACTCCTGCGAGCACTGTAAGAACAACCAGTTCTTAGTGACATCTTTATTGACGTCTTATGTCCAAACCTTACGTCAAACTCGGCACCTTTCAGGTATAAATATACCAACGCTGCCTTAAGCAAACACGCGGTGGTGATTCTGGAGCAGAGCAGCTAATCTACTTTCCGAGAGCCCAGCAGAAGCTAGAAGCCCACGGACGCTGCCCCTCCTCTTTGAAGCGCTGAGAAAGACGCTGTCTTTTCTCCTGCCGAGGAAATCCAGCTCCGGCGTTTCCAGCCTACCCTTGCGGGTGACTGGAATATCGAGTCCTGAGAGGGAGATACCAGACCTCCTACATTCTATTCCCAAGGTACAGTGCTGACTAAACCCTTAGAGAGAATTCTTAAACAGATCCTTGGCAACAAAAACCTACTTAACTTAAACTGCTACTCACTTACTTCTTCCCACGTATTAGGCTTAGGTCAGGTACACCGGGGTAGGCGTATTTTAGAAGCACCAGTTGAGCACATTAGCTTATGTATATATGTATATATATTTTATCCATTTTAAAGTGTCTTATGGCTAAAAAACCATATCAATGCTTTTACAGTATTATTTCGTAATACTCCTTTTACTGTACGCACTTTATGTTATAACAAGTCTTGCAATTGTGGCAATTCATTTCTCTTACAGGAGACTGCTCAATAAATAATATCTTTTATTGAAAATGCCCGTCTCTCTATTCTCTGCACCCTGGTGAAATTAAATCTGCACAACTGACTGAGTGAAATAGCTGTCTATTGTTTCACACGACTCTAGAGATTGACTCTTATTCTGAGGGAGCAAAGTTGTCATGTTTATGCGGTTGTCGGAAGCTGAATCCCTTCTTGTCTGAGCAAGGGAAGCTGATCACTTCCTATTCAGTCAAGAAAGTTTCCAGTGACCTCTGAGCTAGCTGGCGCAAACCTAAATTAAGTCTAACATAGTCAGTAGAGACCTAGAAGACCTCAGTCCTACGTCTAAACTGCTGTTTATGTTATTCCAATGCGCAGGGCCTATAGGGAAAATAGGAACTACATTACATGGTGCCCAACGTTTGGTAAGGCGATAAAACTAACGCAAGACGTTAGAGTAACTCAGTCGTGCTTTTTCACACAGACCCTTTTCTCCCGTAAATACTCCAATAGACGACTGGAGTGGGCGAAAGGTTAATATCCGCCGGAACTTAGTAGGAAGAGATTCCTATGTAGAGTTTTTGGTTTAGTCAACGTTGAAGGATACAGTGGTCCAAAATATTGTGCACCTAATCTTTGTCTCCTTGAAACCCGATCTGCAACAAAAAACCTTTCTGACAGTAAAATGCCAGGCAGAGATGATGATAGGGATGCTGCTATATTGGCAGCCCAACTAATGGAGGATGATACAAGTCTCCTACAGAATGACCAGAATGCTATCCTCATTCCGGTCTCATTCCGGTCAATATAAGAAAAACTATAACTTTAAAACTTATAGAAAACCGACTGACATGACGAGGTGGTACAGTCATTTTCGTGATAGAGGCACACGAATATCGGCAGACAGAGGTATTCTATTCATGGATATACTTTCCAGCGGCAAACGCTACAACACACAAATTCCACTATTACAAAATAGAGGAACCACCAGAAGAATATACTCCTTTCGAGGATATTGAAATACCACTAAATTACCAAGAGCACCTGATCTGGTTTAAAGGCGCCCTAAAACATAATGATCACATCACCAGGCTCGGTCCATTAGGTAGACCAGGAGCAACGTGGCCGGTTCTAGCCAGCTACACACCACATCCAGACATCGATAAAATGTCACGCAAAGAACTTTTAGCACTGCTAAAATTACTGATTAAAATTCACAGACAATTAGTGCAATATGTAATGCGGACTGCAACAGTCCAACCAGCTGTTAATATTCCACAGCTGACCCCCCATCAGTCGAACACTAATAAAATTACACCACAGAACATACATTCATGTCTGGGGAAAACACCTGCAAAACGGGAACAAATTCCATTCTGGCTGGCACAGAAAATAACTCAAATAGAGGCAGTATTCCCGAATACTACCCCTATTGAGAAACACAGAATTCTGACTATCTGCCTTCCAATGGGGGTCGCACCACATGTGGAGGACTGTGACACTTGGGGCACAGTCTTTGCTTCCATTTACACAAAAACACATGGTGTTCCGTCCATGACGGTAATACCAGCTGTGCTAAAACAAATTCAGAATGAATACGGTCCAGAACCTGCTTTAACACTTGGTATGAAATTACTGAAAGACTTCAAGCAGGTCTCGGCTATATTACTAGCCAACATAAAAGGAGAAGCAGCATCTGTGGCGATCCGCCAAAAATTGAAAGAAACATATATAACAGATCAACCTATTGAGCTTGCCAGAATCATAGAGAAATGCTATGAAGAACTAGGTAGAGATAGTTTGGGTGGGAAACCAGTAAAACCCCAACTACTTGAAAATCCAGAAAAATTATTTATTACAAATAATCTAAACACTCCTAAAAAGAGCTGGGATGGAAATAAACAATCCACTCCCAAAGAAAAAGGTTTCCAGTCCAGAGGAAGGTCTCCTCGGCGGAGAGAAAGAACTCCAAATCGAGAACACCAGTCTCCCCAAAGGGAGCCCTCTGAAAAAAGATACAACCTTAGAAATAGGGATAATTTGAAAAAGCCTGATAGATAACAAGATATTGATACATGTCCCTCTCGATCTTTTTCGCAGAAATCGGAAAGAAGAGGACGGTCAGAACACGGGGAAGAGCACGCCAAGTCCAAAGACAAGGAACCTGCTCAAAGTAAAACATTACAATTTCCAAGAAAGAAGGTAGCCTGCACTGGCTCCCCGTCAACAAAAGAATCACCTTCCGTCTCCTCACCCACGCACACAAAGCTCTACACGATCAAGGCCCGAGCTGCCTCAACAACTGAGTCAACTTCTACGCTCCCAAATGCCACCTCCGATCAGCCAACCACGCCCTCGCCGCCGTCCCCCGCATCCGAAGAGCGACAACAGGAGGAAGGTCCTTCTCCTACCTGGCCGCCAAGACCTGGAACTCCCTCCCGACCGACCTGCGCTTGGCCCAGGACCACCTCTCCTTCAGGAAGAAGCTCAAGACCTGGCTGTTCGAGCAGTAACGGCACCCCCCCCCAAGCGCCTTGAGACCCTACGGGTAAGTAGTGCGCTCTATAAATGTCTTTGATTGATTGATTGATTGATAGCCAGTATTAAAGTAATCAAACATGCAGAGGATACTGAAAACACAGCTGAAAAACGGAGAGTGGGCACACACGATGCTAGACAGTGCAGCAGAAATCAGCATAGCTCACAAGATCCTGATGAATCATCTCGAGACAGTGGACACGAATGAATACATTCAAGTGGAAACTGCAGATACCAGAGTTAGCGAACCTCATAAAATATACGAAATAACATTGCGTATAGAGGGAGATAAGACTAGGAAAATAAGGGGTCTGTTTTGGGATAACCTCCCAAAAGGCTATGACATCCTATTAGCTGAGAAAGATTGGCCCCCAGAGTTTGTCAGGGAGTGCCCTCATGGCGAAGAAATGATTATGCCTGCCTTCTCAAATCATATTCCAATGCACACTAAATATATATATGCAAGAAAATGGGCAGTAGCTCAAGCTCCTGCACTATATAAGAATCATGTAGGATGGGATGAGGACTCTCCTCCTCACAAAATCCAGTTAAAATGTCAACCTACTGCACAAAGGCAGTACCCAATTAAGCAAGAAGCTAAAACACAGGTCAGGGAGATCTTAGATCAACTTGAATACCAAGGGGTGATCGAAACATGCACCTCTCAATTGAACAATCCTTTGTTTCCTGTCTCCAAACCAGACGATTCATATTGTCTAGTCTTGGACTACAGACACCTTAACTCATGTTGCAAAACATTTGCTGTACAAAATGTGCACAGTGCGGCACTAATGAATAACATAGTTCGCAAAAAATACAAAACACCATTAGACATTTCTAATGGGTTCTTTTGTCAAAATATTGTACCAGAAAGCAGGTACTTGACCGCTTTCTCAATAATGGGGTCACAGAAAAATTTCTGTAGGCTCCCACAGGGATTCAAGAACAGCCCAGGATTATTCTCAGCCAGAGTAACAGAGTTACTACAAATGTATGATGATGAGGCATTATCTTATGTCGATGACATTTATCTCACAGACGACGACTTGGATACTCACTTGAAAAGAGTAAACACCATAACACTTGGGTTCACAGCAGAGGGTTACAAATTCAACTTTAAAAAGTCACGAATTGCCCATCTAACTTTCTTATTTTTAGGATACGAATTATCAAGTGAAGGAAAAAGCCTAGCAGACAACTTCTTAGAGAAGTGCGCTGTACTCCAAGCACCGAAAACGCTGAAGAACTTACAATCGATTCTAGGCTTCCTGAATTTCGGAAGAACTTACATTCTAAACTATGCAGGGAGGGTTAAACCTCTCTACGAATTAATAAAACCTGATTTTAAACCAATCAACTGGACTCAAAAACACACAGAAATTTTGAGATCACTGCAAACAGACATGTTAGCAAAAACAAAATTAGAAACACGTGACAATACACGCAACCTTGTAATCCGGGTCATCCCAGGAAGATGCAGATTCACGTACCTGACCTCTAATGAGGGAGAAACGGTACCAATAGCATACAAATCACACTTGTACACACAAGCAGAAAAAACATTCAGTCTTACAGAAAATACTGTAAAGGCAGTTCAAACTGCTGTAGCAAGAGAACGAGCCCTAGCCCAAGGCAAAAGAATAACTGTTTGTACAGCAGAATCAGCCTTCGAGGCGTTATTCAGCCCAGTAAATCTAAAAACAGTGGCACTAGATCCAAAATGGATACAGTGGGAAAATTCTCAATAATACAGAAAAAGTGACTATTATGTCCCGAACATGAAAAAACTGAATGATTTAAAATATTAAGAAGAATATCCTCTGCCAATCGAAATTCTGCCTCTCCAACAGTACTCTTGTATAATCTATACAGACAGATTTGTACAGCACTACAATGTAGATGATAAATCCTACAATGCAACCTGCACGATTGTTAAAGGTCGCTGGCTCTGCGGTAAATTCAGACCAAAAATTACAAAAACTGAATCACTGAGAAACTGTTCGGCTCATCGAGCTGAAATCAGATCTTTAAAGATGGCGCTTGAAAATGCAGAACGTGAATTCCCGACACTAATAGTGTGCGATTTGCATTTCTGCGTCAAATGTTACAATAAGGATTTGCAGAACTGGGTTCAAAATGATTACATAAATGACACAGGTGCCACAATCAAGCATAAAATGCTTTGGAAACAGGTAGTTCTTTTACAGAAAGAACTACAAAAGACTCACGTGATACACACTCTGAGTCATCAACGTCATGGCGTTCCCGTTGCAGGGTATTCATTGGCTGATACAGCCACAGCGGAAGCAACTAAACCGGCTTCCGTAGCCACAAAAAAGCGTTCAGAAAAATACATAGACGGGGAAACCATGCTGGCGGTAAAAACGTCTTCAAAAGGCAACTGTGCAGCACTACCTGTGAACTATCCACTCAATTATAGATACGTAATTGATGCAAACTCCGTTCCTTTTGCTCGAATCCCTGGAGTGGGGGATAGGGTAATTCCAAACACGAACAGGAGAATCTTATTAATAGTAGACGCACACATGGGTGAAGGTCCAAGGCACAAACAGATGAAGGAATCTCTGACAGAATTACAACCAGAATACTGGTGGCCGGGGATGAGCCTGCAACATTATAAATTTGCGAAGAGCTGTCCAGACTGCAACAGAGACCGCAGTAACGAGCCAACCGGAGTAATGCCATGGCCATTTCTGTAGGTAGCAGAAGGCTATCTATATATGTAATCCAGCGTCCTATCAATTACTTTAAAGACTATATTCACTTAAAAAATGTGGCCCCAGCGCTCGGCTGACGCCAGAACTGTTAAAAGATTTGCGAGTATTTAACGGCACATACGCAATTGCCATGCTTCATTCTGACCAGGGTCCTGCTTTAAGCTCTCGAGCTTATAAGGAGGCCATGACCAGCATGGGCATTGGGTTGCAGTTCTCTTGTCCCTTCCATCCTGAGGGAAACGGGGTTGTGGAAAGAAAAAACCGAGACATAAAGCAATCTATAACGGCAAAGATATTAGGTTCGGGTGATGGGTGGGTCCAGCATTTAACAAGTGTCCAACGTAGTCTAAATAACTTGCCAAGAAATTCTCTAAAAGGTTTTAGCCCGTACGAACTATTGGTTGGAACTAGAATGTATGTTCAGGACTTAGATAGTCATGCTTCAGTGGTAAAAGATAAGAAAAAATGCTTTGACATCAAAGATCGTTTGGCTGTTTTACAGGCCTTAAATGAAACAAGAAAAGCCCTGAGCAACATAAAGTTAAAACAGCAGCCAACAACCACTGAAGACACACCACCTGTCCCAGCAAGACCTGTCTGGATTCAAAAGATTGGGGATCTGGTCAGAGAGAAAATAGCGGTGAAGAAGGAATTTGGGCCTTCTTACAGAAAAGCAGTACCTGTCTTAGCAATCAACGGAACAAGATCAGTTGTACTACCGCCCCTTGCTGGTAAAAAGGAGAACCGAGTTGTATCCATCGACCTAGTAAAACCACAATCATGTGGCCAATAATAAGTAGTAGGCCCAGTGAACTCCCAAGAAATATCAGAATACCAAAATGTGCTACAATCCAAGAGGTTCAGACTGAAAGACTAATCACATTCGATAAACCTACAGTGAATAGAAAAGGTCTATGCAACAACAATGTCATGGAACTTGTGCCTCTTGAAACCCAAATTGAAACAGTTTGTCAAGAAACACCAGTCTACAATGATGTAGCATCAGAATATGCTAATGAAAGGAAAATTGAAAAAACAATTCCACCAATTGACAGAACTGCATCTGGGTACTTCATCAATTTCGATAACTTTTCTGAAGATCAAAGCGAGCCTGAAATAACACCAGCAACAAAGACTTTTAAAGACAAAGCAACAGAACTCTTTCATCAACTCAAAGAAACCTATCTTATTTCTCCATGGTTAGAATTTTGGATTGTGCTAGGGGCATTTTTCCTCCTGCTTTGGCTCATCATTGTACTTTGTTTGGGAAAATTCATTGAGGGAAAATACAGTACAATGGACACAGCAAGTCAGAACATCAACTTAGTTCTGAAGCCACACAAGTCATCTCACATCGAGAAAAGAGAACTATCATCAGTGAATGTCACAGCCATTCCAATACCCGGCGGGGTAGTTTGGGACAAAACAGATTATGAAATATATAGACCGGTCGAACTCTTGAAATATCCTCATCAGTTTAAGGTTTCATTAAGTGACTTTGTAAAACCAAGCACATTCTCTGATGGTTGGGACTTTGAAAGCATAAATAATATGATGTCAGATTTAGTTATGTCAGCAAAATTTACAGAACATGATTATTTGCAAGGTTCATCGAATTATGAACAGTTGTATTGCTATACCCATTATGCATACCACTATTTACATAAATCTGCTCAACCTAGAAATGTTTTTAAATATGATCAATGGGAACATTGTGCAACTCCACCTAAAAGCAGTTCAAAAACATTCTATGAGAAATTCCAATACTTCTCAGAGTTTAACACAAGTGATGCAGAAACTTTCTATTATAAACTGTTAGATAAAACAGGGACAAAAACTATGCTGACAAATACTAAATTGATATATTCAGAAGCATTTTATGAAAAAATGATTACATTTGGTTTTGATTTCTGGAGAAACAACATTGAAACAAAAAACCATCTGGGGTACAAAAGATTGGCAGGTACAAGGCCTAGAAGCATTATTTCGAGCCTGCATGATCCCAGAACAAATAATGTTCTTGAATGACACCATTCGCCAAACTACCTGTTTTGGCCTAGCCAAAATCCAAGACTTAAACAAACCGTCTATTCCAAAGCCAATACATTGATAACACAACCACAGATATTGAGATAGACGTACACAAATTCTACATCAAAATAGAACACATCCTGATTGGAAAAAGTGGTTAATCTGGCCAACAGACACGAATAAATGTCAAGATAGATTCCTGAACAAAATACAGGGGTTAAAAATGACCAGACCAGACCCTAGATAGTCCCAGAGACAACATCCAGGGATTGTAACAACATACAGTGTAGGGAAACTATGCCTTGAATGGCTACAAGCATCCACACTGGCAAAAATTAAGCAACACTTGTCTTTACTTAAAGATGGTGCTGACTTGCGCGATTTCATAATGGGACCACGCAAACAGCGTCAAAAACGTTTCATAGCGGCCAGTATATACGCTGCTTACAACGAGGCATGGAAAGTGACTCAAATTGAGACAGCAGAGAAAATACGAGAAATTGATTGTATTCATTTGGAAAAATCACTTTCTGTTGTGGACAACAGGTTAATAACTCTGTCCTCCAGAATATATTCACTGGACAGTATTGTATCATCTGCTATAGATATAATAGATCAGGACTTGCTAATGTTACGACATGGTCAGTCCCAATTGCGTTCTATTGTACAGCTAGGCTGGACGTTGCAAAACCTGCGTTCAGGCTATGTGCCTTGGCGTTTAATCAACACAACGTCATTGCTCTCTATCTTTAACCTTACTGATAAACAAATCAGTTTGTCACAGAAAGGATCAGACTATACGATTCTGAGCATTGAAAAACTTGACAGATTACCATTGATAATGTCAGAAAGACCTGTCATTGAATGGATAATACACGGGATTATCACAATTCCGATAACAACTTTCCAATTTAAAAAATGCCAAGAGTATATACCAGCAGGCCAGTATGAAAGGTTGGGTAAAGGGTACTTTAAGTCAACATGGAAATTACCTTATACACACACATGTTATAGTGACAAAAACCAGAATGTATTTCTTAGTGGTAATAATTGTAAACAATCACTAAGCGGTATACTTCTGTGTCAGGGTATTAATTTACATGGGGCCTGTGAGGGGACTTCAAATAACCTTTCATGCCACCAGCACAGCACACCTGCAACACAGATAGAGCCATTCTTTAGACAGTTTTCTAACGGGAGTTACGTTCTAATAACGGACCACAGCTGTTGTGGCATGGTGCCAGGGAAAGCATATGTCTTAAGCGTCAGTTCCATGGTCACTTGCTGTATGCAAGCATTGTATCCTCACGGCCCTGGAGACTCAGAGGCGACGATTTGGCCTCAGTTGAATATCTCTTCTATACGAATTGATACTTTAAGCAGAATGAAGTCTGTGCTTTTACAGACAACAGTGCCCATCACGTCATCAAAAGAAACATATGATCTTGAAGTTGCAAAGACAACAGCAGAGATACATACACTTTTATCAACTAATTGCCCTGTGCATTTCGCAGAAATGCTAAGCCAAATCCTAAATATGTCGGATGCCAGTGGTATCTCGAATGTATTTAAGACAATTTTTTCGGGACTGTTAACACCCTTCGAAGCAGTCCCGGGCATCTTTCCCAATTTTGTCCATTCGGTTTTTGGTGGCCTACCACTACATTTGGGACTCGTAACAGGAATCTTATTTTTGACTCTTCTGCTCCGATATGGCAAGCCAAAACGCAGACATGACTCCGGCAAGGATGGAAGAAACGATCCTAGCAATACGCTACCGGGACGGCATAACTAAATTCCTTGGATTAGCCCGGCTAAGAGATCTGAATATGACCTGGTTTCTTTCGTTCAGACCTATATGGCAGAACTGCATCTTACCTGTGCTTCGATGTATGCTATGCGGAGAAGAATGCGTGTTAGACACCTGTCTTACACTACAATCAGCAGTACCAATGGATATCGATACTTTGCTATGTCCAGTAACGGCTCATGCATCGTGTTGTCCCCAGCGGTTACCAATCCTGATGACGGCATTCGTTGAGACTTCTGCACTACGATTAGGTGGTGGCAGTGAAGCAAGGAATGAGAGCAACATCAACCAGGTACGACCTTCTGTGAGCATTGCTGATCCTGAAATCGATGATAGCAATCATTCTCACGACTGCCCGGTCACAGCACTATCATCCTTGGTTGAACTTTCACCTGAAGCTGTAGACTGTTTTTTTGCACATCTATCTGAAGTCATGTTCTCTCCTGAACCAAAAAAATAACTTTAAGCCAACCGACACACAGCGTTCCCCAGAACTCTGAATTCGGCCTTCAGCTTTAAAAAACAAAAGCGACTGAAAACATTTGGAACTATATTTTTCCCTGAAACTAAATAATTTTTTTCCAAAATTACAAAATATTTACTTTTTTTGGCACGTGTACTCTGCTTACAGTAGAATTATTCATAAAGAACAGAGCTTCTATTATTAGCAAACCTAGAGACAATATATTACCGCAGCCTCTAGCAATCTCACATACAATTTCATTTATATGTGATGAAATAGTCTCGACCTTCTTTTCTGTAAATTAAGAGACTTTTTCATGTGTAATTTTCGCAAATCGTTCAACTGAAGATATATGCAAAATTTTTTGAATGATTACACTGCTTAAAAACGTACAGTACCTTTAACTTTCCATGTATTTCGCACACACCATTTCAAATGCAAAAAATGTAATTTGAGGTGGGTTGTAATACACATGCATCCTTTTGCTTAGTTTTTAGTGATTGATGGACATAAATCCGTGGAGTGGGTGATGTGTTTTATCTAGGAACCTGATTCAATATTGTGACCTTATGCCCCTATACGGCTATAATCAATACATATCCCTATAATGGCATAATATTCAGAGCCATATTGTCAGTAAATCGTCTCTGCAGTCCATGACACAGCAGAAGCTACTTCCTTAGATTCCTAGAGAGCACACTGAGTTCTTTCGACACAACAAACCCCCAGCAACCTGGGAAAACCCTGCTTGCTTTGTTTTGATTTATAATAGAACTCCTGCGAGCACTGTAAGAACGACCAGTTCTTAGTGACATCTTTATTGACGTCTTATGTCCAAACCTTATGTCAAACTCGGCACCTTTCAGGTATAAATATACCAATGCTGCCTTAAGCAAACACGCGGTGGTGATTCTGGAGCAGAGCAGCTAATCTACTTTCCGAGAGCCCAGCAGAAGCGAGAAGACCACGGACGCTGCCCCTCCTCTTTGACACGCTGAGAAAGACGTTGTCTTTTCTCCTGCCGAGAAAATCCAGCTCCGGCGTTTCCAGCCTACCCTTGCGGGTGACTGGAATATTGAGTCCTGAGAGGGAGATACCAGACCTCCTACATTCTATTCCCAAGGTACAGTGCTGACTAAACCCTTAGAGAGAATTCTTAAACAGATCCTTGGCAACAAAAACCTATTTAAGTTAAACTGCTACTTACTTACTCCTTCCCACGTATTAGGCTTAGGTCAGGTACACCGGGGTAGGCGTATTTTAGAAGCACCAGTTGAGCACGTTAGCTTATGTATATATGTATATATATTTTATCCATTTTAAAGTGTCTTATGGCTAAAAAACCATATCAATGCTTTTACAGTATTATTTCGTAATACTCCTTTTACTGTACGCACTTTACGTTATAACAAGTCTTGCAATTGAGGCAATTCATTTCTCTTGCATGAGAAGGAAGACTGCTTAATAAATAATATCTTTTATTGAAAACACCTGTCTCTCTATTCTCTGCACCCTGGTGAAATTAAATCTGCACAACTGACTGAGTGAAATAGCTGTCTATTGTTTCACACGACTCTAGAGATTGACTCTTATTCTGAGGGAGCAAAGTTGTCATGTTTATGCGGTTGTCGGAAGCTGAATCCCTTCTTGTCTGAGCCAGGGAAGCTGATCACTTCCTATTCAGTCAAGAAAGTTTCCAGTGACCTCTGAGCTAGCTGGCGCAAACCTAAATTAAGTCTAACATAGTCAGTAGAGACCTAGAAGACCTCAGTCCTACGTCTAAACTGCTGTTTATGTTATTCCAATGCGCAGGGCCTATAGGGAAAATAGGAACTACACTACAATCTTAAAAGGCAAACACTGACGATAAGCATGCACAGTCTGCTCGCCCTGTGACTGCTGTGGGTGAGACACATGAAGAGAGACTCACCCAGAGAGAAAAGTCAAAAACGGGCGGTCCAAAAAGTAAAACATCCTGTTGTACTGAATGAACGGAACCCAATTGCAAGAGTTATCATCTTCAAACTTCACCTTATTGCCAGAGGTTCACATTCCATTCCAGCTCCCACATAAAGACGACTGCATTGGCACAAACCTCTTTTACTTTTAAAAATGTAATTCAAATTAAGAAAAATGTATTGCAATTTACAAGGAGGCTGTTGCTATTACTCCTCTTTTTAATATTTATAATTTTACTTCTTACCTTTACATTTGTTCAAATTGATAACGTGTTTTGCCATTATCACACCATTGACTGCTGGTGGATTTTGGTCTCCATTGAACATTGTTTGTGGGTTCCTTTTTCTTTGTCTGCCCTACGGCTTTGTTGTTTCCAACCCTGTTTTAAAGACCCTTTCTTCTTCCTTATTCTCAAATGGGGTGCATGCACCCTAACACACTATGGATCACCTGTTCTAATCGAGTCTATACTCACCTGCGCACATGAAGGGATGTAAGATGCAGACATTTTTACTCAAAGCCAGCTAGCCTTGACTAATGGCCAAAGTCTGGTGTTTTTCTATACTTTAAGTATAGGGACATCAGAGGCTGAAATTAAAGTTTGCTCTCCAAGAAAATTGATTGAGACATGTTCGAGCTAAACTAGTAATGATACTGGTTCAGCCATTATACACATATATTATACATCCTTATGTTAAAAGAGGAAATAGCTACTAATTGCCATGCCAAGAGAATCTGAATTTCATTAAAGACGTGGGCCGATTCACAGAACTAATCTGAGATAAAATCCTAAACTTAATACTTTTGGTATTCACAGAAGGCCTTTAGTAGTAGTAGAGTTAGGAGTCCTAACTTTACTACTACTAAATGCTTTCGGGGAATACCAAAAGTAGTAAGTTTAGGATTTTATCTCAGGTTATTTCTGTGAATCGGCCCGTGGAGGTTAACATTAGGTATTCATTTTTGAATGTCAACTCCACACAGACACTTTGAAGTATTACATCACAATATAGATTTTTCTAGAACATAATACAGCTAGGCTATATTAGGCATGCACAAAAAAAACATCTTCATCCATATTATGAAAGTATTGGAAACTACATGATTAAACTGGAAAATGGAAGATCTTTGGAAGCGAACAAACGGCTTAGCAGGATCCAGCAAGCCGGGTACCCAGTTCATGGCGTCTTCCAGGCAGTGTAAGGAGAAAACTCTGGACTGTTGAGGATTGTCTGAAATAAAAGACGCATATTAGAAACATCTTTTATAGCAACATATGTAAGAGTTCTCACTGTGAAGCACTTTGGAATGCATATAACATAGCTTGAAATCTTATTAAAGCATTGCAAAATATATAGTCTTTATTTGAAAAGTACATATAATCTCTCTTTTTATTTATTTATTGAATGCAGGGTTGAGAGGGTGGGATAATGTTAGCCTCTGCGTCTTTAATGAAATTCATATTCTCTTGGCATGGTAATTAGGAGAATCGCTATTACATTACAAGACCGAAGGCTACCATTATGCATATTGGTAGCTCTGCTGAACTACACTTGGCATATGTTCTATTGGTTTTCAATAATGGTTTGCAAATGTAGTGGAGTATGACCATTTGGCGGCTGTAAGGAAGCTCTCTATTCTGCCACCTTTCCAAAAGGATTGTTTAGTCATGCGCCCCTAATTGAATGTGCTTGAAAAATCTTGAGGATGATGCCTGCTACCTGCATACTTCCATCAACCAAGTGAACTTTTGTCACTGCTTTGAAGGGATTAAAAAAGAAATGAGAAGCTGATTAACACTGTCTGAGCAATGTTCATTCATTCTATAATTGTGTTCTTTCATACAGTCTACCACAAATATTTTTATGCATTAGTTATACTTAGGGTAAAAGACAGAGTCAAACATATTTTAGTTCTTATAACAATTACAAACTTCACTTCGAAAGAATCGTAAATTCTGTTGTTTACCTCAAAAGCTCTCACATCCGACACACATCTGCAGGAAATAAGGCACAGTAAGAGGCTAGCTTCACGGAAAGCACTTTTTTGCTTAGAAATTATATTTGCCCAAGAATTGAATACATTTAGAAATTCTTTACATCCCGGTGAGCCTCACATTTAGGCTTTGGTGGTCTTCTCAATCTGATGTTTTTAAGGATTCTACAAACCATAATGTTTTTTCCAACACTACTTCCATGTACTACGCTGTGGCCAACTAAGACTGCTGACCTATAGCAGTTTAGCTTCCTGTAGCTATGACCCTTGTCAAACTGTTCTACCAGAAAGTTAGATACTTATTCTATGGGTGCCTCCATGACATCCAGATTCCTTTCCAGGCACCAACAAACCCATTTTCCCATATAGTGTTGTATCTCTTGTGGGTCCCTGGAGCCCAGAACTCCTTGAGGAGCTCTTCTCGAAAGTCCTGACATCTCTTTAGATCACCTGATACCTCCCAGACAAGACGGTTTATAGCCCCCGTCAAGATCAGAGGGGTTTTCTCTCCATACATGTTTTCTAAGTGTCCTTCTTCTGCGGGAAGAATAAAGGGTATGCCGTAGGCCAGTTCCAAGATCATTGTAAACCATGCTTGACACTGCCAAAAGTGAGTTATTAGGACAAGGGAGCATATCTACTGCCTGACTTTCTGAAGTACTCGCTGGATGATCACAAAGGGGGGAAAAGCGTAAGCCTGAGTTCCTTTCCTGGGTTGTAAAAAGACGTTCCCTGCTAGAGCACCCAGTTCTGGCATATAGCTAAAACTTTATTTCCAGTTGGAAGGTGAGTCTGCTGGCAAACGAATCTAAATTCAGGGGCCCCATATGAGGTATGGTTTTCTGAAGACTGATACATTCAGCTTTGAGTTGCTGTTGTCCCTCAGAAACCTGAAATTCCTGTTGGCTGAGACATTAGCTTCCCCAGGTAAGTATTCTGCTTTGAGGGAGATTTTGTGTTACATGCAGAGCTTCCAAAGTTTCTTGGTCACAACCGATCTGTGGATTACGTGCCACCTAGAAGGTTTATATAGGCTACTGCTGAAACATTGTCTATATTCTGCAGTACTGCTCTGCCCTGTAATGAATGCTTGAAACTCATCAAAGCATAAAGGCCTGTGGTTAATTCCAGAAAGTTTATATGGAGAGACCTCTCTGTATAAGACCACAATCTCCCGGTATTCTTGGTTCCCATATGAGTGCCCCATCCAAGGAGACTTGCATCGGATTCAAGAATGTAATTCGGGGACAATCCAAATATTGCACGTCCATTCCAGGCATCCAAGTTGTCCAATAACCAACTTAGCTCTGATCTTGCCTTCTGATCCAAGGAGATTTTCAGGTAGATTCATCAAAGACCCGTTTTGCGAGTCTTTAATAGCGATTCATAAGGAATCGCTATTAAGGACTTGCCAAACGGGATTCATGTAGGAATTGCAAAAAATATTTCGATTCCTACGTCTTCCTTATTTGCGATTAGCAAATTGCTAATCGCAAATAAGGATGCGATTTCAAGGGTGCCAGGGGTGTCCAAAGGACACCCTGTCGCACCCCTGAAATGCAAATTTACACAGGTGTTGCGCACACACATGTCCAAAGGACATGTGTGTGTGTAACATGCAACTGAGAAAAAATGCACTAAAGTGCTTTTTTCTACTTTTTGCGCTATTTACCACGAAGTCTGACTTCGTGGTAAATAGCGGCCAGAAATTGCGAATTCGCAATTTAAAATTGGTTAATGAATTGCATTTAAGGAATCTCAAATAGAGATTCCTTAAATGCAATTCCTCGCAAATAGCGATTTTTGCATTTGGGATGATGAATCCCAAATGCAAAAATTGCGCTTGCAAAGGGCCAGATTCTCAGAATCTGGCCCTTTGCGAGCGCAATTACCTTTCATGAATCTAGCTGTTTGTCCCCATACCACAATCCTGCTTGAAGAGCTCTTGCTGGAAGAACACAGAAATCTTAGTAGTCTGGCAAGTTCTCTCAGGGTTAGTTGATGTTGATTCAAAATAAAGAGTATTTCTTTGTGAACTTTGGCAACTTTCTTCGGGGGTAGAAGAAGAATATATTTTACTGTGTCGATAGAGATGTCCAGAAATTCTAGGTTTTTTGAGGGTGTTAGAATATATTTTCCTTGTTGATAATAAAGTCCAAGCTCTCCAGGAGGGATATTACCATGTCTAAGTCTTTTAGAATTTGTGTTTGACATTGGGACATTATGAGAATGTTGTCCAGATAAATATTAAGGCAAATTAATCTCTGTCTGAGGAAAGACATGACCGCTCTCATCACTTTTGTAAAGCACCAGGGGGCCGGCGCCAGACCGAAGGGGAGTGCCTGAGACTGGAAAACTTGGTTTTGTGAGAAAAATTGAAGGTTACATTGGCACTTTTGGGACATTGGAATAGTAAAATAGGCATCTTCAAGGTCCAGTTTTACTAACCAGTCTTGTTCCAATAAGATATCTCTTAATGTATGGATACCTTCCATCTTGAAGTGTCTGTATAATAGAAACCTCTTCAGGAAGTTTATTACTGGCCTGCATCCATTGTCTTTCCTTTGCACCAGGAAAAGTGTACTTACAAAAACCTTCTGATCTAGTGGGACCTCTAGTATGGCGCCCTTCTTCAAGATACCTCCTCCTCTACTACTTTCTCTTGGTCTTGGGATAGACTTAGATCTCTCGGGGACTGGGGCTGGAGTGCTAGTTGTAAGAAGTCTATTTCGAACCCTTGGACAGTTTCTAAGACCCAAGTGTCCCCATAATTGACTGCCAGGTTTCAGACAAGAGCCTGAGGCATCCATCTAGTTTTGCCTGGGAAGAGCTGCAACTCTTGGTACTCACTGTTAAAGCGGCTTGCGTTCTGTCCATGTCACCGCCGTAGGGCACATGAACAGGAGCCTTGAACATGTTGTGGATAAAAGGGCGGTTGTGTTCCTTGCTGTAAGCCCCTGCCGGAGCCTCTTGAACTGACGTTGGGCATGTATGAAGCACGGCCGGCAGAAAGGACCCTTCTTCCGGCCTGTCCAAAAACACGCTGGATGAAGACCCTTCTCATTTGGAATGGGCCTTATCTAAAGCAGTAAAAGTAGCCACGTATTTGCCCAGGGACTTCATCATGCAATCCATGAATAGGAGTCCAGTGGGGTTTTCAGATGGTTCTTGGATGGCTAGGTCACCTAGTTTGGGATTTATCTTGGCTAAAATAACTCCACGATGCTCGGAGTTAATGCTGGTGTTGTCGCGTTCTAATCTAGGACCCCGATCAATACTGTGACCTTATGCCCTTATACGGCTATAATCCATTTATACCCCTATAATGGCATAAACGATCAAGAGTGATATTTCAGAAACTCATCTTTGGCCTAACACGATCAGAGCCACATTTCAGAATCTCTTCCTCTGCAGCTCATTAGAGCAAATGACACAGCTGAAGCCACTATCTAAGATTCCTAGATTACACTCCGAGTTCTTCAACAAGATAAAACTCAGCAACCTGGGAAAGCCCCGCTTGCTATGTTTTGATTAGTAATAGAACTCTAATGAGCACTGAGAGACGATCACTTCCTAGTGACATCTTTATTGACGTCTTATGTCCAAAATCTTACGTCAAACAAGGCATCTTTCAGGTATAAATATTACCAACGTTGCCTTAAGCAAACGCTGCCTCAACGACATCGATGATAGCGATGGTGTGGTGAACACAGGAGCAGAACAGCTGTCCGTTATGGAGCCCAGCAGATGCAAGCTGCCCACGAACGCTGCCACTCCTCCTCCTTGACGCGCTGAGAGAGACGCTGTCTTTTCTCTTGCCGAGAAAATCCATCTCCGGCGTTTCCTGCCTACTCTTGCGAGTGACTGGGATATCGAGTCCTGGAAGGAGATACAAGACCTTCAACATTCTATTCCAGAGGTATAGGGTTGACTAAACCCTTAGAGAGAATTCTTGAAGCAAACCTTGGCAAAACCAACTTAACTAAAACTGCTACTTACTTACTCCCTCCCACGTATTAGGCTTAGGTCAGGTACACTGGGGTAGGCGTAGTTAGAAGCACCAGTTGAGTACGTTAGCTGAATGTATATATGAATGTATATATTTTATTCATTTTAACCATTGTATGGCTAAGAAACCATATCAATGCTTTTACAGTATTATTTCGCAATACTCATTTTACTGTAGACACTTTTTATAATGACTAGTCTTGCAATTGTGGCAATTCATTTCTCTTGCATGAGAACAAAGACTGTTCAATAAATAATACCTTTTATTGAAAACGCCAGTCTCTCTATTCTCTGCACTTTGGTGAAAGTAATCTTCACAAAACTGACTGAGTAAAATAACTGTCTTTTGTTTCACACGACTCTAGACATTGACTCTTATTCTGAGGAGCAAAGTTGTCATGTTTATGCGGTTGTTGGAAAACTGAATCCCTTCTTGTCTGTACCAGGGAAGCTGATCACTTCCTATTCAGTAAAGAAAGTTTCCAGTGACCTCTGAGCTAGTTGGTAACAAACCCAATTAAGTTTAGCATAGTCAGTAGAGACCTGGAAGACCCGCACTTCTACGTCGATACTACTGTTTATGTTATTCCAATGCGCAGGGCCTATTGGGAAAATAGGAACTACACTACAGTGTTAGCATTACCTAGCAGGATCAGAGCCCTTTGGCTCCTACCCCTAAGGAAAGGGACATCTATGGGGGTTTGATTGAGGTGGCATTCTTCATCATTGTCGATAATCCTGGCTAGAGGGCCTATTATGTCCAGGAGGCGGTCTTGGCATGCCTTAAGAGACCTCTTCAAGCCCTTTCTAGGGTCTCTGCCCATTTTAAACAGGAAAGTTATAAGTTCCGGATCAAGGTTAAGTGTTAGACATACTTTATGCTGATTGACAGGTCTAGAGCATTCAGTTTGAAGGAGGTTGTGTACCTCTCTTCAAGTGGGTTATTTAACCTCTTCCTATTAAATTTTCCCATATGATCCTGGGGCCACCATTCTGCACTTCTGGGGTGTTTAATGGTATTGGGGGAGAACATTTTCTGACCTAGAGAATCCAGTATTAGGCACCTAGAAGTGGAGGGAACATCCTCTTTAAATTCTGATTAGACCTCCATAACATTTTGGGGATACTAGGACCTCCCATAATGACGTTGGCAGAAATACCCTCACTATAATTGCTCTTTTTTAATCTCTTTCCCCCTTGCCTACCACCATATGACTCCCCACCAGATATTGAGTCTGGGTCAAGTTCTTTCTCAGAGGGGATGGGTCTTTTATTGCCCATAACCTGATGTAGGGTCTCACACACACAGGTGTTTCAGGGCTCTGACTACCCTGATCCAACATGTTGGGAGTTTTAGAAAATAAGGGGTACTCTCCTTGTAAAAAGAGATATTGTTAGTAAATGGATTGTTATATTCCTATTTCGATTATCTCAAAGTTTAAGTACTAAGGGTAATTTTCCCTGAATATATATATATGGACTGGTAGTTTGTATTCAGGTTATTCTCCCTGCATACATTAATACATATTTGTATAATGAGATGCAGCAACTGACAGAGTTGCTTGAGTGAACAGCTGCATCTGTGAGGGAGGAAAGCTGCCATTGTCCACTTCATTTCTCTAATTTCTGATTTCTCCCGATGTGCTCCTATAACGTTTTTGCATTTGTCACCCCGAGTGGGATGGGTATGCTCAGCCGTGAGTTCCATGCTCTCCACACCACTGGAGTCAAGCTATCCTTGCTGAAGACGGCTGATAGCCAGAAACCGGTCCTAGGATGCTTGATTCCGGTCCAGGAAAGACATGGCTTGGCAGTTCGGGCTGGCCTGTTCCCATGAGGCACAGGGTCAAGGCTGATTTGCATATGGCCATGTCTGAACTGGGGTGGTGTGGAGTGCAAAAAAACGATGGATTTAGGCCCAGATCTCTGTACTGGGGTGAATGTATGACATTGTTCTGCATTCTGTCCATCAACTGTTGTTTTTGCCTATGACGTTGTGCATCAGGAGAGATGCAGTTTCAGCATGGGGAACTATAGTAACCGCATTGCCGAGGTAGAGGGGACGCCACCTCCGAAGGTAATGCAGCAGCGTTCTGAAAGCCGTATCCCACACCGGTGGCTTTTGAAGCCCATGAGAAAATCTGGACATTCCACTGTGCACGTATGCTTGTGGCACTCAGTGCCTGAAAGGGGAAACACTCGTGGGTGACTTGGAAAGTTGTGATATTCCCAGTGGTGGAGGTTACCAGGGTTTTCCTGGGAGGAGGAGATAAGGTCGAGAGGATTGAAAGCCTTTAAGGAAAAGAGCATAAACAGAATCTTTAAAACAGCTATATCAATAGTTGTAGATAGAAACAAATTCAAAGAAAAATAAATAAAAGAACCAAGTTATATATAGTACAGTTAAAGGCAAGCTATAGAAGGATAAGAGTAGATACTTATATGTGTGGAGCCGCATTTAATAGAGGCAGATTGTACTGAGTGCATGCCTATTATGGCCTAGCTGTATTATGTTCTAGAACAATCTATATTGTGAAGTAATACTTCAAAGTGGCTGTGTGAAGTTGGCATTAAAACGATTAATGCATAATGGTAGCCTCAGGTCTTGTAATGAAATGTAGACAAAACAATATTATTTCATGGTTCACATCCAGGCTGAGTGCCTGATTCATTAATCTTGCTCACAACCAAACATGCTTTCACTTTAATCTACTTCTATTGCTGTACCCATGGGGTTATTGCTTTATCCAAATTAACTCAATAGAGCAAAACATCACTCATAATTGCCTATTTTACACTTTATCTTAGTGGCACCTTTAGGTCCTGGAAAAAAACATTTGTAATTTAACTTTAATATCATGTTTGCATTAATATAAGGAAAAAATAATATCTCAAATGTGGCATGCATACCATTAGAATCAGAAACTATGAGGGGCATAGCCTCACTACACATTTTCGCGTAGAACTGCACAAAAGTCTCAATATAACCTGGATCTAAAGTTAGTCACATCTGTACACCATAACTATCAAGAGACTATAGGCCAGATGTATCAATGTACTGATTTGTGATTCCCTAGTTGCGAATCATTGTGGTTCGCACTTGGAAAATCTCAAAATGGCATGCATGAAAGTGTGTTGAGCACTTTCTGCGATTCCTAGGCGATTGCAAATGCCCTACCTCATGAATATTAATGAGGTGGGTCACAATTTGCGGCCCTCTAGGAATCGCAAAAATCACAGGGATGGTGCCTGCTAAGGTCAGCATACCACCATGTCCATGACTGCTTTTAAATGAAGCAATTTGTTTTGTAAAGCAGCCCGTGTTCCTTAAAGGAAAATTAGATGCTTTACAAAAAGTAAAATGAAATGTTTTCTTTTCATTTTTTAAGAGTAGGCAGTGTACCGTGGGGCCACTGCCTGCTCTTAAGAAATGCTGTAGCAAACATTCACAAAGGGTAAGGGGTCCCTTTGGGGACCCCTTCCCATTTGCAAATTGGGTACCACCTATTTAAAGTATGTGGAAAAATTTGAATGTTTTGCGACCGCATTTCATTCACAAAACATTCCTACATACCGATGCAATTGGTATTAGGAAGGGACGCCCTAAACAAGCACCTTCCTAATAGCGAATCGCAAACCCATTTTGCGATTCGTTAACAGGTTACCGATTCGTAAAATAGGGTTTGCTCTATCGGAAAAGTTTATTTGATTACAAAGGCAGAAATGCTTGATGCATGTGCCCCTATGTTTGCAAAACCATGTATCTTCTCAGAATATTGGTCAAAACTACCTCTTTTCAGTTTTACCTGCCTCGTCTTTTATCTGCATCTGTGAGTGAACAACAGGGCAGCACAGGCCTTTTATTCCACCAGACATTTCCTCAGTGGGCTCGGGCGCTTAGGGGTAGTTTTGTAAACCTAAGGTCACTTTTGGTGTCTTTGTTACTCTTCTCAGATCCCCATAGTTAATTGCAGCAGGCACTGGATGAATTCAAGAGAGAGACAGAGAGGGAAGGAGAGTGGAGGAATAGATGGATGGAAAGAGATAGGTTGCATGAGGAGATCAAGTATCTGGTGCTGGTGCTGGCTCCCCAGCTTGGACCTGATCCACAAGTATATGTTTTTATTAGAGAGAAGCTGCATGAGAACTCTGAATATATGAACTGCGGAAATGAGTAGGCAGTTTATCAGGTTTCTCTTCGGTTTCTCTCTGGCCTCCACTAATATCTCATAAACTGTGTACCATCATTTCTATAGACATTTGTAAGGATTAGACACACCTTGAATACTACTTCTGTCACCCTCCACTGACAACTTTTTCTGCATTTCTTCCACAGCTCTCTTTTGTCATATGCTTTTCCTCTGTAGCTATACTGCTCTTCCATGCTGCTAAACAGATGATTTAGACCACCAATCCATCTCACATTATTGCTATCTCCCATGAGATGCAAGTGTTTTAGTTACCATGCTACACAGTGCTTGGTTTGTCTAAAAAAAAATTAGTAACTTGCAGAATCCCTGTTCATCAATAAACACTGTTGGTCCCCACCATCTGCAACCAGTGACAGAATTTAAGGACTTCTGCCTGCTTCTCTAATGCGGGAAAAAAGGGGGACGGTGATGGACGGAGCATCTGAACCAATCAAACACTCACACCCAGTCAACAGATCTGGGTTTAATCCATCACCGTTCTTTAGCCCAATCTGCCACCCCAGTTCAGACATGGCCATATGCAAATCAGTCTAACCCTGTGCCTCATGGGAAGAGTCCAGCCCGAACTGCCAAGCTATGCCTTCCCTGGACCGGAAATAAGCCTCCGAGGACCGGTTTCTGGCATTTCAGCCGTCTTCAGCCCGGCTTGCTTGAATCCAGTGGCAAAGTGAGCAAGGGACTCACGTCTGAGCATACCCTGCCAACTTATGGCGAACAAAGCGGTAAAAAAAGGGGGGTGGTGAACTGGGGTGGCAGAGTGGGCTAAAGAACGGTGATGAATTAAACCCAGATCTGTTGACTGGTTGTGAGGGTTTGATTGGTTCAGATGCTCCGTCCATCACCACCCCCTTTTGTACCGCTTTCTTCGCCATAAGTTGGCAGGGTATGCTCAGACGTGAGTCCCTTGCTCACTTTGCAACTGGATTCAAGCAAGCCTGGCTGAAGACGGCTGGAATGCGAGAAACCGGTCCTAGGAAGCTTGATTCCGGTCCAGAGAAGGCATGGCTTGGCAGTTCGGGCTGGACTGTTCCCATGAGGCACAGGGTCAGACTGATTTGCATATGGCCATGTCTGAACTGGGGTGGCAGAGTGGGCTATAGAACGGTGATGGATTAAACCCAGATCTGTTGACTGGGTGTGAGTGTTTGATTGGTTCAGATGCTCTGTCCATCACCACCCCCTTTTGTACCGCTTTGTTCGCCATACGTTGGCAGGGTATGCTCAGATGTGAGTCCCTTGCTCACTTACAACATACAACTACAATTTGAAACAGACACTACAATTGTAACAAACACTATGGGTGGACTGCACCCATGTGCGTACTCCAAACTATGGGTGGACTGCACCCATGTAGGTATTACTATGTAAGGAACAAAACCAAGAACACATGCCAAAATGGGACTCCAACCCATATTGCAGACTATCAATGGGACTGACACCAATTACAAAATACATAGGTGGGACTGACACCCCCTATAAACTGAGTAAATGGGACTAAGAGCCATTACAAATAACAAAGGTGAGGCTAACACCCCCTATACACAGAGTAGATGGGACTAACACCATTTACCAATAAAGTAAGTGGGACTAACAGCCCCTAAAAGCTGAGTAGATGTGACTAACACCCATTACCAAAAACATAGGTGGACTAACACCCCCTAAAAGCTGAGTAGATCGGACTATCAAAATGTGAGGCACAACACACAAGAAGACCAATTTGTAGCACAACGTGACTACTACACACACTTGCGGACCAAAGAGCAGCACAAAGTGACAGACGCACACTACACAACCAACACAATGTGGAAGTGGGACTAAAACAGTATACCACCACCTTATAAGGGGCTAAACACCCACCCAATAAAATGAAATGGGCTTACAAGAAATGCAATGCCAGTCAAACAAGAGAGATAAGGATGTAAAACAGAAAATCACAGGCATACAACTATAACCCCTCACTCATAACAAATCTACATATATATATATATATATATATATATATATATATATATATATATATATATATATATATATATATATATATATATAAATACAACAAATACAACTTTCTAGGCTTACAATTTAATAATTTCCATGAGGCTTAGAATTTCGCTGCACAGCATAAAATATAACATTTAAAAAAACCTTATAACATGTGACAAGAAACTTTGACCAAAAATAGAAAGATGTATAAACTTCTGAAAAAAGTCACTGTACAAGATGTCAAGGACGTATTTATGTATAGATGATTTTTCCCAAAATTTCCTAGACACTAGAGCAGGGTGGACCGGCTACAAGCAAAAGGCAAAAGGCACCATGCCTCACCTCGACAAGCTGGTTGCATGGAAAACTGTGAACAGCGCAAACCAGAGGCATTTATTGTGTTGGTGGCAAGAGCCACTCCTAAGGAACTGGGGGGCATTTCATCAAGGACCGGCGATAATTATCGCTAAGAGCACTTAGCGCTAGGATAATTATCGCTGGGTAACGTGGAACTTTATCGCGGAGATAGCGTGCTCTTAGCCACGCTTATCTCAAAAGCGATAAAATTCCAAGCGCTAACTGCCAAATGTGAGATTATTGCTGGAAATCCTATAAAAGACAAAAATAGCCTCATCATACTTGACCCGCTATGACAGTAAACACTGGGCTGATGTCTCACAAGCATGAGAAAGCATTAAATCAATATTAAACAAACAAAGCTGCCACAAGCAAAGTTTTCCACAAATCCAAAGAGGACAGAAATAATGCTGCAAAGTCGAGTGTAAGGCACACATCTCATCACGCTCGGAGTCTTGGCAGGAGCTCACAACTCACTAATAAGGTGTCAATCTGTATTCTGTTGCAGAAGATGAAGAACAGAATTCCTCTTCCTTTAAGATGCCACCCTTTAAATAGTTAAAATAGTTAAGAATTTCGTAGCGCGCCCTGCATCGCATTTTGCGATGCAGGGCATGGAACGAAATTCGTTTTATTAATTTAGTTGTTTGCTTACCTGCAATCATCCATTTTCCAGTTTTTATCACCCCCCGCCCTGCCTCTCCCCCGCATCGCCTGCCTGCCCCACGGACCTCCCTCTAAGGGCCGCGGCTGTTCTTAACATCAGAGCTAGCAGCTCCACCAGGAGAAGCCTGCTAGCTGCTCAGCCCATCTTCCAACTGTTTCACTCACACCAGGCTCCCAAGCAGTCCACTCATGTCAACATTCCACACAGAACACTCACACCGGCTGAGCAGCTAGATACAAGGTAAAGGGGAACACTATTAACATAACATGAAGATACTACATTACTCTTTTTGCCAAAGTTGTTTAACTTAATACATGTGTTGCCCTTCTACATTTGGGCAGAGTGTGACTCCTGCACCACCAGAGGTCTTTATCTTACATGCCTTAAAACTTTTGAGTGGACCAACAATGTCTCAATTTATAATAAAGCCTGCAGACACTGACAGAGCATCATCAATGCTATATAAATGTATGAAAATAGTAAGTAATGTTAGTACTCATGTTCCCAGAATTACTAAAATAAGATAATGGAGGGAACTTGTGCGTCATAAGTGGCAGGAACAATATTGTCGAACAACTGTCATAAGCAAAGGCATTTTGGGGCACAATCTTGCAAGCGTAGGGCTACATGTCATTACTTAGCGAAACACAACTAATAATTGATGTAAAGTGAGTGTTGTAGGAGAGCAACTGTGCATACTCCTGATACATTGATCTTGGGACTAACAAATTTCCATTACCTGGGCCCAATTCATTACCCTACAAGTCCCTTCATGCTGGGTGAGTGAATACCAAACGTACCCGTTTCTATTACCATATCATCCTCGCATTATCCTTTGTGGTGATGCAATCTTTATTTATGTACTCAGGGTTTGGCAAACTAATACTCGGATCTAGATTAGTACTATTACATGCTCATCATAAACCAACTCTAAAAAATGACAAACTCACTTATGAATTAATAATGCTTTATCTAAAAGAATACCATTGCTCGTCATATGCAATACAGCTTGAATCATTGATCACCATACAATAAACAATAAATGAGAAATGACAAAGAACATCTCATAATCAGTGCATTGAGTGAGTGGATAGGCATTGAGACAAAACATTAGAGACAAAAAACATTTGCAAAATGATTATGCAAATTCAGATATAATACTAACGCACAAAGGAAATTAGGAAAACTACTCTCTGGCCATGAGAGCAGCAAGGCCCCTCAAGAGGAGTTGAAGAGCGAAGATTAAGTCAGGATTCAGCAAACAGGAATAGCCAGCCCAAGTTATAATAAGAGACAGCAATCCAGCTCTCTCCTCTCGCAACGTAGGAAATCACGCATCTCCCAACCCTCTCACCGGGTTTCTATATTATACTCTAAATCCCAAGATAACTAACCCACATTGCACCATAACACACCATTTCTCTTCATTCGATTGGTTGAGGAAGGGGGTGTACTGTCACACCACTCTCGTCATAACTTTCTGCAAAATAGTCTATTGTCCTTTTTATTCCTTTTATCAACTTCCAACCAAGGAAATACAAATTTGAGCTTCCTTCATATACGCATTTCCTCCATCTCTGACATGTAACAACTTTTGTGCCTCGATTGTTTAATTGGCCCAGCTTTGAAGAATAATTTGTTTCTCCACGCAAACTTTGCCAGGCACACAGGACCCATGAAGGACGAACAGTTTCCGACTCCCCTTTCTTGCACAGTTTAAACACACATTTATTTTCTAAAATGACACTCAGACCTTTTCTGCAGGGCAGAACATCATACTTCTACGGAAAACAAACACAATTGTTATTAGTCACTTATAATGCTATACCATAAACGCACTCACCCTGTGCGGTGCATATTTCTTATTTATAACCATTTACTCCCCGAAATAATGTTATTTTCAATGCAAATTAGTATAAAATAAACAAGCAGCATTAGTCATTTTATTTTCCATTAGTCATAAGCATGTGCTGCCTACTTCAGCATCTTACAGCCTTATTCATGAAGGCTAAATCGGCTCGCAAAGGGCCGGATTCTGAGAATCCGGCCCTTTGCGAGTGCGATTTTTGCATTTGGGATTCAGCATCCCAAATGCAAAAATCGGTAATTGCTAAATCGCTAAATTGCGAGGAATTACATTTAAGGAATCTCTATTTGAGATTCCTTAAATGCAATTCATGAAGCATTTGAAAATTGCGAAAATGCAATTTTGGGCCGCTATTTACCGAGAGGTCAGACCTCTCGGTAAATAGCAAAAACTTAGAAAAATGCTTTTAAAAGCATTTTTCTAAGTTGCATGTTGCACACACACATGTCCTTTGGACATGTGTGTGCGCAACACCTGTTTCAATTTGCATTTAAGGGGTGCTACAGGGTGTCCTTTGGACACCCCTGGCACCCTTTAAATCGCTATCTTATTTGCGAGTAGCAAATTGCTAATCGCAAATAAGGAATACTCCCCATGCATTCCTATGGGCCTTTTGGCCCATAGGAATGCATGGGGAGTTATTCCTTATTTGCGATTAGCAATTAGCTAATCGCAAATAAGGAATCAGTGGGAATCGCAATTAATATTGCGATTCCTACATGATTACCGTTTTGCGAGTCTCAAATAGCGATTCCTTATGATTCGCTATTTGAGCCTCGCAAAACGGCCCGATCATGAATCAGGCTGTTAGTTCGCTCTTGCTCAAGTTCATCTTCCCTCGTGTTAGCCCTTTTTCGCATTTAGTTTGCACATCACACGATTAGTAATTTTCTCTATGAGTGTTCAATCTGAGCAGGTTTCATTTTGCGAAAACCCTGCTCCATCACTTCCAAATGAATCAGAAGAAATCCATTCCTACTAAAATAACCCAGGTTGCACGACCGAGCAATGAGTCGGACACCAGCGCAAAAAGAAAATAGGTGCAAATTATGGACACAAGTCACAGTGACTGTTATTGCCTGATTTTTTCAATGCATAACACATGCAACAACTCAAGTCTTGCAAAATACCACCTGATAGCCCATGTGACGCTTTGTAAATATTAGGCTTCTAATGTTTTGTCCGTAGCACAACACATTGCAGATACTTTTTGTACAGTACTGAATTGCGCAAATCTGAGCAAAATCTGGCCACTTTGTTCTGGAAACGGGGATGCATGGTATGGCTTATATTTAGGAAACATCTTTACCAAAACGTTTGTTATCAATTGAAGAAAGGATGACTAAAGGGTAGAGGATGTGTTTGTTTTATCCCATTAGTCAAATCATCTGTATTAGTGTTTTTTTTTATATAAAACTACAACTCATATCAACATGGTGGGATAAAAACGCATATGAAAGAAATGCATTAGTGCAAGGGGGATATCGCTTTAAGTTTGAACTAGTGTGAAAAAACATAAACAACAATGGGGCATATTAGCAAGAACCTCGTTAAAATTATCGCCGTTTTAGTGGCAGGAAATTGCCGCTAAAACAGTGATAATGGGCTTGCTAATATGCGTTATAGAATTCCAATAGAAGCCCAGATTAGATGTGCAGGACATCTAACCTGGGCTTCTATTGGAATTCTGTAACGCATATTAGCAAGCCCATTATCGCCGTTTTAGCTGCAGTTTCCTGCCGCTAAAAAGGTGATAATTTTAACAAGGTTCTTGCTAATATGCCCTAATATTTCAACGATTGTAGCTGCTTAAGTATAACGGAATGGGACAGAGACATTATTATTAAAAAAAAAAATCCAATTTTAATTCGCTTTATTCGAGATTAACTCATAAAAGCATTTACAAACAACATTAAAACCATTAAAAACATTTATGTTTAAAAATAAGGCAAAACAGTTAATAAAGTACCTCAATTACATTATCACGTAAAATTTTACAGATAAAATACAGTATGAACACTCTGACAATGACCTCTTCTGTGTTCATCTGTCTAAAAACTTTTGTCTAATGGAACATGACCACCCGAGAAATTTAGCAGTGGTTGTTACTATAGACAGTGAAGAACTGGTACGTATAATTCTTAGGGCCACCGCACTGCTAGTCGTACCTAAGTTCTTACACATAGGGGTAAGCCAGATGCGTCTGGGCTCTGCATAGGACTTACATGCAAATAAAAAGTGTCCAATTGTTTCATCATGCACTCCACAGGATGGGCAAGAACTATTCGATGGGCCACCCCACCTGCCTGTCAGAGATCTGAGGGGAAGAGCACCTGCTCTAATCTGGAAAAGCAACTTCCTATCCCTCTGGCTAGTGATGACATCCCAATAAAGTTCGAGGGTGGAAAGAAACTTCGCTTCCAGGAATTTTCCAGCCATAGTCTCTGGTCAAGTTTCATTCCAAATTTGTTCGACCAACTTTTCCCAATAGATCTCTTTAAGATTAGTCTTCGATGGAAATGAGGCACCTTCTGGATTTTCCCATAACGTGTGGAGGCCGAGGGCGCCCAACATTTTTTAAGTTCTTTCAGCCATCCTATTTTGTGAAACACATCTGCTTTGATTACGTCCATAAATCCCTCAGCGTAATGTAAAAGTTCAGGTGAGTCCAAAGTCTACGCCAGTACATACTTGGGTGCAACCTTGCTAAATCAGATACAGCCTTCCTGCCCAGATCGTACCTGAGCGGCAACAAAGGAGTACCCTTAGGGAGGCTAGTAATGAGTTGGAAGAACTTGTTTTCTGAAATTTGCAATTTCCCAAGGTTCTCGTAGCCCCACAGCCCCGTAGAGTGTTGATCCTAGGACTTTGGCCTCATACACCTGAAGACACATTATTTTTGCAAAAAGAAGAATCTGATGCAAAAAGATTAACTGGGCTAAAATATTTTTAATTGTCGCTGCAAATAATTATGGTTGTCACAATGCTGTGTAAATAACCTATTGTACTGTACTTTTTCTGTTGAGGAAATAGTTGTTTCTGCATGACCTATCATGATATCAAATTGTATTAACAAATAAAAACCAAACATTTACTGAAAATATTATGAATGTTTCCCCATAGACCTTTTCAAGTAATTGAGTTCCGTTTAAAAAATAGTGCCTTAATGCGGTCGAAAGACATATACTCATAAGGATTACTTGTAATCCTGTTTATTAGCGTGAAAGCTGCAACACAATCACCGTCAAACCACTGAATATAAATGCTAAACAGCGGTGGGAAAACTACAGCATAAAAAAAGCAACATTTCATGCAAAACGAAATACTTAGAAATACCGGTTAAACTCTGTTTTCTTCCTCATGACTTTACAAAAATAAGAGGTAGGTCCACCCACACAAGGAGGCTGCATCATGAGCAGGATTGTTTTTGTGCAGGAATAGTTAGCTTTCTTCACAACAATATTCTTAAAGACCTTTTTCTATTTCTATGTCTGATGCAGAATAAGTCAAACATAGAAAAAAGAAGTAATGTGCAGAAATAGTGATATTTCTAAAAGAGGTAATGAGCAGAAATAGTGATATTTCTGTGTTTTACCTCACGGTATGCAAGGAGCACCATTCCGGGTCAATCCCAGGTTTACTGACCTTAGTAAATCTGGGATTGCATCAAAATCTATGGGTGGATGCAATGTAATCCCCATGGTTCTCTCATGGAACGCCTCCTTGGAGCAAAGTAACAAAAGACAGTGCTATATGCTGCATTGTGTTACTTGGTGGACGGGAGTCCTGAACGCCCCTGCTCAGGCTGTCGAATAATGGATGAAACACTTGTACACGTTACCCTCTTTTGTCCGGCCTATGACAATATCCGGAGAAAGTGGATAATCCAGTTGTGTAACAACTTGGGTATTAAGAACTATCTCGCTTTTTTCAGGATCTTGAAATCTGACACCAATGCAGTGATAGGGGCAGCTGTAGCAAAGTTCCTGCTCTCAATGTGGTTAACTCGAATGAACCTGATCAGTTAAAACTGGTACACATATTGCACTCAGTTCTATTGTAGAGACATAGGGAGTGAAGGTGTATATCGAGGGTTATTTTATATTTTTAAGTATTTGTAGTTTTAACTTAAATTTTTACAACTTTTAAAATCTTATCTCTTCCCATTCTGATGAACTTAAGACAATGTATTTTATATATGAATTGATCTTAAATTATTATGGTATGTTTAAAAAAATTACATTGTATATGTATGTGCTTTTATGGTTATAACTAACCGCAATAAAGTTTTTGAACTGAAATGTTACTTGGTATTTACTAATCCATGCAAAGCCAAGTAAAATGGCTGAGCATGGCAAAGTAAATCCCAGATATAGACTTGCGTTGCCTTGTAACCACTTGATTCACACAAGGACAACTCAAGTCTGTAGTAAATCTGGCCCTTGGCACTCATCCTCTCTAATCTGCTCCGAAAGTTTGAGAGTTATTTCAATGTAATTGACACCTTGATGTTGCATGTTGCATCCATTTAGAGCCAAGGACTCCAATTATGTAGCATCAAGCCAATAATAATTTACAACACAGTGCAGATTTAGGGTATTTTGGTCTAAAATTTGAAGAACACACAACATGCATTGTTGTAGAGCATTATAGGGCCCATTTGTAATTTTCCCGATTCATGCCCATATATAGGTATAAATCACCCTATCCTTATATAGGCATAGAAATCATAACCGTATTTAGACTTAGCACATGTAATCCAAATACGGCATGGCTACTTCCACTAGTTCCGAAAATCCACAATGATTTCTTGGAAAAACCCACCTTCAGCAGCCAGGGAATTCCCCTTGCTTGAATATTAATTTATCCAAGAACTCATGGAGTTTTTCAAAGAACTGAGTCTTTTAATCACGTTATTATGTCCAACCTTACGTCAAACTCGGCACCTTCAAGGTATAAATATGCCCACACTTGGCCAAGCAAATACACGGTGGTTTGGAGCAGTTCCACTATCTACTTGCCCGACGCATCTTGCTACAGCATGTGCCGAAGGAAGCCGACCCTCCAGCAAACGCACTGAAAGAGACACTGTCTTTTCTCCTGCCAAGAAATCCAGCTCCAGTGTTTTCAAGCTACCCTTGTGGGTTGTTGGGAAATCGAGCCCTGAGAGAGAGAGATACCACACCTCCTTCATTCTAAAACCAAGGTACGGAGCTGATTAGACCCTTAGAGAATTCTTGGATAGGTTCTTGGCAAAGAATACTGAAACTAAGCTACACCTCACTTACTTCTTCCCTTGTACTTGACCTAGGTTAGGTACAACGGGGTAGGCGTATTTTAGAAGAACCAGTTGAGTACTTTTTTAGTCTTTATTTATTAATGTATGTATTCTATGTATTCTATGGCTTAGAAATCATATAATGCTTTTACAGAATTATTCTATAATACTCTTCGTACTGTACGCATTGTACTTTGCAACCAGTATTACGATTGTAGCAGTTCATTTCTTCTGCATGAGAAAGAAGACTGTTCAATAAATACTTTTATTGAAAACGCCCATCTCTCTATTTCTCTGCACCTCTGTTGAAATGAAGCATGCCCAATTGACTGAGTAAAATAACTATCTATTGTTTCCACGACTATAGAGATATATTTCTTATTCTTGGGAAACAAAGTTGTCATGTATATGCGATTGTCAGAAACTAATCCCTTCTTGTGTATTCGAAAATGTTTCTAGTGACCTCTGAGCTAGCTGGCACTCACAATTAAGTCAAATATATTCAATAGAGACCTAGTAGACATAAGTCCTACGTCAGATCTATAGGATATGTTATTCCAATGCACAGAGCCTATTGGGAATATAGGAACTACACTACATGGCGCCCAACGTTTGGTAAGGCACTAATTTAACGCTAGATACTAGAGTAACTCAGTCGTGCTTTTCACACAGACGCCTTTTTCCCGTAAAGTACTCCAATAGACGTCTGGAGTGGGTAAAAGGATATAATATCCGCCATTACTGAGTAGAACGAAAATCCTATGTATTAGTTTTGGTTTGTTCAACGTTGAAGGATCCAGTGCTTCACAGTATTGTGCTCCTTATCTTTGTTTCCTTGGAACTTGCTCTGCAAAACCTTCATAAAACAAAATGACGGATAGTGACGAGGAAAGAGCTGATGCAGCAGCAGCATTTGAACAAAATCTAGACACTCCAGGTTTTAATGAAAATGACTCGGGTGCTATACACATCCCGGCAAATGTAAGAAAAATTATAACTTACAAACTCATAAATAATGGAATATCATCAAGAGGTGGTAAAGTAATCTTTGTTATAGAGGCACATGAATATCGGCAGACAAAGGTATTCTATTCATAGATTCTGCTTCCGGCAGCAAAACCAGTACAAAGTAGAGGAACCGCCAGCGAAATACATTCCTTTTGAGGATGTCGAAATTCCATTACCTTACCTAGAGCATCAGCTCTGGTTTAAAGGCACCCTACAACATCAAAATCACATTACCCGGCTTGGTCCACTAGGTAGACCAGGAGCAATATGGCCGGTACTAGCCAGCTTTACACCACATCCTGACATTGAAAGAATGACATATGTAGAACTATTAGCTCAGCTGAAACAATTAATTAAAATACATAGACAATTGGTTCAATATGTCATGTGCACTTTAACAGACATACCTGCTGTAAGAATCCCACAGCACACCCTTCACCAGGGGAACACAAACAAAATTACACCACAGACTATACAATCACTCATTGGTAAATTGCCTGCAAATAGGGAACAAATTCCGTTCTGATTACCCCAAAAAATTACTCAGATAGAGGCAGCATTTTCTGATAGACACCTCATGAAAAACACAGAATTTTAACAATCTGTTTACCAATGGGGATTGTACCACAAGTGGAGGACTGTGACACTTAGGGTGCAGTCTTTGCTTCAATCTACACAAAAACACATGGTGTTCCATCTATGGCGGTAATACCAGACGTCCTAAGACTGATTCAAAATGAATACAGACCAGAACCTGCTTTAAATCTTGGTATGAAGTTACTAAAAGATTTCAAACAGGGCTCAGCTATACTAGTGGCTAACAGATGTAACTGAGCAACCATATGAACTTGCAAGAATTATTGAGAAATCCTATGAAGAACTAGGTAGAGATAGTTTGGGTGGGAAACCAGTAAAACTCCAACTAACTGAAAATCCAGAAAAAAGTTTTTATTAAAAATAATCTCACTACTCCTAAAAAGAAGTGGGAAAACACTAAACAGACACTTCCTAAAGAGAAGCGTTCTCAGTCCAGAGGAAGGTCTCCTCAACTGGAGCCCTCTGAGAAGAGGTATAACCAAAGAAATAGGGAAAATTTGTGTTTTCATATGATACCTATTGTTAATACTTTGACATACTGTTGTTTTGAATGATTTATTGGTTCCTTTTCTGAAAACTAAGGTCCTGTATGTTTACATTTCAGGCCCCTTGACGAAGGGTTATTTCTACTAACCCGAAATGCATTGGGCAAGCATGAAGTAATGTTATGAATTATTCATCACAGATATAATTTTCAATTATCATTTGATGAAGGAACATCCTTTTGGAATGACAATAAATTCTTAAACAAGAACATAAGGAACATTTGATTGTATTCTTTCGAATAAGTATAGTAATTCTTTAAGAAACTGACCCAGTTTCATGTGAAATTAGCGCGCCTTTTAGTGATTTCCTAATCACATGTTAGACCCATTTCATAAGGCACTACAGGCATAGTGTGACAAGGAAACGCGCCCTAATTAGTTTCAATGCTAACAATCTATCGTGTGCACGGAGATACATTTACCAAATACATTTACCAAATTCTTCTCGCTGAAAAAGACTGGCCACCTCAATTCATCAGAGAGTGCTCACATGGCGAAGACATCATTATGCCACCCTTCTCAAATCATATTCCGATTCATAAAAAATACACTTATACCAGAAAATGGGCTGTAGCCCAGGCTCCAGCAATATATAAAAATCATGTTGGATGGGATGAGGAGTCTCCTCACCACAAAATACAGTTAAAAATTCAACCAACAATGCAAAGGCAATATCCTGTAAAACAGGAAGCTAAAAAACAGGTCAGGGAGATATTAGATCAACTTGAATACCAAGGGGTGATTGAAACATGCACCTCGTCTATGAACAATCCTTTGTTTCCTGTCTCCAAACCAGACAATACATATCGTCTAGTTTTGGACTACAGACATTTAAACTCTTGTTGCAAAACCTTTGCAGTACAAAATGCTCACAGTACAGCACTGATGAATAACATTGTGCGGAAAAAATATAAAACAACATTAAACATTTCAAATGGTTTCTTCTGTCAAAACATTGCACCAGAAAGCAGGCATTTGACCGCCTTCTCAAGTATGGGGACACAGCGACAATTTTGCGTCTCCCCCAGGGATTCAAGAATAGTCCAGGGTTTTTTCACCAAGAGTAATAGAACTACTACAAATGTATGATGATGAGCCTGTATCTTATGTTGATGACATCTATCTTACAGACGATGACTTGGACAGGCACTTGAAAAGAGTGAACACCATTGTACTTGGGTTCGCCTCTGAAGGGTACAAATTCAATTTTAAGAAATCACGAATTGCACACCTCAACGTCCTATTCTTAGGATACGAACTCTCAAGTGAAGGGAAAAGCCTGGCAGCAAACTTTCTAGATAAATGTGCGCTGCTCGAATCTCCAAAAACGCTGAAAAACTTACAGTCAATTCTAGGTTTCCTGAATTTCGGAAGAACTTACGTTCTAAATTACGCAGAAAGGGTTAAACCTCTCTACGAACTAATAAAACCTGATGTCAAATCAACAAATTGGGCTAAAAAACACACAGAAAGGTTGCGTTCAGTGCAAACAGACATGTTAGCAAAAACACAGTTACAGTAACAGTAATCCGAATCATCCCAGGGAGATGTGGATTCACATACCTAACCTTTAATGAAGGTGAAAACGTACCACTAGCATACAAATCACACTTGTACACACAAGCTGAAATAAAATTCACTTCAACAGAAAAAATTCAGACAGCTGTTCAAACTGCGGTAGCAAAGAAGAGAGCCCTCGCGCAGGGTAAACGCATTGTGGTAAATATTTAATTACCGTCCTAATTTCTATGTAGGTAAGTACTAATAATAAAATAACTCAATCGGAAAGAAAGACGCAGAGTCCGTGGTGTTAGAGTTCTTAGGGGTTTTATTCCTTAAAAAGGAATGGTTCTTGAACCGGATATCGGGTTCCTGACACCACTGGGGTTCAGGAAGGGATAGAGCAATGCTTTATTGACAATACATAACTTTTATACTCAAATCATATAATGGAAACCAATACAGTAGGCGTAACAGCTGAGAGAAGCAAGATAAGAGCATACACGTGTTAGCAATACGTAATCAGAAGGCGTGAACTAGGCGTGAACATAGAGGTGTGTGCTAGAAACGTCACACGAAAGTGTCACAAGTGGGTGGGTACATAGCAGAATCTCGCAATGTCAGCAGAAATCTGAGATCTGGATGCGCGCGCAGCTGCATGACGTGTGATTGACGTGAAGCTGGAGGGTGCAGGGGACTTGACATTTACACTAGAGGAAAGAGACAGAAGTCTGGCATGTGAGATCAACTCGTTCCTATATCATATCTGATATCTGATGTTTGGGAACCATATTATCTAGAGGGAAAGGTCTCTTGGGCAGAGGCTATTCTATACTGACTGTGAGTGCGTGTATAAGCGTCTACGTGTCTGCATGAGATGCGAGGGGGCATGGGCCTACCATGGTAACAGGAGCTATGAATTACTTGCACGGAGACAGTGCGGCCGGGCCCTTTGCTCTGCAGCTGGAAGGATGTTTACTTGAACTAGTAGGCAGGAATGTATTTTTGAGGAGCGGAGCAGATAATTCGAAGGTTGAATACAGTCTTGGCAGGCAACAGGCTGAGCTAAGCGCCGTTAGCCGCGCAGGGAGTAAGGCAGAGGTCACGGGTACAGAGGCAGACCCAGGCTGAGGCATTCAGAGTCAGAAGGCAGAAAAAAGCTCGATGGCAGAATTCAGGGCCTACTTCGCCTGGGCTGAAAAACGTGTAAAGTACACCACAAAAAGACGTTGGCAAGGCATACTTAGGAACGGAATATTCAACCCGTTCAGGGTGGATCTGAAAGAGGACATGTTAACGTTGGACGCAAATGTATTTGCGTCTTCATAGCTGGCACAGGAGGGAAGTTACATGCACTTTAAGCTCGTACATGGAGACGGTGGGGTACACGTTAGGGAACATTTCTTGACCATAAAATTTATATTTCCTCAGCATAATGATCGTTACAACAGTACCTCCCTTAGGGCAGTAACAAAAGCAAGCATTTAAATGCTAAAGCTTTACATCCGAGATGGATAAAATGGGTTAACTCTCTTGCTGCAACAGACGTAGAATACGTTTTTGACCCATACTTGAAAACACAAGAATTTCTACTATACGAACAAGAACGTCCTCTGCCTATTGAGATTCTGCTTCTAGAACATTACGGATGTATAAATTATACAGACGGATCAGCCCAGCCGCTACTGGGGGCAAACAAGCCTACAGTGCTGCATGCGTGATTCTTAAAGGTCGCTGGCGCGAAGGTAAATTCTGACCTATTGCCACAAAAACTCAATCTCTAGGAGACTGTACAGCTTAGAGACCTGAACTACAGGCTTTCAAGATGGCGCTTGAAAATACCGATCGCGAATTCCCCACACTCATAGTGTGCGATTCGTATTACTGCGTCCAGTCTTACAATGAATACTTGTAGAACTGGGTTCAAAACAGTTTCAAAGATGCAAAAGGTAGCACAATCAAGCATAAATTGCTTTCGGAACAAGTAGTTCTATTACAGAAAGAACTACAAAAGACTCACAAGATCCATAAACTGAGTCATCAGAGTGATGGCGTTCACGTTGCAGGGAATTCATTGGCTGATGAAGCCGCGAAGGCAGCTGTGCAAACGGCTTCCGTAGGTGCAATCACTGGTTTAAAAACAAAAATAGATGGCGAAACAATACTAGCTGTCATTTCCACAAGCAAGGGCAGCAGAGCTACATTACCTATAAACTATCCACTCGAGTATACATACATAATTGATGCAAACTGCGTTCCTTTTGCTCAAATCCCTGGAGTGGGGGACAGAGTAATTCCAAACAGGAAACACAGAGGTGCTTTAATACAAGAAGTACATATGGGAGAGGGTCTGACACATCAAGGGATCTCAAAATCTCTAATAGAACTGAAAGAGATGTACTGGTGGCCAGGGATGAATGCCCATATTTACGAATTCGGAATTAACTGTGATACCTGTTACAGAGACCACAGCTTTGAGAGCCACCAGATACCGGACTACAGTGTATATATTCATTTATTTATGCAATTTATATAGCGCGCAAATACCCCGGGGTGTCTCGACGCTGTAGGTAACTCAAGAGACGCTAGGTGGGGCTACTGATTGAAGAGCCAGGTCTCTAATTGTTTCCGGAATAACAGCAGGGATGAGCTGTTTTTAATGTGGAGGGGGAGAGTATTCCACAGTCTGGAAACAGCAACTATGAATCGTCTGTCTCCCCAGGCCACTTTTTTCGGGCGCGGGATTGTGAGCAGGTGGGCCGAGGATGAGTGCAGGGATATTTTAGTGTAAATGCGAAGTGCTTTTTTTAGGAACCCCGGCCCTGTACTATTAATAGCTTTGCAGGCGATGCACAAAGCCTTGAATTTAGTGCGGCTTCTGACCGGCAGCCAATGTAGTTGACGAATGATGGGAGATATTGAGGTAAACGTTGGGGTGCGGGTCAGAATTCTTGCTGCTGTGGTCTGGATTAGCTGCATTTTGTTAAGGACTTTCTCCTGTGCATTTAATAGGAGTCCGTTACAATAGTTGACCTGGACAGTACCAAGGTGCACATGAGGGTCTTGCCGGCGCTAGGCGGAAGGAAAGGCAGAAGTTTTCTAACCATTCAAAGGGTAAAGAATGAGGAGGAAATGACAGCATTTGCATGGCTGACAAAAGACAGCTTGTCATCAAATATTACTCCTAAGTTCCTCACCTTTGTGACGGGTAGTGGGGGGACCCAGATCAGTAGGCCACCAGGCTGGAGACCATGAAGGGGTAAGACTGCCAAAGATCATGACCTCCGTTTTGTCGGAATTAGGTTTTAGGCAGTTCTCTGCCATCCAGGAGCTAATAGCTAACATACCCTCTTGGAAGTTAGCGGCAATTGCTCATCCATCATTATGTACAGCCAATTCCAGCTGGGTATCGTCGGCGTAAGATGTCAGTCTTATTCAATGTGCTTTGATGACCCTGGCCAAGTCCGACACATAGATGTTGAATAAGGTTGGACTTAGCGAGGATCCTTGGGGTACTCCACAAGGCAGGGTAAAAACAGGGGAGTAGTAGCCTCCAAGTTTGACTGACTGGGTAAAGTCAGATAAAAAGGAGGTCAAAAGGGTTTTAGCTTTGTGGTGGATGCCAATTGAGGATACACGGTCGATCAAGATAGTGTGATCGACCGTGTCAAAGGCCGCGGACAAGTCCAATAGTATCAGGACTGCCGCGCTGCCTTGGTCGAGTATCAATCTAATTTCGTCAGATGCCTTTATGAGGACCGTTTCTGTCCCATGACCCTTCCTAAATCCGAATTGTGTGTTGTCCAGGAGGTTATTCTGGTCAATATACTGGGACAACTGGATGTTCATGATTTTCTAAAATATTTTAGATGGAAATGGAAGTGATGCAATGGGTCTGTAACTTTTAGATTCTGCGGGATCGAGATTAGGTTTTTTTAATAAAGGTTTGATGATAGCTTTTTTCCAAATGGAAGGATAGGAACCTGAGAGGAACATGGAGTTACAGATTTTAGTAAGAGCGGGTCCTATTAAGTTTGAGACAGGTTTGAGGATGGAAGGTGGACAAGGGTCGAGGGGGGATCCTGATTTGGTAGTTGCTTTTAGTTCTGCTATCTGCATAGACGATGTTTGACTGAATCAGCAGAATGTAGTGTTGGGGGAGCTGGAGCTTATGTTGTGATTTGGGTGATCAGTGGTGCCCTTGGATGCAAAATTGGAGTAGATGTCGTCGACCTTTCGTTTGAAGAATTCTGCCAGGGAATTCCAGAGAGTTTGAGAGGGTTCTGTGGTTGCGCTCACCGGTGGGCAGGATCATTTAGTTACTACTTGAAAGAGATGTTTAGCAGAATTCTGGTCTGATTCTATTTGTGTGAGGCAAAATCTGCTTTTTTTCTGTGGTGAGAAGCATTCTGTATGTGGCTAGTGCTTTTTTGTCTGCAGATCTATCATTGTTGTCATAATGCTTGCGCCATCGCCTTTCTAGGTTTCTACATCGTTGCTTTTCCAGTCTGAGGGTTTCTGAGAACCAGGGGGTGGATGGGGAGATCCGGTTGGGCGAGATATTCTTAGAGGGTGCTAACGTGGTGAATGCGTTGTGTAGCCAGGGAGAGTAATTATTAGTGGCTATGTGTGGATCAGTTGTGTCATCCGGTTGATGGGATGAGAGGGTTATCTGTAGGGTCGGAGCATCAATGTTCTTCCAGGCTCGAAAGTGAACAGGGGGACGAGAAGTGCTGTGTGGGGATTTGTGATTAGTTGTCTGATAGTGAACATAACTGCTAAGTGATCTGTCCAGGTTAGAGAGATAACTGCTGATAGAGCAATGTGGCTGTTGTTGGTGAATAAGCCATCGAGAGTATAGCCCGCTTGATGAGTTGGTACTGTAAATAATTGTTGAAGGCCTACTGATAGAAGGTCCGAGGTTAAAGCTAGGGAGTCTTTGTCAGTGGGGGTGTCTAGATGGAAATTAAAGTCTCCTAATATGGTGTAATCAGGGGTTGCGGCAATAGGCTCCATTAGGCTGTTAAGGGCTGCAAGGAAATCAGTCCGGAAACTCGGTGGGCGGTAGAGAAGGGTTCCTTTAAAGGATTGCGAGTGTGAGAACGTGATTAAGAAAGTTAGTGCTTCAGCAGGTGAGAAGTCAATAGATTCTATTTTAGTTGCGAAATTTTTCCTATAGATAATTGCTATCCCCGCCACCCTTTTCGTTTGAGGGTCTATCCTGTCTGACTACTTGATAGCCATCAGGGGTGGCGATACAGAAGTCTTGACCGGATGCTTGGTCACTCCAAGTTTCGGTTATGAATAGGAGATCAATGTTGTGGCTGGTTATCATTTCAGAAATTTCAAATTTGTGTTTTGCAAGGGAACGAGCATTGATGAGCGAACAAGGGATATATTTAGGTTTGCTAGCTCCAAGAGATTAAGCATGAGCGAATTTTGCGGATCTCGCGTTCGCGAATTTTGCGGATTTGCGGATTCGCAATCCGCAAAATCCGCGAATTCTCGCGAATTTGTGGATTTTTTTTTTTTGTGTTTGCGCGGATTTCTGCCAGTTCGCGAGGGTTTTGTACAATGTTGCAAATTGCGAACTTACCTGTCGGGTCGCAAGTTTCGCGAACTTGTTGTTTCTACGTGTCCAGCCTGTTTGGGACACTCTTCTTCATCACTGCCACTCTCTGTCACCACTGCCACTCTCTGACTACTCATGCCACCCTCTGGCCCACCCATGCCACCCTCTGTTTCATCACCACACCCTCTGGTTGTCCAGTGTACATTATTTTCGGCAAAGCAAAGCACACCTTCCCTGCCTCAAGTGACCTGAATTAATTTGGGGCTGATTAATGTGTCACAGAATATTTTTTTAGCTGGCACCTGCTTCCTTAGTGCGCCCTGATTAGTGATCTTTTGCACTTGCTAAGTGCTTTCATTGTTGCAAAATTAGTTACAACACCTGCCCTGCCCCAACTGACAATAATGAATTAGGGGCTGATTAATGGATTTTAACTTCCAGCCTGGCTCCTGCTTGTCTCCCTTAGCTGTAATTCAGGACCTTTGTGGCATATGTGTAACTATTCTGAGGTTCAGAGCAGGGTCACATAATAGTTTCAACTGGCAACTGAACTCTGGAGGGGCCCCTCAGGAAGCACTACAGGAAATGGCTACTAATGATGAGCCTGAACTTTTGAACCTGGTAAGTAGTTACTTTCAGTTTTGCTAAAATCGTATTTCTGCAATTTTGCACTTATTCGCGGGGCGCGAACTCACGCGAACAGTGCGAGCAGTGCGAGCAAAATCCGCTGCTCGCGGATTTGCGGATTTTGCGGGAGATTCGCGAATCTCGCGGATTGCGAATTTCCCGAAAATCCGCAAAATCCGCGAGCGGAACGGATTTTCCGCCCATGCCTACAAGAGATATATTGTCCGGGTGTTGGCGGAAGGGTAGGGTAAGTCGAAGTTTATAGGAGCAGTTGGGGCAGTATGTGGACACTAGGTTGATAAGGGAGTCAAGTTTAAAATGGGGACAAGGAGAGGTGCTAGTAGTGTTCCTGATATGCCTAAGTTGGCAGCTGGTGTAGGTAAGTACCTTGTCTCCAGTTAGGGGTCTCGGAGGGCCAGGGGGCATGGCCCTTGGCACGGTCCAGGCGTGGACAGGTGCAGACGAGCTTCCCTTTGGCACGCCTTCGGCACGCCTGTGACGCGCCCGCTGCACGCGTCCACTGCGCGTCTAGTAGATCATGAGCAATATATAGCCTAGCCCCTCCTCCAGCTAGACTGCAGCCTATGGTCCTGCCGGGCCCAGGGACTGACCCAAGATGGCACCCTGCCCTCCACACAAACGGCAATGCAGCCGCGATGGACCAGGGCAGGGAGAGCATACCTTGCACCAGGTAGGGAAGGGGATTCTAAAATAGTGTAGCAGCAGCAATTAGAACTGTTAAAAAGTTGATTTCAAGCGCGAGTAAAAACTATAGGGACGAACAATTTGGCAATCAGGTAAAAGCAGAAGAGTACACAGTAATCTCAATCATTACATTCTAGTGCCTTGCAGTCTGCCCCCAGCGCTCAAGCGGAATCGTAGATGCTGCCACCACCTACTACTGCCGCCTCGTGCTTCGTCCTGTCAGCCAAGATATAGCCTAGCCCCTCCTCCAGCTAGACCGCAGCCTATGGTCCTGCCGGGCTCAGGGACAGACCCAAGATGGCGCCCAGCCCTCCACACAAACAGCAATGCAACTGCGATGGACCGGGGCAGGGAGAGCACACCTCGCACCACGTAAGGAAGGGGATTCTAAAATAGTGTAGCAGCAGCAATTAGAACTGTTAAAAAGTTGATTTCAAGTGCGAATAAAAACTATAGGGACAAACAATTTGGCGATCAGGTAAAAGCAGAAGAGTACACAGTAATCTCAATCATTACATTCAAGTGCCTCGCAGTCTTCCCCCAGCGCTCAAGCGGAATCGTAGGAGCTGCCACCACCTACTACTGCTGCCAGCTCAGTATAGACACCACTGTTAGACAGCATTAGAATTCCTACAGGCAGACATCACTATGGACGAATGCGGTCGCCCAACTATTAGGACAGATTCATTTGAATGTAGCCCCAGCGCTCGGCTGACGCCCGAACCGTTATAAAAGATTTGCAATTCTTTATCGGCACATACGCAATCGGCACCCTACATTCTGACCAGGGTCCTGCGTTTAGCTCTCGAGATTACAAGGAGGCCATGGCCAGTTTGGGCGTTGCGTTGCGGTACTCAAGTCCATTCCATCCTGAGGGAAATGCGGTAGTGGAAAGAAAAAAAACGTGACATAAAGCAATCTATAACAGCTAGGGTATTAGTCTCGGGTAATGGGTGGGTCAAACATCTAATAAGTGTCCAACATATTCTTAATAAGCTGCCAAGAAATTCTCTGGGTGAAATCACTCCATATGAAATACTCTTTGGTACTAAAATGTTCACTCGGGATCTTGATTGTCACACTTCAGTGGTGGAGCAACAACCCTTTGATATCAAAGACCGTTTGGCTGTTTTGCAGGACTTAAATGAAACAAGAAGAAGTCTAAGCAACACAACACAAAAGCCAACGACCACTGAAGAAACACCACCTGTCCTAGCAAGAACTGTATGGATTCTAAAGGTTGGGGATCTAGTCAGGGAAAAGATTGCGGTGAAGAAGGATTTTGGGCCTTCTTACAGAAATCGAGTACCTGTCTCAGCAATCAACGGAACAAGATCAGTGTTACTGCCGCTACTTGCTGGAAGAAAGGAGAACCGAGTCGTGTCCATCGACTAGGTCAAACTACATCATGGAGCCGATAATAAGAAGTAGGCCCAGTGGACTCCCAAGATGTAGCAGAGGATCAAATCTGGCTACAATCCAAGAGCTTCAAACTGAGAGACTTATCACCTTTTATAAACCTGCAGTGAGAAAAGAACACTATGCAACAAAGCCATGGAACTTGTGCCTCTTGAAACCCAAGTAACAGTTTGTCAAGAAACACCTGTCTACAATGATATAGCCTCTGACTATTCTAATATGACGAAGGAAGAAGCAGCTACAGCGATTCCAAACAATCCAGATGCAATTCCAACAATTGACAGAACTGCCTCCGGCTATTTCATCAACGTTGATGCATTTTCTGAGGATCCGGGTGAACCTGAAACTATGCCAGCAAATAAAACTTTCAAAGTAAATATAACAGAACTGTTTCATCAACTTGAAAAAACATATCTGGTTTCACCATGGGTTGAATCATGGATTTTGTTAGGTGTACTTTTTCTCCTACTTTGGCTCATTCTTGTTTTAAGTTTGGGAAAGATGATAGATGGAAAATACAGTACAATGGACACAGCAATAAGAATATCAACTTGCTCCTGAAACCACATAAATCATCTCATCGTGAGCGAAGAGACCTGTCATCAGTGAACATTACAGCCGTTCCTATACCTGGTGGTATAGCATGGGACACAACTGATTATGACATTGATGGCCCGGTGGAACTGTTGAGGTTTCCACACCAGTTTAAGGTTTCTTTGAGTGACTTTGTATCACCCAGCACATTTTCTGATGATTGGGATTTTTAGACTGTTAATAACATGATGACAGACTTAGAAATGTCATCTAAATTCACAAAACATGAATACTTAGAAGCTTCATCAGATTATGAACAAATGTAATGTTTTAATCATTATGGACACCATTATTTGCACAAATCTGCAAACTCTAGAAATGTTTTTACTTATAATCAATGGGAACATTGTCCAACGCCGCCAAAGGGCAGTTCGAAAACATTTTATGAAAAGTTTCCATACTTCTCAGGTTTTAATGTCACAAATCCAGAAACGTTTTATTTCAGAAATGTTAATAAGACAGGAATGAAAAACCTGTTGACTAACACTAAACAAATTTATTCAGCAGTCTTTTATGCTCAACTGTCTGCATTAGGTTTTAACTTTTGGAATGACGACATTGAGACAAAAACTGTCTGGGGCACAAAAGACTGGCAGGTGCAAGGTTTACAAGCCTTATTCAGAGCCTGCATTATCCCAGAGCAAATAATGTTTTTAAATGACACTGTTCAACAAACATCTTGGCTTGGCTTAGCTAAGATAAAAGATTGAAACAAACCGTCCATACCTAAACCAACACCTGATCGTAATAGAACTACTGATGAGGAGGCAGACGTAAACTATATTTTACAACAGAACAGAACTAATCCTGATTGGAAAAAACGGTTAATCTGGCCCACAGACACAAAAAACTGTCAAGATAGATTCCTGAACAAAACACAAGGATTCACAGTAAATAGGCCAGATCCAAGATATTCTCAGAGACAACATCCAGGGATAATAACAACTTACAGTGTAGGAAAACTATGCCTTGAGTGGCTACAGAAATCCACACTTCCAGAAATTAAACAACACTTCACTTTACTTAAAGATGGCGTTGATTTGAGAGACTTCCTTCTTGTGCCTCGAAAACCACGTCAAAAACGTTTCATATATGACGTACAATGTAGCATGGAAAATCACACAAATGGAAACTGCAGAAAGAATACGAGAAATTGATCGTATTAATTTAGAGAAAGTTCTTTTTGGAGAGGACAATGGGTTAACGACTCTGTCCTCCAGAATGTATTCTTTGGACAGCATTGTATCCTCTGCCATTGACATAATAGAGCAGGACTTGCTAATGTTACAACTTGGCCAGTCTCAATTACGTTCTATAATGCTGCTAGGCTGGACGTTACAAAATCTCCGTTCAGGCTACGTGCCATGGCGTCTAATCAACACCGCGTCATTGTTTACTGTATTTAACCTTACAGATAAACAAATCTCTTTGGCACAAATGGAGCAGACTATACGGTGCTGAGCATAGAAAAACTGGAAAGATTACCATTAGCTGTTTCTGAGAAACCTGTCGTAGAATGGATAATACACGGCAAAATCATAATACCAGTGATGATTTTCCAGTTTCAGTATTGCTTAAGACACATACCAGCATGCATGTATGAAAGGTTGGGTAAAGAATACATTAAGTCGACCTGAACTTAACCATACACACACAAATGTTGGTGTGAGGGAAAGGAGGTATTTTTTAGTGGAAAAAATTGTAAGAACTCACTAAGTGGTACACTTTTGTTTCAAGGTATTTATTTACACGGAGCCTGCGATGGTTCTTCAAATAACCTTTTGTGCCACCTGCATGGTTCTCCAGCAGCAGTGATAGATCCAGTTTTTAGGCAGCTATCCATGGTAGCTTCATAATGTTGAATGATCACAGCTGTTGTGGAATTATGCCAGGAAAAGCCTATCTAGTTAGTGTGTCAGCCAGGATCACTTGCTGTATGCAAGTATTGTTTCCAAAAAGCAAGACAGACGGGGAGTCACCGCTTTGGCCTTCACTGAATACCTCTTCTATACAAATTGATACTTTAAGCAGAATGAAAGCCATTCTTTTGCAAAAAACTGTGCCATTGACCTCATCCAGAGAAACGTATGATCTGCAAGTTGCAAGGACTTCTGCGGAGATACATGCCCTATTATCAACAAACTGTCCAATACATTTCGTGGAAATGTTAGGTCGTATCTTACACATGTCTGATACAAGTGGTATTGCACATGTATTTAGCCATTTTTCCAAACTTCGTGCACTCTGTGTTTGGCGGCCTGCCTCTCGGTTTGGGACTCGTAGCAGGATTTCTAATTTTGTTTCTTCTGCTCCGATATGACAAGTCCAGTCGCCAGCGATACCCAGTCTACCACGGAGAACGCTCTCCTAGCCATGCGGTACCGTGACAAAATTATACAGATTATTGGCTTGGCTCATTTAAGAGATATGAATACCACATTGTTCCTTTCATTCAGACCAATCTGGCAAGATTGCATCTTACTTGTTCTACGATGCCTGCTTTGCGGAGAAGAATGCGTGTTGGACGTTTGCCTTACACTACCATCAGCACTGCCAAAGGATGTTGACGCTTTGCTAGGTCCGGTAACAGCTCATGCATCGTGTTGCCCCCAAGGGCTGCCAATCCTGATGACGGCATTCACTGAGATCTCACCGGCGACTCCAGCTAATGGTGGGGTATGTGGACCAACAGGCACACATCTACTGCAAACATTGCTACTGAGCCTTACACTGATGGCGATGCTTCTTATCTGTGCATAATTGATCTACTTAATGAAGTAGTTCCACTTTCACCTACTGTGGTAGACGATTTCCTTGCCATCTTAGACAATTTGATGTTTTCTTCTGACACCGAGAATAACTTTTGAAATCTGCACACGGCGTTCCATGAACTCTGAATTCGGCCTTCACTTTTCTAACATTCATTCTAAAAACTTTGGAATTCTATTTTTTCTGGAGAAAAACACTGATGTCGGCCGGAAGCAAGATGGCGCTGTGACGACGCCACGGAGAAGATGCTCCCGCTGTGAACCCCTGACCCTCGAGCTCTCAACGTTTGAATGATTGAAAATGCCGAGTATGCTCCTGTGATATCTACGGCCTGACTACTGAAATTTTTGGTTGCTGAAGGAGGGAAAAACGAAAACGAAAACCTCAAAAGCGTCTCATACTGCAAAAGTTTTTTTTTTCACATCGATGATGTATAACTCTACCAGCCATTAGGAACTGCAGAGCTACAAAGTTACCGGCGTGTCAAGCGGGAGCTTGCTTATCTTCCGTATCTTGCCGTAGGCTGTGGCTGTGGAATTGGTCTTGCTGCTCTGTCTGGGTTTGGGCTCGAGCTCAGTAACGTTTTGGAGGGCTGAGAGAAAGCCGGCGGCCGGCGGTCGCTGAGACAGACTGCTGAGGAGGAGGAGGAATCGGTTAGCCAGCGAGCGCTCGGAGTATCCACGCAGGCACCCAGGCAGGCACCTACGCAGGCAAGGGTGTCAGAGGCATCAGAGGTGGAGGCGGAGGCAGACACTCTTCCATTGATTCGAGCCAATAAGCTCTGGATCTGAGGGTCCAGGCGCCGAACTAGAGAGACTGCCTCAATTGATTGACTTCATCAGGTAAAGCGCGGGTTTTCTTTTTTGATTCTCCGAGGTGCTTTGTTTGCTCTACCTGAGCTGCCTAGTCTGAGCTGCTGGTAATACTAAAGTGACTGTGACTGTGCTGGAGCTTGGAACCGACCAAGTAATTTAGGATTTGCTCAATCTTGATTGTCTGGGCGTTGTGGGGAGAAGGCATACCTAGCTATTGCTCTTTGGTGCAGTAACATCAGTACAATACAGCAATCTTTGACTCAAACAACAACGCTATCAGCTTTACTAATTACGCTATTAGGGACAAGGCAGGCATACCGCGCTGATGGCACCCAAAAACATTAAAAATAAATTAACTAAAGGCACTCCCATGAAAAATGGAGTGGAAGAGGAGACTTCACCAATTTTTAAACCGATTTCACCAGCAGTTGTAGCAAGGATGCCTCGCCACACTGATAGGCAATTTGATAAACAACAAGCTATTCAACTTTCTCCAGGTACACTCACTAAAACTAGCTCTACTACAGCAGTTACCAAAAACAAAGACAAAGAAAAAGACAAGGACAAAGACAAAGACGAAGGAAAAGGCAAAAGCGAAGTAGCAGGAATATCCACCAATAAATCTGATAAATCTATTGATAACTTAGTCAAAGAAGGTAAAGCGATGTCAGACTTGGTGGGTAGGAGCGCTGCGTGCAAGGTGGATAAGCTGGGTAAAGTAGAACACAATGAGAACACGGTGGTGCAGGTCCATATTACGGATGCTACTACTAAACCTGGCCTACAACCTGTTCATTCTCCTCAATCCTTACCGGGTTTAGATCCGACTACAATTGACGAGAGAAAAGATAATCTTTTTGATGGCGCTGATGGAAATGATGGCGCTGATGGCGTTGATGGAAACGATGGCGCTGACAATGAGATAATCTTGGAGGTTAACTCTGACGATCCGGAATATGAGGAGATAATTGAAGGAGGTGATACTGAGGGGGGAGAAGACCCACGCGAGGACATAGAGAATAGCTCTGTGCAATTAAAGGCTAACAGATCAGCCCCTAAAAAAAGGGGAAAGACAAAAAACAAAACTAAGAAGGGGGGGGAGAAATATGATCCCTGCAGCCTTATTAAACACATTTATACCAACCATTGCTGGAAGGAAATTGCTTACAGAACAGAGCCCGTTGAGTAAATGGTTTCAAGCTCCAAAAAGAGAAACAAGAAAAGTATCATCGACCTTACCAGCAGATAAATTTACTGTAGATGAAAGCCTTAAAAAAACTAACTTAAAAAACCCGCAGGCTACTCTGCTCGGCAGCAGTGTTCCATCTAGTACAGGCTCAGAATCTCTCCCCTTGCCGCTGCCTCCTACAATTGACCTCTCCCCTTCTGCTTCTATGAATATACTATCTACAGGAAACACTCTCGACGGCAATATCGATACTACTGGGAGTATTGAGAATATTCAGAAAGACAAGCCTCTTGTATTTACTTCATCTCACAGCGACTCAGCCCTAATATCTACTATCTCTCCTCTACTGGCTTCTCCCTCGGTTAATGCTGTTATTGTCAATGCCTCATCTTTGGACTTAATTTTAAAAACACTAATGGATCATCGCCAAGAGGTACAAGACAATTTCCGACAACTACGGGAGGACAATACTAAAATTCACAGCTCCCTTCAGGAAGTCACTAACAAACTGAGTGGTGTAACAAAAGAAATTGAGGAAATACAACAAAGAGTTGTTGAAGTGGAGGAAACCCTTGCCACTACTACGGCTTCATCGGAATGACACAATGAAGAAATAGGAACTTTGCAGAGCAAAGTTGAAGATTTGGAAAATCGGCAGAGGCGACAGAATCTGCGACTCTTTGGGATACCTGAAGGATCTGAGGGAGCTGATGCAAGGGGTTATATGGTAAAAATACTACAAAAGGCTTTTCCGGATTTATCTGACTGGGACTGGGACTCTCAACTTCAGCGAGTACATAGACTTCCTATCATCCCAAGAACCCAGGAGAGTAAATATCCACAGCCATTTCTAATCTATTTTGGTTATTATTTACTCAGGCAAGCAGTTTCAATGAAAGCCAAACCAAGAACTCCAGTGACAATTGATATTCTAACTTTTTTTTTTAAATCGGATCTGAGCAAAGTAACTATGGACAGAAGGTGGGGCCTACGTAAATTGATTGACCCCATTAAATCTCATGGAGCAAAGGTTTATTTACAGGAACCGGCCCGCCTCAAAGCTATTATGTCTGGTCATAATTATTTTTTCCATGATGTCAAAGAGGCAGAGCATTTTCTTTCGAAAATGGACTCAAAATCTTAACTAAGAAAATAATGGGAAAAAAGGAGAGAACAAATAAGATACATTAATCTAACTTGCTATGATGCTAACCTGTTATTGGTGCTATATGTGTTTACAAGTGACTAGGGCAACTTCTTTTCCTTCTGAATCTTGTTCAATAGTTCTGGGTCATTTGTCTTTCTGTATGAGAGCAATACAGAGGGTTGGGGTTCCTAGGTAATCCTCTCTGACTGGCTGCCCCATAACTGGCAGCAGAAGATAGGGGGGATGCTTCCGGGTAGGTACAGGGGGAGGGATCTAGGAGAGTGGAAGGGAGGGAAGGGTGGGAGAAGCTTCGACTTGGATGAAGAGAGGGTTGGTCAAGTGGGTTAAAATGTATTGCAAGAGGCGCAAGAGGTTGAAAATAAAAAATGGAAAAAGAGTAAATTTGACATCTTGAGGTATTTAAAAATACAGAGGAAATGCATTTGTTTATGGTATTTATATGACTCAGATTAGATGTCTTGCATGGAACGTGGCAGGTCTGAACAGCAAACAAAAGAAAAGATTGGTTCAGGAATAACTTAATATGTACAAACCGCACCTAGCTATGATATCGGAAACTCACATTGGATATAAAGACAGGAAATTATTGGGGCAGATTGGATACGAACTTATTGTTTGCTCTACTTTGGGGGCCTCAATCAGAGGGGTTGCAATATTAAAACAGAAACATTTTGATATTGAAATTACGAAGACAGCTGCTGATTCAAAAGAGCGATGGGCAATCGCTCAAGCAAAATTTGAACACAGTAAATATGTATTTTGTGTTGTTTATGGGCCTAACATTGATGAACCAAAAATGTTTGATTTTTTAAATATTGAACTGTTGGAATGGGAAGGGGAGCTGTTGATTATGGGGGACTTTAATTGTGTTATGAATTATGCGGTGGACTCTACTAGACACGGTATTTCACAACGCATGCGCAAAGTTAGAGCAGCAATATTGGAGCTCAGTCGATTGCATAATTTGACGGATGTCTGGCGATTTAAGTATCCTAACGTAGCAGGGTTTACTTATTATTCAGCCCCCCATAAATTATGTTCCCGAATAGACTTGGTCTGGACAACAAATAGAATTCTGGAAGGATGTAGTATAGAATTGTGTCCTAGAGTAACATCTGACCATAATCCTCTACTACTAGAATTTAATATTTATAATAAGAAACGAGAGATACGGCAATTCACATTTCCCAGATTTCTTATCTCTGATCAAACATTCATTTCCCAATTGAAAGAACACATTAAGGAATTTATAGATATTAATTTAAACACTACAATAGTAACAACTGTCTGGGATGCATGCAAAGCAAGTATAAGAGGCCTTGCCCAACAATATGTGCTTAAAAAAACACTGAGGCCCGGAAGGAGATGAAGTCTATCATTTCTAATATCTTGGCTCTGGAACGAAATTTGGCAAACGATTTAATGAAGGGGAAGCTGAATAGTGATAGGATAAGAATGGATTTAGTGAAATTACAATCAGATACTAAGAGGACCCTGAGGGAGAAAAGCAGCGCCAGGCTTCATAAATACCACCTAACACAGTATGAAAGTGGGAATAGGATTGGAAAAGTGCTTGCTTACAAAGTGGCGGATAAAAGAACAAAGACTAATATTAAAGCAATTAAAGGTAGCGATATGGTCACATATAATCAACCAGATCAGATACTAGAACAATTCGCTGATTATTATCGTAAACTGTATACTTCGGAACAAGTACCTAGTAAGGAAGATATATTATTATACCTTAGTTCTTATATGAATATACAACAAAATAAAGAAGCAGTTGACTCTCTAAACTCAGAGATTACACTAGATGAAATCAAGACAGAATTTTTATCTCTTCCTTCGGGTAAGGCAGCAGGACAAGATCTACTCCCCATGGAACTTTATAAAACCTGCTTGACGGAATTACTGCCTTTATTTAAATTAGTTGTAGATCATATTGGAGAAAGCCGGAGAGCTCCCTCTTCTTGGAGAACAGCCAAGATAGTATTTTTTCTAAAGAAACAAAAGGTAGCGGAGGAATATGGGTCTTACAGACCCATATCTCTGATTAACTCGGATGCTAAGGCCTTTGCTAAAATATTAGCAAACCGACTGCACCCTTAATGCCTGAATTGGTGAATATGCAACAACATGGTTTTGTTACAGGACGAGACACTACTGCCCACATAAATACGGCTATTACGGCTTTTGATGTAGCGTCAACTAACTCCACCCCACTCGGTATGGTCATGCTAGATGCTGAAAAGGCATTTGACCGAGTGGGGTGGGAGTATTTATGGGCCGTACTGGAAGCATTTGGTATGGGGGGTAAATATCTAGGGTGGATTCAGGCACTATATCATCAACCAGTGGCACAGCTTAGCTATGCAGGAAAGAATTCTCTCAGTTTTCCAATAGGAAGAGGAACACGGCAGGGGTGCCCCCTTTCTCCCCTGTTATTTGCGCTATCATTAGAGCCATTTTTGAACGCACTTTCAACACAGCATGATGTTATTCCATTTCAACATAGGGGGAACAATCTAAAAATTACTGCATATGCGGATGACGTAGCTATATTCACCACTGATGTAGCTAAGGCTATACCTGCAATAACAAAAGAAGCGAAAAATGTTGGTAATGTATCCGGGTACAAAACGCAGGTCATCGCTAATTATAACCCTTCAACGACTGTATTGGGCCTATGTGCTAATGCTGTATATTTGGGGGTTAAAATATCAGCAGAGATTACTGAAATATTAGACCTCAACTATGATCCATTACTAAAAGAAGTTGCTAAATCTCTTAAAAAATGGCACAAGATACCGCTCAGCTTGATTGGGTGTATAAATTTAATAAAAATGAAAGTCGCACCTAGATTTCTTTATTTATTCAGATCAATTCCGCTACGTCTCAATAATTCTTTTTTTTAAAAACTTGACGGAATCTGCTCTAGTTATATATGGGGTTACAAAAAAGCTAGGAGAGCAATAAATCTCCTAAAACTTACAACTGAAAAAGGCGGTTTAATGTTTCCAGATTTTAAATTATTTTTTTTTGTTTCCTTTTTTGATCGGATGCGCAGTTTATTGAGAAATGATAACTCCTTATTTTTTCATCAGCTAATGCTCGGGTCTGATTGCAAACAATTTATGGATCGAACTAATGACCCAAATTACTTCAAGCGAGTAAAATTTAAGACTGCTAGGCATATTGTACAAATTTGGAAACAGATAATGACTCTTGATAAGATATCTTATTTTAACTCTGAATTAAGGCTATGGGGGAATCCAGGACTTCCTGAAATTTTTTCAGACGGGGCTGGGACAGTATGGTCTAGTTGCGGTATTATTACCCTTGGAGATCTCTATGGCTCTGATGGACTATTAGGGTTTACTTCGCTTAAAATAATATACAATCTAAGTGATAGGATGTATTTTAAATATGTGCAACTCCAAGACTTTTTTGTTCGTAAGATGAATGTGAAAGACAAAAGACACTCGGACATCTTACAATGTTTGTACTCAGATCGGAATAAATCATTGATTAGTGAAAGCTACAGACTTCTGAATCAGGCAAAGAGAGACGATTGTGATAAATTAGCATCCAAGTGGACGGCCAGGCTCGGATTAAATATAACTTCTAAGCAAATATCCGCTTCTCTTCTTCAGATTAATCAAGTTGTACAGTCTTCTAGTATTAGATTGCAGTTTTATAGGACTATCTGCCAATTATATTATACCCCTCAGAGAATTTCTAGCTGGGCATCAGATAATTATAAAAATGAACGCACAAACTGTCCTAAATGTAAACTGGAGGCTGCTGATATTGGCCATATGCTCTATTCATGCCCTGCATTATTAGAGTTCTGGAAGGGTGTAGCAGATGTATTAGAAAGGAAACATATTGTGTCTCCGCCTCTCTCAGCTCACTTGATTCTAATAGATCTTCAAGAACTGAATTGTCCAAATAAAGATCTGAATTCTATTTTATTTGCTTGCGCAAGATTAACTATAGCTAGAGCATGGATAGCGCCAGATCCGCCACACGTTATGGAATGGTGGGCTTTGGTGAATGAAATACACACCATGGAGATTGTTTTAGCTAGACTAAGATGGCCTAATTCTCTGACGAAAAAAGAAAGGGTTTGGGACATTATATTTGGATCAGAATACCTTTCCAAAAGTAGATTTGATGGTTGAGACCACATTGCAGTTTTCTGATAAGTTTTATGGTTATTTTTTTTCTCCTTTGTAATGCTCAAGTATTCTTTTTTGAAAATGGTTACTATATAACTATGCCATGATTTGTAAATGTATTTATTTTATGTGCCTCTCGCAATATCAATAAAAATGCTTAAAACATTTTTTTTTTTAAAGGAATTCTATTTTTTCTACGATTCATTTTGACTTTCTCCAAACTTGATTTTTTTGGGAGCACACAGTTATCTGCTTAAAGTAGAACTATTCTTAGAGAACAAGAAGTCTTTGAATACTTCCTAGATACAATATTTGACCTTGTCCTCAAAACAAAAACAGTATATTATTTCTGCTATGGGATGGTCTCGACCTTTTTTTCTGTACTTAAGAGCCATTTCACAAATGTACATTTCGTTATTCATTTAGTTAGTATTAATGCTTTCATGCTATATACTTCGTTTGAAAACCCTATTCTCAAATGCGTACAGTTCAAATGCTTATTTTCGTGTACAGTCATTTCAAATGCATTTTTGTATTTTGGGTGGGATTGTAAACACATTGTAAACACATGCTTTAGATATGTTTTATGCTTAAGGATTCTTGGTAATGTTAAACATAATAAAGTGGAGTGGGTGTTGTAGAGCATTTTAGGACCCTAGTGTAATTTTCCCAATTCATGCCCATATATAGGTATAAATCACCCTATCCTATACTTATATAGGCATAGAAATCATAACCTTACTTAGACTTAGCACATGCAATCCAAATACGGCATGGCTACTTCCACTAGTTCCGAAAATCCACAATGATTTCATGAAAAAACCCGCCTTCAGCATCCAGGGACTTCCCTTTGCTTGAATATTCATTTATCCAAGAACTCATGGAGTTTTTCAAAGAACTGAGTCTTTTTATCACATTATTATGTCCAACCTTACGCCCAAGCAAACTTTTACTTTACTTTATTATTCTTTATTTCGGTAAAATGTTTCACCATAAAAGACATTATGACATACATAAAAACAATTAAAATGTTGTAAAATACATCCAGTCCATTACAAAAAAATTTCATCACATTGTAATGTATTTTGTTCGTTAAGCGGCCTTGATACATTTTCTCCTCAAGGACCACACGGCACCAAGGTACTTGGCTACTGTAAATACAATGTGGTTAGACAGGTCTGTTTTAAGGACTCTGAAAGCGACCAAACATTCAGCGAATTTCAGGTTTCTGCATAAAGGAATAATCCATTTCCTACGTATTGCATGATATACAGGGCAAAAAAAGATTATATGAAGCTCAGTCTCATCAGCCAAATTACAAGCAGGACATACACTGTTTGCATGGTCACTCCACTTTCATGTGAATACACGGAGTGGGAGAGTCCCATGTCTCCATTGTAAGTAGAGTTTCCTAATCAAAGAGGGATATAGGTTGTCTAACACTTGCTCAAAAATATAAATGTCCTTGGTCCGTAGAAATGTATCGGTTAGTGGCCCATTATTTTGGTGGAGGTACAATGCCAATAATTTGCTATCATGACATGTCTTTGCCAATAGCTTTTTGGGGAACAATGGGCAGGTGGATAGAGGGTCGGACCACAATTTCAAAAGACCCAGACCCTCCAGCTCAGTTTTAACAAATTTCAGCCATTTGATTTCCCCCGCGTTAGGGATTGCAAGCACCTCCTGAAGACCTTGTCTATAACTGATCAGTTCCGGGACTGACCATATCCTACGCCAATATGCTAGCGGTCGAAAACCCAGTTCTTCGTCAAGGGGTCGCATCCCAAGATCCATCCTTAAGGGAACAAGGGGAGTACTGGGGGGAAGGGCTACAATCCTCCGGATAAACTTGTTCTCCTCTTTCAGCAAATCCTGAGAGGGTGCATGACCCCAGAGCTCACACCCATACATGGCGGCCCCCCTTGCCTGTGCCCTATAGATCTGCAGAGGTGGGCCAACGGGCTGGATAGATGACTTGTTGTTACACAGAAGCTTCATGATGCCTCCCGAGTACTGAGTCAATTTGAGGAGTGCTTTCTCTTGATGGGTACACCAGGTCATTCTCTTATTTAGGATAATTCCTAGGTACTCAAAGGTTCTCACCCTTTCCAGTCTGTTTTGTGCAATATTGGGGGTGGAGCGGAATTTTGGGGGGGATTAAACACCATAAATTTGGTCTTTAAGGTATTGATTTCTAGACCGTGTTCCCCACAAAAACCCACAAAACCATCGAGTACTCTCTGGATACCCATCATGGACTTTGAAAGTAACAAAGTATCGTCGGCGAACATGATCGCCGGTACTCGGGATCCTGCTAGCTTAGGAGCATCAGAGTTGACCACCCCGTTGAGGTGAGGGATAACCCCGTTGACGTAGAGGCAAAACAGGGTCGGTGCGAGCACACAACCCTGCCTTACCCCCTGTCAACGGGGAACCTATTCGACAGGGCACCCTCCTTGCCACACCCTACCTGTGCAAAGTTGGCGGTGTGGAGATGAATGATCATCTCCAGCAGGCCCTTAGGGACCCCCAATTTGGCTAGTACCTCCCAAAGTTTTTTACGAGGGACCAGGTCGAAGGCCGCCCTCAGGTCCCCGAATACGGTGTGGAGGCTGCCACCCCCCAACTGTACCGTTTTCCAATGAATGAGGGCGAGCCGGAAGACCTGATCCATCGTTGAGACCTTCTCTCTAAAACCCGCTTGGAGGGGACTCAGTATGTCGTGTTCCATCATCCATTCCGACAGACGATCCAACAATAGCCTGGCGAATAGCTTTTGTGAAACGTCTATCAGGCTTATTGGCCTGTAATTGACCGGGAGCAGAGGACAACCCTTTTAAAAAATGGGGACTATCTCTGCCCCCAGCCAAGTAGGGGGGATCGTCATGCCATTCAGAATAGCATTGAACAGCACCCTAAGGTACGGGGCCCAGATTTTAACTTCATGTTTATATAGATCACCTCGAAGCCTATCGAGGCCTGGCGCCTTCCCAGGCACCAGCCCCGTGATCGCCATAATAACTTCTTCCAGGGTGAATCCATCCATGGGTACTGCATTTTCGGTGTATTGATCCATTGTGTGTTCTGGTGGGGTCACTGGTTGATCCAAATTACGTGATCTATACAGATTTTTGAAATGTTCCTCCCAAACGGCTGGTGCTATATTTGCTTCAACTGCAGGTGGGGGTTCAGCTGATCCGTGCTTAACAATTTGCCAGAATTTCTGGCTATCACCAATTTTAAGGGCGGCTGTCATATCGGACCAGTTTTCCTCATCCCAGTCTATTTTGGCAATGTGTAAAGTGGATTTATAGGCAAGCCGTTTTGCCCTAATTTTACTTGGGCTTTGCCTTGTTTTTAATGACTCTAGCAGTACAGCCTTTGCTCTCCTGCAAGAAGCGTTGAACCATGAGGCTCTTTTCTTCTTAGGTTTCTTCGACCTAAACACAGGGTTCAATACTTCTACCAGGTTAGTGCATAGCTCAGAGTGGATAACCCCAAGCACAGAAAAGTCGGCAGGGTTGCTTTGAGTGGTATTGGGTAACTCAAGTTCTTCTAGAGCAAGAGGTTCAGTGGCAGTGACCAACTGCGGGGTGAGAGTCTCGACCTGTTCTAGCGCATTGACCACTGTTGCATATAATCTTTGAATGTTATTTGGGTTCTCTAGGAGTTTCAGCCATTTGATTCTACGCCTGCTACTTTTCAGGACCAAGGCAGCCGGGGGAGCTGAGTTTTCTTCTGCCCTACCCATAGACATTCCCTGGGCCACAAATGTTAGTGAAAGAGCGTTATGATCACAATCATTCCTAGCGACTATCCTAAAGTCCTGCACTTTATCCCAATCCTTCGTCGAGACCATGATATAGTCTATTCGTGACTCGTAGCCTGGTCTGTTGAAGGTAAATTTTGGTGGAGTATCTCCTTCGGTTCGGCCATTACATGCCCTCAGTGAATGCCAGAGCGTTAGGGAGGTTATTTGGGTAGCAATAGGTGACCAAGCCTTTAACGGTGGAGCCACCACGGTGGGGATCCCCCAGAGATCGTCCTCATCACTCGTAACACCCACTAGATGGTCTGGGAGAGGCTCATATTGGGTATTAAAATCTCCCCCCACTATAAGTGTAGAGCATAGGCTAGCGGAATCGAGGAACAGTGCTAGATCCTCAATTGTTCTCGAGGTACCTGCTACCCCAACCGCTCTTGCATATACATTGATCAATGCTATGCTTGGACCACGTGCCCATTCCAACACAACGCACTGAAAGTCAGCTGAGTCGGTTTCGCGAAGTGTTGCCCTATAACCAAGATGAGAAGCCACCCAAATCAGGAGGCCCCCAGATGGGCGTCCCTTCCCACCCCAGTTTGCCAGAGTTTCAAAGGAAGCATATCCAGTGTAGGACTGTTTTTCCCTGGCCCATGTTTCTTGAAACAGGCATATGTCATGTTCTTCTATTAGTTCCACCCACTCAGAGGAGTCTATTTTATTGGCCAACCCTGCGATATTCCACGAAAGTAAACACACAGTGGTTTGGAGCAGTTCGACTATCTACTTGCCTGACGCATCTCGCTACAGCAAGTGCCGAAGGAAACCGACCCTCTAGCAGACGCACTGAGAGTGACGCTGTCTTTTCTCCTACCGAGAAATCCAGCTCCAGTGTTTCCAAGCTACCCTTGCGGGTTGTTGGGAAATCGAGTCCTGAGAGAGAGAGATACCACACCTCCTTCATTCTAAAACCAAGGTACGGAGCTGATTAGACCCTTAGAGAATTTGTGGATAGGTTCTTGGCAAAGAATACTGAAACTAAGCTACACCTCACTTACTTCTTCCCTTGCACTAGACCTGGGTTAGGTACACCGGGGTAGGTGTATTTTAGAAGCACCAGTTGAGTACTTTTTTAGTCTTTATTTATTAATGTATGTATTCTATGTATTCTATGGCTTAGAAAACCATATCATGCTTTTACAATATTATTTTATAATACTCTTCGTACTGTACGCATTGTACTTTGCAACCAGTATTACGATTGTAGGAGTTCATTTCTTCTGCATGAGAAAGAAGACTGTTCAATAAATACTTTTATGGAAAATGCCTGTCTCTCTATTTCTCTGCACCTCTGGTGAAACGAAGCATGCACGATTGACTGAGTAAAATAACTATCTATTGTTCCCACGACTCTAGAGATATATTTCTTATTCTTGGGAAACAAAGTTGTCATGTTTATGCAGTTGTCAGAAACTAATCCCTTCTTGTGTATTCAAGAACGTTTCTAGTGACCTCTGAGCTAGCTGGCAATCACAATTAAGTCAAATATATTCGATAGAGACCTAGTAGACATAAGTCCTACGTCAGATTTATAGGATATGTTATTGCAATGAGCAGAGTCTAATGGGAATATAGGAACTACACTAAAGCATCTTCATCAATCGGCAGAACATTTGTTTATTCTTAAGAATTCAGGAGTATATTTACAAGCCCCTATTGCCATGAGAACGCAACTATTTAGGATGTTCCTGTGGCGATAGGGGCTTCGCCTTATTTACAAGGCAGAGTTAAGCCACTTAACGCTGCCTTGTAAATAAGGGCCTCTGTCACGCTATGCTTAGCGTGAAAGGCGAGGGCAGTGGGTGTTGCCTTGTGCATCCAACGGATCACCCATTGATTCTGACGCTGCCCCCTATTTACAAGGGAGGCGTAAATAGGAGGCAGTGCCAGAATTAAGACAAGGGTAACCTGGTCTTGAACAGGCGAAACAAGGAGAAATTTTTCAATTCACCTTGTTTTTGCTGTTTTCATGTGCGTTGTGCAGCACACATGAAAACAGTAAAAGGCCAATGTTTGTTTATGTACAGGAAGGCCCCCCTTCCTGCACATAAACAATCATTTTTAAAAGAAATGCAGTTTTACAACTTCTATGTGTGCTGCATTGCACACATAGAAGTTACAAAATGTCAAATATAGATTGTTTATCTGCAGGAAGGGGACCTTTCTGTAAATAAACAATCTTTCCCTGCACACAGACACCCTTGCACTATGATGCAAGGGTGTAAATGTAGCTCCAGCACAGGAGGAAATGTAGTGCTGCACCATATTCCTATGAATATGGTGCAGTCCTGCGTTTTTGTAGTGGGATAGTGAGGTGTTAAGTCAAGGAGGCTATCGTTTCACTCCACCTATTCGCTTGTACATATGTCCCCGAGTATTCTGTACATCGTTGAAATGTTGGTGCATGCAAGTATTATGCCATTTAATAGTTCCACATCATCTGTCACGAGGTGCAGGTTTACAGATTTTCAAAAATGCTGATTTCAGCGTCACCCTCCCCTTACGTGCCTCAACAGGCGTTACAAATTATTGCGATCAGAGATTCGTACAAAATTCCCAAGTAGATACCTACATGAGAAAAACAAACAGTGGACATGGAAAGGAAGAGGAAAACTAGAGGCGTTGAAGTTTTGATAATATGGTACCCCTGAAGTGTGACAACACTTATTAAATTACAAGAATAAGGACGGGTTGTACTTAAGACAGGAACGTTTTAATATGTTGGTACAGCTCCCTAAATACAGACATTAATCAGATATTCGCATGAAAGAGGTTCTGCATTTGCAAAAGCATTGTTAAACATTAATGAAGGGCTGGTAAAATATGCTCAGTTACATGCCCCTGGTGGGGGGCTTGCCGCTTTTCAAAACACATACGGTAAGACTGGGACAAAAAAAAGCCCCAGGCAGCAAAACAAAAGTGGCCCCCATTAGCGAACCAGATATCTAATAAAATCGGCCCACATTTGAAAAACAGACCAGATATGAACTTGTAAAGACAAGCTGTATGAATGCTTTCTCAAGGTATGGGAAACTGCATGCATTTGTATTTGCTTTGGGTAATATTTGTGGTTCTATCATTGAAGCCAACAGTAACAGGCAAACAAGCATTAGTAAATGCATTCAATCAATCAGGGAATTATAAGAGCACTACTCACCCGTGAGGGTCTCAAGGTGCAGGGGGGTTCAGCAGTTTTGTATCACTCGAAGAGCCAGGTCTTCAGAGCCCTCCTGGAGGAGTTCAGTGAGGGGGCATGTCTGATGTCGGTGGAGAGCTTGTTCCAGGTCTTGGCTGAGATGTAGGAGAAGGATCTTCCCCCTGTTCCGGCTCTGAGGATGCGCCGGGTTGGTGAAGCGGAGGTTTCGTTTGTGTACATGGTAGGTTTTGCTTATGTGATCAATAATAAGCTGTTTATTGTTGTAAGTTGTAGCTTGCTGAGTAGTTGTACAATATAAATTACAGAAAGTCTGTTAACCCCTCCCATGCTTGTGACGGAACCTCTCCGTCACAAGCCACGGGTGAGCTGTGCTTGTGACGGAACGGTTCCGTCACGGCCCGCTCGCCGCGCCTGCGCGGCGCTGATTTCGTGGCTGCGCTGACGCTTTAATGGGCGGGCGGGTTCGTGACGGAACCGTTCCGTCACAAGCACAGCTCGCCCGCGAGCCGTAACGGAGTGGTTCCGTCACTAGTATGGAGCCGCCGCGCGGGTGCCCCACCCCCTTAGCGCTGCGGCGGAATAGCCGCTGCAGCGAAGGGGTTAATGTGTTATGGCTTGTTTATGTACATAAAGGCAATATATTCTGCTGGTACAGGGGTTTAGTGTGGGTAAGTAATAGAAACATTTTGAAAACTGAAATAAAAGAGGGAAATAATAGAATTAATTGAGCTAATGGCAATATTATGTATTCAGAGCAGTTCTTACAACTTTTAGGCCTGTTGCCAGTGCACCTGCTGCACCATTCAAACCATGCCCCTGGTGCCAGCAAGATAACTGCATTTGTGACTGCCTGTTTAGTAGTAAAAGTTATAAATATTTGGCATTTAGAGGAGTTATGACAACTTTTGGCCCCAGTGCTACTGCACAGTTGTAACATATAGCAATATATGGTGTTTAAAGAAGTTCTGACAAATGTTGGGCTCAGTGCCACTTCGCCTGCTGCACCATTCAGATAATGCCCCTGTTGCCTGCAAGAAAACTGCACTTGTGACTGCCTGTTTAGTTGTAAAAAAAATAGCAATAATCAGTGTTTAGTAGGGTGGCCAGAGCTTTTGGTCCCGGTGCCACTGCACCTGCTGCACTATTGAACTCATGACCCTAGCTCTTTCTGGATAACTGCACTTGTGACTGCCTCTTTAGTTGTAAAATCTAGCAATATTAGGTGTTTAAAGGAGTTCTGATAACTTTTGGACCCAGTGCCACTGCACCTGCTGCACCATTTAAATATTGATCATGTTGCCTGCAAAATAACAGCACTTGTAACTGCCTGTTCAGTAGCAAAATAAAGCAAAATTAGGTGTTTAGAGGAATTCTGACAACGTTTGCGCCTGGTGCCACTGTACCTGTTGCACCATTCAAATCATGATGCTGTTGTCTGGAAGGTGACTGAACTTGTGATAGTCTGTTTAGTAGGAAAATATAGCAATTGTAAGTGTTTAGTGATGTGCCTATAGCATTTTTTCCCGGTGGCACTGCACCTGCTGCCCCATTGAAATCATGACCCTGTAAGGTAACTGCTCCAGTGACTGCCTGTTTAGCTTTACATGTCAGCAATAATCTGAGTTTACTGGGGTCCCTAGATCTTTTGATCCTGGTGCCATTGCAACTCCTGCTCCATTCAAATCAAGTCCCTTTTAACTGCAAGGTAACTACAATTGTGACTGTTTAGTAGTCAAATATATCAATATTATGTGTTAAGAGGAGTTCTGACAAATTTTGGGCTTGGTGCTACTGAACCTGCTGCACCATTAAAAGCATGACCCTGTTGTCTACAAGGTAATTAATTACACTTGTGGCTGCCTGTTTAGTAGAAATATATAGGATAGCTCTTGTATATTTAACACGCAATGTTTATTGCACCATTTAGAGTTTGATTATAATGACCAAAAAGATTCATTTGAAAAAATCAATCCAATACTGCCTACAAAGTACAAACAAAGGTACTGATGCATAAATAGGAAATGTTACAAGCATTGTAAGGCTAAAGCATCTGCTTTGCACACCTATAATAAAAAGCAAGCATTCCAGCATACTGGTAGAAGCTGCCTGCCTTTTCTGTGGGAAGAGGTCTTATCTTGACAGTGAATGTTAGTTAGACAATGTGAATAGCTGGAATAGATCTTATCTTGACAGTGAATGTGGTTAAATAATGTGAACAGCTTTAGTAGAAGTATCATAGAAGCGTGCAGCCAGAGGATTTTTCCAAAAACAAAAGTTTCACACAAAAGTGAATGGACACAGTAATTCGGTGATGGGAACTGATACGAGCCCCCTTTTAAAATATAATAAATACTAGAGATTTCAGAAGCACAGTGCAAGTGCCAAGCAGGCTTACAAGTGCAAAACCGTTTTTTTTGTTTTTTAATTCATAAAAGTCAGTTGTGCACTCGTAAATGGAGCTACTCAAAAAGAGCTTTGTGTGAAAAAGTTTGCAAACAGTGGAGTGAAGTGGAATGAAAGTTTCCATTCGGTGTGTGCCCTGTGAGTTTGTCAACATGCAGACATCTTTTCAGAAACTTCTCTGACCCTTTCGCATCTTTAAAAACGGTCCGGATTTTCCTCTTATCTAGGGCAAGTGTAAATATCCTTCCAGTGCGGGAAAGGAAAATATGCCAAAACGTGGTGGACATTAATGATGGGAGAAAATGTTCCATGCATGAATCTGAAGTAGAGTGCGGGAGAAATTTATGGAATATCATTCTGCAGAATTTCCACAAAGTTGCATAAAGACTTATAGATATTCCACATAGTTCTGCCAATGGTCGGAGAATATGCCCATTGTGCTCCTTATGGTGCAATTTAGCGCAGGTAGTGTGAGCAGTGGAGAAAAATCAGTGCAAACGGCCCATGCGGTGCGCAAGAGTACATGGCCATTGGAGTTCGGGCACCTAGTGACCTCCCCTCTGTAAAAAATTCCAACAACATCCTTTAAACAGATATTTCACTTGCAATAGAAATTAATGTGCAAGGGTTTGTACTTTTTATGGCAGACTAAAAGTGGGAGTCCGTTTTAGTTGCAACATGCGCAAGGCAAACTGAAACGGGGGAGGCTTTGACTTATGATATTTCCGGTGATATGAGATCTTGCCCTTGGTATACCTCCTCAGGTTTAGGCTTCGATTAATAAATTGGCCTGAGGTTAGTGTTGTAAATAGATTTATCTTCTTTTAGGTTGCTCAGCCAGAATGAGTGAGATGTCTGCGTGGAATGTGGGTGTGCGTGAAGTCAGAGTGAAGAGAATGTGTGTGTGCCTGGTGTGTGTGGAGAATGTCAGTTGGTGAGTGAGGGCTGAGCAACATTCATTAAGCTCCTGGTGGGACCTAATACTTATCTTATTGAAACCAACTAATAAACATCTTACTTGGATTAATTACCTGGCTACCATCTACTTTATATCTTCATTTACCCAAAACAGTTAGATTTCAGGGTTTCTTTCTCTGGAAATGTGCTGCTAAGCCTCTACCTGACTACTCTGAGCCCCTATGTCAGTTCCTACTTGATCTGCATTTTTTTAAATATATATAAGATATATAGATCACTCAAGGTAGGGGACTTCCATGGATTGTGACCCTAATCTCACCATGCACCGGCCGTTGTCCTTCCCCCATTAACTCCTGTTTCCGGGGGAAGTTTATAGACAGTCATTGTAGTGGGTGCTTGCAAACAATGATCTTGACAAAGGTAATAACAATGACTTCAACTGGTGGATAAGTTGGGGCTGCATACACTGAATCCTATGCACTGTGTTTCTGAATGTCGGGGCCATGCTTGCAAACGTACTGTACACCAATCAGATTTAAGCTATGGTTGACCATGGCATCCTCTGAAGTGTAAACCACTTCCCATGATGCTACAGGTGACCACTGCATCATCAGGTACTACTTGCACACTGTGAAATGGGAACACCCGTCTAGAGTAACATAAGTCATATACCTCCACACTTAACAAACTTTACTGGACCTCAAACACTAATACAGTGCCTACACACTAAGCAGCAGGTACAGTGTTGGTATTTTATTAGCATTTGAGGGTCTATCACAGGCCAGGAAAGACCTCTAGAGCTTTACTTTCTTTACTCATCACTTTAATATGTGAGGTATAGAGTTCTAGTTATATTAAAGTACTTTTCGTTTCATAAAGTAAAAGACTGCCTGAAGTGGTAACCCTACTGAGTTATATTCCTTGTTTCTTTTTAAGTACTGAGTATTCAGCTCTCACTACCTCCTTGTGCAATCTTTGGATGTCTCTGCCTTGACAACATGAGAGTCAAGTGGTAGTGGCAGAGGGGAGCCTTGATAATGCAGTTTTCGGATCAATAGGGCAATGGGCCCAGGCTGGAAGTGGTAAATGATGGAAATTGACACATTTCGATCCCAGTAACCTTGGATTGCCATCGGGCTTCTCGTACCAGGATTCACAAGGAATACATCTATATTGATGCAATTGCACAAACCTTCTGATGCACTAATCTGTTTGACATTCAGGACCATTGTCACTAACTCAAGCTATCCTGGCACTACTAGTTACACTGAGCTGGTATCCTGTTAATTTCCATTGTTGCACATACGAGAAAGTAATATTTGTAAGTAAGTCTAGATATTGTCCAGTTGTCAAAACATAATCAGCTAATGCAAACATGAACATTTATATTTAATGAATTCAAAAACAAATCACCCAGAAAAAAACATTAGGAAAAGGTTTATGCCTTCCAATATATCGTCAAATATAAGAGGAGGGTTTGAAGGGCATTGGTCTTAATGAAACTGAGGCAGCAACGGTGCATGGCAGAGTCCATCAAGATTCCTAGTACAATTCTAATATAAGATCCCTACTGCCTTCACCTTTTTTTAAAGGTAAATAAAATAAACAATGAAGGCAAGAAAAACTGTATTTTTCCTTATGTATACTCGTGCCATCTTGTTCTCGATTTCTCCTCATAAAACACATGCCAGTGGTTGTCTAATTCTGAAAAGACTCCTTCATTTATGAATATGATCCAGTGTGAAAAATAAAGTTCAATGAAGTTATTCAATAAGGTTTGGCAAAGGCAATAGATCTGCCTTTGTTCTAAGTGACATGGTTTCTTCTATGATTGACAAGGTTGTGGGGGTGGCTGTGGTCGCAGGGAGAGTTGGTTATTGTGAGAATGAGTCAATGGTTGTATGAATCAGTGAGTGCATGTATGAATCAATGAAGACATGACTAAGTGCGTTACTAATTATTCAGCTGATTGCTGATTCAGTAATGATCCGTGAATACATGAGGCCATTGTAGGATACATATTAAACATAATTAACAAAAAGCTTAACACAGACAAAGAATAGAAACTAATGAGAAAACCTTTTTTAGAGGCAAACCTTGAAACCCAAATCAGACAGATCTGAAAGCAATGCAATGTAGTTTACAAAAGCCTTTTTCTCGTTTAATTAGCCAAACAGAAACCAACAAGCACAGCCTACTTCATAGATTTACAATTAATAAACAGAATTGTAAATATGAAATGATGAGCAAAAATGTGAAATCCTGCAACGCAAAGACTAGGAGATGTTATGTTATATTGATTTGTATGGCGCACTAATCACCTGAGAGGGTATCCATGAGCTTGGCAGGTATGTAAGTGTGTGGTCACCAAGATGCTTAAATGAAGAGCCAGCTCTTTGGCTTCTTGCGGAAATCAAGAAGAGAGGAGGAGGCTATGATGTGTTGAGGGAGGTCAGCCCATGCCTTGGGTGTGATGTAGGAGAATTTGCAACTTCCAGATTTGCTTTTGCGGATACGGGGAATGTGTGTGAGTGAGAATGAGCGTAAGTGTCTGGTGAGTTGGTGAAAGTGCATGCAGCTAGTCTGATATTCTGGCCTTGAGTTGTTTAGGGTTTTGTATGTGTGCATAAGAAGGTTGAATGTGGCTGTGCTTGTGATAGGGAGGCATTGAACGTTCCTGAGGTGCAGTGTGATATGATTGCAGAGTGGGAGGTTGAGTATGAGTCTTGCAGGGTGTTGTTGATGGTCTGGAATGTGTGGAAAGAGTCCCTTAGTTCAGCTACCTGGAAGTTCAGTAATGTCACCAGCCAAATACCATCTGGCCATTGGGACTGCATGTATGTAATATAATGATACTGCAGAATGCCACCTTAAAATTCAGCATCAGTGATAGGCCACAAAACATCTGGTAGTATTAGCTTGTGGTGTGGCGTCTCTGCTCATTGTGTGACAGGGTTAGACCTCACCCTGAAAAGTGCAAATCCACGTAATTGAAAATGATCTATAAATAAATGCTTTTGTTAGATTGAAGGATTGTATCATATGAAAAATTGCATGTAGAGAGAAGAACATATGCCTCGGTAATGTAAATGTATATGGACTTTCACCATTTTTTAGATCTGTCGTGAAAAGTACCCAGCCTATTCTGGACTGTTGTTTGTAAAGAGTGAAGGAAGGAGGAGTGGGGCTTCTGAGGCAAGTGCCTACGGGACAGAAAAGGTGGGAAGTTCTAGAATGGCAGTTTTATTCTTATGACATGGATCCTGACTCTGAAAAATACAGCTGATTGGAAAGTGAAGGGCACCAGAATGCAAAGTAGTGGGGATATGCACTGGATGTGTTCAATAGCATAAGAGTGATTAATGAAGGCTAATTCTTCGCGTTTATTTGATACTTTGCCTCTTTCTTTATAATTCTTTTCTACTTTACATGAACATTCCTTTGATTCGAACTTATCCATTAGCTAACTGTGACTAAGGGCCTCGTTGGGATGTTGGTCTGAAATCACTCAGCCTGACTCTTAATCGGAACCGTTTCCAACTGACTCGGGTTCAGGGAGTTCAACTGACCAATTATGATTGTTCTGAACAGCGTGGACTTCAATGGTAGACTGTGTCCTGACCGACAACACAAGCTCCCATTGAACAAAGGGGTGGTTACAGAAAACCTTGCACCCTGTGGCAGACACCCCATAGTGCCTGTCACCCTGTGCATGGTTGCAAAGAGGGGTCCTATGGGTACCCCCACAGGCCCCAACCGTAGGGCTCTGTGTGAAGGGGGGCCTACAATGGGTCTCCAAATTCAGTTTCCGTCAGCCTTTTTGTGTCGGACAAACCCAGTCGAAAAGGCTGCCCAAATCAGACATCGTGATGCGTCGGTCGGAAACGCAGTCCAGTGAGCTGTATGACTCGGCTTCGACCAACTCGGAGTCTCTTAATGCCAGTCAGAACCGAGTCGCAAAGACCGAATCATTACTTTCCATCATAATCGGTCAGCCAGAAATATTTCCGAGTAGGTCTGAAACATGGCTTCCGACTTGGGATAGGAAAATCCGAATGCCATTAGGAGCCTTTTTTGACCGACATCGTAATGAGGCCCTAAGTTAGAAGGTAAAATGGGAACCACCTTTTGGATGTTAGCTCCCTCTTTATAAGACTTTTATACATTTACTTTACAGTCTGTGATAATAACACATTTTAATGACGCAGTGATTCCTAGTCACCTTGTAACAGCATAAGATATTGTACTACTTATGATTCAGCAGTGTTACTAGTGCTTAATTTGTAAAAAAAGCAATTACTAGGGCACCTTACAGGAGGCCCCTGCAGCTTGCACCACCCAATGCCCCTGCCAGCGCTTCCAATGACAGCATTAACATAGCTATTAATCCATTGTAGTCTTCCAACTGTGATAATTCAGACTGTTCTAGGCGACCCAAAGTTAAACGAATGGCGTCGGAGATAGATTTTATTGATTTTTAATATACATTGACTCATTAAATAATGTTGCTATAATCATCTCAAAATTAGACTAGATAGACATGTGGTGGACTGTCATTAGTGCTGATGTTGATACTTAAGTGCTGGTGCCGAGCACAGGCAACCACCGGCTCAAAATTAAACACTGAAGGTTACCAGGTAGAACTCCAACTACTAAGGGAATGCTTTATAGCTCCTTTCTAATCCATTGATGCAAAAGATCAAACCTTAGCAGGGGCATTTTTTAATAGGCATATGTAACTCATAAATTGGACAGGTCACACAAATCACCAACAAAGAACAACTTTGGTTAATTTGCACCTCTTCATCCAGTGATGAATATTCACCTAACTATACATTTATCAGATGAAAGAATTTTCCAGTGTGCTTTAGCCAGTAGCAGAAGTGAACAAAGCAAAAATGAAAATATCATGTATTTCTTTAAATAATGCTCTGCACTTGTGTTGTAACTGTATAGGTATTTGTCTTCATGCATTTAAATGTGCACTGAAATGCTTGCCATACTTAAGTTGACCAAGGGCCTTTAGCTTTTAAATTTTGCAATGTTTAATTTTAATGTGAATGATTGCCTTGGACGCAGGGTTTTTCTTTCCTTTGCAGGTGTAGATGCACAATCTCATGGTTAAAGAAAGTCACATTGTTCGAAAGGAGTATCTGTTGGCGAGGATAAGAAGATTTAATGAAGCAAAGGAAGACTACTGTCTGAGCAGAATATGGAGTCTTGAATTGGCTTGAATAGACACTTATCAACAAAATATGCTTCTGTTTAAGAGTAAGGATGTTGCTAGGAGAGCAAGGCAATCTCATGATAAATTATGTGAAATTGCACAGAAATATGAAGTCGATTTGGAGTGGACTAAAGCTTTGCAGGAAAAACAAAAGTTATCTTTTTGTGAACAGGACTTGGAAAATATGAGACTATCAAGGTTGAAAATGCAAATTTGGGAATTATTTCAGAGCATCCATATTTGCAGCTGGCAGGACAAGTGGGAAGTTAAATGGTTAAAAAAGAAAAGATCCAAAGGGTCAATGGGGCAACGGGGGAACGCCCTCCTTCAGGAGGGGAAGGCGGGAATGGTAATTGTACCTTTATGAGAGGTGCCTAGTAGAGGTTATGTTCATGTAACTTGGAGTAGGAGTGCTCCTGCATCATTTAATAATGATTTTCCTAGGTTAAGAGCGAAACCTGTGGAATAGCACAAACAAGTGGAGAAGGTTTGTGAAAGTTTGGAAGATTTTGTGGACCGATTTGAATACTCTAAGTAACATTTTGCCTCCAAGCAATTTTTGAACAGCATGTAGGATATTGACTGGGTCAAGGACTGATTGGATCTTGCTCGCATTTTCGTGGAAGAAGTTGGCGACTGCATCGCAGTTTGGCGGAGGGCATGAGATGTGTGGGGATTGGCCTGAAGTGTTATTGGATTGTAACTTAATCAACTCAAATAGCCTTTTTGGGCGATTTTTGACTTTGTCAAGTTAGGATTTGAAGAAGGTTGCTTTAGCCATTCTGATGAGTTTGTTGCATCTACTCCTTTTTATTCATATAGTTTTTAGTAGACCAGTGGATGGAGCGGATCTCCAAGCATGTTCTGCTAATCTCAGGCTGCGCCTGTCAGCTATTAGGTTGTCATTGGACTAGGGTTTGGAGTCCTTGATGTTTTTTTTTTTTAGTTGATGGGGATTGAAGAGTTGCTAGTCAACAAATGAGGAATCCTCTTACTGAGGACGTCCCTGTACAAATAAGACATTTTGAGTATAACCACCAATTCATTGTCTGTGACTCAAATCCTATGAGATTGCTCATTGAATTGCACCATTTACTGCTCACCAAGAGGTGTGCAGTTTCAGACCCACAAAGAAGATGTTGCCTTTAAAACAGTTAATCAACAACTGGTTGTTTTACTGCACCCTATGCTGACAGTAGACAAAGTAGTTTTCAATATTATTTTTCAAACCATGATTTAGTTCTTTTAGAAGTCCCTATGTTCAAACACTTGAACAAGAATATTTATTTAAAAAGGGGCTGAGATTTCAGGCATGTATTTCGCATCTCTTAAGTCTCTGGATACTGTATTAGCACCTAGACATAATGTGACCTGTTCCATGTCAAATGTGGAGAAGAAATGTTTGAATGTGTTGGAGAACAGAAGGAGAGATCTAAAATCCAAATCTGAAACTGATAAGGATTTTGAGAAACACGATAGGTGGAATAGTGAAGAAATTGAACATCAGGTGAAAGGAAATTTACCTGCTTTGATCCTAGATTAGCAACATAAGGATATAGATGTTGAGCAAAGTTATATAGACCTGTTTTTTTAGGACAGAGTGACTGTGAACATGTTTTAAGATGAGAGGAAAGAATGACCTTTTCATGGAGGGACAGGATCCTGTGATTCCTGGAGTGTACTCAATTTGTGGGCAGCATGAATATTTTAAATTGCCCCATGGATGGCATGATACATGTTATATTGGTATAGTTTTCTGGAAAATTTACTATGTGGAACATTTTAATGATAATGTATGGGAAATTAAATCTAGAACTAGATGAGGTGCTAGTACAGCGTAAATGGTAGGAGATTTTTTTGGCACTATAATCCTATCCGTAGGAGTAAATCTGAATGGTCTAAAGATTAGAAACCTGTCTACCACAGTAGGTAAACTGGCTATTAGTACCACACATTTTTTATTGCTTGTAAATACCGAGATGTTTACAACAAGGTTTATGGTTTTACAGAACCAACTTGTGCTGGACTTTTAGTCATAAGGATGCTTAACATTCAGCAATGCTGTACTTATATTCCAGACGGAAGTCAGGATCTGGAAAAGTATAGTACGTAATATATTTGGGTTCACAATAGATTTGAAAAAGTTAGAAGCAACAGGTACTTGGGAAGCTATGGGGACTGGAATGTCAGCTGTATGTAAATGGTATGGAAACCTGGGAAGTGGAATATTGGGTGCCATTTTGAAACCCCTTTTGATAATTGCTCTTTGTGTAATATTTCTATGCATGATCTTTGAGGGATACAAGTATGCACCGGTCAGAAGGGGAGTGAAGAGGAGGTAAGCAGATATGTAGTTGGAGGAGAGTCAGAATAAATACTATAATGACATGAAACATCTAGAGGATTCTAGGCGAAAGATACTAAAGACTACAAGGTTTTAGATGGTCCATCTAATAGCAACATCTGATAACATCAGATTGTAATCTGTGATGGCTTGATTCACCATTAGAGGGGAGACTGCTGCAGCGTAATTTTTGCTCCACATTTGCATGTTTAATAGGCCGCAAATATGTGTACATATAGCCTTATGTATTCGTTTGATGTAACCTTATTAACAAAATGTAGTACATTTGAACAGTTACAAAAAGTGCACCTACTGTGTAATCTTGACATTTACATGTGTGTGTATATTATCGTTATCTTTACAGTAACAAAGACTTGCATTTCTCACTTATATCTACATCTGTGTGGTTTGAATAATTTTGTATTTCCTATGTGATCACATATTTCTTTAAATAATGCTCTCCATTTATTATAACTGAAAATGTTTCAATTGGAATAGTGCTCTTCACTTGTATTGTAAATGTATATGGATCCGTAAATATGCATTTAAATGTGCACTGAAATGCTTGCCATACTACAGTTCACCGAATGCCTTAAGCATTTGAGATTCACCATTCTTAATATTAATGTGAATGCTTGCTTTGGATGCAGTGTTTTTCTTTGCTTTGCAGGTGCATATGCATGATTTCATGGTTAAAGAAAGTCACATTGTGTGAAAGAGATAGCAAGGTTCGAAAGGAGTATCCCTTGGCAAGGATAAGAAGATTTAATGAAGCAAGGGAGGACTACTGTCCGAGTGGCATATGGAGACAGGAGGCATTAACGGATGTTTTAATGTGTAGAACAAAGAAAAGACATTTTGAGTGCAGTTGGCAATTTTCATTTAAGCTGAAAAATACCTAGACATGTGAACTGAAATTCTTGAATGGTGGGTATAATTGGACATTGCACTTTATTTTGTTCAGATTTTCCTTCAGACACTAAGAGGTACAGACCTCTTTGTGACATCTCTATTGTGTGGCTTCACGCTATACAATATACTTTACATTGACAACTTCAACTAAAGTTCTGCTATGCTGAACCCTTTCTCTGCTTCCTTGATTTGGTAGGGTTTCCCTGATCCCCAGCTAGAATAGGGTATAGTATGTTTCTTTAGAAAACCTCTTGTACAGGCAAGTGGATTGAAGCTCTCAATGTATACATCAGATATTATTTCTTATTCTTTGTGTAAAACCTACTGAATGTCTCATTTACTTTCTGTTGTTGAGGATCAATTGTATTCATTGTTTTGGATATCCTTTAGTGGTAATACGTTTTTTGTGACTGATGTATATCAGATTCGCTTTGAGTTTATAATAAATCTATACTAAATCCCTTCAATTGACCCTGAGCTTTACTGTGTTACCAAATGTGTTACACTGTAATTGGTAGATTGGAGTTGATCTTAACTCATTGTATTCTACAGGCATCTAGAACTTTCCATTGAAGGGGGCTAGGAAGAAGGAGTCCACCTTTGATGCGTTCTCAACATTGAAGATGAAATTACTGTATGTTAATCTAGTTAAAACTCTGTGTACTCCTCCACCTTTTGTACCAATGCAATATTGTATGACTTTGAAGAGGAAATTCTCTGGTGGTCTGATTCTAAATGTAAATTACACTTTTGGGTAGCAATGTCTAAAAATAGCTAACCTAAGGAAGTAAACAACTGAAAGTGGCTGACCCAAAGTCACTGTTTTTATATTTTAATGGATGGTCACTTGATCTCTTGTAGCAAACTAAAACTGCCTATAACAGGACATAAGAAGCCATGTCCACCTTTGTACAAGCCATTTGAGAGGCTGAAATGGTGAAGAAAATAGCAATCTATTCTATTGATATCTGCATCACAATAATTCACAATTAGTAGTGCTGTTTGACTTCAAAGGACTGCAATGTGTCTATTATTGTATTTCACCAGAAGGGATATACTGGGTGTTAGACCTGTCTGCGCTTTGGGTGGTCCCTCCTAATTAATTATTTATTTTGTCCCCTTTTTTTTGCCCCTCATAAACTTTTAATCTTTTTGTGTCTACCAGATTTTTGAGAAGTTGACCTGGGGGATAGATGATCTTTGCCCACATAGCCCTTCATCATAAGACCTAGGTGCCTTTTCTGACTAAAAACCATCTAGACTCACAAAATGGTGGACAGTAACTGCCATAACTGCCACCCCTGAGACTTGACCCATAGGATAGAATAGGAGCATTCCAGAACCTTCTGGTCCCTTCTGGACCTCCTAGGGTCAGCCTATATAAGGCGGAATGCTGGGCAGCCATTTTAGAAGGTGCCAGGTAGTGAGGCATCTTTGAGGAGCTGTCTGGAGCGCAGACTGCAGTGAATAGGGAAGGGAGATCTTGTCAGAGTTGATGGTCCACTAAGGTCTACTGCTCGTGCAGAGAATCTGCCTCCCTTGCTGTTGATCTGGCCCAGCTGAGATAAGCTTTCTTGAGGCAGAATTCATTGTTATGAGCTCAAGGGAGGACGGTAATGGTGAGCGCGACATAGGAGCACTGCCTGGTTAAGCGTCAGAAGAAGGAGCTGAGGGTTCACCCTTCACCGTCACCCCACCACGTCTGGATTGTACGGGAGACTGTCACACGGCAACCCTTTCTCACTTACCCACGTTCCCGGGTTCTGATGAATGCCGGGAGGTTGTCCTGTCATTGAGCCGGGGAGCATTTGATTCTGTTGCCACCCATTTTTGAAGAACTGGGGCACCGGTTGTAAACTGAGGAGATTTGGCCAGCCGCTGAAGTGTCCGGAGGAGGTGAGAGCACTGCCGAGGGAAGGGTTCCGCCGGCGGCGCATGACAGGAAGCTGGTGAGGTCTCTTCCCTGAAGTGGGCGGCGTCGCGCTGCAGTGTTCTTGCTGCCGCTCACCCTCCGTGAGGCGGGGCTGATTGAAAGTGTCTCCTCAACGGCGCAGAACCGGTGAGAACAGTGGCTCGGCTTCATCCGGCGGGAGTCACCCCAGGACCGAAGACTGCCGACAGGCAGGAAGAATTTCCCCTCTCAGCTGAGTTCTCTGAATCATTAGCGGAGGGGGGGATCACCACTGTAGGAGCTGGACAAAGGCCTATATCTGCCACCGGGGGGGAATCTGTGGTGAAATCAAGGACCACCCGGCGGCAATGAGAGGTCATTGAAGGTTACCTCACACCACAAGTAAGCTGGGGGAGTGGGGCTCTTGAGAGACACCACCGCAGTAAGGTGGCTGTCGGTTCAGCTGAGGAATCCGGGTGAAGAGGGAAAGATTGTCAGGGGTTCGTGGGAAAACCAAGACACTCTTCCTTAGCGCCAGGAGTCTGGCCAGGAGTAAGATGGTCCTGGAAGTCTCAAATAAGTAACCAGGGTACCGTGTGTTATCAGTAAATGGTCAGAGTGCTGGCAGAGACTAACTATTCTTTTGCTCCTCTAGCATTCCCTGGTACCCACTCTGACAGCAAAACTGCCCGAACCCCATCTGTCAAGGAGGGCGTGTGTGTGTGAATTGTAAAGTTAAGCCCAGGCACTAACTGGGTTCATTAGACAGGAGAAGGTTGAAGAATTTTTGCAGAGAACTACAGGGTGTCATTCTAGAAACGTTAGCACTGAGTGAGATTGTTAGGATCAGTTCTAGGAAGTGAGAACATATCAACAAATACAATGTAATGCAATGTCAAGTGTTTGGATTATTGATGTAACTGAACTAATGGAGAAACCTGAGATTTAAAGAAAAAGAATTGACAAAAGAAGTGTGGAAAAATAATAGAGAAAACAAATTATTTTTATAAAGCAGCACTTATTTTCATAAAAAAGACTTGGTGTAGTGTCCCTTTTTGAGTGGATGGAGGTGTGGTTACTGATGGCTGTGACGCAAACTTAGCACATGTACTTTGGAGTTAAGCCTTACTTCTTAGTGCCAAGCTACCCTATGTGACTTGGAGACTCTAGGTCCTACATAATTGGTGTCTAGCGGTGGGATCTAAACTGTGTTTGCGTCTACTCTGAAGTAACAAAGTCTTCCCCACAGGCCTACACCTGGAGTTTTCTCCTGGCGGACTTCCCAATTTCTACTTTTGCTTTTTCTAAATTCATTCCTGGTGGTGGGTGGAGGTAGCTTCAAATTGCCCCTAGTGAATCTATTCTTTTTGTGTGCTTGTCCCTACATTGCTCTTCAGCAAAATGGAATTTGCTCTGGAAGAACTGGAAACTTATTCTGCAGCCCAGCTTAGAGACTTTTGCCAAAAAATGGGAGTGTTTTTTAAGCGTGGTGCTAAGAAGGGGCAACTCCAGAACAGTTTGAGGGGTTGGGTGGCAGCACATGGAGAAGGGTAGGAGGAGGAAGAGGGGACGGACCGGGACACAGTCATAGGGGTAGAGGGATTGTTCCATCCTGAGATGGGAAACCTACTTACAGGACCGATGACCTACTCAAGGAGGGGCAGTAGTGTCTCCGGAGGAAGCTTGACCGAAGCTGAACTAATGGACAGGAGGGAAAAAAGGCAGTTGAAGTGGGAATTAGCCAGGTTGGAACAGGAGAGGGAGGAACAGAGGATGGCTCATGAGTTAAAACTTAGGGAGCTAGAGCTCAAGGCCCTACAGTTAGGACCCTCCAATTCTCCGAATGGTGGCAGCGAAAACAAAGAATTAACCAGGGAATCCAGACCCTACCTACCTAAAGACATAGTTGCCAGCTACAGCCAAGGGGATGACATAGCCAAGTGGCTGGCTGCCTATGAGGTCTCCTTAAGAGCCCATGGGATCCAGGAGAAACACTGGGGGGGTGGTTTATACAAGTACATGCCTCCTACTGGTCGGGACACATTATTGGCCCTGGAACAGGAAGAGCAGACCCACTACCCCACCATGAAAGTGGCGTTAATGAAAATGTTTGGGCTGACCCCAGAGAAATATCGCCAAAATTCCGGGGGAGTCACAAATTAAGCACCCAAAACTGGGTGGATTTCCTGGATTATGCAAGGAAGGCTTTGGAGAGCTGGATACAGGGCAGCGAGGTGAAGGACTATGAGGGGTTAAATGACCTTTTTCTAAAAGAGCACCTACTCGAGAAATGTTTTCCCGAGCTGCGTCAACACCTGGTGGACAGCAAGCTGACCAACCCCCGGAAGCTTGCAGAGGAGGCAGACATCTGGGCAAGTACCCGGGTGTCCTCAAAGGGGACTGGAGGGGATTCTCAAAGGGCTGGACAGGGCGCCCCTCAGAGGAAGGAGGGGGAGATAAAAAGCGGGAGTTCTCTAAAGGTCCCCAAAACAGTTTCCAGGGAAAGGGAACAGGTTTCACCCCTAAGGCTAACCCGCCCAGAAACCCTCATCCTGGCCAAAGCCAGCAGCCAAGGGTTGTCCACTGCTTTGGGTGTGGTGGTGTTGGACATTATAAGGGAGATGTTAAATTCCCAAAGAGACCACCCCCTCCCACCGGAGGAAAAGCCCCGGGAGTAGCTAGTGTAGCGCTCGGGGAGGAGTTGCCCTTAGATAAGGGGGGTGAGTGGGCGGGTGTCACCTTAGTGTCCCTGGGAGATCGGGAGATGGTTCCTAAGATCCAGGTGCCCCCAAATACTACCAAGTATGGGCAATGGATCACCATCAATGGCCAGAGAGGGGAGGCTCTGAGAGATACAGGAGCCAGTATGACTATGGTAAGGAGTCAACTGGTGTCTCCAGAGCAGGTGATTCCCAATGTACTCCACCCTGCCGCGATGGCTGACGGCAAAATGGGCCACTACCCTGTGGCCGAGGTTCCGTTTGAGTGGGAAGGGGTTGCAGGTTCACTTCGAGTTGCCGTAAGCCCTGCCTTGCCAGTCGATTGTCTGCTGGGGAATGACATGGAGCACAATGCTTGGAGAGAGGTGGAATACCGGACTCATTCAGAGATGCTGGGTACACCTGACTGGGCCTGTGTAAGCACAAGGTCTGCGACTGCCCATAGAGGGAGTTCGCTTGGGTTGGAGCCTGGAACAATGGCCCAGCCCGCTGCCAAAAAGGGACAGACCCGGAGACAGGAGAAGCCTGCTTCGGCTTCCACGCCCCATGAGACAGATCGGCCACCTGCGGTGGTGGGCCAGGAGTCCATGGAGGGGGAAGTAGTCTCCTTGGAGGACCTACCCATCCCTTCTGTGTGGCATGTGGAGAGAGGGCCTACCAGGGAAGAGTTCTGTAAGGGCCAGAAGGAGTGCCCTACCCTTGAGGGACTGAGGCAACAGGCCGAAGCCCAGGCAGCAGGGAACGTTGCAGGACACTACCACATTTACTGGGAGGATGGACTCCTCTACAGTGAACCGAAGGTACCTTTACCCGGTTCATCAAGGGCCTTGTTAGTCCCGCAACGATACCGAGCCTTTCTGTTAGAATTGGCTCATGAAAACCCTTGGCAGGACACTTAGGTCAGGACCAGACCTTTGCCCGGCTTGTCCCACACTTTTACTGGCCTCAGATGAAAGTGGCATCTGACACTTACTGTCGGACATGTGTATCCTATCAAGCCAGTGGGAAGACAGGGGTGAAGCTGAAAGCTCCCCTGGAACCACTACCTGTCGTTAGCACCCCCTTTGAAAGGGTGGGCATCAACATTGTGGGGCCATTGGATCCACCAACTACAGCTGGTCACAGGTTTATCCTGGTTCTGGTGGATCACACCATGCTGTACCCAGAGGCAATTCCTCTGAGGACTGTCACTGCACCTGTAGTGGCTAGGGCCCTGATGGGGATCTTTACCCGAGTGGGTTTCCCCAAGGAAGTTGTGTCCGACAGGGGGACCAACTTCATGTCAGCATATATGCGGGCAATGTGGAAGGAGTGTTGAGTGACCTACCGGTTCACCACTCCCTATCACCCCCAGTCAAATGGACTGGTAGAAAGGTTCAACAAGACCTTGAAGGGCATGATCAGAAGTCTGCGTGAAAGCCTGCGGAGGAAATGGGAAGTCCTCCTACCCTGTTTGCTATTCTCCTACAGGGAAGTGCCACAGAAGGGAGTGGGCTTCAGCCCCTTTGAGCTTCTGTATGGGCACCTTGTACGTGGACCTCTCAGCCTGGTGAAGGATGGATGGGAAAAGTCTCCCAGGAAGCCTCCCCAGGATGTGGTGAGCTACACGATGGCCTTCAGGAGCCAAATGGCGAAGTTGTGGAAGCAAGCTTCTGACAACTTGGAGGCCAGCCAAGCAGTAATGAAGGAGTGGTATAACCACAATGCTCACCCGGTGGAGTTGGAGCCTGGCCAGAAAGTTTGGGTGATGGAGCCTGGAGAGCTAAGTGCACTCCAGGATCGCTGGACAGGCCCCTTTGAGGTATTAGAGAAGAAGGGTAAGGCCACATACCTGGTGGACCTTAAGACTCCTCGACAGCCCCTATGGGTGCTGCATGCTAATCGCCTCAAACCCCACCATGAGAGGCCCGAGGTCATCTTGATGATGGTGACTGATGGAGGAGAGGAAGCGGAAAGCGAACCTCTCCCAGACTTGTTTTCGTCTCAGGAAAAGGATGGGTCGGTGGAGGGAGTGATTCTCTCCCCATCCCTAACTCCTGAGCAGCGAGAGGACTGCCGCCAGATACTGGAGCAGTACTCTACGTTGTTCTCTCTTGTCCCGGGAAGGACCCACCTGTGTACCCATGATGTGGACACAGGAGACAGCCCACCAGTGAAGTCAAAGACCTACCGGCTGTCAGACAAGGTGAAGGCCAGCATCCACGGTGAGGTTACCAAGATGCTGGAGCTAGGAGTTATTGAACCTTCCAGTAGCCCCTGGTCCAATCCGGTGGTTCTAGTGCCAAAAGCAGCTCCACCAGGCACCACTCCAGAACTGAGGTTCTGTGTGGATTACCGGGGACTGAACTCAGTTACCAAGACTGATGCTCATCCGATCCCTAGGGTGGATGAATTGATTGACCGGCTGGGAGCTGCCCAATATCTGAGTACCTTTGACCTTACTTCAGGGTACTGGCAGATCTCCCTTACAGATGGAGCAAAAGAAAGGTCAGCTTTCTCCACGCCTGAGGGACACTTCCAGTTCTGCGTGATGCCCTTTGGGCTCAAGCACGCCCCTGCCACTTTTCAGCGGCTGGTGAACCAGGTCCTCTCCGGAATGGAGGGTTTCTCCGCTGCTTACCTGGATGACATTGCCGTCTTCAGCAGCAGTTGGGAGGACCATTTGCATCACTTGCAAGCAGTTCTCCAGGCCCTGAAACAAGCTGGCTTGACAATCAAGGCCAGCAAATGTCAGATTGGGCAGGGGTCGGTTGTGTACCTAGGCCACTTGGTGGGTAGGGGAACAGTGCAGCCCGTCCAGGCAAAGATTGAGGCAATCATGGACTGGGAACCCCCCAAGACCCAGACTGAGGTCCGAGCTTTCCTGGGCCTCACAGGTTACTACCATCGCTTTGTGAAGGGGTATGGCACTATTGTAGCGCCCCTCACAGAGCTCACATCCAAGAAACAACCTCGATGGGTAGTCTGGACAGAGGCTTGTCAGCAAGCCTTTGAGAAATTGAAACAGGCAATGTGTGCAGCACCGGTCCGGAGGGCCCCAGACTTCTCCAAGGAGTTCATTGTCCAGACAGACGCATCAGAGCATGGCATTGGGGCAGTGTTATCGCAACTCAATGAAGAGGGTCTGGATCAGCCTGTAGTCTTCCTGTCCAGGAGACTGCTTCCCCGGGAACAGAAGTGGAGTGCAATTGAGCGGGAAGCTTTTGCGGTGGTATGGGCTCTGAAGAAGCTGCGGCCATACCTGTTTGGCTCGAACTTCCTGGTTCAGACCGACCACCGACCCCTTCGATGGCTGATGCAAATGAAGGGGGAAAATCCCAAGTTGTTGAGATGGTCCATCTCCCTACAGGGAATGGACTTCCGAGTGGAAAATCGGCCTGGAGTGGACCACGCCAATGCAGACGGTCTCTCTAGGTATTTCCGCCTTAGTGATGAGGACTCCCAAGGGGTTGGGTAGCTCTCCCCACTTTCAGCTGGGGGGGACGCGTGTTAGACCTGTCTGCCCTTTGGGTGGTCCCTCCTTAATTATTTATTTTGTCCCCTTTTTTTTGCCCCTCATAACCTTTTAATCTTTTTGTGTCTACCACATTTTTGAGAAGTTGACCTGGGGGATAGATGCTCTTTGCCCACATAGCCCTTCATCATAAGGCCTAGGTGCCTTTTCTGACTAAAAACCATCTAGACTCACAAAATGGTGGACAGTAACTGCCATAACTGCCACCCCTGAGACTTGACCCATAGGATAGAATAGGAGCATTCCAGAACCTTCTGGTCCCTTCTGGACCTCCTAGGGTCAGCCTATATAAGGCGGAATGCTGGGCAGCAGTTTTAGAAGGTGCCAGGGAGTGAGGCATCTTTGAGGAGCTGTCTGGAGCGCAGACTGCAGTGAATAGGGAAGGGAGATCTTGTCAGAGTTGATGGTCCACTAAGGTCTACTGCTCGTGCAGAGAATCTGCCTCCCTTGCTGTTGATCTGGCCCAGCTGAGATAAGCTTTCTTGAGGCAGAATTCATTGTTATGAGCCCAAGGGAGGACGGTAATGGTGAGCGCGACATAGGAGCACTGCCTGGTTAAGCGTCAGAAGAAGGAACTGAGGTGTCACCCTTCACCGTCACCCCACCACGTCTGGATTGTACAGGAGACTGTCACACGGCAACCCTTTCTCACTTACCCACGTTCCCGGGTTCTGATGAATGCCGGGAGGTTGTCCTGTCATTGAGCCGGGGAGCATTCGATTCCGTTGCCCCCCACACTGGGGCACCGGTTGTAAACTGAGGAGATTTGGCCAGCCGCTGAAGTGTCCGGAGGAGGTGAGAGTGCTGCCGAGGGAAGTGGTCCGCCGGTGGCGCATGACAGGAAGCTGGTGAGGTCTCTTCCCTGAAGTGGGCGGCGTCGCGCTGCAGTGTTCTTCCTGCCGCGCACCCTCCGTGAGGTGGGGCTGATTGAAAGTGTCTCCTCGACGGTGCAGAACTGGTGAGAACAGTGGCTCGGCTTCATCCGGCGGGAGTCACCCCAGGACCGAAGACCGCCGACGGGCAAGAAGAATTTCCCCTCTCAGCCGAGTTCTCCGAATCATTAGCGGTGGGGGGATCACCGCTGTAGGAGCTGGACAAAGGCCTATATCTGCCACCAGGGGGGAATCTGTGGTGAAGTCAAGGACCACCCGGCGGCAATGAGAGGTCATTGAAGGTTACCTCACACCACAAGTAAGCTGAGGGAGTGGGGCTCTGGAGGGACACCACCGCAGTAAGGTGGCTGTCGGGTCAGCTGAGGAATCCGGGTGAAGAGGGAAAGATTGTCAGGGGTTCGTGGGAAAACCAAGACACTCTTCCTTAGCGGCAGGAGTCTGGCCAGGAGTAAGATGGTCCTGGAAGTCTCAAATAAGTAACCAAGGTACCGTGTGTTATCAGTAAATGGTCAGAGTCCTGGCAGAGACTAACTATTCTTTTGCTCCTCTAGCATTCCCTGGTACCCACTCTGACAGCAAAACTGCCCGAACCCCATCTGTCAAGGAGGGCGTGTGTGTGTGAATTGTAAAGTTAAGCCCAGGCACTAACTGGGTTCATTAGACAGGAGAAGGTTGAAGAATTTTTGCAGAGAACTACAGGGTGTCATTCTAGAAACGTTAGCACTGAGTGAGATTTTTAGGATCAGTTCTAGGAAGTGAGAACATATCAACAAATACAATGTAATGCAATGTCAAGTGTTTGGATTATTGATGTAACTGAACTAATGGAGAAACCTGAGATTTAAAGAAAAAGAATTGACAAAAGAAGTGTGGGAAAATAATAGAGAAAACAAAGTATTTTTATAAAGCAGCACTTATTTTCATAAAAAAGCCTTGGTGTAGTGTCCCTTTTTGAGTGGATGGAGGTGTGGTTACTGATGGCTGTGACGCAAACCTAGCACATGTACTTTGGAGTTAAGCCTTACTTCTTAGTGCCAAGCTACCCTATGTGACTTGGAGACTCTAGGTCCAACACTGGGGCTATGCAAATCAATTGCAAATCAATACCTGCTTTGTTCTTCCACAGCACAAAAACTTTTAATACCAGCACCTGGAGGGCATTCTATTGAAAAATGCTGAATGTACAAATATAGCATCTAACTTAACATAACATTTCAGCTTAGCATGGATATTAATTACATTGGCACCAGTTCATAGGACATGCAAATATGCATTCTGGGACTTCTCATGATGAATTGTTTTTGGACGCTCCATAATAGCAGTAAAAATGTAGTGGCATATTATCAAGGGCAGTATCGTTTCTTTAGCGGCACTTTTTGCTGCTAAAGCGGCGATAATCTTATTGCCCTATTAACAAGGCAGCGCTAACATGCATCAGCGCATGTTAGCAGCCGATTTTCTAACGCTACGCATCTTAGCAATATACATCGCTAATGAGATGCAAAGTAGGCGTTCCCTAACTAAACTACATAAAAAATATCACTAACTGTCCTTCGCAGTATTTACAGGACCGCCCAGGACACCCATAGCGATATTGAAAGCAGCTCTAACTGCGGTTATCGCCGGTTATTAAAGTCTGTATAAATCCTGACTAACCTATATTTAACATGGGAGGTGGATTGAAGGGCTAAATCCACTTATCCCTATCACTAAGGATCCTCTATCGCTGCAGGATTATTGCTGGATTCCCAGCGATAATCCTGCATTTCGCGGCTATCGCCAGATTTTACATCGTCGTAGAGATAAGCGTTGCAAATAATGCGATATCTCGGCAATCTAATCTGGCGATACCCGATGTCACACAAAAGCGCACTAAGCGCACTCTGCGATATTTAGCGCAGTTCATTGCTGATATGCCCCGTAGTTAGTTTAATAGGTCATCCATGTCACTTGTAAGTAAATTTTAAATATGTTCATCAAACCACAACTTTTGATAACTTACTTATCCCTTTATCAGCAGTGCACCATTGTACGGTATATTGTGTTTGTGAGGGATGACATCATGCTGCTATTGAATGTTTCACAAGTCCTATATTATTACTCTGTGACACCATGGAAAAGGCAATATTTGACTACCCCCTCAATAGCAATCATGTTTTTAAAAGTTAGGTGATGCAGGTATGAAGCCTGAACTAGCAGAATAGGAGGGGGGTAACATTTATCAAATATCCTGGTGCTTTTTGGTGTGTGGGTGGCATAAACAAGAGGAGTTCCCAGAGGGTCTAGCATTTTAACAACTTTAGACCAATAAGATGAACATACTCCTTAAGATAGGGGCTCAAGTTTTTCTAAATTATATTATTGGAATACATCTGAAATATAGCACGTATGTCAGACTACATAACAAATTTGGGTTCTTTTGTAAAACATAATGGTCACTTAAATGGCTAGTTTGTATTGGTTCATTTAGTAAAATTTCACAATATAATTAGTTAGCACTTCTGTATAAATACAAAAAGAAAATGCCATAGCAAAGTAAATAGAAGGAGTCTCCAGTTCAGATTAATATATGGGGAGTTTGTTTCATGATATGGCCTTTGTTAGTCCCACCAGTCTTAGGGTGGTCTTCAACCAAACTATTGGCCTCCCTTTCTTGCTGAAATTATTTTTTGTTGGCATTAGGAATCTGAAAACGGTAAAACTGCTAACCAGTGCAAAAGTGTTTGTGCCCAATCCCCCAAACATGGTAAAATTGTCAGAAACGTGATTGTCATATTTAATCTACTACAAGTCCCTTGTATTGTGGTATGCAATGTACACAGGGCCTGTAAATTAAATGCTACTAGTGGACATGCATATATATGAAAACAACAGGAGAAGACTCATAAACCACGTTGGGATGGGTGTATCATGTAAGTAAAAACAGTTCCCAACTGGTATTATGCGGAGACAATTTTGAAAATGTATGCAATATGCATTACAAAGAAAGGAAAACCAAGGAGTCAAGGGATTTTTAGAGAGGGTAGTCTTATTTTCATACGTAATGGAAAAAACTTTCAAGGGTCAATACAGTTAAAGCAGCACTGTACAGAGTGGATCTTGTGACAACCCGGTGACACTTGGTGCAGGTGCTATATACAATCAGTGATAAGTGAGTGTGCAAGTGTTTAAAAACAACAGCAAAGGCGACGCACTAATCAAGATATAAACATCAGATAATGGCCCCAACAGAGACAAGTAACCATAACTTGAAACACAATTATTAGTATGGGAGCACAAGACGTGAAAAGCGTTGTGAAATTCAAGCTGTCTAGTCGACGGCGTTTCGATCGCCGTTGTTTGGGATCCTCATCAGGACGGGGTTGTCGATGAGAACAGTGCTGTGGGCAGAAAGGGCAGTTTGAGCGCGGGATCAGGGATTGGGGAACGGGCAGGGAAGGGAAAGTGCACAGGTGCTAAGTCCGGTCTGAGTTACGAACTAAGACGTGTCATGAAGTGGGGGAGTGAGGGCCGGAGTGGGAAGGGATTTGTGACATAGGGAGTGGCTAGGGTCCTGCAGATAGCGGGATAAATGCCGTTATTAATCAATCAGCTTGGGTGATCATTAAGCAAGTAAAAGCTTCGTCGCATATGGAAGGTGGAAAAACTCACACTTAGGCTCTAGTAGGAAGACGTGGTTGAATTCCTGGTTATAGACACGATCGTCCAATGCTATTGGGGAATAATGGTAAACAGAGTTTTAGAGGACATGCAGCACCTATTGTGCCACCCACTTAAATAGCCCATTACTTCATGTCCCAGTCCTGCCATTGCAGCCTGAATACACTTTTTTAAACTGCCAATTCAGCTTGCAATATAACCCCCTTGCAAAGCCCTAAACTCCCCTTTTATGGATCCCTAATATAGGACCAGGTAACCCATAGAGCGGGGTGGTTTGTAAATAAAAGCTTGAACATGTGCAGTAAAATTTTCCATGTCCTGGTAGTTAAAAACTCCTAAAGTCGTTTTTCACTATTGTGAGGCCTACCTGTCCCGGAGGATAACATTGGGTTGCCTATTACACTTAATAAGTGTTACCGTTTGATTGGGAACAGGTGATACTTTTGTGTTTGGTGTCACAAAAATTGTAAATAAAAAGCCTCTTTAATAGTAAAGTTGAATTATAAGTCAGAATTTTGAAAATGACACTTTTAAAAATTTGGTATTTTCCTCCCTTAAATGTTTTGGTGCCTGCAGCTTCTCCTGGAGCAAATGGCTGGGTGGAGTTGGCAGTTGGACTTTTTTTATTCATCCCAGATAGACACAAAATAGAGGGGTAAGGCGTGACAGCCACACAATAGAGGGATTAGATGTGACTGGATGGGCCATCAACTGGCAGGATGGGGCGGTAGATTTGTACACAGCCCCCTTGCAACTAAATAGGTTGTCCCCTGACTTCACACAAAGCACTTGTCACTCCTTCGTTGTTAATGCAGCGAGCCTGGAGACAGGATAGGGCAGTCACAAAAAATCAAGTACTTCAAAGGGAATGATCTAGAAACGTCTCATACTTTAAAGGAGGCACCATAATTAAAAAGGGGACCCTCAGACCACATTTTCAGTTCACTTTCCGGCCCTGGGGATAGACTCTGGTCACTGCCTGTTGTTGTGGCCTGCTGTGTACTCCACAAAACTGCTTTGCGGCACTAGAAAGGACTGTTTGCTGCCTGGAGCTTGCCTGGAACCCTCGGAGGCCTACCTTGCTTTTTGAGCCCTGCTTCACCACCTGAACCCAAGACTGCCATAGTGACTCCAAGAGCTCATTTGCTGGCCTCTTATTCAGAGCCTCAGGGACAGAAAAGGTTCCCACCTCCTTGATCCTGCACCTGGACCCAGCCTATGTGAGACCTGACCCCCAAGTGGTGCCACTCCAGTCTTGGACCCTTGGCTGTGGTGCTAAAGTTTCCCAAATAGCCAAAATCCAAAATGTAAGATTGAGAAATGTTTAGCCTAAAAGATTCTCTGAGGACCGCGAGAAAACTGGGACCAACAGGCTTGCATCTTCGCTCAAGGTGCATCACTTTTCAGCCTGATTTTGTGGCAGTCCCAGCTACAGTCTTCTCTGCAGCAGAAAATTAGGGTAAACAGTCATAATATTGATTCCAAAATATAGAATGGACATAATATCGAAGTAAAAATATAGAATGGACAAAATATCGAATGGACACAATATAGTGGTTAAAAATATCGAATTTAAGGTAAGTAATATCGATTTTCAAAATATAGAAATCAAAATATCGAAGTATACAACATAGGCATTAAATATATCGATTTTTTAATAATATCAATTTTTTTAAGTGTTTTGTATGTTAGTATATGTGTGAAAAGTGTATATTAATTTTTGTAATGTATGTTTAATGTATTTTAAGTAATGAATTTTATGTTATTTAATTTTTGCGTAATTTAATTCTGTAGCGGGTTGTGGGTTTATAGGGGAATAGGGTGGGAAGTAATTTAATTGTAATTAATTAAATAGTTTTATTTATTTATTGGTATTCATTTTGAATTTATTGTTATTTTTTAATTGGTAATTATTTTTTGTTAATTGCCAATTAATTTGTATTAATTGATTAATTGTTAATTATGTTAATTTTCTAAATTTATTTTCTGTAGCGGGTTGTGGGTTTATAGGGGAATAGGGTGGGAAGTAATTTAATTGTAATTAAGTAAATAATTTTTTTCATTTATTGATATTGATTTTAAATGTATTGTTAATTAATTTTTAATTGGTAATTAATTTCTATTAATTGGCAATTAATTTTTATTAATTGGTAATTATTTTGTATTAATTAAATATTTGATAATTATGATAATTGTAATAATGTATTTTCTGTAGTGGGATGTGGGTTTATAGGGGAATAGGGTGGGAAGTAATGTAATTGTAATTAATTACATATTAAAAATATTTTTTGTGTTTTGATAATTAATTTACTGTTAATTTTTAATTGGTATAAATTTTTATTATTAATTAGTTTTTGTTATTGAAAATTAATTATTTATAACTAATATGTAGTTGTATTTCTAATTAATTATTACATAATATTAAATTGGTTATTAATTTCAATTAATGTTTTATTGGTATTGATATTTAATTTATTTTTAATAATATATTAAATCATTACTTCCCCTACTGTTAAACTCACTGGAGTGGGAATAGTAATTTTCACCCTCCCGCTATCCAACGCTTTCCCTACTGTTGCACTCTCTGGAGTGGGAATAGTATTTTTTACCCCTACGCTATCCAACGCTTTCCCTACTGTTGCACTCTCTGGAGTGGGAATAGTAATTTTTACCCCTACGCTATCCAAAGCTTTCCATACTGTTGCACTATCTGGAGTGGGAATAGTAATTTTCACACTCCCGCTATCCAACGCTTTCCCTACTGTTGCCCTCTCTGGAGTGGGAATAGTATTTTTTACCCCTACGCTATCCAACGCTTTCCCTACTGTTGCACTCTCTGGAGTGGGAATAGTAATTTTTACCCCTACGCTATCCAATGCTTTCCCTACTGTTGTACTCTCTGCAGTGGAAATAGTAATTTTTACCCTTCCAATATCCAACGCTTTCCCTACTGTTGCACTCTCTGGAGTGGGAATAGTAATTTTTACCCCTACGCTATCCAACGCATTCCCTACTGTTGCACTCTGGAGTGGGAATAGTATTTTTTACCCCTACGCTATCCAACGCTTTCCCTACTGTTGCACTCACTGGAGTGGGAATAGTATTTTTTACCCCTATGCTAGCCAACGCTTTCCCTACTGTTGCACTCACTGGAGTGGTAATATTAAATGTTACCCTCCTGCTATCCTACGGTAAAATATTGTACATTTTATATTCATAACTTAAATTAATTATATCTTAATTTTAAGGTTATTTGAGTATTTTTAAGTATGTTTTAGTTAATTATATTTATTATTTCATTAATTTTAACTTACTTTTAAGACATTTAAAAAAATTCGATATTTTGACTGACTATATTTTTTACAGACTATATTTTGGATTCGATATTTTTGTACTTACCTGTTTGTAGATAGGAATTCGATATTTTGGCATTCTATATTTTGGTGACTATATTTTGGTAAGTCTATATTTTGTCATTCTATATTATGTCAGTGATCCGAAAATTAGATGCATCGATCTTTCATCAAAGGGGTATCAAACTTCCAAGAACTTTTGTGGGCTACAGCCTCCTGCCTCATCCTGCTGGAGATAATTAACTTCCCAAAAAGTGACTACATTTAAACAGAAAAAAATCTTCTCCAGCTGCTCCCTAACAACTATGCTTCCTCTTCAGATAACTCCTGCAGCCTTACCCCATTGAAGTCAGAAGGTAAGCGCTGACTGGGCCCAATCCATTTCTTGTATCCAACTCATGTTCCAATGCGGTCAGTTGTATTTTTTTCACTTTGACCCAGTGTTACTCTACAGGAAGTCTCGATATTTCAGGAGCTAGATTTTTATTTATACTTTAAAAATTCATGAGTCTGGTTCTACTGATTGAATTTTCGTCATTTTGATGTCAAATATTTAATTAAAATGTATTCTATTTTTCAAAATGTGTGTGGTATTGTTTGGTGTGGTTTTTTCATCTTATGTGAACAGTTTGTGTACTGCATATATACTTTACACATTGATTCTAAGTTATATCTGACTGCTTTTGTGCCAAGCTACCAGAAATTTAAAGACAGCTTACTTTAGTGACTTTTGTGGTTCACCCTGACAGGGATTGTGGCTGTTACTTGAACAGTGGTAATGCGCAAATATAACCAACAACACAATTTATCACATCCTACCAAAATGATGCATGAATTTATATTTATAGTGGATACCCAGTTAAAATGTAATTGTAGGAAATCTGCCTTTTCTGCATGGTCCCCCTGGATTTATCTTTTGTTTGCTTTTGAACTCTGTCCTCTTTCTTTGTGCCTATTACCAATTGACACATTTAACTTGCCTGTTAAATGTGTAGAAAGAGCACAAATGGCCGGTAAGTTAAATCCCAATTGTGGACTCCAGCACTTACCTACCTTCTGTACCATCCCCTAGAGTGATAAAACCTGCAGTGATACTTGTACAAAAGAAACCTTCCTTTTAAATATTAGTAAGTCACCCCAATATAAGCTTTCGAGCCCACAAGGTAGAGTGCATTGTATTTTTTTTTTGTTGCAATGTTTTTATTGAGTATAGAAAAGGTATACAACATGAACACCTTATGATATTTAAGTACAAAAGTTCTTAACAATGTTAGACTGAACAGTGTGTTGCAATTTACTGAGAAGGGAAAGGGAAGGGGCATGGATACACAGGAATAGGCATAATCCAGGAGAAACTATTATCAAATAATAGCCCGTGAGTGACCCACCCCACCCAGTGCTGGCCTGTCCTTCAGAAGTCATTTGTAGTGAGGGGTCAGTGGGCCAAGGGCCCTCGGGTGGGAGAGTGCAAGGAGAGGAGTACAGGAGTGCATTCCCTGAGGAGAGGAGTGGTGGGGCGGAGCTTGGTGTCTCCAGGGACTGGATGTTGCAGACAGCTGGACTGGAGGAGGGCAGGGATCACGGCAGGGGGAAGAGAGCCCTCCACTGTAGGTTTGATTCATTCCCACTTCCATCACTAGGGGGATGGGTATGTTCTTGACAAAAGGTAGAACTGGCGGAACTGGGAGCATTGCCGGTTACCCTTGAAGAAGGATGGTGTCCCGCTTTCCTATGTGCTTCTTTGTCTGGGAAAAGGGAGGGAGGAGGGAGGATAAGCGGAACACTGAGGAAAAGGGATGAGTAGGTGGGAGGAAAGGGTGTAGGAAAGGCTTGGAAGGGAGGAAGGGAGAGAGGAGGAACTCAGAGAGGGAAGGGGGAGGTAGAGTGGGGGAGGGGCCAAGGGGGGAGGAGATGCTGAGTGGTGCAGGACTGGGGTGGGGGTACATCATCGTTGCACAGGAGGTGAGAAGGAAGTGGATAGGTGGCAGCCATCCAAAAATGCAGCGAAGGCCGGTTTTGCAGTTCAAGGGGATGGAGAGCCCAGGGCAAGGTATCTGTTGGTGGCCCCATCACAGAGGAAAGGGGCCCACATCTGCATGAATAGCTCAGTCTGGTCCTGTAAATTGTAAATGACACATTTGTGCCAGGCAGTTTGGATCACTGCTACCAATCAATCTTCCTGAGATGGCGATACGGGTGACCCCCACTGGCGGAGAATACATTTCTTTGATGTAGCCAGGGCCATGTGAAGGAGGCGACGCTGAGCGTGGGAAAGCTCGGGGGTTTCCCCCTCGTTGTGGAAGAGGATTACTGAGTGGGTGAGAGGGAGGTGTAATGGCATGGAGGTATCCAAGACCATTCCAAAATGCAACTAGAAGGGTTGGATTGAAGGGCACTTGCAGATGATGTGGACTATGTCGCAGTGGGAGTTTGTGTACCTCCAGCCGATTGTATGGGGAAGAACTCCTGCTCTGTTCAGTTTTGTTGGTGACCAATGCCTGTCATGGCGTGTTTTGAAAAGGCAGAACTTCAGACAAGCCTCTCTCGTGCCCATATCTAGAGCTTCTAATATGTCAGCCCAATCTTCGTACTCATATGAGGGGGTTTGCCATTTGGCGCGGAGAGTGGGTGAGAGAGGGGTGGCTTGAGAGCATGCCATACAGACCTGACATCACTCCCTTATACAATCACCACACATTCAGATATGTCACGAGAGGTGAGGACTGTAAGGACCAGGGACTAGGTCTCAAGCACAGCCTGAGAAAATGCTGCAGTTGTGTGTAGCACCATGTTTACTCTGGGTGGAGGTCAAATTCCTCTCTCAGCTGGGCGAACAGTTTTAGGTCACCGGTAAGCAGGATGTAGTCCAATGTGTATGCCCGCTTCTCTCCAGTGGGTCCAGCACAAGATTCAGCTGTCAATGCGAAAACTATCATTGCCCCACAAAGGTGCCTTTTTATGTTGTTGTGGGTCTACCCCGAGCAAGTAGTGGGCAGGCACCCAGGCATTGTATGTGACATATAGCACAGTATGTGAGTGGCGCGATTGTCGGCCACAGTACCTATAAAGAATGGCAAGTGCCTTGCCTCCAGAGAGTAGTAATAATTCAATGTGAACCCATTGCAGGAATAAAAGGGAACAGGTATTGCAGTTGAGAGTGCTCGAATGCCAGGAGAGAGCTGGAGGGCCAGGGCATAGTGATCCACAGAAGGGAGTCCCAAGCCTCCACAGGAACTCCTTGCCATGAGTTTGGACACAGCTAGTTGGGTCCCGAGGATTCCCACACTAAGGACCAGATCTGGCAGTCGATGAGGCGCAGTGTGGACAAAGTACCTGTATGGGGAGACTCCCGAGTGTGTATGTAAAGCACAGCAACATGACTATCCTTACTGCTTGCATCCTTTCCCAAAAGGAGAACCCCAGATGAGACCAATTCTTGAAGTCTCATTTTATCTGGGCCAGTAATGGGCCCAGGTTGTCCTGGACCATCCCCTTCAAGACCCTATTAACCAGTACCCCTAGGTATTTGAGAAATAAGTGTAGCCAGCAGAAAGGATATCTGTGGATGGCCGCCTTCGTGGTACCGGATGAGATTGGGAGATCCTCGCTCTTGTCCCAGTTCACCTTCTAGCCATATAGGGTCGTGAAGTCAGCAAGAATATCTAGCAAGGCTGAGAGGGAGCTATTGAGGTCCGTTATAGAGATAGACATTGGAGTAGCCGTTCACAAGTGGGACACCCACAATGCTGGTTGAGTTATGAGTGGTAGAGGCCAGGGGATCCATTGCCAAGAGGAATAGGAGGTGGGAGACAGGACATTCCTGGTGGGCGCCCCTCCAGATCGGAAAAGGGTCAGAGAGGAATCCCCAACAGTTAACCTTGGCTGTTGTACAGTCATACAGCAGCCGCACCTTAGCAATAAATTGGTCTCCCAGGCAGAAACGTTCCATTATGGCAAAGAGGTAGTCTCATTCGATGCAGTCAAATGCCTTTTTGTCATCCAGGGAGAGGGCCATGGCCAGGGTGCGGAGGTTGTTGCTGGAGGAGCGGCCTGAGACTAAGTCTACTTGCGTGTGGTGAATCTCGAGGGGATGACCTTGCCCAGGTGCGCTGCGGAAACACTGTCCAGGTTTTTAATGTTGAAGTTTAGCAAAGAAATGGGCCTGTAACTGCCACACAATAGAGGGTCCTTCCCGTGTTAGGTAGAACAGAGATCACCGCTTTGTTGGAGAGGGATCCGCCTCCTGGAAGGTGGCGTGCAGGGTGTCAACCACCTCCTCTCCAGACCATATGTTGAATTCTGCGGAGAGGTCATCCTCACCCCGGGCTTTATAGTAGTGAAGTTTGGAGATGGCAAGCACTATCTCTACTTTAATGGTTTCCCCCTCTTAGAGTAACCTGTCCTTGTCCAAGAAGCAGGGTAGGTCCACTCCCCCAAAAAGGCAGTAACACAGTCCACACCAGCCGTTTCCCCTAGACTCTACAGGTTCTTATAGAACAAGGCAAACTCATTTACAATGTCCTGGGGGCAGGCGAGAACCTCGACACTTGCTGAGTTTATGTCTGGAATGGCCATCGTGGCCTCTCATTGCCGCAGTTGGGTTGTCAGCAGTCAGCCTGCCTTTTCCCCCTGCTAGTTGTGTTGTACCTTCAGACTTTGAAGTGCATACTCCGCTTTAGAGGTGAAAATGCTGTTAAGTGCCCTACGAGCCTGTCCTAGATGTCGGTGCTGGGGCAAGGTGTGGTGGCAGGCGTAGAGGTGGGTAAGAGAAGCAATTTCCCTCTCCAGCTCCTTCTGGTGAGTAACTGCCTGTTTATTAGCCATGGCCACATCTCTCATAATTTGTCCCCCTATAGTGCCTTCAAGGCAGCCCAGATTACTCTGTGAGAGTCCACTGATTTGTTGTTGTTCGATAGGTAAATGGAGACATGAGCGTTGAGTTGGGATCTACCCTGGGTGGTGCAGAATCACTGGATAGTCATGCACCATGGTTTGGGTCCTGGGGAGGCGAATCCCACATCAAGGGACAGGAGAACCGGAGAAAGATCAGATGGTGATGCTCCAGGATCTGAGGCTCCGGGATGAGTGCCACTGTTTTCTGGGAGGCAAGAAAGTATCCCAATTTGGAGACCGTGCCATTAACCGGGGAGATGAAAGTATACTCCATGTCTGTTGGGTGACTGAGGCGCCAGTGATCCACCAGACCATAATCTGAAGCCACATCACCTAGCAGGGCTGTCTGCATCAGTGCCTAGGGATCTGTTCTGTCCAGAACCGCATCCTGTGCAAGATTCCATGTGATGCCGCACAGGTAGATAGAGGAAAAGGAGTGGAAAAAAGGAGTAGGTGAGATCGAAGGAAATGGGGTGGGAGTGCCCCCGGACACACAGGGAGGGGGAACTTGTAACACTGGCCGGTGGGAGTGGGAGGGTAACCCCTGGTGCCTAATACACAGGTAGCAGGAGAGTGTAGGGAGAAAACTGGGAAGAAGGGAATTAGTGATAACTGATGCTGCAGAGCACAGAAAAGGGAACACTGATCAGTGTACCACATGTCTAAACTTGTGGAGACATCATGCCGAAAGGTCCCCATCGGACCCGCAGGGCAGTGGAGATGATGCTCAAGCAGAGGTAAGTAAGGATGGTTGGGGGTATCAGATGTCTAAGGAGGTCATAAAGGGAGGAAAGTGGGGAAATTGTTGGGTCCTTGGCAACAGCTAAGGGGGAAACAGGCAGCCAGGGGCCTAGGGTCCTGGGGGTGAAGAGGCAAGTGGTTCTCCGGTCCCCCATATTTGCTAGGGCCCAGAAACATAGGGACAAGCGTGGGGATCCAGTTTGCAGTGAGCATCAGTGGGATGCCAAAAACCAGAATATAGTCAGGTTGAAGTGGTCTGAACCTGCAGTGTGCATTGGGAGGACTGGAAGAGGAAGGGGGAGTGACTTGTTGGTGCCCCTTTCAATTCACCCCCAGGTGCAACTTTCGGAGGAGGTCGGAGGAGGTCAGCAGCACCTTCTCAGGAGGAGAAATTTATAGTGAGAATGTGTCGCAAAGCACACAGTGTGTATCAAACAGAAATGACAAGCACAAAAATAGTCAAAAGAATAAAATATGCAAATGTTCAAGACAGGCATTGTTATACTCAGCTGTCTGTCTTGCACCGGTCCCTTTGATCCTGCATCGACAGTTCCAGTTACACTGGGTACAAAACAGAATCTCACGCCCCAGGTCTTTCACTCCATGGTGGCAGAGAACTTTGTCTCTGTCCTGTTCATGTGTGACAACTGCTACTACTTGGAAAGCCTGCACGCTGTCACCATGGGGTACCTGCTCCCATGGCGGGATTCACTGTTGGTTCCCCAGCATCCACTAGAATTGATGAGGAAGGGTGCCTGGAGTTGGGCAGCCTCAGCTGAATTGTCCACATACTCTGTGTGAAGAGTGTCCAGGAAAAGTAGCAAGTCTTCCGGGTTGTAGAAATCCTTTGAGATGCCATCCTTGGTGATTGGAAATCAATCAGGTTTGAAGAGGCCACACTCGATGTCCAATTAGCGAAGGCAGGGGCTAGACAGAGGGAGAGGAAAGCCTTATGGCGATCATTGGTTTCACTGGAAAAGTTAACTGCTTGGTATATTTTGTGACCCTTGTGTGTGAATGGACAAAGTGAGCGAGCCGCAGAGAGTAGTTGTCAGGCTTGCTCATGTAGCAAGAGCAGGCAATGAGGTGCCGGGGGCATGCCAAAAAATCCCAAAGTGGGGGGGCTTATGTGATATGCACATTGCATCTCTAGTGGCGGTTCAAAGGCAAGACCTGTGTGTAGGAGAGTAGGGTCTGCTTCCTATGGTTACCCCCACTTTTTGCTGTGTTTCACAGTTTTTTTTTAATTTAGCCTGGCTGTGGCCCTGCTAATCAGGACCACAGCCTAGCTGTTCTCTCTCTAAATGTATTTCCTGTACTTTATGGACATACCAGATTAGTTGCTGAATTACCTTGTGAGCCCCTAGTATATGGTACCTTAGGTACCAAGGGAATAGGTACCCCAGAGGTGTACCAGGGGCTGAAGCATGTATTATTTGCCCTTTGAAAGCCTTCCAAAATTGCACCAAAGGTCTGCACTTGCAGCCTGGGTAAGGTGATGTAAGCACCCCTTACTGAGGTACATTGTACCTATAACTACCTATATATATAGACACCTATTAACCTATAAGTTACTCCTATGGCAAGCCTTGACAATCCTGAAGGCAGAGTGCTTGGTTTTGTGTGAGAGGGTGCCCTAGCATGAGCTGAGCCCCTCACAGCTTTCGGAAATCCTTCCTTATAGCTGTTCTTTGATATAGCCATACCATAAACTCTTAAGTGCATTATAATCCTCGCGGTTAATGCTAACTTTGGTTTGGCTTTATCAAAACATGTTGTATTTGGTGTCAAACGCTTTGGAATACTACCCCCCCCCCCGCCAGTTCTGGCAGCGGGGGTAACATTCCACCCTTCTAGAGGGAGAAGACATGTACACACTGGTATACCCTGTAATAGTTTTAAAGAGCCTCAGCATAACAAAATGGATGCTTCTGCCACAGACACAAGTCTTACCCCCAGCTGCTGGATAAGACTCCTGCAGGGCAGGACTGGACAATAGGTTTCCTGTCCAGGGAGGTGCCAGCACCTCCCCAGACAGGTTTTAGTGCATTGGGGCAGGGTGGGTTGCATTCAGTGAATGCTTTTAAGACACTGCCTGGGGCACACAAGGTGTTCCATGCATTTCCCAGTTCAAGCCGGTTTCTGGGGCACTCAGCCCCAGCTCTGGCGTGAAACTGGACAAAGAGGAAGGGGTGAAACCACCCCCTCCCCAGGTCCTCCTATAGGTGGGACCTTAGAGTTAGTCCATCCCCTAAACTTAGTATAAGTATAGGAACCCAGTCACTAGGACTTTAGATTACCCTGGACGAAACTCTGAAGACAAAATCCTGGAACTTCAACATTCCATATCGACTGGAAGATGGAAGGAATCTCCCTTGGGGTCAAGGAGTGACCTCCCTGTTCAAACAGGCACCAAAGAGCATCTTGCTGGTCTGCATTTTTGAAGCTCCAGCCGGATCCCGAAGAATCTGCAACACAGGACATGGACTTCCAGACATCTTCGAGGCTGGCATGAGTCCCAAGCAGAACTGAGACCTGTAGCTATCACGAGAGACGTGGGACCGGAACTCCTGGACATCCTGCAATTTTGCAACTGCACCTACTTCTAGAAGTTTCCCAAAGTTGTGCTTTAGGCAATTTAGTGTCCGTGCCCCGAGCAGCTTTTGCACCAAAGCTGAGAGGCCTGCACTCCACGAGTGTTTTGTGAGTCCCCTCTCTTCACCGCAGCTCAAGGCTCATTCACGATCTCTAGTCCATTGGATAGTGGGTCCCCACGAAGGACAGTCCTTTGTTTCTTGGGCTTTCCTGGTTGCTCCAGATGTGCCCTGACTCCCCTCCAAAGGGTGAGTCCCTCAGACCTTGCTGGTCTGCACCAAAGCCAATCTTGTCTTCTTGCATGGGTTTCTGTTGCCAAGGCTTGTTGGGTCCAATCCAGATACCGACACTGCAGCACTCGACATCCGATGTGGGAGAGCTCGAATTCAGCTCCTGGTTGTCATCAACACCTCCTAGTCCTCGTGGCTGAAGATTCAAGCTTCACCTACTTCACCTTAAAGCACCCGACATCGGCTGGCATCTTCCTGTCGCCATCCTGGTCACTGGCTAGTGACCAAGACTCTGTCACCTCTGCTTTCAGGTTCTTCAGCTCTCTGATCCACCCTTGGATGCACCCGTATGCTTTTCCTCTTGTCGCCTGCAGCACTTCTTTGCAGCTCTCCATTGGAATCAACAACGAAACCCGACACCAAAAGACACCTACGCACCCGGCTTCCCTGGGTGAGGTAACACGAGTACTCTGGTGCTCCTGTGTGTCTTGACTCTCTAAGTGTCTAAGTTTAAAAGGGTTTTATAGTAGTTCACTACCAAGTGTCCTTAATCTTTAAAATTATGACTTGTATTTCCTCCATAAAGTCAATGATGATTCACAGCTGTGTTTAGACACTGCACGTGTCCCCCGCGGGTCTCCAGCGTCCCTACCTTGGGTGGTTCCTGGTTGCCCAAGCGGTTCTACAGGCCCTAGGCCTCACTTCTATCCTTCACGTTGTTCTTATACTACTATTTTAGTATATGGTTTGTGAGGCCCCTAGCGCATAACGTATACAGTGTTATTTACTGTGCGCTATTTACAGTTCTTGTATTGTACTTTGACCTCTATCCTCATAAAGAGACTAGAGGGGTTGTGTTTAGAATAAATACATATATATTTGATATATACCTTGTGTGGTGTACTTTCATTTGATCATTCAAGAGAATATAGACTGGTACAACAAGCTGCTTTACATTCCTTCAAGACTTAGCCTGAAGGCTGCTCTCCACAGCTACCACTAGGAAAGCTTTCTATAAAGGTTGACTAAACCTAACATCAATAAGGGATGTTTGGACTGGTGCAAGTTGCCCACTAGAATAGTGGATATCATATGCCAGGCCAACTTCTCACACTGTGAGCTTGGGAAGTGTTTCTCTAAGAAAGGATTTGGTGTCAGTGCCATCCCCTGATTCTGGAAAGCTGAAAAAAATAGACATTGTCCCATCTGCTGCAATCCTCCAGGTTAATCAGTTTGCTGCGAAGAATTAGGAGTTCTTGGTGCTAGTCCAGCTGAGTATATAGACAGCCCTTCATTACCATGAGCCTCTAAACAAGCGGTCCACGGGAGTCTGGAATCTCGCAATATCCCGCTGGATCAATTTGGTTGTTCATATTTCTGGTTCGCTTTATTCATTTTTGTCATCTTAATATCATTTTGTTTATTACATTTTCTCTATTTTTATCATTTGTCTGTTTTTTTTTATTGTTAGGCATTTGACTTTATTATTCTTTTCAGATTTTTGTCCGGCATTCATACTTGTTCACATTACCCTAAGTTAAGCCTGTCTGCTCTGTGCCATAGATGCCAGTGGGTTGAGCTAGGGTAAAATTAGTAATTTGGAGGGTTTACTCTAACAAGGGTTGTGATGATTCCTTGAAGTGGAAAGTCACCCATCCAAACAATAGTCCAATTTCTTACAATAACTATATAAGCTTTTAAACATCTATAACAATCAAGTGACAAAAAGAGTACAATTGTATTCACATTTTTGAAAATAATCAAAGAATCTTAACGATTTAGTAAATACATCGTGCCCAATTCACAAAGGTAAAGTGAGACGAAAGTATAACTTTACTACTTTCGGTATTCAAAAAGGGCATTTACGAGTAGTAAATGCCCTTTGTGAATACCGAAAGTCAAAAAGTTGGACTTTCATCTCATTTTTACCTTTGTGAATCGGCCCCACATGTTATTTTTTTAGGTTTTTAATAGTTGATATCATGCCATCACCAGAATTCATCGTTAGATCATTTTAAACAGTATAGTCACAGAGCACACGGTATAAACACAGAATCACTCGATGGTCGGTTGGGCTATCTAAGTCCAATGTTTTTCTTTTGTTACATTATAAGCGCCTTATGGTTTGATGCACAATTTTAACTACCCCTCAGCTGTGAATTTTGAGCAAGACCACAGCTTTACTACACAGGTTCCAATGGCTCATCACTCTCATACCATCAAGGGTGATGGCTACTCTATTATCTTCCAACATATCTTTCCCAATGAAAACCTCCTGGGGTTGAAACACAATCCTGCATCCTTCTCTTCACCTTTCTTTTCATTGAAGTTGTTGCATGTGTTTGCAGCTAATCTATATCTCCTAAGCATTCCAAAAAAATATGAGCTCAAAGATTTTTTCCTAAACTGTGAAAACTTCTTTCTAATTCCAGATTTTTTTAAAGACCGGCGATTAATACAGATAACAGTGCAAGTATATCTCCTAAGTTTTTCCTGGAAAAACAAGTTCAAAAGAAAGCCTTTAAAACATTTACATATACACATGTATTCATTAATTCACCCTGAAAGTGTATCCTAAAAATGAAATAATGAAAGTATTGACATTTATGCACAGGCCGCACTGCAGCACAGAAATACAACCTTGCCCATCTTCCAAAACCTGAAAAGTGTCAGTATGGAAAAACTATACGTTTATCAAAAATGGACTAGGACACTTGTAACTACGTTACAAAAGGTTCTCTAGATAACACTCATAAACGCTATGTTTCGTGTTGTGCGGTTTATATTGGTTCTCCGCCCCACATAGACGTTGTGGCATTTATCATTGGGTGATCTAGTGTGCTACATGCCAGCCTCAAGCCTGAGGTCACCTCTGGAGTAGCGTAGCAGTGTCCAGAGATATATGTAGGTACCACCATGGAAGAAGGTTATTGTTAAAAAACAAACCTACATCCAAGCAACTACTTTATTATAAATGGATGTGATTTGTTATTAAAAGAAACAAACAGGTATACTCTTGGACCAATCAACTGGATCCTCGCATATCACTTAAAACACACAGTCAACATGTTTCTGCTCCTTGTCGCCCAGCCGGGTCTATGGAGCATTCGTCAGGACAAACAGATTAAAATGTATACTCACACCTTTTGTGTAGTATGTCAGGGGTTGTAATTTTACCCACCGTCGTTTTTTTGCAAGGCTCAATTTACATAAAATAAAAATCAAATATTTGACAATTTCTCAAATATTCTAGGTGTACCTCTGCATGTACGCTTTTACCTAACTGGCACCGTTTGGTGGTCAATTATTCACAAATTATCTACACAGACATAATTTGTCAGTGATACGTATTATTCACAATTTAAGCATTTAGAACGGGCTAATCGGCGAATCACAATGGAGAATCTTTATATACGATCAATGGGGCACAATGTTCAATAGACAGTGAACGGTGATGGTGACTATTCACGTGTTAACAAGACTGTTCTTGTTTTTAAGCTGAAAAGATATAACACTTTTGATCATAATATATATTTGTATTTCTGAAAATGGTGCGCAAACTCGATAGTGGTTGTCTCTCTCACTCTGTCATAGAAACGTTACTCGCATTTCACAAAGATAAAGTTAAAAGCGCTGGCTCTGATGATGTAGAACCGTTGAGACCAACGATTATTATAGTGTTTAGCATGCACTTTGTTAATGGAGTCTTTACCTTATTTGTAGCAAATTTCTATGACCTCGTGGATTTGGACATTGGAGTCCCAGGCTGCAAGTAGGGGTACAAAACATTACCCTTACTCAGCTCTGTTTTACCCTCTTCGAGACGTTAGATGATTCCGCGTGACTCTCCTCACCCGCAGTCAAAGGCGAATTCCGCGACTGGTGCTGGCTCTGCCCCCGGACGCGGAAACGCCGTCAGTGTATTGCTTATCTAGTCTCTAGCTCATGGTAGTAGAAAGCAGACATATGGCGTTGGGATTTTGCCAATACGCTGCTAGTCGAGTTGTCAATCATAGAAGACGGACAAATGTTGGTAGTGTACTGTCATATCTATATTTTACCTGTTAAGTTCTGATTGCATTAGCGTGATGCTGTACCAGTGTTATTAGTTGTTATACAACATGTCGGCACAATTTTTTGATTGGAATTAAAAACGAAATTCGTGGAAACTACAATATGTTATGCCAACAATATTATATTGCATCTTTTGTGTAAAGTGATAATGTATCCACATAGGTCCTGAGTAAAACAAAAAGGGACTGCTGATCACAACTAGTCCTACGGCTATCTCTATTTATTTACATGTCATGATAAGTTCATTATGATCTTAACAGCTCAGGATATAAATCTTTTGTGTCTTGGTCACGTAATATGGCATATTCAGAAATCTCCTTAGATATATACATAACTACTGCACGGAAATATTCTGGTCACATTGGTATCGGAGGGTAGGTAGACTAATGTAACGGACTCAGTTTGTGTATCCTGTGTCTAGAGCTATACCTTTCAAAGCATCGTTAGTCATGTCTGCACAGAAATTATTATGCAAAATGATGCCAAGGAACATTGTCATTAAGTCCACACTGGTGGGTTTTAAGTCTGTCTACCCATCTTTGTTCCTTCTCATATAGGATTTTCTCAGCATTGCCAGTCTTGTCTTTTAACATTTCAATTACTGTCCATTTCAAATCTTCTGCTCTATGGCCAGTTTCAACAAAATGAGTACAGAGTTTTGTGTTGTTTTTCTTCAGCTTTATATTACTCTTTGTTCCCCAATTCTTAGCTTTACCTTTCTGCAAGTCATTCCTATGTATTGTTTTTACAAGTGTCCTAGTCCATTGATAAACGTATCTAACCTGGGGAACTGACTAGACACCAATTCCTCCTCCTTATTTTTGATTAAGAATGGAAAAACTATATGCATACTTTACATGACAAACTGAGAGGGTAAGGAAGATTATTCTGAGCCTGTTATGGTAAAAAGGGAATCAGTTTTTTTCTTATACTGGGATCTGACTGGCCACACTTTTACAAAAATAATGTTACTTCAAAAAGCATTCTCTATGGAAACACGTATATGAGTCAACTAGTAATGAGACGAACAGCTTGTGCTACAACTACAGCCCCCAGGTGGCAGTGGGGCTGACTGTGACACCATTCCCGCGCCCGGAGGCGTGTTAAGAGGCCTGGCGGGCACCCACAGCACGGGAAGCGTGCGGGCGATGCTCGGGCCAAGGACGGGCCCATCAGACACAGGAGGCGGCCGGGCTACCCCTCTGACAGCCTTTACTTTTTAAGCTCCCCTGTGGCGAGTTATACAAGCTTTATAACAGTGGATATCACACGTCATGGGTAACGCACCGTCTTGCAAAGTTCCTGTACTTCTACTTCTATAGACAGTATGTTGGAAAGAGCCATTCACATTGTTAGTACTGAGATCGATTTAACTGAGAGGTGTCTCTCCTTGGGACTAACAACTCCTCAGATCACTCTGACCAACCAAGGATGCTGACCGTATTAGCCCCCGCTGATGCCAAACTTATCAATCAAGCACAACATGCAATCATTATTCCTAGGAATCAGGCATGGTGCTGAGAGTAATGAGGGTAATGGAGGTAACAGGTTGGCGGAGGATTTCCCAGCATCGGTCTGTAACATTGACATTGCCGCAACTGTGAACAGTTCCCCAAACCCAGCATTACCGGGGCCAAAAGGAAAAGGAAATCGATGAAACCTGTTTGTTCCAAGAGGAAACAACCCCATGCCTAAAACAACAATGTACCCCCTTAAGCTCATGGATCCAAGTATCAGTGGTCTCAGCGGACACAGTAACTGTTAATGCCACCGTTGACTTAATACCTTATGAAGTACTAAAGGACTCCATCTATACTCAAACTGAGTCCACATCAGCACCCTCTACTTACTTTAAACATGGGGACACTGAAATTTATGTCATTGTAGATACTATTTATGAGCATATTAGGAAGCTTGTAGATAAGAACTTTGCTATACTTTGAAAGCACTTGGATCGTTTAGAGTCAATAACCAATAAAGTAAGGTCGCCCAATAATGCACCCAAGTCGTCACTTCAACAGGAAGGGATTCCCAAATTGCAGCCGCCCAGCGTAATGAGCTCTAATGTGCAACAGCAAACTCCTGCGCAGCCTCCTACCAACTGATTTCTGTGACACCTGCCGTAAAGTTAAAGAATGTATTTTCCCCAAACCTCTCACTGCCCAGAACAATCATCGAAGGCAGGTGACCTTAATAGTCTACATCCACTCACCCAATCAGCTGACCATAGAGGGAGACTGTGTTGTCATAAATCTCCGCTGACTGGCACTCGTAAGATAGATATTGATGTAAAAAGAACTTAATAGTTCCACACCTACTTACATTTGGTAACTGCCTCTTTGTTTCTTTTATAACCCAAACCTTGGGCAAAACACACCTGTTATCTCTTCATATACGATGCACAATAGGTTTTCTGTCCTGTCAGGCCTAGACAGCCTAGATTGACTGATGCCTAACATAACACCTATTGAATCTGTCCCCTCCATACCCATGCCAGATTCTTTGGGAAATAATAGTCTGGAGCCACATAACCTAAACATGCAGGTGGAAGTCTGGAATATTGCCGGCTTGGCCTCTAAAGTAAACACTGAGGACTGGGTCAAGGTGGTCCAAAAATATGATATTTTAATGTTCCAAGAGAGTTGGGCAACAAGGAAGCTATACCTTGAAGGGTTTGAATGTTTTAATGTCATTGCGCCTGCCCCTAAACAAGGCCAGCCCTCTGGTGGCCGTTCCATCTGGGTCAATATTTGTTCAGGTGGCAGTGCTAAAATCCTCACCACTAACAGTGATAACTATCAAATCCTGATATACACACGGGGTCTAAATTTGTTTTATCAATTATTATAACAATGATTTCTTAACTGTACCTAACACAAATTTCCTTAATTTTTTCATTTTGTTTCGGATATAGAAAGCCAAATTGAGACTCATAAATTAGTTGGAACCTGTTTGGGTGGCGACTTTAACGCTAAGATTGCCAAGGCAAATGAACTAGTTGCTGTCCATCCACCTCCAAGTACATCTGTGTAAAAGGGGGACAGAGTTATTAAATCACCTGTCTAACCACAATTTATTAAGCGTGATGGATATCGGTGCCATAAATCATAATGACAGCTGTCCAATCCCCACTTATAGACCCAGTGGCTGCGCCTCAAATATAGATTATGTTTTCATATTGGCTTCTTTAGAAGATTTTTTATTAAAAGCTGAGGTTATACCCACTGTGTATAGGGACCATAATCCAACCTTGGTTATATTTAGGCTTGCCCTTAGACCGGATTTTGTTAAAGAACTCGGGACCAGTAACTTAGTACCATTAACAGATAATTTTAGAGTGATCTGAAAAGGCATTGACAACAGTAACCTGTTTTCAAAAATGTTAACAACTTACCAATCATTTGTTGAAACTTGTTTGTCATCTATTGACCACAATCCTGAGGCAGCTAATCTTTTTAGCCACCTATGTGCAGGCATTAAGCAACTCATTTCAAGACCTGCAATTAATAATAATCAAAATCCCAAGTGGTTTAATAGTGCTTGTTCACAGGCAAATAGAGAGCTCTGTGTTGCCATTACAGAGGTGCCAAGGAATGCAAGCCTTGTTAGATCACTGAGACATCAATACAAGCAAGCGGTTAAGCAGCGGAAAGATGAGATCCTGAAAAAACATTGAGACCACCTTGCCTGTGCTGCCAAACTCAATAACACAAATGGTTTCTGGGCAGCAGTTAAGGACAAGAGAACCATGGGCCCCACACTTACTCCTCTAAGCTGTAATATAACCATTGAAGCCTCGGAAGCCCACTTTTCCAAAATATACACAGCCCTGTCTCAGAGTGAGGTTCTCACTGACATTTATGCTGCTTCACAAATCCAGATATCAATATCTGAAGTTGAGGATGCCATCTACCGAAGTTAAGGCAAAAAGGCCCCTGACCCGACCGGTTTTTCATTGATCTCATTAATCATACTCACTTTGAATTTAATTCAAAGTGCGTGGTGGGCGGCACTCACCTTTACAGAAATGCGGGGAAACCCCAGGCAGCAGCCCACTGCTGCAAATTAAAAATAGAAGCGCTCTCTAAGCACTAGGGCAAAGTCTCCAGCACTCTCCCCAATACAGGGAAAGCGCTCCCAGGGATGAAAGTGCAAAGTCCAGGGAGCAAAGGCTGGGCACAGGCAGGCCAGTACACAGGGCCCTCCAGCAGGGAGGCAGTCCCTCGTGGCGGTTCCTCTTGGAGCCCAGCAGCAGGCCCTCCCTCAAGTCAGGAACAGCACAACAACCTCATGGGGTCACAGTCCCTTCATTTAGAGGACATTTTCCGTTGTCTGTAGAGTACAGGGCTTGGGGTAACCAGTTCCAACTTGTTCTGGAGCACTCTCTTTACCAGGCTCCTCTTCCTTATTGTTAGGTGGGGGCTCGTCATCCGACACACCACAGGGGGGCGGAGCCAACATTCACTAGGGCAGGCACCATCCAATTCAGGGACCAGGGACTTCCCCTCCCACTACTCAAAATGTAAATATCCCATTCAGCTTAGCGCTGACTCACCCTGCCCCTCCTGGAGCCACCCACACCTCACCAGCCCCTGTCACTCAAAAGCAAGACATGCAATTCAGATCAGGCAGGCAGACCCAGAGCACACAGAAATGCCAACTTCTAAAAGTGGCATTTCTAACATAACCACAATAAATCTGCGCACACCATTGCACAGCATTTATTAATACCATTTCATACATACCAGACTTGAACATGCTGTGCCTTTCATATCAGGATTTACCACTGACCCACATTCATCAGGGAATCCCCCATGCATTCCTATGGGAGGGCAGGCCAATCGCAATACATGTAACCCAGAGCGCACACGCTTTACACTGGACAGCAGTGATACAGTACCTAAAGGCCTAAGATCACCAACACTACACAGGGAAAAGGCTAGGAGACAGACAAAAAGTTTATGGGTGAACCTGCCAAAAGGGCCAAGTCCAACAGTCTCGGCTGGCCATATTTTGGCTAAAGGTTTGGCAAAACCCAGCAGCAACATTAACGGGAGAAATTATAGTTGACTGTCTTAAATGTGATAAGGGTGTTGCTTTCCGCCTTACTGGGATCTTTGTTGCTGTCATTGCTCACCTTCCAGTGCTCCTGTGACAGCTTGAGGCCCATGAGGGGCAGAGGATAGAGGACCACACTCGGCTAACTTCTGCAGGTCTCCCCCGCCGCCGCTGCACTTTGACAACTGTGCGCGGTCGCCGAGAGGGGGGGCCACACATTCCAGCAGGCCCTGCGGCTGACGCCGCCAATTGCCGATTTCGCGCCAGGCAGCCGCATTAAAGGAGGGCGGAGTTGCGGCAAAGCGGGTTTCTTTACGCCTTACTGGAATCTTTGTTGCTGTCATTGCTCACCTTCCAGTGCTCCTGTGACAGCTTGAGGCACACAAGGGGCAGAGGATAGAGGACCGCGCTCGGCTGACTTCTGCAGGTCTCCCCCGCCGCCGCTGCACTTTGACAACTGTGCACTGTCGCCGAGGGGGGGCAACACATTCAAGCAGGCCCTGCGGCTGACGCCGCCAATTGCCAATTTCGCGCCAGGCAGGCGCATTAAAGGAGGGCGGAGTTGCGGCACAGCGGGTTGCTTTCCGCCTTACTGGGATCTTTGTTGCTGTCATTGCTCACCTTCCAGTGCTCCCGTGACAGCTTGAGGCACACGAGGGGCAGAGGATAGAGGACCGCGCTCGGCTGACTTCTGCAGGTCTCCCCCGCCGCCGCTACACTTTGACAACTGTGCGCGGTCGCCGAGGGGGGGGACCACACATTCCAGCAGGCCCTGCGGCTGATGCCGCCAATTGCCGATTTCGCGCCAGGCAGGCGCATTAAAGGAGGGTGGAGTTCCTGCGTCGCGGGACGCGCACGGGCTCAGCCCGGGCCAAGTGTGGGCCCGTTTGAGATCGGCTCGAGGACGGGACGGGCCACCCCTCTGACATCGACGCAACAAGGTTAGTCTGATCCTGTCCCCAGGTGTTTTCCCTATTCTCTACATAGGCCTTGTGTTAGCTTGTGGATTGCATACCGATACCAAGCCATCATCACCTTCTACTATGTCAACAAGGGCTGCGAAGGGCGGGAAAATGGCACCTACGGGGTCTATCATTAGGACACTGGACCAGTTCATTGTACGTGCCACATCTATTGTAGCCCATGAGATCGACCTAGCAGAAAAAAGAATGTCCCTTGACCCTGTATTTAATAAAAGGTCTTCTATAGGTGGCCTAGCTAGGGCAGTTTCACCAACCATTGCAACTCCAAACATCGTGGCTAATGCAAGTCAAGAAGTTGGGTCAGTGGTCCATGTTGTACAAATACACCATGTCTGCAGTGATTCTCTTCCCTTATGTACTACCCAAGATAACCAAGATACCCTTGATAACCAGACGGACTCACATCTAGGAATTGCCGACAGTAGCATTAGATTTGACCCCGAGGAGAGTACTATAAGGGCTGGACCCACTAGCGGGAGACACTCACAGCAACCTGACCAGGCCATTAAAAGAAAGTGCGGGGCTGCAGCCCACAAAGGCAGAAAGGCTAAAATTTCGAAACCAAATGTTTGTGTGGAATTTCTCGGGATACTAACTGTTCCATCTGATATCGGGGCCACATTAGACTTGGCTACCCCACCAAGGCTGGACACTCCGCTGGACTGGTCACAAGAAATGTGGGACAAACTGGAGCAACTTTTTTACAGGTCCTGTACCCCGATTTACAAGAGATTGGACTCAATTGAAAGAAGTTTGACAATCCTGGAAGCTGAGAAGTCTAAAGTTACTGATACTAGTAGGCCGGGGACCCTAGATGGGCCAGAGATCAGGCAAGAGGCTGGGGACAAGCATGTGGCCACTTTATCTTCCCTTCACCCTCCTACTCCCACCAACTCACCTACCCAGCACAAACATGTACTGTTGGATAACAACAAATCGTCATTGCCTCACAGTAATCCAAGTACCCAGATTAGTAAGAATAGTACCAAGGGAGTGAGTTCACAGGGTGGTAATTCTGTTTTGGGGGGATGGTCTATTACCTGGGGCTTTACCCCCAGGACACAGCGTTAGGGCACAGAAGGACCTTCTAACTGATCGTTTGCCAAGTATAGACCTCCCCATAGCCTTTGTACCCTATGTGTGTATCCTAACAGGGGTTCCTCCATTGAGAGATGGGCAAAAAGAAACCCATTAGGACCTGAAAAATAAGTGCATTCATTGGCTCAATGAGAACCGGTCTTTGCCACTAGGGGTGTCTGCTGAAATCATACTAGTAAGAAGGGTGGACTGGGTTGGGTCGCGACCAAAAACTATCAAGGGGGATAGTATCATAATTAACTTTAGAGATACCAGGATTGTCGAGCATATATGCAATTGGGAATATCTAGGTATGGAGGCCCTGATTAAATCATACCCCTTGACATATTTATACCCAGCCAACAAACTAGTCCCCTTTATTGCTCATCCTAACAGGGGTGGGTTTCCAAGAAGGCCCCAGGGTTGGCAGGGTGCTAGGTCTTTGAACAGGTTTGAGGCATTATCTGGCTTAGAGGAGTGTGATTGACATAGAATCCACCCAGGTCAACAGGTCCCAGAGTGTGCTCCCAATGTCGAGTCCACTCCTAGTAATGTTATTGGAGTGTACCCACTGGCTAAAAGTGATCATAGCCTAAGTATCCCCCTGCCGGACAGAATCACATTCTGCTCGGGGAACGCTTTTAAGGCTTATGTTGTAGGTAGCCCAAGACCTACCGGAGTTCCAAAGGCAATTATAGAGCAGCCAGCTAGGACAAATGTGAGTAAAGAGTTTGTAAATGAAATAGCCAGGGAAGGAAACTGGATCTCTTCTGGCACATCTGGTGGTGAAGAGTATTAAATTATCCCAAGGCGGCCCATGAGCCCTGGGCAGCCCCCCTCAATTGTAGGACACCTTCTGCCAGAGATCTTCACTCCGTCTAGGACTACTAATGAAGTGTCATTACTATCATGGAACATTGCGGGGTTGGGGTCCAAACTAGCTCTCCCAGAGTGGATAAATTTTATAGACACCCACGATATATGTGCTTTTCAAGAGACCGGGGCAGTGGACCCCGTATTTCGGCTAGGGTATCTATCCTTCCAGGTCCCAGCTATAAAACTAGCAAAGGGTCGTCCAATTGGGGATTTGGTGATCTGGGTTAGGCAGGGCCTGTTGTGTAAAGTATCCCAAATACCCACCAACAATGTTGACATTCTCGCCTTGAGAATAACCCTGGAGCAGGGTCCTAGTTTCTACGTTTTTAATGTATATGCCAGAGGCCCTGCAGGAGGTCGTTGTTCAGAAGTTGTAGAGGACCTGCAGGGGTTACTGAATGGTTTACCAAGAAATATCAATCCGATAATTGCAGGGGATTTTAATACTGCGTTTGAACCTCTGGGGCTTGAGGATCAGTGTTTTTTTGGAGGAGAAAGACGCTAAGTGGGGAATCCCCACCCTTACAATTGAGCCCATAAGAAAGTGGATTGCGGCAGCCATTTAATTAAAGGTGATATGCATGGGCCGCCAATTGCGAGCTGCAAATGGGAGAACGCAGTCAGACAGGTCAGGGGTTGTTACTTTTAGCAATGGCCTCAGATCTAGCTGTATCGATTACTTGTTGGTGAGCTTGCCACTGTGGCAGAACTTGGGGGACATGGTGGTAGTGAAACGCCCCGAAAGTGATAATGATCCTCTCATAGCTACTATGGTTGGGCTGTTTGGTGAAGCCCCACTCATTAGGCCGGAGGAAAGGGATAACTACCTGGTGCTGTCCAACAGCACACGTCACCTTAAATGGGGTGAGATTGCACAGCGCCAGGAAATAGTCCTAGCCATGAATAACGAGGTAGACAGGGTATTGGAGGCATGGAGTAGTAGTGAGGGAGGCCAGGCCTCGTTGCCTTGCATAACCGAGACCCATACCACGCTCTTTGAACACCTGAAGTCATTATTTAGTAAGACTATCAAAGAAAAAAGAAAAGCAGTAAAAAGAAAGCTGAAGGATGGTTTAACTCTAACTGCCGTCTTTCCCGGAGGGCTTTAGGAGTAGCTATAGGTGTAGGTGATCCTGAGGGAGTAAGGGTGGCGTAGGCCTCTTACCGGAATGCAGTTAGAGAAGCCAAAAAACTTTGGGACCAAGCTAGGTGGCGAGACCTCAAGGAAGCGTGTAAGTCCCGGAATCCTAAACTATTCTGGGATGTGTTTAAGTTGGATAGGGGTGGGTGCCCGGACCCCCGGCAAAACCATGTTGCCCACCACCTATGGGTCGAATAATTTAAACCTCAGTATGCTTCCTGGGTTGACGAGCAGTCCATTTTCCTGCACGGCCACCTATTTTACACCAGTGGGATATTTACATTACCAGAGGTAGACAGGGCACTAGATACTATTACTCCAGGTCGTGTCCCAGGGGCTGATAGCATCCCTGCAGATGTTTTCAAAAGTTACAGGTCTTCCTGGTTGTTGTATATTCATCACTTAGCAAATGCAATTGCCTGTGGTGCCCCTATCCCGGCATCCTGGAAGAGGGCCGAGATAATTCCTGTTTTCAAGAAGGGTGACAAAGCTGTAGCAAATAATTATAGGCCAATCAGTCTTATTGCCTCCATTCAAAAGATCATGGGCAGACTGATCCTACAAAAACCCCAGTCCTAGATCGATGACGAGAAAATTCTTACCCCCTTGCAGGCTGGATTTAGACCCCTCACAAGCACCATCAACCAGGTCTTCCGTTTTATTAACATCTATTGGAAGACAGTCACTCTGGGGAAGGGTGCATTATATGCAGTATTTGTGGACTTGAAGGCAGCCTTCGACCTGGTGCCTCACTACAGGCTGTGGTGTGTAATAAGAGAGATGGGTTTGTCTTCAAAACTGCTATCCCTGATCGTCCGCCTACATGAGGGTAACCATGCACATGTCAGGTGGGGGCCCAGGGGGGAGGTCACTGAGTCATTTGCCGTGGACAGGGGAGTGCATCAGGGTTGCGTGCTTGCACCAACCCTGTTCTCACTCTTCGTTAACGGGGTGGCTGACTTCCTCTCTGAAGTACCCTCCGATGCTCCACAGCTGGCCGGTGTGTGCATACCGATCCTCATGTTTGCGGACGACACTCTAATCCTAGCAAAAACGCCTAGTGGTCTGCAAAAAGCCCTGGCCAGGTTTGAGGAATTCTGTTCAACTCACGCCTAATAATCAACATGGCAAAGACAAAGTTCATGTCTTTTAATGAACATAGATCATTCCAGGGGAAATTATACATGGACAAAGTGCCTCTTGAAAAAGTGGACGCTTTTACGTATTTGGGGGTCATGTTGCAGGCTGATATGAAATGGTCAAATCAAACTGATGTGGCCACGTTAAAGCACAAACAAAAGGCTGGGCTCCTGGCAGCCGAATTTAAGACCTCCCTCTTGAAACCAATTAGTCCCTTGCTAGAGATCTATAGCATGAAGGTTCTAAGCTCATGTTTGTATGGAGCTGAGCTATGGGGGTTTACGAATGTCTGTAGCCTATCAGTGGCTGAAAATTCATTTTTCCGTAAGGTTACATGTGTCCCTAAAAGTACACCAATCCGCCCCCTGTTGCTCGATTTGGGGAGGAAAGCTGTATCAGACCTAGTGAAACTCCGCCCCCTCCTATATTGGCGGCGATTATGGAGCACTACGCATTGGGCATCAAGGATATTATGGAAAGTGACCACTTCCATAAGGTGAAATGGCTAACAGAGATCAGATTGCTGCTAGCGAACCTGGGGCTGAGTGAACTATGGAACGACCCCTCCAATGCTATCTTCCCTTCAAAGAAGATCTTGAAGGAGCTGTACTGGGAAATGGTATGGGCTTCTGTATGCTCTAGTGGCTCAATAAAGCATCTAACTGGCCGGTTTCTAGAATTTAAGCCATCGCCGGCCTTCAAGCCCTATTGGGATGCCATTGAGAAACCATTGGACAGAGAGCTGTACTTTCAGTTGAGGGTTGGTACCCTGCCAGTCAGGGAATTTACTAGTAAATGGGCAGGGCTTTTTGAGTCTGGCTGCCCGGGGTGCAAAGATAGGCGAGAAACGATTAGCCACCTGTTGTTTTTCTGTCCACTGTATATGAAACCCCGCGCAAAGTGGATTATACCTATTTGCAAGCTGCTAGGCTTTAGAAGGCGTGAGGAGGCACTACGAGTTCTTTTATCAGACCCATCGCTACTATTGTCAACAGCTATGGCCAAGTTTCTGGGTTGGACCTGGTGTATTTGTTCTATGGCATTGTCACAGGCCCCTTGAATTGCTGTGTGATTATTGTCACCCTGAACGATTAATAATTAACTAGATCTATGAAATGTGAAGGCCTTATGTTGTATTTTATGTACTTACTTTTATGGGATTTTTATGATACTGTTATTTACTATTGTTACTCGACAGATATTGGTTGTTTAATACTTTTTCAAATGTTTTAGGGTCTGGATTATTTATGTTTTTACTTTGTATGTTTGTATGTATTTGTGCTTTTATGACTAAACTGTCGAATAAAGCTATTGAAATCGAAATCGATAAGGGTGGGGATAAACCGTGGCTGGCGGCTGTAAGAGAAAGCCTGACCAGCGTGAATTTCGACCATATGTTTTTAAACAGAAGCAACATGGAGGGTATAAATAAAAAGATTCTTCAGGTGGCCCTATATGAACATTATAGTGATATGAGACATGTAATTGAACTCTCAAAATCATCAGTCACACTGCATATGTCCCTGGTGGACGCTGATTGCCCCCCTTCACATTTGCCAGCCAGGTACCTCCTAAAAGATATTAGTCGCTGGTAAAAAAAGCTTGCTCTTTCGTCTTAGGGCTGGCACTTTAAAATACTTACTGTGCTTCCCTTTAGGCTTTAACATTAACCTTGAGCAAACACCCTGTCGCTGTTGGCAATCAATCTATGATACATTTTCTACTCTTCTGTAACTTTTATCAAATTATAGTAAACAATTGCTGATCCCTTTTTTCAAGGCACTGGCCATTACTAATTATAAAGTAGCCTATAGCCTACCAGGATATCCTTAAGCTTAATGGGGAAGACTTAATTCTCTGGGTCAGCACTTTTCTGAAAATGGCAATCCATTCACGCGCCTCCATGAGTACTTTATAAACAGATATGATTGCACTATTTACATCTAGCTCCTATTTGATAGGGAACTTAAGTTTGGATCTTGGTCGGTGCCCTGGAAAGTGTTGTCATTTAATCTATGATCCAAACCTCACAGCTTAATTTGATCGCACTTTAAGGTATTATGCTGCTAGCTGTTTATACTCGACCGTATCCATCATATTTTGCTGCTGTTAAATCTTTTTGCACTTTATCAAACTATGCTGCTACATGCTATGGGAAACTTTGTTATAAGTCTTAAGCTTATCATAAGTTTATGAAAAATGTGCCGCGCCACTTTGCACAATTCACAGGTCTCTGTGTGTCTATTGTTTTAAATTGTGTGTTTATTGTTTCAAATTATGTAATGTGTTTTTAAAAATGTACATTTTTGCTGTTATTTTGCTCTGTGCTATTATGGATATTTTATATCCGAATAAAGATTTTATTGAATTGAATTGAATGCAAGGATGTTTGGTGCTCTTGGAAAAATAGAATTATCTGCCAAAATGCTATCCAGCTCCTAAGAAGACATTTGTGACTGTTTTCCGCTAAGTTAGTGCTAGTTACTCTGTGCCATATGAAATCAACATTGCTAAGACCTTTGGATATGCAAGATCTGAACCTGGCATTCTAAAACATCAGCAATGTAAATAGTTTTTCCCTGCATTATTTTCAGAAATCCAACATTGGTTATATCCAGCTCTTATCTGCATTTTAATGTATTACAACCCTCTCTCTTAATGTGTTGAATCTCATTATCAAGATTAAACCCATACATATTCACATTTAGTGTCCTTATATAAAATTACTGCATGCTCAACTAGCAAGATATAATAAGAATTTGCAAGTTACAAAGTGCAGAAAATAGAATCATACATCTCCAGGTGCAAAGGAAACATGCAGAGAAAGTCCTGTAAAGACACACTAAGTAGTTATGTACCTAGTCCTTTCTTTTTAGTCAACCACGGATGCAGTCTGTAACTTTTCATTTTACATTTTACTTTTAGTTTTACTTTGAACATTGTAAAATTAGCCTATGGAAAAAAATGTTTTTGCATTGTCTGACATAATCAAGATGGGTTGAACGTATCACACTTGGCTGAACAATGGACTGAAGGTATCACAAACGACTCAGTTATATGATGACCACATTGGAGTCTGAGTCTTAAGGTCTTAAAGGGCATAATGGATGGTTTCTAAGAGCTATTTCCGCATCTATGAGGCTGGGCAATGGATGTTTTTGGGTTGACCACGGTATCTGAAAACAGATTAAGGGTCTATTGGTCATGGTTGAGGTATATGTGAATGCCTTCTAAGACTCTCAGAGTACATGACAAGGACCCTTGAGCCTAAGTGCCATGAAATATTGTAAGCCAACCTTGGTGAGTCATAGACAGCTGATTGTTGGATGTAATTCTCCTAAAACAATCTTTAGAGAATGGAAACATAGTAATTTGACTCCCTTATTTGCTTAAAGACGGTTGAACTGAAGCTGATTCATAATGTAGGACAAATATTGAAGGAAGATTATTTCAAACACGTATTCGAGGAAAATATAATTTCACTGTATTGCAGGGTAAGAGAGACTCAATTATTCACTGGAGATTGCTTGTCCTACAAGACTTGTAGACTCTTCTGGGATTGTTTTGCCATTCAGCATGAAATTCATCAGAAAACCATCATATTGTGGGTTAAAGTCCTTAACTCCTTGACTGTGGCGCAAATCCTGCTGCGGTGCTGGAAAATGTATGAGTGGAAGGGGTTCGGACGGCCCCCCACCCTCCTCCGCACCCCCCTCCACTGTGACGTCGGATGGCCGGGTACCATCTGATGCATGGAACGGGTTAATCTGAGATGTGTCTCAGTAACAACAATTAACAGAATCAGCAGCCATTCCTGATATACTATTAATATTATACATCTCTTTGATTAAAGACACTGCATTCAGGAGGAAAATTATATTGCTCATGATAAAAAAAAGAGGTTACATATGTCAACACATGTAAAGTGTATGAACTGCCATAGCTGTAGATGTTGATCCAGACAATCCTTAACAGGATGAAAGAAATGACCGGATTAGGGTCACCTGGGTCCTATGACCACCTCTCGGCCTTCCATACTAATTGATGAGTTGCTCAGTCAGTAGAGAATACAAACCAAAAATTGCTTATGTATGTGCACTCAGAGTGAAGCCCCATCTTTCCAGCCACTAGGAGTGATACAGAGGGAACTGAAATCGACAAGCATAAAGATACAGGGCCCGATTCACAGAATGAATTTAAGACTCAATCCTAAACTTACTACTGTTTTGGTATTCACAGATTGCACTTACTACTTTTGGCATTCACAGAATCCACTTACTACTTTTGGTTTTCACAGAATGAACTTACTCATTTCGGTATTCACCGAAGTTAGGACTCCTAACTTTAGGACTCCTAAATGCCTTCTGTGAATACCGAAAGTCTTAAAATTAGTATTTTTCTCAATTTAGTAGTAGTAAAGTTAGGACTCCTAACTTTAGGACTCCTAAATGCCTTCTGTGAATACCGAAAGTCCTAAAATTACGAGTTTTCTCAATTTAGTAGTAGTAAAGTTAGGACTACTAACTTTAGGACGCCTAAATGCCTTCTGTGAATACCGAAAGTCTTAAAATTAGGATTTTTCTCAATTTAGTAATAGTAAAGTTAGGAGTTAGGCATGCACTAATAGGAACAGTGTACTCTTTACAGGAACAAGTTTAACTTGGCAGAAACAAAACTTATAGTTTAGCATTTCTAGGAATTGAGCTAAATCAGTTTTGAACAACCTAAAATGGCACCCACGATTAAAATGATGCAGCGAATGCTAACTTACATAAAGCAATGCGTAAGCAAAACATTTTTAATCCAACAACGGTATACTGTGTTATTTATGTTTATGTGGAAATGACTCACCTGAGCTGACATAAACCCGTGCAGTCCCGTAGCTAGTATGTTTTTGGCTGCATCTGTAGTGCGTGGTCATGGCGCTACATAGAGAAGGAAGCAAATGTGCCTAATGTTTCCTATGCTTGCAAGCAACGCACAGGGTGCACAATTCCAATAGCACTAAATCAGTGCACCTCACAAAATATGTTGGATGGTCATTTGTAACAAAACTATCTAACTGGTATAACACAACAGGTTTGAGCGAGAAACGGAATATGACATGGTAGATGAACAAAAGAAACAAGGATAAGTAAAAAATGCCAAATGCTTTATGTAGTAGGTCAAAAATGCCAGGTGTGTTATATTTCTATGGAAATGTACGTTGTTGGTTTTGGTAAACGAATCCATTGTCGACATCCTGAATCATTTTGTTTTTCAGAGTGGTAATACGTCTCCCGCATGGTGTTTTCAGAAACACGCCGTATTGCATTGGCATTCGGATTATATGGGGCCTTTTATTGTTCACCTTTTCTAGTGACATTGCAAAATATAATTCTGTCATAAACTAATGAAATTCACGGGCTCGCCGCATAGTTAGTAAGATAAAGAACGTATTCAACCATAGAGCTTATTGGTCTGTACAACCGGTGATAAGTTCAGTCAAAAATGTGACTGCTTTAAAGATAGGGAGGCATAAATGATCTATTTATTTCATGGAGGACGCATAATTACATTTTGCGACGAGGAATCGCTTGTATGAAACGGTGAGGAGTTTACAAGGTCTCACATTTTCAATGAAGCGATTCCCCAGAGAATGTCTACCCTGAATAGATTATTGAACAAGTACTAAGATGAATGTCATGTGTTATAGATGTCTTTCAAGTACATCACAGCAGCTTAAGTACGCTTTGAATACCAATGTGTAGCTTGCTCCCCTGGTTCTGCGCTCTCTCTCATAATTGAGTTGTCTTTGTATGTTTTGCGTGTCAGGAGATCAATATTTCATAAAGCACAGGGTGCATCACTTCTACTGCGCTTTAATCACTCTCACATCTAAGGCCCTGACAGACAAATGAAGATGCTAAAATATCATAAGCTCTTTTTCATACTTGCAGAATTTTTAATGAGAAAAAATTGCTTCAAGGAACTACGCACCAGAAAACTGGCATGGCCAGGGAAGGCCCATAAGTGTCTCCGATTGTGTCTTTGTTCTTCTGAAGACTAAGGCATAAACATATTCTTGAGAAAGACGCCCACTTTCTTAAAAAACAAGTATATATTACAGCATAGTTAGTGGTTTCATGCACAGGTGGACATATTGGCAGGCATTTTGTGTATGTGTCACAAGATGTCAGATTACATTGCATCTATGATTGACATATCAATAGTACCATTAGATGCATGAATTATAGGAAGCTCATCTCAGCTTCAGAATAATATTGATTGGCAGCAGTAGTCTAGGCGAATGAATGGAACGAGAAACGAATTGACCTTTAATAACTACCCTGAAGACCTGTCCCTCAAAGCTGCATGCACTGCACACAAATTCACCCCTTGCCTAGTCATTTTCAACAACGTATCCAAAACAATAAATAGACTGACAGCAAAAGTAAGGTGCACATTCAAAGCTTAAATACATCAACACACTCCCGCCTCTTCTCATACAATGTTCTATGAACAAGAGAACAAATATTGCCCGTTTTTATCTACAAAATGAATATGAAACACTAAAACACTGACCTCACTGACGTCTGCAAATTCCATCTGCTACTGCCTCCGCTATCAAAATATTAAGGGCCTGATTCAGATTTTGATGGAAATGGCCCGCCATTACTTTTTCAACAGATTTCTCGTCCAGCTACAAGGTGGTCCACCTGCTCTATTTAGATGTGGGCGGTTTGACAGACAAAAGACCATCGGAGTGCCTCTGACTCCACCAGGTATCTTCACACATATCGGTGGCGCCTTATGCAAAAGCTGCTGTCGGACATCGGTGGCGCCATATGCAAAAGCTGCTGTCGGACCGAGAACAGCCAATATGTCCACTTGGCCAATCATGATGTGCTTTCCTGCAAGTGTGACTGAGGCGGTAAAACCTCCACACATTAGTTGGAGGTTCATAAGGCAGAAACCCACTTTTTCCCACATTCACACTTACTTTTTCGCCATTGCACCCGATCTTCCAAATCCTGCCACTGTTGCTGCTGCTTGATGATGCACAAAATCAACACCGTCCTGGTTGGAATCGATGGTACGTTCCATTTTTACCTGTTACCTTTTGACTTGTCTGTTAACATTTGTAATGGACTAGTGCATTTTTAAATCTCTCTTAAAAGCAATAGCATATCAATGTGCAATGCATATTTGTGTAATTTTGATGAAAATTAATGAAACACACTTGTATGATCACAATGTATTTCTAAATTTGTTGCAAGTTACCTTCAAAAAAATGGACACTTACAAAAAATGGGATTTCATTTATTTATTTTTTTTAAATATTTTTATTGTTTGCCAGCTGACAAAAAAAAGAAAAAAAAAGACATAGATATTTTCATACATGTACAAAAGAAAAAAAAAGACATCAAAGTAGATAGTAGATATGTTATATGGCAAATGATTTGATATATGGAGACAGTAAGAATATTCCTAATACATAATCAGACTATAGACATAATTTTCTTTACAAAAAGGAAAAGGGAGAGAATTAACAATTGTGCAACATTGAGTAGAATTTTACTCTAAAAAGGTGCCCCAATTTCTGTTAAATTTAATCAGTGAACGCGTTCCCCTAAGATGTGCTAAGGCTAGCTCCATGGCATGTATCTCTGTTACTAGTGCCCACCAATTCCAAACCGTCGGTGGTTTAGTACCGGTCCAGGCCCTGGCCAAGGTTAATTTGGCACAGGAGATAAGTATAGTGACTAGGGCCGATTGTGAGGATGACATGGGGGGAAAGTCTAGTAGAACCGAAGCGGCCGTGATGGTAGGTAGCGAGATGTTCTTTAGTCTAAGAACATTCTGTATGTCCCCCCAAAAGGTCTTGAGTTTGGGGCATGAGAACAACATATGTACTAGATTGGCTGCATCGGCTAGACATTTAGGGCATTTAGTACGATGGCTATAGGTGGCGATAGGGGACCATCTAGAGATTCTTTCCGGGGTGTAGTAGAGCATGCAGGTCGTTCTAAATTGTTGTAGCCTACGGCTAGATGACCGTACAAGATTGTTAATATTAGCCAGAGAGTGCTCGATTTGATTTGGAGTGATATTTAAGCCTAGTTGAGTGCCCCACTTCGCAGCCAATTTGTCGCCATCATTCACTTTAAAGGTACTAAGTGTTTTATATGCCTCGCTTATAACTGATTTATTCTTGTTTGAATATAGACAAGTCCATACATCGCATTCAGTGATATTTTGAATCTTTTTTTTGTTAATCAAATAATCGTGCATCTGTAGATGTTTGTATCTTGTGACTTCCGGTAAGTCATAAATCTGTTTGAGCGTATTAAATTCCAAAAGCCCCTGCGTGCCGTACAGATCCACCAAAACCTTAATCCCAAGCGTCGTCCAATTATAAGTAATAGTATCCGTGAAGATAGCCGGAAGGCCTGGGTTACCCCAAAGCGGCAGCTTCGGGTGAAAAAAGGTTGTTTTGCAGAATGTTAGTACATTGCCCCAGATCCTAACAATGTCTCTAGCAGTCTTAAATCTCACCCTCTTGTAATAGTTCGGGTCATTAACTCTAAGCAAAAACAAATGTGAGTCTTGTTTCAACATAAAAAAGTGAAAAAAAGAGCTCTGTCTCCGTGCAGTAAGGAACGTAAACGTGTAAAGAACGCGGACCAAAAATACATTTTAAAATCTGGAAAGTTCAGCCCTCCCTTATTTGTATTATTTTTCAACATTTTTAATGACCCTCTGGCCTTTTTGTAACTCCATATAAAGCTACTCAGTACACCATCTAGATGTTGAAAGAATTTATTATTTAGTGCAAGTGGGATGGATCGAAATAAATAAACAAACTTTGGCAAAACCTTCATCTTTATGAGATTAATTCTACTAATCAGATTCAGGGGCAATCTGTTCCACTTTTTTAATAGTAGACTAGTTTGTTTGATCAGTTCATTATAGTTTATATTATTAATATCTTGTAGTTTGGCCGTTAATTTGACCCCTAAGTAGGGTGCTTCTTTACAAATCTCGGGGATAGCCACAGTAGGGGAGTAGTTGGCTATAACTTGTGTCTTCTGTGGATTAAGCTTATAGCCGGACACCTTCCCGAATTTCCCAGCCTCTATAGAGATTCCTTTCAACGCTTTGGCGATGTCGGAACTATAAACAGCAATTTTGTCCGCATAAGCTGTCATTTTCAACTCCTGTGAACCGGAGCTAAAAGGCACAATCAGGATTTGGGAGTGAAGGGCAAGCAAAAATGGTTCTAACGAAAGGGCAAATAAAAGAGGTGAAAGGGGACAGCCTTGACGGGTCCCACGCATAATAGGAAATTCTGATGAGGACAGGCCCCCGTAGCTAATACAAGCAGTAGGCTTGTCATACAGTGCCTGTATACCCTTTAGAAAACTCCCCCCAAAACCCAATTTAGACAGCACGCTCCAGAGATAGTCCCACCCCACTCGGTCAAAAGCTTTTTCAGCATCTAATAAGATCATGCAGAGTGGGGTCGATTCAGTCTCCGCAACATCAAACGCGGTAATGGCCATGTTTACATGTGTCGTTGTATCTCTCCCGGAGATGAACCCGTGTTGTTGTGGGTTAACAATTTGAGGCATGACTGGGGCTAGTCTGAGTGCCATAATTTTGGCAAATATTTTCGCATCAGTATTTATCAGGGAGATAGGTCGGTATGACCCCCTCTCCTCCTTGGGCTTATCTTTTTAAAAAAAATATATATTTTTGTCCCGTTCCAAGATTTGGGAGCCGTTCTGTTTAGCCCAATTGATTGCATAACTTCCAGAAGAAGCTGTTCTAATTCCATTCTACAAGCTTTATAGAGTTCCAAAGGTATCGTATCCTCTCCTGCCGCTTTTCCGATAAGTAAGGAGTTGATGGCCTGGTGCAATTCTGTCAGTGTTATATCGTCAGACAGTGAGCCCAAGCCTAATAGGTTCTCTGTGCTCACTGAATATTCTTCAACATATTCCCAGATTAAATCATGATCTACAGGGTTATCTGGGGTATATAGATTTCTATAGTAATCGGCAAATTGTTCGAGTATATCTTGTGGCTGGTTGTATAGTTTGTTCCCATGCCCACGAATATTAGAGATTAGGGCGTCTGCTCTATCGTCGGCGACTTTATAGGCTAGGATTTTGCCGATTTTATCCCCCCCCTCATATTGTGCGATTTTGAATTTGTGAATCTTTGCGCTATTTTTTTGAATGAAATTAGATTTTATGTCATTTTTAAGCATGCTAAGTTTTAGATTGATTTCTATAATTGTTGGGAGATTGAGCTGAAGAGCTGTGGCCAATAGTTCTTCTTGTTTAGTTATGTTTGCTAATAGTATAATCTTGTGCTGCCGTCGTACTGCGTTTTGCCTGATCACATAAGCCTGCGTAAAACCCCTAATACTAGCCTTGCAGGCATCCCATACCATACAACAACCGGTTGAGTTCTTATTAATATTTATAAATTCTTTGAGATGGGCTTTGAGAAGCGTCATATAAGTTACGTCTGAAATTAAGTATCTAGGGAAGGAGAATGGTCTGGGGGGTGTCCTGATGCTTGGTGTATCAAATATCAGTATTAGTGCATTATGGTCAGAAGTTATTCGGGGGCATAAAGTCATGGAGCCATTTTGCAGTAAGTTATCGCTAACTAATGCCATGTCTAATCTGGTACACACCTTGTGGGGCGCTGAGTAATATGTATACCCTGGTGTATTTGGATACAGATGTCTCCAAGCGTCTTTAATATTATGAGTCCGACATAGGTCCAATATAGATGTCCTAGTCTTATGCATCCTATGATGAGCATACGGCTTAGTAGTGTCAATTTTATAGTCCATGATGCAATTAAAATCCCCCATTATAATAGTTTCCCCCTCCCAGTCCAAAAGTTTCATATTTAATTGGTCGAAATACATTGGTTCATCTAAGTTTGAACCATAGACCACGCACAGAATATATTTGTTATTTTCATAATTGATTTGCGCGATAGCCCATCTGCCGTCCTTATCGTGAGCAGTTTGCATTACTTCAACCCTAAATCGCCTATCCTTAAGGATAGCTACCCCTCTTGTGGGACTCCCAAAGGTAGAGCAGACCAAAGTGTCATACCCCATTTGACTTAATATTTTCCTATCCTTCCATATGATGTGGGCTTCTGACAGTAAACAAAAATGGGGATTATGTAGTTTTAGCTCTTCTGATACAGAGATCTTTTGTTTTTACTATTAAGCCCCGCTACGTTCCAAGCTAGACATTTTATTACATGCATTTAAATGATAATAGAGAAATTAAACCCCTCTTCAAATAATCACATACTAAGTCTTGGTCCCTCAAAACACCTAACACAACCAATAAACAATTCGATAAACAATAATTTGATGTCTTTATCGTATTCTTCATCACATTTTCCCCTGTCAGCCAGCAAATAAATGTTATAAGGTTTTATCCCCCCCCCAGCACCCTTCGCCCCCAATCTGCAGAGACCCACCCCCCTCCCACCCCCCTGGCTCTCACCCTAGCCGGGGAAGAACCACCCTCCAGCTAAGGCTGCCGTTGGTGAGGCAGCTCGTGTGGTGGATCACCCTGAAAGGCTCCTACCCCCCCCCCCTTTATCAAACATCATTGTGCATACTGAACAAAAATTCAGGAAAAATGGAACTCCATAAGGATTGTCACATAATTAGGCCCTCTAAACTAATTTCAGTTCCTAAAGAAAAAAACCAAAGGGGAGAAAAGAGAAATAAAATTCTTTCCCTTTCTTTTTCTTACTTTTCCCTTTTCTTTCCCTTTCCCTCCCCCTTCTTTATGTGTTTGTACTCCCCATCCTCCCTTTTAATAAATTATTCACCACCCTTGGAGCTAATTGTAGTTGTTTTAAATCTGACTCTGATTCTGACTAGAACTGATGGTAGAGAGATAAGCCTCTGCTTCCTTAACGTCATTAAAGGTATGTGTCCGCCCGTTTCTCATAACCTTAAGGCGGGCAGGTTCTTGGAGCTACACCTGCCCTCCACAGGCCTTAATGGGATCCATCAATTTACGGAGCTGCCACCTCCTATCCATGGTATACCTGCTAAGATCTGATCGTACAAAAAACGAAAACTCCCCTATAGCTATTGGAGAGTTAGGACGGGCTCTCTGCCAGACCGCCTGACGTAGAAGAAAGTTGCCAAAATAAGTTAGAAAGGGGCGTGGGAACTGATTTTCTCTATTTCTTTGAAACAAAGGCAGACGGTGAGCCCGCTGAATTTGTGAGTCCCAGTCCCAATCTGCCAAGTCAGGAAAGGCCTTCTGGAGCACCCCTACAATGTACGCCCTGGGGTCTGAGCCCTCTGATCTCTCCGGAATGCCAAAAGGTCTTAGATTAGATTGCCTCTGCCTGTTCTCCAAGTCCTCAATCTTTAACTGTAATGCATTCAGCTGATCATCATGTTTTTCCACTGCTCCTGCCATTTTAGTAGTTGACTCCTCCACTTGTACCACCCGTTGCTGTAATTCTGTAGTTTCTTGTGAGATCCCCCCGATTTTAGTAGTAAGTTCGCATAGAGAGGATTGCATCTTGTTGTTGTCCTCTCTGAGTTGGAGATAGTACTCCTGTGCTTCTGCGCGTTGGTTACTCAATTGCTTACTCAAAATCATTATTATTTCATCCAGAGAGGAGGTATTGACTCCTTCCCTTCTTGAGTCTTGATTCAATGATCCCTCATCTGGTGGGTTGCCCCTATTTTTTGCCATAACAGATGAGGAAGAGGCTGGAGCAGAACCGGAAAGTAACCCCACCAAAGAAGGAGGGCTGACTATTGCGTGGGCGGATAGTTGAATGTTAGGGTGCAAAACGTCATTTGTATTAGCTGGTGTTAGCTCCGATTTATCAGGCGGAGCAGGCACGTTCTCCTGCTTTTGAGACTGTGCTTCTTCGGTCCGGTCCACAAGGGGTGTATTATCAGGGTCAGTCAGAATGCTCTTATCCTGGGAAATCAGTACTGGTATAGAATCTGTGGGACTCGCTCCTGATAACCTTAGTGTCATGGTTTTGACCAGGCCCTTTGCTTCAATCCATTTTCTAAGTGGACTTTTGTCCGTCATGTTCTTCCTTAGAGCTAAATTATTGTTTGGCTTTAACCGTTTAGAGATAGCGCCTGCTTTACTACTTCTCCTTGCCTTTTGTTTGCCCTTAGCTTTAATCTTAGAGATGCACCACCCCACATTGGCAGAAAAGTCATTTTCAGTCTCTGTCTCTGCCTCGTAATCCTCGTACGAGTCCAGCTCTATATCCACGGTAGCCATTGTATGTGCTACAGGTTCATTTTGTGTCCCACATTCAATATCCTCCGAGTGGACTTCTAGTATCCCTTCTAAGTTGTTTGGGGTCGGGTCACAAAGTGCTGGCCGGGTGGCATTTATAGAATCAGGCCGTAGTTCGTGGACTATGATAGGAGGGCTACCCCCATTAGGCAGTGCCTGTACATCATCAGCACTACTATCACCATTGCTGTGCCCCAGTAGCATTAGCTGCGCACTCGAGGGATCAATAGAAGGTCTTTCCAAACCAGCATCAGCAACAGCATTAATACCAGCATCTTGATTATTTGAAAGCATTGCTGTTTCTCCCCCCTCCTGTGTTGCACTGGGATTTATAGGGGCTTTTTTTAAAGGTTGTGAAGCAATCTCTCCCGCCGCGCCCCCTGTTTTAGCTGTCAATTTAGGCCCCGTTTTAACTGTCTTAGGGGTAGAGCCCTTAGGGCCTTTAGTTTGTGTCCCAGCTAAGAGAATGGATGGCCTCAGTACCTGTTTAGCAGCTGTGGTTTTCTTTCCCTCAGGCAAGATGGGGCACCCGCTATCCTCTTATGGAATGTCCTCAGTTAAAGCCACCACAATCGGTGATGGAGGAGCTGCCGCTGTAAGTACTGGTACCGCTGTGAGTACTGGTACTGCTGGTACTGATGCTACAGGTGTGATGACTATCGCGGAGGGAGCCGCGAGGGGGCCGCCACCGCCACCGCCTGTTTGCTGTTCCTTGTTTGGCGTGGCGGGATCGGGTTCGGGTTCTTGGGAGACATTCTCCTGAACCACAGAACGCCGGCCGTCACTCGCCGGCCGAGATTGAGACCTAACCAGCTGATCCCGGAGTTGCCGATCCGTTCGTGTAGCACCCGCCGAAGCAGCCAAACCGGATCCGAGAGTAGAAGCATCAGCGTGTTATCAGAGGAGAAGCCGCCAACGTAATTTTATTTTTGAAAAAAGATCGAGAGCACTGGCGTTTACTTAGTTCAGCGTTTACACACACAGCTCAATTCAGTTCCATTAACGGTTCCATTAGCAGTCTCGTGTCCTGGGTAGACTCCTGGAAGGAGAGGAGAGGAGAACGGAACCTCCAGGTGAGCCGGCGGCACGAATCCTCACTCCGCCATCTTGGATCCCGCCGTCCAGAAGGAAAAAAAAAAAAAGGGATTTCAATCAACAAATCAAAACTTCACCATACAGGATTGCTTAAATACATTTTGAAAATTGTCAAATTGAAAACAATTGTATTGCATATCATTGGAATACGTGCAATGAATCATGGTGTAGAATTTGCACCAGTGTAACCTTTATTTTATTAATTACCTGTAAAATCAATGTCAGTCCCACATTTGAATCATTCAACACATTCATTTGTGTAACATTTCCCCTTGTCCAGTGCAAGGCCTGTATTGTATCCAAATTCAATAGTCACATTTTTTTGTGAGGTGTAATGCATGTGTTTTTTTTAATAAGTAATCAGGGTGAAATAAACACACCTTTAAAAAATTATTCCTAAAGTCTGTTTGTTGGTCCAAGTGTCCATTATCATGATGATGTCTGCACCTAAATACAAATGACCATCACCTACTATTCTAAACAGTGTATGCACTTAACAAACTAAACATAAACAAAATGTTGTTTTTCATGCCATAATCGTAAATAAAACTATGTACTTCACATTTTAGTCAGAAACATTGCTAGGAATCAAACAATTGGCAAGGAAAATGTATGTCAGGAAGAAATTGGTGAATTCAGAATTCTGGTTTATTACACCAAAGAGATACGTTTCTCAAATAAAGACGTAAAATAAATGCCTGTCAAATAGTTTGGAATGTTGAGTGCTCTGTTACAGCACTTATCTTGCCTCCTAAATAGCTGCCAAGGGGTTCCTCTTCAGGAAGGGGCATCTAGTGGGCACAGAGCAGGCACGTCAATGATCTTTGTGGGGATGATTTGGAGGGATGGTCTTGGGTTTGGAAGGGGTGGTTTCTGGTTTTAAAGGAGTAGAATTGGCTTTGGGAAGGGTGGTTTTTGAAGGAGTCGCTTGGGTATTGGAAGGGGTGGCTTGGCGTTTCGGAGGAGTGGGATGCGGTTTGGAAGGGTTTAAGGCAAGGCCAAATACATAATCTTTACGTGGAAAATGAGTAAGATCTTTGAGGGTGGGTAGGGTTTTGGAGGTAGAGAGTTTGGCAGTGGGTGATGTGCATGTGTCTGTTGAGGTTGCAGTTGCATGTGGGTCTGGTGTATGTCTTGTACATTTGGGCATGTGTTTCTTCCTAGGTGTATGTTGTTCTGGTGAGTGTGCGCATTTATGTTTTGTGGGTGTTGTTTCAAATGTGGGTGTGTGTGTAGATGAGTGTGCTGTTGAGGTGCTGAGTGTGGTGGCACATGTTGGTGTGTTGTCTGTGGGTGTGCTAGTAGTGGTGCATGTAGGTGTTAATGTGGCGGTAGTTATGTTAATGTTAAGAATAATTTGTAGAGTGCACGTACAACAATAGGTTTCATGGTGCTGTAGTAGGCTTGTCCGTTACCTAAGGAGGAGTCAGTTGTAGGCTTGTGCAAATAACCAAGTTTTGAGTGACCTCCTGAATTTCAGAAGGTCATGCATGACCAGATCTCCAGGGGGAAGGAGTTTTATAGTCTAGGGACGAGGGTTGCAAATCTGCAGCCTCCCAAACATTTCCACTTGAACGTGGGGGTAGGGAGGAGCAGAAGGTGAGCTGATTGCAGATTGCGAGACAGGGTGTACCTGATTATCCGGTTGTTTATGAATTTGGGATTTTGAAGGTGCAAGGATTTGAAGATCAAGCAACCAGTTTTAAAGGTGCAGCGTTGAGGGATGGGGAGCCAGTGTAATTTCCTCATTGGAGGGATCGCCGGTTGCCACCTAGGTTGTTGAAGAATCATTCGGTCTGCCTGATTCTGGACTATCTGCAGCCTTTAGAACAGGTAGAGTGGCATGCCCAGTTAAACAGATGTTGCATATTCCAGGTGCGACAGAACGGTGGCTATTACAACCTGGGTCAGGACTTCCTGCATGAGTAAACTGTGAATCTTCGTGATCTTTCGCAGTTGAAAGAAGCATTTAGGTTTAACTGACCAACCTGCGTTTTAAGTGAAAAATCACTGTTTAGAGTGAAACCGAGTGTTTTAGCTGAGGAGGAGGGAATGGGCAGGGGCCATAGCTCTGTCGGACAATAGTGTGGGCCCCAGAACTTATGGCTATCTCGTGTGAGGAATAGCTCTGTCTTGCCCGGATTTAGCTTAAGGTGGTTGTGATCCATCCACTGCTGAATGTGCCCCACAGTGGCCTGAAATTCGGTGACTGAGCTGTGTGAATTGTCTACTGTGAAAACCAGTTGCAGGTCGTCCGTGTAATCGAAGACAGTCACCTTCCTGTCTTTGAGGGACTGAATCATGGGAAGGATGTAGAGATTGAACAGGTGGTGGGAGAGCGAGGAGCCATGTGGAACACCATACACAGTTCTTTTTTTAGGGGCAGTGAAGTGGTCTGAGCGAACGGCCTGGGACCAGTCATCCAAGAATGAGCTAACGCCATCTAGTGGCTGTGCCCTGGATTCCAGCTTGCCTGACACGGTCTTCCAATATAGTGTGGTCTACCGTGTCAAAGGCGCGGAAAGATCCTTTAGTACTAGAGCCTGAGGGGAGCTTCTGTCAGCGTTATGACGGAGAGTATCCAGGACAGCTAATATAACAGATTCTGTGGAGTGTGCAGGGCGAAGCCTACCTGGTGAGAGTCAAGTTATTTTGATTCTGCCAAGAAGTTGGACAGGCGTTTTGCTACATAGGCCTCTAGTACTTTCACCAAAAATGGGAGTAGGGGGATGGGATGGTAGCTGAACAAATTCATAAGGTCAGCTCCAGGTTTTTTCAGGAGAGGAACCACAATGGCTTCTTTAAATCCTGTTGGAACACAACCATATGAAAGGGACTTGTTCAGCTTGGTGAGGGCTGGGCCTGAGAATGTTGAGAGGGAGTCTTTAAGTATGTGAAGTGGGCAGCAGTCCCTAGGGAATCTTGATTTGACTTTAGCCAGGAGGTCCTGAAAGGTCTTGGTGCTGATGGTTTGGAAACAGCTATGCCTGCAGTTGTTGCTGCTCATAACAGAGAAGGTAATGGTGGGGGGTGTTTAGGGATGCTAGCTTTAATGGTGGTGATCTTTTCGATAAAATAGTTGTTCAATGAGTCACACAGATCTTGGGTAGGACTGGCCTTGGGAAGGATTCTGTCTGGGTTGGACAACTCGTTCAAGATTGAAAAAACGTCTTTAGAATTCTTGTTAGAGTTAAGGATATGTGAGGGGAAGTGGGCACTTTGGCCGAGAGGATGGCCTTCATATATTTTTTCCGTGCTGTAGTGTAGAAGAGTTTCTTGTCAGAAGAATCATTCTGTCGCCACTGCCTTTCTAGTTGGCGTAGGGCCAGTTTTTGAGATTTAAGTTCCAGAGAGAACCATCTCTGGGCGTCAGCGCGGCGGGCCAACGTAACTTTTTTAATGGATGCATGCATATCACTAGCTGCAAGTAGCCAGCCTGAGAGATTTGCTTCAGCTATATTGATATCCGGGTCAGGTGTCGGGGCTGTGCTAACCAAGGTGTCGAGAAAATCCTTTTTGCCGGTGGAGTTCCATTTCCTAGCCAACTCGCCAGCAACCATGGGGGTTTTCTCAAAGGTGAGAGTTGTGGGTGCAGGTGTTATCGGGAAGTTCATCCAGACTTTGGTTCAGAATGTGCCCTTTGAGATGAGTGGGTAAAGGAAATCTGTAGGGTGAAGTTAAGTTAGTGAGGAGATCGGTCAGCTCAGCGGACTGTGGTCCTTCGTGAGGGTCATTATACCAGTAGTTAAAGTCGCCCACAAGAATAATTTTGGCAAGATTGATGACAAGGTTAGTGATCTGTTCACTTAGTGATAGGGGAATAGAGGCATCTTCTACGGGGGCCTATAGAGTAGCACACAAATGAAAGTGTTGGAGGCAGATTCCAGTTTTATAAATCCACCTTTGGGACACATAGACAGGTCGAGGCAATGAATTTGAGTTTAGGGTTGATGATGGCTGCATCCCCCCCTCCCTGGTGGTGGCAATGTGTTTGTTGTCAGTATGTTGTTTGGGTGTATGCCTGAGCTTTTGGTGTGTTTGTGTTTATGTGTGTATGTGTGCTGCTTGTGTGCATTAGAGTGGGTATGTGCACAGGAGTGAGTGTGCTTAAAACAGGGCTTGGATTGGGGAATTGGGATAGGGAAGTGGCCTGGGTTGGGGAAGGGGCCTGGGTTGGGGCACAAGTTTGGGCTAGTTGGAAGGCTGGGGCCAGTGAGGAGTCTAGGCTAGTAAATGATTGCTGCAGACCAGATATAGCACTACAACTGCCTTCCAGGTAAGGAACCATTTGCTGCATGTGGCAATGAAGCCCCTGGATGGCACTCATGAGTGCAGTCTGGCCTACAGAGATGTTCTGTTGGAGGTCTATAGGCTCCTCACTTAGCGCTGTTGAGGGGACAGGGGAATGGGGTGAGGTGCCTGCAAAGGAGATGCCACCCCTTTTAGGGGAACGGGTACGGCCAACTGGGGCGGTTGTCGGAGGGTGGAGGATGAAGATGGCTATCTGGGTGGCAGACAAGGATACAGTTGGTAGAGTTCCTGTAGGGTCCGCCACCACTAGGGAGCGTTTGCTTGTGGAGGCCTCCAAAGATGGTGTTTTGTAGCTGGCAGACTCTGTTGCACTAACGCTCACCCTTCGTGCAACTAGTACCCTTGTTGTACATAGTCAAAGCACCCAACCTACAGTGGCCATCTGCTCCCCTGTCAATGTGGCCATTGTCGCCTCTGCCTGCTTCTGATGATGCTGAAATTACATGCACAATAGTTTTATTGAATCTGTGTTAAACAGAACTGATCATTAACTTTGATCACAAAGCAGTTCCCAAGTTTTCATATTTCACCTGCTTCAAGACTCTCAAATGCTATTTCCACATGAGCATAAGCTCATGCATGTAGACAACATTATCAGAAACCATTTGGTCACAGTTTTGTAATTTCCCCATGATAGCTCCCATTTCATGTATGATCTTGTCTCCTATTTATTTTTATATCTCTCCAGGAACTGTTAAACACATCTGAATGGTTGGGCTTTCCTCCTACCATGACTGATCCAATCACTTTATGGAAAAGGCGCAATTGTCACGGATAAGGCTGTCACTGCGATGTCCTGAATAAGCGCGGAAATGGAAAATAGTGCAATGTTTAGAATGGTTTTTTTTCATATTATTTTTGGATGTGTTGGTGGCCATTGAATGTCTGCTTTTGTTTTATGCTTTCTTGACGTGTTTGGGGGAATCGAGATTACCTATGTCACCGCGTTCTCCAGAGTCACTGCGAAAACAGAAAATAGGTTTTAGAGATGTTGTTCTAGAAATACACTTGAAAAGAAAGAGTTTGAAGTGTACAGTAATAAACACATAGGGGCTCATTGCAATGTCAGGCAGAAAGCAACCGCACAACACCGTCTCGAATTTGGGACTGACCAGCTTGTGGTCACCGGCTCTGACCGCTGGATTACGATGTGGCCGAACACAGTTTTGCCGGATTCCCATTGCTTCCTATGGAAGCTCGTGGTATACCCGAGAACCGGCCATAACACAGACTCGTATGGGGAAATGGTGTGTGTGTGGGAAACCCTGCACCCTGTGGCAGGCACCCCATGGTGTCTGCCATACATTGCATGGATTTGCAGGGAGGTACCTTAGGTACCCTCTTGGCCACCAACCATAGGCACAGGGGCAAGTGGCCGTGCTAGGGGCCCCAAAAGTCACTTCGCGACAGCCTTTCCATGTCAGACAGGCCGACGCAGAAAGGCTGTTGGAAACATTGTAATCCCTAAGGTGGAAACGTCATCCATATGGGGTTACAGTGCCCTTCTGACCAACAGGAATACTCCGCAAGTTAGTCATAACCGATTCGGAATGACCAGCCGGTTCACATAAGAGTTGGTCAGAAGGGCTCCGAAGTGGTCGGGAAGATTACGACTGGAGTCCAACTACCTCTCCTGTTATCTCCAGTAAGTCCCACACAGCAGAACTGCTAAGAGGAACTTCAAGGCCACAGCCCTTTTCTCCACTTTCCTGCAAACACGTCTCCTGGTGCACTGCTTGTTGGGAGATGAAGTCCACTTTGCTCCTGAGGGACCTTGGGGGCCAAGAAGCCCTCCTGGTAAGTCCGACACAGCGAGATTCCTGAGAGCTGGTAGAAGGCCACCGCCCTTTCTCAACCACTCTGTAAACACACCTACTACTTAAAAAAACATAGAAATTCACTGAAAAAGACAAATGTTACAGGGATGTTTTAGATTGGAATTAGCATTTAAAAAACCTTAGAAATGTATTGAAATAAACAAAAGTTTCAGGAACATATTAGTTAGGAAATGAAATAAACCTTAGACATTCACTTAAAAAAACAAAGGTTACAGAGACGTTATAATAAGGCTCAGGTTTCACTCGTACAAAACCAGTGAAATTCGGCAGTTATAGTTAGCTGAGCTACATAATATCGATTTGGAAATATCGTGATACAGATATATTGTGTGCAAGAATATTGTTAACAAGAATATTGATTTTAAGATAAGTAATATTGATTTTCAAAATGTAGAAAATGGTACTGTCATCTACAAAAATATCTATGTTGTTAATAATGATGTTAAAAATATCTACATTGTTAATATTTACAAACATATTGTTGCTAATACTATTTATTTGTAATTATTTTTATGTATTTTATTATATAATTTATTTGTATAGGTTATAAATTGTTTTTATAAATATTGTTAATGTTTTTAATATAGTTTGTGCATTTTTAGTAGTTTTAAAAATTAATTTACTCGTTTTTGTCATTTTTAGTACTGTAGTGGGTTGTGGGGTTAAAGGAGTACAAAGTGGGAAGTAAACTAATTATAATTAATTAAATTCTTAAAAAAAATATTATTAATTATTTATTTTATAATTATTTATGTTAAATGTGTAATTTAATTTAAGGTTTAGCTGCCGGTAGTGGGTTTTGTAGTGGTACAGGGTGGGAATTACATTATTAAAAAATGATTAATAATTATTTATTATTATATTTAATTATTTACTTGATAATGAATTAGGTAAGTTGTGTAATACATATATTTTTCATTTATTCTTTTGGTATGGGTTTTTGTTTTTGTATGGGTAAAGCTGTGCCAGAAATTAATTATAGACTTTCACATAGCTAGTAACCAACTGTAGAATCAGTTTACACATCAACTGACAAAGTGATACTGATATTCACACAGTTTAGTCACTATCCACTATATTTAGTGAGACACTATAAATTGGTCAAGTAAACAGTCAATTACACTGCTACTAAATCCTCCATCCAAATATTTATTTATATATATCCACTCATTCTTCAATGCAAATTGCTATGCATATAATGCATATTTAAAAAACGAAGCAAACCACATTCACTGGATGATGTCATCAGTGATGTCATCAGTGATGTCATTTGAGATGTCATCAGTGATGTCACTGACCATGTCATGAATGATCTAATATGTGACATCATCAGCAGTGGATTGCGGGTACGCGATATATAGTTAGTACAACTAAATATAAAGGAGCAATGTCAATGGTTTTGTATGAGTGAAATGTCCAGCTAACTATAACACCCCTAAAACTTATAGTTTTTTTAGTGAATTTCAAAGGTTTTTTAGAAGCTAATTCCGAACTATATAAGGCCTGAAACCTATGGTTTTTTCAGTGAATATATATATATATAGTTAGCCCCTGTTTTCCATAGGAAATCCCCAATGTTCTATTTGGAATAACTTGGGCGCCGGTTGACGAATCTTCCTGAAACTTTCAAAGCTAATGGCCAACTCCGGTCCACTCCTATACTGAAAGTCTCGGGGTGATTTGTCAAGCGGGGGCTGAGAAAAAAGGGGGTCCCAAAACGTGTTTTCCCCATGCAATTTTCCAAAGGAACCGTTCATCGCGGCTACAGCCCGAACTGCTGAACGGAATAACACCAAAGTTGGCAAAGAGCTTGTCCTTAGTTCAGACTCATGCCTTTTGCTTAAATGGTGTAAATCCGTTCAGTAGTTCCTGAGAAAATCACAATCAAATGTACATATATATTTATGGCTGCTCAGGATCCGCGCACCCTACCGAACACGAGCTGTATGCTAATTGACTGTCAACACTCCAAACCAGAAAGTGTTGGCAGCCATCTTGTGCCTTGGTAGAACCAAGGCACAAGAAACCTAAATAAAACATGTGCAAAATGCAAAAAGGGGGCAGGGTAGAAACACCCTCACCCCTAGGCCTGCTCAGGGGTCCCACAAGGACCCCCAGGGCCCCAAAAAAAATATGTATATTTTTAAAAATTGGCAAAATCCACGCAGGGTGCGTGGATCTTGCCGATAAAAAACAAACAAAGTGTGGGCTCCTGCACTGGGATGATAATTAGCCCCCGGAGGGGCCAAATCCCGTGGGCATGTTCATAAAAAAAAGTGTGGGGGGGCCCTATGCCCCCCACACTACCCCAGGGACTGCCACCCCGGGGCAAAATCATGTATAATTGTGGGGGGGCACACGCCCCCGCAGCCCTGGGGACCGCCACCCCCGGGGCTTAAAAGTATAATTCTCTAAGGCCCCCCCGAGCCCAGGGGCCGGCACCCCCGGGGCTCGACTTGATTGACACTGCGGGGGTCACATGGCCCCTCGCATCCCCAGGGACTGCCACCCCACGGGGCTCGACTTGATTGACATTGCAGGGGGCACACGGCCTCCCTGCAGCCCCGGGGACCGCCACCCCCCCAGGGCTTAAAAGTTTAATGATGGGGCCTCTAAGGCCCCAAGAGCACCGGGGACCACCAACCCGGGGCTCAACTACATTTTGATCACGAGGCCTCCCCAAAAGTGAAAACTAAAAAAAAATGTTAAAAATAGAAAGGCCGGCCCCGGGGGATGGGGTCCCTGGGGCCATAAGTGGCCCGGGAGGGGGGCCATAAGTGGCCCGGGAGGGGGGCCATGAGGCCCCCTCCCCAATAGTTTTTTAAAAATAAAATAAAAAGGCCATGCCTCAGGGGATGGGCTCCCTGGGGCGATTAAGGCCTCGGGAGGGGGGGCTACGCAGCAAAATGGTACAAAACCATAGAAATTCCTCCGTTATAGTTAGTTCTGCTAACTGTAACTCGCACACCCGCAATGCACTGATGTTGATGTCACATATTACATCATTCATGACATGGTCCTGGCTTGTCTGTTCCATTGTAATGCCCCTGATCCGTCCGTCCTGCCCTTTAAGGTCCGTTATGCTGCAGCTTTCTCTCCTGTCTGTCAATTATGGTCAGTTATCTACCATTGCCTCTTTCCCCTCTGTTCCCTTTTGTCCATGTGCATGGTCCTGTCCCCTTCCTATTGCTTTCTATGGATTGTTAAGCTGCACTCCCGTCCCGCATGCCCAGTGTGGTGTATTGTGCTGCTGCAAACCCTGATGCCTGCCCTGTAGGGTCAGTTTGGTGCACCTCTCCATATCCCTCCTGCCCTCTGTTATCCGAGTCCATTTCCCTACCCCAATTCCTCCTGCCCTCCATGATCCATTGTACCATACTTGCTAACATTTTGAACTTGGTAATAGGGCGACATTGAAAAAGAGGAGATTGAAGACAGGAGACAGATCAAATAAAGCCCATTTGGGCTTAAAAACATTGGACGTTTCCTGGCTGAATCAGGTCTGTTGGCATGTATGACTTTACTACCATTGCCTCTTCTTCTGCCCACAATGGTCTATTATATTGCCACAGCCTCTCTAGCCAGTCCTGTATTGCTGGTGTGTTGCCCCTGCCCCCTTTCCATTGCCCTTCATAGTCTGTTGTGCTGCAGCTGCCCTTCCTGTCTGCCCAGTGTGGTCAAATTGTTGCCTCTGCGCCCTCCTACCTGCCTTCAATTTTCAAAGTCCCTGCCCCTGGCCTCTGCCTCTCAACAGTATCCTAATGAACAACTAGATTGCTAACATTCTATATTTATAACAAAAGTGTGTAACACCTGACGTCATCTTGATGAAATCAAAAATGTAATACCTAGAGCATTTTCTTTAGAAATAAAATACATGAGAGGGTCCTATTTGCATAAATATTATGGTTAGTGCTCTAAAAAACCTACATGAGGACATATTTTCTGAGATTACTTGTTATCTTTATGTTTTTTATCCAGTTGACCACTTGATTAAATGTTGCACTTAGGGGAGAGGATGTGGTGTTACTTCCAGAGATGCAGACTTTGCAACTGGCGAACCACGTTGGAGTTTCGGCTTCAGCTCGACTTTCTGTGATTCTGGTCAAATCACTTATCCTCCCCATGTCTAAAACCAAAATGAATTTGTTCTTGTGTGATGTAACCAATGCTCATGTAAAGCACTCCAATGCCTGACAAGTCTGCACTATATAAAACTGCAAAAACACAAAAAATAAAAAGCGTTTTGCACACTTCCGTCATTGGGCTACATGTGGGCTACATGTGGGTGATATTTGTGCTACATTTGGTTTCTTTTGTTTCTGGTGTCCATCTTGGAAGATTTATTTGTTATGAAGTTTCCTAGGCCTAGATGTAGGTAATTATATTTTACCACTTCCTAAATACCGAATTTTACCGATTCGGTATTTAAGAAGTGGTAAAATAGAGGGGGGGGATGTAGGTATTACAGAATCGGTAAATACCGAATCGTTAAGATTCGGTATTTAGCGATTCTGTAAATACCGATTCGGTAATGCCCATTGATTCCTATGGGCATTGAAGCCCATGGAATCAGTGGAAAACAACAGAGGGCTGGCTCTAATCAGTAAGGCTGAGCCGAATAGTTAACCAACAAAACAGAGATGCCAGTACTGATATGCATAATTCCAAAAAACACCAATACCCACCAGAAACCTGAACAACAAATCAAGAATGGGGATTACTACTTAATAGTATTTTAGTCAAAATATTTGCAACATTTATTTCAACATTTGATTCATAGTACAAAAAATAATTACAATAAACACGTGAGACATTGGGGCATTAGCCAAGCATTCGACCATTCATTCAAGATTCAGGCATATCACAGACAACCATACCATGTATACATACTTGGGGGGGAAAAAAGATTTGGAAATGAAAGGGACAGTGAAACAAATACCAAGGTCTACAAATATTTTCAAAACCATTTAAAATGGCTGTTTTATGAGTACATTCCTATATATCTACAGGGTCACTTAGAACTCATTATGATTAATATTGTACGGTAATGTACAACAATAAGCTCTGGGTTCAGCTAATTCGATGCCCAGGAGCTTCAGTAGACTGGTAGGGGTGGGGCCTACGCGTTTCGAATCCCACTGAAGTCGTAGGGGATTCTCTTCATGGCCTTAAGAATTCCTGTGAAACATAAGAAATGAAAAGAAAGAAGAAGAAAAACATGAGTGACGCATATTAGACCAATTATTTGGTAACCATATCATACAACAATAAGTCACATCAAGTGTACTGCCAAGCGATACTAACAAGCCAGTAGTTGCAGGGGCTTTGAGATTTGGACTAGAAATTATTTTATATACCAGAAAGGTCCCTTCAAGAAGGGATCCCTTCCTATTGGTTGGAGTAATGTTCCTAAGAGGAGAGGTCGCTCTGTTTCTAACAAATACTAGACTGCCGTGGGGTGAGAGCAGTTTCAAAAAAATTGTTGTTTTACTCACCTTTACTCAAAAGAAAGGACCGATGTCCTTATGATGATTGTCCCCGTGTAGTGCCTATACGCTGTAGCGTGGGGAGCTGCCTGAAACATAGAGGGGTTTGGTTTGGACTAATGTGTCCAAAGGGCGGCATATCATGGACTAGAAACAAGGAAAAGAGGGCTAGTACTAACTTACCCCTATCTTCCCTTTGCTGTATTTCGAGGCTTCTATGTAGAGTGACTGCAGATAAAAAATTGAAGCAACGGAGGCGGCTGTGAAAAATAATAATAAGAAGCCCATTATTTATATGGCGAGGAAACACTATAAATAGTGTGGTTTACTTGACCGTTTTTAAAAAGGTCTTACCGGTCTCGAGGATTCCTTCTGAATCAAGAGCTACATTTTTGACAAATTTGGTGTAATTCCATTGAGCAGTTCGGGCTGTAGCCTTTTCCAAAGTTTCCTATGGAAAATTGCATGGAGAAAACATGTTTTGGGACCCCCCTTTTTTCTCAGCCCCTCCTTGCCAAGTCACCACGACACTTTCAAGATAGGAGCGGACCGAAGTGGGCCATAACTTTTGAAAATTTTGCGAAGGTTCAGCAATTGGAAATTTAACTATAACTACCTACTATATATATATATATACTGGGCTAACAAAGAAGACCGCTCGGTCGAAACGAGTCGCCAATAAATATTTCCAACACGGACCCTGGAGTGCGAGTCTATTGTGTTTTCACTAACAACGTATATATATATATATATATATATATATATATATATATATATATATATATATATATATATATATATATATATATATATATATATATATATATATATATATATTTAGATAAAAAGATATATATCTTACAGCATGGTAATGTGACTTACAGTAGGCTTCAATCGCTCCTTGTCCTCCCTGACTGCTTGCTGCTGACTAAAAAAGGTTGCCAGGATCCCAACCAGGTCCTTCTTATTACTTTATTCTTGGTTAAGGAAGAGGTCTGCTCTCCGCAGATTCACAAACTCTCCCTGATGTAATTAAGCCACGGAATATGAGAGGCATGATCCAGTGCCATACCCTTGCTAGACCAGATTTTGAATCACAATGAAAGAGGACCAAAAGCTAACAAGTCAGTAAGATAGACCATAACAAGTTCTCTGTCTACAGTAAAGGTGGGGGTACCCTGAGGTATGGCAAAAAGCTGTTTCTCACAGAGAATGGGAAAGGGTCAATAGAACTCATCTAGCCCGAACCCCCTAATATAACATGATGTAAATGTAAATGTATTTGAGCTTATATAGCGCACAGCTACCCACAAAGGGTTTCCCGGCGCTTGCTTAGGGAACCCGTCCTGGTATTCCCCTGTGAGATAACCCCGGCAGGGTATCCACAAGGTGAAAGCCAGGCATCCCGCCGCGAGGGGCCGTTGTGGAGATTAAGCAAGCTATTGCCCAGAGTCGCAGAGTGTGAACCCGTGAGTTGAGAAGGCACCGGAGCGAGAATTATCGAGTCCGTGGAATTTTTGAGCCCAAGACCCGCCGAGGCGGGGAATTGAACCCTGGTCCAGGGCCGATCTCAGCTTCCGGGTCTGCCGCCTCTAACCCCTGAGCCACACTTCTCCACATGATGATGATAACACCAAGAGGGATAGAGGGAAGAGAAGAAACTGAAATAGAGTGATAGACATGCAGTGGCACAACTTGCGTATTTGAAAACTGCACTCACTCACACACAAATGTGTGTGACATGCTTCATCATCGGGTCTGCTTACAAAACATCCTGGCGTAGCCACGCACAGGTTGGAGCATAGGGAGGGGGAAGACAAACACCATAAAAAAGAGAAAAAAATAATGGTGTCAGGCTGTGTGTTACCCAGTGACTGGGTAATGTGATAGAAAATGTGCAGCGAAGAAAGTGCTTAAAACAGGCTCATGGGCGCCCTTTACGAACCCTTTATTCACGGGCCCTAAGGACAGGATTAAAATAGTGAAGGATGGGTGTGTTATAGAGAATATCAGGTTACCAAAAACACCCCTCCTTAAACTGCCTGTGTCAACATGTTTCTACCGTCTTTCCGTGCCCACAAAGCAGGTCACGCCGGTCTTCCTCATGACTTCTACCAGTCGCAGTCTGGTTCCCCCACCTTACCTTACTCTGGATATTTGATGGGATAGAAGGACCAAAATTGCTCCGAAACGTGTGCAGGAAATTCCCATCAACACGGGATACAAATACTAAAAAGACAAAACAAACATATGCATGTCATGCGGAGTAAAATATACCGGTAGTCAAACTAACTGGGCAGTATAGTTATCAATGCCGAGGTTAGATGTAAATTTATCTACAACACTCCTAAGGAGTCTACTTATAATGAGACCCTGGAAATCCCAAATAATTATATTCATTGCTGTCAGAAAATCAAACTTTCACATCCACTCACAACCTTAAGCGTAGTTTTAAGCAGGCATTCTCCTCATCCCGGGGAATACCTATATGCCGCCCCCCCAGCCAGCACTCACCGGGTTTATCAAGATGGTAAACCCGAAATGGCAGAGGACAGGGAGAACTCCTAAGAACACAACCTGTGTCCAAAGGAAGCAATACACAACAGTTGTCAGTCACCGATAGCCCGGGGGGCTTACATAATGTTGATAACCACATGAGCCCCCCCACACACACACACTCTATTGCAAATCTCCTTACTGTTCCGAAGGGGATTCATACCAGTTGTGCCTGCTGTAATACCGCCGCATAGTGTGAGGGAAAGTCACCGCCATGGCTGTTAAATGAACCTCTTCCGTGTACGCCCCCACAAAAGTTTCACATGAGGCGCGTAAGCGTCAATATGCCAGCTGTGACGCGAATGAATGCGGGGGCGTGGTCTCCAACCCTGGCAGAAAACTCCCCGTCCCTGCCCGTATAGAGATATCTCGCTCAGGGGAAGAGGTGAGGCGTAGTCCCATGGTATCAATCCTTACTCAGCAGCACACCGCAAAAAGTATGCACTCCTCCAGCATCCAATAAAGGCACATGTAAACTCGAGGCAGGAGGGGAAATGCCCTCTCAAAATCAACAGTCTTCTAACAATGAGGGCTATCACTGTGGGAGGAACGTAATATAGGAGTTTCTGTCCAACTGGGGGTAATTGGCCCTACATAAGAAATAGCACCAAGCACCCAACCATCATAGCCTCTAAATACAATGTTAACGTGACCCACGACACTAAAACACGCTGACAATACAGTCCAGAGGGAATAGAATATCAACAGCAGGGAACCAATGCCAACCATTGTGTAACCATAATCCAGTTTGCCCCACGCCTCAAGTACAGGACTAATAATCCACAGTTTTCAAGGTACAGTATAATAAGCCCCTCACATCAATGTCCTGCTCACAGATAATCTCGCAATAGGACAGATACCAGGATATGCCCCACAAAGGAGACCAGATCAGGCAGGAGCATTATCTCCAAAATCGTTCACCACAGATCCACAAATCAAAACATCATCTCATTGAGGTCAAAGGAATATGAATTTACTGCATTAGGGCATGCTATGGAATATAGTTGTTAAGTCCCACCATGTGACTATTCAACCAATAAAACCATTTTTGTTCTCTCAGTAAGAGGGCTCTATTCCGGTCCCCCATATATGACCCAACTGCAGCTTCTCGGTAATTGTCCACCCAAGTTCCTCCTTGGTATGTCTTGCCTCTAAGTAGTGAGCAGTCAGTTTAGTATTTGACCTCCCACATCTGATGGTACTCCGATGTTCCATAATTTGAGTTTTCACTTTTCGGCTAGTCATCCCAACGTACTGCTTCTGACATAGACAAGTAATCAAATAAATGACTCCCTCGGAATTGCAGTTAATGTGAGATCTTTGTTCCCATGGGTAAGCTAGGCCAATATCAATACATTTCGTGTTGTTGGGTAAGTGGCATTCACTACAGGAGCCACACCAAGTGTGTCCCATCACCGAGGGCAGGCCAGTGGATGTACTAGCCCCTCCATGTTGCAACGAAAGTAGTGGCTTCTCTACACTTAACCCATTGGAATTTAAAATCCTTCAATTCTTCAGAACAGTGCGTTTGATCTGTTGTGAGGCAAAATTGAATGTGGATACCAAAACGCTTTTGTTCATAACAGGTCTTATGGTTTTGGACAACAGGAGTTCCCAATTGGCATTCAAGGCTCTCTTCCTAGCCCTTTTGATCACCTTTTCAGGATATCCCCTCTTAAGCAGTTTCTCAGAGAGGAGATCAGCCTCTTCCTTAAAATCCACCTTGTCTGAACAGTTCTGACGTATCCGGAAGAACTGTCCAACCGGTTGATTTTCCCGTAGGGATTTAGGGTGGAAACTATCGAAGGCAGGTAAGGCATTTTTGTATATTGGTTTATGACAGACTTTAGTATGCAAAACAGCTTCCCTGGGTTCAATAACCAGATCCAGGAATGGTAGGCTTGGCTTGGTAACGGTGGAGGTGAAATGGAGTAAGGGGTTCCTCTCATTTAACCATTCCAGGAAGAGATGTACAGATGGTTCCTCCCCCTTCCAGACCACCAAGACGTCATTGATATAACGACGCCACAGTTTTATATTGGACATCCAAGGGCAAGAGATATCATTGATCACAGAACGTTCAAAAGCCCCCACATAAAGTCCCGCCAGGCTAGGCGCAAAAATGCTGCCCATGGAGGTACCATGGGTCTGCAAGTACAAGGTACCATCGAGTTCAAAGTAGTTCTTGGGCAAGGCTATTTCAGCCAAGTGTAGAACAAAGGCCCTAGGAGTTTGATACGGCCAGTCCTCAGCAAACAAGATTTCCTCCAAAACCTTAGAGTTTCTCTTTGCGGGATGTTAGTATACAAGGCCTCAATATCAAGGCCTATGAGAAACTCCGGTCCAGGGTAAAATGGCATGTCCTTCAACTGGTGTAGGATATCCAGGGTATCCCTTAGATATGCAGGTAATTTCTGAACAAGACGTTTCAAATAGAAGTCACAGAATTGTGACAAGGGTACCCAAAGAGACCTCATCCCTGAGACAATGTGTCTCCGTGGAGGGGGTCAAGTGGGTTTATGAATTTTTGGAAGAATATAAAAATAAGGTGTTCTAGGTTGCTTATTCACCAAAAATTCAGCCTCATGACCCGATATCCAGTCATTGGACCTTGCTTCCTCCACCAGTGAAACAATTTTGGTGGTGGTCTCTGTAGTGGGGTCCCTCACAAGTATCTGATAATTCATGTTGTCAGATAACAGGGGGGTACACTCATCATTGTACTTGATTTTGTCCAAAATCACTGTTGCCCGCCCTTGTCTGCAGGTTTCAAAACAATATCCCCATTCTCCATCAATTCCTTCAGAGCCAACTTCTCGACATTAGACAGATTAGAAAAGGAATGTGCTTTCTGCTGATTTAAATTTTTTAGGTCACGAATAACCGCCTGTTCAAATGTCCCTACATCTAGAGGCAACACAGCTAATTGGGGAGTGAAAGTAGACTTAGGCCGTAGTGTAGTATCCCCTCTCAAAGGGTCAGTAAACTCCTTGTCATGAAAAATTATTTTCTGTCTGATGTTCTGGAAAAAATTGCCATATCCTGGCAGCATGCTCTATGCCATGCTCCTCGTGACCGATTGGCTGATCTCTTGGTCCTGATCGTCCCAAGTAACTCTCTGTTGTCCTCTCTGCTTCCCCCTACCCTTGCTCCGGCCCCATCCTAAAAAAGGTCCTTGAAGGTTCTGGAATTGGGCTAATTTAAATTGGGGGTTCTGAAAGCGAGGGTCCTCAAACTGTGGGTTCTGAAAGTTAGGGTGAGGTGGGTACCCCATTGGCGGCCATTTATAGGCCTGATTTTGGTACTGCTGAAAAGGATACTGAAACATCGGGGTCTCGGTCACCGCCAGTATCCACGCCTTCTTCCCCTCCTTTTCTAGGGATACTCACTATCGCTACTATCCCTGGAGCTACTTGTCGTATACTGTTGTGGTCTACCCTGTTGGTTACCCTTGTTGTTCTCAGTAAGTTGTTGTTGAGCGTATTCCTCTGTTGTGTAAGGATATACTTTCTCCCTTCAAAAGTTCTTAAGATCTTTTTGTAATTTAGTAATCTTAGAATTCATCACGTAATTCCGGTACTCTGCAAGTTCAGTGTTAACCTAATCTAATTTATGGGCAAATGTAGCCATGACAATCTCGGCTCTGAGTCCAGATTTAGTAGATTGGATTTGTATAAGAAGGGCATCTGCCAATCTTTTTGCTGTACTAATTATTCACACTAACCAGTCCCGGGCACATTTCCAGCCCACTAGAGACCAGTCTCGCCTGAACGCCTCATCTTCCAAGAATATAAGGGGTTCATTAGTACCCAACAATCCACATCAAGCCTAACCCTTAAATATTCCGTCAGGATTGCACCGTGGAGTATCGTTTTAACCTGTGTTCTCATTAGTTCAAGCAGAGTATCCCAGCCTTCCCTTTGTGCTAGTACTTGGTTCACAGAGGCGTCGCCCAACATGGAAGGACCTGCTAGTTCCTCCCATGGTGATAGCTCTTCATTGTTAGAGGACTGTTGATTTCGGGAGGGCATTTCCCCTCCCGCTTCCAGTTTACATGTGCCTTTATCGGAGGCTGCAGGAGCGCATACTCTCAGCGGGGTGCTGCTCAATACAGGTTGATACCAAGAGACTATGCCTCATCCCTCCCCCTGACCGAGATTTCTCTATACGGGCAGCTAAGGGGAGTGTTCTGCCAGGGTTGGAGACCATGTCCCCGCATTCATCCGCGTCACGGCTGGCATACTGATGCTTGCGCGCCTCACGTGACACTTTTGTGGGGGCGTAAGCGGAAGAGGTCCATTTAACAGAAATGGTGGCGTCTTTTCCTCGCACTACGCGGTGGTGTTACAGCAGGCACAACTGGTGTAAATCCCCTTGGAACAGTAAGGAGATTTGGAATAGATTGTGTGTGTGTGGGGGGGGGGCCATGTGGTTATCAACATTATGTATGCCCCCTGGGCTATCGGCGACTGACAACTGTTGTGTATTGTTTCCTTCTTGACACAGGTTGTGTTCTTAGGGGTTCTCCCTGCCCTCCGCCATTTCGGGTTCACCATCTTAATAAATCCGGTGAGTGCTGGCTGGGGGGGAGGCATATAGGTATTCCCAGGGATGAGGAGAACGCCTGCTTAAAACTATGCTTAAGGTTGTAAAAGTGTGATTTTCTGACAGCAATGAATATGAATATTTGGGATTTCCAGGGTCTCATTATGAGTGCACTCCTTAGGAGGGCTGTAGATAAATTTACATCTAACCTGGGCATTGATAATTATACTGCCTAGTTAGCATGATGACCGGTATATTTCTCTCCACATGACATGCATATGTTTGTTTTGTCTTTCTAGTATTTGTATCCCGTGTTGGTGGGAATTTCCTCCACATGTTTTGGGTCAATTTTGGTCCTTCTATCCCATCAAATAACCAGAGTAAGGTAAGGTGGGGGAACCAGACTGGGACTGAGAGAAGTCCTGAGGAAGACCGGCTTCACCTGCTTTGTGGGCACCTGAATAAAGGGTTTGAAAAGGGCACCCATGAGTAAGCATTTGCGGATTTGCGAATTGGCAATCCGCAAAATTCGAGAATTTGCGGATTTTTTTATTTTTGCGTGTTCACGGGTGTTCGCGAGGCGCTTTGCATGTTCGCGGGTGTTTGCGAGGGAGTTTGCGATTTCGCGGGGGTGTTTTTTTTGCGTGCTTAATCACTGCCACCCTCTCGTTTTTATGCCCATCTGCCCTCTGTACCGCTCGTTTCTGTGCCCTTCTGCCCTCTGCCCCACTCATTTTTTGTCCCCTTCTGCCCTCTGTCCCACTTTTGTGCCCTTCTGCCCCCAGCCCCTCTTAGAATGGTGCCGGCAAGCAGCCAGCGCCATTCTAAAATAGCTAGAAATAGCTTCAACAGGAAGCACTAATAGATAAAGTAAAGCAGGTGCTCCAGTTGAAGGTCAAATTAAGTTACACAATCATTAATCACCCCAAGTTTGGGGTGATTAATGATTGTATAACTGAATTTGAGCAGCACCTGCTTTACTTTATCTATTAGAGCTTCCTGTTGAAGCTGACTTTTGTAACTATTTTAGAATGGCTCTGGCAGCTTGCCGGCGCCATTCTAAAAGAGTTACAAAAGTCAGCTTGAACTTTTGACCCAGTCCGTTCCGTTCGCGGATTTTGCGGGAAATTCGCGAATCTCGCGGATTGCGAATTTACCAAAAATCCACGAAATCTGCGAGCGGAACGGATTTTCCGCCCATGCTTACCCATGAGCCAGTTTTAAGCACTTTCTTCGCTGCACCTTTTCTATCACAGTACCCAGTCACTGGGTAACACACACCCTGACACCCTTATTGTTTTTATCTTTTTTATGTTGTCCGTCTTCCCCCTCCCTATGCCCCATCCTGTGCGTGGCTACGCCAGGATGTTTTGTAAGCAGACCCAATTATGAAGCATATAACACACACTTGTGTGTGAGTGAGGGCAGTTTTCAAATACAAAAGTTATGCCACTGCATGTCTATCACTCTACTTCAGTTTCTACTCTTCTCTCTACCCCTCTTGGTGTTATCATGGCAAAAAGCTGTCTCAAGAAGATGTTTTCGACAATTTGGAGATCATCTGCATTTATATAGCCCCAGATTTCACTACCGTACTACACTAGAACTGCAAGAATCAAATGCCCTAGTGAGCGATTTTGACATTTTGTCAGCAGTGGGCAAATTGGACCCTGGCAAGACTGATACCAACCTTACTTTTAAAGGGCATAGTAGCGACTCAATCATTGCTTTTATTTTTGTTTTTACCCCCTTTTTATCTTATATTAGAATTTTCTATTGAAATGAGCATCCAAAGTGATCACAACCCTCTGTGTCTGTTGTCTCCATCACTAGGTGTGTTCTAAATGTGTCCCTGACAAATGAGGACAAGCTTGATCCCCTGTGCCCGGCTTCCTTGCAGCCCCACATAGATGGATAACAAAGTCTCCAGCTAGTACAGGTTGCATCATGTGACTGGTGGAAATGATGAATTTACTTAAAAAAGCACCCAACCGGGAGACGTTATACAAAATGCGGCATTATAAAAAAATGTAAGAAACATTTTACAGGGCCCACTTGAGGATACCAAAGCCTGCAGACAATGGTTATTTGTAGCCAATACTCCAATACTACATTTAAACATGAGAGAAACATAAGCAACCAGACCACCCTTAGGTCGACAAGCCCTCAAACGGGTACCAGACAGAAAAAAATACTTATATCCCTCCATGAAGAAGGAATTTTTGATGGCTCAGGTCTCCTGCATACATTTAACATCAAACTGTTTTGTAAAACAACACCATCCTGGGTCTGTAAGCTTGCTAGCCAGTTATGTTCCATGAGATAAGTTAGCAGGAATTGCCTTCCAAAGAACTAGCTCCAGAAGAGCCATGGTCAAACTGATGAATAGGATCAGCGGGTGAGGTAGAAGTTATCATGTTCACAAGCGCTGTCGCTGGTAGTCAATCACAGGTATCTAAAAATCCCAGAGGGGCAAAGGCATTTCAAAGGAGAAAAGAAGTAGTTGCCGATTACCACTCTTGGTTGACTGGGCTGAGAGGCCTCAGTGGGCACCCTGATCTAGGTGATGTTAAAAAATGTAGGTGTCTATACAAAAAGCCCAGGGGATGGGCCACAATGGAGGTGGCAGTACCTAAAGAGGTGCCTGAGTTGGCCGTATGGAGGATTCTCTCTGCCACACGTATTCGATTGAAATTGATTATAACACAGTCACCACAAAATTTCTTTTTCGACCCCCCTACCCAGGCAACTCCCCACACCATGTTGATATAACTGTCCACTCTTATCCCCAAGGTCATGTTCGTGTTCAGTCAGAGCAATACTTTGTTCTTTAATTGATGGAAATCCTCTGTAGCACCCGGCTTCAACATGAGTACATTCACCAGCACCACATTATACAGTATTGCTTTCGGTGGTAAGTGTAAAGTGAATGGTCCCTGAGACTGGCTACCTGACACCCCATTTGTTAGGGTACCTTTCCTCCTATCCTGGGCTCCCTCCAGTTGGTCCGGTTGGTACCCACCGGGCCTTCATTCTAGAGTTCTCAAGGGAGGATCTTGCCCCCTTTGAACTTACCTCAGAAACCAAAAATGAGGGGGGCTGCATAGATTGAAGGTACTCTCCTGAAATAGGGGAAAGGATGGTAACTCTTCCTGATTTACAGTTCAGGGTCCAGGCTGACTACAACCCTCATTTTCAGATTGGCCCATTGTTGCTCCCTGACCATATTTTGTTACGTTACTTCCCATGTTAATTTTCTAGGTCAGGCTAAAAAGTTCCTTCTCAGCTGAAGCCAGGCGAGCCTTGATTGGTTCTAATTTAGAGTCCATTCCTGCTAATAGAGAACCCACAAGCACTTCCATCATGGCTGCCATATCCTCCTAGGACAGGGCTATTTTGCCAAGTGTGTTAGGTGTTGGGGCCCCTGCTCTGGGTCGCTTTGCTCTGCCACCTGCCACCGAGCACTTTCATTTGGCCCCAAGTTTAGAACCCTTGCTGGTGCTCCCCCTGAAAGGAACAAGAGAAAGAAGGACCACTGTCTTCATAGTGCACTTACTACAACCAAACATGATCACTGTTGCTGTCCTCACCCTACTAATCTCATTCATAATGTCAAGTGCCTCTAGTAATCTAACTGCTTTCTGGCCAGGGATTGATGGGGTAAAGGACCTCCTATATTGGCTCCACTGATTCCACCAGTTCCAAGCTGTAGGATGCCGGAGCTTAAGCTGGGCCACATGGGGGGCTACATGACCAGAGGAGCAGATGGTTAGCTGGGGAGGGAGGGAGCCGGCGTGCCACAAGCTCTATTTCCTTATCTAGAACCCCCCCCGCTGCACGCAATTATAAGGAGTCCATTGTTGTAATTGCTGTAGCCACAGGAGCTGCAAGACCTGCCTTACATTTCCCCATGGAAGGCCTATCTCCGTTTTTGAGGCAGGATTAAAACAGGTCAAAACGGCAAAAGATTCAATCTTCGAAACTGGTATTCCCTCAAGCTAGACCAGATGGGGCATAAAACACGGATTAACAGAAGATTGGCATATGGCGTGCTACAAGTGTGCAACGGGAAACTAAGAGGCATATTATCAAGGGGGTTTATCTCTGTTTTTTGGCTTTAAAAGCCAAGAAGGCGGAGATAAAATTATCTCCCTATTACCTAGCTGTCACTAACACCAGTTAGCGACAGCTAGTAGGAGATAGCGACCATCTTTGGCCCCGCTTTGCATGTCAGTGATATTTATCACTAATGACATGCAAAGTGGGCGTGCCAAGATGTTAGCGACTGGAAACAGTCGCTAACATCGCTATCTCCTATTACCAACTTTTGGAGAAATTCGTGCTAAGCGCGAATATCTCCAAAAGCTAACACCTGCCCTGAGCAGTTCTTAGCCATGTTATTCAATGGTAGGTGGATAACATGGCTAAGAGCATTGGCTCGGTAATGCATGAATATCGCTGACTTTTCAGCGATATTCATGCATTTCGGCCGATTTTTATCGCTTAGGAGATAAACCTTGATAATAGCAAGGTTCCTAAGCGATAAAAATCGCCTCAGCTCGGCGATAAAAATATCGCCGCTAAACCAACATAGCGATAACTATCGCTAGTTGTTGGTAATATGCCCCCAAGTCTTTGGCAGAAAACCCTGCCTTGCCTACCTTATCCTGGAAATTTGCAGGAGTTTGAGCCCCTCCTCAGCACCTCACTGGCTGTATGAACATTAAAGGCAACAGCTATACTCCGCAGAGGGTCTGTGACCAATAAACAAAGAGGGAGGTCCCGGCTCAGCCTCCTCCGGTCTCTGATGGGAGTTAATGGGCCTGCCCTGGGCACAGCCAGCGCGTATCCCGCGCCACGGGAGGGAAGCAGCACTTTCAAAGTGCAGGGCGCAGGGAAACTGGGCTCCTCCTCCACCTGCCAAAAAGCAAACTGGGCTACGAAGTCCCCACACACTGCAACCACAGAGTCAGCTGAGTTCGCAAAGTTATCCCACACCGCTGAATGAAAGCAGCGCTATATATATATTGTAAAGATAATTACATTTAAAAACGTATCCAAACTACACAACACAAACCTAAAATACATTTTTTTTAATTACAATATAAGTTAAAATTGTTAGTTTAATGTTAGTTTAAAGTTAAATATACGTAGATAAATGTATATAATAATATATATGTGTGTTTTACTTTTTAAAATATATATAATAGTTATATATATATTTAAATTCATTAAAGAAATGTATATTAATGTTTATTATTTATGTTTATATATATATATAACAAATAATTTTGACAATATTATTGACAAAAATATTTTTGCCATACTTTTGGCATTTTTATTATAAGTATTCGAAAATAATTTTTTGGGCCCGACATTTTTGCAGCACAATATTATTGTTCTTGATAATATGTCAGTGAACTCAAAAGTAGCTGTGCCACTTCTACAGTGAAAATGGCCACCTACAAATGGACACAGAGCTTAAGGCAGCTGCATCCCCTTCCTTGCAACCATCTCAAGCACAGAGACCTGAAATCTAACCCTATAGAGGATTTGGACTAGCAGTAATGCTCCTTGGTCTGTATCTAGGCATGTTAGATATGCTGCACCGAATCCTCTTCCTGTCTACTGACAGTAAAAATATTAATCTGGATCTTTCTGTGATACGGCAACAACCCACCACCAGATAGCTTTCATCAATTGATCCTACCAGGGATCCCTTGAAATTAATAGCTGTGCTTCTTTCATTGGTACCTGAAGGGATGCTCCACTCACACAGTCTTTAAAGCTGGTCCTTGTGGAGATGGCGTGGTGTTCGTTCTGGTAATGAAATGTAAACACTTTTTTTATCTGTGGACTGCTTATGTGTATCATTACAATGAGGAAAGCTGAGTTAATATATCTTACATCCCATCTATTATCAAAGTTTATGCAGCCATTGTTTATCCCAACAACGTGCCATATTGTTATTGTTCTGCACTGCTTTGCACATTTGAAAATTCCCAAGCACTGCACCAATTATCACTTTCTGAGCACCCTTTTGTTATAAAGATTTGTAGAGTGCACTATAACCTGGTAGAGTATCCTGACACTAAGCTAGTGTGAGCCTATCCAAAGCTAGGTCCTAATAAGATTACTCAAAAAGGCAGGTCTTCAGCTTCTTGCCGAGTTCAAGAAGTGAGAAGAAAGCTCCTATGTGTAGTGGCAAGTCATTCAATTCTTTAAGAGCGATGTAGAAGAAATGCTTGACCACCGTATCTGGTTTTCCGTGTGTGAGATGTGAGGAGGTGTTTGAAGGTTTGTGAAAGCAGATGCTATTGTTGAGGTGTGCTTGGGCGAGTCTTATGTAGTGTCTTGTAAGTGTAAGTGAGGAGATTTAATTGTGCACGTTTGTGTATCGAAGTCCAATGGAGGCCCTTTAGGTGGGGTGTGATAAGAGTGTAGCATGAGACGCTGAGAGTGATTCTGGCTGCCAAGTTCTGAATAGTGTGCAAGCTTCTGGTGAATATTTGTTGATTCTGGCATAGTAGGTGATGTTTTTAGGGAGCTTAATGGGAGCTATTTGAAAATCTTCAGGATATGGAAGCATGATGCCGTGACGGCATTGATGTGGGCAGGGGCGGACTGGGAACCAAACCCGGCCCTGGCAAAGTGATCGGACCACCCTCCCCCCCCCCTCGGGGTGTTGGGGGTGCTGCCCAGCTCTTTGCCAGGGCCTGTTTTCAGCCGATTTTGTTGCAGGGCCGATTTTGCAGCTTTGCTACAAAAACGGCCCTGTAACAAAAACGGCCCCTAGGGGCCCAAAACCAGCCCCCACCCGTGCAGCGCACCGGGGGATTGCCCGGTACCCGCTAAGGCCAGTCATGCCCTGGATGTGTGCAGTCATGTCAATTTTGCTGTTGATGATCCTCAGTTTCTTGCCAGGGGTGGCAGGGGTGGGTGTCAGTCTTAGTTCAGTTGGCAACCAGGTGGAGTCCCATAGTGAAATACTCATCCTGAAGATCATATTTCCATTTTGATGGTCTTTAACTTTAGTCAATTGGTCTTCATACAGTGGGTGATTTCAGTCATGCAGGCATTGATCTTCCTCCTGTTACTGTTGCCTTGTCTGTGAGGAAAAAATGAGTTGCATGTTGTCAGCTTAAAAAAGGATGTTTATATCATGAGAGCGGGTGATCCTGGTTAGAGGTATCCTGTATGTGTTGAAGAGGGTCGGGCTCAGGGAGCATCCTTGTGCAACTCCACAGATAAGGTCACTGGCATCAGAGGTGTATGGTTCGAGGCTGACTGACTGGGTCTTCGCAGTCAGGAAGGAGCAGATTCATCAGAGCGTGTTTCCTTGGATTCTGATGTGCTGTAGGTGTTGGATGAGGATGATGTGGGAGACCATCTCAGACATTGCAGAGATGTCCAAGAGGAGGAGGATCACTGTGTTTCCTCTGTCCAAGTTCATATGAATGCCATTCATGGCAGTGATGAGCACAGATTCTGTGTTTTGGTTCGATCTTAAACAAGTTTGAGTGGTGTTGAGGAGGAGGCAAGCATTGAGGAATTCGTTAACCCTGGGTGGTGAACTCTGGCAGAGCGGAGTTTATTTCCTCGCTTGCCCCCAGACAGATTTTTTCTTGTTCTCACTCACCAAGGTCTATTTGGCAAGCACAAGCATGAAAAGTCAACCTCTTTGCGAGATTTCTCAATACGAGTGCTTGTATTTCTCGACGCGAGTGGGCACGGCAGGGCCCGACCACTCGCATTGATAAACCTTCCGTTTGTGTTGAGAAAGTTGTAGCTCGAGTATAAAATCTACTCGAGCAGCAGAAAAGAATCTGTGCCCTCTTGCACTGTGCATGGTGCCGTTCGCAATGATTTTACATTGTGGGCCAAACACCCGTCGCTCAAAATCACTGCAACTGGCATGACCCTAATGCACTCTGCCACTCGCTGAACTCCGCGAATCGCGGAGGAGTTTATTTGCCACTGCTTACAGGTTTAGGATTCAGTGAGGCATCTGTCAATAATTTTCTTTAAGACCATGCCTGGGAATGGTGGCAGGAAGTTTGTTCTGTAGTTGGCGAGCGATGAAGGGTCTGCAGAGGTTTCCTTTAGGAGGACAGCTGAGTATTTCCAAGTGTCTAGGAAGGTTGCACAAGAGGTCGATACATTTAGAATTTGTCCAAGCATGGCACTTGGCACTCTTGAGTTGCAATCCTCGGGAGTAGGTGTGGACAGGTATCTGATGGGGCCCGAGTGAATGTACTTCATGGTGTCCGGCGGTTTGTTCTGGGGTGTTATGGGCCATGGGCTTAGCATTGGTTCTTTTGATAAGATTGTGATGTGTGTGGCATGTTTTTTAAAGTCCATTTGCGGGTAAATGGCAGTGGTTTTGTTACTGAACAATTGAGCGAGATTTTTACAGAGGTCCTCTGAGGGGTGATTGAGTTGGAGATGGCCAATGGTGAAGATTTCTTTGCTTCTTTTGGTGCTGGCATCGATGCAGTACCCCAGAGTGGTGCCTTTGATGGCCCGGGTCATTTCATGGTAGCTTCCAGGGCAGATATGAATGCCCTCCTGTCTGTTTTGTCCGTGGTTTATTCCCCATTTGCACTTTAGTTTTTTGCAGTAGTGTTTCATCAGTCTGAGTTTCACTATTTACCAACTAGCCTGGGGTCTCAGATCTTTTTGTATTGTAGTGTTTGTTTGGGGAGGCCAGGGAGTTGGCGCAGGTGGTGATCCAACTGTTGGAATTCTTGATGGTTTGCAGAGGCTGTTGCTGTGTTCCAGTCAGTGGGTGTTGATAGCAGTTGTCTATTTCTTGTCAGTGAGGCTGTTCCACTTTCTGTGGGCTGGTCTGGTGGTGGTGCAGGTGCATTGGAATGGGAGGGGGATGCTAAACTTGATGAGGATGTGGTCTGCCCAGGAGTTTGGTGTGGGCTCCATGATTCTTGTTGTCGAAGGCGGTGAAAATAGGGTCCAGGAGGTGGCCTGTAACCTGGGTAGGTCCATTTACTTCTTGGGTGAGGCCCAGGCTTCAAAGGTCTTTGATGAGTGCTTTTGAGTTGGGGTTGGAATGGTGTTCCAGATGGAAGATCAGGTTTCTGAATTGGATGTAACTGCCAGCATCGAGGGTGAGTGGTGCAGTGAAGACGTCAGTCAAGCTGGTGCGTGGTCCAGTGGTTTGTAGATGAGAATGCCACACAGGGCGAAGTTAGTGTGACGTGGAGCTTGAATGGCAGGTGTTCCATGCTGGAGGATGACATATCTGTGGAAGTGGTAAAGCTGATGTTGTTCTTGTGGATGATGGTTGTTCCGACTCGTGGTACGTGAAGTCTGTCTTGCCTGGCGAGGGATGGCTGTGGTGATGTCAGGTTCTAAAGAAGGGATCAGCCAGGTTGCCATGAGGAAAGGTAGGCCTGGGGCATTGTTATATAGCAGGTCTCAGATCTGTGTGGAGTGAGTGGATGTTAAAGAGCACACATGGGAATGCGGAGTGTGAGTGATTGTAGGACTGTGTAAGTGCGAGGGAGTAGGTTGTTGGGTTCTGTCGGTGCAGGTGCGGTGAGTATTGGGTGTAGATGAAATACTGCAGGACACACAGAAGAATGCTCCCTTGGTGTTGTGTGGTGCAGTGAGGCAGCAGCGTTTGGAGTGGCAGCTAGGGTTCAGTGCATGGAGGGATGCAGGGGTGTTAGTTAGTAAGTTAGTTATACAATTTATAATTCTCACGAGTAGGCAAGGGGAAACAACTAATTAAAACAATAATATTTTCAGTCTTTTCATAAAAATAGAATAGTTTGAACATCTTTAAATGTGCAGTGGTAATTTATTCCAATTATGAGGAACTTGGAAAGAAAATGATCTGCTCCCAGAGCAAGGCTTTCTGACCTGTGGAACAGTTAGCAAGGATTGGACACTAGAAATAAGAAGTCTCGAGGGGTGATAGTGAGTGAGGTTCAAAGTTAGATAGCTGTAACCGTTACATGGCAGGGCATTATAAGTGAGGCAACAGATTTTAAAAATAATTCTCTTCTGGACAGAAAAACAGTGCAAGGAGCAGAGAAGGGGAGCTCAGCGAGTCTTAGATGGTAGGTTACAAATAAGGCTTGCCACCATATTCTGAGAGACCTGTAGTTATGATAGCATTGCCTAATTAGACAAGTGTAGTGGCAGGAGTGGGGAGGATGTCGGTTCCTGTTACTGTACATGGTCCAGGCACGGATGGGCTCAGACAGGCTTGCCATTGGTGCACCTTTGGCACACCAATGGCACACACAGGCTACAGACACTAATAAGTAGGTTCTGAGAAGGGGGAAGAGTGATATGATTTTCTGTGCAGCTGGATGATGGGAATTCCAGTGATGTCACTTCCTGTGCAGATGGATGATAAGAAATCCATTGATGTCACATCCTGTGTAGATGGATGATAGAAATAATCCCTCTTGCTTAGCTTCTTCTTTTAAAGTCAGTTTTGGCCTGTAACCAATGATGTCACATCCTGCGCTGATTTTTTCATTTTTTTTCAATATTATTCTGACTGTGAATATAACATTTTCCTATGATTTGTTTAAAATCTAATGTATGTGAGCAAATATATGGAATTGCTTTTCATTGCTTTGATTGGTGATCGGTGTCCACTATGTGTTCGTACTTTTATGCTTTCTCAATTTTGGTGGACAAGGCCCTTATAGGGCACCATGTATTTATACCTTACAGAAAAAATGAGTGACCTACTCTAGTGATTCTTGTTTATTTGGATGTAGTATGTGCCCAGGTTCCTAGACATATTGAGATTGCCCCTTAGCTATACTGACAATTAGTATTACAGTCACAGAGCAAAATACGTTTGGAGTTTGAAAGGTGTCAGTGTGAAAATAAATACTGGGGGGCATATTATCATGACAGGCGATAAAATTATCGCCGTTTTAGCTGCAGAAAACTGGCGCTAAAACGGCGATAATGGGCTTGGTAATATGCTCTATGGAATTCCAAATTGAAGCCCATATTAGATGTCCTTCACATTTAACATGGGCTTCAATTGGAATTCCATTGAGCATATTATCAAGCCCATTATCGCCATTTTAGTGGCAGTTTTCTGCCGCTAAAACAGCAATGTTTGTATCACCTGTCTTGATAATATGCCCCTGGTTTCTTTGCGACACCCACCTAAAAACATTATGCCATTTGTTTTTTATTACATGTTCTGCAGCAACTACGAATCTGTATAATTAAACCCATCACTAAGAAACAGAAATTCACTTGCACTACTTAAATAAAGTGGAAGAAAAACATCCAAAAATTAGGTGATATTCTAGAAAACACATCGATTTAACATGATGCAGGCAATTTTTTAGCACAATAAGTGGAACGTTCATATCAGATTTTTCTGGTGCCGGAAATTGTGGACATTGAAACTCTTACATTAACTTTACAGCAAACAGTAGTTTTGGGGATTCGAATAAATTCCATATTCAGGTGGAAAATAATGAATCTGATGACATCAGGATGTGGATAACAGTTTATTTTGTATATTGAACAAACGTTCTGTCCACCCAAATTTAACATTTCTGTTATAACATAGCTTGAAGTACGAGCCTAAAGGTTTTGTATCACGCTCAAATTCTTGATCTCATTACATTTGGGGCTTTAGCTGAAAGGCAAGTGCAGTCAGTATAGGAAGACCAGATTCAGCGAAGTGCTTCTGGAAAGATAGTTCAGGGAAAATAGAGAATTCTGTGTCCCAGCTTCGTATAAGGTGCATTTTGGCCACTATATACATTACATTTCAAAATCATTGGGCTAATGTTTCTCTAAGTTATGGTGCTGAAACTTTGTGGTGTCAGAAAGTTTTGAGTACTCCAAGGATCATATTTATGGAAAGGTGAATCGCCACAGCAAATCATCCTGCTGTACTGCCTGCAAGGGAAAGGGCAGGAAGGCATCATATTTATCACAATAAGGCACATTACTGCCTTTTCCCAGAGCCTATGCACAATGTGCTGCCTAGTGCTAACAGTGCCTGTGTAGCAAGGAGGATTGTTTTTGTGCAGGAACAGGCACCTTCTTGCACAAAATCAATTCACTGAGACATTTTCCATTCGCCATTACAGAATGCAGCACACATAGATGGAGGAAAGAACGAGGAGAAATAAAGAGATTTCTCCTTGTTACACCCCCCTTGGGAAGGCGTAGGTTTTGCACACTCCCAGATCAGTCTTGCATATATCTAGAACAGTGGCTGGCCATGCAAAGAAATGAACTCACCATGGAAACATCTTGTGGGGGATAAGCATTTGACAGTGCTTATACTTTAGCAGGATCTGGTGTCATAACCCCATCAGTAAAATATGGCCGAAGAATTGTCGCTTTGTTTTATGAAACTCACATTGGTCTGTATTCAAAGTCAAACATGCTTCGGAAAGTAAATGACATGCTTCTGTAAGAGCTTTATCATATTCTTTTTGTGTAGCTTCGAAAACCAATATGTCATCACTGTAATTGAATCCATTCATGGCAGGTTGTATGATACGTTGAATGATGTTTTGAAACAGTTTTGCAGTGGATGACACACCCAAAATTAGGGGCCGATTCACGAAGGTAATCTGAGCCAAACGTCTAACTTTATGAGTTTTGATATTCACAGAAGTCACTTATGACTTTTGTTATTCACAAAAGTCATTTACGACTTGTATCTTTACGTCTGCACTCAACTGGAATTTCAGCATTCAGGGTGTAATCTGCGCACCCAGGGAAGAATCTCCAGAATTGGGCCAGAGTCTCCAAAATCAGACCGGAGTCTCTGTAACCAGACCGGAATCTCCGCACTCGGACCGGATGATCATTGCCTTCAATGCTAAAAACCTGTGTAAGTGCTTACCATCCCCCGCTTGGAGCAGATGAAGTCGATTGACTCCACCTGCTAGACCTACACTACAAACGATATAAAAGCAGCACAACTAAAATGAAAAGGTTTGTCCACGTCGAGTGTCCTGCTTGACTGTTCCGCGCATCACTTCAGGAAAATGCTTCAACAGAATAGGAAGAAAACATTTACAGAGGAGGAGACCACCATGACCTTGGAGTTCATTGTGAGGCACCACAAATGGCTCCAGGGTTTCCCACCTTACAGCATCAGTGGCACACAGAAGGCATCCTTTTGGCAGCATTTAGCCACTGTAGTCACACCATTGGAGGAGGATGTCCGCACTGTCACTGACATCAAGAAGTGGCAGGATGAGAAGAGGCAGGTGAAAGAGAAGTACGCCAGGATTGAGGTGTCCAGAATTTTCTCAGGTGTACAATCCAGACCCCGCCTCCATCTCACCCCACTAGAGGAGGATGTCCTTGACACCATACACACCCACATGCTCCATGGGCTGCCTGTGAGTAATGTCCGCAATGTTATAGCAGGTAAATGTGATGACCAGAACATGGATTAAGAATGTCTGCTTGCGTTGCATCACAATTCTGACTGAAGAAGTTTCCCCAAGTATGTATAAAAATCTTAGTGAGCCAAAGCCTCAAGTGTCTTCTTCTGTACATTGAACCACACGTCCTAGAATCCTTAGAGATGGAAATAGCAAATCCCATTCCCACTATTAAAAACATGGGCCAGGCACTGCTAGCTAATATACCCAACACTTCTAAATAGCAATAGAAAAAGTGCCCCTTCTACTTATCCAGCCACAGCATTTGCAAGAAAGAGCGTGGGGGGGGGGGGGGGGAGAGGGGGTGTAAATCCGACAGACAATGCAATAGGGAAAAAAAATAAAAAGAAGAATCCAAACCGCTTACCTTACACTTGCCGCATAGCCGAGCACAAGGAGACACATGCCACCCCACCACCCCAATGACCCTACCTGCACCAGCCACAGCTGTACTTAGCATTACTGTTAGCATGTATATGCAAGGAGGAAAATTATGACAGTTACCCATGTACATTTTTTTCTTTTGCTTTCCTGACTTTTCTCTGTTCTCCTCTATTGACACTTTTAGCCAGCGTACAGTCATCCACTGTAGCAGAGGTCCCTGCATCTGCTGTGAAGAAACAACATAATCCACAGCAAACCATATCATCCTCACAAACTGTTAAGTAAATCTGTTCAGGAGATAGTCCAAAAGCCTACATTGTCAGCAGACAACAGATGGACATAGTGGGCCCGATTCACAAAGGTAAACTGAGATGAAATCCTAACTTTAGGACTTTTGGTATTTAGAAAGCACATTTACAAGTAGTAAATGCCCTTTTTGAATATCGAAAGTCATAAAGTTACATTTTCATCTCAGTTAACCTTTGTGAATGATGCCCATTATATGTATTCCATCAACAGTGCCAAAACTGTGAATTGAACTCTGAAATCAAGTGCATCACATGTTAACTGGCAAACACACATATCTTTGTAGGTCCAATGACGTCATCCAGGATTCGAAGCCCCACAGTGACATCTGCTACAAGGTTGGCTATGACATCTGGTCAGGAAACACTCACTGAGCAGATGCAAGACACTGGTAAGTAAACCCAAGAATGATGTACCTAAATGCTCATGCTCATTAAATGTGGATTTTTATGTCGGCAGTATGTTGTATGTGTTCAACATCATTGCTGTCCCTAATCACAATATGCCCACATATGTCACTGTAAAGGGCTCATATGGCCATGGGGGCTAGTGAAAGAATGACACTAAATGTATGGCAAGTGAGTGTAGTATGTGCTAAACAGACGATATTGTGTCATATGAAGTGGAGTAGCCACAACTGGATTGTAATTCAATGATATAAAAATTCTAATTGAAACTCCCAAGGAACAAAATATATGGAAATTGGTGTGGATGAGGGTTGCACGGATGCCAGTTAGGTTGTGTGGTTTTGAGAGGGGGGTCTGGGCTGCGAAGGTGGATGTAGAGTAAGTGAAATATATATATCAGGGCACTGAATTGCACAGCACAAATCCAGTGTAGGCGACAAACATCCAAACTTCTACATTTTACCACAATATGTATTTCAGCCTCCCTCCTCTCCTACCGCATTCCCATATATAAGTGAAAGGATAATATATGAGGTTAGGATGTGTGCTGGACAAGACATCATCCATAGACAGCGAAGTTCTACCATGATGTTGCACATGTATTATGGGAATAAACAACACACAAAGATTATACATAACAAAGATATGATCTCACAGTCCTAAAGGGGTTTGTGAATACATGCTGAGTGAAGCACAAATGTTTAACAATATGTATCTGACTATTGGACATATTGCATATCAACTCTCCAATGTAATGCTATGATCTGATGTGCAATAGTGAAACTGGTCTGCTTGATGATGTATACACCTTTAGATTTGTCAACAGACAACATCATACTCATGAGGCATGATGACCTAACAATGAAGATGTAAACAAAGGTAGGCGGAGGCGTTCACCATAATTATCCCCTTCCTTCAAATATCAGATACCTTCTCATACACATTTGTCTGTTATCGTGATATCTCGCAGATGTCAGTGCAATGTGGAGGTAACAGCTGGCAACTGCTGCTGGTGACCAGGGACCCACATGTAAAATTCAGGGGGATACACATCTGGCACACAGACCAGAAATAGCATATCAATGGTCTAGGACAATGATATATACATGTTAACTCATTGCTATCATGCTGTGTACTTAAATATGGACATGTTTGTCTCATAACAGCTGCTGGCAGGATACCATCAGTGATATAGGCAACATCATTCCGGGGTGTGCAAGACATCCGAGATGCAGCAGTGAATCCTACTTGCATCTGTACATCAGGTAAGCATACCATAAAGTGTTTCCCTATTAAGGATTCCAAAGTCATTCCAAATATCCAAATACCCTTCTTCATAGCATCTGTAGTTGGTGTGTAAAAAGTTAAATACATACTATTTCTGTTATGTGCGTGTCATGTGTGCCTGTTAGCAAATAGGTCATGCAGATCATTAAGTGTGGTATCACTTACCTCTCAAGCTGCTGGATCACAGACCGCTTCTTCAGCTATACCTATTGGGAGCCAGGTTCAGCAGTTGACATCAGGGGGCATTGCAAAGCAACACAGAGCTGTGGCTGGAGCTGGTGAGTTTGATTGTGCATTTTACATCTCCATTCAATACCTCAGTGCTATGATGTGAGCTGCCAAGTGTAGATGTATCCAAACCCGGTCACATGTGCATCATCATTTGATGCAAAGTACAGTAGATGTAACCCTTGTGTTGCACCACATTAAATGTTGTGTCAGTTACTTATCCTGTAGCAACATCTGTCTTCCAGGTGATGAGGTTGATGAGAAGAATGGGCCTTCCGCCAGTGGTAGGCGATGGGCAATCGAAGGAGAGAATCCACTACTCTTGCAAGCAGCAATTTCAGCTGCAAAACCTGGTCAAGAGGAGGAGGAGGAAGAACCAGAGAAGGCTGCTGAAGTGGAGGATGATATAAATTATCTGGCCCTTCTCACAGAGGGTGACGATTTAGATGCCCTGACCAGAACATTTTCTACACTGGCCAAGATGTGCAAAACAACCCCCCCGCCCCCTCCGCCCAGCCTCAACATCAAAAATCCAGGATTGCCTGTCCTCAGCATAGCACTAACCAGGCCCAGCTCTAACATACCCCAACACAGACATCACTCCTTCACAGCCCTCACATCCAGGACAGACATGGTGGTTCCCCTACACACTCCTCCCTATACAATGTATCCCAGGCATTTTCTCTAACATCTGAGGGAGGTACAACCCCTGGTGTGGTGTAGGTTTCCCCTGGTCACAAATCTCCTGTCCACAGACTATCACCTGCCAACCCCCCTGCTGGTGGACCTGGAGGTCTTAGCCATGGCCAACCTATTCAGAGGAGGCTAGCAGATGGCCATGGTGTCCAGTGGGAGGAGGACTTATTCCAACAGCAAGCTGATCTGAGGCAGGACATTTGTGCCATAGGGGCTACCCTGTTAGACATGTCTGAGGCTCTGCATGACATGTATAAAATCCCTCATGTGGTTGGCAGACGGACCCAGGTGTTGGACAGGATGGATAGATCTTGCCAAGACATGTCCACAAAGATCAGTGACAGTATATCCATCCAACAGTATATCCATCCATAGCGAAAAGAGTGCAAGACACCATGCCTTGGCCATGAAGATGATGAAGGGCAAGCTGAAACTTATCCAAAGTGTTTCTTCATGGTCAACGCAGGGAGGGAAGCCATCACATCTACCTGCAGCACATCACACCCACAGACCTGTACCACAAAGAGCACAGCCTTTGCAACAAGGATACACATCCACCACCACCCACTGTCCAGGTACTCCCCCAGCTGTAAATCTACCACCACCCCTGTCCAGGCACTCCTCCCACCTTCACATCCACCATCACCAACACACCCTGTCCAGGCATTGCCACCAACTGCATAGACACCATCAGCCCCTATCCAGGAACGTCCCCCTGTACACGCAGATGCACCACACCAAACTGCACCTCAACCACAACACAAATGCACTTACTCACAGCGATCTTCACCGCCAACTTTGCGAAGTCTCAAGCACGATCCCACCTGATCACAGGAAGACATATCATCCTGAATATGTGTAAATAAAAGATGAATTACCTCACAAGTCAAGACTAAATTGCATATTATGTACTGATGTCCAAATGTTATCCATTGTGGTGTCCTAAGGATGTGAGGATGAATGCTTGTGAGTGACACATGTAAAAGTGTAACCCCGTCAGTGCAGCAAGCTATCATGTGCAGAGCAAATAACTACTCCCAAGGTATATGTCCATACTTGGAACATGTCATTTAGAATGAAGTTAACAAGATAGAGAAAGTTTGATCCAAACTGAGCATATGCGACCTATGCAGAGCGGAGGCGCTGCTTATAGCGCATAAGAAGAGTATGGACTCGGGCCAGAACCCATTATTTCATACAGGAAACGACATACAGGAAGTGGTAGGCAGAAAATGTATCATAGGAAGTTGCTGGCAGCCATTTTTTGTTCATTTTGAGTCATCCTCTTTGACAGAGCAGATCCTCTGCCATCCTGCTACTCTGTAGCAGAGATCTCAAAAACTACACATAAAAGGAACATTGGAGAAGTGAAACAAAAGGTATAACATACCATTAAATTATGTTTGAACTGGGAAAAGGGTGTGACCAGGCACAACATCACATCCCAGAAGAATTTTATCCTTTGCATTATGGTACAAGTAGTCCATATTTTGCCTCAACTCAAGAGTTGACTGTAGTGTTATGGTAAATTATGCGGAAGCAGTGCTCAAAAAACATAGGGCCTGATTCACCAAACTCATCATTACTCATATTGGGGGCCCCTCAGTTGTGGGGGAGTCAATTCCGTTGGGGGTAAATACTCCACAATGCAATAGCTCCGCCCCTTTGTGAATCAGGCACCCATTGTCAAAAGGTCCTTGGAGGCCTTACACATGCACATACATGTAATCCTCTGAGTCAATGCATTCCTTACGGATATTGAAAACACTGATTGCTGACATCTGCACATGACCTAATGCATGGCCAATCTTTTGATTCCTGCCAACCGCTGTGGTTTACATACCTTTAGTGTGGCTTTCAAAATAGTCTCAGAATGGAATTTCTAGACAGAGTCGTAAATAGCCAACTTTCATCATTGACAACAGACTGCAAACCACATTTTGTCCGTAACACAACAGGATGCTCAGTTGAAAATGTGCCAACCAGCTGATCACAGATTTGCATACCCTGCCCTCTGATCTGTTAAATCGCCCGGTTGTCCGGATTCAGACTTAGCTGAGGTACAAGAGGTATATTAAGCCATGACCTAAAGCTATGTTGTGCAAGACACAAAAGGCTAATATGATCGTGCAGACAACTTCGGGGGGTACATAAGCACCCCCCTGTATGGTCAAGATATCTGAATCACGTATTCAGGGGACCAAAAGTGCTCTCTATGATTTTCGCATTCCTATATGTGCCCTATTGTACCCAAGCTGAGGTACAGTGGCTGCAAACCTGTTTTTTGTGAGGAGTTGAGGGGCAACCCCTGAGGAGAGAAAATAGGGCAATTGATTACGTTTCTCTTTTTCATCTATACAGACCATGATCTATACTTTGGCATGTCGCATGATGAATCATATTGTGAAATCGTTGTTTATGTGAAATGGCATGCATATATTACATTTATACATTGCTCAAATGTTTTGTGCTTGGTATTTACCCTTTAGCCACATGTTGCCAAAGTTTCCTGCAGCCATCTGTCGGGCAAGAGGTGATATGTGGAATAGAAAGCTGTCATGGACACTGCTAGGAAACACTACATGCATATCAATAAATATACCACTGGAATCACAGACACCCTGCACATGGAATGCCATTGGTGTCTGTTGCAGAAGATGTGTGCAATGTGGTGGGATGGCTAAAGAGCGACAATGGGTATAATCAATTGCACCCAGTGGGAAGCGGAAAAGGAGATAGAAATCCCTAGCTTCCATTTGTATCCAGTACAGTGTATGGGGCATTCATATGTGGAAGTGGACTTTTGTTTGGTTGCAGCACAGTACCTGATGCAAGCACTGTGACTGGCTTGCTTGAGAGCTGCCCACAAGGTCACTGGAGACCCTTTAGAATGACCACTTAGCAAAAAAAAGGAGAGCAGCAAGGCCTTGAGGTAGGCTGGAATGGCATGGGAGGTGCAGGTTGGAGAGTCAAGTTCCTGCTCCCTCTCACAAACCAGTTCCATGATGACATCTGGGGGAAACGGTATCTGACTCTAACATGTTGGCTGGACATCCCAAATAAATAAATAAATAGCTTAATCCTTTTGTCCGAATATCCTCTCTACTCTCCTCCTCCTCATCCTACTCAACTCTTCTTGCCGCAAGGCAAGAGGCAGGGAAACAAACACATTCAGCGACATGTTGGGAGGTTTGTATGTCTTAACTATAAATTTATATTTGCTGCAGGGCTGGGATTGGCTGCTGGTCTGCAATTTTTCAGCTGGAGAAGGTGGGGTATGGTAAGCACTTACACAGGTGTTTAGCATTGAAGGCAATGATCATCCGGCCCGAGTGCAGAGATTCCACTCCGATTGCGGCGAGACTCCGGACCGATTTTGGAGACTTCCCCCTGATTACGGAGATTCCGCCCGAGTGCAGAAATTCCACCACGTGCAGAAATTCTGGCCCGAGTGCGGACATTAAGATACGAGTCGTAAAGGACTTTTGTGAATACCAAAAGTCATAAAGTTGGACTTTTGGCTCAGATTACCTTTGTGAATCGGCCCCTTCGTCTTTTGCATTGAAACAGATCAACATGTGTAGAAAAGGTTGTAATGTACCCACAATCTTCTTCAAGTGCCAACTAATAACCTTTATTTAAATCAAGGCACGGTAAGACTTTTACACAATTCAGTTGGGTTAACATGTCAGCAATGTGTGGATCTGGATGTCATTCTCGTTCATGCCTTGTTTGCCTGATGCATGTCAATGGATATGAGCAACGCTCTTTCACTGTCCATTTGTGGCATTACCACAATGGGAGAAACCCAAGGCATTGGGCCAATAGAGCGCTCAATCATATCATGCTTAAGTAACAATTCAAGTTCTTTTTTAAAAGAATGTTGTAAATGAAAAGCAATTTGTCTATGTCTCTGAGCAGCAGAACAGATAGACTCATTATCATGCAACATTACTTTCAACGTCTTAAGCTTTCCCAAACCAAGAAGCAATGAACGGAACTGACTTAATATTTCATAATAAGCATTGATGCTGTAGTTCACAGAAATTAGTCCCATATCAACGGCTGTGCTTAGACTGAGTATATAGGCACTCTACTCTGTCCGTGGAAGCACATGGATGGGTGCTTGCACCTTCATTCTCATACTTTTTATCATTTCTACAATTGAACCATGACTTTTTGAGGGTGTTGATGCAGCCCATGTATACACTTTGGTTTCCAATGGCATTAGTTGTAGTAAGGGATGCAATTCATTATAATTCTTCTCAGGCATAATATTTCTCTAAGTACCACAGTCAATGATGAAGGTATTGAACAACCATTTACTCCGAGCGTGATTTTGGTCAATGTTTGAATTACTTTGATGACATTTTTCTTCACATGTGACCAGTCTAAAATGTGCATACTTTTCTAAAGTAAACATCAACATAGCACAACCATGTTCTTCACTTTCAGTTGATACTGATATAGAGGAAATGTTTGACGATGATTTAGAAAACAATCAAATTCATTGAGTGTTGATTTGTCATATCTGACTTCTCTGCTGGGACTTGTGGGAGTGCATTGAACGTTGGTTCATGAACATTCTAGCAACTATTTTGTGTTTGTGCCATGACACACTTGTTTTCCCTATTGCTTTTCATGCTGTCACAAAATGGTTCTCCTTTCCAGAGCCTTTACATATCTGTCCAATGGTGGGACATTTGTCTTTGCGTAAAAATGAAAATGCACATCTTAAACGTAACTTATTTTTATGTAGAGACATCATTGTGTGTCTTTCAGTATTTTGCTTTGGCTTGCTTTTCACACTAATAAATGATTCATTTGGGGCACCACTAGCCTCCATGTCAGCAGCTTGGCGATTGGCACGCTCCTCAGCTCTAGCAGCCATTTAACACTTGTCAGCAATCTCCTTTTAAAGGAATCATACAAACAACCATCAATGACTCTCAGACGTATGGCTTCTTCATCATTAAACTCATTGCACTTACAGTGTTTCATCAGTGTTTCAAGCCTCTATACAAATTCATCGATGGCTTTACCAACTTTCTGTCATTCTTGACTGAAAATATATCTTTCATAGTCAACGTATGGCATTGGATTGAACTTACTATTCAAAATTTCTTTAATCAGACCGTATATGATTTCTTCATCAGTTCGTAACATTATCTTTATAACTCCCTTAATGCCATCACCAGCAAGCATTTTGAGATATTTCTTCATCTTTCTGTTATCAGTCTCTTCAAGTGCATCAATGAAATCTTCAAAGTCCCTATCAACGTAGTTCATTGGTAGCCAAAATTTTGCTTTTTGGTGGTATCGAATGATGATGGCAGTTTCAAGAAAGCGGCAGCACCTGAACCATTTATGGGAGTGCCTGATGCTGAGGGTGGAGTTCCCGCTGACGCTGTCTGCCATCCGCTCGGACCTGGATCATATGCATCATCTTCGAGGCCCTGTGATGTGCTGGCTTCTGGGTCATCATCTACCTTCGGTGAAGTGGTGACCTCTCTCTTGGTCTCCATTGGAGCCCTTCACTTCTTGGAGACTCAGCATTATTCTGAGCCACCAACCACCAGCTTCAGTGGTGTGCCACTACTGGTATAGGATAGCACTGTAAGCATGACCCCAGTGCTTCTTCTTGGGTCTCTTTGCTCACTGCTGAGGTCGTAAACATCTTCCTTTTTCAAGGCTATGGTAAGTACATTGAGAGTAAGGAATCATCAGCATTTAACCACATCATTCTCTTGCACTTGTCTGTTGCTTTATACTTTTTTTGATGCCTGGTTGATCTCTACCGAGCAGCACTTGCAGTCGCAGTGTTATCTTGCTCTTGACTGACACCAGGTTGATTTCTGCTTAGCAACACTTGTAATCACACCGTTATTACTCCATACTATGTATGGTTCAGCATTGCGTAGCAGCATGGTACCTATATGGATGGCTTGACCAACAGGTTCTCGATCAACAATGTGTAGATACTTTATAAATGCTTTCACTTTCAACTGTTTCACAGCAGCTCGGACTGCTCTTTGACTCCACAGGCATTAAGCATCAATTCTGTACTCTGACGAGGGCACACGTGGCACTCATGAGCAGTTTGCTTTGACCAATGGCAAACTCTCTGAGACAGCACTGTCAATATTTAGGTCACTTATCCCCTATCTCATCACCATATGTAGCATTTTCTCAGCCAGCTTGCCCACCAATGATTGTGGCACACACAGAGCTTGGTATCACAAGGCTTCATTCATCTGCGTGTAACTCAAGAAGGACCTCAAGACCTGGCTCTTCGACTGATCTGGAACTGCTACCCCCTCCCCCAGTGCCTTGAGACCCTCACGGGTGAGTAGCGCACTCTACAAACCCCTGATTGATTGATTGATTGATTGAACTGAGGCCTGAACATTCGAAAGCAGCCTTCACTGCAAGACACTCCATTCATTACTTCTATCTCTACAGAGTTCATCAGGAGCCAAAATGATGCCGTCATTGTTAACTCGCAAGATAATACAGTTTGTGACACAAATTTGCCAGCTAATTTAGCTCACTATACTCACCCAAACTCCACTTAAAATCCACATCTTTATCTAGGAATGGTAATTTCAGAACACTGGTAAAATGATTGATGAGGAGGGCTACTTAATGTAACCACAACTCCAGAGTTTTCTCTTTTACCTTTCCAGAGGACCTCTTTTATTTAAATTAACAATGGGCCTACCAGGAAATAAGACAGGGTTATTACGCAGACCATTATGGTTAGCAAGTCCTGCACTGTTAATAAGGGAATTCTCAACCTTAACTTCGGGTTCTAAACCTACCCCAAATCAGAAACCCTGCCAATGCCAATCTGTGATTAATTCATTTATAAGACCAAATGGAAAGTCACCTTTGTACTGTACTGCTAGAAAACCCACTAATTCCAAGTCTGGAGTTTACCCAGATATTAAAATGGAGATTTTAGAAAAAATATAAACAAACTGCTTTACTGTGAGAACTTCTTGATCATCTTCCCAGTGCCTTTTATTTCAAAATACGATGTTGGGGCCACTCTACTTTCAGACTTCCACTTCCTATCTCGTTCAACTTTATAGTGCTCTGAATAGTTACCATCCAGCTTGGGGGCATGAGCAGCAGAAGAGGTCTTATAGTCCCCATTCCATTGAAAATGATTTAATTCCAAGAATATCAGCTATTTTTTCTAACATATTTGGAAGTAGGTCAGAAGAAGACTGATATGCCATTCTCAAGTTTGCACTTTTTACACCTCAGAGCATTCACGTCATTCTGTTTTGTCCATTTTTGTGGAACTATGCTACACCTCCCTAACATCCTCTAATAAGTTTGCTCTCCTGAACATCTTAGCTCTCGATTGTCTTTTACAAAGTTTGGGTTCACAGGTCTTTCACTCTTCTGACTAAACTGACGATGGTAGTAAAAAGAAATGTATTCCTTCTCCTAAATAACATTGAGCAAGTAGAAATATAAACTGATGCACACTAAGGGGATGAATACGATGCAGCACATAAAGGCTCCTTCAGGAGCACATCGTAATGGGCTGCTCAGTTTCCTTTCTGACTGCCTAATTATGATGGAGGCAGTCATAAAGGAAACCAGTCGGTCATTCCGGCTGGCTTCCAACGGGCACAGAGAGCACGTCCGCCATTCTGAAGCAGGTTAGCAATCTCAAGGGCGGGCCTTTCCCACCTTGAGATAACAATGCACAGGGAAAAGGACACTGTGGGAGGAGCAAGACGGCGGATTGACGCCGTCACTGAGAGGCTGCAGCACGGTTTGGCTGCCGAGGGCTCGTAGCTCCTGATGTAGAAAGCCTGTCTAATGGAGAGAAAGTGCTAGAGGACTGCGAGTGGGAGAATTGCGGCAAAAGTGGCAAAAGCAGTAAAAGCGGCAAGCCAAATCTCGAAGGGTAGAGTACCGCAGATACCACCATCTGCTTCCTGGGGGGATTCGGCAGCTGTTCGAGAAAAAACGATCGGCTCACCTAATACACAGTGCTATAGCTCTGCCGGCAACTCATGGCATTGGATGCAGATGCTGACAAGGATCGGACGCAGGTGTTCTCCAGAGCTCTTGCTCACCTACGTGGCGGTGCGCCTTACAGCCCAACGCTCCTTCAATTTCCTCAGTCTGGTTCAGCCCCACGGATACGGATGTTTGCCCTGCTCGGAATGGCACCACAGAAGAACCCACCTCGAGGGACCCGAGCCACAACCCGACTACCAGTGAGTATAGAATCACCAGGAGGTGAGCGGGTCACTGGGAAGGCTGATGGGAGCAGAACAGACAGCGTCAAACAGGCTGGGCGTCTCGGTATGCTGGTGCTCTGGTACTTACAATCAAAGAAATCTGTGGAACTATTGGAAGCTGAGATAAGTACAGAGAGTGCGGCTAATAATAAACTAGTCGATATAATTACTAAATCGATTGGCTTGGATCAGACTGTCCTGGGGGCTGCTAATCAAGAAGATGAATTTCAAAAGGCTGGGGCACAGATTGGATAATGCCTGATGGGCCTGGTGAGACTGACGAGATTGAAGATGAGGGGGTGGAAACTAAGAACAGTGTTGTCGCCTCAGGACTTATAGGGGGGGCACGAGGGATAACACAGATCAAACTGATCAAACTGAGCTGAATAGCCCACTTGTGAAAGGTGACATGCTAAACAAAAAAACAAGGCTTGTACAGACACAAGAAATTCTGACGCTCTCAGAAGGCCAAATCCAAATTCAAAATCAAGCCCCAGCTGATGCAGGTATGGAGCAGCAACCCCAGGCTAAAATAAGTGAAGATCTAACGGTCTCCACGATAATATTAAAAAAGAAAAAGACAAGCCCTAAAAGTACAAATGTAAAAGATATAAGTAAGTATCAGAATACATTAAGTGTAGGGTCTGCTAATAAGAGAAAGCTACAGGCGCCTGCTAACAGCCCCAGGCGGAGATGGGTGCAATCAAAAGGAGGGATAAAAACTGTCATATCTAGATTATCTGATGTAGGACTGACGGACAGAGCAGATAAAGCGGCAAATGCTATTAGTGCCACTGGGAATGCTGCGTCTGGATGGGGGGAAACAACTCAGAAACTGACCCTGAGTCAGAGCTATGCATAACACCGGAGAAACCTGGTGATCAACTTCAAAATGGTCTACCCATAGCCTCGCTTGACTCCCTTCAAATGTCGTATCTCTCAAGCGCGGGGAAGATCCACAAAGAAGATGCTCTGAAGAGAAAGATACCCCAATACTTTCCCCTAATATTGCAAGCCTTAAAAGAGCAGAGCGAAGAGGCACGAGAGCTCTTTGCTCACATTAGAGCAGACAATTATAGTATTCAACACTCCCTGAAGGAGGTAACTGGTAAAGTTGGTGAAATGTCAGGCGAGATTACAGAATTGCAGCAGAGAGTGGTCACAACTGAGGAGGTCAATGCTAAAGTGTCAAATTTAATGCAACAACATGACGATCAGTTAGCCAGCGTACAAATTAAGCTTGAAGAATTGGAAAATCGGCAGAGGAGACAAAATATAAAATTATTTGGCATCCCGGAGGGGCAGGAGGGATTGGACTCTAGAACATTCATTTGCAACTGATGCAGAAGGCCTTCCCGGATCTGGTAGACTGAGACTGGGACTGCCAGATTCAGAGGGCCCACAGACTGCCCTTGGTGCAACGGCGAAAGGAAGATCAATACCCGAGGATGTTTCTGATCAACTTTGGGAACTATCTGCTGAGACAAGTAGTTTCTCTAAAAGCAGGCCCTCGAACACCTGTTGCTGTGGGGTCTTATTCAATCTTTTTCCGGTCTGATTTTTGTAGGGCTACTATGGACAGGAGATGGCGGCTGAAACAGATAATCGATCCTCTAAAAGCAACAGGGGCACAAGCTTTCTTGCAGGAACCAGCTTTCTTGAAGATTATAAGGGCTGGTCAAAGGCATTCTTTCTTATCTGAGCTAGAGGCAAAGGGAATATTATCAAAATGGCAGAAAGATGGGGCTACTTAAGGCAAGGAAAGAGATCAGGAGTCTCGAAGTTAGGATTCAAAATGGGGCAGAGAGGAAGAGATGTCTTTCTACAGCTGGTTATTTGACGCACTCTATCTGTGTAAAATATGTTATGCGCTATCCTTTTTTTCCAGAAATAAAGCTGTTCTATCGGACTGTCTCCTTCCTTTTTTTCTTTTTATTTGTCCCTCTGATCTTTTTGTAAACTAGTTTCTTTGGCAATAAACAGGGGGGCTGGGATAATTCTGCGGTCGCCGTGGCTGCAGGCTTCCAGATAGCTGCCAAACCAACAGCAGCAGGGGAAAAGGGGAAGATTCCTCCTTTAGAGCTAGATTATGGGTGGGTGGATTATGATTGGTTCAGGGGTGTAGGTGGTGGAGGGGGTCAGGGGGTAAAAGGGCGAAAGGGGAAATAAGTCAATACACCTGTAGGGATAAAAGCAATAAGTACGATAAGGGAAACATTCAAAAGATCAACAAATTATTCTCTAGGAAAGGGAATAGAAAAATACCGTCTAGATGGGGGAGATCAGGTATCTAGCTTAGAATGTGGCTGGCCTTAACAGTAGGACCAAGAGACGGTTGGTAGCTGAAGAACTAAAAATGTACAATCCTCAGAAAGTTATGCTATCTGAAACACACATCTCATACAAAGACAGAGGTTTCTTAAGGCAACGGGGATATGAAGTGGTAGTATGTTCTGCGCAAACTGTGTCAATGCGAGGAGTAGCTATTTTGAAAAACAAGCGATTTAGAGTAGAAGCATGTAAAACGCTGTCTGATAAAGGGGGGTAGAGGGGCCATTGCTCAGATGAAGATAGAGGATAAAAAAATACGTCTTATGTTCACTGTATGACCCTAACACGGACGATCCAACAGTGATGGAGGCAGAGACTTTAGAATTACTAAACTGGGAGGGGAAACGGCTGGTAATGGGAGATTTTGATTGTATAATGGACTATCGTATAGACATTACAAGGAGAGGGGCTTTTCAGAGAATGCAGAGGACACAGGCAGCAATTGGGGAGATGGGACAGCTACATGTAATCAAAGATTTTTGGAGAACTCTGCACCCCAGTGTAGCAGGCTACACGTATTATTCTGCTCCTCACAAATTGTATCAAGAATTGACATGGCATGGGGTTCAGACAATATTGTATGGTCTAGCATTATTGAAATCTGCGCAAGGGTTACTTCAGATCACAATCCCACTCTCCTCTCATTTAAGAAACTCTCTGAGCATAAAAGTCCACGTTCTTTCTCTTTCCCTAGATATTTACTGACAGAAGAAGATTTTCTGTCTCAAACTAGGGTGTATTTGAAGGAGTTTTTTTTAAATGAACATAGGGACAGCCTCCCCATTAGTAGTATGGGACACATTTAAGGCAGCAATTAGGGGCTTTGCCCAACAGTATATTTTGGGCAAAATAAAGAGCGGAAAAAGGTAATGGAAGCAACCATAGCAGCCATACGCACAACAGAAATCCAGCACATCGAGGCAATTACTAGAGGCCTTTCAAATATTGAAGATCTAGATTACACTTTGGTTAATTTAAGGTCAGAGCTGAAGAGGACGTTTAGGGAGGGAAGCATAATACAACTTAATAAGTATTGACTTCTACAATATGAGAATGGGGAGAAAATAGGTACAATTTTAGCTTTTAAGGTAGGGGACGATAAGGCTAGGACCATTATAAAGAGGCTCAGAGGGGCCGATAATAAACTATACAAACGTTCAAATCAGATACTTGTTAACAGTTTGCGGCTTACTATCAAGAGCTGTACAGCCCTGAAAACGAAGCCTCAAAAGGAGGAAATCTCTAAATATATCCAAGGGAATCCTCTCGTAAGGGTGGAGGACGAGATATCCCATTCTCTAGCAACAGACATCACAGTCGAAGAAATAAAATTGGCAACTAGTTCTCTACCAGCAGGTAAAGCAGCAGGAGATGATACAGTTCCTTTAGAATTTTATAAGATCTTTCTTGAGGAATTGCTGACACCATTTAATCAGGTTATAAGACTCGTTTGTGAAAAAGGCAAGGCTCCTGATTCCTGGAAGATAACACAAATAGTTTTTTTTTCTTAAAAAAGGCAAACTGGTAGATGAGCGTGGGTCGTATAGACCGATATCACTCATCAATGCTGATGCAAAAATCTTTGCGAAAATCTTATCGAATCGTTTATCTCCTGTGCTAACTAGTTCGGTCTAGCCTCATTAACACACCTTTATACAGGGGAGAGATACGACTGTACACGTAAATATGGCTGTTACTGCTGTTGATGTGGCTAAGGTGCGATTGACCCCACTCGGTATGATCCTTCTAGACGCTGAGAACGCATTCGCCCAAGTGGGGTGGGACATCTTGTGGGCCTTATTAGAAGTTTTTGGCATCAAAGGGCAATGTGTAACCTGAAAAAAAGCCCTGTATGACAAACCTAGTGCTAAAATCATGTATGCTGGGTTACAGTCTGCCATTTTCCCGATTCTTCAGGGCACCCATCAAGGGTGCCCCTTATCATCACTCTTATTTGCTCTCAACTCTCCAGAATCAACAGCTAAGTCGCCATCTTCTGTTAGGGGATAGCTCCCTCTGAGTCATCGCGTATGCTGATGACATAGCGGTCTTTTCAACGGATCTGGGTGGGGCGCTGCAAATTATAACAAAGAAAGCACAGGATTTCGGGCTGATTTCTGTATATAAATTAAATGTAAATAAAACCCAGGTTCTCCTGCATTTTAATCCAACTTCACCAATGTAAGGGGCTTGTGCAACTGCTACGTATCTGGGAGTTGAGATGGCAACAGATATCAAAAGAATCATCCCTCTAAACTATGAAATATTGTTGAAAGATACGGTTAAATTGCTATAGAGCTGGCACAAACTACCTATAGGCATAATGGGGCAGATAAATATTATAAAAATGAAGATCTTGCCAAAATGTCTTTATCTGTTCATGTCTGTGCCTTTGAAAGTGACCCTTTCTTTCTTTAAATGCTTAGATGGGATCTTTAGCAGCTTCATTTGGGGCTACAAGAAAGTGAGAAAAGCGCAGGAATTACTAAAACTACCTTTTATACAAGGCGGTCTTGATTTTCTGGATTTATAATTTATTTTTGGTCTGCCTTCTTTGGCCGCCTATGCAGTTTTATCAACCCTGAGAGTAGTACTCACTTTCATAAATTTATGTTGGGTGAAGAGAGCAGTCAATTTTTGTTTTGAACCAATGACCCAAATTACTTTAAAAGAGTAAAATTCAAGACAGCTCGAGATGGCATAGCTATCTGGCGCGCTATCTCATTGAAATATGAGGTGTCACTATTGCATGCTAAATTTCCTCTCTGGTATAACCCAGGGTTGCCGGAGATCTTCCATGATTCTTTAGGCAAATGCTGGATCACACATGGGGTAACTTGTTTAGGTGATCTTTATGACCACAATGGTTTTCTTACTTTTGTGAAAATACAGTCTCTGTATAATTTAGCAGATAATATGCAATTTACATACATGCAGATTCGCAATTAATTTATCAAGCAACTAAATCTGAAGAAAATTGCTGATTCAGATATAGGGGATTGTTTGCATGACACCAACGAAAAATCATCAATTAGTAAAGCACATAAAAGTCTTTGTGCTTATAGGTCGAATGACTGCTTAAGAATAGCAGAACATTGGACAGAGTTATGGGGGCGCCAATTCTGGCTAAAAATATATCATATGTATTAAGCACAATAGTTAGAGCAGTACACTCACCTAATCAACGCATGCAACAATTTCAAACAATTTGCTTATTATACTATACGCCAGATCGAATAGCAAAGTGGTCATCTGATAATCAGATTAATGACCGGACAAAATGCCCACGATGTGGTCTGCATGTGGCGGACATGAAACACATGTCCAGAACTCTCTTTATTTTTGCAAAAAGTTGCACAAATCTTATCACAAAAATTAGAAATTAAAACACCTCTAACGACTATGGAAATAATGATTGGAATAAGAAACACTAGGTCTGATATTCAAGAACTGTTAATTATTCTGCTCGTATGTGCAAGATTGACAATAGCCCGGGTCTGGATTTCATCAAAACCTCCCACAGTAATGGATTGGTGGATATTAGTTAGGCAAATATATGATATGGAGGAAGCACTAGCAAAGATGAAGGGGTCTCTATGCGTAAATTCAATTTGATTTGGGGCTCGTTATAAATACGCACTATTGATATATGAAATCTCTATGGTTCTGCTAATTATTATTTTTTCTCTATGGGTAGACAATCTACCTGCTTAATGGACTGATTTTTTTGTTTTTCAATATGTGCAAGTATTAATTATTATGATCTAGCTTTCATGTGTCACGAATGCTCCTTATATTTGTCTTTTGTTTCTCATTGTTTTTTTAAAATCTTTTTATTATTTTAAACACAAACAGACATGAGGATGGACCATTGCAGTTACATAGAGCCCGGCATTTAGTAAGAGAGGGAACATTGACACTACTCCAACAATCAAACCAATCAATTATGCTGGGCCGATCAATGGCGCAAGGTCCCTGTACCAGACCCACCGCTGCGGTGTCGAGCCCCCCATACAATAAACTGCTGTGATTGAAGTGCCGGGTGTCAGGTCGTCATTCAACTCCATATACAGGTCCACCCTCCCCGTCTAACTGCCCCTTCCGCCCCACCCCTGCCGCCGGCGCTGCAACCAAAAGAATGAATGCAATCAAAATACTACCCTAGTGTGCGGGTTGTACAAATGTCATCACATCCACAGTACCATTAAATATTGTGACCACCACGAAGTCGAGAATCGCCTCACATGCTATCCCCCCAATGCCAAGAGGAGACTGTCTATTGGCCTTCATCCTCCGTCAGCGCGTTGGACTCTGAGTCAGTGTCGAGATCTGATGTCCGTAGCTCCATCACCAGGGCCTCCCAAGCCTGCGCCGCCTGCCGCTGCCTTCCAATGAGATGTAATTTCTCTCTTGGCTAGTAAGAATCCTACGTCTATAAATTTGCTAGACAACTTATTTTTACTAGTGTGTGGAAACCAGTGTAATAGGCAAGTCCCCTTGTCCAGAATAATCTGTCGTCCGGTTACCTTACAGAGCAAACCAGTTATCTCTTCCCAATATGCGCCCAACTGCGGACAATCCCACAGCATGTGCTGCAAATCTGCGTCCCGTAATCTACACCGGGGGCATAGTGCCGTGTCTACCTGGAAATACTGAATAATTTTAGCCGGTGTAAGGTATGCCCTGTGAAGAATAAAGAATTGGATCAATTGGAACCTAGCATTCCTGATGTTCTTCCATGCTCTTTTAATTATATGTGCCCATGTATTTCTTTATCTAAGTCCGTCGCCCATTACTCTCGTACCTTCTGCAGTGGGTTCAGCCCCTCACCCAGCATACGTTTATATAAACATGTGAATGCTATATACGTGCCCGCTGCCATCACCACATATTGGCACGCTCCGCTTGTTGGCGGCTCTGAGAGGCCAGTACCCCAATACTTCTGGATAGCGGTAACCAGTGCCATGTGCATTTGAAAATGGCCACGTGGCAGACCAAAAGTCTCCTGCAATGTACGATAGGGCAATAGAGCACCATCTGCAAATAGATCACCCACCATCTGTAAGCCCAGCTCCTCCCACTCCAAGAGGGCGGACCAGTTGCCCCCATGCGGCAATGCCGTGCACATGCCCAGCGGTATATCGGGAGCGTATGGTCGCCGCACCCTAATTCTATTGTGGAATCGCTTCCAACAATGCCTCGGGGTGCCCTCCAATATCGACAAATCAGTAGTCCGTAGTCTCTGTTGTAGGACCACAAAGGGCAGAACATGTCGCAGCACATCCGGTTCAGAGTCCCTCTCCGGTCCTCGAAACTCCAATGCCACCACCTGGGTAAGGTGTTGGAATTGTGCAGATAGATAATATAATTCAAAATCTGGGACTGCAAGGCCCCCTTTTGCTCTCGGCTGCATCAGAGTATTTAACGCTACCCTGCGCCACCCTGCGCCCCAGATGAAGCCCCCCACCGCAGAACGGAGTTGTCTGAAAAATGCAACAGGTATCCGTATCAGCAGGGTCCGAAAAAAGTACAAGAGTCGAGGAAGCGCCACCACCTGCCACCGACAATGGGAGAGTCCCCCAGAACCGCATACTACCCCTCAGGCCCCTCAACGCTCTGCCAATGTTGCCTTCAAGGAGATCCTCCTGAGTATGGTACACATGCTTCCCCAAATAGGGGAGACACCTAGGTTCCCACTCCAAATCAGGCGGTAGTATGGGCGGATCGCACGATCTGGTGACCGGGAATATGCAAGTCTTCGCCCAGATAACCCGTAGCCCCGAGATATCCCCAAACCAGCTGAGAAGGTAGCGCGCTCCCCCGCATCTCTCAGAAACAATAGGAGGTTGTCCGCATCCAGTGAAATATAATGTGGCTGGTTGTGAAGCCGCAAGCCTTAGAACGCCACCCCCAACCTGGCTCGCACCGCTAAGGGCTCCACCTTCAGGGCGAACAGCAGCGGGGAGAGCGGACAGCCCTGTCTAGTGCCCTGTCCCACTGGGTAAGATGAGGAAATCACTCTACCAATACGAACCCTAGCAGTCGCCGATGAGTATAATATTTCCGTCCAGCGGACATATCCGTCTCCAAGTCCAAATGCTTTCATGACTGAGAACAAATAGGGCCATTCCCGTCTATCAAACGCCTTAGCAATATCAATCGAAAGGACCATCGCCCGCACCTCCGCTCTACAGTCTCCATCCAATATTCTTATCAGCCTACGTATGCTGCTAGCTGTATTGCGAGTTAGGATAAACTGGCCTAATCAGAGTGTACTAACCGTGTCATGAAGGGGAGGAGCATAGTGGCCAGCACTCAACTAAGTATCTTATAATCAGTGGTGAGCATAGACAGAGGCCTATACGCGGTTGGATCAGTCAGAGGTTTCCCTGGCTTGAGGAGGGGTACAATGATAGCTTCTCTAGTAGAGGTCGGTAGTTCCCCCGCTGTCTAGCCTCTTTATACATTTCCAGTAATCTGGGAGCCAGGAGGTCAATATATGCTAGGTAGAATTCGATAGGCAGTCCATCGCTTCCCAGGGATTTGTTGCGCTCCAGCTGCTTAATAGCTCAGCGAATTTCGGCAAGAGTGATGTCCTGACCAAGGGATTCCGCCTCTTCCTCCACAACAGATAGCTCCCACCCTTCCAAAAATTATCGAACATCCGCCTCCCCAGTCTGCAATTGGCTCGTGTATAGACTCGCATAGAAGGACCGAAATCGGTCATTTAATTGATGTTGTGTGTATTCGAAACCTCCTGAGGGTGAGGTCAATGCCAATATAGGTACGCATCTAGGAGCGGGGTCAGCCAGCCAGGCCAACAGCGTGCCCACCTTATCCCTTTCCGCATGCGCTCGGGCCAGGTAAGCTCTATGATCTAAGCACCGTAGGCGCTCCACAACCACCTCTACCGCTTCCTTTCCGGACTGGACCGTGTCACGCGTCCCAGAACCGGTCAGAGTGGGCTCTCTCAGCCACCCTTAGGGCCAGTTTGCCTGCCTCGATTTCTTGTAATAGCAGCTTCCTCACCCCCACCCATTTAGCGATACATATCCCGCGAACCACCACTTTAAAAGCATCCCATTCCAGGGCCGCTGTCGTGGCCGTGCCTGCATTCTCCGCAAAGTATTTCTCCACCCCATCCCCAATCTCTGCACAAAAGGCCTGACCCTCTAACATCTCGGGACTCAGTTTCCAGGCCGGTACAATAGGGCGCTCCGCAACCCAACAGAAACTCACCAGCAACGGATTATGGTCCGACATGGTGTGCGATAAATGTTCGCTACCAACTGCCAAGGATACCAGGCCAGGACTACACAACATTGCGTCCAATCGCACATGCAAAGCATGCAAAGCCGAAAAGTACGAATAGTCTCTATCATCCGGGTGCTGCGCTCGCCAAAAATCAATGAATCCCCAGCTATCCTGCCATTGGGCCCTGGCCTTCGCTAGTCTGTGAGCCGGAGCTGTGGACAATGGAGGGTGGGACCTGTCCATGGTCACATCGACAACTGAGTTGGAATCTCCCCCCATCAATACTGGAGTCGTAAAATAATCCGCAGGGGCAACTGATAATTTCTCCAGGAAGGGCGCCTGGTCCACATTAGGGGTATAAACACTGCAAAGGGTCACCTCCCGCCCTTAAAGGCATCCTCTAACCACTACATAGCGGCCCTCAGAGTCTACCAGTTGATCAGTCACCTGAAATGGGACCCCCGCCCTAATCCAGATCAGCACCCCTCGTGCAAATGCTGAATAAGTGGTGTAGTAAAGCTGGCCTCGCCATCTGCGCTGCAGAGCCAATCCCTCTGTCTCAGTCAAATGAGTCTCCTGCAGGAAGGCTATCTGCGTGCCCCTACGCACCAAATAGGAGTGAACTTTATATCTACGCTGCATGGAATACAATCCCCGTACATTCCAGATCACACATTTCACATCAGGTAATGGGCCCATAACCGTAATGCAAAAAACACACAACACGTTACACCCCCCCTGGCTGCCAGGTAATGGGCCCATAGTATGAATGCACAATGCGCAAGAGTTCTACATTCTCAATTAGCCGCGCCGGCAGGCAATGTCCCCCAAACAAAACAATCCCATCCTCCAACAATCCCGCCCGACCACATCAGCTCCCTCCCCCCCAAGAACAGGCACCAACATAGTGAATCCCATCCAAACTAGCCCAACCATGCGCCTCAGAGAGCTAAGGCAAGCTAACTGTAACCATCCCATGGGGTGTGGATAGAGCCTAGTAAATAACCTGCACGTAGTCAAAACCGCACCCATTGTCCGCCCCAGGTCCCCCCAAGAATGTACGTAGCCACCCCCATAACCCCTCGCCTTTATTGTTGCCTCTCCCACCTATTCAAAATCAGCCCAGGGTCTCATCCTTCCATACTTCTAGCGCACTATGAAAAACCCCCAACAGTGACAAATTTAACAGTACATCTAGCCACACCAGAATTCCCAATCTCAAGAAGGGTACAAAGTCTACTCATCCAGTAGTCCGTCCACCGTTCTTGGTGTAATCAGCTGCAAATGAGTACTGTCCGATGCAGAGTATTCTGCCTCTGACTGGCCCTTGTCGCTCCCCAGGTCCGAGCCCGTCGTCGAGGTACTCAGCAATTCTCCAGAAATCGCTGTCCCCGCGTCCAGCACTCCCTTGCGCTCCACTGATGTTTGTGATATCGATGGCTTCCGTAAACCCCGCTGTTGACGCCGTACACGCTGCAATCTGTGAGGCTGGGAGCCCCTAGCCGACTCCTGTGCTTCCACCTCCCGATCGTCTTTGCCGGCCCTGTAGGATTCCAGCCATGCTCACGCTTCCACCAGCCCCTTTTGTACCGCTTTGTTCGCCATAAGTCACGTTACGTCTGAGCATACCTTGCGAACTTATGGCGAACAAACCGGTACAAAAGGGGGTGGTGATGGACGGAGCATCTGAACCAAACAAACACTCACACCCAGTCAACAGATCTGGGTTTAATCCATCACCGTTCTTTAGCCCACTCTGCCACCCCAGTTCAGACAAGGCCATATGCGAATCAGTCTGACCCTGTGCCTCATGGGAACAGTGCAGCCCGAACTGCCAAGCCATGCCTTCCCTGGATAGGAAGCAAGATTCCTATGACCGTTTTCTGGCATTACAGCCGTCTTCAGCCAGGCTTGCTTGAATCCAGTGGCAAAGTGAGCAAGGGGTCCACGTCTGGTCATACCCATCCCACTTAGGGCGAAATGTTATACAGCAAACATATGATGGACGGAATACGGACAATGCAAACATTCTACCCCAGTCAAAAGATCTGGGCTAAACCCATTGTTCTTTTGCCCACTCTGCCACCCCAGTTTGGACCCAGCCATATGCAAATCAGTCTTGACCCTGTGCCTCACCGGAACAGTCCAGACAGAACTGCCAGGCCAGGTGCTCCCTGGACCAGAAACAAGCATCCTGGGACTGGTTTCAGGGTATGTCACCCTTCTTCAGCCAGGCTAGCTTGAATCCAGTGGCACAGTGAACAAGGGACCCACGTCTGGGCATACCCATCCCACTTAGGGCGAAAAGTGATACAGCGAACAAATGATGGACGGAATGCTGACAATGCAAACATTCTCCCCCAGTCAAAAGATCTGGGTTAAATCCATCGTTTTTTTGCCCACTACGCCACCCCAGTTTGAACCCAGCCATATGCAAAACAGTCTTGACCCTGTGCCTCATGGGAACAGTCCAGACCGAACTGCAAGGCCAGGTCCTCCCTGGACCAGAAACAAACATCCTGAGACCAGTTTCAGGGTATGTCACCCTTCTTCAGCCAGGCTAGCTTGAATCCAGCGGCACAGTGAGCAAGGGACCCACGTCTGGGCATACCCATCCCACTTAGGGCGAAAAGTGTCACAGCAAACAAATGATGGACGGAATGCTGACAGTGCAAAGATTGTCCCCCAGTCAAAATATCTGGGTTTAATCCATTGTTCTTTTGATCACTGCTCCACCCCAATTTGGACCCGCCATATGTAAATCAGTCTTGACCCTGTGCCTCATGGGAACAGTCCAGACCGAACTGCCAGGCCTGCACATAGCCGGGCCAGAGGTGCCACTACCCATCCCAAGGTTTCGGCTGCTGCTTCAGCGCAACATAGGTGGATCTGTGGCTGATATGCTGCTCCTGCTAGACACTTCACTTTCAGTGCCACCCAGGCCAACAGCCCAATTAACTAGTTAATCTGCCGTGTTTCTACTGCAGCTGTGATATTTTCGAAACCACGTGCTACATCGCCACAGTAATGGCCCATCTCTACTTGCAGGCCAAGTGTGCGCTAGCTTTGTCTGTTAATGGCATGCCCCAGCCTATTGATTACCTCGGTGAGACTGTCCATTTTCTGTCCCCTGCTGTGCTCAATGCGCCTCTCGTTCACTCTTTCTGCCAACCACTCCATGGCCAGATTTGCCACAGTGCTGGTGAGGGCATCCAGTTTGGCTTCTATTTTGGACTGGTTTTGTGCCAGTTCGGTTGCACCATGCGGAATCCCTGGGACATTCTCACATTTCTCTGTCTCTGTATTTGGTTGTGCAGGCACTGTATCTGCAGCATTTTCCTATCAACAGAAGCAGACATTGCCTCACTAATTGTGCCAGCTGTGGACAAACCTTGGGACTGACGCTGGGACCGCTGGGTACTCCATGGAAGATGCACACAGGTGAACTGAGGGTCAGATGGTGTGATGTTGTGCTGCGCTGCAGAGGTGGCAGTTGGTGTTGATACTGGAATTGATGCTGCAGCCATGGATGGGACGTCAGTGGACCTATCCCCACTCGTTTCCCCAACATCCAGCCCTTCCTCCATTTCCTCTGCCTCTTGGCTACCTGATGTGTCCCCATCAGTGTACCCTGCTTCCAATGCAGTGTATATGTGACAAAAGAGATGACAGATGATAATAACAGATGTGTTGCACTGTATCAGTGGCTTTACAATGTTTATCAGCTCAAGTCATTCCCTCACTACACTTATCACTTATTTTGTCAAAGACTACATCTCCCATGATGCAACACTAGTGTTGTTTCTAATGGATGTATGCTTGTGTTTGATTAGTATGCATATACAGTACAGGCGTTAGTGGGTATAGATATGGCACATGCACAGTTTTCACTCAACACGATTAATGGATTGCTGAGATATATCCAGGGCCCCAAATCATGCTACAGCTGACCTCTCCAGGGTGGCTTCCACCATTGCTTCAGCTGGTGTTGGGTCAACTGAGGTGGATGGTCCCCCTCTGGTCTGTTTGGCTGCTTCCAGGCACTCCGTCACCCTCTCATTTGCCCTGGAGCGAAGGTCATACCACCTTTTCATTCTTTCATCGATGGAGCTGTGTTCTACTCCCAGGTCCTTAATCCTTCTCTGCATGCTGCGTGGTGGAACGACTCCTCGGCACACGACATCGCCATAGCCATCCCAGATGGCTACAAGATCACCTGCAGGGATTGCGCCATTGGAATCAGAGGAGGAATAGCCATCTTCCCCAAGTCCACCCTCAAGGTCTCCACCCACGCAGATGACACCTTCAACACCGCCGAACACCTGCCCTTCCAGATCCACACCGACCCCAACACCACCCTCAGAGAAACACCCATCTACAGACCCCCCGGACCCCGGGCTCAGTCCAGCGACTCCATCGCTGACCTCGCCAGAACCCACGCACTCGCCTCCACGGACTACATCCTCCTCGGAAACCTGAACTTCCACCTCGAGTACAACAAAGACGCCAACTCCGCCACCCTGATCGACAACCTCGCCAACCTGGGCCTCAGACAACTCGTCGCCGCACCCACCCACGCCACCGCCACACCCTGAACCCCTTCTTCTCCACAGGCTTCCACGTCGCCTTCGACCACACCTCCGAACTCTACTGGACCGACCACCGCTGCATCCATTTCAGCTTCAAGAAACCAACCACGCACCACCGCACCCAACAGCTGCCTCGCCGCCGCTGGAGCAAAGTCACCAAAGACCAGCTGAACACCTCCCTCGCCAAGAACCCACCCACCGAACCCACCAACCCAGACGACGCAGCCCGAAACCTCAGACAGTGGATCAACGACTGCGTCAACACCCTCGCCCCGCTCAAGAAACCCTCCAACAGCCACGCCAACAAGAGAGCCACCTGGTTCACCGATGAGCTCCAGACCTCTAAACGCGCATGCGGGAACCCAGAGAAGGCATGGCACCATGAACGCACACCGGACAACCACGTAGCCCACAAGGAAGCCATCCGCAGACACCACCACCTCATCAGATTAGCCAAGAGATCCTCCTTCAAAGACCACTTGGATAACAACGTACACAACAGCAAAGAGCTCTTCAGCATCGTAAAGGAACTCTCCAACCTCAGCGTCAATGCCAATGACATCCCGCCCTCACAAGAACTGTGCGACTCACTAGCCATCTTCTTGCACCGCAAGATCGCTGACATCCACGACAGCTTCAACACCACGACCGCCCCGACCACGCCAGACTCCACCTCCACTGTGAACACCACCAGCACCAACCGCCTGAACACCTGGTCCAACGTCAATGACAACGAGACATGCAAGGTCATGAACTCCATTCACTCAGGATCTCCGTCTGACCCGTATCCACACCACGTATTCAACAAAGCAGAAGCAGCCATCGCACCCCAACTACGGAAGGTCATCAACATCTCCTTCGAAACAGCGACATTCCCGGAAAGCTGGAAGCACGCCAAAATCAACGCCCTCCTCAAGAAGCCCTAAGCGGACCCCAAGGACCTCAAGAACTTCCGGCCCATCTCCCTGCTCTCGTTCCCGGCAAAGGTTATCGAGAAAATCGTCAACATGCAACTGGCCCGCCACCTCGAAGACAACAACATCTTGGACCCGTCCCAGTCCGGATTCATATGAAACGACAGCACAGAGATAGCCCTCATCGCCGCCACAGATGACATCAGGCGCCAACTAGACAACGGTGAAACATCAGCCCTCATCCTCCTGGACCTCTCAGCCGCCTTCGGCATGGTCTGCCATCGCACTCTAAAGACAAGCCTCCTAGAAGCCGGAATCCAAGAGAAGGCTCTTGACTGGACCACCTCCTTCTTCTCCGGCAGAACCCAGAGCGTCCGCCTCCCACCCTTCCGATCCAAAGCCACCGACATCCTCAGCGGTGTCCCCCAGGGCTCATCCCTCAGCTCAACGCTGTTCAACGTCTACGCTGCCCCCCTCGCACAAGTGGCCTGCCATTACAACCTCAACATCATCTCCTACGCTGACGACACCCAAGTCATCCTCTCCCTCACCAAGGACCCACACACCACCAAAACCAACCTCCACGAGGGAATGAAGGCGGTCGCCGATTGGATGAAGAGCAGCCGTCTGAACCTGAACTCGGACAAGCAGGAAGTTCTCATCCTCGGACACACCCCCTCAGCCTGGGACGACTCCTGGTGGCCGACCACACTAGGAACAGCACCAACACCCACCGACCATGCACGCAATCTAGGATTCATCCTCGACTCCTCCCTCTCCATGTCTAAACAGGTCAACGCCGTCTTCTCCTCCTTCTACAACACCCTCTGCATGCTCCGCAGGATCTACAAGTGGATCCCGACCGAAACAAGAAGAACAGTGACACAGGCCCTCGTCAGTAGCAGACTGGACTATGGCAACGCACTCTATGCAGGAATCATAGCCAAACACCTACAACGACTAAAACGCATCCAAAACGCCTCCGCCCGACTGATCGTCAACGTCCCCCGCCACTGCCACATCACCCCCACCTGAGAGACCCACACTGGCTCCCCGTTGACAAGAGGATCACCTTCAAGCTCCTCACCCACGCACACAAAGCACTCCACAATGCCGGACCAGCCTACCTGAACAGCAGACTCAGCTTCGACACCCCCACCCACCAGCTCCCCTCCGCCAGCCTCGCCCTTGTCGCTGTCCCCTGCATCCAACGAACGGCCTCCGGCGGCAGATTGTTCTCCTACCTCGCCGCCAAGACCTGCATCACCCTCCCTACCCACATACGGCAGACCCAAGACCTACTCGCCTTCAGAAGACACCTCAAGACCTGGCTCTTCGAGCAGTAGCAGCAAATCCCCCCCCCCCGCCCCTCAGCGCCTTGGGACCCTTACGGGTAAGTAGCGCGCTTTACAAGTACTCTGATTGATCTGATTGAAGGTAAAAGAGTAGTAAAATGACAACTTTCCAAAAGTGTGAAACTAACAAAGTATCTAGTTGCTACAATTTTTACTTACTCAAAACAAAGGAACCAATGTTGTTATTTCATTAGCCCTTCTGATTTATTTCACTTTTCTTTTTTGTTTTTCTCAACATCTTTGTTGCATTGTTACATGTCTCTGCGAAGGGCAGAACCTTTTTTTGAAAAAAAGAAAATTAAATTTACACATCAAAACACATTTGATATGACCACAATACAAAATATCATATAATGACAAGACAATACATTCTTCCCTTTGAAGAAACACAATATAAATAACCTTACTTAGACCAGTCCTTCATTCAAAACATACTAACATTTGTCGGAGTATTCCATTATTGTTGCTATACATACTATATCCTGCCAGTGTAAAGTGCCCTGGGGTCGCTAGCTCTAAATGATTTATCTAAGAGAGTTGATGTATTATGAATGTTTCTAAAACACTGTTCATTTGATTGCAGATGTCCTTTCCCCAGGGGCATAGGTCAACGTGTTTCAAACCCCCCACAGTTTTAGGGGTTCTCCTCAGGACTGGGACTTGGTCGTTTTCTGTGAAAGGTAATGTAGAGTAGTGTGTTAGAAATTTACCAACTCTGATTTAACACTCTTAATTAAGTCCACAATGCCTTCTATTACTCCAGCGTTCCTGTATTTTTCTTGAGCTACGTCGATTGCCAGTAGAATTTTTCTTTCTCAAATCAATATGAAGCCTGCTCAATGGGATTATCTCCTGTTGATGCTATAAGAACAAATTCCTGTGAAAGGAATGTAACAGAGCAGTAGTCCGGTATCGGATTCAAGTTTCAGGCGTATGTAATTGGGCAAAACAGGACGGGGATTTCGTTTCAAAGCTCCTATTTATGCTAGTGAGAGAGCGCAATTTGAATGAAAAGTACATCTGTACCATATTTACAAGCATATCGCATAAACGTAGAATCTATAACGTGAAGTTAACATTTGTAGCGTAAAGGTAGCCGATGTAACCAATGTAATAGGAAATGTATTTGTATTCACTTTAGAATATGCATTAGAAGGCCCGTATACATAGTGGGCTAATATAGAAATGTATAGAAATGCTTAAGAACAGTAGAATGTGCAAAACTGAATATACGTGTGTAATTATTAAGCGGAGAAAGAAGACGAAACATAAAGCGAAGAAATGTGCAAAGTATGTATAGCACTATGTAAGCACGAGAATATAATGTTGTATTCTATGTAGAATGCATTTGTGCATAATCATTGCTTTGCTAAATTCGATTATATATATATGTATGTGTGTTAAAGGTTATACTGTGTAGACGAAGGAGTTTTAGAAAGTGTGGTCATGTGTGATTTTAACCTAATAGGCCAAAGCGTTCGCAAGAGTGTAGTCCACTGCATATAATTTAGTGGTCTCACAGGAAGAGGGGGATAGCCTTGATCTGTACGTGCGAGACAAGAGTCAAAGGTCTTGCTAGATTTAAGGTGACAATGCTGGACGAAGTTTATGGCCTAAGTGAGATAAGAGACGCTTGGAATTTGGGGTCTTGTTTAGGAATGACCATTCACAGGACCAAACGAGGTTATAATCACAACAGTAATGAATGGAACTCTGTTGAGGTGATAGACTTTGCTCTGAAAGTGTCAACTGGAATGTCAATGAAGTCACCAGCACGAAGACGAAGATGACGCCTAAGAAGCAAGGTCAACTTAACGGACGACGCGAAGAGATGAAGCTATGGAAAAACCCAAGAATGAGAGCATGTGTAAATGTATACGTGGTGGGCGTCAAGGGGCGTTCCACCCATACTGTGATTGTGTATTTAGGGACAGCACCCCGGGGAGAAGTTAGCGCAGAACAGAAGATCAGAAAGCAGAGCGCAAGAGAGCAGTAGGCCGAGGACCCTTAGAGAGCGGATGGGTAGGCAGAGAGGGTACTGTTTCTCGATAAGTTACCATTAGAGGCTAAGAGAGTTTGAACTTCTTTGGAAGTCAAACTGCTGACACCTTTTTTAGGTAAGGAACTTGCGAAGTAGGGATGTCACCTAGTATAGAGTAGGGACAGATTTAACTTGTTATTCTCTTTTATAGATGACGCAACGGATCCACTTTGTGTCTATGCTTTTAATCTATTGATTCTGGAATTGATCTTAATTGTATTCTTTTGTAGACTTAGATTCTTTAGGGAATTTAGGTTCCTTTTAAATTCCTGTATACTGGTTGAATCTTATCCTGAGAGGATTGTATATGAAATTGATTTTGATTTTATATTAAACTTTTAAAACTTTATCAGTTGTAAGTGGTTCTTCAGAGTTGCGTCAGTCTATGGGGTTGATTTAACCTATGTGGGGTTGCCTTTTACTCAATGACAGAAAATAATCGATCCAAAAGGAAGAATGAGATAGGTATCTAAGTAATCAGAAAAGGTATCAAAATCTCATTCCCCGCAGTTGGTAGCAGAGAAAGATGGTTTTCTTCTTGAGGAAGACAACCTAGGTTAGGTCTAGATTACCCCAAGGTCCCTAGTCATCGACGGCCAGAAGAAGAATCCCTGCCGAAGAAGGTGCTGACGGTGCGAGAGAAAAGCAGCAGAGTCGGTCGAGAGTGAGTATAAGGGTCATACGTTGCCAGATTGCGGTGTTTTGTGTTGTACCTGTGTTGTAATGTCAAGCGGAGTTGAATGCCTGTAGTGTGATTGAGGGAAGGTTGTGAGCGCGCGCAACCGGATAAAATCTTAAGATCCAGGGAAGGGCTTAAGTGGTTCGGGTGTATCGAACACCCAGAGTAATTGTCTACCATTGTACGGGGGTCATGAGGTACCATTGATCGCCCTTAGGACCGATGATAGGGGGAGTGACAGAGTGAGTGTATGAGTAACGGACGCTGGTCGGACGTTTACTGTGTGTAAGTAACCTATCAGTTAAGGCGAGCGTCTGAACGTGAGAGGAAAGACGTCTCGTCCGTTGAGGTGACAATTACAGTTAGACTGTGGACGTACAGTCAAGAAAAGTGATCGCTTGGACGGAAGTAGTCATTTTTCGGCGTATGAATGAAAACGCATGCAAGATCGTGAGACGAGTTGAGAAAGGAAAGGAACTGCTGCAGAGGGGACGAGTGACGTCAGCGTAGAGCCGCGCTGAGATTGGCCGGTCAGCGTAGAGTCGCGCTGGGATAGGCTGGTCAGCGAGAGCCGCGTAGGGATTGGTGGTTGTCATCGGGAAGTAAATAAGGAAGAGAAATAAGGAAAATAGTAGATTTTGAAAATGAAGTGTTTTAAGCGTTTAAGGGCGATCTTTACGAAAGATAGAGGAAGCTTGTATGCAGGGGAAGAAGCTCCACCAGAAGGTACACCAGCTTAATATATGGCTGTGAATGTAGGGTTACACTCCATACTATGGATCTCCGAGTGGAGTAAGCTAACAGAAGGAAATGAGGAACTGACGTTTCCGAGATACGGGACGTTTAGGTTAGAAGTATTGAACCAACTAAAAGCGGTAATGCTAGCAACGAGACCTCTACCAAGGCCAACACAGTTCGAAGCCCTTAGTGCATGGTTTAGAACGGCACACGAAAAGAGCTCGAATAGACGCCAAGAAAGAGTGAGACGATCGGTAAAAGCAGTGCAGGATGCTAAATGGGATGATGAAGCTAAAAAGTGGAGGGTGCAAAAAATAGAAGCAGACAAATTGTACCCAATGCTTGAGGTTACGGGAGAAAAGAAACCTCTAGAAGAAGATGAGGATAGCGAGCCGGATGAGGATCTGATAGAGAGGCTATTATTAGATAGACCACCTCCGTACAACAGAGAAGCCGAAAGTCCCGAACTACAGCAAGGGGATGGGGCTAGGTGGGGGGAATATAAACCGCTCCCCACAACAGAGTGGGATCCCAAGAAAGGTGAGGAAGTACCTCAATCTAGTCCCGTACAGAGAGTAGTAGGAAGATTCGTGGTCCAGAAGGTGCCAGAAACGCAGAGTGCAAGGTCGTATCAATTGCCGGATGCTCTACAAGTACCTGTTACCATAGGTCCTATAGTGTCAATCTACAACCCGGAGGGAGTCCAGCAGGAGGAACAGGCACGATGGGACAGGGAAAGGGCAGAGATGGAGAGTAGGAATAACACGATCAATTCCCAAAGGCAGTTGCTAGGACCAAAGAGTCGGAGTACCCCATTGGATTCAGCAACGGGTCCCTGGATAGAACAAGGGGGTCAGAGAGGAAAGATGGATCTGAGGGGACCGAAACCGAAAACCTTCAAGGAATTAAGGGAGTATTTGAAAGAATGGGATGCTGCCGAAGAGACTCAGAATAAAAGATTAGAAACAAAAGCAGAATGGAGAGATCACGATAACAGGATCCTCTCTCACTGCGGAGCTGGCGAAAGCAGCCCGGAGTGGGAGGGAGGGAGTCAAGGAAGCAAGGGAGATACTTGCCATACCATCGGTGGCACTAGACAAATGTGTGAGGACAAGAGTGCAGGGTGTGGGGGAGTGCCTCGCCTCATTCTTAGTGAGGAAGAACGAAAGACGCAGGAGTACCGAGATAGCTTCAGGTGTACTTACCATGCCCCGGGAGAAAACGTGCGACATTGGAGTCACGAGAATATAGGGAGTCGCGAAAGGTCTCGCCATACATCCAGTGATCACGGACGGGATCGCGGGAACATGGAGGACCGTGAAGGACCTTACCGTTTATTGAGTGACACCAGACAGCAAGGGAGTTGCAGTGATATAGAGCAGAACGGAGGATCCTATCTTGCATCTAGAGAGGTCGAGCTAAAAAGACAGAACGCAGTAATGGGGGATAGAACATTGTTCCACCATACCCCAAGAGAGGATGGGAGAGCTTGGGATCTAGAGAGGTGGGAACAAAGAGAAGCAAGAAGGACGCCTCATAACTCACCTGCACCGAGACGTAGGGCTCGTAGTGGGGGTGAAAGGGATGTATACGAACCACCTAAGGGTGAGGTACTGAGAGCTGAGATAAAAGCAAAACGGCTTGATGTAATGGGTTTAAAATCAGATTTGGATGAAATAATAGACGGCACATTGCCAATGGAAAGGATAGAGCTGTATGATCAGGGAGAAATACTGTTTATGTCCAAGGATGTTACTCGGAAAGCGAGGTCGGTTCATGAAAAATTATCTGAGTTAGCAGACAGGTACATGATAGACTTATCACGAACTAAAGCTTTACAGGGTAACCATAGGCTAAACTGCACGGATCAGGATCTAGATGAGCGTAGGATGATTGGGCTGAAAGTACACATAAAGGAACTGATCTCGAGTATCAGATTGTGGAGGAATTTGGATAAATGGGAGGAAAGATGGTCCAAGAGGGGATCTGTCAGAAGGAGTACACTTACGAGGTCCCCGGATGGAGAGCTAATGCGAATGGAAGCTTTCCCTTTGCGAGAAATCGCGAACGGAAGCTACGTGCATGTGCCCTGGAGTAGGGGGGATTTAGCGGCATTTACCAATTCCTTTCCAAAGCTCAGGGAGAATCCCGTCGAGTGGTACAAACAGGTAGAGAGGTTCGTGAAGATCTCTAAGGTGCTGTGGATCGACTTGAACACCCTGTTTGACATTGTAGTACCCGGAGATTTGTGGACGGCATGTAAGCTTAGTGTCGAATGGCCCAGTTGTGAACCCACGAGGGATGCCCGGACAAATGGTCCATCAGAGAGAGTCATGGAAAAATACGAGAGGGTAATTGCATGGTTAAAAGAGAAGGTGCCGTTGCAGGACATAGACTGGGTTAAGATAGATCGAACAACTCAGGAACCTAAAGAGACAGTTCACGAGTTCTATGAGAGATTGCTGAAAGCATTCAAACAGTACAGTGGGTTGGATGTGATGGACCCCAAAGACATAGGACAGTTTGTGTCGAAGTTTGTCCTGGGATTGCGACCAGACATAAGCTTAATGATACAACAGCATTTGATCTGTTGGCAAAACAAACCGTTAGATGAGATTCTGAGGTATGCAAGGTACTGTAGCGATGAAATAGATACGAAAGCAAAGAAACTTAAGGAGAAGCTGATGTTGGTGCAGATGCAGTCAGCTGGAAAGGTTGGACAGCGGCAACAGGGAACAGGAACACTAGGAAAGAAACAGAATAATCAGAGCAGAGATGAGGAAGAAAGACCAAGACCGAGGGTAGATATCGCGACGCTGAAAAAGACAACGAGGTGCCATCAGTGTAACGAGGTGGGACATTGGAGACGCGAGTGTCCCTATAATGTCGAGACGGGGGAATTAGAACAGGAGGAGGATGAGGTTCAAACCAGCATGGTAAAGGGAACAGCAGTCCCGAAGGGAAAGTTTATCAAAGGGGGGACTCAGACTCCTCGAGCTCAGTTCCCTCAACCGCCTCGCATTGCAAACAGAGGGAAAACCTATAGACAACTGCCACTGTTCGTAGGAGGAGAAGAATGCTACTTCGTTGATCCCCTTACGGGACAACGAGTGAATAGGGAAGAAGACTGTACTCTAGGAGCAGCCCTGGAGGTAGACCAGAGAGGACCATACGTAGAGGCTGAAGTGGCTGGATGCCCTACGACCTTTTTGGTAGATACGGGGGCCACTCGATCCACTTTGAGATCGGCGGTAGTCCCAGGTCTGCCAATGTCGGGAGATTCAGGTGGTAGGAGTCGCAAACAGGAGAATGACGAATCCTCTGACTGAACCAGTGTCAGTGAAGATAGGAAGTTACAGTGATGAACATCGGTTTGTGATTTGTGATTCTAGCCCTGTGTGTTTGCTGTGTGTTTGCTGGGAAGAGATCTGTTGTGTAAATTAAACTGCACAATATATTGCACACCTGAAGGAGTAGAAGTGCAGACTAACGATGATGATGCTGATTTTAAGGTTGTAAACTCGCAGGAATGCGTGGAACTATATCCTACCCTAACGGTGGAGGAGCTTCCACAGGACTTGAAGGAGACAGTGTCAGCTGAGGTGTGGGATTTTACTGGAGAGGAAATAGGTCTGATCAAAGGGGTAGAATCGGTAAAGATCATGGTAAAACCCAATGCTGAGTATCCAAGAACACCACAATATAAGTTGACACCGGAGACAATTGCAGGAATAAAGCCTGTGATCGAATCCATGATTAAACAGGGAATACTGAAGGAGATCGTGGGAAGTCCATGTAACTCCCCGATTATGGGTTTGCAGAAGCCTAGTGGGAAATACAGAATAGTGCAGGACCTTCGAAAGATTAATAATATCGTTGTTTCATGTTGTCCAGTGGTACCGAATCCATCAGTGATATTGTTTCAGATACCGTTCCAAGCTGAATGGTTCACAGTGATAGACTTGTGCCAGGCTTTCTTTTCAATCCCTTTAGATGAGGAAAGCCAGTATCTTTTTGCTTTTAAGCTGGAAAATCGCGTTTTAACATGGTGTCGTATTCCCCAGGGGTATACAGAAAGCCCATCGATTTTTAACCAGCTGCTGAAGAAGAATCTTGAAAGTCTAGTACTGCCCATGAACTCGGTTCTGGTCCAGTACATAGACGATCTCCTAGTGGCGTCAGAAACTGAGGAGGCTTGCAAAGTAGACACCATCACCTTACTAAATCACTTGGCCGAGAACGGACACAAGGTGTCTCCAAGTAAATTGCAGTATTGTCTGACCGAAGTGCAATACTTGGGCCATAGGATTGAAAAGGGAAAACGGAAGGTGTCTCCGGACAGAATAGAGGCGATCATGAAAATGAACGCGCCTAAAACACAAAGAGAAGTCAGGATGTTTCTAGGCATGGTCGGTTATTGTCGGCAGTGGATAGCCAATTTTTCACTGAAGGCAAAACCTTTACTAAAACTGACGCACAAGGGAGTGAGTGATCCGGTACCATGGGACAAAGACTGTTTGATGGCATTTTTGCAGCTGAGGGAGGACTTGTGTCGTGCCCCGGCTTTGGGAATGCCTGATTATGAAAAACCATTCTTGCTTTACTGCTGCGAAAGAGAAGGTTGTGCTTTAGCAGTTTTGGCCCAGATACACGGAAATGCGCGTAGGCCAGTTGCGTATTTTTCGGCTACATTAGATCCAGTAGCCGCAGCGTTGCCCGGATGTCTCAAATCCGTTGCTGCAACGGGTGTCAGCATTGAAAGATGTGAAAATGTGGTAATGGGACATCAGTTAGTGGTGTACGTACCGCATTCTGTGGAATTGTTAATGACCAGGACTAAGACTCAGCATCTGACGAATAGTAGGCTCACACGCTACGAGCAAGTCATATTGGCTGCTGAGAATGTGACCCTAAAGAGATGCTCTGTCTTGAATCCTGCTACTTTGATGCCACTTCCAAATGACATTGATGATGAAATCTGTACAGATCATGACTGCCTTGATGTGACTGAACTATGCACTAAACCGAGACCAGATATCGTGGATGAGCCATTGACTGACCCCGATGAAATATTCTTTGTTGATGGTTCATGCGTAAGAGACGATATCGGTCAGCTGAGAGCAGCATATGCAGTTTGTACAATTACCAGAGTTGTGGAAGCCGCCTGCCTGGAAGGAGTACATTCCGCTCAGGTAGCTGAAATCATTGCTTTGACCCGTGCCTGTTTGGCAGGTAACAAAATTCGAGTCACCATATACACCGATAGCCAGTATGGTTTCGGGGTAGTTCACGACTACGGGCAGTTGTGGTCTCAAAGAGGTTACATGACCTCCTCGGGTTCTCCTATTAGGAACGGAGAATTCGTGAGATTATTGTATGAAGCATTACAAGGTCCAGAAGCTATAGCGGTTGTCAAATGCGCCGGGCACACAAAGAATACAGATTTTGTGTCACAAGGAAACCGATACGCAGACGAAGTTGCACGTTATTGTGCAGAACAGGGGTATTCTCACACCAATGTAGAAGTGGGGGGAATACAGGAAAGAACTGAATTGACTATGTTGCTAGACACTGTAGATACGTGGGACGAGTTAAAGTGTGTTCAGGAAAATGCTCCAGATGATGAGAAAAAGGGCTGGGAAACAGCTGGATGTACGAAAAGTGAAATGAATTTTTGGGTTTCTGCAGATGGGAGAGCAGTTCTACCAAACGAACTTGTTAGTCCAATGGCAAGGAGATTGCATGGACCAGCTCATATAGGTAGAGATGCTATGGTGAGAGTATTCAGACAAACGTGGTACAATCCGAAGTTTAGAGTAGCGGCAGAAGCAGTATGTCAGCGTTGTGCGATCTGTCAGCAACTAAACGTAGGAAAGAGAACACCAGTCACATTGAGTCACATAGGAAGGTCTGGGGGGCCTTTCAATAGAATGCAGCTGGATTTTATCGAAATGCCCAAATACAATCGACTCAGATACGTTTTAGTGATTGTCTGTATATTTTCTAGATGGGTTGAAGCTTACCCGACACGTAGGTGCGATACACTTACAGTAGCAAAATTGTTACTTAGAGAGCTGATACCGAGGTTTGGGGTGCCAGCCTCTTTGGAATCAGACAGAGGAACTCATTTCAACAGCGAAGTAGTGAAGATGCTATGTTCAGCCTTAAGTATCGACCAGAAGCTCCACTGTAGTTATCGACCAGAAGCTTCGGGGATTGTAGAGCAAATCAACAGCACACTTAAATCCAGACTTGCTAAAGTTTGTTCATCGACATCTCTGAGTTGGCCTGATGCACTTCCATTGGTTCTTATGAGCATACGTAGCACACCAGATAGAAGAACAGGTCTCTCTCCACACGAGGTGCTAATGGGGAGAGCTATGAGATTGCCATCGGTTCCGACTGCAGCATTGTTGAACATCACAGACGATTTGATCTTGGACTACTGCAAGGGACTATCTGATGCCATTCATTCTGTGTCCCTCCAGGTCCAGGCTGCAGAGGTTCCATCAGCACAAGACTTGTGCCATGACCTGTGTCCGGGGGACTGGGTCCTGGTGAAGAAGCATGTCAGGAAGAACTGTCTAGACGCGCGCTGGCGAGGACCGTTCCAAGTCATACTAGTTGCGAACACTGCCGTAAAGTGTGGAGGCTTGCCCAACTGGATACACGCCTCACACACCCGAAGAGTTCCAGCACCTCTGGAAGAAACAGCTCCTCTCTCGGATGAGAATCCAGCGGAAAGCGGAGAAGCCACAGAGAGGGAAAGTCGAGCTGCAGAGATAATCGAAGAGGCTGAGCCTGTGTCGGAACAGGCTGATGACGGTCAGGACACCAGTGAGACCGAAGTTGCCTCAGAAGAAGAAAGTAGCTGGGAGTTCGAGTCAGATACCGAACAAGCTGTAAGTGATCGAGAGACGAGTCCAAGAATAAGGAGCAGGAGGACAAGGAATGAAGAAGCTAGTTGGCCGGAAAGACGGAGAAGGTCAAGCTTGAGAGCAAGTCCAGAAAGCACCCTTGTCCCGATCTCTGAAGATTCGGAACTAGACGAAGAAGCTACGGACTCAGGCTCTGAGAGTCCGAGAAGATCAAGAAGGGTACGTGTGCCCTGCAGAAGATACGCCACCCCAGAGTGGACTTATCTAGCAGATGTCTTGGGGACAGAGATCTGGGAGAGTGAGAGAAGTCCAAGTGATCAATCTCGATCCATTTGTGGCAGTGGAGATATGGATGTTGACGCCTGGAATCGAGACTGAGGGGTTACTGACTTTCACACTTCCCATTCCCCTTTACCTAAGTTGGATCAAAGACCTAGTACTAAATCGATTAGAGTTTCTGACTTTTGGTCATCAAATACCAGCACAAGAAGAAAAGGTCATTCGTTTAGAATTATTGGAACATGTTATTAGAGCTGCAGGTACGAGAATCACTGTAGATGCATAAAGACTTTTGTGTTTAAGCTATAAAGAAGAAGATAACCTAGCGCCGAGTGGAAAGAAGAATAAAATTAGGGATTGCATTTAGAGGACGGAGAAGGGTTAGGGTTGTCTATTGCTGAAGAGAAAAGACATTGTTGTGAAAAGAGACTTTTTGTCGATTAAGAGCACTTCACAGACTGAGAAGGCAAATAAAGCAAGACAAAGACTTGAAAAAGAAAACTTTTCTTCGAAAAGAAAGAGCTACGCTGTTTTGATAAACATGGAGAATGGCAACCCAAACCGAAAAGCCAAATGCATAGTAGGTACACTAATAGTGGTAGTAATTTTTCTCATTATTACAGTAGTTACCACATCATACATGGTAGGACATGCAAGTGAAAGGGAGACAACAGATGTAAAGCCTGTAACGACTTTGAAACCTGCTCTTGTTGGGAAGAAGGAGGGGAGCAATGTCATCCGTGAAAAGACGTTACTGGCAGATGAAGCTCGTAGGTTACACGTAGACGAATCGCAGGGAAATTTTAGATCAAATGCATATGCCAAGCTATTATACGAGTATATTGATGCCATGGAGGCCAAAGATTGTTATGTGTGCATGCAATTGCCGGCTTCCGTAGATGAAGGCATCAGATATCATCATCTCCCACTGACATATGGGATAACATGTAGTTTATTGCTCAGTATATTTTATGGTAGAGAAGGATTCGAGTACTACTTTTCAAATTATGATTCGGTACTGCCTGAAGTCCCGAATTATAAACAAATGAATAAGTGGGACTATCACAAAAAGGAAGATAGGTTATCAAAATTCTTTCTTCCTTGGGATACATTAGATACTTCATATGCACGCAGAAATAATCTGACTTGCAAGGTGTCAGAAGTAGAGAAAAAGTTCATAGGACAAGTAGATGACCGGTGCAGAAGGCAGAAGATTCTAAAAATGTCAGGACAGTGGAAAACAGATTGGACCGACGAAGAAAAAGCACACAAGAAGAAGGGTAGCAATGGTCCAATAGCTTTGGATAGAACGCAGAAAGGAAAGTTATGTTTTTTTTTTAAAAAAACTTTATTTTTGGTGGCGAAGAAAATAAAGAGGCACAAATTATACAAATGAAAAAGCAGTTAACACTTTCGGACCAATAAGGTCAGACCCAAAAAGGAGGAACACAGCCAGGTGCTGCCCACATCCCGGGGGCAGGGCGGCACCTCGTTAAACCTGCAAAACAATGAAGGGAATTGCTCTTGTGCTCCCAGAATCCCCTGGTCAATATCAATACCTTCGCCAATTTTCTTACATGGTGCTATACCAATCCAAACAAAAACATAACAAAAACAAGAACCCCATGAATGGCATTTGTGGCATTGATGCAATCACATAATAATAATAATAGGCGAGGGCCTACTACAGAGCGGTCCTCACAGTAGAACGTGGTCGATGGTAATCACAATGATCAACAAGTGTACGCAACAAGGGACATCGGCATGGCCCAGGTGACTGCTACACCACCTCAGGACACTGCACCCCGGATCCCTCCCCACCATCATCAGACTCCGAGGAAGCGGAGGAAAACAGCTCCGCGCTAGTAGCGTCTGAGTCATCCTCCTCCATCCCCTCGATACACATGGCCCTCCAAGCGAGTAAGTCCTCCTGGAGTTTCCCATCCCTGCGTGTGCTCTGCATATGTGTCTCCTCCGCTAGGGCCCATTCCCTAGCGTCCCGCAACCAACTAGAGATTTCAGGCGCCCTCTGTCCCATCCAAGTAATGGCCACTCGCCTTTGCGCCAGAACCAACAGGAGTTGCAGTAATTTGTAGGACAGACCCTTCTTCCTGGGTTTGGGCACTAGCGCCAGCAGACAGTGAAGCGGTTCCAGTCGGATCGCAAGGTGTGTAATCCGGGTAATATGTGCCACCACCTCCACCCAAAAGTCCTGTACTAGGGGGCATTCCCAGGCCAGGTGAAGGAATCCCGCCCGTTCAGCCCTACACCTCGGGCAATTATGGCTCCTGTCTGAGGAGATACGGTGGAGGGAGGCAGGTGTCACATATGTGCGATGGAGGAAATTAAAATGTATCAATTTGAAACGCGCATTACAGGAGACTTTACGAGTTAACATTCCTAGGCGCTTCCTCTGGGCTGGATCCAGGTCAATCCCCAGGTCCGTCTCCCAAGCCCTCCAAGCCGGCATCAATGGGGGAGTCGAGTCCCTGCGCATCGCCGAGTAAAGAAGGGAAATCAGTCTCCTACCTCTGCCACAGGATAAGATGATGTCCAGAGTATTAGTGAGCTCGGGCGCCTCTGGGAATTGGGGCCATGTCGTCCTGGCTACATCCCGGAGACATCCATAATGCAGGTACTGGCCCTCACGCAGTCCAAACGAGTCCGCAGCTCTCTCAAATGACACAAACGAGTCATCCGGATAGAGATCCGCAAGTGTCTCGCAACCGCCCATGCGCCACTCTCGGAAGGACATATTCGCCTCCATCTTGAGTATTGGGGCCAGGATCCAAAGGGAGAGCTCCCTGTGGAATGGCGCACGTCGCAAGACTCGTTCAACGAAATGCTGCCAAATGCGGGCCGTATGCCTGACGACATAGGGCAGAGCGTCGTCGGCGCCCCGACCCTGCATTAGTGCTTCCTGTAGCACCCTGTCCGAAGCCACTCCCGCCAACATTGCCAACTCCCAGTTCTCAGTGTCAGCAAACCATCTGGCCGCCGGGAGAAGTTGTGCAGCATAATAATATAAATCAAATCTAGGGGCCTCAAGGCCTCCCGCATCCCAACATTGCGTCACCGTACGCAACGCAACCCTGCTGCGACCACCCGCCCAGAGAAGAGATGTAAGGAGCGAATTCAGTGTGCGGAACACCCGGGGGGGCAACGGGCATAGGGTATTCTGCAGCACATATAGAACTCTAGGGAGCATCACCATTTTGGCAACTGCTAGACGGCCCATAAGGGAGAGAGGGAGCGTGTTCCAGAATACAACGGACTTGCGGAGGGCCACAAGGATCCTGTCCATGTTGTGGGTTAAAAGAGCCTCATCCGAGGCGGCCACCTGAATACCCAGGTACCGGAACGCCAGACGTTCACATCGGAGGCCCGCACAGTGAGAATCCGGTGTCGGGACAAGATCATCAGGCGTCAGCGGGAACACCAGGGACTTATTAACATTTATGCGCAGTCCCGAGGCCGCACCAAAGCGGTCCAGTAGGTGCAACAGAGCGGGGAGGGCCTCCAGCGGAGAGGTCAGGTAGAAAAGCGCATCGTCGGCGTAAAGGGAGATGATATTTGTAGTGTCTCCCACTACGATACCCCATTCCTGCAACTCCTTACGGGCCGATATGGCCAGGGGCTCAATTGCGAGGGCAAATAAAAGGGGGGACAATGGGCAGCCCTGTCTGGTGCCCCTCCCCAACGTCCACTCATCAGAGCGGGCCGAGCCCAGACGCACCCTAGCCCGGGGCGTCCTATATAATATCCGTATCCACTCTCGAAAGCCAGGACCAAATCCCATCTTAAGAAGTACATGCATCAGGTATCCCCAATGCACTGTGTCAAAGGCTTTGGCCAGGTCAACGGAGACCAGCACATGGGGAGTGTCTCGCCCCCGGACCTCGTGCAATACGTGGTTCAGGCGGCGTAGGTTCATCGCCGTATTGCGACCAGGAACAAAGCCACATTGGTCTGGATGGACGAGCTGAGCGACGTGTGGGGCAAGGCGATTGGCCAACAGTTTGGTTAAGATTTTCGCGTCCGAGTTCATCAAAGTGATAGGACGATACGAGGCGGGGTCTGTACTGTCACCGCCCGGTTTCAGGATCATACAAACCTCACCCTGATTCAAGGTGGGTGGGAGGTCACCTGTGCGTAAAGCTTCATGGTAAACCTGCAAAAGGAGGGGGGCCAGGGTGTGCCCGAATGTATGATAAAACTCTGCAGGGAATCCATCCCCGCCAGGGGTTTTGGCTCGTGGGAGGGCGGCAATCGCCGCAGAGATTTCACCGAGCGTCAATTTGACATCAAGGTCTTTTGCCGCTGCCTCTGGGAGGGTCGGCAAGCCAATGTTTTCGAGGTATGGGTGATAGACCTCCTCAGAGATAGACTGGTCAGATTCATACACAGCCCGCAGGTGGTCCCGCAGAACCGTGAGTACAGCAGCTTCCGAGTGGACCATACCGCCATTGGGCGCCCGCAGGGCTACTATACGCTCAGCCGTGAGCTCCCGGCGAAGTATCCAGGCCAACAAGCGGCCAGATTTATCCCCCTCTCGATGCAGCCTCTGTCTATATTGGCCCAGCGTAAAGCGATCGAGCCTCGTGAGAATATCATGGATCGATCCAAGGGCCAGTCCCTCCACGCGCTGATCCGAGATGTCCGGGTCAGGGCGGGCCTGGACACGCAAGAGCTCCGCCTCCGCAGTCTGCAAGTCTGATAGTAGCTGTTTCCTGACCCCGTACGTCAGGCCCATACACGCACCGCGGACGACCGCTTTTAGTGCCTCCCACTTAGTGGAGTAGGACAAGTCACTCCCCGCCCAGTTGAGTTCCAGATAATCGGAGAGGGACGTTGCCACATGGTCCCGGGCCACCTGATCCTGGAGCAGGTCAGTTGGCAGTCTCCACGAGCGGGGACGTTCCGTCCGGTCAGGCCATTGCGCCAGGCACGTGACCGGAGCATGATCCGACAGGTATCGAGCCTGGTGTGTGACCGTCAACGTGAGAGAGGAGGGGAGATTGGCCGCCAACACTCTATCTAGTCTACTGTGAGTGCCATGGGTCGGGGAGTAACAAGTGTAAAGCTTCTGTGTGGGGTGACACACGCGCCAGACATCGATCGCCCCTATATTATGCATCACATCCCGCAAACACGCCGTCATACGGGGCTTAGTACCCGCTCGGGGTGGATTACGGTCCAGTTCATGGTGTAGCACACAGTTAAAGTCCCCGCACCAAAGAAGGGGCGCGTCTAGGCTAGGAGCCACTAGGTCCTGCATACAGGAGAAAAATGCCGGATCATCAATGTTCGGCGCGTACGTGTTAAAGACCAGAAGGACCTTATCGTCCAACCTGAGTTTCGCCAATATGTACCTGCCCTCCACATCCGCATCAATATATTGGACAGCGCATGGAACCCCAGGGGCCACCCAGATTAGTACCCCCCTAGCGTATGTAGAGTAGGAGGAATGAAATAGCTGGCCTCTCCATTTCTTGGCTAGGCGCTGCGCACCATCATCATCCAAGTGGGTCTCCTGTAAACAAGCAACTGAAATCCCATGGCGTTTCAGGAAGGTGAGGACCCTGTGTCTCTTAGTGCACGTACCCAGGCCACGCACATTCCACGTCAAGAATTTAAACCCCATGACCACCATACATGCCCAGCCGGGCAACAGTTTACACACAGCCTAGGCTGTCGCCAGTAGGCCCTCGCCACAAAGAAGGTCAGAAATGCATCGCACAAAGCAAGCGTCCCGCTAAGCAGAAGCAACATGCGCCAAATGCCAGTGTCATCAACGTCACACCCCAAATCCCGCCCCCCAACAACCCCAACATACGAAATATTGACTGGAACCCCAAAAACCCCACCACCCACGAGCAATAGGATAGCAACAACCAGAAACGCCATCCCGCCCTTCCCCCGCCAGTGCCAGGACGTGCACAGCCACCCCATTCAACACTCTCCACTCACACACACACACAACAAAACAACCTAACCCACCCCCCCTCCCAGCTCCCCGAAAGACCCAAAGAATCCGGTATACGAACCCGGACACCTCTCCCCCCCTAAGTCAGCAACGCGGGAGGAGCAGCTCACACTCACAACCCCCCCACTCGGTGCACATGCAACCCAGTCGCCAAATGCAAGGCATCGATCAGTGAACAATCACCCACTACATCCACTCTGAACAAGCAGAGATTTAAAACGCTACTGGGTAATAAGGAACCATATAACAACAGCAATCGCACAGCAGAGTCAGTGCAGGCAGGGCCAGGATCATTCCAAGTCTAGAGTCTGCAAGGCAGTTTCCGGGACCACTGGGGCCGTAGACTCCGCGTTCACCGGCGTCACCTGCAGGGTATCCGGGACCAAAATGTCATCAGGTGCAGCCGCACCGTGTAGCCGTGACTCAGTCCTGTTAGGCGAGGCTTCCATCAATATGGCCCCGTCCGGGCCCACCGTGGGTCGAGTCTCAGGAGGACCACGAGAACCAGAACGGCGATTCCTCCTGCCACGCCGTCGTCTCTGCGGCCTGGTCCCCCACACTTCACGCGATCCTCCTCTCTCACCCGGGGGCAGATCATCCCCTCTGATCTCGAGCCACTCCCATACCTCTGCCGGCGTCTCAAAGAAGTGTGCCCGGCCCTGGGAGAGCACCTTGAGCTTAGCGGGGTACAAGAGCATATACTGCAGCTGCATGTCGCGTAGCTTCTGCTTGACCCCCAAGTAAGATTTTCTTTGCTCCTGCACCTGCTGGGTATAGTCGGGGTAAATGGAGATGCGACTGTTCTCGATCGTGTGGGGCCCCGATTCTCTCGCCGCCTTGAGAATGCAGTCCCGGTCTTTATAGTTTAGGATTTTTGCAATGAGGGCTCTAGGGGCCTCACCAGGACGCGGAGGGGGCACCAGGGCTCTGTGGGCCCGCTCCACAATAAAGACACTGGACAAACCGTCCGGACAGAGATGCTCACGGATCCAGGTCTCCAGGAATCGTTCAGGGTTCCCTGCCTCCAGCCGCTCCGGGACCCCCAGGACCCGTATGTTACTTCGGCGCGCCCTACCTTCTGCATCCTCGGCGCGTCTCTCCAAAGCTCGGGTAGTAGAGGCAAGTTGAGAGAGTGACTTCTGTAGGGACGCTACCTCCCCCTGCAGCTGAGTAATGTTGCCCTCCGCGTCCGAGACCTTATCCGTCACCTTGCGAAGGTCAGTCCTCAAAAGGTTCACGTCCACGGACACTGTCTCAATCTGGCGCTCTAGGGCAGTGTGCGAACCCTGTATAGCCTTAAGAAGTTCCGCCCTGGACGGCTCCGGTGACTCCCCATCCCCATCTCCAACGCCCGTTTGGCGCGTGATCCTCTGCGGTGGCATACGAGGGGTAGTATACTGTGTTATCGTGTTGGGTTGGGTAGCCTTAGGGCCACGGCCAGTCCGGCCTGTCATATCTGCAGCTCCAGGGATCAATGTTCTCAGCGGGGCCCTCCCTGAAGCCACCCAAGCAGGGTAGAGTGCGCACCACCACAGCGCCGAAGGGAAAATGGGTAAGCAGTGCACGGGTCCACAAGACCAAGATCGCAGTAGGCAGCGCAGGTCACAGTTCAGTTGCCACCAGAGCGCAGTATCACGGGTTCACCTCCACCAGCGAGCAGGGCCGAGCGGGGCGCAGACAGACTCTTCTACCGGCCGCCACCGATCCCAAGGAGGCCGCCCAGAACCAAGTCCAAAATGGCGGACAGCCGGGGGAGGGGCGCCGTACGTCCACGGGTCCAACAGCCTCCCCGTGAGCCCCCCCGGCGTCCCACAAGTGTCAGGGATCCCGATCTGCCTCAGGGCACAGGATACTAGCCAGCGGGAGGGGGCACAGGAGTGGCAGATCCAGAGTGGTCGGGCGCTGGGAGAATCACAGCAGACCAAGGTCCCCACACGCACCTCCGCGCCACAGGGGGGGGCCAGGGCAGAGCGGATCCACAGCCCCCACTCCCAGATGAGGGCGCCCCGTCCTCCGGTCGTGCAGCGCCAGCAATCAGGGAGGGGCGGGCCCTCCGCACTTCAGCCCAGCGGGGCCGCGTGAGATGGCCGGCACCGCTGTCCCTCTCCCCTCCTCACCGCAACACAGTAGGGCCGCAGTCCTACGGCACCGCCGTCGCCCGGTCCCGGGCCAGGATCTCACAGCAGTCAGCCGGCGGGCATCAGGTTACGGACCCAAGCTGGGGTCGCTGCTCACATCATCCGCCGTCCGGCCCAACGAGCAGGCCAAAGCCGCGGTGTCGCGTGAAGGAGCACGCCGGCGCCGCCGTCAGGAGCAGCCAGGCCGCAGATCGCGGCGGATTGCCGACCACGGGTCCGGTCCCTCAGGCACAGGAGTTCGGCGGGACTTCCACTGCCTCTCCGACGTGCATTCCCGGAAACGAGAGGGTCCGGGCAGGAGAAATAGCAGGATTTAGACGGTCTTCGGGACGGAGCTGGTGGAGCTCACGTCCTGTCGGCCATGCTGCTTGGCCACGCCCCCAAGGAAAGTTATGTTTAACTCGAAGCAAGACATATTATGAGAGTGTATTTGTAGGTGAAGTTAATTGCGAACATTCTTTTAGGTTAGAGTACTATACGAAAGATTTTATGAAAGGGATGCAAGCGATTCCTAATGTATATTTTGTATGTGGAAGAAATGCCTATGTAAAACTGCCTGACAATTGGTATGGTTCGTGTTACTTGGCAATTGTCTTCCCCAAAATATATCATGCAAAGGATTTAGAAATCATAGAAGGAAAGGCTTCGAGAAGAGCGAAAAGGGAAGTAGGAGATGCTGAGGTAGTTGGAGACATATTTGGAGCAATGTTTCCTCTTTTAGGTTTGATACTTAACGATGTTAAGATCAGGAGACTAGCTACAGTTGTAGATAGATTGTCTGCAAGTACTGCAAGGTCATTAATGCTAGTAGAAGGAGAGATGCAGTCGATTAGGGCAATGGTTCTTCAGAACCGTCTTGCTTTAGATGTTCTGCTAGCCAAAGAGGGCGGAGTTTGCAAGGCTTTGAAGGTCCAAGAATGTTGTACTTACATTCCAGATAACTCAAAACCACTTGAGAAAGTCATACGGAACATTACACAGATACATAAAGAAATCGAAGATTTGACAAAAGTAAATGTTTGGGAAAAAGTAGGTCATAGAATGGGAAGAGTTGGAAATTGGTTTGCCAATCTTGGTAAAAGTGTTGTGTGGTACATATTGAAACCTGTTTTAATAATATTGATTTGCATAATTACATTGTTGGGTTTAGTGAGACTGTACAAATGGTATAGGTCGAACCGGTTACAAAGGTCCATGAGAGAGCAGGAAAGGAGATTAGCTGCTTTACAAGATCAACAGTATAAAAGTTTGAGAGCTCTCGAAACGATAAAAAGAGGGAACCTTGTAACTAGTTCTGTGTAAAGTGTCATTCAAATTGAAATTAGTGATGACCCCAGAGGTCATCAAAGGGGGGAACTGAGAGAGCGCAATTTGAATGAAAAGTACATCTGTACCATATTTACAAGCATATCGCATAAACGTAGAATCTATAACGTGAAGTTAACACTTGTAGCGTAAAGGTAGCCGATGTAACCAATGTAATAGGAAATGTATTTGTATTCACTTTAGAATATGCATTAGAAGGCCCGTATACATAGTGGGCTAATATAGAAATGTATAGAAATGCTTAAGAACAGTAGAATGTGCAAAACTGAATATACGTGTGTAATTATTAAGCGGAGAAAGAAGACGAAACATAAAGCGAAGAAATGTGCAAAGTATGTGTAGCACTATGTAAGCACGAGAATATAATGTTGTATTCTATGTAGAATGCATTTGTGCATAATCATTGCTTTGCTAAATTCGATTATATATATATGTATGTGTGTTAAAGGTTATACTGTGTAGACGAAGGAGTTTTAGAAAGTGTGGTCATGTGTGATTTTAACCTAATAGGCCAAAGCGTTCGCAAGAGTGTAGTCCACTGCATATAATTTAGTGGTCTCACAGGAAGAGGGGGATAGCCTTGATCTGTACGTGCGAGACAGGAGTCAAAGGTCTTGCTAGATTTAAGGTGACAATGCTGGACGAAGTTTATGGCCTAAGTGAGATAAGAGACGCTTGGAATTTGGGGTCTTGTTTAGGAATGACCATTCACAGGACCAAACGAGGTTATAATCACAACAGTAATGAATGGAACTCTGTTGAGGTGATAGACTTTGCTCTGAAAGTGTCAACTGGAATGTCAATGAAGTCACCAGCACGAAGACGAAGATGACGCCTAAGAAGCAAGGTCAACTTAACGGACGACGCGAAGAGATGAAGCTATGGAAAAACCCAAGAATGAGAGCATGTGTAAATGTATACGTGGTGGGCGTCAAGGGGCGTTCCACCCATACTGTGATTGTGTATTTAGGGACAGCACCCCGGGGAGAAGTTAGCGCAGAACAGAAGATCAGAAAGCAGAGCGCAAGAGAGCAGTAGGCCGAGGACCCTTAGAGAGCGGATGGGTAGGCAGAGAGGGTACTGTTTCTCGATAAGTTACCATTAGAGGCTAAGAGAGTTTGAACTTCTTTGGAAGTCAAACTGCTGACACCTTTTTTAGGTAAGGAACTTGCGAAGTAGGGATGTCACCTAGTATAGAGTAGGGACAGATTTAACTTGTTATTCTCTTTTATAGATGACGCAACGGATCCACTTTGTGTCTATGCTTTTAATCTATTGATTCTGGAATTGATCTTAATTGTATTCTTTTGTAGACTTAGATTCTTTAGGGAATTTAGGTTCCTTTTAAATTCCTGTATACTGGTTGAATCTTATCCTGAGAGGATTGTATATGAAATTGATTTTGATTTTATATTAAACTTTTAAAACTTTATCAGTTGTAAGTGGTTCTTCAGAGTTGCGTCAGTCTATGGGGTTGATTTAACCTATGTGGGGTTGCCTTTTACTCAATGACAGAAAATAATCGATCCAAAAGGAAGAATGAGATAGGTATCTAAGTAATCAGAAAAGGTATCAAAATCTCATTCCCCGCACTAGTGTTTACATTCTGATAATAATTGAATACAGATAATCTTAACAAAAAATCCCATATAACAATAAATTCACTCGCCTTGTGAATTATGATTTGGCGTTCTTCCTCTTTTTAAGTCTGAAGAGGAAGAAAGTCAAATCGAAATTCACAAGGCGAGTGAATTTAAACACGAGCATCATAGTATCACCAGTCAGGCCCGAACTGCCAGGCAGGTCCTCCATGAATTAGACATATGTCCGGTGCTCACTGTGCCACTGGAAATAAGCTGCCCCCAACTAAAGAGCTCCAAATAGGTTGGATTGTTGCGTGCTTATCTAGGTTCCTGATCGATACTGTGACCTTATGCCCCTATTCGGCTATAAATCCATTTATTCCCTATATTGGCATAACCGTTCAAGTGCGATTTTCTGAAAAGTCATCTCTGGCCTCACACGAACAGAGCCACATTCCAGCATGACTCTCTGCTACTTCCTTTGCGACCAATTAGTGCAATGACAGAGCAGCAGTCACTATCTGATATTCCTAGATAACACTCCGAGTTCTTCAACAAGATAAAAACTTAGCAAACCTGGAAATCCCCGCTTGCTATGTTTTGATTAGTAATGGAACTCTAATGAGCAACTGATAACTGTCACTTCCTAGTGACATCTTTAATTGACGTCTTATGTCCAGCAAACTTGCGTCAAACCCGGCACCTGTCAGGTATAAATATTACCAACGTTGCCTTAAGCAATGTGAGCTGTGAGCTGTGAGCTGTGAGCTGCAAGCTACTGTTGCTGATGCCAGCTGCCTGCATGACCCTGTGTTGGTAAAAACTAGCACTCTGTCGCTGCAGCCTGCTATCCTGTGGTGGTGAAGCTGCTGATTACCATTATCGCCGCTACAGCGCGAACTATGGTGCAGTACGCTTAAGGAGCTGTACAGCCGTCCTCTGCGAAGACATCCAGCAGATTCCAGCTGCCCGCGGACGCTGTCACCCCTCCTTCCTCGACGCGCTGAAGAGCAGCCGCTGCCTTTCTCGTGCAGAGAAATCCAGTCCCGGCGCTTCCGGTCTACCCTCGCAGGTGACTGGGATATCGAGAGAGACCCCTGAAGGAGATACCAATCCTCCATCATTCTATTCAGAGGTATGGTGTTGACTAAACCCTTAGACGAGAATTCTTGAAACAAACCTTGGCAAAACCAACTTAACTTAAAGCTACTTACTTACTCCCCTTCTCACGTGTTAGGCTTAGGTCAGGCACACTGGGGTAGGCTTAGTTAGAAGCACCAGTTGAGTACGTTAGCCAAATGTATATATGACTGTATATATGTTTTATTACTTTTAAACCATTGTATGGCTAAGAAACCATATCAATGCTTTTACAGTTCTATTTCGCAATACTTATCTTACTGTACGTACTTTTTATAATAACAATTATTGCAATTGTGGCAATACATTTCTCTTGTACGAGAAGAAAGACTGTTCAATAAATGTTAACCCTTTGACAAACGCCCGTCTCTCTATTCTCTACATCTTGTGAAAGTAAACTGCACTAGACTGACTGAGTGAAATACATGTCTATTGTTTCACACGACCCTAGAGATCGACTCTTGATCTGAGGAGCAAAGTTGTCATGTTGCACGGTTGTTGGAAAACTGAATCCCTTCTTGTCTGTGCCAAGGAAGCTGATCACTTCCTATGCAGAGAAGAAAGTTTCCAGTGACCTCTGAGCTAGTTGGTAACACAACCCAATTAAGTTTAGCATAGTCAGTGGAGGCCTGGAATATAAGCAGTTCCACGTCGGTACTACTGTTTATGTTATTCCAATGCGCAGGGCCTAGTGGGAAACTAGGAACTACACTACATGGCGCCCAAACGTTTGGTAAGGCGATAAACTAACGCAAGACTTATAGAGTAACTCAGTCGTGCATATTTCACAGACCCCTTTCTCCCGTAAATACTCCAATAGACGTCTGGAGTGGGTGAAAGGTTAAAATCCGCCCGACCTTAGTAGGAAGAGATTCCTATGTAAAGCTTTGGTTTATTCAACGTTGAAGGATACAGTGTTCCAAAATATTGTGCACCTAATCTTTGTCTCCTTGGAGACCTACTCTGCAAAACCTGCATTTATACAATGTCAGTAGAAAATAACGGAACCACTGGGGCCGCAGCAGATGCGACTCAGCAAGGTCCTGAATACACAGACCCGGATGCTATTATCATCCCGGTCCACTTAAGAAGATCTATAACTTTAAAACTTATAGAGAACGGACTGACACCACAAGGTGGTACAGTAATTTTCGTGATAGAGGCTCACGAGTATCGGCAGACAGAGGTATTCTATTCATGGATAAACTTTCCAGCGGTGAACGCTAGAACAAAAGAGTTTCACTATTACAAAATAGAGGAACCTCCGGGAGAGTACGCTCCTTTCGAGGAGATTGAAATCCCACTTAAATTTCAAGAGCACCTGCTCTGGTTTAATGGCGCCCTAAAACACACTGATCAAATAACTAGGCTCGGTCCACTAGGTAGACCAGGAGCCACGTGGCCGGTTTTAGCCAGCTACACACCACATCCTGACATTGCAAGAATGTCTAGAGAAGAGCTGTTAGCACAGCTAAACACATTAATAAAAATACATAGGCAATTAGTCCAATATGTAATGCGGACTGCAACAGTCCAGCCAGCTGTTAATTCACACCAGCTGACCCCTCACCAGGGGAACACAAATAAAATTACACCACAGAACATACAGTCATGTCTTGGTAAAACACCCGCAAAACGGGAACAAATTCCTTTCTGGTTAGCCCAGAAAATCACTCAAATAGAGGCAGTATTTCCTGATACTACCCCTATTGAGAAACACAGAATCTTGACCATCTGCCTTCCTATGGGAATCGCACCACACGTGGAGGACTGTGACACTTGGGGTACAGTCTTTGCTTCCATTTACACAAAAACACACGGTGTTCCGTCTATGGCGGTAATACCAGAAGTGCTAAAACAGATTCAAAATGAATTCGGTCCAGAGCCCGCTTTAAATCTAGGTATGAAATTACTGAAAGACTTCAAGCAGGTCACGGCTATATTATTAGCCAACATAAAGGGAGAAGCAGCATCTGTGGCGATTCGCCAGAAGTTGAAGGAAACAGATATAAAAGATCCTGTTGAACTTGCAAAAATCATAGAAAAGTGCTATGAAGAATTAGGTAGAGACAGCTTGGGTGGAAAACCAGTTAAGCCCCAACTGCTCGAAAATCCTGAAAAATTATTTATTAAAAATAATTCAAATACTCCTAAAAAGAGCTGGGATGGAAATAAACAATCCACTCCCAAGGAAAAAGTTTTCCAGTCCAGAGGAAGGTCTCCTCGACGGAGGGAAAGAACTCCGACTCGAGAACGCCAGTCTCCCCAGAGGGAGCCCTCTGAGAAAAGATATAACCTTAGAAATAGGGATAATCTGAAAAAACCTGATAGATATCAAAGTATTGATACACGTCCCTCTCGATCTTTTCCACAGAATTCGGAAAGAAGAGGACGGTCAGACCCAGGAGAGCACACCAAGTCCAAAGACAAGGAACCTGCTCAAAATAAGAAATCTCGATTTCAGAAAAAGAAGGTAGCCAGTATTAGAGTAATCAACCATGCCGAGAATACTGAGGACACAGATGAAAAACGGGGAGTGGGCATTGACAATGTTGGACAGTGCAGCAGAGATCAGTATAGCGCGCAAGATCTTGATGAGTCATCTGGAGACAGTGGACACGAATGAATTCATTCAGGTTGAAACTGCCGACGCCAGACTTAGCGAGCCCCATAGAATATACGAAATAACATTGCGTATAGAGGGTGATAAGACTAGGAAAATTAAGGGTCTATTTTGGGATAAGCTCTCAAAAGGCTATGATATTCTGTTAGCTGAAAAAGATTGGCCCCCAGAGTTTGTCAGGGAGTGCCCTCGTGGCGAAGAAGTGATTATGCCTGCCTTCTCGAATCACATTCCGATTCATAAAAAATATACATATGCAAGGAAATGGGCAGTAGCCCAGGCACCTGCATTATATAAAAATCATGTAGGATGGGATGAGGATTCTCCTCCTCACAAAATCCAACTAAAAAGTGAACCAACTGCCCAACGGCAGTATCCCATAAAGCAAGAAGCTAAAAAACAAGTTAGGGAGATCTTAGATCAACTTGAGTACCAGGGGGTGATTGAAACATGCACCTCTCAAATGAACAATCCTTTGTTTCCTGTCTCCAAGCCAGACAATTCATATCGTCTAGTTTTGGACTACAGACATCTTAATACATGTTGCAAAACTTTTGCAGTACAAAACTCGCATAGTGCAGCCCTAATGAATAACATAGTTAGGAAAAAATATAAAACGACATTAGACATTTCTAATGGTTTCTTTTGTCAAAACATTGCACCAGAAAGCAGATATTTGACCGCTTTCTCCGCATTTGGGTCACAGAAAAAATTCTGTCGACTCCCACAGGGGTTCAAGAACAGCCCAGGACTATTCTCAGCTAGGGTAACAGAGTTACTACAAATCTATGATGATGAAGCATTATCTTACGTAGATGATATCTATCTCACAGACGACGACTTGGATACTCACTTGAAAAGAGTGAACACCATTATACTTGGGTTCGCAGCAGAGGGTTACAAATTCAACTTTAAAAAGTCCCGAATTGCCCATCTGACAGTACTATTCTTAGGGTACGAATTATCAAGTGAAGGGAAAAGCCTAGCAGACAACTTCTTAGAGAAGTGCGCTGTACTCCAAGCTCCAAAAACGCTGAAGAATTTACAATCAATACTAGGTTTTCTGAATTTCGGAAGAACTTACATCCTAAATTACGCAGAGAGGGTTAAACCTCTCTACGAACTAATAAAACCTGATTTAAAACAAATCAATTGGACTCAAAAACACACAGAAATGTTGAGATCACTGCAAACAGACATGTTAGCAAAAACAAAATTAGATACACGTGACAACACACGTGATCTTGTAATCCGAGTCATCCCAGGAAGATGCGGATTCACATACCTAACCTCTAATGAGGGAGAAAAGGTACCTATTTCAATTAAATCTCACTTGTACACACAAGCAGAAAAAACATTCAGTCGCACAGAAAGAACTGTGAACGCAGTGCAAATCGCATTAGCAAATGAACGAGAATTAGCACACGGCAAACGGATTAATATCCTTACAGCGGAATCCGCCTTCGAGGCGCTATTCAGCCCAGTAAACCTGCCTACAGTGTCACTGGATCCGAAATGGATACAGTGCATAGATTCTCTAGGAGCGGAAGATGTGAAATACTATTTCGCCCCGCAATTTGAAGAACTGAATGATTTAGAATATGAAGAAGAATATCCTCTGCCAATCGAAATTCTGCCTCTCCCACAATATGCCTGTATAATCTATACAGATAGCTTTGTACAGCATTTCAACGTAGAGAGAAAATCCTACGATGCAGCATGTGCGATTATTAAATGTCGTTGGCTGTGCGGTAAAATCAAACCGAAAATAACAAAAACTGAATCAGTAAAGTACTGTTCGGCTCAAAGAACTGAAATCAGATGTTTAAAGATGGCGCTCGAAAATGCAGAACGTGAATTCCCGACACTTATAGTGTGCGATTCTCATTTTTGCGTCAACTCTTACAACAATAAACTGCAGAGTTGGATCGAAAACGACTACAAAGATGACACAGGTGCCACAATAAAGCATAAATTGCTCTGCAACGAGGTAGCTCTTTTACTCAAAGAACTACAAAAGACTCACGTGATTCACGCACAGAGTCTTCGACGTGATGGCGTTCACGTTGCAGGGAATTCATTGGCTAATACAGCCAAAGCGGAAGCAACTAACCCGGCTTCCGTAGCCACAAAAAAGCGTACAGATAAGTACATAGACGGGGAAACCATGCTGGCAGTAAAAACGACCGTAAAAGGCGACTGTGCAGCGCTACCTGTAAACTATCCACTCAATTATGCATACATAATCGATGCAAACTCCGTTCCTTTTGCTCGAATCCCTGGAGTGGGGGACAGAGTAATTCCAAACACGAACAGGAGAATATTTTTAATAGCAGACGCACACATGGGTTTGGGTCTAAGGCACAGAGAGATCAAGGAATCACTGACTGAATTACAATCAGTATTCTGGTGGCCGGGAATGAGTGTAGAACACCAAATATATGCAAACAACTGTGAAAACTGCAATAGGGATCGTAGTGGCGAACATTGCTACCGGCTACCCATCAGAAAGAGCGTAACGCTGCCTACACCCCATCCTGCGCCCTATTAACAGTTAAGACGAAAAGCACTTAAAAAATGAGGTCCCCAGCGCTCGGCTGACGCTAGAACGGTTATAAAAGATTTGCGAGTCTTTATCGGCACATACGCAATTACCACGTTCCATTCTGACCAGGGTCCTGCTTTCAGCTCTCGAGCCTATAAGGAGGCCATGGCCAGCATGGGAATTGGGTTGCGGTATTCTTGTCCGTCATACCCCGGAAGGGAATAGTGTGGTAGAAAGAAAAAACCGTGACATAAAGCAATCTATAACAGCGAAGGTATTAGGTTCAGGCGCTGGGTGGGTCAAACATTTAATAAGTGTCCAGACTAGTCTTAACAACATGCCAAGAAATTCTCTAAAAGGTTTCAGCCCATACGAACTATTGTTCGGAATTAGAATGCGAGTTCAGGACCTCGATAGTCAGATGTCAGTGGTACAAGAAAAAACAACAGACTCTGATGTAAAAGACCGTTTGGCTGTTTTACAGGAACTGAATGAAACAAGAAAATCATTAAGCAACATAAAGTTAAAGCAACAGCCAAGTACCACTGACGAGGCACCACCCGCAACAGCCCCAGCAAGGCCTGTCTGGATTCCAAAGATTGGGGATCTAGTCAGAGAAAAGATCGCGGTTAAGAAGGAATTTGGGCCTTCTTACAGAAAAGCAGTACCTGTCTTAGCAGTCACCGGAACAAGATCAGTTGTGCTACCGCCCCTTGCTGGTAAAAAGGAGAACAGAGTCGTGTCTATCGATCTGGTAAAACCACAAGCATGTGGCCTATAATCAACAGTAGGCCCAGTGGACTCCCAAGAAACAACAGAATACCCAAACTTGCAACAATCCAAGAGGTTCAAACTGAAAGACTCATCACATTCGATCAGCCTGCAGTGCACAATGAAGGACTATGCAATAATGCCATGGAACTCGTGCCTCTTGAAACACAGATTGAAACAGTTCGTCAAGAAACAACACCAGTCTACACTTATGTGGCATCAGAAAGTGCTACCGAGAGACAGATTGAAAAAACAATCCCATCAATTGACAGAACTGCCTCTGGTTATTTCATCAACTTCGACAACTTCTCTGAAGATTTTAACGACCCCGAAGTGATGCCAGAAACAAAAAAGTATTCTAAAGAAAATACAACAGGACTCCTTCAACAAATCAAAGAACTATATCTGGATTCACCGCTGATTGAGCATTGGATTATCTCAGGGGTATTCATACTCCTACTCTGCCTAATTTTAGTTTTAATTTTAGGAAAGTTCATTACAATTGAATGGACACAGCAAGTCAGAACATCAACCTAGTCCTGAAACCACACAGATCATCCCATGTGAAGAAAAGAGAACTGTCAACAGTAAATGTCACAGCAATTCCAATACCTGGTGGGGTAGTATGGGAGAAAACAGACTATGAGATCTATGGTCCGGTCGAAATCCTGAAGTATCCTCATCAACTAAAGGTTTCCTTAAGTGACTTTGTGACACCTAGTACATTCTCTGATGATTGGGACTTTAACAGTATTAATGACATGATATCTGATTTAGTAATGTCAGCTAGATTCACAGATCATGATTATTTACAAGGTTCATCTAGTTATGAACAGTTATTCTGTTACACCCACTATGGGGATCATTACTTGCATAAATCTGCACAGCCTAGAAATGTTTTTATGTATAATCAATGGGAACATTGTGCTACACCACCTAAAAGCAGTTCTAAAGCATTTTTTGAGAAATTCAAATACTTCTCAGGGTTTAACACCAGTGATGCAGAAACGTTTTATTACAAACTGTTAGATAAAACAGGAATGAAAACAATGCTGACAAATTCTAAATTGATATATTCAGAAGCATTTTATGACAAAATGATGACATTTGGTTTTGATTATTGGAAAAATAATATTGAAACGAAAACAATTTGGGGTACAAAAGATTGGCAGGTGCAAGGCATAGAAGCACTATTTAGAACCTGCATGATACCAGAACAAATGTTATTTTTAAATGACACAATACACCAAACATCTTGTCTTGGCCTAGCTAAGATCAAAGACCTTAAAACACCGTCTATTCCAAAGCCAATACCTGAAAATGCAACCGCAGATATTGAGTTAGACGTGTCACAAATTTTACATTTCAACAGAACAAATCCTGATTGGAAAAAGTGGTTAATCTGGCCTACAGACACAAATAGCTGTCAGGATAGATTCCTGAATAAAACACAGGGGTTAAAAATGACCAGATTAGACCCTAGATACTCCCAGAGACAACATCCAGGGATTATAACAACATACAGTGTAGGGAAACTCTGCCTTGAATGGCTAACTTCATCCACACTGGCTGAAATTAAGCAACACTTGTCTTTACTAAAAGATGGTGCTGATTTGCGCGATTTCATTTTTGGACCACGCAAACAGCGTCAAAAGCGTTTCATAGCGACCAGTATCTATGCTGCTTACAACGAGGCTTGGAAAGTAAAGCAAATTGAAACTGCTGAAAAAATACGAGAAATTGATCGTATTAATTTGGAGAAATCACTTTCTGTGGTAGACAATGGGTTAATGACTCTGTCTTCCAGAATATATTCTTTGGACAATATTGTATCCTCTGCCTTTGATGTGATAGACAGAGATTTGCTAATGTTACAACATGGCCAGTCTCAATTACGCTCTATTATAGAATTAGGCTGGACGCTGCAAAATCTTCGTTCAGGCTATGTGCCTTGGCGTTTAATCAACACAACGTCATTATTTTCCAGTTTTAACCTTACTGATAAACAGATCAGTTTGGCACAGAAAGGAGCAGACTATACAATCCTGAGCATCGAAAAACTTGAGAGATTATCATTGACAATGTCAGAGAGTCCTGTCATTGAATGGATAATACACGGAATTATCACAATTCCGATTACAACTTTCCGATTTAAAAAGTGCCTTGAGTACATACCTGCTGGCCAATATGAACAATTGGGTAAGGGATATGTAAAATCCGAATGGAAATTACCATACACTCATTCTTGCTATAGTGACAGCGACAAAAATGTATTTCTTAGTGGTAACAACTGTAAACACTCACTAAGCGGTATACTTTTGTGTCAGGGTATTAATTTACACGGAGCATGTGATGGAAATTCAAACAACCTTTCATGCCACCAGCTAGTCACACCTGCAACTCAGATAGAGCCCTTCTTTATGCAACTCGCAAACGGGAGTTACATTCTTAGAACGGATCACAGATGTTGTGGCCTGACGCCAGGGAAAAGTTATCTAGTACAAGTAACGTCCATGGTCAAATGTTGTATGCAAGCATTGTTCCCGAGCGGGCCTCCAGACATAGTGACTCCCCTCTGGCCTCGTCTGAATCTCTATTCTATACGAATTGATACATTAAGCAAAATGAAATCTGTACTTTTACAGACAACAGTGCCTATAACGTCATCTAAGGAGACGTATGATCTTCTAGTCGCAAGGACGGCTACTGAAGTTCATGACCTTTTATCAACAAATTGCCCCGTGCATTTCGTAGAAATGTTCAGCCAACTCCTTAACATGTCTAGTGCAACAAGCATCCCAGGCATATTTAAGACAGTCTTTACGGGACTGCTAACACCCTTCCAGGCAATTTTGGGAATCTTTCCTAATTTTGTGCACTCCATTTTTGGCGGCATTCCACTATTTTTGGGACTCGTTGCAGGGATTCTATTTTTGACCATCCTGCTACGTTATGGCAAACCTCGCCTCAGACATAGCTCCCATGGGAATGGAAGAGACAATCCTAGCAATGCGCTACCGAGACAGGATAACTAACGTCCTTGGATTGGCCAGGCTGAGAGATCTAAACATGACCTGGTTCCTTTCATTCAGACCGATATGGCAAAATTGCATTTTACCTGTGCTACGGTGTATGCTTTGCGGCGATGAATGCGTGTTGGACATCTGTCTTTCACTTCCATCAGCAGTACCAATGGACGTCGATACTTTGCTCAGTCCAATAACGGCTCACGCATTGTGTTGTCCCCAGCGGCTACCAATCCTGATGACGGCATTTGTGGAGACTCCTGTACTACAGCCAAGTGGTAACAGTGGAGCGAGTGACAAAAGCAACATCATCCAGGTACAACGTTCTGTGAGCATTGCTGGTCCTGCCTTCGATGACAGCAATCATTCTCACACCTGCCAAGTTACAGCGCTATCTAATTTGGTTGAACTATCACCTGAATTTGTAGACCAATTCTTTGAGAGCCTGTCTGATACGATGTTCTCACCCACAGAGAAACAATAACTTTTGAGAAGCTTTCCGACACACAGCGTTCCCATGAACTCTGAATTCGGCCTTCAGTTTTGATCAACAAAAACTGCCAAGAGCTTTGGAAATCTATTTTCTTTGAATTGGACAATTTTTTTAATATTGACCCTTTTTGGCACGAACAATTCTTTGCTTAACGTAAAAACTATTCTTAGAGAACAGAAGCTTCACACTTCTATTTCTAAACACATCTAGAGACATAACAACATAACACCAGTCTCTAGCACACATGTTATTACAATGCATTTTTATGTGATGATTTATCTCGCCTTTCTTCTGTCAGAGATACTTCATGTGTAATTCCTTTTGCATAATCGTTCATTGACTTCATATGCAATAATTTTTTGAATGATTAATATGCTTTAAAAAACGTACAGTACCTAAATTCCATGTATTACAAGTACGCCTATTTCGAATGCATTTATGTATTTTGGGGTGGGCAATGTTACACATGCATCTTATTGCTTAGTTTTAGTAATTTTGATGGACATGAAAACGTGGAGTGGGTGTTGCGTGCTTATCTAGGTTCCTGATCGATACTGTGACCTTATGCCCCTATTCGGCTATAAATCCATGTATTCCCTATATTGGCATAACCGTTCAAGTGCGATTTTCTGAAAAGTCATCTCTGGCCTCACACGAACAGAGCCACATTCCAGCATGACTCTCTGCTACTTCCTTTGCGACCAATTAGTGCAATGACAGAGCAGCAGTCACTATCTGATATTCCTAGATAACACTCCGAGTTCTTCAACAAGATAAAAACTTAGCAAACCTGGAAAACCCCGCTTGCTATGTTTTGATTAGTAATGGAACTCTAATGAGCAACTGATAACTGTCACTTCCTAGTGACATCTTTAATTGACGTCTTATGTCCAGCAAACTTGCGTCAAACCCGGCACCTGTCAGGTATAAATATTACCAACGTTGCCTTAAGCAATGTGAGCTGTGAACTGTGAGCTGTGAGCTGCAAGCTACTGTTGCTGATGCCAGCTGCCTGCATGACCCTGTGTTGGTAAAAACTAGCACTCTGTCGCTGCAGCCTGCTATCCTGTGGTGGTGAAGCTGCTGATTACCATTATCGCCGCTACAGCGCGAACTATGGTGCAGTACGCTTAAGGAGCTGTACAGCCGTCCTCTGCGAAGACATCCAGCAGATTCCAGCTGCCCGCGGACGCTGTCACCCCTCCTTCCTCGACGCGCTGAAGAGCAGCCGCTGCCTTTCTCGTGCAGAGAAATCCAGTCCCGGCGCTTCCGGTCTACCCTCGCAGGTGACTGGGATATCGAGAGAGACCCCTGAAGGAGATACCAATCCTCCATCATTCTATTCAGAGGTATGGTGTTGACTAAACCCTTAGACGAGAATTCTTGAAACAAATCTTGGCAAAACCAACTTAACTTAAAGCTACTTACTTACTCCCCTTCTCACGTGTTAGGCTTAGGTCAGGCACACTGGGGTAGGCTTAGTTAGAAGCACCAGTTGAGTACGTTAGCCAAATGTATATATGACTGTATATATGTTTTATTACTTTTAAACCATTGTATGGCTAAGAAACCATATCAATGCTTTTACAGTTCTATTTCGCAATACTTATCTTACTGTACGTACTTTTTATAATAACAATTATTGCAATTGTGGCAATACATTTCTCTTGTACGAGAAGAAAGACTGTTCAATAAATGTTAACCCTTTATTGACAAACGCCCGTCTCTCTATTCTCTACATCTTGTGAAAGTAAACTGCACTAGACTGACTGAGTGAAATACATGTCTATTGTTTCACACGACCCTAGAGATCGACTCTTGATCTGAGGAGCAAAGTTGTCATGTTGCACGGTTGTTGGAAAACTGAATCCCTTCTTGTCTGTGCCAAGGAAGCTGATCACTTCCTATGCAGAGAAGAAAGTTTCCAGTGACCTCTGAGATAGTTGGTAACACAACCCAATTAAGTTTAGCATAGTCAGTGGAGGCCTGGAATATAAGCAGTTCCACGTCGATACTACTGTTTATGTTATTCCAATGCGCAGGGCCTAGTGGGAAACTAGGAACTACACTACAGGATAGTTTTGGGTTACTGTTGTTCTTTTTCTGAGAGGATGTGGCTTTGCATTTAAGGCTCTAGTAAACCTACTAGAGCAGGACCCATGCTGATTTGCATGTGTATGGGTCTAGTAGAAGGTGGCATGATGGGAAATAGAGGATTTACTGGAATATAACACAGAGCGATCTACAATGGCTGGGATTAATGCAGGCATTCCATTAAGTAAAGGAATTTGTCACAGATTAATTCAATTACTATCAATTGAATCCTTATGTAAATGATTCCCAAAATATTTCAAAACTCTTCCTCACACCTATTCTGGCTGCATATAACTTTTGCTATAACTGCATTTTATTAGTACATTTAAAAGAGCAGAGACACGGAAGTCAGGACAGAGAACTCTGCAGACAAAAACATAGGACAGACCTAAAATGATGGTGTGGTGTGATCTGCAGCATACATAGAAAGAGAAAAATACCTTCAAGGGTGGTTTTTACACTGGAAGGCACTTGTAATGCAGGCACACTTGCAAAATGGTGCAAGGGTGGCTTGCGTTGGCACTTGCTAGTCGGATTCAGACCCATAGGTGCTAATGAGGATCTGTGACTCAGCCCCTATGCACTGATTTTCTATCATCCTAAGCATAGTTCTGTTAGTCAGCAGAATTTCTGCAAAATTGAACTGCCAGCGCTAAGTTTGTTACTTATTGCGGTTCTTCTGAGTAGTGCTTGTGCATGTCCACAATACCCTTGCACCTTTTTATGGATATTTCTGAGGTTTTGGGGATTAATCCTCCACAGTATTTCGGAAGCATCTAATTCTGATGGTTTTTCAAGCTTCTATGTCACTGAAGCGGATCCCTCCAATCTCTTCGTTTGACCGGAATTTTGCAGCCAGGGGTTCGATACTGAGGGCAAATAAAAGGGGGGAAAGTGGACACCCCTGCCAGGTGCCCGTGCTTAGAGCAAAAGGAAGTGAAGGACAGCCGTTGACTGTAACTGGCGAGTTTTGGAGGTGGTAGTTGGCCTTGACCATATTAAGGAAGACGTCTCCAAAACCATATTTACACATGGCTAGAAAGAGAAATGACCAGTCTACCCTGTCAAAGGCCTTTTCCGAGTCTAGGCCCACCAGGATTGCTGAAATCCTAAATTTGGACACCTTCTCAATCAAATGAATGGTGTGTCTGATATTGTTGTGTGTTTGTCTTCCTTTTATAAAACCTGATTCGTCAGGGTGGACCAAATCGGGCATCAGATTTTCCAATCTAGCTGCTAAGATCGCAGAGTGAAGCTTCGCATCAAAATTGAGAAGGGCTACAGGTCTAAATGAGCCACAACATTGGGGGTCCTGTCTGGGTTTGGGAATTACCAATGTCACTGTCTCAGCCATAGAAACAGATACCCGGTATCTTTCCCTATTGCCTGGAATAGTGCGGTGAGATGATGGACGAGCTCAGCGGCATAGCATTTAAAAAATGGTGCCATGAGGCCATATGGCCCGGGGACTTTTTGCAAGTTAAGTCTTGAGGTAGCTTTTCTCACCTCCTCTGAAGCGACAGCGGAGTCCAGAAATTCGGCTGTCGAAGGGGAAACTTGAGGGAGCATCACAGAATCAAGGTATTGTTGCTGTAGGCTCGTATTGGGGGTGGTGCATTGGTATAGCTGCCCATAAAAGTGGCCCAAAATATTGGCTTTAGTAGTATCAGTGTGATTGAGTTGGCCCCGTTGGTCCAGGATACCCCGATGAATTCACATTCCCTTTTTCCCCTGAGCTGCCGTGCCAAATGCAAACCCAACTTATCCCCCCAGGCAAAAGATGTTTGGTGCAGCTTCAGAAGAGTGTACTCCACTCGGTTAGTGTAAAAGGAGCGTAGTTTGCCCCGGAGTGTGGTGAGTTTTCGCTGCAGCGAGCGTGTGGGTGTGGCTTTGTGTGCCAGTTCAACTACCTCTAGCTCCTGTTCCAGAGCAATGCGTTCTTTCACCCTTTGTTTGTTTAGCGTTGCGTTGAGTTGGATGCATTTACTCGCAGCACCGCCTTGAAAGCGTCCCAATTATTCTGCGGGGAGGTGTCTTGTGGATTATTGAGTGTAAAGAATTCAGTGATGGAAGCCCTTAGTTCCTCAAGCAGTACCTTGTCCCGTGTGAGCGTCGATGGAAAGTACCACCTGGGTGTTCCAGATTTAGGTCCGCTCCAGGACAGACTAAGGGTGATCAGGCTTTGATCGGAGACTCAGATCGGCAATATCTGTGCCACCCAAAGTGGCCCTATCAAGGTCTGACTGATGAATATATAGTCAATCCTGGAGTACGCCTGATAGACGTGAGACTAGTATGTGTAGTCTTTGGTTGTACTGTGGAGGGAAAGCCAGGCATCGCATAGGCCAAGTGTAAGCATTTTCTGTATAACACCTTTGGAGAAGGTGCTGGTAGATGCCTGGTTCGAGTGTGAGCTGTCCAACGTCTCATGCCTAGTCAAACTAAAATCACCCACTGGTATCACGTGGGTGCTCCGCAAATCCGCCCAACAAATCGAGAGCATTAGAAAGGAATGCAGACTGGCCCGAGTTGGAAGAATAGAAGGAAATGAATGTGCAGAGTGTGCCTTTCAGCCTCCCTTTGACCATTATTAATCTCCCTTCCCGATCTGATTAAGTGGCCTCATGTTTAAACTTAGTTGTGTTGTGAAAGAGTAGCGCTACTCCGTTGTGTTTAGTACTGGCAGAGGGCTTGCATATTAAGGGGTACGCATTGTGTTGGAGCCTAGTGTCTTCCGATCTTTTGAGGTGAGTCTCCTGGAGAGCCACTATGTCGAATCTGTGGTCTGTAAGGTACTTCTATATTTTCTGAAGCTTCTGGGGGGAGTTCAACCCCTTAACGTTCCAGGAAGTGCTGAAACCATCGGAGTTGGTGACCCCACCCTCTCCCCATGTAGACCATGTCCCTCTTATGTGTGAAATTGTGGCAAAACTCAGCGAGGCGAGACCTTCCCCACCAGAAAATGCAAAGTACCTAGCCCCTCCCCATACATCACAGCTGAACTCAAAATCAGAAAGAACAACCATGAAACTCCATAAGTCACCACCAGGACCCCGACCCCCACTCAAAGAAAAGTCCCCAACATCCTCCAAAACTGGGAGCCTTAAGACCAACAGGTCCGTGGCTCGGAGTTTTTCCAAAAAAAGAGGATGAATTGTGGGTAGCACGGGCAAGGCCCGTACTCACCGGTTGCCAATCAATGGTGTCTAGTGAGCAGTTCAATAGAGAAATAGAAAAACCTCAGTGTCCATAGTAGTCAGACTCAGCGCAATGTGTTTCAGGCTTGATGGCCAGTCGTGCCGGGACCTCTTCTATGCACCACAACACCACCTCCTGGGAGAGTGTCCAGGTCGGAAGTCTTGGAGGTCTGGTGGTTATGTAGAGCCGGTTCCCCTGGAGGAGTCACTTGTGGATCATCGGGGTTTCATGACTGTGTGCCAAAGCCTGGATCCCCTCGTGGGCAATTCCGCATCCGCTGAGGAGCCTGTTGTGGTTGCGTCTTCTGGGAGGAGGGAGGCCTAGGAAGCAAAAGCCATCGGAGAGGTCTATCATGTGATGTGTCTTGTCTTGGTACTCGAAAGTGAGACCAAAAGGAAATGTCCATCGGTAGTAGATATATTGATCTAGTTGTTTGGAGGTGACCGGCCTCAACTTTTGACATTGAGTCAAGGTGGAGGGGGCTAGGTCTTGATATAAGGTACATTTGTAGTCTTTAAAGGACATCTCCTTAGTAGTTTGACCAAGACATCTTGCGGCCTTTTCAGCCATCCAGTCTGCAGGTTTTCCAAGCGGTGGACCCATACCAATTTAAGCTTCAGTTGTTGAGGGGCCAGGAGTTCTGTAAATAGGCCCACCACGAACGCCTCCAGATCGGGCCCCTCTGCACCCTCCTCCAAATCCCGAATCCGTATGTTCTCCTGTCGGGCTCTATTTTCCAGGTCTTCTGCTTTTAGTATGACTTGCTGGAGCTGGGCCTGGAGGGCTTGGTGGGAGACATTTTGGCGGCGCGTGTCATTAAATCTTGTGTCTGTTCCCCTACCTCTAACACTCTGGTGCCCACGGTGTCCACAGCCTGGCGTAGAGTCATCATTTCTTCTATGAGATCAGCTTTCAGTTGATCCATAGAGGACCGTAAGTCCTGTTTGATTTCCAGGCATAGCTCAGCCTTGAAGTCACGTAGGGTGTCTACTAGGTCATCCCATGTAAGCGTCATGTTTTATGGGTGGACGTACTCCGATGGAGGGGTATCTTTTTTGGATACCTTAAAGTAACGGGAGACTTTTTTTGTGGCTTTCTTAGGAGGCATAAGGTCACCACCCAGCACGGTGTGCAGCCAGAAGGCTCAAGGTCTCTCCAGTGTGTAGGTGCTGGGGGTCGAGCATTGATTGTGTGGATGCCCCATGTGGCGATGTCAGGCTTCTGCTAATTGGTGGGGTCTGGTTGCCATGTTGAAGTCCGGCAGGGAGAAGCACAATCTAGTGGTCAGGAGGCAGGTTCTAGGTGGTCCCACCCCAAAAGAAGCCAACAAATCTGCTGATGGGGTCGCCTCACTGATTATCATCTGGCTCCCGGTCATGGGCCAAGGCTCGGGGTAAACTTCAGCCTTTTTCACCACATCACCACCATCTTAAGGTCAGGCACCATGCTTGTGGGTCATCTCCCCCAGTCCCTCCACGAGCAAGATCGATACTGGGGAAGAAACTAACCCGTGTGAGGTGATCACTGCAGGCCGTCCTCTAGCCAAGTGCCGCCACCTCATTCATAACATTAGTTGCTCTGTAGCTTCTCCAGGTTGCTGAGATGCCGCAGACGATAATCCAGCCTTGCCTACGAGTCTGTCGAGGTTGTGGGTCTAGGTAGGTGATTCCTGCATTTCCCCGTAGGTCCGCTGGGTCGGGGGCCTCAGCGCCTTTCATGGTGAAGAAAACTGCTGCCGGCATCCACCTCCCTCGGGTAGGGAAGCCTGTAGGGCCCCCGGCTTGCGCCACTACATCATTTTTAATATGGTCTCGGGGCTCCAGTGCGTCAGGCTTAGGGGCAATTACTTGTCACAGCCCTTCCACTTTCGTATTTCCCAAGGTACAGTCTATTCCTTGGACACTGCTGGCCGTAAACATGTAAAGTAGTGCTCACTACATGCTGTAAAATATAATGTGGCAATTGTTGGGGTCCGGAGCTGAAGCGATTCATGCCCGCTCAGCCATCTTGCTTGTCCACGCCTCCCCTGGAGCCTTCTTACACCTACTATCAACAATTGCTTTCAGGATCTCGTCCTCACTAAACTCCATGTTTAACCCTATTGGGACCAGTGGCTGAAACACATTCTCAGCCGCACCGTCAGAGTAGTACATCCCAAAAAATGCACTAGACACGCCTCCCCCGGGATGTGAACCGTAACTTCATCTTGCTGTGATGGAAGAGATAAAACAGATTGCACATCTTTCCAAAAGGGCTGTGGGTATTTTAGTTGACAAGCACTCACAATGGATTCCCATCTCTCCTCCTTTATGGCTTGTTTACTTCTCTTTTTTGCTTGCTGGTAGATGTTCCTGGTAGCTGTAATGGTGCTCTAATCTCTAGGGGATTGCTTTAAAGCCCTACGTGGGGGAACATTGGCTGATCTGCATTCTTTATCAAACCATGATTAACTTGGTGATGTGGCAGTGCATTAGGCCTAGACAGCTTCTCTTTTATCCACAGCAAAAGGTTTGTAAAATGCTTTAGGGTAATGGCCGGGTTGCAACTTACCAAGTTGCAACTATTTACCAAAGCCGGGCTATTGCAAACTACCTGGGCCATAATGTGCTTCACGTTTACAGTACCCCAAATCATTCTGCACCCTGCATCCTTTATGTTTAAGACCTGGGGCGATAGTAGCTTAGGCTTATGTCAATCCTGTTCCCACTTCCAGTTGATCCAGGAGATGTGCTCATTGTTGTGGAGATTGTGTGACATCTGTGAATAGCGTGGTGGTGTGCAGAGGATTGTGTGACTTCACCGTGCGGTTTACCATGGCACACCTGGCCTTCCTTCTCGTTCTCCTGCAATCAGTGCTTGGTATAGCGACCTCAAGGCCAGCTCCTGGACCAGTGGCCTTCAAACTTTTTAATGCCTCATGCCAGTAGAATATAATAATAAACTTTTTTACAATTATTCTATTAAATTGACAATGTTTAAATATGCCTAGACTTATTTAAACATTTCAGTTACGTTCTGTTACTATTTAAAAATGTAATCAAATACATGATTGCCAAACACACTATTCTGGCCAAGCAGGCCTTACTAAAGTGCAAAAATGGGGATGTGGGTTTTGAGCAATATTTGGAGTTCCTTCCATTTGGACACGTGTTCCCAGATAGGATATAAATGACAAAAGATATTAGTGATGGCCCATTACAGAGAGATTTACTTTTCCCCTCAAAACAAAGCACTGATATTAGCATAATGACCCCCTGGGATCACTTGGGGCCACCCTTGGACAGCCCGTCCCCGGTTTGAAGACCACTCTCTGATAAGCGTGGCTCAAATCCACCTGAGCGACTTACCTCACTCATCTATCATTCTCATATAATAAGCCAGCCGGACAGTGGAGAAGAATTAGTAATATATTTATTTGGCCATAAGATTCATCTGCAGATGGGCCCCGTCAGGTCTACACCCCAGGGAGTGCGCCGAGAGGACTGACTCATCTCATCACAGCAATACATTATAACATGGTACAGCAAAGTAAAACACGCCCATACTGGAAAAGTACTGGACCCCGGAGAGGGTGAACAATGGCCTCACACAAGAGGCATCTGCACCTGCAATAGCAACATTTGGTTATCTCTGCCCAAGGCCGCGGAGCCGAGACTCTGCTTCTCCAGAGCATGGAAACATTTCTGCAAGAAAAATACCCAAGGCAAGAAATGCTGAAACTAGGGATTTTCTGCTCATAAGGGAGGGGAAATCTGTACCATGAGACAATGGAGCTGCAGAGCAAATGTCAGCATCAGAAGTCTCTCTGCCATAGACAAGCCTCTCTCTCTTATGAGAGAAGTTGAAGCTTGCATATTACAAAAATAGCTCAGTGAGTTGCAGCACATGAATAATAAGCTGTAACTGCATATTGGTTAGACACATTAGGCTAACACATTCACAACATCATTAGAACATTCTGCAACAGGAAAATTACTATCTATCATCTCCTGGCTCTGAACCTTCTTTTCCCAGTTTTGATCCATAGCTCCCTCCTATAATCTAAACAGCCACTATGTTGATCACCAACGATAGGTGCCACAAGGAATGTACCCACCCAGACCATTTCCTCACAACATCGGAGACCGGGGATATGGACATGTCCAATCCGGGGGTCTTGTCTGCGGTGGCTTCTGGCCCACTTAATAAGCTCAAACGTGACAGGTTAACGGTCTGACCACACATTAGAATGACGACTCCTGGAGGTGGTCAAAAACATTTTGAGACCCTAGCATACCGTTGATAAGGATAAGGATAGCGACAGAGACACCTTTGAACCTGTTTCCTGCCTGCACTACTCCATTACTTTTTTTGCACTCTCTGGAGACTAGCCCATGACCCCATGAAACCTCACCAAACCTAATGTGAGTAATATTCACCCTGGTTTGTGTGGGCGGTTGAAGGATTTGGTTACCCACTTCTGATGGTGCATGTTTCTGCTGGAATGCCTGGGAGAGCCCCTGTTAACTCCCCCAGCCTACTTCTAATTTCTTTACTTCTGTTTCCCGCAGGTTGATTGACAGAGGGGCACTCAAGGGTGCCACATAGATATGGTCACTCTTATCCTTTCCTTTCCTCTTCATGTTCGTTCTCTGAGGACAGGTCGCTTTTAACATTTTCATGAATAACAGACACCGGCGATGGCAACAGGAGAAGGGAAGAAATTGCCTGTTAAAAGAAGTTATTGAGTGTTATTTAATCAGCATATTTCAATTTCCAGAATGGATAGATAGCTGGGGCATAGCCAGAGGCTGTGCTAATTCCACGTCAGATAAACAGGTCTGGCCATGTCCTCCACACTATGCTGTCTGCAACATATGCCCCTGGAGTGGACCATGGTAAGGGTAATATTAAAGGGGGTGAGGTGAGGTATCCAGTAGAGTGCTGAAGTAGTTTGCAGCCCTGCTTCAAGCAGGTCACCGCCGACTCTTCAGGTCTTGCAGGTCTAGTTAGTGTGTTAAAACGTGTCGCTTGATTTTAATAAGCGCTTTACTTGGGAATTGTCTCCTCACCTCCCTTTGCCGCCTGGGCCACTCTCAGCTGAGTGTTGACGCTGAGAGTTGGTCCCGGGGAGGCGAGGGTAGGACAGCGGCCATATTGGGTCGGGGTGCGCCGTGACGCGCTCTAGCTTTCTTTAAAAAGGGAAGGGCCTCTCCGCGTAGCGGACGCATTTGCGGACGCGCCGGATGCCCGCCGGAGTCACGCCAGAGTCCAGCCCGTCTGCGCCCGTCCGCGCTAAGGCAGCGCCAGGCGCCAGGCATACTGTACCTAATACCTGTAATTAAGGCGGTAAGATGTGCTACTCTAAAGCAGAGTTGCTGGGTCTTCAGCACCTCACCTGTTCTTGTGCAAGACGCAACCCTGCCCATATTTTACATCCCCTACTACACCCCTCCCAACTCTGCTCCTCTACCAAAACTAAACCCAAACCGCCCCAGGCCCAGGCTCTCAGGCTAGGTCACCTAAATGTTAGATCTCTGCAGAAACACCACTTAGAAATCCATGACCTTCTAAAAGATCACTCTCTTGATGCCCTGTTCATGACCGAGACGTGGCTCCTTGACGACATGGACTCGGTCTGCAACCTAGCTACTCCTACGGGATATACCATACACACTGTGAACAGGAGCACGAGAGGGGGCGGGTTAGCGCTCATAATTAAATCTCATCTTGACTGCCAATTAATTAAAGTGGACATCAAGGGCAGCGAAAGCGCTCGCTTCTCCATCAAAGCCAACCCACTGTTCTGCGCAACCGGCCTTCTGATTTACAGACCCCCTGGCGCAGACGCCCCTTTTATCAACTCACTCTTACAGTATCTGGGCACTAACATTACCAAAACGGCTAACTTTACGATCCTAGGTGATCTCAATTTACATCTTGATAGAGACACCGAGCCCAAAGTTGCCACTTTTCTTGCGGATCTCGCTGCCTTCCAACTCAATCAACTCGTAAGTGGTCCCACCCATAGAGCGGGACACCTTCTTGATCCCATCTTCTCTAAAATTACGAGTGGATCCGCAGGCTCGCCTATTCCTATGACCTGGACAGATCACCATCTAGTAATACTGTCTATCTCCTGTAACTCGAGCCCCGCAGCGGTGCCTACTCCGTCAGTTCAAAAACGGCCATGGAGAAAACTTCGCCTTGAAGACTTACACAACCTCCTGGTGTTAAATCCCCCTCCCCCAAGTGAAGACCTGGACGTAGGGTATGACCAGTTCTGCCTCTGGATCACCCAGGCACTTGATACCCTGATCCCGGCCAGATGGACCAAGGTCCGTACCCATACGGCTAGTCCCTGGTACAATTCTGAATTAGCAACTCTGAAAAAGGAATGCAAAAAAGCGGAGAGGGGTTGGAGAAAAAATTACGATGCCAACCTCAAACAGGATTATGTCCTACTCCAAAAAACTTACCACCGTAAGGTTTGCAGAACGAGAGCGGCATACTATGCAAATGAAATCAGCAATAGCTCTAACACCTCGAAATCTGTCTTTAAAATTCTGAAAGACCTTACTGCGAAAAAAACTGTCATCACTACCACTACTTCCCCTGACCTCTGCAATAATATGGCTAATTTTTTCACTAATAAGATTAAGAAAATCTATGACACTTTCCCAAAACTCCCACAGTCACCGGCCACTTTGGACCCCACCGGGCCCTCTCTCTCCTCCCTTCCTACACTTGAGAGAGAGAGTTTCCAAAAAATCGGCAGAAAAATTAAATCTGGCTCCCCGGCGGATCCCCTAAAACCAGATACATTCTGTGAAGCTCATGAACTTATCACAGAACATATTCGGGACATTATCAACTTGTCTCTTTCTACCGCCAGAATTCCTTCTAAATGGAAGCAGGCTTGGGTTTCCCCCATCTTAAAAAAACCCACTTTAGACCCTACGCTTCCGGAGAATTTCAGGCCCATTTCCCTGCTTCCCTGGCCTGCCAAAATCATCGAGGCACATGTCAACAACATTCTGACCAATTTCCTTCTCACCAACAACATTCTGGATGACTCCCAACATGGGCTTAGAGCTGGTCACAGCACCGAGACAGCCTTGCTCAGTGTTACAGAGGACCTTCGTACCATTCTTGACACTGGCGGAACGGCAGCACTGGTCCTGTTGGACCTCAGTGCTGCCTTCGATACGGTGTCACATGAGGTCCTTCTGACGAGACTGGAGGAAATTGGAATTACAGGGACAGCCTTGGGATGGTTTAGAGACTTTCTCTCTAACAGGTCCTTCAGAGTCTCCACCCCCCCTTATATCTCTAAGGAGCATAACATTGGACAGGGAGTGCCGCAGGGTTCTTCCCTGAGCCCTACCCTGTTCAATGTCTATGTCCGCCCTCTGGCAGAGGTGGCTAGAAAGAACGGACTAGCACTGGTATCCTATGCCGATGATACCCAGTTGGTGGTGGCTCTTAAGGACAACAGTGGTCTGGAGGCCCATCACTTTAAACAGACACTTACGGACATCACCAACTGGATGACGGCGAATTTCCTTCAACTGAACGCCGGGAAAACAGAGATACTGCTCCTGGGAAAAAACACCTCGTCCTGGGGAGACAACTGGTGGCCTGAAGTACTAGGCCAACCTCCCGAGCCAAAAGAATGCGTCAAAAATCTGGGAGTCTGGGTGGACTCTGCACTGAAGTTCACTCATCATACTAAAAAAGTGGCTGCCACTTGCTTCGGCATCTTACGTAACATCAGACCTATTCTGAAGTTCTTTGACTGCCGCACTCGCCGGCTCATTGTTCAGGCGACCATTCTTTCTAGACTGGATTATGCCAGCTCTCTCTTACTGGGGGCAAATCTTGCCGAAACCACCAGACTGCAGAGAGTTCAGAATGCGGCAGCCAGGGACCCCGACCCCCACTCAAAGAAAAGTCCCCAACATCCTCCTAAACTGGGAGCCTTAAGACCAACAGGTCCGTGGCTCGGAGTTTTTCCAAAAAAAGAGGATGAATTGTGGGTAGCACGGGCAAGGCCCGTACTCACCGGTTGGCAATCAATGGTGTCTAGTGAGCAGTTCAATAGAGAAATAGAAAAACCTCAGTGTCCATAGTAGTCAGACTCAGCGCAATGTGTTTCAGGCTTGATGGCCAGTCGTGCCGGGACCTCTTCTATGCACCACAACACCACCTCCTGGGAGAGTGTCCAGGTCGGAAGTCTTGGAGGTCTGGTGGTTATGTAGAGCTGGTTCCCCTGGAGGAGTCACTTGTGGATCATCGGGGTTTCATGACTGTGTGCCAAAGCCTGGATCCCCTCGTGGGCAATTCCGCATCCGCTGAGGAGCCTGTTGTGGTTGCGTCTTCTGGGAGGAGGGAGGCCTAGGAAGCAAAAGCCATCGGAGAGGTCTATCATGTGATGTGTCTTGTCTTGGTACTCGAAAGTGAGACCAAAAGGAAATGTCCATCGGTAGTAGATATATTGATCTAGTTGTTTGGAGGTGACCGGCCTCAACTTTTGACATTGAGTCAAGGTGGAGGGGGCTAGGTCTTGATATAAGGTACATTTGTAGTCTTTAAAGGACATCTCCTTAGTAGTTTGACCAAGACATCTTGCGGCCTTTTCAGCCATCCAGTCTGCAGGTTTTCCAAGCGGTGGACCCATACCAATTTAAGCTTCAGTTGTTGAGGGGCCAGGAGTTCTGTAAATAGGCCCACCACGAACGCCTCCAGATCGGGCCCCTCTGCACCCTCCTCCAAATCCCGAATCCGTATGTTCTCCTGTCGGGCTCTATTTTCCAGGTCTTCTGCTTTTAGTATGACTTGCTGGAGCTGGGCCTGGAGGGCTTGGTGGGAGACATTTTGGCGGCGCGTGTCATTAAATCTTGTGTCTGTTCCCCTACCTCTAACACTCTGGTGCCCACGGTGTCCACAGCCTGGCGTAGAGTCATCATTTCTTCTATGAGATCAGCTTTCAGTTGATCCATAGAGGACCGTAAGTCCTGTTTGATTTCCAGGCATAGCTCAGCCTTGAAGTCACGTAGGGTGTCTACTAGGTCATCCCATGTAAGCGTCATGTTTTATAGGTGGACGTACTCCGATGGAGGGGTATCTTTTTTGGATACCTTAAAGTAACGGGAGACTTTTTTTGTGGCTTTCTTAGGAGGCATAAGGTCACCACCCAGCACGGTGTGCAGCCAGAAGGATCAAAGTCTCTCCAGTGTGTAGGTGCTGGGGGTCGAGCATTGATTGTGTGGATGCCCCATGTGGCGATGTCAGGCTTCTGCTAATTGGTGGGGTCTGGTTGCCATGTTGAAGTCCGGCAGGGAGAAGCACAATCTAGTGGTCAGGAGGCAGGTTCTAGGTGGTCCCACCCCAAAAGAAGCCAACAAATCTGCTGATGGGGTCGCCTCACTGATTATCATCTGGCTCCCGGTCATGGGCCAAGGCTCGGGGTAAACTTCAGCCTTTTTCACCACATCACCACCATCTTAAGGTCAGGCACCATGCTTGTGGGTCATCTCCCCCAGTCCCTCCACGAGCAAGATCGATACTGGGGAAGAAACTAACCCGTGTGAGGTGATCACTGCAGGCCGTCCTCTAGCCAAGTGCCGCCACCTCATTCATAACATTAGTTGCTCTGTAGCTTCTCCAGGTTGCTGAGATGCCGCAGACGATAATCCAGCCTTGCCTACGAGTCTGTCGAGGTTGTGGGTCTAGGTAGGTGATTCCTGCATTTCCCCGTAGGTCCGCTGGGTCGGGGGCCTCAGCGCCTTTCATGGTGAAGAAAACTGCTGCCGGCATCCACCTCCCTCGGGTAGGGAAGCCTGTAGGGCCCCCGGCTTGCGCCACTACATCATTTTTAATATGGTCTCGGGGCTCCAGTGCGTCAGGTTTAGGGGCAATTACTTGTCACAGCCCTTCCACTTTCGTATTTCCCAAGGTACAGTCTATTCCTTGGACACTGCTGGCCGTAAACATGTAAAGTAGTGCTCACTACATGCTGTAAAATATAATGTGGCAATTGTTGGGGTCCGGAGCTGAAGCGATTCATGCCCGCTCAGCCATCTTACTTGGCCACGCCTCCCCTGGAGCCTTCTTACACCTACTATCAACAATTGCTTTCAGGATCTCGTCCTCACTAAACTCCAGGTTTAACCCTATTGGGACCAGTGGCTGAAACACATTCTCAGCCGCACCGTCAGAGTAGTACATCCCAAAAAATGCACTAGACACGCCTCCCCCGGGATGTGAACCGTAACTTCATCTTGCTGTGATGGAAGAGATAAAACAGATTGCACATCTTTCCAAAAGGGCTGTGGGTATTTTAGTTGACAAGCACTCACAATGGATTCCCATCTCTCCTCCTTTATGGCTTGTTTACTTCTCTTTTTTGCTTGCTGGTAGATGTTCCTGGTAGCTGTAATGGTGCTCTAATCTCTAGGGGATTGCTTTAAAGCCCTACGTGGGGGAACATTGGCTGATCTGCATTCTTTATCAAACCATGATTAACTTGGTGATGTGGCAGTGCATTAGGCCTAGACAGCTTCTCTTTTATCCACAGCAAAAGGTTTGTAAAATGCTTTAGGGTAATGGCCGGGTTGCAACTTACCAAGTTGCAACTATTTACCAAAGCCGGGCTATTGCAAACTACCTGGGCCATAATGTGCTTCACGTTTACAGTACCCCAAATCATTCTGCACCCTGCATCCTTTATGTTTAAGACCTGGGGCGATAGTAGCTTAGGCTTATGTCAATCCTGTTCCCACTTCCAGTTGATCCAGGAGATGTGCTCATTGTTGTGGAGATTGTGTGACATCTGTGAATAGCGTGGTGGTGTGCAGAGGATTGTGTGACTTCACCGTGCGGTTTACCATGGCACACCTGGCCTTCCTTCTCGTTCTCCTGCAATCAGTGCTTGGTATAGCGACCTCAAGGCCAGCTCCTGGACCAGTGGCCTTCAAACTTTTTAATGCCTCATGCCAGTAGAATATAATAATAAACTTTTTTACAATTATTCTATTAAATTGACAATGTTTAAATATGCCTAGACTTATTTAAACATTTCAGTTACGTTCTGTTACTATTTAAAAATGTAATCAAATACATGATTGCCAAACACACTATTCTGGCCAAGCAGGCCTTACTAAAGTGCAAAAATGGGGATGTGGGTTTTGAGCAATATTTGGAGTTCCTTCCATTTGGACACGTGTTCCCAGATAGGATATAAATGACAAAAGATATTAGTGATGGCCCATTACAGAGAGATTTACTTTTCCCCTCAAAACAAAGCACTGATATTAGCATAATGACCCCCTGGGATCACTTGGGGCCACCCTTGGACAGCCCGTCCCCGGTTTGAAGACCACTCTCTGATAAGCGTGGCTCAAATCCACCTGAGCGACTTACCTCACTCATCTATCATTCTCATATAATAAGCCAGCCGGACAGTGGAGAAGAATTAGTAATATATTTATTTGGCCATAAGATTCATCTGCAGATGGGCCCCGTCAGGTCTACACCCCAGGGAGTGCGCCGAGAGGACTGACTCATCTCATCACAGCAATACATTATAACATGGTACAGCAAAGTAAAACACGCCCATACTGGAAAAGTACTGGACCCCGGAGAGGGTGAACAATGGCCTCACACAAGAGGCATCTGCACCTGCAATAGCAACATTTGGTTATCTCTGCCCAAGGCCGCGGAGCCGAGACTCTGCTTCTCCAGAGCATGGAAACATTTCTGCAAGAAAAATACCCAAGGCAAGAAATGCTGAAATAGGGATTTTCTGCTCATAAGGGAGGGGAAATCTGTACCATGAGACAATGGAGCTGCAGAGCAAATGTCAGCATCAGAAGTCTCTCTGCCATAGACAAGCCTCTCTCTCTTATGAGAGAAGTTGAAGCTTGCATATTACAAAAATAGCTCAGTGAGTTGCAGCACATGAATAATAAGCTGTAACTGCATATTGGTTAGACACATTAGGCTAACACATTCACAACATCATTAGAACATTCTGCAACAGGAAAATTACTATCTATCATCTCCTGGCTCTGAACCTTCTTTTCCCAGTTTTGATCCATAGCTCCCTCCTATAATCTAAACAGCCACTATGTTGATCACCAACGATAGGTGCCACAAGGAATGTACCCACCCAGACCATTTCCTCACAACATCGGAGACCGGGGATATGGACATGTCCAATCCGGGGGTCTTGTCTGCGGTGGCTTCTGGCCCACTTAATAAGCTCAAACGTGACAGGTTAACGGTCTGACCACACATTAGAATGACGACTCCTGGAGGTGGTCAAAAACATTTTGAGACCCTAGCATACCGTTGATAAGGATAAGGATAGCGACAGAGACACCTTTGAACCTGTTTCCTGCCTGCACTACTCCATTACTTTTTTTGCACTCTCTGGAGACTAGCCCATGACCCCATGAAACCTCACCAAACCTAATGTGAGTAATATTCACCCTGGTTTGTGTGGGCGGTTGAAGGATTTGGTTACCCACTTCTGATGGTGCATGTTTCTGCTGGAATGCCTGGGAGAGCCCCTGTTAACTCCCCCAGCCTACTTCTAATTTCTTTACTTCTGTTTCCCGCAGGTTGATTGACAGAGGGGCACTCAAGGGTGCCACATAGATATGGTCACTCTTATCCTTTCCTTTCCTCTTCATGTTCGTTCTCTGAGGACAGGTCGCTTTTAACATTTTCATGAATAACAGACACCGGCGATGGCAACAGGAGAAGGGAAGAAATTGCCTGTTAAAAGAAGTTATTGAGTGTTATTTAATCAGCATATTTCAATTTCCAGAATGGATAGATAGCTGGGGCATAGCCAGAGGCTGTGCTAATTCCACGTCAGATAAACAGGTCTGGCCATGTCCTCCACACTATGCTGTCTGCAACATATGCCCCTGGAGTGGACCATGGTAAGGGTAATATTAAAGGGGGTGAGGTGAGGTATCCAGTAGAGTGCTGAAGTAGTTTGCAGCCCTGCTTCAAGCAGGTCACCGCCGACTCTTCAGGTCTTGCAGGTCTAGTTAGTGTGTTAAAACGTGTCGCTTGATTTTAATAAGCGCTTTACTTGGGAATTGTCTCCTCACCTCCCTTTGCCGCCTGGGCCACTCTCAGCTGAGTGTTGACGCTGAGAGTTGGTCCCGGGGAGGCGAGGGTAGGACAGCGGCCATATTGGGTCGGGGTGCGCCGTGACGCGCTCTAGCTTTCTTTAAAAAGGGAAGGGCCTCTCCGCGTAGCGGACGCGTTTGCGGACGCGCCGGATGCCCGCCGGAGTCACGCCAGAGTCCAGCCCGTCTGCGCCCGTCCGCGCTAAGGCAGCGCCAGGCGCCAGGCATACTGTACCTAATACCTGTAATTAAGGCGGTAAGATGTGCTACTCTAAAGCAGAGTTGCTGGGTCTTCAGCACCTCACCTGTTCTTGTGCAAGACGCAACCCTGCCCATATTTTACATCCCCTACTACACCCCTCCCAACTCTGCTCCTCTACCAAAACTAAACCCAAACCGCCCCAGGCCCAGGCTCTCAGGCTAGGTCACCTAAATGTTAGATCTCTGCAGAAACACCACTTAGAAATCCATGACCTTCTAAAAGATCACTCTCTTGATGCCCTGTTCATGACCGAGACGTGGCTCCTTGACGACATGGACTCGGTCTGCAACCTAGCTACTCCTACGGGATATACCATACACACTGTGAACAGGAGCACGAGAGGGGGCGGGTTAGCGCTCATAATTAAATCTCATCTTGACTGCCAATTAATTAAAGTGGACATCAAGGGCAGCGAAAGCGCTCGCTTCTCCATCAAAGCCAACCCACTGTTCTGCGCAACCGGCCTTCTGATTTACAGACCCCCTGGCGCAGACGCCCCTTTTATCAACTCACTCTTACAGTATCTGGGCACTAACATTACCAAAACGGCTAACTTTACGATCCTAGGTGATCTCAATTTACATCTTGATAGAGACACCGAGCCCAAAGTTGCCACTTTTCTTGCGGATCTCGCTGCCTTCCAACTCAATCAACTCGTAAGTGGTCCCACCCATAGAGCGGGACACCTTCTTGATCCCATCTTCTCTAAAATTACGAGTGGATCCGCAGGCTCGCCTATTCCTATGACCTGGACAGATCACCATCTAGTAATACTGTCTATCTCCTGTAACTCGAGCCCCGCAGCGGTGCCTACTCCGTCAGTTCAAAAACGGCCATGGAGAAAACTTCGCCTTGAAGACTTACACAACCTCCTGGTGTTAAATCCCCCTCCCCCAAGTGAAGACCTGGACGTAGGGTATGACCAGTTCTGCCTCTGGATCACCCAGGCACTTGATACCCTGATCCCGGCCAGATGGACCAAGGTCCGTACCCATACGGCTAGTCCCTGGTACAATTCTGAATTAGCAACTCTGAAAAAGGAATGCAAAAAAGCGGAGAGGGGTTGGAGAAAAAATTACGATGCCAACCTCAAACAGGATTATGTCCTACTCCAAAAAACTTACCACCGTAAGGTTTGCAGAACGAGAGCGGCATACTATGCAAATGAAATCAGCAATAGCTCTAACACCTCGAAATCTGTCTTTAAAATTCTGAAAGACCTTACTGCGAAAAAAACTGTCATCACTACCACTACTTCCCCTGACCTCTGCAATAATATGGCTAATTTTTTCACTAATAAGATTAAGAAAATCTATGACACTTTCCCAAAACTCCCACAGTCACCGGCCACTTTGGACCCCACCGGGCCCTCTCTCTCCTCCCTTCCTACACTTGAGAGAGAGAGTTTCCAAAAAATCGGCAGAAAAATTAAATCTGGCTCCCCGGCGGATCCCCTAAAACCAGATACATTCTGTGAAGCTCACAAACTTATCACAGAACATATTCGGGACATTATCAACTTGTCTCTTTCTACCGCCAGAATTCCTTCTAAATGGAAGCAGGCTTGGGTTTCCCCCATCTTAAAAAAACCCACTTTAGACCCTACGCTTCCGGAGAATTTCAGGCCCATTTCCCTGCTTCCCTGGCCTGCCAAAATCATCGAGGCACATGTCAACAACATTCTGACCAATTTCCTTCTCACCAACAACATTCTGGATGACTCCCAACATGGGTTTAGAGCTGGTCACAGCACCGAGACAGCCTTGCTCAGTGTTACAGAGGACCTTCGTACCATTCTTGACACTGGCGGAACGGCAGCACTGGTCCTGTTGGACCTCAGTGCTGCCTTCGATACGGTGTCACATGAGGTCCTTCTGACGAGACTGGAGGAAATTGGAATTACAGGGACAGCCTTGGGATGGTTTAGAGACTTTCTCTCTAACAGGTCCTTCAGAGTCTCCACCCCCCCTTATATCTCTAAGGAGCATAACATTGGACAGGGAGTGCCGCAGGGTTCTTCCCTGAGCCCTACCCTGTTCAATGTCTATGTCCGCCCTCTGGCAGAGGTGGCTAGAAAGAACGGACTAGCACTGGTATCCTATGCCGATGATACCCAGTTGGTGGTGGCTCTTAAGGACAACAGTGGTCTGGAGGCCCATCACTTTAAACAGACACTTACGGACATCACCAACTGGATGACGGCGAATTTCCTTCAACTGAACGCCGGGAAAACAGAGATACTGCTCCTGGGAAAAAACACCTCGTCCTGGGGAGACAACTGGTGGCCTGAAGTACTAGGACAACCTCCCGAGCCAAAAGAATGCGTCAAAAATCTGGGAGTCTGGGTGGACTCTGCACTGAAGTTCACTCATCATACTAAAAAAGTGGCTGCCACTTGCTTCGGCATCTTACGTAACATCAGACCTATTCTGAAGTTCTTTGACTGCCGCACTCGCCGGCTCATTGTTCAGGCGACCATTCTTTCTAGACTGGATTATGCCAGCTCTCTCTTACTGGGGGCAAATCTTGCCGAAACCACCAGACTGCAGAGAGTTCAGAATGCGGCAGCCAGGGCCCTGGTAGGCCTCCCCCGCCATTCCTCGGTATCCGGAGCCTTGAAAAAATTGCATTGGCTCCCGGTGGGTAAAAGGATCCAGTTTAAGGCACTGTGTCTAGCCTTAAAATCCTTAAAACCGCTTCCCCCCCAATGCTGTGCCCCCTCCTGTCAGAGTACATTCCGAGGAGGTCGCTCCGCTCAGAGGGACAACACCTCGCGATTATCCCCCGCACCAGACTGGCCAGAGTAGGCGGCCAATCCTTTAGCTTCCTAGCTGCCAAGCTATGGAATAGCCTTCCCGAAGCTATCCGCGGTATACAGGACCTTCTAGCCTTCAGAAAGGCTGTCAAAACTCATCTCTTCCAATAATTCTTTCTTCTCTCTGCTCCTCCAACTCTCTGCATTCTGTCTGCTTGCAGCGCCGGGACGCCCCTTGGCTGGGGCAGCCGCTCGCTATACAAATCACTATAACATTAACATTAACATTAACATTGCATAACAGGCTGCCGTGCCCAGGAGTCAGTTGTCCCACCCTCTCAAGGATCAAGATGCCACGGCTTGAGGGCCAGTTCTTGAAGGCAGTCGTGCTGTTGCAGCATGAAGAATGGCTTCTCTAGGAAGACTGTCATGGGTCACTGCAAATTACAAGATGCCCCTCAGCGGTTCGCGGTATCCACATCTAAACATGCCAGTTTGTGCAGACGTCGCAGGTACCTTTAGAAAGAAGAAAGGCCAATTTTGTGCTGGGGCTAGTTGGTTGCTTCAAAGAGACTTCCCAGCTTGAACTAGGTGAGACTCCAGCAAGTTCAATCAGACTTTATTAACTTTACCCAAAAACGAATGTTTTTGAAATATGATTTAGGTGGCCTGAGCCAGTACTAGCTCAAAACAAGGTCTGCCACTCATCACATCTTCAGAGATGGAATAGACATTCTTGGCTGGGAGAATTAGCGACTCTCACTCAGAAGATATTATCCTTACTCTGAGCGCAGGAAGAACAGGATGATGTTAAATACTGAGCAACTAGACATTGGAGAGGGGAGAAATCCAGCTGCAGAACGAAGGGCATCCTTAACATTGTTTTTATTTGACTTGCTGCTCTGAAATTGGGATGGCAAAGATCTGCTCCTTTTCATAGTAGAGCCCTTCTATTATTATTATTATTTTTTTTAATTTATATGGCGCACAGCTACCGGGAGGTTTCCCGGTGCCTACGTACTCACACTTGAAAGAAGAAGGCTAAAAAACTTTAGTGGATGAATAGCCATGTTTTAAGTCTTTACGAAATTTGTGGCAAGATGTCTCATGACGTAGTTGGAACAGGAGTGAGTACCATAGGGAAGGAGCTAAGTAAGCAAAGGACTGTCCGCCCATACATGCTCATATGATCCTGGGGATTCAGAATTTTAACTGATTAGTGGATCCTAGTAGACATGAGGGGAGGTAAGGATGTACCAAGTCATCAAGATAATGTGGTGCTTAACCCATTTTTCATCTTATGCATGTAGCAAAGGGCTTTAAATGTGGAACGAGCTTCCATCCTAAGCCAGTGAAGGTCACGGAGTGGACCTGTAATAGAGGCCATTCTGGGTAGCTGGCATAAAAGTTTGGCTGCAGAATTCTGTACTACTAGCAGCTTCCGAACACCTCCTTACTTGCGCCCAGATACAACACGTTACAGCAGTCCAGTCTGGATAAGATCCAAGCCTGGCTAATTTTTTTTTTTTGCGTGGAAGGTGGAAACATCCATAGATTTTTTTTACCCTTTTTAGAATAGTAAAACAGGTTGAGGCAACCTTAACCACTTCCTGTTTCATAGACAGCTGGTCATCCATGATTATGCAGAGGTTGCAAACAGATTGTGAGGGGAAGGGGGGATAACCCATCTGAGGTGGCCAATGTTGGGGGCCCCAGAGAGTCAGCTATCTTTTACAGCCCAACCAGGAGAGCGGATACCTTCGAGGTCTTGTTGGAAGATAGGGAGAAAATATGCTGGGTGTCATCCGCATATGAATATATGGTCCTCCTCTGCTATAGTGGCCAGGGAGCTAAAATAAATGTTGAAAAGTAATGGGCTGAGTATAGAGCCCTGAGGGACTCCATACAGGAAAGCATGGATCTGAGAACTTGCAATTGGGAAAGAGACCTGGAAGGTCCTGTTGGACAAAAAGCTAGACAGCCGCTTGAGTGCTGGTCCAACAAGGACCCTAAAATGTAAGACTTGTAAGAGAGTCGTATGGGATACTGTGTCGAACGCAGCACTCAAGTCAAGTAAAATGAGTGCCACAGTGTCTCCTTTATCGACACATTGGTGAATAGATTCAGTGACTCCCTATAGCGTGGATTCCATAGAGATCATTTGACTACAACCCCAGGATGAGGGAGAGCTAGTGTGGTGGAAAGAAGGCTTACTTAAACATGTGGGATGTGCAGGGATCTGGAAAAGGGCCTGTCTTGTGAAAGAAGGCTTTTGCCATCCTACAACAGGTTCTTCTGGGCAGTTTTACAGCACATTGAAGAGGAAGTGCTGCAGAAGGAGGTGGCATTTGGGTAAGAACATAGCCAGACTTGGGTAAGGAAATTTCTTCAATCACTGGCTGGTGCATAACACAAGATAATACTCGCACCTCACTACGACCTCCTCAGAACATTCCCAGACATGGAAAAACTCCACCTGAAGAAGAAGACCCTGCTGGAAGAAAGAATATTTCTGACTCCTGCTGGAATAAGAGGACTTGAAAGCTCTGTTCTCCTGATGACACCAGGGACTGGAGTTGTACTGCGTGGGTCAAGTTGTTGGCTTTGGTCTTGCCTGCTCCTGGGACACAATAAGCAGTAGAACTTTCTGACTCCAAGAGCAACTAGCTGGCCAGAGAGGACTGAACTATGCAGGATGCCTGGGTGGAAGAGATCTAGTACCTAGAAGCTTGCCCTTTAAACCAGAGGCAAAAGGAATGACCAAATGTAACTCTACTGCAGGTTAAAAAAGTGAGAAATGTTAATTCGTCCCACCTCTGGAGGACTGGGGAAAGGTGATCAGGCTTGCCAATGGAGGATGCCCGAAAGACAGGTCAGAAAATCAGGTTTCAACCAACTATATCTTTGTAAATGCAAAACCAACATAGTCGTTGATATATACCTTTCAAGCCAACTCTCTCTTTTTTTATTGTAAAATTAACATAATCTTTGATACATGGACAACACATGTTTTTTGGTAGTTTCCTCTTCTTTGGAGATATCACCCATTCTCACCTGAATTTGAGTTTATTAAGCAATACATTTTGTCTAGAGTGTACCCAAAAAGTGTTCTATCATAGTGCCCATGATATGGACTCAGCTTCATTCATGAACAGGGCTTATTAGTTGGACAGATAGAGATGGGAGAGAATTTAAGATACATTCTTAAATAAACAATGAGCATGAGAGAGTTCGAGGATATAGTCCGACTAATAAGGATATCTCAATAGAATTTGAAGGAAATGAGGGAGGTGTAGGAGGGTGGTAGGACACCAAGGGGCAGATTTACAAGCCCCGTGCACCACTTTTGCACCGCCGTTACTTCACTTCTGTGATGCAGCGGCGGCATAAAGCTAACGCCAGGCTGCGATAGATTTACAATGTGACAAATCTAGAGAGATGTGTCACATTGTAAAGCCCTGTGCCACATGAAACCTGCATCAGGTTTCATGTGGGCGTTCCGGCACAGGGTGGGCGTTCCAGCGCAGGAACGCCTCAGAAAAGTGCCTGAGGGAAATCTACAAGATTTCATTCAGTCACTTTTCCCATGCCGCTGTATCAAAACTTTGCGCCTGCTTTAAGCAGGCGTAAGGCTTGACGCACCATGTTGGGTATTGGCTGGCCGCGAGCATTGCTGGAGTTGCGTTGCGCTTGCGACACAACTCCAGCAATGCGCCACCCTTCCGACGGGAGATGCGTCACGCATCTGTTTGTCCTTGCGCCATGATGTGCAGCATTGTAAATGCGGCGCATCTGTGGTGGCGCAAGGGTAAACTTGCATGACACATCTTATCTGGCGCATCTCTGTTGATTTGCAGGGAAGCGCTAGTTGTCATAAATCTGCCCCCAAGTATGTTTAAACATACTTAGTGAAGTGGGAATACTGGAAGTGTTGCAAATGGTACCAGTGTTTCAAATTTTTAAGCAAAGGGGCACTTTTACAGGATCCCCCTCATGCCTTCTGTCATTCTTAACAGCTAATTCGTATGAGTTGCTTAGGAAGGGATGTGTGTGGCATGGCCATGCACAATGCAATATTGTACAGAGACAGGTAGCAACAAAGGGGTGTTTTCCACCCCTAGTGTCCGTATGACACCACATACAACGCAACCTTTTACTTAGCTTCTGTCTGATACGACATGAAACTTCTCAGTCGAAAACAAGCTAGTTATTGATACCTTCCTACGTACAAGTTTTATTGTGTAATAACTTACCCACATCAACAACATTGTCGCACCCCATATCAACATGAGACCATAAAATCCCAGATTTTCGATTGCACTCGGATTTTCCACAGCAATTTCGTCTAGCTTGGTCTAGTTAGTAATTTACCTTGACCAAATGCATGTTTAACAGATGCTGTAGCAAAAGGTGTAGTGGTCATTTTTATGTTTTAAAAGTATAAATGCCTTAAAAAGCAACTCCGAATTTATAGGAAATTCAAGATTCTTAGTAATGTAAATAATGTTGCCTTCCAGCAACGGTGGTAAAAGATTAAGTGCATGTACAGCACCCCACAGATTTGGGGTAAAATCCAGGGAAAACTATTCCTTCTGTTTAGAAGGCACATGGCCTTGCTCGCCAGAATAAACACTCTAGTTTATTTTTTTATATATATTTTGATTCACTGTGTTGCTTTCATCGTGACAGATTGATCAGAGCAGCCGGCTCCTTCGAGTCGACATTACTCTGTATTGACATTAGTGGAATAGTTGTTGTCATGTTTTGACCATTATGAATTGTAGCTTTTATCATTTTTCTCCTTGTAAATCCAGCCTCCCGTTTATATTGATGGTGCTGCAGTGGTGTCCCAGGGCTACAGCGTAACAGGAGACAAGTTTATTTACCAGAAAGGCAATGATTCTTCTTGGGATCCCATTAGGAGCAGGGGTGTATGCTATTAATCAAGCAGAGTTGACATGTGAATCCCCCTTGCTTGAAAGAAAATGTTGCACTATTGATCAAAGTACAGGACACAGCTGTCAGACAAGGGTTCATTTTATTGTGAGTAATAATAATTTACCACCTCCCCATAATATGGCACAGTCAAAAGATTGCTCAGAGTCACCAGATATTTTTTTGTTTTCACTCATCAATAAATCCTTTCTACAATGTCATAATTTTTTATTTGATCTTTTGTATCAGGGTAATGGTTACGTAACAATTTGTTCTGGTTTGTGGGGCTCTGGTTAACACTACAGCATTTGTATGCAGCGATGCTGTTATTTCAGAAGCATCAATGGTCAAATCAAATATTGGTAAAAAATGCTTCTGCCCAATGTAGGTAAGAAGCCATCTTCTCTAGTCTTCATACATACCTCTTTTGCCAGAGTCTATAATTTCCACTCAGTGCCACAGTGGAGGAGTCGTAGAAAATTATGTAGGTGGATGGAAGCATCGGTCAAGCTGTCAATTTTACTGCTTGGAAGAGTAGAGCGGTATTTCCACTGTCATCCCAATAAGCTTGCCTCTATCACCATAGCATTAACATTCAGTGGCCGGTGGTGGCGACAGGCTTATTAGAATATGTTTGGATTTAAAAAGTCAGTAGGGATTAGGCTGTAGAAGAGACTGTGTGTTTGTATGCATGTGTGTATAAGCTTCTTTGTGTGTGCAGGTATAAGTACATGTGTGCATGAATACAGTAGCGGTCGGTGGTGGGAGTAGCTGCCTGGCGGTGATGTGGGGAGGGGGTGGGGCAGGGTGGGGTGTAGTAATTTATGGATTACGGAGGATTACAGGTAAGTAAACATATAAATAAATAAAACGAATTTTGTTGTGCGCACTGCATCCCCAAATGCGATGCAGCAAAATCCTTTTTATTTATTTATATGTTTACTTACCTGTAATCCTCCGTAATCCATAGATTACTACTCCCACCCTGCCCTTCCCCCTCCCCACGTCACCGCCCAACAGCTACTCCCACCACCGACAGCTACTGCATGAATAATTGTCACAGAATACATGTGTGTTTGTAGGAGCATTGAGGCTGGGATGTCGGGCAAAGATCTAAGTAGTAAATTTAACCAGGCCTAATGGTTTCCAATGTGCCAATTACCTCATAGAATGGACATTCTTGAAAACGTTCTCTTTTCGTCAGGGTAGTAGTGACCCAAAACTATCATTCTGTAAGCATTCTTGATGTTTGTCTGGTGGCCTATCTTTGACAGAGGCCTACACATAGGGGTCGATTTCCATTCCTTTCGGAAATCGTCCCCACCGACTCGTACCGGGAACGGAGTCCGACCGACACCTACAGGCACCGTACGACCCGTGCAGTACGATGTAAAGCTTGTGAACTACAACCGAGCCGTACGGAAAACAAGCAGTACGACCGAGCCGTACAAAAATCAGCCATCCGGCAGGAAAATGGAAATGAGCTGTACTGACTGAGACGAACCCGGAATGAACCCGACTGAGACATACCCGCGACATCCGAGACGCTCAGTACAATGCAAAACGTATGAAACCCAACCGATTCGCACGGAGCCCAAGCTGCATGACCGACACTGCCCGAAAACTTACCTGAAGTAAGAGACCACCGCGATTGACTCGCATGCAACACAAAACACAATCAGCGTGACAGACACGGAGCAGCCCGCACAAGCCAACATGAGCGTCCAACTTGCTCAGAAGAACATCTCCTACATGCCCACATAAAACAATGGGAAAAACACAAAAACACAAAAAAAGTACCAGTCAAGAAATGACAAAGTCAATAAATAAAAAAATAAAATAAAAAAAACACACAGACACACCCACAACTCGACCTATAAAAAGGCAAAAAAACACTACCATGATCCTTTGCAAATACTACAGAGCAGGCAGCACAGAACAACTTGAGACACCAACTACAGACACACACACAACTCACCCATCACACAACCTAAACACCATCAGCACCCCTCCAAAAGCTCACACACATACACCTACCAAAGCAGACACCCATCCACCCACCCTCACTTGCACCCAACTTGCACCCAACATCACTCCTCACCACCACCCATCACCATGCCCCCTAAGAAGAATGCACAGTTCACAGACGCTGAGCTAGAAATACTGGTAGATGAGATCCTCAGAGTGGAGTCACATTTGTTTGACACATTGGTACTAAGGACCCCCATGTGACAGAAAACCAAGATGTGGGAGTGGATCGTGGACAGGATGAACGCACAATCACCAGCGTATCGCTCAAAGACCGTCATCCAGAACAGGTGGTATGACGTGCGCAGGAGGGTCAAGAAGCTCCTTCAGAAGGAACACGTCTTGTGCCAGCTCACTGGCAGTGGCCCTCCTGCCTACTAGTTTAATTCAGGTCCTGGGAGGAGAAGGTGCGGGACCTCCTACCACCACAGGGCATCCATGGCCTACCAGACATATCAGAGCCGGGTGAGTACACAACCCATACACTCAATATTGTGTCACAATACACACACATCACCGTTAAGGGGACAGTGAAACCATGCATTGATAGCAAAGGCATAGTAAACAAAAGTCAAACAGCCTAAGAAGTGTATGCTAGTCAGACAAACACAATACTGGCCACATCATAGTGATTTGTAACTGTGTCATGACATGTACAAACCTATAAACAAATAGAGCAAACCAGTGTCAGCCATCTTGTCAGCACAGGCACACACCCTCACAGGGAAGCAGAGTAAGAAAGAGGGAAGTGAGGGCATGCTGTGAAGGGGGTGTAGCCCAAAGCATGGTGGCACTTGCAGTCACTCACAATCCTCAGCCCCCTATATGGCCCAGCATGCCCACACTGCACCGTGCTCACCTCACAGGGGGTGGAAATGGGCTGGGATGTCCCCTGGGACTGGGCTCTGTTGTGGGGAGCACAACACCCTGCTGGGAATTGGCCACCATCAAACACCAGAATTCCACTGTCTGCCATCTTGACAGCACAGGCACACCACCTCACAGGGAAGCAGAGTCAGAAGGAGGGAAGTGAGGGCATGCTGGAAAAGGGGGGGTGTAGCCCAGAGCATGGTGGGACTTGCAGTCACTGACACTCCTCAGCCACCTACATGGCCCAGCAAGCCCACACTGCACAATGCTCACCTCACGGGGGTTCGAAATGGGCTAGCAGGTACCCTGGGACTGGGCTCTGTTGTGGGGAGCACAAGGCCCTGCAGGGAATTGGCCACCATCAAACACCAGCACTCCATTGTCTGCCATCTTGACAGCACAGGCACACACCCTTACAGGGAAGCAGAGTCAAATGTTAACAGGGATTATACTCCTGTGTCAGCCACCTGATGGCCCTTGTGTACCAATGACCATGTACATCAAAATCCATACATGAGCTGGGTGTGAGCCCACATCTACATGCACATTGAAAGGCTTCATGTTGGCAAGACAATGTGCTACCACAATATCAATCTCTGTCTGTGACGACTGAAGACAATGCAGTATTCAGGCATGCATCCTGACGTCCCGTTGCAAATGTCATGTATATCAAACATTGTTACAAAAATCAAGGAGGGGTGAATGGTTCACTCTTCCTGTGCAACCTTGTTCATTACTTATTGTGTTGCACCATTGACACCCTCACATATGTACACATGCGTAGTGAGTGATTTCACTATACTTGCCTATGTTGTGATTACAATTTGGTATGTGTCATGGAGATGATGAAATGGCAAAGTACACAGTGCATGCAGACTACTACAGCAATGTCATTACCGTTATGTGACTCATGTTGATGTGACACACATGAGGAAGTCACACCAATAGGGCACCACAACACATACTCATCATGGACATGTGACAAATTGCCTACAAAGATGTTTGACAAATATATGGTGGAATGCACAGACACCACACCTTTCCACAGTCAATGCCAACAAGCCCACAGGTGAGGTAACCAAATGTCAGTCAGATGTGTGAAGACAGACCACACACATAAGCAAGTGAAGCACAGGTTCATTATCAAATCAGAAACAAGTTTATTACACAACAGTAGCAAGGTGAATCCACATGACAGTGGGCACACGGTCACCAAGTGTCGACAAATGGCGCGTCAGAGGTGTCTGGTACATCACATGATGGCATAGTAGAAGTCCAACCTTGGCATTGGTTTCGGGTTGTTGGTGTCAGACTTCACAAATCAACTGACAAAGTACCTTGGGAAGGACAGAAATGATACACATTCAGAAACACACCAGAATAAGATGGAAGTGCAATACACATGTCACAAGAAACCTACACAGTAACAAATTAGCATGTCTACACCATTGTGGACTACAGACCACCTGACAGGACACATCACTGCACACATCCAGACAAGTACCACACAGACAAACTCAAACAGCAACTGAGCTGCACAAACACATCACAGACTAACTCAAGACATTGGCATGACAACCCTGTGAATTCACATTCAGCTGAAGAAGTTGTTGATGAGCTGTGTGCGGACGTCACCCTCATCATCATCACTGGCCTCGTGGCCCAGGCCAGGATCCTCCACAGGTGGTGGATGTTGGTCGTCATCGTCCTGTATGAGAGGCACCTTCTTCCGCACTGCAATGTTGTGGATTATGCAGCAGACGATGATGATCTTGCACATCTTTGCAGGCTCATATGGGAGGGCCCCTCCGGTCTTGTCCAGGCAGCAGAAGCGGCCTTCAGGATTCCAAAGATACGCTCTATCACTCACCTGGTCCTGCCATGTGCCTCATTGTAACGCATCTCGGATGCCACCACAGGGTTCCTGAGGGGTGTCAGCAACCACGGCATGTTGGGGTATCCAGAGTCACCTACATACAAAGAAACACACATTAGTTGAGTATTGTAAGGGGGTGGGAGACAACATTGCCAAACACACAATGTAAACAGTACACACCAACAAGCCAGACACGCTGGTTTGGCATCTGTGACATCATCAACGGTATTCGACTCCTCCTCAAGATGTAGGCATGATGCGCAGAACCAGGGAAACATACACACAACTGTGTGATCACCATGTCTGCCAAACATACCACCAGAGCATAGATTGAGTGGAAATGTTTCCTAATGCGGCATGTCTGTTCATGTGCCCATGGTGGTATCAGGACCACATGTGTGCCATCGATTGATCCAATCACGTTTGGCATCCTCCCCCGTCTATAAAAGGCATCCTTGATGTCAGCGAGTTCACCTGGGCTAGGAAACTTGATGTAGGAGTCTAGGTAATTCAACATCCCCTCCAAGACATCACGAAGCACATGGCTGAACATAGTTTGTGACATACCACCAGCACTTGCCACAGTGTGTTGGAAGGTACCGGTGGCAAAGAAGTGGAGGGCTGCCATCACCTTGACCTTTGGTGTCAGTGCTGTCAGGTATGTCCGGCCAGGTAGCAGATGTGGTGCCAACTGCTCCGCCAACTCATCTATCAGTCTCTTGGTAAAGCGGTACCGTTGGATGCTGTTGCGTCCCACCTTGGTCTCAAGGTCAGGGAACGGTCTATGGACTGCTGGTGCCCTGCAGTACAGAGATGGGTAAAGTAGGATTATACATTCACCTACCTATGTGGCACTCACCTTGAGAAATAATCACATGATACATCATAGCAATGCACAATTAACTGAAGTGTGTGCTATTGGTTATGAACACATATGTCACCTTCATGCCCATCATCTCACATATGAATGAGACATGTGTACATGAGTTCCTTGGGGTGCAATGGCAAATCATTGGGATGTGGCACAGTACCTATGGCTTGCTGTCATGTTCAAAACACACAACACAGTGACAAGTGAGGACTGATGTTTCACATGCATGACAACTCCATGTCAGGGAGATATCCATGGACCCTGTATTGCCACATGTGCACTAGAATGACATGTTGTATAATAGACATCCCACAACCAATCATGAGTCCCACAGTTAGTGCCACCTGTGGTCCCTGCAGGCTGTACATGGACGTCCCTGAGACATACACACAGCATAAATGTGGATGCACAAAGCACATGGTGGACCCTGTCTCACATTGAGCGCATGGAACCACAAACATCAGAGACACAAAAATGCACACAGACTGTGGGGGTAGATCATGATTGTGGCCATGGGTCTTGCTGTGACATACATGGCATGTAACCCTGTACACATGGTGTATGTGTCAGGTCATACACATCTCCAAACTGCTACTGTGTCCATAACTCATGCCCATAAGCCAACAGTTGGACATTACCTTTGTGAGGTGCACAACACAAAAACTAAATCTGTCCCCATGAACCCGTGCCCAGCCTGGGAGTGGCTGCACCTAAGTGCCACAGTAGACTAGAAATGTTGCCCCCCCCCATACACACACAGGTGATGCAGCCTTACATGCTATGTGATGCAGTGTGGGACATGCTGTGGTGTTGTAGGTTCGGCCATGGCAATGAAATGTGTGTGTAAACCTTCTGCAAGTCACACCAATGTGATCCGACGGGGGTGATTTGTATGCACACGCGCCGTACATGCATGGACCAATTGGTGCGCACACCTTGTCCATTGACTGCATGATGCATATGCATTACAGTCACCCACATCGGATCACATTGATGCCAAAGGGCAATGCGTGTGCACGGCTCAGTTCATGCATGCACTACGCGTATGCAATGTGACCCGACGTGGGTGACTTCTACAGTGACGCGTCGTGCTGTTCTGGTCCGAGACATGCGCACGTATACACCATTGAATCGTATGGAGACGTATGCGTTTGGTTTAAAAAATACACGTTGTATAATCAGGTTACCGAGCCGTGGTCACTCAAAAATCGTTCGGATCGTGCACAGGAAATTCAGTTGGATGCGTACAACAATGTTACAATCCTAGGGTGTCCTGAAGGTGAGAGATTTTGAACGATGCAGAAGACGTGTAGGAGTCTTACATTTCCATGGATTGGACAGATTCATAGAATGCAACCATATCTGGCCTATCAGTAAGGGGCAATATCACAGATTCTGCCTCTGCAGCACTGATTTAAGGTTGGCAGGCCCCCAGGGAGCTCACTTGCCTGCACTACATACTACAGGACCACATTTCAGATTCACCTGCTGCTGTCTCTGCTTCCTCTTTATCCTGCAATGGCACATACTCTGGAGAGGGCCCCAGCATTCACAGAGGAGGAGAACAAGGTCCTGCTGGGTGGGGTCCTCCCAGAGTACAGCAAGCTGTATGGGAAACTGGGGGAGCAGGTAAGTGTGCAGTCCACTGCCTATCATTTTCAGCAAGTTGTCTGACTAAAAGTAATAGAACTGTGCACAGCAGTGAGAGGCATATGCACTGTGTACTTTCTGCAAGCAGTCGTTGTGGGTACATGGGATGAACAGGTGTACTGCTGCAGTACTGCAGTAGTGCTAGCCTTAAATTCCTAGCCAATGTTACCATGTCCGACCTGCAGGACAAATGCACATTTATATGGGTGCACTACCTGTGTACCTCTTTTAGCTTTGGGGTGACTACATGTATTTTCTACTGTATGCAGCACAATTATGTGGCATGTGTGGTAATGTCCTCTTCACTTTGTCATCCTCACCGGTTGATGCCCTCCAGAAGCAAGAAATCTGGCTAACCATCGCCCGGGCAGTGAGATCAGTGGGAGTCTACAAGCGCCAGATCCGCAACTGCCAGAAGAGGTGGCAGGACCTACCTGGCTTCACCCGGAGGATCGCTAGGGTTCAGCTGAAGCTGTCGCCTCCTCGCCGTAGGGGCAGACTCCGGACCCTGACCCACCACATGCTCAGGATTCTGGCGATTCTGGCGGTTGTCTTCCCGGACATGGATGGGCAACTGAAGGCCAGACAGCAGCAAGGAGGGGGTAAGTCCATGCCTGAACAGTGAACATGTCTGAAATGCTATTTGCCGTCTTTTGGCCTGGTCATACTCTCACATTACCTTGGTCCTGGAGTCTAGGACTCATGTCCCTCAATTGTGTAAGTCACACTCCTCATCTGATCCACAGTTGTGGCCCCTACAGTCTGTGACTTTGTTTCTCTTGGTCACTGTGTCCCTTCAATCTGCTATGTTGAGGGTCCTGCACGGCATTTGTTACTGGGACTCTGATGTGGGCATCGTGGGTGGATCTAATTTTTGCACTATGCCTGGTCTCTGACATGTGTTCTGTGTGTGCCTTTCATATGTGTTCAAATTGCTGGTCTGACTCACAACATGTGTGTGGGGTTCTTAAAACATACCCATGCAGCAGGTGAGTCCGTGTAGTGTCCTCAAAAGTATGTATAGGAAGTATGTCACACTAGCCCAGACACCTGCCCACTGTCCAGGCCAATACACTTTTTTAGGTTTACCTGGTCAGTCATGCCCACTCCTCGTCATTGGGAGACTCTGTACTCACACTCACGTGTATGTACCTACTGATTGTGCTTCCTGAAATGTGCCATCTGGTGTCTGACACAATATCATTGCGGTGTGGCTTACTTTTTGTGACAACTGGTGTGTTGAGGATTTAAGTGTCAGCCGGACATCTGAGTTGTGACAATGGGGATTATACCTGTGCAACATATAGGGGTGTGGTCAGTTGAATGTGCACAATGATGTATGCAACAGTGACTTTCACGCAGCTTTGTGTCGTTAGCAGCAGACTGTGAGGTGCTCATGTTCAGGTACTTGTGTTTGCAGTCATTCATATGTCCGATTTTAGTGATGTAGGTTTATCATAGTCCAAGAACAGTGTGTGGCAGGGGACAGACTGGTGAACTCGTCAGCTGCAGAGTTTGGTATTGGCATGAGCTATGAATGTGATGCAGAGCTGACTGATGTTGTGCGGATGCATTGCCCCATGACATGTGACAGTAAAGACTGACTTACCATGCATGTCTGTGCCAGGGCATTGACTTGAGAAGAAGGATCCTGCATTTGAGTCAGAGGTGCTCCATGCACCCCATTGTGCCATTAACTTTCAGGACGTAAGGACATCATTGTGTGTTGTGCTGCTAGGCATCTCAAGATTGTGAAATGTGAGTCTGGGCATACATTCATCCAGACACCTGTACTGAGTGATTGGCATGTGATGTGATGTATGTTAATAGTAATGTGCTTCTGCATGGTCATGTGCATGTCCAACAACTGTGTATGTGGTGCATGTGGGCACTTTGGGATATTACCAGCCAGCATGCAACAGACATATGGGTACTGGTCCAGGAGGGATATGGGTGCCATGGTTGATGTTCAGACTGGCTATTGGCATATGTACACCTCTGTGGGCATTTTGAGCAAATATCAGCTAAGGATGCCAGTGCATACCCTGTAATGTGCTGTATTGACAGTGTTGTGTGCAGTCAGTGCAGGCGACTAATGTGGTCCTTCTTTTCCTACTTATATGCAGATACATCCACGGGCACAGGAGACAGCGCCATGGAACTAGAGGAGCCACAGAGTCAGCCTGGGACACTGACTGAGGAGTCGGAGGGACCCAGTGGCACGGAGGGGAGCCACACCGAGGAGTCCTCAGCACCATCCACCTCAGCTGAGGACCACAGCAGCTCAGAGGATGACTCCCTTGTGGGGGTGGGTGTCAACAGCCAGAAGCACAGATAGTGAGGCTTTTCCCTCTACCATCACCACCACCACCCTCCCCTCGGCTCCCATCCCAGAGGTCCGTGGCAGCTCCCGTGTTCGGGAGCATGTCTCATTCCTACCAGGCACCGCACCCCCTGCCCCTGTGTCCCCTGCTGCCCTGAGTGCGGAGTCTGTGGACCTGCTTAAACAGATCCATTAGGGCAGACATCAATGCTGAGTGTCCTCCATGCACTTACCAGTCTATTGACACGACTGGTGTCGTTCATGGAGGGCATCTCATCTGGCATGTCTACCCTACAGAGGACCAATCAGTCCATGGCCTCCTCCCTGACAGCAGCAGTATTCCCTCTCCAACAGTCCCTCACCCCTTCTGCCTCTGCCCAATCAACAACTCCTACTACACTACCTGTCCCCAGCACACACACACCAGCACGGTCACCTAAACACACAGACACAGACAGCACACAATCACCCAAACCGAAGTCAAAACGTGCACACACGCAAAGTCAGGGGACTGATACTACACACACACAGGGGATGGGTCACAAACACACACACCGGCATCCACAACCACTCCACAATCCTCAGATCCCTCTCCCTTCAAGAGCCCTTACCTTGCCTCACCTGCAACCCCATCTCCTAAGAAGCTCTTCCTGTGTGACCTGGGTCTCTTTCTCTCAGATCTAGCGGATCCAGACTACAGGGGGAAGAGGAAGTCACCACACACAGAGAAGAGTGCCCATCACACCTAGACACCCTCCCCCAGGTACAGGCAGACTGAAGCCTCCACAAGCAAGTCACCCTGTCTCCGGAAGAACAAGACCCCACCCCCACCCCCCAGCTCCACTGCACAGTCTCTTTCCTCCATCCCCCAGGTCAGCACACCACAGGTTCCCCCGCCACTCCCTGTCCCAGGTTCCCCCACCCACAGATACATCATCCCCAAAATGCTTCGGCCCTCCCCAACTCCCACTTGCTCTTCCACTGACACCACCACCAGTCTGTCTGTTACTGAAACTACTGGGGTGACCGTGGCCCCACAGCTGTCCTGCCAACCTCACCTGCACCCCATTCCACTCCCATGGGGTTAGGCACTGCAGTGGAGTCCACGACCACCCAGTCTGACATGGGCACCATATCCACTACACCTGACCTGCTCACTGCAGTGGTTCCAGCACCCACCCCATCAGAGTTGTGCCCCACAGTTGTGACGGCACAAACCATGTCAGACGCCTCCACTTAAGTTGCCACTCATTCTCCTGCACCCACCAACCCTTCCAAGCCTCCTTCTGATGAGCCCTGATCCTGTCCTTGCGGTGCTTGGCCTACCCCATGTATGCCCCTCAGAGTGGATTTCCCCAGTCCTCAGCAGTGCAGGCAAGCAACGGGTGACAGCTGTCATTCACACCCTCATTGGACTTTGTTTTTGGAGAGGACATTGGACTACATTTCATTTCAGATTTTCCCTTTCAACTTGCAATTTGCTGAATAATGCCTTTTTTGTTACCCTTGTGCATTTGATTCAGCTGTACATAATGTTGATGCTGTTTACCATGACCTTGGTGTGATGATGCAGGATTTACAAATGTATGTTGCTGAGGTGTTGATGTGGTATACTCCATGTGGACCATGAGATACGTTTTTTGTTCAGGTTGGTATCCATGTCATCCTTTGCAGCTGACTCGGTGTGTCAGGATGAACTATTTTTGCACGGGGATGTCAACAATTCATTGGCATGGCCACATCTGTGGCTTGCAACCTTGCACATATGATGTGCTTCACATTGTACAATTTGACACTTTCCCTGACTGTTGTCCCATCTCCATTGTACATGCAGGTGTGGGCCTCATTGGTGTAAAGTCAACTGTGTCCTCTGTGCAACTTGCTAGTCTATGTGCAGGTGACTTAAGGGGCTGTCCAGTACCCAGGCGTATGTCACCAGTGCCTACATTGGGTGGTAAATGATGGTTGACTGAACAAGTGTTGTGCTGACATGTCCAGGAATCATACATACTGTTTGGCATGTGCTGCTATTTCCATGATGACACTTGCCTTGAGGCCACTGTGATGATGGGGGATTTTTACCCATTGCCACAATGCTCAACTTTAGCTGCAGTTTGTGTCCACACATTTTACATTGGATGTACACAACGATGGGGGTTATGACAACATTGGCCTAGTGCTATTTCAAAGCTTCACTTGTGTAGCCCACACTCAGGTGTTGTTCACACATGTGATGGTAGTTGCATTGTGTGTCGTAAATCAAATTCACTGTTGGGGGTATTTGTCAGGCACTACACACTGTGTGGCGTATCATTCACCCTATGGGTGGGGGTGTCAATTTAGTCAGACATACCGACCCATATGGGTGTGTGTGGCAGTAGTGATGGGCAACATGCCCCTATTGGTGGGGTGGCATCAGTGATAGAAAACATGCCCCTTTGGGTGGGTGGCATCAGTGATAGTGAACCTGACACATATGGGTGGGGTGGGATCAATGATAGGGAACATACCCTTATGGGTGGGGTGGCATCAGTGATAGGGAACATGACAAATATGGGTGGGGTGGCATCAGTGATAGGCAACATGACACATATGGGTGGGGTGGCATCAGTGATAGGAAACATGCCCCTATGGGTGGGGTGGCATCAGTGATAGTGAACATGACACACATGGATGGGGTGACATCAGTTATAGGGAACATGCCCCTATGGGTGGGGTGCCATCAGTGATAGTGAACATGACACATATGGGTCGGGTGGCATCAGTGATAGGCAACATGACACATATGGGTGGGGTGGCATCAGTGATAGGAAACATGCCCCTATGGGTGGGGTGACATCAGTGATAGTGAACATGACACACATGGGTGGGGTGACATCAGTTATAGGGAACATGCCCCTATGGGTGGGGTGGCATCAGTGATAGTGAGCATGACACATATGGGTCGGGGAGCATCAGTGATAGGCAACATGACACATATGGGTTGGGTGGCATCAGTGATAGGGAATATGCCACATATGGGTGGGGTGGCATCAGAGATAGGGAATATGCCCCTATGGGTGGGGTGGCATCAGTGATATGCAACATGACACATATGAGTGGGGTGGCATCCGTGATAGGAAACATGCCCCTATGTTTGGGATGGCATCAGTGATAGTGAACATGACACATATGGGTAGGGTGGCATCAGTGAAAGGCAACATGACACATATGGGTGGGGTGGCATCAGTGATAGGGAACATGACACATATGGGCGAGGTGGCATCAGTGATAGAGAACATGACACATATGGGTAGGGTGGCATCAGTGATAGGCAACATGACACATATGGGTGGGGTGACATCAGTGATAGGGAACATGCCCCTAAGGGTGGGGTGGCATCAGTGATAGGCAACATGACACTAATGGGTGGAGTGGTATCAGTGATAGGACACTTGCCCCTATGGGTGGGGTGGCATCAGTGATAGGGAACATGACACATATGGGTGGGGTGGCATCAGTGATAGGGAACATGACACATATGGGTGGGGTGGCATCAGTGATAGAAAACATGCTCCCATGGGTCGGGTGGCAGTAATGGTGTCCATGCGTTCCCTAAGGAGACATGGTACTGGTGGACAGGGTGTGGACTACCTGGGTGTGTGTGACATTTGGCGGGTATGTGTCGTTTGTCTGTAGAGGTGGGTGCCCGACTTACTGTCTGCGCCATCCGCGTCTGTTCCTGATCTGGTCATTTATGTACAGGACTGGTATGACCTGCAGGATTGGATTCATGCTCCGTCTCGATCCATTGCTAGGTGCTCCGTTTCAAATCCGTGGGTTGGGTTACTGGTACGATTCGGAGTTGAAAGGCATTTCTTCCGGGTGCTGTGCAGTGCTGTACGTGGCGACCCATCCGGGACATAGGAAGTATGCATCGTACATGACCAGCCGGAAGTAGCAGTATTTATGGTGCCGTGCGGCGCAAATTGATTGTTTCAGGTCAGGGTCAGACAGAAATTGTGGATGGAGTCGGAGAGTGCGTGTCGATCAGCAATTAGGCACTTTTCCACATCATACTTCCTTGCCCGAATGGTCACGCTCCTGGTGCGGTTCGGCCGTAAGGTGACGCTACTGAAACATCTCCGAGGGCTGATTGACCGAGATAGCAAATGACCCCTAAATGTGCACATTTAAGAATGCTTACTTAGAACAAAAATGTTTAATTACACTTCTTCATAAACATTTTGTGTGCAATCTTTTCATTATATATATATATATATATATATATATATATATATATATATATATATATATATATATATATAGGCTAACATAGGCTGCAAGTGGAATTTTTATTTTAGAACTAATTTCTCTCAGTGGCATAACCCTTAATCAACATTAAACCTAATGGATAATGATGGACAGTCATAATAGAATGGTAAATGTACAATGTTAAAAAAGATAATGAAGTGCACATGAATATGATTGTTAGCAGCCAGCAAACACTTTGCAGATGCCGGCCCCTCATGAAAGAAAATAAATAAGTAAATATATATATATATTCAACGATTGTTGGTTCAGGTCTCCCTCCGTGTTTGGCGCTTCTTGCAGGTGCGTGGCTTCGTGCGGTGGAACCAAACCACTTAATATAACAACTGAGTCTCCCAAAGAACACAATGTCCCCCGGGAAACAGAAAGAAGCCGCCACTCCAGCCACTCTGGATATATGCATATATATGCATATGCATATATATGCATATATATATGTGTATATGTGTGCGTGTAGAGAGAGGTAGAGAGGTAGAGGTGTAGAGGTAGAGAGGTAGAGGTAGAGAGGTAGAGACTAGTAGAGAGAGAAGTAGAGAGAGGTAGAGAGGTAGAGAGTAGAGAGTGAGTAATAGAGAGTAGAGAGTGAGTAGTAGAGAGTAGTAGAGAGCAGTAGAGAGAGTAGCAGAGAGTGAGTTGTAGTGAGTAGTAGAGTGAATAGCACATTGAGTAGTAAAGAGTAGTAGAGAGTGAGTAGTAGAGAGTGAGTAGTAGAAAGTAAGTAGTAGAGTGAGTAGTAGAGAGCAGTAGAGAGTGAGTAGTAGAGAGTAGTAAAGAGTGAGTAGTAGAGAGTGAGTAGTAGAGAGTGAGTAGTAGAGAGTAGTAGAGAGTGAGTAGTAGAGTGAGTAGTAGAGAGTAGTAGAGAGAGAGTAGTAGAGAGTGAGTAGCAGAGAATAGTAGAGAGTGAGTAGTAGAGTGAGTAGTAGAGAGTGAGTAGTAGAGAGTAGTAGAGAGTGAGAAGTAGAGAGAGAGTAGTAGAGAGTAGTAGAGAGTGAGTAGTAAAGAGTGAGTAGTAGAGAGAGAGTAGTAGAGAGTGAGTAGTAGAAAGTAGAGAGTAGTAGAGAGTGAGTAGTAGAGAGTAGTATATAGTGAGTAGTAGGGAGTGAGTAGTAGAGAGAGAGTAGTAGAGAGTAGTAGAGTAGTAGAGAATGAGTAGTAGAGAGTGAGTATTAGAGAGTAGTGGAGTAGTAGAGAGTAAGAAGTAGAGAGTAGTGGAGAATATTCCAAAGTTTGGCACAGCATAACTTGCACAATAAGTCCAATCAAATCATATCACTTAGAGTCCTTATTGAAGCGCTGAATCTTGCTGTATATTCAAATGCTTTTATTTTCCGTAAGTTTATGTACCACAGCCTGCCGACGCGTTTCGTTCTGTACAACAGAACTTCTTCAGGGCGTTCTTATTTCCTTCAAGTTATGTCGGTATCTTGTTGTCATATAACTAGATATTTCTTCCAAATGTTAGACAAGACATAAGTACTTTCTTATTAAAAGTGACTAGGTATCAATTTTACCCACACAATTCGGGCAGACTTGAATAATTTATAGCATCCTCAAAGTCAGTCTTTCAAAAATTCCAAAGTATAGGACATGATAATCCAAATCCAAATTTTTCTCAAGAAAAGTCATTTTCAATCGTTTGGAATATCGACGTTTGGGAACATATGACCCAGGGACCCTCAGTATGCAAGGGGAATTAGTCCCCCCTCTGCAAACACGCCAGTGGCCTGCGTTGCAGAGAGGTGTCAAAATGGGCATAGCCTCATTACACCTCTGTGCAATGCAGCCCCCTGGTGCATACTGGAGGTTCCAGGTGGGCTAGTTGGCCCCCAGGGACCCCCAGTATGCAAGGGGAATTAGTTCCCCCTCTTCAAACATGCACGGGGGCTGCATTGCAGAGAGGTGTAAAAAAGGGTGTGGCCTCATTACACCTCTCTGCAATGCAGCCCCCTGGCGCATACTGGAGGCTCCTGGTGGGCTAGTTGGGCCCCAGGGACCCCCAGTATGCAAGGGGAATTAGTTCCCCCTCTGCAAATGCACCAGGGGGCTGCATTGCAGAGAGGTGTAACAAGGTGCATAGCCTCATTACACCTCTGCAATGCAGCCCCCTGGCGCATACTGGAGGTTCCAGGTGGGCTAGTTGCACCCCAGGGGCCCCCAGTATGCAAGGGGAATTAGTTCCCCCTCTTCAAACATGCACGGGGGCTGCGTTACAGAGAGGTGTAAAAAGGGGCGTGGCTTCATTACACCTATCTGCAATGCAGTCCCCTGGCGCATACTGGAGATTCCTGGTGGGCATTCAGATCTTATATAGTTAGGAATTAGCATTAAAAAAACCTTTGAAAGTCACTGAAAAAAACATAGGTCTCAGGCCTTATATAGTTAGGAATTATCATTCAAAAACCTTGCAAATTCACTGAAAAAAACATAGGTTTCAGGCCTTATATAGTTAGGAATTCGCATTTAAAAAACCTTTGAAATTCACTGAAAAAAACATAGGTTTCAGGCCCTATATAGTTTGGAATTAGCATTTAAAAAACCTTTAAAATTCACTCACAAAACTATAAGTTTTAGGGGTGTTATAGTTAGCTGTACATTTCACTCATACAAAACCATTGAAATTGCTCCTGTATAGTTGGTTGTACTAACTATATTTTGCGCACCCGCAATCCACTGCTGATGATGTCACATATTACATCATTCATGACATGGTCATTGACATCACTGATGACATCTCAAATGACACTGAAAAAAACATAGGTTTCAGGGACGTTATAGTTAGAAATTAGCATTTAAAAGACCATAGAAATTCACTGAAAAATCCATAGGTTTCAGGGAAATTATAGTCAGTTGGACATTTCACTCATACAAAACCAGAGAAATTTGGCCGTTATAGTTAGTTGAGCTAACTATAACTGGCGCCCCCACAATGCACTGCTGATGACGTCACATATTACATCATTCATGACATGGTCAGTGACATCACTGATGACATCTCAAATTACATCACTGATGACATCACTGATGACATCATCCGTGTGATAATCTGATGCACCTCCTCACACCCTAATATAACCTTTGATACACCCACTCTACAATACAGACTACCATTTTCTAAACCATAGACATACCAATATCAGTTACTACATACCCACTCACTGATTCCTAGGTCTACACACATATCCACTCATTCACCCATACAGTCAATCATACATGCAGTCACTTATCAATACAGCACTATCATTTGCACTAATACACCTATAAAGACACTCACATATCGATACTCATCCATAGAGTTACTCACACAGCTAGTCAATCTTACAAAGAATTGTTAAGAAAGAAGCATGAGAAATGCAGAAAGACGCAACAGAAGTCCAGAAAGACGAAGAAAGGTGCAGAAAGAAGCAAGAGATAAGCACAAAGGACCAACAGAGGTGAAGAAAGAGGCCTTGTTGCAAAGTCATCCTGTGCCCACAACTTTTTGCTGACTGATACAGGTGGTAACTGACTCTGATTAACCAATGTAATGCTGAAAGACACTTAGAATACAGTGAAAACACCTACACACATTAGGGTATACTATGGGTTGGGGTACCCCTATGATTGTCATGACCTCCTCTGTAAGGCCCTAGTACATAATAGGGAAGGGGGATTAAAACTACCTCTAAGAGGTGCAGAGGAGGCAAGAGAAGTGCAGAAAGAAGCAACAGAAGTGCCGAAAGAGGCAAAAGAGGTGCAGAAAGAAGCAAGTGAAGTGCAGAAAGAGGCAAGAGAGGGACAGAAAGAGGTACAGAAACAGGCAACAGGGGTGCATAAAGACGCAAGAGAAGTGCAAAAAGAGCAAGAGAAGTGCAGAAAGAGGCAAGAGAGTTTCTGAAATAAGCTACAGAGGTGTAGAAGGAAGCAAGAGATGTAAAGAAAGAGGCAAGTGAGGTGCAGAAAGAAGCAAGAGCAGTGCTGAAAGAACCAACAGAGGTGCAAAAAGAGGCAAAAGGGGTGCAGAAAGGGGTAGGGGAGGTGCACAAAGAGGCAAGAGTGGTACAGAAAGAGGCAGGAGGGGTGCAGAAAGAAGGATGTGAAGTGCAGAAAGAGGCAAGAGAATTACTGAAAGCAGCAACAGAGGTAAAGAAAGAAGCAACAGAAGTGCCGAAAGAGGCAAGTAAGGTACAGAAAGAAGCAAGAGCAGTGTAGAAAGAACCAACAGAGGTCTAAAAAGAGGAAAGAGGGGTGGAGAGAGAGGCAAGAGGGGTGCAGAAAAAGGTAGGAGGGGTGCACAAAGAGGCAAGAGAGGTACAGAAAAAGGCAGGAGGGGTGCAGAAAGAAGGAAGAGAAGTACAAAAAGAAGTAACAAAGGTGCTGAAAGAGGCACAAAGGGTGCAGAAAGACCAAGAGAAGTGCAGAAAGAGGCACCATAGATACAGAAAGAGGCACAAGAGGTAAGGAAACAGACAGGAAAGGTGCAGAAAGAGGGAACAGGGGTGAAGATAGAGGCAAGAGAGGTGCAGAAAGAGAAAAGAGGGGTGTAGAAAGAGGCAAGGGATCGGCAGAAAAAAGCAACAGGGGTGCTGAGAGAGGCAAGAGAGGTGCATATGGGGCAAGAGATCTGCAGAAAAAAGCAACAGAGATGCTGTAGGAGGCAATTGAGGTGCAGAAAGAAGCAAGAGAGGTGAACAAAGAGGCAATGGAAGTGCAGAAAGAAGCCCCAGAGGTGCAAAAAAAGGCAAAAGGGGTGCAAAAAGAGGCAAAAAAGTGCAGAAAGAGGCAACAGAGGTACAGAAAGAAATAAGAGAGATGCAGAAATGGGCAGAAAAGGTCCAGAAAGAGGGAACTGGAGAGCAGAAAGAGGCAAGAGAGATGCAGAGAGAGAAAATAGGGGTGCAGAAAGAGGCAAGAGATCTGCTTAAAAAAGCAACAGAGGTGCTGAAAGAGGCAACTGAGGTGTAGAAAGAGGCAAGCTATCTATAGAAAAAAGCAACAGAGGTCCTGAAAGAGGCAAGTGAGGTGCAGAAAGTAGCACGTGTGATGCAGATAGAAGGAAGAGAAGTGCAGAAAGAAGTAACAGAGGTGCTAAAAGAGTCAAGAGAAGTGCAGAAAAAAGCAACAGAGGTGCTGAAAGAGGCAAGTCAGCTGCAGAAATTTTACATTTGGGGGTCTCTAGTTGGCACAGGTAGGTACTTGTGACAAATAGGGACCCTTGCCTCTAGTCAGGGTAAGGGGGTACACTCCTAAAATAACCCCTGGCCACCCCCTTGGTAGCTTGGCACAAGAGACAAGCTTATCTGAGAGGCAGCATGTAAAGCATTTGTGACCACATACTATAATCAAGTTAAAACACTACAGATGGACACCACACATGTTTTATAAAAAAAATAAGTATTCTTTATATAGATTTAACACAAGACCATAAACAACGAAAATCCATAATACTGTACTTAAAATGGTAGTTTTAGCTTAGGTCTGTTCAGTATTCTTAAAAATGCAACACTTTGAGTCAATGTACCTTACAATGCGTTACGCTTCCACAACAAAAGTGTTGCAGCGATGGAAATGTGGCAAAGTTCCAGTGCAAAGAAATAAAGATGTGAAGATCTTCCAGATGTGGCACGCTTCTCCAATGATGCGAGAAGTCTCGATTTGATGCGTCAGCTGCAGCGCTGATGCCCTTGTTTTGCGATGTGATGACAACAGCTTCGGCGGCGACACTCTTCTCCGACATTGCGAGATGCTTCCGCACAATGCAACAACTTCAGTGGTGACACCCTTGTCCTGTGATGCAACAACAGCAGCTCCGACGGTGGCACGCTTCTCCGTGGATGCGAGGCGCTTCTCTTGATGTGGTACAATACAACAACTACAGAGGCGACATCCAAGATGCGATGGCAGCAGCAGCGACGGTGACATGCTTCCTCTTCGTGAGTCATGCTTCCAGCTCCTTGCGACACACAGTCTCTCAGAAGGCCCAAAACAGCAGCAGGCACTTCCAAAGAACTCTTGGTGAGCTGGTGGTTGAAGTCTGTCGTCCCTGAGACATCCGGAGGAGGCAAGCTCTTCTCTCAAGCCCTTGGAGATCCTTACAAGTTGATGAAAGTACACAAAGTCCCTTTCTACTCTCTTTGGCAGTCAGGCAACCATTGCAGGCCAACTCCCGAAGCAGCACTTCAGCTTAGGGATAGTCTCTCCTCAGTTTCTTCTGGTTCTTCTCCTCTGCAAAGGTTTCTGCTTGTTGTCCAAAAGTGATCTAAATTCTTGGGATCAGGGTCCCAATATTTATACCCCAAAATCCTTTGTCCTCTGAGGGCAAAGGGGCCTTTGCCTAGTCCAAACCAGTTCTGGAGCACTCTGTTTACATGACTCCTTCTTTCCTTTCACAATGCAGGGCAGAAACCTCAGACACACTCCAGGATGTGAAGCCAGCATTGTGGATGAAATGCACAGCCCTGGAGCACCCTGTTGATATGATCCCTTCTCTGCTTTCACAGTGCAGGGCAGAGACATCAGATAAACCACAGGGGGTGGACCCAGCACTGTGGGGGACAGGCACAGTCCTATTCAGGTCCTAGTTACAACTCCTCCCTCCCATCTAGATGCAGATCTCTCTATTCACCACTGGGCAGACTCAACCTTTCTCCTGGAATCCCCCAGCCCTGTCACTCAAACTCCAGACAAGGAATACACAACCTAGCAGAGGCAGGCTTGGATAGTTAGACAAGAAAATACCTACTTTCTAAAAGTGGTATTTTCAAACACAGAATGTTAAAACCAACTTCACTAAAATAAGTATTTTATCATTCTGAGTTCAGGCATACTAAACTTGAATTTCTACCATGTTCCCTGAGTCAGTTAGGATCATAAGATGTAATAATCTAATGGCCCATTCTGGCCTAAGGAGAACTGGTAGCCTTGCAATAGTGAAACACGAAAACGGCTTTAATTCACTATTAGGACATGCCACACACACCAGGGATTGTCCTACCTTAAACTTACAATACACTCTGCCCTTGGGCCTACCATAGGGGTGTCTGACATGAGGAAAAGGGAATGTTTAGGGCTGGCAAGTGGGTGAACGTGCTCAGTCAACATGACAGTACCAGACTGCACACAGGCTCTGCAATGGCAATCCTTAGACACACTTTTACAGACTGCTTCTGTGGGTGGCACAACCAGTGCTGCAAGCCCACCAGCAACATTTGGTTTACAAGCCCTGGGCACACTCAGTGCACTGTACTAGGGGCTGACAAGTAAACCAAACCAGCCAATCATGGAATCACTAATCCATAAATCAATGTATAATAGGGAGAGCATCTGCACTTTAGCACTGATTAGCAGTGGTAAAGTGCCCGGAGTCATAAAATAGCCAACAACAGGTAAGAAAAAATATAGGAAGAAGGCAAAAAGTTCAGGGCCAAGTCAAACAAGAAAGAAGCAAGAGAGGTGCAAAAAGAGGCAATAGAAGTGCAGAAAGAAGCATCAGAGGTGCACAAAGAGGCAGGAGTGGTAGGAGAGAGAACTGCAGAAAGAAGCAAGAGAGGTGCTCAAAGAGGCAAGAGGGGTGCATAAAGAGGCAAGAGCAGTGCAGAAAGAACCGAGAGAAGTGCAGAAAGAAGCAAGAGAGGTACAGAAGGAGGCACGAGGAGTACAGAAAGAAGGAAAAGAAGTGCAGAAAGAAATAACAGAGGTGCTGAAAGAGGCACGAAGGGTGCAGAAAGAGTCAAGAGCAATGCAGAATGAACCAACAGAGGTGCAAAAAGAGGCAAAAAGGATGCAGAAAGGGGTAGGAGAGGTGCACAAACAGGCAAGAGTGGTACAGAAAGAGGCAAGAGGGGTCCAGAAAGAAGGAAGAGAAGTGCAGAAAGACGCAAGAGATTTGCTGAAAGAAGCAACAGAGGTGTAGAAAGAACCAAGAGAAGTGCAAAAAGAAGCAAGTAAGGTACATAAAGAAGCAACATCTGTGCAGAAAGAACCAACAGCGATACTGAAAGAGGGAAGAGGGGTGGAGAGAGAGGCAAGGGGGGTGCAGAAAAAGGTAGGAGGGCTACACAAAGAGGCAAGAGAGGTACAGAAAAAGGCAGGAGGGGCATAGAAAGAAGGAAGAAAAGTGCAGAAAGAAGTAACAGAGGTGCTGAAAGAGGCGCAAAGTGTGCAGAAAGAGAAAAAGAAGTGCAGAAAGAGGCAACAGGGGTACAGAAAGAGGCATGAGAGGTACAGAAACAGGCAGGAAAGGTGCAGAAAGAGGGAACAGGAGTACAGGTAGAGGCAAGAAGGTGCAGAGAGAGAAGAGATGGATGCAAAAAGATGCAAGGGATTTGCAGACAATAGAAACAGAGGTGCTGCAAGAGGCAAGTGAGGTGCAGAAAGGGGTGAGAGATATGCAGAAAAAAGCAGCAGAGGTGCTGAAAGAGGCAATTTGAGGTGCAGAAAAAGAGCAAGAGAGGTTTCAGAGGAGAGGCAATGGAAGTGCAGAAAGAAGCAGCAGAGTTGCAGAAAGAGGCAATAGAAGTGCAGAAAAAGGCAAGAAAAGTGCAGAGAGATTGAATAGAGGTACAGAAAGAGGCAAGAGAGATGCCAAAACAGGCAGGAAAGGTGCAGAAAGAGGGAACAGGGGAGCAGGAAGAGGCAAGAGAGTTGCAGAAAGAGAAAAGATGGGTGCAGAAAGAGGCATGAGATCTGCAGGAAAAAGCAACAAAGGTGCTGATAGAGTCAAGTCAGGTGCAGAAAGAGGCAAGAGATCTGTAGAAAAAGCAACAGAGGTGCTGAAAGAGGAAAGTGAGGTGCAAAAAGTAACACGAGAGATGCAGAAAGAAGGAAGAGAAGTGCAGAAGGAAGTAACAGAGGTGCTGAAAGAGGCAAGTCGCTGCAGAAAGAAGCAAGAGAGGTGCAGAAAGAGGCAATATAAGTGCAGACAGAAGCAACAGGTACAAAAAGAGGGAAGAGTGGTGCAGAAAGAGGGGAGAGAGGTGTAGAAAGAGGCAAGAGAATTGCACAAAGAGGAAAGATGGGTGCAGAAAGGCAAGGGGGGTACAGAAGCAGGCAAGAGAACTGCAGAAAGAGGCAAGAGAATTGCTGAAAGAAGAAACAGAGGGGGTAGAAAGAAGCAAGACAAGTGCAGAAAGAGGCAAGTGAGATGCAAAAACAGGCAAGAAAGGTACATAAATGGAAAACAAGTGCAGGAAGAGACAACGGGGCTGCAGAAAGAAGCAAGAAAGAGGCAGAAAGAAGCATACAAAGTGCAGAATGAAGCAACAGGGGTACAGAAAGAGGCAAGAGATGTGCAGAAAGAAGCAAAAGAGGTGCAGAAAGAGACAAGAAAACTGCAGAAAAGGGCAAGAAAAGTACAGAAAGAAGCAAAAGATGTACATAAATGGACAATAGGGGTGCAGAAAGAAGCATGACAGGTGCCGAGAGAAGCAAGGAAAGTGCAGAATGAAGCAACAGGGGTGCAGAAAGAGGCAAGTGAAGTGTAGAAAGGAGTAAGTGAGGTGCAGAAAGAGCCGACAGAGGTGCAAAAAGAGGCAAGAGAGGTGCAGAAACAGGCAAGAGAAGTGCAGCAAGAGGCAAGAGAATTGCTGAAAGAAGCAACAGAGGTGTAGAAAGAAGCAAGAAAAGTGAAGAAAGAGGCAAGTGAGATGCAGAAACAGGCAGGAGAGGTGCAGAAAGAGGAAAGAAGAGTTCAGAAAGAGTCAACAGGGGTGCAGAAAACACATGGAAAGTGCAGAATGAAGCAACAGGGTTCAGAAAGAGGCAAGAGAAGTGCAGAACAAGGCAAGAGAGTTGCAGAAATAGGCAAAAGAGTTAGAGAAAGAGGGAACAGAGGTGCAGACAGAGACAAGAGAGGTGCAGAAACAGGTAAAAGGGGTGCAGAAAGAGGCAAGAGGGGTGTACACATTTGCAAAAGAGGTACATAAAGAAGTATAAGCAGTGAAAAAGAACCAACAGAGGTGCAAAAAGAAGCAAGTGAAGTGCAGAAGGAGGCAAGAGTACTGCAGAAAGAGGTAATATAGTTGCAGAAACAGCAAAAGAGGTACATAAAGAGGGAACAGGTGGGTAGACTGAGGCAAGAGAGGTACAGAAAGAGGGAAGAGTGATGCAGAAATTTGGAACAGAGGTGTAGAAAGAAGCCAGAGCAGTGCAGAAAGAACCAACAGAGGTGCAGAAAGAGGCAATAGGGGTACAGAAATAGCCAAGTGAAGTGCAGAACAAAGGAAAAGAGGTGCAGAAAGAACCAACAGTGGTGGGAAAAGAGGCAAGAGGGATACCAAAAGAGGCAGGAGGGATGCAGGAAGAGGAAGAGAACAGCAACAGAGGTGCTGAAAGAGGTACGAAGGGTGCAGAAAGAGACAAGACAGGTAAAGAAAGAAGGAACAGAAGTACAGAAAGAGACAAGAGTGGTGCAGAAAGAGGGGAGAGAGGTGTAGAAAGAGGCAAGAGAGTGCACAAAGAGGGAAGAGGGGTGCAGAAACAGGCAAAAAGGGGTGCGGAAAGAAGCATTGTGAGGTTCAGAAAGAGGCAAGAGAGGTGTACAAAGAGGCGAAAGAGTTACAGAAAGAGGCAAGTGAAGTGCAGCAGGAGACAAGAGAACTGTAGAATGAGGCAATAGAGGTACAGAAAGAGGCAAGTGAGGTGCAGAAAGAAGCAAGGTAAGTGCAGAAAGAAGCAACAGAAGTGCAAAAAGTGGGAAGAGGGGTGGAGAGAGGGGCAGAAGGGGTGCAGAAAGAAGCAAGACAGGTGCAGAAAGAAACAAAAAAGTGCAGAAAGAAGTAACAGAGGGGCAGGAATAGGCAAAAGGGTGCAGAAAGACAGAAGAGGGGTACAGAAAGAAGCAAATCAGGTGCAGAAAGTGGAAACAGATGTGCAGAAAGTACAGGAGATTTGCAGAAAGAGGCAAGAGAAGTACAGAGAAAATAGGAAATGTGTAGAGAGAAGCAACAGAAATGCAGAAAGAGGCAAGAGAGGTGCAGAGAGAAGCAAGAGTGGTTTGTACACCATTAGTACCAATTTAACACCCGCATTTAGCAATAAGTATCAGGTGACCATTCTAGATTTGCAAAGGGCCTTCCACCACACTGTAACAGTTGTCACTGCATTTTTGGTAATGTTTGAGCTAGAAACAAGGCTTTTTTTGTACAAATTTAATCTGCAGATTAGGGAGCAGATGATGAATTATGTGGCTAATACAGAACATTTATAATTCTGCGAACGTCAGTGCAGCCAAACAGTCACATAATTCCAGTGGCTCTGCTCATACCTCTGACTAGATCCACAAGTGCTCCTCAGTGATTCCTTCTTTTTTTGTCTCACTGTGTTCATAGTTGGGCTTCAATGGAAATGAGGAAGACTAAACCTGAGGTGACCACTCCAAAACACAGACTACCATACCACATAATTACTCTCCATAACACATAATCCCACTCTACATAATTCCTATAGACTAAATACCACATACTTTCTATCCACATAATTTCACTGCACATCATACCACATAATTCCACTACACACAATGTACATCCACTCTACTCCACTCCAAAAAACATTAGTAAAAAATGTTTGCATTACAACATCAATAGCTCTAATTCTCGCAAATGCGAAACCTATTACATTGCAAACACTACTTTCACTACTAGTCCCGTTTGCAGAGTGGTGGAGAAAGGGTGCTGGGCCTCCGACCAGTGCTCAGGAATTCTGCTCGGGGGGTACCAGGAGGGATTCTTGGCCCCCAAAGTCCCTCAGGAGTAAATTGGACTTCATCCCCATCCTGTAGTCTGCCAGGGGTGCATTTGCAGAGTGGCGAACAAAGGGGAGCATGGCTTACGAAGACGTCTTAGCAATCCTTACTGGAGGAAACAAGAGTGGTAGTTGGCTCCCAAGGACATCCTTGGGGGCCAACTACCCATCCTATTACCTCCAGTAAGTCCCACACAACAGGATTGCTAAGTTCTCAGAGCAGGCCATGCCCCCTTCGCCCACCACTCTGCAAATGCGGTCCCTGGTGTGCTCGTGGATGGGGATAGAAGTTTCCTTCACTGCTGGGGGTCTTTAAGGGGCCAAGTAGCCTACCTCTTACCTACAGTAAGTCCCACATAGTGGTATTGCTGAGGGGTGGACAAAGGCCATGCCCCCTTTCCCCACCACTCTACAAACACGCCTCCTGGCATTTTCTAAGTTGGGGTATTAAATACCCTTCATTCCTGAGGGTCCCTGGGGGCCACCTAGCCCACCTGCTATCTCCAGTAAGTTCCACACATCTGGATTGCTAAGAGTGGTGAAAGCCACGCCCCCTGTTTACACCACTCTCCAAACACGCCTCCCGGCACACTGATGCTCAAAGGATGAAGTATACTTGTGTCCTGTGGTCCTCAGGACTAACCCTTGGCTAAGTACTTCGCTATGCCCACGGAGTGGGAGTAGTGTTGCCTACTTCGCCCTTTGCGAAGTAGGTGTAGCATGCGAGAAATGCGCGGGCGGCCGCGAATGCGCATTAGTATCCGAGACGGCGGCGCGATTACAAGAGGAAGCCCCTGGGACGCAGCGGACAAGGTAAGTGGTTTTTAATTCATTTTTAAAAGGTAATTTAAGTATTTTGGGAGGGCGGGAGGGAGGCGGGTGGCGCGTAGTGGGGCTACGCAAAGTGCGTAGGTGGGCGTAGTTTCTCGCCCACTTCACGTAGCTTTGCGTAGCCCCACTACGCCTACTATGCCCAGGGTTACTCAGGACACAACTGGACCTCATAGCCCCACCTGCAGTGCGCCACAAGGTGTGTTTGTAGCGTGGTGTAAAAAGGGGCATGGCCTTTGACCACCTCTCTGCAATCCAGCTATGTAGTGCTTACTGGAGGTACCTGGTGGGCTAATTGGCCCCAGGGACCCTCAGTAATCAAAGGGACTAAATTCCCCAACTTAGAACGTGCCAGGGGGTGTGTTTGCAGAGTCAGGCAGGGAGGGGGCGGGCCTCCGGCGAGTTGTCGGTTTCTTTTTTCTTCATTTTCTGATTTTATAGGAGGGGGCCACATGGCCCCTCTTCTCTGGGCCACTTTTGGCCTTGGGGACCCCTTCCCCGGGGCCTGGCAGCCTTTTATTTAATTTTGGGGAGGTGGGCCACCTAGAACCCCTCCAGAGGCCAAGGCCTGGCAACCTTCTCTTTTTATTTTATTTGTTTGGGAGGGGGGCCAATTATAGCCCTGGGGATCCCATCCCCCGGGCCAGCCATTCTGTTTAAAAAAAAAGTCTGAAATTAAAGGGGAGGGGGGCCACGTAGCCTCCCTCCCGGTCCCGGGCCACTTCTGGCCCCAGGGACCTCATCCCGCGGAGCCTGGCCGGCTGCCTGGTCCCCATCCTAAGGCTAATTATGGCCCCCGGTGACCCCATACCCTTGGGCCAGCCTTCCTCTTTAAAGAATATTTAAAAGGAAGGGGGCCAAATGGCCCCCCTCTTGGGCCACTTCTGGCCCCGGGGACCCCATCCCCCAGGCCCACCCTTTCTGTAGGGGACCATAGGGGAAGCCCCAATGCCCCCATGGTCCCGCCGCCTCCCCGCCTCCTGCGAGAGCCGGCATTGCTTTTGCACACGGAGACCTGCTGACATGCAGCTTCCCTTGTGCAAAAGCAATCCTGCTTTGGTTTTTGGAGGCGAGAGCAGGTTTCCTGCTCTCGCTTCCAAAAACCAAAGCAGGAGTTTGGTATGAAAGGGCGGGAGCCGTGCCCCTGCCATGCCATTTGGAAGCGAGAGCAGGACCCCCGCATTTAGTTAAAGAGTGCCCCGGGGAGGTGGTGGTCCCCGAGCAGTGTGAGGGGCAGGAGCCCCCCCACACTTCATTTTTTTATTTTAAGCCCCAGGAAGGTGGCGGTCCCCAGGGCATGAGGGGGCCCACGAGGCCCCTGCACATTAATAAGGATTGCCCCAGGGAGGTGGTAAAACCGAGTCACAAGATGGCTGCCAACACTTCCTCGTTTGGAGTGTTGGCAGCAAATCAAAGTGAAGCTCATTCCCTGGAGGAGTCGCTCCTCCTCCTCCTTTCCTTTTTTCAATTTCTCAGAAACTACTGAACGGATTTACACCAAGACCTACCTTTTGGCCAAATTTGGTGTAATTCCGTTCAGTAGTTCGGGCTGTAACCTGTTTCAAAATTCCTATTGAAATGAACATGGAGAAAACACATTTTGGGACCCCCTTTTTTTCTCATCCCCGCGCTTGACGAATCACCTTGAAATGTTCAAGAAAGGAGCTGATTGGAGCGCCTCATTAGTTTTGAGGATTCGTCAAACGGTGCCAACGTTATTGCCAAATCAAAAAATGCTTTTTGAATAGAAACAAGGTCCTAACTATAACTACTAATATATATATATATGTAATCACTGAAAAAAGCATAGGTTTCAGGCATGTTACAGTTAGGAATTAGCATTTAAAAAACCTTAGAAAATTCACTGCAAAAAACATAGGTTTCAGGGGTGTTATAATTAGCTAGATATTTCACTTATACAAAACCATTGAAATTCCTCCATTATAGTTAGTTGTACTAACTATAACTCGCACACCCGCAATCCACAGTGATGTCATCAGTGATGTCACTGACCATGTCATGAATGATGTAATATGTGACATCATCAGCAGTGGATTGCGGGTGCGCGATATATAGTTACTGCAACTAACTATATATGCGAATTTCAATGGTCTTGTGTGAGTAAAATAAGGTTTTGTAAATGTTAATTCCTAACTATATATGGTCTATAACCTATGTTTTTTTCAGTGAATTTTCAAGGTTTTGTAAATGCGAATTCCTAACTATATATGGTCAATAACCTATGGTTTTTTCAGTGAATTTCAATGTTTTTTTAATAGCAAATATCAAAAGCTGTAAAATGTATTCTTCTTTTAATGGAAAAATATATTTTATATGTTTTTAATATAATTTTTTTATGTATATATTTTTTTATTAGTTTTTTTTGTCTCGCTACCGGTCCGCGCACCGGGTAGCTTCCCGTTAGCTCAATTTGGTGCCGCGACCCGGTCCGCGAACCGGGAAACGTTCCATTAGCGCAACTGCCGCGCTAGAAAACAACATCGTGACGCGTCGCGTAAACGCGACGTATGGCGTTGCCGTGTAATGCGTCTTATGACGCGCCGCGTTAGCGCACCCGGAAGTGCTCCGGAGCGCGAACCGAGGCGCGAAGCGCAGCACCCCGGAAGCACTCCGGGTGCGTAGCGGGACGCGTAACGTAAGCGTAACAGGTCATGTGACTTGTTCATAAAACTTTTTATTGGTTCATTTTACTTTTGGTTTCCTAATGATGTAAGGCTAGGTCATGTGACCTGAAAATAACACTTTTCATTGGTTCATTACATTTTTTTTTCACAAATGATGAAAGCCCCCACCTTTTTTCCTCACTCTGACTTTCATCTTTGTGAGAGGAAGACCTACTTTCCATATTTTGTAAAATGGCAAGTGTTGTAGCTGCAGCTGCTGGAGCCACTCCACCACCACCACCACCACCAAAAAAGGATGGACCACCTCCTCAGGTCCTCCTTAATGAAGAGGAGGAAGAAGAGGAAGAAGAGGAAGAGGAGCAAGTGAGCAGGCTGTTTTTGCCTGAAGAGCCAAGGAGGTCCCATGTGAAAATTAATTATATCTGGCAATTCTTCACATTTCCCCGGGGCCAAAAAAAAGTAAATGCCCGTTACGTCACATGTCTCATCTGTGACAAAGATCTGTCCCGAGGGACAGAAAAAAAGTACAGCTTTGGGAATTACACCATGCATCGCCACATGGAGAGGTGGCACCCTGTTAATTATAGTGCTGCGCAGGTACGTGACCTGCAGGAAAACCCCCCTCCTGTGGCCAGTACATCAACCGAACAGGCAGTGATGGGACCAGAGGCGAGGGAGACGGTCCCAAACATCCAGATGAACTTCGGGGACCTGAAGCATACCTGTATTTTTTGCAGCAAATTAATTTGCTATGGGGAGAAAAGTATACGTCTAATCAACAGAGCTTATGAAAATCATAAATGTACAAAACGCCCCAGAAAGTAAATTATCTTTTTTTTTTGTTGCTCCTGTTGAGCCCTTTATAATGACTGATTTTCGTTTCCCCACCCAAAAAAATCAAAAAAAAGATAAAACCGTTCTTAAAATACAAAAAAAGTAAAAAAATGCTCATAAAAATAATAAAAAATAAAGTTATTTTCTGAACTACCTCCCATTTATAAAAAATTGCTAGAATGTTTAGCACTCTGGCAACCTCTTTTTCTTTTGATTCGCTTCCCGGTTCGCGCGCCGGTACGCAAACCGGAAGCGAAACAAAAAAAAAATTTAATAAAAAGGAAGAGTGAGTATAAGGGAAGGAAACAGAGAGTAATGTTAAAAGAAAGACAGCTAGAGGGAGTAACACAGAGATACTGTTTAATAGATCTATTTTCCAAAGAAAAGATGTAAGAGGGTATAATTGAGAAAAACAAAATAGATAAGGAAGTGAAAGAAAAAAAGGAGAGTAGAAGAATAATAACAAGAGTTACGTGGAGAATGTGAGTGAATGTTCAAATTAAGAAGAAAAACAGTAAGGAATGTGGAATGAGAGGTAGGGATAGAACCGGACTAAAACAACAAGCGTGAGGGAAGGTGTTAAGAAAACAGTGAGCGAAAGTAAATAGGAATAAAACAAGATGTGTGACAGTGAATAAGGTTAAAACATGTGGAATAACAGAGAGAAAAAACAGAAAGCAGAAAGAAGAAGTGACAGAAAAGGAATAATTGAAGCAGCAAAGAAATGTAAATAATATAGTGTGCTTCAACTACAGGGAGAAAGCATAATGAACAAGTAGTGAAAGAGTGAAGAGACAGAGACAGTGAGAGTAATAGAGACGGACTGAGTGAACAGGAGTGAGGAACTATGAGAACAGAGGGACTGAGAAAAGGAGTGGAAGGAGTAGAATAAGTTAGTAATAGAAAAGGAATGAGGGAAGTAGCAAAGGCAGGAAACTGAGGGTTAAAGAAATGAAGCAGTGGAACTAATAGAAGTTAAATGAGATAGAGATGTAACGGAAAGAGTACTAAACACTTACCTTATAATTGTCGTTAACTTAGTCACTTGTTATTTTTATACTTTAAATCTGTGAAAGAAAGAACAAAAATTTTAAAAATATTAAAACATGTATTTAAAAATTAGAAAAGACAAGAGAAAAGATTAAAAATCATCCAATTTTACTAAGAAATAAAGTTAGAGATAAACATGCAGAAAGAAAGAGAAAGAAACGGTGGTAGACAGATAGAGACAAAAAGAAATTGTAATACAGTAAATTACTAAGAGAAAAAAAAGGAAGATAGTTTCATTGACAGAAAAGAAGGATGAAAGAGAAAACTAAATTGAAGATATGTAAGATACTAAAAGAAAGTGAGTAAGGTAAACTATATAAGGAAAGGGTGAGTAAGGAAAAAAGTGTGAGGGAGAGAGGAGACAGAAGAAGTGAAGGAAAGACTGTCAGATACAGACTGAGTAAGGCAAGAAAGAAAAATAAGTAAGTGAGGGTGAGTTATACTAACTGATTGCACCAAAAAAAGGAGAACCTAAAAATTTTTAATTTAGAAAACAAAGGGAGGAAAGATGGAAAAGACAAGCGAAACAGAGGGTCTAAAAGCTGGAAAATGGTGCAAGGGAGAAAAGAAAAAAGCAGAGTTAGAATAGGGAAACAATGTTTGAAAGATAAGTGCAGTTAGAGAACAAGGGTGAGAAAGAATAAAACAAAAGGCAATGTGAGTATCTAAAGAGGATTGATAGAAGGTAGTAAAAGATGAGTGAGCATGAGACAAGATGAGTACATATTAAAAATCACAATTCAAAGTACAGAATTAATTATACATATTAAATGGTTTATTTTTGCTGTTCTCAGAATATATCAAATTTCACTAAAAACAGTGAGTTGAAGGTATTCATCATATAACAGAGGGGGAAAAAAAACCACAATCAAAATGATTGTGTTTAAAAAACCCATATAATATAACCAATCGTAAATCAGAACTCCTCAAAAGTAACTTACTTTCCATGACGTCAAAGGATGTCCTATGAACAGCTTATACTCTGTTGTGCTGTTATCATTTTCTGCCGGCCACTTTCTGAAAGAAAAGCTCCATCGTTTTGACAAAAATGTGACATACAATAAATGACTTCTCGCTCTCTACCGCACTTCTCCTCAAGGCCATTTATAACTCTTGGAATGTGGACAGCATTGCAGACTTACATTACCTCTACTCCTTGTTTTGATCTGCTGCTTGAATTACCTTACTAAAACAAACAGTTTTCGCTCTGTACTACACTTATCCATAAGGCCATATAGTGTAGGAGCCATTAGAACCTCTTGAAATTCCTCAGAGCAAATCCCGAGATTCCTTCCCTAAAATTTTGGTTGTACGAACACCAGGTAAGAATTTTTATGGTCAAAAGGCAATCTATTTTTGAAAGTTAAAACAGAATCATTGCAGAATGACCAGCCGTTTCCAGACTTCAAATAAGTTGTGTAATGTCCTGATGTTGTTGAAGGACCGTCATGATATATAATTGCTGCAGTTAGAAAAGTTCTTCCTGATATTGACAACTGCAAAGCCACAACATTTTTAATTAAAGTTGTCAATTTTGTTCCATCAGGCCTACATCGTGGGAACATTAAAATGACATACTGGCCATATCTTCGTATAAATAATGTGGACAGCATTGCAGACTTACATTGGCTACACTCCATGTTTTGATCGGCTGCTTTTACTAGCTTATTAAAGGATACTGATTTACTGTCTGGCAAAGTTAAATATATAAATCTTTCTGAGTCTACACTAGTAGTACTTGATACCCTACAGTTCTCGCAGTCATGCTGCCATTGATAAGAAAGGCCAAACAGATGATCTACATCTACACCTTCATCTTGCAATACATCAAGCATATACATTAAAAACTCCTGACAATCTTGCTGAATATTTTGAGAGAATTGTGTTTGACCTGAACATTTGTTTAACAGATTTCGAATTCCAGACACACTTTCTACTCTTGTTCTATCAGCGCTACATTTCTCTAACACAGAATTCAACAAACAGCAAAAACTTTGATCCGAATTGATCACAATCTGTTCTTTTAAAGTTTCTAGAGAAAAGACAACATTAACCACTACATTAGCATAGCAGTTGACACCAGAACTATTTTCAAATTGAAACCCAACAACCTCTTCAACAGAATTCATTTTCTTTCTGCTTACAATTTTGGGTTCATCGACTTTTTGTCTTTTTGCTACAACCTCCCTACTATTGGTGACATTTCTTCGTTTCCGGCCTACCACACATTTCTCAAACAAAGGATATTGAGGCAAATGTGGCGCATACTCTCTTCTTAACCTATTGTATTCCTTAACACAATCTAGATCCGCACAAATGTTTGTGACATCACACTCAATCAAGTACAATCCCAATTTTGTAGAACCTCATACAGACAAACATTCTCCAGGTGACTGCTTCTATTTGGATAATATGTATCCAACATGTTGGTCTTCAAAATATCTGTACTGCTTGGCTCCTTCTCCGCCAAATACTCAATTTCCCGTACATGTTTCAGAACTCGATTACGCGTTGCAGCAAGACCAAGACTCGCCCAAATGATACTCCTAGATTTGGCATAGAGACTTGCTGAAGATAACCGGTCAGAACATTCGTAAGCTCCGATTTCTCGATGCGACAACATCTTCAGACTGAAACTGTACAACTTCTTACTGAGGCTCTTTTCATGGGAAATGTCCTCCCACATATCCTTCAGTTCTGTCTTTTCTTTTTTTGTGATGTAAGACGTCACATACCGAGCCACAGCCATACAGTTGTCAGCCACAAACTGTATATCCATGTTAGCATTCCACATGGACAAAATCACTGAGTTGTAGTCGTTGATGTACTTGGACTCTTCGTTTCTTTTCAAATTGTATGTATTTTTGGGTGATTTCCTCGTCACATTATGTCGCAGCGAAGACATCAAATTGTTCACTCTTCCTTTGGATATCACCGATCGTGGAAATCCAAAACAACATTTTGTGTAGTACTTGTTCTTGTTTCTGAATTTACGACTACAGTACTTTCCACAACGATGGCTTTGAAACCGTAAAACTTGTTCTCTTAGACTTTTGTCTTCCTTTGTCTTTGGAACAGCACATGTAGAATACTGTTCTATGAAACTCATCACTAAGTCATCCGGATCTGTTCCAAATTTCGGTGCATCTTTGATCCATAGCAGCATATGTATATGAGGAGCACCTCTTGCTTGATACTCCTTTCTCCAGAAGAAATCCAACACCTCTCCAAGAGGTGGATTTTTCGTGTTCGTGATGAAAGACATCATAGCTTCAAATCTATGATTGAAGTACCTGCATACATTCACTGGATCCAAAGAGCACAGTTCTCCGGGTGTCTTGAATTCAATATTTTCAATGTTTCCATTTGCCTCTCGTAGAAATTCAAGTAAGTCTTCCCAGCCATACTCAGCACAGCTGAGAGTGAGGAACCATGTGGGAGTTCCTAAGTTCCTCAGCATACATTTTAAGTCACCATGACGACGATACCAATACTCATTAGTACCACGCTGACATGCCATGAGATTAATCAGGTGAGAATCCAAAATACTGTCTTGCACATTGACTTTATCCATAAAGTCCCTTGCCGAGATATTTCGCAGTTGTACACCACTTTTCAAGATGTGGTTCACTGCATAAGACAGTCCAGACAGATCACTTTCAAACAGTAGATGAAACAAATAGGGAATGCATTGACGAAACCTAGGATCTTCTGCATACAATCGTAAAGTCCGGTATTCAGAAGCAGGAATTTGATCAGGTCGCTCATCATATCATCCTCCTCGACCTGTGGGAAATAACTGTGGAAAACACCGAGCTTCCAAACTTTCCTCTCAAACACTAATGGGACTCCCTTTGGCTTGTTTCATTTGAAACAACTCAATAGCATTCCCCATGACTTCCTTGGAATGCAAAGGATGAACACTATAATGTTCATATATTTCTTCATTTTTAGAGGCTTCTACTTTCTCAATTTGTCCAGCACACAAATCGCTGTCCTCTTCTTCACTTACTTCCTCTTCTGCAACACATACATTCTTGTAGTACTCATTGTTTTTTATCAAATACAATGTTGCCTTTTTGACTTTCCTAACATCCACTAAATCTTGCCAGATTTTCTTACTCTTTGTCGGAACCCCATTAACTAGGATAACCAGAGGTTCCTCTTCAACTTTCTCTACTCCAATTGTATTAATGTTTTTCTTCAAATCTAAAGGCAAATAAACAACTCTTCCCTTTAATCCTCTCTGTAAATCTGATGGAGGCAATTTCCCTGTCTTTGGCTCCATTCATACAGTAGCCTGAAAGGGATGGACACTTTGAATCAAAATAGATTCCTAAGTATTTAAATCCTTCAATTCAGAAGGAATGTCAACCAATTCCAGATTATTATGAACCGCTCTAGCAGGCATCCGGTTTTGGTTTAATTTGTTAAAACAATAAGTACACATACGTTGGTCCGATCCCAAATCAAAACAATTTTCTACCATCAAGTATGTGGCAAAATCCTTCCATTCACTATTGTTTTCCATTTCACTTTCTGCGTATAAATCCACTAACTTAGTCTGATTCTTATAATAAGTCCGTCGACAACACACACAAGTGAAATTAGGCCTCTCACTTGATTTCTCCTGAAAGATGGAAATTTCCTTGTGAAACTTATCTATATTAGAAATCTGTACACTCTCTTCCACATTACCTTCTTCTACTGGGTCAATTTCAACATTGTTCTCTTTACTAGCAAAGTAACAGAACTCAATTTCTTCACAAATATTCTTCACATGTAGTTCGGAACCATGCAAAAGAGCACTGCTTAATTGTTTAAGCATAATTGCTGGACTCTTAGCATAATACAACATTCTCACTAATTTCCTCACTTTATTATGATGCACTGCTAGCATCCTGAAATGATGAAAAACACTCTGGCATACTCTCCCCTCAATATCCGAGGGGGCAATAGGGAACTGACACTCAGACGTAGAGAAGCCACATGGATCATGCGTCTACAGAGCGTGGAACATGGGCTTAACTACGACCCTGAGCTACAGTATTTTCTAGGTGACTAAGCAGTTGTCTGAGGGGGCTCCTAACCTTTGAAAACCAATGTCTTCTCCCTTGAACAGACACATATATATAAAGGGAGAAACATTAATGCTCTACTGCACATAAGTCGACGTCACCTAAGACCAAATTAGAAAAGAAGTTTGTGGCTGATAACGATCGGAAAACATGCCTTTAGAATGTCATTCTGTAACCTAGTTTGTCATTTTGAAATAGTCCATATCTTAACATAGATGTGAGAAAGGCCACCATTGAAGAATTCATAGGCAATACTTCTGATGATAGATTATGACGTGCAATCTGTGAATGTTATGTAAACCACATCGATGTATTCTGTTTGTCACCCCTTTTTTACAAGAATCTCCATATATTCTGTACTTGTCCGGTTTTTCACTCTGTTAAGTGAGTTACATTTCATACCTTACATGAAGTATCAAGGATTATGATTTTATAACAGTTTTACTTTTTGTAGCCACTCTATCACAATGGCATGCTTGCACCCTCACTGTGGGACATGACACTTTTTCTAGTTACTTTTTCAGGCAGAGTGAGAATTCTAGCGTTTACCTAGGAATAGAGCAATACCTACTCTCCCCCGTATGAGTACGTTTTTTAGGAACTTTTCGTTTCCATGAAAACACTTTTTCATGCCATTAACGAAATACTAGGTGTTTGATTACTCCCAGCGTTCTGCTATTCCCGAATAGGAGTTTTTGAACACTCGGCGCCGATTATTTCCCCATTCTAAGATGGCGGCCGTTCTCACACCGCTTTATTTTGAATCTACAGGCATCGTCGATTTCTAACTCCTGCTCTTAAACATCACTTCCTCCTCCGGCCCAGGGTCCGTTCATGACAGACGGCCACCGGGAACTTACGGAGGAGGGATACCGAACATTAGGTAAGTCGCCGGCCGCGTTGCAGTCACCAATCAGACCCCTCCTAAAACACTTCCTTTACAGGAATTATACGCTACGGCGGCGCTGGGCATTTCCTAATCGGTGCTATCCTTCCTTATTTCAGCTTACCGCCTACCAGGAAACATACCCGTTTTCCGTGGTTTTCTACGTTATGGATCCCCTCCCGGTATACACCTTTCACACAGCTTGATTCAGGTATACAATCATATTTTAAATCCTCACACACTGTGGCTTTGCGACGCTTGATGAGAAGTATACTTTCTTTACCTCAGGTTTACTAACCTGGGTGTTTATATTATCTTTTTTTTATTTTTCTACTAGAGGCTCTTAACCAGGAAGTCTCTGGCACCTCTAAAGAATAGACGCTACTAGTCCAACAATACGTGATTTTATGTTCAGGTCTACAGGACATTCCATCTCTTTGCAACCAAAGTTAATGGACTTACAGTAATCCCTGTGGTAAGGATATATCCCCTCCAGTGTCCAGGTTATTTTGGTTTACCTCCAATCTAACCTTCTAAAGACAGACAGTACCACACTCCTCTCTTTTTTAAGCCTTCCTGATTTTGTCTTTCTCTTTTTTCTCCCTTCGTTTTTCCTTTTTTCCTTCCAGTTATATAGCATCTCTCTAGTCCACCTACGTGGAACACCGCTATAAGGCCCAGACCTCACTCGACCCAATTTTAGGGTTTGAGTCTAAGGTAATATACTACTCGTAAAAGGGAGAGCATGCGTCTCACTTTTCACTCTAGGCATTGGTTCAAATACCACTTAATGTGTAAACTACACATGTATTTCCCACTTGGCAGCGAGAACTTGTCACAGACAGAACTTTTACTTCACTTTTGCTTGCCTTCACAAACCAATTCTCACCACTTTGTAACCCTAGTCAGGCAGGACCACCGTGTGCACGAGAACGCTTGCCACAATTGCCCATTGAGATACCATTCACTTCACACCATAGGCACCATCACTCTTGGAAACCAACTCACTTCCGTAGAGCGTGACACTCGCAGTTTTCTGAACGTCATCACGAATCACATCCACTCTTTGTATAAGTGGATACACATGTCACTACTGCATGTATGATGCACGTTATGTCACCATATGCAGTGTAATCCTGTAAGTTGACGTACCAGTAAATGTACATACTTTGTGCTTTATACCATCAGCCCTGAAGAGTCGTGTTGACTCAACGGCACACGACGAAACACGTGTCGGCTTACTGTTATTCCTCAAGTCTGGACCCATTAAAACCCCACCCTGCTGGGACAAGACTCACACCAAAGGATCTGCTTCTATGTTATTCTGTGTTTCTCTACTTAACAATTTACTGAATTGTGAAACTCTGTTTGTGGTTGCGAGAGCTCAGCTGTTCAATTGTGTTTGGTCTGTGACTTTTTTAGACGGTTAGGGGCAATTTTCCGTCTGCTCTTCACGCACCACCCAATCACCATTTGTGTTCTTTCAAACGTGAACGTTAAACTTGAGGCAGTGCGCCCAGAATTCTGAACCCCAAAATTCCCTCTGGTAGTTTACTATACTCTCCTGGAAAGACAAGCCAGTGAATGACCATGCAAACCTGTCACTTCTCTCACTCTGCAAGGATCTAATTCTTGCAACAACTTCATTTTCTGTTTTAAACTTTTCTTATTAAATGTCCGTACAAAATCACAAAGCAAATTGATGGAATCCTGTCGCACACTGCAAATACTACTACACTTCCAGGTGTACACTGGTCCCTTCGGACGTCTTCCAAAAACTTCATTACCTAACACCTCTTCTGCCTCTGTTGACACAAGTTTTTCTTTTTCAACCGGACAAACATCTTTCACCTCATATGCTCGAACACTGGTGTCAACTGCATGCACCAAATTATTGTCCTGGAAATAACTCTCCTCATTAAAAAATGCCTCACAACTTGAACTATGCATCAATTTTCCTGAAAAAACTTCACAAAAATTACTACGATTAACTGTTCTTTCCCATCTACTATTTGATTTAAAATCATAAATTGCCTTGTTTAGTTTCCTAATTCTATTGATTATCAAAATAAATAACTTTCGCTTAATTTCGAAAGCCTGATCAATAATTTTCTCTACATTTTTCTTTCTCTTATAAAAAGCCGCTTTCTGTTGACCTCTCTTAATATTTTTTAACAAATTGCCAATTATCCTGTTGCGGAACATTCGTCTGCGAATGTCCCTGAACTGATTTTCCCTTCTACTGCCATGCACAGAGTTATCTCCTGCTCTAGCAGAAACTTTTTTGACGGGCCTTTCCTTTCCCTTTAAATTGTCTCTCTTCTTCTGCACTAAAACATGTTCTGTAGTGGTATTTTTTCGTCTGCAAATTCTTTTTAAAAATGATTTCATTTTCTTACCCGGAGCTTTTTTGGCGACTTGACATCTTTTTATAGTAGAGGACTGCTGCAAATGTTTACCAAGGTGGGGTGTAAGTCGCTTTGCTTCTTTTTTTCTCCTCTGCCTTGAGGGCATTTTTGAATTTGTCAAAAGATCTTGAGTTGAATCTGTGGAATTTCTTTTAAAAAATTGTTATTTACCACTATTACCAAACAGTAAACCAATAACAGTAGGCAAACAATTAGCACACTAGTTCTCAATTCTACCTACAGTAATTTAACAACATAGACAAATTTGAAACTCTCAAATAGTAGCAATGGAATGGAATGCTTCTACATATGACCTGTGCTCTGTTATATGTTAATCTCAACTAATTTCGAGACTCTATTTCACCGTTATATTAAAGACACTTCACACAGGGTGTTTTTGAAAACTTTTATATAATTTTAATTCAACATCTAGAGATTGTTCCTCATCTAGAGATTGTTCCACATCTAGAGATTGTTCCTCATCTAGAGATTGTTCCTCATCTAGAGATTGCTCCACATCTAGAGATTGTTCCACATCAGACATTGTTGATGTTATGGTTATTGACTTAAAATTGCCAAGCACACATGAAGGAATATTTACAAGGCCCTTGCACCAGGGGGAAGTGACTTAAAATTGCCAAGCACACATGGGGGCGTATTTACAAGCCCCTTGCACCAGGGGGAAGTGACTTAAAATTGCCAAGCACACATGGGGGCGTATTTACAAGACCCTTGCACCAGGGGAAAGTGACTTAAAATTGCCAAGCAGACATCAGGGCGTATTTACAAGGCCCTTGCACCAGGGGGAAGTGACTTGAAATGGCCAAGCACAGATGAGGGCGTATTTACAAGGCCCTTGCACCAGGGGGAAGTGACTTGAAATGGCCAAGCACACATGGGGGCGTATTTACAAGGCCCTAGCACCAGGGGGAAGTGACTTGAAATGGCCAAGCACACATGACGGCATATTTACAAGGACCTGGCACCAGGGGGAAGTGACTTAAAATTGCCAAGCACACATGAGGGCATATTTACAAGGCCCTTGCCCCAGGGGAAAGTGACTTAAAATGGCCAAGCACACATGGGGGTGTATTTACAAGGCCCTTGCACCACTTATGCGTCACTTTTAACATTTACAATGTAGAGCACCATGGGGCAAAAACGGCACAGATGCGTCACGCATCTGTACCGCAAAAGCGGCGCATTGCAGGAGTCACGTCGCAAGCGCGACATGACTCCTGCAATGCACAGGGGCGAGCCATACATTGCATGGTGCATCACTCCTTACGCCTGCTTCAAGCAGGCGTAAGGATTTGATTCAGCAATGCCATAAAGCTGACTCAGTGAAATCTTGTAGATTTCACTGCGTTAGTTTTACAGGGCTTTCATGCGAGGGAACGCCCACCCTGCGACAGAACGGCCACATGAAACCTGACGCAGGTTTCATGTGGCGCAGGGCTTTACAGCGTGACATATCTGCCTAGATGCGTCACGTTGTAAATATGTCGCAACATGGCGCATCTTTTGCGCCGCCGCTGCGTCACAATAGTGACGCAACGGCAGCGCAAAAGAGGCGCACGGCCATCATAAATCTGCCCCTAACATTTTAAATGATTGGTTCAGGATACCGATAAGGTGTGGCCTATCCAGAGGTTTGTTTGAGGTGAGGCCTACTCAGGGTTGCAGATGAAATTTAGGCTTGTTGAAGAGTACAGAGGAGATAATACATGTGCAGGCCTACAGATGAAGGGAGTCATGTCCACTGCACTCTTGAACAAAGGCCAGACCTCCTCTGTCTCCCTGGACAGGCCTAAACCTCATCTGCACAATGTGATTAGTAATGTTAGGAAACACAGGTGATGTAATTGAAAAACGTGCAAATATTTTTGTTCATTTCACAATCACATCACCGGTGTTTCCTCAGCTTAGGTATCTCATTGTGCAGATGTAGTCTAGCATATCCAAGAGTACGCAGAAGGTGAGGACTGTATGCAGCAGTGCAATGTACATAACTCACCTCCTTTGACAATTACAGAAGCCTCAGCATATCCATGCCCCCTAAACAGTCCTAAATGTATATCATTATTATCATAGTGACTATGAAACTCTAGCAGTACATATTGTGAAACCTAAATGTCTTAAAGTAATGATTTTTAAACCGACAAACAAGCAAATTATTCTCCCAGATTGATGGTGAAAAGTGAAATATTTATTTAAAGAAGCAGACACCATTTTGTCCTTCTCATAAATGTAAAAAGCATTTCTTTTTTTAACAAAACGATTTTCTGGTCATAATTTGAAAACACAGCACAGCTCCTAAGTACAAGCACACCTTGTCAGTACTAATACTTCACATTATCTCCAATTACAGTTTGTCAAAGAAGCAAAATCTTTTTGTAAAACATAATGTAAACACTTGACACAAAACAACATTTTAAATGCATTTTCAGGTCATAATTTGAAAACACAGCACAGCTCCTTTGTACAAGTACACCCTGTCCGTACTTAAATTTGCCTAGCACACATGGGGGCGTATTTACAAGGGCCTTGCACCACGGGGAAATGACTTAAATTTGCCAAGTACTCATGAGGGTGTATTTACAAGGACCTTGCACCACCTTTAAAGTCACTTTTAATGTGGGGAAAATGAGGTGAATGTGGCTCATAGGCCTTGTAAATATGCCCCATGCTGACTATGTAACTCTTGCAGAACATATTGTGAAACCTAAATGACTTCAAGAAACGAGTTTTTAAACTGACAAACAAGCAAATTATTCTCCCATATTCATGGTGGGAAGTGAAATATTTATTTAAAGAAACACACACCATTTTGTCCTTCTCATAAATGTAAAAAGCATTTCTTTTTTTAAAAAAACGATTTTCTGGTCATAATTTGAAAACACAGCACAGCTCCTATGTACAAGCACACCTTGTCAGTACTAATACTTTACATTATCTCCAATTACAATTTGTAAAAGAAGCAAAATCTTTTTGTAAAACATAATGCAAACACTTGAGACAAAACAACATTTTAAATGCACAGCTGGCTTCCCTATTTTCTCCAAAAAGCATACTAGTCTCTTTCTAAATTAAAGGAATCTTTTCTCACCTTACCACGATTTTTAAACACATCATGTAAGCAAATTAGTCTTCCAGATTCATGGGAGAAGTGACTTAAAATTGTTTGGCACACATGGGGGCGTATTTACAAGGCACATGCACCAGGGGGAAATGACTTAAATTTGCCAAGCACTCATGAGGGCGTATTTACAAGGACCTTGCACCACCTTTAAAGTCTCTTTTAACGTGGAGAAAATGACGTGAATGTGGCTCATAAGCCTTGTAAATATGCCCCCATGCTGACTATGAAACTCTTGTAGAACATATTGTGAAACCTAAATGACTTCAAGGAACGAGTTTTTAAACCAACAAACAAGCAAATTATTCTCCCATATTCATGGTAGGAAGTGAAATATTTATTTAAAGAAGCAGACACCATTTTGTCCTTCTCATAAATGTAAAAAGGATTTCTTTTTTTTAAAAAACGATTTTCTGGTCATAATTTGAAAACACAGCACAACTCCTATGTACAAGCACACCCTGTCAGTACTAATACTTCACATTATCTCTAATTATAATTTGTCAAAGAAGCAAAATCTTTTTGGAAAACATAATGAAAACACTTGACACAAAACAACATTTTAAATGCACAGCTGGCTTCCTTATTTTCTCCATAAACTATACTAGTCTCTATCTAAATTAAATGAATCTTTTCTCACCTTAGCAAATGCTTTTTGAATTTCAAAACAGTCTCAGAAACACACCAATTTTTCTTTAGCAGAGCAAAGGGTATGCACTCCAGAGGCTGCAACCAACAAAGGCACAGAAATGCTGAAATTCATCACACATATCTCTCATGTCACCCAATCAAAACTCTTCCCTCACTTTTTTCAAATCAACACCCTTCCCCCCTCTGCCCTTTCTGCCTTTTTTCCATAGCAACTACCTCCTGAAAGACCTCTCATGTTTACAAGTTCACACAACAATTTTTCAAATGAACTCTGAACTCTCAGTACACCTGCTAATCCACTGCAATGTTTCTTAAAATCATTTATTCTTAACCATTCAAAATACATATTTCAAAGAACACATCCATGCACCCTAACTTTTTGTTTTCAGCAATGGAAATCCACCAATCACTGCTAGTGAATAATTAGCACTAAAACTCCACAGTTTTATTTCTTTACAAACTCCTACTGTTTCAACTGCCACTCCATTCCCACATTTCATCTGACTGCAGCAGAACCTCCTCTCACCATGTTTTCTGTCTGGATTCTTGGACATAGCTACATCCACTGGGCTCACAGGTATGCTGATAACAGAAATTTACACAACCTCAATTTACAAAATGTGGAAATCAAATGGATTGGGTAGAGAGGATTGAGATGTCACCAATTGATACCATTGGTGAAAACTTTTTTGCATTTGCCAAACCCTGACCTCTTAATAGTGCACTGTGGAGGAAATGACCTAGGCACTTTGACTGGGGTAGGTCTGGAAATGCTTTTAAAGGACACCTTTGAGCAATTGATGGCACTTTTTCCTCAAACTGCCTTGGTGTATTCAAATATATGCCAAAGACAGAAATGGAGGTGGTCCAATCAATTTTGTCCACAAATTGAGAAAGCGAGGAAGCATGTAAATAAGTCTGTTTCAGCTTACATGAGAGACCATGGAATGGGCTCCATCTACAACAATAACTTGCGTTACTGCATACAAGATATCTACAGAGGAGATGGTGTGCACTTCTCAGATGAGGGAAACAGAGTTTTCATACAAAATTTAAGACTGTGTATTGGTACCTACTTATAAGTACCTAGAACTTACACAGAACCCAAAAGCTCTTCTCAGAGCTACCTTAACTATGATTACTCTTTAAAAATTTCGAATGTACCTTTTTTCACTAATTTTCACTTATGTTCGCTTCCCGGTTCGCTACCCGGTTCGCGTACCGGCAGCTAACCGCGCGAAAAATTCAAAAAAAAAAATTCCGACATATATAAGCCTCCTCAGCCACCCTTAGAAAACCTAGGGGGTCAGGATACGTCTCCCGTGCCCCCTTATACCCTATCCCAACATTCTTTATCCTCCATCTTGTGTAAATTCATCCGAAACACAAGATGGCGGACTCCTGTTACGCTGCCGGTTAGTTTCCCGATACGCTATCCGGAACGCTACCCGGTTCGCGTACCAGGTAGCGCTTCTATGGCGAAAAAATAAAAACTTTTTTTTTTTTGCCCCACGGGACCCTTTAATAGCCCCCACATCATTCCTAGGAGGTCAGGAGGGGTCTACCTTGCCCCCTTACATTAATTTTCCCTTCGTTTTTCTCCACCTATTGTCTCTCGATCCTACAGAGAGACAAGATGGTGGCCGTTCCGGACTGTTTAGAATGTTGACTGACACCGGAGAGCCAATCAGCTTCACTTCGCGAAGTTCCGTTACGCGTCAGGTACGCGAACCGGGGCACTAACCGGAGCGCTGTTACAGATATATATATTTTTCTGAACGTTACTTTATCAAAATTCACTGGAGCACATATATTGAGACATAGCAAAGGCACGTCGGGCAAACAATATCTACAATTTTGCCAAGTTTCGTGGAAATCCATTGAGCCGTTCGAGCTAAAAGTGAGTCCAACCGCCCTATGGAAAATTGCATAGGAAAAACGCGTTTTGGGACCCCCCTTTTTTCTCAGCCCCCCCTTGACAAAACCCCCCCAAATTTTCATGGGCTGCTCAGAAACAAAACGTTCCATTTTCCTGAAAATTTCAGCCAATTCCATCCACAAACGCCAAAATTATTCGACATAGAATTTTCAGAAATCCCATAGGAAAAGAATCCTAACTATATATACCTACTGGCGACCGCCAGTAGGTAATATACACCCTCTGACACTCTTCTTACTCTGTGTCCGATTGTCCAGGCTGGTCCCAGGCTATCACCTAGCCTTGCGGATGTAGTTTATGGCCTCAACTGTAAAGAATCACCCCTCTTCAAAGGAGTTACAGTAGATCAAGGCCACCACCCCATGAGATCCGTCACACCACACGCGTTCCTACTATCTGATAACGATCCTGTATTGTGATTGGGGAGGGGATTCTCACTGTGAGGGTGTGTGGGACCGAGCCTGAAGCGGAAGATTCCAGGGATGCCTTTTTGTACATCAAAGTCTTCACAATTATGTGTCACATTAAAAATATATAGCACTCCAACAAAGTAGTAGGATTATAACACTTTAATAACTTATAAATATATACAACGCACCAAAAACAGTAAACACGTTAAAAAAATTTTTTTTAAACAAAGCAACAATGGGTTGCTGTTTTTGGCGTCAGTAGAGGTCTGTTGTGCGAATAGTCCGAAGGCAGCACAACGCGCTGAGATCTGGACGGCACCCAGGTGATGTCCTTTACTTGCCGCACTGGTCTTGGCATCCTACAATGCTGCGCCGAAAAACGGCGTGGGGCGCCCCGTGGGGGGGGGGAGGTGGCGTGAACGGGCCTCCCCAGGTGGATGCTCCTCTGCTGCAGTGGGGCGCCCCTTTAGCGTTTCATTTGCCATTCAGCGGTTTTCCGCTCGCTTTTGCTGCACTGTGCCTCGTCAGTAGCGGTCTGTTGTGCGAATAGTCCGAAGGCAGCACAACGCGCTGAGATCTGGACGGCACCCAGCTGATGTCCTTTACTTGCCGCACTGGTCTTGGCATCCTACAATGCTGCGCCGAAAAATGGCGTGGGGCGCCCCGTGGGGGGGGGGGCGGCGTGAACGGGCCTCCCCAGGTGGATGCTCCTCTGCTGCAGTGGGGCGCCCCTTTAGCGTTTCACTCGCCATCCAGTTGTTTAGCGCCCGCTTTTGCGGCACTGTGCCTTATCCGCCATTCAGCTGAGTTGCGCCCTCTCTTGCGGTGCAGCGATAGGCGGCTGCCACAGGACTCTTAAAATGGTCCACTAAAATGGCCCTGGGACACATTTGAACTCGGACATTTGCCTGCTAGGGCTTGGGCCCCATTCTCGAAAGAGTCCCCTCAGCCTTGAAGATTCTACAAAAGTCATGTGGGCCTCCGACTCTCGCAAGCTTCTGGTGGGGAGCGGCTGCCATGATTGCTTGCGGAATGGCCACGATGGAGCTACGAGATGGTGGTGCTCTCATGCTGACGCCAGCTTCAGTCTGAAAAATCCAGAAACACTGTAGACTACCAATTCGATCAGTTCCGGTGGAGCCCCTACGTGACCCGGTAGAGAAGAACTTGCCCTCCCCTCTTTGATTGATGGTTCTTGTTGCCTGTCCCTTCTCTTGTCATTTACCAGAACAGAACTTAACTCCCCACCGGAAGTTTACGGGAGTCGGGGGTCCCGGTGACTGTTGTAGAATCTTCAAGGCTGAGGGGACTCTTTTGGGAATGGGGCCCATGCCCTAGCAGTCAAGCGTCCGAGTTCCACGGTTGCCCAGAGCCATCTGTGCAGGCCAGGTCCAAGTCTGTGGAGTCGACCGCCATTTCGTGAGCTCCGTAGCAGCCGCCTGTCGCTGTACCGCAATATTGGGTGCAATTCCGTTGGATGGCGGGTGAGACGTTGTAATAGCAAGAGCAGGCGCAATTCAGCTGGCCGAGCGAGGCACTGTGTCGCAAGAGCGGGCGCAAGTCAGCTGGTCGAGTGAAGCGCTGGGGTATAGCTGAGAAACCTCCACCTGGGGAGGTGGGGGGAGGCTCGTTCGCGCCGCTTCTCCCTTCTACTGCACCCCACGCCGTCTCCTGGCGCAGGTATATGTGATGGTCGGACCAGGGCACCGCAGGACGTGTCTTCAGGTCAAACGGATTGTGGGACAAGGTGTGGAGCAGGCGCAATTATTTCGGGGGCCTCCGTCAAGCGGTTCAGGGAGGCACCGCATCACATTGTTTTCCAATGCAGTCAGGTCCACAAACAGCCCCCACTTACTTTGAGAATAGTGAAGCTGCAGCAGGTGCAAATAAGCTTCAGACAGTGTTACAAGCGCTGCTCCGAACCCTCAAATATGGCACCCAACATCCAGGACTTATGCCATTTGTGCAAGGCAGTGACATTGAAGCATCTCAGGGACCAAGCAACATACCATATCCACAGCCTCTGCTTTCCTTCTTACCTATGTATTGTTCTTTCACTCCCACTCCAGGCTTTTAGTCTGTGGATGGAAAACCATGAACCTACACTCACCTATGAAAATCTTACTATTGATTGTTTTTTTTGAGTCCCAAATACAAAGGCTTGTTTGGATCGATGTTGCAGCAGGCTGCCATGTAAATAGTTATTTAATAAAATGTTTTACCCTGTTATTTTGCTGGTGTGTTGTATATATTTATAATATTTGCATAGTGTTTGTCGTTATTATGGGTGGGGTGGGCGGCGGAGCCTAGCTGTCTTGCAGCCATCATGGTGTCGAGCTCAGTTCCTCTCACAAGTTTCCTATTTGTCATGAGGGGTTGTTCATAATGTTTCTATTTTAGCGAGGTCAAAAAGAGATCCCATTAGTGGCCTTCTGATTTTGCTTGATTCCTTTTGTTTTTTAACGATTTTTCACTATCTGCAAAGACTAAACAGAGTATTGCGACTCTGTGCTTGTTTGTAAATAGAGAATGAACCAAAGAGAACCAATTCCAAAACAATAAATGCTAGGATAACAATCAATCAAATGGAGAGGGAAGCAGGCACGACGGATTACAACGGGGGCAAAGGCCTGTGTTACCTACCCTTCACTATATGCAAAGAGAGAATACTCCTAAAAGAAAAGAGGAGGGGGGGGCAGCGTTCAAAGCACATCAGCGTGCATAAATACGAAAATGTTTATACCTACCACGTACTTGACATTTTACAGCTTTTGATATTTGCTATTAAAAAACCATTGAAATTCACTGAAAAAACCATAGATTATAGACCATATATAGTTAGGAATTACCATTTACAAAACCTTGAAAATTCACTGAAAAAACCATAGGTTATAGACCATATATAGTTAGGGATTAGCATTTACAAAACCTTAATTTACTTGCACAAAACCATTGAAATTCGCATATATAGTTAGTTGCACTAACTATATATTGCGCACCCGCAATCCACTGCTGATGATGTCACATATTACATCATTCATGACATGGTCAGTGACATCACTGATGACATCACTGATGATATCTCAAATGACATCACTGATGACATCACTGATGACATCTCAAATGACATCACTGATGACATCACTGATGACATCTCAAATGACATCACTGATGCCATCACTGATGACATCTCAAATGACATCACTGATGACATCACTGATGACATCTCATTTGACATTACTGATCACATCACTGATGATATCATTCATGTGATAATACGATGAGCCTCTTCCGACTCTAATATAACCTTAGATACAATCAGTGTAAACAGACACTCACAGATTGTCACTTATCCATGGAGTTACTCACACACCTAGTCAGTCATGCAAAGAATCAATCACACCTCCATTTCCTCATCTATACAGTTATACACACCTTACTTATTCAAACATATACTAACACATATTTACTCTCTTATACAATCCCTGATACAAGTTCTCAATGATCCATACAGCCACTCACACAATCACTGGCTCTTATGCACAGTTATTTATATATGTCAACTCTCACATGTACTGTGTTTTACATATGTACTTACTTTGACATGTAGCACTGAGATATCCATTCACTCACCAATACACTCATGCAGACAGTCAACCGCCCATACAGCTGTTTCCACATGCATTTTTGAACCCATACATATAGTGAATCAACTACTCACACATCTATGCACAGAGTCACACACCTCCCAGCCACCCACACACACACTCAGTCTCCCATACAAATACTTGGGCAACCAATCAATAACCCATATAGTTACTCATATAGCTACTGATCAACACATGCAGAAGTTTACAGAACAACAGACATAATGATGCACAAATTAAGACAGTTTAGTCACTAACTCATGCACTCAGTGAGACACATTAAATCACTCACTCATACAGTCAGTCATGCACCTACTAAATCCTTCATCCAGACACTTATACATCCACTCATTCTTCAATATGTAAGACATATTTTAACTTTACAGAAACATACAGTCACTGGATGATGTCATCAGTGATGTCATCAGTGATGTCACTGACCATGTCATGAATGATGTAATATGTGACATCATTAGCAGTGGATTGCGGGTGCGCGATATATAGTTAGTGCAACTAACTATATATGCGAATTTCAATGGTTTTGTGCGAGTAAATTAAGGTTTTGTAAATGCTAATCCCTAACTATATATGGTCTATAACCTATGTTTTTTTCAGTGAATTTTCAAGGTTTTGTAAATGCTAATTCCTAACTATATATGGTCTATAACCTATGGTTTTTTCAGTGAATATATATATATATATATATATCAATCTGCATTGAAGAATGAGTGGATGTATAAGTGTCTGGATGTAGCATTTAGTAGTACTGTGATTGACTGTCTAAGTGACTAATTAAAATTGTCTCACTAAATATAAGGAAAAGTGATTGAACTGTATTACTATGTGTTTCACTGTATCTCTTGTTGTGTAAACTACTACATAAGTTGGTTTCTAGCTGAAAGTCTATATTACTATTAATTAGTTAAGTGAGTATCTGTATTGGATAGGGAATGTATTTTTGGTTAGATGGGAGGTGTGAGACTGTAGAGAAATGTGTAAAAAGTTAATTTAGTAGGTTTAGGAGTTTAATACTGCACGTGGAAAAACTTTTTTGAGTGAGTGAATCTCTTTATGGGTGTGGTGATGAGTAAATATATTTCTGAATGATACATGTCCAACAAAGTAGAAATATAAAAGGCATTGTATGTGACACTAGTTTTTTTTAAATAGGTATACATAAGACTCAGTGATTGTATAAGTGACTGTATTAAAAACTGTATACCTGTAATAGTGATTTTATGACACACTAAGTATAAGTCACTCTCTTTATGAATACATAAACTGGTGTTTGTATAAGTGTGTAGCTTAGTAAATGTAAGTATGATCAATTGTTTGCATAAGTGTGTAGGATGACTGCATACGTGAATATGATATGTACTGGTGTGTAATGTTGATGTAGGTGTATAAGTATATTTAATAATGTTCTATTGATATTTGTTAGCATGTATGACTGAATCTATAGGTAAGTGTTTATAGGTGTGTGTAGATGTAGGAATGACTGAGTGGGTTTTTAGAAACGTATATTGGTGTGTCAATGGTTTCAAACATGGTACTCCATATTTTATAATGAGTGTTGAAATGTTATGCTAGTGTATGATAAGGTGTATCAGATTGTCACGTGGATGATGTCATCAGTAATATCATCAGTGATGTCATTTGAGATGTCATCAGTGATGTCACTGACCATGTCATGAAAGATGTAATAAGTGACATCATCAGCAGTGGATTGCGGGCGCGCGAGTTATAGTTAGTACAACTAACTATAACAGAGGACATATCTAGCTAACTGTAACAACCATGAAACCTATGCGTTTTTCAGTGAATTTCTAAGGTTTGTTAAATGCTAATTCCTAACTATAAAGTGGCTGAAACCTATGGTTTTTTCAGTGAATTTGCAAGGTTTTTTAAATGTTAATTCCTAACTCTAACATGTCTGAACCTATGTTTTTTTAGTAAATTTCAAAGGTTTTTTAAATGATAATTTTTTTATATATTTATTGTTATATTTCTTCATATGTTTTAACCACATTTTTTAAAATCTTTTTATTTTTAGATATGTTATTTTATAAATTACATTACACATATTTTTTTAAAAACATTTTTAAAATAAAAATATATATTCTTTTATTATTTTATATTGTTTAAAATATACAAAATAAAGTTTTCTTTTTTTTTCTTTTTTTTGGAGTTGCGCACCCAAAGCGCATCCTGCTCGTTCACTGCGCAAAACATATCCGCCATTTTAGTATTGCTGTTTAGGAGCCACGTAGGGTGTGCGACAGGTACGACTTTTCCAACGCAGACGCTATGCGACTTATACACGACTTCTGGTGCATACGCGAGATGTACGTATTATGCGACGTGACGGACGCGCGGTAGCGTGGGACATCATATGCATATCGGACGCGGTAGATGCGCCACTCCAGCAAAAAATTTTAATGTTCAAAAACTTATATATATATATATTTAATATAAATATTAAGAGAAGAAATTATCTGAGGTAATTATAAAAATAATATTCTTTAACTTAAAAAAAAGCATATTCCTTTTAAATGAAATTTTGCGAAGTCGCGCTGGATGAGTACTCTGTGCGTCCTGGGTGCGCGCACCCTACGCGTACCCCATGTGATCACAAAAAAAAGAGATTTGATTGGTTCATTACACTTCCTATTCAAAGTATTGAAGGACCCCAACCTATTTCAATCACTCTTCTAAGACCTTTTCTTAGGGAAAGACCTGCTGAGAAGAACTGCTGTTTTTTGTTCATTGCAGACCTGATTGACCACATAATTTTCAAAATGGCTACAAATGCACCTTCTTCATCAGATTATGAAGAGTCTATAACTCAGGAATTTGTTCCAGAACCTCCCCCTTCAGAGAGGTATTCATCTATTGTATGGAAGTGTTTCACATTCCCACAGGGACTAAAAAAGGTCACTGCGACCAAGGTAACATGAAAAATCTGCAAAGCGGTCCTATCTAGAGGAAACCCCAACAAAAAATACTTGTGTGGACCAGCTAGTATGAAAAAGCATTTGCAGACACGTCATCCTGTCAACTATGCCCGAGAGGAGATGAGAAGGCTACATCAAAATACTCCTGCACCACCAACTGTACCAAGCATATCTGGGACAGCACCATCAACTTCTAGTTCACCAGATATACACCCCCAGTTTGCACGAGTGAGGATGAATTGTGTAAAATGCGGACGTCTCATTGCTTATGGTGAACAATCAGTGGACCTTGTCTGTCGGGCTATCGACAACCACCATTGTTATTATTATTTTTTCTCTTCATAGGTTTTGGTTCTGTTCATCCTGTTTCCCTGTTTAAAAAAAATCAAAGAAATCAAAAAAATTGTTCAAAAACCCCCCCAAAAAATACAAAACAACATAACAAAAATAAAATTTCTTTTCAGAACTACCTACTCTGGTTAAAAAAAGAGCTAAACGTGTATGCTACTGTGTGAAAGTTTAGATGAATGTATGTGTAGTGCATAATTGACTGAAAGAATGCATTTGTGATGTGTGGTGAATGCATAAGTGCAGAACTATAAGGAAGTGCTGGAGTATGACACTGTAAACTGTTTAACTACAGCATGCTGTGGTACTTCCGAAGCACAGGGATGCAACATATGTATATAAATATGTTGCAGGTCTGTGCTTCCCTCTGCACAGCTGCTTAAACTGCAGCCATGAGCTGGCGCAGGTGCCCTTGCACCATGGTGCAAGGATGCCTGCGTCGTGGGGAGATTTCTTTTGTGCATGAAGGGACACCTTCCTGCACAAAAACAATCAAAGGAGGCTTTTTCCTCTTTCAATGGGTGCTGTAGAATGCAGCACACATTAAAATAGGAAAAAACGAGGAGAAATGAAAACATTTCCCCTTGTTTCGCCTCGCTACGCCACCTCTAAGGCGGCGTAGCTTTCACATGCATCTCCAGATTTTTTGTAAATTTGGAGATGGGTCTTGTCCCATGGGTGTTGCATGGGAGCACCCACAGCAACACCCATGGAACGCCCCTCCAACGCACTGTGCTGTGTGTGAATGGGACGTATTTACAAGGCGAGGAAAAGTCATGCAGGGTGGCATTTCCTCTCCTTGTAAATATGGAAGAGCCCCTGCGCCACCAGTACGTCACGAAAAGTGATGTAGTGGTGGCGCAGGGGGCTTGTAAATCTTTCCCTTAGTGATATGCTTTGAGTTAAATAGTTTTATTTCTTATAATTCTGAAATTACCAGAACCTACAAGACCACTATATGACTCTATTTTGTACTATACCCTGTATCTTGCAGACAGGTGCTCTGAAGCTGTCTCCTATTTGATACCTGTCTGCAATGGAATTCTGTGACACAAATCTAGCCCATCCATCTTCCTTTTTTCAACGGTGTGGAAGCACAGTCCATTGTGCATTTTAAGACTTACTTAAACTTACCTCAACAGTAATACAACTAAAAAACTTTACACATTTTATTCAGTTGTTTTTTATAATGTAAAATATACTAAATTCCATATTTTCAAATTAGGATCTGTAAAAGAAAAGAAAAAATAGTTATAACATGTAATAATACATTTTTAACAGCACAGCATAATTTTAACATTTTACAAAGTAATTTCTTTGCCTTTTTTGCTGTTCTCAGAATATATTGAATTTCACTAGAAACAGTGATTTTAATCGTACTCATCACATAACAGCGGGCAAAAAAAAACCCAATCAATTAGATTGTTTAAAAAAAAACAACATTCCATCCCCAGTAAAATAGCGCATAATACAAATCACACATATATAAAATGGTTACTGCTAAGCAAATGTATAACTTAATTTTATAAACACTGTAAATTTTGTCAGTTAAAAATATACACCGAGACAATGTGCAAGAAAAAGTCCATAATTCAAAGATATACTTTTCCTTGAGGCCAAATAGTATTTTTACACTCCTTTTTATGTAAATTGTCCAATGGTAATCCTATTAAATCATAATGATAAATTCCACAGAGGCTGAATTATCTTCCTAAAACTTTGGCTTTAAAAAAATTAGGTAGGAATTTGATCATTTGTAAGGCAAACGCTGTTTGAAAACCAACTAAGCATCATTAAAAAGAGTCCAGCCTTTATCACTTTTTAGATAGGCAGTGTAATGTCCAGATGTTGTGGAAGGACCATCATGTAAAATTATTGCTACTACTATAAAAGTCCTTCCTGATATTGATAGTTAAGTAGTTACAACATTTTTAATTAAAGTGTCCAATTTTCTTCCATCAGCTGTACAATGTGCATCATTAAAATTATATTTTGTCCATATCTTTGTAGAAATAAAGTTGATAACATTTCTGAGTTGCATTGGCTGCAATCCATGTGTTGATTTGCAGCTTTAATTAATTTAATGAAAGACACTGATTTACAGTCCGGTAATGTCAAATAAAGAAATCTTTCAGTGTCTACATTAGTACTACATGTATACATACAATTTTCACAATAATGTTCCTATATATAACAAAGCCCATAATATTTTCTGTTTCTACACCTTCATTTTCTAATACGGTAAGCATATACATTACAAATTCCTAAGCATCTTGTTGGATATTTTGTGTAAATTGTTTCGAACCAGAACATACATCCAAAAGATTACGAACATCAGAAGCGGTTTGTATTTTACTTGTATCAGTTCTCAATTTTTCATAAACAGAATGCAGCAAGCAACAAACATTTTTTTCCTGATTCTCCATAATTTGCTGTTGCAAACCTTCAAGAAAAAACAACAACCTTGAGCACTACATTAGCATAGCAGTTGACACCAGAACTATTTTCAAACTGATAACCAACAATCTCTTCATCAGTGTCCTTTTTCTTTTTGCTTGCAATCACAACATTATCTTGTTTGTTTCCCTTCTCTACACCTTCAGTACAGATATTCTCATACCTTCTTTTTCGACCAACCATGCGCTTTTCAAATACAGGATATTGACCCAAATTGGGAGCATATGTTCTTCTTGACCTATTATACTCTTTGACACAGTTCGCATCTGCAGTAACCGTTGTATCATCAAAATCAATCAAAAACAAACCAGATAATGTTTTGACCCGCGACATATGCAATACCCTCTTTATACACATAGTATTACTAATGTTCACCAAAGCATTGTCAACAGTTAAACCTTGTCACTGCATTTGCTAGAGAAACTGGAAACTGTTTTCTACGGACAAATAAATCTTTAACAAGCAAAAAACAACGAACAATTTGTTTAACTTCTTCAATCTGATCAAATTTAATTTTTAAGAATTCAATACCATCTTTATTTTGATAATTAACAAAATCCACAACTTTGCCCATTGCTCCATTAACTAAATGATTTTCTATGTCCAAATTACACCTTAAAGTTATCCAACAGTTTCTACATGCATATAGATTCTTTTCTAAACCAGCAGTTTTAGATATTTATTTTTCTAAAGAATCCAATGTTGTCTTCAATTTTTCTGTAACAATAAGAGTGATTCCTTCCTGCTCTATTTTATCGATGGCTTCCATTTTTATTATTTCTTCATTTGCCAGTTTCAAAAGTTGTTCGTTGAATATACAACACTCACGCTGTGTTGGAATTAAGCAGATTACAGATTTGTTTTCTGCAATTTTCCTGTATATTTTCTCAGGAACTACGTTTTCATTTGGAATCTAATCGAGTCTGCATAGCTTGTTTGCCATGTTCAGTCAGTAGTCCGTTTCGGAGAATAGTTCCATAATCAACATCATTTGCCTGTCGTATATATGTATTGAGTTCTTTGTATTCAAAATATGATCAAATGTTCACGTTTCCAACACTATCCAGAGACTTTCTGGTGTCTTCATGCGCAAGTGTTTTAAATATTAGTTGTCCTTTTACAGGAGTTAGTTGCAGTAGATCTCCCAAAACTATGACGTGTTTTCCTCCAAATAACACGTCGTACTCTGTTTTAAGAATTTGCTGCATTCTTAAATGCACAAAGGCAAGCATTAAGTTTGATACCATGCTTACCTCACCAATAATGAGAAGTTTCATTTTCTTTAGGACTATTGAAACTTCACAACAACCTTCTCCAGATAGCTTGTGGTTTTCCAATTTGTTTTCATGCTCTACTGGTAGCATTAGTAAACAATATAAAGTAATTCCTTTAATGTTGTGTGCTGCCAACCCAGTTGGAGCAGTGACAACACAATACAAATGCGACTCAGTTGTTTTCTGTTGATAACTTGTAATTACTTTAATTAAAAAACGTTTTCCTGTTCCAGCTTCTCCACTCACGTACATTCAGATAGGCTGAAATGACATGCATGAGCACTCTTTCTTTTCATGAAGTAATCCATGGTCAATCTGTTGTCTCACTTGCTCATATATTTATTTCTGTTCAACATTCAGTTGTTCTTCCAAGTTTGTTAAGTTTGTTACTACTTCTTGAGCTTGATGCATTGCTTTTTCCACCTCATTCATGGCGATTGCTGTTTCATTTTCAACAATTGGTTGTCCTAGTGGATCTTGACTCAGCGTAGCTGAACTTTGACTGTCTTGAGAACTGTCTCTAGCAATCTCAGCTGCAATGTAGCTTCTTGATCAATTTCATCGTTCAACATTTTCACATAATTTGCACAAGCACTGCATTGTATGCTATCTTTACAAGCATTAAAGGAATCTTCATAGCTCTGGAAATCTCCAAGTAATTCCAGTTCTGAACGCCATGGTTTGAATAGTTGTAAAAGGGCTAAAAAGTAAAATTCCCTTTATCAGCAGTGTCGCAACTCAGCTTTCTGTGATTAATCAAATTTCCTTTTTTTTGTTTCACCAAACATCCTACGGAACTAATGACTCCATATTTTCCATCATTGATGTTCTCTGGAGTATTCCTTTTAAAAGTGTCGTTTTGCAGCACTTCATAGAGACACATGTTCTCAAGATGATGACTTCTGTTTGGGTAATATGTGTCCAACATATTCGTTTTCAAAATATCTGTACTTTCTGGATCTTTTTCTGCTAAATATTCAATTTCTTGTACAGATTTCAGTACTCTATTTCGCATTGCTGCAAGACCTAGACTCACCCAAATGATTCTTCTAGATTTAGAGTATAGACTTGCAGATGATAACCAAACTGAGCATTCATATGCTCCGATTACTCGATGGGATAACATCTTCAATTTGAAACTGTATAATTTCTTACTTAGAGTCTTCTCGTGAGAAATCTCTTCCCACATTTCTTTCAATTCCGTCTTTTCTGATTTTATAATATAAGACGTTACATATTGAGAAAAAGCAATGGAATTGTCCGCAACATACTGAATATCCATGTTAGAATTCCACATGGATAAAATAACTAGGTTGTAGTCATTTATGTATTTTGACTCTTCATTTCTTCTTAAGTTGTAGGTATTTTTTAGAGACTTTCTTGTGATAGTATGTCGCAAAGATGACAAAACTGTTCGCTCTTCGTTTGGACATTACAGGACGTAGAAATGCAAAACGACAAATTTGGGAGCGTCCTTAATCCCTAACAGCATATGTATATGAGGAGCACCTCTTGCTTGATACTCCTTTCTCCAAAAGAAATCCACAACTTCTACAGGAGGAGGATTTGTTATTGCAGATAAAAGACATCATAGCCTCAAATCTATAATTGAAATACCTGCATACATTAACAGGATCCAAAGAGCACAATTATCCAGGTGTCTTGTATTCAATATTTTTTATATTGGAATTTGCGTCTCGAAGAAATTTTAGCAAATCATCCCAAGCGTACTCAACACACGTTAGGGTAAGGCACCATATAGTTGTTCCTATGTTCCGTAGCATACATTTCAGTTATCCATGATGACGGTACTAATATTCATTAGTCCCATGCTGACATGCCATCAGATTAATGAGCTGAGATTAAATGATCATCTCTTTGGTGCACTTTATCCATAAAATCTTTTGCAGATACATTTTGCAGATGTATTCCAGTTTTTAAAATGTGATTGACGGCATATGAAAGTCCAGACAAGTCACTTTCAAACAAAAGATGAAATATATAGGGATACATTGTCGAAATCTTGGATCTTCTGCATATAATCTTGTTGTCTGATATTCAGATGCAGGAATCTGAACAGGACGTTCATCATATCATCCTCCTTTTCCAGTTGGGAACTGTGGAAAATTTTGAGCTTCCAATCTCTCTTCCCATACACTCATGGGAGTTCCTTTTGCTTTTTTCATTTGGAACAACTCAATAGTGTTCCCCATCACTTCTTTTGAATGAAGTGGATGCACACTGTAATGTTCATAGATTTCTTCACATCTTAACATGTCCACTTTTTCAATTTGTCAACTTGACGTTTCAGTATCTTCTGCTAAAACTATTTCTTCTTCTCCCATATAAACATTCTTATAGTATGTATTGTTTTGATCAAATACAATGTTGCCTTTTGCACTTTCCTAACATCCACTAACACCTGCCAGATTTTCTTATTCTAAGTCGGCACACCATTAACAAGAATAACTAGTGGTTCACTTTCTACACTCTCTCCACCAATAGTTTCAATATTTTTCTTTAAATCTAACGGTAAATACACAACTCTTCCTTTTAATACTCTTTGTAAATCTGAAGGATGCAATTTACCTGTTTTAGGCTCCATACGAACAATAGCCTGAAATGGGTGCACACATTGAATGAGAATAGACTCATAGGTGTTTAAATCTATAAATCCTGGAGGAATAGCAACTAACTCTAAATTACTATGCACAGCTCTAACTGCCATTTTATTCTCATCTAATTTGTTATAACAATATTTACAAATACGCTGATCAGAACCCAAATCAAAACAATTCTCTACCAACAAATACGTTGCAAATTCCTTCCACTTATCATTATTTACTTTTTCACTTTTTAAATACAGATCAACACTCCTAGTCTAATTTTTATAGTGAGTTCACCGACAACAAATACAAGTAAAATTTGGCCTTTCACCTGAAATCAGCTTAAACTTTGTAATTTCCTTTTCAAAATGTTTTGTACAACTATGTTCAACATTCTCTACAACGTTTTCTTCTATTAATGTCTGAGTTTCTTTAAAATATCATCGCAAACCTTTTTCACATCTGATACTGACCCACGCAAAAGAGCACTGTTCAACTCATTTAACTTTAGTGCTGGACTTTTTGTATAATACAATCTTCTCACTAACTTCTGCATTTGAGTATGATGCACTGCCAACATCCTGAAATGGTGAAAAACACTTTGAAATACTGTCCTAGATAAACACACCAAAGAATGACCTTGAAAACCAGTTTTTTTTCTCACTCTGCAAGGGCCTAGTCCTTGCAACATCTTAATCTTTTGTTTAACACTTTTTTTACAATATGCTTGTAAGAAATTGTGTAAATTATCAATAGATTCTTGTCGTACACTACAATTACTACTACAATCCCAATTGTACACTGGGGCTTTAGGACGTCTGCCTAGAACTTCATCAGCTATCACTTCTGCATTTCTAGGAACCATTTGCTCTTTATCAATTGGACAACCATTTCTAACCTCATAAGCTCGACCACTGGTGTCAACTGCATGCAACAAATCATTGGTCTGTAAATAACTCTCTTCATTAACCACTTCCAGGCTGATGACGAGCTGGGCTCGTCATGGCGTAGCCTCCTCGCACGCTGATGACGAGCCCAGCTCGTCACGTAAAGTGCGATTTAAAAAATCTCAGCGCAGGAGCGGAATTCCGCTAGCGCGCATGAGGTTAAAAAAAGGCTCAGAACTTGAACTGTGTTTCCATTCTCCTAAGAAAATATCACAAAAATTACTTTTGTTAATTACTCTTTTCCTCTTACTTTTGGCCTTCATTAAATGGATTGGTTTATCTAGTTATCAAATTCTCTTTAATACTAAAATGAATAGTATCCTCTTTACTTCAAAAGCCTTTTCAACAATGGATTCGATATGCTTCTTCTTTTTATAATTAGCGTTCTCTTTCTATATTTCTTTGTATGTTTCATCAAATTATGCACTATTCTGGATTTCCTTATGTTGATTATCTCTTCTTTTACTATAAGTTGCATCCTTTATATGTACACTGCCTTTTTTCCTTTTCTATTCTTTGCACTTTTTTTGTGCTTGGAACATTTTCAGTGCTTTGAACATTTCTAGTTTTTTTTTCTGACTCTAGTAAAAATTTTAATAAAATCCTTTGTGGTCTTACCAGAAATGTTTCTATTTTAGCCACATTATATTGGTCTTCCAATACTTGTGGTTGATTTTTTTTCAAGTAAGTATCCTTTTTCTGACATTTTCTTCTTCTTTCTTTCTCCAGCATGATAACTTTATTTTAATGATGATAAACAGTATCTGTAAAAAATAATCAAAAATAAGTATTTATTAATAACTTTATAAATTATACTTTTTTATTACTATACAAACACTTTTTATATAAATTCTGACTAAGAAATGGTAGGCCTGAAGCACAAGTGTGAAGGTGGTTAGACCACTACATGCACAGTGCATAGCAGTTTGAAGCACTCCATAACACTAAAACCTGGAGCCCTGTATAAGTACATCCATATTAAATAAATGATCACAATACTATAAGGAGAGACACTGAGTGAATTCATAATTGGTTCACTTTTACTTTAGTGAATAGATTACTACATGGTGTTAGACCTCTACTCAGGAATACCATACATAAACTACAAATCCCATAATGCAACATAAAGGGAGGAGGTGTGCTGTCCCATACTGCCTTGCAGTAGGTCACCTGGTATGAAGGGAGGTTCTTAAGCTGCCCTAGCGATAATGGCGGCGCTTGGCTTTCCTGCCCTGACCTGAATTACTGCCTTTCCGGATTCCCTGTTGTCCTCCTCCTGCTACCTTCGAGTCAAGCTCCACCCTTCCCAGCATTTGTTTGCCTGCCCGCCTGTATCATCAGATAACCGTGTGGTCTGGTTCGTAGCGCCTACGCTACATTTCTGTATACGAATCACCTTTCTCTCACCCTGAGTGCCGTGAGTCCTGAAGCCTATCGATATTCGGATGAAGAACCTGTTTCACGGCATTCGCCTCCATTACTTTCTATTCAGCCTGCACTTAAATGAGAGAGACTGTTTCTAGGCATTGCCGTGGAGTAACGGGCTGACGCTCCTTTTTTATTTTATTTTTTTGTAGTTCTTGAGGATTTCCTTTATTGAAAAACTTTACTCAGACATTTCCCTCAGCGCTTTCGCAGCGCCTTTGTCTCCACGGATACCCTGCCATTAAAGTTTGTTGCCTCATTGGAACCATGCAACGTCGTTTGGAAAGCACAGAGACTTGTTGCCCTTTCAAGATACGTTTTTCTTTTCCGCAACGAAAATAGTGCAAGTACACTTTTAACAAGTGTAAATGATTCAAGGACAATTGGAGCCAAAATTTCCTCTGACCTTTTGAGCAGTTGTTTTTTTTCCCTTTTGGGCGGTGCCTATTTGGGAGAAAACGATATATCTTATTTTGCTGGTGAAAATAACCAGTAACCTTTTTTGAAGAGACCAAGTCGTCTAGCATGAATCCTTCTGCCCCTTGTTCCTTGGTAAGTCTGGGATAGAAACTGTCGCAGAGCATATGTAAAAGAGATTATTGCACATATATTTCCTTGTTATTTAATATCTGTGTTATTGTTCTGTTCTCTTCTACACTGCAGGCATTATATACCCTTCCTCCCTGAATCTATTCGCCCTTTTTGCTGGTGGCTCACATCTGCGGACATATCGTCTTTGGTCTCTTCATTTTCTGGAGGGGTTCCTTCCTCGCTGCTGTGTTCTTTGTAACCCAGAGAGGGAAACACCTTTGGGAAACACTGAGGCATTGGCTTCACTCCTGGGGTTATTGGATTACTGCCTGGACACAATACGCGCCCGACACATGGTGCATAAACAGTCACTATGGTTTTGCATCAAAACAGATTTAGAGTTTAGAGTAGTGCAGTGGTGTTTGTATAGTGTAGGGGGTCATGCTGGGGTAGTGTTCTAGGATAGTACAATGGTGTTTGGGTAACCAATCCTTAGTGACTGGTACCGTTCCTGCCCAATGGAAACAGGCGTTAGTATCTCCTTTGTTAAAAAAGCCTTCCCTAGATCCAGACTGCTCAAAAAACTACCGGCCCATCTCCCTGCTTCCTTTCCCTGCCAAAATTGTTGAGCGTTTAGTTAGCAACACTCTCTCCAACCATCTGGAATGTCATCATTTAGTAGATGGGGACCAATTTGGCTTCCGGCCTGCCCATGGAACCGAAACAGCTCATATCACCGCTATGGACGAGCTGCAAAGGCGTGCAGACAGAAGACAGGCAGCGTTCCTGATCCTGCTTGATATGTCTGCCGCCTTTGACACGGTGAACCATAAGATACTACTGAGGCGGCTGTTTGAGGCGGGAGTGAGAGGCACAGCGCTGCAATGGTTTCAATGATTTTTGCAGGATAGGCAGCAGGCAGCGTCCATGCCACCTTTTCAGTCAGCCTTTTCCTTGATAACGCATGGGGTTCCTCAGGGCTCAGCAATCAGCCCAATCCTTTTCAATCTATACCTCAGACCTCTGATTTCACTCATCAAAAGCTTTAACATCAGGATTGTCAACTACGCTGACGACACGCAGATGATCCTCTCCTTGGAAGGGGAGGACTCAACATCTGTGGAGGTCCTACATAGCTGTCTGCGTGACACGTCTTGGTGGCTAAAGGACAACTCCCTCCAGTTCATTGCAGGGAAGACGGAAGTGCTCTTTAGTGCCGGAACTAGGATTTCCCGGCCGTTTCCAAACAACTTTTGGCCCCCGGAAACAGGGACCAAAGTACGGCCGGTGGAATCAGTCCGCAATCCAGGGGTCATGCTGGACCATAGGCTTAGTATGGAGACGCATGTTCAAAAGACGTCTGCCTGTTGTTTTGCCATCCTTTGCTCCCTAAGGAAAGTTCTGCCCCTCCTACCAACCCATGCTCGTGCCCAAGTGGTAAGATGTACCATTCTCAGCAGGCTGGACTATTGTAACGCCCTCCTGCTTGGGTCCCCTGAGTTCCTGTTGGACAGGCTCCAGAGGGTCCAATCAGCAGCTGCTAAGTTGGCTTTGGGGCTTCCGAGAAGAGCTCACGGACCGTCCGCTCTGGGAAAACTGCACTGGCTGCCGGTAAGACAGAGGATACAATTTAAGGCCCTCTGCATAGTCTTTAGGGCTCTCCACGGAACTGGCCCAGCTCCTTTACAATCGAAATTCGCCTGGTACACTCCAACCAGACAGCTTCGATCCTCTGAGGCCAAGCTGGTAGTTGTACCCAGATTCAGGAAAGTCAGAGCCGGAGGCAGATCCTTTGAGGTGGCAGCTGCCAAACTATGGAATATTCTCACTGTCGAGATTAGGCACCTCACTGAACTCCTCCTGTTTAGAAAAAGGATTAAAACCTGGTTAATTCCCTGATAACCGCCTGAAAGCTCACACTCCCTGTGTTCACTTCCGTCTCCTCTGATCTTATCAGCGCCAGGATGCCTGCAATGGTGACAGCTGCACTCTACAAATTCCTAAAATAAATAAATAAATCTACATATATGTTGAGTGGGTTGGGGAGCATTGGGGATTGGGGATTGGGTGAAGGGAAATGAAGTAGCCACAGGATGAGAGACAGAAGAAAACACGGCAAGAGAGTAAGGAAATACAGGCGCTCTGATGGGGTGCTGCAAGTTAAATATACCAGTTCCCTCAACTATGCAGTGAACGGACAAATCTCATCCAATAAGAACACGCCGCAGGGCAGGACAGAATCAATAATAGGGAGAAGATCCATTCAATTGATAGCACACAATTGAGATTGAGAACAAATTCATACACTCATGAGCAAGAAGCTGATCCAAAGTCCACTCTAACTATATTGGGAAATGTTTGCCTACAGACAACTGAAGCTGTCTGTAGCAATACCCAACAAGCAGTGGCATAGCCAATAGGTCTCGCCTTTGGGATCTTATAAGTGTTTACCCATGCAACAGTTGATGTTGTTGCACCAAGGATATTGTGCTGGATAACTAAACACTTCTAAAAACCCAAAGGCAAGACCTATTGGCTATGCCAATGCTTGTTTTCTTAAGGGGTAGTCTTAGTGACTCAATGGTGGGCCTTTAGATAAGCGCTGGTGTGTCCCTGATGCTTGTTTTATTTGCCATAGTTTTGTCACGTAGCTTATTTTGAGTTTTGCAACGTGATTTGTTGAACCTAGCAAATCAAAAAGCCTTTGCCTCAAAGCACAAATGGTAGAAAAGAGAATGACATATTTGAACCAATAGCGCACCTACACTACAGAACATTGAGAGGTATTCCATGTCCCAAATAATAAACTTCAAAGCCTCATAAACAGTACCTTAGACCTTCCTCAAAGAGGAGCCTAGATTCTTTGAAAAAAACCTACCAGACGTACACCACTGGCCCAAATGATGTGCAACCCATCTTTCTGATAGCCCGTCCCACCGCCAAGGGCAGAAACACCGGAGGGGCGGCCGTTCAACTGCTGAAGTTTTGTCAGAAGCATCAGCGCAGACACAGGATGCAGCATGAGGAGCTATGAGCCTCCCTGCTAAGACACGCTACGGCTCTAAGTAAACCAGATAGTGGGCTGGCGCCCCCCAAATATATCCAGTATTATATCTCTGCATTATCAAGAAGAGTCTGTGGTTTTAGTTTGTGTACAGGGGTGTTGTGGGTGTACGATAAAGAGAAAACGGGCCTTAAAGGTTAGACTGCTTTGTTTTGGCGCTTTTTCGCTTTGTTTAGTCTGCCCATAAAAACAAACCATTGCTCAGTGGTGAACATGAACAGGTATAGGTTTGCGAAGCGCTCTGTTTCAAAGAAGCACCATTTGTCTTGCTCATCAGTAATGTTGAGGACTTTGATGCAGCCCTAGTCTCAGTGTAATCATTGCTTTGGCCTGTGCGGGGCTTTGATCGTGTTTGCAGGGCAGGATCAGCCTCCTTTACCCAAAGCAGGTTCAGCCCCCTCAGCTTTTCTTGTCTCCCGGGTGGGCATTTGGCACCTAAGCTCCTGGTCGTTTTCTTTCGCCATGCTCAGCCAGTCCTTGGGGCGCAGGGTCACCTGAGTATGGTGATCTCTTGAAAACCACAGAGGCACCGGCGACTTCGGTAAATCCAGCATCTAACTGCGGCCCCTGGACTCCACACCCCCAACCATGACCGTTAGTGGGCTTTACTTATAGCTGAGGGGAGTGAGCGCATATGGGACCAAGGACATGGGGGCAGGGGGAGTGCCATTGGTATTCAGGTGTGTACTTCTTGTTGCAAACAGTGGTCCACACAGATATTCAGACGCAGGCCACTGTCTCCCTGGACTTACTACTCTATCCAAGGGTTTAATTAGTGCATGCTATATCTCTGGAATCCATGGATTTAGTGCGGATAACCAAATATAGGTACCTCTGACCGCCAGATACCTTCACCTAGGCTATACACCACTGAAATCCCCTAATGTAGCACGGGGATCTAAAGCTGTGCCACTGACATCCAGGGACGTGCTTCAGATATCCAGGGCCTCATTTATGAGGCCGTGCGTCACTTTTACGCCGCCGGTGCGTCACTTTTTGTGACGCACCAGCTGCGTAAAAAATGTGCCTTGTTGCACCATATTTACAAAGTGACGCATCTAGGTAGATGCGTCACTTTGTAAACCCCTGCGCCACATTATACCTGCGCCAGGTATAATGTATGCAAGGGGGGCGTATTGACGCAAGGAAGGGTCGTAGAAGTGACGCAGTGAAATCTATGAGATTTCACTACGTCACTTTTAGGACGGCGTTGCGTCAAAATCTTGCGCCTGCCTCACAGCAGGCGTAAGACTGACGCAGGCCTTTTCACATGGGGTTTGCCCCGTGTGAAAGGACGCATTGCTGGAGTTGCGTCACTTTTGTGACACACTCCAGCAATGCGTCACTTTTGCGCTTACAAATACGTCAGAAATACTGACGTATCTGTAACTCCTTGCGACATGATGCGTCATATTATAAATATGACGCATCAATCATGTCGCAAGGAGTGGGCACTGAGAAGTGACGCATCGCTTCTTTCACGCAGCGATGCGTCATTTCTCATAAATGAGGCCCCCAGAGCGGGACCTCTGGCATCCAATGACGCAGTACGGATACTGAGCTGTAACACTGACTTCCGGCGATGTAGTCCTGAGATACAGAGCTTTCCCGCCTGCGTCCAATGGCGTAGCAGGGATTTCCAGGGCTGCACCACTTTCATCCAATGACGTATTACGAATACCCAAAGCAGTGCCTATGGAATTCAAGTATGTAGTTCGGATTTCCAGGAATGCACCGGTGACATGGAGTGGCGACGTCTGATACTGAAGTGTGTGCCACTGAAACAAAGATAGTAATATACACAGAAAATAACAATGTACACAGAAAATAACATGTAAAAATAAAACAACCAACGGGCATTATGAAGAAAGACTTAAGGAAATAGGGCAGAAAGAAAAATAATATTTTGAGACTGTCAGCGTAGACTTTGCATAGTTTTTTATAACAATATTCTTCAGAAATCAATATACATTACAAATATTCTTAAAGCATAATCGTAAAAGATGAAACCATTTTTTTTTAACTACTGTACTTGTTTTTCTACGCGCACATTTTCTTGTGGAACTTTGTGCAAGAAAATTGACCATCAAAGATAAAGAAATTCATGCAGAAATACGATAACAATGTATGCATAATGGGTTACAGTAAGATACACAAAAATAAAAATGGTATGTATTTATATATGTTGTGGGGCAGTAAGAGAGCTACAGCAGGAAAAGCAGAAGAAAAAGACACAATGAAAGAAATAAATACATCAGGGAAATATACAAATAATAAAGAATGGAATAAAAGACCAACCGAAAAATATCTAAAGAAAAATAAAGAAAACTGTTATAATAAGAACCGAGGAAAAGAATGATATAAGGAAAAAAGGATAGGGCGAGTACAGTGAGGGGAACTGAAATGGCGGAAGAGAAAAAGCAAATAACAGACAGAAAAAGGAACATCTAGAAAAAAATAGTAGGAAAAAATGAACCAAACCAAAAAGACGAATAATGGAGTGGAAACATTAGAGCCAGTGTGTTTTCCAGTCACAGCTCCTTTCCCAAAAGTCTTGATAATTGAAATATTTAGCAAGCTTGGTGCAGCTACACCACATCGAGCCTTATCCCTGCATCCAACAAGCATTGGCATAGCCAATAGGTCTTGCTTTTGGGACCTTATAAGTATTTAGTTATGCAGCACAATATCCTTGGTGCAACAACATCAACTGTTGCATAGCTAAACATTTAAAAAATCCCAAAGGCAAGATCTATTGGATATGCCAATGCTTGTTTTTAATGTCCTCACTAGTAGTTTGCAAAGCAGATGTTAAGCGGTTAAAAAGCTATGTTTTAATCATGTGAAATGCTCAATGCTGTCAGTCAGTGATTCTACGTAACACACACAATTTTACCCAATGTGGTAAAACGATTGTCTGGAGAGTTGAAAAAGTGAAACTATGTACCACGTCAAGACCTGAAGTAATAGTAGATTTCATTGTTTTCTTTCAGAAAACTTATAAAGCCTATTCTGGTGCGCCTAACGCCCAAGACCTATTATTATGGGTCAAGGGCAACATGCCTGCACGTTTATTTTGTCTTGCAGCGAAACCCTTTAACAGTCAGTTGACATCCATATGTATAAGATTTTCAAAATGGTATGTATTACTCATTAGCGCAAAGCGTTCATGGTTATGGCAAGGACCTACCCTGCAGTGTAAGCTCAGCTTGCATTAATAACAGTGATTCCAATATGTTAAAAGAACAAGCATAGGCAAAGTAAAGTAAGTCTGACATTCACTGCAAGCCTTTTGGCTTTGTCAGTGCTTTTTTTGTTTTGGTATTTTTTTTGTTGCAAAAATCTCGGGGAAGCTCTGTACCCACATTGATCTAAAAACAACAACAAACAAATTTGCTAAAAACCTAAAAATGCTTTTGCTCTCAAAAAAGCACAGATTGCTATCATAGTCCCTGGCACTTAAGGGAACTTTGGATGTGGTCTTTGTGAAAGGGAAGAAGGCTTTGACCCGCAGCAAAGTCAGTTAATGGCTGAAGTGGATGACCCATTGCGCTATGCCCCTATTACCATATGCCCTTTGCAAAATGCTGTAAATGCAGAGGGCACAATAAGATCAATAGATGAAAAAGGCCAACGCTGTACCTAAAAAAATTAGTTCATGTTCACAAAATATAACAGTTTGTGCTATTTAGAATGCTGCTGTAATATAGGCAAGTATATGCATAAGAATGGATGCAAGATTGGAGATTTCATTTTGAAAGCAAAATATGTCCCCGAAAATATTTGCAAACTCAAAAAAAACAAAGTTATAGACAGGTTTGCCAAACTATTGCACTATTTGTTCGCTCGCAAAATAAAACGTACTCAAGAATATTTGCACCATGAAACAAAGGCTGTTTTACTAAATTATAGAGCATTTTTAAGGACAACTTGAAATATAATTTTTCTAAAGGGTTATTTAATTCAACCAATTTAATAAACACCACTATTAAAAAAAAATAATAATGGTATATCAGGGTCAAAACAATGTGGGTAGTTTAAAATCAATAAAGGCCCTATTCTTAAAAAGAAGTCACAAAAACTACACCCACGGGTCTATGATGCTGTGTCACTGTAGATTGACAACTTTAAGTAATTCACAGGAATTTACAAAAGTGGGCGTGGAAATTGAAAACACGATCTAGAAATATCAACGTAGTCTGGTTAATAACATAATATTGGCGTTTTTAACCTTACATCAGTACAACAAGTTTCCACAGTAGATGTTCACTGGCTTCAGTCTAGCACTGAGCAATCTGCCATTGTCCAAACTGTTTACTAGTACAGTGTTGCAGACATACATCTGAATTATAGTCACATTTGGGCTCAGAAGTACCACCACTGCTCGCTGAGCTCGAGACTGAGGTGCCATTCCTATAACCATAGGTCCGAGACCAATGGGACCTACCGTAGGGTGGACATCCATGTGTGGAGACATGATGCACAGGGATGGGTCCTTTTTTTTTGTGTCCTCAGACACCATGTTGGGCATTCTTGACGGGAAGCAACACATCCTCTCTCCATTAGCCAACCTATTCCGACCATAGTGTTTAAGACCAATGTAGAGAGAAAAATGTAAATCCTTCAAGCCACTACTGTTTTCTTAGTCCACTCCATTTCACACCATCGCAAAGACCCTGTGTTACTTTGGAGGCAAAGAACCAACAGTGCCCGGGGAAAATCATTGGAACACTGTTACCTGTTACTCCAAGCAACGATGGCGCCCAGATCTTATCATAACATGTGCTGTCACATGCCATATCAGATTCACTTGTAAGAATTATATGTTTCAGGCACTCTGTGAAGGTCGGGGGATTTACATCTTTCCAGGCCTTACATATCTTGCGCCTTGCCAGGATAATGACATAAAAGATACATTTCGAAGGCAGTTCATTAAGATGGTAATCTGTCTTAAGTCCAAAATGAATAGTCCCCGGGGTGACCTCCAGTTGTTGATGGAGCACATCCTCCAAAAATTCCTGGATATTAATCCGATAATTTATTATCCCCGGGCAATCCACGAACATATGAAAATCATCCGCGGCCGGGTGCTTACACCTAGGTCAATGATATTCTAGGCCAGTGATCTTAACTAGTTTTCTTGGTGTTATGTATACCCTATGCATGGTGTATAGATGGTTTCTTTTGAGGGCACCCGGCCTCCCCTGCGATAGAGGCATCCATCTCTCAAGCCTTACCTGAGCCTGATATCTCCACTCCAATCCAATACCTGAATACAGATTTAGACCCTGCAGCTAAGACTAAAATTGAAATCTGCACAGCTGTTCCTACCCTGTCAGCATCATGCTTATCATCTTCTATTGATGTTGAAGCAGACAAAAGAATCAGTCGAAGTCCCTTAGAGACGGTACCTGGAGATCCGGGCAGTGGGCTCTTACAGCTAGAGTCACTCCTACAGTCCCTTAGAGGGGACTTACTCTCCAAATTTGAAATCTCCGAGGGGAATACACGAGAAGTGCGCTAATTTGGAAACTAAATTGGATGATATCTGTAAGCGGACGGGGGTGTTGGAAGTGGAGGTTGCCACACTCTCAGAAGTAGCTCAAATACACACCAAGGACATAGCGGGACTGAAAGCCCAGAATAAATCACTTCAAATGGACCTTGAGGGATTGGAGATTCAGGCCAAAAGAAACTATTTAAAATTTTTGAAGATCCCAGAGGGGGCTGAAAATGGGGATGTTAAATCACTTGATTGTAAACTTCTTAGAGAGGGAGTATTAAAGGATAGATCAGATATTGATCTCGAAAAGGAAATTCATAGGGCACATAGAGATCCTTTTAGGGAGCACCCCGACAGAAAAGCTCCCAGAAAAATCTTAGTCAACTTCCACACCTACACTGTCAAGGAGTTGATACTTGGAAGAACACTTACCAATACTACCCTTCAGATTGACTCCATAAAATATCTTATTTGCTCCGATGTGGGCAAAGTCACAGCGCAAAGGCAATGGGAGCTAGGGTCTAGGATGTCTGATTTAAGGAGCCTGGGTGCACACGTCCAGATGAAGTTTCCCGCCTCACTAAAGGTGATGTGGAGAAATATGACTTACAATTTTACTTCCCCTCAAGAAGTTGATACATTTTTGATTCTAAGGAAAGAAAGCTCACATTAGAGTGTTTTCCTCTTCCTTTTTTTTTTTATTTTTTTTTATTTTGAGAGGATAGATTCTAATTTGAATCTGAACTTTCCGATATACATTGCAATTAGGCCTCTCCACATGCATTTCTGTGTATATATACATATAAAAAAGATTTTTTTAAAAAGGGAAAAAAAAGGGGGGGCACGGGTTAACACAAAATATATGCATATATAAAAAGAGAAAAAAAGGGGAAAAAAGAGGATAAATAAATAAACAAGCTAGGGGAATAGATGAAAAGAGAGGAGGGAGAAAAAAGAAAATAAATAAGGGTCAAGGAAGGTCATAGTATGTCAAGTAGTGTGCTATCTATAAGGGGGCAGATCCTGTGTTGGATTTAGAGGGTTCCCGATAGGCGACAAGATCGCCAAAGAATATAAGGGGGGATTCCTCAAGGGAGGTGGGTGGGTGCTGGGGGTGGTGGGATTAAAAAAGGGAAAAAAACAATCCTCATACAACCATGAAAATAAAGAAAGCTATAATTTTTGGGCGGGAGCAGAATTTAGTCCATCCATAGAAAACCCAAGATGAACAGCATTTCCAATAAATTGTTAGTTGGAATGTTAATGGATTAAGAGATAGGAGAAAGATGTCTAGATTGTGTAAAATTTTGAATAACTCTGGGTCCCATATTTGCTTGCTCGAGGAAACTCACCTAGAAGCACAAGAGTGCAAGTTAGCTTTCGGTAAGCTTAGATGGGTCCAAGATCTTCTCTGCTCCCATCAAAATGGTAATGGTAATACAAGGGGAGTGGCAATAGTAATTAGAACTAACGCTGGGATCAGAGTGGAGAAGTTCGAGACAGATCATTCTGGGAGATGGCTGGTTGCATCCTTATCAATAGGAAGCTCTCCATTGGTATGTGCAGTATACTATGGGCCTAATCAAGATACTCCAGGGGCTCTCTTGAATCTAAAAGCTAGCCTTTCTGCTATTGCAATACCTGTCATTCTAGGGGGTGATTTTAATCTGATTTTAGACGAAATCCTGGATCGTACTTGAAGGGTTAAATACACTCCCCCTTGTAAATCACAAATTGAGCTGAGGAATATTATCAAAGATTTCAATCTGATAGACATTTGGAGAGAAAAAACGGTTGTAAAAAGGATTTTTCCTTTTACAGCCAGAAATACAGACACCATTCCAGAATTGATTTCTTCCTATTAGATCAGTCCCTTTTTTCTGCAGTAGACTCTATCCTATATATCCCAGCCCTACTCTCTGACAATTCTGTGGTGGAGCTGGTAGTTAACCGTAAGCAAAAAGAGCATCAGAGAAAGTGGACTCTAGATAGGTCTATATTACTAAAGGATGTTATGTTATGTTATATTTATTTTTGTATAGCGCACGGCTACTCAAAAAGAGTGTCCCGGCGCTTTGAGTAAGGAGAAACTACAGCACAATAACATAACACAGTAAACAAAAAAAAGAAGAAGGGAAACAGAGAGAGAGAACAACGGGACGGCCTACTGGGTAAACAGCCAGGTTTTGAGGCCTTTCCTAAATGCGAGTAGGCTGGTGGCTCCTCGGAGTGTGAGCGGCAGTGAGTTCCACAACTGTGGCGCCAGCAATCCAAAGGAGCGGCCTCCCAGGCGGGCTCTCTTCACTCGCGGGACAGCCGCCAGGAACAGAGATTCTGACCTCAGAGAACGAGCCGGATGGTAAAAGGCAAGTCTCTTTTGGAGGTACTTCGCTCCCACCGCATGGAGGGCTTTATAGGCCAAAGTTAATGCCTTAAAAGCAATCCGTTTGCGGATGGGAAGCCAGTGCAACGTCTGCAGCAAGGCCACAGCACTGGCTCGTCTGTTCAGACCAAAAATGGCCCTCGCTGCAGCGTTCTGCACGACTTGGAGCCGCTGTAGCAGATACTCTGGCAGGCCAAGGTGAAGAACGTTCGAATAATCTAACCTAGAGCCGATCAGAGCCTGCACAGTCAGCTTCCTATTCTCCTCAGACAAAAGGGGTAGAAACCTCCGCAGCATCTTAAGGAGGCCGAGGCAAGTGCCCGTCACACCAAGGATCTGGGATTTCAACGTCAACCCCTTGTCCATCTTGACCCCCAAGTTCTTAGCAGTTTGGGATGAGCAAGACGGAGGGAACATATTAATGGGCCACCAAGCCTGCCAGTCTGGCTCCGTAGCGCACCCAAAGAAGAGTACCTCGGACTTATCGGAATTGCACTTGAGGCTGTTCAGTTGGAACCATTTAAAAACAGCCCCAAGGAAATCCCGGATACTCTCCCCATCAAAGTCTCCTCCTCTCTTACAAGAGAAGAGGAGCTGGGTGTCGTCTGCGTAGGACACGATCTGGGCCCCGAACGACTCCGCCAGCGCCGCCAAAGGGGTCATGAAGATGTTAAAAAGGGTCGGGCTCAGTATAGAGCCCTGTGGAACCCCGACTCCCAGAGGCGGCATCACGGCGGAATCTGGGGAGGCCCAGACCGTTTGCCGGCGGCCAGCTAGGAAGGAAGAAGACCAGCTGAGCACCGTCCCCCGTAGGCCAATCTCATAGAGTCTTGCGAGAAGGCCGTCATGGGGGACGGTGTCGAAAGCCGCCGACAAATCCAACATCACCAGCATGGCTTTGCCCCCAGTGTCCAGAACCCCTTTAATGGTTTCTGAAACCTCTAGGAGCGCGGTCTCTGTGCTGAGATTTGGGCGGAAGCCGGATTGGGTGGCATGCAGAATCTCGTGTGTCTCCAGAAACTTGGAGAGCACCGTCTGAACATGCTTCTCCAAAATTTTCGTGAGAGCCGGCAACATAGAGATAGGCCTGTAGTTGACTGGAGCCTTCGGGTCAAGACCAGGCTTCTTAAGCAAAGGGATGACCATTGCCTGCTTCCAGGCCTGCGGAACCACTCCCTGGCTCAACGAGAGGTTCAGGAGAGGATTCGCCAGCGGATTTATCACTTCCGCGATTTTCGCCAAAAATTTGGCCGGGCAAGGGTCCAGAGGCGACCCAGATTTGAGATTGCCCATAAGCGCTAAGGAAGCAGGGGCAGAGATAGGTGGAAACACAGCCAACGTCGGACCTGGCGAGGCCAGAGGGTACATGTCAACCTCGGGGTTGATCAGCCCCGCAGGCGCCACCGGCGGAAAAGAGTCCTGTATAAGTTTGATCTTGCTAGTAAAGAAGTTAGCAAGAGCAGAAGCCCAGGATTCAGAGGGCATCTCTTCAGATGTATTGGACCGCGTAGCCATGAATTCTCTCACTATGGTGAAAATCTCCTTACAGGAGTTGGAGGCGGCTTCTATCCTCCCTGCAAGGTAGGCTTTTTTTCCAAGGCGAATGTCCCAGTGGTAGGCCTTAACCGCCGTCTTATAGGTCAGCCTAGCCACAGGATCGTATTGTGCACGCCAGGATGAGGTTAAGTTGGACATAGGGAATCAGGCTGAGGAATATTTTAGACATAACTGTGGTACCACAAATGATCAGGTGGTATGGGAGGCATTTAAGGCCTTTCTCAGAGGATTTCTAAGTACACAGATGATCAGGAGAAATAAATCCAGGAGGAGGATGGAGGAAGAAAGCCTCTCCAAGATTAAGCAAAAAGAACAGGAGCTCCAGAGGGCATTGGCTGCCCAGCAGAATACTGTACTACGCCTACAAAGTGAGCTAGACGGTCTACGGGCATAATATCAAGCAAGCCTAGATAAGATCTTAAAAGATAGATGGTATGCCAGTAAGCTTCAAAACTTTTCCTATGGTGAAAGATGTGGCCGCTTTCTGACCTGGAAAACCAGGTCAGATAGGGTTAGAAATAAGATTAAAAGCTTATTCCAGCGTTGTACAGGAGCTATCACACATGACGATGATCAAATTAGAGAGGAGGCAAAATTATTTATGCAACATCTGTATAAAGGAGACACCTGTTTTATTCCTCAGAGAGCGGAAGATTGGCTGAACCAGTTAGGGCTGCCTCAGTTATCAGAGGTGGATAGAGCATTTCTCTGCTCGAGCATAAAAGAGAGCGAAGTTAGAACCGAGATCAAGAAAATGACTAGGGGTAAGGCAGCCAGCCCAGACGGGCTTCCAATAGAGTTATACCAGATAGTTCTAGATAGAGTTGTTTCTGTCTTAACGATTCTGCTCAATAGAATTTACCTATCGGGTGAGACTGTTCCAAAATCATGGTCTGAAGCCACAGTTACCCTGATCCTCAAGCCCAACAAAGATCTGTTAAAAATTGAGTCTTATAGACCAATTTCCTTGCTAAACTCGGACTTCAAAGTTTTTGCGGGGGTTTTGGCAGCGAGAATGGCAAGAGTTATCAAAATAATGTACATCAGGATCAGAGGGGCTTTATTCCTGATAGGCAGTTAAATGAACTAACCTTTCAGGCTATCGCAGCAATAGATGTGGCAATGGATTAAAAGCTTCCACTGACCCTTGTTGCCATTGATGCCGCTAAGGCTTTCGACCAAGTGATCTGGTCGTACTTGTGGAAAGCTCTTTCTGGGTTTGGATTTCCCATTAACACTGGGATGGGTCCTGGGCAGCGATCAGGTTTCGAGAGTTCTCCTCTTATGCATCGCATGCGCGCTGCGTAGGCGAGCCCTAAAAAACAAGGCAACAGGCCTTCTCCATTTAGGCACCCAGGATTTGAAATGACATCCTTTTATCCATTTAGGCCCTTAACCCTGCTCCAAATTAGAAACGAGTTACAAACACACCACTTTAAAGAATGCTACATCATGACGAAGTAACAGTCCACATCCAGCTTCAGAACCAAACTTCCCCTCCAATCCTCCAATCTCCTTTTGATTTCATCCTTGTCTTTTGCCCTCCACAGAGCTTTGCTGCCTTTTGGTTCGATTTACACTATAAAAATACCATATGTATAGATACATACATACACAATGATAAAAGGCTTCAGGAACAATATGGCACATGTTTGTGAACATTTACCTTTGGATGTTAATGGTGTTTTCACGTGGGTGGGTGAGTCCTGCGCACAGTAAACAACCCTTTCTCACACCTCTTTTCTTTCTCTCTTCTCATTTCATATGGAGAAAATCCACACAATTTCCCACCAGATAAATGCAGAGAGTATTCGCTCGAGCCCCTATATCTAAGCAGAGTCTTTTCTCTGAGGAGGAAAAGACATGCCTAGCATGATTGGCTGGACCTTTCAATTTGAAGCGATACATTAAACCCTTAATGGCAGATGGCACTTGTGCAAATGTTGATTTTGAAGACTACAAGAAGGAGCCGTCCTACACATCACTGAACATCTAAGTTTGTGAACATGAACTTAATGCTGAATAAATGCAAAATATCCTATTTTAGTGGTATTCATTTGATGAAGTATTTAATAATAGTGTCGAAATCCTTAGGAAATATTAGCAGCTCCTGGGCCATCAACCCGAGTCTACACTCTGAGGTTTAAGGCCTAGTCTGTAGATTTATGTTTGCTTGGAATTCTAAACAAATTACAGGTTACACTTGAAAACCTGCTTTTGAAGCATTCATTTAGAAATGATTTGAGAATTCCATTTCTCAAGATAAAAAATACACTGGTCTGACTGCACGTGATGGAATAAAGAGAAGTCCAAATACACTTAGTCACTTTCTTCTTTTGTGGGTCAAATATGTTGTTCCTCGTGAAGAAATGACTTAGCCAATTTGCCATTTTCCCTGCTGTGCTGGAATGGGGTTAACTCATTCCCTTGATTGCAGAGAATCTCTTAACCTTTTAAGGGCAAACAGGGCTCAGAGACGAGTCCGTAAATGCATACGAACTTTTAGGTTTATGTGTGGTCTCAGGCTTTCGTGGCGGCCACCCTTCAGCACCCAGTGGCATCCTATTCAGAGAAATATATACCTGCGTGTGCGAAGATCTCTGCAGTGCACACTTTACAGAGGCTTATTTGCAGAGAAAAACAGAAGAGTCGGAGATCTCAGGCAGATGTTTGTGAATTGGATTTTGTTGGGTATGATGTAATGTTACTTTTACATACACCAAAATGTAATTTGACAATCTCACTCATTTTCCACCTATGCCATTCGTATTACAGTCGGGTTTGAACAAGTGTGTGCAGTGCTTCTGTAATACCACAGTGCCTTCCTGGTTTAAGCTCAAGCACACCTACCGAACTGCACAGATGCACTAGCATTGAAATATCAATTCCTGAATGATGAAGTTTCATGATTTCCAAAGTTTCGCTAACCTGAGTAAGTAGCTGCATCTTTGACAGATTCAGTCCTGCCCATTGTGACTGACTCGGGTCAACCAACCCGACAAGCGGGACCGTTCTATACCTATACTTTTTTAAAAAACATTTTATTTCACGGCTTGTTCCCTCCTCTTTCTCTCCCCTTTTCTCTGCATTGGTTCCAGGCTGAAAACAGGCCTAGTAAGACTCACAATAAAACGAATTTCACTCAAAGGGTAATAGACAGCACAACACAGCAGCTGATACGTCCTGGAGGCAGATGGCTGGAGACTTGGATCCATTTGCCAGGACTGTTTTGGACCAGAATGTGAAACTGATGGTTAGAGAGTGCTAAAAGGACCTCCCATCCATATGGTGCTGCCGAATTGCATGTCATCTTCATTAAATAATATTTTTCTATCTGTTGTTTTCAACTGCGTCTCTCCTGTAATAATTTTACCTGCCAAGAATACGCATTAGAGCATACATGAATCATTTGAAAGTTAAATTCTGCTCAACCATCCAGCTATTTAAGCAGCTGCACATTCGCATGTATATTACCGGGCACAATATTCGATTCCGTCTTGTGATTTCATATAGGCAATTGACATCAAGCTCTGGTTTAAAATAATGACTGGTGTAATCTGGCGATAAAAAATAATAACTGCATAAAATATTTACTTACTTAAATAAAAATGTGATTATCATGAATGTTTCCTTATTTTCACCAAATTATGCTGCACAGTAGAATAGCGTTTAAAAACCCCTTAAGGGTAAAATGATGACATATTTAAAAAGTAGAAACATTTTTATATTTCGTTGTTAAAGACAGTCTGCAACTAGTTCATGCTAAAAAACAACAAACAACACATGCAGAATGGCAACATGTGTAATGTATCATTTCATTCTCCCCTTTATGTCATAAAGTGATCTGTTTATGTCATGCAATATGCATGTGCGTCAGAGTAACCAATACGATTAGTACACTTGCCTGGGAGAAGATACTGCGCATGTGTGATTAGTCCTCTGCTGTATACAGAACCTTGCACGACACTAGCGTATTCTTCTAAAGGTTAGCAAGAAATACCACAAGAATGCTGCCGCGGGACATCCTGATTAAGCAGGTTTTAAGACCTGGCATCACGAGGTCTAACTTTATGTTGCTTGTCCTGATTATTCCAAATCCCCCAACGATTATATGGGGATAAAGGACAATTCTAACATAGTTTAATATGTGAAGGTCTGTAGACAGCACATGTGCATTTACTACATTTGAGAACAATGTAACCGACAAGGTTGGGTGTCCGACCCCATTCCTGTGAAGCTGGTGTTACTCGCCCTTAATGGAGGGGGTCAGAGTCAATTGCCTCTGATGTCACAGGGACCATCCTACTGTGGCCTTGTAAACTGGCCCAAGTACAATCCCTTCAGAATTTGAGTATCAGTCGCAGCCATGTCTAACAGTCATCAGTTTCTCAGTGAAGTTCGGGAGTGGTGCTCGAGCTTAGAACTCAACACTCGCTCAGCAGCACAATAATTGATTGTCTAACCCATTTCTTTAAATTTTGAAAAATCACTTTAATACACATCAAAATTAAGTACTACACATACAATAATGATGAGGTACCATTTAGTGAACTGGGCACTGGAGTTAGCTGAGTTTCAGCTACCCAGTTCCTCGCCCTTTGTGTTTCTCACTCTTCAGTTCTAGGCTGTTCCACTCCTTGCAGTATTATTCATTATAGCATAAATTTAGGCACACACGCAGATTACCCACTGCATGAATTGTCAATGTGCTTAGTCTTTCACAGTTTCAGAAGTCTTGCTCTCTCCACTGTAAGTCTGGATGTTGTTTGGCTGTTGGGTGGCAGCAAACTACCAGCAACATGCAGTCCTTCCCCTGCTGCTGGCAGGGCATGCAATCGTGGTTCCGATGTGGCCTCCTTTGACTAAAGTGAGGTCATGATTGAAGAGTATTGGAGAGACCAAGCAACAGTAAGCCCTCAGAGTCAGCACACCTGGAGTATGGGTATATCTTGTCAAGGCTACACTCCAGCCAGTTCCTTGGTCCAATACTTTGCACATTCAATGGTTCAGGGCACTAGATTCCTCAATGAGAGTAACTTGGGCTAGGCCTCAATCTCCTTGGGCCTAGTAGCAGAGATCATGCTTCAGTCTTCGGGTGTTGTTTGGCTGCATAGGGCAGCTGCAACAGTTCTTTAAGGCACAATGGCACAGGATCAGACATTATCACAGTTTCTTGAGTCCCAATGACACAAGATCAGAAGCACCTGCAATTCAAGCAGGAAGACGAGGACCGAATCAATGAGATTAAGGTAAACCCCTTCGCCACGGGGCTAATTCCCCCGTGGTGCGGGGGGAAGGGGTGCTGTGTGCAGTGCTCGTGACAAGCTCAGCTGGTCACGCTGCACTGTGGCGCTGAGCTAATGATGAGCCGAGCTCGTCACCACGCACATTTCTTAGAACGCTCAGCACAGCAGGGGAATTATCCCCACGTGGGAGCGCCGCAGCAGTCATGACGAGCTGAGCTCATCATGAGCACCAAAGGTGTTAAGGAATGTGATCTCCAAAAGGCATCATTGGAGGGTTCCAGTGGAGATTCTGCCCTTAGCAAAAAATTAGAACATTTACAGGTGGACTATCAGAGGCAACTTGACATAAGAATTTTAGACAGGTGTAAAGTAAGTAAGCTGCAACATTTCTCATATGAAGAGAGAGGGCAAATCGCTTATGGCTTGGAAAGCAAAAACAGATAAGTCCAGAAACCTAATTCGAAACCTGCGAGTTGTGGAAACTGGAACCTTATTGGACACTAATCTGGAATTATACCGAGGCCTGGAGATATATGGGTAGTCTACATAGTGAGAATATATCTCCTAGGAAAGAGAGCATGGAGGCCTGGTTAGTGAAGACTGAGCTTCCGAGTTTAAATAATGAACAAAAGATATTCTTAGAGGCTGAAATTATGGAGAATGAGGTTAGGGCACAAATTAAGAAGATGGCAAGGGGGAAGGCTGCCAGGCGAGATGGCCTCCCAGTTGAGATGTATTCTCTGCTTCTTGATACTATTGTACCAGTTCTGAAAAGCCTATTTAATGATTTATGTATTGAAGGCGAAACAGTCCCGCAGTCGTGGGCTGAGGCCACTGAAATTTTAATTTTGAAATTATATAAGGACCCATTGGAAGTAGACCCCTATAGGCCAATATCACTTTTGAATTCCGATTATAAGGTCTTCTCAGGGATAGTGGCCTCTAGGGTCGCTCATCAGGGGGTTTATTCATCAAGACCAAAGAGATTTTATCCCTGGAAGGCAGCTCAATGAGCTTACCTTCCTGATGCTCAGGGTTATTGATTTGGCGGAAACCCGAGATCCATCTGTAACAGCAGTAGCGATTGATGCTGCAAAGGCGTTTTAGTAAGTACACCGGCCTTATCTTTTGGAGGCTTTAAAGGTCTTTGGGCTTCTGCTGAATATGGTGAGGACTGTTCAAAATCTCTACTATCTGCCCAGAGCTAGGGTATTGGTGAATGGTGAGCTGTCAGACTGGTTGAACATTACACAAGTGTTAGATTTGGGGGTCTCTAGTTGGCACAGGTAGGTACTTGTGACAAATAGTGACCCTCTTCTCTAGTCAGGATAAGGGGATTACACTCCTAAAATAACCCCTGCTCACCCCCTTAGTAGCTTGGCACGAGCAGAAGGGATTTACTTCAGAAGCGTTGTAAGTTAAGCAGTTGTGACCACATACAGTAACCCAGTGATAACACTACAAATGGGCAACACACAGATTTTATATAAAAAATAAGCAGACTTTATATAGAGTTACCACAAGACAATAAACGACAAAATACACTCTATAATTACTTTAAGATGGTAGATTTAAGCTTAGTTCAGTTCAGTTCTTAGATGCGTCACTCTGCGTCATTGTACCTTAAGTTGCGTTGCGCTTCCACGACAGGCAATGTCACAGCGATGGGAAATGCGGCAAAGTTCAGATACAAAGAAATAAAGACGTGAAGATCTTCCAGATGTGGCACGCGTCTCGGGGATGCGAGAAGTTCTCGGTTCGATGCGTGGACTGCAGCAGCAACACCCTTACGATGCGATGACAACAGCTCCAGCGGCGACGCTCTTCTCCCACGATGCGTGAAGCTTCTGCTCGATGCAACAACTACAGCGTCAACATCCAAGATGCGACGGCAGCAGCTCCAGTGGCGGCACACTTCTTGGGCATTCGAGGTACGATTGGTAGATGCGGTGCAATACGTTCAGTTCCAGCAGCGACACCCTCCTTCGGAGTTGCGACGGCAGGCACAACAACGGCGACACGCTCTGACCTTGTTGCGAGATTCTTCTCCTGATGCAGTGCAGTGCAACAACTATAGCGGCGACACCCTCTTTTGAAGTTGTGACGGCAGCAGCGACGGCAACATGCTTCCTCTTCATTGCGGCATGCTTCTCTCTGATGCGGTGCAGTGGGACAATTCCAGCGGCGACACCCTCCTTCGGAGTTGCGACGGCAGGCACAGCGACAGTGACACGCTTCTTCTTTTTGAGTCGCGCTTCCAGCTCCGTGCGACACGCAGTCCCTCAGAAGGCCCAAAACAGCAGCAGGCACTTCCAAAGAACCCTGGGGAGCTTGGGGGTGAAGTCTGTTGTCCCTGAGACTTCAGCAGGAGGCAAGCTCTTTCCAAACCCTTGGAGAGCCTTCACAAGTTGAAAGCAAAGTACACAAAGTTCCATTCTCCTTCCTTTGGCAGTAAGGCAACCACTGCAGACCAATCCCCCAAGCAGCAATTCAGCTTGGGAATAGTCTCTCCTCAGTTTCTTCAGGTTCCTCTCCTCAGTAAATGTTTCTTCTTATAATCCAAAGTCGAATTTCATGGGATCAGGGTCCCAATATTTATACCCCCAAATCCTTTGTTCTCTGAGGGGAGAGGGGCCTTTGCGCCCAGTCCAAACCAGTTCTGAAGCACTCTGTTTACCAGACTTCTTTCCTTTCACAGTGCAGGGCATGCACATCAGACGCCCCACAGGAGGTGGAGCCAGCATTGTGGAAGGCAAGTACAGTCCTGGAGCACTTTGTTTACAGGACTCCTTCTCTTCTTTCAGTGTGCAGGGCAAAGATATCAGCCACTCCGAAGGGGGTGGAGCCGCATTGTGGAAGGCAGGCACAGCCCTATTCAAGGTATAGCTGCAACTCCTACCTCCCATCTAGATGCAGATCTCTCTATTCACCACTGGGTGACTCAGCATGTCTCCTGAAATTACCAAGCCCTGTCACTCACAAAACCAGACATAGGAATACCCAACCTAGTAGAGGCAGGTTTGAATAGTTAGACAAGCAAATACCTACTTTCTAAAAGTGGTATTTGCAAACACAGAATACTAAAATAAGCTTTACTAAAATATATATTTTATTGTTCTGAGTTCAGGCATACTAAACTCGAATTTCTAGCATGTTCTCTGAGACAGTTAGGATTATGAAATGTAATAACTCTAACAGCCCATTCTGGCCTATGGAGAACAGGTTGCCTTGCAATAATGTAAAAAGAAAATGGCTGTAATTCACTATTAGGACATGCCACACGCCAGGGCTTGTCCTACCGTATACTTACAATGCACCCTGCCCTTGGGCCTACCATAGGGGTCACTGATATGAAGAAAAGGGAAGGTTTAGGGACTGGCAAGTGGGTGCACTTGCCCAGTCAGCATGTCAGTACCAGACTGTATGCAGGCTCTGCAATGGCAGACCTTGGACACATTTTACAAGGCTGCTTCTGTGGGTCGCACAACCAGTACTGCAGGCCCACTAGCAGCATTTGGATTTACACGCCCTGGGCACACTCAGTGCACTAAACTAGGGTCTGACAAGTAAAGCAAATAGCCAAACATGGAACCGCTGATTCATACATTAATTTACAATAGGGAGAGCATATGCACTTCAGCACTGATCAGCAGTGGTAAATTGCCCAGAGTCATAAAATAGCCAACAAAAGGTCAGACAAAATATAGGAGGAAGGCAAAAAGTTCAGGGATGACCCTGTAAAAAGGGCAAGTACATCACAACCCCCTTCCTGCCAAAACGCAAGGTAGACCAATCTCTACCTTGATGGGCTTTCCTGCTTTGGGAGATATAACATGGACCTGGCCCGCAACAGCAGGGGCATATTGCAGTTCTAAGCCAATCTGAAACCATTTCAATATCTCTGTCCATACTCTCAGAGCCCACCAAGCTAATCCATGGGGAACCCTTCTCTTCACCTGTGGACACCACCTGTGCAGCAGCTAACCTTAACTTGTTCACAGGTTTGTCCCAAAAGACAGACAGCAAGTCACAGTGGCCACTGACATTAGTCAGGGGTGAGACCCAGGCCTTATGCATCTCAGGGATCTCAAACCTCTGTGGCGTCAGAGAGCAGGGGGCAGTAGCTCCAGGTGCTTGCCACCCTTTGTCCACTCTCCCTCCTGTCAGGTCTGGTTTGACATCCGGGCACTGACCCACCATCCCTGGGCTTGAACCTGGCAGCTGGACCAGAGATTGGGGTGGGCTCTTCCGTACCCTTCCCCCTCTTTGGGGCTCTGTACCCTCCCACCTGGAACGGTACGCCCTTCCAAAATTGTCAGGTGTAGCAGGCACCTGTAGCAGGTGTCCTGAACAATTTGCCCACCAGTTGAGGGGTTCTATCCTGCAACTGGGCTACCAGGTCTGGGGGGACACCCTGAACCTAGCCCTCAAACCTAGGGTCTGTACCCTCTAGTTGAACTGGGGTCAGAGGTGAGGACTCCCTCCCTCTGTACCCCCTTCCAGAGTGCGGTACACTCCCACCTGGAGTGGTACCCCTTCTAGAATTGTCAGGGCACCTGTGGCAGGTGTCCTGCACAATTCGCCCACAAGTTCAGGGGTTCTATCCTGCAAATGGGCTACCAAGTCAGGGGGGACACCTTGAACCTGGCCCTCCAACCTAGGGTCTAAACCCTTAGGCTGCACCGGGGTCAGAGGCGAGGACTCCCTCCATCTGCACCCCCTTCCAGAGTGTGGTACTCTCCCACCTGGAGTGGTACCTCTAGAAGCTGCATCGGTCAGGACACTGATTACAGTTGCCCCTCCCTCCAGGTCAGACAACACCTGAACCTGGTTTCCCAACCCAGGAACCAAACTCTGCAGTTGAACACTTGCCTGGCAACCCAGGACTTCCTTAGGAGCACGCATACTCCCCCCGATGGTGACACATAACTCATGTGTTGTGTGACAGTCTGCCTGGCGCAGATCACCTGACCTCTGTCCATCTGACAGTGCGCAAAGATCCCCCAGGTGAGAAGTGGTGTCACCATGATCAGTCACTGGTGGCGCAGCCCTTCTGGCTGGCCCCTGACACACTGGTTCCTCCACTGGGGACTCTTTCCCTCTCTCACCCCTCAGTCTGGACCTCTGTACCCTCCCAACTGGAGCAGCACTGCCAGACACCAGAAATGATGGAGGTCTGATTACAGACACTCCCAGCTCACCAGACACTAGGGGATCCCCCTCAACGGGCAGCCCATCAGGACAGCCTAGACTCCCGACCTGCTGTTCCCTTAAAGAACCATCCAGGCTCTGAGACTGGGTTTCGGGCACCTGGAGACACGCAGCCCCACACTCACTCCTTCTCCACTGAGACAGGACGTGAGCCCCTACACCCTTCCCACTACACTGGGACCTAGCTGGGCTACACTGAACCACTTCTACCACTCTGGGTTGGAAGATACCTGAGGCATTTCCCACAGGGTCACTCCCCCATGCCTCTCTAGATCCTCTGGAATCCACCAAAAGGTCTGCCTCCAATGTGAGTTCCCTGGGGTCAGAGAACTCACTCACCAACAGGTGTAGGCCTAGCTCTGGAAAACAGGGACTTACAATATGCTCTCCCACAATTGGATGACACAGCCCCCTACAGGGGTTAAACAAACTATCCTTCACCTCACCATCCAGTGCCTCGCACACATACTCCACACCACTCTCCTGAGATTGGCAGGACAGTATCTGACTGTCTTTGTCATTCAACCCGCACTCTTCTTGGCGGTCTTCACACTCTCATACTAGGACTTGAACTTTGAGGGAACCCCTCTCCCTGCACCTCTCATCTAGAGTCAGTAGAGCGTCCCTCCCACTACTAGGACCCTGAACCCCTGCGCCAGTTACCTTATTCCCCTCATGGACACTGTGCACTACTGGAGCTACCTCATGTCCTTGAACCTCCTGGTGTATGTTAACCCCCTCCTTCAAGTCAGGTGCCACATCTCTGGGTATATGTACTAATCTCCTAACACTAGATATCTGAATATTGCTGCCATCATCTGAGCTAGACTCCACCTCCATCTCAGCAAAGCTCAATCTCTGAGCTACACATATTTCTTGTTGCTGGGCTGAGACACTCATGGCCTCAAGCCTCACGAGCTCCATATCAAGTTTCCTTATTATCAAGTCAAGCTTAAACTGCATTTTCTTTTCTTCCAGGGCTAACTTCCTAGTTTGCACTTCCCATTCCAACTGCACATTTAACTTGAGCTTTTCCAGCTCCATCTCATGCACCCTGCATCTCTCCCTATCCTCCAACTCTTCTGGGGACATGCCTCTGGCAGAAACACTGCTACATGCTGGGGAAGGTGCTTTACTCATGGTGGTTAAACTTGGCAGTTCTTGGCAAAAATAGAAAATCCCCAAAAAGAAATTTACCAAAAGTATGCAGTTACTTTTTTGTCTGCACTCACTAGTAGTGTTCACCAATCACTGTACATGAGTCACAAATGCAAGTCCAGAATCCTCACCTCTGACCACCAATGTTAGATTTCGGGGTCTCTAGTTGGCACAGGTAGGCACTTGTGACAAATAGGGACCCTCTCCTCTAGTCTGGATAAGGGGATTACACTCCTAAAATAACCCCTGCTCACCCCCTTGGTAGCTTGGCATGAGCAGAAGGGCTTTACTTCAGAGGCGTTGTAAGTTAAGCAGTTGTGACCACATACAGTAACCCAGTGACAACACTACAAATGGACACCACACATGTTTTATATAAAAAATAAGCAGACTGTATATAGAGTTACCACAAGATGATAAACGACAAAAATACACACTATGATTACTTTAAGGTGGTAGATGTAAGTTTAGTTCATGTCAGTTCTTAGATGCGACACTCTGTGTCAGTGTACCTTAAGTTACGTTGTGCTTCCACAACAAGCAATGTCACTGCGATGGGAAATGCGGCAAAGTTCAGATACAAAGAAAAAAAAGACGTGAAGATCTTCCAGAGGCGGCACGCTTCTCGGAGTTTCGAGAAGTTCTCGGTTCAATGGGTGGACTGCACCGGCGACAGCCTTACGATGCGACGACAACAGCTCATGCGGCGATGCTCTTTTCCCACAATGATGAAGCTTCCGCTCGATGCCACAACTACAGCGTCGACATCCAAGATGTGCTGGCAGCAGCTCCGGTGGCCGCGAGCTTCTCGGGGATTCGAGGTGCTCTTGGTTGATGCGGTGCAATGCGACAGTTCCAGAGGCGACACCCTCCTTTGGAGTTGCGAATGCAGGCACAGCGAAGGCGACACGTTCCGACCTCGTTGTCAGTTTTTTCTCCTGATGCGGTGCAGTGTGACAACTACAGCGGCTACACCCTCCTTCGGAGTTGGGAAGGCAGCAGCAGCGACGGCGACACGCTTCCTCTTCGTTGTGGCACGCTTCTCTCCGATGCGGTGCAGTGTGACAGTTCCAGCGGCGACACCCTCCTTCGGAGTTGCGACGGCAGGCACATCGACGGTGACACGCTTATTCTCATTGAGTCGCGCTTCCAGCTCTTTGCGACACGCAGTCCATCAGAAGGCAGTGTGCAGGGCAGAGACATCAGCCTCTCCCCAGGGGGTAGAGCCAGCATTGTGGAAGGCTGGCACAGCCCTATTCAAGGTTCAGGTGCAACTCCTCCCTCCCATCTAGGTGCAGATCTCTCTATTTACCACTGGGTGATTCAGCCTGTCTCCTGGAATTCCCCAGCCATGTCACTCACAAAACCAGACATAGGAATACACAACCTAGCAGAGGCAGGTTTAAATTGTTAGACAAGCAAATACCTACTTTCTAAAAGTGGTATTTGCAAACACAGAATATTAAAATAAACTTTACTAAAAGATGTATTTTATTATTCTGAGTTCAGGCATTCTAAACTCAAATTTCTACCATGTTCTCTGAGACAGTTAGGATTATAAAATGTAATAACTCTAACAGCCCATTATGGCCTATGGAGAACAGGTTGCCTTGCAATAGTGAAAAACGAAAATGGCTGTAATTCACTATTAGGACATGCCACACACACCAGGGCTTGTCCTACCTTATACTTACAATGCACCCTGCCATTGGGCCTACCATAGGGGTGACTGATATGAAGAAAAAGGAAGGTTTAGGGACTGGAAAGTGGGTGCACTTGCCCAGTCAGCATGACAGTACCAGACTGCATGCAGGCTCTTCAATGGCAGACCTTAGACACATTTTACAAGGCTGCTTCTGTGGGTGGGACAACCAGTGCTGCAGGCTCACCAGCAGCATTTGGATTTACACACCCTGAACACACTCAGTGCACTAGACTAGGGTCTGACAAGTAAAGCAAATAGCCAAACATGGAACCACTGATTTATACATTAATTTACAATAGGGAGAGCATATGCACTTTAGCACTGATAAGCAGTGGTAAAGTGCCCAGAGTCATAGAATAGCCAACAACAGGTCAGAAAAAATATAGGAGGAAGGTAAAAAGTTCAGGGATGACCCTGAAAAAAGGACCAAGTACAACACAACCTCCTTCCAGCCTAAACGCAGGGTAGAACAATCACATCCTTAATGGGCTTCCCTGCTTTGGGCGAGGGAACCTGGACCTGGCCTGCAACAGCAGGGGCATATTCCAGTTCTACGTCAATCTGAGCCCATTTCAATTCCTCTGTCCATACTCTCAGGGCCAACCAGGCTAATCCATGGGGAACCCTTCTCTTCACCTGTGGACACCACCTGTGCAGCAGCTAACCTGAACTTGCTCACAGGTGTGTCCCAACAGACGTACAGCAAGTCACAGTGGCCACTGACAGTAGACAGGGGTGAGACCCAGGCCTTATGCCTCTAAGGGCTCTCAAATCTCTGTTGCATCAGAGAGCGGAGGGCAGTAGCCACAGGTGCTTGGCACCCTTTGTCCACTCTCCCTCCTGTCAGGTCAGGTATGACATCCTGGCACTGACCCACCAACCCTAGGCCTGTACCCGGCAGCTGGACCAGAGACTGGGGTGAGCTCTCCCATACCCGTTCCCCCTCCTTGGGGCTCTGTACCCTCCCACCTGGAGTGGTACGCCCTTCCAGAATTGTCAGGGCACCTGTAGCAGGTGGCCTGCACAATTCGCCCACCAGTTCAGGGGTCCTATCCTGCAACTGGGCTATCAGGTCAGGGGGGACACCCTGAACCTGGCCCTCCAACCTAGTGTCTGTACCCTCAAGTTGAACCGGGGTCAAAGGCGAGGACTCCCTCCCTCTGCACCCCATCCAGAGTGCTATACCCTCCCACCTGTAGTGGTACCCCCTTCTAGAATTGTCAGGGCACCTGTGGCAGGTGTCCTGCACAATTCACCCACCAGTTCAGGGGTTCTATCCTGCAACTGTGCTACCAGGTCGAGGGGAAACCCTGAACCTGGCCCTCCAACCTAGGGTCTAAACCCTCAGGCTGCACCGGGGTCAGAGGTGAGGACTCCCTCCCTCTGCACCCCCTTTCAGATTGCGGTACCCTCCCACCTGGAGTGGTACCTCTAGAAGCTATAGCGGTCAGGACACTGATTACAGTCGCCCCTCCCTCTAGGTCAGACAACTCCTGAACCTGGTTTCCCAAACAAGGGACCAAACCCTGCGGTTGAACACTTGCCTGGCAACCCAGGACTTCCTTGGGAGCACGCATGCTCCCCCCGAGGGTGAAACATAACTCATGTGTTGTGTGACAGTCTGCCTGGCGCAGATCTCCCGACCTCTATTCATCTGACGGTGCACGAAATCCCCCAGGACAGAAGTGGTGTCACCATGGTCATTCACTGGTGATGCAGCCCTTCTGGCTGGCCCCTGACACACTGGTTCCTCCACTGGGGACTCTTTCCCCCTCTCATCCCTCATTCTGGACCTCTGTACCCTCCCAACTGGAGCAGCACTGCCAGACACCAGAAATGATGGAGGTCTGATTACAGACACTTCCAGCTAACCAGACACTAGGGGATCCCCCCTTAACGGGCGGCCCACCAGGACAGCCTAGGCTCCCCACCTGGTGTTCTCTTAAAGAACCATCCAGGCTCTGAGACTGGGTTTTGGGCACCTGGGGGCACGCAGCCCCACACTCACTCCTTCTCCACTGAGACAGGACATGAGCCCCTACACCCTTCCCACTACACTGGGACCTAGCTGGGCTACGCTGAACTACTTCCACCAATCTGGGTTGGAAGATACCTGAGCTACTCCCTACTGGGTCACTTCCCCATGCCTCTCCAGACCCTCTGGAATCCACCAAAAGATCTGCCTCCAATGTGAGTTCCCTGGGGTCAGAGAACTCACTCTCCAGCAGGTGTTGACCTTGCTCTGGAAAACAGGGACTTATAATATGATTGCCCACAATTGGATCACACAGCACCCTACAGGGGTTAACCAAACTATCCTTTACCTCACCATCCAGTGCCTTGCACACGTACTCCACACCACTCTCCCGAGATTGGCAAGACAGTATCTGACTGTCTTTGTCATTCAACCCACACTCTTCTGGGCTTTCTTCACACTCACATACCAGGACTTCAACTGTGGGGGAACCCCTCTCCCTGCACCTCTCATCTAGAGCCAGTAGAGTGTCCCTCCCGCTACTAGGACCATGAACCTCTGTGCCAGTTACCCTATTCCCCTCAGGGACACTGCGCACTACTGGAGCTACCACATGTCCTTGAACCTCCTGGTGTATGTTAACCCCCCCCTTCAAGTCAGGTGCCACATCTCTGGGTATAAGTAATACTCTCCTAGCACTAGATAACTGAATATTGCTGCCACCATCTTAGCTGGATTCCACCTCCAACTCAGGAAAGCCCAATCTCTGAGCTACACATATTTCTTGTTGCTGGGCTGAGACTCATGGCCTCAAGCCTCTCGAGCTCCATATCAAGTTTCTCTTCATTATCAAGTCATGCTCAAACTGCATTTTCTTTTCTTCCAGGGCTAACTTCCTAGTTTGCACATCCCATTCCAACTGCACATTTAACTTGAGCTTTGCCAGCTCCATCTCACGCACCCTGCATCTCTCCATGTCCTCCAACTCATCTGGGGACAGGCCTCTGGCAGAAACACTGCTACGTTCTTGGGAAGGTGCCTTACTCATGGTGGTTAAACTTGGCAGTTCTTGGCAAAAATAGAAAATCCCCAAAAAGAAATTTACCAAAAGTATGTGGTTGCGTTTTGGTCTGCACTCACTAGTAGTGTTCACCAATCACTGTACATGAGTCACAAATAAAAGTCCAGAATCCTCACCGCTGACCTCCAATGTTAGATTTGGGGCTCTCTAGTTGGCACAGGTATGTACTTGTGACAAATATGGACCCTCTCCTCTAGTCAGGATAAGGTGATTACACTCCTAAAATACCCCCTGCTCACCTCCTTGGTAGCTTGGCATGAGCAGAAGGGCTTTACTTCAGAGGTGTTGTAAGTTAAGCAGTTTTGACCATATACAGTAACCCAGTGACAACACTACAAAAGGACACCACACAGGTTTTACATAAAAAATAAGTAGACTTCATATAGAGTTACCACAAGACCATAAACGACAACAATACACACTATGATTACTTTAAGATGGTAGATTTAAGCTTAGTACAGTTCGGTTCTTAGATGCGACACTCTGCGTCAATGTACCTTAAGTTGCGTTGCGCTTCCATGAGAAGCAATGTCGCAGCGATGGGAAATGCAGCAAAGTTCAGATACAATGAAATAAAGACGTGAAGATTTTCCAGATGCTCAATGGTTCAATGCGTGGACTGCAGGGGCGACACACTTACGATGCGATGACAACAGCTCCAGTGGCGACGCTCTTCTCCCACGATGTATGAAGCTTCCGCTCAATGCGACAACTACAGCAGCGACATCCAAGATGTAATGGCAGCAGCTCTGGTGGCGGCGCGCTCCTCAGGGATTCGAGGTGCTCTTGGTCGATGCGGTGAAATGCGACAGTTCCAGCGGCGACACCCTCCTTTGGAGTTGCGACGGCAGGCACAGCGACGGCGACACGCTCCGACCTCGTTGCGAGATTCTTCTACTGATGCGGTGCAGTGCTACAACTACAGCGGCGACACCCTCCATCGGAGTTGCGACGGCATCAGCAGCGACGGCAACGCTCTTCCTCTTCCTTTGGTGGAAATACAGAATTTTAGGTAGGACGGTTATTTTAAGGACATTACATCGCCCTACCATAGATAGATGTAAGCATTCAAATCTGTCCAGTTGCTTCTTTACATCACTCAGTAGAGATGACTAGTTGGCCTCAACCAGTGCAATTAAATAAGCCCGCAATTTAATTCCTAAGTAAATTACTTCCTGCACTACCCTTCGATCCGTACATGATGTTATATTGACACAAAGTATTTGAGTCTTGGCAGCGTTGAGCTTATAGCCAGAGAAGCTCCAAATGGTGATGCCACCAACTCAATTTCTGGCATAGCAGTATCGGGATTCCGACTTACGATGGCCACATCATCTGCATATGTCAGAACCCGATAATATTCTTGTTGCCATATCACACGTTCAATCCTACAGCTAGCCTCCAGCATTTTTATGAATGGATCTATATATAACGAGAACAGTAAAGGGGAACAAGGACATCCCTGCCTTGTACCACGGAAGATATGCACCGGACTAGATTCTAAGCCAAAAGTGCAAATTCGTGCTGTAGGTTGACGATAGAGCGTTTGTATAGCTCTAATGAAATTTGTCCGAAACACCCGCTGCTGTAGCACTGCCCACAAAAAATCCCTATACGACCCGGTCAAAAGCCTTTTCGGCATCTAATAGTATGAGACTGAAAGGACCCCCCATGGTATTAGCAATATCCATTAGTGTTGCCACCCTATTATGATGATTTGTCGTCGCCCGCTGAGGAATAAAACCATGTAGTCTTATAGATACCAACGGGGATATAACCTCGGTTAACCGGGTCGCAAGGATTTTCGAATAGATCTTACTGTCCGTGTTCAATAAAGATATAGGATGATATGAGGCCGGATTATAAATAATAATAATAACAATAATAAAGAGATTGTAAAGCGCCTGGTTACACTGACTAGTGTGTCCGCAGGCTTATCTTTTTTTTAACACAATAATACTCGCCTCGTCCCATGAGCGAGGGGGGAACGCATCTGTGCCTGCCTGAACGTAGCCAGCATATCCAATTTCAAGCAGTCAAAGAAGTTTTTATATATTTTGAGTGGGAGCTTATACGGCCCAGCTGCCTTTCCCAATGCCAAGCTATTAATGGCTCGCGCCAACTCCTCCAAAGTTATAGGGGTCTCAAGGAGATCAGCCTCTTGTTCATTAAGACTGTTATCACAGAAGTGCAGGGCCAAAGCTTCACCCGCTTGTGTATCATAAACTTCCACTTTGTATAAAGTCTCATAGAACTCATAAAACACTTCCAAGATCCCCGCCTCTGTCTCTATAAGATCACACTGAGTATCTCTAATTGCATTAATCCTCTGGGCCGCCTTTTTAGTTCCTAATTTCTGAGCGAGGCACCGTCCACTAGACTCCCCATACTCATCATTCAGATGTTTTTTAGTCATATATTGCTTGGCAGTCCCTTTGCCCCAATACATATTGTTCTTAGCCTTACAGTGGGCTACTTCAGTCAACGAATCCGTAATATTCGAACCCCTATGTATATCTGTCACCAGCTTCTCTTCTGCCTGCGTTAGTGCTGCATATAGTCCCAGCAGTTCACTTCTGTTTCTGCATACCAATAATACATTTGGCAATGGTCCATCTCCCTTGCGTATCCGCTAATGCCCTACCTGTCCCTTGGATGTGATTTTTAACTAGGATTGCTACTCCTTTCGTAGTGGTAGACTGCTGTGTACATATCAACACTTTGAAACCAAGCTCTGAGAGCAGCATTCTTTTAGCCCATTGAATATGGGTTTCCTGAAGACAAATCAGATCACTCTGGAGCATTGCCAGTTCCCTTGCAACCTATTGCCTTTAATTATAGTTATTCAAACCACTGACATTCAGAGAACAACATCAGATACCATTAAACATTCCACTGACCGCCATCACTCTGACCGAAATTTATGGTTATAGTTATATGAACTGTACCAAAAAGGCACTCAAGTATCCTGCTCCACTGCCCTGCACGATCATGTATTCTTATTTTTTGAACCCCTCCACCCCTACCCTCCCTCACCCATCCCCCACCCCCCCCACCCTCAGTCACCCATCCCACTAGAGGAGTAAGGACCATGTTATCAGTGATGTAAAGTGATTGTGAGTGCGTCCCACCGTGTCCCGCCCGAAACCTACACACCCCCCTGTCACTACCATCATATTGTGCACACCAACTGATTACGATACCCTCCAAGAACACAGATCTTTGAGCCCAGAGCATTAGTCACAACAGATTCACATCATGTTTAAAAACGCCTGTGCCTTAATTTCTGACAAAAAAAAGGTAGTCTTTCCTTTATGGATCACTTTAAGCCTGGCGGGGTTTAATAAAAACGCTTGCCCCCCTTTGGCTTGAATAGGTGAAATCATCTGTCGTAACTACCACCTTTGCTGCACAGTCACCTGGCAAAAATCAGGGCGTACAAAAAAGTCGCAGCCCATGCCTTTTCGCGCCCTATTTGGCCTAGCCAGATCATATAAAGCTTTCCGAAGCAGATAGTTGCGCAAGCATATACGATTTGCTCTAGGTTTTTCTGCAGCGCCCCCTAGCTTTCGTTTCTGCACAAAGGGAAATCTGTGTGTCCTTATGATCTCACCATCCCAGTTCCAATCTTTTAAAACCGGGAAGGCCTTGGCAAACAGTTCCACAACAAATCGTCGCGTGTCTTTCCCCTCACTACCTTCGGGCACACCTAAGACGAAGAGGTTATTTTTGCATGCTCGGTTTTCAAGATCCGTAAGCTTCCAGTCAACATCTTCCACTGTTTTCTGTAGTGCAGTAACTGAAGACTTTTGAAGTACCAATTGATCCTCAACTGAAGAAATCCGCTCCTCTGCTTCATGCACCCTGGTTGTTACCTCCGTACAAGATTTAGCAATACGACGCACAGTATTTTGTAGTTTGCGCACCGCCCCCCTGGGTCCGCAACCCTTCGGCTTTAGTTTCCTCCCTATGGGCAATTATGACCTTGTAGATTGTTATCAGAGTAATCTCGTCCTCTGGTTAAACATAGAGGTTTCCACTTAGATCTCCTCGATCAGGTTGGAGACTAGGCGAGTTATCCCATAGGGGCGGGTTAACCAGACTCAGTTTGTCCTTTGAAGGCGATTTAGCAGACTCATACACTTTACGAGCTGTCTCGTGGCAATCTTGATTCATCGTAGAATATAAACTTAATACATCTTCTTCTTGTTGTGAGCTGCCGTTGTCTGCCCAGTCACCAATGTTACTCTGTTTATCTATATTTAACAACAAGGGGTGGTGATGGACAGAGTTTCTGAATTAAGCAGAATACTCTCACCCAGTGAAGAGATCAGGGCTAGATCCAACACAGTTTTTTGGCTCACTGCACCATCCCAGCTCAGAACCTGGCTATATGCAAATTAGTCTGTTCCTGTCCCAGTGCATGATGGGAACAGGGCAAACCAAACTACCAAGCCAATTCTTACACTGGGAAGGAAACAAGCTTCCGGGGACCGGTTTCTGGCATTTCAGCCGTCGTCGGCCCGGCTTGCTTGAATCCTGATGGTGCAATGAGCAAGGGACTCACATATGAGTATACCCTTCCACGCTTATGGTGGACAAAATATTTAACAACAAGGGGTGGTGATGGACAGAGTTTCTGAATTAAGCAGAATACTCTCACCCAGTCAAGAGATCAGGGCTAGATCCAACACCGTTTTTTAGCTCACTGCACCATCCCAGCTCAGAACCTGGCTATATGCAAATTAGTCTGTTCCTGTCCCAGTGCATGATGGGAACAGGGCAAACCAAACTACCAAGCCAATTCTTACACTGGGAAGGAAACAAGCTTCCGGGGACCGGTTTCTGGCACTCTGTTCATCACCACCCCCTTTTCTGAATCGTTTTAGCCACTATAGGTGTGGCAGGGTATACTCAGACATGAGTCCCTTGCTCACTGCACCATCAGAATTCAAGCAAGCCGGGCCGAAGACGGCTGTAATGCCAGAAACCAGTCCCCGGAAGCTTGTCTCCTTTCTGGTGAAGAATTGGCTTGGTAGTTTGGTCTGCCCTGTTCCCATGATGCACTGGGCCAGGGACAGACTAATTTGCATATAGCCAGGTTCTGAGCTGGGATGGTGCAGTGAGCTAAATAACGGTGATGGATCAAGCCCTGATCTTTGGACTGGGTAAGAGTGGTCTGCTTAATTCAGACACTCTGTTCATCACCACCCTCTTTTCTGAATCGTTTTTGGCCACTATAGGTGTGGCAGGGTATACTCAGACATGAGTCCCTTGCTCACTGCACCATCAGGATTCAAGCAAGCCGGGCCGACGACGGCTGAAATGCCAGAAACCGGCCCCCGGAAGCTTGTCTCCTTTCTGGTGAAGAATTGGCTTGGTAGTTTGGTCTGCCCTGTTCCCATGATGCACTGGGCCAGGGACAGACTAATTTGCATATAGCCAGGTTCTGAGCTGGGATGGTGCAGTGAGCTAAATAACGGTGATGGATCAAGCCCTGATCTTTGGACTGGGTAAGAGTGGTCTGCTTAATTCAGACACTCTGTTCATCTAGGCATGGGCGGAAAATCCGTTCCGCTCGCGGATTTTGCGGATTTTCGGGAAATCCGCAATCCGCGAGATTTGCGAATTTCCTGCAAAATCCGCAAATCCGCGAGCAGCGGATTTTGCTCGCACTGCTCGCACTGTTCGCGTGAGTTCGCGCCCCGCGAATAAGTGCGAAATTGCAGAAATATGATCTAAGCAAAACTGAAAGTAACTACTTACCAGGTTCAAAAGTTCAGGCACATCATTAGTAGCCATTTCCTGTAGTGCTTCCTGAGGGGCCCCTCCAGAGTTCAGTTGCCAGTTGAAACTATTATGTGACCCTGCTCTGAACCTCAGAATAGTTACACATATGCCACAAAGGTCATGAATTACAGCTAAGGGAGACAAGCAGGAGCCAGGCTGGAAGTTAAAATCCATTAATCAGCCCCTAATTCATTATTGTCAGTTGGGGCAGGGCAGGTGTTGTAACTAATTTTGCAACAATGAAAGCACTTAGCAAGTGCAAAAGATCACTAATCAGGGCGCACTAAGGAAGCAGGTGCCAGCTAAAAAAATATTCTGTGACACATTAATCAGCCCCAAATTAATTCAGGTCACTTGAGGCAGGGAAGGTGTGCTTTGCTTTGCCGAAAATAATGTACACTGGACAACCAGAGGGTGTGGTGATGAAACAGAGGGTGGCATGGGTGGGCCAGAGGGTGGCATGAGTAGTCAGAGAGTGGCAGTGGTGACAGAGAGTGGCAGTGATGAAGAAGAGTGTCCCAAACAGGTTGGACACGTAGAAACAACAAGTTCGCAAAACTTGCGACCCGACAGGTAAGTTCGCAAATTGCGAAATTGTAAAAACCCTCGCGAACTGGCAGAAACACGGGCGAACACAAAAAAAAAAAAAAATCCGCAAATTCGCGGATTTTGCGGATTGCGAGTTCGCAAATCCGCAAATTCGCGGATTGCCAATCCGCAAAATCCGCTCATGCCTACCACCCCCTTTTCTGAATCGTTTTTGGCCACTATAGGTGTGGCAGGGTATACTCAGCCATGGGTCCCTTGCTCACTGCACCATCAGGATTCAAGCAAGCCGGGCCGACGACGGCTAAAATGCCAGAAACCGGTCCCCGGAAGCTTGTCTCTTTTCTGGTGAAGAATTGGCTTGGTAGTTTGGTCTGCCCTGTTCCCATGATGCACTGGGCCAGGGACAGACTAATTTGCATATAGCCAGGTTCTGAGCTGGGATGGTGCAGTGAGCTAAATAACGGTGATGGATCAAGCCCTGATCTTTGGACTCGGTAAGAGTGGTCTGCTTAATTCAGACACTCTGTTCATCACCACCCCCTTTTCTGAATCGACTCTGTTTATCTATGTCATTCTCATTCTCCGAGGTAATGGAAACATCAGACATGGAGTAAACTTTCCCCCCTGAGCCGGCATAGTCCCCATCATTCTCTGCGACCATTGCTAAATCATTGACAGAGTTTCCTGATTTCTGGAGTGGCGGTACATTTGTAGGTACATTCGGATCGTTTGACACTTCATCTACTCCACCGAGCCCAAGGGTCAGATTTGGCTCAACTCGTGCCCCCATATCTAAGCAATATTCAGAGCTAGCAGTAGACATTATAGGAGAAACTCTTGCTTTACTTACAGCTTTGCACAGTTCAGCAATGCAGTCTCCTTCTTCTCCTCCGGGCACGACTGTTGCTGCAGCGGCTACATTGTTGCTTGTAAGTACATACTTAACTTGCTTGGCAGGTGGTACAGCCTTTTTCCCTAGATATATCTGGAACTGTACATTCCTTCACAGTGTTTTCTTGTTGCTGGCCTCCTTGCACAATCTGTACACCTTCAGCCCCATTTCCTAGCTCTCCTCTGAATTGCTCAGGACGGCTTTGGCTGCCGGTGTTTCTAGTATTCACCACCGGGGGACCTGAAGGCACCACCATCCCTCCTCGTCCTGCTCCCTCTGTTGCTGATGCTGGCGCTGTGCTGGTCGCATTGGCCACACCTCTTGTCTTCACCCCCTTCCCTTTGGGGCCATTACACCACATACCCGGGGCGAGGAGAGCCTCTCTGCAGCCCGTGTGTTTCCCAGGGATAGGAAGAGCCGCCGTTTACTGCCGCGAATTTGGAGCCGCCCAGGGCGCTGTTTGCTAGATGCGGTAATACCCAACATGCCGTACACGTTGACGGCACCGCCAATCCACCGATCCAATCCGCAGCTCTGACTCCCGCTATTGTTTGGCGTCCGATTAGGAACTCTTGCAGCTCCAATTCTGCTTGCTCCACTCACTCGCTTCACTCCGCTCCACCACTCCGCTCACCGAGAACGCTGCTACCCCTGCTCTCAATATGAGCGGGCTCCAGCGGGACTCAGCCTCTTACAGCCTCTCACTCGGCCACTATCGTAGCTGCCATCTTGTCTGCATGGATCAACCACCAGAGTTATCTTACTGCTATTATAATCCCCTCAAAGATGTTGGGCACACAACACAAAGATCTCTGTAGCAGCATGTGTCTTAACCCTGTAAGATATTTCAAAATGCAGTCTCTTTGTAACCAATTGAGAAAGCTAGAATAGATGTGTCCTTGTTGTCAATTTCTTTTCTGGAGATATTCTTTAAATAGATGCATATGGTGGCTGCCAAACTCTACTTTCCAAACTCTGTCCCAAGTGACTTCACCCTTTTTCACTACCACCCCTTGACCCTCAATTTATGGATTCCCAGAGTATTTGATTTCCAAATAAAGCACTGATGAGGTCACTGGTGTTGCCTGGTCTGGCTAACACTCAATATTTCTCATAGTACCGTCTAATCAGTTGGGAAATTCAACAATACATTTCTTTTGCAAATGCCATGTGTACTAGAGAATCTCATACAAAATATAACAGTATGCGTGAATCTATTTTGGAGTCCAGTTTACTACTGCATTCATAAATAATATTTGTTACACTTTCCCTTTGGCATTGAACCCTTTAAGTGTAGTCAGAAAATGGTTACTAGGTACAGGTTTAGAAAATACGTAGGAAAAAAATCCCACACGAAGAGGCTACATTAACAAAAGATCTGGATACATATTTCCCATTGGTCTGATGCAGTATAGTGGGAGCTTTAGACAGTAATACAATAAATAAGCTTCTCATTTGTTTCTAGACCTTAAACCGTTATTAATTCACTTTGTGATGATCCACTTAAGACTTTGACAACTACAAGCAGTAGATATCTCGATGGGAGATTTGCAATATTGAAAGCTATTACCAGGCTTGCATGTTACTGATATAGTAAATCCCTCTCTGCGAGTAACTTCTCACAGTTTAAAGACTGTGGGGCTTATTATCACGCAGGGTGTTAAAATTATTGCTGTTTCAGCGGCAGAAATACAGATGCAAGTTTATTGCCAGTCTGCCTTTCCAAGAGATTACAGTTCGGACAGTGAAACCAATTTAGATTTAGAGTTTGGGAGATGGGTTACTCCGTCACAAATGTGACGTATATCCTATCCACCTTATTACAAGTGCTATTGGCGGAGTGCTGTGTGACTCTTTGGGTGGAAGGAGAGAACATTCTGCCCGGACTGCGAGCACCAGGTGAGGGACAGGGACTCCATTTCCCAGGAGTCCCTGTGTAGCCATCCCCTGCACCTGGACGCTCTCCCGGGTAGCCCCGCCCCCATCCGCCGGACTAAAGCTGCCGCTTACCGGAGCCAGGTGGGAGACGCCAAAGTAATTGCTGCTGCTGATCAGGGAGCCTCGTGGACTATCCCTGCAACGTTCCTGCTGTTGGGATGACCCTTTGACCCTTTTCCTCACAACTCGCGGAACCCGCTGCGCGGGTCCCGCATCGCCCGTTTTCCAGGACTGGGCTGCCTCGCTGAGGTGAAGAGCTTTGGCGGAGTGCTGTGTGACTCTTTGGGTGGAAGGAGAGAACATTCTGCCCGGGCTGCGAGCACCAGGTGAGGGACAGGGACTCCATTTCCCAGGAGTCCCTGTGTAGCCATCCCCTGCACCTGGACGCTCTCCCGGGTAGCCCCGCCCCCATCCGCCGGACTAAAGCTGCCGCTTACCGGAGCCAGGTGGGAGACGCCAAAGTAATTGCTGCTGCTGATCAGGGAGCCTCATGGACTATCCCTGCAACGTTCCTGCTGTTGGGCTGACCCTTTGACCCTTTTCCTCACAACTCGCGGAACCCGCTGCGCGGGTCCCGCATCGCCCGTTTTCCAGGACTGGGCTGCCTCGCTGAGGTGATGAGCTTTGGCGGAGTGCTGTGTGACTCTTTGGGTGGAAGGAGAGAACATTCTGCCCGGGCTGCGAGCACCAGGTGAGGGACAGGGACTCCATTTCCCAGGAGTCCCTGTGTAGCCATCCCCTGCACCTGGATGCTCTCCCGGGTAGCCCCGCCCCCATCCGCCTCCTCTCCTCATTAGCAACTGCTGACACCCGCTACGCGGGACGCGTGCGGGACGCCCGGGGCAAAGACCGGGCAAAGAGCGGGCCGTTTGAGGCCGTTCGAGGACTGGACTGGCCCACCCCTTTTCGCTCGATATTTTTGGAAGCCAAATTAATAACTGAGGGGAAAAAGACCTACCTTCGTCACTGTGCCCTTAGCGCTATGAATTCAAGGGTAACCCGTAGTAAGACTTCTAAAGGTGGGTCACAAATCAGTGGCCCCATGGATGACTTTATTACCCGCACCAACATAGCCATAGACGAAGAGATATCTAAACTCCAAACCCGGGTCTCGCTAGAATTAGAAGCCGCCAGAAGAGTGTCCCAAGTAATTGCACTTTCCAAGAAATCCTCTTTAGGCCACATAGCCACTTCTGTCACCCATGAGCGCCCAGCCCGCCCGCATTGTATAGTCACTCAGGTCGATGTTCATCATTCACCGACCCCGGCTACTCTCCAACCTGCCTCAGGAAGTAAAGATGAGGAAATTCCATCGACACCACTTAGTGTGCACAACCCTGTCCCCATTGTATCTCTTCCGACAAATCTGTCTAACAATATCTCCAGTGGCAAACAACCAAAGAGGAAACGCAATTCTCGCTCTGCTTATTTCCGCAAAAAAGCGAAAATTGCTGTTCCCAAAGATCTGCCAATGACTAACATCACAGCACCTAATGCTGGCGCAGAGCATACTCTTAATGCACAGCCATCTAGTGAGGGACAGGGAAAGGTTTCATCTATTCCCTTCTTTAATACCCCAGCAGGTGAGGACCTTGAAGTAGACGGGTTAACCAAAAATAACAAAGAATTTATAGAGGTGGTTTGGGACACACTTAAAAATCTTTTGTCACCCCTAGATCTAAGACTATCAAGGATAGAAAATAACTTGTTAGAAATGGAGAAGAGCATTATTGCTTTGGCCACTCTTGGGTTGAAAAGTCTTGAAAACCAGGGTATTATTGTAGCTGACCCAACGCCACAACCTACCGCACCCCAAACTAATCAAGCTCCCTCTTCAGTACCACCCACAATAAAGTCCGTCCCTAAACCAAGGACCGTTACGGTGGAGCAAGCCCGTGTTAAACCAAAGGCTCCCCCACGGGGCTCTACACGTAACCCGCAACACTCCAAACATGAAATACCCAATAGACCGATTCTCAGTGAAACCCAGGTCCCCCCAGTTAAAGACAACTTTAGAGGTGGCTATATTGACCTTCCCCCAGAGGCAAACGACTATGTGATTGTTCTGACGGGTGTTCCCACGATAGGTAATGGCCAATTTGAAAACCACTGGTCACTGAAAAATAAAATAATGCACTGGTTAAATGTCAACAGACCAATCCCCAATGGTAGAAGAAGTCGCGTATTGATGGTTCGCAGAACTCCCTGGGTAGGTCCAACGCTGAAATCCAGTCCGGGGGACTGCATAGTAGTGACTTTCGAAGATCCACACACGGCGCACCACATCTGCTCTTGGCCCAGTAATGATGACTCCTTAGTTATACCTAAACCACTATCCTTTTTTTATCCTCCTCGACCAAGCCGAAACCAGGGGGATAATTGGACATTGGTTCAACACCATCAACGGCTGAATAAGTCCCGGGGCCACAAGGAGACCCTCCTACATTGGAATGGTCTCTCTACCTATAACAGATTCGGGGGCTTAGAGGAGGTGGATTGACTCCCTGCGCAACCAGTCAAACAACCCCGAAGGGAAATCTTAACATCGCAGAGGCATCATCCTATTGATTGCCCTGCTCCTGAGCCTGCAATAAGCCGAGTAGGACGACCAAACAGTCCATGGTTTGATGGGGAGCCATCCACATTCGATACAACAGAAAATCGTAGCAGGGAAGATTGGTTACACTTACCCTGCATGACCCCCCCTGCATCTACTTCTACTGAACAATCTGGTCCTACCTGCTTTGCCCCCTATGTGACCTCTAATCACCAGCAAACCGAGCCACTTGTGAGGTCTTCTAAACTTGTGGTCACGACTGCTTCCCCTATGCCTACTGCCTCTACCAAGGCTTTTCCACCCGGTGACTCTGTTCTAAAAATTCTATGTTGGAATGTGGCTGGTCTCGGCCGCAACTTTGACATCCCCGAATGGAATGACTTTCTGGAACCTTATCACATCTGTCTTTTCCAGGAAACCTGGTGTTTGGAGCCAAGACACCGAGTGGGATTCTCCACCTTTTGTATCCCCGCCGCCCAGGAACAAGGATCTAAAGGTCGCCCTTCAGGCGGCCTTATTATATGGATTAGTATTGCTCTAGGCTTCAGGGTAAAAGAAAGAAACACTCAGTCACCTGATCTCCAGTGGCTAACGATAACCCACAAAGGGGGAAGAAGCATGGAAGTCTTCAATATCTACCTGAGGGGTGCTAAAGGCGGTGTATCCCATCTACCTTCCACAGGCCTAAACTGCAACCTGGCTGCCTGCAGTGCGGACTCCCATGTAATGCTTGCAGGCGACTTCAATTGCTGATTTGAGCCCCTGGCCAGAGAAGATATTTTGGACACTTTTGAGGAGGACACCAGGAGAGGTATTCCTATTCTGAATCTTGACCCGATCCCTAAATGGTCGCAAAACGCAATAGAGATTAATGCTCTTTGTATGGAGCACAATTTGCGACCGACAAATGGCCGATCCAAATCTGACCATATGGGTGCTCACACTTACAACAGACTAGACCATACATCTAGGATTGATTTCATCATGCTTAACTATAACCTCTGGCAACACCATCTAGACATGGAGGTTATAGTGTCGGGTGATAGCGACCACAACCCTTTATCGCTAACTATTTCATCTCCTTGGCAGGTTGGAAACCAAGGCCCACCCGGCTATAAGTGGAAATCCTCCCATGAATTAGCCCCCACAAACTGTAGCAGGCGCTTGAAGTGGGCAAAAGTCTCAGCCGATGAAACAAGGATGGCCCAAGCCGGGACTATTTTGGAAGGAGTGGAGCCTCGGATGGACACCCTAAGTCTAACTGATAATAAGATCCTACCCCTATTCACTGAGACTGTATTGGCACTGAGCGACTTATTTATTGTTCCTCAAACCACTCGTAGGGGTCCCTCGAAAACCTTCCCTAAACAGACAGATAAGTGGTATACTGCGAAATGCCGTGCAGCTAAGAGGGAACTTGTTGTCACATTAAAGTCTAAAGATGCAGTTGATATTAGGGCTGCTAGAAAAACTTACAAAAAAAACATATCCGAAGCCAAGCAGGTTTATGATTCTAATTTCTGGGGAGATCTAATAGAGGCAAGCTTTAGGAAGGATGCCAAGAGGTTCTGGGACCTATTAAGATCTAGGGAAAAGCCCATTGACCAGCAGCTAACTTGCAACATTCCAGGGGGCGTATGGTTTGACCACTTTTCAAAACTGTACTCCGCTCCTCCAGGTCCATCCCAGTTAGCTTGCCCACCCACGGGTTTATTGCCTAATTCTATAACTGACCTCCCGTACAATGATGGTCTATTTACCAGCTTAGAAGTAGAGAGAGCAATCCAATGTATTGTCTCGAACAAAGCGGCAGGTCCTGACGGAATCCCAGGAGACCTAATCAAGAATTATCCATCTTCTTGGAGTAGATTAATCGCCTCGCTTTTGAATGAAGTATTGTTGGGTGGAGTCTTTCCTGACTCATGGAGGGGCGCTGAGGTCGTACCTATTTTTAAAAAAGGTTCTAGGGACGACCCAGCGAACTACCGACCAATTAGTTTATTGGACTCTTCTCAAAAGGTAGCTGGAAAGGTGGTATTGGGCAGGATCAACCAGTGGGCAGATGAAAATCATATCCTGTCAGATCTTCAAGCAGGCTTCAGAACAGGAACAGGCACAATCGAGCAGACGTTCCGCCTTCTAATGATCTATTGGAAAGTGGTGGTGCTGGGAGGGGGCAGTTTGTATCTAGTCTTTATTGACTTGCGGACTGCCTTCGACCTGGTACCACGCGCACTCTTATGGAACGTCCTCGATGGGTTAGGCCTCCCTCCCTATTTGCTGTCGCTGCTTGTAAAATTTCACGACAGGAATTTTGCCCAAATTAGATGGGGTGCACAGGGAGAGAAAACACCTCGTATCCCCGTGGACAGGGGCGTTCGCCAGGGGTGTGTGCTTGCCCCCACTCTGTTTTCTCTTTACATTAACAGAGTGGTGGAGCATCTTCTCCAACAACCATCAGATGCACCCACCCTGGCTGGAAGGAAAATCCCAACGCTCCTGTTCGCGGACGATACCCTCCTAATCTCGAAATCACCAATGGGCATCCAATCGTTGCTCTCCAGTTTCAAGGCCTTCTGTGATGGAAGGGGTTTGGCTATAAACATAGGCAAAACTAAGTTTTTAGTCCTCAACCCGCCCAAAAAATCTGTCTTTCCCCCGGTCCTAGATTCTGTTCCACTTGATCGCGTCAAAGAATTCGACTACCTGGGTATACGCATCAGTGACACCATGAGCTGGAAGGCACACCACCAAAAAGTGTTCCTTACTCACAAAAGGATGGCAGGTGCCTTGCTCAAGGAACAACGAGCCTCATCACTAAAACCTATTGGGGCCCCCCTAGATATCTATAGGGCAAGGGTTGTAAGCGCGGCACTTTACGGTGCCGAGCTGTGGGGCACTCATAGAGTTGATACTCTGGCTCATCTTGAGAACAACTTCCATAAAGACCTAATGGGTTTGCCCCACAGCACGCCAACAATCCCACTGCTGCTAGACGCAGGTACCCGGGCAATCTGCGATCAAGCGAAACTACGCCCACTTCTGTTATGGTCCAGAATCTGGAATGTGCAGGAACTAAGAAGCTATGCAGAAGCCTTGAATGACATCATGTCCCTACCGGGTTCACATAAGATCGTTTGGCTTAGGGAGGTCAAAAAGCTGCTCCATAAACTAGGCCTAGGAGAGGCTTGGGTCAACAAATCTGCACCCCCGAAACAACAGCTAAAGAAGGCTTATTGGGCATGGGTAGACAATGAGAGGGTCCGAAGTACAAATCATTGTAAATCTGTAGTCCTGTTTCTGTCGGTCAAAGAGTCACCGTTAAGGGAACCTTATCTAGACACCATTCAGAGCTCATGGGACAGATCACTGTACATTAAGTTTAGGGTGGGGGTGCTTCCATTATGTGAGTTCACGTCCACTTGGAAACCGCCCGCTCAAACTGTACCTTACTGCCCCTTTTGTGACCTAAGGGTAGAGTCTGTGTCCCATATGTTGTTTGAGTGTAGTGTCTATGCAGCCCCGAGACGTAGGTGGTTGAAGCCCCTTTGCAGGTGTCTGGGAACTCGTTCTCATTTAGAAGCCCTGCGTATTTTACGTACAGATGCTAGACCCTTCTTTTCCACTTGCATGGCAAAATTCTTGGGCTGGGCCTGGCGTCTAAGAACTGTAAGAAAACTGTTAATCCAGTGACCGAGCCCCCCCACTTAATAAGCTGCTTTGTATATGAAATGTTTTTATGTTGATGATTGCTGTTAAAAAATGTTTTTTAAAGATGTAAGAAATGCTTTTATGATATGTTTTTATCGAATAAAGCTATTTACTACAAGTGCTATTGGATATACTGCACTTGTAATATGGCGTACAGGATCTACGTCACATTTGTGATGGAGCAATCAATCCAACAAACTCTAAACCCATCACTGGGTTGAGAGCAGAAAGTGGCTCAGTTGCTAACATTATAGCCTGATCCAGCCTTGCGTAAAGTCACACTCAAGCAGGAAACTCACAGCTTTTATGCATGTTTTATTGGCTTTCGGACAGCATTTGGTGGCATTGATTGAGACAACACCATGGAAACAAAAAGGATTAACACAAATAAAGGGATTAATCAGATGGGTGGAACAACGCAAACCTGTTATGTATCATTTATATCTCTGAGCTCAGAACTTCTAAATCTAGCCCCCCAAAGTCAGGATGAAATGGTGTGCCTGCCTTTCAATAAGCAGATATTATTGCTAAATGTCATCAAACAAGAATAGATGCCCATCACATACTGCGCAGCCTTGACAGATACTGCAAAGAGAATTCTTTGAGGTTAATATTTAAAATGAATCAGCGTTGGTAAGAAGGTGATCAAACAATATTCCAGGTTTACTTTTTACCGGAGCGGACAGTTTGGTTCATTTATTTAGTATGACACTTCCATTCCGAACACTAGCTGCAGTTGCTTTGAAGCAGGAAATCAGAAAATCGATTCAAAAGTACGTTGATAATTGAATTTTTCCCCCATAAAAGTATTCAGGTTATTTTTTGACCAAGAGCACACTTTTCTTACTTTTTTTTATCAGAAAGAGAGTGCGATTGACACTGAAAGGCTATAAGACATTCAGTAGCAACTTTCAGTTTCTGACCTGGAGACTCCTTCCTCTGCTTTGTTCAGGCCTCTGTCATTCTGAATTTTTCAATCTTGAAGTATAAGCATCACTCTTGAGGTTTTTGTCTGCAATCTCTGCTTAATTCACACCCTAGGTTTTTTTATTTTTCGGGATAAATCAAATCATTGCAATGAGCTACTTCGCATAACGTTTGATGGGATGTGGAGGGCAGACATCACTATTACGCCCAGGTCCCTTATGTCCTCGTCGGTCCCTTATGTCCTCGTCCCATGCAGTAACAAATTGGACATAACCCATCTCCTGACATAAAAAAAGACAGACGAATGCTGGGGCCCTAACACTGCCTCTCCCACTGCGAGTACATAAGCAGTACTTACCCAGCATTCCGCCTGTTCTTTTTTTCTGTCTGTTGACAGAATGGACGTGGTGCTGGTGCTGCTCCTGCTGGGCTGGAGTGGCGTTTCTTCTTCCTCTCCCCGTCTGGCTGCCTGGCTGTGTGGGCGGGGAGTTTACTGGCCGGGGAGTTTACTGGCCTGCCTCCCGGCCTGCTGGGCTTGCTGGGTGGCTTGGTTGTTCCCAGCCGGCTCTGGCTTGCCGGCCGGCCCTTACTGGCTGGTGCGCCGGCCTCTCGGTTGCTTCTGGGTTGCTGGGCGCATCTTCCTGTGGCCGGCTGGGTAGAAGATGCACCACATTTGCTGTTCCTGCCCTGGCATGTGACCTGGTGGATGCCTGGAGCTGGCTTAGGGGGGAGGTCATGTTCCTGTCTGGCCGGTAGTGTTCTGCCCCCGCACCCCAGGTGAGTTCCGCATAGCGGTGTCCCCTTTCTCTTGTTTCTGCCGCTCGCCTTGCCTTGGGGGTTTACGGGTGGTGCCTGTGTTTGTTTGTTGCCCCTACCCCGGGGTCTATTGCACTTGTGGTGCCCTTCTTAGTGTGCGGTTTCGGCTGGGGCTGGTCTCGGGTGGGTGTGTGTTCCTCATTGCTGTGTTGTGTTCTGGTGTGGCCTGTGGCCTGGGCTTCCTGCATCCTGGATTTAAAGTGCTCAGGTGCCTCATGGCCGTGCCTAATGTGATGAGTGTGTCACACTGTTTTAACGCAATTGCTGCTCTTGTGCAGCCTTCGGGTCTGGTTTGCACTATATGACCCTCCGGAAAAATGGATGTTTCTGTATGGACTATCTGGCAGATGCATCAAAGTTATGTTTTGCGAGTCCTTAATAGCGAATTATAAGGAATCGCTATTAAAGACTCGCAAAACGGGATGCAGGTAGGAATCGCAATGTTATTAGCGATTCCTACAGATTCCTTATTAGCGATTCGGTAATAGCTAATCGCTAATAAGGAATGGCTTTCCCATTCATTCCTATGGGCCTAAAGGCCCATAGGAATGAATGGGAAAGCCATTCCTTATTAGCGATTAGCTATTACCGAATCGCTAATGTTCCGCTATTTCAAGGGTGCCAAGGGTGTCCAAAGGACACCCTGTTGCACCCCTGAAATGGACCTGTGCACAAATGTTACACACACACATGCTTTAAGGGCATGTGTGTGCGCAACATGTAACTTTGAAAAATGCACAAAAGTGCATTTTTCAAAGTTTTAGCAAATTACCACGAAGTTCAACTTCATGGTAATTTGCTCCCCCTATTAGCGAAATCGCTATTTTTTTGGGTTTCATGCATTGCATTTAAGGTATCACATTTTGGGATTCCTTAAATGCAAGAGCAATTTAAGGAATCGCTATTTAGAGATTCCTTAAATTGCGATTTCTGCATTTGGGATGATGCATCCCAAATGCATAAATACCCGGAGCAAACGGCCAGATTCTGAGAATCTGCCCGATTGCCCCCGGTATTTTCTTTGATGCATCTGCCTGTATGTGTTCTGTGCAGTCAGTAGGCACCTAATGTTTTGGAGACCCTGTGTGGTTCTCGGCTGTGTGTTCTGCTTGGGTGTGGCTCCGTCCTTTTCGGTCCCTTGGGCATAAGGCGCCTGCCCCTGTTGTCTGTTGGGCTCTGCAGGTTAGGCCCGTTCATGCCCTCTTTTGCATGCTGTCCATGTGTAGGTGGTGTGTTGTGTTCCGTTGCCTGTCTCCTTCTGGCACCTGTGCTGTCTAGTCCGGGGCTGCGTTGGCAGCGGTGTGGCTCGTGGTGTCCCTTCTTGTTGTGGGTTCTTCTGCCACTTGTGCTTTGGGGGTGTTTCTTTCATGTCCGACCCAATTGCACCCTGGCAGTGCCTGTTCTTGTCTGTTCTCCTTGGCTAGGCAGGGACGGTCCTGTTTCGTCCATTGATGGGCATCTGCATACGGGGTAGGCTGGGTGCTTTGGGCTCTCCCTCAGCAGTGTTTCTTCCTACTTGGCTGCTCCACTTTCCTCCTCCGCGTCCTCTTGGGAGGTGCTGGGGTTGTTCTCTGTTCCCTTGATGGATGTCCTGGCTGGGCTTTCCAGGTCGCCTCTGGCATGGCTTTTTCCTTGGCCCTTGTCGGCACTGGTGCCTCCATGGCCTTTTGCTTCCCCTGTGGGGTCCTGTGTTTGGCCTCTTGGTTGGTGGTTCTGTTCCCTGTGGGTCCCCTATGCCTTTTGCTTTGCTGGTTTTCCTTCATTTGGGGGTCTTTGGTCCTCTGTTTTCCAGTGCCAAGCTGCCCGTCTGGGTGCTTTGCGCCTTGTGGCCTGCATTCTCGGCTGCGGAGGCTGTCGGGCCTGTTTCGTGCCTGGCTGGGGCCGCCTTGGTGTTTCTTGTGCTGCGGGCTTCTGGCTCGTCCGGGCCACTTGGCTTGCGCTGGCCTGTGGCATTTTCCTCTGTCTTGGTTCCCTAATGGAGGTCTGTCTGTCCCTGCCTTGTGCGGGTGGTTCTCTTTGACTGTGGTGGGTTGCGGCTTCCCCTGTTGCTCTGGCATTCCTTCTTCTTTGGCCCTTCTTGTGGCCTGTGGCCTATTCACTCTAAGGATGCCCTACATCTGTTGGCTCCTCGGCCCTTTGGTTGCTGTGTTTTGGGTCTACTGTGCTGCTCTACTGGTGTCTTTCTGTTTCTCCTTGGTTGTGTGGCGATCCAGTGGTTGGGCTCCGGTAGCTCCTGGTCGAGGGGCTTGCGGCTGCTTCTGCCTGGCCTCTGGCTGTGCCCTTTTTGGTCGCTGGGTGCCTTCGGCCCTTCCTCCTTGTAGGCGTCTCGTCTGCAGCCTTGTCTATCTGTGGGCTTCTGCTCGGTCTGCTCTCGGCTTTCGGCTGGGTCGGGCCTGGTTGGTTCCTGGTTGGGGGCCCGTTTGGGACTCCCTGGTGCAGTTGCCTTCCTTCCTCGGGGTCCGGCCTGATTTGTGACTGTTTTGGCAGGGTTGCCCAGTTGCCCGGTTGCAGCGCTCCTGGGATCCCTAGTGGGCCTCCTTTGGGGCTGGCTTTGCGGTGGTTTTCTGCCAGGTTTGGGTTGTGTTTTCCCCTGGCATTCTCACCTTGTTTTTCTGCTTTGACTTTTGGATGGCTGATCCCTCTGCTGTCAGATTCTGGTCATTGTGGGTGTGGTGGGTTCCTGCCAGCTGGGCATATCTTGGCCTCTCGCCTGCTCTTGTCTTCCCTGCTTGCCTACTCCTGCTATGGCTGTCGGTGGGGTGGTGTGTCTTCCCCCACCCCTGGCTGCTGCTCCCCAGGGGTCTGCAGCTGTGTTTTGGGGGGGTCTGGTGGCCTGCTGCCTTCCCTCCCTGTCTGTGCCTGCTCTCCTCTGTTTTTTGTTGTTTGGATGGGTCTGTCCTGGTTCGTGCCTGGTTGGGGGGTCCACCTGGGTCTTCCGGGTGCTGTTGGCTTCCTCTGGCCTGATGGCCTGAAGGCCTTCTGCATTCTTCGTCTTTAGCGCTGCTTGCTCTCTGCCTTCTGGTTTGTCCATTTGCCTGCTGGCGGCTCATTCTCTGCTGAGGCCTCTCCAGGCCTCTGTTCCCGTGAGGGGTGGTGGGGGCCATGTCTACTCTGTGTTCTCGGCTCTTGCTGGTCCAGGCCTTTGGGCTTTTGCCCCATTTGGGTTTTGGAGTTGTTCGGCGGTTTGGTGCCGGGGATTTCTGCGCCCTCCGGCCTTTGCTTTGCCTGTGCTCTGCTGGGGCCTTCCCCTCTTTGGACTTCCTTGGGTGTGTGTTGGGCCACCGTGTCCTTCTGTTTGGGTGGGTGGCTTGACTTCGGCTCTGGCTTTCCGGTTGCTTTGTCCTCTGTTACCTGCCTTCTGCCCTGGATGTTTCTCCCCTGCTTTAATTCGAGTGTTAACGGAGAAAGAAGGAGTATTAGAGCGAAAGGGTGCCGGGAGACAACGCCTGTAAACTCGTTTTGAATCGGCAAGGAAATTGTCCCATTTAGATGCTTAAACTCTCCGAAGTTAGACTGTAAAATGTACGAGTAACTGGCCCCCCTCTCCATGTATTTATTCCAATAGAGACAAAGACGAAATAGAGAGAATAGAGACAAACCCACCCGGTGATGTGGAGTTCTCTGCATAACCACGAAACGAGGAATTAGGAAATATCGTCATTTTGGGAAATTGAAAGAGTGAACAAAATAGAGCCCGCCCATACAAATCCCGAAAAACCGCAAGGGGACCCTGTTCCAAAATTCACAATTTCAGGCAACAAGGTGCACTCTAAACAGAAAGAGAACCCCTGAGTAATCAGGTATAACACTGTTAACCCCTTCGATGCTCATGACAAGCTCAGCTCGTCATGCAGTACACTGGTCGTGTGCTCATGACGAGCTGAGCTCGTCATGAACAATGGTAATCAAAGGTTCTCAGCACAGGAGGGGATTTGCTGCAGAAGTGATGGTGTTAATGGCAACCAACCAGTGCCCAGTAACAAGGAGAGACTGATCATTTAGTCTTGCTAAAGATGGTAGAATATTGAGAGAAGCCATCGAAACACGTTGACGCCACTTCTGCACAATCAAGAGAACAAATCTACCCTGTAGACAAGATATAAAACGGGTCCAGGTTTAGATTTTGTGACCGTCAAGTTCTCAGATGTGCAAAAATGTAATGACTAATTAGAAATGTCTTTGTATGTCTCTCCCTTTATGTGATTTCTCTGTATAGCTAACTAATGTTGATGAAATCTTTTTTTTTAAGCCAGGTGTTTTTAACTATTTATATGTGCAAAAACTGTGTTCATGAAATTGTAATGTGTTTTTATGCAGGCGCGTAATGTGTTACTGGTTTTTATAAGACAAAGTGTAATATCTATGAAAAAGTTTTTCTTTTTAATTTAAAAATAAATACTGAGCTACAGTACTTTCGTGTGGGTGTATTATAGTGTGTTGGACCCAGGGTTAATGTGTGGATGACCTATGTCAATATATAGGGGCTGTAATTTAGTCTCGTCCGCCAAGGGAACATCTTTTTCTACTGTTTCTCCCCTGCTCCTGCCTGCCCTTGGTGCGTGCCGGGCCGTGGAGTTTGGTTTTCCTGTTCAGTCTGCTTGGCTTCTGCCCTGGCTTCAGTTGCCTCTGTAGCTGGGCTGGTTTTGGGAGTTCTTTTCCCCTTGTGGGTTGGGGTTTCAGGGTTGTGGTGCTTGTGCCTGTCCCAATCCTTTTGGATCCCTGTGGGCTCCAGGTTGTTGGCCCCCAGTCTTTGCTGGCCTCTGTGTTGTTGGTCATGCTTTCTGCCCAGTCTTTTTAGGGTTGTCTCTGGCTGGCCTGTTCTTTTGCCAGTTTCTGTTTTGTCTTGTTTGCTGCTGGTGTTGGCTCCATTGGGGTTCCCTTGCTCTGGTCTTGGGTTCTCTGGGTCGTTTGGTCGGCTGCCTGTTCCATTTGTGGCCAGTTGTACCTCTTTTCTGGAGTTCGATGTCTGCCTTCTTCATGCTGTGTCTTCCTGCTCCGGTCTTCCTAGGTTTGCGGTCGGGGTGTTCTGCTGGTGTGGTGTTCGTTGGGTTGTGTGTGCCCTCTTGTTTTTCTTTCTTCTTTGGTTTCCCCTGGTTTCATTCTTTTTGGAAGTTTTCCTTATTGGTTATTGAGGCCCGGGCTTCCTGGCGGACCCTGGTTTTGTTTGGGGCCTTGTTTCATGGTTTCATGGTTTGTGTCTGGGCCTGCTGCATTCTGGTCTCTGCCGGCCTTCTCCTTTCTGGTTCCTGTGGCCTTCCTGGGTTGTATTCGTGTTTCCCCGGTTTTTGTGTGTGGCAGCTTTGGGTTTCCCTCTTGGCCTGCCTCATGGCTCTGTCTTATCTTTCGGGTCTTCTTTGGGGTTCCAGGGGTTTTGTCCTCTGTACTCTCTGGGGCCGTGACCTTTGCTACCTTCCTTTTCTGCTTTGGTCTGGGTGGGCCTGGGTGGTCCTGTCCTTGGCGAGCTTCTCTGCTTTTTTTGTCCCATGGGCGTCCTTCTGTTGGGGCTTCATCTTTCTCTGTTTTCCGGTGCCTTCTTGCTGTCGCTTACTGTTTTTCCTTGGTTCCGGGCTTTAGTTGTGTCCCTGTTGCCCGGTTCTGGCTTGCTAGCCTTGTGGCCTCAGTTGGTTTTTGTTGTTCTTACTCTCCTCTTCCCTTGTTCGCTGGGGGGATTCTACTGTTGTGGGCTGGTTGGCCTCTGTTGGTGGTACGCCTCTTTGTTGTACGCTCCTCCTGTTGTTTTGGTGGTTGGTGGGGTGCGCGCCTGTCTGGGTGCTCTGCTCTGGGTTTTTGGAGGTTCTTCCTTTTGCTTCCCTTGGGTTGCTGCCTTTGGTGTGGTTTCCTGGGTTTGCTTGTGGGTTTTGGAAGGCCGTTTTTACTGCTTTGGTATTCTCCAATTTGTTACTGAATGGGACAAGGACATAAGGGATCTGGGTGTAATGTTCTATTACTTACCGGTAACCTTCATTACTCCGGGTCCCGTTGTCCTTTTCCCATTCATACGTCTGCCCTCCCTCGGAGGTGACCGGCCCTCCTGTTGGGGGCTTGGTGGTTCAGGCGGAATGCTGGGTAAATACTGCTTAGGTATTCCCAGTGGGAGGGGCAGGGTTAGGGTCCCAGCATTCCTCTGTCTTATTTTCTTTCGGGAGATGGGTTATCTCCAATTTGTTACTGAATGGGATGAGGACAACGGGACCCGGAATAATGAAGATTACCGGAAAGTCATGGTGCATTACCCCCAGGTCCCTTATATCCTCGTCCCATTTAGTAACAAAAAAAATATTTTGGTTTGTTTGTCGTTGGGTGGCCTGGTGTTAGGAGTGGATGCTACTGTGAGATTCTGTTGTTTTAAAGGGCTATGCCTGCATATTTTTGGGGTAAGGGGAGGCATGGTGTCATAAATAAATTATGTCCATTTTCTTGTATTTGTGTGAATTTTACAAATATATGTTAATTTTTTTACTGTGCTACTGCCTTACTGATTGAGGCCTAGTCTGCCATGCAGTATTCATTGGTTATATTATTGTATGCATGTGTCAAATTGTCACTGCTACTGTGCTACATCTTTTTAATAATTTTGTATACTATGCAAAATGCAGGTCATTTCTTGTTTGCCAGTGTCTGTTGGTATCTAGGGTCAAGATGGCTCTTGGAGTCTAGTTCCATGCAGTTAGTCATGTTCTTTTGTTCTCAGTTACCTTTATCCCCATGTCCTTGCCCTTCATTTTTGTGAGTTTCTGTATGCTTGGCATTATTAATATTGTGTTTTACTTTTTCTGCAATTTATAAAAGTATTTCATAGGGATAAAAATTACTGCCTTAGGCTGTTTATGGTTCAAGAATTTCTGAGTATATTCAATTTTTCTTTCTGACCCTTACTGGTGGTGGATAAGGGTTAGTCCCACATGTGGGTCCAGACACATTTTGAGTAAATAATATATATATATGTGCAGTCCTTTCCCTGCAATGCTACAATATATATTGTTGGGAGTAGTGGGGAGGAAGGGTGCTCCAGGTAGTATAGGGCAACCATGTTCTTTGTTCTCCATGTCTCCCTTTTTGTTGGCTATGAGGTGGTGACTATTGTGTCTAGTAAGTTTGTGTGTGATGGCCATTTTGTCTTTATTCCTTCTTAGCTGGACATAAGGACACCATTATTTTCTGGAATCAGTGAGTATGTGTGTTTTTGTCTATTCTTTCTCCTTTGCCTGAACTTTGGTGGATGAGCAATTTTCTAGTAACAGTGAAAGAAAAAGTCCATGACATTTTTGTCCATTGTTTTGGTTAGTTTTCCTGATATATTTATTTGTGCTTGTGGCTAATTGTAGTGCAGTGTTGTTGTTTTTGACTCATTTATTTGATTTTTTCCTGCTGGAATATCCCTTAGAGTCTTCAGGGGTTCTGCTAGGGGCACCAGCAATTATGTATTTTTTCTTGTTATTGGATTTTCACCTACCACACATTACATGGGCCACCCAGCATGAAGGGCACCAGCAACTATTGCATTCAAATCTTTCATTTATAGCACCCCCACCTCCTATAGGGTTACCAATGCCGCTTTGGGGGCACCAGCAATTATTAAATTAATTTGCTCAATGTTTGCCTGTCCATCCTGACTCCCACCAAATCATTCATGGACCCAGGAGGGGCTCCAGAAATTATTGAATTCACGTATTAGATTTTTGCTTTCGCCTTGCTTCCCATGCAGGTCCCCGTGTACCCTGGGGGTACATCAGAAATCAATTTACCCATTTATTCAATTTGTGTTCACCCAACTGCCTCCCATGGGTACCACGTGGGACTGGAAGAGGCACCAGCAATTATATCATTCATTTATCTCTTTCTTGCCTGTGCACCCCACCTCCCATAGTCTTCCCATGGGCCCTGGAGGGACAACAGCAATTATTTTATTAATATATTGCATGTGTTCCTCCCCAGGCCTCCTACTGTGTCCCCTTGGGACCTGTAGGATCACAGGCACTAATTTAATACATACTTTTTTTTTTACTGTCTTTGGATTCCATGGGCCCTGGTTGGGCACAAAGTTATCATGGCATGGGTATACTATGGTTAAGTATTGAGGGTGATCATTGTGATGACAACTTCCTGCTTCATTTCAAGTACCTGCAGATGCACATCATGTACAAATACTGAGATGGAGAGAAGTCTGTAAATTTGCCAACAGTGAAAGTTGAGTTCTCTACTAAGTACTCCCGCTTGTGCTAAGTGCTAATCCATATGAAATGTAAAAAAAGGTTGCTGCTACTAAGAAAGTGGCCAGTGAAGAGAAGAAGTAGTATTTTGCCAGCATCACGACAAACTTCAAGTCCTCATGATTTTTCAGGAAACAAGACATATCTGCTGCACCCTCATCTTTGCAGGAAAATGCTGTGGTGAGGATCACCCCTGGATCAATGACACAAAATCAAAACATAGGCCCATGTCTCTAAGCACTGCAGTGACTTCAGTCATGGAGAGCAATGAGTCTGAAATCGAATTGTCCCAGCAGAAAACTGAAAACCCACAGAAAAGTCAACAGCGGAAACAACACTCTCTAACAGCAAATCTTCTGGACATATGGACAGAGTAGGAGTTTGAGGTTGTTGCAGAGGAGGATGTTTTTGTTACTCCATATCCACTTGACACATTGGCTTTATGATCTATGGCAAGGGAAAAAATAACTCCACCCCATTTCCTTTAAGCCCCCCTCAGGTGATATGGATATGGATTGGAAACAAACCTAGACTAGTGATGAGAGATGAGGGAAAAGATGATTTCCAAAGGGCTTGAAAGTGAGAAGGGTCATAATAAGACAGTGTGAAAGGTGGTAAAGAGGAAGTACAACTCACCTGTATTCAAACTGTTGATAGCTATGTAGTTCCACCACCACCTGCTACTTCCATTTTTCTAAGACCCTAAAAACCTGCAGCAAACACCACCCCTAGCACATTCACAGCCGGCTGCAGAGAAAGGCCAACACAACTGGCAAGTGCCACCTCAACTAGTTTATCAGGCTTTGGCAACATTACTTCTCTCTCCTCCCCCATTTTGTGACTTCTTTGTACTCAGGCAACATGACGAGTGTATAGCAGAATGCTCAAATTGCAAAATCAACAAAAATGTTTGTGTGGTAAGCCGGAAGAATATTATGGTATCAACGACTAAATGGCTCATCAGAAAAATCAATTCTTATTTGCACGGGTGGGGCAACTTAAAAACATGGTTGTGAGAGAGACGTTGTTCAACTGATAAAAAGAGGTGGTCGTGAGGAAGGAGAGGATGTCAGCATTAAGTGATGCAGCCCCACAACTATCACATGTATTGTGCAGTTATTACTCGCAGCAACCTTAGAGTGAAGCAGTGGCAGAGGCTAAATTTACATCAAAATGTCCAAGCAGACTGCCTGGTCTCCATAGTTCACTGCTAGCAGAGGTATCATAAAGAAAACTGTCACATTAACAAAGTTTCATGGCTATGTTGTCCAAGGAGTCACTCTGTGTCTTCTTAGCGCCTTGACACCTATGGTTATAGTTCGCTCTATAAATGCTATCTTATCTTATCTTATCTTACCACAAAATCTATGAACTAGCCAGCTTATGCAATAGGTAGTCGGCCAAAATGCTAGCAATTGAACTCTTTTCTTTTTTCTTTGGTGAGAGGAGATGGGTTCTGAAATTTGCGGGGACACTCTGTCCAAAATGGAAGGTTCTCAACTGGATCTATTTTTACACTGCTGATGTGCCAGCATTGCACCATAAAGTGAAGGGAATGGTTGGTGAAGCAATGAAGGAAAGCGAAGTTTTGTACATCCACCGCATAGCAGACATGTGGACCAGTGGTCAAGCCCTAGAGTAGATAAGCAGCACTTCACACGGGGTCTCCTTCAAGGGGATTAAGGAAAGCCTAGTCGTGAGTCTCATCATTGAGGATTCTTTTCAAGGCATTCAGCAGCATGCAACAGTTGCAAAGTTATCTATGAAAACATCACAAATAGCTGCCAACATCTTGAAAGAATTTAACACCAAAAACTTCAAATGGATTCACCATTAGGTTTCTTGAGCATTAGATTTGTTGCCATTGACAATGGAAGTAATATTGTAAACACCATGGCTGATCGAAAATGCTTTAGAGTTCTACTTTAGTGCATTGCCTCCACAAGAAAATAAGCAGTAGACAAGAACATACTGGATACCTATAGCTAGATTTGTACTCATTTCATTCAATAATTCGGAGCTCAGAAGCATCTGAGGACCATTCAGCATGCTACTAAAGTACCTGTATATGCCCTTATGCAAAAGGTATCAAGATGTTGGAGCTTAACCTACTACATACCGCAATGCCTCTTACAGTACAGGTCTACCACTCATTATGCAGTGCAAAGGAGGAGAATGCAACTGCTAAAATGATGATGATTGAGGTAGACAAATGGAGGCTAGTTGACTGCCTGTTCCAAATGCTACTCCCTTTTGAGGTTTATGAGAAGGAAAGTCAGCAAGGAGAAAAATGCTATGAGCTAAAATATCCTGTTGTTGCCCTAACTGCAGGAACATTTGCAAAAGTTAGACCAAACATTTAGCAATATCAATGAAGAAGCATCTGTTTTTTTAATCACTTGCTTGATCATGATTCAAAGGCTCCAAAATAGACTGTGCCCTCCCAATAGTACATCTGTGTCATGGTACTGGATCCAGAGTAAAAAACATTCACTTTCCTTTGTCATTACTTTGCCTGAAATGTTTTTCTCAGGCTACAAGATTTGAATCGTTAAGAAAGCAGGTGATCTAGAAGATAACTGTAAAATTGAAACCAAGGCATAACTGAAATTCAGCCTTCAATCTCAAGAGAGTAGTCCTGTTGGCTCTCAGCCTCTGCAGTAACGTCCAACACCATTACCATCTACTAAACCCACAGTAACAACAGTTGCAAGTTCACCTCCAGCCCCTGCAGTGGGTTGATTGCATACAGCAGGCAGGACATAAGTCAAGTAAAAGCACAGGCAGTGCAGGCACAGCAAGTGGTAGCACCACTGGCAATTGAGAAAATGGTTCAAGAATATCTTGATAACCCAACAAAGGTTCACCTGGATCAAAACATATTGTCCTATTAGTATGGGAAGAGGTGACAATGGCCAGAACACAGCTGGTTTGGCAACAAAGTGGATAGCATGTTCAGTAGCCAGTGTATCTACAGAGTGTGGGTTCAATGCACCTGCGGTAGTTGTCACACTCAAAACATGGAAATATTGATTGCGATTACAATGACCATACATTTCATACCAAAAGATAATAATGTTCCCAAGACACAACTGAGGATGAAGGGCACTTTTTCTGTCATCACAGGTGTGGCAAGTGTTCACTCTCCGGAAGACCCACCTAGTCAGTTTTAATTAGGATTGTTTTTCCAAAGGAAATGCATTTTTTGGTTTGCTTATATCTTTGCCGCCATTTTTTGACTCTTCACAAAACTTTCCAAAAACATTTTTTTCCACCCCAGCAGGGATGAGAAAAGGGGGACTCGAAAAAACACCTTTTCCCCGTTCATTTTTTAAAGGCATTTTAGACACAGCTATAGCCAAAACTGCTTAACGGTATTACAGCAGATTTGGCAGAAAGCTAGATCTTGATCCATGAAGATAGATTTTTGTGATTTGGTGTAAATCTGTTCAGTAGTTTTAGAGCACTTACTGGCCTAAAAACATTCACAATGAAGACAATCCACAAAGTCTACAGATTGCATGGCGATATGTGATCGGCTGCCACCACATCAACATGGATGTGGTAGCATCCATTTTAGGATTCATGACTCAGTCCCAAATCTAAAAGAAAAACTGAACAAAAACATAATGGGTCCAGGAAGGGATACTCTTGCCCTCTATGCCTGTTGGTGGGGTCCCACAGTATTCTCACCTGAGGCCAAACATGTTTTTGTTTTTAGGTTTTTTCTTAAATTCATAGCAGATCCATGAATCTGTGGCATATTGTTTTTAAAAAGGGCAGGTTCTCATGCTTGAGGTGGGCAATGTGTGGGCAAGCCGCACAGTAAAGCTGGTGCTCCTAGACAGGGTAGGGGCACCTCCAAGCTTTTTTTATAATAAGGTGGTGGTCTTCAGGGAGTGCAGCAGTCCCCCAGCAACATAAAAAACAGAAATGCTCCTGAGTATCAAATCCAAAACCCAAGGAGAGATTATAATATGCTTTCAAGCACTCCTGGCTGAAGATCTATGCTCTTCAGCTGGAGTACAGAGCCCCATTGTGGCCCATTCTATTGCTACACTTTGTCGCTTCAAAAAAGATAATAAAGACTCAAGATGTGTTGATGGTTGTGATTTATTAACATTATATATTTTTCTTAATTCAATAAATTTTTCTTAAATAGTGAACTGTGTGGATTAAATATATGTGTTTCCATATAATTAATGGTCATTTTCTAACAAAGATGATAAATGTGTTTTATATATACTGATATTCTGGCCCTCTTCATATAGCTAATAGGCCCATTTTTTACATTTTTGTGTTCAGACCCATTGACATCACAGTCAGTAGCACTCTGCCTTACTTAAAATGACACTCCATGTGTTCAGATATATGCCCCCATGGGAATTTGGGCACTGCACCCAACCCCTGCTGTGCATTAGCTTGTGCTTAAAGAGGGTGTGTTTGGGCACCAGCAATGGTTGGCCTAAAGTTGTGAGCAGTGTGCCGTTGACTGCACTCCAGAGAGGGTTTGGACACAGGGCCTTACCACAGACTGGGGTTGGTGTTATGTTTGGTAATAAAATGTTACTTTACAGTAATAGAAATCTCAGAAATTCATTGGAAAACAAATGGTTAAAGTGACATTAGAGGTAGGAATGATAATAATATCTTACTTTGTCTTAAAAAAAAAGAAATTCACTGAAAAAAGTAGGTCAACGGACGTTATATTTAGGTGATAATGTCAGTAAATGCATACTATTTTAAATTAACAAAACCACTGATTTTCTGAGCTGTAGTTATCTCAAGTAACTATAACGCATGCCCTCACCATGCACATGCTACATACCCCCACATATTGCATCACTCATGACATGTTCTTGACATAATTGATAACATCACTGCAACATTTGAAATGCCACAAAGTGAAAAAGCTTTTTGCTATTTTTACCATCATGTGTTATGCATAGGATTAGCAAGTGCAATCAACGCTGAGCTGAAAAATGTCAAAAACCTTTTACCATTCGATTTACAAGTATTGCATCTAATGATTCATAAAGTACTATCCAAGTCAACCTGGAATGCATAAAAGAAACCATTAATACTGATGTTTAACACTTGTCTTAATAAACCCCTGTTCCCAACCCACCACAGGTGCCCAACACCCTATTAAAAAAAATTATATAAATAGAAAAGCCAGACCTATGAGTACATCAACATATATATAGCAAACCAATTGACATCATCAATCATTTTATAAATACACTTGTTTCAAAGTTAATAGCACTTTTGCCAGAAATTATTTTAAATAAAGGATATCTTTAAAACAACCATCAACTTATCTCTGAGAATTATTTAAAAAAACAAATACAGTTCACAAAATGTAGCCATAGAACCAACTACAAAGTCTTCGTGAACTACAACGCTAAAGCATAAAGTTCCAGCTCAGTGTGGTTTGAAAATAATTTTAATCACTCCTGGGGTCCATGATCAATGACAGTGGAGACTTACAGTTTTTGTTATGATGCTGGGAGGCTGCTGTCCTCCCTGCAGCTCTCCACAACATTAAAAAAGAATGCTTGGTGTTGCCCCTTCCCCTACTAGAGGCAGCAAAAAAAAGGGTTTTTCCCATCTAATCCCATGGCCGCTGGGCTAGGATTTTTTTTTTTTAGGTTTGGTATACCCTAAGTATACTTTCATCATATGGTTCATTAAAAGAAACAAGATTTTTTTTAGCAGTTTATATATATGTTGTAAATAAAATTATGTAATGTATTTTAGGTTTAGGTTCTCTGGTGGTCTTCCTAGTCTTTATGAGACATTAATGAGTATGACTGAAACGTGTCGACTCTGGAAATGGAGCAGCACACAAAGATATAATATGTGCAAATAATGCAAGCACAAGGAGAAACCAAGGGGGATTAGTGCCCCATTATCTATTTGAACTAAGAACTAACTCCAAGTGGGATGCAAATCAGACTGAATGTGTATGCACTTTATGATTGTGGTAACAAGGAAGCAAGGAGATAGGAAATGGATTATGTTAGAAACGGGACCCCTGGCTGGCCAAAGGCTCGCACCAAGGTCAGTCAGAGACCATTCCTAAGTCAGGGCAAGGGAGTTACACACCAAGATAACCCCTGCTCACCCTTTAGGTAACGTGACGCGAGCAGCAAGGCTAATCTCGGAGGCGATCTGTAAAGCGTTTGCGCGCGCACCCAGCAACAACACCCAAGGCCCACAACAGAGGAAACTCCACACAAGGTTATATAAAAAATACCCTTTGTATTATAGCAAAAACACATTAGATAAAACACACACTTTACAATGTGCCAACAGGCACGGGCAGAATTTACAGGGGATTATGTACAGGACAGGGCCACATGGACCACTGTCAGGGGTAGGCACTTTTAGATTTAGCACTTGTAATAATAATACTTGTAGGTATAACACTTAGCACATAGACATATAATGACTGTAGCACCAAAATAGTAAATGTAGCACACAACCAGAAAGTACTGGCAAAGGGTAAATACCATACAAAAAATGGTTAGGGGAAGGGTCCAAGGGTAAGTTTAACGACCCCAACTAGATACATACCCCAAAATAACATACTCAAATACACAATAAGTATCTAGGGGTCAATATATCATGTCAGTCACTGTCAGTCTGAACCTCAACACAATACAAACAAAGTAGTGAAAACCCAAAATGTAATGAAATGTAAATTGTGATAGCTAGGTGTAACCTCTAGGGCAAGAGTAAATATTCCCATCAGTAGCCGTCCTGTACCAACCCTTTTGACATCATTTGGGTTCTCCTTGCCCAGGAGACAGGACAACACTAGGGTAAATACCTCCTACGCAACCCTAACCATTTTAGGACAATATTACGCAGGGAACTAGGACCTTATTATCAGGACCGATAGAAACATAAAACAATCACCTAAGCAGGTCACATTTAGCAAAGGTAATGTGACATAAACAATCCTCTAAGCAGGTCACTTTTAGCAAAGGGAAATTAACATAAAACAATCCTCTAAGCAGGTCACTTTTAGCAAAGGGGAAGAAACATAAAACAATCACCTAAGCAGGTCACATTTAGCAAAGGTAATAAAACATAAATTGCGCAAGAATCACATTATCCAGTAAATCATAAATTGTGCAAGGTGCACATGGCACAACACTAGAACTGTCCCTCAGGTCAACTGGCCTCGCAAGGGCTGAAATGCCCTTAGTCCACAATGTCAGGGCAGGCTGCGCAGGCAGCAAAGAACAAACCTAAACGTGGCACCTGCCCACAAAGTGCTGGGCAGTTGTAAATACTGATGGGCCAACCTTGGAGCCTCGTGGGTTCAAGAACAGTGGTGGTGCAACACAGCATGGGAGCCTCAGGGTTCTGACCACCTGACTGTCCCTCAAGAGCCTCTCTGGGCTTGCAAAACAATTAGAACGGCACTTAAGAGCTTCAGCGCTCTAAAATGATATGGTCGGTGAGCCTCTCTGGGCTCTAAATAAAGGAAAGTGCCCCCAGAGCCTCTCGGGACTCGTAGAACAGATGGGGAATCGTTGTAGTCCCTCCCGGGGGAATCAAGAACACAGAATGGCCCCTCGATCCTCGCAGGCTCGTAAATACAAATGCGCGCTGAGCCTTCTCGGGGCTCGAACAGTACTGTGCCCCTGCGAGCCTCTCGGGGCTCGAACACCACTGGGCCTCTTTCAGGCCAGGCCCCCACACTGGAGGGGAGGGGCGGGCATCGGCAATGTGCCCCCACGCCCTCCTCCCTTCACTCGCTCTCCCGGCCCTCACTCACCGGGTCTGACGGTGGCTGGAGAAAGAGAGCTCCCGCTACTCGGGACTCTCCTGAAGTCGCGGTCTCCTCGCTCTGCTCCGGGGTCCTCCTCTCGCTCCTGGGAGGCCCCGGGGGGGAAACTGCGGCGACTCCGGGGCAATGCAGGAGTGCGGAGTAGGCTCCCGCCGCTTCCTGCTTCGTCTCCCCTGGGCAGCCAATCACCGCGTAAGTCGCCCGGCGAGCCTCCCGCAGCCTCAGCCAATGACAGCGCGGCTCCCGGGTGACGTCAGCAGTGGTTCCCTTGGCTTCTCCTCAGCACTGGGGCTGCGGCGGGGATCTCCTGGGGCACAACGAGGGGTGGGCTCCCTCGATAATTAAATAATCATGCCAGCAAGGTCCCTGGCGGGGTGGGCACCCGTCAGGGGTCAAACAAAGGGGCAAATGCGGCGGTGATTTCAACACGGGGCAAACGCCACAAAATCGAGGTGGGCACTCGCTCGGAGTGCAAAAATCGGCAAAACGGGTCCAATGCCGGGTGAGCACCGGCTTCTGCAAATAAAGCTCTCCTAAGCGCTTACAAGCAAAAATAAAGGGCTCCTAGTCGCTAGAAACAGAACAAAGCGCTCCCAGGCACCAGGGGCAGGAATAAAGCTCCAGGCGCCGGGGGCAGGGATAAAGCTCCAGCAAGATCTGGAGGCAGGCAGGGGGGCAAGGCTGAACCCAGAGCCAGCTCACTGGGTCTCCAGGCAGGGAGACAATCCAAGTGGCTGTCCCCCTGGCCCCAGCAACAGCAGCAGCCCCCTCTGGCAGGATCCTGGAACAGAACAGAACCACATGGAAGGGGACACAGCCCCATTTTTATACACCACATTCCTTTTTCTTTGTCACAGGGTGAGGGGAGAAACCAGTCGCAGCTGGTTTTGGAGCACCCTTGATGTGGTCAGCCCCTCACTCTATTCACTAGCAGGGCTAGGGTCATCAGTCGCACCAAAGGGGGCAGAGCCAACATTGTGTGGGGAAAGCCCAGCCCTATTCAGGAACCAGGTGCAGCCCTCCCCAGCCATCAGCATGCTAATCTCACACTCACCACCGAGCAGACCCATCCAGACTTCCTGGAGCCAGGCTTGCCAGCCAGCTCCAGCCGATCACACTCCAGGCATATTTTACACTAATATGCCACTCCTAGAAGTGTAAAACAAGGGGATTGTACCTATGCCTCCGGGATATATTACTAAATCACTCAGTAAGACAATAGATAAAGCTAAATGAATTAGTTTTACCAAGACAATTTATTTTGTCAGTATCTTTAGAATCAGTTTTTTAGATGATTATTTTTTAGGCAAGAGAATCAACATTATCAACTCAACCTCTAGCGACTGAATTTTCACAAAAGACTAATATACAAATAACATACAAAAAACATTGAATTAATCATCAATAGACCTTAACAAAAAAGGACTAATGTACATGTGACATACAAAGAACATTAAATCAACATATATCATTTCATTCCAATTATCAAAAAACAGTTAATCATGGACAGAAAGAGTTTGCCAATATTAAATATGCATTCAGTTTCCACAATGTGGTGCACTATTTCTTTTCGGAACCACATGAGTCAAAGTTTAAACATTCCTTTTAAACTTGAACATTCATATTAAATGTATTAACAAGAATTTTATGCGAACTAGTGCCGTAGCCGACGCGTTTCGAGTCCTGTTAAGAAAGTCACAGGGCTCTCATCAGGGCAGCATTAAATGGATTCCACGGGGAACTGTTATCAATGAAAAAAATGAAGGATCTATGTTTAGTAAGGGTTCCTCCAAATCCATTAAAAACCAACAACACTAAGCTAAAAAAGCATCCACTGGATGCATCGTACCTGATTGAGGGCTTGAGTGCGACCTTTTATTAATAGTAGTGTGGCCGCCACTGTGTGTCTCACACTGCAACAGAGAAGGAATATATTCAAATGATTGTCCTTTAAAAGAAGGTGCCCGCACGCACGACGTGCTACAAAATAGGAAGTGAAATTACCTTAAGTGAAAGCCTCAAGAGTGGTCTCTTGTCAAGGCATTGTTTATTGTTCCAAGGTGACCTAAAGTGTGGATAAACGCTTGTATCAGTGTCCGCCTACGTATATTTGTGCAATACCTTTGCATTACTTATGAGAAAAACATGGGGGTACTCACAAGTCTTCTCTATTCAGAAGCCAAACAGTCCACCACAACCTTGCGTGAGGTACTGTGCTTAAAGTTGGTTCTGCAATGTAAAGTTTGCGAAATGAACCCGGGTCACAAACGTGCTGCCTGAATCAAAATTTGCATTACATTTAAAACCTTTTTTAACGCGGCGCCTGCCGCTTTTAATATATCAAGTTTGTCATACTCACATTTTATAATAACTCTGAGGGCTGACCAGCCCACCACAATCGAGCATGTGGCGCTGTGAGTAGGAATTATGTCTGTAAAGGTAAACAAACACAGAATCAGTGTTCATGCTTAATGTGGCGAAATTTAACCAAGCGCCCAAAGCAGGGCAACGCGCTGTTCGCGGTCTTACCTTCTTTGGTTCAAAAAGAATCTTTCTGTTTTCTCTCATTGAATGAGCATGAAGCAAAGTGGAGACAAACACCAAAGATTTAAAAAAACGGAGGTTTGGTCACATGGTAGTGATCAGCCAATCAGGTGTATTCAGGGCCCAGTGAATACAACACAGGCCTTCTGGGGCATGTAGTCCCAAAATGTATTATGGAAAAAATATATATTGAAGAACTTTAAATGCGCTGAATGATTTTTGCAGCACATAGCGTGCGTGTAGGTCACCTGCTGTTAGGGCAGGTTGTGTGTTAAAAAAATGTTTATGAAAAAAAATTTGCGTATTCCTGCAATTGTGATGCATTTGTTTATTGCCCGTATGGCGGAGCGGCTAGGGAATTAGGGTTTATTGCCCAGCACGAGAGTGGCAACTAGCTACACCCTACTCAATTCACTCATGCAATTTAGCCCCTTATTGATGCTATCAAACTTCATTGTGAGGTACGCCTCCTTGCGCAGTAAGGCGCTTTCAATATTGGGTGATTGATGCCTTGGGTCAATCCATGTCAGCACGGTCCATTTAAAATCATTTGCATCATGGTTCTTTTCAATGAAATGCTCCACCATCGGGGCAGACACCACCTTTTTCTTTATTCTGGAGCGGTGCTGCGTAATTCTCACATTTACAGCTTGGCAGGTCTTGCCAATATAAACTCTGTTGCAGGGACACACCACAGCGTAGACCACATTCTTGGTCTTACATGTTGTGAACATGTCATGTTTCCATTTTATGGCATTATGATCAAACAGGTTGCCCTCGATAGTAGAAGGGCAAGACACACAATTACCACATTTGTGGTGACCACATACCGGCTTCAACTTCCACTTTGCTATTAGGTCACTTTTCGGTTTTGGGATAAAGCTATCCGCTCTGATTAATTGCTGTCCTATGCTGGTATTTTTTCGCATAGCGAAGATGGGCTTTTTTAGGGGATACTCTAGGTTTTCTAACAAGTGCCAATTTTTCAAGATAATACTTTTGAATTGATTTGTGTGGGGGCCAAACGTTGTTACGCAAACCAATTTATCTAACTCCTTCTTGTTTTTTGTTTGCAAAAGACTGTCTCTAGGAGTGAATCTGGCGCGTTTCATGGAGTGTTTTAATAATTTTTTGGGTAACCTCTCTTGGCCATTTCATTACAAAATGTTGTGGCATGAATGTCAAAGTCCCCTACTTCAGTACAGTTGCGTCTTATCCGCAATAGCTGGCCATAAGGCAGGTTTTCTTTCAAGCATTGTGGGTGTGAGCTTCTGTAGTGTAAGATCGTATTACGATCAGTATCCTTTTTGTGGATCGTGGTTGTCAGCACTTCCGAGCAACTGCCTACAGTGATGTCAAGGAAGGTCATACTGGCTTTACTCGCTTCAAGCGAGAACTTGATGTCCCCATGCCTAGAATTCAACCACTGGTGGAACTCATCCAGTTCCGTCTGGCTCCCTTGCCACAGGAGCCAGACGTCGTCAATATATCTGATTTCTTTTGATTCAACAATTACTTATAGCATAGGTTTACTCATATGCATGTTTTCATAAAAAACCATTGAAAGGAAAACGCAAAAAGCACACACCAAACGATATTTTTCTGGTTCACAAAGTTGTAATTATTCAATCACTTTGCAGAACACTTGTTTTCTTTTAGTATTTTAAAAGCGGGTTTTCCATATACAATGAGAACGTAAAATAGAAGAACTAACATCGTATTGAGGTTAAGAATAAGACACCTCCTTCTTTCAGGTTGTCCCCCTTCTTGCCCTGATGAAGACCCGATACGGTTGCAAATAAACTGGCACCATACCACTGGGTCAAAACGTCGACGCTAATCCACCAATTGGTCCTCACTACGTCTCAACAGAAAAAATATGATTTGCAATACTGTTTGAGTGAATTGAAGTTATTGTTGGACCAGTGTATCTAAATTGCATCTGTCACGGAACTGTATCACCATAATAGTCACCACAAGTCAAAGATCACAATTATTCACTGCTGCACTTATTTATTTCACGTTCTCATTGTATATGGACAACCCGCTTTTAAAATACTAAAAGAAAACAAGTGTTCTGCAAAGTGATTGAATAATTACAACTTTGTGAACCAGAAAAATATCGTTTGGTGTGTGCTTTTTGCGTTTTCCTTTCAATGGTTTTTTATGAAAACATGTATATGAGTAAATCTATGCTATAAGTAATTGTTAAATCAAAAGAAATTGTATACAATCCGACAGAACCACTTTTTGCATAGTACGTAATACCCAGGTTCTGAGGGTCACTGGGTAACCCCATTATAACTAATGTCAATATATCTGAGCCACTGCTTTATTTTGGGCAAAAAAGGGTTGTTGGTATATATGAATCGTTCTTCATACTGGGCCATGTACAATACTGCCATTTCTGGCGCGTAAGGACATCCCATGGCCGTGCCCTTGACTTGGACATAGAACTCATTTTCGAATTTGAAATAATTACAACAAAGTGTAATTTCTGCTAGGGCCACAATGAACGATGTGGGGACTCTATGTGGTCTGTAGCGTTGGTCCAGATACAGTTCAAGAACCTCCAGTGCCTCGTCCTGGGGAATTTGTGTGTATAACGAAGCAACATCAAGAGTCACCATCAATTGAGTTTCGTCGCTAAATTTCTGTCCTTCTACTTTGATTATAAAATCAGTTGTATCCCTGAGGTAGGACTTTACGCTCGTCAGGAAAGGTTTTAGGAAGAAATCAATATATTTAGAGACCGGTTCCAATGCTGAATCGCACCCCGAAACAATCGGTCTGCCTGGTGGTACTTGGCCGTTCTTGTGGATTTTGGGCAAGAAATACAACACTGGTGTTCTAGGCGATTTCTTATTAAGGTATTCAAATTCCTTTGGTCCCAAATATCCCTCATCCAATCCCTCTTTTGTTAATTTTCCAATTTTGTCTTGAATCGCATGCACAGGATCCTCCTTCACAGGTCTGTACCATTCACGGTTGTTGACATGCGAACTCCTAGAAGTGGCATTTCTACACAAGACACAATCATGCCACATACATTATTGCGAAGCATTCACTCTCACTCTCACGAGTCCGCACATACCAAACTCGAGCCTGCACTCCCCACGCATCAGGAACTACCAGGGACACAGACCTTCCCCATGCATTCCTATGGGAGAGCAGGCAAACCTTACTACACGCACGCATATACCTTGGGACACAGGGAAAAAGTGCGCAGAGACCTAAAATCATCAACACAGATCACATACTAAAAGCAAAAAGATTAGGGGTGAACCTGCCATAAGGGCCAAATCCAACAGATTATGATCAGGCTTGTAGTGTACACAAATTAATGTATTATTGTTAAATGGTGTTGTTTTGCTTTTGTATGTTAAAAATGTTTCATTGTTTGAATTTATATACCAAAGATCACACACAAAAACTATGAAATGTAAATAATAATAATAATAAGCAAGTTTATAAAGCGCAAGGTTACACTCACTAGTGTGTCCCCGCGCTGGATAACCAAATGGCTTATAATAGCAATTGATAAAAAATACTTTACAATGACTCATAATTTTGGTGGAAATATATTGTTTCTTTTTGGGATTTTAGTTTTATGAATTTGTTCCTGCTCTTACTAGGGGCACCATCATGATTTAAAAGCAGAGAATAATAAATGACCATCTCCTGCTACTCATTTTCTATTTCTTTTTTTAGTGGGTGTTCCAGTCCTCTCAGGGTCATCCATTTCCTTTTGCTCATTTTCTGGCTTCTGCGGAGCCCCACAACCCCTCGGCCCCTACTTGCTTCACAGGTAGCAATGACTGAGACTGCCAGCAGGAACTGGCCATTTTTCTTTTAAATTAGGTGTCCAGTGGACCAGCCAGGGCACCCCTACCTTTTTTAAAAGTTGTGGGAAGTACAGCAAGCCCCAAGGCTTTCATGAACCCTGCTGGCTCCCTAGCCAGCACCAATTGTGGGTGCCAGCAAAAACCGGCCATTTTACTTTTACTGTAGCACCACTCTTTTTTTAAATATTGGAGCTGTGAGGAAGCCCTAAGGCCTTGGCGGACGCTGCCAGCACCTGGGCCACAACCCATTTGCTTTATACGAGCATGAGGGAAGGTGGCACTGAACACAATGTTAGAGTTTCCATCTCAGCTTGACTGAAAATGTGTGGGAGAAGAGCTACCCGCTAATGCCACCATCAACAACAGGGGTTGCAGGACTCAGAGACACGGGTGCCACCTGCCTCAGCCATACTTGGGAACAGTGAAATGGGGGTGGCTACACAAAAGGGAGCAAAATATGAAAATATAGGCACATAGGGCAGTGACAAACAATCAAAAAGTGGAATTGTAATTGAAGAAAGGGGAAACGTCAATCAGAAGAGATTAGAAAGAAATGAAAAGGACTTATGGAGCTCGAAACACAAGGGATACCAAGGAAGGCTGTGGCTGGAATAAAACACAATTGCAGCGTGCTTACACCAGACTGTCTGTTCATCACACTGTTTTTGGAAGCAAAATACATCCATCACCTGCATCTTTTTTTTATAGGTGTGGTGCCATAGGTGCATTTTAAGTAATTAAGTGTAATGTTGTGTAGTTTTATGATATTTTCAAGTAAATAAGCCACAGGAAATTACACAGCTTTTTCACACCCCTAATGTGTAGGTTGGGGGCACATAAATCTTAACCACAAGCAGATGATTTAAATTGGCCATGACACGCTGCTCTCTACATGACATAGTACAGATTTACGTCTCACCTTCATGGTAGTTGACGTATTAGTCTTCTACAATACAGTCGGTGTACACACTTATGAGAAAGACAAGCAAATTAGCCTTCAGGAAATACAAGGAACTGTTTTATTGTGAACACAGGGGCTGGGGTTTTATTAGTTGAATTACGACCCAACTTGAAAATCAAACACACCTTTCCAGAGTTGACTCTCAAGGTAGTCTCAACAGAACTCCTTGTCTCCCCCATCAAGTGGGTGCTCTGGGCTCACCTTTCTACTTTGCGCTCAGTGACATACCTTTTAACAAAATACGGAACACTGAACACTACTCATTCAATCACAAATACAGTATGCCAAGCAGTAGCCTTATTTACAATAGAAACAGTCTTTTCAAATATCTGCCAAGGAAGGCCTTTCAGGAAATGATCCTTCACAGGTTACCCAGAAGCAATAGTCTGTCACCTTTAACCATTCCTATGGCACTCTTAGACCAAAAGCCTATTGGCTGTATCACAATATTTATAACCCATGACTGTTAGCACACATTTATAACAGCCTTAAGCAATTGACAATTCTTTATGACTGATTATTTTGACACTGAGACAGTGGGCAATAACAATTGCAACGACAGTACAGCAGGCTGAGTTTATGACTTCCCGATGGGTCAGTGAATAAATGTTGGCTTTCACTGGAACAAATTCCGCGTCTTCTACTTGAGGTTTCAATTTTACAGCTCAGAGTTGTGATGACAAAGAGTACCACACTTTTCAGTTCAAATTGGGCTTCGCTGCTTTTAAACAGAAGGAGCAGAAGCTTAACAACGATAATTGTTGAACCCAATGTTTTGTTTCACCTTTAGTAGCATCTTAAATGACAATCAGTAGTCAAACACTGTTATTGCGCACACTGAGTAAAAACTGCAATAGAAATGTTTCATAAACAAAGAAAAAAAGATTTTAATAGCATTGACAAGCGTCTAACAAATCATTGCACAGAGGTGCAGCATGTTAACAGCAGTAATTATTCAAAGCAAACATTTGCCTTGATGTTAATGGCCTTTCCGGACATATCATCAAGCGTCTTATTTCTGGATTATATCGGGGAGCTGCTTTGACAGAGCAAGACTCCAGCTTCATTGGAGGTGATCTGTATTGTCATCGCAGGAAGGCCATTATGCCGCCATCTTATGTTTTCTTGCAGGCAGATACTGAAGACGCAACCTCATCAATATAGAAATAATGGCTGTATGCAGCTGAATGGGCATTTTCTGGATGACTAACGGGTCCTCTCATTCTCACATTGAAGATTTGGGGTTTGTTGGCTGCGTTAACTCATGGGTTTAGGTAACAGGCGGCTGCCCCCTCAGGATTGGTCAAGTGACAGAGTTTTAGTACCTGAAATGTACCAATGGAAAAAAAATATTGAATAGGGAGACTTGTAACAAGATCTTTCGCCCTCCCATATTCCCTGGAACAGTTAAACGCCTGAGCAGCTAGGACTGGCCTGTGATCCTGCACCCTAGATGGGATCTATGTTTTACTGGGCAATGGTGTCAGCAGCAGGATAAACCCACTGCAAGCCGTTTAAGTACTGCATCAGTTGTATGTAGCGTTTATGTTTGTAAGTTAGCCAGCCTGGCACCCCAGCTTATGTTTTGTCTTCACTGGTTGCATTTAGATGACCAAGAAGTTACGTTATAACACCTTGCTTAACTTTTCAACAAAACTTGCGCTGATTAAATTAGGTTGACTGTTAGGCTGTGAGCTAACAGTTCTAAGAAAAGCGTAAGAGGTGTTGACATGCACAGACTTTTTTTTTGCCTATGAGCAGCTTACCCTCTTCCAATATGATACAGTCATCCTTTAAGAACGTACATTTTCATATGGCAAGTGAGGACTCTGCAGAGAATTTAAACTTGGATCTGGAGAGTAGTGAGTTAACTTTACAAATATTTCAGATATTTTATTATGTTAAACCACAGTAGTAGAGTCTTAAGCGAGTAAAGCCTGCCAGCCCTATTTAGTGGCGTAGACCCTTGCCTCTGCCACGTTGTGGAAGACAGCACAATAAATGTACATATTCTTGTTGGTTTGACAAGGAGTGTTCTATGTGTCGGAGCACTTTTGTCAATAATATAAACTCTGACAGATGCCATGCCATGCCATAGCAGGTCACTACGATTTTTTTTAAAGAAAAAATTCCCCGAATTGTGGGATGTTTCTGTAAAACAGAATTATTTGGGCCACTGATGAGCATTCAGGGGCCATAATATACAAAGTGCCTCCAGCAGAGCACAGGGTCAGTCAAGCCCGATCCGCTTGGACAGCAGAAAGTAGTGATGCATACTTATCCATACTGAGAGTAGAAGTTGCATATTTAGCATCTTTGAGTCCGGGCACCCCGCAGGAACCATTGCCGGGGACTGGATCCTCCACAGCAAGTAAGCGGGTTGCGCCAAGCATGGTGCTCTAGGTATCCAACGGGGCCGTGGCTGCAAGGCAGATCAGGCAGCCATCAACGACCTAGACTGGCGCCTCCACTCCTGTAGAGACTACATCTGGCAGTGCCCTTGGGTCGGGCACAACACACAGATAAGTGAGCAGGCTGAGGATGATAGGGATGTGGGGCATTAAAGCAGGATTTTTTGCAGGCCCAGCGGGGAGCTTTCGGTCACACGTTCGTTGAGACCGTCATCTTGGCCACATCCCAAAGACATTAAAGTCCTTGTGTGGATCTAAATGTAATTGGCCCTGATTGTCCCTGACAGAAGTCATCGAGAGCTGTTTTGTTTGTTCTTTTGGTAATGGGCTTAGATTTTCCTAGCGGTGTTGCCTGCACATAATTTTAACAAGTTGAATTTCGTCACCCACTGACTAGCTCTGGAGCTCAGGAGACTTTTATACTCGTACTTTTTGCTGCTTATGGTGTCTAACAGAATCATACCCTTTCCTGAATGGGGTCTACCTTCAAGTTGTTTTATCTCAGTTTCTAGCTTTTCTAGCTTGGCATTTGCAGACTTATTACCATGCCTCTGATGCCAATGATTACCTCTCTAAAGGTGACCTTAAAGGAATCCCACCGCGTTTAGGGTGAGCAGTCTTCAGGGGAATTTTCTAGAAAAAAGTTCCTGATGGCATGACAAATCATTTCTAAATGTCGTGTATGATGTCAGTGTTGAGTCTCCAAGAAGTTTCTTTTGGAGAGGGTGTGGCCCAGTCTAAGGTGGCTAATATGGCCAAATGATCATAAATCAGTCTGGGTTCAGAAGAATCTGAGATCATTCTCGCCATATTATTGGATACTAAGATATGATCAATTCTGGTAAACGATTGGTGAGGTGGGGAGAAAAAAGTATAATCCGAGTATCTGGGTGTTGTGTGCGCCATGTGTCTATTATCGAGAAGCTGGAGCACATTTTATGGAGTAGTCTGTGAGGTGGAGTTGATCTAAATTTGGCTCTGAAGCTACGATCAATAGTGGGATCAAGTGGGAGATTATAATCTATTCCTAGTATCAATCAGGAATCATTGGGAAGACCAGGAATTACATCTTCAATGTGTTTCTAAAAGTCAGTTTTCTTATTGTTATGAGCATAGATATTCAGCAGGTAGAAATCTTTGCTCAATTTAGATGGCTTGTTAAGTATCTGTCTCCCATTTCAATTAGAGAATGTGCCTAAAATAGTGAGCTTGTTTGGTGATGATTGTGAGTACTTCATATTTATTTTTGTGAGCAGGTAAACCTAAGACTTTTGAGAACCAAAGAGCTCTAAAGGAGGATATTTCCTAAGAAGCGGGTTTAGATTCCTGTAGGAGAATCAGATTACATCTGAAATTATATGTATTGTCAATAATGTTCCTCCTCTTAACTGTATGGTTCAACCCTTTGGTATTGAGAGAGAGGATTCAAACAGTATCAAACTTTGGCTTGGGTGAAATATTTTGGGGCCTGAGGTATTGCAGTATATTGTTAGTTGGAAGTTCACAGAAGGAGTGTGTCCTAAGGTAAGTATGAACTAATCTCACTGGTCTTACATTCACAGATATTCTGTCCAATGCAGAACAGAATCACCTCGGCCAGGGTAAGAGACAGTTGTAATCACCAAGAAATGAGAGAGAGAAGAAAAGTAGAAAAACATCACCAGTGGAGCCCACCTACTCCACAACCCACCCCTATCCACCCAACCCTCCCCCACCGACCTGGTATAGGAAATGGATGGGACCCAAAGGAGGAGACTAGCCACCTCCAGGGCGCCATGGTGTGCATGCGTACATTAGTAATAAGATTAAACTAGGGTGCAATAACACAGTTATTATTGGCAGCATTCAAGATAATGGAGTAGACAAGGAGAAGAGAGATACTGATATGGCCTTGCTGAAAGGAGAAACAATTTCAATACATGGCATGAAAACATATGACAAGATGGCAATATGCAAGCAATAAAGAAGACTAGAGATCAGGCAATATAGACCAATTCGTTTTAAGCAGTGTTACACTAACGAGAAACATGTTGAGGCATGGTATGAAAAACATATGACAAATGGCAATAGACAATCAATAGAGATCAATAGAGATGAAGCAACGCAGGTGAACTCGTAATTCGGAGCATTGCAGCATCAACGAGAAACATGGTACCATTTAGTAGTTTTGAGACCAGTTATAGACAGTCCTCTGTCGACATGTGTCCTACATATAATATGCCCCAATTAATGTGATGAAAGATCAATAATCTTTTTAACAACCAAACAGATGAGCCAAAATAGCTTATAGGAATTATGCTAGCATAAGAGCTATTCAGACCAAGAATTATTCAGGAATTATGTCTGCATAAGTGCCATTCATAGGAAGGATGAAAGTAGTATAGGATGGGACCCAAGACAGTATTTGGTGGGGAGTGGCTTAGCGCCCGACGGGAATGGCGGCGCCCGAGTGAAGCTCCTTGGCGCTCCGGGCGGCTGCAACCTTCTTGTGCTGCTCCAGCGCTACTTTTGGGATGTGAGGACCTCGGAACTGCTACTCCTCCTCTTCTGACCCTCGCGGTTCTGCTTAGAAGCGGCATATCTGGACAATGTGAGTCTCTCTTCATCGCCACTGCCTCACGACCGCCATTTTGTTTTTCCAATCGCGCTGTGACGCCGATTTTCAATATGTGGCTTTTTCTCGCCTGCAATTATCATTTCTCCTGGTCGCCTATTTCTCTTTGGATATCAGCATACCTTTTCTGCATGTCCCCAGGATCATTAATGTGTTTATTCTGACTGACTTTATTTTGGTGGCCATTTTGTATCCACTCAATAATTTTTCTGACATTTTCAGCTCTGCTTTCTTCGTCCTTCTTTATGGGCAGGTTCAAAGGCACTTTTCCTACGAAAACACCAGCAAAACATATCTTTATTAGGAACTCAAAGCTGTTTACCGAGTTCTCTAACTTGTAAGACTCTTTGTCTCTTCCTTTAGCGGACAACTTGGCGGCTTCTGACCCTGCGTTGGCGCCTTCTCGAAAATCTATCTCCAAACGCCTCAAGCATAATCCTCCGTCACCACCTAAATCTTCCTCGCCCGTCTCAATGGAGATACTATTAGAGAAAATGTGGGCGTTACACCCATTTATGGAAGACACTAACACTAAACTTCAAGTCCTTACTGACACCTGGGTGCAACTCGACAACAGAGTTACTGCAGTGGAACAATCTGTCTCTTCCATTACAGATGTCTGTGCGAAAATACCTCCTCTTCACTCTCAAGTCTCTGTTCTCCAGCGTCAAGTGGAGGAGCTTGAAAATCGTAACAGGTACAATAATCTCAGTATTTACGGAGAAGGACAGGAGGGGTCCGACCCCTTCACTTTCTTTAAATCCTTTATCCCCAAAGTCCTTCATATGCTAGAGGACACCATGCTAAGCATGGGCGAATTTTGCGAATCTCGCGTTCGCGAATTTTGCGGATTTGCGAACTCGCAATCCGCAAAATCCGCGAATTCTCGCGAATTTGCGGATTTTTTTTTTGTGTGTTTGCGCGGGTTTCTGCCAGTTCGCGAGGGTTTTGTACACTTTCGCAAATTGCGAACTTACCTGTCGGGTCGCAAGTTTCGCGAACTTGTTGTTTCTACGTGTCCAGCCTGTTTGGGAAACTCTTCTTCATCACTGCCACTCTCTGTCACCACTGCCACTCTCTGACTACTCATGCCACCCTCTGGCCCACCCATGCCACCCTCTGTTTCATCACAGCACCCTCTGGTTGTCCAGTCAGTGTACATTATTGTGGCAACGCAAGCACACCTTCCCTGCCTCAAATGACCTGAATTAATTTGGGGCTGATTAATGTGTCACAGAATATTTTTTTAGCTGGCACCTGCTTCCTTAGTGCTTCCTGATTAGTGATCTTTTGTACTTGCTAAGTGCTTTCATTGTTGCAAAATTAGTTACAACACCTGCCCTGCCCCAACTGACAATAATGAATTAGGGGCTGATTAATGGATTTGAACTTCCAGCCTGGCTCCTGCTTGTCTCCCTTAGCTGTAATTCAGGACCTTTGTGGCATATGTGTAACTATTCTGAGGTTCAGAGCAGGGTCACATAATAGTTGCAACTGGCAACTGAACTCTGGAGGGGCCCCTCAGGAAGCACTACAGGAAATGGCTACTAATGATGAGCCTGAACTTTTGAACCTGGTAAGTAGTTTCAGTTTTGCTAAAATCGTATTTCTGCAATTTTGCACTTATTCGCGGGGCGCAAAGTTGTACTGGGAAGCCGCGAACTCACGTGAACAGTGCGAGCAGTGCGAGCAAAATCCGCTGCTCGCGGATTTTGCGGGAGATTCGCTAATCTCGCGGATTGCGAATTTACTGAAAATCCGCAAAATCCGCGAGCGAAACGGATTTTCCGCCCATGCTTACACCATGCTTAATATTCAAAGAGCGCACAGATTGGGCCACCCTTCCTCATTTGCTTCCCCCTCACAGAAGCCTAGAGGGGTAATCCTGTATTTCTTGGAATACACGGACTTATTGAAAGTTCTTTCTGCAGCTAAATCTTCTCAACTTGTTACCTGGTCTGGATCCACTCTATTTTTCGCTCAGGATTATGCCAAGACTACCGCGAACAGAAGGAAGGCTTTCCTCAACTTCAGACCTGATCTTCGTGCTATGGGCGCTCGTTATGGACTCTTCCACCCATGCCTCTTTAAGGTCACCTACAACAACAGGACAACGACTTATGAGGATCCGCTCCGTCTTCAAAGTTTCATAAACTCTCATCATACTGACCCCATGGACTCCTCCTCTTCAAATGCTGGCTGATTATATGTCTTCTTTTTGAGTGCTGACTTGCCTCTTTTGTTAATTTGTTGGTCTTATGTTTGAGCTAAATTTATTCCCGTACCTTGTTTGTTCATTTACCGTCTTCACCTTGTTCTTGTTTTTATTCCCACAGTTCTTTCCTTCTTCTGACGTGATGCCGCCCGGTCCACTGTTTTGCTTGGTCCCGGTTGTGCAGTTGCCCCGTCTGGTTCCTCCCCTCCCCTTGTATCCTTGAATCCTCCCTTTGTAGGTATGTTCTTGGTACATGTATCCACTTGGTTGTTCTCATGTGTTCTTTTCTTATTGCTCTCTTCACTTTCTCTTGCTCCTATCCTGCCCTTATTCTTCATTTCTTTATCTCTTGCTTTCTCTTTCACTTCTTCCTCTCTTCTTCTTCCTTACTGTACTCTTCCTTCTTCTTCTTTTGCTTCCTCTCTTTTCTTGCTCTCTCTAGACTCTCTGTACCTTTTGGCGTACAATCTGGTCCCGTACAATATTTTTAACATCCAGCTCCCTTTTTCCCCCTCTACCGTCCTATTGGGTTCCTTGTCTCCGGATCTGCCCCAATCTCCCTCTCGCTTTGAGTTACTAGACTTGTTTCTAGCTGTAGCCTTCCACTTGATTACCTCCAATTAGAAAGATTCCTCAAAAGTCAATTACTCTGCTTGGTGGAATGCTATTTGTTTTAATCATAGACTTGATACCAATTGCGTTTCCCCTATTTCCCTTGCCATTAAGAGGGATTTACTATGGATTCCTCTTACCACTTTTTTTTTTTTAGTATTTATTTGTTGATTAATTAAAATCATTACAAACAAGAATAGATAAAAGCAACCTAAATAAACAAACATATACTATGCACAAAGTTATTATCATCTTAAAATGATCATCTAAAATTGCATTAATACAGTCAATTCCATAATAATTTTTAAATGTTTACACACTGATTAAATTACAGGTATTAGCTAGAGTACAATATATTAGCAGCAATCACTGTTATAGCAGCATTTAACTAAAGTGACAAGTGTTAGCAGTAGAAAATACTAGTATAAATACATTTTTTGCTGTTTTTCATTTGCAAGCTATAGTAAAGTGCAATGTGCATAACTATAATAAATTATACTAATAGACCCTTCAACTGGCATACATTTTGATCTAAACAATTCTTAAAATAAGTTTCTTTAGTTATTTTGGATCACGATAAATAGTTATTAACTTGTTCTTCGTCTTGGAGTTTCTTCTCAGCAATAATAATGAACTTAACAAAGTGATAAATAAGTTTAATATTGGCCCCACTCAAACAGGTAATAATTGCTTGCCTGCATGTTCTAATTCCTAGTTCATTAAAAATTGGCTTTAGGATCAACTTCCGAGCCTCTGCCAAAGCTGGACATAAGGTTACAATGTGTGTTAGTGTTTCCTCCCTTTGACTACAAAGCCTGCAATTGCTCGATACCCATTGATTTTCCCATTTTGGTATACCATCCTTTGTCGGATATCTTCCCAGCCTTAAATACATAAATTTATTCTTGAGCCTAGGTTTTAAATGGTAAGACAAGTAAGATTGAGGTGACAGCCTACCGAAAGAGTTAGCAACTGTCCAGAAATGACTTCTTTTCCTTAATTCCTCCTTGTCCACTATAGTCGTTAATAATGCGGCCATTTGGTTAATTTCTTTTTTAAAAACTATCCTGCTCCTCATTTCATCAGCCAAATTAGAGCAGTCAAAATTACTTATGCATTCATTAAAATACAGCTGCCAATTTTTTGAATATTCCCCTTCTGAGATTTCAAGCCAGCATAACTTTGCCAGTGAACCTTCCTCTGAACGCACTAATGTTAAAAGAGACTTCAAAAATGTAGATTGACGCGCCAGAGATTGGTTTTTCAAACCAAATTCCAGTCTTATGTTTGCTCGACTAATATATTTGGGGATTTTAAAAACAGTTTTATATATTCTAATCTCTATATCGTCGAGCACTTTCGCGTCTTTGCCCCTAAAGATGAATGAGCAATATTCCAAAGAGGGCATTAATTTTGCTCGCATCACCTTTATCAGATGGTCGTAATTGGGGCATAATAGTTTGTCTCTTAATTTTCTAAAAGCAAATGCAAGTGAGCAACCCCTGGCTTCAAGTTTGTTAAAATGCTGTCTAAAAATCAAACCATCGTCAAACGTGATTCCAAGGTATTTATATAATTTCACATTTTCAATTACCATACCGTTAATATTCCACTCTTTAATCCTAGGCTTCCCTTTTCCCATAGACATTATCTTTGTCTTTTTTATATTAATTGTCAGACCATTTTGTGTAACATAACCATTGAAACAGTTGATTAACCTTTTTAATCCTATTTCTGTTTGGCTCATTAAAATCGTGTCATCTGCATATTGCATATATTTGATTTCCTGACCATGAATAAAAGGCGAATGTGAATTTATATTTTTGAAATGGGCTGGTAAATCAGCCATAAAAAGATTAAAAAGGCAAGGAGCCAAAACACACCCCTGTTTTAGTCCCACATTTGTTGCTAAACGTTGGGTCGTATGTTTACCATCGCCTATTTTGATTTGCACCCAGGTGTTGGAGTATAACAGTATAATCATTTTTAATAAAGACTCTGGAATACCCCAATTCCGTAGCTTCCTCCATAGAATATTTCGTGGTACTGAATCGAAAGCGGCTTTTAAATCAATAAAACAAACATATAATCTTTGCTTCCTACTTTTGGCTCTCTCACCTAATAACGTTAATAAAATCAAATTCGTATGGGTTGATTCGCCTCTTCTAAACCCCGTTTGAAATTTAGGAATCAGCTCCTCCTGTGAGGCCCAAGTCTCTAATTCATCCAGCAAGCAACTAGCAAATATTTTTGCCTCTACATCAGTGAGTGTAATTAAACGGTAATTAGCCGGATTATCCTGCGCGCCACATTTGTAAATCGGCTGTATAATACTCCCGTGCCAGGATAACGGAAGAAGACCTGATTTAAGAATTTCATTAAATAAAAGCATTAATAACTCCGGCCAATTACTCACTTCAGCCTTAAATATTGCATTCGGGATACCGTTTGGACCTGGTGCTCCGTTGGTTTTGATCCTTTTTATCGCCTTTTTTACTTTATTGAGCGGCCAGGGTTCCATATCCACTCTACAATGAGGAGGAGAGATGCCACCCCCACTCCCCCTATCTTTTACTTTATGCATGTCAACCAAACTATTATTACTATATTTATCATTTTCTAAATATTCTGTATCAATTTTTTCATTAAAAAAGCTCACCCAACTCACTTCATCAACATTAGCACTGCTACCTCTATTGTTACCATTCTCAATGTCATTAATGATGCTCCAGAATAACCGAAGGTCTTTGGATTTACATGCGTGATGGACTTTTGCCCAAGTTGATTCGTAATAGGCTTGTTTTGCTATCCATATTTCCTTCTTGTATCTCTGTTTTAACTCTCTAATTTTACATGATATATTGAGACGCGGTAGCCTGTCATTATTCCTGAGAAGTAATCTTATTTCTTTATTAAGTTTTCTTTTTTGATAAACTAAGTGGAAAGAATACCATCCTGGTCTCCTGGGGTTTAGTATTATACCCTTACAGGGCTCGTCTCTCTCAAATTTAGCTACTAATTTATCCCACTTATTTATCTACACTCTCTTCCCCTGGTCCTACCATTATTACTACTAATACCACCTCATCTGATGAAGTCCGTAAACCTCCATGAGTACTCTTTAGTTGTCTTTTTGCATAACTTTTTGTTTATATTTCTTCCTAATTGATATTTATTGCTCTTGCTATATCTTTCTTATGGCTTTATTTACTGCATACAATGCTGTACTTGCATATGCTACATTAGTTCATTATGTGATTTTGTCTTCTTTCTTCCTTTTTCTTAGCTCAAAGCTAAGTGTTTATTGATTCCGTTTCATTATACTCCTGCATTATATTTTCTGTTGTTTTCCTGTAATTTTATACTTTCTTGATGCATTGTTATTATATATTTATTATGTATGGTTTCAATAAACTTGAACTTTAAAAAAAAAGACAGTATTGGGTGCCTGCAATTGCATTTTTAGAGAATGCATCCTAGAACTAAAATGTAGGTAACAGCCCATCTTTCAGATATACAAAATATCGAACAGCAACTAGTTATGTAAAAAGCCTGTGACCAACGGGGTCTAAAACAGCAAACTACTAAATTGGGCAATACATTTATTATGGCAGTAGGATTGAAACAACAGAATGATAAGGATTACGGTGAATCAATGCTTGTAGAAGATGTGTCCATCTCGGATACCCGGATATTATCGAGGGAGGAGGCCAGGTTGTGGTAATCCTGAAACAAATGAGGTGCACCTTTGTAGACAAGACAACATTTTGCAGGACCTGAAAATGAAAAAGGAATGTTCATGCTTCACAGCTTTGGCCTGAGAGAGAGCAAGTCTTTTCTCATTTGGACCGTGGGTTTGGAGTAATCATGTGAGATGGTGATTCGGTGGCCCTCCCAGGAGATGTATTTATGCTTGCGTATAAATTCTAAAATTAGCTCCACATGTTGGTATCTGATGGGCTTGCAAATTATCAATCTGGGTGGCCCAGATAGGGCAGCATGGCTGCTTTGCTGTGTTGGGATGCGGTGAGCTCTCTTCAATTCAAACGAATTGGTGAAAGAGATGTTGGTAGTGCGAGGGAGCCATGTTGTCTTTTGCGATTTTCTGTGAAGCAGAAGAGTCTTATGTTGCCCTTCTATTTCTATATTCCAATTCAGCAATGCAACGTTGCATCAAGAGTGATATTTTATGGAGGAAGCTGAGGTCTTTTTTCAGTGTAGTCATGTTTTTTCCTCCAGATCACTAATGAGCTTTTCAGCTGGCAACAGTTTCTCACTGACTTGCTTAATGTCAGATCTCATGCCTCCAATATCTTGCTGCATTATGTCCATGCTAACCTTCATGGTTTGGGCAAGATACAAGAAATTAGAGAGTTTTTTAAGGTAGGAGTCCATTGTGTTTTTGAGTTCGGTTTTGCTTTTGATGGGTGAGTCCGGAGTTGGCGGTTTTGACTTCCTTCTCTTTGTTGCAGATTAGGAGTCTTTTTCAGCCAAATTGTGGATTTGCCCTCTCAGCTTGTTGTGGGAGGATATGGCAAAGATGAAGTAGCAGGCTATTAACTAAAAGGAGATGGGATCTTGCAGGCACCCTACTGTGCACAGTTTAATCTCAAGGTTGGAGTAGAATAAAGAAGGACTATATATTCGGGGAAGTAAGCTAGGCTGATTACTCAGCTTATGATTAGGTTTGCTGGTTATTGCTTGAGCTTATTGCCTATTTGACTCATGTAGGATGAAGAGCCTAGCTGGCAGTATGAGTTATTCGAAGTCCCAGTACTTGTAGGTGACTTTTTCTGGTGGTTTTATCTGAAGCACATGCAGATGGGAGCCGAGATTCACCTACTCCTAATTATGTATCAACTCTCTTGCTCCTTGCTAATGCTGCTCCAGGGGGCACTTAGCTTGAGGTAGACCTGTAGGCCTCAGGGTGGACACAGAGAGCAAGGTGGCATTTTAAGTGACTCAACACAGAGCAATTTCTTGGTTGGTGTAAACAGGGATCGAGCAGTGTTGCACTGGTGAGGCAGGGCATGGCTGAAAGCTGCTAGAGAGAGGGATTGCTACGATTCAGCCCCATGAACTGCAATGTACCACTTGGTCCGAGGCACCGCTTGAGTACTTGAGTGAAAGATCCGCCATTAACTGTAGGCTCTACTATGAAGGGGTGGGTGGAATATAATGCCAGCAGTCCTGATACGCATGGTAGTAGTCCTGGCTTGGATACTGGACCCAGAAAGTAAGGGCATAGCTGAACTCAGGCTGGGGTGCTAGCTCATATGTTGGTATCGGCGAAGGCACACACACACAAAGGCAACAGTGAGGAAAACCTGCACCACACTCACAATGACTCCGATGCTCACCACAGGTGATGTTTCGGCAGAGTGTACATTTGGTGTTTTGGCCTACGTTTGCAGCGGTGGCGGCATTTGGTTGTTTAGTGTATGCATGTTGCTCTTATTATTGATGTTACTGTTTCTCATGGAGAGTGTCAGGCCTTTGTCACATAGATTACTAGGTCTCACAAGCCCCACAGTTATGTTTTAGAGGCCACGCACAGGGAGCAGACAGCTCTTTGGCCATTCACTCACATAAAATGGAACGCTTAGCTCTTTGTTGGTGTGCACAGAGTGAGCTGGTTGATGATTGTAGTGGTCGCTGTGATAGTGTTTCTCAGTGATTGCGGGCATGACCCAGATGCTGCTAGGCTGCTAGGCCAGACAGTTCCAGCAAGGGGCTGCGCTGCCACCATGACCAACTTGATATCCAAAAAAAACCTCAAGTTTCATGCAGGTCAATGCTTGTTGTTAAGGTAAGGTAAGTCCTGGTGCACTGGATTCTGGACATTGCACTGGATTTTTGATTATAGGCTGCCCCTCATTGTGGGGAATGAAAGTGGCCATGTTAGGGGCTGCTGGGTCCTTAATGCAGGGATCAGAATTCCAATGCGGTAGAGGCACCAGGTAGGATTTCGGAGCCTGAGCCTCAGACCCCACATATTCCGATTCCCTTTCCTGGTGATTCAGCAAGTCGATGGGGTATTCAACTCATCCTACTTGAGACAATACAGTGACAAGGGAATGGAGCTCCAGCTCAAGCAGACATGTTCCTCCTCATTTTTTAACTGAAGCTCCAAAATGTTAATTTGCATACTTTCTCGAACTGTAGCCCCAGCTAGTTATTAGCATCTGATAAGGAATGAGAACTGCTTCCAGAACAGAGACAAAGGCTTCGGTGTTGGGAGCTATTCTTCAATTCCCTAGCAGGAAGACCAGTAAAGGTGAACTCAGGAACCTAATTTACTTCAAAGGGACTTTTCTATCACAAGTAACTGCTAAGTGGCACCTGGAAAGGCCCAATCATTCATTCTCCAAGTCGGACAGGCCACAAACCCAGTAGGGAAAAGCTTCCTGAAAACTGGTTTGAAGTGACCAAGAAGGGGGGACTTCTATCAGCCTGGACACACAGCTGGGTGGGTACAATGGTCTGCACAAGGGGAGAATGGTTTCTGCATCTTGGATTTTGAGTGATGGGAACAGTGGGATTTTTTTCAGTAGGGCAAAAAGGATATGCTGCTAAAGTGGGTAGGGTTACCCCTTAGTACTTTAAACCCATTGGTTAGGGAGAGATAAGGAGTCACCCACATCCACTAGTTCATGTCAGGTATAAATGTGGCATCCTCAGGCACTGTCATTAGAACATGTTTTGGATCTATGGATGAAAAGAAGAGGACTGTACCTGCTGTCTGTGACCGAAGAGAAGCCCTGAAGGACTGGACCTGCTCCAACTTGTAGCCAGAACAAAGAAGTGGACTTCAAGACCTCCCCCAACCCCCACCCTAAAAACAAACCCAAATACCCTTTCCCTTCCCACTGCCCACTGCCATAAGGCCTAAAACCCTGCACCCTAACTTACGTACCCTGACCCGCTGCCACCCTGCACTGTCCCTTAAACTACCCCAACCCCTTCCACTGCCTCAGAAACCTGGCCTGACCTCATCCCAGCCCTTAAAAAAAACAGCCAAACTTACCTCACCATAGCGTCTACCTGCAGCTAGACTGAGCACTGCCTCAACCATGCGTATGCATGGCTAAGGCTTATGCGTGGTTAAGGAGGGCATGGTGTAACTTGCGTTGTCAGAACATGTGTAGTTCAGACCGTGGTGTTCCGACTGTTTCCCATTTTCACAACCTGATTCATATTAGATGAAGGGAGAGAGATTAATCTTTTTAAGCACCTACCCTCTTCGAGGTCCCAGTTTGATTTCCCATGATGTAGACCACCTTTGCACTGTACTGGAACTGTGGCCATATCATACCCTGGTAGGGTGCCAACACCAGTCTTAGGGAGGGTCCCCCATTTTGGTTATCAAATTTCTTGAGTCCCCCCAACGATGAGAGTGCCTTTGCCTCCAGAGGAGGACTATGTTCTTTCCACAGTAAATTGTTTGAGAACCCATCCCCAGATATTTATATTTACTAACTATCTAGATTTTTACTTTATTTGTAGCTCAAGCCGACCTTATCCTCTTCTTCTCTATTGGTAGCACTTTAGACTTTTCCATATTGATTATTAGTTTTTTCCTACAACAATCCGAGAAGATGTCTAACTTCCTTTAGAGGCAGAATTTTGTCAGATCTAAAAAATTACTATATCGTCTGCATATAAGAGCCACGTTATATGCATACCATTCCTTTTGGGGTGGAAACTATTTGAATAGTTAAGTGTTTTTGGTGACTCAGCCAAGAATAAATGAAACAAAACAGTGGAAGCACACACTCCTGTCTCAGGCCAAGCTTTACATCTATCCACCTGGAAAGAGATTCTTTGAGATCTAGTTCCACCTGGGACCAATTATCTCTATGCAGTTCGTGTCAAATCAGGAGTAGACCATCTGGAATTCCATAGCTTCTTAATGCATCGAAAGTCCACAAAACAACAGTATGGTCCACCACACTGCTCTATTGATTTCCTGGCTATCAAACTAAAACAATGATCAGTTGTTGAGTGTCCCCCTTTTAAATCTTCTTGTTCTAGTGAAATTACTGAGTTTGCTTCCGCCCAGTCCTTCAGCATCCTCACAGGGATTTTTTAACAGACTTCCAACTCACATCTAGCTGGTTCTTTTGCGATAGCTTACAGGGAGGGAATACTCACCTTTTTTATTCATTGGTTTAATACCCACTCCATGCCAAATATCCGGAAACTGTCCTGGCAGGAGAAAATTCTGGATAAGGGGGTACAGTAAGCTGGCCCACCAAGCGATATTCATTATTATTACAACTATTACAAGATTGTCTGGGCCCTCTGCTCTTGTAAGAATTGTCTTTGTAATTATTGGTGCTGAACACCTCTCCTTTATTTTCTTGTTAACATTAGGTTTTTCTCGACCCTGAATAATCACAGCATCTTTGTTGTAAATGTCTTTCAGGTTTTCCACCCAAGCATCTACTCCCACTGAACATGGAAATTTCCCAAGGGCATTTCCTGTCCCTTTCTGGATAAACTTTCAAAATTATCGGACACTATTTGACTCTATTGTCTCAAGCATTGCTTTCCACTATTCCTCTTTAAATATCTGCTTCCTACCAGATTTAAACACTTTTCTTAGATTATTGAGTCAGAGTGTACCCTCTTTGTTTCTAGAGAACCTAACATATCTGTCAAGCTGCCTTATTCTTCTTTTAAAAAGTCTGCATTCATTAGCAAACCATGTTTCTAGAGTATTTCTTCACCTTATTTTTATCTTGCTTTTTATGGAAAACCTTCAATACGACTTTTAGGCACGCTAGAACTTCTTTAATTAGGTCCTCATACCACATAATAAAGTCTGAGGGCATCTCTTCAACAGTAATTTCTTTGTAAATGTATTGGAAAGCATTCAGTTGAATTAAATGTTTGTCAGAAAGTCTTGTCCATAACCGTTTTAGATGCCAAACATTTACAGGGAGTAACTACTTCTTTTCTGGAGCAATGCCCAGACTAAGAGTTGTACTTAATGGACAGTGTTCACTCCCCTCTGTCTGCTTTACCTTGAATTTCCTAATATGATCGAAGGCCCATGCTTTGGTAAACACTTGATCATTTCTTTGCGTAGCACCTTTCACACTAAGTGGGATGGGTATACCCAGACGTGGGTCCCTTGCTCACTGTGCCACTGGATTAAGCTAGCCTGGATGATGAAGTGTAATACCCAGAAACCAGTCCCAGGATGCTTGTTTCCAGTCCTGGGAGGACTTGGCTTGGCAGTTCGGTCTGTACTGTTCCAATGAGGCATAGCGTCAAGACTGATTTGCATATAGTGGGGTCTAAAAGCGGGTGGCATGGTGAGCAAAAGAATGATAGATTTAACTGAGATCTCTTGATGGGATGAATGTATGATTTATTCAGCATTCTGTCCATCATTTGTTTGCAGAGCACTTTTCAACCTAAATGGGATGGGTATGCCCAGACGTGGGTCCCTTGCTCAATGTGCCACTGGATTAAGCTGGCCTGGCTGATAAATGGTAATACCCAGACACAGGTCCCAGGATGCTTGTTTATGGTCCAGGGAGGACCTTGCTTGGACTTTTGGTCTGGACTGTTCCAATGAGGCACAGGGTAAAGACTGATTTGCATATGCCTGGGTCTAAACTGGTACAAAAGGGGGTGGTGATGGACGGAGCATCTGAACCAATCAAACACTCACACCCAGTCAGCAGATCTGGGTTTAATCCATCACCATTCTTTAGCCCACTCTGCCACCCCAGTTCAGACATGGCCATATGCAAATCAGTCTGACCCTGTGCCTCATGGGAACAGTTCAGCCCAAACTGCCAAGCCATGCCTTCCCTGGACCGGAAACAAGCTTCCTAGGACCGGTTTCTGGCATTACAGCCGTCTTCAGCCAGGCTTGCTTGAATCCAGTGGCAAAATGAGCAAGGGACTCACCTGTGACCATACCCGTTCCACTCGGGGTGACAAATGCAAAAACAACAATTGAGGGACAGAATGCAAAACAATGTCATAGATTCGCCCCAGTACAGAGATCTGAGCCTAAATCAAGAAGTGTGGCTCACTGGTTAGAGCAGGCAGACCCTGAAGCAGAGGTCAGACCCGGGACCAGGGTTCGATTCCCGACGCGGCAAGGTGTTGAGCTCAAATGTCCACGGACTCGATAATTCTCGCTTCGGTGCCTGACCTAATCATGGGTTCACACTCTGCAACTCTGGGCATTAAGCTTGCTTAATCTCCACAACGGCCCCCCCACGGCGGGATGCCTGGCTTTCACCTTGGAGATGCCCTGTAGGGGCTATCTCACAGGGAAAAACCAGGACGGGTTCCCAAGGCAAGCGTGGAGATACCCCTTCGGGGGTCGATTCTGGCGCTATATAAGAAATATAATAATAATAATAATAATTGTATTTTTACACTCCACACTACCCCAGTTCAGACATGGCCATATGCAAATCAGCCTTGACCCAGTGCCTCATGGAAACAGTCCAGCCCGAACTGCCAAGTCATGCCTTCCCTGGACCAGAATCAAGCATCCTAGGACCGGTTTCTGGCTATCAGCCGTCATCAGCCAGGATAGCTTGACTCCAGTGGTGTGGAGAGCACAGGTCTCAGGTCTGAGCATACCCGTCCCACTTGGGTTGACAAATGCAAAAACAACAATTGATGGACAGAATGCAGAACAATGTCATACATTCACCCCAGTACAGAGATCTGGGCCTAAATCCATCGTTTGTTTTGCACTCCAATTGGGGTGGCATGTTGAGCAAACGAACAATGGATTTAACCCAGATCTTTGGACTGGGGGTAAATATATGATTTATTCAGCATTCCGTCTACCATTGTTTGTGTAGCACCTCTGTAAACACTTAGGCCCCGATAATGAGTCTGCTGATCCAAAAACTACCAGAATCATGGGGCAATGTAGTCTCCCGACTGCCCTAATAGAAGTCGAGCGGTCAGACCACCATAGTCCCATCACAGCTGCCAATTGCGGCCATGTAGAGGCCTCAATATGCTTGACAGGACCAATACGGTCCCGCTTAGCATGGTAAGAGTTTCCCCTCCACAAGGGTTTTTGTTGTGGTTCCTCCTTCATGAAAACACTGGCAGAGGGGAAACATAGGGGGCCTCAACAGGGCCACCTGGTGCTACTGCACTCTGTGGATGCACATGCCCCCCTGTGTTCATGCACACCAGTCCAGTCCATGCCATGCAGGAACTGTTTTTGGTGTTCCCATTGCGGGGCACGTTTTTAGAGGCACCACTGTGGGAATACCAAAAAAAAGCCCACCAGACAGGAAGAAGACCACAGCACTGGCAGTCTTCTGACCGCTGTTTTATGAGTTTACCACTGTGCCGGCAGTGACTGCGGAGATCTTGCGGCAGTAGTGATTAGTTTTCCAGGTGTATCAATGCCTGCGTGAACATTTTGGCTGCAGATGTGTCGAATTTACACAAATGTATGATATGCATGATACATGTGGAAAAATACCACATACAAATTGCCGAAGTCTGGCCCATATGTGGGCAGTCTAAGCAATGGGTATATAGTGCAAATGTACACACTTGTATATCACAGCAAACATCGTCATAATCCTTGGGGTGAAGATGCTACTATGAAGGGGGGAACTGAAGAAAGGGATCCACGTTGAACTCTGACCAAAATAACAGGATTCAGGTGAATACACACCCCAAAACCTTAGTTTCTACTGACTTGAAGCTGGCAGTCCCACTGCCGCGGTCTGCTCTTCGGAAACCCAACTCATATTATGGACGGTGGTGAAACCCCTCTGTACCACCCTATGGCAGCTCTTTTTCCCTGACCACTTCTTCGGCGGTCTGCGGTGTGCTGGCGGTGGTAACAGTTCAGCACAGGTCTTTGTAATAGCAATCCGCTCATCTCATAATACGGCAGTCAAGTGTGGGCCTACATATTTAATTACAACTGAAGGTATTGTGTTTGAGAAACGTGATGAAAGATTTGGGCATTGGTGCCTCTGAAAATATGACCTATGACATCCTTTTATAATATGGCAAACAGGGAACAGTGATGTTGCAAACTGGAACATTTACGAAATGGTGCATAATAGAGTGGGCCTTATGGATGCTTATGCAACCGTTCATGTGCATTCTACAGGTCATCTATAGGCATATGGTAAACAACATGACCATAAACAGATTAAATATTGTGATGTTCAAAATACTGTGGCCAGAAGTGTCAGAGGTAAGGATATTGTTGTAAGTTTTGTTTTAATATAGTTGTAAAACATATAATTTTCAAAATAATCTTCGTATATGATATTGTTTTTATAATTATTTTATTATTGATGAATTTTATATATAACTTATTTAAAATATTATCAAGTATTTTTTTTTAAATTGACAATATTGTGAATGTTTGAATCTAATTACTATTATATAAAACATTTTTGATTTATAGTGTGAACATTTTCATATATTTTACTTAATATTCTTAACAGTTCATTTTTATATTTTATGTACCTATTTTATGATGTAGTAATGTATATGATATATTTTTTTATTTTAATATTTATTGAAAACAGTATTATTAAATATATCATTTATCATTTTGTATATTAGGTATATTAAATTAATACATTATAGCATTATCATTAGTTTAGATTTTAATTCAAATGTTTCTATTTGATTAATAAGAACCATCATTTATATTATTACTTAAATAATTTTGCACCTGTTTTGTAGAAAATACATTATTTATACAATTATTTTTCCTAATATATGGGTATAATGTGTAGATTATTCAGTTATATAATTTCTTTCAATGGTATATGAAAACAGTGTAATTCATATTTTTTTTTACAATTGTATTGTTATAGCTACGTTGTTTATATATTGATTACATATTTAGTTCTTCCTTCTGTTTTTGTGTGTTTTTTGGTTACTGTGTGTGGTGGAAAATGATCATATATTAGTTTCATTTAATTACAATTTATTTTATTGTGTTATAACATAATTTAGTAATAATATATGTGTCTTTTTTGAGGTTTTCATATTTTATTTGATAATTTTAAATATATATCATTTTTATAATTATTTTATATTTAATAATATTTAGATAATATTATATTGTTATGGAGTGAGAAATATGTATTGTGCTATCTTTAGATTCAAACACCTTCAAAAAATGAATTCAGATTTAACTTGGAATAGGTAATTTGACCGCATACAATGGAGGGGTCCTAAATTGTTTTTTAGGAGTGAGAATAGTATATGTGTCCCCTTTAGTTTCTAATGCTTTCTCCTAAATGGCTTAGATTCGAGTGGAAACAGTAAATGTTCCAACTTTAATGTCCAACACCATGCCCTAAAATGACTGAGATTGAAGTAGGAATATTAAATGTTACCCCTGTTTATGGCCTCATAGAACAATGCAATGGCTTGTTACATATCCCTGCATTACATTGCAGGCACAATGCGGTGCCTGCCACATGGTGCTGGGATATGTAGGGGGCACCATAGGTGCCCCCAGGGCCCATATCCGAGCCCCCAGGGAGCTAGGGGGCCCGTTATGGGCCTCAAGTCCATTTCCGCCTGCCTGGTCATGGCAGGTTAACTGCCGCTGACAGACAGGCGGAATGGGATATCATTATCCCCACAGCGGTGCCTGCCACTCTGTGGAATGCAGGACGTTCGATGTGCAGGAGGAATCATTCTGACATTAGCAGCAGTGACGGTCGATCTTTCAGACCGCCACACATCCTCCCACCATCCAAATGTGGCAGGTGGAAAAAATGATTGCGCTTGCAGTGGCCCCACACTGACAGGCTGTCTGTGGCAGTCCCACTGTCATCGTTATTGGGCCCTTAGCTTGGAGTGAAAATAGTAAGTGTGACCACTTTAGTGTCCAACACCTTCCTCTAGCTGGCTAAGATAGGAGTGAGAATAGTAATGTCACCCCTTTAGTGTTCAACATCGTCCCCTTATATTGGTGTAGTAGTAGTAAATGTTTGCATAGCAGAAGAGAGCCTCACAGCCTTCGGAGATGGCTTCCACAAGAAACACAGCCTCCCCGGTTGCTTCCCAGAGAGGATTTAGAACCTCCCAAAAAGTCATAGGCAAAAGTCTGCACATATGACCGAGTCAGTCCACGAGCTATTAGGCTCACTGACAAAGAAGGGTAAATTAATTGATTTACCCTCACAATTTTCAAAGTATTCTAAGAAACGGATACTTCTCACTTACCTCACGGTTCTGAAAAAGGCCATTTGACTTGGGAAATCCCTGATGGAAACATGTGGACCAGTAACCAATCCACCTAAGCACCAACAAATCTTTTTAACTATACCCTTACCCTGATCATTAAAACTTGCTATAAATGGAAACAGATATTTTCAATCACTACTCATGACTGCCACAACCCAGGCAGTCTCCCTCCTGGTTGAGGATATCTTATCACTTGGAGAACCAAACACTCAAGTGATAATGACCTGATGACGAAACTATCCACCTGTCCACACAAGCGGAGAAAAATATATACCGTGCACTCTGACTGTGTGGTTGAGGGTCTCAGATAAACATTTCTTGAGACTCTGGATGGATGACACTAGTGATTCATTTTCCTTTTGAATAAAAAATATTCACTCTCGAAGTTGAATGAATATCCGCTTTTTCCTCCCATTTGAGTAGTAAATATGACCACTTTTGAACACAGCAACTTCCCCTAAATGGCTGAAATTTGAGTGCGAATGGTAAATGTCACCCCCTTTGGTGTCCAACACCTTCCCCTACATGGCTTAGATACTAGAGGGAATAGTAAACATGACTAATTTAGTATCCAACACCTTCCACTAAATAGCTGAAGGCCTGATTACAAGTTTGCTGGTCCGACCGACCGAAGACCACAGCCGCTAGTAGACCACAGCACTAGCTGTCTTCCAACTGCTGCATTACAAGTTTAATCTGGTGCCCGCTGTGTGGCTGCGAGATCTTGCAGCAGTAGCGATTACTTTTCCAGATATATTGATTCCTGTGTGAGCATTTCAAATGCATATGTGCCTGTTGCACGCATATGTATATTAAATTAGGAAAAATGCCATCAAGCCATTGCCGGAGTCGATTCCATACTTGGACAGTCGAGGCAATGGGCATATGGTACAAAAAGGACTCACCTGTACATCGTCACAAACAGGTTCATAATCCTTGGAGAGAAGATGCAGCTGTGTAGGTGGGACCTGAAGAACTCTGACCAAAATAACAAGAAAGAGGTGAGTACATATCGCAAATCCTTAGTTTCTGCCGACTTGGAACTAGAGATCCTACTGCCGTGGTCAGTTCGTCAAAGAGCCAACTCATAATGCGGATGCTGATGAAACTCCTCTTCACAGCCGTATGGCAGCCGCTTTCCTCCAACACCGACCCGGGTGGTCTACAGATGACTCGCGGTGTCGGCGGTCTAATCGTGGTTTTTGCAATTGCAGTATGCACAACTCCTAATACAGTGGTTAGACCATCGAGTTCGTGGAGGTCAGACTGCTAGCGCAGGTGCGGTGGTTCACTGATTACCAAACTCGTAATAAGGCCCTTAGATTGAAATTAGAACAGTAATTGTGAACCCTTTAGTGTATAACTTAACCCCAAAAGAGTTTCTTTAAGTGGGAGTAGTAAATGTAACCACGTTAGTGCACAACTTTATTCTAATATGTTATATTACAATGTGAGTATTAGATGTAAAACGTTAAGCCTTGCTTTTTTCACATACATCATTAGTTTTGACATTTTTTAAAAGGACAGTAACTGCAACATTTTATGATTTGACATTGTTTTATTTAGTTTTTATATTTTATTTTCTGTCTATGTTTTAAATTGTTAAACTTATATAAAAATGCCACAAAAAGCTTATTGTTATTTTTCACAACATGTCATGTTTTTTGTGAAATACAAAACATGTTTTATATATATATATATATATATATATATATATATATATATATATATATATATATATATATATATATATATATATATATATAGATCAAGCGATGTAGGTTCACCTTGAATCACCAGTTGTTTTTCTGCTCAAGGAAAAAACCAACGAATCCCAAAAAGTGCTGGCAAAAGATACTTTATTCACATGGAGGCTACAGCAGCGTAAGCAGATGACGCGTTTCGGGCGGTTGCCCTTGCTCACATAAAAAATATTTCCCATCATGCCCTCTTTTTAAACCAATTCATATACACCATGTGATGCACAAATAATAAACACAAAAGAAATACTCGTAGGTCACATATCAATACATCGCGAATTGATCATGGTTAAGTTTGTAAGTAGTTGGAATAATATGTTGTTATTTCATTTAATATCAGCATAAATGCTTGTTTTCTTCGATTCACCAAGACCGCAATAAAGTGCAGTGTGCTTGCGCTTATTTGGTATGTGCAAAATAATGCCAATAAATATATTGCAATATCAAAAATTGAATTCTATCCTATTTACAATATAATTAGATATAAAACCAACCTCAATAAAACATATAAAAGTCCATTGCCTTCTTCCACCAATACAAGTTTAGAAGTACAGCTATACATACTTAAAAACGATTATGTTTAGATAGAAAAATATATATGCAATTTCATCCTTGCATTACATTTTATCAAAGTGCAATGGCTTGTTGTAAACTTGACACTCTCATGTGCAACATCACGCAAAAAATGTGCAATATTACGCAAAATATTTTGATGCAGTTTCGGATCCTCTTATTATCTAAGTCCAACTAACCTTACAATCGGGGACATCAAAGAATGGATGGCAACCCCTGTGTGACCTGCTTTCAAAATAACTCAATAAAGTGACTGAATTTTCACCGGGAGAACTTAAGTCCATCCCCGTTATTAACAGTTTAAAAGAAAAAAGGAAAAAGAGAGATGTAAATAAATCTGATCTGGGTGTCGGACAGAGACATAATTGTGGTGTTGAATCAATAAATGTGGCTTTCTAGAAGCACAGTACAAAATATGGATGTTGCTTTATAGTTCAAATACACCTATCTTGACCACGGAGTCTGTAAGTTGTTATCATTTACAAAAAGTGATACAGATCTTCCGTGGTGTTGAGTCCATTCGGTACCTTAGAATCCAGTTCCAAGATCATCTTGGACTCTAATTGCCTAAGCATCCTATCACGGTCTCCTCCCCTTCTTGGTTTGGGTACTGAGGTGGTCACATAATAGCTAAGACACTGGAGGTTGTTGTTATGTACACTCTTAAAATGTCTAGCTACCGGATAGGAGCTATCGTTGTTCACGATTGCTCTGATATGCTGCAATATCCTGGCATGCACCGGCAGCTTGGTGCTTCCCACATACCTGAGATTACAGGTGCATGCCAGGACGTAAACAGCATACTCTGTTTTGCAACCGTAATTTCCCTTGATAGGTTGTGGTACTGGACTGAATGGGGTGTAACACTGCTGTGTATTGATTCCAAATTTGCAGGCTCTGCAGCTGCTGCATTTGTAAAATCCCACCCGAGGTGGAAACCAAGCTTTTTTTATAGATAGTTCGGGGCAAGGTTTAGAGATGTGCATACGTAGGGAGGGTCCTCTCCGAAACGTAATCTCTGGCCGTGCTGGTAAATGATGAGATAATACTGCATCAGTTTTAAGAATAGGCCAACTTTTGCTAAGAATGGACCGGATTTTTCTGTCCTAGCCACTAAATGCGGTAATGAATCGGATGGGAGATTCAGCCGAACCTCATGTTGGGACCCTATTTATCTCCACTGGTGTAAATAGGGTTTCTCTTGATCTCGATTTCATTTTGTTAACCGCTTTCTTAAGTATGTTTTCTCTGTAACCTCGCTCCCTGAATCTGTCTAACGCTTGGGCTGTACATGTGTTAAGCTCCTCATCAGTGCTACAGATTCTCTTCACCCGAAGAAGTTCGCCATATGGAATATTATCAATGACATGGCAAGGGTGGGCACTGGTTGTATTACCAGATGTGTCTTTTCTGTGTAGAGTGGTGGCTAATTGCCCAGCTGTGTGAAAGACCCTGACATCTAAAAAGTCCACAGATGTTTTGCTGATATTATGCATTAACCTCAGATTGTCCTCATTGTTATTTAATGTTATAATAAATTCTTTCACACTTTCTTCATTGCTTCTCCAGATTTAAAACACATTGTCTATAAAACGAACCCACATGACCACATTTGTTGCAAACACCGCCTGGTGTGTTTCCATGAGGACCCCCTTCTCCCACCAGCCAACGTGAAGACACGCATAGCTGGGAGAGAAGCAGGCCCCATGGCCACACCCCTTTTCTGTATAAAGATGTCTTTACCAAACAAGAAATAATTGTGATGCAAACACCAGCTGACAAATTCACTCAACATCTTGTTATGATTGTAACAATGCACTGGCCGTGTACTTAAAAAATAATCCAGTGCTTCCAGCCCTCTACCATGATCTATGCTGGTATAGAGGGCTTCGATGTCCAATGTTACCAATATACAGTCTTCTGACCAAGCGATGTTTTTCAATTTTTGTAAAAAGTGCCCCGTATCTCTTATATATGTAGGCAGATTGATAACAAGAGACTGTAGAAAATAGTCAGTATACTGTGCCAGATGTTCTGTTACACTGTCAATGGCAGAAATGATAGGTCTGCCCGGCACTGGACACCTGCCTTTATGTATTTTGGGAATCAGATAGAATTTGGGCAATACTGGATGTTCAACGTGAAGGAATTTAAACTCTTCACTCGAAATAAGTCTTTCCCTTTTGAATTTATAGAGAAGTTTTTTTAAATGATCTCTAGACAAGATGTATTCTTGTATGTTTGTTTTGGCGTAACACACTGTGTCTGAAAGCTGTCTATTGGTTTCCTCCACATATTGAACTTGGGGCCAGATGACTATATTGTCTCCTTTGTCTGCGGTGCATACGATGATTTGATGATCATTTTTCAATTTGTTGATTAGTGCCCAATATTCTTTTTCTTTGTTTAATTTGATTCTCTTCCGGTGTTTGACTTGATGGTATAGTCTCTTGAGATCTGCCGTGACTACTTCATGAAAAGAATCGATGGCATCTCTTGGCATGGTTGGCATGAGGTTGGAGGCTGGCTTGAATGGGCTGGTGCCCGCTCCCACTTGGTATATGGATGCTTCTCTCAGTTCTTGTTGTGTGGACTGCTCCATATTATCATCATTATTTTCCTGTGAGCTCCCCAATTGTTGTAAAGTTAGGAGCCCTCTCGCATCCGGCGCAATCTACCTGGATGGCACTTATGCAGTATTATCTCTAAAAAACCATCAATTGCTTTTTGCCTCCTTATTCTCATTGCAGCACCTTGTGGCTTTAGTTTAAAACTGTATTTACATAGAATGTCATGTGTCTACGTTAGATTGGAGTATGAATGAATTGAATGCTTGAAGCGCTGAAAGAGAATGAATGTTTTTGAGTGATTGAGGGAGTATGTGGGACCTGTTATTATGACTTAACTGCTTACCCTCTGTCTTTGATGACATTTTTTTGACCATTTATTTATGCAGAATGTATTCTTTTTATGTACTGTAAATAAAACTTTAGTACATTTTCTAATAGTGGCTGGAATCATAAGTTTATTCATTGATTGCTCAGACAGGTGTTCTTTGTCACTCGCAATTCCATTGCTAGGATCCCTGTATGGGACCTATTTATCGGCCCTGGCAGGGTTTTTGTCTTTCTATTTAGCAGTTTCTTCCCCTTATTTCCTGCCAGCATCATTAAGTCCCCCTGGGGAACCCCCTTCTATTTGTATAGTGGTGTAGTTAAAGTCTGTAACAGGGCAGTATGTGAGACCTAAACTTAGCAGTTGTTCCTCAGCTTTTGTTAATACCACAGTTGATAGGTTCACAATGGTGTTCTTATTTGTTCCTATTTGTTTTTGTTTTTCCGCCAAAACTTTTTCTTTTTGTTGCTGTTTGGCTTTGTGGTTTTTCCGCCGTTGTTTCCGGTTTCTGTTGATCCTTGCCCTTTTTGATATTGCCCCTGTCGATTGTGTGAGCGCAGACTTTGTAACCGGGCGTTGACTAAAAAATCAACCTCCTCGCCGACATTGAGGACATGAATTGGTTCTGAGCCACCGGCTGCCCCCCTGGGATCTTCATCCGAATAGAGACTGCTTACATTGCTGCTGTTGGATTCAGTCTCACTAATTCCCCCTTATATATAAACATTGTTTCAACATTTTTGCAAGTGTGGTACAATTGTTTTTATCCAAACTCATTTGTTATATATGCTTTTTTTTTAATTGCTGGCTTATATTCTTCATTTAAGTATATTATAAATAGTACTACACTATATTCTTTACTAACTTGTATTTCTTTATTTATTATTCATTATTTAATATTTACAATATATGTTACATATTTCATTACTGTGTCTTAATACATTTATTGACATTGTATAAATACTTTATAACACTGGAACACATTAATTTTTCGTTCTTAAACATGTTTTGGTTAAATTCACATTGCTATCTATAGGTATATAGGGCCCGATGTAGGTAGGCCGTTACCGATCGGTAACGGCCGAAAATACCGTTTTTTGGCCCTTACCGATCGGTAAACAGCCATCGAGATGTAGGGAACCAAAAACATTAATAATCGGAGTGAAAACCGAATCGGAATGAGTACCGAATGGGAAAGAATCCGATACGTACATACCGAAAATCGGATATGTAACGAATCGGTAACACACCGATTCGTATGCAAACACCGATTCGGTCCATGTACCGAATCGGTAGTGACACCGATTCGGAAAATCACCGATTCGGTCCATGTACCGAATCGGTAGTGACACCGAATCGGAAATTCACCGATTCGGTCCATGTACCGATTCGGTAGATAGACCGATTCGGAAATTCACCGATTCGGTCCATGTACCGATTCGGTAGATAGACCGATTCGGAAAATCACCGATTCGGTCCATGTACCGAATCGGTAGATAGACCGAATCGGACATGAGCCGATTCGGAAAACATACCGATTCGTATGAATCGCCGATCGGGAAATTCCCCGATTCTGACAGATGGGGAGATGTAGGGAGGCACAGAAACACCGAAATCGGCTCAGAATCGGTAGAATTCACTCGGTATTTACCATGGATTCCAATCAGGTGGTAACCAACTCCAACCCATATAAACAGCCCCAAAATGCATTGCAACTTGCAGGATGGCAGCTTTTTATGTCATTGCGAGGCGGCTACGGCTACAGCAGGAAGGACAGAGGGAATGGCTAAGAAATGAACAGGTCTACAGACAGAGGATAACCCTGTTCATGCTCACAGAGGCAGAGATCCTACAGAGATACAGGCTGGACTCTGACACCATACTTGAGCTCATCAGGGATCTCAAACCATTCTTGGACCACCACACCCCAAGGGCACACGCCATCCCTGCGCACATCCAGGTGCTATGCAGCCTACACCTGCTAGCGTCTGGCAGCTATCAAAGTGGAGTTGCGGCGGTAGGAGGGGTGAGCCAGAGCAGCCTGTCAAGGTTCTTCCACACATTCCTTGACGCCATGATACACAGGATGGACCAATACATCTCTTTCCCTGCAACCCACGCAGAACTGCTACAAACTAAAGCTGACTTCTACCAGATGGCACAATTTCCCCAAATCATTGGTTGCATAGATGGCACGCACATTGCGATTTGCCCACCAGCGGACACCGAATACATATACCGCAATCGGAAGTCTACACACACCATCAACGTGCAGGTGATCTGCAATGCAAAGTGCACCATCACAGACCTGGTAGCAAAATTTCCAGGGAGTACCCATGACTCCTATATTTTCCAACAGAGCGGCATCTATGCACGGCTGATGGCTGGCGAATTTGGTGAAGGATACCTCCTAGGTGAGACACATCATCAGACCCCCATAACACATAGTAGCTAGGTGGAATACATGTATGCATGTGTGTAATGTCACCCCTTTCTCTTCCAGGCGACAGTGCATATGCCCTCCGCTCATTCATACTCACCCCCTACCTCAACCCCTCCACACCCAGCCAAAGGAGGTATAACCGGGCCCACATACGCACAAGGAATGTTGTCGAACGGACCTTTGGCATCTGGAAAAGTAGATTCAGATGCCTGCACAAGAGTGGAGGTGCAAGGCAGTATACCCCCATCACCTGCTGCAAGATCATAGCTGTATGTGCAATGTTACACAACCTTGCGGTGAAGAAGGGCACTGAGGTGGAGTTGTCTGACTACGAGGACCATGACGACGACGAAGCTGTGCCACTGACACAGCCAGCTGGGGTGTGTACGCCAAGTGATGGCAGATACAGACGTGAGGAGATTACTGAAAACTATTTCTGAGTGAGTACAGATGCAAAGACAGCTAAATGGTTGTTGGGAAAAAACAAATTTTAATACAGTTGCAACACAGTTACTGCACTGATGTGCAACAAAAAAATGGTGTAATGCAAAAGAAAACAAAAGTACAGGGTCCAGGTTGCCTCACCCGCCCTTGCAAGGCTATTTCTTCGCCCGCTTGCCAGCCCCACTGGGGTGTCCCTCAGCCCCCTCTGAATGACCAGCAGCATCTGCGGAGCGCCTGGTGCTCCGACGTGGCTCAGACGCAGCGCTGGCCGGGCTGCTGCGGCTGCTGCTGTCCCCAGCATCCCCCAGGTCCAGGGCAGGATTTGAGGCTGTGTTCGATATGATCATGGCCTCCATAGCAGTGGTGATCCGGGCCATTCCCCTTGTGAGCTCTGCCGTATTCTGACTCAGGCTGGACTCCATGTTTGCGCTGCGCTGGCACAGTTGTGCCGTAGCCGCAGCAAGGCGGCTCAAGCAGCGGTTCTGCACACGGGCATCCCGCCTGCGCACCAGCTCCTGCTCCTCCATTCTGCCACACAACTGGGTTATGGCAGTGGTTAGCCTGCCTAACCCTGCTGCCACCTCCTTGTTTGATTCCACGAAGGCCTGAAATCCCTTTACCATTTCTCCCATCTGCAGGTTGTGCTGCAGGAGCTGGCGTTGGCAGGCCATCGTGGATTTTGCCTGCTGCCTCTGTATCTTCACCATCTTTCCCTCGAGGCCCAGGAAGACACTGCCCTCCCGTGCTGGTGCAGCAGTGGTGGTGATGGCACGGCGCCGGGCACTGCTGCTGCCGGCCTGCTGAGTGGGCTGGGGTGCCACTGGTGGGGGTGTGGTGCTGGCCGGTCCCTGAGCCCCTGCTCCCAGGACAGGTTGTACTGGTGGCAAAGCCATGGTTGTGGCAGGAGCTGGTGTTGGTGGAAGGGGGTCCCTTGTCGGGGAGTTCTCTGGGGAGAACTGCAAGGGGGGTGTGCTGGGCATTTGTGGGGAGTGCAGTGCTTCGAAGTCTATCACCAGGTCTCCCTCCATACCAAGCCCTAGGGTGTTTCCGTCCTCCTCCTCCTCGGCAGCCTGGCTGGTGCTCGGCCCTGCGAGTGCAGTGTCAGATGGTCCTGCTGCCTCTGATGACAATGTTTGTCCGCCTGATGGTGCCCCTAGGTACAAAGAAGCATTTGTAAATTGAGTGCCAATGTATTACAGTCAGTACAATTAAAGCATTCCACATGTCCTTGCATCTCCTTAGACTGTGTTACACTGTTTCCTGTCTTGTGATTCTGCACTGCCATATTTTGCTAACTTCTGCTGACTACATGTACCATGATGCTTGTCTCTTGTATGTTGGTTACAGTACTGTGCTGGGGTTTGCCTATGCATTGTGTCTAATGGGGAGGTGTCTGGTAGGGTGTGTCATGATGCGCATGCTTCTTACCTGTAGCTGTAGCTCTGGCAGAGCTGTCCAGGGTCCCAATTCCAGTAACACTCTCCCTCTCAATGGTGGTGGAGACCATTTCCTCGAGGTCTGTGAGGGGTGGCACCGGGTTCCTGCCTCCACCTGTGACTCTAGCCTGCCTCTGGATGTCTGCCATCTTCCTTTTTGTGAGGCTGCGGATGTCGTAGAATCTCTTCTTGAGCTCATCCAGGGACCTGGGGGTGACACCCACAGCATTCACCTTTTGGGCGATTTCGCTCCATATCCTCCTCTTGGTGCTGTCTGGCACATTGAGGGACAGCTTTCCAAACAGCTGGCGGTGCACCCTCACCACCTCCTCGACCAACACCTGAAGCTCGGTGGTGCTGAACTTCAGCTTCCTCTTCTGGGAGGACTTCTGGCTCTCGCTCTGGTTTGCCATGTTCTTCACTGCAGTTCACAACCTCCTACTCCCACTGCTGCTAACTGTGAGTGTTGAGCTCAGGCTGGCTTTCCAGAAACTTCTTAATTAGCTGCACCTGCCAGGGTTGCCACTCCCTGTTTGGGTGGGGGAGGGGGAGCCACCTCATTGGCTGAATCGGCTTTTGCCGAATCGGCTTTTACCGATTCGGATATTACCGAATCGGTAAAATCCGATTCGGTATTATCCGATTCGGTAAAAGCCGATTCGGTTTCTTCAATGCATTCCTATGGGCTTTTTGGCCATGGGTGTGTTTTCATAGTTACGAATCTATAATTGCCGAATCGGATATTACCGAATCGCCTATTTCCGATTCGGTGTTCGCCGAATCGGCTATTTCCGATTCGGTGTTAGCCGATTCGGCTATTTCCGATTCGGTGTTAGCCGATTCGGAACTTTCCGATTCGGTGTTAGCCGAATCGGTACTTCCCGATTCGGTCCGTGCCGATTCGGAACGTACCGATTCTCATTACCGATGCCGACCGAATCGGTATTAATTCGCCTTTTATTAGCTACATCTCGTTTTCCGATTTCAGAATACCGATTCGGACCGCCTCGGTATTTTGAAATCGGAAAATCCCTTTTACCTACATCGGGCCCTAAGTTCTTTATTGTTTTCATTTAGCAGCAATTTCCTTTCTGTTAAGTGTACTTTTGTAGTCTATTCTTGTCATTTTCATCAGATTTGCTTTGACCGAGTAGTGGTTACCTGTTGCTGCTGATAAATGGATAAGTTAAGTCTTTTGTACCGTTTTGAGGGCAGGTGAATGTGCTTTGATCTACATAATGTTAGTTAGAGTGCTAGTTTTTATTTTATGGGTTATTTAGTCATGAATTGAGTTCTCTTGTTTAGTAGTTTGTGCCTTAGTCCTAGTGAGAGTTAGGTACTACTCTCATGTTTTGTGTTTATTATAGTTGCAATGTTGTGATTATATTGTCTTTGAAAAGATTGTTTTGTGATGTGGATATTGTATGTTTTTTGACAGATTAATTAATCAAAAGTCATCCCCGTGGATCTGAGGTTTTGGACTGTTTATTTTTTCGAAAATGTATTTGTTTCTAGAAAACAAAACTTAGTTTTCAGGTTTGCGGGAGAGGTTCTTCTTTTTAAATTTTTGAGGTTATCTTATGGTTCCTTGTGACTTTGGATAACTTTGATGGATTTAACTTAGACTGTTTCATTTTTGCATACATTGTCTGGGACTTTAGTTTTACTTTTTTGAGGATTGTATTTTGACAACATGGACATCGATGAATATGTGTGTTTGTTTGAGGGTGGGCAATGTTACATATTTGCTATTTAAAATGTTTATGTGTTGGGTTTACTTGGTTCAATTGTGTGTTTATTTCTAATGTTGTGCTTAGTGGTTGCTTTTATGCTTGATGTGTTGAATTTTAATTATTTATTAAAAATAAACAATTTATTAAGCTTCTTTTCTGTGTTATTTGTATGTTTTTGACTGAGGTTAAAAAATAAATTTGTAATATTTATTTAAAAATATTAAAGCTACGGTGGTTTTACCTTTGTTAAGGTGTTTTGGTTAGTGTGTAAGTAGCTTGATGTTGAATAATTGTGATGTTTCTATTGATTCTATGTAGTGTACTCATTTGTTGTTAACGAAAATTCTAACTTTGCATTGTAGCATGTTGTATATTCTACTGGTGTGTTGACTTATTTTCAGTTTAAATCAGGTTACTGATGCCTCAATTCTTAATTATTCTTTTTTTTTTTTTGCAGGGCTTCTATAAATGTGTAGAGTGTTAACTAGTCCCGTCCCTTCATCCACTTTCTTTTAGTAGATTGTGTTTAATTATTTACATTTTTAGAAGTTTGTGCACAATGCCAGGTCCCAGAAATCCTCGTTTTACAGCAGTAAAACTGTCAGTCATGGTGGATGTGATTCTAAGAGTAGAGCCACGATTGTTTTGAGCCCAAGTTCAAAATATACTCCTATCACAGAAAAGGCAAATGTGGCCAGGATAGTCGACAGAGTGACTGCTGTAGCCAAACATCCTGTGCACCCAGGAGGAAGTTAGGAAGAGGTGAAACAACCTGTGGGGGGAGGGTGTGTTCACTGGCTTCCAAGAATCACATGGAGGCCAAAAGGTCTGGTGGTGGTTCTCCCAAGCCCACTAATACCATTCATGCCCTGGGAGGAGAAGGACTTGCATGTACTACATACCTGGTGGACTGGTGTCTGATAAGTGACACTTTACAAAAGTCCTAATAAACCTCAAGGTCCTGTTTGTTCTCGGCTCAGCTGTTGCCAATTTGTCCTGCACATAGTTTGCTAACATACTAGCCTCAAAGTATCAGTATCAGAATATTATTGTTTTTGTGAATGCACTGTGTTGCATGTAAGATTACCTGTGTAAAACTCCATTTCATGTTAAATGATTGTATGGTGCCTGTAAGTGTTAAAACCCCAAATAACCCATTACCCATAGGCATGTCAAATTGCAAGTGTCTGGACCATTTCCACTGCATATGTTTTCCTCAGGTATGTTCTGCTAACCATTTTGATAGTGTTGGGAAGTTTTCTTTGAAATTACTGCAACCACCATGATGCCCAGTTTATGTTTCTCTAAAGAATATTGCTATGTCATGATGCTCATTCTCCCTTTTCTAACAGATTTCAAAAGGAGGTAAAGTGCCATGTAGTGATCAATTCCTATTCAATTCTCTCTCCCTAAATGGTTTGTGTTGTTTTCTGAATGTTGTCCTGTACCACTCAACCAATTGTATTGATGTCATGAGTTTGACTAACTTTCCACTTTGCCAACTTAGCAGGAGAATAATATAAATCAAAAATTGCCATAAAATGTTGACTCTGAAGTGAGCCATTAAATAACATTCTAACAGATAATTCAATTGCCCTACATACATCAACATTTTCTACTTTGAGTTTCCTCTGCCATTTGCTCTCAACAAAACACAGATCATCATCAATTTGATTTAGCATCATCTGATAAACTATGCCAATTTTCTTTACCCTTCTACTGGTTTCTAGAATATTGTTTTTACTCATATCTATATGATCAAGGAGACTCTTAGATTCCAGGAAGCTCTGCACTTGGAGATATTTAAAAAAAATGTTTCTGGATAAATTATATTCCTGTTGTAAAAAAGAAAAAGAGGCAATTTGAGTGCCTTGGTAGAGATCTCCTATCAAACGGATCCCCGCGGAATGCCATCTAGTCATAATTTGGTCCTTAAAAATCTCCGGTAGCATACGATTGTTCAGCACCGGAAAATAATAATTTAGATCGCCACACCGAATAATTTTCTCTTTGATCTGTCTCCAAATTACTGAGGCCGCTAACAAGATTTTAAATTTGGTCTTTTTGTAATAACTGGGCTCTAATATCCTTACTAGGCATTGAGGGACATCCTCTCCTAATAGCATTTCATAAATCGAAGGTCTGATCGATTCTTCCGTAATAATATCTGGAAAAATTAGCATGCCCATATATCTAAGTGAAATAACCCAATAATATAACCGGAAATTGGGAATCCCCCAATCGCCCTTCATTCTTGGAAGAGTACACCATTTCAGAGCCCGTCTAGTTCGATGATAACCCCAGAGAAACCTGGATGCCATTCTATCAATCTTAGACAAGTAAAAAGCTGAAAACAAAAGAGGTATTGTACGAAATAAATACAAACATTTGGGGAAAATCATCATTTTTAGTATATTAGCGCGGCCGTAAAGTGAAAAATGTAAATTATTTAGCCTTTCCAAAGTTCTATTTGAGGGTTCTAGCATTGGCTCTATGTTAAGACGTACTATGTCGTCAATTTTATCTGAGACTGAGACAAGAGTCGACATGAACTTGTTCAATCTATTTGCAAGAATTTTAGAGAAGATCTTGCTATCGGCTGTAATAAGAGAGATAGGTCTGTATGACCCTAACTCATCACCAGCCTTCCCTTTCTCCTTAAAAACAACTATAACGGCTAATGACCATGAATCGGGAGGGTTACCTACAAAAGCTTGTTGGAATACTTTAATTAATTCTGGCTTAAGGATACTCCTAAATACACAATAACATTTTAAAGGTACACTATCTGGTCCCATTGCCTTCCCAATAGCCAGGCCCAGGATTGCTACCTCAATTTCATCCCATACGATAGGAACACTCAGTATGCTTTTCTGCGCTTCCAACAGACCAGTTTTATTTATTCTTTCTAAGTATTGTGACCTTTTAGTTTCTATGTCCACATCGTTATCAGGTTGATGATATAATACCTGATAGAACTCACTAAACGCCTCTAATATATCCTCTTTAGACGTCCTAATGGCCCCACTCATATTTCAAATTTTAAAAATTTCGTTGGATGCTGCTTTTTGCCGTAATCTCTGGGCTAGCACTTTGCCAGTTTGTTCATTTAGTTTGTAACTTTCTGTCCTATATTGTATAAACTTGCAAGCTACTTGATCAGCTATATGGGAGTAAACTATGTTGCGTTTAATTGACAGATCAAATTGGGCTTCTTCTATATGCTGGCTAGATTTAATGTTTTCGGCTAATTTTCTCTCTGCCTTTAGAACCATATCACAGTCACTTTTATATTTATTGCGTTTATTCTTTAGCTGATAATTCGAATATTTAAGGGTTTCTCCCCTTATTATAGATTTAAATGTGTCCCAGACAATTGGAACAGATGCAGTATTGGTATTGATCTGAAAAATCTCCTGAATAACTTTAGTCATATGCTGCAAGTAATCATCCTCAAACAATAAATTCCTCTGGAATGACCAATTCATTTTAGGGCCTTCTGTGACTGATGGTAAACAAATATTTAACAAAAGTGGATTATGGTCTGATAGCAGTTTGGGAAGAATTTCCATCTCTATTTTGTCAATAAAATACTGGGAAACAAAAAAATAATCAAGACGGACATATTTCCGATAAGGGGCAGAAAAAAAACGATATCCAGGTTTTTCAGGATTAAAAGTGTGCCAAACATCTATGAGACCATTATCCAAAACTAAATTCCGGAGAGCTTTATAAATCCGAGGTTTATACCCCAAATATTTATCACTTTGTCTAATATCTCGGTTAGCTTCAATATGAATATTCAGATCTCCACAAAAAATAATGGGTTGATTACACAGAACAAGCTCTGAATTCAAAAAATGTTAGCACTTCAAAATCATCTAAATTGGGGCCATATATTGTACAGATCATAAATTTCTTTTGAGATATCAGAAATTCTGCTAATGCCCATCTCCCCCACTTATCTGCGGATGTTTTGACACAAACCCCTAAACCTCGTCACATCAAGATAGCAACTCCCCTCTTAATCCCTGTCTGTTTAGAACAAATGAACAAATGAACAAATCCAATCCAAAGTTTTTTAGCAGATCCCTTTTAGCCCAGGCCACATGAGTTTCCTACAAACAGAGAATGTCCATCTGTAGCAGATGTATAATTTTAGCCAAAATCCCTTATTTTTTTTACATCATTAAGGCCGTTGACATTCAGTGAGCAAACCTTTATTTTCCCACCCATTTTGAGAAAAAGAAAAATTTACACAAAGAAAACAACATAGCTTTCATTTTCATTTCCATATCAATTTCGGATCTACCGTATCTAATAGAAGGATTCAATTTCCAATTCCCATACAAATTAACACTGACCATCATAAACCTGTGCCCAATACCAACTGTCGCTGATTTACAACCACCCCACCACCACCACCCCCGACAGCCCCCCACACATCCCCCCACCCCTGCTCCCTCCCCTCCTCCCTCCCCAACCCACCTTATGCGGCACAGGTACTAGTAGTCCCTAGGAACACACACTGCCCTACCCTCTCTCCCTCCACGGTCAGAAAAAAAAGGAGAATTGACCCATTTTTACCTAGCCTTCTAACGAGCTAACATTAAAGTTACACACAAAACATCATCTTCTTTTAACTTATTCATTTTCATCATTTTATTTTATTTTTTTTATTTTTTCACAACGAGTTTAGGTATTCTTTTGCCACCATCTCAGAGAGAAAAAATCTTGTTTCGCCTTTTACAATAACTTTAAGTTTAGCCAGATTTTGCAAATAGACTACAGCACCCTTTTCTTGAAATCCGGCAATCAACTGCCTTAGATGCCATCGTTTAGATACTGTTGCCTGACAAAAGTCAGGTCTAACAAAAAAACTAAACCCCTTGGCAGTATGCTTTTTGTCTGGTCTAGCCAATCCAAAAACAGCTTCCCTGGCCAAAAAGTTATTGAACCTGACCAGAATCGCTCTAGGATGATCACCCTCTTTGTGCTTAGCTTTATTAATTGAGAATGGAAAACGGTGAGCTTGTTCAATACCTACTGCCCAGTCTCATGGTGTAAGTTCTGGAAATGCAGCAGAAAACAATTCACAGACAAAATTTCGTACATCTGACCCCCCTAGATTTTCCGGGATCCCCAAAACTCGCAAATTATTCCTCAGGGACTGATTTTCCAGCTCTGTCAGCTTGAAACTGATATCATCCCGCTGCGCTTTTACAGAAGAAAGTTCTGCTTTCTGTGTGGCAACTACGTCCTCAAGAGTAGATATTCTTGTCTCTGCCTCAGAAACCCTCGTAGACATATCAGTGCATATTTTAATAATACGTCTCACGGCATTCTGCACTTTTCGACAGGTAGCTTGGGTGCGAGCAATCTCAGTCTTTGTTTCAGATCTGTGTGAGACCATCGTCTGATAGATCATTGCTAGTGTCACTTCAGGATCAAAGTCTTCACGTTGATCATGCTCGCCTGAAGGGCTAGGCTGATAGGCTGCCTGCGCCAAGGGATCATTTACGTCATTGGATTTATTTCTCGCAGCCTGTGATTTTCTAACTCTGTGTTTCTTAACTGTGATAGCAGATCCAGGTGAGATCTCACTGAGCCTCAATTCCTCCTCAATGCTGCTGTCGCCAGGGTAGTCTGCCCAGTCCCTATCAATACTTTCATCAGACGAATGATCCGACATTGAAAATAAATTATCATTCATTTCATGTACTTCAGATACGTCTTGACTAGGGGGTTTATTTACTTCCATCACAAAATTTATTCCAAATGTATTAGCCATTCCGTACAAACCCGCATTAACTGCTCCAGAAACTACCCCGGAAACTACAGCTCCCACAATGCCATTCACTGCATGCTCGGGCTCAGGCACAGACTCAATTTCAAACGTTTGAACTCTTTTCGGTATTTCAGATAAACTAGTCATGCCCTCTTGAGAAAGTTACTCTTGAATTAAGTTAGTCGCAATGCTACTGTCACAATTTGGCCGATCCAAAACTACCTCGGAAGAAGCAGAAAGAGCAGTTTCCACACGTTGAGCCAGAGCATTTTTGATAATCTGCTTTTCAAACAGGGCTGGCACAGTTTGGGTTAACATACTGTTTTTATTAGTGCGCTCACCCCCTTTCTTATGATTCACAGATTGCTGCATTATAGCTGACTCACCTGCCGACATGGAGCCCGCAGTTTCTGAATCCGCAGCCCCTTCAGCCATCACCAAAGTTTTTGTTTTAACACTCCTAGTAACCGGCGGTTTAGGAGGAGGATTTGCAGGTTTTGGATGCATATTACATCCACTGCCTGAGGTGATACCCCGCGGTAGTCCGAGCCAGAAGTAAGGAACACGCCAAGCCTGAAACGGGCCCGCACTGTTCGAGCGAGTAACAGTATCAAACACACCATCAAAGAGCCGCGGGCGGGACCATGAAACACCAATACTGAATACGTCAACGGAAACGCCAAGGAAGACGCGCTCGCTCAGCCCGACTCAGCATGGCTCGACTCGTCTCATAGCAAGAAATCCCTCAATGAAACCTGCAGTCTTTTCCACGATGCATCCATGAAGCATTCAAGAGTTCTCATCCGCATCCATGTCACAGATACCAGGTAACTCTTTATTTTCCCCCTTTTCCTGACCGGGAGTGGAGGAGCCGGCAACTCACACCGCCGACTTAGCGGCCGCCATCTTTAGTGCAGTATGTCAGATATGTATTGTATCTATATGAGGATGGGCTGATGCCTGAAACAAGCAGAGGGAGGCACTGAGTCGACGCCCTGGTGCTCCCTAGTAGCAGCCGCTACTGTAAATGCCAAACCTAGGGCATGGGCAGATGCTTGGTTGGGAGGAAAATGTTCTTGGCCTTTGCTCTTCAACTGTTTTCTTCAGCTTTGACTCACCTCTTGAGCTCTCTTCCTCGCTCCTCATTCAAAATTATCTGCAGGCCAGACATCAAAAATATCTTCTTGAAAGCTTTCTATTTTCAGTGCACCCTAAATCTCCTTCTGTACCATCATTTAAAATGCTTTATTTGCATCCTTGGAATTATTAGTCCTCCAAGCTAGGGAGAGTTTGATATTGTTTTTTCGGACTGTGAGACTCCTGTTGGCCTCCTGTACTGACCCCTATACCTATGTCCTGGGACGTTGTAACTGTTGTGCTGTATGTAACAATGCATCCTGGGTGTCTGCAGTCTTATGTGCAGATCCTTTGTGAACTCTATTTCTTATCAGTTGCGGAGCATTAACAATTGCTATTGAACATTGGAATAACACTAGCATAATTTTTTCTTTTTACTTTAACAAGAGAGACGAACTATGACATTCAATATTTACCTTACTGTATTTTGAATACTTATGGGTTTATTTCCTGCAGATGTATTAGCATTAAGGAAAATGTATTGTAAATGATCACACTGTGTGTATTTTAATCTGTTGCAAGATGAAACAGTAACATGAACCTTGCGTTCTGTGTGACTGCAAAGCAACATCTCTTGTTGCCTTTTTCCACATTCCTGTTTCCCTTCCTTGTTCGTCATCAATGCTTAGCGCAGTCCTGAAAATGTTTTGCACTGTTGACGAGGAAGGAGACTGGAGGTTCGACGTTGTTACTGCAGCAACATTCGAATCCACAGATAGCGATGAGATGTGTCTGAAATCAGTCACTAGTGATGGAGTTTGTATGATTGGAGTTGATTTTCATACTTATGGATTCAAACTGGTGCATTCTCAAAGACTGTGTACTGCAAGACCTTGGCTAATCACATTGTGTGATGGGTTCCCAAGGAACACTTTGGAGCTCTGGTCAATGAGGAGAGGAGTGATTTTGTGAACGGTCTTGGCTACCTGCATTACGGTCAGATCTAGGTCCATTCTGCTCACAGAAATGTCTGTATTTCCCAGCATGCTCTCCGTGTTGGTCCTTAGCACTGGTGCTTTGAGAATCCATGGTTAGATTGTCTTCGTACAAACTGAACATTTATGGGTGGTGAAACTAGTAGTGTTCTACATCAAGAGCACATATAGTATGCTGCTGGTATGTAGACTGTGTGTGTAGACTGTGTGTGTAGACTGTGTAACTGGCAGATACAAACATGGAATTTGGTTCTCAGCAATTAGTCTATATCAATTATGCTTTAAAATGGAATCGTCATGGATTGTCATGAGTCTGTAGCAGCAGGGAGTGCATTACATCAAGACAAGAATGAATTAGGGGTCAGATTTGATTTCCTTCATTTTAGGTGTCCCACATCCTTAATTTGCCATGCAAGGCCTTGACGACTGCATCAAGCGGATAGATTCTCTTCTTGGTTAATATGGTAGAAATTATTGTAATGAATTTGGTAAATGTATCCTACTCTGTGGGTGTGTTTGTGGGTTTGAGATATAGTCAGTGGAGCTCTCTTCAGTTAACCCCAAAAACATCTGCCTATTTAGAGAAAGTTACAAAAGATATTTTTCTGCAAAATCATTGACCTAGAAATGCACAGGTTGGAAAACTGGATATTGTATACATATACATTGTCTAATGTAGGATCATGTTCTATGATAGCTTAAAATATTAGCCCATTGGTTATAGATTTTCAATTATTAATTCAAGTGGGGTGATATTTTTGTAGATGATATTTAGGGCACAATAATAATATCATGTGTATTCTGTGATCAACTACAGCCTCTGGACATTGCAGCATTATTCGCAGATAATAGCATGAAAATTCACAAATTGACAATTCACAAATGTACCTAAAAGTCTCCACTACTCTGGACACTACCCAGTGCCTCAAACACTGTCTGCATGTCATCCAGTTCTGGATGTCCAGCACCAACCAACCTAAAGCTCAGACTCACACACACAACATAATTGCTGTTATTTGACAAGAATAACACGCATGAAATACAAACCTGGTTCAGATACATGAACCTTGTTACTTTCACCAAATGCTATATCACTTCGATTCACCCTGGAGACCATCCTCACATTCAAGGAATACATTGCCAAAAACTAAGATAACCTTGACAGCTCTCTTTTGTAAAGAAAGTGAAACTATTTGTTCCAGAAGGTGACTTCAGAACTGCTGTTTAAATCCACATAGTCTTGCATCTTAAAAATGGACACACCTTGCTCCATGGTTTGCCAGACTCGTTGATGGCCTTCCTTGAAAGCATCCTACAATGCAGAGCCTGTCTTCTCCAGAGCATGACGTGTTAAGATCACATCACCCCCATCCTGTTAGAACTTGCTGGCCTGCATCATCTTCAGAACCAACTGCATCATTTTCAAAGTCATCATGACTAACACCACTGTTTTCTTGCATTTCTGGTGGCTCTCAGACACCTGCAGTCAAGATACCTTCAGGCTAGAGAAAAATAAGTATAAGAAAGAAAAAATAAATAAGCACAATAGCACCCAAGGTCTGGAACAACATGTACACCCCCATCATGACAGACTCAAAGCAGATCCTATTTAGGAAAAGGTTGAAGAGACACACATCTCTTTAAAGACACTACATCAAAATGCACTAAATGTACACTCATGCTGCCTTAATACGATGACCTGTCCTATCACTTGCTAATTCTATGCTTGCCTTTGACCCTACACAGCACTCATCTGCCTTTTGGCTATGTCTGCTCTATATAAATACAACATGCATACATTTAACGTACATATATACATACATACACACAAAACCCCTGCCTCATTGAGAAACTGAGCCTGCCAACAGCAGAACAAGCACCATCACTTAAAAACAATGGACTGTAGCTAAGCTTTACATCTAACCGATTCGCACCCTGAAGGGGCCAAGACACCAGATGAATAATGGCAATTAAATAATCATCCTAAGTATCAACTAACTACAGGCATGCGTGATTGCATGTTGCGTGTTTCTGTCTACACTTGGTTTGCTATCCTTTTGTATGTAGCTTTGTTCAACTTTTCCAGATGGCACCGACAAATTCGCTTCGATAATTATGTCTACTATTTTGTATTCTTTTCTTTTGTGTTTTCCCATTTATTACACACTGCTGGAGAACTCTTAGTTGTTCCTGTCTTAGGCAATCAGCTATACCACATGTAGCCAGAACACCTGGAACACTTTTTGCTCACAGAAATGTAGTGAATGTACGCATTTTGCTGACTTTTGGCACAGTAAACACACTTTGATTTTTACATCTAAAGATTGAAATGGCAAACAACGGGGTGCATTTCTGTCACGTCTAACAAATGTGCTGTTTTGTGGCGTCGAGAATAAAGATAGAAGCCCAAATGGCATCTTCGTTGGATCATTAGCAGAACATCATGGAGATGTCAATAACAGACACCTGTTGTACGTTAGTCTTGTGCCAGATCCTTCAAAGAGTGCCAGAAACCTTCCAGATGATTAGGTGTTCTTAAAATAAGACATTAATAAGAGACAATCAGGCTGTCCTCAATCATTCAGAAGAGCAATACTTTTGACTGCTTTCATTATTTTCTAGATGCCTGAAACAACTATACAGTGAGAGACAAGCATATTTTATTTTTGAATTCCGGTATTGTGTTAAGTAAACACATATGAGGCATAACATAAAACAGAATGCATGGAAAAATAAAAGTAAACAAATCACAGCAAGTGAGTTGTGAAATGCTATGGAAATATGCCAGAATATAAAAAGAAAGAAATACGTAATGTGAAATCGTCAGTAAAATGATGGAGACACACGTACACACACACACACACACACACACACACACACACACACGCTGTAAATCAAGGCCTAATCAGAAGTTAATGTTGGCTAGGAGGGAGTTCAATCATTTTAGCATGCCGGGGAACAAAATTCCTGGCAGAAGTGAATAAATGCCTGAGTCTTGTGGAACAAGGACATGATGAAATAAGCGGTGTAATAACTCTGCCCTGATCCCTAAGACTGGTAAACCCTGCATTAATATGTAACAAACATTCTGACCTCTTAATGCTGGTGGGAGTTTACCTGAGGAATCTTGTTTTAAAACTGTGTAATATCATTTTAACAAAGGAAGAGTTCAATCTTCTTTTTAGTAGCATTTATTTTTCGTATCATAATATTGACATGTGGAAATTGTAATGATTTTAATTAATTATGCAATAAACCTCTTTGACTCTTTGAAACAGAAGTTAATGGCACACAACAGAAAGCATATCTGAGGTAATTCGGAACCTATTGTGTGACACGTGAATGTAAAACTGAATTGACCTTCATGCCAGCACCTCTCAAACCTGAAACATGGCACAATCATGTTATGAGTGCAATTGTCAAGCTCTCCACTAAAGAACATCATTTTTAGGAGGCTAAAAGGACTATACATCAAAATGCATCTGTTCCATGGATCAAACTTTCTCCAACCAGGTAACTCACAGTGGTACAGATTATGGAAGAATATAGGCCAAGAGGTGTCTCGTAAAGATGCCTTAGATGATATGTGCCAAGTCCACACCCTAAACAAATATCCACATGAAGCGATAACAGGAAATTATAGATTCCACACTTGCATGGTAGCTAATTACAAAGGCATCACTATGGCTGATGTGAATTACGAAGATAAGCATTGGCTACTGTTCAATCCCCCTACGCATACGTGGTTTTGAAGGTTAAAGGGTAAATGGAGTTGAAGGTCTAGGTTTCTGTTTCACTATATATCTAGTACAGATCCACCTGCAGCATGTGCAATACGTTAAGAAACATTGCATAAATGAAAAAAAAGCACGTCATGAAAAAGGGCATTACTTTAGCACTGGGCAATACATTGATGGTTGGAGGTTTTTTTTTTTAGTGGTCATTAACAGAGGAATTTCCCACTCAACATGCCATAATGCACATAACATCTCACTTCTCTTACATGTTCATTGCTGTAGTGATATATGAATATTAAAAACACTGCATTGTGACAAGTAGAGGTCTGATGTATAGCCCAGCCGCGCCCGGTACAGACGACGAACGAAAATAAGATGGAAAAAAAAAATACCACTTAACTTGCACTCGCCGCATTGCCAAGTCATCGACAGGGTGGCAGTCGGAATCACAATGCCTAATGATGGTGGTGCTGAGGAAGACTCTGCGGTTGGGATTACAAGGTCCCTTTCCGACAACCTTTTCATGGTGGTCCCACCACTATAAAAAGGCTAGCAGAAAGAGACTTTGGAGGACCCCGTCCCTTGTGGGCCTTTGGAAAGGGGCCCTGGAGGCACATGTAGTGCCCCCACGTACATCCATGCACTGTGTGCCATGCACCACATGGTGCATGGCACACACTGCATGGGTATGCACAAGCTGCTCCTTAACACTGTGGCTTGTGCTGTGGCCCTTTTCATGGACCAAAGCACAAGCCGCAGTGTTAAAGATCACTTATTGACTATTGCATGGCGGTCCAATCATAATTGGGTGATCAGAACGCCATTGATTTGTCAGGCTGACTGACAATGATTTGTCCTGACTGCCACAATAGCGGTCGGTAGACTGACAGCCTGATATTGTAACCAGGGACATACTGTGGTATTTTAAAAATATTAATAATATTTGTTGTCATTTAAAGTATGTACTAAATAATGTAATGTAATGTAATACATATGTATTTATTTTTAGATTTATACATGTATTACTTTTTAAATATTTCAATTTTTTGTTGTTTAATGTAGTAGCTAAAATATTATATTTGTTTGAAGTACATTACTCTCTCTCTACTGTGGTACGGACTGGATGGGGAATAGTAAATTTTACACCTTCGCAATCCAACACTCTCTCTACTGTTGCACAGACTGGAGTGAGAATAGTACATTTTGTCCCTCCTGAGTCCATCCCTTTCCTTACTGTTGCACAGACTGGAGTGGGAATAGTAAATTGTTACCTCTCTTCAATCCAACACTTCCCATACCTTTTGCACCGAGTGGAGTGTGAATAGTGATGTGCCCTCCTGAGTCCAATGTTTTCCCTTCTGTTGCAAAAAGTGGAGTGGCAATAGTAATTTGTCAATCTCCTGAGTCCAACACTTTCCCTACTGCTGCACAGATTGGAGTGGGGATAGTAAATGTTACCCTTCCTGAGTCCAAAGTTTTCCCTAATGTTTAAGAGATTGAAGTGGGAAAAGTATTTTCAATTTTAGTTTAGTTCTGTTTATATTGTTTATATTTATAATATTATGATGTTTGGGTGTATTTAAAAATATATAATTTATTTTCATTAATGTTTGTAATATTTAATATATTTTAAAAAACATTCATTGTTTATATTGTTTTTTTATTGTTTATTTGTTATTTGTAATTAAATTGGTTTGTTTTTTAAATTACTTACAGGTCATTTGTTACTGTGTTTAAATATATGTGTGCGCATATTATATATAAAGATGAATTACCCCAGCATACCAGTCATTTACTATATTCCGAAGGTGCAGAAGGACCTTCAAAGCCCACCTGGGAGGCCAAATATTAGCATGAAGGTTTCAAAGCTAGAAAACACGTCCAGAGTTTTAGACATGTTCTTATGTCACTATGTCACCAGCCTTGCATTATATATACAGGACATGAATGACTTTTTAAGTAAGGTGTACACAATTCCCTGGTGCAGTGGTTACATCATGGTAAAGCTGGATGTCTGCTCTCTGTATACTTTGATGTATACTACTTTTTAAGATCCAGGTCTTTGGGATTGGCACAACACACCACAATGCTCCTCAAGATGCTCTCCTTCTGTTTAAACCATAACATCTTTCTCTTTGATAAAAAAATATATCTCCAGAAGCAGAGAATGGCGATGGGGGCAGCCTTCACCCCCACATACGCCAACATCTATATAGGTTGGTGGGAGAAAGAAATTTGCTTGGTCTGAATGCAATACATGCCACACTAGCAAGATTGAAATGTGGGTGCATTTCATTGATGATATATTCATTCTGTGGGAGGGAGATGAGTCGTCGTTGAGTGAGTTCATTGCTATTCTAAATGCCAATCCCTATAACCTACAATTGATTGCGAATTGGAGTACACATGAAGTTGATTTTCTGGATGGTAAATTACAAGTAGCAGGGGACTCTATTCAAATTAAGGTTTTCCAGAAAAAGACTGCCTGTAATTCCATCTTATATGACAGCAGTGGTCATCCTTGTTCGCTAAAATAGAGTATACTGTACAGTCAGTTCCATCATGTGTTCTCAGAGAAACTATGCAAAGTGTCCAAACTAAAAGCAGGAAGCAGTTGCTGAGTACCACCCAGGCCAAATCCACAACCACAATAGGGGTGAATAGAGACCAGGATTAAGTGACATGTTTTTTCATGGGTTACAACATTGAATATAGCTCCATCAGCTCCCTGATCAACAGGAATTAGCACATTTTAGAATAGTAGTATCAGCCATAATAAAGGGAGATTATGGCTCTTCCCACAGTAAGGGAATACACTTTACAAATCTGGACATGGAAAACAGAGCTTTCTGGAAACTTTCAAGGTTAAATGAAGTAAATTAGGACATGAAGCATTTAGAATGCCTTGCCTTATTATCACAGATTCTGAACTGCCTGCACAACCCATTAAAGTCAAAGTTTATAAAAGTATTGCTTCAAAATGACATGATTTGTTTTCAGATGTGGTCATGCAAAGGTGATCTAAAGATAGCATCATGAAAATTCAATGTTGAGCAAAAGTAAGTGAATAATCAGGCGCATTGTTAAACCTACTCTAGACAGAGTTTGCACGTGTTACAAAAATAAATATGATTTCTATTTTACTTGTTAAAATGAATTATATCCCCATGCAGCAAACATAGCTGTATTTGTCTTGATAAATGTATATATCATTATATTTTATAAAACTTAAAATGAAGATTCAGTGGGGAAATTAAAAGAGGATCTTAGTAATATGTCAGGTTTGTAAAGCAGTATGATCATCGTTCTAGGAGAATTCAATTTCCGCCTAAATCCAACAAGTGAGGCTATAAGCTAAAAATAATTGTTACTGGCAAATAAAATTCCAGCAGAAGTGTTTCTAAAAGTCCAATTTGAGGCTATCCTAAGACCTAAAATACATTTAACCATCTTCTGTTATGGCATGTCTAAATTGGTGGTTCACTGCAGATAATCCAGATGTCCAATCCTTTTTGTTATGGCAAGCAGAGATGTCCAATTGACCATATATTAATGCAATATTCTATTGGGTGGTCAGAGAAATGTAAGATACCCACCTGTCCTCAATAAATGGTCAATCAAAAATGTCCACCGCCTGCTGCAACTTTTTTGGGATGCTCTACAATGCAAAAGAGCAGCCATTCTCTTGCTCTCTAAGACTGGGAAAAGAGTCTCAGAACGTTAAATGCAGTTGCAAGCACATCAAATGAGAAACCAAGTTGTCTTCTCTGTACTGCAAAACAAATCTTCTTTATAACTATAGTACACACATAAATCATGTTCTAGTAACATATCAGTCTTTTTCTTTCTATACAAACTTGGGACCATTATTTAACTCTTCATACACCCCTTTCAAGTAACTGTTTTGCAGGGGTAAAATTAGACTTTAGTAATTTCTGTTTTATACATTTCCTTCCACTGCTGTCTCTCTGTATATCTACATAAAGCTTTCCACCATTTAATTAGTGGCTGAAGATTTGCTTTATTGAATTTTAATTGGCTGGAATATCATTTTTGTAGATGTAGAGGATTAGTATTATTTTGAATGTAATTTTCTAAAGAGGCTGCATAAACCAAAAACTCTGTTGCAGCTGAATAAATGTGAATACTTGAATCTTTGACAGAGAAGACAGTTGACTGGTCTTCAAAATGATCAAGTAAAAATGTATATTTGCTTCGTTTATGTTCTTGAATTTTTTTATTACTTACTTAACTTACTTATACCTACTACCCCTCCACTGAAATTCACTAGTTATAGTTATCGCTGGTAACTATAACTCGTGCCCTAAGGTACCTATAACTTGTGCCCCACCATGCTTAGTTTTATTATCAATAATGTCTTTGCAAATGTTGCAGTGATATTATCAATGGTGCCATAGAAGATGTTGAGAGTGATGTAATTTGTGGGGCAATGTCAGAACATAACCACTAACCTGATCAATCTGGCCAGCAGGGGCGATGGAGGTAAGACAGTCCAACCACTCACCTTTGTGTTCTCCCTGGAGAACAAATGAGAACTGCTCAGAGAAAGCATCACAAGATTCTGTTAATGTGCTCATGCCCATGGTGGGATTTATGGTTCAGATTTCTGATTTGACAATTCCAAAGAGTTTTCTTTGTCAGTTTTTAGCGTAATGTAGTGGGACTCTTTTGAATGCTGGTCTAGCATTCTATATGTTTGTAACTGTTTCTACTCCCCCATAGTAATTTTAGGTGCATCACTGAGGTATTATGTCTCCATGGTCTTACTGCAAGTCATAGAAACCCTCTCTCTTTGTTTAAAGTTTGCTGTACCAGGGGTGGGTTATTTTCTGTTTGTGTCTTTTGAGTTGAAGTGGGGCCATTGCATCCATTGTTTCCATAACTGATCATGTAGGAATGATCATTTAGTTCTTGCACTCCTAGCAGTCTGCCTCGTGGGGGTTAGGATGATAAGTGATGTCACTGACCATGCCAAGAGTGACTTGATATGTGAGTTCATGAGTAGTGCATTGTGGGGTGCGTACCTTATAGTTAGCTCAGGTAACTATAATTGCTGAATTACTATAGTTTTGTGTGTGGAAAATATGAACCTAACTAGAGAATCCCTGTCACCTTTTTTATTCAGTGAATTTCTATGATTATTTAAACTCTATATCCTAACTATAACGCTGCTGTAACCTTTGTTGTTTTCCGGGAATTTGTACATTTTGTAATGCTATTTCCAAACTATAACATCCCTGTAACCTTTATTTTGTGACTTCTAAAGATTTTTTCAATATAGATTGTACACAATTTGACCCAGAAGTTCAATTTACAAATCTACATTTCACTAGTTTATACATTCATTTTCTTAGTACATTCATTCTTATTATATATTTCTAAATAAAAAAATTAGTTAAGGTAACTTATGTAGTGTCTATATAAATGCAATGAACAAAGTGTTTCTTTTTTAATTAATTTTTATGGATCTACAGCTCCATTCCCATTCAAAATCACAAATTCAATACCAAAACAACAACACATTTAATACAAACATAAGCTATTGCAATTTTTATAAGTGCATCACTGCCTGTGTGTGAGTGGCTGTGTGAGTGGCTGTATGAGTGACGGTGTGGATGTGTGATTGGCTATATAAGTATCTGAGTAGGTGTGTGAGTGGCTGTGCGGTCTGTAAGTGGGTGTGTGAGTGGCTGTGTGGGTGTGTGAGTGGCTGTGTGGGTGTGTGAGTAGTTCTGTGGGTCTGTGACTGGGTATATGAGTGGCTGTATGGGTGTGTGAGTGTATGTGTGATTGAGTGGTTTTGTAGGTGTGTATGTTGGTGAGTGGGTATGTGAGTGGCTGTGTGGGTATGTTAGTGGGTATATGAGTGGGCTTCTGGGTCTGTAAGTAGGTGTGAGAGTGATTATATGTATCTGTGAGTGCTTGTATATATATGGGGTCTGAATCTGTACATCCACCGTGAAGCACACAGGGGGTCGATTTGAGCACTGCAGTGGATTTGCAGACCCCGCAAATGGAAAGGAACATGTTTGGGCAGTTTCTTTCCCATAAGGAGTCTCTCACAGACCGATATATCAGTCCCATGGGGTCAAGGTACCTATACCCTGGCCTTCTTCCATCACTTTTAAATGTTATTGTCCCCTGCAGGAACCAAGTGCTGATGCACAAAATGGCAGCTGCAACTTTTCTCTCAGGTTCCTCCACAGTGGATCTGTGGTGGACCCATGTCTCTAGATACACATGCATCTATCTACATTAATGACTCCACAGTGCTGAACTGATTTGCACCAAGTTACAAACAACACTCTCTCTGGACCAAGATCTAGCTTCCTGACATATTGTTTGTAATTCTGTTTAGCGGTTTGAGCTGTAGGTATGTCTCTATTCCCTGTGGGAATTAAAATGGAGAAAACATGTTTAGGGACCCCCCTTTCTTGGCCAGGAAAGTGCCTTTTTTTAAAAAAAAGAAGTTCAAATTCGTATATATAGGGACGTGGATCCTCCAAGGATCTAACATTCCCTGTGCTCAAATCTGATTGTTTCCCAACACTTCAAACCAGGAAGTGTTGGCAGCCGTCTTGAGGCTCAACTTCAGCAGAGTCCAAACAAAAAAATCTAAAAAAAGAGATAAGGGGCAGGGTATGAATACTTTAACCCTGTAGGCCTCTTAGGAGATTCACAGAGGGACCCCGTCAGGGCAAAATAATAAATAAAAAATAAAAAAGTAGCGTGGGCTGCTGTGCATCTTTACTAATATGCCCCAGCGTGGGCCAGGTCCTGGGGCTTGAACACTTATATAAGGAGTGGGGTGCACAGGTCACCCTTCTGTGGCATATCAAAAACCCCTGAGACAACTACCTCCCCAGGCCAAATGAAGTTAAGTTAATGGGGGAGCTGGTGCTGCTCCCCTGCAGCCCCAGCGGCCGCCTCCTACCCGGGCAAAAAAAAAAATGACATAGGGACATTTTATTGCATTATACTGCCCCCTCGCCACCCTGGGGACTGCCACATCCCCGGGGCTGAAAGAAATTATTGCAGGGGGCAATCTCCCTGGGTCAAAGATTTAGGATGGATGGGGGCCTGAGTCATGGTACCTGTTATAGCCTTAGACCGCCACTACCCAGGGCCAGCTCCTGCTACATCCCCAGGTTCCCACCCTGAAGCTGTTTGCTTTTGCTTGGTGGGAGGTGACCGTGGACTTCCCTCACCATTGCAAAAATGCTGGGCCCTGGGGGATACGAACCCCAGGGCCGAGATGGGCCTGGGGAGAGAGCTTGCCAGCCTCTCTCCCCTAACAAATATGAATAAAATAAAATAAGGCCGGCCTGCGAAAGTCACTGGAGGCCCGCCCTCTTTTCTCAAGCACTCCGCAAAGGGGACTCCTGGTGCACTACTTGTTGGGGGAAGAAGTCTCCATGGAGGCTGAAAGTCCTTGGGGGCCAACAACACCTCCTGTTACCTTCAGTAAGTCCCACACATCAGGATTGCTGAGATTTCATCCGAGGCCATGCCCACTATCCCCACTACACTGCAAACACACCTCCTGGTGTACTAGTGGTTGGGGGATGTAGTCCCCTTGGATGCTGAGGGACCTTGGGGCCAAAACAACTCCTCCTATTAAGTCCCACACAGTGGGATTGCGGAGAGATCATTGTAGCCCTGATTCCTTTCTCCACCACTCTGCAAACACACCTCCTGGTACACTACTTATTGGGGTATGAAGTTCCTTTGGATGCTGAGGGTCCTTGAGGGCCAAGAAACCCTCCTTATACCAGCAGTAAGCCCCACACAGTGGAATTACTGAGAGCTGGTCAAAGGCCATATCCCCTTTCACCACTACCCTGTAAATAAACCTAGTAGTTAAAAAACATAGAAATTCACTAAAGGTTATAGTGACATTATAGTTAGAAAATAGAATTTAAAAATCCTTAAAAATTCACTGAAAACCAATGGTTACAGGGACATCATATTTCACTTGTACAAAACCATTGAAACTCAGCAGTCATAGTTACCTGCCCAACCCATGACACAGTACTTACCCTGCCTACAATAGTATTAGCAGAGAAACATGTTTGCTCCTGCCTGGCAGGAGCACTTCTAAATCTCCTGCCAGACGGGAGCAAACTTGCAGGGGACACCTTCCTGCACAAAAACAATTCTTGAAGGTATATTCTTCTTTCTAAATGTGCTGCAGAACTCAGCACACTTAGAAAGAGGAAACAACAAGGAGAAATATAGATATTTCTCTTTATTGTGCGTCTATCAGGAATGCATACAATTTTCATGCATGCTCCAAAATACATGCCCCACCCATGTAATGCCTTCCCAGCGCAGAGTAACGCATGACAGTGACTTCTAGGTGACCTGTGTGCCTTGGTAAATCTGATTTAGGGATTGTGTTGCCCTTCTACCACCATGCATGATGCAAGGGCAATGTAATCCAATGATAAATCTGGTCCCATACTCTTAGTGAGTGGATCTGGTGATCATGTTAAAAACACTAAGAAAGGTCGGGTGCCTTATTTACAAAGATGGGTTTATGAGTAGATGTGACTTTTTTTATGCAGTATTACTGGCCACAAGAACTAAAGCATTGTCAGATAACTCGAAAAACAAAGTGAGTATGCATAAAAAAACACATTTACTTGTGTATATTGACACCCTGTAATAAGGAGTAAGTCTAAAGGAGAATGGGCTAGTAAGATACACATGCAATATTTTAGGATTTGTAGGCATTCTGGGGAACTCATAAATGTGAGCAAATCGTATATGTTTAGATATTTCATAGATTTTTAGAATTCAAATAATTATTTGTAGATTAAACCCTCGATCAACCAGGGAGTGTATATTAATGAAGCACTCACTCTTCCCTCAATCAGATTATTTGTAATTGTCACAGGAATATCGCCTTATACTGTGTGATAAACATGGAAAATGTGTTTATTTGGCATTATCAACATGGCCTTCCTCATGTATGTGCCACTTACTGCATGTCAGTGAGTGTCATCTTCATGGCCATTTTCATGGCCAATGCCTTAATACAACTAAACGTCTTCAACTGATGCTTTGCTCTTTGCCAAACCACTTTTATGACACTGGTTTATATGCTTTATTAGTATTTGTGACCAGTGTCACCTGAGATAAAATAATATTAGGAATACGAGAATATTATTAAGTACCAAAGGCTGAAAAGGATGTTTGAAAAATACACCTTTTCGTAGCATATGTAGCATTCAATGTACCTCTAGATCTAATAAAGTGTGAAAACCTCCATCATGTCTTTTTTCTTTTACTAAAATAGAAATAGAATTATTAACCAAATATTCAAAAAATCTCTAGGAGGATGTTATCACAGTTTCTCTTAAATTGACATATTAGCACTGTGGAATATATCCGCAAACAAAGTAAGGACTGAAAGGACTTGAATTTTTCAAAATATTTTAAAAGCCATTTTGTAAGCGATTCAGTCTGGGACAGTTGTTCTGAACAGGGCTGTGTGTTAAAACAAAAAATCGATTTGAGGTAGGCATCAATTGGCTTTCTGGAATCACTTTCCCTTCACATTTTCTTTTAAGTGAAGGTTGCAGAGTGTGTTGTGCAAAAAAATAGGGTTCAGTAAACAGATAAATCAAGGTTTGTTCATGAGAAGCAGTTGGTTATATATATTTTTTTTTAGTGACAGAAGAAGTTAGCCGTTGGCATGTTCTAGACGTTTGTGGTATCGCCAGAGAGGTACTGAAAAGTGAATGTTTCACATTTGTACAGAACTTTCCATCTGCTCGGTGCCTGGAGTGCTTTGAACACTTGCCTGTCAGCGACAAATTGAAGTGTGTGTGTTCATTCATATTTTTTAAGACATGCTGATGGTGAGAATTTTGCTTTTTTATTTAAGCATCTGCAAAGGCCATGTCTGCACCCGATTTATATTCAGGATACCCTTAGTAAGTATTTTTGCTCTGCACTAGTCCATTACCTAGCTTTTCTAAGTTCATCAAATGTCCTTTTAGGTCTTAGTTTTGAAATTTCAGCTGTCAACATACCTATTGTTAACAATACATCAAGGGGCCTACGCACAAAGTGCACTTTGTAATATGTTTACTAATACAACAATAAGACTAGCCAATTAATACAAAACGCTATTCACAAACCTACTCTTGGATACCGCCGCCTCACCTATCTTTTTATGTGGTTTATTTTCCCTGGTTGCAGAGGGTCCCACAAAAGTAGGGATACATTCTAGTAATAAATGTGGAAGGATCCTTAAACATTAATTAAAAATACAATTTATAAAAACATATTTTAATCAATAAGTTTTTATCTAATTTATCAAATAATGATTGCATATAAAATTGACACTGAAGGTAGATTTAAAAAAAATAATAATTGCAAATAATAATTATACGTTACAACAATATATATTATTTATTTTACCATTTATTAAATATGTATGAAGAGTTATTATGCCTAAACATCTTGTTCTTTTTAGTTCTACATTAATATTATTGATTTTGAATAATTAAAATGTTTCTTTTACACTGAATTACTTAAATATTTTTTAACTAGTAATAAGCTTCCTTATTTCTTCTACTTTGCCATAGGGAGATCTCTTGCAAGGAAGCTGAGTCCTCCACCTATAAGTGAAAAGTTACTAGTAGTAAGTGTATACGTGCAAATCCTGTTTTAGCAGGGTCCACCCATTGTTTTGGTTGGAGACATATACGTTTTTACCTAGTGGTAGCTTTAAACTCGGAAATTGTGAACAGCAAAAAGCTGAAAGTCACTACCAGATGCAGTAGTAAGTTTATATGTGAGTACATCTACATGAATAGGGCCCATAGAGTGGGTTTTAAGTCAGCTAATTTCAATATTACCTTTCTTTGAGCAGACTCAGCCATTGGATTATGACTTTGTCAATCATAATTTGGCTCAGTCTAGTTTAGGATTCATCTCTCAAATAATTAGGGCTGGGTGGTAAACTCCACTCTGCCAGCAGAGCTTCACTGAGTTTTGCCACTTCCTGGGCCCGTTTAGAGCACAGAGTCAGGCAAAAATGTCTTGATCTGCCACGAGGTAGAGTTTGCCGGCATCCATTGCTAGTTTCAAGGTAGTGTTGATGCAACTTGCCTGCTTTCTAGACTCTTACGATGCTTTACTAAGCATGGGCGAATTTTGCGAATCTGGCATTCGTAAATTTGCGTATTTACGAACTCGCAATCCGCAAAATCCGCGAATTCTCGCGAATTTGCGGATTTTTTCTTTTTTTTTGTGTTCGCAAGGGTTCCTGCCAGTTCGCGAGGGTTTGGTACCAGTTCGCAATTGCGAACTTACTTGTCGACTCGCAACAGTCGCGACTATGTTGTTTCTACGTCTGGTTCATCATCACAGGTTCCCAGCACCCTCTGTTTAACCACTGCCACCCTCTGTTTCACCCATGCCACCCTCTGGTACATCAATGCCACTCTCTGGTTCATCATCACTGTAGATTATGGGGGGGAAAGCAAGCACACCTGCCCTGCTTCAACTGACATGAATTAATTTGGGGTTGGTTTATTAATGTGTCACTGTTTTAAAATTTCAGTCTGGCACCTGCTTCCTTATCTGTAATTTGCTTTCTGTTGCAGTGCAACTTTTTTTTCCAGGACCTTTGTGGCCTACTTGTAGCTATTCTATGAGCCTGCTGTGAGGGTCAGAGCTGGGTCATACAATTGTTGCAACTAGCAACTGAACTCTGGAGGGGCCCCAGTCAGGAAGCACTACAGGGAATGGTTACTATTACTAATGATGAGTTTGAACTTTTGCACCTGCTGAGTGCTTTCATTTTTGAAAATTCGTTTTCTGCAGAACAGCAACTGTAATGCCCCAAACAGACATAGGCAACTGAACTCTGGAGGGGGCCCTCAGGAAGTACTACAGGGAATGGTTACTAATGATGAGTGAACTTTTGCGCCTGCTGAGCGCTTTCTGCAGAACAACAACTGTAATGCCCCAAACAAACTTACTTATGAAAGTTGATTTCTAATCCAAAAGTGATTCAAAGAGAGTCAAAAGGCCTCAAATCCAAAAAAGTGCAGGCAAATGTCAACCTGAGGAGTTATTCTGATAAAAATCATCATTTTCAGAAGGTCTATGCTGCTTGCTAGCGGATTTCTTGTGCAGAATTGCAAATTTTGCAATTTCGCGAGCGTGAGATTGTTGTTGCCCGCCGCACCTACATGTTCGCAATTGCGAACTCTCGCGATGCGTCGCCAAACTCCCGCAGGATCCCGCAGCAAGATCCAAAATGGCGCAGCACTCGCAAAAATATCGAGAAAAACAACTCGGCAAACGCTGAATGACGGTAAGTGAACGCCGCATGCTGCAAAATTGTATCACCAAGAACAAAAATCCGCTGCGTGCGAATTTGCGGATTTTGCGGGAAATTCGCGAATCTCGCGGATCACGAATTTACTGAAAATCCACGAAATCCGCGAGCGGAACGGATTTTCCGCCCATGCTTATGCTTTACCGCAAGAATTACTGATGCTTTCAATAAAAAAAATCTCCATTGGGCGAAAGCTTGTCATATTAACTCCCCCTCACAGCACGCTCTCAGCAAAACCAGTTAATTTCTGCCCTTAGATTTCAGATTTAATTAAAGGGCATTCCATAAAATGATGTAGAGCCCCCACCTGAGAATATTTGATGCACCTATGCCCACAAGAAGGCTTAGAGTGTTAAATGTTCCCTGCTGACATCTTTCGTAGCCACAGTTTAAGGGCTCGAAGTGAAGAAATCACTAAATTAAGTACCATTAAAGTGGTTACTAGTAACACAAGTTATATATAGGTCATAGAGGCATTAAAACCATAGTATGGACTGCTGTATACAAATAAACGATTACCTTATGCCTTCTCTGCTGATACATATGTATTTTCAGTAATACATATAACAGCATAATAACATTCGGAAACTTGAAGACTGAAATAAATAGATCTAAACGTACATGGCAGAAAGGCAAAGCATAATGTGCAAATGCACAAATACAGTATAAACTCTTGAAGGCAGACCAAATTTTCGTCCTACCTCTATGTTGCTGCCTCCAAACATTTGCCTCCAAGTTCTTGGGCTGCATTACTGCCTTGTACAAGTGCACTGTTCAAGCTGTACAGTGCATGCTCGGGCTGACAGCAGGCTGCTCCATGCTCTTGTGCAGGCACCTTCCAGCTCCCTTTAGCGTGGAGTGGGGAGCAGTAATGAGAGTAGTGGGTAAGTGAAAGAGAGTGAGACCATTTTCTCTACCAGCTTAGTATCAAAATTAGAAGTGTGACAAAAAAAACTCATTCATTTATTGTACTCAAGGACAGTTTGGATGTCTTTGCGCAGTTGCAGCTTGGGATAGAGGTACATTGCATTGTGTCCGTATATAGTCGGCTCCCATTCCGTAGAGAAAAAAAACTTTATGTTGAGTGTCTTCTTTTTTAGCAAACTGTGTGATTTATTACCAATTTCTCCTACACTAGTAGATCTTTTCAATAACTAAGGAGGATATCATTTAAATGTTAAGCATGCATAACACCAGCCTATTATGATTGCAATAGCGTTAGTATAAGGTCCCTCCGTAAATTTTCAGCACGTTGAATTAAATGCACAGTTTAAGGTCCAGCCTGGACTGATTGGTTTGTAGAGCTCTTTGGCTTAGGAAATGGTTGTCACCTTTTGTTTAAGTAGAGTTCTTTGTTAGGGCTGCGTGGGTGCACGTGATGTGTGCAATAACTAGTCTAACTTCTATTGTAGAGGTATGGGTATCATTTGATTTATTTCTCATTTTTCTCTAAAACTGCCTGTGGTTATGCCCATCGGTGGCCATGCGCTGCCTTGAAACACATGGTGTTTTAGATCTGTTGCATTGCTGCATTGTCCCTGTACATCCCTTCCTTCCCAAACCCTGCAGGACTGTCGTCACACTAACACTTCATGTCGTTGTGAGTCTCGAGGCAAAGCAGAAGGTAGCTGGATTGGCCCTGATTGGCAGATCATGATGCCCTACATTAAACAGTGAGAAGCCAGGCAGCGTAGTAATAATAAAGGGGTATGCGAAGTGCTGGTGTGAAATGAATTGTGCTCTACAGAGTTCTGGTGAGAAGCCATCGAGTCAGTTAATTAGTGGTTCAGGGAATGAATGTGATGTACATACATGGCTGTGTGTTGTGGTGGCAATCTTTGTGGCTAAATTAGTGGATGGGCGGAACTCCATGGAAACTTGCAGAGTTTTTATGTAACTCCATGGAATTCCACAGAGTAAAACTCAGCGAGTTCCACCACACCTACAAATACTGGTTTTGCCAATTTGAATGATGCATTCTGCCTTCACTAAATTGCTTGCAGCCTAGGAGCTCAAACGGAGACATGCAATGTCAAAAAGGGAAATAAAAAAATGGGTATGTTAAAGACACGGGGCCAAGCCGTCCCCGGCAAAACCACCATCTACTCAGAGACATTGAGGTGCCAGCAGCTAGATTGAATCAAAAGACAGATAGACAAAGGCAGGAAAGAAGGCGCCCTGGCCCAAACGGCATACCACCCGCCCTCTATAAAGCAAAGAACAAAGAGTGGTCCGAAATCATACAACCCCTATTCTTGGAAATCAGACTCCTAAACAAAATCCCAGAATCCTGGAATGGCTCGACGATTGTCCTGATTCATAAAAAGGGGGAAAAGGCTGACCCAAACAACTATCATTTAGTAGCCCTCATTGATAACGAGGCAAAATATTTTGCCTGTACTATATTAGAGGAGCTTACGCCTTTGGCCGACTCAAACATGATAATACCGCTGAACCAAACTGGATTCAGAAAAACAACTGGGACATCAACAAATATTCTTGTTATGTCCTTAATCATTGATGCAGCAAAAGCATCTAAGATTCCTTTACATCTGTGCTATATCGACTTTAGCGCTGCATTTGATAACATCGACGGAGGCAGACTTCTGGGGAAACTAGCACAATGGGGTTAACCACGGCCGACCCTGAATATGCTGATGCTCCTCCATACAGACACCTGGGTTCAGGTGAAATTAGGAAGAGGCACCCACTTGTGCTCAAATGTATCAACTACTAAAGGCCTGAAACAAGGATGCATGCTCGCTCCAACCTTGTTCAATCTTTATATGGCGGACCTTCCGAAAGCGCTCAACGACTGTAACTCCTATTCCCCAAGGATAGGAGGAAAAATTTTGAGCAACCTATTGTACGCAGGCGATGTAGTGTTACTCAGCCACACTTACATTGGCCTCCAACGACTCCTTACTGTAATGCAGAAGTACGCCAAGGGAAATCATTTAAAAATAAATCTCTGCAAGATATGTACAATGTCATTGCACACCAATAAAAAACAACACAAGAGCTGGTTCCTTGGTACCTGGGAGTCACATTTGACAAAGAAGGCTCTTTTCTACAACAGAGGCAGGAAATCAGAAGGAGAGGCCTAGTGATAGCCTTGACAATGAAAAATCTGGTAGCTCGACTGATGGGTCCGACACTTACCCCGTTCCTGAAGGTAATCCAGGCAAAACTGCCTCCATCAATTACATACGCCAGTGAGGCAATGCAGGGAAGGGATTCCAAGTTCCTGGACAACATACAGGTCAAGGCCTATACAACAATGTTCTCACTCCCGACTTATACATCTCCAGCACAAACAAAACTGGAATTCGGCCTCCAAAAACAATACCTAGCCAGGCACGGAGCGTACATCATCTGTTGCCACAAACTAAGAAGTGCGACTTCAAATACACTAAATTCTCTGCTATGGAGCAACATACAAAACAGAGATATTTCAGAGGCAAGAAAATACCTCCAGTTAACCTTGGAAGTCACCAAACTCTCAGAGGTATGGGACATACAACTTGGGCATGGCAACTTCAAAACAATAGTCTGGAAAAATGTCAAATTACTCTCTTTATTGGAGGACAAGGCTTTATTTGCAAAAATATCACATGTATGGATGACTCTCAATTCCTATAAATCATTAACACCACAAATGTACTTTAGTCAGGGATACCCCAAAGCTATGAAAATGAACTTTTTGAAGTACAGATTAGGGATATTGCCATGCACAGGGCGCTTTCCACCATGGCTGAGGAAAGACGGCGATGAGATCTGCAGGTTATGCAACGCCAGAAAGGGTGACATCCTTCACGTAATTTGTCTATGCGAAGAACTGCAACAGGCACGCCAACTGCTTCTCAAGGACCAATTTAAGCAAAGAGGGATTGGCACCAGAAGGCAAGCGGTGCTTGCCTGCCTGAATCCATCAAACACACAACTGAATTGAAGATTTGTGAAGTTCTTGAGAGTGGCTGAACAGAAAATGCCAAAACTGGTAGAAATCACTAAAGACGCAGGCCGAAAAGCAGACGGACAATAGGACAAAACGGCACCTCATGGAACATAACGGCTAAACACCAGTGTGACATTACTCAGCAAGAGAGAGATCAAGGTCGAGCACACAGGGCAAACACGGCATATGGCTGAACAGGAAGAGAGCTTATTACAGAGAGATTGGCGCTCTCAACTATGTGTTGCATCCTTTATTGCTGAGTTTCTCCTTTAATGACAATTTTTTAAAGTGCTTTACAATAGATGTTTTAACAGTTTTTATGAAATTTGTATTGCAACGGTTTTAATTAACTATGCAAATAAAATAAACTAAACTAAACTAAAAAAACTATTGCTTGCAGGGAACAGATAGAGGTACTAATTTATAACTATAAACTCTTGGTACACCTTTACTGGATCTTTCCCTTGTGTCTTGCTCTGTTTCTCTTCTCTATTAAAAATACTTAATAGAAAAAAACGTTCAACATCTAATAGTAATTATTACTTTTTTTGTGCTTTGATATACCATCATTTATATTTATTCAGCATTCCTATTTTGTGCTGCATGTGTCCTCAGTGATGCTAGTATAAAAACTATTGATAAATTCATGAATCTGCAATTTTGCAACATTTTTGATAAAGAGCAAGCATAATGATGATAGGAATATACATTTTAAATTGTCTCTTCTGTTCTTATGGCTACTAGCCTTTCGTCTCTTCCACCTAAACGTCTTTCTTTTCCTGCCTGTTGCCCTCCACTCCCCTCTGTGCTCATTGTAACGTCTGCCTTCCCATCCTCGCCAACTGCTGTGTTTTTTTATTAACTTGCTTTCAATACAACCCTCTATTTTTCTCTGTCAAAATAAGTTTGACCAAGACCTCTTCATTATAGTCCTTCTTTTCTTTCAAGGTTATGGACACTATAGAAAGACTACAGTGAAGACCCCTTGCAAACTTAAATGTTTGAAAAATAGAAACAAAAAGAGGATGGGATAGTAGGAAAGGTAGCTCCAATACAGCAGCTCTTTCATATCTTGCTTGGCTTTAAAATGGGTATGATACATGCTTCAACAAGTCAGGTTGCATGACTCCTCAGCTATTCGCATTGTTGCCATTACTCGGTGACTTTTACTTTTGTTGCATTGTTTCTTGTTTGTTTTGCTGCCTCTGACTCTGCAGTCACATCATTTTCTTTTCTTGCAGGTTTTCTCCCGCCTTGTGCCCGGCACGTTCCGCCACTTCCCACCGTTTTTGCTGCCCCGCTTCTTTAACTCCACCTTCCCTCAGTACCTGGTTAATGGCAGCTGCAACGCTAGCCCATTGAATAGGTGCCTGGTGCCTCAGCCTCCCAGGACCGCTCTACTGCCCCACACGACTGTGCTGGTTGCCTGACTCCGCAGCTATTTTCATTGTTGACATTAATTGTGTGCCTTTTACGTTTGCTGCACTATGCTCAATGCAGAGAGAACAGAATACCTTCACTCCAGATACAACTCTCTCCCTGGGACATCACCTGGTGACCTGCCGAGTTGAGCCCTTCCTCACATCCACCGACCAGGCAAGAAACCTGGGCATAATCCTGGACATCGACCTCACCATGACACCCCACATGAATGCCGTCACCTCTGCCTGTTTCACCATCTTCTGCATGCTCAAGAAAATCTTCAAATGGCTTCCAGTGGACACCAGAAAGACGGTTAAACATGGCCCCCGTCATGAGCAGACTGAACTACAGCAACGCCCTCAATTTCGGCATCTACTCCCACCTCACAAAAAAGCTCCAAATCATTTAAAACACAGCTTCAATATTGGTATTCAACCTCCCACGCAGCACACACATCTCACCACACCTCTGTGAACTCCATTCGCTCCTATCCAGAAAAACTGCCAGTTCAAGATACTAACCCCCAGGGTACAATGCACTGTACAATACAGGCCCAACATACCTCAATCATTAAATCCATTTCCACCAATCAAACTAGAATATCTGCTTGGCCTCCCTTGCACTCATACAACCCCCCCCCCCCCCAGATTTGCAGAAACAGGATTGGAGGTCGCTTATTCTCCTACCTAGCAGCAAAGACCTGGAACACCTTTTTCCCTGACATCAGAGCAGCCACCACGATCATCAATTTCCTCAACAGATTAAAGACCTGTTTTTTTAAAAAAAATAACTCTCCATCTGCCAGCACCTACTCAGTTTCTGCATACCCTTGAGGGTGATTAGTTTGCGCTTTCTAAGTCTGTATTACACTACATTACATTACAACAGATTAAACCATGACCAATTGACTTTGCCAAAGGATGTTTCAAATCGAAACACTTAGGTCTGCATTCTTAAGACTTGTGTAGTTATCATTCTGATTCAAATCTCAGGGGACCTCCTCAGCCATTTTTCCCAAGATTTCCTTTCTAAATTTCAGGGCTACAGCAGTTAGCATTGTGCATTTGTCTGTCCCCTTGTTCGTTGCCTATGAGGGAAACATCCCTGTTGTCCTCTGCATCATCTGCTGTATTCACACTCTGGAGAAGGACTCAGAAGAGAAAATGTTCCTACCATTATCCCAAGACGTGACACAACATGGCTTCCCTTATCATTACAAGCTCATTTTGTATTTACTTAGACTGCATTCCTATTCTGTACGTCCTTCATATAAATAGGTACTCACATTGGATACTTTTATGTAACATGTAACCCGATATTATGCATCCTGGTTGATTAGGAAAAGTAATCAGTGCTTTATTTGAGCCAGTGGTTTCCGGTGCTCCGCACTGGCACTTAATTGTCGGCAATGGCACTTCTTTGTCCGCACTGTCACTTATGACCGCTGCCGCAGGGTGGCACTATTTGTATAAATTCGAGATGAGCAAAACAGCGATTGTTTATTCATTTAGTACGCATTAAAAACAGCTAATACCTGACCCCAAGCTATTTTTATAGCTTTGGAGGGGCTGGAATAGGCTGTATTGTCACACTTGTAGTGTGCTGTTTAGCAGTAGTTGTGTAGGTACCGTCAATGGCAACAATGACAGTGGCAATGGGTGGTGCAAGCTGTAGAGGCCTCCTAAATAGAGCCCTGGCACTTATGTTTTTTTTTACAAATTAAACACTGGAAAAGTTATTATGACTACACAACACGAAGCAGTGGCTTTAGCCAGAAAGTGAGTGTATTCATTGGTGCCAGATTCTACATTTCAGAAAATGCCCTTCAGTTTAGTTGACAGTGAGCAGCCGCCTAACCTTAAAGTGCCATATGCAATTTCCTAGTTTTCCAATTCCTCATTTCAAAACTATTGCAGGAAAAAACAACTCATCTTTTTCCCCTGCGTTCAAAATACATGCTTCTTATAAAAGTAAATGGTTATGTTGTTCACAGAATGAGCACGTTTAATTAGAATCTTAATACTGAACAAAAGGCAAGAACTAAGTTTAGGAGCTGATAATGGACAGGCGTGTGTGAATTATGTTCAACCACACAGAAAGAGCCGTGCAGTATCTTTCGGTGTTTAACTAGCTACATTATTTGAATAATGAAAAAGTCCAGTATCTCTCTAAAAAATGCATACATTTTCGACAATGCAACATACAATGGAACGACACAATTCTTCCAGACGATAACTTTTTTTTTCCATTCAAATATTTTAAACAAAGTAATTACGGTGTGACTATTTTTATACAGGCCATTAAAAAGGCAATTTTATCACAATAATTAGATTCTGTGATGAATCCAGATGGCGTACTATAGTCAAGTTCACGTATGTTCCTGCAGATATTGTTCCATTTCCTGTGACAGCCATAAAAGCAGGTCTGTGATTATGAAAATTATAACTCTCAGGCAACATTCAACACGCTCGTTTACGTGGGCAGACGTTGGGAACTCATTCCTAGACGGCGAAATGTAAATTTAGAAACCTATACTTTATTTACAATGAAGCATTAAAATAAAATACATATTTAAAAAAACAACTTCAATTGTGCAATGACTCTGAGGAGAGCCACTAGCAACTATCCATTTAAACTACTTATACTAATTACATTTCGAGTTGGAAAGTACGACCAGGAAAGTTATGCTTTATTTTTTAAGCTGGATAGATAAGGGCTTTCAGTAAGGTTGGTGAACTATATTTCGACGGACGATGATGAAGGAAAATTAATTATTTATTTATTTTTTCCTCACCACCGTCTGTCGAAATACCCCCCCCCCCTACACACCTGGCCCCACCCACCCTCCATTCTTACCAGGATGGGCCGCGGCAGCACAATATGCGACATGGCTTGCATTATACACCAATACGTGATGCTAGGCAGTCAATGTTTTTCAGTCTGCTTTGAAGAAATAAAGAATGGACTGATCAAGTCACTACAGGTGGCTCTTGTTACAGCCTAAATAAGCATTTTCTTTTTGCTCCATGTAAGACATTGGAGTATTAGTTGATGAAGGTGAGAACCCAGCTCAAATAATAATCAGAATCCTTCTCAGGGTGAACCACTAATGTCACTGAATAAACCTATACTTAATCTGCTGGTAGTTTGGCACAACTAACTAACTTAGAGGTAATGTGTAAAATATTTATGAAGCACTTACATGATAATAAAGTAAAAACACAACACAAGAAAAATCACAAACCAATATAGAAAATAAGGAATTTTTAATAAATAAAATGGTACCAACACTACCAAAATCAAATAGGTAAAAACAGACATATATTATTTTTTTACATTTAAATTAAAAATAGTGCCAAAAAAGGCAGAGCACCAACCGCGAGGATCTTGTCATGCTACACCATTTAAAAGTCATAAGTCAAGGCAGACTGCGATTGAGAAAGTGTTGGATACAGGAACCAGATTCACTCTGGTGGGAATTGTACTGTCTGACTTAAAAACCTTCTTGGAGAAAAAGTGGTAATTGAGGAGTATTAGACTTGGCACCTTTGGCGTGGTTTCCTCAGACTTTTTGCCTCTACCTCCTGTATTTTTGATGCTGTGCTGGATTTTGTTTTTGCTGGCTTAGATGTTTCGGGTCCTTTCCCACTGCTAATCAGTGTCAAAGTGCAAGTGCTCCCTCTGTAAATTGTTATTGCAATTGCTTCTCCGTGATTTTCTGGTAACTCCCTAGTGAATTGCACTGAGTGTGCCAGGGCCTGTAAATCAAATGCTACTAGTGTGCCTGCAGCACTGATTGTGCCACCCACATGGGTAGCCCTGAAACGGTATCTCAGACCTGCGACTGCAGTGTCAGTGTGCAGTGTTAAACTGCCATGTCGACCTGTCAATTGCACCCGCTTGCCAGGCTCTAAGCTTCCCTTTTTGTACATTTACGACACCCCTTTGGTAGGCCCAAGGTACCGCCATAGGCAGGGTGCAGTATATATGAAAGGTATGACAAGTACTGGTGTGTGTGACATATCTAGATAGCGAAATACTGCCAATTTCGTTTTTCACTATTAAAAGGCTATCTGTCCCATAGGATAGCATGGGAGAATCTTTGTAACATCTTGCAAGTATAACTTCCCTTTGGGGCAAAGTAGAGGCATAACGTTTAGTCTCTCTGAACTCAGAATTTAATAACACATATTTTAGTAAAGATGTTTTTTAAATTGTGTGTTTGAAAATGCCACTTTTAAAAAGTAGGCATTTTCTTGTTTAACCATTATGTGTGCCTGTGCCTGTTTGAGGGTTGACTGTTTGGGTTTGGAGTGACAGGGGCTGGGGATGTACATTCACTGTAGACAACCAATGGGGGGGTGTTGAGGTTTGCCTGGCCCTTCCTAGATGACTCAGAATTGAGCTGAATAGACTTTAGCAACATTTAGAATAGTGGGAGGAGTTTTCCTTGCACCTGAATTGGACATGTCTCCATTGCACAATGCTGTCTCCACCCCCTGTGGTCATACTGCATTAGTGAGGACAGAACTGGTTTGGAGTGGGTTGAGAGACCCTTGCACAAAGAAGAACAAAGACAAAATGGGGTATAAGTAGTGGACCTTAAACTTCAGAACTTTATATCACTTCTAGACTCAAGAAGAACCTTTGCCAAGGAGAAGAACTGGATTGCCTGAAGTTGCTGTTTCTGCCAAGAAAGGACAAAGACTGGAACTTTGCTGAGAAACCTGCTTGAAGTAGAATCTCCAAGGGCCTGTGTGTGCTGGCCTCCCATTCTGTCATCTCAGGGACACAAAGACCTCACCCAGGCTCCCCTGAACTCTATTACTGAGAGTTGTGACCTACTAGGAGCTGCCTATTCCAGTTTAGGGCCTCTGGAGGTTGTTCCTGCTGTTAGAAGCTGGTAGAAAACTTGAATGAAGCAAGAAAACCTATCTCCAACGCCACTCAGTGATGCCGCAGTGATGCCGTGACTTGCACTGAGGACAGGTGCACGGCTCGTAAAGTGCACAAGACACCACCCTGTCTGCACAGCAGGTTTGACGCCCTTCGACACCAGCGCGTGCAAGACTCCATCATCGCCAGCACCTGTATTGTGTTATTGTGGTGCTAATAACTACTGCGGGTGACTCCATGAGCTCACTGACTTCACTTTGTCACCGGAACTGAAGCCTCCCCGTCTACGCAACTGGCTACCCCTGTCCTGAATTTGACATGTCACCACCTGGCGGACACAACGCCTCGCCTCCCACGTGGCAACCAGGGAGCCGGCCTCAACCTCGGCACCAATGCCTCACCTCTATGATGCCATGCATCATCATAGACTTCTTTATCCAAAGTTATTGTTTGTTTGGGGGTCCGCGTGATTCCGTGCCCAAAGCAGTACACCTCCCGGTCAGTGCTGTATTTTGGATCTATTGCTGTCACAATGTCGCAATAGCCCCGGGTGAAGCTATTTGTTTTCTACAAGCTTTATTTTGGGAATAACTGTGTTGAAGTTCTATTTTACTGCATGTATGTTAGATTTTTGTTGTTATGGGCTTGTGGAGTTTATATAAAGATACTTTATTTTTCTGAATTAGTGTGGTGTCTATTTGTGGTGTTATCACTGTATTACTGTGTGTTTAGAGTACAAAAACTTTATACATTATCTTTGGGATAAGCCTGTCTGCTTGTGCCAAGCTACCAAGGGGGTGAGCAGGGGTTATATAAAGTGTGTATCCCCCTTACCCTAACTAGACGCAAGGGTCCCTATTTGGACAAAGGGGCATGTGTCTGCCAACTAGAAACCCCCAGTTCTAACGAGTCATGGATGGAGAAAGCAGCAAGCTGTGTCTGAGAGATGGCAGACACGTCAGGGAGCTGCTGCACAAGGTCTCAGAGTCGATCTGAGACTACTCTTTGTCGGGGGAAGTGTAGCCATCGACAAAGACTGTTGGTGTCGCTCAGGTTTTGAGCAGCCTCGTGATGGGTGTAGCCATCAACCGGGTGCAGCTTGGCATCTAAATCGCTGAGGCCATCAATAAAGGTTGTCATTGTTGATGCTCAGCATTGAATCTGGTGAAGCTTTCAGTTATGTGGAGAGGAGTACACATTGACCGCAATGAAGAGTTCAAGACCTTGGGGAGAGTACTTGGGGGGTCAGGACTCACTTTTAAAAGGGTCAGCAGAGGGGACCAGGTCAGTTCCAGTTTAAATTGGTGAGCTGTAAATCAGCAAAAGGTCTCTGGAAGCTTGTGTCCTGTAGGTCACACAGGTCAGCAAACTGATACTTGGAGTCACTTCTGGGGTCCTGGGTTCAAGGTAAGTGGGTCCAATCTTCCTTCAGGTTTCAGCCATCAGGTAATCTTTACAGGTCCAGTAGTGTTCTGAGGAGAAGTATGTGCGGTTTACTTTTATTGCTTGTGCCAACCTGTTGTTGGATGGCAAGCTTATGTCCATCCCAAAAAACAGTTCTGTTCAGTTCCTCACCTCCCACTGAGTTTAGAGCCAGCCTGACCAGAGATATGAAAAGAGAAGTAGGCTTAGGTGTGAGTTTCACCTGCCAGTGGCAATGTAGGTATCCTTCATAGCCGAGGAAGTGGCTGGGCACAGCACCCAGACCGTATTATCAAGTGAGGATTTTCTCTGCCCGCACCCAGAGCCCTTTTGTCCACTGTAGCAATACACATCTCATCACAGGGGACCCATCAAGGGCCCGGTGAAAGCTGGATACTGGTTGGAAAGCCTTTTGGTTTTTGGTAGGAAAATGAAAAGTTCCTAAAGGTGTAATTTACAAAATGCTAATGTAAAATCCGACTTGACCATTGAGCTGTATTTTAAATTACTATCAAAATGAGTCCTAGAATAATTTTTCTGGCTGCCCCCAAACTTAAATCAAGCATTATAAGTTGTTACGATGTAACCCAGTATTATCCTATGGGAGAGCCAGCCTTGCCATAGTTAAAAACAACTTTGGATGTTTTTCCCTGGCAGGACATGTACAGCATTAAATGTAGATGCCCTACATTTTAAATACCACGAAGCCTGGCCTATGGGAATTAGGGCCTATCTAAGTAAGGTGTGAATTATTATTTTTTAAAATTAAGGTTGAGGCCTTACAAAAGGTTTATTTTGAAAGGCCGCAATGGCCGATTAAAATTGCACATCCAAACTGCGTTAGCAGGCCGAAGTCATGTTTTACAGTGCATCTTTAATGGGTTGGTACAGTACAGTAAGGGCTACAGCCCACTAGTAGAATTTAATTTAGTGGCTGTGGGTACATTTGGTACCATGGATTAGGCTTTTGCAAGTAATTTCTGGGTGCCAGTTAGTGGCACGCCATTTCGATCATGCACAGGCACTTTAACACTAGCTTGTAGGAGTAAAGTGCATAGAATCTGATTGCCTGCAAAAACAAATACAGAAAAAGAAGGCAAAAGTCTGAAGGAATACGAAGCAATTTATGGTCATTTCTAACACTTCTCTCATACACTTTTGCCATCTGCTTGCTGTTGACACTTTTATGTTTTTTTCTTGTTTTTTGTTTTATATTTTTAATTTTTGTGCTTCGAACATTTTCAAATTGTAATAAATTTAATAGACTACACAGATCCGTGTCTGGTACCACTTAAAGCAAGTGAGTATATCTACAGACACGGAAGAAAAAAGATACTGATTAATATACACCTACTATTCACACAGGCTTGTGCATGCTCTGTTTCAAGGGTGTAAACACAACTCATTGGTTCCTTGGAACAGCACCACCTCCGAGATGATAAAGAGTTACCATGGTCAAAGAATTTGACCCGTGCATATGGTGCACAATTTATATTCACTGTTATAAAGTGGTACGTCTCTTGGAGATACATGTACATCCTGGTAAATCATGTTAAAAGAGACTTGACCAAACATGATTGCACAAACGCTGCAGCACAACAGAAGGTATACCTATATATGTGCACAGTAGATATTCTTCATGTTTATATTGGTGTGTGTCTTTTCTAGATCCTAGGTGACGTCGATACCATTCAGAACCTTTACTACTAAGCCTAGACGAAGAAGTAATTACACAAAAATGGCAGAACTTCAGCTATGCCCCGTTGTTTAGATGGGGTGGCATTATTGCAGAGTGTTGAAGGTCACATTTGTATAACATCATTGGTGCCTTAAAATCAACACCTGAAAATCTACTTAATAGTAATTCTGATTGTGAAGTAGCACAAAATGACCAAGAGGTGATGCATGTGCTTTCCCAGTGTAAAATATGACATGCACATGATCCATCATTGAAAAGATCATAGCTACAGCCCGAAACACAGAGATGATAACAATGCATTGATGAAAAGATACAATGCCATTTGCAATAATTAGACAACACATAAAGTATTATCCGTCTGCCCTCAAGGCCCCTCCTCAAACAGAAAATGTCCCAATCATTCTACTCATATTTCCAACTCTAACATACCCCACCATCAATTTTAAGATCAAATGTATTAGGCCTTTTTGCATAGAGCAATTTATGACACAACTTGCAATAGATAAAAAATATCCATAATACATAATAAGTGGAGCAGTAAGAAAACTCTTAAAATAGGACCGGAATGGCTAATTTATGTCTACCTTGGCCAAGTAAACACATGCCTTACAAGTGAATTAGATATGCCCGTATTAAACAACTTGTGAGCATGAACATAAAGCATTATATCTATCAAGCAAACAATTATCCAATCAATGGTCTTCATAAAATAGGGCTGCATTTCGGTAATCACAAGATCATGTTGGCCCCTATGAAGTGGGACTCTTTGAATACCAGTCTAATCCGCACTGTGTGCATCTGGCGTGATGTTATGTAGTGTGGCTCAATTTGTGTGCAAATGAGGCTTGCTCTCATTTCTAAGCCAACTATTTTTCCCTTGCTTCTAAATCATGATGTAATTAATTTGAACCGTCTTTTGTCTGACTCGTTGGTTGATTTATTCTCATTTTTCTCATTATACTGAAGAGGGTGGAAACTAATAACGAGTGCGTGAGACGCTCTTTCACTTGTAGCTCAAATGCAAACAAGATGGATGCACATGGTCCCTCCATCTGTGCTCTCGCTCTTTTAGGTGGCATGTGGTTATTTCCAAATGCCATGAATAATCACCTTTCAACTGAGTAGATCAGGTCTGTAAAATTAGTTTAAGCAAACTCATTGAAATGTAAAATTTCCTTTGAGTAATAGATAAAATGACTTCCAGAATGTTTGTCTCTCTATTTTCCTGTTCACACCATACCTTATCTTCAACTTAGAGCCTAAGTGAGTCTCTTGAAGTTATGTTGACTATTTTCCTGGCATAAGGAGTGTCGGAACCTCTGCTGCATGCCATAAACAGGGGTTTTGTTTTCTAAGTCGACTTGAAATAGGCACTGACGACTTCCTGCAAGCAGTGATCCACTAATGTCAGTGTTTTTATTTCATCATCAAAAGATGCATTTCCGTTAAGGAATGTAACGAAAATGTTCTAACCCTTTACTTGACTAATGAATGTACATGTCTGCCTCTAAACACCATTTGGTGTTCCCCTGGCTGCAAACATGACCTCTCTCCTAACTAGTCTTTCAAATGTAGCTATGTAATCTATTGCTTTCTCTGTTTACCAAATTGCCACCTCTTACATGAGAATATTTTCTATTTTAGATCAATGGCCTTGAAAAGAACAGCATAATGCCAAAGGCTTCATACAAATCTTTTCATGCAATTCTCTGCGCCTTGCACTGCATTCAGTATGCAGGAGCAACTTTGTGTTTACTCCAAGGTCAGAGAAAGCTTTGACTATGTTTGTGGCTAATAATATTGAAACTAGATGTATGCCTTATTAATGAGGTGGGCAGCTGGATAGTATTTTGAATTCATGCTCAGATATGTCGTTGTGTTCTTTCTGCACACATGTCTATATCATACTACCCCCTAATGACAATACACCCACTGAGAACATGAGTACGTTAAAGCTTGAAACGCAAAGGTAAACACACACTTAAGCATATGTTTACTATTTTGCTGGTATTCACAATCTGTTAGTTTATTTTTACTAAAAGTAATAGTAATTTTACGACTGCTGAGAGTGCACATAAAAAGATAGGCCTGTCATATATTTTTATGTGTGGAGTCTCGGCAGTCCTCAAATTGCTATCAGTAAAACTAAACTTGCAGTTTGTGAACACCAAACAAATAGCAAACTTACACAAAAGTGTAAGTTTTCCTTTGTGGATCAACTACTATATTAATTATAGTTCCCTTGAGCAGACTGTTGTCAAAATGCATCGAAACTAAAGACACAGTCAGGCCTCTTCCTTTGTATTGGTAGGATCACAGTAGGACCCATTTGCTAGGGATGTTAAAGGAGAGCATTTGGGAGTATATTTACTTCTGCCTGTCCTGGAAGGATACGAAATTGTCAGGGTTTTAAATTGTGCCACTATTAGTTTTGGTCGTCAGTGGTGCAGGGCATAAATTGCACCCTTTGAGCAAGTCCACAACAGACCATATCGAATGCATGGTATCAGATACATGTTACAATTGTTATCTCTCTCTCAGTCACACTTCTCATGCCATCCTAACCATCTCCACTGTAGTGACATTGACCGGCTAAATTACAGTAGCCAAAGACAGTATTGATTCCACCAATGTCTGGTGTTTCCTCTCCATGTGGTTAAGGTGATGTATTATAAAGCATATGACTGAGAAGACGCTGGAAACTGTGATTTGGATTTGAGCAAATGGATGTTGGTGGTTGTGGCATGGGCTTAGACTCATGTTTAGAAGATGGGAATTTCTCTGGGTACTAAGACTCATAATACCCTTGTTCAGTGTCTCTGGGTGCTTCTTCTATAATGCAGAAATGGCAAATGATGGACACACTAATTGCCACTTGACACAATGATCTCTTATAGGCATGACCAGTCATATATTGATAGTACGTAATGAAGAACTTGACCATTACAAAGGTTTGATAAGTCATTCCCTGTGTTACCCCCTCCAACAGCGCATTTAAGCATGATGAGGCCCAGTGCATATGAACTATGAAAAAGTGCTGGTATTAATGATGTCAATACAGTGCATCACAGACTTGATACCCCTGAAAAACAATACAGAACATATCTTCAAGAATTTGCTGGAGGTGTGCTGTGTTACTGTATGGCCACATGCTGTTGCCACATCAAAATATTGAAAGCGTTGGTGAGTGAGAGAAATATAGTTATTGTGTTGAGGTTGGTGTGAGCCCTTCTGAAGCAACAGTCACAATCCTTGTCAGGTTGAAAAACAAAAGTCACTAAGTTAACCTGGGTCTAACCCGCTGTAAGTTTGGAAAAAAAGCAGTCAGACTTAACCTAGAAGCAATGTGTAAAGTATTTATGCAGGACACAGACAGTAATACAGTGAAAACACAGCATAAGGAAAATCCTATACTGATTTAGAAAAATTGAGTACAATTTAAAAAATAAAATGAAAAAAATTGACAAAAATATAATCGCTAGAAATGGGGATATTTAATTCAATGTGGTCTTTATTTCGATCAATCAGATCATAAAAGATATGAATAATATACAATACCACATTAAAAAGTAATCGATTTAGACATGATCATTAAAATAATACAGCATAGTGCATCAGAGTATTTAAAAACTCATGAATATTATAACATATTTAAAAACAGTCAAGTAGAAAAAAAGACAAACAAATCATCATAAAAGTCAGTCTTCAAACTATACTATAGTAATGCCAGAAATAGCAGCAACAATGGGTTAGAGCTGGTCTATAGCAGCTGTTGATTTTAAAAAATATGTCCATATTCTCCACATCCAGCTAATAAATTTTGCTAGAGTGATCACGAGGGGCTCTTGAGTACTGGTCTTCAGTAGTCTTAAAGCAGTTGCACATGACTTGGTGCCCATGTTGGAGCAGATTGGTTTAAGCCATCTACTGCGTGGCAACTTATAGGCTGGACATACAAATAGTATGTGTGGTATCGTTTCATCCTGATCCTGACAAAATACACATTTACTATCAGGGATTCTATTTGGCAGTAAAAGATTTAACTGGTAAAGTGCCTACTTGGAAATGATAACAAAGTTTCCTGTCACCAGGCTTCGTAATAAAATTCCAGAAGTCGTCAAACATTTGATTTGATTTGATTGATTGATTGAATTGATTTGTGAATTTATAAAGTGCGCGATTGCCCATGGGCGTCTTGGCACTAGGTAGATGCAGAGTGACCAGAGAGCTGCCAGGCCTAGGTTTTTAGCCGGCAGTAAACAGCCAGGTTTTTACCTCTTTCCTGAATGAAAGCAGAGATGGACTATTTTTGATTGCAATTGGGAGAAGATTCCACGCCTTAGCTGCATGCAGCGAAAAACTCACCCCCACCTGACCTGTTTGTATTTTGGTACCTGTATCAGTTTTGCTTGGCTGGATCTCAAGGTCCTAGATGGCTCATACAATTTCAGATGAGTTTTCAAAACTTGAGAACTGAGAACCCATACCATGAAGGGCTTTGTAGGCCAGACACAATGACTTAAATGTTATTCTTTTTTCCATTGGAAGCCAGTGGAGGGATCTAAGGGCGATATGTATCATTGAAATTCGCATTTGCAAAGGCCTAAATTCGCAGAATTTCGGCCTTTGCGAATGCGAATTCGCAAAATGGTATGTATGTATGCAAAATCAGAGCAAAGCAAGGATTCGCAAAAAATGCGATTCCTTAATTTGCGAGAATGCAAAATCTGCGATTTTCCTGCTATTACCTACTTTTGCTAGTTCACAGTTTGCGAATTTCGCAAACGGAAAATTGTAAAAGTAGGTAATTGCAGAAAAATCGCAGATTGGCCATTCTCGCAAGTTAAGGAATCGCAATGGACTGTATGAAAAAATCGCAATTAGCAAATTTCGGTAATTCGCAATTTACAGAATCGCAATTACCACCAAGTAGGAGCAGGTGGTAACCAGGTGCAACCTATATAAGCAGCAACATAATTCAACAGACTTTTTTCCACAATGGCGGGGCTTTACCTGATAGCCAGGAGGATGCGACTGAGAGCTGCTGCACAGAGGAGGAGACGCCAGGAGAGGATATTCCGTTTGCGCGTCACCATCTCCCAGCGCCTTGAGGAGGACCTCTACACCCACTACAGGCTGGATGAAGACAGCATTAATGATTTAATTGAAGAACTCAGACCCTACCATGAACACCCCACACGCAGGACAAATGCCATCTCCACTGAAATCCAGGTCCAGTGTTCAATACACCTGTTGGCCTCAGGAAGTTTTCAGGGGGTGATTGCCTCAGTAGGAGGGGTGTCACAAAGTGCCCTTTCGCGATTCTTCCATGCCTTTCTAGATGCCATGGTTCAGAGGATGCAACATCACATTTACTTCCCCAGCACCCCACAGGCACTAGCCCAGACAAAGCAGGACTTTTACCAAATCTCTCAATTCCCACACGTGATAGGATGCATAGATGGCACATATGTTGCTATATCCCTCCCCCCCTCAAGCGATGAGTACATCTTCAGGAACCGGAAATGCTACCACTCACTAAACATTCAGGTGGTGTGTGATGCTAAACACATCATAACTGACATAGTGGCAAAGTATCCTGGCAGCACACATGACGCATTCATCTTCCGTCACAGTGGGCTATACCGTAGACTCTCAAGAGGGGAGTTTGGTGAGGGATACCTACTTGGTAAATACATTTAAACATAGGGTACATTTGTACTAACTACTATGTGCAGTTCACTGACTAACCGTTTACATTTCAACCCACAGGTGACAGTGCATATGCAGTCCGGGATTTCATCTTGACTCCCTACCTTAAGACAGCCAATGCTAGAGAACTCAGATACAACAGGGCACACATTGCAACCAGAGGCACCATCGAACGGACCTTTGGGATCCTGAAAAGCAGATTCCGGTGCCTCCACAAAAGTGAAGGTGCACTCCAATACAGCCCCAATACGTGTTGCAAAATAGTGGTAGCATGTGCCATGCTGCACAACATTGCCACAGGAAAAGGCACACCAGTGCTGCTGAGTGACTCAGGATCCTCTGATGTGGAGGGGCCTGGACCATGACGTATGCTAGCTTCTGTAGCTGTTGCAGCAGCTGGGTGCCAGAGGCGTGATGAGATTGCGCGCAACTATTTTTAGGCAAGAAAAAACAACACAATGCCAAATCTTGTGTGTGTGTATTTATTCCTTACTTGCAGGAAAAATATTGACACACAACCTTCATGCAAACTAGTCACACTCCATTTGTGAAGCACATGTTTTAGTCACAGTGCTATTAAGAAAACAGTGTGAGTGTAAAGTTGGATGTTGCACAGCGTGATGCTAATTGGATGGTGTAGGCCTATTGTTCCTGCCACTACGGCGCCTCTCCAAGATGGGTGGTGGGGTGGTGCTGCTCTGACCTGACTGCACGTCCTCTTCACTGGGAGTTAGTACTGCAGGCCCTGTAGTGCGTACTGCCCGCAGCTCGTCAACAGCAGTGTGCATTTGCAATATCCTGGCTAGCATGTGTAAACTGACGCTGCATCTCTGTGCTGTGCCTGGCCTGGATGCTTGTGGCAGATGACAAGCGATTAATGGCCCGTGTATAACGATCTTGGTGCTGCAGCTCTCGGCGTCTAGCAGCACGCTCTGCTTGCAATTCCTCACGATGCGCCTGCATGGCATCCCTCAGGTCACTCCTCAATCCCCTGAAGCCTGACCTCACCTCTCTTTGTAACAGTTTCATGTTTTTGGCTTGCAGGCGCTGCACCTGCAACATATTGAGTTCCAGGCCGGCAAACACTGATTCTTCACCTCAACCTTTATCATTGGTAGTCGTGCCACGTCTGTGCCTGGCTGTACTTTGTGGCACTGGATGGTCTGGTGCACAGACCTCTTGCCGTGGCTGTGTGGTATCAGTTAGCACATTTTCACCTCTATCATCTGCCTCATCCTCCATTGGTGGGAGTGGCCTCACTATGGGTCTCCTCTTTTTCTTGTGAGTGGTCACAGGGCTGTCCTCCCCATTAGTGTGCTCATCAAGCCCGGCATCTCCTGAGTCTGCACCTTCATTGACTGGTCCACTGCCTGTAGGCTGTGTTGAAGATGGTGCTGTGGACAGAACAGCACACATTAATTAAATGTACTCACTTGCACTGTGTAAATACATATTTTTTCACTGTTTGGGATTACATTGGCTAATCGTTTCCCTTTCCTGACCTATAGATCCTACATTTGACTTGTTTGACTGAAAATGCACAACTTTGAATTTCATTTGACTACATCTCCCATAATGCATTGCTGTGTCTGCTTGTGTACCTGCTCTGGACTACATATCTTTTTTCCTGCCCCTAGGTCACTTCTGGGGGTTGTTGGGGGGTGTAAGGGGTGTGAGGGCATGCTTCTTACCTTTTCCAGATGCTGGTTGATCGTGGCTGTCCAGATCAGCCACTCCTCCCACACTGCCTAGTTGCAGGGTCCCCTCCACCAGTTCCTCAAGAGGTTTAGAGTCCGACACAGAATAGGTCCCACCACCGGTCTGCTTAGACTGCTCCAGCCTGGCAGCTAGCTTCTCTTTTGAGCGCTGGTGCAGGTCATTCCAGCGCTTTCTGAGGTCCTCCACACTCCGGACTGTCACCCCCATAGCATTCACCTTACGCTGGATGTCCTCCCAAATTCGCCTTTTACGGCTCTCTGGCACCTTTAGAGATTTTTTCCCAAACAATATTTCATGGTTTGGCACCATTTGTTCTATCAAAGCCTCCAGTTCAGCCTCTGAAAATGTTTGCTTCCTTTTCCTGGAGCATTCTCTCTCCTGCTGCTGGGATTCCTGCCTGGGCGTGTCTCCACTTTATGCCATGTTGTTTCAGGAGCACAGTTCACTCTCTCAAACACACATTCACTCTGCCTCTGACTCAGCAACTCAGGTGCAGCATGGGTTTCATACATACCGATTTGCGATTCTGAATTTGCGATTCGGTAAAAATCGCAAATAAAGAATCGCAAATCGGTTCCTTCATACATATGGCCCTTAATCTGTGTGCAATAGGTTAGTACCTGCGAATGTCCAGCACCAGCCTAGCCACTGCATTATGCAGGTGCTGCAGTTTTGCCTGATGTTAGACCTGAATCCCCGCATACAGAGCGTTCCCATAATCTAGCCTTGATAAGGCCAGAGCTGTTACCACCGTTTTACGGGAATTATGGGGAATAAACAGCAGGAGTTTCCTTATCATTTTCAGGATGTACCAGATAGTGGATGTTAATTTGTTTGACTGAGCATTAAATGACAGTTTGTTGTCCAGTAGCACCCCCAGGTTTTTCACTTTGGTAACTGGGGATGGGCAATCGCCTAAACTATCTGGCCACCATTCTGGGGACCAGATTTTCATGTCTGTCCCCCAACAGCATGACTTTGCTTTTTTCTCTGTTTAACTTTAGGCAATTACCCGGCATCCATTGGTTAATCTGCTCCATGCAATTTTTAAACCTGCCTGCTGTCTCTTTGGCATTGTTTGCGATTGAAACCACAATTTGGGTGTTGTCCGCATAGGAGACCGGTAGGAAGCCACAATTCCTAATTATTGCTGTCAAAAGGTGCCACGTACAAATGAAAAAGAGTGGGACTTAAAGAGGACCCCTGGGGTACACCACACAGAGAGTTAAATGGTTCTGATTTTGCTTCTCCCAGCTCCACTGTGAAAGTTCTGTTAGACAGATATGAGGCTAAAAGTGATCGTGCTGACGTATGGACTGTATCATGGTTTACCGTGTCGAAGGCCGCCGAGAGATCCAAAAGGATCAAGGTGGCCTTTCCTCTGGTATCCAGTACACTCCTGAATTCCTCATTTGCCATGAACAGGGCTGTTTCTGTTCCATGTCCCTCTCGGAAGCCAAATTGCGAGTGGTCTAAGGCATTTACCTCGGAGAGAAGTTGAGACAGCTGTCTATTCAGTAGTTGCTCCAGTACTTTAGCAGCGAACTGGATTCTAGGAATAGGTCTGTAATTACAGGGTTCCTGTGGGTCTAAACTTTAGTAACAGCAGCACTGAGGCTGTTTTCCATGCCTCCGGGAAGCAGCCAGATTGAACTATTTCTGTGAATAGCAGACCTAATTGTTCGCTCAATAGTTCAGGAAATAATTGCATCACTTTGGTGGGCAAGGGTCCGTTAGGCCCCCAGGTTTATTTGACTTAACCACCTGAAAAATCTGTTTTACTGATGGTGGCGAAAAAGTGAAATAAGGGGTTCTTCTTTAGTAGGAGTGATTCCTCTTTAGGTTCTGTGTTAGGCAGTGTGGGAGTAGGTTTGGCTGTCATTTTAAAGGGCTCATATACTGCGGTGACTTTATCAACAATAAAATTTACCCAAATTGTTACAAAATTTAGAACTAATTAATATCTGTTTGATGCTGTCTATTTAACCATGGAAAAGAGTTCTTTAATAGAATGTTTTGCCTCGTTTATTTCTCGTATGAAATATTTGCTTTTTTCTTCTAATATTATTTTTTGTAACTGGCCAGGGAGGTTTTATAATCGTCTTTCAACCGTTGATCATAGTTAGTCCTCCATCTCTTTTCTAACTTTCTGCAGTTTTGCTTTTGCGCCTTTAGTGAGTCTGTGAAACACAGTTGAGATGGAGTTTTCCTCCTAGAGGTGACTTTTTTTAAGGGACTGCTACTTTAATGGCTGATTTTATCCAGCTCGAAATTTGGGTAGTCTCTACGTTGCTGTCCCGCTCAAGTTCAGGAATTGACAGTGCGAGCTGCTCCTTTAACTTTGGGGAGTCAGTCTTTGACCAATCAAGGTATGTGGCCCACCTAGGCGGGGCAGATGCACCCACATCCTTTTTCACGTTTATGGCAAATGTTATTGCCTTGTGATCTGACCAGGGAACCAGTAGGATTTCTAATATCTTGATGTTATTATTGGAAGTAAAAATCCCATCAAGCGTGTGCCCTGCCTCGTGCGTGTTATGCTTGACAATCTGTTCCATGGCTAGGTTGGACAGTGCATCACTTAATGTTACCGTGCCTGTGTCTGAACTCTTCTTTAGGTGCAGGTTGAAGTCGTCCAGAACGTTCTTCACACTGGATTCCAGAAATGGGCTAAGCAATTGTGTCAGTTTTGTTTTGGCCCTAGGCGGTCTGTAAATCAGAAGGCCTTTAAACGTATAGTTATTAGTGACATTTATCTGAAAGTGTAAGTTCTCACAATCTGTGTTACTGCCCTGCTCTGAGCCCTTAGCCCTCAGTTCATTTCTAGAGATTCCGTTTCCCTTTTCTGTCAGCCCTGATGATTGAGTATCCTTCCAGGATTGCTAATGCTAAATCTATATCCTAGGCGTCATCAGCCCATGTCTCAATAATGAAGATACGGTTGAGGTTTTGGGTTTCTATCAGTTCGGCCATATCTGAATTGTGCTTGACTAATGACTGAGAGTTAATTAAGCCAGCCTTAATAATCTTGTTATTTGACCTGTCAGGGTGGGTCTGAAATGTACTCAGCCTCCTGCTCTGTGTACATTTAAAGATAGCTGACAGCTAGGGCATTGTTTAACTTCATTTAGCATAATCAACATGGGGCAGGAGGATTTAGGCCTGAGTGTAAGCAGCTCATATCTGGAGTAGCTTATCCTCACTGGACCTGTCTCAATTTGTGTAGGGGTAATGGCCCTGGGCCCGGTCAAGGCGTGGACAGGAGCAGACGGGCTTGGCTTTTGTGTGCCTTCGACGTGCTGGCGGCACACCCGCTGCACGCGTCCGCTGCTCGTCTGCCCAGACATTGGCTTAAACATGGAGGTAACAACGATCGACTAGACCGCTCTGCGCCAGAAATGCCCCCAGCCCGGAAGTGTGCAAACTCTATCACCCTTGGCACCCTCCGTTCAACTGGCAAAACTAGCAGGGATATCATCGTGTTTAAGGAGATCGTTAATGAAGACTTCTCGTCTTGGCTAAGCCGCGTAGTCTCTTACATCAGACCCGTGTCTGCTCTAACCAAGCCTTAAATATGAAGGTAATGGCGATCGACTAGACTGGAAGTGTGTTCACTCTATATCACCCTTGGCATCCTCCGTTCAACCGGCACTTGCCGTTACGGACCAGGGTGAATAGGGCAGAGCTTCGACCAAGCTTGCGGGAGTAATATGAACTGTGCAAAATAGGCAGTTAAATGAGAAATGTTTTTCTTTCTTAAAATCGCCTTAAAATACTTAAACTAGCAGGGATTTCACTGTGCTTAAGGAGATCGTTAATGCAACCTTCTCATCTTGGCCGAGCCGCGTAGTCTCTTACATCAGACCCGCGTCCGCTCTAACCAAGCCTTAAATAGGCAGGTAAAAGCAATCGACTCGACCGCTCTGCGCCGGAAATGCCCCCAGCCCAGAAGTGTGGTCACTCTATCGCCCTCGACACCCTCCATTCAACTGGCACTTGCCGTAACGGACTGGGGTAGTTGGGGCAGAGCTTCGACCAAGCTTGCGGGAGTAATATGAACTGTGCAAAATATGCAGGTAAATGAGAAATGTTTTTCTTTCTTAACATCGCTTGAAACTACTTAAACTAGCAGGGATATCATGGTGCTTAAGGAGATTGTTAATGCAGCCTTCTTGTCTTGGCCGAGCCACGTAGTCTCTTACATCAGACCTGCGTCCGCACTAACCAAGCCTTAAATATTCAGGTAAAGGTGATCGACTAGACTGCTCTGTACCAGAAATGCCCCCAGCCCGGAAGTGTGTTCACTCTATCACCCTAGGCACCCTCCGTTCAACCGGCAATACTTAAACTAGCAGGGATATCACTGTGCTTAAGGAGATCATTAATGCAGCCTTCTCGTCTTGGCCGAGCCGCGTAGTCTCTTACTAGCTGGGTTCAGGCTTATATTCAAGAAAGGTGCTAGTCAGTATGGAATTGCCAGTAGAACACATGTTGTTTACTTTGACCACAGACCAATAAGCCTATTTGAAGAATTTTTTGGGAGGAAAGATATTACCACCCGGGTTTACCCAATAGATGGGACATGCCCATGTTCACAAGGGAACTTTTTAACTTTTGCAGCCAGCTAATCTTATGTGTTGTTTCTGCATCTCTGACATCTTTAAGCATGTTGGCGAAATGTGTCAGCTCTGGGGTTGACCATGGTCTGCGCAAGAAAGCAAGGGGTCTAAATCTTACCACCTTTACCAGCATATTACATCCCAAATCATAGTATAGTGGTTTAAACGGTGTATTCTGGGATTGCCCAGTTAGACTCCAACGCAAATTTATTCTGGGCTAGAGTGAGTGATGAAATATTCTCGAAGCCCCAGAGTTCTGCACCATAAAGGATAGAGGCCAAAACTTTGGAATTATAGATCTTTAGGACAGGGCTTATTGGCTTGCTATGGCCACGCCTAAGCTCACTTAATAGTGCTCCTGCCAATTGAGAGTGCTTGAGTGCTTGAGTGCCAGTAAATCTATCTGGGGCTTCCAATCTAACGTTCTACTTAGTGTGACCCCCAAGTAGGTGAATACATCTCTTTGCTCCAGTAGGGCCTCGTTCATAGTAGCGCTACCCTTGGCCATCTTATGCGTATGTAAATCCATGAACTTACTTGGTTTTATCCACATTCACTTTTAACTCATGATCCCTGCAAAAATCCTTAAAAGGACAGAGCCCTTGCTCCAACATCATTTGAGTTTTAGATAATATTAAGGTATCGTCAGCGAACATGAGTATTGGGACCTTTGAGCCAGCTAGTGTTGGTGCATCAGTAGGGTGTGTTTGGAAGAAGTTGACAACCCCATTTATGAACAAATAAAACAGAGTGGGGGCCAAAATGCACCCTTGACTGACCCCTTTAAGTATTTAAAACCTTGGTGTGCATTGCCTTGGGCTCCCCATCGTACCTGCGCAAAATGAATGCTGATTCTAAATCAACAAATGCGGCATATATTAAGTGCCATCTGCTAGGATTACAACACGCCAGCAAATTAGAATAAAGTAAAAGACCTGGTCGATGATGCTTACATGGGCCCTAAATCCTGCCTGAAAGGGAGGGCAAGATGGCGGCTGCTTAGTTGAGGCCGAAGCAGCAGTCGAACAGTGGAGCCCGTGAAAACCCTACCTAACCCTGCATTGTTAGGTGTGGCGGCGGAATGCGGGAACAAGCAGGAAAGTAACGATGACAGCGTGATCTGCGGCTCGAGCGGCTCGAAGAGCTGAATGATACGGATGGTTCTTCTGCTTACCTGCGGCTCTGCACGGCAGCTGTTCCGCGAGCTGATTCGTCTACCCATCACGGTCTGTGCCTGCGCTTGCGAGCTGGGAGCCGGTGAGAGATTGTGGAGCAGTACGGAGGCAAGGCGGAGGGTCGGTGAAGCTGACCTGAGGCGGGCTGGAAAGTGCTCTCCGGTAGCAGCGCGGCTGGTGCTCGTCGCATCTCGGCATCGGCAGTGGAGGAGGAGGCGGGGCAAGGGCGAGACTACGAGCGGGCCAACGAAAGCCAAGTCAGAGCAAAGTCAGAAGCTGATTCAGAAGTCAGAATCGGCAGAGTCAGGAGCAGAACGGAACGTGAGCGGTAAAGTGGCAGAGAATACCAAAAGCAACAACGGAGCTGACACCATAGTCAAAGCAATGGCCCCTAAACAGAACACTGGAAACAAAACAGCCACTGAAAAGAAAAAGAAGACAGGGGGTGAGACAGTACCAACAATACCAGCAGATGCAGAGCTGAAAACACAGTCCCCTCAGGTAAAAAAACAAATTGCATCCAGGACAAGGCAAGCCATGGCTGCGGCCTCCACTGCCCCTATTGCTGACTTTTTTCCAAAGGTGGTTAAGGAAAGGGGGTTAAAAAACACCTCATCAGCAATGGAGGGAGGGGGGAATGACCAAGCAAAAGTTGAAAATGTAGCCACGCTTACACCAAATAATCAGGATATGACCAAAGGCGGACTAGAACAAGCGATACCTGGGGAAGCATTGAAGCCCAATGCTATTGAGAGCCAAGAAAATGATGCCGCGAACTGTAACAAAATGGTTGAAGGTGAGGTAACCGGTATAAATGCTGGACCGCAATGCCGCGGTCAATCAATTGACCAGGATAACCCGGAAATAGGAGATTTCAAAGAAGATATAGCTCAGGCCAATACGGACAAGGATGAGCATACAGCAGATGTTCAGGCTGAGTTGGGACCAGCCGAGGCGCCCAAAGTATGCCAGGGGCACCCGGGAGGTCGCTCAGAGACTGAAAAGTGCAAGGAGATTGAAAAAGTCCCGAGCGAATGCTTCTTCTCTGTGTCGGAGGTGGGCGAATGGTCAGAGGAGGAGGACAGCTCCAATCTTGGGTCAGATCTGGACTCAGAGAGCGATCATGAGCTGGACTTACCGGGGACAGCAGTAAAATCACATAAAGCTCGAGAGCACTCTCAAGGCGAGCTGAGTTGGGACCATTCGTCGGCAATGTCCTTGCAGGGTAGTCCAGGGGTAGCGGCAGCCCAGATGTCGCTTCTGGAGACTATTCATAAAGAGATCTTGGCACATAGGCAGGAAGCCCGGCAGGATAGTCGAAAGGCCAGAGCGGCAGTAAGAAAGATGCAGGGCGTTGTAAGGAAGCTATCCAAGGTCTGAAGCAACCTGGGGGATCGAGTGACCAACCTCGAAGATAGAGTGGTTTCGACAGAGGTGGAGGCAGCAGCAGCAACCATAAAAGTCGAAGCCCAAAGCTCACAAATAACAGACATCCAGTGGAAGCTGGAGGACATGGAAAATCGGCTCAGGAGAAACAACCTCCGGATTCTGGGGATACCCGAGGGAAGGGAAGGGTCCGATACAAGGGCTTACGTCATTAAACTGTTCGAGCAAGCATTCCCTGAGCTTTCAAGCTGGGATTGGCCGCAGAAATCCAACGAGCACACCGCTTCCCATTTAAGATCAAAAAAGGGGCAAAGGAGGATGATAAACCAAGAGCTATTCTTATTTTTGTGAGCAACTTTTTGCTTAGGCAGGCGATCTCGGAGAAGGCAAGACCAGGCGCTAGGAGGAATGTGGACGGGGTATCCTTCTTCGTTCGTCCTGATTTCTGCCACGCAACAGTGGAGAGACGCTGGCGACTCAGACAATTGATAAAACCGTTCATCGATAAGAAGATGCAGGCCTACCTTATAAACCCGGCGCAATTAAAAATCAACAATGACGGGAGAACGATTTATTTCTCATCCGAAATAAAAGCCAAAGAGTTTCTGGACTCTCACGGGAAGTAAAGTAGCAGATCTGGGGTCTAAAGAATGGCCGAACTTTGAAGTATAAGTATAAGTTTAAATATAAGTAAAGGATCATGGGTTGGTAGGGGATAGCAATGTAGAGGGCGGTAAGGGGAGTTAGAATTGGCAAAAGGTTTGCTTTGAAAGGGCTTCACTGTTCACACTGCATCCATCACACGCACAGACCAGGTCTGAGCGCCTCACGAGTCAGGGTGGGGGAGTGTCAGGGAAGGGGGGGTGGGGGAGGGGTAAGGGGGGAGGGGGAGGGGCGGGAGGGGTAAAAACAAAAAAATGGAGATAAGGAGTTTTGAAGTAAAAATTGTCAGAGCTAGCAGTTTTTCGCAGAATATAATCACAATCCAGATCCGACAGAGAATATTAGATCAAAAGTATGGCAAACATGGCAAGTATGGTAAGCATTAATATTTGCACAGCTAATGTAGGCGGCCTGAATGACCCGAGGAAACGACATAATGTGGAGTATTTTGCAAAATTTTACAATATTGATATCCTCTGTATGCAGGAGACCCATCTCCCCTGGGCTAAACAAAATATGATGAAAATGAGGGGGTATGAAATTCTATCTTGCTCCACACAAATGTCAAATATTAGGGGGGTCGCCATATTGGCTAAACCTTATCTGGGGGGGCCAAGCGTCATAAAGCTGATAGTGGTGGTAGATGGGCGATAGCAGAACTCAGCCTAGGGTACACTCTTTGTGTAGTATATGGGTCAAATCAAGATGACCCGGAAGTCTTTGATTTTCTGGAGGGAGAGTTAGCAAACTGGCCAACACCCATAATAATCTGTGGGGATTTTAATATATCGGTGGATTGGAACGATCCCGCAGGCTATTCGGGGCGGAAAACAAGGGTATTCCGAGCCTTGGATTCCCTAAAGAATTCTCATGGGCTTAAGGATGTCTGGGGGGGAAAGGAACCTCTTGACCCAGGCTACACCTATTTCTCTTTCCCTAATGTGAAATACACCAAGCTAGATTACTTTTTGATCTCCTCCTCGGAAATGAATAGGGTTGACATCAGGAAACTCCCTAAATCAATTTCAGACCACAACCCTTTGATCATGACATGTAAAATTTCAAGCATGGAGAGGAAACAAACCAGCTGGTCGTTTGAGCGGAAGTTACTGTTAGATACCAGATTTGTAGAACATCTTAGAAAATGGGCTGAGGAGTTTTTTGATGCCAACCGTTATAGTACATCAAGGAATCTGGTATGGGAAGCCTTCAAGGCCTCTCTGAGGGGAGAAACAATTAGCTGTTCAGCTAGGCTTAGGAGGGAGGATAGGAGAGAGGTCGAGAAGCTGATGGATGGGCTCGCAACAGCAGAAAAACAGCATATTAGAGAAATCAGTTTAGGGCAGACTCTGTTTTTGGCACATACTTGAATTTATTTCAGGAGGCTCCCCAGTCCTGAAGATGATCTAAAATAATATAGATCGAAACGTCGTCGACCTACTCAAGGAAATATCACTCCCCATTGTATATATTTATGAGGTCTTTTACCTTGTTGTTGTGTGACATTCCGTTTTTCACTATGTTCACTTGTGTCACATTATTCACCCTGTCACTCATATGAGCACCTGAAACTTTTTGATAAGAGTTGAAAAAGAAAATAAATAATTTTATATGTACCTGCACCCTTAGCTCCCTAGCGTGAATTAATCTTACGCTACACTTCTCTTAGGACCTTAATAGGCCATCCCTGAACCATTGTTCTTCAAAAAAAACACTTTCACCCCAGGTTCGCTTTATGGGGTTTCCTTGTTCTTAAGATATATTAGTTGTTTTTGTTTCATTCTTATCAAGGCATGAAATAGATAACCACTCCTGTTTTACATGAATGAATATGCTAAATCAACAAAATACGAATATAAAACAGTTGTGCTACATTTAACCAAAATGAAAAATAAAGTACAAGCACAATGGCATTGACATGAGACAACACATTGATATATCAAAATCCTTAAAGTGCATTAACAACACACAAAAACACCAGATTGAGTGATCCGTTGAAAGGGAGTAAATTACAGTTTCTCAGACACAAAACAAATTCCTACCTGTTCACAAACAAAAGTTATCACTTATTACATTTCCTGCAGTTGCCCAATGTTTTCCTATTGGAGATGTAGGTCTTGTAAATGTAAATGTAAATGTACAGGAATTTATATAGCGCAAATCACCAACCAGTTTCTAAGTGCTTGCTTAGGGAACCCGTCCTGGTATTCCCCTGTGAGATAACCCCGGCAGGGTATCCGCAAGATGAAAGCCAGGCATCCCCACGCGAGGGGCCGTTGTGGAGATTAAGCAAGCTATTGCCCAGAGTCGCAGAGTGTGAACCCGTGAATCGAGTAGGCACCGGAGCAAGAAATGTCGAGTCCATGGACATTTTAGGACTCAAGAGCCCGCAGAGCCGGGAATTGAACCCTGGTCCTGGGCTGACATCTGCTTCAAGGTTGGCCTCCGCTAACCAGTGAGCCACACTTCTCCAATAACAAAAAACTGTTTGAGAGTTTTTCACTACTAGGACATGTAAACATTAAAAGTAAGTACATGTCCATTTTTTTTCATTACAATACAACCTGCTCTTTTGGCTGTTTGGGCCTACCCAAGGCATGACTTATCTGTATTAAAAAAGGAAGGTTGATGAGGCCTGCAAAGGTTTAATTGATAGTTTTATTCTGCACCCACAGGTGGCAATGGCAGGCCTGGTAAAGATTTTTTCTTTTGCAGTTTTAAATAGTACAGACTCGACCCGTAGGTATTGGAGCGCTTTACATGAGAACGAGTTACACTACACAAGAACACATTGATTCATCTTTGGTAAGCACTTGCAGATTAGGTGTTTTGCCCAAAATCATAGGATGTTGAGCTGATGCAGTCATTTGAATCTGGTTCCCCAAGTCCAAAGTCAGCAGCTCTGGCCCTTAATCCACATTCTCTCCCTACTGGGTTACTTTATCGGGTGGCATAATACGTTCTGCAGGCCCACCGGTATCATTTAATTTACCAGCCCTGGGTATGTGGTATACCACTTTGCCAGGGATTTACCAGTAATTTAAATATGCCAATTGGATGTAAGCGAATGTTAATTAATTTTACTCAAGTCAGGATGGCCTTACTGTATTTACAGTTTTTAAATTCACCCAGTTTATTTCTTTCTTACAGGTTTTCTCTCAGGGGTTTTAAAGCAAGTGTGGCTATGTGGATGACAATTTCTCTTCTTTTAACTGACTTGACTTTTATGATTTTATTTTTAAAATCGAATAAAGATTATGATGATGATGAAGCACATTTTATGTTGTTTAAAGGAGAGAGCACAAGCACACTAGCACTGGTAAAAAGTGTAGATAACTAAAGTACAGGAAACAAGGGCAAAAATGATTGGGTGGCCCTGCAGAGAAAGCCAGGTCCAACAGTGATGTTGTTAAGTGCATTTGTATTCCATCTAAATATCCACTCAAAAATAATATGCAACCATAGTTTGTTGATTAACACAAGTTACGTGCTTTTTTAAAAAAATACTTTAACATAATAGATGAATGTTAATTCTTTTTATGTTATCTTTAAAATATAGTTTGTCTCTCAAACATAATTTAATATTTATTTAAAATGTTAGTAGCCTTAATTATAATTTAATAAAACCATTTAACATTGTAATGTCAATATTTAAGGACAAAATATTTTGGTAGTTGATATTTTTGTACTTAACATTATATCTGTGTATAAAGCTGATAATGTTGTACCACAACATGTTTGTAGTCAATAGTTTGTTATACAACCGACTGCAACATGCATCTTAAAAAATGTAATCCAAGAGTTTTCTCACAGTGTATCTGGATCACAATAATCCATTACATTAATTTCTTTACTTTTACTGCTATGACGTGTTATGAACAGCTGTATTGTATTTTAATATAGGTGCAGTGCTTGTCTGCAAGCACATACACTAGTTTATAGGCCATAATAAGTATATCATTTCTATTGTGTTATGTTATCTTATGTTATGCTATGTTAGGTTGTGTTGTTATAATGCCAATTTGCACAGCGCATTAATCACCTGAGACAGTATCCCGGTGCTTGGGCTGGTGTGTAGGTGTTTATACAAAGAGCCAGGTCTTTAGCTTCTTGTGGAACTCGAAAAAATTAGAAGGAGGCTTTGATGTGTTGAAGGAGGTTGGTCCATGTCTTGGGTGCAATGCAGGAGACTGTGCGACCTATTGTTTTGCTTTTTGTTGATGTAGGGAGTGTGTGTGAGTAAGTGTGGGGCAGAACATAGGTGACTGGTGGATTAGCTAAAATGTATGCGGCTATTCTGGTATTATGGTCCTGTGTTGTGTAGGGTTGTCTGATACAATTTTAAATTGCCTGCCTGGTATTTTCTCAAGTTCAGTTGGCAACTTTGTTGTGGTAACAGAAATGCATTTTGATGTTGAAGAATGGTCGGTATTTTCTGCTGCTCATCAGTTTACCCAAATAAAGTGTTATCTATGGCTGAGGCCTGACAGTTGTCTTTGCCATCTAGCAACCACTTTTCTCGCAGTCCTTGTTCTTTTATCATCATGTGCAGTAACTTCGTCTTCTGGTAGATTCACTTATGGTCTACTAGGTGCAGTAATATCACATCTGGTAATACCGGAAACGGAAATACCAGGAACTGCGCAAACCACTGGAAAATTGTGAATGATTCAGAATTCTTACTGCCACCCGATCAGGAAATGCCCTTACTGCTGTCACCAATACTCCTTTAAATGAATTTAGAAATGGTGCATTCATGTTAAAATATATAAACCTGTGTCCCTCTTCTTAAGACACATGAGTTTTATCCAAAGTTTCAATTCTTCATCGTATTCTAACATTTCTGATTCCTTGTTCATTTCCCAAAAATATACATCCACTATTCTGTTATGGTCCGTGCATAGAAATGAAGCGATGATACAGAGTTTATATCTGAAAATAATTATTAACAGCGAGCTAAAAATGTCACAGTTTAAATATAATTTTTAGTGCCTGTGTGCAAATTCCTGCTTATATGAATGTTCCTTTATGAACAACATGTTACAGTTTTCAAAGTAAACCCATTTTAAATTAATCAGTTTTATTATTTGTTTTTCATTAAGGATGTGTTTCCGGGAACTGTATAGTGCTCAGCTGCCCAATATTTAAACACCTGGAATTCAAAATACTCTCACAAGCTATTTCAGAGTTTGCTTACCCAAAACACAAAAAGAGTGAAATATGTGAATTGTTCAAATACCTTTTGACCAAGAGTCACCTTTTATCTAAAATTGGCTCCGTAGTCATTGAGACAACGAGGAAAATGAAATGTTTGCAAAAGTGCCTGAAAAAAAGCTGCTGCAAAAACCATTCCAATCAATACATTTACTCAACACCTTGAATAAAATTATTTTGTTTCAAAACAACATGTTTTCACAAAACTATCTCAAACTGCCTTCCTATCTCAAATAACAATGCAAGGCTCTACTATAGCCAAACTGCCTTCCTATCTCAAATAACAATGCAAGGCTCTACTATAGCCAGTCATGATAGTCACATAAAAATGAAGAACATTTAATAAAAGTACAAATCGTGCCACTCCAGTATGGGAATGGCACACAGTGGAAAGAAGCAGCACATACCTTCATAGATAGATTGGAATTGAAAAAAATATCAACAGGCGAAAACTAAATTGCTGCGTGGAATTACCACATCTGCCTATGAGGGGGTATATCTAAATAAGGTACACACAGTGTGTTCTTGTTTTAATTGTCTCTGTGGATTTACATTGATGTTCTTTTCAACAATCATCTCTAGAGGTCAGAAATATGCTACTCTACTTGGAGCAAATGCTCTACTTTCATGAAGTTCAAGATAAATAGCAAGGAATGTTCACAAAAATCTCAAATACTTGCACAAAAATCCTGTGCCTTCCTGAGGCAGGTGTAATGAGGAGGAATGTTTTCATTTCACCTAGTTTTTTTCTTTTTTACATGTGTGTGGCAATCTATAGAACACCTATAAAGAGGGAAATGCCTTTCAGCATAGTTTTAGCACAGGAAGAGATCCTTTCCTGCACATAAACTATGCTGACCACAATGTAGAGACCCTTCCACTCTGTCACAAGGTTGCCTGCATTGGCGCATGGCTGCTAAAAGTGTACCAGTGCAGGGAGTGAGCAGGATTGTGGTATTTCAGTCAGCACAGAAATGTTACTTCCTGCGCTGTATGAACTCTTTGTAACTCTGGCATTGACTTACAACACATGAAAACTACCCTGTAGACAGAAGAATACTTTTCATACTTCTCAATGCGCTCTTTCCAGTTGAAAAAAGAAGCATCTCAAAATAACAATTCACCCTTCTCACATGGAACTAACCTCATGTGTATGCTCTTACCAAAAACAAGACACAGTTAAGGGACATTTTCAAAACAACTGCACTCCCTTCAAATAGCAATAATTAGCACAATGCAATTAGAAAGAATAATTCAAAACTACAACCCATGAGCAACAGTAGGTGGAAAGACTAACACATATACAGCATGAACGTGAATGCTAATTCTATTGACTCCTGTTACATATGGACTGAAACAGGATCATAATGAATACTAAGGGAACACCTCCGCAAACTACATTGAAGGGAGCTCCCACCAACTACTTTCTCCCACTGCTAAAAATCCTGGATATTTCGGAAACTCTGGCAATTATTAACATACCTACATATGTTCTTGTTCTATGAATGGACAAGCAAAGAAATTATAAACCTTCGAAATTCTAATGAGAAAGTAGCAAACATATTTACCATATAAAACATGCCATTAACTATCTGATCAAGAGCAGATCCGTCATACTGAGACACCAAAGAGATCAATTCCAAAAGTAGTCCAGTTGCCTTTGGCACTGTCTGTCACCGAAGAGCAATTTAGGAAGGGAATAGGAATAGGGATTGGTGAGAAAATAAAGTGAAAGACATAAACAGAAGCCTGCCTAGAGGTTCACAGGCTGGACTAACAAATAAGCTAAATAACCGTCAATGCTCTTCTTTCATGAACTGTGCTCAGTAGAAAATAGTTACTAATGAGTGTCATGAGTATTTTTTTGTATACATACTATAGCGGTTTTAATGCCAGCTCTAGAAAAAATAAACTGCCTGATTATCTGAATGCTATACTGTCAGATGCTGTTGCCTCTATTCTACTGTCAGTAGGGCAAAACAAATGTAAGAGAAACTAGGGGGATGATGAAAACTGCCTGGGGTGCTTCAGGATACCGGAGCAGACTGGAGAATCTAAAAAGTCTTGCTGTTTGTCTGTTTTTATTTGTTTATTGTGTTTTCAGTACAAACAAAGCCCGAGACACCAAGCAGAAGGAAGCATTGCACACCAGTGCAAAGAAAGCCAAAATGATAAATGGGTAAAATAAAACAACACAACTGTGCAGAATAAAATAACCTATATTAGTGACTATGTAATCTATTGTGAGCCTGTGCCAAATGCAGCAAGTGCAGGAGTAAAGGCAAATAAAAAGTGCACATGCTATCAAAGGGAGTAATAGACGAATCACCTTTACAGCAGTAGGTAAACATCAAGCTACTTTAGTAAAAATCTCTTGTTATTTGGACGTTAAAGCTCTATATGTTTAGAACTGTTTGAAATTAATGAGATAACTGAATTCAATGCACATCTCCAGCAACTTATATCATTTCACTTCCTTGTCTAACACTGTAGCACTTAGGAATTCTAATGCAAAATCATAACATGTTGCTTAATTTGTATAAATTGGACAGGCACATTGGGCCTCAGTTATAAGCTACTTTCCACAGTAAAAACAAAACTCTTGCTTATATTTTACTGTTTGCCTGCCCAGTAATAAAATTCCATTCAGTTATATGATCATATTTTTGCGAACCAAACATAAATTAAACAGTGTGATTTTGGATAGCCTGCAGCCCATTAGACATATGTTTAAGGAGATTTAAATAGAGTGTCAGGCAGAAATTTAAATATGAGTGCTTGAATTAACATTATTTGGTAGTTCAAGGAAATGAATGTCCCTGTTTCGGATTTATACGATCGAAAACATTTAGTCTTAATCGATTGTATGTGAAACTATCATGTACAAAAATATTGTGCGATAAAATCATTATAGCCAAAAAATTGACTACCACAGTATGGGTAATATAAGTAGCTATAGAGAAGAATACATTTTTGCAACTTTGCATCAACGTGCCTTTAAGATAAATATTAATATACGTTGTCAAGGTACATGTATATGGGATTAGGTATAGTAAATTCATTGTAATCTATTCACTGCTTTGGAATAGTGTGGTATATTTTGACTACAATATTACTGCAGTGCAGTATTTAAAATATAATATTCTGGTATGATAGCATACCAATTATAACTTGTTTGGAGGATTTAAAGGCGAGGTAGTTTCAAAACTGACCCCCTGACTGTGAGCAACAATACTTTCTGGTAGTGAGATTGAAGAACTGTAGAATTTGAATGCTGCTTGCTGAAGGAAGCAATACCTAATAAGCATTGGCATAGCCAATAGGTCTCGCATTATTGGTCGCCTACGGAACTTAGGGCCATATGTAGGTAGCTAAATACCAGTCGGTAACAGCCGAAATTCAGTAAATTTACAAATTTACCGTTACCGACCGGTATTTAGGCCTTTGAGATGTATGAGGCCAAAAATAAGGATTCGGTAAATATGAATCAGTAAATACCGATTCATCTTTACCGAATCCGAAATTACTGAATCAGTAATTACCGAATACTAATTTACCGATTCGGTAAATAAGAAACGAAAAATATGAGATCTGAGATGTAGGTAGCTTCTAAAATACCGAATTGCATGAAATTCGGTATTTAAGAGTCCGTAATTACCATGGATTGAAAGCAGGTGGTAACCAGGTGCAGGCCATAAAATAGGCCCCAAAATGCAACAGTGGGACCAGAATGGCAGCATTCTATGTGATAGCAAGGCGGCTACGGCTACAGGCAGCAGGAGAGAGGATCTGGAGACGGGAGGAGCAAGTCTACAAACAGCGGATCACACTCTTTCAACTCACTGAGGCAGAGATCCATGAAAGGTACAGGCTACATCCTCACACCATCCTGGACTTGATAAGGGACCTGCCCCACTCCTGGCTCATCCAACACCAATGGTGCATGCCATACCACCACGTGTTCAGGTGCTCTGAAGCCTACACCTACTTGCATCCGGCAGTTACCAGGGGGTTATAGCTGCGATATGTGGGGTGTCCCAGAGCTACCTGTCTCATTTCTTCAGGAAGTTCCTGGAGGCCATGATGCAGAGAATGCATCATACATCAGCTTCCCTGACACACATGCAGAACTGCTAAAGACCAAGACTGACTTCTACCAAATGGCAAACTTCCCACATGTCATCAACTGCATTGATGGCACACACATCCCAATCTGCCGACCTGCAGCCACAGAGTATATTTACAGGAACAGAAAGTACACCCACTCAATAAATGTGCAGGTAATCTGTGATGCCAACAACATAATCACAGACATTGTGGCCAAATTCCAAGAACGCACCCACGACTCCTACATCTTTCAGAACAGTGGGATCTACACACGCCTGACAGCGGAAGAATTCGGAGAAGGATACCTGCTAGGTAAAACACTGTGACACACCCTGATAGATACTGCAGATGTAGGTGTTGTTGTGCATGTGAATAATGGCTCTCTCTTTTCCACATAGGCGATAGCGCATATGCCGTCTGCTCATTCATCCTGACACCCTACCTGAACCGATCAACCCTGAGTGAGAGACGATACAACGTGGCACACAAATCTACACGCAGTGTTGTGGAGCGCACCTTTGGGCTGTTAAAAAGCAGGTTCAGCTGCCTCCACAAAAGCGGAGGCGCACGTCAGTACTCACCCCTCATCTGCTGTAAGATAATTGCAACTTGTGCAATGTTGCACAACCTTGCTACAAAGAAAGGTACAGAAGTGGAATTAAGTGATTATGAGAACGACAATGATGAATGTGCACAGCCTGAGCCCAACACAGCAGGAGTGGCGCCAGCAACAGATGGGAGACAGAGACGGGCAGAGATCACACGCAACTATTTCTAAGTAAGTAAGGAAACACAGCCAGATGTAGTATGTAGACAATGCAGTTTGATTTTTTGGCACTACGCCAGTACACAAAGGCACTAATGTGCAAGACCAATTGTAGCCATCCATTCTGGAAGTCCTGGGTTTCTTCACCCATTCCAGGTCAGGGAGTGTGGGCAGCATTAGTTTTTGCGGCCACGCCTACCGGTGCGAGATGACATTGGCCGGCTGTCCTAACTGGGTGTGTGGGCAGTGGCAGTCCCATGGAGCCTGCTGCTCCTCCGTGTGTCAGTAATAGGGGGGTTGTCATGCTACTCCTACTGGTGCTCTCCTCACTCTAACCCACATCCAGAGCAACAGTATGCGCCGACTGCACAATCAGCAGCACCTCAACAGCACTTGCCACCCTCACAAGGCCCCTGGAGACTTCACTGGAGCTGTGTGACACTTCCTCCTGCATATTTACGCATCACCTGCAAAGCAGGGAAGTGGCAGTGGCCAGGTGGTTTACTGCCCGTGTGTGTTGTTCTGCCCACTGCCTCTCCTTCTGCCTTGTTGCCCTGTCCTGGTCAAGCTTGCTTCACAAGAGCAGCACAGACTGGGACATGTCCTGCCTGCCCGCAGCCATCTCTCTCATGCCCGCAGCCATCTCTCTACTTCCCTCCGCCATTGAGCTTATGCCCTTTTCAATGTTTGTCATAATTTCATTCAGGTGCCTCATCTGGCGTTGTACTGACTGGATGGCCTTCCCCTGCATGCACTGTACTTTAACCATGCTAGATTCCAGTCCACAGAAGACACTAGGACCCTCACCATGTTGGAATTCACTGCTGTCTCTGGCCCTGCGACGTCTGGCACCTGTGTGGGCCCCTTCGGCGCTGGACTGCTGATTGGCATTGTTGTCCTCACCAGCCACGGTGGATGTATCACCCCCCACAGTGTCTCCTGCTGATGACTCCATTTCCCTTAGTGTGGCAACTACATGCCTCCTGCTTTTTTGGACTGCAGGTGTTGTGGCAGCTGGTGACGCAAGCAGTTCAGGTGAGGCTGGCTGTGCTGTTGGTGCAACAGTTTCCTGTGTGGTATTCCCTGCACTTGTGCTCGCCTCCTGTGTGTCTTCCCTCCGTGTTGCACTGCCTTCCTTCTCCTTGGTACGCCTGCGAGATGTCCCGCCTGTAGACAAAAAAGTAAAAGCGGTAACATGCAGTTAGATATTCTCTGCCTCTTCAGAGAATGCTTGGATCTAAAATCACCAGCTTTATTCACGGGGGGAGGGGGAGGGGCGGTGAAGTCCGGCAGGTCACCTTTTGACATGCCTCGCTCTTCAAAGCCTCTTAGCACATTCCCCCTGAGGGACTGTGGGCTGTGCGTGCGGTGTGGTGAGATGTCCTATTATTTACTGGTAATCTTCATTACTCCGGGTCCCGTTGTCCTTGTCCCATTCCGAAACATAGTGGAGATCACTATCTCTGCGACAGAAAAAAGAAAAGGAGCATGCTGGGATACCTAACCAACTCCCTCCCGCTGGGAGTACATAAGGGGTACCAACCCAGCATTCAGCCTGAAAATTCCAAGCCAACAACCGAAAGGCAAGCCGCCAGGGAGGGAGGGGGGACAGGAATGGGATGAGGACAACGGGATCAGGAGTAATGAAGATTACTGGTAAGTAATAGGACATTACGCTCAGGTCCCTCCTGTCCTCGTCCCATTCATAAACATAGTGGAGAATACCAAAGCAAACAACCCGGCCTTCAGGACACCCACCAATGCCAGGGGCACCAGTTTGAGAAGCAAAATGGCACCCAACCAAAGCAGAAGGGAGCCCACAAAAAAACGCAGGCAGGACCACAACCAGCTACGCCCCCAACCAAGCCGACAGAGTCGAGACCCCAAAACAAGCGGGGGGCGACCCAGAAAGGACCGCAAATGAGCACAAGAACCCCCAAGGAAAGCCAGAAGAAGGCCCAGAGCCAAGCCCCAGGGGAACACCCAGTGGGGCAGAAAGAACCCCCCCCCCGAACTACCAGGGGAAGGGAGCCCTGGGAAAGCGGCCCAAAGGAGTAACCCAGCCAGGGAGGGCAAACGACCAGGGAGAAAAACCGCCAAGGGAGAAACCCACAGCCCCAGGCCCCGCCAAGCAGCCGCCCCACCAGGGACAAAATAGATCAACCCGGCCCAATGCCCATGAGCGCACAAGAGCAGGCTGCACAGGATGACACCGTCAATGGCCAGGAAAGGATCCAGCAGGGGCAAGACAGAGAGCGAACCCCCTCCAAAGCACAGAAGCAAGTGACCCACAGCCGGAGCAACCCACAAACAACCACACCAAAAGGCGAGGGAAAGGAACACGAGACTGAAGAGGCACGCCAAAGTAAGAGATCAATGAACGCGACCAACCACAATACTAACCCGACACACCAGGGGAAGCCACCAGCAGAACCACCAAGACCGAAGAGGGAGGAACAAGACAATAAAACAGGTACCGATCCAGAGCAACAAGCAGGAAAAAAGGGGCCAAGGAACCCAGGCAAGGCCTCCCCCCAACAGCCGACAACCATGGCAATAGGGAACTGGAGGCACAGAAACTCCACAGAAGGCCCAGGCCAAAGGCAGGAAAGACAAGCAGCCAACCCCAGCAGAGACACCGGATGGCCGCAGACAAGGCTGCCACAACGGGAGAAGAAAACCTGGGGCACAGGAACCATCCAGCCGCCAGGCATGAGGCAACCAAAAGCAAGAGACACAGAGACACAATCCCAGGAACCCACCCAAACCAGGCCCGGGAGAGCAAAAAGCTCTACCCAAAGCAGACTCCACACACAGCCAGGGCACAGCCAAGAGAGAAAAACCGGGGGGCGAACACGGAACAAGGGAAATCAACCCAGAAACGGGAAGGAGGAACCTCCAGCAACCAAGAGCCGACCCACAGGCCAGGAGGACACCAAGGAACCACCAAAGGCGAACCCCAAGAAGGGCAAAACAGGAAGGACCAACAAGGAGGCCCAGAAAGACCCAAGAAGCCAACCGGACAACCGACAGGCCAGCCAGCCAGGAGGACCCCAACACAGTGCCGGCAGAACCCTTAAGGAGAGGCAAAGGGCCAACTGACCCAACCCCAAAAACCCCCAACCAAGAATGGGCCCACGGAACGGCACCAAAGAGAGGGAGATCTGTAAGCCACAACCGCAAACCAACACAAAGGGCCCAGCACACCATCCAGGCGCAAAGGAGCGGCACAGGAAAGGATACAGGCCCAACCCAATACCCAGACTATCAGGCCAGAACCACCGGTCACTAAGAGGCCATAAAAGAGGCCCAAAAGCACCAGAGAACAAGCGGCCATAGAAGGACCCAGGTAGGGACCCCGCAAAGGGAGGCAAAACAGGGACTGCAAGGGAACAAACCCAACAGAGGCTGAGCCGAGGCCCCACAGAACCCCGGAAAACCCCAGGCAACCCCAAACTAAGGAGAGGAGCCAGGCTAGACCAAAAGGAGCACAACCCACAGGGGGGCAGAAACAGACTCAAAAAGGGGAAGAACAAACCCCAGAGAGACAGTAAGAGCAACGGCCAGAGACACCATAGGCCGAAAGCAGTCCGCACACGAGGGGGAAATGCTCAATCCCAAGGACAGGCCCATAAGGGGAACACCACAGCATCAGGGCCCAGGCAAGGCCGAAAAACGGGGAGCCGGAAAGCAGCAACGCGTCCCACACACCAGGGGAGTCCGACACCAGACCTCAACCGGCAACCCCACCAACAAACCCACCTGCCACGACCAAGAGAAGGCATGGGAGGAAGATACCTGGAACAGCAACCTCAAAGCAGGAAAGAAGGGTCCAGGGCAGCCCGAACCCTGAAACAGGGAGGGGCACAGAAGCAACACACCCAAAAAGAGCCAACAAGACAGAAGCCAAGGAAGACCCACAAAACCCAGCCACCACAGGTGGCAAAGGGAGCGGCAGTGAGAGGTAAAGGACCCCAAAGCGCACCAAGCCACAGGAGGGCAAAAGGAAACCACAACAGGAAACTAAACCCCACCATCCAACCAAGTGTAACACAACACAGCACCAGGCAAGGGGCAAGCTGCAACCATAGCCAGAAAGCCCTCCAGGGCCCCCAGCAGGACAGCCCTGGAGCAACAGCCAACCAAGGCCCACCAGGACAGAGGGAGGGCAGAACAGCCCCCCACCCCCGGAAAAAACAACGGAACCCAAGAAACAGCGATTCCGGCAACACCAAGGACCCGGACGCTGGACGCAAGAAGTGACCCAGCCAAACCCAAGCATGGGCCAAGCACAAGAGCAGATGCACCGCACCCACAGATGGGGTGGAATGGGGGCCTGCCAACCCACCTCCCTGAACCGCAACCAGCACAAACCTCACTCACAGGGAACCCGCTGGAGGTAGGAGCCCACCAGCCCCGGCAGAAGGGCATGTTGGAGGGGAGGAGAGGAGTGAATACAAGGGCACCGGCTGGTCCAGCCAACACACCCAGGCACTACCAGGTGCCAGCAGGGAGGAAAAGGCCACAGGCCAGGAAACCCCACACAGCAAAGCCCAGAGCACCCGGCATGCACCGGGGGGCAGGAAGAAAGAAGCCAATCCGAGCACGGGGCAAGCCAATACCCTCGGAATGACGCAAGGAGCGCTCAGCACCAGGAGCCACAGGCATGCAGTCAGACAGGTATGCGCCAGGGCTGAACCCACAACAACAGGCAGAAACCAACAGGGCGGATAGCCAGGAGGTGGAAGAAACCAGGAAATAGGCAACCAAGGTGAACACTCGACCAGGCACCAACCCGGCCCGTCCAGAGGGAGCAGGAAGCAGACGCGGGCACAGGAGAATGGGTGGAAGCCCACAGCACCCGCCAGCCCCAGCACACCCCCAGCAGTGGAAAACAGGGAGCCAAGGCCGCAGGCCAGCACAGCAGAAGAGCACAGCACAGGGAAGAAGAAGCCCGCATTGCGCTACACACCTGAGCGACAGGCCAACACCACCAAATATAGACCGTCCCCGAACCCCTTTGCCCAGACGCCATCCAGCAACAAGCTCTGAGCAAGCGGAAAGCCAGGAGGCCTGGGAACCCAAAACCTCTAGAGGAAGCCTCCCCCTGCAGCACTGGGAAGCAAGAAAGAAACACAGTGCAGAAAGCCAACCAAAGCCCCAACCCAGCACGCAGGGACAGGGAGTGTCACAAGCCAGCACGGAAAAAGTTCACAACAGGAATCAACCAGCCGATGGAGAGACCAGAGGGCTCCGGGCCCCAGAGCATCAGAAACAACCCAAAGAAACCTTGAGGAAATTTAGACTACCAGCAGCAAACAAGGCAAAGCGGCCTAGCAGGTCTCCCAGTCAAGACCGCCAAAGCAGTCCCACTGTGCACAGCCAGACCCATCCAGGCAAAGCACAAAACACAAAGCCAGAGGAACATGGAAGTACGAGGCAACTGGGAAGAAAGCGAAACCGCTATGCAGTACTCATCACAGGGGCAGGAAGGACTCACCACAAGCGCCCGCCCCCAAAAGCCAGCCCAAGTGCCCTCCAGGACACCAGCGCCGGGCGGAGAAGAGGACTACAGCAACTGGTCTGATACCGACCCACATCAAGCACCCCAAGCGCCCCGGCACTGACCCAACGAACAACAGGGGCGACAGAGAGGAAAGAAGGACAGCAGCACCCCAACAAGCCAGGAAGGGGGACCAGGTGCACGGCACAGCGCAGCCGTTGGGCCCCCAAAACAGCGTCATCTGCGTATCTTCCAGTGAGGCCAAACATTAGGAAGACGCGCGCTGTGACCTGGAAGAAATCCTGAGGAACGGTACCCCAGCGCCAATCAACGCCACTCCTAGCAAGCCCGCCAGGCCAGGGGACACGGAACAGGATGTCGTGGACAGCCCAGCAGCCCGACGAGACATCCATGGAAGAAGCACACAAGGAAGCAGCAAACATGTCCCATTCTGTCAGAAGACGGAAACAAAGAACAGGCTGCATGCTGGGTTGGTACCGCTTATGTACTCCCAGCGGGAGGGAGTGGGTTAGGTATCCCAGCATGCTCCTGTTCTGATCTTCACTATGTTTAGGAATGGGACGAGGACAGGAGGGACCTGTGAGTAATGTAACTTCCTTTCAAGATTGGCCGGGTATGTATTACTCCTCTGAGTAATGAGTGGGGTGCATTCCACATTCCTGCCCCTCGTGATGCATTTCTTTTGTGCTCTACGCTACAATGAAAGCCAGAATGCTTCACATTATTGGCTGCACATTTTTTTTCTTTCACTCTATATAGTTTTGTTTTAAAAACTTTTTTTACACATACGGTTCTCATAACGGCGAGAACAAAAAGGGTGAGCAAGAAAGACAGTTTCACCTCAAGTACGAAAGTTGTTTTGAGTTCTCATTTACAGAATTATGTTTTGATCTTTTAGCATCAAAGGGAGACAAGTCACTTTGTTTCTGCTTAAGCATCTATTTCGAATTTATCACGCATCTGTGCTCAGGAGTAGAAGAAGGTGGCTGGTTGACATTTGCCCCTGTGCAGAGATTGACATTTTAAGATGGAAGACTATTATTCAGTTACCTAATAGGCTTCAGATATTTTGGTGTTTTTTTGTTGCTTTTCTTCAGAGCATGCACAGTCCGCCCGACGGTTGCTCTGAATCTACACATGTATTTAACGCGCACAGTATCGTACAATGCAGATATTTGAAATTGCAAGCAGGCCGGCAGCATGAAAAGCATGCTGTTTCCAAGTTGGCTAAAAAGCCCCGTGGCTAGATCATGCTCTACAAGGACCAAAAACTGGGTTTCATTCCCGCGTGTGTGCTGCAGGTCCCTGCCTGGTCTGGTAGCTCTGCAGATGTGGCACACACTGCCCCCGGGCCGGGTGGGGGGGGGGGGAAGTACCTGAATTCAGAGCTGTTATTTGAGGCATATGAGACAACACTGTGGAACCTGCTGTGGTAGCCCACCCTTTTTGTGCCGTTCAAACATCAAGGTGGTGAGACAAAAGTGTGACTTGGTTAAACAAGCGGGGCAGCTAAGCCGTGAAAGTAAAAGTATTTGTAACCTGACCCAAAACAGATGGCAGTCTGCGCACCCGCTGCTGACAGTTGACTTTGGAGTTGGGGAACAGAGTTCGATCCTCGGCGTGGACTGCATAATTTAATTATTAAAAAATAACCAGCAATCTCGGAGTGGGGGTGAGGAAAGACAAATTAAAAAAATAATACACATAGAGGGGGAGACCGATACAATTATAAAAACACAGTTGTGACAGACAAATATAGGATATAGCCCCCAAAATCATGATCAGAGAAACCACCGAAGCCTTAGGGAAGATCCAGCCTGCAAAAGCGGCAGGTCTGGATAGTATCCCCTGGAGACTTTTTCCGATCTGAACCAACTGTTTGGGCTCCCTATCATACCAAGCCATTCTACAAGGCATGGCAATCCAAAACACCTGGCTGGGAGCTGAAATCATACTGATTTATAAAAAAGGCTCACTGCTCCTGCCAGCCAACTACCGGCCAATAAGCCTTATAGATGTAGGACAAACATTTTTTGCTCGAATCCTATTCGGGCAACTAGAATCGTGGATGGAGGAAAATAACATTCTCACTCCCTTCCAAGCCGGGTTCAGGGCCAAAACTTCTACGATCGACAAATTATTTAGGCTGCAGTTGTTGCATTGGAAATCGGTACACTTAAAGGGTGGCAGCCTTTATCTTATCTTTCTAGATTTAAAATCTGCATTTGATTTGGTCCCGAGGGGTAAGCTGTGGGTAACATTAAGAGGCCTGGGAGTCCCTGAATACTTGTGCTACCATATAAGACAGTTCCATGAGAGGAATTTTGCACGTATTCGATTTGGTATGAATGGTGAACTCTCTGCCTCTTTGCTCGTGGAGAGAGGGGTTCGCCAGGGCTGTGTCCTGGCACCCACACTCTTTTCATTATACATAAATGGGCCCACAGATTTTCTGTTACAAGGAAAGAATATAGATGCCCCCAGATTCGCACAGCGTAGGATCTTTGCAGATGATACGCTTCTTCTTTCAAAATCACCAATAGGAATACAGAAAATGTTGGATAACTTCAGCGACTTCTGCAAACATCGGGCCTGGAAATAAACCTACAGAAAAAAAAGTACACAGCCTTCAACGTAGGCAAAACGACTCGCCCAAATCCCTGTTTGGGCTCCAGACCATTAGAAAGAGTAAAAATATTTGACTATCTAGGCCTGACGCTGACGGAGCAGGTGGACTAGGGAGCTCAAATTAATAAAGCAGGGTTAAAACTAACCCAAGAAACGGGGGCATCCTTAAACTTTATAGGTCATGCACCAGAAAGTCCCTCTGTCCAGCATTAGAAATGTATATGTCGCAGGCAAGATCTGCTGCCCTCTATGGGGCAGAACTCTGGGGATACTCTGTACTGACCGGGCTCATTAGAACAGAAAACTCCATTATAAGACAGAATCTATCCCTCCCCATGAGTACCCCCCTAGTACCACTTTGTCTGGGCCTAGGGATTAGGCCCTTAGTAGATGAGGTGACCCTCAGACCTCTCCTCTACTGGCGCCTCCTCTGGGGTACACCTGAGCTAATAGCATACAGAGAAGAACTAACTGAAGTCATGGGTATGCGAGGCTCTGGGAGGATATCTTGGCTGTTAAACATTAAAAATACCTATGAGGGTCTGGGAAGGGGCGACCTTCGGAATAATGCAGAATATACGTCCTAAACTACAGCAAGGAAAAGTCTAATAGTGACTTTTAGAGAACATAAGCTCAACGAACTAGTACAGAGAACTGCTATTGACAGTTTAACGGCAGCAATTCTTGCTGTAAAAATCACCTACAGTTTTGCACAGGCACTGGACGGTATTCAGCCCCTTCTTGACAAAAAGCTATTCATCCAGTTCAGACATGGAGTTCTTCCACTGTTCCCTTTCTCATGGGCCCGCAGCAGCAAAAAGAAAATGCAGGATGATGTAAACTTATTATTGTCCCACTGTGATGTATTAGGGGATGTGGCCGGGCTATTACACCTTTTTTTATATCTTTATCAACTCGTTATTCTGATTAACATTGTATTTAAATAATTTTTAAATATTGATTTATTTTCCCTGTGATTCCAGATGGATCGTATTATAAGTTTTAACATGACGCGTTTATGGCAATTGCTTGCCGAAATAAAGTTTTAATTGATTGATTGAGCATCTGAAAACAAGTACAACAAACAGTGCGAGGAGGTGGCTCAACAAATAACGCTGCTGACTTTGGAGCAGGAAAACAGAGTTCGAGCCTGGGTGTGGGCTGCATCATTTAAGCAATTTTTTAATCAAGAATAAATTAAACGTAAATAAATAACCAGGATCAGGTATGTACAGGAAGCTGCCAGATGTGGAAATGCGAGCAGCAAAGAAAAAAGTAGTCCCTAAATAAAAAGATAACAGCCAGCAGCGTAAGCTACCTGTAGTGGTCAATGCTGCTTCCTCCAGAAACGGAAGAAAAAGGAAGTGATGTATGGGACCATGAGCCAACAATTAGCAAGATAAGAACAGCAATGCCAGATTCCACCAATGGCAAGCGACAAAACAAAGACAAATGCAATGGATGGTGTTTCAGTAGTAATACTGATTACTTAGTGCCTCATAGAGGCAGCATGCACTGCCTATGCAAGACCTAAAAAGTGGACACAAGGCTGAAGCCTGCTCATGCTAGGGAGGGTGAATGAAGGATGATTAGAGGCTGAATAGTATTACTTGGTTCACTAAATGGGACAGGTGAACTTGCTCAAAAAACAATTGCCTTCTTGACATCCTTTATGCAAACTCTTCTGTTAAAGTTTTGACACCTAATTGTTTTGCTCGATCAATCTAAATGTCTAAGGAGGAACGTTCTGTAAGACTTTCCTCTGTCATTGAAATTTGTAGATAGTGTTTTTCAATTGTAACTTTGAAAACAATATTTTTACACTGACTACAGTAACTCAACTGGTGAGAAGAAGTTCAAGGGCTGTTGCAGCACTCAAAACAGCTGCCAACAGTGAATTCATTTATAAAAAAAAATAAAAAAATAATTCTAATTGTGCCACCAGTGATAACTTTACTTTAATCTTTAGGCCTGATTACAAATTTGGTGGTAAGGGAACAACCGTTGAAACAGCTTCTGAAACCCACCGCCAAGTGGGTGGCCCACCAGCTGTATTATGACGTTGATGGTTTGCAGAACGAAACACCCCGGAGCACCACCACCACCCCCAGCCATTCGCCGACAGCCACAATGGTGGTGTGGGAAAAGAAGTTGTAAGAGGGTAGTACAGACAAGTTCGCTAATGTCCGATGTTAGAAATGGGATCCCTGGCTGGCCAGGGCTTGCGCCAAAGTCAGTCAAAGACCACCACTCCTAAGTCAGGGCAAGGGAGTTACACCCCAAGATAACCCCTGCTCACCCTCTAGGTAACGTGGCGCGAGCAGCAAGGCTAAACTTGGAGGCGATATGAGTTAAGTATTTGCGCACGTACCCCAGCAACAACACCCAAGGCCCACCACAAAGGAAACTCCACACAAAGTTATATATAAAAATAGCCTTTGTATTATGCCAAAACACATTAGATACAAACACACACTTTACAATGTGCCAACAGGCACGGGCAGAATTTACAGGGGATATGTACAAGACAGGGCCACATGGACCACTGTCAGAAATAGGCACTTTTAGAACTTAACACTAGGTAGAATTAGCACTTACAACATAGAATATAGAATGTAAAATCACTTTAGCACACAACCAGTAACTACTGGTAACCAGGACCTCACTAGCACCACCTGTACTAGTAGAAAAACCACCTATCACAATACCTGTAGGGGTGTAAGCACATAGCACATGACGCATTAAAACACATTCAGGGGTGCAGGGGAGGAAAACACATGATGCATCAACAATACATTCAGAGGTGCAGGACAACACAATAGCGCAAAAATCACATTAGCCACCACCTGTGGCAGTCCCTAGGCCAACTGGCCTCTCTAGGGCTAGGATGCCCTGTGTCCAATGTCAGGGGGCCTAAACGTGGCAGCTGCCCACGAAGTCCTGGGCAGCTGAAAGCACAATTATGGGGCCAACATGATGGGGGAGCCTCACAGGCTCTGCAGAAATGACTGTCCCCTTTTTGGAGCCTCGCCGGGCTCTGAATAAACAAATGGCCCCTGAGCCTCTCTGGGCTCTCAAAGATACTGGTGGCGCCTGAGCCCCTCGTGGGCTCTCAGTAAATCAAAATGCCCCCTTGAGCCTTTCAGGCTCAAACACAAAATGCGGCTGTCTCTGGAGCCTCTCCGGGCTCTTAGCACCAAATGCGGGGCAATCGGCGGAGTCCCCCTCCTGGGGAGTCAAAATGACAATGGGCCCCGGAGCCCTCCGTGGCTCTGACAACAAAAATGCCCCGGTCGTTGGAGCCCCGGGGCTCTGTACACTGGAGGGGGGGCGGGCACCGGCAATGTGCCCCGACGTCCCCCCTCTCTCCCAACTGCCCTGGACTTGGAGCTCCCGCCCAGCCGGCTTCACTTACCGGCACTTCTGCAGGCGGGGGCTCCTTCCGGCAGTTGCTGCAGACTTCCTCTGTTGCTCCGGTGCGGAGCAGGCCACGCACTGGGTCCGGAGGAGGCGGGGTGGGCTCTCGTCCTCCTCCTTGATGGCGACGCACCCTCGGCAATCGGCGGGGCTCTCCCAGGGCACGGGAGCCCCGCGAGACAAAAGCACTTCCGGGTCGTCCTGTTGTCCCTCTTCCTCCCTCACTGGAGCCCAGGGTCGGCTCCGGCTTCTCCAGGGCAGTACGTGCGGCCGGCGCCCCAGCCGCAATTAGGCCGCCATTTCCCCGACGTCCTCGAGGACGCTCCTTCCGTTGCCGGGCAACCCTCCGGCCAGGCTTAGCCCTCCGTAGGCTGACGAAGCAGCTAATGGCAGCGCGGCCCTGCAGACGAGCCCCCAGGCTCCGGGTCGCGCTGCTGAGGCAGAGGGGAACTTCTTTTTTCCGCAATCCGGGACTGCTGCGGTGAACTCGGTTCTTTCAAAATGCCGGGTGGGCACCGGCCAAGTCAAATAAAGCGCTCCCAAGCGCTACAATGGTCAATACAGCGCTCCCAGCGCTAGAGGGGAAAACAAAGCGCTCCCAGCGCTAGGGCCCAGTCAAGGCGCTTCCAGGCGCAACAGGGAAAGTCCAACGTGCTCCCAGGTGCTGTGAGCACAAGCACAGTGCACCCAGGTGCCCTCAGCAGGGCAGAGTTCCAGCAAAGTCCAGGCAAAGTCCTTCAGCAAGGCAGGGGGGCAAGGCTGGGCCCAGAGCCAGCTCCCTGGGTCTCCAGGCAGGGAGACAATCCAAGTGGCGGTCCTCCTGCCCAGCAACAGCAGCAGCCCCCTCAGGATCCTGGAAGAGAACAATTTCTGTGGGGACACAGCCCCATTTTTATACACCACATTCCTTTGTCTGTAGGTGCAGGGTTGGGGAGAAACCAGTCGCAGCTGGTTTTGGATCACCCTTGATGTGCTCATCACCTCACTCTATTCACTGGCAGGGCTAGGGTCATCAGTCGCACCACAGGGGGCGGAGCCAGCATTGTCTGGGGAAAACCCAGCCTCATTCAGGACACAGGTACACTCCTCCCCAGCCATCAGCATGCTAATCTCACACTCACCACCGGGCAGACCCATCCAGCCTTCCTGGAGCCAGGCTCACCAGCCAGCTCCCGCCAATCACACGCCAGGCATATTTTACACTAATATGCCAACTCCTAGAAGTGGCATTTGTACACAAGACACACTCATGCCACATACATCATTGCAAAGCATTCACTCTCACGAGTTCGCACATATCAAATTCGAACCTGTACACCTCACGCATCAGGAACTACCAGGGACACAGACATTCCCCATGCATTCCTGAGGGAGGGCAGGCCTATCTCATCACATGCACTCAGAGTGCACACGCACTTTCCACTGGGACACAGTGAAAGTGCGCAGAACCCAAAAATCACCATCACCAGGTCACCATTACAAGCAAAAATTCTAGGGGTGAACCTGCCAGACGGGCCAAGTCCAACATCCGAATTACGTGCTGTCCAAAAAAGCCACAATGGTTGGAAGACCGCCTGCTTCGAGTCTGCGGAATCGAAGAAGTTGGGGTGCATGCTCACTGATTTAATTTTCTTTCCTTCAGTATCCCACGTGGGTCCCTTCCTCCATGGCCCCCCTTCACAACAGCATCTTGCCCCAAAGAAAACTACTGTGCTGGTGCCGACATCCAGGTAACTCCATTTTGCATTATTTACCCATTGACAGGTCTGGGCACATTTGGTCTGGACTCCAGCAATGGGAACAAATTTGTAGTCTGTATTTTTTCACATGTCATGCATATGTGTACATTTAACACTTGTGCAGTCAAAATATAGACACCTGTATTGACACATATGAAAAAATATTCCCTGTCATCAGAAACACCACCACTGGCCCAGCGGTGACATCATAATACGGCGGCCAGGACACCACCGTGATGACAAGTCTCCTTGATATTGACCTGATTGGTCCATGGTTGATTCAGATAACACCTCCTCACTAGCTCTGAGCATTTTTGATGGTATCATTAAAATGGTGCATTACGCCATTTATTGGACAAATGGTGCTAGAAAATATCTATGTTGGCAAAACATACAGACATATTAACATTTTCTTCCGGATTGCACAACTGTTGGTCTTGGTTGTGTTACCTACATTACTCAACTGATTTACTGATCATAAAAGGTCCAGGTCCAAATGAAGGAGTTTGGAAAACATGTTCATTGTTTCTAGCACTTTTCAAAAGCTTACAATTTTTAATTCAAAGTATAATGTATGTATTAATTTCCTTAGAGGCATATCTTATGTGAGCTCTTGTGTTGTAGACTGCAGTGAAATTATAGTGAGTGCTTCCAAGATATCCAGTAGCTAACTGCAGATAGACTATCATGTTTGGACGCAAAACTTGTCAGTCAGTGTCTCTTCACTCTTAGCTTTAGATGAGAGGTGCTCTCTTTGGTAACTGTCAGAATCTCCCTTGTTTGATCCTTTCACTAAAGACTATAACTACTTTCTCCACCAAAAAATAATCAACTTCAGTAATATGCATGCAGTCATCGTTCAACACTATGGGGTCTATTACGATTTGTTTGCCGGCCATCATATCGACAAATGGGACTGCCCGCTATGTGTGCGGCGGTCCCGCAAAACCAATTAAGATGCACCCGCCACACTGGCGGGCGCATCCCCCATTTTTACATTGCGGCGGGTGGTGCTTTCAGCAGCACCTGCTGCAAATTAAAAAATGCATTTTTCCGTTTGCATGCACAACGTGGCAGACACCTCGCGGTGCCAGCCACGTTGTGCATGCAAATACATGAGCATCCCCCATCCCCTCAACACTCTGGGGGCCCGCAACAGGACCCCACATGCAGACTCTGCATGCTTTTCCATGGCGGCAACGGCGCTATGGAAAGGCACATCACCGCCTGCATCTTGATATGGATGGTGGTGTCTTGTGGACACTGCCACCATATCAAGCCCCTTTTCCTTCCGGTCACCTGTTTGACCGGCAGAAAAACGGCAGATGGTCTATTCGTCTGCCGGGGTCCCCCTGCCATACTAATATGGTGAGGGGAAATAGGAGGCAGGCAGTGAATAATGGCAGGCAGATCATCACTGCCATATGAGTGGTGGCAATCCGCCCGCCATTATAATAGACCCCTAAGTTAAAATTATGAGTAGGGGTATGCCAAACTTTCTGAATTCGCTTTTATGTAACTATGTAAAATTTCGGCAAAAATTATGTGTAATTATACAAAATGCAAATTTATAATTTCATGCCACATTTTTGCTAGTCCTGAGCTAGTCCTTGGTTTTGAAAAACTGTGCTCCGCATAGCCTAGTGGAGTTTGTATTTCTCACTCGTACTTGCCAACTTAACGTAGCCGAGTGTGGGCTCGGAAAATTGTACTCCAGACCACCTCCCTACGAGATTTCTCAATACGGCGGTCGCAGATGGCTGCCACCGCTTGCATTGAGAAACCTTCCATTCATGTTGAGGGAGCTGCCACTCGAGTAGAACATATACTCGAGTGACAGAAAGAAGCAACCCCTTCTTGCTCTGCACATGGTGCCGTTTACAATGATTTTCCCGTACGGTACAAAAGCCTGGCAAAAAAAGTCTGTGCGAACTGTACAACCTAACGCGCTCCGCCACTAGCGGAACTTCGCGAAGCACAACACAGTTTTTTGGTCACTTGGCCCGGCCTAATTTTAGCACAAGATATGTCCTTGTGTCTATTTTTGATGTGGGACACATTTAATGCTTATCAAAAAAAAGCGCTGCAAACAACAGCTGCTCACATTCTCTTGTTTCTGCACATTCGTAGTAATTGTTAATCACATGAATTTTTACTGTGAGTATTTTGGATACAAAGCATAACCAGAATTTCCCCAAATTATGTGAATTACCTCGCCATAGTTACAATTCTGCCTCAGCCTAATTATGTGCAGTGCAGTGCACATGGACAGAGTTGGGTTATTTATGATGTTTATGACTGCGCAACAGTATATATTATACTCAATGCATTGGCACAATCATATCCTGACCTCTGATTCTTTTAAACACTAAGCCTTTGTCCTTTGTCAGTTCTATTGGTATGTCCAAAAGAAAAGGGAATGGCCCAGCTATCCAAGAGACAGGGTACCAACAAAGTCAATGTAAAAAATCGTAATTCCCTTGGAACCAGTATAGTCCTCAGTCACACTAACTTATTCACAGTTCACACTCCATCCATACTCAGTACCACAAAAGGGGGAATCCCATAGTTATCAATACAAACACACCAATATCATTTATAGACCCAATTATTACCAAAAGTATACATTTATTATCAATTGATATTAAAATAAAAACATTAAAATTCTATCAATACATATTGTACATATGATCACTTCATTGAAGACCTAAAAAAAATGTCATTAAATAAAACATACACAATATACATGAAAGAGACTGAAACCAGTGATATTACATGTCAAAATGTTAATTCGTTAGAATCTATTGTGACTTGCATCGGTCAGTGCTGACAGAATAGTTCCTCGAATTCAACTTAGATTGTGGCGTTGACGCGTTTCGGTGTGTTGCCAGATATGTACCACCTTTGTCAAGACTAATACAGATGATTGTCTCTTTCACAATCAACAAATGTTTTCATATGTATCTATAATGGGTAAATCCTACTCAGAGGCCAATTTTCCACAGTGTGAGTTACTTCATTAAGGAATGACGGCCTGTATTGATTCTCTAAAGGCGAACTCACTGGTAGGAATCCTCATAGGAGATCCTCTGCTGTCATGATTAAAACTTTCTATGCTAGCAGCACTTCGTCACCTGCAGCACATCAAGATTTCCACATACGGTAAATCTACAATAGTCTGGATGTTATTCCGTTGACTAACATATAGTATCCAGCGTCCTATTGTTAGTCACAAATGGTAAGATAACCCATGGTGATGTAAGGTAATGTCCATGTTTCAGCATAGAGTTCAGATTCTTTATCAGGATGAAGTTCCCATGTACAGTGAACGATATGGATGTACGGTGAACCCTGTCCGTTAGTGCAGCAGCGTTCAGCAATCTACGTCTTGTCGGTCTCGTTAGGTCGACAAGACGTAGATTGCTGAACGCTGCTGTACTAACAGACAGGGTTTAAAAAGGTGCAAAGCCTCTTTCTGAAGTAAAACCTAGGAACCTTATTTCAAACTTTTTTCCTTTCAGACTTTCATCTGTAAAGTTAGACTCCAATTGGAGTATTCAACTTGGGCTCCATTGTAGTCAGCCCAAATTGTGCCTAGCACATGGTCTACTGCTTCCATAAGCTATCATTGGCACCTAGTTCTTTTTGTGTCTTTTTTACTGTAAAATATATCTCCATATTGACTTTTTGCCTTTTTGGTGTCATTTTGTTTATTAAATTTTACTCTATATTTTCGAAATTGATTTGGGATTTATATTTATTGATGTTTGTACTTTATTGCTGTTTTAGTACAGCATAAATACGTTATTTGTTGCCCTAGGTCAAGCCTGTCTGCTCTGTGACATTGCTACAAGGGGTTGATCTCATGTTAATCTAGTGACTTTAGGGGTCTAGCTAGTGACTTTAAGGTTTTATCCTGACAAAAAAGTGATATTATTCCTGAGATTGGGGGGGGGGGGGCTGTCGCCCACCCCAAATAAGAATCAATTTTCTTACACTCTGTATCAAGCCAATATTTGTCTATCTGAGCTCTATGATATATATGCCATAGAGGAGTGGAGAAGTGTGGCTCACTGGTTAGAGCAGGCAGACCCTGAAGCAGAGGTCAGACCCGGGACCAGGGTTCAATTCCTGACGCGGCAGGGTCTTGAGCTCAAATGTCCATGGACTTGATAATTCTCGCTTCGGTGCCTGACCTAATCATGGGTTCACACTCTGCAACTCTGGGCATTAAGCTTGCTTAATCTCCACAACGGCCCCCGCGGCGGGATGCCTGGCTTTCACCTTGGGGATGCCCTGTAGGGGCTATCTCACAGGGAAAAACCAGGACGTGTTCCCAAGGCAAGCGTGGAGATACCCCTTCGGGGGTCGATTCTGGCGCTATATAAGAATATAATAATAATAATAAAATAATAGACTGGACCAGCCGGACACTGGAATGACATGATTTGAAGAATGTTCAACTTTAAATCTTCTGCCTAGATCCACTGCAGGCATGCACGATTAGATTAAATATCGACTTTGAGTGCGTAAATGACAAAGGAACTGGCAGCACCAGAATAGCCCCAGGCATAAGGCATTGAAACCATAACTTGAGTCAAAGGGAATTTGACATCTTAATCAAAGACAAATATGGGAAGCAATACGTTTTGGCTTTAACGTAGTTAATGTGACACTAGATGGCAGATAACATCAGTTTAGTTTGTAGCACGTATTTATACTATCAGAATTAACTTGTTTTGAGGTGTTGCCAATGGGGTATTCAAAAAATTTAAATAACCCACTTTGATTCATCTCTTCAATGGCAGAGCATGTAAACAAATTAAGCATGCCACACCCTTCAAAGAAGAGTACTGTTCAACCTTCCATTCATGTATCCATCTATCCTTGTAGCCTTCCAACCCCTCACCCATCCATCTATCCATTACCATTTTCCCTTCCATCATCCATTCTTTCATTATCCCATCGATCCTTCATTTTATAATTCAATCAGTCCATCAATCCATCCATCCTTCTACCCTTTTTGTCATTTATCCATTTTTGCAGGGTCATCCCTGAACTTTTTGCCTCCCTCCTACTCTTTTTTTCTGACCTGGTGTTGGTGGATTTAGGACTCTGGGCACTTTAGCACTGCTGTCCAGTGTAAAGTGTTTGTGCTCTCTCTGTTAAACATGGTAAGATTGGTCTTCACCTATTTGGCATATTCCATTTACTTGTCAGTTCCTTGTAAAGTAGTACCTCAGATACCCAGGGCCAGTAAATTAAATGCTACTAATGGGCTTGCAGTGCTGCTTGCGCCACCCACCAAAGTAGCCTTGCAAACCTGTCTCAGGCTTCTTCAGGGCCTGTGCGTGCAGTTTACTGCCGCTGTGACGTGGCACACAAAGTGGTTGTCACATCTGTCACCCCCCTTTTACTGCATGTCAGTCACCCATAAGGCAGGCCCTAGTTATCCCTATGGGCAGGGTGCATTGTAGGTAAAAGGTAGGACATGTACCTTAAGTGTGTGACATGTCCTGTTAATGACAAACAGCCACTGCTGCAAGGCTGCCCTCTCAAAGGAATGCAGCAGGATTCCCTGATATGAGAGAAGCAGCATGGTCAAGTTTGGTATGTTTGGAATAGCGATAATAAAGGCTGAGTAATGGTGTGCACAGATTTATTATCAGTATTTTAGAAATGCCACTTTTAGAAGTCGGCATTTTCATGTGCTATATGTATTTGCCTGCTTGATGTGCATTGCATGTCTGGCTCTGGAGTGACAGAGGCTGGTGAGGTGTGTGGTTCCAAAGGGGCTGGGTGAGTCAGCGCTAGGTTGAATGGGCAGATCTGCATTTGGAGTAGTTGGAGGAGTAGCCCCTGCTGCTTCCTAGGGACCCCTATGTGCTGTCCTGCCTGTGTCCAGCTCTGCCCCTGGTGAATTTGGACTACGAGTCCTGAAGAGTGCACTTGGAGTGAGGAGGGCACTGCCCAGACCTGAGGGGAGTGATTGGCGGCAAGCGCGAGCAGAAGCGCTGTCCCTTCTTTACCTTGGAGCCCTAGAAGTGGGCTCAACATTCATACATGTGGCGGGCAAGGGCAGGGCTCCGGTGTGGAGGAGAGAGCCCCATGCAGAGTGCCCCAGAGGAGGCTCGCTCTGTGTTGCCCAAAGGAGAGCCCAGTGGCAGGGAATCCTGGTTGGGGATTTCCCAAGCAACACCATGGGCAAAAGTCAGTAAAGTGCCTGATCGGAGGCGGGCCGGCGGGAGAAGCCAATCGGCCCAATGCAGAGCGGAAGCCAGGCAAGAAAAGACCAGGATGTGGGCATGGCCCGCACCCAAAAGTGGGATGCCCCCGAGCCAGCGATCCACGCTGGAGGCTAACCCGCATTGTTGAGCAGTCTAAAGAGGGACCACAGCCTCGCGGGCTCCCGGCTGAAGTCTTGCATATAGCGTAAGGGACCGGGCGAAGTTAGAAGAGGCCCCGTGAGTGAGGGCCTGCCAGGCACACTGTTGGTGTCTGGATTCGGCACAGAACAGCCCTGGTGAGTGGGGCTGAAGATGAGCATTGTTGGTGTCGTGAGTGACACCGGTAGAGTCCCGCTGAAGGGGCCTCTCAAGGCACGGTGGGTGCGCGTGCTAATGCTCACAGCTGCATTGCGAGAGCACGGGCAGCTGCCATGATGGGGTCATTCCTTTTTGGGCCCAGCCTAAAAGCCCCTGAGAGGGGGGCTGAGAGGCACTCTGTTGGTGCCTACTTGTTACACAGCTGCACCGCCAGATTGCGGGCAGCTGCAACGTTGAATGGGCATTTCTTTTTTTGTCTTTGGAGAAACAAGGTGGGTGACAACCTCACCCCAAATTCTGGTGCCGGCCTGTTGGACCTGCCCCCTGCTGCAGTGGCAGCTTAGCGCCCTGACTTTGATGGAAATAGGGCATTTGCAGGGAAGTTCCAGATGGGCCTCAGTTGGCTTGTGAGCACCTGAGGTGCTAGTAGGGTGCAAGGCCCTAATGTGATGCATAATGTGTTTATGCCTACTGTGATGCATGATGTGTTTATGCCTAATCTGATGCATAATGTGTTTATGCCTAATGTGATGATAATATTATTAGTAGTTGCTGGTTATTTTCTATTCACTAATTGTGCTTTCTAATGGTTCCGTCAGTGGCCCGATTGGCCCGGTCATGTATATAAGTCCCCTGTAAAATATTGCCAAGTGCCAGGTGGCACAGTGTATATATGTGATTATGATCTAATGTGTTTTTGATAATACAAAGGCTATTTTTGATATAACCTTTTATGGAGTTTCTTTTGTGGTGTGCGTAGTGTGTCACTGCTGTGTGAGTGTGTTGCGCAAACGCTTTACACATTGCCTCTGGGATAAGCCTGACTGCTCTTGCCAAGCTACCAAGGGGGTGAGCAGGGATTATCTTCAGTGTGTAACTCCCTTGCCCTGACTAGAGAGGTGGTTTCTGCCTGGCTTAGGTGCAAGCCCTAGCCACCCAGAAAATCCCCTTTCTAACACTGCTTGTCAGCGGTGAGGATAGGGATTGCGTTTGCGCAATAAAACAGCAACAACTGGTTGCACTACAAATTCTGCATTTAGATAATCACATGGTTGGAGACTATTTCTTCAAATTATTTTTTCTCCTTAAAAGTGTAATTTTTGAATTATGGTAACACCTAAGTCTCTTGTATTGCACTGTGGGTTGTGTATCTTGCCAATATGGGGTTAGTCTATAATAAGGATGACCTTTGGGAGTACACTGAGGGAGAGTAAAATAGTTTCTGCAAAGAAAGGGGGATACCAATAGAAGGCAACTTCTGCAGAAAACTGCTCCTCTTTGAAGCAATCCACAGGGGAGTAGTCCTAGAGTGCTTGGGGGACCCTGCAGATTACCCCTCCTCATACCTAAGTGGTGGTTATTAGGGAGGGCCTAAAGAGTCTGAGGGGGAGGAAGATAATGGCAGGGCAGGGATGCCAATAGGTAGTGAGGATCCCATAGAAAGGGAGTCCCTTGCTGGGTCCAATGCCCGGGACAGTGACCCATCCCTTTCCCTGTCTCCAGAAGAGTGGGTGTATAGGAGGGAAGAAAGGGAGCATCTGCTGGTGAGGGAAAGGCTCAGGTTGGAGCTAGTGCAGCTGAGTGTGGAGGAGAAAAAACTATAGACTGAGAGTGTCTTAGCAGACAAGAGAATGGCCGAAGCAGAGAGGGCGTTCACCAGGGAGAAACTAGCTTGTGAGGATATGTCCCCTGAGTGCAGTTTTAGTTTTCTGAAATCACCAGTGAGTGTGGGATCCAGTGGTGGCAGCAATATGGAGTCCAGTGCAGGAAGTCCCACTTCAAGGTCCAAGAGTATGGCGCCTGGTTCCCAGGAAGAGGGGTACAGGTTGAGGTTCAGGGGCAGTAGAAAACTGTCTCACCAGTCTTGGGGGGAGTTTGTGTATGAATGTTGTGATACACTGTAAGATTGGGCGATGGGTAGCATGACAAATGATTTTGAAGGGCTGTTCAATCTGGTTGTCAGAGAGCACATGTTCAGGAAATATTTTCCGGGGTTATGGCAACCCCTGTTGGAGTGTGAGTTCTGTGATCCCAGGGAACATGCATGGGAGGCAGACCTCTGGGTGAGTGCCAGAGGGTCTTAGGAGGCATTGGGGAGTGACCCTAAGAGTAGTGGCTCAGGTATTTCCCAGCCCAGAGAGGTGGGAAAGGTTTGTAGTAGCCCAGCTAGGTCCCGGTGTAGTGGGAGGGGTGTTGGGACTCACGTCCTGTCTCCAAGGAGAAGGAGTGAGAATGGGATGCGTCCCAAGGTGCCCAAAACTAAGTCTCAGGGCCTGATGGGTTCCTTAAGGGAACACCAGGTAGGGAGATTAGGCTGTACTGGTAGGCCGTCCTTTGAGGGGGACCTCCTAGTGTCAGGAGAACTTGGAGCGTCTCTAAGCAGAGTTCCATCAGTTCTGGTGTTTCGCTGTGCCACTCCTAAGTGGAGGGTGCAGAAGTCCAGACAGAGGGGTGAGAGGTGGATGCGTTCCCCAGTGGTAGGACCAGTGGGTCAGGGGCCAGCCAGAAAGGCTGAGCCTCCTAGGAGTTGCCATGGTGACACCACTTCTGTCCTGGGGATCTTCGCTCACTGTCAGATGGACAGGGTTCTGGAGATCTGTGCCACGCAGACAGTCACACAGCACATGAGTCATGTGTTAACCTCAGGGAATGCATGCTCCCCAGGACATCCTGGTATGCCAGGATGGTGCTCAGCCGCAGGGTTTATTCCCTTGGTTGGGAGGTTAGGTTCAGGTGTTGCCTGATGTGGAGGGAGGACATCTGTAAGCAGTGTCCTGTCCGGTTTGTCTTCTAGGGGTACCACTACAGATGGGAGGGTGCAAAACTCTGGGAGGGAGTACTGAGGGAGGGAATCCTTGCCTCTGACCCCGGTTCAACCTGAGGGTTTAGACCCTAGGTTGGTAGATCAGTTGCAGGGCTAGTCCCTGAACTGGTGGAAGGATTCTGTAGGAGAGCTGATTCCAGTGCCCTAACAGTTTTTGGTTCTGGGGGTGATGCTCCTGGGAGGAGAGTGTGGGACCCCAGAAGGGGAGGTAAGTGGAGGAGAGCCTCACCAAAGACCTCTGGTCAGCCTGAGGGTGCAGACCCTAGGTTGGAGGATCAGTGGCAGTTTAGAACTGCACTGGTGAGAGAAAGAGTGGAGATCCGAAACTATGTACTGGGGGTTACTGCCCCCCACTCTGTGAGATGGCAAGGACTAGAGACATCTGGATGGCATAGGGCCTGGTCCTGGCCACGGCAACTAGGGAGTACCAGTGGGGTAGCTTAGTTGGTCCTGGGAGCTTTGACAAAGGTAGCCACCTGGGTTCAGTTTGACAGAGAACTGGAGTTTGCCCCTGCAGTTGCGGGCCAGCGTCTGTGTTCTATTGCCCCAATCAGGGAAGCTCATCAAGGTAATAATTGGTCTACCCTGGCTTTTGGCTGGAATGGGTTTTTGTTGGAGCTGGCCCTTTTTGCAGGGTCATCCCTGAAATGTTGCCTTCCTCCTAGTCTTTTTTCTGACCCGGTGTTGGTGGTTTTAGGAGTCTGGGCACTTTAGCACATCTGTCCAGTGTAAAGTGTGTGTGCTCTCCGTGGTAAACATAGTAAGATTGGTGTACACCTGTTTGGCATATTTAATTTACCTGTCAGTCCCTTGTAAAGTGGTATCTCGGATACCCAGGGCCATTAATTAAATGCTACTGGTGGGCTTGCAGTGCTACTTACGCCACCCACCAAAGTAGCCTTTCAAACCTGTCTCAGGCTTCTGCCATTGCAGGGCCTGTGCTCGCAGTTTACTGCAGCTGTGACTTGGCACGCAAAGTGATTTCCAGGTCCATGACCCCCCTTTTACTGCATGTCAGTCACCTCTAAGGTAGGCCCTAGCTAGCCCTATTGGCAGGGTGCATTGTAGGTAAAAGGAAGGATATGTAACTTAAGTGTGTGACATGTCCTGGTATTGACAAACAGCCACTTTGGGTTCTCACTGCTGTAAGGCTGCCCTCTCATAGGAATGCATTGGGGATTCCTTGATAGGTGTTTCAGTTTTAATTCCTAAAATGAGAGGAGAAGCATGGTAAAGTTTGGTATCTTTGGAATAGTGATAATAAATGCTACGTAATGGTGTGCGCTGATTTATGATCACTATTTTAGAAATGCCACTTTTGGAAGTTGTCATTTCTTTGTGCTATGTGTCTTTGCCTGCCTGATGTGTATTGCATGCCTGGCTCTGGAGTGACAGAGGCTGGTGAGGTGTGTGGCTCCAGAGGGGCTGGGTGAGTTTGCGCTAGGCAGAATGGACAGATCTGCATTTGGAGTAGTGGGAGGAGCAGCTCCTGGCCCTGAATAGGTCTGAGCCTGCCTTGTTCTTTTTTAAAAAAAATTTCATTGAGCAAGATCAAAATACATTTATCAGTAAAAACAGAGCAATCAGATCATATATATTAAATCACACCAATAGTTATTGCCCATAAAAGACATCAAAAGTTACAGAATCGTATTCTTACATTATAGGAAAAAAAAAAAATAACAAAAAAGGAAGGTCAAATCAAAAAACAATATCATATCATGGTAAGAATATACAATTCATAGTTCTATCAATTGAGGAGCCTAAGGGCCTCTTTTATTATCATACCAATTAGTAATAGGAGCCCAAATCTGGGCCCCGAGAGTTCTAGATTTTCTTCCTCTAGTTTTGTAAATAGCTAGCTCCTGTTTGTAAATCCCCAAAAACCGGCATAACCACATTTGAAAGGTAGGTACCTCAGGCTCTTTCCAGCGGGCAGCCAGTATGATTCGAAGCACTGCCATGCCTATAAACACAGACATTAATTCTTCACTACTATACCCCAGAGAATCATCATGACCTAAAACATTTACAGTCAATGAGGCTCTCAATTTGTGCCCGAATATTTCCGCCCAATATTCGAAGATGATCTTTTTTATTAAGTCTAATTTGGGGCACTCAGCAAACATATGCGTTAGATTCGCTGGAGGCTGACCACATCTTGGGCATTCATCATTAGGCCGTAGGCCCCAAGTATATAATTTTGAAGGTGTAAAATAGAGATCATAAATCATTCTGTAATACTGGGCCTTGAGGTTAGAAGCTAAAAATTGTTTGGAGGACAAGATCATAGAAGTGTCAATATCTACATTTGGGTTATCTAATTTTGTTACCCATCCTCTCTCAATACGCTCCAGATGGTCACCAAGATTTTTAATCAGCATCTCATATAAAGTCCCTATCCTAGTGGTCCGCCTATCAATAGTTTCAAAAAAATGAATACTTTCTAACTTAATTTTTGGTGAGCAGTGTCGAATACTAGTATACACTTGGATATATTTTAGGTAATCAGTGGGGGGGGGGGTCGAGAATTTTTGCTGTAGGCCCTCAAGTGTCGCAGTCAGTCCATGGCCAACGAAATCGCTCAAGGTGACAATCCCTGATTTCTCCCATTTTCGAGAGGTACTATCGTTCAGATATGCTGGTAGGATCGAGCTATGCCAGAGAGGGGTGTATTTAGTATATTTTGGTATTGCTAGGTATTTAGATGCATATTTCCAGGTCTTCCATGCATCAATAATAACCTTAAATTAGATTTTTTTTAAATAGGACGGTTCTACCTGCCTTAATAGCTTCCCGCTGGCTTTGTCCCCTAATATCAGTTCATAGATGGAAGGTATATATTGATCTGTAATGGGAACAATATTAGGTTTAGTGTGAAATAAGGGGGCCATTTGCTGAAGGAGAGTTGCCCATATATATAATGTCAAATTTGGAATGGCTAACCCTCCCCTGTGCTGTGGTAATGTCAGAAATGGCAACGCTCTCCTGATCTTCCCATAGTTCCATATAAATTTACACAATAAGGTATTTCCTGTGCATAGCACCATAGTTTTATCCCTATTCAGGGAGTACCCTGAATAAGAGCCAAAAGTCTGGGTGGTTTGCTCTATCTCCTGAATTGCCTCAGCGGGGTTAGATCTTAGTGCCGCCACGTCATCGGCGTAGGCTAAAATTTTAGTGTTAAATATACCAACTTTCACCGGTTCTATTAGTGTGGAGATAAGTAGTTTTAATATTAAAGGGTTGATGTAAAGGGCAAATAATATTGGGGAGCACGGGCACCCCTGTCTCGTGCCCCTTTGGATATTAATAAACTCTGATTCGATACCGCCTATGGTGAGTTTGGCCTTAGGATCTACATAGAGTGCTTTAATAAATGTAATAAGACCCTCTCCAAAGTTGTTTAATTCCAAAACACCCCACAGGAACTGCCAAGACACTCGATCAAAGGCCTTCTCGGCATCAAGCAGGATCATTGACATCCTGCCCCCCGTCGCTCCCATGATGTCAAAAAGCGAAATGGCTCTCCGGGTATGATCTGTCAAACCCTTACGGGGAATAAAGCTGTGCTGCCACGGGGAGACCAGATGTTCAATAACCCTGCTGAGCCGGTTAGCGAGAATCTTGGCATAGAGGTTCGAATCAGAGTTTATGAGCGATATAGGGCGGTATGAGGATGGGAGCTCCTTTTTTGGGGAAGATGGCTATATTTGTGCTTTTACCTGATCCAGGTGGTATGCCATGATTTTGGACTCCAAGAAACAAATCTAATAAATAGGGCAAGATCTGCTTCCCAAGTATTTTATAAAGGTCCAGCGGGATTTTGTCTGGGCCTCCGGCTTTTCAGTTAGCTAGCTCTAGAAGTGCCAGTTCAAGTTCGGTAATTGAGATTTCCTTATCAAGATCTTCCTTAACTAAATCATCAATCGTCCTAGTTAACTCCGAGTGTAATAGCCAGTTAGTTAGAACATTTTTCGTATCTGCTACCAGTTGTTGATCTTCGTTTAGATAAAGTTTTTGGTAGTATCGCTGGAAGGCCCCTGCAATATCCGTAGATGAGGTGTATTTCTGCCCCTCAAACTAAATAGTTTGTATAGTATTATGAGATTGTTTCTGTCGTGTACAAAGAGCAAGTTGTTTCCCAAAATTTTCCCCACTCTCATAGATGTTTCTTTTATTTACCTGGAAAGTCTTAGCTGCTTTTTGTGTTAGGGCACTGTTAATCTCTGTCTTAAGGACTAATATTTTCCGCAAGGTACTCTGACTTTCTTCCCCACTATGTATCTGGGTGGCGTGTTGTGCCTCTAAACTAGCTTACTCCATATTAAGTTGTAGATTTACGCTATCCTGGCTCTTTTTGTGTTTAGCGACGAAGGCAATGGTCTCTCCCCTTAAGGCTGCTTTAAAGCAGTCCCAGACCACAAGTCTGGGGGCGCTGTACTGATTCTAATCAAAAAATTCCTGAGCCCAGAGTGTTATATGAATTATATACTCCGTGTTCACCAGGAGCTTTCGATCAAATGACCATTGATAGTAGGGTCTCTCATGGCTGGTAATATCAAAAGTAAGAATAAGCGTATTGTGGTCTGATAGTGTTTGGGAGACTTAGCTATCGTTGACATAGTAGCATTCTCCATAGATACCATAATATAGTCAATCCTGACATACTTATTGTGGGGAAAGGAGAAGTATGTATAACCAGGATCATTCCCGTTCTTCAAATCCCAGACATCAGTTAAGTTATGGCTATCCATAAGTTGCCTTACTGCCCTATAAACCTTAGGTTTACGCCCTTTATAATTCTGATGTAATTGATTATTCAGTGGAGCGCCCAACACTACATTAAAATCTCCACAAATAATTAATGAGCCTGTCCAAGATGACAATTCTAACTCAAGGTCTTGAAATATCTGGGGGTCATCTACATTCGACCCATAGACCGAGCAGATGGTAATACCTAGGTCAAGTTGTACTATAACCCATCTACCATGGAGATCGACCAATCTTGGCCTAGATTGGCCCAAGAATGTTTTTGCTAGGATAGCAACCCCACGTGTTTTGGACGTTTGCGTTGTTACAGCAAGGATATTATAGCCAGGTATCTTTAGCAGCTCTTTATCCCCCACCGGAATGTGGGTCTCCTGCAAACACAGGACATCATAGGAGTCTTGACGAATTGTCTGATATAATTGTACCCTTTTAGCCCTATCATTCAGGCCTGCGATGTTCCAACAACAAAGTTTTAACTTCCCCATCGTACTCATTCAGCACTCATACCAGCAATATGACTATAAAACATTATTCGCCTAAGTAAACATACCCACAATTTAAATTTCAAATTTCTTACCACTAATTGGACATTATTTGTTACAAACTTTAATATGTCTCTTAAGTATTTGAGCTTGCTCTTTTTATTTTTTTGCACTCCCCCCCATCCCCCTAACTCAACCCCCCTCAACCCACTATAAAAGGCAATAAGACTCTGTTAGAGTCTGTAATGATGGAGAAATGTTCTATAACCAGTGCGCAGCAGTATTAAATAATGAAAAAAGAGAACATCCGAAAAAAACCATTACAATGCGGAAACGAGAAGGAACCAAAGAATAACAATCCAGGAGAAAAAGAGGAAGGCAAAAATGAGAAAGGGAGAGGACAAGGAGGATGGAAAAAAAAGATAATAGAAGGACATACTCCTCACACATTGGTTGTTCAAGACCATGTCCTATGATATCATATAATATAATCATATAGTCTTATAATGTAATATATGTATACATAATCATATAATCACATAATATAATGTCCCATATACCTATTCCCTTAGTCTACCCACAAGACTTTTCCATTTTAAATACTGGTCAGGGTAACTTTGTTATTTTATCAGATATAATCTGTATAAATGAATCTAAATACCTATCCAACCAATGATAAGATGGAAAAATGAAATAACAGTGCTATCCTTCTCCTGCCCCCACCACTCTCCAGGTTCTGTAACTAGTTAATTCAAGCTGTCTAAATACTCTTTCGCCTTAATCTCAGATGTAAAAATCTTGTTTTTCCTCCGAATAATATTTTCAATTTGGCTGGATTGTTGAGGTACGCCTGTGCCTTCTTCTCCAAAAATGGCTTAATTAGTTGTTGTAAATGCCATCTCCTTTCCACAGTTACATGGCAGAAGTCTGGTTGTACGAAATATGAGATAGAATCTCTATTGCGTCGTGCTTCCGGCCTGGCTTTATCAGAGATAGTCAGTCTTAAAAGAAAATTCCCAAAGTATACTAAAACCGCACGGGGATAGCCCCCTGTTTTGCTGCAGGTTTCAGAGTCAGTGATACTCTATTGGCGCGTTGGACTTCCAGGTCCCAGTTCCAAGTGGAAAGCTCAGGGAGTGTATCTCGGAAAAGTTGTATAATGAAGGCACGGATATCATCGCCCTCAATTTTTTCCGGAATGCCAAGGACGCGCAAGTTATTTCGGCGTAGGCGATTTTCACAATGCTCTAACTTCAAGCTGACGTCCTCTAATTCGGCCTCATGGGAGTCAACTCGTTCTAGGGTTGCAGTGGCTTCTGTTTCATTGGACAATATACGGGTTTCCATTTCGGTCATTCGATCGTTGAATGTGCCCACTGTTTTAGTTAGTTTGCGTACCACACCCTGAACTTTATGAATGGCTGCCTGTACCTTGCGCCCATCTTTTGATGTTTCTTCACGATGGGAGGCGATAGCCTGAAGTACCGTGTCCATCACTGTGGTCAGGGTAGCCCCTGACTGATCTGGGTGGTCCAGGGTAGTGAACGAGAGGTGTGAGGTGAATGATTTTGATTTACGGACTGGATTGACGAAGAATAATCCCAGGTCAGGTCTGATGCACCATGGTGGCTCTTTTTCTTTTTTAAAACAGTTTTCCGGCTGCCCCTTGGGTCATTAGTTTTTAAGATCTGATCACTGTCAGTAGTAGCGTTGGACTCAGTGTCACCCCCGAGGACCTCCTCAGTATCCTCCGAACAGTCAGAATCCTCAGAAAATGAATAAAAGTCTGTAGGATCCTTATCAGTTTCAAGTATCTCAGAAACTGCTGTATTTTTGTACATGGCTCTTTTCCATCCAAGCTTCCCTCACAAATCTCTGCATTCTCAGTTGTTTCCTGATTAACTACTGAGCTTCCCCAGAATCACCAGAATCACAAACCAGCAACGATGTTGTTTCTATTACAGCCTGTACCCCCAAAACACCAGGTGAGGGACATACAGGGATAGCCTCCCCAGCGTCACATACCACCGAAGATGTTATAGTCGGTGTTAAAGTCTGAACCCCCAGCTCGGAGGACGTGGCAGAAGTGGCAGACAAACAGAATAAGTCCTTTATTAAAGGCGGCATCTCTAGAGTTTGTGGAAAGAGAGTCTCTGGGGAGTCAGTTAGTATTGTTTGGGGGTCATACCTTTGGGATATGTATCCTTCTCGAGTGCATGAGTGACCTCTGGACCATCTGATGTATTTTCAACTACCGGGGCTTCCGTGGAGGTAGACTCGGGTGTAACGACACCTTCAGTCTCTCCATTCCGCTCTAATACGTGGCATCTAGCTGCCGCCTCTTCCAGGTTACTCGGCAAAATCACTGCTGCCGGCTGTAGCTTCTCACCACCGGCCGCAGGTGGCTTCAGAGGCATTTTAACTGAGGATACGCCCGGGGCTCTATGGAGCAGCTCCACCACTGAGGGTCCAGGTGTAGCTTCAAACTGCTTTGCTGACCTCGCTGATTTCAGTGTATACTCTGTGTCAGGGGCTCCCGCATTGGCACCACTAGCAGCCACAGCGCCGCCTTGCTTCACCACCAGCTCTCGATCACGAAGCGTTTGCTTTGCTGCCCTCGATTTCGCGGCCACCACTGCAGCAGGATTTTTCAGGGCCATACCTTCGGCGTCAGACCTACCAGTTAGGTAAGTAACTATAAGTTGATTGTTATTTAGAGAGTGCTTGGCTGACAACAAATCACTAAATAGCCGCAGCACTGCAACACCAATTAAAGAGGTAAAAAGGGAGAGCTGAGTTTGCAGTACAGCCCTCCTCTCGTTTGTCGCCTCAGTGAATTTTCGAACGCTTGCAGCTTCCCTGTCTGTTTTTTCCACCTCTGGAGATTTTCTTTTTTAGATTATTGCTGTTCTTTTCTTTGGACAAGCACTGTGGTTTTTTGTTTCCCCCGGAATCAAAGTGCAAGCTCTTTAATCCAGCATTATCTCGGGTTCATAGCGTAGCTCTCGTCCCGCATCTTCCCTTACTACCGGCACCGGTCACGGAGACATCTCACAGCGGTCTTGCACACCGCCGCCATCTTGCCCCGCCTTGTTCAATGCTGGCTCTGACCCCTGTGGTGTGTCTGAGGACAGAGCCCAACCTGACACAGGAGGGTCTGAGCACTGTAAATGGTACTATTAGATCTGTCGGCCGCTTTCGACACGGTGGACCATGACATCCTTCTCCACCGTGTCGAGCAGGCCGGCATCCAGGGCCTGGCGCTGGCATGGGTCAAATCCTTCCTTACCGGGAGATCTCAGACCCTCAGCCTAGGCACTTTTAGGGCTCCCAGGGAGCACTCGCCTTGTGGGGTTCCCCAGGGCTCCTCCTTATCCCCTCTTCTCTTTAATCTCTATCTTTGCCCCCTTCTTTTCTCTCTGAGGCAGTGGGACGTCACCGTTTTCAACTACGCGGACGACCTGCAACTCATCTTTCCTCTAAACTCCCCCTCTGCTATTCCCAATTTCCAGGCAGTCATGTCCCATATCCTTCAGTGGATGTGTCAGAACCAACTTAAACTGAACCCAGGAAAGACGGAGCTCCTTCTTCCCGGCAGGAGCTCTGCCTACTGGGGTCCTCACTTCTGGCCGGCCGAACTCGGTCTCCCCCCGACTCCGGTGGCCTCGGTAAAAAGTCTCGGGGTCACCATTGACTCTGGGCTATCCCTTGGGCCCCAGGTGGGGACGGTGGTCTCCTCCTGTATGTTCCAGCTGCGCAGGATCAGGAAGGTGGCTTACCTCCTTACTCCTGATGCCCTGCTCCAAGTTATCATGGCCCTTGTCCTCTCCCGCTTGGATTTTTCGAATTCCATCTATTATGGTTTGCCTAAATCTTCCCTCCTTAGGCTGCAAATCATCCAAAACCAAGCGGCGAGACTGGCCCTCGGGATACCGAAATGGCAGTCTGCCAAACCCCTCCTCATCAAATTGCACTGGCTCCCTGTCAGCCTGAGGGCAGCCTTCAAGCTCGGCTGCCTCACTTTCAAATCTCTTTCTGGTCCTTGCCCCGCTTTCTTGAAATCTCTCATCAGGCCCTACTGTCCCTCACGCAATCTCAGATCATCACACCTACACCTCCTGGTCGTCCCCCCCATCAAACTCTGCAGATCTGGCGGTCGGAGATTTGCATACCTTGGCCCTAAATTCTGGAACTCCCTCCCTGCCTCAGTCAAGACCACCAATACCCTCATCCAATTCCGTAAATCATTAAAAACCTGGCTCTTTCCACAGCCCAGCTAAAGTCCCTCTGTCCCCTCAGCATCTAATCAGCGCCAGGAAACCCACGGTGACAGTGCGCTTTACAAGCACCCCTTAACATAACATAACATAACATTCCAAATCGTACCCTTTTACCTACATTGCCTCCCCTACACTACACAGTAACAAGCACTTTAGGATTGAACCTTTACCTAGTTCTAGTCCTGGGCACAGAAGGAGGGTTTCCCTGAACAATAACTTTCTATGACTTCATCTTTAGACTGACACAGTATGAATGAATATTCATAAGGGTTCTTGGTAACCAGGCAGGGGCTACATCCACCTGCATAATATCTGCGTACAAGGTTCATCCCATACTTCATCCTCAAACCCAACAAAGGCTCATACAGGAAACAAGGGACAAAGGAACCCTCGATACTTTTCTGCATAAATATAGCATCTCTTGCTAGTATTAGTTAGAGGGAACCGAGACTTCCATGCCAATACACTGACCAGGGACACTGAGGCTCCTGCATGCAGACGCTACAGCTGACAGTGGTTTCAACATCCCTTGAGGGGTGTCCAACTCGAGACCAGGATGGGATCCCACACTCTCTCAATCTTCAGGTAATGGGGTTAGACTAATACTAGAGGGATTCTTGGCTTCACATGCTAGGTACATATAGGTACATCTAGATAGGCATCGTAGGAGTACGAGCCCTTTCTTTAATCATGCATTTTATATCCATGTATGTGTTGATGATTATTGCAAAATGGTAGAACTGTACTATCCTTTTATTTTCACTGTACTGCTGATCAAATATATCTGCTACTGTCTAACTGTTGTCGCAGCACATATATTATACACTAGAAGAACAACTGTACAATAAATACTTATTGGAAACACACCCAACTGTTTCTTCTATGTAACTCTCTGAGATAGACTAGGTAAGCATGAGTGACTGAGCGAAAGGTAGTACATTGTTTCCACGATCCTTGGGATCAGGGTTGTCATGATCTAAGGTTGCTAGAAACTATTCTCTCCCCGATAAGAGGAGATTATTGTGGCACTGTGAGCTAGCTAATGCAAACAGGCTAACATGCAGTGGGGGTGCTCAGAGTTAGTCTGCTACCAATCCTACAGTTTATGTTATCCAAACGTGCAGGTCCTACATGGGTAACATAGGAACTACACGACAAAACCACCCAGATCCAGTTGGAACTGAATTCCCAAGGCCTGTGCCAGGCCAAAAACACAGATCCAGCCTGATATAAATATAGGGGGTGTGACCCCTTGTTGGTGTGTTTGCTTGTATCTGTTGTGGGGCGAAGAACTGCTGGGTGACACGAGGAACTACCATAAGACCAAGCTGCTGCTTCTTGGTAGTCCCTACAGGCTGGCCTGCCTGTGCCCAACTCTACCCCTGGTGACTTTGGACTACGAGTCCTGAAGGGCACACTCAGCGCAAGGAGGGCACTGCCCAGACCTGAGGGGAGTGATTGGCGGTGAGCGCAAACTGAAGCACGGTCCTTTCTTTTCCTTGGAGCCCTAGTAGTGGGTGCAACATTCCTACATGTGGAGGGCAAGGGTGGGCTCCAGTGTGGAGGAGAGAGCCTCGTGTGAAGAGCCCCAGAGGAGGCTCGCTCCGTGTTGCCCATAGGAGAGCCAAGCTGCACGGAATCCCGGTCGGGGATTGCCCGAGCAACACCGTGGGAAAAAGTCAGGCAAGTGCCTGATTGGAGTCGGGTCGACATGAGAAGCCAATCCGGCCCAATGCAGAGTGGAAGCCAGATGAGAGAAGGCCTGGTTGCGGGCGTAGCCCACACCCGAAGGTGGGATTCGCCGAGCCAGAGATCCACACAGGAACATACCCAGCATTGGTGAGCAGTCTAAAGAGGGACAGGAGGCTCGTGGGCTTTCGGGCAAAGCCCTGCATATAGCAGAAGGGACCAGGTGAAGTTAGAAGAGGCTCCGTAAGTGGGGGTCTGCCAGGCACACTGTTGGTGCCTGATCCGGCACAGAACAGCCCCTGTGAGGGGGGCTGAACTTGAGCATTGTTGGTGCCTTGATTGGCACCAGAAGAGCCCCGGTGAAGGGGGCTCTCAAGGCACAGTGCGTGCCAGTGCTACTTCTCACAGGTGCACTGCAAGAGCACGGGCAGCTGCAACGATGGGGCATTCCTTTTTGGGCCCAGCCTAGAAGCCCCGTTGAGGGCGGCTGGGAGGCACTCTGTTGGTGCCTACTTGTTACACAGCTGCACCGCCTGATTTGCGGGCAGCTGCAATGTTGAGGGGCATTTCTTTTTTGTCTCAGGAGAGACAAGGGTGAGTAACACCCTTGCCCCAATTTCTGGTGCCAGCCTGTTCGGCCTGCATCCTGCTGCAGTGTCAGCTTATCACCCTGACTTTGATGGATGAAGGGCATTGCGGGGAAGTCCCAGAAGGACCCCTGAGGAAGGCTAGTTTGCCTGTGAGCACCTGAGGTGCTGGTAGGGCACAAGGCCCTAATGTGATGCATAATGTGTTCATGCCTAATGTAATGCATAATGTGTTTATGCCTAAAGTGATGCATAATGTGTTTATGCCTAATGTGATGATGATTTTACCAGTAGTTGCTAGTTGTTTTATATTCACTAATTATGCTTTCTAATGGTTTCAACAGTGTCCCGATTGGACCTGTCATGTATATAAGTTCCCTGTAAAATAGTGTCTAATGCCAGATGGCACAATGTATATTTGTGATTATGATCTAATGTGTTATTTTCTTTTTTTTTAAATTTCTTTTTATTACATTTTCCAATAAAAAAAACAGATGATCAAACTGCAGTTACAAAAACAAATTAGGCATTGATCCATACACAGATGGAGGTCTCTGTTTGACATGCAAGGAGTTTGAGCATTTCCATTCAATTTACAGTTATGAATAGCAACTTGAAAAAACAAAACCAACCAGAGAAAAGGACAAAGAAACCCAATAAAAAATATATACATTACACAAAATAAATACAATGGAGTGTCTATGCACAATACATATCCCATTCTACCTCCAACACATCAGAGGCTTCAGATTCTGCCCTCTCCACATTGTTGGTGTCAGGCATGGCTTTAACTCAAGGGATCTTCTTTTGGCAAGCAAAAATTAAAAAAAGGGGTCTGTGGCTACATTACTGGACTGTAATCACTATGCAATGGTCAATAATCACTGTATGGACACTGCAAATGTAAATTCGTGATCCTCACCTCTGCGACCAATGTTAGAATTGGGGGTCTCCGGTTGGCGCAAGTATTCTCTTGTGACAAGCAGGGACCCTCTCCTCTAAGTCAGGGCACAGGATTCCCCTCAAGAAATAACCCCTGCTTACCCTCTAGGTAGTGTGGCGCAAGCAGTCAAGGCTAATCTCTAGAGTACATGTAGTTAAACATTTGCAGTATCACACACAATAACCACCAACCCACCACACAATGACACCAGACTGTATTTTGTGTAAAAATATATCTTTTTTATATATATACTTTAGCAGTTTTGTAAATACAGTCTACACCTTTCAAAAATGGTTCCAGTTACTCTCAGCAAATGCCACAGTTCGTATTGGGGGTTCCCTTAGTACTTATCAGGGGGGAAAGGCTCTCTAGAATAGTTTGAAAGTATTGCAGGCAATATCACTGTTCAGAAGGGGTTAACCTGGTCCTCACCAGGCTCCTCCGGGTCATAGATAATGCCCCCAGCATTGGTGCGCAGTTCGCTGCTGCCTGTGCGCTTCCCAGTGCCTTTGTATGCATCGTGCGAGTCAACGTCAGCCCTGCCTGCCAAAGCTCACGCGCCTTGCGTGAGACGCGTACGGCACAGCCGTTTCTACTCAGGAGGTACGAGTCGTACTGCTGGTGTGCGACTCGTACGGCGATTACAAGCGCATGCTGTGGAGCGTACCAGGGGCTCCCGAGGTACAGAGAGCGGTGCGAGCCTCGCTGTGGATGCGACTCGTACCACGGCTGTCCCCACACGCTGCGGGCGCACCAGGGGTTTTTTGGGTGCAAAGGGCGGTGCAGCCTCGCTCTGATGCAACTCGTACCGCTCACAGACACAGTACCTTCAAGTTTTTGGAGAGGGTGGGTCCGGGGCGTACAATGCCGGGGTTGACTCAGGGTCCCACGTCGCGGTGTCTTCCTCTGTAGATGCGAGCTACAGCTCGGCTTGGGAGGGCGGCGTTGCGGTGCGGGTCGGGTCTTTCCGGCGAGGTGCTCCGGTCCTGGAAAGAGGGGGGCGAGGCCCCGGGCAGCAGTGTGAGGCGCGAACAAAGGCCTCTGCGAGTACAGCGCGTACTCCTTCTCTCCCTGCGCCGCTGCTGCTCACGAACGGCAGTGGCTGGGGCTTCAGGGCAACTTCTCCTTTGGAGCAGGCGGGCACAAGGCGAGGTCCGTTCTTGCGGTTTAGACCGCAGTTAGGCAGGCGAAAGGCACGGTGCTAGGGCCAGCGAGGCTGGTCTTTGCGATGTCAGCTGGGGCCTGCCAGATAGCAGTTGCATTGCTCGGCGGGACAAGGGTGCCCAGGGCCTTTCAGAGAGCGCAGTGATTTCCTCACTGCACACTCAGCTTTTCCTCAGTAGGGTTACAGGGCAGATGCAAGGCTCACAGCAGCTTCTCCTTCCAGGGGGGGGGGGTAGCGCCCACTGTTCCTGGGGCGCAGTTCAGGGGGCAAGTTCACCAGCAAGCCCTTGGAGATTGTCAAATGCACAAGTAGATTAAAAAGTCTCTCAGTGTTTTTCTCCTTCTCTCCTTCTTGCAGCAAGGCACCCACCACAGGCCAGTCTCTCAGGATTAGAGACAGTAGTCCTCCATGCAGCTTTCCCAGGTCCTTCTCTTCAGGCAGAGCTTTTTCTTGGCGTCAACAGGTTCTGATTTCTTAGGAGCAGGGCTCCTACTTTTATAGGACATTTCTTTTGTTCTTTCAGGCCAGGGGGGCCTTTGCATAGTTCACTTCAGCTCTGAGCACTTTGTTTTGCCGAAACAGGTTTCGGCTTTCAGTGTTTGGGTCAGGGCAGCAGACGCTCCGCAGGCGGTGGAGCCAGCCTTGTGGTGACAAGTACAGTCCAGGAGTACTCTGTTGACAGTCTTCCCTCTTCCTGGGCCAGGTGCAGGGCAGAGTCATCAGTCACTCCCCAGGGGGCGGAGCCAGCATTGTGGTGGCAGAGCACAGCACTATTCAGAGTCAAGGGGCACTCCCTCCACCCATCCTGGTGTAATCCCCCTATTCACCACCTGTCATCCCCAGCCCTGTCACTCACAGAACCCAGACAGCAGACACACATCCTGGCAGAGGCGGGCTGAAATGGTTAGGCACGCAAATGCTAACTTTCTAAAAGTAGCATTTGCAAACACAGGATATTAAAATAAACTTTACTACAAGAGGTATTTTATTATTCTGAGTTTAGGCATACTAAACTTTATGTTCTACCATGTTCCCTGAGCCTGCTGGGATTATAGAGTGTAATAATTCCAGCAGCCCATCTTGGCCTATGAGAACAGGTAGCCTTACAATAGTGAAAAACGAAAATGGCTGTGATTCACTATTAGGACATGCCACCCACATCAGGGCTTGTCCTACCTTACACTTACAATGCACCCTGCCCTTGGGCCTACCATAGGGGTGACTAATATGAAGTAAAGGGAAGGTTTTGGGGCTGGCAAGTGGGTGCACTTGCCCAGCCAGCATGACAGTACCAGACTGCATGCAGGTTCTGCAATGGCAGACCCTAGATACATTTTGAAAGGCTGCTTCTGTGGGTGGCGCAACCAGCGCTGCAGGCCCACTAGCAGTATTGGTATTTACAAGCCCTGGCACTCCTGGTGCACTTTACTGGGGACTGACAGTAAAACCAATGAGCCAATCACGGAGATCAATTACAGGTACATTTTATATTGGGAGCACTTGCACAGTGGCACGGATTGGCCGTGGCGCAGTGCCCTGAGCAGCTAACACCAGCAAAACATCTGAGGCACATCAGCAAAAAGTGGAAGGGAGACTCATGCCAAGGTGCCAGGTCTAACATGCAGTATCAAATCATTGTACAGATATCCGTGGTGTGCGAGTAATATATTCTCAAATATGGAAGCGGGCTAATGTGACAGCACTAATTGTCTGTGGTGTGCAATTGTAAATAGTTTTTGAGGGGCTGCCAAATATCTCGAGGTTGGGCAATGGTAAGCAGCAGTGTAGCGTAAATGTTACTCCTGGTGTCACAATAAGTAAGGCTTCGGATCCACCTTTGTACTGTCGGAGTTTGTGCTCTGCCCCAGTGCAGGAAAACTTCTCGTTTAGCTATCAGTAGAGCAATAGCACAGTGATAGGACTGTCAATGGTTCAGGAAGAATAGTTTGTTCTTCCATGGTGGATAGACGTCTGAACACCTCTAGCCAGTATGCATGACCGAAGCGCACGCCAAAGCTAAATGGAAAAAAAAGAGTGCTGCATCTTACACAGGAGGTAGACATTTCAGGGTGCATCTTAGCCATCAGTATGGGAGTGACGTAAGTTCTGTGTAGATATTTAAAATGTAGCAGTTTATGATTATAGTTACCTGAGACATAAAGTAACTGTTAGCAGCAATAAAGCCAAATGTCATCAGTTATAGCCACCCCTAAGTTTTGTTCCCAAGACGTGTGTGCCTCGATGCCTACCGTGTGACGGAGGGAAAGTTCCCGATGGTACAAGCAAGAGATAAAGTGTGCATTGTCCAGTGAGGTGATTACTAGCATCAGTGGTGGGAAATAGTCTGGTTTGGAAGATTGGTCGGGCAGCATTTTTAGTAAGGAGCTGCGGAGTCTGTGCAGTACAAATGCAGCCATGTATGCATTTGCCGCACCTGCAGTAAGTTCTGAGGTAGTACATGGTTTAGAGTCATGAAACAGATCCCCCATCTTAAAACATTCAGTTTTTAGTTAGTGTTTTCTTTGTGAGTGTTTCTAAAGCCGGTGGTAGAGCCGGATTGTCAGCTATTGGTATGTGCGGTGAATAGAGAGTTGTGTTGTTTAAATATTCACACAGTTTAGTCCATGCCTGGCATGTGGTTGGAACAGTTTGGATTTCTATTGGGTTGCGGGGGAGAACCTGCGACAACAGTGTCGATGGGGCAGGTGGATATATCTGTGACCTGTCGTGCTTAAGGTATATTACTCGGACGTCTTGGTGGTACCAATAGTAGGTGAAGTGGGTTTGTGCGATCAAGTAGTAACGATAAAAAACCTTGAACACTGCACTATAGTTCATTTGTTGAGAAAATCATCAAGAAGGCAGTCACCAGCCAGCTGTAGGGATACATCAACAAGAACAACCTGCTACCAGTCTGGGTTTAGACCATGCCATATACTGAAACAGTCAATGCTCCAAATGATTGAAAATGCCCTCCTCTTCAACAACGATTCCTGCATCCTGAACTTGCTCGACCTCTGTACAGCCTTCGACACACACAACCATCCAACACTGAAAACTAACATATGCTTCACTGACCCTGTCCTGCATTGGTTTGCATCATCTTGACTGGACCATCACATCCACTTAAGGAAAATTGGCACATTGGGATATACACCTGACATTAAGCCTCCTGTACCTTTTCGAACTGTTCCTGTCCGTAAACACCAGCACAAGCCATGAGGTTGTACAGTTGTTAATATTATTGGCTCAGACCTAATGTGAAAACTCTCTTAAATTGGAGGCGCAAGTCCAATCAGCCACTGCTCAGCATAAGCAAGGGACCTGTTCAGTAAGATGTTTAAATAGCCCTACACTTCAGGCTCCATTTCCAAACTACAGTAACAGCTATAGACGCACTATATTGTTTTGGGCTACCTCCATTTGAATTCATTTCAGTTAATGTAGTCCTGAGGTAGGTGGTGCAAAAGTTTAGACTATCCACAGTAAAATCTTCTTTGTAATTGTCCAATGTTTAGCCAACATCTGAAGGATAATTTCAAGTGTATTTTTTTGGCTACATTTGGACTTTTGTTTCGGTGAACAAGGACCAAGTTTTTAATTGGGGACTAACACTAAAATTGAAAATGATTTATTTTCTGATCTATAATTAAAATAGAATACGTTTTGTTGAATATTGAGTAGAGTGTATATGATATTTACCTTAGATTTTTCATGTGTTAAAGAAAAATCTAATATTGATTTCACTACATGTATTAGTATTATTATAAACTATTGAAGTATAGATTTTGGTTATATATGAAATTTATAGTCTTATATATTGTTCATTTTTTATTTAAAACTGACAATGAGAATTTAAACTTTTGCTCCTAAAATTATGACGTATGTTTTGATTTCATTTATATATGAATTATGATCACATGGACATTCAGCTACGGCCGTTGTCTGCCTTTGAAACTCAATAGCAGTAATTCTAATAAAACCAAGGCATCTGCATGCATTGAAAAGGACAAATGAACTTCACCTGTTTTCTAAGTAAATGCATTATTTTTTTGAAAAACCCCAGAAATAAATAAAAAGGTGTATGGGGAGCTAAAACACAGTCCTGTTGAAGACCATTCAAAACAGATGTTTCACCTTTGAATTCATGACTAGAAAGTAAAACAATTCTGATCCAATTAGCTGAAAATGATTTTCGTTGGGACTTTAGTAGAAAGTCAGCAGTGTCTTTTTTCTGTATTTTACTGCACAACATGACATGATCAACACTGTCAAAAATGCCAGAAAAATACACGAAGGCAGCTCGCCATTGAGTAGAGAGCCAAAGTCCTACTTGCGCTAAAGGCAACAAGTTTTATGTACCCGAAATTACAAGTACAGTAATAAGCCATTTGCATAACTTTTTCTTGCTGCATCCAGCAAAGCAACGTGGCCACATTTAGGTAAGATTACTGAATAATGGGACAATACAGAACCCATTGCAGTTATCCGGAACATGATCATTCACAGTGCAATGATTAAACACGCTATGAAAACAGGAACACAGAGAAATATACTTGCCCTAAATACAGTTTTTGGCATCCTGTAAAGGCCTTGGCCTCGAAAGGATTTCTCATCTTTGAGTATAGTAATTATCTGGGCAACCAAGATAGACACTGCACCATAGGTCAAGTTTTAACTGCAAATTCCAACATTGTTTGTCCTTCTGATGTATATGTTCCATTGGCTTTTACTATGCTGTTCAACCCACAATGGATAACCTACATATATGAAATGAAAACAGAATGCATAAGTTATATCGTTTATGCAATTGTTTTATATTTCTTCTTCTCCCTCTGTTTTAAATAGTTGTATGTTTGTATGTTGTACGTGGTAAAGCCTACCCAGAAAGATTTACAACTATTCGGTTAGAAGGGATTGGTCCGTAATGCACTTCTGGAGTAGCTTGGGTGGTAGGAATGTAGCTTCTCCTCTCATTCATGTCTCTGTCCTACGGGGACAATGTTTTACAAAGGAGTAGATATGTCAACTAATTTCTCCTGGTCATTCCGCAGAAAGAAATACTACATGCAGATTCTTTCCTCAAGGCAGTGTCCTGCAGTTCTTAGAAGGATGTTGCTAGCATTAACTAACTGTCTTCTCCAGATTTAGCAGGTCATTTTACAGTTATGTCTTTGATTGCTCTTGATGCTCAAATTGATGGTGGCACAGGATGACTTGGAACTGCATGTCAACCTGAAGAGAAAGTGATGGGTATTGGTAGAGAGAGGTTCATAAGGCAAACAGCATCTTCATCCCACTACCTGCCTCGATGACGGAGGTTAGAGGGAAGCATAAACTCCCCTGCACATACATAAACAGAACTGGGCTTTAGTGTCACATCACTTAGGGCTGACTTGGATCTTGATGGATGGGATACTCAGTCACAAACTTGATGGATATTCTGTCCGCTGTATTGCAAGTTCCATAGGATATAATGAAATTGTAATCTGGTGGATGGATATCCGTCACGTTTGTGACAGAGGGACCCTGTCCGCCAAACTTGTAATCAGCCCATTAATTCCCTAACGTCATTGTTTTCTGTGGGAGGCTGTTACAGTGCCCATGGGTGGGCATGTCTGGTGATGGCCTTGCTAAAACATCTATGCTCCTCCCAAGTCATCTCCCCTTTTGTAATAAGTATGCCCCTTTTTCCAGCCTTTTACCTATGCCCCTCCCAAATCAGTGCTCAAGTCAATACAAGACCCCAGCAACCAGCACCAAGATGGCTTAAAGCAAGCAACCAACACTACTCAGGAGCACACAGTCCTTAGTTCTCTTGTGTGCCCCATAGCAGTTTTTCAGCCATCTACCTGTGCCCCTCTCAAATTCACTTCTAAAACCTAGGGCCTAATACACAAAGGTAACTTTGAGTAACTGGAACCTTGGAGTAAGTTTACTACTTTTGGATATTCACAAAATCTGAGTGTAGGTTATGACTAAAAATAAAAATTGTAATATGCCCAGCATCACACATAGCCTACTATAGATACTGCAAAACAGCTCCATAGAAAATAATAGATGTAGGGAATAATGTTATTTTTATAGCTAAAAACATAAATATACACATAATTTAATGTATAAAACTATCTAAAAGTAGTACAAATGTATTATTAAATATAAAATAATGTAATACCATATTTTGTAATTAATAAACATTTATGTCGAAATACTGGTTATTAAAATGTAACTAACTGAACTTTAATTACCTCTGTTTACCACTTTTAATAATTATTAATACATATAAAAAAATAGCTCATGCACTATGGCGAGGACTATTGTACATCCTTTCAAGAGGGCCATGATACGATTGCTAAACCAATAGGGCCATGATACAATTGCTACACCACTGAGTAGATTTTTTGACAAAGTTGATAATGTGTCAAAGCCCCTTTGTATTCATCTCTATTTATCTCTGTCTTATTGTCTTCACTGTGAGCATCCTCTTCATCTCACTCTTTTCAGAACGCAAAAACAACATGCTACAGTGAATGTAAGATGACGTACTCATTCAAATGCCCTCATGTTATAAATATGCACTTCCCTGGTTCAACACAATCTTCAAGTTTAGTTTTACACCAAACTTGCGCCCTAGAAAAAAAATATTCCACGTTAAATGTTGTTGAGCAAAAGAGGGCTTTTCTCTCCTTCCCACAGAGAAGCATCTCTGCAGAAGAATGTGTCTGTTAGCAATGTTAGAGTCAATGACACACCATTTCGCATTTGATCATGCACCTTTTTCCCTGAGGCACAATTTAATAAGGATAAAAACAGCATGGTAATAAACCCAATAAAGAGGAAACTGAAATTCCCAACATCCGTCTAAGTAATCTTTAGCAATGCACAAAACTGACAAGGACATCTAAATATTTTATTGGCTCAAAAATGTTATCAGCCAGTTGCAGAATTATACAATAAAACACAGCAGGCTTTCCCGAGAATGTTCTTTTCACTTTTGTTCATGGATCGTAAATGAAGCATTAATGTAAGTTATCACCGAGCCCATTGAACTGTGCCTCTTATGCAGAGCACGGTCAAAGCAGCTAGATAACCTGTTATCAACCACTTTACAATGAGAGTTGCAGTATTGTGGGCTAGGTTGATTAAAAGTTGATTGGCCCTTCGGAATTGCAATTTTAATAATAAACCTCACCGAAATCTGAACCTTTCGCAGAAGCCAAAAGGCGTGTGATGGTTGTGGCTGTTCCACTCCAAGGCTGACCTGGTCTGTATGTTTCGCGTGAAATCTGATGCCATTTGTTGTCTGGAGGTGCATGTTGCAGCATCTCTGTGTTTGTCACCATATGTGTGCCTGTGAGAGAGATTTAATAAAGAGAGATTTAATAAAACAGACGTTCCTTCACTCGGTTGAAGCCAAACCAGTGAAATTGCAAGTATTTGGGGTAAAACTGTCTGTCCTCTTATGCATTGACATTCTATGTAGCTCCTCTTATTGCTAAAAAATGCACACTTATGCTTGGTGTGTAAGTCATAGTGGTATCTACCTCGTGCATTGGTAATTATCAATCTGAATTGCCTTCCCAGCCGATTTCAAGTGAAATGCGCATGTGGTAAATATCGTTTGTCAAGGGTCTGTGACAAAAATCACTTGCGGAAGTTAGCAATAGCGATATATACAGCACACGGCAAATAGAAAGTAATACATACAAGTATGATACGCCACTGAAAATTTGTGAAAAATAAGACCCAAAGTTATCACCAGCCAAACCCAGGTGGTAAAAGATCCTGAAAGTGTAGGAAATAAAGGAAACAATGCTCACAATACACAGAAACACAATACATGCACTCTTGGAAGAATAAAGCAAGTACTCAGGTCTAAAACCTCAAACGGGCCATGCACAGGAGAGGCAATTGCAGGTTCATTTAAGCAGCTAATACATTTGAGGGCATATGTACAAAGAACTGGCAGAATGCGGGTTAGCTCCAAAAATGCTAATGCCGCCCTCCGTCAGTTCAAAAATGCAGCGATGTGCTATATTGGCAATGATAGAGCACACCCCTCCGTTTCCCCTAGCACTGGCGCTAAATTAAAATGCCTAACACCAACTCAGGCACCCTTGCACCATAGTCAAGGGTACCTGCGTTGGAGGGAATGATTGTTTATGTGCAGGAAGGTGTCCCTTCCTGCACATAAACAATCCAGAATGCCAATTTGTAACTCCTATTTGTGCTGCATTGTACAGCACATATAGGAGTTGCAGCCGGTATTTTTTAAAATAATTATGTGCATAAAGGCACACCTTCCTGCACATAAACATTAATTTATGGAGTATGCAAAACACCTGAGCACACCAGTATCATTATTTCCAAAAGATCGGATATATAGGTATTTCTCCAAACAATCCGATAACGTCTCAGCACCCTATGTATTCTAGGTCCATAATGTCTCAGAAAGGAGAATCAAGTAGTCCAAACAGATCTTCTTAGGTTGAGGTCTGTGTTTAATTTCCACAATTCACAAGAAGTAAACAGCAGCCGGCGCGCGTTTCGCCTGCAGGGCTTTCTTGCTTAGGTGTTTTGTATATATATGTATGACCTGGGTTCGGCTGAATCCTGGGACTGAATGACACTTTGGTGGGTAGGTGTCATATACCTTCAGAGCACCCCAGCCATAGTTGCTTTTTGTTATTAATAGATGCTTTCATTATAACTGGCATAACATTGTGATGTGCGGCTCAATCTAAGCAAACCCATTCTTTGCATATGTACATTAATTTATGGAGACTTGCTATTTTAATGTGTGCTTCACAATGCAGCACACATAGAAACAGCCAAAATGAGGAGAAATTAAAAATTTCTCCTCGTTTCGACATGTTAAGATCAGATTTTTCATGGTCTTAATTTTGTCACTGCCCCATATTAACACCACCCTTGTAAATAGCAAACTCAAGGTGATGATGGACGGCATACTGAAACGTTTTAGACACTCCCCGACAGTCAAGATCTGATTAGAATCTATCATCGTTCTTTAGGGCACTTCGCCACCCCATTTCAGACCCAGCAATGAGCAAATTGGTCGTGACCCTGTGCCTCCTGGGAACAGTCCAGCCCAAACTGCCAGGCCAAGTCTTCCCTGGACCGGAAACAAGCATCCTGGGACTGGTTTTGGTGTAACACCCCCCAGCAGCCAGGCTAGCTTGAATCTAGTGGCAAACTAAGCAAGGGGCCCACATCTGGGCATACCCTGCTAACTTAGGGCGAACAAAGCAATCACAAAGAGATGATGGACGGAGCACTTGAAACTTTTCAGACACTCACCCCCAGTCATAGATCTGGTTTGAATCCATCAAAGTTTATTAGCTCACAGTGCCACCCCAGTTCAGACCCAGCCATATATAAATCAATCTTGACCCTGTGCCTCATGGGAACAGTCCAGGCCGAACTGCCAAGCCAAGTCTTCCCTGGACCGGAAAAAAGCATCCTAGGAAAGGTTTTCGGGTAACACCACTTATCAGCCCGGCTACCTTGAATCCAGTTGCAAAGTGAGCAAGGGACCCACGTCTGGGCATAACCTGCCAACTTAGGGCAAACAAAGCAAACACAAGGGGCCCGATTCACAAACGTAATCTCAGACAAAATCCTGACTTTACGACTTTCAGTATTCACAAAAGGCATTTAGTAGTAGCAAAGTTAGGGTTCCTAACTTTACTACTACTAAATTGAAAAAAAATCCTAACTTTACGACTTCCAGTATTCACAAAAGTCATTTAGTAGTAGTACAGTTAGGAATCCTAACACCGCTGACAGATGTAGAAGTATTAGGAGACAGGATTAGTTTTGGCCGAATTATGTTTGTATCTCATCTAGAATGTTTAGAATGGCGACCTCGGTATTGTGACCAGGCCTGAAACCTAATTGGTGCTTGTCTAATAGGTCAAAATTCCTGATGTGCTTGCATGTCTGATCGTGGGTGCATTTTTCCAGCAATTTTCCCAGGAAAGCCAGACTAGATACCAGTCGGAAATTGTTAAGTCTTTCAGGTCAGTAACCATTTTTTTAGTAGACTTGGCCCATATTCAAGCAATCTGGGAGGGATCCTTGATAAAGAAATGCATTTATGATTTTTTTCCATAAGGGAATGATGGATTGATGGATCTCTTTCAGAAGGTGGGGAGGAATGGGATCATTAAAGTGTGTGGAGGCTTCTTCCTTGAAGGACTTTCTGGATTTCCCCCTCGGACAAGGCTCTGAAACTGTTCCAGAACACTCTGATTTTACTTGAGACCGTAGGGGTGTCTTGATCAGTGTTCATGCTGAGTGCTGAGAGAGTGGGGCTGATAGTTTCCCTAGGTTGAGTATTAACTTGGCTGGGAATAGAGTTGCTGTTAAAAATGTGGTTTCTGGTTGTCAGAGTTATATACCCCGTCCAAGCAGGAAGCACAATCCTAGTCCGAGTAAGTGTAATTCACACTAAAGGTTTACCTGTGCTCACCCTCCCGTAATGTGACACAGAACAATGTGTAAACTATTTTGTGCACACACACACACACACTCAGTAACACAGTGAAAACACCACAAAAGTACTCAAAACCAATTTAGAGCCACTAAGCTGTTGGTGATGGGTCTTTAGGAAGGCACACCAGACAGGGAGTGCTTCGGGACAGAGCATTGCAGACATCAATGATGCATTGTCTGAGACTCACGCTTCATCTGTGATTCAGAGCAGCTGCGTCGGCATAGTCGGGCTGCGTTGTAAGTTGAGGCCATTCAGTGGCGCACTCAGCGAGCAGTTTTAATGGTTTCGATGTAGAGTCAGTTCTAGTCCTCTCACCCTCAAGCAAGAAGCAGTAGGCAGCCAATCAAGACAGTAAAGCAAGCAGCAAAGTTCCCTAACTTTAGTACTCCTAAATGCCTTTTGTGAATACCGAAAGTCGAAAAGTTAGTATTTTGTCTGAGATTACTTTTGTGAATCGGGTCCATTTTCTTTTACCACTATGTCCATCTACATGCATCTTTTGATCTTCAGTGTCATCTTTGGAGTACGGCTGCAGGATTTTGGGTGTTTTTAGTTGAGGGGGTGCATCCCTCCTTAGCAACGCCAACAATCCCTGCCAGAGTGAACCACAAAAGTCACTAAATTAACTTGTGCTGAACCCTCCAGTAGCCTGACACAAAAGCATACAGGCTTAAATTAGAGGCAATGTGTTAGATATTTATGCAGTGCACAAAGAGTAATAAAATAAAAACAAGACACAAGAACAATCCAACACCAATTTAGAGAAATGGAGAAAATAATAAATAATTTGAGACAAAAACAACAAAAATCCAATCAGTAGAACCAGAAAATTACACAGTTTAAAAGTTTTGACTAAGTATAGTGCCCAAAAGTATGAAGCGCCTCTCGCTGTCATCTTGTCATGCTAGACCTGGGGAAGTCACAAGTTCAGGTCAGCCCATGATGGAGCGAGGGTCGGATACAGGGATCAGGGTTAGTCCTGCTGAAAAAAGTTACCTGCTCAAAGTCTGATGTGAAGAGTCCAGTTCCCAGTGGAGGAGCTTGCGAGCAGAGCATTGTGGATGAACATTACTCTAGGATGAAGAGCAGGCCGGACATCTTAGATTGGCGTCACTGTAGCGCAAAACTCTTGCCAGACATAGTGGATGATCGTTGCTGGAGCTTCATGTTAGGGGTAAATGCGGACTGTTTTCACAGTAACCAAAATGCAGATTTCATGCTGCAGTCATTGATGGCGGTTGCTGTAGAGCATCGAGTCAGGGTCACTGGAGTTTTGTTTTGGTGGTTGTCAAGGGCGGAAAGATCTTGGCATGAACTCCTGTAGTCCTAGGATCAAGCACCAAGGCAGGCCTCAAGAGGCAGGGCAGTTCTCTGAGGGCACAAGGGAAACTTGAAACAGCAGGGCAGGCCTCTAGTAGCAGTAGGGCAGTCGACTGAGGTACAAATCAGGCCTCAAGCAGCAGGGCAGTCCTCTGAAGTACAAGGCAGTCCTTCTGGGGGTCCTCTGTAAGTCCAGGAGAGAACTGAAGAATTGGTCTAATGATCAAATATTTATACCTGGTGCCAGCATATGTATTGGGAAAACAACTAGATTCCTCCCACATCTTGTTCTAGAATCTTCCTTCCTCCCTTTCCCATGCTCCAAGATGTCTAGTGTGACAATGACTGGAATCAAGTTCTTTGTGTGCTGAGCAGTCCCTGCAATGCATGTGGGCAGGGATCAGTTCTGCCTCACCCATCCTGGCAGGATGACCCATCCTGCTAACACCTAGTTCCCCTTAGTCTCACTGTCTGAGAGGAATGCGCAAAGGGAAATTGACACTGTATTGACAGTCATGTGACCCAGACACATGATGCAGGCATCAAAAGATTCAGAGAAGAAAATGCCAACTTTCTAAAAAAGCCATTTTCGGAATGATGACTAAATATCCAACATTACTAATAAAGAGGATATAAAATATTCCTTCTTTTAGGACCAAACATTACTTTTCTACCACTTCCAGAAAAAAAATTAGAATTTATTAAATGTAATAAGGTAACCCTGTGTTATCCTCGAGGAGTGGCAGGCCTGTAAGTAGTAAAAAACGGACATAATAGTTTTTAACTCCCAAGACATGTAAAACCTAACAATACATGTCCAACTTCTCAAATACAATCGACTCTCCACTACGGGCTATTTGGGGCCTGCCTTAGGGGTGAATTATATGTATTACTTCTTGTGTGGCCTTGTGTGATCAATATAGAATAACCGAACGCAGTGCAAATTGCAGCTTTGCATTAGTCTGCCCCAGAGAGGCATTCCATAAGTATAGCGTGGGTGTTCCCACGCATCCACTAATGGATTTTGGTGCAATAATAGATTCACCATTACTGGTATACCTGGGAATGCGTCACAATGCTACGCCTCCCCAGGTTATGCATAACGAGGAGAAATATCTTTATTTCTCCTTGTAACTTCCTCTTTCTTTGTATGTTGCATCCTGCACCACATATAGAAAGAGGAAAATGCCTCTCAGAAATATTTTTGTGCAGAAACGGACACCAAAACAATCCTGCTTACAATGCAGGCACACTTGCACCATGGTGCAAGGGTGCCTCGGTAGCGCTAGGCCGCACATTGTGCACCAGCGCAGGGAAAAGAATGGAATGGGACATATATTGTTAGAGAGACCACATTTCTGCCTTTTCCCCATCACACAGCACAGCAAAGTGACTTGCTGTGCTGCGTGATTTGTTAATAAATATGCACTTTACGTTGGCAATGTGAGATAAATGGATGATTTCTAGAATAAAATAAATTTTGGGAGACATGACAAAATTAAGCTAATTTTAATGAATTGTATATTTAAATTTGCTATCTTTTTTCTGATTCCTAGATAATGCTTTATATTTCTATTTTTGTTTATCTGTCCTATCACCCCATGCATAGTGATGATTATGGAAATCCTTATGATGGTGTGCACTTTAGCTTATTGTTGCTTTATATAGTATGTAAATGCGTGAGTGTGTGTGTATGTACATAACCTTCCTCACGCCAGTCAAGGTTGCACACAATGAATAGCTTTCAGGTCTGAGTTTGTAGTAAGGAACAGCATTGGTCTATACCAGGTTCCTTCTAGTCATGGTTGTTCATCTGCACAACAAGTCCCTTAATATTGCAAAGTTTACCAACTGTCCTCTTTTCAACATTATTATTTTCCACTTTGCATTTCAATTTTGGTTTTGTGCAATGCACTTTTTGCCAAGACTCTCATGAGATGTTAACTCGTGGGATGTTTGGTTTTTCTCAAGCATCTTTTTTTAAACATTACATTGGAGAAGTGTGGCTCAGGGGTTAGAGGTGGCAGACCCGGAATCTGAGATCAGCCCTGGACCAGGGTTCAATTCCCTGCCTCGGCGGGTCTTGGGCTCAAAAAATTCCACGGACTCGATAATTCTCGCTCCGGTGCCTTCTTGACTCACGGGTTCACACTCTGCGACTCTGGGCAATAGCTTGCTTAATCTCCACAACGGCCCCTCGCGGCGGGATGCCTGGCTTTCACCTTGTGGATACCCTGCCGGGGTTATCTCACAGGGGAATACCAGGACGGGTTCCCTAAGCAAGCGCCGTGAAACCCACTGCAGGTAGCTGTGCGCTATATAAGCTCAAATACATTTACAGTCTCAAAAATGACTGAACAGAATTACACCTTGCATTCTTAGTAAAATTATAGTTGCCATACATGTATTGAGTACTTATTTTCCTGTGGCCCAAGTACATTTTCCTGTGGGAGTTAAGATGGAAAAAACACATCTTTTGTCACTTGACTCACTTTGTTTCCCCTGCACACATCCGCATGAAATGTGCCATGTTGTACGTTAGCTGACTACATTTTTATTTTGCAAAATTCATGCAGATCCGACCACAGGAGGCAACGTATACATAACTGGTGAATTTCAGTAGTTAGTCACGGCTGAGCCAGAACCATTACTCATTTTTCTAAGTGGTTTTTGTTAGTGAAATTCCTTGTATTTTTATAATGTACCTAATTTCCTTAATTTAATACTTAATTTCCAACCACTCACAGTGCTTTGACGAGGGGCAGGGGGGAGAGGTATGGGACATGGACTGTTATCCAGGCCCTGCCTCTATTATCTGCCTTCAGCCAATCCACACTGTGCACAGTCTTTGGCCATGTGCAGCATTGCAGGTAACAGGCTTGGCCTGGAGCCAGGCCCTGTGCCCACCCCCCTGCCTCTATGTTTATTCAATTCATTCTCAGAGCATTTCAACTGCCCCCAAAATGTAATGCGAACTTTATATAATCTGGTTTTAGGTCCATGTGTATGTCACCTACCATATTTTCTGCAATAGAAAAACAGTGTGATGTAATTCATTTTGCATTCAATAAATTGCATAAAATTGTGTGCGAAAAATACATTGATGTGTTATAAATAGGTTTTTCCTGGCGTCTGTGGTGTCTTCAGGAAGATTCAGGAGCAGCGAACTTCCACTAGTGGCCAGACCTCATGGAGCTTGTCGTTCCAGAAGAAAAATAATGCAAAATGCGTGGCCCCAGTTCTATGTCACGCTTTTCCTTCTAAGAAATTCCATGACCGATCGAAAAACCCTGAACTTATGAAGTATTGGTGCAGAGATGTCCTGAAAGAGTGCTGGCTCGTGCCCCCTGTAGTGAATGGGATAAGGATCTTGCATCCCAAGGACCTCCAGCTCTTGCCTGACCTCCCAGATGTCATGTAAAAGGCCTTATTTCACTAGCTGGATTCCATAAATGATTGTGTTCAGGGTGCCTCTTCGTTGTTGCTCGATCTGTGGTGGAGCCATGCAGTACCGGTTGGCTTTTGTCTGCTATCATGCCAGTGGGGCGGGTAACTATGTCCTTAAGGTTATGGCCTTTCATTTCCTGGCCTGCTGCCATTCAGTTGTTGGGGTGAAGAGGCATCCTGTACTGCAAGAGAATCCCTTAAAGTCTGAGTGGCCTTGCCGGGGGTCCTAGGGTTTGTAGAGGCCAGACTGATACATCATGTCGGCAGCATGGTAGGGGCATTTCTACATTTCTAAGTGCCCAGTATCATGTCAAGACCATCGTAGTTGCCACTGGGTGTCCCAAAAATGAAAGGACTCTGCACCAATGGTTGTCACCCAAGACCTAGTGAGTAGAGTGGAGTAACTGTGTGGGCGTGTAGGCATGGAGAGATGCAGCAGACGTGCCCCCCCCCCCCAAGAAGGCTGGAACCAAATGGGGTGCCTTAGGCCCATGAGGGGGCAACAGTTGTGATGCTGGTGAGACTGAGACATGGGGCACAGTAATGGAGCAGGCAATGCCAGGAGTCAGTGGGCCCCCAGTGTCACGGGGAATCCCACCACAGCAACCCAGCTGGGGGCTCTCTCATGCATGTTGACTAACAGCTGGTGGAGAAGCCCCTCTTGGATGGTGGTGGGGCCTTCAGGAGACACCAGTGCATCACCCATAGGCACCGCAGAGCACATAAGGCTGCTGATGCAGATCATTGTGTGGCAGACAGCTCCTCCAACTCTTTGATGAGGCCATCTCAGCTGTATAGGGGGCCTGAAACACCAGCACATGCCATGTTCTAACCAGGCAATCCAAGCCTAATGTGACCGAAGACAGGATGGCGTGGGCCCCTCAAAGCTGCAGTGAAGGGTTGTGACGGTCTTCTCAGCCACGGGCCTCCAATCTCCTCTGCAAGGCTGTGGCTACCATCTTGAAGGTCATGGCTATCAGCCTGTCACATCAGAAGCACACCAGAAATGTTCTTCTCAGCCGAAGCCATGAGCGCCCTGTGATCAGGAAACTTCAAGCAGGGGTTCCAGTGGTAATAGGCAGAATGAGGTCCTGGTGCCGTCACTGGCTGCTGCTAAGTGTGGTGGGTCAGCAGAGGAATAAGGAGTGCATCGTTCTCCATCACCACCTTGGTCATGTTTGAGAGTAGTGATGGAACCATACCACTGCCACTCCACAAGGCCACCGCCTAGACCCTAGCACCATGGTCCTGTAGTGACAAGCTGTCATTGCTAGCCTTACAGGAGACTTGAATCATTCTGAAATAGACGGATTGGTCCTGGACTAGTTAATGGGCTTTTCTGCTCTGGCTGGGGTAAGGGAGTGGGCCACTTTTTTACTCCCAGACTTAACGCTAGGACCATTTCTCCTTTTTCCTGCTGTTTACTCATTTTCTAGAACATTTCAAAGCTGCAATGAAGGGTTGTGACAGTCTTCTCAGCCACGGGCCTCCAATCTCCTCTGCAAGGCTGCGGCTACCATCTTGAAGGTCAGGCTCTCAGCCTTTCCTCTCGTGGACAACTAAAGGCAACCGGAAACATTCTTCTCAGCCAAAGCCATGAGTGCCCTGTGATCGGGAAACTTCAGGCAGGGGGTTCCAGTGGTGATAGGCAGAATGAGGTCCCGGTGCCGTCACTGCCTGCTGCTAAGTGTGGCGGGTCAGCAGAGGAATACGGAGTGCATCGTACTCCACCACCACCTTGGTCATGTTTGAGAGCTGTGATGGTACCATACCTCTAACACTCCACAAGGCCACCGCCTAGACCCTAGAACCATGGCCCTGTAGTGACAAGCTATCATTCCTAGCCTTACAGGAGACCTAAATCATTCTGAAACAGACTGATTGGTCCTGGACTAGTAGATGGGTGTTTCTGCTCTGGCTGGGGCAAGGAAGCAGGCATTTTTTCACTCCCAGACTTAACACTAGGACCATTTCTCCTTATTCCTGCTAGAAAATGTTATGTGCGTGTAAGTTTCTACATATATAATGTGACCCCATAATAAAAAGTATATATTTTATTACATTTGTCGGAGGGATGGTCGGAAGCAGAAGCGAGGAGGCCTTATGGGGTCAATAGTGAGAGGTTTATTTCTGTATTGATATACACAGTGGGAAGAGTATACAGTCTAGGAAGTCCAAATAAAGGCAAATTGAATAGCTCCAAGGGATGTAGAAACTTCCTCTGTGTCTACGTGGTGCTGGATGGTAGGTGGTCTACACAGGGGTTAAGGGAACCTGTTACGGGTTCCTTTAGGCTTCTCAGGTCCCGGAGCAGCTAAAAAATAAACAAAAGAAAAGCAGCGGTCAAATGAGAGTCTTGCTTTAAGGTTTACCGTCACCAACCCAAGTGAGGGATTTCTAGAAGAAAAGTGAAGGGCTTTCTGGCGATATAGTTATAGTAGCGAGGTTTTTATTGCAATGAAGGGTTTTCCACAAGACAATATGCCCTTGTGACTAAGGCAAAAGAAGGGGGTGGGTCCTGCAATGTGCACGGGAATAAGGGTAGGTAAAGGGCACATCAGGTATTCTAGCTGTTAGTGCCTTGTTTTCCCCTGTTTTCTGCCCACCGACCAAAGCAAATACCCTCCCCTTCCCTAAAACCCTTGTCTCGCCACGTACCGCTAAGAGCCACAACTCTCCGGAGTTGTGGCGGCTCGCACGTCCTCCGGGACCCACCAATCTTCCGACCAGCTCTCTGGACCATCGTCTTCTGGATCTCCCGTTCTGTCGTCCTCATTCTGGGTCCAAAGTCTTCTTCGCTCTCGTCTCTCCTGGCGTCCGCGTTGTCCCTCGGTAACTCCTCAACTCCTTCCGGGTTCTTCCTGGCTGACGCGCTCTCGGGGAGTTTCTCACGTCTTTTCTGCCACTCGTGACCTTCTTATGAGGCTCCTGATTGGTTTGTTTGACTTCCCGTCCCGCCTTCCAGTGATTCAGCCACTTCCGGGGTATTGTTGCCGTACTGTGGAAGGATGGAAGAAGAGGCCATTAGCGGCTCCCTTCCGTGGACGTCTTCAGGCTCAAGGGATAGTCGCTCCATGGTATGATACAGGGGTTTTACAAGATACTTGGGGTTGGGCGCGGGGTTCCACTCACAATTATAATAAATATTTTGGTTATTTTGTTTAAAGTTACTAACATATATATATATATTATGTCCTCTTTCTGTGGCTGTCTAACTGAGGTTTTGATTGACCAATTGCATCCCGGTTATCATTTGCACTAGCACTTTAAATAGTCCCACTCCCTCATTTGCGTCATGTGATCAAGGCCTCTATGAAGGCCAAAACGTTATGATGGCAGGGCGAGCTTCACCGAATAAAAACTAATTTTCTCACTGCAAACCTTGGGTCGGCTCCTCTTTCCTTGCCTTGAAGCGCTCCGATGCATGTGGAGTTCAAGGGTTCCTGGATTGGGTGCTGTGCATATATATATATTCACTGAAAAAACCATAGGTTATAGACCATATATAGTTAGGGATTAGCATTTACAAAACCTTATTTTACTGACACAAAACCATTGAAATTCGCATATATAGTTAGTTGCAGTAACTATATATCGTGCACCCGCAATCCACTGCTGATGATGTCACATATTACATCATTCATGACATGGTCAGTGACATCACTGATGACATCACTGATGACATCATTCATGTGATAATACGATCAACCTCTTCAGACTCTAATATAACCTTAGATACACTCAGTGTAAACAGACACTCACAGATTGTCACTCATCCATGGAGTTACTCATACACCTAGTCAGTCATGCAAAGAATCAATCACACCTCCATTTCCTCAACTATACAGTTATACACATCTTACTTATTCAAACATATTCTAACTCATATTTACTCTCTTATACAATCACTGATAAAAGTTTACAATGATCCATGCAGCCACTCACACATTCACTGGCTCTTATACACAGTAATTTATATATGTCAACTCTCACATGTACTATGTTTTACATATGTACTAACTTTGACATGCAGTGCTGAGATATCCATTCTCAACCACCCATACAGCTGTTTCCACATGCAGTTTTGAACCCATACATCTAGTGAATCAACTGTTCACACATCTATGCACAGAGTCACACACCTCCCAGCCACCCCACACACACACTCACTCTCCCATACAAATACTTGGGCAACCAATCAATAACCCATATAGTTACTCATATAGCTACTGATCAACACATGCAGCAGTGTACAGAACAACAGATATAATGATGCACAAATTAAGACAGTTTAGTCACTAACCCATGCACTCAGTGAGACACATTTAATCACTCTCTCATACAGTCAGTCATGCACCTACTAAATCCTTCATCCAGACACTTATACATCCACTCAGTCTTCAATATGTAAGACATATTTTAACTTTACAGAAACATACAGTCACTGGATGATGTCATCAGTGATGTCATTTGAGTTGTCATCAGTGATGTCATCAGTCATGTCACTGACCATGTCATGAATGATGTAATATGTGACATCATCAGCAGTGGTTTGCGGGTGTGCGATATATAGTTAGTGCAACTAACTATTTATGCGAATTTCAATGGTTTTGTGTCAGTAAAATAAGGTTTTGTAAATGCTAATCCCTAACTATATATGGTCTATAACCTATGGTTTTTTCAGTGAATTTTCAAGGTTTTGTAAATGCTAATTCCTAACTATATATGGTCTATAACCTATGGTTTCTTCATTGAATTTCAATGGTTTTTAAATAGCAAATATCAAAAGCTGTAAAATGTATTATTCTTTTAAAGGAAAAATATATTTTATATATTTTTAATATAATTTTTTTATGCATCTGCCAAACCCTGAACCTCTTAATAGTGCACTGTGGTGGAAATGATTTGGGCACTATGAACGGGGTTGGTCTGGAAATGCTTTTAAAGGACACCTTTCATCAATTGATGACACCTTTTCCCCAAACTGCCTTGATATATTCCAATATATGTCAAAGACAGAAATGGAACTGGTCCAACCAATTTTGTCCACAATTTGAGAAAGCACAGAAACATGTGAATAAATCTGTTTCTGCTTATATGAGAGACTTTAGAATGGGTTCAATATTCAACAATAACTTGCGTTACAACATGCAAGACATCTACAGAGGAGATGGTAAGCACTTGTCAGATGAGGGGAATAGAATATTCCTCCTGAATTTAAGACTGTGCATTGGAGCATACTTGTAGGTATCTAAATCAGCCACAGAACCCAATAGCTCTTTTCAGAGCTACCCTACCTCTGATCATTCTAAACGTTTATCTTTTTCTAAATTTTTTCACTATTTTTCACCAAAGTACGCTCCCCGGTACGCTTACTGGTGCGCGTACTGGGGGCTCTCCACGCGATTTTTTTTTTTTTTAGCCTATATGAGCGTCCTATGCCCCCCTCAGAAAACCTAGAGGGTCAGGAAGTGTCTACCGTGCCCCCTTCAACCCATTCCGAACATTGTTTGCCCTCCATCTTGTGTCTCAATTTTACCGAAACACAAAATGGAGGACTCCCGTAACGCTGCCGGTACGCGTACCGGGGCGCGCACCGGTAAGCGCTCGATAAAAAAAGGTGGGAAAGTAATTTACAGAAAAACCACTGGAGACTCTTTCATCAAATATAGAATAGGCCCTACTACATAGCAGTCCCTACCATTTACCCAAATTTGATGGAATTCCATTGAAACATTTATGCTGTAGGCCTGACTAAATATCCTGAGGTAAATTACATGACAAAAACACATATGAAGTGTTAGAATTGACAACCAATTAAAATGTTACTTTCATTTTCTACTATTATTTCATGACATTTGGGGCCAGATGTAGGTAAATCCCATTTACCGATTTTAAATTACCGAATTATACCGATTCGGTATTTCAAAATCGGTAAATGGGATGTAGGTCCCAACATCTGGATTCGTTACCGAATCCTTAACAATTCATTAATTACCGATTCGGTAAATACCGAATCGGTAATGCCCATTCATTCCTATGGGCTTTGAAGCCCATAGGAATGATTAGGCATTACCGATTCGGATTTTTACCGAATCGGTAATTAATGAATTCACAATGCTGCAGGGGGTGTCACTTTGACACCCTCTGGCACCCCCAAAACAGGCACAGGTGCCATGTGGCAGGCATACCTGCCCTAAGGGCAGGTCTGCCTGTCACATGACATAGGTGTGTATGCACACATGTGCATGCACACCGGAATCGGTATTTTACCATCAAATTGGTTTTGATGGTAAAATACCGATTCGTTAAGGCTCCTGGGACTCTGCAGAGTCCCACCTACATATGGGTGGCTTCAAATCGGTAAATTTACTGATGTTTTATTTTACAGAATCGGTAAAATTACCGAATCGGTAATTTTACCGATTCGGTAAAATATTGCCCCCTACATGCCAAATCTTGTAAACCGGTCGGTAACGGCTGTAAATACCGATTTTCGGCCGTTACCGACCGACCTACATCTGGCCCCTGATTGGTTATGTACCTGAATATATATAAAGAAAGAGAGAGAAACACAGCCATTTTGACTACTACTTCCTGAAGTACATTTCAAGAGCATTTTCACTGACAACTTAAACTTCTTTTTGAAAGGTAAGATGTTATTTTAAAAATTTGAAAGGAGAACTTTGTTATGCTAATTTGGGAAAACGTTTTCAGATAGTTATATACTGTCCCCCTGTAAGAGTTAGAGATTGAGATAGGCTTCTCTGTTATAATTATGGATTGAGTTAGGCTTCTCTGGTATAATTATGAATTTACTTAGGCTTCATCACAGGCACTTTTTAATAGTTCTACTTCCTGCCTGAAGCCATACAGTGCCCAAAGATAACTTCACTGTTAAAAACTCACAAGTACCTGTTTGAACTTAAACCCAACAGTGCCCTATCTCTACTGATATATTTATTTTTTATGCAATTTACAGCAAGAAAATGGAAGCACAACAGAAAGAAAATAATATTTCCTTTCAAATTAAGATTGAAAACACTCCTAAGGAAGAAAATGAAGAAATTGAGTTTTTGGATGACACTTTAGACCAAGAATTAATTAAATGTGTTGAAGAATGTGAATCATGGAATGAAAAGGAGGACATTCCAGATGAATTAATGTTACAAATTCTTTTAGATTTTGAAAAATCAGAACAATAAATTTAATTTTTAAAAGTTAAAATTGTTTGATACATTATTCTTTTTTATATGAAAATTATGAAATAGTACCCAAAAAGATATAATATAAAGTGAGACTTAAAATATACTGTGCAACTTTTTTGTGTAACATAGTAAGTTTGCTCATAGTTACTTCCTTTCTCCAAGTATATTATCTCAAATGTGTATTTATCATCTCTTTATCATCTCCTGCCTCCATATTGTTTCTGCTTTCCTGAGAGACTATGGTATGAATTCCATATACCACAATACCTTCTGAAACAACATGCAAGATATCTACAAAGGAGACGGTGCATTGGTACCTACATGTTGCTACTTAAATAAAAAAATAAAAAAATAAAAAAACAACAAAAAGAACAATCAATAAACATACAATATTTGAAAAGTCTATCATTCTTTTTTCCCCATATTACGCTCCCCGGACCGCTTCCCGGTGCGTGTACCGGGCGCTCCCCCGGCAAAAAAACGAAGAAAAAAAAAAAATTTTTGTTGCCCCGCGGGGCCCTTTTAAAGCCCCCACATCAAACCTAGGGGGTCAGGGAGGATCTACTCTGCCCCCTTATGGTCAATTCCCCCTTTGTTTTGGCCACCTCTTGTGTCTCGATCCTACCGAGACACAAGATGGCGGCCGCTCCGGACTGTTTAGAATGTTTACAGACACCGGGGAGCCAATCAGCTTTCCGCGCGCAAGTTGCGTAGCGCGGCCGGAGCGCTCCCCGGTGCGCGTACCGGGGCGCGCTTACAGATATATATATTTTTTTGAACCTAAATTACTCAAAATCCACTATTGCACATATTTTGAGACCTAGCACATCGGGCTACCAGTCCCTACAATTTTGCCAAGTTCTATAGAAATCCATTCAGCCGTTCGAGCTAAAAGTGAGTCCAACCGCCCTATTGAAAGCTCAATGTTAAAAACACGTTTTGGGACCCCCCTTTTTTTGGCCCCCACTTCATGAAACCCCCCCAAACTTTCAGGGGAAGCTCAGACACAAAATGTGCCATTTTCCAGAAAATTTCAGCCAATTCCGTCCTTCAAAGCCAAAGTTATTCAACATAGAATTTTCAGAAATCCCTATTCAAAAAAATCCTAACTATATGTACCTACTGGCGACCGCCAGTAGGTAATATATATATATGTGGTAACTAATTAGCGCGTGTTGGAAGGGATTCACGATGGATTATTTCCCTCGATGATCGTGCTGGTGCATGAAGTTTGTTTCTGAGCCACCTGTAGAATGACAACACTAAGTGAAAGAATCTACATTCACTCGACTGTTTTCTTTCTTAATGATTCCACATGAACAGTGCTCCTGTCAAACTTGAACCCTGAATTATGGTGTAAATAGCAAGGACTTCCATTTTTTCACTTGAAGAACATTTACAATGCACTGTGGGATTTGTATTTTTTCACTATCAGTCACGTGATAAATTACTTTAAAAGCATGCACTTACAAGTAAACTGCTTGTCTTCCACCTGTGATCAAGGCGATGCTGCCGAAACGTTAGGACATGGAAGCATGCTGTGCTGTTGGCTTTTGAAATAAAACCCCATCTCCAGCCACGGGCCTCTTTGTTTGTGTGCATCTGAAGGTGCTTTGTCGGGCTGTTCCGAGCCCATGCTAGAGGCCGCCCTGAAGGGTCGGGGGCTCCGGAATCGGAAAACTGCTGCTTGGATATATATATATATATATATATATATATTACCTACTGGCGATAGCCAGTAGGTATATATAGTTAGGATTTTTTCTCTATGGGACTTTTGAAAATTCTATGTCTAATAACTTTGGCGTTTGTGGACGGAATCGGCTGAAAATTTCAGGAAAATGGCACATTTTGTTTCTGAGCAGCCCCTGAAAATTTAGGGGGGGTTCGTCAAGGGGGGGCCGAGAAAAAAGGGGGGTCCCAAAACGCGTTTTTCCCATGTTAATTTCCATAGGGCGTTTGGCCTCACTTTTAGCTCGAACGGCTGAATGGATTTGCACGAAACTTGGCAAAATTGTAGGGACTGTTAGCCCGATGTGCCTTTGCTGGGTCTCAATATATGTGCTCCAGTTGATTTGGAGAAATTAACGTTTTAAAAAATGTATATATCTGTGACAGCGTCCCAGATAGCGCTCCAGATCGCGTACTTTTCGCGTCACGGAGCTTTGCGAAGCGATGCTGATTGGCTCTCCGGTGTCTGTCAACATTCTAAACAGTCCGGAGCGGCCGCCATCTTGTCTCTCTGTAGGATCGAGAGACAAGAAGAGGTGAAAAACGAAGGGGGAGTTTAATGAAAGGGGGCAAGGTAGACCCCTCTTGACCCCCTAGGAATGATGTTGGGGTTATTAAAGGGTCCCGTGGGGAAAATTAAAAAAATTTGATTTTTCACGGTAGAAGCGCTTCTCGGTTCGCAAATTAACGGCTGAATGGATTTGCACGAAACTTGGCAAAATTATAGGGACTGTTAGTCCGATGTGCCTTTGCTGGGTCTCAATATATGTGCTCCAGTGGATTTTGAGAAATTAACGTTTAAAAAACAGGTATATCTGTGACAGCGTCCCAGATAGCGCTCCAGATCGCGTACTTTTCGCGTAACGGAGCTTTGCGTAGCGAAGCTGATTGGCTCTCCGGGTTCTGTCAACATTCTAAACAGTCCGGTGCGGCCGCCATCTTGTCTGTCGGTAGGATCGAGAGACAAGAGGAGGAGAAAAACGAAGGGGGAATTTAATGAAAGGGGGCTAGTAGACCTCTCTTGACCCCCCAGGAATGATGTTGGGGTTATTAAAGGGTCCCGTGGGGCAAATAATAAAAATTGGATTTTTTGCGGTAGAAGCGCTTCTCGGTTCGCAAACTGGTAGCGAAACGTGAATTCGCCATTTTGTGTTTCGATTTCATTAAATTACTAGGTATAAGGGGGTACGGGAGACGTATCCTGAACCCTTTTGTTTTCTGAGGGTGGCTGAGGAGGCTCATATATGTTGATACATGTCTTCCAGCGGCTGTGCGTGAGCGTTTTTTTTTTTGTTGCGTGACGTCTGTTAACGTTCGATTCGATGGAAATCAGGAAGTGTTGACAGCCATTTTGTCACTGCGAGTAAATATTTTGTTTTAAATAATTGTTATAAATTAATCCTTATTGATAAACATTGTCTGCGCCATCTTGTCTTTTTTGCAATGCCACACTTTTGTTGAGCACGGCAGCCATTTTAGATGCCTTGACCAGACCCACTCTCTGCACGCCGCCGATCCTCAGCATGGCTCCTCACCCTCGCAAGCATCTCCCCCACGCACTGGTCACCCCCGCTCTCTCTCTCATGCATGGGCCAGAAACCTCCTCCCATGTGCGCTGCTCTTCCCTGAGAATCACACCCTGTGCCCGCCCGACACCACCCTTTCACCCTATTCACTACCGCACCCTCTGACACTCCTCTTCCTCTTTGTCCGATTGTCCAGGCCGGTCCCAGGCTAACACCTAGGCCTGCAGATGTAGTTTATGGCCCCAGCTGTAGAGAATCACCCCTCTTCAAAGGAGTTACAGTAGATCTGTCACACCACACGCGTTCCTACTATCTGATAACCATCCTGTATTGTGCTTGGGGAGGGGATTCTCACTGTGAGGGTGTGTGGGACCGAGCCTGAAGCGGAAGATTCCAGGGATGCCTCTTTGTACATCAAAGTTTTTACAATTATGTGTCACATTATAAATATATAGTACTCCAACAAAGTAGGATTATAACACTTTAATAACTTTTAAATATATAGAACGCAACAAAAACAGTAAATACATGTAAACATTTTTTTGAAAAAAGAAGCAACAATGGTCAGTAGCTGTGTTTTGTGCGAATAGTCCCAAGGCAGCACAACGTGCTGAGTTCTGGAGGGCACCCAGGTGATGTTACCTGGGTGCCGCACTGGTTTTTGGTATCCTACAATGCAGCTCCGAAAAACGGCGTGGGGCGTCCCGGGGGGTGCGCGGTGAGGCCTCGTCAGTAGCGGTCTGTTGTGCGAATAGTCCCAAGGCAGCAGAACGCGCTGAGATGTGGATGGCACCCAGGTGATGTCCAGTAAGTTGTCGCACTGGTTTTGGCATCCTACAATGCTGCTCCGAAAAACGGCATGGGGCGCCCCGGGGGGGCTGGGGGGGGAGGCGGCGTGAACGGGTCTCCCCAGGTGGAGGCTCGTCGGCTGTACTGGGGCGCCCCTTTACCGTTTCAGTTGCCATTCCGCCCGCTTTTGCTACACTGTGCCTCATCCGCCATTCAGCTGTTTATCGCCCGCTCTTGCGGCTACAGCGTCTCGCTCACCATGTAGTTGAGTTGCGCCCACTCTTGCGGTGCAGCGATAGGCGACTCTTCGGATTTGGGCCTGGTCCACTAACATGGCCCTGGGACACCTTGGAACTCGGACGTCCCCTGAGCCTTGAAGATTTTACAAAAGTCTTGGGGGCTCCCGACTCCTGCAGGCTTCCGGTGGGGAGCGGCTGCCATGATTGCTCGCGGAATGACCACGACGGAGCCACGAGATGGTGGTGCTCTCAGGCTGACGCCAGCTTTAGTCTGAAACATCTAGAAACAAGGTGGGGCTTTCATCGTTTGGGAAAAAAAAATGTTTTAATCCAATGAAAAGTGATATTTTTAGGTCATATGATCAAGCCTTCCATCATTAGGAAACCAAAAGTAAAATTAACCAATGAAAAGTTTTATAAAGAAGTCACATGACCTGTTATGCTTACGTTACGCGCTGCTATAAAAAGCGTAGAATATCCGTTGGCACGTGAGGCGGCGTCAGTAGCGGACCGATGTGTGAATAGGCCGAAGGTAGCACAACGCGCCGAGATCCGGATGGCACCGAGGTGGTGTCCAGCAAGTTGCACTGGTGTGGCCATCCTACAATGCTGCGCCGAAAGTCGGCGTGGGGTGCCTGGGGGGGGGGAGGTGGCACAAACTGGCCTCTCTCGCCTCCTCAGGTGGAGTTACCTGATGTGCAGTGCGGCGCCCCTTATCTTTTCACTCGCCGTCCAGCAGAGTGCGCCCGCACTTGCTGCTACAGTAGGCCGAAGGCTGCACAACGCGCCAAGATCCGGATGGCACCGAGGTGGTGTCCAGCAAATTGCCGCACTGGTGTGGCCATCCTACAATGCTGCGCCAAAATTCGGCGTGGGGCGCCCCGTTGGCCTGTGAGGTCGCGTCAGTCAGTGGGGGCTGTTTGAGAAAGCAATGTGATGCTGTGCGTCGCCCCCAAGATGGAGGCTCCTCGGCTGCAGTGGGGCGCCCCTTGGTGTTTCACTCGCTATCCAGCTGAGTTGCGTCCGCACTTGCGGCTACAGTAGGCCGAAGGAAGCACAACGCGCCGAGATCTGGATGGCACCGAGGTGGTGTCTAGCAAGTTGCCGCACTGGTGTGGCCATCCTACAATGTTGCGCCGAAAGTTCCATGGTCCGGCGGAACTTTTTTCCTTTTCCTTTCTGCATCTTGTCCCACAATCCGTTTAACCTTTAGACACGACCAGGTCCCTGAATGTGTGCAGGGGGACGCTATTGATTGAATCAAAATGGCGGCTTCACACAAAGCTGACTCAAGCGTTGCTGGTGATGCTATACAGACAAAAAATGGTTTTCAGTTTGTACATTCTTCAGGATTTTTCCATCCAAGTCTGCTGGAGAGTTTGTAGAACAATGGCTTTAGATCTTGCCCTCCCCTCTTTTGACTGTTGGTCTTGTTGCCTATGTCTTCTGTTGTCATTTAACTGAACCTTTTTTGACTGCCGAAAGGGGTTCTGGTCCGACCGCTGGTTGGTGGAGATATTTTGACTATATCCTGGACCTGCCCGGCCTAGCCCAAAATGGCGCCGGTATAAATGGGACTCGTACCTCCTTGTTGTGTACTGGTTGCACAACCTTGATATCACGAGATACGTATGCAGTTTTGAAGCACATGGCGGGCGGGAATGAGAATTGATTGAATATTTCGACATCCCTATTGATATTAAGTTCTGATGTGTTATTGATTACTGTACTATTGAAAGTTCGAATTAACGTCACCCATGGTACTTGCCCGCAAATGTATATCTAGATAATTTTATTGTAAGTGGCCCTGTCGTATTTTAATTACAAAATGTACGTCCACCGATTCCGCAACTGTTAGACACCTTAGTTCTTGCAACCTAATGGCCCGCTCGTTGCGTTCCTCTACAGTGTAAATGTCTCCTCATCATATACGATTCCAGTTTGCTCCGTGGCCGGCCCACGTGGTTATAGGCCCGTATTTGTATACTGACATTTTCACAATAAAGGTTTTTAAAACAAAACATGGTAGTAGTATTTACATTGGTAAAGTTTTTAATTTTAGTCACTGTTTTCGAATCAGTAAAAGGCAAGTGAAATAAAGCAGTCCAATTACATGACGGATAAAAGGTATAATACGCAGGAACGCAGTAAAGATAAATGGTCAAGGGCTGTTTTGTTTTTTACTCCTGCAACATAAAGTGATCGATAAGAATCTGATATTCGGGCGTATTGGCGACTAAGACAGCAGGCCGAGCATCTTTTGCTCAACGGCTCCGTCATGGGACGAAGAAACGCCCTTTTGCTAGAAAAAGGAATATATTTTACTTGCAGGACAGTTGTAAATTTTCCGGGAAAATACATTAGCCCGGAACATTATAACATATATGTTTAAGAAAAAATAATGTTCGAAAGCAATAAAAAGTGTAATTTTTAGGTCATATGACCAAGCCTTTCATCATTAGAATAACAAAAGTAAAATGAACCAATGAAAAGTTTTATTAACAAGTCACATGACCTGTTATGCTTACGTTACGCGCTGCGCGCCGCACCCCGGATCCCTTCCGGGAAGCTGCGCTTCGCGCACTGGAGTACTTCCGGGTGCGCTAACGCGGCGTGTCATATAACGCATTACGCGACAACGTAGGTCCAGAATATAGTCAAAATGTCTCCACCAAACAGCGGTCGGAACACAGCCCCTTTCAGCAGTCTAAAAAGTTCTGTTAAATGACAACAGAAGGGACAGGCAACAAGAACCATCAGTCAAAGAGGGGAGGGCAAGTTCTTCCCTACCGGGTCACGTTGGGGCGCTACCGGAACTGATCGAATTGGTAGTCTACAGTGTTTCTGGATGTTTCAGACTGAAGCTGGCGTTAGCATGAGAGCACCACCATCTCGTATCTCAGTCGTAGACATTCCACGAGCAATCATGGCAGCCGCTCCCCACCAGAAGCCTGCGGGAGTCGGGGGCCCCCAAGACTTTTGTAGAATCTTCAAGGCTCAGTGGACGCTTTCGAGAATGGGGCCCAAGCCCTAGCAGACAAGCGTCCGAGTTCCAAGGTGTCCCATGGCCATTTTAGTGGACCACGCCCAAATCTGAAGAGGCGGCCGCCATTTTGAGAGTCCTGTGGCAGCCACCTATAGTTGCATCGCAAGAGCGGGAGCAACTCAACTACATGGTGAGCGAGACACTGTAGTCGCAAGAGCGGGCAGTAAACAGCTGAATGGCGGAAGAGGCACAGTGTAGCAAAAGCGGGCGGAATGGCAACTGAAACGGTAAAGGGGCGCCCCACTACAGCGTGTCTTCAGGTCAAACGGATTGTGGGATAAGGTCCAGAATGGAAGAGTCATCAAAAGGCAAAAAGTTCCGCCGGACCCCGGGAGCCGGCCGCCTATGTCGGGGGCGATCTTAGGCCACGCCAGGGCAACACGACTTGGGGAGGGGGCAGAAGTCAAGCGCACCCTCCCAGTCTGCGCCACCACACCGTATGTTGAAAATCTGAAGCTATCGTTCTACAAACTCTCAACCAGCCTTGGATGAAAAATCTTGAAGAATGTACAAACTGAAAACCAGTTTTTGTTTGCATAGCATCAGCAGCAACGCTTGCTATCAGAATGCATGAGTTTCATGCTCGATCGATTGAGCTAGCCGGATCAGGCAACAAAAAGTATAAAATAGTTATGTAAATAGTTATTTAATAAAATGTTTTACCCTGTTACTTTGCTGGTGTGTTGTATATATTTATAATATTTGCATAGAGTTTATCGTTATTTTGGGCGGGGTGGGTGGCGGAGCCGAGCTGTCTTGCAGCCATCATGGTGTGGAGCTCAGTTCATCTCACTAGTTTCGTATTTCTCATGAAGGGTTGTTCCTAATGTTTCTATTTTAGCGAGGTCAAAAAGAGATCCCATTAGTGGCCTACTGATTTTGCTCAATTTTTTTTTTTTTAACACGATTTTTCACTATCTGCAAAGACTAAACAGAGTATTGCGGCTTTGTGCTTGTTAGTAAATAGAGAATGAACCAAAAAGAATACATTCTAAAATAGTAAATGCTTGGATAACAATCAATCAAATGGAGAGACAAGCAGGCACGACGGATTACAACGGGGGCAAAGGCCTGCGTTAACTACCCTTCACTATCTGCAAAGAGAGAGTACTTCTAAGAGAAAAGAGGGGGGGGAAGCGTTTAAAGCACATCAGCGTGCATAAACACGAAAATGTTTTTACCTATCACGTACTTGACATTTGACAGCTTTTGATATTTGCTATTAAAAAACCATTGAAATTCAATGAAAAAACCATAGGTTTTAGCCCATATATAGTTAGGGATTAGCATTTTCAAAACCTTATTTTACTCGCATAAAACCATTGAAATTCGCATATATAGTTAGATGCGCTAACTATATATCGCGCACCCGCAATCCACTGCTGATGATGTCACATATTACATCATTCATGACATGGTCAGTGACATCACTGATGACATCACCGATGGTTTTTTCATTGAATATATATATATATGTATATATATTACATATACATATATATATATATATTCACTTAAAAAAAGGTTTTACAGATGTTATAGTTAGGAATTAGCATGTCATGAGTGATGTGATATGTGACATCATCCGCAGTGCATTGTAGGCGCGTGAGTTATAGTTAACTCAACTAACTATAACAGGCCGACTTCTTTGGTTTTATATGAGTCAAATGTTCAACTAACTATAACGTCCCTGAAGCCTATTTTTTTTTAGTGAATTTCAAAGGTTTTTAACTGTTAATTTCATATGTTAATGTTTCTAAAACCTATTTTTTTTCTATTATATTTTTTAATATTTTGGAACTCTTTTATACTTATTTTTTTAACTTTAAAAATTATGTAATGTTTTATATCTTCTCAAAAAAATACGTATATTTTTTTGGGGGGGGACAAAACTGCACTCCCATACTGGTAGCATACCAAGCTCTATCACCACACAAATCGTATCTGCCATATTGCTAAACTAGTAAATGATGCACATTTCGTATCCCACCACTTTGTGGCACCACATCCCGGTAACATAAAATACGCATTAAGTCACCCCAGTTGCTACTTTGGTATCCGACGAGTACACAGTACCAAGCCACGCATTACATCATGTACGAATGGGGTTGCACCTGCTGCGCTTTGCGTATTCTACAAGAACACGCTGCCAGGCCCTGTGTTATGTCACAGACATATAATATCGTGCCGGGTATGCCATTCCCTTTTTTTTGTCTCCAAAGTATATCTAAATAACTTTAAACAGTGTATGAGAGCACGCAAAAATCTAAATTATTTTAAATATTTATATATTTCTAACTGTATCAAACTTATATTATGATAAATATATGTTGTCAAAATCGCATCAGGTGCAGCCTCCTTGTGCACTCAGTGCGCGATTGCCATGTGACATTAGAAAAAGCATTCGATTGGTTTATAACATTTCTCATTGTAACAGTTGAATGACCCCAACCATTTTACTCATTCTCTCTACACTGTTTGATGAGAGACACCTCTTCTGCTTAGAACACTTTTTTGAAAAGTATTTTCCTTTATAAACATATCTTATACTACACACAAGATGCAACGATCATCTTGATCAATATTCATGCTCTGTACATTATCCTTCCACGTGTGATTGCCATGCACCACATGCACCACACGATGCTCCTGGTGTGTGTGTGTTCACATTATTGTGCTGCTTTTCGGCCTGGGTATTGGTGGCTCTAAGGAGTATCATCAGCCACTGGCAGACTGCACATCCTAGATCAAATGCCATCTCATTAACAATAGTTTTCACCCTCCCGACACATGTTACACTGATCTAAATTGCACACTCTGCGAGGTCAAAACTACAAAAGAAATACACATAAGTACACTTCGAGGCTAGACAGGAATTGAACAACACCCAGGTCCCCGGAATAATTATTCACACCCCTACACTGGCCTGGCATACGCAAGCCCAGCCCAGCCCACATTGCGTAGTATATAACCAGCATAACCTTGACGCCACACGTCCCTCTTCTTCCACACTACCTCAAATGATATGCCACATCCACCTCTCATATCACAATACACAATAAAAAAAGAAATGGATCAAAGAGGTGTACACCATCCTGGAAATCAACATGGGCTCTAAATTGTGAGCCCTACTACCCGTTGTCTACGAAAGGGATCCATGATACACTCTCCTGCAATTAACACTCCATCTAGATTGTGAGCTCTGCTGCCCATAGTGTGTGCCCACACAACAATGACAGCAGGTAAGCAGAGCGGCCTGGGTGCACAGGCCTCCAATTGAGCACGGTGCGGCGGGAGGGGTGGAGTGCTTCAGCCTGGCTGCGCTGGTGCGAACAAATTATATTGCTGTGCATAATGATGTGATCTCTGACCTCAATCAGTTTCATATCTGTCTCATTTTAAAGACCTGCTGGACCGTACTGTAGGTCTGAGCCAGCAAGCAGCGCTGCCCTAGAGACACCTTTGAGCACGGTGCTGCGATAGGGGTGAGATGCATCAGCTAGGGTGCACATGTGCGAATAAGCAATATTGCCATGTGTTAGGATGTGATCTTTGACCTCATGCAGTTATATATCGGTCTCATTTTAAAGACCTGCTGTGCCATAAGGTATGCCTGAGCCTAAGGGCGATTCAGAAAAGGGGGTGGTGATGAACAGAGTGTCTGAATTAAGCAGACCACTCTTACCCAGTCCAAAGATCAGGGCTTGATCCATCACCGTTTTTTAGCTCACTGCACCATCCCAGCTCAGAACCTGGCTACATGCAAATTAGTCTGTCCCTGGCCCAGTGCATCATGGGAACAGGGCAGACCAGACTACCAAGCCAATTCTTCACTGGAAAGGAGACAAGCTTCCGGGGACCGGTTTCTGGCATTTCAGCCGTCGTCGGCCCGGCTTGCTTGAATCCTGATGGTGCAGTGAGCAAGGGACTCATGTCTGAGTATACCCTGCCACACCTATAGTGGCCAAAAACGATTCAGAAAAGGGGGTGGTGATGAACAGAGTGTCTGAATTAAGCAGACCACTCTTACCCAGTCCAAAGATCAGGGCTTGATCCATCACCGTTTTTTAGCTCACTGCACCATCCCAGCTCAGAACCTGGCTACATGCAAATTAGTCTGTCCCTGGCCCAGTGCATCATGGGAACAGGGCAGACCAGACTACCAAGCCAATTCTTCACTGGAAAGGAGACAAGCTTCCGGGGACCGGTTTCTGGCATTTCAGCCGTCGTCGGCCCGGCTTGCTTGAATCCTGATGGTGCAGTGAGCAAGGGACTCATGTCTGAGTATACCCTGCCACACCTATAGTGGCCAAAAACGATTCAGAAAAGGGGGTGGTGATGAACAGAGTGTCTGAATTAAGCAGACCACTCTTACCCAGTCCAAAGATCAGGGCTTGATCCATCACCGTTTTTTAGCTCACTGCACCATCCCAGCTCAGAACCTGGCTACATGCAAATTAGTCTGTCCCTGGCCCAGTGCATCATGGGAACAGGGCAGACCAGACTACCAAGCCAATTCTTCACTGGAAAGGAGACAAGCTTCCGGGGACCGGTTTCTGGCATTTCAGCCGTCGTCGGCCCGGCTTGCTTGAATCCTGATGGTGCAGTGAGCAAGGGACTCATGTCTGAGTATACCCTGCCACACCTATAGTGGCCAAAAACGATTCAGAAAAGGGGGTGGTGATGAACAGAGTGTCTGAATTAAGCAGACCACTCTTACCCAGTCCAAAGATCAGGGCTTGATCCATCACCGTTTTTTAGCTCACTGCACCATCCCAGCTCAGAACCTGGCTACATGCAAATTAGTCTGTCCCTGGCCCAGTGCATCATGGGAACAGGGCAGACCAGACTACCAAGCCAATTCTTCACTGGAAAGGAGACAAGCTTCCGGGGACCGGTTTCTGGCATTTCAGCTGTCGTCGGCCCGGCTTGCTTGAATCCTGATGGTGCAGTGAGCAAGGGACTCATGTCTGAGTGTACCCTGCCACACCTATAGTGGCCAAAAACGATTCAGAAAAGGGGGTGGTGATGAACAGAGTGTCTGAATTAAGCAGACCACTCTTACCCAGTCCAAAGATCAGGGCTTGATCCATCACCGTTTTTTAGCTCACTGCACCATCCCAGCTCAGAACCTGGCTACATGCAAATTAGTCTGTCCCTGGCCCAGTGCATCATGGGAACAGGGCAGACCAGACTACCAAGCCAATTCTTCACTGGAAAGGAGACAAGCTTCCGGGGACCGGTTTCTGGCATTTCAGCCGTCGTCGGCCCGGCTTGCTTGAATCCTGATGGTGCAGTGAGCAAGGGACTCATGTCTGAGTATACCCTGCCACACCTATAGTGGCCAAAAACGATTCAGAAAAGGGGGTGGTGATGAACAGAGTGTCTGAATTAAGCAGACCACTCTTACCCAGTCCAAAGATCAGGGCTTGATCCATCACCGTTTTTTAGCTCACTGCACCATCCCAGCTCAGAACCTGGCTACATGCAAATTAGTCTGTCCCTGGCCCAGTGCATCATGGGAACAGGGCAGACCAGACTACCAAGCCAATTCTTCACTGGAAAGGAGACAAGCTTCCGGGGACCGGTTTCTGGCATTTCAGCCGTCGTCGGCCCGGCTTGCTTGAATCCTGATGGTGCAGTGAGCAAGGGACTCATGTCTGAGTATACCCTGCCACACCTATAGTGGCCAAAAACGATTCAGAAAAGGGGGTGGTGATGAACAGAGTGTCTGAATTAAGCAGACCACTCTTACCCAGTCCAAAGATCAGGGCTTGATCCATCACCGTTTTTTAGCTCACTGCACCATCCCAGCTCAGAACCTGGCTACATGCAAATTAGTCTGTCCCTGGCCCAGTGCATCATGGGAACAGGGCAGACCAGACTACCAAGCCAATTCTTCACTGGAAAGGAGACAAGCTTCCGGGGACCGGTTTCTGGCATTTCAGCCGTCGTCGGCCCGGCTTGCTTGAATCCTGATGGCGCAGTGAGCAAGGGACTCATGTCTGAGTATACCCTGCCACACCTATAGTGGCCAAAAACGATTCAGAAAAGGGGGTGGTGATGAACAGAGTGTCTGAATTAAGCAGACCACTCTTACCCAGTCCAAAGATCAGGGCTTGATCCACCACCGTTTTTTAGCTCACTGCACCATCCCAGCTCAGAACCTGGCTACATGCAAATTAGTCTGTCCCTGGCACAGTGCATCATGGGAACAGGGCAGACCAGACTACCAAGCCAATTCTTCACTGGAAAGGAGACAAGCTTCCGGGGACCGGTTTCTGGCATTTCAGCCGTCGTCGGCCCGACTTGCTTGAATCCTGATGGTGCAGTGAGCAAGGGACTCATGTCTGAGTATACCCTGCCACACCTATAGTGGCCAAAAACGATTCAGAAAAGGGGGTGGTGATAAACAGAGTGTCTGAATTAAGCAGACCACTCTTACCCAGTCCAAAGATCAGGGCTTGATCCATCACCGTTTTTTAGCTCACTGCACCATCCCAGCTCAGAACCTGGCTACATGCAAATTAGTCTGTCCCTGACCCAGTGCATCATGGGAACAGGGCAGACCAGACTACCAAGCCAATTCTTCACTGGAAAGGAGACAAGCTTCCGGGGACCGGTTTCTGGCATTTCAGCCGTCGTCGGCCCGGCTTGCTTGAATCCTGATGGCGCAGTGAGCAAGGGACTCATGTCTGAGTATACCCTGCCACACCTATAGTGGCCAAAAACGATTCAGAAAAGGGGGTGGTGATGAACAGAGTGTCTGAATTAAGCAGACCACTCTTACCCAGTCCAAAGATCAGGGCTTGATCCACCACCGTTTTTTAGCTCACTGCACCATCCCAGCTCAGAACCTGGCTACATGCAAATTAGTCTGTCCCTGGCACAGTGCATCATGGGAACAGGGCAGACCAGACTACCAAGCCAATTCTTCACTGGAAAGGAGACAAGCTTCCGGGGACCGGTTTCTGGCATTTCAGCCGTCGTCGGCCCGGCTTGCTTGAATCCTGATGGTGCAGTGAGCAAGGGACTCATGTCTGAGTATACCCTGCCACACCTATAGTGGCCAAAAACGATTCAGAAAAGGGGGTGGTGATAAACAGAGTGTCTGAATTAAGCAGACCACTCTTACCCAGTCCAAAGATCAGGGCTTGATCCATCACCGTTTTTTAGCTCACTGCACCATCCCAGCTCAGAACCTGGCTACATGCAAATTAGTATGTCCCTGGCCCAGTGCATCATGGGAACAGGGCAGACCAGACTACCAAGCCAATTCTTCACTGGAAAGGAGACAAGCTTCCGGGGACCGGTTTCTGGCATTTCAGCCGTCGTCGGCCCGGCTTGCTTGAATCCTGATGGTGCAGTGAGCAAGGGACTCATGTCTGAGTATACCCTGCCACACCTATAGTGGCCAAAAACGATTCAGAAAAGGGGGTGGTGATGAACAGAGTGTCTGAATTAAGCAGACCACTCTTACCCAGTCCAAAGATCAGGGCTTGATCCATCACCGTTTTTTAGCTCACTGCACCATCCCAGCTCAGAACCTGGCTACATGCAAATTAGTCTGTCCCTGGCCCAGTGCATCATGGGAACAGGGCAGACCAGACTACCAAGCCAATTCTTCACTGGAAAGGAGACAAGCTTCCGGGGACCGGTTTCTGGCATTTCAGCCATCGTCGGCCCGGCTTGCTTGAATCCTGATGGTGCAGTGAGCAAGGGACTCATGTCTGAGTATACCCTGCCACACCTATAGTGGCCAAAAACGATTCAGAAAAGGGGGTGGTGATGAACAGAGTGTCTGAATTAAGCAGACCACTCTTACCCAGTCCAAAGATCAGGGCTTGATCCATCACCGTTTTTTAGCTCACTGCACCATCCCAGCTCAGAACCTGGCTACATGCAAATTAGTCTGTCCCTGGCCCAGTGCATCATGGGAACAGGGCAGACCAGACTACCAAGCCAATTCTTCACTGGAAAGGAGACAAGCTTCCGGGGACCGGTTTCTGGCATTTCAGCCGTCGTCGGCCCGGCTTGCTTGAATCCTGATGGTGCAGTGAGCAAGGGACTCATGTCTGAGTATACCCTGCCACACCTATAGTGGCCAAAAACGATTCAGAAAAGGGGGTGGTGATGAACAGAGTGTCTGAATTAAGCAGACCACTCTTACCCAGTCCAAAGTTCAGGGCTTGATCCATCACCGTTTTTTAGCTCACTGCACCATCCCAGCTCAGAACCTGGCTACATGCAAATTAGTCTGTCCCTGACCCAGTGCATCATGGGAACAGGGCAGACCAGACTACCAAGCCAATTCTTCACTGGAAAGGAGACAAGCTTCCGGGGACCGGTTTCTGGCATTTCAGCCGTCGTCGGCCCGGCTTGCTTGAATCCTGATGGCGCAGTGAGCAAGGGACTCATGTCTGAGTATACCCTGCCACACCTATAGTGGCCAAAAACGATTCAGAAAAGGGGGTGGTGATGAACAGAGTGTCTGAATTAAGCAGACCACTCTTACCCAGTCCAAAGATCAGGGCTTGATCCACCACCGTTTTTTAGCTCACTGCACCATCCCAGCTCAGAACCTGGCTACATGCAAATTAGTCTGTCCCTGGCACAGTGCATCATGGGAACAGGGCAGACCAGACTACCAAGCCAATTCTTCACTGGAAAGGAGACAAGCTTCCGGGGACCGGTTTCTGGCATTTCAGCCGTCGTCGGCCCGGCTTGCTTGAATCCTGATGGTGCAGTGAGCAAGGGACTCATGTCTGAGTATACCCTGCCACACCTATAGTGGCCAAAAACGATTCAGAAAAGGGGGTGGTGATAAACAGAGTGTCTGAATTAAGCAGACCACTCTTACCCAGTCCAAAGATCAGGGCTTGATCCATCACCGTTTTTTAGCTCACTGCACCATCCCAGCTCAGAACCTGGCTACATGCAAATTAGTATGTCCCTGGCCCAGTGCATCATGGGAACAGGGCAGACCAGACTACCAAGCCAATTCTTCACTGGAAAGGAGACAAGCTTCCGGGGACCGGTTTCTGGCATTTCAGCCGTCGTCGGCCCGGCTTGCTTGAATCCTGATGGTGCAGTGAGCAAGGGACTCATGTCTGAGTATACCCTGCCACACCTATAGTGGCCAAAAACGATTCAGAAAAGGGGGTGGTGATGAACAGAGTGTCTGAATTAAGCAGACCACTCTTACCCAGTCCAAAGATCAGGGCTTGATCCATCACCGTTTTTTAGCTCACTGCACCATCCCAGCTCAGAACCTGGCTACATGCAAATTAGTCTGTCCCTGGCCCAGTGCATCATGGGAACAGGGCAGACCAGACTACCAAGCCAATTCTTCACTGGAAAGGAGACAAGCTTCCGGGGACCGGTTTCTGGCATTTCAGCCGTCGTCGGCCCGGCTTGCTTGAATCCTGATGGTGCAGTGAGCAAGGGACTCATGTCTGAGTATACCCTGCCACACCTATAGTGGCCAAAAACGATTCAGAAAAGGGGGTGGTGATGAACAGAGTGTCTGAATTAAGCAGACCACTCTTACCCAGTCCAAAGATCAGGGCTTGATCCATCACCGTTTTTTAGCTCACTGCACCATCCCAGCTCAGAACCTGGCTACATGCAAATTAGTCTGTCCCTGGCCCAGTGCATCATGGGAACAGGGCAGACCAGACTACCAAGCCAATTCTTCACTGGAAAGGAGACAAGCTTCCGGGGACCGGTTTCTGGCATTTCAGCCGTCGTCGGCCCGGCTTGCTTGAATCCTGATGGTGCAGTGAGCAAGGGACTCATGTCTGAGTATACCCTGCCACACCTATAGTGGCCAAAAACGATTCAGAAAAGGGGGTGGTGATGAACAGAGTGTCTGAATTAAGCAGACCACTCTTACCCAGTCCAAAGATCAGGGCTTGATCCATCACCGTTTTTTAGCTCACTGCACCATCCCAGCTCAGAACCTGGCTACATGCAAATTAGTCTGTCCCTGGCCCAGTGCATCATGGGAACAGGGCAGACCAGACTACCAAGCCAATTCTTCACTGGAAAGGAGACAAGCTTCCGGGGACCGGTTTCTGGCATTTCAGCCGTCGTCGGCCCGGCTTGCTTGAATCCTGATGGTGCAGTGAGCAAGGGACTCATGTCTGAGTATACCCTGCCACACCTATAGTGGCCAAAAACGATTCAGAAAAGGGGGTGGTGATGAACAGAGTGTCTGAATTAAGCAGACCACTCTTACCCAGTCCAAAGATCAGGGCTTGATCCATCACCGTTTTTTAGCTCACTGCACCATCCCAGCTCAGAACCTGGCTACATGCAAATTAGTCTGTCCCTGGCCCAGTGCATCATGGGAACAAGGCAGACCAGACTACCAAGCCAATTCTTCACTGGAAAGGAGACAAGCTTCCGGGGACCGGTTTCTGGCATTTCAGCCGTCGTCGGCCCGGCTTGCTTGAATCCTGATGGTGCAGTGAGCAAGGGACTCATGTCTGAGTATACCCTGCCACACCTATAGTGGCCAAAAACGATTCAGAAAAGGGGGTGGTGATGAACAGAGTGTCTGAATTAAGCAGTCCAGTCTTACCCAGTCCAAAGATCAGGGCTTGATCCATCACCGTTTTTTAGCTCACTGCACCATCCCAGCTCAGAACCTGGCTACATGCAAATTAGTCTGTCCCTGGCCCAGTGCATCATGGGAACAGGGCAGACCAGACTACCAAGCCAATTCTTCACTGGAAAGGAGACAAGCTTCCGGGGACCGGTTTCTGGCATTTCAGCCGTCGTCGGCCCGGCTTGCTTGAATCCGGATGGTGCAGTGAGCAAGGGACTCATGTCTGAGTATACCCTGCCACACCTATAGTGGCCAAAAACGATTCAGAAAAGGGGGTGGTGATGAACAGAGTGTCTGAATTAAGCAGACCACTCTTACCCAGTCCAAAGATCAGGGCTTGATCCATCACCGTTTTTTAGCGCACTGCACCATCCCAGCTCAGAACCTGGCTACATGCAAATTAGTCTGTCCCTGGCCCAGTGCATCATGGGAACAGGGCAGACCAGACTACCAAGCCAATTCTTCACTGGAAAGGAGACAAGCTTCCGGGGACCGGTTTCTGGCATTTCAGCCGTCGTCGGCCCGGCTTGCTTGAATCCTGATGGTGCAGTGAGCAAGGGACTCATGTCTGAGTATACCCTGCCACACCTATAGTGGCCAAAAACGATTCAGAAAAGGGGGTGGTGATGAACAGAGTGTCTGAATTAAGCAGACCACTCTTACCCAGTCCAAAGATCAGGGCTTGATCCATCACCGTTTTTTAGCGCACTGCACCATCCCAGCTCAGAACCTGGCTACATGCAAATTAGTCTGTCCCTGGCCCAGTGCATCATGGGAACAGGGCAGACCAGACTACCAAGCCAATTCTTCACTGGAAAGGAGACAAGCTTCCGGGGACCGGTTTCTGGCATTTCAGCCGTCGTCGGCCCGGCTTGCTTGAATCCTGATGGTGCAGTGAGCAAGGGACTCATGTCTGAGTATACCCTGCCACACCTATAGTGGCCAAAAACGATTCAGAAAAGGGGGTGGTGATGAACAGAGTGTCTGAATTAAGCAGACCACTCTTACCCAGTCCAAAGATCAGGGCTTGATCCATCACCGTTTTTTAGCTCACTGCACCATCCCAGCTCAGAACCTGGCTACATGCAAATTAGTCTGTCCCTGGCCCAGTGCATCATGGGAACAGGGCAGACCAGACTACCAAGCCAATTCTTCACTGGAAAGGAGACAAGCTTCCGGGGACCGGTTTCTGGCATTTCAGCCGTCGTCGGCCCGGCTTGCTTGAATCCTGATGGTGCAGTGAGCAAGGGACTCATGTCTGAGTATACCCTGCCACACCTATAGTGGCCAAAAACGATTCAGAAAAGGGGGTGGTGATGAACAGAGTGTCTGAATTAAGCAGACCACTCTTACCCAGTCCAAAGATCAGGGCTTGATCCATCACCGTTTTTTAGCTCACTGCACCATCCCAGCTCAGAACCTGGCTACATGCAAATTAGTCTGTCCCTGGCCCAGTGCATCATGGGAACAGGGCAGACCAGACTACCAAGCCAATTCTTCACTGGAAAGGAGACAAGCTTCCGGGGACCGGTTTCTGGCATTTCAGCCGTCGTCGGCCCGGCTTGCTTGAATCCTGATGGTGCAGTGAGCAAGGGACTCATGTCTGAGTATACCCTGCCACACCTATAGTGGCCAAAAACGATTCAGAAAAGGGGGTGGTGATGAACAGAGTGTCTGAATTAAGCAGACCACTCTTACCCAGTCCAAAGATCAGGGCTTGATCCATCACCGTTTTTTAGCTCACTGCACCATCCCAGCTCAGAACCTGGCTACATGCAAATTAGTCTGTCCCTGGCCCAGTGCATCATGGGAACAGGGCAGACCAGACTACCAAGCCAATTCTTCACTGGAAAGGAGACAAGCTTCCGGGGACCGGTTTCTGGCATTTCAGCCGTCGTCGGCCCGGCTTGCTTGAATCCTGATGGTGCAGTGAGCAAGGGACTCATGTCTGAGTATACCCTGCCACACCTATAGTGGCCAAAAACGATTCAGAAAAGGGGGTGGTGATGAACAGAGTGTCTGAATTAAGCAGACCACTCTTACCCGGTCCAAAGATCAGGGCTTGATCCATCACCGTTTTTTAGCTCACTGCACCATCCCAGCTCAGAACCTGGCTACATGCAAATTAGTCTGTCCCTGGCCCAGTGCATCATGGGAACAGGGCAGACCAGACTACCAAGCCAATTCTTCACTGGAAAGGAGACAAGCTTCCGGGGACCGGTTTCTGGCATTTCAGCCGTCGTCGGCCCGGCTTGCTTGAATCCTGATGGTTCAGTGAGCAAGGGACTCATGTCTGAGTATACCCTGCCACACCTATAGTGGCCAAAAACGATTCAGAAAAGCGGGTGGTGATGAACAGAGTGTCTGAATTAAGCAGACCACTCTTACCCGGTCCAAAGATCAGGGCTTGATCCATCACCGTTTTTTAGCTCACTGCACCATCCCAGCTCAGAACCTGGCTACATGCAAATTAGTCTGTCCCTGGCCCAGTGCATCATGGGAACAGGGCAGACCAGACTACCAAGCCAATTCTTCACTGGAAAGGAGACAAGCTTCCGGGGACCGGTTTCTGGCATTTCAGCCGTCGTCGGCCCGGCTTGCTTGAATCCTGATGGTGCAGTGAGCAAGGGACTCATGTCTGAGTATACCCTGCCACACCTATAGTGGCCAAAAACGATTCAGAAAAGGGGGTGGTGATGAACAGAGTGTCTGAATTAAGCAGACCACTCTTACCCAGTCCAAAGATCAGGGCTTGATCCATCACCGTTTTTTAGCTCACTGCACCATCCCAGCTCAGAACCTGGCTACATGCAAATTAGTCTGTCCCTGGCCCAGTGCATCATGGGAACAGGGCAGACCAGACTACCAAGCCAATTCTTCACTGGAAAGGAGACAAGCTTCCGGGGACCGGTTTCTGGCATTTCAGCCGTCGTCGGCCCGGCTTGCTTGAATCCTGATGGTGCAGTGAGCAAGGGACTCATGTCTGAGTATACCCTGCCACACCTATAGTGGCCAAAAACGATTCAGAAAAGGGGGTGGTGATGAACAGAGTGTCTGAATTAAGCAGACCACTCTTACCCAGTCCAAAGATCAGGGCTTGATCCATCACTGTTTTTTAGCTCACTGCACCATCCCAGCTCAGAACCTGGCTACATGCAAATTAGTCTGTCCCTGGCCCAGTGCATCATGGGAACAGGGCAGACCAGACTACCAAGCCAATTCTTCACTGGAAAGGAGACAAGCTTCCGGGGACCGGTTTCTGGCATTTCAGCCGTCGTCGGCCCGGCTTGCTTGAATCCTGATGGTGCAGTGAGCAAGGGACTCATGTCTGAGTATACCCTGCCACACCTATAGTGGCCAAAAACGATTCAGAAAAGGGGGTGGTGATGAACAGAGTGTCTGAATTAAGCAGACCACTCTTACCCAGTCCAAAGATCAGGGCTTGATCCATCACCGTTTTTTAGCTCACTGCACCATCCCAGCTCAGAACCTGGCTACATGCAAATTAGTCTGTCCCTGGCCCAGTGCATCATGGGAACAGGGCAGACCAGACTACCAAGCCAATTCTTCACTGGAAAGGAGACAAGCTTCCGGGGACCGGTTTCTGGCATTTCAGCCGTCGTCGGCCCGGCTTGCTTGAATCCTGATGGTGCAGTGAGCAAGGGACTCATGTCTGAGTATACCCTGCCACACCTATAGTGGCCAAAAACGATTCAGAAAAGGGGGTGGTGATGAACAGAGTGTCTGAATTAAGCAGACCACTCTTACCCAGTCCAAAGATCAGGGCTTGATCCATCACCGTTTTTTAGCTCACTGCACCATCCCAGCTCAGAACCTGGCTACATGCAAATTAGTCTGTCCCTGGCCCAGTGCATCATGGGAACAGGGCAGACCAGACTACCAAGCCAATTCTTCACTGGAAAGGAGACAAGCTTCCGGGGACCGGTTTCTGGCATTTCAGCCGTCGTCGGCCCGGCTTGCTTGAATCCTGATGGTGCAGTGAGCAAGGGACTCATGTCTGAGTATACCCTGCCACACCTATAGTGGCCAAAAACGATTCAGAAAAGGGGGTGGTGATGAACAGAGTGTCTGAATTAAGCAGACCACTCTTACCCAGTCCAAAGATCAGGGCTTGATCCATCACCGTTTTTTAGCTCACTGCACCATCCCAGCTCAGAACCTGGCTACATGCAAATTAGTCTGTCCCTGGCCCAGTGCATCATGGGAACAGGGCAGACCAGACTACCAAGCCAATTCTTCACTGGAAAGGAGACAAGCTTCCGGGGACCGGTTTCTGGCATTTCAGCCGTCGTCGGCCCGGCTTGCTTGAATCCTGATGGTGCAGTGAGCAAGGGACTCATGTCTGAGTATACCCTGCCACACCTATAGTGGCCAAAAACGATTCAGAAAAGGGGGTGGTGATGAACAGAGTGTCTGAATTAAGCAGACCACTCTTACCCAGTCCAAAGATCAGGGCTTGATCCATCACCGTTTTTTAGCTCACTGCACCATCCCAGCTCAGAACCTGGCTACATGCAAATTAGTCTGTCCCTGGCCCAGTGCATCATGGGAACAGGGCAGACCAGACTACCAAGCCAATTCTTCACTGGAAAGGAGACAAGCTTCCGGGGACCGGTTTCTGGCATTTCAGCCGTCGTCGGCCCGGCTTGCTTGAATCCTGATGGTGCAGTGAGCAAGGGACTCATGTCTGAGTATACCCTGCCACACCTATAGTGGCCAAAAACGATTCAGAAAAGGGGGTGGTGATGAACAGAGTGTCTGAATTAAGCAGACCACTCTTACCCAGTCCAAAGATCAGGGCTTGATCCATCACCGTTTTTTAGCTCACTGCACCATCCCAGCTCAGAACCTGGCTACATGCAAATTAGTCTGTCCCTGGCCCAGTGCATCATGGGAACAGGGCAGACCAGACTACCAAGCCAATTCTTCACTGGAAAGGAGACAAGCTTCCGGGGACCGGTTTCTGGCATTTAAGCCGTCGTCGGCCCGGCTTGCTTGAATCCTGATGGTGCAGTGAGCAAGGGACTCATGTCTGAGTATACCCTGCCACACCTATAGTGGCCAAAAACGATTCAGAAAAGGGGGTGGTGATGAACAGAGTGTCTGAATTAAGCAGACCACTCTTACCCAGTCCAAAGATCAGGGCTTGATCCATCACCGTTTTTTAGCTCACTGCACCATCCCAGCTCAGAACCTGGCTACATGCAAATTAGTCTGTCCCTGGCCCAGTGCATCATGGGAACAGGGCAGACCAGACTACCAAGCCAATTCTTCACTGGAAAGGAGACAAGCTTCCGGGGACCGGTTTCTGGCATTTCAGCCGTCGTCGGCCCGGCTTGCTTGAATCCTGATGGTGCAGTGAGCAAGGGACTCATGTCTGAGTATACCCTGCCACACCTATAGTGGCCAAAAACGATTCAGAAAAGGGGGTGGTGATGAACAGAGTGTCTGAATTAAGCAGACCACTCTTACCCAGTCCAAAGATCAGGGCTTGATCCATCACCGTTTTTTAGCTCACTGCACCATCCCAGCTCAGAACCTGGCTACATGCAAATTAGTCTGTCCCTGGCCCAGTGCATCATGGGAACAGGGCAGACCAGACTACCAAGCCAATTCTTCACTGGAAAGGAGACAAGCTTCCGGGGACCGGTTTCTGGCATTTCAGCCGTCGTCGGCCCGGCTTGCTTGAATCCTGATGGTGCAGTGAGCAAGGGACTCATGTCTGAGTATACCCTGCCACACCTATAGTGGCCAAAAACGATTCAGAAAAGGGGGTGGTGATGAACAGAGTGTCTGAATTAAGCAGACCACTCTTACCCAGTCCAAAGATCAGGGCTTGATCCATCACCGTTTTTTAGCTCACTGCACCATCCCAGCTCAGAACCTGGCTACATGCAAATTAGTCTGTCCCTGGCCCAGTGCATCATGGGAACAGGGCAGACCAGACTACCAAGCCAATTCTTCACTGGAAAGGAGACAAGCTTCCGGGGACCGGTTTCTGGCATTTCAGCCGTCGTCGGCCCGGCTTGCTTTAATCCTGATGGTGCAGTGAGCAAGGGACTCATGTCTGAGTATACCCTGCCACACCTATAGTGGCCAAAAATGATTCAGAAAAGGGGGTGGTGATGAACAGAGTGTCTGAATTAAGCAGACCACTCTTACCCAGTCCAAAGATCAGGGCTTGATCCATCACCGTTTTTTAGCTCACTGCACCATCCCAGCTCAGAACCTGGCTACATGCAAATTAGTCTGTCCCTGGCCCAGTGCATCATGGGAACAGGGCAGACCAGACTACCAAGCCAATTCTTCACTGGAAAGGAGACAAGCTTCCGGGGACCGGTTTCTGGCATTTCAGCCGTCGTCGGCCCGGCTTGCTTGAATCCTGATGGTGCAGTGAGCAAGGGACTCATGTCTGAGTATACCCTGCCACACCTATAGTGGCCAAAAACGATTCAGAAAAGGGGGTGGTGATGAACAGAGTGTCTGAATTAAGCAGACCACTCTTACCCAGTCCAAAGATCAGGGCTTGATCCATCACCGTTTTTTAGCTCACTGCACCATCCCAGCTCAGAACCTGGCTACATGCAAATTAGTCTGTCCCTGGCCCAGTGCATCATGGGAACAGGGCAGACCAGACTACCAAGCCAATTCTTCACTGGAAAGGAGACAAGCTTCCGGGGACCGGTTTCTGGCATTTCAGCCGTCGTCGGCCCGGCTTGCTTGAATCCTGATGGTGCAGTGAGCAAGGGACTCATGTCTGAGTATACCCTGCCACACCTATAGTGGCCAAAAACGATTCAGAAAAGGGGGTGGTGATGAACAGAGTGTCTGAATTAAGCAGACCACTCTTACCCAGTCCAAAGATCAGGGCTTGATCCATCACCGTTTTTTAGCTCACTGCACCATCCCAGCTCAGAACCTGGCTACATGCAAATGTCCCCATCATGCACTGGGACAGGAACAGACTAATTTGCATACAGCCAGGTTCTGAAACTGGGATGGTGCAGTGAGCTAAAAAACGGTGTTGGATCTAGCCCTGATCTCTTGACTGGGTGAGAGTATTCTGTTTAATTCAGAGACTCTGTCCCTCACCACCCCTTGTTGTAAATATTTTTGTCCACCCTAAGCGTGGAAGGGTATACTCAGATGTGAGTCCCTTGCTCATTGCACCATCAGGATTCAAGCAAGCCGGGCCGAAGACGGCTGAAATGCCAGAAACCGGTCCCCGGTAGCTTGTTTCCTTCCCAGTGTAAGAATTGGCTTTTGTAGTTTGGTTTGCCCTGTTCCCATCATGCACTGGGACAGGAACAGACTAATTTGCATACAGCCAGGTTCTGAAACTGGGATGGTGCAGTGAGCTAAAAAACGGTGTTGGATCTAGCCCTGATCTCTTGACTGGGTGAGAGTATTCTGTTTAATTCAGAGACTCTGTCCCTCACCACCCCTTGTTGTAAATATTTTTGTCCACCCTAAGCGTGGAAGGGTATACTCAGATGTGAGTCCCTTGCTCATTGCACCATCAGGATTCAAGCAAGCCGGGCCGAAGACGGCTGAAATGCCAGAAACCGGTCCCCGGTAGCTTGTTTCCTTCCCAGTGTAAGAATTGGCTTTTGTAGTTTGGTTTGCCCTGTTCCCATCATGCACTGGGACAGGAACAGACTAATTTGCATACAGCCAGGTTCTGAAACTGGGATGGTGCAGTGAGCTAAAAAACGGTGTTGGATCTAGCCCTGATCTCTTGACTGGGTGAGAGTATTCTGTTTAATTCAGAGACTCTGTCCCTCACCACCCCTTGTTGTAAATATTTTTGTCCACCCTAAGCGTGGAAGGGTATACTCAGATGTGAGTCCCTTGCTCATTGCACCATCAGGATTCAAGCAAGCCGGGCCGAAGACGGCTGAAATGCCAGAAACCGGTCCCCGGTAGCTTGTTTCCTTCCCAGTGTAAGAATTGGCTTTTGTAGTTTGGTTTGCCCTGTTCCCATCATGCACTGGGACAGGAACAGACTAATTTGCATACAGCCAGGTTCTGAAACTGGGATGGTGCAGTGAGCTAAAAAACGGTGTTGGATCTAGCCCTGATCTCTTGACTGGGTGAGAGTATTCTGTTTAATTCAGAGACTCTGTCCCTCACCACCCCTTGTTGTAAATATTTTTGTCCACCCTAAGCGTGGAAGGGTATACTCAGATGTGAGTCCCTTGCTCATTGCACCATCAGGATTCAAGCAAGCCGGGCCGAAGACTGCTGAAATGCCAGAAACCGGTCCCCGGTAGCTTGTTTCCTTCCCAGTGTAAGAATTGGCTTTTGTAGTTTGGTTTGCCCTGTTCCCATCATGCACTGGGACAGGAACAGACTAATTTGCATACAGCCAGGTTCTGAAACTGGGATGGTGCAGTGAGCTAAAAAACGGTGTTGGATCTAGCCCTGATCTCTTGACTGGGTGAGAGTATTCTGTTTAATTCAGAGACTCTGTCCCTCACCACCCCTTGTTGTAAATATTTTTGTCCACCCTAAGCGTGGAAGGGTATACTCAGATGTGAGTCCCTTGCTCATTGCACCATCAGGATTCAAGCAAGCCGGGCCGAAGACGGCTGAAATGCCAGAAACCGGTCCCCGGTAGCTTGTTTCCTTCCCAGTGTAAGAATTGGCTTTTGTAGTTTGGTTTGCCCTGTTCCCATCATGCACTGGGACAGGAACAGACTAATTTGCATACAGCCAGGTTCTGAAACTGGGATGGTGCAGTGAGCTAAAAAACGGTGTTGGATCTAGCCCTGATCTCTTGACTGGGTGAGAGTATTCTGTTTAATTCAGAGACTCTGTCCCTCACCACCCCTTGTTGTAAATATTTTTGTCCACCCTAAGCGTGGAAGGGTATACTCAGATGTGAGTCCCTTGCTCATTGCACCATCAGGATTCAAGCAAGCCGGGCCGAAGACGGCTGAAATGCCAGAAACCGGTCCCCGGTAGCTTGTTTCCTTCCCAGTGTAAGAATTGGCTTTTGTAGTTTGGTTTGCCCTGTTCCCATCATGCACTGGGACAGGAACAGACTAATTTGCATACAGCCAGGTTCTGAAACTGGGATGGTGCAGTGAGCTAAAAAACGGTGTTGGATCTAGCCCTGATCTCTTGACTGGGTGAGAGTATTCTGTTTAATTCAGAGACTCTGTCCCTCACCACCCCTTGTTGTAAATATTTTTGTCCACCCTAAGCGTGGAAGGGTATACTCAGATGTGAGTCCCTTGCTCATTGCACCATCAGGATTCAAGCAAGCCGGGCCGAAGACGGCTGAAATGCCAGAAACCGGTCCCCGGTAGCTTGTTTCCTTCCCAGTGTAAGAATTGGCTTTTGTAGTTTGGTTTGCCCTGTTCCCATCATGCACTGGGACAGGAACAGACTAATTTGCATACAGCCAGGTTCTGAAACTGGGATGGTGCAGTGAGCTAAAAAACGGTGTTGGATCTAGCCCTGATCTCTTGACTGGGTGAGAGTATTCTGTTTAATTCAGAGACTCTGTCCCTCACCACCCCTTGTTGTAAATATTTTTGTCCACCCTAAGCGTGGAAGGGTATACTCAGATGTGAGTCCCTTGCTCATTGCACCATCAGGATTCAAGCAAGCCGGGCCGAAGACGGCTGAAATGCCAGAAACCGGTCCCCGGTAGCTTGTTTCCTTCCCAGTGTAAGAATTGGCTTTTGTAGTTTGGTTTGCCCTGTTCCCATCATGCACTGGGACAGGAACAGACTAATTTGCATACAGCCAGGTTCTGAAACTGGGATGGTGCAGTGAGCTAAAAAATGGTGTTGGATCTAGCCCTGATCTCTTGACTGGGTGAGAGTATTCTGTTTAATTCAGAGACTCTGTCCCTCACCACCCCTTGTTGTAAATATGAGCCTAAGGGCAGCTCTGCCCTACAGACACCTGTTGAGCGCTATTCTGCGGGAGGGATGGGGTGCATCACCCTGAGTGCGCATGAGCGAAAACGCAATGTTGCCGTGCGTAATGATGTGATCTCTGACCTCATTCAGTCACATCGGTCTAATTCTAAGGACCTGCTGGACGGTACTGTAGTCCTGAGCCAGCGGGCAGCGCTTCCCTACAGACACTTGGCGTTGGCTTTTAGGACACTGTAGTGAGATCCTTACTAAGTGTACATGCACACAGGCTCCTGCCACTGCATTGCACACGCACATTATGCTTCTAGCATGCGCTCTGTTCCTTTGTTTGTGAACGTTGGTATAACATATTATTATTTAACCTTGTGTATTTTCGTGCACTCCAAATCCTCTTTGAACCACGATTACCACTAACAGTTGGTAGATCGTACTTCAAAAACAAAGGATGCACTCAACTCCTATTTTCTATCAAGCTTGAAATAAACATTCATTTACCTCCAGACATTTCCACCATTAAATTATTTCTCCCTTTTCAGACATTCCATTGATTGCCACAAGAAGGGCGAGCGGGAGCTGACCTCGCAATAATGCCGTGGCATTTTGACACCTTCCATCGTGGTATCAAGACACCATCCCCGACCGGAGACCTGGTGTACCGTACAAACGTACCCCGGGCTAGGAGATTGCACAAACATGTTGTGGGACCTACCAGTGGTGGCGGGTGAGCAGTGAAGCCTCGGTGTGCAAGACCTCCAGGTAAGCACAGTGCGGGAGAAGTGGTTGGGGTGCAGCATGCTGGGTGCACAGGTGCATGAAAGTGATTTTCCTGTAGCTAATAATGTAGGACTATATTATCAAAGAACGGCGATAAGATTATCACCAGTTTAGCGGCAGGAAACTGCTGCTAAAGCGGCGATAAGGGGTTGATAATATGCCCTTCTGAATTCCCTTAGAAGCCCAGGTACACACCAGAACTTGGGCATCTAAGGGAATTCACAAGGGCATATTATCAACCCCTTATTGCCGCTTTAGCTACAGTTTCCTGCCGCAAAAGCGGTGATAATATTATCGCCCTCCCTTGATAACATGGCCCACAATCTCTGTCCTCATGTATTTAGTTTTAAGGACTTGATGAACCACACTATTTCTCGCGGACCCCAGAGTCCTAGACAAACGGGTGACGGGATGATGAACACTAAGGGCTGGGTGCAATAGGCCGACGCTCTGTCTCCTCCTCCCTCTCTGCTTTTTGACTCTCCCTCCCCTTCTCCCTTCCACCCACTCCCCCTCCCTTCCATTCTTACTATAGTCCTTTCATTCGGACTATCTTTCTTTACCTCTTCCACATAGCACATATACTTATGTTTCATTTTTGTCTTGCAGGTTTCCTACGCTGCTTCCACTGGAGTCCATCCCACGTTTTGTTTAATATGCTGTTTCTTCTATTAAAGTTACATTTCTATTTATTTGTGTTTTAATAAAGGTTACTTTTTTTCAAATAAATAACTGAGTGTATATGTCTTCTTTTTCTGACAACACTTGCCTATTATTTATTGTGAAAATCTTCTGTTTATAGGGGATTTTGCACCTACCAAACATAATCTAACTGACTATTAGACAAATGAAGCCTGGGTAATTGTACAACTGCAAGAGTTCTATGAGTGTATCACTTTATAACACCATAAGTACTGCCGTTCTGATTACAGAACGAATAAGGCACTGCCTGGGACCACCAAGGCTTCAGGGACTGCCAAGGCCCACCCTGCATATTTAAATAAAGACCCGGAGTGTGGCGATCCCCGGACTTTATTTGGCCTCAAACCCCCCAAAATATTAGCAAACAATATCCGGGAAGGTGGCGCTCCCCTAGGCTGCAAATTGTTTCTGTGCCCTTCCGTGCCTAATTTACATGTGACATTAAGATCCCCAGTCCTTCAGAGTCCGCGCAATATAATAATTAGATTGGCCATGAACATTACCCTATGAAGGAGTACCACCAAAGATAAGGCTAAACAGCCAATATTGGTGGGATGAGACACTAGTGTAAAAAGAAGAAGTACTCCTTTGTTTTTAAGGAACCCCTCACTCACCGACCTAGTCGGTGACATGCTTCATCATCGGGGCCACCTCGACAGCCGAGTGCCGCCAAGGTGTGCTGCGACACCTGAAATACAGTGGAGCGGGTATGTGAGTGATGAATGTGAAAAATAGAAAAAAGTCAGTGAGTTAAAAATTGTCCTGGTATAACTTAACCAAATATAATTTATTCTAAAGCTACTGGACAATATTAAAAACAGTGAAGATACAGTAAAGGCTTTAATGAGACCTAGTGTATCTGTGATATGTGTTGGGTCGACATGTTTCAAACCATATGGGAGTTACCGGTTTTTCATCAGGACCAAAAATGATGTAAAAGGAGTTGGGTGGTCAGGGTACACTAACACCCAGCCATACCTGCAACCCTTTCAGAAGCCAAAATAGCAAATCGCTAGATGGGTAAAAATAATAGTAATAGTAACCCAGCTGTGGTTACACAAAAAGGAACAAACTCCTCAATGGAGGAAAGTTTGCCTCACGGGGATTTCGAGGGGAAGTTACGGAGTTCAGAAACGTATTAGTTCCTCCGGTTGGTAATCAGCTGATAACCTACTTCACTCCCTCCGTGTACCCTCATTTAAAAGAACGGGTGAGACCCCACATTTCTTTTTGTTCTTTTCTCTCCATTTTTGCCATCCGCATCCCCTCTATTACAGTGATACAAGGTTTTTCTCCTCTCTCTTCAAGTAGTCGAACAAGTATTTGTTATCACAGGGTGGAAGCCTTGCACCACCCTCTAATAGCAAACACAAATGTCCATCGAATGTACACCCCGGGACATTGTGTGAGCTGAGACTGAGAGGTCGCCCTCCCTAGGACCATGATGCATTTGTTGGTATAAACGCATACTAACACTACTTACACACGTGTAGTACAGCGACCAGAATGTAGAGAAGAAGCAGAGGAAGCACAAAATCTAAAAATATCATTCCTACCAGAAGTTGGATGACATAGTTCAATGAGCCGACGACCGAGGCATGAGTATAAACAGCTACAAGAAGAAAACGGGTCTTCAGCACAACGTAAGCAATTTTGAAATATTGGCGAGTCATGGCTTCTTTTTGCTTTCTCCCGCTTGTTGCCAAATTTATTTAGTGAAGAGGCAGACAGCAGTGGATCTAAATTGATTTATTACAAGAAAACAAGACACCACAAACAACCACCAACAGTAGCGAAAGCAAAGCAACCGTCTTATCCAGCACCGTTTACAAACTCCGTAACGCTCCCCTCATGACAGCCCTACATTCTAAGATTACATACTTAGATTCTAGTAGAATTACATATTAACATTCTACTATGACTTACTTTGGAATACTACACAGAGCACATGACTTTACAGCAATGAGCTCATGGTTTCATCCACGAGTCTTGTGACCGGTAGGGGTAAGTCTTTCGCTTCCCACTCCCTATATTGTATACATGTAAACCAACACTTCTTCCACAGGTATGCTACAGCGCCCAGAGCACATCACTTTACAGCAATAAGCTCACAATTTAGGCTCACTGTTTAATCCCTGAGTCTTCACACAAGTATGGTTGACTAGTTTGCTTCCCACTCCCTATATACTATAAACGCATACTAACACTACTTACACACTTATACTACAGCGGGTAGTATCCTTCAGCGCCCAGAGCCCATCACTTTACAGCAATCAGCTCAGTTTCATCCTCTAGTCTTCACACCGGAAGGCTTAACTACTTCGCTTCCCCTTTCAGGTATACTATCAACACATCAGTTTTACGCTTCCCACTCCCTGTATGGTATAAACACCTACTAGTAAGTAATTTTTTATTGTTTAGGTTAACACCTTGACTGCTAAGGCAATTCCCGCTGTGTGCTGAGAAATGCAGGATGCCATTATTCATGACGAGCTCAGCTCATCATCAGCACACGACCAGTGTACTGCATGACAAGCTGAGCTCGTCATGAGCAGCGAAGGGGTTAATAAAAACAGTTACAAAAAGTGCATTAAAAACAATCTCATAAGAAATTTAAAAGGCCTTAAAAGCAAAAGTTCATAATTGATTGAATATCAAAGATAAAAAACAGTAAAACCCGTCGGGAAAATTGTTCAAGGCGCTTGGTCCTGTCTCGGGTTTCCACTTAGCCAAGTGCCTGGGTTATTTGTTTCCATTCCGCTAGTTTCAGGAATTTCACTAGCTTCCCGTTTAGTGGCGGGAGACAAGGATCAAAACAGGCGAGGAAAGCTTGTCTGCGTGAGCGGACTCCTAGTTCGTTGAAAGCTGTTTTCAACAGAGCTACTCTTTCATCGTTCAGCCTCGGGCAAGTGCACAATAAATGTTCCAAGTCTTCGATTCCTGTTCCGCAGAGCCGGCATTTGGTCCCTTAGTTCTGCCTCAACCATGGTGGTAGGTAAGGAATGGCGGGTAGAATCCCTAGCCTGTGTTTGAAAAAGGCCTCTTTTGTTTTCCAGCCATACCCCAGACCAAAATATGCTTGGAGCCCCGGTGTTTTGTATGTGCACAAGGTCATCCAGGCATGGCGCCTGTAGGAGAGCAAAGCTTTGTCCTCCACATGCGAATGTCTCTTTAAACTCTTGTTAACTATGCGCTTGAATTGCGCATCTGATAGAAGAGTCTCCCATAGGTCTGTCAGTCCTGTGATGGACAGGGACTCCTCTAAGTATTTTTTCGCCGGCATCCGCGATGAGGTAATCATGTCTTGCCAGAGCTGTCGGTTCAAGGTGTTTTCTGGAGAATTCTTTAATTTGTGCCAGCACTTGATGTATGAGCCTCTTCGAGCAAGTGTTTGGCACGTCAGCCCAAATTCCACGAATCTGGGCCTGTGAAGTATAGAGTGGCAGATTAAAGAGAAATCTGTAGGCATTTGAGATGGTTTTGTCCAGAAGTTTTGCTTCAATTCCTCTTAGGGCCTCACTGCCATACCTGATTGATGACTCTATTTTGATTTTAGCTACTCGTAATAGTGAAATTAGAGTCTCGACGGACAGGTTAGTCTTTAACTGTTTCAATGTCACGGCTATTAGCATGACTTTCCTCTTGATGGCCTCTAGTTGGTTTTGGTAGCAGCCACCATTATCGACTTGGATCCCAAGATATTTGTATTCAGAGCAGTTTGAAATTGCTTCTGAGCCGAGCATCCAAGTGTACGACTTTTTGCTCCTAGGTATAGAAAGAACTTTTGTTTTGCTAATGTTCACTTCTAGTAGGTTTTTGACGGCAAAACCGTGAAGGGTATGTAAATGTAAATGTAAATGTACATGAATTTATATAGCGCAAATCACCACTGGTTTCTAAGCGCTTGCTTAGGGAACCCGTCCTGGTATTCCCCTGTGAGATAACCCTGGCAGGGTATCCGCAAGGTGAAAGCCAGGCATCCCGCCGCGAGGGGCCGTTGTGGAGATTAAGCAAGCTATTGCCCAGAGTCGCAGAGTGTGAACCCGTGAATCGAGTAGGCACCGGAGCGAGAATTGTCGAGTGTCGGTATTAATAAGGTTTTGAAGACCAACATTCGTGTGACTGACCAGGACCACGTCGTCTGCATAGGAGATGCTGGACAGCCCTTTGCCTCCTAACCGCGGAGCATGAGAATTGCAGGCGTCTAAGGCGGGTGGCAGGTCAGCTGTAAAGAGATTGAAAAGAGTTGGAGCTAACACGCACCCCTGCTTCAGGCCCTTTGTGGTAGGAATGCACCTAGAGAGGTGCGAGCCGTTCCCAAGCTTTACCTGGACCCACGTGTTTTGGTGCAACTCGATCAGGAGGCTTAATAGAGGCAGGGGAATCCCCCAGGTGGCCAGTTTTCGCCAGAGGATTTCTCGGTTGACATTGTCAAAGGCCGCCTTAAAGTCCACAAAGCAGGGGTGGAGAGCCTGCTTGGTCGCTCTAGCCTTGTCAATGAGCAGCGAAATGGCGATCAAATTGGTTGTTATCCCCATGTCTTTGCAGAACCCCGTTTGGCTAGATGGTATTAACACCTTGGCTGCTAGGGGTTTTCCCCTCCTGTGCTGACTCTTGGTGAACTCCATTGTTCATGACGAGCTCAGCTCGTCATAAGCACAGCTCAACCGTGCCTCATGACGAGCTGAGCTCGTCATGAGCAGCGAAGGGCTTCAGCTGTGGTTTGCAGCCCATTCTCGCAGATGGATCAATAGGAGTCCTGCAAAGTATTTGGCCTCAACGTCGAGGAGTGCAATCAGTCGGTAGTTTTTGGGGAGGAGTCTATCCCCTGCCTTATAGATCTGTGAGATGATCTAGCCCGTCCATGAGACGGGAAGGCACCCAGAGTTGGTGACGGATGAATAGAGGGGGATCAATATGTCAGCCCAATAATCACGTTCAAGTTTGAAGAGGGCTGGGGGAATACCATTTGGTGCAGCTGCCCCGTCTTTTCTACCTTTGGAGAATAATTTCCTGATTTGGGCCGCAGAGGGTGCTAGAATGTCTTCTTCTCTTGGTGGGCAAATTTGCGGTTGTCGGCCATCCAGAAGATTAAGAGGCTCCCTTGTTTTGCTGTCCTGGTGATTAAAATGTTCATCAAGAAATAATTCCCAAGTTGATTTCGATATGTGTGATGTTATACCACAGATTTTTGGGTTTAGCAATTTATTTATGATCGACCAGAACTGGGCACCGTTGTTGCCCTTGGGTGCATGATGAAGTTTGGCCCAGAAGTCAGCGTTGTTAGCGCTTTTGATTTCCCTATTCAATTTTTTAAGATCCGCTCGGTGCTTGCGAATCTGTGCTAGCAGCATTCCATCACCCGGGCTTTTCTTCAGCAATCTTAAAGATTTATTAATCGCTTTTTTATATGATTTCATTGCCAGCTTCTGGGTGCCCGAGATCTTCCTTGTAACACCATGTGCTGGTGGTGGAAAATGCCGTACAGTTGTAGAGTAGTTGTTTCCAAACTCCATCGTAAAATGTTCCCAGCCTGCCACTGTGTTGCCGGAAGGATAGTTTGAAGTGCTCAGTTGAGTTTTTGCAGCTAGAAGTACCTCCGCAGTATTTGCTACTGATGTTTTATTACGCTTAAGGTTGATGGTGTAACTGTCCTGCGGCCCAGTTGCGTTTGAGAGAATATCGTCTGGGAGGGCTCCTAAACTGATTTTTTTAGGGCGATGGTCGCTTTCACCCTTGTCTCCTAAGTTGTAGCCGAGCACGTGATGAAATAGCGTGAAGGAGACTAGCATATAATCAATAAAGGAGGTGGTAGTGCCAGAGAGGAATGAGGCCAGAGATGGTGAATCCTTTGTGAATCTTCCATTTAAGACCCTCAGGCCCATGTGTTCAAGGTCTTCCAATAGGCACTATTTGCAGCCTTTGATGCCTTGCAATGACCGCTTAACGATTGGTTTGGGATATCCCAATAATGAGACTGTGCCTGAATATCATTGTTTGCTGAAGTCCCCAAGATGCACTGATTAAAGTCTCCAGACAGAATTAGATTTGGGGTTGTTCGGGTGTTCATAACGTTGTATAAGTGGTCTGTTAGGATTTTCCCCTCCTTTCCCTTGTTTTTTAAGTTGATGTAGGTGTTGCTAAGCTGTACCTCTTTCTTCTTACCCCCGAAGTTATGTAGTACCTCCACTGTATTTATAGCCAAGGAGGTTGTGCTGAGTGCCCGTGCGTAACCAATCGTTGATATTTTGAGATAGGTTGCTAGGCCTCCTGACAGACGACCAAACTTTCTTTTCCTTGTGTCTAGGGAATGATGGCAGGTATAACCCTCCAGATAAATTGGCTCTTCCAGCCATGTTTCCTGGAGGAGGATAATGTCAAACAATTTGACATATTGTAGGAAATCAGTATCCGCTACTTTATTGTGTAGCCCGTTGATGTTCCAAGAGCATAAGTCCATGTGCGGTGCCTCCATGTGCGGATCTCTCTCTATTCGATGACCTTGTCATTGAGAATTTCCTTGTGAATTACATATCCTGATGAGCCGATGTTCAATTGTGCGACACGTGTTAAACACCTACTAACACTACTTTCACACGTATGCTACAAACACCAGACCACATCACTTTACTGCAATGACCTCATGGTTTAGACTCTTGATTTCATATCCGAGTGTAGTACCATATCATATCAGCACCATGCCACTCTGAGCAACACTGCACTTTCAGACCTTTAACAATGATAACTACCTACTGGCGACCGCCAGTAGGTAATCAAGAACAATTTACAATAGTTGCTTGATTCTTTTAGCTTTCAAAACTTCTCTCTTTAACTGTCTTTATACTTTTTCATATAAACAGTTTTTTTAAATATTCCCATACACATAGAATTCAGAAATGCAACGCATTCTATTAACACACTTTCTTGAACATTCTACAACACTTGGAGGTTTAAAATTCATCAATTTTTTTAAACCCAACAATTTTTTTTGCAACATTTTCTTGAACATTTCACGGCACGTGCATGTTAAAAGTTCACAATTGTTTTAAGTTCGAACAGTGCCTTCCAAATGCAAGTAGCTGGCATGGTTGAGTTGAAAAAATGTTATACTATAACATGTATTCCACATGCAAACTGCTTTTTCTTAACCAATCACAAAGATACTTTTCCACAAAATGAATGTGCACCCTACTTTTAAAAAACAATGCTTTTCATCTTACAATCTGTTTGCGAAAAGAAACTAGTTCCCCATCTTTGAACATATCTCTTATTCTAAGAAGGAACTGCATGCTCTACAGGCATCTTTCCATACCTTTCAGACATACCTACAAAATGCTAGTATGGATAGAAGGGGCATAGCTATGTTTTCTGGTGCAAGAGGTACGCAGAACAGAGACGTATTGACTTAGACCTAGGTTTACAAAATGAGGACATTAAATGGTTTGGACAGAGAGGACTTAAGTGGCACCAATTGTTGCCTTTGGTTAAAACCTGTTTGCATCTCCAACAGCCTGACCTCATGATTGTACACTGTGGTGGAAAAGACCTAGGCACATTGACTTGGGTAGGTTTGGAAATGCTTATGAAGGACACCTTTGGACAATTGATGTTATTTTTGCATCAAACTATCCTTGTACACTCCAATATATGCCAAAAACAGAAGTGGAAACGGTCCAAACAATTTTGTCCTCAGATTGAAAAATGTCAGAAAAAAAGTCAACAAAGCTGTATCTGGGTATCTCAGAGACCACAACAACATAAGTTTTCGATATGGCAGATATATACAGAAGTGATGGAGTACACTTCACAGATCAGTGAAACCAATTTTTCCTGAATAACTTGAAGCTGTGCATCCACACTTATATGTAGCTCCAACTAATGAACACAAGGGCTCTTTTTAGATCCACCTTGTAACTTTCAACTTAGGCCTGCTATTTTAGGTCCATATAACGCCAAATCCACACCCTCGCCAAATGTACTACACAGCTGTGGCGTAGATCTCACTTTGCAGTGCTTTGATCCCCAGCTCTACTCACCCATAGGGGTGAACAGTTTGCGCTTTACAAATACTGTATTAATTTACCATTGCACTCCCTATACAACACCACCTAAGCACCATACACAAGCTACAATGTTCTAAATAAAGGTTCATCCAAGTAGCTATAATTACATGCTGAGACTACTTGCACAGATGTGGCAGAGCGGCCAGAGCACATGACTTCACAGCTTGGGCTGACACTTTAATCCCCGACTCTGGCAGCAGCTCAACTTAGCAGCATGCAATCTAGACAGTACCTCACATATATTCCGTACCCCAGGACTTTCATACCAGTCCGGGTTAGTAGTTCGTCCTAGTAGTTATAAACACATGCAAACACTACTTCCACAACTGTAGTGCAGCGGCCACATGACTTCACAGCATAAGACACACAATTTTGCCTCACGCTTTAATCCCAAAATCCTGCACCAGGTCACCTTACCCGCATCAGACTCTACGCAATACCTGACAATTTACATAGCCCACCACTTCGCCAGTAGATAGTTATAGTTAGGACCTAGTTTTCATAGGAAGAGCATTTTTGTTTTGCTTATAACCCAGATCTTTGTACTGGGGTGAATGTATGACATTGTTCTGCATTCTGTCCATCAACTGTTGTTTTTGCATTTGTCACCCCAAGTGGGACGGATATGCTCAGTCGTGAGTCACGTGCTCTCCACACCACTGGAGTCAAGCTATCCTGGCTGAAGACGGCTGACAACCAGAAACTGGTCGTAGGATGCTTGACTCCGGTGCAGGGAAGACATGGCTTGGCAGTTTGGGCTGTACTGTTCCCATGAGGCACAGGGTCAATGCTGATTTGCAAATGGCCATGTCTGAACTGGGGTGGTGTGGTGAGCAAAAAAACAATAGATTTAGGCCCAAATCTCTGTACTGGGGTGAATGTATGACATTGTTCTGCATTCTGTCCATCAACTGTTGTTTTTACATTTGTCACCCAGAGTGGGATGGGTATGCTCAGACGTGAGTCCTGTGCTCTCCACGCCACTGGAGTCAAGCTATCCTGGCTGAAGATGGCTGATAACCAGAAATCTGTCCTAGGATGCTTGATTCCGGTCCAGGGAAGACATGGCTTGGCAGTTCGGGCTGGACTGTTCTCATGAGGCAAAGGGTCAAGGCTGATTTGCACATGGCCATGTATGAACTGGGGTGGTGTGGTGAGCAAAAAAAAAATTGGATTGAGGCCCAGATCTCTGTACTGGGGTGAATGTATGACATTGCTCTGAATTCTGTCCATCAACTGTTGTTTTTGCATTTGCTTATAACCTTGGCGTCGTTTGATGAATCTTCATGAAATTTTCAAAACTAATTCTTTGTTGATACCAGCTCCTATGTTAAAAGTTTGGGGGTGATTCATCAAGGGGAGCTGAGAAAAAAGGGGGTCCCAAAACATGTTTTCTCCATGTTAATATCTATAGGAAACTTTAGACAAGGCTACAGGTCGAACGGGTGAATGGAATTACCCCAAATGTGGCAGGGATAAGGGTTTTGGTCTAGAAAGCACACTTTTGTTTATTTGGTGTAAATCCATTCAGTAGTTTTGGAGGAATATCGACATTTACAGATATCGATATTTGGGAATTCTGCCATCTGTTTGACTGAGGCGTTATGAGCACACGCTTGCTGCTTATTGGTTGCGAGCGCTGCGAGCGGTTGCAACTAGGAAGTGTTGGCCGCCATTTTGTGATTCCGTTGAAGCAAGTAAGGGAAAAAAAGGCAAAAAAAGTAGGAAAGGAGCGTAGGTTCACTGTAAGCTCTGTGGGGGAGTGCGAAGCGAAGAAGTCACTCCTACCGGTCTGAAAGTGCGGTGTTGCTCAGAGTGACATGGTGCTAAGATGATATGCTGCTACACTCGGGTATGAAACCAAGAGCCTAAACCGTGAGCTCATTGCTGTAAAGTCATGTGTTCTGGTCTTTGTAGCATACGTGTGCAAGTAGTGTTTGTAAGCGTTTATACCAGACAGGGAGTGGGAAACAAACTACTGACCCCTACCGGGCGTTTATACTATACTGGAAGAGAAGTACTCACGCCTACCGGTGTGAAGACTAGAGAATCAAATCGAGCTGATTGCTGTAAAGTGATGGGCTCTGGGCACTGTACAATACTAGCCGCTGTAGTATAACTATGTAAGTAGTGTTAGTATGTGTTTATAGTATATAGGGAGTGGGTAGTGAACTACTTTGTCCTACTGGTCCTGAAGATTCAGGGATTAATTTGTGAGTCTAAATCGAGAGCTCATTGTTGTAAAGTGATGTGGTCTGGGCACTGTAGTATAACTGTGGAAGTAGTGTTAGTTTGCATTTTTATAATACAGGGAGTGGGAACCGAACTACTCACCCCTTCCGGTCTTAAGACTGCTGGATGAAACCATGAGCTCATTGGTATAAAGTCATGTGCTCTGTGTAGTATTCCAATGTAAGACATAGTAGAATGTTAGTGTGTAATTCTACTAGAATTTAAGTATGTAATGTTAGAATGTAGGGCTGTCATGAGTGGAACCTTGGGAAGTTTGTACATGGTGCTGGAGAAGACCGTTGCCTTGCTGTCTACTCCTGTTGGAGGGTGTTTAAGGTGTCTTGTTTTCCTGCAATAAATCTACTTATTGGATCCACTGCTGTCTGCCTCTTCACTACATGAATTTGGTGATGAGCAGGAGAATATAAAAAGAAGGCAGCACTCACCAATACTTCAAAGTTGCTTGCGTTGTGCCGAAGACCCGTTTTCTCATGTAGCTGTTTCTACTCATGCCAGGGTTGTCGGCTCATTGAACTATGTCATCCGTCCTTTGGTAGGATTTACATTTTTAGAGTTTGCGCTTCCTCTGCCTCTTCACTCCACTCTGGTCACTGTACTAAACGTGTGAAAGTAGTGTTAGTATGAGTTTATACTAACCAATGCATCATGGTCCTAGGGAGCGCGACCTCCCAGGCGCGGCTCATACAATGTCCAGGGGTGTGCATCCGCGGGACATTTATGTTTGCTATTAGAGGGCAGGTGCATGGCTTTCATCCTGTGATAGCAAATCCTTGTTTGACTTTTTGAAGCGAGAGGAGGAAAACCTTGTATCGCTTTAATAGAGCGGATCCGAATGGTGAAAAGGGAGGATAAAAAGAAGCGGGGTTTCACTCGTTGATTTAAATTAGGCTCCTGGTGGGTAATGTTCCGTGGCTAATCGTATTATTATATTGTGGGGTCTTTATAGGACTGGGGATCTTAATGTCACATGTAAATTAGGCGCGGAAGGGCACAGAGACGTTTCGTAGCCTAGGGGATCGCCACCTTCTCAGGTATTGTTTACTAATTGTTCGGGGGGCTTTGAGGCTAACTCAAGTCCGGGGATCGTCACCCACTGGGGCTTTACTTAAATATGCAGGATGGGCTCGCCAGTCCCTGAAGTTGCGGTGGTCCTAGGCAGTGCCTTATTGGTTCTGTGATCACACGGGCATTTCTCATGGTGTTATAAAGTGATACACGCATAGAAAGAACCCTTGCAGTTGTAGAATTACGCATGCTCCATTTATGTATAAATCTATTGGTTTATATTCGGTTGGTGTCTTATTACCTCCTATAAACAGACAATTTTCACAGTAAAGTATAGACAAGTGTTGTCAGAAAAAGAAGACGTATACACTCAGTTATTAATTGGAAAAAAAATAAACTTTAGTAAAACACAAATAAATGGAAACTTAATTTTTTTAGAACAAACAACAGAATAAAATAAAATACGTTGGTTGGACTCCTGTGGAAGTAGCGTTCAAAACCTGCAAGAAAAAAATGAAACATAAGTATGTGTGCCATGTGGAAGAGGTAAAGAAAGGTAGTCCGAATGAAAGGACGATAGTGAGAATGGGAGGGAGAGGGAGTGGGGGGAAGGGACAAGGGGAGGGAGAGTCAAAAGAACAGAGGGAGGAGCGGACAGAGCGCCGGCCTCCTGTACCCAGCCCTCAATGTTTACCCTCCATTCACCTGTTTGTCTAGGACGCTGCGGTCCGCGAAAATGAGATTTGGTCCAGCAAGTCCTTTAAATGAAACATATGAATTAGGCCAGAGACTATATTATTAACTACGGGAAAATCGCTTGCCTGCACACAGGGGGCCGCATCCCAGCCCCTTCCCCACACTGTGCTCAATAGTAGATCCTGTGCAACGAGGCTTTACTGCTTACCTGCCACCATTGGTGTGTCCAACGATGTGTAGGTTCAAGCTCTGAGTCTGGGGATTGTTTGTATGGTAGGAGAGCAGGTCTCCAGTCAGGTCTTGATACCACGATGGAAGGTGTCAGAATGCCCTGGGCATCATTGCGGGGTGAGCTCCCTCTCCGCCCATTTTGGGTCCATCAATTCAATGTCCGAAAAGGGAAAAACAATTTAATGGTGGAAACGTCTGGAGGTAAATGAAGGTTTATTTCAAAATTAATAGAAAACAGCAGTTGAGAGCATCCTTCGTACGATCTACCAACTGTTAGTGGTAATCGTGGTTCAAAGTGGAGTTGGAGTGTACGAGAATACAGAAGGTTAAATAATAATATGTATATGAAGGTTCACATAGAAAGGAGCAGAGTGCATGGTAGAAGCATAATGTGTACCTGTAATGCAGTGGCGGAAGGCCTTGTGCATGTTCACTTAGTAATGAGCTCACTATATTGCCATAAAAGGCAATGCCATGTGTCTGTAGGGCAGCGCTGCCCACTGGCTGAGGCCTACAGTACCGTGCAGCAGTTCCTTAAAATGAGACAGAGATGTGACTGAATGAGGTTGAAGATCACTTCATTACGCACGGGAACATCGCTTATTTGCACGTGCGCACTCAGGCTGATGTGCCCCACCCCTCCCGCAGCACTGCGCTCAACACGTGTCTGTAGGGCAGCATTGCCCGCTGGTTCAGGCCTACAGTACGGTGCAGCAGGACTTTAAAATGAGACAGAGATGAGACTGAATCAGGTCAGAGATCACATCATTACGCATGGCAAAATCGATCGTTCGCACGTGCGCACTCAGGCTGATGCACCCCACCCCACACACAGCACCGTGCTGAACAACACATGTCTGTAGGGCAGTGCTGCCCGCTGCCTCTGGCCTACAGTACGGCACAGCAAGTTCTTAAAATGAGACAGAAATGTCAGAGATAACATCATTACACATGGGGACATCGCTAATTCGCACGTTTGCACTCAGGCTGATGCACCACACTCCTCACGCAGCACTGCGCTCAACACATGTATGTAGGGCAGCGATGCCCGCTGGCTCAGGCCTACAGTACGGTGCAGAAGGTCTTTAAAAGGAGACATAGATGAGACTGAATCAGGTCATAGATCACATCATTACGCACGGCAACATCGCCCAACTGCTCACCTGCTGTCATTGTGTGTGCAAACACTACCGGCAGCAGTGCTCACAATTCAGAATGAGTGTTGATTGCAGGATGGTGTACACCTCATGGATTCCTTTGGAAACACAACGTCCAGTAAGGTTCACAATTCATGTCCAGTTTTGATTGGCAGGATGGTGTACAACTCATGGATCCCTTTTTTTATTGCATATTGTGATATGCGAGGTGGATGCGGCCATACCACCTGAGGCAGTGTAGAAGAACTGGGACATGTGGCGTCATCGATAGCCTTTTTATACGTACCCAAAGTGGGCTGGGCTTGTGTATGCCTAGCCAGCATAGGGGTGTGAATAATTATTCTGGGGACCTGTGCATTAATCAGTTCCTGCCTGGCCAGGAACTGTATTTATGTGTGTTTCTTTTGTAGTTTTGACATCACAGAATTCGTAATTTACATTAATGTAGCATGTGTTGGGAGGGCGGCAACTATCGTTAATGAGATGCTATTCGAAAAAGATTGAATGGCAAACATCACATGTCTTTGTCAAGGTTGTGGATATGTGCAGACACGCATGTCAATGGTGTGCGGTATTATTGAAAGTGTTGCTATCGCAAAGCGCACACATGTGAATGTGCTCGGATGGAGGGAGGATCAGCAGTGAGGCTACGTCATACACAGTGATAACGTTCATTACAGTCAAGCAATGCATGTCAAACGTGAATCTGAAAGTCTCATACATGACACAATACTATACTGGTAAAGCCTGACAACAGAGCATACAGCAAAATACATCTACACATTGCTGTTTACTGTTTGTCACATGGGATCTAGGATGTGCACTCTGCCTGTGGCTTCTGATACTTCTTAGAGCCACCAATACCCAGGCCGAAAGGCAGCACACGCGCACACACACACACACCAGGGGCATTGTGTAACACACATTTCTTTTTTGATGTAATGTTTGACATGCATGGCCATCACACGTGGAAGGCTAATGTACAGACCATGAATATTGATCAAGATGATCGTTGCATATTGTGTATAGTATAAGATATGTATACACAGCAAAACAACTTTTCAAATAAGCTCTCCAAGCAGAAGAGGTGTCTCTCATCAAACGCTGTAGAGAGAATGACTATAATAGGTGGGGTCGTCCAACTGTTACAATGGGAAATGTTATGAAGCAATCAAATGTTTTTTAAGGTCACATGGCGCACAAGGAGACCACACCCGACACGATTTTGACAAAATATATTTATCATAATATAAGTTTATTACAGTTAGAAATATATAAATGTTTAAAGTATTTTAGATTATTGCTTGCTGTCAAATACGGTTTAAAGTTATTTAGATATTCTTTTGAGACAAAAAAAAGAGGGAATGCGGTACCCAGCGCAACACCATACATCTGTGACGTAACACAGGGCCTGGCGGCGTACACTCGTTCCATACGCAACGCGCAGCGGGCACGACCCCATTCGTACATGATGTAAACGTGGCTTGGTACTGCGTAGGCGTCGGATACCAAAGTAGCAGCTGGAGCGACTTTGTGCGTATATGATGTTCCGCGGGACGCGGTGTCACGAACCCATCGGACACGAAATGTGTATCATTTACCAGTTTAGCAATGTGGTGGATCGGATTCGCGTGGTGATGGAGCTTTGTACGCTAATGGTATGGGAGTGCAAAGAGGTACATATTTTTGGGGGAAGACATAAAACATTACATAATTTTTAAAGTTAAAAAAAGAAGTATAATAGAGTTCCAAAATATTTAAAAATATATTAGAAAAAATATAGGTTTTATAAACATTAAAATATGAAATTAACATTTAAAAAACATTTGAAATTCACTGAAAAAAACATAGGTTTTAAAGAGGTTATAGCTAGGAATTAGCATTTAAAAAACCTTAGAAATTTGCTGATAAAACCATAGGTTCCAGGGACATTATAGTTAGTTGAACATTTGACTCATATGAAACAATAGAATTTCGCCTGTTATAGTTACTTGAGCTAACTATAACTCGCGTGCCCGCAATGTACTGGTGATGAAGTCACATATTACATCACTCATGATATGGTCAGTGACATCACTGATGACATCACTGATGAAATTTCAAATGGCATCACTGATGACATCATCCACGTGAAAATATGATGCATATACTGATGCCCTAATATAAAGTTTGATACATGCACTCTAAAATACAGACTGCTATTTTTTAAACCATACACACAACAATGCCAGATACTACATACCACCCACTATTTACTGGGTCTGTACACACATCCAGTCAATTATACATGCAGTTACTCATCAATACAGTACTATAATATGCAATCATACACCTATACATGCAGTAACACTCCGCTACTCATCATCAATGGAGTTACTCACACACCTAGTCAGTCATGCAATGAATCACATACCAATTTACTCATGTATACAGTTATACACATCAACTCCATTATTTATACACATACCACATCACTTATTTATGCAGATACTAACACATACTTACTGTCTTATACTATCACTGATTCAAGCAGACACTCATTTATACACCCACTCTTCAAATAACTTACTCTCATGTATAGTCATTTATATACTCCAACACGTACATATACTGCCTTAAAGCATATGTAGTTACTCACACATATACCACTGACACATTCATTCACTCACCAACACACCCATACACACACTAACTCACCTATACAGCCCTTCCAGATGCACTTTTGAATCCATACAACCAGTGAATCACCCACTCAGACATCTATGCACAGAGCCATACCCCCCACCCACACAGACACTCAGGCACCCATACAGATACTCAGACAACAAATCAATAACCCCTAGATACACTCATCTATCTATTCACCAACCCATGCAGCTGCCTACACACCAACTGAGAGACTAATACAGACTTTCACACAGTTTGATCACTAACCCATGCATTCAGTAAGACACGTTCAATCACTGACTTATACAGTCAGTCACGCACCAACTAAATAACCCCTTCAGGCACTTGTAAATCTACTCATTCTTCAATGCACCTTGGCATAGATATATATGAAAAATATTGAAACTTTACAGAAACACACATTCACTGAATGATGTCATCAGTGATATCATTTGAGATGTCATCAGTGATGCCACTGACCATGTCAGGAGTGATGTAATATGTGACGTCATCACCAGTGCATTGCAGGCACACAAATTATAGTTATCTCAACTAACTATAACAGGCGAATTTCTCTGGTTTTATATAAGTCAAATGTTCAACTAAGTATAACACTATAACGTCCCTGAAACCTATGGTTTTGTCAGTGAATATATATATATATGTATTACCTACTGGCGGTCGCCAGTAGGTATATATATTAATTAGGATTTTTTTCCTATGGGATTTCTGAAAATTCTATGTCGAATAACTTTGGCGTTTGTGGACGGAATTGGCTAAAATTTTCAGGAAAATGGCACATTTTGTTTCGGAGCACCCCTGAAAATTTGGGGGGGGGTTCGTCAAGGGGGGGCCGAGAAAAAAGGGGGGTCCCAAAATGCGTTTTTCCCATTCATTTTTCCATAGGGCGGTTGGAATCACTTTTAGCTCGAACGGCTGAATGGATTTACACGAAACTAGGCAAAATTGTAGATATGGTTTGCCCGACGTGCCATTGCTATGTCTCAATATATGTGCTCCAGTGGATTTTGAGAAATTAACGTTTCAAAAAACAGATATATCTGTGACAACGTCCCGGTTAGCGCCCCGGTTCGCGTACCTGACGCGTAACGGAACTTCGCGAGGAGAAGCGGATTGGCTCCCCGGTGACTGTGAACATTCTAAACAGTCCGGAGCGGCCGCCATCTTGTGTCTCGGTAGGATCGAGACACAAGATGTGGCAAACACAAAGGAGTAAATGAGCATAAGGGGGCGGAGTACAGCCTCCCAGACCCCCTAGGTTTGATGAGGGGGCTTTAAAAGGGCCCCGCGGGGTAAAAAAAATAAGTATATATTTTCGTTTTTTTTGCGGGGGGAGCGCTCGGTACGCGTACCGGGAAGCGGTCTGGGAAGCGTAATATTGGGAAAATAGGATGAAAAAATGTTCAAATATTGTAGGTTTATTGATTGTTCTTTTTGGTTTTTTTTGTTTTTTTTATTTAGGTACCAACATGTAGGTACCAATTCAGAGTCTAAAAATAAATATACACCGTTTTCTTTGTAAATATCTTGCATGTTGTTTCAGAAGTTATTGTGGTATATGGAATTCATAGCGTAGTCTGTCAGGAAAGCAGAAACACCATGGAGGCAGGAGATGATAAAGAGATGCTAAATACACATTGGAGATAATATAGTGGAAGAAATGTAAATTGATACTTGTATAGCGCACTACTCACCCGCAAGGGTCTCAAGGTGCTTGTACGAATACCGCTGTGGAACCCGTCCTGGCTTTTCCCTGTGAGGCGTCCATTCCTGGGCACCCCCAGGGTGAAGGCCAGACATCCTTAGCGTTGTGGGGGCCATTGTGGAGATTAAGAAAGCTATTGCCCAGAGTTGCAGAGTGGGACTCCATGATTAGAATAGGCACCGAGGCGAGAATTATCAGGTCCGTGGAATTTTGAGCCCAAGACCCCGGCGAGGCGGGGAATTGAACCCTGGTCCCGGGCTCGACCTCTGCATCAGGGTCTGCCATTCTAACCATTGAGCCACACTTCTCCACAGAAAGGAAGTAACTATGAGCAAACTTACTATGTAACACAAAAAAGTTGCACAGTATATTTAAAGTCTGACTTTACATTATAATCAATTTGCTAGTACTTTACAAAATACATATAAAAATGAATAATGTGTCAAACAATTTTTGAATTATAAATATAAATTTATTTTTCTGATTCGTTTTCAAAATTAAAAAGAACTTCTAATAATTCATTGTCAGAATTTTTTTCATTTTCAATTAGGAAATCTACTGATTCTACACATTGCAGAAGTTCAAAGTCCCGTGATTCATCATAGAATTCAGAGTCAATTTTTGTATCTGTGTTGCTTCCTGCAACAATTTCCAAGTTAGTTTTGTTCTCTCCTTCCATTTATGTGCTGTAAAATGAATTTTTAAAAAATATATCAGTACAGATAGGGCACTGTTGGGTTTAAGTACAGACAGGTAGTTTGGTTTTTTAAACAGTGATTTTATCTTTGGGCAGTGTATGGTATCAGACTAGAAGTAGAAATATAAAAAAATGTATGTGATAAAGCCTAAGTTAATTCTTAATTATACAAGACAAGCCTAACTCCATCCATAACTAAAACAGAGAAGTCTATCTTATTCTATAACTATTACAGAGGGATAGTATATAACTATCAGAAAATGTTTTCCAAATTAACTTAAAGTGCAGAACATACTTCAGTTTTTAAAATAACATCTTACCTTTCAAAAATAAGTTTAAGTTCTCAGTTGAAATGCACTTGATATGTACTTCAGGAAGTAGTAGTCAAAATGGCTGTGTTTCTCTCTCTTTCTTTATATATATTCAGGTACATAACCAATCAAATGTCATGAAATAATAGAAGATATTGAAAGTAGCATTTTGATTGGTTGTCAATTCTAACACTTAATAAGTGTTTTTGTTAGGTAATTTACCTCAGGATATTTAGTCAGGCTTACAGCATAATTTTCTCAATGGAATTCCATCAAATTTGGGTACATGGTAGGGACTGTTATGTAGTAGGGCCTATTCTATATTTGATGAAAGTGTCTCCAGTGGTTTTTCTGTAAATTACTTTCCCTCCTTTTTTTAGCGAGCGCTCACCGGTGCACGCACTGGTACGCGAACCGGCAGCGTTACGGGAGTCCTCCATTTTGTGTATCGGTAGAATTGAGTCATAAGATGGAGGACAAACAATGTTCGGAATGGGTAGAAGGGGGCACGGTAGACACTTTGTGACCCTCTAGGTTTTCTGAGGGGGGATTAGGACGGTGATATATGCAAAAATAAAAAAAATAATTTTTTGAAAATTTCATGGGGGGAGCGCCCGGTACACGCACCGGTAAGCGAACCGGGGAGCGTACTTTGGTGAAGAAAAAAAAATTAGAAAAAGATAAACGTTTTGAATGATCAGAGGTAGGGTAGCTCGGAAAAGAGCTATTGGGTTCTGTGGCTAATTTAGGTATCTACAAATAGGTTCCAATGCACACTTTTAAATAAAGGACAAATATTCTATTACCTTCATCGGAGAAGTGCACACCATCTCTTCTGTAGATGTGTTGAATGTTGGAAAGCAAATTATTGTTGTATATTAAACCCATTCTATAGTCTCTCATGCAAACAGAAACAGATTTATTCACATGTTTCCGTGCTTTCTCAAATTGTGGAAAAAATTGGTTGGACCACTTACATTTCTGTCTTTGACATATATTGGAATATACCAAGGCAGTTTGGGGAAAAAGGGTCATCAAATGAAGAAAGGTGTTCTTTAAAAGCATTTCAAAATCCTCTCCAGTCATAGTGCCCAAATAATTTCCACTACAGTGCACTATTAAGAGGTCAGGGCTTGGCAGATGCATACAAAATGTTTAATTAATACATATAAAATATATTTTTCCTTTAAAAGAATACATTTTACAGATTTTGATATTTGCTATTAAAAAACCATTGAAATACACTGAAAAAACCATAGGTTATAGACCATATATAGTTAGAAATTAGCATTTACAAAACCTTAAAAATTCACTGAAAAAACCATAGGTTACAGACCATATATAGTTAGGAATTAACATTTACAAAACCTTAAAAATTCACAGAAAAAACCATAGGTTATAGACCATATATAGTTAGGGATTAGCATTTACAAAACCTTATTTTACTTGCACAAAACCATTGAAATTCGCATATATAGTTAGTTCCACTAACTATATATCGCGCACCCGCAATCCACTGCTAATGATGTCACATATTACATCATTCATGACATGGTCAGTGACATCACTGATGACATCACTGATGACATCTCAAATGACATCACTGATGACATCACTGATGACATCTCATTTGACATTACTGATTACATCACTGATGATATCATTCATGTGATAATACGTTGAACCTCTTCAGACTCTAATATAACCTTACATACACTCAGTGTAAACAGACACTCACAGACTGTCACTCACAAATGGAGTTACTCACACACCTACTCAGTCATGCAAAGAATCAATCACACCTCCATTTCCTCAACTATACAGTTATACACACTTTACTTATTACAACATATACTAACACATATTTACTCTTTTATAAAATCCTTGATTGAAGTTCACAATGATCCATACAGCCACTCACACATTCACTGGCTCTTATGCACAGTTATTTATATATGTCAACTCTCACATGTACTGTGTTTTACATATGTACTTACTTTGACATGTAGCACTGAGATATCCATTCACTCACCAATACACTCATGCACACAGTCAACCGTCCATACAGCTGTTTCCACATGCACTTTTGAAGTCATACATCTAGTGAATCAACTGCTCACACATCTATGAACAGAGTCATACCCCTCCCAGCCACCCACACACATACTCAGTCTCCCATACAAATATTTGGACAACCAATCAATAAACCATATACTTACTCATATAGCTACTGATTAACACAAGCAGCAGTTTACAGAACAACAGACATAATGATGCACAAATTAAGACACTTTAGTCACTAACCCATGCACTCAGTGAGACACATTTAATCACTCACTCATACAGTCAGTCATGCACCTACTAAAACCTTCATCCACACACTTAAACATCCACTCATTCTTCAATATGTAAGACATATTTTAACTCTACAGAAACATACAGTCACTGGATGTTGTCATCAGTAATGTCATCAGTGATGTCACTGACCATGTCATGAATGATGTAATATGTGACATCATTAGCAGTGGATTGCAGGTGCGCGATATATAGTTAGTGGAACTAACTATATATGCGAATTTCAATGGTTTTGTGCGAATAAAAAAAAGGTTTTGTAAATGCTAATCCCTAAATATATATGGTCTATAACCTATGGTTTTTTCTGTGAATTTTTAAGGTTTTGTAAATGTTAATTCCTAACTATATATGGTCTATAACCTATGGTTTTTTCAGTGAATATATATATATATATATATATATATATATATATATATATATATATATACATATATATTTTTTTTTTCAGTATCAACGGGCAGAAAAACCACACGCTGGCGAGACTATGTACCAGACAAATAAGTTTATTTGTCAACCCTCGGATGCGTTTCGGGTATGACATTTTCGGGTATGAAATTTTAAGAGACCCGGCACCGGAGGTCTCTGATCCAGGCGAGACACCCGTTGTTTTGGAGACGGTGGCTATTTTCCGAGGCGAGGAGGAGTGGAGGATACATATATATATATACATATTATATATATATATATAAAATCGAAAAAGGCACTTTGTCGAAACATGTCTGTTGTGATCAATTGCACAAATAATCTATTAAATGGGTATTCTTTCCCATGAGTGCTGGTTGTAATTTCTTATAGCTGTATATAAGTGAAAGAATACTCTTGCAGGACCTGGCACCCGCTCACGATTGCGGAAGCAGTGGTGTAAGTGGAGCGCCAGGCCGGCAGAGCACATTGGCAAAGTCAAAATAAGACCCTCACTTGAGACAGCATTGCAGTATAACAAGTGTACTCGAGAGCCATCTGTTATTTGGAACATAAAAAATTCAGTCTGTGCAACAGTAGGGCAAGCATTGGACTTCGGAGGGGTTACATTTACAATTCCCACTTCAGTCTAAGTAACAATCTGGAAAGTACTTCATTTCAAACACACTACATGTAATATATCTAAAAAAATTGCATAAAAAATAAAAATCACTTATAATTAAGGCTCCCTATTTTCTGTTTTGACGGATTTTTACACGTAAATACAGACAGAAAACAATATGTTTTCTGTCTGCATTTATTTTTAAAAGTGGATAAATACAGAAAAGTGTGCTCCTTTTAAGTGACTTTCCCTGCTATCTTTGATTTATTATAGGCCAGCAGCTGAGCATATGGACAGCATGGGAAATTAAAAAACAGGATGAAATGTATTTAAATAATGGCATATTTCAACATCCATTTATGGTATAATGCTTGTATTTACCAGTGGATGTATTGCTATGTAATATTTGATAGCGTCAATAGTTAAAACATGACAGACATCAAAGTAAGAGTGCGCGTCTATCAGTTAAATAAATATGGAAATGTACAGTTTTTAAACGTCATTTATACGCAAAACATAAAATAAATATGGATAAATATGGATAAATACAGATAAAATGGCCCAAAAATAAATATGGATGAAGACAGACAGAAATGTTAAAAAATAAATACCATAAAACTGGGAGCCCTCCTTATAATTACCTACTATAGTTAAAATATTATTAACAAATATACAATGATAACACATAAAATTAATAAATGAACTAAACACATCATTAACAAACAATATTTAATACTATAATATTAAAAACGATATTAACAACAACAATATTCTTAGCAACAATATTACTTAGCTGAAAAAAAACAATATTCTTCATAAGGTTATTTTTGCATCACAATATTTTTGTTTTGCAATTTTTTTGTTCCAATATTTCTGTCTCCTGGTACTTATAACTCAATATTTTGTTCAAATACCCACTCTTACTAAACTCTCTCTGGCCAAACAGACAGGAGGGCACATCTTACTCCTTCAGGAAACTCACCTGATTCCTTAAGATTGTCGTAGGATTGGTTCCTGACACTTTCCACAACAATACTTTTCTTCTGGCTCCAACAAGAAAGAGGGTGTGGCCATATTGTTTTCACACTCCTCCAAGGGATTGATCTTGACCAGACCAAACTTGCTCAAATACAGGGTAGATTATTGATCCTCTGAATGCAAGCAATGGGAATTCCTGTTCACAATAGCCACTGTAAACGCACCAAATGATAACCAGGAGCTGTTTCCTAGGCAGCCAGCCCAAGGCATCTTCGAGTGCCGAGACCAAGCCATCCTCATTGGAGGAGACTTTAACTTAGTAATGAATATTAACTTAAACTGATCGGGACAGCGCTTTGGCCACATGAGCTCTCCCGCAGGAGGGGAGGTCCTGGCTACAGGAAGTAGGGCCTGGAAGCCTCTGGAGACAGGCCCTCCAGAATGCCAGAGATTGCACATACTACTCTCACACCCACAAAACATATGCTTGTGTTGGTTATTTTCTAGGTTCTCAGATGATACAGTCCTTAGTCCAAGCAATATCTATTGAACCCATTGCACTGTTTGACCATGCTCCACTGCTCCTTACCTTCTGCACCCAGGACGCTGCTGCGGGCCCCACCACCCAGCTGGAGGCTTAACATGTGCAATTGTGCCACATAGACATGGAAAGAGTGGACTATTCCTTACTATGACTCCAAAACAAATTTTACATGGGGGGGACAGATGCAGCAAACTTTTCACCCTCAGACTGAGAGATAAATGAAAGGCAGAGACAGTCAAGGCCCTTCATAAGCCAACTGCTCACTGTCTAAAATGTTCGTTCTAAAATACTGTTCTACATAGAGGCCACAAGTATGGCTCTAAATTAGTTGCTAGCTATGTGCATCCGTGAGTTGTGCACAGCAACAAATAAGCACAAAAAAACCACTTCGTTTATTTGACGCAGCTCCATGTTCTTCAAAGACACTACAAAGAGGCAAAAAAGACAACATATTACTTCATCTGCCACATACTCATTACCAGAGCATACTTTTGGCATGGCTTAAGCAAAACATTACTGTTGGGGGAGCTACTGGGCCATTGTCAGTATGAAAGTAATTTTCTGAAGGTAGAAATCTACCTTTGACCTCAAGAAGAATACATTCAAATAGTAGTCCCTGCAACAGAAGACTTTCTTTTTACGTAGGTGTACTCCTTGTGAAAATTCACAGTGCAATCACTCACAGTGAAGTTTGACAATGACAGAAGTAATGGCTACTTCTCCTGTTCAAAGCAAACACAAGGAGATGCTGGACGGAGCCCTGAAACTTTTCAGACACTCACCCCCAGTCACAGATCTGGGTTGAATCCATCATCATTCTTTAGCTCACTTCACCACCTCAGTTCAGACCCAGCTATATGCAAATCAGACCCTGTGCCTCATGGGAAAAGTCCAGTCCGAACTGCCTAGCCAGATCTTCCCTGAACCGGAAAAACGCATCCTGGGACCAGTTTCTGGGTAACACTCTTCATCAGCCAGGCTAGCTTGAGTCCAGTGGCAAAGTGAGGAAGGGGCCCACGTCTGGGCACACCCTACCAACTCATGGCGAACAAAGCAAACACAAGGAGATGATGGACGGAGCACTGAAACTTTTCAGACACTCACTCCAGTCACAGATCTGGGTTGAATCCATCATCGTTCTTTAGCTCACTTCGCCACCTCAGTTCAGACCCAGCTATATGCAAATAAGTCTTGACCCTGTGCCTCATGGGGACAGTCCAGCTCGAAATGCTAAGCCAGGTCTTCCCTGAATCGGAAACAAGCATCCTGATACCGGTTTCTGGGTAACACCCTTCATCATCCAGGCTAGCTTGAGTCCAGTGGCAAAGTGAGCAAGGAACGCACGACAGGGCATACCCTGCCAACTTAGCGTGAAGAAAACAAACACAAGGAGATGATGGACAGAGCCCTGAAACTTTTCAGACACTCACCCCCAATCACAGATCTAGGTTGAATCCATCATCATTCTTTAGCTCACTTCGCCACCTGTTAGCCCGAAACAGGTCCTAGGATGCTTGTTTCCAGTCCAGGAAAGACATGGCTTGGCAGTTCGGGCTGGACTTTCTCCATGAGGAACAGGGTTAAGACTGATTTACATATAGCCATGTCTTAACTGGGGTGGCAAAGTGAGCTAAAGAATGATGATGGATCTCACCAAGATCAGTGACTGAGTGTGAGTGTCTGAAACGTTTCAGCGCTCCGTCCATCATCTCTTTGTGTCTGCTTTCTTCTCCTGTTGGCTAAATTTACTGGTATTGATAGCAGTGTAAAGTTTTACAGGGAGCACACCTGGACGCAAACTTACAGTGGCTATTCTGTGAATGAGTGATTCATGATATTAAAGATAGATTTTTGCCTTCATTAAAATAATTTTACTCCATGCTGCACAAGGTGGAAGAAAAATTTGAATGTACAACAAACCTAAGGAAAAACATGGCTCTGTGCAAACCACCTACCATGATTCTTTTGAAATGTGTGTTTTTCCCTGGAGGGCACAATCAGCCCCCAGGGGAAAACACACATTAAAAAAAGATATATATTTTACCAGAAAGGAGGTCAACCCATATGCTAGGAAGCTCAAGCTCCTAACTACCTTTTATTTTAAATGTGTATTTTCCCCTAAAGGGTGTGATTGGCCACCCAGGGGAAGAACACACATAAAAAATTATTTGGCCCAAAAGTTATCAACCATATGCCAGGAGGGATGACCCCCAGACAAGTGGTTTCCTTCCCCCCCCTTGAGAAAAACCACCTTTTTAAAGTCCATTTTAGGTCACCAGTGGGGGTTGGCCTGTCCAACACTAGAGCCAACTCCCCAAACACAAACATTTTAAAAACATCCTGACAATTTATTTTGTACTTTTTTTTATATTTTGTATATTTTCCCTTGGGGCATGATCATGCTCTATAGAGGAAAAGCAAATGTTTTAAATGTTGCCCCCCCCCCATGGGCCAGTCTGTTCATTCAAATGGCCCTCCCCTCAAATACAAACACAACAAGGTGATGGATGGAGTGCTGAACATTTTCAGCCACTCACCCCCAGTCAAGAGACTGGGGTTGAATCCATCATTCTTTTGCTCGCTATGCCACCCAAAGCGATGGATTAAACCCAGATCTCTTGACTGGGGGTGAGTGGTTGAAAAGTTTCAGCACTCCGTCTATCATCTTGTTGTGTTTGCGATGACCTCTAAAATACACATGTCCCTGGTGGCTTAGTGGGTTTCCTGGTCATGGATCATTGCGTGACAGCAATCCACAACCAGGGAACCATTTAAGGAAGGCAGCGTGGAACAGGAGACTCTCCCCAAAAATGCCTCCCTTACACTTAGGGAGGCATCGGGGGCCCAAAAAACCCTTACGGAGCATTAGAGAGCACTCACCTCCTTGTTCCTCCGCATTCAGTATGATGGAAAACTGTGACATAGGCACGCCTCGCCACATGCTTATATCACAGATGGGCAGAAAAATGGACTGGGCTGAAGCGGAAGCAATTCTCATTCACACCCGCTCTTTAAAAAAAAGAAAAAAATCCTCTGGTTCGTCAGAGGATGCTTTTAATTTCTCCCCAGTGTCAGCCAATGGGTGACTCACTCACTGGGGAAGTAGTTCTAGCATTGACCATTGGCCAACACCCACACTAATTGGGTTAAATATAACTCCCACAGCATGCAATTGACAGTTTAGAGGTGCAGGAGAATAGGAATTGTAGGAAAACTGTTAATTCCTTATGCTAGTAATACCATTGGTGACTGTGGAACCAGTCAATAATGCTACATTGTGCTCTTTATCTTCAGTATGTACACTTGCTTGCTGCTCCGGTCCCTTGGCTGCAAAGAAAATGAGTATCGATACACAATTGTTAGATTGTTTTATGTTTTTTAAATGCGTAGCTCATCCTTTTACAGGAATAATGATAAAAAGGGGCATACATTTCAAAATATCCATCTTGGTTAGACATCCATTAAGCATGTTATCCTTACAGAGGTGTTCACTGAGGTATGATTAATAAACATCCAAAACACTGGAAAAAGGCTCTGTTAAAACACAATAGAAGTTAGGATGTTGATGCAATTGCTTCAATTATTCACTGAGGCTCAACATTTAGCAAATGAAATTCTTGGACAGATCTACAGAATATTATTCTGCTTAATCACATCATAATATTATCACCAGATCCTTTGAAGTTATCTCTTGGGTCCACTCTCTTATTAAAACAATCTTCTTAACTCAATATATTTCATTTATACTTAAATCTTCACAGCAGTGCGATTATGGATCATGCTACCAGGCCCTCCAAAATTATATAAATGATCTACTTCTCTAGGAGCAGACTCAGGGTCTACAATTTTCCGAAATCACAGAATGGCAATTTTTCTTCCAGAAAATTCAAAGTATTCAAAGTATGGAATATATAGCCCCTATAATATGGTATTTCTTTTTTTTTTTTGTCCTCATATTTGCCACCAAATAGAATGACTCCAGATGGAAACTCTCAACTCTGCCAACAAAAAACCTAACTGTGCGCCCTGGAATATTTTGTTATATGTATGGCCTTCAAGAAGTCTCCCAGAGGTGGGTTTTCTACTAGTCCAACTCCCCTGTTCGATGTTCCTATACCTTGTCCTGGGGAGGACCACACCGCAAACCCCTGGCTTAATCATTGGACGTTTGGTGTCTAACTGTCCGACCATTTAAGCAACGGTGCCCAGATCTTTTCCGCCTCTTCTCCACCACATTGGAGATCTGTTTTATTGATAGCCATGATGCTCTTTAAGCAATCTGCAAACCTAGGAGGGGTTGGGGATTTCCATTCTTTGCATATCTCTCTTCTGGCGATGACAATCACGTAGAATATAAACTGGGTGGTATTATCTGTCATATGGTATTCTTCTAACAGGCCCATTAGTATCAATCTAGGGCTACCTGTAATTGTTCTAACCAGTGCCTCCCCCAAGAAGGTGCAGACCGATAACCAGTAGTTTTTGATCTCACTACACTCTACAAAAATATGTATGTCATCTGCCTCTGCATGTTTACATCTGGGGCATACATGTGGTGTTCCGGATATTTTTGAGAGCTTGGAGGGGGTCCAGTATACCCTGTATGCCGTGAAAAGATGGTTTTGTCTAAGATTAGCGGGTTTTATTGTTTTTTGAGATAATGCAAATGAATCTAACCACGCCTCCAATTGTTTCTCCGGATCTTCTCCTATTATATCTCCCCAGAGTTTCGAAATCTCTGCCTCTTGACTATCATTTGCCCTAATTAGTGCATTATACCACGCTGAGACCTCTCCCTTCCAACCTACTTGTCTGTTTGCTAGGTCTAAAAAATCACAACCTTCAGTTTCTGACATCCAGTTTTGGCTTCCCCACCATGATGATAACTGATAATATTTAAACCTAGCGAGAGATCCTCCTGTTATATTAGATAAGGATGCCCAGTCTATTAGTTCTTGATTCACCAGGAGATCACCCCAATGATTTAAACCCACCTCTCTCAGGGGGAATGAGAGTCTATCTAATAAACATTCTGGTGTCCGGGAGAGTCCCAGATTGGTGCCAAAAAATTGTAATATGGGATCTTCCATATTTTACATGCTATTTGCCAAACTTTTAGGGCTGTTAGTAAAATTTTGAGGCGGACTTTTTTGTAGAATTTTTGGGCGCCAAATTTAAACAAGAAAAATTCGAAGCCCTGAGGTAAATCAGATAATAGAGCTTGAAACAAACGACCATGTGACGATGCGTCTAATTTATTGGCCAGGAGTCTAAATTTTTTTAAGTGAAATGCATAGCAGTAAGTAAGCAAATCGGGGAGAGCCAGTCCTCCTATCTTTAGCCCTCTCCTCAACTTCTTCCAAGCAATTCTTGGAGACTTGGATGCCCAAAAAAATGAACTTATTTTCCCCTGAAGGTTTGAAATATCTTTATTATGGAATGTTACCGGAATACAGTTAAATAAGAATGTCACTTTTGGTAATACTACCATTTTAATTAAATTAACTCATCCATAAATGCTAAGAGGAAGATTAGACCATCTTTGAAGGAGTTTAGTTATGTCTTTCACCACGACCTGCCAAGACGCTTTAGGTATGTCTTGTAGATCTTGCGTAATATGTATACCTAAGTATCTAATCTTGATCTTTACATCTGGAATGGGGATAGGACTATTCCAGTTCATTATGTCTGTTTTATTTTTGTTAATACCGTATCCTGACACTGCTCCATATTCTTCTGCAAGAGTAAATAACTTTGGGATCGCTTCTAATAGGTTAGTAGTATATAACAACAAGTCATCGGCATATAACGCAGTTTTAAGTTCCAGCCCACCCATATTAAAAGGAAATATTGTTGGGTCAGATCTAATCACCGTTACAAAAGGCTCTATATATAAATCAAAGAGGAGAGGAGACAGGGGACAGCCCTGCCTCGTCCCTCTCGATATCTCGAACCAATCTGACAGGGCCCCGTTACTTAAAACCTTAGCTCGTGGATGTCCATAAAGATTTTTAACAGCCTGAATAAAGAGTGGTGGAAAACCAAACCTTGTTAGGGTATCCCACAGAAATACCCAGTTGACTTGATCGAAAGCCTTCGCGGCATCAATTGCCACGATGGTGAGTGGCAATCCCTTGGTTACAGCATGATCTATTGCACCTATGACCTGAAAGGTCAGCTCATTAAGTTGTCGTCCTGGAATGAAGCCCCTTTGGTCTGGGTGAATAACAGTTTTAATAACTTTAGATAGTCTTTCGGCCAAAATTCCAGAAAATATTTTAAGGTCCGAATTTAAAAGAGATATGGGTCTATATGATTCTATATTCTTTGGATCTTTGTTTGGTTTTGCGATTAGGGTAATGGTGGCCTCAAACCAGGAAAGTGGGATATCCCCTTTTAGCTGATAGATATTATTAAAGAGGGACAATAAGTGTGGAGTGATCTCATCCTCATAGTCTTTATAAATCTCTGTTGGCAGACCGTCAGGGCCTGGAGCTTTATTCCTACTCATCTTCTTTAATTGAGCTCTTATTTCCCCCTCAGTAATATCTCTTGACAGGGTCCTTTTGTCTTCTTCGTTTAATTGGGGTAATGCCCTTTGGTTCCACCACTTCTCTAAGTCTTCTATGCCGACCTTAATGTTTTCTTGATATAACTCTTGCATAAATCCTCTGGCTTCCTCCCTAATTTCTTCCTCCTTAAATAACTGGTTTCCAGACGCCCTTTGGATCAAGGTATCAATATTATTTCTGGTCCTGTCTGCTCTTGCTTTCCATGCCAGAAGTGCCCCACATCTCTCTCCGTATTCAAAGTTTTTTAGTTTGCTAACTTCCCATCTGTCGCGAATCTGTTTGTCAGCACTGGCTTTAAGACTCAACTGTAGCTCAAAAAGTTCTTTTTCTAGTTCTGGAATCCTCTCCCTTTCCTCCAAAGCTGCATGTTGAAGCTCCAACTCTTTCTTTTTAATAGAATCAAGATCTTTAATTTCTGTGTCTTTAATCTCTTTTCTTTTTAATCTCATGTGGGATCCCAGCACACCTCTAAAGAAAGCCTTGAATGATTCCCAAACCGTCTGTTCTAGTGCTGAGCCCACATTAAATAGGAAATAATCCCTTATGCCATTTCTGATTTTAGCTTTAATATTGACATCTAAGAGAATTGTTCTATCCAGGGTCCATCTGCGTTCAATGGTAGCATTTGAAAGGTTAATATTGAGTTGTACTACTGAGTGATCAGAAAGGCCTACTGGGATGTGAGTAACCGAGGTCAGGACTGGCTCCAAAAGGTGATCTACCAAGAATAAATAAATTCTCGAAAATTGCTTGTATTTTTTACTATAGAAAGAGTATTCTCTGAGATTGCTGTTTTTAATTCTCCATGCATCCAACAAATTATGTTCTTTCATTATATTTTTAAGAGCAGTGAGGGATTTCTTCGGCAAGGTATATTTTGCTCTTGAGGTACGATCTAATTGAGTGTCTAAGACAAGATTGAAGTCTCCACCTATAATCAGAGGTGCCCTACTAGAAATTAAGACCCTCTCGAGTTTAACCAGGAAAGTTTCATTATCCTCATTAGGGCCATAATAAACTGCAACATTGTATAGTGTACCTGCTACTAAGAGCTCAGCTACCAACCACCTCCCTATCTGGTCTGTATCCCACCTCTGTACTTTGATACTCCGGTTTGCTCTAATGATTATTGCTACTCCTTTATTTGTTCCCTTTTGCCTAGAGCATAAAATGTCCTGTACCCAATGCCTTTTCTCAAAGACCTTCTTACACTCATTTTCCTCAATGTGGGTCTCCTGAAGTAAGTATATACTAGCTTCAAGCTTCTCTAAGAAATCACAGACCCTCTGCTGTTTCCTTCGACTTCCTATTCCGGTAAGATTCCAAGATATAATTTTACTGCTTATATTGGGGTTAGTAGCCATAACCATATTTTACCCTCCCTGTTCAGCTCTATTATAATGCCTAAATAGCTAATTGTGTGTTTATATTTCTGTGTTTGTTTATGTGTATAGATAGTAGTTTTAGAGTTTCTATATTTAGATGAGGACTTTTTTCTTTTTTTCCCACCTTCCCCCCTCCCTCTCCCCCCCACACCCTCCTCCCCAAGGAACCCTCCCTACATCTTGGGCGTTTGTCCTGCCCTTGTGGAGCTCTCCACCTACCGAGCCCTCTCTATCTCTCTAGTCTCTTATCCCGTGACTACGTTTACTAATAGCAACACAAGTTAGTTAATCAATGTAGATTAGTGTAATTGTAATGCTTCCCCAAGTTCAATCCTTTCCCACCTCATCTCCCTCCTTTTGCATGAATTTAGTCATACCTAATGTGCAAACCCCCAAAAACTATGTGATGTATTTTTTTTTTAATTAATCAACACTTCGTGCAGTTTGGTATGTTATTTAAAATCTTGTTTTAATAATTGCCCTACATCTCAAAATTATATCATGCCCTACAGGCACCATCTAAGTGCAGGAGTGCAAGTATATGTATTTTTGATTATTACAAGTGAAGGCCAGGTTTTTAGATGTTCTAGAATTTAGAGCAGGAAATCATCGACCTGGCCTTGCCTACTCCCTCATTCTCTTTAACAGATCATCTACCTCTTCCGGCTTATTACAAGTATATGTTTTATTGTTCCACATGACCTTGAGCAGGGCTGGGAATTTCATCTGCACTTTTGCTCCAAAAGATTTCAACTCCGGCATTCTTGACCCCAGTTCCCATTGCCTCTGAGCCGTTCTTCCTCCTATGTCAGACCTGATTTGGTATGGGTTGGCCCGGTAATGAAGAGAAGCACTAGCTAAGGCTTTACTCAGTATCAGCTCTTTAACAGAAAAAGTCTGAAAATAAACCAATATTTTCCTAGGCCCTATAATATGGTATTTCTTGACAAAATGCCTTATTGAACCTTCTTAGTAGATTGGGCTTTGATTCAAAAATATGGTTGCTTTTACTGAAAAGCCTATGTTCCACCAAGTAACACCTCATTGAAGCAAAGTATTGCAAAGCAGAGTAAAGCGCTATTTGTTTTGAAAAGGGGCACTTCTTAGTACAAAAAAACCTCCTGTTCTGGAAAGTAACTAGGTTAGTAAGGGTTTGCACCGCTTTGCATTACTTTGCATGACAACACAAACCCTTAATGAATGTGCCCCACAGTCTTAATATTAGGACAGAGCTTCCTCACGTTCCAACAGGTTAGCCCTTAGACGTAAACAGGTTTAATTATCTGCACCTTTGGATATTACATCAAAGAGTCAAGCAATCCTAGAAAGAATAGCTTTGGCGTGTAAAGAACTCAAATATACCATAAAGGAAATCATTGCACATTAAATAGTTATGTGTTAATAGCAACTCTGTCAAGTATAAGAGCTTCACTCAAAGTGGGTTAGCAGAAGGATGTGCTCCCCCGACTTGGTGGAAGCCACAAAACTGTAATTCTAGATGTACCTTACGAAGATGTCTTTGTGCCTTCAGTGGAGCCACCCTTGCCGCACCTCTGCTCATGACACTGAAACCTTACTGAGCATGTGCCTGCTCAACAAACCTTTTGATTTTCAAAGCAAAACTACCAGGCCGGGAGCTTATAACTGAAAATCAATAAGTAACTGTCCTTTCCATGCTGTTAGTGTTCTCCCAGCACATGGGTTCAATTCTTTGATTTCCTCTTCAGGACCACAATGCTTTTGTCTGCAGCTTCTAGGAAAATAAATACAATATGGAACGCCCACCATCATTAGGGTGGACATTCTGACTTACAGTGACCAATGGCTCAGTGTTATATAGACCATCAGTCAAAGGGTTTTGCCAGCTGAGCCAGTGGTGGTGCTGCTGTTGGAAACATTGCAATTACCCAAATCTAAATAGAGCAATGAAACCACTGGTTTACCGGATGGGACTTCTGCCACTTTTTGTCACACCACATACTCTCCAAGTCTGTTACCTGAGTAAGTAAGTAAGTAAGTAATTTTTATTTGTATAGTTAATTAAAACCATTGCAATACAACCATTAAAATTACGTCTACACGCAAGAACGTATATCACTACAAACATTAAAATTACATCTGCATACATAAAATGGTATATCTTCTGTCTCAATTTTTCATTTAAAATCATAATATGTAATTTTTTTAGACAATAGTTATTAGAATGAGACATAACTTGTATTATAATATTATCTGAGAGTCAATTAAGAGTCAAGTTTTGACATTTTCTTTTCCACCACCTTCATAAACTTCACAAAACTACAGTTCAACTGCGGGTCGTGGGTGCAAAGCAGGCAGGAACTGCTTGTCTTCGTGAGCATATTTCTCGCTGGTTAAATAGAAATTTTAACAAATGTTTTCGTTCTTCCAGAAATTTGTCGCAGGAGCACAACAGATGCAGCATATCCTCAGGTGCCATGCCACATAAGCGACAGAGCCTTATGCTAAAGCCAGTGTGGGTAATGGCAGATACAGGGTAACAGGCCCAATTTGTACTTCAAAAACTTCAATTTAGTAGTTTTTGAGTAGCCCAAGTCAAGAGAGCTGTGTGGTGCTTGTGCGGAATAGGAGTTTAGGGTCATACAGCCATGTGACCTTTTCGCAAGAGATGCCTTGTCTTCAGCCTATGAGAGATGTTTAATTGTTTTGCTCACCAGTTTTTTAACCGTTATATGGTTGGTGGGGGTATTTCAAAGCTGTTGTAAGCTGAGATTCGCCAGGCTGTTTTTTAGATACTTAGAGGATGGTGAGGCTGGTTTTCACTCTAGTTCCATCCAGAAATATTTGTTTAAGGTTTCCTGTTTAGTTTTTCGCACTATGTCCCAAGCGGTTATGTACGCCCCCCGTCTTGCCAGAAGCTGTTTCTGGCTACCAAACTCAAGCCTAATTTGAGCCGGAGAGGTGTGTTTGGACAGGCTAAAAAGAATCCTATATGCAGCTGTAACTGTATTGTCCAGAATCATTGCATCTCTGCCTCTCTGTACTTCACTTCCATAAGTAATTGTTGACAAGAGTTTGGCTCATATTACTTGTGTCAGAGGAAGGCGAGATGGGCTAGTAAGTTTACCGTTTAGTGCTTTTAAGGAGATTGCTACTGCAATGCCTTTACCTCTAATGCTGGCTTTTTGAATAGTAAACTGGCCGCCATTGTCAATTTTGACTCCTAGATATTAATACACTGACGTATATGCAATATGGATATTGTTCCAAAACCAGGTGAAGAATTTTTCCTTTTTTATTGATTGACATTGTCTGTGTTTTCTCCTGATTTATTGTTAGCTGATTTGCATCTGAATATCTCTGTGTAGCATCCACAAGATGTTGCAGCCCTACGTTTGTATGGCTGATAAGGACTATGTAATCCGCATAGAGAAGACTTGGCAATGATGGCCCTCCTAATTTAATTTGGATGCATGAGAGGAGCAGGGTAAGGTAACCTAAAAACAAGTTGAAAGTTGTGGGCGCTAAGACACAACCCTGTTTAAGAACCTTGTTGGTTTGAATACATCTTGACAGGAGTGAACTGTCACCCAGCTTTACCTGGATCCATGTCTCAGTGTGCAAGTTGATCAGCAGGTCTAACAGTGGCCTTGGTATACCCCACCTCCTCAATTTGGACCATAGAAGGTTCCGATTAATATGGTTTAAAGCAGCCTTATAATCTATAAAGCAAAAGTGGATGGGCATTTTAGTTATTTTAGCCTTGTCAATTAGCAGGCCCAATGTTAAAATATTGGTGGTTGCCCCAACCGATTTAGCAAAGCCAGTTGGTTAACCGACATTAGGGATTTCTCTGTGGCCCAGGCCTGCAATTCCTCCAAAAGTATCCCAGCAAAATATTTTGCCTTGTTGTCCATAAGGGCAACCAATCTATAGTTTTATGGGAGAGACTTGTCCCCATATTTAAAAATCGGAGAAATGATAGAACCCTTCCAGGAACCGGGCAATCTATTGAAGTGTTTAATTTCCCCAAAAAGTGGCTCGAGTGCTAAAGCCCATTCATTTTCCTCCTGTTTGTAAAGAATAGGTGGAATTCCATTCGGGCCTGGTGCCCCCTCTCTTCTTCTTTTTTTGATTTGACACTTAATTGTTTTTTGTAAAATTGTTACTCCTTCATTCACGGTTGATCTATAGCCTTCTTGATTGCAGGGGCTCCTGTGCGGTGACTTTGAGTGGTTGTTATCAAAACTTCTTATCACCACATCAGTTTCTGTCTCCAAGAGGAAATCTCTGTCTTTATTAAAATGATTTCTAAGATAATTTGCCCATACTTCTTCTGTGATATTAGAGGAGACTCCGTCATGCCTAGGTTTTATGAAGTAATTTATGGTTTTCCAAAATCTTGCACCATCACTCTGTTTGGTATCCGCATGTAGTTTTGCCCACATATTATCCTCCACAGATCTGTTTGCTTCCCATTTTGGTTTTTTTCAGTGATGCCTTTAATTCCTGTAAAAGATTATGTTTCACTATATCCATTGGGTTACGCCTAAGTTGTCGCATTGTATGATAGATTGATTTTTTTATGTACCTGATCTTCTCTTTATGTTCTCGTGTAAAGTGTTTCATGCTGCTGCGTATCAGTTCCACTTGTAGCTTAGGACTTGTAGAGTAAGTAGCCATTGTTGTTAAAAAAATTCTCCCATTTCTCAACTTCACTAGATCCAATTCTATCCTCAAAGTGCTGCTTTGCCTATTCTAGTATGCTTTCATCTGTCGCTGCCGAGTACTTGATCCTTTGATATTGATAGTGTAAACTGAATCTTTAGGCACCAAGGATAGCTCAAATTTAGGCTTGCTAATATTGAGAGTGATTTATTGGGGGCTGTGATCACTGTCAACATTCTCCCCTATCCGAAATGAGGCCATTTGTTGGAATAAGGATCATGAAATAAAGGTGTAGTCCAGTATATTATTGATTCTTGTCAAATGGAATGTAGTCACTGGGGGGTTGTCTCCAATAAATCTTCAGTTTAATGCTCATATGTTGAAGGTTTTGAGGTTCTCTAATATCTGCCTGTCTAGCTTAGATTGTTTGGATGTTTGCAGCTACCCTTGGATTGGTATATCCAGGCTGAATTTTGATATAGATTTTCATCATCTGTTGAGATTCCCATAAGATTAAGATTAAAGTCCCCGGTGATCATATGATCTGTTGACTATATTTCCCTTATGCACTCCTCCAGGAACTTACATAATTATTTTGCAGCCTTTGATTTTCTCTTTGGTTGAATATAGACATTGATCAATGTAAGATTTATTCCCCCCGTGCCTGGTTGCAAGATGGAAAGGTTTACTGCCATTGACTCAGGAGAAGTTGATCCAAAAAAGAAAAATAATTAACCTCATCTCAACTTTGGGTATGGAATATCACGCCATTCAGGGCAGTCAGTTTTTGCAGGTAGAGCAGGGGAATGGTAGGAAACCAAGGTCTAGGGGATATAAAGACCATCTTTATCTCTTGGAATGTTAATGGGTTAAGGTGCCCCCGAAGACAGAGGTTAATCTTTAAGTATTTAGAGCGTTCAACCGCCCAAGTCTGTATACTACAAGAGACTCATTTGAGTTTTATAGAAATTAGTGCAATTTTCTCCAAGGCTCCTTGGGTAAAATGCTTCAGTGTGTCACGTCAGACGTCTCAAAGTAGAGGCGTGGCAATTTTGATTAAACAAAGTGCTCTTTGTTCTATAAAAAAAACACAATCAAATTCTACTGGTAGGTGGTTGGTAGGCCAATTAGCATTTGAGAACCTAGACTTAACGTGTGCCTCATTCTATGGCCCAAACATGGACAATCCGACCTACATATATAAATTACAGTCAATATTGATATTGGAGTCGCCGCCCTATGTCATTGGGGGCGATTTCAATGTTTTGTTGGATCCATCAAAAGACCGATCCAATTTGAGTCACTATGTAGGAGCAATAAAGATACGTCGAGCCTTATTGAATATGATGCATGATATGGATTTGATTGATCTATGGAGGGCTCAAAGAGGTGATCAACAGGGTTTTACGTTCTAGAGTAAAAACATTGTCATTCCTCAAGGATTGATTGTCTATTCTCAGATAGGCTGTCATTGGACAACAGAGGGGATATCAGTTTTGCCAAGCCACCTTTCCGATCACGCACTGCTACAATTTTCATACCAGAATAAAGGGTTACCGCAGCAGCTGCCGAGATGGACATTGAATAGGGCCAAGCTTCTTGACCCTGAGGTCATTGAGGCAGTGCAGGCTTCCTCTCTGGAATTCTTTTCATTAAATATGGGCTCTACAACAATGGATGTTACTTGGGATGCGTATAAGGCTTGGTTAAGGGGGAAGCTTCATGGAATTATCTGTTTCAAGAACAGGGTTGAGGCGGAGGCATTAAAGAGTATTGAGGGGAAGATAAGCAAGCTGGAGAAAGAAAGAAATGGACTAAGCAATGGGGACTCGGAAAGTCTCTCACAAGTCTTGAAGGATTTAGATGAGGTAAGATCGGAATATAGAGGGAAGTTAGATGCAAAATGTAGAGTGCAATGGAATACCAGAAATATGCAGAATTTTGAATATGGGGAGAAAGCAGGAGCTCTACTGGCCTGGAAAGCGAGAACTGATCGCACCAGGAATGATATTAAAGAACTGATTATTAACATCAATGGGGAGACTTCAAGCAGGATTGAGGATATGCAGCCCTGTCTTCTCTCCCTCTTTTTGGATCTTTATAGAGAGGATCTTGCCCCCTCAACAAGCTCTATTCAGTCATTCCTGAGTAATAAACATCTGCCAATCTTGTCGGAAGAAAGCAGTAACGTACTAGATGCTCCCTTTACTCTAGAGGAGATAACTGAGCAAATCAAAAAACCTAAGAACAAAAAAGCTGCAGGCTCGGATTCACTCCTGAGTGAAGTTTATAAACTCCTCGCAGAGGAGCTGATTACTGCAATGGGCATTTATTTTAACTCGGTCTGCTGCCTAACTGGAAGGGTGCCCAAGTCTTGGAAGGAGGCAACAATTGTTCTGATTTTAAAACCTGGTAAGGACCCTAAAAAGGCGGATTCCTACCGTCCAATCTCCCTGCTGAATGCCGATTATAAGATCTTTATGGGCATACTGGCAGGGAGATTGGCAAAATTGGTTCTGAAGTTGGTACAATCGGATCAGAAAGAGTTTGTTGCAGGAAGACACATTCAGGAGCAGACAAAGCTGTTAATAGGCAATATCAATCTGGCCATTCAGAGGACTGATCCCTTGGCCGTAGTCGCCTTGGACGCGGCCAAGGCTTTTGACAGAGTCTGTTGGGTGTATCTTTGGGAGGTTCTGAAGGTAATGGGGTTCGGTTCCATCTTTATCCAAACCTTGCAGAACTGCTACCAGGGTGCCTCCGCCGAATCCTTCTTAACGGGCTATTAACTTCGAGCTTTAATATCCCAAGAGGGACCAGACATGGTTGTCCGATCTCGCCCCTCTAATTTAATATTTATATAGAACCATTGGCACAGGCGATGAGATTGACGATTTAATTTATCCCTTTAGATCTGAACAATATATTTCTAAAATAGCCCTCTATGCAGATGATTTAATACTGTATACGAGCGATCCTGAGGCGGTTATTCTGCGGGTAGCGGAGCTTATTGGGTGATTTGGGTCTTTATCTGGATATTTAATTAATAAAACAAAGACAGTGGTGATGTGCTAGAACTTGGAGTGGGCAGGAAGGGTCAGCACAGAGCTGAGATACCTGGAGATCTATATTGTTAAGGATTTGGAAAAAAATCCTCAGATTAATCTCAACAGAATCATTAAAGAAATAGAGAGCCTCTTTAGTAGATGGAGGAATCTTCCCTTAACCATTTACGGAAAAAACAATTTGGTAAAGATGGTCATTCTAGCTAAGCTGTCTTACCTATTTACCTCTATACCATTAACCTTCATGAAAAAAAGCTTAAGTAAGGTTCAGAGCAAGATCGGGAGCTTTGTGTGGGGAGACAAGGGGGTCCAATTGGCATGGAAAAAACGCAGACGCAGATTAAAGAAAGGCAGGCTAGCCCTTCCAGATGTTAGTCTATACGCAGCAGCATTCCAGTTTAAAAGCATCCGGATGCTACTTGTCAAACCAGAGGAGTCAGCTTGGGGTAGGCCGTTAGGAGAAATGTCGAGAGCAAAAGGAGGGGGAGGCGGTGAGGCATTTTTATATAAGTTTGGATCTCCAAATTATTTTAAGCGGGTACGTTTAAAGGTTTTGAGAGCAGCCCTGGAGCTGTGGTATAGGCTCAGATGTAGTTGGGGCATAGGTCATTATTCGGACAATGCCCCTGTTTGGGTTGCACCTGGAACACCGGGCTGGCTTAGAGACAGTCTGGCATTGCCTATAAGGGCGGGCATCACTACTTGGGCCGAGCTGCTGGACTCTGGGGGGATTCACCCATGGGAATATCTGAGAGCAAAGATTGGGCCGGGCCAGGGTTTTCTAGATTCAAATACCTACAGCTGGTGTCATGGTATGACGCACAAAAAGGACAAGTTAGTGGGAATGGGGAGATTGATGGGCTGTGGCAATCCACCCTCCCAATAAAGAAGGAAATCTCAGAGTGGTATTGTAGTGTAGTTTCTATATTCCCAATAGGCTCTGCGCATTGGAATAACATATAGAACAGTGTAGACGTAGGACTGAGGTCGACTAGGTCTCTATTGAATATGTTAGACTAAATTATGTGTGCCAGTTAGCTCAGAGGTCACTAGAAACTTTCTCGAGTTAACAAGAAGGTGTTAACTTTCCTGAATAGACAAGAAGGGATTAGTTTCTGACAACCGCATAAACATGACAACTTTGCTCCCCCAGAATAAGGAGTATAGCTCCAGAGTTGCGGAAACAATAGATAGCTATTTCACTCATCCAATCGTGCATGCTTAGTTTCACCAGAAGTGCAGAGAAATAGAGAGACGGGCGTTTTTAATAAAAGTGGTTATTTATTGAGCAGTCTACTTTCTAATGCAAGAGAAGTGAATTGCCACAATTGCAATACTTGTTATAAAGTAAAGTGCGTATAGTAAAATGAGTATTATGAGATAAAACTGTAAAAGCATTTATATGGTTTCTAAGCCATAAGATACTTAAAATGGTTAAAATACATACAACGATAAAATATTGACTAAACATACTCAACTGGTGTTTCTAAGATACACCTACCCCGGTGTACCTAACCTAAGCCTAGTACAGGGAAGGAGTAGATGAGTTGTAGTTTTTGCCAAGAATCTGAATCAAGAATTCTCTGTGGGGTGGGCACTACTAGAGTGAGTTCTATTCCTCTCCGTACCTCCCTTATCCTCATTTGGTTCAGATCGGTGTTCCTAAAGAGCGTTTTTGCCTCTGGGCTTAGCTGATTGTAGATCGTTGGTGCATCAATTATGGCACAGTTGCCAATTGTGTTTTTATTGTTCGTTGGTCCACTGTCACCAGCTGTATTATAGCTGTTTACTTGATTTTCTTCCTGATCGTCTTTAGATGTTTCATTTGCTTTATTTGATCTGTGCACTTGGATTAATTTGACATCAATTGTCGGAGCTTTCCCTATAGTTTCATAGATTATCCAAGTTTTATTGTATTGTGGAGTTGATGTTGCTTGTAATGGGCTAATGGCTGTCCTGCTAGCATTACTAGTTGGGCTAGGACTATGACTTCTCTTTCTGTGAGTTGTTCTCTGTGCGCCAGTAAATTGTAACAGTTGTATTGGCAGTACTGGCTAAAGAGGTGATTGAAGGCCTGGTATTTCTCTTGTGTTTGAAAGTAGAGTGTCCCCTGCATTCTTTAGAAAGCAAAATTGTGTGAAAATATTTGGTTGGTACGAGAATTGGTGTTATTTTGGTTTGTTGAGTGTCTCCAAATTTAAAGGATTCCCACTCTTTTCCAGCCCTGAAGTATTTACATCTGCTATTATTTCAATAAGGGAGCAATCCTTGTGTGTTACAAGTCTGGTTTTGGGTGGCGGTTTATCCATAGAGCCCTCGAGCATCTTGGTGGTTCGCTTTCTCTTTTTGTCACCCCATTGACCATTGTGCCACCTCGGACACAACCTGACCTCATGCTGCCCTTTGCTTGCTCCAACTATATCGTATCCGGCAGTTAGTATCCAATACAATGCAAATTTGGGCAAAGTTTGGTCAGTTTAGATAGTGAATGGCCACGTCAAGCTCGCCAGTCTCACCAGACACTATCATCATCCCACCTACAGTTGGTTGGCTAACACTTATGTCCCTCGTGTAGTGAGCTGCTGCTCTCACTGCTACTGCTCTGCCGCTGTCTGGATGGAGCTTCCTTAAGAAATGCGCATCGGCTTACTGCACCACCAGAAATAAACTATATCTGAATCTAAACTACGCAGGAAAAAAGTGATACTGATTGCGACCCTAGCTGTTGCACTGCTATGAAGGAAAAATTCTTCCATGTAATCAAATTTTTTTCAGTTTTAGCCAAGTAATCCACAGTAAACCAGTCAATTTAACATTGTTCTCATCATCTTCTTGGTAAATATATAGAGTCAATCTAGAGACAGCTCAAATTCACTAGATGCTTTATTTTGTCATTTTCAAACGTTTCCTGCCGCTCATCCATGCTTTAACATAAAACGTGTGTATTTCGCAACTTTCCATTTAACCCAATACATTTCGAACCTGTAAGGTTCTTCGTCAGGGTTTGCTGTAAAATATTAAAAACATACACTTAGCCATCCTTGACTGTACATGACAGATTCAGTGATTCAAAAACAAAAGCGCAAATAAAATGTCATCCCTTTAAACCTTACAGATTTCCCACCCTTAACCCCCCTTGCTGTGTGCCAAATAAGACAAAAACGACAATTAAACCCAAATGTCTCCACTCTTGAAAGAAACTATATGATCTAAACATCAAACATACCCTCAGCAAATGCCCCTTTCGTATTTACACATAAAAAATGATGAATGAAAACAGCCTCTCCCATTGCAAAAATCAAACACTCCCAATTTACCTTGAGAATGCCAAACGTGACATTACAGTCTCTAACTTCCTCCCTTCATTCTCAAAACATTAATGAAGTTACTCGCTCCCTCTCGAGTTGTTCTTTTAAACGCTATCACAGGTGTGCTCAATGAAACCATGTGACATCCTCAATTTAACAAAGACGTGCTCCTTACAAAAAACATCTCTCCTATAATTACCATAATGCATTAACCCATTATTACGAAAACCCTAAAGGAAAGAAAACCTTTTGCATAAATACTCCATAACCGAAAACCTGTTGGCACCAAACCAAACGTGAAAAGTTATCCGAAATATAACCTCGAGTTGTGTTGTCTGAAAATAATAATTATAAACAACATCATATTTACTGAAATAGTCCTTGAAGTCTGCAACGTGCAGAGAATGATAGAGTTTGTGATGTTTCCATTCGGTGGAATATGCTGATCCTGGTGAACTTTGATCGAGATTTCACTGTCTCCAGAGTGACACTCACATGCTTTTAAATCATCTTATTTTCATCCCTAAACCAATGGGGTGCAAACACTAAACTATAGCATTTGTTTCTAGCAGTTGATTGCACTCTGCACTTTTGCATTGATCTGCTCCTTTTGCAGTTGCTGGGGCTATGTGTTAAGGTGCTAAGGTGCTGGGTGGTGCTCGGTGGTAGGTGGTGGGTGGATTTTTTGTGGTGAACTAAAGTAACGGTGATGTTTTTGTTATTTTCAGAGCAAGGAGCGAAGAGCCAACGATGGGATCAGGTCCAACTCAAGCACCCCTGTGCTCTCACCACTCACCTATGCTCTCCTCCTTGCACACCTTCGCTTCCGTCTGTGACTCTGCGCCTGTGCCGCTGCCCGGGGACACTCAGAAAATCCTCAGATCTAGAGCTCAGAGGTTCAAGAGCTCAACTCCGTATTTCACTGTCATTCTCAACTTGCCCGTGCCTGCACTTGTCACTGCCTCCTGCCGCCTGTGGACCAGCAAGCGGTAAAGCCTGCCTCTCCTCCCCACTGCTCAACAGTACACAGTGCACAGTTTGCTCAGTTGCTAGCTGTTCGGTACCGCTCAAGACCGCTCAGTCCCACTGCCACCGCTGCAACCGTCTACCATCTGTCACCACTGCCCCCGCTATCCGCTAATGAAAGCGGGGGTAAGAGCCGGGGTGGTGGTGGGACTGCCGGGCCCCGGGGGAAGCACAGTCGCAGACTAGTCTTCCCCCGGGGTCTTTCGCGCCGGGGATAGGACAGGCAGGGGAAGGGGAGGAGTTAGGTGGGGGGTATTAAGGCGCAGGGGAGGATGGGAACTTCCTCTTCCTGTTTGCCTGGCACCATCGGGAGGGTTAGCCAAAAGGAGTCGAGGTATTTAGAGTAGGCGGTGGTTTTTGTGAATTGTGACCTGTCTGCCGGCAGCTGAGGATTATACTTTGCTCAATTGCGGCCGTTTTGAGCATGTCAGGAGTGTCGTCGTCGGAGGTGCGGGCGGCGCTTATGCCGCTGGCCCGTGCGGGCAGGGAGGACCTTTTGCAGCCGGGGGTTTTACGGCAGGCGTGGGTGGGGGCTGCAAGGGCCACGCGCGCGGCCTCGGCCGGGGTTGCGGCGGCGGTCCTGGAATGCCAGGATGATGCTCCATTTACACGCGGCCAGGCGACTGAGCGGAGGGGGGGCGGAGTGCCCAGAGACTCGGCGAGGGGCGGGAAGCGCAAGAGCCTGCCCCCGCGAGTCTTTCCTCCGCTCCAGTTCCTGCCCGGGGCCTCTGGGGAAGTGTCAAGGGGCGCGGAGCCTCTGATGCAGCAGCTGGAGCAGGAACATGAGCCGGAGGGCACGAGGAAGGGGGCGGAGCCGGGGGACCTGCCTGCCGCTTCTACACATGACTTCTTGGGAGCAGGGGGGGCAGACTTGGCCACTGGGGAGGGGGAGCAAGTGGAGGATCTGACTGCAGGGCAGGACAAGATAGGGGGACCAGTGATAGGGGACCTGAGGCAATGGGATGATGCCCCAATTGATTTGTCCACCAGCTCCAGGGCGCCCACCCCTGCCCCTGTGGGGCGGGAGGCGGCTAGGGGGTCTGCAGGTCAGGGGGAGTTAGCTGTTCCTGGGCCCCAGGGTGCTGGTGGGGTGGGTTCCGGGGCCGGTGCAAAGGGGTTTCTTTCCCCCTGAGGCAGATTTTATGGGCTACTGCCCGCCCCCGCCTCCCCAGATCTGGGGTTCCATGTCATGGGTGGATAGGGCTAGGGAACAGCGGATCCTGGAGCAGATCCGGGAGGTTAGGTGGGCAGAGCAGACAATGGCCAGAGTGGGAGCTGTGTGGGGGACTGAAGTGGAGGGGCCGCCTACCCCGACCTCGGAGGAGGAACGGGCGGCGGAGTTGGAGGAGGCACAGAGGCGCGTGAGGGCCAAGAAGGTGGTAGAGGAGTGTCCCAGAAGCAAGATGGCAGGAGTAGGAACAGCCGCGACGGCTTTGAGGCCCGATGGTGCTGGGGCCCGCTCAGGCTGGAGTGACCTGAGGGGTGGGAGGGGAACCAAGATGGCGGCTGTCGGCAGAGCCCGGGGCTGCCTGGTGGGGCTCAAGACGGCCCGAGATGCAGGACAGAAGCAGCAGGGCAGTCCGTGGTGGCTGTCACTCCTCCGCGGGCTCGGGCATCGGCGGCGCATGTTGAGTCTGTATCACGTGTGACTGTGGGGGTGCAGAAGGGTGTGAAGAGAGCAGTGAAAGAGGTTGTGAATGCACCTGTGGAAGTGGAACCAGTGCTTGAGTTGGACTATGGTGACGAGAGTGAGGAGCTGGAAGAAGGGGAGGTGCTGGATGACGCAGACGGATTGAGGGGCGCGGCGGATAAAGGGGCACTTGGTGTCTTGCAGGCCCCGACGACGACGAAGAGTAAAGCCAAGGCGGTAGTGGTCCAGGCGGCGCCCATAGGAAGGCCCAGGGAGCGGATCACCGAAGTCGCAGGTGAGGGATCATGGTGGGCGGCCTGGGACGACGGTCCCCGAGGTGGGAGAAAAGGACATGCAGGTCGGTGGGTGTGGGGGAGGGGTCGGTTCAGGAGTCAGAGAAGTCAGCAGGCGCTCCACCTGTGGAGGGTAAAAAGGTGGACAGTAAGTCGGTGACTACGGGGGTGCAGACGGACAAAGGGGATGGTAAAGAGGAAAAGGGGTCAAGCTACAGAAGAAACTCCCCTATATGGGTTTGGCGATGCCCTTGGGGTCGCATCTTTCGGAAAAGGTCAGGGCGCGGATTTGGAGGCACGAATTTGTGGATGTATTTAAGTTGCTGCATAGGGAGGTTCAGGCCAAGGAGGGCTGGAAAGAGGAGGAGTGGGAGCTGACGAGGCGACCCAGGGTGCCAGTGACAATGGAGAACTGGACTTCTGCATTCTTGATTTATGCCAGTATTTACTGTGAGAGGTATTTGGATAGGGCGATTGCACTGTTTAAATATATGAACATCATTCGCAAGGCTCAGATGCAGTTTGGGGGTTTTGCTTGGTTGAGTTATGATGAGGAATTCAGGGCACGAGTTAGTGCGGATCCAGAGAAGAATTGGGGGGAGGTCGACCAGGAACTCTGGGTGCAGTGGATGGCGTCCACGCACTCTACTGCATCTACGCACACAGCCAGCGGTTTGCCGGTAGTGTATCGGTCCTTTCCGCCGCGTCCCGCCCTTGGTGGGGGTGGGGGGAGGTACGGTGCCCAACACCCTCGTCTCTGGTCAGCCAAGCAAGCCAGGGGGATATTCGACTGGGGCCTGCTGGAGCTATAACAGGGGGTACTGCTCCAGATATCCCTGTAAGTTTAAACACAAGTGCTCAAAATGCGGCGGGAAACATGCCCTTACTCAGTGCCCTACACTTGTCACTCCCTCAGAGCAGTGGCGGAACGCCAAGGGACGGGGCCACCCTGGACAGAAGGGCGCCGACACCGGTTAGGGTGGAGGCGATGGCTCTCGTGCTACCCGGACCAGGAGGCGGCATTGCAGCTTTTCTGGGGTTTCACGGAGGGCTTTAGGGTAGGCTATCAAGGTCCCAGGGTGCGTCGGTGGACGGACAATTTGAGGTCAGCGAAAGAACTGCCTGGTGTGGTATCTGCCAAGTTGCTGAATGAGGTTGAGGAAGGAAGGGTAGCCGGCCCGTTTACTGATTGGCCTTTGTATGATCTGATCATTTCTCCTCTGGGGGTGGTGCCGAAGAAGGAGGAGGGGGAGTTTCGGATGATTCACCATCTCTCGTGGCCAGAACGCCAGTCAGTGAACGATTTTATTGCCGAGGAGGATTCGAGGGTGCTCTATGCTTCGGTGGACGACGCGATCCATTTGGTGAGGGTGTGCGGGACGGGGGCTGAATTGGCAAAATGCGACATCAAGTCGGTCTTCCGTCTGCTGCCCATACATCCGGCAGATTTCTCGCTCCTGGGTATGCAGTTTGGGGGGGCCATCTACGTGGACAAGGTTTTGCCCATGGGGTGCGCCATCTCTTGTGCCTTGTTTGAGCTCTTTAGTACTTTTCTGCAATGGGCAATGGTGAGATTTAGTGGGTGCCGTGAGGTCACCCACTATTTGGATGATTTCTTCTTCCTGGGGACGGCGAATTCTGGTGATTGCGACAGGGCCCTGTCGCGGTTCCAGGAGATGGCCTTCCATTTTGGTGTTCCTTTGGCACCAGAGAAAACAGCTGGTCCCAGCTGTTGCCTGACGTTTCTGGGGATTGAGCTGGACTCTGTACAGTGGCTGGCACGCCTTCCCGGGGCTAAGGTGGCTGAAATTCGGTCATGTCTGCAGTGGGCGATCGAGGAAAAACGAATCCCTTTGAGAGCGGTGCAGAAACTCTTGGGTTTCCTGAACTTTGCGTGTAGAGTGGTGAGAGCAGGGAGGACGTTCTGTAGGCGACTCGGCATGACCATGTCGGGGCGGTACTTCTACACCACAGAGTCAGGATTTCCATGGGGGTGCGGGCTGATTTGAGGACCTGGATAACGTTTTTGGCTGATTTCAATGGAGTGTCCCTGGATTTTGATGAGGAAAGGGCGGTTTGGCAATGTCACATTTTCTCTGATGCAGCTGGGTCAGCGGGGTTTGGCATTTTCTGGGACGGGAGGTGGTGCGCTGAGAGTTGGCCTGCTCACTGGATGAAACAAGGGAGGAGCATTGCTTTCTTGGAATTCTTCCCTTTGTTGGTGGCGCTGGAGGTGTGGGGGAGTGAATTTCGGAACAGGTCAGTGCTCTTCCACGTTGACAACATGACGGTGGTGGACCTGGTGAACCGCAAGAGAGCTAGGGACCTGAGAGTGCTGCGATTGTTGCTGAGATTCATGTTGGCTTGCCTGTGGCTGAATGTGGTGTTCCGGGCGAAGCATGTCCCTGGGGCGAATAATAACATTGCGGATGCTTTGTCTCGTTCGCAGTGGCAGCGGTTCCGGCACCTGGCACCGGGAGCGGATATGTGCAAGACCAAGCTGACAGACGGCATCTGGGCCTTGGGGGAGTGAGGATGATTGGCCTTGTGGAGCGTTCAGTTGCAGAGACCACAAGGAGGACGTATTGGCTGGCATGGTCAGAATTTGGTGCATTCATGGGTTGGAGTCAGGAATCATGTATGGGTGACCGGTCTGTGGTGGAACAGGGAGTTAAATGTTTTGTGCTGTGTTGCATTGATAAGGGATTGACTGCGGCTACGATTTCTGGAAAACTGGCAGGGATCTCCTTTTACTGTGCCTCGTTTCTGGGGTTTGATCCGACCAAGGATGTGATCGTGAGTAGGATGCTCCGGGGTTGGGGTAGGGAATGTAGAAGTGGGGGGTAGACTGCGGGAGGCAGTTACGTTTGAGCTATTGGTTCGGCTGGTTGGGGTGTTGCCGGAATGTCGCTATGAGCTTTTTGAAGCAGGCATTTTCCGTTTGTGTATGGTGTGGATGTTTTTTGGGGCATTTCGGGTGTCTGAATTGTTGGGTACGAGGAAGATGGCTGGCAGATTGTTTGAGGAGATTCGGGTGGATAGGGGGCACCTGGGGATTTGGTTGGGGTGCTCAGAGACTGATCAGCTGGGCAGGGGTAAATGGGTGTGGCTGAATGAGACGGGTGATGGGGCAATCTGCCCGGTGGCTAAGTGGCGGGCCTTCCTGGGGGCGGCGTGTGTGTCGGAAGGTGAGATTTTTTGTCACGCATCGGGTGCGCGAGTGACGGCCGGCCAGTTGTTGGCAGTGTTGCGCATGGCTTTGCGATGACTGGGCTTGGATGCGTCTGGTTTCGGGACGCACTCCTTTCGTATCAGGGCTGCATCAGGGCTGGGACAGGATTAGGCGGATTGGAAGGTTGAAGTCACGTTGTTGCAAGCGTTATGTGAGAAAGTGAGGAGGTCCTAGGTAGTCGGCTGAATGGGACATGGGGTTTGTGTTTCTGTTCTAACATATTTCTCTTTGTAGGTTGCGTGGGTGGACCGGGGACTAAGACGGTGAGCTGGATTGTGGTGCACTCCTTCGTGCACCGGGCATCTAAATACGCGGTACAGCAGGTGTACGGCCGTAACCTGGGACTGAAAGGACATTTGCATGAGGTACACTGGTGGGGAAAAGGAAGCATGCGATGGGAGGCACTACTGCCCTGGCTTACGAAAATGGTCCCGCAAAAAGGATGCCTGGACTTATTGATTATCCATCTGGGAGAAAATGATTTGGTACAGCTGTCAGGTTTGGTGCTTTTACAGCTGATGCAGAGGGATCTGGAGGTATTGAAATCTAGGCTTGCAGGGACTTGCATTGCCTAGACGGAGCTGGTCCCCAGGAGAGTATGGAGGGGGGCGATGAAGCATGGGGCAATTGAGAAAGCACGGAGGAAACTCAACCGGGCAATGAGACTTTTTTTGCGGGGACAAGGACATCAAAGTGATCTCACACGGAGGACTTTGACTGGAGGAGCCTTTCGTTTTCAGGGACGACGGAGTGCACCTGTCACGTTTGGGCAACGCATATTACATGATGGAAATGAGAGATGTGGTGAGCAAGTTGTGGAATGAGGTGATATGGTGTTGCAGGGAGTGAGTGCGGATGGTGTGCCAGGTGTGTTGGGACAGCCGACTCATGGGCGGGGGGGTGGGGCAGGGAACCGCCCTACAGGGGGTTCCCTGGTTGGCGGTACTTTGAAGGGAGAGGGGGGTCAAGAGCGGGCACACCCATCTCTTGGGGGGGAGTTTCAATGGCGGCTAGAGGCATGACTGGAAGGACACAAGGATCGAGCAGGATGACAGGTGATTGGTGGATAATAATGAGGTACGGTATGGGGCATGTAGTGGTTTGTGATGAGGTGGAACGGGTAAAGCGTATGAGAAGTGAAGTGTGAGTTGAGGTTTTGAAGTTATTTATCTGTTGATGTTTACTGTTATGTAAGATTACGCAGCCTGGTCTAATAAAATGGCCTTTTACGCTTACACACTGCGTGGTCTGTTTATTGCGCGAAGCGGCCGTCAGCGGGAGCGTCAGCGGGAACGGGAGCAGATGCAGTAGCTCGCACTGGCACTGGAGCCAGCGGCCGAAGGTAGGGGGCGGCAGTTCTTTCCCTCGTCTGCCTCAACAGTGTCCGCCACGTCAAGCAAGTGGCCATATGGGGGCTGAAGGAAAAGTTAAAAGGCTGAAGGGCTGAAGGGAGCGGATCGACTGGCCTGCTGGTGTTTTCCCATCCTCCCCGGCGTTCAGCTTCCAAATGTGCTCCGGCTGCAGCCGCGGTGCTCCTGAGAAATCACGAACTGGAATTCAAAGAGTAGGGTTTTGGCACTTACTGGCTAAATATGAATAACGCACTCCTTAGGTCCCGTGAGCGAGTCCTCTGGGCTGCGAATGCCACTCAAGGCAGCACAGTCACTGGTAGGCAGGCAGTGCTCCAGAATATATATCAGTGATCCACAGAGAGCTGCTGCCAGTCCTTAGTAGGTGCAAATAGTCAAAAAGTGCAAATATATACAGAACATCATTTTCACATTATAGTCTTGTAGTTTAGTTCCTCCAGAAGTGGTTCACAAGATGCCAGCTCAGTGGTACGTTTCTCAGATGATGTCAGCACACAAGTCTCAAACTCCTAAGCTGCCTATCAGTTGCCTATCAGTTGCCCCACAGCACCACTTCTCCACTTCTGCAACCTTTAGAAGCATATGTCCATTCACGGTAAGTAGCCTTCAGCATGAAAACCATCTACATATAACTGTTAATAGAGTACCTGTTATTTCTGTACCTTCAGTCAACTCTGATCACTCTTCAAGCAAGCAGCTTCAGTGATCAGGGTATTACCTCAGAAGACTAAAGTTGTCCTCAGGCTTGTACTTCCTAAATATCCCAAAGAATTGGCCTAATATTTGGAGTGATTTATTCAGTACATGGTTTTCATACAGGGGTTCACCTTTGAAATTCCTGAGCTTAGCTGGGCAAAGGAAGGGAAGGTCAAGGATAGATGAAGTAAGGAACCCTTTCTCAAAATATGTCATACCTACTTTTACACTGTCATTAAAACTTTAGCCATGTATGAAGGTAAAAAAAACAACAAGATCAATTGAAGTACAGATTTGTTTACCTGAGGCCAGTTTATTGCATTGCCCTTATTTGATGCAAATGAGTCTAATCCCATATTCACACATCTCTCCTGTTTTTCTTGAGGGGCAATAACCTGACTTGAACGATAACCCCGCAGAGCTGCTGAGCATTATTTTTTAGACTTCTTGGCATGCAAATCTAGCCCGCTTTGCACGGGTTGAATTACAATATTAAAGGGTGTATGTGCCTTCCCAGTTGGCTCGTACACTTATGAAGAAATAAAAAGAATGTGCATTTTGTCTGGATTCCAGTGTCCAAAAGAAGAATGGCACACTGACATGGAACACACTGCACAAATACACACAACCCAGGACACTGAAGAACAGCGTCAAGTACCACCAAATAGATTATCAAAATGTTAATGTGAATAAAAGACTATTTCCTGTATACGCCAAATGTAAATAAAAATATGATCGGGAATTGGTCTTATTAAATTGCTGCATTCCTAATCATGTGTTGCTGAAGTAGATTGTAGAACCCATATCTTAACTGTAAAAAAGGAAGGAGTCAATTTCAAAATCAAAAGTCAGGAAACAACAATTAACGAACTCCTTTGCTATTGATAACTTTTTTTCTTTCCCTCTCTTTTGCAACACCTTGCTTCCTGTTAGACCTGTCAGCCTTACTTCCTCGTTTTGCTGATTTTAGGACTCTGAGCGCTTTACCTCTGTTGACCAGTGCTAAGGTTTATGTGCTTCTGCCACAAACATGGTAACATTGGTGTATACATGATTGCCATATTTAGCTTACTTATACATCCCTTGTAACATGGTATACCATTTATTGCCAGTGCCTGTAAATTAAATGTGCTCGCAGCAGTTTGTTCTGCCTTGGACTTTGGTGGTGATTGCAGTGTCAGGGACTGCGAGGACCAGCAGCCCGTTTCAGCCACAGCTGCGTCCTCTTCCCGCATTGCTCCCGCCCTCTGCCTGCATTTTAAATACTGCTTGCGGCCCCCGCTCCGCGGGAGCGCTTGCAGCAGTTTGTTCTGCCTTGGACTTTGGTGGTGATTGAGGCATCAGGGACTGCGAGGACCAGCAGCCCGTTTCAGCCACAGCTGTATCCTCTTCCCGCATTGCTCCCGCCCTCTGCCTGCATTTTAAATACTGCTCGCAGCCCCCGCTCCGCGGGAGCCCCACGGAGCAGTTTGTTCTGCCTTGGAATTTGGTGGTGATTGCAGTGTCAGGGACTGGGAGGACCAGCAGCCCGTTTCAGCCACAGCTGCGTCCTCTTCCCGCATTGCTCCCGCCCTTTGACTGCAGGTATTTATATGATTACTCCTTCCGCTTCGCGGAACGCGCACGGGCGCACGCCGGGTGAAGCCCAGGCCAAGGGAGGGCCCGTTTAAGCCCGTTCAAGCCTGGAGAGGCTGGGCTGAGCCACCCCATTAACGATTGAAGACCACGGCGTACCAGTAAGTCCTTTACTGTGTGTTTGACCCATTATTGTCCTTGATAATGGCAGGTCGTCTAGGAAAAAGTAGCAAGACCTTGTCTGGGGGCTCTGTGGTGGGAACTCTTGACCAATTCATTGTTAGAGCTGCATCGGTTCTTGCGAGAGAAATTGACATTACAGAGCGCCGACTTTTCCTTGACTTGGCTCATAACAAACGCTCATCACTGGGTAATATTATGCTGGCAAAAACACCAGATCGCAGTGCAATTTCAAAAGTTACCATCCACCAGCCACCTGTATGCTTGGATACTGACTTGAACACCACAAATACAGTGATTCAAACAACATGTGGGCTTTCTAATCTTCAACCCAGTGAAAATACTATTGGAGTGACTAGGCCCCCGGAAGGGGTATCAACTTGTGCATCAACACGAGCAGAGTCCGGAATGAAATCAACCGTGACAACATTGGGTGCTATTGCAAAAAAGAAACGGGGAGGGGGCGCTAAAAGCGGTAAACAAGATAAAAGTCTTAAAGTTAATTACCCGGTGTAAACATCTGCAGATCTACCTAACCTGGACCTTGAAACACATAGAGTAGATAATATCAACTCTAATGTTACAGTTGAAGGCCCACTGGTTCTTGATGAAGGGTTTTGGGCTAAAGTGGGTGGCATTGTTGCATCTTCTATTAGACCAATTACGGACAGATTAAAGGTCATTGAAGAGAGAATAAAGAAAATTGAACAATTGACCTTATCAAATTTAGAACTTCACAAAAAGAACCAACCCATAGTACATTCAATTTCCCAAGCGAACTCTGTTCCCATTAAAGCTTCAAGTAAAGTGCAGATGCCTACGCTTATGCCCATATTCAAGTCTTGCATTGTGGATTTGACAAAAGGATCTTCCTGGAGCGATGCTGAAAGCGGACTGCACGGAGACAATGCGATAAATTCTCAGGAAAAAAGAGACTTAATTAATAGAACTGGTGAACAAAATGCTGCAGGGGAGGGAGGTTTGATTAAAGGGAAAGGCGGAAATGAATGCAACCAAATGGTAGATCAAGGCCCAACTCTCCCAAATATTGACTTACCCCCGGAATCAGTTCCGTATGTTGTAGTTTTGACAGGGGTCCCAGAGCTGGGGAAAGACAGCCATGAATCTTTTATAGAACTAAAAAACAAAACTATACACTGGCTCAATGCCCACAGACCCTTACCCCGCCACATTCAAAGTAAGATCTTATTTATACGTAGAGTTAACTGGGTTGGCATAACAAGAAAGAACATTGTGGGGGATTGTATTATTGTACATTTCCAGGATAAGCAAGCTGTACAGCACATTTGCTAGGGGTGGCCTGTTTTCATTAACACCAAAATTCATCCATTAAACCTAACTTACTTTCATACCCCCGAACCACCCAAGAAAAATTATAACCAACAGAGAAGGCTTTGTGAACAGAATTCTGTTGTAAGTGGCTTGCGAGGGTATGATTTTGAGGGTTTTGGTTTGCAATATGGCTTTCCCACCAGCAATAGATATAGCGCGCTTGAAATGGTTGATTGACTTGCCCCAAAAATCGTTACACCTAGGACCCCTAACACAGTAAAGGCAAGAGAAAAAGCGGGACAACACAGTGAAAATAGATCCATTAATGATGACACGGGTGGGCAAAATGTATATACTGCAGTAGGTAAAGTGAATATGAGGAACGATTCCAACCCCTCAATGGACAAAATAGGTATCCCTTGTGAATTGTTGGAATTCCCATTGGGTGGCAAAGGGGGAAAAGTCATTGTAGATAATCAACAGAACATAGAATATTGCCCATATCCTGTGGTCTGCCATAATTCAGGTGTAAATAAGAGTGATAATGTCTTAAGTGAGACTATAGAAAAGGGCGACACCATTACCTTCCTATCTTGGAATGTTGCTGGGCTATCAAATAAGTTTAAGGACCCAGGATTTTTACCTTTTATACAAAATGTCTCTGTTATTTGCCTCCAAGAGTGCTGGGAACGGGAGGTTATTCACATTGATGGCTTCCGCACCTTTCATACTCCCACTATGTTGTCAATAAGGGGCAGAAATAAAGGGGGTCTTTGTACCTACATTTCTAACACACTGAATGTTACGATTATAAAATCCAATACCAACTCTGATTATTACCAGTTTTTAGAACTGAATATGGGAGGAAATAAAGTTATCAATGCGATTAATTTTTATAATAATAACCCAAAGGCAGAGTTAACTAAGGTTTCCGAAGAGATTTTACAAAGCCTGATAAATTCTGATGATAATTGCTCTGTGGGGAGATGTGTTTTATGGATGGGTGATTTTAACTGTTTTCTATGCCCTAATAGCCACACGGGTGCCTGTGGTTTGGACAACGGAAGAGGTGACCCTTGCACTCACTTTTTACACACAACTGTTGGGAACTGTCTTAATAATCTATTATTTCACCTGGATCATGGTTTTGTAAATGAATTCTGTATCCCACAGGTTCTTTTCGCGCCCACATTTAATGGTAGAGGTTGTAACTCAGTGATAGATTTTGCATTTATTTCTAATAGCCACTCTTGCCATGTTCTTACTTTTAAAACATGTGATATGGTAATAAGTGACCATTTCCCAAATAGCTTTTCCCTCGTCTTTGCAGCACGCAATAGGAAAAAACTGATCTAATTGACAATTTATATAGCCATGAAATAAGCTTAGCGAAAAAGAATGGCTACACTATAAAATGGAATAAAGTTGAGCCTAAAGCCTTCTATGAAATTCTACTTAAAAATAAATATAAAGAATTCATAACATGCCTCTCAGAGAATGATGACTGCACTTCAGTAGTTTCAGCTTTTTGTAGCATTTCGGAAGAAATTCGTAACTCACTCACAGGAAGGTTGAAGAATAAGAGACCTAAGGAGCAGGGCTGGTTCGACTTGGAGTGCAGCAAAGCTCACGAACATTTAAAGCAAGTACTGAAAGCCGAACCTAAAAATGCCACTGAAATTAGAAACGCTAGAGCTACTTACTATAGTGCAATAAAAAACAGAAAGAAGGAACTAATGCAAGAGGCGTGGCAGGCCTTACATCACGCCTGTCTGGTAAAAGGCGGTAAATGCCCCTTTTTTTGTAGAGAGGAAAACTGACTCTATAGAGGTTGCAATTGATGAGGGTACCTGGGTTAACTATTTTACTGAGTTATACAAAAAAGATGATTTACCAGGGAGAGTGCATGTTGAAATACCTGGAGAGGGGGAGAACAATGCTCACGGACTATTTCCATCAGCTATCGTTTTTTTACTGTCTGAAGTCGAAATTGCCATAGCGGAAAGTGCCGCAGGAAAGGCTCCAGGGCCGGACGGGGTTCCTGTAGAAATATACAAATCTAATGCTAACCTATAGGCGCCCCTTTTGACTACTGTTTTAAATAGCTGTAATAAAACTGGGTTCCTTCCTACATGGCAAGAGGCCATTGTGGTCCTAATCTTCAAGAAAGGAGACCGTAATGATCCAAAATGCTATAGGCCAATTTCATTGCTGGACACCCTGATGAAGGTGGCGGGAAGGGTTGTACTAAATAGATTACAGTTATGGGCGGAATACACAGGTATTCTTTCAGCATTTCAATATGGTTTTAGAGCAGGATTAGGCACTACGGAACAAGGACTAAATTTGGCAATAATAATAGGCAAATATGTGGTGGCAAAAAGGGATAAATGATATTTAACATTTGTCGAACTGAGCTCGGCCTTTGACTGCTTGAATCACAAAATGTTATGGTCTACATTACTACAACTAGGTATTGATGCAAACCTGTTAAATGTTATTAAAGAATTATACCGGGGGGCTGCTGCGAAGGTACGATTTGGGAGTAATGGTGAGTGTACCACCAAATTCCCCATAAACAAAGGAGTCCGACAGGGATGCATACTTGCTCCATTTTTATTTAACTTATATATAAATAGTGTGGCATCCCATTTTAATCAAGATAGACAGGACTATCCCCAAATTGGAGACCACCCATCCCCATTTTACTATACGCAGACGATGCAGTAATTATGGCCAGGACTCAAGTTGGTCTACAGAGATTGCTCACTACCTTTTCAAACTACATGAGTGCCAAAGGATTAAAAATCAATACTAGTAAGACTTTTAGCATGTGTTGTACTACCAAGAGAAACCCCCAGTCTAAAATGTTCCTATCAAATACAAAGATAGAGACAATTAACACATTCTCATACCTGGGCATTAATTTTGATAAGAAGGGGACGTGGTCTTCAGCAGCTTATACAAAGAAATTAGCCTTCTCCCGTGCCATTGGAGCAGTGAGAAATTTCGCTAATAAATTAGCGGGTCGACCTGTGCAAGTTCTGGTGGACATATACAAATTGAAATGCGTGTCCACTGTAACATATGGTGCAGGAATCTGGGGGATAGCGGATACTCGCGAAATCCAACTTTGTGAGAACGCATTCCTCCGCTACCTATTTGCAGTCCCTAGGTCTCCCTCTACATATGTATGCCATAAAGAATTAGGTTTAGTCTACATTTCGGATTATATTAAAGTTAGTCCTATTCTGTTAATGCACAAGGTATGGACTTCTGAAGAGACCGGACTCAATAGAGATATAATCCAAGATTGTTTGAAACTCCAGGGGGCTCTTAAAATTGATTGGATAACATATGTAAAGAGCTTCTTGAGAGATATCCGACATCCTGAATATTTTGATTCCCCGACTTGTCTAGCGATAACATCGAGAAAAAAGCTGAAAGAAACTTGTCTCCTCTTTTTGGAGAAAAACGTTGGCTGCTAGAGGGTAATAAGATCTCTGTCTTGAAGAATCAACTGATTTTCCTTGGACAGGGTATTCAGCAATACCTGATTTCCATCCAAAGCAGTTGCTCTCGCATGTTAATGACACGTTTCAGGGGGGGGGAGTCTCTTTAAACTACTCACGTTCCTCAAGGCCAATTGCTGGTCTAAAAACCTGATTTTGTGCCCTTGCGATGACACATCTGTACAATCGATGTTACATTGTATTCTGTTCTGCAAATTTTATACCTTGCCTAGGGAAAAATATTTTACATTTTTGTTGAGAAATTGGGGTTTGAGACAATGTAGACCGGCTCTTCTGAGACTGCAAATGTTAGAAGATGAAATGACTATGTACTTGGTATCAATGTTTTTGAAAAGTATAATTAGACACAGACTAACAATGAATTGATCAAATCTTTTACAACATTGTATTCTGGTATTTCCTTGTTCCAAATGAACTTTAATGTTTACGATGATTATGAATTTCTGTTTTTAACTGTATATTTACCTGTGCTTTTGTGATTTTTTTAATTGAAGTCGAAAAAAGCTATTTTTGAATTTGAATTTGAATTTGAAATGCTACTAGTGGGCCTTCAGCACTGATTATGGCTCCCAGGTAGCCTTTCAAGCCTGGCTCAGGCCTGCCAGTGCAAAGCCTGTGTGTGCAGTTTCACTGCGACATCGACTTGGCATTTAAATCTTTTACTAAGCCTTAAACTCCCCTTTAATTACATAAAAGTCACTCCTACGGGTAGGTCTATGTAACCCATAGGGCAGAGTACCAAATAAGTTAAAGGTAGGACATGTACTTACAAGTTTTTCATGTCCTCATAGTGAAAAATCCTTAAATTCATTTCTCACTACTGTTAGACCTACTCCTCTCATAGGGTAACATTGGTAGTTCCTTAGAACACTTTTACGCTGTAATTCCTGATTAGAAAGGAGTGGCTGTGTCATGTTTATATCTTTGAGGGTAGTGATACATCCTCTTTACTGGTAAAGTAGGATTTAACATTACATTTTTAGTAGCACCACTTTTAAAATGTCGCCATTTCTCCGCTCTTATAGCTCTGTGTGCCAATACATGTTCTGGGATGGGTGACAGCTACATTTTGGGCATTCCCTCTATATGCTCACAAACACAGGAACTTTATGTGTGTCTGAGTACTCATCTGAATTCTGATGGCTCATCCTGGGCAGGAAAGGAGGGAGGAGCTGTCACTTACACCTGAACAGGCACTGCCCTTCCGCACACAAAGGGCTGATTACCCACCCTTAGTTAGTCTGAAGTCAAGGCTGGGGAAAAGGGCTTTTGGGCACTTGAAAGAACCTTCTTTGAAGTCATCCCCACAACTGGGTATAAGTACTGGGGCTATGAGCTCATCAAATCAGACACTTCTGAACCTATAACTAAACTCTTTAAGAAGAACTACTGTCCTGTATGAAGGACTAACACTCTGCTGAACTGTTGATCTTGAAGACCTGCTTTTCGGCTGTGCTGCCATGATGCCTGCTGCTCTCTTACCTTGCTGAGGGAGAGCACGACTCTGTATTGCAAAAAAAGTGATCTCCAAGGGCTTGCTGGCGCTTGCTTCCTGTTGTTTGAGACTCAGGGCCATGAAGGTCTCTAAACCTGCTCCTGTGCCTGGTTCATGTGAAGTGGTCCCAGATACCAGAGAAATCAACGCATATCCAGTTTGTATGTAGCAGAACTGGGGCATCAACCCTATTGCCAGAGTAAAATCTGTGCATCGCTCTCGGAACCAACATATCCCCTCCAGAGCCCAATGCACCGGAACTGCGCATTACTCCCATAACAGTGTGGGGAGATCGATGCATCTGTGGCTCAACATCAATGCATCACGCATCTGCATCACACATCTTGCTGTTTCGTCCAGGATCAAGGTACTCTCTTCACAAGGTCTGCGTGACTCTTCTCCCCAGGCTGCGCTCCTTTGTGGTCGGCCTGAACTGTTGACGTTTTCCTGGTCCAGCGTGACCAGATAACATCCTATTGGTGCTTATTGCTTCTAAGAACTAGAATTCTTTTTATTCTTTGAAAATTCACAGATTCTACTTTTTGTACTTTTCTCATTTTGTTCTTGATTTCTTTTTTTCAAACCAGTGTGAAGTCTTTTTGTGATGTTTACATTGTGTTACTGTATGTGTGTGTTGCACAAATACTTTACACATTGACTCTTTAGATAAACATGACTCCGATGTGCGAAGCTACCAGAGGGTGAACACAGGTTATCTTTTAGTGTGCATTGACTTACCCTGACTAGGATTGTGGTGTCTGCTTGGACACGGTATATACCTCTGCCAAACAGAAACACAATTTCTAAAACTTCCAAAGGACAGTCCCTGGAGGTGTAAATCTCTGAGATTTTCAGGGTGGAAATTGATTGAAGTACAGATTGTGAATACGCAAAACATAGACTTGATGTTCACAAGTATGCAGGTGCCCTTGACACCCTATGCTGCAAATTCCTGCCCAGCAAAAGCTTTGTGTGAATGTTTCCACTTTTTAAAAACACTTTAACATGGAAATAGTGATAAAAACTGCTTTGGCTGCAATCTATCTTTAAAAAATATACCAAGAACATAAACAGTTGTATTATGGACAACAAATCATAAAAATAACAAATACCCAGTCTTATGCAGCTTTGAGTTGGTAGAAAAGAAAATCCAATTAATGTTGTTCAATGTAGTTGGCTGCTTGTCTCACACACGGCTCAAGCATGTCAGACAAAAACAAGTCTTGCATGTCTGATACTGCATCTAAATATTTTATGAGATGCTGTTATTCTCGCTCATCTTGCTTCAGGGGAATGGGGTCAAGCAATTACATAGTTACAGTCCACTGGCCACCTCAGTGGAAATCTATGATAAAGAATTATTTTAATGAGTGAGCAGCATTGAGATTGGTAGAACATGATAAGAAGCATTCTGCTCTGGGAACAGAGCCAAATGGTGTAACTCATTTCGAATTACTCAGACACGACACCATAAAGCATTGCTTAGTTCCACTAAACATTGTAAATAAGCCTAATTACAAGTTCTCTCCACACACAGGAAAATGTCTGCAAGGAGATTGTATTCATTATAGTGACCTATCTCTCTTTGGATTCAAAAGCATTAATAAACATATGGATTTTGCATACATCAAAAGAAAAAAGAAATAAGTCATAGAAAACTGAGAACAACGTCTAGCAAAAATATAACAGCTAGTGGCACACTGCATATATAAATATGTAAGTTTAAGCTTCATGTCTTGAGATGTTTGCATCACCACACTAAGAGGCAAATTTGCTAACTTTTCAGACAATGCAGCAGAGCAACCAAAGTTGTTTGTGTGCGGTACAGTGAGGCAGACAAGCCAAGTTGGAAACATTTGGGGAGTTTTGAAACGTGCTCCACATTTGTCCCTGCCTCAAGGAGGTGGAAGTGTTTTATGCAACTCTCTCTCTACCAATGTTAATAGATAGAGATTTGCATCAGAACCCATGGGCGGTTGCAGGGAAATGCAGAAGAAGAACCCAAGTAACTCGCTGTTAACGCAAAAAATACAAAGTGGTGCTACTTTGCTTAACTTTGAGCAACTTCTCAACACAAATTCAATAAATAAACACCGTCACAATAATCTGCTCCAAGATTTTGTTACAAAAGTTATGCAAATCCGGCACAAAATATTTGAAAATCTGTGCCACATTTAAGGTGCCTCAACTAAATCCAACATTTAATTGTGGAACACACTTTTTCTTACTCTGCTACTCAATCAATCAGAGAATTGTGAAGAGTGCTACTCACCTGTGAACGTCTCAAGGTGCTAGGGGTGGGGGGATGCAGCTCCGAGTCAGCCGAAGAGTCAGGTCTTGAGGCTCTTTCTGAAGGTGTGCAGAGTGGGGTGGGGGAGTGTCTGGTGTTGATCTGGTGCTCATTCCAGGTTTTTACAACAATGTAGTTGAAGGCTCTTCTACCTGCTCTTGTTCTGCAGATGTGCTGGGTTTCAGCGAGGATGAGGTCGGCAGAGTGGAGGTTTCCCTTGGGTATGCGGAAGAAAACTCTGTCATTGAGGTATTTGGATTTGGTGTTGTGGAGGGTTTTGTAGACGTGGGTGAGTAGCTTGAAAGTTGCTCTTTTGTCAACGGGGAGCCAGTTGAGGTCTTGCAGGTGTTGGGTGATGTGTTCATGCCATGGTATGCTGATGACGAGTCTGGCCGCAGTGTTCTGAATGGCATTGAGTTAGCGCAGCAGGGATTTGTTGATTGCAGCATAGATGGTGTTTCCGTACTCCAGTCTGCTAGTTATGAGTGGGTGATGGTCTTTCTGGATTCGGGCAGGATCTATTTGAAGGTCTTGGGGAAGGATGCAGAGGGTGTTGAAGCAAGTAGAGGAAGCGGTGTTAATCTGGTGGTTCATGGTGAAGGAGGAGCTGAGTATGATACCGAGGTTCCGGCCGTGGTCCGTGGGGGTGGGGGTGTGGTTTCCAAGGGTGGTGGGCCCACCGGGTGTCGTCCCACGGTGAGGGGATGTGCCTGAGTACAAGGACTTCTTTCTTCTCCAAGTTGAGCTTCAGTCACCTGCTGCGTTGTGGAGTCTGGTGGTGAGAATGCAGTGGGAGATGGTGTTGACGGCTGTGGAGAGGTCTATAAGGATGAGGGCCAAGATGTGGCCTTGGTCGAAGAGCATGGGGATGTCATCTTTGCCCGCAAGGAGGGTGGTTTCGGTGCTGTGGTTGCTGAAGAATCTGGATTGGGAAGGGTCGAGGATGGCGTTCTCCTCGATGAAGTTGGTCAGCTGGGTCGTCACAACCTTCTCAGTGACTTTGGATGCTTAGGGAAGGAGTGAGAAGGGTCAGTAGTTTTTCAGATCCATTGGGTCTGCAAAGGGTTTCTTGAGGAGGGGCTTGACTACTACACGTTTCCAGAAGGTGACAGATTTGAAGGTGGCACTGATGGTGCGTCTAGCTCAGGTGCTATGATGGCAGTGGCTCTGTGGAAAATGTGTGGCAGGCAGAGGTCCATGGAGGCTCCTGAGTGAGTGCTCTTCATGGTTGTGGCAATATCTATAGTGGTGACTGAGGTTCAGGCGACAATGGTAGGCTGGCTGTTGTAAATGGAGGAGGAACTGGTTTCTGGAGTCTGTTCACTGAAGTTGTCGTAGAGGGCCTTGATTTTCAGATGGAAGTAGGAGCTGGACCTGTTGTAGAGGTCCTGGGAGGGTGTGATGACTGTGGCTTCGCTGGGGGGTTGGGTGAATTCCTGGATGATGCTGAAGAGTTCCTTTGAGTTACTTTTGGTTGATCTGATGAGTTGGTAGTATTCTATCATGGCGTTCCTGTAGGTAGTCTGGTTTTTGGTGGTTTTGCTGTTCCACCATTGCTTCTCAAGATGTCTGCAGGTGCGTCTGGATTCTCAGAGGTCAGTGGTGAACCAGGCCGCCTTCATGGGGCGCTGTCCGTCAGGGTTGCGGAGGGGGCAAACTTGTCTGTGCAGTTAGTGATCCAGTATTGTAGATCTTTGACTGGAGAGTTGGTGTCAGGCGAGGCGGGAGGGGGATTGTGGTTGAGGGTGGAGTTGAGGTGCTGCTTTCTGACCTTGCTCCAGTTCTTTCGTGGTGGGCGTGGTGTAGGTTTGTGAGCGGGGGTTTTGCTAAAAAAGAAGTTTATGCAGTGATGGTCTGTCGAGGGGGGTTGGGTACTGTGGCTGAAGTGGATGTTGTTCACTCCTGCAAACATGGGGTCAAGGGTGTGTCCTGCCTTGTGGGTGGGGGTGATGATGAGGTGTTTAAGTCTGAGGTTAGTGAGGTTGTCCAGGAGGGTGGCAGAGTTGGGGTCTCTGAGGTTGTCAAGGTGGAAGTTGAGGTCTGCGATGAGTATGTAGTCCATGGAGGCGATGGCGTGGGGCATGATGAGCTCACAAAGGTGGTGCTGAATGAAGTTTGAGGTCCAGGGGGTATGTAGGCAAGGGTGCCACAGAGGGTCAGTTTGGGGCTGGTCTGGATCTGGAAATGGAAGTGTTCGTGGTGGATGGGGAGTCGCTTATGTAGGAGGTATAGATTAGGAGGGAGCTCTTGTGTGCAATGGTGAGTCCTCCTCCTGGGAGGTTGGGGCGGTCCTTCCTCTGGATCTTGTATCCGTCAGGGATGGCATTGGCAATGTCAGGGCCAGTGGTGGTGTTGGTCGAGGTTTCCGTGAAGAAGGCAACATCCTGCGAGAGGGTGTTGAGGAGGTTCCAGATCTCTATAGCATGTCTGTGCGGGGAGCACATGTTGAGGAGGATGCATCTCAGGGCTTGGTGGTGCTGGCATCTGGTGTGGGTGCGGAGAAAGGTGAAGAGTTGTCAACATGTGTCAGTAGGAGAACTGACCATGGGTGCTGTTTGGCATCGCCAGCTGGTAGTTGTTATTTCTTTCGATGGTGAGTGCGTGGAGGTAGGCTGAGTCATAGCAGTGGGTGGTCAGAGAGCCGGGGTCACTGTTGCTGGTCGTGGTCGGGTCACATACAGGCGCAGGCGGGCTTGCCTTTGGTGCACCTCCGGCAAACTAGCGGCGCAGCAGTGCAGCGGCCACCATTAAATAGGGAAGGGGGAGAGAAGTGCAGCTGGGGGGCGGGAGAGGGAACATGCAGGAGGATGGGCCCGGTGGGCAGCAGCAGTGGGAAAGGAAACCAGCACGGCGGAAGCAACAATAAACAGAATTAATTGTGGGTTTGTAACGCGCTAGAATCGACTCCTGAAGGAGTATCTCTGCGCCGTAGACCACTGGGGAACCCGTCCTAGTTTTCCCTGTGAGATGGTCCCTACTGGGTATCTCCAAGGTGAAACCAGGCATCCCTGGCGTATGTGGGGGGCCGTTGATGAGATGAGGCAAGCTGATGCCCAGAGTTGCCGAGTGTGATCCCTGGTTTGAGTAGGCACCAAGGTGAGAAGTCTCGAGTCCGCTGACCCTGGTTCCTGACCCTGCCGCGTCTGGAATTGAACCCTGGTCCCGGGCCGTCCTCTGCTCTCGGGTCTGCAGCCTCTAACCAGTGAGCCACACCACTCCACAACATTAAGACTGTAGATAACAAATACCAGGCAAAATAACAATAAATACACCATCAAATAATAAATACAAGGCACAATAACAAAAAAAGACAGATGAAGACAGGAAACAGACAGAAATTCAAGGCACAATAACAAAAAAGACAGACAAATGGGTACAAACACAAAGACAGACAACAGCTGATCAGCAAAAGAGTAAGGCTCTTCCACTGAACTAGCAGGGATTAGGCGCAGGCAAGAGCCTACAGTTGGAGGAGGGCCTCAAAGACCTAGCTTTGCAGAGAGGCATAGGGGGCAGCAGCACAACAGCAGAGCTGCTGAAGCAGAGAGCAGAGTCCCTGACCGGAAGGTCAGGGGTCTTGCTCACACGTCCGAGCTACTAAAAGGCTAGTCTCTCCAAATATGTTTTCAGAGATCCCATTATCCAAATGTAGCCTTACATCAACGTCTATTGCTCAACATCCTACAGAAATATGGAACTAAGAAAGTACATCCAACAGAAGAGCATTTGCATCACCTGTGTAAGACAATTGATGTGTAGCCACTGCCTGGTTTCTGTTGAACCCTGCTTTATCCTACCAGACTTCAGTCTTAGGGTTTTAAATTTAAGACTGGGGGCACTTGAAAGGAACAAAGCAGGATGGCAAGACAATTCTTGTATATCTACTTTCTGGTTGCTGATGATACCAGCTTTGTCAAACAAGACTTCTGCCTCTGAGTTTATTGTAGGTGCAGTAGCTGCCTGAAACTGTAGTTTAGTATGAGGTGAAGGAGAAGTTTAGGAATATCATAGTATACTCCACGCATACACCCCCAGATGCCAGAGACCAAGCTTAGTGTGGCCGAAGACTTTTACCATCTTGAAAATGTCCAAAGTAGGTAGGAGTCTCCTTGAGAAGCATTATCCCATTGGTTAGGGCATATCCACAAGTCTTTCCCATCTACTATCTCTTGCTAGGAATACATGTGGCAACTCTGGCCCCTCTTCAGAACACTGTGGACCTGAGGAAGAGTGGAAGAGGACTGGGCCCGTTGTCTGTAACCTGGGAGGAGACTTTAAGGACTGGACTTGCTTCCTCGTGTACCCAGGACTAAGAAGTGGACTTCAAGGGTAATAATGATTACCTATAGTTAGAGCTACAGTGATACAACATACTACAAGAGGCCTTTCCTGAAACTGCACAGCTGACCAGTGCCCTGGACCCTGCTGTTTGCCTCTAACGGACACTTTCCTGTGTACCTGTAAGTGCTTCCTCTGAGGTCCTGCTAGGTGGGGGTTAAAAGTGTGCTCATGTAATGAATTGGGCCTTAAATGGATAAATGGGTTCGGTTAATTAAAATGTATTCAGCTAGTTAGAACAGCCATAAAAGTGCATAAAATATTCATAAATACATCTTAGTATTAGTATCCAAATACGACCTATTACAACATCAATTACATGATAAGATTATGTTAAAAATTACAAAGCAATAGAAAGTGCATCGTTCTTTGTTTACTGCAACCATTGCATGGGCAAGGAGTCATATCTGAAGGACAAGGCTTCATATTTGGAAAAGCCTTACCAAGGCAAAATGGAGAGGATGTTTCTCACACAGGATAAATAATTTCTTTCCACCTACCTCTAAATCAAGTGACATGTATAGGGCTCCTGACGATTTTGATCTGTTGACTGCCATTTGCTGGTCCGATCGATTCCTAAAAAAGGTTTCTTTAATGGTCATCTTTGTTAGTGAGGATACTTGTGCAGGATCTGACCATATAGGCAGTTTAAAAAACATTCTAAAAGAGGAATTAATATACTGTAACCAAGGGATACATGCAACCTGATCCACCCCAAGACAATCTAAAATAATTATTTTAGTAAAACTAGTTTCCTCTTTAACCCATAAAGAAATCCATAGTAATAAAGGCCTGACGAAAAAAATGTCATCTAGATGCTGCAGGCCAACTTCCTGGTGTACAATCACAGTTCATTCAGAAGCAGGTAAACATAATAACTGTTTTAAACAAGCATTTGCAATGCAATCGGTCTCGCCTTTGGGACCTTATATGTATTTAGCTAAGCAGCACATTAGCGTGGGTGCTGAAATATCTACTGTTCTTTAACATGGAGGGAAAGTAAGCACCAAACTGCGTGACACGCCAGGTATGGGAACATATGGAGAGAAATATCGCCTTTCAGTGGTAAATGGTATAGTCCACAACTCTGTTTTTAATATAAACTCAGGGCCTTAGGTGGTCATATCACTGAAAATACAAGTTAAAAAAAAAATATTATTGTTTACGGGTGCTCGTGGAGGACAATTTCTATGGACTGGAATCTAGAGAATGCTAAAGTGATTCTGGTATTTTAGTGACCTCTGCTAGTTGTTTTCTATCAACAAAGTTAAATTGCGGCAGTTGCCAGAATTTTTTTTAAAATAAAGTCCCTTAGCAGAAAGCAATTCTGTTATTTTACTGACCTCTACTGGTCGTTTTCTATCAAGACAGTTAAATAGAGGCAGTTGAACAAAAAAAAGTCCCTAAGCTGAAGCAGACAAGTCCTAGGGCTGATCTCCAGAGCCGCAAAAAACACAGTTGATGGACAGAATGCATAATAATGTCTTACATTCACCCCAGTACAAAGATCTCCAGAGCCCACAAAGTGCATACACATTAAGTATATACTAAAGTATATACAAGTGGTCTCGAATGCTCTACCTAAAAAATATGAGGATAGTTAGGATGTCATAAAATGGGTGATTTTGACGATGACAAAGTTTAAAAAACCAATGAGCTTGTACACAGGTCCCACAACTCACCTGAGAAATATTGACACAACTTCAGCACACATTCTCCCTTTTAGCGTGTGCCACGCCGTTTTGAGCACAGATGATTCCTCAACACAGAGGGCTCTGTATATCACAGCTGAAATGACTGATGCCTTCAAAAGTCATCACTATAAACTGAAAATAGTCTTCTTTGGTAACTTCTCAGGCCCAGGACCAAATCAATCACCTCCGAGAACCCAAAGTACCACTCCGCCCATCTTTTTGCTTCAGGCTTTGCAGTGAGTGGCATACCCTACCCGTGCCCACACAGCGCTATACCAGGGCTCTGACAGGACCCCATTCCAACTTAAAGATGTGTGCTAGCATTCAGAAGCCATTCAGCTGAAGTTTGGATGATTAGTTTTGAATGGAGCACTTCGTGCCATAATGCCACTAATAAGTGCTGTAATTAATGGGTGTTCCTGCTACCCTGTACTCTAATGCATTTGCTAGCATTATATTTGCTGTGGTCACAAATGACCGTGTAATGTTCTGTCACATGGAGAGAGTTTATGGATCAGATCCGATATGACACTGGGAGAGAGAAACAATATGACATAAATGATTGATTCACGCACAATGTCTGGCCTTTACCTCACATACATGGCTGCTCACTAGCAGAAATTATCTATTCAGTGATGTAAGTATCTCCATAGCTGGAAAACCAATGACAGCATTTATGTTTTTAATAATTACATCCTGCGAGTCCTTTTGGTGTTTTAATCTTATCAGGGATCCTAACATAAGTTAATTGTAAACTTTAAGTCATGGCCATCCATGGATAATTTTAAGTGACTTGGCCCAATCTATGGAGCATATTTACAACAGGCAGTATTAATTATCTCTGACCTTGTATACACATTATTTTCTATCGCTGGAATATTTTGCCAGGCTAGCGTTGTATTAACAGAGCTTAGCGCCATGGCGATGAATATTCCAGCGATAGCACCTTTTTCCCTGGAACATCGCTGGTTTTTCATCGATGTTCCATGTAAAATGGCGATATGCTTGATAATACGACCCTGTGGTCGTATTACATGAATCCACCTCCCATGTAAGGTATGCCTTAGTCAGGAATTTAACAGACGTTAAATTCCTGCGTTAAGGCATTCTTAGCGCGATTAAAATAATCGCTTCCCTGCATTGTAAATATCGCAAAGCTGCCTTCGCGATATTTACCCATGTTGTTTCCACAGACATCTCATTAGCGATGCAAAGTTAGGCGTGCCGGAAACGGGAGCAAAATCAGCAAAACACGTGATAGCGTGTCTTTGCTGATAGGGCTATACAATTATTGCCGCTTTTCGTCCGAAAACGGCTGCAAAAGCTGCAAAAATGTTATATCACCGCCTTGTTAATAAGCCCCCAAGTTTTTTAATTCCCTTCTAGAAACCGTCTTCTACAAGGGGGAGGTCAGTGCGTGCTTGTGAACCACAAACATATGATAAAAGATCTCCACAAAGAGCTCCTATGGAGCCTGTTGGGTATTGCAATCCCCACTCAAAGTGGAGCACAACCCAATGATAAAGCATGCCCATTGCTTCATTTGTAAAATAAGAGGTGTCGGCGCTCAAAGACCTGCTTAGACACCCGCGGCTGGTGCTATAAAATATCAGAGTGTGAATAGCAAGGGTGCGCAGTCCCGAATCCACCTCAGATCTCTTTCTCCCTCCCCATCCACCTCCGCCTGACCCAAGACCACCTCTCCTTCCGGAAGCAACTCAAGACCCGGCTGTTCGAGCAGTAGCGAACCCCCCTCCCCCAAGCGCTTTGAGACCCTCCTGGTGAGTAGCGCGCTATACAAATGTTTTGATTGATTGATTGATTTCATTTACTGCCAGTCACTCCCTGTCACGTTATCTCACTCATAAAGGTGTCTGTTTTCTCCCTTGGTAAAGATTTTTTTTTGTTTCCTTTCATTCGTCTTTTCGTTTTGTTTCTTTTTCCCTCTGTTGACCTCGGGAAATGTCTGATGTGGCGAAATAAGTGCCGGTCACCAAAAATAAGTGCTTGTGCCCCACACCGGCCACCACCAGCTCAAATTAAGCACTGAGCATGCCACCTTGGTGGGTAAAGGTCCATGCATCATCCTAGAAAAGGGTTGCCCCACAACCAACAGCCTAATTATTGTGACTTCTGGACAAACCTTGTGCCACAGACCGTCATGCGTTATTTTGAGGATAGTTACACTGAGAGGGCTCAGGCTCGATTTTCCCCCCCTTGTTTATACAGTTAATGGCTTTTATCTACAGTATGAAATAAACCCGGAAATATTTAAATGTAATTTACACAGGGTGGATCTAATGAGAGTTTCTTTGTCAGGAAATTGTTTTGCTTCGTTATGTACGTAAATCGATGTTACACCATAAACACTGTGCTCAAAACATCAATTTCTTTGTGAGGGCACTCAGACTACATAAAAATTCCAAACATTTTACTTGTATTTTAGAGTCTGATATTAAAATGTTGCAGAACCGCCTAGCGAGACACTAATATACTGTTCTAGAAGTCTGTTTCTTAATGGATGAGCTTATTGTAGAGGCCCGGAGTGTTCCCTCAAAGTAAAAAACCCAAACTGAAGACCTGTTTTAAAGCAAAGCTGATTTACAAAGAATAAAAGAGGCTCACATTTCATTACTTTTATGGGGCCATATTATCAAGAATGGCGTTAAAATTATCGCCGCTATAGCGGCAGGAAACTGCCACTAAAGCATCGATAATTGGCTTGATGATACGCCCTTGAGAATTCCAGTTGAAGCCCATGTTCACACCAGAACATGGGCTTCTATGGGAATTCACAAGGGCATATTATCAAGCCCATTATCGCCGCTTTAGCTGAAGTTTCTTGCCGCTAAAGCGGCGATAATTTTAAAGCTGTTTCTTGATAATATGGCCCTAAAAAAGTAATGAAATGTGAACCTCTTTTATTCTTTGTAAATCAGTTTCTTGATAATATGCCCCAAAGGCTGGTTTTCTGCTCCGTTCACCGTTGTATGATTTACGCAAACTATTTTACTTGAGGAGTTTAGACGGGACAGCGTTTGTAAAATTGTGTAACTGTGCGTTCTCACATACAAACTAATAGTGGAATAGCATTTCTAGTAGGATCTGGGGAATGTGATTTCTTTATTTAAAAATCTTGTGTATTTAGCATAGCCATTTAATACCTTTGTATCAATAGGTGTAAAAGTGTTAAAATGGTGAGGTAACACTGCCACAGCATATGCTGTGTAAGGCTGCATAATTTGCCTTTTGATGCCGCATCTACTCAACCCCGCTTCTGTTGATATTTTCCACTGCATGCGAGAGGCTCAACTGTGAATGCTGGCAGACACTGGGTGTCCGAGAGTTTTATAAAGTGAGACGTGGGACCTTATAGTGTAGATTCCCAAAGTTGCTGAACAAGGTAGGTACTGTCTACCACCGACAGAATGATCGTGGCTGTGATTTACATGGCGTAAATGAGGATGTGTGTAACGAAGAGCAATGGTTTCACACCTGTAACTGTCCTGGTATGTGTATGACATCATCACACCTGTCCGCGCAGTGATATAATCTCTTTCAAGCACTTACAAAGAGCAAACAAGGTAATGGTACAAGCAGCAGTCAGCCAGAAATACTGCAGCGAGTCTCTGACACCCCACAGGTATAACTGATGCCCGGTGAGCCAGAGAGCAGATGGTGGCTCTGGCGTCAGACAGGTCATCGCAGAGATTCACAAGTGCCCAGGGCCTCTTGAAGTGTGTACTGTGTGCAGTGGTCGAAGTGGGAGGGATCGGCAGGGCACGGCATGCCCCTACTTCTCAAATTCCAAAGATTCCGTTCCCCTACTTATTTTTTTTAAAAATGCGTCCCAGGACGCATTAAATCGCCATCGCCTATAAATAAAGCTCGCCGATCATGGCGTTCGAAGACGGGGGCAGAGAAGTAACAGGACTGACCTTCTTGCCCAGAGAAAACAAAGACTGTGTCCACTTGTGCTCTGCCGCTTCAGCTGCCCCACCCCCTCACCCCCCACTCTTTCCCTCTTCCTTCCATCTCTATTTGTCTAACAGTTCTTCTCTTACTGAAAACCATGCCTTCAGGACGGGGCTCTCACTCTCTTTCCTCTCGTTTCTTTTACTTGCTCCCCTGTGAAATGGATCAAAAAAAGAAAAACACTTTTGCTGGAAGTGTGGTATTCTTTTGACATTTTAATTCCAAAGTAAGCATCCCGAATAAAAGGTTAAAAATATCAATCAATCAATCAATCAATCAATCAGAATACTTGTAAAGCGCGCTACTTACCCGTGAGGGTCTCAAGGCACTGAGGGGAGAGGGTGCCGCTACTGCTCGAAGAGCCAGGTCTTGAGGAGTCTTCTGAAGGCGAGTAGGTCTTGGGTCTGCCGTAGGTGGGTAGGGTGTGTGTCCCAGGTCTTGGTGGCGAGGTAGGAGAAGGATCTGCCGCCGGAGGTTGTTCGTTGGATATGGGGGACAGCAGCGAGGGCGAGGCTGGTGGAGCAGAGCTGGCGGGTGGGGGTGTCGAAGCTGAGTCTGCTGTTCAGGTAGGCTAGTCCAGCATTGTGGAGTGCTTTGCGTGCGTGGGTGAGGAGCTTGAAGGTGATCCTCTTGTCGACGGAGAGCCAGTGTAGGTCTCTCAGGGGGGGGTGATGTGGCTGCGGCGAGGGACGTTGGCGATCAGTCGGGCGGAGGCGTTTTGCATGCGTTGTAGTCATCGTAGGTATTTGGCTGGGATTCCTGCGTAGAGTGCATTTCCGTAGTCCAGTCTGCTGCTGACGAGGGCCTGTGTCACCGTTCTTCTTGTTTCGGTCGGGATCCACTTGTAAATCCTGCTGCGCATGCGGAGGGTGTTGTAGCAGGAGAAGTAGACGGCGTTGACCTGTTTAGACATGGAGAGGGAGGAGTCTTGGATGAATCCTAGGTTGTGTGCATGGTCGGTGTGTGGCGGTGCTGTTCCCAGTGTGGTCGGCCACCAGGAGTCGTCCCAGGCTGAGGGGGTGGGTTCGAGGATGAGTACCTCCGTCTTGTCCGAGTTCAGCTTTAGATGGCTGTTCCTCATCCAGTCGGCGACGGCCTTCATTCCCTCGTGGAGGTTGGTTTTGGTGGTGTGCGGGTCCTTGGTGAGGGAGAGCATGAGCTGGGTGTCGTAGGCATAGGAGTTGATGTTGAGGTCGTGTTGGCGGGCCACTTGTGTGAGGGGGGCCATGTAGACGTTGAACATCATCAGGCTGAGGGATGAGCCCTGGGGGACACCGCAGATGATGTCGGTGGCCTTGGATCGGAAGGGCGGGAGGCGGACGCTCTGGGTTCTTCCGGACAAGAAGGACGTGGTCCAGTCAAGGGCCTTCTCTTGGATTCCGGCTTCTAGGAGGCATGTCTTTAGAGTGCGATGGCAGACCGTGTTGAAGGTGGCTAACAGGTCCAGGAGGATGAGGGCTGATGTTTTGCCGTTGTCTAGTTGGTGCCTGATGTCGTCTGTGGTGGCGATGAGGGCTGTCTCGGTGCTGTGGTTTCGTCTGAACCCGGACTGGGACGGGTCCAAGATGTTGTTGTCTTCCAGGTGGCGGGCCAGTTGCATGTTGACGATTTTCTCGATGACTTTCGCCAGGAACGGGAGCAGGGAGCTGGGCCGTAAGTTCCTGAGGTCCTTGGGGTCAGCCTTGGGCTTCTTGAGGAGGGCGTTGATTTTGGCGTGTTTCCAGCTTTCCGAGAATGTCACTGTTTCGAAGGAGATGTTGATGACCTTCCGTAGTTTGGGTGCGACGGCAGCGTCTGCTTTGTTGAATACGTGGTGTGGGCACGGGTCTGACGGAGAGACTGAGTGGATGGAGTTCATGACCTTGAGTGTCTCGTCGTCGTTGACGTTGGACCAGGAGGTCAGGCGGTTGGTGCTGGTGGTGTTCACAGGGGAGGTGGAATCTGGCGTAGTTGTGGCGGTCATGGTGTTGAAGCTGTCATGGATGTCAGCGATCTTGCAGTGGAAGAAGATGGCTAGTGAGTTGCACAGTTCTTGTGAGGGCGGTATGTCGTTGGTGTTGGCGCTGGGGTTGGAGAGTTCCTTTACGATGTTGAAGAGCTCTTTGCTGTCGTGTGCATTGTTAACCAAGCGGTCTTTGAAGGAGGATATCTTGGCTAATCTGATGAGGGGGTGATGTCTGTGGGTGGCATCCTTGTGGGCTGCGTGGTTGTCCGGTGTGCATTTGTGGAGTTATATCTTCTCCAGTTTCCGGCATGCGCATTTGGAGGTCTGCAGCTCGTTGGTGAACCAGGTGATTCTCTTGCTGGCATGGTTGTTGGAGGGTTTCTTGAGTGGGGCAAGGGTGTTGGTGCAGTTGTCGATCCACTGTCTGAGGTTATGGGCTGTGGTGTCTGGGTTGGTGGGGTCGGTGGGTGGGTTTTGGGCGAGGGTGGTGATCAGCTGGTCTTAGGTGCCTTTGCTCCAGCAGCGGCGAGGTTGTTGTTGGGTGCGGTGGTTGGTTTATTGTAGGTGAAATGGATGCAGCAGTGGTCGGTCCAGTGGAGTTCGGTGGTGTGGTCGAAGGCGATGTGGGTGCCTGTGGAGAAGGCGGGGTCCAGCGTGTGGCCAGAGTCGTGGGTGTGTGCGGTGACGAGTTGTCTGAGGCCGGGGTTGGTGAGGTTGTCAATCGGGGTGGCAGAGTTGGCGTCATTGTTGTTCTTGAGGTGGAAATTCAGGGCCCCGAGGAGGATGTAGTCCATGGAGGCGAGTGCGTAGGTGCTGGCGAGGTGGGCGATGGAGTCGCTGAATTGAGCTCAGGGTCCGGGGGGGGTCTGTATATGCGTGTTCCTCTGAGGGTGGTGTTGGGGTTGGTGTGGATCCGGAAGTGCAGGTGTTCGGCGGTGTTGAGGGTGTCGCCTGCGTGGGTGGCGACCTTGAGGGTGGACTTGTGGATGATGGCTATTCCTTTTTCGGTTCCGTTGGCGGGATCCCTGCGGGTGATCTTGTAGTCGCCCGGGATGGGTATGGCGATGTCGGGCGCCGAGAAGTCATTCCACTAGGTCTCAGTCAGGAAGGCCACGTCTGGGGCTGAGGTGTTGAGCAGATACCAGATCTCGACAGCGTGTTTGCATGCAGAGCGGGTGTTGAGGAGTATGCAGCGGAGGTGGTTGGGTCCAGTCCTTGGAGGTTTGGTGGTTCTGTCGCAGGTGAAGTTGCTGGTGTGGCAGATGAAAGGTCCGTGAGTCCGTTTCAGGGTGGCTTGGAAGCAGGCGGGAGCTGGGTGGCCAATGGGGAGCAGGGGGGCGGGGCCGCGGGGATGCAGCGGCAGGATAGAGCGGGAAACGGTGGCAAAACAGGCGGCGGCAGGGAGCAGGCCCAAGGCAGCTGGTGTCTGTGTTGTGGCGTGGGGAGCGACAGTGCCTGCGAGCAGGGTCAGAGGTCGCTCCTACACAAGACCTCCTTAAGAGGGGGATAGGGAGGGAGGAGCAGCTGGGAGGCGGGAGCAGGGTGGCCAATGGGGAGCAGGGCAGCGGGGCCGCAACAGCAGGAAGGAGCGGGAAACAGCCGCAAAACAGGCAGGCAGCAGGGAGCAGGCCCGAGGCAGCTGGCGGCAGTGTGGTGGCGTGGGGAGCGACCTGCCTGCAAGCAGGGTCAGAAGTTACATGAAAAATAAACAAAGTAAGACAGAGTGATAGCAAACTGGCCAGATTGATTTTATTCACATCCCAACACATTAGCACCACTTTTACAGAGTTTGCTAGTGAAGCCCTATTTTTTTTTTGTTTTCTTGTCTTTGTTTTCCCCGGGCTTCGAACTAGTGCCCAAATCCTGGAGGCACTGCAATGCATGGATTGGAAAACAAAATGTGTACTGCTGCTCTGTGTTCAGGGATGTGGTCTTTTTACCACACTACTTATGTTTTGTAAGGATATAAGCAAGGGACAGGGCCCTGTAGTCATGTCCTTTACTTTTTAGGCAAAAGAGCTCACTGACTTCTGAATAGTGAGTGTAAAAGCGTTAAGGTAACCATGTTGTTCCTGCTTACATGTCACATGGTTTGCTAAATTTTGCCTTCTCTGTGAGTGTTTGCTTTTTCCAAATTTATGTTACTTTTTTTTGTAGGCCGAATATTTAAATTGAGCCGCATCCAGGTGTTTATAACCGGCAACAATTGGGTTGTAGTTGAAGGCAGTGTGAGGTTTTTTTCAGTGGGGCAGTAAGGTGTTCGGTGGGGGAGAGGATGTGGCACTATGGCCAAAGCCGCTGAATCTGGAACTGGGGAACCAGGTTTAGCCTTAATAACCAGTCAACCAGACCACTCTCCTGATGGAGCACAATCCCATGCTAGACCTTAGAAGGCATCGCAAGACCTTAGAAGACCTGGTGTCTTAGCACCAGCAGGTGGACCCTAGCATGACAAGTTTAAGTTGACCTTCAAGGCTTGTCCACCACAATCCATACTGAAGTTCACATCCAGTCTTGCGGGCAGGCCTATGAAGTAGCACACTCTAGAACAACAGTGACTCTGTCACTGAGGTCACAGGACCCTTGAGAAGGGCCAGCTCTAAGGTGGTGCAACCGGTGTGAATGCACCTGGTGCTGACTTTGGGTGGAGGCATCATTTCTGCAAGTATATTATGGTATTACGGTTTAAATTATGAGTTTGTGTTTCTCCAGACCAATCACTATTAAACTATACACCCTACTAGTATTTTATTTATTTATTTGAAGTTTTATACAGCGTGAACATGACCCGTTAGGGCATCAGAGCGCTTTACAAGGAAAGATATGTTATATACATATAGGCATGGGGGCTATATACAAGATTCAACACAGTTCCAAAATCAGCGATAACTTGAGTACAATAGGGCACAAGGAGAAGATATATCTAATAAATGGTACAGATCCAAGTACAGGATGGCGTGGGCAGAATACAGGGATGGGGTTTGGGGAAATGACAAAAGTAGGGCAAAGACGTGGATATATACAGGTGTCAATACAGTTCCAAGATCGGCAGGCGATTTGATAACAATAGGACGAAAAAAATATGTGCAAAAACTGGTACAGGGAGCATTGGAAGGAGTGAGAGTTGATACAGATAGTAAGTCATACGAATGCGCACCAAGGGAGCGTTATTGGAGGAATTTGCTCATTAGGAAGGTTTTAGCTTCTTTTTTGAAGAGCCCCAGAGAAGGTATTCTTCTGATGAAGGAAGGAAGCGAGTTCCAGATTCTTGGTGCAGCTCCGGAGAATGCCCGATTGTATGTTTTTGCCTTGCAGAAGCGGGGTGGCTGGAGCACACGGGGCCAGGCAGGTCTGGAGTTTCTAAATCTCCCAGATATCACAAGTTTCTGGGCGAGATATGCCAGGGAGTTCGTGTACAAGGCTTTGTGAGTGATGCTGGCCAGCTTGAGATGAATTATGCCTTCAAGGGGAAGCCAGTTCAAGGCCTTCAGATGTGGAGAGATATGGTCATATTTTTTTGAACCGGATAAGAGTTTGGCTGCTGCGTTGAGACAAGCTTTTAGAGGGGCAGTCAAAGTCTTAGGCAGGGCAGATAGTGTGGAGAAGCCATATTTTATTCTGGAGACAACTAACACCTGCACAGCGGTTTTTAGGTCCACAGTTCCAAGGAACGGTTTTAGTTTTCTCAAGTAGCTCAGATAGAATCTGGTAGTGTTGGCCATCGCATTGATGTGTTCAATCATATTCAGGTTGTGGCCCAAAATAATCCCAAGAGATTTGGCAGAATCCACAATGGTAGGGGTGCAGTTTAGGATGTCAGCATATTTTTTTACGGGGGGAGATAAGAGCAAACTCAGTTTTTTGGCCATTCAGTTTGAGCTGGTTGTTAGAGAGCCATTGAACAGTCAGATTCAGGGCATCATTTAGGTGGGTTATTTCCTCAAGAGAGGAGATTTTAGATGTAGATCTGGGTATCGTCGGCATAAATGAGGAAGGAGATGTAGGCCGAGTGAAGAATTTCAGCTAAAGGTTTGAGGTAGAGATTGAAGAGGGCAGGGGACAGAGTGGAGCCTTGAAGGACACCAATGGAGATTGGCGAGGGTGCAGACAGGTTGTTGTTGACAAGGAATCTCTGTGTGCTGTTATGATTTACACACATATTGAATGTGTAATATGTGTGATGTAAAGTGCTCTGACATCCTACAATGGTATGAGTGGCACAGTAAATCAAATAAAATGCAACTGAGAGAGAGTGTGGTTATGGAGACTTGAATGGCAATGTTAAAGGGTGGTAGTGAGGGAAACCGTGGCGGAGGTGGTCATTGGGGGCACCAACAAACATTAACGCACAGGGTGCCACCAGTGCTAACGATGGCCCTGCCCTTGAGGCCAGTCTGCATCACCCATAGGTAACTCCATTGGCCTTGTTTCAGCAGTAGTAGCTGCGACTCACCAGGGATTGGCCATACAGGAGTTGCACTCACACCAAATTAAGTTTGGACATTTTACAATCTCTCTGCTTCATCCACAAGCACTTTTACCATGTGCTGCCTACTGTGGGGCCACTGGAATTAATAATGCAGCAAAGGAGGACAGACTGCTGCCGCAGTTTTGACTAAATTGTGCATTAAAAAAAGGCTGCCGCATAATGCAGGATATTTTCTGATATTTTCTTATTTTTACATGTGTACCCACGCTAACCGTCCCTGGAAAGATTTTGCCGTATTAGTACCAATGTAACAAACAAATGTAGTAGAGAGAAAAGTGATCAGTCAACTTTTGCAATAGGCCATCCAATCTGCAGCAATACAAGTCACATTTTTATTAACTTTTGATACGTTTGAGCTGCAAACAATTTATTAGTTTAATTGGTCAGATCATGAAGAATATCTTGCATTGTGAGGAAAATATGGCAGAGCCATATTTATTAAGTATGGGCGAATTTTGCGGATCTGCGGTCTATGAATTCGCGGGAAATCGCAAAAAAAACAGCGGATTCACAGATTTCCCCGTTTAATCGCAGATTGTTTTGCGATTTGCACCATACTTAACTGGAGTACTTGCTAGTGGCTAATCAGTAAGTGCTACCTCGTTGGGTAAATGTATAGTGCATTTCCTACACTGCAGCTGCGTAAAGGGCCAGAAGATTTGTCTCCAGTCACCATGTGTGCCTGTAACTTTGCCACCACGCCAAAAGACGGCGAGGTCCTTTGAGTGAGCTGCCCATCACAGTGGGGAAACTGCGGGAAGACGTGTTCACATGCCTCCTGTGTATAAAGGGTCAGAGAGCGAGCAGGGCAGCAGATGAGGAGAAAGCAGCCTCCTGGTCACAGGAACTACACGGGGATTGAGCTCGAGAAACTCATGGATGCAAAGTCCTCCCTCAAGTATTACAGCAAATTTCAGACGGCAGATATGGGGTTAAAGCGCACTTGCCAGGCCTCGACTGTGCTCAAAATATTTTGGGCTGATTAAAACGCTACTGAATTTGACCTTCACCTCGGGCACCTGTTTTATATCTGTAAGTGCTTCCTGTTGCAGGAACCTCGTGCCATACTTGTAACTATTCTCTGACCCTGCTTCGAGGGTCAGAGCCGGGTCAGAGAACAGTTGCAAGTAGGCAAGGAGGCGCTGCTCAGGAAGCACTTACAGGGTTTCAGCAGGTGCCCAAGTTGAAGTTAATTTCTTTGTAACCATTTTGTAAATGGTTATAAAGAAATTAGCTTCAACTTGGGCACCTGCTGTAACCCTGGAAGTGCTTCCTGAACAAAATTTGTCCCGCTCGCTGATTCGCGGATTTTGCTGCAATTTCGCGAGATTCGCGGATCGCGAAATTGCGGAAAATCCACAGATTCCTTTAGCGGAACGAATTTTCGGCCCATACTTATTATTTATATAGAAAACATTTGCAAACTAAGATATTTTGCCATTCATGTTTGAACTGCTGTTGTGGAAAAAGGGAGAAGTGCTGATAACAGAAACTCCATAGCTCGGAGACAAATGGCTTGTGCTTTGGACATTCTGTGATAAAAAGTTTATCCCACTTTCTGAATGTATTTTAATGTCAATAACTCATTATTAAATAATCATGTGTATCCATTGATTGATTAAATTGGGCATTGAAATGCCAAACGAACACTAAAAATTGGGATGGTTGCGCATTCTGGCCACACCTCTGAATCCGCTCACTGATCCAATCCTTGGGTTATTACCGCACTCTGATTCTCCGCCCACAGTTCCCCTACTTTATTTCCCCCACTTCAGCCACTGACTGTGTGGAGGTTTCCAAGTGGGAGTGTACAACAAAAGGGGGAACTAGAGGGGCTAATGTTTACCGGGGTCCAGTGTATATGCCCCCTGACGAAATCAGACAAAAAAGAATACACTGTTCCCCAAAGGTTAGAGGGAAGGAAGAACCAAGAACAATGAAAGGGGGAAAGCCCCCTTTCAGAACTAAAACCCTCACACACCCAGCAAGCTAGGTCATCATCTGGGTTTTGCTCCTCGTCAGACTGGCGCTTTAATGTCTGACGGGCACCCGTGAAGGGGCTCTTTACCGGAGATCTTTTGCTCCTGCCAGTTGGTGCATGTGGGTATGAGGGTTTTAAGTGATGTGTAGGCATGATAAAGTGGTGTAGTGGTGCAGATTAAAAAAGGTTAGATAATCCACTAGAACTTTTATTAGTGTGGTTGGCTACCTTATTAAGAACAGAACAGGAAAGCACACACACTGGTACTAAGATCTGGTAGGATGTGCTCTACCTAGTGGTCTACATGTTTCATGCTAAAACTAGCAAATCATCAGGACCTAGACAAGACTGTCCTACATATGTGCGGAAAGGGCAAATATTACCTTCCACACGCAATTGGCAGCAGGCCAAATGGTCCTGCCTCTTATCAGTGAAACCTAGGAGAGGGTGACAGAAAAACAAAAGTGGTTCAAACTTTTTGTACTTTCCATAGCCTAAATTGTTATGTACTTGGTTCGAACTCCAGCTAGTATGCTGCGAAGTGCATGCATATCAAAAATTTAAATGAAAAATGAAAAACAACCCTAACATTAAAAAGGGTAAAAAACGACTTGACAAAGATCACTAGTTGTAGGTACTAGTTAATAAGGGGGTAAGATCTCACCCTACTGATGTAGTGATTTTGGCATCACCGAACTTCCCTCGAGCGTAGGCACCACTGTGGTTGGTACCTTCAGGTGAAGGAGAGAAGGCATAGTAACTACATGGGTGGATATGGTCTGTATTAAGCGTTTGGCGATATTGTAGCCAAAACCATGGACGAATCATCTTTCAAACACCCGGGTTAGCTTCAATAATTCGATATGGGTGAACGGAAGGCAAGATAACGTCCAATGTAGGGCGAGTCAAATGTCACTCTGTCACTTGAGTCACCCTCGCCACACGTAGCTCCCCACAAACGAGGACAGACCAACCAGACCACCGACGGCCCACATAGCACGACCCAAATGGAGCCCATTGGCCTGCCCTGAGATCAGCAGAGGAGCCCCGTAGGGAAAATGGTCATAGTCAGAGATTATCCGAGCCGTGCTCCCGGTTTTAGTGATTGAGCAAGCCGGATTAGATGAAATGCAGAGACAGTCACAGGTTCCGCCCCAACAATAATCGCGTTGGTTACGCGATCAAACAAACAAACACACGCTACCAGATCTGGTTGCTTACCTGTCCACTGAGCAGACTTCTCTTCTAAACCTACCCACACGCTTTCAAGGAGGCGGGGAAGCCGGGGCAATGAGACGATGGTCTCCCGGTTTCTTAAATCGCAATGCCATTTCCATTTTTATACCCCATGCGGACTTATCACTATATAAGTGTTGATGCCCAGGGTGCAGCAATACCGCGCCATGCGGACTTCTTCCTATATAAGTGTTGATACACAGGGTAAAGCAATACCGCGTGACAAACCACAGGCATGAGGGGGTGCAGAGGTACTGTGTGGCACAATACATTATTGTCCATACGTGTCCCTGGCCTGCACTGGTTGAAATCAGAAGTTTTATTGTGAGAGCCTAGCACAGCATTGATCGCATTGAATGGGGAACATTGAAAGCCATGAAAGCCTCCAATGAGAGTCCCCCAGCATAGCACCAGTTGCATTACATGGGGACCCCTTCATATTTTTGCAGGGGAGATTAAATGATCCACCCAGGATCACCTATGTTCCATGTCATTGCTGGAGATATTCTGTTTGTCAACTTCATGTCTGTATAAATTAAAAAAGTTTAGAGAAGGGAAGTATTGGTGATATCTCCCCCATGGCTACCCCACTGTGTCCAACGCGTGTGGAATGCAACCTTCCAATTCCATTACCGAACTGGCTTATATGTGACAGCATATCATGTACCCATCTCCCCCGAAGGTGCACACCCAATTCGCATGCCCAACTACTTAAACAGTAGCGCATACATGGTTACTTGAGGAATGCCGAGGCCCAGTTAATGGCACGACCGGCACATGTCTTGTTAAGACCGAGCTATTGGCATTTGTGAATGAAGTGGTCATGCCAAGCTCATGAACTGTATGCTCTGTGCCCCCGTTTTCTAGCCACTAGCAATTATCCTTGCCCCGATGCCTCTGTTTAACCATGATGACCACAATCCGACTGTTCCCTGGTGTGTAGAGTAAAGACTGATGGAGCTGGGATTCGCGTGCAAGCGCCCTGCTCACATACAAAACCCTTGCATAAATCGTATAATCATATTAACACTATTGTTCGTCCTTTATTAAGTGGTTTCCCAAACACGCGGGTGTCCCCAGGATGCTTGCTTGTATGTCTTTTTTATACTAACGAAGCTTGCACTAAAATTGGCTGCTTCGCTGTAATTCAGTCTGCGCATGCGTCGGTCATACCCATGTGATGTGACGCACTCGCATTCTGGAGGGAAGTTGTGCTCATGCGCACTGTAGCAAATATGGCCGCTTGTCTCTCACCATGCTCTCCGCTTGCTACCGCTGCTTTTGCCTATCTGTCTTTTCGCACTAAACAGTAATGCTATAGTCATTATAAAGTAAGGGTTGGTTAGTATTTTATCATGGTGTACAGTGTGATCATTTTATATGTGATTTTAATTCGTTCTCGCTTACTTTTCATGTACCGCGTCTTTGTGGGCTGGGGCATACATGAGCGACGCCATGCTGAGGCTCCTCTGAACCCTGTCAGGTGACCGGGAAAAGTCCTAACTGCGCAGAAGCTGAAACCAGCCAGCTGGCCCCAGAAGCCAAATGCGCCTGAGAAACCCAGCACAAGATGAGGACACTCACCTTGAGAATAACTGATTTTGTTGCAATGTCTTGTGCACTCAGATTTTCTATTGTATTCTATGCATGGGAACGTGAACCCAAGGGGCGGGTAGGAAAATTTTAATATTTGGATGAGAAAGTTGAATTCTAGGAGGTGGTAATGACCACACCACCTCTCCTGACCAATCATAATGGGGGAAACTGTCATTTGCAACATTAGTGGGTGGTCTGAGGGACCCCAAAACAGTATAACTGCCCTAGTTTAGCTTAGGAAAATTGTCCGACTTGTCCGAGTAGCAGACCTGTCACTGACCCTACGAAATCTATAGGTGCTCAATCTGAAGTGCTGCGGAGCACTCTGTCCATACTTTCCACAAACTCCCAAGGGGTGGAAACAATCCTAAGTGCTGGCGAAGCACTTTGCTGGGGAATTCGAAAACCCAATCGGGGTTACTGGCGGATTACTTGCAGAAAGGTGCAACGCTGGCGTTGCTTCTGAAGTTGTGGGTGTTGGTCGTACGTTGGTGAGCCCAGTCCTGATCCCAAATCCTGAGGGGTATCCTGTCCTTACTGTCCGTGAGCTGTACCTGCTCGCATTCTGGCATTCCTTCCTGAGGGTCCTTGTCCCCGTCTTTCCAACTGACCCGTGGCCAGGGTTAGTCTTCACTCAGACCTAGGTAAATATTAACCTGTGGGTTTGCGTCTCTCTCTTTCTCTTGACTTCTCTCTCTCCTTCCTTAATAAAGCACTCTTACCGTGATATTGTTCTATCACCTTGAGAACGAGTTATATGCAATTGGTCTAGAATTGTTCCACTTCTCTCCCCTCCCTTAGAAAATTACCTACTGTTATATTATATTAGTATGTTCCAATTTTTCCCCTACCTTTAGCCTGATTGCGGTGAACTTAGTAAGAATAGTTTAAACACTTAGGTTAAGTACGTGTTCTAGGTCCCATCCACCTCCTATGTTTTAGTATAAAATTGCAGAGACTAGTTTTGTTCTAAAAACTCCTACCTTTTAGTCTTCCCATGTACTCAAATGGTCTTAGCATTTATCTATAGCTATTCTATAGTGTTGATTTTGATGTTAGACGCATTATTCTGCCTATCACTTATTGCTTTGTCATATTCTCTCTAAAGAACTTATATAAAGTTTTAAACATCCTCAGGTGTCTGTGGTCCTTTTACGGAATTGTGGAAAGTATTTACTGATTATAAAGAGTATCTGATGTTAGGCCTGTCTACTATTTTCCCTTATAGCTCCAGGTCCGTCGTAAGAATTGTGCCTGTGGTAAGTCAGGTACATGGTATGCAGAGGTGAAACCAAACCTTAATTGCTCATAGCAGCGTGCAGGAGGAGAAATATAAAATCCTCTCCCGATTCACCCAAATTATTAGTGTGGTGTTTGGAAAATTCGCACGCCAGGGCCCAGTGCGTGTAAAGAATTGGTAACCCAGGTGGCCCGGGATAACTGCGCGCTCTATCAGTAATTTCTGGTAGCAGAGGATGGTTTGGACTAGTTAGATTAGGTAGACAGGATAGGTCATAAACAAACTGTGAAAATTAAATGAGCTGCTGATTTTCTACTGTATTAGGATCAAATATTTTTGAAATGTTTTAAGGATTTATATGTAAAAGTATATGATTTTTGCATTGCTTCTATAAATGTTATATTAACCATTGTTTGTGAATGTTCAGTGTAGTCCGAATCCCCGGGGAAGTATTTAGCTAACGGTGAGCAGAATCCGGTTAGCTGTTGAAGTCACTAAGTTCGAGGTATTAGTGCAGGGTTAAGGATAACTGGAAGCACTAATTAGGACCTTTGTTTCTGGAGTGAATGATAGCTACGAGTCCTTTATAAAACTTTCATTGCGATATCACCTAGTAAGGGTCGCATACGGAAGGAGTAGTAGGGTCTCTGAGGCTTGTCTGGTAAGTAAAATAGTTCGCTGGTGAAATCCTGGCTCAGTACATATCCCCGACTAAGGTGGATGAGTCAGAAGAATAACGGGTTCTATGTCACTAGAGTGAAGGGACAGGCAAAGAAGTCTATCCAGAGTGAATGAAAAGTAGACAGAAGTGGTTTACTAGTAGCGAAAGAAAAGTCTTTTCTCTCTTTAGAACACTCAGACATAGTGGCAAACGTTGTGTGTTGTTGACTAAAACGTGCACTTGCACTTTAGAGAGAGTAAAAAGTTTCCGTTACCTTGTGAAGGAGGGAGTCAGTCGGAGAACTGCTCTGACGTCACTTCGTGCCGCGCTGGCATTGGTCAAGACAGCGGGTGTGTAGTGGAGCTGAATTTGTAAAGGAGGGGTGAGTGCCGAAGCGTGAGACTCTGTCTTGCGAAAAGGCCGCGCACCCATTGGCTAAGGGTGTTTGTATTCTCTGACCTGATTGGGTAGTGCGAAATAAAAGTCGCGCTAGCATTGGAAGCACAAAGGTAAACAAAATTAATCAAGCCGAGTTAGAAGCGAGTCTGGAGAGTTGCATGTGGTATCCAGATTTCATACCGAACCCAAAGTACCTAGGATTTCATACGGATCAGCTTAGACGAGGTAGACCGCAAATGATGTATGGAGTAAAAAGGAAACTGTCCTTCTCTGATAAAATAAAGAATTTTTTCAAAACTGACAAGCCCATTAGAACGAGGGAAGGCGTGCTCATTCCCCCGCCGAATACCCCTGCTTCTTTCATGCTGTTTGATAAAGGGTACCACACTTGTGTCTGGTTAGAAAATTGGGCAAAATATACTGTAGATGACGGAATCCTAGCATTTCCTGTTGAAGGCACATTTAATGGTCGGATTCTGTTTAACTTAAGGACCCGCATGAATGAGTTACACCCTAGACCTAGGTTGACACAGTACGAAGCCCTGGAGGAATGGGAGATTGAGGCTGCAGAGCGAGATAAACCCCGGATGGATAAGGGAGTGAGTAAATGGTATCCGAGGCTTCAAACACAGACCAAAGAGCAGAAAATGAAACAGTGGAGGCAATCTATGTTGACTGAAGGGCTGTTCCCTATGATGGGGGTATCAGAAGAGAGAAAAGGGAAATGTAAAGAAAAGACCCATCACCTAATGCCCGTGGGGGATTCAGAAGATGAGCACCTGGAAGATTTGTTAATGAAAAATCCACCTCCATATGTTGCAGAGTCAGAGCCTGTGCATTCTCCAAATCCCTTTGCCAAATATCCCAGATGTGGGAGGGATAGCGATACAGAAGGAACAGGTACAGACAGTAAAGCCAGTGAGGGGGATGGGTTTTGCAGACCTAGATCCACGGTCCCAAATTATCAGCCGTTCGGAGAAGGTCCACCCCGATCGGTCACTCCGACTGCTCCAAGTATTTATCCTCCCTTAGTACCTCAGGTATTGCATGACAATTCTGCAGAAAGAGTGTTGCGGGAAAAAGAGAAAGAAGCCCTGGCTAAACAGCGAGAGGATTTAGTTCGAACCATTGCCCAGATACATCCCCATCCTGATTCCCTGACTATTCCAGTAACTATTGGTCCAGCTATTCCACTGTATAGAAATGACCTGACTAGTCCCCATCCTCCTGTTATCACCCCAATACTGCCTACTCCTAGCATCCCGTCCCCGAGGAAGGAAGTATTCATAGATGAGGATCAAGAAAGTGAGTGTGAATCTGTGGTTTTGATGGATTTGCCCATAAGAGAGCCTAGAACCAGTACATCGGGGGCAAGAAGCCAGACAAGACCAAAGGAGGTGTTGATTGAAGGTGCATCTGGGGTTAGGAGTGCCACCGTAGTTTCCCCAGAAGAATTGGACAGATGGACAAAGGAGCTAGAGAAGGAGACCACTCCCCAACCTAAAGCATTGGAAATATATAAATTAAGGATAGAAATAGAAGAAATGATGGCAGGGAATGTAGGAGTAGAGCGCCTAAGCTCGTACAGTGAAGAAGAGTTACTGTTTATCAGCAAAAACCTTACCCGGAGTGCTAGGTTGCTCCATGAAAGGATAATGGATACAGCCACAGAAATGGGAATTGATGTTAGTCGCTCCAAAATTCTTCAGAAACCCTACAGAGTAGATTTTTCAGATAAGGATTTAGAAAGCCTGAATGTGATGGGAAAACAGATCCAGATAAAGGAATTGTTGAAGCTCCTGCAGAAATGGGGCGAGGTGGGAAAATGGAGAACCCGGTGGGCAAAGAAAAAAGAAGACAGCAGGGCTAAGTCTCAGGCGTCAGAATTCGTGTTAAAAGAAGTGACGCCAACAGAAAAATTGTGCCCTATGAGAGAGGTCCCGGGAGGAAAATATGTCCATGTCCCTTGGTCCAGACAGGATATTGTGTCATTTACAAATGACTTCCCGAAATTACGTGAGAAGCCAGTTGACTGGTACAGGCAGGTAGAACGCTTCATAAAAGTTCAGAAATGCCTCTTGAAAGACCTGGATGGGTTTTTCGACATTGTGGTCCCTGTAGATTTGTGGACCGACTGTAAAATTGAAATTGATTGGCCCAGTGAGGAATTCCCCAGAGATGAGAAAACAGGAGCTCCCGCACCTGAAGTAATGAGGAAGTATGAGCAAGTCATACAATACCTCAAGAAAAAGGTGCCAGCAAAGGAAACGGATTGGACCCGAATAGATAGAACCACCCAAGAACGTGATGAAACTGTGCATTCATTTTATGAAAGATTACTGCAGGTATTCAAAACTTACAGTGGTATCGATAACGTAGACATGAAAGACATGACTCATTTCAGTTACAGATTTGTGCTGGGATTAAGACCTGAAATTTCACAATGGATTCGAGATAATAAAATCAGTTGGCAGGGAAAGCCCATAGATGATGTCCTAAAATATGCAAAATACTGCGAAGATGAAATCGAAAATAAAAAGAAAGCCCTCAAGGAGAAAGTGATGTGGGCACAGGTGAAATTAGCCGAACAGCAGGAAAAACAGTTAAGTAAATTGACTTCCAGTAATAATGCTCAGAATGCCACTGCTGGGGGAGGAGGAAAGCCCCGAGCTAAAATGAGTCGGGAAGAAGCCATGAAAAAGTTTCCGTGCCATGGGTGCGGCCAGATAGGGCATTGGCGAGACGAGTGTCCACACCTGCAGGCCGGTAATGCCCCTGTAAATGGTTTAAATCCACAGGTGCCGAAAGAGGGGACAAGAAAGAACCAGCAACAGGTAAAATTACCTCCCGTACCTCGCGCTCCTAGACAGAATTTTAAGAGTCAGGGACAGCAGAATGAGAGGGCGGAAGTATGGGAAGTTGAGAGTGAAAGAAACGCAATCATTCCACAGTACTTGCTAAATGATACCTTCCTCTGTGAAGATCAAGATTGACGGGGCCTGAGAGGGGAGGATGAGGAGTGCGTGCTTGGCGCCTCCTTACCGGTAGACCAGACTGGACCATACATTGAAGGAAAGGTTGAGGGAAAAGACGTCACCTTTCTGTTGGACACTGGTGCTACCAGATCTACTGTAAGAACAGTGGATGTTCCTAACCTACCCCTCTCGGGAGAAGCGATCCAAGTAGTGGGCGTCTCAAATCAAATAATAAGTACTCCAGTAACCGAACCAATGGAAGTTTCTATAGGAAATTTCAAAGAAATGCACAGATTTGTAGTCTGTGATTCCAGTCCTGTGAATCTGCTAGGACGTGATTTGTTGTGCAAAATGAATTGTACCATCTATTGCACACCAAAAGGCGTCGAAATTCAGACACCCGATGAAGATGGTGTGTACAAGCTGATGTTAGTCAGACAAGATTCTGATATCAAACCTCTAACAGTTGTAGATTTACCTGAAGAGCTCCAGTTAAGAGTAGTTCCAGAAGTGTGGGATTTCACAGGAAAGGATGTAGGTTTAATGGCAAATGTGGACCCAGTTAAGATAGCCATAAAAACAAATGCTATATACCCCAAAACCAGACAATACAAAATGAGTGCAGAAGTAAAAGCTGGAGTAGCGACTGAAATAACCCGGCTACTCGAAGCAGAGATAATAGAGGAAGTAATGAGCAGTCCCTGTAATTCACCAATCATTGGGATCAAAAAGCCTAGTGGAAAGTACCGGGTGGTGCAAGATTTACGCAAGGTAAACCAAATTGTTGTGCCGTGCTGCCCTGTTGTGCCCAACCCTGCTGTGATACTATATCAGATTCCCTGGAATGCAGAATGGTTCACTGTCATCGACCTGTGCCATGCATTCTTCTCCATCCCACTGCATCCAGAAAGCAAGTTCCTTTTCAGTTTTGAATTTGACAGCCATATCTATGTCTGGAATCGTGTCCCCCAGGGGTACACCGAAAGTCCATCGATTTTCAACCAGATATTAAAAAAGTGCCTTGAATCCCTAGTGCTGCCAAGAGAGTCTGTTTTGGTGCAGTACATAGATGACCTGTTAGTGGCATCTAAAACCCAAAATGACTGCGTCACTGACACCATTGCCTTGTTGAATCACTTAGGAAAGGGAGGACATAAAGTGTCACCTGACAAGTTACAATTTTGTAAAAATTCAGTAAAGTATCTGGGGCACCAGATCGAAAAAGGAATCAGGAAAGTCACTACCGAAAGAATCAAAATAATGAAAGCAATGGAACTGCCCAGAACTCAGAAGGAGGTGAGAATGTTCTTGGGAGTTGTGGGTTACTGCAGACAATGGATTGTAGGATTCGCGGCTCTAGCCAGACCCCTGATCAAAATGACAAAGAAAGGCGTTGAAGACCCCGTCAGTTGGGACAGTGAGAGCATGAACGCTTGGGTGACTCTGAGAAACTGTCTATGTTCTGCTCCTGCACTGGGTATGCCTGACTACACCAAGCCCTTTGAGCTATTCTGTGACACAAGAGAGAATTGTGCTCTTTCAGTCCTGACCCAGGAGCACGGACTAGTTAGAAGACCAGTGGCCTATTTTTCGGCCACCCTAGATCCGGTGGCGGCTGGATTACCTGGATGCTTGAAAGCAGTTGCTGCTACTTGCGTCAGTCTGGAACAGAGTGAGAACATTGTCATGGGACATCATGTCACTGTATATGTTCCTCATTCTGTTGTTATTCTACTGACTAGAACTAAGACCCAGTACCTCACACCTAGTCGACTGACTAAGTATGAGAGAATTTTGATTGGTGCCGAGAATGTCACTATTTCCCGGTGCAATGTCCTAAACCCTGCGACCTTGTTACCTGTCCCCCTAGACGTAGAAATTGAAGAGGAAGGGGAGCATAATTGCATCGATCTAACTGAGTTCAGTACCAAGCCCCGTCCTGACATCCGTGAAATAGCGTTACTTGATGGGGATAAGACAATGTCCGTGGATGGCTCGTGTTTAAGACATGAAAGTGGGAGCCTAAGTGCTGCCTATGCTGTGGTAACATTGACAGAAACCATAGAAGCATCTTACATGAGCGAGGTGAAATCTGCACAAGTGGCTGAGCTCATCGCGCTAACCAGAGCATGTAAGAGGGGTAAGAACAAGAGAATAACTGTTTACACAGACAGCCAGTATTGTTTTGGGGTTGTTCATGACTTCGGCCAGTTGTGGCTGCAAAGAGAATTCATGACGTCCTCAGGCACTCCTATCAGAAATGGAAAGGTGGTGCATAACTTACTGGAAGCTATCCAATTGCCCAAAGAATTGGCTGTGGTCAAGTGTGCGGCTCACAAATCTGGAAATGATGATGTGACTGCCGGTAATAGGTACGCTGACCAAATTGCACAGTTTTGTGCCCGATACCATATGTCACTCCAAATTGCATTGTGGGATGGAACCAGCTGCCAACTTATGTTGTTTGAGAATGTGTCAACATGGGAAGAATTAAAGGAGTTGCAACAGGCAACAGATAGGCAGGAAAAAGGAAGGTGGGCAGCAAATGGATGCAAACTGAGAAATGATGGTGTGGTGGTAAACTCGACTGGGGTGCCTGTACTGCCTGATAGTTTGATTGACCCCATGATCAGAATGATACATGAACCAACACATATGGGAAGAGACGCAATGTGTCGGGTGTTTGATAAGGTGTTCTGTAATTCAAAGTTCAGGAACCAGGCGGAAAGGCTTTGCCAGAGGTGCCTGGTGTGTCAGCAATTCAATGCAGGGAAAAAGACTGTAGTAGAACAAAGTACAGTTGGAAAGGCAATAGGTCCCTTTGTCAGGATGCAGGCAGACTTCATAACCATGCCTAAATGTAAAGGGTATAGATATATCCTAGTCATAGTTTGCCTATTCTCCAGGTGGGTGGAAGCATATCCAGCTAAGAAAAATGATGCTCTCACCACAGCCAAGTTATTACTCAGGGAGTTGATACCTAGGTACGGAATTCCAGAGACAATCGAAACGGACCAAGGTGGGCATTTTGCCAACGATGTCTTAGAGGAACTCTGTAAAGCCTTCAAAATGAAGCAAAGATTACACTGTGCCTACCATCCCGAGGCTTCTGGGGTAGTGGAACAAATAAATGGCACCCTGAAATCCAGATTGGCCAAAATGTGTGATTCCACAAAAATGAACTGGATAGAGGCTTTACCCCTTGTGCTGATGAGTCTGAGAAGTATCCCGAACAGGAAAACTGGCCTAAGTCCCCATGAAGTGTTGATGGGAAGAGTGATGCGACAGGCTTGGGTGCCCGGACACAAACTGCTAAGCATTTCTGATGATATGGTATTAGAATACTGCAAGCAGCTGGGTGACCAAGTGCGTTCTCTCTCTCAGCAGATCGGAGAGACTGAAGACGAGTGGCCAAAGACTCCGGCACATAAACTGCAACCAGGAGATTGGGTGGCGTTAAAGAAACACACCCGGAGCAGTTGCCTGAAACCGAGGTGGGGAAAGCCGCGACAAGTGATCCTCGTCACTACAACTGCTGTAAAGTGCGCTGGTGTACCGAAGTGGATCCACGCCAGCCACACAAAGCGGGTATCTGGAGAAAACGCGACTGGAGCTGAAGGCAGCTCAGCTGAAGAAGCTTCCGAGGAGGAGAGTCCGGAGCTAGCTAACATTGAACTGCCGAGCACAAGTCGAGACGTTGAATGGTACCCCGCCGACGACCAGGTTCATGATCCAATACGAACCCGGAAATATTCCTACTTAGACAGTGAGTGGGATAGTCCAGGTGAGTCAGAAATAGAAGAAGAAGGTCAGGTCAACGAAAGCCACAACACACCTGATCAGGACGTAGGCCAAGTAGGGTCAGATCAAGACATCGAAACTTCTCCTGAAACTCCAGAAGTAGGAAAGGGACAGTTAGAAATTAGAGCTGACGTTCGTGCAGAAGAAAACGAAGAGATCGAAGAGCATGAACAGGAACAGATAGAACTAGATCAAAGTGCTCAGACAACGGAAACAACAATAACGAAAAATAAAAAGCGAGTACGATTTGAATCTGAGCAGGGACAGAATAGGGGCCAGGCAGAAGAAATAGACGAAAGACCTGGAACAAGTCAGACAGGCAGGGAAACAGAGGTGCCACATCAAAAAGTAAAGAGAGTGCACGAAGAAGGCCAAGTTTCCTCAACAACTGGGAGGCACGGAGGCAGAAGTGCACCCCGATACGTCAAGAGACTGAGGCTCAGACTAAAGACAGTCGAAGAAAAACTGAAAGACAGAAAAAGGGCTCAAAGTGAAAGAAATGCAGCCCAAGGCAAATCGCTAAGAAAGAGCGACAGAATAAAGAAACAGAACCGACTGTATCGTAGCCCTGAGTGGACGTACTTTGTGTTGGAGGAAATTGACGAGCCACACCACAGTGGCAACAGTGACGACGAGTCCATTGCTGATCGGAGTTCGGACGAAGACCCTCCTTGAGAGAGCCCGGGAGTGAGCCTTTGGTGCAGAGAAACGAAGAGGGGTAGCAAAAGCCACCTGTAAGCTAAAAATGTCTGATCCGAATGTCTCTGGAAGATCCCGGTGTGGGTGTCTTAAAACCTGTTGTAAAATATGCGTGTGTAGCGTAGCCATGTTAATAGTAATGTGGATAGGACTAACCGTTTTTCTACCTTTTATGATAAGTAAAAATCCTAACTTGTCCCCTACTGAACCCGAAGCAGTAGACGTAGGGGTTGTACAGACTGCAGAAACACCACGAAGCCTAGAAAGACGCGACAAACGAGTAGGACTGACACACACACGACCTAATTTAGAAGCACCAGATGAGGATGGACTACATTTTCACAAAATGAGAAACAGGACGCATCTAAATGTTTTTGCTAACTTGTTAGTGCATTATGTAGAAGCTATGGAAATAGAGGACTGTTATGTCTGCATGAAGCTGCCAACTTCAGTAGCTGAAGGTGTGACATACCACCATTTACCTTTGACCTATGGAATCTCCTGTAGTATATTAGCTAGCTTGTTTTATAGAAGCACTTTACAATACTATTATTCAAATGATGATGTAGTATTTTCTGAACTTCCTATTAGAGGACACCTGAATCGTGTACATACTACAAGTGACGTGACCCGCTATATGGGAGAATATTTCCTGACTATAGGTAACATAGATTTAGATAAAGCAAGAGAAGATAATCTGACCTGTTCTTTGCAAGAGCAGGAAAAGATGTTTATAAAAATGGCAGACAGAAGGAGAGAAAAGTTTCAGAAGAAGGCGCATGACGAAAAGGATAGAGTCCCTAGGTGGGCTGAGCACATGGATAACACCTCAGAAGGCGAAGCTAGTCCTGCCTTGTTGCTGGATTTTGAACGAAAGGGGAAACTTTGTATCCACAGGGAAAAGACAGAGTACTATAACAATGTATTCATCGGTTCCAGCGAGTGTGAACATAATTACAAGGTAATTGGAGGTTGGGGTTTCAAAAATGGGTCAGAACCTGTGTTCCCCGGAATATATTATATATGTGGGAACAAGGCTTATTTCAAATTGCCGGATCACTGGTATGGAAGCTGCTACTTTGGCATTGTTTTCCCGAAAATATACCATGTGAATACTGCAGCTGGAAGCGATGAAGAGACTAATGGCTTAGTGCGTAGTAAACGTGAAAGTGTAGGTGAAATTATAGGTGATATTTTTAGTGCACTGATACCTGGAATGGGGGTAGTTCTGAACACCCATAGGATCTGCAAATTGTCTACAGTAGTGGATCGGTTATCTACTGACACTGCTGCTGGATTCCTGCTGGTCAATACTGAAATGGTTGCGATCAGATCAATGGTTTTACAAAATCGTCTTGCCCTTGACACCCTATTAGCAAAAGAGGGCGGAGTCTGTAGAATGCTGAAAGCGCAACATTGTTGCACTTACATTCCTGATAAAAGTATCGAACTAAAACAATATGTGAAAAACATAACTAATCTGGAAAAAGAACTCAAACCATTGGAGGTTGACAGTGCCTGGACGAGACTGACTGGAGGTCTCTCCTCTATAGGTAGTTGGTTTACTAACCTAGGTAGAAATCTTTTGTGGAAAATACTGATGCCAATAGTTATAATAGGTGTAGTTGTATTGATCATTTTTATCTGCTGCAAATGCCAGAAGTGCAAAAAGAAATATACTGTAAATAAGAGGGGGGTGAAAAGAAATATTGATGATTTAGAATTAGAAGAGTTAAAAAGTGAAATTTACAAAAAGGTGAAAAATCACCACTCTCATAGAGAAGCTGCAAGAAAACTCAACGAAAAATTTGTTGAAATTAAGATGGATGATATGGATGAATGAGAAAAAGTTGGCATCTGTTTCCTTCTATGTGGTGATGATAGTAAATATCATCAAAGAGGGGATTGATGGAGCTGGGATCCGCGTGCAAGCGCCCTGCTCACATACAAAACCCTTGCATAAATCGTATAATCATATTAACACTATTGTTCGTCCTTTATTAAGTGGTTTCCCAAACACGCGGGTGTCCCCAGGATGCTTGCTTGTATGTCTTTTTTATACTAACGAAGCTTGCACTAAAATTGGCTGCTTCGCTGTAATTCAGTCTGCGCATGCGTCGGTCATACCCATGTGATGTGACGCACTCGCATTCTGGAGGGAAGTTGTGCTCATGCGCACTGTAGCAAATATGGCCGCTTGTCTCTCACCATGCTCTCCGCTTGCTACCGCTGCTTTTGCCTATCTGTCTTTTCGCACTAAACAGTAATGCTATAGTCATTATAAAGTAAGGGTTGGTTAGTATTTTATCATGGTGTACAGTGTGATCATTTTATATGTGATTTTAATTCGTTCTCGCTTACTTTTCATGTACCGCGTCTTTGTGGGCTGGGGCATACATGAGCAACGCCATGCTGAGGCTCCTCTGAACCCTGTCAGGTGACCGGGGAAAGTCCTAACTGCGCAGAAGCTGAAACCAGCCAGCTGGCCCCAGAAGCCAAATGCGCCTGAGAAACCCAGCACAAGATGAGGACACTCACCTTGAGAATAACTGATTTTGTTGCAATGTCTTGTGCACTCAGATTTTCTATTGTATTCTATGCATGGGAACGTGAACCCAAGGGGCGGGTAGGAAAATTTTAATATTTGGATGAGAAAGTTGAATTCTAGGAGGTGGTAATGACCACACCACCTCTCCTGACCAATCATAATGGGGGAAACTGTCATTTGCAACATTAGTGGGTGGTCTGAGGGACCCCAAAACAGTATAACTGCCCTAGTTTAGCTTAGGAAAATTGTCCGACTTGTCCGAGTAGCAGACCTGTCACTGACCCTACGAAATCTATAGGTGCTCAATCTGAAGTGCTGCGGAGCACTCTGTCCATACTTTCCACAAACTCCCAAGGGGTGGAAACAATCCTAAGTGCTGGCGAAGCACTTTGCTGGGGAATTCGAAAACCCAATCGGGGTTACTGGCGGATTACTTGCAGAAAGGTGCAACGCTGGCGTTGCTTCTGAAGTTGTGGGTGTTGGTCGTACCTTGGTGAGCCCAGTCCTGATCCCAAATCCTGAGGGGTATCCTGTCCTTACTGTCCGTGAGCTGTACCTGCTCGCATTCTGGCATTCCTTCCTGAGGGTCCTTGTCCCCGTCTTTCCAACTGACCCGTGGCCAGGGTTAGTCTTCACTCAGACCTAGGTAAATATTAACCTGTGGGTTTGCGTCTCTCTCTTTCTCTTGACTTCTCTCTCTCCTTCCTTAATAAAGCACTCTTACCGTGATATTGTTCTATCACCTTGAGAACGAGTTATATGCAATTGGTCTAGAATTGTTCCACTTCTCTCCCCTCCCTTAGAAAATTACCTACTGTTATATTATATTAGTATGTTCCAATTTTTCCCCTACCTTTAGCCTGATTGCGGTGAACTTAGTAAGAATAGTTTAAACACTTAGGTTAAGTACGTGTTCTAGGTCCCATCCACCTCCTATGTTTTAGTATAAAATTGCAGAGACTAGTTTTGTTCTAAAAACTCCTACCTTTTAGTCTTCCCATGTACTCAAATGGTCTTAGCATTTATCTATAGCTATTCTATAGTGTTGATTTTGATGTTAGACGCATTATTCTGCCTATCACTTATTGCTTTGTCATATTCTCTCTAAAGAACTTATATAAAGTTTTAAACATGCTCAGGTGTCTGTGGTCCTTTTACGGAATTGTGGAAAGTATTTACTGATTATAAAGAGTATCTGATGTTAGGCCTGTCTACTATTTTCCCTTATAGCTCCAGGTCCGTCGTAAGAATTGTGCCTGTGGTAAGTCAGGTACATGGTATGCAGAGGTGAAACCAAACCTTAATTGCTCATAGCAGCGTGCAGGAGGAGAAATATAAAATCCTCTCCCGATTCACCCAAATTATTAGTGTGGTGTTTGGAAAATTCGCACGCCAGGGCCCAGTGCGTGTAAAGAATTGGTAACCCAGGTGGCCCGGGATAACTGCGCGCTCTATCAAGACCACCTGGGATACTTGGGTACACTCTTACTAAGGGCTATGATAAACACTTTGTATACCAGGGGAAAACCTTCCCTTGAATGTGATAACTTTATCCAATGACAATTTGCCCATGTAGGAATGAGGTGTAGGTAAATATCTATATACGACTCAACGCCTCTCTGACCCCTCCCAGTTGCAGCTCTTTCAATGCGTGTTAAATTATTAACATTGAGCTTATATTGTATTGTAATATTTAGTTACTTTTCAAAAATACTTTAAAAAACAGACAAATGAAGCAATCAAACGGCTGCCTCTGCAAAATACGATCCCAGTACAGCAGCTTTACCCATGAGTATATTCGATACACTTACTGGTGTGCAGCACATTGCATTATGATTTTTAACCATAATATACCATCCGTTTAAACACAACGTTAATTGAAGCCAGTACTACCATGCAAAGAGCTGACGATTGTTTCAGAAAAATTCTTTCTACACAAAATAAAAAAAGTTTTTTTAGATGCCATCGCTCGAAAGCGGCTACGAAATGGTGTTTTCAAACCCATTTCTCATAATGTTTAAAGGCATTAAATACAGAGTGTACACAAACAGATAGATATAGATGTCTGTCCGACCAAAGTATTTATTTTCCTCATCTCTTAGCTGTTTACAGACCACTGTGCCTCTCACCACCTCTTCCAACTGGATGTAAACAAAAGAGCAGACCTCCACACATGTAATGAGTGCTTCAGGGAGCAGAGCTAAAGGAGGGCTTCCAGATATGGGGCTGTTTGCAAATCAACACAGCCCACGTCACATCCACTGCGAGTTCGCCAAGCCACTTCACTTGAGAGTAACCCAGGGATCAAATCAAGCCTGCTACAAACCGGACTGACCCCAGTTCTGCACAATTACATTTTTCCATATTAATAACAAACACACGCAGATGTCTGCTCCGAGTACGGACTGGAGACTGTGTACAGTGCATGACTGAATGACCCTCCATGTCAGGGAGCCCGGCACCAATGTATGGCCAAGATAATATCTTTTAACACGTGTAAAATTGGGCCAACCGATTAGCACACATTGGGCCCCTGACTCCCCAGCACAGTGTCCTGCTATGCTCAGTAAGTAATAAATCATGGTTTTAAGTCTCTCCAGTTTTGACTTCCCTGAAAGGAATAACAAATGGAGTCTGTACCCCCATCTCGAATCAGGGAGCCAGACACCAATGCATGGCCAAATAATGTATTTAAAAAACACTGTTATTATCTTATGGATTTAAACTTCCTAGTTTTCGTCACCCCTTCTTTTTATTGAAAGGCGTAACACGCTAAAAGTTTATTTAGTGGTGGGCGCCGGGAAATTAAGTGATTTGCTAAGAATTACAGGAAGCTGAGACACGGCTCGAACCAGGTGTCCCAACTCCAAAGTCGGCAGCTCTGGCCATAAGGCCACAACCTTTCCCCTGTGAGACGTGCAGAATTGGTGAGCCAAAACACGCAACATGCCCAGGAAAACTCTATGCTGCCCGCTGACCATGCCTCCCCTACGAAGATCTTTTACTGGGTATAGAAAATGACGTCTTCTACAGTGTGAACTGTGACCCCAACAGCTACTGCCTACAATTGCTTTCTGTGTCATGATGCACTCGTCTCTCTGTCGCCCATTGGACCACTCTCCAGTCCTAAAAGACTTTTAAATAAGCAACAACATTTTGACATTAATGGTTCGACTATATCCCTAGAGGGAAAGTGGCATGTCTATTAAAAAAAACCATTCTAGAGCTCTTGGCCTCGGGAGGGACTACTTTGCACCGAGCCGTTATTTAACACCATATTATATATTTCATGCTATCAGGGATACAGAAATAAATAGCACTGTAGTACTGAGCCAAAACAATAGAACTGTTGGTGTAGTGTAGCACCTAAGGCTGATCCTACGCGCGACTTTGTACACAGTACCTATTGCGGTCTTAGATTCAAAAAGGTCAAATAAGTCCTAATTTCCACTCACCACAGATAAAACAAGCACTGGCAAAGCCAATTTCTCATCACCGCCCAGCTTAATGGGGACACAAGTCGTAATTTCCTGTGCAAATCATATTTAACAAAAATGAGATAAATAGCTGCATTTTTATGTTACTTATCTGTGAACGAAATGTATTCTCACTACCTGGACGGGATGAGTTAACAAGATTAAAAAACCTGTTCAAATGAAATTGGCAATTATACCCTAATGCTCTATATGCTTTAAATCCAAACACAGTATATGCTAATGCCAGAACCATGAACCAGGACGAATGCAGAACAGGCTATTTTATTGAGAACTGATTCAGGCATATAACGGGTTACAAACATGCTCTGTGAAACATCCAAGGGCCATATATACTTAATCGCAGGGGCTCAAGTATTCCAGTTATCACGAGACCAGAACTGATCGTATTAATCAGCCCACACAGGCCATGCCCACTAGCCTAAGATACAATTTTTGAATGGTTCCAGACCAGGCAGCTTGAGAGAAACTAGAGCAGCGTACATTAATGAGAATTGAAAAGGCTACTGTGTTAATTTGAGTCAGCTATATTATCCATGGACTTTCCCATACCAGATGTCTAATTTGGTATGAATACATTTTTCCCTACATGTGACCACTACATGTGCACGATGGAGCAACTATCACTTTGAATAGATATATCTAGCTGGGTCAACCTTTCTAAAGTGGAGCTACCCTTCGAGTTAGAGTCTTTATCCACTTGGGGTATCCAACATTAGAAAAAACCTTCAGATATTTCACATACTTATTAAATTGATTTTCGTGCTATCGCTTGGTTTAGACATCTTAATCCAGGCCTCTTACAGTTGAACTATCCCTCTGATTAAACGGACTTTTCTGCAACTGGCCATGTTATGCAAAATTATACCTCTGGTTACAGAGGTCATGCAATGACTTGCCTAGGAGAGTAGATCTACCAAGGTCTTACAGGCTGGCAGTGCTGTCCTTCAGGATACACTGATAGTGCATGCTTACACCTCAGAAAGCAGACCTGCCCGACTTATTGCACAGATCCTACTTGCAAAAAACACTGAAAGAGAAGCATTTGCAAGTGCAAACACCTCAGCCCATCTGCAACTCGAGCTGGCATCACCATAAATTAGTAACTAAGTGAGACCCTTCTTTTCGAAAACCGTCCTTCCTCCTGTATTACTGAAGATTTTGTAGGCTCTTGCGTTTCCTCAAAATTCAGGAAAAAATCTATGGGTTCTTTGGAAAACTTTCAACATTTTATAAGAAATTTCCTAAATGTCCTACGTATAAAACAGTTTTTAAACTTTCCAAAATTCGATTTTCTGTAAAATATATATATATGTTTGCCATTTATACAGCCCCTCACTATGACATTAATAAAAAGTTACAGACAGCAGAGTTATTGTTTTACAACAGTCTCACAAAATCAAGCCTAGTCAAATGTATCTTTCAGATTACATTACACAGATTTTACAAATTTGAGTATGATTTGGCACTTGTCATTTGGAAAACGGGAAGGTGATAAATGAAACAAAAGCCCAGATCATGGTAGTTACCAAGAATATAAACGTAAGACATAAAAGCAAATGGTACATGGAGAATACCCAACTGGAACAAGTTGAAGTATACAAGTATTTGGGTGTGCTTTTTGACGAGAAGGGTAATTACCAGCCACAAAAAAGGGATATTCAACGGAAGACAAACGCCTTGACTGCAGCGTTTAGAATCTTACAGAAGTCACTTAGCAACCTCACATATGGGCCGCTTCTGAAGATCATAGGGGCAAGACTGCTACCAACCATCACCTATGGCAGTGAAGCAGTAATGGGAAAGGATACTGAAATAATAAATAAGGCCCTAACTAAAACATACAATGCATTATTTCAACTCCCAACTAATGCCTCGCCTGCACAAATGTGACTGGAGTTTGGTTTAAGTAACCAATACTATGCGAGAAAGGGACATTTTATTAAAACCTGGAATTGGATAAAAAATTATCATGATAATCAGATATCACAGTTATTATGGAAAGAAATAAATAATAACGTAAAGTCAACCACATGGAATTATCTTAAGGAAGCGATAGATGAGTTTGCGGTTATTACAATCTTGAAAAATACGATAAGCAATGTATCGTTCAAAAAAATAATCAATTGAACTAAAAACCAACTTTCCCTCGTAAATGACAAAGATAGCCTGACAAAAAGAAAACATGCTTGGACAATAATAAATGGTTACAAAAAAAAGGAAATACAACAATACTTGGAAACACCTTGGTCCGAAAAAAATAAACAAGTTCTTCTTAAAGCGAAATTTGGAATTTTGCCGGGACTTTGTCATCTTCCCCCTTGGAAAAACATTGAATGTTGCACACTATGCAGACTATGTAAAAATGGAGAGGAGAATATTGTCTACCTTTTATGTATTTGTTCTGGACTCCAAAGCGAAAGAAGATCCTTACTCAAATTACCTTTTAATGTACGTGGAATAAGGACATGTAGGCATGCTTTGACATGCTGTCTCCAATCGAATGATATAGGTTTGAACGCTACCTTTGTAAGGTTCCTACTAATAGCGAAAAGAAAGCTAGGAGAGTAACTTTTAAAATGTAATAGTTTTTGAATGAAATCTAATGAATTGTATGGTGTAACGGTTTTTATTATTTTGTTTTAAATATTCCAGCACATTTTATGTATTTGCAATATTGTAAGATTTTAAATATTCAAACAATAAAGAATTACTTACTTACTTACTTACTTACTTAATCCTATTTCAAATGAAAGTAAAAAAAATTCTGTCACGTTTTTTATGAAATGCATACAGTTCTATTTGGAAACGGAAGACCGGGTGGCTGCTTGGGAGAATTGGAAAACACTATAATGCATTCAACTGGACAATTTTTTGGAGAAACAACACATTAGATATATCTACAGTTCTTTCAGTTTGGGAAATGGTGTTTCAATTTTTTTTGATCGATTTTCCTATTTTTCTTTAGGAAAAAGCAGACATTTCAATAGAGAGAAGACGACTGTAGTTGTTCTATTTTTTAAGGATTTTTTTAAATGGCGTCTCGCTTCACAAACTAGTGGATTTTTTGAGGATCTATGGTTTTGAAACTTGCGTTTTTTTACACTGGGCACTAAGGCAAGCAACCATCATTATGAACGACTGGAAGGAGATGCTGTGCATTGAAAGTGGATTTTAACCAGAAATATGCACAAGAGAAACATATGGTAATTTAAAAAAACAATAAGAATCTCATTGCTTATACATTCTCAGTCTTTTAAAACAAAGTAAGCAATTGTAATTTGGCATTTTATCAATACACTTGAGGGGCACGGCCATGACAAGCGAAACAGAGTTTCAAGCCACATAAGGATCAAGCACATGAAAGCAATATTTTGCAAGTAGGGCTTCTGGTTTTCTGTTTAAGCACATTTTTACATATAAATACAGACGGAAAACATTTTTTCCTTTGTCTGTATTTATATGTAAAAACGGCAAAATACTAGAACATTTTGCAGTGCTGCCGTGCTCGAATGCAGTTATCTTACCACGCTCCCTTCCTGCTGCTCGAAATTCTTTCTAATCCTTCCAACCAGGGTCTTTTAGTGACCCACTGCCATGCCCCTGAACCAACCCTGGTCAGATTGAATCGTCAGTGAGTGGGCTCTGAGCGGCACTGTGTCGCTGCCCGAGGCTGGCACCCCCATATTAAACAACCCTGCATAACTGAACATTTTATAACAATGATTTGTGACCTTCTGTTCTTCATACGAACACCTTATCAACAGAATTTCCCTGATAAAATCAGTTTATTTAATAAAAAAAGGAAACACGTCACTCTGACCGGGTTTTTACTCCGCTTTCTAGTCTTGGATTCAGAGTGTGAAAGGCAACAGAAATCACCAGCTTTTTAGGAAAAGCGCAGACTGGTGGCGACACACACACACACACACGCACACACACAGACACAGACTCATACTCCACACACGCACACCTCTGCTGACTAAGGGCAACAATGGTGCAAATAATAAATATGTACATCGGGCATGGATTCCACCGATATGCCCTATAGCGCTACTCGGGAACCAAACCGATTTTCAGTCAACTCCTTCCACATGGACATTGGAACAATAAAAGGAAGATAAAACAGCAAACTAAAGTTTTTTAGTGTAGTGCCTGCTGCCAAATTCTTAAGGATTCATAGCACTGCAAATGGGATAATGTGCCAAGCTTTGGAAGGGGTGAAGTAGGCACAGAGATTGAATGTGAGACCTGTATCTTGCTAAAGGTTAATACCATGCGTGCAACGTCCATTGGGCTCAAAGAGCTTTAGCCCACCCGCCCCCCAGACAGATGTGTTGTCTCCGCCTTGAGTGTCCATCACAACCGCCCACTCCCACCTGGTGCCCCTGGTTGCTCACCTCCCCCTTTCTGTGTTACTACTCCGCATGTTCATGACGTAATGATGTGTAATCCCACAGCCTGCAGAGCCCGGCGGCTCAAGGTCACAGCAGGCGCCCTGGATTCCTGGCATCTCAACCAACCTCCACCCTGGGGCTTTAAATGGAAATACAGAAGTGCTGACACATGTTTGCTCCTGATAAGTGATTGCACTGTATCCTAAAGTGCCTTATAGTAGGACTGAGAAGCACAGGTACTCTCCTTTTCAAATTACTCAGTACCGGACCATTTAAAGCACTGCTAAAGCCACAACAAATTGGTAGTTTAAGTGAGTGCACATGTGCATTGTCAATTTAAATGAATGTGGAAAAATACTAGCTGAAGCATCGTATTTTGCTTGTAGCAAAAATAAATGTGGATACATACAGACGGAAATGGCAAAGAAATAAATACCATATTACGGGAGCCCTAATTGCAAGTCATGCAGTGGAAGCTCAGGTGTTATCCTCCAACAGAATATCACTGGAACCAAAACCGGAGTAAGGAGGACAGTTAGTGACAATATATACAAACCTGTGGATGTGATAACAATATTAAAGAATATTAGAGGAAATGGAGCCCAAAGCCCGAATGGTCTACCAGGCCAACTATTTAAACAGGATTATGAGTTATGGCCGACTATATTCACCCCGTTATTTCAGTTTTGCATTACTAGTGCCACAATCCCGGAAGATTGGAAAATGATCCCTATTACAACCGATCCATAAAAAGTACATATTTTGGATCCTACTAACTATAGGATGATTGTGCTGCTAGATATTGAGGTAAAGGCATAAGCAAGTCTCCTACCACAAAAATTTCTACACTGGGTCAGTGACAAAGGTATACTCCCGATGTCCCAATCAGGCTTCAGGGCTGAATCCTCAACACTGGATAATGCTTTAGTCCTGGCCTATTTAGTCGACCGGGCCACTCTTGCAAGACAACGCCCCCTTTTTGCTTGTGTTGTGGACTATACTTGTTAGAAGGTAGTTCTGACACTAGGGCCCGCCCAGACTTTTCGCTTTTTGAGCACCTAATTGTTGAGCTTTTACTGTGGGGGAGCCTCATAATCTGGGACTCACCCACAGTGAACTCATAATAAAGGAGACTGCATGGAGATTTTACTGGTGTCCCCCTGGCTTTACTAGGCCACTGCGCAGCAGCTGGAGTATGGGGTACCAGGCTGGTTACATGCAGACACATGTGTACATGCGTGTGCACACTAATAGTGGCTGCGCAGGGGAGATTCCTAGCGTGAGCAGTCCAGGAGGTACAAATTGAATGGTGTGGCAGGACTTATGCAGAATTGGGTGGTGACATGGAATAGGCTTTATACACTGGAAGGAAACATGCCAGGGAAAGTCAGTGTGTTTTACTGTGTTTTTCACTTCATTATTCCCTTATGGGGAGGGGAAACCCATGGCTAGAATGACTTCCACAAGGTCTAACGATTCCAGACACGCACAAAAGTCCAGTGTAGCGGATGTGAAAAGAAGTATTCTGCAGAGTCCAAAGTCATATTTGTACTGCTTTTGGGTCGTCCAGAAATGTCATATTTCTCTGAGTCCCTGGCTGGGGTCTGGCCCTGGCAGGTTAGATTATTGCACTTTCTTCCCTGAGCGAAGATCTTCCCTCCAAGGAAGGGAGATAGCTGAAGCTACAAGCCAATCCATCAACCACTCTCTCTGGGTGCCAGGCATCAAGTTGAACCAAGGTGAAGGCAGCACTGGGGGAAGGGGAGCCATGTGGCCAGAGACATTGGATGACTCTATTTTGAACAACCCAGAGACTGGACAAGAAGGAGGGATACGGACACAAAGAGACTTCCTGCCTGCCCCCTTCTTGCACAGGAAGAGAAGCTCTCTCTGGGGTGTGGACTGCTGAGGCAGAAGGTTCTGGAGTATGGAAATGGGCAGTTGGAGGGGAGGCACCCCCGAGGTAAGTCAGGTACCGGATGCTGCCCGCAGGGAGAAGTAAAGCCGTGGAGCACGACGGTGCTCTGAAGGGGGGCCAGGAGCCCACCCTTGCTCCCACCGAAGATGGAGGCGGGGAAGCGCCATGGCACCCCCCATGAGAAGGATAGCGGGGAGCGCCATCACGCTCCCTGTGACAATGCCCCATGGGGTGCCAGGAGTCCACCCTGGTCCCCGATGAAAATGGCGATGTGGCGCACTGTTGCCCAACCCCATGCACTGGGGGAGGGGCCTGGGACCCCATCCCCTGGCCTGAGGTGCCAGGATGGAGGGAGCGCCCGCCCCGAAGATGTCTGGGGGCCCCAAACCCCATCCCTGTGCCCCGAGTGTGGAGGAGGCCAGGGGAGTGCGACAGACCTGCGGAAGCAGGGAACCTGACTCGCGTCTGCCCGCCCGAGTGGGCAGACCAAAAGAGGACGGCCGGCTCCCGCGGCAGCACAAAAGAATGCTGCCTGAATGATATTTTTATCTTTGCTGAGTCTATAGCACCTAGCAGGTGTCTTAAAAAAGACCTCCAATTTTTCCCAGGTTGGCTCCAGCCTAGATCCGTCCATAAACCAGGGACCCTCCCGACACTCCTGCACTCTCTTGCAGAAAGAATGCCCTCCAACACAGGTAGGCTCTTGTCCACGCCAAACATACCAATAAAATTGTTTTGCCATGGTTCGCATTTCATCGTTCTGATGTATACTCCTATCCGGTTACAGAACCGCGGTACATGAGAGGCGCTTCATTACACTGCAACTACTTATGAGAGACATCCACGCTCCATTACATTGCAACTACTTTTGAGTGACATCCACCTGTCATTCCCAGGTACTTTCTCAGTTTCCTTTGAGTCATGAGTCATGAGTCTGAGTTTTTAACTTAGTTTAATACCAATGCACAATCCTTACACCATTCTTCCTCATTATTATCATTTTCAGTTTCGGCTCTATCCAGTCCGTGTCCTGAGGAGAACCCTTACTAACGTTGCTGTTCGAAACGCGTTGACCCTGAGCCTTGGAAAAAAAATAAGGGTGCCACTAGGGCTGCTTAAACCTATACAGTGTGATCCCTAGTTTTGTACCCCCCTAATTTGTTTTCCTATCCTTGGCTTAGTTAGACAGGCAGGCAGCTCTTTTGAACTGTATGTCCGCCTGTCTTTTTGTACCTAATAGAAAGGACTGGTTCCTAATGTGAATGTATTGTTAGGTATTTGATTTATTACTTTTGGTGTTGCCTGTATGAACTGATAGTATTTATTTTGAGCACTTGTACAGCACTTGTATATTACTGCACATTTCACTAGTTCATATGTATTTTTCACTGTTTGCTGACATTTTTAAATGAAACAGTTGAATGTTTTTCTAAAAATACAAAAAAACTAAAATAAAATAGATGACCCTCCAGAACTAATTGGCTGGGTGGGATCAGAAATGGAAAAATAAATCTCTCAGGCCCCTTTGTTTGTTTAGCATACTTTAGTGGTCCAAGCCAGTTCAGATACAGGACCCAAACCTTTGTTCTTGCCCTGCCCGAAGGGAGCCGGCGGGGGCAGCCGGGGGTGGGCTCCCCGGTCTGCCCTCCAAGGAGAAAGGCATACGGGGCCCCCAGTGGGGCTGGAGCCCCCGAGGAAGACATTCAGCTGTGCGAGGGGCCCAGGTGGGACCGGGCCCTGGAAAAGAGGAGTAGCGGCCGGGGGTGGGCTCCCTGAGCCGTCTGCACTCATCTGGAGGTCTGGGTGGGACCGGACCCCCCACCGAGGCCCCAAAAAGCGGCGAAGCGCATGTGCGGCTCTCCCCAGCACAGCGGGAGAGCCACTCATCTGTTATTCAGCAGCAGGATCTTGAAGCGCCCCATAATGCAATGCAAGGCAAGGGGAATGGATCGTTTTTGCCATTTTGGTGGAACCCAGAGGAGAAGGGTCATCCTTGAGTGTGAAAAGGTGCAGGGGAGAGCTGCTGAAGATGTGCAGTCTTGCCTTCAGCACAAAGCTAAGTCCCACCTTAACCCCTTCGATGCTCATGACGAGCTCAGCTCGTCATGCAGTACACTGCTCATGTGCTCATGACGATCTGAGCTCATCATGATCAATGGGAGTAAAGGATCTGCAGCACAGAGGGGGAATTGCTGCAGCACTGATGGTGTTAAGTTTCTTGAGGATTTAAAAAAAATAACCCTCAAAGCTCAGCAAAGATTGCCTCACCTCCTAGGCTGGAACTTTTGTTCTACAGCTGGGGGTGCATTGTGAAGTGCATCAAAGATTGAAGACCTGAGTTAGAGATGTCTTGAAAAGGCCATCCCCTGGAGGTGACATGGTGTAATTACATTGAAAGGCATTTACTCATGGTTATTTCTTTTGGAGGCAGTTTGTACTGTGTTGTCATAAGCAAGGTGAATTTAAGTGGCTAGACACTCCTGTTAGGGTGCCTGTCTGTATTTACCGAATCCTGTGATGATCTGTGATGCCTTTAGGGGCTGTAATTGCAATGCATTTTTAATTATATTCAAATGTAATGAGTACTGTCATTCTAAAGTGTGCGTACACATGTAATATTGCTGCTGCACTTAGGTGAAGAACCCAGACTGTTAGTGCTTAAGATGTAGAGGTGCATACATTATGGTCAGTAGGAGATGCTCAGTCAGGGTCATGTGTCACCAAGGCAGGTGTACCCCTGTTTAATGCTTTTTGAGGTAATGGGAGGGACGCCACTGGGATGGTGCCAGTTGCCAGGGCCCTCACTCCAGGTATTGTTCAACTAATTGCATTGGGGGTGCAAGATGATATGCATACATGGGAATGGTGGTACTAGACCCCACACCACTGCGGGAGGGGATGGAGATGTTATGCAATGTCCCAAAGTAATTCCAACAGCTTATGTATATTTGTAACTTGGTGCATAGTACTGAGTAGTGTGTGTGTTTAATAAATGTATTCTTACTTTTATAAAGCAAACTATAGACTAGACAATCAATCATTGAGTGTTATTTCTGCGCACTTGCAAATGGCGATTACTAGCCCACACCTCCTCCCTTGAGTAAGCCTCAGACTGCTCTGCAACTCTACCCTCTGAGAGTCAGTCGCTACAATTGGGTGTTTGGTTCCCAGTGAAGGACAAATGTATTCATGTTATTTGTGCAGACCTCACAGATACTGCCTCATTTTCCAACAATACTGCAATGCTTGACTGTATCAACAGAAATCATCTATGGTCAAAATTGCCAAACTGGGAATCCCAAGTACGCTGCTGAACACCATCACTGCTCTCAGAAAGCACTTCAGGCCAGATGTACGACCGTGGAAATAGCACCTCACAAATTGCAAGATTTCTGTGTCTCACAATTTGCATTGCGCTATTTCCAATGTATATCAGTGTATTTCACACTGTTAGCGATTCCCAATGGGGTCGCAAATTGAGAGGCTCATGAATATTAATGAGCCTCTCACAATTTGCGACCCTATTGGGAATGGCAGGCCCTCCCAGGTATGGTGGCCTGCTGGGCTCAGCAGACCACCATGTCTGGTACTGCTTTTAAATAAAGCAGTTTTTTTTAATGCAGCCCATTTTCCTACTAGAAAAACAGGATGCATTTGAAAAAAAAATATTAAACATTTTCATTTCATTTTTCAAGGGCAGGCAGTGGTCCCTGGCATATTTTCCTCTGCCTTTGCACTCGCTTGCTATTAAGAAGAGAATGCCCCTTCCTAATAGCGAGTCGCAAAACCCTATTTTGTGATTCGCAAAAATTGCGACTCGCAAAATAGGGTTTGTACATTCCCCATGCTGTTTTTGCATGCGCAAAAGGGTTTGCAAACCTGTTTGTGAAAGCAAAAATGGTCTTACATCTGGCCCTTGATGCGTTAAGCAAATACAATAATGCCAAGGAATTAGTGGCCAATGCCAAGAAAACGTGTAGTTCCTATAGAAAAAATACAGGATCTGCACGTTTAGACAACATAAACTGTAGGATTCGTTTCATAAGAACTCTGATCACAGTGCCACTAGAATCTCCTCTTACCAAGGAGAGAATAGTTCTTGACAACCATCAAACATGACAAACCTGATTCTACAGGAGCGTGGAAACAATATACTACTTTTCGTTCAGTTCGTTTGTGCTTATTTAGTCTGCCTCAGAGAGATATGCAGAATAAACAGGCTAGGCGTTTTCAATAAGCATTTATTGAACAGTTGTTATTCTCGTGTAGAATAGATGTGCTGCAAAAACTGTTAGAAAGTATAAGATATAAATGATTAATCGTACAATAAACGTAAATGGATGGTAAAGTTCTACCATCTCACTGAAATCATGAATACATTCAAGTATATAAAACATATGATAGAAGATGCGTACTCCTACAATGCCTCCCTAACAAGATGTACCTGAATGCACCTAGCATTGGGTGTTGGTGTTAAGCCAAGAATTCCTATAGGATTAAGTCAAGCCCATTACCTGAAATGTGAGACTGTGGGACCCTGTCCTTGTCTTGAGCTGAACACCCAGCGAAGGATGTTAGATCACTGCGAGCATCTGCATGCAGGAACTTCAGCATCTCTGATCAGATTGTCGGCTGGGAAGTCTCAGTCTCCTCTATCTTAGCAAGATGTGATGTATATTTACCCATGGGTCTCCCCAGGGGTCCTACCTTGCTGTATGACTGTGTCGGCCTAAAGATGACATCAGGCATGAACTTTATACATAGATTTTTTACAGGAGATGGTAGTCCTGCTGTGCTTCCAAGAATCCTCATGCATAATGTATGAGATTTCGAACTAGGGAAAACCCACGTTTCAAATGCAGTGCAATATCTAGGTAAAATGTCAGTCCCTGTAAACCGTGGCAAGTGTAATGTAGGGAGACAATATAGGTGAAGGGTAACAAGTTTACTGAGGCCCATATAATGCTACCTGTATGGAATAAAACATCCACTTCTCTTCTGAATGGAAAATATAGTTACATTCTAACGTACTACTAGGTACACTAGATACTTCTACGCAAAAATGAGTTAAAAACATTGGTCTTTAAAATGTTAAAAATGGCTTTTAAAAAGTGTTAGTAAAAATATTAGAAATTGACATTAAAGATATGGTTCTAATATAGCCTAATATATAGCCGTAAGTATATACTGAACTACTACAAGCATTTAGAAAGCCATACATGCCATACATGCTCAAAAGGAATGTCAATTTTGATATAGAGTTCTAATTTTCTGTTTTGTTTTTCAAAAGCTGAGTTTTTTCCCAGCACACGATGGGCCAAATGAGTCAAATGTTTATGTGTCCTGGCTGGTAGAAGTAACATTCTTGTTGCTTGCTTCCGCAGTTGGCGGTCCCGGTAACACCTCGCAGATTATGTCAATTGAGCACAGATGATTTTCTGTACTATCCTCAGCCGGTGCTAGGGCATCCTGTACGCCATCCAAGGCCTTGGTGTCAGAGGAAGAGCAGTGTCTGTACCAACAGGTGCTGATACTACCTGCGGTGGCTCTAAGAATGCCAACATCAACATAGGAATACGCTGGGGACACTGCAGAACATGGGCCATTACCGGGTCCAGTAAAGCGTCAACATCCGGTCACACACATGATGGGAGTGTCAGACAGAGATCCAACATGAATTCTTCTCCGCAAAACAGGCATCTGAGGACAGCTAATATGCAGTCCATTCAGACTGGTCTAAACAACAAGAACCAAGAAGCACTTAGTTCCCTTAGGTGAGGTTTGCCTAGAAGTTGTACCATGCGATCATGGTATTTTCGCTCCCGGAGTACTGTTTTTATCTCCATGGTGACTAAGATGTCCATTGCATATCAGAAACACGACAATCAGGATACCGGCTATTAGAAACAGGGTCAGCGGGAGCCCTCCAAAAATGCTCCCAATTACGGAGTGTATAAAGTTTGCTAAAACCCCTCAGCCCGTGTGAAAGGTGCTTAACAGTCCAGAACCTATATTATTAAATAGGTGGACAATGCCTAATGTATCAGTGATGTTAAAGATACGATTTTCCATTTCTGGGAAATAGAAAGGGCAGTTTGTACGTGTAAGTGCCTGTATCTCTGCTGAAGACCATGCTACTTGGAGCGGAGGTTAAGGGCATTGACTTTTGTGTAAGCAAGGCTTTCATTCTGTTCAAAGTATCAAACCTTATTAGTGAAATATTTAATGAAGGCCATAGTGGCACCCCCCTGACTGTATGTGTCAGGGGAAACAATACTTGCATACATAAAGTAACCCTGGAACTCACAGTTACTAGATATGGGATGCCCGAAAGCATCCCACAGCAACCTTGATCGTTCAGCATCAAGTAACTCCAATTTGAAAGTAGTCATCATGGCAGCTGGGGCACCCTCTAAGTGACAGGACAAGTTTGCTACAGAACCATTAACGGCCCCATGAAGCAATATATCCTGGCATATAAGCGATCCACATAAGAAATTCATACAGTTAGTACCCCTTAGAAACACTTTTTTTCCCCACTCCGGCATCGAAGTCTGTACAGTAATTTCCAAGATTCCATGATGAATTCCCTACAAATTTCTTCATATTTGCCTGCCTGCATTTGTTTTAAGCAATATTGGAATTGAAAGGTTGTGACCGGAAGAGTTATTTGGACATGGATTAACCTTTCTGTGGATGTTGATTCTGCCACTGTGAAAGCAAATCGGTCCAGTTTTTCAACGTGCCGCATTGTGCACTTTGCTCTCCTCTGATCCATTTCAACCTGTTTTTCTGTCAGATTGTAAAGGAAAAGAGAGAATTGCTGTTTATAAAACACCATGGCACATAGCCTGCACGCAAGGATTGCGGCGTCCAACTTAACAACATAATAGATCACAATTGCGACTGCCCGTGTTGTAGTATGGACACATCTTGTTCTAGTATATCTATAGCAGATTATACAATGTTGCCCAGTGAATATATCCTGGATGTTAATGTTGTTAACCCATTATGTACCACTTCTAGAGCTTTCTCTAGAATAATATGATCTATTTCTTGTAATCTTTCAGCGTCCTCCAGTTGTGAAATCTTCCGAATCTCATTGTAGACAGCATAATAGAAACGTTTGTGACGTGGTTTCCTATGACCTAATTAAAAATCAAGTAGTTCCACATCCCCAGTAAGTAAGTGTTGTTTCACCTGTGTGAGTGTTGAAGTTTGTAGCCAATCGAGGCATAACTTTCCAACACTGTATGATGTCACTACCCCTGGGTGATGTCTTTGTACATAACGAGGATATGGCCAATTGTTAAATAATCTTTCAGTTTTTCCCTTGAATTTTTCTTGACAGCTATTGGTGTCTACAAGCCACACCTACCATTCCTTTCAATCGGGGTCTAATCTATTGTATTGTATGAAGTCATCTATTGTAACCTCTTTTTGTGATGTTATGTTATCCTCAGTGTGTGACGGTGCTGGCACCCGAGGTGTGTTCAAATCTTTATTCCTTGCTAATCCTGGACAGGTAGTTTGTTGCACTTTTTCATTCAAAAACATAATTTGTTGAGTAATAAGGCATGCTCTAAATAGTGCCTCTGTTCCCAGAACCTGCCATTATCTAGTACCCCAGACAAAATTTAGATCTATTGTGTCTTTCCATAAGTCGAAACCTTGTTCAGACAACTGAGCTATTAAGGAAGCAGAATAAATCTGTTTGGTATCTGTCAACATATTTTTCTGTCATGGTGTTGGTGCTACCTTATAATAATATGAGGCTGTGTCTGACGTGTTGAACCCTGAAACATATGGACTTTTGGTGCAAATGTTTTTGAACTGCTTTTTGGCGATGTTGGGAAGTGTTCCCATTGGTGATATGTGAAAACATTCTTAGGGTTAGCATATTTATGCAGAAATTGATGACCATAATGTTGATAGCAATACATATTTTCAAAGTCTGAAATCTTCTAACATTTCATTATTAGAAAAAGCAGCAGATTTCTCTAAATCAGATAACATAATATTTACAGTTTCGTAATCCCAATCTTCGGAATGAAATGCACTCACTGTTGTTGTCCTATAGCATTTACCTCCCCCCTCTGATATGAAATATCCATTCACAGAAGTCAATATGTCAAATTTTGGCAAAAGCCCCCTAAATCCCAGCCTCCTCTCTAAATCCTCTTTACCTGAGCAAGGAGGAGACTGTAGTCACTCTATCATTCATTGTGAGCAGTCAGTAATAGATGACACTGAATGCTCTCAGCTCAGTCAAAGTACGTCTACATAGTAGACCTGAGCTGGTGTAGGTGTGTTGAGGATGACCATATTAACCAATAAAGAGGATACTGACCTGGTAAGAAGTCATCCGGCTGAACTACAAAACAGAAGCTTTCTTGATTTTCTTTCAAAAGACCTGTAAATGAGAAGTAAATGACAAAAGATAAAAAAGAATATGATTTGAGGGTCAAGATAAATGAGGAAAAGCTCAGAACAGCCAAAGAGATGACAAACTATGGACTACCTGCTGGTATATAGGTAACTAAAGGCAAACCCTACTCCTCCAAGACAAGCAGACACATGTATCCTGAATGATTTCTCTCCCAAGCATTGAGAAAATATTTCAGTTTAGCACCTTAGGTGATCCTCATTAGTCAGTTTGCATTCAATAATTGTTCTAAGTACCTGATTCTAATGGAGAGTAAAACGCCTCTCTTTCAAATAGGAGCTACACACACAAGCAGTGTAATCCTCAGAACAAGTCTCAGTCATCAAGACAGCCGAGCATGGGAATTCAAGGTTAGATAAGGTGCCACATGAGGCATCGAAAACCAGATTTAATAAGACACAGTTCACAAAAAAGGTATTGCACATTTCACATTGACTTTATGCAACCAGTCTCAGATTTTGTGATGCGACCTGTCTCCGATTTTGTGATGCAAGCTATGTACTAATACATCACATCACATCACAAATGTCTAGTCACAGGGGGTTTCAGCATGCATGTTTAATGAAGAATAATGAAATAGTATACTATTTGTGACTTGTGTTTGGCTGCAAGGGATGGTGGCCGGCAAGGAACAGCAATGTTTGCATTCCCAAACAAGAACCTTTTTGTTTAAATAAGCCACTGCTCCTTAAAGGAATCAGTGCTGTTTTTAAAAAAGTGCTTCTTGTTTGGAAAGCGTTAAGGATGAAGGCAGTGGTCCAGTGAAGCACTATCTTCTCCTCCCAAGGTCACCGAACCACATTTATAAAGTTTATAAACTTGCAAATCTATTAGACCTTCTTTGAAGGGTTGGTAACTTATCAATGGCTTGCAACTGCAGTTACAGTTGAAAACCATTGATAGATGTTGTACCAAATCGCAATTAGGAGAGAACACTATTTTCATGCCCTTAACTAAGTATCCTGTGAGTGGTTCCCATACAAACCCAGGTTCTGGTGTTAACCTGGGCTTCTATTGGAATTCACGAGGGCATATTATCAAGCCCATTATCGCCACTTTAGCGGCAGTTTCCTGCCGATAAAAGTGGCGATAATGTATCGCCCTTGCTTGAATATATGGCCCTAGGTTCTTACACTGGCAATGCTGGTTCTTCTTCGACTCGGGATTGGAACTGGCATTCTGTGCTGTGAGTTGAGCACCTGAATACCCACACCGGTGATTAGCCACGCTTTACAAACCCAGATTGATTGATTAATTGATTAATTGATTCATTTTGTACCAGAATATACTGGATCATCAACATCAATGAGATATGGCATAGGGTGATGACCAACAAGTGCTCTTTCCATTGCTAAGACTCTGGGAATCAAGAATTAATGTGCTTAGTTGGAATAATAATATACATGGTAGAACGCAAAATGAACCTGTTGACAGTACTAGTCAATAGGCAACTTACTATGCAGACGTATGTATCTGTGTTGTTGTCCTAAAATTTGATTTCCGAGGAAGTGTTAATGAATAGGAAAATCCCTCTACAAACATTTTCTAAGAACTAACAATAGACTCAACTGCAAGTGCAAAGTTTTCATTCTGAAATTATAGTTTTTAATACCATTATATTAAAACATAATTACTTCCCGACTATTTAACATTTTAGATTTCTCTTGTCAATAAATGGGCAAAATGCTTGGGACCAACTCATGCAAAATTCTATCCAATTGCTAAGATTTTCGGAGACATCTAAAGGGGCAGTATTGGACAATTTAACAAGGTTCACCTGCTATTGAAACCGGAGCACAGCCAAACAAAACTTTGAAGAATGAACGAGTTGGACTGGTGAGGTCTTTCGTCGGTGGAGGAAATACTCAGGGCCTCATTTATGAGGCCGTGCGTCACTTTCACGCCGCCGGTGCGTCACTTTTTGTGACGCACCACTGGTGTAAAAAGTGCGCCCTGTTGCGCCATATTTACAAAGTGACGCATCTAGGTAGATGTGTCACTTTGTAAACCCCTGCGCCACATTATACCTGCGCCAGGTATAATGTAGGCAAGGGGGGCGTATTTACGCAAGGAAGAGTCGTAGAAATGACGCAGTGAAATCTATGAGATTTGAGAAAATGTTGCGCCTGCCTCACAGCAGGCGTAAGACTGATGCAGGCCCTTTCACATGCATGGGGCTTGCCCCATGTGAAAGGACGCATTGCTGGAGTTGCGTCACTTTTGTGACACACTCCAACAATGCGTCACTTTTGTGCTTACAGATACGTCAGAAATACTGACGTATCTGTAACTCCTTGCGACATGATGCGTCATACATTAAATATGACGCATCAGGAATGTCGCAAGGAGTGCGCACTGGGAAGTGACGCATCGCTGCTTTCATGCAGCGATGCTTCATTTCTCATAAATGAGGCCCACGGTGTGCAGAACTTCACTGTATTCTAGATTACTATACATTTCAACTTTTTGGGACATTGTTATAAACCATTTCTAAATCAGCTGCCAAATACCTCACAATAACACCACTAGGCGGCACAAAGTGAAAGAGAGCATCAATCTTGAAAATGCTGTTTATGTTTTTTTAATTATTTTTCGAACCACACTTCCCATAAAACTCATTCGAATCCGCGGAGAGCGTGTTTTAGTTAGTTAATGTCTTACTTAACTACATGCTTATCTCTTTTGCACACCAGTGAACACTTGATGACTTGTATGCAGACTCATCTCATCTGTGGCCACTTCTGGTGCTTTTGTTCTGCATGTTATTGCTTCTGGACTAAAATAAATCAATTTGATTTGAAAGTGAAGACATTCCTGTAAACCTTGCCATTGGAATACACATTAATAAAACATAACAGACCTGAGGGCAGTGTGGGTCATTGAGTTAGTAGCTCACCACTGACGTTAAATTGTTCAGCAGGTCGCAAATCTGAATTCTTAAAAAGTCTTTCTCGTGCATACTACCAAAGACAGTGAAATGGTATCATTATATAAGGTAACATGAACACCTGTAATTTACAGTGCTTAAAGAATGGCGGACGTGGGTTACGAAGCCATGTATTTCTAAACTTGTTGGGCCTTATTTACAAGAAAGTGCCTCAGCGTGCACCGCAAGCCCATTGGCTGCGGCACTTTCAAAGCACAGGGATGCATCAAATTTATAACAATATGAAGCATCTCTGTGCATTCCCCTGCGATGGCGCACAATGTGCTGCCATGCGCAATGCAGGCACCCGTGTGCCATGGTGCAAGGGTGTCTGCGTTGTTGGGAGATTGTTTCTGTGCAGGAAGCTGTACCTTCATGCACCAAAACAATAACAAAAAAATGAAAAGAGGTGTTTTCCTCTTCCTATGTGTGCTGCGGAATGCAGTACCCCTAGAAAGAGGAAAAAATGATGAGAACAGTAAACATTTCTCCTCGTTGCGCCTTGTTACTCCACCCCTAGGGCGGCATAACATTTTGATACATTACCACGTTTACAATTTCTCATAAATCTGAAAATGTGGCAGAATACATGGGTGTTGCGTGGGGACACCCACAGCAACACCCATGTTATGGCTCTTTCCCGCAAAGTGTTGCGTGAGAAGGGGTCATGGGTACAAGGACAGGGAAAACCATGCAGGGTGGCTTTTTGTGTCCTTATAAATATGGGGCAGGAGGTTGCGCCAGTGGTGCCTCACAAGAAGGGATGCACCGGTGGAACAAGAGGCTTGTACGTAAGCCCTGTCATTACTAATAATATGTGTGCAGAAAGTGTAAGTAATTTTTATAGAAGAAGGGTAAGTTCAATGTATCTTCTTAAAATGTTAAAGTTCCGAAACGACTGTATAGTCTCTTAAGTTCCTAAAATTAAATTGAATGTTTTTTAAATTTATTTATTACAATTTGCCTCTTGATGAATTTGGACTTTATGTAACTTTTGCATTTCTGATTAACAGATGATCTTTCTTTTCACTTTAAGGTACCTGGTGATGACCGACCTGAACTAAGGGGCTAATTATGACTCTGCTGGTCCATTGACCGTCAGACACTGCAAACACCAGAGATCAGATATCTCTGGGGTGGCGTGATGGGACTGCCACAGTCCCACCAAGCATTTAACAAGTTTCCTCTGCGCCGCAGACAACCAGTGGCGGTGCTTGCTCTGAAGGAGTCTGGGGTTGGTGTGAGCAACATGTGACCAAGTCATTACGGTTGAAACTATTTCCAATACATATTACATGAGAAGCAGGACATGAGGGGGTCTGAATGGACAGTTGACAGAGCAAGTAGTGAGAGTAGTGTAGTAGGGCTTGAAGTGGTTGGGGGGTCTGCCGGTGGTTACCACCTGCAGGCAGGGTTGGATTGGGAAGGAGGGCAGTCAGGCATTGGGCGATGGACCAGTCCTTCAGGGTAAACCGTGGGCCAGCGTTTTAGGGGCTCTGTAAACTGGTCCACAGACACTTTACTGTCTTTCCTGGTCCCCACCAGGCCACTGTAAACTCGTACCAGTATCATAGGCACTCTCCTGCTATGCTGTCAATGTGTGTGAAAAGCAGCGAGTCTCCTAAGACCCCAATGCTGCCCCGTGGCAGGGTCCCACCTTTAATTCACTTTGGGTTTGTTATTAAAATAATGAGGCAAGCGCTGGAACCTGGAAGACAAGGAAAAGGTTTATTACACTCTAGAGGAGAACACGTCAATTGCAGTCACCGGGATCCCTGAGGGAGGTGTTCTAACATCAGCTCTTCTGCAGGCCAATTTTATACAGTATCAGGACAAAGTAATCCCCGTGGTACTACTGTCCCCTTCCCTGGGTTGTGTTGTAGGCAGACTATACATTGTTGTACTAGGCGCTTTGCAGATTCTGTTATCCTGATATTATGCCATACTCTTGTGATTAGTTCAATCATGGGGGTGGAGCCTATGTGTGCAGGTAAATGTGCCATTGTCAATATGGGGATTAGATAGGCATTGGGTAGCAGCCATTTATTCCCGTCTTTAGTTCTCCAGCAATTTTCCTCATCTTTTAGTCCCACCCTTTCCCACTCGGTCAATTCGTCTTGTGTGCCTGTCGTCTGTATGTCCCTTACAGTGGTCCTAGCGTCAGTCCATTGTTCAGCTTGTGACCTGGTCACATACATTCATGTCGTAGTTCTGCCTTCTGCCGTGGCTCGGGCAGTAACGTCGGCTAGCGCATTTCCCTGTCCAATGAGATCTGTCACTTTCCTATGTGATTGGCATTTTATCACTGTTAGCTTTTTGGGGAGGAGGACTGCTTCTGTCAAGGCGGAGACTAAATCTCCATGCAGGATGGGTGTACCGTGTGAAATCAGGAACCCTCTTTCTCTCCACAGAACCCCAAAATGGTGAACCACCCCAAAGACGTATTGGCTGTCAGTGTATATGTTAACTGTCGTGCCGGCTGCTAAAATACATGCTTGAGTGAGGGCAATGAGTTTGGCGGCCTGGGCGAAACATTGGGCAATACGGGTTGTTTCTAGAATGTTTTGGGCTGTGTTGACAGCGTATGCAGCTGAGTTGGGGCCGTCGGGGAGTTTGATGCATGAGCCATCCACCCATAGTTCTCCATCTGGCTCCAGAAAGGCGGTGTCTCTGAGGTCTACGCTACTCTTTGTTTGTTCGTCGGTTAAGGTCACACAGTCGTGTAGTGGAGCCATACTAGGATAATTTTCTGGTAGGGGTAACAGTGTGGCTGGATTGAGGGTGGTGCATCACTTTAGGGTAATGTGTGGTGCTAGCAGGGTCAACTCATATCCTGTCAGTCGGGCGATAGTCAAGTGTTGGGTTTTGGTCTGGTTCAGTAGTGTGTCGACTGCATGGGGTACTAAAACAGTGACTGGATTTGAGAGTACTATTCCTCCGCTCTGGCGTATTGATACTGCTGCAGCTGCCACAGCGCGCAAGTAAATGTAAATGTACATATATTTATATAGCGCAAATCACTGACCAAGGTCGGTATCTAAGCGCTTGCTTAGGGAACCCGTCCTGGTATTCCCCTGTGAGATAACCCCGGCAGGGTATCCACAAGGTGAAAGCCAGGCATCCTGCCGCGAGGGGCCATTGTGGAGATTAAGCAAGCTATTGCCCAGAGTCGCAGAGTGTGAACCCGTGAGTTGAGAAGGCACCGGAGCGAGAATTCTCGAGTCCATGGAATTTTTTTTTTAGCCCAAGACCCACCGAGGCTGGGAATTGAACCCTGGTCCAGGGCCGATCTCAGCTTCCGGGTCTGCCGCCTCTAACCCCTGAGCCACACTTCTCCCGCACGCTGGCAGTGCTCTGGCTACTGGATCGAGGGTGGCAGAAAAATATGCACAAGGGCGTTGTTCGTGTCCAATTGCTTGTGTTAGGACAGACAATGCACATCCCTCCCTTTCGTGTGTGTAGAGGAGGAATGGTTTGTAATAATCTGGGGTTCCTAGGACTGGCACTGAGCAAAGGGCATTGCGTAGTTCTTTGAAGGCTGATTGGCATTCAGGGGTCCAGGGGAGAGGTGAGGGGATGTCTTTTGCTAGGAGGGAGAGAAGGGGTTTGACAATGAGGCTAAAGTTCGGTAACCACTGTCTGCAAAACAAGGTGAGGCCGATCAAAGAGCAGACTTGCTTCTGATTTTTGGGGACAGGGGTGTCTAGAATTGTCTGGATCCTGTCAGGCGTGAGTTTTCTCCCTTCTTTTGATAGAAGGTGACCCAAATAGGTCACTTGTGATTTACAGAGTTGCAATTCCTTTCGGGAGACCTTGTGACCATTCTCAGCAGGGAAATGGAGTAGTTTGATGGTGGCTGTGACAGCTATTGGTATGGTGTCTGCTGCTAGAAGGATGTTGTCTACATATTGTATTAGTGCCACTCCATCTGGCAATAGTATGGCATCCAACTGTCTTTTAAGCGCCTTGCTATAGATTCCCGGGCTCTCAGTGTACCCCTGGGGTGCTCTACAAAATCTATACGAACGAGAATTCAGGGTATATCCAAAAAGATAGCGGCTGTCCTCATGTATCGGTATGGAAAAGAAGGCGTTCTTGAGGTCGATCATGGTTAAGGTGGTGGCAGTGGAGGGGATTAATGTCAAAATTGTCATGATGTCAGAAACTACAGGCTATTGTGGTACTACAATTGTGTTTACCTCCCGCAGGTCAATGATGAAGCGGTAGGCTTTCCCATCTCCCTCTCCCTGTCTCTTTACAATCGGTAGTATGGGACTGTTACAAATGTTGCTCACTACTTCCTCTACCACCCCTGCCTCTACCAAAGAGTGTATGATCTCTGTCAGTGCTTTCTCACCCTCTGGCGATATTTTGTACAGTGATATTTTCCATAGGGTTGCGTCCTGTCGTATTGTTACTTGTACTAGGTCAATCATCATTTGTCCTACCTCTCTATCAGCCCTAGCCCATACGTGTGATGGCTAAGTGTCTAGTAGGGATGCGTCAGTCTCGGAGATGGAAAACATGTGCTGAAAAGGGTTCTCTCTATGGCGTTGGGGGTTGTCATACAGGATGACACGCACTCCGTCCCGTGAGCATCTGATAGTTGCATGGAAGTGTTTCAAAAGGTCGAGGCACATTATGGCGTCTCGGGTGTTAGAAGAGAGAAGGAATGTCGTTTCAACGATATTGTTATCAAGGTTAAAAGGGATTGGGCTGGACAAAGGGTTGGTGGAGGGCGTACCATCAAATCCTATTGAGGTCACATGTGAGCCAGACAAGGGTGCCCTTGGAATGAGTCGTTTGGATAGTGCACTACGTGTTGCTCCCGTGTCTACCAAAAATGACGACTTTGTGCCCAGGACCTTTGCGGTAACATAAGGGTCTTGCTGATCAACATAGAGCTCGACTGGATCCCTCCCTTGCCCCTGGCTGTCCTATGCAAAGTTGTACGTATTGTCGTAATCTGTCTGTTGGTACTGAGTCTGTCTGGGCTAGTCAAATGCGTTCTCTCTCCCTGGCCTTTCCTCGTTTGCTTCACTCACGTACCCTTTCCCACGTCCTCTTCCTCTCTGCCCACTTGCTATTTGCCTCGCCCCTTTGCCCCTACCGGCTCTTAATAAAGCCGGGCATCGGGATTTCTAGTGTCCATATTCTTTGCAAAATGCACATTGATCCTGTCCTAGGCCTTCGCCTCCTACATATGATATTGATGAATTGTTTCTAGGTGGCTGTACTCTAGGGGCATTATGCTGGTATCCTCCCTTATATTGCTCCCTTCCTGAATTCACTCCTTGGAGTTGTGCTATCATTACCCTTTCCTTCAAGTCCTTCTTTTTATTTTCTTTAGCCCTGTCATTTTCGTTTTTCTGAAGTTCATAGTACTGGGCCATTTGGAGGATGGCTGCTGGTTTAGATGCTGCCCAACTACTTTCGCTGGTTGGTAATTTCTGGGATACCTCTGGCAGTAGTCCTTTGACGTAGTTCTGCACAAATAAGTGGTGTCCGGTTGCGGTGGACAAGTCTTGTCCTCTGTAATCGGAGAACACTGTTTCGAATCTTGAGAAATACTCTGAGACATCCTATTGTGGTTTCTGGCGGAACGCGGTTACTATGGACCAGTCTATCTTTTTCTCTGGGATCAGCGTTTTCACTTTCTGCACTATTTTGTCGGGGAGGTCCAATGTTGCTTTAACAGGTTTTTGGCCAGGGTTCCTCTGTTTATCTAGGGTGCTGAGTTGTTCCCAGGTATGACCAAGCAGTTCTGTGTGGTCTACTTTCCTAATCTGTTTCTACACATTTGCTGACAGACATAACCCAAAGAACAAGTCTATGTCGGCAAGTGTCATTATTGTTGATCCCAAAGCCGTACCTAGCTCGGTGTAAAAGGCGGTGACGTTCTTTCGTAAATCCGGCAAGGATTTACGGAAGGTCAAGATATCCTGTCTGACCCATGGCTGATACACCCAATTGTAGACCACCCATCCTCTTGCGTCTTGGTGATTTATATCGTCGTTAGTCCCTTGTCCTCTAGGAGGAACCCAATAAGGGGCAGCTTATTTTATCGGCATCATGCTATCTGGTTTTTCCATCGGGGGTCCTGCTATTTTAGATGTCCTGTCCTTATCTACCCGTCCTTGTTCTATGAGATGATGGAATACTTCTACTGTGGATGAAAAGAGTTCTGTTACATCGTTGTCGCCTTCATCTCTAGTATCTACTTTCCTATAAAGAGCCACTAGTCGCCCGGGCCCTACATCCTGGTATTTCTCTTCATGCGCAGTGAGAGTGTGGTAACAGAGGCTCACAATAAAGTATTGTTTGTGGTTTTCGACATAGGAGTTGCATATGTCAGTTACATATTCTTCTGTCTCTTTCCTATCCATGAGGGTTTTAACTATTTATCAATGCCTGCTCGTTTGTTTTTACTAAATCGCAGGACGCTAAGCAACCCTCTTTCCTTTGATCCAACTTCTACTACTGTATCTTTTGATGAGGCATTTGGTGCAAGAGACTCGGTTGGCGCAGAGGCGGTAGAGACCGAAACAATTGTGCTATCTTCGGCTATATTTTGGGGTTCCTGGTGTTGTACTACAGGATGAGTAGGGTTTAAGGGGGTGGCATGTATATGATTGGGGGACCTAATAATAGATCATCATCTAGTCTTTGTTTTGCCGGTAACTCGGGTTAAAGAGTCGAGGGCGCTCTAACAGGGTATTGACCTGATATTTTTGATTCCTGTTCCTTTTTATCGGTTTCTTTTTCTTTTATTTCTTCTTCTAACTTTTTACAGGCTTGGTAAGCTGATTTTTGCATTTTCTTTATCTTGTCTAGCTTCGTCTCTTTTCTTTCGTTGAGCTGCCTCTTTTCGCCATAGGCCAAAACTGTCAAGCATGGCGGGCGTAGTTTTCTTTTTGTGAAGAGCTATTTCTAGCGTTTCTATTTTAGCGGGATCGAAAGATCCCGTCAGTGGCCACTGATTTACCCGGTCCTTCCTAGTGTATTTATGCCATAGTTTGCTATAAGCTACTGTGGTTAATCCATATTTAATGTACATGTCCTTGTTAAGGGTGCCTTCCGGCGGTGCCAGATGACTGACCTCTAACAAACTGTCCGGTCCAAAACAACTACAAAACAATCTAGAGAAAACAGGCATGACGTATTTAACGGTCAATATAAATATCTCAAACAAACAATATAGGCAAAAAGCCTGCACTACCTGTCCTTTGCTGTCTGCAAAGAGAGAGAATATTCCTATTCTCTGTTGTTTGCAAGCAGGGAATGTCTCAAATACCTCAAAAAGGGAATACTAGTATTCAATCAAACTATTCAATCAATCAATCAATCATTCAATCAATTAAAGTCGATTTTTCACGATCTTACCCAGACCGTATGGACAGTACTTCTTCTTCCCCTTCCAGCGCCTGGTTGTCCTCTTAGTCCAACAATCAATGCAGCGTTCCTGTAAGGTCCCAGTCAGGACCGCAGGTCACTCGAGAGAGGTTTGTTCGAAAACGGTGAAGGTCAGTCGATCGGCAGCCAGACGAGGGTCTCTTTCAGGCATGTGCACTCCAATCATTTAGTCATTCACTCCGTCGTTAGGACATCTCTACCAGACCCACGTGTCTCTGATGGGCCCCGACGTTGGGTCGGCAAATTGTGAAAAGCAGCGAGTCTCCTAAGACCCCCAATGCTGCCCGGTGGCAGGGTCCCACCTTAAATTCACTTTGGCTTCGTTATTAATATAATGAGGCAAGCGCTGGAAACTGGAAGCCTAAAAAAAGGTTTATTACACTCTAGAGGAGAACACATCAACGCAAGTCACCCGGATGCCTGAGGGAGGTGTTCTAACATCAGCTCATCTGCAGGCTACTTTTATACAGTATCAGGACAAAGTAATCTTTATGATCAGTGTCATGTAGACTTGGTATCCCCGCCCCGGACAGGATGCCATACAAGCCGGACAAGTTGGTTCATATCCTCCCATCCATAAACAATCGGAAAAGTGATGATTATCTGCCAGCTGGTCCTTGGCTCAGGGTCGAGAACATGTGAGACTGGTCAGGCTTCAGTGTCTTTTACTGTTGATAGGAAACAAGTTCCATTGTCCGTTGAAAGGCAGATTCTTTGGGGTGCAATAAACCATGTTTGCACGGGTCCTCCCGGTATCTGAAATCTTTGGTTTAGTACACAAGTGGGGAGGGGAGAAGAATGCAAAAGTTCATAAGTTCATTAGTTATTGAGGACAGGAAGAGGGGGTGGTTTAGCCAAAGGGCGTTAAGGTTTGTTGTGGCAATAGACTGTCTCTTTGAAGATACCATCAAAGGCAGGCATGCTTGTTAGTTATGGCCCCAACACACATACCAGGTTGGTCAGAGGGTCAGATGGATGCTAGTGAGGGCAGTGTGGAACAAAGGTGACTTACAGAATACAAAATGGCTGTGGTCGGTCAGAATGACTGCAGTTTACATGTGCTGAGGAACTTCCAGGCGACAAGATGGCATAGGTAGTGTAAACAATTGTCATTTTGCTTTTAACATTTGAGGCAGGGGGCCAGGTGTTGTTCTGGCCATAGGGCATTCTCACATCAAGACCCTGCTCGTATGGCCGGCCTGGTCCTGAAGCAGTGTCATTCTTCTGCTGAGCCATTCTCACCTAAGCCCCTTGGAGTAGCAGCAGCAGCCCTGTGCTTTTCTGGACCCCCGTCCCCATCCAGGTCATACCATGAGGCTCTAATGGGATGGAGAGGGGGTAAGTAAGAGTCGTGGCCTTACTAGGGGCCTTGTGTCAGCACCTCGGCCCCAGTGTCTGTTAGGCCTTGGCAGAGGGGTAGGGGAGTGTTTGCATAGGCCTCACTGTGACTTCCCCTTCCCAAGAGGAAAGAAAACCATGGGATGTAGCATTATGGTCTCAGAGCTGCTGATGTTAAAACTGGGGAAGCATGTTCTGGCATCAGCTCCGCATCCAGTGATTCTGGGCAAATCACTTACTATCCCTACCTAAAATAAAAATGAATTTGATCTTGTGAGTGCAGCTGGTGCTCATGGTACGTGCTCCAATGACTTTGGACAGAGTTCATGTTTTATACAAATACAAAAGAAAATATTAACCATTTGGAAATGTGGGCCACTTTTGTTGGGAGTGACCAGGTTGAATTGTGTTCCCAATCCAACCCTGCCTGCAGACCGAAAAAGCTGATGCAGAGACAGCTCTCATCGGACTCTCCATATTTGCCCACACCCTCAGAACACCACATAAAATCAACTCTGCAGCAGTGGAGTAACGAACCTTGAGGGAGCCCCCTGCAAGGCAGACTCCGGACTCAATCTAGAGCTCCCCAGCAGAAATGCCGTGCTGACGGGGCCCCCTGGAGGCTAAGGGCCCCCTCACACTGCGGGGGCTGCAGGGGCATGTGTTATGCCCCTGCTCTGCAGCAGAACCCCTAAGGCAGATGTAACTGCAAAGACACTCACAATACTCCATTCCCTGTGTTGGCAGCTCAGTACTGAGACAGTATCATAATCCAATGGAATGATGCCACAGTTTAGGAGGGATAAACAATATTCTTACAAAATGCCATGCACATGTGGCTATTCTGTAAGTGGAAGTCTTTTGAAAAAATACATAGCAGCAACAGCAGTTGTCTGACATCTACGAAAAGAATGTGGAAATAATATACATGTAATTGGTTACATGTGCATCCAAAGTACCAAAAAGGTATATCAATACACACCCCTTATGTGTGGAACAACAAATACCAACTTGGCACACATTAAACACATATTCAACATACATCCAGGTGCTACTGCAATCCCAAACAGCAGGACAATGGACAAGGCAAGCTGCAATACTCACCATAGCCAATATCACACAATGCAATGTTTGTCCCAATAGGAACTCTTCCCACATATACATCCATTGAACCTGGTCTCTGTAACTCCATAACTCACTCCAAAGACTGGCTAATACTTACCAATGCAAATGGATCAGCTATCATGGCTAAACAATCACAACTGTAGACGCACATTCAAAAATATCCAATGACAACAATTGGCATCAGTAGCAATGGCAGGACAAAGGTCATCAACAACAAGACAGTCTTTATTACATACACAAATGTTTGATTGTAAAACAAAGGCCAATGGACAGTCCAGTGTTTTTAGTGTGGTCCAGCACACTGATGCGCCACAATCTTGCCTTCAAGAACACTTTCAGGGAAACCTCCCTACAAAAGGGCATCTAGTGAGCAGGTCAGGTACCTCAATGATGTCACTTGGGTGGGCTGAGGTTGGGATTGCGAGATTGCATTGGTGTGTGGGAATCTGGATGGGGAGGGCTGGATTTGGTTGTGGGAGGGCTGGGATCAGGATGGGAAGGTCTGGCTTGGGCTGTGGGAGGGCTGCTATTGGGATGGGGAGGGCAGGACCTTAAAGTGGCGTGCATGGCTAAGGATCCCAAAGCTTTTTGGAATATCTTCAAATGGGATAGGGGAGGGCATCGGGAGAGCCCCTAAAATAATGTTGACCGAAACTCATGGGTTGACTATTTTAAGCCCCAATACGCCGAGAAACAAGCTGGTACTAGTAAGGGGGTGTTCGCTCATATTTTTTATAATGAAGCTGCTTTTACTGCAAGTGAAGTAGATAGGGCTCTCGACTTAGTCAATGAGGGACGTGCTACAGGCATGGATTGTGTCCCCACCAACCTATTTCTAAGTAATAGAAGTCGCTGGCGGATTTATATCCTGCATTTGGTGAACGAAATAGCCCAAGGGATGGAAGTTCCCAAATCATGGAAAATCGCAGAAATAGTGCCGGTGTATAAAAAAGGGGACAAGTCGTCAGCAGGCAATTATAGGCCTATATGTCTGATTGACTCTATCCAAAAAATTATGGGTCGGCTGGTCTTGTTTAAAATCCAGTCCTGGATAGATGATGATAACATTCGGAGTCATCTCCAGGCTGGTTTTCGCCCAAAAATAAGTACTATAGATCAGGTCTTCCGGTTCATCATCTTATACTGGCGTACCGTGGTCTTGGAGAAAGGTACCCTATATGCAGTCTTTGTCGACTTAAGGGCAGCCTTTGACCTGGTTCCCCATATTAAATTGTGGCAAGTGCTTGCCGGGCTAGGGATGGCACCTGAACTATTGAACCTGATCGTACGCTTGCATGAGGACACGTTCACTCGGGTTCGGTGGGGTTGCCAAGGAGAGGTTACGGAACCTTCCCTGTTGAGCGGGGAGTGAGATAAGGCTGTGTCATGGCACCTACCTTGTTCTCGCTCTTTGTGAATGGGGTGGTGAATTTCCTCTCCCTGGTCCCGACCAATGCCCTGGTGATGTCTGGTGAGCGGGTCCCGATCCTCATGTTCGCGGACAACAGCCTAATAATTTCAAAAACACCAAGTGGGCTCCAGCGTGCCTTGAAGCTCTTTGAAGACTTTTGCCTGGATAGGGGTCTTGAAATAAATACGGCAAAAACAAAGTTCATGGTTCTTACTGGCCGTAAGCCTGCTGGGTTTGTTAGACCTTTCAGAGGGAGCATATATATGAATGAATCTCTGCTGGAGCGGGTTAATTCCTTTAACTACCTGGGGGTAACCCTTCAGAGAGATCTGGGGTGGAATAGCCAATTAGACATTGCAGTGCTAAAACATCGCCAGCAGGCTGGTATCCTTCTGAAAAGGTTCAATTCTTCAGTGACAAAGCCCATTAGTTCATTATTAGAAGCATATGGAATGAAGGTGGTAAGTTCGGCACTTTACGGTGCCGAACTTTGGGGTTTTGAGAATTTAAGAAATCTGACACTAGCAGAAAATGAATTTCTGCATGAAGCCACTAGCGTTCCTACAAGTACCCCATTAATACCTCTAATGTGGGACCTTCGGAAAAAAACGGCCCAAGACCTTGCCTGCCTACGCCCGTTATTGTACTGACGACGGATATGGACCACAGAAGAACTACAGCATTATGCACAAGGCCAGATGGAGATAATTGACAAAGATTCATCCCAAAAAATACAATGGCTAAAGGCCATTAGGACCTTATTAAAAAGATTGGGAATGAGGGAACTTTGGGTTGACCCGGCAAATGCTGCATCCCCTTCCAAAAATATTTTGAAAGAAAAGTATTGGGAGATGGTTAATTTAGAAGTTTGTACAAAGGGCCTTTCCTCACATCTTACAGGCTGTTTTCTGGAGTTTAAGGCCCAACCGAAGCTGGAAATATATTGGGATGCCATAGAGAAACAGCAGGACTGTAAACTCTATTTTCAACTTAGAGTTGGCTCCCTTCCATTAAGGTCATTTACAGCTAAATGGGCAGGAGAAAATGCTAATGACAAATGCCCAGGGTATGGGGAGGAACAAGAGTCTTTAAGTCACTTCCTTTTCTTTTGTCCTCTATATGCTGCCCCTAGATCTATGTGGGTTAAGCCTATTTGTAAATTGCTTGGCACCCGTAGGCACGAAGAGGCCTTAAGAATCTTATGTACAGACCCTAGCCCCCCAATCGCTATTGCTGTAGCCAAGTTTCTGAGATGGGCATGGGTAATTCGGGCAAAACAAATTGAGGCAGAGGTATGAATAATAAGTCAAGTCAAGTCAAATAGGCTTTATTTCGACATAAAAAATATCTTAAAAAGCATACATACATAGTAAATTCAATTTTTAAACATTACTAGATAAAAAGCATAAAAAACCCCTTGCGTGCTAGAAATCAGCATTTTCTCCTACAATTTCTGGGGGGGGAATTATATAAATTACCTAAAAGAAATAGGCCGAAGACAGACCATAAGATTAAAAACATGATTAAACAATTTGCCTAAGTCTCTTTGACCGAATCCGCCATGCCCACCCAAGGTACTTCGAGGTGGCGCATGCAAAAAATGTGCGAGTGTCTGTAAGTAGTATTCTTAGTGCCACGTTACAATGTCTGGTGCCCAAGGTGAGACACATTGGTTTTAACCATTTCGTACGAGGAACCTTGTAGGCAGGGCACTCGAATAACAGATGAGGGACAGATTCACGGCGCTGAGGGCAGAAGGGGCACCATGGGGCAGTCTGATAAGGAATTTTCCAGTGGCATGTGAGTTCCATTACAGGGAGAAGACCTATTCTGAATTTAAAGTACAGGGATCATTCCCATGGGGCGGAGATAATATCCAAATACAGTTCTCTGATGGGGACATCTTTGAACTCCACAAAGTTTCTAGTCGATTTACAAGTCGTTGCGGAAGAGTTTCTTTTGTTTGCCACCCATGTCCAATAGAGTTTTTTTAACGTAGATTTGGGCGGGGCTGTCTGTTGATGCCATGCTTCTTCCAGCCCCAGGTTGGCAAGTAGGGCCTTGATGTCCCTTAGCCATTTTATTTTTGCCCAACCTGTTGATTTGATTATCTCCCGCAGGCCATCCGCATAACTTGAGAGCTCTGGCACTCTCCAGATGCGGGCCCACAGTAGCAGGGGGCGTAACTTTGCTTGGTCTTCAATCGCCCGACAGCCCATGTCCAGTTGCAATGGTAAGATGGGGACAGATGGACCGAGAGACATTAGACTTCTCAGGAAGGTATTCTCAGCTCGAGTTAGCTCTTTCATATTTGACATTCCCCAGAGCTCTGCCCCATAAAGAGCGGCACTTACTCCTCTGGCCGAGTAAATGTCCATTACTGCTGCTATTGGTTTTGTGGAAGCTGCTCTCTGCTCTTTCAGCAGGACCCCAGTCACTCTTTTCAGGCTCAACAACATTTTGGTCAGGTGACAGTCCCATTTCATGGAGTCCACCAGCCGGATGCCCAGATAGTCGAACATCTTGGTCCTTTCCAGTGCAACGGACCCCAGTGTTGGAGGGGGGCCGAGTTTTTGCGGGGGATTCAGAATGAGATACTTTGTTTTATCTGTATTAATACAGAGTCCTCTCTGCTTGCAAAAATCGTCAAAACCAGAGAGAAGCTGCTGGAGGCCCATTGGGGATTTTGACAAAAGTAAAGTATCATCAGCAAAGAGCAGGGTAGGAATTAAACGGCCTGCCAGACGGGGTGCATCTGCTGGTACCTTGGTCAAGAAGTCCACCACCCCATTTACATATAGAGAGAATAGGGTTGGGGCAAGTACGCAGCCTTGCCGCACACCTCTATTCACATCTATTCTTGAAGTCTTTTGACCATTTGGCCCCCAGCGTATTTGGGCATAGTTCTTTTCGTGGAACCTCATGATCAAATAAAGCAAGTAGGGTGGCATGCCGAGGTCACACAATACCTTCCATAAGTTGTTTCTGGGTACCAAATCAAAAGCCATCCGGAGGTCGATGAAGGCCAGGTATAAGGTACCCTTCCCAATCATGACGACCTTCCAGTGGATCATGAGCAGCCTTAACAATTGTTCTATTGTTCCTGTGCCAGCTCTGAACCCAGCCTGGAAGTCCGAAAGTATCTTGTTTTCGTCTGCCCACTGCTGAACTCTGGATAAGAGAACCTTGCCCACTACTTTTTGGGAGCAATCTATCAGGCTGATCGGCCTGTAATTAGCTGGGTCGTCTCTTGAGCCTTTCTTGTGCAGGGGGACCACCTCGGCGGCCATCCATGAAGCGGGGAGGGGGGCCCCTGCCATAGCCGCGTTTAGTAACGATGCGATTAGCATACCCCAATCAGCTGTGTCTGCGCGAAGAAGGTCGCCAGGAAGGCCATCAGGACCAGCTGCTTTGCGAGGAACCAGAGATTTTATAGCAATTTCAGCTTCTTTCCTGGTAAACAGACTTTCCTCATAGCTCCCATCACCTCGAAGGATCTGAGGTAGTGGGAAGTCCATCGCTTCTACTGCAGATGCTGTGTACAGTTTAGAGAAGTGTGAATACCACAGATCTTCGGTTATATTGCATGTGATGACAGTATCTAGGGGTCTGTTTTTCTTTCGCAATAAGTCCCAAAAACCTTTAGCATTTTTTTCTACACTGGCGACACGGAGTTCCTGCCAAAAGGTATCTTCCCAATCTCTCCTTGCTGCCTTTAGCACGGATTTGTAGCTCTTGCGTTTGGTGGCTATTGACGTTGCATCACCGCTCTTTACTGCCAGTATTAGTGCTCTCTTTCCAGCACGGCACTCCGACGAGTACCAGCCTGATTTGCCCCGTCGCTTGTCAAGGTTTTTGTTTCCCTTTTTTGGTTTAACCATGAACAAATCCCCAATCGACGTCGAGACCTCGCTAAACATGGCTGAAATTTTATGCGGGCTGAGCGGCTGACTTTCCAGAAGTTCACAAGCTGCAGCAGTAACGGCTCTGATGCAAGATAGTTTTTCTTCGTCGATTGCCACTTTGTCCCATTTTAAGCGTCTGAGGCAATTTGAGGGAACCACCCCCCCCGATGACCTTAGCTGAGATGCGTCACGGTCTCCACAAGATGGACCACTGTCCCTCCACCAGCATATTAGGGATAGTGAGAGTGCATTATGATCACTTTCCAAGGAAGGTAGAACTATCATGTCCTTCATGTGGGCCCACAGGGGAAAGTTTAAAAGGATGTAATCTATCCGGGATGAGTGACCCACCCTATTGTATGTGTGTGCCCCCGCTAGGTCTGAGCGTGTTCTCCCGTTGGCTGCTCTCAAGCCGTACTCTATTGTAAGGGAATTTAATTGGACGATTCTAGGGGTCCATCTTTTTACAATTGGAAGATCAAGGGACGGAACACCTCTCCTTGAATCTTCGTCATACAGGTCCAAGGATTCATCGGTCAACAGGGGCTCGAATGTACAATTAAAGTCCCCCATAACCAGAATTAGGGAGTCTCCACAACACTCCCCTAAGGCTGTCTCCAAAGCCAAGAGGGTTGGAGACGAAGCCCTCCCTGAAACCCCGCGTGTGTAAATATTAAAAATCTCCAGCTTTTCAGCTTTCCTTGGGCATATTACAGTAAGCCGCATCAGGTCTGGAGATTTTTGGGGGTGATGGTGTACTCTCCAACCAAAGGATATGTCTATCCAGACTAGGAGGCCTCCAAATGGGCGCCCTCTTCCCGATGCTGGGATACCTGCCGGGACAGAGAAGGTAGCATAACCTACTCTATGCCTTGGTTCCACACACCACGTTTCTTGGAATGCACAGACTGCGTGGGGCTCAATGAGCGCCACCCAGTCCGGGGCATCCAACTTGTTGTTTAAGCCTGCCACATTCCAGCTGATGGCTTTCAGGGTAGGACAATTCGAAGACTCAATACGTCCAGCTTCCCAGCCCTGTACACCCGAAATTTGTACTCCATCCACGGACTCAGTAAACTCAGTCTGATAGCCTAAGAAAGAGGGAATGGTGGGGTTGGGCGTGGGTTGGGGCACAGGTGTGTCAGCTAGAGACGGGGAGGCCCTCCCAGCTATGCATGGAGTAATAACCCTAGGAGGGGGGGCATTTATTACCGCTTTATCACCAAGTCACCAACCCCAACCCTGGGATGGGGCTGCTTGAGTCGGTGTCCATGCCCTTGCTCTAACATCCAAGGTTGGGTAATGCGGGAACCATGCGCCTCTGCCCCCGTCCGGCAAAAACTTCTTGTGCCCCCCTGAAGGGGGGGGGACGATAAAAGTACCCCAGGTCCCTAGTTTGAATGTCGCAGAAGTTGTGTTGCGACTGCTGGCTGCAGATCATGCCTGCTGCTCTAGGATCGCTAAAATTAATCAGCACGCAGTCCCCAGTTAAATCCTTACGTCTGTTGCCGATCCACCCCACACGACGAACATAGGCTATTCTGCTATCAATGTGCCCTGGGAGGGGTCTATTTGCTTTGAGCCAGGAGAGCGTCTTGTGTTTAAGATCAGAATACAGCTCACAAGAACCCTCTTCAAGCTCCGGAACCCCCGTTAAAATTACCACATACGGCTTACAACCAGGGGGGAGGCTAGCATTGGGTGTGTGCCTTCTTACCCTATCTGTTGGTGTTTTAGCCGGAGATTTTGTACGGGTTTCGCTAGGGGTTTAGGCGCAGCCTGATTGCCAGGGGTGGAAAGGGATGGAATTATGTTACCATTCGATGTGATCGGTAAATTTCCTGCTGCTTTAGAATTGGACGCTATAGGTTTTGGAGCAAAGTTAACCTTGGAGGCCTTAGGTGCCTGGGTACTGGGTTTTTTCTTTTGACAGCCCAAACTGGGCTCAAAAGTAGGGGTTTGTGGGGCGGGGCTGGTTCCAGTGTTGGATTGATGTGATTGAGTAGCCTTCCCCGGTGCAGGCATTTTTTGGCGAGACATTGGCTCAGAGGGAACTAAGGTGACAGCACCACTACTTAACCCTCCATTTTCTTCACCCTGCGCCTTGGCGTGGAATTTGACCAGTGATTTCACAGCGTAAAAATTATCCAGCATTGACTGCTCAAAGGTAGCTAGTTTACGTGTGAGACTGTCAATCTTGTCTACAAGAGGCATCACCATAGACCTGATTATGTTCTCGACATCTAGATCAGTATGCACAGCCTGGGGGAATATGGTGGTATCTAGAGAAGCCAACGGGCCCGGTATGCCCTCAGGTACAATATCTCTAGTGTGGGTGGTAGAGGTTTTTGGGTGTGTGACATGGTTAGTATTGGTACCCCCTTTGGTCACAGTATCCCTACTTACTTTACTATGCGGCTTCTGAGAGCCCCCCCTACGAGGACTGGCAGGACGCTTTCTCTTCTTTTGTGCAACTGAACCTGGGGCTAATTTCCCTAAAGGAGTAATTTCTTGAGCCACTGCTAGGGAGGTGCTAGCTTCGGTGGGTACGACTGTGGGGAGAGAATATGGGGCTTCATTGAACAACGCAGGGGAGCTAAGGGCATTGTTGATCTCCGGATCAAGATCATGATTTTGTGCCCCCGGCGAAGGGTCAGTTTGATCGAGTGGATTAGGGTGTATTGAGTCATGAACAATGCTTGATGCAGTGGTAGTTACCCTTTCTAGGCTTGCCCTAATCCGGCTCACTCTCTCATCAGTGGCCGGGGAGTCAATTACCACCAAAGGTGTTGTAGGAGCATATACAGGGCTGGGGGCTAGGGCAAGGGCGCCCAGAGATGAGCGCTTGTGAGATAAGCCCCTGGAGTCCCGGGATAATCTTCGTTCAGCCAGAATTATCTCCTTTTCTACAATGGAGACAGCCCGAGTTATAAATTGGTCCATTGTGCCTATGACAACGTCTCCCGCAGCTTTCCTTGTTTTACTTGCTCTAGTACCTGTGGCCATGCTCCCGTTGTTTCCGTACCCACTTTGCGGAGCCAAGAGATGTGGCCCGGCCCGGCCTCTTCTGGCCCCTGATGGCCTAGGATGGTCCCGCCCTTGTCCCGGGCTTCTCCCGCGTGCTCCCGCACAGCAGGTTAGAGGCGTTCCTTTGTGGAAGCGTGAAGCGAGGGGTGGGAGGGGCAAGATTTCTGCAGGTGTGCCGGAGCGCAGGGACTCCTGGTTAGTTGAGTCCCTGCAGCGGCAGCGCTGATGGAAAGAGCGTAGCCCTGCTCCCTCGAGTCCTTCCTGGGGGCTGTGAGCAAACGTGCTCCCAACAGCCTCACACACCAAAACTGCGACGCGGTACCCGCGCAGCGGGTGCGGCTAGTTGTAGCAAAGGACAGATGCAGCTACAGCAATGTCGACAGCAACGTAAGCAGACGCCGGTAAGCCCACAGCGTGTAAATGTCCCGCTGGAGTGGAGGGTTCTGCTTCTTTTTCACCCTCTGAGCGAGGGGTGGGAGGGGCAAGAGTTCTGCAGGTGTGCCGGAGCGCAGGGACTCCTGGTTAGTTGAGTCCCTGCAGCGGCAGCGCTGATGGAAAGAGCGTAGCCCTGCTCCCTCGAGTCCTTCCTGGGGGCTGTGAGCAAACGTGCTCCCAACAGCCTCACACACCAAAACTGCGACGCGGCACCCGCGCAGCGGGTGCGGCTAGTTGTAGCAAAGGACAGATGCAGCTACAGCAATGTCGACAGCAACGTAAGCAGACGCCGGTAAGCCCACAGCGTGTAAATGTAACTAATAAGTCTTATCCGCCATAAGTTAGCCGTAAACATGTGGATTGTTCTATTGAAATGAGCTTGGTGCAATACTTCCTTGGATTGCATATATATTGATGAGTTTTTTGGGATTTTATCTAACTATGTAAAATTGATATTCGGCCATTGTCTTTTGTAGTTTAATTCTTTTTTAAAATATTTATTGTATACATTTGAATGGAATTTTAATGGCAAATTGTGGATTTTATGTATACGTTTATGACTTAATTGTCAAATAAAGTTTATGATGGGGATGGGGAGGGCTTTGACGAACCATTCGGCGAATTTTATAGCCCTTAAGGGTAGTTATGGGTCTAGGGAGGGGTGAGCAGCAGTTTTTTAGCATTTTCTGTTTTTGAAGATTTAGGGCGGGGAGGGAAAGTGGCCCTTTGAGTTTTGGAAGGGGGTGTGTCTGTTCAGGGACGTTGGCCTCCCTTTTTTACTTTTTTGTAGCAGTAGAAGTGAGAGGGATGAATAAGGGTGCGAAACCAGGCCTGTGAATGGGTGCGGAGCGGGCAGCTGTGACAGGGAAGATGTCAAGGGCAGTAAGACAGACTTCTTGGAGAGACAGGGGAGGAGGTGAGACAAGTGGTGGGATTTTGGAGGGAGAGGGATGTGAGGCCTGAGGTGTGGCTGTGCGTGCATGTGTCTCTGAGTCTGATGTATGTGTGGTTGTAGATTGTGTCTGGTCTGTAGCAATGCCTGATGTGTATGTGGCTGGTGGTATAGTTGCAGTGTCTGGGTGTGTGATGTGGGTTGTGGGAGTATCTGGTGGTGTGGTGTCTTGCTGCTTGGGTGTAGTGTCTGGTGGTGTGGTATCTTGCTGCATGTCAGTGGATGCAATGGTGAGGGGTGCAAGTGCCTTGGAAGTGAGTGTGTGTCTGTGTTTTTCCTTACATTTCTGTTTGTGTGTGCTGCGTGGGTGTGTTGAGGTGGATGGATGCTTAAGTGTGTGTGCTTTGGGTAGGTATGGGAGTAGGAATTGTAGAAGGGGAGGAGACAGAAGCTGTGGTTGAAATTTGGAAATGATGGAAGGCTGCAGTAAGTGTAGAAGCCAGAGCCTTAAATGATCTCTGTAGGGCAGACATATCAGCATGAATGCCCTCCAGGTATGAGACCATGTGGGCCCTGCACCTGGATTGCATTCAGTACTGCACTCTTACACACAAAGATCTGCCTCATGATGTCATTGGCCTCCAAATTCAGGGCAGCAGAGGAGACCGGGGCAAGGGCTGAGATGATGGGAGAGAAGGAGACTATCTTCTTCTGGAGGGAGAGTGCATGGCTACGCGGTGACCGCAGCAGGGGGGAGGGTATAGATGGAAGGGGGTGAACAAGGATGGAGTGGATGAAAATTCTGGCTGGTCCACCACTACCACCACAGATTGGCCACTGGAGGACGACTCTGATGTTGTAGATGCCTTGTCAGATGGCTCCTCCAGAGTACTCCTACACACACTACGTGTCACTACTTCAATCTGTGTCACTGGTGTGATGGGAGCCACTCTGGCCAGCTGCTTCCCCAATGGTCACTGCCCTGTCTCCTCTGCTTCCTCGGTTGATGCTGCAAAATTGGAAGAAATCGGTTAATTGCTATTGCGAAAACAAAACAGGGCAATCAGATCCTAACACAACACATTACACAATTGCACATATCACAACACCTACAAGGATGACAGCATTTACCCCAACATTGCCATGAGCATATGCATGATTGCTACATGCCCTGTGCAAAGATACACATAATGGTGTCATTACCACTGTCCGCTCTAGCTGAATGTGTGACTTTTTTTTCAAATCAAGCCAAATGTGTGTAGCAGGAAATTTCATCAGCCTGTATACCTAGGTCCCAATCCATCTCTACATACCCACATGGCCCTGCAATCAGCAAATGGTCAGGAGTTTCTAACCTACAACATGGAATGCTGCTGGGCACCTGCTGCAGCTCAGTCACAGCAATGTGTGACTACTTATAAAGAGGTGACATGGTGTAGTGTTGTTCCTATATTCCCAATAGGCTCTGTGCATTGGAATAATATATCCTATAGGTTAGACGTAGGACTGAGGTCGACTAGGTCTCTATCGAATATACTAAATGTAATAGTGAGTGCCAGCTAGCTCAGAGGCCACTAGAAACTTTTTCGAATTCACAAGAAGGGATTAGTTTCTGACAACCGCATAAACATGACACCTTTGATTCCCAAGAATAGGAAATATATTTCTAGAGTTGCGGAAACAATACATAAGTATTTCACTCAGACAATCGTGCATGCTTTGTTTCAACAGAGCTTGTAGAGAAGTAGAAAGATGGGCGTTTTCAATGAAAAGGTTTATTGAACAGTCTTCTTTCTCATACAAGAGAAGTGAACTGCTACAATTGTTAAGCAGACTGCAAAGTATAATGCGTACAGCGAGAATAGTATTATAAAATATTACTGTAAAAGCATTGTATGGTTTCTAAGCCATATACAAATACATACATAAATAACATTGACTTAAATACTCAACTGGTGCTTCTAAATACGCCTACCCCAATGTACCTAACCTAAGTCTAGTACACGGGAAGAAGTACGTTTTGTGTAGCATAGGTTTAGTTGTTTTTGCCAAGAATCTACCAAAGGTTTCTCGAGGTTCTCTAGGTTCTAATCAGTTCCATACCTTGGTTTAGAATGAAAGAGGTCTGGTATCTCTGTCTCAGGACTCGATTTCCCAACACCCCACAAGGGCAGCTTGGAAACACCGGAGCTGGATTCTCGACGAGAGAAAGGCAGCCTCTTGATCAGTGCATCAGCTGGAGGGTCGGCTTCCTTCGGCACTTGCTGTAGTGAGCTGCGTCGAGCAAGTAGATAGTCGAACTGCTCCAAACCACCGTAGTTTGCTATAGCAAGTGAAGGTATATTTATACCTTGAAGGTGTTTAGGAATGCCAGAGATTGACGTAAACTCGGGCATAATGCTGTCAGGAAAGAACCCCTAAGGAATAGTTGTTCTTTGCAAAGTACATGAGTTCTTGGACAAATTATTATTTAAGCAAGGGGAAGTTCCCTAACTGCTTAAGCCGATTTTCTAAGAAATTGTGACGTTTGGTACGGGTGGAAGTAGCCATGCCTGTATTTCGTCCGCATGGGCTATGTCTTCATAAGGGATTGATTTCTATGCCTATATAAGGGCAATGTGAATTGTACCTACATAAGGGCACGAATCAGGGAAATTCCCTCAGAGCTCTAAACGCCACACAACAATGGAAGAGCACACTCCACACTGTTCACACTTCCCAAGTGACACTTACCCATCTGTCCGCTACCAGATGACACTGTAGAAAGCTTCATGTGAGTGGTTTAGCTAGGTTTCACATGTAGACCTGAAGAGTAGAATGGAGACATTTTGGCTCCACGTGGTGTGAGATATCGGCACAATTAAGCATTATACATGAGTCTGGCTAGGAACATCCCCAGTCTATAACGTCCCATGTTAGTAGACTTTTTGAACATTGCAAATATCAATGCCATTACAACACTGAAAGTACATGAGGCTTAGGAAACATCCAGTACAGAAAATGGCCTCACTTGTCACCAAACAGGAAGGGATTTGACTGTACCTTTTGTAGTCTCACAAACACTCATAACAATGTTGGGGCAAGATGGCGCCCGAACGCCGAGCCGTGTCGGACGTCTGAGCACTGTTCTCCACTGACCCGCAGGTTTCCATGATGTGAGCACCCAGTGAGATACAGGGAAAAGATTGCAAGCTGCGACGGTGTAAAATAGTTGAGTAAATCAAGCAATTGAACCAGCGAGTGTATGTTCTCTCGTACCTGCCAAGCTGGAAGCTAGAAGAGGCTGTAGACTCCGGTAGACTCCAAACATGCTGGGTGTCGAACGCTAAACGCCGAAGCTGTATCTGAGTACAGCGCTGGAAGAGGCAACGAGATTCGCCGAGCGTGGTGGGCGGTTTCCCTTACAGCTGCTGCAAGTGCTGCAAGTCAGTTTCATTTTTCGAAAACGCCGCGATTATCACATCCTGAAGAGGCACGGAAGGAGAGGAACGGTAAAAGGAGAATTGCCATGGCTCCCAAAGGAACACGCAAAAAACGGGAACCGGAGACCAGCTCAAATGTGAGTACGAGCGTTATGGAGAAAGATGGGAACATGGCTGTACAGAAAAAAACGGGTGGAGTGGTATCAGCCGAAAATTCTCACACAGCTAAGCAAATGATTACTACTTTGTTTATGGCAGCAGAGGAAAAAAAACGGAAGGAAGCGCTGCGTAGCCCTCAGACAGCTTTACTAGCAGTTAATGATGTTAATGTTGTTAATGGAGAGATTCATACACTCGCAATTGCAGGAGAAGGGTTGCAAGGTCAACGTATAACTAATGTGACGCCTCAAATTGTTTTAACGCCAGCAACTGCCGTACCGATAAATTAAGATTTAACCATTACTCCCTCTGGAGATGACTCTAGCCCCGGTCAACCGGGGGGGGGGGGGTTATTGCAGATTCTCTAGAAGGGCTCAGCATGACAAATCAAAATCAAAATCAGGAAAAAAAATTAATTATTGAGACAGAGTCATTGGATTTTTACTCAGTTTCTGAGAACTCTGCTTCTTCATGTGAAGATCTAGCCACTCAGTACTCAAAACAAATGCGTTTGGAGGAAGGTGAGAGCGAAATTGACGATGAAGAAGAGGCAGAGGATTATGTTGAAGACAGCCCCAACACAGTGAGAGGTGAGGGAGATGCCTCCTTAACAGAGGGAGCTACAGGAGGTCACCAAGAGGATTTGACCGACAATATCACATTAGCAACGATATACCAGACTATTGGACAAAACAGAGCGAGACAGTCAAAAAATTCAAAACTCTTGTCGGAAGCTACAAAGTCCTATACGCAGGCTGGCGAAGTCACATTCGGACTTCGGGGAAAGATTCACTGAGGTTGAGACCAGAGTGTCTAATATTGAAGATGAACTAGTAAAACAAAAAACAGTTACTGAAAACTTAAATGCTAATAAGGAGGATTTACTTTGGAAAATGGCCGATTTTGAAAATCGTTCTCGACGCAATAATCTAAGGATAATGCAAATTCCGGAGGGCAAAGAAGGACAAGACCCACGCAAATTTATTGTTGAACAATTTCAAAGGGCATTCCCTGATTTGAAGAGGTGGGACTGGGATCGAGAGGTTGAACGGGCCCATAGAAACCCATTTAATATTCAACTTAGGCCTGGGGAAAACGTCAGCAAACTTAGACCGAATTTGGTGGCCTTTAACAGTTTCCGGGCTAGAGACGATGTTTATATGAATACCAGACCAAACAGTAAAACCAGGGGGGAAGGGTTTACCTTCTTTGCAACACCGGACTACAGTAAATACACGATGGGCACTCGATGGCAGTTAAGACAATTGGTGAACCTATTCCAAAAGAAAAGGCGCACAAGCATATATTATGAACCCTGCTAAGCTAAAAGTCATCTATAAAGAGAACACTCAATTTTTTACCAATGTGGCAGCAGCAAAAGGATATTGGCATGATTTAAAAGACTCCTAAAGTGTTGTTTCTATATGATTTAAAACTACTTATGAAAAAATACCAGATAGGAATATAGTTTTGTAGTATCCACTGGCATATGTTTAGGAAATATGTAAGGTTGGATATAGTATTCATATAATGATAAATGAAATGTTAACTTGTGGGGTAAGTCAGTGGAGATGTGGAGCTTAGCACCAGGACCAGGAGTCCGAAAGCCTCAGTAACGGAGGGGGGGAGGGGAAGGGTTGCAGGGCAACTGGGTTGTTGGTGGAGGGGGGAACGGGGGGTAAAGGAAGAAAATGCCACGTGGAGGTCAAATGACTGTATAAAATTATTAAAAAAGAATAGGTTCAGTATTAATAGAGTCATAAAGAGTAAAATGGGATACCTTAAAGTTAACTATGTAAATTGAGGTATGATCGGGAAGGGCTGTATTGGCTAAAAACATCAAGATATGCTCTTTTAATGTTTCTAGCCTTAATAACATAAATAAAAGGAAGAGGATCGCATCAGAAGTTCGATTCTTGAAACCAGACATATTATGTTTACAAGAAACACATTTACCCTGGGAGAAAAGAGGTCTAGCATCAGATTTAGGATATAATATACTTGCAACATCTCAACAAACAAGTACGATTAGAGGGGTAATGATCCTGACTAGACCACGGCTAGGCATATTAGTAAATAGTTTAACTGATAAATGGGGCAGGTGGGTGATAGTAACATTAAATATTGGAGGTATGTGCTTAACGATATGCTCAATCTATGGATCCAACTTGGATGAGGGGGAAATATTTGAATACTTAAATCTTGAATTGGCTAATTGGAGAAGCCCCTTAGTCTTATGTGGAGACTTTAATATTAACTTGAAGGTAGGTGAGCTAGACTCTGGTATAGAGAATTATAAGGGGAGAAAGCCTCGAGTTTTTAAAGCATTATATAATCTAGTGAAAGACCACGCATTGGTCGATATTTGGTGTAAGAATCATCCCACTGCCCCAGGATATACATATTATTCCTTTCCACATACGAAATTTGTCCGCTTAGATTTTTTTTTCACATCAACTAGCATACAATCTAACACAAGAATCCATAGGTTTCCGAGAGTAACATCAGATTATTCTCCAATGATCATTGAGATTGCTCATATAGGAGAAATGAAACAAATTAGGAATTTCACGTTTGATAGGATATTATGTTTGGATTCACAATATAGAGAAACCATGGTTAAATGGATTATAGACTTTATACAGAACAACATGGGCTCAGTCAATATTGAAAGAATATGGGACACATGGAAAGCATGTTTTAGAGGGGAAACAGCGAGTTATGGTTTTCATTACCAAAATTTACAACGTGAAAAAATGTGAGATCTATATGATCGGCTGGCTAAAGCGGAAGAATTATTAACTATAGAAATTAAGAAAGGAGTTGACAATATATCCAATATATCAAAAATCCAAGAGTTTGAGAGCTTAATTGCTAAGCGTTGTGCGAACATCCCAGGAATATGGTCCGAGTAGATAGCACAGACATATCTAACATACAGGAGATATATGCATGAATATGGGGAAGATATAGGTAGGGCTCTGGCCTTAAAATTGAAAATGAAAGAATCAACTCGCCAAATTACTAGATTACAAGATAAAAATGGAGTGATATCTGAAGATCCACAAAAAATCTTGGAAATACTTTATCAATTCTACACAGAACTATACACTAAACAAGCTAACATAAATCCCGATATTTTTCTGCAGGAAGCTACATTTAACAAACTAACAGAATTAGAAAAAGAAGTGTTAGATCAACCCTTCTCAATGGAAGAATTAGAGAGCGCAGTAAAAAATATGTCGAATGGGAAAGCAGCTGGCCCGACCTTATCCCAGGGGAGGTGTATAAATGCTTTTTTGATCCTCTAAAGAACCTCATGCTGGAAACTTTTAGAAGGGCACAAACAGGGAACGCCCCACAATCTTGGAATGATGCCTCAATAGTTGTCTTTCCCAAAAAAGGGAAACCCCCAGAACAGCCTGCTTCATATAGGCCTATATCCTTACTAAATTGCGATAGTAAGATTTACTCAAAGATGTTAGCCAACTGTATCTCTAAGATAATAACACCTTTAGTATCATTAAACCAACATGGCTTTATCCCAAAAAGAGGAACTGTATCTCATATCATCAAGGTGATCACTTTAATCGATATAGAAGAAATTCAAAAAAGAGATTTTGCGCTGATATTACTTGACACTGAGAAAGCGTTTGATCGTGTAGAGTGGGCTTATTTATGGGAGGTTATGGACAGGACAGGATTTGGTAAAAACTTTTTAACAGCTATTAAGGTGCTTTATCGATCGCCTAATGCGCGAGTTGTAGCTATGGGACAAAAATCTGATAGGATAATTATCACAAGAGGTACTCGTCAAGGCTGCCCCTGCTCTCCACTCCTTTTTGCTTTATTCATTAATCCTTTTTTAATTAAACTACAAGAATCATTGCACATTAAACTATTCATTGCATCCAATATACCTTTTTCTATATTTGCATACGCGGACAATATAACTAATATTACTACAAATCCCAGACAAGCAATTATAGAGATTGAGCACCTAGCCACTGAATTTGGATACAGTTCCGGCTTTAAATTTAATGCTTCGAAAACGCAGGTATTATGTACTGATAGTCTTCAATTCAATGACAATAGAGTAACCTCAGAAGGGACATATTTAGGAATATTTATAAAATCTCATACACAAGAGATAGTGGAAGCTAACTGGAGTAAGGTAATGCAACAAATTCAACAATCTCCTGATAGGTGGGGGAGACTTCAACTTTCTTTGATTGGGAGAGGCAATATCATCAAGATGAATGTTTTAGCCAAAATACTATATATATTTCGCAGCATCCCCCTAGAAATACCTCAAAATTATATACATAAACTGCAATCAGAGTGTACTAAATTTCTATGGGCACCCGGGAAAACTAGGCTAGCTATGAAATGGTTAACACTCCCGGAAGAGAGAGGAGGGCGGGGGATCCCAGATTTTTCTTTTTATTACTATGTATGTTTTTTACAGAGAATACATATTCTCTTGACTGGTGAACAAATAGAGGATCCGGCAGAGGCTCCCTCAATGTTCTATCTACTATAGGGAGAATATTCAAAGGGGTACTTATTGAAAGAGTTAGAAGGGAACTACTATAAACATAAACAATTCAAGGTGATTGATTCAGCATATAAAGTGTGGAGGAAAGTTAAAAATATAATGAAACTAGAGAAAATTATATTTCATACTCCCTTTTGAGCAGAGAAGATTCTTCCTTCATTTTTTTGGGATTATGTTGTTAAGGAATGGAGCAAAATAGGGGTGGTAAAAATTGGAGATTTATACCAATCAGATGGAACTTTTAGAGCTTTTTCAGAAATGACTAGTACATATCATATATCACAGTCCAACTTTTTTAAGTATCTACAACTTAGGGATTTTTGTTTAAAGAAAGTAAGTAACTCTACACCCAACAAACTAATAGAGGTAATACAAACAAAGAAAAAGATTGGCCTGATATATCGACTACTGCTGGATTATAAACCGGATGATTTAAACAAATACAACAGGTATTGGCAGAATCAATTGGAAGAAAGCGATCTGAATATTGTAGACACTATACTGGTGGCTAAAGAATTATGTATGTCAGCTAACATGAAAGTGCAAGTATATAAAACTTTATTTAGATTATATTATACACCCAAACGAATGTCTACATGGGGTTCACAATATGATAGATAATGCTTTAGATGTGGAGGGGAGGAGGCAGATCTACTTCATATTTTTTATAATTGCTCTAAATTGACCCCTTTTATTTCAAGTATAGAAAGATTTATTTCCGAAGTTATTCACTTCCCTATAAAAATATCCCCTGCACATATGTTAATGGGGTGGATCCACTCGATTAATGAAAATATGGACTTGTGTAAATTTAAGTATTTTTTGTTTGTAGCAATGATTATAGCTCGGTTATGTATAGCTACTGAATGGCTACAACCCGAGGCACCTGCGTTCGAATTTTGGAGAAGAAATGTTTTGAATGTATATGAACTGGAATGGAATTTATATGCTTTAAAAGGGAGAAGGAAAAAAAAGATTGGCTTATTGACATGGGGGGTGCTTAAGGAATATTCAGAGGATTAATTTATTGATCTGCCATTTGTTAGGAAATAACTTCATTTGCTTTTTCTTTTTTTTTTGCTTGAATCAATCAATTATATGAAAATCTTTTTAGATGTATGTTTTCTAAGGATTCTATGACTCTACTGTCTTATTTTGACTCTACGCTGGCAATACAAACAATTTAAAAAAACACTCATAACAATGTTGTACTTCTTGCTGACACACACATATGCAAAAACAACAATTGATGGACAGAATACAGAACCCTGAAACCGGTCCTACGATGTTTCTTTTTCAGTTCAGGAAGGACCTGGCTTGGCAGTTCAGGCTGGACCCTTGAGGCAGAGGGTCAAGACTGATTTGCATATGGCCAGGTCTAAACTGGGGTTGCATATTGAGCAAACAAATGATGGATTTAACCCATATGTCTTGACTGGGGGTGAATGTTTTGAATTGTTCTGTATTCCGTCCATCAATGGTGTGTTTTTTTTGCTTTCTTGCTGTATGCCCAGATGTGGGTCCTGGGGTCACTGTGCCACTGGATTCAAGCTATCCTGGCTGATGAGGGGTGAAACCCTGAACCAGGTCCTAGGATGCTTTTTATGATCCAGAAAGGACCTGGCTTAGCAGTTCAGGTTGGACTGTTCCCATGAGGCATGGGGTCAAGACTGATTTGCATATGGCCAGGTCTAAACTGGGGTGGCATGTTGAGCAAACCAATGCTGGAATTAACCCAGAACTTTTGACTGGGGTGAATGTTTTGATTTGTTCTGCATTCGGTCTATCAACTGTATGTCTTTTGACACACACATATGGCCCCAACATGTCAGCATGTCTCTCCCTGATCCATGTAACCAGCCAGTGCATCAGCCTCCACAAATGTATATGTCCATCACACCTGACTAAATACGCCCATCTCAATGGCATGCAAACTCACATTGCCAGATATTACTGCAAGTTTTCCCACCATGTGTGTCAGTGCTACAATAGTTTTTCTGGCCTAATTACAGCCAACAATGTCATTGCATTGGATATGTGTGACTGTTAGAAATGGGGGTCTCTAGATTGCAAGGGTGTGCACCTTTGTCCAAATAGGGACTCTTCCTTCTAGTCAGGATAAGGGAGTTAGACTCCTAAAATGACCCCTGCTCAACACCTGGGTAGGTTGGCATGAGCAGTCAGGCTTATCCTAGAGGCAGTGTGTAAAGCCTTTCCACATAACAAACTGTAATACAGTGTAAGCACTACAAAAGGACACCACACCAGTTTTGAAAAATATCCAATATTTTTATATACTCAAGACAAGAACAAAAATGATAAAGAGTCTACAATACAGTACGTAGAAATCTTCACTTATCAAGATAACCTTGAAATACAATTCCTTGAAGTCAATAGCTCTGTCTGGGGCTATCACAGTGTCGTGAACAAACAAATCCAAACAGTTCTGGCTGACGCAGCATCGCGGGCCAGCTATGCTGTCTGAAATACCCACAAAATAGTACCTTTAGAAAAGCAGGGCATTGGCAACCTCTCGTTGAGCTTCCGCAACCACGGTGTCTGCAGGCGTGGGTTCTGGAGGTCAGTGCAGGAGTCGTCAGGCCTGTTGTAGATCAAACTCCTTGCATTTGAATTCAGGAGCGATGGCAGGCGTCGGGTGCGAAGTGCAGTGGTGCCGCATGCGATGCCCCCAGGTCGCGGTGGGAGCAGCGGCTTGGTGGCGGCGTCAGATAGTGCCGCCTGTGAGACCAGGATCACGGTGCAAAGTGATGCAGTGCTCATTGCGGTGCTGGAAGTTCACGGTGCATGCAGCCTCGTCGTCATTGCTGAACCACCGTCGTTGGCTTCCGAACTGGAGTTGATGGCACCGGTATCGGTAGGCCAAGGCTGCGTTGTGGCATGACGACGGTGCATTGTGTACCCTACGAGTGGTGCCTTCGAACAATGGTGGAAGCAATGGCGTCAATGTCAGTGTTAAGCATCGTCATCGGGGATACCAAGGTGGATACCAAGGTGGCAGCGTGGCATTGCGGAGTGCGGTGCCCAAGGTGGCGGTGCGAGCAACAGCTCAGTGGTGGCATCAGATGGCATCGTCAGTGAGACCAGGTTCACGGTGCGGCGGTGCCCTCTGCAGTTGCCTTAAGGACACCGAGTCGGCAGCAGCATTGTAGAAACTTTAGGTTTGCTTTTTCATCTGTTGCAGCTCAAAACACACGGTCCCCAGTGCTAAGGGTAAAAGAACTTGAAGTCTTTGCTGTTCCTGAAACTTCTGAACAGGGGGCAAGCTTTACCTCAAGCCCTTGGAGGTTCTCAAAGAAAAGAAGTTGCAGAAAGTTCAAGTCCAGTCCTTTCTCTGCCCACGGCAGAAGCAGTCACTGCAGGCTAACACAACAAAGCACACAGCAAAGTGGTAGTTCCTCCTCACAGCTTCTCCAGCTCTTCTTCATGGCAGTTTTCTTGGTCCAAAACATTTCTGAAGTTTAGGGGTTTGGGCCCCACTTTTTATAGCCCAAACTCCTTTGTCCTCTCAGGCAGAGAGTGTCTGAGCCCAGCCAGAACCAGTTCTGTCCTCCCTGGTGTAGCTTCCTGGCAGAGGGTGGAGACGGCATTGTCAGAGGCAGACCAGGCCCATTCAGCTGAAAGGAAATCTCTTCCCCCTACTCTGAATGCAGCCCAGGTCTATTCAGCACTGCCCTCACTCATATGCGACCTTAGATCCAACTGACCCTCCATGGAATTGCCAACTAATAAAGTTCCTTTTGGCTCATACACATGCACTGAAATGCAACGTTGTGCCCTGCTCAAAAAAGGGAAACAGGACGGTCGATTCTGTAGTAGAGTGTACTCCCGAACGCAGCACAGAACAACACTAGAACATTGGGAGGAACACTTCACATGGCCCAACAAATGCTTCTGATCCGATTTAAAATTGTATATTTTGTATGTTAAAATGACTTAATTTTAAAAATACTCGCACTTGAAACGGAAAGTTTTATGGTTTAGAGAATCAAAATGTAGGAAAACACTGAGAGTTTTATTCGTAGTGCGTGATTTTACAAAATGTATTGTTATGGTTTTAATTAACTGAAACAATAAACTTTTTCTATCTACCACTGCCCTCACTCATCAGAATTCTAGAGCCACTGCTCCAGCCCCTGTCATCCAAAACCCAGACAGTCAAACCACAAACCCAGCAGAGGCCTACTGGATGGCTGAGCAAGAAAATACCTACTTTCTAAAAGTGGTATTTTCACACATTCAGAATGCAAACATCACCTTCACTAAAATATGTATCTTTAGATTTGAGTTCAGGCATACTAAACGTTATTTCTCTACCTAGTTCCCAGGGCCAGTTATGTTTATAAGATGTTATAAACAAACTCCTCACTCTAGTCCATGGGAACAGGTAGCCTTGCAATAGTGAAACAAAATGGCAGTAATTCACTATCAGGACATGCCACACTCATCAGAGCATGTCCTACCTTTCACACACACTGCACCCTGCCCACAAGGGTACCTTGGGTCTACCTTAGGGGTGCCTAACATGATAAAGAGGACCTTTTATGGCCTGGCAAGTGGGTGCACTTGCCAGGTCGACATGACAGTTACAAACTGTGTCCAGACTCTGCGATGGCAGGTCTGAGTTACCTTTTTACCGGTTACTTCTGGGGGTGGCACAACCCGTGCTGCGAGCCCACTAGTAGTATTAGATTTACAGGCCCTGGCACTCTCAATGCATCTTACTAGGGACTCACCAGTAAATACAATATGCCAATCACTGAAACACCAATCCATAACACAATTTACAACAGGATCACTTGCACTTTAACACTGAACAGCAGTGGGAAAGTGCACAGAGACACTAAACCAGCAAAAAGAGTCAAAACCAAGAGGTCAGAAAGCAAAAAGACAGGGGAAACATGCCAAAAGATGTCAAGATTAACAGTGACTCATCCACCCATGACTCCAAACCCCTGCATGTGGTTACACCTTGTTGTACAACCATCACATAATACCTATTTCCATGAACACATTGACCAACACATACCTGTAGACCCTCAGAACATGTATGGACCAGTTGTACATGTGTCAGTACATCAACTAACGGTACACATTCCAGCATGTAGGAATCAATACAGGTGGCACCAATGGTGTTAGCCACATCTGAATACTGCACATTCCCCACTTTCCAAGGGGAAGTAGAGCACAGGGGATGCATTCATAGAGCATTGTAAGCCATACCCAAGTCTGTGGCCCACCTTTACATGAGATAGAGTAGTGAGGAAGCATCACTCCAGACACAAGGATGACAAGTGGGCTATTTGGAACCACTGTCACACATGACATCAACGAATAATGTAGGCACCCTGTGACATTGGCCAGCCCTGTGCCATGTAAACTCTGGCAACTGTTATTTTACTACACCCTGCTTAGAACCTGTTCACATGAGCAATAGTCTATGAGTGTCAGAATGCATCTACTGCAAGACCTAGACCTACACATGCAACAACTCTCCCGTTGCGTTGGACATAAGTCACCGTTAACCTTGATGAGGAAATAGCTGCCTGAAACAAAAGATAAAACACACAAGATGATGGACGGAATGTTGCACAATGGCAAAACATTCACCCCCACTCAAAGATCTGGGTTTAATCCATCGTTATTTTGCTCACCAAGGCACCCCAGTTCAGACATGGCCATATCCAAATCAGTCTTAACCCTGTGCCTCATGGGAACAGTCCAGACTGAACTGCAAAGTCATGTCTTCCCTGGACCGGAATCAAGCATCCCAAGGCCATGTCTGAACTGGGGTGGTGTGGTGAGCAAAATAACGATGAATTAAACCCAGATCTGTGACTGGGGGTGAATGTTTTACATTGTGCAACATTCCGTTCATCAATTGCTGTTTTTGCATTGGTCACTCCGAGTGGGATGGGTATGCTCAGACGTGAGTCCCACACTCTCCATGCCACTGGAATCAAGCTATCCTGGCTGATGATGACTGATAGCCAGAAACCGGTCCTAGAATGCTTGATTCCGGACCAGGGAAGACATGGCTTGGCAGTTCGGGCTGACTGTTCCCATGAGGCACAGGGTCAAGGCTGATTTGCATATGGCCATGTATGAAATGGGGTGGAGTGGTGAGAAAAATAACGGATTAAACCCAGATCTGTGACTGGGGTGAATGTTTTGCCATTGTGCAACATTCTGTCCATCAATGGTTGTATTTGCATTTGTCACCCCGAGTGGGACGGGTATGCTCAGACGTGAGTCCAGTGCTCTCCATGCCACTGGAATTAAGCTATCCTGGTTGATGACGGCTGATAGCCACAAACCGGTACTAGGATGCTTGATTCCAGTCCAGGAAAGACATGGCTTGGCAGTTCGGTGTGGACTGTTCCCAAGAGGCACAGGGTCAAGGCTGATTTGCATATGGCCATGTCTGAACTGGGGTGGTGTGGTGAGCAAAATAATGATAGATTAAACCCAGATCTGTGACTGGGGGTGAATGTTTTGCCATTGTGCAACATTCCGACCATCAATTGTTGTTTTTGCATTTGAAACAGAAGATAGTTATGTAGAAATGTTTACTCATGACAATACTCACTCCATCCTAGATGCTGTTGGGCTCACAATGGCCCATCAAGGTCTGGCTATGCCCTGCCAGGATCTGGGCCATCAGGGGGGTGAGGGTCTGGCACGTGCCCCTTCTTCCTGGGGAGGACAACCCTAGCTGGACCTCTGCAATCTTCCTGGTGCAGAGTCTCAGGTCTTCCCACCATTTTCTGCAGTGGACACTACGCCCACTGTACCGATGAGCAACCTTCAGGGTCTGCACCTTCTGGGCGATGGCTTTCCACATGGACATCTTCAGATGGGCATTGACCTGTATGGATGCAAGAGATGAAGCGATGGTGCTGACATGAAAAATATAGCTAATCTGCTAGGGTGACATAGAGGTTGTAGATAGATAGCATACCCATGAGTCAGATAGCATACCCATGAATCAAAAGAAAGTGCACACACTACAATTAATTTTTCCTCAGCATCATACCTCGGAATCCCCACCTTACATGGCTCCACCACCCCACTGTTGTTACCTGCACGGACTGCGGCTGGTACTGGGCACAAACTGAGCACTACAAAAAATGTACAGCATACTGTTTATGTCATCTGAGGACTAGCCTCAATAACAATTATGCCAATGCTAACTAGGCCAGTCCACTGACATCATTTAGCCCTGGACCACACCAAATGTACTCTGAAATGAGTTACCATCTAACAAAGCACACCATTGGTTCCTCTTGAAGTATCCAGTACTAGTGAATCACTGGACAGACACCTGAACAGCTCAACTTGATTCATGCAGTCCCAAACATCACTGCCATCATTGTCATTGCTGTATTTCAATATTTCGGTCACGATGAAAAGGCTAGCGTGTGCGACACTGAGAGCTCTCACTCTGAGGATCAGAGTACATGTGATGTAATCATTAGGACGTCCAATACGTCAGAGTTTGTATGTGTGGGAAGTGCTGCTATCACAGGACAAACCTTATGGAAAATGTGGAAATAAGGTGAAAGGCATAACATTCTATTGTACATACTGAATGTTTGGTCATTCTGATACAGCTGGTGTGCAACTAAAAGTCTGCAGTGTAACCAAATATCTGCAGTGTACATGCGCCACATGAACAAAGTTTCTGTACAATGTCAACATCACTCATATAACAGTATGATCCCATACATGTTGGAGTAAGACACCTGTACTAAGGCAATGGCACACAGTCATCTTATGGGACCATGGACAGTAGTCTCGGGTCTGGCCTTCTCATCATACACAAAACCAAATGAACTTATACTAGGTACAAATAGGCCAACTCATGTTCCTGATTTATGCCACATCTGAGAATCAGCTTATCTACAGGTTGTGTACTCTGGGCAACAGTTCCATTAGCACTTCAACTCTGCTACAGACTGGGACATGGATCATACAGAGCACCTATCAGTGTCTGTGTTTGCTCTCTGCATATTGTTCATACTGTTCTCAAACAACCATTATATGCCCATATGTACCATAACTAAAAGTACACATTGTGGTCAACCTATATGTGACATAACCATTGTGGGTTACTATGAAGGGGGCTGTGAATTGATGACATCTCCCTGACAGCAGGTTGTGAGGCCTCATTTGTTTAGCTGTGTTAGATTTGAGGGTCTCTAGTTGGCAAAGTAGGTACTTGTGACAAATAGGGACCCTTGCCTCTAGTCAGGGTAAGGGGTAAACTCCTGAAATAACCCCTGCTCACCCCCTTGGTAGCTTGGCACAAGCAAACAGGCTTATCTCAGAGGTATTGTGTAAAGCATTTGTGAACACATACAGTAACCCAGTGACAACACTACAGATGGACACCAAACAGTTGCATATTAAAAATAAGTATTCTTTATATAGATTTAACACAAGACCAAAAACAACAAAAATCCACAATACTGTACTTAAAAATGGTAGAATTGGCTTAGTTCTATTTAGATCTTAAAATGTGACACTTTGAGTCAATATACCTTAAGATGCGACACGCAGGGCAACAAAAGTGTTGCAGAAAAGGTGATGCTGTAGTCCCTGGCACGCAAGAACAGTGATGCATTGAAAATCAGATGCAAAGAAACAAAGATGGCATCTTCTTCTTGATGCGGCGCGCTACTCTGATGTTGCGAGATGTCTCGACTCGATGTGTCAGCTGTAGAGGCGACACCCTTGTTCAGAGATGCTACCAAAGTAGCTCCGACTACAGCACGCTTCTCCGTGGATGTAAGGCGCTTCTGTGGTGCAATGCGTAGGCTAAGGTGGAGACATCCTTGTTCAGAAATGCGACGGGCAGCGGCTGCGACGGTGACACGCTTCTTCGATGTTGCAAGACGTTTCTTGTGATGCAGTGCAATGCGCAGCTACAGCGGCGACACCCTTGTTCAGAGTTGCAACGGCAGTGGCTGCGACGCGTTTCTTCCTTGTGAGTCGGGCTTCCAGGTCCTTGAGACACGCAGTCCCTCAGAAGGCCCAAAACAGCAGCAGGCACTTCCAAAGAACTCTTGAGGAGCTGGGGGTTGAAGTCTGTTGCCCCAGAGACTTCAGCAGGAGGCAATCTCTTCTCTCAAGCCCTTGGAGATCCTTACAAGTTGATGAAATTACAAAAAGTCCCTTTCTCCTTTCTTTGGCAGTCAGGCAACCAATTCAGGCCAATCCCCCAAGCAGCACCTCAGCTTAGGGATAGTCTCTCCTCAGTTTCTTCTGGTTCCTCTCCACAGCAAAGGCTTCATCTGGTTGTCCAAAAGTGATCTAAATTCTTGGGATCAGGGTCCTAATACTTATACCCCAAAATCCTTTGTCCTCTGAGGGTAGAGGGACCATAGCCTAGTCCAAATCAGTTCTGGTCAGTCCTGGAGCACTCTGTTTACAGGACTCCTTTCCTTTCACAGTGCAGGGCAGAGACATCAGACGCACCACAGGAGGTGAAGCCAGCATTGTGGAGGGAAGGCACAGTCCTATTCAGGTCCCAGGTGCAATCCCTCCTATCTAGATGCAGAGCTCTCTACTCACCACTGGGCTGACTCACCCTTTCTCCTGGGATCCCCCAGCCCCTCTCACTCAAACTCCAGACAAGGAATACACAACCTAGCAGAGGCATGCTTGGATAGTGAGACAAGAAAATACCTACTTTCTAAAAGTGGGATTTTCAATCACAGAATGTTGAAACCAACTTCACTAAAATATGTATTTGTCAAGGCATACTGAACTCGAATTTCTACCATGTTCCCTGAGTCAGTTAGGATTATAAAATGTAATAATCTAACTGCCCATTCTGGCCTATCGGGAATAGGTAGCCTGGCGATAGTGATAAAGAAAAATGGCTGTAATTCACTATTAGGACATGCCAAACAAATCAGGGCTTGTCCTACCTTATACTTACAATGCACCCTGCCCTTGGGTCTACCATAGGGGTGTCTGATACGAAGAGAAGGGAAGGTTTAGGGACTGGCAAGTGGGTGCACGTGACCAGTCAACATGGCAGTACCACACTGCACACAGGCTCTGCAATGGCAGGCCTTAGACACACTTTTAAGGGCTACTTCTGTGGGTGGCACAACCAGTGCTACAAGTCCACGAGCATCATTTGGTTTACAAGCCCTGGCACTCCTGGTACATTGTACTAGGGTCTGATAGGTAAACAAAACCAGCCCATCATGGAATCACTAATTCATACATTAATTTACAATAGGGAGCACTTACACTGTGGCACTGGACAGCAGTGGCACAGTGCCCAAAGCATCTAACACCAGCAAAAACACATGAGGCAACAACAAAAATGGAAGGGAGACCCACAACAAGGTGCCAGGTCTAACAAGCTGGATATGTGGAACTGTACATCTATCTACCATCATCCTCATATACTACTCACAGGACACATACACAAGTTTGGTGCAACACCTACACATTTGTAGCATCAGTCCAAAAAGTGGGTGATCATGAGAAAAGAAACATTTTTCTACAATTTCAACACAGCAAAGTGGATTCAATGTAACTACTCAAACACATGACATTATACAATAGGATATACATTCATCAGCAAGAGAAGCTTTTGCAGGAAACTGTTATATCTCAGTGTTGGTTACAGCTCCTGTTTATCATCATTTCAATAACCTACCTTGGGACACATTGATTGTATTGTTTACTTTTGGATGAAAACATTTATTTTAGAATCTGGTTTAAGTCACATAAGTCAAAATGTATTGAATGTGCAAAACATTTATAGGTTAAATTCCAGTCATATACACATAAAACAACATTATGGTGAATAGTCACTGGCAATGCAGTGCTCTTCTGCTTAATTTTTTAAAAAGGTAATTATTTGCAGATGTTTTTTAAGATTCGAAAGGTTTCTTTCTAGCCAATTAATCAATCATTCAATAAATTATGTTCTTGCCCAAAGTTAGCCAAAAAAGCAAATCAAGAAATAAAACATCCACAAATCCTCTCGTATCTTAATTACACACACAGACATATCTAAATTAAAACACAGCAAATGTTTCAAGCGCAACCTTTGAAAAGATGAAAATGCATAACTAAAAATTCATACATACAGCAAAAAACCTCTTAGAAAATACTATATAAAAGGGTGCTGTGGCTTATTCTAATAAAACGTAACAAACACAAACTTCCATAGAAGGGTCCTCTATGTAAGCAGGGGATAATAGAAACCACCTAAAACGATTAATCTGATCACATGTAACCAATTTAAATGAACAGTACATTTCTAAAATAGCTCACTGTCACAATTAATTTCTCAAACTAGCAAAATACACGCCTGCCAAAAACCTATTTGGCGAATCCAGAAGTTGCAAGTAAAGTAAGGCCGGTCTTGCTAGATAAAACTCCAGAGGAGCAAAAAGGGGGCAAATAGTCAAAGTCAATCGAAAAAAAGATTTCAGCTTTCAGTTTGTTTATCGTTTGTCCATCCTGTATGTGTCCTGACAAAATTCTTCTGCATGTCTTTGACCACAAAGCCACTAAACAACCTGTAACATGTACATTTTTCCACTGGTCTCCGTGTGTCAATGGAAACGTAGGAGGAATTTCAGACACCAGTCAATTAACCCAATGACAAACAGATTACACTTTTCCTTGTAATCAGAAGCTTTTCATTGCAATCTGAGGCTATGTGGAACCCTCCACTTTGTGTTTTTCAGAAGGTAGCTTTGTGCCGGAGTGAGTGAATTTAACTCACCCAATAAAACCGATAACGTTATCTCACAGCTATGCAGGGGAGTTACTGCAGTATCTAAAGGTTATAGCAGTATAATCCTGTCCTCCGGGGTAGGAACTGCATTTTCTCTTTGTAATCTCTTTTCAACTGATTAGGGGCTTCCTCGTTTTGCTGTTCATTGAGAACTTGACTCGTTCATGAGATAAACATGCTGATCCGACCTTCCTCGAAGAGCAGTTTCAATGCACATTTGTCTGCGGCTTTATCGCTCTTCTGCTGATGCGGGGCATTCTCCACGCCTCCTTATGGCCATCTGCGAAGCAATATGGATGATTATATTGTTCATTTTCCCTCATCAGTACTTCTGGAAATGGCAGGTTGCACCACAGCAACCCATTCGGTTCTTATGTCTTGTAGGGGAGCGGTATTTATTATTGCAAATCCCCCCGAGCGGACACTAACGTGCTGTGTTAGAGTGGAGAGGCACTGTAGGAAGGGGCAATCGTATAATATTGTATTTGCAAAGTAACTTAGTAAGTCCATGTTTATGGCCCGTCTGGACCTTGAAAGTTAAGGCCTGTATGGAATTTTAGTTCAGCATGGCACTCAAATATTTTTCATGGCGAGTGAGATGTAAATTTATTTCTGCTGCTCTGTTGTAGACAAGGGACAGCTTCAGTGGAAATGCTAGGCTTCTTGGCAACCACAATATACCAAACGGCCTTACGGAGGGAGGGGGTAAATTAATTGCACATTTGTCTGCCATTTTATACTGCCACTTGCACCAACCAACGTGTGCAAACTGCAAAACATAATTTGCAATATCTGATGAGTGCAAAACATTTTGCACTGTTGCCTGTGCAAATGTTGTTTTTGACTGCATTCAGAAGATGATGCAAATTTGCAGAGGTGCAAAACTGCACCTCCTGTTCCACTGTTGCCTTGAGGGGACTATATTGTAGTTATCTGAATAGGACACTTTACCCCGCACACACTTTTATAATGCATGCCATTACCCCGCATTTTTTACTCAGCAAAATCTTTTACAACGCAGGGCCTTACAACGCAATCCATTACAACACTTTCCCGATTACAAAGCAATTTACTATTCTAACTCCACCAGGGCGTTAATGCTATGATTAGTTTAGGTAATCCCCATTACTCTTAGTCCTACTCGTCCTCGACCCAGTCATCACTCATGAGGTATCCCACAAGACAGGAAACAAAACAGGAAACGCTTTTAGGCTCCACCCCCCTTCCTGTCAGGTGCTATATTACTCCCAACCACTAGAAGCACATCCTGACACACCAGGCAACAAAGGCCTGGGCAGGGAGGGAGGGTGGGAAGTATGACTGGGTTGAGGACGACTAGGACTAAGAGTAATTGGGATTACCGAAAGTAATCATAGCATTACCTCTACGTCCCTCGTCCTCAACCCAGTCATCACTCATGAGCAGTGCTTAATTTGTGCCGGTGCCTTCCGGTGCTTAGCACCGGCACATATTTCTGAGGGCCGGGTCTATGACCACTATGGATGTGTTTGTATTGTTCGTGTTTTTGCACATAAGTTAAGGAGCCCGCTCAAATTGTCATGCATTTTGCCACCTGCCATTATGCGCCACCAGCGGCGCCTGTCCAAGGGCTCTCTGGTGCTCCGACTACGAGAGATGTGTTTGCTGAGCTCCTAAATAGTTAAACAGATCATCTCTGCTCAGCCTCTCAGCTCTATAATGTGGTAAATAGTGGCTGCGGGCGGCGCCGGCTCGGCGCGCGCGCTTTCATCACACACACTGACTCACAGGGGGGAGGGGCAGTTCTGCACAGCTCCTGCTCCTCCTGACCTCGGTGCTCTCAACGGCGCAGCAGGGAGGCAGGATCAGGTCGGTGCTTTTTATAATGTAAAATAATTATAAGGCTTTGCATGATGTAACAGTAAAAGCAGCCCATGAATTCTGTTCAACTGCTTTCTATGCTGCCTGCCCTAATCCATGTATTTGCTTGGTTGGTGTCAGCGTACACTTGTTAATAAGGTAACCACACTTTGTATTTGACATTTTGACTAAAGATAAGTTATCTCCGCGATGGCACAGGGCTTTATTAAAGTATTCTGCTCCCCGTGGTGGATTGGTTGGATGATGCCTCGCATTCCCGTACGGGAACTTCTCAGTGCTTGTTTGTAATTGGCTGTTTGTTATGATACTTTACTATGGGCTTGAGACTGGCTGAGGGAAAGTTTGACAGTTGTTCATTGGCTGCTCTGCTATATTGCTGAGTGCACGTGGTGCACCAGCACATAATTTGCCTGCTGTACGTCTTTCTTTCGGCAGTGGGTCCTGCTCATTCCGCCGTAGTCTGGTCCTGTGTATTAGCAGACCACGATCTTCTTCGAGCGAGGCCACAACATGTGCGGAAAGTTTACATTCTTTGCCGTGATCCTATGCACCTAGCGCAGCAGGACGGAGCTAATCCTCAGTGTCCACTAAAAAACTGGGGGTTAAAACACCTTCCGAAATCGTCCTTGCACAACTATTGCTTGGGGGGGGGGGGGGGGGGGGGTGTGATCCTGTACCAGCTATTGCAATTATTTATGAGGGGGCATGCTCAATATATCTTGGGACCTTTGCAGTTTCCGTACTTACGGTGCTCTTTGTGCATTCTCTCGCCCTCATATCCATATGGAGAAAGTAACATCAAGACTTATTTTACTTTATTATGGAGAGAGTTAATTTGTGCCGCCTGTGCTTTTAGTGTTCTGTACTTATTTATTTGGCATGCCAATGTTGTAAGTGTTTTAAGTTGTGCCTAAAGGATGATATTTATTGGCAAATAAAATAGTGTTTACTGGCCATGAAGCATGTTGCTGACGGGTAGCAGGCTCTGTGATTCTTAGGTAGGCCGTGCACCTTCACATATCTCTTGCTTCCCTCGTGGGTTCTTCGCATTACACTCATTGCCTCCCCTGCAAGGGCAGATAGATATTGCTTTCCTTCCGTCCCTTCTGCAGAGGAGGGTCTCCCTCTAGGGAACAGGGTGACGAGGCCACAGTGCCAGGCTGATCTACAGCATGGGAAATGCATAGAACAAATCGTTCACACACAGTGGTGACAGTCGGGGAATTTTGTCTCCTAGTTTCAGAGGATTACACTCCTGCGCTGCATTCGTCATTATCCATGTAGTAGGGATAATTTGCATTAACTCCAAGCTTGATTCTTCTTTAAAAAAATACACGTATTCCTGTGTATTTTTAATACAGAAAAATCCCACATGCATTCAGATATGGCTGTAGCGCTAGTGCATAACCAATAAATAATTAGTAGCCTGTCTCGCCTTGAGTTAAACAGTCGTGTCCTGAGTCGATCAATGTAATCAGTGTCCCCACTTTGTTTTTGCCCGCCCCAGCATAGTGTGCAGCTGCAGCGTTAGGCACACGAAGCAAACAGTGTGCCGTACAGCAGGCCTCAGAATAATTAAAAGTCAGTAAGTAAAGATATTGTAATCGTAACAATACATGATGTTTTGGAACTTCATATGATTATATCTCATGATGTAAGGAATCGTGTCACCGTCATGCATACTAGATGATGAGACAGGGCGACAGGCAGAGATAAATGCAGGTATTATGCATTGCATAAATAAACCGATGTGAACTGAACACCCTGTGATTCTGGGCAAATCTCCTAATTTCCCTGTGCCTACAAAAAACATAACCTCTCCTGCTTGTAATGTATCTGGTGCTCATGTAGCGCTCCAATGCCTTCTGGTCGAGTTTGTGAATATGTAAAAAAAAACCTGCAAACCCAAGGTTGGATGCTTTCCAGCAAAGCAATGCAGCTGCTGAAGCGAGGGATCGCAGCTCTGCAACTTGAGTTCCTCATAGTTCATTTTCACTTTGCCTTCACGAGGCCTCAGCATAGTGTTAAGAGCAGTTATCCAATAATGTGTTATGTGGTGTTTTATAGATATCGCCACCACATGCAACTCGTGGCCTGCCTCAGAGTGCAAGAATCTAAAAAAGACAACTATAAACTTATAAAAGCAGGTACCAAAACAGAAATAACACTAAACGTCACAATTAGACCATGTTTGCATATGTATTTTCCAAAATGTAATGCTGTTCCAAGTGTTATCTGACTACCCCAGTATGTGTCACAGGTTTTGAGGATGTTCAGAGGGGCTGAGAAACTGGATTGTCTGCCTTTCCAGCCCTGAAAGCAAATCACTCAGCCCTCCCTCCCTGACAGCACACTGCCCCTAAGTCATAGCAGGAGTTCCTCTATCCACGTTTGTTCTAGGGTGCCTATCAAAACCACTTAAGATTAACCCTATTATTAAAGCAGTGGCGCAACCGCGTCACTATCCCACCTTCAGTTCTGTGGGGAACACCAGCTACCACCTACCTAGGGTTGCAGGATAGATTATTTCACACTATTACATCTGGCTTTCACCAGTGCCAGTTGAGGATCTGGGTCAAGCGATAGAGTAAGTGGGTGGAGCCAGTGGAGGAAGTGGGTGGAGCCATAGGAAGTGGGTGGGGCCTCTTAAAAAATTTGAGCACCTGCACTTAATATTTTACAAATTAAGCACTTCTCATGAGGCATACCAAAGCAACGTCCCAGAAGGCCTTTGGCACACCCAACACAGCCAACACAGACCAGACACAAAGGAGTGCAGCAAGTGAAAGTTTAATAAACACACAGACTCAGAGCGAGGGAGCAACCCCCACATCTTGCAACATCCCACGACCAAAATTGGTCCGGTCAGAAAGGGCACAATTCAACCGGTAGTGTCTCACAAAAGTGGATTCGGAGGCCCAAGTCCCAGCCCGACAGATTTCATCAAGAGAAACACCATGAAAAGCAGCCTAAGAGGCAGACACTCCCCAAGTGGAACGCACCTGAACCCCAGCAGGACAAGGCAATCCGGCACAGAGATAAGCCAGAGAGATGACAGCCTTAATCCAGCGACCCAAAGTAGGACGGGAGGCAGCTTTACCTCGACCAGCCAAACCAAAGGTCACAAAGAGGGAGTCAGAGGAGCGAAACTCAGCAGACCTAGCAACGTAAACAGACAAGGCACGTCTCAGATCCAAAGAATGAAGCAAAAGTTCAGAAGGAGAAGAAGGAGAAGGACACAAAGAAGGAAGAATCAGCTCCTGAGAGGAATGAAAACAAGAGCGGATTTTGGGCAGAAAACCGGGATCCGAAGAGAGGACCACAGCATCATCCAGAAAATGCAAAAACTGGGAGAACAACGCAAGGCCATAAGTTCCTCCAGCCATCTCGCAGAAGTAATAGCAACCAGAAACGCCACCTTGTAAGACAAGAACTTAAGGCCCACAGACTCCAAAGGCTCAAAAGGAGGGGACTGCAAAACACCCAACACCAAGGACAGATCCCAAGGGGGCACCAGAGACAGGACAGAAGGTGAAGAGAGAGAGAAACTCCAAAAGAGGTGAGAAACCAACAAGTCATCCGAAGGTTGAAAAGAATCCGGATCCCGGAAGGCACGGATAGCAGACCATTGACCCCGCAAGGTAGACAAAGCAAAGCGCTTCTGAAAGCCATCCAGAAAAAACTGAAGAACAGAAAACACAGGGCAAGAGGTAGGAGACAGATCAAGGGAGGAAAAACCCAGAAAAAGAAGCCCAGTGTTTGGAATAAGAAGTCAAAGTAGACTTCCTACGAGAGGCCTGCATCACAGAAATAATGTGGTCGGGCAGACCACGAACCCCAAGAGACAACCAATCAACCTCCAGACCACCAAGGAGAGAGGAACCAGAAGGGAGGGAGACGGGGACCTCAGAGGAGAGGGGTAGCGGGGCAGAATCCAAGGAGGACCCACAGCCAGACCCAGCAATAGAGGAAACCAAGATCTCCGCAGCCAGTGAGGGACAACAGCCACCACCTGAGCCCCCTCCCGCTGAACCTTCAGCAAGAAGGCAGGAATCAGAGGAAAGGGAGGGAAGGCATAAAGAAGCCAAGGAGGCCACAGGAGAGACAAGGCATCCACCCCCCCAAGCGCCCCGCTCCGGGGTCCTGTAGCAGAACAGGAGAACCAGGGTATTGGACCGTGAAGGCAAACAGGTCCAGATCCGGAGTCCTGAACCTCAGGCAAATCAATTGAAAAGTCAGGGGAGCCATACACAGGGACAGAGACGAAGGAAACCCCAGACTCAAGGAATCCGCCATCATGTTGTCCGCTGAGCAGAGAGGGCCAGAAGATGCTGCTCCGCCCAATCCGAAATGGAGCAGGCCACCAGATTCAGGGAAGAACTGCGGGTCCCTCCCTGGTGATTGATGTAGGCCACCGTCACCGTGTTGTTTGATCTCACCAGGACATGGCAACCCCGCAGATGAAGATGGAAGAAACGAAGAGCCCTCTCCACAGCAGAGAGCTCCCACCAATTTGACGACCTGCGTGACTCCGACGGAAGCCAATGGGCCTGCACCATTGAATGATGCAAAGTCGCACCCCAGCCGGACGCGCTGGCATCCGTGGTCAAATCCAGAGGGGGAGGCAGATGAATACACATCCCCTTGGAAAGGTGGGAAGAATCCATCCACCACTGGAGAGCAGCAACAATGTCTGGCGACACAGGCACAGGAACAGCATAGTCCAAGACAGGAAAGGGGACCCACTGCTGACGTGCCACAGCAGAGGACGCAGATGAAACCTGGCCCAGGGGACAGTGAAGACAGATGCAGCCATGTGACCCTGAACCTCCAGCCACTGAAGGAGGGGAGCCACAGCTTGGGAAAACAACTTCTGCAACAACTACTGGAGACGTAGAATCCAGGAGTCCGGAAGAAATACCTTGTCCAGCACAGAGTCGAACACGGCCCCGATGAAGGACCTCCGGGTGGCAGGCACAAGTTGACACTTTGGCAAATGTATCAAGAACCCAAGATCCCTGAGCGTAGTCATGGTCAAGAGAAGGTGGAGAGACATGATCTCCAGAGACGGGGCCTGGACCATCCAGTCGTCCAGATAGGGGAACACGGACACCCCCAGGAGATGGAGATGCGCCACCAAGGGAGGCACCACCTTGGTGAACACCTGGGGGGCGAACCGTAGATCAAAAGGAAGGACGTAGAATTGCCAGTGCTGACCCTCCAGGCAGAAGCGCAGGAAACCCTGATCCCCCACAGCCATGGGAACGTGAAGATAAGCTTCCAGGAGATCAAGAGTGGAGAACACCCACCGGGACTGGATCAGAGGAATCACCTTCTGGAGAGTTTCCATTTTGAATGGGATCTTCTTCACAAACAAGTTCAGACCCCGAAGGTTGATGACCACCCGGAAACCCCCCGTTATCTTCAGAACCACAAAGATGATGGAGTAGACACCCAACCCCAGTTCACCCAGCAGAACAGGGACAATCGCATGCTTGCTGACCAAAAGTCAAACACCCTCCAGCAAGGCCAGACAGCAGGAGGCATCTTGAGGAATCGGAGTCACCACCACCCCGGAGGGAGGGGGAGGGGACAGGAACTCGATCTGGTAACCCCAAGACAAAACATCCAGCACCCATATTTTCGGAGGTCGTCAATCGCCAAGCAGGAAGAAACAGGCGAAGTCTCCCACCAACCACAAGCAGACCACCATCGAGACCGACCTCCTGGACGGCATAGTCAGGAACGCTGCGGGCCAGACCTAGCACCCCGCTGGGATTTCTTCTGAAACTGCCACGGAAAAGAACGGCCAGTGCCACGCTGATTCCTGAAGGAAGACTGCTGAAACCTGAAAGGTTGGCGGAATGACCTGGCACTGGAGAAGGAGGAACCCTCAAGCTACGGAAGCTGACGAAAAGACAAGGAATGCTTGCCCTCCTTAAAGACCTTATGCAGCTTATCCTCAAGAGAGTCACCAAACAGATGGGTACCAGTGAAAGGCAGCCTCAAAGCCATGGAACGTTGAGCCGCGTCCGTCTTCCAATCCCGTAGCAATAGGTTCCTACGGGCAGCAATAGGGGAACCACAGGACATAGCAGAAGCCCTCATTGAATCAAAGGCGATGTCCGATAAGAACTCAGTTTGGTGCTCCATGGATTCCAGTAAGTCCGGACAGCTGCCCCCCTTCAACATCATGGAAAACAGGGTCTTTAAATCAGACAACAAAGACTGGGCAACATAGGCCCCATAAATCCCAGATCGAATAGCAAGGTGAGAGCCAGCATAAGATTTCTTCAAAGCCGAATCGACCTTCTTATCCACACCGTCCCTCAGGATTTTATTATCCATCATGGAAGGACGCCCACAAGACTTGCCACAACGGAGTCCACCAGGACAGAATCAGGCAAGGAGTCCGCCATATCCTGTAAAGGATAAAGCTTGGATATAAACCTGAACAACCAGAGAAAATGCCAATACTGATATCTTCTTTGGAACAAAAAATTCCAGAATGCAAAGACAACTGTACAATGCAACCAGATGCTATTTAATAGCTGTTTATTTAAACAATTGCTCTTTAGGAAATCATTTGAAATTCAGACAAAGATCACAATTAAATTATATACCAACAATAGGAGTGGACACTGAATATGAACACAAGTCACACATGGCTTCATTCATCACTAATCAAGCATTTCACAATCATACCTCACACATACATACACTCAATACACATACTCACTCAAGTGGGGAATGAATGCACCAAAGGAGGAGTAATGGGTTTGCCAACAACAATATCTACATGAAAAATAGTCTATAATACACCATATTCAATTCAATTTAAACAGTTGAATTAATTGAAAAGAGAATATATACAACAACAAGGTTGGTTGTAATGTTGCCAAATAAGGAATTGCAAAGAAATTAATTAGCAACACAGGCAACTAGGCAGACCCGATGGTCTACGCGTTTCGAATCCCTTCAACTTGAGGGATTCTCCCAAGGACCAACAAAAGCCAGTGTGGAATAGTAGAGTGTCGTCAAGTATATGCCACCAGTTCTAGGCTTCCTAAACTGCGTGTGTTTCAAACAACAAGGGAACCCCAAGCGAGTCAGCACAGGACCTCAGGGAACAACTTTTTAGAAACAACAACGGTCCCATGCAACAAAGAATCAAGCATAAAGATAAATACAGACACAGTCGATTCTGTATTAAGTGACTTGTCCAGCCGGACAGAGGTCTAAATATTTTTACTTTTAACAGGAATACAAAGAGAATTTCCTTCAACAGTTTCACGTTGTGGGGCACAAGCCTGTACCCCAATTAAGCACAAAAACTTTAGTACACTCAAAGTGAACAGGAAAGGGCTTTTAGGCAAAAAGCTTTAAGTGTTCTCAAAATCGTAGCAAGAACAAGAATTTCAAGATGCACCTTTACATCAACAGAGTACATGATATAAACAATGTATAAGGCACATAAACTGGTCGACGGCATTTCGATCCCACTTTTAAATCAAAGGGATCATCATCAGGACATTTGGTAAGTGCCTAATTAAATGCAAGCCTCTAAAACCATGCTAATTCCATGGCTATGGGTTGGGCAAGAAGAGTAATGGTGGTCGCCAATATCGGGAGCCACCAAACTATCTCGGGCGTCCGATCGCTTTAGGTTGCTGGGAGTACCGGTTAAGTCAGTGTCTGATCCCACTCGGCAATGCAATTCCTATACTGCGGCAAGATCATACTCTAAGAGGTGCTGGGCGCAGAAGCATCAGGAAACGCCATATTCACCCGAACATGGGAAAGGATATCAGGCAAGAGATCCCTGGAAATGTATTTGCCCTGAAGCTCAACAGCAGCGAGAAAAGACCCATCAGATTCATCAGGGGAGGAAATGTCTGAGTAAAAGTCAGCAGCACCAGAATGACCACCAACAGTCTTCTTGTTCACCTTCATATCAGACAGCGTCTTCAGGATAAGGCGCTTAATCCGATCATCATCCCCCTTGGCACGCTTCACAGGAGTAGCCGAGTCCCCACTGGTCTCAGGGGAAGAGGAAGGCACAGGAGAAGAATGCTTCTTCTTGTGATGGTGCTTGCCCATAATGCACAAAAGAACAGCAGCAGCAGAAGAGCAGGAAACAAAACCAGAAACAACACCAGAAACACTCCCCCAGTATATATACACAGAGGGAGAAAATAAACCAATCAGCCCCCCATGGAGGAAGGAACCACAGAGGTCAAAATGAATTAAAAAATGACCAATCCCCCTGCGGAAAACTTCCTGCAGAGGCAACCAAGCCGTCGGCCAATCATAATGAGCCGTAGCGAATATATATGCAAGAGGAAGGGGCGTGGCGTCACCCAAAGCGAACACACGGCCAAACAGCAAGCGCGGGCCGCCAAGCCATCTCACCGCAGGGAAAATGTTCGCTCACAAAGACAGGCGCGCCGGAGCCCACCCAGGCACCCATCAGAAAGGCAGGAAGGAACGCCGCAGTAGGAGTAGGCTGAGCAGAAGCGCGCCAAAGATACGGCCAAGCGCTAAAACACCAATCACCTACCTTTGCCTTCACCTGCAGCAGGACCGGCAGAAACATCCCAGAAGCACCATCTCCAGAAGAAAAGGACACAAGCCGGTCATCACGCAGAACGAACAAACCGGGCAACAAGAACAGGGAGACCCACGGAGCCACGCAACACAGGTCTCCCGAGCCCAGGAGGAGACAGGGAAGCCCAGCAGCCCAACTCCATAGCATCCCTCGACGGTCTACGGGAGCCTCCCAGAGCCAAGCAGAGGAGGAATCCACAGGACAAGCGAAGCAGTTAAGTGCCCGGCACTCACCCAAGCATCTCTCATCAAGTAAACCACCGGCAGGAAACAAAACAGGATGTGCTTCTAGTGGTTGGGAGTAATATAGCACCTGGCAGGAAGGGGGGTGGAGCCTAAAAGCGTTTCCTGTTTTGTTTCCTGTCTTGTGGGATACCTCATGAGTGATGACTGGGACGTAGAGGTAATGTTTCCTTGCTCTTCCCATGCTTTTATGTTGTTGTAAAGTGTTTTTCAACATTTTTTATCTAATGAAAGCTGCCACAAAGTGCTAATGGGTAGCGCATTTAATTTTTTCCCTCGGGTAGTACTCATAATGCAGACCTCATGAATCAAAAGTTACTTGCATTTTTACATGCTCAATGGGGTAAAAAGTAAGCGTGAGCGCAAAATCCGTTCCGCTCGCGGATTTTGTGGATTTTTGGTAAATCCGCAACCCGCAAACTCCTGCGAATTTACCGAAAATCCGGAAATCTGCGAGCGGCGGATCCGGTGGGCAAAAGTTCAAGCCTTCAAGCTTGAAGTTGTTGTAACTATTTTAGGATGGCGCCAGCAAGCTGCCAGCGCCATCCTAAAAGCAGGAAGCACTAAAAGATAAAATAAAACAGGTGCACGAGCACCTGCTTCATTTTATCCATTAGTGCTTCCTGATGAAGCTAATTTAGTAACTATTTTAGGATGGCGCTGGCAGCTTGCCGGCGCCATCCTCAAATAGTTACAGGATGATGGACAGCTCACTCAAGGGACCCCTGCGCGCATCGGTGGGATTGCATAGTAAAACACACATGGTCGCTGGAACTAGTTGAAGCAGGTGTGCCTTCTTCCCAAATCTACCATTGAAAATCAGCTGTGATGCTGGATAGAGGCCTTTGTATCCTTGACTTTCACGAGCGCAATTCTCGTGCTGACAGCTCACTCAAGGGACCCCTTCGCACATTGGTGCGATTGCATAGTAACACACACATGGTCGCTTGAACTAGTTGAAGCTCAAATTCAGTGACTCATTCATCAGCCCAAAAACAATCGTGAGCGTCGTCGAGGCTGGGCAGGTGTGCCTTCTTCCCAGATCTACCGTCGAAAATCAGCTGTGATGCTGGATAGAGGCCTTTGTATCCTTGACTTTCACGAGCGCAATCCTCGTGCTGACAGCTCACTCAAGGGACCCCTGCGCACATCGGTGCGATTGCATAGTAACACACACATGGTCGCTGGAACTAGTTGAAGCTCAAATTCAGTGACTCATTCATCAGCCCAAAAACAATCGTGAGCGTCGTCGAGGCTGGGCAGGTGTGCCTTCTTCCCAAATCTACAGTCGAAAATCAGCTGTGATGCTGGATAGAGGCCTTTGTATCCTTGACTTTCACGAGCGCAATCCTCGTGCTGTTCCTGTGACCAGGAGCTTCTTTCTCTTCATCTGCTGCTCTGATCGGTCTCTGACCATTTATACACACAAGAGGCACTTGAACACGCACAGAAGACCCCCCATTTAAAAAATCCTGAAAAAGCCGCGGATCCGCAAATTCGCGGGTTTTGCGGATCTGCGAATACGCAAACCCGCAAATTTATGGATCGTGTATCCGCAAAAGCCGCCCATGCTTAGTAAAAAGATTTTTTTTGCGCTCACTAGGGACTGACATCTTGTTATTATAACAGTATTGAAATAGGGATATTGCAATCACATCCCTGTAAGTGCCCTGCCACTCATCCCCTCTGTGGTTTACCACAGCACAGTTACAATCAGATAATGGTTTAGTTACGCAAGGGTAGACAATTTTCCATCATACGGTTTGATAAATGCTATGGTGTACAAATCCAAAGCATCCCGATGGCACATTTTGGATGTACAAAAGCAATATATGCTATCAGCTGATCTCCACTGCAGGTACCTTTGTCTGGTTCTAAAAACATGGGCCCTTATTTATGAGGCCTTGCGTCAGTTTTGCGCCGCCGGTGCGTCATTTAAAAAGTGGCGCATCTAGGTAGATGCGTCACTTTTTAAACCCCTGCGCCACATTTTACCTGCGTCAGGTATAATGTATGCAAAAAGCCTTGTAATAGTGACGCAGTGAAATCTATGAGATTTCCCTGCGTCACTTTTAGGACGCTGTTGCGTCAAAACTTGCGCCTGCCTCACAGCAGGCGTAAGACTGACACAAGCCCTTTCACATGGGGCTTTCCCCATGTGAAAGGACGCATTGCTGGAGTTGCGTCACTTTTGTGACACACTCCAGCAATGCATCACTTTTGCGCTTACAGATGCGTCAGAAATACTGACGTATCTGTAAGTCCTTGCGACATGATGCGTCATACATTAAATATGACGCATCATTGGTGTCGCAAGGAGTGCGCAGTGAAAAGTGACGCATCGCTGTTTTCACGCAGCGATGGGTCACTTTTCATAAATGAGGCCCATGTATTGTCTCCATTACATAACCTGTACATAGAGTGGGCTATGAACCTGCCAGTTACTCATTAATGGATGGATTTGCAGTCTAGCTCATTTCCCTGCTCCTGTGACTTTTCTATGCTGGTGTTTATCTCATCAAGGAGAAATTGAGCCTCACAGTATTTTGAATGTATGACGTATCCTGTCACAGCTCTGAACAGATCTCGTGTTACAGTACATGGGAGGGACTATTTGTTCTCCCTCCTCCACCTCCCCCTGTATTTCTCTCTCATTCCTATCCTGCTTCGAGTTCCACCCCCCCCCTCATCATTGTATACTGTTTCTTCAGTATGCACTCTTGAGCATGGACTCACATTGTTTCACTGCAGTTCCTTTGTTCCAACACTAGACCGAAATCACTAGATCAGCACTTTTTAAAAACATATGCTGGTTAATTGATCTTGTTTAATTTAGTGAGAAGATAGGAAGTCGGCTTGAGTGCTGACCAGAGATGGACTATGTAAGGAAACGCAGGACGTTACTAATGGTATTTATACCAATATGTGTATTACTAAACTAGACACGTGGTAGAGCTGCACACTGGAAAGTTACCTAAAAGTAATGCAAAGTAGCTTCATGCACTATTTTGTATCAAGAGGAAGTCCCATGTGTGGTGCTGCCACCCATGTACAGCCCTTCTAGAATGAGGGTCTTTAAACCTTGCTCCCACATTCTTATCCCCTGGAGATCATTGCAGATGTATATAAACTGCTCAACACCCTCTCTAGTGTTAGTAAGGTGATGGGTGCAAATAAGAGGCGGAAGAATGGTGGCCACAGAATGGTAGCGCCAAAAAGAGATGATACTACCTATACACCAGGTTCTCTAAAAGCAAAAGCAGACTGTAATAAAAAATTAATTACTGATTTCCATTCAGTTGAACTCTACAATGATATTACAGAAGTGAACACAAGTGCCAATATTGGTACATCAATGGCCATTAATTGTACTGAATTGTACGTAATTACTGACAGTCAAGTTTTCCAAGAGGCTATTCAATCCTTAGCATCGAGCCAATCAGTAAAATGAATGGGTACCTGAAGGATTGAACAACTGGATCAATGCTCTGGAGACACTTTGAGGGCAGATAAACCAGCTATAGCATACCTGCCTGCCGTCTTCCTCCCATATGAAACATATTGAGGCAGATCAAGCAATAGTAGGGTGTTCCACTAGTTTTTCTAGACCATCTAGTCTCACACCTTCTGCAAATTCATCCTTGGTAACGGACTATACCCTACCAGGTGTGCCCATTTTACCATTATGCACCATTGCATAGCGCCTTATGATGTAGTCAATCTAATTCAACATCTAAGTTCCCGATTCACAAAGGTAAACAGAAACAAAAGTCTAACTTTACGACTTTTGGTATTCACAAAGAGTCTTTACTACCCTTAAATGCCCTTTGTGAATACCAAAAGTCATAAAGTTACACTTTCAGTATTCACAAAGGGCATTTACGAGTAGTAAATGCCCTTTGTGAATACCAAAAGTCTTAAAGTTAGACTTTTGTCTCTGTTTTCCTTTGTGAATCAGGGCCTAAGTGATTATCTGGGTCTAGTAAAATCAATGAGAGTAACTCAGTGGAACTCAACTTCCTGACAGGTGATGTGCTGGCCCTCATTTTATCCAATGCAATCAAGTGGATTAAAACACTGTAATTTTGTCATCTCTACAGGTTTCTGAGAGGATTTTGGGCTTGTTGCTATCCCTGTTACTGAACTCAATGATGGGCATGGACTATATCGCTGATCTACTGACTCTAGTTTTAGAGTATCCAATTAAGAGAGAGCCCAAGATTGATGCATCAATGCAGGCTAACTTTACCAAGCAAACCGAATGAGGAATGTAGCTGGCACATAAGCGGGAATAGTTGCAGCTGTAGATAAATTGTTATATGCTACCAAAAGCACAAGGAGTCCAAATTTCAGATTAATTAGAAAAGATAAAAACTTACATATGGATATAATTTATGGTTAAATAGTTTTTATTGAAATTATTATATCAAACAGGGCCTTTTATAGAGGAGCAAAAGTAGCAGTAAGACATTGCATGGCATATAACAGAATCCCAAAATAAATTTGACAACAAGAATCCCGACTCCCTCCCTCGTGTCCTTCACCCTGACAAATGACATGGAAATCAAGGAAAAAGGAAAAAAGGGATATGAAAAGTTCTCCTGGGTCCTATTCTAATACATGATGCCGCTTACTCATCTCTGATATTACGCTCCAGCCCCCAAACATGGAAGCTCAACTGGCTATTCTTGGCCTATGTATCCGGAGCAATGGTTGGAGTGGGGTCCTGTGTGGTGTCTAACAGCCACAGCTATTGCAGGTATTTGGGGAGGATAGTTCCCTCATCGCTGTACTAAGTATAGATTGGAATGGTCTCCAATAGTCCGCAATAGAGGCCCCCTCACCTTGTACCGTAAGCATGGGTACACAGTCAAAATATCAAGTTGATAATATCGATTAGACAAAATATCGAGTCTGAAAAATCGAAGGTAAGTAATATCGACAAGCAAAATATCGACGTTAAAAATATCGATTTATGTGTGTGTAAATATTATCGAGGACATTAATATCGAAATAGGAAATATCGAAGCTAAAAATATCGAATGTAAAAAATATCGACATTTTGAAGTTGTTTTTAAAAGAATGTTAAGTAATGATATAGTAAAATGTTGTGTATATATAATTTCAGTAATAATTATTAGTGAAATAAATTATGTAAAATGTTTAGGAGCGGGATGTAGAGTTTATAGGGGATAAGGGTGGGTAGTGTATTAAAATGTATATAATATAAAAATATATTCTTAATAATAATTATTAAATATAAAATAATAAAATATAGAGAAGAAGTTGTAAATATTCGTTTATTAATAATGTGTATTAAAATGTTTTGGTAATGTTTAGTAGCGGGTTATAGTGTTTATAGGCGTTAAGGGTGGGTAGTGTATTAAAAAGTTATTTTGAAAATATTTGTATAAATTTTGTATTTAAAATAAAATTTCAAAATTTCGAATTTGACAAAAAATTTACGAATTTGGCGAAATTGTATAGAAAAATTATGAATTATGTTTAATGTTTGTTAGTGTATTATTGGGTATATAGTGGATGAGGTTGGATTAATAATGTCAAAAAATATAGTATAATAATGTTTAGTAGCGGGTTATAGTGTTTATAGGGGTTAAGGGTGGGTAGTGTATTAAAAAGTTATTTTGAAAATATTTGTATAAATTGCTTATTAAAATTTCAAATATTCGAATTTTAAAAAAAGATTTACGAATTTTGCGAAATTGTATAGAAAAAATGATGAATGATATTTAATGTTTGCTAGTGTTTTATTGGGTATATAGTGGATGAGGTTGGATTAATAATGTCATAAAAAATAGGATAATATTTAGTAGCGGGTTATAGTGTTTATAGGTGTTAAGGGTGGGTAGTGTATTTGAAAATGTTTTGTTCAAATTAGTTAAAAATTTCGAAAATGTTTGTAAATTGAAAAACAAATTCGAAATAGAAAATTAAAAAAAACATTCGAAATTGAATAAAATACAACATAATGTTTGCTAGTGTGTTATTGGGTATATAGTGGGTATTTTATAAAAAATAATATGGACATTTTTTATATAAATTAAGATTTAAATATAATAATAAAAAAATCGATTTTGAATTAAAAATTCTAAATTTCAAAAAATTTTATGATAAAAATAATAATGATGTTTCATGTTTCCTATTGTTTTATTGGGTATATAGTGGATACGTATGGATATTGTTTGAAATAGTATGTTTGTACATACGAAATATTACAAGTACATTAAATAGGAAAAGTCTCTAGCACTTACCTGATTTAAGTGTTGATTGGATTTTGAAGAGTAAATTAAAATGGTTTAGTGTCCAGCACTTACTCTAATTAAATGGTGATTGGAGTTGGAATTGTCAATTAAAAAGATTTAGTGTCCAGCACTTACTCTAATTAAATGGTGATTGGAGTTGAATAGTAAATTAAATAGGTTCTGTGTCCAGCACTTACCCTAATTAAATAGTGATTGGAGTTGGAATAGTAAATTAAATAGGTTCAGTGTCCAGCACTTACCCAAATTAAATGGTGATTGGAGTTGAAATAGTAAATTAAATAGGTTCAGTGTCCAGCACTTACCCTAATTAAATGGTGATTGGAGTTGGAATAGTAAATCAAATAGGTTCAGTGTCCAGCACTTACACAAATTAAATGTAGATTGGAGTTGGAATAGTAAATTAAATAGGTTCAGTGTCCAGCACTTACCCTAATTAAATGGTGATTGGAGTTGGAATAGTAAATTAATTAGATTTAGTGTCCAGCACTTACTCTAATTAAATGGTGATTGGAGTTGGAATAGTAAATTAAATAGGTTCTGTGTCCAGCACTTACCCTAATTAAATGGTGATTGGAGTTGGTATAGTAAATTAAATAGGTTTAGTGTCCAGCACTTACTCGAATTAAATGTTGATTGGAGTTGGAATAGTAAATTAATTAGGTTTAGTGCCGAGCACTTACTCTAATTAAATGGTAATTGGAGTTGGAATAGTAAATTAAATAGGTTCTGTGTCCAGCACTTACCCTAATTAAATGGTGATTGGAGTTGGAATAGTAAATTAAATAGGTTCAGTGTCCAGCACTTACCCTAATTAAATGGTAATTGGAGTTGGAATAGTAAATTAAATAGGTTCAGTTTCCAGCACTTACCCAAATTAAATGTAGATTGGAGTTGGAATATTAAATTAAATAGGTTCAGTGTCCAGCACTTACCCAAATTAAATGGTGATTGGAGTTGGAATAGTAAATTAAATAGGTTCAGTGTCCTGCACTTACCCTAATTAAATGGTGATTGGAGTTGGAATAGTAAATTAAATAGGTTCAGTGTCCAGCACTTACCCTAATTAAATTGTGATTGGAGTTGGAATAGTAAATTAAATAGGTTCAGCGTCCAGCACTTACCCAAATTAAATGTATATTGGAGTTGGAATAGTAAATTAAATAGGTTCAGGGTCTAGCACTTACCCTAATTAAATGGTGATTGGAGTTGGAATAGTAAAATATTTAGGATTAGTGTCCAGCACTTACTCTAATTAAATGGTGATTGGAGTTGGAATAGTAAATTAAATAAGTTCTGTGTCCAGCATTACCCTAATTAAATGGTTATAGGAGTTGGAATAGTAAATTAAATATGTTCAGTGTCCAGCACTTACCCTAATTAAATGGTGATTGGAGTTGGATTAGTATATTATTTAGGTTTAGTGTCCAGCACTTACTCTAATTAAATGGTGATTGGAGTTGGAATAGTAAATTAAATAGGTTCAGTGTCCAGCACTTACCCTAATTAAATGGTGATTGGAGTTGGAATAGTAAATTAAATAGGTTCAGTGTCCAGCACTTACCCTAATTAAATGGTAATTGGAGTTGGAATAGTAAATTAAATAGGTTCAGGTTCCAGCACTTACCCTAATTAAATGGTGATTGGAGTTGGAATTGTAAATTAAATAGGTTCAGTGTCCAGCACTTACCCAAATTAAATGTATATTGGAGTTGGAATAGTAAATTAAATAGGTTCAGTGTCCAGCACTTACCCTAATTAAATGGTGATTGGAGTTGGAATAGTAAATTATTTAGGTTTAGTGTCCAGCACTTACTCTAATTAAATGGTGATTGGAGTTGGAATAGTAAATTAAATAAGTTCTGTGTCCAGCATTACCCTAATTAAATGGTGATAGGAGTTGGAATAGTAAATTAAATATGTTCAGTGTCCAGCACTTACCCTAATTAAATGGTAATTGGAGTAGGATTAGTAAATTATTTAGGTTTAGTGTCCAGCACTTATTCTAATTAAATGGTGATTGGAGTTGGAATAGTAAATTAAATAGGTTTAGTGTCCAGCACTTACCTTAATTAAATGGTGATTGGAGTTGGAATAGTAAATTAAATAGGTTCAGTGTCTAGCATTTACCCTAATTAAATGGTGATTGGAGTTGAACAGTAAATTAAATAGGTTCAGTGTCCAGCACTTACCCTAATTAAATGGTGATTGGAGTTGGAATAGTAAATTAAATAGGTTCAGTGTCCAACACTTACACTAATTAAATGGTGATTGGAGTTGGAATAGTAAATTAAATAGGTTCAGTGTCCGGCACTTACCCAAATTAAATGGTGATTGGAGTTGGAATAGTAAATTAAATAGGTTCAGTGTCCAGCACTTACCCAAATTAAATGGTGATTGGAGTTGGAATAGTAAATTAAATAGGTTCAGTGTCCGGCACTTACCCAAATTAAATGGTGATTGGAGTTGGAATAGTAAATTAAATAGGTTCAGTGTCCAGCACTTACACCAATTAAATGGTGATTGGAGTTGGAATAGTAAATTAAATAGGTTCAGTGTCCAGCACTTACCCTAATTAAATGGTGATTGGAGTTCGAATAGTAAATTAAATAGGTTCAGTGTCCAGCACTTACCCTAATTAAATGGTGATTGGAGTTGGAATACTTAATTAAATAGGTTCAGTGTCCATCACCTACTGAAATTAAATGTAGATGGGAGTAGGAATAGTAAGTTACATAGGTTCAGTGTTCAGCATGTACTCTAATTATATGTGGTATATTGAAATAGATTGTACATTATATTAATAAACATTTTGAAATGATAATAGAAATGATTTTGCAATAGCTACAAGATAAAAATTACACAGTTGATTTTCCCCAAAAAATTAATTTTTTTAACTTCTCAAAATAAGGACAATATATATTTATTATAAAGCAATGTATAGTGTAATTAATACAAAATATAAGGACAATGTATTTTGAAAAGTGACATTTTTGAGTAGTTGTTTCGTAAAGTACATTTTATGTACAGAGAAAAAAATGTAGTTTAACATTATGTAATGTATGATACTATACATACATATAAAAATTATGATATGTTAATAAAAAATTATACATTTGTTATGAAATAAATGTTTCTAATATTTACATATAATATAGTGCAGTAGAAATGATGATATAAAAGAATGAACATATTTTAAAATATATTTGCATCTCAATAATATTGATCATACCATTAACATCATTTTCAGGATATTTATAAAGTATACACTATTTTTATGTATAATTATTATTATTAATAAATAAGTTTTAATAATAATAATTTTCACATGTTAGTCATATTGTTAAAAAAGTTATACAGCAAAAACAGATAGTATATTACACATTTTTCATAATTTATTTTCAATAAATATTACATTAAATATTAAAATGTTTTAATATTTAATGTAATAAATATTAAAAGTATGAAAACAATACAATAATAATTTGTAAAAAAACATATATATTTAAACATGTTGCAAACAATTTTTAGATAATTATACATAATTTTGAACAATAAAAAAAAATGTTTTGGGCATTTATAGCACTATTTTTCACAGTATAGTATAATTTGGGTCTTTTATTTTGTAACCGCTCTTTGTCTTTTGCGTCATTTTGGTTGAGGGAAGGTCGCGGTTGGAAGCAGGTTCACGTCCGAGCAGGTAAGAGTCTATTTTGATATATTTAAACTATTTTATCTAAAATTTGAAGGTAGTCGTTTGTTATTTAGGGGTTGGTGATTAATGTATGAGTATTTAGATAGTATTGAGCTCACTCGATACGTATTTCGGTCATCGAGGCTTTGTGTTATTTGAAGTAGTTGGAGCTAGTGAGTTTGTTCTAGGATTTGGTTATTTTTTTAAAATGTTAGTATGTCATGTTTATATTATATGCTATATTGCTAAGTGTTATGTGGGTGGGATTGTTTAATGTTTTTTTCTATGTATTTTGAAACAGCTATTTCCGTTTCCGAGTTGTGATTTTTTTTATCAAAGGAAGTGTGTTTCAATTGTTTGAACTGAGATGTACACCATACTCCCTTTATTTTTCGAGTTCCCTGCAACGTTTCTCCCATTTTTAGATTCTTTTCGTGATTTTTAATGGATTTTGAACAATCAATTTATTTGGATGATGTATACATTTTGCACAGTTTTTTTTTACATATTTAATGGATTGTTTAATTAAGTCTTTGAGATTTTCACACTATATGGATTGTAAAGGATTACTGGTTATGATGTTGTTTTTCAAGGTAAGTGATTAATTTATATTATTTATTTTGGGTGGGAAAAGTGTTTTAATGAAATATATTTTATATACTGACATAATTATTTTGTCTAGTTATAATTATGAGTAAAAATATATTAGACAAAATAATTCAAGAATTGTTATATTATAATATGCGTGGTTGCATATTTAAGGATATTTGCGGATGTTGACCCTTTTATTTAGTTAGTGTAGTTAGTTTAATGTTTTGGCTATCATTTTTAAGTATTCTAGTCCTCTTGTTGTAGGATAAAGTTGTACTTGCTGTTGTAAATATTGATACATTTGAGCAGTTTGTCTTGAGAGTTTGGGTTTTAGTTGTAAGACAGATTGCTCCATTCGTAATTCTTGAAAACTTTGCTCTTTTTGGATTGCTGTGAGGAGTTTGTGTAATGTGGGAGTTGTACGTCCAGTAGAAGATAGGAAGGCATTGTGCCAACCTTCGACAGCGTTGTTTGTTTTGGCCTCTTGGTTCAGCGTTGGTAGATATACATTCCACCAGGGAATTAAAAAATTAGGTTGGCGTCTGTGGCCTGACCTATGTAGTCTCCCTACCCAGTTGTCCTCAAAGTAATCCAAAAGTGGGGCAAGTCTTTGCTCATTTTGTGTGTAGAAAGGACTTTCAATTAATAGATTATAATGTTCAGCCACGTCAGTTATTGGCACATATGCCAGAGCAATGAGGTGTTTAATTTGGTATGCAAAGGTAATATTTGTTGCATACTCAACACTAAGTGCAGATTTTTGTAAATGTCTCCAGAGACATTGGTTAAAATGAAAATAACATCCTTGAATGGATGTGTGTGGGTAACTTTTCAGAATGGAATTAATCATAGCTTGTTTGAAGTCTATGATTATTTTTAATGGGAAGTAGTCTGATGTTTGTTCTTTTATTTTGTGCAATATTTCAGTATAAGTTGCTGCTTGTTTGTTTGGTAACAAACAGTAGATGAATGGGATACAGGTATTATGATATTGCCCATGAATTGTATACAATTGGTAAAAAGGTTTTGGGCATATGGAATAAGTGCCATCCATCATCCATGTAGGACTTTCTTTTAATTTTTTTATGTTGTTATTTGTGGCAAACATGATGATTCTTTTCTCTTTGCTATGATTATCATAAAAGATAAATGGTTCGTCATTATGTGTGATGGCAAGGTCAGGTGGAATAATGACTTCCTCAAAAGTTGTAGCTATTGGTATAGTGGGTCTACTTGATTTTTTTGTCCTAGCTATGGTTCTTTTGATTGAAGCAATTGATGGTAACTGACCTCTTGCTTCTCTGGGTACTTTAGGTAGTAATTCTTTCAGAATTACGCTGCTTGGTAGGTCAGATGTGCTACTTAATTCTTTTATATTTTCGAGAGTGGATCTAACCTCGATTTCAGAGATGTTTGGTGGATGGTTATGTTCAGTAGTATTAATAACACTTGTTTCTCTGGTTGTAGCACGCCCATAGCATTTATTCGAGTAATATTTAGTACATTTCCAGTTAACTTTAAGGTCTTTTTGTTTCTCCTGAGTATAAGTATAGCCCATATAACATAATAAACATTTTCCTTTCTGAGATGTAATAAATCTTGCATCTTCTGTCATTCTTGTGTTCTTTTATCTAGAAAAGTTATTATAAAAATATTAAGAAAATGTGTAATGTTCTAATCATTTTAAATAAAGCATGTACCATTTGTAGTTTCTTACTTACCAACAGTAAAGTTGTATCTTCAGAAAGTAGGTGTAGTTTCAGTCAGATGTTGTTCTAGTGTTGGTAGGTCTGTTGAAAAAAAGTGAAGTCTGTTATAGGATTTGTTTAATTGTGTATTTTGGTTAGACATTTGCTAGTGTGTAACTTTCCTAATGAATAAGTTACTTTTTAGGGATTACAAAAGAGAACATTTCTAGAAAATACTAACTGAAGTACTAACAAAGTGAAGTATTAACATTGTACATTCTATTGAGCATATAATGACTTTTTATGTTTGTATTTTGTACTTACCAAGAGTTTTTGATTAGTTGCAGAATGTCTGTTCTTGGATGCGAATTATCTGCTTTTAGTACTTCTGTGGTCTGTTTAGAGAAAAATTTATAGTAAATTACCAAAGTGTATTTATGTGGGAAAAACAATAGACAGTTTTTAATAAAGCAGTGTTACTTATTTGGTGAAAAGAACCAGGGATAACACATGTCTTATGAGTTAAAACAGAAAAAACACATTAGAAAACATGTATTCTTAAACTACTTGTCTAGTTATTTTAAGAGAAAATAAGATTTAGGTAGGTACCTTTTTTATAGTTAAAGTGTCGATTATCTTAAAGAAAATGTTGAACTTTATTTTTTTGTAGACTCTGTTCTTGGAAAAAGTAAATAGAGAGACAACATTTTAGTGTTAAAATAGTAGTATATAAGTTATAGTTTACAAAACATTAAAAATATGTACCAGAGGTATATGAATACTTACTTGTAGTATTTAGTAGTATTTGCATGCACAGAAGAATATAGATGGTGCTCCAAAAACTGGCAGTATGTGGTCACGTTGAATATTCCCTGCAGGTTGTAGGGATAATTGAGAATGGTTTATATAGGGTATGTGTAATTAGTGTTTCAATCTGATTGGTCACATATGTTCAGAAGAGTTCCCATTGGTTAGTTTGAATTTTTCTTAGTAAAATAATTAACTTATATGTGACTTAATGGTTTATATAGAGGAATAGAAAAATAGTATGTATTTAGTAAAAAACACATTTAACTAAATATTGTTTTAAAAATATTTTTATAATGTTAAAAAAATAGTATGTCTAAAAAGAGTGTTTATAGAAATATAGTTAGAAAGAAACCAAATAAATGTAAGTAAATGAATATATTATTTAATAAACGTATGATAAATTAGTGAAGTATATTAATATGTTTGTATTAGTAAGAGTGTAGATGTTTTGGGGTTATATAAGAAAAATTGACTTATTTAAAGCTATCGATATTTTTAGCAAGACGAAATTAGTGCTGTCGATAATTTAGTTATCGATATTTTTGTAGAGTGCTATATGTAGTATTGAGTGTCAATATAATGGTAGTCGATAATTATGGTAACGATATTTGTGTAGTCAATATTTTTGTGCATCGATATTGTGTGATCGATATTTTTGTAATTTTCATGTAAAGTATAGGGAGTCGATATTATTGATATCGATGTTTGAGACTCGATGTTATTGTAGGTCGATTTTTGTGAAATCGAAATTCTGTCAGTGATTCGTAAGCATGATGCGCTCCATACTCAGCACAGTCCATAGACTCCCCAGCCAGTCTTGGGGGCATATTACCAACAACTAGCGATAATTATCGCTATGTTGGTTTAGCGACGATATTTTTATCGCCGAGCTGCAGCGATTTTTATCGCTTAGGAACCTTGCTATTATCAAGGTTTATCTCTTAAGCGATAAAAATCGGCCGAAATGCATGAATATCGCTGAAAAGTCAGCGATATTCATGCATTACCGAGCTAATGCTCTTAGCCATGTTATCCACCTACCATTGGATAACATGGCTAAGAACTGCTCAGGGGCAGGTGTTAGCTTTTGGAGATATTCGCGCTTGGCGCGAATATCTCCAAAAGTTGGTAATAGGAGATAGCGATGTTAGCGACTGTTTCCAGTCGCTAACATCTTGGCACACCCACTTTGCATGTCATTAGTGATAAATATCACTGACATGCAAAGCGGGGCCCAAGATGGTCGCTATCTCCTACTAGCTGTGCTAACTGGTGTTAGCGACAGCTAGGTAATACGGAGATAATTTTATCTCCGCTTTCTTGGCTTTTAAAGCCCAAAAAACGGAGATAAACCCCCTTGATAATATGCCCCTTGGTGTGTTTGAGTCCTATCTGTACCGCAGTGAGACAGTATGTTCTAAAGTACTGCTCCCGGGGCTAATCCCATCTGCCTACCACTACGAGATTTAAGCGGGAAGGTAAGCTTGTTGGGTAATCCTAAAACAACGTATACCGGGAAGCGTGGCATTTGTGTATTAAAATGAGTATCAATGTCAGTTAGGGAATATGCGGAAAGACTTGAACATTCCCACAGTAGGTGAGTCAGCGTGCCCTCTGCTCTGCACTGTCTCCAGTAGAGTGAGGAGCGGTTGGAGTAATATCTGTGCATTCTAGGTGGAGTAAGGTACCAGTAGTTAGCTATTTTAGTAGCGGTTTCAACGCTCAAGACATTCTGTGAGTGTGGCATGCGAGATAATAGATAGCCCCCCCATTCTTTCTGTAAGAGTGTTCAACCTAATTCAGTTTCACACCGTCATTGCCCTGGTGTGGACGTCTCTGGCTTCAGAGGTCGCAACATATAATAAAGTTCAGTGATAAGGTGCGCATTTGTTCTTTTTGTGTGAAGCCATTTCTCATATGTTGTTAGCCGTCTCAGGGCCCCTGGGCACACTGAAGGGTGCATCCCCTAATGCCTTACTTGATGGAAACTGCATCTTTTGGACTCTGGCAGAGCAAATGCGGTTTGGAGATCCTCAAATATCAGGGGGCTCTCTACATTGAACATATGTCTAATGGATCGCCAGCCCTGAGCCTCCCAATGACGGAACACCTTCTGATCTAATACGGGGGAGAAGTACTCGTTTCCAACTATGGGAATGAGAGGCAATGGAAATGAGGTTAAATCGTGCTTTGCCGCTGTAGAATCCCATACTCTCAAAGTCGTGTGAATGATTGGTGAGTTGTATATGCCTTCTGGGCGCTGTGTATTGTGTAAAAAGGGGACTCCCCAGGGAGCCCGACCACCAATGCCTGCTCTATAAAGATCCAGTGTTTCTCCAACTCGCTACAAGGCCATTCCAGTAGGACACGCAATTGAGTTGCCTGGAGGTAGCGGGTCAGGTTAGGGACCCCAAACCCCCCTCCCCGGGTGACCTATGGCTCAGTTCCCTATTCATTCGAAGCTTCTTATTGGCCCACACAAATGAACAGATCTACTTCTGCAATTGTTTAAGAGTCCTGAGGAAGGCTCTAACGGACGAGTTTGAAATATGTATACCATTTTGGGTTGGATGTTCATTTTAATCGCTGCAATTCTCCCCAATCAGGAGACACCGAAGGGTCCCCATTGGCCCAACTCTCCAAGCACCTGGGATAAGAGCTGCTTGTAGTACAAAACTGCTGTGTTGTGAGTAGATTTCCTGAGTTGGATCCCCAGATATGGGATGGATTCCATGTCCCATTGGAGTGGGAGCCAAAGTGCCAGTCACTCCATGGTGGACGGACAAAGTGAGGAACCAATAGACTGTGACTTTGCCACATTTATTTTGAAGCCAGAAGCCGCTGCAAACCTCTTTAGTTTGGAAAATAAAGCAGGAATAGAGATCTGTGGATCCTCCAATGTGGCAACCACATCGTCAGCATATAAGCTAATGGCCTGAGAAACCCCCCGAATCGCGCACCAGAGATTTGTGAGTTCTCCCGTACTCTCTGGGCCATCAGCTCCATATAGAGTGCAAAGAACAATTGGGAGAGCCAGCACCCCTGTTGAGTACCCCGCCAAACTGCGCTAGGAGAATCTTCAGGTATCCCCAATCCAACCGCTCAAAAGCCTTTTTAGCACCAATCAATATGGATATAATTTTTTTTAAAATTAGACAAATAATGAGAATAGCCCAGGAGTCACTAAAACAAATTAACCTACTGCTGAAGTATCTGAACTAATGATGAACATGGGAATATTGGTAAAAAGATAGAAGCCGGTGGAAAAGAGATTATTAAAAAAGCAAAATAAAATTGTTAAAATCGTATGTGCCACATTAGGGGCAATTTATATTGACCGAATAGGCGTTTACAAATGTTTTGAAAATAGTATGTAGTTATAATTACTAATATTAGCCCTCAAAATGTTTTAAAAGCAGCCTTGCTTCATAAATGGCTTGACAGAGAAATGCTGAAATCAGCACGAAAACTGTTTAAAAGTTGACCTTTCCATGACTATGCCTTTTGGTGAAAAGCTTCACATAACTCTGTAAAATGTTTCTGATTAATAATATGGTTTGGAAATGTTTGCTAAAGAAACTTCAATGATAAATGAAATATTGGAGAATAATCGCACAAGAATGCACTGTTTGAACAGAAATGTTGACCTTTTAAAAATATTTTTCCTCATGTTATAATGGAAGATGTGGTGCTAAATATTTTCTCATTATAGCTAATGGTTCTGCTTTACATACGCCATTGTTTGGCTAACATACAATTTGTTTTATTGGAAGGTTAGAAATGCAGTTATGTTCCTAGGGAAGAAGGTTTGAATTGAAAAACCTCATATGTAGTCACAATTACAAATATTATTTCACATTTCAAGATAACTGTCTGTCGTTTATTTTTCAGTATGTGGGAAAGGAAGAGGTGCAGCTGTTCTCAGAAGAATCCTGAGAGCTGATTGGACGAGAGGAGAAGAAGATGCAACATGGACTGCAACATTTATTTTCAACTATTTATATTAGTGCGAGTAGGTCACCTTTTCATGCTTTTCCAAATGCTTTCCCTGATGCCTTTTTTTCCCTTTTTCCACACTTGCTCCGGAGGCTGAATTCTGAATGCTTCATGCTGAATGTAGAAAGCTGACTTGCCACCTTTTTGAACTTATTGCTAATTGTGGTTTGCTACTGCTAAAGCATGAATAATTTTGCTTTATCTGCTTGAGACTCTTCTGAGTTTCATGAACCTCTCTATATAAGAAGCACTGCTGACATCAATTGAATGAATTTGAACTTCATGCTCTATTTTACTTTTCCTCTCAAACTTAAACTACTTATGGGTTCTGAATAACACAATTTTCGCCCCATTCTTAGAATAGAGAGTCTTTCCTTTATGGAATGCATTTGATGTTTTATTATATGAAAATAATTCTGAGCTAACCAAACTTTATTATCAATTCTGTTAATTGAGATATTGAACTAATCGAATAAAGATAAAGAGATTTTACTAAACTAATAAATTAAAATAAGACTTTAAATCTATTTCACACTCTCATTATTGACTAATTTAGGATTATGATTGTGATTATAACTTATGAGATGAACTTGGGGCCAGATGTAGGAGCCCTAATACCGGTCGGTAACGGGCGAATTCGGCCGTTACCAACCGGTATTAGGGTGTTCTGATGTAGGGGGCCTATATTTTACCGATTCTGTAAATTTACCGAATCAGTAAATTTACAGAATCGGTAAAATACCGAATCAGTATATTTACCGATTCGGTAAATCCATATGTAGGTGACACTCCTAAGAGTGCCACAGGCCCTTAAGAGTCAGTATTTTACCACCCAATCCTATTGGTGGTAAAATACCGAATTCAGGTGTGCATGCACATCTGTGCATGTACACCTGTGCAATGTGACACACAAAGATGCCCTTAGGGCATGTCTGTGTGCCACATGGCACACATGCCTTTATTTGGGGTGCTAGAGGGTGTCAAAGTGACATCCCCTGCACCCTTGCAGGATTCGGTATTTACCGATTCGGTAAATACCGAATCGGTATTGCCCATTGATTCCTATGGGCTTCAAGGCCCATAGGAATCAATGGGCAATACCAATTCGGTATTTATCGAATCGGTAAATACCGAATGTTAACGATTCGGTAAATCAAAATAAAATATTAGCTACATCTCCCTCCTTCTAATTTACCGATTCATAAATACCGAATCGGTAAAATTCGGTATTTATGAGTCGGTAAATTAGAGTTACCTACATCTAGCCCTTGCTCCTGATTCCCATGAAAACACATTTTTAGGGTGGAGGAAGGGAAGAAAAAAACCTTAATTCACGAAAAGATAAGAAAGGGAGCGAGGATCAATTGTGTGCGTGAGACAATAAACTATATTATTTAAATTGATTCTTGCTCCAGCACTGGGAAACCAGGAACTGGAACAAGAAATAACCTGTGTAGGTAGAGGGCAAGTACATAGCTGGAGAAACTATTTAGGAAGCTAAAGCAAAGTGTCAAACCGCCCAGCAGATATACCCTATGTTCTTTTACAAGTCATCACTGCCTCCAGAAAAAAACTAAAAGCAAATGAAAAACGCAAAAAAATGAGATGACAAAGAAGATCTACACACACTCAAGGAGATTCATTGGAGTCCCACACTCAGTGGTAAATAATTGCCAGGAAAACCAAGTGTTGTTGACCACATGCCAATTAACGATGTCAGACAAGCAAATGACAGTGAAGAGTCATTTGGAGGTGAGATGCTTGGAAATCCTTTTGAAATTCTAATGGAGGCATCTCATACCAAAGGCACTGTGAACCCTCTGTCAGATTCCTATCAACCTGAAAGTTCCCCAGTAGTATGAAGGTGCTATCCCCTTATAAATAGTAATCTTCAACTACCCTGTAACAACAGAGGCTTTCGGATTTTTCTTTATGAACATATTCCCTGATCCTTCTAGAAATAGCCAGCTTCATAGGGTGTGATAACTTGATCTTTTTACACAATCACATCACTAAAACTAATTACCTCGTAAGATATAAAACGTGTAAATCCAAATGCGTGTTTCAGGACTGACTGACCTAATCAGTCTAATGAACTTAAAACTGAAGGGTGAATTCTTTACCACTGCTATTCTCAAACTCATACTAAAGAATGTTGAGCAGCTCCTCATCATGGGCATAGCCATGATTTCTCAAACTAGTGATTAGGAACTTCACTGTGAGTGAAACTACCTCTAAAATAGAACTAACAACTATACAACCGCACAAAGGAGCATTGGTACCAACCCCAGACCTGATGGAACTTGTAGATTGACTATTTATATAAAAATGATGCCTAGAATATCAAGGTAACAAGAAGGAGAGACACCAGAGTAGTCGGGATAAGCCCGCCTAGCAGTAACAACACTGTCTTTGGGAAAAGTGAGGTGCGTAATCACCAGGCTTGGCTCCTCAAAGTTTTAAACAGTGGTGCTGGCATGTATGTATAACATACATGGGTGTTATTGTTTTAACATTCTAGGCATCTTGTCTTCTATGTCAATAAACTTTATTATCATAAAAAGGAGGAAACACAATTCAAAAAACCTCCAGTTAGGAGGAGGAGCTACGAGCGCGTCCGGAATGGCCGCTTGAGCTAAGAGCTCCCGAGACCCCTGTTGCCCCGGGGTGTATCCTGTCATGTATCCTGCTCCCGGACCGTGAGATTTGGCCGCGCATGAAAAGCGGTGTCGGGCGCTGCGATTTGCGTCCCGATCAGCCGTGGAGCTCCGGAGCAAGGGGTCCCGGAGTATTTATTTATTTATTTATTTTTAGAGTTTTATATAGCGCGAGAAAACAGCAGCAAAGTGTCATTCAGGATAGCACGCAAGTCGAGAAGTCCAGGAGAGAAGGTGGGAGCCCAGGAGGCGCATCGCCATCTTGGAGAGCTTGCGATCGTCAGAGTTCACCTGAGGCACTGCCCTCACAGCGTACCGGACACAGCCACAGGCAGCAGAAGGTGGTGGATCGGTTCGGGAGACCTGTGCCCAGCAGAAGCAGTCGCTGGCGCTGCGGGGCACGAGGGCCAGGGTCCCCTCGAGCAAGGCCCCCCCTCGGAAGTTGCTTTACCGAACGCTGTTCGGGGCTGGAGGCGGGTATTGCTGGGCCCAGTCGGCAAAGTTGATGGAGCAAGGACCCACCCTGGGGGACAGCCTGGAATCAGGCGGAGAGATCGGGGCTAGACCAGAGGCCGGGGAGAGGCAGGGGTGAGCCAGAGGAAGCGGCGATCGACATTCTAAAGTCGCCGCCGGCCGCCATCTTGGAGTCAGGCAGGCGCTGGGATGATTCCCCCGGTGAGTGTTGCCGTCCCGGTAGGGCTAGATGGTGTCATCTCCCATCAGCAGCCGCCGCTACAGTCAGCGAGAGTCTGGCCAGGCCGGGGAAGCGCAGGTCTATTGAGGCCTGTGTGCGTGGAAGCCGGGGCCTCGGGTAGTCAGTGGATACCGGGTTGTACGTCTGGAGGGCCGGGTCACTCGCCGCACTAGGTCTCAAACTTTACAGGGCGGACCCGCTCTCCCGCATCTCTGGCTTGGGCGGCGGGCCGGGCTTCGACACCTGCCGGGCCTGCGTGCTTGCGCACTTGCCGGACTTTCATCTTCCTGGGCCTCCCCATTCTCCTGCCCCCCCAGCCAGCCACGTCAGTTAAATCTCCTACTCTTCGGCTGGGCAGGCCTGCCAGATTGCCGGTCACACGGAGAGAGGGTTTGGCCCTGTCTCCTGGTGTGCAGCGGGGGGGGACACTGCTCGGACTCTTTCCGCCTTGCAGGGAGATTAGCCCGGACAGAACTAGCAACCACAGAAACCAGGCCGGCACCAGCAGATGCCTGGTCAGAATCAAGGTCAATAAGATCCGGGGCGGACCCAGGACCGGGTGAACCACAACCGGCAGAAAAATGGGTCTAAATTGAGGCCAAATTCAACAGAAAGGCGAACGGAGTCGGGCACAGAACCAATGGCGCCACAAGATGGCACGGACCCGCAGTTGGAGCACCGGTCAGTATCCTGGACAAAACCAGCAACAGAGCCTGGGTCAGGATCAACAGCAGGTGGCCGGGTCGGGGCCCGAGCCGGGGCCCGGGTCAACGGCAGAGATCGGGCCAAGGGCTGGACCAGGGCCAGACTCAACTATAGAAGCCGTACCGGGAGAGTGCTTCCGGCTGCCTGGCCAACAAGCTGGGTATTGCATATCGATGCTGTATATTGGGTGACTGGCACGGCTTGAGCGATTGATGTCCCCTTGGAATGTGGGTTCGTGCGGCAGATGGTAGACAGCATTACCTGAACAGGAATGAATACAGTATAGCCCGGTTGTGACCAGTGTCTGGCGCTTCGCCGGAGGGTTGCTGCGGCGGCTTGGGCCACTCTTAGCGGTTTCCAAAATGGCGACAAAATCCAAAACGGAAAAACAACAATCTAAGATGGCTAGAGGGGCCAGATACACTCAAGCCAACAAGTTGGATCGTTACACGCAACCCAGAGGGTCCTCGACGGGGCTTGGGAAGTGCGGAGGCGTTGACCTCTACAACGGAGCCTATACTGCAGGATGTGATGGCAGCGATAGACGGGGTGAAATCCTCCCTCGGAAAGAAGATGGAGTCTTTAGATCATAAGCTGGACACGGTCACGATTGAGGTAAACCTGATCCGTGCTGACCTCACCAAGACTAGTGAAAAGGTGAAGTCACTTGACATCAAAACGTCCAGTCTCACGGATGATGTGGCTCTGTTGCAACAAGAAGTTCGTGATCTTAAAACCGCCAGTGCCTTCGCAAGTTGGACGAATATGAAGGGAGGGCCCGTAGAAACAACGTGCGTATTATTGATGTGCCTGAAAAGGCCGATGGACAGGCCGCTGACCTTTTTGTTGAGGACATCATTCTCAATCATTTGAAACCCAGAGGCCTTGGGAATTTTTTCACAGTGGAAAGAGCGCACAGGATCCCGGGGGAGGAGGCCGCGTCCTGGGGCGCCACCCCGGCCTATGATTGCGAAAGTTCTTAACTTCAGGAACAGAGACGCTATCCTGCAGGACTCTAAGCCCGGGGGTCCTCTGAAGTATAAAAACTCTACTCTAATTTTTTTTCCCGACGTTACGCAGGCGGTGCAGAGACAGCAGCAAACCTTCATGGGTGTCAAAAGGAAACTCCGGGATAAAGGGCTGAAGTATGCCATGATGTATCCCGCCAAGCTGCAAGTCGAACATGCGGGAAAGGCATTTTTTTTTTGACAATCCCGAAATTTCCTCGGACTGGTTGGAGACTCTCTTCTCTCATGATGAGCAGCAGCAACGGAGTGGAGATGACGATGAAGGCACACAAGAGCAAGAATAAGAACTAATATTGCTTCAGGTGGTGTTGGGCCGGGTTGGGGGTGGGATCTAGCCGAACAGGATACGCACTCAAAGTCAGTTGTAGAAATGGCTTATACAGGTCTGAGGGTACATTTGGGGGTAAGAGGGGAATCAGGGGTCGTAATCCTCCTCAGTTACTTTTCGATAGTTTAGTACGTAGATTATGGGGTGACAGGCACACTGCGAGTTGGAGGCGGATGAATACCATAAGCAGGGGTGCAGGGTGAGGGGTGGTGAGTTGAGTTTGCTTGGGGGTAGTGTATTTGTTTTGTAATATTGTTTGTTGTTGTATATCAAGGCATCAAATTGGTGAGTGGTCAATGGTGGCGGGACAGCCGCTTCTTCTGCATCTTTGATGATGGGGGTTAGGGAACTGAGGGTCTTGAGTTGGAATGTCAATGGGTTGGGGGACAAAATCAAGCGCAGTGTGGTTCTTCAGTATCTTAGACGGCATGCTCCTGATGTTGCTTTGCTGCAGGAAACTCATCTGGTTGGGAATACGTGTAAGGTGATGCATATAATGGGATACAGATTGGTGGTGCATGCAGGCTTTGCTTCGGGCTCCAGGGGGGTGGGAATCCTTGCACGCAAGGAGCTTCCTTTTGTGGTTGACACTGTCTCCGAGGATGACAGGGGTAGGTATGTGATAGTGACAGGTCGCTGGGAGGGACATGTTCTCTCCTTGATGTCGGTGTATGTGCCTCCAGGCATGCAGGCTCTCACTTTTGCCGATTTGGGTAAAGCTCTACTAGAGCTCCCACGTGTTTTATTGATCTTGGGAGGTGACTTTAATGCAGTGATCTCTGGCGTTGTGGATAGGCACCCTCTGCAGGATATGGGACGAGTTTAGAGATGGTTACCTGACTTTCTTGAAGCCATGGGATTGATTGATGGCTGGAGACTGCTCCATCCGGACCAAAAACAGTACAACTTCCATTCGGGGGCTCATGGTAGCCTCTCTAAGTTAGATTATTGTCTTGTGCCTGCAGATCACGCGTCTTATGTAGTGGAGGCGACACATCTCGCTAGAGGTATCTCTGACCATTCCCCGCCCTGGTTACGTTTCGGTGTTAACTTGCGGTCTGGGGGTAGAGTGGCCTCCATTAATCCCTGGCATCTGCATAATCCCAAAATTAGAGGGGAACTGATGAAGGCACTGGATCACTATTTCTCCAAAAATGAGGGGTCAGTGTCCTCGTCGATAACACTCTGGGAAGCCTTTAAGACGGTTATTAGGGGTCAGGCTCTCTTGTTGATTGCAGGAGCTAAGAGAGATCACAATAGAGAAATTGTCGACGTGGAGGCTGAGATAGGGGACCTGGAGGCGGAGCTGGAACGGGAGGTGACGCGTGCTAAATTACATGTCCTTAATCTTAAACAGCACAAGTATAGATCGCTGGTCACTGATAGTGCTAAAGCCTTGAGTAGAGAGCAGCAGGGCCGGCTGTATAATGTCGGGGATAAAGCAGGAAAGCTTATCGCCTGGTTGGACAAGAAGGACAGGGCGGATCAGGATGTCCCAGAGATTGTGACGGAGAGTGGGCTACACCTCACAGACCCCCAGAATATTGCTGATAACTTTGCGGGTTATTTTCACACTGTATACACTTCGGTCTCGGACCTCCCGGAGGGGGACTCCGAGCTGATGCTGCGAGATTTGCAGCTCCCTTGTTTGACCAGGGAGGACCGTGAGTTTATGGATAGTTCCCTCACCGTAGATGAAGTATCCCAGGCGGTACGCTCATTGAATTTGGGTAAGGCATTGGGGCCAAATGGGATCCCAATTGAGCTGTACAAGGTTCGACCTGATAAGATTGCCCCCTACTTGAGACGTATGTTCATGGAAGCCCGGGAGAGGGGGATACTGCCCTTGGACCAAAGGGTTGCTTCTATAGTGGTTATTCATAAGGAGGGCAAGCCCAAATTGAGTTGTGCCTCCTATAGGCCTATCTCGTTGTTAAACGTGGAACCCAAGATCCCTGCTAAGATCCTTTCCACTAGATTGCTCAAGGTGATCAGCGGATTGATATACCCCGATCAATTGGGTTTTATCCCTCACAGAAACAAGGCCCTCAATCTGCGTAGGTTGCATGGTGTGATTGCTAGGGCCCACACCTTGCTGGAGCCCACCGTAATAGCATTGCTTGATGCGACGATGGCCTTTGATACAGTAGAATGGCCTTATTTGTGGGCCGTTCTGGCTAAGTTCGGCTTTGGCTCAGATTTTATCCATTGGGTTTGATTGTTATATACTGAGCCCCTTTCCCAGGTAGTGGTGAATGCCTGGGTCTCGTTGCCATTTGGTCTTGGACGGAGCAGCCAACAGGGTTGCCCCCTTTCTCCCCTTTTGTTCTCGTTGGCTATGGAACCACTGGCCGCCTGGATCCTTTGGGAGCCCTCGGTTCGGGGTCTCAGGTGGTCACCACAGTGGGAGGACAGGATCTCGCTGTATGCGGATGATATTTTACTCTATTTGGCCCCGCATAGGAAATCCCTGGAGGCTGTTTGTGATGTGTTGGCTTCCTTTGGTAGGAACTCGGGGTTATCTATAAATTGGGGAAAATCGCTTTTATTCGTTCTCAGTGGGGACACTCCGCTTCTCCCGTGAAATTGCCTGATTTATATAGCTGAAGAGGGATTTAAGTACTTGGGGATATCCGTTTCTTTAGACCCCACAGTCCATTATGCGAGGAATCTCCTTCCCCCCTTGGTCAGACTTAGAAACGATGTGGCCAGATGGAAAAGGCTCCCTCTCTCCCTGTTGGGACGTGCAACCCTCTTTAAAATGATGTCTTTACCTCGTTTTCTTTATGCCCTTCAGAATACATTAGACGTCATGCCAGCTAGTTACTTTCGTGAGGTTGAAGGGTTACAGCGTAGTCTGTTATGGGATGGTAGACCCCGGATTCCGCTGACGGTGGAATCGCACTTCCCGACATTAGGCAATATTATTGGGCCTCTCAATTGGCTGCTATTAATCTTGGCACTTATGGGCCTATCTCCGATCCTGGATATGCGATGGACAGGTGGCTTCTTCCTGGAGGCAACTACAGTAGGGCTCTATATACTAGGTCAGCAGGGAAAAATTTGACGGGCCGACTAGGCATGCGGTGCAGATTTGGTGTGATGCCACCAGCTCTTTGGGATGGAGGGACCATCTGACCCTGGCTACCCCACTATTTGATTCCAAAAAGTTGGGCAAGCTTTGGAATACTAAAGGTTTCGACAAGTGGGACCTGATTGGGATTTCGACTATTGGCAACGTTTGGGTTAAGGGGAGGATTAAAACGTTTGAGGAATTGCAAGCTGAGTTCACACTGGGCAGGCCTGAGTTCTTCCGATATGCGCAGATTAGGCATGCATTGCGGACAGTGCTGCCGGAGGTGGTGGACCTGCCCGAGGCATCACCTCTTGAAGACAGAATCTTAGATGGCCATCTACCCGAAAAAACTATTTCCCTGATTTACAAAAAGCTGGTTAACCATAGGGCTGATCTCCTGCTAGAATTGAGGCAAAAATGGTCGCATGATGGTATTGAATTAGATGATGAGGATTGGCAGTCTGCTTTATCTTCGCCGAAGGTAGTTGCGATCCCGGCGCGGTTGAGGCTTGTTCAATTGAAGGTGCTGCACAGAGTTTATGTCACAGGACCTCGCCTGGTTCGGATGGGGTTGTCGGATACAGATTTGTGCAGACGGGGGTGTGGTCTGATGGGTACATTTCTCCATATTATCTGGGAGTGTCGCTTTGTAGCTGAGTATTGGAGTGGGATCCATGGCGTCATGCATGAGGTTTTGGGAATGGCTGTGTTACAGGAGGCAAGGAGATGCCTCTTAAACATATGGGAACCCACCGATCTTAATACAGCACAGACCAAATGGGTAACTCTAGGTGATATGATTGCGAAACGGAATATAGCACAGCGGTGGGGAGCCGAGAGGCTACCTACTATCGAAAATGGAAAGAGAACATGGATTGGTGTATGTTCAGCGAACAGACTGTTTATATGGCTAGAGGCCGCACCCGTAAGTGGGCATCTGTGTGGGGGCTGTGGAACAGCTATCGAGGAGACATCTGTGTGCCCCCTGTTGATTCCCCCTTTGATGTCCCCGCCTCTCTATGATTATTTTATAATTATGTATTGTGTTCCCTCATTCCCCCCCCCTCTGTGCTGCTGTGTGATAGGGTGGAGTTTTCTCTCCATGTTTAGTATTTTTCGATGCCTTGTTCTAATTAAAAGAAATATAAAAAAAAGTAACAAAAATAAATAAATAAAAAACAAACAAAAAAACAAGAAAAAAAAAGTTGAGGTGTTCCTCGCCCTTGCTGAATGACTCTGAGCTGAGCTGAATAGACCTTGGCTGAATTTAGAGTAGTAGGAGGAGTTTTCCTTGCACCTGAATAGGGTCTGACTCCCTTACACAATGCTGTCTCCACCCCCTGTGGTCATACTGCACCAGTGAGGAAAGAACTGGTTTGGACTGGGCTCAGAGTCCCTTGCACAAAGCGAACAAAGACAACATGGGGTAAAAGTAGTAGACCTTAAACCCCAGAAATTTAGATTACTTCTGGACTCAAGAGGAACCTTTGCCAAGGAGAAGAGCTGAAGAGCTGTGAGGAGGAGTACTGCCCCTTTGCTGGGTGCTGTGTGGGGTTGGCCTGCAGTTGCTGTTTCTGCCAAGGAAAGGACAAAGACTGGAACTTTGGTGTGAACCTGCTTGAAGAAGATCACCAAGGGCCTGTGCATGCTGGCCTCCTGTTCTGAAGTCTCAGGGACACAAAGACTTCACCCCAGCTCCCTGAACTCTGTTGCTGAGAAATCTGACATGCCAGGAGGTGCCTATTCCAGTTGTGTGCCTCTGGAGGTTGTCCCTGCTGCTAGTAGCTGGAAGAAAAGAAGAACTAAAGGAATCGACGCATCACTCTTCATGCAGCAGTTTTTTCTGACGCAGCACCGCTTTGCAAGAAGAATCTCCATGCATCAGCACGCCACTGCAGATTTGACTCGACGCCTGTCGCAGCTGCTAGAACAGATGCATTGAGGGATTGCGGCTGAAGAAACTGACACAGTGCCTCTCGCTGCCGCTGCATCGATGGGCGACGCATCCCAGATTTTAACGAATCACCCCTGTGTGACAAGTCTTCCCAAAGCTTAACCCGTGGACCAGAACTATCTTGGAGTCAACGCATAACTTTCCCCTCCAGACCACATTTGAAGCATCACTTCTCCTGCGTGCAGCAGAACTGTTGCATCGCCTCCCCAAGGTCTCAGGAACTGACACATCTCTTTGTTTCTCAATGCTTCCCCTCTCTACGAATGTTTTGTCTTGTTGAATTTTGACGCATCTACACGTACTTTGTGAGAAAACATGCATCCATAGTTTTCTATGGACAAAGTTGTTTGAAGCCTTTTTAAAGTCATATTCTTATTACATGTATGTTGGATTTTTGCAATTTTGGTCTTGTCAAGTTTAGATGAAGATGCTTTATTTTTCTAAACTGGTGTCGTGTCCATTTGTGTTGTTATCACTGTATAATTGTGTGTTTTGAATAAAAACACTTTACCAATTGCCTTTGGGATAAGACTCTCTTCTCGTGACAAGCTACCCAGGGGGTGAGCAGGGGTTATCTAAAGTGTGTATCCCCCTTACCTTGATGACAAGCAAGGGTCCCTATTTAGACAAAGGTGCCTCCCTCTGCCAACTAGATTCCCCCATTTCTAGCAACTATGTATAACTACCTCTAATTCAGGATAGAAACAACTAAACCCACTTGAAGGGGGTCAATGGGAGGCCTAACTATGTGGCTATCCACAGTGTTAGAATGTAAGGCAGAATTACTGTCCATTCGTAATCCTCTGCATACAAATTACATGTATAATTGACAAGAGAGAAAAAGCTTGATTAAATTGTTGACACTTTACATGTCTATATCGCACCCAGTCAGTCCGTACGTGGTCCTGACCATTTGAAAACCCTAGAGGAATTGTTATCTGGAATTATATTACCTGTCATTTCTCTTGCTAACCATGTTTTTTAGTCTGTGGTGACTTCAAAGTCTCCCCACCTGTAGGAATCTGGGAAGAGCCTAATATTGAAGAGGAATTCAGTTGGGGGCATTTGAGCAACGAATTTGCCAATGAGCAATACAACCAACAAATCATGGAGAGGGGAATTCTTCTTGAATCTGCTAACCAACAGCCAACTTAGCTTCGTTAACAGCCGCACCAACTCTGAGAATCCAGTAGCACCAACATTTAGTTGTGATAGAAGATCGAGCCTGATCGACTCTTTGCTGTACAACATCGAATCCTTAGGTATTGCCCTAGCATGAAGGTTGCTCAGCGCCTGGAGACAGGCCACAATATACTAATTCTTAAGGTCAAAGGAAATTTCAAGACCATATCTAGGGTTGTATATTTCCCAGAAATTGTTCCTTCCAACAATAAAAAAACAATGAAATGGAACGTGCGAAGATACCAAAATGATGGACGCCCATTGAATGATCACTTAGGGATCAATTTATTATCAATTTCACCTAAGATCTCAGTGAGATCAATGATATCCTAAATATTTATAATACAATAATGTAAGTACTTTCTGCATTCTGGTCATCACCGTGCATAAGTAATAATTCTGCAAATTATAGAAATAAAAATTGGTTTGACAGAACGGCAGAGATGAAACAGTATTACTATCCAACGCCCAATGCCCACACGCTCGTCATTCAGCATCAACAAAAGAAGCTCATTTTGAGTCCCTAATGAAAAAGTATAAAGGAGATTTAAACCTAAACGTGAATACTAACATTTGTGAATTTGGAGCTTCTGAGGAATGAAGTGACTCTTTTTCTATTCCAGCTGGTGTGTGCCAGGGGTGCTTTCTGGCCCCACTTTTACTCTGTCTTTTTTAAAATGATATAGAAACACATCTGGTGGAAAACAGAACCCCAATGTACCGAAAATATGCAATAAAAAGATAATTACTTTATCTTCGCCGCTTGCGCAGTAATTCTGCCACAGACACAAAACAAGATGTATAGACTGTGTGCTAATTTTGAAAATATTACACTGTTAAAGATCTACAAATCAATTCGATCAAAAACAAGTTTATGACACTGAAATAGTCATCCCATTTAAGGAAACGTATTTTTTTTATTATTGCCATACTGTGGTTTAGAGACGAAATTGTCAGCCCATCCTAGTGCAATATTTCAGATGTATAAAGAAAGCAGTTGCGGCTGCTGTCTATGGAGTTCAATAGAGGGACTACGCCAAGGCAAAACAACGGCAAATAATAGAAAATACTTTCCTATGGCCACTATTTAAGCTTGGGCCTGGAACAGAGTTAGTCCCTTAGGGGCACATTTACAAGCCCCTTGCGCCTCTTTTACGCCGCTGTTGCGTCACTTTTGTGATGCAGCGGCGGCTCCATGCTCCAGGGTATTTACATCTTGATGCATCTGGTAGATGCTTCACGTTGTAAAGCCCTGCGCCAGAAGTAGGTGTTCCTGCGCAGGGGGGGGGGGGGGGCGTTCCGGCGCAGGAACGCCTTCCAAGATTTCACTCAGTCACTTTTGAGCCCATGCTGCGTCAAAACCCTGCGCCTGTTTGAAGCAGGCCTAAGGATTGACGCAGCATTGTAATGATAGGGCCCCCTAGAGCATTGCTGGAGCTGCGTCGCGCTTGCGACGCAACTCCAACAATGCGCTGCTTTTACGGCACAGATGGGTCAACCATCTGTGCTGTTTTTGCCCCATGGTGCGCCACATTGTAAATGGGCGCATCCATGGTCGCGGAGCCGTGGCGCACAATAACTGGCACATCCCTGCTATTATGCAGGGATGCACCACTTATTGTAAATCTGCCCCCAAGTGTTTGAAAACAGGTGCCAGGCCCATATCGAACGTTATTACTCAGGGCCCTGTGATGTATTGGCCATGACTGAATAGAAATTGCCCTGAGGAAGAATATCTAAGAATTATTATGAAGCTAGGCAGGGAGGCCAAACTGCCCAGTAACCGATAGGCTCTATACCTATATATGTTATGTTATTTATGCTTATATAGAGTGTACTGTTACCCTGGGGTGTCCTTGCGCTGAGCACTGGTTGACTGAGGAGTGTAAGGCCTAGTGGTGAGAGATAAACCATGTCTTCAAGCCCTTCCAGAAAGAAAACAGATCTTGGGCATTTCTAAGTTGGAACAGGAGTTCATTCCATGCCTTAGAGGCACAGTGAACAAAGCTTCTACCACCCCAGTTAGTTTTTTTAAAAGGGGGAGGTTAGCACTAGTTTGGATCCGGTTGACCTTAATGTTCTGTTAGGAATATACCAAGAAAGTTTAGATTTAAGGAACTCAGGACCTGTCCCATTCACAGCTTTAAAGACAATACAAACTCCTTTGAAGAGTGATCTTAGAGGTATTGGAAGCCAATGCAATTTCTTAAGTACTCCCCTAACTGAGGCAGACCTAGGTGTTCCAGTCAGCAATCTAGCTGCCGCGTTCTGGACCACTTGCAGCCTATTCAGATGTTGCTTTTGAACATTGAGATATAAGCTGTTGAAATAGTCCAGACGCGACATTATGAGAGCCCTAACTACAGTCCTGAGGCTACTCTCAGACAGGAAGAACCTGATTTTCTTGATTATTCTGAGGACCATTAGGCATGCCGAAGTCACCATGCTCACTTGGTCCCCCATGGTGAGTTTATTATCCACCATGATACCAAGATTCTTGGCTTTCCTTGAAAGTACTCGACAGAGGCCCAGATCCTCCGGCCACCACTCTGGTGTCCATACCGTGGATGATTGCCAAATTTGAAAACCTCGGTCTTATCTGAGTTAAGCTTTAGACAATTGGCAGACATCCAAGCTGATATGAAACTCATGCAGTCAGGGAAGCAATTGCCTGCTTCCTTTTCCGCTCCCTCCATCAGCGCCAACACAATTTGTGTGTCGTCAGCGTAGGGGGTGAGCTGGAAGCCAAAGGACCTAATGATACCAGCCAGGGGTGCCACATATATATTAAAAAGCGTAGGGCTAAGAGCAGAGCCCTGTGGCACCCCACACGGAAGTGAAAACGGTTCTGAGATGTTACCGTCTAGGTCTACAGTTTGTGACCTGTCCGACAGGAATGATTGTAACAGTTTCCATGCCGAACCCATTATGCCTATTTCAGATAGCAATTTCAACAGTACCATGTGGTGGACAGTATCAAAGGCCGCGGATAGGTCCAATAGGATTAGAATAGCGTTACCTCCCCTATCCACGGCCTCTCTGATTTCCTCCGTAGATTTTAATAGGGCCAACTCAGTGCTATGAAAAGCCCTGAACCCATATTGCGATGGATCCAAAGAGTTTTTGGCAAGAAGAAAATCATTGAGTTGGCTGTTCATTTCTTTTTCCAGTAATTTTGCTGGCAGAGGAAGCCTAGAGATAGGTCGATAGTTGTTGGGGTCCTTGGGACTCAGTGACGGCTTCTTCAATAATGGAAGAACGGAAGCTTTTTTTCATGGAGTAAGAGCGGTTCCAATTATATCGGGAATTTGCTTAATAATCCAAAATGGACAAGGGTCACTAGGAGCCCCAGATTTCATACTATTCAGCAATTTCATAGTATCTGACCTCTCCAGGAGGGTAAAATTATCCAGTGGCATCATCGGGGGACATAATCTTTCCACTTCCTTTATGTTGGAATCGGACTGGTTTATATTAATCAGACCAATAGGAGATGAAAATATGGTTTCAATTTTAGTCTGAAGATTTGTGCTATTTTGTTGCAGAATTCATGATCACCCTGTTTCTTAGGAATATTGGGGCAGGATAGTATAGTCACGGTTTCAAAAAGTTATTTTGAGTTAGATTCCCCCTTGGTTATTTGTAATGAAAAGTACTCTTTCTTTGCTTCCAGAAGACATTGCTTGTAGCTAGAAATACAAGTTTTGTACTTTTCTTTGTCGGACTCTGCATAATGTTTACGCCATTTTCTTTCAGCGTATTTGCATACCACTTTCTTAGCCTTTAGCTTTTCAGAGTACCAGAGAGCAGAGGGAGAAACTTGTTTGGGTGTCCATTTTTTATGGGAAACTAACTGATCACACGCATGTGAGAGCCATTTATTATAAAGAATTGTTGCCGCCTCCACATCCAGCGGGAGCTGATATAGTGAGTTTTCAAGAACGTTTTCAAGACTTTTAACATCCAGTTTGCCCCATGCTCTGGTTATAATCTCTTGTGTCTTTCTCAGATCCGAGGAGTGAGCCTGAAAGCTATTTACTTCAAACTTAATTGATCAGACCAAGAGATCGGGAGAACTGAAATACTGGCTAAGTCGGTGTTGTTGGAAAATATACCATCTAAGGTATGACCCTTTTCATGTGAAGGAGGCTTCACCAATTGTTTGAAGCCACCTATACCCATGATTTGTTTGAGTCTGGACGTATCAGTATCACTAAGGTTTTCTAAATGGAAATTGAAGTCTCCCAACATCGTGAATGACTCTAGGCACAGCCCTTCTTCTAACAACGACCCCAAGGAGTCCAGAAACCCGCCTTTGGAACCAGGAGTCTGGTAAATAAGTGTACGTTTAAATGGTTTATAAGTTGCCGAATATATATTTAAAAGTAAGGCCTCACACACCTGATTAGAAACTGGGACAAAGTTGGGGGTGAGAGACTTGTGATAAATAACAGCGAGCCCTCCCCCTTTTTTCTGTGGCCGATCGAATGTGTAACAGTAAAAACCCGACAGTGTTGCCTTCGCCAGGTCCAGACCAAAAGTGCTATCTGTCCATGTCTCGGTGATAAAAGCTAGTTTTGCATTGTTCTCCTCCAGTAAGAGGGTGCATTCCATACTGTGCTTCACTAACGATCTGGCATTGAATAAAATGCATTTCAAAGGACATCTGTTGTCATGAGACATTGTGTTATCCCGTGTGGTTCTCTGGCTACTGATTGGCAGATTCAATATGATCAGATGAGATATCTGACAACCAGCACAGCTAGGACCCATTGTATTGTTATGGAAGTTGTCCATGGACAGCCTAGGACATCGAGATAGCCTGGCTCCAGGGTTAAGATTATGCAGTTCCTTACTTGTGTAGTGCCTTCTGTGTGGGGCAAAACGGCCAGGGGAACGGGCCCTGCGCCCGGCCAGATCGCGGACTGGTGCTGCGGGCTTGCCTTCGGCGTGCCAGCGGCGCGCCCGCTGCGCGTGTCCACTGCGCGGGCGCGTCAGCATGCCTGCTAAGTAGGTGGGCCTGAGTCGAGCACTAGCCGGCTACCCAGACCGAAAGTTATCACCCCCAGCTGAGCCCGAGATCGGAGCTCTACAGTGCAAAGTACCCAGAGAAACGTTAAAAAAACAATCACAATTCCCACAAGTTATAGATTAAAATAGTAGCAGTTCAAAATGAATTCAGTAAAAGACAAACGAAATGCGTGTGGCCTCACCTGGCGAGAATTGAACACAGCTTCGCCAGGTAACCAGCGCTCCAAATGCGATCCAAATATCTGTGGAATGACCCTGCGACAAGCAGCATGATGCTGCTATACAAGCCAAAGATGCATACTGCTCTTTTAACGGTAAGTCTATTGCCAGGACCGCAGAGCCTTCACAGGTGAATGCTAGTTACCTCTTGGTGAAATATATTCTGGGGTTAGAGAGCTGTCTTGATTGCATCAACCTGATTATACCAATACCTCTATACCTCTAATTAGATTGGGCGTTTTTCCCACAAGAGTATCATTGTCAAAGTTTACTAGCAATCCTGCCACTAGCAAGCTCTGCGACCCTGAGCATGTGGCCGTGACACTGTATTGCACTTTTTTCTATTTTGCACAAAGACCAAATTATGTGTGAAACATGCCTTGTCTCATATTATAATTAGCTAGCACCTTTATTGAAATATTTGCATGTGTTCACTTATAAATACGCGTTTGAACCCTACTGTAGAGCTGGGAAGTTGCCAAAATATGTGTAGTTATCAACCCACATCTGAGCTAAGTTGCCTATCCCTGTAAGAACAATTTTGGTTATTGGGGTGTGTATTTTGTTGTATAAAGCTACACATATGGACCTGCACCCTGTTGTAGAAATGATAAAATCCAAATAATCTTGTAGCAACAAACCCACACCTGGGCTTGCAGCCTACTCCGAGAAAATGAACATTGTTCGTTAGATCTTCTATCTGTTTTGAGAACAATGCCTTGTTTGCTGATATCATTCCACCATGTATGATTTGCTCTTGTGCTAATGCATGTTACAGAAGAACGGATTCCTAATGAAGAATTTGGCAGTGGGGTTTTTAAACTTTTAATTTATATTTTTCATTTCTATGTGTCCATTTGTTATGGCAGATTGGTGGAAACAATATAGATTAAGATGAGATTATATTATTTAAATGGTCAGTTCATGCCAAGAGGCATGCCTCCAGCAGATGACACCTGCTGCTATCTTTCTATCTAGTTGCATTAGCAGCAGTATTTTTAATATATTACTGCACTGATGGAAGGTGTCCAAGTTCCACGGTAACCAACGCCTTCACAAACAAATGTTTTCAAAATGGCCACGCTTGTGAGACCGCTGGCCCAAAATTCAAAATGCGTGTGTGTAAGTGGAGCATCACTCAGGAAAGAAATTGCATTAAATGGAACTCATCAGATATTCTATATGCTGTTGGTTTCTAAACTGATTAAATTGTGTAATTCAAATCCCCGGAAAAAATACCAAATTAATTTGCATTTACTACTGTGACTGCTAACCAGCCCGCTCCACCTGGATACTTCAGGATGCCTCAGCCGTCGTTGAAGCCTCATTGATTAAGGGAGGGTAGCACTAGAATAGATGAAGTACTCCTAAGCACTCCTGACATAAATACCTGATTGGATATCCTGGTACCAGTCATAAACTTTGAGATATAACATAGAAGTCCAGTTTTCGGATTGGGCCATCTGACAGTAACCGCAACACTAAGTGTACATTTAATTTTAATTTAATAAAACATCCTTGTTAACCACATCGATGCTAGCGTTATTTTCCTGCTGTGCTGGCACTTGAGATTCCCCATTGTTCATGACGAGCTCAGCTCGTCATGAGTGTATGGAGGTATACACCATGACGAGCTGAGCTCGTCATGAGTGTCCAAGGAGTTAAGCTAATACAGAATTCAAAGCACCGCCCTCAAAGGCTGATAGCAATGCATCCCCGTCTCACAACACAGTGTTCAGATGAGTTAGTGGAGAAGCCATGTGGGTGCCCAAATAATTATCTGAGCGACACATCCTCATCAGCTCAGCTATTGACGGGCACAGACATTGAGTTGAATGACCTTGGACACTTTCTGGGCAAAGCAAATAGGTCTTCCCTTTGTAGCATACTGTCTTTGCCAATGGTTTTTAGTGACACAGTACAGCTTCACCGAAACTGTGCAAAAAGACTAGAGAGTAAACAAAAAAGGTGATGTGTCTGGCACGACATTTAGTAGGCGTGCACAACACAGATGTTGACTTCTATAAAATGTAGCAGACCATTTTTTCCTTTTAGTTTGTAGAGGCGGAAGCACATTGAGGGCGTGTGTCGGGGAAGCACAACAAAGGGCTGGGGAAACAATACAGGAGAGCAAGAAGAACCTGAAGAGCAGTAGTAAGAGAAGCACAAGCACATGAACTAGAGAGAGAAATATAGAGCTATTCAGCGGAACACACAGGGAAGAAAGTACTGTGGGTTGGAAGCACATGGAAAGGAGAAAGGAACATGGAGTACTGCAGAGGATGGAAGAGTAGTACACGAAGGAGACAAATACGCATGCCCGCTGATGGAGTCCTTAATCAAAAAAGAAAAAAGTAGTGCTTCAAAAGAGAGCAGTGGAAGAACAAAAGTAATGCATCCATGCGCCCGGGGGATGTGGTTTGACAAGATGGCCGAACGAATGTTAGTCTAGTGTGCTCTATTGCCCTATTTCACAATCCTGAAACATCCTGACTATTATATCCTAATGTATCATCTGTAGGAAGGTGGAATCTGACTATATGGTTACCCCCATTTTTTTCCTGGTGTTTTGCTGGTTTTTGACTTAGTTGGCCTGGGACCCTGCTATTCAGGGCCCCAGTCTATCTGCTTTTTCTATAAAATAGACTCCATATAATTTAAGTACATACCAGATTGGTTACTGGGTCACCCTTGTGAGCCCCTGTATAGTGTACCATAGGTACCCAGGGCATCAGTGCATCTCAGGCCTACCAGGGGCTGCAGCATGTATTATGCCACCCCTGGCTTGCCTTCCAAACTGACACCACAGGTCTGTTCACACAGCCTGGGTAAGGTGTTGTAATCACCCCTTACTTAGATATAGTATCCCTGTATCTATATTTACATATAGACACATATACACCTATAAGTCACTCCTATGGCAGGCCTTAACAATTCTGGAGGCAGAGTGCTTGATTTTATGTGAGAGGGTGCCCTAGCATGAGCTGAGCCCCTCTGCAGCTTTCTGAACCATCTCGATATAGCTGTTTTATGATATAGCCATACCATATACTCTTAAGTGCATTATAATCCTCGCGGTTAATGCTAACTTTGGTTTGACTTAATCAAAACATGTCGTGTAAGGTGTCAAACACTTTGGAATACTACCCCCCTACCAGTCCTGGCGGCAGGGGTAGCATTCCACCCTTCTAGAGGGAGAAGACATGTAGTTACTGGTTTACCCGGTTAAAGTTAAACAGAGCCTCAGCATCACAAAAAGGATGGTGCTGCCACAGACACGAGTCTGACCTCCTGCTGCTGGACGAAACTCCAGCAGGGGAGGCCTGGACAATAGGTTTCCTATCCAGGGAGGAGCTGGCACCTCCCCAGACAGGCTTTTAGTGTATTGGGGCAGGGAGGGCTGTATTCAATGAATGCTTTCCAGACACTCCCTGGGGCACACAAGGTGCTCCATACATAGCCCAGTTCAAACCGGTTGCTGGGGCACAGAGCCCGAGCTCTGGCGCAAAACTGGACAAAGGGATAGGCGTGTAACCACCCCCTTCCCTGGTCCACCCATAGGAGGGACCAGCCAGGTAGTCCAGCCCCCATCGTAGGTATACGTATAGGAGCTGTGTCCCTAGGACTTTAGATTACCCTGGATGAATCTTTGAAAGACATATCCTGGACCTTTGATGTTCCATTCTGACTGGAAGATGGAAATATCTCCCTTGTGGTCAAGGAGTGACCACCCTGTTCAAACAGGCACCAAGAGCAACTTTGCTGGTCTCCATTTTCAAGGCTCCCGCTGGATCCCGAATAATCTGCACACAAGACATGGATTTTCAGACATCTCTGACTCTGACATACATCCACAGCAAAGCTGAGACACGTGGCGGACACGAGAGACGTGGGCCCGGAACTCCTAGACATCCTGCATTTTGCAAGCTGCACTCCTTCAATGAGGTATCTCGAAGTTGTGCTTTGGGGTGCTTTAAGCCCCAGCCCCAAGCACCATTTGCATTGAAGCGCAGGCCCCCACACTTCACGAGTGTTCCCCTGGGCCCCGCTTTTGCATTTGAGCTTGACATGTCTTCTAGTTTCCTTGCCTGTTGGCTACTGAGCCCCCTGAAGACCTTACTTTACAACAAACTTGCTTTCCTGATTGCTCCAGGTTTGCTCCAGCTTCCCTGCAAAGTAGAAGCACCACAAACTTTGCTGGTGTGCAACAGAATCAATCGGGACATCCTGCATGGGTTGCAGTTGCCAAGGCTTGTTGGATCTAATCCAGATACCGACACCACAGTCAACTAGATCTATTGTGGGAAAGCTCGAATCCAGCGCCTAGTCATCGTCGATGCCTCATGGACCTCGTGGCTGAAGAGACAAGTTTGATGACTTCAGCTGAATCACCCGACATCGCCTGGTTCCTTCCTGGTCACTGGCTAGTGACCCAGACTCTGTCCCTTTTGCTTTCAGGTTCTTCAGATCTTCAATCCACCCTTGGATCCACCCAGACACTTTTCCTCTGGTCGCCTGCAGCACTTCTTTGCAGCTGTCCATAGAAAACGACGACGAAACCCGACACGAAAAGACACCTATGCACCCGGGTTCCCTGGGTGAGGTAACACAAGTACTTCGGTGCTCCCGTGGGTCTTGACTCTCGAAGTGTCCTAGTTTAAAAGGGTTCCATCCTAGTCCATCCGGAGGTGTCCTTAAATTGTATATTTGTAACTTTTATGATCTCCGTAGAAAGTCAATGGTAACCCACGCCTGTGTTTAGACACTGCACTCGTCTCCCGTGGGCCTCCTACTTCCTAACCTTTGGTCGATTAGAGTAGCCCCAGCGATTCCACAGGCCCCAGGCCTGATTTCTAATTCTCTCGTGGTTCTTATACTACTTACTTAGTATATGGTTTGTGAGGCCCCTAAGGCATAACATATACTGTGCAACTTATCGTATATTAATTGTGTGACTTGTATTGTATTTTTACCTCTGACTGCATAAAGAGTGCAGATGGGTTGTGTTTAGATTAAATACATATATATTTGATATATACCGTGTGTGGTGTCCTTTCATTTAGTATTCAAGGGATTATAATTGGTAAGACAACTTGCTTAACTCGCCTACTGAAGTCCTAGCCTGATGACTGCTGGTTCACGCTACCACTAGGATAGCTTTCGATAAGGTTGATTAGACTGGTGCAAGGTGCCCACTAGAACGAGTGGACATCATATGCCAGGCTAACTTCTCACATTGGTGTGCAGCCGATGGGATAAGAGCTTGCATTGTTTTACCAAATATAATCTTGAGATATCATCTGAAAGATCATATCAAGGTACCTGTAGGTACATAAAAATCAAGTCTTATATACATAAGTTCTACTTAACTTAGCAGTTGTAGGTGGTAACGGGCTTAGCACACCCTGACTACAACTCCTAGAGACGTTCTAATAGGAAACAAGTAGTGTAGGTAGGTGCACACACCACACCACACTAGCCATGTCCTTGGAAGCAGGGCCTAGTGGACCTCTGCTAGAAGACAACCAAAGGTTGCCTTCTAAGTATGACACATTCTCTTTTCAGGAACTGAGAAGCTTGTGTGTGGTCGGAAAGTTAAGACAAGGACAGAGTCCAACCTTTAACCATCTGGTAGATATCTTAGTGGCTCATGATGTAGAGAATGCATCAGACCCAGGTAGCCAAGGTAGTAGAGAGGGGGGCCTTTCCTTAACAGAAGAGAATCCTCTTGGGGAGGACCCAGTGGTATCTGATGATGATGTGGATGCTGATGAGGAAGAGGTTGATGAACCTAACCTGGGCAACAAAGGACTATCTGGAGGTGGAGAAGGCCAAGGTAGGCCTCCCTCTAACCTTCCAAGTAGCCTAATGGTGGGAACAGAAGGCACTGGTCACTTTCCAGTGGTTCTGAGCATTCTGACTCATCAGTAGTGTCCAATGTCTCTGCTCAGAGGAGGATGTCTTCCCCTCAGAGAAGAGAGCATAGAGCTAAAATGGAAAAGGTCAAGCTGAGGATCAAGAGGCAAGAAGTTGCCCTTGCAAAAGAGACCCTGGCTCTTGAAAGAGAGAAGAAATTGTGTGGGCTAGAGCCCACTAGTGGCAGCAACAACCCTAGTGGTAAGGAAAGGTCTCATGACCATAGAAACCTAAACAAGATTGTCCCTCCTTATCAGATTGGGGATGACATCCACAAATGGATAACTGCTTTAGAGAGGGCCTGCAAAGTACATAAGGTACCCAGGGAGCAGTGGGCAGCACTCTTGTGGCTCTCCTTTGCAGACAAAGGTAGAGATAAGCTCCTCACTGTTAGAGAAGAGGATGCTGACAAATACACAGTTCTGAAGAGTGCTCTGATAGATGGGTTTGGCTTAACCACTGAGCAGTATAGGTTGATGTTCAGAGACACCCAGAAGACACAGACTCAGGACTGGATTGATTTAGTAGATTGTGCTACTGAGGCTCTGGAGGGCTGGTTACCGGGCAGCAAAGTACAACACTTTACAGGATTGTATAATTTGTTTATGAGGGAGCAGATCCTTAATAATTGTCAAAACCAGCTTCTACATCAGCACCTGGTGGACTCTGATCTGACCTCTCCCCAAGAATTGTGAAAGAAGGCAGACAAATGGGCCAGAACCAGGGTGAGGCCTAAAAATCAGGGTGGTTACCAGAAGAAAGATTCTACCAAACCGCAAAAGCAAGGTGGGGATAAATCTAAGGACAAATCCACTACAGGGCCCCAAAACTCCCGTGAGGGGGGTGGGTCCCAAATTCCTTCCTCTAATGTTTAGAAACCTTATTGCCATGTATGTAAGCAACCTGGCCACTGGAAAACTGACAGCAGTTGCCCAAGAGCCAGCAATAAGGATAATATTCCTCTAAGTAAATCTCCAACACCTCCTGTTACTACTAGTAGTAATCCCCCAGGTGGTGAGAGTGCCCCCAAATATTTGGCCTGGTATACTTGGGGAACTCAGGTGGATTCTGGCCTAACCACGTCCCCTACCACAGCAACTCTAGTCTTTGATGGTGGCATGGGGTTTGCCAACTTCACTGCTTGTTCCAATACCTTGAGCAAGTAAAGACAGGAGCCCCATATCAATGAGCAGACAGGTGTGGCCTATAGGGACACAGGGGCTAGTATCACCATGGTGACTGAGAACCTGTCCCCTCAGAACAACTGTTACCTGGGTTTAGCTATCAGGTGGTCAATATTGATGGAGTGAAAACAGATCATACCAAGACAGTAGTAAATCTCAGCTGGGGAGGTGTCACTGGCCCAAAGAGAGTGGCAGTGTCTACAAACTTGCCTGTAGATTACTTACTGGGCAATGATCTAGAGATCTCAGCCTGGGCAGAGGTAGAGAAACAGGCCCATTCCAAAATGATAGGCCTTCCTGAAAAGGTTGGTAGGCCTGTGATGGCCACATCCCAAACCCAAACATATTTTTGTGTTGTGAAGCCTGAAACTACGGATCACTCCACACAGACAGAGAGCATTGGGGAGGAAGAAAAGTCTCCCTCCCACCAGACTTTATGTGAGGGTCAGCCTCCTCAGGGAACTGACCCTACCCCTTGTGAAGGAGCTCCCCCAGAGGTAGTCAGGCCTGGCCTGGCAGAGTCCCTGATGTCAGTGGAACCTTCCAAGGTGGTACCCAGTCTGGAGCAGGTAACCTGCCCATCTTTACCCTGCCTCAATGAGCCCAGGGCTGTAGAGGTCATGGGGGCCAGTGGGCCCCAAAGGCCCCCCTGTCCAGAGGAACCCCCCCCCCCATCAGCAGATTAGGTGCACCCAGTCTAGTAGCCCTTGCCAGGTGAAAATTCCTCAACACTCTAAGGGACCTCCCTTACCCTTGTGCAGGAACCACCCCCAGATGAACTCTGTTGGACACAGGCAAACCTGGGACCCAGTGGTCCCAAACCTGACCTGTCCCTCCAGTGGTCCAACAAAAGGGACCCAACCTCCAGTTGTAGGTAGCCAAAGGTTGACCCTGAGAGCACAGTACAACTCAGTCATGGAAAGAAAGGCATACATGGTGGATAGTGATTGAAGGAAGATGAGCTCAACCTTAGTGGAGCCTCACTTCAGTACTCCATCCCAGCACCAGCCTTTTACTTTGCCAAAACACCCCACAGGAAGTAATTCCCAATGGTGGAGACCCTCTGATACCCTTAGGGTGAGGGATTGCTTAGTGGACCGTAAGACAGGGGATAACCATGCTGGTACAGGTTCTTCCTTATATGGCCACTTAGTCAATATAGGCTCACCTGGACAAGGATAGCCTTATCTCCTTTTCTTTGGGGGAGGGAGGGTTGTGTAGGAAGGTGAAATCTTACTATATGGTTACCCCCATTTTTTTCCTGGTGTTTTGCTGGTATTCAACTTAGTTGGCCTGGGACCCTGCTATTCAGGGCCCCAGTCTATCTGATTTCTCTATAAAATGGACTCCATGTACTTTAAGTACATACCAGATTGGGTACTGGGTCACCCTTGTGAGCCCCTGTCTCATTTACCATAGGTACCCAGGGCATAGGTGCATTCCAGGCCTACCAGGGGCTGCAGAATGTACTATGCCACCCCTGGCTTGCCTTCCAAACTGACACCACAGGTCTGTTCACACAGCCTGCGTAAGGTGGTATAATCACCCCTTACTTAGATATAGTATCCCTATATCTATACATACATATGGGCACATATAAACCTATAAGTCACTCCTATGGCAGGCCTTAACAATCCTGGAGGCAGAGTGCTTGGTTTTATGTGAGAGGATGCCCTAGCATGAGCTGAGCCCCTCTGCAGCTTTCGGAACCATCTCCTTATAGCTGTTCTATGATATAGCCATACCATATACTCTTAACTGCATTATTATCCTCGCGGTTAATGCTAACTTTGATTTGGCTTTATCAAAGCATGTTGTGTAAGGGGTCAAACACTTTGGAATACTACCCCCCCCGCCAGTCCTGGCGGCGGGGGTAGCATTCCACCCTTCTAGAGGGGAGAAGACATGTAATTACTGATTTACCCGGTTAAAGTTAAACAGAGCCTCAGCATCACAAAATGGATGCTTCTGCCACAGACAAAAGTCTGATCTCCTGCTGCTGGACGAAACTCAGTCAGGGGAGACCTCGACAGTAGGTTTCCTGTCCAGGGAGGTGCTGGCACCTCCCCAGACAGACTTTTAGTGTATTGGGGCAGGGGGGCTGCATTCAGTGAATGCTTTCCAGACACTGCCTGGGGCACACAAGGTGCTCCATGCATAGCCCAGTTCAAACTGGTTGCTGGGGCACACAGCCCCAGCTCTGGTGCAAAATTGGACAAAGAGAAAGGGGTGTAAGCACTTCCTTTCCAGGTCCACCCATAGGAGGGACCTAGCCAGGTAGTCCAGCCCCAATCCTTAGGTTAAGTATAGGAGCTGTGTCCCTAGGACTTTAGATTACCCTTGACGAATCTTTGAAAGACATATCCTGGACCTTCAATGTTCCATTCTGACTGGAAGATTGGAAGATAATTCCCTTCTGGTCAAGGAGTGACCACCCTGTTCAAACAGGCACCAAAAGCAACTTTGCCGGTCTGCATTTTCGAGGCTCCCGCCGGATCCCGAAGAATCTGCGACACAGGACACAGACTTCCAGACATCTCAGACCACAACCCACATCCACAGCACAGCTGAGACACATGGCGGACACGAGAGACGTGGGACCGGAACTCTGGGGGTGCAACGCCCTGGCTCGAAACACGGCTCTATCTCCCGCCTCTGGCCTTACACTGAAAAGGCCTCAACAGAAACCGGAGCACCTGCCCGGATCCCCCCATCCCGCCTGGCTTCAAAATGGCGGAAATTTAGAGTCAACTAGACTCTGGGGCAGCCTGAAGTGAGCGCGAGGGGGGCCAAAGCCCTGGCACGAACCCAGACTCTATATCTCTTGCCTCTGGCCTCACTCTGAAAAGTCCTCAATCAAAATCGGAGCACCTGCCCGGATCCCCGTCCCACCTGACTTCAAAATGGCAGACATTTATAGTCAACTAGACTCGGGGGTGGCCTGAAGTGAGCGCGGGGGTGGCCACTGCCCTGGCACGAACCCGGGCTTTGTCTCCCTCCTTCTGGTCTCCCCCTGAAAATGCCACAACCAAAACCGGAGCCCCTGTCCGGATCCCTTCGTCCCGCCTGGCCTCAAAATGGCAGAATCTTACAGACAACTAGACATGACACTCAGAGCTGGATGCTCACGAGGGGCACTCTGAACAGAGCACACAGGAGCATCGCCTGGCAACAAGACCCCAGATGGTCTCCTGCCCCAGACATCTCTCAAAGATACATGGCAGTCCTTGAGCACCCTATTCAAACCCCCGATCTGCCTGATCTTAAAATGACGGCCAATCAAGACAACTCCCCATGAAGGTCTAGATGACAAACATTCGGTGGGCACCATGAAGCCTACGCAAGGGAGCAACGGCTGCTAAAGTGAAGAAGGTGCAGGTGAGTCACTCCCTGAAAAAAAACCGGGTGACAACCTCTTGCCCCTGGGTCCCTCTACTAGATGCTTTCAGAGTAAACCAGATCTCCTCCCTTCGCCAAGGCTCTCTCCTCCTGTCCCAAATTGGTTACGTAAAGAGCGTTTTTCACAGTGACTACTCATCGTCTGCGAAGAGACCACCGCCCCTCGTCATAGCTACCACCTGACCCAGTTAACTCTCTCCCCTCAGAGCTTCCGCAGCCCCACCAATGAACCACTGTCTGGGGGAGGAAGCACACCTCAAACCCTATTCGTAATGGTCATCAACTTTAACCCACTCCCCTGCAGCCTCTAGTGGACCTAAGATCCCTCCTTCCCTATTTTCCCCTGGTCTCCTAGATCGCGTCTCACCTACAGACTCTAACAAGATCCAAGATCCCCCATTCCCCTTCGACCCCCTATCTCCTAGATCGTGTCTCACCTGCAGACCCTAAGCGGACCCAAAGCTCCCCCTTTGCCTATCTCCCCTTGTTCTCCTAGATCACGTCTCAATTCCCTCCAACTCACTACAGTTAGGGAAAGATTGGTCTCCCTTAAACCCCCCGGGAAGCACTCCCGCCTCGTCCACTAGGTTAGTAGAAGAACCCCCATAAAGTTATCATCCTCACTGACAGCCAACCATAATGCCTTCACTCATGACAATACCCCCTAACCCCCTCTCCTCACCTTACATTAGGTGACATGGTCCAAACACCTTTTCGATGTCCCTCCCCTCCAACTTCGCACCTAAATCTTAAAAAGCCCTCAAACACAAACTGATCAGGCAATTCCCAGAATCCCTCTTCGCCGTCATCTATCACTCTGCTCTGAAAGGTCAAGTGTAAATGGATCTCTCCTTTCATACAGCTAGACCCAGCTTTTGGATCTCTACCTTGAGAGCAAAACGCCAAATCGCAAAAACCATCAACACGACCCACAGCTGTAAACTCTCATTCTACCCCCCTAATCCCTGCCACGCCACGGGACCACCTCGGTGACCATCTACTCCAACGACCAGCTATCTCCTAGACCACCAGCCTTCCTCATCACCATCCCTATTGAACCTAAAGTAGAAAGATCCAACATGAACTGCATGCTTATTAATTGCAGATCGGCATCGAAGCATGCCACAGAGCTGGCAGAAACTATACTCAATCATGACATAGACATAGCCTTCATCACCGAAACCTGGCTAAACGACGGTTCGCCTCCCATTCTGGATTTGCTCGTACCCCCGGGCTTCTCAATTATCAACAAGGATAGGAAGGACCAAATAGGCGGTGGCGTGGCAATAATCCACAACAACAACATATGAATTTCTGAAATAGAGTCCATCAACCACAACTCCTTTGAATGCCTAACCACAAACATCAGTACCGCCAACAACACTGTACTCCATTGTTACCTCCTGTACCATCCACTAGGCAACACCACCTCGTTGACGGAGCACCTGTTAGACCTGATAGCCCACTGCTCCCTCCGAAGCACTAACAACATAATTTTAGGCGACCTCAATCTCCACTGGAATGATGAGAATAGTGTTCCAAGCATTGAATGACCTATTGGACTTTAACAAGCTTACCCAGCACTGCTCAAAAGAAACCCACAACAAAGGGGCAATCCTGGACGCCATCACCGCCCAACAGGACACAGTCACTATAGACTACATCCTTCCAGTTGACTGGTCGGATCATCACCTAATCTTATTCCACCTATCGCAACCGATCATGTGTCAGCCCTCCACCAGAGACCCTCCTACGGGGTCTAGAAACCTATCGCATATCAACACTGCCGACTTAGAAGAAAAAATATCGTCCCTCCTATCCATCTCCCCGGACGGCCTCTCTACTGCTGAACTCACAGCATACTAAAACACAACGATGTCCTCCATCTTAGACCAACTTGCCCCAGTGAAACTGAAACAAAACAGGAGCATCCCCTCAAGAACAAGGAAAGAAGGCAACTCAGAGCCTCAGAACAGCTCTGGTGAAAGAACCCCTCCTCTAGCCACTTCGAAAAGCTCAAATCAGCAAGAAGAAAGAACAAAAATCATATCAACATTAAAAGGGTGGTGGCCTTCCTGTGGAGGTGGATCTCGCACACCCGCATCACCAAGGACTATGTCCTTTTGCCCTACAGTGGGTGGTAGGGGAGGGAAGGGTGGAAGGGAGGGTGGGGCTGGTTGGGGGCAACCTGGGAGGGGGGGTTAAAGATAAAAAGAGATCACAAGTGCATCTTTTTCTTTAGTTTGTATGTGTGGTATGCAGGGCAGTGGTGGAATGGCATTTTGGTTACTTTGAGATTATGGAATGACAGCTAGAATGCTGAGATTAGGTACACTGAACGTCAGGGGTCTTAATGCTATAAATAAAAGACAACGGGTGGCTAGGGAATTGCAATGGCTTAGCTGCGATATCATCTGTCTCCATGAGACGCATGTATCATGGTCTAAGCGGAAACTTCTGACCGAGCTCGGGTATAATGTTTTAGTATGCACTAAGCAAACTTCTACGACCCGAGGGGTCGCCATATTAGCTAGAAAACATATTTCTGGTTCCGGGCGGGTCTTGGAGGATAGTGGTGGCAGATGGGCAATTACAGAATGTATCATCGGCACCTTCAAATGTACGGTGTGTTCCATTTATGGATCTAACTTTGATGGGCAGCTGTTATAGAACATCTTAATGCTGAATTAGCAACCTGGCCTACCCCAGTAATAGTTTGTGGGGATTTAAATATCAATCTCCCACCAGACTCATTAGGTAATGATAAATATGTGTATGTAGGTAGGAAACCTAAAGTATATAGAGCATTACAAGCACTCTTTACCTCACATGGTTTGACTGATGTCTGGTCTTATCTCAGGTGTGGTAACCCGGTTATATTTTCTTCTCGGCTCCTCACCAGAAATTGGTGCGCTTGGATTATTTTTTAGTGCCACAAAGCTTACTTCATGGCGCACAAATGCAAGTATATCCTCGAGTCACGTCCAATCATGGCCCCATAGTCCTCTCCATTCAGATAAGCTGTCCTCTTAGTAAGCCCAGGGAATTTACCTTTGAACGTAAGTTGTTGTTGGATATAAAGTTTCAAGAGTATATGAGAAAATGGGTTGCAGAGTTCTTTAATTATAATAGAGGGAGTATTGAGAGGGGGATAGTCTGGGATACGTTCAAAGCGGCTTTTAGAGGGGAGGTCCTCAGTTTCGGGTTACACGCGCAAAAACAACTGCATGCCAAGCTGCAGGAGCTATACAGTGATCTAGGAAAGGTTGAAGAGCGCTTGGTTCAGAATATACGCTTAACCAGAGATATCCAGGACTCAGCAGCAGAGGTGGCCCGATGCAAGGCAAAGGTGAATTATCATTGGAGTAAGGAGGCGGCAAAAACTTTTGCCACTAAGCGTCAGTTTTTATATGAGTATGGGGAGGCAAGTGGCAGGTGCCTGGCCCAGAGAATGAGAACCAGGGAAGTTGCACAGCGAATCAAATGTATTAAAGATGCAGCCGGGCAAACAGTAGACAGTGAGATGGAAATCGTGGAAGCCTTTAGACAATTCTACACTCGTTTATATGCCAGAGAAGACTATGACAGTAGTAAAGCTACAGCTCTGTTAGGACAATTCTGTGAGCGAAACTTAGATAGCAAAATCGCAGCTAATTTACAGGCCCCAATAGAGATGTTTGAACTTGAAGCAGCAATTAAGGCATTACCAGCAGGTAAGGCAGCGGGCCTTGACAAGCTTCCGTTAGAGATCTACAAATCTTTATTTCAAGTTTTGAAACATGATATGTTAGCCACATTCAGGATGGCGCAGACTGGGATGTATCCTAAAACGTAGGATGAGGCCAATATTGTGGTTTTTAGAAAAAAGGGGAAACCTGCAGATCAACCAGCCTCATACCGGCCTATCTCATTGTTGAATACTGATGGGAAAATGTATTCTAAAATTCTGGTGACAAGGCTTTCAGATGTGATATCCCCACTGGTCTCTGTATATCAGCACAGGTTTATTCCCAAGCGGGGCACATCTGATCACGTTAACCGGGTGATTGCTTTAATAGACTATGCAAACGGTGTGGGAACCCCATTGAGCCTTATATTGTTGGATGCTGAGAAGGACTTCGACCAAGTGTCGTGGGCCTTCTTATGGGACCTGATGAAACATCGAGGGTTTGGGCCAAAATTTGTAAAATCGATAGAGAAACTTTACCAACAACCCAGCGCACGGATCTATGTAACGGGACTACAATCAGCATTGGTTTCAATACAAAGGGGGACAAGGCAAGGATGCCCGTGTTCCCCGCTGTTATTCGCCCTTTACATAGATCCGCTTTTAAAAATGATAGAGATGAGTCCTCGGGTCCCAACAGTCAGGATACAACATCAACAAAATCAGGTACTAGCGTATGCCGATGATGTTGCAGTGCTTTCCACAAGGCCGGCTCTGGAAATGCCTGAGATTGAACATCTAGCAGCGGTATATGGCTCGGTATCCGGTTATAAATTAAACACTGATAAGACCAAGATATTATGTTTTAATATCAAGTCCTTTCCCTATACCCGGGTTCTATCAGAGGTCACATATCTAGGGGTAGAGATCAATGCCTCGGCCTCGGCTACGGTAGAATCTAACTGGTAGAAGCAACTTAGTGGGATTCGTAAACAACTGGAACAATTTGAATGCCTTCATCTGATGCTTGTAGGCAGGTGCAATACATTAAAAATGAGGGTACTACCCAAGATTTTATAGTTTTATCGTTGTGTACCATTAGATATTCCCCTTGCATATATTACACAGCTGCAAGCGACCTGTATGAAATTTCTATGGGCTCGAGGAAAGGAGCGGCGTGCCAAAAAGTATATGGCACTGCCAAAGGCGGTCGGGGGTGGTCGGTACCTGACTTCCTTCTATATTACTACGCTTGTATGCTTCTGCGTATGAATATTTTGCTTACAGGGGTAGGACCTTTGGAGCCAGCATTACAACCATCAATATACGGTCTGCTATTGGGGGCGGAAGCGAGGAATCGCCTTTTCCTTAATATGGATTGGAACTATTCCAAACGCACCAGATTTAAGGTGGTAGCTGCTGCCTATAAAGTCTGAAAGGCAATATAAAATTATTATAAAATTGAAAAGACCTCTATATATACTCCACTGACTGCCCCGAACTTACACCCCAGTATCTGCTGGGACAGTACAGTAGTGTATTGGCGAATAAGAGGGTTAATTACTGTTGGGGATTTTTATACAGGGGACGGCTTAAAGTCATTCAGTCAGTTGAAGCAACAATGTCAACTCCCAACTGCACATTTTTTCAAATATTTGCAAATTCGTGAGTATTTAATGAAAACTACTATAAGCATGGTACCTAACCCTCTTATAGAGGCCAATAAGAAAGGTGCTCGGATCGGAGTCCTTTATAATTTAATGCTGGAGGCTATGCCTAATGACTTAGAAGCACAAGTGACTAAATGGGAGAATAGGTTAGGATGTCAAGGAATACCGCTTGAAAGGTCAATTGAACTTGCTGGACGAATACTTATGTCTGCTAATCTTATAACATGACATTATAAAACCTTGTATTATATGTATCGTACTCCAGACAAAATTTCAAAGTGGGGTGAAGACCCAGAAGGAAAATGCTTCAGATGTAGTGCCCAACAGGCGGATGTAAAGCATATTTTTGCCACTTGTGCAATATTAGGGGAACTGTTTAGGCATTCAAATACGTTTCTATCAGAGATTCTGAGTACCCCTTTTCAGCTATAAATAATGCAGATTTTGTTCGGTATAGATATGGAGTGTGGTCAAGCCGAGCCTAGTGATAATACCGGCTATCTGATTTTTGTTGCTACAGCGGTTCTAAGGCTCTGTATTGCCTCATGTTGGTTTCAAAGTGAACCTCCTTTATTTGAAGCATGACAAACTCGGTTTTATAACATGGAATATCATTTGTATGCCATGAAGGGAAGGCGGAAAAAGCCATTGGGGCAGCAAATATGGGGTCCGGTTAGAGCATATATGGATGCAGAAGTTTGATTAAGACTGATTTTCTATGTACCACTTTTAATATCTATAACTGATTTTCCGCAGGACTGTTACGAAATGCTGCAGTATCTGGTTCATTATATAATATATGAAACAGCGGATTTAATCTAATTCTGTTTAGTATTTAAGGCTTGGTCTGGCTGTACCTCCATATTTCTTTTTTTCTTTTTTCTTATGTTTTTTGAAAAAGAATGTTTAGCACACTGCTCTTGCAACCCCACAATTGCTTGATGACAAGTTGTATGCTTTATTTTGTTTTCGTGATCTCTACCCCAATAAAGAATTTATAATCAAAAAATCATATCAACAATGAAAAAACCAACTTCTTCTGTACTGCGCTCGATAAGGCAAAAAACTGACCAAGAGAACTATTTGACATTAAAAAACAAACGTCCAAACCGTCAAATTCCCTTGTCCAGCCCTCTAAAGCCTTACGCGATAACTTCGCCAACTTTTTTAACGACAAAATCGACAAGATCGAACTTTCCCTTGACATCAACCTACATCTTCTAGGCAACAACCTCCCAAAAATTGAAACCACCTCGAGCAGGCGACCTGCAATTTTCCTGGTCCGCCTTCGACCCCGTCACGGATACTCGAATTAATCGCCACATCCAAACACTCATCCCACAACTTGGACCCTATACCATCCCAAATGGCCAAATATCTGAAACTCTCCCTTGCCCCACTCTTGTGCGAAATCATAAACAGCTCCCTAAAAATGGTCATCATACCCGTCTTCCTCGAGGTCAGACAAGTAACACCTCTCTTGAAAAAAACAGCCATAGACTTAAACGACCTGAATACCTTCAGACCGGTCTCCAATCTTCCCTTCTTGGCCAAAATTCTGGAAAAATGTGTTCTCCGGCAACTGAACAGACATATCGACACTATCAACCTGCTAGACCAACATCAATCAGGTTATAGAAAAGGCTGTAGCACTGAAATTGCAATCCTTAACATTGTGGATGACATCCGTCAGTCCCTTGACTCAGACCATTGCTGCTTACTCCTCCTCCTTGACCTGTCAGCAGCCTTCGACACAGTATATCATAGTCTTCTCATCAAGGCTCTTAAAGAGAGAGTTGGTGCAGGTGAACAGGTTTTGCAATGGTTCTCATCCTTCTTCCAAAATCGCTCCCAGAGGGTCAAAATCAAATCCTTTACTTCTGACCTTCTCCCCGTGAACAGAGGCGTCCCCCAAGGTTCCGTCCTCTCCCCTCAATTGTTCAACATAAACATGGTACCCCTCACCGCCATTCTGAATAAAGCCAACATCCCCTTCCATCTATACGCAGATGACACCCAGATTTACCTGGAATCCTCCCCCCTCAACGACATTCTAAGACTCAATAATACTCTCAAAGAAGTCCAAGAGTGGTTATCATCGAATCACCTTGAACTCAATCAGGGGAAAACCGAGATCCTCCTCATCTCCAACAAGGAAGAAAACCCGCAAGTGACGGAGTGGTTGAAAGCCATTGATACTCTCAACGCGAATCTCACTCTGACAAACTCGGTAAAATCAATGGGAATCACCCTGGACGGCAAACTATCCATGATTAACCACATCAAGAACTCTTCGAAGAGCGCCTTCTTCAATCTGAAGCTACTCAACAAAATCAAACCCTACATTCCACATACGGATCTCAAACAAGCCACCCAATCTCTGGTGTTATCCAGACTGGACTGTGGGCACGCGATCCTCTCTGGTACGCCTCTCTCCCACCTAGTACCCCTAAAAACCACCCTCAATGCAACGGCCAGAATGGTCTCAGGAGTAAAATAATTTGACCACATTTCTCCCTCACTCAGAGATCTAAAATGGCTCCCAGTGGAAATGCGGGCCAGCTTCAGAACGGCCTGCCTGACTCACAAAACCTTGCACAGAGGGAAACCAGAACACCTAGCCTCGAAACTCAAGAGAGCCGGCCAATCTAGAATTCTCAGAAGCTCAAACTCCATCCGTCCCATCCCCCTGAAAACACGCAAACAGAAAACGGCAAACAGCTCCTTTGCAGGGAATGCTCCAAAAATCTGGAACGCCATCCCCGTGGACATCAGAACTATTCCCTCCTTCCTAAAGTTTAAAAGCCGCCTAAAAGACCTCCACCTCAACCGTGCCTTCCCGAACCCAATTACGTAATTCGAAGTTCTAATCATGTCAACCTTCAGACTGCACACAGCTGCGACCAACCTCATTCCCTATATCCTCCCCATCTCATGGGGTCAAACCTGCTAGGGGAATCTCGCAGGATAATACTTTGCCGAGTCAGCAAGAACTCTCCCTGACCGTTCTACATCAACGAGGACCTCCGATCCCCCGAAACCTATCCCTCAGCATCACATTTCAGTCCGCATCACCTCTGGTCTGTCTGAAGGCTTATCTTTGTGTGTATTTTACCAGTGGACTATCTGAACGCTTATCTTTGTGTTTTTTTTTTTAATCGATGACTCTGTATTTGACTTATACATATCCTGTTGTAAACAGCTCCGATACCCTCGGGTCTGGCCAGTGCTTTAGAAAACTCCTAAAATAAATAATAAAATAAATAAAACTCCTGGACATCTGCATTTTCCATTTGCAACGAAGCCCAGGCCCCCACACTCCACGAGTGTTCCGTGGGACCCGCTTTTGCATTTGAGCTTGATTTGTCTTCCTTGTTCCATGCCCGTTGCCTAGTGAGCCCCCTGAAGACCTTCCTTTACAACAAACTTGCTTTCCTGGTTGCTCCAGGCTTGCTCCAGCTTCCCTGCAAATGAAAAGCACTACAGACCTTGCTGGTCTGCAACAGAGCCAATCTCGACATCCTGCTTGGGTTGCGGTTGCCAAGGCTTTTTGGGTCTAATCCGGATACCGACACCGCAGTCAACTATATCCATCGTGGGACAGCTCGAATCAAGTCACTGGTCATCGTCTATGCCTTCTGGACCTCGTGGCTGAAGAGACAAGTTCGATTACTTTACCTGAAATCACCCGACATAGCCTGGTTCCTTCCTGGTTCCTTCCTGGTCACTGGCTAGTGACCCAGACTCTGTCCCTTCTGCTTTCAGGTTCTTCAGATCTTCGATCCACCCGGACACTTTTCCTCTTGTCGCCTGCAGCACTTCTTTGCAGCTCTCCATAGAAAACTACGACGAAACCCGACACGAAAAGACACCTATGCACCCGGCTTCCCTGGGTGAGGTAACACAAGTACTTCAGTGCTCCTGTGGTTCTTGACTCTCGAAGTGTCCTAGTTTAAAAGAGTTCCATCCTAGTCCATCCGGAAGTGTCCTTAAATTGTATATTTGTAACTTTTACGATCTCCATTGAAAGTCAAAGGTAACCCAGGTCTGTGTTTAGACACTGCACGCGTCTCCTGTGGGCCTCCTACTTCCTAACCTTTGGTCGATTAGAGTAGGCCCAGCGATTCCACATGCCTCAGGCCTGCTTTCTAATTCTCTTGTGGTTCTTATACCACTAACTTAGTATATGGTTTGTTAGGACCCTAGAGCATAACGTATACTGTGCAACTTATTGTATATTAATTGTGTGACTTGTATTGTATTTTTACCATGGACCTCATAAAGAGTGCAGAGGGGTTGTGTTTAGATTAAATACATATATATTTGATATATACCTTGTGTGGTGTCCTTTCATTTGGTATTCAAGGGATTATAATCGGTAAAACAACTTGCTTAACTCGCCTACTGAAGTCTTAGCTTGATGACTGCTGGTTCACGCTACCACTAGGATAGCTTTCTATAAGGTTGACTCTACAACCACCATCAATAAGTGTTGATTAGACCGGTCCAAGGTGCCCACTAGAACTAGTGGACATCATATGCCAGGCTAACTTCTCACATCAACTACAAGGGGAGAGCTGATTTGTGTGGACTACTAGGGCTGCTGTGAGATTAGAGAGTTGCCTGATAATGGCCGGGAGTGATGTGGTGGGGAATCCCTTTCTCAGCCTTGAAGTCTGCACTGTGAGCGGTGCCTGCATTGGTAGAGAGGGGCTTAGGCACAACTGGAACCTTCTCCCTGGAAACTCTCTTTGGTACCTGGAAAGGTGTAGACCTGCGGCAGCAGTCCGGGCGGGTCTTCTGCGGTCTTGTGCAGGACCCACAAAGCCCAGTAAGTGGTGATGGTGGCCATCTGGGATACGGCTCCCCATTGAAGATTGCTGGCAGCTGTGAAAGTCCTGGGCTTCCTTGGGGGCCTCAGTAGCAGGGTCCTGCTGGACCGTTGCTGGTGTGCCCTTCCCTAAGTCTCAGACGAGTGGCACTGACAGTAGTCTCTCTCCTCACCTGGAACCTGCAGGAAGGGCTGGGACCGCGAGGACCGACTAAGGGCCACCAATAGATACTGCACTTCACCTGGGGTGTGATCCCAAACTCCCTAGCTGGTGAAGACATGCTGCAGAGAGCAGCAATGGTGGTGAGGGGCCCCGACTGCAGAGTGCACAGAGGTGGTGTAACCTTGGCCTGATGAGTCACATGAGACCTGCCCGTAGGTCTGGCCATTGGGCTTGTTGTCACATTGGAGTACCCTAACCAGGGGATCGAGTGAGACAACACTACAGGGAGCAACTAGTGTATAACCTGTCCAGGGAAGCACTGTGGCAGGGCATGACAACTGCACTGGCTTACTGTGTGTGATTCTTCCTCTACCCTGCCACTGCAGCTGTACAGGACATTTGAGGAGGGCCTGATGGCCAGAAGAAAATGAAACTGAGCTGTGAGAAACGGGACATCACAGGTGTTACCCAAACAAGTAGAAGGACAAGATAACCCAGGCGACCCAGGGCAACACAATGACCCAGTAGATGTAGCCCCACACTCCACACACCAAAAGAGCATTGAACATACTGGTGACTCAGGGGAACCCACCCCAAGAAAAAGCTTATGAGGGCAGAACTTATTGCAGCAATACAGGGGTCCCATAGGGCACTTGTGGGAAAGATCAAGCGATCTCCATTGAGGTCAATCTTCTCTGTATGGATTTCCATAAAATACCAGATACGCTGAAATCAGCTGAACATTAACTAGGAATGTTATGGCACGAGGTAAAAACCCTAAAATATCAAATGTCCAAGATGATGACAACAACAAAGATGCTGGAGGACAGAGTGGAGAATGTGGAAGGTCTCTCACGCCACATTAATTTGAAGATCCTGGGCTTTTTACTGCGACCGTGAAATTATCTTTACAGCAACCAGGGAGGCTGGAAAACATTCACTATGACAGACACGAATTGCCATGTAACCCCACCCACACTAGGAGGGTTCTAAAGTGGAGAAATACATTTATTGATGCAAAGCAGACACAAAGAGCTCTGAACCTCCTGTGCATGCTGCATACCCAGCTATACAGACAGTGGTGGCACAAAGCAAAAAGCACTTCTTCGAACACCCAGAGAAGGTGTGGTCGTGGTTAGAACTCTGGGACCAACGGCCCCAATCAGAGAGTGACTCACAGGGGATGAGAGGTGTGCGCACCAGAGTAGCTTCAAGACAAAAGGACCTGACAACAGCCACGAGTGATGGGGCAAAGAGATGGCACTCTGGAGGTGCAGGAGACCCAGCACCTGGTGGATACCGATCTGAAGAATAATACTTGGACCGGCCGAAGGGCATAGAGGTGACTTCATCAACCTCCACTGGGTGAACTATACCTCGACTGGGGGGTGGGGGGGGGGGGGGGGGGGGTTGCATGAAGTAGCTCTTGGGACATGTGAAGAGGAGAATGTTTATACCAAGGAAAAGGGTTGATTGATTACAAATGTGATTCTGATACATGATCCATAGACACTTGATAATGCTGTAATAACATATCATTAAGGGCACTTGCATTAGGGACAGATAGGGTAGCCTTCTCCACGGTGCATTGACCATCCCAGATTTTCTGGTGTGTGGAGAGGGTGTCTCTCCCACATATTTCACTCAGTAGAACTATGATTGTATTGCTATTTTGGGGGTTGTATTACAGGGGAGGAATTGGAATTGGGCACGCACAGCTTTTGAATGTTTACAAGTGTTTACCCAAGAAGGGGAGGACGTTATTGGGGGGGGGGGGGGGTTGGCAGTTTATCGGCTTAAGTAACAACTGTGGGGTAGATGTATCAACATACCCCTTTGCGATTTCTTAATAGCGATTTTTAAGGAATCGCTATTTAGAAATCGCAAAATGGAATGTATTAAAAAAATCGCAATTTTTTAGCGATTTCTTAATCTTTCTTATTTGCGAATTCGCAATTTGCGAATTCGCAATTAAGGAATAATTTCCCATTCATTCCTATGGGCCAGGAGGCCCATAGGAATGATTGTGAAATAATTCTCAATTTGCGATTCGCAATTTGCTAATCGCAAACTGAGAATAATTTCAAGGGTGCAGGGGTGTCTCAAGGACACCCTGCTGCGCCCCTGAAATGTACATGTGTGTGCATATGGCGCACATACATGCCCTATGGGCATGTGTGTGCATCACATGCCACCTTCAAAAATGCCAAATTGTGCATTTTTAAAAGAATTCGCAAATTACCATCAACTACAAGTTGGTGGTAATTTGCGATTTCTTAACCAAAATTCGCAATTGAAAACTACTACATACATAGCATTTAAGGAATCGCAAAATTGCGATTCCTTAAATGCTATGGCAAAATAGGGAATCGCAAATTTTTGCGATTCCTTAGTTTGCGAATTTTTGATACATGCCAAAACATGCAAACAGACCGTTTACGAATTGCAAACGACTTCATACATCTAGGCCTGTGAAACTACAACGGCCTGCTTACTGTACAAGTGCCTCACAATGACTCGAAGAGTTGTACAGTCCCAATGGGAAGAAGAGTGGGGTGACTCTAAGCCAGTACTGGTCAATACATGCATACATGACTTCCTTACCAGGAACAATTGGAACATTTATTACTTTTTGCAAATTAACGAATCCCACTTCAGGATTAACAAGTGAATTCTGATGTAGAATCAACACGTCCGGAAAAAGTGCCAACAAGGGTTATTTTCACGTAATAGTTCTTACATTTTCCAAATGCTTAGCTGATGTAAATATTTCTACAATCTCTACCTTCAAGCTGAGAAATATATCAACTTTAATGGTTATATACCGTGGAACCAGATATGCAGTGCTCTGTGTGCTTAGGGACCTATTGCGAAACAACTGGGCAACCCTGGGATCATGAAATCCAGCATGCTTATGACATAGAGGAGCAAAGCCTGTATCATTTTCCAGTCGTGCATCACCATCACACTTTCTAGGAGAAGACACTCCTGCATGCAAGGATGGTGATACTGGTATCATACTTTCTTCTCCTGAATCATCCCCGCCAGAAATAGTGGTCCTAAGGACAAAGCAGGAAAGGCATAAAAAAGGTAAAATTAAAACATAATCAAAGAGGATTCCAGCACCAAAGCCTGTGGGTAAGAGAAAGAGGAGCAACGCATCGGATCCTGGATGGAAACAGTAAGCATGTGGACATGCAAGAAAGAGAAACATAAATAGCCTAGTGCTCTTTGAATTGGGACATTATCAGCCCAATGTCCTGCTCTTGTCTCACACCAACCCCTTAGGTGTCTTTCTATCCATATTACACAATGTACAATAATCTTCTTAGAAAGAGTGGTGAGGGGCCTGTGAATCACCCTATATCCCATCCAGGCGATGCCAAGCTGAGACAGATATGTCCCCGGTCCTCGTATGTTTAGTGCATCTTGAACCAACCGCATCAGGAGGGCAGGCAATTCATCACAATTTAGTTTTTTTAATTCATTGGTCACTAGTGTGTGACTCTGAAAGTTGTTTACACCAAAAGTAAGGATCTGGAGGTTTGGACGTATAATCTTTTATTTATTTGAACATCTACTTATTTATGTAGTTGTCTATTTATTCATTTATTCATGTAGTTATTTATTTAAGATCCAAACTATCAAATCACCCAGTGATTATGATTAAATCCACATATTCATGCCATCGCTTATGTTCTCCTCTTGAAAAGCCAACCTTTCAATTTAAATGATGAGGGTTCATATCAAATGAATAAATACATTCACACATTCATAAATGTATTACACATTCGAATTAGAAAATATTACAAAACTGTTCGTGGAATTTAAACGCCTTTCATGAATAGCAAGGAATGAGGATTACATTCTTTGGTTCAAGATGTCATATATTGCACATAGCTCCATGTCATGGGTGACGCTCTCATATAGGCCTGCCTCTTTAGGTAACATCCCTCTTAATCTTTTGATCTTTGAGTTTACTCTTACATTGTTGGGAAAAATACCAACATGCGGCTGGGCAAAAAGCCAGAACTGGCAGAATGTCTCTTGCATGATTTGAGGAAAACATGGCAGCTGTGATGGTGATCAACATTTTTAGCCACATACAGCATCATCAGTAAGCTAGTGTCTTTAATACATTAGTATTAAGAAGCACATATTGTTCATTTTCTTTTATGCCAGTCTTCACTGCCATTGCATACGAACTTGCAAGTGCCACGAGCATAAGTCATTTTCAAAACTGGCTGCCATGTTTAGGGTAAAATACAATGTCACTGTTGAATTATAGACATCTGTCTTAAATTGGAACACGCCAACTTTGCACTTACTCGTAAAGTAATATAATTACAACACTTAACACGTGTATAATTAACTTTCTAGCTTGCACCTAAACAAAAATAACTAGAGCGCATATCCACGATACGACGCCTAATATTTCCATTAATATATATCAACAGTGACATCACCCCCATTAATCTACAATCCAAGGTTAAAATGTTCTTTTTATCATTTTTGAGGGGGAAATAACCAATGTTCTTGTATTTTGTGTAATGAAACGCTTTTCGCAAGATAGATAAATGAAATTGACTTGTAACCCTCCATCAAACAGGGATAGAAGTAAATAACCTTTTTCCCTGTAATTAATCCAGGGGATGAACACATGACGAGCAGACAGATGGGTGTAATGCGAGTGTGGAAATATTGCCATCAGCCCTCTGTAATTAGCGTTTGAGGAGGGCTCTCTCTTCAGATATAAGTAGATGTGACAACGAAGTGTTTCACATATTCAAGAGGGTAATCACGCTGCCACATGTTCAACCCAATACCCACAGAAGACTGGTTATGAATCTGAATCGTTAACAACGATTGATGAGCTTTTAATGCGCATGGGTATTGAGACGAAGCGAACGATCCATGAAAGAATTCAGGGGCATATTACCAAGCAATAGCGATAATTATCGCTATTGCTTGGTTAGAGATAAATATTTACTGCTGAGCTGCGGCGATTTTTATCGCAGATAAACCTTGGTATTACCAAGGTTTATCGCAAATGCGATAAAAAACGGCCGCAATGCATGAATATCGCTGAAAAGTCTGCGATATTCCTGCATTACCGAGCTAATGCTCTTAGCCATGTTATCCACCTCCCATTGGATAACATGGCTAAGAACTGCTCAGGGCAGGTGTTAGCTTTTGGAGATATTCACGCTTAGCGCGAATATCTCCATAAGTTGGTAATAGGAGATAGCGATGTTAGCGACTGTTTACAGTCGCTAACATCTTGGCACGCCCACTTTGCATGTCATTAGTGATAAATATCACTGACATGCAAAGTGGGGCCCAAGATGGTCGCTATCTCCTACTAGCTGTCGCTAACTGGTGTTAGCGACAGCTAGGTAATAGGGAGATAATTTTATCTCCGCTTTCTTTGCTTTTAAAGCCAAAAAAGCGGTGATAAACCCCCTTGATATTATGCCCCTCAGAGGCTTATTTACAAGAAATTGGAGTAGGGCAGCGCTGCAAGGCTTTCTGTTGCACTGCCCTCCGCTAATTCAAAAGGGCAGGAATGCACCGTATTTAAAAGCTACAATGCATTAAATTCCTTTCAGCCAGCGCCGGCGCATAATTTGCAGCCGCGCACCAACACAGGGACCCCTGTACGATGGTGCAAGGGTGTATGTTTTTTTGCCACAGTTGTTTTTGGGCAGGAAGGGGCACCTTCCTGCACAAAAACAGTCAGAAGAGGTGGTTTCCTTGTTCTATGTGAGCACATGTGGAAAGGGGAAAAAACTAGGTTACGCCTGCTCTAGGGAGGTGCAAGGATGTGGCACTGCCACAGTTTTACATGATGTTGTAAATCTGTGACAGTGTCAAATTCCATGTGTGTTGAGTGGGAACACCTAGAGCAACACCCATGGAGCGCCTCTTTCATGTAGAGTAAGGCAAGGCAGCTACTTGTGCTGCTTTGCCTTACTCCATATCTACGAGGCCATAAAAAGCCATGCAAAGTGGTTTTGTGGCCTTGGAGATATGGGTGTGCACACTGTGCCTCTGGAGCGTCACAAAAGTGATGCTCTGGGAGGAAAAATATGCTGCAAGGGGCTTGTAAATAAGCCCTCAGGGATTTATTTGCTTGTTTTCGATGCAGAGCATTGTAGCAAGTCACTGTGCTGCACTGGCCTGCAACAAAATAAAAGGGCAGAAATGCGCTGCATCTATGAGAAATGGTGGATTCCTGTCCTGTTCTACGATGCTCACGCACAATTGGCTGCCTTGCGCCAATTCAGGAACCCTTGCACCATGGTGCAAGAGTGTCTGTGTTGTAGGAATGATTTTTTTGTACCGTACCTTGCACAAAAACAATCAGTGGAGGTGGTTTCCTCCTATGTGTGCTGCAGAATGCAGCACAGCTAGACAGAGGCAAAAACGAGGAGAAATAAAGTTATTTCTCTTAGTTACACCTGCCCTGGGGAGGCGCATCCTAAGGTTTACATAGACTTGTAAATCTGGGAATGCCTCAAAATCCATGGGTGGTGCATGGGAACACTCAATGCAATGGCCATAGAACGCCTCTTTGACGCAAAGTAAGGCAACACAGCGACTTGCGCTGCTTTGCTTTACTCCATATCTAGGAGACAATAAAAAATCTGCGCAATGTGGCTTTGCATGGCCTTGTAGATATGAGTCTGCACTCTGTGTCACCGGTCCTTCAACAAATGTGAAGGACTGGATTTGTAAATGAGCCCCTCAGTTTTTAGCCAACAGAATTGCAGTACAACATTTGCTTTCAAAGTTTGATGTCTTTCAACAAAATTGGAGTACAGCAGCTTTTCTGTGACAGAAATTCTGGTTTCCATTTCAGTAAATAGTGCTACCTATCTTATTATGGACAACAAAATAATTACCGATAGGCGAATGGTTTGCACATCATCTCTCACCAGTGACCACACTCTCCTATGCATGCTCCCATATACCAAGGATTGTTCCTGGTTTAAGACACTATGAACACTGGTCTAGAGACATAACACTGCTGTATGCTTAATGGACCATGTGTATGCCCATGATTCTCTGATTTGTATAGATTTCTGTGAGGTCAATTGGTGAATTCCATGAAAACATTTTACCAAATAAATCAACATCTACCAAAGACTAAGATGCTTAGATTATTGCACTTCCTGTAAATCTTATCTACAATGTCACCGTGCAGCCATTATCCAGTCAGTTTTTATTGAAAGTGTTTCCAAAACACTGAAAATCAGAAATATAATAAAGAATTAAGGTCAAAGATGAACTAAAGCAAAGATGCACAACTTTCCGTTCCTGTTCAACTCTTTAGGATAATGTTCTGAAATCTGTGGCGCCATTTTAAGGCAACAATAATCCTAACACCTACAAAAACAAAAGTGTATAAAAATAACATCCATAAATCAGAATGTTCATGTCTGGCACCAGCTGTGCTCAAGCCCGGACCAGGGGCGGCCTTAGGCATGTGCAAGCTGTGCACCTGCACAGGGCCTCCAAACCTCAGGGTCCGCCACGCCAATATATATCCTTAATATAATAATCCTCTGAGGATGGATACATATTTGAGTGGCGGCCCCTGGCAGGAATTTGGCGGCCTCCGGCTCTGTTCCACTTCCAAACACCTTGACCCCCCCCCCCTCTTCCGGGGCCGCGCCCGGATCCCTCTTCCGGGGTCCCCTACCTACGCTCCCTGCTCAGGGCCGCCATCGGCCTAGAGCCGCCCCTGACCAGACTGCCTGTATTTTTCCACTGGGCGTTTCCCTGGTCAACTGGAGTCTTTGGAGACTTGTTTTAAGGCAGCAGGAGCCTGCTGATAGTACTGCTGGCACCCAGTGTGTGGGGAGGGGGCCTTAAGGAGATAGAGAGAGAAAGGAAGGAGAGCAAAGAGAGATGAGCAGGCAAGGGAGGAATGGAGTAGTGCTGGTTGAACATTTTCCCCAGGGCTGCTGTTGCTTTCCAGTCCGGCCCTTGCAGTGCTTGATTTGAGCCGATGGTCACAGCACTAAGGTTTGGGGGCTGGAACTTATTTTTCATCATTAGACTTTCACCAACAAATGAAGGCAGACAAAAAGCAGGAGGAAGAAAGAATCAGGAAACCAGTTCTATAGGGAGAAAAGGGAGAAAGAAAGGATGTAAAAGAACCTGAAAGAGTAAGACAAATAGGCAGGCAGTGTTGTCTGGTGTCACTAGGAGAAAGCACGCAGGCTGGGGAGGCGAAGCCGGACCAATGAGGGGCCTGCGACAAACCCCTAGGAGGGAGGGGGGAGATGGGGGAGGGCAGTGAGCGGGCACCTGGCAAGCCCGGGAAATTGCCGGACACGGATTGGGCTGCATGGTTTATTTCTCTTAGTTACACCTGCCCTGGGGAGGCGCATCCTAAGGTTTACATAGACTTGTAAATCTGGGAATGCCTCAAAATCCATGGGTGGTGCATGGGAACACTCAATGCAATGGCCATAGAACGCCTCTTTGACGCAAAGTAAGGCAACACAGCGACTTGCGCTGCTTTGCTTTACTCCATATCTAGGAGACAATAAAAAATCTGCGCAATGTGGCTTTGCATGGCCTTGTAGATATGAGTCTGCACTCTGTGTCACCGGTCCTTCAACAAATGTGAAGGACTGGATTTGTAAATGAGCCCCTCAGTTTTTAGCCAACAGAATTGCAGTACAACATTTGCTTTCAAAGTTTGATGTCTTTCAACAAAATTGGAGTACAGCAGCTTTTCTGTGACAGAAATTCTGGTTTCCATTTCAGTAAATAGTGCTACCTATCTTATTATGGACAACAAAATAATTACCGATAGGCGAATGGTTTGCACATCATCTCTCACCAGTGACCACACTCTCCTATGCATGCTCCCATATACCAAGGATTGTTCCTGGTTTAAGACACTATGAACACTGGTCTAGAGACATAACACTGCTGTATGCTTAATGGACCATGTGTATGCCCATGATTCTCTGATTTGTATAGATTTCTGTGAGGTCAATTGGTGAATTCCATGAAAACATTTTACCAAATAAATCAACATCTACCAAAGACTAAGATGCTTAGATTATTGCACTTCCTGTAAATCTTATCTACAATGTCACCGTGCAGCCATTATCCAGTCCGTTTTTATTGAAAGTGTTTCCAAAACACTGAAAATCAGAAATATAATAAAGAATTAAGGTCAAAGATGAACTAAAGCAAAGATGCACAACTTTCCGTTCCTGTTCAACTCTTTAGGATAATGTTCTGAAATCTGTGGCGCCATTTTAAGGCAACAATAATCCTAACACCTACAAAAACAAAAGTGTATAAAAATAACATCCATAAATCAGAATGTTCATGTCTGGCACCAGCTGTGCTCAAGCCCGGACCAGGGGCGGCCTTAGGCATGTGCAAGCTGTGCACCTGCACAGGGCCTCCAAACCTCAGGGTCCGCCACGCCAATATATATCCTTAATATAATAATCCTCTGAGGATGGATACATATTTGAGTGGCGGCCCCTGGCAGGAATTTGGCGGCCTCCGGCTCTGTTCCACTTCCAAACACCTTGACCCCCCCCCTTCTTCCGGGGCCGCGCCCGGATCCCTCTTCCGGGGTCCCCTACCTACGCTCCCTGCTCAGGGCCGCCATCGGCCTAGAGCCGCCCCTGACCAGACTGCCTGTATTTTTCCACTGGGCGTTTCCCTGGTCAACTGGAGTCTTTGGAGACTTGTTTTAAGGCAGCAGGAGCCTGCTGATAGTACTGCTGGCACCCAGTGTGTGGGGAGGGGGCCTTAAGGAGATAGAGAGAGAAAGGAAGGAGAGCAAAGAGAGATGAGCAGGCAAGGGAGGAATGGAGTAGTGCTGGTTGAACATTTTCCCCAGGGCTGCTGTTGCTTTCCAGTCCGGCCCTTGCAGTGCTTGATTTGAGCCGATGGTCACAGCACTAAGGTTTGGGGGCTGGAACTTATTTTTCATCATTAGACTTTCACCAACAAATGAAGGCAGACAAAAAGCAGGAGGAAGAAAGAATCAGGAAACCAGTTCTATAGGGAGAAAAGGGAGAAAGAAAGGATGTAAAAGAACCTGAAAGAGTAAGACAAATAGGCAGGCAGTGTTGTCTGGTGTCACTAGGAGAAAGCACGCAGGCTGGGGAGGCGAAGCCGGACCAATGAGGGGCCTGCGACAAACCCCTAGGAGGGAGGGGGGAGATGGGGGAGGGCAGTGAGCGGGCACCTGGCAAGCCCGGGAAATTGCCGGACACGGATTGGGCTGCATGGTTTGAACGGCCCAATAGACAGGGGGGGGGGGGCCAGACAATGAGCCTTTTGAAGAAATCTTAGCTCCCAGCATGTATAATTTTACAAATTTACCCCCAGATTCATCATTGTCATGTTTTGCGAGTCCTTAATAGCGATTATTAAGGAATCGCTATTAAAGACTTGCAAAACGGGATTCATGTAGAAATCGCAATATTTATTGTGCGATTCGCTAATTGCTAATCGCAAGCAAATAAGGAATGACTCCCCATTCATTCCTATGGGCCTTAAGGCCCATAGGAATGAATGGGGAGTCATTCCTTATTTGCGATTAGCAAATAGCGAATCGCAAATAAGGAAGGGATTTCAAGGGTGCCAGGGTGTCCAAAGGACACCCTGTAGCACCCCTGAAATGGTAATGTCCACTGGTGTTTTGCCACACACATGTCCAAAGGACATGTGTGTGTGTAACATACAACTTAGAAAAATGCACTAAAGTGCATTTTTCTAAGTTTCGCTATTTACCACGTAGTTAGACTCCGCGGTAAATAGCGGCCCCAGATTGCGAATTCGCAATTTTTAAATGGTTCATTAATTGCATTTAAGGAATCTCAAATTGAAATTGAAATGCAAAAATAGCGCTCGCAAAGGGCCAGAGAATCTGGCCCTTTGCGAGCCGAATTTCCTTTGATGAATCTGGTTGTTAGCCCTGAGCAGATTCTCTATGAATAAGTCAAGGAAACGTGAGTAGCAAATATTTTGCATGAAATTGGAGCGAATAACAAGGAAAACATTTAGATTAGTCATAAGGACAATAAATGATAACATGAGCAAATTAGCAATCTGGAAATATTGTATAAAAATTACCCTAAACTGCATTTAATTGCAGTGTGGCACACTAGAGAGTCTTGTGAGTATATGTTCATACTTTTTTATTGAAAAGAGGGACTAACTGCACTGTTTATATGCCGTTACAAATACATTGTCACATAGGAATAGCGAAAGTCATTTTCTTGTCCAGAACTCTCCTGTGAGAAGAGAAAAAACACGGAAAATGCAATAGAGCTAATTAACAAAAAATATTTTAAATCTATCCCTAAGAACATATGAAAGTTTACACAGAGCTCATTACGCATTAAATTTAAATGAGATTGTAAAAAGAGGAATGTACTGAAATCCCTTAAGAGCTGCCATTATCTCTTCATATTCTTTCTTGTTTTAGTCCTTAATGGCTTATTTACGTCAGCCTGTTTCTAGTTGACAATAACAGCACCTCTAAAAAAATTATCCTATATCTCTAGTCTCATGGCAATGAAAGACAAGATGGGAATGTATTGCCTTTGCCTGAACTGTAATAAAATAGTTCTTTTGACCAACAAATGATGTGCTCTTAGTTACTCATTATTCATTGTTAAATGGGTATTCAATTGATCTACCCTATGGAATCAATCAGTGAAGAACAATTTATACACGGAAAAAGCAACTACCTGACAAATATAAATGTATTCAAAAGGAGTTTTAATAGATTGCTCCATCACATTATAGTTAATTATTTACATTTATCCATTTTCAATACTAACAGTAAAAAGGGAAGGAGAGCAACCTGCTTCTATAAAGAAGGTGTCACAAAAAGGAGAATTGGTGATTAAAGAAAAGGGGTGTAAGCCTCAACAGAAAAGTGACAAAAAGGTTTTGAAAAATAAACAGAAACGGTAAAAATTCAGTCAACTGTACAAAGAGGCCACTATTAATTACTATACATTTATCATTTATACAGTCTACACTGACATGTATAATGTAATTTAATGATTAGTGGTCCTATTTGCTTGTAAAAAGAAGCGTCGACGTTTCGACCCGTCTTTTGGTTCTAGGGTGACTTTAGACCTCGACCTGCGGGTCTTCCTCAGGACGTATGTGACACAACCTTCAAACCGTAGATTTTCAAAGTGTGAACCTAGGGTAAATCAAGGCAATATTCAGGGAGTTGCAAAGTTTGGAACTATATAAAAAAAAATTGTCACCAAACTCTATTTATTGCTTACCCACGAGTTGATCAATGGGTGCCCTCAGTCCTCCTACTTCTGGATGGACGAGACAACTGGATTATCATAATTTGCCCAACACCTGTAATTAATAAGGTGTACACGATCTATCAGAATCAGTGCTTGGTCTACAGTCATGGATATGATACTCTCTAAAATCCCCACAATTACACTTACCAAAAGATTTGGAGAGTGGTCGTGTATCGTTATCTATGTTGAGCGTCCCAAAAACGGGGATGATGGAGAAAGGCATGCACAGTTCAAAAAACGGACACCGTCAATTGCTATAAGGGAACATATTAATTTGTGTTACCGAGATGGCGTTTCAGTGTGTGTGAGTCACGGTTACACAAGGCATCGTTAGAGAGGCCTACCTTTAAGTGTTCCAACCGGTCATCACTCACGAAGGTACAGACTCGGGCAGTTAAGGGGAATGAAGGCTGTTCCAATCGGCACCAGAACGCGCTACAAAGGAACATAATGAATTGTGTTACCTGGACTTGTGTCAGGTTTTATCAACAAACAAGAGTTTGATTTTCTTAATAACAAACACCCAAGAATGCCGACTATTTATACATTGCCAAAGGTCCATAAAAGAATGCAGGACCCCCCGGGCAGACCCATAATTTCTGGATGTGGCTCTTTGTTTGAGCCATTGTGTAAATATATCGACATTTTTTTAAAACCTCTCGCTGAGAAGACGGCTACTTATCTAAAGGATACCATGCAAACCATTGTGTTGCTAGATGGTCGGTTACATGATCCCAATGAGAGTCTTTTGGTCACAATGGATATTCAATCATTGTACACCAATATCCCACAGAATCAAGCTCTGGTAGTGATTGAGTCAGCACTCAATTTGCGCCCTGCACCCCACCGTGTACCAACAGAGTTCATTATTGAACTTCTAACTTTGGCAATGACAAAAAACTTTTTTTCTTTTTTGGGCAACTACTATATCCAAACAAAGGGAGTGGCTATGGGGGCAAGCTTTGCCCCCAATTTAGCCATAATTTTCATGGACGCATTTGAACAGGAACATGTCCTCAATGACACTAACCCTTTTTACAGCTGTATTGGGTTATGGCGTCGTTATATAGACGACATCTTAATCATATGGAATGGAAATGTGGACAATCTTACTTCCTTCCATGAGTGGTTAAATACACGTTCCACTGACATCAAATTCACTTTTGAATTTGATAGGTCGAAGATCAATTTCCTTGATATCACCATCAATGCTGAATTGGGATTATTATATTCTGGACTATATCGTAAGAACAGCGAACGTAACACCTTGCTACGTTATAGCAGCCACCATACCCGCAACCTCAGGGATAACCTCCCATTTGGGCAGTTCCTGAGGTTGCGGAGGAATTGTGCCAAAAAAGAGGATTTCTTTAATGAATCAGCAGGCCTCCTAGCACGACTGCATGAAAGAGGATACCCAATTAGGCTTTTAAAACAGGCACGAAAACGAGCCTGGCATAACCACTGAGAACATCTGTTGGAAATGCCAAATAACAAAAGCAAAAATGAGGACCGATTAGTGTGTGTCACTATGTACTCAACCAAAAGTAACAAGGTCAAAAAAATAATTATTCAACATTGGCATATGATATCTGATGACATTGGAAATGCCCCTTTGCCTTTGCATGCTTTCAAGAAGGCTAAAAATATCAGGGACTATGTTGTGAAGGCACTTTTACCAATAAAAGCTTCACCGAGCCAAACTGTTCTATGGGGGATCCCACCAGTAAAAGGCCATGTAAAATGCGGAAGCTGTAAGGCATGCCCTTTTACCCAAGAAATCAAATAATTCAGGCATAATAACCATATGCATACGTTAAAGGAACACAGCAATTGTAACTCCAGTGGAGTTATCTATGCGATCACATGTCCATGTGGTTTCGTGTATATTGGGCAAACGATCCAAAGGGTGACGTGCCGAATATTACAACACATCAGCCGCATCAAATGCAAAACCCAGGGGGCACCGCTCGTGGAGCATTTTACCAAATTTGAACACGCACCAGATAGCCTGAAATGGTGTGTTCTTGAGAAGATGACACCTAACCCTAGAGGAGGAGATTTTAATATTGTACTGAGCATTCCGGAATGTCGATTTATACATTTATTCGACACAATAAAACATGGCCTCAATGAATTTGAGGAAATTAGCAAGCAGGTCGCAGTATTGAACAGTAGATGAGACATCTCGCTCTGTGAATACTTCTTCCATTAACTAACTCTGTGGCTCTTGTTTTTTAGGGCCAGATTGTTCTTCCAATAAGTGAGGGTCACAACCATCCATAACCCATATGGTTTATCGAAGGTATGTATTGAATTGTAATTCTCCAAGCTTGAATTGGCTCACACCTCGCGTCAGTCTTTTTTCCATATCCATTCAACTCGGAACGTCAAATACGTTTCATTTGACGTCACCGCGCTGCGGTTGTATCCGACACAGTGGATCCCCTCAGTAGCGGACGCGTAATCTGCAAAGGTAGGCTTTTCATGATATAATCTAGGACCTATAGATCGGTCAACCGCATACATCAACCCAGGTAACACAATTTATTATGTTCCTCCGCAGCGCGTTCTGGTGCCGATTGGAACAGTCTTTGTTCTCCTTTAACTGCTCGAGTCTTGACCTCCGTGAGTGATGATCGGCTAAAACACTGAAAGGTAGGCTTGTTATGATTTAACCTAGGACCCATAGATCGGTCTCTTGCATACTTCAACCCAGGTAACACAATTCATTATGTTCCTTCGTAGCGCGTTCTGGTGCCGATTGGAACAGTCTTCGTTCCCCTTAACTGCCCGAGTCTGTACCTCCGTGAGTGATGACCGGTTGGAACACTTAAAGGTAGGCCTCTCTAACGATGCCTTGTGTAACCGTGACTCACACACACTGAAACGCCATCTCGGTAACACGAATTAATATGTTCCCTTATAGCAATTGACGGTGTCCATTTTTTGAACTGTGCCTGCCTTTCTCCATTATCCCCGTTTTTGGGACGCTCAACATAGATAACAATAAACGACCACTCTCCAAATCTTTTGGTAAGTGTAATCGTGGGGATTTTATAGAGTATCATATCCATGACTGTAGACCAAGCACTGATTATGATAGATCGTGTACACCTTATTAATTACAGGTGTTGGGCAAATTATGATAATCCAGTTGTCTCGTCCATCCAGAAGTAGGAGGACTGAGGGCACCCATTGACCAACTTGTGGGTAAGCGATAAATAGAGTTTGGTGACAATTTTTTTTTATATAGTTCCAAACTTCGCAACTCCCTGAATATTGCCTTGATTTACCCTAGGTTCACACTTTGAAAATCTACGGTTTGAAGGTTGTGTCACATACGTCCTGAGGAAGACCCGCAGGTCGAGGTCTAAAGTCACCCTAGAACCAAAAGACGGGTCGAAACGTCGACGCTTCTTTTTACAAGCAAATAGGACCACTAATCATTAAATTACATTATACATGTCAGTGTAGACTGTATAAATGATAAATGTATAGTAATTAATAGTGGCCTCTTTGTACAGTTGACTGAATTTTTACCGTTTCTGTTTATTTTTCAAAACCTTTTTGTCACTTTTCTGTTGAGGCTTACACCCCTTTTCTTTAATCACCAATTCTCCTTTTTCTGACACCTTCTTTATAGAAGCAGGTTGCTCTCCTTCCCTTTTTACCGTTAGTATTGAAAATGGATAAATGTATATAATTAACTTTATTGTGATGGAGCAATCTATTAAAACTCCTTTTGAATAAATTTATATTTGTCAGGTAGTTGCTTTTTCCGTGTATAAATTGTTCTTCACTGATTGATTCCATAGTGTAGATCAATTGAATACCCATTTAACAATGAATATTGAGTAACTAAGAGCACATCATTTGTTGGTCAAAAGAACTATTTCGGTTTGGACCATTGTTTTTTGACATTATTGATTACCCAGGTCCACAAACCGTTTTGGGTTACCCCATTCTTGTAATGAACTGTAATAAAGCCACGATCTTGGCCATAGATAAACACCCGAAGATCCCACTGTTTGTCTTCTGACTGGTACCCCTAGCAAGTTCAACCACCGACCTTGTTAAAGTGCATCCAATCTGGAAGTTCGCTTGCACTCACAGCTATCATTTTACCTAGAGAGTTTCATGCTAAGAGAGTTTCATGCTATTGTGAACTCTGCCAAATTTCATCTTTTTGCTTTTCCAAAAATGTGGCCAATGGACATTTTTAACAATTAAACAACACAAGCTTTTAATATGGGCCGCAACGGTGCCCAGATTATAATACTGTGCGACCACATACTTGAATGTTTCCAAATAATCTGGTCAGAAGCACAGTTTTTATTTATTTTCATTTATTTTTGGGAGTTTTATATAGTGCGAACTTGATCCGAAGGTATTGGAGCGCTTTACATGAGCACCAGTTACGTTACACAAGGACACAAGACAAAAAACAGAGCCATTCGCACCACAAAATATCTGAGCAGAAATGGTCAACTATCTGCCATGAAATCTCTCTCACCTGATTTGGGCAACTAAGGAGCACCACTTAAAACAACAAGTGATATGCTTTGTTTTGAAATTGATTGAAGCAGAGTACTAAAATACCAATAAAACAGCTTTCTTTTCTGCCAACAGGTCCTTCGTCTGCTCACACATCAGAACGGGATGTTTGTCAAAAATTGGAGGCAGATCATTAAAAGTGTCCAGATGAATCCCTCTCTCCCCAAAGCCCAAACACTAATGAGCAGTCTGGCCAGCTTTAAAACAGCACTGTAGCAAGCTACAAGAATAGTGCAGGATAACTTCTACAACCTTCTCAAATCTACTTATTGATCCCCTTGCAAACTGGCACTACAGGTTAAATGTGAGTGTCTGGTATTCTTTTTAACTTGCATTTCAGTCATCTTGCATCAAGTTTCTATTGGTTGTTGAATTGTATCCTGCATATCTTATGTTACGTCTGGCTCTCATTGAGCACTAATTGCAAGGATTACTGTAATCGGAATCCAGTTGTTTAAATCTATGAAGTAGCAACCGGGAGTAACATGAGATGTCTCCCATTGTTCCTACAACATATGTAAAAGTGCTTTCCTCCCCTTCATTTCCTCTCTTCATCCAGGTCTCCAGAGAGCCACGGGAAGTGGTGAAATGACAGTTAGTGGTTTCACCGCCTTCCTTCATTCCTCTTACGTCGCCACAGACCTGAGAGAGGCCGGAGAAAGTGGGCAGCATGCGGCCTGCATCAATTGCCATATCCCTATCAGCTCTGGGTTGATCTGCAGCGACAAGGATTTAAAACCCCCAAAGACACAGCTATCAGAAAGCCTGTGAGCGAAACACCAGCTCCTTGCTCTATGGGGAGCAGAGAAGAATTACGGCCCAATTTAGAGTTTGGTGGAGAGGATATTCAGCCGCAATGGCCGCAGAGTACGCTCTCCACTAAACTGAAGGTCTGTTCGCTTATATTAGAGTCGAGTGGACTTCAGAATGTTGACGATGGAGTCTACTCCATATCTGCTGCTAGCATGCTTCTTCGACTGACAACAGAGTAATGGGAGTTAGAGGTTTTGCTGTTTGCCTGCCTTCCTGTCCTATTTCAGTGGGCGGAGAAATTGCAAATTCTCATTGTCTATCAGCACCAGGTAAATCCTGGCAGTAAGAGGCAATGAAAACTGGAAAGTGACCCCGACTCCATCGGAGAAACTCCCATGGTGAGGAAGTCATTGCTTTTTACGTTAAAAAAAATCCAGCATGGGGATTTGGTTTTCGAAACTTAAAAAAAAGTTGAAAATTTGCTGTATGGCTCTGTCACGTTAAGGGAGTCATATGTCACACTTTCAGCCCATGATGGCTGTTTCTTGAAATGCAAGAGATGTCCACTGGACCAAAGGACATCTCTAGATTTGGTGGGCTAAGTTCCTTTGCCATGGTAGGACTAAAGTACTACCATAGAGCCAAAACTTATTCCAGCTGCCAAAGTATAAATTAGACCTTTAGGTTGGGAGATGGGGTGGAATGCACAGCGAGTGGGGAAAAGCAGTTTGCAGAAGGCCAGGTACCTGTTTTTGGTTTTGGAAGAGGGAGGATATAAAGATAAGGTGGTGTGGGTGGCTTGCACACCACCATCTTTTTTATGTTTATGTGAGGGAGGAGAGGGTAACTCATAGGATGGTGGGGTAGAATGCTGGACACTAGGGCATATTTTGAAAAAGGAAGAAGTTACAGTAATAGGGATGGGTGGCAGAGACCCAGGTAATTCATTTTAGGGGGACAGACAATGCAGAGGGTGTTGGGGTCAGTGGTGGTACACCACGTCACTTTTGGGTCTCGCCTAAGGCAGCACATGCATTGTCTGTTGTAAGACATATTGTAATTTCAAGTGGGCCTAGATACCGCCCATTGCTTACCCTTGGTTGGCTTCATAATCACTCTAATTTGCTTGCTTCGTAATTGCTAGCTGTGTGGGATTTCATTCCTCTTCTTGTGTTTGTCCCACACCTGGAGAATAGATGCATTATTATGTCCTTCCACTGTTCACTTTTTCATGCGTTAATTTTTTCTTTTTGTTTAAGTACTCTGCAAGAGTGTGTGTTTTTCCTTCTCTCCCTCCTCTACCATGCTCCATGTTTCTCCTCTCTCCCTCCTCTACCATGCTTTATGTTTCTCTCTCTCACCAATGTGTTCCCCCACACTCCACCTGTGTTGCCTTCTTTCCTTCGTTTTTCCTTCCCTCCAGCTCCGCATTGCTTGCTTTTGCCTGTTTGACCCCCCGCCTGTGCCCTGTATTGCTTTCCCTCACACACTCCCCACTTGTGTGTTTGCCCTTCATCGCCCTTGTTGCTTCTTTCCCTATCCACAAGCTCTGTGTTGCTTCTACCACCATGTTGCTTCCCTCACCCTCTTTAAACATCCCAAACTGCCCTGTGTTGCTTCCGCCCTTCATCCTCATGTTGTTTCAGCTCCACCTGTGCTCTCATGTTGCTTCCCCTGTATTGGTTTCTCTCACCCCCTTTCATAAAAAAAAGAACCTTGCACACATTTTTTATTTACAGAACCAAGTCGAATCGGTAAGTAAAAAAAAAAAAAGTAGCCACATCATTTTGTAGGCTAGGGCATGCATAATGTATGCAACTACACAATGATACAGCCAGATGCAAACGCTATTTTTTTAGATTCTTCAGCCATGAGGCAGAACAAATTTGTCCCAAAGCTGAGACCTATTGGCTATGACTATGCTAGATTTGTGAAAATCAAAGCTATTGCAAAGGGTGGGCAGGGAGTGGGTGGCAGGATACAAGATTATGCATGGTTCTGTCTCCCCCAAATGAAATGGTTTGCTATAAGCTATATCAATGTTTTAAAACATTTTTGTCTATTTATTAGGAAAAAGATTTTTTATAGTAGTTTTATTCCAATGTTATCTTATGTGAACTGGTCGGATTCTTGAATGTCTTATCTATTTATTGTACTATTTGCACAATATACAGTACTCCCGATATAAGAATTACCCCTGGGATGTAGCAATGTATAAGAAAGAATTTTGTACTATATGTAAAGTTTGTTTCTTTTTTTAAATTTACTGATATGTTTTTGTGGACCTCCATAAGAGTTCCAAACCAAAATAAACAAATTGAATTGAATTGAATTGCATGGTCCCTCATTAACCCTCTATTCATTCTGGTTATAGAAGTTTGGTGTGAGAGGCCCATACCAAACATAAAATTACAGAGGAGGTAACTGTGAATACCATATGTTCTTCACCTTAGGGTTCTGAGTGTCATTATAAATAACTCAAGCGTCACTCTCAATGGCTATTTACTGTAATTCATAACTCCTTGTTGAAAAAAATCCTAGTTATTCACAGTTCTCCATCAGTAATTCTATGAACTTGTGCCAAACTCATTAATCATATAATTATGCATGTCTTATTATGATGAGCCCTAACTAGGGTGAAACAGGTCCTGGGGCTGATTGTTATCTGTTCAGGGAGGACCTGGCCTGACAGTTTGAGCTGCACTGTTCCCATTGGAGCAGGGTAAAGACTGATTTACCTATGGCTGGGTCCAAACTGAGTTGGCATGGTGTGCAAAATAGCAATGGACAGGGATGCAGCCCGAGTAATTACCAATGGCTGAGAGTAATTCAATCATTCCATCCATCACATTTATACACTTTTATGTGACACCATAAATGGGGCAGGTATGCACAGATAAAGATTCAATGCACATTGTGCCACTGGAACCACGCTATACCTGTATGATGTTCCCCAAATAGGGTGTAACCGGTCCTGGGTTGCATTGGTTCTGGTTCAGGGAGGACCAGTACTGTCTGTATCAGATGTCCTGATCTTATTGCAGACCGAGTTGTATATGGCTGAATATAAACTGAAGTGGCATGGTATGCAAAAAACAATGGCCTGGGATTTGGTCCGAGTAATTACCAGTCGCTCAAACATTGATGATAGACTGGGATGTGGCTCTAATTAATTACCAGTGGCTGAGATTAATTCAAGCATTCCTTCCAGCATCTTTTTGTATACTTGATTATTATAGTCTTAGCCTACTGCTCTGAGGTTATTGATAAAAATTACTTCAGACACATGCTGAGACCCCACACTGTAAGACACCGTACACTACCACCTTACTCAAAATACAGCCTACTGATCAGTCTCTGGGATTTTAGTCCTTCAATGGTAGTTTTTAAACAACTTTTCCAGCAGCCAAAGTTCAAATCAGGATGACCAAGTAGACTGAGAGCATGAGGTAAACTTCACTATTGCAGCTGAAGCGTTCACAATGGGCAGAGTATACTCCAGCTCTTTATTATGTTGAATACTTTCTGAAAATACGTTGACCCTCAATTGCGACTTGAATATCTGCAAAAGAAAACATAAATTCTAAATTTAAAATGAATGTGTGTTGTCCCTTGGGTGTAACTTATGCAATTTTTCTCCCTTATATATTATCTCTGTTGACTTCTTGACATTTAAACTTGATCTGTTGTTTCTCATAACGCATCTTCAATTTGAATTGGTCCACCTGCCACTGAATCCATGCATATGTCTATTAGATATCACTATTTCAGAGTAGCAGTCTTATGGTCCACACCAATATGTTCCTCAAGTGTACTCTTGTTGTTGTCTATACTTGTCTCAGAAAATCACTTCGACCTAAATTGTTGCATTTTTGATCTACAGAAAAAAAATCGGGCCTAAAAGCACAAAGAAACAATAGTTAAAGAGTTCACAGGAATTTTCTTTTGTTGAATGCAAATGTTTTACTCTTTTGTGAGTAGGTGTTTTGTGTTAGCATGTCCCTCCCAAACACCTTGCTACATTTTAGCAGTAGGTGTTCCCTATTTTCCTTCCACTCCTCCATGTCCCCCCCCTACAATTACTACTAATTCATAGAAGTATGTGTTTAGCAATCTATGTCTCTGTAGCAAAGATCTCAGCACAGGAAGATAGGAGTAGTGGAGGTCTCAGGCCATAGTTTGTGAATTGCATTTTATAGCACAAGTGGTGCAACAGTAGCACTTTTTCAATTACAAAATGTAGATAGTGAAACAGGCTCAATGTGCAGATATGAAGCAATCCAAAAGGTCTGAAATGTTAAAGATGGAGGGCCAAGAAAGAAACCTGTGACTTCATGTTACACTAAAATTGCCACGATGTGAACACATATGCGTCAGTCCCACCAGCAAAAGGCTGGTTGTAATTGTAGTTGAAATATCTGTATAAAACAAATGAACACTGCTCATTGTGCTTTATTTTGTCAGGGCAAAATTGGTAACTTAACTGCATATTTTTCTATCGATTCAGTGCCTAAGACTTCTTGAGGTCCATAGAGACTTCATTTAATTCAATCAATTATCTGCATAGAAGATTTTAATGTACACACAGAAAAAATGATCGACATCTCATTTTAAAAAGTAAATTATCGAGCTCTTGAACTTTTGCAGTTAATGGAATATCATTGCCTAGAAGGATTGAACAGTTATGGCAAACTAGCAAGCTTCACTTTCACACTGTGGTATTGCTAGCTAGAGACCATCTAATTTCACATTTATCAGTTTCTTATAATAAATCTGCGCCCAGGATAGAGTGCAACCGTGTATCCCAGTTCATGGCTGCATCACTTTAGTATTCCAAACAATTCTCTCTAGTTAGCCAATAATCATGACAGGCCCAATTTTTAAAGAACGTTGCTCATCTGCACCCTCATATTTATTTATATTTTTAACTATTTTAAATAATATAAAATTATTTCCAATGGGGTGTTATTTTAATTCCCTACAGACATTTTCAAATGGAGATCTTTGCAGTACCAGTGGTTGACCATGTGCAGTGCTGGGCTTACTACAAAAGTGTTAGGCCTCATTACCTCCCGGCCCCACCAGTCCTCATTCCATTCCTTAACAAAGTGTAGATGACCATCTCCACGACAGAGAAAAAGAGCAGGAGAATGCTGGGATACCCACCCCCTCCCACTGGAGTACATAAGCTGTGCTATCCCAGCTTTCAACCTGTTCTTTAATTCTGTCTTCCGACAGAATGTGACAGGGATTTGCTGGTTCTTACCTGCTGGTGTCTTCTTGGATGTCTCATCAGGCTGCTGGGCTGTCCTCGCCGGCCTCTTCCGGGGTTCCGAGACTCCTGGCCTGACGGGCTTGCCATGAGCCGCGTTGTTTGGCAGCTGGTCCTTTGTGGCTGGGGCACCACTCCTCCCGGTCTGTTCCGGGTTGAAGGCAACCTCTTCCTGTGGCTGGGCCGTTCAGGGAGATGCGATGCTGCTGCCGCTTGGGATACCTCGGGACGGTCTTGGGAGGGCCCCTGGCGTTCCTGGTTGCCGGTTGGGGCTGATTTCGGCCTATTCCTTTTCCTGGGTGCTGGTTGCTCCTGGTTCTTCCTTTGCTCGGCGCTCGTGGGTGGATGGTGTCTGGGCTGGTGGATGGGGGTCAGTCTCTGTGTAGTGGTGTTTGACTGCCCCTGTGGTAAGTCCCACCTAGTGGTTTCTTTTTCATGCTGTGCTGCCTGTACTTCTGTGCTGGCCTGTGGCCTTTGGACCCTGTTCACCCCTGATCTTATCTGTTTCCGATGTTCGGTGGGGTCCGACCTGGATGGTTCCTCTTTTGGTGACTGCCGACGCATATCGGGTGCTGTGGGCATCCTTTGCTTCTTCCTGTTGATTGCAGCTATATGCCCTTGTTTTCGTCCAGCACTGATAGCAGTCTCCCCGTTGAAGTCTTGGCATCCTCTGCTCTTTCAGTTTCGGACCAGTTTGTAATTTTCCCATTGAACACGGCCCTTCCTGTGCTGTTTCTTACTTGCAGCCACTTTTTGTGGTCAGTCTGTGACGCATTTCTGGACGCAGTGCTGGTAATCTGAGTCTGCCTCCCTTGCAGTTTTTCCCTTTGAATGACCTCGGTCCCTGTCCTGGTGGTGTGCTGTTTCCTGGGCTCCCTTCGGTGGCCTGCTGCCTTTCCGCCCTGTTGGTTCCTGCCCTTGTCTCCTGTGCAGTGTTCGGTGGGGTCGGGCGTGGTGGGTGTCTGGTTGGGTGCCCGCCTGTGCCTATTGGGTGCTGTGGGCTTCGCAGTGTCTGTTTTCCTGGCCTGTGGCCTTTCCTCCCTGCTGGCGCATGGTCGTGTCGACTCTCAGTCCTTGAGCAGGTTCAGGCCTGGTTCATGCCTGTCTGGGTGCCGGCCTGGAGCTTCCTGTTGCTGTGCGCTCCTTGGTTCTTTCCTGGTATGTATGCTTGGCCCCTGCTTGGGGTGCCTTGCTCCTTCTTCTTGGTCCCTTCCATGGGATCGCTGTGGCTTTTGGCCTTTGTGTGTCCCGTGGCCGGTGTGTGGGTCTTTGTTGGTTCCTCTCTCTCTCTTGGTTGAGGCGTTCCTGTTTCCATTCCCTGGGGTTGGCTGCTTGAGGCAGGTGGTAGGTTGGCGGTCCCCCTGCCTCAGTGGTGGGTGCCCTGTTGCGGTTGCCTTCCTGTTCTGGGGACTTCTCCTTTGGGGTTCCCTGCCTCCTGGTTGCTAGGATTTATGTTTCTGCCTGTTGCCTGGGTTGGCAGGTATAGGCACCTGCCCCTGGCGGTGCTTTTCTTTTCCTGTGGCTGGGTCGCCTCCTGCGACCTGCGTCGGACCCTTGGGGTTTCCGGCCTCCCTGTTTCTTGGGTTCCGGTGTTACCCGGTGGGGTTGTTGTGCCCTCCCTCTGTCCTGGTGGGCTCTTGACCTTGGCTGACTCTTTGCTCCAGGGCTGAGCTGGTGGTGCCCCTGGTGGGCTCTCTGGCTGGTGTTGTTGTTTATCTCTTGCCTAGTGCTGGGTTGAGTTGCGCTTGTTCGCCTGGTGGGGTTTGCTTTTCCTGTTATGGTTTCCTTCTCCCCTCTTGTGTTTCTTTTTGTGTCTTGGTCCGCTTTTTGGGGTCCTTTGCCTCTTGGCTGCCGGTCCCTTATTTGCCTGTGGTCGTTGGGTGTTGTGGGTCTTTCTTGGCTTCTGCCTGGGAGTCTGCTTCATTTCTTGGGTGAGCAGCTCCTGTGCCTCGCCCTCTCTGCAGGTTCGGTCTGCCCTGAGGCTTTTTGCGCCCTGCCGGTTCTTGTTCCCTGCTGCTCTCTGTGTTTGTGCCTGTCTGGGTATCCTTCTCGTCGTGCCTGGTCTTGTCCGTGGCTGGTGGGTGTGTTGGTGGGGCTGATGGTTTTGGGTCTGGTGTCGGCCTCCCCTGGTCTGTGGGCCACATTGAGGCTTTCCCACTCCTCCTTGTTGGCCTTGTGGTTCTGGCTGGCTTTGCCTCAGCTCTGGGGCTGTGGCTTTCCCCTTGGGGCCTGTCGTTTGGGCGTGGCCTTTTCTCGCTCCGGTGCGGGCTGGTTTTGGGCCTGTGGTGTCTCTGGTCCTTGCTCTTTTGTTGACTTTGCGGTTCTTGGGTCAGCTGGTGTTCGGTCTTCCCTTTTTCTATTTGATCCCTCACCCCTAGGTGGGTTGTGTACCTTTGGGTTCTCAGGCACCTCTCTTTTTGGTTTTCGTGGTGCCAGGGGTGTTCTGGTGTGTTGTTGGAGCCTGGGCTTTGCCTCTGTTTGGTTTTGGCCTTGCTGTCCCTGTGTTTGGCTACTCATTTGCCTGTGCTGGAGGGTCGCTGGTGCCTTCTCTGCTTTGGTGTGTCTGGATTTTGGCTGTAGGGCCCATGGTTGCTTCAGGGTCACCTTTGGGTCCCTCCCTCAATCCCTTCCTGGCCTCCCTTTCTCTGATGCCTTGGCGCCTTGTTTCGGTTGAGCTCTTTTGGCCTCTTGGTGGCTGGTGGTCCTGTGCCTGGTGTACCTGGGTCCTGGGCTGGCCTTTTGTCCTTTTCCTGTGCCCCTCCTTTGCCCCTGGCTGTTGCACTGGGGCATTTGTGTGGGTTGACATGTGTGGACTGCCAGGCTCCCTCCCTGTCTTCCTGCTGCTTCTCCTCTCAGTGTGGCCTGGCTGTGGCTGGCTCCTGTGCCTTTCCCTGTGCCCCTTCTGCAGCCCTCCGGTGTCTCTGCTGAGGATGGCTGCTGACCATTCCTGCCCCGTGGCCTGGCCCACCTCTGGGGTTTCTGTGACTCTGGGCTCTCTGTAGCTGGTGTTGTCGGCTTTGCAGGGGGAGCTTGCTTGTTGTTGCTGCCCCCTCTCTTCCTGATTGCTCCTCTGTGTCTGTGCCTGCATTATTTTTGGGTTCCGTCCTCTTCGATCTTTGTGGCTCTGCTGGTGGCTTCCCCTGGTGTGTTGGGGTTGGTCCTGTGTTGTTTGTGTCGTTCCTTAGTCTCTTGCTTTGGCGGGACTTCTTCGGTCTCTTCTTCCTTCCCCTTGGCTTTTTGGTGAGGTCATTATTGGTTGGTTCGGTGGAGGATTGCTTTCTTCCCTCATCTGGGGGGTTCACTTTCTGTCTTTGCTCCTGCTGTGTTCATGTCGGTGGGTGGTGTTTCTGGGCCTTTGGCCGTGCCACCCTCCGCTGGCCTGCTCTTGTCGGCTCCCTAGGGCTCGGCCAGGTTTATCACTGGTTGGGCGACTGCCTGGTGGTGCATGGTGCTGTGGGTTTCGCCCTTGCCTATTTTCTCCCTGGTTGGTTGTCCTTCCTGGCTTGGTTGTACTGTGTGGGTGCTTCTGTATCTTTTGGGCCCCCTTCTGCTGGTGGTTCGGGGGCGATGGTTTTGGCCCCTCTGGGAGTTCCCTTGGGGCTTGCCTCTGGGTGCTGGGCCCCCTTCTGGCTTGGCCTGGGGTTCTTGTGTCCCTTTAGTTGCTGCCCTGGCTCCTTGCACTGGGTCTTCTTCTGTGGTGGCCTTGTCACTGTTCTTGCGTTCTGTTCCTGGTACTTTCTTGTGTTCTCCTCCTCTGCGGCTGGTGGTGTGGTTTCTGATGTTGGTTTTTTGCCCCTTGGGTGGTGACTCTTTGACTGGGCTCCTTGTGGTGGGGTTTTCCTGGTCGTCCCCTGCTCGTTTTGTGTTTTTGGCTCTGTTGGCTTGGGTGGGGGCATGGCTGGTTGTATGCTCCTGCCTGTGTTTTTCTTTTTTCTTCTGGGCTCCCTTTTGCTTCTGTCGGGTGCCGCTTTCGGTGTGGTGTCCCTGGTGTTGGTGGGTGTCCGAAAGGCAAGGTTGTTTGCTTTGGGATTCTCTACTTTGTTGTGGAATGGGACGATGACTGGAGGGACCGGAAGGTAATGCTCTATTACTTATCGGTAATCTTCATTATTCCAGGTACCGTTGTCCTCATCCCATTCCTTATGCCCCTCCCTCCCTTCCTCCCGGATGGCCGGTCTTCCGGTTGGTGCCTTGGTATGTCAGGCTGAATGCTGGGATAGTCCAGCTTATGTACTCCCAGTGGGAGGGGTAGGGTTTAGGTATCCCAGCATTCCCCTGCTCTTTTTTTCTGTAATGAAGATGGTCACCTACACTTTGTTAAGGAATGAGACGAGGACAACGGGACCAGGAGTAATGAAGATTACCGGTAAGTAATAGAGCATTCACAAAGGCAAACTTACATTTTTGCATACGTTTACTGTTGTTTGCTATTGACAAAGATTTGTGAATAGCAAAAACGTCAACTTACATTAAAGTAAGTTTACCTTTGTGAATCTCGCCCTAAGTTACTACAAACGTGTAAGTTACTGCAAAAGTGCAGTTTGAGAACATCGAATCTTACTCAAAAGTGCAGATTGTGAATTGGTCCCATAGTGTTTATTTGAAGCTCTAGGCTTCAGGGCCAACTTGACATATTCGTCTTCGGTATGGTTGAGGTCCCACAGCAGCAGGCATGATGGAATGCGCACTCAAGTAGTTTTATAGTTAGTCATATTGATATTGTTTGTCTACTGACATAGAGGTGGGTATTCTAAATGCAAGCAAATTCAGATATCTGGGAGTTAGGGTTTGGGGTAAGTAGACTAAAATAGACCAAGGATTGTAAACTAAATTTCCCTTCTAACCCTATTAGTCACAACGATGCACTTATGACAATATATGTAAAGGCAATGGTAGAAACGCTCTTTGCAGCCATTTCCTGTTGTATTTGCAGATCTGTGAAAAAAGCAACATACTTCCTACAATTCTATGCTGTATGACCCTTTTCCACCAGTGTTCATAATCAAGGATTCTAGGGTGCGTCGACCAGTGACATGAACTTCTGACTCAGCAATACAATGCACTCAATTATCACATTCTATGTAAATCCTAAGATATGACCTTTGAATAATTTTGATCAGATGTCAAACTCGAGTAACTAGGAGTTATAGACGTTCTATATTCTGCCACCAACAATAAATGATATTTGAATGATGACAGGACAGGACTCAGAGGCCCTGAAGGCCATGATGTTTCTAGATATTTTATTTGGTTGGATACCTCCTTGACAGCATATCAACCTCTGTTACGCTGCAAGGGCAAAGCTAGAGGAAAGCAGCTACACATGGTAGCTACTTCCGTCCAGCAACTGCTTCCTTGGTATGCACACTCACACTGTCATGCAGATTGCCAGTTTAAATGCAGTGCAAGCACTGCCTTTGTTGATGCTTGAATCATATTCCACATGTTCACTCTACAAGCATTATACCAGCTCTTTTATGAAGTAGAACACTCTATGGAAAAAAGGCCTTTCATTCTGGTTTCTTCTATTTGCTCAATAAAATGCAAGTCCACTGAGATTCTTGTCATGCTTTATTTTTAAAATGTAATGATCTTCACATCCTAGAAAGCCAGTAAATGTTTTGTTTTGGAACAAAAACAGGTGGGGCTGATTTAGAGCCTTTTGAAGCAGTGAAAACCCATTCCCACAGCTGCACAGGGCCATGCAGGAAAACGTGTGGTCTTTCGCTACTTCATGGCACGCCCCTTTTCCCTGTTCATGGTCACCAACTGTAGGGTAGATAATTTACATCCACTCTCCACCAACTCCCCTAATAATTTACATCCACTCTCCACCATCTACCCTGCTGCCCTCATTTCCCATTTGCCATCAGTGTCATAGGGGCATATTACCAAGCCTGGCGAAATGACATTAAAGCGGCTGTTTTTCGGCCGCTAAGCGGCGATAATTACATCGCCCTATTAACAAGCTGTCGCTAACTGATGTTAGCGACAGCTTTGAGGTGATAGCGAGCGGTTTGTGGCCCGCTTTGCATGTCAGCGATTTTTGTCGCTAATGACATGCAAAGTGGGCGTACCCAACCTGTTAGCGACTGAAAACAGTCGCTGACATCGCTATCACCTATTAGCATGGCAGGTGTAGCAATGGAAATATTGACGCTAAGCTTGAATATCTCCAAAAACTAACGCCTGCTCAGACCAGTTCTTAGCCATTATATCCAATAGGAGATGGATATAATGGCTAAGACTCTGTTAGCGATAATGCATGAATATCGCTGTATTCTCAGCAATATTCACGGATTTCGCCGCTATCGCCGGGAATTTTATCGCTTTTGAGATAAATGTCGCTAATAGCACATTATATCAGCGATAAAATCCGGCGATGCTTGGCGATAGAAAAATTGTCGCTAAGCCTATTTAGCGATATATATCGCTAGTTGTTGGTAATATGCCCCATAGTGTCTCCAAGGTTCTGTCCCCTAGTTCCCTCCGGACTATCCGTTTGCTCCATTGTCACTTGCATGGGAGAGGTGAGAAGGGCTTTCTTAAGGATTTCCTGGTTCATGATGACCCACTCATGGGGCAGGTTGTCCCACAAATTCCAGTGCATAGATGGGCAGGGACGATTTTATCTACACCTTAGCTGAAGTCAGACACTGGAAACTGGTTCGCTAAATACATGTGAATATGTTGGTGTAGATAAAACATTTGCCAATCCTGAATCATAATGAATCTGAGTTATAAACCAATTTCCACCACCTTACATACGCTTTGAATGTTTCATCTTGATACCCATCGAGGTTCAAGTGCACAAAGTAACTAGGCTATCCAATGAAGTGCACTAATTATAGGGAAAAATTTAGCAACACTTTGGTCCGTGACACAAACCCAGTGCAAAACGTTGTACTGGAATTAATTTTCCAATACAAATTCTGATTTACATTGAAAAGTTTCCTAAAGTAACAAATTGTTGCTGTGTTTTGACAGCACCTTTTTCCAGTTCAAAACCTCTGCTCGATAAAATGCACACTTTCTTGCACTGTCGTTACAGGATGCCTGCATTAATGCATAGCAGTCAAAAGTGCAGCAGAGCTGGGGGAGAGAAAATCAATCATACATCTTTGTAGATATGTTTAGTATTTGTTTTTGGTTTTCCCATTGATGCACAGCAACTCTTGTTGCTGCGCCGGATGGTGTTGACAATTAGCAAATCTGTCCCAGACACCCTAGGACACCACTCGTTTAGAACTCGTTGATTCTGCCTAGTATGAAATGACTACGCTGGAGCTCAAACACACGGGTGCATTGTAACTTCTGTGCCTCTAGCACATCCTGAGCATGTGGGCTCTTCTATTAATTCACCTATGCATTCTACAGCTTTGACATGTTAAAGTAAGAACACGTTCCTGCTATTGAAAATCGGCCTTAAACGGCATTCTTTCCAAACACACTTTAAGCTTCTCTTCCCACTGTGCCTGTCTTCCACAGAGACATTGGATTCAGTGCGCAACTATCAACGACATAGTAATCCTTGTCTTATGATTTTGACCCTATTGAGGATACAATTGAGAGCTGATTTTGAGGTTCAAAGAGAAATGGAGCACTTTGATAAGTAAGTTAGACTCCTAAACTCCCAGGCTGCAGCACTTATCTAGTCCACGGTAAAGGCTTCCACTAGGGAAGGATCATGTACTAGACTTCTCCACCTTCAGCGGCTTAGTTGTAATAGACACCCCAACCACTTCTTCAGGTCCAACTGGTGGAAAGTGCTACCACATTCGACATAGAAATAATTATAACCTGTCAAGTGACTTAATACAAAATGATGGGAACCATCCAGAATGTGATGAGGGGCCCGTGTCTCCCCTGAAGTTCTGCCCCCTACCACTGCGCTGTGTGTGTGGCCGGTGTTACTCCCCTGTTCCTGCCCAGATAAGAGCATTTTACGTGAAAAAGCATTATTTTACATTTACTCGTTTTTCAGAACATTTATTTTATTCTAATCAAATATTAACATATTTTTACAAGTGCACATCAAGGCATGGTATTTAGAATCCACCATATATTCTCCAAATTAAAGTTAGCTCATATTAAAACTCATTAACCAAACAAAGTTTAACATGATCGGTCTTAGCTATATATATATATATATATATATATATATATATATATATTCACTGAAAAAACCATGGGTTATAGACCATATATAGTTAGGAATTAGCATTTACAAAACCTTATTTTACTCACACAAAACCATTGAAATTCCATATATAGTTAGTTGCACTAACTATATATCGCGCACCCGCAATCCACTGCTGATGATGTCACATATTACATCATTCATGACATGGTCAGTGACATCACTGATGACATCACTGATGACAACTCAAATGACATCACTGATGACATTATCCAATGACTGTATGTTTCTGTAAAGTTAAAATATGTCTTACATATTGAAGAATGAGTGGATGTATAAGTGTCTGGATGAAGAATTTAGTAGGTGCATGACTGACTGTATGAGTGAGTGATTAAATGTGTCTCACTGAGTGCATGGGTTAGTGACTAAACTGTCTTAATTTGTGCATCATCATGTCTGTTGCTCTGTAAACTGCTGAATGTGTTAATCAGTAGCTATATGAGTAACTATATAGGACATTCATTGGTCGCCCAAGTATTTGTATGGGAGACTGAGTATGTGTGTGAGTGGCTGGGAGGTGTATGACTCTGTGCATAGATGTGTGAGCAGTTGATTCACTAGATGTATGGGTTCAAACGTGCATGTGGAAACAGCTGCATGGGCAGTTGACTGTGTGCATGAGTGTATTGGTGAGTGAATGGATATCTCAGTGCAACATGTCAAAGTAAGTACATATGTAAAACACAGTACATGTGAGAGTTGATATATATAAATAACTGTGCATAAGAGCCAGTGAATGTGTGAGTGGCTATATGGATCATTGTGAACTTGTATCAGGGATTGTATAGGAGAGTAAATATGTGTTAGAATATGTTTGAATTAGAAAGGTGTGTATAACTGTATAGTTGAGGAAATGAAGGTGTGATTGATTCTTTGCATGACTGACTAGATATATGAGTAACTCCATGGATGAGTGACAATCTGTGAGTGTCTGTTTACACTGATTGTATCTAAGGTTATATTAGAGTCTGAAGAGGTTCATCGTATTATCACATGAATGATATTATTAGTGATGTTGTCAGTGATGTCATTTGAGTTGTCATCAGTGATGTCATCAGTGATGTCACTGACCATGTCATGAATGATGTAATATGTGACATCATCAGCAGTGGATTGCGGGTGCGCGATATATAGTTAGTACAACTAACTATATATGGAATTTCAATGGTTTTGTGTGAGTAAAATAAGGTTTTGTAAATGCTAATTCCTAACTATATATGGTCTATAACCCATGGTTTTTTCAGTGAATTTTCAAGGTTTTGTAAATGCTAATTCCTAACTATATATGGTCTATAACCTATGGTTTTTTCAGTGAATTTTAATGTTTTTTTAATAGCAAATATCAAAAACTTTAAAATGTCAAGTACGTGGTAGGTAAAAACATTTTCGTGTCTATGCACGCTGATGTGCTTTGAACGCTGCCCCCCCCTCCCTCCCCCCCTCTTTTCTTTTAGGAGTATTCTCTCTTTGCACATAGTGAAGGGTAGGTAACGCAGGCCTTTGCCCCCGTTGTAATCCGTCGTGCCTGCTTCCCTATCCATTTGATTTATTGTTATCCAAGCATTTACTGTATTAGAATTGGTTCTCTTTTGTTCATTCTCTATTTACAAACAAGCACAGAGTTGCAATACTCTGTTTAGTCTTTGCAGATAGTGAAAAATCGTTAGAAACAACAAAAGGAATCAAGCAAAATTAGTAGGCCAGTAATGGGATCTCTTTTTGACCTCGCTAAAATAGAAACATTAGGAACAACCCCTCATGAGAAATATGAAACTAGTGAGAGGAACTGAGCTCGACGCCATGATGGCTGCAAGACAGCTCGGCTCCTCCGCCCACCCCGCCCAAAACAACGACAAACACTATGCAAATATTATAAATATATACAACACACCAGCAAAGTAACAGGGTAAAACGTTTTATTAAATAACTATTTACATGGCAGCCTGCTACAACATCGATCCAAATGCATGCCGCCGTTCCCGGGATTTCTCCCCGACTACTCTGCGGCCTACGAGATGGAGAGGCCAAGGCGTTGACTAAGCGGGGCCTCCAGCCGCAACCACAGCGCCAACGATCGCTGCTAACAGCCACTGATTAGAAGAACCGCTGCCTGCGATGCTTCCCTGAGCCGCTTGACGGAGGCCCCGAGGGGCGGTGTGGTGGCGCGGACTCGGAGGGGGCGCTTGACTCCTGCCCCCTCCCCAAGTCTTGTTGCCCTGGTGTGGCCTGAGATCGCCCCCGACATAGGCGGTCGGCTCCCGGGGTCAGGCGGAACTTGTTGCCTTTTGGTGACTCTTCCATTCTGGACCTTGTCCCACAATCCGTTTGACCTGAAGACACGTCCTGCGGTGCCCTGATCCAACGATCACATATACCAGCGCACGGACACGGCGTGGGGTGCACTGAAAGGGAGAGGCGGCGCGAACGAGCCTCCCCCACCTCCCCAGGTGGAGGTTTATCAGCTACACCCCAGCGCTTCACTCGGCCACCTGAGTTGCGCCCGCTCCTGTGGCACTGGGCCTCGCTCGGCCAGCTGAATTGCGCCTGCTCTTGTTATTGCAGCGTCTCACCCGCCATCCGGATGAATTGCACCCACTATTGCAGTACAGCGAGAAGCGGCTGCCACGGAGCTCAGGAAATGGCGGTCGACTCCACAGACTTGGGCCTGGCCTGCAAGGATGGCTGTGGGCAACCCTGGAACTCGGACGCTTGGCTGCTAGGGCATGGGCCCCTTTCCCAAAAGCGTCCCCTCAGCCTTGAAGATTCTACAAGAGTCACCAGGGCCCCCGACTCCCGCAGACTTACGGTGGGGAGCGACTGCCATGATTGCTTGCGGAATGGCCACAACGGAGTCACGAGATGGTGGTGCTCTCATGCTGACGCCAGCTTCAGTCTGAAACATCCAGAAACACTGTAGACTACCAATTCGATCAGTTCCGGTGGAGCCCCAACGTGACCCGGTAGAGAAGAACTTGCCCTCCCCTCTTTGACTGATGGTTCTTGTTGCCTGTCCCTTCTGTCATATGACGCGATGCGTTAGCGCACCCGGAAGTGCTCCGGTGCGCGAGGCGCGAAAAGCAGCTACCCGGAAGTGATCCGGGGCGCGGCGCGAAGCGCGTAACGTAAGCATAACAGGTCATGTGACTTGTTAATAAAACTTTTCATTGGTTCATTTCCCTTTTGAGTTCCAAATGATGTAAGGCTAGGTCATGTGACCTAAAAATAACACTTTTCATTGGTTCGGACTGGGAGGGGGCGCTTAGCTCCTGCCCCCTCCCCAAGTCTCTCTCGGCCAGCTGAGTTGCGCCTGCTCTTGCTATTACAGCATCTCACCCACCATCCGGCTAAATTTCACCCACTCTTGCGATACAGCGACTCTTCCATTCTGGACCTTGTCCCACAATCCGTTTGACCTGAAGACACGTCCTGCGGTGCCCTCGCAATGCAGCCTGGTCCCTAAATGTATGCAGGGGGACGGTATTTCTCGCTCGGCCAGCAGAGTTGCGCCCACTCTTGCGGCCTACGACATGGAGAGGCCGGGGCGTTGACTAGGCGGGGCCTCCGGCCGCAACCACAGCGCCAACGATTGCTGCTGACGGAGAGGAGCCTTGCCGGTGAGAGCCACTGATCTGATGAACGGCTGCCTGCGGTGCCTCCGTGAACCGCTTGACGGAGGCCCCCCAGGGGCGGTGTGGTGGCGCGGACTGGGAGGGGGCGCTTAGCTCCTGCCTCCTCCCCAAGTCTCTCTCGGACAGCTGAGTTGCGATTACTCTTGCGGCCTACGACATGGAGAGGCCGGAGCGTTGACTAAGCAGGAGCCTCCGGCCGAAACCACAGCGCCAACGATCGCTGCTAAAGGAGGGGAGCCTTGCCGGTGAGAGCCACTGATCTGAAGAACGGCTGCCTGCGGTGCCTCCCTGAACCGCTTGGCGGAGGCCCCCCAGGGGCGGTGTGGTGACGCGGACTGGGAGGGGGCGCGTGGCTCCTGCCCCCTCCCCAAGTCTCTCTCGGCCAGCTGAGTTGCGCCTGCTCTTGCTATTACAGCGTCTCACCCGCCATCCGGCTAAATTTCACCCACTCTTGCGATAAAGCGACTCTTCCATTCTGGACCTTGTCTCCCCAGAGGTACATCACCTTACACAGACATGCACTCTGATCTCCTTGGTCTCAGTCAAGCATCAATAGTATGATTTTCATAGGTGAGTGTAAGTGGGGGCTGTTTGAGGACCTGACTGCATTGGAAAGCAATGTGATGCGGTGCCTCCCTGAACCGCTTGACGGAGGCCCCCGAGAGGCGGTGTGGTGGCGCGGACTGGGAGGGGGCGCTTGGCTCCTGCCCCCTCCCCAAGTCTTGTTGCCCTGGTGTGGCCTGAGATTGTCCCCGACATAGGCGGTCGGCTCCCTGGGTCAGGCGGAACTTTTTGCCTTTTGGTGACTCCTCCATTCTTGACCTTGTCCCACAATCCGTTTGACCTGAAGACATGTCCTGTGGCCTGGTCCCTGAATGTGTGCAAGCGGACAGTATTGATTGGATCAAGATGGCGGCTTCACACAAAGCTGACTCAAGTGTTGCTGCTGATGCTATGCAAACAAAAACTGGTTTTCAGTTTGTACATTCTTCAGGATTTTTCCATCCAAGGCTGGTTGAGAGTTTGTAGAACGATGGCTTCAGATTTTCAACATACTACTCTTCAACATTCTTCATAAATGTAACAATGTGAGACTCACTAGGAGAACGGCCGTTTATCTTTCCTTTCAAAATGCTGCCAACAATATTTTCTGAATGGAAGACACCATCTTGTAGCATAAAAGGCTGCGTCAAGGGTGGTATTGCCCAGAATGTCTTGTTTTCTAGTGCTCGTAATGACGAAGCCAGAACTGCCGAAAAGGATTCTGGTCCTGCCGCTACATACTGGAGACATTGAACTATACTCTGGACCTGCCTGGCCTCGACCAAAATGGCGCCAGTATGGGAGCGACTTGCAACTCCTTATGACGTTCTAGTTACTTAGCTTTGACATTATGGGGGATGTATGCGGTCTTTGTGCACATGGCGGGCGGGGAAGGGTACTGACTGGGAATACGGACAACCCTATTGATGTTGATTTTTCATTATTAATTATTGTATTAATAAAGCTTCGAAGTAATGTTACCCATGATACTCGCCCATGGTGAGCGTATAGACGATTTTATTGTAACTGATCCTGTTATACTTTCAATTAAAAAATCAACCTTCACTGATCCTACAACTGTTTGTCACGTTTAGTTTTTTCAATTAAATGGCTCGCTTGTTACATACTCCTATACCCCTGGCTTTTGAAAGACACCATCTTGTACAATAAAGGGCTGCGTCAAGGGTGGTATTGCCCAGAATGTCTTGTTTTCTAGTGCTCGTAATGACAAAGCCAGAACTGCCGAAAAGGATTCTGGTCCTGCCGCTACTTACTGGAGACATTGAACTATACTCTGAACCTGCCTGGCCTCGACCAAAATGGCGCCAGTATGGGAGCGACTTGCAACTCCTTATGACGTTCTAGTTACTTAGCCTTGATGTTATGGGGGATGTATGCAGTCTTTGTGCACATGGCGGGCGGGGAAGGGTACTGACTGGGAATACGGACAACCCTATTGATGTCGATTTTTCATTATTGATTATTGTATTAATAAAGCTTCGAAGTAATGTTACCCATGATACTCGCCCATGGTGTGCGTATGAAGGATTTTATTGTAACTGATCCTGTTATACTTTCAATTAAAAAATCAACCTTCACTGATCCTACAACTGTTTGTCACGTTTAGTTTTTTCAATTAAATGGCTCGCTTGTTACATACTCCTATACCCCTGGATTTTGAAAGACACCATCTTGTACAATAAAGGGTTGCGTCAAGGGTGATACAGCCCAGAATGTCTTGTTTTCTAGTGCTCGTAATGACGAAGCCAAAACTGCCGAAAGGGATTCTGGTCCTGCCGCTACTTATTGGAGACATTGAACTATACTCTGAACCTGCCTGACCTCGACCAAAATGGCGCCAGTATGGGAGCGACTTGCAACTCCTTATGACGTTCTAGTTACTTAGCCTTGACGTTATGGGGGATGTATGCGGTCTTTGTGCACATGGCGGGCGGGGAAGGGTACTGACTGGGAATACGGACAACCCTATTGATGTCGATTTTTCATTATTGATTATTGTATTAATAAAGCTTGGAAGTAATGTTACCCATGATACTCGCCCATGGTGTGCGTATGAAGGATTTTATTGTAACTGATCCTGTTATACTTTCAATTAAAAAATCAACCTTCACTGATCCTACAACTGTTTGTCACGTTTAGTTTTTTCAATTAAATGGCTCGCTTGTTACATACTCCTATACCCCTGGCTTTTGAAAGACACCATCTTGTACAATAAAGGGTTGCGTCAAGGGTGATACTGCCCAGAATGTCTTGTTTTCTAGTGCTCGTAATGACGAAGCCAAAACTGCTGAAAGGGATTCTGGTCCTGCCGCTACTTATTGGAGACATTGAACTATACTCTGAACCTGCCTGACCTCGACCAAAATGGCGCCAGTATGGGAGCGACTTGCAATTCCTTATGACGTTCTAGTTACTTAGCCTTGACGTTATGGGGGATGTATGTGGTCTTTGTGCACATGGCGGGCGGGGAAGGGTACTGACTGGGAATACGGACAACACTATTGATGTTGATTTTTCATTATTGATTATTGTATTAATAAAGCTTCGAAGTAATGTTACCCATGATACTCGCCCATGGTGTGCGTATGAAGGATTTTATTGTAACTGATCCTGTTATACTTTCAATTAAAAAATCAACCTTCACTGATCCTACAACTGTTTGTCACGTTTAGTTTTTTCAATTAACTGGCTCGCTTGTTACATACTCCTATACCCCTGGCTTTTGAAAGACACCATCTTGTACAATAAAGGGTTGCGTCAAGGGTGATACTGCCCAGAATGTCTTGTTTTCTAGTGCTCGTAATGACGAAGCCAAAACTGCCGAAAGGGATTCTGGTCCTGCCGCTACTTATTGGAGACATTGAACTATACTCTGAACCTGCCTGACCTCGACCAAAATGGCGCCAGTATGGGAGCGACTTGCAACTCCTTATGACGTTCTAGTTACTTAGCCTTGACGTTATGGGGGATGTATGTGGTCTTTGTGCACATGGCGGGTGGGGAAGGGTACTGACTGGGAATACGGACAACACTATTGATAACGCAAAAAAAATGATTTTTTTTTTTTTTGCCCCGCGGGGCCCTTTTAAAGCCTCCACATCAAACCTAGGGGGTCAGGGAGGATCTACTATGCCCCCTTATGGTCATTTCCCCCTTCGTTTTGGCCTCCTCTTGTCTCTCGATCCTACCGAGAGACAAGATGGCGGCCGCTCCGAACTGTTTAGAATGTTGACAGACACCGAAGAGCCAATCAGCTTCGCTTCGCAAAAGTATGGGAGCGACTTGCAACTCCTTATGACGTTCTTGTTACTAAGCCTTGACGTTATGGGGGATGTATGCGGTCTTTGTGCACATGGCGGGCGGGGAAGGGTACTGACTGGGAATACGGACAACACTATTGATAACGCAAAAAAAAGATTTTTTTTTTCTTTTTTTTTTTTGCCCCGCGGGGCCCTTTTAAAGCCTCCACATCAAACCTAGGGGGTCAGGGAGGATCTACTATGCCCCCTTATGGTCATTTCCCCCTTCGTTTTGGCCTCCTCTTGTCTCTCGATCCTACCGAGAGACAAGATGGCGGCCGCTCCGGACTGTTTAGAATGTTGACAGACACCGAAGAGCCAATCAGCTTCGCTTCGCAAAAGTATGGGAGCGACTTGCAACTCCTTATGACGTTCTAGTTACTAAGCCTTGACGTTATGGGGGATGTATGCGGTCTTTGTGCACATGGCGGGCGGGGAAGGGTACTGACTGGGAATACGGACAACACTATTAATAACGCAAAAAAAATGTTTTTTTTTTTTTTTTTATGCCCCGCGGGGCCCTTTTAAAGCCTCCACATCAAATCTAGGGGGTCAGGGAGGATCTACTATGCCCCCTTATGGTCATTTCCCCCTTCGTTTTGGCCTCCTCTTGTCTCTCGATACTACCGAGAGACAAGATGGCGGCCGCTCCGAACTGTTTAGAATGTTGACAGACACCGAAGAGCCAATCAGCTTCGCTTCGCAAAAGTATGGGAGCGACTTGCAACTCCTTATGACGTTCTAGTTACTAAGCCTTGACGTTATGGGGGATGTATGCGGTCTTTGTGCACATGGTGGGCGGGGAAGGGTACTGACTGGGAATACAGACAACACTATTGATAACGCAAAAAAAAGATTTTTTTTTCGCCCCGCGGGGCCCTTTTAAAGCCTCCACATCAAACCTAGGGGGTCAGGGAGGATCTACTATGCCCCCTTATGGTCATTTCCCCCTTCGTTTTGGCCTCCTCTTGTCTCTCGATCCTACCGAGAGACAAGATGGCGGCCGCTCCGGACTGTTTAGAATGTTGACAGACACCGAAGAGCCATTCAGCTTCGCTTCGCAAAGTTCCGTTACGCGAAAAGTACGCGAACCGGTGCGCTACCCGGGATGCTGTTACAGATATATATATTTTTTTGAACGTTAATTTATCAAAATCCACTGGAGCACATATATTGAGACCTAGCAAAGGCACATCGGGCTAACAGTCCCTACAATTTTGGCAAGTTTCGTGCAAATCCATTCAGCCGTTCGAGCTAAAAGTGAGGCCAACCGCCCTATGGAAATTAACATTGGAAAAACGCGTTTTGGGAACCCCTTTTTTCTCTGCCCCCCCTTGACGAACCCCCACAAAATTTTCAGGAGCTGCTCAGAAACAAAATGTGCCATTTTCCTGAAAATTTCAGCCAATTCCGTCCACAAACACCAAACTTATTAGACATAGATTTTTCAAAAATCCCATAGAGAAAAAATCCTAACTATATATACCTAATTGCGCGGCTGCCCGAGCCGCGTTTAACAAGCCTGTGCACCATTTCAAAGGTGAAAGTCTGGGAAGAACACTAATTCCTTTCCATAAGAACGATGTCCTATAGGCTAAAGAAGACACACAGAGCAAGCAGCCTTCCTAAAAAAGGTTTTCAAATGCTTTTAATTCACAGGAACATGGAGCCTACTAAAGGTGGAACACTGTACTCACCGGAAACTGACTGCAAGTACCAGCATGCACCTGTGGCAAACCATGCTAGCCACGCCCATTGTGGGAGTTGCTCGTGAACAACTACGATATAAAATCACCGGTGAGCCTTCCATGTTCTTGCAAGCAGTCCATGATTAAGAGGCGGAGTCCTCGAAACGCGTCGGCCATGGCGAACATTATGCTGTGGGAATGTGTGTTGCCCCGAGGAGAACAATGTGAGGACATCGAGAGTGCACGCTTGAGCGCAGGGGCGTTTTGGTGGAATAAAAATTGCGCGGCTGCCCGAGCCGCGTTTAACAAGCCTGTGCACCATTTCAAAGGTGAAAGTCTGGGAAGAACACTAATTCCTTTCCATAAGAACGATGTCCTATAAGCTAAAGAAGACACACAGAGCAAGCAGCCTTCCTACTAAAGGTTTTCAAATGCTTTTAATTCACAGGAACATGGAGCCTACTAAAGGTGGAACACTGTACTCACCGGAAACTGACTGCAAGTACCAGCATGCACCTGTGGCAAACCATGCTAGCCACGCCCATTGTGGGAGTTGGTCGTGAACAACTACGATATAAAATCACCGGTGAGCCTTCCATGTTCTTGCAAGCAGTCCATGATTAAGAGTCGGAGTCCTCGAAACGCGTCGGACATGGCGAACATTATGCTGTGGGAATGTGTGTTGCCCCGAGGAGAACAATGTGAGGACATCGAGAGTGCACGCTTGAGCGCAGGGGCGTTTTGGTGGAATAAAAATTGCGCGGCTGCCCGAGCCGTGTTTAACAAGCCTGTGCACCATTTCAAAGGTGAAAGTCTGGGAAGAACACTAATTCCTTTCCATAAGAACGATGTCCTATAGGCTAAAGAAGACACACAGAGCAAGCAGCCTTCCTACTAAAGGTTTTCAAATGCTTTTAATTCACAGGAACATGGAGCCTACTAAAGGTGGAACACTGTACTCACTGGAAACTGACTGCAAGTACCAGCATGCACCTGTGGCAAACCATGCTAGCCACGCCCATTGTGGGAGTTGGTCGTGAACAACTACGACATAAAATCACCGGTGAGCCTTCCATTTTCTTGCAAGCAGTCCATGACTAAGAGGCGGAGTCCTCGAAACGCGTCGGACATGGCGAACATTATGCTGTGGGAATGTGTGTTGCCCCGAGGAGAACAATGTGAGGACATCGAGAGTGCACGCTTGAGCGCAGGGGCGTTTTGGTGGAAAAAAATTGCGCAGCTGCCCGAGCCGCGTTTAACAAGCCTGTGCACCATTTCAAAGGTGAAAGTCTGGGAAGAACACTAATTCCTTTCCATAAGAACGATGTCCTATAGGCTAAAGAAGACACACAGAGCAAGCAGCCTTCCTACTAAAGGTTTTCAAATGCTTTTAATTCACAGGAACATGGAGCCTACTAAAGGTGGAACACTGTACTCACCGGAAACTGACTGCAAGTACCAGCATGCACCTGTGGCAAACCATGCTAGCTACGCCCATTGTGGAAGTTGGTCGTGAACAACTACGATATAAAATCACCGGTGAGCCTTCCATGTTCTTGCAAGCAGTCCATGATTAAGAGGCGGAGTCCTCGAAACACGTCGGACATGGCGAACATTATGCTGTGGGAATGTGTGTTGCCCCGAGGAGAACAATGTGAGGACATCGAGAGTGCACGCTTGAGCGCAGGGGCGTTTTGGTGGAATAAAAATTGCGCGGCTGCCCGAGCCGCGTTTAACAAGCCCTCCTACCATTTCAAAGGTGAAAGTCTGGGAAGAACACTAATTCCTTTCCATAAGAACGATGTCCTATAGGCTAAAGAAGACACACAGAGCAAGCAGCCTTCCTACTAAAGGTTTTCAAATGCTTTTAATTCACAGGAACATGGAGCCTACTAAAGGTGGAACACTGTACTCACCGGAAACTGACTGCAAGTACCAGCATGCACCTGTGGCAAACCATGCTAGCCACGCCCATTGTGGGAGTTGGTCGTGAACAACTACGATATAAAATCACCGGTGAGCCTTCCATGTTCTTGCAAGCAGTCTATGATTAAGAGGCGGAGTCCTCGAAACGCGTCGGACATGGCAAAACTTATGCTGTGGGAATGTGTGTTGCCCCGAGGAGAAAAATGTGAGGACATCGAGAGTGCACGCTTGAGCGCAGGGGCGTTTTGGTGGAATATATATATATTACAGTTTCAGCGTATCCAGGAAGTAAATAAGTGGTGGGAGAAAACATCACTAGAAAAATATATTGAATATAAAAGAGTACCTCGAGGATTAAGGATCCTAATAATGCCAACTTTAAATGACCTGGACGCTGACCTAATAAAATTATGGCAAACAGACACAAATGAATGTTCTTACAAATTGATGAGGACCCTAATCATTCATGCAGAGAGGAAACTTGAAAAGATTTTGAGCACAATAGTGGCCTTGGAAGCAGAACTCGAAGACATACCCACATCAGAAGAGAGCAAAGAAGCATTGGAGGCTATGGAAAAGAAGATAGCAAAGCATGAGATGGAGGTGGAAAAAAGGAAGGCTAACAAATTTATGAGAGACAGACTAGATTATATGAATGGCCGAATTTACACCTTCGCCAGAAAATATGATACACTTAGGAGTCACGTCACCATGGACAAAACCATGGACAAATCCATTGATCCTACGGAAGAGGTAGACAGCTCGGAAGTGAGTTCAGTTGAAGGAGATCTAAATGTAACCCCTTTGGATTTTCAGGGGGAGATAAAACTAGCGCACATGATAACGCGACAAAGAGGAAGAGGCAGAGCCAACACCTGGGGAAGGGAACAACGTCCTCCAAAGAAACCCCCGACAAACCAAAAACCAGAAGGGGTGGAAAAAGAAGTAAAACCAAAGCGAGGCAAAGGAAAGCCAAAATAAAGGCTAAGAAACAACTGTCCGTGCCTAATATAGTGGTGAATTTATTAAACAAACAACTATCGGACAGCCACCTAAAACTTTTGAATAAAGGTCTTTCCTTTTGCCCAACGAAGACAATGAATATACCGAATGCTCGCATTGACCTCTACAAATTTTGCAGGAAGGTAAAACTCAAAAAACACTTTGCTGAGAAAACTCAATCTAACAAAAACAAAGGAACATGTGCCTTGGATACTTACACAAGAACAGCAGTTACGCAAAAAGACCTAACTGCTATGATAACTCTAACATCTATCAAAGAGACCCCCTCTGAAAGCCAAAGGGATAATACAATCACTTCTGAAATGGAAATGAATTTCTGTGAAAACATTGGCCTGCCCACCAACATAGGTGGAAATAGTGGACTAAAAAGAGCTTCCAAATTCTGTCCACAACTCCCTCCAGGGAATAAGGTTGACTTATTCCATGAACTCATGGTGGAGGAAATAATGAAGATCTCGGATAAATCCATGAAACACGGACAAGGTGGAAAACAAAATCTTTCTTTGGAAGAGCAGAGAGCGATGATGGACCTAAGAAAAGACACTTCTATAATCATAAAATCCTCTGATAAAGGGGGCAACCTTGTTATTCAAAATGTTGCAGATTATATTGAAGAAGCCAACCGGCAACTCCTTATCCAGGATCACTATGAGAAACTGAGCACGAATCCATTAGAAAAATGGACAAATGAATATCACTCAAAGTTGCTAACCTGGAAAGATAGGGGTCTCCTTGACTTCGATGAATACAACTATTTGAAAACAAACAACCCGATTATGGCCACCATATATTTTCTACCAAAAATCCACAAGTCACTAGATAAGCCACCAGGGAGACCTATTGTGAGCTCGATAGGGTCTCTACTAGAATCCACGTCGAGATTCATTGATATCTTTTTGATGCACTATGTGACCAATCTGCCATCTTTTCTAAGGGACACAATGGATTTTTTGCAGAGAATATCTACCTGTGAATGGAAACCAACCTACCAAATGGCAACAATTTATGTCACATCACTGTATACCTCAATACGCCATGAGGATGGCATTGAGGCTGTGAAAGAGATCCTCAAGACACGGTCTGTGAATTATCTGGAACATTCAATAATGCTATTGGATATGCTCCAATATTGTTTAACACACAATGCGTTCCTATTCCTGGGAGATACATATCTCCAGAAGCAGGGTACAGCAATGGGGACATCTTTTGCGCCCACATATGCAAACATCGTGATGGGGGCATGGGAAACTGAGGTGATCAAGAAAGATCAAGAAAACCCGGAGGGACCGAAAATCAAACTATGGTGTCGTTTCATTGACGACTTGTTCGTCATTTGGGACGGAGATGAGGAATCGTTGACAAAATTCACTGAAACCCTGAATAATAACCGATTTACTCTAAAATTTACATCAACCATAAGTTCCCAATCTTTGATATTCCTGGACGTGGAAGTATTTACCATGAACAACAAACTTTGCTCCAAAATCCACAGGAAGCCAACAGCATGCAATAGCATTCTACATGCTAATAGTGGACATCCGACCAGGTTAAAATGGAGCATCCCCTACGGACAAATGTTAAGGGCAAAAAGGAATTGCTCTGAAGTAGATGATCTGGATAAAGAAATAGAAATCATGAGCCTCAGATTCCTTGAAAGGGGATACCCAAATGAAGTGATCACCACTGCCAAAAATCGGATGCATCTTAGGAAGAGAGAGGAACTGCTAATACCTAAGGACAAGAAACTGATAAGAGATCAAGATCATGATACAGATTCGAGCAGTGCAACAACTAGAATCATTGTGGAGTATGACAATCAAAGCACACAAATGAAGAAAGCCTACAAAAAACATTGGCCAATTCTTCGTTTGGACAAAACCTTGAATGAAAGCCTGACAGCCAACCCGAGCATAACATACAGAAAGACTTCCTCCTTAAGAGACATATTGACACAAAGTCATTTGGGACCATGCAAGGAGAAAAAACAGAAATGGCTGACAACACCTGGCTTCTGGAAATGTCACAAATGCAAAGCCTGTGAACATGGGGAGAACATCAAGCATTATGTACTTCAGAATGGTAGAAAAGAAACCATTTATGACCACATCACATGTGAATCTAAATGTGTAGTTTATCGACTCAAATGTCCATGTGACAAGTACTACATTGGGAGCACCATAAACAAACTAAAGTTAAGGATACTACAACACTTAAGGGCGATCAAGAACAAGGACCCGTGCTACCCAATGGCCTCCCACTTTACTCAGTACCACCAAAGTGACACCTCTCTCTTGAAATACTCGGGAATCAAACTGTGCAAACTCCCGGAACGAGGTGGAGACCAACTACAACTTTTAAGACGCCTAGAATCCCGAATGATACTGAGTATGGGAACTGAGGCACCGTTTGGCCATAACTTGGATGCCGAACTACATGTACATTTGTGATTTGATCTGATGAAACAATAATGATGCTGTCATTTGAATGTGTAGATTTCCAAGGGGATGACGTCTTTACCTAATTGATGCTGGAATGTGTACATGTTGTGAATTACATAGAATTAGAACCGGTTCATTTTGAGGATCCTATTTTGACCTTGAGGGAGGAATTGTGGGATATAGGAAATTAGGAAATGTACGACATCATGAGAAGGAGATGTGAAATTTTAGAGATTTGGTACATCACCATAGGAATCTTTTTGAGAAGTTGTATGGGAAGAATTGACGTAAGAATGTATGTAACCATAGATGGGGGATTATATCACACTTAGAGATTGAAGTTATACACTATTTAGTAATAACTCTATGTCCATACAATACTTGATTTTGTTCAATATAGGAATCTTCCCACTCCTTCCTAAAATTCAAATATCATCATCTCGTACTATAACTGTCTTACACTCCCCAACCCACCACTTACTTTAAATAATTCCTCATTCCCATAACTGTTTGAATTTATTGATTGGTATGGATTAATACCATATGTAATTAGATGGATCTCGCTGTAAATAATTGTCAATACTTCATTTAAATCACCGGTTCAATCCTTTCTTTTTTGATACTTCACATTAATTTTGAACACAAATGTGTACAAAGGATGTACTTTGTAAATACTTTATTTCTGAATGCATAGATCTGAACAAGCAGTAGAGTACTTTACGTTGATTGTACATCATTTTGTGTATATACCTTTAACATGTACTAGCCTTGTTTATAGATTGCTGGGTGGGTTGGTCAAGATGACCATGGAAATGGTAGAGGGTACTTACACTAAAACACACTATTTAAACAAGGTCTAGACCTAGGGACTCTATGGTCCAGTGGAAGGCAGGAGCCGAAACGCGTAGACCGTCCTTTTTTGATGCACGTTATATTTGGACTGGTGTGTAAATAATAAAAAACGCTAAAAACTAACTGTTGCTGTGCCGTGTCCTTTGATCTGCAAGAAGTGGAGAGAAGAAGCTGTGGCTATATATATATATATATATATATATATATTACCTACTGGCGATAGCCAGTAGGTATATATAGTTAGGACCTAGTTAGCATAGGAATCCCCAACATTCTATTGAGAATAATTTTGGCGCCGATGGAGGAATCTGTGTGTAATTTTCCTTAAAATTGCCTCGCCCCGCTTCGCTCCTTCCTTGAAAGTTTCGGGGGATTTGTCAAGGGGGGGCCGAGAAAAAAGATGAGTCCCAAAACATATTTTTTCCATGTTAATTTTCATAGGAAACTTTAGACACGGCAACAGCGCGAACGGCTGAATGGAATTACACCAAACTTGGCAAAATGGTAGGGACTGGTATGGAGATGTGCCTTTGCTATGTTTGGTGAAAATCCCTCCAGTAGTTTTTGCAAAAATTGAATGTGAAATGTAGCCCAATGCAATTTTCCATAGGACCTTTAGACAAGGCTACAGCCCGAACGGCTGAATGGAATTACACCAAACTTGGCAAAATGGTAGGGACTGATATGCAGTAGTGCCTTTTTTATATTTGGTGAAAATCGCTCCAGTAGTTGTTGAGAAAATTGAATTTCTCCAATTTATATATCTATTGGCGGGACACCGTGAGTGCACTGTAAGCTTACTGTACTCTGTACCTTCCCGAGTATGAGCTGCATGCTGATTGGCTGCCACTGTCTGTCAACACTCCAAAACAGAAATTGTTGGCAGCCATCTTGTGCCTCGGTAGACTGAGGCACAGGAAAGCAGAAAAACAAATGTCTAGAACTCAAAAAGGGGGCAGGATAGAAGCACCCTGACCCCCTAGGCCTGCTCAGGGGGTCCCACAAAGCCCCCCCAGGCCCAAAAAAAAAGAATTATTTTTTTTTCAAAAATAGCGGGGGTACGCGCACCGTACGCGTACCGTATGTACGCGTACGGTGCACGTACCCCCGCGATTTTCTGGAAAAAAAAATTGGAGGGGATCTGGGGGGGCCTTGTGGGACCCCCTGAGCAGGCCTAGGGGGCCAGGGTGCTTTTACCCTGCCCCCTTTGCGTGTTGTGCATCTTTGTTTCACTGCTTTCTTGTGCCTTGGTTCTACCGAGGCACAAGATGGCTGCCAACACTTCCTGGTTTGGAGTGTTGACAGACAGTGGCAGCCAACCAGCATGCCTTTCACAGGAAAGCAGCATGCTCAATGGCTGTCAACACTTCTAACCAGGAAGTGTTGGCAGTCATCTTGTGCTAGGTAGACCGAGGCACAAAAGAAGCAGAAAAACAAACTTGTAGAATACAAAAAGGGGGAAGGGTAGAAACACCCTGACCCCCTAGTGCTGCTCAGGTGGTCCCACAAGGATATTAACATATTTAAACGTTATCCGCTAATAGAATTAGCATTTAAAAAACCTTGCAAGTTCACTGAAAAAACCATAGGTTTCAGGCCGTATATAGTTAGGAAATAACATATAAAAAAACATTGAAATTCACTGAAAAAACCATAAGTTTCAGGCCATATAATAGTTAGGAATTAGCATTTAAAAAACTATTGAAATTGCTCCTATATAGTTAGTTGTACTAACTATATTTCGCGCACCCGCAATCCACTGCTGATGATGTCGCATATTACATTATTCATGACATGGTCAGTGACATCACTGATGACATAATTCATGTGATAATATGATGCACCTCCTTACACTCTAATATAGCCTTTGATACACCCAGGGTTAAATCCAGACTACCATTCTTGAAACCATTGACACACCAATACCAGTTACTACATACGCACTCACTGATTGCTAGGTTTGCACACACATTCACTTATTCACCCATAGAATAACTCATACATACAGTCACTCATCAACACAACACTAAGATATGCACTCATACCCCTATACAGACACTCACACACTGCTACTCATCCATGGAGTTACTCACACACCTAGTCAGTCATGCAAAGAATCAATCACACTTCCATTTCCTCAACTATACAGTTATACACACAACACCTTACTTATTCAAACATATACTAACACATACTTACTCTCTTATACAATCACTGATACAAGTGCACAATGATCCATACAGCCACTCGCACAATCACTGGCTCTCATGTATAGTCATTATTATATGCCAACTCTCACATGCACTTTGTTTTACATATTAACTTACTTGGACATGTAGCACTGAGATATCCATTCACTCACCAACACACACATGCACACAGTCAACCACCCATACACCTGTTTCCACATGCACTCTTGAACCCATACCCCTAGTGAATCAACGGCTCACACATCTATGCACAGTCACACACCTCCCAGCCACCCACACACACACTCAGTCTCCCATACAAATACTTGGGCAACCAATCAATAACCCATATAGCCACTCATATAGCTACTGATCAACACATGCAGCAGCTTACACAACAACAAACATACTGATGCACACATTAACCCCTTCCATGCTGATGACGAACCCCAGCCGTCATGCACTACGGTGCTCGCGTGCTGATGACGGCTGGGGTTAGTCACGGCCCGCCCCTGTTCGTGCTGTTTACAGCACACCAGGGGAATCGTGGCCACATGGAAAGGGTTAAGACAGTTTAGTCACTAACCCATGCATTCAGTAGGACACAATTAATCACTCACTCATACAGTCAGTCACGCACCTACTAAATCCTTCATCCAGACACTTATACATCCACTCATTCTTCAATATGTAAAACATATTTAAACTTTACAGAAACATACAGTCACTCGATGATGTCATCAGTGATGTCATCAGTGATGTCATTTGAGATTTCATCAGTGATGTCACTGGCCATGTCATGAATGATGTAATATGTGACATCATCAGCAGTGGATTGCGGGTGCGCGAAATATAGTTAGTACAACTAACTATATAGGAGCAATTTCAATGGTTTTATAAATGCTAATTCCTAACTATATAAGGCCTGAAACCTATGGTTTTTTCAGTGAGCGGCATGCACTGTGATGATTGCCCCCGCGAAGTATTGGACTTGAGCATTGGGGTTGAAGCGGTTCTGGGGCATAAGGAGACTTTTAATTTTCCACTACAAGGCAGATTGGACCCCATCGGCGTAATCCTGCTTCGCTATCCGACCATTGTGTCGGAATTCCACTCCACCTTTTCCTACATGCAAGGCTTTGCATGCTGGTACCTGCAGTTCTGGACTACACCCGGATTGTTCAACAGGTGGAGAGAATTACATCTTGGGCGGAGCCTGAGCCAATGGGCTACAGAAAGCAGCAGAACAACTTTGCAGCGCTAGATGGAGGGCTCCCAATCGCTTGTGGCGCTGAGGAAGGCAAAAGTATTGCCGAAATGCATTCGCCTGTGATCTGTGGATAATAAATGCCTCCAACAATGTACCCAGGTGTGGTCTTCGCTCTTTCTTCGGAGGAGGTGGCAGTGATATATATATATATATATATATATATATATATATATATATATATATATATATATATATATATATATATATATATATATATATATATATATATATATATATATATATATATATATATATGTGTGTGTGTGTGTGTGTGTGTGTGTGGGTGTGTGTGCGTGCGTGTGTTCGCGTAATCGAAGTTCTACATAGTGTGTTCGCGTAATCGAAGTTCTACATAAGAGAAAATATATTTTAAAAAATGCATATTTTTGCTTGAAGGGTTTAAAAAGACATTTTATCTCCCAATCCAGCTCTATGAATAGTGCGGACACCTGCCGACTTCGCAATGTCGTTCTTTAATGCACCAGCTCTCTAAATTGCAAGTTATCCAGAATTCTTTATCAGTAATGGTCAACTGTGTCTGGCATATCAAAATACAAAGCATGACCTGTATTGCTGATTCTGTTTTCTACCTTTTACTAGAACCTCTCGATGGCCCAGTCTCGAAAATAATATCCACCAGTGAAAAATAAGTTTGTATTTGAAGCTCGCCTGGCTGCATCCATTTTAAACGTCTAGCGCGCAACCCGCAAGGTCCAAATGGATCAGGCACATGGTCAGGCCCCTTAATGAGAAAACATAAATAAGCTGCTCCCTGGCATGGCTGAATGATCGCTCCCCGAGCCATGTAGGGTAATTAATTCGTGTTAGCCTTAAGGTGCATTAAGGCAGATAAATCTGCCGGTCCACTTTCATGGCTGCCTGCTCGGTGACAGATTCATCTGCCTTCCATTACGATAAGGCTCGGATGCATCTTCGCAAAACTTTGGACAACAGGTACACTTATTATGCCATGCTTCCACCGAAGATGGATCTCTCTTCCTTTCAATCAAACACTTCGTGCTAACTTCACCCCTATTGCTTTTTTTTCGAAAAAAAACATTTACAGCTCAAAATAGTAGTCATTTTGCCTTCTTGAATTAAACTCCCTCCTCTCCGTAGGCTTTGCGGGCTCATGTATGAAAAGAGCAGTTTTTTAAATAAACTGAGCAAAACATTGTGTGAATCTGAAAAAAATATGTTTTTGATTCTCAAATTATGAACATTTCTATTGTGTCCAATGTTGAAAATAGCAGATTCCTTAAGCCTCGCGTGTCTCCTTTATTATAACTGAATTGCACGTGCTGATTTTCTGAAGTCTGACTTAAAAAATAAACCTTTACTGACTTTAGCGTATTCGTTGGTTAGATTTCTCAAATTTTCAATTAGATGACAGTTGGTTTCTGCAATTGACTTTCATAGTCACAGCTCGGGAGGGCATGCACCCTGCAGAAAACCAGGACATCTGGTATCATGGGGACAGGATGTGGCGAGGAGTGTTTAAAAGAGGTAATTCCCTGGTAAAGATTGGTTCGGAGCTACAAACACCTAAAAACTGCCTCTTCAGAGACCACCCCTGCTTAAGCGCTCCCCAGTCATGGGTGGCTTCTGAAAATTCAACCACTACCTCCGAACTATAACGTCAATCTATTGGTATATTATTATTTTCGTGAGTATTCGATGTAAATATTACTGTGCACGCTCTGTAAAGCACTCTAATACCCTTAACTCAGGTCTATGCTATATAAACCCCGAAAATAAATAAATTAATAAAATAGTGCTAGTTGATTTTCATGGGCTTCAGGGGATTTCTTTCTCTTACTTGTTTGCTGAGGATCCTCTCTATATCTGCAGATGGAAGCCATAGGCCTTCATCAGGAGCGGCCATCTTAATTCTGAAATGTGTGGTAAATCCTATCACTCCATATATCACAGTTAATAGTTTGGAAGATAACACCAGACTTCCACAATTTTCCCCTGATATATTTTAGCAGGTCAAACCAGCCGCAATTTATTGGGGGAAAAATGCAGATAACTTTGAGGACGTGAATTTTTGGCATGTTAAGTACTAAAATTTGCAAGTTGTTCCCCTTTTTCAGAGACCAGCTCTTAATTGGGAGTTGTAGTTGGATTTTTTCAGGACTGGCAAATATGACCCAAGCACTGAGCCACTGGTCAAGTGTCTGTGGTCTAGACAGCTCTAGTGGATGATCAATGACAATTTTTTAATGGAACAAGTTGATGACAAGCCTAACATCATCTTGAGTGGTGGTTCAAGGTATGCCAGGGATATTAGTTTCCTTATTTTCAGTAATACTCTGAATATTCAAAATCAGACCATCAAGTACCTTTTCTATATGGCTCACAGCGCCCTATCTCCTGTTGCAGGGTCGAAATTTCTCCACCTTGTAGAGTTGGAATTGAACATTCCTAACAGTGTGGGCAATATCATTTGGGTTCTTTCTACGATGCAACTTAGAATAGGATGCCAATGAGATTAGATATAATACATGTAATATCCTTTGACCCGCAGAATCAAATAGCTATGAAAAGAAATAAGGACATACTACTGCCTATTTATGTCGTAAGCCACATGTGTTTTTTGATTGCTTTGTTGCGTAACCGTAAACATGTATGCAAATACAAACATCAATTTTCTGCAATTGTACATATGAAAAGGTTGTTCCTCATCCGGCATGTATTAATTCAGTTACAGCATAAGATGCATGATGGATTTAGTGAAGCTGAAGACAAAAGTGTTTCTGCTGTAGCACAAAGGTGTGCATAGTTCTATAATCAGACAACATTGTTGTCACTTTTATACCTTCAGACAACATATTTAATCCTTAGTATTTATTTGGAGAAACACATACCGCAGCAAAGAATAAATATGCTGACCGGTTGTATAATACTGAGAACCAACATAACAGACCATAGGTGACATACACCTGCATACTAAAGGATAAACCTTATTGGAAATTGGAATGTTGGAAGATTCATTGAAGACAATGGAGTGACTTAGGCCTAATATTGGCTTGCATATGCTGCTGCTCCAACATTCTTTAGTTGAAGTGGTGGCAGACAGTCATGGCTCAGCTACGTGTTTGTCCACTTTTAATTTAGAACATTCGATCCTTAGTGTGTGGAATGCTCTAATAGGCTTATAGCCCTTCTCACTCAGAACATGCCAGTTGTAAAAGTCCATCTCCCTCAGTCTTTGCCTCAATCGAGTGGCGACTTATACACTTATTGCAAATGTATATTTTTGATTGAGGGTAAGTGTGTTTGAGTTATCTACCATGGCTACAAAGCTGATATGTTTCCTATCTGAGTTCAACCTTGTATCAATAAGCTGATCATTGTTCACTTGTAAATATGGGATAGAGAACCAGTATCAAGTGTATTCTTACTTGATCGTAGGGTTAGGCCAAATCTATTTTTTCAGTTCACAGCTCCTACAACAAAGTTTTAAAGGATTTGAGGGTTTCAATAGGTCTCAGGAATCCGATCAGTATATTCAGTATATAGTGATTCACTGGCAGAGGCACAATTTGAAGCCAGAGATGACAAAGCTAACTTTATGAGGGCACTGGTTCAGACCAATTCTCTTTTTTCAGAAATCATGAATGCTAATTATTGTTCTTATGTCATGTAAATATGCATGTGGGGTAATAGCACATTATTTTGAGCGAGTAGGAGCATAGCTTATAATAGTTAAGAAAGTGCAGAGGCACCAGGGTACTCGTGTCTGAGATCTCCAATTGTAACTGGAGTTGTCTCCCAAAGGGATGGCGAAGTTGGGAGGACAATGTTCTTGCATGTATTAGAACCCTAAGCACCCAGTACAAATGTATATTGCTGGTGTTGCACTCCCACCATTTGGACTAAAATTATCACCTCAGTTAGTCAGGAATTGCTTTCATTATTATTGATCTCTTAAAATTGTAAATGTTGTAGATTGCCAACATGTGTTTTGTTAGAGAAGTGTAAATTGGGAGCTCTGTGATAAGCAATGACTAGTTGTTTTGAAAAATCTTTTTGCAAATGTTTACTGATGGATAATACGTGTGAGCACATACTAATAAAAACAAGATAAACATCTGATTCATTGTGACCCAATCACAATAAATGGGCAAAATGCAAATCTGTACTACTAAGGGAAGCATCTTAATCAAAACTGGCCCCACTATCACCAGAAATGTGTGCCAGGGGGGGCCAAGATATGTAAAACATATACATACCAGAATGTATACGTTAGCAACTTGCAAAAGAGGATACAGTTAGGTCCAATAAACCCAAATTGTTGGTCAGCAACGAAATTCAAGCAAGGGCCTCCATGATAAGGGCCGGCTGCGAGTAGCCTAAGGAACATAGGGAAAATGTACAACGATAAGGGATCCTCAAAAAAGAAAAAATAATAACGTAAAAACAAAACATGATCATCGCAAGAGCGAGATGGCGGGAATTCCTACTCTGGTGGGACTACCAACATTCCAAAATATAAAAGTGGTGGGCCATCAAAGACAGGTGAGGAGTTGCTGTAACTGAATAAATATGGGACAAGCACCTTAGATTTATACACAAATCATGGGTCTCAAATAAAAAAAAGGTTTTTAAACAAGAAGAAATCTTATAATAAATAGTCATAAACATACCCTATCTCAGCGAGTCCGTGATTATGTGTGCAATATTAACATTATAGGCAAAGCTGGATTAGGCCTGCAGTAGTGTTGTGAACTAAAGTATACATCAGACAGCTGTAAGTGTCACATAAATAAAGACGTACAGCGGCAGTGTAAATATAATGGGCACGTATAGAGAAAAATTGAATGTGGGAGGGCGGAGATGGCAAAAATATACTCCATACCCTACGTTCACCGGTATTAAAACTGTGGACAAGCATGGCCTACGATCAATATGATGGTACGGAAGACACAAAAGATGTTGCAAAGTCCATCGAAAGTAAGTGCTATTGAACGGGGTCTACAATCCACATGCTGGTAGATAAGACACAAATACCATTACATAGTTTAAACAAAAGAAATGTTAATGAACAAAAGTGAGGGGAAGATGGTGTCGTACTTCACGTTGCATGCAGCATATGCTAGAGGCCAATTATGCTGACAGCGAAGAGGGGGAATAGAAGCACATTCGCCGCCCGGAACATGAAACAAAGTAACAGATGCATGAGAAAGGCTTACCTGAAGCAGATCGACTTGAGCGTGGCGGTACTTGCCAAAGCTAAAAGAAAAGAGATCTGAGCCTTCCATATATACGGCCACTGAAGCGCGCAAAAATCTAAATTGGCAAGGGCCAGTGAAAACAGACTGCCTTGGCAAAATGCCAAGAAGTGAAAATATCAGCAAGCGATGATGTCTGCGGTTCTGGTATCAGCTGACATTAACCCCTCCCCTGCTGATGACGGAACCGCTCAGTCATAAGCCGCGGTCGCGCTGTGCTGATGACGGAGCGGTTCCATCACGGCCCGCTCGGCACGCCTGCGCGGTGCGGATTCCGCACCTGCGCTGAGCGTTCTATTGAGCGGGCGGGGCTGTGACGGAACTGCTCCGTCATGAGCACAGCGCAACCGACGCTGGTGACGGAGCGGTTCTGTCACCAGCATGCGCCCGCCATTCGGCCGCCCTCCCCCCTTAGCACTGCGACGGAATAGCCACCGCAGTGAAGGGGTTAAAGAACAGAATTGGATGCTCACGCCACGGGTCTCCAGGCAACCAGCCAGTAAACTAGCGATGTGAACAAAAAGAGAAGAAATACCATAAATACATCGAACTAGTATTAAGCACTGATGAGTGAGCTAAAGAATCGAAAGGTTATAAAAAAATGTGTTTAAATAGGAATAATGACGTGTGTTGCGTCCGTGTTAACGTAAAGAAAAGAAAGGAAAAACAAGAAAACAGGGCATATGGGAAAGCAGCTCCTTAAATGCGAAAGTCCTCCGACCTGCGCAATGAAGTCAGAAAGCGTGTGTGAGGCCGGACTGGCATTCTGATGGAAAGAAGAGTGTGGAAATCTAGTGCAGCATCTTCTTACCAGGGACAGTCATTCAACCAATTTAAGGGCATAACATATGGAACGTGTCAATCGTGGGCCACATTGGCCTAAGAACAGAAGTGGTTGTGCCTCCGATTTGCAGTTACCATCGTGCTGCAAAGAGAAAGGGAAATAACTAAAGAAATTGAGAACAGTCCTATGCCAGGTGGCAGACAAGGTTACACGGTGAGGACCCTAGATAATAAAGGCACAGATATTATAGCAAGATCGTGTCGGAGTACGTGACCCCACAGTTTATGTGGTAAAATATGCTGTAGCACCAGCAGTGGCAGAACAGAAACTCAGTGAGAGCAAGAAGACCCTGGGGATACGAAAGGGAGAGTCCCATATGATAGCCATTCAAGTTCAATGAAACAGGTCAGTTGAAAAGGAGGTTTCAATTACAGGTCCACCAAATTGGTAGCACTGTCCGAGCCACTGTGATGCTAAAGACAACCGAATCCGCTCATCCAACCAACCACGTCAGCACAGGCCAGTTATAGTGGGAATAGACTGGTCTACAGAACATTTTGATGCATCATACTTCATTGACACAAGTCGTTCGTGGTAACCAAAGTGGTTACCGTGTGATGAAGCGATGCAGCAAAGTGGTGCACAGGGATACGGTTGCAGGGTGTGCTACGAGGGATGCTGGCCTCAACTCAACGAGAGGACAACTCAGCCCTCGAAAGAATGCAGAATCACCACCTGTGTTGCTGAGCCTTTTATAGACCGTTGGAGCCCAGGTTCGTCAGACAGGCCAATCGTGTTGCGGTGCTTGTTGATGCAGGGGAGTGACTCCTTCACTCCAAGGGAGATTCCTTTGGATGTCTTTAGATGTCAACAGGCCCAGGACAGAACCTGTATGTTACACAGGCACTATTGGTGTGGAAAAAGGTAGGGCCGATGACCTTTTTCAGAGTTGCCCGGCGTTAAACGCCTCTATACCCACTCAAGTTACCAAACAAAGAGGCAGGCGCTGGAGACTGGAAGGCAGGAAACAGAAGTTTTATTCCGACGGAGCAGAACACATCAAATCAGACAACAGGGTATCTTCTCGAGGTGCTCTAACCGCATCTCTGAGGCCTGGCCTCTTATACACGAGTTTATTGCTTTATTGTATGAGACACATCTCTGTCAACCCTTTGATGTACGGAAAGACATCCTCGGAATCCCCCCTTCAGGCCCGTTCCCACACACATTTACAGTTGGAGTCCCCACCCCGGTCACAACAGGTGATGATTATCGCGCAGCTGGATATTCCGCCGATTCACGGAATGTGTGGGGTTGATCGGATCTCATAGGGTGGGGGGCTTTGATCAACTCGAGGGTCCTTTGATGGGGGAAGCTTCCTACTGTACGGGGGGGGGCAACAAACAGTATCCGCAGGGCCAGGTGGCGGCCTGGGAACGAGGAGGACAAACGGGCACACAGGAAAAGGGAGGTTGTATCAAAGGACCCGGGACCATGAAAGGGATGAAGGGAGGTGTCGCGCTGGGAACAGGATGGGGTTCCGAGGCAGAGCTGCCCTGAAGAGGGGTTTATGACCCAAGGCATGTGAGAGCGGGGGTTGTCAGCGTGCTGGGGATGCTTGCGAGGTTAGGAGGGAGAGTGAGAGACGCGCTGGCTATCAGCGAGGGGCAGAGAGGCCATGGTACTCAAAATGGCTGCCGCTTATGCGCCCGAATGGGCTCGAAAAGGGGCAAGATGGCACCGATAATGTTGACGTTTGCGGCCTAAGTTTTAACAGTCCTCCCTTTTCAACGTATCTAGCCAACTTGCCTACTCAATGTCAATCTTCATCAAATTCCTAACCTCGGCATCATATAATGCTCCCATGCGTTCATTTCCAAAGTCCACAGTCTTAGGGCAAATACAATTCATACATAAGGAACACAAAGGCGACAGGCATTGGATTCCTAAGCACAACCCACATATAACAACTACAGGAATCAGGATAATCGTAAACAGTCTCCAGCCCGAGTTCTTAACGGTGTTCCAGAACCAACCACCCAGCGACCATTCTTCCTGTTCCTGGTGGACTTCTGAAGAGAGTCTGTGGAGGTGTTCGATGGCCTTGTATCCTGAGGGTGAATTGTCCGGTATATATGTACAACAGCTGGACCCAATGATGCGGCATGCTCCACCACGGTCCGCAAGAACCACATCTAGAACCAGGCGGTTCTGGAGAGCCACCAGGCGGACCGCTTGAAGTTCGGCGGTGTTATTAGCAAGAATACCAGCGGTGATGTTCATTGTTGTCTCGACTGCCTGAGTCAGATGTCGGATGGCACGGCTGTTTGCCATCGGGCCCCAGAGTGGAACAAGTCCCTTCATAGCATCGAGGAACTGTGCTCCTGTTGAGTCGGCTTGTTCAATATCCTTGGCTCGCTTTTGTCTATGGTGATTTGCTGGGGCCACATAGGTCGGAGGAAGAATGAAGGAGATGAAACAAGTGCCCCCCCCAGCCTTTGGGGAGCCAGGTGTAAGCCTTTGTGCCACAAACGAAATACGTATTCGGAGAGGATACAAAGGAAGGTGGATCGGTGGAGTCCAAAGTTCTGGTGAAACGACAGGCGCTGCGGCCTACCAGCTGTGTCCCAAGCCCTTCTATGCACATGTGGCCTGTGACGTTGATGACCGACAGGGCCACAGTCAGAGTGGCAGCCGTTCGTTTCCGCAGGTAGGAGAAGGTGGGTCTGGTTGGATTGTTGAACACCTGCATTTCAATTCGTTCTTTAGTAGGGATGTCCATGTGGATTGAGTCGTTGGAGGTCTGCGGGCAGAAGTGTGTCTTTGTTTTGTTTCGCCAGACCTCATGAAAGAAGTGCGTCATGGTTTTGCTGGAGGTGGCATTGTCTTTATAGCTTTCTTGCAGGAGGATCAGCCAAGCAAGGCAGGAGCCGTGAATTGAGAAGGGTGAAGGGATGAAAGGTATCGAGTGTCCAGTGGCGTGGGGTAGCAACCCACAGATCCAGCAGTTGGTGGCATTGGTGGCGAGATTGTGCTGGTGAAGTAGCTGCACAGAAGAGTTGTTCCAGAACTCCTTTCGCCTTTCTCTGAGTTGAGGAGATAGTGAGATCAAATAATGTTCTTTCATGGTGGTAGGCTGTGCAGTGGTTAACAGTATCTGATGGGCAGGCATGCTCTCTTCCAGGATCCAGAAGGAAGTCATGAGGAGGAGGCAAAAGAGGAAGACAATGAAGAAGGCGATTGTCTTTGATTTGTGCATATTGTCAGTCTTTGGGTTCCTGTAATGGGTATTTCCTGTTGCTTCCATCATCTTCTTATCTGGCGCTTCCATCATCTTCAAGGTGCTCGGTAGCGGGCAGAACCACAGACTTTGTTTAGCTTCTCTCCGTGTAACCCTTGGTAGTGTTTAGGTCACCGTTCTGAGATTTAACTCAGTCTGTGGTCTACTTAGCCGAAGCTCCCTCCTTTCGACGCAGGAAATACCCTTCTCTGGTTGGCACAGTGGGATCAGAGAATTTGGCAAGTTCAAGTGCCTCGGTGTCAGGATAGCAGTTCAGTGATGGTCGATCCTTGTTCAGGAGCTCTTCTTGGTTGTCGATGTTTTCTGTCGTGGCCAGGGTCGAGGAGACCTTCTTACAGTGGTGTGCGTGCAGCCAGTGCCGTTTCCCCTCCACTCGAAGCGCCGTCCGGGTGGTGATCAGCACTTGCCAGGGGCCCGTCCACCGGGGTTCCAGACTCTTCGCCCGCTGAAAGTTTCAGACTAATACATAGTCCCCCGGTTGGATGTCGTGGCCCGGACCCCTGGAAGCATCGGGGATGGCCTGCTGCACCTGCTGATGAATGACAGACAGAGTTTCAGTTAACTTGTACAAATAATCAGACATTAGGACGTCCGGGACGTCATGAATGGAGGTGGGTTTAGGTGCAGACCAGACGCTCATGGGCCGGCCGAAAACGACCTCGTATGGTGTCAGGTGGTGTTTGGTGGGGGTGGAACGCATTGATAGCAATGCCAGTGGGAGAGCGTCTGGCCATTTCAGTCCTGTGGTAGCCACTATCTTGGCTAATTTTAACTTCAGTGTGGCATTGTGTCGCTCGACTAGTCCAGCAGACTGGGGGTGGAAGACTGCGTGGAACTTTTGTGTGATACCCAGCCCCTTTAAGATGAGCTGGATGACTTCGGCTATGAAGTGGGGGCCATTGTCGCTCCACAAAATTCGACAAAGGCCGTAGCGAGGGAAGAATTCTTTTAGCAGTACTTTTGCAGTGGCCATAGCAGTGTTATCACGGGTTGGGTATGCCTCCACCCACTTGCTAAATGCACACACCACTACAAGCACATATTTCAGGCATCTGTCTAGCTGGATGTAGTCCATCTGTAAGACTTCAAATGGGTGATTGGGAACCCCAAACCCTCCCCGGGGGACCACAGTTCCTTTCCCAGGGTTATGTTGCAGGCATATCAGGCATTGTTGGACCAGACGTTTGGCGGAGTCCGTGATTTTATCGTTGTGCCAAACTCTGGAGACAAGTTCAATCATGGGGGCTGATCCTATGTGAGCAGGGGAGTGTGCCATAGTCAGTATGGGAATCAGATATGAGTCAGGTAACAACCATTTGTTTGCGTCGTTTGTCCGCCAGCAGCCTTCATCGTCCTTTAGTCCCACCCGTGCCCATTCAGTCAGTTCGCGTTGTGTGCTAGCCATTTGAATATCCCTAACGGTGTCCCTAGCGTCGGTCCATTTTTCTGCTTGTGACCTGGTCACGTACATGCGTGTTGTCGTCCTATTTTCAGCTGTCGTTCGAGCAGTGAGGTCCGCTAGTGCATTTCCCTGTCCAATAATGTCTGTCACTTTCTTGTGTGCCTGGCATTTGATGACCGCAAGTCTTTTGGGGAGAAGGACAGCTTCGATCAAGGCGGAGACTAAATCTCCATGCAAGATAGGGGTGCCGTGTGAGGTCAAGAATCCCCTTTCCTTCCAAAGGAGCCCAAAATGGTGAACCACCCCGAAGGCATACTGGCTGTCGGTGTAAATGTTCGCTGTGGTACCTGCTGCTAGGATGCATGCTCGTGTCAGGGCAATCAGTTCCGCTGCCTGGGCAGATCGTTGTGTGATGCGGGCCGTCTCTACTACAGTTCGGGCCGTGGTGACTGCATAGGCAGCTGAAGTGGTGCCATCGGGGAGTTTGATGCAAGAACTGTCCACCCACAGCTCTCCGTCAGGGTCAGGAAAAGCCGTGTATCTGAGGTCAACCCTACTTCTAGTCTGTTCGTCCGTAAGAGTCACACAGTCATGTACAGGGGGCACATTGGGATCGTTCTCTGGTAGGGGTAGCAAAGTTGCCGGGTTCAGTGTGGTGCATCTTTTCAGGGTGATATGGGGTGCAAGCAAAGTCAGCTCGTCTTAGGGACATTCGTCTGATAGCTTCCTTTGTATTGCTCTCGTCCTATAGTCACCCCTTGCAATTGCGCAATCATCACCCTCTCTTTTAAGTCTTTCTTCTTTTTCTCTGTTGCTCTATCGTTTTCGTTTTTCTGGTGTTCGTAATATTGGGCCATCTGGAGGATAGCCGCAGGTTTGGAGGCAGCCCAACTACTCTCGCTGGCCTGCAGTTTCTGGGAGACCTCCGGTGACAAACCTTTAACGTAATTTTGGACAAACAGATGGTGTCCGGTTGCAGTGGTCATGTCCTGGCCGCTGTAATCGGAGAAAACCGTTTCAAACCGGGAGAAGTATTCCGATACATCCTCCTGGGGTTTCTGACGACAAGCCGTTACTATCGACCAGTCCACTTTCTTTTCCGGAATCAGGGTTTTCAATTTCTGTACGATCTTATCTGGGAGGTCTAAAATGGATTTCAAGGGTTTCTGTCCAGGCTCTCGTTGCTTATCTATGTCGTCGAGTTGTGACCAGGTATGTCCGAACAGCTCAAGGTGGTCGACTTTCCGGATTTGCTTCCACACATCAGCTGGGAGACATAGCCCGAAAAACAAATCGATATCAGTCAGGGTCATGATCGTTGAACCTAGGGCTGTACCTAATTCAGTATAGAAGGCAGTGGGGTTTTTACGTAAATCAGGCAGAGATTTTCGGAACGTCAGAATATCCTGCCGATCCCATGGTTGGTAGACCCAAATATACACTACCCTCCCTCTTGCATCTTTGTGGTTAACGTCATCGTGAGTTCCTAGACCTCGTGGAGGAACCCAGTAGGGAGCAGCCTCTCTAATTGGCATCATGGTGCTAGCTCGCTCAGTTTGGGGTTCGGTTGCTACGGGTGTCGGGGGTTTAGCTTCCGATTCTTGTTCAGTGAGGTGGCGGAAAACCTCAAGCGTACGCGTAAGGAGGTCCGTCACATCACACTCACTCTCATCCCCGATATCGACCTTTCTGTATAGAGTCGTAAGGCTCTCGGGACCCTTTTCTCGATATCGGTCCTCGTATGCATTCAAGATATGGTAACACAGTCGTACGGTAAAATGTCGTCTGTGGCTCCCTGTATACGTGTTGAACATGTCCGTGACGTGTTCTTCACTTTCCTTTCTTTCTACCAATGTCCTCACTACCTTGTCAATCCCTGCGCGCTCATCCTTGCTTAATCTGTTCGCTCTTGCAGAATCAGCCTTCTGGGTCTCTGGGTCATTTAACACTGCCACTTGTGTCGTACCTAATACAAGGGGTTCGGCCGGCACAGAGGCCACGGGGGCCGAAGCTCTTGTGCTACTCTCGCCTGTGCTTAGGGGTGGTGGGTGCTGTGCTAAGGGTTGGGAAGGGGCATATGGAGGGGGCATGTAGATGATCGGAGGACCTAACAGCAGATCATCGTTGGCTCGCTGTTTCAAGGGTAAATCAGGATAGAGCGTGGAGGGCGTTCTAACCGGACAATTGCTTGATGTTTCCATCTCTAGTTTCTGTTTGGCTTCCTCTCTTTCCTTAATCTCTTCTTCTAGTTTCTGAGCAGCTAGGTGGGCTGCTTTTCACAGCTCTTTTCCCAACCTACTCTCAGTTCTCTTTTTACGTTGTTCGGTTTCTTTGCGCCACATGCCGAGACTATCAAGCATAGTGGGCGTTGTCTTGTGTTTACCAAGGGCTGTTTCTAGCGTGCTTATTTTATCCTCATCGAAGGATCCTATCAGTGGCCACTGACTTTCTCGATCCTTTTTCGTATATTTATGCCACAGCTTGCTATAAGCTATAGCGATCAGTCCATGCTTCATGAACATGTCCTTATTAGGGGTGCCTTCCAGTGGAGCCGGATGGTTCATCTCTAATAAGCGGTCCGGGCTAAACAGGCTACCAATCAGTGGGGAGAAGACAGGCATGACGGATTACAACGGGGACAAAAGTCAGCACTACCTATCTTATCACTGCGTGCAAAGACTAGACAGAATATTTCTATTCTACGTTGTTTGCAGGCGGTGAATACCTCAAAAAGGACCAATATCGAACAGTCAATGTTCGGTCAATCAAACAATCAATGGGGAGAATAAGTAGGCACGACGGGTTACAACGGGGACAAAAGTCTGCGTTACCTACCCTTTCACTACCTGCAAAGAGAGAACCTGTTCTTCCCTGTTTGCAGACAGAGAATCTCCAGAGAACAATCCACGAACAGTAGTTCGGGCAAACAATCAATCAGTGGGGGAGGAAGATAGGCACGACGGATTACAATGGGGACAAAAGTCTGCGTTACCTATCCTTCACTGCTTGCAAAGAGAGAGAGCCTGTTGTTTCTCCGTTTGCAGACAGCGAATCTCCAAACAAATCAACAAAAGAGTAATACTAGTATTTTCCAAACAATCAAACAATCATTTCGCAATTCGTCGTATTTACACGACCTTACCCGGACCGCATGGACAGTTTCTTGTCTTCCGAATCCAGCACCCGATCGTCCTCTATTCTTCGTGATCCTCGCGGCACTCCTGATGGTTCCCAGTCAGGACCGTAGATTACTCGAGAGAGGTCTGTTCGGAACCAGTGAAGTTCGGATGATCGGCTGTCAGACGAGGGTCTATCGGACAGGTGCACTCCCGATCGTTGCAGTCGTTCACTCTGTCGTAAGGACCTCTCCCACTGGATCCACGAGTCGCTGATGGGCCCCACGTTTGGGACGCCAATTGTGGAAAAAGGTAGGGCCGATGACCTTTTTCAGAGTTGCCCGGCGTTAAACGCCTCTATACCCACTCAAGTTACCAAACAAAGAGGCAGGCGCTGGGGACTGGAAGGCAGGAAACAGAAGTTTTATTCCGACGGAGCAGAACACATCAAATCAGACAACAGGGTATCTTCTCGAGGTGCTCTAACCGCATCTCTGAGGCCTGGCCTCTTATACACGAGTTTATTGCTTTATTGTATGAGACACATCTCTGTGAACCCTTTGATGTACGGAAAGACATCCTCGGAATCCCCTCTTCAGGCCCGTTCCCACACACATTTACAGTTGGAGTCCCCACCCCGGTCACAACAGGTGATGATTATCGCGCAGCTGGATATTCCGCCGATTCACGGAATGTGTGGGGTTGATCGGATCTCATAGGGTGGGGGGCTTTGATCAACTCGAGGGTCCTTTGATGGGGGAATTTTCCTACTGTACGGGGGGGGCAACAAACAGTATCCGCAGGGCCAGGTGGCGGCCTGGGAACGAGGAGGACAAACGGGCACACAGGAAAAGGGGGGTTGTATCAAAGGACCCGGGACCATGAAAGGGATGAAGGGAGGTGTCGCGCTGGGAACAGGATGGGGTTCCGAGGCAGAGCTGCGCTGAAGAGGGGTTTATGACCCAAGGCATGTGAGAGCGGGGGTTGTCAGCGTGCGGGGGATGCTTGCGAGGTTAGGAGGGAGAGCGAGAGACGCGCTGGCTATCAGCGAGGGGCAGAGAGGCCATGGTACTCAAAATGGCTGCCGCTTACGCGCCCGAATGGGCTCGAAAAGGGGCAAGATGGCGCCGATAATGTTGACGTTTGCGGCCTAAGTTTTAACATTGGTACAGCAGGTTTACAAGGCAACAAGGTCAGGAGCAGACAGAGTCTTCTCAGTTGCAGTCTCGGTCCCAACGCAAAGGATGCTGCCATCAGTCTGGTATGGTCAGCACAACTCAGGATGTCTAGGTGGTCAAACATGAAGTGGAGTTGGAGCTGAATCAAATCCTATGATGAATCTAGGGTCTCACCCACAGGTAAGCCCTTAAGTACCCTCAGCAGAGGTCCATCCCAGAGGAGGTGCTGGACAGTGGGGAGGATACTCCCATGTCCTTTGTCCAGTTTAATGCCAGAGTGGGAGCCAGCGGCTCCTTGAGCTGGTTTGAACTGAAGTATGCAAGGAGGGCACTAAATGTCCCCTTCCAGCAGACAAGGTGGCGCTAGCAGGCACCCCCACCCTGCCCTAATACACTAAGGGCCAGATGTAGGTAATCCCAATTTACCTATTCTTAAATACCGAATTTTACCGATTCAGTATTTAAGAAGAGGTAAATGGGATGTAGATACATTTTCTGTAAAAATTACTGAATCGCTATTTACAGATTCAGTAATTGCCATTCATTCCTATGGACCTGGAGGCCCATAGGAATGAATGGCAATTACGAATCGGTAAGTACTGATTCGGTAAAATGAGGGAAACATTCAAGGGTGCCAGGGTGTCACTTTGACACCCTGTTGCACCCCTGAATCGTGCTTGTGTGCAGATGTGGCAGATGTGGCACACATACATGCCATAAGGGCACGTATGTCTGCCACATGACACAGTTGAAAATGCACACATTTGCATTTTCAAAGGTATTCCTTATTTACCACCAACTTATGGTTGGTGGTAAATAACGAATCCTAAAATGGGAAAAACACTAATATGAGTGCTCCTTACATTGCAAATTCGGTAATTTACTGATTCGGTATTTTAAGGAATCGGTTATTTACCGATTCCTTAAATTACAGAATCGGTAAATTACTGAATTTGCAATTCAGCCCACCTACATCCCAAATGCCCAATACCGGTCGGTAACGGCCAAAATTTGGTAATTTCAGCTGTTACTGACCGGTATTGGGCCACCTACATCTGTCTGGGAGGTGGTTACACCTCCCTGTGACAGCAGACATATTGTCCTACCTTTCCCTACTTCGGCTCAGCCCAGCAGCAGGATGTCAGAATCATGTCTGTGGTCAGCAGCCGCCCTAGGTTGCTGTCAGTCTCTGTAAGATCATTCCCGAGTTCATAGAGGGCTTCCCAGAGGGGCACTTCAGTGGATGGATTTATACCTCCAACACAGGATACGGTGTTGGGGTATGATTCCAACATATTTGATACCAAAGATGCCCAGGTTTGTTCCAGCCAGTTTAGAGATGGTCATCGCGTATAGACGCATGGCGTCTCTATATCGTAATGGCTGATTCACTTACAAAGTCTGGAGAATGGACTCCGGGGTTTTAGGGGTGGTCTGCTCATACAGGGTCACCCTCACACCCGGAACCGAGCACTCTGCCTTTGGGACTGAAATGCCTGCTATAGGGGTAACTCATATGTTTTTAAATGCAGTGATGAAAGATAAAAGGAAACTCAAATCTTTCATGAGAGGTGCATGCACCAACTCACACAGGCTACAATGGCAGGCCTATAGTCGTAGTTTGGAGGACCCCTCATGGGGGCATAATACATGCTGCAACCTATACGGGCACCCTAGGGTACCCATGCCCTAGGGATCTGAGTACAATATACCAGAGACTTATAAGAGTGCCCCAGTAGCCAAATAGAAATGTACCAAGATACTCACCATAACTAATTTAGGGAGGAAGCACAGAGACTGGGGTTCTGTAGAACACAAGCAAAGAAGTGGGGGTAACCATGAAAGTAGATCCTAGTTTTCTACATAAGGTAATAAGGTCCACAGTGAGTCGAAATCCTAATTTCAGTCTGCATAAATTATCCGATGAGCCTCAGGAATTCTCTGCTGATCATCAGAAAGAACCAATGCAGAGATGTGCTACCAAAGGGTCCTTATCTGACTTGGAAAAGGATCGTTGAGGAAAGGCAGACTTGTGTATGTACTGGGTAGCCTTTGGTCACTTTGTTTGAGACTTTCCCTTTTGACCATCAAGGCCTTCAGGAAACACCATAACTCACCTTCTCTGGGCGAGTATTTGATGGGAGTTGGCAAGATCCCTCACATTAAGTAAACAGGTACCACAGTAGCCAATTTGAAGTTATTCCTCGTAAATGTTCACTTAAGGAATGAAAATGTCTATGACATACCTTTTTCAGCTCTATTAGATTGTGGAGCCTTTGGATTTCATGTGGAACGAGCCTGGGCCATGAAGCTATATATATCGATGTTGGAGAAGGTGCACAAGTTTCAACATTTGAAGGCTCACCTTTATCCTGTGATTTGTTCACCAACATAACATCTCCCTTAACATGAGTTCACATATAGAATATTTAGCATTTGATTTGATGTCCTCATAAATCAATTATCCTGGGGTCACCTTGGCTGATAAGGTGTAATCCTTATTTAAATTGGTCCGCTTGTATAATCTCCCTTTCTGCTAATATTACCAAGAGAACTGCTAGTCGTCAGGAAGACACAGATCTCCAATTAAACATTCTACAACTTGCAAAGGTGCCCTTCCAGTTGCTTGCTTTTTTTAAATACCTGGATACTCCAAACAATTAATTGATGTCTTTCTAAACACAACAGTGTTAATACATCCTCCTCACAGAGAGTTTGATCATTCTATTGCTACAATTCAAGATGGACACATGCCCCATTGCAGAGTATATTCTTTATCAGAGCAAGTAAAGGCAGCAATAAAACAATATTTGTATTTTTTGGTCAATTGTGTATACTCATTTAAGGGATTTTTGCTTGCAGGGTGGATAGAATTTTAGATTTACCTATCCAGTCTTAAAAGTCTGTCTAAAACACCTTTTGTAAGACTTATCGGACGATAGTTACTAGGGACAGATCAGTCACCCTTTTTAAACAAAGGGAATATTTCACCTCCACACCATGACTCTGGTATTCTATCACCTGCCATGATCCTGTTAGATAAAACATTTATGTAGGATCCCCACACAATTAGTTTGGACCAGTACAGGTCTCCAGGGACCTCCTCGGTCCCACAGCTTTTCCTGCTTTTAAAGACTTATGGCTTTAATTGTCTCATTTAAGGAGAATTGTCCAGAGACACAATCGTTAGTAGTTACTAAATCATTAATAATCTTTGAAGATCCTTTCCAGAAGTAGATTCTAGACCATGCAGTGTGTACAGTTCCTTAAAAGGATCCACCCATAGTTGTGGCTCTACTGAAAATTTGAGTGGGCTACAATATTTGAGACTGCTGTGTGCACAGATTAGCTAAAATGTTGGTGGTCAATACTTTTACTACCTCTACCATGGCCATCCAGTTTGAGTCAATGCAATTCTGCTAAGAAGAGTAGGTTATTGACTTGAATTGAGCACACTAAGCTATGATGGGTTTTCAATTTTCCTGCTTAATAGCCTTTATTCGTTTTTTTCTTGACCCTTTGGCACTAGTTGAATGCCAAGATGGGGCCACTGAGTTCTTCTTGAGGCTTCTATGGTGCACAACGAGCATACCACATTACAGCACATACTCTATCACAAAATATATTAATCTAATGCCATTTCATTAACAGTAACCTTCCTTAAGGAGGGTGCATTAAACCTTTCATTTATCACAACTGAAAAGGTACATTCCAGACTCATTCCATAATTCAATTCCCTGTCTTTTAGTTTAAGTTGATGTACAACCTGAGTATGAAATATATGAAATTCGAGTTTCCCTTTATTTCTGTTAACATTTACAATTTCTGGGTCATTGGAAAGGTTACCGCCCAGTGAAAGGCCCTTGGTTCCTGCTTTCTCTATACAAGTGGCTTTACTACTCCATGAACTTAAAAATAATTTTCCAGACCAACCATGCACCAAAAAGAGGGAAAACTACAGTGCAGTCTCCATGCCAGTGCAAAGTCCTTCTTTGCTCTGTGAGGGAGAGACATGGTGTGCTCTGTGGTTCTTGGCAAGTGACAGGTGCTGTTTCCGTGGTGGCATGTTTTGCCGCCCACAGTAGGTTGATATTGAACCGCAACATGTATTGTGGCTGCCAAGCAGTCTCAATTCACTTTGTGAGGCAGAGACACAGAGTCTTCTACGTTCAGTGGTATGTGGAAAAGCTGTTTCCTTGGTGGTGCTTGTGACTCATCCCTTGTTGGATGGGTTGCATTTCAGCTAAGCCGTTCATCCAAGCAGAGAGGTGCAGCAGACCGTTGTGGCAAAAGGAGACATAATTCACAGGAATCTCTGTCAAGGGGGAATTTCCTGAACCTTTATGACGTTACTTCCTGTCCCAACCCATGATGGTTGGTCACTAGATTTTTTACATCATAGACTATTCCAAGATTGTGCTATGTTCTGTTCCTGAGATATAAAAGGGGACTATTTCTGCGACTTTGATAGTTCAACACTCCTGTCTTGTTCCACCTCTCCAGATTTCCTTGTTTCCTACTTCTGTTGGTGGTACATTGTCTTGCCTGCTCCTGCAAAGTTATTTATGTCATCAGGCTTTCTCCTCCAACAGTTGTTATTTTTTTCTAGTGGACACTTACTCTTCACACATCACCCTTTCGTGTGAAGGTACAGTGGCTAATGTATAGGTGTCCCCCATACCTTGGCCAAGCCAGAGACAAGCACCAGAAGAGTTTTGTACACTTCCCATGGTAATTAATTAGGCACATAGAGTTGTCTCCATTAAATTAAATACCTTTAAACTTCATAAGAGACAGATGAAAATGCAAGAAACATTGTGGTACTTACACAAATACGCGAAGAAAAGACATGGTAGAATAGAGAGGAAAATAACTGCTTACAAAGACACTAACAGGAACACAATGAAAGGAGATAGAAGAAAACAAAAGCATTAAATTAAGTCTTCATTTAAAAAAACAACTGTAATATTTTTGAGTAAACCAGGAAGCACTGATGACATCAGTGATGGCAGTAGTGGCCAATACACGAAGTCATCATGACTTTAGTTATGATGTCACCAAATATGTCATGGTTTGGGCATGGCCTCTATGCAGGGTCCACCTCAAATTATTTTGCCTTCTCCTTTCTGTTTTCTGAACATCTTTTCATTGACTTTCAGGTCTCTGTGCACTTTACCACCGCTAACCAGTACTCAAATGCTTGTACTCCCTCTTTTACGCATGGTGAAATTGGCTTACACCAAATTGGCACATTTAATTTACTTGTTTGTCCCTAGTAAAGTGATGCTACGTGTATCCAGGGCCAGTAAAGGCTGTGGCCCGGATCACTGACATAATATCGAATACACAAATATACAATTACCAAAATATCGACGAGAAAATATAGAATGCAAAAATATCGAATTACTATCTACAAACAGGTAAGTACAAACATATCGAATCAAAAATATTGTTTTAAAAAATATAGTTACTCAAAATATCGAATTTTTTAAAATGTCTTCAAGTTAATTTAAAATTAATGAAATAATAAATATAATTAACTACAACATACTTAAAAATACTTAAATAACCTTAAAATGATTAAATAATTAATTTAAGTTAAAAAAACATACAATTTAATTTTTTAATACATATATATATTAACATAATATTAATAAAAAATTATACAATATTTTTACCGTAGGATAACGGGACGGTAACATTTACTATTACCCCTCCAGTGAGTGCAAAAGTAGGGAAAACAATGGATAGCGTAGGGGTAAAAATTACTATTCCCACTCCAGTGAGTGCAACAGTAGGGAAAGCGTTGGATAGCGTAGGGGTAAAAATTACTATTCCCACTCCAGTGAGTGCAAAAGTAGGGATAGCGTTGGATAGCGGGAGGGTAAAAATGACTATTCCCACTCCAGTGAGTGCAACAGTAGGGAAAGCGTTGGATAGTGGGAGGGTAAAAATTACTATTCCCACTCCAGTGAGTGCAACAGTAGGGAAAAGGATGGATAGCTGGAGGGTAAAAATTACTATTCCCACTCCAGAGAGTGCAACAGTAGGGAAAGCGTTGGATAGCGGGAGTGGTAAAAATTACTATTCCCACTCCAGAGAGTGCAACAGTAGGGAAAGCGTTGGATAGCGTAGGACTAAAAATTACTATTCCCACTCAAGAGAGTGCAACAGTAGGAAAAGTGTTGGATAGCGTAGGGGTAAAAATTACTATTCCCACTCCAGAGAGTGCAACAGTAGGGAAAGCGTTGGATAGCGTAGGGGTAAAAATTACTATTCCCACTCTAGTGAATTTAACAGTAGGGAAAGTAAAGATTTAATATATTAATACAAATAAATTAAATATCAATACCAATGAAACATTAATTAAAATTAATTGCCAATTTAATATTATGTAATAATTAATCAATTATAAATACAAATATAAATTAATTACATTTTTTTACCTATTCGTAATTAATTAACAACGAATTCATTTTCAAAAACAAAATCGAATTAATAAACAATAATACCAATTAATAATTAATCAACAGTAAATTAATTATCAATACACAAAAAGTATGTTTAATATGTAATTAATTACAATTCAATTACTTCCCACCCTATTCCCCTCTAAACCCACAATCCGCTACAGAAAATAAATTGATACAATTATTGTAATTATCAATTATTAAATTAATACAAATTAATTACCAATTAATGACAAATAATTATCAATTAACAATTAATTAACAATAAATGAAAAATCAATACCAATAAATAAATAAAAATTATTTACTTGATTACAAATAAATTACTTCCCACCCTATTCCTCTATAAACCCACAACCCACTACTGAAAATAAATTAATAAAATTAACATAATTATCAATTAATCAATTATTAAAAATGAATTACCAATTAAAAATTAATTACCAAATAATTCAAAATGAATACCCATAAATAAATAAAAATATTTAATTAATTACAATTAAATTACTTCCCACCCTATTCCCCTATAAACCCACAACCTGCCACAGAACTAAAACGCAAAATAAATTTAAAAATAATTAGTAATTTCTAAAGATTAATATTTAATTTAATATAATTAAATTACTTCCCACCCTATTCCCCTATAAACCCACAGCCCGCTACAGAAATAAATTACGCAAAAAATTCAATAACATAAAATTCATTACTTAAAATAAATTACAAAAATAATATACACTTTTCACTTATATACTAACATACAAAACACTTAAAAAAATTCCATAATATTAAAAATGTTATATATTTTAATACCTATATTATATACTTCAATATTTTGATATCTATATTTTAAAAAATCGATATTATATTACTTACCTTCAATTCGATATTTTTCACTATATTGTTCCATTTGATATTTTGTCCATTTGATATTTTGACTTCGATATTTTGGTAATTCTATATTTTGAATTTGATATTTTGGTAATTCTATATTTTGAATTCAATATTTTGTCTTGTTACCCTGTGGCCCTGCAGCGTTGATGAACCACCCACTTAAGTAGCCTTTAAACACGTCTCAGGCCTGTCATTGCAGCCTGCCTTTGCCAGTTTTAAACTACCATTTCAACTTTTCAAAATAAACCTTTTGCCTAGCTTTAACCCCTTTGCTGCTCGGCCTTTTCCCCACTGTGCTAAGCCTTTTTTGGCTATTTGGGGTAGTTTCCTCTTAGGCCCCTGTAACTTTTTTACCACATATGATATGCAAACCAAATTTGCATCCTTTTCTTCCAACATCATGGGGATTTTAAAGATACCCAGGGTTTGTGGATTCCCCTGGAGCGGACCCAGAAATTAGACAAAATACATCTTAATTTAGTTTTTTTGGGGGGGGAAATGGGATAACACTGCTGCAAATGAAAGCGTCTGCTTTTCCCCTGCAAATGGTAACAAAAAAGGGTTTATGGGGCTGAAATCACAATTTCCCAGCTTTTAGGGAATTACAAACTTTTGTCAGAAAGCCAAAATCTTTTACACAGTTTTGGCATTTTTCTGGGACATAGCCTATTTTTGCTATTTTATGAGCTTTCAACCACCTTCCAGTTAATGGCAGAAATGGGTATAAAAGCAATAATGGATCCTGGAAAACTATACATTTTTGAAAAGTAGATAAAAGTCTGAATTAAGCAAGGGGCCATTTGTGTAGATCCTTCAAGGTTTCTTTATAGAAACTAACAGTTAAATATAGGGAAAATTGAAAATTAGTTGAAAACAACAGCCTTTTGTGTCAACGTTTTCACCTGTAACTTCTTCTAATTATCTCTAATAAAAGAGAGAGGGACCCTCTACCAAAGGGATGGGGTACCAACTAATGACTTTGTCAAAACAGAGATTCCCTTTGGGCACATTAATGAGAACACAATAGCAAGACGTACACCAACATTACAGACAGACTCTGAGCAATCCAATGGTAAACCAAATTCTGAAACAACAAATAAATTCAATATGCACAGTTTTATTATATAAATTAAAATTGGAATTAAAAAACAGATTTAAAACATATGTCAATCAAGGGAAAACAGACAATATATGGAAACAAATTATACTCTAAAGTTCATCAAATGAGTTCCTAAACCTAAACCAAGGGAGATACTCAAAAAGGTATATTCAGCCTAGTCAGAATACTCCTTTAATTGTTATAGAATGGATTCTCTCCCCCAATCCTCAACGCGTTTCTACGGACCAAGTATCATACAGCCGTCTTCATCAGGAAAAATATTAACTGTCTTCCCAAGATAACTGCAATTTAAAATAAAAAGCATCTCAGCAACAATAATGTAACAAAATAAAAAAACTGAACATAAAGCAACAATCCATCTGCTAACCAGAATTGGTTTTCTTTACCATTGCTCAACACATCACAACACCTTATATCATACATAAATAGATTTGATATATTCCAAAAAGTTAAAACATACATTTTATCATCAACATTGGATATTTCCTCAGTGTCATTTACATTACAAACCATATACAGTATGCTCTATATACAGCGTGGTCACTCAATTACATTTCACATGATTATGCTTAACATTTTTAGCATTTCGCCTACATCTCAGGATGGTAATTGTGGTTTCAAGATGGTTTAAATTGTTAGTATAAGGAGCTTCATGCTCCTGGGCCATCCCAGATAATACTTACTATACAACATCTAGCTCATATATCATGTCCCATACTAACCTTAAAATGAGGCGTGTTAAAAAGTGTAACGGGGATAAATATCTCCCTTCTTTCTGATAGGACGTGCTTCCTGTTGTTGAAGTCTTTTATAGGTCGTGATGCCTAAAGGAAAACAAAGCGGCTGATAAGAATTTTGGGCTCTCTGATAAGGCCAACACTTCACCTGATATTCGCATGTTAACACAAGTTCTCTTCTAATGCCACGTCATCTATAAGGTGACTACGATGGATATCCAAGTTAGCAATAGTTAACTTAAACACTGACATATACTCACATCTTATTCGTGCAATCCTATTAATAGATGTTAGACATATTCACTGCAGCAAGTAGGTTTGTCACTCTCCTGCAATGTAGGGATATAGATACCATAATATGGTTATCACTCTCTGCTTTCAGCTTAGCTAACAGATTTGTAGCCAATTTCTAATACTTGACACTTACTGATAATGGCAGATTGTCCCGTTTACACGCGGTAGCTTGGTTCCGATTTGTTACAATCCGAAACCGGGGTATCACTGGTGAAAGATAAACAGATGGGATATGTTAAAATCCCATGTTGTATTTTACATTGTCATAAGCATTAGTTATGCAGGGTTCAGGCAATACTCACATTATTAATATTAATCAAGCCTTCAAGAAAATGCCTTCAAAGGGATTCCTTCGTCTTCCCGATCTCTAACACTGCTTCTGAAAACGTATTAACAGCGTTTTTTAAGGATATTTAATGGGGCGTATTAAGCAAGTATATCCTTCTCGAAACTATCTATATCTAGCGCATACCTTGAGGAACAGATACAGCCGCCTTCCGCGTGTAGTCTCCGGAGTGTTCAATATACAACACGGCAGGAAACCGCGCGCCGGTTAAATACCTTACCGCTGGCGTGTAGATGCGGAAGTGATCTTGCGCCCTTGAGTTTTAGACATGGGACTAGAAAGCGGACTCCGGCATAATAACACACGGGCCGCACTAGCAGCACCGGGTTTTTGGGCATTTAATATTACAAAACTGCACTAACTTAAAGAATGTCACATATACTGACCATCACGCATTTATATATCGCATTTATATATCGCATTATTTTGTAATTAGGGGCGTGTTTGATCTAAGAATGTTCTTGAGTATTATCTCTACAGTTATGCAGGGACTATTCCCTAGTCCCATGTCTAAAACTCAAGGGCGCGAGATCACTTCCGCATCTACACGCCAGCGGTAAGGTATTTAACCGGCGCGCGGTTTCCTGCCGTGTTGTATATTGAACACTCCGGAGACTACACGCGGAAGGCGGCTGTATCTGTTCCTCAAGGTATGCGCTAGATATAGATAGTTTCAAGAAGGATATACTTGCTTAATACGCCCCATTAAATATCCTTAAAAAACGCTGTTAATACGTTTTCAGAAGCAGTGTTAGAGATCGGGAAGACGAAGGCATCCCTTTGAAGGCATTTTCTTGAAGGCTTGATTAATATTAATAATGTGAGTATTGCCTGAACCCTGCATAACTAATGCTTATGACAATGTAAAATACAACATGGGATTTTAACATATCCCATCTGTTTATCTTTCACCAGTGATACCCCGGTTTCGGATTGTAACAAATCGGAACCAAGCTACCGCGTGTAAACGGGACAATCTGCCATTATCAGTAAGTGTCAAGTATTAGAAATTGGCTACAAATCTGTTAGCTAAGCTGAAAGCAGAGAGTGATAACCATATTATGGTATCTATATCCCTACATTGCAGGAGAGTGACAAACCTACTCGCTGCAGTGAATATGTCTAACATCTATTAATAGGATTGCACGAATAAGATGTGAGTATATGTCAGTGTTTAAGTTAACTATTGCTAACTTGGATATCCATCGTAGTCACCTTATAGATGACATGGCATTAGAAGAGAACTTGTGTTAACATGCGAATATCAGGTGAAGTGTTGGCCTTATCAGAGAGCCCAAAATTCTTTCAGCCGCTTTGTGCTCCTTTAGGCATCACGACCTATAAAAGACTTCAACAACAGGAAGCACGTCCTATCAGAAAGAAGGGAGATATTTATCCCCGTTACACTTTTTAACACGCCTCATTTTAAGGTTAGTATGGGACATGATATATGAGCTAGATGTTGTATAGTAAGTATTATCTGGGATGGCCCAGGAGCATGAAGCTCCTAATACTAACAATTTAAACCATCTTGAAACCACAATTACCATCCTGAGATGTAGGCGAAATGCTAAAAATGTTAAACATAATCATGTGAAATGTAATTGAGTGACCACGCTGTATATAGAGCATACTGTATATGGTTTGTAATGTAAATGACACTGAGGAAATATCCAATGTTGATGATAAAATGTCTGTTTTAACTTTTTGGAATATATCAAATCTATTTATGTATGATATAAGGTGTTGTGATGTGTTGAGCAACGGTAAAGAAAACCAATTCTGGTTAGCAGATGGATTGTTGCTTTATGTTCAGTTTTTTTATTTTGTTACATTATTGTTGCTGAGATGCTTTTTATTTTAAATTGCAGTTATCTTGGGAAGACAGTTAATATTTTTCCTGATGAAGACGGCTGTATGATACTTGGTCCGTCGAAACGCGTTGAGGATTGGGGGAGAGAATCCATTCTATAACAATTAAAGGAGTATTCTGACTAGGCTGAATATACCTTTTTGAGTATCTCCCTTGGTTTAGGTTTAGGAACTCATTTGATGAACTTTAGAGTATAATTTGTTTCCATATATTGTCTGTTTTCCCTTGATTGACATATGTTTTAAATCTGTTTTTTAATTCCAATTTTAATTTATATAATAAAACTGTGCATATTGAATTTATTTGTTGTTTCAGAATTTGGTTTACCATTGGATTGCTCAGAGTCTGTCTGTAATGTTGGTGTACGTCTTGCTATTGTGTTCTCATTAATGTGCCCAAAGGGAATCTCTGTTTTGACACTTCTTCTAATTATGACAGCTCTTTGAAACGAATATACAGTTACATCTGCCGGACTTTACTGGTTGTGGGGATATCTAGGACTTGTAGGTTCACTAAGAACCGAACAAACCCAGAGCCAAAAACTGTGCAGCAACATGCAATGTTTTTTTATTATGTACCCGGTATATAGCGATTATTCTGTGAAAATGTATACATGGAAAAATCGGTATGAAAGTAACCTATGTATTTCTGAAATGGGAACAAAATATACAGTTTAGAAACAGTAGATATTTGCACATTTCCTAAAATGGAAATACTCATACTAGCATGAGAATTAGCGGTAATTTTTCAAAATGACTACTTTTTTACACATTGTCTTTCATTTGGAAGGCAAAAATGCATCAAGAGTCAATAGGAATTAACATTTGCTTTACAAATCTGAATTACCCTTAGTCTTCCGATAAAAATGGTACCTCACTTGTGTGGAAAGGCATAGTGCCCACAACAGGAAATGGCTCAAAACGCAACGAGAACACTCCACAATTTCACAATGAAAAATTACCCTATTTTTTAAAGTGCCTAGCTGTAGTTTTTTAATCCTAGCTCTGCCGGAACATAGGGAAACCTAGCAAACCTATACCTTTTTTAAAACTAGACACCCAGTGTAATCTAGGATGGGGTGACTTGACTGCCTCTCACCCGGTTCTGTTATCCAGAATCCCTTGCAAACCTAAAAAAATGTTTTTAAAAAAACACATTTTTCTCACATTTCTGTGGTGGAAAGTTCTGGAAACTGCATGCATCCACAAATTTCCAACCCACCCCTCTTTCCCCAAAGTCTTCAGAGAAAATGGTACCTCACTTGTGTGCGTAGGTCTTGTGCCCGCATCAGTAAATGGCGCAAAACGCAACGTGGACACACCTCAAATTCACAGTGAAAAATGACCATTTTTTATTGGCAAAGTGCCTAGCTGTAAGTTTTGAACCCTAGTTCTGCCGGCACATAGGGAAACCTAGCACACCTATACATTATCGAAAACTAGACGCCCAGTGGAATCCGGGATGGGGTGACTTGACTGCCTCTTTCCAGGTTCTGTTACCCAGAATCCCTTGCAAACATAAAAAAATTGTCAAATAAAACACATTTTCCTCACATTTCTGTGGTGGAAAGTGCTGGAATCTGCGTAGATTCACGAATTTCCACCCACCTCTTGTTCCCCAAAGTCTTCCAAGAAAAACGGTACCTCACTTGTGTGGGTAGTCCTAGTGCCCGCGACAGGAAATGGTGCAAAACGCAATGTGGACACACCACAATTTCACAGTGAAAAATAACCTTTTTTTTTGGCAAAGTGCCTAGCTGTAGTTTTATAACCCTTGCTCTGCCGGCACCTAGAGAAACCCAGAAAACCTATACATTTTTGAAAACTTGACAACCAGGGGAATCCAAGATAGAGTCAATTAGCTGCCTCTCACCAGGTTTTGTTACCCAGAATCCCTTGCAAACTTATGTAATTGTCAAAAAAGCTAATTTTCCTCACAATTCTTTGGTGGAAAGTTCTAGAATCTGCGTGGATCCACAAATTTCCACCCACCCCGCGTTCCCCTAAGTTTTCCAAGAAAGATGGTACCTCACTTCTGTGGGTATATCTAGTGGCCATGACAGGAAACGGCACAAAATGCAACGTGGACACACCACAATTTCACAGTGAAAAATTACCCTTTTTTGGCAACGGGTCTAGCTGTAGTTTTTGAACCCTAGTTCTGCCAGCACCTAGGGAAACCTAGCAAACCTATATATTTTTGAAAACTAGACAACATGGGAAGTACAGGATGGGGTGACTTGACTGCCTCTCACCAGGTTCTGTTGCCCAGAATCCCTTGCAAACCTACATTTTTTTTTTGAAGAAGCACATTTTCCTCTCATTTCTGTGGTGAAAAGTTCTGGAATCTGCGTGGATCCACAAATTTCCACTCACCCCGCATTTCCAAAGTCTTTTGAGAAAAATGGTACCTCACTTGCATGGGTTGGTCAAGCACCCGTGAGAAGCAAGGGCCCAAAACCTATTGAGGCAACATCAAAATGACAAAACAACGTGGTTTTGCAAGGGGGGTCCCATGTGCTTTTGGCCCCGGGCTCAGTGGCCATCCAGGGAAACCTACCAAACCCACACATTTCTGAAAAATAGACATCCAGGGGAGTCCAGGGAGGTATGGCTTGCGTGGGTCCCCTAACGTTTTACGACCCAGGTTGTTTTGTGATAGGTAATTTTGATGTTGCCTCAATAGGTTTTGGGCCCCTGCCTGTCGCAGGCCCGAGTCCTACCCACACTAGTGAGGTACCATTTTTTCTTGGAAGCCTTTGGGGAACGTGGGGTCGGTAGGATTTTGTGGATCCACGCAGATTCCAGAACTTTCCACACAGAAATGTGAGGAAAATGTGTTTTGTTGGCAATTTTTCAGGTTTGCAAGGGATTCTGGGTAACAGAACCTGGTGAGAGCCAGTCAAGTCACCCCATCCTGAATATCCCTGGGTGTCTAGTTTTCAAAAATGTATAGGTTTGCTAGGTTTCCCTGGGTGCCGGCAGAGCTAGGGTTCAAAATCTACAGCTAGGCACTTTACAAGAAAAGGGTCAGTTTTCACTTTGAAAATGTGTGTCCATGTTGCGTTTTGGGTAGTTTCCTGTTGCGAGCACCAGGCCTACCACTGCAAGCAAGGTACCATTTTTCTTGGTAGACTTTGGAAAACGCAGGGTGGGTAGAATTTTGTGGATCCACGCAGATTCCAGAACTTTCCACCACAGAATTGTGAGGATAATGTGTTTTTGGACACATTTTTAGGTTTGCAAGGGATTGTGGGTGACAGAACCTGGTGAGAGCCAGTCAAATTACCCCATTCTGGATTTGCCTGGGTACCTAGTTTTAAAAAATATACAGGTTTGCTGGGTTTCCCTATGTGCCGGCTGAGCTAAGGCCCAAAATCCACAGGTAGGCATATTGCTAAAAACAAATCCATGCCTAGTTGGCTTACTGCCGCGCTGCGGGGGGGATATCAGGTGTTGGGGTTTCCTCAATATGGCCCCAAGGGGGGCTGAAACACTGTGGCTATTTTTTGGGGGATGGGGGTATTGGTATGCCCACTCTAGGCAGCTCCCAACCCCACACATAAAAAAGCCAGCATAATCGTTTGCATCTAGTGGGCTTTTTGTCCCCCCGGAGGGGCAGATTGGGGACTACTGTCCTCATCTTCCTCCCAGTGGGGGCAGAAAGGCTGTAATTGTTGCGGGTTGGGGCAAAAAGCCCAGTAGACGCCAGAGATTTTTGAGGTAAATTTTAATTAGGGTGGAGGCATTGGCATGCCTGTTTTGGGCAGTCCCCACCCTAATTAAAATTTGCCCAAAAAAACCCTGGCATCTAGTGGACTTTTTGCCCCCTGGGGGGACAGAGTGGTGGCTACTGCCCCATCTGCCCCTAGGAGGTGGAAGGAAGGCTGTAATGTGTGTGAGGCAGGGGTTGGGGGCATGGGCATGCCTGTTTTTGGGAGCCCCCACCCGAATTCAAATTTGCCCAAAAAATATCCCTGGGAACTAGTAAGCTTTTTGTCCCCCGGAGGTGCAGATTGGGGGCTAATGCCCCCATCTGACTCCCGGGGGGGCACAAAGCCTACTAGACACCAGGAATTTTATTCATCAAATTTTAATTAGGGTGGGGGCTGCTCAAAACAGGCATGCCAATGCCTCCACCCTAATTAACATTTACCTCAAAAATCTCTGGCATCTACTGGGCTTTTTGCCCCCCCCCCAGGGGCAGATTGGGGGTTAATGCTCCCATCTTCCCCCAGGGGGGCAAAAAGTCTGTAATTTTTGCAGGGGGGGTGGGGGCATGGTCATGCCTGTTCTCTTCAGCCCCCACCCTAATCCAAATTTGCCCAAAAATAAGCCCTGGCGACTAGTGGGCTTTTTGCTTCTTCGGGGGTGGGGGGGTGATTGTGGCTAATGCCCCCATCTGCCCCAAGAGAGGGCTTAAAGTCCACTAGATGCCAGGGAGTTTTTTTGACAAATTTTAATTAGGGTGGGGCTGCCCAAAACAGGCATGCCAATGCCCCCACCCTAATGAAAATTTGCCCAAAAGATCCCTGGAGTCTAGTGGGCTTTTTGCTCCCCCGGGTGGCAGATTGTGGGCTAAAGCCTCCATATGCCCCCCAGGGGGGTAGGAAGGCTTTAATTTTATGGGGGAGGGGTGGGGGCATGGGCATGCCTGTTTTGGGCAGTTCCACCCTAATTCAAAGTTGCCCCCAAAAAATCCCTGGGGACTACTGGGCTTCCCCCCCCCCAGGGGTTCCAGATTGGGGACTAATGCTCCCATCTGCCCTCCAGGGGCTGCCAAAAAGCCTACTAGACGCCAGGGATTTTTTTGAGCAAATTTTTATTAGCTTGGGTTTGCCAAAAACGGGCATGCCATTGCCCCAAAGCTTATAAAGATTTGCTTTAAAACATTCCTGGTGTCTAGTGGGCTTTTTGCCCCCCTCGGGAGGTGCAGATCGGGGGCTACTGCCCCCATCTGCCCCCCAGGGGGTGCAGAAAGGCTGTAATTTTTGTGGGAGAGTGGGAGGGGGCATGGGCATGCCTGGTTTGGGCAGCCCCACCCTAATTCAAATATGCCCAAAAAAAATCTTGGCATCTAGTCGGCTTTTCGCCCCCCCTGGCGGGGCACATTAGGGGCTAATGCCCCCATCTGCCCAAGGGGGAGCTAAAAGTCCACTAGATGCCAGGAGTTTTTTGGGCAAATTTTAATTAGGGTGGGGCTGCCCAAAATGGGCATGCCAATGCCCCCACCTAATAAAAATTTGCCCAAAAAATCTCCGATGTCTACTGGGCTTTTTGCCCCCCTGGGGGCATATTGGGGGCTTTTGCCCCCCAGCAGAAAGGCTGTCATTTTTGTGGTGGAGTGGTGGGGGCATTGGCATACCCATTTTGGGCAGCCCCCACCCTAATTCAGATTTGCCCCTGAATAACCCTGGTGTCTAGTGGGCTTTCTGCCCCCGGTGGGGAAGAGTAGGGGCTACAGCCCCATCTTCCCCCAGGGGGGGGCATAACGGCTGTAATGATGGTCGGGGTGGGGGCATTGGTGTGCCCATTTCAGGCAGACCCCAGCCTTAAAAAATACACCAGAAAAATCCCTGGCATTTAGTGGGCTTTCTGCCCCCCCGGGGGGCAGATTGGGGGCTAATGCCCCATCTGCCCCTCAGGGGGGGCAGAAAAACTGAATTGTGTCTATTTCTTTATAGGGGAAGCGAAGGCCCTTGCCCAAGGGGCCGCTCCCCCCTCCCTGGTGTCTAGTGGGGAGATTATCCCCTTTCCAATGATACCTCTCCTGTCTTTCTACATGCCCTGGAAGGCTCAGATAGCCCCCTGAGCACATAAAAAATGTGTAACTGAAATGATCCTACAAGCTCATTTCAGTTTCGTGTTCTGTGCAATGAGGACAGCGTGATGTGCACACTGTTCCTCATGGCACAGAAACCAGGGAGGGGGCCTCAGGAGCTGGGGAAGCTCTTCCCCAGCTCCCAAGGTCACAGGGGTGAAATAGAAATACCTCCGCTATCTGCAGCAGAGGGATTTCGTGCCCCTAGCCTCAAGATGGAATGGTTACATCATGAGCACAGGGGCACCGATGCTCATGATTGAACCATGCCATCATGAGCATCATAGGGGTTAAGGTTAATTTTTAATACAAATAAGTTACCCTTATGGGTAGACCCTAAAATGCCCGTAGGACACGGTGCAGTGTGTTTAAAAAGTTAGACATGTACTTTTACATGTCCTGGTGGTGGAAAACTCTTACATTTATTTTTCGCTACTGCAAGACCTACCTCTTCTTTGAAGATACCTTTGGGTTGACATATTACATTTAATAAGTGATAACTTTCATTTGGGAGTAAGTAGAAATATCAAGCATGGTGTCTAAATGATTGTAATGTAAAGCCCTATATAATTGTAAGGTCAGATTTTAAGTCAGAATTCTGAGAATGGCAATATTAGGACGTTAAATGCCAAAGCCCGGATGAGTATCCAGGAACTCAGAAGTGCACTACTGAAACGTCTCTTCATCCAAAGTGTACGTAACGTTTGAAGAGCAACATTTGTAAAAATATACATCTAGAATCATGTGATCAATGAAACAGATACTAGACTCTAAAAGGTATCATAAATGAAGACAATAGTAACACAAAAATATGTTCACATTCAAAAACTGCTTTATATTCAGTTCCAAGCAAAAATATTTGACAAAAGAAGCGCAGTGAAGCTTGACCCAGCAACAGCGTTCAGGTGACAGATCAATTTCCCTGTCCCAATGCATTTCAGATGGAATTCTGCCCTTCATCAGAGAATCCATAAACATCAATAGATACCATGAATATTAGTCATCCTTTTAAAAAATATATATATGCAGCTTAGTTACATATTGAAAGAGCTCATTCAGACAAGCAATTGTGCTCAAGAATCATAAACCAAATAGTGCAATGAAATGGGAAACCATCCATAGAAATCCAAAAAGGTTTAAAAAGAGATGGCTAACGGTAAACGAAAACCCGTGGACAAGAAGTGTTGAGCACTCTGAAAAATTCAAGAGAGTTTTAGTGTATGCCAGCATGCAAAATCACATAAACAAGCAACACCTCTAGATAAGTCAAAATACGATGCAATGAGAAATATTGACATAGGCACTGTGTCGAACTGTGAAAAGAAATTGAACGAAACTATCAGTCTCCTGAGTCATACTAAAAGAGTGTCGTCCGTGTCTTGCACTTTGGTTAAGGCACAGTCAACACTCTTTTAGTATGACTCTGGACTTTTCAGAGGTACGTTTGCAAGGAATATACTGTCCTCTGGAACTCTCACCAGTTAAGTCTTTGGGGCACATGCATCAAGGGATTTTGCAATTCACAAAAATTGTCTTTTTGCAATCGCAAAATGGCCTTTTGCAATGTATGAAACTTTTCGGGATGTGCAAAGTCTGTATACGCACTTTTTGTGATTTTCCAAATTGTGATTGCATTTAAGGAATCGCAATTTGCGATTCCTTAAACGCAATGCTTGAAGCACTTTGAAATAGCGATTTCACAATTTGGGCCGCAAATTACTGAAAAATAATACTGGTGACTTCGTCCAGGGGCTCCCTGATGACAGTACCTCCTCTTCAGACACAGCCTGTAGTCTTGTCCTGATGAACTTTACCTTCACAGAACATTTTATTCAAAAAACGTTCGAAGTCCGAAGGTAAGCGCCGATCAGGCCCTATCGACTTCTTGCATCCGGCCCGTGCTCCATCATGGTTGACCATATCTTTCAACTTTGACCCGGTCTTGCATGACTAAATGTCTGTGGTTGGTGTTTTCATCTTTTTTTACACTAGTTTTTACCATAAACTTAAAAAATTCAAAACTCCGGTTCTAATTACTACATTTTCTTCATTTTAGTGTAAAATATGTCATTAGCATGTACTTTATTTTTCTAAATTGATGTGAGATTTTTTCTTGCTTGGTCTTTACACTTTATGACTGTTTTTGATCTGCATAAATATTTTCCATGTTGCCTCTAAGTTAGGGTTGACCGCTTTTGTGCCAAGCTGCCAGAGGTTTGAGCACAGGATAATTCAGTGACTTTTGTGGTTGACCCTGAATTGGAATCTGGTTGTTGCTTTACCAGGGCTAACCTCCCACAACTCAATTTCTCACATCATGTTTTATGTCATACATGGTGCAAGAGGTATTGTAATTTTTGAAAACCATCATTAGTACATTTCAGTAATTTCTTGCATTTGATCCAGGTCCATAAATCAGTTTCTAGCTGTGTTTTATGTAACTATTTATCTCCTTCTTGGACAGTTTTGGAGTGCTCCGTCAAGCGGGGCTGAGAAAAGAGAGGGGTCCCAAAATGTTGTTTTGCCATATTAATTCCCATATGAAACTTTGTCAAGGAAATAAAGAAAGAATGGGTGAACGGAATTCCAGCAAATTAAGCCGAAATCAAGAATTTTACTGAGAAGAGTGTTTTTTTTATATTTGGTGTAAAATCATTTAGCCATGTTTGAGAAATTCATATATAAAAGGGTGCCTGGGACGGTCATGAAGGGGTTAACATTTTAATGATTTTTGGACGGATGGTCATGCAGCAGTCCTCCAGTAGTCCTGTGGTACCATAAATGAAAAAAATAAGGGCTGAATCTGTCATCAGTGATGTCCATCAATGATGTCATTTAACATGTTATGAGTGATGCAATATGTGAGGTCATAAACAGTGTTTGGTGGGGTTTAAGTTATTTCCTGATCATTAAACAATAACTGTTGAATTTCAGAGCCTTTTAGTTTTTAAACATTTGTTTTTGTGTTTTTTCAACACTCAATTTATAATATCACATTAACCTTTATTTATTCCAGTCAATTTTTAGGATTCTTTAATCATAACCTAAAATCTTATTACTTTACCTAACTACAGTGTGCTCCTTTTACCTTTGTTTTTTTCAGGGAACAGTCAAAAGGAAAAATCTTTGACTGGGGCAACCAGCTTGGTGAATCAACCTCATTAGGCATGAAATTTTGCATATGTCTCGGTCAACAGCGGACATTGACTTCTGATTTGTGTTTTAATTTTTCTTGGTACTTTTTGCACTAAAACCTTAAATATTCATATCTAGTTCTCCAAATTGGATTCTAGTCATTTTGGTGCTATTCTTCTGATTACATTTGTATATATTTTTTTAAATAGTGGGACATTTATTGTATTGTGTTATGCATGTTTAATTGCTTTGGTACTGCTAAATACTGGTACACACTTTTCCACGAGCTGAGCTTGTCTTCTATGTGTCATATCTGCCATGATACAATTGACGGTAACCCTTTGTTTTTATTATTTGTAATTGGCATACAGTCTTAAATTGGGTACTTTTTTATTTGTTTCCCAAATTAATTTTGTATCTCAACTTTTGCCCCCTAATGTTTTGAGAACCTTCAGGAGATCTGTCCACAATGTAGAGCCTTGGAACTGAGAAGCTGAGAGCTCTGACGAAGCAAACTGGGCTGAAGATGAGCAGGGAATCCAGGCAGGAGGATGTGCATGCAGCCCTCAGGGCCTGGGAAGAGATCCATCAGCCACAAACTATCTCAGAGGAGAATACAGAAACCCAAGAAAGAGAGGAGGCAGATGACAACCTGCGTCAAAAATAACTTTGGATGCACCTTACAGTGCCGGGAGTAAGTGCTTCCACATCCTGAGTCTCACAGAGCTGGTAGTCCACCAGATGTTGTACACTGACAAATAATTCAGAGGGGGACTATATAGCTAAACTTGCACCAATTACCCTGGATGAAGAGAAGATTGCACTGAAGGAGAAGAAACTAGCTTTGATGGAGCAGAAGATCAGGCATACTACAGTCCAGAAAGATGTTGCCAGCTTATTTGCCTAAAGATGTTCTGTCTATATTTGTGATAAGAGGCAAAATTGACAAATGATTTGCTTCTTATGAGAGGGCATTGAAGAGGCATAGATTTAACAAGCAGCACTGAGAAGTATTGCAGGGGGGTTGGTGCCTACACAGGGAAGGGATACACTCCTTTCTGTATATGAGAATGTATGTATGGTGGAAGAGGTGTGGCGCAGCAGCCAGGGTGCCTGACTACGGACCACAGGGTTCACGGTTCGATCCCCAGTGGCAGGTTAGCCCAGCACCATGTGACTCTGGGCAATAGCTTGGTTAATCTTCCTGAGGGCCCCCAGCGCCGGGACACCTCTCCGGAGGTAGCTGTGCACTTTACAAATGCTGGTATTATCCACATGATGGAAGCACTAGTGTATGAGTTTGATCTCATTCTTTAAGATTATCATAAGAGGTTTAGAGATGCACAAAGATTCACAACAGGCTTGGAATGACTACAAAGACATCTCACTGAATACACAAGAGGGCTGAGTGAAGTACAGTAACATGAATTATTATGTTTACCTATAGAATTGAATTATAAAGGCACACATCTTGAGTAATGCATCTTCAGAGTTACTGAAGCATCTAGTAGACTCCAACCTGACTAACCCCAGAAAGCTTGAAAGTGTATCTGATGAGTGGGCATGCACAAGGGTGTACAAAATGTCCCATGGGGTGTTACTCCAAGCAAAGGGGTCAATTACTCAATAGGGAAATGAATGGGCAACAAAGATAAGAAAATGAGTTCTCTACATGGCCTCAACATTGTGAGAATGAGGGGGAGTTCCAATTAGGCACTAATAAAAAATAGGGTGGCAGCCCTGTACAAGTGCTATCGTGTTGACAGACTGATCGAAGAGACCAGTAAACCGCGTATGACCTTGTTTTTGAACATTGAGAATGAACAGCTACTCCTTTTTTTTAGTTTAGGGGCAGGTACTGTTAAGTACTTACTCTGCTTCCCTCTGGGTTTTCGAGCTATTCTTGATCGTTCTCCCTGCCCATGCCATAAGCGCTCAGGCCAAACCCTATTATATTTCTTCTTTTTTTGTAAGTCTATGCAATATAAAAAACTGTTCTTACTTTATGTTTTTTAAGAGGATTATCTACGTAGATCATAGTGAAGCATATAGTACTCTTCTCAAATTGGGTGAAGATGAATTAATAATTTGTGTGGGGGCCTTTTTGAAAACTGCTGTCCGAGCTCTTATCTTGAACAATACTGCATGATTGCATTTTAAAAGATCTGTATCTTACTGACTTTCATGTGCTTCCATTTTTCAAATATCGCAATTTTGTATATATTTATATTGTATAATGAGTTCCTTCTTTCATGAATATGTTTTTATCCAAATAAAGTTATGAAAAAAAAAATGTTGATCACTCAAAGATCAGGGTGAGCTATGATGTAAACAGCCAAGGTACAAGAAGGGAGACTGCATGTCCCAAGACAACACCCTCCAGCGGGCCTTCCCAAGTGTTTGATGTATGGCGGGGTTACTGCCCCAAGAGACTTAGCTATGAGCTCTGCTATTCCAACAGAGTATCTGTTAGGAAATGATCTGGAAACCTCTCCTTGGGCAGAGGTGGAAAGAATAAATCAGCACTCAAATGTTGGGTCTGCCTTTGTTGGTGTATGTGGCAATAAGGGCCCAGATAGTCCATCAGGGGATTCAAAAGAGCCGGGAGTCTGGAACAATGGCCCAGGTTCCTGAAGGGAAGAGGAAAGGCAATCGGAGTGTGAAACTCAGCTCATGTGTTACCACAACCAGAGAGAGTCTAACACTGCAATGGAGTATCTGGGGCCTAAGCAGGAAGAGGAAAATGTCCTGGAGGACCCACCTTGTTTCCCAGAGTTGCAGGGTGCAGGAGAACTCTCTCAAGAGGAGTTCTTGAAAGCGTAGAAAGAGTGACCAGTTTTTCCAGGCCTTCAATGCCAGGTCGAGGCACAGAAGAAAGGGGATACCAGTGAGATCCATAGGATATACTGGGAGGATGGTGTCCATTTTTAGTTAGGCTGTGAACCTTAATTCTGGGGCCGCCAGGAGGCTGATAGTTCCTCAGTGCAATAGGGCAAGCCTGCTACACTTGACCCATGACATTTCCTTAGCTGGAAGCCTTGGTCAGATAAAAATCTGGGAAAGGTTCGTGATGCACATTTACTGTCTCCACATATACTAGAAGGTGAATGAGTTCTGTCCCTCCTGCACCACCTGTCAAGCCTGTGCCAAGGCAGATATCCCATGGTTGCCCTGCTCCCAATCCCAGTAGTGTGGACACCTTTTTTCAGGGTCAGGATTGATATTGTTTGGACCATAGACTTTAGGATAGCCTTACTAAAAGCGTTCATGCTAGTTATAGTGGACCAGTTTACTAGATAGCTGGCTGAGGGTGGTGACTGCACACATGATGGCCAGGGCATCTTTAGCAGAGAAGGGTTCCCCAAGCGATTATCTAAAACCAAGGAGCAAACTTCATGTCTGCATAGTTAAAGGCTGTGTGGGATGTGTGTGAGGTGACTTTAAATTCACTTTGCCTTAACAATCCCAAACCAACGAGTTTGTTTAAAGGTTCAGGACAACTGTGAAAGGAACAATCATAGGTTTGAGTTTGAAACTTAGAAGAAAGTGTGATTTTTTACATCCATGCCTCTTGCTTGCCTACGGGTAGTTATTGCAGACAGGATTGGGCTTCAGCCCCTTTGAGCTTCTTTATGGCCACCCATGCAGAGGACCTTTGAATCTTGTAAGAGAAGGGTGGGAAAATCCTTACAGGAAGTCAGAGCAAGACATTATGGACTATGTACAGGGCCTGAGCTATATGATGATTCAGTGCATGAAAATGCTAAAAAGAATCTTGAGTCCAGTCAGGAACTGATCAAGGTGAGGTATGATTAGAAAGCCCAGTACCATTCTGGTCAGAAAGTATGGGCGGTTGAGCCCTTTAAGACATGTGGACTGGGCACAACACTGTACTGGAAAAGGTGGGTGAGTTTTTCTACCCGGTTGTTCTGGTCACCTCCAGGCACCTCCACAAAGTGATTCATGTCAACCACCTGAAACCCCTCTTTGACAGGGCAGACATAACCTTGTTGATGGTGACAGATGGAGAAGAGTAAGACGAGTGTGAGCTCCTTCCAGACTTCCTATCTCACAACTCAAATGCTGGTTCAGTGGAGGGAGTTCTACTCTACCCTACACTAACAGAACAGTAGCAGAGGTACTGTTGCCACTTGTTGGGCCAGTTTATTGACCTGTGCTCATTGACACATGGTCTGACCCAGTGGTGTGCCCACGACCTTAACATTGGTGATAGCTTACCTATCAAGAAGGTATCCAACCTCATGAAGACCTGCTTGGCTACAGCTTCCATCCTTTCCCTCTTGAAATGTTTTTATTTTAAAAAAGGTGACTAGGAGCCTGATTTAGAGTTTGCTGGACAGGTACGCTGTCGCAATGTGATTGATATTCCATTTGCCTCATTAGAAATGCATTATATCTTATTGTACTATTAATGAGGTGGACGGGATATCTGTCACATTAATGGATGTGATGCAGTGTCCAAATGTAAAAACATACTTTTCCACAGAGTTCTATCAGCAACTTTGCATGTTCTTCAGCCTCCAAACAATACAAAGGCAGAGGGTAATATCCGAAATCACAAAAACTGGCTTCACAGAAGAGCTGTTACAGCTTCTGTAATAGTTGTCTTTTACTTCTTTGCATCGACCATCACTGATTTAACCAAAGAGGAAATAGAGCATCACCTGCTAGTGCTAGAATAGCAAGAAACCCTCTCCTTTTCTCACTATGGAATTAAAAAGGCATTCTCAAATTTTCTTGACATGATTTAATGATTTTTTGTGATTTGCCACAATATGCATATTTAAAATTCATCAGGACGCTGTCAAGCGTAAAAGGTGTACACAAACACAATCCCAGTCAGTTTTGAAAGAGCATTTGAGCGGAGTACATGGTTTTTAGATTTTGGAATTTGAATTGGATTTCCATCATCACTCCTGGTTCATGCTCAGAAAACGAAAAGCTCTGGCACCTTTTCATGATTTTGTGGCTATGCACCTTAAATTTCAACTAAACATAAACACGTACACCGGCAAAACTGCATTATAGTTGCTTGCAACACCTTTTTAGTCAGTCCATTTAAAAAATGTGCTGCAAAATGTTTAAACGGAGTTTTCCAAATCTTTCTTGTGTGAAACCACGCACCTCCCGCGAAATACCCCTGGATGATGTTAGGGTCACTCGCTCAGTGCAGTGTGGAGCTAGGAGGTCTGCTTTGACTTCCAAGCCCAGCCCTAATGGCTAATCTTAATATAGGGATGGAAATTACTGGATCGATCACAATTTAGTACCATGTTTTTTTTAATTGTTCCATTCTTGCAATATTATTTTTTATGTTTTAATCAGATTTGCAAGTACCTTCTTTTATATCTAGAAAATGCATGTCGCTTAAAAACAGAAAACATACATTTTGACTCAAACACTAAGCATTATAGCTTATGTTATTTTTAAATCCTTTCATTGGTATAGTTAATACTTTATTTGAGATTCTTGGAACTAGAGGCCTATCTCATTACAGCAGAATGCTTATTTGCCATTTCAGGATAGATTTAAATGAGATTTTGATCTATAAAAGTAAATCCTTACTGACAGTACTGGCTTTTAAAGATCCTTGTAAACCTAAAAGGAAAAACAATTTCTTGTTAAAAAGTATTTTGGATTGTTAAACATCATTGATAAAGTATCTCCAAAAGATAATGGCCAACGGAAAGCTAAAGGTCTTGCAACACTGATTTATAAAGAGTTTTAACTTATATTGTGGTATTTGTATTTGCTTATAATTTTTCATTTTTGTTTAAATGAAACAAACAATTTGTTATAAAGATGTTTGTTTCAATTTTCTGTTCAATAAAAGGAGCCTTTTTGTTGCATTTTCGTGGCCAAATCATTATTGTGTGAACCCATATTTTCGTAGATTGACGTTATAAATTTGGTTATTGAAATGGTTCTTTGTTAATGGGCTGAGTATGCAATGCCACCAATAACTATGTATAAAAAGAAACCATCAAGGGAAAGGGAAACACATTTTTTGTACCCATTTAGTACCTTCTTAGGTCGAGCCCAGACTCAGTGGAAAACCTGCTCTCGGGAAGATCTGGGGCAGTTTATTACAGGTGAAAAGAACCGCCCACTACCCCACCCATATTTTTCATTGGCTTGTGACTTTGTCCTTCTTTAATGCTGGCTTCTGATTCCTTCATAAGCTGTTAGTCCCTCCTCAGTGATGTCAATATCGTCATTTGATTCCTCCCATGGCTACTGGCCCCTTCACTTCGGGACTCACACCGTAAGCACTATGGGGCATATTATCAAGACAGGCGATAAAATTATCGCCCCTTTAGCTGCAGAAAACTGCCGCTAAAACGGCGATAATGACCTTGATAATATGCTCTATGGAATTCCAATTGAAGCTCAGGTTAGATGTCCTTCACATCCAACACGAACTTCAATTGGAATTCCATAGAGCATATTATCAAGCCCATTATCGCCGTTTTCGCTGCAGTTTTCTGCCGCTAAAGCGGCAATAATTTTATCGCCTGTCTTGATAATATGCCCCTAAATTCTTTATTGGGTTTGTCCTATTTGAGGCAGGACGATGTCTTTTGTTTGCTTTCAGTGTGCTGTGCCTGCTTTCACTTTCAGGACAATCTCGACCGCTTGCTTAAATAGAAGCACAGTGTTTTGTTTGCTTTCAGCGCACTGTGCGCGCTTTCACTTTCGGGACAATATCAACCACTTGTTGTTACAAGCAAGGAACGTTATCCCCATGTAGCATGAGCAGCTGTAATCACATGCCCTGTTTGGCGGGATTTCCTCGAGGTTGGTAATTGTGGCAAGATAAAAGGACGCTCCTTTTGTAATTTTACAGGTATCCACATTTCCCACTAAAAACTAAACCTTAAAAAAAGGACAGAATGGTCTCGAGTAAATACATGAACACAAAGTAATAAAGGCTCCTTTACAACAGAAATCCGAATTTATATGGTCTGATTCAATGTGTATATGATAAACACAAAAAAGTTATTTGGGCAATGGGTCAAAATTGCAACAGCAACAAAAATCTGCAAAATAGTCAACTGCAGAGGTGGTGTAGAGCAATGCACACATATATTAAGTAATATTTATGTTGTTGTGTGATGAGATGTTTTATAAATCAACAGGCAATTTTGAATGGAAAAACAGCTCCACAATATGTGCAATCGTGGAAACCTTAATTATTTGACATTCACAATAACAGAACTCACCATCTAAACCCAATCATGATGCAAAGGGGCGATCAAATATGCGTTGAGGCTCATTCACGTTAGTTCCATTATATGTGATGCAGTGCGTGCAACAAAATTTGTTTTATTTATTTATATGTTTACTTACCTGTAAAACTCCGTAATCCATACATTACCACCCCCCACCCTGCCCCTCCCCGTCCCAACGTCACCGCCCTGCAGGTCATCCCATTAACGACCGCGACTGTTTGGTCGCAGCCAAGCTACCAAGGGTTGAGCATAGGAATAATTTTTTAAGACCTATGCTGAGTCCTACCATGTGTTAGTCGACTTATTGCCAATGGCAGACCTACATTTGCACCTACCAATAATCAACTTTTCAACAGAGACCTATTGCATTGCAAATGCTTGTTTGCATTTTTTCTACTATTATCTAATAGCTGGTGGTAATATGATGACCAAATCTCCAGAATGAGCATTGTTATTGCCAGACTCGCAACGTGTGCAGCATTAATACTTCACACAAAAAGATTTTGCTACTTTAGTTCCATTTTGCCCGATTGTAAATCAAGTTTCAGTAATTTCACCTTGTAATGCAAAATCAACAGTAACTGTGACGTTGTTTTATATTACATTACTTTACCTTATGTCACTGACATTTGTGTAGCACACAATCTGCCAATGCCATGTTATCATAATGCTTTTGGAAGTCATGAGGTGACTTTTCAAAGTTTCAGACGTTTTTACCTGAGGCGGAATCTGATTTGGTTTTGTATGTACATACTATTAATAGGGTGAATTGGAGACTGCAGCTGTAAGCAGAGACCAGCAAGAGAACAGATTAACAAGAATTGATAAAAGAAGAGATGTACTAGTATATGGCAAGGGGTCTCTAAGTAGCTTAGGGAAAGCCCTTTAAATTGATGTCAGCAAATTGCCCTATAGGCATACAGCAAAGTCATACTTTGGGCCTGTTGATATAATGACTGCTGTACTTAGTGCAAGGTAGACCGAGACTAATATAAAAGGTGAGACGTATAAGTCTCAAAAGAAATTCTAGGCACATCAAAAGAAGCCTTTCGATTACCCAATCAGAACAGAGACCAAGCCAGAGGTCACGTGATAAATAAATACAGAAGAGTAACATACAGTGGCCCAAACTTGGAATGCAACAGAAATCCAGAGTGTAAAGAATAAAGAGAAAACTGGATGGAATATTAAGAGGAGAAAAACAAACAATACAAGAGAACGGGAGACTGAGACTGAAGACACATACCACACAATCACTAGTTTAGAAAATAATAGAAATGACAAGGAATCAGGAAGAAAACCAAACCGAGAAATCATGAACAGGGCTTCAGAAATCTAGAACAGGAATTCTGACCTCAAGAGCAGGCGCTGGAACAACTGATGCCCTGCTAGTACATGGAATTAACACAGGAATTCAGGACAAGGTTAACCAAAGGAAAAAGACTCACAGAAAAAACACAGGACCTGCTGCCATCTTAATGAATACATGGTCAGAAAATCAACATGGGAAAAAAAATCCAGAATTTCAAGATAAAAAAGGCACAGTGCTGCACTGGCCAGCCAGAGGAAAGCAAGGGAGTGTCAGAAACAGTAGCAGGAAACAGGATTGTTCTCAGGTTTTCTAAGACTCATGGATGCAGGCAATGGTAGTAGAAAGCAGGAGCTCCCAGTGTTAGCAGTTGAAACATGGATCCTGAATTTAGAAGCCAGTCTGTGATGCTTTTGCATCATTATTTTTCATGCTAGCTCTTTCATTGTTCATCAAAAACTTTCATATTTAATTAAAGTATCCTGGACAACAAACAAGTTACATTTAATGTGTTTATATTTTCTGCCATTGTTATTACATTTTCTTTTCTCAATCAGGATTAACCTTAGACCGAATATTTGTGTACAGTTAGTGGATGATGTGGGTCAATGAGTTTACGGTTTTGAATTCGAAATTTGTCATCATTGAGCCCAGTAGAAAATTACTTTAACAAGTAACATAAATGGAAATCTGATCAGTTGTGTAGAAACATGACATATTTGATTACTTTGGTAAGATTTAATGTGTTTCTCAGGAAATCCACATTAGGATTAACCTCATTTTATGAAATGCAGGGGCATATTATCAAGACAAGCGATAAAATTATCGCCATTTTAGCGGCAGAAAACTGGCTTGATTATATGCTCAATGGAATTCTAATTGAAGCCCATGTTAGATGTCATTCACATTCGCCTGTCTTGATAATATGCCCCATTGCTCCTAAATAGCAAATGCATAAGAATGAACTATAAAATTCTTCTGAATTTCTGATGAAGTACAAAATGTTAGATTTTTTTATTTGCATGGTTTCAACTACTGTACCATGCTAAAATGTCCAACCCTTTTGCGACGAATACACATTAGGTGGAAACTACATTAGTGGGGAGAAGTTAGTTATGCTTGTTTGTGTTGCTTATTTCGGGAGAATGCATGACATATCTGCTACAGGGAGCTAAGTTGTTAGCAACATAATTTTGCATCAGTGTGAATCGGTGGCGTACCAAGGTCAGGTTGTTCCCAGAGCAGAAAATTTCATGTCACTCCCGGCTTGACAAAATGGCAAAAATAAGTTTTTAAAATACATATTTTTGCCATTTTGTCACCCCCCTCAGTGATGACACCCGGGGCACCCGCAACCACCGCACCCCCCTCCCTACGCCACTGGTATGAAGGGCAGTTAATGGGAAGAAATAGCAAGCTTCAGCAGTCTGTTTGCTTTGAGTTCCTGCTGTTTGGATTTCATAAAATATTATAATGGAGAAGTGCAAATGGCAAACACAGCAATGAGCAGTGCATGGACAACTGGGTTGTTCCAAACCGCACTTCCACTTTTTTGACCTGATATGTTAGACTATTTCATTTATTTTTAAGTTGTTGCTTCATCCAAGGTTTGGCTTCTATGCCACATGAAAGCTGAAAAGCAATAGTATTCAATGCGCTCAACTCGACTCAACCTCCCCAGACGTCGCCTTCCTGACAGAGGCCTGGCTAAACTCCTCCTGGGCACCGACATTGCCATAGCCATCCTGGAAGACTACAAGATCACCCGCAGGGACCGCACCAAGCAAGTAGGAGGAGGAATCACCTTTGTCCACAGGAACACCCTCAGAGTCTCGATCAACACAGACGACACCCTCAGCACCGCCGAACACCTTCCAGATCCCCACCGACCCCAACACCACCCTCAGAGGTAGCCTTGTCTACAGCCTCCCCCGGACCCCAACCACAGTTTAGTGACTCCATCGCCGACCTCGTCAGTCCTCACACCATCGCCTCCACGGACTACATCCTCCTAGGGGACCTGAACTCCCACCTCGAGAGCAACGACACCAACTCCTCTACCCTGATCAACAACCTCACTCACCTCGACTCAGACAACTCATCACAATACCCACCCACTCCAACGGCCACACGCTTGAGCCCATCTACTCCGCAAGCCCTCACATCGCCTTCAACCACACCACCGAACTCCACTGGACCGACCATCGCTGCATCCACTTCACATTTTGGAAACCCACCGCACCCAACAGGTGCCTCGCTGCTTCTAGAGCGAAGTACCCGAAGACCAGATAACCACCACCCTCGCCCAGAGCCCACCCACCAACCCCAGTGACCCCAACTCCACCACGCACGACTTCAGAAAGTGAATCAACGACTGCGCCAACACCCTTGCCCCGCTCAAGAACAGCTACACCAGCAAGAAACCAGCTGGTTCACTGAAGACCTCCAGGCCTCCAAGCAAACCTGCTGAAAGATAGAGAAGAACTGGCACAGTGAACGGACACCGGATAGCTACACAGCCCACAAGGACACCACCCGCAGACACCATCACCTCATCAAATCCACCAAAAGGCCCTCCTTTAAAGACCACCTAGACAATAAAGCACGCAACGGCAAAGAGCTCTTAAACATTGTGAAGAAACTCTCCAACCCCAGCTCCCACACCAACGACATCCCACCTTTGTAAGACCTGTGCGACGCGCTGGCCACATTGTTCCATCGCAAGATCGCGGACATCCACGACAGCTTCAACGCCACGACCGCCCGACAATGACTGAGACCTCCAAACCCACGAACACCATCCGCACCAACCGCCTGCTCACCTGGACCAACATAGACGACGACACCATCAAGATCATGAACACCGTCCACTTCAGCTCTCCTTCAGACCCATGCCCGCACCACATCTTCAACAAAGTAAGAGCTGCCATCGCATCCCACCTCCGGAAGGCCATCAACATTTCCTTCAAGACAGCAACCTTCCTAGAGAGCTGGAAGCACCCTGAGATCAACGCCTTACTCAAGAAACCCAAGGAGGACCCCAATGATCTCAAGAAATTCCGGCCCTTCTCCCTGCTCCTGTTCCCGACGATGGTCATCGAGAAGAACGCCAACAACTACCCGCTACCTCGAGGAAAACAGCATCCTGGACCCTTCCCAGTACGGGTCCTGCAACAACCACAGCACCGAAACCGCCCTCATCGCCTCCACCCATGACATTGGGACCCTTCTAGACAACAGAGAAACCACGGCCCTCATCCTCCTGGACCTATCAGCTGCCTTTGACATGGTCTGCCACCACACACTGTGCACACGCCTACACGATGCCGGGATCCAAGAGAAGGTCCTGGACTAGACAACCTCCTTCCTCTCCGGCGGAACACAGAGTGTCCGCCTCCCCCTTCCGCTCCGAACCCACAGAGATCATCTGCGGCATTCCCAAGGGCTCATCCCTCAGCCCAATGCTGATTAACATCTACATGGCAACGCTCGCCCATGTCGCCTGACTCCACGACCTCAACATCATCTCCTACACTGATGACACCCAGCTGATCCTCTCCCTCATCAAGGATCCCCACACTGCCAAAACCATTCACAACGAAGGAATGAAGGCTGTTGCCGAATGGATGAGGAACAGCTGGCTGAAGCTGAACTCAGACAAGACGGAGGTCCTTATTCTCGGATCGACCCCCTTGGCCTGGGACGACTCCTTGTGGAAGACCGCACTGGGAACAGCTCCAACACCCACAGATCATGCACACAACATAGGGGTCATCCTCGACTCCACCCTCTCCATGACCAAGCCGTTCAACGCCGTCTCTTCCTCCTGCTTCAACACCCTCCTCATGCTCCGCAAGATCTACAAGTAGATCCCCGCCGAAACAAGAAGAACTGTCACCCAGGCCCTCATCAGCAGCCGACTGGACTACGGAAACTTCCTCTACGCAGGAGCCTCGTCCAAACTCCTGAAACGGTTGCAACGCATCCAGAACGCCTCTGCATGCCTGATCTTTGACATTCCTTGCTGCTGCCACATCATACCCCAACTGAGAGACCTGCACTGGCTCCCCGTCAACAAGAGGATGACCTTCAATCTCCTCACCCACGTACACAAGGCACTCCATAACACCGGACCAGCATACCTCACCAGACGACCCAGCTTCTATGCTCCCACCCGCCAGCTCCACTCCGCCGACCTTACCCTCGCCACAGTCCCCCACAACTGAAGAGCGACCTTCGGCGGCAGATCGTTCTCCCACCTCACCACCAACACCTGTAACACCCTCCCCATCCACCTACGTCAGACCCAAGACCTCCTGACCTTCAGGAGACTCCTCAAGACCTGACTTTTCGAGCAGTAGCAGCATTGCCCACCCCCAGCACCTTGAGACCCTCACAGGTGAGTAGTGCGCTTTATAAATGCTATGATTGATTGATTGATTGATTAATTGATTGATAATGACTGAAGCTGTACACAATATTGAGGCTTATGAAGTTTGTGTTTCCATTTAGAGAGGACATGGCCTAACAGTTCACGCTGAATTGTTTCTATTGGAGAACAGCTTCTATTAGAGCTGGACTATGACTAATGTACGATTTGTCAACTTCTGTAATGGAACAATTGAGCTAAAACACTGGGAAGGAAATAGCGCTAAAGAATTTCCAATGGTTTATATTATTCTAAGACTTTACATAGGGACACATGTTGACCGTTTTTAGCGGTCATAAATGGAGAATCAGGCTGTTTATGAACGCTAAAAATACTTGCACAGTGTATCAACTTTATTATGCGAGTCGGCAACCTATTACCTATTAATAGGGCTTGCGATTTGCTATTAGAAAGGGGCATGTCAAGGGCGTCCCTTCCTGAGAGCAAGTCACAAGGCATGTACGATTGTTTTGCAGCTGGAATGCGGTTGTAAAACAATCGCAGTTTGCAGCCTGCTTCCAGTAGGTGGTAAGCCAATCGCAAATGGGAAAGGGTCCCCAGGGGATCCTTTCCCCTTTGTGTCTGGCAGTGAAAATGTTTATTAAGAGCAGGCAGTGGTCCCACGGACCACTGCCTACTCTTATGAAATGAAACACAAATGTTTTTCCTTTTTCTTTTTGAAATACATCCTTTAAGGAAAACAAGCTGCAAATTAATAAAAGTGTTGCTTTATTAAAAAGTTAACACAGGCATGGTGGTTTGCTGTCCACGCCAGGCCACCATCCCTGTTATTGCCCATTCCCAATTGGGACACAAATTGTGACCTGCCTCATGAATATTGATAAGGCAGGTCCATTACAAACTCATTGGGAATCACTAATGTGTCTGGGACACCTCAGTACATTTCACTTTGTCAGTCTCTAATTGCAAGTGCAAATTAGATACTCGCAAAATGAAAAGGTCGCACATATTGCCCAAAATCATGTTTAGCTGTAATTTGAACCATCATGTACATGTATAATGACATCATACACAGTAAGGAATCCTCTAGGCACAAAGTACGATGAATGTAACTGTAACTTCAACAAAAGCTGATGGGTAGCTATTAGTGATTGTTTGGTGCCATTTGTTGTTTTTGTATACTTTATTTTAGTGCAAATTGTGTCCCCTCGTTGAAAATTTAATACAAGTGTGCATTTCAAGCTAGAATAAGGCCATACATTTTTTAACATTTTTTACATCATTCTCCTGAAATATTTGTGTAATTGCACAAAACCAAATTACATAAAATTTCACAAAAAATTAAATAAAAAAGAACATAAAATTACCTGAAAATATTAATACAAATAACTAAATACGTTAGGTTCATGTGCAGCAATATTTGAAAACCTGGGTGTCAGGGAGGCCTTCACCTTGACTTGCACAGGAGCAAATGCTGGTTGATCCCAATTCCCCTCCGAACTTCCCCAAACGCCCACTTAGTATAATTAGGTGTCCAGTAGGCTCGGGGGGGGACGGGTTTGGGCAAAAATAATAAACATAGAAGAGACTGCCAAGGCTCACTGGTTCCCTTTGACCTCTCGCAGTACCTCTAGTATTCTTTGTTGATGAGGAAGCTTGTGAGAGACCTAACAGTGACTAAAAGAAAAAACAAAAATACAACATTTGTTCTATTTTTTCAATCTATCACTATTCTTTCTCTCAAATCTCTGAGACTTTCTCTACATACTCTTCAGTCCTTCACCTTTGCCTCGCTTCTTTCGTGTAAGTTGAATTCTAGTAATTTCTAGATATTAGCACACTGTAAGGTTAAACATGGACAAATTAAAATAACTAGAAATTCTTTGTGGTTTTTTCCTAAATAAATGGGAGAATGAAGAAAGGAGAGTATATCTTACAATTGTCAGAACTCCAAATACAAATGTTTGGTAATAATTATTTACAGGAGTTGAATTCACTTATCTTCAAACAACTAGAAACTCTGCAGCACCCAATGTCCAAGTGTAAAGAGACTGAAAGATTACAGGGAGTCTCCTCTACAACTTGAATACTTCTCTGACGCTCCGGCAGGCTGCATATCTCCCGAACAACTGAGAAAAGCATGCGCAGGAATGAAGACATTGTACATGCTCTCGAATACAGAAATAATTAGAGAGGCTGCGCTTCAGAAAATTTAGACAGGGAACATGGCTTGCTCAGTAACAAAAGATCCCTAACTAACCGACACTACTAACCCGACGAAAAGAACGTCGAAGTTACCTGACTAAAAAGGCTCTTCAGGGACAAGGTGTGTATCTTCTGAATTACTTCAGAGAAGTGCGCTAGGTTCCAAACGTGCGAGCCCTAAATCGAATTTTGCGGATAAAGTTCTCTTGTACAACAACTAGACTGAGTACTTGAGAACACAAGTGGCCATTTTGGCATTTAGAAGATGCCAAGCGCTACTCGAAGTAAGACATGTTGGAGTAGTATAAACTCTTAGGGGTCCCTGCATTATTACTCCACAGGTAGAATATTCCAGAGTCTTTCAAATCCTGATAGTACCCCCTCGCAAAATAGTTTCTTCCTGTTATGGTGTTTTGGAAATATTTAGTGAAATAATCTCTTTCATCTTGGGGTACGGACATTCGAATCCATTCCCCAAGACCTTTCCTCAGGTCCATAACCCTCACAGTCCACAAGATAGTAGAGTTGGCCTCCAACTCTTTTTGAATCTAGGTTTCTTTACCCTTCAGGCTCCACTCCTGTTCCTAGTTTCACTGGTCTCTGTGGTGAATTATTCCTTAAATCTGGGGGTACCTTCTTCAACAAAGAGATATAAAAGCCTGGGTGGATTTTCATTTTAGCTGGTAACTTTAGATGATATGTTATTGGGTTTGTAATCTCATCTATTTAGTATGGGCCAACAAATCGTGGTTGGAACTTATGATTTCCTGCAAACCTGAGCTTTTTACAACTTAACCATACCTTATCACCTGCATTTAAGATCGGTCCTGCTCTTCTTCTCATGTCTGCATGGGTTTTGTAAATCTGTTTTGCTTATGTTAGATTCTCAGATGGACGTTATCAAGGAGTTTGGATGCCTACCATAATTCAAGTAGATAGTGAAATACCATGTGGACACATTCTTCGAATTATTAGGTGCGAATTCTGCAGCCCGCAAGTACTCAGGCCAATCACCCTCTTGATCTAACAGGAATAGGCAAAGATACTGCTCTAACTCTTGATTCACCCTCTCGGTCTGTCCATCTGTCTCAGGTTGATAGCTGCTGGAGAACCTGGCCTCTATTCCTAACCCCTCGACAAAATCCTTCCAAAAGTGGGACAGAAACTGAGAGCCACGATCTGAGACTAAGACCTTAGGAATCCCATGTTCTCGCACCACTAGTGTGCTAAACTGTGTGGCTAGCTGTTTGGCATTGGGAACTCCCTTTAGGACCAGAAAGTGTGCCATCTTAGTGAATGCATCCACTACTACTAATATGGTGTTGAAACCTGGATTAGAAGGAAAATCCACAATCAATTCTAAGGTGACAGTGTGCCATGGATAGGGAGGGGTAGGCATGGGTCACAGAAACCCTTTGGGGTTTGTCGTTTGAATTTTCCCTGAGCACAAATCTCTCATTTATTAACATATTTATGTATGTCTTTGTTCCTTTTTGGCCACCAAAACCTCCGTTTTATTAATTATTCAGTCTGTTGGATTCCATTGTGGCCAGCCAATGAATTGTCGTGGCATTCATACATTGCTTGAATTCGCAGTTCTTGAGTGGAAAGATACAATGCTTCCTCCTTAAATGGTAGGTGCTGATGAACTTCTCTACCGTCTTATTCCTCAGACCATTTCAGCATTTTTTCTGAACTCATAGTTCTCAGAATCAGTTCCTCCGTGGTACCATGGGGAACCACACTCACAATCTATGATTCAAGAATTATTCCCTGGTCTTCAATTGGCTTCTTAGGATTTGCTGTGTCAATTCTCAACAAGGCAACCGCCTTCCCATTCTTGGTTCCTGGTTGGAAGGTGATTACAAAGTCATAATCTGCAAAGTATAGGGACAATAAAAGTATTGAGGGGTCAAGGTCCTGGTTGATTTAAAAAACATTAGATTCCAATGATCAGTTAGCACTGTTACTGTGTGTCTCGCCCCATCAAGTAATGGCGCCATTCATTAAAGGCATCTTTTATGGCCAACAACTCTTTTTCTGGAATGGTGTAGTTTATTTCCGCAGAGGTTAATTTTCTTGATCGGTAGGCTACTGGACGAAGTTGACCTGTGACCTTATGCCTCCGTGATAACACTCCTCCAGTTGCCTGATCCGAGGCATCAGTTTCCACGTAAAATGGGTTGGAGGGATCAGCATGCAAGAGGATAGGTGCTGTAGTAAAATCTACTTTTAATGATTCAAAGGCCTTTTTCGCCTCTTTGGACCAGTGGAACTGGATTCCCGTTTTGAGCTGTCATGTAAGAGGTAGTATCTTATGAGAGAATTTGCTAATAAATCTTCGCTATAAATTGGTGAACCCAACAAAGCTTTGTACCTCTTTCAAACTTGCTGGAGATTTCCACTCTATAACTGCCTTGATATTCTCTTTATCCATTGTGATTCCTATCGGGGAGATGACAAATCCCCAAAACTCCACTGAGGTGACATTAAAGGCACATTTTTCCAGTTTTACATACAACTGATTTTCTTGGAGTTTTTGTACGATTCTCTGTACCTGTTCTGGAATTATTTATCAGGTAGCTGAATAAACTAGGATATCGTCTATATAAATTATTGCACACTGATCAATGAATTCACTCAAGATGTCATTTATAAAGTATTGAAAGGTGTCTGGTGCATTGCACAAGCCATAGGGCATCACCTGGTATTCACATAAACCATATCTAGTTCTAAATGTGGTCTTCCATTCGTCACCTTCACTCATTCGGATTAGGTGATAGGCCCCTCACAGATCAAGCTTTGTATACATCTGAGCTCCCTTCACTTGATCTAGAAGTACCGACTTGACGGGCAGGGGTAGCGAATTCTCTTCGTAAACCTATTGATGGCACGATAGTCGATATAGATCCTCAGATCCCCTTCCTTCTTGGGGGCGAAAAATAATGGCAGACACACTTAGGATTGGGAAGGTCTGATAAAACCATTTTCAAGGTACTTGTCTAAGTACTCTTTTAAGTGCTGGTTCTCTTTTTCTGTTACTGCATTGACCCGGCTACAGGACAAGTTGGCTCCAGCTTTGAGCTCTATCTTGCAGTTATATACATGATGAGGTGGTAGCAACTCTGCTTCCTTTTCACTGAAAATGTCTTCAAATTCCTTGTATTCCAATTGAATTTTATTAGTGTGAATACACAAACTGATGTACCAGCGTCACATAAGGAAGCTGCTAGATTTGATCATTGTATTCCTTATTTTCTTCCAAAACAGTGGTCTTTACAGATTGCTGAATCCATCGCTATGGTTCTGGCTCCCCAATCGATTGCAGGATTATGTTATGTGAGCCAGGATAAACCCAAGATGAATTGAAATTGAGGTGCATCAATTAAGTTGAATTGAATTACTTCTTCATGACCTTCTGAAGAGATTAATTGTACCTGTTTGGTATGGCTCACAATGGGCCCAGAAGACAGTTGAGACCTGTCAACTACTCGTACTGGTTTGCTCTATATTTTCTTAATTTCCCTTAATCCCACCTTGTCTGCAAACTTGAGGTTGTGGAAGTTTCTGGTGGCTCCAGAATCTATCATTACTGCGATGCCAATGTTTTTCTCGAAACTTCATTGTCATAGATAGTATCAGGTGAGGTGGTGACGATTAGAGAGTGCTTGCCAACCGATGCTCACTCGGAGTTGCTCCTTTGTCTGCATCCATCAGTCCAACTGCCTCTACTGATGGTGCTGTGAGTTTTCCTTCGGTTTAGGCTTCTTCGGGCAAACTCACTCAAAATGTCCCCCAGCACCACAATAAAGACAAAGATGATTTTCTCTACGCTTGTCTTTTTCCTCTTTAGTCAAAGGTCCACAAGTTCCAATCTGCATTGGGTCAGGTCACGGTTGGTTCTCTGCAAATTTGGTGCTTTCTGCTTTAACTCGATCAAATCATGGTATGGTGGATCTGAAATATTTTCTTTGCTCTCCTTTCCACTCACTCAATCAGATATCTATTTCCATAACTAGGTCAACTAAAGCTGAAATTTCTGTGGGGCGATTTGGTATTAGATATTGCATCTTTTAATTTGTCTCTTAACCCTCAATAAAAGACTTCTCCTTGCTTATTCTCTGGCCACTTTGTTTCCACCACTAATTTCTTCTGAGAATTTGTGCATTTTGACAAATCAGCTTGTATTGATCAGCTTAACTGGCCCATCTGGAAGGACAGCAAGCCTCCCGTGCAATTCTCCACAGTTCCTTCTGCAATCTCTCTATTTCTTCCATCTGAAATTTTACCAGGGCTTTTCAAATCATCACAGGATGGGCTAGGATAGAAAGACCATTACTAATAGGTGACCTTATACAAATATGCTTGGGGAGGCTCCTCTGTTTTTCCCATATCTTTTGGTTCTGAGGAAGTAGATTTTACCAGAAAGTCATTTTTATTTCCTAGAATATTCGACTACTAATTGTGCCATTTCCCATCCCCAAATTTCCAGCTCTAGTTGAGTACAAAATGTATACATTCCTTGCGAAGTGATTTCCATTAGAAGAAGAAGTTAAGGATTTCTCAAAGGGATCAATCCAGTGTTTCAGTGGAATCCCCTTCCCATCATTCCTTTGTTCAGAGATTATAAATACAGCATTATCTTCCCCATAAAAGATCTCTTACTAACATTTGGGTTTTCGCCATTTCCACACACTTAACATTATCAGTCATTTTATACATGTTTTGAACATCTGAAGGTTAAGTGTCCTTAGGGGAATGGTGCCTAAAACATTCACAAAACATTCCTTCCTGTAATTAACTTTGTAACTTTTATTAACTCCTAAACATTAGTATATGTGGCAGGTGTCAAAACTATATATCACAATAGTAGCCATTAGAATGTGTTTTTTTCCATACAGGTAAGTACCACAAAAGTTGCTACAACACAGGTAAATACAGTACCTTACCATGGAGGTATGTAACTTTTTTAATAGTTTTAAGTGACAGAACCTTAGGTATATAAATATTTATTTTGTATTGTTTTAGGGTTGTATACTCAGACACTCGTGCATGCACTCATTCACTTACTCACTCAGAGACCCTTGCTCTCATTCACAGACCCATTGAGACACTCATATACCCACTTACAGATCCACTCAGACACTCATGCATCCACTCACAGACCCACTCAGACACTCTTTTTTATTTTATATATTTTATTTTGCTTGATTAATGAAAACCATTGCATATGATACATAAAGAATATAATCAGAGATTATATTAAATATAGAAGTTACAAGGTTAAAATAGCTTCTTCGTGCTGTCCATATAATAAGAATTTGTTTAAAAATTACGTTACAGATTGACTCATAAATGCTTAAATCCCTAATACAGTTAATGCTCAGTCTGTTAAAAGTCAGATTGGTAAGGTTTATATGTTTAAACTGATGAATGCTCCTGAGTGGCAAGTGACGTCTACCAGTTGTACCTGCTTGTAGTGTCACATTACCTGTTAGGAAACCTTGATGTAGCATTAAAGGGCCAGATCTCGGAAAGTCGGGCCATATACGGATCTAATTTGTAACAATAGAACATAGATTCTTCAGCCTTTGGTCAGTTAGGTCAACAAATTTCACAAGACAGGAGTTTAGCTGTAATAAAGTTGGATTAAAGCACAGCATCACCTGACTCCATGCTGGTTAAAGAATGGTTTCAAAAAAGATTTCCGTAGGTCCTTTAGATTCTTGCAGATACATATAATATGAATAAGGTTCTCTTCTCCATGCCACAGGTGCACAGACGGCAGAGTCTTAAAAATTTTTCCTTTGTGGCAATCTTTGTTCCTGCTTTAAGATAGGGTTGGGGTTTAAGGATATCATAAATATTGAGCACAGCCCAGCCGTGAGCACGTTTGGATAATGCATTCTTGTACTCTGTGGATGATATTAATCTTGTTATCTTAGTAACTAGTTTTTTAAAAGCCGAATGAGCCATTGAGATGTTCCTGGCATCTGTCAAGCCAAGAGTTTTTATGGATTCCTGAAGGTACATGTTGGCTGTCAATTTCCCAGTGCAGAGCAGCTCTGCCCAGAGATGGTTATTCAAACACCCTGTTTCAGCAGCTCTAATTTTATGCCAGCTTTTTACGAAGGCTCCCTTTCTTTCTACCGCCTGTTTTTGAAGGCCAAATTCCAACCTTATTTCGGCGGTAAAGCATATTTAGGGAGATGGAAAATCGCTTGGTAAGAGGATACCATTGTGCTATCAAGAGGTGCTGCATCTCTGCCGGTCAAAGATTCACTTCTGCAGGTGATTGTAGGTTGCAGTTTCACTTGCAGGACTTTTTAAAGAGGGTCAAGGATTAGGTCCTGCAGCTTCTTCTTCAGGGAATTCAGAGTTAAATGAGTTGTGACTCCATTCCTTGGCAAGGTTTCCAGCTGCGGCTTAAAGTAGTTGTTATGGTCTAACAACACGCCCGGATATTTGTAACTTGTTACTTGGTCTAGACGTTTGCCAGACAGATACCAGTTAGGGTTTGCCCTCTTGTGATAGTTTACTGCCATGGTTTGGTTTTTTTGGAAATTTATTTTTAGGACATTCCGTTGCGAGAATTTGTGAGTCGCATCTAAGAGGTGCTGAAGTCCGATGGGGGTCCGGCTGATCAAGACTAAATTTTCAGCATATAACAAATTTGTCAGTGTCATGTGGCCTAGTTTACGTGCATGTGAAGAACAACTGTCCAGCTCCCCCGGTAGATCCACTAGGAAAATATTAAATAACAGGGGGGCCAAAACGCATCCTTGCTTTAGGTCCTTTGTTTTGGTACTTCTGCTTGAAAGATGCTTTCCAGCACCTAACTTAATTCTTACCCACGTGTTAGTGTGCAATTGAAAAGCTGGTCTAAGAGCGGTGCTGGTATCCCCCATCTGTACAGCTTATGTCACAGCTTGGTACGGTCAATGTGGTCAAAAGCCACTGAGTAATCTATAAAGCAGAGGTATAGAGGGTATTTGCCCTGCTTCGCAGCATCGATGAGCATGGTTAAGGCCATGATATTATTGGTAGTGTCGTGCCTTTGGCGGAAAACTGTTTGAGTTATGGGTATAATGTGGTTCGTGGAAGACCAGCTAGCCAGTTTGTTTCAAATGATACCCACATAGTATTTGGCCTCAGTGTCTATGAGGGCTATCAATCGGAAATGTTTGGATCAGACCTCATCCCTAGCTTATATATCGGGCTGATAATTGAGCATCTCCATGATTCTGGAAAGTCAGAGGTCCTCAAGGCATGTCATAACACAGGAACTAGTTTTTTACACCAGAATTCAGGGTCCTGCTTGTACAACATTGGAGGTATGCCATTAGGGCCAGGTGCACCCGCCCTTCTTCCTTTAGATTTTTGTTTCTTTATTGCTGAAGCCAGAGGGCTATTTTGTTTGTCTACTGCATTAGATGGGGAGTGTAAGACTGGTGCCAAGACCATCTCCTGCTGCATGGGCCTTAGTTGTACACTGTCATTTTCGCTTACACGCGGATGGATTGCTGCTGTCCAGGTTGAATTATTGGTACTGACATTTCCAGGATATGCTAGAGGTGTGACAAGTACTGGTTTAAGATCATTAAAGTGTTTGAAAAGATAGTCAGCCCAAAATGCTTCTGTGATGTTGGAGTCTATGGCGAGATGGTTAAGCCGTTGCAGTTTGTTTACTGATTGTCAAAATGTGGCACTATATTTCTGGTTTGCCTCATGGAGAAGTTCTGCCCATAATTAATTTTCCTTTGCTCTTTTATTTACCCATCTCCTTCATTTAAGCGATGTCCTTAATTCACGTTGAGTGGCTTGTAGACTTGGGTTGTCCGGAAATTTTCATTGTTGTTTTAAAGTTTGATATATAGATTGCTTACATTTTTTAGAGACAGGGCCCTTTACCACCTTAGTAGTGGTGGTTGCAGCTCTCGTCTGATTTGTGCTTTGCCTAGAAGCACATTTTCCACATAAAGATGTGACAAACCTTTCCCAACTTTCCATGGGCTGGTCTAAATTTGCTTCTATCTGACAATATAGGGCTTTGGCTGTTGTTGTTATTTCATCTATATTATTAGAGCTACATGTTATTATTTTAAGATTACTGGTTTGGTCCTGACACTCAAACAATCATACAGTCACTCACACAGCCACTCATAGACCCACTAAGAGACTTATGCACCCAGCTAGTAATACACTCAGAGACTCGTGTACCCACACAAAGTCACACTCAGAGACCCACACACCCACTGCCAGAAGCACTCAGACACTCATGCTGCAGTCATAGACCACTGAGAGACTCATGCACTTTGTTACAGATCCACTCAGTCACTCATGCACCCACTATTCACCCATTCAGACACCCACTTAGACGCTCATGTACCAACTCACAGATCCAGTCAGTCATATGCTTACTTACAATTTTACAAAGGCACTCATGCACCTAATCTCAGATTGAGTGATAAACTTATGCAACCAGTCACAGACCTTTTGTGACACTGATGCACCCACTCATAGATGTACTGAGGCAGTCACACAATTTGTTACAGAAGTATTGATAGACTGCTGCATAGTCTCACGGATCCTGCAAAATACTTATACAGTGAATGAGACTCTTTGTGATGCATGCAGTAATAGATTGCATCAAAAAAGTTATGCACTCTGTTGTAGAGATATTAAGGGAGTTTTTCATGCTATTATACAGTTGTTTTGTCATTTTGCGACATATTCGCTGGTACCGACATTATCGGGACAACAGAAACACCACCACAAAAACGGAAAATCAGTATAAATGGTTGATTTTATGCAAACTCCCTAAAATAGTATGACTTTAAGCAGTGCAGTAATAAGTCTAAAATACTGTAAAAATGTGTGAATTTCTGTGTTTTGTATCCCCTAAAAAAGGCATGATCATCGCGGTTACCGGAGTTATTGTGACTCTCTGCACAATTGCAGAAACAGAAAGTAGGGTTCAAACACAGTTTTTACAAAGTTATTACAAATATATAAGCACAAACGTTCTTTAAGTTAGTAATGTGCGCATTGTAATAGTTAGTATGAATTTTTTAAGCTATATTTTTTTATGTGGTGGTGGTTGTTAAATGTTTGCATTTTTTATGTCCTCCTACTACCTCCAAAGGTTACAGGGTCTCTATAGTTAGAAAATATAATTTAAAAACCATAGAAATTCACTGAAAAAAACAATGGTTACAGGAATGTTATAGGTAGAAATTGGCATTTAAAAAAACTTAGAAATTCACTGAAAAAACAAAGGTTACAGGAACGTTATAGTTAGGCTCAGGTTTTACTTGTACAAAACCAGTGAAATTCAGCAGTTATAGTTAGCTGAGCTAACTATAACTCATGCCCCGGTGCTACAATGCTTATGACCTCACATATGACATCACACATGACATGGTCAGTGACATCACTGATGCTATCACTGATGACATCTCAAATGAAATCACTGATTAAATCATCCACAGAATATCTGATACACCCACTCATACCCCAATATAAACTTTCAAACACCCACTCCAACTTAAAACACTACCATTATCAAAATGGTTGAGACACCATACCAGAACTTACACAACCACTCACTGATTCATAGGTTTATACACACATCCACTCTGTTGCCCACATAGTCACTCATATACCAACTCACTCATTAATACAGCCACTAATATATCCACTCATATACCCATACAGCTACTCAGACACTGTAAGTCATCCATAGAGTTAATAACACACCTATTCACTCACCAACAGAGTCAATCACACAGCTACTTACTCACCCATATAGTTATATACACACCCACTCACGTATTCGTATAGATACTGACACATACTCTCTCACCCATACAATCACTGACACAAGAAAACACTCTCCCATACAGCCACTCTCACAATCACTCACTCACTCATACAGTCACTCATATACTCAGACACTCACCTATGCTGCCTTTCACATGTGCAGTTATTCACCCAAATATCAGACATATCAATTCACTCAGTGACATGGCCATACCCACACACAGTCACCAATACAGCCCCTTACAGTTGTACTCACTAACCTATACTACCACTGACTCACCCATTCATTCATCCATCAAGCAGTCATACATACCCTCACCCACTCACACAGATACTCAAACAGCCATACAGGTACTATGATAACCAATCAGTCACCCATACAGCCACGTGTGTATCTCCACTTACACACCTATTCTGCAACTTACACACCAACTAACATGCTCATACAGACATTCACATAACCAGTCACTCACCCATACATTCACTGAGGCACCTAATTGCTCACTTATAAGGTAGTCAAGCATCCCATGAATCATTCATACATGCACTCATACACTCACTGATTCACCAAAACAACTTGGTATATATATATTTTAGACATTCGCAAACTGTTTAAAAACAGTTATAGTCAGTGGATAATGTCATGAGTGATGTCATTTGAGATGTCATCAATGATGTCACTGACCAAGTTATAAGTGATGTAATATGTGAGGTACTAAGCAGTGCATTGCGGGTTCACGAGTTATAGTTAGCTCAGCTAACTATAATTGCTGAGTTTCACTGGTTTTGTACGAGTGAAACCTAAGCCTAACTGTACCATCTGTTTAACCTTTAGTTTTTTCAGTGAATTTCTAAGTTTTTTGTATTCCATTTCCTAACTAGAATGTCACTGTAATCTTTGGATTTTTCAGTGAATTGCTAAAAATGTTTAAATGCTAATTTCTAACTATAACATCCCTGTAACCTTTGTTTTTTTCAGTGGATTTCTATGTTTTTTTATATTCTATTTCCAAACTATAACATCCCTGCAACCTTTGTTTTTTTCAGTAAAAGTATATATATCTATATATATATATTCACCATTCCGTCGTTTCCACCTCGCTCTGGAGTTACAGCCAGCCAGGGTAAACAGCACTCGGACACGGACCAGTCAAGTTTCGTTATTGTTTATTTAGTGCAGGTAAAGTCCATGACGTTTCGACTCCACGAGCCTTGTTCACATGGCAATGTTACTTGGCAGGTCACAACCTTTTAAAGTGCCAGTGATGATTTAATTGACGTCACGTGTAAGTGCTTAAGCAAGGACATAGAAAACATACTGTGTTGAAGTTTCTAATTACATTATAACAATGAATGACTTTGCTTGATTGAAAAAATATCAGTGAAATACCAGAACGAGAATTAAGTACATAGTGTAAAAAATATATATACACATATAAACATTGCTCATTATCCCGGGGTGCAATAACCTCGTTAAGATCATGGTAAAATACATTTTGTACTGGAGGTTGTAAACATTGATATTGTATTCTCCTAATAAGAAGAACATACCAGGAGTCCCACTGCTATAAGCTCAGGATATCTAATCCTTTCATCTAGGTTCCAAATACAATGTTATAGTAGTGTCAATAATAAAGTGCAAATGCTTATTTCATAGATGTGCAAAATAATGCAAATAGTGCAATCAAATGTGCAAATTCCGCAAACATGTGCAAAATAGCAATTTAATGTGCAAATTCCGCAATATGTGCAAAATAGCAATATCTGGCCACAGTCCAGTTGTGTCAACCAGAAATCTACATCACTACTAATAAACATATTTAAGAACCTGAATAAATAAACTGAGCACCCTTCCGAAAGAATACATTCAGAGTTAAATACCCATACGATGCATATCTCCCTATGTCAAATGCCGGGGGGAGTGTTAGAATACAGCCTGCCACCCTGTAATTCATGGTGTTAACACCTCAACCCTTCAGCAATCAAGACTTCAGTGATTTCTATATACCTGCTTAATAATAAGAAGTGAATAAATACTACAAATAACAATTACAGACTGACTGGGATTTAGGACCCAACACAGTCCGACTATTATATACGTGTACAACAATTTAAAATTGAATTCATATAGGTACCAGCACATTCAGATCAAAATACATTTCGACACAGGTCTCAACCCCACTAGGTTCTCACACAGTATCTCCCAGCCGGGTGATTCCTGTCATTGAGAACTGTTGTGGGGGATCCCTGTATAGTTATAAAGCAATCCAGAATCACCCACTTAAGGCAGACAAGTGTACAAGTCCTCCGTGACATTCAAGCCAACTGGTGACTTAGTATTGAGCAATAAAATATATTTAGTCTCAAGTTTTCTCAGTCTGGCATCCCTGTCTCCACCTCTCTTGCTACTCATGATCGAATCAATCACCCAGTATTTGAGGTCAGTATTATCACTTCGGTGGCATTCCCTAAAGTGGCGAGCCACCGGGTAGGTGTTGTCACCATTAGTGATAGCCCGCAGGTGTTGGAGAATGCGTATGTGGACAGCATTTTTAGTTCTGCCCACATATTTCAATGAACAGGGGCATTCCAAGATGTACACTGCGAATTCGGTCTTACATGTTGAGACCTGGGTGATAGAGTGTTGAATGTTGGTGAAACCATCCTTGTAGGTTTTCATATTCTGTCCATGGAGGCAAGCTTTACAGGTCTTACATTTGTAGAAGCCCTTATTCTCTTGCCACCAGGTAGATTTTACATAAGGTTCAGGATTGGTTACCACCAAATGGTCTCGTAGCGAGGGTGCCCTGCTGAATGTAAGGAAGACTTGTTTAGGGAGACTGTTGCCAATGATGGCATCATGTGTGACCAAGGGCCAGTGTTTATTAAGGATTTTGCTGATCTGTTGGTGTTATCTATTATATCCCGTAATTATTCGAAAACAGTTGTTGCCCACTGGGGCATCAGCTGGTATGTTACCTGACTTATCTTCCTGCCTACTACTGTTCTTAGTAAGTAGTTCCTCCCGGGAAAAAAACATAGATTTATCCTTGGCCCTCTGTATGAGTTGACTCGAGTAACCTCGCTCCAAAAAGCGGGTTCCTCTTTGATCTTGGGGATGCTCGATATTAAGTGTGAAGGGTGTGCACTGGCTGCGTGTAATATGCTGTTTCCAGCGGTGGCTTTTCGAAAAATCCTAGATTCCAACTGGCCGTCTCTTATGTATGATTCAGTATCAAGAAAGGTTACACTGTCCTGACTTAATGTTGCAGTGAATTTTAAGTTCAATTCATTGTCATTGATATCTTTAATGAACTTCAGTGCACCCTCCTTACTCCCCCGCCAAATAACCAAAAGGTTGTCAATAAAGCAAAACCATGCAACCAAAATGTTGCGGATATTATGACGGTATTCGTGTCCCGGGACCAGCTCCTCCCAAGCTCCCATGTGCAAACATGCGAAGCTCGGGGAGAAGCTGGCCCCCATTGCCACGCCCTGTAACTGACGGTACAATTGTTGATTAAAGAGAAATACATTATTGACAAGGCAAAATCTCAACATGTCCAGAAGCATTACATTGTGATCATGAAAATCAGAGCCCCTTCTGGACAAATAATGCTCCACCGCTTTGATACCATCGTCATGCGAAATGCTCGTATAAAGGGATGATACATCCAAAGGCAGAAGCCAATCACCTGTAACCCATTCAACATCCTTAATTTTCAACAGAAAATCCCCGGTGTCCTGCACATAAGAACCTAATTGTTGTACATACCCCTGTAAAAAATAGTCTATGTAGACAGAGGTATGTTCCAGTAGGCTGCCCCTGGCTGAGATGATAGGCTGTAAGGGGTCCTTATGGATCTTGGGGATGAAATATAAAACGGGTGTGATGGGACTGTCGATTTTCAGATATTTGTATTCAGCCTCAGTCAGTAGCTTAGATGATTTCCACTTTAATAATTTCCGATGGTATTCCACTTTCACTGCAGTTAGTGTGTTGATCTGTGTACGCTCATAGGATGTGCGGTCATTGAGCTGGGCATATCCTTCCTTATCGTATTCAGTTTTGGACATCAATACAACATTGCCCCCCTTGTCACTATTTCTCATAATAAGGTCATTCTCCTTGGTTAATCTGGTGGTGAGTGCTTTGTATTGTTGTGACTGTTTATCGTATTTTCTTTTGACTTTTCCAGTGCGGATCTGTAGATCCTTCAATTCAGCCACCACATTCTCGTGGAACATATCTAAATTATCTCGAGGCAGAACCGGACAGAAAGTTGAAGGTGGCCTGAAATGTGTGTTAGTTGAGGTTCTATTGCCCCACTGGTCAATTTCATCAGGTTTGTTGGTCACAGCGTTTGTATCCTCAAAACCTTCCCCATCAGTTAGCCACAATTCTGTTATAGACCGTGTGCCCTGCGATGCATTTGCTGTCTCGCTTTCAAGTGCCGAGACCTGCGCTTGAATGTTCCTAGATTTATCCTTCAAAGTGTAAAACTTTCAAAGTTTCAATTTCCTTACAGCTTTGTACACATCACATCTGGTAGCTGGGTAGTTAAAGTCACAAGGTGCAGCATAAGTGAGTCCTAATTTGAGGATTTCTTCCTCTTTGGTGGATAATTCTAGCGTTGTTAAATTGACAATAGTATGATTGTTCGCTTCGTTTACTCCTGTGGGGCGGCAGATCCCTGCCCCCTTCCACCTTTTTTCCACTTCTTTTGAAATCCTCCTCTTTGACGCCCACCGCCTCTGGCGCCGCCGGTAGTTGTTGTGTTGTCTCCTCTCCCGGCCCGTGTATGTGATCTTAGAGTTTTCAGTCTTTCTTGACATAAAAAAATCAATTTCCTGGCCTGGGGTGGGTTTTGGTATACCGGCTGCCTGCTCCGATCTATGGCGGTCAGAGTCAGATTCTGTTTCTGGGTCAGAGCTGAGTGTCGCAATGGAGGAATCACTTTGTGCATTGTTGCCTTTTTGCAGCTGAATGTTCTTTGCTTTGGGAGGAGGTTTCGTTGGGCCTTTGCGTGCAGCCTCATACTTGCGCGAGAAAGTTAATATTTGACCCATCTCGTAGTCATTGCGGTCTCTTTGAAATTTATAGGACTTTCTGTCCACAATCTTCGCTTCCTCTTTTTTAAGGCGATCGTTCATTGCCTTAAGTAGTTTGTTTCTCTCATCCTCCTCCCCCAAAGCGTCCAGCTCCTCATGAATGGCTGCTATTTCCACCAGCAACCTTGCTCTGTCAATGTCAGCATACTTAATTAAGATTAACACTTGTCGGCATGAGGCATCAAGATTGCTTTCAGCCCACTCCCTCATCAAATCGGGGTTGGGATCTTCATAGGTCGGGGCTGTCAGAATTCGTATATATACATTAGCTACTGGCGGTCGCCAGTAGGTAGTTATAGTTAGGACCTAGTTTCCATAGGAAATCCGCAACATTCTATTTGGGATAATTTTAGTGCCGGTGGACGAATCTTCGTGAATTTCTCCAAGAATGGCCTGCTCAACTCGGCTCCTTCTCTGAAAGTTTGGGGGTGATTCGTGAAGCAGGGACCGAGAAAAAAGGGGGGTACCAAAACGAGTTTTCCCCATGCAATTATCCATAGGACCTTTAGCCCGGGCTACAGCCCGAACGGCTGAACGGAATTACACCATATTTGGCAAAAAAATTTTGTTGAATGGTGTAAATCTGTTCAGTAGTTCCTGAGAAAATCATAAGTAAAATCATAAGAATATCTATAGGAGCTTACCGTACTCTGTACTGTACTCTGTACTGTACTCTGTACCTTCCAGAGCATGAGCCTCATGCTAATTGGCTGTCAACACTCCAAACCAGGAAGTGTTGGCAGCCATCTTGTGCTGTACTGTACTCTGTATCTTCCCAAGCACGAGCTTCATGCTAATTGGCTGTCAACACTTCAAACCAGGAAGTGTTTTGTCAGCCATCTTGTGCCTCATTAGAACCGAGGCACAAGAAAGCAGTGAAACAAACGTACAAGACACGCAAAGGGGGCAGGGTAGAAACACCCTGACCCCCTAAGCCTGCCCAGGGGGGTCCCAAAAGGACCCCCAAGGCCCAAAAAAAATATTTTGTTTTTTAAATCGCGGGGTACAAAGTACAGTTCTCTGCACTGTACTCTGCACTGTACTCTATACTGTACTCTGTACTGTACTCTGTACTGTACTATGTACATTCCCGAGCGCATACTGTAGGTTCCTGGTGGTCTAGTTGGCCCCAAGGGACCTCCAGTATGCAAGGGGAATTAGTTCCCCCTCTGCAAACGTGCCAGGGGGCTACGTTAGAGAGAGATGTAAAAAGAGGCGTTGCCTCATTACACCTCTCTGCAATGCAGCCCCCTGGCGCATACTTGAGGTTCCTGGTGTGCTAGTTGGCCCCCAGGGACCTCCAGTATGCAAGGGGACTTAATCCCCCAACTTAGAACGCAGTATGGGGCATGTTTTCACAGTGGTGAAGGTAGGGGGCGGGGCTTGAGGTGACATGTGTGCAAACACGCCCTGTGGCGAGTTTTAGGTTGGTGAATATATTCCTCTTCAATCCAGAGGTCCCCTAGGAGCCAACTAGTCCAACGGGTACCTCTAGAAAGTGCCAGGGAGCTGTGTTGTAGAGTGTTGTAAAAGGGGGGCGTGCCCTCTGAACACCTCTCTGCAACGCAGTTCCCTGGCGCAAACTCGAGGTATCTGATGGGCTAGATGGCTCACAGGTGACCTCAGGATTCCCCAACCTAAAATGCGCCACAGGGCGTGTTTGCACATATGCCTCCTCAGGCCCGCCCCCTTCCTTCACTATTGAGCGAAATATTCCTCTAAAATCAGCCGAAGTACGAATTCCAATTTGCTCACCTGTTATCACGAGAGACGTCAGTGCTGCATCTTTGAGCCCAGGACCGACCCCGAAAAGTAAATGTAACCATACTTACAGTAACTTGAATTTCCTTCCATAGGCTGACTGGTTTCACATGGAAATTTTTCTAAGTGTGGAGTTTTGGAAGTTAAAAAAATTCCTGTAAAATCAGCAGAACTACAAATTCTGATTTTACTCACCTGTTGTCACTAGAGACGTCAGTGCGGCATCTTTTAGCCCACTACTGATCCTGAAAAGTAATTCTAACTGTACTTACAGGTACTTGAATTTCCTTCCATAGGCTGACTGGTTTCACTTGGAAATTCTTCTAAGTGCGGAGTTTTGGAACTTTAAAAAATTCCCCAAAAATCAGCTGAACTGCGAATTCTGATTTACTCACCTGTTATCAGGAGAGACCTCAGTGCTGCATCTTTTAGCCCACTACTGATCCTGAAAAGTAATTCTAATCATAGTTACAGTAACTTGGATTTTCTTCCATAGGCTAACATGGACTGGTTTCAGTTGGAAATGTTTCTAAGTGTGGAGTTTTGGAAGTTAAAAAAATTCCTTAAAAATCAGCCAAACTACGAATTCCGATTTACTCACCTGTTATAAGGAGAGACCTCAGTGCTGCATCTTTCAGCCCACTACTGATCCTGAAAAGTAATTGTAACCATACTTACACTAACTTGAATTTCCTTCCTTAGGCTAACATTGACTGGTTTCACTTGGAAATTTAAGTGTGGAGTTTTGAAACTTTTAAGAAATCCTCAAAAATCAGCCAAACTATGAATTCTGATTTACTCACCTGTTATCAGGAGACACCTCAGTGCTGCATCTTTCAGCCCACTACTGACCCTGAAAAGTAATTCTCATCGTATTTACAGTAACTTGAATTTCCTTCCATAGGATATCATTGCCTGCTATTTAAAATATATATAAATTAAATAAATATTTAAAAAAATATATATATTACAATTTCAATATTTTTAAAACATTTATTTTTTAAGTAATATAAAAAATATGTAATGTAATTTAAAACATAAAATATCCAAAACTAAATAATTTAAAATAATGTAGTAAATCAGTGTAAGAAATATAACAATTAATACATTTAAAAATTATCATTTAAAAACCTTTGAAATTCACTGAAAAAACCATAGGTTTCACACACGGTATAGTTAGGAATTACCATTTTAAAAAACCTTAGAAATTCACTGAAAAAAACATAGGTTTCACACATGTTATAGTTAGCATGACATTTCACTCATACAAAACCTTTGAAATTCCCCTGTTATAGTTAGTTAAGCTAACGATAACTCGCGCGCCCGCAATGCACTGCTGATGACATCACATATTACATCGCTCATGACATCTCAAATGACATCCCTGATGATATCACTTATGACATCATCCTTGTGGCAGACCTCCTCTCACTGTAATATAACCTTTGATACAGACAATCAAAAATAGAAACTAAAATCTTCCAAAAAATGGAGATACCAATTCCAGTTAGAACAACCTATTCAGTAAATCTAAATTCTACATACACACCCAGTCATTCACTAACAGTTCTATATCGGCACTCATACATGTACTCACTCATCATATGTAGTCATACACCTATACATCTTATTACACACCAACACTCATCTATAGAGTTACTCACACACATACTCATACATGCAAACATCCATTTACTTGCATATACAGCTATACACCCACCACTACACTAATTTCTACAGAATCATACACATACTTACTCTCTTAAACAATCACTTATAGAAACACATACTTAGTTATATAGGAACTCCTACAATCTCTCGTTCTCACATATACTCATTTATATACATCAATACTCACATATACTAGTTTAAAACATATGTAGTGACTTATAAAGATACTATTGAGACAGTCATTCACTCACTAACACACCCATACACACACTCATCCACCCATACAGTCCTGCACACATGCTGCCTTCAAAACACATACAAACAGTGAGTCAGTCATTCATGCATCTGTGCACTAAGCAATACGCCCCACCGAACCACACGGACACTCATTCTGATACTCAAAAAACAACTAATAACCCATATACACACTCATGTAGCTACTCACCAACCCAGGCAGCCACTTACATGCAAAGTGAGACACTGATACAGATATTTAAATATTTAAAGATTACTCGCTAATACACCTATTCACTAAGATATACTTAACAAGTCAGTTATACAATCAATTTTTCAACAAAAAAACCTCCAGTTAGACACTTATTTACCCATTTATTCTTCCATCAACCTTTAGATATACATATATAAAAAATATTTATTTATTTTCAGAAAGACACACATTCACTGGATGATGTCATCAGTGATGTCATCAGGGATGTCATTTGAGATGTCATCAGTGATGTCATGAGTGATGTCACTGACAGCGTCCTGAGTGATGTAATATGTGACATCATCAGCAGTGCATTGCGGGCGAGCGAGTTATAGTTAGCTGAACTAACTATAACGGTAGAATTTCAAAGGTTTTGTAAGAGTGAAATGTCACGCTAACTATAACATGTGTGAAACCTATGGTTTTTTCAGTGAATATATATATATATATTCCAACACAGTTGTCCGCAGGGTGCGTGGACCTCTCCAGGGCGGTCACTGTGTATGGGGGTGGACGACCTCCTTTCAAATACAAAACAAACTTCAAAATCCAAGGAAAAAGAAGTACACCGGACCAGACTTCAAGAAAACACTGGTGCTTTTATTCTAACAGAAACAGCCTTGTTTAAAACCTAATGCGTTTCAACTATGTAACTAGTCTTGTTCACAGGTGAGCTGTCTGTCTGGATTTGCTAAGTGGCTGCGTGCTTTATACGCCATTAAGGGACTACACTGTTAGGTAGTCCCAACATACTATATATATATTATTATTATTTTTTTTTAAACAAAGGACGCAGTACACTGGAATCTTGAAAAGTGCAATTTATTACAGAGCCAGTCTGTCACACCAACGCTTTTTGGCCAACACAGCCTTTCTCATGGTAGGGGGCGCTTCTGTTGCAACTGTTTTTTATATAATTTCCTGTGAATGACAATTCCCATAGACTCACATTGTAGGAAACAGAATTGACATCGGAAGCCACAGATCGAGAGAAATCACTGGATTGCCAAGCTCCCTGGATTGAGCGCTGGAGGACGGAGCTGAGAGCTCCAACTGCACAGGAGTCTCCCTGCATTGTGAGTTTTTAGCTATAAGGCAAAAAAGTAGGCACTATTCTCTTATTTGAAGCAACTTGATTGCAGCAAGAAACAGAGATCGGCATTGCTACAAACTAACATAGCGATATGCGGCTCTCCGACTGCAAAGGGGAATCTTGCTTTGATCACAATTGAACAGACACAGCCAAATAATATGCAATAAATAACATAACGAACAATGTCCTTTACCCCACTTTAAGAACCTACGAATTGGTCTGAAAGCAAAAATGGAAGCACGTAAAGCCAAACGATTGCTAAAAATGACAACAATGTTTAAATGCGGCAGCCAGGAAGGAGCAGCAGGGGGAACAATATCCATGACTCCAAATGAGTCCAATCCAACACTGAAGGAAATATTTTTTCAAGTGGAAAGACAATATAAAAAAGAAATAAGCAACAATTGAGAAATATTGGCATTACAAAAGTATCTAGAATTTGACAGAGTCCCACGCGGTCATAGGATTTTTACAATGCCCACACATCCGGACAGACAAACGGAAATGTTCCAAGAGTGGGGTGCTAACAATATGTAATGCAGCAATAACATGTTGAGGATTCTTATCAAATATGCTAAAACTGATTTAATCGCAATGCACACAGCAAGGAAAGATCTGGAGACTAAAATCAATCAATGCGATAAAGAAGAAATGCACAAATTACGCAAAGAAATGGAAGATCGGCTAGTAAAATATGAGAAGGAAATCCAACAACGGTAACAAAGGAAATACACCAGGGACAAAACGGACTACAAACAAGGACAAATACTAACATTTGCAAGACGCTTTGATGCACCAAAAATAATTTATGCCACAAAACTATCAAAACCAGGAGGGGAGACAAGAAGTGAATCTGATATTAGTGGCATTGAAAATTAAGCAACCGTCAGTAGAAATGCACCTTGTCAACCTGGATCAAACAATATCACGGAGCCAGGGACAAGTACGGGGCAGAGGCAGAGGGTTTGGAAGAGGCAATACAAAGTCTTCAGACGTTCAAGGAAAACCAGATGATCTAAACACAAAAAGACAATATTCTTTGAGGAATCGAACCAAGAGGAATTGAATGAGGACAATCTAATTATACATTTATCAGATTGCACACCAAAGAAAATGGAATGCCAAATAATGAATAAAGTTCTCTCTTTCTGTACAGAAAGGCATTTTAATTACATGGTCACCAAAATCGCCATATACAAATATTTGCGTAAACTAAAACTTACCAAAGTGCATTCTGGTAAACAACCTAAAAATAATCAGAATGTGATTTCTCAAGAGGATAATAGGGAACAGGCAGAGATCAGAGACATATAACTACATATAGAAGAAATTCCGCTTTTAAAAAACCTATATGACCTAGCCAATGAACTTCAAGATGATGAGACTACCAAGTTCAAAATGCTTCAGGATCTTGAAATGAATACTAAACATAAGAGCAGTGGCCTCAAAACCAAATCAAGATACTGCCCACAAGTATCACAAGGAAATACAATTGACTATCTCTGAAGCATTAATGAATGAAATTGACAAAATGGAAAAAGTGAGAAACAACAAAGGGAAAAAATGTCAGTAAAAGAAAACCAAGCAATCCAAACTTTGTCGAGTAATTCCAGTATAATCATAAAGGCTGCAGATGAGGGTGGAACATTTTTGATTCAAAAATTTTTTTTTATAAAAAAGAAGCATATCACCAACTACATGATACTGAGAAATACCAGAAACTAACACACAATCCTATCAACAGAATGATTCAGGATGTAAATAGTAACTTGGACAATTGGCATGAACACAATTTAATTAATGATGAAGAACGACAATATCTCTTTAAAGAAAATCCAACAATTCCAACGGTATACTTTGTACCTAAAATTCACAAAACGCTAATTAACCCTCCTGGTAGGCCAATAGTGTCATTGTGTGATTCATTATATGGAAACATCTCATCCTATGTGGATCAGTACCTGGCTCCCATGGTTCAAAATCGAAATTCTTACATTCAGGACACAGGGGGTTTCTTACGCGTGCTGTCGAACAAAGCATGGAATCCATCATACATTATGATAACAATTGACGTGGTGTCCTTGTACACATCGATTGATCACTCGGTGGGTCCGCATGCCTGTGCATACTTCCAAAAACAGCGGAACATTAGTGAACTTAAACACTCCACAATGCTCCTAACAATGATAAAAATGTGCCTAACAAACAAGATCTTTTTCTTTGACAAAGAGATATATCACCAACTGTGCGGCTGTGCCATGGGCATTTCCTTCTCCCTAAACTATGCTTACATCACTATGGGGTGGTGGGAGAAGGAAATAACCTGGGGTCCAAGAAACAACAAGGCCCAGGAGAAAACCATACTATGGACACGCTACATATATGATTTGTTCCTAATTTGGAACGGAAAAAAAGGAGGAGTTCATGGAATACTTCAACTCCTTAAATGACAACGACATTGGACTCTCATTCACATGCTCTGTTAGCCATCACAAAGCAGACTTTTTGGACACCATAGTCTACATTGATAATGAGCAAATACACACTACCCTTCACAGAAAGAAAACAGCAACAAACAGTATCCTCCATGCAGATAGCTTTCACCCCAAACCGCTATTGAAGAGCATCCCATTTGGGGAATTTATCCAGATGTGACGCAACTACTCCAAACATGAAGAAGCAGATAAAGAAATAATTAAAAGTTTAGAAATACTCAGAAAGAGAGGATACAGAGAAAGAGATCTTAACAAAAGCATGAAGAAAATCAAAAATGTCACACGTACAGAAATTTTGATAAAACAATCTGAAAATAAAAAGAGAAATTAATATGGTGATTAACCTTCAACAAAGAGGCACACAAAGTCAGACAAAGCATTTAAAAGTATTGGCCATTACTAAAACAAGATCAAGACATTCCAAAATCATCGGCGAAAGACCACAAATCACCAAAGGAAGGCATCCTCACTCAAAGATGTACAAAGCCACTTTCAATCTAAACCAAAAGGAAAAAAATTGGTTGGAACAGCAACAGGCCGGCTTTAAGAAATGCAACAACTGTAAAGCCTGTAAAATTGGTATCAACAAAAAAGACATACGAGACCCTGAGGGAAGAATCATCCACATTAATTGAAGAATAACCTGCACAACGCAATATGTAGTCTATTCCATCCAATGCAACTGCTGCCACATGTATATAGGCAGCACCATTTGCATGCTAAAAAAGTGGATTTTAGAACACATCTGCACTGTAAAAAACAAAGATAAAACCTATAGAGTGCCAAAATGGAGACTGAGAAGCATGAGTTTCTTTGGTATTGCTACAGTGGTAACCAATGAGAGAATGGGTGATAGGAAAAAGAAACTGAGACAAGTGGAATCCAAGTACTTAATCAGGTCTCCGTACAAAGAATCCGAAAGGTATGAACAAGAATTTTATGTTCATCTGTAGACAGACAAGATATATCAATGTAAATTACTGGAACCGCCGATACAATTAAAAAACAGGATCAATGCCAAGAACGAACCAAAGAAGAAATTGCGATCAGGCTCCTGATGAAGTAAGATCAACTCAGAACTTTACTTCAAAATTAGGTTACTATACCCCATTAACTTTGATCATTGTACCATATAAAACCAAAAGTAATGACCAAAAGTATCTTGAATGCACTGCACATACCAATGTAATCAGCACACTACTTACCTAAAAGTGTATGCAAAGTGATACTACTAGATAATGCGCAACTAGTGTTACATCTATGTGAATAAATATTGTAATAAACACATTGTTTTTTAATCAAAGACTAGGTGCTTAGAGAGAAGGGTTTAACAATGTATTTACACTTTGGAAACAATGATCCTGTCACGAGGGAATCTGTACATATGTGAGAACAAAACTATAACTCCCAGAAGCCTTTGGGAATTGTAATTCACAGGAAATTATATAAAAACAGTTGTAACAGTAGTGCCCCCTGCCGTGAGAAAGGCTGTGTTGGCCGAAACGCATCGGAGTGATATATTGCCTCTGTAATATATTGCACCTTTCAAGATTCCAGAGTGAAGCGTCCTTTGTTTAAAAAATTGACCATAGCCATTGGTTCGGACAAATGCCTGCACCTGCTGCTATGCGCTCCGGCAGGAACCATAGTGTAGGAAATATATATATATATATATATATATAAATTTATTTTTTTTCACTGAAAAAACCATAGGTTTCAGGGACGTTATTGTAAGTTGGACATTTCACTTGTACAAAACTAGAGAAATTCAGCCATTATAGTTAGTTAACCCCTTGCCTGCTGCCGCGATTCTGCGCCTGTACGGCACATTCCGATCGCGGGTGTGGTCATGGCAGTCGGGAGCCGTCATCAGCACATGAGCACTGTGTGCCATGACGACTCCCGGCCATCAGCAGCAAGGGGTACACTAACTATAACCCGTGCCCCGCAATACACTACTGATGACTTTACATATTACATCATTCATGATATGGTCAGTGGCATCACTGATGAATTCACTGATGACATCATCCAGTGACTTTGGGTTTCTGTAAAGTTTAGATATGTTTTATACTTTCACTGTATTCATCATTGTGACTCTATGTAGTAGTACATCGTAAATGTCATGTTCTAAGTTGAGGATGCATTAACACGCTTAACATTATTACCGCATCTGTCAGGATGTTAGTTTAAGATGCACCAGCACTTTTTCTGGCATTGACCTTGGAAGTAGACTATATGACATATGCAGACTCGTGCTTTTAATACCATTCGGACATGGGTAGTTAAGTCGTTTTGTTTTGTTAAAATTGCTCTTAATAAGGTTAAAAAACATTATGATAAGTGACTTGCTTCGAGTATATTTATACATAGCCATGGAACTGTTTTCCATTTAATTGTGCCAAGCCATGCCTACTTGGGTAATACTTCATTTTATTTTGGCACTGAACATTGACTGAACCCACAGGGTAAAAACATCTTGCAGTTGCAAAACTACCAGTTCCAGCATGCTCGAGAACAACAACTCACCTGATTCACTTGATTCACCTGTGAGGCCCACGGGGGTGGAACGTATGCACGCTTTTAATGGCGCTTTGGCGAGATTCAGTCTTTACAGCGTCACCCTCTGATGAAGAAGCCTCCCGGCTTTGAAACGCATAAGGGAACTTTGATTTTTGAAGTGTATTGCCGGTTCTGAAATAAACAGCTTTTCTGAGCACTCATCTGCGTAGGCGTCCTTGCATCAGGGCAAACTTTGGGACATTGTTTACTTTGGCAGCCTGGCCGAAAAGGATGCCCCACCACAGATTGCAATTCGGGCCAAAAGATCTCGGAGAACGGGACCTGGCGGCGCAGTATGAGCGGAGTGAAAGGGAGCTGGCATTCTCGCTTCAGCCCACTTGGGTAATTCTTCATTTTATTTTGGCACTGAACATTGATTGAACCCACAGGGTAAAAACATCTCGCAGTTGCAAAACTACCAGTTCCAGCATGCTCGAGAACAACAACTCACCTGATTCACTTGATTCACCTGTGAGGCCCACTGGGGTGGAATGTATACACGCTTTTAATGGCGCTTTGGTGAGATTCAGTCTTTACAGCGTCACCCTCTGATGAAGAAGCCTCCCGGCTATGAAACGCGTAAGGGAACTTTGATTTTTGAAGTGTATTGCTGGTTCTGAAATAAACAGCTTTTCTGAGCACTCATCTGCGTGGGCGTCCATGCATCAGGGCAAACTTTGGGATGGATATATATATATATATATATCTCCCAAGGTTACCCTTATGAAGAGGCCACACACGGGGGAGAATTCTCTTTCTTTTATTGAGGATCGCAGGAAAAGTCTTTGATGCACCTCACACTTAACTAAAAAGCCTGGTGTGTTTCGAACGTAGATCATTCTTGTCCACAGGCATTTCTATCTGCAGCCAGTAGCCGCAGTGTTTTAAATGTCTGCATCCAAGATAGTCTCACCCCAGTGGGTGTCGGCAAGCAAGTACCGCTGGTACTTGCAGTCCTTAAAACATTGATCTTCCTCTAGTGAGTGCTGCCAGTTCTGAAGGTGAAATAAAATGTGTTACCCAATTGGGGTTGGCATGGGGCAAAAGCAACCTCTTCCCGCTTCAGCAAGTCCTCAATCGCGGACTCCCCCGTTCCATACAGTGTGACCCATGTGGATCATTGCCGGATCCACAACAGCAGCAGGGCATCTTCGCGACCGGGCCGGCCACTATTAAATCCAACAAGGAAGGTTACCCTTATGAAGAGACCACACAGGGGAGAATTCTCCTTTTTATATTGAGGATCGCAGGAAAAGTCTTTGATGCACCTCACATGCAAGTAAAAAGCTTGACGCATTTCGAGCGTAGATCGTTCTTGTTCACAGGCATTTCCATCTGCAGCCAGAAGCTGCGGGGTTTTAAATGTCTGCATTCAAGATAGTCCCGCCCCAGTGGGTGTCGGCAAGCAAGTGCCGCTGGTACTTGCAGTCCTTAAAACATCGATCTCCCTCTAGTGAGGGCTGCCAGTTCTGAAGGTGAAATAAAATGTGTTACCGAAGTGGGGTTGGCATGGGGCAAAATCAACATCTTCCCGCTTCAGCAAGTCCTCAATCGCAGACTCCCCCATTCCAAACAGCGTGACCCATGTGGATCACTGCCAGATCCACAACAGCAGCGGGCCTCTTTGCGCAAATAATGGAAGTAGTGAGCGAGGGTTGTGTGAGCCTTGTGGGTGTGTATGTACAAAATGAGGAAGGCGTGCGAGTACAATTTCAGAAATATACGGTGCGTATTTAAATGTAGTTGTGTTGCCTCCTCATGTGCATTTACGTGATATATAAATGCAAAAATGTGATATGTACAATAATTATATAAATGTGGATGCACAAATGAAATGCAACACCTACCAAATAATAAACAGTAAACCTAGTCAAAAATTCACAGGTTAAATTTGAAGCGTATGTAACAGATATACTTTTTTGAAGGATATATGTTTTTAAATGTACTATCACAATGAGGGCTGAATGCATATAATGGAAAAATGCTTCAAATCCAATGAGGAGACATATACTGACAGTATAAATACTTGGCGGAGTCATAGTGATTGTGCTAGGCCCAGTTACCCTAATATTGACTGTCCATCAGGATACTGGGAGTGCGGAAATACAAAAATTCATATTGCAAGTGCTAAACCTAGCAGTGGCAAAAAATATATATAAATATATATGTTTACATTGTGACAGGGATGCCAGGTAGCAAAAAACACAGAAAAACAGATAAATGTATAGAAAGCCTGAATTCAATACAGTTATCACAGGAAGTGGTGCAGATAATCCGTGGTGTATAAAGTTATCACAGGAAGTGGTGCAGATCCTCCGTGGTGTTTAAACCTGTGGGCGCCTTGGTGTTAAATTACAATATATACCTGATCTCCAACTGCCTCAAAAGCTTCTCCCTGTTACCACCCCGTCTCAGAGGTGGCACACAATCAATGACCGTATACTGGAGGTGCTCTAGATTGTTATTATGCACCTCCTTAAAATGCCTGGCTACAGGGTAGGCTGGGTCATTATCTGATGTGCTGAAGTATGCATATGTGTACCTGGAGTTTGGTGCTCCCAATGTAACGGAGCCCACAATTACATTTGAGCATGTACACCGCATATTCCGTTCTGCAGGTTAATCTGTGTTTGATGGTGAGTGGCGTGTGTCAGAACATTGAGTCTACCTTAGTGATGTTCTTGCTGAATTTGCAAGCTCTACAACTCTGGCATTTAACAAAACCCTTTATGTCAGCTAGCCAATTCTGTGTGGTGACGATTTCAGGACTATTTCTGACCAAAGCATCCTTCATAGAGAAAGCTCTCCTGTATGTGATGTCAGGTTTCTATGCTACCGCCAAACCCAATGTGGGATCATATCTGATAATCCCCCAATGCTTGTTAATGACTGATCTGATGGTTCTCTCTTCAGTGTTATGTGTTATGATCAGGCTAGGGGTGATCATGGTGTTGGACTCAGCTGGTATGGTGGTAGCGCTGGTGCCCTCAACAGAGTTCGGGACCATAAGCAATTTCTCCCTGGGGATGGCATTGGCTCTTTCTCTAGCTTTGCGTATGACAGATGTGGAATAGCCGAGAAATTCTGGCCAGACGCAGCATCTCCCCATAGGGAATGCTGATGATGAGGTGTCTAGGGTGAAAACCTGAGGCGTGCAGTGTGGAATTGCCTGCGGTGAGCCTACGATACAGCTTGGTTTCCAAAGTGCCATAAGCAATGTATATATCCATTTCAGAAGCATTCCCTTTTCCTATTATACAAGGATTTAAGACTTGGACAGGACAGGATGGATACTGACTAGCTCATTGCTTGAGTGCAAACATACACATTGACTGCATGGATAAGTGTATACATAGCACCTGAAGGAACCGATGAGTCATTGAGTACTGCCTAGGCGAATAGATGAATACAACAGAAGGGCATGGGTGATTCTACGACTGCAAGGGTAGTGTGTAGGTTATTGCATAGGTACAGCCTGCATGATTGCATGACTGTAGGGAAAGTACACATCTTCAATCCTGGATGATTACATGTTTGCAAGGGTAATATCTGGTAGATTACTGAAGTACATAGCAAGTAAGAGGGTGATTTTATAAGTTCAAGAGTACCACTTGGGTGATCAAAGAATAAACTTACCATTTCAACCAAACATCTAAAATGATGCAACATCATTTAACATACCTTTCAATAAACTAGAAAAAATAAGTCTAATAAATAACACCTTATGTGAGCATCTTTCAAACAACACTTTTGTGCTGCATCTTCACCATTCTATCTAAAATGATGTGGCATCATTCAACTATACATTTCAACAAACTAGAAAAAAAGAAGTCTAATTAATAACACTTTATGTGAGCATCTTTCAAACATCCCTTTTGTGCTGCATCTTCACCATGCTATCTACAATAATGCAGCATCATTCATATATACCTTTGTACACACTAGAAAAAAGAAGCCTAATTAATAACACCTTATATGAGCATTTTTGAAACCACACTTTTGTGCTTCATCTACACTTTTCAATCAAAAAATTGTGTGGCATCATTCAACTATACCTTTGTACACACTAGAAAAAATAAGCCTAATTAATAATACCTTATATGAGCTTCTTTCAAAGCACACTTTTATGCTGCATCTTCACCATTCTATCTAAAATGATTCTGCATCATTCAACTATACCTTTCTACAGACTAGAAGAAAAAAAGCCTAATTAATAGTACCTTATGTGAGCATCTTTCAAACCACACTTTTGTGCTGCATGTTTATCATTTTACTAGTACTCACACCGTTGATCCTACCACATAAAAAGCTACAATAGCTCTTTGTTATACATCATGCACCTTAAAATATATAAGACATATGAAAAAACATATGCAACAAGAAACATACTAGAGACAGAAGTCCATGCACACCTTAACAATTGACAGACTCCACCTCCAAATTTAAACCAACAACTAAAATGATGAGGTATACTAGAAATATACATATCCAGACAGTAAAACAAACTACCATAATCAGTAATCTATCTTCCAAAATAGACATATTATATACAGAATCTTTTTAAACAATTTTGGCGTGACCCTTGACCCTGTTCTGGGCCGGTCGCTCCAAGCACCGCGCACACTCCCCGTGAGTGAGCCCAGGCCGCCCCCCGCTTCTGCCGAGTTCGCCGCTGCCCTGCAGCTGAGTTCCTAATCCTTTGCAATTGTTTGTATCTGCCTCTGTATTTTTTCTGCATTTTGACTCTGTATTGTCTGTTTCTGCCGCTGTATTTTGTTTCTAATGTGTCCTGCCCCTGCCGCGTTTCCCGTCCTCCTCCCCGCTGCTGCTCCCCTGCGGCCCGCCCCTTTTGTTTCTGTCTTCCTTCCCATTCGCCACCCCGCTCCCGCCTCCCAGCTGCTTCTCCCTCCCACTTGGCCATTTATGGCGGAGTGCACGCGGTGGTGAGCAGTGACCCTTGACCCTGTTCTGGGCCAGTCGCTCCACGCACCGCGCACACTCCCCGTGAGTGAGCCCAGGCTGCCCCCCGCTTCTGCCGATTTCACCACTGCCCTGCAGCTGAGTTCCTGGTCCTTTGCAATTGTTTGTATCTGCCTCTGTATTTTTTCTGCATTTTGACTCTATATTGTCTGTTTCTGCCGCTGTATTTCGTTTCTACTGTGTCCTGCCCCTGCTGCATTTCCAGCCCTCCTCCCCGCTCCCTGCCGCTGCACCCCTGCGGCCCGCCCCTTTTGTTTCTGTCTCCCTTCCCATTCGCCGCCCCGCTCCCGCCTCCCAGCTGCTCTTCCCTCCCACTTGGCCATTCATGGCGGAGTGCACGCGGTGGTGAGCAGTGACCCTTGACTCTGTTCTGGGCCGGTCGCCCCACGCACCGCGCACACTTCCCGTGAGTGAGCCCAGGCTGCCCCCCGCTTCTGCCGAGTTCGCCGCTGCCCTGCAGCTGAGTTCCTGGTCCTTTGCAATTGTTTGTATCTGCCTCTGTATTTTTTCTGCATTTTGACTCTGTGTTGCCGTGTTTCCCGCCCTCCTTACCGCTCCCCGCCGCTGCTCCCCTGCGGTCCCGCCCCTTTTGTTTCAGTCTCCCTTCCCATTCGCCAACCCGCTCCCGCCTCCCAGCTGCTCCTCCCTCCCACTTCGCCATTTATGGCGGAGTGCACGCGTATGCGCAGCAGGCGCGCCGATTGTGCGCCGAAGGCGCGTCCAAGGCAAGCCCATATGTGCCCGTCCACGCCTGGATCGCGGCCAGCGCCTGGACCCCTGGCTCTCGTCGACGCCAGACCACACGACGGACCTATGACGCCGCCACCCTCAACGCACTCAACACCAGCCGAACCCCCGCCTGCTACTGAGCCACCCCGAAACGCAGCCACGGACCCTTCACCTGCCAAGCCTGCAAGTTCACCTGCCTCGGACCTGCACCGCACCCGCCAAGCCGAGCACCAGCAGCAACCACCTCAAGTGCATCCTGCTCAACAGCCGCTCCGTCCACAGACACGCCGTCATACTCTGGAACCTGCTCGACACAACATCACCTGACGTCGCCTTCCTCACGGAAACATGGATGAACGCCTCCTCAGCGCCCGACATCACCATCGCCATCCCGGACGGATACCAGATGACCAGGAGGGACCGCATCAACCAGACTGGAGGAGGCATCGCCATCGTACACAAGAACACCATCTGCATCATGACCAGCACCGACGACACCTTCACAGCCGCGGAACACCTCCACTTCCAGATACACACCGACCCAAAGACCACACTCAGAGGCACCCTCATCTACAGACCCCCGCGACCACGCACACAATTCAGCGAAAACATCACAGACTTCATCAGCCCGCACGCCCTCCCCTCCGCTGACTACATCCTCCTAGGGGACCTCAACTTCCACCTGGAGAACAACAATAACAGCAACACCACCACCCTGCTGGACAACCTCGCCAACCTCGGACTCAAGCAACTGGTGAACACCCCCACCCACTACTCCGGCCACACGCTTGACCCAGTCTTCTCCTCCTGCAAGAACATCGCCTTCAGCCACTCCACCGGACTCCATTGGACGGATCACAGCTGCGTCCACTTCAGCTTCAGAAGAACCACAACCCACCACCACCCGCAAAAGGTTCCTCGCAGGAGCTGGAACAAGATCACCGCCAACCAGCTCACCACCTCCCTCAGCCAGAACCCTCCCAACAGCACAATGGACCCCAACAAAGCAGCCAGCAACCTTACACAGTGGATCACCAACTGCTCAGATGACCTTGCACCACTGAAGACCCCTCCCAGCAGACACGGCAGCAAGAAAGCCTCTTGGTTCACCAACAAACTTAAGAACTCCAAGAGGACCTGCCGCACCCTTGAGAAAGCCTGGCGCAACAACCAGACCACAGACAACATGACTGCCCTCAAGCACGCCACCCGCAAATACCACCAGCTGATCCGCACCACCAAGAAGACAGCATTCAAAGAACGACTGGACAACAACGCCCAAAACAGCAAGGAACTCTTCAGCATCGCCAAAGAGCTCTCCAACCGCAGCGCCGGAAACAACATCACCCCCTCGCAAGACCTCTGTGACTCACTCGCCTCGTTCTTCCACCGCAAGATCGCCGAAATACACAACAGCTTCGGCGCACCCAACCACCAAACCAACGCCCCAACCACCACCCTCTGCGCCTGGACCCCGGTCAGTACCGAAGACACCACCCACACGATGAACACCATCCACTCCGGATCCCCAACCGACCCCTGCCCCCACCACGTCTTCAACAAAGCCGACTCCATCATCGCACCCCAACTCCGGGACATCATCAACGCCTCCTTCAACACCGCCACCTTCCAGGAAAGCTGGAAGCACGCCGAACTCAGCGCCCTCCTGAAGAAACCAACAGCGGACCCCACCGACCTCAAGAACTTCCGCCCCATCTCGCTCCTCCCTTTTCCTGCCAAAGTCATCAAGAAGACCGTCAACAGACAGCTGGCCGCCTTCCTCAAGACGAACGGATCCCTCTACCACTCGCAGTCCGGTTTCCGAGCCAACCATAGCACCGAGACCGCCCTCATCGCAGCTACTGACAACATCAGATCCCTGCTCGACAAAGGGGAGACAGCGGCCCTCATCCTCCTGGACCTCTCCGCAGCATTCGACACTGTTTGCCACCGCACCCTAGTGCAGCAGCTCAGCAACATCGGAATCCAAGAGAAGGCACTGGAGTGGATCATCTCGTTCCTCGCCGGAAGAACCCAGAGAGTCCACCTCCCCCCGTTCAGATCGAAGGCCACCAAAGTCATCTGCGGCATACCACAGGGATCATCGCTCAGCCCCACCCTCTTCAACGTCTACATGAGCCCCCTCGCAGCCATCGCATGCCAACACAACCTCAACATCATCTCCTACACCGACGTCACCCAGCTGATCCTCTCCCTCACCAACGACCCCGCCGCCGCCAGAACCAGCCTACACGAAGGGATGAAAGACGTCGCTGAGTGGATGAAGAACTGCCGCCTGAAACTGAACTCAGACAAGACGGAAGTCCTCATCCTGTGATCATCGCCCTCCGCCTGGGACCACTCCTGGTGGCCCCCCGCCCTGGGCACCACCCCCAAGCCAACGGACCACGCACGCAACCTGGGCTTCATCCTGGACTCCTCCCTCTCGATGACCAGATAAGTCAACGCCGTCTCATCGTCGTGCTTCAACACCCTGCGCATGCTCTGAAAGATCTTCCGATGGATCCCCATCGAAACCAGGAAGACGGTCACCCAGGCACTCATCACCAGCCGACTGGACTACGGAAACACCCTCTACGCTGGATCCACAGCCAAACTTCAGAAAAGACTCCAACGCATCCATAACATCTCCGCACGACTCGCCCTGGACATCCCCTGACACAGCCACATATCCGGTCACCTAAGAGACCTGCACTGGCTCCCCGTCAGCAAGAGGATCACGTTCAGACTCCTCACCCACGCACTCAAGGCCCTACAAGACCTGGGCCCCAAGTACCTCAACAACCGCCTGACCTTCTACACGCCCACCCGTCAGCTACGATCGACCAGCCTCGCCCTCGCCGCCGTTCCACGCATCCGCAGAGCCACCGCCGGAGGAATATCCTTCTCCTACCTGGCAGCCAAGACATGGAACTCCCTCCCCATCCACCTTTGGCTAACCCAGGACCATCTCTCCTTCAGGAAGCAACTCAAGACCTGGCTTTTCGAGCAGTAACGGACCCTCTCCCCCAGCGCCTTGAGACCCTTCCGGGTGAGTAGCGCGCTATACAAATGTCATGATTGATTGATTCATTGAACAAAACAAACTACAATACACACCTCTACATTTATTAATATATTTCAAACAACACAGTTTTTAAATAATTTTAAAAGTTTAAAAATATAATGCACACATTTATAACTCACTTCCAAATTGATTTGTTAAATTTAAAATATCACAAACTCCTAAAGGATTTTGTTTTGCACACAATCAATATAATGCAGCAGTCTCAGCAAGGTAAAACCAGTAATGGCAACGTGTCCCTCTCTTTCTCTACAAAAATACATGTTAGTAACAAATCACATTGCTCACTACATTATTTCAAATTCTAAAACATATTTATATTGGTTACACATATTACTCCCTAGCAACTGACTTCTAAAAGTACCCAATCTGTTTCTTAATTTTTATTTGAAGTAGCGACTCCACCGTGCACCACTGGGATGGAGCCGTGTATTCATACAGGAGTTCAAAAAGATATTACAAATACATTTTTCACTATTTTTTATTAACACACCTTGTAAAGATAGTACTGACTGGGGAAATGTCACTGTAATAACATATTACTTATATATAAATCAGTCCACAGTCAAGTTTCAACCCTACCCACATTCTGCTTATTGGCAGTTGCCACAGTAACAGTTCATGTAACACACAACTTAACTGACAGGTCACAAGTTCACCATATTTTCAATTTCACCACACACAGTTGCAAATGCAAACAGCAGGTGTGGTTGACTTTGCAAAATATGACCTTATCCTTTCTATTTTACCTTTCAAATATGTTTTACTAACCAATAAGAAACATGCTTTAAAAAAAAGTAAAATGCACCCTATTTTTACCCTTAAACAGCCAATCAATTCTTACCTTTTTTTAAAAGAACATCTTGTCCACCACTTTACATACCTCTCATTCTACCATCTGACTACCTCAGCTACAGACAACTTTTGATTACTTCGAGACATCCCTTCAAGAAGTTTACAATGTGGATTTTTAGACACAGCTATGTTTTCAGGTGCAAAAAGTATGCTGAACGCAGAGGTATTGACAAAGACCTAGCTTTGCAAAATGTAGACATTAAATGGATTGCACAGAGAGGATTAAAGTGGCACCAATTGATGCCTTTGGTTAAAACCTCTTTGCATCATTGTGCACTGTGGTGGCAATGAGCTAGGCACATTGACTGGGTAGGTCTGGAAATGCTAATGAAGAACATCTTTTCACAATTGATGTTGCTTTTACCTCAAACTGTCTTTGTATACTCTAACATATGCCAAAGGCAGAAATGGAAGTGGTCAATCAATTCTGTCCACAGATTGAGAAAGCTAGATTCGGTTTGATATGGATGGCATTTAAAGGAGTGATGGAGTACATTTCACAGATCAGGGAAACAGAGTCTTTCTCAACAACCTAAAGCTCTGCATCGGCACTTACATGTAGCTACAACAAACTCAGAATGGAAACAAGGGCTCTTTTTACAGCCACCCTATAAATTAATACTGATTATAATTTTTTTTACACGTACAATTTTTTGGGGGGGTTTTGAGGATTCGTACACTCAGCTCGAATTTACAAAACAAAAGCACAAACTCAATTCACTACAACACTACATACTTTTCAACTTTAACTATTATTTTTTAATTTGATATATTTTTAACAACTATATCAATTGTAATCTTGTCATTAACTCCAATCACAGTACCTTTTTAAAACAACTACACAAAACAACACTACCTTCTACATTATATACTACTTACTTATTTGTTTAAGGTAGATTCACAACTCCATCGCGATTACACAGGGGGGGCTGCGCTTAGAGCCAAAATAAAAAATAAAAAAAGATCCCCTTTAATTATTTCATATTAGCCCCGTGGGGCCCCATCCCCCGGGGCCTGCCACAATTTTATCTTTAATTTTAAAAAAAAAAGGGGGACCGCGTGGCCCCCCTCCTCAGGCCAGTACTGGCCCTAGGGATCCCATCCCCTGGGACCCAGACTCTTTTTTATTAAAAAATTAATGAAGGGGGCCACTTCTGGCCCCGGGGGCCACGCGGTCCCCCTTTTTTTTTTTAAATTATCTTATCTGGTCATCGAGAGGGAGGAGTCCAGGATGAAGCCCAGGTTGCGTGCGTGGTCCGTTGGCTTGGGGACCGCGTGGCCCCCCTCCTCAGGCCAGTACTGGCCCTAGGGATCCCATCCCCTGGGACCCAGACTCTTTTTTATTAAAAAATTAATGAAGGGGGCCACTTCTGGCCCCGTGGACCACGTCCCCCTGGGTCGGCCTTTACAGTTGGGGATCGTGGGCAGGTGCAATACCCCCACAGTCCCGCTGGCTCCCTCCTCCTGTGGGAGTCTGCATTGCTTTTAAGCAAGAGGAGCTGCTGACATGCAGCTCCCCTTGCTCAAAAGCAATCCTGCTTTGCTTCATTAAAGCGAGAGCAGGTTTTCCAGCTCTCACCTCAAGGTAGCAAAGAACAATTTCTATGGCAGGGTGGGAGGACGGCCCCCACCCTGTCATAGCAAACAGCAATGTACCCAGGGTGGGCACCCCAGGGTATTGCAGGAACTGGCCCTGAGGGGTGGTGGTCCCTAAGGCTATCAAAGGCTCCAGGAGGGGGGCCCCCTGCCCTAAATTTACTTAGCGCCGGGGAGGTGGTGGCCCAGAGGCTTGGGGGGCCAGTGAGGCCCCGCCATATAATGACAAATGCCTCGGGAGGTCGTGGTCCCTGGGGCAGCATGGCTGAGTTACGACCCCCCCACACATTTAATGAACAAGCCCCTCGTGCCCCCTGCATTCAAATTACCAAGCCCCAGGGAGGGTCTGTGGGGACCCCCATGGGTTCCCACAAATTCATTTGGCATTGCCCCCAGGACCTGGCCCACCCGTGGGGCTTATAAAAAATGAAGCCCGGAAGCCAGCACTTTTTTTTTTCTTGTTCAGATTCCCGCACCCACCGCGACCTTGGACATTTGAAAAAAATGTTTTTTTTGGCCCTGTTGGTACTTCTAAGACCCCCTGACAAGGCCTAGGGGGTCAGGGTGTTTCTACCTTGACCCCTTGTCCTCTTTTTCAACCTGTTTTACACTCTTTTCTTGTGACAAGGTTACTGAGTCAGATAATGGCTGCCAACACTTCCTGATTTGTAGTGTTGGCAGCCAATGAGAAGTCAGCTCGTGCTCGGAAGGAGTCGCGACTCCTCCTCGGTGCTCAGATATCAATTTTTTTTTTTTTTTAATTTCTCAGGAACTACTGAACGGATTTACAAAATTTTATAAAAAGGTCGCTATCTGGACCAAGACCTACCTTTTTGCCAAATCTAGTGTCATTCCGTTCAGCTTTGTCTAAACTTTCAATGGAAATTAACATGGAGAAAATGCATTTTGGGACCCCCCTTTTTTCTCCGCCCGCTTGATTAATCATCCTGAAACCTTCAAATCAGAACCTGACCAGAGCGCCCCATTAGTTTTGGAAAGTTTGCAAACATTCGTCAAACGGTGCCAAAGATATTGGCAAATTAAAAATTGCTTTCCCTATGGAAACTAGGTCTGAACTATAACTACCTATGGGTGACCGCCAGTAGGTAATATATATATATATATATATATATATGCGCAAGGGCGGACAGTCACCTCTGGGTAGTGGAAGTGGATGATGTGCAGCAGCCTGGGTGCGCAGGGGCGGGCAGACCTCTCTTTCTCTCTCTCTTCCTCTCTCACTCTTTCTCTCCTTCTCTCTCTCTTCCTCTCTCTCACTCTTTCTCTCTTTCTCTATCTCCTTTGATGGGCGCATGATGCACAATCTTACCTTGCTTTTTGTCTTGCAGGCTGTGATTCACAGATTGTCGAGGGATGACGCGCCATGGCTGTACCTACTTTTATTTTGTCGTATTGTTTAAATAACATGTTTTATATGTAAATCCATAGATGACTGTGATTCTCATTTGTCCAACCTCACATGCATCTTGATTGTTATAATTGTGCAACATCAGCCGATTTGTTACGTTCCAGATTTCGGAAGGTTGCTGTCACATTTGTTTGTCAGGGGGTCAGGGGGGTTCGCGGACAATGGGGTGGTGGCGGGACACTCTTGGGTGTCCGAGCTGCATGATCGTTGGTTCCATGGCATCTGTTGTCGTTCAGGTGTGGCTGTAGGCTAGGCTACCTTTCATGTTGCAGGTTGTAGTCTAACTTTACACCAGGTCAGAACAGATGTAAACTTTCTGGTGCTAACACATCTTATCGCCTGGTTTGTGTTCTCCTTTCCAATCTGCTGGTCATTGAGAATGTTGCAAAGTGGTGTGTTTGCTGCTTTTTGCACGGGAACGCCTACTCTGCATCTCATGAGCGATATTTGCTGCGTCATCTGTGATATTGTTTTTTGAGGCTGCTATTGTTGGTAAACTGGTTATATGGGCTGTTTCACCAGCTTGTGAATGGTGCATTAAATGTATCACCATTTTGGCTGCAATAAAGTGCTGTTAACTCGGTAATGTGTCTTTGAGAATATGCCCCTCAGTGTTTTAAAGACCTGAGAATTACTTGAGTGCCGAGCAGAGAGCCGGGCACCCAGCACGTTCACAATAGGGGGCCGCGCTGAGAGCCGTGCACCCTTCATATTCACTCTAGGGGGCCACGCTGAGAGCCATGCACCCTTTGTGTTCACACTAGGTGGCCGCGCCGAAAGGCGTGCTAGAGTCTTGACTACGTGTGCCCCCCTCCCAGTCCAATTCTGGCCCCGGGGACCCCATCCCCCGGGGCCTGGCCTCTCTGTTGAGGACCGTGTGGGGAGCCCCAATGCCCCAACGGTCCCACCGGCTCCCCACCTCCTGCGGGAGCCAGCATTGCTTTTGACAACAGGAGCTGCTAACATGCAGCTTCCCTTGCCCAAAAGCAATTCTCCTTTCCTTTATTGAAGCAAGAATAGGTTTTCCTCCTCTTGCTTCAGGCCATCAAGCGCTCCAGGAGGGGGGCCGCACAGCCCCCTCTTTCTATTTTCAAAGCCCTGGGGTGGTGGTGGTCCGCTGGGCTGCGGGAGGGCTGTGTGCCCTCCCGCCCCTAATTCACATAGCCCCGAGTAGGTGGCGGTGTAATTATACAATTCCCCCGGGACCTGGCCCACCATTTCAATGAAGTGGGGGAGCCCCTGCCTAATATTTTTTTATTTTTGTCGTTTGGGTTCGTGCACCCAGCGCACATTCGGATGTCTAAAAAAAATGGGGCTCCTTGTGGGATCCCCTAAGCAGGCCTAGGGGGTCAGGGCGTTTCTACCCTGCCCCCTTTTTTTGATTTTTCACTTTCTGTTACTGTAAGATGGCTGCCAACACTTCCTGGTTTGGAGTGTTGGCAGCCAATTAGAATGAAACTCGTAGTTGGCAGGGGTCGCGAAACCCACCGTGGCCATAGATATCAATATTTTTATTTATTTATTTTCTCAGCAACTACTGAACGGATTTACACCATTTTAAAAAAAGGTTGCTTTCCGAACCAAGAACTACCTTTTTGCTAATTTTGGTGTAATTCCGTGCAGCAGTTCAGGCTGTAACCTTGGCTAAAGATTCATATGGGAAATTGATTTTCAAGCTTTTATTTTTCTACTGAATGGATTTACACCATTTTAAAAAAAGGTCGCTTTCTGAACCAAGTGTTACCTTTTTGCCAAATTTGCTATAATTCCGTTCTGCAGTTCGGGCTGTAGCCTTTGCAAAAGTTTCCTATGGAAATTAACATGGAAATTCAGCAGTTATAGTTACCTGAGCTAACTATAACTTATGTCCCCATAATGTACTACTTATGACCTCATATATTACATCATTTATGACACAGTCAGTGACCACTGATGCCATCATTGATGACATCTCAAATGACATCACTGATGATATCACTGATGACATCATCCAGTGAGTGTTGTAAAATAAAATAAAATAAAAGTCTCTGAGAGTTAAAGATATATACCAAGCTACTGTATAGGTTAAATTAATATTCTTTTTGTACTACTAATGAGTAATACTCTTTCTAATATATGTTATCTGCGTGGTACTATGACTGACTGTATCAGTGTGAGAGTGGGTGTCTGAGTAGATGTACGGGTGTCTGAGTGGGTGTGTGAGTGGCTGTATGTGTAAATAAGTAGGTGTGTGAGTAGCTGTATGGGTAAGTCCGTAACTGTGTGAGCGTCTGTATGGGTGGTCGAGTTTGTGAGTGGCTGTATCAGTGACAGTAGTAGCTATGTGAATTGCTCTATTTGTAGAGGAGTGACTTGTGGGCTTGTGAGTGACTTTATGGTTTACTGAGTGACTGTGTGAATGGCTCTATGGGTGAGTGGCTGCAGTGTTAAGGATGTATGCATAAGTGAGTGGCTTTTCTGACTGGGCGTGTGGGTAAATGAGTGAATTTGTAAGTGGCTGATTTGCACAGTAAATATTCATATAAGTGGCTACATAGATGAGTGCTTGGGTGCATTAGTGATTGCATTGATGTGCAAATGGACATATAAGTGGTTTTGTGAATGAATGTGTGAGTGGCTGTATGGGTGAGTGAGTAGCTCTGTTAGTAGCTGTATGGATGAGTGAGTGGATGTGTGAGTGGCTGTGTGGGTGTGTGAATGGCACCCCTCGCCCAAGTTGCCCGACAGCATGACCTCAACATCATCTCCTACGCCGACGACACCCAGCTGATCATATGCCTCACCAAAGACCCTCACACCACCAAGACCAACCTCCATGAAAGAATGAAGGCCGTTGCCAAATGGATGAGGAACAGCAGACTGAAGCTGAACTTGGATGGAGGTCCTCATCCTCGGCTCCACCCCCTCAGCCTGGGATGACTCGTGGTGGTCTGCAACCCTAGGAACAGCCCCGACACCCACCGACCACGCACGCAACCTAGGGGTCATCCTCAACTCCACCCTCTCCATGACCAAACAGGTCAACGCCGTCTCCTCATCCTGCTTCAACACCCTCGAAAATGCTCCGCAGGATCTTCAAGTGGATCCCCACCGAGACAAGAAGAACAGTCACCGAGGCCCTCGTCGCCAGCCGGCTGGACTACGGAAACGCCTTCTAAGCAGGAATATTGGCCAAGCTCCTGAGGCGATTGCAATGCATACAGAATGCCTCAGCGCATCTGATTTTCAACATACCCCGCCGCAGAGACATCACACCACACCTGAGAGACCTGTACTGGCACCCTGACAGCAAGAGGATAACTTTCAAGCTCCTCATTCACACACACATAGCTCTCCACAAGACCGGCCCAGCATACCTGAACACTCGACTCAACTTCTACACCCCCAACCGCCAGCTCCGCTCCGCCAGCCTCACCCTCACCACAGTCCCCTGCATCCGAAGAGTGGCCACCGGCGGCAGATCCTTTTCTCACCTGGACCAAGACCTGGAACACCCTCCCCACTAACTTACGTCAGACCCAGGACCTACTGGCCTTCAGGAGACTCCTCAAGACCGGGCTCTTCGATCACTATTAGGACCCCCCACACTCCCAGCACCTTAAGACCCTCACGGGTGTGTAGTGCGTTCTAAAAGTGTTATGATTGATTGATTGAATGGGTATATGAGTAGTTGTATGGGTATTTGACTGAGTGTGAGTGGCTGTATGGGTCTGTGAGTGGGTATGCGAGTGGTCTTGTGGGGGGTAAGAGGATATATGGGTGAGTGAGTGGCTTTGTGAGTGACTGTATGGGTGAGAGTAATTGTGTGAGTGGATGTATGGGTGTGTGAATGGATATATGAGAGGTTGTATGAGTGTGTGACTAAGTGTGTGAGTGGCTGCATGGGTCTGTGAGAAGATGTGTGAGTGGTTTTGTGGGTGTGTGAGTGACTGTATGGGTCTGTGAGTAGCTGTGTGAGTGGCTATATGGGTTAGTGAGTGGCTGTATTAGTGAGTGTGTGTGTCAGTAGTTGTATGAGTCTGTGAATAGGTATGTGAGTAGTTTTGTTGGTAGGTAAGTGGACATATGAGAGGTTGTATGGGATGTGAATTGGTATGTGAATAATTGTGTGGATATCAGCAATGTCATTTGAAATGTCATCAGTGATGCCACTGACTATGTCATTAGTGATGTAATACATGTGGTCATAAGCAGTGTATTGTGGGCCGTAAGTTATAGTTAGCTCAGGTAACTATAACTGCTGGATTTCAGAGGTTTTGTATAAGTGAAATCTAAGTCTAACTATAACCTCCCTGTAACCTTTGTTTTTTTCACTGAATTTCTGAGGTCTTTTAAATTCTATTTCCTAACTATTGCATTCCTGTAACCTTTGTTTTTTTCAGTGAATTTCAATGTTTTTTACATTTTTATTTCCTTATTGTAACCTGTAACCTTTGAGAATGGGTGTATGAGTTGCTGTATTGGTAGAAGAGTATGTGAGTGGCTGTATCGTCCTCTCAGTGGATGTGTGAATGGGTTTGTGGGTATATGAGTGGCTGTATGGGTTTGTGAGTGGGTATGTGAGTGACTGTATGGGTGTGTACATGGCTGTGTAAGTAGGTGTAAGAGTACCTCTGTGGGTCTGTGAATAGGTGTGCGAGTGTCTGACTGGGTCTGTATGTGGGTTCATGAGTGGCTGAGTAGGTCTGTGACTTGATGCATTAGTACCTGAGGGGGTCTGTTAGTGGGTGTATGCATGTCTGAGTGGGTCTATGAGTGATTTTGGATAGAAGTTAAAACAATGTTGTGTTTTTGATTTTGACATAGCGGTTCATCTATGATGGGACAGTTAATAAGATTTAACACTAGAAAGAAGGTTTAACATTTCAGAACTGTTTTATGTAAGTCGGATCCATCACAATCCAACAGGGGTGAGATTACCGTGTGGTCAAATTAGAAAGTGACTGGCAATTACGTCTTTCTGAAAATGCTAATGTCATATAAGTGTCAATGTTTTTCGCTGTAGTACTTTGTGTTGTCAATTATGAAATAATCATTATGACTATTCTCGAACATATCTTTGGGCTCAAAAATGTTTGTTTGTTCTTTCCCTAGAGACCCCTGAGGAAGGGTCAGGTGGGACCCACAATGCATTGGGTTTTGTCGAAATGCTTTAAGCAATGAATCTCGCAACTATTTGAAGTATATATTGAATGAAGAGAAATATGGAATAAGTATTTCATTGGAAGATTTTGAAAAAACCTTTTTTTCGTTGAATACTTTATTGAACTTTAATGAACTAGTGAACAGGACCAATTTAGGTCCAAGTGTAAATGTGCACACCTCCAACAGAGAGTAGAATCTCTGCTCTCACCTATTTTTGAATATAAACGCAGTCTATGCCATGAAACTCCACTCTATGAAATGCCACTCCACTCTACAACACACCACTTCACTCTATATAACATGCCACTCCAGTTTATAAAACTCCACACCACTCCACTGTATGACACACCACTCCACTGTACGACATGCCACTCTATGACATGCTGGTCACTGTACTCTATGACATGCCAGTCCATTGTACGCCACTCCTCTAAAAAGCCACTCTACTGTACGCCACTCTACTCCATTGTACGCCCCTGTATGACACATCACTCCGCTTCACTCCACTCTACGACATGCCACTCAAATCCAGGACATGCCACACCACTGAACTGTATGACATGCCACTCCAGTACACAACATGCTACTCTGTTCTAAGCCATTTCACTTTATGCTCCTCCACTCCAAGACACTCTACAATATGCACGGTATGACATGCCACCCCACTCTACTCTACAAGACACTACTCCACTCTATGCCACTCCACTCTACAACACTCTACACCATTTACACCACTCTATGACACTCTACAACGCTAAACTCTTCCACGACACACCACTCCACTCCACTCTATGACACCCCACATCACTCTACGCCACTGCACTCTACAACACAAGACTGCAATCAACTCTATGATATGCCACTTCACTCTACAACACGCAGCTCCACTCTATTTAATGCCACTCCACTATAACACACACTATGACATGCCACCATACACTCTACTCTACAACATGCAACTCCACTCTATGCCACTTCACTCTGCAATACTTTACTCCACTCTATGCTCCTCCACTCTACGCCAGTTGACTCCTCTCTATGGCATTCTATGGCATGCAACTTCACTCCACTCTATCACATGCCACTCCATTCTATGTCACGCCACTCCACTCTACAACATGCAAGTTCACTCCACGACATACTATTACACTCTACTACGCCCAATTCTACTCTACAACACTCCACGTCACTCCACTCTATGACACGACACTCAATTGTATGTTATGCCACTCCACTCTTAAACGTTCCAGTTCACCATATGCCACTCCACTCTATGCCCTTCCAGTTCAAGACATTCGATGACATGCCAGTCCACTCTACTATATGACACACTACTCCAATCTACAACACTCTTCTCTGTACCAATTTACTCCACCCTATGCCACTCCACTCCATGCCACTTTGGACCACTGTACAACACTCAGACATACCACTTCATTCCATTCTACCACATGCCACTTCACTCTATAACACAACACAACATGCCACTTAACTGTATGACACTCTACTCCACTCTACGTCATACTACTCTACTCTATGCAACTCCACTTTAAGCCCCTCCAACTTAAGACATTCTACAACACACAACTGTATGACATGCCACTCCACTCTACTTTACAATACGCCACTGCACTCTATACGAATCTACTCTAAAACACTCTGGGGCATAATATCAAGGGGGGTTATCTCCGCTTTTTTGGCTTTAAAAGCCAAGAAAGCGGAGATAAAATTATCTCCCTATTACCTAGCTGTCGCTAACACCAGTTAGCGACAGCTAGTAGGAGATAGCGACCATCTTGGGCCCCACTTTGCATGTCAGTAATATTTATCACTAATGACATGCAAAGTGGGCGTGCCAAGATGTTAGCGACTGGAAACAGTCGCTAGCATCGCTATCTCCTATTACCAACTTTTGGAGATATTCGCGCTAAGCACGAATATCTCCAAAAGCTAACACCTGCCCTGAGCAGTTCTTAGCCATGTTATCCAATGGGAGGTGGATAACATGGCTAAGAGCATTAGCTCAGTAATGCATGAATATTGCAGACTTTTCAGCAATATTCATGCATTGCGGCCGATTTTTATCGCATTTGCGATAAACCTTGGTAATACCAAGGTTTAAATGCGATAAAAATCGCCGCAGCTCAGCAGTAAATTTTTGCATATGCCCCTCTATTCCACTGTATGCCCCAGTACTCTACACCACTCTTCTCCACTCTATGACACGCCCCTCCACTCCACTCTATGGCCTGCCATGCCCCTCTGTGACACTCCACTACATTCCACTCTATGCCACTCCATTCTACAACACGCCACTCCACTTTACTTTTTGAGATGTCCATCCACTGTATGACACACCACTCCACTGTATGACACGCCATTCTATGACAATCTGTTCCACTATTCTCTATGACATGCCTCTCCACTGTACGCCAATCCACTTTACTCGACTCTATGTTCACTCTACTTTGTGCCACTCTGATCCACTGTATACAACTGTATGACTAGTCACTCAACTTCACTCCTCTCTACAACATGCCATTCAAATCCAGGACATGCCACACCACTGCACTATATGACATGCCACTACACTGAACATGTTACTCTGTTCTAAGCCACTTCATTTTATGCTCTTCCACTCCAAGACACTCTACGACACACCATGGTATGACACTCTATGCCACTCCACTCTACTCTACGACATGCTACTCCACTCCCTCTATCCCTCACCACTCTATTCCACTGTATGCCGTTCCACTCTACACCACTCTACATCATTTACACCACTCTATGACACTCTACAGCACTCTCTATGACACACCACTCTACTCTATGACACTCCACTCTACAACACACCACTCCAATCCACTCCATTGGATAACACTCCATTCTATAGCATGCAGCTCCAATCTATGGCACTGCACTCCACTCTGTGATACTCCATACCACTCCACTGTAAGACAAGCACTGTAGTCTATGATACACCACTCCACTCCCTAACATCACAGTCCATTCTACACATCTCCATTCTATGCCACTTTAGTCTATGCTACTCCACTGTATGTCATTCAACTCTACGCTACTGCAATGTTTGCCATGACACTCTAATACACAACATTACACACCACTCAACTCTAGGCCATTCACTCTATGACACGCCACTGTTTTCCATTTTACAACACACCATACCACTCTATGACACCCCACTCCACTCTACACATCTCCATTCCATGCCACCCCAGTCTATGCCCCTGTACTCTACGCCACTCCACTGTATGCCATTCCACTCTACACCAATCTAATGTATGCCATGAAACTCTACACCACAACATTCTACACCACTCAACTCTAAGCCAATCCACTCTATGCCACTCCACTGTATTCCATTGTACACCATTCCACTCCACTCTAGGACATGCCATTCTACTTTACGATGCCACTTCACTGTACAACACTTCAATCCACTCCATGGCACAATACTCCATGACACTCAAGTCTATGTCATTCCACTCATTGCCACTCTACACTACTTCACTCTATGACTCTATAATTAGGAAAACTCTATTGATAATTTGTTTACAAAACCAACGTAAACTAGACAAAGATTAGAAATTATAAAGTTATATTTAGAACTCAAGGTTATAAATTGCACCGCACCCAAAACTTACAATGACTCGCCTACCTTTGTATGCTTGTTTCCAGTCCAGGGAGGACCTGGCTTGGCAGTTCAGTCTGGACTGTTCCCATGAGGCACAGGGTCAAGACTGATTTGCATATGGCTGGGTCCAAACTGGGGTGGCATTGTGGGCAAGAGAACAATGGATTTAACCCAAATCTCTGAACTGGGGGAGAATGTTTGAATCATTCATCATTCCGTACATTATTTGTTGCAGTTAAACTTTTCGCCCACCTTTGTACACAGGGTTGTGAACTTGCTAGCCAGACTACATGAACTATAACTCACCCCTCATCCTCATTGAACCCTTTGGGGACTTTCGATCAAGTTCTATATTGTATCTTGATTCTAATCATCTATGGGGCCCATACCATGTTACCTCTTCTTTTCCTGAGAGTAATTCTATTAATAGCAAAGTAATACAGAGCATCCCTGACTTGGAGCTTTATTACAGAGTGGCTCAAGCTGCTCACCTGCACACCTGGCTTCACGGAGATGGCTGTATTCCGCATGTAAACACTCTTTGCTAGCCCTCTCTCGTTCCCAACCACTATTTTCCAACCGGTGGATCGTAGGACTGGCATCCTGGACTCGATCGCAGCCACAAACCATGCATGGTAAAGTATTCTGCAGCTGCAGGGAGGAGCATTGCTATACTCTCCCATAATGCCTGTCGACTGGGCGCAGTGGTTGCCTACCATTAAAGAGAGAGGAGTGGTATAGGCGCTGCAAAAGCTAAACATTAAAGTAGCTGGAGACCTGTTTCTGGATGGAGTTGCCAAAACATGGGAGCAGGCAACAACAAGCAGTGAGGAAGCTCCCCTATTGACTCGTTTTCAATTCCATAGGGTGCGCAGTGCACTCGCAGAACAGCTGGGGGGAGATATGGCAGACCCGCCTGAAGTCCCGGAACTCACGTATGCAATTAAAGCAGAGGCCCCCCCAGAAACTACTTTCTAACTTATATAAGCTATCGCAGGCACATAGGGAGCACACATAGACGAAGGCGCAGCTGGCATGGCAAACTGAACTCCAGATAGTGATTGATGATGACATGTGGAGATACTGCTGTATTAACACTAGAAAGCTATCAGTGAACGGCAGACATAGACTAGTGCACTTTCTCAACAGGGTGTATTACACATCGGCACGGTTACACAGGTATGGCCTTCGTGATACTGCAGAGTGTGAGAGATGTCATGCGCCTGACGCGGGTTTCCTGCACCTGGCATGGCAATGCCCAAGTGTATGGGATTTCTGGGAGAAGATCTTCACGGACATAAGTAACACAGTAGACACAGAGCTCACACCTGATCCCACTCTGGCACTTCTAGGGTACTCTAAGAAGCTACCTAGAGCTACTCGGAGATTGGTGGACATGGGGCTGCTCATAGCCAGAAGGGTAGTAGCTTGTAGTTGGATGAGAGGCCCCGCACCCACACCTAAGCGTTGGGCACACGATATGTTGTATTGCTGTAAACAGTCAGCAAACTACAGCGAGTTGCTGCCTCCCACTAGTCGTCCTAAAAAATGTTGGGGATTATACCAGACTACCTAAATAGTAAAGAGGATGCACATGTCACAGTAGAGAAATAGGGACATTAGACTGCCACCGGGAGGAAAGGGACCGTGTTTTGGGGTGTGGGGTAGAGATGAATATCACACTATGAGATATGGAGGGGTATTGTATGGGGGGTGAGGTGCACCTCATCTGTGACCGGACAAGTAGACATTTTCGAGATTGCCGCCTGCCCTGCGATGGGTTTTTGGCTAAATGGCTGTGTACAAACCTGAGAGGGGGATGTCACATTGTTGTCCTGACATTCTTTGCGACCAAAGGCAGATCGGTGGGAGGGCGGGTTTGTTTAATGGTAATGTTTTATGTACTACAAACTCAATATAAATATTTAAAAAAAAGTAATACAGAGCATCCATCTTGCACATTGTTGCAGAGGAGGTCTGGCAATGGCTTAGTCTCCTCTTTTACTCTCTCATTTGTGGCCATCAACATGGTCATGTCTACACTGTCTTGGTGGGGTTTATATCTGTTGACATGCAGGACCCTGTAATGATTTTGGGGGGTGTTAAGGTCTACAAGGTATGTAACCTTACACATCTTCTCTAGAATTGGATAAGGCCAAGTCCACATGTCCTGGAGGATTCCTGTAGCTCCAGGCTCCAACACAAACACCAACTGTCCTGAAGTATACTCAGGTATATCAGTCCTCTCATCAAATCCAGTGCTTCATGAGCTCCTGGCAGTCCTCCAATTTCATGCTTGCCTTGCACATGTACTCTGCAATGTGGGATCTCAAACTCAGTAAGTAGTCAAGCATAGTGTCCTTGGCTTCCCTGAGAGGCTTTTTCTGAGGCTCTCCCACCAGGCGCAATGGCCCTCTTACAGGGTGCCCAAACAACAGCTCCATGGGGCTTAAGGCAACACGTTTTTGTGGGATTTCCCTGTAGGCAAACAGTAAGCATGTGAGAGGAACATATCATTTCCTCCTAAGTTTGTCTTACAAACCATTTATCATGCCCTTCAGACTCTAATTGAATCTATGCACCAGACCATTAGTCTGGTGATAATATAGTCTGGTGAACTTATAGGTAACACCACATTCATCCCACATCGCCTTCAGATAGCTGGATATAAAGTTTTTGCCTCCATCTGAAATCACCTGCTATGGAAAACCCACTCTGGTTAACACACCAAGTAGTGCTCCAGCCACTGAAGGAGCAATGAAGTATGGCAAATTTTGCGGATCCGCGGTCCGTGAATTCGCGCAAAATGGCAAAAACTCTGCGACTTCGCAGATTTTCCCGCGAACTCGCGGATTTTTTTGCCATTTGCAATAATGTGATGTTGTGTACCCTAGTGTGCGTGTGGCAGGGCCAAACAGGCAGGGCTTCCATGCGAGTTCACATGCCTCTTGTTTATAAAGGGTCAGAGACCGATCAGAGCAGCAGATGAGAAGGAAGCAGCCTCCTGGTCACAGGAAGTACATGGGGGTTGCGCTCGAGAAACTCGTGGATGCAAAGATCTCTATCAAGGATTACATCTAATTGTAGGCGGTAGATATGGGGAGGAAGCACACCTGCCTAGTCTCGACCATGCTCACTAGTTGTTTGGGCTGCGTTACTGAATTTGAGCTTCAACTCGGGCACAGGAGCATCGTGCCAGAATGAATCCTGCCTGCATATTTATCCACGAAGATACCACCATGTTGTGCTATACCTCTACTCAACTGGAGTACTTTCTACTGTCTAATCAGTAAGTGCTACCTCGTTGGGTAAATGAATAGTGCTTTTGCTACACTACAGCTGCATAAAGGACCAGAAGAGTTGTCTCCAGTGACCACGTGTGTCTGTAATTTTGCCACCGCACCGAAAGGTGCAGAGGTCCCTCGATTGAGCTGTCCATCATTGTGAGGAAAGGGCGCAAAGACTTTGCATACCCTAGTGTGTGTGGGGCCAAACTAAACTCACAGTGGCTGAGCTTAGGGTTTAGTGTAGGTCTAGGGTGCTACCTGCTACCAACAAATTTAGGAAGGCAGAGTTGATTAGGTCACTTAAAGCCTGGACAAGATCAACTTCAGAGAATGAAGTGGAGGGGGATGTTAACCCTTCCAGTATCATCCAGGAGGAGAATGATGATGATATTTCTTCCATTGCTTTCAGGCACTTGGTTTTTCATTCCAACTGGTGGGAGGTTCTCTCACAGAGGACCCACAGCTGTCCCTGTCAGAGAGGCAGCTTGAGGCGACTGCAGGGGCAGTGTTTAAAGATGTGTATTCCCATTTTAGTGAATATTGGAAAATATGCTCATGTCTACCACAACAAACACGGAATGTTTTTGCACCAAACTTGGCATGAAAGTCAAAATTTACTCAAAAACCTTGTTTTCATTTGTTTAGAGTGAATCCGTTCATTATTTTTGGAGATATAAGCATTTCAAAAAGGTGCTGGGGGAGTTTTTTAAGGAGGGAATCTCTATCATTTAAATTTGCAAATCCGAAAAATAAGATTCTTTTCAATCACATTTGAATATTTTGTCCATAATAAATGACTGATGAAGGGCATTTTATGCCATAGTGAAAATCACAATCTTTGCAAAATGTCATGATTGTCGCACTGTAGAAGACAAATTCACTCAACAAAGGGGAGACACCATGTAAAATGCTGGGGGACACTCAGAAGCACAAAAATCTCAATTAGTTTGGTATGATAAATCATGATTTTTATGACAATTGTGATCATTGGGTCACCGTTTTATAATCAGGTTAAAAGGCACTATTTTGAACAGAAAATTGTGGTTTTCATGAAAATCATTTGTATTGCAAAACAAAAAAAAGGAAAATATGCAAGTACATAAAAATATCAGGAATAAATCCCAGCAGAAGGATTTGTTCAGCAGGAGTAAGCTGCATGGCGGCTGTCAACAGCTTAAAATGGTGAGGTGAGCAAATGACTCAAAAAGGTGCCGACTCTGGGAAAATGTAACCTTGTCATTCAATAACTACTTACTAAATTCCCGACATGCATTATATTAATGTTCTAAAATTAAAATGTTTAACTTTAAAATGTTAATGTCATGCATGGCAGCGATTTAGTTTACATTGAAAAATGTAGGTCAAATGAACTGTGCACTTACCAGGCTGCACGTCCTCAAGTCATGGTGTTTTTCTCCAGTCATCAGTGCAGGCCGCAGCAAACTGCATTAACCAGTCCAGACGCTGCTCTCATGCTGTTAATCAACATGAGAGAAGTACCAGGATTAATTGGAGTGGGCTGTCCCTGCAATCCCAAGCGCACTGGATGCCTGTGCTTGCTCTCTATCCAGCTTTCTACGACGGATCCTGTTGGAGAGGTTTGAAGTGAGCATATCAGGCTGGCCATCGCAAGACATCCTGTCAAGTGATTATGCACTTTAAGCTTGTGCACCACTCCTCCTCCCCTGCTGTCAGCCAGCATCAATGGTCCCACCCTCTCAATGAGCTTAGGCTGACGGAGGAAAAATAAAATAAAGTCATTTTCTTTTTCACTGTTTCTGCACCCTCAGAAGGCTGTGATGATGCTCCTCCACACAAATGGGGAAGCTGTCACTACCTGCTGCCCACCCCTTCAGTGCAGCAATGAAGGCTGTGTAGAGTCAGGGTTTAAATTTTACTTTACCTTGTCATAGTCTGTCACCCCCCCACACTGCCCCCAACCCCACCACTCTTACTTGCACGGGCCTCTCCTGCCAGCCTGTTACTAACTCACTATATGGATGGCTGAAGGCATTGTATAGTGGAGGTTTTCAGCTGGCTGCAGGTTAGATTAGTTAATGTTAGAACTGTAGTTTGAAAAACAATTCACTGTTTTAATTGTTCCAAGGAATTACAACTCCTACTCTTGGTGCAAAAGACTCCTTGACAAAGACACTCATATCATTTGGTTAATATAAATCACTGTTCCTTCCACTTCTGTTTGCCTAATGGAATACTGTTGCAAAACTAATCCTAGAAAAGAACACATATGTTGCCTAACACTGATTCCCATGCTTTTAAGTCTTTAAATATACCAGAATTTGTTTATTTGCTTATTTGTAATGCTTTCAGGTCACCACTGCATCATCCAGATACATTGGGCTTCATTTAAAGTCTGGCAAAACTAGAACCCTGCTGTACACTTGTGGGGGTCAAAATCCCCCAAGACTTTGGTCTCCCATCTCAGTTAATGTGGGAAGGCATTAGGTTTAGCCTAGCAGAGAATCAGCTGCCTAGATCAGAGTGAACCTGTGATTTACCAGCCTGTCTGCCACTGTTCCACCAGGTAATAGTAACAGCTGTCCAGTCTTATTTAGGGTGTAGCAAAAATCACTAGGTTTCACTTCCAGTGACAGCTATGCAAGGCATGATGATTGTTGGAGGATTTCAAACATTCAAACAAGGCCCCTATTGCACAGGGAGAAAGATTCCTGCTAGTCTTGATCATTGTTTATGGTATTTGTTAGAATTGGGGGTCTCTGGTTGGCACAGGTAGGTAGCCTCTCCTCTAGTCAGGGCAAGGGAATGCCCCTCTTAAAATAACTCCTGCTCACCCTCTAGGCAGCGTGGCGCGAGCAGTCAAGGCTAGTTCAGAGGCGATGTAAGTTAAGCATTTGCGATCACATACAGTAACCCAGTGACAACACTACAAACGGCCACCACACAAGGTTTTATATAAAAAAAATAAGTATACTTTATAAAGAATTATCACAAGAACAATAAATGACAAAAAGAATCCACAGTACTAATAAATTTCAAGAGTTCTGGTTAAAAAGGTGTAAATCAAAGTTCTGTGTGAGTCGGTTGCCTTGTCCGGCTACGGCGTGCTGAAAGAACACAGAGTCTAATAAATCCAGTGGCCCGCGACAGTCCGGGCCCACTCAAATGTCGACAGACTCAAACACAGTACCTTTTCCTTGAGGCGGCCGGCAAGGATGTGCGAGCCGGTTCCGGGGATCGTCGCGGTGTACAAAAAGAAAGCGTTGCAGGTCACGTGTCCTTTCCGTTGCGATGCAGGCTACGGCTCGTTGATGGCGTTGGTGAGATCAGAGCTGGCATTGTTTGGGGAGGACGTTGCTCGTTGTGGTGCTTCCAGCTTTACGGTGTGGCGTTCGAGCCGGAGTTTGGGAGCTGGCGTCGGTCAGTCCGGACAGCGATGCGAGTCGGGCAGTGCGTCGCAAAGTGTGCGAGGCGGATCCCAACTCCGGTGCGGTCACAGGACTCGAAGTCAGCAGCAGTGTTGCGTCAGTCAGACCAGGAGTCTAGAAGAAACTTTATTGCGTGATTTTAAAAAACTTTGCAAGTTACAAAATATTAAAATGTACGTGTTAAAACAAAGTGGAAGTTCAAGTCCTTGTAGTAAAAGTCCCCCCCTTTTTGACCAGTTCGAGTTGGTGTAGCGAGGTGTTGCACGTTGCGGTGTCCTTCCAATCGCGGTGCAGGCTATGGCTCAATGACAGCGTTGAAACGGAGAGCTTGCGTTGTTTGGGGTGGACGTTGCTCAGTGCGGTGCCAACAGGACTTCGGGCCGGTCGTGAGAGTCGGTCACAGTTCCCTGCCTCTGTAGCCACTGGAACAGCAGCAATTCACAAAGGCTGGTGAAGTCCACTGGTTCTGGGACTTCGGTCAGGGGGCAAGCTCTCTTCCAAGTCCTTGGAGATATTTTTAGCACAAGTTGAAAGCAAAGGTAAAATCCACAAAATCCTTTCTCCTCTCTAGGCAGCCAGGCAACCACTGCAGGCCAATCCCCCAAGCAGCACTTCTACTTGGGAATAGTCTCTCCTCAGTTTCTTCAGGTTCCTTCTCCTCAGCAGAGGTTTCTTCTTGTCAATTCCAGGAGTGATCTAATTTCATGGGATCAGGGTCCCATTACTTATACCCCCAAATCCTTTGTTCTCTGAGGGGAGAGGGTCCTGTGCCCAGTTCAAGCCAGTTCTGAAGCACTCTGTTTACCAGACTTCTCCTTCCCTTTCACAGCACAGGGCAGACACATCAGACGCCCCACAGGAGGTGGAGCAAGTATTGTGGAAGGCAAGTACAGTCCAGAAGCACTTTGCTGATGGTCTTCCTTCTCTTCTTTCAGTGTGCAGGGCAGAGACATCAGACGCACCACAGTGGGTGGAGCCAGGGTTGTGGGGGTGGGCACAGTCCTATTCAGGTTCCAGGTGCAACTCCTCCCTCCCATCTGGTTTCAGATCTCCCTATTCACCACCGGGCGTGAATGGGGAGATCTGACAAGTAAACCAAATATCCAATCATGGAACCACTAATCAATACATCAATTCACAGTAGAGAGCACTCATACTGTGGCACTGGACAGCAGTGGCACAGCACCCAAAGCATCTAACACCAGCAAAATGAGGCAACAGCAAAAATGGAAGGGAGACCCACGCCAATGGTGCCAGGTCTAACAGTTTGGGAGTTTGTTTCTTGACAACAACAAAGTCCTTGATGAGGATGTGCAACTTACATGGCACCTGTTTGGCAAAGTCCAATGTCTTCAATCTAACTTCTTTACTTGCAGTCGGATAGTGAAAGTTGAATTACCCATTGAGTTGTCCTCCTGCAATAATAGCCACAAAATACTCTGTAGTATCCCATTTTAATACGTGTTATCTTAATCAAATCCCACCTATTGATCTTGGCATGTTTCACTTGGAGAACTATATATCTATATATATATATATATATATATATATATATATATATATATATATATAACCGACCGCCAGTAGGTAGTTATAGTTAGGACCTAGTTTCCATAGGAAATCCATAGCATTATATGTGGAATAACTTTGCCACTGGTGGACGAATCTTCGCGAATTTCCCCAAAAAAATGACCCGCTCGGTTCCGCTCCTTCCCTGAAAGGTTAGGGATGATTCGTCAAGTGGGGGCCGAGAAAAAAGGGGGTCCCAAAACGTGTTTTCCCAATGCAATTTTCCATAGGGACCTTTAGCCAGGGCTACAGCCCGAACGGCTGAAGGGAATTACACCAAATTTGGCAAAGAGGTAGAGTTCTGTTCAAAGATTGTGCATTTTGTTTAATGGTGTAAATCCTTTCAGTAGTTTCCTAGCGATATCTAGAGATGGAGTTCTGCACACGTACGGAAATTCGTACAATTACGAGCACGATCTGCATGCTGATAGGCTGTCAACTGTCTGTCAACACTCCAAACCAGGCAGTGTTGGCATCTATCGTGTTCGTCGCTAGAACCGAGTCACAAGAAAACAGTGAAACAAAGTTGAGGAATAAGGAAAGGGTGAAGGGTGGAAACATTCTGACCCTGTAGGGGTCGTACATGGATTTTTAGAGTCAAATTTGTTTGTAAATAAATGTAAAATCGCGGCGTACGCGTATGGTACTCGTATGCAGGGGAAAAGGGAAAAAAAAGTTGAAGCCCGTTTTATTCATTAGTTGTCGGGGGCAATTTTTAGAGCTATATTTCTATGATAGTATGTAAAATTTTCCGTTTCTTTTTTTGAGCACCAGTTTGTACTCTGTACGCATGGGCAGCCTTGTTTGCAAGCGCACTTTTCTTTCTTTTTCTCAAAGTTCGCCAAGCAAACTTCTCCTCATTTCAGGTATTACATTTGCTGCTTTTTTTCCGGGTCTTGTGTGTCATCCGCTGCTATGGTTTTGTAATGTATTGATAAACATATTCTATCTGTATTTATTTGGAATGTAGTGTCGAGACGCCAAACGTTGATTACATACTCCGTCCAACCGCCATTTTAGTAGTTTTCCTCCATTATTTTTATTATACCTGTGACTTTCATTTTACCCTTCGCATATGTTGTCCGTGATCGAAGAGATTTTCTGCCACAGACACCACGGTGTTTGTTCTTGGCCTCCGTCTTATCAGACTTGGTCACACGCATACCTAGAAACTAATTTGAAGGACGTAAGCCACAGCCTTACAATGCATGTTCGTGAAAACAAAGAGATTATTAAGATTATGCTTTTTTCATGCACGGTAAATGCATAGTAGTTGGAAAAGCATGTGTGGTAAAGCCATATGCGTGGTAATGACTTCTTGGTGACAATCAGGCGTTTTAATGACTGTTACCCCCAGGACACTGCAGAAATCGGGTCTGGGCGTGGTGGACTCCCGGGCACCAGGCGGAGGGCCACGCAGCCCCTCTCATACAATATAGAAGTCTTTGTGGGTTATTGTTTCCGTGGTTTGAGGGGCGTCATTGAGGCCCACACACTTAATTTGTAGGGGGGTAGGCAATCCATGGGGAAATGTTGCAAGAGGTTTGTAAAAGTGGTACACATTGTTTGGTATTAGTTTGATTTCTTTACCATGTTGTAGTGTATCCAGAGAAAATATCTCAGTAGTTTTCAATGCTAGTCTTTAACATCTTACTATAGTACTTCAAGATTATAAATATTTTTATTGTGGATCACCACCCCCCACACAAAGAAAAAGTAGTATGTAGTTTTTTTTATTAAGTTTTATTAAAAGAATGACTGTAAACGAAACCTAATGATAACTATATAATAAACAACTGGAAAAATATCTTTAAAAAAACAATAGCATAAGCAAATTGGGAAGTTGACTCCAAAAGACGTATGATTGGTAATCTGCAAAAGAAAAAGAAAATTAGAGTTTAGAATTATGTAGATGTGACTAATTGAGCTGAAGCATTACAAGTCAAGGTAACATTACAATTTTATGTGTGCAGTGTGCCTGGTATATTTCAGTTCCGTTTTGGTGCAGCGTTCAAGTGGTGTCTATATGGAAGTGCCTACTGTGTTAGTGACACAGAAGTTGTAGAATGGGATTGTGAATATGCTGTCTTATTTCTAATGCATTGCAATGAAGGCTTTGTATATCTAGGCCTCTGTGTTGTATGAACACTGTGGACAAACACTTCGGCCAGTGGAATTCACAACTTTAGTTGGGCTGATCTTCTACATGTCCAAGCAGACAGCAGTGTCTTATAAGTTTAAAAGAGAAAGAGAAATGATGTCACAGAGTGAGAGAGAAAGAGAGAGAAAACAACATTAAAACTGTCTCGCAGAGTCTAGAGTTGAGATTTTTTCTTGAAAAGTCAGAGGTAGATTCACAAGCTCCTTGCGTCACTTTCCCCATGTTAAAAGTGATGGAAAAGTGGCGTAATAAGTTTGTAGATCTGTTTGTCAGACTGTTGTAACCTATCTGTTGTCACTGCTCGGAGGTAAATATTCATTGCAGACAGAGAAGCTGCTGTACACTATGTACTCTCTCCTCTGACAAATAAAGGTAACACTACGGTTTTACGAGTGCCGTGTGCTTGGTACATTTCACTTGTTATAGTGCCGCGCTCAAGTGGTCTCTATATGGAAGTGCCTACTGCATTACTGACGGAAAAGTGGCACAACGGGATTGTAAATATGCCGACTTATTTCTACTGCATTGCAATGAAGGCTTTGTATATCTAGGCCTCTGTGCTTACCGTTGTATAAACACTGCGGACAAACACTTCGGCCAGTGGAATTCACAACTTCAGTTGGGCTGATCTTCTACACGTCCAAGCAGACAGCAGTGTCTATAAGTTTAAAAGAGAAAGAGAAATGATGTCACAGAGAGTGAGAGAGAGAAAGCGAGAGAAAAATACATTAAAACTGTCTTGTAGAGTCTGGAGTTGAGTCAGACGTAGATTTAGAAGCTGCTTGTGTCACTTTTCCCATGTTAGAAGTGATAGAAAAGTGTTGTAAGAAGCTTGGAGATCTGTTTGTCAGACTGTTGTAACCTATCTGTTGTCACTGCTCGGAGGTAATTATACATTTTACAAAGTGAAGCTGTTGCACACTACCAACTGTCTCCTTTCACAAATGACGGTAACACTTTAACATGTGCAGTGTGCCAAGTGCATTACAGTTCCATTATAGTGCCAAGTCAAGTGGTGTCTATATGGAAGTGCCTATTGCGTTAGTGACACAAAAGTGGCAGAACGGGATTGTAAATAGGCCAAGTTATTTCTAATGCATTGTAATGAAGGCATTGTATATTTAGCCACTGTCCTTACCGTTGTATAAACACGGCGGCTAATGGAATTCACAACTTGAACTTAAATTTTCTTCTATATGTCGAAGGAGGCAGCATTTTAAAAGAGAAAGAGAAATGATGTCACAGAGCGTGATTGAAAGATGGTGATCTACGTGTGGAAGAAGCCTTCACAGTAATCAAGAGAGTTAATCATTTCAATTTAGATAATGTTGCATAGAGCAGAGTGGAGATAGCAAAGTCGAAAAGTTTAGGAAAAAAAGAGAAACGATGTGAGAGAGAAAGAAAGAGAAAGGGAAAAAAGGATATTAAAACGTGGGAGAGACACACACGATAGCGGAGGGGTACGGGAAGCCAGAGGCGCAACCACAGTGAGAAATATCGGGGGAGGGCTAGAAAAAATTTGGGGTGGGGGCTCAAGTTCAAGGACGAGTGGAACTGCAGGGGCTGTAAGCAGGGGGATATCAAAGCCTTATTAACAAGCAAAATGTGTTTTAAAGATTTGTGACGTACTCAGGTGCGACTGTGTTTGGTTCCAGGAAGCTATGCCATCGTAGCTGAAGACGTCTAAAAGATATTAAAAGAAAGATGTTATGATTAGTAATTATTACAATATAAATTTGAAGTTAGATAATATCGCGCTTTTATAGACGCTGCAGGGCCGGTGTTCTATCGATAGCTTCATCCCATCTGTCTGTACACCGCCCGACCAAATCTCCACCTATGCGGATAATTCTGCGGAGCCGCACTATGGTCCATGTCTTAGATGCATGTAGTTTTAAGCTTACCATTCAGAGGTAAAGTATACAAGTGGAGTTCATTAAGGCGGTGGTCGGTTGTGATTTAAGTTGAAATACGTTACATTAATAGAGAGCCAGAAATGGGACCGAAAGCTATTTCGCAATACAGACTATAAATTGTTTCGCCCTGGAACCTTTTTATGTTGGTTACAATTAAACAATATTTTTTTGTAGGTTCCGATGCTGTGCCATGGCAGCATCCTTGCTACAGGTCAAAATGGCGGCCCGCGTACATCAAACTGAATTGAAAAGTTGTTTTCTTTCTATATTTTAAGCGGGTCTCTCATGGGCACAGACTTAACGCTGAATATTCCATCATTATTAAGGATATTTTGATCGTCGAAGGACCGCATTTTGGATTGTCTATGCGTAGGGTGTGCACAGCCAGATGGGGAGCAGGAATAGACAGGGAGAACCTGCATGTATCGGCACCCCTCTGACGAAGGTGGTGTACAAAACGACGGGGGTGAGCATATAGTTAAAACACTGGACTGGCTACCGGGCATTTTGACATTTTGCAGAGCTGAGGACTTGGGGGCTTATTATCAAGGACCAGTGTTAAAATGGTCGCCGTTTTGTCGGCAGGAAACTGCCGATAAAACGGCGATAATGGGCTTGATAATAGGCCATTGTGAATTCCCATAGAAGCCCATGTTCTGGTGTTAACATGGGCTTCTATGGGAATTAACAAGGGTGTATTATCAAGTCCATTATCGCCGTTTTATTGGCAGTTTCCTGCCAATAAAACGGCGATCATTTTAACATTGTTTCTTGATAATATGCCCCTGATTTCGTTGATGGGGACCTGCGTATGCAAAACGAAATTCGTTTTGCATTGTTTATTTTCGAAGCAGACGCAGGTCTCCATCTACGAATTTAGCCCCTTCCGCAGTGACATCAGCCCCCAGCTCGGCAGAATGTGAAAATGGCCGTTAGCCAGTCTGGCTCTGAGAGGTTGATTGTCACATTTCTACGAACTGTTTGTATTGCGGATATATTCCGGGCATTTCAGCGATTATAAAAATGTTAGTGCTATTGGGAAAAAAAAATTAAACATGTAAATTAATTGATTATTGAGGAGTACATTCGTCTAAAACACTAAGTCGTATGTTTGTATGTAGTCAGCTACAACCCTTTGCCTCCTTCCAAAGCGTACTCAAGCCTCACTGCTCAAATTTTTGTGGAAAAAAGACCTTCTTCATGATGTAGTCCCGATCTCCAACAAAGAAGTCTCATATATGGTGCTGAGTCTTGATATCTGTATGGGTAACAACATACTCGTGCTCCCATCATCATCATCGCAGGTTCCTCACCCGCTCAGTGCTTCGGGCACCACTCACTCAATGACCAAAGAGGCCACGCATGTAGAAGTGGGACCCTTGTTTGGTGCTTTGGGAACAACTCTAAAATGGCGTACAACACGTGCGCTTCATCTTTTTTATACATAGGGTCACGTGTGTAAGGACTAATACACTGAATGGGTGTGGTGTGGGTGTATACCAGCCATGAGGGAGTGTGTGTGTAGATCTGACAACTAGACTTGTAACTTAGAACTCACTACAATGGAAATTTGGGCCTCATAGTGTTGTTGTGTTTTCCTGGTAGCGTAAGAGTGGCTTTCTTTTTTCTATGTGACATTACGATACAGTCACTATGTATGTGGCCTATTTTGTGACGCATTTTATTTTGTAATGCATTTCAAAAACTACTTGTGGTAGGGTGGTTTTAAATTAAACTGTGAAGTGTGCTTATGAGTTAGTTAAGTGTAGAAGTTTTTTTTTCTATTTTCTATTCTATTATAATTGTGCTGACTTTTGTCCTTTAGCGTGCAGTACTATATTATTTTATAAAATGTATAATTGTTGAAATCATGTTTGAAAGTAGAATGGAAGCATGTAAGCTGATCTCTGTGACGAAAAACAATGCCGGCTCCTGCAGGAAGTGCGGAGCCGGCTGGGACCGTTGAGGCTTTGGGGCTCTTCCCACGGTCCGCAATGTTAGATTTGCGGTCCGGGGGATGGGGGCATATTATCAAGGACCGGTGTTAAAATTATCGCCGTTTTATCGGTAGGAAACCTTGTTAATTCCCATAGAAGCCCATGTTATTGTGTTAACATGGGCTTCTACGGGAATTAACAAGGGCGTATTATCAAGCGGATTATCACCGTTTTATCAGCAGTTTCCTGCTGATAAAATGGCGATAATTTTAACACTGCTGATCCTTGATAATATGCTTCGGGGTTCTTCCGGGATTATGATAAATGCTATTTATTTTTGTTAGATTTATCGTACGCGTAACAAGCACGTATGGACGACGTAGCGTGCTAAGATTGGAAGTCGTCCCATAAGTGTACTGAAGGAAGAAAAAGAAGAATATTTGTAAGATATTTATAAAGTGTATGTGTTTAGATGTTGGATGGCTCTAAAAAGAGCCCTTGTGTTTATTGGTATTTTTTAGTACCTATAAGTTAGTACCAATGCAGAGTCTAAAGTTCAAGAGGAAGACTCCGTTTCCCTCATCTGTAAAATGTACACCGTCTCTCCTATAGATGTCATGGATATTGAAACGTAGATTGTTGTGGTAAATGGACCCCATTCTATAGTCTCGGAGAAAGGCAGAAACAGATTTATTCACGTTTCCTAAATTTTTCAATCTCTGGACAATAGTGGTTGGACCGCTTCCATTTCTGCCTTTGGCATATATTACAATATACAACGGCAGTTTTGGGGAACAGTGTCATCAATTGTGCAAAGGTGTCCTTCATAAGCATTTCCAGACCTACCCCTGTCAAAGTGCCTAGGTCATTGCCACCACAGTGCACAATTATGGGGTCAGGGTGTTGGAGATGCAAAAAGGATTTCACCAATGGCATCAATTGGTGCCACTTTAACCCTCTCTGTCCAATCCATTTAATGTCAACATTTGGTAAACGTAGGTATTTGAGAATTATTTTCCGTTCTGCGTACCTTTGACTGCAGAAAATATAGCTGTGTCCCACAATCCATACTGTAAGCATCTTGAAGAGAGGTCTGGATGCACTCTGAAGGTCTCTGTAAATGAATTGGCAGTTTGAAAAGTGAGATTTGTTCTAAAATAGTGGACAACATTCAGTTTTGAAAAAAGAAAAGGATTGATTACTTGTTCGAGAACATTCTTCACTAAGCTAGGATGAATGTTTCTGTGTTTTAAAAGACTGATTTTTATTGGTTAAGAAAAAGTGATAGAAAAGAACGTTACATAAGATAAGCTGGTATATTCTGGAGTCAAGCACACTTGCTGTTTTAATTTGCAACAATGTATGATGAACTTTTCACCTGTGTGCTGAGTTAGGTGTTCCGTGAAGTGTTTCAATGGTAACTGGCAGATTGTGGAACGGGGGAAGGGTTGAAAGTTTTGTCAGTTGGAAAGGGTGCAAAAAGTTCAAGCAATATAAAAGTGTGTTTCGTTTTGATGTAATGTGGGAATAAATGTAATTTTTTTATTTATTTGTATATGTGTGTAGATTGAGTGTGTACATTGACAGGAAAAGTTTGCTATTTGCTATTTGACTTCCTGTTGTCCTAGGATTGCGTAGGAGGATTGACAATGATCCGAAGGTCAAAATGTTTGATGGTGTTTGTTGAGCATTTGATGGCCCTGGGGACCACCACCTCCCAAGGGGTGGCTATCCTTGGGACATTGCTGTTTGCTATGGTAGGGCGAGAGTTCTCTTTGAAGTAGGAAAGCAGATTGCTTTTGGTCTGAGAGATCAGCATGTACGCTGGTCTCTCTGACAAAAAGCAATGCCGGCTCTCTAAGTACGCAGGGAGCCGGCTGGGACCGTGGGGGTTTTGATGTTTCTCCCAAGATCCTGAACCTTATATTTGAGCCCCGGGGGATGGGGTCCCGGGGATTGAAAAAATTAGTGATAGATGCTATTTTTTGGGGGGTATATTTAGTGTATGCGTACTGTGCGAATTTTGAAAGTCACTACATAAGCGTACGTAAGCAAGAAAAAAATCAATAAAAAACGTAAATTTTACAGATATGTATCAAGTTTATATGTTGGTTACGTGTAATGAGACTTTTTCTTTTTATTGGTACTTATAAGTAAGTGATTATGCATAGTCTAAAATTGTTGAGGAGCAGTGTTTTATACAGTGGTGAACTTTTGACCTCTGTTGACAGGTGACTTTTGCATGATCTGTTGGGGGTAGAGTGGAAAGTTATGTCAGTTGGATAGGTTTGAAATGTTAAAGCAATGGAAATGTGTGTTTCTTTTCGAATTAACGTGTGAAGGATTTTAATTGGTTGTTTATATGTATGTATGCGCAAAGTGAGAGGGAAAATGTTCCATTTCGTAGTGCTGGTGGAAACAGTGAACTAGAGAGATTCTGTATAAGAATATCTACTGCGTGAGTGGCATTCTTCCTAATGTAAAAATCAATTTGAAAGGTGAGTTGATAAATTGTATGGGAATGTATGTGGTGCATGTTTGTACATTAAAGAATTATGGGGCATATTATCAAGACAGGCGATGTAATTATTGACGCTTAATCGGCAGAAAACTGCAGATAAAGCAGCGATAATGGGCTTGATATTATGCTGTATGGAATTCCAATCGAAGTCTATGTTACATGTGAGGGACATCTAACATGGGTTTCGATTGGAATTGCATAGAACGTATTATCAAGCCCATTATCGCTGATTTATCTGCAGTTTTCTGCCGATTAGGCGGCAATAATTGTATCGCCTGTCTTGATAATATGCCCTGATATTCGTGCCATGTTAAAAATTTTATAGTAGTAAATGTGTTTTGCTATAATGCATGCTGTTATGTTTTATTGCTTAATATCACATTGTGTGTCTGTAGTTTAAGGAATTATGTGGCATATTATCAAGAAAGGGCTATACATTATTGCTGGTTTTTTTGGCAGGAAATTTGCTGTAAAGTGGTGGTAATGGGCTTGATAATATGTCGTTTTGAATTGCTATAGAAGAACAGGTTATGGTGTTAACCTGGGTTTGTATGGGAATTCACAAGGCCATATTATCAAGCCCATTATCACCGCTTTACTGACAGTTTCCTGACAATAAAAGCGGCGACAATGTGTCGTCCTTTGTTCATAACATGGGCCTACATTTGTCACTTTTTCCATCATTTCTAGCCTCTTTTTTTATACTTCCCTCTGTCTTCTCTTACTCCTTTCTCTCTATTGGTAGTACTGTCTTTTTCTTATATTGTCCTCTGTGGTGATATTGCCCTTTTATGTCTTTATATTTTCCTATTTCTACTCTTATTCCTTCTGTCTCCTCGTTTTGGGGCATATTATCAACAAAAGGCGATACATTATCACCGCTTTTATCGGCAGAAAACTGGTGATAAAATGGCGATAATGGGCTTGATAATATGCCCTTGAGAATTCACATAGAAGCCCATGTTCAGGTGTGAACATGGGTTTCTATGGAATTCTCAAGGGCATATTATCAGACGCATTATCGCCGTTTTATCGGGTGTTTTCTGCCGATAAAAGCGGCAATAATATATCGCCTTTTATAGATAATATGCCGCTTTGATCCTATTCTCTTCATATTTAATTTTTTTCTTGATACTCCTTGTTATGTCCTCTTTTTTGTTTGTTTCCCTCTGTATATAGTCTGGGTCGATTTACAAGCCCCTTGTGCATCTTTGCTGTTTTATTCTGTTAGTTGTGTTTGATGTAATAGTGGAGGAAATAATGTAGTACATTTTTGTGTATTTGGAAAATGAGTCACTGTTGTTGACTGAAATCTAGTAATTATATACAAGGAATATGTTTAGTCACTTAAACGTTTTTCAGTAGTAAATGGTAAAATGCATGGTCTCATTTTTTTGTCTAATATCACACTGTGCATGTGTGTACATTAAGGAATTAGGGGGCAGGAGTGGTGTTAAAATTATCGCTGTTTTATCGGCCGGAAAATGCCGATAAAACGGCGATAATGGGCTTGATAATGCGCCTTTGTTATTTCGTATAGAAGCCCATGTTCACACCAGAACAAGGGCTTCTATGGGAATTTACAAGGGTGTATTATCAAGCCCATTGTCGTCTGTTTTATCGGTAGTTTCCGGGCGATGAAATGGGGATATTTTTAACAGCGGTCCTTGATAATATGCCCCTATATTTGCATTTTTTTGTAAATGTTCTACTCTCTCTTGTCTTGTCTTACTCCTTCCTCTCTGATTATACTATCTTCTTCTTCTTATACTCTGCTTTTTTTTTATAGTTTTTTTAATACTTGCTCCTCTTTTTCCATATTTGTCCTATTCTTTATATTCTCTTTTGTCTTATAGTCACCACTGTTGTCATAGTTCTTACTGTGTTCTCATAGTACTTACTGTGTTCTCATAGTACTCCCTCTGTCCTTATACGGTCAGTCTACCTTTATAATTGTGTTTACTCCACATTTTTGTCTGTGTGTCTTTTTACATTCTTTCCTCTTTCTTCATAAATACTCTTCTGTTCTTATATTCTGTGTTTCTTCTTAGTTTTGCTGTTCTTTGCAGGTACTCCCTATTCTTTTGTCATACTTTTGTTTTTATTCTAATACTCTTCTCGCTGTAGTCTCATTTCTCCTCTCTTTTCTTATACTTTGCACTCTTTACTAATATTGATGTCTTTTATTATTGTCATATTCCTCTCATTATTTTCCCCCTGTTCTTATACTCCTTACTGTTTTCATATTCTGCTCTCTGTTCTCTTACTTCTGCATGTCTTCTCATACTACTGAGTTTTTCTTTTGTCCTATACTCCTTCTCTCTGTGTTCATATTTTCCTCTTTTTCTTCATATTTCTTTTCTGTTTTCATTTTCTGTTGTTTCTGTTTATACTTCTTAAATCTGTTCATATTGTCTGCTCTATTCTTTTATTCCTCATTGACTCTCTGCATACACCCTGCAACAGTTTCTTCATATTCTCCGTCTTTTTATAGTGATCTCTTTATATTTGTTTCTCTTGTCATACTTCTGCATGTTTTGTCATACATTGTTTACTGTTTATATTCCTCCATCTGCTTATACGCCTTCTTTTCTCCTCAATCTGTATCTTTTGTTCTTGTACACCCCTTTTTTTCTTTATGTTCCACTTTTCCTCACATTGTTCGTGCTCTCTTCTGGTACTGTTTTCTGTGTCCTTAAACACACTCTCCTTTGCCAGTATTCGTTTTTTGTTCTTATAGTTGCGTGTCTTTTCACATATTCCTTCTTTTTTCTTTAGAGTCTTTCTCTCTCTTTTTACAGTGTCCCCTCTGTTCAGTTACTCTCTTTTTTCTTCATATACTCTTTCTTCTCTCCTCATATTTCCATGTTTCTCTTCATACTCTCCTTTACCTATTGAAACTTTTCAGTTTATTCATACTTCCTTCATCCGTTTATGTTAGAGTGTCTGTTTATACTCCCCTTTTTGGTTATATTTGTCCTTGTTTCATAGTTTTTCCTCTCTTGTTGTAAGTACTTTTATTTTCATTGTCTCATGTTTCTTGTCATAATTCTGCCTCTAATCTTATAAGTAATATTATAGAATATTTAATATATTTATTTTTGTAATGTTATATATATATGTTTTCAATAGAAACGGTGTAATGCCTACCCGAACTCAGAAGAGGAAACAACAAAAGAAAGGTGTTTATTTGAAGAGAAGTCATAAACAAGATTTACATGAGTGTTAAGAAAAAGAAAAAGAAAAAAAAGTCCTGGTAAGAGAAGGAACACTTTTCTGAGGAAAATATTAAAGACTAAGAGAAGAGTGGACAAAGGGAAAAATGGTATTAGTGTGTCTGCAACGAAAAAGAAAAAGAAGAATAAAGAGAAGAATCATGGAAAGTCAACTACAGAAAAAATAGTGTATAGTAAAAGGAGTAAAAAACAATTTATGGAAATTAGGAAAAAATGTTTTATAATAGAGTTGTTTCAAATTTACTTAAAGAAAATAAGGGGTGTAAAAAAGACGGCATTTTATAAGAAGAAGAAAGGTATAGAAAATGTAGTTGAGAAAGCTTTGGAATTGAAAACAAAATTGTTCATTTTAGTAATCAATAGAATTCGATGACTAGATAAGCCAATACATTTAATGAAGGCCAAAAGTAAGTGGAGAAGCGTAAGTAACAGAAGTCATTTTTATGAATTTTTTTGGGTGAATGAAAACATAGTTCAAGTTCTGAGCCTTTTTTTAATGAAGAAAGTTATTTTCAGAGTAATGATTTGTTGCATGCAGTTGACACTAGTGGTCATGCTTATGAGGTTAGACATGGTTGTCCTATTGAGAAAGAGAAAATTGTTCCTAGAAATGCAGAAGAGGTGTAAGCTGATTAAGTTTTAGGGAGACGTCCTAAAGCTCCAGTGTACACTTGGAATTGTAGTAGTATTTGCAGTGTACGGCAAGAATCTATTGATTTTTTACGCAATTTCTTACGTACCTATACTAAGAAAAGTGTTAAACAAAAGATTAAGATGTTGCAAGGACTAGACCCCTGCAGAGTGAGAGAAAATACTGGTTTGCAAGGTCATTCTCTGGCTTGTGTTTCTGAAAAAGTATGCCGAAGCGTTTTTCACCATTTCAGGATGTTAGCAATACATCATTCTGAAATGAGGAAATTAGTCAGAAGATTGTATTATGCAAAAAGTCCAGCTCTATTGTTAAAGAAGTTGAACAGTGCTCTTTTGCATGGATCTGTATCAAGTGTAAAGACGCTTTGCGATGAAACTGAGGTTAGGTATTTTGGTCCTGAGAAAGACAGTGCAGAAATTGAGATATTAATAGAAGGAAATGTAGAAGAGAATGTACAACATGGTAGTACAGAAAATTTTGAGCAAGAAATTACAAAGTTTAATGTGATTTCAGGTGATAGGCCAAATTATTGTTGTGTCTGTTGTCGACCAACTCATTATAAAAATCAGAACAGGACTGTTGATCTGTATTTAAAAAGTGAAAAGGAAAATAATAATGAGTGGAAGGATTTTGCAACTTATTTGTTGGTAGAGAATTGTTTTAATTTGGGTTCTGATCAGCGTATTTGTAAATATTGTTATAACAAATTAGACGAGAACAAAATGCCTGCTAGAGCTGTGCATAATAATCTTGAGTTGGTAAATATTCCTTCTGAACTGATGTATTTAAATACCTATGAGTCTATTCTTATTCAATGTGAGCATCCATTTCAGGCTATTGTTCGTATGGAGCCTAAGACAGGAAAATTGCCTCTTTCTGATTTACAGATAGGATTAAAGGGAAGAGTTGTATATTTGCCCCTAGATTTAAATACAAATATTGAAACAAATGGTGTAGAAAATGTAGAGGATGAACCTTTAGTTATTCATGTTAATAGCGTTCCTACTAAGAGTGAGAAAATCTGGCAAAAATTAGTGGATGTTAGGAAAGTAAAAACGGCAACACTGTATCTGGTAAAAAATAATCAATATTACAGAAATGTGTACGTGAGAGAAGAAGAAATAACTGTAGAAGAAGATAGTGACTTGCCATCTGGACAAATTGAAAAGGTGGATGTGTTCAGAACTGAAGAAATCTACGAACATTACAGTGTTCATCCACTGAATTCTAAAGAAGTGATGGGGAATACTGTAGAGTTATTCCAAATGAAAGAAGCAAAATGAAGTTCCATTAGTGTATGGGAAAAAAAGCTTGGAAGCTCATTGTTTCCCTCAATTGTTTCCCACAGGAAAAGAAGGACGATATGATGACCGACATGTGCAGATTCCTGCATCTCAATACCGGACGTCAAGGTTATATGCAGAAGATCCAAGATTTCGACAATGTATTCTGTATTTGTTTAATCTTTTGTCTGAGAGTGATTTGTCTGGACTTTCTTATCCAGTAAACCATATATTAAAAACAGGTGTACATCTGCAATATGTTTCGGCAAAGGAATTTATGGATAAAGTACTGCAGAAAGATAATGTTTTGGAATCTCAGGTAATTAATCTCATGGCTTGTCAGCGTGGTACTAATGAGTACTGGTTCCGTCGTCATGGAGAACTGAAAGGTATGCTAAGGAACTTAGGGACTCCTACATGGTTCTTTACTCTAAGCTGTGCTGAATATGCTTGGGATGATTTACTTCAATGTCTTCAAGAGGCAAATCCAAATATACTAAATATTGAATACAAGACACCTGGAGAATTGTGCTCTTTGGATCCAGTTAATGTATGCAGGTATTTCAATCATAGATTTAAAGCTATGATGTCTTTTATCACCAATAAAAAAAATCCTCCTCTTGGAGAGGTTCTGGACTTCTTTTGGAGAAAGGAGTATCAAGCAAGAGGTGCTCCTCAAATACACATGCTAATATGGATCAAAGATGCTCTCAAATTTGGAACAGACTCAGATGATACTGTGTTGTCTTTTATGGAAGAATATGCTACATGTGATATACCCAAAAGTACACTAGATAAGGACTTAAGACAACAAGTCTTATGATTCCTAAGCCACAGTTGTTGGAAATACTGTCGTCGAAAGTACAAATCTAAGGACAAATTCTACACCAAATGCCGTTTTGCATTTCCACGACCTGTAGCATCAAAAGGAAGAGTGAACAGTTTTATGTCATCTTTGCGACATACTGTTACAAGAAAGTCTCCAAAAAATACCTACAACTTAAGAAGAAATGAAGAGTCAAAATATATAAATGACTATAACCCAGTCATTTTGTCCATGTGGAATGCCACTATGGATATTCAATATGTTGCGGACAATTCCATTGCTGTTGCTCGATATGTAACATCCTACATAACAAAATCAGAAAAGTCGGAATTGAAGGAAATGTTTGAAGAGATTTCCCACGATAAGAGTCTAAGTAAGAAGTTATATACTTACAGTTTGAAGATGTTATCTCATCCAGAAATTGGAGCGTATGAATGCTCGGATCAGTTATCATCTGCAAGTCTTTATTCCAAATCTAGAAGAATCATTTGGGTGAGTCTAGGTCTTGCTGCAACACGAAACCGAGTTCTTAAATCTGTACAAGAAATTGAATATTTAGCTGAAAAAGTGCCCGAAAGTACAGATATTGTGAAAACAAATATGTTGGATACATATTATCCAAATAGAAGTCATCATCTTGAGAACATTTGTCTCTATGAAGTGCTGCAAAACTATATTTTGTAATGGAATATTACCGAAAACAATAATAATGGTATATATGCCGATATTGGTTCTGAAGGATGTCTGGTGAAACAAAGAAAAGGACATTTGATTAATCACCGTAAACTGAGTTGCGAAACACCTGACAAAAGTGAATTTTACTATTTAGCTCTTTTGCAACTTTTCAAGCCTTGGCTTTCAGAATTGGAATTACTTGGACATTTCAATAGCTATGACGATTCCTTCAATGCAAGTAAAGATACTACAGAATGTCCTGTTTTTGCTAATTATGTGAAAATGTTGAATGACGAAATTGAGCAAGAATCTAGAAATGCAACTGAGATTGCTAAACACAGTTCTTAAGACAGTCAAAGTTCTGCTCCATTGAGTCAGGACCCACTAGGAGAACCAATTGTTCAAAATGAGGCAGCAACTGCTATGGAAGAGGTGGAAACAGCAATGTATCAAGGTCAAGAAGATGTAACAAACTTAGGAAACTTGGAAAAACAACTAAATCCGGAGCAGAAAGAAATATATGAGCAAGTGAGAGAACTGATTGACCATGGATTACTTCATGAGAAGAAAGAGTGCTCTTGCTCATCATTTGAACCTATCCGAATGTACGTGAGTGGACAAGCTGGAACAGGCAACATTTTTTTAATTAAAGTAATCACAACTTTTCTACAGAAAACAACTGAGTCGCATTTGTCTTGTGTTGTCACTGCTCCAACTGGATTAGCAGCCCACAATATTAAAGGAATTACTTTACATCGTTTATTAATGCTACCAGTAGAGCATGAAAATAAATTAGAGTACCATAAGCTATCTGGAGAAGCTTCTTATGAAATTTCAAGAGTCTTGAGGAAAATGAAACTTCTCATTATTGATAAGGTAAGCATGGTATCAAACTTAATGCTTGCTTTTGTGCATTTAAGAATGCAGCAAATTCTTAAAACAGAGTATGACGTATTATTCGGAGGAAAACATGTCATAGTTTTTTGGGATCTTCTGCAAATTACTCCTGTTAAAGGACAGCCAGTGTTTAAAACACTGGCACATGAAGATACCAGAAAGTCTTTGGGGAGCATTGGAAATCTAAACATTTGGTCATAATTTGAGTATAAGGAACTTATTACAAATATGCAACAGGAAAATGATGCTGATTATGGAACTATTCTTCAAGATATAAGAATTTGAAAAATGACTGAACATGGCAACAAGCTTTACAGAGATGGTTACTGTCGAATTTGTTTCCAAATGAAAATATTGTCCCATAAAAAATATACATGAGAATTGCAGAAAAGCAATCTGTAATCTGCTTAATGCCAACACTAGGTGAATGTTCTATATTCAATGAAGAAATGTTAAAGTTGGAAAATGAAGAATTTATAAAATTGGAAGCTATTGATAAAATAGAACATGAAGGAATCACTATTATTTTTAATGAAAAGTTGAAGAGGAAATTGGAATCTTTATAGAAATCGATAAGTAAAACTGCAGGTTTAGAAAAGAATTTGTGTGCATGTGTAAACTGTAGAGTCATTTTACGACGTAATTTGAATGTGGAAAAAGGCTTAGTAAATGGAGCAATGGGTAAAACTGTTGATGTTGTTAATTATATAAATAGAGATGGGATTGAATTTTTGAAAATCAAATTTGATGAAATTGCTGAAGTTCAACAATTCAAAAGTCATTGTTCATCTCCGTTTTTGCTTATAGAAGATTTGTATGTACGCAGAAAACAGTTTCCTGTTTGTTTGGCATATGTGGTGACCATTCATAAATCTCAAGGTTTAAGTGTAGATAGTGCTTTAGTGAATATTGGAAGTACCATGTTTAAAGAGGGGATGGCATATGTTGCTTTGTATCGAGTCAGAACTTTATCTGGATTGTACTTGATTGATTTTAATGAGTCAATATCCAGTATTTGAAAAGCGTGTGGTAGGTACAAAAAGGAGATTTGAGAATATCTGTACTGAAACTATAGAGAAAGAAAAAAAAACAAGATGAAGTTGCGCCTGCAAGCAAAAAGAAAAAGGACAGTGTTGAAGAGAATGTTGGGATCGGTTTGAAAATAGTTGTGGTGTCAACTGCTATGCTAATGTAGTTGATAATGTTGTTTTCGTCCTTGAAAGTTTGCAACAGCAAATTGTTGAAAATCGGGACGAAAGATTCTGTTCATTGTTGTATTCTGTGTATGTGAAATGTAGTAGTGATAAAAGTAAAATACAAAGTGTTTCTGATATTCGAAATGTTTTGGACATATGTTCTGGTTCTAGTTAATTTACGCAGAATATTCAGCAAGATTGTCAGGAATTTTTAATGTTTATGATTGGTGTACTAGAAGATGAAGTATAGAGTTTAAAAACCTTTTAGGCCTTTCTTATAAATGGCAACATGATTGTCAAAATTGTTTGTTTACATGTAGCACTAACATAGACACTGAAAGATTCATATATTTGACTTTACCTGACTGTAAATCAGTGTCTTTTAACAATCTAATTAGAGGAGCAACTCAAAACATGGAGTGTAGCCAATGTATATCAGAAATGCCATCAACATTGTTTATACAAAGATATGGACAGTATGTAATTTTAATGCTGCAACGTTGTAGACCTGATGGAAGAAAATTGGAAACTTTAATTAAACATTTTGTAGCTGGGCAAGTTTCAATATCAGGAAGAACGTTTGTAGCTGTTGCAATTATTTTTCATGGTGGACCTTCTACAACATCTGGACATTACACTGTTTATTTAAAATGTCTGAAAGGTTGGATACATTGTAATGATAGTCAATTAGTTTTTAACCAATGTTTGCCTAAAGAGTTACCAAATTCTTACCTAATATTTTTAAAGCCAACATTTTAAGTTCAAAATTTGGCCTTTTTAGGATTACTGCTGTTAAGGTACATTAGTCTGGTGTTGTACAGTATTTTGTAAGTGAGGGTGAGGAGGTTGAAGGTGACCCTCTTGTTGATATTGAGGCAGTGTACGTGTATCAGGTGGGGACTGATATGGCTGCAGCAGGGAACATTGATAATCAGTCAGGTGGTGGTCTTTTAAATTTATTGTAGTTGTTTGGCTGGAATTCATGCGTAGAGTGTTTTGCCACAGTGTAGTCTGCTGCTGATGAGGGACTGTGTTACTGTTCTTCTTCTTTTGGTAAGGATCCACTTGTAAATGTTGAGGAGCATGTAGAGGGTGTTATGGCAGTACAAGGAGACAGTGTAGACTTGCCTACACATGGAGAGGGAGGAGTTTAGGATGAATTCTAGGTTGTGGATATGGTTGGTAGATGTTGGTGGTGTTCACTGTGTAGTGAGCTAGCAGGAGTCTTTTGAGGCTGAGGGGGTGGGTCTGAGGATGAGTACTTTCGTTTTGTGCATTTCATGTTTAGAGAGCTGCTCTTTATGTAGTTGGTGATGTCCTTCATTGTGTTGTGGAGGTTGCTTTTGGTGGTATGTGGATTCTTTGTGAGGAAGAGGATGAGCTTGGTGTCGTCGATGTAGGAGATGATGTTGAGGTTGTGATGGTGGGTCACCTGTGTGAGGGTGGTCATGTAGATGTTGAATAGCGTCGGGCTGAGGGATGAGCACTGGGAGACGGAGCAAATGGTGTCAGTGGTTTTGGATCAGAAGGCTGGGAAGCAGACGCTCAGGATTACTATTGAAAAATTACCAAACTAAGAATTTGACGCATGCTATTTGGCCGTGTGGAATAGTATGTGAAACCACAAAGGACTTGCTGTTATATATTTTGTCAGCATATATTTGTAAATAATATTATTTACAGTGTATGAAAATTAATCATAATGTTTTGTTAAGTTATGATTGTTTAAGATGTGTCATATTCATGTAAGAATTTACTCTTGGAGAAAAACATTTAAGACATGTTTTATTTCTGTTTTTTAGATTGTTATTGAGAATGTTGAATGGGGTTTTTTAAGATAATCTTATTGATTGTCTTTTTTTTGGCCCGCTGTTATATGATGAGTACTATTGAACTCACTGTTTCTAGTGAAATTCAATATTTTTGAAAAAAAGAGCAAGTTAATCTGTTCTCTCTTTCAGGAAAGCAGATTATTTTTCAAAAGAGAGAGCAGCATATAAGGTGATGTCTCTGAAAAAGCAATGCGGGCTCACGAAGGACGCAGGGACCTGTCTGCGATCATGGGGGCATTGGGGCTAAAAAAAAAAAATTTCTTTTTAAGAACTAACTTTACTGGTCATAAAAAAGAGCTATATTTCTATGATAGTATGTAAAACTTTTCGTTTTTTTATGTTTACCAGTTGTACTGTTTACGCATGCGCAGACTCATTTCCAAGCCCACGTTTTTTTCTTTTTCTTCAAGTTCGCCAAGCAAACCTCTCCTAATTTCAAGTATTAAATTTGCCGCTTTCTTTTCCCGGGCCGTGTGTGTCATCCGCTGCTATACTTTTGTAATATATTAATAAACATATTGTATCTATGATTATTTGAAATGTAGTGTTGAGGCGCCAAACGTTGATTACATACTTCGTCCACCGCCATTTTAGTAGTTTTTCTCCATTATTTTTATTATACCTGTTACTTTCATTTTACTCTCCGCTTATCTTCTCTAAGATTCATGAGATTTCCTGGCACAGACACCACGGTGTTTGTCCTTGGCCTCCGATCTTATGACTTGGTTACATGTATACCTAAAAACTGATTTGAAGGACGCCACCTTCCTGGGGCAGTAATATGTCAAATGACCTTCCAGCCCTGGGTACCTGCACTCCCTGGGGTTTTTTCATGTTGGGAGGGGGTCGCACTGCCCCCTCCTGGAACCCAGGGTGGCCCTGGGGTCCACCATCTCCCTGAGTCCGTTATTGCAGTGTCTCGGGGTGCACACTTCCGGGACACTGCTGTTTGGTATGGTATGGCGGTACCGTTGCTGCTTTTACTTTACCACAGGAAACCGCTTTCCTATTTGAAAAATAGAGCAAGTTAATCTGTTCTCTTTTTCAAGAAAGCAGATTATTTTTCAAAAGAGAAAGCAGCATATAAGGTGATGTCTCTGATAAAGCAATGTGAGCTCACAAAGGACGCCGGGAGCCGTCTGGGATCGTGGGGGCATTGGGGCTAAAAAAAAAAGTTCTTTTTAAGAACTAACTTTACTGGTCAAAAAAATTGCTATATTTCTATGATAGTATGTCAAACTTTCCAGTTTTTGTTTGTGCACCAGTTGTACTCCATACGCATGCGCAGCCTCGTTACCAAGCTCACGTTTTTTTCTTTTTCTTCAAGTTTGCCAAGCAAACCTCTCCTCATTGCAGGTATTAAATTTGCTGCTTTCTTTTCCCGGGCCGTGAGTATCATCCGCTGCTATTCTTTTGTAATATATTAATAAACATATTGTATCTATGTTTATTTGAAATGTAGTGTTGAGGCACCAAACGTTGATTACATAATCTGTTCTTTGCCATTTTAGTAGTTTTTCTCCGTTATTTTTATTATACCTACTCTCTGCTTATCTTCTCTAAGATCCATGAGATTTCCTGGTACAGACACTACAGTGTTTGTCCTTGGCCTCCGATCTTATGACTTGGTCACACGTATACCTAAAAACTGATTTGAAGGACGTAAGCCAGAGCCAACACAAAGATATTATTAAGATTATGCGTTTAACATGCGTGGTAAATGCATACTAGTTGTAAAAGCATGTGTGGTAAAGCCCTATGCATGCTATTGGCTTTGTGGTGATGATCACGCATGGTTATGACCGCGTTGTAATGGCTATTGCCCCCAGGACACTGTAGGAACCTGGTCTGGGCGTGGTCGACTCCAGGGCACCAGGTGAAGGGCACGCAGTCCCTCTCATACAATATAGAAATTTTTGTGGGGTGATTGTTTCTGTGGTTTGAGGGGCGTCATTGGGGCCACACTTGATTTTGTAGGGTGGTAGGTTTGCATGGGAAAATGTCACAAGAGGTTTGTAAATGTGGTACACATTGTTTCGTATTAGTTTGATTTCTTTACCATGTTGTAGTGTACCCAGAGAAAATATAAGTCAGTACTTTTCAATCTTACTCTTGAACATCTTACTATCGTACTTGAACATTATAAATATTATTTTTATTGTGGACTGTCAACCCCCCACAAAAAAAAGAAGTATGTAGTTTTTTAAATTAATTTTTATTAAAAGAATAACTGTAAACAAAACTTAATGATAACTATATTATAAAGAACTATAAAAATAACTTTAAAAAAACAATATTATAAAACAAATTGTGAAGTGGACTCCAAAGGACGTTGGATTGGCAATCTGCAAAATAAAAAAGAAAATTAGAGTTTAGAATTATGTAGATGTGAGTAAATGAGATGAAGCATTACAAGCCAAGGTAACGGTACGGTTTTACGTGTGCAGTGTGCCTGGTACATTTAACTTCTGTTATAGTGCCATTCAAGTGGTGTCTATATGGCTACTGCGTCACTGACACAAAAGTGGCACAACGGGATTGTAAATATGGTGACTTATTTCTAATGCATTGTAATGAAGGCATTGTATATCTAGGCCTCTGTGCCTACTGTTGTATAAACACTGCGACCAGTGGAATTCAAAACTTGGAGACTTCTTTGCTTTTACATTTGAAAGCAGACAGCATTTTCTATAACTTTAAAAGAGAAAGAGAAATGATGTCAGAGAGAGTGAGAGAAAGAAAGAGAGAGAAAACAACATTAAAACTGTCTCGCAGAGTCTGGAGTTGAGATTTTTTCTGGAAAAGTTAGACGTAGATTTACAAGCTGCTTACGTCACTTTTCCCATGTTAAAAGTGATACAAAGGTGGCGTAATAAGCTTGTAGATCTGTTTGTCAGACTGTTGTAACCTATCTGTTGTCACTGCTCGGAGCTAATTTAACCTTTTAGGCAGTGAAGCTGGTGCACACTACCCACTCAATCCTTTCACAGATAATTTGTTGTTGTTTCGGAAACAAAATTGTTTGTCACCTAGTGCCATTGGCGTGATTGAAACATGGTGCTCTACGTGTGGAGAAAGCCTTCGCTGTAATCAAGAGAGTTAATCATTTCAATTCAGATAAGGTTGTATACAGCAGAGTGGAGATAGCAGCATCCAAATCTTTAAAAAACTAAGAGAAATGATGTGAGAGAGTAAGAAAGAGAAAGGGGAAAAAGGATATATAATGTGGGAGAGAACACACATGACAGGGGAGTGGTACGTGAAGCCAGAGGTGCAACCAGTCAAAAATAACGGGGGTGGGGGAGCTGGAAAAAATTTGGGGTCGGGGCTTTATTTCAAGCAAAAAGAAGAGTGGAGCTGCAGGGGTTGTAAGCAGAGGGGGGATTATGAAAGCCTCATTAACACGAAAAATGTCTTTAAAAGACCTGTGACGTACTCGGGTGCGAGTGTGTGTGGGCCTAGAAAGCTATCTCATCCTTGCTGAAGCCCCGTTAGCCCAATGTTTTTTTTGCGCCTGCTGCATACGACATATATGGCCGGGATGCCCGCCACCCCCTCCCAACACCAATTCCCAATGGGAGTAGACAGACACAGGTTTGAACTTTTGGAAGGCGGAGGGGAGTTACCCCCCCGGCCGTATTTATTAAAATATGAAACAAAATTTAAAACATTAAATAAAAGTTTCATGAATTATGTACAATTTTACATTTATTACATTTCGATGAAGACATGTTCTTTGGCTAACCTTAACAGATCTCTAATACAAAGGTTTCCTAGCCGAGTCTAGCATCCTGAAATGCATACATTCTAAATTAAAATTGTACATCCTAGCATTAAGGGCCAACGGCAAGGTCTTAACCAGTGTCAGATCCTTACTACCAAAATCCAGCCCTCACGGTGTGAGTGGCGCATGCGCAGAGGACTTTACCCTCATTGCCACCTGTAACTTCCCTTGTCGTGGGGGCCCCCTTTTCACTCGACGCCATCTTAAAGGTCGTCCGAGTTCCCGTGTGAGGTATCTGTAGGAAGGACAGCGTGGACTCCCCCCCATCCCACACTCTCTATCCGCCGTCGCGGATATCCGGCCCCCGGGAAATTCGTAGGAGGGGCATCTAGCCGCCTCCCCCCTGGGAGGGGCCTGTGGCCGTCTCCCCCTAGGCGACCCATCCTTAGTGGGTGCCGCCTCCCCGTGGAAGGGGCCAATGGCCGCCTCCCCCGGGCGCTCCCATCCATTCTGGGTGGCGCCCCCCTCTAGGGACCTTGAAATTACTGCTCACCGATCATGACCTTACCGCCCGACCCAAAAATAAATACGACAGTTGGTTTACCTACTAAGAAAAGAAAAATCTGACATAGCCATGATGAGTCATCAACTTCGTTCTCCTGCAAAGGGAAACATTATCCTAAAAAGCAGAGCCACATCATAATATGACACATTCCCTTACTTCTCTACAAAGGAAAAAAAGGCCTATACATTTCTATTTAATCAAATTTATTTAGTCAAACATTGCCATAAGGGGCTGGTGGGTGGGTCAAAATTGCCACCTTTTTCCGTCGAGGGCTCACGAGCAACGAGTTGGTGCAGCCTTCAGAGCACAGGAACAAGAGGACGCTTCTTCGGATTCCCGCTCTATTTATTCGTCTGCGGGAGGGCGGGGACCCTCCTCCGGGACGCCTACTGGGCGTGGTCTTCCATGCGGGTGTCTAGGACAACCCCTCCTGGGCGGGAAAGGGCGCGCCCCGGCTACGCCACTTCGGGCATACCACCCGAGCCACGCCTCCTGCCCAAAATGGTTTCCCGGGGGGATCGGGGCACCCAACCATACGTTCGGGGGGACCGAGTGGTCGCCCCTTTCCATATGGCCGGGATGCCCGCCACCCCCTCCCAACACCAATTCCCAATGGGAGTAGACAGACACAGGTTTGAACTTTTGGAAGGCGGGGGGGAGTTACCCCCCCGGCCGTATTTAATAAAATATGAAACAAAATTTAAAACATTAAATAAAAGTTTCATGAATTATGTACAATTTTACATTTATTACATTTCGATGAAGACATGTTCTTTGGCTAACCTTAACAGATCTCTAATACAAAGGTTTCCTAGCCGAGTCAAGCATCCTGAAATGCATACATTCTAAATTAAAATTGTACATCCTAGCATTAAGGGCCAACGGCAAGGTCTTAACCGGTGTCAGATCCCTACTACCAAAATCCCGCCCTCACGGTGTGAGTGGCGCATGCGCAGAGGACTTTACCCTCATTGCCACCTGTAACTTCCCTTGTCGTGGGGGCCCCCTTTTCACTCGACGCCATCTTAAAGGTCGTCCGAGTTCCCGTGTGAGGTATCTGTAGGAAGGACAGCGTGGACTCCCCCCCATCCCACACTCTCTATCCGCTGTCGCGGATATCCGGCCCCCGGGAAATTCATAGGAGGGGTATATAGCCGCCTCCCCCCTGGGAGGGGCCTATGGCCGTCTCCCCCTAGGCGACCCATCCTTAGTGGGTGCCGCCTCCCCGTGGAAGGGGCCAATGGCCGCCTTCCCCCGGGCGCTCCCATCCATTCTGGGTGGCGCCCCCCTCTAGGGACCTTGAAAATACTGCTCACCGATCATGACCTTTCCGCCACAGGCCGGATAGTTGACCGACTATCCGGCCCCCCCAATCCTCCTAAAGGTCATGCTTCCTCAAACCCCCTAGCCATGCTACGAAGTCTCCTATGAGTAAATCATTTCCCTCCCTGGACAGGTGAACCCCATCATTCAGATACATGTGATCGCCCCGAATACACCCGTGAGGAATGCTATGCAACTGCGCTGAGCGAACCAATTTCCCTATTTTATTGTTAACCCTTTTCACAGAGTGGTTCAACGCTGACACTGAAATGCCCCCCGCCAACTCTTCCTGGGGATCATGTGGGACCAGGCAATCGTGCACCCCCGGAGTTTCTTAGCCAACCAGCTAACTGCCGACAGGATGTGTTCTAATAACACTCGTCTTCCCAGCTTCACTAAGTCATTGCCTCCCAGGTGTACTATGATTACAGATGGCGGTGACCTTTGCCGCCCTAAAAGACCCTCAAAGAACGTTTGAAATTGGTCAAAACAGAGCCCGCCCTTCCCATGGAAGGTCACTCTGTCCCCGTATTCCCCAGATGCGTGAGTCGCGTCACCTGCCTTGAATACGTCCCCGGCGCGCCTCACATATGAGTGGCCCACGACCCATACCACTCTCTCTCCAGTCGGTGATCCTCGACCGCTGGTCTCCTGATGCTGGGTCGACACCCAATTCCGCCCCGACAAGAAGCGTGAGTGCATGTCAATTGATCTTTACAACATGTGCAATCACACATACCTTTTGAAGCAATTCGAGGACCAATGGCCCAGCTGTTTTACTTCCTCCGCACTCTGACCCCGGGCTGTAGCCTCAGTAGCAGCCCCTATCCTAAATGAGTGGGTCCCAAAATCGCACGGGTCCATGCCCGCGGCAGCGATTGACAGTGCTAACACCCTCTGAAACTGAAATCTCGTCAGTGGGGTGCCATCCTTGTGCCTCAGCAAGCTCCCCCCCATGTAGCCGTCCTCAATGCCAAGTATTCCTCTACGCATTTTATTGGACAAGTGGGGGACCCTTGTGCGCGCTGCACGATAACACTATCACCCATGGCTCCCTGGTCAGTCTTGTACCTGGCTATCGAGATTACCATCGAATCACCCCTTATTTGGACGTGATCCCTGCCCAGGACTCCCTCTATATCCTTCTTGTTCCTTGCAGCCAGTTCGCTCACCCGCATAGCCCCATGGAATGCCAAGGCGAATGCTGCTCAGAACAGAACTGCTTCCTAAAGGGAGGAGCATGTCTCATCCAGCTTTGCTAAAAGTAGAGACAACCTATCTAAACCAATCGGGCGCCTCGTATCCTGTTTGCGACCCTCGAGGCGTTGCCAGCCGGGGAGTGCCTTCCTAACCAAAAAGGAATCCGTTGGGTCTCTTATGCCATGCACCTGTGCCATGAACGAAATGGCCGCCCTATGTCTATTGGCTGTTGCCGCTGATCGGCCTTCTCTGTGCAGTGCAACCAGGAACCCCAGGAAGGATTCCTCCTGACCCCAGCTCTGTCTCCCTGATGGACCCAAAAATGTGCAATAGGAACGAAACGCTCCTTCGTATGCCTTCCTTGTCCCTGGAGCTAAGCTGGCTGCCACGAGGTCTTGTAATCCGGGGCACCAATTAGCCATAGTGCTTCGGGGAACGGTGCCGCCACTAGGTCCGCTGTGGGTAGATAGCCCCTGAAAGCCTGCATATGTGAACGAGAGAGTGCATCAGCTGCATAATTCAGTACGCCTGGCACATTTTTTGCCCTGAACTGCACATTCAATCTCATGCAACGTAATACAATTTCTTTCAATAATCTCAAGATCCACTTGCAGCGGGCTGCCTGCTGGTTAATGCACTCCACCACAGTCATATTATCAGACCAAAACACCACCGATCGGTCCCTGATGTCGTCTGGCCATGCCATCAGAGCAACCCAAATGGGAAATAGCTCTAAAAAAATTAAACATGTAAATTAATACATTATGTATGAGTGTGTTCATCTAAAATACTGAGTCGCATTTTTGAATGTAGTCAGCTACAACCCTTTGAGTCCTTCCGATGCATACTCAAGCCTCATTGCTCACCTTTTCGTGGAAAAGACACCTTCTTCATGAGGTAGTTCCGATCTCCAACAAAGAAATCTCATATATGGTCTTGATATCTCTATGGCTAACAACATATTCGTGCTCCCATCATCATCATCACAGGTTCATCACCCGATCAGTGCTTTGGGAACCACTAACTCAGTGACCAAAGAGGCCACGCATGTGGTAGTGGGCCCCTTGTTTGGTGCTTTTGGGAACAACTCTAAAATGGTGTATAACACGTGCGCCCGTCTTTTTTATACATAGGGTCACGTGTTTAGTGACGGATGTACTTGATAGGTGTGGTGTGGGTGTATACCAGCCATGAGAAAGTGTGTGTCGATCTGACAACTAGACCTGCAACTAAGAAATCACTATAATGCAGATCTGGGCTTTGTACTGTTGTGTGTTTCTGGTAGCGTAAGAGTGGCCTGTACTAATGTATTCAGTCTCGATTAATTTATCACCTCCCCAGGGGCTTCTAAATGTTGGGAGAGGGGTCAATAATTGTGCTGAGTTTTCTTCTTTAGTGTGCAGTGCTATATTGTTTTATAAAATGTCCTTACTCTTACGATGTACGTGCTATATTTCCGTAATTGATTTTAAAAGTAATATACGCTTTTTTACAGTTTTTAAATAACAATTTTTATGATTATCCCAGATAATGTATTCTCTTAATATGTACATTAAATACATAAATATATGTTTTTGAATAATTAGAATCTTATATGGAGTATGTGTACGGGGCGCTGTATATGCTGGATATTTTTTTTATTAAAAAACAAAGGGTACGGGTGAAAAAGAAAAAAAAACGCGAATCCCACTTTATTGTTAATTAGCCTCCCGGAGGGTCAAATCTCTGGGGCTATTTGTTTTTCACAATGTGGGGCCTAGGGGGTCTCCCCTGCATGGGGATCGCTACCCCTCGGATGTTTAACTATATGTATGCGGGGGGACTCATGGTCCCTCGGAGTTCCGGGGACCGCTTTCCTCTGCAGTCGATTCCCTCCCCCCTCCCCCACCTCCGGGACCTCTTTTTATTAAAAAAAAACTGTGCAAAGGTGTTGCAAATGTGGTATTTTTTGGTTTCGTTTCTGTCTTGTAGAGGATCCAAGGGAAATATAAAGTTTTTTGGTACAGCCACTACTTTTCTGCCTTTTACTATAGTAACAGTTCATGGATCAGTTGTGTGAGTACAGAGGTTAGAAGTTCACCACAATATGCTGGTATAATTGAAATACTTACTGTGCTGGAGATTTATATTTATTTTATTCATAGGAACCGTTAGTGGTAGAAGAAGTTTGTGGAAAAGTTTTATTAAGGATTCCTTCCTGTTCGGGGAGTATTAGGGTAACGTGCTCCAAGCGGGACTTTACGAAGTTTAATGTTCATTGGTTGTAAAGTATTAAAAGTAGAATCCTTATCAGTCATTCCTTGCTTGTTTTTGGAGAACATGGGCATTTTATTAGCTAAAGTGTTTCGAACACAAGTTTGCTCCTTATTGGGTGGGATCGGATCACTGTTGTCAGTGATATTGTGATGCATTTTCCAAAGGAGTATGGGGAAAGAAAGTAGTAGAGGGTAGGTTACGAAAACTATTAACTGTGTATAGTGCCATAAGGTGGTGGAGAGGAATTATGAGGTAAACAATTTTTTAAATATGTTTTTAGGGCCATTTATATAATTGCTGTGTGGTGTATAAATTACGGTGGAAAAATGACAGTGTTTTGCTCTGTTTTCTTTTATCAAGTTTGTAGGTGATATACTTCTCAGTACTACTGTTTAATTATAATGTGGTGTTTACTTTCATGATGGGGAGGTGTGGTTGCGAAGCAAAAAATTCAGTCTAGGTTTGAAACAGTTTTTATTAAGCAAATGCAAATAAACGTTCTCAGAAACTGTCGTAGTATATATGAAAGGGGTGACAATTAAAAATGAATTTTCATAAAATATCAGTTAAGCGTGGCTATATAATTCATTTTTGTGCTACAATTTGTAAAAGTGTTGCCCCACAGTCTTGTTGATGTAAGAGGGCATCAGTTACTTTTAGATAAAGTAGGATAGAAGTGCTACAACAAACACTTCAGCACCACATTATCTCAGATCAAGAGAACAAGTAAAACATTAAAATCTAAATTGTTTCATATTACATAGAAATGCATGCATTAATATTTTTAAAATGTGTATTCTGTACAACTCAGAAACATGCTGTCCTAGTGTTTACAAGTTGCAGACTGTTCCGCTAATAAATCACATAATCACCAAAGAATATATAGAATGTTACTCTTATAATATATAGTACAGGTCCTATATATTCTTTAGGGAGAAGGTGAATAGGAATCACAAATAAGAATAGAAATTAGAAAACAACATTCAGGATTGTTGGGTTTATGAAATATTTAAAGTAACAAAGTATTCATGATAGCTGTATTTTAATATATATAAAAATATCTGATCAAGTTTTTTTAAAAATTTGATAATTGTATTACAGATGGCGCTGATAAATCTCCCATTCCTCTTCTGTAGCAATAGGACAATCTATTATAATATAATGATTGATACCATTGTTACAGTAAAAAGAAAAGGAAAATAAAGTTATGTATTTACCAGAACATCCATAATAAAATAGTTTTGAGCGGAAATTGTTTACTGAACTTCTTTCCTCCGGGAGGTGAAAAAATTAGATCTTCATGGCGATGGGTCATAAACTCCTCTGAGATCATGACGGTGAGAATAATAATATGTATATATTCTCACAGTATATGATCACAAGGGGAAAATAGACTGAAAGCCGCAATCCGGTAACGTTGCTTACTTATGGTTACTGTTTGTGACGATGGATTGTGAATTCTGCTAGGATCACTAATACTGTTAATGGTATAATGTACCTATTAACAGTATGTGATCTCTAGGGGTAAACATAATAACAAGTGTATGATTGTCACGTTGATTGTAAATGTTTAGGGTTTGCGTCAACGGGTTTGCAACACCTCTCGAGCGAAGTACAGTATGAATATTATAATATAAAAAGTCACTATATATAAGGTAAAAGGAGCCAGAAAATGAGTAATATTTGTTATAATATATCTGTTTCTAAGAACAAGCTGCTGAGGTTACAGAGAAAAAGGGAAAAACATGCAATAACATTTTTTTCTACATATAAATGTTTAAATATTGACAAATACTTACAATTTATAACTAAGTACTATGTCTATGCCATCTTGAAACAACTTACAACTCCAGAATATGTTTGTTGACGCAAAAAGAGAATCCGATGCTGGAGAATGGAAACTGCAACAGAGATTGGCGATTCAGAAATAACTCAGGAAAATGAAACTAATTGCACAGTAGGTATGGTTTATATAGTTTTTTGTTGCTTAGTTGTCTATAGAAGGAAGATGTGGCTCTGCCTATGTAGATGGCACGTTTTGCAGTTTACACGGGCTCACATTTTAACTGTTTTTCGTATGCACGTGTTCGGAAAAGTTTCAAAGTGTGAAGCTGTAAAGGTTTCGATTTTGATAGTAAGACGTATAAGGTATTATTATCTACATACGTTGGAGAGTTTAAAAAGTGTTACTCTATAAACTGTGTTCTTTGCATTTTCATGATGAAAAGCATCTAAATAGAAGACGAATATTGTTATCATTAGAAGAAAAAAAAGGTTTAATATTTGTTATTTTTATGGTTCTTAATTTAAAAAATGCTAGCATTTTTAGATCGTAATACTACCTTGGGAAAGGTGTGCTGGCGCTTGGGGCTTTGGGAAGGTTATTAAATAATAAATGCACTTTTCTTTGCACCTGTAGACTTGGCTTTTAAACTTTCAATTGCCTAGTCTGTATATTTACACCTCCTCCAAACATTTTGGTACTCCTATTTTAGTATTGCAGTGAGCCATTCAGCAGTATGTGTTTATGTATACACTGTTCTAAAAGGGAAGCTGCTGTACATTTTGCAAGACACTCTCCTTGCAGAATTGTAATAATTCAGCCAGTACCCAAGTTGTCATGGTGCAAAGTGGGCCTTAGGGCATGAACTGCTTCAAAGTCCTATACACTATGTATGCACTCTTCTATGCACGGGCAAACTTGTCTTTTATAGCTTCTATTATCCAGTCTAAGTTCTTACACTTCCAGCAAACTCTTTGTGATTGCTGATTCAGTATTGTAGTGAGCTATTCAGCAGAATGCCGTTATGTATGCACTGTACTGAAAAATTAAGCTCTTTAAATTCAGACAGACACTCTCCTTGCAGAACTGGAATTATCCAGTCAGTACTCAAGTAATCATGGTGCAAAGTAGGCCTTAGGCCATGCACTGCATTAAATCTGTATAGACTATGCATGCAGTCTTCTAAGTAGCTGCACATGTGTTTTTTATACATTCAATTCCTTAGTCTGTATCATTAGACTTTCACAATCACTCTCACTCTACTGTTTCAATATTTTTTGTGAGCTATTCAGCAGTATTTCCTTATATATGCACTGTGGTAAAACTGAAGCTCTTATAAATTCAGTCATGCACTCTCTTTGCAGAACTGTAATCATGCTGTCAGTACCCAAGTAATTATGGAGCAAAGTAGGCCTTAGTATATGGACTGCTTCAAACTCCTATTTACTATGCATGTACTGTTCTATGCACCTCCAAATTTACCTTTTATATTTTGAATTCCTCAGTCTTTATTTTTACACTTTCACCAAGCACTCTTTCATTCCTGTTATAGTGTTGTAGTGACTCATTGATCAGTGTTTAGTAATCCATTCACTACATTCAAACAGTAATCAGCAGTTGTACAATAAGTGGTACATTCCCAGAGATATGCCAGTTATTGTGCACTGTGATATCACCACAATGGATGCACCGTATTTACAATGCAGTGTTTTATTTAGCAAAAGCGGCACAGATATTTGATGTATTTGTGTTGTGAAGGTGGTGTATTGCTTGACTTGTGTTCCAAGCGCAACACAGCTCCAGCAATGCTCTTAGGGTTCTATGCTCACAATGCTGTGTCAATCCTTACACCTGTTCCAAGCAGGTGCAGGGGTTAAACGTAGCATAGGCCTAAACGTGACTGACTGCAATCTTATAGATTTCACTTAGTCACTTTTAGGAGGTGTTCCTATGCCAGAACACCTCCACTCCCTCTCCCCCCCACTCTCTGTGCAGGAAAGCCTCTTTCTGGCGCAGGGCTTTAGAATGTGATGCACCTTCCATATGCATCACATTGTAAATATTAGACACCGTGGCACATCTTTTGCACCGCCGCTGCATCACAAAAGTGACAAAAAGATATATAAAAGAGGCACAAGGGGGTTGTAAATCCGCTCCTAACACATACAAATTCACCCAGGCAGTTTTACTAGCAGTGCAAATTGAAGTATAGACTTCTAACATATTCATATGGATGTGTTACATTGAAGTGCTTAGGAGGTACTACAGTATAGTATAGGTAAACACCTTATACATTTATGCTGCAGCACTCTCTTATAGTTTTGCACTTTCACATTCACCATACACTACTAATTCATTCATTCATGTATGCACTGCACATTCATTCTGACAAACTTTTACACACTAATATAGAAATATAGTTCTTTCTTAAGGCAGTGGAGGTAGTTCTGAAAAGAACTGTTTTTTTTCTTTTTAGTTTTCCTTTTTTTTGTATTTTTTCAGCAAGTTTTTAGTTTTTTATTTAACCCAAAAAATTAAACTGGAAACCAAAAAACTGTGGAACAGGAATAAAAAAGAAAAAAATAATATTATTGTTTTGGGCAACGGTGCTCTTCTTTCCTCTTCACAATGAGGTAAATAGATTGCTCACCGTAACAAAGGAGTGCTCTGCAAAATTTACAATGAATTTTAAGATCCGCAAACTGAGGCACAATAATAGGATACAGACTGCTCGGAGGAGGTGGTGGTGCAGTTGAGGTAGAAGGAACTGCAGGTTGAGGGTTCTCCTGGAACCTTTGTGTTGCCATCCTTGCATAATTATTTGCATGCAAATTTTTGACATGGCGATCCATTGAGGCTGTCCCGAAAGAGTACTTTTTAGTGGGGTCACCCCTGGAAAGTGTAACCTCACAGATCTTGAAAGTTACTTTTGGCGCATTCACCTTTTTCTGTCCCTCCGGATATGAAAAAAACTTCCAAAGGAAAGCTTCTTTTCTCTTTTTCTGAGTTCTAAAAGACTATGGCTCCACAGAAAAGAAGTTTCTAATGGGAAAGTCCAAGTAAGATGATCAAAATGAGAGGGGTCTTTCAACAGTTGGAATAGGAAGTATTATGAAACAATCCGAACTCTCCTTTTATGGTCACATGACTTTGCGTACGCTTACAGTGCTCTTTTGGTGTTCTTACGGTGCTCTTAAGATGCGAGGACGTGCGACGTACCTCTGAGATTTGCGTATTTGCTTTTAAAAGTAATAATTTATTATTAAAAGTTAAAAAAACTATTTCCATAATTGTCCTAGATAATGTCTTCCTTTAACATGTACATTAAATACATAAATATATGTTTTTGAACAATTAGAAACTTTCGCGCCATACGCTTACGGGGTGCCGTACATGACGTCATGCAGAAGCGTTGATGCGACGCGCAAGGTCAAAGTGTATCCGTAACGAGTGCGCGGCTACGCGCAGAGGACCATTTACCGTACAAAGTGTGGTGCGATAACTGTACGCATACGGCGCTATTCCCCAAAAAATATGAAAAAAGAATTATAAAATTGGAAAAAAAATAATTTATAAAAAAAATAATTGGGATTTACATGTGTTATTATTTTACATTAAGAATATGAAATATAATTTAAAAAATAAAAGAAATATAATAATTTATACATTTAAACATTATCATTTACAAAACCTTTGAAATTCACTGAAAAAACCATAGGTTACAGCCACATTATAGTTAGGAATTAGAATTAAAAAACCTTAGAAATTCACTGATAAAAACAAAAGTTTCACACATGTTATAGTTAGCTGGACATTTCACTCACACAAAACCATTGAAATTCCCCCGTTATAGTTAGTTCAGCTAACTATAACTCGTGCCCCCGCAATGCACTGCTGATGATGTCACATCCTACATCACTCATGACATGATCAGTAACATCACTCATGACATCACTGATGGCATCTCAAATGACATCACTGATGACATCACTGATGACATCATCCAGTGAATGTGTGTCTTTCTGAAAAATAAATATTTTTTATATATGTATATCTAAAGGTTGATGGAGGAATACATGGGTAAATAAGTGTCTAAATGTTTTTTTTTGTAAACTTGATTGTATAACTGACTTATTAAGTATATCTTAGTGAATACATGTATTAGCGAGTAATGTTTAAATATGTAAATATCTGTATCAGTGTCTCACTTTGTGTATAAGTGGCTGCATGGGTTAGTGAGTAGATACATGAGTGTTTATATTGGTTATTAGTGTCTGTATGGTTTGGTGGGGGGTATTACTTAGCGCCCAGATGCATGAATGACTGATTCACTGTTCGTATGTGTTTTGAAAACAACATGTGTGCAGGACTGTAGGGGTGGATGATTGTGTGAATGGGTGTGTTAGTGAGTAATTTCCTTTTTAATTGAAAAGCCTTCTCCACAATCATTTCTATTTAATTCTTCTTTTTATAAAATAGTGCTCTTTTCTTGTATTTCTTCACATATTTTAACAAATTAAAGACATCTCTATTGTAAAACATATTTTTTCTTATTTCCTCATACTGACTCTGCTGCCTTTTACCACACATTGTGACTTTAGAATGTAATTTCCTATTATGTACGTTTCGTTTCTTATTATTCTTTTTTATTGTTGAGGCATTCTTTCTACTTTCCTCAATGTGCACACGGTTTGTAGGCTTTGAAAGTTTTTTAATAAATCCTTTTGTTCTCTTACCGGAAGACTTATTCTTTTTCCCCACAATGTTGTTGGTCATCCAATACTTGTTGAATTTTCTTCAAATAATAGCTCCTTTTCTGTTCTTTTCTCTTTTCTGTTTTTTTAGTCATGATGAGTTTATTTTAATGATGATAAACAATATCTGTAAAAAATAAATATATATAAAATGATTTCAATAAATCTATAAAATATACTTTTCTAATACTAAACAAACACATTGTATTTTAAAACCATTTAAACATTTCCTTTTGTAATCATAATTCATTTACTGAAGCACACAGGTTCCAATTGAATAATTATTACAAAGAATATGTTTTTTACAAATACATATACAGTAAATGAGTACTTAGAGGAGCACTTGTTCATAGCAAAGTATACCATTGCTTGTGTGAAAGCTGACTCATTCTCTAAGAGCATAGACATTGACTGAGTTCACAGGCTGCTACTAGTTGAGAGCCTAATAAGTTTATAAGTGCTTAAGTTTCAGTAGAGAAATTATATAGTAGGAGTACACACAGATTCAAAGTGTCTTTCCAAAAAAACATGACTATTTCCTGGACTTTTCGAAGACTGACTCAATAGTCTACAAGAGATTAGGTGACCATATACATTATGCACATTTAACTGTACCACTGCTTGTCTGGAAGCCTAACTCATTCTTCTAATACATACACAGTGACTGGGTTCTCAGACTGCTAGTAGTTGGTTCTCAGACTGCTAGTAGTTGATAGCAAGATAAGTTGATAAGCGCTTATGTATCAGCAGAAAAATGAAATATGAATATGCTTCTGTCAGGAGGATTCTAATACTAGACACAGACTCACAGTGTGATTGCAGACATGCAAAACTATTCCCTGGACTTTAGTACGACAGACTCAGTAGTCTGGAAGGGGTTAGGCGACTGCATACATTGTGTTTATTTCACTGTACCATAGCTTTCCTAAATGCCTGACTCATTCTCCAAGTGCATACACAGTGACTGAATTCTCATAGTGCTAATAGTTATCATCACCATTAGTTTATAAGCACTTGTATGTCTGCAGAGAGAATAAATAAGCACATGCTTCTGTCAGGATGATTCTAAGACTAGAAACAGACTCACAGTGTGATAGCAGACAGGCAAGACTATTACCTGGACTTTAGTAGAAGAGACTCCTCTGGAAATTGTTATCGGACTGCATACATTGTGGTCATTTCACTCTACCATAGCTTTTCTGGAAGCCTGCCTCATTCTCCAAGTGCATACACAGTGACTGAATTCTCATAGTGCTAATGGTTTGCATCACAATAAGTTTATAAGCACGTATATGTCTGAAGAGAGATTAAATAAGCACATGTTTCTATCAGGATGATTCTAAGACTAGACACAGACTCCCAGTGTGATTGCAGATAGGCAAGACTATTCCCTGGACTTTAGTAGAAGAAACTCAGTAGTCTGGAAAGGGTTAGGGGACAGCATACATTGTGCTAATTTCACTGTACCATAGCTTTTCTGTATACCTGACTCATTCTACAAGTGCATACACAGTGACTGAATTCTCATAGTGCTAATAGTTATCATCACAATAAGTTTATAAGCACTTATATGTCTGCAGAGAGATTAAATAAGTACATGTTTCTCTCGGGATGATTCTAAGACTAGAAACAGACTCACAATGTGATTTCAGACAGGCAAGACTATTCCGTAGACCTTAGTAGAAGAGACTCAGTAGTCTGGAACGGGTTAGGGGACCTTGTACATTGTGCTCTTTTCACTGTACCATAGCTTTCCTAAATGCCTTACTCATTCTTTAAGTGCATACACAGTGGCTAAATTCTCATAATGCTAATAGTTATCATTACAATACGTTTATAAGCACTTATATGTCTGCAGAGAGATTAAATAAGCACATGCTTATGTCAGGATGATTTTAAGACTAGACACAGACTCACAGTGTGATTGCAGACAGGCAAGTCTATTCCCTGGGCTTTAGTAGCAGAGACTCAGTAGTCTGGAAAGGGTTAGGGGACTGCATACATTGTGCTCATTTCACTGTACCATAGCTTTTCTGAATGCCTGACTCATTCTCCAAGTGCATGCATAGTGACTGAATTCTCATAGTGCTAATAGTGATCATTACAATAACTTCATAAACACAGATGTCTGCAGAGAGATTAAATAAGCACATGCTTCTGTTAGGATGATTCTAAGTCTAGACACAGACTCACAGTGTGATTGCAGACAAGCAAGACTATTCCCTGGACTTTAGTAAAAGAGACTCAGTGGTCCGGAAGGAGTTAGGGGACCGCATACAATGTGCTCATGTCACTGTACCATAGTTTTTCTGAATGCCTGACAAATTCTCCAAGTGCATACACAGTGACTGGATTCTCATAGTGCTAATAGTTATCATCAAGATAAGTTTATAAGCACTTATATGTCTGCAGAGAGATTAAATAAGCACATGCTTCTCTCATGATGACTCTAACACTAGATACAGACTCACAGTGTGATTGTAGACAGGCAAGACTATTCCCTGAACTTTAGTAAAAGAGACTCAGTAGTCTGGAAGGAGTTTGGTGACCGCATTCATTCTACACATTTGATTACAGCACTCCTTGTGTGAATGACTAAATCATTCTGGAAATGCATAAGCAGTGACTGGCATCTGATGCTACTGATAATAGACAACGGAGTCGCGAGATGGCGCGAGCCGAGGCGAGGACTTCCTAACCACTGAATTACAGTGGCCATTTCCTCCCCACCCGTAAAAGAAGGCTCATGGAGCACTAACTCCTACCGTTGCTAGCTTACTTTCAGAAATACTGACAGAGCTTACAAGATAACAATACAGACTGTGTACTGTATTTTAACGTCACTCTTTATACATAGCACTTATCTCTGCACGAATTGAAAGCAACATAGTGAGCACTAAAGGGATCATCCTTAGTCCTGATGAAGAAGCTGTGTAGCTTCGAAACATGTTGACTTGGCCAGGAGAATCAGCACATTAAAACGCGCGATAGCTCCGAACTACCATTTTAATAGTGCCAGCCCATTCCTTTAGTCTATAAGGCCAGGTACTTTTTGACCCACTCATCCTATCCACCCCTGACCCTGTCTCTCACTACACATACACCACACTACAATAACAGTGCTCCAGCGTAGTCGCTAGTCGTAGCACGCCCCATCCCGCAGCGGGGGGGGGGGGGGCGACTCATATGATGAAACATGACCCCAAGGGCCCTTTTGGTGTGTGAGGGGTGTTTAAGCAAACACTGTGTATGCCCTACCAAGTTTGGGTACACTTCCCTTTGAACCTCTTTTAGGTGGATCCTTTTGTTTTTAATTGATCTCGCTGAGGAGGGCGCATCGACCCCAGTGCCCGTGAGGGGAATAACCTCTTCACTCCCTAATTCTGTTCTCTTGTAGGTTTTTAAGCAGTTATGTGTCAGCAAAGAGATGAAGTAACCACATGCTTCTGTCAGAATGGTTGCTCAAGTGGAGACAGACTCACAGTGTGATTCTAGACAAGCAAGACTATTCCCTGGACTTTAGCAGAAGAGACGCACTAGTCTGGAAGGGGTTAGGTGAACGCATACATTCTGCACATTTGACTACATCACTCCTTGTGTGAATGCCTGAATCATTCTGCCTAAGGCATAAGCAGTGACTGGGATCTGATACTACGAATAATAGACAACAGAATAAGTTTTTAAGCAGTTATGTGTCAGCAAAGAGATTAAGTAACCGCATGGGTCTGTCAGAATGGTTGCTCAAGTGGACACAGACTCACAGTGTGATTCTAGACAAGGAAGACTATTCCTTGGACTTTAGCATAAGAGAATCACTGGTCTGGAAGGGGTTAGGTGAACGCATACATTCTACACATTTGACTACAGCACTTCTTGTGTGAATGCCTGAATCTTTATGCATAACGCATAAGCAGTGACTGGGATCTGATACTACTAATAATAGACAACAGGATAGGTTTTTAAGCAGTTATGTGTCAGCAAAGAGATTAAGTAACCACATGCTTCTGTCTGAATGGTTGCTCAAGTGGACACAGACTCACAGTGTGATTCTAGACAAGCAAGACTATTCCCTGGATTTTAGCAGAAGAGATTTACTAGTCTGGAAGGGATTAGGTGAATGCATACATTCTAAACATTTGACTACAGCACTCCTTGTGTGAATGCCCGAATCATTCTGCATAACGCATAAGCAGTGACTGTGATCTGATACTACTAATAATAGACAACAGGATATGTTTTTAAGCAGTTATGTGTCAGCAAAGAGATTAAGTAACCACATGCTTGTGTCAGAATTGTTGCTCAAGTGGACACAGAACCACAGTGTGAATCCAGACAAGCAAGATTATTCCCTGGACTTTAGCAGGGAAGACTCAGTAGTCTAATTAAAAACAAAGGCACCACATACAACACCTCACAAATTAATATCTCACCTTTCAAATTGATTTGTAGATTATGAAGTATCTGAATCACACACCAGATTTTCTTATGCACATAATGTCTGCACTGCAATGCTCCTAGCTGAACCAAAAAATTGCAAACTTTCCTTCTCATTCTGCACACATATACATGTAAATATCAAATCACATTGCTTCCCACATTAATTCAAAAGCTAATACACATTTCTATTGGTTACACATTTCAACCCTTTCCAATTGACATAACTTACCCCCATTCTGCTTAATGCCTGTTACCATAGTAACAGTTCATGGAACACTCAACTGAACACACAGGTCACAACTTCAGCACACAATGTTGCAAATTCAAACAGCAAGTGTGCTTGACTGTTCAAAATATCAGTGTATCCTATCTAATGTCCCTTTCAAACAGTTTTACTAACCAATAAGAAATATGCTCTTTAAACACAGAAACATGCACCCTATTTTTCAGTGTATAATGTTCTCAATCCGCCAATAATTTCTCTTCTTTTTTGAAAACTGCATCTTGTCCACCATTTTAGAAAAATCTCATTTCACAAACTGCCTATTTCACCTACACACATCTTTTGAGTGCACCCAGGCCTCCCTTCAAGATGCTTAGAGTGTGGATTGTGGGACACATCTATATTTCCTGGAGCAAAGGGTATGCTGAAAGCTGAGGTATTGACAAATATTTAGATTGCCAAATGTAGACATTAAATGGATTGGACAGAGAGGATTAAAGTGGCACCAATGTATGCCATTGGTTAAATCCTTTTTGCATCTCCAACACCCTGGCCTCATAATTGTGCACTACGGTGTCAATGACCTAGGCAACTTCACTGGGGTAGGTCTGGAAATGCTTATGAAGGACACCTTTGCAGAATTAATGTTATTTTTTCCCCCAACTGCCTTTGTCTATTCTAACATATGTCAAAGACAGAAATGGAACTGGTCCAATCAATTCTGTCCAGAGATTGAGAAAGCTGGGAAACATGTCAATAAAGCTGTTTCTGCTTATCTCAGAGATTATAGGACGGGGTCCATTTACAACAATCTGCGTTATAATATAGATTGCATCTGTAGGAGAGATGGTGTACATTTTACAGATGAGGGTAACAGAGTCTTTATCAACAACTTTAGACTCTACATAGGTACTTACTTGTAGGTACCAAAATCTCCTAATAAACATGAGGGCTCTTTTTAGAGCCACCCTAGATTTAAACATATAAGCTTGATGTACATTTAAAAAATATTATTATTTCATTTGTTTGGAGTCCTGCACCCTACGCGATCTGGAGTAGTGCACCCAATGCGTTCACATCAGGGGGCCGTGCTGTGAGTTGCGCAACCAATGCGTTCACACCAGGGGGCCGCGCTGGGAGTCGCGCATCCAATTCATTCACACCAGAGGGTCACGCTGGAAGTCGCGCACCCAATGCATTCACACCAGGGGGGCACGCTGGGATTCGCGCACCCAACGCATTCACACCAGGGGGCCATGCTGAGAGTCGCGCTGCAGTAGCAACTCCAAAATTTCTGTAATTTTTTTTAGCTCCTATCACTAATTTATATTCTCCCCGGGGACCCCATCCCCTGGGGCCTATGTACAACATTGGGGACCGTGGGGGGAACCCCAATGCCCCCATGGTCCCATTGGCTCCCCGCGTCCTTAGGGAGCTGGTATTAATTTTCAACATAGGGAGCTGCTAACATGCAGCTCCCCAAGTGGAAAGGCAATCTGGTTTGCATTTTGGAAGAGAGAGCAGGTTTCCTGCTCTCTCTTCCAAAACCCACACAAAGTTTGCTTTGGCAGGGCAGGAGCCGCGAGGCTCCCGCCTTGCCATAGCAAACAGCAGGGGCAGTGTGGCCCAACAATAATATTTAATTAGAGCCCTGGGGCTGGTGGTTACCGGGGTTTGGGGGGGCCTTAGAGGCCCCCAACTTTAAACTATCAAGCCCCAGGGCGTGGCTATCCCCGGGCTGTGGGGGGCCCTATGCCCCCTCAAATATTCATACTTTGCCCCGGGAGTGGTGGTCCCCGTGGCAGTGTGGGGGGGATTGGCCCCCCCACACTTTTTTTCACATACCCCCGGGACCTGGCCCACCGGGGGCTTTAATTAATCGAAGCACGGGAGCCCGCACTTTGGTTTTTTTCATTGTCGTGGCTGGATTCGCGCACCCTGCGCGCATCATTGCGTTTTTTTAAAAAAAGAAATGCTTTTTTTAACCCTAGAAGTCCTTGTTGGACCCCCTAAGCAGACCTACAGGGTCAGGGTGTTTCAACCCTGCCCTCTCTCCTTGTTTTCCACCTTCATTTTACTGCCATCTTGTGCCTCACTTCTACCGAGGCACAAGATGGCTGTCAATAGTTCCTGGTTTAGAGTGTTCACAGTCAATTAAAATGCAGCTCATGATCAGTAGGGTGCACAGATCCTAATCTGCCATAGATATCAAAACTTTTTTATGTTCAATTTTCTCAGCAACTACTGAATGAAATTACAGCCATGTCTAAAGTTTCCTATGGCAAATTGCATGGAGAAAACACGTTTTGAGACCCCCCTTTTTTCTCAGCCCCCACTTGCTGAATCATCCCGAAACTTTCAAGATAGGAGCGGAGTGGAGCACCCCAAGAGTTATGAAAAGTTTGCAAAGATTGGTCAACTGGCGCCAAAGTTATTGGGAATAAAATGTTACAATGTTTTAATGGAAAATAGGTCCTAACTATAACTACCTACTGGCGATCGCCAAATGAGTTTGGGAAACCATTTCCGAACTAACACAGTGCAACAAGGCAAGAATAGAAGAACTCTCCATGCCAACCAAAGTCCTACCAAGGAAGAAAGATGCTTTTAATGTGCAATTACGAACAGTAACCGCCTGAGGGGAAATAATGCTCCAAACATGACTACATGTCCCAGCATGCCAATCAATTAGCCACGCCCACTATGGGTAATGAAATAAATACAAACGCATGCGCAATAAGCTTGGACTGTTGTAATTCAAAGCGAGCCTATGAATAAGATGCTGGAATGCATCGAAGCGCATCAGGCGGTGAAGTTTGTTTTGGAAGGTGAAGGAGAGTACAACGTGAAAACCGGATGGTTCGCCTGTTGCTGAATGCTCTTCTAAAGCTGTGGGTGTTTTGGTGGAAAACATATCGCACGGCAGCCCTGCCGTGGGAAGAAGCACCATCTCTAGAGAATCACAGAGAGGCTGAGTTTGGGAAACCATTTCCGAGACTAACATGGCGCAACAAGGCAAGAATAGAAGAACTCTCCATGTCAACCAAAGTCCTACCAAGGAAGAAAGATGCTTTTATTGTGCATTTACGAACAGTAACCCACTGAGGGAAAATAGTGCTCCAAACATGACTACATGTCCCAAAATGCCAATCAATGAGCCACGCCCACTACGGGTAATGAAATAAATATAAATGGCATGCACAATGAGCTTGGGCTGTTGTAATTCAAAGCGAGCCTATGAACAAGATGCTGGAATGCATCGAAACGCATCAGGCTGTGAAGTTTGGTTTGGAAGGTGAAGGAAAGTACAACATGAAAACCTGATGGTTCGCCTGTTGCTGAGTGCTCTTCTAAATCTGTGGGCGTTTTGGTGGAATATATATATATATATATATATATATATATATATATATATATATATATATATATATATATATAAAATTATATTTCCTCTCTGCTCCTCTGTGGCCAGACGAACCAAATGAAGTCGCACTCTTGCAGTTGTATTTTCCAGCAACAATGTTAATTTATTCTTAAATCAATTTTTCAAATGAGAGTACATGTGAACAACCTACGTGTTTCGGTGTGCATATACCTTGGTCACGGTTGGCTTGCTCTAAAAAATCGCGGGGCATATTATCAAGGGGGTTTATCTCCGCTTTTTTGGCTTTAAAAGCCAAGAAAGCGGAGATAAAATTATCTCCCTATTACCTAGCTGCCGCTAACACCAGTTAGCGACAGCTAGTAGGAGATAGCGACCATCTTGGGCCCCACTTTGCATGTCAGTGATATTTATCACTAATGAGATGCAAAGTGGGCGTGCCAAGATGTTAGAGACTGAAAACAGTCGCTAACATCGCTATCTCCTATTACCAACTTTTGGAGATATTCCCGCTAAGCGGGAATATCTCCAAAAGCTAACACTTGCCCTGAGCAGTTCTTAGCCATGTTATCCAATGGGAGGTGGATAACATGGCTAAGAGCATTAGCTCGCTAATGCATGAATATCGCTGACTTTTCAGCGATATTCATGCTTTGCGGCGATTTTTACAGCATTTGCGTTAAACCTTGGTAATACCAAGGTTTATTTGCGGTAAAAATCGCTGCAGCGCTGCGGTAAATATTTGTCTCTAACCAAGCAATAGCGATAATTATCGCTATTGCTTGGTAATATGCCCCAGCGTTTTTTGATATTGTAGCAATATTACATAATTTCCTGTCTCTTTGCATTCAATCAATCAATCAATTTAAATTTATAAAGCACCTGGTTGCCCTGACCAGTGCGTCCCCGCGCTGCAGCAAGATCCCAAGCCAAAAGAGAGAAACAGGGAAAGAATCAGAAAATAGTATTTTCAGATGGAAAAAGCCACGTCGTGAACTTTTTCCGGAAAATCATCTCGGATGGTTCCAGCCGGAGCCCCATCAGCAGCTTATTCCAGTAGGAAGCTGCTAAGAACCTAAAGGAGCGTCCGCCCATCCTAGCTCTTCTGATGATAGGTATGCCTACCTGGCCCGTACCTCTACATCTTAAACCTCGCATCGGAGCATACGGGATAGGAAGATCATGTAAATAGGAGGGGCCCTTTTTCTGTAGAATACGGTGACTGATACACATAGCTTTAAACAGAACACGTTTCCTCATTGGAAGCCAGTGTAGAGAAGCAAGGGCCATGCTGGATGATGTTCTCTTTGGGAGCATTAAGACGAGACATTCTGCCGCATTCTGAATGTGCTGGAATCTCTGAACACACTTGACATTAGCACCCAGATACAAAACATTCCCATAGTCTAGTCATGATGTCACGAGGGCCTGTACCATCGACTTTCTTGCTGACACTGGGAGACCATCCAAGGTCTTCCGGAGAGTGCGTAGGACCCCCACACAGTTTCCCATCACTCGGCTGGTGTGAGCCTCAAAGGACAGTTTAGGGTCCAGCCATATCCCCAAGTTCTTCACCTGGTCCTTGGGGGAGGGAGTCTGGCCCACTTCTCAGGGACAATTAGTCCAGTGGCAGTGGACTACTTGGACCTGAGAGTGCAAGTTGTTGGGGGTAAGATCGAGACTTCTTTATATCGAAAAGCCACGGCTGGCAATTCGATATTGTATGCAACAAGCAGCCACCCCCCAAACTAGTGCAAAGCATCCCCTATGTGGAATTACTTAGACTCAGGAGGAATTGCACACGCGATTGTGACTTTGAAACAGCAGCATCCGAGAGTGTAGCCAGATTCATTGTAAGGGGTTATAATCTTGTTGCCCTGAACAAAACACTATGCAAAGTAAGAGCAATGACCAGAGATAATTTATTGAGTCAGAGTAAGAACAAGAAAACAGAAAGAGGTAAATTCCGACTGATCACCCCATACTCAGAAGAGGCGAATCATTCAAAACACATGCTGAAAAAAAACTGGCATATCCTCAAAACGGATAATGTCATAGGTGGGGATATCCCTAATTTTCCTTTGGTCACATTTAAAAAGGCTAGGTCCATCCGAGATCAATTGGTACGAAGCCATCTGGAAAAGACACCATCCAAGACTAACACCCTCAAGGACATGAAATGTTTTTTCCCCTGTCATAAATGTAAAGCGTGTTGTAACAGCAAAAGAGCGCTTACATATACTATTCAAGACACTGGTATGGTCAAAAAAATCAGCAAGTTTATTACTTGAAGCACACCATATGTGGTGTACTGTCTTGTTTGCCCCTGCGGGATGCGCTACATAGGCAGCACTGTGCACCCATTTAAAATGCGGATATTAGAGCACATGAGGGCAATAGACAAGGTGGACCAAGCATATCCGGTCGCAAGACACTTTGCGGAAAAACATAAAAGTGATCGGAACCAGTTACTCTGTTTTGGACTTGATTTAGTCCCTGACAATATCAGAGGAGGGGATCGACCAAAGAAACTTCGAAGATTGGAATCGAGGTACATTATTGACCTCCACACCAAAACTCCTTGGAGTATGAATAGTGGTGAAGACCTGATGGTGCATACTGGTACATAAGTATTGAATAACAACATAATGATGGCATTGCCAAAGATGCGGGGACTGTGATAACTCTATTTTGTATATATGTATATATGTTTATAAGGAACAGTGTTTTGAGGCTAATCTGGATGCAATAATGTTATCTTTTTGGATTTAAGATTAATTTGTGATTCTGAATTTCTATTTCAAGTTAAGAGATGTGCCCTGGTAGGCTCCCTGACTGCAAATATGAATTTGATAAGAGGAAATGGAAAAATGAAATAAGAAAAACGTATAGAGATGTTAATACAGATAAAATGGTATATTAATGGTTGATTTGTTTGAATACAGACCTGAATAACCTCAAAGGGAGGATAATAGCCGATACACGGCTCAATTTTGTTTGGTAACCAAGTAATTCAATTTTATTTAAATACTGAGAATTGTATATGTGGAATGATGGTAAATTGATTACATCTCACATTTCTGTTTTTACTTGGGCAATGGAGTGGATAAAGTGTATGTGGAAATCTATAACATACATAAGATCGATCATATTTATGATAATATACACCACTCCAAGATGGCGCTTGTCAATGTCAGTAAGCCATAGGTCCTTCCTTTATTGCGGGGATAATGTTTTATAAACATGCCGATGTCTAGTGGCTACTGACATCGAGAAAGGCTGTGTGCCGAAACACGAACGCATCTGTCTTGTCTGTTGTGAAATAAAACAACCTTCGGAAAATCAGCCCCGTGAGTGTGGATAATTCTCTTGCGAGTGGGGAAGAATTTGGAGCACAATATATATATATATATATATATATATATATATATATATATATATATATATATTGTCGCTCCAACTCCATCAACGCCTGCACACAGAACTCACGGCGGGTGCACAACACACGGGGATGGAACCCGTTTCGTTTCTCGCCAAAACAATGCTCACTTGTGCACTCATAGGTCGCAGTTTCCCTCCGCAGACGCGTTTCTGCTCTCGCTTCATCAGTGCGGTTTAGGACATGGGTTGTAGACTTCATGAATTGAAAGGCATTTATTGGTGTTTCATCGTCCAATAAGGAGGCGACTTCCTCCATGGGGCAATGTCATTGGATGTTTCTTGCTTTGATGCAAAATGTCCCAAGCCCCTTGCCAATTCAGCCAACTACGTCCTTCACCTGCCACCTAAATGCCGCGCTATATATATAAAATTATATTTCCTCTCTGCTCCTCTGTGCCCAGACGAACCAAATGAAGTCGCACTCTTGCATTTGTATTTTCCAGCAACAATGTTAATTTATTCTTAAATAAATTTTTCAAATGAGAGTACAGGTGAACAACCTACGTGTTTCGGTATGCATATACCTCGGTCATGGTTGGCTTGCTCTAAAAAAATAGCGTTTTTTGCTATTGTAGCAATATTACATAATTTCCTGTATCTTTGCATTCAATCAATCAATCAATCAATCAATTTAAATGTATAAAGCGCCTGGTTGCACTGACCAGTGCGTCCCCGCGCTGCAGCAAGATCCCAAGCCAAACGAGAAAAACAGGGAAATAATCAGAAAATAGTATTTTCAGATGGAAAAGCCACGTCTTGAAATTTTTCCGGAAAATCGTCTCGGATGGTTCCAGCCGGAGCCCCATCAGCAGCTTATTCCAGTATGAGGTTCTGTGACGATTTGAACCCGTGTTTTCAACATTGTCGTAAATACAAAATTTTGGTATCAGTGAACCGCAAATGATCCATTTAGTATATCCTGGTGTTTTCGCTATGCTACGAGCAAGAGCACTCCTGTTACGAGCACATTTCTGATCTACCCATGGCATCCATCTTAGATCACGGAAGCCATTTTGTGTTTCTTGCCCTCACATAGACAATGGACACGCAGTGACCTCTTTCACTTAAGGACACGTAGGCTTTAGCCGGAGATTCACCCTGCTAGTGACACGTGCACCTTAGAACAGAACACGCCATGGCTACATGACTCGACAGAAGTTGCCTCCTCTGCCTGAGGCCAGTCCTGCTATACTGGTTCTCGTGTTCGTTGGCCTGGTCATGATTAGGCGGCCGAAGCTGGTAGCCTTGCCCATTTACGACCCACAAACATCTCTTATCCTGCTTTTCTATCTTCTGCACCTGGCTCTGCTCCTTTCCTTCTGGGCCTTTATTAGGGGGAGGTAACGAAATTTACGATGAGGCGGTCCGGCTCTTGAATGTAAAGTTGACATAAGATTATGATGGAACAGTGGGAACCCCTCGTTCGTAATGTTTTGACATCAGATATTGTTGACGATTCCTGTGCAACGCCAAATATTTATTGTTTAGGACACAAAGGTTTAGAAATGTACTAACATGTAAAGAATTTGCCCAAAGCCCAATATTTAGTATATAAGGAGCAACCCTCTTTGTACAAATCGAACAGGCTCCTAGACACTGCCCGTGTGTAGTTTCTGTGACTTCTGTGTCCCTGCAGTAATAAACCTTTGGTCTTTGACGCCACCATCGAGAAGCCCGTGTTTCTGTTTATTTGTGCACCGAGACAGGTAGAACTCCGGGGTCTTCGGGTGTTATCCCTGACACCTCTGGACGGAACCAAAAAGTCCAGAACTCCAATTGGCGCCCAACGTGGGGCGACGTCATTCGGTACCGGTCCAAAAGCCTGAAGAGTTCGAGAAGCTTCGTGTGAAGATTCCTGAGGGAGGCGCCCCACTTCATCGATCCCGGCATATCGCAAAAGTGGCCCGACGTTCTCTTCCACGAGGGTTCCCGTTCGGACGGCTGTAGTGGTCCGTTGCCTTGACCGTCGCCCTGTCTTGGACCCGAGGTGCAGTCCTTAGTACGGCGAGACGTGACGGGTTTCTCCTTGGTGACGTCTTCAGTGCCTCAGTTAAGTATTAAGTGGTTGCTAGTTGGTTACTTCGTAAGGGTTGTTCCTGTTTGGTTAACCTTTTTTTCAGTTCTTGGTTTGGTTTGGTTTCATAAGATTATCACTGGTTGTTCTAGTTACGATAATCATTTGGTTTAGTTTGGGTATCGATACATTTGTTCGCTTTGGTAGGCCTAAGTTCTTGGTTCGAGTGCGCACCTTTGTTTGTGTTTTTTTTCTTCTGTTCTGTGTTCCGGGTTATAAAATGGTAAGTCGGAAAAATTGTATGTTGTCGTGTTTTGGTTGCAACAGTGATTCCCGGTTGGAGGACTCATGTCTGGTTCCTCCGATTGGAACTCCTCTTTATGATCTGTATTGTAAGTTTGGAGTGGGTCCTATATCTTATAATGAGGTGTGGGTCCGATATACGCAGAAAGACGGTGTCCTTAGTTGGCCACTGCATGGTAGTTTTGAACCCCAAGTTCTAGATAATTTAGAAATGAAATTATTTAAGAAGAAAGCCCGGCCGGCAATGTTTGATTCTTTCCGTTATTGGCGAAAAGAATCTAAACAGAGAGAAATTAAAAAGTTGAAGAAAGAACAGAAAGAGCAAGAGTTGACTTTAGAACAGTCTGCTAAGCAGCTGCAACTCAACGAGTCTGAGAAAGCAATGGAGGTGGCTAATAGAGAGCGTAATTTAGCGATAGACAGGTGCTATCCTGCCTTGCCATCAAGTGCAGCTAAGATAGTAGAGGACCCTGAAAACGATCCTCTGTTGTCTTACTTGTTACGGTCACCCCCACCGTATGCACAGGGTGCTACGGCTCCACCTTTACCGAATGTTCAATTACCGGTTGCTGGACAACCTGGTGTTCCTGCTCCCCTGAATCAAGCTCCTGTACCTCCTGTGGTCAATGTTAATGTTCCTTCGGCACCCCCTCTTCCAGGGTTGCCGGCTTCTTTACCTATACCTGTACCGCTTACACCTGCTATTTCACAGGCTACTTTGCCTGCTACTCCTACTGTTCCTGTTCTATCTGTCCCAACCGCTACTTTATTTTCTGCTTCTGCTAGTGTTATGACTCCGCTTTCTGTTCGTCGGAGAATCACTGATTCTGTCTCTAATATTCTATCTCCCTTCTATAAAACTTTAATTAAGACTCCTGCCTCTGACTCTGTGCAGAGACGCAGTCAGCTTCCCAGTACTGAAGAACGGGGAATATTAGATTCCACAGCTCTTAGATGGATTTCGAAAAGTGGAAGATATAGTACTAGAGATGTATTAGATACATTTATGCAATGGAAAGAACCGACACAACGATATGTGTTCGATGAAATGTGCTCCCTTTTACGTGAGGAATTGGAAGAAGATGACACTGAATCAAATCTAGAAGAATTAATTAATGTTCAGAAAGAGTTTGCTGCTGGTATGATAGTTGGTCAAAATATAAAAGAAGCGATGGAATTGATTTTAAGTTATAGGAATGACCCATCCCTTCGTTCACCGAGGGAGTTAGAAAAACGTAGTACGAAGCAGAATCGCCAATATCCAATGAGGGAGGTTCCTCCAATATGGCGCGAAGCTGTGCAAGCTGATGCGCATCGTGGTATTGTTGCCGCTCCGGCCCAATTCCAGAGAGTGTGGATACACATTCCGTGGAAGCGAGCCGAAGTGTTAGCAGTGAAACAGGCCTTGCCTGATCCACGTAAGAATCCAGCCGGATATTACAAAGAGTTAGCGCAGACAGTTAAAGCTTGTGTGATGAATTTAGCGGACATTGACATGTTATTTGGTAATGTAGTACCGCAACCAATTTGGGCTAAAATTCGTAAAGAGAATCATCCAGTTGCCCTAGGTGGTGATTGGGCAGCTATAATTGCAGCGGATGGTCAACAAATAGGTGGTTCCAAACCCGAACCTCTAATTGCTGATTTACCAGGTAGAATAATTGACTTAATGAAAACTCTGATGCCAGCATTGCGCGTTAACTGGGATAAATTATCCGCATGCAAGCAAAAGAAGGACGAAAGTGTTTCCGATTTTTTCACAAGGTTTGAAGAGACTTTCGTAGATCATAGTGGTCAGGATATGAGCCCGGAGGGAGGGCAGAGACTATTTGTTGATAAATTTGTGCATAATCTGTTGCCAGAACTTAGTAATAAATTGAAGGATTCTGAGAGTGCGTGGGCTGTCTCTACGACTGCGCAAATACTTGCAACTGCTCAGTACTATGAAAATAGGGATAAAGAGGAGAAGGAAAAGTCAGAGAAGAAGACAAAAGAATTAAAAACTAAAGTTCTTTTACAGCAAGCGTATCCGCCTCGCACGAATCAGACTAATACACAGCAAGGGTCATATCAAAGGACAGATTATAATTCTCAGAGACCGCAATACCAGTGGAATCAGTGTGCATATTGTAAGAAGGAAGGCCATTATAAGAATGAGTGTCCAGTCTTAGCGCAGAATAATGCTGCGGCAGCTCAGAGAGGTCGTGGTGGTTATATGCAAAATTCTAGGGGTCGAGGACAAGGTGCTATGCCTCCACAAACGAACGATCGCCCTTCTAATCATTTTGATCAGCGAAATGGACAGTCTGCTCAACAAAATAGATCTCAGCAGTATCATGTTGAAGACTATTGTGAAATTGGTGAAGGATTTCAGCAGAGTGGGTACTAGGACAGCCATGGACAAAGAGAGGGAGTAGTATCAGTTCCAGTAGATCAGAGTGGGCCTTATGTCGCAGTAGCAACATCAGGTGTAGTCGAACCGTTTCTGTTGGATACTGGTGCAGCAAAAAGTTCTATCATACATGAGAAACTCCCTGGCGCACCTTTGTCTGGCTTAACAAATGTTTCTGTAGGTTTTTCAGGCGCCCCTGTTTACAACCCTGTATCGGGTCCTTTGTCTATTTCTGTTGGGCCCCGTCAATTGAAAGCACCCTTGATTTTGACTACAGGTTGTAATGAAAATCTGCTTGGTTTAGACTTGTTAAAACGCCTATATGCGACATTGTACTGTTCTCCGGAAGGAGTACAGCTTACGTTGGGTAAAAGAATCATCTCTCCGATGTACTTGTCGATGGATGCGCTCCCACCAGAGCTGCGTTCTCTCCCTGATTCTCTTTGGGCGACTGGTCCTAACGATGTAGGTCTTTTAGAAATTCCACCATATGTAGTTACTTTGAAAGCGAATGTCAAATTTCCACGAATCCCACAATACAAAATCTTTAGTGAAGGTGAACGCGCACTTTTATTGATTGTGCAAGATTTGATCAAGAAAGATGTAGTAGAAGAGACTAGAGGAAATGTCTGTAACAGCCCTGTATTGCCAATTCTGAAACGTACTGATCCTTCAAAACCTCCGGTCTATAGATTTGTAATAGATCTTAGAGAGGTTAACAAAATTGTGATTCCTCAGTTTCCTGTGGTTCCAGACATTACTGCATTGTTAACGTTGATTCCTGCTACAGCCACATGGTTTTCAGTTATCGACTTGAAGAATGCCTTTTTCAGCATTCCGATAGCCGAGGAAAGCAGGGATATTTTCGGCTTCTCTCTAGGAGGTCGAAGCTTCAGGTTTAAACGCGCTCCACAAGGGTATTGTGAGAATCCGTCCATTTATAGCCAGGCATTAAAAAGTCAGCTAGATTCCTTTGTACTTCCTCCTGGTTCTGCTTTAGTGCAATATGTCGATGATCTTCTAGTGGCTGCCGATGACAAGGAAACTTGCAAAGCAGCTACGATTTCGTTATTGCATCATTTGTCTAGTTTGAATCACAAGGTGTCACCTTCGAAAATGCAATACTGTTGCCAAGAAGTGACCTACCTAGGTCATCTCTTGTCAAAGGAGGGAAGGAAGTTGACCCCAGAGAGAATAAAAGCAATTACGCAGATGAATGTTCCTAGCACACAGAGAGAAGTACGTGCCTTTTTAGGTATTACCTCATACTGTAGGCAGTGGATCCCAAATTTTTCCCTTTTGGCAAAACCATTGGTAGCTTTGACTGGGAAAAATGTTCCGAGTCCGGTGCCATGGTCTGCCGAATGTCAGCAGAGTTTTTCTGAGTTACGAAATGCACTGTGTTCAGCTCCTGTATTGGGTACACCTGACTACAGTAAGCCGTTCACGCTCTATGTTCACGAGAGAGAAGGTTGTGCGTTAAGTGTTCTGACACAGAGATTTGGTGATAAACAACGCCCTTGTGCGTATTTTTCATCAACATTAGATCCGGTAGCTAGAGCGTTGCCTAGTTGTTTGAGAGCTACAGCGGCAGCTGCGGCTTCCAGTCGACAATCTGCTGGTTTGGTGATGAACAACATGCTAGTGGTCATGGTTCCTCATGCTGTGGACACCCTCATGAACCGAACTAAGACGCAACACCTTACCAGTGCTAGATTATCTGGCTACGAGCTGACACTGCTAGCGAGTCATATTCAGATCAAAAGATGCAATGTATTGAATCCAGCAACATTGTTGCCGACTAGTCAAGAGTCGAGTGATTCCGAACCTCATGACTGTTGCTTCAGAACCGAGGAAGAGACAAAAGGACGAATTGATCTTAAAGACACTCCGTTGTCAGATCCAGATGGCACGTTGTATGTTGATGGGTCTTGCTTTAAATTGGAGAATGGTGATGTGACTGCTGCCTATGCAGTAACGACTTTGAGTACGATTGTGGAGACTGCAAGAGTGAGTCAGAATTCTGCCCAAGCTGCGGAATTAATTGCCCTAACGAGAGCGTGTGTTTTAGCTAAGGGAAAGAGAGTGAATGTGTTCACAGATAGTCAGTACGCGTTCGGCGTGGCCCATAGTTTTGGCCGTTTGTGGAAAGAAAGAGGTTTCATTACGTCCCATGGGACTAAGATCCAACATGGTCAGCTAGTTAACGACTTGTTGGAATCTCTAACCTTGCCGACTGAAGTTGCGATTGTGAAGTGCAGTGCTCATAAAGCAATCACTTTCCTTCTAATGTTGATGATGTTGGTCGTGGGAATGCTTTTGCTGATAAGACCGCTAAACAGACAACTAGAAATATGATGAGTAGAATGTATGTTGCAACATCTGCAAGATGGATTTCTGAGTCTGGAATGTGTGAGGACACAGTGGAAAGTGTGAAAGAAATTCAGAAAGAGGCGACTGAGGAGGAAAAGCTTGCATGGAAAGAGAGCACGGGTAAATTGGACTCGAGTGGGTGTTGGATTGATTTGTCGGAACAACAGCGTTGGATGCTGCCTGATGCGTATGTGCTTGCAGTAGTAACGATGGCGCATGGAGCAGCGCATATCAGTTCTAAAGGGATTTGTAAGATGTTGGCTCCAATCTGGAAGAATGATGGGATTAGTAAGTGTGCAGAGAGAGTGGTGAGAAATTGCATGGTATGCCTGATGCATAATCCTGGCAAGGGAATCCCCACACCCGCTGGTCATTTCGCTCCTCCTTCTTGTCCCTTTGAAGTGATTCAGTTAGACTTCATTCACATGGATCGTTGCAACAATTTAAAGTACGTCCTAGTGGTAGTTTGTGCTTTTTCCAGATGGATCGAAGCATATCCACTGAAGGACAATACTGCCTTGTCCACTGCCAAAATCCTTCTCAAAGAATATTTCCCCAGATATGGCATGCCACGGATTGTATGGTCAGATAACGGAAGTGAGTTCGTAGGGAAAGTTATGCAGAGTGTGTGTGCTGGTTTAGGGATCAAACAAAAATTCCACAGTGCGAACCATCCCCAGTCTGCTGGTTTAGTTGAGGGTTATAATGGCACCCTCAAGCTGAAACTTGCTAAAATACAAGCATCCACGGGTTTGCCTTGGCCAGATGCACTACCTTTGGCCCTGTTATCCACGAGAGCGACTGTACATTCTAGAGTAGGGCTTAGTCCATATGAAATAGTGTTCGGTCGTCCCGCCAATGTTTGGGGGGTGCCTAGGCCAAAGGAATTCAGACAGCTGGAATACCCAATGTTAATTGATTACCTTTTCGACTTGACTGCTAAATTGATTCTTATTCACCAACAGGTTTTCGATGCATTGCCAAAGCCACCGGAGAGTCCAGGTCATCAGCTGAAACCAGGAGACCAAGTAGTAATTCGTAATTTTGCAAGGACGAAAAATCTTCAACCCAGATTCGTCGGCCCATACCAGGTGTTGTTAGCGACGAGAACTGCTATTCGTGTGGCTGGACGAAAAAACTGGATTCATACAACACACGTCAAACGTGTGCCCCTGCCGCTTCCTTACGACAACTGGGTGAAGAAAGGAATCGGTGCCTCTGAAACTGAACAAATACCCAGGTTTACCCCTTTCAGCGATGCAGAACTAATCACTGACACATCGAACTCTGACTCTCCTCCTGAAACTGCTCTTTTGAACTCTGAACATTTGCCATCTGCGAACGTGAACATTGCAACGTCTGCTGAAAATACACTGTTTCCAGATCAGACAGCTCCTGCAAAACTGAGATACAATTTACGATCTCGCAATATGGACAAATAAAGCAGGAAACTGCCTATGTTACACATTTGAATTTTGATACATTGCCTCCAGCCAGGAAGTTTGCTAATACTCTATATTGTTTTGTTGTTTTAAAATTGCCTTGCCGTCTGGGTAGCCGTAGGGTCGTGGCTATGTGCCTAGTTGAATCTGCAGGGGTCAGACACAAGGTCGATCTTTCTGTTAGTTCTGGGAACTCCCAGGGCTGATAGAGGCATTTTCATCTACGTACACATCATCAGTGGTCGCGAGCGGATTGTAGAAGATGGAGCTTCCTGAGCTGCAACGAGAGAATGTAATTTATGTTCGCAGAATATGAGCCCGTGCGTTCCCTCAGATCATCTGGCACGCGTCGCCTGGCCATTCCTAAGGTGTCCAAAGCCAGGATGGGTGGCCGGTCCTTTAGGTACCTAGCAGCGTCCAGTTGGAATAAACTCCCTATAGCGCTCCGCCTGGAAACCTCAGAGCCCACCTTTAGAGCTAAACTGAAAACACTTCTCTACTCTCAATAGTGTTCCTCCCTCCCTTCTGCCTGCACTTGGGATCTCAGCGCGGGGACACGCCGTCGGCGTCACCATGCGCTCTACAAATCTCCCTATTATTATTATTATTATTAGAAATAGACTGTACAAAATTCTTCACAGCAAATGCTTTCTAATGCAATGTACAGTTACGTTTTTGATTGTTTTGATAACGTTGGTGGGTGGAATCGTCTTTGGTGTGCATTTGATTTTTACGCCGGTAACAACTACAGTACCTCCCCTTGATCCTGCTACTTCTACCGTTTCTTCTATGCATTCTTTTCACTCGTTTCCTGAACACGAGCAAGCTCGACGCTCAGAATTTATTAATAACACTTTTGTACAGCTCTTGCATCAACACCAACTGGTAGTTAACACTACAGACTGCTGGGTGTGTGGCTTGATACCCCACACTATGGATAAAGGCATTCCCTATCTAGTCTTGCCTTTTAGCTATAATGGATCATTTCAGGCCTTTCAGACCATCTTTGCCTATGCCCTTGAGACCTATCCTCCGCGTCCACCACGTTCCACTAAATCCTTCATGGAGTGGTTTTGGACTCTGCTATCAGCGTGGGGATGGAAGGTTCTGATGGTCATTGGTGTCATCCTAGTATTTCTGCTCTCGTGCTGCCTTATTATCCAGTGTGGACCCGCTTTGTGTAGTCTCTGTGCTGCAACATGTTTCAGAAAACCACCTGCGTTTGGAGAAAAGGCGCGAGAAAGAATGATGATGCAACAACATGTCACTGACCTGATGAGCATAGAGATAGACTCGGACATAGAGTAATTGCCTACGTAAGGGCAAAAGGAGGGTCTGAGGTTCCGTGACGATTTGAACCCGTGTTTTCAACATTGTCGTAAATACAAAATTTTGGTATCAGTGAACCGCAAATGATCCATTTAGTATATCCTGGTGTTTTCGCTATGCTACGAGCAAGAGCACTCCTGTTACGAGCACATTTCTGATCTACCCATGGCATCCATCTTAGATCACGGAAGCCATTTTGTGTTTCTTGCCCTCACATAGACAATGGACACGCAGTGACCTCTTTCACTTAAGGACACGTAGGCTTTAGCCGGAGATTCACCCTGCTAGTGACACGTGCACCTTAGAACAGAACACGCCATGGCTACATGACTCGACAGAAGTTGCCTCCTCTGCCTGAGGCCAGTCCTGCTATACTGGTTCTCGTGTTCGTTGGCCTGATCATGATTAGGCGGCCGAAGCTGGTAGCCTTGCCCATTTACGACCCACAAACATCTCTTATCCTGCTTTTCTATCTTCTGCACCTGGCTCTGCTCCTTTCCTTCTGGGCCTTTATTAGGGGGAGGTAACGAAATTTACAATGAGGCGGTCCGGCTCTTGAATGTAAAGTTGACATAAGATTATGATGGAACAGTGGGAACCCCTCGTTCGTAATGTTTTGACATCAGATATTGTTGACGATTCCTGTGCAACGCCAAATATTTATTGTTTAGGACACAAAGGTTTAGAAATGTACTAACATGTAAAGAATTTGCCCGAAGCCCAATATTTAGTATATAAGGAGCAACCCTCTTTGTACAAATCGAACAGGCTCCTAGACACTGCCCGTGTGTAGTTTCTGTGACTTCTGTGTCCCTGCAGTAATAAACCTTTGGTCTTTGACGCCACCATCGAGAAGCCCGTGTTTCTGTTTATTTGTGCACCGAGACAGGTAGAACTCCGGGGTCTTCGGGTGTTATCCCTGACACCTCTGGACGGAACCAAAAAGTCCAGAACTCCAAGTAGGAAGCCGATAAGAACCTAAAGGAGCGTCCGCCCATCCTAGCTCTTCTGATGATAGGTATGCCTACCTGACCCGTGCCTCTACATCTTAAACCTCGCATCGGAGCATACGGGATAGGAAGATCATGTATATAGGAGGGGCCCTTTTTCTGTAGGATACGGTGACTGATACACATAGCTTTAAACAGAACACGTTTCCTCATTGGAAGCCAGTGTAGAGAAGCAAGGGCCATGCTGGATGATGTTCTCTTTGGGAGCATTAGGACGAGACATGCTGCCGCATTCTGAATGTGCTGGAGTCTCTGAACACACTTGACATTAGCACCCAGATACAAAACATTCCCATAGTCTAGTCGTGATGTCACGAGGGCCTGTACCATCGACTTTCTTGCTGACACTGGGAGAACATCCAAGGTCTTCCGGAGAGTGCGTAGGACCCCCACACAGTTTCCCATCACTCGCCTGGTGTGAGCCTCAAAGGACAGTTTGGGGTCCAGCCATATCCCCAAGTTCTTCACCTGGTCCTTGGGGGAGGGAGTCTGGCCCAAAGTATTGGGCCACCAGGCAGATGACCAGATCGAGGGGGCCTTACCTATGACTAAGACCTCAGTTTTGTTACCATTTAGTTTCAAACAGTTTAAGGCTCTTACAGACACAGTGAAAAATTCTGTGCAGCCTCCACCGGCTCTTGAGACAGAGTCACCACAAGTTGTGTGTCGTCAGCATATGACGTCACACTAACTCCAAACTTCTCCACAATCTCTGCCAATGGGGTGATATACAAATTAAAAAGAGTGGGACTAAGTTTGGAGCCTTGTGGTGACCCCTGCTCCAGTTTGACACTTTCCGAAAGGAAAGGTTATTGTGATACCTGAAAGCAGCAGTCAATTAAAAAGGAAAGCAGCCATTCCATCGCTTCTCCATCTACACCGCCTTAATGAAGCTGCCGTAGTAGCGTGTGATGAGCAACAGTATCAAAAGCGGCACTGAGGTCAAGAAGGACTAGCGCCGCCATCTGTCCAGCATCCACTTGTTTACAGATAAGCTCCGTAGATAGAAGCAGAGCCGATTCCATAGAATAGGTGGCGCGGAAGCCAGACTGGGTAGGCTGGAGTAGGTTGTGGTTATTAATATGGGCACCCAGTTGAATATTCACAACCTTCTCTGCTACCTTCGCAAAATAAGGCAGGAGGGAGATAGGGCGAAGATTATCCATCTGACATACTAATGTTAGATTTCTTTTTCAGGGGGATAACGATGGCCTCTTTCCATTTGTTCGGGTCAACTCCTGACGAAAAGGAGGGTATGTAACTGTTACCACGCAACTTTTAGCTCGAAATACTTTTACAACGGAACTATTACCACGCAGGACCCTTTACCACGAATACCTTTACAACGCATTACACTACAACGCAGATACTATTACAACGCATACCGTTACAACGTAAGTATAGGTAAGTTTATCTTTTTTTAAAGACATTTATTAGGGGTATTGTGTTTGGGTTTTGGGGTACAGGGGTATTTTTAGGTTTCAGGGTTGGGTTTGGGTTTTGGGGTACAGGGGTATTTTTAGGTTTCAGGGCTGGGTTTGGGTTTTGGGTTACAGGGGTATTTTTAGGTTTCAGGGCTGGGTTTGGGTTTTGAGGTACAGGGGTATTTTTAGGTTTCAGGGCTGGGTTTGGGTTTTGGGGTACAGGGGCATTTTTAGGTTTCAGGGCTGGGTTTGGGTTTTGGGGTACAGGGGTATTTTTAGGTTTCAGGGTTGGGTCTGGGTTTTGGGGTACAGGGGTATTTTTAGGTTTCAGGGTTGGGTTTGGGTTTTGGGGTACAGGGGTATTTTTAGGTTTCAGGGTTGGGTTTGGGTTTTGGGGTACAGGGGTATTTTTAGGTTTCAGGGTTGGGTTTGGGTTTTGGGGTACAGGGGTATTTTTAGGTTTCAGGGCTGGGTTTGGGTTTTGGGGTACAGGGGTATTTTTAGGTTTCAGGGCTGGGTTTGGGTTTTGGGGTACAGGGGTATTTTTCGGTTTCAGGGTTGGGTTTGGGTTTTGGGGTACAGGGGTATTTTTAGGTTTCAGGGTTGGGTTTGGGTTTTGGGGTACAGGGGTATTTTTAGGTTTCAGGGCTGGGTTTGGGTTTTGGGGTACAGGGGTATTTTTAGGTTTCAGAGTTGGGTTTGGGTTTTGGGGTACAGGGGTATTTTTAGGTTTCAGGGTTGGGTTTGGGTTTTGGGGTACAGGGGTATTTTTAGGTTTCAGGGTTGGGTTTGGGTTTTGGGGTACAGGGGTATTATTAGGTTTCAGGGCTGGGTTTGGGTTTTGGGGTACAGGGGTATTTTTAGGTTTCAGGGTTGGGTTTGGGTTTTGGGGTACAGGGGTATTTTTAGGTTTCAGGGTTGGGTTTGGGTTTTGGGGTACAGGGGTATTTTTAGGTTTCAGGGCTGGGTTTGGGTTTTGGGGTACAGGGGCATTTTTAGGTTTCAGGGCTGGGTTTGGGTTTTGGGGTACAGGGGTATTTTTAGGTTTCAGGGTTGGGTTTGGGTTTTGGGGTACAGGGGTATTTTTAGGTTTCAGGGTTGGGTTTGGGTTTTGGGGTACAGGGGTATTTTTAGGTTTCAGGGTTGGGTTTGGGTTTTGGGGTACAGGGGTATTTTTAGGTTTCAGGGTTGGGTTTGGGTTTTGGGGTACAGGGGTATTTTTAGGTTTCAGGGCTGGGTTTGGGTTTTGGGGTACAGGGGTATTTTTAGGTTTCAGGGCTGGGTTTGGGTTTTGGGGTACAGGGGTATTTTTCGGTTTCAGGGTTGGGTTTGGGTTTTGGGGTACAGGGGTATTTTTAGGTTTCAGGGTTGGGTTTGGGTTTTGGGGTACAGGGGTATTTTTAGGTTTCAGGGCTGGGTTTGGGTTTTGGGGTACAGGGGTATTTTTAGGTTTCAGAGTTGGGTTTGGGTTTTGGGGTACAGGGGTATTTTTAGGTTTCAGGGTTGGGTTTGGGTTTTGGGGTACAGGGGTATTTTTAGGTTTCAGGGTTGGGTTTGGGTTTTGGGGTACAGGGGTATTATTAGGTTTCAGGGCTGGGTTTGGGTTTTGGGGTACAGGGGTATTTTTAGGTTTCAGGGCTGGGTTTGGGTTTTGGGGTACAGGGGTATTTTTAGGTTTCAGGGCTGGGTTTGGGTTTTGGGGTACAGGGGTATTTTTCGGTTTCAGGGTTGGGTTTGGGTTTTGGGGTACAGGGGTATTTTTAGGTTTCAGGGTTGGGTTTGGGTTTTGGGGTTCAGGGGTATTTTTAGGTTTCAGGGCTGGGTTTGGGTTTTGGGGTACAGGGGTATTTTTAGGTTTCAGAGTTGGGTTTGGGTTTTGGGGTACAGGGGTATTTTTAGGTTTCAGGGTTGGGTTTGGGTTTTGGGGTACAGGGGTATTTTTAGGTTTCAGGGTTGGGTTTGGGTTTTGGGGTACAGGGGTATTATTAGGTTTCAGGGCTGGGTTTGGGTTTTGGGGTACAGGGGTATTTTTAGGTTTCAGGGCTGGGTTTGGGTTTTGGGGTACAGGGGTATTTTTAGGTTTCAGGGCTGGGTTTGGGTTTTGGGGTACAGGGGTATTTTTAACATATATATTTACAAATTAATAAATAAAAATTAATATAATTAATTTAAATATTTATTATTAAAATAATTATTAATTAATTTAAATATTTAAATTATTATTAACTACATTATTTTAAAATATGATATACTTACCTATACTGCAGGAGAGGAGGAGGGTCAGTTTGGTTCTTGAAGAGAGAAGAGTAGGATGTTTGCTGGAGCTGAACAGTATAGTTCAGTTCAATTGGTTTTCTGGAATGAAGAGAGAAGGCAGATAATAGCTGAAGCTGGAGAGAGCAGTCATATGAACAAAGCTGGAACTATCAGCTGGGGCTGCCCGTTTATCAGAATGCATTAAAGCAGATGGAGGAGCTGAAGCTGCCAGCTGAAGCAGTTGAGCCAGATGAGTGAAGCTGTGGTGACGGAGGGAGAGAGAGAGAGCCCTGATCCCACCAGAGAGAGAGAGAAACATTCCTTCTAATAGGTGAGGTAGTCTGAACTAGTTTGCTTTAAACTTACACCTTAATCTTGTCTTTATTCCCTAGGCTATTGTATGTCTAATCCTTTTTCTTTCAGCGGTGTGTTACAGTTCCTGTTAGTTACAGAGACCCCGCAGATTTGTGTATATGTCTATTCCCATTTTATTGTTATTGTAATAAAGATACCCCAGTTCTTAGTGAACCAGTGTGCATGTGTTGTCCTTATGATAGAGCTAACCTTTCTTCAAAAGGAAATAGGAGCGCTTAAATCAGGGAATAACTTTTGCATACAGTGTGTGTCTCTTATTGTTAAAGCGCAGGTAACCTTTCCTTCTAGTCAGGTGTTACAACCAGAACAGATGCTGCCCCTGATCAGGTAAGTAGCCACTGAATAATTAGGGAGAGAGAGGAGCCCTTGAGCTAAGAGAATAAATATACACTAAGTGATTCGGCCATTCCATAATATTATTGTAGTAGTGAACCTTTAGTGAATAGTGAGAGAAACTTCCCAACATAGAGAGAGAGAGAGCTGAAGGTATTCATAGGAAAGTGATCGTCGTTGGTAAGCGGCGTTAATGAGAACACTTGGGAGGAGACTAGTGTGTAGGTCCGCCGGATTGTGGACCGGGCTGTGAGTGAGAGAACACTAGGGAGGAGACTAGTGTGTAGGCCCGCCGGATTGTGGACCGGGCTGTGAGTGAGAGAACACTAGGGAGGAGACTAGTGTGTAGGTCTGCCGGATTGTGGACCGGGCTGTGAGTGAGAGAACACTAGGGAGGAGACTAGTGTGTAGGTCTGCCGGATTGTGGACCGGGCTGTGAGTGAGAGAACACTAGGGAGGAGACTAGTGTGTAGGTCTGCCGTATTGTGGACTGGGCTGTGAGGGAGAGAACACTAGGGAGGAGACTAGTGTGTAGGCACGCAGGATTGCGACTTGCCGAGCGAGCACTGGGTGTGACCAGTGTGTAATGGTAAATAAACAAAAAAGGGGGAGAAGGAGGTTGAACCAGACCAGGTCGGCCTCCAGTCAGTATATGCAATACAGGAAACCTATGTGAAGGGTCCAGAGACCTGGTAGGTGTTGTATGGTTACTGCTTACTAAGTCAGTGTGTACCAAAATTATGTAGGAAAGAAAAATTTCTTTCTAGAGTCCCTTCACTCACCGGGGTTGCCCCACGGTGACATGCTTCATCATTGGGGCCATCCCAGTTCTCTACGAAAAGGGGCGTGCTGCGACAAGGCGACTACGCTGGAGCACTGGTTTTGTGAGATGACTATGTGTGGTGCAAGTGTGGTGATGGTGGAGTGGGTGTGAAATTAAAAATACCGTGCTAGTGGGCCTCAACAATTTATTTTGCTCCTAGTGTGGTATAAAAAATTAAAAAGGGGTAACACTGTATTCTAACTTTTACTGAGCTAGATCAGTGTCATGGTCGACATGTTTCAAGCTCCCCCAAGCTTTTCTTCAGGACCATACAGGGTCCAGCCCTGTATTGCCACTCCTGTTTTCAAATGAAAAAAGTGTTGCTAAAAATTACTTATTAACATTAAACGCTGTTGTTAATAAAACATGCGTGTTGTTGTACATACGGTTTGTATTCTACTTGGAATTCTGTAAAAGAGAATAACATTTGTTAAATGATGGACATCCCCTTCCGAGAAGGGGAACAACTCACATGCATCTCACTCCATCTAGGGCGTGAGTGTGCCCTTGGCATCATACTGATGCGTGCTGGTTGTCAAACCGGTGTTGAAAGATAAATCACTGTGAATCAAGTGGTTTAGTGGTTTCACACACAAAACATATAAACGTAATGTGACTATTGACAAGACACACAACACATACACACGAAATAATAACATGGCAGATGGTTATATTTACATAAAAGAGTGTTAGATTACACCCCATGGTCTTAGGCAAGGGCAGGACCGCCTCGTGGAAACATTGCTGAAAAAGGAGTTTCAAGATTAGAGTTAGAGGACTCCTTCTCTGTTTACCCAAGTAAAATTGCCGGTATCCTTGCAATCTAGCGTCGTATTAAAACTTACTTCCTATCGGCAGACCCGCTCGGTACTACCTGATGCTTCCTCACCCGACCGCATACTGATGTGAAGCGGGGCTCGCGGTGTATTTAGAACACGCGAGCTTCCGGGTTGTTGGGAAATCTCTTTCAACTAGAGCGCTCGCTGGAGCGGCCATCTTGGGGGTATGCTTTCGCGCTCGGCGCGAGTGCTGGTAAATGATAGCAATTACTCCTGATTTGTGCCGAAGTTGAGGATAAGAAATAATTTGGAGTGATGCTAGAAATGGGGGCATCCTAATAAATTAATTTAGAACACAGGTTTTTTTTTAATCAACCCTATATAAACAACAACATGGGACCAGTATGGGCAGTACATTTGCGCCGAGCATAGCCGGATTGTACGTCCATCAACTGGAGAAAAATAAAATACTGAATGAGAGGAATCCACACAGACACCAAATCCTACATTGGAAACGCTATATCGACGACGTTCTGTTGATATGGCAAGGCACAGAAGAAGAAGCACAGACCTTCTTAACTTGGCTCAACACACAGGATCCCTTCCTGAAATTCACCTGCTCTATGAGCAAGACCGATCTAGTTTTCTTGGACCTGAACATTCATGCTGAGTCAGGCAGACTGATGACAACAACCCATTTTAAAGAGACAGCAAGAAACTGCCTCTTGACCTTTGACAGTTTCCACCCTCGCCATCTCAAACAAAACCTCCCATTTGGGCAATTCCTCCGTTTACGCAGGAATTGTAGCAAAAAATCTGACTACCTAGCCCAAGCGGAGGACTTGAGCAACAAGCTGAGATACAGGAAGTACCCTAACAAAGTAATCAAAGAGGCTAAAAAACGGGCGGCAAACAACAATAGGGAAGCACTATTAGAACCTAAAGAAAGAACACAACCTGATAACAAAAAACCAATCTGTATCACTACGTACAATCAAGTCTCTGACAGTGTGTCCAAAATAATCAAGAAACATTGGCCAATACTCAACAGCGGTGGCCTAAATATACCTACCGCAATGTTCAGTCATAGGCGGGGAAAAAGTTTGAAAGATTATTTGGTACATACCCTTCCCACATCAATAACCCAGACAGCAAGGTCGCAACCACTACCTGATGGTCATTTCCCGTGTAACAACTGTAGTGTCTGTCATCTAACTTCCCCAACCAAAAACATAACTTTCAACAACACTACGAAATGGGAGCTAAAGGGATTTTCCAATTGTAACACCAGTGGAGTTGTGTACTTGATAACCTGCACATGCAACCTACACTATGTAGGAATGACCACTAGAAAGGTCAGTACGCGCATAGTAGAGCACAGAAGCAACATCAGGTGCAAACGAGCTACAACAAGAATGACCACCCACTTCATCGAACAGAACCATACACCTAATGACCTAACCTGGGTGGTCATAGAAACAGTTAAAAACAAAGACAATCAGGAACGAACCCTCCATGAGAAAGAACAAAGATGGGTGTTTCGTCTACATACGGACACCCAAGGTCTCAATGATGAAATCCCATGGGGGGCCTTTCGCCCGTAGGCTATCTGTAATAATGAAATGAAGCGATACTGAATCATTACTATGGAAATACTGCCCCCAACAATAATAAAAAAAGACCCCATCTCCAAAAAAACTTAACACCCTTCACTGCCTTCCCAGAAAAGAAAGGCACTAGCCCCTCTATCTACCAAATGCCGAAATACCCGTTTTCCTTAAAGATATGACTAGCCTTACCATACAATTATTAAAAAAACTTCATCCGTCCGTGGAAAAAAAACCTGTGTTCTAAATTAATTTATTAGGATGCCCCCATTTCTAGCATCACTCCAAATTATTTCTTATCCTCAACTTCGGCACAAATCAGGAGTAATTGCTATCATTTACCAGCACTCGCGCCGAGCGCGAAAGCATACCCCCAAGATGGCCGCTCCAGCGAGCGCTCTAGTTGAAAGAGATTTCCCAACAACCCGGAAGCTCGCGTGTTCTAAATACACCGCGAGCCCCGCTTCACATCAGTATGCGGTCGGGTGAGGAAGCATCAGGTAGTACCGAGCGGGTCTGCCGATAGGAAGTAAGTTTTAATACGACGCTAGATTGCAAGGATACCGGCAATTTTACTTGGGTAAACAGAGAAGGAGTCCTCTAACTCTAATCTTGAAACTCCTTTTTCAGCAATGTTTCCACGAGGCGGTCCTGCCCTTGCCTAAGACCATGGGGTGTAATCTAACACTCTTTTATGTAAATATAACCATCTGCCATGTTATTATTTCGTGTGTATGTGTTGTGTGTCTTGTCAATAGTCACATTACGTTTATATGTTTTGTGTGTGAAACCACTAAACCACTTGATTCACAGTGATTTATCTTTCAACACCGGTTTGTCAACCAGCACGCATCAGTATGATGCCAAGGGCACACTCACGCCCTAGATGGAGTGAGATGCATGTGAGTTGTTCCCCTTCTCGGAAGGGGATGTCCATCATTTAACAAATGTTATTCTCTTTTACAGAATTCCAAGTAGAATACAAAACGTATGTACAACAACACGCATGTTTTATTAACAACAGCGTTTAATGTTAATAAGTAGTTTTTAGCAACACTTTTTTCATTTGAAAACAGGAGTGGCAATACAGGGCTGGACCCTGTATGGTCCTGAAGAAAAGCTTGGGGGAGCTTGAAACATGTCGACCATGACACTGATCTAGCTCAGTAAAAGTTAGAATACAGTGTTACCCCTTTTTAATTTTTTATACCACACTAGGAGCAAAATAAATTGTTGAGGCCCACTAGCACGGTATTTTTAATTTCACACCCACTCCACCATCACCACACTTGCACCACACATAGTCATCTCACAAAACCAGTGCTCCAGCGTAGTCGCCTTGTCGCAGCACGCCCCTTTTCGTAGAGAACTGGGATGGCCCCAATGATGAAGCATGTCACCGTGGGGCAACCCCGGTGAGTGAGGTGACTCTAGAAAGAAATTTTTCTTTCCTACATAATTTTGGTACACACTGACTTAGTAAGCAGTAACCATACAACACCTACCAGGTCTCTGGACCCTTCACATAGGGTTCCTGTATTGCATATACTGACTGGAGGCCGACCTGGTCTGGTTCAACCTCCTTCTCCCCCTTTTTTGTTTATGCATCAAGCAGCCACGGGCTGCGGGAGTTTTTCTCAAAAAAAGGTCAACTAAATGATACACACCAGGTTGACCTAGTGACTAAGACATCACACACACAAAGAAACTCACGAAAAAACCATGGCACAGAACACAGGACTATCCTTCTCGGAGGATGAAGTTGATAGAGCCATTGCCTCCATGCTACCACATGCAGGAGCACCCACAGGAGAAAACAGTGATGCGAGCCAATGTTGGGACGAACTGACTGAATTAAAGAAAACACAGATAAAAACATTGATTCATGGCGTCATGATGGCGGAATACTTACAAGCTAACGCAGCACCAAGAGGCCTCATAGTCAGGAATGAACCATTTATATTCCAGCATGACAAACAATTCAAACTAGACTGGTCCCAAATATCCTGGCACTGTACCAGAGACTGGCTGGTCTTGATCATCAAAACCGCGACCAGATTAGTAGACTCCCTCAAGGAAGAGATAAATTCCATGGAGATACGCCTCAAGTCTTTTCAAACTCCAGCTGAACTAACAAAAAGACTGAATGAGCTAAACAAAACAATGTCTGAATTTGAAATCAGCCTAAAAGATTCAAAATACATCAAATTATCTAAGGATAAAAAAGCATTTTCTCACGAAAAAGTATATCCTTATATTAGGGATGATTACAGAACCAGCAACAAGAACCCTGGATACAACACTGACAGCGATGGCTCTGACACAGGATCAAATAGCTCTGGGGGATCAAGTAATTACAACACCACCCCCACCAGAAGACCCAGAAGAGGAAGAGGCAATACAAGGGGTTATAGAGGCATCCAAGCACCAATGTGGCCAATGTACCAAGACCCATATAATTATTGCCCTCCGCCCCCACCTTTCTTCTATGGCCCACCACCATACAATCAACCCAACTATCAAAATTGGGGAAATGATCAAGGAAACCAAGGCAACCAAAGGAAACGTTTTTTAGGGAGAGGCCGCCAGGCGCAAAGAGCAAAAAACAAACCCAGCCAGGGAGTACAATGGGCAGAACCAGTGGTGACAACAACACGTCACACACGGAGCAAAGGCCCCCCGGAACCGACCACGAGCACCAGCTCGATTTAGTAGTAAATCTATCATCATTAAGCCTCACAGCTATACAGATCCAAGTGCTTAACAAGGGCTTAGGATTTGTACCCACACCAACAACAGACAAGTTCAAACTATGTTGTGAACTTAAAGAGTTCCTGAGAAAAGTCAAATTGCAAGTATTCTTTCAAGACAAAGATCCCACAGAAGGAACAAAGAGTGACACAGGACTACATAGAAAATCAAACTTTGTCCCTCCATCACACAGCCTACCTGTGGAAGTACTAACTTTTGAAAAAGCGGTCATGAGAGAGGTTCAGGAGTTAGACCCACGAACTATCAGAGTATTTCATAATACTAGCAAAGCTGAACAATCAGCATTGCAGGAACTGTCAAAAAACAACCTCATTACCATAAAACCAGCCGACAAAGGCGGTGCAATCGTGCTACAAAACACCACGGATTACAGGAATGAATGCCTCCGTTTACTGGGGGACACAAGAAACTACGCCAAACTGGATGAAGATCCAACAGAACGATTGAGAATCTCAATTGCATACCTAACAGAGGAATGTCAAGCCAATGATTGGCTCAGTAAATAAGAAATTGAATTCCTAACAAACAAAAAGCCAACAATACCATACTTTTATACCATCCCCAAAATACACAAGAGACTAGACAACCCACCAGGGAGGCCTATAGTCTCGGGGATAGGCTCAATCCTAGAGCCCCTTTCACAATTCGCAGATGCCTTTCTCAGACCCCTAGTGCAAAAAACGGACACCTATCTAAGGGACACCAAGGACGTACTGTGCCTGTTACAAGATCTGACCTTCGACGCAACATCCAGTCTTTTGATAAGTCTGGATGTCGAAAGTTTATATACCAGCTTGCCACACAGAGAGACCTTACAGATTCTGGAGGAAGTACTGTACGAGAGTGAGTGGGAATTCCACACCCCTCGCCATGTAGTACTAGAATGCTGTCAATTAGCACTGTGTGAAAACTTCTTCCGTTTTGAATCAACCCTATATAAACAACAACATGGGACCAGTATGGGCAGTACATTTGCGCCGAGCATAGCCGGATTGTACGTCCATCAACTGGAGAAAAATAAAATACTGAATGAGAGGAATCCACACAGACACCAAATCCTACATTGGAAACGCTATATCGACGACGTTCTGTTGATATGGCAAGGCACAGAAGAAGAAGCACAGACCTTCTTAACTTGGCTCAACACACAGGATCCCTTCCTGAAATTCACCTGCTCTATGAGCAAGACCGATCTAGTTTTCTTGGACCTGAACATTCATGCTGAGTCAGGCAGACTGATGACAACAACCCATTTTAAAGAGACAGCAAGAAACTGCCTCTTGACCTTTGACAGTTTCCACCCTCGCCATCTCAAACAAAACCTCCCATTTGGGCAATTCCTCCGTTTACGCAGGAATTGTAGCAAAAAATCTGACTACCTAGCCCAAGCGGAGGACTTGAGCAACAAGCTGAGATACAGGAAGTACCCTAACAAAGTAATCAAAGAGGCTAAAAAACGGGCGGCAAACAACAATAGGGAAGCACTATTAGAACCTAAAGAAAGAACACAACCTGATAACAAAAAACCAATCTGTATCACTACGTACAATCAAGTCTCTGACAGTGTGTCCAAAATAATCAAGAAACATTGGCCAATACTCAACAGCGGTGGCCTAAATATACCTACCCCAATGTTCAGTCATAGGCGGGGAAAAAATTTGAAAGATTATTTGGTACATACCCGTCCCACATCAATAACCCAGACAGCAAGGTCGCAACCACTACCTGATGGTCATTTCCCGTGTAACAACTGTAGTGTCTGTCATCTGACTTCCCCAACCAAAAACATAACTTTCAACAACACTACGAAATGGGAGCTAAAGGGATTTTCCAATTGTAACACCAGTGGAGTTGTGTACTTGATAACCTGCACATGCAACCTACACTATGTAGGAATGACCACTAGAAAGGTCAGTACGCGCATAGTAGAGCACAGAAGCAACATCAGGTGCAAACGAGCTACAACAAGAATGACCACCCACTTCATCGAACAGAACCATACACCTAATGACCTAACCTGGGTGGTCATAGAAACAGTTAAAAACAAAGACAATCAGGAACGAACCCTCCATGAGAAAGAACAAAGATGGGTGTTTCGTCTACATACGGACACCCAAGGTCTCAATGATGAAATCCCATGGGGGGCCTTTCGCCCGTAGGCTATCTGTAATAATGAAATGAAGCGATACTGAATCATTACTATGGAAATACTGCCCCCAACAATAATAAAAAAAGACCCCACCTCCAAAAAAACTTAACACCCTTCACTGCCTTCCCAGAAAAGAAAGGCACTAGCCCCTCTATCTACCAAATGCCGAAATACCCGTTTTCCTTAAAGATATGACTAGCCTTACCATACAATTATTAAAAAAACTTCATCCGTCCGTGGAAAAAAAACCTGTGTTCTAAATTAATTTATTAGGATGCCCCCATTTCTAGCATCACTCCAAATTATTTCTTATCCTCAACTTCGGCACAAATCAGGAGTAATTGCTATCATTTACCAGCACTCGCGCCGAGCGCGAAAGCATACCCCCAAGATGGCCGCTCCAGCGAGCGCTCTAGTTGAAAGAGATTTCCCAACAACCCGGAAGCTCGCGTGTTCTAAATACACCGCGAGCCCCGCTTCACATCAGTATGCGGTCGGGTGAGGAAGCATCAGGTAGTACCGAGCGGGTCTGCCGATAGGAAGTAAGTTTTAATACGACGCTAGATTGCAAGGATACCGGCAATTTTACTTGGGTAAACAGAGAAGGAGTCCTCTAACTCTAATCTTGAAACTCCTTTTTCAGCAATGTTTCCACGAGGCGGTCCTGCCCTTGCCTAAGACCATGGGGTGTAATCTAACACTCTTTTATGTAAATATAACCATCTGCCATGTTATTATTTCGTGTGTATGTGTTGTGTGTCTTGTCAATAGTCACATTACGTTTATATGTTTTGTGTGTGAAACCACTAAACCACTTGATTCACAGTGATTTATCTTTCAACACCGGTTTGACAACCAGCACGCATCAGTATGATGCCAAGGGCACACTCACGCCCTAGATGGAGTGAGATGCATGTGAGTTGTTCCCCTTCTCGGAAGGGGATGTCCATCATTTAACAAATGTTATTCTCTTTTACAGAATTCCAAGTAGAATACAAAACGTATGTACAACAACACGCATGTTTTATTAACAACAGCGTTTAATGTTAATAAGTAGTTTTTAGCAACACTTTTTTCATTTGAAAACAGGAGTGGCAATACAGGGCTGGACCCTGCATGGTCCTGAAGAAAAGCTTGGGGGAGCTTGAAACATGTCGACCATGACACTGATCTAGCTCAGTAAAAGTTAGAATACAGTGTTACCCCTTTTTAATTTTTTATACCACACTAGGAGCAAAATAAATTGTTGAGGCCCACTAGCACGGTATTTTTAATTTCACACCCACTCCACCATCACCACACTTGCACCACACATAGTCATCTCACAAAACCAGTGCTCCAGCGTAGTCGCCTTGTCGCAGCACGCCCCTTTTCGTAGAGAACTGGGATGGCCCCAATGATGAAGCATGTCACCGTGGGGCAACCCCGGTGAGTGAGGGGACTCTAGAAAGAAATTTTTCTTTCCTACATAATTTTGGTACACACTGACTTAGTAAGCAGTAACCATACAACACCTACCAGGTCTCTGGACCCTTCACATAGGGTTCCTGTATTGTAATGGTAAATAATCAGAACTGCCCCAGGGTAGATTAGTCTGGACCCATGTGGTCGCGAGACTATGAGGTATGAGTGTGGTGTAGGGCATGGACGTCCTTAGTAATCAGTGAGTATTCCTAGTAATCCCTATAGATTTAGTGGTGTTTCTGATGATATGAGCTTGTATATTGCGAGTTCCCCATCCTCAGGTAGGTACCCAGGTGCCTGGACAGATGGGTCCTGAGGAGGGAGGTGGTTACGTTTCGGCTGGGTTGGTGGTGCTCTGAGGAGCTGATCCCATCTGGTTCGAGAATCCGGTCGTCACATCTGGCGTCATGAACTGTTTACGAAGTCTGTGTGCGCTGTATTGTTTTTATCTTGTTGGTTTGCACTCGGCACGAAAATTGACCTATGGGCTTGAACAGTTGGAGTGTAAGGAGATTGCAGTACATCATGGCATTTGACTTATGCAGGGTGAAAGAAATGCTTTTCATCTTGGTGTTTGAACTGTCAGGCTTGAAGGGTGACATTACATGAGGGAGCCAATTTCATCTTGGTGATGATACAGTTGTATATATATGTGTGAAAAATGCTTTTAAATTGCTCATTAAATGGCTTGCTGCATTTGCTTATGCTGTGCAATGTGAAATGTATTCAATGTAATATGACTTGTGGTGTTCCTTGTAAATAGCTCCTTGTAAATATGGCTTGTGAGGAGCATGTTCTCATTTTGACTTATTGAGTTTCTTGTGAATTGCGCCTTGTATATATGCCTTGTGAAGAGCATGTCATTATTATGACTTGTTGAGTTACTTGTAAATATGGCTTGTGAATAGCGCCATGTAAATATGGCTTGTGAGGAGCATGTTCTCATTTTGACTTGCTGTGTTCCTTGTGAATTGCGCCTTGTATATATGCCTTGTGAAGAGCATGTCATTATTATGACTTGTTGACTTTCTTGTAAATATGGCTTGTGAATAGCGCCATGTGGTTATGGCTTATACAGAGCATGCTATTGTTCCGTTAGGCAGGAGAGAGTTGGATCTCTTTCGATTGCTTAGAGAAAATGTTTTGTAGATGTGTGTACGTGTTATGTGAAAACGTGGAGAGATAAGTTCTTGAATTTCCCATGTACTGCGGACATTGGGGAATGATTGTGTTTGAGCTGCCAAAGTGTTAATATCTTGAATTGAGACGGCAGTATTTATTTTAACATGCTGTTTAACATGCATGGTTATGTGAGCTGACACTAAAAGTCAGTGATTGTTTAGATTAATGGTGGTTTGATTTGACTTTTTCATTGGTTGCTGGATCTGCCTATGTGCTTTGTCAGCTTGCTGACAGAATGGTAACATCTTGCATGGAGAGAAAAGCAGTGTTCATTTAACATTCTATTTGAAATGCGTCCACGAATTTGTGTGGGTTTGCCTTTGAACACATGATTTAATGTGTCTGGCTCGGAGGTCGGAAATTTGTAAATCAACCAGTCGGATTGAGATAAGGGTTTTCAGCTGTGGATGGTACACGAACCAGTGTTTTAGAATCAGTGCGTTAACGGTTGTGAAGAAAATATAAAACAGACCCATCATAGAATGTGCTTTTAATTAGTGAAATGCAACCGTGTGCTTTTAAAAAAAAATGTTCTAGAAAATATACATGATTATTTTTTCCAATGCAAGCTGCCCTTTAGAATAGCGTGTGACAGTTAACCCCCTTATTTAGAAAAAATGGCTATTTAAAAAAAAAAATGAATCTGGCCCTTTTAATAGGTAGAGTAGAAAAGCTTGCACACTAAATTATGAATTCTTGGTTATGCAATACAAAATGACATGTTGCCCCTTGTTTAATTTGATGGTGTTTCACATGTTATAAAAATATTATGAAATGTGTCTGCATGCAATGTTCTAATATTTTTTCCCTTTCAGCAAGTAGCAGTACTTTATGATAGAATTATTTTAAAATGCTAGCATGTGACAATGTTACAGAAAAATTTGCTTTCTACCACGTTTAAATCTGCTTCAGTTAGTTAGAAAATAATGGTCAGTGCTTCTGGCCTGGGAACGGCTGTATGTTTTCAGTTTGAAGGCATTTGCTTTGACCTTGGCTGATATGAGCCCGGCATCTGTTCGCGGCTCAGGTTTTGAAAAGGTGGAGGCCGTGGGTAACTTCTGAGAGCAGAGAGAGACAACTTGTTATTCTTGGCTATGTTACAGATTTTTTCCGCAGAGAAATGTTTATATAAGGGGGGGGGGGGTCAAGTCGCTCTTCCTTACAGTCGGCGCAGACAGCTTCATTGACTTCAGATAAGGGATGTTTGCACATGCAGAATAATTGGCAGACGCTTGGCCCTTGGAGTTAGATAAGTATAGCAGGCCCAGTGAGCTTCCCTGACTAGAGATTAGAGATGCTTAAACAGAATGGTTGGCAGTAGCTTTGCTCCTGCAATGAGATCAGCATTTGGCAGTGATTCAAAATTACATCGCAGTGTAGCCCGGCTCCTGCTTGTTATGGTTAGAGCTGATTCAAAACTCTGAGCACGAACATCTTTCTAGAGGGAGGGGCTGCTTTTCAGAGGAGTGAGGAGTAGCTAGGCCCCAGCCCTTCTGGCTGTGTATGACAAAATTAGATTTTGCCCAAACAAATTTAAAGAATATGAAATATATAGAATGTTTAAATCATTCCTTGGATTTAGAAGAATTCTTTTCATGAATTAGGAGGTTTCTTTCGAAAATAAAAAGCACTTGGGGTGCTTTTTAAATGGAAAATGTATTTTTGCAAGATTGATGATGCGTGTTTCTTGTTTCAGATGGCTTTATCGTGTGGGGGCCCTGGAGGAGAGTGATTTTCTTATTTTGGAGTGCTGTGTTGTTTTTTTGTTTTTGTTTGTTGTTTTCGGAATGATTGTCCCCAACCCCCAAAACCCCCGAGGCTGAATCCAGGATTAGAAGCAGACGTACCAGGCTGACCAGATTGGAGGATGTGCGTCCTTGGCACCGGATACAGATGAAGATGGAGAATCATGGCCTTTGCAGATGAACTTTTTCTAAGAAGAAACCAACGATGGATTCCTATAGAAGAGAACTTTCACATTGACTGAACTTTTGAAATTAGAATTACAATCTACAGTTGGCTGCCTCAGCAGTCAGGTTAAAAAAATAAATTCCTGGATTTCAAAAAAAAAAAATTCTTGACAAAGCCAATAGTCCTATTTTAAAAAAAATTATTCTAAAAGAACTCATTTTTATTTGATTCCCACAACAGGAGTCTGCAATGTAATTCCTTGGCCTGCATTCTTGAGTCTTGCATTTTATTCATGTTTCTATTTCAGATGGACATTATGCCACTTTTGCAGTTACCATATACAGGCCCCACTTGAAAAAAAAAATCCCAGTCCTGTTCATGGTTTTGATGTTTATGCAGTGCCACATTAATGCAATAATGCAATGATTCATATATATTTTGCTTTTAGTATGCTACGCTATTTCATTATTGATACACTTGTTTATCTTTCACCTATTTCATAGTTTTCCTGTTTTCTGCAAAACAGTCTTGTCACTGGAAAGAAAATAATGTTTTAAATGATGGTGCACACATGTGTTCCACAGCATGATACAGAGAGGAACTAGGTACAAACTGTTTCCTGAGTTAGATGACTTGTGACCTTTACCTATTGTCTTTGGCATGATCTACTATTACTCAATTTCCCAAATTTAAGTCTATGATCTTTTAGAAAAAATATATACACCACATTTAGATAATTTTCTTTGACTTATTGCTTGATATGCATAGTGCTACACCAGCTATTTTGTAGGAATGGGGTTATCCTTATTTTCCTGTTATTACACTTTCACTTTGATTCATCAACTCTTACTTAGAACAGTGGGATTAGTTCCAAGGGTGGTCACCCTAGACTTTAAGTTGTCCTGGGAGGTGTGTCTTTTAGTCAGGTTATGTCCTACATCTATTGGTAATAGTTGCCCAGACCTTGAGGATCCTTTGTCATGTTTATTTGTCAGATTTCACCAAATCCTTTCTTAAATTGACCAAAGTAGGTAGGCCTCATTTAGGCCCCTTGTTGTTTTTATTCCACAAACATGTCCCTACACCAATAGATGTCATGAGTTATCACTAGGAGTTGAGGCACATTTAGTTCTTAAGTTGACCAAAGTAGGTAGGCCCCATTTAGGCCCTTTGTTGTTTTCATTTCACAAACATGGCCCTACACCAATGGATTTCATCAGTTATCACTAAAAGTTGAGGCACAGTTAGTTCAAGGGTGCTTTAGTTAGTTTCTGTTGTTATCAGATCAATTCTAGTTACATTTCAGCATTCAGGTCAAGGGTGCTTTGATTTGTTTTCAGTTGGTTGTTAGATTTACATTCCCTACATCAAGTTTTAGGTGGAATTTCCTTAAGTTGTCATTTATTTTAGAGAGTCTTTTGGTTTTTGGTTTTGTTGATAGATTATGTTGATGTTTCTTTATTAGTTTGTTGTTGTTTATAGATGTTCGCAAGATAAAGTCAAGGGTGGAATGTACTGACATGGTTTTTGGCTCTATTTCGGAGTGATGATGACTTTAAGCTTGCTAACATCTATAATCTGTATTCTTACCTTGTGTTGGCCCTTTTAAGCCCTTTCTTCCAGACCTAGAAGAGGATAGCTGCTTTATATGATGATAGAATCCTTATTCTTGACTCTAATCCATCTATTGCCTATTGGCTTTGACATAATTATGTGTCCTTTCATTATCCTGCCTACAGTAGAGGGTGGATCCTGTAGTCCTGACTTTATATTACATATTGGTATGGTTTGTGTAGGTACTCTGACAGAGCTAAGGGTTATTTCATCCTTCTCAGCCCTACAAGGCCCAGAACTAGAGAGACTCCATTTTGCTTTCTGTCCCTGCAGAGCTGAGATGCTTGCAGGGTAAAGGTAATGTTTATAGTTAAGCCTGTTGTCTGCTAGGGGAAAACCAGCCAGGACTGGTTCTTATCAGAAGAATGTGTTTGTCTCTTGGGCCCAGACGTAACATGCAGATGCGCACTGTGGTTGCGCGGAGAGCCCTGGAGCTAGCACAGGAATTCGGTGGGAGGCAGCCCTCTGTTGGAAATTTCCATGAGGGAAGAGGATTCCATATTAGTGAAGTGCAGGAGAGGAGGAGGGTCAGTTTGGTTCTTGAAGAGAGAACAGTAGGATGTTTGCTGGAGCTGAAGAGTATAGTTCAGTTCAATTGGTTTTCTGGAATGAAGAGAGAAGGCAGATAATTGCTGAAGCTGGAGAGAGCAGTCATATGAACAAAGTTGGAACTATCAGCTGGGGCTGCCAGTTTATCAGAATGCATTAAAGCAGATGGAGGAGCTGAAGGTGCCAGCTGAAGCAGTTGAGCCAGAGGAGTGAAGCTGTGGTGACGGAGGGAGAGAGAGAGAGCCCTGATCCCACCAGAGAGAGAGAGAAACATTCCTTCTAATAGGTGAGGTAGTCTGAACTAGTTTGCTTTACACTTACACCTTAATCTTGTCTTTATTCCCTAGGCTATTGTATGTCTAATCCTTTTTCTTTCAGCGGTGTGTTACAGTTCCTGTTAGTTACAGAGACCCCGCAGATCTGTGTATGTGTCTATTCCCATTTTATTGTTATTGTAATAAAGATACCCCAGTTCTTAGTGAACCAGTGTGCATGTGTTGTCCTTATGATAGAGCTAACCTTTCTTCAAAAGGAAATAGAAGCGCTTAAATCAGGGAATAACTTTTGCATACAGTGTGTGTCTCTTATTCTTAAAGCGCAGGTAACCTTTCCTTCTAGTCAGGTGTTACAACCAGAACAGATGCTGCCCCTGATCAGGTAAGTAGCCACTGAATAATTAGGGAGAGAGAGGAGCCCTTGAGCTAAGAGAATAAATATACACTAAGTGATTCGGCCATTCCATAATATTATTGTAGTAGTGAACCTTTAGTGAATAGTGAGAGAAACTTCCCAACATAGAGAGAGAGAGAGCTGAAGGTATTCATAGGAAAGTGATCGTCGTTGGTAAGCGGCGTTAATGAGAACACTAGGGAGGAGACTAGTTTGTAGGTCCGCCAGATTGTGGACCGGGCTGTGAGTGAGAGAACACTAGGGAGGAGACTAGTGTGTAGGTCCGCCGGATTGTGGACCGGGCTGTGAGTGAGAGAACACTAGGGAGGAGACTAGTGTGTAGGTCCGCCGGATTGTGGACCGGGCTGTGAGTGAGAGAACACTAGGGAGGAGACTAGTGTGTAGGTCCGCCGGATTGTGGACCGGGCTGTGAGTGAGGGAACACTAGGGAGGAGACTAGTGTGTAGGTCCGCCGGATTGTGGACCGGGCTGTGAGGGAGAGAACACTAGGGAGGAGACTAGTGTGTAGGCACGCAGGATTGCGACTTGCCGAGCGAGCACTGGGTGTGACCAGTGTGTAATGGTAAATAATCAGAACTGCCCAGGGTAGATTAGTCTGGACCCATGTGGTCGCGAGACTATGAGGTATGAGTGTGGTGTAGGGCATGGACGTCCTTAGTAATCAGTGAGTATTCCTAGTAATCCCTATAGATTTAGTGGTGTTTCTGATGAAATGAGCTTGTATATTGCGAGTTCCCCATCCTCAGGTAGGTACCCAGGTGCCTGGACAGATGGGTCCTGAGGAGGGAGGTGGTTACGTTTCGGCTGGGTTGGTGGTGCTCTGAGGAGCTGATCCCATCTGGTTCGAGAATCCGGTCGTCACAGATGCTTACAGGCAGATTTGGCCATTCTGAGTTCATTGCTGAACCAGGGCGCGGTCTTTCCCTGCCTGCCTGATGCTTTCAAGGACCAAGGATCTGTGCTATCCAATGCCTCCAGGATGCGATTATCAAGTGCATCTCATGCTGACACAATATCACTGCCCCCGGGTGGCCCACCCTTCTGAAGGGCCATATTAAAATTAGACATGGAAAAATTAGCCCATTTCCTACTCAATTTTGTGGTACCCATTTTATATGGTGTGGCAGGCTGAGGTCGCATAATCTCAAAAGAGACAATAAAATGATCGGACAACGGGATCGGGACAGGGGCCTAATATATAAGGCATCCCAGTTGCCAAATATCGGATCCAAAAAATGGCTGAATTGAAGGGTGGGGGAGTCCAATTTAAGCGTTAGGTGAAGATCTGCTGGCGCTTGGCGGAAATCCTGTGCGCCATTGTTAGCTGGATCCTCCAGGAGCAAATTTAAATCTCCGACCAACATCAGTTTAGAGTAACGTAATGCAGGTTGCATAATTCGTTCAATCAGGCTGGAGGCAAAACGTGTGTGGGGGCCTGGGGGCGATATATGAGGAAACCTTTTATGCAGCAATTTAAAGGGGCTGAGATGGAAAAAAACCCTGCTTAGCAATCCTCAATCTCAATAAATTCTAAGGTGTACTGGATAGACATCTTATGTAGGATGGCGATTCCTCCACCCCTCTTCTGCATTCGATCAACCCTAACAATGCCATAGTGGTGAGGGAGCGCTTCCAAGCTATCAGGGGCCGACTCCTCATTTAGCCAGGTCTCTGTAAGAAAAAGCACGTCTGGCTGGACGTCCCTCAGATAGTCATCAATTTCCAATTTATGTTTCTGCAGGGGCCGGCAGTTAATCAAGGAGCAATGTAGGAGTTGGTTGCCCTCTGTGGTGTTCAATTCGAGTACTGACACGAAAGGGCAGTGGCTGCAATTATGCCACCAGTTCCCTGGCAGAATACTGTGTTTACACTGCTCTGCTATAAGAGGACATAGAGACGTGTGTTGTTCAGAGGAGTACCTGTAAACTCCCCCCATCCGGCCAGGGGTTCTGGCCCCGGGCCCCGGCAGGTCGCGAACAGGCGTAGACGGGCTTGCCTTTGGCACGCCGGTGGCGCGCCCAATGCACGTGTCCGCTGTGCGTCCGCTCAGGCATGCAACCTTTATGGCCCTACCTCCCCCAGACTAAACCGCTAACCTGCCCCGCAATGGAAAACGGAAGTGTGGCTCAGACCTTCCCCGTCCTCTTCTCAATGGCACTAACTGCCGCACCGGACCGGGACGGGAAGGCGGAAAGACATAGCACCAAAACCGCATGTAGGGATCAGCCACTAAAGCCCCCTCGTGAAATAACAGAAAAAAGGTTATAAGGTTTAAAAATTGCTAATGCAGTCAAATAGCTTTGAAATAAATCACTGTACTGTGGTGGAAAACAGGAGTGCCAGCCTCTCTCACAGGCCGCCCTTGCTGCTGCGCATCCGCTCAGGCATGCACCCTTCATGGCCCTACCTCCCCCAGACTAGACCGCTAACCTGCCATGCAATGGAAAACAGAAGTGTGGCTCAGACCTTCCCCGTCCTCCGCGCAACGGCACTAACTGCCGCGTCGGACCGGGACGGGAAGACGGAAAGACAGAGCACCAACACCGCAGGTAGGTGTTAGCTTCTAAAGCCCCCTCGTGAAGTAACAGAAAAAAGGTTAGAAGGTTTAAAAATTGCTAATGCATTCAAATAGCTTTGAAATAAATCACCGTAGTGTGGCGATAAACGGGATGCCAGCCTCTTTCACATTCCGCCCTTGCCGCACATGGTGCATTCTGGGACATATAGTCATATTATTATATACATCTTAAAACAGTCCAACCTGGTTCCCAGTTTGAATATGCAATTTGGGTATGTCTGTTCTTTATAGGTTTGGTGTATATGTACTGTAGATTCTGGAGCTTGATTTGAGGTGAATTCAGTAGATTTAAGCATGTATTGCCTGTTTAACATTTTTTGTCGTTTTGTAACTTCTATTTTAAAATTTTCATATTTATTTACACCATTCTTTTACCCTATATTTTTGCTGTGGTTTAGACAAAGTTGCACCAGGTTTACTCTTTATACATTTTTCTATTTTTCTCTTATAGATCCTTTATCTTTGTGGGACCAGTTTGTGTTTCTTTTCCTTTTTATTTAGAGCAAGTATGATTTCCAGGATGCCTCATAGGTGAATGTATAATTCTTCAGATAAATTCAGTCCATATGGAAACATACTTCTGAAATTGAGAATGTGTTTGGACTCCTTCTGCCTTAGAATTTGTTCTCTGTTACCTCCCCATTCACTCTGAGGAACAGTTTCTATTCCACTGATCTTTAAACATTTCCAATGTCTCTTATGATGAAGTTCCACATGTTTTGCAATGGTGCTGTTTTTATCCTTGTTTGCCGTCGCTCTTACGTCTTCCAGTACTCTCTTCTTTAGCTCAAAAATTGTGCTGCCCACATATTTTAATTTACATGGGCATTCAATTATGTACACAGTGTACTGCAGGTGATAACTTGCTGTATCTGCCATATTTTTTCACCATCCATAATCAATTCCTTTATTAGGTTGGCGATTTGGCAAACTGTACAACTGTGGCATTTTGCAAATCCTTTTGTTTTCAGCCATGTTTCTTTTCTTTGATTGGTTCTTAGATGGCTGTGGATTAATCTGTCTTTGAGATTGGTGGCTCTGCGATACGTGATGGTTGGATGAATTCCCATAAGTTTGCCAATTGTATTATCCAATTTCAGGATTTTCCAATTTTTTCTCAGAATCTGTGAGATTTCTATGGCTTCTTGGATGTAATCCAAGATTAGGCGGATAGGTTCTTCTGTTTGTGTTGTTGCCAAGGATTCTTTTGATGACTGGCATTCCTCTCTGGGTTTCTCATTTGCCCTAAGCCAACTTTTATTTACAATTTTGCTGTTGTACTTCCTATTTAAGAATCTTTTTTTTGCTTTCACTCTGTGATGTATCTACTATTCTTCCTCGCTACAAATTTTCCTTAATCGGAGGAACTCTCCATATGGGATACTGGCAACCAAAGCTGGTTGATGAAAACTTGTTGCTTCCAAGGTGGAGTTTGTGGCTGTTATCTTTCTGTACAGGGTGGTTTCGATATTCATGTTATTTACATATATCTCAGTGTCAAGGAATGTAACCCTTTCACTGCTAATATTGTAGGTAAATTTCAGGTTCTCCACACTTGAGTTTAGAGTTTCAAAGCATTCCTGAAAATCTTCCACACTACCATCCCAGATAATTAGTAAATCGTCAATGAACCGTTTCCACTTTATTTTTTCACCAATTTACTGCGGGTTAGGTTCCATGCCACTTCTCTCTCCCACCAGCCCATTACAAGACAGGTGTAACTGGGACTAAAAGAATACCCCATTGTCGCTCGGTTGCATTGGCGATACAGTTCGTTTCCAAAGATTAAACAATTTTGCGTCAGACATAGTGTGATCATTTCCGTCAGCATGTCATTATGTTTACTGTAATGCATGCTTCTTTCTTTAAGAAAGTATATGATAGCTTTCTCTCCCAAACTGTTGTCAATGTTGGTATAGAGTCCAATTACATCCATTGTGATTAATTGGAAGTTTGCCTGCCATGGGATCTCCGGTATAATTATGAGCACATCACTGGTGTCCTTTATGGATGAGCTTAACTGCGCCACGTAAGGGATCAGAAAGTAATCAATGTAATTTGCTATTGGTTCCAGGAGGGAATTTTTTGCTGACAGAATTGGGCATCCTGGAGGTGTTATGGAATTTTTATGGAGTTTTGGTAGGAAATAGATAGTTGCAAGGACTGGATGATCTACCGTCAAAGATTTTGCTTAATCCATATCTATTAGTTTTTTTATGTCCAGGCCTTAATTTTTGTATCGATTTCCCTTTTTAAGTTCATTGTTGGGTCTCTTTGTAGTTTTTCATTAAACTGATTGTCTTCTAATTGTCTGTGTGCTTCCGTGTATGTATGTATGTATGTATGTATGTATGTATATATATATATATATATATATATATATATATATATATATTCACTGAAAAAACCATAGGTTATAGACCATATATAGTTAGGAATTAGCATTTACAAAACCTTGAAAATTCCCTGAAAAAACCATAGGTTATAGACCATATATAGTTAGGAATTAGCATTTACAAAACCTTATTTTACTCAAACAAAACCATTGAAATTCGCATATATAGTTAGTTGCACTAACTATATATCGCGCACCCGCAATCCACTGCTGATCATGTCACATATTACATCATTCATGACATGGTCAGTGACATCACTGATGACATCACTGATGACATCTCAAATGACATCACTGATGACATCACTGATGACATCTCAAATGACATCACTGATGACATCACTGATGACATCTCATTTGACATTACTTATCACATCACTGATGACATCATTCATGTGATAATACGATGAACCTCTTCAGACTCTAATATAACCTTAGATACACTCAGTGTAAACAGACACTCACAAACTGTCACTCATCCATGGAGTTACTCACACACCTAGTCAGTCATGCAAAGAATCAATCACACCTCCATTTCCTCAACTATACAGTTATACACACCTTACTTATTCAAACATATACTAACACATATTTACTCTCTTATACAATCCCTGATACAAGTTCACAATGATCCATAAAGCCACTCACACATTCACTAGCTCTTATGCACAGTTATTTATATATGTCAACTCAGACATGTACCGTGTTTTACATATGTACTTACTTTGACATGTAGCACTGAGATATCCATTCACTCACCAATACACTCATGCACACAGTCAACCGCCCATACAGCTGTTTCCACATGCACTTTTGTACCCATACATCTAGTGAATCAACTGCTCACACATCTATGCACAGAGTCAAACACCTCCAAGCCACCCACACACACACTCAGTCTCCCATACAAATACTTGGGCAACCAATCAACAACCCATATAGTTACTCATATAGCTACTGATCAACACATGCAGCAGTTTACAGAACAACAGACATAATGATGCACAAATTAAGACAGTTTAGTCACTAACCCATGCACTCAGTGAGACACATTTAATCACTCACTCATACAGTCAGTCATGCACCTACTAAATCCTTCATCCAGACACTTATACAGCCACTCATTCTTCAATATGTAAGACATATTTTAACTTTACAGAAACATACAGTCACTGGATGTTGTCATCAGTGATGTCATTTGAGATGTCATCAGTGATGTCATCAGTGATGTCACTGACCATGTCATGAATGATGTAATATGTGACATGATCAGCAGTGGATTGCGGGTGCGCGATATATAGTTAGTGCAACTAACTATATATGCGAATTTCAATGGTTTTGTGTGAGTAAAATAAGGTTTTGTAAATGCTAATTCCTAACTATATATGGTCTATAACCTATAGTTTTTTCAGTGAATTTTCAAGGTTTTGTAAATGCTAATTCCTAACTATATATGGTCTATAACCTATGGTTTTTTCAGTGAATTTCAATGGTTTTTTAATAGCAAATATCAAAAGCTGTAAAATGTATTCTTCTTTTAAAGGAAAAATATATTTTATATGTATTTAATATAATTTTTTATGTATATAAATTTTTTGAGGCAACAAATTTATCAACTATCATGCTGAAGAAGAGTGTGGGGAAAAAAAAAACAAAGAGGAGGACTAAGAGGAAAGAACAATCAGTTCAAAAATACAATTGCTTTAAAGCATGAAGTGCTTTTCCACACATTTACATTTAAATAACCCATATTAGAACATACAAAATATCTACAGAGGAGACGGTGTACATTGAATTTTAGACTCTTCATTGATACCTACATGTTGGTACTTACATCACCCACACAACACAACAGCTCTATTCAGAGCTACCCTACCTCAACGCACTCTAAAATATTATTTTACTATTTCCCTTGGTTTTCCCCTTGTTACGCTTTCCGGAACGCTACCCGGTGTGCGGACCGGACGCTAACCGTGCGAAAATTTGAAAAAAAAATTTTTTTTTTTTTACATATATGGGCCTCCTCAGCCACCCTCAGAAAACCTAGGGGGTCAGGATATGTCTCCCGTGCCCCCTTATACCCATTCCCAACATTGTTTATCCTCCATCTTGTGACTAAATTCGTCCAAAACACAAGATGGCGGACTCCCGTTACGCTACCGGTGAGCTTCCCAGTTCGCGTACCGGGTAGCGCTTCCACCGCGAAAAATAAAAAAAAAATGTATTTTGTTTTTTTGCCCCGCAGGGCCCTTTAATAGCCCCCACATCAATCCTAGGGGGTCAGGAGGGGTCTACCTTGCCCCTTTCATTCATTTCCCCCTTCGTTTATTTCCACCTCTTGTCTCTCGATCCTACCGAGAGACAAGATGGCGGCCGCTCCGGACTGTTTAGAATGTTGAGAGTCACCGGAGAGCCAATCCGCTTCTCCTCGCGAAGTTCCGTTACGCGTCTGGTACGCGAACCGGGGCGCTAACCGGGACGCTGTCACAGATATATATATTTTTTTAAAGTTAATTTCTCAAAATCCACTGGAGCACATATCTTGAGACCTAGCAAAGGCACATCGGGCAAACAGTCTCTACAATTTTGCCAAGTTTCATAGAAATCCATTCAGCCGTTCAAGCTAAAAGTGAGTCCAACCGCCCTATGGAAAACTCAATGTTTAAAACACGTTTTGGGACCCCCCTTTTTTCTTGGCCCCCGCTTGACGAAACCCCCCCAAACTTTCAGGGGACGCTCAGAAACAAAATGTGCCATTTTCCTGAAATAACATTTCTATGGCAAAATGAAACTCCTCATTTTGTTCCTTTGCAAATTAAATGTTTTAAGTGTTAACACTTTATTCCAATCAAGATGACTTCAGATGTGCCATACTTTTGTCATAAGTAAGACTGTTAGCGCTCTAGTTGTTCTTTAGAACACTGGGACATTCTGTCACTGGGCTATAGTTTGGCTACATCTGGCTGATATTTGGGCTACATTTGTTTTTTTTTGTCTCTGATGGCCATCTTTGGGCTACATTGGGCTACATTTGGGCTCTAACATATATATAGCCCAATGTAGCCCAATATATATTTTTCAAAGTTAATTTTCGTAAAAAGCACTGTAGCATATATCTTGAGACATAGCAAAGGCACATCGGGCTACCAGTCCCTACAATTTTGCCAAGTTTTGTGGAAATCCATTCAGCCATTCAAGCTAAAAGTGAGTCCAATCGCCCTATGGAAAACTCAATGTTAAAAACACGTTTTGGGACCCCCCTTTTTTCTCGGCCCCCGCTTGACGAAACCCCCCCCCAAACTTTCAGGGGACGCTCAGAAACCAAATGTGCCATTTTCCTGAAAATTTCAGCCAATTCCGTCTATCAACGCCAAAGTTATTCAACATAGAATTCCCTATTCAAAAAAATCCTAACTATATATACCTACTGGCGACCCCCAGTAGGTAATATATATATATATATATATATATATATATATATATATATATATATATATATATATATATATATATATATATATATATATATATATATATATATATATATTTATATATATGTATATATATATATATATATATATATATATATCTGCGCAAACTCCAAATACAGCCACTACTGGTTCTCGTGAAAATCAGAACCCTCCAGGCAAATAGGAGACGGACCACAGACTGGATACACAGATGGTTTATTTCAAGGGTTGAAAACTGCGAGGGCAAGACGCGTTTCGGGCTTCCAAAGCCCTTGTTCACATGCATCGATTCAACGACATTTTTTCAGTTTTATAATGCAGTGCAAGCCCGCCTCCCCACCACTTTACACTCCGGTCACGTGATCATAGAAATAAACAAAAGACTTTGCATTATCCATGATCAATTATTATACATATAAATACGTAAGTACATTTGCAACAAAATATATATGTATATTATTTTCTAATAGCAAATTGTTCGCATTTTCAAGCAGAACATTTACATTAATTTTATTTACCTTTGGGATAAATCCCTGTGCAAGCAGTGGCCAATGTGCAAAATTACGCAACGGACACGGAACATTATAAATGGATACCATTTCCTTTTTTCCTGGTGGTTTGGGATAAATCCCTGTGCAAATAATAGCAAATGCCTATGCAAGCAATAGCAAATGTGCAAAATTACGCAGCGGGAATGGAATGTTTGGGATAAATCCCTGTGCAAATAATAGCAAATGCCTGTGCAAGCAGTAGCAAATGTGCAAAATTACGCAACTGACATGGAACAATTAAATGGATACCATTTTCCTTTTGTACAAATATTCGCAATGTGCAAAGTTTCGCAACCTGTAAACGGAGGAGGAACGGGATAAGTGGTGAAAGTGCAATTACTAGTGTGTCATTGAATCGCAGTCTGCAATTCATGGAGTAAATAAAGTGCATAAATGCGGATAGAGGGAAAAAGAGAAGGAAAAAGGGGAAACAAAGTGCTGTAAGTGTATGATGATAAAAATCTGTGTATACAATGTATGTATGCTAATCTAGACTTTAGGGGAAATTAGAATTTTTTTGCCTTTTTTTTTTTGTCTGATTAAAACCATACATAAAACCAATTAATACCAGTATAAATATATCATCGTATAAAAAGATATAGAAAAAGACACCAAGTATATAAATAAGTGCTAAAAACTCTCACATCTAAGGTTCATGAATAGATACCTAAAAACAGTGAAAAAATGTACATAGTGGAAAAGCAGAGCAATATATAGGAAGGTGGCTGACAAGGAACTTGACCAGCCACTGTAATTACACTATACGAACAAGTTGTTTATAAGGTGATGAATATCAGAACAGATTACCCCCTAGATCACAGGGAACCTGACCTATCTAGGGGGCTATTGAGGTACTATCAGGAAGCCAAGTTTAGTTATATTTATTACAGCTATTGGATATTAGAGTGAGTGATTATAAAAAGTGGCGTAGATCCTCAGTATTGTTTAGGCCATTCGGCCATTTACTGTCGAATTTGAGGATCAAGCTCGACTCTAATCTCCTCAATTTGAGCTCCCTATTACCTCCTCTTCTTGGCTTTGGGACCGAAGCTATCACATAGTAAGAGAGACAGTTAAGGTCTTTATTATGTGTGCTCTCAAAGTGGCGAGCCACCGGATATGCCTGATCGCTATGTAGGATAGCTCTAATATGCTGCAGTATCCTGACGTGCACTTGCTGTTTTGTACTGCCAATATAGTTAAGGCCACAAGTGCACATCAGGACGTACACGGCATATTCAGTTTTACAAGTATGGCTACCCTTGATTGGGACATCAGCAGTAGAGAAGGGAGTTCTGTAATGGGTCTTATTGACTCCAAACTTGCAAGCCCTGCAAGATGTACACTTTCGAAAACCTGCTGATATTAGCCAATTGGGCTTTTGTTGCAATTCAGGGCTGCTTTGATCTAAAATTGCGCCCATATTTTGTGCCCGCCGGAAAGTGACTAAAGGTTTGTCAGGTAGCATGCATCCCAAAACAGTATCTGTTCCGGTAGTAGACCAGTGTTTGTTGATGACCTGTCTAATTTTGTTTTCCTGGCTGCTGTAGTCTGTAATGAATCTTGGGCAATCTACATCGTCTGTTTCGATCTCATTCATAGACACACTATTTTTATTTACCAGTAGGCTTGCTCTAGACAGCTTTTCAGCCTTGGCCAGAGCTTGGCTGAAAATCTGGTCTGAATAGCCTCGAGCCCTCATCCGTACTTTCAATTCATCAGTGCATTTTTTGAAATCCTCAGCAGTACTGCAGATTCTTTTTAACCTTAGGATTTCTCCGTAAGGTATGCTGTGGATAGTATGCTTAGGATGTAGGCTTGCGGCATGGAGCGTGGTGTTACCTGCCGTGGCTTTCCTATGTAGAGTAGTTTGGATGTGATTATTGTCATCTATGTATATCTTGACATCTAAAAATTCTGCTTGCCTGGCACTGATGTTAGAAGTAAATCTTAAATTAAGGGGATTGTCGTTGATTTCAGCAATGAATAATTGTGCTTCTGGTTCGTCCCCTTGCCAAACAATAAAAATGTCATCGATATATCTAAGATATTTTACAATCTTCTCTCGCACCCAAGTCTGGTGTAAGACCTTGAGGACCCGCTCCTCCCACCAGCCGACGTGAAAACACGCGTAGCTGGGGGAGAAACAGGCCCCCATGGCCACACCCCTTAATTGTTTCCAGATTTCTTTACCAAATGTGAAATAGTTGTTGTTTAGACACCAATCAATCAAACTTAATATCACCTTATTATGTTCATACATTTCAACAGGTCGTTGGACAAGATAGTAAGCTATTGCATTTAAGCCATCCATATGTGAGATGCTGGTGTATAATTGTTCGACATCAAGAGTAATGAGTAGCATATCATTCTGTCATTCCAAATCCTCTATTTTGGCCAAAAAGTCAGTAGTATCTCGAACAAAGCTTGGAAGTTTGTTAACCCAACTTTGTAAGAAAAAGTCTATATACTGTCCCACATTTTCTCCACAACTATTAATGGCGGAGATGATGGGCCTTCCAGGAATTGGTGTTGTTCCTTTATGGACCTTTGGAATTAAGTAGAGGCACCGCAGTACAGGATGCTCATTGTACATGAATTTATATTCATCTGCTGAGATGAGGCCTTCTCTGTGATATTTTAGAAGCAGTTTGTGCAAAACATCATTAGCTTTGGAGTACTCTTTGTTATTTGATTTAATGTAACAGGCAGGTTCTTGTAATTGCCTTAATGCCTCTGCAGAGTATTCAGATTTAGGCCAAATCACGATGTTACCCCCTTTGTCGGCAGTTTTTATTACAATATTGGGGTTATCTTTTAGCTTTTTCATGAGTTCAAAGTATTTGGCCCTTTGCACATTATATTTATTTTTCTTATAGCTGTTGGTTCTTCTGTACAAGTCTTTGATGTCTGCAATTATACAGTCCTGAAAAACATCTACTGCATCTTTTGCCATGATAGGTACAAAATCCGATTTTCCTTTAAATGGCGTAATACCAGCACCTTTTTGAATCACATGAATTTTTTCTAATCTTTTTTGTGTGCTGGTATCGCCATCACTGATCAATGGTTGAGAACTGGTTGCATTGTCTAAATCATTCATATCAAGGAAAAGTGGTACATCAGAGGCAGTAAGTTGTGCCGTGTTCTCAGTATTATTCCTGCCAGTATTGGTTTCATTGTTTGAAGTGGATTTTAGTTTCTGTAACGCAAAGAATTTTTTCAATTTTAGTTTTTGGATGAAGCGATATACATCTACTCTGGTGGGAGCATATTTAAAGTTCTGTTCAGGACAGAAATTAAGACCCAGTAATAGAAGTTGCTGTTCCGCTTTTGTTAAAGTCACATCTGAAAGATTCACAATGGATTGATTTAATTCTGTTTCTTCTTCTTCCATGTCTGGTTTGTTTTTTGTTGTTCCATCCCCCTTTCTTTGCGTTTCCTTCTCCTTTCCCATCTTTTTTTCTTCTACGGGTGTTGTTATGTTCTTTTGGCGTGGTCGCAGGGTGCGCAACCTTTCTTCCACTAAAAAACCCATCTCTTCATCTATTTCTAAAATGGGCAATGGGAGACCAGTTGTGGCTAGATCATCATTGGAGCTCACTGATTCGCTGGATGTTGAAGCGATATCAGAATTTGAACTCCCCATATCAAGCTGTTGTTCTTCCATTGTTGTGGTTGTTGTTGGCGGTTTTGTTGCCAAAGTTTCTTTTCCTCTGAATTGTTGTCGTTTTGTAGCATTAAATTTGCGCGCGAACGTGAATATTTGGCCGTTGGCATAGTCTGCCGCATCAAGTGCAAATTTACTCACTTTTCTAGCTTTGATTTTGTCAGCATGCTTTTTCAGTCTCTCGTACATGGCATCTTTCAATTTTTTAACAATTTCAGTTTCTTCCATTGTGTTTATTTGTTCTTCAAGCTTGCTGATGCTAATCAGGATGGCATCTCTATCGATAGCAGCATATTTAATTAAAATGTGGACCAAATTCATTGAGGCTGCTAGGTTGCTTTGGCCCCGTTCCTTTAACATCAAAGGGTTTGGGTTTTCAAAGCTTGGAGCCAACATGATTCTTAAGCCTCTTGGTACACGTTTCACTTCAGCATATTTAGACAGGGAATAGTGTTCCCACCATTTAGTTACTTCAAGCCGTTTTTGTTTTTCTAATGCCTTATAGAGCGCTTTAATATCCGTTTCAGCTTGTATTTCTAAATTGCTGACTGTCTTATCAACGTTGCTGCTAGGCGTTATGACCTGATTAAACAATTGCTCTGCTTCTTCCTCCCTCACACGGAACTCCTCCGCAGACATTGTCCTCCCGTTCAACCCAACAATTACTTATATAGCGCACCCCTTTGTTCTGTTTGCTAGATCAGCGTGCTGTGTGTTCCCTTTCCCCACCTGGGGACGTGACCTCCTCACCTCTGCTTTGCCGCTTTTGCCGTGTGGTTGCACTCCCCGCGTTGCAGTCACGGAACGCTTCAGCCGTGTCTTCCGACTCGGCCGCCGAGAATCGTTCTACACGCCGGGATTGCTGTGCTTTAGGCCGCAAGAGGGGGCATCCGCTTACAATTCCATCCGGAAACTTAATGCAAGGTAGCTTGAACGCGGATGCCTGCTTTCCGAGGAGGGGGTCCGTGAACGGAAGCAAGCCGACTTCCGTAATTTAATCTGCGCAAACTCCAAATACAGCCACTACTGGTTCTCGTGAAAATCAGAACCCTCCAGGCAAATAGGAGACGGACCACAGACTGGATACACAGATGGTTTATTTCAAGGGTTGAAAACTGCGAGGGCAAGACGTGTTTCGGGCTTCCAAAGCCCTTGTTCACATGCATCGATTCAACGACATTTTTTCAGTTTTATAATGCAGTGCAAGCCCGCCTCCCCACCACTTTACACTCCGGTCACGTGATCATAGAAATAAACAAAAGACTTTGCATTATCCATGATCAATTATTATACATATAAATACGTAAGTACATTTGCAACAAAATATATATGTATATTATTTTCTAATAGCAAATTGTTCGCATTTTCAAGCAGAACATTTACATTAATTTTATTTACCTTTGGGATAAATCCCTGTGCAAGCAGTGGAAAATGTGCAAAATTACGCAACGGACACGGAACATCATAAATGGATACCATTTCCTTTTTTCCTGGTGGTTTGGGATAAATCCCTGTGCAAATAATAGCAAATGCCTATGCAAGCAATAGCAAATGTGCAAAATTACGCAGCGGGAATGGAATGTTTGGGATAAATCCCTGTGCAAATAATAGCAAATGCCTGTGCAAGCAGTAGCAAATGTGCAAAATTACGCAACGGACATGGAACAATTAAATGGATACCATTTTCCTTTTGTACAAATATTCGCAATGTGCAAAGTTTCGCAACCTGTAAATGGAGGAGGAACAGGATAAGTGGTGAAAGTGCAATTACTAGTGTGTCATTGAATCGCAGTCTGCAATTCATGGAGTAAATAAAGTGCATAAATGCGGATAGAGGGAAAATGAGAAGGAAAAAGGGGAAACAAAGTGCTGTAAGTGTATGATGATAAAAATCTGTGTATACAATGTATGTATGCTAATCTAGACTTTAGGGGAAATTAGAATTTTTTTCCCTTTTTTTTTTTGTCTGATTAAAACCATACATAAAACCAATTAATACCAGTATAAATATATCATCATATAAAAAGATATAGAAAAAGACACCAAGTATATAAATAGGTGCTAACAATTCTCACATCTAAGGTTCGTGAATAGATACCTAAAAACAGTGAAAATATGTACATAGTGGAAAAGCAGAGCAATATATAGGAAGGTGGCTGACAAGGAACTTGACCAGCCACTTTAATTACACTATACGAACAAGTTGTTTATAAGGTGATGAATATCAGAACAGATTACCCCCTAGATCACAGGGAACCTGACCTATCTAGGGGGCTATTGAGGTACTATCAGGAAGCCAAGTTTAGTTATATTTATTACAGCTATTGGATATTAGAGTGAGTGATTATAAAAAGTGGCGTAGATCCTCAGTATTGTTTAGGCCATTCGGCCATTTACTGTCGAATTCGAGGATCAAGCTCGACTCTAATCTCCTCAATTTGAGCTCCCTATTACCTCCTCTTCTTGGCTTTGGGACAGAAGCTATCACATAGTAAGAGTGACAGTTAAGGTCTTTATTATGTGTGCTCTCAAAGTGGCGAGCCACCGGATATGCCTGATCGCTATGTAGGATAGCTCTAATATGCTGCAGTATCCTGACGTGCACTTGCTGTTTTGTACTGCCAATATAGTTAAGGCCACAAGTGCACGTCAGGACGTACACGGCATATTCAGTTTTACAGGTATGGCTACCCTTGATTGGGACATCAGCAGTAGAGAAGGGAGTTCTGTAATGGGTCTTATTGACTCCAAACTTGCAAGCCCTGCAAGATGTACACTTTCGAAAACCTGCTGATATTAGCCAATTGGGCATTTGTTGCAATTCAGGGCTGCTTTGATCTAAAATTGCGCCCATATTTTGTGCCCGCCGGAAAGTGACTAAAGGTTTGTCAGGTAGCATGCATCCCAAAACAGTATCTGTTCGGATAGTAGACCAGTGTTTGTTGATGATCTGTCTAATTTTGTTTTCCTGGCTGCTGTAGTCTGCAATGAATCTTGGGCAATCTACATCGTCTGTTTCGATCTCATTCATAGACACACTATTTTTATTTACCAGTAGGCTTTCTCTAGACAGCTTTTCAGCCTTGGCCAGAGCTTGGCTGAAAATCTGGTCAGAATAGCCTCGAGCCCTCATCCGTACTTTCAATTCATCAGTGCATTTTTTGAAATCCTCAGCAGTACTGCAGATTCTTTTTAACCTTAGGATTTCTCCGTAAGGTATGCTGTGGATAGTATGCTTAGGATGTAGGCTTGCGGCATGGAGCGTGGTGTTACCTGCCGTGGCTTTCCTATGTAGAGTAGTTTGGATGTGATTATTGTCATCTATGTATATCTTGACATCTAAAAATTCTACTTGCCTGGCACTGATGTTAGAAGTAAATCTTAAATTAAGGGGATTGTCGTTGATTTCAGCAATGAATAATTGTGCTTCTGGTTCGTCCCCTTGCCAAACAATAAAAATGTCATCGATATATCTAAGACATTTTACAATCTTCTCTCGCACCCAAGTCTGGTGTAAGACCTTGAGGACCCGCTCCTCCCACCAGCCGACGTGTAAACACGCGTAGCTGGGGGAGAATCAGGCCCCCATGGCCACACCCCTTAATTGTTTCCAGATTTCTTTACCAAATGTGAAATAGTTGTTGTTTAGACACCAATCAATCAAACTTAATATCACCTTATTATGTTCATACATTTCAACAGGTCGTTGGCCAAGATAGTAAGCTATTGCATTTAAGCCATCCATATGTGAGATGCTGGTGTATAATTGTTCGACATCAAGAGTAATGAGTAGCATATCATTCTGCCATTCCAAATCCTCTATTTTGGCCAAAAAGTCAGTAGTATCTCGAACAAAGCTTGGAAGTTTGTTAACCCAACTCTGTAAGAAAAAGTCTATATACTGTCCCACATTTTCTCCACAACTATTAATGGCGGAGATGATGGGCCTTCCAGGAATTGGTGTTGTTCCTTTATGGACCTTTGGAATTAAGTAGAGGCACGGCAGTACAGGATGCTCATTGTACATGAATTTATATTCATCTGCTGAGAGGAGGCCTTCTCTGGGATATTTTAGAAGCAGTTTGTGCAAAACATCATTAGCTTTGGAGTACTCTTTGTTATTTGATTTAATGTAACAGGCAGGATCTTGTAATTGCCTTAATGCCTCTGCAGAGTATTCAGATTTAGGCCAAATCACGATGTTACCCCCTTTATCTGCAGTTTTTATTACAATATTGGGGTTATCTTTTAGCTTTTTCATGAGTTCAAAGTATTTGGCCCTTTGCACATTATATTTCTTTTTCTTATAGCTGTTGGTTCTTCTGTACAAGTCTTTGATGTCTGCAATTATACAGTTCTGAAAAACATCTACTGCATCTTTTGCCATGATAGGTACAAAATCCGATTTTCCTTTAAATGGCGTAATACCAGCACCTTTTTGAATCACATGAATTTTTTCTAATCTTTTTTGTGTGCTGGTATCGCCATCACTGATCAATGGTTGAGAGCTGGTTGCATTGTCTAAATCATTCATATCAAGGAAAAGTGGTACATCAGAGGCAGTAAGTTGTGCCGTGTTCTCAGTATTATTCCTGCCAGTATTCGTTTCATTGTTTGAAGTGGATTTTAGTTTCTGTAACGCAAAGAATTTTTTCAATTTTAGTTTTCGGATGAAGCGATATACATCTACTCTGGTGGGTGCATATTTAAAGTTCTGTTCAGGACAGAAATTAAGACCCAGTAATAGAAGTTGCTGTTCCGCTTTTGTTAAAGTCACATCCGATATATATATATATATATATATATATATATATATATATATATATATATATATATATACATATATATATATATATATATATATATATATATAATTTTGTTTTTTTAAACAAATATACATTGCACTCATGGTACGCAGGTCAACATTATTTATTCATTAACAAAAAGGACCTCTTCTGTGAATCACACCGATGCGTTTTGGCCAAAGACCTTGCTCACGGTTGGAGGATTTTTCCCACAATTCCCTTTTATATATATCACCCATCTTTACCCTTAATGAGGCATTATGGGAATCGTAGTGCATGCAATAATATTTTTCCTCTATGAAACAGAAATGATGTGCAATCAATCAGTGGTTGTACCAAATTTCATACATATGCAGACGTCATTTCAATCCATGTGCTATATTTCAGTAAAAAAGCATTTTCATTTTTCATACTCTTTTCATTAATCAAGATTAAAGTAACTTTTCTCTTCCCATTGTGGTTTCACCAACACTATATTGTGAGAAGTGTATGTAAACACCAAGGCCTACTATAGTTGTTTTTATTGAGAAGTCAGAGATTTGGGCTTCTTGCAGCTTTTGTATTGCTGTGGTTGAATTGAAAGCCAGCCAACTAGCTCTTAGACTTCACTATTCTGTCTTGGGTACAAATGAGGAGATGGTTTCAAACTTGGAGTTTCTCTGCACAGGTTCAACAGCAGGTGACATCCTTCTTCTGTCTTCTACAGGCCCAGAGATGTTCTGAAGAATACACCTAGGGGTGCACTTGTATGCCTGGCACCAGCTTATAGGTGGGGGAGATTCCTTGACCACTGGGGAAAAGTTCCCTGGGGTAACCCTACCCACTTCAACATAACTTTCTGGGGGTTTGCCCTAAATATTCCCACAATCACTGGGTCACTGGGCTGCTAAAATCTAACATGGGAGAACCTGCCCTCCTCTGGTTAGAGCTCCGGGCATACCTCTAAGGGTTTCCAGGTAAATAAGAAACTCACCCTGCAAGCCAGTTCTGGAGCAGGTTTTCACCCCACTGGAATTGGTGCCCCTCGGTCAACAAAGATAATTGTAGGAGCAGGTCTAAGATTGTGTTCCATCTGCCTGTGACAGGGGTTGCCCTTTTGAAACTTGTGCAGTTTAGGGCACACCCCCAGGTGATCCTGTCAGGCAAACGCCACACCAACTTTCAGACAGGGTTCTTTTTTCCCTTTTCAGTGGGACAAGCAGGCTGCCAGGTGACAGTTGGGGATTAACTCTCAAAAGGCTACTAGCGACTTTAGACAGAAAAATGGCAACTTTCTAAATTAGTCTTATGCTGGTACACTTGCACACACAAACTAAATTGCAACACTATTAAAATTAGCCCACCAGGAACTCTCCATCAACCCAACCTGAAAATACATGATGAAGCAGGCTCAGCAACATAGGTCACAGGTGGGGTGGCACAAAGCCGGCAGACTAACTCTTGGACAGGAAACTCAGGTCCATACCCCATATAAGCACAGTGATGCCACAATGGTCCAGGGAAATTGGCCCCAATAAAGCACACATGGGCCGAGGGGTGTGCGCTTTCCCAAAACACCATAAAGTCAGATGCCACATGGAGTTGGGAACACACAGCCAATCAGGACACAACACACACAGTAAACACAATGATCATGCACCCCTCATGCTGGTCATCTGGACACACTACCCATTGGCCCACATTGTGTCCACGCAAGGTTGAGGCCCACCTGCATTTGTTATCAGGGACCTTTTATTTAAGACCCCATAGACAAGACCAACATACTTTTACCAAACAAGGATCCCAAAACGGTTTAAAAATTCACTCAGATTGATTGTACTTTGAGACAGTCCTCAGACCCGTTTCTATAAGCTGCACTCCTGTCAAAAGTGTTTAATTAAACCAACTGTTCCTATTTTGCCAAATGCCTCATGTCTTTTGCTTTTTCAAGGCAAATTCCTATTTAAGCAAAATTTGAATGAAAGGCCAATCATTAAAATGGTTGAAGTGTTTTCCATCTAATCGTAGCCAGGTTGTCTCTTTGCCTACTTTTAAGTGTAAAGGGGTTAAACTAGAGAGTGGGGTTCCACAAGGGTCCTCTCTGAGCCCCAGTCTATTTATTGTATACTGTGCTCCTTTGGATGTCATGTTGGATCTCTGGGGCAAAAGGGGGCTGACAGCATGAATTTTACTATAAGTATGGGGAATCATAGGCCATGCTATAAAGCCTCCTGCTTCTCTTGAAAAACAAAGACATGGTGTCCATTGGCCATTTCAGGAACTCTGGAGTGAGTGGATTGTGTATAAACTCACAAATCGAATAGCCTGGGGGGGGGGGGGGGAGTGAAAAATTGTTCAAGGAATGGTGATTCTCTCTACTCTATTTATTTTAGTTTATACAACAACAACTTTCTGGCGTTCATGGTGTTTATGGGAAATTTTACTCACCATGGTAGGGGAAGCCCAAGGGGACCTGAAGCCCAAATGTATTGTCCGGAAGGAGAAAATGTGTTCTCTATTAAAGTTGCACTAACTACAGCTTCTTGATTAAAGCAGACCTGATTTAGCATCCATTTCTACAGGCACTCAAACTTTAGGTAAATCACCCCCCTCGAGGAGTATACCCTCATTAGTATGCACCCTGAAATGCTATTGGGCCTACCTGTTCCAAGGAACCACAAATTAAAGGGAGGCATGAACTCAATATTCCGCTCTCTCAATCAGTTCGCTTATGCCACTCTGTTCTTCTACAAACCCATCACAGATAGGCATACATCACAAATGTATGCCTATCTAACAAATTAAACTTATTAACAGCTCTTCATAATTAAAAGTAAACTACACTACTACTTAGTAACAAACGTGTTAATAAATACTCTCCCTTTTCCTCCCTCTCTTCTGATCTGCTTAAATTAGTTTTCCTTACAATGAGCCACAAACACATTCCTCACATAGCTAAACAACATTTTTGCCTGTGTATTGCTTAGTGATGTTGGCAGGCTATGCATGATTGGCTGAAATTAGTTTCATCTGTTGATGGATGTACTCACTTTGTCCCACTTTAGAGCAGCATGTGCGTAGCGTGTTTTTGAAGCCCCGTTAGAAAATGCATTTTCTATCATTTGCAGCTAAACGTAATGTATCTTTTCTTTTTGAATGTTTTTAAAACAAAAACATAATTTAATAATGTTGCGGTACCAATGATTGACCATGTGTGGTGCTTGACTTACTCCAAGTCTTGACTGGATTGGACTTAAGCTACCCTTGTCAGTAGTAATATTGTAATAGGTTTTCGGTGAATTTTCTGTAAAAAGGAATTGTCTCACTTGTTTGTTGATTTGTTTTATTATTAGTAAGTTCCTGCCTAAACTCCTCTTTAAGTTTCCCTAAACCCCACCCATTTAGTAGTTAATATTTTCCATTTTACCCTCTCCTTTGCCCATATCACATGTAAAACAAAAGCTTACCTCCTGTGCAATGGAGATCGCTGCTCTCCTGTTTACATATCTGCAGGTAAGGGGTAGAACAAACAGGGACAGAGACCTCAGCTTGGATAGCATGTGCACGTATGGAAAGATGAATTTCCCTGTTAGAAATTAGATTTCGGGTTGGCTAGGGTATGCACCTAGCCAGGCAGCACCCACCACTCTAGTCAGAGTAAGTAAGTTACACACCAAAGATAACCCGTTCCCACCCCCTTGGAGGCTTATCCCATTGGCAATCTTTAAAGTATTTGTACACAAACAGAGATAGAAGATGTAAAAAAACTACAAAAATGCTCCACACCGGTTCAGAAAAATAGACAATATTTATCTGAATAAAATATTACCAATATGACAAAAATCCAACATACTCAAAAGAAGATATCACTTTTTGAAGATTGAGGGCCATATTAGCAAGGACTTGTGATAATCATCGCAAAGCGCACTTAGCGCTGTACTTTTTATCACCGGCTATCTCTGGTTTAGATCGCGGAGATAGCGCGTTATTATCAACGTTTATCTCCAAGGCAATAATAAACCAGCAATAGCGGCGATTCTCCATTAATAACACGGGAATTCCAGCGATGAATTCCCATCGCTAAGGAAAAGGTCGCTAATAGGCAGGTGACATTGCAGCCGTAGAATCCAGCTCCCATAGAAAACATTGGCTAAGTCAGGATTTTAAAAACAACAGTTGATGGACAGAATGCAGAACAATGTCATACATTCACCCTAGTACAGAGATATGGGCCTAAATCCATAGTTTTTTTGCTCACCACAACGCCCCAGTTCAGACATGGCCATATGCAAATCAGCCTTGACCTGTGCCGCATGGGAACAGTCCAGCCCGAACTGCCAAGCCATGTCTTCCCTGGACCGGAATCAAGCATCCTAGGACCGGTTTCTGGCTATCAGCCGTCTTCAGCCAGGATAGCTTGACTCCAGTGGCGTGGAGAGCACAGGACTCACGTTTGAGCATACCCGTTCCACTCGTGGTGATAAACGCAAAAACAACAGTTAATGGACAGAATGCAGAACAATGTCATACATTCACCCCAGTACAGAGATCTTGGTCTAAATCCATCGTTTTTTTTTTTGCTCACCACACCACCCCAGTTCAGACATGGCCATATGCAAATAAGCCTTGACCCTGTGCCTCATGGGAACAGTTCAGCCCGAACTGCCAAGCCATGTCTTCCCTGGACCAGAATCAGGCCTCCTAGGACCGGTTTCTGGCTATCAGCCGTCTTCAGCCAGGATAGCTTGACTCCTGTGGCGAGGAAAGCACAGGACTCACGTCTGAGCATACCTGTCCCACTCGGGGTGACAAATGCAAAAACAACAGTTGATGGACAGAATGCAGAACAATGTCATACATTCACCCCATTACAGAGATCTGGGCATAAATCCATCTTTTTTTTGCTCACCTCACCAACCCAGTTAAGTCATGGCCATATGCAAATCAGTCTTGACCCTGTGTTCGGGCTGGACTGTTCCCATGAGGCACAGGGTCAGACTGATTTGCATATAGCCATGTCTGAACTTGGGTGGTGGAGTGAGCTTAAGAATGGTGATGGATTAAACCCAGATCAGTTGACTGGGGTGAGTGTTGGATTTGCTCAAACGCTCCGTCCATCATCCCCTTTGGTATCCTTTTGTTCGTTCTAAGTTGTCAGGGTATGCCCAGACGTGGGTCCCTTGCTCACTCTACCACTGGATTCAAGATAGCCTGGCTGATGAGGATTATGAATCCGAAACCAGTCCCAGGATGCTTGTTTCCGGTCCAGGGAAGACATGGCTTGGTAGTTCGGGCTGGACTGTTGCCATGAGGCACAGGGTCAGACTGATTTGCATATGGCCATGTCTGAACTGGGGTGGTGGAGTGAGCTAAAGAATGGTGATGGATTAAACCCAGATCAGTTGACTGGGGGTGAGTGTTTGATTTCCTCAAACGCTCCATCCATCATCCCCTTTGGTATCGTTTTTTTCGCCCTAAGTTGGCAGGGTAAGCCCAGATATGGGTCCCTTGCTCACTCTACCACTGGATTCAAGATAGCCTGGCTGATGAGGATTATGAATCCGAAACCAGTCCCAGGATGCTTGTTTCCGGTCCAGGGAAGACATGGCTTGGTAGTTCGGGCTGGACTGTTGCCATGAGGCACAGGGTCAGACTGATTTGCATATGGCCATGTCTGAACTGGGGTGGTGGAGTGAGCTAAAGAATGGTGATGGATTAAACCCAGATCAGTTGACTGGGGGTGAGTGTTTGATTTGCTCAAACGCTCCATCCATCATCCCCTTTGGTATCGTTTTTTTCGCCCTAAGTTTGGCAGGGTAAGCCCAGATATGGGTCCCTTGCTCACTCTACCACTGGATTCAAGATAGCCTGGCTGATGAGGATTATGAATCCAAAACCAGTCCCAGGATGCTTGTTTCCGGTCCAGGGAAGACATGGCTTGGTAGTTTGGGCTGGACTGTTGCCATGAGGCACAGGGTCAGACTGATTTGCATATGGCCATGTCTGAACTAGGGTGGTGGAGTGAGCTAAAGAATGGTGATGGATTAAACCCAGATCAGTTGACTGGGGGTGAGTGTTTCATTTGCTCAAACGCTCCATCCATCATCCCCTTTGGTATCGTTTTGTTCGTTCTAAGTTGTCAGGGTAAGCCCAGATATGGGTCCCTTGCTCACTCTACCACTGGATTCAAGATAGCCTGGCTGATGAGGATTATGAATCCGAAACCAGTCCCAGGATGCTTGTTTCCGGTCCAGGGAAGACATGGCTTGGGAGTTCGGGCTGGACTGTTGCCATGAGGCACAGGGTCAGACTGATTTGCATATGGCCATGTCTGAACTGGGGTGGTGGAGTGAGCTAAAGAATGGTGATGGATTAAGCCCAGATCAGTTGACTGGGGGTGAGTGTTTGATTTGCTCAAACGCTCCATCCATCATCCCCTTTGGTATTGTTTTTTTCGCCCTAAGTTGGCAGGGTAAGCCCAGATATGGGTCCCTTGCTCACTCTACCACTGGATTCAAGATAGCCTGGCTGATGAGGATTATGAATCCGAAACCGGTCCCAGGACGCTTGTTTCCGGTCCAGGGAAGACATGGCTTGGCAGTTCGGGCTGAACTGTTCCCATGAGGCACAGGGTCAGACGGATTTGCATATGGCCATGTCTGAACTGGGGTGTTGGAGTGAGCTAAAGAATGGTGATGGATTAAACCCAGATTAGTTCGCTGGGGGTGAGTGTTTGATTTGCTCAAACTCTCCGTCCATCATCCCCTTTGGTATCGCTAAGTCAGGATTTTGTCAGGTGTTAAAACGGCAGTGACTGTTTTCATTCGCTTTTAGTTTGGAACTCCTACCTTGCATGTCATTAGCGATAATTATCGCTGAAATGAAATGAAATAAAGGGGATTTATAGTGCGCAACTTAGCCCAAGGGCGTCAAGGCGCAAGACAATGCAAATATCAAATGACAAGTCTCAGTCCTTGCGAAAAAGTGCCAAAGAAGACTGTCCCACCAGGTCAGGAGGAAGGGAGTTCCAGAGCTTAGGTACAATGGTGGAAAAGGCTTTGCCTCCCCATCTGGCTTTGGCAAATCTAGGTACTTGAAGAAGATTTTTTGTAGAAGACCGAAGGGCTCTTCTGGGGAGGGAGGGAACAAGAAGGGACCTGATGCCTTCTGACCCAGAGCCATATATGGCCCCATGGGCGAGGCACAGAAGCTTAATAGAGACCCTAGCCCATACGGGCAGCCAGTGAAGGACGTTCCTAGCCAGGGAAGCAGAGGATAACCTAGGAAGATTGAGAACCTTCCTGGCTGCAGCGTTCTGGACCATCTGTAGTCGATGGACAGAGCTCTTATTCATGCCCACGTACAGCGCATTACAGTAGTCTAGTCTCGATGAGACTAGGGCTACCGTGGCCTGCTTCCTCGCATCTAGAGAAAGATAAGATCCTATCTTTCTGAGAATCCTGATGATACCACAACAGGTGGACACGGTCCGACTGACCTGCCGTCCAAAGGAAAGAGTGGTATCAAACAGGACCCCCAAGTTCCTAGCCAAATGCGAGGGGAGCGGACAGTCTCCAAGGGATTCCGGCCACCAATCTTTAGACCAAATGTCCTGGTCTCGCCCAAAGATCAAAACTTCGGTCTTTTCTCCGTTGAGCTTTAAGAAGTTTTGAACCATCTAGTGAGACACTGCCTCCATACAGGTTCTAAAATTGAGGGCAGAGTCATTCACCGACTGCGTTAAGGAGACCATAATCTGGGTATCGTCGGCGTAGGACAGCACCTCGAACCCATAGGATCCCACTACCCTGGCAAGTGGGGCCACATAGATATTGAAAAGGGTGGGGCTTAAAGAAGACCCCTGCGGGACCCCACATTGCACAGACGTAGAAGGGGACAGAAAATCACCCAGTTTCACTGTCTGCTTCCTTTACTGGAGAAAGGAAGCCAGGAGCCTGAGGGCCAGGTCCCCCACACCTATCTCCCTAAGTCTGGAGACCAGGATAGCGGGTGACAGAGTTTCGAAGGCCGCCGTCAGGTCGAGTAGAACCAGCAGAGTAATCTGGCCCCTATCAACCCTCGAACGAATGTTGTCAACCACCACAGTCGAAGCAGATTCAGTGCTGTGGGCTGTTCGAAAGCCGTGCTATGAGATATCTAGCAGGTTTGAGTCATCAAAAAAGGTGGTCAGATGATGGTTAAAGTGGATTTCTAGTATTTTATCTGGGGCCGGAAGCAAGGAGATAGGCCGAAAATTTTTAAGGACCGCAGGGTCCAAAGAGGTTTTCTTCAAAAGAGGCTTAACCACTGCCAATTTCCAGGAAAGGGGGAAAACCCCTTCCGTAATGGCAAGGTAAAGCACCTCTAGCTGGGGAGGCAGAATCACCTCCGTGCAGCTCTTCAACACCTTCAGTGGACAGGGGTCCATGGGAGAGCCCGATTTAATGTTGTCAAGGAGGCGGTTAGACTCATCGAGAGTGAGCCGAGGAAAGGTGAGCAAGCAGGTATAGATTCAGAAGGAACAGGTGCTGGGGAGGCCGATGAGGAAAAAGGAGAGGAGTCTAGTTCCCGGTTGAGAAGCTCCAGGGAGCTGTAAATGTCATCAATTTTTGTGTGAAAAAAGGTAGAGATCTTATTACAGAGCTCCTGGGATTCCACTATGGACTCCACCTTCTGAGGGGCCGAGAGGGAATTAATGATCTTAAAAAGATCCCTAGAGGAATTCAGAGCGGCAGTCAAATAAAGGAAATGAGCCTTCTTTTCCTCAACAAAAGCCATTTTATATTCCTTCAAAAGCTGTTTATGCTTTTGTCTATTCTCAGCGGATTCCAGGTGAGCACGCCAGAGCCTCTCTTGCCTTCTACAGGCCTGTCTCAATCGTCTGAGTCTGTCAGAGAACCAAGGTGTGGAAGGGCTCTTCCTGGCATCGCTGGCATGCAAGGCGATGGGAAAACCGGCCGATATCGTCAGGAAGCTGTTGCTAATGCCTGTTAGCGACAGCTTGCTGATAGGGCAATAAAATAATTGCTGCTTTAGCGGCAAAAAGTGCTGGTAAAGTGGCAGTAAGGCCTTGCTAATATGCTCCGGTATAAGTACACCTCTTAGAAATCAGAAATAGCTCTAACTCAATGTCAACAACTCCATAAAGTTAGTCTGGCAAAAATCAGAGATCATGCAAAACATAGAGGACATGAAGCGTTGCAGAGGCTGATGCAGTGTCAGTTTCTTACAGTTGCAGGGGAGGTGATGTGTCAGTTCCTTACTGCTGCAGGGGAAGTGATGCTGCGGTTGCTGGTGCGGCACCTCGGTTCCTTACTGTGTAGCTGTGTCGATGAGGCTTCTGTTTCCGCTGCGTCAATGTCAGACCAGGCCACAGGCTTCAGACTCAAGGCAGTGTGCCACAGATTTCAGTGGTGCAGTGCTTAAAAAGCATGTAGTGGTGGAGCTTCAGAGGTGTTGAGGTGTTATTGGAGCCTGGTGTGCAAGTCGCTTGTCGGTGCATTGAGCGGGACCATGGCTCCTGTACAGGCAGCGGCAAGGCGTCGAAGTTGCCAAAAATGTCAGGTCTAATATTCCCGTACTAAAAAATTCCTTTGTAAATAAGTCAAAAGTGTTTGTCTGTAGTAATTGCTCAATAAAAGGTGGCTTGAAGAAACAATTTTCAGGGAATGTATGCTTTGCCAGTGTTTGTTTTTCTTAATTTTTGGCAATTATTTATTCCAAAGAATCAATGATTTTAATTGATGGGATTTTAAGGGAAATTAGATGTATTTTACTCCTTTTACTGCTGAATTAGTGTTTTCTCTCTATGTGTTAAAATACCTTTGCAAATTCGAAAGGTGATTTATCAATCACCTTTCTCACTGACCATCAAATGTAAACAGATTTACTACTTTTATTGCCATCAGGTGTTGCAAAAGTCAATCCTCCACTACACATGCAGACAAATACATATTTTAAAACAGCAGCTAAAAAGAAAATGAACCTTAAAAAATCAGCATGTCTGTTCATTTTATTGCACACAGACAAATAGTATACTCTATTGTTCAGTTTGCAACTTTCTAAACACATGTTTCGCGCTTAAAGAAGTATATGACCTGCCATGCTCTAAAAGATACTACTTTGGAGTTTTTCCAATTACTCAGGATAACTTTATTTTCCCTAAGAGGAGCAGATAACCAGCCACGGCCGGTAGTAGGTGTAACTGCTGGGCGGTGACGTGGGGAGGGGGAGGAGCAGGGTGGGGGGTAGTAATGTATGGATTACGGACTTTAACAGGTAAGTAAACATATAAATAAATAAAACTAATTTCATTGTGTGCACACTGCATCACCAAATGCAATGCAGTGCGCACAACAAAATTCGTTTTATTTATTTATATGTTTGCTTACCTGTTAAAGTCCGTAATCCTTACATTACAACCCTCCACGCTGCCCCTCCCCTCCCTACGTCTCCGCCCTGCAGTTACACCTACTACCGGCCGTGGCTGCAGATAACAAATCCCTACATACTTCCCCCTGGCGTAAATCCCAAAAAGAACTGTGGAAATCCCTTGATGCCTCCAATGCATTCTATGATCCCCATTGTAGGAAGGTGGACATCTGACTATGGTTACCCCCAAACTTTTTGCCTGGTGTTTAGCTGGTTTTTGACATAGTTGGCCTGGGATCCTGCTATTCAGGGCCCCAGGATGATTGCTCTCTCCTTACAATGGACTCCATGTACCTTAGGTGCATACACAATTGGAACTGGTTCACCTTATTGGCCCCTGTAACAGTGTCCCCTAGGTACCCAGGGTATAGGTGTTTCCAAGGCCTACCAGGGGCTGCAGCATGTATTGTGCCACCCCTGGCCTGGCCTCCATATTTGACACAACTGGCTGATCACTCAGCTGGGGTAAGTTGGTGTAATCACCTCTTGCTTAGGTGTAGTATACCTATACCTAACCTAAACTGGACACATATATTCCTACCAGCCACTCCTATGGAAGGCCTCATCAATCCTGGAGGCAGAGTGCGTGGAAATATGTGAGATGGTGCTCTAGCATGAGCTGAGCCTGTCTGCAGCTGTCGGGAACAACTCCCTTAGCTGTTCCGTGATATTGCCATACCATATACTCTTAAGTGCATTATAATCCTCGCGGTTATATGCTAACTTTGGTTTGGCTTTATCAAAACATGTCGAGTAAGGTGTCATACGATTTGTAATACTATCCCCTCGACAGTTCTGTCGACGGGGATAGCATTCCACCCTTCTAGAGGGACACAACATGTGTGTAGCCTTAACCCCGGTTAAAGTTAACCAGAGCCTCAGCATCACAAAATGGATGCTGCCACCACAGACACAAGTCTGACCTCCTGCTGCTGGGAGTCCTTCCAGCGAGGAAGGCTTGGACAAAGGGTTTCCTGCCTTGGGAGGTGCGAGCACCACCACAGACAGGATTTTGTGTATTGGGTAGGACAGGGCTGAATAGATTGAGACATGCCCGGGGCATACAGGGTGTCCCCGTGCATACGCCAGTCCAAACCGGTCCTGGGTCTTTCCAGACCCAGGCCTGGCGAGGAGCTGGACAAAGGAAAGGGGGTGTAACCGCCCCCCTTCCTGGTCCCACCCAGAGGAGGGACCTATCAGGTGATCCACCCCTCAGATTGGGAATAAGAGTGGGAGCAGTGCCATAGCACCTCAGATCATCCTGAATCAACTTGAAACTAAGAAGACGACTGGACTTCGACATTCTGCTGCACAGAAGACTGAAGAGCATCTCCCTTGTGGCCTAGGAGTGGCCACCCTGTGAACACAGGTACCAACCAGCAACTCGACGTCTGCTTTGCCGCCGCCTCCTGCCGGAGCCCGAGCCCAGAGCCTGACAAGACCCAGACTCCCTGACCTTGCTAGTCCGAGTGATAAGCCTTTTTCGACTCCTGCGTGGCTTGCATTAGCCAAGGCCTGTTTGCTCCGATCAAGTTGCCGACACCGCCAACAGCGAGAAGCCTGCGTGGGACAGATCGTGACCGACTCCTGGACGTCCTCGACCCCCGGTGCCCACATGGCTGCAGAGAGAAGCTACACCTCAACGCCTGTTTGCACCCGACATCGCCTGGTTCCAATCTGGTTCCACGGTAGTCACTGGCTAGTGACTTTGAACATTGTCCCCTCTGCTTTCAGGTCTTCACAGCTTCAGATCCACCCTTGGATCCACCGGAGCTCTTCACATCGAGCCTCCTGCAGCATCTTCAGCTCCAAGCACCATCGACCAGCGTGACGAAACCCAACACTACTTCGACCCTATGCACCCGCTTTCTGTGGGTGAGGTAACTCAGCAACACCAGTGTTCCCACACTGGTACACACCTCTAGGGCCTGTGTCTCAAGTTTCAGCTTTCTAGGACACTCGGGAGGTTCCTAACTTTCTAACTTTCTAACTTTTACGCACCATAGACTTTGTATTGGTGAGTGCGTGCACTTTAAACACTACACCCGAGTCCCGCGGGCCTTTCCCGACTTAGTCACTGCTAGTCCCGAACAGCTCCAGCGATTCCCAAGGCCCTAGGCCAGTTTCCTTTTCGATTGGTATCTCTTATACCACTTTCTTAGTATATGGTTTAGGTGGCCCCAGGGCTGTGGAAAATCGTTACGGTTTGGTGAACATTGTCTGCGCCATCTTGCCTTTTTCCCGATGCCACACTTTTTTCATACGCCCCCACCACTTTAGTTGTTCTTGATCAGAACCGCTCTCTGCACGTCCCTGACCCCCAACCCGGTTCTTCACCATCGCCAGCGCCCCCCCCCCCCCATGTACTAGTCAAACCCCCCCCGCCCTCACGTACCCTACGCAAAAGCGGCAGCCATTTTAAGCACCATGGCCTCCCTGTCCCTCGCTGATAGCCGGTGCGTCTCTCTCTCTCCTAAGCCTCGCAGTCATCCCCCGCACGCTGGCGACCCCCTCACTCTCACATGCCTTGGGTCATAAACCCCTCTTCAGCGCAGATCTGTCTCAGAATCCCATCCTGTTCCCAGCGCGACACCTCCCTTCATTCCTTTCATAGTCTCAGGCCCTTTGATGCAAACCTCCCTTTTCTGTGTGCCCGTCTGTCTTCCTAGTTCCCAAGCCACCACCTGGTCCTGCGGATACTGTTTATTACCCCGTACAGTAGGAAGCCTCCCCTCCCCATCAAAAGACCCTCGAGCCGATCAAAGCCCCCACCCTACGAGATCCGATCAAACTTCACACATTCCGTGAATCGGCGGAATGTCCAGCTGCGCGATAGCCATCACCTGCTGTTACCGGGGTGGGGACTTCAACTGTAAATGTGTGTGGGAACGTGCCTGAAGGGGAGATTCCGAGGATATCCTTTTATGTTTCAAAGCATTGCAAGAATGTGTTACGTGCAATAAAGATCATAAACCCGTGTATAAGAGGCCAGGCCTCGAGAGATGCGATTAGAGCACCTCGTGACGATACTTGCTGTCCGAATTGATGTGTTCTCCTCCGGAGAGAATAAACCCTCGTTTCCTGCCTTTCAGTCTCCAGCGCCTGCTTCTTCATTGATTAAATATTGGTGGGTCATAGAGGCGACACCGCCGGGCAACACAAAAAGGGTCTTTGATCACTGGTTGTCTACGACCCCTTTTACAAATGGCGTCCCAAGCGTGGGGCCCATCAGCGACTCGTGGATCCAGTGGGAGAGGTCCTGACGACAGAGTGAACGACTGCAACGATCGGAAGGTACCCTGTCCGATAGACCCTCGTCTGACAGCCGATCATCCGAACTTCACTGGTTCCGAACAGACCTCTCTCGAGTGATCTACGGTCCTGGCTGGGAACCATCAGGAGTGCCACGAGGAGTACGAAGAGAAGAGGACGATCGGGCGCTGGATTCGGAAGACAAGAAACTGTCCATGCGGTCCGGGTAAGGTCGTGTAAACACGACGAATTGCGAAATAATTGATGATTGATGAGAAAAATACTAGTATTACTTTTTGTTAATTTATTTGGAGTTTCGCTGTCGGCAAACGGAGAAACAACCGGCTCTCTCTTTGCAAGCAGCGAAGGATAGGTAACGCACCCGTCGTGCCTATCTTTCTCCCCCACTGATCAATTGCCCCTCCCCATTGATTAACTGTTACGGATTGTTTTCTGGAGATTCTCTGTCTGCAAACAGGAAAAAAATAGGTCCCCCTCTTTGCAGATAGTGAAAGGGTAGGTGACGCAGACCTTTGCGGGCCTACTTATTCTCCCCATTGAACATTTTTTATTTTTTATTTATTGACCAAACACTGATTGCCCGATATTGGTTCTTGAGGTATTCACTGCCTGCAAACAACGTAGAATAGAAATATTCTGTCTAGTCTTTGCACGCAGTGATAAGATAGGTAGTGCTGACTATTATCCCCATTGTGATCCGTCATGCCTGTCTTCTCCCCACTGATGGATAGCTGGTTCAACCCGGACCGTTTATTAGAGGTGGACCATCTAGCCCCGCTGGAAGGCACCCCTAATAAAGACATGTTCACCAAGTATGGATTAATTACCATAGCCTATAGCAAGCTATGGCACAAGTATACCAAAACAAACCAAGAGAAACAGTGGCCACTGATAGGATCCTTCGATTTAGACGAAATAGAAACGGTGGAAATAGCCCTTCATAATAATAAGACAACGCCTATTATGCTCGATAGTCTCGGTATGTGGCGCAAAGAGGCTACGCAACGAAAAGAAAGAGACGAAGCCAAAGCAGTTAAAGAAACGCGACAGGAAATCCTCCAAACGTCTGGTTGGCAAAAGGAAGGGCCAAAGACGACACAATTCCGAGGATTAGACACAAAAAGAGAACGGTGTAAAGGGATGTGCCGACGGGACAACCCCGAGACACAACGACCCAAAAGTAATCCCCCGACACTATGCACAGGACGAACAGATTTAAGGCAAAATCAATGTGCTTTCTGTAAATGTCTCGGACACTGGAAAGCCCAATGCCCGACTCTACAGAACATAAGTAAGAGCGGAGGGTCGACAGAAATAACAGGCCGGCAGAAAGGGAAAAGGCGCGAGACAAAAACAAATCAGACTAACACGGACAGGACGGATAGAACCACCACGTTCGATTATGCTCGATGGCACAAATTTCGTCAGACCAATTTTAACGACATGTTAGAGTTCTGGGACTGATTGCCCCCCCCCCCTGTTGCCCCCCACTCTGAGAAACAAAAGCAAATACAGGCTTGCGTAGACAACCCCCCCGTTAGAAAAAGGACTCAGGGAAACCAAGCATCTGTTATATAATTTAGGATTTAATTACGGTAAAGATAACACACAACCAACGATAAATAGAAAAACTATTAAAACATTCTTTAAAGCGAACTGTACTAATAGGAACAATACAAAACATATTACGCTCACTCCGGAAGTTCTCAAAGTGTAACAGGTCAACGGTCCCGCCCATCCGGAAGGTGAAACACACAACACGTGTGGGGCGGGGCCTGCCACCAGCCATAGACCAAAAGAAATCGCCGACGAGAAGGTACAGGAGGCTCCATGGGCCGACGTGAAATGGTCTCCCCATACTCTCCTTCCTGGGGTGACGTCCCCCGGGCCACGAGTAGGGAGGGGGCGGATGCAGGTGACCCCCTCCCTCGTATCTCCTGGTCCGGCCATCACGAATTCCTCCATCGAACTGATGCAGGGTGGGCTGGGAGGGAGAGGCGACGCGGACGAGCCTCTCCCACCTCCACAGGTAGGAGGTTTCCCAGCCCTGACCCGGCGCCGAAGTCCTCCAGCCGGGCGATGGCCATATACCTGCGCAGCACAGAACAGACAATGTCCGGCGGAACTATATTTGCGCAGCACAGAACAGACAATGTCCAACGGAGCTATATTTCCGCAGCACAGAACGTGCAGTGTCCAACGGGCATATACTTGCGCAGCACCGAACATACAATGGTCCCCCAAGAGTCGGAATCAGGGGTGTAGGGTGGTCATCATGTGCACCCCTGATTCAAAGGAGCGGCGTCGGATGCGCTGGGAGAGGGAGGCGGCGCGAACGAGCCTCCCTCACCTCCCCAGATGAAGGCTCCACAGCTGCACCCTGGCGCCCCGAACCAAAATGTCCTGCTCCATCAGCCTGATGTTCTGTCTTTGTCGCCACAAGAAGTTTTCTTCCACTCCTGAAAGACACGACGAAGGGCGGCGGCTGCAGGGTCTCAAAATGGCGTCCGGGCCCTCTGGAAGACGGGTCTAGGCCGCTGGAGTAAACTTTGTCCGAAATTTCAACTCGGGCACTTGCCCACCTGGACACAAGCCCCCACCTTCGACAAACATCCCCTCGACTTTGAAGATTCTACCAAAGTCCCAGGAGCCCTCGGCCCCTTCAGGCTTCCGGTGGGGAACAGCTGCATTGATCACTAATAAAATAACCACGACACAGCCACAAGATGGTGGTGCCCTCGTGTCAGCGCCAGCTTTAGTCTGAACCACCCAGGAACATTGAGGGCTAACGAACTCGAGTAAGTTCCGGCTGAACATCAACGTGACCCGGTAAGAAAGATTCTACTTCCCTCCCCCTTTTGATTGACGGTCCACACCACCAGCCCCTCTGTTAGCACAGGTTTTTGAACTACCGAAAGGGACTCTGGTGCAACCGCCAACCGTCGGAGACATTTTTGCCCCTGATGCTACTCCCGGACTAACCCGGCCTCGCCCAAAATGGCGCCGGTATCAATAGGAACTAACGGACACCTCGTGGTGTTCTTTAGCTAATGAGACTTGATGCACTATGTGAACCATTGTACACTTGACGAAAAGGGAGGAGGGTTCACTTGGCGAACATTGAACGGATCCCGTTAAAATGTTGATTTCGATGTACGATTTATTTTGATATTTATTGTAACCGGTACATAACGTCGCTTATGATGCACGCCCACGGTACACATTTAGGAAATGTGATTGCAATGTGCTTGACTGTGTTTCCATTTACGAACTAAAATGCCCCTGATCCCTCAGCTATTAATGGACGTTTTCAGTCTCTTGCAAATAACTAAGTAGACGTTTTTCAATGTTTTTAAATACTGCAAAATAGCCCCCTACTGTATGTGCTTCAGCCGTCGCCATGTCCGACCAAATACGATTGCACTCTCATATTTATTTTCTGAACGATTATGCAAATAAAGGTTTTCCAAACTATGAACAGGTATCGCCTACCTTTGTAAATGTGGGAATTTGGCGGGAGGGCTTTTCTGTGCGCAACCGTTTTGCTCTCTTTTTAAGGTTATCAGAAAATGGTTGGTCGGCCCCGGATGGATGATCGAATCTAAGGTATGATACGCTGCCCCCAAATGTGCGACTGGGCTCAGGAACTAACGCAGGAAGAAGGACCTCGACTTCTGAGAACGGGTAAAGTGAAGCAGTGTGAATGACAGAATGTTATAAAGGTATGATACTCGCAGGTACTAAGGAACAGGGTCGGCCGAAGAACTGATATACCTTAGAACATCACAGCATTGAGAATGATTTGAGGGTCCCCGATAGCTAGATACACCTCTGAAAACCAAATACCTTGCGCTAGGCGCCCCTGGTTCCTTCTTAGCGTTTCCCTACGCACGATCTAAAATACCACGCTTGGACCGTCTCCCTCACGAACAACCTATCGCTCGCCACCCTTACCACACTGCCCACCCCCTCCGACTTCAGAAACCGAGACCCCAGGGATTATATCCCGAGGGGATAAGACGAGTACGTGGTAAGTAAAGGACTTTCGTGCCCAATACATTTGATATGCTCGAATGTTGTTCCCCCTCCCTTTCTCTTTTTCTCCCTCTGCAGGTTACATTGGAATCACGATTAGGGTATAGTAAAAGATCTGGAGCCACGTCACGTCCGATACATGAAGCGGACTAACGCTGCAAGATGACATCTAAAGACTCCCAACTCTATGCACATCCTTTTTGTACCTGACCTAATGCTCATCCGTCCCAAACTGCATGCTTTCTACATCCTAACACAAACCCGAAACGTCTCGTATTGGGTAATGCACTGAATAGCCTAGATGGTACACAGTCACTCTCCAGGACACATGTGTATCATTTAGCCTATCGTTGCACATCTCTCTCTCTCTCTCTGTCTCTACCTCTCTCTGTCTGTCTCTCTCTCTCTCTCTCTCTCCCCAACGACTGGCACCTAATTGGCGAACCTGGTGCACCACCCAATTGGCTCCAAATACCACAAGTATTTACACAAAATTTGTCTTAAATATAAATTACATCGGTACCACGTTACTACCTCTCCTTTTCTGCTAAATATTGATGAAACCTAGATTGACCGAAAAGAAAGGGACAGGTAAGACGGCTAAGGTTCTCTAATCTGACCCATTTTGAGGGAACTACTTGCCAGTGGCATCCATGATAAAACGTTTCTGATAACGCGACCCTCCCCGTCCCAAAATTGTATCAAACGCCCCAATCAGCAAAGGCGATCGAGGTATACCCGCCTTCCCAGGACACCATCAGTTTTGTATCAGCTGCCCCAGACGAGAATTTGAAAAATGTCCCTTGCTCCAATTCACTGTGTTCCTAGTTGTTTTCCATAAGACCCCACTTGCCTCAAAGATGAGTTTAATAGTTATCGCAAGCCCCCCCCCCCGAGTTTTTGATGAAGTAGCCAGGTTGTAAGAAACGATGTAGAGATTAGAATGTTTACAAAGTTAAAATTAGTTCGAAAAATGAAAGAACTTGTTGTATTAAACCTTGTTGAAAATGAGATGTTTAGCCAAAGGATAAGACACATTGATGTAATGGAGAATAGTTTAGCCTATGTTCATCCCTCAGAAGAATGCCTATCAGACTATGGTGAATAACACGTTACCCTTTTCCGTAAAATACAAAGCCCTGAAGACCGGTCTAGCCCTGCAAGACTCGTACTAGGGAAATGGGTCTCTGACAGAAGAACTGACACGACTGTAATGAACGAATGCAATGAATGGGTATCAGACCTCGTACCACGACAAATGAATGTAATAACCAACAAAACGCCAAAGAAATAGCCACAAAGGAAAATTGTTGGGAATCCCGCAAACCTATCGTCAATTGTTTATACATTGGCTGCAAACCTCAATGCGGCGGATGTTTACCCCAGTTGCTTGGTGTTGGGAGAGAAATAGATTAACGTAATTGCCTACCTCTACAAAATCTCTAAAGACTGTCTTTTCAAACTCATTTAAGGGTACCACCGTCGGAGGAGAAAGAGACCGGATGTGGGAGCACGTGGCCTGACTGCAGATTGTGGAACCTCAGCAACGGAGACCAAGGCGAGACCACAACAGTAAGGAGTTGCGGGACAAGGCACTGTTCCCGACAGAACTAAAGGAAAGGGCTGACCTGAGGCCCCTGCTCTATGATCGACGCGTGCCGAAAGGTCCCCGCTCTCTGAACGTGATTATGGACCCGCCTGTCTAAGAGTTTCCGTCTCCCTGGTCTGTTCCCGACTTGGCCCCGCTCCATCCCCTCCTCCTCCGACCCACCATAAGGACTACTCACACACACCCCCTTCCACCTGAACTTTCAAAATCCTCTAAATCCTACTGAACCATCCAGAGAAGGGTATTTCCTGCGTCAAAAGGGAGGGAGCTCCGACTAAATAGACCACGAACTATGTTAATCTCATAACGGTGACCTAAACTCCACCAAGGGTCGCCCCAAAGAGAAGATGAACGAAGTATGTGGTTCTACCCGCTACTGAGCGCCTCGAAGATGATGGAAGCAACAGGAAATACCCACCACAGAAACCCAAGAACAGACAACCTCCACAACTCAAAGACAATTGCACCCTTCACCACAATCCTTTTCTGTCTCCTTCTAATGACCACTCTCTGGATTATGGAAGAAAATGCATCTGCGCCAAAACCGTAACGCATTTCTCCCATGAGGTCTGGCGAAACAGTACAAAGGCACTCTCCTGCCCGCAGACCTCCAACGGCTCAACCCACATGGACATTCCTGCTAACGAACGAATTGTAATGCAGGTGTTCAACAGTGCCAACAGAAGACGACAAAGAATGCTGAGAACTGACTAATAAATGGTCCACGACCATAAGACACTGGGAACACTGATTATTGTTTTTTTTTACTATGTCTCATTCCTCTCCCAACCACCATTGAATTGACTATGCTCCAACCGAGTACAAAAAGAACCTACTTACGTGGTAACCTATCGGCTCCTATTCTGAATGACTGCAAGCATCTATGATCTGTACCCAACGCTCTCACTGCATAATTCTAGTCTGATATTGCATTACTATGACTTTTTCCGCAACAAGCTTAACGATGAACCCGCCTACTAGATGACAAGATTTTCAAAAGTGATGTTTATAATGTGATATTTATGTACCGTTCCTTTTTGCCTAGGTCTCCATCCCCTCACTTATGACCACCGCAGTAGAGATAGATAGGAAATAGGCTAGCAAGATGTCGTGGAAATGTTAAAGGGAGGACTGTGGAAAATCGTTACGGTTTGGTGAACATTGTCTGCGCCATCTTGCCTTTTTCCCGATGCCACACTTTTTTCATACGCCCCCACCACTTTAGTTGTTCTTGATCAGAACCGCTCTCTGCACGTCCCTGACCCCCAACCCGGTTCTTCACCCTCGCCAGCGCCCCCCCCCCCCATGTACTAGTCAAACCCCCCCCGCCCTCACGTACCCTACGCATAAGCGGCAGCCATTTTAAGCACCATGGCCTCCCTGTCCCTCGCTGATAGCCGGTGCGTCTCTCTCTCTCCTAAGCCTCGCAGTCATCCCCCGCACGCTGGCGACCCCCTCACTCTCACATGCCTTGGGTCATAAACCCCTCTTCAGTGCAGATCTGTCTCAGAATCCCATCCTGTTCCCAGCGCGACACCTCCCTTCATTCCTTTCATAGTCTCAGGCCCTTTGATGCAAACCTCCCTTTTCTGTGTGCCCGTCTGTCTTCCTAGTTCCCAAGCCACCACCTGGTCCTGCGGATACTGTTTATTACCCCGTACAGTAGGAAGCCTCCCCTCCCCATCAAAAGACCCTCGAGCCGATCAAAGCCCCCACCCTACGAGATCCGATCAAACTTCACACATTCCGTGAATCGGCGGAATGTCCAGCTGCGCGATAGCCATCACCTGCTGTTACCGGGGTGGGGACTTCAACTGTAAATGTGTGTGGGAACGTGCCTGAAGGGGAGATTCCGAGGATATCCTTTTATGTTTCAAAGCATTGCAAGAATGTGTTACGTGCAATAAAGATCATAAACCCGTGTATAAGAGGCCAGGCCTCGAGAGATGCGATTAGAGCACCTCGTGACGATACTTGCTGTCCGAATTGATGTGTTCTCCTCCGGAGAGAATAAACCCTCGTTTCCTGCCTTTCAGTCTCCAGCGCCTGCTTCTTCATTGATTAAATATTGGTGGGTCATAGAGGCGACACCGCCGGGCAACACAAAAAGGGTCTTTGATCACTGGTTGTCTACGACCCCTTTTACAGGGCTCATCCATATTGTGCAACTTTTGTGTATTTTAAACTGTGTTTTGTTTAACGCTTGTGCTTCTGTGCTCATAAAGAGTTCAGGGGATATTTGTAGTTAATAAATATATATATATTTTCAATATATATCTGTGTGGTGTCCTTTCATGTGGTATTCAAGGGGGTTGTGTATGGTAATACAGCTGGCTTCACATGCCTTTCAGAGTTTAGCCTAGAACTGCTTTGTCCACGTTACCACTAGGATAACTGGTCTATAAGGTTGACTTACAACGGATCATCATAAGGGTTGCTTGGCATGATACAAGGTGATCACTAGAATTAGTGAGCATCACATATCAGGCCAACTTCTCACACCCGTGAATACCTCACTTTTAGCCTCAAACTGGTATGCATTCTGTACACCCCTTCTGTATCGTACCACTGCCAATACTCTATGGATTGTGTTCTTGATGCTTGGTAATCTTTTAGACGAATGTGGGTGAGCCCTACCATTATACAATCTCCTGGACCTTGAGTATCTTCTACCATTGTTATTATCCTTACACTATTGTTACTGTTTTTTTTTACTGTTTTCTTTTCTTACTTTTATAGACTTCTGTGTTATTATTTCATTGTAATTGCTTTCTTTATTCTTGTTTTTCCTTGACCATTTGTTTGATTGCTTTCTATAAAACAAAAAAAATGAATAAAAATAAAAAAAGTATGTGTCCTTTTCACGCAAGTCTAAAACAAACTCTCTAGCATATATGATAAATATTCCGATTTTGTAAATTAAAACTCAATACATTATTGACTTTATCTAACCATTCATAGTAGCATCATAATTCTCTGTTATCTATTAATTGACATAATATACAGTAGCTGGACATGGTTCCTATGTACATGAAACTACAGATATTAAACATATAGGACCTCATTTATGAAAAGTGACGCAATGCTGCGTTCAAACAGGGATGCGTCACTTTTCATTGCATCCTCCTTGCGACACCAATGATGCGTCATATTTACAGTATGACGCATCATTGCGCAAAGAGTTACAGATACGTCAGTATTTCTGACGTTTACGTATGGTGCAAAAGTGACGCATTGCTGGAGTGTGTCACAAAAGTGACGCAGCTCCAGCAATCTGTCCTTTCACATGGGGCAAGCCCCGTGTGAAAGCACCTGCCTCAGTCTTAGGCCTGCTGTGAGGCAGGCGTAAGAAATTGACGCATTTGCGTCCTAGAAGTGGCGCAGTGAAATCTATAAGATTTCACTGCGTCACTTCTATGACCTTTTCTTGTGTCAGAACGCACACCCGCAATACATTATCCCTGACGCAGGTATAATGTAGCGCAGGGGTTTAGAAAGTGAGCATCTACTTAGATGTGTCACCTTGTAAATATGGTGCAACAAGGCAAATTTTTTACGCTGCTGGTGCGTCACAAAAAGTGACGCACCGGTGGCGTAAAAGTGACGCACGGCCTCATAAATGAGCCCCATAGTGAAATTAATGGATATGTAAGAGGGCGATAAACAAATGTTACATTTTAAAGGAGCTTGGAGCTGAAGAGTTACGTTTGACGGCATGGATTTTGCTAATCTCTTGTAATGTACTGGAATTGAACTTTTCTGCATAATTGAGTTTTGCGAGCTTCACTTCTCGCATTTCCCATGAGGAGATACTCCACTAATCTCACATTAAACTAGAATTTTAATTCAATCATTTACACAGCAATAGTTCATTTTTGAGGGGACGATTTAATTACTGTACTCAAGTGCACATGAGCATTGTTTTGGTGCATAATGAATATCCTGATGAATGTTATCGAGAAAATATTCCATGCCAGATAAAGAGTGTATGGACAGCATCACATTGCAAAATTATTGGGGTTAATTAATCTTTTAAACAGTTTTCACAAGGTTGAAAGAGGCAGCAGATTATTCAGAGCGTGAAAGAATTCCGATTCATTTGAATATTATATTATGAGAAAGAAAAATAACAAGATATGCAACTATAAAGCAGTGGACCATACAATGTCCGATTAATCGAGTATTTAATGAATTCGTCGAAAATGTAAATGTTAGCATCAGCTGTCCTTCAGGATGGAGTAGGGGGCCAGAGGATGACAAAACGTGTTTTAATCTGTTAAAAATGTACGAATATTTCGTGTTCCACTGTGAACATGTATAAATTGTATTTAGCCCTGGTACGAATGGCATACAGAAAATATGAAGCATGTATGCTGAGTGTTGTAGTATTTTACAGACTGCATTTCAGAGGGTATTCTTATTACTTGTTTCCAGGGCCGGACTGGAAACCACAACAGGCCCTGGCAAAGTGCTTGCCCCCCCCCCCCCGAACCCCCCCCCCCCCTCCCAGCAGTATGCTGGGGCCGGTTTTTGGCTGATTTTGGTAAAACGGCCCTGTAACAAAAACGTCCCTCAGGGGCCCAAAAGTGCCCCCCACCTGTGCGGCACACCGGGGGATTGCCCGGTGTCCGCTATGGCCAGTCCGGCCCTGCTGGTTTCACACCAAACCCTTCTATGAAGGTAGAAACCAGGGGTAGCTCCTCCACTAGTGCGGAGGAGCGTTGCCCCACTGCTTTCTCGCAGTGCGAGAAGCGGAAACATAAAATGGTAAAACTACCATTTTATGTTTCTGCTTCTCGCAGTGCGAGAAAGCAGAAGTGGTTTGGTTGTGGGTGGTGGGCGATGCTGGTCTACGGGCAGGGCTGGGCTGGGGAGGAGTGGTGTGCCCACTCCTGAGTGAGCATGACTGGTTTGATTGGCCCTCTGGGTCCGCCCAAAGCAGTTATGCGCACTCTGCCCTTAGTCCATGCAGGCTGCAATGCAGCCTACAGGAAAACAATGGCTTTCCAATAGGTGCCTGGCTGGGCAGTGTCCCCACCAATCACAACAGTGCCACTGCAGCATTGTGATTGGCTTATGGGAGGGGAGGGAGGCTGTCTGCTTCCTGGCTGGGACTGAAAGAAACCTGTCAAGAAGACATCAAAGCATTGGATTAATCTCTACCGGAAGTGACAATACTATGGCTCCCAACATCCATCTTTATAAGAAGTGACTTCACTTTATTTCCAAACATTCATCTCTGCGGGAAGTAACATCAAGGTTTTCTGGCAAAATCATTTTGTGGACATCATTGCATTTCATCCACCTGTACCGAAAGTGACCTCACTGCAGTTACCAGTATGAAGTAATAAAGGTAGTGTCAAAAAGAGTGAGACCATATTGTATTTGACGATCTCATTTAAAAAAGATTTGTGGGGCCCTCACTAGCTAAGTTCGGTCAGCGTTATGTTTTTGTTCGCCATTAACGCACTAATAACTTACTGCGTAATCATTAGGTCTTTTTCCTCCACCAGGGGGTAGTCTCTCTGATTGGAAAGAATGTATGGGATTTGTGTTCACAAAAAGATCTTTGTGATCTAAAATTACCTCCTAACCAAAAAACTCTTATGATTTAATAAAACAAGGACACGGGTAAAATTAAAAACAAAGACGTAATGTGTCAAGGTGTGAGAATGGTGGTCTCTTTTTGGCAATAGTTTGCACCTTTGTCCTAATAGGGACAAGACAGTTCTTCCTTGTCAGGTTAAGGGAGATACACATTCAAAATAACCCCTGCTCACCCCGTTGGTAACTTGGTATGAGCAGACAGGCTTATCTCAGAGGCAGTGTGTGAAGCATTTGTGCACACATACATTAATACAGTGAAAACACTACAAATGGACACCACACCAGTTTAGAAAAAATAAGTAGTCTTTATCTAAACCAAACAAGACCAAAATGACAAAAATACAACATACAATAATACATTTTAGAAGGTAAAAGCAGTTCTGTACATTACAAACTATACATGTGACATCTTCAACACAAAGTACCTTGGATGCATCAAAATTATAAACAAAAACGGCTGTAGGGAAGGTGATGTGTCGGTTCCTCACACCTAGGGAAGGTGATGCGTTGGTTCCATACTCCAGGGAAGGTGATTCGTCAGTTCATTGCTGCTACACAGGGGAAGTGATGCATTGGTTCCTAACTGAAGGGGAGGTGATGTGTCAGTTTCTTACTGCGTTGCCGGAACTCTTGTAGACTTGACACCCCAGTGCAATGCGTGGGGATCCAGGATGTGTTGGTTCTCGATGCGGCGGCAATGGCGCTGCGTTGGTCTCTCTAGCCATGGTCCCACGATGAGTTGGTTCTTGCAGTGGCACAACAGGGTCTGTGTCAGAATCAGTGCAGTGATCTCGGACTTGGAGGATCGGTGCATGGGATTCGGCGTGCTACGATTTCTCCAGCCGCGGGCAGGTGCTGCATCAATTTCTCCAGCGGCACAGCGGCGATGCATCGGAAACGGGTGCGGATGGGTCGAGCTTCTTTTCTTTGTGTCTCTTTTCCAGCTCTCAACAGCAGGAACAACCTCCAGAGTCCCAACATAGCAACATGCACCTCTTGGCAGGTCAGAACTCACAGCAAGGAAGTTCATTGGAGCTGGTGGTGAAGTATTTGTATCCCTGAGACTACAGAACAGGAGGCAAGTGCTACTTCAAGCCCTTGGAGATCTTCTTCAAGCAGAATACACCACACACAGCAAAGTCTTTATCCTCTACTTGTCAGTAGTAGCCACTGCAGGCCAACCCCAGACAGCACTTCTCCTTCAGCATTCCCAGCTCTTCTCCTTGGCAGAGGTTCCTCTTGAGTCCAGAAGTAATCTAAAGTTCTTGGGTCTGGGCCCCAATATTTATACATCATCTTCCTTTATTCTCTGGTGGCAGAGAGGCTCTGTGCTAAGTCAACACCAGTTATGTCCTCCCTGGTCCAGCTTTCCAGCAGGAGATGGAGACAACATTGTGGAAGGCAGACCAGGCCCATTCAGGTGCAAGGAAATCTCTTCCCCTACTCTAAAAGTAGCCCAGGTCTAGTCAGCGCAGCGCTGACTCATCCAGGAGAGGCAGGACACACCTCAACCCCCCAGTGGCTGTCTACAATGAAAGCACATCCCCAGCCCCTGTCAATCCAAAGCCAGATAGTCAATCCACAAACCAGCAGTGGCACACAGGATGGTTAAGCAACAAAATACCCACTTTCTACAAGTGGAATTTTCAAACACACAATATAAAAATCATCTTTACTAAAAGATGCATTTTTATATTCTGAGCTCAGGCATACTAAGCTCCATCTTTCTATCTTGTCCCAATGGTCAGTTATTCTTATAAGATGTTATAAATAAACTCCCTTCCTATCCTATGGGACAGATAGCCTTTCAATAGTGAAAAATAAAATGCCCTGTATTTCACTATCGGGACATGTCACACACATCAGTGCATGTCCTACCTATCACATATACTGCACCGTACCCACAGGGATACCTTGGGTCTACCTTAGGGGTGACTGACATGTAATAAAAGGGAAGGTTAGGGCCTGGCAAGTTCGTGAACTTGCCAGGTCGACATTGCAGTAGAAACTGCGCGCAGACGCTGCAGTGGCCGGTCTGAGAACCTTTTGAAAGGCTGCTTGTGTGGGTGGCACAATCAGTGCTGCAGGTCCACTAGCAGCGTTTGACTCACAGGTCCTGGGCACACACAGTGCACGGTACTAGGGCTTTAGTAGTAAGTTTAACAAGCCAATCATGGAAACACCAATCCATAATAAAAACTATTTACACAGAGAGCATATATACTTAATCACTGATTAGCAGTGGTAAAGTGCCCAGAGTCCTAAAACCAGCAAAAACAGGGTCAAAAACAGGAGGTCAAAAAGCAAAAAGTCTGGGGATAAACCTGCTGAAAAAGCCAGCTCTAACACAAGGGATATATGAGCTGTCCCTCACATCACACATCTAATACAGGTCTACATGTTTCAGCCATAGTTGCTCCCTAGGGGGTCGGTGGCTTTCGTCAGGACCAATGAGATGGATTTTTTTATTTTATTTATCATTTTGAAACAAAACCAAAAAAATATGACATACAGGTCACATTGCGGTCAGAGCAGAGTCGGATGTTAAACCGAGGTAAGTACATTCGAGTATCAGGATAGCAGCAACAAAGTACAACCATCTTGGACAATCAGGGCGGGCATTACGTTACAGCTGCGAGGCACATACAGACAGTGGAACGTGAAACTAAGCTGCATAGAGGAGAGAAAAAGCTATGACCCTTTCTCACAGGTGCTGTGGTGTGGAGGTCAAGTGTACAGATATGCAGGTTATGGCACAGTGAGATAGAGACCCGGTGGCTAAAAGAATAGAATTGGTGGCCGGTAGGTGTAGTGGGAACTATGTGTCAGGGTGAGGCTGCGACTTTGAATGCGGTAAAGTAGTGTGAGCAGTTATTTAGGTCCGGGCAGCTGCCCAAGCTGTGTATGGTGCAAAAACAACAATTGATGGACAGAATACAGAACAATGTCATACATTCACCCCAGTACAGAGATAGCGGCGATTCTTCATTACTAACGCGGGAATTCCAGCGATGAATTCCCATCGCTAAGGAAAAGGTCGCTAATAGGCAGGTGACATTGCAGCCGTAGAATCCACCTCCCATAGTAAACAATGGCTAATTCAGGATTTTAAAAACAACAGTTGATGGACAGAATGCAGAACAATGTCATACATTCACCCCAGTACAGAGATCCGGGCCTAAATCCATAGTTTTTTTGCTCACCATTCCATTCCAGTTTAAACCCAGCCATATGCTAATCAGTCTTGACCCTGTGCCCCATGGGAACAGTCCAGCCCGAACTGCCAAGCCAGGATCTCCATGGACTGGAAACAAGCATCCTATTTTTTTTTAATTATTATTTATTTATTGAGCTTATAGAGCGCGTCAGCTAACTATGCGGATTTCCCGGCGCTAAGAAGACAGAAAGCAGGATTTCCAAACAGTTAATACCGTGGTAAAGCAAAAAAGTTATTAATTTAAAAGCCAGGTCTTAATGGCTCTGTAAAAGCAAACCTGGCTTGTTTCAGTGCGGATACTCAGTTGGAGTGAATTCCACAGTTTAGGGCCCAAAAGCGAAAAGGACCTACAGCCCATTCTGGTGAGTCTGACTTTTGGCAGGCTGAAGAGAGCTTGAGAAGAGGAACAGAGACATCGCGAGGGAGTGTAAGTGTGCACAAGGGATTGCAGATATCTTGGGGCAATGCCTTGTTTTATTTTGTGCATGTAGCTCAGGGTCTTGAATTTGACTCTGCTCTCTACCCTGAGCCAATGTAAGTCACGGAGGTGACCAGAAATATGTTCCGTTCTGTGACTTTTACATAACAATCTTGCAGCGGCATTTTGCACTAACTGTAGGCGTCTCATGACTGCCTGTGTTGCCCTTAAATAGACAATGTTGCCATAGTCTAACCGAGATGTTATAAGGGCATTAATCACGGACTTCTGCGGGTCACAGGGCAGCATCTATATGATTTTCTCTGGTCAACGCAGAATGGTAAAGCATATGGCCGTTAGTTTCCTAACCTGAGCCTGCATGGTCAGACCCTTATCCATGATAACCCCCAAATTTAGTACCTGGTCAGATGGAAGAGGGGGTATTGTGTTTTTATCTAGGAACCTAAATCGATATTTCTATTTTATGCCCTTGTACGGTTATAATCAATAATATCCCTATAATGGCATAAGAATCATATCCATATCTAGTTGTAGCCCATGCAGTCACATTAAGCAAGGCTACTTCCCCGGATTCCTAGAAAGCACAACGAGTACTCTAAACAAGCCAAACCTCCAGCAACCTGGGAAATCCCCATTGCTTTTGTTTTGTTTTGTCATAGAACTCCTGTGAGCACTGTAAGAACGGCCAGTTCTTAGTGACATCTTTTTTGACTTCTTATGTCCAACCTTACGTCAAACCCGGTACCTTTCAGGTATAAATTTACCAACGTTGCCTTAAGCAAACACACAGTGGTGGTTTTGGAGCCGAGCAGTTATCTACTTGCCCGAGAGCCCAGCTGATGCGAGAGCCCACGGAGGCTGCCCCTCCCTTTTGACGCACTGAGAGAGACGCTGTCTTTTCTCCTGCCGAGAAATCCAGCTCCGGTGTTCTCAGGCGCCTTCGCGGGCTGCTGCGATATCGAGTCCTGAAAAGAGATACCAGACCTCCTGCATTCTATTACCCAGCTACGGAGCTGACCAAACCCTTAAAGAGAATTCTTGAGTCAGATTCTTGGCAAAACCAACTTAACTTAAACTGCTACTTACTTACTCCTTCCCACGTATTAGGCTTAGGTCAGGTACACCGGGGTAGGCGTATTTAGAAGCACCAGTTGAGTACGTTAGTCAATGTATATATTTATGTATATATTTTATCCATTTTAAAGTATCTTATGGCTAAGAAACTATATCAATGCTTTTACAGTATTATTTCATAATACTCCTTTTACTGTACACACTTTACTTTATATTAAGTATTGCAATTATGGCAATTCATTTCTCTTGCATGAGAAAGAAGACTGTTCAATAAATTACACCTTTTATTGAAAACGCCCGTCTCTCTTTTCTCTGCACTCTGGTGAAACTAAGTACGCACGATTGACTGAGTGAAATAGCTGCCTATTGCTTTCACACGACTCTAGAGATACACTCTTATTCTGACGGAGCAAAGTTGTCATGTTTTATGGTTGTCAGAAGCGAATCCCTTCTTGTCTATCCAGGGAGGTTAAACTCCTCCTCGTTTATTCGAGAAAGTTTCTAGTGACCTCGGAGCTAGCTGGCAAACCTTAAGTCTAATATAGTCAGTAGAGACCTAGTCGACCTCAGTCCTACGTCTACACTGCTGAATATATTATTCCAATGCGCATAGCCTATTGGGAATATAGGAACTACACTACATAGCGCCCAACGTTTGGTAAGGCGATAAATCTAACGCAAGACGTTAAAGTAACTCAGTTGTGCTTTTTCACACAGATTCTTTTTCCCGTAAATACTCCAAAAGACGTCTGGAGTGGGTAAGAGGTTAAAATCCGCCGGAACTTAGTAGGAAGAGATTCCTATGTATAGTTTTTGGTTTAGTCAACGTTGAAGGATACAGTGTTCCAAAATATTGTGCACCTAATCTTTGTTTACTTGAAACTTGATCTGCAACAAAAACCTTTCTGCCAGTAAAATGGGGGATAGTGAAGACGAGAGGGAGGCAGCTAGAATAGCAGCTCGACTCATAGAGGAGGACACGAGTCTCCTACAGAATGACCCGAATGCTATACCCATTCCGGTCATCATAAGAAAAACTATAACTCTTAAACTTATAGAAAACGGACTGACATCACGAGGTGGTACAGTCATATTCATGGTAGAGGCCCATGAATATCGGCAGACAGAGGTATTCTATTCATGGATAAACTTTCCAGCAGCAAACGCTGTAACACACAAATTCCACTATTACAAAATAGAGGAACCTCCGGATGAATACACTCCTTTCGAGGAGGTTGAAATCCCATTAAAATACCAAGAGCACCTGATCTGGGTTAAAGGCGCCCTAAAACACAATAATCACATCACCAGGCTCGGTCCACTTGGTAGACCAGGAGCAACGTGGCCGGTTCTAGCCAGCTACACACCACATCCAGCCATCGAAAAAATGTCAGACCCGGAAATTTTTGCCCAGCTAAAAGTACTAATTAAAATACATAGACAATTAGTCCAATATGTAATGAGGACTTCAACAGTCCAACAAGCTATTAACATTCCACAGCTGGCCCCTCATCAGGGAAACACAAACAAAATTACACCACAGAACATACAATCATGTCTTGGTAAAATACCCGCAAAACGGGAACAAATTCCATTCTGGCTAGCACAAAAGATAACTCAAATAGAGGCAGTATTTCCTGATACTACCCCTAGTGAGAAACACAGAATTCTGACTATCTGCCTTCCAAGGGGGATCGCACCGCATGTGGAGGATTGTGACACTTGGGGCACAGTCTTTGCTTCCATATACACGAAAACATATGGTGTTCCGTCCATGGTGGTAATACCAGATGAACTAAGAAAGATTCTAAATGAATACGGTCCAGAACCTGCTTTAACTCTGGGTATGAAATTACTGAAAGACTTCAAGCAGGTCTCGGCTATATTATTAGCCAACATAAAAGGAGAAGCAGCATCTGTGGCGATCCGCCATAAATTGAAAGAAACAGATATAGCAGACCAACCAATTGAACTTGCCAGAATCATAGAAAAATCCTATGAAGAACTAGGTAGAGATAGTTTGGGTGGGAAACCGGTAAAACCCCAACTAACTGAAAATCATGAAAAGATATTTATTAAAAATAATCTAAACACTCCAAAAAAGAGCTGGGATGGAAATAAAAAATCCACTCCCAAAGAAAAAAAGATTCCAGTCCAGAGGAAGGTCTCCTCGGCGGAGAGAAAGATCTCTGGGCCAAGGACATAAGTCTCCCCAGAGGGAGCCCTCTGAGAAAAGATACAACCTTAGAAATAGGGATAACTTGAAAAAGCCTGATAGATATCAATATATTGATACACGTCCCTCTCGACCTTTTCAGACTTCCTCGCAGAAATCGGAAAGAAGAGGACGGTCAGAACACAGGGAAGAGCACGTCAAGTCCAAAGACAAGGAACCTGCTCAAAGTACAAAATTACAATTTCCAAGAAAGAATGTAGCCAGTATTAAAATAATCAAACATGCCGAGGATACTGAGGACACAGCTGAAAAACGGAGAGTGGGCCCAGACAATGCTAGACAGCGCAGCAGAAGTGACAATAGCTCGCAAGATCCTGATGAATCATCTGGAGACAGTGGACACGAATGAATACATTCAGGTGGAAACTGCAGATACCAGAGTTAGCAAACCTCATAAAATATATGAAATAACCTTGCGTATAGAGGGAGATAAGACTAGGAAAGTAAGGGGTCTGTTTTGGGATAACCTTTCAAAAGGCTATGACATCCTATTAGCTGAGAAAGACTGGCCACCAGAGTTTGTCAGGGAGTGCCCTCATGGCGAAGAAATGATTATGCCTGCCTTCTCAAATCATATTCCAATTCATAGAAAATACACATATGCAAGAAAATGGGCAGTAGCCCAAGCTCCTGCATTATATAAAAATCATGTAGGATGGGATGAAGACTTCCCTCCTCACAAAATCCAGTTAAAATGTCAACCCACTGCACAAAGGCAGTACCCAATTGAGCAAGAAGCTAAAAAACAAGTCAGGGAGATCTTAGATCAACTTGAATACCAAGGGGTGATCGAAACATTCACCTCTCAAATGAACAATCCTTTGTTTCCCGTCTCCAAGCCAGACGATTCGTATCGTCTAGTCTTGGACTACAGACACCTTAACTCATGTTGCAAGACATTTGCAGTACAAAACTCACACAGTGCAACACTAATGAATAACAACGTTCGCAAAAAATACAAAACAACATTAGACATCTCTAATGGATTCTTTTGTCAAAACATTGCACCTGAAAGCAGGTATTTGACAGCTTTCTCAATAATGGGGTCACAGAAACATTTCTGTTGACTCCCACAGGGATTCAAGAATAGCCCAGGATTATTCTCAGCAAGGGTAACAGAGTTACTACAAATATATGATGATGAGGCATTATCTTATGTCGATGACATCTATCTCACAGATGATGACCTGGATACTCACTTGAAAAGAGTGAACACCATAATACTTGGGTTTGCAGCAGAGGGTTACAAATTCAACTTTAAAAAGTCACAAATTGCCCATCTAACTGTCCTGTTTTTAGGATATGAATTATCAAGTGAAGGCAAAAGCCTAGCAGACAACTTGTTAGAGAAGTGCGCTGTACTCCAAGCACCAAAAACGCTGAAGAACTTACAATCAATACTAGGCTTCCTGAATTTCGGAAGAACTTACATTCTAAATTATGCAGAGAGGGTTAAACCTCTCTATGAATTAATAAAACCTGATTTTAAACCAATCAATTGGACTCAGAAACACACAGAAATTTTGAGATCATTGCAAACAGACATGTTAGCTAAAACAAAATTACAAACTTGCGACAACACACGCAACCTTGTAATCCGAGTCATCCCAGGAAGATGCGGATTCACGTACCTGACCTCTAATGAGGTAGAAACGGTACCAATAGCTTACAAATCACATTAGTACACACAAGCTGAAAAAACATTCAGTCTTACAGAAAATATTATAAAAGCGGTTCAAACTGCTGTAGCAAAAGAAAGAGCCCAAGCCCAAGACAAAAGAATAACTGTTTATACAGCAGAATCAGCCCTTGAGGCGTTATTAAGCCCAGTTAATCTAAAAACGGTGGCATTAGATCCAAAATGGATACAGTGGGAAAATTCTCTTGCTGCAGAAGACGTGAAATACTATTTTGACCCGAACATGAAAAAACTGAAAGATCTAAAATATGAAGAAGAATATCCTCTGCCAATCGAAATTCTGCCTCTCCAACAGTACTCTTGTGTAATCTATATGGACAGATTTGCACAACATTACGATGTGGATAATAAATCCTACAATGCAGCGTGCGCGATTGTTAAAGGTCGCTGGTTCTGTGGTAAATTCAGACCAAAAATAACAAAAACTGAGTCACTGTTCGGCTCAGCGAGCTGAAACCAGATCTTTAAAGATGGCGCTTGAAAATGCCGATTGTGAATTCCCGACACTAATAGTGTGCGATTCACATTTCTGCGTCAAATCTTACAATAATGACTTGCAGAACTGGGTTCAAAACAATTACAAAGATGACACAGGTGCCACAATAAAGCATAAGAAGCTTTGGGAACAGGTAGTTCTTTTGCAGAAAAGAAACTACGAAAGACTCATGTGATACATACACTGAGTCATCAACGTGATGGCGTTCACGTTGCAGGGAATTCATTGGCTAATACAGCCACAGCGGAAGCAGCTCAACCGGCTTCCGTAGCCACAAAAAAGCGTTCAGAAAAATACATAGACGAGGAAACCATGCTGGCGGTAAAAACGTCTTCAAAAGGTGACTGTGCAGCACTACCCGTTAACTATCCACTCAATTATACATACATAATTGAGGCAAACTCCGTTCCTTTTGCTCGAATCCCTGGAGTGGGGGATAAAGTAATTCCAAACACGAACAGGAGAATCTTCTTAATAGCGGATGCACACATGGGATTGGGTCTAAGGCACCAAGAGATCAGGGAATCTCTGAAAGAATTACAATCAGAATACTGGTGGCCGGGGATGAGCGCGCAACATTACAAATTTGCAAAGAGCTGTCCAAACTGCAACAGAGATCGCAGTAGCGAACCGACCGGAGTATTGCCATGGCCCTTCTTGTAGTTAGCATAAGGCTATCTATACGTATAATCCAACGTCCCATTAATTTCTTTTTAAGACTAGATTCACCTAACAATACAGGCCCCAGCGCTCGGCTGACGCCAGAACTGTTATAAAAGATTTGCGAGTCTTTATCGGCACATACGCAATAGGCATGCTACATTCTGACCAGGGTCCTGCTTTTAGCTCTTGAGCTTATAAGAAGGCCATGACCAGCATGGGCATCACATTGCGGTACTCTTGTCCCTTCCATCCTGAGGGAAATGGGATTGTGGAAAGAAAAAAACGGGACATAAAGCAATCTATAACGGCGAGGGTATTAGGTTCGGGTGATGGGTGGGCCCAACATTTAACAAGTGTCCAACGTAGTCTTAATAACCTGCCAAGAAATTCTCTAAAAGGTTTCAGTCCGTACGAACTATTGTTCGGTACTAGAATGCATATTCAGGACTTAGACAGTCAGACTTCAGTGGTGGAAAAAAAATGCTTTGATATCAAAATCGTTTGGCTGTTTTGCAGGACTTAAATGAAACAAGAAAAGCCCTGAGCAACATAAAGTTAAAACAGCAGCCAACAGCCACTGAACATAAACCACCTGTCCCAGCAAGATCTGTCTGAATTCCAAAGATTGGGGATCTGGTCAGAGAGAAGATTGCGGTGAAGAAGGAATTTGGGCCTTCTTAGAGAAAAGCAGTACCTGTCTTAGTTGTCAGCGGAACAAGATCAGTTGTACTACCGCACCTTGCTGGTAAAAAGGAGAACCGAGTTGTATCCATCGACCTGGTAAAACCACAATCATGTGGCCAATAATAAGTAGTAGGCCCAGTGGACTCCCAAGAAATAGCAGAATACCAAAATTTGCTACAATCCAAGAGGTTCAAACTGAGAGGCTAATCACATTTGATAAACCTGCAGTGAATAAAAAAGGACTATGCAACAATGCCATGGAACTTGTGCCTCTTGAAACCCAAATCGCAACAGTTTTTTCAAGAAACACCTGTCTACAACAATGTAGCCTCAAACTATGCTAATGAAAGAAAAAATGAAAAAGCTAAGGAAAATTCGGAAGCAATTCCAACAATTGACAGAACTGCATCTGGCTACTTCATCAATTTCGATAACTTTTCTGAAGATCCAAGCGAACCTGAAGAAATGCCAGCAACAAAAACTTTTAAAGACGAAATAATTGAACTCTTTGACCAACTAAAAGAAACCTATCTGATTTCTCCATGGATTGAATTTTGGATTGTGTTAGGTGTACTTTTCCTCCTACTTTGGCTCATCATGGTACTTTGTTTGGGAAAATTCATTGAGGGAAAATACAGTACAATGGACACAGCAAGCCAGAACATCAACTTGGTCTTAAAACCTCTCAAGTCATCTCACATTGAGAAAAGAGAACTATCATCAGTGAATGTCACAGCCATTCCAATACCCAGTGGGGTAGCTTGGGACAAAACGGACTACGAAATCGTTTGAACTCTTGAAATATCCACATCAGTTCAAGGTTTCATTAAGTGACTTTGTAAAACCAAGTACATTCTCTGATGATTGGGACTTTGAAAGCATAAATATTATGATGTCAGATTCAGTAAGTCAGCAAAATTTACAGAACATGATTACTTACAGGGTTCGTCGAATTATGAACAAATGTACTGTTACAATCACTTTGCACATCACTATTTACATAAATCTGCTCAACCTAGAAATGTTTTTAAGTATAATCAATGGGAACATTGTGCAACTCCACCTAAAAGCAGTTCGAAAACATTGTATGAGAAATTCCCATACTTCTCAGGGTTTAACACAAGTAATGCAGAAACGTTTTATTTCAAAATGTTAAATAAGACAGGCATAAAACAATGTTGACAAATACTAAATTGATATATTCTGAAACATTTTATGAAAAAATGATTACATTTGGTTTTGAATTCTGGAAACACAACATTGAAACAAAAACCATATGGGGGTACATAAATTGGCAGGTCCAAGGTTTAGAAGCATTATTTAGAGCCTGCATGATCCCAGAACAAATAATATTCTTGAATGACACCGTTCAACAGACTACTTGTCTTGGCCTAGCTAAGATTAAAGACTTAAACAAACCGTCTATTCCAAAGCCAATACCTGATTGCAATACCACTACAGATGTTGAGATAGACGTATCCCATATTTTACACCAAAACAGAACACATCCTGATTGGAAAAAGTGGTTGATCTGGCCAACAGACACAAATAACTGTCAAGAAAGATTCCTGAACAAAATACAGGGGTTCAAAATGACAAGACCAGACCCTAGATACTCCCAGAGACAACATCCAGGGATAGTAACAACATACAGTGTAGGGAAACTATGCCTTGAGTGGCTAGAAAAATCCACACTGGCTGAAATTAAGCAATACTTGACTTTACTTAAAGACGGTGCTGACTTGCGTGATTTCATAATGGGACCACGCAAACAGCGTCAAAAATGTTTCATAGCGGCCGGTATATACGCTGCATACAACGAAGCTTGGAAAGTAACTCAAATTGAGACAGCAGAAAAAATACGAGAATTTGATTGTATTCATTTGGAAAAATCACTTTCTGTTGTGGACAATGGGTTAATGACTCTGTCCTCCAGAATATATTCACTGGACAGTATTGTATCATCTGCTATCGATATAATAGATCAGGACTTACTAATGTTACAACACGGTCAGTCCCAATTACGTTCTATTGTACAGCTCGCAGGACGTTGCAAAATCTGCGTTCAGGCTACGTGCCATGGCGTTTGATAAACATAACGTCATTATTCTCTATCGTTAACCTTACTGATAATCAAATCAGTTTGGCACAAAAATGAACAAACTATACGATTCTGAGCATTGAAAAACTTGAGAGATTACCATTGACAATGTCAGAAAGACCTGTCATTGAATGGATAATACACAGAATAATTACAATTCCGATAACAACTTTCCAATTTAAATACTGCCAAGAGTATATACCAGCGGGCCAGTATGAAAGGTTGGGTAAAGGGTACATTAAGTCATCATGGAAATTGGCTTACACACACACATGTTATAGTGAAAAGAAACAGAATGTATTTCTTAGTGGTAACATTTGTAAACAATCACTAAGCGGTATACTTCTGTGCCAAGGTATTAATTTGCATGGGGCCTGTGAGGGTACTTCAAATAACCTTTCATGTCACCAGCACGGCACACCTGCAACACAAATAGAGCCATTCTTTAGACGGCTTTCTAACGGGAGCTATATTCTAATAGTGGACCACAGCTGTTGTGGCATGGTGCCAAGGAAAGCCTATCTTGTAAGCGTTAGTTCCATTGTCACTTGCTGTATGCAAGTATTGTATCCAAACAGCACTCCAGATACGGAGGCGATGATTTGACCTTCTTTGAATATCTCTTCTATTCGAATTGATACTTTAAGCAGAATGAAGTCTGTTCTTTTACAGAAAACCATGCCTTTAACATCATCAAAAGAAACGTATGATCTTCTGGTTGCAAGGACAACGACAGAGATACATACCCTTTTTTCAACAAATTGCCCCGTGCATTTCGCAGAAATGCTAAGCTAAATCCTAAATATGTCTGCTACCAGTGGTATCCCACATATATTTAGGACAATTTTTTCGGGACTGTTAACACCCTTCAAAACAGGTCTGGGCATTTTTCCCAATTTTGTCCATTCTGTTTTTGGCGACCTACCACTACTTTTGGGACTCGTAGCAGGAATTCTATTTTTGATCCTTCTGCTCCGATATGGCAAGCCAAGTCGCAGACAAGACTCCAGCAAAAATGGAAGAAACAATCCTAGCTAAACGCTATCGGGACCGCATTACTAAAGTCCTTGGATTAGCCCGGCTAAGAGATCTGAATATGACCTGGTTTCTTTCATTCAGACCAATCTGGCAAAATTGCATCCTACCTGTGCTTCGATGTATGCTATGCGGAGAAGAATGCGTGTTGGACGTCTGTCTTACACTACCATCGGCAGTACCTTTGGATACAGATACTTTGCTAAGTCCTGTAACGGCTCATGCATCGTGTTGTCCCCAGCAGCTACCCATTCTGATGACGGCATTCGTTGAGACTTCACCACTACGATTAGGTGGCAGTGAAGTACGAGATGAGAGCAGCATCACCCAGGTACGACCTTCTGTGAGCATTGCTGATCCTGACATCGATGATAGCAATCATTCTCACAACTGCACTGTTGCGGCACTTTCAAACTTGGTCGAACTTTCACCTGATGTCGTAGACCAATTTTTTGCTAGTTTGTCTGAAATGATATTCTCCCCTGAACAGAATGAATAACTTTTTAAGCAACGAGCACTCAGCTTTCCCCTGAACTTTGAATTCGGCCTTCAGCTTTGATATCAAAAGCTACTGAAAACATTTGGAACTATTTTCTCCCCTGAAAACGAAATTTTTTTTTTCAACTTCTAAAATATTTACCTTTTTCTGGCACATGTACTCTGCTTAAAGTAGAACTATTCTTAAAGAACAGAGCTTCTATTTTTAGGAACTCTAGAGACAATATATTACCTCAGCCTCTAGCACATTTACAGCAACTGTATTCATATGTGATGGAATGGTCTCGACCTTCTTTTCTGTATTAAGAGCCATTTCATGTGTAATTTTCGCAAATCGTTCAGCTAATATATATAAGCATGCTTAACTGAATGATTAAACTGCTTGAAAAGCGTACAGTACCAATAATCATTTTCGTGTATTTCACATACACCATTTTGAATGCAAAAAATGTATTTTGGGGTGGGTTGGAATACACATGCACCTTTAAATGTTTACTATTGCTTAGCTTTAGTAATGATGGACATTAGATCGTGGAGTGGGTATTGTGTTTTTATCTAGGAACTTAAATCGATATTTCTATTTTATGCCCTTGTACGGTTATATTCAATAATATCCCTATAATGGCATAAGAATCATATCCATATCTAGTTGTAGCCCATGCAGTCACATTAAGCAAGGCTACTTCCCCGGATTCCTAGAAAGCACAACGAGTTCTCTAAACAAGCCAAACCTCCAGCAACCTGGGAAATCCCCATGGCTTTTGTTTTGATTTGTCATAGAACTCTTGTGAGCACTGTAAGAACGGACAGTTCTTAGTGACATCTTTATTGACGTCTTATGTCCAACCTTACGTCAAACCCGGCACCTTTCAGGTATAAATTTACCAACGTTGCCTTAAGCAAACACACAGTGGTGGTTTTGGAGCCGAGCAGCTATCTACTTGACCGAGAGCCCAGCTGATGCGAGAGCCCACGGAGGCTGCCCCTCCCTTTTGACGCACTGAGAGAGACGCTGTCTTTTCTCCTGCCGAGAAATCCAGCTCCGGTGTTCTCAGCCGCCTTCGCGGGCTGCTGGGATATCGAGTCCTGAAAAGAGATACCAGACCTCCTGCATTCTATTACCCAGCTATTGAGCTGACCAAACCCTTAAAGAGAATTCTTGAGTCAGATTCTTGGCAAAACCAACTTAACTTAAACTGCTACTTACTTACTCCTTCCCACGTATTAGGCTTAGGTCAAGTACACCGGGGTAGGCGTATTTAGAAGCACCAGTTGAGTACGTTAGTCAATGTATATATTTATGTATATATTTTATCCATTTTAAAGTATCTTATGGCTAAGAAACCATATCAATGCTTTTACAGTATTATTTCATAATACTCCTTTTACTGTACGCACTTTACTTTATATTAAGTATTGCAATTATGGCAATTCATTTCTCTTGCATGAGAAAGAAGACTGCTCAATAAATTACACCTTTTATTGAAAACGCCCGTCTCTCTTTTCTCTGCACTCTGGTGAAACTAAGTACGCACGATTGACTGAGTGAAATAGCTGTCTATTGTTTTCACACGACTCTAGAGATACACTCTTATTCTGAGGGAGCAAAGTTGTCATGTTTTATGGTTGTCAGAAGCTAATCCCTTCTTGTCTATCCAGGGAGGTTAAACTCCTCCTCGTTTATTCGAGAAAGTTTCTAGTGACCTCGGAGCTAGCTGGCAAACCTTAAGTCTAATATAGTCAGTAGAGACCTAGTCGACCTCAGTCCTACGTCTACACTGCTATATATATTATTCCAATGCGCAGAGCTCAATTGGGAATATAGGAACTACACTACAGGGGGGCACCCATATCTGATGGCCAATGCTTGAAACTCCAAAGATCCTGCTTTGGACCCAAAATTAGAACTTCGGTTTTCCCTCCGTTTAGTTTGAGCAAATTGTCATTCATCCAATTAGCGATTTTCCTAAGGCCTGATTGAAGCAAGGAAGAATGGGCATTGTCCGCATTCGAGAGTAAAAAGGTGATCTGAGAGTCATCAGTATATGTGAACAGAGTTAGACCTTCTTGTTCCGCAATATGGGCCAGTGGTGTTACATATAAGTTAAACAATAGAGAACTGAGTACTCCATACGGAGACGCATGAATATTGGAAGTGGAGGTATTGGAAAAGATTTGAAAGGTACGGTGAGTTAGGAAGGATGCAAGCCAACCCAGGGCTTGACCACCTATGCCCATTGAGGTAAAGGATTTTATTAGTATGGTGTGGGAGATCGTGTCAAATGCTGCGCTGAGATCCAGTAAAATCAGCGCAGCAGTGTCTCCTCTATCCAAAAGATGCCGTAGGTTTTCCGTGATGCCCAATAATGTTGTTTCTGTGGAAAACCCAGGGCGGAAACCTGATTGGGAAGGAAAAAGTAAGTCATTGGCCTCAATGAACTAGGTGAGATGGTAATAGACGTGTTTCTCCAGGATCTTGCAAAAGAGAGATGGGACGAAAGTTTGAAAGAATTTTTGGGTCAGCCGTCGGCTTCTTCAGAAGCGGTGTCACCATGGCATGTTTCCAATTCGCCGGGACAGTGGAATTTTTTAGAGACAAATTGAGGGTACTCCAGATCACAGAAAGCTGAGAAGTATCTAGTAATTTGAGTATATAGATAGGAAGTGGGTCAGCTGGTGAGCCTGATTTAAGTTTAGCAAGGATACCCGTTAGGTCATTTACGCTGATGTCAGGCCATGAATTTAGGGCCTCATGAGTATGGGATGGATGAGAAGCAATGAGATGATTAGTGTTATTTAGGCCGGACCCCTGAAGCTGCTGAAAACTCTTGCTATGCTGTTTAGAAATATCCAAGTAGATATTATCAATCTTCTTTGTGAAGAACTGCGCCAGTTCTTCACATTGGTTTTGATTCAAGGGGGATGGTTTGGCAATACTTTGGGAGCCTGCTAGTTCTTTAACTAGACCAAATAGTATCTTGGATTTGTTTGTTGCTTCTGCAACCGTCCTGGAAACATAACTTGCCCTAGTTGAGGTGCAGGCCTTGTGAATAATCTTAGTTCTTTTTTATAAGCAAAACCTGCTTCTAGGGAATAGTCTTTCTTCAAAATGCGTTCCAACCATTTGCATTTGGATTTGTCTGCTTTTAACAATTCATTAAACCAAAGAGCTGGAGAATTGTGGGCTTTCACTTTTTTAAATGACAGGGGAAGGCACGTATCAACTGCCTTTGCGAGCCAATTATTTATCTTGGTTGCCACGTCTCCCATATCTTCCGTATCACCAAAATCATTAGGGAGCTGGGAGTCTAGAAGCTACTTAAGGCGATTCACGTCTAAATTTTTCCAGTCTCTTTTACAGGTTTTTACTGTGCTGTTAGAGGGAATCATGGTAACAGGAGCAATTAAGCTAAATTTGGATAAAAAGTGATCTGAGCAAGGAAGAGGGAGTGAAGGGAAACAGTGTATATGGAAAGGGTTGGAGAATATTGGATCGAGTAAGTGACCCCCTTTATGAGTGGGTCCAGAATTCCACAGCGTAATATTCATGGCCGCAAGATCGGCAATGAGATTTGTGCCTGGGTTGTTTTTTGGGTCCTCTAAATGGAGATTAAGGTCTCCAAAAGTAGAGAAATTACTAGAATTAACCAGCATAGGAGCTATGACGTCGGACAATTGAACCGCCCATGAATATAAAGGGCCAGGAGGCCGGTAGACTAGTAGGCCAGTGAGGGTAAAATTAGGGAGTAAGGCAGGTTTAAAATGGGCAACCTCAAAATTACTCAAGGTAATTCGTTTGAGCATACATTGCAGTGAATTTTTAAAAATTATGGCTATGCCCCTCCGATTTTGTTAAGTCTGTCAACCCTGACAATGGCATAATTGGATGGCACGGCTTCAGGAATATCTGGGCCTGAGCTGTCGTGCAGCCACGTCTCGGTAAGATACATGGCATCTGGTAACTCATCATTCAAGAGATCATAGATGTCCCTTTTATACTAAACTAGTGAGCCATATGCAAATCAGTCTTGACCCTGTGCGCCATTGGAACCGTCCAGCCCGAACTTCCAAGCCAGGATCTCCTTGGACTGGAAACAAGCATCCTAGGACTGGTTTCGGGCTTTCAGCCCTCATCAGCCAGGATAGCTTGATTCCAGTGGCATGGAGAGCAAGGGACTCACGTCTGAGCATACCTGTCACACTCGTGGGTGACAAATGCAAAAACAACAGTTGATGGACACAATGCAGAACAACGTCATACATTCACCCCAGTACCGAGATCTGGGCATAAATCCATCGTTTGAACGGGGCCCATCTATCCTGGGGTCCTGATGCAGTGGGCATCATATCACAGTATGCAGCTAGCATCTCCTGGCAGCAGGTCACATCCTTTATCCATGTGTTGACGCTTGATCCCCAAAGTATTGCGATGCAGTGCTTGGCAAGGAGATGCATCATGGCTGACAAGTGGCCCACTCCTGGGGGGGCGCCAGCTTCATGACACAAAAGTGCCATTAGGGGAGTGCGAGCATATTGGAAGCCAGTCACTTTGTGAATAATATCAAACACCTTTACCCAGAACAGTGAAATGGAGTCGCAAAGCCATGCTAAGTGTAGGAAGGAGGCTTGTGTTTCGGTGCAATGCCATCATGTGGCATTATATTGCAGGACCACTCTATATAGTTGCAATGGTGTGCTTTTTAGCCTATGCAGGAATTTGAAATGTATTAACCGCAATTTATAGTTGGGGGAGAGGCGTTTGAGTTGAGCATAGCAGAAGGCCCATTGTTTGTTGGTGGGCGATGGGTTAAGCTCCTGGGACCACTGCGCCTGAGCATTGGGTATAATGATTGGGGTGTTATGTTGTGTGGGATTGTAGATGCAGGTTATCAGCTTCTTGGGCAATGGATTCATTAAGATGTTTTCCAACTAGAGTAAGGGCGAAGGTGCAGCGGGAAACGAGCTGTATACCTGCCAGAAATTTTCTTTGAGTTGGTGGTAAAGGAACAATTCTAGAAGGGGAGTGTTTGTACCGTCTGGAGGTTGTGGCTAAGGCAATAATTCATTGGCAGAATATAGGTCAGCGAAAATGGATAGCCCCATCGGACAGGCTGTTTGATTTGAGTCGGTGTCTTGCAGTGGGGGGGAAGCTGGGGTGGTGAGCAAGTGGAGTAGACGGGGCATAGAGAAATGGAGGTTTTGCTAGATGTCTGAGTACCTCCCATGCCCAACGTAGAGCTTCCACTGTGCTAATTTCTGATTTAGGCCATTTCTATGTATACTAAAAAGCAGCTGGTAGCAGTGCAGGGAAAGCAAATCCTTTTCAACAGCTACATGGGGTTGGAGTGGGGTGGAATGGACCCAATAATGGAGGTTTTGAGCCTGAGCACTCAGTGTATAGAGTTCAAAGCCTGGAGCTTCAAGACCTCCCTGTGTCAATGGCAGTGTTAGCACTTCCCAAGAGATGGTTTGTCGTTTACCCGCCCAGACAAGGAAAACAAGAAGAGAGCGTAATGGTCTGAAAAAGGCCTATATGAGAGGGGATGTTGGCAAACAGGTACAAAAATGTAGGCAGAATTATAATTTTAGCTATTGCTATCCTACCAGCAAGGGACAGTGGCAGTTTTGCCTTGATAGAGATTTTGCACTCCAGCCAGGTAATAAGCCAGCCTTAATTTAAGCGCCAGATCTCTTGTAGCTCCCTGGAGAGCCATATCCCAAGATATTTAACCTCCGTATCCATCCAGGTGAGTGGAAATTTGATGTCCGATATGATGGGAGCCGGAGTTAAGGACAGGAGGGTCGATTTGGACCAGTATGCCTGACATGCCACAGAAGAAGAGAATTTCACGTAGCACTGGATTAAGGTTAGTTTCAGGCTCGCTAACGTATATTGCAATGTCATCTGCGTACATCGAGAAAATCAAACCTCTATCGGTGAGGCCAAGACCCCTGGCTGTATGTTGTTGACGCATCCTAGCCACTAAAGAATCCATTGCAATCACGAATAGTAAGGGGACAAGGGGCACCCCTGTGTAGTGCCTCAGGCAACTGGGAATGGCTCCGATAGCAGGTTGTTAACTTTGAGTTTGGCTGTCAGGTTAGTGTACAGCAAGCTGATAAGTTTCAGGAGATTTAGGCTAATGCTAATTCTCGGGAGTATGGTGAAAAGGAAAGCCACTCGAGGGAATCAAATGCCTTTGTGGCATCTAAGAACGCAGAGAGCGGAGGGAGGTTGTTATCTAATTGGTGAAGTATAGAACTAAATGTGCGTAGATTATGTGAGGTGGACCTCCGGGGAATGAAGCCGGATTGTTCTGGTCTTGTAACGAGGGATAAGAGTGGTTGTGATCTGCTGGCTATCAGTTTGGCCAGTATTTTCACATCCATGTTAACAAGGGAAATCGAGCGATAAGAATCACATTTGTTTGGTGGTTTGTCGGGCTTCAAAATTGTAACAATCACTGCCTAACGCATCATTGGGGGAAGGTGGCCTGTACCAAGGGATTATTGATACACCTCAAGGAGATAGGGAGCGAGTTTTGGTGGTGTACGTTTTATAGAATGGCGTTGATAGGCCGTCTAGGCCTGGTGCCTTGTCTCCAGGTAGGCTGTTAATAACCTGGATGACGTCCTCTTTTGTGAAGGGCACTTCTAAGTATTTGCTGTGAGCGTGGCTTAACTAGACCAGTTCAATGAAGTCAGGATAGGACTGCAACTATGAGTGAGGGCCATCCTGGGTCGTGGTGTAAAAGGATTCATAGAATGACGTCATTTTGTCCAGGGTCGCCGACTGCCCGCGAACTGGGTTGGAATCATCTTCCAGGAGCTCTGTGATATAACAGAAGTGCTTTGTTGTTTGAATGTACAGGCTAAGGCTTTTCCAGGGCGATCTCCCTCCCCATACATACGTGCCCTGGTATGTTACCCCGGAAACACCCATTACATCAATGTCAATACATCGCGTTGCCATCGCAACGCGACTTTTACATCGCAGGATCATTGACATTGCATGCTTTTACTACGCATGCTACAACGGCGCGATGCCATTAACATTGCATGCAATTACAACGCATGCGATGTTAATGCGAGCTTTACAGGCCTCTTGCAAATGTGTATCACGCCAAAATAAGCTCCCCAACTTCCCAAGTGCCACCAGTTTTTATTCAGCTCTTTTGACATCACAGGCGCAACCGAAACTGGCTACAATCTAAAAGAAAGGCCCTGCTTTTTGGGAGAGATAACTTTTCCTTGTCAGCAGAACATCGCAAAAAAAAGTGCAGATGCTGTGCAAAATGCAGACAAGCCCCCTAATTCAGCTTAAAATCTTTCTAGTGTACTGACAGCCCAAAATTAATGGCAACTGCAAAAACGTTTGCTGCACTTTCTACCTCTTCTGTAAAGTCACGTATGAAGGATCACTGCTATCACCTTTTCTTCCAACTCTTCGTCCTCGAAAACCAGCTTTACAGGCCTCGTGCAAACTGGCTACGTAAATCTGAGATGCTGAGACCGTAAGATGTGTGTGTGGTGGGTGGGTGGATGGATGGATGGATGGATGGATGCATGATTTGTGGGTGGATGGGTGCATGGATCGTTGTATGGGTGGGTGGATGTATGTATGGATGGATAAAAGTGTGGATGGGTGCATGATGTGTGGGTGGCTGGATGGGTGGATGGATGGGTGGATGGATGCATGGATGGATGTGTGGGTGGGTGGATATATGGATGGATGGATGGATGGATAAAAGTGTGGATGGGTGCATGATGGCTGGGTATCTGGATGGACGGATGCATGGATGGGTGTGTGGGTGAATGGATACATGGATGGGTGTATGATGTGTGTGTGGTTGGGTGCACGGATGGATGTATGGGTGGGTGGATGTATGGATGGATGGATGAATAAAAGTGTGGATGGGTGCATGATGTGTGGGTGGCTGGATGGGTGGGTGCATGGATGGGTGGATGGATACATGTATGGATGTATGGGTGGGTAGATGTATGGATGGATGAGTGGATGGATAACAGGTGGATGGATGGATAAAAGTGTGGATGGGTGCATGATGTGTGGGTGGTTGGATGGGTGGGTGGATGGATGGGTGGATGGATGGGTGGATGGATGGATGGATGGATGGATGGCAGATGGATGGATGGATGAATAAAATTGTGGATCGGTGCATGATGTGTGGGTGCCTGGATGGGTGGGTGGATGGATGGGTGGATGGATGCAAAACAGAGCCAGATAGAGACCCGTTTGGAGGACTCCTTTAAAAAACTGCCGGTGCTCAGCACCGGTGAGACCCGGCCCACTTAAATCTCTGCCCCTCATAAAGAACACTAGCGACCGTACGTAGTCTCCAGCTTTTTCCTAGCTCTTCTAACTTTTAATCCACCTTCGAGAGTCTCAGGCGTTTTAAAGTTGTCTCTCTCTGTACTCACACCGACCACTAATAATGTTCAAACTTCACACCTGAATATTGCTTGCTGCCCCTGTCCACAGCTGGGGAAAGATTTAACGTGAAGGAGAAACTATTTTTGGGCCAGATAGAGTGTGACAGGCAGCCATGCTCATCTGGGACTGCCTGGGCGGTGGTATGCACGAAGAGTACAAGCTGGCAAATATTTTGGGCATGAACCATCACAGTCAGGGGCGGCCGTGGGAGCAGCGGGCATCCCTGGCACTGGGAGCAGTTGGCATAGCTGGCGTGGAGCCGTGGTCACTCAAAACAAATACAAAGGCAGGACTCATGAGGCCACATTTATTTACAGAAAACAAACCATCTGCACAATATATCAGCATTCCTTGTGCTGTTTTCAAAGCCAAATTTTTAAACGTCCAGTGTGAATCAACCAGGCACAGAGGTTTTTCCTAGACACATAAAAATACCTGCAGCTGGTATGGATCGCTTAAATGAAACAAGCATTGGCAATACTAATAGGTTTGGCATTGGTATGCCTACAATGTTTTTATTGGAGCGGCGACTGACGGTTGGCAAGCATATGCCATTGACAGTAAAATATTAAATAATAAAGATTACAAATTCTGTAAGGCAACGGTGCACTAAAAATAAGTAATCTATGACACGTCAAAAGTAAAGAAAACCCTTCAACAGACATCTGACCGAAACCCACAATATGAATATTATTAATATGTGTGTGTGTTTTTTATTAAACTTTATTCATTTATACTGGAAAACATGAACATACATGAATATAAATATTTCTATTATTTGTTTCGAAAAAATAAGGGTGGAAAGAAAGTTTAACCTGTCTCTAGGCCAAACCTACAAAATGGAAAAGTAGAAAGTGGCAGATGCTGCTTCCAGGACATCGCTAGTATTAGGAATGTATGTGTCTCCCTTCGACTGACCCAGAAGCTTGAGGCAATCTACCATGAAATTCTCCTGTAACCAAGAGCAAAGAATGCATTGTCCTGACGCGTGATTTAAAAAACTGCGATGTAATACGCGACAAATAGGAATCACTGCAGTAGTAATGCAACAACGGGCGATGTGAAAACTGCTGGGGAAAGACACTTTGCGATGTATTTGCCGCGTTGTAAAGGCACGCGAAGAAAAGGTTACTGATGTATCGTCATACAACCGTTACCCCAGGAAGTTAGTTTTGCGGAGTGCTTCATCATTATATTCCAAATTGTTTTCATGGTTAGTGGCGAGATCCATCCGCAAATCTCTTTGAAAGGATAATGTCTCTGCATGCCGTATTTCCTTCTCAATCTGCTCCAGGGTGGAGGCGATGGATTTTAATACGCCCGATTGTTTGGCTATGCAGACACAGCGTATAACGGTTTTGAAGGCTTCCCATAACATGGAAGGGGAGTCTACAGATTTTGTGTTTATATCGAAGTATTGCAGGAGGCTCCTCCCGGAATTCCTCCCTGAATACTGTGTCGCGAAGTGCATGTGGTGGGCGTCGCCAGCTTAAGGCTCGTGGCTTAGCAAGCGGTACTGACGAGGTGAGCTGGACCGAGCGTGGTCAGATAGCGTATGTTGTGTATGAGTGACGCTAGTAGTCAATTCTGTGTGATCAACCAGTAGTTCAGACGGGACCAGGCATTATGGCAGGATGATATGCACATTCCTTCGCAGTTGTATGGATGCCAAGATCGCCTGATATCAATGAGGCTGTGGTTAAGCGCTATGAAGTTAAGTACTTCAGTAGTTTTGGGGTGTTACTTCCTGGAGGTCCCTACGCAAGTCTAAAGAGTCCTGCATGATAGCATTGAAATCTCCCCCACGGATATTAGTGTCTTCCCCAAGCAGAGCTATCTTGGACCATATAGTCTCAAATAGGGTTGGGTTGTCAACATTAGGGCCATATAAGGCCACCAGGGTCAACGGGGTAGTGTGCAGTGTATCCTTCAGCAGCACGTATCGCCCTTCAGGGTCGACAAATAAGTTGGTAGTGGTCCAGCTGATGTTGCGGCGAATAAGAAGGCAGTACCTTGGGCGTAGTTAGAGCACGAGGCTGAGTGGATCTCCCCCAGTATCTATGGTTTAGCCTAGGGTCCGTTGGCATGCATAAGATGCATTTCTTGCAGAAAGCATATGTCTATTTTGTGTCTAATTAAAAAGGAGTGTTTAAGGCAAGCCTTTCTGTGGTTCTTCAGACCACGTATGTTCCAGTTTAGGAACGATACTTGAGTCATTTGGCATGAGGTATGCTGCAGCGTGGGGGTTGTCAACTAGTGTAATGCAGTCTGATGGTAGGGTGGGCTCGGGCAAAGTGCTAAGGTCCTGTTTGTTGCAATAACTCTCTGTACTAGATGGAAGGGGCAGCTTGGGTGACCCCAAAGTTACTACAAACAGCCAACTGTGCATGCACAAACCCGTACATCCCCCAACTCAAGCCGCCCAATTAGGCTGAGAGTCCCTTACCAACCCCCTCCCAAACAACCCCAAACAAAAAAGAGAAGATATAAGCCATGGGAGATCTCCCTCTGGGGGCATTGGTTACCGGCGCACTGGCTTGCACGAGAGGCAGGGTGGCCGAGTGTACATATCAACACAGAGGAGGAAATAGAGTTTGCAGACAAGTGGCAATAATTGTACAAATGGCAGAGCATGGGCTACAGGCAGATAGAAAACAATGAACAGCAGGGGGAGCATGCTCAAGACACAGCAGCATAGAATTTTCTAATATTGTCCCTGGATTAATCATTGAGTTAAGCCGCCCCTTCGATTTGAAGAGGTGTTCGGGGCAATGTCCGCCCTGGACAGATATGTTTGGCGAATTTAAGCGCGGATTTGGTGCCAGTGAACAAGTGTGTTTGGCCGTCGGGAGAAATCTTCAGCTTTGCCGGATAAAGCATTGCATAAGGGATTTCAGAGCGTTGGAGGAGGCGCTTTGGCGGCAGAAATTCTTTCCATGCAGGTTGTACAGTGGAAGTGAAGTCTAGGAAGATGGAAATGTTATTGCCCTGGTGGGTGATGAGGCAATGCTCGCTGGCTGCCTTCAAAACTTAGTTTCAGTCACGGTAGTTCAATAGGTATGCTTTGATGGGCCTGGGCGTTCCAGCGACACGGAGCTTGGGTCCTAGCGAGCGATGAGCTTGCTCCACCATGAAGACCCCATAGAGTGCCACTGGAAAGAGATCGCAGAGCAAAGACTCGACAAAGGGCTCCACTTTTACAATAGCTGTGGTTTCCGGAATGCCAGCTATGCACAGGAGCGTGCTTCCAAGTCTTTGTTTTTTGCTTTAATCAGTGTGAGGTCTCTTTCCATGTTAAGGAGATGTTCTTTGGAGTCCACCTGATATTTATGAGCTTCCTCAGCACAATTTTCAAGAGCATCCAGTATGGACTCATGAGTATTCACTTGGCACTTGACAGTGTCTAGACCTGCTGTGAGGGCGTCTAGTTTAGTTTAGTGTCTATAGACTTAAGGTTAGACTGGACTTCCAACATGATGGCTCGTAGGTCCTCATCTTGTTTATCACTTGGTAGGGATCATTGTCAGGTTCAAAGTTCATATTTGCTCTGCGGGTTAGGCAATTGTTCTCAAAGGGCAGTATTGACTGCTTGGGATCGGGATTGCTTTTTCACATTGCGTAAAATGAAAGCAGCGAGCAGAACAGAAAAGGTGGTGCACCCAGAAACACTGTGTTGGCGCTACTTCAGGAGATCGTGACCATGGAAGAGAGCAACAAGACAGCTGCAGTTTCAATGGAGTTTTTTTAGGCCGCATCTGGAGTTGGAGAGCGCACAGTGGGCCAAGCTAGGGCGAGCGGAGACCTGCCAGGAAGAAAGAGCAGGCGCACAGCAGCCCTAGATGCGACGGAATGTAGCACCACCCAGGGATCCACACTCTGTCCTAGTCTGGTGCCTCCAATGCCCTCACCTCGCTCCCCGCTGCGTTCCAGGGCCTACGAATCCCCACCGGGCACTATGCAGACACGAAGTCCACAGCACCCAGGGACCGCCACGGGACCGTCCCTTCAGACTGCAGAGCTCCCGCCAGCCAGTACCCAGCAGTAGAAACAAGGGCCCACTGGCCTACTTACGTAATTGCAAGTTGCATCTTTTGGGCTGCACAGCTCACCCAGGAGGTGAGGTGCCGCAGTGTAGAACAGCTGTCTCTGCACCAGGGTCAGCCATGGTTGCCGCTAGTGCGCTCCTGAACCAGGGTGTCTCTGCTGTGGGGCACGAAGCTGCTGCCAATGTTGAGCAGAGTCTCTGCCAATAAAAAAGTCCACTCTGGCCCGGTGTGAGGGGCAGACCCACGCCCGCCACTGCTCAAAATACCACCAGCCCCACATGGGCCACAATGGAGCTCCAGGCAGCAACCAGGGCCCTTATGTGCACTTCCGTAAGTGCAGTGCCCGCACCTACCCGCCCAGCACTACCCCCACTCAGCAGAGGAAGCAGTGCAGGGGAGTTCAGCCTGGGGGGGAGTCACAGCAGTTCAAGTCACGGTCACGGCGGACGGGAAGGGGGCAGATGTTGGAGAGCTCCGGTAATGGAACTGCGACCAAGGTCCACTACGGCCGCAAAAGTCCTCCGCTGCGCACCCACTCGTAGCCTCCGTTTAAGGTCACCAATCAGCTCAGGAGAGGTATGTGCATGCTCAGCAGTCTGCGCCCGGTCGATTCCCATGAGGCAGGATATTCAGGCACCAGGGGCGGCTCTAGGCTCATGGCGGCCCTGGGCAGGGAGCGTAGGTAGGGGGCCTGAAAGAGGGGGTCCGGGTGGGGTGGAGCGCGGAGGCCAGTGAAGAGGGGGGTCAGGGTGTTTGGAAGTGGAACAGAGCCGGAGACCGCCAAATCCCTGCCATGGGCCGCCACGCAAATATGTATCCATCCTCAGAGGATTATTATATTAAGGATATATATTGGCGTGGTGGCCCCTGGGGTTTGGTGGCCCTGTGCAGGTGCACAGCTAGCACATGCCTAAGGCCGCCCCTGCAGGCACCTTGTTGTGGTAGGATTATGAAGGATGATGCACCCGGCCGGCACAACCCCATTAGAAGGCGGCCATCTCACTGCACAGCCAAGCCATGCCCCCACTAATAGGATGGATTGATTACTTTTCTGTGCCAGATGGGACACTTTCACCTTGCTTTAACACTCTGTCATTCATGATTGAGCAGCCAATCCACATCCCCCTCCACAACCTATGGGACCAACTCATCAAAGGCTAAGAGGTGAACAGTGTTTTCTCCCATACTCATAAATAGTGGACAATAGTGACAGAGTCCAAGCCAGGGAAAGTGTCCTGTTTGGCACAGAAAAGGGATCCATGCATTCCATTGGTCCTGACGAAAGCCACTGACCCACTAGGGCGCAAGTATGGCTGTAACATGTGGACCTGTATTATATGTGCCATGTGAGAGACATCTCATATATCCCATGACATACTGGGTCTTATTCACAAAAGGCCTCCACACTCGGGGCGGGTGTCCTGCAGTCGTGGGAAAGTCTCCGCTCTTGGGGTGGTTTTCTGCAATGAGAATTCTCATATCAGAGAATCAGCCCTGAGTGCGGAGACTCCCCCATGGCTGCGGGGCCCCCACTACGAGTGCGGGGGACTATTGTGAATCAGGCAGATCATTTCTTTATTTTTAATCTTACCCCTATCCATGTTTTATTAAATCATAGTATTTTTTTATTAGGAGGTCATTTTAGATTATATTTTTTGTTTTTGTTGACACAGATCCCATACAGTCTTTACAAACAGGAGAGCCTAACTTCTGGTTGAGGAAAACGACCCAATGATGACGCTATCATTTGTTAGTACGTCAATGATGAACAAACTTAGCTAGAGAGGTCCAATAAATTTGTTTTAATGAGATCCTCAGATAAAACCTGCTCCTACTCTTTTTGATACTTTTGGCAGGAGTTTTGGAAGCAGAGTGAGAAATGACATTCCTAACTTCCCTCTCCCTTAATTGGATATTTATAGCTATACAGGAAGTAATGTTGATGAATTTCCATAATAATAACAAAAATTACGACCTCTGCTATTAATCAGCCGATCAATATAAACATTCAGATTGGATCTCCTTTGGATTCATATTCAGAAATGTCATATTAAATGAGAGTCAATTTGCAGAATGTATTAGAACAATAAAAAGAAACATCAGTCATGACTTCATTTTGTGCACAAAACATGAAACAATAAAGGCACTTTCTATAATTCTTGCAGATCAAAATCCACTGGACAATGGTTCTATCTCAAATAGATGAGATTACAAGAGGTGGTCAAATTTTAATCAGTTTCTTGAAAAAATATTGAGGAATCCCAGTCTGAATGAATTTATCAAGAATATGAACATATACATTGTTGTGTTATTTTCTTAGTCATACTGCATGTCAATTTCTTGTCTTTGGGAAATTGTTTTGAGACTTTTTAATAATATTTACGACTCTAATCAGGACAGACGCCTGGTGAATATATTTCATTGAAAACAAAAAGAATTATATGTGAACCCACTAGGCAAATTGGAGGAAGGCTGTTTATGCAATTTTTTTGATTTGGACTTACTAACTTGATGTAAGGTCTTCCTTAGTGACAGTGAATTTAATGGCAAGTTCATCAACTCTCTTGGCTCTTGGTACACAAACAGGCAGGATACCATCAAACCTGAGCCAAAGATACACAAAACATAAGGTAGCAGGCCTTCTCCACCAATCCACCCAGGATCTGGAATGACAGCCCTGGATCCATACGGACTTCCCCAACCTTTAGGATATGATGAAAAGATACTTCTCTAAAGAACTCCTGCCATGCCTGCCAAGATCCGTTTTCTGGATACAGCAGGGGTGAAGCACACCTAACATAAAATGGGTGCCAATGCACAGGAACGTCAAGCCCATGTCGAATTTCTGCCTCAGCGATATGGAAGCAATTGATATTACCTTAGCTGACCTTGCACATATGATTGGTAATTTACAAAAGGAGACACAGGCACCAACTTAGAGAGATGACAATTTCCAAAGCATAGAAACTTGTCATCGGGTGGCACGTTTCCCATGTCAACTACTTCAAGGGCTTGGACAGGTGTGGGGACTCCAGTAATACGTTATTACTCCTCCTTCAATTCGTACGCACCACCCAAAAGGTTCACAGGGGATCCTGTGAAATTTAATACATTTATAAACCAGTGTCAACTTCAAATCTTGTAAAAAGCATTGTGTTTTCCTACAGAGCAGACAAAAGTAGTTTTTGTATTGTATTTAAGGGGCAATGCGGACACTTAGTCCATTCCATTATGGGAACATAATGATCCTTTGCTGTATAATTATGCTGCTTTCAAATCTGAGCTGAAGAGATTATTTGATCATCATTCTTTTATGCAATCAGTAGACTGAGAGTTACTGAAATGATGGCAAGGTAACAAAGATCTGATGACATGCATTTCTAATTTAAACAGACTATTCGCAGAAGCCAAATACAGTTCTCTCTTCTATGGAGGACTAAAAGATGAGTTAAAATGTCTTTTGGCCCAAATGGTGGATCCTCCCAAATTCTGCAGCAACTTAATCGACCAAGTAGTGAAACTAGATCATGGACTAAATGAAAGGCGTAGAGCTAGAGGGCACTCTGATAGTAGAGCATTCATGTACAAAGAACGAAAACAGAACCAGAAAATACTACAGATGAACCAGAACCTATGCAAATAGGTAGTGTATGTGGACCCTTAAGTGAGGAGAGACACAAAGATTTTGTGACATGAAACTCTGTTTATATCTCAGGAATAAAGGGTTGTTTCCTATGTGACTGTGCTTTGAAACCAAAGAAAAAAAAGGGGTTAAGAAAATAATGTCCCTGAAGCCTACTGAGACAAGTGTTTCAGGTAGTTCTGGTCTCATAGTTTCAATATATTAGGCACAAATCACTTTTTTTCAAGCTCCTCATCATATTTTATTGACACTCATCTATCATGGGAAGAACATGCTACTGACCATGATGAATTCCTGTGCTATTTGGAATTTTATAGATTTATCATTGCCAATCACTTTGGTATTCCTACCTTGCCTAAATATATCATAGATGAAGTGAAAATCACTGATGGAAGTACCATCAAGTCAGCTCCTATCACTCATTCCACTTTGAATCTCTGTTTGATCATGCAGGATTCCCATGAGAAATGTGTGTGTTTTGATTTAATCAAAGCTCCTCAGTGCCATGCAATACTGGTATTTCTTGGCTCACAAAACATAACACAGATATCGATTGGGTCAAACACATTAGTACTTTCTAATCTGACCTCAACGTTGTAGGCTGACTAAAGAGGCTCAAAAAGAAGTAATGGTAACAGTGGAAATTACTACTCCAATGTTACCTTCATGTTACCATGACTTCCAGAAGTATTTAATAAAACAAAAGCTATAGCCCTTCATCCTCACCGATCCTATGATTGTCGGATCGACTTGGTGCCTGGGGCTCAAGTTCCTAGGCCAGAGAAAAAAAATGTGAATCTTTGTGAATACCTTGATGAAGTGCTCAGCATAGGTTTTATTAGGCCTTCACGCTATCTAGCCTCCTCGCCTTTGTTTTTCATACCCAAGAAGAAAACAGGTCTTTGTTCTTGATTTGACTATAGAGCCCTCAACAATGTTATGATAAAAAATTGTTACTCCTTACCTCTGATACATTCATTGCTCAACCAAATTGAAAGTTCCAACATTTACATCAAGCTGGACTTAAGAGGGGCATACCACTTGGCACAAGTTACGGTGGGTGAAGAATGGAAAAGCACCTTTAGTACCATCTTTGGTCCATATGAGTATTTGGTTATGCCCTTAGGCCTCTGTAATTCTACAGCTGCCTTTCAATTCTTTATAAATTAGGTTTTTAGGGAATATCTGGACATTTGTGCCACTGATCATCTCAATGGCATCTTGATCTACTCCTCTTCTGTCTCAGAACATGAAAAGCATGTCAGAGCTATTTTGGTAAGACTGAAGGAAAATAAGCTTTTTGTCATGTTAGAAAAATGCGATTTCCATGTCCCTTCTGTTTCCTTCTTCGGGTATGTGTTATCAGTGGTGAACAGACATAATATTGAGTTACAAATGTCGACTTGCACTGATATCGAGTGGAAAATATCGTAGTACAAAAATATCGACTGTGAGAATATCGTGGTCAACAATATCGAGTTGAAGGTGAGTAATATCGTTTTTCAAAATATCGAAGTAATTATTATCATTTGCAAAAATATTATTGTTAAAAAGATCATTGTTTTATTTAGTGTTATGTATTTTAGTGTGTATTTCACATGTATGTGTTCTATTTTTTGTGTGTAAGTATTGCATTTGTTTTTTGATATATGTGTTACATTTTTAGAAGTTATTAAGTTTTGCGTTTTAGGGGGATAGGGTTGGAAGTAATTTAATTATATTTAATTAATATTTTTTATTAATTAATATTTATGTATGTAATATGTTATATTGTTAATTGTGGTACTTAATTTATTATTAATTAGTTATCAATTGGTTGGTAATTATTATTAATTGTTTGGTAAATATCTTAATTGTGTATTTTTTTAGGAAGCGGGTTGTGGGTTATAGGGGAATAGGTGGGAAGTAATTCAATTATAACTAATTAATTAATATTTATGTATTTACTATTTTATTTATTTATTTATGTGTTTTGTAGGGCGCCTGCATCACCCCTAAAGGGGTTTCGCTGTGCTGCGTACATGCAACAGAAGGCAAGTGGGGGGCAAAGATTTAAAACAGCACAGTTTTGAGGAGCCTTCTAAATTGAAGATGGGCAGGGAATTGTCACAGATGGGTCGGGAGCTGGTTCCAATAGAGCGGAGCAAGGTGAGAGAAGGCCTTTCCACCCATCCTTGCTTTCTTAAACCGGGGGACCAGGGGAAGGGATTTGGTTCCTGAGGGAAGAGCCCTTGTAGGGATATAGTGATTAAACTTCTAAGCAAGGTATGCGGGGCCCTTGCCATACACAGTCTTATCAATGGTGCAACAGATATTAAACTTTATTCGCTTGCGCACTGGGAGCCAGTGAAGCTGTTGAAAAAGGGGAAGAGAGGCTGTTCTGGGTGGACTATTCGAGACAAGGCGCACTGCGGTGTTCTGGACTACCTGCAATCTGCACATGAGGACTCATTGGCTGAGATCATGAGAAAGTTACAGAAGTCTTGTCGGCTTAGTACTAATATCTGAATGAGGGATTTTTGTGTAGATTCTGGGAGGAAAGGAAAGACTCGCCCTAACAGACTGAGCTCATGGAAACTGGAGCCGGCAGTATAGGCCACATGTTCGTTAATGGTCAGTGCCTGGTCTAGGCGTATACCCAAATTCCTAACAACAGTCTTGTGTATAGGGGGATCGCCAAGATCCATCGGCCACCAGTCCGGTGACCACAGCAGTGCGTTAAGTTGAAGGAAATTGCTCCTCATCCAATTGGAAATGGCTATCATACCTGTGGAGAAAGTAGACTGGGCTGCAAGAGTGGATTTGTTGAATGAGAAAAGAAGCTGAGTATCGTCAGCATATGAAATGGGAGTGAAACCTAATGTCCTAAGAAGGTCGGCCAGGGGAATAATTGTGGTAATTCATGTATTATTAATTAGTTATTAATTATTTGTTAATTAATAATAATTAATTGGTAAATATGTTAATTGTGTTATTTATTTAGGAACGGGTTGTGGGTTTTTAGGGGAGCATGGTGGGAAGTAATTAAACAATAATTAATGAATATTTTTTTTTATTATTTTATATTTATGTGTTTAATATTTTATATTGTTAATTGTGGTAAATAATGTATTGTTAAATATGTATTAATTAGTTATTAAAAATTATTTACTAATGATTAATTATGGTATTTGTGTCATTTTGTTAAGAGACGGTTGTAGGTTGATAGGGGAGAAGGCTGGGAAGTAATTTAATTTAAATATATTTTGTAACATTTTTATTCTAAAATGTATTTTAAGTTATTATATAGTGTTAATTGGATGAATTATTTATTATTGGTTGTTTTAAAATAGCTTGTTCATTATTATTAATTAATTAAATATTAATTTGTTATGTTAATTGAGTTATGTTTTACAACATTGGTGGTATCATTTATAGGGGAATATGGTGGGAGGTTAATTATTTTCAATTAATTAATTGTTTGTTAATTAATGTTAATTATTTTGCTGGAGTGGGTATAGTAAATTATTCTCCTCCACTATCCAAGACTTTCCCTACTGTTGCACTTCCTGGAGTGCGAATAGTAAATTATTAGCCTACACTATAGAACACTTTCCCTACTGTTGCATTCCCTGGAGTGGGAATAGTAAATTATTCCCCTCCGCTATCCAACACTTTCCCTACTGTTGCCCTCCCTGGAGTGGGAAAATAATAAATTATTCCCCTCCGCTATCCAACACTTTCCCTACTGTTGCACTACCTGGAGTGGGAATAGTAATTTTATCCCCTCCGCTATCCAACATTTTCCCTAGTTTTGGAGTTAAAGTAGTGTCAAATGTAATTGTAAAAAAAAAATATTTTAATATTTTAATTTATTATATATATATATGTTATATTTATGTTACCAGCGCATGTGTGTGTGTGTGTGTGTGTGTATATATATATATATATATATATATATATATATATATATATATATATATACAATTTTTCATATGTTTCTAACATTTTATATTAATAAGTACATTTATATATTATATATGTATGTTTCATTTATTTTACATTAGATTTATTACTTATCATTTTAAACATTTTCTAATAATTCTAACAGGTTTTTTTCAAATTATATTTATTATTTACTTTATTTTACATTTTTTTTTTAAACATTTTTAAAAAAACGATATTTTTAACAACAATATCTTTTTCTTCAATATTTCTGTACTTACCATTATGAAGATAGGATTTCAATATTTTTGACATCGATAGTCAGTTAAGCAGGTGCACATTTTTCTGGGATTTACTAACTTTTATCACTGCATCATTAATAATTTTTGTATCTTAGATTCTCCCATTACTCTGTTGCTGCATACAGGTACGAAGCAGAAAAGGCTTTTCAACAACTTAAGGCAGCTTTCCCTGGTGCTCCTTTCGTACAACATCCAAACCCCACCCAACCTTTCATTTTAGAAGCAAATGCATTTCATGTAGCAGTAAGGGGAGTATTAGCTCAACGAAAAGGAAAAGTCTGGTAACTTACACCCTGTCACATTATTTTCCCATAAATATAGTCTCACATAAATTAAATTACTCATTTAGGTATAGAGAGTTGTTGTCTATAAAAAAGACCTTTGAGGAGTGGCGTCATTATTTGTTTGGTGCTCTACATACTGTGACTGTCATGACTGATCACAGAGGTTTTGAAGTCTGTTAATGCTTTGTCGCTGAGACAATTGTGCTGGGCACAATTCTTTAATGAGTTTGTTCACCGATTCCAATCTGCTCAGTAACATGGGACTGCTGATGCTCTCTAAAGTTTGGGGTATGAGATCATTGAAATATCCAATGAATATTCACCCATATTTCTGGGTCATGGGAGTTTAGGGGCTTCATAATCAGAAGGAGGTTTCACTAACAAAGGGTTACAGACACTTAACTCCAAAGACACAGAAGCCATTGCTCACACACAAAACAGACACAAGGTAGAGGGTTTAACATATGTTCAAGGGGGTTTGTTTATTCCCATTGTCCCTTTGCAACAACAAGCCTTAGAATGATGTCACTCACATATATTTACTGGACATCCAGAGGAAAAGAAAACTCTAGACCAGCGTAGGAGATATTTCTGGTGGCCTACACTTCCTGCTGACACTAAACAGGACATTCAAATATGCAGCACATGTGAACAAAGCAAAAACTCTCATCAGGCACCAAGATGGTAATTGACACCTTTAACCACTCTTCCTGCACCTTGGCATGCTATTTCTATGGATTTTCTTGTAGAACTGCCAAAAACGGAGCAACGTTTTTCCACCTTTTTAGTTGTTGGAGATCTTTTGACAAAAATGTCAAATTTTCTCTGCATGAAAGGGTCAGAATTATCTGCTGTTTTTCAACAAAACATTGTATGTCTTCATGGCCTTCCATCTGACATAATTTCCATTTGTCTCTCATTTCTAGAGAGGGTTGGGTGACACATTGCAGATCAAGATTCGATCTACCCATCTCTCGCAGATGGATAGCCAAAAGGAGAGGGTGAATCAATGTATTGAACAATACCTACGTTGCCAGTTATTGCATAATATCAATGATTTGAGTGTTTATTTGTGAGTTGCTGAATCCACTTTTAATAATGCCATGCATAATCCTACAAATATTTCTCCTTACTATTGTAAATATGGTTTTGCTCCTACTTTCCTCTCTCACACAAACTATTCCTGCTCCACAGGATTTAGTAGATCACATACATGACACACAGCAAATAGCCCAGGAGAACCTAGACAAAGCTAAAGAGGTTTACAAAAAATATGCTGATCTACACTGTCCACCTGGTCCTAAATACATTATCGGGGACATGGTATGGGTATTCGCTCAAATCATTGCCTTGAAAGGGTCGCGCAAATTCAAGTCTTGTTTCATCTGCCCCTGAAAAAACCTTAAAAAGGGCAACCCGGTTCCTATGAACTGAAATTGCCATCTACATCATGGATCCTTCCTGTGTTTCACATCTCCCTGCTGAAACCCATTGTGCCTGGTACTCAGTGTCTGGCAAAACCTTTTTTCAGTGGTGGTGGATGATAACCTGAGGTTTGGTTGGAGGCTATACTGAACTCCAGAAGGGATCGGTGCAGGATGCAATCTATTATTCATTGGAAAGGCTAAGGTCCTTAAGTCAGTAAATGGGAACCTGCTAATCATCTCCACGCCTCATGTTTGCTTCAATTGTCCCCTAGATGGCTTCCTGACAAACGATGCCTGTTTGTGGTGCTATTGGGGGGGGGGGTGTACTGTCATGCCTGCCACGATCCGTATTTCAGATGCGGTAGGGGTGAAGCACACCTAATATAAAATGGGAGCTAATGGACAGGAACATTCTTGGTGCTCTAGTTGTTCCCTGTCAGCAACTTCCTGCTGTCAGTTTCACTTACCTTGCTTCTGGGTTCCCGGTGGCTTCTTGTCCGGTCTCCCTCGCCATGTGATTTCTCTTGTCCGCTTCAACAGAATTCTTTCTTAGCTGCTCCAACTCTTCACTCCTGGATATCCTGAAATGGAAAAAAAGACAAGACCCTTTTAAAGTATTGACGCTCTACAATTCCAAGCCCGAGGTAACGCGCTCTGTACGCTCACATATTCTAAAGTGATTTTTAATAATACTTATCTGTAATTTCATCTTGTGTTTGGATTCTGTATTTTGAACTCTAGTCTCGAAGGACTAAAGCTATGGACAAATACAAAAATTAACGAACATGCTTGCTTCTAAATGACAGAAATAAGTTTCACTTTTTTCCTTATTTGTGCAATATTGTTAAGGTTCAATGGGCCAGATGTATAAAGCCTTTCTCCCGTTCGCAAACGTGCCGATTCTCAGAATTGGTCCATTTGTGAACACGAAAAAGCCTTTTGGGATGTATCATCCCAAAACACCCTCGCAAAATAGAGAATCGCAAAATCAGTGATTCCCTATTTTGCAAATACATTTAAGGAATCGCAAATTGCGACTCCTTAAATGCAATTCAGGAAACCCAAGTTATGCAATTTTACCTTAAGAAATCGCAAATTACCACCAACTTCAAGTAGGTGGTAATTTGGGATTTTCCTTGAAAAATGCACTTTTTGCATTTTTCAAAGTGCCATGTGGCGCACATACATTCCCATAGGGCATGTATGTGCGCCACATGTCCACACATACATATTTAAGGAGTGCAACAGGGTGTCCTTTTGGCAACCTTGAAATTGCATTCACAATTTGCGAGTACCTATTGGGTACTCGCAAATTGTAAATGTCTTCCCAGTTATTCCTATGAACCTCTAGGGCCATAGGAATGAATGGGAAGGTCTTCCTTAATTGCGAATCACAATATGCTATTCGTAAATAAGGAATATGTAGGAAACGCAATTAATATTGCGAAACCTATATACATTGCATTTTGCAAGTCAAAATTCGCTATTAAGGACTCGCAAACTGCCATGATGATACGTCTGCTCTTAAATGTTTTGCTATTTTTGGCTTTTGTTTATGACTAGAAATGAAATACATGCACTTTCTTTTTCTTCATTTCTTTCTTTTGTGTAATTTTCTACTCAGGATTTTGAGCCTTCTTAGGACAAGAACAGTAACACATGAGGTATGCTTTACTATAGGAAGATAAGTTCTAATTTTACCTGTACTCTCTTCTTTTCTTCAGATGTACAAAACGATAATTAGTTGCCATTTCCTTTTTCTACTGATAATCGGAAGAGGGGAATTGTCCAGGTATTCAGCTTTATGTCAAGAGCCGTATGTACATTGACACTCACCTAAAATAGTGACACCACTGGCTCCTTATTTTTCTTCTATTTTTCATTCAGGAGGAGTCTTGAATAGTCTGGGTAGACACAAGCACCACAGCACAGTCTCCTTGGGACACTTGTTCTTTCTCTTCTCTTCCCCTATTCCTCTTCGATCTTGGTTGGCTTTGACTATTTTTAAGCTACCTTGGTCAAGGGTGAAGTTGGGAGATAGCATCATGGCTTCCTCTCACTCCTGTGGAAAATAAGGTGATATTCTGACAACAGCACATGGTGACATGGTAACAATTTACCTCTAGCTTCAGCACCCAGCTTAAATTCCAATCAAATGTTCACTGTGTGCTTACCTTTGACCCTGTTACGTGATCCACTGCCTTTTGGCTAGGTTAGCTCTATTTACTTGCCACATATACAAACATATATACTGATATACACATAGATTGCAACAAAAGTAATATAGTATGCAGGCATGATATTAAAGACTAGGGATTATTTAGGGGTCAATTCCAATTTGGGAAACCAATCCGTACGACGAATCGTATTCATAGCCGTTTCTGTACGAATCGTACAAATCCGTCCGAATCACGAAGTACGATCCGTAGGAAAAGAATACGTATGAATGTGTGTGAATCATACGAAAAGTAAGGGAGAATCCGTACGAAACTAACCCTCACGGTGAACCGTACGAATCGTAAACTTGCTGTATGACCCAACAAGTACGATCCGGACCGGGTAACAAAAACGCGATTCATACGGAAAACGTCTAATGAGCAATTCATACGGAGAGCCACACACTCACATAAGCACCGTACCCCTGCAATCATAGGGGTACGCACCGTACAAAGATGCTCTATACCTCTACACACCGTACCCCGATGCAACGTACACCTACGCACCGTATACCCATGCACCGTATACCCATGCACCGTATACCCATGCACCGTACCCCGATGCACCGTACCCCTGCTCACCATACCCCTACGCACTGTACCCCTACACCCCGAACACCTGCAATCATGGGGGTACGCACCGTACCCGGGGGGTCCGTGTCGCACGCGGTTCGAGTCGAAATATGCTTTTACGGACGTTTTAAACTCCCGTAGAAAAAGAGTTGTACAGAGTGTTGTTGTAACGAATCGTACTTGCTGGTTCGTGAAAAGCTGCTTCAATCCATACGGACGTCGCGTACTGCGTGTTCTAAATGCGATTTGTTCGTGTTTTTAAGTCGTATGGTCTTTCGTATGATTCGTACGGAGATCTGCTATGGATTCGGATGGTACTTAATCGTACATACGGGGACGTTGAAGGTGTATGATTCGTATGGGAAAAATGCTCCGTACGGCGATTCGTAGGGGATTTTACCGAATCGGAAACGACCCCCTAATGTTCGGCAGCTGCAGAGGCCGATGATATCATCACACATGACCAAACAGTTGTCTGTGTCTGATAGATGGCATGGGCAGTTTTATTACAGGGAATACATTATTTTTTAATTTTATGTTGAAATAGTTTTTATAGTTATTATTATAAATCAAACAGTGCCAGTGGTGAAGGATAACTATTAGCAGTAAGGCATTGCATGGCATTTAACAAAATTAAAAAATAAACTTTACATAGAAAGTCCAACTCTCTCCCTCCCTCCCCCTTTGACAAATAAAATAAAGAAAAAGAAAACGCTCTCCCGGGTCCTGTCCTAGTGCATGTCGCAACTTAACCCCTCTGCCCTTTCACCTAGACGTACCTGTCATGGTAGCTCAATGGGCAGATTGTGGCTTCTCTATCTCCATATCGGGAGCAATAAGTGGGGTGGGATCCTGTGTGGTTTCAGAAAGCTGAAGCAGTCGCAATTACTTGGGGCAGGTTTAGTTCTCTCATCTCAGTATAGATAAGAATGGGTGGCAGAGGTCCGCAAATGAGGCCCTTTCGCCCTGTAGCGTAAGCGTAATGTGTTCCATGCATAGCACAGTCCATAGCCTACCCAGCCAGCCCTGGTGTGTACGTATCCTGTTTGTGCCCCAATGGGTCACAATGTTTTGTAATGCAGCTCCAAGGGCCATTCCAATTTGCCTGCCTCTTTGAGATTTAGGAGTTAGGAGTTAAGGTAAGCTTGTTGGGTATGCCTAAGACAATGTATACTGGGAAGCGTGGAATTTGCATGTTGAAGTGATTATCAGTTAAAACTTGTTCCCTGTATGTGGAGAGACAAGGACATTCCCACAATAGGTGGGTCAGTGTGCCCTCTGCTCCACAGTGTTTCCAGCAGTGTGAGGGGTGATTTGGGTTGTATCTGTGCATTCTAGGTGGAGTAAGTTACCCATAGTTGGCTATTTTAGTCGTGGTTACAATGCTTGAAACATTCTGTGCTGTTTGGCACATGCAATAAAAAATATCCCCTCATTCTTCCTGTGAGAGTGTTTGGCCAAGTTCTGCCTCCCACCGGTGCTGCCCTGGCACAGAAGCTGCCTGTTCCAGAGGCCGCAGCATATGATAAAGTTCAGTGATAAGGTCTGTATTTGTAGTCTTTGTGTGGAGCCACTTTTCCTACAATGTTAGCAGTCTCTGGGCCCCTAGACGCACCTGAGGGTGCATCACCCAGTGTCTCACTTGGTGGAAATTATACTGTTCGGACTTGGGCAGAGCGAACGAGGATTGGAGATCCTCAAATATCAGGCGGTCCTCTATATCAAACATATGTCTAGTGGACTGACAACCCAGAGCTTCCCATTGACAGAACACCCTCTGATCCAGCCCCAGGGAAAATTCCTCATTTCCAACTATGGGTGTAAGGGGTGACAGAAATGAGGTTAAGTCGCGTTTGACCGCTGTGGAATCCCATGCTCTGAGAGTCATGCAAATGATTGATGAGTTGTATATGCTCTCTGGATGCTGTGCTTTGTGTAAAAAGGGGACCCCCACAAGGTCCGCCCCACGATTGCCCATTCAATAAGTAGCCAATGTTTCGCCAACTCGCTACAAGACCACTCTAACTCGACGCTGAATTGGGTGGCTTGAAAGTAATGGGTCAAATTTAGGACCCCTAGTCCCCCCTTCCTATGGAATCTATAGCCCTGTTCCCTACTCATCTGGGGCTTCCCTTTGGCCTTCAACATAAGGTCTCTGATACCAGATACCTGAGAGCCTAGCCGGTCACTATAATTCCACTCGCAACGCTCAATGGGGTTGGCCTGGAAGGTATAGTAGATAGAAAAAGAGAGAATTGCTCTTTTTCTTGGTGTCCCCTCACTCACCAGGGTTGCCCCATGGTGACATGCTTCATCATTGGGGCCATCCCAGTCCTCTACGGGCTGGGGCGTGCTGCGACTTGCGAATTACGTAGGAGCACTTATAATTGACTATGTGTGGTGCGGGTGTGATAGTGGAGTGGACTAAGTGATATGTTTAAAAATACCTGCCCAGTAAGCTTTCAATAAACTGTATTCCTGCTTCCAGGTGGTAACATTAAAAATGGGGTGGAAAAATAGGATCCCTAAACGTAATGTGTTAAGGTGTGCCTATCAACTCCTGTCCAATAAACTTTATTCCTGCTTCCAGGTGGTAACATTAAAAATGGGGTGGAAAAATAGGATCCCTAAACGTAATGTGTTAAGGTGTGCCTATCAACTCCTGTCAACATGTTTCGTGCATACCCCAAGCACTTCTTCAGGACTACACAGGGACCAGCCCTGTGTACACCACTCCTTAGCTCTGCGGTGAGTTTCTTTAAATAAATGATGCTGCAATTGATAATTAGTGCATGCATAAGTACCTACGTATTCATTTGAATCACGAGGTTCATGTAGTGGGACCTAACTGTGCCCCATGGACTCGGAGGGGTTCAGTATCCCAGCAATTTGCTAACAGGATACCTCCCTCTTGTAAACACTTACTAGCGTCTCTCCGGTCCGGTCCTTCTTATTGGCCCACACAAATGAGCAGATCTCCTTCTGCAACTGCTTAAGGACTCCTGTACAGGAAGGGTTTAGAAAAATGCATCAGATTTTGGGTAATATGTTCATTTTGATCGCCACCGCTCTCCCCAGCCAGGAAAAACCGAAGAGTCCCCACCTGCCTAATTCTCCATGCACCTCGGACAGGAACCGGTTGTAGTTCAGATACGCTGGGTTATGAATAGATTTCATGAGTTGAATCCCTAGACATGGGATGGACCCCACCTCCCATTGAAGCAAGATTTAGCGTGCAAGGATCTCTATGCTGGACAGTCTTAGTGAAAACCCCATGGCATGTGACTTTGCCACATTAATTTTAAAGCCAGAGGCTGCTGCAATTGTCTCCAGCTCAGTAAAGAAGGCGGGAATAGATACCTGTGGCTCTTCCAACCTGGCGACTACATTATCTGCATACAAGCTAATGGCGTGGGGGTCCCCCCAAATGGCACACAAGAATCTGCGGGTCCTCCCGCACTCTCTGAGCCATCGGCTCCATGTAAGTGAGAAGAGCAGTAGGGAGAGCGTACACTCATGCCTGGTGCCTCGAAAGATCTGAAAGGGTTCCAAGGAGCGACGATTGACCAGCAATGTAGCTGTTGGTTGGCTGTAGCCGCTGAGCACATATCTGTAGAAGCCGTCTCCCATCCCCCAAAAATGCACCACAATAGTCTTCAGGTACCCCAATCCACCCGATCAAATGCATTTTTGTCATTGATCGATATCCTGACTGTTGAAACCTGGGATGTCAGGTCACCTAGGGTAGCCTGGCCTAGGGGTAAGACATGCAATTCTAGAGGCACAGTGTGAAGGTTGCAAACCACCCAGCAGTAAATCCACGCAATAACACTTAAAAAGGACACTACACCAATTTGTTAGGAAAATATGAGCTGTTTTATAAAAATAAGATACTCTTTGTTTTAGCTCTTAGTATTCACAATTGAAAATTTACACATAGATCAGGAGAAATGATAATGCTTGTCTGTCTGTGGAAAGAAAATTACAACTCAATACATTCAACTTGTAAATATTCTTAGTCTTTCACAGTTACTAAATTGACATCTTATGCAGATTTCCATTTAGAGATGAAAGCACAATACAATTTAGTCAGGAAATTAATACAGTCCCTGCCAAAGTGCTAACTTAAATCATCAATTTTACATCACTAGGGCATTTACTCAGTTTCCAGCATTAATTAGGCATAGTTACTATGTAGTGCCCTAAACTTTCCTCCCACCACACCTATCTTCCCCAACAACAGATAGACAGCCCTTGAGAGGATTTAGAATCTCAGGTTTTTATATAAGCACCCACTCTTTCAAGGAGGAACTGGTATCTCTATTTGGAAAGTAGGCACCTTCAGCACAAATCTCACAGCTTGTGTCCTCCAACTACTCCCCACCTCTTGTTCACAGCTGAAGGGAAATGAGCAATATACAAGTTACTGCTTGGCCGGTTCCACTCTTCCCCCTTCCTTGTCAGAGCCCTCAAGGACCCCTCTCCTTACTGTACTGTGGAGACGGCTTCTCCCAGTCACCAAGCGCCTCTGTTATCCGGAGGCTCCTCCGAGGTCTCGATTGCCCAATCTGCTTCCTCCCGCCCAGCCAGCTGCTCACTTGATGCTGGGGCGGGGAAAAACGGGGAACACAATTCCCCCTTCTGGTACCAACCGAACCCGCTGCGGGGGTCCCAGCTACAGGCCACACAGTTGTCAATCGGCACCGCCGCGGCTGGCCGGCGTAGTTGATCGCCGCTTCCTCTCCTCGATTTCAGCCGGCGCCGCCTCCCAGAGACCGGTGGTTCCACGGGGCATGCGAGAAGGAGCAGTGTCTCCACGCTAGAGATTGCGCACTTGCGTCAGCGCCTCCCCTCGCTCTCCTCACTCACTGGGACCGGGGAAATCACCACAGGACTGCGCCTACGTCCAGCGACGGCCTCGCTTCCTCTCGCTACCAGCGACCACAGCGCTAATCCAGCGCTGCTCCACAGGTGCTGACTTGGGGGTTAATCTGCACAGCCTTCCTCTGCTTCCGCCCCTCCTAAGGATGGCTCCTCTCCACAGCTGAATTCCGCCCCAGCCAGTAAGTGATGAGCTCTGGCGGGGGGGGGGATGGTTCTGCCACTAAGGAGAGTCATGGCAGCCAGAGGCAGGTTATAGATGACCACTGCACGAGGGGGCCACAAGGATTAAGCCTGCCTCTTCTGAACACTGCTCAATAAGAAGCCTCTCTACTGGGCAGAGGACTGCGCACCGCAGCACTACAGTCTCCTTCTCCTTCTCCCACCCCTGTATCTCTAGACTAGGGGTTAATCAGGCGCCCAGGGTCTCCAGACATCCACCTCAGCAGGGTCAGGTCAAGTAGCCCAAGGGAGGAGGGGTGGTGAAACAGTAAGTTAACCCTCTGTCTATCCTACCCCCACCTTCAACTACAGCCTGTCCTCCAGCTGACTCTCTCTGGTAGACAAAATGGCTGCCCAGCATTCCGCCTTATATAGGCTGACCCTCAGTGGTCCAGAAGGGACCAGAAGGTTCTGGAACGCCCTATACTAGTCTATGGGCAAGTTCTGGGTTTGGCAGTTAGGGCAGTTGGTAGCCACCATTTTGTGGTTCCAACTTTTCCTGTCAGAACAGGCCTCTGGGCCTGAGGTGAAAAACTATGAGGGGAAAAAGAACACCTATCCCCTTGACCAACACCTAGAAAAAGTTAGTGGACACAAAAATTATTAAGGGTATGAGGGGCAAAAAGGGAACAAAATAAATAATAGATTGGAGGGACTACGCAAAAAGCCAGACAGGTCTAACACGCGTCCCCCCCAGCTGAAAGTGGGGAGAACTACCCAACCCCTTGGGAGTCCTCATCACGAAGGCGGAAATACCTGGAGAGACCGTCTGCATTGGCGTGGTCCACTCCAGGTCGATGTTCCACCCGGAAGTCCATTCCCTGTAGGGAGATGGACCACCTCAACAGCTTGGGATTTTCCCCCTTCATTTGCATCAGCCAACGAAGGGGTCGGTGGTCAGTCTGAACCAGGAAGTGCGAGCCAAAGAGGTATGGCCGCAGCTTCTTCAGAGCCCACACCACCGCAAAAGCTTCCCTCTCAATTGCACTCCACTTCTGTTCCCGGGGAAGCAGTCTCCTGGATAAGAAGACTACAGGCTGATCCAGGCCCTCTTCATTTAGTTGTGATAACACTGCCCCAATGCCATGTTCTGATGCATCTGTTTGGACAATGAACTCCTTGGAGAAGTCTGGGGCCTTCAGGACCGGTGCCGCACACATCGCCTGCTTCAATTTCTCAAAAGCTTGCTGACAAGGTCCCGTCCAAACTACCCGTCGAGGTTGTTTCTTTGAGGTGAGCTCTGTGAGGGGCGCTACAATAGTGCCATACCCCTTCACAAAGCGATGGTAGTAGCCTGTGAGGCCCAGGAAAGCTCGGACCTCAGTCTGTGTCTTGGGGGGTTCCAAGGCCATGATTGCCTCAATCTTCACCTGCAGGGGCTGCACAGTCCCCCTACCCACCAAGTGTCCAAGGTACACAACCGACCCCTGCCCAATCTAGCATTTGCTGGCCTTGATTGTCAATCCAGCTTGTTTCAGGGCCTGGAGAACTGCTTGCAAATGCTGCAAATGGTCCTCCCAACTGCTACTGAAGACAGCAATGTCATCCAGGTAAGCAGCAGAGAAACTCTCCATTCCAGAGAGGACCTGGTTCACCAGCCGCTGAAATGTGGCAGGGGCATTTTTGAGCCCAAAGGGCATCACGCAGAACTGGAAGTGTCCCTCAGGCGTAGAGAAGGCTGACCTTTCCTTCGCTCCATCTGTCGAGGAGATCTGCCAGTACCCCGAAATGAGGTCAAAGGTACTCAGATATTGGGCAGCTCCTAGCCGGTCAATTAATTCATCCGCCCTAGGGATCGGATGAGCATCAGTCTTCGTGACTGAGTTCAGTCCTCGGTAATCCACACAGAACCTCAGTTCGGGTGTGGTGCCTGGTGGTGCAGCTTTTGGCACGAGCACCACCGGACTGGACCAAGGGCTGTTAGAAGGTTCAATAACTCCCAGCTCTAGCATCTTGGCAACCTCTCCATGGATGCTAGCCTTCACCTTGTCGGACAGCCGGTAGGTCTTCGACTTCACTGGTGGGCTGTCCCCTGTGTCCACATCATGGGTACACAGGTGAGTCCTTCCCGGGACAAGGGAGAACAACGTAGAGTACTGCTTCAGGATCTGGCGGCAGTCCTCCCGTTGCTCAGGAGTTAGAGTGGGAGAGAGAATCACTCCCTCCACTGACCCATCCTTCTCTTGAGACGAGAATAGATCTGGGAGAGGTTCGCTTTCCGCTTCCTCTTCCCCGTCAGTCACCATCATCAACATGACTTCGGGCCTCTCATGGTGGGGTTTGAGACGGTTGGCATGCAGCACCCGTAGGGGCTGTCGAGGGGTCTTAAGGTCCACCAGGTATGTGGCCTTACCCTTCTTCTCCAACACTTCAAAGGGGACTGTCCAGCAATCCTGGAGGGCACTAAGCTCTCCAGGCTCCATCACCCACACTTTCTGGCCAGGCTCCAATTCCACCTGGTGAGCATTGTGGTCATACCACTCTTTCATGACTGCCTAGCTGGCCTCCAAGTTGTCAGAAGCTTGCTTCCACAACTTCGCCATTTGGCTCCTGAAGGCCAGCATGTAGCTCACCACATCCTGGGGGGGTTTCCTGGGAGACTTCTCCCAACCTTCCTTCACCAGGCTGAGAGGACCGCGTACAGGGTGCCCATACAGAAGCTCAAAGGGGCTGAAGCCCACTCCCTTCTGTGGCACTTCCCTGTAAGAAAAGAGCAAACAGGGTAGGAGGACGTCCCATTTCCTCCGCAGGCTTTCGGGTAGACTTCTGATCATGCCCTTCAAGGTCTTATTAAACCTCTCAACCAGTCCGTTTGACTGGGGGTGATAAGGAGTGGTGAACCGGTAGGTCACTCCACACTCCTTCCACATTGCCCGCATGTAAGCTGACATGAAGTTGGTCCCCCTGTCGGACACAACTTCCTTGGGGAATCCCACCTGGGTAAAGATCCCCATTAGGGCTCTAGCCACCACAGGTGCAGTGACTGTCCTCAGAGGAATTGCCTCTGGGTACCGTGTGGCATGATCCACCAGGACCAGGATGAACCTGTGACCAGCTGTGGTTGGTGGATCTAAAGGCCCTACAATGTCGATGCCCACCCTCTCAAAGGGTGTGCTAACGACTGGAAGTGGTTCCAGGGGAGCCTTCAGCTTCACCCCTGTTTTCCCACTGGCCTGGCAGGTTACACATGTCTGACAGTAAGTGTTGGACGCCACTTTCATCTGAGGCCAGTAAAAGTGGAGGACAAGCCGTGCAAAGGTCTTGTCCTGGCCTAAGTGTCCTGCCAGGGGTATAGCATGAGCCAATTCCAGCAGAAAGGCTCGGTATTGTTGCGGGACTACCAAGGCCCTTGATGAACCAGGCAAGGGTACCTTGGGTTCACTGTAGAGGAGTCCATCCTCCCAGTAAATATGGTAGTGTCCCGTAACATCACCTGCTGCTTGGGCTTCAGCCTGTCGCCTCAGTCCCTCAAGGGTTGGGCACTCCCTCTGCCCCTTACAGAATTCCTCTCTGGTAGGACCTCCCTCCACATGCCACTCAGCAGGGATGGGTAAATCCTCCAGAGAGTCTACTTCCCCCTCCACGGACTCCTGGTCCACCACCGCAGGTGGCCGATCTGTCACATGGGGTGTGGAAGCCGGAGCAGGCTCTCCCTGTCTCCGGGTCTGTCCCTTTTTAGCAGCGGGTTGGGCCATTGTTCCAGGCTCCAACCCAGGCAAACTCCCTCTTTGGGCAGTCGCAGACCGTGTGCTCACACAGGCCCAGTCAGGTGTACCCAGCATCGCAGAATGCGTCCGGTATTCCACCTCTCTCCAAGTGTTGTGCTCCATGTCATTCCCCAACAGACAATCGACTGGCACGGCAGGGCTTACGGCAACTCGAAGTGAACCTGCAACCCCCTCCCACTCAAAGGGAACCTCAGCCACTGGATAGTGGCCCATTCTGCCGTCAGCCATCGCGGCGGGGTGGAGTACATTGGGAACCACCTGCTCTGGAGACACCAGTTGACTTCTCACCATTGTCATACTGGCTCCTGTATCTCTCAGAGCCTCCCCTCTCTGGCCATTGATGGTGACCCACTGCCCATACTTTGCAGTATTTGGGGGCACCTGGATCTTTGGAACCATCTCCCGTTCTCCCAGGGACACTAAGGTGACACCCGCCCACTCACCCCCCTTATCTAAGGGCAACTCCTCCCCGAGCGCTACACTAGCTACTCCCGGTGATTTTCCTCCGGTGGGAGGGGGTGGTCTCTTTGGGCATCTGACATCTCCCTTATAATGTCCAAAACCACCACATTCAAAACAGTGGAGAACCCTTGGCTGCTGACTTTGGCCAGGATTAGGGTTTCTGGGCGGGTTTGCCTTAGGGGTGAAACCTGCTCCCTTTCCTTGGAAATTATTTTGGGGACCTTTAGAGAACTCCTTCTTTTTATCTCCCCCCTCCTTCTTCTGGGGGGCGCCCTGTCCGGCTTTTTGAGAATCCCCTCCAGTCCCCTTTGAGGACACCCGGGTACTTGCCCAGGTATTCGCCTCCTCTGCAAGCTTCCGGGGATTGGTCAGCTTGCTGTCCACCAGGTGTTGGCGCAGCTTGGGAAAACATTTCTCGAGGAGGTGTTCTTTCAAAAATAGGTTGCACAGCCCCTCATAATCCTTCACCTCGCTGCCCTTGACCCAACCCTCCAAGGCTTTCTTGGCGTAATCCAAGAAATCTACCCAATTCTGGGTACTCAGTTTGTGACTTCCCCTGAATTTCTGTCTGTATCTTTCAGGGGTAAGTCCAAACTTCTTCACCAGAGCCACCTTCATTGTAGGGTAGTGGGTTTGCTCATCCTGCTCCAGAGCCAACAAGGTGTCTCTGCCAGTAGGTGGCATGTATTTATACAGCCCACCCCCCCAGTGAGTTTCTAAGATCCCGTGAGCCCTTAAAGAAACTTCGTATGCGGCTAACCATTTGGCAATGTCATCGCCTGTGGTGTAACTGGCAATGACATCCTTGGGTAGATAGGGTCTGGATTCCCTGGTATTCACCTTATTTTAGCTGCCACCATTATCTGGATTGGAAGACCTTAGGGTTAAAGCTTGTAGGTCCATCTCCTTTATGGTTCGCTCATGGGCTAACCTCTTGTCCTCCCTTTCCATATCCATTCTAGCTAATTCCAACCTCATTCTCCTCTCCTCCCTCCTATCTTCTAGCTCGGCGTCAGTTAAACCCCTCTCTGAGACGCTGCTGCCCACCCTCAAAGGTGTCCTGGGACCTGTCAGCAGATTCCCCCCTCCAGCTTGGTACAACATTGCAGTCTCAAGGACAGTGTCCCTGTCACTCCCTTCTGTGTCCAGTTCCTCCCCTGAATGAGCTTCCACCCATGCCCTTATGCTTGTCAGCAACTCGCCTTTCCTGGCACCTTTTTTAAAGAATACCCCCTGTTGCTGACACCATTCCTTGAGTTGGGTCACAGTGTAGGACTCTAGCTCTTCAAAATTTAATTCCATCTTTCCCTATGGAATAAAATAAGCACTCAGTAGAGAACCCAGAAGTGTGACCTGAGGTTAACCTCCACCCACCACCAGAAATAAATTTGAAAAAAAACAAAATTCAAATTAGGAGGGCCGCAAGGAGAAAACTCCTGGTGTAGGCCAGTGTATTGCGTTGAATTACTATTGAGTAGCTGCAACCAAGTCAGAATCCCACCGCTAGGCACCAATCTGTTGGAACCTGGGATGTCAGGTCACCTAGGGTAGCCTGGCCTAGGGGTAAGACATGCAATTCTACAGGCACAGTGTGAAGGTTGCAAACCACCCAGCAGTAAATCCACGCAATAACACTTAAAAAGGACACTACACCAATTTGTTAGGAAAATATGAGCTGTTTTATAAAAATAAGATACTCTTTGTTTTAGCTCTTAGTATTCACAATTGAAAATTTACACATAGATCAGGAGAAATGATAATGCTTGTCTGTCTGTGGAAAGAAAATTACAACTCAATACATTCAACCTGTAAATATTCTTAGTCTTTCACAGTTACTAAATTGACATCTTATGCAGATTTCCTTTTAGAGATGAAAGCACAATACAATTTAGTCAGGAAATTAATACAGTCCCTGCCAAAGTGCTAACTTAAATCATCAATTTTACATCACTAGGGCATTTACTCAGTTTCCAGCATTAATTAGGCATAGTTACTATGTAGTGCCCTAAACTTTCCTCCCACCACACCTATCTTCCCCAACAACAGATAGACAGCCCTTGAGAGGATTTAGAATCTCAGGTTTTTATATAAGCACCCACTCTTTCAAGGAGGAACTGGTATCTCTATTTGGAAAGTAGGCACCTTCAGCACAAATCTCACAGCTTGTGTCCTCCAACTACTCCCCACCTCTTGTTCACAGCTGAAGGGAAATGAGCAATATACAAGTTACTGCTTGGCCGGTTCCACTCTTCCCCCTTCCTTGTCAGAGCCCTCAAGGACCCCTCTCCTTACTGTACTGTGGAGACGGCTTCTCCCAGTCACCAAGCGCCTCTGTTATCCGGAGGCTCCTCCGAGGTCTCGATTGCCCAATCTGCTTCCTCCCGCCCAGCCAGCTGCTCACTTGATGCTGGGGCGGGGAAAAACGGGGAACACAATTCCCCCTTCTGGTACCAACCGAACCCGCTGCCGGGGTCCCAGCTACAGGCCACACAGTTGTCAATCGGCACCGCCGAGGCTGGCCGGCGTAGTTGATCGCCGCTTCCTCTCCTCGATTTCAGCCGGCGCCGCCTCCCAGAGACCGGGGGTTCCACGGGGCATGCGCGAAGGAGCAGTGTCTCCACGCTAGAGATCGCGCACTTGCGTCAGCGCCTCCCCTCGCTCTCCTCACTCACTGGGACCGGGGAAATCACCACAGGACTACGCCTACGTCCAGCGACGGCCTCGCTTCCTCTCGCTACCAGCGACCACAGCGCTAATCCAGCGCTGCTCCACAGGTGCTGACTTGGGGGTTAATCTGCACAGCCTTCCTCTGCTTCCGCCCCTCCTAAGGATGGCTCCTCTCCACAGCTGAATTCCGCCACAGCCAGTAAGTGATGAGCTCTGGCGGGGGGGGGGGGATGGTTCTGCCACTAAGGAGAGTCACGGCAGCCAGAGGCAGGTTATAGATGACCACTGCACGAGGGGGCCACAAGGATTAAGCCTGCCTCTTCTGAACACTGCTCAATAAGAAGCCTCTCTACTGGGCAGAGGACTGCGCACCGCAGCACTACAGTCTCCTTCTCCTTCTCCCACCCCTGTATCTCTAGACTAGGGGTTAATCAGGCGCCCAGGGTCTCCAGACATCCACCTCAGCAGGGTCAGGTCAAGTAGCCCAAGGGAGGAGGGGTGGTGAAACAGTAAGTTAACCCTCTGTCTATCCTACCCCCACCTTCAACTACAGCCTGTCCTCCAGCTGACTCTCTCTGGTAGACAAAATGGCTGCCCAGCATTCCGCCTTATATAGGCTGACCCTCAGTGGTCCAGAAGGGACCAGAAGGTTCTGGAACGCCCTATACTAGTCTATGGGCAAGTTCTGGGTTTGGCAGTTAGGGCAGTTGGTAGCAACCATTTTGTGGTTCCAACTTTTCCTGTCAGAACAGGCCTCTGGGCCTGAGGTGAAAAACTATGAGGGGAAAAAGAACACCTATCCCCTTGACCAACACCTAGAAAAAGTTAGTGGACACAAAAATTATTAAAGGTATGAGGGGCAAAAAGGGAACAAAATAAATAATAGATTGGAGGGACTACGCAAAAAGCCAGACAGGTCTAACACTGACCCATTCCATTATTTGATGCTGCACTTCATCAAGGAAGTGGTGTAGCCTTCTTGTGTTGTCACTACACTGTCTGGTAGCTACAAACTGGACTGACACGGGTCTATCGACCTCAGCATCTTCAGGCCTAGTCCTGCTGCTGGAATGCCCGTGAAGAGCTTCAGATCAGTATTCAAGAGGAATATTGTTCTATAGGTGACACAGAGCCGAACGTCCTTACCAAGTTTTAGAATGACTACAATTGAAGCTCTGAGCATCATGCGAGGGATGTCTCCTGTGTTTCCTATCGTAATAAATAGTCTAGTGAGGATGGATGCTATTGAGTTGCTGAAGGTCTTGAAGAAAATGTTAGCGAACCCATCTTTGCCGGGAAATTTGGGCAATTTAAGGTGAGCAAAGGCCGAATTCACATATTCTATTCAGACGGGCTCAACTAGACTGGCTGCCTGCTCTGGAGTGAGTCTTTTGAGATTAGCCCCCTGTACATAAGATAGTGAGTCCTGGTCTGTGAGTTGTTGTGCAGTGTACAGTTTAGCATATAAATCCCTGAACACCTGTGTTATAGCTATGTCACCTGCGCAATCATTGCCAGCCTCATCACACACTATATGAACTGCAGTCACCTGGCTTTGGGCACAGAGCCTATTAGGTAAAAGGCACCCACACATATTGCCCCCCACATAAAAGGAGTGACACAGTCTAAGTGCGGCATATTCTGCTCTAACCAAGTCGATACCTGCAAGTTGCCTGCGGGCCGCCACCAGCTGTTGCCACACTCAGGAAGCCCCAGTCTGCTTGTGGATGCATTCTAATTCTTGAACTTGAACACTGAGATCCCTTCTTTTCTCCTGCCTGATTCTGTTGTTGGTCGCAGAGATGGCTATGAACTCCCCCCTAACACATACTTTGAGTGTTTCCCTGTCAAGCTTGCTTTCCTTCCTCAGAGTCTAGCGTGAAGACACAATGACCCACCTCTCCATACTAGTATTGACGTGATCAAGCGGGGGAAGGGAAATTAGGATGGGAACAGCAGGGAAGGAGATCTGTAAAGGAAATGGTTAAAAGACAACAAACAATAATAACTTAAATAATAATATGAATCACAACTTATCCTGAGTTGTGTTTCTCAATCAGCTCTTATGTAATACATCTATGCAAATTAATTTTTTGCACAATAAACCACGTCAACGCTTGATTCCAAGAGTTGTACACACTCTTTAACTCAAGAATGTCTTTTGATATCAATGTTGAATACTGAATTTCTGACTTTTCTCTTACAGAATCTTCAAACTATAAGTTGTATGTTCAACAAACTATGGGCTGATGCACTTAAAACATAAAGTTAAACACTTTACCAGATGTGAGTTCCACCTTTTAAATGAGTAAATGATCCTAAAAGTCTTAGCCCAAAAGAACTGTTTGTACATGTCTGTTTTAAAGAATATGCAAATGAGGTTTAAAAGAACAAGACACAATCGTAGATGTTAAGTTATTCAGATTGAAATCCCCTTACCTGCAGAGCATGACCTACACTGCTCACTGTGCGGGGAGAGAGGAGATTCCTGATTGAAGAGGGAATCTCTGCGAGAAATGACACAGACATATGGGAATCAGCGGGAGGCCAGAGTATGCTGAGGGAGCCAGCACAAAAGTCAGAAAGGTTCTAGGAGGTCAGAGGAGAGGAAAACCTGACCACGAAGGGTTCCGATCCTCACCAAAAGAAACACAGGCAACCGACCTGCCAAGAAAGGCACTAGCACGAAAAGGAATCGTAAACCGAACCAAAAGCTCCTCTTCCAATGGTTCCAACACAATAGTGAGCACGGGAGAAAGGGCGTGGCCGCTGACATCAGCATTGTCACAATCACTGTGCAGCACCCACAAGGATGATGGGAGGCGTAGTTTTACGGAGAAAGATTACCTATAAGTCAATGAGGAGCTTTAGGAATGGCTCTAAAACGAACCTCAGCATATAAAACATCAAAGCTCACAGAGTAAGGGAGAATAAAGACCAGGGGCTTTAGCTCGTTTCTGAGATTTTATTGCAACTACAATTTCCTGTTGAGAAATATCGTTTTCCTTGAGAGCCAACAGAGTTAGAACAGGGTGGAGGAACACCATCGAAAAATGATTGGATGTTATTAACAGAAGATTTAGTGTCCTCAACATATAATGAATGGTAATACGATTGAAAGGCGTTGACAATGTCTAAATAGGAGAGGAGTAAAGTATTAATAACAGTATTGTGTATTGGTCCAACAGCTTTCCTTTCCGATTTAACTTTTAAATAATTAGCCAACATCTTGCCTGCTTTGTTTTGGTCACCGTGATATTTGGGTTTTATTTTAAGAAGGGGGTTAGAAGCATCGATTGTAGCCAGTCTATTCAAGTCAGATTTTGCTTTGATCAGATTTTGTAAGTGGACAGGGGATTTGGAAGTATAATATGTGTGTTCAAGAGATTTGATTGAATTAAGGGTAGAGAGATATTGTGAGTTTAAGGATTTTTTTACTTTTTGGCAGTGTATGAAATAGTAAATGCTCTAAAAGATGTGTTAAAGGCATCCCAGTTGTTGAATTGAAAAACATCATTTATAAAACAACTAGCATCAGAAATAAAAGTTTAATCAGATAACAAAGAATTATTCATTGTACATCTAGCATGTTTAGGTGTAATGAAAGATAGAATTAAATTAAGAGAGACAAGGACATGATCAGAAAAAAATGGAGCCAATGTCAGTGGACTGGATTGAGGGGAGTACGGATTTTGAGATTAGAATGTAATCAATTTGAGACAGGGTATGTTGTACATGAGAAAAGAAAGTAAATTCTTGAATGTCAGGATTATAAATGTTCCAAGCATCAGAGAGTGGACGAAAAGCAATAGCAGAATGAAATGCCTTGTGGGATTTATTAGGTTGGAATTTACAACCTGATTTCCTATCAGAAAAGGGGTCCAGCCATTCATTGAAGTCACCAGCAACAATAATATTAGGAGTAGTAATGGAAGATACATTTATTTTGCCAAATGTCTTGGTCAGATTTAACTGGGCCATTATATTTATAAGAGTAATGTGTGGAGAATTGTGGCTCAATGATTAGAGCGGCAGACCCTGATGCAGAGGTCTAGCCCGGGACCAGGGTTCAATTCCCCGCCTCGGTGAGTCTTGGGCTCAAAATTCCACGGACCTGATAATTCTCGCCTCGGTGCCTATTCCAATCATGGGCAATAGCTTGCTTAATTTCCACAACGGCCCCCACAACGCTAAGGATGCCTGGCCTTCACCTTGCGGGTGCCCAGGAGTGGACGCCTCACAGGGAAAGCCAGGATGGGTTCCACAGTGTATTCCTACAAGCGCCTTGAGACCCTTGCGGGTGAGTAGTGCGCTATACAAGTATCAATTTTCTTTCTTTCTTCTTATTGTGAAGCATGACGCTAAGTATTACTCATTGTCCACTCTAATCATTTTCAGTAGATATATTTAGCAAATTCAGAGATTTAGGACAAAGAATGGTAATACCACCCTTTTGGTCAATTGAGAGTAAACGACCTAGCCCACCCATTGGCATTTTAATTTAAGCGATTCAGCATTGTTGCAATTGGTATCTTGCAAAAAAGCAATTTGACAATTTAATTTGGATAAATGAGAAAGTACCTTTTGACGTTGGATGGGGTGACCCAGACCACAAACGATCTACGAAACAACATTAAACATGTTGATGGATAAGAAACAAGAGGCTGGGCAAATGATGACAAACAGCATGGGGAGCACTGGAAATAAAAGATAACTCATGTCAGAAAATAAACAACACAAACAATGGAATAAACAAATATGGGAATGAAACAAATATACACTCAGGTAAGTAATAGGATTAAAGATAATAGGCACAATAAAGAGGAGAGAAAAGAGAGAAGAAAGGGATAGAAAGAATAGAAAAAGAATAAAGAAGATAGAAAAAAGAAAAGACAGAAAAAGGATATAGTATCGCATCTGGAAGAAGAGAGAAACAGAGCATGAATTGGACATGTCTGCACTCAAAAGGAAGAGCAGCAACAAAGAGGGAAAGGATCCAGAGAAAAAGACAGTGGAGATATTTTGTTCAAAAGAAGCATAGTTAGTGAATAAAATGAGGATCCAAAGGCATGGATGTAAAATACCATATCTGATGTTCAGAGGTCGCATTTTAGGGCGTAATGCCAGGAACTCTTTGCGTCTAGCATTGGCGGCATTGGAGAGATCTTGTGAGAAGTAAATATTATGACCAGACCAAACAAGGTGACGTTTTCCTCTGGCAACTTTTAATACATGCATAAAGTCAGTAAATTCTAAAAAAAGCATTATGATATGACAAGGTTTATTAGAATGGGGTTGGAGATGTCCAAGACGGTGGGCATGCTTAATATTTGAGAGGCGAGGATAATTGAAGATGAAGAAGGTCAGGTAAAAATTTCTTTAGGAAAGACGAAAGATCAGGACCTTCAATATTTTCAAGCAAGCCATATAAGCGAAGGTTATTTCCCCAATTACGGTTTTCAAGATCATCAGTATGTATTTTCTATTCATGAATTTCTTATTCCAATAAAGGTATTTTAGTAGCCATGTCCTGTACATCACTTACACGTCGCTCCATCTCAGACAATTTGGTTTCCATGTTGATCCAACGATCTTCAATCAGCGTAGTTTTTCATTAGTGGCATTCATGAAAGGTTTTAGTGCATGTAGTTCATCTAAAATTGAGTTTAAGACTGGGTTCGATGATGAGTGAAAAGGAGAAGGAGGATCATTTTTGGCTCTCTTCTGTTTGGTGCCAGAGACAGATGCTTTGTAAGTGTAAGGAGAGTTGCCGGCCAACTTGACAAAATGAATCTTGTGAGAAGAGAGTCTTTTAAAACAGGTCAGCCTGTCCATACAATGAATAAACAATGGTTAAGAGTATACCAAAGCTTGAGCACTCCAGTCAGTAGCTGTCAGAATCAAATCTTTTGGTATTACAGCAGGTGATACGATAGACACATAGGTAAAAAGTAATGCCCACAAATAGCAAATAGTACATAGAACAGAGATATGCAATAGTATTTTCAAATAGCACCACATAAAATATATGCATTATAATATGTCTCTTGTTACATTAATACATTTAAAATAGTGAAAATGGAGATGAAGATCTATTCTTCTCCACTATATGGTACTCCAACCTGCAACACTCCACTCTATCCCACTCCACTCTACAACACTCCATGACACTCTAAAACACCCCAGGCCACTCCACTTTACAACACTTTACTCCACACCACTATACATCCCTCCACTCTATGCCACTCTACTTTATGACACTCTATGTTACTTCACTCTGGGCCTCTCTTCTCTACAGTATTTCACTGTATGACACTCTACTCTATGGCACTCTATTGCACTCCTCTCTGTGCCACTCTATGCAATCTAGAACACTCTATCACAGTCTATGCCACTCCACTCTACTACACTCCTCACCTCTTTACTCCATTCTATGACACTACATGCTATGCCACTTAAGTCTGACACTCTACTTTATTCCACTCCATTCTACCGTACTCCACTCTACACCATTCCATTCTACGACACTTTACTCCACTCTACGCTTTGCCACTCTATGCCCCTCAATACTATGTTACTCCACACTAGACACTATATGTTACACCACTTAACTCTAACACGTTACTTCACTCTACTCCATGACACTTTTCACCAGTCCATGACACTCCACTATACTCATGACACTCCACTCTGTTTCATTAAACTACACTCCACTCTGTTTCATTGAACTACACTGCACTCTAGGACAGTCCATTCTACTCCACAACACTCCACTCGACAATGCTGCATGACAATCCTCTCCACTCCAAGCCACTCCACAGCCCCCCACTCCACTCTAACCCACTCCACGACACTCTACACCACTCCACTCGACCAAACTCCACTCACTCTACTCTACGTCACTAACTTTTAGCCATACTGAACCGCAGCCGCAGCTATGTTGGTGTACAACATGGCTAAAACACATTGGCAAAGCCAATAACTTTTGCATGAGTGAGACCTATTGGCTTTGCCATTGCTTGTTAATGTTAATCTCCTTCAAATTAAAACAAACATTGCCTGCAGCAAGCTCACATCGATGCAGTCTTCCAAACTTTGAAAAACACATACAGTGTGTGTTCAATAATTCAAAACTACCCAAATTGCAAACATTGGCCACATTTTTAGCTTTCTAACTCACCAATGGGGGCCAGTTTTAGGTCTTGCCTAGCATTGCAGCACATGTGCTGCTCACTGGCGAGAGATATCGTGGATGTGGACCTTCAGAAGGGGGCTTAAAGCCCCATACCGCATTTCCATTGGCTGGCATCACCATGTATGTTAAACGGTGACCTGCCATTGGAAATTAGTTTTTTTTTGTTGACGCCCTTTTGCCTTTTTGTCCGGCCGATCCAGACAGGGTTGTCTGCTTTGCTGCTGTCGCAAAGCAATTTCTTATCTTCATGGGGGCCATCTGTTTTCACTCAGCAATGTGTTTATTTTTGCATGGTGCTTTCACTTTAAGTGAAAGCGTGATGCAAATAAAAACAAGAGACTGAGTGAAAACAGATGGCGAGCACTTGTTTTCCCAGCAAGTTGATTCATATACACCGCATTCACATGCGGTTGAAAAAGTCACATTGTTTTGAATACTTGTATTAAAACATTATATACAGAAAGTAGTCACAGATGCTTCTATCCCACCCCTTACCATAGATATCGTAGAAACGTGTGGCTATACAGATGGGGCTTTACATGAAACAACTCTGGCAATCAGGTGTGTAAAATTGCTCTGTCATTCCTAAAAAATATTTAGTGACTCACCTTTCAAGAGTCAAACTAGTCCTCCAACCCTGACGTACAAGTTTTATAAGCTTTTCCACATGCATCTCCAAGCGCACACATGCCTCTCTAGTGTTGGCAACAGACTGCCAGCTCTCTTACTCTGGCACCCACCCCATGCATCACATCCCTCCCCTATGGCGAACCATCCATTTTGATATCGTAATCCTGGATATCGAGTTTTCCCTTGTTGTCCTTGTTTCAGCTGGTCCCTAATGGACGGGGTTTCATGAGATTCTGAATAGTCACTAGCCTGTCACAGCAAAGGTGAGAGATCACAGTTCTACAATGGGGCCACACCTAAAGTTTCACGACCCCTCCGCACTCCGACTTCAAAGTGATACTTACTCCAGCCTCCACGCACCGCCGCCACACACAATGGAAGTGATGTCACGCTTGAGACAAGTGGGTGCTGCCTGTGGCCTTATAGCTTTAAATAGTCTTGGAAACAGGGCAGAGTAGGGGCGAGTAAAGACCTGGAATGGGTGGGGCACCAGGGAAGCAGGTAGGTCTCCGCAGCAGTGGGGGTGAGTATAACGGTTATAGTACATTCCACTTGAGTTGGTCAGAAAAACAGCAATTAGGACGGTCAGAAATTCGCATTAAACGTACGTGCAGTCCAAAATGGTGAGGTATACTGAGGTTTCGGGACAACCGGTCAGGTTTGCTATAGGCTGCTGAAGGAAACTGAAAACATCAGTTGATTTTGAACAATTCTTGAGAGCGGTGGGTCCCCCGGAAGGAGAGGTGGTTCGCTGGTCTTGAATTTATTTTGGGCACTTTACTTACTAAATATTTTTAACCCTTGCGCTTGAAGGCTTTTGTTTTAAAATTCATTTAAAGTCGGTAACTCTGCATTTCTTTTGTAGAAATTATCGAACAATAATAATTGAAAAGCAGATATGTTAGATTTCGGATGATTTACCTATTATCAAAAAAACCATGGCTTTGTCATTTGCAAGATCGAGTTCAAAGTAGCAAAGTACATCAGTGCATGTAATTCCATATAGTGTGCGGAAGGTCAGGCCCTTTAAATCAAGAAACAATGTGACATGTTTAAACAAGCATTCGCACAGCCAATAGGTCTCACCTTTGGGACCTTATAAGGGTTTAGCCATGGAACAGTTGATGTTGTTGCACCAAGGATATTGTGCTGCATAACTAAATACCTATTAGGTCCCAAAAGCGAGACCTATTGGCCATGCCAATGCTTGTTATTTTCGTGCCAGGTCCTATTTTCTGTCCCAGTCCGACTCTGTGACAGTCTCACATCATTAACCAAAAGAAGTTGGATTCTCTTTAGAGAATTTTGCTTAGCAAACATATTACATACGTTTTGAGTTAACTTTATGGTATTATTTACTAGGGCTTGCTGAACAGTTCTTGACTATTTTAAAACAATTACTAAACTCAACTGCGATGCTCTACAGCACTCAAAAGCGGTGCGAGGTGTTATTGATGGGCAAAATATAGAGCTATACAAATCTCTCGCAAAAAAGCATAACATAATGGTAAAATATGGCTTTCCATTTGGCCTGGATATTAAGTGTTCCACTGGCTCAGATTTTGCTGTACGTTTTATTCCTTGCCACAAATTGAGCACTAGTTTGCTGGAAGCAATCCGCCAAAGTAATATTGCTATCTAGTCCAGGACTCTGAAAGCTGATAGAATTTGATGGATTACAATTCATAAGCAATCCTTATCAATTACGAGCTTCCAGTTTAATAAGACAAAAGATAAGTGACCAGCTCACTAAAAATATAATTTTGTTTTAGCTTATCATTCTAGCTAAATGCATCCTTGGTATTCTTCTGACACAAGATATCAATCCAGCTGGGACATTTCCCTTGATAGACAAGTGAGAGGAAACGATGACTTTTTCAAATACCGTTTTTTGCTTTAATTCATCTTTATTTAATTTTATACTGCATATATTATTAACTTGTACAGTTCTGCCTTTTTCAGCAGTTCTAGCCCTGCAGAAAGGGACGACATGCTGCGCAAATGTTGAGGTGGCGCATATTTTATTGTCCATGTTTGTGATTTGTTGATTTTAATAATTAATAACATATTTGTACTTTTACGTTATATTGCAACGGACTCAGTAATGTGGTTTTAGCTCTCATGGGCCCTTTCTTGGTTCTCGTGGGGTAATATTGTAGAAATGATCAATTATATTATAATGATCACATGCAGGTTGCGAGTGTTCTAGGTATTTTATCTTCATTGTGAAAATAATAGCATTCTCTCTTTCCCTATTCATTATTTGTCTTCACAGTACTAACCGTCATACGAGGAAATGAACAGCTGCTAGGCACCGAATAGCTGAGGTGACAGGATGCCGTGATATTTTAATCTGTTATATTTTCTATGCAGGTCCATTGCGATCTAAAGTCATCTTTATGTCACAAATATACTGGGTCCTATGCCAAATGTTTTTTATGCTCTCTCTCTCCTTTCCAAGTGTAAATCTTCAAGTAGTAAACTTCTGGAAGACGATCTTGGAGTTGTGATGATGAATCGGTGATCTAGATTTTGTTAATGGCAATCGTGAGGAATGGCTTCCTTCATAATATCAAGTTATTGGTGACTACTAATGTTATATTGAGTAATGCTCCTTTGAAGGTGTTGATTTGGTGAGTGAATGGAGGGTTACTCAGGGTAAAGCTGGGACGCTCCAGGAAGGTCGCTCCCCCTCTGCACAGCTCCGCCAGTGTGCCCCTGCCCCTGATGCCACTGCTGAGAACTCGTATGTGTGGTCCTCCTCTGCCCTACTGCTGCACTGTTGTACTGTATTGCCTGTAATTGCTTGTTGTATGCTGATGGAGCAAGCTGGAAACAACATTTTTTGTATACCCGTTGTGAGATTAACTTTCCATAACTGGAATAAGTACTAAATGTGTGGTTTTGAAATTAACCAACATATAATAGAATGCACACACACAAATACACGTGGGATACTAATTTGCATGGAATTGCTAAGCATAATTTACTAATTTGTTGTATATTGTGTCATAAAGCGTACACATTTGTTATAATCTAATTGAGAATTGCATGAATGTGCTTTTGTCTGTTTATTTGTGGCATAAATCACGAAGTCAAATCACGCATATATGTTGCTTAAAGCTAGGTAAATATTCACCGGGATGTCATTAGAAAGGGGGAGGTAAACAAAAAGGGCTTTATTTTGTAAATTTACATTTATTTGTGTTTGTTTCTGTAAAAGTTCCTAAATTGAGGCCTATGTGAGCCAATAAAGATGGATGCTGACTGAAATTCCAAGATGGCGGTAGAAGTGCGCAGGCGCCAGATAGGAGATGCGAGCCACTTGTGACTGAGCAGTATGGGTCAAGGAAAGCGTGGCCCATTTCATGGGGCCTAAGCCAAGTTTGCTGAAGTCAGCATGTTGATTCGTGTGAAAAGTACATCAACTAACAATTTAAAGGACACTTTGAAGGAAGTAAAAAATTAAGACAATGGCCCCCAGTTTGCCGTGACGTAAGGATGACTCCGCACAAAATGTAACTTTAAAATGATGAGGTGATGCTCATCCGATTCTAAATTGACCAATCACAGACATTCTAGGACTTAAGAGTTACAAATTTAGACAGATAAGTTACTGAAAAAGGGTATAAAAGAGGACATTTGGGACATTAAAAAAAGCTCCCTTTTGACCTGATCTTTGCACCCCGAGATGCTGTCGGTCTGTGCAATTTTTCCTATGACGCAGGGACTTTGACAATTTTTCTGAACTTTAACTTTTGAATGGGTGTGAAGTCCTGAGAGAGAGAGAGAGAGACAGAGAGGTTTTCATTTGGAACTATTACATTCTATGCAGATGTCTTCATCTCTATATCTGGGTAATATGAATCTGACTTATTTTTCAAAGCTGTCATGCTAATTATTATTGTTATTATTATTGCATTTCTTATATAGCGCCAGAATCGACCCCCTAAGCGGTATCTCCGCGCTTGCCTTGGGAACCCGTCCTGGTTTTTCCCTGTGAGATAGCCCATACAGGGCATCCCCAAGGTGAAAGCCAGGCATCCCGCCGCAGGGGGCCGTTAAATAAATGAATGTTATTGAAATGTTACTTTTTTTTCAGGAGTTATTGCATAACTGAATTATTTTCATTTTAGTAAAACGTAGAGATCATGCTAGGAGAGCTAATCTCTAAATAAAAATTAAATAAATGAAGAATTAAGCAGGTCTTGTAGTGCTTTAGCTAACTTTTACTAGCAGATCCATTAAATAAATGAATAGTGTGGTGTTTTAAAATTCTTCTTTTAGAAAACCATGGTATTAGAAATAAAACTGCAGTTGTAAATAATGTATAAAGTTTAGCTCATGCACTCCGCTATAGATCCTTACTGAATCCTCGGAGCAGAGTAAATGTATGAATGTATGCATGGTAGGAATGATGGGCCCAGTTGTGAGAAAATAGTAAGTAGCTCCGCGGATTAAGGTGATGGTTTATGAAGAATTTTAGGAGCCGTGCTGCACTAGTCCTTGACTGCTATTTTGCCTTCTGTCTCCCAGTTGCCCTGCATTTCTGTGTACTTTTGCTCCTCGTGCCACTCGTTCCCCCCAATTTTGTTGTACCCCTCTTTGCATTTGCGCCACTTGTTTTTCTCAAACTTCTGTGCCCCTTTTGCTCTCTGGGTCACTCTTATCCCACTGTTTTGAGCCCCTCTTTGCCTTCTGTGCCACCCATCTTTTATTGATTTTGTGCTCTTCTGCCCTTACTCTGTGCCCTTTTTCCTTCTGTTCCCTCCATCGTCCCTCGACACCCCCGCCGCTGTGTCCCCTGCGGCCCCGCCCCCTGACTACCCAATGCCCATTCCCTGCCCCCGTCTCCCAGCTGCTCGTCCCTCACACCTCCCCATATGTGCTGGACGCTGGCACGCCAAAGGCGTGCCTAAGGCAAGCCCGTCTGCGCCCATCTGCACCTGGACTGCGCCCATCGCCAGAACCCCTGGCCCCCGCACACACCACGACGCCCGCTTCCACTACGACTTCAGCACTCTCCTCGCACTCAATGCCGGACGATCTCGCACCTGCTGCCAGGCTGCCCCGAAACGCACCCAAGGACCCTTCTCCTGCCGAAACTGCAGCTTCGCCAGCATCCGAGCCGCCAACCCGCCCAACTTGGAAACCAACTTCCTCAGAGCATCCTGCTCAACAACCGCTCCACCCGCAAACACGCCGTCGAACTCTGGGACCTACTCGACACCAACGCCCCAGACATCGCCTTCCTGATGGAGACCTGGCTGACCCCCTCCTCGGCACTTGACATTGCTATAGCCATCCCGGAAGGCTGTAAGATCACCCGCAAGGACCTCACCAACGGGATAGGAGGAGGAATTGCCATCGTCCACAGGAACACTCTCAAAGTCTCGACAAACACCGACGACATCCTCAGCACCACGAACACCTGCTCTTCCAGATCCACACTGACCCCAACACCACCGTCAGAGGCACCCTCATCTACAGATTCCCCCGGACCCTGACCGCAATTCAGCGACGCAATCACTGACCTCGTCCGCACACACGACCTTGCCTCTACGGACTACATCCTCCTCGGGGACCAGAACTTCCACCTCGAGAACAACAACAATGCCAACTCCTCCACCCGGATCGACAACCTCGGCAACCTCCGACTCAGACAACTCTTCACAGCACCAACACACTCCGCCAGCCACACGCTTGACCCCATCTTCTCATCGAGCAGCCACGTCTTCTTCGACCAAAACATCAAATTCCACTGGACCGACCACTGCTGCATCCACTTCACCTTCCGAAAACCCACCACACACCACCGCACCCAGCAGATGCCTCGCTGCAGCTGAGGCAAGATCACCGAGGACCAGCTTTCCGCCTCCCTCGCCCAGAGCCCACCCGCAGACCCGACTGACCCCGACGCCGCAGCCTACAGCCTCAGACAATGGATCAATGACTGCACCAACACCCTCACCCTGCTCAAGAAGCCCCCAAACACCCACACCAGCAAGAGAGCCAGCTGGTTCTCCGAAGACCCCCAGGCCTCCATCAAACCTGACGAAAACTAGAGAAAAACTGGACCCGCGAAAGAACACCGGAAAGCTACACAGCCTACAGGAATGCCACCTGCCAACACCACCAACTCATCAGATCTACCTAAAGGACCACCTCCAGAGACCGCCTAGACAACAACGCACACAACAGCAAAGAGATCTTTAGCATTGTGAAGGAACTCTCCAACCCCAGCCCCAACACCAATGACATCCCACCGTCACAAGACTGATGCGACTCGGTGGCCACCATCTTCCATCGCAAGATCCTAGACATCCATGACAGCTTCGACGCCCTCACCAACCCGGCAACAGCTGACACCCCCACTCCCACGACCACCACCCGCACCAACAGCTTGCTCGCCTGGACCAACATCAACGACGACAACACCATCAAGATCATGAACACCGTCCACTCCGGATCCCCGGAAGACCCCTGCCCACACCACATCTTCAACAAAGCCAGCAACACCATCGCACACCACCTCCGGAAAACCATCAACATCTCCTTTGAGAAAGCGACCTTCCCGGAGAGGTGGAAGCACGCAGAAATCAACGCCTTACTAAATAACCCAAGGTGGACCCCACGGACCTCAAGAACTTCCGACCCATCTCCCTGCTCCCGTTCCCGACGAAGGTCATCGAAAAGGCTGTCAACAAACAACTGACCAGCTTCCTCGAAAAAGAACAACATCCTGGACCCATCCCAGTCCAGGTTCCACAGCACGGAAACTGCCCTCATCGCCGCCACCGATGAGATCAGGATCATGCTCGACAACGGAGAAACTGCAGCCCTCATCCTCCTGGACCTGTCAGCTACTTTCGACACAGTCTGCGACAGCACACTAAGAGCACGCCTCCACAACCCCGGATCGTGGAGGCGTCGTGGAGGCAATGAGCTGATATTGGGAATGAGGTTAGTAGGGGAGATATTCTTGTTTATTAGAGAGCTGTTGAGTAAAACTGCTCTAGCCATTTACCAGAGCTAGCAGCATGTAACCTGAGAAGGAGTGTGGTTGTATATGTTGCATATTGTTCAATGGTAAAAGCAATGAATGTGTCAATTGATGTATCTGACTCCAAAGAAATTTGGGGTTTTATTGCCATTTGCAAGGGTATTTGAAGACATTTTAGGAAACTTTGCTTGCCAGAGCCAACGAAAAGGCAGTCTGAATTGCTATTCATAAACCATCATTATAGCTGCTCCAGAATACCATGTGTCCCTATTTCCGGAATACCCTGTTGCCCTATTCCATCAGAAGACACACAATTGATAGACGGAATGCAGAACAAATCAAAACTTTCTCCCCCAGTCAAGAGATCTGGGTTAAATCCATCATTCTTTTGCTCACCATGCCTCCCCAGTTTAGACCTGGCCATATGGAAATCATACCAGGCATGTGCCTCGTGAGAACAGGCCAGCCCGAACTGCTAAGCCAGGTCCTCCCTGGACCAGAAACAAGCTTCCTAGGGCTGGTTTTGGGGTTTACCACCCGTCGCCATTACGACGCTGCTTTTACAACGTGACTTGTGCTGGAGGGCGCTGTTGGAAAAGGAATAGTTTAATTGTCTATTCCAACACCTTCCCTACTGTAACGTGGGCTGGAGTTAGAATAGAACATTTTACTATTCCACTATCCAGCGCTTACAGCGCAAGTCGTTGTAACGACTTGCATTGTAAAAACAGCGTCGTATTGGCATGTGGGGTAAAAGCCAGCGTTGGAATGTCATACAACCACCTGATACACTTAGGGTGAGGAAGCAAAAGACACGCAATTGATGGACGGAATGCAGAACAAATAAATACATTCACCCCCAGTCAAGAGATCTGGGTTAAATCCATCCTTCTTTTGCTCATCATGCCACTGCAGTTTAGACCTGGCCATATGCAAATCAGTCTTGACCATGTGCCTCATGGGAACAGTCCACCCGGAACTGCCAAGCCAACTGTTCCATTAGTGCACACTTTTGCATGGCCTCATTGAAGAATTGTATTCCAGAATTGTATTCCAAAAGGGCTGTTATCATTGCCATTTTGTTAATTTCTGAGCAATGGTTAGAAAAAGCTAATTTGATCTAGTGACAGCATTTTCAATACAGTATTTTTATACTGCAGAATTCATATTTTTCCCTTTTCTTCTTTCTCTTTCATTGAGTATGCCTTTAGAGCCACAGGGCCAGGCTGTACCTCTTTAAGGTGGGTACACATGAATTTCCCCACGTTCCCATATGATTTATTGCTAGGAAATATTTGTGGACAAGATTAATTGTCTTTCTGTGCATTGTTTATGTTGGTATTTTTTCTGTTCCATAACCCAGACCAAGATAGCCTTCCTGTTTTTGCACCAATTTAATGTATCTGCCATAATTTATATAGGACGCTGGGATAACTTGCTTGCTAGTCCTGCAGCCCTTCTGCTCCCTTCTCCTTGGCCTGTGATGTTGAAATAGTCCTAACATCAAGACCATCCACTACACATCTTTGGAGTTGTCACCAAAGGTCTGCACATTTTGCTGGAGCAGGTATTGGAGTGAGTCATAGCTGAATGTGAATGCAGACTCACTGAATAAAAGGCTTATTGGTGTCAGATGTTAGCGATTCAGTATCGGAGCAGCACTGAGACAATGTGGGCCACTATTAGCAGCCTGACATACAACCATTGCAGCCTGAAATGATGAGGCAGTGCCTCATAGAGACACTTCATTTATTTAAATCAGTAGCCATGGGCCTAATAAAATGAAGAGAGAGCCTATTTTCTTCACATTCCATTTTGTACTTGGTGGTTAGTATTTATTTTTTGTCTTCTTCGAATACATATGCATAGTATTAAATAAAAAAACAGCTTTCACAGTCCTCATTTGGCTTAAATATGCCTTATATATTGAATCCTTTGGAGTCAATTTACAAAGCTATTTTCACTCCCAAGTTATTTTTGTTTATTTTAGATTGCATTTTAAAAAAGTGCTTCACCATTAAGAACGTCCTAGCATACTGCATATAGTACTAAGAGTGGAGCATTTCTCACAGAGAACGTGTTTATGAATAACATGTAAACTCCGAATACAGATAGTACATTAAATCATTACCAAACAACTAGGAATAAGTAAAAAAGAAAGGAGGCACCTAGTAAACACTGGGAAACCAAGGAAAGAGAGACAAGGTGTAGAAAAGTGAAGAATGAAACAAAAGCAAAAAGATGGTGGGATGGGAACATTTGATAGTAGTGGAGTTAACGGAAGTAAAGGAAGGCAATTGGCTTGAATTACAAGTGATTAAATAAAAGTAAAGGCTCTCTTGGGACTACCACCCACCCAGTAGTACAGATACAAATCAAACCAAACCAAACACAACAAATAATGATGGACCCTATCGAACAAGTATGGTAAACACAGTGATAAAAAAGACCAACATTTATAATATAATATGCATTTATTAAAAACAAAATGTTTCTTCTTTCTTTCTATGGATTTTTTTTTTACAGATTAAGCAAAATTAGACTCATATAAATTAAGAAATTCCACATATCTATTACACCGGAGACAAAAAAGTAAAAATGTGAACACATTCACAACATCATGATTAGGTTATTCCAGTGGAGACTTATAGAATAGTGAATTATATTCTTTGGTAGCATGTTTCATAAATGATGTTCCTGTCTGGGAGTATCTGTGTCCATACGAGCTGCCTGAGTTACAGCAGGATATGTCGCGGCTGTATCTCGCTGCACTCATGTATCTTGGCTGCCCTGAATTACTACCCATAGTTAGAAAAATATGGTTTTAAATGTTTCTTTATTTTTTTTATATTTATCTTTATTTTTAATCATTGGAGATAATCTGAGATAACCTTCTGGTAGTCCCCAGAGAGCTTTTACTTATATTTAACTGTGGTACCCTGTCTCTTGGGCAGTGGGGTCACTCCTTTTCTTTACAAGCAATTAAATAACAAGTGTACATCATATTTGCAATAACACACATGCATTTACACCTTTAAATTGGTGTACTCACATAATATTTCATCAAAAAAGTGTCATTTTATGTGAGAGTAAATATGATCCCATAGGCATTAAGTTGACATTCAATAATGGGGAAATTTGGTGGGCACCAAATCATGATCCCATAGGCAATGAATGGTTATTCTAGGCTGGAGAAATTTGCAAGACATCCATTAACTGACAAAGATTTCAAAAACCCATTCATATCCCATGAAAGGAAGAATTTAATTTGTCTCCTAGATTTCAAAAGGAAATAACAAAACCATAAATGGTGCACTGATGGACAAAGATTTCCCCCCAGCCAAAAATAAAATATGTTCCATATGGAGAAACATTCAAAAAAAATGTATGTGCAAATGAACTTTAAGGGCCTGATTTACAATGGTTACTTACATTTTTTAGTAACTTTACGACTCTGGATATTCACATAAGCTCAATTCCCAAAGGTAGTTTTTTGTGTAATTTCCACTTTTGAATAAGTTTCTTACTTTTGGATATTCACAAAACCCTAGAGTAACTTTATTCCAATAGTGTAACTCACATGTCTCCTCTAAATTGAGGGACATCGACGGCTAAACACCTTTTGAGTAATTCGCACTTATGAGTAAGTGCTAGAAATTGGGATACTGGTTGACTGGTGTAAGAGCCTTGGTCAAGTGGCAACCACAATCCAAGTCAGGTAAGAGACAGACAAACCCTAATTTAACCTGTGCTTGCCCTCTGGTAGCTTGGCACAGAGCAGTAAGGCTTAACCTAGAGGCAATGAGTTAAGTATTTGTGTAAAACTTCAAACAGTAAATTAGTGAAAACACTACACAAAATTATCCCACATCAGGTAAGTGCGCTAAGTGGTGGTGTCTGAGTTTCAGTGCTTATACCCAATGATGTCTTTGGAGTGGGGGAGACTTCAAAGACTTGCCTTTGATGTGCACATATGTCCTCCCTTCCTGCCCTGGCTCCAGACTCATTACAGGGGATTATGGATCCCTTTGTGTGTGGACTGGAAATCGAATATTCATTTGTAAGTGAGACTGTGCCCAGCCCCTCACTACCATCCTGCCAGATATGGCCCATTGAGACACACCTAAACTCCCATTTGGGTGTGGCTGTCTAGGAGGAATACACAAAGCTCAACTGCCACCTACACCCAGACATATGACCAGAGACAGTCTACAGCCACCAAATGGTGAAAGCAAGAATATTAAAACTAGATGTATATGTATTGTGCAATCCAATTGTTTCAAATGTTCTGGTTCTACTCGAAATTTTTCACGTGGTGCAGGAAATGCTGAGTCATGTGCAGCTAAGCATACGTATAATGAATAACTAAAGAAGGCCAAGTACTGTTGCCACCTTGGACTCAGTGTGCACAGCGTATTAAATTATCCTACAACGTAACTCACATTTTCCACTTATTGTAAAGTATACAAAGAGAACAATGCTACAAGTAGGATGTTACCACACATTTGCTTGTTCAAATTCAGGATACAAACCATGCAGCAGTGTAAAATCGGAGATGAGAAATCCTGTGAATAAAACAAAAACAAAATTGTAAAAAACAACTAAGAATCCCACCATGTACCACAAGTGCTTCATTCATAATGACTTTCAAAAAATGAATGACAAATTACAAAGTTAATTGGTTTGAATGTCCAGTGTTTAGATTGGTCTAAGATGTGTGTGGACACCAAATCTTGTTCACCAGCTCACTTGTTGCGGTTTTCATCATATTCCTTGAATGGGAAAAAATGTTGCCAAGCAGTGTTTGTCATAATTTGTCCGGAACTCCAATTTTAAAGATTCTTCCAATTTTGCGAGTAGAATGCTGCGCCTAATACATATCTTTTCTCCTTGACATGCCCCACTTGATATCAACTAGTTCATCTTCCTTACTTTCAACTGGGCTTTCAGGAGCCTTTCTTTTCTGTTGTCTTCCTGTGGTGTGGCTCGGGAGTCCATTCCATGTCACCATGATCTGAAAGGGGACTTGAAGTAAATGGCATAATGTTCTTCATTTTCCTCAGAGGCGATAGTGAAGATGATGTGTCTAGTGAAAGATCAGTCACATGTTCAACATTTTGCTTTGCAGCACACTCAAATTCTTGCTCTGCTTCTACCTCCGTAAGATCCAGTGTAGCAGGCTCTTGTTGCTGCTTACTTTCCGTGGAAGATTCAATTTTCTGCTGGGACAATTCAGTTTCAGACTCACACCTCTCAGCCTTGACTGCAGTCATGCAGTGCTGAGAGACATCTGCTTTGATTTTGGTGGTGGTGTTCCCATTCTGGATTTTCCTCCCAGAGTCTTCTAGCCCAGAAGAGGATGTGTAAGGTACACCACATTCTGCACCTTGCTGGAAAAAGGATGAGATATTTATGCCAGTGATGGCAACTGACTTCTTCTCCTCTCTGGCTACTTAACTTAACAGGAGCCCTTTCTATTAGGGCAATTTTCTTTACTTCTTGTATGATTGGTCAGCATCTCAAGAGGTAGCACTTTGGAAAGAGGCCTTTGAACTATGGTGTCAGATAATTCACATACTTATTTCCATCTTAGTATGGTTGCATGCACCTGTAGGGAAGGTAAGGTGTTAAGGAAAGATTTAGGGGTAGGCATCAATGGTGTCATTTTCTGTAGCACAATTGTGCAATATTACAGAGGATTAGGCGAGGAAGGCACACTGAATTTAGTGTTATATTCTTAGTGCAAAATGCACTCTCACATCCAAAATGAACCAAATGATGCATTTTGCTCTGCAGAAATAGTGCTAAATGCAACAGAAATGGAACAGCAACAGGCAGCAGCCACCCACGCTATGTTTCTGTGCACTTGAGTAGGCACTTTTGCCCCACATTACTCCAAACTAGGCAAATGTGTCTAAATATGTAACTTTAGGATATTTCACATCACAAGTGGAGCGATAAATTACAAAAAATACTCTGATTACTCTGACGTGATTCAAATTATTCCGGACCTCGAAAAATGTGACACTTAGCTATTCAAGTCAATATAATATTTCATCATAAGAACCATCATCATAACAATATTACCTACATGCCCACATGCAAACGTACTTTTCATTAGTGTGGACTCTACTCAATGAAGGGAAAGCTAAATAATATGTGTTGTATCACTGGGCTGATGGGACCCCTATCGAAATTGGGGGACAGGCAAAGATATTGATTACAGTAATACAATCAATACCAATGTTCAACAGACTAATAAAATTAGCCACAAACGAAAATAAAGATAGCTAGAAGTATATGTAAAAATAAATTAAATGAGCACAAATTAAATTGACTCTTAATGGGCAGTAGCAACCAATGTTTCTAGCGAAAGGCTTTTAAAGTGGCTTAACATGATTAATAATCAGAACCATACGGTGGTTCCACAACATGGTGGTCACCCATATACCAAGCAAAGAAGGTAGCATGCAGAACATAGACAAAATGGCTACCTATGATACACACTGGTACCACATAATGGTGGTCACCTATAGGGAAGCAAAGTGGGTGCCATGGAGAACAAAGGATAACATAACTGTCCAAACCTAGCTGAAATCCCTTCCTTTCTCAACAAATATTTGCAACACAGCCGGAAAGGATTGCACAAATTCATGCTTAAAATGTAATTTGGCCCTTCCATGGGACTTAATACACCACCAAGAAAGCAGCAACCATAACGTTTTAAAATTTAACAAATATAATCATAGCACAAGAATTTGTAATCTGTCCGAAAAGATTTAATAAACACTGAAAAAAATCAAAACGCTAACAACCCTAAGCAGCAATTAACAATACGAAATCTTTATAAAAATTACAGAAAAACACATTACTCAACCATCTCAGCCATAATCACACACAGAATAGTGGGGACATGGGCATGTGTCAGATTGTTTTTTTATTTATTTTAGCAGCTTGTAGATAGCCACAAATTCATGGCAAATTGAGGATTGTCTTTGTCTACATGTGCCTGTTGGTGGCTATGGTAGGGGTGTTCTAGCAGGTGATGCTCCTATAGCCACCCATTTTGTTTGTTGGCACAATAATGCACCTACTCTTACACACATTTGTGAATTATGAATCTTCCCCTTCCCATTGACGATCCTATTCTAGTAGGGGGGCCTCACAGGTGTTCACAGGTCATGTTCTGCCTGAATACCTCAGAGCACTGTGTTGCATCGCAGGCCATGGCTCAGCCAGTGGCGCTGCCCACTTCATCATCGTGGCCGGCGCTGCAGCCTGCAACGTCCCCGCGTCACTTCCTTCTTCTCAGGCGTGTCGCGGTGCTGCACAATTGCCCGCTGTTTCATCATCGCAGTTACACTTTGCGATGCTTATGTCTAGTCGGGCACGCGGCAGCACCAAGCAGTGGCCCGTTGATGCTCAATAATACACAGTAGGAACTCAATAGCGAAGATGAAGCGGGCGGCGCCAGGATCTGAGCCATGGCATGCAATGCAATGAAGTATTCAGGCATAACATGATCTGTGAACACCTGTGGCGAAAGTCACATTTAATTACATACCAGTGATGATAGGGGCTTTGCCTTCTTTACAAGGCAGAGTTAAGCCACATAACTTGCCTTAGCAAAATAAGGCACCCTTTCACGCTATACTTAGTGTGAAAGGAGTGGGCAATGGGTGTTGCTGTGGGTATTCCGCCGCAACACCCATTGATTTTAATGCTGCCCCCTATTTACAAGGGTGGTGTAAACAGGAGGCAGCACCAAAATTAAGACTACAGAAAACCTCGTCTTAACATGGCAAAACAAGGAGATATGCTTTACTTTCTCTCATTTTTGCTGTTTCTATGTGTGCTACATTGTACAGCACACCTAGAAACAGCAAAATGCAATGAATGATTGTTTATGTGCAAGAAGCCGTCCCTTCCTGCACATAAACAATCATTTAAAAAATTGCGATTTGCAACTTCTATGTGTGCTGCACAACGCAGCACACATTGAAGTTACAAATCACTGATCTGGATTGTTTATGTGCAGAAAGGTGCACCTTCCTGAACATAAACAATCCTTCCCTCAATGCAAGCTCCCTTAAGCTATGGTGCAAGGGGGCTTGCGTTGGTGATACGCAGTTGGATTTAGCACCAGTGCAGGGAGAAATGCAGGAGTGTGATGTATTATTATAAATACAGCGCATCCCTGCATTTTTGGAATGGCGGAACGGGGGCGTTAAGCACTCTTAGTTTCGTCCAAGCGCTGTCTGAGAGAAGGCAGGCCCTGGTATACCACAGGGGCCCACTAAACACCTGTATATGTGTGAGTGCATCAGCAATTTGGGACAGGTTTCTAACTTTTTAGAACTCTTAACAAATACATATATATGCATAAATAAATAAATATATAAACCTACCGTGTAAAAAAGAGTTAATACATAGACACATAAAAAAAAATCCAAGCTTAAAAGAAAAATTATCCTACATTTTCATAGTGGGAGATATGCCATTTCCAGTTTTCAATCTGTGAGCATTTAAAAGACAAAGTGCTTTTAATTTTCGCACATAACATGATCACCTAATAACATGGAAATGGCAGGCTTCTTAGAATTGTTTGATTAATTCACAGTAAGGGGCGCTGGGAGAACACCATCAGTTTGAAAGCAGAGGTTCAGCATCATTTGCAGGAGTACTTATCAGGAGAATAAAGAACTATACAATGCACACATACTGTGCAATGGAAGATATAATTATGTTAAATCCAAATGCATTTTCAGCTGATTATGCTTTTGTAATTTTTTGAGCAATTTAGAACAATACACACATTTGCCTTGCTGGAACATACACCAAATTATACTTAATGGCACTCAAAGGTGAACCACTCCAGAAAGCGAACGCTTTTTTCAGGATGTACTGCCATTAGGCAAGAAACAATATTTCTACCCTACTATATACATAGATATTCCCTGCTCCTATATTATATTTAATATTTTTAGGGGCTACTTTCAGAATAACCTGTAACTGCACGGCGGAGCCGCTTAGCTATTAGAGTTAGGCAAATGGCTATCTGTTAGCTTTCCCTCATGCTCACATTTTGGACTCAGTACCAGACTGTAATCATCAGAGGTTTTAGATGCGTATGCCTTCCGGGTAGTTCGATCGGTTTAAATCTGCGCTGCCAAGAAAGTTAAATAAAAAAAGAGGGTTTTCTCCCAAAAGGTACGTGTTAACTACCATGCTTCCTTGCCGGTTTCTAAAACGCTACTGTATTTCAAAAGTGTAAAACTGCCACTGCAAGATTAATTTTGCAGAAGCATTGCTCTCAGAGGGTTTGTGAATTTCCAGTCTGCTCTGGTAGAGCCCTGCTGTGCACGGATCAAGCCTGGTTCCCACGTCGGCCGGGGTCTGGCCATTTAAGAGCAGCTGTTCGCTGCATCTTTCTTTTTTGTTGTCTGTTACATTTTGTACTGCTCCCCTAACAGGTATTTGTTTAATGGGTCTGTCTGCCAGGCGGGAAGGTGCAAAAACGGTGCAGCTGACTGTCTAAAAATATGCCCGAGAGAAATGCTTGGACCGCAGCCTGGAATCCTCATTTTTAGCTCTCCTGTTGGAAAGAAGGTGACATGTAATTGTCATTAGGCTGATTATCAAACATTTTCCCAGCCCTGGATTTTAATTATGAGATAGTGTGAGATTTCAAGTGACCTGACTCTCTTTGTTTTATTTGAGGCTCTACACTGCAGACTACAGCACCCATTGCCCCTGCCAACGCTGTCAATGACACTACCAAACCAGCCACTAACCATCACACTCCTACAAGTGTTCCAGGCCCCCAAAGCTATACGATTAGCATGGGCGGCATATAATAGTAATATTTAATGTACGTTGATTTAGTAAACAACTGTTGTACTTACGTTAAATCAGTCCACAAAGAGGCAGACTGCCATAAGCGCAGGTGCTTCCAACTAAGGGGCCGATTCCGATTTGGGTCGTAAATCACTCCGACCAGATCGGGGTGTTTTCTGACCGATCCGGACTCCTGGTGTCAGACCGAGCGAGTACGATGCGGCTGCATGCTGTCGGACTTGTTTCGGTCGGACTCCCATTGAAGTCAATGGGAGCCGGTCGTACAACGCGTACATGGGCTCCCATTGACTGAATGGGTACGTTCCGGACAAGTGCGCCCCCTACAGCAGTGGTCTTCAAACTTTTTAATTCCGCGCCCCCCCAGTGTAGAAAAACAATTCGCCGGGCCCCCCCTCAAAAATGTTCCCAATTATTCTATTTAACTGGCAATGTTTAAATATGTCTATTTAAACATTGCAGCTAAGTTCTGTCACTGTTTTAGAAATGCAAACAAATACATGAGTCCATGAATACTATTCCGGTGAGGTAGGCCTTACTAATGTGCAAACGATCAACAGTGTGGTTATTCAAAATGGTAGTGTGGGTCTTGGAGAAAATGTGAAGTCCCTTCCCTTTTGACAACTTTTCCCATCCAGCATTTAAATGACAAAGGATGTTAATGATGGCCCATTACAGACGTGCTTACTGCTGCTCATTTTTTTAGGCTGAAAACAAAGCATAATGTTTCTTCTGGACGGAGCCTGGCGCCCCCCCCTGGGATCACTTGAGGCCCCCCTAGGGGGGCCCGCCCCTCAGTTTGAAGACCTCTGCCCTACAGTGTGTACACGTCTGTGCCATTTGCACCATACATGCCTGTGTTGGGGAGACCCATGGGTCTCCCCCTGTGTCCGAGCTGTAAGGCTGCGGGTACCAAGGGGTATTTATTTTATTTAAAGAGTTTTATATAGCGCTGGCTAGACCCAAAGGTATCAGAGCGCTTTACATGAGAATCAACAATTACACAATACATCAAAAAATAGGCAATACATTAGGTGAGGAGAGAAAATTAGTGGAGGGGGCAGGGGAGGTGAGAAAGGGAGGATAAGGGAAGAGACAACAAGGAGAGACGAAAGGAAGTCTGTCTAAAGACCGACTTGGTAGGTGACGACCAAGGAGGGAATCCACGGTCCATCTAACCTATAGCTAAACCAGGTAGCTCCATCGGGCATCAGACAAAATAGTTCAGTCTCAATACATTGAGAGAGGAGAGACATAAATAGAGGGAGAATGCGGGAAGGGAACAACAGGAGAGATGAAAGGAAGTCTGTCTAAAGACCGACTGGGTAGGTGACGTCCAAGGAGGGAATCCCAGACCTGTCTCCCCTATAGCTAAAACAGGTAGCTCCATCGGGCATCAGACAAAATAGCTAGATCTCAATTGACGAGGGAAAGTTCACAGATAAACAGGGTGGGGACTAAGGGCCAGGACAGGTGAGGGCAAAGGTCAGTAACAGGAAAGTGGAGAAGAGTAGAGCGGGGAGGGGTATGGGGAGGAGGGAGATAAGGTCAGGAGAGACGCAGGAAGGTTTGTTGTGGCCGTCATTTTAGGCAGGTACAGGCAGTATTTCAGGAGCGATTACTGTGTGGGGTGACTACATCGCAGGTTTGTTGTCTCACGTGTCCCTGTAGACTCTGCTGCTGTAAGGGTGGGCGTTGCTCCACCCGTCTTCTTCGTCGACCCTACGCACTCCTCCTCATTGTCTGTCTGGGGTCCTGGGCCCCAGGTGCTGAGGACACCATATCCCCTTCTCATAGATGGCTTTCCAATCGCTCTTTGTAAGTTTCCACCTATGTGTTTTTGCGCAGTCCTCCTTGTGCTACCATTCCAGCGTAGGCTAGGCACTCAGCCTCTCAGGTGGGACCCCCCCACCAACACCCCCTGTGGTTGTAGTTGCGGTCTCCTGCCCAGTGGTCTCGGCGGTGTGATCAGGTATTGGCTTCTTCAATGGCTATCAGGGCAGATATAGCGTGCCCCAGTCCCAGGTATTAGGAAGCCTAATGGCAGTTTAGTTCCAGAGTCATGTCTCCCCTCCTCACCAAATAGTGTGCTGAGGAGGATGTCCTGTCCGCCGGTCTCATCACCGGTCAGAAAACATCTTTCAAATATTGCCCCAGGCCCTGCAATGAGCTATTCAGGGTTCCCCCGTGGTCTCCCACTACAGAATCCAGGACACAGGCTCACATACAACCAGGGCTCTCAAAATGGCGATGAAATGGGTGGGAGGGGTTCCGCTCACCGTCCCTCGTCCCTACTCCCGTTATGGGACACTGGCTCACACAAGCCCAGAGATCTCACCCCGTAGCACCTCTGGTTGGCTTGAGCACAGTTCAGGCGCTCACACATTCATCCAGACCCCGTGCGCGCACTCTTCACCTCAATCACTGTCTCCTGCAAAATGTGAACACATGGGGGTAGGGTTCCGCTCACGTCCTTTTTCCCTGCGCCCGTTCATCTCCGGACCCCGCACAGGGCAAATCTATGTTGATCTCTCCCCTGGGTGCAGGTGCCGCCCTCCACTCGCGTTCCTCGCTTACCGGAATGTCACAGCGAGAATGTCCGATGCGGGCCCCCAAAGACTAGCTCTGGGAGCTATATTGCGAGCCGGAAGCTCCGACTCGATCCGGCTGTCCGAATCGCGCATCGTACTGGCTCGTCAGAATTCGACTCCATTTCACGCCATGGTTAGCTTACGGTCGAGACGTAGGGAGCAGTTCGGAACCGGAGATTTCGTGCTTGTTCGCATCGTACTTCGTCGTCAGACCCGTGTACGAACCGGACAGAAATTTTAGCCTCCGAATCCGACCCGCTAATCCCGAACCCGATTCGGAGCCCTTCCGACCGAGATCGGAATCGGCCCCTAAGTGTCTGTGCCGAGCACCCGAAAAGACCGGCTCTATTGAGCACTGCCTGACATGTCTGAATCAGCATGGTACCTGGGAAAATTAGTTGCAGTATTTCGCTGTCGGTCCGATTACGCAAGCTGCACGAATGAAAAGATAAATGCAGAATGCACCCACCAAGTCCATTAGCAAGCTTTGCCAATGTCAACACTCATGACATACCTGAAAGCTCTTGAGTTAATAATAGTTTTCGGCAATTGATGAGACATCATACATGCATCCACATTCCTCTCCCGATCTCGTACTGAGATCTGATTGGCTGGCAACCCTTCAAACCAGGATGTGTTGGCAGCCAGCTTTTGACTCAGTTTACCGAGTTGCAGGAAAAAGATTTTAAAAAATAAAAAGGGGGCAGGGTATAAACACCCTGACCCACTAGGCATCTTGGAGGGGGGAGGGGGGTAGTCCCACAGGGACACTGCAAGTCCAAAAAGCATTTTTTTAAAGAATTTCGGTTGAAGTTGTGCTAGATTCGGGAATCCCACCAAAAATATTTTTGAAAATAAACTGTGGGATCCCGCACTTTGTTAAGTATAGGCCTCCGGGTAGGCAAGGTCAGGGGATATTTGCAATCATAGGAGAGGGGCGCACGGGCCCCCCTTCCTGGAGCTTCTTAATGCTCCGGGGATAACCACCTCCCCGTGGTTTCTTTTTCACAAAAATGTGGGGGAGACCTATACAGCCTCCCCCCACACCCCAGGGACTACCACCTCCCGGGCTTTTTATTTCATAAATGGGCAGACCTCTTGGCCCCCCTGCCTGTGGACCACCACCTCCCTGGGGCCTTTTGTTTAGCAAATGTGGGATGGCATGCAGGCCCCCCACAGCCCCGGGAGCCTGCACCTCCCCAGGTCTTTAATTTTAAATAATGCAGGGGCCGCATGGACCCCCCCACACCCTAGGGGACTGCCACCTGTCCTGGGGAAATCACTAAGAGAAATGTGGGGGCCCTCTAGGCCCCACCTGTAGCCTCAGGGACCACCACCTTCCGGGGTCTCAAAAACTTTAGATATGCAGGGAGTGCATTTGCGAACCACGGTCCCCGGGCACCACCACCTCCCTGGGGCAAAATAGAATAAAGGAGGGGGAGCACGGCCACCCTCATGGAACCCTAGATGGTCCTGGGGACTACCACCCCATAGGGCTACCTCCAGCAATGTCCCGGGTGCCCAACATTGCAGTTTTCTATGGCTTGGCAGGGTACACCAATCCCACCAACCCATTGGAAAGTCTGATTTGCTTTGAAAAACCAAGAGCAGAACATGCTCTTGATTACTCAAAGCAGAGCAGATTTGTTTTTGGACAAAGGGAGTTGAATGTTAAGCACGGGCTGAAAATGTATTCTGCTCACGGAATTTGCGGATTTTTGGCAATTTCGCGGTCCGCGAATCCCGCAAAATTGCCCAAAATTCTGCAATTCGCTAGTTCGCCCGCGATCACGCATCGTAGGAGTAAACAATTGCAAATACGTAGATATGACGCGCAGCTGACATCCGGCGGGAGATTTGAACAGCTCGCTTTCCCGAAGTCGCAAGACTTGCAATTCTGCACAAGAAATCTATCGCTGGCAGCATAAACCTTCTGAAAATGATGATTTGGATCAGAATAACTCCTCAGATTGACATTTGGCTGCACTTTTTTGTGCAAGGAGACCATTTTTGGGGGGTGGGAGAAAGGAAGAGCCTCAGAGTTTCCTGTTCCTGTCCAGCAGGCTCCTCCCAGTGCTTTGTCCATGTCCTGTTCACTTTTCATTTGGATCTGGAGCTGGAAGGATTACTCTGTGGCTGCTGCTGGATATTTGTATTTGAGGGCTTTTTGTTTGGATCACTTTTGGATTTGAGATTTGAGATTTTACAAGTAAGCTGGTGTTGTTTGTTATAAACTTTTTCACATCTTTTAAAAAAAGGTATTGTGGGTAGCCACAGTAAGTAGGCCCAGGGTTAGTCATGGGTGCATGATACAACTGTTTCTGTGAGTTTTATTGAACTTAAATATCATTAAGGCATGGATGGCATGGAATTGAATAGCTCACTGTTATATGTGGAAGCTTTTTTTAATTTTGGGGTGCGTGTTAAAGCCACACTAGTCAGTAGGCCCAGGGGTACTCATTGGTGCGTGGACCAAGTCTTTCTGTGGGGTCTCTTGAATTTAAACATCATTTAGGGCATTGATGGCATTGGATTGGGGTGATTTTTGATGAATGGGTGCATGAAACAACTCTCTCTGTGTGGTCTCTCTTCTAATAATTTAAACATCCATTTTTGATTAGAATTGCAATTTTTATTTTGGGTCTTTCCATTTTTAGGTGTGTTGTGTTAATAATAATAAATGCCTAGTTGCAATAGTATTAATTTAAGCACGACATATGCAACATTTATTTAACACCTTGACTGCTAAGGCAATTCCCGCTGGGTGCTGAGCTTAGTTGAATACCATTGTTTCATGACGAGCTCAGCTCGTCATAAGCACACGACCAGTGTACTGCATGACGAGCTGAGCTCGTCATGAGCAGCAAAGGGGTTAACTGATGTTCCTCTGGCATCTTTGCTTTTAGGTGCACAAAGATTGAGAACCAGGAATCATCCTCATCATCATCACTTGTTGTAGTGCCAGGAAGAAGTCCTGCTGCGGTGTGTGCACAATGTCACGTGACGTCACGTGTGGCCACAGACAACTCTGCAACTCGTGCAACTGCGTCCTGCTGTTCTGACATCTGAAGAAGATGGGCCCAAAGAAAGGTCGCAGTAGCTCCTCTACCAAGTAAGTTGCCAGTGCCACTGCCAGTAAGAAGGAGCAGAAGAAGCAAGTGGCACCACTTACCAAGGAGACTGGTGTGCAGAAATACACTTTTTGGGAGCAGCATCTCCGCTTCATTGGTCTCAGTGCCACCACGCCAAGTTAGGCCCAAGCCCATGAGTGCAGCAGAGGCTGCCATTTTAATTTCTCTTTCACCATCGACCAGCGATGTTGGCGTTGACTCATTGCAAAGTAGCATCCAATCAATGCAGGGTGTAACTCATCTGACGAGTGTTCAACCACAGCTGCAACGACAACCACAGGTGCAACAAGGAGAGGTGCAAGGAGAGGCGCAAGGAGAGTCACAAGGAGAGGCGCAAGTAGAGGCGCAAGTAGAAGTGCAAGTGGAGGCGCAAGTAGAGGCGCAAGGAGAGGCGCAAGGAAAGGCGCAAGGAGAGGCGCAAGTAGAGGCGCAAGTAGAGGCGCAAGTAGAGGCACAAGTAGAGGCGCAAGGAGAGGTGCAAGGAGAGGCACAAGGAGAGGCGCAAGGAGAGGCACAAGGAGAGGCACAACTGCCCACAATGCTTGTTGCTCCAGAAGTAGCGGCACATGAGGAAATTCAGATTAATGCGGAGGTATCAGCCGAGCATGCCACTCCTGATGATCCATTGTCTTCCAGATCCCCAGCAAGGAAAAGGAGGGCTACTAGTACATTTTCTTCTTCAAGCCCCCTTCCTACTGATGATCTAGATCTTGATTGGCACCCACCAATTTATTCAGAGAGGGAGGCACACCATAAGCCGATAAAGCTAGGTAAAAGGAAGGTTCCCGCAATGCATTCAGTTATGGGTGAAGACGAAGAAGAAGTAGACGTGGTGTATTCTGCAGCTGATGAAGAGTCTGACAATGATGACCCAGTCATCACAGTCATCACTCCCGCCTCAGCGGGCATGCAGCAGACAGACAATTTTACCCTATCCCGAAATGCTGCGGGGGATGTGGGCGGCGTGGCATTGGTACCACCACCAACACAGGTAACTACTACACCAACAAGACCCGCAGATTCAATATTTTCTCTTCATAAGGGCCGGCAGGGACCTCCATCCAGCTCGACCTCCATTACCTCAAGTAGTGGTGCTGTAAGTGCACAACAGAGACAAACTCCACCACGCCCATCCTCCACGTCATCTGGCATTGAAAGTGGCACCTCCACCACCACCACCAGAAATCTCAACTCCCCAGTTTGGGACTTCTTTAGTATTAGCAAAAAGGTGGAAAACCACGTTATTTGTTCGATTTGTAAACAAGTAGTTAGTCTGGGGAAGCTTGGTACCAACTATGGTACCTGAGGCCAGAGAGGTCATCTCCAAAAATACCACAGCATCCAGTGGGTGGCGCACCTAAGTAACATCCGGAAAGCCAAAAGTACAAATCTAAATGTAGCCATTGATATTGCACCTGGTGATGCCGAGGAGCTGATCATGCAGGGAGGAGGTGAAGAAGCAAGAGACATTTTTTCTGGTACACACAGTAACCCTTGCAGCAGCACTGCAGTGGTAGTGCCCACACCCTCTACATCAGCAACATCTAGGAGGTACAGTAAGAGTCTGGTAGAGACACCAATGCGAAAAAGTACATCAATGAGCCTAACTGGGTTAAAGAAGTCTGGATCATCATCACATATGAAAACGGTCCAGACGACCATTAAAAGCATGTTTTGGTCGGAGGAGCCATTTGACGCAATGACCCAACGGCACGTCTGTATGATGCAATGCTGACTAAAATGTTAGTGCTGGACCTTCTCCCTTTTCCTTTCGTGGAAGGGGTGGGTTTTCTAGAATTTGTGGCAACAGTATGCTCTAAATAGAAGGTTCCTATCCGGTCCTATTTTGCCAGTTGCGGTTCCAGAACTACATGAAGATGTGCTGGAGGTGATTGGGGCAGCTTTACACTATCCACCTGACAACAGACATGAGGACCAGTTGCCAAGCCGTTGATTACATGTGCATCACTGCACATTGGGTCTCTTTTGCGGGGGTTAGAGAGAAGATAGCTACAGGTGTTGACAATGTCACAATTTTTCAAGCTACTCGGAAACATGCAACAGTAGCTATGTTTGCCATGGAGAAATCTCATACTGCAGTAAACATTTTGGAGGAATTTAACAGTAAGGTCTTTGGATGGCTGCATCCAAGAAAGCACATGATTGGTTATGTTTCCACGGATAATGGCAGTAATATAGTTAAGGCCATGGCTGATGGTGGCTATTTCAGAGTGCCGGGTTTGACACACAGCATTAACATTATTGTTAAGATTTCTTGAAAAAAGAAAACACAGTCAGAAAGTTACTGACCACCTACCGAAGAATCTGCACACATTTCAGCCATTCTTTTAAGGCCCGAAAGCAGCTGAGGGTCATTCAAAGTGACCGTAGAGTGCCAGTCAGAGGACTCATCCAGGTGGTGGCAACACGTTGGAACTCAACCTTCTACATGCTTGAGCATCTGTTTGAGCAGTACTTGGTAATCAATGAGTATGTCTTTCACGCACAGGCTGCTTCTATGAAAGACATGAGGCTAGAGGTGGAGGAATGGGACCTGGTTAAAAGCCTGACAGACAAGCTTCGTCCTTTTGAGGTCTTCACCCGTGAAGTCAGCAGGGAAGACTCTATTTTGGGTAAAGCTATCCCATTGTTGCGCATGCTTGAGCACCAACTGAAGGCGGTGTCTTCAACGTTCCGAGTTGATGCTGAAAAACAAGACGCATATCGGTTGGCGGAGATCTTATTAAGCCACCTAGTTGACAATGCAAGGCTTAAAGTATTAAATTCAGAACAACATAACATGTGTGCCACTATTCTGGATCCACTGTACAAAAGGGCACTGGCCAGCAATACATTCATTCATTTTTCTGAAGCAGATGTTTCCAAGTACAAGCATTGGCTAGCTCTGTCAGCCACTCGGTTCGAAAAAGAGCTGCAGGAAATTGAAGGAACCACCACAAGTACTAGTGAAGCAGCAGGCCATCCGGCGTCAAGGTCAACTTCTGTGGCCTAAGGCAGTCACTTTCCCTCAGAGCAGTTAACGACACCAGCAACCATATCATCACCTGCACCAGGCCAGGCCATAATATTGTCGGAAGCGGATTGGATAACTCATCAAGAATTTGCTCGTTCCAGTGTTGATGCAAAGGCAACAGATGGTACGCAAAGTGGAGCACCCCTGGAGAACATTGAGTGGATGGTGCAGGCCTATATGGATGACCCAACAGAGGTCTTCTTTGATCAGAACCCATTGGTGTATTGGTATTGGAAAAGGCCTCAATGGCCACTGATCACCAAGCTGGCTATAAATTATTTGTCTTGCCCACTCTCAAGTGTGTCTTCTGAACGTGTTTTCAGTGCTGCTGGTGCCATCATAACTTCTGAAAGGACCCACCTCTCGCCCAAAAATGTGGAGAGGTTAACAATGATCAAGATGAATCAGCACTTCATATCACCAGATTACAAAATACGTGAATCCACGCAGGAAGAAGAGGACGGAAGTTCTTCTATGTTAGCTGACCTACTCCTGTTTCAATTCACAGAGTTTGAGGACGAGCTCTACTTCCCTGACACCTAGGCTTGAAATACTTACTTTTTTTTGTCCTTATTCACTTTAATTTCTGTGAGTCTTTCTTTGTTTTGCAACTTTTACCACAACAAAACTCTAATCACATCAAATCCATCAGCAGCACTGTCTTTGTCTTATTTCCATATTGAAGGTGCCGCTGTCTGCATTCCTTAAGTTCACAAGTTCACAACTCAGTCATGCTCCTCTATCCTCCTCCATCCAGATTCCCCCTATCCATTTCCCTCAAGGCAGATGGCCGGATTACCCAGAATCAAGAAACAGTCGCTTCGTAGACGAGTCACCTCAAAAGAAGTGGGACTGGAATGACTGACTATGCTGACTGTTACGTCTGAAATTGACACGAGAGGCTGCCCTGTGACCGTTCACTTAAGAATAAGATGCTGACAAAAAGTGGAACAGGTAATGAATGATGAGATGGCATGCAGTGGACAACACTGGCTGTCTGGCTCTGATGAAAGCAATTGCTGTTTGTTTGTTGTGCATGAAATGAATCCTATGTGTTCTGTTATTATTTAATCGTTTACACACTAAATGAAACTCTAAGTCTACTCTGTTTACCTTCTTTAATACAAATTGTACTTCTACTGCAGAGGCCACTACGTTGCATTTTTCAATATGGAAAATGTCCTTGGACTAACTGTGTGTAGACTGTGACTGCATGAACAACATTGTAGTCTTATGCCAGAGTCCAGACAGCGGTTCATGTAAAATTGCATCTATGTGGCCTGCTGTATAAAATTAGATCTGCTTTGTCTGTCTGTGTCAAAAAGGTATGCTACATGGAGGTTGGTTCACTCAGTGGTGCCTGCGTTGACCGTCTGCATGGCCCTGGCTTGCTGTGAGCTAATTATTACCCTGGAACAGAGACTCAGAGTAGGCACTTTAGAAATGATGCATGTATGTAATTCTGTCGCCTCTGAAAGTGAAAGTGTTATTTTTGCACTGCATACCGTACCTTATATTTTTCCTCTGGGGTGTTTTAACATCCCTCTGTTTTTCCATCGACTATTACAGGCCGGCACTTACTGTGTGCGATGGGAAAAACATTAACATAGGCTTACCATAGCAATCCGCAATTCCGCATCCGCCAGGCAGGCAGTGGACAGTGTGGTCACCAAGATTGATTGACGGAGCGCCCGATGGAATGGAGGAGTACCACGAATAAGAGGAATAGCTGGATGCAAGCAACTTACCAATTTGACCTGGACAACTACAACATACAGTTACAGTATCCACTTCACTTGTCCTTATCTTTTAAATAATGTTATTGTTGTGAACTTCTATGAGTGCAGCTCTGTGCATTTGCTCTCTGCTTCAAATTCATCCCTACAGCTATTTGATAAGTTTATTTGCTATTTTTAAAACTAATGTAATGTACTACTAAGTGTTTATTCTCTCTGAGGACAGATAGGCAAGTGAAATAGCGTAATTACTGAAGCCCTGTACTGTCTAATTGTTTAGTACTAGTTAGTAAGTTATAGTATAAGTACTACTTTTCAGTAACCTAACCGTCCATTTAGCAAACAACTTCATGCATGCACTTCCTTTATGTCCCTTAAAAGATTTATGGATATGGTCGTATCCAAAGATTTGTTTTTCTTCATTTGTTGTTTGTCCATGCTGTGTTTTTTTTTCTCTCTCTAAAGAACTTTCCCAAACTTTCCCAAACCCATCCATTTTTCAAACCCTAACCCTCTTCCCCCGGGCTGTGTGGTTTTCATTGAGGTGTGAGTAAATGACACCAATAATTCCACATGCTTGCTGGGGAGGATAAGGTCAAAAGCAATAGAAAATCAATTTCAAGGCAGGTCAAGGAATCCGAGGATATATTCCTATTCTGCTTGACACACAACCATGAGTATTTGCAAATCAATTCAGAATTTCGTGTCCGCCATTGAGTGGATTCATCAACAACAACATCCACCTACACGTGACGAAAGCTTACGCTTCTGTGTCCTTCAGTACTAGTTCTTGTACTAGCCATAATCCATGCAACTAGTAGTTAACTTTTCATTGAATACTTTAGCATTGCTTAGGCTACAATTTGTGGCACTGTTCTTGTGTACTATTGTACTGGTCTAATGCTCCTCTCAGGCCACTCAATGTCTCATTTCCTTTTTTTTCATATGCTGATACTGCCAGTGTGTACCACTACTACTACCACCAAAACGATGCCATTTGATCCGTCCAGGATTCCATAGCCAACCTTAATCGCCCCTCTGCCTAGCCCTATTCTCAAACATGAATCACAGGTAAGATAAGCATTTTGGAGGAGGAAGAATAATGGAGTAGGAGGAGAGGAGAGACTGACTGTAGTACTAGTAAAGTAGTAGGACAATTGAATTCACTAACTCTGTCAGTGGCACTTTTGTACAAATTTGGGCAATTACTTACACAATTTGTATCAACCAGCCAGTTAAGTTTCAGGAAAACAAACGTACAGTAGTTAACCCCCTGCCTCCCCCACAAAACAGTAAAACCGAGTATGCTATGCTTAAGTGTAAAATAAAAAATTATTTTGAGCCTTACAAAAATAAACTATCCCGCAAGACCCGACTCACCCCCCTCCCTAACCCCAACCAATGTCCATTAAATGTCCCCAAAAGTTCAAAAACCCCAACACCCAATTCCCACCCCCCAAAAGTCTTTAAAAAGGGGGCAAGTGAAAGTCTCTCTCCAGTCTCTAATTTTGCCGGCGGTGTCCTGTGGGCAGGTGGTCACGCAGCTCTCTCCGGAGGACCTTGAGCAGGGCTTTCTGCCTCTCCACCTCCTGCTCAAAGTAATCCACTCGCAGGGTCAATTGGGTGCATATGAGCTTCGCAGGTACTGTGGGGGGCAGCTGTTGTTTTCGCTGCTCGGCGGCGGCGGGTGGCTGCCGGACCACGGCGCCGTACCACTGGAGTATTGCGCTGGCTGTATGACCCAAGGGCAGCGGAGGAGGATGCAGCTGTTGTTGTGGATGTTGACTGCGAGTCATCCTCCTCCTCCTGAGCCACCAGCCGCCGATATTCGGCGACAATTGCCTCCAGCTTCCGTCGCCTGGCCAGGATAGCCAACTCCTTCCTTGATAGTTTAGAAGGAGTATCTATATGAAGAAAGAAAATATATTGTAACCAATACACTTTAAGATTAACACAAAATAATTCAACAGAAAATCATGTCACTGTAGCACTAGCAACTTGCAAGCACAGTGGCATGTATCTATTTAACCTCCCACTTCTTAGGCTTCTACTCTAACATTAGTGGGAGTTTCAGGAATTCTACTAGCTCTATATGGACTCATTACATTAGACTCAGACAGTACACCAGGCTTCTTCTTCTCTCTTGTTTAGCAAAATTGGTACGTAAACTTGTAGAAGCCAGCATAATGCCAGCGCAGTCAGCCAGCAACCAAGAAAAACAGACGCAAGCCATGATGATGCAGACTTGCATTACTGTTACCAATCCAGTACATGCAGGTGGTGAAGCTCTTACTTTTCTATTACTGGTGACACTGGCCATACTCTGTTACAAGGGCTACTGCTGAATTAATTTAACTTTCACCCTGGCCTGCCCCTGACTACTACAAAAGGTAAATGCAGAAGATAATAGGATCATATATCCTTTCACAGGATATTTGCCTATATAAGGGATGACTTTAGGTGCTTTGTTTTTATTGATTGAGTGAACACCAATAGGCCACACATGAATGACAGAGTTGAAAAAAAATTATTAACAGAGGTAGTGAGTGGTCCACGTAATCGCCAGAGGAAGGCACTTGTGACTTGACTTGATAATGTGAACTATACAACATGGAAACACAATATATTCTGTGCTTGCAAACTACTGTTAGTCAAGGGAGTATTCTGAAAAATTACAACTTCTACTTTCCTCAGCTTTGCTACTCTGGCACGGACGTGCGGTGTTACATGCTCTTCAAAGTACCACTCTTCATCCAGTGACCTTCTACTCTGTCTACTCTACATACACCTATGCTATCTATGAGGAAGATACCACCCAGGTATCCATCCATTCAAAGTAAATGTCAATCATTCTTCTTAATGACTCAACTGGACAAACCTTACTTTTTCTCACCGAAAAACACCCTTTTTATTTTATTTTGTAAACCGCCAGCCATGCATCCGTGCTTGACTTGCATTTGAATTTGAACCAAAGAATATATTGCGCACACTTACAGTTTGTGTTTCACCCACCCAGGCAGTCCTCTTTTCTTTTTTTCTTCCACCCATCCTTGCTTCAGCCTTCAACCGGCCATGCATCAGATTCCCAGCCACCTGTGCCTGCATTCAAAAACACGTATCATTCTTTGCCAGTCATTAATTTAACTTGTTTGTCCTTCCTTACACCCTTCTTTCCCTTTTCGTTCATCCCACCCATCAAGTTCATCTCTGATCTGACTTGGCTTCTCGATAAAACTTTCACAGCTGAGTTGAAGTCAAATTTAGAGGAGGCCATTGGTTACTCGTCGTCTCCCGCCGCTAATGCTATTGCCAATGCGAAGTCAAGGGTGACTATCTTCTACCTGGTTGACAAAAACGTAGTTCTAAATGTATAAGTCTTCTTAACAGTAAAGTAATATAATAGCTTACCACTGCCCGCCACTACCGTGGCATCCCCCACAACAGTTCCTGCTGGCACCGCATCCGCCCCTGGAATGACCGCCTCCGTGTTGGCCTCGGCACTGGTGGTGGGCTGTGCCGATGGTGTTACGCCTAAAAAATAAATTTTATATTTTTAGATGCCATATACACCACTCCCTATTTTGTCTAGGAATGAAAAAATATATGTTACTACATGAACAAATTTAATTATTTGTGACGCTCTAGTCTACACTAAAAATTCCCCTTTCGGAAGGGGAGGGTGTTTTTATTTATGCTCCATTTATGCTACATGCTACACTTTTTGGCACAACTGATGAATGCTTGCTTCTTAACACGTACCATTTTTCTCATAACAGACAGAATCTTCCCTTCTACGAACATGAGCAATATGTTACTCGGAGTCGTCATCATCACCACCAAGACTTTAAGTTCCGACCAGGTGAGGGCTCTCCCACAATTAATGTGTAAAATCAGCCACTGTTCAGTTTTCAAGAGTTCCCCGTTTATCTTATATGAAGTTTATTTTAATAAATGTTTTTATATAATGCACAATTGAAATTTAATGTACAGAGTACACACAGAGCTAGTTGTTTTACTTTTAATAAAGTTTTAAAACTTACATAGACTCTGTGTTTTTTGGTCATGAGTGAGTGAGCGAAAGGGTTTGCAATTTGCAAGCATGATTTCGTGACTCTGAGAGGTCGTGACTCTGACTCCGTAGTCCTATGTTTTTGGTTGTATAATCATTTGGGATCATCGCTGCATTCGGGAGCAAAATAATGACTTTGACATACTAGCTAGTCAGTAAGGAGTTTGGGGGTTCAACTTCTGTTATGATTGAGGTATGTGGAAAGTCTAACTGCGCCTATTATCACCAATGCCCTATTTCTTGTCCATAGTTCTGTATGTGCAGAATAGTCCCTTCAACATTAGTAGTATGTCCTCCTATCCAATCAAAAAGTAAACTAGTATCTTATTCTTGGTGGCCAACTGGCCATTGACATTTTATTGTTGGGAATTGTCAAAGCATAAACATTAAGAAGACTTCAATAGACAATATGGATAACCCAGAGGACTGCACTCAGTGCCTAGAGCTATTGCTGAATAGGAGTTTTGTTTAACACCTTTTGCCAACTGTGCAAGCTTAGCGTGCTACACAGACAGACTAATAATAATAAATAGTAGTAGCACAGAGAGTCATAGTAGAGGAAGGATAAGAATTTAGAAACGGACTACAAGAAGATTAAAGACGATTTAGAAAAAAATAGAATCATGATGAACGTTTGGAATAAATAGGTGCTGTAAAAGTTAGGGAAGTATAAATATTAATATTAACAGGAAAACTTACTGGGGCCAGCAGAAGAGCCCTCGGCGGTCCGAACCTTGCCTTCCTGCTCCGCCGGCGCCACCGGCGCCACCGCCACCTCTGTCCTCTTGCCCCTGGGAGGAGCTGATGTACATGAAAGAAATACACAAACATGGATGATTGTTGTCAATGAAATCAAACATTTCAAAAAAACAATAACAAATTATTTCGGGGAAATAAACAACAATTGCACTAAATTTAATGACCTATCTGATGTGGTCTACTGGGATATTAGTATTTCTGGATTCGCGGACCGTCTACTTGGAAAGGTATGTAACTCACTAAACCAACTACAAAAAGTTTCTACTAGGTCTGGAAGCACTTAGCAGCAAGCGAAGTGACAGACACAGTCCGTCATGATTGCAGACCACTAAAAAATTTCATACCTCATAACAAGTCATAATATACTCAACCTATCAATCCACCACCACTATCTCTTCTTAGTGGCAGGAGTACAAAGGAAGGACTGGACTTGAGTCTCTAGTCTCTTTAGCATTACGCAGTTCTGTAAAGTACACTCATACATAATCACTCAGGCCAAATGAGCACAAAATTGAAAACAAGTAAGCATAGTAGAACCGCCACTGACTGAGCTGGCACATAGAACATAATTTACCTGCAATGTAATCGGCAGCATTCTTGCTCTACGGAAAAAGCATATATTTGCAATTTGTCACAGAGCAGAAGAAAACAAAGTAGTTGTTAAATAGCTACTAGTACTCACCAAGCCCAGGGATCTCGACGCCAAGCAGATCGAGCAGGTCTTTTTCCCAGTCCAGGATGTCGGACCACCGGTGCGTCACCTGGTTGTAGGTGCGCTGGACCCCAGACTCCTGATACATGGCCCGGCACACCTTACCCCATAGCCGGCGATGCTCCCGGAGGCCATACCCGGTACCGGGCCTTGCCACCTGCTGCGACGGTCTTAGTGAGGTGGCGCTGCACAAAGAAGACCAGTGCGGCCACCTCCACCACGCTGAAGATCTCCCTGGGACTTACTGAATCCCCCCTTAATCGCCCGCAAGGGAGCCGGCTTCGGGGTGTGGGACTCTTTCTCTTCAACTTGCCTGCTCCCTTTGCCATGGTCCTGGGTCAAAGAAGAAAGGCAAAGTAGGAAAGAATAGGGGAAAAAAGTAAATAAAAGAAAAGAGAGAGCTAAAAAAAAAAGTTGTTATTAAAGTAACAAAAAGGTTGAAAAAAGCACAAAATATAGATGTACCAAAATAGAGCGATAGATAATGAGTTAAAAAGATCAAAAAAAAGTTCAAAGAAACAAAGTATTACAAAGATTGAAACAGGATAGAAAAAGCACGCCCAGAACCATAGCAATGAATGAAAAACAAGATGGCCGCGCCCATTGCAACAACGTTGGTAAGTTTGCACAATATTTTCCCTGGGAGCACGCAAAAACGGACGCGAACACGCAATTGCGCCCCGGGAACAGGAAATGCACAACGCAAGCATGCAACTAGCGACCGGAAACGGAAATACGCAACACGAACACGAACAGTGAAAACAAGATGGCCATGGGAATATACGACCGCATCAGTAACTTCGCGGTAGCCGCGGTGAAAAAAATCCCGAGAACACGCAAAAATAATCTAAATCTCGCAAAAGTTCGCGGATTTTGCGGACCGCGAGTATGCTTTCGCACAAATTCGCATACCGCAAATTCGCAAAATTCGACCATACTTATTTAAATGTTCAGGAGCTTCCTCTGTCCAAAAGCAATGCCGGCTCCCGCAGGAGGTGAGATGCTTGAAAGGACCATTAGGGACTTGAGACTCCCCTCACAGTCCCCAACAAAGTGCCTGGGTGCCCTGGGTGGGCCCAGCACATCCTGAATAAAGGCCACGTCCCAGGTTCCCAGGGCTTAAATCAGCCCGGAGAGGGACTGCATATCCCCTTCCCTTTTTCTAAATACATTTTTTTAAAATGGTGCAGGCCCCAGAGGATGGAGTCCCCCAAGTCAAAATCGACCCTGGGAAGGGGGTCTTGTGCACACTTCCTTTATTAATAAAAGATAAAGCTGGGCGAACCCCATGGGATGGGGTCCCTGATGCCATAATCGACCCAGGGAGGGAGATTATGCTGCACCCGAAACACAAGAAAAGAAACACAAGAAAAGAATAGAAAAGGCCCCCTTTCTCCACCACTCTGCAAACGCGCATCTTGTCTCTACATTCAATCTAAGGTAAAGACCCGGGGCTGGAAGTGTCTGTGCGGCCCCCATTATTAAAAGTTAAAGCCCTGGGGAGGAGCTGGACTCCGATGCTGTGGAGCGGTCCGCACAGACCCCTGCATTTTTGTGGGAAACCCTGGGTAGGTGGCAATCCTTGGGGCTAAGAGGGGGTCTGAGAGGACTTCTCATTTAATAAGTAAACAAGCCCTGAGGAGATGATGGTTCCCGGCCACAGGGAGTGACGTTATGGCACCCCTGCATAAGTCAAAAGAAAAAGCCCGGGGAAGTTGTGGTATCCGGGGGTCAATTTAAACCCTTGGGCAGGCATGGCTTGCGCCCCCTCCTTTACTTTTTATATGCCCCCGGGATTTGGCACACAGGAGGCGTCTTCTAAAAACCATGCAGTATTCTGCTTGTCTTTTTCATAAATGTTGCCGCAGATCAGCGAGTCCACCCATGCATTTGCAGAAGAATGGAAGTAAAAAAATTCTATTAACTCTGTTGGGGTTCCTGTGGGACCCCACCCCCTACCATCTATGGGTGTCAGGGTATTAGTACCCTGCCCCCTTTTCTTTTTTTAAAACTTTTTGTGGGACTCCGCTTCAAGCGAGTCCCAAGATGGCTGCAACACTGCCTGGCTGAAGTGATGGCACCCAAACACATTTTTGTAAGTTCAACGTTTCTACGGCAAGGATTCGCGTCCCCAGATATGTATATATTTTTTAACCTAAATATCTCTGAAACTACTGAAAGGATTTACATTAAATCACAAAATGCACACTTGCTGGACCAAATCTAGCTTTCTGCTAAATTCGGTGTAATTCCGTTCAGTTATTCTGTCGGTACTTGTGTTCAGAAAATGAAAAATCCCTATTTACATAACATGGAGAAAACAGGTTTTGGGACCCCCCTTTTTTCTCAGCCCCCAGCTTGATGGATAACCCTAAAACTTTGAACATAGCCCCTGATCCAAAAAGAGGAAGTTATTTAAAAATATTGTGAAGATTCGTTAAGCGGAGACAACGTTATAGGCAAAATAATAAAAGCTTTCCCTATGGAAACTTAGGTCCAAACTATAACTACCTACTGGCTATCTACAATAGGGAATACATACATATATATGGTCGCCAATAGGTTGTTATAGTTAGGACCTTGTTTATATTCAAAAAGTGTTTTTTCTTTTGTTAATATCTTTGGCGCCATTTAACGAATCTTCGCGAAAATGTCAAAACTAATGGCTCGTTCATTTCAGCTGCTGTGTTGAATGATTAGGGATGATTCATCAAGCGGTGGCCAAGAAAAAAGGGGAGTCCCAAAAGGCGCTTTCTCCATGTTAACCTCATAGATGCTATTAAACATTCCTCCCCAGTGCTGCGCTGTCCATTGGAACTAGTGCTGAATGGACGTCCAATGGTCGTGCGCAGCACTGGGGAGGTAGTGCTGCCGTCGGCCAATGCACCGAGGCAGCACTTAAGGGGTTAATATCCATTAGAAACTGTTGACACAGCTACAGCATGAACTGCCTAACGGAATTACACTTTGGCAGAAAGATAGCTCTTGGTCTTGGTCTCGAGTGTGCTCTTTCTGTTAAATGCAGTAAATCCATTCAGTAGTTTTTGAGAAAATTCTATATTTATAGATATGCAACTGAGGACATGATCTCGAGCCTTGCAATGTGATTGGCTGCCAACATTTCAAAGTAAGTGTTGGCAGCCATCTTGTGACTCGGTTGAACTGAGTCACATGAAAAAAAGTGACAAAACAAGAAAAGGGGGAAGGGTAGAAATACCTTGACCCAGTAGGCCTGCTAAGGGGTTCTCACAGGGACTCCCCAGGGCCCAAACAATATATTTTTCAAAACAATCGGCATGATTCTCACTGGGTGACTGAATCCAGCAGAACATATTTTAAAAAAACAAAGTGCAGGCTCCAGCGTTTTGTTTTCTTTAAGCCACTGGATGGGCCAGGTCCCAGGAACAATGCTGCAATTTGAAGCGGGCCCATGGGTGCCCCTGCAGCCCTGGAGATCGCCTCCTACCTGGGGCATTATTCAATAAATGCGAGATGAAATGAGCCCCCCCGGAGCCCTAGGCTTTTTTTATTTAAAAGGTATGGGGGGCTCCTTCCTGCCCCCATGCAGCCCCAGAGACCACCACCTCCCGGGGCATACATTAATAGAAAGGCAGGGGTTTGTTGCGGACCCCCGGCCCCAGGGACCACCACCTGCCGGGGGCTATCTACAGGATAAAAGGGGGCAGCGCAGCCCCCACCCTCCAAGAGCTCCCCATGGCCATGGGGACCACCACCCCCAGGGCCAGCTACCACAATGTCTTGTGGTGCTGACGTAAATAATTAATTTACTCTCTTAATTTCTATGCAATAATCAATAATAACTCAATCAGAAGGAAAGAAAACAGAGTCCGTGGTGTTAGAGTTTCTAAGGGTTTTATTCCTCATAAAGGAATCAGGATATCATGTTCTGACCACCACAGGGGTGTCAGAAGGGATAGATGAGCGCGCTCTCGTTTATTGACATTACATAGCTTATATACTTGATTTACATCATAAGTTTCAATGTGAGAGGCGTAACAGCTGAGAGAAGACAAGATAACAGTATACACGTGGTACTAATACATCATCAAGAGGCGTAAACTAGGCGTGAACTAGAGGTGTGTGCTAGAAACGTCACTGATAGGTGACGCAAGTGGGTGGCACCAAGGGGTGGTGCTAACAGAATGTTGCAATGTCAGCAGAAATCGGAAGCATGGATGCGCGCGCAGCTGCATGACGTGTGATTGACGGGGTGCAGGGGTCTTGACATTTACACTGACGGAAAGAGACAGAAGTCTGGCATGTCAGATCAACTTGTACTTCTATCATATCTGATATCTGATGTTTTAGGAACTATACTATCTGGGCGGAAAGGTCTCTAGGGCAGAGGCTATTCTATGCTAACTGTGGATGCGTGTATGAGCGCCTGAGTGTCTACATGTAGAGCGTGGGGGCACGCGGCCTTCCTTGGAAGCATGGCAACGGAGGCTATGAATTACTTGCATTAAGACAGGTCGGCCTTTTGGCTCTGCAGCTGGAGAGGATGTTTACAGGATCTAGTAGGCAGGAATGTATTCTCGGGGAGCGAAACAGATAACTCGAAGGTTATAGTCAGTCTTGGCAGAAAGCAGGCTTGAGCTGAGCGCGAGGGGCCGCGCTGAATGTAGGACAAAGTTCACGAGTACAGAGGTAGCCTGGGCAGAGTCAGGAGCCACAAAAGAGGTTCAGATGGCAGGAATTCAGGGCCTACTCTGACTAGAGCAGGAAAAAGTGAAAAGTGTACTATAAAAAGACGTTGGCATAGCATACTTAGGAACGGACTACATAATCCATTCAGAGTGCATCTGAAAGAGGACAAGTTAACGGTGGACGCAAATGTATTTGCGTCTTCATAGCTGGCACAGGAGGGAAGTTACATGCACTTTAAGCTGGTACATGGAGTCAGTGGGGTACGCGCTAGGGAACACATCATGGCCAAAATTTAATTTTCCTCATTCCCTCCTTGTTCCCTACGGACCCTTCATGAAATATCGATCCTCATGAATCGATCAGTCTGTTCTTGTAACATCATTTGTTCTTCTTTCTTTCTGTTACGTTTTGAGTGAAAACTAGAATGCTCAATACAAGAAGTGGCACACAGTCCACAGATCGCTGGCCCACACTGTAGGCACAGGCAGCAACTGAATACTAGGACTAGGCCAATGCCTAGGAAGGATAGGATCTTCCATCCCCAAGCTGTTAACGTTGTCCAGAACCAACCGGACCAAGTCCAGGTGCCTGGAATCTGATGTATCTGATTTGCAATTTTATGAAGACGGGTGATAGCTTGATATACAGAAGGTGCATTTTGTGGAATGAAAACACAGCAGCTTGACCCGATGACCTTACAGGCTCCACCTCTATCTGCCAAGATGACGTCAATTACAAGACGATTCTGAAGGACAACAACCCGCATAGCGGACTGCTCTTCTGTTAAGTTACCTAAGGCTGAGGTAGTTTCATTTACTACGGCTTCAAGTGTTCTAGTTAATCTGCGTATTAACTTACTATTCTGGACAGGGCCTAAAAAGAAAAAGAATCCTTTATTAAAATCAGTGTACTGTTCCCATGCCGTTTCTGTGTAGTCGACAAGGGGGGCATCTCTTCTGGGTCTATTCTTTACTAGATTGCTATTTCTATGGTAATCAGAGGGAGCTAGAAAAACAGGTGGCAGAAGGAATGCAATGTAACAGGTACCATCCCAATCTGGAGGTAGACGAATGTATGCGGTATGACCACACACAAAGTAAGAATGACTGATAGCTTTGAAAGATGATTTTCCACCATCACTGAATTCGACCACAGTAGTGCATTTACTATGACCTAAGTGTACTGAACCTTTCTTCTTGATACATAATTCACCAGTGACTGGTAGTACTGACATAATGGGTAGAACTGGTGCGGCTTCGGATTCGACAGTAAGAATCATAAGGCTAATTGTGTAATTACCTAATCCATATACTTCATTTTCTAGATCAGTTCCTATTCTAATGGGGAGTCCCTCCTTATCCGGGTAACAGACGTCTAGTAGGACCAAGTTCAGGTTTCCCCAAACCCAACCCCCATCGAAAACAGCAATGTCGGGATCTAAAGAATTAATTATCTTAAACCATGCTCCGCAGGAGCCATTGTGAGAGAACGGATACGGAAAGAGAGGCAGCGCTCCCTTGTAATTCTGGTAGGGAGGGAGTCGGCCACATATCCAGCAATTTGTAGCATTGTTAGTTTGATGAGAATGATGTAACATACTAATGAATGTATTGTTGCGCAGCGCAAGTCTGTAAGAAAGCTCATGAGGAGGTAACTCACTAAAAGTGTGTTCAGCAGAGACATTGTAAGCAGATTGTTCACGCTTGAAAATAGGGTAGTATATGGGTAACAAGATGCTAGCAACAATGATTAATATACTGAGAAGAAACATAATTATTAGTGTCACTATGCAGTGACTACGAAGTGATTTGCAATATGTTCTTTTCTTTTCCTCTCTCTCTCTAACTCGATCTAGGGGATACATGTCAGAAACTATTTAACCGATTCACCTAGGGGAGGACTTAAACAATTAAACTGTCTGACTTGCTAGATCGTAACTTCATACGATATTGTTCTTGAGGATTTTTTTCTCTTTTAACTTCGGAAAAGTCTTTGGAATCACAGTCTTTGGTGGGGGTGGGTGTGTCTTGTTCCGGTTTCAGTCCTGGGAATGTTTTGATATGGCTTAGGTGGACCCACCCCTTTCTGCCTTCCAACTTGACGGCGGTTCTTGTCGTAAGTAGAACGGTCTTCGGAGACTTCCAGCGGGGCTCCAACGGACTTTTCCTGTCGAAGTTGCGGACTAGAACAACGTCACCGGGGCGGACATCATGCTCCTTCACATCGGTGTTGTCAGGGAAGGCTGCGGCAACCTGTGAACGACATGATTGGAGTGCAGACATCAAGGAGGCAAGGTAATCTGTCAACATATTAGAATCAACATCGGTTATCTTTTTAGGAATGGGCGTCCCCCACATATTCGGTGGTCTGCCAAAAACCACTTCGTACGGAGATAGCCCTGATCTCGAATGGGCGACCATTCTCATATAGAATAGTGCCACCGGCAGGGCGACTATCCAGTCGACCCCCTTTTCCTGACATATTTTTGCAAGGCGGATCTTTAATGTCTGATTATGCCTTTCAACAAGGCCTGCGGCTTCTGGATGTCGGACACAATGGAACTTCCACTGGTATCCCAATAACAAGGAAACTTCTTTCATTAGGGCAGACGAGAATGGCTGACCGTTATCTGAGTACACGACACGAGGCAAGCCGTATCGTGGGAAAAATTCACGAACCAACTGTTTGGCAGTGGTCGGAGCAGTGTAATCTGGGACTGGGTATGCTTCGGTCCAGCGGGACAGAGCACAGACAACTACGAGAACATATTTAAATCCTCGACAACGGTCCATCTGGATATAATCCATCTGGAGGACTTCAAAAGGGTGATCGGGAGGATGAAATCCACCTTGCTCTACAGGGACGCTTTTACCTGGATTGAACTGACAACAGATCATGCAAGTACGCACTTTCTGTTTTGCGGCTGCTCGTAAGTGTTTATTGTACCAGAGATTTTGTAAACTGTCTAGCATGGCTTTCTCTCCCAGGTGGGCAGGACTATGTGCTGTATTTATCATAACTTGAACCATAGAGTCAGGGAGAAACCATGTAGATTTTCCCGTCATCCAACCTTGATCTGTCTGGATCCCTCCTAGTTCGATCCATTTCTTTATTTCGTCTGCAGTAGCATGTGTCTGAATGTCAATAACATCTAGTGTGGGATCCCTGACTGTCATGCAGTTTGTCGGATCTATTGTCTTTATCGTGTCAGTTGTCTGAGTGTGAGTCAGTGCTGTATGTTTTGCTGTCTGATCTGCCAGGTCGTTACCCTGGGAAACAGAATCTGTGGCTTTAGTATGTGCCTTACACTTCATAACTGATATGGCTGAAGGCAGATGTATTGCTTCTAGCAGTGCTTGAATGAGAGGACCATGCTGTATTTTCGTACCATGAGAGGTCAGGAAACCTCGTTCCTGCCAGAGCATGCCGAAGTCGTGTACGACTCCGAACGCATAACGGGAATCTGTATATATGTTAACATTTCTGTTCTTCGCTAGAATACAGGCTTGGGTCAGAGCGATGAGCTCTGCCGCTTGAGCAGACAGTGTATCAATACGATGTGTTTCTTTAACTTCAGTTTCAGTGGTCACGGCATATGCGGCCACTAACTCTCCTGTACTTGTTCTCATGCATGAACCATCCACATAAAGTGTCAGGTCTGGATTTGTCAATGGAACATCTGTTAAATCTCGTCTGGGCTTTGTTACTGCATTAATAATCTCTATACAATCATGTGGAGCTGGATCTGTCATAACTGTAGGTAACAATGTTGCTGGATTCAAGATACTGCAGCGTCTGATTTCTATGTGTGGCTGGAATAATGTCAATTCGTAACCTGTCAGTCGTGCTATAGTTAAGTGTTGAGTCTGGGTTCTGTTTAACAGAACCTCTACAGAATGTGGAACTTGTACTGTTAACTGATGACCTAAAACAATTGAGTCGCTTTGTCTGATTGCTAACGCTGTTGCTGCTACTGACTTTAAGCATGCAGGGAGTGCCTGAGCTACTGAATCCAATGTGCTTGAAAAATAAGCGCAAGGCTTATGTGAACCTGCTTGATCTTGTGTGAGGACAGACAACGCTGTACCATCACGTTCTGTAACAAAAAGTGTAAACGGTTTGCTGTAACATGGTGTCGCTAAAACTGGTGCTTGGCATAAAGCTTTCTTTAATTCCTCAAAGGCTTGTGTGTGTTCCTGAGTCCAAGGGAGGACAGTCGAAGTTGCTGCCTCCTGCGTCGTTAACTGAATGAGTGGTTTGGCTAGAAATGCATATTGAGGAATCCATTGTCTGCAGTACGAGGTGAGGCCTATGAAGGCCCGCACTTCTTTTTGTGTCTGGGGTCGTGGCATGTTTACAATTAACTGAATGCGATCGGGAGTGAGCTGTCTCCCCACTTTGGACAGCAAGTGACCCAAGTACACAACTTGCTGAACACAGAATTGTAGCTTCGAAGGAGACACCTTGTGTCCCTTGTCGGCCAGAAAATGCAAAACTATCAGAGATGCTTGTTCACATTCGGGCTCACTTCGTGCGGTGATCAGTAGATCATCGACGTACTGTAGTAAAGCGGTATTAACTGGCATTTGAATACAATCTAGTTGTCTTTTCAGTGCTTGACTATAGATGCTGGGGCTTTCTGTAAATCCTTGAGGTGCGCGGGAAAATTTGAAACTTCGTCCATTTAAACTGAATCCGAAGAGATATTGGCTCTCCGGGTCAATGGGTACACTGAAGAAAGCGTTCTTGAGATCGATTACAGTAAAGAACGTTGCTTCTGAATCAATGGCAGTCAACAGGGAAGAGATATCGGGGACCACAGGATACTGTGGTACAATGCATTTGTTCAGTTCTCGAAGATCAATCACCAGCCGATATACTGGCGGTGCATTGCGGTCTGTACGTTTAAGAATTGGAATGATAGGCGAATTACAGATATTGGAGTCGGTCTCTACGACCACTCCTTGGGCAATAAGCTCTTCAACGATTTTCAGTAAAGCCACTACAGCATCGGGTGGTAACTTGTATTGTCTGATTCTGGGTAAAACAACTCCTGTCTTGAGTGTAACACGGTATGGAGTGATATGCATACAACCTACATCAGCTGGGCCTTTTGCCCATAAGTGATCTGGTACATTTTTCAATCTGACATCAAAGTCACGTAGAACATAATGACCCTTGAAATCCCGTAGAAAGAGTCTGACTCCCTCCGGGGAACAGCAAATTATAGCTCCTAGAGCCTTCAGTGTTTTAATTCCTAACAGATTTTCGGGACATGATTTCGTAAGTAACAAATCTGTAACTCGAGATAATGGACCCACGGCTAGTGGTACTGGTTCTGATACTTCATTTACAATAGGCTGTCCTGAAAAACCAAGGGAAACATTCTGTAAGCCTGAGAGGGGTGCCCCTGGAACTTCATTATGGCTTATAGTAGTGCGACTTGCCCCTGTGTCAATTAAAAACTTTCTGTCTTTTCCTAATACGTGACTATGTACATAAGGACCTTCTTGATCTACAGGAATTTCAATAAGAGGCAAATCACTTTCCCTCCCTAGGCTGTTTCATGTATATCGCTGATAATCTGGATATGCCGACTGGGCATACTGGTACATCTGTTGTGATACTTGTCTTGTTGCGGCAGCGGGCTGTGTCTGAGCATGCTGTGGCTGCGGTACTGCTACTGTCTGTACTGTATGGGACTGATCATGCATAGGCTGTGTATTCTGCATTGGCTGTTCGTTCTGTGGGGTCTGTTGTTGACCCTGTTCATGTCTAGGCAGACGCGGTCTTTCTTTAGTTTTACCTGTCTCAATGTTATGTTTCAGGACTGGACATTCATGTACGTAGTGACCTGGCTGCTTGCAATAATTACATGTCCCTTTAACGGGAGCGGCAGAATGATTTGTCTGGGCCCCACCTTTTCTATGACCCTCGGCTGGAATTGTCTGCGCTACTAACATTTTCATTTTCGTGTCTTTCATACGTTTCTGTTCCTGGTCCTGTTCTTCCCTAATTCTATTCTGGTGATATTGTAACATTTGTAACATCTGTGATGGCGTATTTGCCTGCCAAGTACTTTCAACCTTGTACACTCTATTTTTAACTAGTGGTAGGGCGTTCTCTACTAATTTTGTTACAAAAAGGTGTGGATATGACTCGCTACTAGTTTTTAGGCCACTATTGATAATGAAACATTTCTCGAATCTTGAATAAAAGTCACTAGTATCTTCATCTTGTTTCTGTTTGCAGGACGAGATTGCGTCCCAATCTTCCTTTCTAGTTGTCAATAATCTTGGCAGAACCTGTACTATTAAACCTGGTAATGCTTTAGTCAGATCCCCAAGGCCTAACCCTGGGACTCGTTTCTTTTCTTCGTCTTCTATCTCCGCCCATGCTATCTTTGACTCTCCCACTTCCCAATCCTTCTCCTTTAATTTCTCGTAAATGCCCGTGGGCAACAGTACTTTTAACATTTTCATAATATCATCATACGTGTAATCTCCCATCAGTAACATGTCTTTAAGCTCTCTGTGAAAACCTGCAGGGTCTTTATCATGGCACGGAACTAATTTCTTCATTTCTAACAGTTCTAACTTAGTCAGTGGTGTGTGAACATACACACGTTTCAGAGTATGATCCTCACCCATAACTGGATGTACTTCTCGTAAGGGATTCTGACTTTCAATGCCACCACCGCATTGCATGTGGTACATTTTTCTTTCTGGAGGCGGGACGGGAACATATTCAGAGCTCAGGAAGGTGTTATACTTACGTCGTTGTTCTAGAATTATTTGTATTAATTTGGTACTAAAACCTCTCCATCTATCCATGATTAGTGCTTCTAATGTTTCGTGTAAGGGACCTGGATCAGAATGATGGTTTCTGAACTTGATGAGGAGGTGCTGAATCATGTATACACCTGCTATTTTCTGCTCTTCCGGGGAAAGGTTCAAGAATGTCTGCACTAACGTGTCATCATTATATATGTCTGCGTTTTCAGCCCACAATACGGCTGACCGTGCTAGTTCCTGTTCATCCATAGAATTGAGTATATGGTACCCTACTCGATCTCGAAGCCTTTTATCAGTTTCCTGGAACTGATGTTCAGAAGAATTCGGATTTGTTAAAGCGGAGAAAAGAACTCTCTTGCTCTCCGGACGGACACCTTTCCTAAGGTAATTTCCCTTACCTACATATGCTATTATATCTGTAGACTTTTCTGATGTTTCATCTTCATCTTCCTCCTCGGAGGAAGTTTTATCATTTTCTTCCTGATGTGCAGTTAATACTGCCTTTCTAATTTTCTGGGACATAGTGGCTATGCTAGTCCCCTTGTCATGTCTCCCGTCTGCTATATTTTGGCCCCACTTGTTTAATGCGTCTAACTCACTTTGATCTGTCCCGGGCCTGTCTCGTTCTCTTATCACACAATTAATGAAGAATCGTAAAATCTGTTTTTGAATGTCAACTTTCTGTTTATACATGGCAGCTTTAACACTGTCGGGGTCTTTCCCTGTCTGTATGAATTTGTACAGTCTGTCGAGAGCTTCCTGCATTCCTACACAGCATAGCAAGTTATCGGTGGCAGATCTTAAGCGCAGTGATGCTAATACCATTAAATCGTCTTTTCCGGGTACTGGATCATATCTGCAAAATGACATCCTATTTTTGAATGCCTCAAGCCGGGGTGAGTAGGGGGACTGGAAAGGATTCTGTGTGTCCTTTAAATGCAATCTGTGTGTCGGTGGCGGGGTCTGTAGACCCGCTGTCGCACCTCCTGAGGCGGATGCTTGGGCATTATCTCTTCGCGGAGTCTGTATCTGGACTTGAGTCTGTCTTTTAGTAAGATCGGGTAATACTGGTTTCGGTAGATCCGTCTTGAGTGGGGGAAGTGGCGGAGGTGGCGGAACAGGGGAAGTCTGTCGCGGTACCGGCGGAGCTGTATCTGGGGGCGTAGCGCCACCCCCATCCCTGTCAGTAGGCAGGGCACGAACAGGCAGATTGGTGTAAGCTGGTGCTACATCCTCTAGATATGAATTCAGGAATATGTCTTTAGTAGTCTTGTGCATTACTTTAGTTGGAACTAATGGTGTCGGTAAGTTTTTCGGTATTTCTGATTCAGTTTCAGATGTGCCATCTGCTACGAGATACATACCGTTTACAAGATTATTTCGGGCACGGTCTATTTGTTCTGTTTTTACTCGGATCCCTTCAGTAACTAATTCGTTTTCTCGCTCTTTATCTGATTCTTTAAGTCTGTCTTCTCTACGGAGTGCTTTGTCAGCACGCTTACGTGATTCCTTACGCCAAAACTCTATGGCGTCCTTCTGAGATTGTCTAGCTTTCTTTTTCCATAATGCTTCTTCTACCCTCATGATGCACTCGGCATCCCACGTTCCGGTAACAGGCCATCTGTGTCTTTCGTCTAGGTGTTTGGTGTAATCGGCCCATAAATCTAGATATAATATGGCATCTATGCCGTGCTTTTGATACATAAAATTGCCAGGAGTGTCCCTAGGGGGGATAGGAATTTCTTCCTCTAGTAACCCTTTCCTAGTTCCGATCTGTTTTAACTTGCTGAGGAACGGCATCCTGTTTACTTATTACTTGAACGCTAGATCTTTATTCCTTGATACGAGTTGCTAGTTGATACACGAAATACAATAATACACAATAAAACAGTCACATTCATACCACAACATTAATTACATAAAAACATTAAAGACATAGCTAACTACCCCCTACACTGAATGTACCGCTCAACGGTACGGATACACTGGTGTAACAGTGCAAAAATTCGGAATACTTTATATACTGCTAAACAGTACAGATACACTGCCTAAAAACAGTGCAGACCGGACTTGCGTACCCAAACCCGTCTAGATACGACCCAGCAATGGTACTCACCGGGAAGCACGGAAACAGAAGGCCTCAGAAAACTCGACTGAACTCGACTCGGAACTTCGGGAAACTTCGGAAACTTTCGGAAAACTTCGGAAAAACTTCGGAAAACTGGTGGGCCTCTTCACACCTCGGACCTTGCTTCTTTCGGCTGGGCTCTGGTCGGGATCCTCCGCACTCCTCACCGCCTCGTCTGGGCACTGATCGCAGTCTTCGTCACCTCCGTGGGTCAGAGGGGGATGCAGGAAATCCTGCCAGTACACGTGTAGTCCGTCTAACTGATGGCAGGGGACACGGATTGCAACGCACCTTCCGGCGCGTGAGGTGGGGGAGGGGTCCCTATTCGGGCGCCAAAATGACGTAAATAATTAATTTACTCTCTTAATTTCTATGCAATAATCAATAATAACTCAATCAGAAGGAAAGAAAACAGAGTCCGTGGTGTTAGAGTTTCTAAGGGTTTTATTTCTCATAAAGGAATCAGGATATCATGTTCTGACCACCACAGGGGTGTCAGAAGGGATAGATGAGCGCGCTCTCGTTTATTGACATTACATAGCTTATATACTTGATTTACATCATAAGTTTCAATGTGAGAGGCGTAACAGCTGAGAGAAGACAAGATAACAGTATACACGTGGTACTAATACATCATCAAGAGGCGTAAACTAGGCGTGAACTAGAGGTGTGTGCTAGAAACGTCACTGATAGGTGACGCAAGTGGGTGGCACCAAGGGGTGGTGCTAACAGAATGTTGCAATGTCAGCAGAAATCGGAAGCATGGATGCGCGCGCAGCTGCATGACGTGTGATTGACGGGGTGCAGGGGTCTTGACATTTACACTGACGGAAAGAGACAGAAGTCTGGCATGTCAGATCAACTTGTACTTCTATCATATCTGATATCTGATGTTTTAGGAACTATACTATCTGGGCGGAAAGGTCTCTAGGGCAGAGGCTATTCTATGCTAACTGTGGATGCGTGTATGAGCGCCTGAGTGTCTACATGTAGAGCGTGGGGGCACGCGGCCTTCCTTGGAAGCATGGCAACGGAGGCTATGAATTACTTGCATTAAGACAGGTCGGCCTTTTGGCTCTGCAGCTGGAGAGGATGTTTACAGGATCTAGTAGGCAGGAATGTATTCTCGGGGAGCGAAACAGATAACTCGAAGGTTATAGTCAGTCTTGGCAGAAAGCAGGCTTGAGCTGAGCGCGAGGGGCCGCGCTGAATGTAGGACAAAGTTCACGAGTACAGAGGTAGCCTGGGCAGAGTCAGGAGCCACAAAAGAGGTTCAGATGGCAGGAATTCAGGGCCTACTCTGACTAGAGCAGGAAAAAGTGAAAAGTGTACTATAAAAAGACGTTGGCATAGCATACTTAGGAACGGACTACATAATCCATTCAGAGTGCATCTGAAAGAGGACAAGTTAACGGTGGACGCAAATGTATTTGCGTCTTCATAGCTGGCACAGGAGGGAAGTTACATGCACTTTAAGCTGGTACATGGAGTCGGTGGGGTACGCGCTAGGGAACACATCATGGCCAAAATTTAATTTTCCTCAGTGCCCACCCGGGGACATTGCAGGTTGCAAAGGCAAGGCAGGAGCACTGCTCCCATCATGCCAAAGCAAACTTCTGCTTCGATTCGATGAAGCAAAACAGAAGTGCTTTTGGGCAAAGGGAGCTGCATGTTAGTAGCTCCCTTCACCCAAAAGCAATACCGGCTCCCGCAGGAGGCGGGGAGCTGGCAAGGACCACGGGGGTATTGTGGCTCCCCCCCCGCGGTCCCTAAAGTGAGGCCAAGCCTCGGGGATGGGGTAACTGGTGCACAGGCCCCCCTACCCATTTTTCTTTTTATTTTAAAAACTTTATTTGTAGTTTTTACAATGTAAAACAGAGGTTGGTAGTATGGCAACACCTGTTACAGACAATTCAGACATTTCATGGCAATAAAGCGTTATCACTTGTAGGAGGGATAGGCACTTAATCAGATGCAATGCATGGTTGTCAGAGAGAATGTCCAATGTCCAATGTCCACAGTGACAGTTTACAGGCAACACAGTTCAACATATTGCAAACATTTACATGGGTTGAAGGCTGAGCTTACACTTAGATGAAGGATAAACAATAGCAGAGTATATGAGATACCTGACCATGCATCTGTACATACAACCGACTTTCAATAGGACAATGCTCTAATACATAGTGCTAAGTGGTCGGCAGAGTGAGGTCTACATGTCCATCACCATCAGACCGAGATTCTCTGTCGGAAGAGTTATCAGCCTCACCTCCCTGTGCGAGTAAATATGTAGTTAAGGGACCCCAAATGTCCCTGGGCTTACCGGAGGTCGGGAGTGTTTCAGCAAAAATGATGGACTGTTCCTGACAATGAATCAGATCTGCAAGCCAATCCTTAAACTTTGGTGCCCTGCCACGGCCCCACCTACACGCAACTCTACGCTTTGCAAGGAGTATTGCAATGTCTAAGAATTTCATGTGCGTCTTAGGGACGTGTGGTGTGTGTCCTAGAAGCATCAACAATGGATCGAAGCTGATCGACCCTTCGGTCATGGACTCAAGGGCAGCATGCACCTGTTGCCAGTATATGTGAACCAAGGGGCATTCCCAGAACAGATGCAGGAATCCAGCGCGCTCCGCGCGACAACGGTCACATCTATAAGTACTGGACAGGCGGTACTTGTGTTTTTTTACTGGTGTATAATACAGCCTATGGAGGAACTTATAGTGGATCATCCGAAGTCTACAGCTGGCGGAGATCCGGGCTGTAAGGTCACAGCAGTAGAGCCATTGGTCTTCAGTGACCTCTGATGCCAGGTCAGCATTCCAGTGCGATCGGGCCGAGCACTCCAGCCCCGTTCTGGATGCTCTAACATGCCGATACATACCGGATACCAAATGCGAGCCATCTTTTGAGCCCAATAGAAAGTGCAAGGGAGTAAGCGTCTCAGGTTCTTTAGGAAACTCAGGAAGAATCTCTTTCATCCCTTGGCGTAGTCGCATGTGATAAAATGTGTCGAGTGGGGTAGGAACATGAGATTTAAAAAACAGGTCAGCAGAACTCAATTGACCATTGGTGAAGAGGTCGCCCCAACAGGTGGCCTGAAGGCACCGACAAAGCAACTGGAATCCGCGTTCCTGTAGGAGGGCCAGTGTAGGGTGATATGTCAATGGCATCCGAGGAGAATATGGCATAGCGCAGTCTAGTATCTTGGCAATGCATCTATAGTGCATGTAACCGTAGTAAATGGCGTTTCTATGGACGGTACTGGGCAGTGTAGGAGCCCACTCAGAAGGAGAGGATTCGCCATCCAGTCCTCGACTGCCAGCTGAGGCATGTAAGGGGTGGGAGCCATCCAATGATAGGCGTAATGCGCCTGCGCACAAACATAATAAACCTCAAAAACAGGAATATCGAATCTACCCTTATCATATGGCTGAGTCAGTATCGACCACCGAAGACGAGGGTGTTTACCCCCCCCCCCCAGAAAAGCCGGCAAAGCTCCGCTCTTAATGTTTTAAAGAAAAAAGCACCCGGGTAATAAGGAATATTAAGAAAAAGATACAGAAATCGGGGCAGCACCACAATGTTAATAAGTGACGCCCTCCCTGCCATGGACAACGGGAGGGAAACCCAGCGGTCAACCGTTGCAATGAGTTTTGTGATTGCAGTGCCATAGTTAAGTCTCAGTGTTTCATCCTTATCACGTGCGATTTGGATACCCAGATATTGTAAGTCTGATTGACACCACTCTAAAGGATAATCTAGTGAGAAGTCGGTAACTGCGTCGGTGAGGGGATAGAATTGTGATTTAGTCCAATTGATATGCACCCCGGAAAATTTGCCGAAGACAACAAACTCCCTCAGCAGAGGATTTAGATTGTTTGACGAATCCTTGACCTAGAGCGTAATGTCGTCCGCATACAGCGACACATCAATCTGACGCTGTAGGCAGTGGAATGCGTCCTCTCGGTGCAGCTGATGGATCCGACACGCCAGGGGCTCTATGGCTATCGCAAAAAGGAGAGTGGACAGCTGGCACCCCTGTCTGGTGCCTCTAGTAGTCACAAGCGAAGAAGAAAGGCAGCCGTTGATCAGCACCTTCGCTGAAGGTTGCGTATAAAGTAATCGGATCCAGGACATGAGCAATTTAGGGAAACCCATGCGGGCCAAGACGGTGAATAAATGCGGCCATTCGACCGAATCGAAGGCCTTAGTGGCATCTAAGAATACCGCTGCAAATGGGAGATCTGGATCCACTGTACGGATCAGGGAGAACAACGTGCGTAGGTAGTGGGAAGTGGAACGACCAGGAACAAATCCTGACTGGTCAGGCCGTATAATTTGAGTCATCAGGAGGGACAGTCTGGTGGCCAAGACTTTGGCTAGTATTTTTACTTCGCAGTTTAGGAGCGAGAGTGGTCGGTAAGAGTCGCAGGTGGTGGGACTCTTACCAGGCTTCAGGAGCGATGTAATGACAACTTCCCGCATTGAACAAGGGAGGGCCCCGTCAGCCAAAGATTCCTCAAAAATCTCACGAAGGAATGGGGCCATTATGTCTATGTACGTCTTATAGAATTCCGCAGGGAATCCATCTAGGCCGGGTTCTCTAACTTCATCCAGTTCAAAGGGGGCGGCGAGAAAGGCCCTGTGAGCATTACTGAGCCAAGGAAGTCATTGTACCGTATATCATCGGTCGTGGCCGTAGTATATAGCGTGTGATAATGAGACACGAAAACTTATAATATCCCATCTGCATCCCTGACTGTGTGGCCCTGTTCATCTAGCACTTCAAGAATCGTATTGTGAATGTGAGCGACTCGCGTCAGTACTGCCAGCGCCCTACCAGGCCTATCGCCTTCACAATATTTTCTCGCCTGCCAATATTTCCCTTTGAATTTAGCTTCCCTGGTCGCCTCCTCCTCATATCTCGTCAATTTAGCCCAAAATTCCGCATGTGCTTCAGCATTGTCTGTCTCTATCATCGGAGCCTCAAGGCCCTTAAGGTCCCTTTCAAGTGAGTCTATTGTGCGTCGTATATCGCGCAGCACTCCGAAGCTCTTTGAAATGCAGTGCCCTCTGATCGTCGCCTTGAACGCTTCCCAAATATGGTCAACCAAGTCTACAGACCCCTTGTTTCGTGGAAAGAAAGCAGCTATCTCCTCGCCAATCTCCTCACAGAATACCATATCCAAGAGGGCCGCAGTTTGCAGTCTCCAATGCGGCCGAGGGGTGCCCCACCCAGGTACTTGCAGATGCATATGGACCGGGCTATGGTCAGAGTATGTCCTGGGTAAGTGTACCACACCAGTCACACCAACACACAGTCCTCTAGACAGCAAAATGTAATCCAACCGTGCCCATGTACCAGTCAGTGATGTGAAGTGCGTGCCCTCTTTACGGGATGGGTTTAGGTATCGCCAGCTATCCACTAAGTCATCCTCTTCAATCACACCCATTATAGCCTCTCTAGATCTAGGCTTGTAATGCGTCACTCCGTCTGCCCTATCTAGGTGAGGTGCTAGTGTCACATTAAAATCGCCTCCCTAAATGATATGTTGGGATCCTGCATCGAGGATCTTACCCCACAATGTGGTAAAGAAAGTCGGTTGATCTATATTAGATGCATACCAGGTTGCCAGCGTAACAGTTTCGCGTCCAAGACGTCCCCACACCACAACAAAGCGACCTTCTGCATCCGAAACCTCACCAAACATTTGAAATGGTAAGTTGCGTCTCACTAGTATAGCTACTCCCCTAGCGTATGTGGAGTAAGACGAAAAAATGCGGATACTGGCCCATTTGCTTGCGAATGTGGTACGTGTCTGAGGTGAAATGTGTGTTTCCTGTAGCATAGCGATTTGGACGTGGTGACGGTCCAAATAGGCAATTACATTTCTACATTTTCTTGCATTATTAAGACCCCTGACGTTCCAAGACAAACAATTCAATTACGCATCAGGCCCTATCCCCGCCATACATCAGAAATTATATCGTGATATCGTAACATGCCACAGTGTAATCCGTGATAATATCTTTCCTCAGACGAGGTTTACCACCTTACAGTCCATACAACAGGCCCTCCCCCTCTGTAAAGAGAAAAACCTTTAATAACAGAACTCCACCCTACTCCCATTACTGCATCCCAATCATGCCAGCAGCCGCCCGTACCCTCCCAGTCCCATCCCTCCACTCTCTGTATCAGCCCCAACTCGCCGAAGAGGAAACTCCTACTCCCACCCGCATTCCCTCCCTCCCAGTCCATCATTCCCCAATAAGGGGTATACCCGTAGGGGGAACAGCATAGAAGGGCGCACAACCACGACTCCCTCCTCTAGCCTCTTAACTTGTAGCGCCCTCGAGTGGGGCTAAGGAGGGGTAGTGGACCCTGGAGTAAATTACCACTGGGAGTATGCCACAGCCTACGGCTGTCCGTCCATCACCACCCCCTTTTGTACTGCTTTTGGCCGCCATAAGTCTGGCAGGGTATGCTCAGATGTGAGTCCCTTGCTCACTTTGCCACTGGATTCAAGCAAGCCGGGCTGAAGACAGCTGGAATGCCAGAAACCGGTCCTCGGAAGCTTGTTTCCGGTCCAGGGAAGGCATGGCTTGGCAGTTCGGGCTGGACTGTTCCCATGAGGCACAGGGTCGGACTGATTTGCATATAGGCATGTCTGAACTGGGGTGGCAAAGTGAGCTAAAGAACGGTGATGGATTCAACCCAGATCTTTTGACTGGGTGTGAGTGTTTGATTGGTTCAGATGCTCCATCCATTACCACCCCCTTTTGTACCGCTTTTGGCCACCATAAGTGTGGCAGGGTATGCTCAGAGGTGAGTCCCTTGCTCACTTTGCCACTGGATTCAAGCAAGTTGGGCTGAAGACGGCTGGAATGCCAGAAACGGGTCCTCGGAAGCTTGTTTCCGGTCCAGGGAAGGCATGGCTTGGCAGTTCAAGCTGGACTGTTCCCATGAGGCACAGGGTCAGACTGATTTGCATATAGCCATGTCTGAACTGGGGTGGCAGAGTGAGCTAAAGAACGGTGATGGATTCAACCCAGATCTTTTGACTGGGTGTGAGTGTTTGATTGGATCAGATGCTCCGTCCATTACCACCCCCTTTTGTACCGCTTTTGGCCGCCATAAGTGTGGCAGGGTATGCTCAGATGTGAGTCCCTTGCTCACTTTGCCACTGGATTCAAGCAAGCCGGGCTGAAGATGGCTGGAATGCCAGAAACCGGTCCTCGGAAGCTTGTTTCCGGTGCAGGGAAGGCATGGCTTGGCAGTTCGGGCTGGACTGTTCCCATGAGGCACAGGGTCAGACTGATTTGCATATAGCCATGTCTGAACTGGGGTGGCAGAGTGGACTAAAGAACGGTGATGGATTCAACCCAGATCTTTTGACTGGGTGTGAGTGTTTGATTGGTTCAGATGCTCCGTTCATTACCACCCCCTTTTGTACCACAGCCCCACGGCCAAGTTTCAGTTCTCGTCCGTCATGCACAGGAAGTGTTGTCCCAACGATTCAGGGTTGTCGTGTATCAACCGGTAATAGCTGCCACAAGGATAGGTCAAGCGCCGTCGACTGAGTCGGGCGGGTTGTCTTCACGCGCTGCAGCATGATCGCGCACCCCCTCTGCGCCTTCTTGATTGCCTTTAAGTAGTCTTTCACTTTTTGAGGGTTAGTGAAGAAGCGCTGCTTCCCCTGGTGTGTGACCCTGAGTTTCGCTGAATAAAGCAGGGTATAGTCTATCTGTGCGGCTCGCAGTTTTTTCTTCAGTTCGATAAACTTGTGTCTCTCATCTTGGACCATTGAGTGAAATCGGGGTAGATAGAGAATTTCATGCCATTATAAGAAAGGTTCTGCTAGGTGTGCGCAGCTCTCAATGCCGTGTCGTGGTCACGATAATTCAATACCCGGGCTATTATAGGCCTTGGCGGTGCACCTGGCTTGGGCATCGGCCCCAGAGATCTGTGCGCCCGTTCAACGATGAACTGAGATGAAAAAGCACTTTCTCCAATGGATGTAAGTAGCAGCTTCTCCACATACAGTTCCATTCTGCCCGTGTCTGTGGATTTCGGTATGCCCGTGATGCGAATGTTGTTGCGTCTGCTGCGGGCCTCCAAATCCTCATTCTTGCCCGCGATGACCCACAGCAAGTTGTCCATCCGGGCAAGTTGAGTGGCATGAGACGCTGTGGCATCGTCGCTATCGGAGATACGCCGCTCAGCAGCCGTAATACGCTCTTCATATTGATCAACTTTGTGTACCAGGGCATCCATCCTAGACGCCACCCAGTCAACTTTGTCCACCTCCGTGGCGAAGCCCTGCCGCACCTCCTGCAGGAGCTGTTGCAGATCCTGGCAGTCGGGGGAGGGGCATTGCTGGCCGCACTTGCATCAGCAACATTGGGTCTCTCAACCGTCGCTTTTTGCCCTCTCTTCGCGGCCTCGAAAGAGAGCTTCGGTTGGCGGTTATCCTGCCGAACCATCTTGCCTCCAAACAATGCCCAGTAACCACTCTCCCAGTTCGTGTGCCCACTTGATCCCACCAAGATGTACCTTAAATCTGGAGCAGGGCAGCCACGGGGGTAGCTGCCGCGATAGCGTGGGGGGCTCTGCTTGAGCCGTGGCTACTCAGGCAGGGCGAAGGAGGTGTTCGTGCCAGGTCGCTAGGTCCCCTCACCTTACACTCCACTCGACACTACCAGCAATTCGAATTACAAGGTCGTAGCACTGTAATCGGGCCCTCCGCCAAAGCCGGTACTGGGTGGCACATGAGCCGAGCAATGCAAGTGCAATGCAACTCCACAGCGCCCCAGCACAGCCTGCAATTATGTCTCCGGGCCAGTATTACCGACCATGAAAGCGGGGCTCCGCGGATACCAAAGTGAAGACGCGCGGCAGGGCACGCACAATGATGGTGGAGGTCTTCTATGGCGCCGTGGAGACGCCACCAACGCCGGCGGCGGGCTCCGCGCGGAGCAGAGCCGCAGCACAATCCCTGGGGGCACCCTCCGGGAAAAACAGACGCCGAATCTCGCCACAAGTGTCACCCGGCTAGACTCGTCGATATCACCAGTCCGTTTTCCGGCAGCAGGGGGTTAATGGCGCTCCGTGGACCGCAGTAGCACCAAGCAGGTCTCTGGGAAAGCAGGAGCAGTGCCCGTCGCGCTGGGAGGTAGATGGGCACCAATATCAGCAAGCAGTCCACAGGAGGGACCAACGCAACCACTTAGTGCCCAGGAAAGTCGTGCCGAGGGCGGTCCCGACCTGGGCCAACCGCCGATGCCCACCGCCTCGTGGCAATTCCCGACCTCGCCTGATCACAGCAACCCGGCCTTCCGCACAAGGCAGTTCAGCGGCAGCGCCGGGTGAAACAGTCGGGGCTCAGTGTGCAGTCGCCGCTGCACGGACTCGCTCCAAACTTGAACCGAGTCTGGAGGATCGGTTTAGCAATAGATACAGCAGGTCCTGGAACCGGTCAGACCCCAGTAAAGAAGGATAAATGCAGGATGTACGCTCCAGGGTACAGGAGCTTCACTGTTAGGCGGCCATTCTGTGTGCGTGCCCTCTAGCGCCCCCCCCCTACCCATTTTTAAAATCAACGATAGGCCATGCCCCGGGGATTGGGGTTACCGGGGATCAGCCTCAGGAGGGTTTTTGTTTAAAAAATTGAGGGCATGCTTTGGGGATTGGGTCCCCAGGGCCGAAATCGACCTATGGAAGTTGTGGGCATTAAACGATTTTTTTTTCTCTCATGATAGGAGTCGCGACCCTGCCTCTCTACAAGGCACCCCAGTGTAACGATGAAGTGGATTCACAGATCCACCTTAAATAAATAAATAGCATAAAATTCAGAAGGTAGTATTGCAGTTGTGAACTTTTTAATAGAGTTTGTGGGATTAAAGTTAATAATTACATTAAATTCATAGTGTTAGAAACAATATAAAAAAATATAAATTCAAAGTTAACCTTGAAAAGTGAAATGTGTTGTAGTACATTGAATATGTGCTTTTGTTTTGCGGATTTGCAATGGGTCCGCAAATCCGGAAAAGATTTAAAAACAGTAAGAATGTTAAAACATATATAAATTTCACAGTTGGGTTATAGGGTGGCTCTAACAATAGCCATTGTGTAAATTGTGACTTTGTTGGAGTGACATGTAAGTGCAGATGCACAGCTTAAGGTTGTTGAGAAGCATTCTATTCCCTTCATCTGTGAAGTGAACTCCCTCACTTCTGTAGATGTCATGCATATCAAAACGTAGATTGTTGTTATAGATGGAGCCCATCCTAAGGTTTCTGAGGTAAGCAGAAAAAGCTTTATTGACATTCTTCCTATCCTTCTCAATCTGTTTTCAGAATTGATTTGACCACTTTAATTTCTGTCTTTGGCATATGTTACAGTATACATAGATAGTTTGAAGGAAAAGCAACATCAGTTGTGCAAAGTTATCCTTCATTAGGATTTCCAGCCCTACCCCAGTCTATATGCCCAGATCATTGCCACCACAGTTCACCATCATGAGGTCAGGGGTTGGAGATGCAAAAAGGTTTTAACCAAAGGCAGCAATTGGTTCCACTTTAATCCTCTCTGTCCACATTTTGCTAAACTAGGTCTTTGTCAATACCTCTTTGTTCAGCATACCTTTTTCCCCAGAAAACATAGCTGTGGTCTACAATCCATACTGTAAGCATTTTGAAGGGATGTGTGGAAGGAATCAAAAGACGTCCGCAGCTGAGTAAGTTAGTTGGTGAAATGAGAGGTATCTAAAATGATGGTGATGGTGCTGTTTTAGAAAAAGCAGATAACTGATTGGTTGGTCATGAACATTGTGTACTTAAAAATAGGATCCATGGGGGCGAAACCAAGTAGCCTGTCATGGCAGATGTGCTCTGGGAGAGCTCTGTTGGCCTGTTCATAATTAGGGATGAGCGGGAAATCCGTTACGCCCGCGGATTTTTGGGAAATCCGCAATCCGCGAATTTTGCGGATTTCCCGCAAAATCCGCAAAAAAAAATCCGCGGACGTAACGGGTTCAAAAGTTGAACCCCCAAACATGTAGCTATTTTACAATGGTGCCAGCAAGCTGCCAGCGCCGTTGTATAATAGTTACAAAGTTAGCTTGCATAGGAACCACTAGATAAAACGAAGCAGGTGCTGCTTTATTTTATCAAAGTGCTTCCTGTGCAAGCTAACTTTGTAACTATTTTACAACGGCGCTGGCAGCTTGCTGGCGCCATTGTAAAATAGTTGCATGAGTAGGCTGGGCACAGGTCTGCTTATTTTCTTCCCAAATCTACCGTGGAAAATCAGCTGATGGACAGCTCACTCAAGGGACCCCTGCGCCCTTCGGGGCGATTGCATAGTAACACACACGTGGTCGCTCGAACTAGTTGATGCTCAAATTCAGTGACTCATTCATTAGCCCAAAAACAATCGTGAGCGTCGTCGAGGCTGGACAGGTGTGCCTTCTTCCCAAATCTACCGTGGAAAATCAGCTGTGATGCTGGATAGACTTTGCATCCTTGACTTTCATGAGCGCAATACCCGTGCTGTTCCTGTGACCAGGAGCTTCTTTCTCTTCATCTGCTGAACTGATCTTTCTCTGACCTTTTATACACACAAGAGGCACATACCCTACTGGGCACATTGTGTTCGCACGGGTTTCTGCAAGTTCGCGAGCGTTTTGTACAATTTCGCAAATTGCGAAATTGTACAAAACCCTCGCGAACTTGCAGAAACCCGTGCGAACACAAAAAAAAGAAAAATCCGCGAGGATTCGCGGATTTTGCGGATTTTCGCAATCCGCAAATTCGCAAATCCGCAAATTCGCGGATTGCCAATCCGCAAAATCCGCCCATGCCTGTTCATAATCCTGCACAATCCGAACTGATATCTCCCTGGAATTGCCACTGCCATGTTAACCTGTACCTTCTGAACTCTGGAGATGACAAGCACTTAGATTCACGGGCCCAGAAGTGTGAGCTGGGCCAGCTGCTGTTCAGATTGCCTGGACTGGATGGGCATGATCGGCCAGAGACCTGTGGACCTGGGACGTATTGCTGATGGATGGGTTGCGCAGCCACCCATGAACACTCCAGAGGCCCTGGAGGAAAGCTGCAAGGCTGGAGTCAATGCAGCAATAGGGGCGGGGCCCACTACGGAGGCCGCATCTGCTGTCGGCTGCGGGCCGGTGTGTAATCTGCGGCATTGAGCGTGGTGTGGACCTGGGGCCTAGGGCAACAGACTGGCGCATTTTTGAGGATGTCCCAGCGGCTCAAATTGGCTGTTCTGGCCATGAAAGAGACCCAGGCAGGCAGCCTGAGGTGACGGAGTGCGACTCACTACTGCCTGATCGCCTGGCATTGATCATCTGGGGGTTCGCTGGTGGTGGCCTACCTGTGACCAGGTGTGGCCTCTGATGCCGTTGGGCCCAAGTAGCGTTTGAGCCCTATGTCTGGAGCAGCACTGGGGCCTGGAACCTGAGCTGTCTGGAGCAGTGGTACATAGCAGCAATATTACCAGTGGCACCTAGGACGGCCATTCCAGGGAATCTCTGCTACATCTGTGTAAGGCGCCCATTAGGGGTGGGGGTGAGCTTCTGGTCATGGAGGCGGCCGGACCAGGTTCTGGTGTGGCTTGCGGCCGGGTGGGGGCCCTTCCTTGGCCTCGGTTTTTTGCTCAGGGCCCCGGACTGTGGAGATATACTGAGGGGGCACCTATCTGGTGTTGGCTTATTGAAGTGAGCTGGGGCCCTGCTGGGAGGGTGCATGGGCAGACTGGGAGTGGCTCAGACTTTGCAGTGAGGCCAGCATTGTGATAAGCAGCATGGTCCCAGGTCGCACTGATACACGGTGTAGGAGTAACAATCTCTACTGGAGTGGACAACAGGAAGTGTTGTAGTGCCAAATATACCGTAGGAACTTGCTATTCAGACCTTCAGGATGCTGACGGTTCATTGTATCTAAAGGAAAATAATCTGGCTCCTGTCCAAAACAGAGCACCCTTGACTGCTTCACAGCCATGACGGCACAGCAAGCGGTCAGTTCCAATGCCTCACCTAGCTTGCCAGATAATGCCGCCCTCCTGGAGACCATCACCCAGTCCAGGCAGATCCTAGAGACACAGATTGGCGCAGTGGGCACTGAGGTCACCCTCCTGCATCAGGACCTTCGCGACGCAGTCAACCGTATAACTGAAACCAAAACCAGGGTTCCTGGGTTGAAGATGCGGTATCCACATTACAACGCAAAGTTAATTCCATGGAGCAGCTGACCAAGAGCATGACCTTGCTGATGGACAATGCGGAGGGACGGGCGAGAAGAAACAATCTCTGCTTCATGTGCTTCCCTGAAAACTGCGAGGGAAACGATGCCGAGAGTTTTCTCACAAACTGGCTCATCTCATGTTTCCCAGGCGACCTCCTTTTTTTATGCTTTGAGGTCGAGCATGCCCATAGGGCCCTACAGTCCAAGGACCCACCAGGTGCCACTCCGCAGTCCTTGATCACACGAGTCCTGAATTTCCATGATGGTGATGTGATTGTACAGCAGGCACGGCTTAATGGAGATCTTACATGCGACTTCTACAGAACCATGGTCTTCCCGGACTATACTAAAATGTTCCAACAGCAACGCCAGTAGTTCACTGCTGCGAGGCCTAAAAATCCCTTATATGCTTCTGTACCCGGCCTGTCTGAGAGTGGTCTTCAACTTTGGCACCATCTTTTTCGTCACTCCAGATGGAGGCTTTCGCCTGGATGGATGAATGATGACCTGTTAAACCACACTCTCCACCACGTAGATATTCTGGCTCCTCAACAGGCGATCCAGGCCGCACGCAGTCAAAACTCAAAGATAAAAGATGCCACAGATCCTGATCTACATGGTCATCCCAAAACAATGAACAAGATCCAGAGACCATGCCCCCTCCAAGAAATAATGTTATGATCTGTATTGTTCGGATCCCCTAGGTGGACAGCCTGGGAGCCGCCCTCATCTATGCATTGGGGATCAGGTGTTGTATAGGCCGATTGAATGGGTTTGCTCCAATCCCCCCTGTAGGACTTGGGAAATTTTAGGGCCAGCGGTGATCCATTGGAAAGGTTGCACCCCGTTCCCCTGTTGGGGGTGGGATGCATTACTTCCTGCAACAGATACTTCTGCTGCTTTGAGATATTGGGCTGTGTAGGGTGGGGGGGTGTTGTTTATGTTCTGTTTTGCCTCATTCTTTTAGTGATGCATAGCCATAAAATCCCTTAGGATTCTTTAGCCCAGGTCCATTTGACACAATGAGTCCCCTCATCACGACACAATGGTGGCAGAGTCTATAGTACACCCAGTGGGGCAACTTCACATAGTGAGCTGGAACACTAGAGGCTTGCTGGATGAGATCAAACGGGGTGCAGTCCTTCGACAGGCCAAGCATATTGGTGCCTATGTCCTTATGTTACAGGAGACACATATGCTTGGCACTAGGGCCCCCTGTCTAACCATATACAAATTCTTTCATGCCTTTCATGCAGGGTTTGGTAGGGCTTCTAGGGGGATTGCCATTTTGATTCCTCGTAGGGTCGCCTTCACACTAATACAGAAGTGGGCTGTTATACACAGTCGCTACATCTTTGTGCATGGGATGGCGGCTGGGGAGGTCTTTGTACTTGGCAGTGTCTGCGCCCCCTGCCGCTTGGTCAGAGTTTTGTAGACCACCTAGTGTGGGTGTGGGGTGCTCTAACGGGGAGACACTTTATGATCAGTGATGATTGGAATGATGTCATGTCCCCAGTTATAGATAGATGGCGCCCAACAGGGGTGATCGCCGGGACCCCCGATACTAAACTACGGACCTTCGTGAACATGGTGGGATGGGTTGATACATGGCGGGTACATAACCCCGCAGAGGCTAGCTATACCTACTTATCTCACACCCACACATCATACTCTAGGCTGGATTATATATTTGTTCCAGGCACACATGTTCATAGATTGCAGGAGGCAGCGATGCTACCTTAGGACTTGTTGGACCATTCATCTGTAGTCATCCATCTTCTGCTAGGCCAGGACCGGCCCCCTTTCAGGTGGAAGCTTTTGACCTGGAATCTACAGAATCCAACATACCGTTCCCAACTTCATTGCTCGCTTTCAGACTACGTCTCCCACAATGAGTGATCGGTGACCTCGGCTTGTACTTTCTGGGAGGTCATGAAGCCCACACTGTGCGGGGTCGGCAATAGTTTTTATACTACTGAACGCAGACAGCGTAGATAGTCGCATATCCAGCTATAAGCACAAATTATGGCCACAGAATGTCAGGCCTGCAGTAAAGCGGGGCTGTGGCATGCCGGCAGCTGGGCTTGTTCCAGCAGCAATATCATAACGTGCTGATGGATGAGGTGCGGGGGGCATGGCTCACTACTCAAAGCAGAATATATCAGTGGGGCGATAAGTCTGGAAAACTCCTATATAGATTATGTTAACAAGCACAGGTGCATACTTCCCTTCCGGGACTCCGGGATTCCTTGAAAGCCCTGGTAACAGATCAATTGGTGCTAGCAGATAGCTTTGCAAAATACTATCGGTCCCTATATATGGCCCGTGAAGGTCTCAATGGCTCTGAAATTGAGCTGTTCTTTGTGGATCTCCCCCCACATGCCCATTCTGAGCAGGCTCAGAACTCACTAGAAGCTCCACTAACTATGGAAGGACAAACCACTGCTATGGCCGACCTACACTCGGGGAAAGTGCTGGGTCCGAACAGTTTCCCCTGACAATTCTATAAATCTTACATGGCTCTATTGGGCCCCCATTGTCTTACTGCTATACTAGAAGCTGCACAGTCTTCACTCATGCCACCAGACTCGAGGCACGCAGAAATATTTGTGTTCCATAAACCGGGGTGCCCACCAGAACTCATTGCCTCCTACCGACCAATTTCTTTATTAAATATAAAAGCAAAGCTTAGAGTCAAGGTCCTTGTCCCCAGCCTGCTAGTGCACCTTCTCAACCTGGGCCACCCAGATCAGGCCGGATTCATGCCTCGACAAGCCACACATCACAACATTCGCAGGGCTCGTAATGTGATCGCTGCCATGGACTGTCTTGGTCACCCTGCAGCTCTTCCGTTGGCCAACATTGACCGCACCTTTGATTCGGTCAGCTGGACATACTTGTTTATCCTGCTGAAGTATCTCAACTTAGGCCCCAATTTTTTGGGGCATATATTTGCATGTTATATCATGGTCTAACCGCTTCTGTACGTATATCTAGCAGGGTGTCCTCCCCATTCCCAATTACTCGAGGCACCAGACACGGATGCCCACTGTCCCTGTTATTGTTTGCTTCGGCCATTGAGCCATTGGCGGCATGGGCTCGCATAGATGCCCTGATCAGGGATTTCGAGTGGTCAGCAAAGGTCTCCAACAGAATTGCACTTTATGCCAATGACGTCCTTTTCTTCCTGTGTGACCCTTGCAGATCCAGCCCTCGCACTCTACAGATTATGAACATTTTTGGTGAGAACTCAGGGCTTTTTATGAATATTAATAAATCTACACTGTGGCCATCTGATTACACATGTGCCTCTGACCTTTCTCAGACCTGGGAGGGCATGAAATATTTGGGGGTCTTTATAACCGCACGACAGAAGATAACAAGAACACGCAACAGGGACAGTCCTCGATAGGGTCAAAATGGACCTTAAGTTGTGGGTGGGTTTGCCCTTATCTTTGTTTAGCCACTTGGCTATTTTTAAAACGATATCCCTTCCCCGGCTTTTATATCAGCTGCACAATCCCCTCTACCCTATCTCACAGACATGGTTCAGGCAGCTGAACACTATGTGTAATAAGTTTCTTTGGGGTTGAGGTGCGATTAGAAATGCGCCCCATACATGTTTCCACTCTACTTACTGTGGGGGCATTGCGACTGCTGACATTCAGTCTTGCTAGGCCGCTTCCCACTTACAGGTGCTTAATGATTGGTGGTATTGCTCCAGAGACAAACCAGCCTACGTGCTAAAGCGATGGCTACTAGGCTATCTATTGCTCTATAAATACTTGTACGGCAGTGCTAGTCTCCAAACCTTTTCCCCGGCTACCAAAGTTGTATTGGCACTATGGCCACAGTCCCTTTGCGTATAGGATGGCTGAACCGTTTGACAGGCGTGGCCCCGCTATGGTGTAAGTGTCTACTTCCCCAGCTGCATCAGTTACAATGGTTCCAGGGTTGGGACCAAATCTGTTTCTCTACACTAGCAGTCGTTCTCCAGGTTTTATATCTCAAATCCTTCTCAGACCTTCAAAGAAAATACTCCATCCATTGTACAGAGTTTTGCAAATACCTCCTATTCTGTCATGCTATTGTTCCCTACCTCAGAGATCTCCCTGCCCTCCCCAAATTCAGCCTAGTGGAAGGGAAGCTCCATATTGGTGACCTGGATGATCACAAAATATATCAAACCTTAGTCACCCATAGTGCATCGACACTGGAATCCCTCAGGAAAGCCTGGCAGACAGATTTGTGTCCTATCAACAGTGATGATTGGAGGGAGGCGTTGGAGTCCCCCACGGTGCAACAGACTTCGTTCTCTTCCAACGCCAGCAAAGCATCCTTTCGGTATTTACAAAAGGCATTTAGTATTAGCAAAGTTAGGATTCCTAACTTTACTACAACTAAATGCCTTTTGTGAATACCGAAAGTTGTAAAGTTAGGATTTTGTCTTTGTTTAGTTGTAGTAAAGTTAGGAATCCTAACTTTACTACTACTAAATGCCTTTTGTGAATACCATAAGCCGTAAAGTTAGGAATTTGTCTCAGATTACTTTTGTGAATCAGGCCCATTGCCGGCACCTGTGAACAAAGATGCAGATGCAGATGAGTCGGGAGATGAAGCAGATGTATATGAGGATGCTTTGCTGGCGTTGGAAGAGAACGAGGGAGCAAAGTTGAACCTGGTTGTTAAAAGACATAAATTATTTTCTCGAGGTCAAGAATCTGGAGAATCAATTAGATAGTATGTTGCTACATTGCGTAGATTAGCAGTCATTTGCAAATTTAAAGACCTCAGAGATAAGATCATAACAGATCAAATGATAAATAGATTAAGCAACTTGAAAATACAAGAGAAATTACTTGATTTAAAAGATTGCACATTAGAAAAAACTGTTGATGTAGCCAAACGCACGGAGAATACTTCATGTTATGTCAAGGAACTGGGTTGAAACGCAAACAAACCTAATGTAGATGCAGAGAAAGTGTGTGAAGTTAGTGAAACAAAAGGTCAAGCTTATACCTCAAGTCAAAATAGGGATGTGAAAGGGAGACAGAATTTAGTGAGAAAAAGAATATGTTTTAGATGTGGTAGTGACGGACACAAAGCAGAGGAAAGCAACTGCCCTGCTACTGCTAGCAAATGTTTTATATGCAACAAATCAAGTCATTTTGCAAGAGGATGCAAAATGATTGATTACAAAAAAAAGAAGAAGTTCCATAAATGCAGTGGCTAGTAATGGTATGTATTCTAGTTCTAGAGATTATGACACCACAGATGATGACGAAAATGAAGTGATGATAATCGCTGAATGTCCAAATCAAACATGCATTATTTCTGAAGTGACAGGTGGAAATTAATCTCCACCTTAATGTGATATATTGGTAAGTGGTGAGAAGGTACTGTTTTGGGCGGATTCATGTTCACCTTTCACTATTGTTGACTAATACACATGGGAAAGGCTTGAAAAACTCAGGATGAATCCCAAGGATGATGAACCGGAAGGGTATAATGGGGACAAGTAACCCATAATGGGTTATGTCATTGTTGATTTTGGTACAGAGCTAGAATATTGTTGTATAAATATCGATGTACAGAAATATCAAGGTAAAAATATCGTACAAAAGAAATACCGATGGAAAAAATAGCGTGGTCAAGAATATCGATTGTAAGGTAAGTAATATTGATTGCAAAATTATTGAAGTGTTAAATATCGTTTACAAAAATATAGTTGTTGAAAATATCAATTTATTATTAATGTCATGTATTTTAGTATTTTGTATGACAATTGTATGTATTTTAGTACATATGTTAAAATGTTAGTAGTTAATATATTTTTTTCTAAATGCAATTTTGCGTTTTTAGTTCTGTAGCAGGTTACATGCACAATCTAAGCATTTGACCTCATTTATCACGCCCGAAGGAGCATTCCAATTCGAGCGTAGGCCATTCGGCTTGGCATCAGTATCAGCTGTATTTCGGAGAGTGATGCAGACCATATTGGGGGTTATGAGGAATGTCTTAGGGTTTCAAGATGATGTTTTGGTGTGGGGCAAGGATAGGTCTCAGCATGATGAAGTACTGAAAGAGGTTTTGACAAAATTGGAGAACACAGGGGTTACAATCAGATTAGAGAAATATAAATTTGCTCTTAGTGGGGGTAAACCAAATCATAATTTGGTAGAAGCCATAGAGATGGCTCCTGCCCCTTGTGATAAGGATCAACTTAGGTCGTTTCTTGGGTCGGCAGAATGTCACGCAAAATTTGTACATCACTTTGCAGAAAAAGTAGATGTGTTACGAAATATAATGAAGAAGGGTGCTGCATATGCTTGGACAGAAGAATGACAAAATTCTTTTGACTCTATAAAGAAAGAAATAGCTAGAGCTGTAACTCTTAAACTGTTTGAACCTGATCACAAAACTATTGTTGTCACTAATGCTAGTGGATATGGTTTGGGTGCTGTATTAATGCAAACGGATCAAGGAAAGGAAAGAGTAGTGGCATTTGCTTCAAGAGCCTTAAAATCAGCAGAGAAATCATATTCAGTTATAGAAAAAGAGTCTCTGGTATGTTGGTGGGGGTACAACATTTCCGAATGTTTGTATGGGGTGCTCAGTTCAAATTGCGAACAGATCACAAGCCATTGGTGGATTTATTTACCACATCCGGTGCAGGAAGGGCCACACCTCACATAGCAAGAGGGTTACACTGCTTGAGGAATACAATTTTTCTGTGGAGTATTTTCCAGGAATTAGAAACATAAATGTGAATTGCATGTCTATACTACCTCTTGATAATGGACCGTGTAAGATGGAAGATAAGTGGAAAGTTGCTGAGATCTCAGAAGTGTGTCATGATATAGAGGAAAGGGAATGGAAGGAAGCAGTTATAGCTGATCCTGTTCTAGAGAAAGTAATAGAAAGGTTAACCAGAGTTGATGGAAGAAAGCATGATGAGGATTTAGTCACATATAAACATGTGTGGGAAGAGGTTTTAGAGAGGAATGGCATAGTGAGAAGGTGTGACAAGTTGGTAGTACTGGGATCCCTACGCAGTAGATTAATTGTAATGATGCACGAGGGCCATGAGGGAATGTCAGCCATGAAAAGAAAGATAAGGATGGATTTCTAGTGGCCAGGAATGGATTGGCAGATAGAGAGACTTGTGAGGGATTGCGTTGAGTGTACTAGTAGTGACAAATCACATCTCTTACAAGAGACTACGATTAATCCTGTAGGATGGCCCAAGAGAGGGTGGGAAAAACTTGCCATGGAAATTTGTGGTCCCTTTGAGTGTTTGGGATCAAATGAGAGGTTTGCTGTCGTGTTGATGGATTATTACTCAAAATGCCAGAAGTTGCTTGCATATGTGAGGTAAAAACCTCAAACGTCATTGCATTTTGCAATTATCTTTTCCGCAAGGAAGGTTGTCCTTCTGAGATTTTGGTCGACAATGGCTCGCAATTTATATCTAAAGAATTTAATGTTTTTCTCAAGAAGTGGGGTATCAAACAAACCAGAACTCCTGCTTATCACCCTAGGGGTAATGGTCTTATTGAGGGCTTTAACAGTGTGTTGGGTGAGAGTGTACAATTAGCCATTTCCAGTAACATTTGTTGGAGAAAGCAGGTCAAAGAAATGTTGTGGACTATATAGCAACTCCACATACAGTGACGGGTGGGACGCCTTTCTGCTTATTTAAGGGAAGAGTGCCTTGTACTGTAACTGTTCCTGCATGGATGGGAAGACATGAGAGGAAGACGCTATAAGAGTAACTTTTGCATGAAAAAGTTGAATGTTATCAGTCACATTACAAACAAAGACATAATGAAAAGATAATCAGAACAAACAAGGAATTTTCTGAAGGCATGTTGGTTAAGGTGATGGCGGGCAAAGTGTTTAAGAAAGGGTTGTCCAAATTCTCTGACCAAAAAGAGTAATGTTAACACAAGGTAATTCTTTATTGTTGTCAGATGCTAAATGGTGGAATGCAAGGAGAGTTGTGAAGTGTTCCAAGTTGGAGGAATGTGAATGGTCGGGAAAGATTGTGAAACATTATACTGATAACCAAAGTGGAGGCAACACTCGAGTGAGTAAGAGGTTAAGAAAAAAAACTGAGTGGCTTAAAGACTATGTTCAATTTTGCAGCACATAATGTTACTTGTTCAATCACGTAAGGTTTTGTTATAAGAAGGGAGATGTGTTATATTCTACATTGTAATGACCAGATTGCCCACTGGTATGTTATCATAATGTGTGTCCCTGGAATTGGATACTAGGTGATGATGTAACTGATGTGATTCCTCTGTGATCTAGAACGGAGAGATCAGATCGGTTGCAGATGAACTCAGGAAGCCTCCTGGGGCCGCTCTTCACTACACATTAAATATGGATTCAACTCAACATGGTGTCTCCTGTCGTCAGAAAAAAGGCCACCTTTATTTATACAATGTGGACATGACCAGTTCTGGACAGGTTCTGGAGGGGTGTGTATTGATGTCTGGCTGAGGTGCTGGGTTGGGCAATACCAAATACACCACGACTGGTGCTACTACACATTGCAGAGGAAATTGGGGCAACAGATATAAACGTCATTAATTGTTCCTAGGATTGACTGTAGCCCAGTGCGACATAGCACTATTATCAAATGCACCATCCCAGCCTCCATTGGCGTCATGGAAGCATGGGTTGGACTTCTGCATAGGGTTTGAAGAACCAGTCTTCAAAGCTTGTGGTTGCCCGCACAAAGACACACGCATATGGCTGCGATCGGCGAACTTCAGAGGGATCATTCTGATACCGCCATCACAGCCCACAGCATTAGTTTTGGAGGTTCTGCCCCACAATTAAAACAGACGTATACACACTGCTACCGAATTGTTGATGGGATTGCATCATTTGAATAGCGGATGGAGACCCGGACATTTCATACGGACAATATTCTGACCTTCTGTAATGCAGCCATTTTCTTTCGGGGACACAAACCGGTAGACGAGTCAGAGCTGCGTCCAAAGTCCAGTAAGCTGTGCTCCAAGGGAAAGTGGTATCATTTCCACATCTCTGTTGCGAGAGGGGAAAGATTCAGGTGAGAGGGGATAGGAGAACAAGAACAAAGAAAGAGTGCTAAATTGGAACAGATAGATAGACAGATAGATAGATAGATAGATAGATAGATAGATAGATAGATAGATAGATAGATAGATAGATAGATAGATAGATAGATAGATAGATAGATAGATAGATAGATAGATAGATAGATAGATAGATAGATAGATAGATAGATAGATAGATAGATAGATAGATAGATAGAAAACAATGAAAAAAGCAGAGTTACATGAATACGATGAGGGGGTGGGCGAGATAGGGAGATGGAGAGAAAAATCTGTGCCCAAAGTCCAGCTGGGTAGGTGATGGTCAGGGGAGGAACCAAGGGTGATCTCCTCAATAGCTGAACAGAGCAGCTCCACCGGGCGTCAGACATAGTGTTCGGACTCCGCTGTCAGGATGGAGATCAGGAATACTTCGAGATTGTTACATTTGGGGTGGGGGAGAAACCATGGACCAAATGAATTCCAGATGCCATCTTGAGATCAGGCACAGTCCTGGTAGGATTATTAAGAAGATTTTAGCTGGGGGGAAAAAGTTAAAAATGGCAGCCACGTCGCTGTGGCACCCACAGCGGCAGTTTTCGCTCCTCTTCACCTCTGCCAGGCCAAAACGGACAATTTTGTTGCAGCAGGATAACTCTGTAGGTAGGGGGTTAACAATTTCCTTATGGCTTAGGGACTGTTAAGTTGCAGCAGGATAACCCTCTAGGTAAGGGGTTAACGATTTCATTATGGCTGATGGCGGCTTCTCATCTTCAGATTACGATCAGCACTACATCAAAGTCAAGAGGAAGCTCACTTGTCTGCACCAGATACTGAAGGCCCCTCCAACTTCAGCAGACCCAACGGGGACCTACATCATCCTTAAGCTGCTGAGTTGAAATCAGGCAATAATTAGATTGAAAGTCTCTCGCATATGAAAAGCATTTCAAATATCGTAATATTAGGGACACACACACTGTATGCATCCAGAGCGCATGGTTGTGACCGCTTGTTGCTCCTTCCTAATTCTCCACAATTGCCATCCACTTTTCAATCATACATGCACATGGACATAAGGTAATATTGTGCAAAGGTCAACCACACCTGCTATTTGCATTTGTAAGCTAGTGTGTTGAACTTCAAAATATGGTGAACTGGTGACCTTCTGGTACAATTGAATGTTGCAGAAAGTGTTACTATGGAAACTAGGATTAAACAGAATGGGAGAAAATATGAAATGTTAACTTATATATAAGGGATATGGTACGAAAGTAAGTTCTCCCAAATCAGTACTATGTTTAGAGGTGGTGTGTTGCTAAAAAATAATACTAGTATTATTGGAAATACGTTTTTGAATGCCTGTAAGGGTTTGCCGCTCCATTGCAAAGCTACACTACGGCACCACAATGGAGTCATGACTCCAGTAAATTAGAGAACCAGTTTAAGCACCTTTAGAAGAGACTAATAAAGAGTTAATATGTCTAACCAATAGAAATAGGTTTCAGAATTTGAAATAATGAAGGAATCATTTTGATTTGTTACTTACATTCATTTGTGTGCAGAAAGAGAGGGGAAGTTTGCCATTACTGGTTTTACCTTGTTGAGAGTGGTGCATCACATTTATTGTGTGGGAAAGAAAATCTTTTATGAGTTTCTGATATTTCATACTCTGCAATACTATTTAAGAGGTGAGTTACACATTTGTAAGTTATGTTATGTATTGTGTAGTAGTGCTTCAGTCTTTGTAGTGATATTTTTAACTTTGAAAAGCATTATTTATAAAGTTTTCAAAGTATTGAAGAAGTGTGATGTTTGAAATATGGTACCAAATTTACGAAAGTGTATTGTAGTTTGTTTTATTGTACTGAAATGAAGATGGAAATAGATTGTGCATAGTTATATGTGTGCTTCCTGAGTCTCTAATGAAAGTAGTATAGAAACTGATGTTTAATTCATATTGACAGATGTATTAAACTATATCCTGGTCTATATAATTCTATATCCATGTTCCCTGTATTATGATAAGAAAAGAATACATACACATTCTTCTACATAAATGTAAAGAGTATGCAGTTTAAAATACAGATATTCAAGTATTTCTATGTTTTTTTTTACGTATCATGTCACTAGCAAAAAACACAGACATACACATGGATACGTTCAGAAATATGGTTAGACTTATAACAGAGACATGGGAAGGATTGCTGATTTAAATTTGGTAGGTCTAACATTGTGAGCAGTCGGTGACAAATGAAAGTGCTACAGAAAACTGAAGTTTAACACATGTTGGCAGAGGGATTAGTGATTAGGATACTTTGTATGAGTCTCTGTAAAGGTACACTTGAAGTATGCCGTACAAATGTTGGTGTCTGCTTGAAATGGGATGAGCAGTCTGTCAAGTTTAAAGGTCTGCGTGGTCTTGTGACTGTGGTATGTCTCTACTTGTATATGTATTCCCACACATGTTATGCATCTTTTATGAATGACGCCACTAGCAAAAGGCCAAGACACATGCATGCATGCTCTCAGGAATATGGTGAGGCTTACAACAGTAACATGGGAAGGATTGCTGTTTTAAATTTGGTAGGTCTAAAATTCTGAGCAGTCTGTTAAAAATGAAGGTGCAGCAAAAAAAGTGAGGTTTAATAGATGTTTGCAGAGGGATTAGTGATTAGGCTCTTTGTATGAGTCTGTAGAAAGGCATACTTGAAGTAGGGTACATAAATGTAGGTCTCTGTTTGATATGGGAAGTACACTGAGTCAAGTTCAAAGGTCTGCGTGTTCTTGTGACTGAGGTATGTATCTATTTGTACATGTATTCTCACGTGTGTTATGCATTTGAATATGCTAGACATTTGAAACAGAGGTATACAACTATTTGTATGTTTCTTTTTATGAATGACACCACTAGCAAAAGGCACAATAACATGTGTGAATACTTTCAGGAATATGGTGAGACTTTCAACAGTGACATGGGAAGGAATGCAGTTTTTAATTTGGTAGGTCTAGCATTCTGAGCAGTTGGTAAAAAATGAAGCTACAAAAGAAAAATGAACTTTAAGACATGTTGGTAGAGGGATTAGTGATTAGGGTACTTTGTATGAGTCTCTGCAAAGGTACACTTGAAGTAGGCTGTCTAAATGTAGGTGTCCGTTTGAAATGAGAAGTACAGCCTGTCAAGTTTAAAGGGCTGCGTGCTCTCATGACTGAGGTATGTGTCCATTTGTTCATATAATCTCACATGTTATGCATCTGAAGATGCTAGACATCTGAAACACAGTTATACAACTACTTGTATGTTTCGTTTATGTATGATGCCACAAGAAAAAGGCGTAGACACATGCATGCATGCTTTCAGGAATGTGATGTGACTTACAACAGTGACATGGGAATGATTGGCGCTTTACAATTCTGGAGTTCTCTTAAGTCAGAGGTCTTCAATCTGTGGGGCGCGACCCCCAGGGGGGTCGTGGAGTCCTGGGAAGGGGGTCGCAGATTCTGCAGAGTGCAGTTCCTGGCATTGGGCTGATCGAGGGTGCTTACAGCGGAGGCCTAATTCACACCGAGGTGTGAAAAACATCAACGCCTCATTAAGAAGTAAAAGGTCTTTTAAAGACCTGTCAAGTATTTGGTGTGGCTGTGTGTGTCCCTGAAGCTGTTTCAGCCGGGCTCACATACACAGGCTCACATACACGAGCTGGGGGTGGGGAAGCTGGGTGGGGGGGGGGGGGGGCTGGGGGAGCAGGCTGTAGTGTAGCCCTTTAAGTTCAATGGATGCTGCGCGCCCGGAGCTGTGGGTCCCTTGACACACGTCCCCCGCCCCCAGCAGGGAGGCACAGAGATGCCCACCCATGAGCGGGAAAGAAGAAGGAAGAAGACGCAGAGAGATACTGATTCCCCCCCACCCCCCCCATGAGAGAGGCACAGACATGGTGGGTGGATGAATGATGGGTGGATGGATGGATGTAAGGCTGAAGGATGGATGGATGTGTGAAAAGGTGGATGGATGAAAGGGTGGATGGATGGATGAAAGGGTGGATGGATGGATGAAAGGGTGGATGGATGGAAGGATGAAAGGGTAGATGGATGAAGGATGTATGGATGGATAAAAGGGTGCATGGATGAATGATGGATGGATGGATGTGTAAAAAGATGGGTAGATGAATGATGGGTGAATGGATGGATGAAAGGGTGGATGGATGAATGATGGATGTATGGATGAATGATGGATGTATGGATGGAAGGATAAAAGAGTGGATGGATGAAGGATAGGTTGGTGAAGGATAGATGTATGGATGGAAGGATGAAAGGGTGGACGGATGAAGGATGGATGGGTGAAAGGGTGGATGGATGTATGGATGGATAAAAGGTTGCATGGATGAATGATGCATGGATGGATGTGTGAAAAGGTGGGGGGATGAATGATGGGTGGATGGATGGATGAAAGGGTGGGTGGATGGATGGATGGATGAAAGGGTGGATGGATGAAGGATGGATGTATGGATGGGAGGATGAAAGGGTGGATGGATGAAGGATGGATGTATGAATGGGAAGATGAAAGGGTGGATGGATGAATGATGGATGGATGTGGGAAAAGGTGGGTGGATGAATGATGGGTGGATGGATGGAAGGGTGGATGGGTAAAGGATGGATGTCTGGATGGAAGGATGAAAGGGTGGATGGATGAAGGATGGATGTATGGATGGAAGGAAGAAAGGGTGGACGGATGAAGGATAGGTTGGTGAAGGATAGATGTATGGATGGAAGGATGAAAGGGTGGACGGGTGAAGGATGGATGTATGAAAGGGTGGATGGATGTATGGATGGATAAAAGGTTGAATGGATGAATGATGCATGGATGGTTGTGTGAAAAGGTGGGGGATGAATGATGGGTGGATGGATGGATGAAAGGGTGGGTGGATGGATGTATGGATGAAAGGGTGGATGGATGAAGGATGGATGTATGGATGGGAGGATGAAAGGGTGGATGGATGAAGGATGGATGGGAGGATGAAAGGGTGGATGGATGAAGGATGGATGGATGGATGGAAGGATGAAAGGGTGGATGGATGGATGAATGGATAAAAGGTTGCATGGATGAATGATGGATGGATGTGTGAAAAGGTGGGTGGATGAATGAAGGGTGGATGGATGGAAGGGTGGATGGGTTAAGGATGGATGTATGGATGGAAGGATGAAAGGGTGGATGGATGAAGGATGGATGGATGTATGGATGGAAGGATGAAAGGGTGGATGGATGGATGTGTGAAAGTGTGGGTGGATGAATGATGGATGGATGTGATGAGGTCTAACAGGCGCATTTATGGTTGTCAAAAGTTGGTGATGAGGAGTACCAGTTTCTAGAAACGTTTGTCGGAAGGGGGTCCTTACGCCTAAAAAGGATTTACAAGGGGGTCTGGGCATCAAAAAGTTTGAAGACCTCTGTCTTAAGTCTTTCAGTACTTGTTCTGTCTCTTTCTGCACCTCTGTTGTTTCTTTCTGCACTCCTCTTGACTCTTTCTGCACCTTGTTCCCTCTCTCTGCACCTCGGTTGCCTATTTGTGCACCTCTCTTGAGTGTTTCTGCACCCCTCTTGCCTATTTCTGTGCCTCTTTTGTCTCTTTCTGTACCTCCCTTACGTCTTTCTGCACCTCTTTTGTCATTCACTGTGCCTCTTTGCCTCTTTCTGCACCTCTGTTGCTTCATTCTACACTCATCTTCCCTCTTTTGGCACCCTTCTTCACTCTTTGTGCATCTCTGTTGCCTGTTTGGACACCTCTTGTGCCTCTTTATGTACCACTCTTGCCTCTTTCTGCACCTCTCTTGCCACTTTCTGGACTTCTTGTGTGTCCTTCTGTGTGTCTGTTGCTACTTTCTGGACCTCTCTTGCCTCTTTCTGCACTTTTTTGGTCTATTTCTGCACCTCTCTTGCCTCTTTATGCACCTTTCTTGGCTCTTTATGCACCTCTTGTCTCTTTCTGCACCTCCCTTACCTCTTTCTGTACCTCTTTTGTCAATTTCTACCCCTCTCTTGCTTTTTTCTGTACATTTCTTGTCCCTCTCTACACCTCTCTTGCCTTTACTGCACCCCTTTGCCTCTTTATGCACCTGTCTTGCGTTTTCTGCACCTCTGTTGCTTCTTTCAGCACTCTTCTGCCTCTTTTTCTCCTATTCTTCCCTCTTTCTATACCTCTGTTGCCTGTTTCTGTACATCCCTCACCTCTTTCTGCACTTCTCTTACCAATTTCTACACCATTCTTGCAATTTTTGGATGTTTCTTGTCCTTTTCTGAATCTCTCTTGCCTTTTTCTGCAGCTCTTTTCCTCTTTCTACACTTTTCTTACCTTTTTCTGGACCTCTGTTCCTTCTCTTTGCACTCACTCCTCTCTCTTGCCTCCTTCTGCACCCCTTGCCCTTCTTTCTGCACCTCTGTTGGCTGTTTGTGCACCTCTCTTGGTTCTTTCTTCATCCCTCTTGCCTCTTTCTGCACCTCTCTTGCCACTGTCTACAGTTTTCTTGCCACTTATTGCAATGTTCTTGTCTTTTTGTACACTTATTATGGTCGTTATGTACCTCTCTTGCTTCTTTCTGCAGCTTACTTGCTTCTTTCTGTACTCTTGCTGCTTTCTGCACACTTCTTCTCTCATTCTGTACCTCTCTTGCCTCTATGTGCACCTTTCTTGCCTCTTTCTGCACTTCTCTTGTCTCCTTTTGTACCTCTTTTGGTTCTTTCTGCACTTCTCCTGATTATTTCTGCACCCTCTTGCCTCTTTCTACACCCCTCTTGTCTTAGTGATTAGGGTAATTTGCAAGAGTCTCTGGAAAGGTACACTTGAAGTATGCCGTATAAATGTAGGTGTCTGCTTGAAATGGGATGTACAGTCTGTCAAGTTTAAAGGTTTACATGCACTTGTGACTGAGGTATGTCTCATTTTGTACATGTATTCACAGGTGTTATGCATCTTGTTAGATTTGGGGGTCTCTAGTTGGCACAGGTAGGTACTTGTGACAAAAAGGGACCCCCTCCTCTAGTCAGGGTAAGGGGGTTACACTCCTAAAATAACCCCTGCTCACCCCCTTGGTAGCTTGGCATGAGCAGAAGGGCTTTACTTCAGAGGCGTTGTAAGTTAAGCAGTTGTGACCACATACAGTAACCCAGTGACAACACTACAAATGGACAATACACAGGATTTATATTAAAAATAAGTAGACTTTATAGAAGCAAAGACCCGCCGGGGAAAAGAAAAGCTAAAAATGCCCGAAAGGAAGCCGCCAACACGCAAAACAAGATAGGAACAAAACTCCTGCATCTGGGTTGGGTTGTCAAGAAAATGATACTCCTTTGGCAACTCACCGCCCTGTTTATGGAGGGAGCAGGCCCTCGACATCTGTGTCAGATTCTATTGGTGAGGGGATTATGCCGGAGCTCATAGGGCGTCTAGAGGGTTTATTAAGGGCTTTGGTCCATTGAGTCATGGATAAACTAGATCTATTAGATCGTAGACTAGATATCTTAGAAAAATACCTTATGAATGGGCAATCACGCTCTAAGGGCCTCAAACCATTCTAGTCCATCCGGACAATGCCTCAACTCAAATGGCTACTGACTTAGGAAATTTCTCAGTAGCTCCACCAGCTCCAGTAGCTAAGTACCCGAGATTTCAGCAGTGGCATCTAACTCAACCCCCCCTGTGAAGTCTGGCCCTAGGGGTCCTGTTGGGAGACTGTATCCAAGGGGCAATAATTCTACCAGGGATATCTCTCTCCACCTTCCGGGAGGCTTGCCCTTATACTATAATCTTGGCAAATGTCCCAAAAATCCCAGATAGTGATGAAGAGCACTGGTCCACGCTTAAAAACAAGGTCCTTCATTTTTAAACCAACAAAACAGTGTTAGGGGACCACTTATTTAATAACTTTAAGATGGTCCGAAGGGTTGCCTGGGTGGGACATAATAGGGGGACTGTGTTGTGGTGAATTTTAGTTCTCCAGAGTTGGTCAGGCATATTTTAAAGCAGGCAGGAGCAGTCAGGATCCATCATGACTGCATTAATGTTCTACCCTTGGGTTATTTTTATCATCCAATTTCTTACCCAGTAGCCCATGGTGGAAGAAACTGTGTTTCACAGGTGGACGCCCTCACAGGCTCTCTTCCTCTTATTGATAGATTTGAGATCTATAGTACCTTGGACAACAACGATTGACATCATTATACTCAGGGTAGGGATCTTTTGGAAGTTAGCCCTGTTACTATTGACAGTGTAAGTCCACCTTTAAGTACCTGTCTTTTGGAAGTTAATTCTGCAAATAGGGCGATTACTGTGGTAATGAGTGGATCTGATAATTCCCATAGTTTGCCCCTAGAGGGCCACAAGAGGGGCCAAAGCGGTAAGGGAAGGCATGCCGCCAGGGGACATCGTGGGTTACATAGCTACACTATCACTTACTCTGAGGTAACATCTATGGTCTCGTGGAATGTGGCAGGGCTCAGAAGTAAGGTTATTTCTCCTGACTGGCTGTCCTTTCTAATCAATAAAGATCTTATCCTACTCCAGGAAACATGGCTGGTTGCTCCAGAGTTTAAACCTGTATATCTTAATTACTATGTACCAGCGACCCCGAGTCTGAGAGGGAGACCAAAGGGGGTTTACTTACCTGGGTTAAGCAGGATAGTAGATACACAATCCATCAATTGGATTCTAATAGTAAAGATATTTTATTAATTCAAATTAAATGCCCAGATTGTAAAGACCTGTATATTTTTAATATCTACTCAAGGGGACTGCCTGGGGGCAAATCCTCTGATACCATTGAACAATTAGATGCTCCTATAGAAATAAAGGCAATGTCATAGTAGCAGGGGATCTCAATTGTTGCTTTGAACGCTTGGATAGCATTGATCTAGATTTTACTTTGGAAGAAGATTCTATATGGAATATTCCTCAGTTGACAATGGCGCTAATTAAAAAATGGACAGAAGCTGCACTTCAGCTCAACGTCCTATGTGTTGGACATGGGCTACATGCAACAAATGGAAGAATGGCCTCTGACAAACATGAGGCATTTACCTTCAATATTGGCTCATGTAAGAGCTGTATTGATTATATCCTTACTAATAAAGAAAACTGGCCCAATCTTAAGGATATGATGATAGTGGAAAGGGTCGAGAGTGATCATGATCCTTTAATTTTATTTTTTCAGTTATTTAATTCCCATCATCAATAGGGTCCCTTTAGATTGCGTGGACATTGTCCTCCCTAATGATACTAGACGAATCCGATCGGCTAATTGTTTACTAAAAGAGGACAAGATAGAAGCGATGAGGGAACTGACTGTCCAAGCCACAATGGAATTCCAAAAACTTACCACAAAGGAGGAAGTTATAACCAATGTCAATCTGATTCATAACAAACTTTTTAGCCAATTGAGGTGTTTTTTTTAATAAAAAAAGGTGTTAAATAAACCGAATAGGCCAGTAAAAAGGGAAGATCCCTGTAGGGCTGCATACAAAGTATTAGCAGATGCTGTTAAACTAAAATATAGAGATTTAATAAAGAATGCTCGTGCCCGCTATAAAAAACTCAATATGATGCAAAACGGGCATGGGATGAGGAATACTGGAGGGAGTTGTTGTGCACTAGCAACGAAAGATCCATGTGCTCCTTTTGGGATATGGTAAAATGGGGTAGGGGAATTACCAGGGGAGAACCCACAAATTACGTCCCACCCAACCTCTGGGTCTATCACTACGCGTCGCAGTTTGCACCATCTGAATTGGCTGACGACGCGAGAGTGGATCCCATCACTTCCAATCGGGATACTATCCCATTGCGATTTGATATAACAGAGTTCTGTAAGATACTGAATACCATTCCCAAGGGTAGAGCCCCGGGCCTGGACTAAGTCCCTGCCGACTTATTTATGCACGATGAAGAGGTCTGGGCAACATATATCCAATCTCTCGTAAACGGCATTGCCATAGGCTCACCCGTACCCGATTCCTGGAAGGGCGCCAAGATCATTCCGATCTTTAAGAAGGGGGAGCGCTCAGACCCAGGAAATTACAGGCCTATCAGTTTAATCAACTGTATCCAAAAGGTGGTAGCTAGGCTTTTACTACAGAGAATCCAAGGTGGATTGAGGAGTTAGAAGTGCTGTCGCCTCTCCAGGCTGGGTTCCGTAGTCATACTAGCACGATTTAGATTTGTTTTAATTTATTGGCGGGTGGTAGTGCTGGGGGTGGTACACTCTATGCGGCTTTCGTCGATCTTAAATCCGCATTCGACTTGGTGCCACGAGCAAAAATGTGGACTGACTTTGTTGATCAGGGCATGCAATTGTATATCTTGTCCTTTTAAATTAAACTACATGAGGACAATTTTGCTCAAGTTCGATGGAACCAGCAGAGGAGTGTAACTGATAATTTCCCAATTGCTTGGGGTGTAGGCCAAGGGTGCGTACTGGCACCGACCCTCTTGTCACTATACATCAACAGGGTGATCAACTACTACGAGCAACATCCAACTGATGCCCCGAAGTTGGATCGTAAGTTGATCCCCCTGTTGATGTTTGCAGATGATACCTTATTAATCTCTAAGACCCAACAAGGCCTGCAAAAGGCCATAGATGTTTTTGAGGTATTTTACAAAGACCATGGACTTACTATAAATGTAAGTAAGACCATGTTCATGGTCCTTCACAAGTCCAAGCAGCTTAGAGGGAAGGTAGCTATGAATGGGGTGCAATTAGATCAGACCCAGGTTTTTTCCTATCTGGGGATTACCCTAGCATCTAAACTAGACTGGAAACACCACACTAACCAGCTGGTTGTGAAACATGCCCAACTAGCAGGGGCACTAACCAAAGAGTTCTTCCTATCCCATACTAGGCCAATCACCCCAGTTCTTAAAATTTACGATGCTAAGATAGGTGCAGCTGTTCTTTACGAGGCAGAATTATTGGGTTTTAGCAATCTTACCTGTTTGACTGGTGCTCAGAACAAATTTCTGTGTGGTATTACAGGTCTTCCTGCGTCAAGCCCCCTGCCTCCCCTGCTCTATGACCTGGGATGTCAACGCTTGGAGGATATGGCCCGATATCGACCAGTTTCATACTGGAGGAGATTGTGGGTTACTCCGGAACTCTCCCAGTATGCTCGGGCATTCCTCGAAGGTAGAGATGCTGATAGGGCTCATAAACTCCCATGGATGAGGGAGGCAAGGGTAACATATTTTACAATGTGCTTATCGTTTTTGTGGGAAGACCCGACAGCTAATTCATTCCCTCCAAGGAAAACCTTTAGAGAACTATATTGGAACATGGTTTTATCGAAGCGTTTTGGAGGTTGCTCCAGTTCGTCTCTAAGTATGGAGTTTTTGGAAACAAAACATTCACCTGCTCTTGAGGGTTATTGGGACTGGATCACCGTCCCTGTTGATCGGAAGAAATACCACCAGTTTAGGGTTGGTACACTACCTATTAATACCTTCACGGCTAAATGGAACGGTGGATGTAACACTAGTTGTCCTTTCTGTCCCACCCAACGAGAAAGCATTGGTCATATATTTTTTATCGGCCCCGAATATAAAGTTCCGAGGCAAACTTGGTTAAAACCTATCTGTTTGCACCTGGGTCTTAAAACCGGTTGTGAGTCTTTAAGGATTCTCCGCTCTAGCAACTCCCAACCGGTGGTTATAGCTGTTGCAAAGTTTCTCCACTGGATGTGGATAATTCGAGCTCGTAAATTGTGTTTATATTGATAAATTGTCAGTTATTCTAAAGCAATTAAATGTGATCATGCCACCTAAATATATATTTATAGATATAAGTTGTATGTGCAAATTCTAGAAATCCTTTTGTCTGATTTTAAAACATAAACTTTTATAATTGGGTAATGAATTTTACATATTTTAAAATTGATGTAATAACATATGAAATTCCCAGATTAACTTACTTAATTTATTGTTTTAATTAGTTACTGGACGGTTGATAATTGGTTCTAACTTTGTACTGCTTTGTGGTATTATGATAATCTGTCAAATGAAATGCTGAATGTGTAGGTTTAATTGTGTAATGATTAGTCTTTTTTTATGTTGTCTTTTATGATTTCTAAATCGAAATAAAGACTAATGAAATGAAATGAAATGACAGTAGACTTTATATAGAGTTACCACAAGACCATAAACGACAACTCTGCGTCAATGTACCTTAAGTTGCGTCGCGCTTCCACGACAAGCAATGTCGTAGCGATTGGAAATGCGGCAAAGTTCAGATACAAAGAAATACAGAGGTGAAGATCTTCCAGATGCGGCACGCTTCTCGGGGATGCGAGAAGTCCTCAGTTCGATGCGTGGACTGCAACGGCGACACCCTTACGATGCGACAACAACAGCTCCAGCGGCGACGTTCTTCTCCCACGATGCGTGAAGCTTCCGCACAATGCGACAACTACAGTGGCGACATCCAAGATGCGACGGCAGTAGCTCCAACGGCGGCGCACTTCTCGGGGATGCGAGGTGCTCTTGGTCGATGAGGTGCAATGTGACAGTTCCAGCAGCGACTCCCTCTTTTTGAATTGTGACGGCAGGCACAGCGATGGTGACACTCTCCGACCTCGTTGGGTGATTCTTCTCCTGATGCGGTTCAGTGCGACAACTACAGCAGCGACACCCTCCTTCGGAGTTGTGACGGCAGCAGCAGCAATGGCGACACACTTACTCTTCGTTGCAGCACGCTTCTCTCCGATGCGGTGCAGTGTGACAGTTCCAGCGGTGACACCCTCCTTCAGAGTTGTGATGGCAGGCACAGAGACGGTGGCAAGCTTCTTCTCATTTAGTCGAGCTTCCAGCACCTTGCGACACGCAGTTTGTCAGAAGGCCCAAAACAGCAGCAGGCACTTCCAAAGGAACTCTGGGGATATGGGTGTTGAAGCCTGTTGTCCCTGAGACTTCAGCAGGAGGCAAGCTGTATTTTATTATTCAGGCATACTAAACTCGAATGTCTACCATGTTCTCTGAGACAGTTAGGATTATAAACAGCCCATTCTGGCCTATGGAGAACAGGTAGCCTTGCAATATTGAAAAACGAAAATGGCTGTAATTCACTATTAGGACATGCCACACACATCAGGGCTTGTCCTACCTTATACTTACAATGCACCCTGCCCTTGGGCCTACCATAGGGGTGACTGATATGAAGAAAAGGGAAGGTTTAGGGACTGGGAGGTGGGTGCACTTGCCCAGTCAGCATGACAGTACGAGACTGCACGCAGGCTCTGCAATGGCAGACCTAAGACACATTTTACAAGGCTGCTTCTGTGGGTGGCACAACCAATGCTGCAGGCCCACCAGCAGCATTTAGATTTACACGCCCTGGGCACACTCAGTGCACTAAACTAGGGTCTGACAAGTAAACCAAATAGCCAAACATGGAACCACTGATCAATACATCAACTTACAATACGGAGCACTTGCACTGTGGCACTGAATAGCAGTGGCACAGTGCCCAATGCATCTTATACCAGCAGAAATACATGAGGAAACAGTAAAAATGGAAGGGAGACCCACACCAATGGTTCCGGGTCTAACACATCTGAATATGCTAGGTGATTGAAACACAGATATACAACTATTTGTATGTTTCTTTTCATGTATGACACCACTAGCAAAAGGCACAGACACATGCGTGCATATTTTCAGGAACATGATGAGACTTACAACAGTGACATGAGTAGGATTGCTGTTTTAAATCTGGCTAGGTGCAACATTCTCAGGAGTCTGTGAAAATTGATGCTACAAAAGAAAAGTGAGTTTAAAGACATGTTGGTAGAGGGATTGGTGATTAGGGTACTTTGTATAAGTCTCTGGAAAGGTACACTTGAAGAAGGCGTATACATTTGGTGTTTGCTTGAAATGGGAAGTGCAGTCTGTCAAGTTTAAAGGTCTGCATGCTCTTGTGACCGAGGTATGTGTCCACTTGTACATGTATTCTCACACATTTTATGGATTTGAAGATGCTAGCTATCTGAAGCACAGGTATACAACTAGTTGTATGTTTTTTATGTATGATGCCGCAAGCAAAAGGCATAGACACATGCATTCATGCTTTCAGGAATATGGTGAGACTTACAACAGTGACATGGAAAGGATTTGTGTTTAAATGTCTGGAGTTCTTTTGGTTCTTTCTGTACTTGTCTTGTCTCTTTGTGCGCCTCCTTTGCTTTTTTGTGCAGTTCTGTTGGTTCTTTCTACACCTCTGTTGCTTCTTTCTGCACTCCTCTTGCTTCTTTCTATACACTTCTTCCCTCTTTCTGCCCCACTGTTGCATGTTTGTGCACCTCTCTTGACTCTTTCTGCATCCCTCTTGCCTCTTTCTGCACCTGTCTTATCTCTTGCTGCACCTCTTTGCCTCTTTCTCCAGCTCTTGTGCCTCTTTCTGGACTTCTCTTGCCTATTTCTGCACCTCTCTTTCCTCTTTTTGTACTTCAATTACTTCTTTCTCCGCCTCTCTTGTCTTTCTCTGCACCTCCCTTATCTCTTTTTGCAACTATTTGTGCACCTCTCTTGCTTCATTCTGCACATCTTGTGTCCCATTGTGCACCTCGTTTGCCTTTTATTGCACTCATTTGCCTCTTTCTGTAACTCTCTGTATATCTGTTGCTTCTGTCTACACTCCTCTTCCCTCTTTTGCACCCTCTTCACTCTTTGTGCATTTCTTTTGCATTTGTATGCACCTCTCTTGCCTATTTCTGCATCCCTCTTGCCTCTTTCTTTAATTCTGTTGTCACTTTCTGGAGTTCTCTTGTGTCTTTCTGCACTTTTCTTGTTTCTTTCTACACTTCTCTTGCTTCTTTCTGTACTTGTCTTGCCTCTTTCTGCACCTCTCTTAGTTCTCCCTGCCCCTGGTTTCATCTTTCTGCAGCTCACTTTCTGTACCATTCTTCCCTCTTTCTGTACCTCTCTTGCCTCTTTGTGCACCTTTCTTGCCTGTTTATGCACTTTTCTTGTTTTTGCACCTCTGTTGGTTCATTCTGTACATCTCTTGCTTCTTTCTGTACCCTTCTTGCCTCTTTCTGCATTTTACTTCCCTGATTCTGTACCTCTTGTGCTTCTTTCTGCACCTCTATGGTCCATTTTGATACCTCTCTTGACTCTTTCTAGACCCCTCTGCCTCTTTTTGCAGCTTATATCTGTTTTTCTGCACCTCTATTGCTTCTTTCTGCAGTCTTCTTGCCTCTTTCTGCACCCTTCTTCACTATTTCTACACCCCTCTTATCTCTTCCTACACCGCTCTTGCCTCCTTCTGCACTTTTCGTGCTTCTTTCTGCACATCTCTTGTCTCTTTCAGCACCTCCCCTACTTCTTTCTGCACCTCTTACACCATTTTTGGTACCTCTCTTGCTTCTTTTTGCATGTCTTTTGTTCCTTCTTGCACATCTCTTCCTTTTTACTGCACCTCTTTGCCTCTATTTGTACCTCTCTTGCCTCTTTCTGCAGCATCCTTGTCTCTTTCTGCAGCTCTCTTGCCTCTTTCTGCACCTCACTCTCTTCCTTCAGTACCTGTGTTGTTTCTTTGTGTATTTCTCTTGGCTCTTTCTGCACCTTTCTTTTTCTTTTTCCAACTTTCTTTGTCTTTCAGCACCTTCATTTCTCTTTCTGCAGCTATCTTGCTTATTTCCACACTTCTCTTTCTTTATATGAAGAGAATAGCAATGTAACTGTAAGTAATTGCTTAGTGGTTATTATGAATATTGATATGTAATGTATTTAAAATTGTTAATTGATGTAAGAAACTTTTGAAACTGTTCTTTGTTTTATTGAAATCTATTTTATTTGGATCAAAAAGTGAAGATGGCAAGAAAACATGAATTGAGAAGAGAAAGAAGAAAACAGTACTACCTAAAGAAAAGTAAAAATAGTACATTTGAAAGGACCCAAATGTTACTCAGGAAAAAATCTCTTCTGATAAGAGCACTAAATAGTTTATTTAAACAATTGTGGAAAGATTTAAGAAAAAGTCAATAATATTGAAAGCAAAAAGAAAAGTTTTACAACTAACCAGTAGGAATAGAAGAATTATAATTGTAAAAACATTAGTTTATGGGAAAATACCACTTATTATAAGAATGCAAAAACAATATAAGGACTTAAGTATAAAAATGTTAAGAGGTAGAATAATTAATTGTGTGTTAAAAGATTGCAAAAAAATATAAAAGATCAGCAGCGTATAAGAAAAAGCAACATATTAAAAATGTAGTAGATAGTGCTTTTGAATTAAAACGAAAATTATTTATATTTACATTGAAGTGAATGAGAACATTGGATAAAACAATGGTGTTTATGAAGGACAAAAAAAAAGAAAAATACTGGTTAGTAGAAGTAACTTTTGAAAAACTTTTACTGGTGAATGGAAGCAGACTTCCGGTACTGAGCCTCTGTTTAATGAAGAAAGCTATTTTCAAGAGAACACATTAGTTCACGCAGTTGATACTAGTGGTCGTTACTATGAGATGAAAGATGGTTCTCCTATTCCAAAAGAAAAAATGGTTCCTAGGAATGTGGAAGAAGTAATGGCTGAAGAAGTTCAAGGGAGGCATGCACAAGCTCCTGTATATAAGTGGAGTTGTAGTAGCATTTGCAGTATTCAACAGGAATTTATTGACATATTACAATTCTTTATGACAGTATGCAAAACAATTGTTAAACAGAAGATTAAGATGTTTCAAGGACTAGATCCATGTAAAATAAGAAAATATACTGAGTTTCAAAGTCATTCTCTGGCTTGTCTTTCAAGAAAAGTGTGCCAAAGTACTTTTTATCATTTAAGAATGTTAGCTGTACAACACTCTGAAATGTGGAAGTTAGTAAGGAGACTCTACCATGTAAAAACACCAGCATTATGTTAAAGTGAAATGAACAAAGCTTTTTTGCACGATTCAGTATCAGATGTACAAAAAGTTTGTGATGAGATAGAGTTTCGTTTTTTTGGTTAACAAGAAGAGTGTAGAGAAAGTGAGAGTTCTATAAGTGTAGATGTTGAAGAACACGGGAAAGAGATTATTATAGATCGATTTGCAGAAGATATTACAAAGTTTAGGACAGTTTAGTCTGAAAAAGCAAACTATGTATGTATTTGTTGTCGAATTACTCACTATAGAACTCAAACTAGGAATGTTGATTTATATTTAAAAAGTGAAAAGGAAAACAATGATAAGTGGCAGCAATTTGGTGTTTTTTTTGTTGGTAGAAGCTCAGATTGAGTTGGCTTTGATCAAGTTATTTGTAAATACTGCACAGCAAATGAGAAGAAAATAAAATGCCAGCTAGAGCAGTACATAACAACTTAAAGTTGATACATATTCCTTAGAAACTGGAAGATTTAAATGCGTATGAGTCTATTCTTGTTTAATCTGTACACCCATTCCAGGCCATAGTTTATAGGGAACCTACAACAGGTAATATGCCACCAATAGATGTACAGAGAGGTCTAAAAGGAAAAGTTGTATACTTACCTTTAGATTTTAAGAAAAAACATTGAACCTGTTGGGGTACACAGGGAGGAAAATGAGCCAGTAGGTATTCTAGTAAATGGGGTACCAGCAAAGAGGTCGTAGATGTTACTAAACTTCAGAAGGCTACATTGTACCTCATGCAACATAATATTTTTTATAAGAATTTAAATGTTGATGAAGAAGTAATATGTTTAGAAGATGAATCACTAATGTCAACTGGCCTAAAAGAAAAAGTGGACAAGTCCAGGACTGGATAGATTTATGAAAATTTTACTATACATCCTCTGCATTCAAGATAATTCATAGGAAACAGTACTGAATTATTTCAACTGAAGGAAGCAGAGGAATCTCCCATGATTTGTATCGGAAGAAAGTTTAGAAGCTCGTTGTCTTCCACAGCTATTCCCCACTGGGGAAGGTGGGTGATTTGATGAGCGAGTTGTATGGACTCCAGATTCTAAATACCGCTCCAAAAGATTGTACTCTGAAGATCTAAAATTTCGGCAGTGCCTTTCATATATATCTCATCTTCTGTTTGAAAGTGATTTGTCTACACTTTCAGATGCAGTAAACCACATATTAAAAACAGGAGTTCATCTTCAGCATGCTTCTGCAAAAGAATTCATGGACAAAGTTAAACAAACAGATAAAAATGCTGAGTCTCAGTTAAGTAATTTGATGATGTGTCAACATGGTATAAATATTGGTATTGTCTTCGTGGTGAACTTAAATGCATGTTAAAAAAATTAGGTAACCAACATGGTTTGTAACACTTAGCTGTGCTGAATATTCGTGGAGTATTTACTTGAATTTCTACGAGAAGCAAATTCAAATGTTAAAAATATTGAATTCAAGACACCTGGAGAAGTCTGTTCCTTTGATCCTGTGAATGACCGCAGGTATTTTATTAAAAGGTTTCAAGCTATGATGTTATTTATCTGTAATAAAAGCATTCCACCTCTTGGAGAAGTAACTGATTTCTTTTGGCGAAAAGAGTACCAAGCCAGAGATGCTTCTCATATACACATGCTAATATGGAGAAAGAATGCACGAAAATTTCGAACTGATACTGATGAAACTGTTTTGTCTTTCAGCGAACAGTATGGTACATGTGCCATTCCAGCAGATGGAGGTGAAAAGAGCTTGAGACAACAAGTTTTACGTTTCAAATTAATCGATGTGGGAAATATTGCCAACAAAAATACAAGTATAAAGGGAAATTTTATAAAAATGTTGTTTTGGATTCCCATGTCCTATCATTTCTAAATGAAGAGTAAATAATTGTTTGTCAGCAGTAAGACATGCAATAACTCGGAAATCTTCCAAGAATACTTACTACTTAAAAAGAACAGAAGCTTCAAATTACATTAATGACTACAATCCAACTATTTTGAAAATGTGCAATGCAAACATAGATAGTCAGTATGTTGCAGATAATGTAATTGTTGTTGCTCGCTATGTCAATGCAAAAATGGAAGAGGACCCCCTCAAAGGTACAGAGCAAGGTCAAGGAGAAGAGGGAAAAATAGTCAAACCTAAAAAATAATCTCCCTCATGACCAAAGTTATTTATACATCGGAATTAGTCCCAGTGGCCAACTGTGAGCGCCGAAGCCAAAATGTGAACCCACTCAGAGAAAATTATAACAACATACCTGAAAAAATTACACTTTTTATTTTCATTTCATTTTATCAAAATACTTTTTCATAACTTATACAAATCCATAAATATTTTAGCAAATAACATTTTTCAACATAATAAGGTCGCAGATCAACATAAATGAAAAAAACAATACATATCATCAAATCATGAAAACCCGGGAAGAGACAACCAGTAGTATCACAACACCCCATTCACACCCAATTCACACATATCCAGACACACCTTCACATTCATAATATATCTGGGGAACACAATTAAAGAATGACAAAGTAACTGGGATGACCAAAGATAAAAACTGCACAAGGGCAGGAAGTTATAAAGGCCGTGGTCGACGCGTTTCGGTGGCTGCAAGCTGATGGAATGCCACCTTCATCAGGACCAGCCAGATATAATGACCCAAAGAAGAGGGGTAAAAAAGCCACTCCACCGGGTAAAGGTAAAATCACACACCTTAAAAGTAAAAGAAAATTTATTAATGCCAGGGAACCCACAGAATATAACTTAAAGCAACAACACAAGAAAAATGAAAACAATTGGAAGAACAATATTCATATGATTTGAGGTTGTACTTCTGAAACACACAGACGTGATAGACAGCAAATCACCACCTCCAACCAGATAGCCGCTACCTACTCAAGTCCATCATGGAATAAACAAAGACAACACCCAGACAGTGCAGATTAACCATCACGACATACCCACCATGTACGTGCCCAAGCAAATTATAAAACATACCTATATATTCACGTAAGCATACTTACTCCAACAATAGGTATAAGCACCTTCTTAATAGGTGCTGATATACGTCTTTAGAACTAGAGTCCGGGTTTGCAAAGCAACCCTCAGCCAGGTGCTAAAACCAATCTCAGCATCTAGGGGGCAAAATATACATGGACGCTTATTCCATATCCTGCTGGTATGGCCAGTTGAACAGGGAATCCATGCTATACCAATGTTTCAAATGGACAGGTAATCTAATTCAGGGGTATGGAACTACGTGAGGAGCCCTCGTGAAGAGATTCAAAAGCACGGAGAGTACATGTCTGACCTGAGGGAATTAAAACCCATAAATCATTCCTAGGGTGAAAATTACTCGAAATTCACGAGCCTCTATTCCTGTCTCTACATAACAAGAAGAAGAAGAAGAAAGGAAGGGCTAAAAAAAAAAAGAATATCAAAGAGCCATCCTCAATCGACAATCACAAAGAATTGTGCCACTAGGTGGAGCGAAACAATCTATAGTCTACTGACCTCACACATTTTCTTTGTTTCTACAGGATGTATTAGACACCGGAACAGTATGGCGAGAGGATGATATCACAACAACCAGTAAAGGGCATCCAAAACTGCAAGACAAAAAAGCCCCAAAGAAAAACACAAGATAACTAACAATGTACCATAGATCAAACTAGGGCACACCTTGATCTGAGTTGAATCATATCCAATAGTGAGAAAAAGAGTGGGCAAAAAAACATCACTCAGTTAAATAGATCAATACTGGCACTCCTATCTATAAGTTATCCAGAATGCTCGGGTGTTACCTTCAGAGACTGCAATTGGTCCAATAGTCCTCCTCCTTCTCAATCTTCCAAGAATATTTATGCTTCAATATGTAGTAAACTGTACAAAAGGAAGCAGCAAACAAAATGTAATCAAGCCTTCCTGCCGGCATCGATGATTAACAGATCCCATTATATTATAAACTCCCAATGCACCATCTATGGACCCTTCCCTGAAGCATAAAACAGGATGCCCGCACTTAACAAATACCCACATAAGTGCTGATGAAAATAATTGTACGGGGGATCTTATAAGCAGTCATATCCTCTACTCACAAAATGCAGAAGTAACCTCATATCGACAACAAGCCAGCGTGAAAATGTACATGCTCATTAAAGTCCTGCCAAACACGAGCGCCAAGGGAATGATTCCACAAGAAATTCTCCGGCAGTAAGACGTTCCATGCACAAAGAAAAATTATAACCTGAATTCAGCAGAGTGCACAAGGGGAGTGAACTAACAATAGATAACATTAATGCTCCAGATAATGGCAACCAAACACCCCATTAACCAAAGAAGTACACTTGTCAAAAGGTGTGTCTGCCTAGCAACACCACTGTAAATGTAAAGTGATACTTGTATAGCGCACTACTCATCCGCAAGGGTCTCAAGGCGCTTGTACGAATACCGCTGTGGAACTCATCCTGGCTTTCCCTGTGAGGCGTCCACTCCTGGGCACCCCCAAGGTGGAGGCCAGGCATCCTTAGCATTGTGGGAGCTGTTGTGGAGATTAAACAAGCTATTGCCCAGAGTTGCAGAGTGGGACTCCATGATTGGAATAGGCACCGAGGCGAGAATGGAATTTTGAGCCCAAGACCCGCCGAGGTGGGGAATTGAACCCTGGTCCCGGGCCAGACCTCTGCATCAGGGTCTGCCGCTCCAACCATAGAGCCACACTTCTCCACTGTGAAGATATACTGACACCTCACCTCTGCAAAATGGTCAGATGTCTTCCTAGAGTGCCGCCCAAAACGTACTCGCATTTGCCCGGAAGGAGGCAGAACCTGAAATGGGCTCGATTTAAATACAGGCGTCTCCCACCACAAAAACGAAACACCTGGTCAAACCTGCATAACAAATAAGAGAGGATTACACAAATCAACGCTACAGCGCCTACCTTAAGTCACTGCAAACCGCCCAATGTGGATGAGTGTGTTTACTACGCACACAAAATGCATCATTCGGTCAATTCGCCATAAAAAGTAAAAGAGGACTACACCAATCATAACACTAGGCGCCATCTTTGAAAGGTAACCACGCTATCGATCCTTCATATAAATAGGGAAATAGGTGCAGTTGACCGGCCAACTTCATACCATATATATATTGACGGCCCAAATGTACAGGTTGAATGTACATCGTCCTTATACTACCTAATTTGGGGGTCAACACCAATAAATAATATAATGTAGACCAGATGTAATCTAATAAAGGCCAAGACGAACACACACCCTTAAAAAAGAGCCCCGGAAGGGATTCCTACATTAAGAGTTCACCAAATACAGCTTTATTTAAACAAAAGACAGAAGTTCACATAAAGTACACAAAACTCAACTGTACCCCATAGGGGGAGGTTTAGCAACCCAAAGAACTCCACAGGGAGCTTTCACTACAGCCAGCTAGTGTAAAAGGTAGAACAAACTCTACATTCAAAAACAGATAATCCAATTACCAAGGCTGGGTCACGTGCCATTGAATATCTTCATTCAGCCCCTGTTTCACACTGTTGAGGGTATAAATCCCGAAAGGTTCTCTTCTCCTGCGCAATATGTCACTTGGTAATCCTGCTTCGCTTTTAGTCTTCTTCAAAATGCACCACTTGATATCTTTTTCAGAATTATCTTTGTCCACACAGTGTTGAAGAATTGGTGCTGTCAGTTTTCTGGTACGTACAGCCGACTTATGTTCGCTGAAGCGTACTCGAAATTCACACGCAGTCTCCCCAATGTAGATTAGCCCACATGGACACAAAAGCAGATAGACAATGTTCTGACTTCTACAGTTGGTGAGGTCATGTAACTTGAAGTCACGATTATTAAGGGACAGTTTATCAGTGACAATAGCAGCCTCGCAGGCATGGCACGAACCACACTTGTGGTTACCTAAAATAATCGATAAGCCTGTGATTGAGGTCTGACGGGAACCACTCGCCCCGGGTCTTGAGTGCACTAAGATGTCACGCAGGTTTCTGTTACTACGATAGGCCACCAGGGGTTGTTCAGTTGGGATGCCTCTCCATCACTATTCAAGATTTTCCAGTTCTTCTGTATGATGTTTTTAATCTTGTAGTTAAGGGGGGAATGATTCACAATACATACAACTCTATTTTGAGCCTCACGACGTGAACCTTAGAGCAAAGCATCTCGATTATAATACTTGGCTCTTTTGTAAGCATGGCGAACCAACCTGCGTGGATACCCTCTAGCCAGAAGGCGAGTCCTTAAGGCTTCGCCATGTTTATGGAATTCTGTCATGTTGGAACAATTCCGACGGACCCGCAGAAATTCTACAAAGGGAATGGAGTCCTTCTGACAGGTCGGATGGTGACTGCTATATTCCAAGATGGTGTTCTTAGCAGTAGGCTTCCTATACAAGCTCACCTCTAGGAAGCCATATCCACTTGAGATGACAATGTCAAGAAATTCCACACTGTGGGGGCTACTATTGGAAGTGAATTTCAAGTTCAGGTCACTTGCATTCAACCACAGGATGAACTCTTGTAGAGATTCATTATCTCCCCTCCAAATGAAAAAAATATCATCAATGAAACGTCTCCACAGACCAACCAGGTCAAAGAAGGGAGACACCTCAATGAAGATATGTCCACTCGCCCTTGTATGTATTGGCTACACTGGGAGCACAAGATCCTCGCATGCTGGTGCCCTTAAGTTGTTGATAAATATTCCCATTGAACTCAAAATAATTGTTCCTGAGCACTATCTCCAAGCACTCAAGAATGAACCCATCTGGTCTGTCACCGGCCGATCTACGTAGTAAGGCAGCGACCGATTGTAACGCCTGACATTGAGGGATATTTGTGTATAACGCCTCAATGTCAAGCGTTACAAGGATCTCAGTGTTCTGATTAAATGGCATGCCCTCAATTTTAGGAATAACGTCACCTGTGTCACGGATGTAGGAGGCATAAGTCTGTGCAAAAATACTTATGGATTTGCATAAGTTATGAAAAGTATTTTGATAAAATGAAATGAAAATAAAAAGTGTCATTTATTCAGCTATGTTGTTATAATTTTCTCTGAGTTGCTCGCTATGTTACTTCATATATTACAAAATCTGGAAAGAAAGAGATGAAAGAAATGTGGGAAGAAATTTCAGCAGAGAAGATTCTTAGCAAGATATTGTACAGCATCAGCTTTAAAATGCTTTCCTGAATGTTTGGATCCTTTGAGCTCAGTCAGCCTATATTCAAAGTCAAGAGGAATCATTTTGGTAAGTCTAGGTCTTGCCTCCACCCAAATTAGAGTTTTGAAATATTTACAAGAAATCTAATACTTAGCACAGTATGAACCAGAAAGTTAAAACTAATATGTTGGATACATACTACCCCAAAAGGAGTCCACATCTTGAAAACCTATGTTTGTATGAAATTCTTCAGCACTATACTTTTAAAAAGAATATTAGAGAAAATATAAAAGAAGAAAGATATGCAGTAATTGGATGTGATGGATGTCTAGTGAAACATGTCAAAGGTAATCTTATTCATCAAAGAAAACGGGCTTGTGATAGTGCAGATAAGAGATCATTTTTCTATTTAGCACATCTGCAATTGTTTAAGTGTTGGCGTAATGAAACAGAATTACTTGGAGATTTTGACTGCTATGAAGATTACTTTAATGGAACAAAAGTCAACATTCTGTGCACAATTGTTCCAACTTATCTACAAATGTTAAATAATTAGTCATGATCCTCTAGGCAACCAATTATTGAAAATGAAGCAGAGATAGCCATAAATGAGGTACACTCTGCAATGCATCAAGCACAAAAGGATATTATTCAGTTGGAAAAGTTAGAGGAACAACTAAATATTGAACAAAAAGAAATATATCTACAAATCAAACAACAGGTACAACATGCACAAAGAATAGGTAGTAGTGTTCCCAAAGGGAAACATCCGCACAACACTCTAAAGAGCAATCTTGCTATATAAACAGTTCGTACACATTAATAATCTGAATCACATAAGAAAAAGTTTTGAATGGAAGGGTGCTAAAGAGACTCAAGGCACCTACCACCTAAAGGTGCCGTCGATACACACTAAGTGTGTGTCACATGAATTTGAGGAAATTTGAGAATCTATTTACAGCACTCCTGAGAGTTTACAGTTCTAATAGTCCGGGCAAAACGTTATTAAAGGCCCTAAAAGTAACACACTCTACTTGTCATAGAGGATTCCAGAGGGACAGATAGCAAGGTTGGGTTCATTGGGGATTTCCAAAGAAAATTCAAAGCACAGTCCAATTAGTTTGTATTCTTCAGTCTTTTCTTTATTTTCAGTTTCGTAAAACAGATACTCCCAGCACAAAGATCACCAACACGTGTTTCGTCCTACACAAGGACTTTTTCAAGGCATGAACAAGGCGGAGTGAAGCATATGCTCATCATCAAAATGAGAGAAGCAGACTGTAGTTAGAATGAAGCATAATACCATTTATTTTGATGGCAGAGTAGTTAATCGAAATGGGGAGTGAGGAATGCCTTCAAATCTGTCCAATAATCACGACAGTCAAGTACGATACAGCTAGTCTGCTAACTATATGTGAGTCGATTTAGCAAATGAGCGTCTTTTACATAGTATTCATCTGGACGAACACTGAATAGTTAGACAGCGTTTGTCGATTTAGTATTGCTGCAACCATGATAAGTTGTTAAGCGAAAATTAAGGTCATAGCATTTCCTCACCAATCCGTCCCCGTAACAGGTACAACATGGTTTGCTGCATGAAAAAAAGGAATGCCAATTCCTATGTTCTTTATTTACACCTATTATAATATACATTAGTGGTCAAGCTGGAACAGGAACATGTTTCTTAACTAAAGTTTTGACCAGTTATCTCACAAAACTGCAGAATCACATTTATCTTGTGTTGTAACATCTCCAACTGGATTAGCAGCACACAACATTAAAAGTATTACTTTACATCGATTTCATCTGCTACCTGTTGAACATGATAATAAGTTGGAATAACAGAAGCTATCTGGGGAAGCTTGTTATGAAGTCTAAGAGTACTGAAAATAATGTAACTTTTAATCGTTGATGACGCGAGCATGGTATCAAACTTAATGCTTTCCTTTGTACACTTGAAAATGCAACAGATTCTAAAAACAGATTACATTTAATTGTAATTAGAGACTTGCTACAACATACTCCAGCAAAAGGAGAATCTGCTTTTAAAACTCTTCTCCATAATGACACAAGGAAATCTTTGGGAAGTATTGGAAATGTTAATATTTAATTAAACTTTGAAAATAAAGAACTTGTTAAGAATATGCGACAAGCAGGTGATGAAGGTTATGGCAATATTCTTAAAGACATAAGAATTGGTGTCTTGATGGAACATGGAAAACAAGCTTTAGAAAGTCGACTACTAAGGAACTTGTTTACAACTGGAGAAACAGCAGCTGAACTAATGTATAATATGCTTGTAGAAAAAAATCTATAGTTTTTTTTTTTTTTTTAATTTCCTCATTCGCCGTCCCGCCACCCATATCTTCTAACTAATCCACCACTGGGCTTTTTATCTCATAAGCTGGTTAGAGTAGCGAGGCATAAACTCCACCTATTTTGAGTCCGACCCCCAATCAATCGGTTCTTCTTGGCCATCTGACTCACCAGGTGTGTCCACCTCTTACTCTATTTCCGACCTGAAGTCCCATATAATAAGTACCAGCGAGATAGGCGGGGGCTTAATCATCGGAAGTAATATCAAATAATATTCAACCAAAACATAAAAGGAAGGGTACCCAATATCTCTGATTTTGCTTGGTGTGATCTGAAGTATCAAGCTTAGCCGTATACCTCATAGCTAATATCCAGTCCATTAATTTAGGGCTAAGTGGTGAGACCCACAACTTACATATCTCTCTACGAGCTAGTAAGATGGCATAAAAGGTAAGTTTTACATTATCGTTCATGCATTTACTTTCTAAATCAAATCTCCCTGTTATTATTAATTCGAGGCTTACCTCCATTTTCAGATTCAGAACCTGAGATAGACAATTACTTACATCCAGCCAGAATTGTCTTATATTTGGGCAAAAGACAAACATGTGTAGATCATCCACATTTGGGGTCTTGCATTTCGGACATCCCACAACTCCGCCAATTTTGAATTTAGATAGTCTACGAGGGGACCAATATGCCCTATGGATGGTAAACAAAAGATTTCGCCTTAAATTTGCAGGTTTAACAATACTGTAAAGCATAGACATTGTTACTTGCCATTGGTTCTCTGTTGCGATCTTCGGCAAGCACTCCTTCCACAGAACCTCCGGAAGCAGGAAAGGTCCATCTTCCATTTCCAATATCGTCCAATACCATATGGCCACTTCCTTCTTGAAGGTCCCTATCCCCAGCTTCAACTCAAAGTCATTTTGACTCCCAATTACATTTTCTGGATCATTTGCCCAACTCTGAATCTGCAAATACTTATATCTCGAAAAGACCTGACCCCACAGTTGTTGGCAGATGCCCCAAGGCACCAATTTACCCTCCTGGAACAGATCTTTCCATCTCTGCAAAGCGTCCTCTTTTTTTAACTGAAAAGCCAACACCTCTTTTGTCCAAAGTGGAGCTCCAGGAGAGTCCCATATTGGGGCCATATAACTAAAATAAGGCAATTTCAATAGTCTTCTTATCTTATACCATACCTCCGCCAAATCCCGTAAGACCTTAGGTCTCACCTTTTTGAAAAATTTAAGGTCTGCAAACTTATATAAAAAACCAAAATCATTATATCCGCAGCTTTTCAGCACCACACCAAATATTTCTCCAATCGTTGATTTAGCTAGGGTACCCAACAGCATCCTACAGTTCTTTAAACAAAAAGCCCATGCATAAATTTGCAAATCTGGAGTCGCCAGACCACCTTTATTGATTCTCCTCCTTAACTTTTTCCACAATAATCATGATCCTTTTGATGCCCAAATAAATAACACTATCTCGCTCTGTAGTTTAGCCAACCATTCTTTTCTAAATCCAAGGGGGATAGTCTCAAACAAGAACGTAACTTTTGGCACAATCACCATCTTCACAAGATTAGTCTGACCATATAATGACAAGGGAAGATTCATCCATCCTTTTAAAGTGGCTACGACTTCTTTCTTAATATTGAAAAAGTTAACTCTAGCGAGATCTCCAATATTTTGAGTTATCCTAACCCCCAAATACCTCAATTCTGATTTACTGATTACCCTTTCCGTATTTAAATTCCAAGCCATTATCTCAGTTTTATCCTGATTTATCTGGTAGCCTGAAACGATTCCAAATTCCTTCGTTATTTTCACCAAATTTTCCAAAGAATGATGTAAATTGGAAGAATAAATGATAATATCATCCGCATATACAGAGAAAAAAGAGATTCAGTGAAATTCTTTCCTAAATTAAGGTACTGCAAAAGTGTTCTTAAATAAACAAAGTTAACTCGATCGAAAGCCTTGGCGGCTTCTAAAGCAATCACCGCCAAGGGAAGCTCATGCGTGGAAACCATATCTATTATTCCAATCAGAGTAAAAGTTAGTTCTTTCAGATATCTCCCTTTAACAAAACCTTTTTGGTCCACATGGATCAGTTTGTGGATAACCTTACTAAGTCTGTCTGCTAACATTTTTGAAAAAAACTTATAATCACAGTTCAGAAGTGATATAGGTCTATATGCATCTAAACTACTAGGTGATGTTCCTGATTTAGGTATTAGGGAGATTCCAAGAGCTAGGTATAGTTACTTCCCCTCTGAAGATTTGGTTAAACAATTGACACAGTATGGGAGCAATCAAATCCACTAGAACTTTATATACTTTAGCCGAAAGGCCATCCGGGCATGGTGCTTTCCCTCTTTTACTATCTTTAATCACCTTAACCACTTCAGCTTGCGAAATTTCCCTGTTTAGTGCTCCCTTCCAATCCCCAGAGAGTGGTTTCAAGAGTTGTAGCCAGTTATCCATTTCAATTTGTCTTGGACAAAGATCTTCCATGTAAACTTTTACAAAGTGGTCATGGAAAGCTTCTGCAATTCTTTTGCTATCTGTTATAATTTTTCCTGAATCCATCTTTTTGATTTCTTTTATTTGATTACGTATTAGATCTTTTTTCGCTTACCACGCTAACAGTTTGCCACACCCTTCTCCATATGAAAAGTGGGCCAACTGGCTGGCTTCCCATCTTTCTTTAACTCTTTGTGACAATACTGCTGTAAGTTCTATTTTTAAATCCAGGAGCTTGTTTTTAACTTCCTCTTCCATCACATTCCCCCCTAGTCTAGTTCCACTACCTTCCCAAGATCGTATTTCTTTCTCCAATTCTGAAACCTTACTATAATATAGTCTCCTCTTTTTAGCACCCTTGGCTCCTAATCTCCCTTTCAAGAATGCCTTATATGTGTCCCATACTATATCTTGTTTAGCTGATCCTTCATTTTTGTCTAAAAAGACTTGTACCTCATCCCTTAAGGTTTCTAAATAGTCTTCGTATAAAAGGATTTTACGATCCAGCCTCCAGATTGAATTCAAACCGTCTGTTCCTAATTCCAGATTTAATCTAATGGCTGAGTGGTCGGACATATGCGCTCCTAAGTGTGTCACTTTCGTTACCCGATCTTTCAACCTAATATCAATAAAAAAAAGTTTAGTCTAGTATATATGATTATATTTTTTATTATGAAAGGTAAATCCTAACTGCTGGCCTGCTTTCAGTCTCCAAATATCACATAGCCCTTGCTGTGCCATGATCAACTTAAACCTAGACGACATCTTACCATTTACAACAGCTCTACTATTTCCTGTCCTATTTAATTTACAATCTAGAACTGTATTGAAATCTCCAGCCATAATTATTTTTCCTGAAAAATCTAGTAATTCTGCCGCTAGGTTATCCAAAATTGTTGGATCATCCACATTCCCTCCATAATAACCAACTACTACCAATACTTCCCCTGCCTCTCTTTTCTTGACAATCACCCATCTACCTCTTTTATCTGCTATCTTGTCTTCCATAACAATATCAACCCCTTTACTAATCAGAATTGCCACCCCCTTCGTAACTATCTCTTGGGGTGTAAAAACAACACTAGCTATCCATTTTTGAGCAGAAAAAATCTCCTTACTTTCTTTTTCGGTTCGATGCGTCACTTGTAAGATAATCACGTGAGCAAGGAAGTCTTCTAGATATTTCAGAATTAATTGCCTCCTAGACTTTACCCGTAAACCGTTAACATTCCATGTAAGGAACCTCAGTTCCTTAATCTTAGCCCCACTCATAAAAACGAGCCCACATTTCCCTTTTTTTGGTGGCGAAGACGCTCCTGAGGATTTTTTTCTTTACTCCCACTTCCCTCACCCCCCCCCATTACCTCCCCCCTACCCCTACCCCGAGAACCCTGTACTCCCCCTCCGCCCCCTTTTCCCTCCCTGGAAAACCCAACCAAAACTCCCATGGCCTAGGCCAGTGGATGCCGCAGTAGCGGTGCCTCTCCTATCCTATACTCATTATTCATTGTTTTATGGGTGTTAAACAGTAATCTGACCTTTTTTTGCTCACTTTGCCCTAACCTGAATACTATTCTCCTTGACATTGGTCCAAAAAGGCATCCACCTCTTCAACTACACGGAACGTATACATTTTATTTTGCCACATTACTTTTAGGAAAGCAGGAAATTTCAATTGGACTGTCGCCCCCAGTGCCCTAAGAGGCCCCATTCGCTTTCCTAATTCCCATTGTCTACTTGCTGTGGCAGGTGATAAATCTGACCTAATGTCTACTGCAGTTCCATCCACAATTATATTCTTTTTCTTGAGGGCTGTTGTCAAAATCTTCTCTTTTGAGTTGTACGTTAAGAAATTAATTAGTATATTTCTTGGTTTAGAGCGATTTGGATTCAGCCGGAAGGGATCTCGATGAACCCTCTGAATGTCTCGTAGCAATGTTTCTTCTGTTTCTTCTAACTGTAGCTCAGTTTTTAACAATTGTACTTCATAACTTTTTATGTCTGACCCCTCCTTTCCTTCTGTTAATTTTAAGATCTTCAAAATATTACGTCTTTGCATATTTTCCAATCTCTCGACTCTCTCGTCGCTCTCTCGCTCTTTAAATTTTATAGTCTCAATTTCTTTACGATTATCCAAAATTCTCCGCTGCATCACTTTTATTTCTGCCTCAAGCACTTCTGTACGAGTACTAATTTATCAAGTTTAACCTCCAATAAACTACATGTGGCACTTATGCGCTCCTGATTTTTTTTAGAGGCTTCAAAGCCCAAATGTATGTCTCTCTCCAGCTTTCTTAAAAGCGCCACCACCGACATATCTGAGGGGTCTGAGTTATTCTGCTGGAGGGCTATCTGCGTCTTCTCCAAATCTTCCTGGGATATCAACATTTTCTCTGTTATCATATTCTCTGTTATCATTAAGGGTATCCCTTTATCCGCTTTCCCTACCTCTAACCCACTTTCCAACCCTTCCTCACCTACTCCTCCTACTGCCCCTGCTACTCCATCAACTGCTAATGTTATATTCAACTGTTGTGGGGTCTCTGCGTCAGTCATTTCTGCAGTCTCTTGCGTAACTTCTCCCTCTTCTTCTTCCATCCCAATTTCCAGAGCCTGAAAGGGATTTGGGGTTAAGTGCGCGGACCAGTCCTGCTCCTCTCTGCCACCTAGCATACACTGCACTAACTCTCCACCTTTATCAGTGTCGGGGTCCTGAGCTAACAGTGTAGGGTGCGGTTTCAAAACCAGTATCTTGGGAACTGGCTTAAAATATGAATTGAGTGATGGGGTCGTAGCTACCTTGTGTTCAGGCCCCTTTTGTTTTCCTTTTTTCGTATTTTTTTTTAAGGTTAATTCTCCTGTCTTAGTGATTTTAGCTTCTTTGATGGAGCATTTTCTGAAATTCTTTTGTAGCGTTTTTGGCTTACCCAGAACAGGCTCGTTAATGTCCGACCTAATACTCCTTAATAGAATCCTGGGACGCCCTGTCGCCAACTTTTAAATTTCTACCCCACTCCTTGGCTGTACCAAGCCAATGTCAGCTGGAATCAATGCTTGAGTATCCTCCACCAAACCCTCACCGCCTTTTACCTCCAAAGTCTTTGCCAAAGATTCTTCTCCTCTCCCCCGTCCTCCACTCGTTCTCGATCCAATCCTTGCTATCATTCGGCGTCCGCTGCCGATTTCCAGAACCGCCTTTCCCTAGCTCCCGCTCCACGGTCCCGCTGGGAGATGCGACTCCGCCTCCTCGTCCTCCGCCCACAACTGCATGGAGGTCTCCAACCCAGCCACCGCCATACGCCGCGAAACGCCGCCGGACAAAACAGCCTCAATGTCTCAGCCAAACCCACAGCAAGCTCTTCCGACCGAAGCCCACACACTCAAAAAAGTAAGACCTTTCTTTAAATCTGCTCCCGGTACGGTCAGTTACCGAAAAATCACCCCCAAACAGGCACCACCGCTGCTCCCGACATCCGCGACCCACTACTTAGCCGGCCGCCCTGTTTTCCAGTACCAACAAATCTATAGTTTGTCTAATGCCTACACTGCAAGAGTGTTCTACATTTAATCAACAACTTCTCAAACTGGAGGAAATTGTGGAAATTGAAACTATTAACAAAATCGAACACCGGGGAGTGACAAATGTTCTTACTAAGAAACTACAGGTTAAATTGGATTCATTGGAAAAGTCTGTATCTAAAACTGCAGGATTAGAAAAGCCTTTACTTGTATGTAAAAACTGTTTGCAGCATCATTTGAATGTAGACAAAGGGTTAATAAATGGAGCAATGACAAAAGTTGTTGATTTTGTACATTTTCAAAATATAGATGAAAAATAATTTTTGATTATAAAATTGGATCAGATTAATGAGGTAAGACTGATTGGGTATTGTGTTGTACGTTTTTTGCTTGTAAAAGACTTCTATGTTCTCAGATAACAGTTTCCTCTGTCTCTAGCATATGCAGTAACTAATAATAAATCATAAGGTTTAGGTATAGACACAGCTTTTTTAAATATTGGAAGTACAGTGTTCAAAGAGGGAATGACATACGTTGTATTGTCTCGAGTAGGAATATTGTCTAGTTTGTATTTGATAGTTTTTGATGAGAAAAAGGTTAGTGCTGATGCAAATTGTGTGAGAGAGTACAATCATTTAAGAAGACTTCATGCTCCTGATTCAGGTGGATATCCTATATATGAGCAATGTGTAGTGTGTGCAAAACAGAAATATGTCAAACATTCAACTGAGGTTCAAAAAAAGAAAACAATTGAAGCGAAAGTTGAAGGTGTAAAGAAAAGAAAGTGAAAGTGTTGATGACATTGTAGGATACCAGTTGGGAAATAGTTCAGGTATCAACTGTTATGCTAATGTGATTCTGAATATTGTCTTTTATCTACAACATCTTCATCATGAAATCATGGGGAATCATGAAAAGAGATTCCTTTCTGCACTACGTCATGTATTTCAACAGTTGGTAACTGACAAAAGTAAAATGCATATTGCTTCTGGCATTCTGCATCTTTTAGATATATGTACTGGTTCATAGACATTTACTCTAAACATACAACAAGATGCACAAGAATGTTAATGCTTATGCTTGGAGTATTAGAACATGAAGGAATACACATTGAACATTTATTTGGACAAAGTTACAGATGGGATTATAAGTGTGAAGAGTGATCATTTACTACTACCACTCAAATAGAAACAGAAAGTTTCCTATACCTATCAATACCAGACTGCATATCAGTGCCTTTTAATAAACTGATAAAAACATCAAATCGAGAAATGAGATGTTCACATTGTAGATCAGAGATGTCTACATTACATACAGAAAGATTTGGAAAATATCTAATTTTAATGCTACAAGGTTGTGGAGCAAATGGAAGAAAATGACAAACAAATATTTCAAATTTTAGAGGAAGTGAAATATCTATTTCAGGAAGAACTTTTACAGCAGTGGCTATTATTTTCCATGATGGACTTACTTCAACATCTGAACACTATTTATTTAAAGTGTAATAAAGGATGGACACTTTGCAATGATGCCCACTTGGAATTCAAAGCTGGATTGCCTAATGAATTACTAAATGCTTATATGTTATTTCTGCAGCCAATGTTTTGAGTACATCACTCGGCCAATTGGGGAAGATGTAAAGAGAAAGTAGACAGCACTGGAATCTATTGGTGTTTATAAATAGAGGTTGGAATATTATTTGCCCTAATCTACATTACATTTGGAAAATTGCGTTTAAAAGCAAATAGTTTTTATATTTGTTGTCTATTTTGTAGCAAATCTAAATTTGACTACTTGTTTGGTGAAATGCATTTTTGATGTAGATGAAAGAACTGATTAAGAAAATATAGAAAGGAGAACACATATTGATAATGATGTTTTATGCTGATTTTCTTTTGACAATCAATTTGATTGTTTTTTCCCCTCTGTTTAATGATGATCATACATTGAAATCACTGAGTATGGTGATGTTATGTACAATCAGAGGACAGCAAAAAAGGGAAATTGAAATTCTTCTATAATACTAAGTAAATTTTTGTGTTTCTTCAAATATAATTTCAAAATATCTCTAATATATCAATATTAAATAAAATTCCTTCTTTTTCATCATTATAGTAGCTACTGTTGAAGTTTGAAAATAGTTTTTAAACTGTTTAGAATATTACTAATTTCAAATAGATTTCCTGAATGATGTATCTAATCTCTTCATTGCGTCGGATGGCCCTCGGCCGTCCAACTTCATAGTGCTCGTGTGTGTCGGATGGCCAGGGGCCGTCCGAACTGCGCACACGTCAGATTCTGCCGCACCACAGCGGAATTTGTGCCGTGTCGAAGAGGTTAAATTACTTGAAAGGTAAGAATACATAATACAATATACATGATAACCTGGAATGTAATTTTTTTTTAAATTATATGTTATTTGTTTCTAAGATAAATATTGTTCATCCTTTACACTATTGAAAAGTATCATTATATTTCTGAGGAGCAGTATCACACTTACTTCATACAAAAGTGCATAAATTAAGAAAAGCGCTTTTATTAAAAGTTATTTACTACTCATTATACAGGGCAGGTGTGTATTAAAATCTCTATCCAAGGACTTTTGAGATGCATAGTTAAATAACAGGTGTCTGCTCTTGTGACTCAATACTCTAATACAACTGATAAGATTTGTGCACCTGTATGATAAATTACATCATTTCCAAGTAAGTCAACACAACACGTTTCAGAATAGATGTACAAGCCTACACCTACTAGAATTTGTCTGTTATGCACCATGTGAATGTATTAGTTTCTCCACATACAGGTGGGCTTGGTATTGATTGGTATTATATTTAACAATTTGAGAGTTTTGAAGAATGGGGTATCTTCTCATATGAAAGTATTTTAAGACATAATGTAGAGCGAATAGGCTTAAAAGGTAAAGGATAGAATCTACTATATATGGCACAACCCATGCACGCATCCAATCATTCAACCACTATCCTTGCTTTCATCCATTCAGTCAGACACTATGCATACAGCCAACCAAACACCCAGACACTACCAGTGCACTCCTCTTTTAACCCAGGCACTACCTATGCCCTCAAGGAATTATCAGGGACTACCCATGCACTTATACAACTAAACAGCCACTATGCATATACTCATCTAATCACCCAGACATTACATATATATTCATTCATCCACCCAGGTACTATCCATGCACACATGAAATCACCAAGGCACTACTATTACACTCACCCATTCTTGTATCCAATACCCATGCACTCATTCATTCACTCAGGCACTGTCCATGCAACCATGCAATGATGGAAACAGTCCCCTTGCATTCATCCAATCGCACAGACATTTCCCATGCACTCATTGAATGAAACAGACACTATCCCTACACTAATCCATTTACCCAGGCACTACCCATGCACTTATGCAATCACCCCGGTACTAGCCGTGAAAAAAATCAATTTCACAAAGAAAACTTTAGACACGGCTACAGCTTGAACTGCTGAACGGAATTACATCAAATTTGGCGAAAAAGATAGTGCTTGGTTCAGAAAGCACTCTTTTTTTAAATGGTGTAAATCCGTTCAGTAGTTGCTGTGAAAATAAAAAAATAAAAGTATCGATGTATAGAGGCACGCAGGATCCGCGCACACTCCCTATCATGAGCTGCATTCTAATTGGCTGTCAACACTTCAAACCAGGAAGTGTTGGCAGCCATCTTGAGCCTGGGTAGAACCGAGGCACAAGAAAAAGGAAAAACAAATACAAAAAACAAGAAAAGGGGGCAGGGTAGAAACACCCTGACCCCCCTAGGACTGCTCAGGGGGTCCCACAAGGACCCCCAGGGCCCATTAAAGCATGTTTTAATTCGTTTAATTTAGGCCCTCGGGTGGGCCAGGTCCCCGGGGCAGTAAAATATTGTGTGGGGGGCCCCAAACCACCCACATTACCCCAGGGACCACCACCCCCAGGGCTTTGCATAAATAGTTGCGGGGGCACACAGCCCCCCACAGCCCCTGGGACCGCCACCCACCGGGGCTTGTTTTTTAAAGTTTGGGTACCGCCATACCTCCGAGCTATCATAAATTATAATTGCGGGGGCCCACTGCCACACCGGGGTTTCTTAAAAAAAAAAAATATATATATATACCTGTGCGGGGGGCTCACCTCCTCGGGGCACTAATAATTAAATGCGGGGGTCCATAACGGACCCCCGAGCACGGTGACCACCACCCCCCTGGGGCTTTGTAAATGAAGGGAGGGGGCTATGTGGCCCCCTTCCTAGATCCTGTAAGAGCCCTGGGGACCGCCACCCCCCAGGGCCGGCTCCTGCAGTGTCCTGGCATGCCCACCCCCTGGACACTGCAAACTCTGGTTTGGTGTTTGGAAGAGAGAGCAGGTTCCCAAACCAGATTGCTTTTCCACATGGGGAGCTGCATCTTAGCAGCTCCCCATGTGAAAAAGCAATGCCAGCTCCCGCAGGAAGCATTGGGGCTCCTCCCACGGTGCCCAAAGGAGAGGGCCAGCCCCGGGGGATGGGGTCCCCAGGGCCTGCAGGGGCCCCCTTCACCAATAACATTTTAAAAAACAAGGCAGAGCCCCAGAGGATGGGGTCCCAGGGGCTAACAGAGGCCTCAGGAGGGGGCCGCACAGCCCCTTTATATATATATATATATATATATATATATATATATATATATATATATATACATATATATATATATATATATATATATATATATATATATATATATATATATATACAAATATATATATATATATATCCAACCAACAACCTTCTCCAGTCAGGAAAAAGAAATCCGGGCCACTTGTAAGTGCAAAGCGAGATTTATTCAATGGCTTTCTCGACGCGTTTCGCAGTAAGTTCTGCTTTTTCACGAGACCGAAACCAACCAAGAAGTGCAAGTTATATACAATCACATGGTACAGTCACATGGTATTAGATTCATACACATGGAAAACAGACTACCCATAACTTTGTGGGCTGTGTCCTATGTAAACCCCTATGTCAGCCCCAATATACCAGAGAGCCAGTCCGACAAAGGTGTAATCAGTAGATTCATTACTGACTACAACTGTGACTCCAAGGGGGTGAGGAAAGCTCTCAGCAAATACTGGAACATTTTAAAACTGGACAAAGATCTAGCACCAGGAATCTCTGAGCATCCCCAACTTACATTCAGAAGACCTAAATCCTTGAAAGATCTTCTCTGTTCGACTCTCTTACCCAAGACGATCAAACAGAGAAACCCGGTACAAGGCTTTTACATTTGCGGCAGGTGTAAAGCCTGTCGCAACAGTAAAAACATAAAGGAAATACAACTGTCAAAAGATACCAATAAGTTTAAAATCACCAAGCATGTGACATGTTTAACAGACCATGTGATATATGCACTGAAATGCCCCTGCCAGTTGCATTACATTGGCAGCTCGAAACATCAGGCCAAGAAAAGAGTGCTTGAACATATGCGGGCCATAACCAATGGGGACAAGCAGTATCCCATTGCTAGGCATTTCGCCACGCACCACAAAAGCAATGCCAACTTGCTATCATTCTGTGTCCTGGAAACAGTCCCTTCAAGAGAACGGGGGGGAGATCGCATAAAAGAGATGAGAAGACTTGAATCTAGACTGATCATCAAGTACAGGACAACCCAACCCAATGGCCACAATTTACATGAGGAATTGAGTGTTCACTTAGGTTGACATGCTAGCTTGTCTGTGTATATATCTGCCGTTTTTTAACTTATTTTGTGTTATTACTTTATGACGTTTAGTACAGTCACTCATTGCATGTCTCTCACTTTTTTGGTTTACAGAATTGCCTGGGAATCTATCCAAAAGTACAAACCTCGGATGAGCATGGAATGTATGAATGGACTTCACTGTGAACTTCATGATTTGGCTTCGCCCACTGGGGCGCAATCTCTGAGATGGACAGTATGAATGAATTAATTCAAGGTGCCAAGGTTATTGATTGAACCCCCTTTTTTCTTGGACTAATTATGTGCCCACATGGGCTGCACTTAGTACCCTAGACATATTCAATGTCTGAATATTAGCCACGTTTGGTAAATATTACTGAACGGCGACCTTCCTTATGAAGTGGCCTCGCCCACTTGGGCGCAATCATAGAAACGGCACGTTTGGGTGCCAAGAATCCATCTTACCAATCCTGGGGCCACACGAGGAGTTAATTTAATTTAATTTAACAAACTGCACTGTGCACCATTATTAGATATTCTTGACCAATTTATGTCCATTCCACCGCACAACGAGTGTTTGTGTACATAGGACACAGCCCACAAAGTTATGGGTAGTCTGTTTTCCATGTGTATGAATCTAATACCATGTGACTGTACCATGTGATTGTATATAACTTGCACTTCTTGGTTGGTTTCGGTCTCGTGAAAAAGCAGAACTTACTGCGAAACGCGTCGAGAAAGCCATTGAATAAATCTCGCTTTGCACTTACAAGTGGCCCGGATTTCTTTTTCCTGACTGGAGAAGGTTGTTGGTTGGATGTCATTGGGATTCGCTATCCCATTCGAGGCCCGCCTTTGGCAAGTGGCAAGGTTCTACAGCGACTCTGTTGGTTGGATATATATATATATATATATATATATATATATATATATATATATATATATATATATATATATATATATATATATATATATACCAAAGTCCTTCCCAACAAACGAAAAGGCAGAGACCCACACGGGAACAGGTATAGGAAACGTTTAATTATCCTTTCCACCAGGGCGAATGCATTTCGGCATTGTGAGCCTTCGTCAGCGCCGTGGAAAATGAAGAATCAAACCACAGTCCACACTTTCAAATGTCTTGCCGCTGTACGATTGGTCGCGGCTACTCCTCCCTTAAATAGGCTCCGCCACATGTAGTTGATACTGTAGGTATCCCAAACTACAGGACCCAGAATTCAGCAGTCTGACTCAGAGTCCCATGGCGATGATGACGATAGGATCCGCCGTTTCACAGGACGGTGTGTGCTGTAATTTCTATGTTCCCCAATGTTGGATTAAAAAGGCTCCCCTCCTGTTCCATACGCACAACCCCTCAGTCCAGAGGTCATATTCGCGGGGGCCCGCAGCAATGCCGCTAGCTCCAAACAAGGAACAATGTATATATATATGGCCAAGTAAAAAAAATAAAAATAGGGGTCAGGTCCTGGGGGATGGGGTCCTCGGGACCCAAGTAACAGGAAAGGAAGGGAGGCCACACAGCCCCCTTCTATAAAATAAAAATTTAAAAAAGACGGCATCACTCCGGAGGCCCCACCCCCTCCCACCAACACTAAGCAAACGCAAACTAAGCAAACGCACCCTGTGGCGTGTTTTACAATGGGGAATTAATTCCCCTTCAATACTGGGGGTCCCTGGGGGCCACCTAGCCCACCAGGTACCCCCTGTAAGCACCACAGGACTGGGTTGCAGAGAGGTGGTACAGGCCATGCCCCTTTTTATACCTCTCTACAACGCAGCTCTGTGGCGCTTACTGGAAGTATCTGGTGGGCTAGTTGGACCCCAGGGACCCTCAGGATTCATGGGGACTTAATCCCCCAACTTAAAACGTGCCACTGGATGTGTTTGCACAGTGGTGGAGGGAGGGGGCAGGGCTGAGGTGACATGTGTGCAAACACGCCCTGTGGCATGTTTTAAGTTGGGGAATTAATTCCCCTTCAATCCTGAAGACCCCTGGGGGCCAACTAGTTCATCAGGTACCTCCAAAAAGCGCCAGAGGTCTGCGTTGCAGAGAGGCGGTCCAGGCCACGCCTCTTTTTACACCTCTCTGCAACACAGCTCCGTGGCGCTTACTGGAGGTACCAGGTGGGCCATTCACACACCTACTCAGAGATTCATGTAGGCACTCACAGACACAACCAGACACTCACACACCCACTCACAGACCAACTCAGGCACTCATGGACCCCCTCAACAACCTGCTCAGGTGCTCATGCACTTACTCACACACTCAGACTGTCACACACCCACTCAGAACTTCATACACCCACTCACAGACCCACTCAGAGACACATGCATTCAATGGCAGCCTCAGTCAGACACTCTGACACCCACTCACAGAGTCACTCAAACACCCACTCACAGACCCAATCAGACACTCTGACAGCCACTCACAGGCCCACTCAGACACTGTTACACCAACTCACAGACTTACTGAGTGACTTATGCACACTTTCATAGACCCACTCAGACATGAATGCATCCTCTCAGAGATACATGCACCCACTCACACACCCACGCAGACACTTCTAACCCACTCTCATTTCCATTTAGACACTCACCCTCCCACTCACAAACTCCCTCAGAAACTCATGCATCCATCTCAGGCCCACATGTGCTGATGAATCTGCGGTGATTAGATGGCCGCAACCTGTGAAGTGAGTTGCAGCTGCCATGTTGCATAATGGTGCATAGTACCAGGATGGCTTAAAATAAAGCTACAGAATGGGTTAGGTTAGAGGTACCCTGATCCCATAGGTGTAATATAGGGGTATCTGAGGGGGCTCCTTAAATATCATAAAATATTGTTTTCTTTTCCCCAAGGCATGATATTTACAAATGTGCCACGATGCTCAGTGTGGCCCCCATGTACCATCAAAATGAATTTGTGAATATTGTTGATAAACAATAAAATAATGCATTCACACACTCACTCAGACTGCATAATGCACTCACTCACAGATCCACTCACTTACACCCACACACAGATCCCTTCATATACTCACAGACCCACTTAGAGCCTTATGCACTCACCCATTGACCCACTCATGACAGGTATCCACCCACACATAGCCCCACTTAAAGACTCATGTGCTCACTCACAAACCCACTCAGACACTCATGCACTGACTCACACATCCACTCAGTCACTCACACACCCATTTACAAACCCACTCAGAAACTCACACAGACCCACTCAGAGACACATGCATCAATGACAGACCCTCTCAGACATTCACACACCCACTCACAGACCCACTCAGACACGCATGCATCCATTCACTGACCCTTACGGACACTTATACACCCATTCACAGGCCAACTCAGAGACTCATGCAACCACTCACAGACCCACACAGACACTTACGTATCTACTCAAAGACTCACTCAGAGACTAACACACTCATTGTCAGACCCACTCAGAGACATGTGCATCCACTCATTCACCAACACAGACACTCACACACTCACTCAGAGACCCACTCACTTACACCAACACACAGATCCCTTCATATACTCACAGACCCACTTAGAGCCTTATGCACTCACCCATTGACCCACTCATGACAGGTATCCACCCACACATAGCCCCACTTAAAGACTCATGTGCTCACTCACAAACCCACTCAAACACTCATGCACTGACTCACACATCCACTCAGTCACTCACACACCCATTTACAAACCCACTCAGAAACTCACACAGACCCACTCAGAGACACATGCATCAATGACAGACCCCCTCAGACATTCACACACCCACTCACAGACCCACTCAGACACGCATGCATCCATTCACTGACCCTTACAGACACTTATACACCCATTCACAGGGCAACTCAGAGACTCATGCAACCACTCACAGACCCACACAGACACTTACGTATCTACTCAAAGACTCACTCAGAGACTAACACACTCATTGTCAGACCCACTCAGAGACATGTGCATCCACTCATTCACCAACACAGACACTCACACACTCACTCAGAGACCCACTCAGAGATTCATGGACTCACTCACAGACCTACTCACAGATCCACACAGGCACTCATACATCTACTCACAGACCCACTCAGAGACTCACACATCCACTCACAAAACAACTCAGACACTCACAAAACCACTTACAGACTCACTCAAACCCTGATGCACTCACTCACAGTCCCAATCAAACACTCATACACCCACAAACACCCACTGAGACACACATGCACCCACTCACAGACATACTCAGAGGCTCATGCACCCATTCACAGACCCAACCAGGCACTCACTCACAGACCTACACAGACACGGATATACCCACTCACAGACCCACTCAGAGACACAAGCACCTACTCACAGACCTACTAAGACATTCACATGCCCACTCACTGACCCACTCAATGACCCACTTATAGACCTGTGCACCCATGCACAAACCCACTCAGGCACTGACTCTCCTAATGAGATGGACAGAGTCACTTATACAATTGTGAATTGTAAATGTCCTTCTGTGTATATTGAATGTGTGTTTTTGTATTATGGATTTGTGACAGATTTGCAAATGTAAACAAGGACTAAAAAGAGAGATTTAAAAAGAAAATGAACCAGTCTGTTGCTAATTGTGTAGCTATGAGAAGAACCTTTGTATTCATTGTCTGTAGAAGATACCTACATATAAAACACAATGCGGTTCTTTAAGTTGTTGAGGAACACCCTGTTGCCTTTCTTTGTCAGATGAACTCCATCATTTTTATAGAAACCATCCATATCCAAGTGTAAATTGTTGCTGCAGAGAGAGCCTATGTTGTGGTCTCTGGGGAATGCAGGAACAGTTTCATCAACATGTTTCCTGGCTTTGTCTATCTGTGGATAGAAATATTATGACCACTTCCAATTCTGCATTTGGGATCTGTTGGAGAACAAAAGACAGTATGAGGGATGTTGGCAAACTGCAATGATTTAGAGTACAATGCTAAATACTTTCTCGGACTCCTGTGAGTATTCACAAATCCCTATCAAAGTTACACGGGGTTCACACTGAGCCTCGTGAGGGATTCGCGAATATGCCCAAAAATACTACCTGATTGGGCTTCTTAACAGAAGTGCAAGAAAGGGTTAATAAACACTGACAATTGAGAAGTCAAATAACAAAGTAAAATATGAGACACATATTATGATTTGCATACTATGCAGTATCACTGAAAGCAAAGTTGAAAAAGTTGGCATTAATGGTTGTTTTGTATAAGAGTGGTAGATTTCACAATTTTATAGAGAGAGGAGAGTGTAACTGGTTCAGTAAAAAATAATTATAGACCAACAAACTAATTTTAAAAGGAATTTGAAATAGAGTGTATTTTTTAAAAAAAATGTGTTTGAGGAGACATGTGTAGATAAGGTGGATGAAAGTGTGTGTGTGACATATAGAAACGTATAGATAGTGTCTGAGATACAGCCAGAGACAGACTGATACACTTATTTACATGTGCGTTGAATTGTTGATACTTCTAGTCAGTGATCCAGACTGCTGGCCTTTAACCATGAGTTTGGCCTGCTATTTGACATCCTCTGTGAGCAGTTTTACTGCTAGGTTGACCAGGCATTGATAACATCTTGCCAATCCTCAGACTTCCCATCTGCTACATATAAGGCTCCTTTAAGGTAGGCTGTATGTAAGCCAAAGGCAGAAGTGGTATGTGCTTAGAAAGTAAAACCTGTGCTTTGTAGTTTCAGTGAGTCACAAGCACCCTTCCAGACCCTTTTGCCCAGTTATACTTCCAGTCTCCCACCCATACTGCAAGGCATGTTTGGATTTAGAAAAACATAATGCTACTCTTACAGCTAGTCAAACAGTTGCAGAGGAAATTACACATTCAGGGACACACAGCCACATAGTAGTTGTGTATGCATCAATAAGAGAGGCAGTTGCAATCACATTTACATACATCAACACTCACTAATACAGCCAGAAACCAATCCATACAGCCACTTATGTACTCTTATACGACTCCTAGAGCTACTAAGCAAGCCAGTCATATAGCGACATAGCTTCTTACAGATCCAGTAACACCCAGAGAGGGATGATGCATTAATTCACAAATATACTCTAGAACTGACATTCCTAGTCAATTATCCAGACTAGTAGGCCTTTAAACATACATTTGGTCTGCTACTGCAGAGCATGTGTTTGCAGTCCTACTTTAAACTTCCCTGCTCCTACACATAAGGAGTTAGGTAGGTCTTAGGGCAGGGAGGTATGTGCTTAGAAGGTAAGCCATGCACTTTTGAAATTTTAGTGAGTTACATGCACATCTACAGACTAAGGGGGTCTTTAGGATCTAAGACAGATCGCCACCTCCTAAATGGGGGTGGCGACCTTCCCGAAGATCCGCCCCTGCCCGCCACCCATTTCCCCCTGCCTTATTACTATGGCGGGGGGGACCATGGCGGACGGAAAGACCGTCCAGCGCATTTTCCGCCCGGTTGACAAGTCGACCGGGTGGAAATAAGTTTAATATGGTCGCGGTGTCTGCTGGACTCCGCCATCCATATTATAATGCGGGCGGACACATGCCTTTCTGTGGTGGCGTTGCACCACGGAAAGGCATGCGGGAATCTCTTGCGTGGGCCCGTTGCGGGTCCCCAGAGTTTCTAGGGGTGGTGGGAGCACATGAGGGCGTACCATGTCAATGTACAACGTGGCAGGCACCGTGCGGTGCCTGTCACGTTGTGCATTGACATGCATGACTTGCATTTTAGCAATGCTAAATGGGAAACTTCCTTTACAACACAACTTCTACCATGCATTGCCTTTACAACGCAACTTTTACAACGCAAACCATTACAACGCATTGCGCTGGGGGGCGCTCTAGGATATGCAATAAGTTTAATTTACTATCCAACACCTTCCCTAGTGTCCACGGGGACTGGAGTTGGAATAGTAAATTAAACTATTCACTGTCCAGCACCCCAAAGCGCTATGCGTTGTAAAGGTTTTCGTTGTAAAAACTGCGTTGTAAAGGCATGCGTGGTAAAAGCATGTGTTGTAATGTCATACATCCATGCTAAATATGTGGGATATTAAACAGTAAAATATGTGGGATGTGCCGCCACCGTGGCAGGCGCATCCTAATGGCCCCCAAAGGATCCCCGCCCTTATGGCGGGTAGTCCCTTTTTACATCAGAATGGTGGGCGCAAAAAGTCCGCCCGCCATCCTAATGACCCCCTAAGTCTGGGTGGTGAACTCCACTCCGCTCGTGGAGTTTGCAGAGTTTTCTGCACTATATATATATATATATATATATATATATATAAATATATATATATATATAAATATATATATATATATATATGTATATATATATATATATATATATATATATATATATATATATATATATATATATATATATATATATATATATATATATATATTACCTACTGGCGGTCGCCAGTAGGTATATATAGTTAGGATTTTTTCCCTATGGAATTTCTGAAAATTCTATGTCTAATAACTTTGGCGTTTGTGGACGGAATCGGCTGAAATTTTCAGGAAAATGGCACATTTTGTTTCTGAGCAGCTCCTGAAAATTTGGGGGGGGTTTGGCAAGGGGGGGCCGAGAAAAAAGGGGGGTCCCAAAACGCGTTTTTCCCATGTTAATTTCCATAGGGCGGTTGGCCTCACTTTTAGCCCGAACGGCTGAATGGATTTGCACGAAACTTGGCAAAATTGTAGGGACTGGTAGCCCGATGTGCCTTTGCTAGGTCTCAATATATGTGCTCCAGTGGATTTTGAGAAATTAACGTTTAAAATAAGATATATATCTGTAACAGCGCTCCGGGTAGCGTTCCGGTTCGCGTACTTTTCGCGTAACGGAACTTTGCGATGCGAAGCTGATTGGCTCTTCGGTGTCTTTCAACATTCTAAACAGTCCGGAGTGGCCGCCATCTTGTCTCTCGGTAGGATCGAGAGACAAGAGGAGGCCAAAACAAAGGGGGAAATTACCATAAGGGGGCATAGTAGATCCTCGTTGACCCCCTAGGTTTTATGTGGAGGTTGTAAAAGGTCCCAGCAGGGTGGTGAGCGCCTAGTACGCGAACCGGAAAGCGTTCTGGGCTCCGTACTATAAGGATAATAGAATGATAGACTTTTCTAATACTGTATGTTAATTGTTTGTTGTTTTTGTTTTTTTTTTTTGTTTTCTTTATTTTTAAAGTATTTTTTTTTATTTTGATTGTGTTTCATAATTCATTAAACTTTCTAACATTTCATTGTCAGAAATTTCAAAATTGAATATAGGGTGTAACATGTCCTCATTTTTAAGCAGGTTATCCACTGCTTCAACACATTGTAGTAGTTCCTGGTCTCTACTTTGATCCATAAAATCATCAATTTTTCCTTGGCTGCTCTCTTCCAGTACAATTGTAAATTGAACTTGCTGCTCGCCTTCCATTTTGCCTGAAATTTTGATTAAAAAAATATATATTAGTAGAGATAGGGCACTGTTGGGATTAATTTTAGATAGGCAGTTTTTATTAGTGAATTTATCTTTTGGCAGTGTATAGTATCAGAGTGGAAATAGGACTATAAAAAAGTGCATGTGATTTAACCGAGACAAGCCTAATTCCATTCATAACTATAACAGAGAAGTCTATCTAAATCCATAACTACTACAGAGGGATAGTGTATATCTATTAGAAAAAGTCTACCATATTAAGTTATAGTGCACAATATACTTCAGTTTTAAAAATAACAACTTACCTTCAGAAACAAGTTGAAGTGTTTGGTAGCTATTCAAATGTGATGTACAACAAGAAGTAGTAGTCAAAATGGCTGTGTTTTCTTCTCTTCCTTTATATATATTCAGGTATATAACCAATCAAATGTCAGGTAATATAAGTAGAAAATGAAAGTAACATTTTCATTGGTTGTCAATTCCAACACTTCAGATGTGTTTTGTGAAGTAATTTACCTCACGGTATTTAGAGAGGTCTACAGGCTTAATGGCTAAATGGAATTTCAATCAAATTTGTGAAAATGAAAGGGATTGTTATGTAGTATGAGCTAATCTATATTTGGTGAGAGTGTCTCCAGTCGTTTTTCTGTGAATTACTTTCCCACCTTTTTTTTTGGACCGCTTCCCGGGAAGCGGTCCGGTCCGCGAACTAGGAGCGTAACGGGAGTCCACCATTTTGTGTTTCGGTCGAATTAAGATATAAAATGGAGGGCAAAAATTTTTTTTTGGTTCGCTCCTGGTTCGCGTACCGGAGTGCGAACTGGGAGCGAACTAAAAGAAATAGAGGTTGGCAGAGTTTCAAAAATTCTACCAATTTTTTTAATAATGGGGAGGTAGTTCTGAAATGAACTTTTTTTTTTGGTTTTTGTTGTTTTAATTTTTTTTAATTATTTTTCTGAACATTTTTTATTTTTTTTTGTTTTTTCTGAACATTTTGTAATTTTTTTGTTTTTTGGGAGGGAGGGGGGAAACAAAAATGATTCATTGAAGAGGGCTCAACAGGAGCAACGAAAAAAAGAAGAATTTATTTTTTGGGGCGTTTCGGGCAAACATGATTATTGATAGCTTTTATTATAAGAGTAATGCTACTTTCTCTGTAGCATATTAATTGGTTGCACCGCACGCACACTTGCTTTACTTCCCCCATGTCCATTTGAATGTTCGGGACCACCTCCCTCGCCTCTGGTCCCGATACTTCTTGGACGACAGATCTTCTCGCCATTGCCGGGGGATTTTGCTGTTCATCGCGAAGCTGGGCAGCACTATAATTGTTTGGGTGCCACCTACTCATGTGCCTGTGCATCGTATAATTTCCAAAGCTATATTTTTTGTCCGTCCCCCTTGAAAGTCGATCGTCGCAAATACGGCAAAAGACATATCTGGCATTGACTTTTTTTTGCCCTGCTGGAAATTTAAAAATTGCCAGATGAAGTTTTCTTTTCTGTTGTACCTCCTGGGCTCCTCTGGCAAAAACTGAGGCTCTTCCTCCTCTTCCTCCTCTTCTTGATCTTCCTCTTCTTCAAAGATTGGTTGAGCAGGTGGTCCTTTCTTCCCTTGAGGAGGTGGAGGTGGTGGTGGGGGAACACTAGCTGAAGCAACAATTGAAGCCATTTCTCTAGAATGTAAAAGGGTCTTTCTCTCACCAAGATGAAAGTCAGAGTGAGAAAAGAAGGAGGGGTTTTCATCATTTGGGAAAAGCAAAAGTTCTAAACCAATGAAAAGTGTTAATTTTAGATCACATGACCTAGTATTACATCATTAGGAAACCAAAAGTGAAATGAACCAATGAAAAGTGTTATTACCAAGTCACATGACCTGCTGTGTTTACGTTTCGCGCTTTGCTCCGCTTTCCGGTCCGCTTCCGGGTCCGCTAACTTGGCGCGTCCAATGACGTATTACGCGACAACGCAAAACGTCATGCTAACGTAACAGTTACGCTAAAGGAACGTTTACCGGTTCGCGGACCGAGCCGCGGCTTTAAATTGAGCTAACGGGAAGCTGACCGGTTCACGGACTGGGAGCGAAACAAAAATTTTTTTTTTTTAAAAATGTATAAAAAACATGTAAAATATATTTTAAGATTTAAAGAAGAATACATTTTACAGCTACAGATATTAGCTTTTAAAAAACCATTGAAATTCAATGAAAAAACCATAGGTTATAGAGAATATATAGTTAGGAATTAGCATTTACAAAACCTTGAAAATTCACTGAAAAAACCATAGGTTATAGACCATATATAGTTAGGGATTAGCATTTACAAAACCTTATTTTATTTGCACAAAACCATTGAAATTCCATATATAGTTAGTTGCACTAACTATATATCGCGCACCCGCAATCCACTGCTGATGATGTCACATATTACATCATTCATGACATGGTCAGTGACATCACTGATGACATCACTGATGACATCTCAAATGACATCACTGATGACATCACTGATGACATCTCAAATGACATCACTGATGACATCTCATTTGACATTACTGATCACATCACTGATGATATCATTCATGTGATAATACGATGAACCTCTTCAGACTCTAATATAACCTTAGATACAATCAGTGTAAACAGACACTCACAGACTGTCACTCATCCATGGAGTTACTCACACACCTAGTCAGTCATGCAAAGAATCAATCACACCTCCATTTCCTCAACTATACAGTTATACAAACTTTACTTATTCAAACATATACTAACACATATTTACTCTCTTATACAATCCCTGATACAAGTTCACAATGATCCATACAGCCACTCACACATTCACTGGCTCTTATGCACAGTTATTTATATATGTCAACTCTCACATGTACTGTGTTTTACATATGTACTTACTTTGACATGTAGCACTGAGATATCCATTCACTCACCAATACACTCATGCACACAGTCAACCGCCCATACAGCTGTTTCCACATGCACTTTTGAAACCATACATCTAGTGAATCAACTGCTCACACATCTATGCACAGAGTCATACACCTCCCAGCCACCCACACACACACTCAGTCTCCCATACAAATACTTGGGCAACCAATCAATAACCCATATAGTTACTCATATAGCTACTTATCAACACATGCAACAGTTTACAGAACAACAGACATAATGATGCACGAATTAAGACAGTTTAGTCACTAACCCATGCACTCAGTGAGACACATTTAATCACTCACTCATACAGTCAGTCATGCACCTACTAAATCCTTCATCCAGACACTTATACATCCACTCATTCTTCAATATGTAAGACATATTTTAACTTTACAGAAACATACAGTCACTGGATGTTGTCATCAGTGATGTCATCAGTGATGTCATTTGAGATGTCATCAGTGATGTCACTGACCATGTCATGAATGATGTAATATGTGACATCATCAGCAGTGGATTGCGGGTGCGCGATATATAGTTAGTGCAACTAACTATATATGGAATTTCAATGGTTTTGTGCAAATAAAATAAGGTTTTGTAAATGCTAATCCCTAACTATATATGGTCTATAACCTATGGTTTTTTCAGTGAATTTTCAAGGTTTTGTAAATGCTAATTCCTAACTATATATTCTCTATAACCTATGGTTTTTTCATTGAATATATATATAGATAGATAGATAGATAGATAGATATAGATATAGATATATATATATATATAGATATATGATACATATTCAGTGCAACCATAAAAAATATAAACAGTTCAATGAGAATTAATATTTTTATTAATGTAGATGATAAATAAAATATTACAAATTTAAAACCACAAAAAACACATATACTTAAAAATACTATAAACATTCAAATACAATAAAAAATAAAAAAGCAAATAATAATAGATATTAACAAAACAATGAATGCAATAAAATCTGTTTAACCAATGCTATGAAATTTATTGGAGTTAAAGAATATTACATTTAATATTTCCACTATAGTTTTTGCAATAGTAGGGAAAGTGTTGTACTCTGGAGGGGTTACATTTACTATTCCTACTCCAGTCACTGCAATTGCAGGGAAAGTGTTTGACTTCAGAGGAGTAATATTTAATATTCCTACTCCAGTCAGTGCAACAGTAGGGAAAGTGCTGAACTTTGGAGGGGTTAAATTTACTATTACCACTCCTTTTTTATATTTCTCTTACCGTTATAATCCAGTTAGCAGGCAAATCTGGAGAAAAAAGTGAGTGCGTATGCGGATGACACTAAGTTGCTCTTCTCCTGGAATAAGGGGAATGAGGTGGATAGCTCTCATGTAAAAACCTTTCTTCCACTGGCTCGAGAAAGCACAACTGAAATTCAATGAGGACAAAAAAAGAATTTCTGCTTTTAGAGGGATTCCCCTCTGATTTCTGGCTTACTTTTGGCCAAAAATATGGTTCAATGACAGGCTGTCATTTGGGCCCCAAAGCAAAAGGCAAGTTGTAACTTGTTTCAGGATGATGATATCTCTGTTGCTCCTTCCATTCCATGCTAAGAAAACAGTCATGCAACACTCATCATGGCCTGCATCAACTAAGGCAATGCTCTGTGTGCAGGCCTTCCGGAATATCTCCTGGACAAACTTCAGGTGATCAAGAATGCAGCTGCCTGGCTTCTGCTCAACTTTCCTAGGAGGGTGCGCACCAGGCCACATCTTCAGGATCTCCATAGGCTGCTTTTTAGGGAAAGAGTGAAATTCAAGTTTTTGGTGCTGGTTCACGACCCCCTTTATGGCAAAGGTCCTACCTGCTTGAATACCAGATTTAGATTCTACAACCTATCTAAGCAACTGCAAACTTTGAATAAATTCTTGGCATGCTTCCACAGGATTCGAAGACAGAGAAATGGCAGCAGATTGCTTACCTTGCTAGGGCCAGTAGCATGGAATCAGCTCCCCCCAGAAACTACACACTGTAAGTGATCCATGGTAATTTAAAAAGAAGCAGAAAACCTGTTTTTTAATAAATGTGCCACTCCCTTCCTAAATTTACTAATTCCACTGCAAAGCACCACAGTAGGAAAGTGATGAACTTCAAAGCGGTTAAATTACCTATTCCCACCCACTCCAATCTATGTAACAGTACGGTAGGAGTTGAACTTCCGAGGGGTGACATTTGCTATTCCCACTCCAAACAACACAATAGTATGGGAAGTATTGGACTTTGGAGGGTCTCAATTGACTAGTCCCCCTCCAAAAGTGCAGCATTAGGAACAACGCTAGATTTCAGAGGGTTGAAATGTACTATTCCCACTTGAAATGGAGCAACAGTAGGGAATGTGTTGAACTGCAAAGAGGATTATTTTACTATTCCTACTGCAGTTTAAGCAACCCCATGAATGTGGAAAAAATATTAAACTCTTAATATAAAAATGGTTAATTAACTTTAAAAATATAGGAACTAAAATCACGAAAAAGAATGAATCAATTTACATATTTGTTGTTGAATAAAATAATACATTTTCGATTAATAGATATTTGCTATTCAATTCTTCATTAATTAAAATCCCTTCCTACACCACTACAAACCTGGCAGCCAGCATCTAAAATATAAAAAAATATAAGTATTCCATAGCTTACAAATTAAAGATCAAAAAATAAGTAATTAATAAATAATTCAATATTTATTAATTAACTTCCCAAACCTAGACCCCTACAAGCCTAGCATGCCACTGCTAAAATATAATTAAAATAAATAAGTATTCCATCATTTATATATGTACATTTCAATTAAATGTTAATTGTACACATAATAATGAATAGTTAATTTATTATTACTTAATTAACTTCCTAACTTATACCTCAACAAACTTAGCTTCCCACAACTACATCATGAGTAAAAGAAATCAGTATTCCAAATTTTACATATTTAAATAAATGCTTGTTAATTATTATTAAATTGTTAATTAATTATTGCCCGCAAAACTTACTTTTCTAGATCTTTACAAACTTAGCAGCTAGCAACTAAAATATATAAGTATACAATAATTTACATAATTAAATAAATTAAATAATTAATTAACACTTGAATAATTAATTGTTAAATAATTGTTACTTAACTTCCCACCCTATATCCCTACAAACCTATAAGCCTGCAAATAACATAGCAAAAATAGATCAGTATTATATAACTTACATAATACATATCAAGTATATAAATAAATAAATGTATTAAATAAGTCATAATCAGAATCAGAATAAGCTATATTCAATTTCAGTCATATAAAATCACAAAAGCAGACGTGACAGATAAAAGAGGAAGACAGTTTAAACATTATTAAGTCTGGATATAAACGTGCAATGTATCCAAATATCAATTTTCTACATAATTAATTTTTTTTAAAGAGACTCACATAGCCCTAAAAGTTAAAAGGGGAGATTATTCTGCAGAACATGTATCACAAACAATTCAAACTTGCACATTTTAATTATTTCCAGGTCGTAACAGAGGTTCAGCATTTGTACTTTTCCTGGCTCTGAGTACGCTTTTTCAAGAACTGGCCATAGCTCCAATACAGCATACACTGTCTAAAAACTGCAACTATACGAAAGCTGGTCTACATTGCCTCCATTCCCCTGACCGTTTCACCAGGTGCTATATGGACTTGAGGAATGCTACCAGGCATCCAAGGAGACTGATCGAGCATTTCCAATCGTGCTCCCGCAAGTCGGCCGTGGTCAGAGGGAAGGTTCCCATTTACATCTTGAAACGACGATCTGATACAAAATTTTGGAGACCAGGTTCTAAGTGGCACATCAATTTGAAAGTGCACTTCCTGCTCACATAAGCCTCTCGACTGTCGGGACGAATAGGGGTTCAAAGTTGCACATTATTTTGAAGGAGCATGTTCTACTTACATAAGCCTCTCGACTATTGAGACTAATAGGGTCTTTACCACAGCCTTCTCTCCATTTACCCTGACCAGGGATCTTGTCTCCTTCGAAGAAAACGTGAATAGATAAACTTCACTACATATGTTGAAATATTCACATGGACAGTGCAACAAGCAGCAGCTATCCCAACACCTATCCGCCACAATACTACCGGCTGAACTGCCCGCAAGGATTAATCACGCCCTGAAGAAGTCCCATCTGGGACGAAACGCGTCGGCTGTTCTTGCTTACAAATGGAACAATAAAGTGGATTTTTCTAAACAATTGGACATTACTCGCATTGTCTTTATAATAGGTTTGTGATATAGATTTCACAATTTCTATATGTGGTGCACCTGTGCTTATGAATGAAATCCTTTGAGCTCATGATATGAAGTTTAGAGGGAGCAGTTGTTAATTCATAATTCTGTATATTACCCATTGGATCACCTGGGTTCTGATTATAAAGCACTTTCTCCAGACTTCCCTCAATCTTGTCCAGCCTGTCTGTCAGTGTAGTAATAGACTGTTTTACAAAATTAGTTAATTTGGTTAATACATTTTTCACATTCCCAAACACACTGGGGAAAACATGGCAGCTATTCTTTGAGCGGGAAGTAAGATCCGTATTCAATCGAGTTTGTGTTTTTCCTTTTTTGCCCTGCTGTTTTTTCAAGTATGTTTTGGGCATTCTGGGCTTTGTAGGGATGGCACGCGTGGTACTCATGGTAATCTCAGGACTAGCTATTGTCTAAGAATTACATGATCTTTTGAGGGGAGGTAAAATTTCCAACTCCATGTCACTAGTTGAGATGTCATCGGATATAATATGGATACAACCATTTTTTGATGCCCCAACCTTGTTTCTCACAATGCAATTTTCACCCATCCCCTTATCCGCCACACTTTGTACTTTGCTGCTAATTTTTGATCCTAAAGGATCCATACACAAAGTCTCTTCCACCCAGGAGATTTGCTTTTCAATAGCATTGACAGCCCCAGTTAGAGAGTTGAGCAGAGTCAGACTTGCATTGTTGGGCTTACCAAAGCTTTTGGCCAATAGCTAGCTGTGGTCTTTCTTTTCCCCATCCTAGCACCCCAACTTGGTCAGATATATTATTAAAAATTTGAAAAAGATCTTTGTTTAGAGTGAGCCACCAGTACTAAAATGACAATGCAACAGTACAAATGAGTGTCGGAATCTACTGGATCTTCATGTGCATTACCAGCCAGATATGGACTTTGTGCCACACGACCCTCAGGTCATAAAGTATAACTTTAGATGTCTTACTGTTCTTCTTTTCGGGTGGCCAGGGCACCTTTTGTCCGGGGGTAAGTTCAAAGCAATGTTTAAAATATTTGAGATGCCTGTGCACACAGCCAAGAGGGGGGGGGCAAGCCTAGCCTCCTCCGGGCTCTGACAGGCTAAGACGGGCCCGTCCTGGCCCTGTCTTCACCCGGGCCAAGAACGGGCATGCCCCACGCATGTCCCGCAATGCGGGACTGGCAATGGCCTTTTCAGGCATCTTCTGCCCCTCCCCTCCTCTCCTCCAGGCAGGGGTCGGGGTAAACTGCTGGTGTTTTGGGCCAGGAACTGGCAGGGAACGGCAAAAGTGACGAGTGCTGTCATAATCAATTGTTACCTAATTAACTTCCCGCTCTATCTCATTGAACCCAACAACCCTCAACTACACTAAAAATTACTATTAAAAATTAAATAAAGATTTCCAAATCTCTTAATATTATGAGATGTATTTTACATAAATGAATAACATATAATATTACATAAATATAATATATGATATATGAAAAATAGTTGCACATAAAATTAATTGGTCAACTAAAATGCATCATAATAGTTCAAACAAAATATTTTTAACCACAATATTACTGAAACTGATATTAAATCAATATTTTAAACAATATTACTTACCTCAAAAAATGATCTTCTTATAAACAATATTTGTGCATCACAATATCTGTGTGTCATGATATTTAGTTTCCGATATTTCTGTCTTCCAATATTTTTAATTCCATATTTTGTTCAAACACCATAGAAAAATTAACATAGGAGTTATGAGCCTAAATATGACTGTGGCACAGTTGCGCCAGCTCTCCGCCGACACAGCTTTGCCAAAGCCCCGTAAGGACCGCCTGCCATATTACGTATAGCCATGGCGGTTTTGAGATGGGGGCCCTATAGGGCCCACTTTGTTCCTCCACTGCCAGCCTTTTCATGGTGGGGCTCCCGCTCTGAAATGGCTGGCGGTGGCAGAACTTGTAATATGTTGAGTGGGACTGCACCAGCCCTGCTCAGCATGTTACATTGTGGTGTAGCCCCGTCACCGCCAGGAACGATTGTACCCTGACACAGCCGGTGGTCCACTGCCACAACGACTTGTGAAGTCGTAATGCAGCGGACGGTCCACCGTGAATGTGTCTGACGGTCTTACGACTGCCAGACTCATAATCAGGCCCTATATTTTGTATTGTTGCAAGTTTTTCCTGATGAAAGCATGCACACAGACATACACAAAAATGCATGCACATGCACACACAAATACATTGAATGACCCCAGTAATTCTTAGTAATTCTTGTCACATCACGTTATATTATCTACTGGGTAATATGGGTTTTATATTGCCTCACTGATCTCATTGCATGTGTGAGTAAGCAGCTTCACTCATACATCTCTTAATCAAACAGAGCTCCCACAAACATACTCCTTGGAGCTTTAAAGGGAGCACTGCTATACTGAACCTCATTCTTTGTGGCATGTTTTATGTCCATCCCACGATGTTATATGAATACTTGCACCCACACTTCTAATATTCTCAGCCCAAATAACCTGGTGGCATAAATTCTGAAGGCACACCGTAAACGCCTACCAATTCTGTATCTATATTTCAGCCACATAACTCCACCCTTCTACTCCTGCCAGCGTTTTATTTGTAAAAGAAAGAGTGCAGGTGACCGAAGCTTTGGTCAGAAGCCTGCAGCCTGTAAATTAAACGAGGAATCGCCAAATACCGACTGGTAGCCATAAATCCACCTCATGTGTCTTTAATCCGCCCAGGTATTCTGCTCTATCATTACTGAGCGAGCGACGTTTACAGGAAAAAAAAATATGCAACTACATAGAAAAAGCTTACTTAAATTAACTATAAGTAGAAGCTTTGAGTGAAAAATATTATCGATAAATATTAATCAAGGACAAAATATAGGGGCATATTATCAAGGGGGTTTATCTCCGCTTTTTTGGCTTTAAAAGCCAAGAAAGCGGAGATAAAATTATCTCCCTATTACCTAGCTGTCGCTAACACCAGTTAGCGACAGCTAGTAGGAGATAGCGACCATCTTGGGCCCCGCTTTGCATGTCAGTGATATTTATCACTAATGACATGCAAAGTGGGCGTGCCAAGATGTTAGTGACTGGAAACAGTCGCTAACATTGCTATCTCCTATTACCAACTTTTGGAGATATTCGCGCTAAGCGCGAATATCTCCAAAAGCTAACACCTGCCCCTGAGCAGTTCTTAGCCATGTTATCCAATGATAGGTGGATAACATGGCTAAGAGCATTAGCTCGGTAATGCATGAATATCGCTGACTTTTCAGCGATATTCATGCATTTCGGCCGATTTTTATCGCTTAGGAGATAAACCTTGATAATAGCAAGGCTCCTAAGCGATAAAAATCACCGCAGCTCGGCGATAAAATATCGCCGCTAAACCAACATAGCGATAATTATCGCTAGTTGTTGGTAATATGCCCCATAATGTCAAACATATTAGTTATTTGTTGACTTGTTCACAGATATTAATTTTTTTATATTTATAGAAATTCTTCCTCACAAATGTTCTTTCACTCTTAAAAGAACAATGACCTGTCTGTTTATGCATTTTATTTTGAGTCTGGGTTTTGTGTTAGAAAACCGCTTTGAATGCATGGTGATTGGTCATTATCTTTCAGTATTCAGAAGGCACTCTGCACTCATGTATTCCTTTACATTTAAACACAGTCAAGAGACTTGTTCACTGAGGCAATGGTACATGTCATCATTTTTTTCTGTTAACCACTCGTGTTAACCACTGTAGTATTAAGTTCATTTGTTGGCATCACGGATGAGCAATTTTATTTCTCCAACAAAGCAAACATCTAATCCAGCACATCTCATCTGGGGCCTAATTAAATTTAATTTGAAATCTACATAATATACTTTCAAGGGCTCTTGCCTTGAGAAGCTATTCTTTTCAGCTTTTATCCTTACATAACTTCCTAAAATCAAAAAAGTTCATGGGCAAGTCATTTCCATATACATCAACTGTTGAAGTCAACAGTGCTTGTTTGTTTTAAATGTATTTGTAAATAATTGGCATGCTGCTCTCATGCAATACAGTGAATTGCGATAGCCTCTTTAGAAGCTGTGCCACGGTCTGCAATCCCAGTTCAAAAGGGCGGATGCTTCTGGTGTGCCATAAATAAAGGATGTGGAAAACGAGCGCATTTCTCCCTTTCAGGAAATTCTTCAAGAGAAAGAAGTGTCTGGCAACATTGCAAAATGACTCTTTTTTTTTTTTTTTTTTAAATGACATTTATAGAGCGCACTGCCACCATGAGTTTCCTGGCGCTGTAGGACAGAGGGGTTGCAGACTGAGGAGGTTTACAAGGTTCTGAAGTGAAAAAGAATATGGCAAAGGTAAAATCTTTGAGGGGAAAGCAAAATCATGTAACAAACGGTATCAGTAATTAATGTATGCATTCCCTGGTGTTTGAAAACATTTGGGCCCAGATTTACAAAGATGTCACGCAATGCAGAGCAGGAACCAAAGGTGTTGGGATGTGTTGCATGTGAGGGAGAGAGGATAGGTACATATCTACTAAGACATGACACCATACTGTTCTCTCCCTAGCGCTGGTGCACAATCAGGCTGCTGAGCGCCATGAAAGCAACTATGCAACATAATGCAAAGGTGCCTGAGTCATTTCTAGCATAGGTTTTGTACTGGAAGGGTCCCTCCCAGGATAAAATACTGTGCTTAGGCTAACTTTGAAACTTCTACCATTTCAGAAGTGTGTTGTACAGTGCAACAGACATTCAAAGTGGGAAACATTAGGCGAAATAAAAGCATTTCTGTTTTTACCACTGTTTCAAAGTAGCGTTTTTTGATTTTGTTTTATTATTTTTGGGTTTAAAACCATGTCTACTATTTTTTGTTGACAGGGTTTTGCATCAAGACCATGGGTTTTTACATGGTCACACCCGTGTATCACCATGAAACTCGCCCTTGATGCAGAGTAATGTAACGCTACACTTTGCACTGTTACCCAGTTACGTTGCCCAGCGCCTTGAGACCCTAGCGGGTGAGTAGCACGCTTTACAAATACTCCTGATTGATTGACTGTATTGCTTTACTTTGAGGAAACTATCCAGCGCTGGACAAGATTTGGACTGCAAAAGTAAATCCCCCAAAAACATTTGCACAGGTTTGCATCACTTTTGTGAAGCAAACTGTATGTAAATCCGGGCCTTGTTTCAGGATTCGGAGTTGCAATTAATGTTGTGGAGGAGGTTGGAAAAAGCCACGGTGCTGCATCTGCATTGTGGCTGATTTTGGAATGTCAAAATTCTGCCCCTGAGGCGCAATACTGCCCTGCATGTGAAATGGGGAATACAAATCCAGCTGTGCTTTCCAGTTTGAGGCATATAATCATATTGATCGATGGCAACTTTCACAAAAACTCCCCATAGAATTAGCAGGAAAAGCAAGAGGTGGGGAACTCATTTGCTGTGCTGCTGGCAAACTTTGAAACTGCTTTTCTTCAATCCGAACATATGGCCCAACTACTGCTCAAGGAAACATACTGGCAATGTAGGAAATTATCCTCTGCTGCCAAACGTATAAGTAGGAGACTAATGATGGTTCCATTCTAACACAGGAGACTTGTGCTAATTTATGTGTGACACAACAGAAGTAAAATAATGCAAAGTTATTAATTTACTGCAGGTCTCCTTCAGACTAGTTGCCAGGCCATATAGCAAAGACAAAGGTTCGCACGGCAAGGCATGTGAAAATGTATCACAAACTATCCTTTGTGTGTCTTTAATAACCAGAAGAAATATTGCTGGGGCATAAACACTGGCTGGGGGCTGCAGCACTGTTGATGACATGCAGTGCAGCACCCCAAATTGTGCTCTTGAAGTTGAAGTCTCTAATTTATAAACCACCTTTATTAAAACACCAAAAATAGCACAGTGTGTATGGAGCCAGGACTAGGAAAGAAGGCCCTCTGTGCACTTCAAAGACCCTTCTTTGTAGTCACCCCACTTCAAAGGCCTAACTGGGTATAAGCACTGGGGACCTCATTTATGAGAAATTACGCATTGCTGCCTGAAGGCAGCGATGCGTCACTTCTCAGTGCGCACTCCTTGCGACATTCCTGATGTGTCATATTTAATGTATGACGCATCATGTCGCAAGGAGTTACAGATACGTCAGTATTTCTGACGTATCTGTATGGTGCAAAAGTGACGCATTGCTGGAGTGTGTCACAAAAGTGACGCAACTCCAGCAATGGGTCCTTTCACAGGGGGCAAGCCCCATGTGAAAGGGCCTGCGTCAGTCTTACGCCTGCTGTGAGACAGGCGCAAGATTTTGACACAACGGTGTCCTAAAAGTGACGCAGTGAAATCTCATAGATTTCACTGCGTCACTTCTACGACCCTTCCTTGCGTCAATACGCCCCCCCTTGCATACATTATACCTGGCGCAGGTATAATGTGGCGCAGGGGTTTACAAAGTGACGCATCTACCTAGATGCGTCACTTTGTAAATATAATGCAACAAGGCACATTTTTTACGCTGCTGGTGCGTCACAAAAAGTGACGCACCAGCGGCGTAAATGTGATGCACGGCCTCATAAATGAGGCCCTGGGTCTCTGACCCCACCAAAGCAGTCATATGTGGACCTGTAAAGAAACTTTTTTTTCATTTTAAAACCTTAAATTGTTACTGAACATTTCACCTAACTATAAAGTTACTTTCTGCTGTGTGTTCCTGCTGCCTGCTACCCTCTGCCCCTGCTGAGGAAGAACTTAACTCTGCTTGAACCCAGGGTGATCTCCAAGGGCTTGTTGGCTTGCCTCTTGTTTCTGAGGCTCAGGGATACAACATCTCACAACCTGCTTCTGTATCTGGTCCATTGGAAGGGGACCCAGTTGCTTGCTCCAGTCAAACCAGCATATCTGCTGGATATATGTCGTTACAACGCGCGCGTTACAACGACCTACCATTACAACGCGGTTGTAACAACGCAAGTCGTTACAACGACTTGCGTTGGGGGGGCGCAAATTTAAAACATTTAAATTACTATTCCAACACCAGTCCCCGTGGATAGCAGGGAAGGTGTTGGGATAGTAAATTAAATGATTTACTATCCTCGAGCGCCCCCCAGCGCAATGCGTTGTAACAACTTTCGTTGTTACAACCGCGTGGTAATAGTAGGTCGTGGTAACGCGCGCGTTGTAAACGTTGCGCACCTATCTGCTGTGTGCGGAAAGCAGGGCCAATGCATTGTCCCTGTTGTGAGAGCAGAATTGGTGAATCGCACTCAGAACCACTGCATTGCATCTGGAACCACTGCTTTGAACCAACGCATCGCCACCACTGTGTCAGGAATATGGACGCATTGCCTCTTCAGTGTGAATTAACCCATGCGCATTGCCTTTGTAACCAGCACTTTGCTCAACATAACTGAAGCATCGCTGCAAGTGTATGAAAAAATACGGCACAACACCCCAACTGCATGGGGATCATCGATGCATCTTGTGCTGTGACGAGGATTAAGATACTTTTGCTCAGTGGGCCCTGAGTGGGTTCTGCAGCTGGCATGTGCTCCGTCGCAGGCAGCCTGAACTCTTGACTTTGTCCAAATCCAAAACGTCAAATTAACTCTTTGAGCACTATTTGCTTCTATGTGCAATTTTTTAATTTAATGTTAAAAAAATTCATATCCCGATGTCTACTCATTATGTTTTTGTCTTTTTGGTCTCGCTTTAATTATAAAATCACAGTTAATTTTTTTAACTGGTGTAGAGTCTTTTAGTTGTGTTTTAGCAGTGTTACTGTTTGAAGTACTGTGCAAATACATTACATATTGCCTCTTTGTTAAGCCTGAATGCTCTGTGCCAAGCTACCAGAGGGTGAGCACAGGTTATTTCATGGTGTATATCTGATTTACTCTGACTAGGATTATTGTCCCAACTAGAGCCTCAATTTCTAACACTCAGCCAGCACTGGCAACGGAAGCCAGTGACTTGACAGTGCAACCACTACTGGAATACGAGCTTACAGTGATGGTATATTTCCCCTATCTATGGAGAGGAAAATATCACTAGATTTCCCTGCTGGTGAATACCATGAGAGGCATAGTGGTCTTCGGCAGGGAACCTAATGGCAGTGACACACAGGGGGACAATGCCCTGAATGTCATGGTTATAGATGTTTTATTTCTCAAGGACAAACTCCTGATTTAGGAACTTACTACTGGATAACAAAACAGTTTGCCGAGTTCCTCACTCTTCACATTTTATAGATCATGATGGCCAAAGTCTGTATACTATGGTGATTGGCCTCTCATGGAAGGTTGGGCACAAGGCCTGTTTGTCCAGCCATGGACAATCATATTAGACAAAGGCACTTTTTCTTAAGTGATTAATTTTGTATCTTGACTAGTTTGTATGATTTATGACTGTAATTGTTCTGTGAGAATTAAGAATCAAACCATTAGGGGCAAATTTCATTCAGGGTGTTTTACCTCGAATGACTCGAGAATATTGTGACTTCTAAAACTTTTTTGTGTTCAGAGAATATCATTTTTTTACTTTGGTGAACATGTTGCAATCAATATTATTCTAAGCAATGTTTTGTTTTTGATTTTTGTAGGTTTTCTCGATATAATGTTTATCTATCCTGGGCGCCCGCCACTGGCTATCTATCTATCTATCTATCTATCTATCTATCTATCTATCTATCTATCTATCTATCTATCTATCTATCTATCTATCTATCTATCTATCTATCTATCTATCTATCTATCTATCTATCTATCTATCTATCTATCTATCTATCTGTCTATCTATCTGTCTATCTATCTGTCTATCTATCTGTCTATCTATCTGTCTATCTATCTACTTATCTATCCAAAGATCGACCAACCTCTCACCATGCATGGCAAAGGGCCATGAGTAGTGTAGGGTTGGCTGCCTCCGGGTGGGTTGGCGCCAACTTTGAAGCATGGCTTGGCTGTCTGCGAGGGGTGGGGTTGGTTGCGCATATGTTAACAAAATATTACTTTACGTTAAAAAACCCTAGAAATGCACTTAAAAAAACAAAGATTAAAATGACATTATAGTTAGGTGAAATGTTCAGAAATATTGTAACGTTTTAAACAAAAAAAGCTTAGAAATTGCACCAGTTACTCTTATCTCAAATCACTATAACTCATGCACTACGGTGACTATAACTTGTGCCCTGTGCATGCACTTCAAACTACCACACATATGACATCACTCATGGCATCTTCTATGACATCTATGATAATATCACTGCAACATTTGATGTGAAAATTGTATATGTCAGAGCGCAAGTAACAGTTACCATGGGGCACGTGTTATAATTAATTAAGATATCGAATCCCATTGGGAACCCATATTTGCGACCAGTTCTGAAAGCCTTCCAACCGAGCAATCACGATAGTCAGAAATCATTCTGACTTTCTGACTTGGTTCCTACTCGGTTCCAAATGGCATTCGGAGAAACCGAGTCATTCGGAAACAACTCGTTCAGGTCTATGGACCGCATTTCCGACAGATATATTACAATGTAAGATTCGGACAACCTTTCCAAATCGGTTGCTTCCGACATGGATCAGCTGTCAGAATATGACTTTGGGGGCCCCTGTTGCCTTCCGAATGTGGCCCATGGGGGTATCGATGGGTCCCCATTTTTAGACCATGTACATTGTGGCAGGCACCATGTGGTGCATGCCACAGGGTGCAGGATTTTCCCCACCAACCCCGTTTTCAATGGGAGTCTTTTGTATTTGGTCAGATTGTATTCAATAGGAGTTCAACCAAATGATGTTCGGAACCATCGTAAGCAGTCAGTCAGACTTCCAGAATCCAATTAGGTCGGAGACCATTCCGAGACCGATTCGTTCGGAATGCTTTCCGATAAACATCGTAATGAGGCCCTAGGTGTACCAGAAATGCAGTTTGGGAATCAGCATCTATAAATCAATAAATATTATTTATGTTATCCCATTCTGATTCGTAGTTCGGCTCTTATTTAACTACTTATTCTTTCAGCATGATAACACATACATTTTTATTGTAGTAGTTCAAACATATTTAATTATATAGGAATTTTTATATGACTGTTTTGTTTGTTTGCATTGTGTTGTAGCTTGATGTGTGTGTATTCACAAAATTTTCTAGGTAGTGTTGTCTTTCGTTGTTTGGGAATAGTAGGACTTTGCTAGCTAGCATGTTATGCATTTGGTGATTCTGTTTAGATACTTTAGACCATAACTGTTACACAAGGGCATTGCTTTTGCATTGATCTTGATAACTCTTTCCTTGTTTATAGGATTTCCATGATTAGTATGGGGTAGGCTGTCTCCTTCAAGAGTGCCCCCGATAAAGAAATGCCACCCTTCTAAAACAATATTAATTTTGGTTCTCTCAAATAGTATACCGCTGTACACATGCCACCAAGGTATGTAGGACCTTTTTTGCACCTGTATCCTGGTGCATCATGCATGCATCTAACATAATTATTCTAGCAGTAAATCACAGTAAAGTGTAACTTCTGTTGGTGATGCTTATGCTAGGACAATTATATTATTTTAGATTGAAGGCAAATTTAGCATTGGTAAAGTGGTCAATGCTTAGGGGTCAATTACAAAGCCGATTTGAAGGGCTCTGAATAGGATTCGGGTTTGCAGAATCTGATTCAGAACCCTTGTTTCTGAACGAATCGTACACATTTCCCACCGACTGATTACAATGCCCAGAACCGATTCGGTTCCAAAAGGCATTCACAGCCGAATTGTACAGCTCTTTGGACACGGTTTCTGAGTGAGTGATAATAATGACCGATTTGGACAGCCTTTCCGATTCCGTCTGCCTGAAACAAAACGGCTGTCGGAATCTGTCTTTGGGGGCCTGTAGCAGACCCCTCTTCACCCTGGGCCTTCCGAATTGGTCCCAACCATGAACAGTGTGGTAGGCACTAAGAGGTGCCCGCCACATGGTGCACAATTTACCCCAGCCACCCCTTTCTTCAATAGGAGCATGTGTATTTGGTTGGAACATAGGCTTCCATTGAAGTCAATGTGAGTCTGACTGATTAGTTCAGAAATGATTCCAAAACCTTTTCGGTCGAAAGAGTTTCCTAACAAGATCGTAATCGGCCCCTTAATCTGCATTTGTGGAGCTGTCTCCATAAGGCCCGGCTGAAATGCACAACCTTTTTTTGCTTTGAGGGGATATTTATTACATACTGTTTGAATCATAAATTGTTTGATACCCATTTTTTGGGATAGTATATATTGCTTTTCTCCTATAGAGTTGTTAACAATCCATGATATTGGTATTTTTCTATTGGGCAAATCTGTGGTACATTAGTGTTGTGGTGCTGCTTGTGACTTGTGTATATCTAGGTAACAAGTGATGGACAAGATTTAAATTTGCTGTCCACTAACCAGTAAGTACATTGTGTGAAGGTTAGTATGTTATTTACTGTGCAGAAAACAATAATTCTTTTCACATTATACTCTTTATCAAAGAGAATAAAGTTCTGTACTGTGTGAGATATTTTTAGGTGGGTAACATTACCTATCAGCTCAAATGTTCTTGGGGTTTTCTGACTTGCCTTCTAGTTCTTCTGGTTCTAGTAATTAGCCTCTTTACATTTGCGTGTGAAGGTAACTGTTGCATTAGTTCCTCTGTAATATTTGGAATAATGTATTTTATAATGACTTATCTTATGTACGTTTTGCACCATATTACCTTTTTGTACATCAGTCTGTAGTTAATGCGTGCAGATGGGCCCCACTACCTCTTCTTTAAAATTAGACCCTAATGAGGGCATCAGTTTGAAAGCCTTCATTTTCCTCAGCTAGGGATGGTATCCATCCAAGTATCTACATCAATGCTCAGTTGCTTGTGGCAGTGCAGTGCTGTTTGTTGCAGGTGACACTCCATGGTGAAGCCATGTGAAAACCCTGCCAGACTCCCAATATGGTCACATTTTCGTGTTATTACTAGTCCGTGCTGCTTTGCAAATAGGCTGGTGTTGAAAAGTGGATTATTAGTAGTGATAAGTAGTGACTTGCCACTAGTCCACAAACACAATAAAAGGTTCAGTTTGGGTCTCAATAAATTGTTCCCTTGCTCAACCCTTGGTAGTTTGCAATGAGCAGGCAGGCTTAACTTACGTTGTGTAAAGCATTTAAAGACATCAATAAAGTAAAAAAAAAAAGACAATAAAAATCCAACTCCAATTTATGTAAATAGAATATATTTTTATGAACAAATAAACACCAAAACAAAAAAAATTCAATGTAGGGTACTGTACGTATAGATTAAAAAACAAAACATTGTCTAGTGCTTAAAAACCGATAGCACCACTTTTGGGAGCATCTGGTCACACTTCAATGGGACAAAATGAAAGTTTGAGGCTGACCAGCATGGAGCCCTGGTCGGATACATTACGCAGGGTGCCTCAGTAAAAATGTTACCTTCAGACTTAGAAACTTTTCTACAGGATTTTTCTCTCAGTGTCGTGCGGTCCCCTCCAGCAGGCAAATTTCAAAGCGACATCGCCAGATTAATTTTCTGTAAGGCCTTGATCAAATCCTGGAAGACTGCAGCCCGAGAACCTTCAGCTGAATTAAACTGTAATCCAGACCGAGACATGGTTGCAGGTATTCGGCTTGTCTCTTGACGTCGAGTTGGACATCTTATAGAGCTTTTTGGCAATAAGTTCCCAAACTTCACCAAACATCTGTATCTTCTTCCAGAAGTTCTCTTTGAGGGTGCAACGTGTCCAAAGCACAAATCCAATAGTTTGGTATATCCTAGAAGGTCCTTGGAATGTCTGGACTTCAATTCTTACAATGCAACTGGGCAAATCCTTAAAAGTCCATTGTACGCACTCCCGGATAGGGACTCTCGATGTATATGAGGGCAAGTGCCCTGACCTTCTGGCCTGGGAACCGCTCTCCCTCTACGTAGCTCCGTCTGGCTGTCACCACCACTGACCTAGTAGAGCAGGGTTTGAGACCCGCTCTTGACCCGCTCTCTGTGCCCGACCTGATTGCCTGCATTGCCTGACTGCCTTGGTATTGTTTTTTGTTGTTAGTTCAGTTCAGTCCTAGTTCTTGCCTTATTGTTTTATTGTTTATTGCCTCTCTCTCCCTTACTCTGTTTTTGATGCTCGTTAGACCCCACCCACCTCCTGATCACCGCTTTCTGCCTCCAAAGGTCGCGCCAAAGGCAAGCCCATCTGCGCCCATCCCCGATCCGACCCGACCGTGGCAAGCCAGAAACCCTGGTTCTATGACCGTCCACCGTTACAACTCCACTACCCTTCTCACACTCAACACAGAAGAATCAACAACTGCCATAGATCGATGCCGAACACCACCCATGGCCAGTTCTCCTGCCAACACTGTCGACAATCCTTCACAATCAACAGCCTACCCGACTGCTGAACCCTCAACGGATGCCCACACCACCGATGCCCTGACCTGCATACTCCTCAACATACGCTCCCTCCAAAAACATGCAGCGAAGACCCTGGAACTACTCGACACCTTCTCTCCAGATGTCGCCTTTTCTATGAAACATGGCCAACGCCACCTCCGCCCCGGACATCGCCACCGCCATCTCCGATGGATAATAGATCCAAATAAATTGAGCACCTCCACTTTAAGGTCCAAACTACCCCCAGGACCACACTGTGCGGGGCCCTCATCTAAGGGCCACCCCAGGCTTCGCGCCTCCTCTGCCACCATCATCGCCGACCACGTCGCACCCCACACCATTGCCTCCACGGACTACATTCTCATCGAAGACCTGAACTTCCACCTCGACAACCACTACGACCCTGACTCCACCACCCTCCTTGACAACCTCGCAAACCTCGGACTGAAGCAGCTTATCACCACCCCTACCCACAGAGCCGAAAACACCCTCGACCCCCATCTTCGCAGCAGGGACAAAAATCCACTTCATCCACACCACAGAGCCCCTCTGGACAGACCACCACTGCGTACACTTCACCTTCAACACCACCACCACACGCAAACACGCCCTGCTCCCACCCCTTAGGAACTGGAGCAAGATCATAGAGGAACACCTCAACACCACCCTCCTCCAAAACCCCCTCTCCACCACGACAGATGCCGACTCCGCAGCCAAAGGACTACACCATTGGATCTCTAGCCACGCTGACAAGCTCACACTGCTGTGTCACCCATCAAAAAACTCCCTCTGAAGGCCACCTGATTCACCACCGAACTCTTCAATGTCATACAGCAGTTCACCAAACAGCCCAGTGAAGCGACAGACTTCACACCTTCCCAGGACCTCTGCAACAAGCTCAGCTCCTATTTCTACCTGAAAATCAAGGCCCTCTATGACAACTTGAGCGAACAGACTCCGATCACCACCTTCCTCCTCACCACCGACAACCAACAGACCATCACCACCTGAATAACCACTACTACCGAAGACACCTCTGCAACCATGAAGAACACCCATTAAGGAGCCCCCACGGACCCCTGCCCGCTGCACATCTAGAACTGAGCCGCCGCAATCATAGCATCCAAACTAGGCTGGACCATCAACACCTCCCTCAAATCCGGCATCTTCTCTGATGACTGGAAGCAAGCAGAGATCAAGCCCCTCCTCCAGAATCCCTCGGCTGACCTGACAGACCTGAAAAACTACCGGCCCATCTCTCTCCTTCCCTGCGGAGCCAAAGTCACTGAGAGATTTATCAACGCCCAGCTGACCACCTTCATCGAAAAGAAAGCCATCCTCGACTCCTCCCAATCAGGATTTTGCATCAACCACAGCACCGAGACTGCCCTCCTAACCGCCACCGATGACATCTGCATGCTACTTAACCAGGGCCACACTGCGGCACTCATCCTTCAAGACCTCTCCACAGCCTTCCACACAGTCTCACACAGCACTGTTGCAGCCAGACTCCATGACACCAGCATACGAGGAACCGACCTCGACTGGATTAGCTACTTTCTCTCTCGTCAAGCCCAAAGGATCAGACTCCCCCCTTCCTCGCCGAACCTACAGAGATCAACTGTGGAGTACCCAAAGGATCCTCACTCAGTCCCACGCTCTTTGACATCTTCATGGACCCCCTCGCGGCCATCGTCAGACAGCATGGGCTCAGCATTGTATCTTACCCCAACAGGCCACCATCCCTGTGATAACAGGCCATTCCCAATGGGTTGCAAATTGTGACCTGTCTCATGAATATTGATGAGGCAGGTCAATAGCGACCCCATTTGGAATCGCTAAATGTGCCTGAGACACAGTGCATTGCATTTCGTGAGTTCCTAATTTCAAGTCACAAAAAGTCACAATTGGTAAATTGCTAAATGTTTCCATCATAAATGTGGCCCTAAGTGCTTTGGCACAATTTGCTTATCTTAAGCTTTTTCATAGCGTGGGCTGCAGACTGCATATTTTCTTTGTAGCTGCACAAATTCTAGTCAGATGTCTATGTCAGAATTTAAATCCTGGACTACATCTTAGCCATTAAAACAAAATGATTGAGGTTACTGGACTTTGACTTTTACTGAGTGGTAACCTTAATATGAGCATAAGCAACAAATTTGAAAGCAGATGTCATATTACCAATGAGTAAAGGCACTGTTTTAAGTGAAACCCTCTTCAGAATCATAGTGGTAAACATTTCTGTGGCAAAATATAAACCATGATCACAGTGCATGGACACTGCTTTTCTCCAGCCCTGCTCTTCTTGATAGCTTGCCTCCAAGAAACCACATTCATACACAGATGAAAGCCACATAATTCACTGACCCAATTGCTAATCCTCTATATATCCTGAGTTTGAAAAGCAACTTCATGACCTCATAGCACCATGCCTTGTTTTTGTATTCTGTATCTTCAGAACCAATAGATAATAGTACAAAGTGGTTCAATGCTTTAAAAACTAAAATGCCTAATGCAAGTAAAAAGCTAATCACAGCCAGCTGATCACGAATAACATTCTGTTGAGCAACAATTAATGGCATACACATGTTTAATGGCATAAAATCACTCCCGGAGGTCAGCCTGTGATCACTTTTGTGTGTGGTTCAGTTCACCACTGCAATCTCTGTTCTTGTACAGTCCTTCGGAAAAGTTGTGTCAGTAAGATAATGATATTGTCCATCGGTATCCCTAAGCACTGGGACCCAAACTCTCAGATGAGGGTGTTTCTGACTGTATAAGTTGGTTTCTGATGGCTGTTGTCATTGTCACTCGGTATACAAGCCTATATGCGTGAGTATAAGTCTCTTCCAAACACCCCACCTACAGAATTGCACTTTCTGTTATTGCCTCACCACCATAACCCTGCATCCAACACTGGTGGACAAGTCTTTCTGCACATCTGGATATGTCTTCGGTCAGTTTATATTGTATTGTATTGTAATTGCATTTATATGGCACTTACTACCCCTGACAAGGCGTCAGAGCGCTTTTTTAGCAAGTAGCACGCTACTCCGGGACCCATAGAGGATTAGTGTTGAATTAGTATAGTGAAACATGTAAGTACATTTTAAGTGGTGGATAGTTAGTCAGTTATAGGTTAGTCAGTTATTTGGATTCGGGTTCAGAAAGATAGCAGAATCTTGAAGCATGCTACTCCGGAAACCCATAAAGGATTAGTGCTGAATTAGTATGGTGGAATATGAAAGTAATTTGAGTGGTGGATATTAGTTATTTGGAGTGAGAAGGGTACCGGAGGTATAAAAGGGAAGAAAGGTTTGCATCCATGTAGCACCTGTTACCCCTGATGGGTGTTGAAGTGCTTTTCTGGCAAGTAGGACACTACTCTGGAACCCATAAAGGATTAGTGTTGAAAAAATTTATATAGTGAAGTATGAAGTAATTTGAGTGGTGGATATGTTATTCAATTATTTGGATAGAAGAGGGAAAGAGGTTTGTATTTATATAGCACTTGCTACCCCTTGATGGTGTTTTGAGGCGCTTTATTGGGGAGTAGCACTCTACTCTGGAACCCATAAAGGATTAGTGGTGAATTAGTATAGTGGAATATGGAAATTGAGAAGTGAACATGATAATCTGTTATTTTGATTGAAAAGGATAGTGGGGGGACAGAAGAGTGTGATTTTTCTAGATGTTTTGTGGGAGGTCATAGCAGTAGGAGGAGGCTTTTGGATATGTAAAAGGGTTTTTTGCGGGGAAGAGTCAGAGGGAAGAGTTTATAAAGGTTTGTTTTGGGGGATGGGTATAGTAAAAAGAGGTGTCAGATGAAGTAAGGAGGGGTAGAGTAGGAGAGAGTCTAGAAAGGGCTATTTTGGGGATCATAGTAATGGTATGGGGTTTGGGATAAATGAGAGAGTGGATGTAGACGATATAATGATATATGTATAGGGTGAGAGATAGGGTAGTGCTTTTGAAATAGTAGTATAAAGAAGTTTGAGATGAGTCACAGGATATATTGAGAGAAGTATAGGCTGAGAAATGTGGTAGTGCATTTGAAATACTAAATTAGAAGAATGTGATAAATATATAGATCCATAAGTACATTGAAAGTATATAGATGCATAGAGGAGGTAGGTTTATAAAGATTAAAGATATTGATAGAGGTACAGGATAAGAAATATGGTAGGGCATTGGATATGCTTTTTCAGGAGAAAGGTAACACACACACATATCCAAGTACATGGAAGGTACATAGATGCACGATGGAGGGTACATGTTGACCAAAGATTATTTTTATCTATCTATTTATTTATTTATTTATTTACTTATTTACTTATAACAACATAATTATTCTACATGTTTATACAAAGCAATACACAAAGATAGGTATATATCTATAGTGAAAATAAATGCTTATATACAGAGGAATGTGCTGTAAATTTCTGTTTGCTTATTGTGCTTATGTGGGGAAGAGCCAATTCTTGAGTAGTTTTCTGAAGATAAGGTGGTTGTTGGTTTGTGGTTTGTAGTTTGTGGTTAATTTAAGTGATGCACTCTCAATTTGGTTTCCTTTCATCTCAGGAGATGTGGTGAAGCATTGAAAGAAACTCAATGGGCAGTATTTTTTACTTTTCTTTCTGAATGCTTCTGTAGAGTCACATTCTTGTCTCCAATGCCCTGGCCTTCAGCTTTCATACCAGGGTTATGGTATCAGGACCTGGTCTCCTGCCAAAACCTGCGCCTAACACTCATGAACGGCGAACACCCACAGTGCACCTCCTTTGGCCATGCACAGCAGGGTTAGCTGCAGGCCCTACCCTTTGGCCAGGCCCTGTACCCATCTCTCAGTAAGAGGCCAGCACCTGTAGCACACAGGTTTTGGCTGTGCACAACAGGAGTTTACTGCGGGCCTGGACTCTATTTAGACACTTCACCCAACACTCCATGTGTAATCAACCCCTGTTGTGTATGGCCTTTGACTCTACATTCCCACTGGCGAAGTGCAGCAGTAATGAATTGAATACTTTTTAAAATTTTGTTAACAGGTTTCACAAATCCTAAGCTGGCTCCACAAGTGAGGCACCGCTGGATCCAGGGAGGGTCCTGGATTTTCAAATCCCTGAGGATTTGGGAATCCTGCCATAAAAATACATTTTAATAGATATTTTTTCATTTTATTGCTAGGGGGTCCCGTTAGGGCCCCAAACATCGACCTGAGAGTTAGGGTAGGTTCACCCATGTTCAGACTCATTCACTTTTCAATATATAACTATGAACCCCATAAACATTTTTCTGGTCTGTTGTCATGCAGCCATAGCTATATAAACACTGTGACTTCCATCAGGGTTCAGAGAAGAACACTATATACCCCATTTTTTCTATCTATCTATCTATCTATCTATCTATCTATCTATCTATCTATCTATCTATCTATCTATCTATCTATCTATCTATCTATCTATCTATCTATCTATCTATCTATCTATCTATCTATCTATCTATCTATCTATCTATCTATATGTCTCCCTATGTATCTATCTATCTATCTATCTATCTATCTATCTATCTATCTATCTATCTATCTATCTATCTATCTATCTATCTATCTATCTATCTCTATCTATCTATCTATCTATCTATCTATCTATCTATCTATCTATCTATCTATCTATCTATCTATCTATCTATCTATCTATCTATCTCTCTCTCTCTATCTATCTATCTATCTATCTATCTATCTATCTATCTATCTGTCTGTCTGTCTATCTATCTATCTATCTATCTATCTATCTATCTATCTATCTATCTATCTATCTATCTATCTATCTATCTATCTATCTATCTATCTATCTATCTATCTTTCTATCTATCTATATGTCTCTCTATGTATCTATCTATCTAGCTATCTGTCTATCTATCTATCTACATAGAAATGTCAGGAAAAGCGTTAAATAATATGTAATGCTGCCACATGACTCATAAATTACGGTTGAAGCAACACATGCCTTCTGCCAGAAAGGATGTAGCCAAAGCAATAGGTCTCCCCAACTCAGCTTGAATTTACATTTAACTAGCATCTCTAGATATGTTTTTGGAAATAAACCATATTGTTTTCATGAGCATATCAGTTTCTGAAAATAAACATGTTTTTCTATCAAATACGTCTTCCATTTTGGAAACACGAGCTCAATTTCTCCAATTTGTTTTCTGGAGAAAAACAAAATCCTTCAAAATACCAGTTATAATTTTTAATAAATACACATTCACTAAACTTCAGGTTGTCATTTTAATCACATTTTAATTCTTAAAATGTACAGATTTTAAAATCACATGCCGTGAATACTTCCCATAAAACCAAGAATGCATCCAATAGGCAAATAATGGACCTTATCCCACCAGAAGTACCACAGTGCCAAGGCTGGACATCGTAATGCCAGGAGGCTCACAATACATCAGCCATGGCCCTTATTATGTCAGGGATGGCCACAATTAGGTGAGCAATTTTCCCAAATGTCTCAATGATGATTGCCAGTGTGCACAACTAGATCAAGAATGCCCATAATATGTCAAGGGTGACAAATATTACGTTAGGACAATTCCTATGCCAAGAAAGCACACAATTGTTCCAGATACGAATACCCATTTGATGGGAACCATGTACTTTTTGTGATCCTTGACGCAAATCATGTCTCACAGGCTGCAACCATGCTTTTTGTGAAACACAAAATGCAAAGCAATCACTCAGAAAGATACACAGTTAAATGTGCACACATGTATAGACAGATCTCTTTTCTGAATCTAGCCCCACTCTCCTCAGCTCCTGGGCTGGTCATGCATACAACTCACACACTCCTGCTGGCCTACTCTTGCATGCCTTTGCTCTTCTTTCCTGAACTATTGTTTACACACTTAGGGCCTCATTATAATGTCGGGCGGAAACTTGCTGCCCGACTAGTTCTCGGAATCGGTTCTGACCAGGCCCGGCCCGTGCAGGGCGTTATACCGGGACGGTGACGTAAGGCGGGGGAGGGGCAGGGTGGGGGGTTTGAAAATGCGGGATATGGACCATTACAGGTAAGTAACGAAAAAAAAAAAAAAAACGAATTTCGTTGCCTATGCTGCATCACATTTGGCGATGCAGCGCGGGCAACGAAATTCGTTTTATTAATTTTTTTCGTTATTTACCTGTAATGGTCCATATCCCGCATTTTCAAACCCCCCCACCCTGCCCCTCCCCCGCCTGACGTCACCGCCCGGTATAATGCCCTGCACGGGCCGGGCCTGGCTCTGACTGACTCGCGGTCAGTGATGGACAGCGACTACAAGGGTGCTGGTGAGCTATGAGTTACTCCTGAACCTCTCATTGGATACCCAGCTATAGAGATTGTAAAGCATTATAAAAAAAAGACAACCTTAGTGGCTTTTCGCATTAGCAGAAAACCCACATGTTCTCTGACATCACTCGTTAGCCGTCTTTTGTGAGAGCTCACTTTTTTGAGAACATGGTATGTTCTCTGCCTCAAATCCTGACCTCTCCCCACTTGCACCCTCGTAAGGTTACTTCATCCTTACACCATAAGGTATCATCCCAAGGATCCAAGCAATCCCAAGACCCCTCCCATCTTTCTACCGGTCCCCAATTCCAGATGTAGGATATTCCACATATCATTTTGAAGAACATATTTGGTTAGAAACAGAAGAAGTCCAGTTATAGATACAGATAAACGTTGCCTCTGTGGAGTTGGGAAACCTCACCTGCCTTTACTGATGCAAAGTTTTTTGACCTTGCATGTGAATGTTCTCTCTTTGTCCACCCATAAAAATCAGCGCATGCAACTGTAACTCAAATAGATTAGCATTTATGGCAGGGCATAAAATAAGGACCACAACCACCATCTTCCAGAGACTAAGCACCACATCAATGACAATCAGGGCCGGACTGACTACCGGGCAGTTTGGAATGCTGCCAAGCTGGGGGCTGATTTTACTGTGGTGAGGGCTGATTTCGTTCATGGAGGCCTGCGTGTGCTTCAAAATAATTGAAGCAAAACGAATTTCGTTTTGCACATGCACGTCTCCATGAACAAAATCAGGCCCCAGCTCTGCAGCATTCCACACTGCCCGGTAGCCAGTCCGGCCCTGATGACTATTGCCTTTTGCAAATCACAAAAGCAAATGACTAATGTGACCCAGACACATTGACTCATAATGGGGTCGCAAATAACTTACCGTATCAATATTTATGAGGCAGGTTGCAATTTGCGACCCATTGGGAATGGGCTATACAGAGGTATGGTGGCCTGCTGACACAGCAGACCCCCATGTCTAAATATTTTTTTTAAATAAAGGATCTTTTTGATGCAGTCCGTTTTCCTTAAAGCGAAATGGGAAGCATTTCAAAAACAAAAATTAAACATTTCAGTTTCATTTTTCAAGAGTAGGCCCCACTCTCCCAATTTTTTTTCACTGCCAATCACAAAGGGGATGTAGTCCCCTGAGGACCGCTTCCTGTTTGGGACTGACTTGCCACCTACTTGAAGTAGGCGGTAAACTGCAATTGTTTTGTGACTGCAATCCAGTAACGAGGTGTTGAAAAGGGATATGAGTAGTACAAATGACTAGGAGGTAATTTTCCTACTAGTTGTCTTCTTTATAGTGAGTCATCTTTCTTGTTACAGTTTTTGCATAACCCAGTGCCAGCAGATTGAGGACTAGGACATACTCAAGTTCCTTTTAGACAAAGAAAGGGAAACCTTACATTACAAGCAGGCATAACAGAAGGTTTTGCGGAGACCAGGTCAGAATCTTTAAGGAGGGGCCCATAAGACATGCTTCTGTTACTAAGATTTTTCACCTAAAAAAGACCTTCAGGGAAAGAAAAGACAATGCAGATGTGGCCAACATCTTGTAGTATTAACCGTATTAACTGCTTCCTCATCAATAAACAAGACAAGCGTTTGAAATCTATAAATGTTGCATCACGAGCGGGTGTCCCGAAAAAGAACTGGCATGCACCCTCTTCCCCTTCCTTCTGATATCCTAATTAAAACAAAACGAAAAAAAAAATATTGCTGCCGAAAGTACATAGGCAGGTCAGTTTTCGGGATGATAACCTATCCTCACTGTAGGAATGACTGACCAGAATCAGACCAGCTACAGAGTTGTATGAATCGGATGCATGCATGCAAATAACTTTATTTTGAAATGTTTTTAGCAAATGTTATTAGCCTGTCTACACATTATTTACTGAGTTTTTTCATCAAACTTACTTACTAGATTCTTGAAGTTGTGAGCATTTAGATACCCCTAGTTATAACACTGCGTTTACTGGCTTTAAAGAAACACAGCGGTGCCAAAAAATACTACCTAATTCTACCTCATTCTGTACCGAGTCTTGTTGCGCAACTTCCGTTGCTTTTTTTTAGGCTGCACTTGAAAGACCCCTGAGGATGCTGTCCTGTTTTCACACTGCTAAGATAATTAACAAGAACACAGTTCTTAACAATGCATCTGTCCTTAACTGACCTATTTGTAACAACAGCTACTTTGATCGTTATCTGTTGACGCTTGGCGGTAAAACCTCCACGGATTGTAGTTTTCTGACATTTACTGTGATTTCCTTTCTCTGCAGAGATTTAATGCTGAAAAAAGGTTTTTGTTCAAACTAGTTACTAAAGAACATTTATATTGCCCGGAATGAACTCCGGTGGAACAGTACGTTTTACTCTGTTTAGAAAGTATGGCACATATTACATGCATTTCTTCATAATTTAGAGGTTATTAGGTAAATCATCAAATGGGTTTCTCTGCTTTCCATCACTGATAGTGTATGAAAGCGAACGGACCTCACTTTTTACCATTCCTAGAGCCTTATAACGGCCCTATGCCCATAATATGCTTACCTAATAATCTAGAGAACACAGACAAATCAGGAAAACAACAGTGAATTTGATTCTGGATTCCAAAAGATATGATCCTTTTGATAAAACAGGAGAGTGAGCATGTGGACAGCAGGCCCAATTACCGACTCCACCTCAAACCTCAGTTTGCGCCTAACTGTAATCTATCATAGAAGTGTACAGATTTGTATACTTCAATTTCTGACACCAAATGAGAACAGTATGGCTCCTTCTACGTTGTAGGGCTGCCACTAAGCCTCATTCACTTCACTATTACGACTCAGGCAGTAGGAGCACCAGGAGACCAACCGTAGTTCCCTGTTGTAGAAGCAGTGGTGAGAGGCCAAAATATGCGTGCTGAGACCGCCAGGGTCCTGTCAAGTATATTACAAGTTTCCTATATGCCAGGCATTTCATGGCTGTTCCACTGCCATGAAGTGCTCAACGGAGAGGAAACATATAGGCCCCCCCCTTGTCCCACTCTGTGCCTCATACATAAGTGGATGCACTCAGGTTCCTGATTGGTCTTACGAGTCCATGCCGAGCAGGAACCTCTTAGTAAGGGCCCTTTGCTAGGCCTATTTTAATGGTGGCACTGTCTTTAACAGAGGGATCTCCGCCTGCCTGGATGTCTACTGTTTAGTCGTAATAGGGTGGACGGGAAGGGATAATTTCCTCGGAGCGGTAGTTAAGTGGTTGGCAATGCCGCACCAACGCTCCAATGAAAACCTGGAATTGGGGCCTTAGTGGTCATGGGTATGCCTGAGTATGGGCCCCTGGTCATTGTGTCAAAGGAACCAAACTACACCCAGCTGAAGAGGCACAATCAGGATGAAACCTGCCTTGAGTTGTTTGTAATCCAGTATGGTGTGTCATCAGTGATGTCATGAGTGATGTCACTGACCATGTCATGAGTGATGTCATATGTGACGTCATCCACAGTGCATTGCGGGCGCGCGAGTTATAGTTAGCTGAACTAACTATAACCGGGGAATTTCTATGGGTTTGTACGAGTGAAATGTCCAACTGAAACCTATGGTTTTTTCAGTGAATTTCTAAGGTTTTTTTATATGCTAATTTCTAACTATAACATGCTAGAAACCAATGGTTTTTTTCAGTGAATTTCTAAGGTTTTTTAAATGCTAATTTCTAACTATTACGTGCCTGAAACCCATGTTTTTTTCAGTGAATATATATATATTTAATGTACTATGTAAACATGTGAAAATGTCTCGGTCCACCTGTTTGCCTCGGTGCCAGGGAAAAAATGGGTGGAACTGACATCAGCACGCCGACGAGGTCCTCTTATGGCTCCGATGACGTCATAAGGTGTCGCAAGGGGAGCCGTGCAATTATGACATCCTCGTCGACATGGGAGAGCTAGGAAATTATTTCTGTGGAATGCTGGTGCGGGGATATTCACCTAAGTGTTCAGGCTAGCCCTTTGGAAGCAACTGTTTATGTTTCCACACCAGAAAAGCGAAACTAGTGATCCGAGGGCAGAGACCCTGCCAATGGCACACAAGGTGAAGTGCCCAGTTGAGTGCACCGTCGGGGCTGCGAAGTGACAAGCTCCACAACCCACAAAAAAAGGTAACGAGGGCACTGAATAACATAGGATCTTATCTTTGTATCTGGCAGGAACAACAAAGTTAAAATGCCCTAGTCCCAAATTGTAGAATTAGGTCTTCAAGAGGACCTGCAATGTCGTTTCTGCCTCCCGTACCCTGGAGGCGGCACATGTGTCACGCAGTATGGTCATACTGCGGTGGGACACACACCCGTTGACCTCTCATGGCATTGCTACACACTTCAGGGAGGACACTTTCCATTAGCTATGTTTTCTGATGACGTGTCGCGCTGGCCCCGTCCAACAACAGAACTCCTTTGGATCCAAACAGACTCTTCCACTCTCTCCCACGGAAGTGAAACCAGGCCACGCGGACACTTTCACAATACAACAGCCGGGAATACAGTTTTCAGTTAAAAAAAACACATTCCTTCTACCTAATTAATCAAATAAATGTCTCACTGAAGAACAGGGGCAAGCTTTGATCGATAAACAGCCGTTACAACAACTTTTTTACTTTGCGATACCATTACAACGCATGCATCAACACGCATGCGTTGTACATCGCAAAGTCATTAATACTAATTTTTTTAGAACGCATGGTCATTTACCACTTATGCCTTTACAACAAATTTTCTTTGTATGGTAAATGACCATGGGTTCTAAAAAACATGTTGAAGTTCTACGACGTTGTAAGGAAACAGAGGCTGTTCCGTTTCCTCCCAACGACGTACGCCGCACCTCAGAGACGACGTGAAGCAGGAACCACGAGGAGAGAGGAACCACGAGGAGTGAAAGGTAAGGGGGATTGGATATTGGGTGGGGGTTTCTTTTCTATGGTTTAGGGTACTGCAGTATTGATTGGGTAGTGTAGGGGGTCATGCTGGGAGTAGTGTTTTAGGGTTTAGGGTAGTGCAGTGGTGTTTGGGTAGTGTAGGGGTCATGCTGGGGGTAGTGTTATAGGGTTTAGGGTAGTGCTGTTGTTTTTGTGTAGTGTAGGGGGTCATGCTGGGAGTAGAGTTTTAGGGTTTAGGGTAGTGCAGTGATGTTTGGGTAGTGTAAGGGTAGTGCTGGGGTAGTGTTTTGGGTTTACGGTAGTGCAGTGGTGTTTGTGTAGTGTAGGGGGTCGTGCTGGGGGTAGTGTTTTAGGATTTAGGGTAGTGCAGTGGTGTTTGTATAGTGTAGGGGTAGTGTTTTAGGGTTTAGAGTAGTGCCGGGGTGTTTGTGTAGTGTAGGGGGTCGTGTATTAGGGTTCAGGCGCGTGCAGTGGTGTTTGGATAGTGTAGGGGGTCTTGCTGGGGGTAGTGCTTTTGGGTTTAGGGTAGTGCAGTTGTGTTTGGGTACTGAAGAGGGTCGTGCTGGGGATAGTGTTTTAGGGTTTAGGGTAGTACAGTTGTGTTTAGGTAGTGAAGGGGGTCATGCTGGGGGTAGTGTTTTAGGGTTTAGGGTAGTGCAGTAGTGTTTGTGTAGTGTAGGGGGTCATGCTGGGGGTAGATTTAGGATTTAGGGTAGTGCGGCGGTGTTTGTGTAGTGTAGGGGTTCGTGCTGGAGGTAGTGTTTTAGGGTTTAAGGCATTGCAGTGGTGTTTGTGTAGTGAAGGGGGTCATGCTGGGGATAGTTTTATAGGGTTTAGGGTAGTGCAGCGGTGTTTGTGTAGTGTAGGGGGTTGTGCTGGGGGTAGATTTAGGGTTTAGGGTAGTGCAGTGGTGTTTGGGTAGTGTAGGGAGCAGTGCTGGTGGTAGTGTTTTACGGTTTGGGGTAGTGCAGTTATGTTTGGGTAGTGTAGGGTGTCGTGCTGGGGGCAGTGTTTTAGGGTTTCGGGTAGTGCAGTGGTATTTGGGCAGTGGAGGGGTTAGTGTTTTAGGTTTTAGGGTAGTGCGCCCAACCAGCCACAATATCCGTGGACATAGGCGATCCTGACTCTTTTGAACGCTCCGCCAATTGAATAATTTGGGTCAAGGGCCCTACCACGTCCTAGACCTATCAATTCCTTTTTTGGGATCCCTCATATACTTGGAGACAAAATTACATAGTTCCTCATCAATTTCAGGCCACCTTCCCCTTCTGTGAGGGCCAGGGGCATTCTCCCCTCATCCTATTCCTGACCTCCCTTTCAAGGGGTTGATGGATTTTCCCACCACATACTCTGCCACTTTGGCATAAGGGGTCCACTCAGCCAACCCGAGGTTCTGTAAAATCTGCCTTGTCCTGTGATATTATGGTTCCATCACGATTTTGGTGATGTTGTACCGTATTTAGCAAGTACGACCAATATGGAGTGAATTCGTCATGTTAACTAGCAAGTTCATTACGTATTCAGAGACTTTGTCTCGAATATGGGTTCCATTTTGTTCATGCCTCCATTTTGGTGTTGCCATCACGTAGGCCCATGGAGGTAACTAGACGAACGCAGCTGCATGGGCTTCGTTGTTCATGTTCTTATTAACTAAGCCTTTTTTTACTATAATGTGCATTGTAAGGAACTGACCTCTTTATCTGAAACTGACCCTTTGTGAGGCCAATTTCCTTAGTTGATCCTTGTCTGAGATTGCGAGTCAAAGTTCAGGACATCGTTGACTTTTAGCTTTTCTACACATGCCTTATCTTGCTCGTTATCTATCATTGTTTCCTTTTTATGTTCCTTTGTTATATGCATTGTACTTTCAATTATGGGTTTGTCCGGCTTGTGGAGATTGAATTTGGAACATCCTAATAATTAACTTGTGGGGTTGGTACAATGTAAAGTGAGCCTTTTTGGAATGTGATAATGTACAGAAATGTGTTTCTATTGGTCAGAATTTGCTGCAGTGGGTGTCCATTTGTAATGTGAATATTGTGTATAAATACTGAAGTCTTGCTCTACAAAATTGAGCAGTTTCTTGAGTTGTACACCGTGTTGTATTGCTGGGATTACTGTTACTGTTACTAGCTGCAGCTAATAAATTTGATCTCTGATGCCACCTAGAAGTATTCCGTGTCTCTGTTTGCCAAGACAGGAGAACCCGAAGACTTTGGGCGTGTCCCTGGCGCCGCTGGGATCTAAAAACCCGGTTCTTCAGTTGGCGCCCAGCGGTGGGGCGACTTCAGCGGTACTGGTCCAAGCCCGAGGATCGTGAGGAGCAACGTGAGAAAATTCTGGAGGAAGGCCAACCACTTCATCGACCCCTGTATGTCATTGTGGTCCGAAGGTTTTTGCTGCGAGGCTTCCCGCTTTTTTGACGGCTGCGAAGGACTGCTGCCCTGACTGTCGCCCTGTCTTGGACCCTTGATTGATCCTTTGTAGAGCGAGATGATAGACGTTCTTCTGGTGGCGTGACGGATACTTTGGTTAAGTATAAGTGGATCGCTCCCACGATCTTTGTTTTGGTCCTTGGTTTTGATTCAGATATTGCAATAGCTGAAGCAGAGGGGCTCGTATATTTACGGGTGTATCAATAGTTGATAACCCCTTGAAGTTTGAAGCTAGATTAGTGAGCTATAAGATGCCTGGTCTTAGCAAATTTGGGAAATGGTTTCGTTGTGGTTGCAACAGGGATTCCCGATTAGAGGATTCGTGTCCAATGCCTCCGGTTGGAACTCCAACTTATGAGCTCTATTCAAAACACGGAGTGGGTCCCATTACGTATAGTGAAATATGGGTCCGCTATACTAAAAAAGATGGTGTTTCACGATGGCCCAAATATGGTAGTTTCGAATCAAATATTTTAGCTAATTTGGAAATTGTGCTGTTCAAAAAGAAAGCTCGGCTGGCAATGTTTGACTCTTTCCGCCTTTGGCGAAAGGAAGCCAAACAGAGAGAAATTAAACAAGCAAAAAGAGATAGGAAAGATAAGAATATGCCAGTATTACAATCTGCTAGGCAGTTTAAGGAAGATGGAGAAGAGCGTGTGAATGAAGTCTCAGATAGGCAGCCTTGTATGGCCATAGATAAATGTTATATACGGCCTTGCCGTTTTCTCCTCCAAAAGTGAATGAAGACCTTGAAAAAGATCCTTTGATCTCTCATTTACTGAGATTGCCACCTCCCTATGTGCAGGGTGCTACTGCGCCTCCATTACCCCAGGTTGTTCCACCCTTTGTTGTTCAACCTCCTGCTGTTGTTCAGCCACCCGGTGCTCCACAGATGGCTTTGCCTCCTCCTGCGCAATCCATTCTAGGGTCGCCATCCTTGCTACCAGCCTTACCCCAAACTCCTTGCCTTCTGTTTCTGCATCTTCGACTTCTACTGTTCTTGTCCCTACACCTTCTTTGCCTCTGAATACTTATTCTCCTGCTCTTATGTCTATTTCCTCCCCTTCTGCTCGAAAACGAATGACCAAGACTGTTGTTAATCTATTGTCACCATTGTTTGGGTCACTGAATATGACCCCTGTTTCGGAACGTAAGCAGAGTCGTAGTCCCCTTCCTAGTTCTGAAGAATGGACAGTGTTGGATTTGTTGGCTCGTAGGTGGATTTTAAATGCTCCGAGGTATGATTTGCCAGAAGTTATGGATGTTTTCTTTCAGTAGGAAGCGCCTAAGCAAAGGTATGTTTTTCATGTAATGTGTACTTTTCTGCATCAGGAATGGGAAGATAATGAGTTGGGTCAGATTCCGCAGGATGTGCTTGATGTTCAGTTATAGTTTGCTAAAGGGATGATAGTGGAATCTGATGTTACAGATGCCGTAGAGACGATACTTGCTTTCAGATCTAGACTTTCGCCTCAGACATTTTATGAACCTGATTCCTCTGTTAGGAGGAAAGTGAAAACGTACCCTATGAGAGAAGTTCCTCCTGTATGGAAAGACGCAGTTCAGGCTAATGTAAATCAGGGTATTGCTGCCGCTCCGGCTCATTTTCAGTGAGTATGGGTACATGTCCCTTGGAAGAGAGCAGAGGTCTTGCCTCTTAAGCAGACATTACCTGATCCTCGTAAGAATCCTGCTGGTTACTACAAGGAGTTGTCCCAGACAGTTGAAGCGTGTATTATGAATTTAGCTGACATCGATATGTTGATGGGTAATGTAGTCCCCCAACCCTTGTGGGCGAAAATTCGTCATGAGAATCATGCTGCTGAATTAGGTGACACCTGGGCAAATATTGTTGCTGCAGATGGTAGACAGGAGGGAGGTGCTACACCTGAACCTCTAGTTTCAGAATTACCAGGTAGGATTATTAATTTGATGAAAATGATGATGCCCGCTTTACGAGTGAATTGGGATAAGTTAGCAGCATGTAAGCAGAAGAAAGACGAGAGTGTATCTGATTTCTTCACTAGGTTTGAAGAGACGTTTATTGATCATAGTGGTCAGGATATGAGTACAGAAGGTGGTCAAAGGTTGTTTGTGGATACATTTGTCTTTAATTTCCTTCCCGAACTTTCTAATAAGTTAAAGGACTCTGAGAGTTCATGGGCTGTTTCTTCGTCGGCCCAGATATTGGCTACTGCACAGCACAATATTACGAGAATAGGGATAAAGATGAGAAGGATAAAGTAGAGAAGAAAACTAAAGAGTTAAAGACGAAAGTTCTTTTGCAGCAAGCTTATCCGCCTGGTCAGAATCAGCCTCAGTTTCAGCAACTTCCACAATTTCAGAGATTGTTACAGAAGCCTGAGCCCTATGCTCCGCGATTCTTTCCTGGCCCTAATCAGTGTGCTTATTGCAGAGAGGAAGGTCATTATAAGAATAGTTGCCCGGCTTTGTTACAGCGTGCAAATGGTCTATCTGGTCAGAGAGGTCGTGGTAGTTTTCAGCAGACACCTAGGGGTAGGGGACGTGGTGTGATCCCCCAGAATGAACGTTCCTCTTCCCTAAAGAATTCTGCGAATTATTTTGACAGACAGAATGTTACGAGTGGTCAGTCCGCCCAGTTTTATGTTGAGGATTACTATGTCGAAGGTGAGAGTTCTGGTTATAATGATCACTAGGATAGCCAAGGACAAAGTGAGGGAGTAGTGTCAGTTCCAGTAGACCAGAGTGGACCTTATGTTGAAGTGAGTACATCAGGTGTGGTAGAACTTTTTCTTTTGGATACTGGTGCGATGAAGAGTTCTATTATGCACTCTAAACTTCCTGGCGCACCTTTGTCTGGCTTGACCAATGTTTCAGTAGGATTTTCAGGCGCCCCAGTTTGTAACCCGGTTTCTAGTCCTTTGTCGCTTTCCATTGGTCCTTGTGAATTGGAAGCTCCACTTATTCTAACGACTGGTTGTGGTGAGAATCTGTTGGGTTTGGACTTGCTGAAAAGATTGTATGCAACATTGCATTGTTCACCTTCAGGAGTACAACTTACCCTCGGTAAGAAAGTGATTTCTCCAATGTATTTGTCTAAGGATTGTCTGCCACTGGAATTGCGTTCGCTTCCTGATACACTTTGGGCTACAGGTCCAAATGATGTTGGTCTTTTGCATATTCCTCCGTATGTTGTTACCCTTAAGTCGAATGCTAGGCTGCCTCGTATTCCACAAGACAAGATCTTGAGCGATTGTGAGAGAGCTCTTTTAGCAATTGTCTATGATCTGGTTGAGAAGGGTGTAGTAGAGGAAACAAGAGGTAATGTATGTAACAATCCTGTTTTGCCTGTCCTTAAACGTACTGATGCTTCTCAGCCACCTGTGTACCGGTTTGTGATCGACCTTCGAGAGGTCAACAAGATTGTCGTGCCACAGTTTCCTGTGGTGCCTGATATCACTGCTTTGTTGACTTTGATTCCTGCATCGACAGTTTAGTTTTCTGTCATCGATTTGAAAAATGCTTTCTTCAGTATTCCTATTGCTGAGGAGAGCAGGGATATTTTTGGCTTCTCATTAGGAGGCCGAAGCTTCCGGTTTAAGAGAGCTCCCCAAGGTTATTGTAAAAGTCCCTCCATCTATAGTCAAGCGTTGAAAACTCAGCTTGACGGTTTTGTGTTACCTGTTGGTGCTACTCTTATTCAGTACGTCGATGATTTGTTGATTACTGCTGATGATGAGAAGATTTGTAAAGAGGCTACTATTTCTTTGTTGCAGAATTTGTCTGACCTTTATCATAAAGTGTCACCTTCAAAGTTGCAATATTGCCGACAAGAAGTGACCTACTTAGGTCATCTTTTGTCGAAGGAGGGAAGGAGATTGACCCCAGAACGAATTCAAGCGATTGCGCAAATGAGTGTGCCATCCACACAGAGAGAAGTGCGTGCCTTTTTAGGTATTACATCGTATTGTAGACAGTGGATTCCCAATTTTTCACAGTTGGCGAAACCTCTGTTAGCATTGACTCTGAAAGATACTCCGTAACCTCTTCCTTGGTCTGAGGAATGTCAGAAATGTTTTTCTGAACTACGCGATGCATTGTGTTCGGCTCCTGTGTTGGGTACCCCAGACTATAGTAAGCCTTTCACGTTGTACATGCATGAGGGGGAAGGTTGTGCGTTGTCAGTTTTGACACAACCATTTGGGGACAAGCAGCATCCATGTGCGTATTTTTCAGCAACGTTAGACCCAGTTGCTAAGGCGTTGCCGAGTTGTTTGAGAGCTACAGCTGCAGCGGCTGTTTCTATCCGACAGTCTGCTGGTTTGGTATTGGATAATACGTTAATTGAGATGGTCCCACATGCAGTGGATACCTTATTAAACAGGACTAAGACACAGCACCTTACTAGTGCACGTCTGTCAGGTTACGAGTTGACATTGTTGGCTAGTCATGTTCACATTAAAAGATGTAATATGCTGAATCCAGCTACATTGTTACCGATCTCTACAGAGACGGATCCTCAGGAACAGCATGATTGTTTTCTTCGTACAGAGGAAGAAACGAAAGCTAGAGTTGACCTGAGGGATACTCCCCTTACGGATGTTGATGGTACCCTATGGGTAGATGGTTCGTGTTTTAAGCTTCCGAATGGTGAAACGACTGCAGCGTATGCCATTACAACTTTACATACGGTTGTTGAGACAGCACGCATACCACAGAATTCTGCGCAAGCAGCAGAGTTGATTGCATTGACTAGGGCGTGCGTGTTGTCAGAAGGAAAGTGAGTGAATGTTTACACCGATAGCCAGTATGCGTTTGTGGAGAGAGCGTGTGTTCCTTACTTCGCATGGGACAAAAATACAGCATGGGCTGTTGGTGAATGAACTTTTGGAATCTCTCACTCTCCCAAAGCAGATTGCAATTGTGAAGTGTAGTGCGCATAAGAAAGTTGTGGACGATGTTGGTCGAGGGAATGCGTTTGTGGATGAAGTCGCGAAGGAAACGTCGAAAGACATGATGAGCCGTATGTATGTTGCAGGCCCAGCTAATTGGGTTATGGCTGGTGGAATGTGTTAAGACACAATAGAAAGTGTGAAAATGATTCAGGCTGAAGCTACAGAGAAGGAAGTAAGTACGTGGAGAGAGACTACGGGTATGTTGGATCCTACAGGTTGTTGGGTTGAGTAATCAGAACACCAACGATGGTTGTTGCCTGATGCGTATGTGCTCCCAGTGGTCACAATGGCTCATGGAAAGGCTCACATAAGTTCGAAGGGAATATGCAAGTTGTTGGCTCCAGTTTGGCAGAATGCTGGAATTCCGAAATGTGCAGAGAACGTGGTAAAGCATTGTATGATTTGTCTGAAGTATAATCCTGGTAAAGGAACTCCAACTCCAGCTGGTCATTTTGTTCCTCCAACGTATCCGTTTGAAGTGATACAGTTAGACTACATTCAGATGGAGAGATGCAATAATTTGAAGTATGTCCTTGTGGTTGTTTGCACCTTTTCCAGGTGGATAGAGGCTTACCCCCTAAAGGATAATACTGCCTTGTCTACAGCCAAGGTTTTGCTCAAAGAATATTTCCCTAAGTATGGTTTGCCCAGAATTGTATGGTCGGACAATGGGAGTGAATTTGTGGGTCAAATCATGACAAAAGTGTGTGCTTGAATGGGAATAAATCAGAAGTTTCACGCTGCGAATCACCCCCAGTCAGCTGGTCTTGTCGAGTGCTACAATGGCACGTTAAAGCTGAAGCTAGCTAAGATACAAGCGAGCTCTGGTCTTACATGGCCAGATGCCTTGCCATTGTCTCTTTTGTCAACGAGGACAACAGTACATTCTCGTATGGGACTTAGCCCATATGAAATTGTGTTTGGTCGTCCGGCCAATGTTTGGGGTGTGTCTCGTACTAAAGAATACAGCAGTATTGAATACCCTATGTTGGTGGATTACTTACATGACTTGACTGCTAAATTACGTGTTCTCCACCAACAGGTCTATGACAGTTTGCCAACAGCTACTACAGATCCAGGACATTCAATCCTACCTGGTCACTACGTCCTGGTCAGGAACTTTCAGCGTACCAAGAATTTGGAACCTAGATGGACTGGTCCTTACTTAGTCAAGTTCAAGTTCAAAAGACCTTTATTCGAATTTCATAAAATTCACAAAAGCACCGCGGGTTAAAAACAACAATTCCTTTACATTATACATTATTACAAAGATTTCATAATTAAAATGCCATAATTAAAATGTAATACAGTTCAACTCTATTGAGGCTAATTTCAGGGATTTTCCATCATTTTGCGCACTCGTGTTATCAGTCTCAGCAAAGTGCTAGTGCAGAAAATTAGTTCATCAGAATCCAGGGAAACCAACATTCTATAAGACTCATTAAGTGAAAGTGGTCTATGTTTCTTAAAATAAGGGGTTAAAAACCATTTGATATATCTAAGATAAAATTTACAAAAGAATAGGAAGTGCAAATCATCCTGTGAACTAACACCATCGCATGGGCAAGGGTTATAGTCAATGCTGTGTCGGTAACCCAATGGGAAAGACAACAAAAATTTCACTGAACCCGCTCTTAAACGAAACAAAAGTGATCTCTTTCAGCTAGTCATGGGTAGGGAGAGGTAGGGCGGGAGTGGTTGTCTACATAATTCATTTCCCAAGTATTTTGCGACAGTTGATTTCGATGATTCTCTTCCCATCCGTTCAAAATTATAAAGTGCATACAGTGCATTTTTAACCTCAGCATTATCCTTAAGTTCGATCCTAGTAGGGTCTGAGAATAGATTGCCTCTGTCCACGGCGCTCAGTGTTTTAAAAACTCCTGAGAGCCATGGAATCGCCATACCGGGGAGCAAAGCATTTTCCATACTGGCACCTCTGACGTGGAATTCACTCCCCCTTGAAATCAAACTACTTCCTTCCCTCGACCTCTTTAGGAAGTCACTGAAAACTTGGCTCTTTATTAAGGCATACCAGTAGGTTCTGTTTCTGTCTGCTAACAGCTCTTTTATTTGGCTTAGGCGCCTTGACGTCCACTGGGCATAGTTGCGCATTACAAATGACATTTCATTCATTCATTCATTCATACCATGATCACAGTTTAAACAGTCTTTTATAATATTTTGTGTGAGGGTGGCAGCATTGTTTCTCCAAACTCTAATCCAGAAAAGTGCTGGTCTGGCTCTAATGAAGTCGCTTACATATGGAAGATTTAATTCATTATGGCAAATATAATCAGAAGATGAGATTGGAGCGCCCAATATTTTCCTACAAAAACGGCTTTCTTCCCGCTGAATGCATGGGCTACTTCCCAACCCCCAGACCTCAGCTCCATATGAGGCAACAGGTAAGCACTGTAGTCTAAAAAATGTTTAAATAGCTTTAGTGGCACGTATATTCTTCGGGCGGGGCAAGCTCAAAATAGAATTGGTGGCTTTCGAGAACTTGCTCGCGGCGTGGGCCAAGTGCCCACTCCACGAGCCGTTCGCAGCGAAAACCAATCCTAAGTAAGGAAATGTGGGAACAGATTTGAGTTTATCTGTGCCTATCTGTATAGTATTGAGCTTCCTTTTAATGAAAGATTTTTTAAAATTTACCCGCAGATCTAATCCCTCCATAAAGTGAACAAAACTATGAACAAGTAGGCGAAGGGCATTTGGTGTGCGGGCCATAAGCACCGCATCATCTGCGTATAAAAGCACTGGTAAAGGTTTCCCTAGGATTATCGGGACATCACTAGTAACTTTTTTCAGACTACTGGATAGACCATTAATGCAAATAATAAACAACAGGGGTGCTAAAACGCACCCCTGTCTCACCCCCCTGCCTATGTAAATAGCTCCAGAAACTTCATCGCCCATCCCAATTCTGACCCGTGCTTTCAGATCAATGTGGAGATAGGCCAGGAACCCGACAGGGCATCATCTAACCCGTTGTGTAGTGGGATTGTCCAGAGTTTAGATCTATTCACTAGATCAATAGCGGATGAAAGTTCCATAAAAGCAAGGTAGGTGGGGGACGATCGAGCAATACTATACTTATCGATTATCAATTTAAGATTCAAGCATTGCTCCACTGTTCCCACCCCACTCCGGAATCCCATCTGGCACGGGTCCAGTAAGTCTGTGTCTTCAGTCCATTCAAGTACTCTATTATAAATTACTCGTCCCAAAATTTTTAGGGTGTTGTCCAGAAGGGAGATCGGGCGGTAGTTAACTGGTTCCGACCTGTCTCCCTTTTTGAAGATTGGGACGATAATGCTAGTTGCCCAAGTAGCGGGCTTAGCCGCTGTAGGTAAGCTGTTAAAGACATTAAGAAGAATTGGTGCCCATAGGTCCGAATTATACTTAATAATGTCAATGGGCAGGCCATCAGGACCAGGCGCCTTGTTTCCAAGGCTCTCTTTTATAGCTATTTCTACTTCGTGGGCTTCAATCTGTAGGCCGCGCAATTATCCTGGGGTTGGAGTCGACAACTCCTCAGGCGGTGCTGCATAGATTTTTGAGAAATGGGTCTCCCATACACTGCTGGTTATGTTGCAGCTAATTGGAGTAAGCTTCTTACCCATTTCCCTTGTTTTCCTAACTGCAGACCAAAAAGGTCCGCTGCCCCCCAGATTTGCGCTGGTCACCAGCGATTCCCACTGTTCAGAAAGTAGTGTAGCCTTTCTTTCTGCTATTTTAATTTTATACTGTTTCCTGGCTGTCTGGACGGTCATTTTGCACCTAGGTTTAGTATTAAGTGCCCTACTTATGCCTAGATGCATCAACCTTTTTAGGAAGTGCAAACGGTGCGAATCGCAAAAATCGGCCGTTTGCACTTCCTAAATTGGTTTCTGGGATGCATCAAGCATTTTTGGAAAATCGCTATTTTTAGGAAATTCCAAAAATGCGATTGGTTTTAAGGAATCGCAAATTTGCGATTCCTTAAATGCAATGCGTCATTCTCAAAACATTTGCGATTTTACAAATTGCAAGTGCAAATTACCACGAAGTTGGACTTCGTGGTAATTTGCAAAATTGTTTAAAAACGCACAAAAATGCATTTTTTAAACTGTTAAGTTACAGACACACATGTCCTTTGGACATGTGTGTATGTAACTTACAGGTAAAAGTGCATTTCATGGGTGCAGGGGGGGGTCCTTTGGACCCCCCTCTCCACCCTTGAAATGCTTTGTTGAATTCCGATTTCAAATAGCGAATTCGCAATTCCCATTCATTCCTATGGGCATTTCAGCCCATAGGAATGAATGGGAATTGCGTATTCGCTATTTGAAACTCGCAATTTTATTGCGATTCGGTAAAAATTGCGATTTTTACCGAATCTCAATAAAATTGCGAAATAAATGATGCATTGCCATTTGCGATTCCTTATTTGCGATTCCTTATTTTTCGCAAATAAGGAATCGCAAATGACAACGTTGATGCATCTACCCATTAGTTCCTTATTTGCTAAAGAGCAGGCTGAGTCAAACCACCTTGGTTCTTTGCCTTCCTTAGGTAGCGAGATTGACAAAAGAATTTTTATAGTTGAGCACAGTTTTTCAAAATCTGCAATTATCCTATGTTGATTGTCGTTCGTGGATGAGCAAGACTTAATCAGATGCGGGTGTATAGTTTGTACGCTATCCAAAATTGCCCCGCTATCAACCCCCCTCCATTTTAATCGCAGTCCGTCAGTCGAGGGTGTGATATCCATTGCACCGTTTAGATTCATGTAAACCGGACTGGGTGCAAGATTCAAGGTTACTATGAGTGGGTTATGGTCATCGAATGATGTTACCATCACTGTTGACTTTACTATGCAATCTATTAGATGAGGTGTCATAAAAATATAGTCAATAGTAGAACTGCTGTCCCTACTTGTGAACGTGGGGGGTTGGGGGGCACTAGGACTATGACCTGTTTTCATAGCGTCACCAAGGGCAAATTCAATTAGTATATTAGCTAATTCGGTACCCCTTCGTTCCGCTTCATCTAGATAGATCCTATCTTCAATTCCATGATTCTTTGTTAACTTTGCATTAAAATCGCCCCCAATTAAAATCCCTGACTCTACATCAGTTAATGGGCTGAATTCCAGGTTATTTAGAGCCTTTGACAATGCCTGAAAATTCTTATTCGGTACACAATAAAAATCATTATTATAAAAGTTAATTAAATAAATCCTGGTCTTTGACTTTAACTTATATTCAAGGATTTGAATATTCGGATTCCCACTGGACAAATCTCTGATTGAACCACCAGCCAAAAGCTCAATCCCAATAAACAGACCGCCCACTGCTCGGCCAAAACTAGGTTTAGGTGATGTTATGCTAAAACAGTGGTAACCCTCTATGTGCAAATTCCTAACAGCCAATGTTTCCTGAAACATAACAATGTCTATGCCATCGATTATCTTAGCCCATAAGGGGTCTGAGAGCTTAGGTTCCAACCCCACCACATTCCAGCTGAGAATTGATAGCCCACAATTACTACGATGTGTGGGGGGCTTGCTCCCAGCACTCCTCGCTGTGTCCTCAGTGGTGTTGACAGCTGCTGGGGGGCCGCTAATGGCATACATATCATCAGCTGGTCTGTTCTGTTTTTTTTTTTCAGCTAATGGTGAATATCCCTTATTTTCATTACTTGTAGCTAAGCTTCTGGTGTTGCTATCGATCATTTTATCCAGTCAGTCCTGCTCATCTAGATTGGAAAAATATTCAAACCGATTATGAGTTGGGATGTTAAATAGTGGCCTGACTTCATTCATCGGCATGTATTGATTTGGAGTGAATGCTGGATTTGACCTTTCCCTATGGTCATAGTGGGACATTGTTGGGAATTGGGGATAGTGCGGAGGGTGTGGTGGCATTGGGGCCTGATGACGCCAGGCGGGGCCATTCAGGTAATTAAAATCTTGGTTCTGGGAAAAAAGTGGGGACTTGATCCTAGCACCAAAATTTAGATCCTGGTATGATGCGGCGAAATTGTTCGCCATATTTGGCTTAGGGGATATCAAATGTCTATAAAAATAGCCCAGTGGGAGGAGGGTAGTGTTAAATTCCCATGGTGAGGGTAATGGAGCACTAGCCAATGTTTTTTCTGCCCATTGGGGGTTCTTAAAATGTGTTGTTCTACAGTCCCCCTCAAACTTTTTTCTCAGTGGGCCTATCCAGCCCACTCTCTGGGTATGAATAATCTCCCTTGCCCCTTCCATAGGGAAATTGCAATTTGCAATTAACCAATGTAAAGTTTTGTTTTTGAGGGATATGGGGGTTTCTTCTTGGTCCTTCCTAAGTTTAGAAACATTAACTAGGACAAACACGTACGCCCCACATTCAGGCGGCAGGTTAATACGTGGTGGAATCTGCCTCATATTAGTAGTCGTGTTTTGGGCGGACTGGACCGTAGGAAAAGTTTTTGCATGGTTATAAGTTTGACTCATAGAAATCCCCTTGCTCTGTTCTGTGTTTTGGCCCTTCCCTGGCTCTGATACTACTTTAGTAGAGTGAGGGGTAACTATGTGGTTAGTGCTAGAATTTGCTGCCAAATGATTGGCAGCAATCCCTTTATCTGAAACCTGTGGGGTTTTGGACGTTGTAGTTATAGTTGGGGCTGGGGGGTTCTTAGGTTTAGTGCATGTGAGTTTAGAGGAGCTTAATTTAGGTCCCACGCCAGTAGGCACACCCTCTCTAGAGATATTCTTAATGGGGGTGCCTAATTCAGCTAGTTGTTTTCAATACGAGTGAGTCTACATTCTATGGGTGACAAATAGATGCTGAGAAGTTCACCCATCCTTTCCAACAGGTGATCATTTGCAATATTAGCATCAAGTTTGTCCTCAGTGCCTGGCAGCCTCCCCTGTGGCTCCTTGCTATCTATCTCAATGGTTGCCTTTGGCTTTGTCCCATCCGTTCTTAAGTGTGGATTAGGATTAGCACCTTTCCTAGGCTTTCGTTTGGGCGCACTGTATTTCCTAACCTTAGACATACAATGCTTTGATGTGTGTTTAGCTTGTTTTTGTATGGCGCCCTCCTGCCTGCCTCTTAGTTGCCTCGTGCTGTCTGTGGTTGTTTCTTCTAGTGTAGGATTAATGGATAGGTTAGGAGTTTATTCCAGATCCATACTAGGTTCTGAGTCAGAGTCTATCAGGGGAATTGATGCAGATAAATTTACCTCATTTGGTATGCTGTGAATATCGGCACGTACATCAGTTAAGGGTCTGATGTTACTAGTTCTAGCCTGAATAGGTGTAGTTAAGTCCAAGGGATGATCGTTTAGCTAGGGCTAGGTCTTGCGAAACCCTACGCTCCAGGAGTAGAATGCCCTGCTCTATGGCATCGTTGGCCCTTGTTATAAAATTATCTATGGGGCCTATAACTGGAGCTCCCCCGGCTGCTGTTTTGCTTCGGGTGCCCCTAGTAGACATAATGAAGATATTGATATGTTTATCAAATCACAGTATAAATAGTACTCTGATCAGTCAGGACAAAAGACAGTGGATGCAAAGTGGTGAACCGTACACCGTATAATACAGAAAAGTTCGTAGGTGGAATATTAGGTTGGTGCAAGGCGGCGTTTTGTCCCTCTCATAGAATGTAGGAAATAGGAATGTCCCGTAGTCCATCCAAGTGTATCAAACAGTCATTAGTAGTTGAAAGGCAACATACCTTAGGGCACTTAGAATATCGATGTTAGGGGGGTGCACCCGGCCTGGCCTCCTCGACCTCTGAGGGCCTCAGAGGGCCCGCCCTTGTCCCGGGCTTCTCCCGGCGTGTTCCCGCACGTGTCTTGCGGGACGAGGGACTGACACTGCCTTTATGCGCCTCCTGGCGCTGCTGAGGGTGTCACTGGTGGTGGGAGGGACCCGGCGGAGCCAAGCCCGGCCGGGGAACAGGCGGAGCAAGGCCCGGCCCTTAGCTGCTGGTGCTGCGGCCCTGCGGCGGAGCAAAGCCCGGCCACGAAGAATGCTGGAACCGTTGGTGAGTGAACCCCACAGGACTCGGCCCTGGCGCTGCCTTTATGTGCCTCCTGGCGCTGCTGAGGGCGTCACTGGTGGTGGGAGGGACCCGGCGGAGCCAAGCCCGGCCGGGGAACAGGCGGAGCAAGGCCCGGCCCTTATGTGGAGAAGTGTGGCTCACTGGTTAGAGGAGGCAGACCCTGATGCAGAGGTCAGACCCGGGACCAGGGTTCCATTCCCGATGCAGCAGGGTCTTGAGCTCAAAATGTCCACGGACTTGATCATTCTCGCCTCAGTGCCTACTTGAATCATGAGTTCACACTCTGCAACTCTGGACAATAGCTTGCTTATTCTCCACTACGGCCCTACCGCGATGGGATGCCTGGTCTTCACCTTGGGGATGCCCAGTAGGGGTTATCTTGCAGGGAAAGCCAGGAGGGGTTCCCAAAGCATGCGCTTAGAGACCTGTCGGTGATTTGGCGCTATATAAATCGAAATTAACATAACATAACATAACATCTGCTGGTGCTGCGGCACTATAGCGGAGCAAAGCCCGGCCACGAAGAATGCTGGAACCGTTGGTGAGTGAACCCCACAGGACTCGGCCCTGGCGCTGCCTTTATGTGCCTCCTGGTGCTGCTGAGGGCGTCTCTGGTGGTGAGAGGGACCCGGCGGAGCCAAGCCCGGCCGGGGAACAGGCGGAGCAAGGCCCGGCACTTAGCTGCTGGTGCTGCGGCACTGCTGGTGAGCAAAGCCCAGCCACGAAGAATGCTGGAACCGTTGGTGAGTGAACCCCACAGGACTCGGCCCTGGCGCTGCCTTTATTCGCCTCCTGGCGCTGCTGAGGGCGTCACTGGTGGTGGAAGGGACCCGGCGGAGCCAAGCCCGGCCGGGGAACAGGCGGAGCAAGGCCCGGCCCTTAGCTGCTGGTGCTGCGGCACTGCGGCGGAGCAAAGCCCGGCCACGAAGAATGCTGAAACCGTTGGTGAGTGAACCCCACAGGACTCGGCCCTGGCGCTGTCTTTATGCGCCTCCTGGCGCTGCTGAGGGCGTCACTAGTGGTGGGAGGGACCCGGCGGAGTCAAGCCCGACCAGGGAACAGGCAGAGCAAGGCCCGGCCCTTAGCTGCTGGTGCTGCGGCACTTCGGCGGAGCAAAGCCCGGCCATGAAGAATGCTGGAACCGTTGGTGAGTGAACCCCACAGGACTCGGCCCTGGCGCTGCCTTTATGCGCCTACTGGCGCTGCTGAGGGCGTCACTGGTGGTGGGAGGGACCCGGTGGAGCCAAGCCCGGCCGGGGAACAGGCAGAGCAAGGCCCGGCCCTTAGCTGCTGGTGCTGCGGCACTGCGGCGGAGCAAAGCCCGGCCACGAAGAATGCTGGAACCGTTGGTGAGTGAGTGGTCCTTACTTAGTCCTTTTGGTTACTAGAACCGCTGTTAGAGTAGCTGGCAAAAAGAACTGGGTGCATGCCACCCACTGTAAAAAAGTTCCTTTGCCTTTACCGTATGATCAGTGGGTGAGGGATGGTATAGCTGACATAGATTACGAGAGAGTCCCCACATTTGTGCCCTTTAGTGATGCTCATTTGACATGGACACGGTCAGAACGCGAGGATGATGATGTTCTGCAAGCTGCTGTGCCTCCTCATCTAAAGATTGACACCGCCAATCCGGAACTTTTATGTAAGGATCCAACTGTACCTGATAAAGAACGCTAAGATTTGAGGCCAAGAAAGCCTGTTGCTATGGACAAATAAAAATAATTTTTTTATATAGTGAATTGCACCTTGTCAGTTCAAGAGACTTTTTTTTTTGCTTTTTCCTTTTTCGAGTAACCATCCGGACTCAGCTGCAAGGTCACAGAAGGAAGTTCTTAAGGGGTGAGCCGCGAATTAACGAAAGGTCTATGGTTCAGGGTCGTTAGCACGATCTTGGCGCACACTTAAGTGAAGAAGGTAATAGCCGTGAGCAGCACGTTAGAGGATGGAGTCTTTTGAGTCTGACAAGAGTGTTAGAAAAGTTGATCCAAAAGTGAGAATATGTATATTGATTCATAGCAAATGTTTTTTAATAATGTGTTTTCTTATGCTTGTGAATATTACGTTAGTTTGTGTGGGTTGCATGTACTATGTTACACAATTGCTGCTTACATCTACCTCCCAACCTACTCTTTCTTTTCCTACTGTTTCTCCACATGAGTTTCATACGTTACCTGAACATGAACAGACACGAAGATCAGAATTTGTGAACAATTCATTTATACAGATGTTGCATCAGCATCAGCTAGTCATAAATACCACGAATTGTTGGGTGTGTGGTCTTATGCCACATACTACAGATAAAGGAATGCCATATCTGGTTTTGCCTTTTTTGCCAAATGGGTCAGTTTGGGCACTCCAATCAATGTTTATCTATGCGAATGAAGCATCTTCTGTACGTTCTGTTAAAGACAATGCGAGTAATAATGCCTTTATACGGGGAATAGTTGATATGATTAGAGATATTGATGCGTATAACGCTATCCCTAAAGATGAGGTACGACCATATGTCGGTTGGAACAAGACGACATATAGTGTTAGCTTGACGGAGAAAGAAAAGCAGCGAAGGTCTCCTCCCATTTGGATTGTACCCCACCGAGGTCATCTTTGTTTGCAAGGTAATGGTCAGAATCCGAGAGCTCAGCTTGGTAAGAGAGTGTGTGTTCACACATACGTTTATACGTCCCAGAAATCTCCTCCATTTGTGCCGGCTAAAGGCACGTATTTTGTTTGTTACGATAGAGCATATACATGGTTGCCATCTGATTTTATTGGCACATGTTATGTGGCATTTTTGCTCCCCCCTACATACACTGCTGTTTTCGATTACCATAAGACAAGATATGGTAGAGGTGTTATGGATGCGAAAGATACTGTTGCACAAGAAGTTGGAGACTTCTTTAAGGGTTTTTACCCTTTTGGGGTCCCATGGCTAATAGTAGGAATATTCGTCAGCTTACGAGAGTGGTTGAGGCCACCATAAATGAAACTGCAGGTGCCCTTAACAATATTACAGCTGAGCTTCAAGCGGATCGCCTTATGACATTACAAAACCGCTTTGTTCTAGATATTATACTTGCAGATAGAGGTGGGGTATGCAAATTGATAAGATCTAGTTGCTGCGTTTTCATACCAGATAATGCCCCGACAGTGTACCAAGCCATCCAGAAGTTGCATAAGTCTGCTGAATCTATACATGTAGACGAAGGTAACTTGTCGTTGATGGGATGGTTATGGGAATTGCTGTCCAAATGGGGATGGAAGATTCTGATGTTCCTTGGTATGGCGTTAGCTATCCTTTTCTCGTGTTGCCTATGCCTCCAGTGTGGTCCAGCCATTTGTAGTCTTTGTGCTACAATCTGTGTGAGAAGACCTGTCCCGAAAGAAGTGAGAGGTAATAGGATGATGTTACAGCAACATCTTGATGATCTGATGAGAATAGACATAGACCTAGATTCAGATTGACGTGAGTTTAGGTTATTGCCTACGTAATGGCAAAAGGAGGGTCTGAGGTTCTGTAAAATCTGCCTTGTCCTGTGATATTATGGTTCCATCACGATTTTGGTGATGTTGTACCGTATTTAGCAAGTACGACCAATATGAAGTGAATTCGTCATGTTAACTAGCGAGTTCATTACGTATTCAGTGACTTTGTCTCGAATATGGGTTCCATTTTGTTCGTGCCTTCATTTTGGTGTTGCCATCACGTAGGCCCATGGAGGTAACTAGATGAACACAGCTGCATGGTCTTCGTGGTTCATGTACTTATTAACTAAGCCTTTTTTTACTCTAAGGTGCATTGTAAGGAACTGACCTCTTTATCTGAAACTGACCCTTTGTGAGGCCAATTTCCTTAGTTGATCCTTGTCTGAGATTGCGAGTCAAAGTTCAGGACATCGTTGTATTGCTGGGATTACTGTTACTAGCTGCAGCTAATAAATTTGATCTCTGACGCCACCTAGAAGTATTCCGTGTCTCTGTTTGCCAAGACAGGAGAACCCGAAGACTTTGGGAGTGTCCCTGGCGCCGCTGGGTTCTAAAAACCCGGTTCTTCAGACCTAGGATGGTAAATTTGGGTGGGCTAGAACATGTCCGAGTGGACCCCATCCCCAACCGGGGACTGAGAGGAGCGGAACTCTGGACGCAGAGACGCCCCGAGTCCTTATCCTCATCGGAGGCGAAATCATCCTCCGATACACCCTCTCCCTCTAAGGGAAACCTGCCGTCAGGGTCTACAATAGTGTTAACAGTGTCGCAATTTTCTCCGGGCTCCTCCTCCTCCGGGCAGGGTGCATGTTTTAGCGTTTAGGAAGGTCTCCGTAAATTTATCAAATCCTTCCAAGAGCCCCGTGTAATGCTTATGGGCCCTTTTATTCCCCATCTGGGAGCTACTGGGACCCACCACCACCAGATCTGGGTCACTGAACACCCCAGGGATGCTTTTCGTCAGCTTATCAACTTGATCCCTAAGAGGAGCCAGCGCCCTAGAAATAGGCAGAAAGAGGGCTTGGTCCACTGCTGGAGGGAGAAATTGGGGGGGGGGCATTCCTCCTCAACTTCCTGGTATAAGTAGTAAAAATGGTCTTCTGGAGAAGACATGATAGCAGAGGGTGTGAGCACAGAACAAATGCCCTTAAAATCCATAAGGCATCCCCATCACCAGTGCTCCAACAGCTGGGCTTTCCCAGTAGCTGTTATAACGATAGAATTAGGCACAATACCAATTTCCACCATCAGGTTGCCCTGGTCACTAACGTGGCCGTGTGGGGAAATCACCGCGTAGCGGAGTCAAAATTAGGCAAGGGTTGGTCAGGAATCAAGTGGACACTAAAGGATTGACCAGATTCCCAAACGTGCGTAAAGACCAGGGGGAGCGCTCGATGGAGCTGCCTTGCTCGGACCAGACGCGTCTGAAACGCAGAACGCACAGCAGGAGAAACTGCGAGGGGGAGAACATGCTCAGGCAATATCCTGCTGCACAGGGAATATGAAACAATACCAAGGCAATAATGATAATAATGTGCACAAGAAACCACTATACGAAACAGCAACAACGTCAGATTAAGCCAAGAATGTAAGGAATGCACTTATCTGACGAGCAGTAAAGAAAGATGAAGCGGAAGGGACGTCGCAATATTATATACGATGGACTGTGATATGATTGGACTATAGTTGTCTTGGAGACTACCTCCCAAATGGTTTATGGGTTGTGTGGTCTTTTGTTTAATGATTGTTGTGTTATGTTTTCTTTGAACTGCTATGCAAATAAAGTGAGAAAAGATATGCATAATCCTCGCCTCCCTCCTGCCATAGAATTCATTAAATGTTATTCAATCTGATTTAGAAACAAAGATCATAAAAGTGTACATAAAAACAGTAAATCCTCTTTCCTAATACAATACAGTGAGAATTATTTAAAATCAGTAGGTAAAAACGTGTGTTACAAAGCCTGGTTCAGAGCAACTTAAGGTTAACAGAATCGTAAAGTTCAATGTTTCGCAAGAACAATCTTATGTACTTCATGCAAAATACGCAATAAGGGGTCCAAGTAAGATGTAACGCTCCAAAACCTGACCAGTCTGCACTATATAAAACTTCAGAAAAACTAAAAATAAAAAGTGTTTTGCACACTTCTGTCATTGGGCTCTATGTTGACTACATCTAGGTGATATTTGTGCTCTTTTTTCTCTGGTGGCCATCTTGGGAGACTTATTTGTCATGAAGTTTCCTAATTTCCTCATTTACTGCAGTCTCCTCAGTAGAAAATGCTTTCAGTATTTTACTTTGATTCCATCAAGAAGGAATTCAGACGTGTCACACATTTGCCCTGAATTCAGAATGTTACCACTCTAGCTGTTCATTAGATCACTGTAGTAAAGCTACTGCTCACCATGGAGTTAACTGGAAGTATACTGCTGGTATTGAAAGTGATTGTTTCAGTGTGCATGTGAGAATTTTCTAATGAAATAGAAGAGAATTTGTGATCTCACTAAAAACATGCCCTACATTTTCTTTCTGCAGCACTAACCATCATTTCTATGGTAAAATGAACCCCCTCATTTTGTTCCTTCTTAAATTAAATGTTTTAAGTGTTACCATTTTATTCCAATCAAAATGGCTTCAGGTGTGCCTTATCTTTGTCATAAGTAAGACTGTTAGCTCTCTAGTTGTTTTTCTGAACACTCTGGCAAGCTGCAGTGGAACACAAAGGCATCCACTGACAGGCTGCTCCTGTTGAAATATAACAGAAAGATATTTGAGATCTCACTTAAAATAGGTCCTAATTTTTCTTTCTACAGCACTAACCATAATTTCTATGACAACATGAACCCCCTCATTTTGTTCCTTTTTAAATTAAATGTTTTAAGAGTTAACAGTTTATTCCAATCAAGATGGCTTCTGGTGTGCGATAATTTTGCCATAAGTAAGACTGTTCGCGCTCTAGTTGTTCTTTAGAACACTCTGGGAAACTGCAGTAGAACACAACGGCATCAACTGACAAACTGCTCCTGTTTAAATATAACAGGAAGATATTTGAGATCACACTTGAAACATGTCCTAATTTTTCTTTCTACAGCGCTAACCATAATTTCTATGACAAAATGAACCCCATCATTTTGTTCTTTTTTAAATTAAATGTTTGAAGTATTACCAGTTTATTACAATCAAGATGGCTTCAGGTGTGCCATACTTTTGTCATAACTAATGCTGTTAGCGCTCTAGTTGTTCATTAGAACACTCTGGGAAGCTGCACTAGAACACAAAGTAATCAACTGACTACCTTGTTGGATGTACATGTTTTACTGAGAATGTCTGACTTCATTCTCACATGACTGAGAAAGATAATTTGAATTTACAGAAAATATGCTCTCATTTTAGCTTCTGGAGAACCTTCCAAAACTCTATGGGACAAGCATGTGATAATATTTTTCTCTCAAACATGATTCATGATATCCCAGCAGAAGCTTTTCCACAGAGTAACATCACCTTAGAACACACCACAATTCCTGAAATAAGTATGGTAAATCAACAAATAAATTCTAATGTAACTGAAGTCTGTTATCACCCTTTATAGTTCTCCTTTTGGTAACCCTCAAAATCTTCGATTAACTACAATGCATTTCAATAGGGTACTATCATGTATATTGGTCCCAAAATGGCTGCCAGCAATTGTAGAATGACGTGCTGACAGCTAATCAGATCTCACAATGACATGTGTGGTTAGGCTCCCCCTAGATATCGATATTTTTTCTTTTTCAAATTTCTCAGGAACTACTGAACGGATTTACACCATTTAACAAAAAGAGTTCTTTCTTAGTCAAGCGGAGGCCGAGAAGAAAGGGGGGTCCCAAAATGTGTTTTCTCAATGTTATTTTCCATAGGAAACCTTAGACACTGCTATAGCTCGAACTGCTTAACAGAATTACACCAAATTTGGCAAAAAGGCAGCCCTTGTTTCAGAAAGAACACTTTTTGTTAAATGATGTAAATCCGTTCAGTAGTTCCTGAGAAATAAAAAAAAAAGAGCTCGGAAAATGAATTTCCCATAGGAAACTTTAGACACGGCTACAGCTGTAACTGCTGAACGAAATTACACCAAATTTGGCAAAAAGGTAGTGCTTGCTCCAGAAAGCACTCTTTTTTTTAAATGATGTAAATCCGTTTAGTAGTTGCTGAGAAAATCAAAAAATAAAAGTTTTGATATATAGAGGAGCGGAGGATCCGCGCACCTTCCCGAGCACGAGCTTTATTCTAATTGGCTGTCACCACTCCAAACCAGGAAGTGTTGGCAGCCATCTTGTGCCTCAGTAATTGAGGCACAAAAAAACAGAAAAACAAAAGGTGAAAAATAATAAAAGGGGCAGGGTAGAAACCCCGTGACCCCCTAGACTTGGTCAGGGGTCCCACAGGGATCCCCAGGGCCAAAAAAAGCATTTTTTTTAAATCTTCCGAATTCACGCTGGGTGAACGAATTCGGCTGAGAAAATTCCCAAAAACTATCATGGGCTCCTGCACTTTATTGTATTGAAGGCCCTGGGTGGGCCAGGTCCTGGGGGCAGTGAATAAAAAGTGTAGAAGGGCCCCATCCCCCCCACACTGCACCAGGGGCCACCACCCCCAGGGTTTCCTTTCTAATCTGTGGAGAGGCCTCTAAGGCCTCCCCAAGCCCCAGGGACCATCACCCCGGGGCCTTTATAATTTTTTTGTGGGGGCACACAGCCCCCTTGCTGCCCCGGGGACCGCCAACCCCCAGGGCATTGTGTTTAACTAATAGATACCTGTGTGGGGGGCTTGAGCACCCCCACTCGCCCATGGGACCGCCACCTCCATGGGGCACTAATATTCTAATGCGGGGGTCCATTACGGATCCCGAGCCCCGGGGACCACCACCTCTCTGGGGCTTTGCATTATGTGGGTGGGGGCCTCACGACCCCCCTCCTGAAGCCCTTCATGGCCCTGGGGACCCCACCCCCCAAGGCCGGCTCCTGCATGTGCTGCTGTGCCCACCCCCGGGACACTGCTGTTTGCTATGACAGGGCAGTTGCAAACTGTGGTTTGGGTTTTAGCTTTCAAAAAACAAACCACATTGCTTTTCCTCACGGAGAGCTGCATGTCAGCAACTCTCCATGTGGAAAAACAATGCCGGCTCCTGTAGGAGGCGGGGAGCCAGCAGGGACCGTGGGGGCATTCAGGCTCCTCACAGTCCCCAACGAAGTGTCCAGGCCCCGGTGGATGGGGTTCTTGGGGCCAGAAGTAGCCCGGGAGGGGGGCCGAGCAGCCCCCCTCCTTTATAAATAATTTTTTAAAAAACAGAGAGGCCAGGACCCGGGGGATGAAGTTCCCGGAGTCAAATTTGGCCTGAGGAGGGGCCATGCTGCCCCTCTCCCAAAAATAAAAATGAAAAAAGAGGACCAGGTCCCCACATTAAGGCCGGCCCGTGGGATGGGGTCCCTGAGGCCAACAGAGGCCACAGGAGGGTGGCCACGTGGCCCCCCTTCCAATAAAAAAATATGTGGTCTTGTCCCAGGGATGGGGTCCCTTGGGCGGGAATTAGCCACGAAGGGGGACCCATGTGGCCCCCCTCCCATTTACATTTTAATTTTTTTTAAAAGGGGACAGGCCCACGGGGATGGGGTTCTCAGGGCCCGAAACAAGGCAACAGAAGGGGGCCACACAGCCCCCATTCTTTAAAAAAAAAAGAGAAAAAAATGGCATCACGGCTGGGCCCTGCCCCCTCCTGGCAGCAGGGAATGTGGGGGACCTAGGGCGCATTGGGGCTCCCCCCACAGTCCCCAACAAAGTGGTCAGGCCCCAGAGGATGGGGTCCCTGGTGCTAGAAGTGGCCCAGGAGGCCCCCTCCTGTATAAATAATAACAAAGAAAAACAGAGAGGCCAGGCCCCAGGAGATGGGGTCCCTGCGGTCAAATTTGGCCTGAGGAGGGGGGCCACGTGGCCCCCTCCCAAAGATAAAAATAAAAAAGGATGTCCGGGCCCCGGTGGATGGGGTCCCTGAGGCCAGAAAAGCCCCTGAAGGGGGGCCACGTGGCCCCCTCCCCAAATAATAGTTTTATACATTAAGGCCGGCACCGGGGTATGGGGTCCCCGGGGCTAATAGAGGCCACAGGAGTGGGGCCACACAGCCCTTCCTTCCCATAAAAAAAATATGTGGCCATGCCCCGGGGGATGGGCCAACTAGCCCTCCAGCATCCTCCAGCCATGATTCTGAAGTCTGTCTGTCCAGGGCCCAAAATATTTTAAATGAAGGGGGGCCACACAGCCCCCTTGATTAAAAAATAAATATATAAAAAAGCCATTATTGCGGTGAAAGCCACGCCCCCCAACAGCAGCACTCAGCAAACGCGCCCCCTGGGGCGTTGAAGGTGGGGGAATTCATTTCCCTTGAATAATGAGTATCCCAGGGGGCCAACTAGCCCACCAGGTACCTTCAGTATGTGCCAGGGAGCTGCGTTGCAGAGAGGTGTCCAGAAGCCACACCCATTTTGACACCTTTCTGCAAAGCAGCTCTGTGGTGCTTTACAGGCCCTAAAACACCTCCCCTTGGCAAAAATATGCTCAATGGGTCATTTCTCGGAGACCATGTGATTTCTAGAGGCACATGACAAGGGTGTCCATGTTCACCAGTTTTATTTGCATTGTATATTAACCCCTTTATTATTATGCTAGAACAGAGTAAAAAGATTTTGCCTTTTATTGTACGACAAGAGCAGTTTTGTGTATTGGCATATGCCGACGATATTGCAATTGTTACCTTTAATCCGTGTCTCGTAATACCCGAAATAGAATCTTTAGCGCCGATTTTTGGGGCGGGGTCTGGGTACAAACTAAATACAGCTAAAACATCAATCTTATGTAAAAGCCAAGCAATGGATAGGGATGTTAGGTTGGTTAGGGAAGCCACATACCTGGGTATTAAGATATGCACCTCTATAAAGAGATTGTCGAGGTTAACTGGGGGGATATTATCTGGAGAGTTAAACACTCACTTAAAAGGTGGGAGAATCTCCATCTGTCATTAGTTGGCAGAGCTGATGTTTTAAAGATGAACATTTTACAGCGGGTTACATATTTTTTTAGGGCAGTGCCTCTGGAGGTTAAACAAATCCAGTATCTACAATTACTTTGTGCCAGGTACGTGTGGGCCACGGGGAAACCTCAAAGAGCTGCCTGATATATGACCCTCTCTTGAGAAAGAGGAGGATGGTCTATACCAGATTTTGCTTTTTATTATTTTTCTTGCATTTTGGTTAACACACGCATTTTGTTGACTGGAGAAGAGATTAGTAATTTGGCAGAAGCTTCTTCAATTTACCAGATGATCCTTGGTCTGAGGTGAAGCATTTTCTTTTCAAAAGATTGGATGGCATCTACTTTAAAATAACTCGATTTAAGGTATTAAATGCTGTTTTTAAAGTCTGGAAGACTGTACGGAAAAGTTTTAAGATCCCGGTACTCTCTTTGTACACTCCTACTAATGCCACAAGAGAGCTGCCCCCCGTTTTTTAGGGTCAGGTTGCTTCAGTCTGGAGAAGGAAGGGGATTACCTGACTTGGCGATATGTATCAGGCCGATGGGAGATTATATTTATTTTGCTGAGTTGGCGGAGAAATACCATCTACCCTTCTTGTGAAAACATCTTATCTGCACCACAAAGTTTAAAATTGTAGAAGCTATTAAACAACAGGGAAACATCGGGGTAATTTATAAAACACTGCTAGAGGGTAGAACTGATGACTTAGAAAAGTATAACATTAAATGGAGAACCTGGTTGGGGAATCCGGAAATTTCACTGGAGAAATCCATTGACTTTGCTGGGAGGATTTTTATGGCAGCTAATTTAAAAAGTCAACATTATAAAATGTTATTCAACCTGTATCACACCCCTGTTAAGATGATGAAGTGGGGGTCAGCATGATGGGAAATGTTTTCGCTGGGGAATAGAGAGTGCAGACATCTTACACGTGTTTTTTGCATGTACTGCATTGGACTCTCTGATATGATCTATAGAGAGGTTTAGGTCAGAAATTACTGGGGTTCCTGTTAAAATTTCTCAATTTGTGATGTTGCTTGGAATTGTGGAACACCTCCGCCAGGGGAAGCAATAGTATAAATATTGTAATTTAATTTTTATGGCCACAGCGGTGGCTCGGTTAGCAATAGCATCACTCTGGTTACATCAAGAGGCCCCGTCTTTCGAGATGTGGTGGGCCAAGTTTTTCAATGTTTTCAACTTGGAATACAGTCTATATACTGTCAAAGGATATAGAAAAAGGCAATTAGGGTTATCGATCTGGCGGTTTTGAGGGATTATTTGGCAGGTTAATGAATTTTTATTATGTGTAACTCAGTTGGTACTTCATGCTATCTTGATGTCAGGGTCCACCAGTCAGGACCAGGGTTTATTATAATCAATGATGGATGTTTTGATGTATGTTTTCAGTTATGTATTTTGCATATCACTGCTAATGATCTCAAATATAAAAAAAAATAAAAAAAATGGAGAAGATCAGATTAGGCTGAGGCATAAAACTCCACTCTGCTCATAGAGTTTTCAGTTTTCAGCAGTTCTGCATTCCGTGGAGAGCTTGGAGTTAACAATAAATTCTGCACTCCACAATAGATGTGAGATGGTACATCCGTTAACGCGGCTTTAGACCATGCCAGCTATTTCTGGCACTTCCTTTGTGACATAGGCTAGTGGGATCAAGTGCAAGCTGCCGCAACTGCAAACTGGATAAGATTCTCTCCTCGAGAAGCAGCTAAGTCTCCTCATAAAGACAATTTGGAGCAAAAAAACTTCTCAAATTGACGGTTTGCATTGGGTTTTTTTGTGCACGGAACCCTTTTTTTTTTTACTTTCTTTTTCAACAAGAAGAAAGTGCCCAGAAACTCCAACCTCCTGTTCCTGTACAGCAGACTCTTGCCAGTAATTTTGGCACTTCTCATGTGGATTTGAGCTGGAAGGATCGCTCTCTTTGTCTGCCACATATGCACCAGGATTTATATGTACTTTTTTATTTTTAGAATTTATTGTGGTGGGTGGCCAGCAGTTTCAGTAGGGGACTAGATATTTTTTTGCATGTCATTTTTCTTCTTTTATAAAGGAAAACAATTCACAGTTTAGTAAATTCTCTCCATGTTTTTTAATAAATTTGCAATAGTCATTTATTCAGTATGTGATGACCTAGTCTGCCAATTGGCCTTCCAGCCAATAAGCCCAGTACTAGTTATGGGTGCATATAACACATGTTTCTCTGCTGTCTGTTGAATTGGAACATGCTTTAGGCCATGGATGGCATTGGATTCAAGTACAAAATGTGGTTTGTTGGGGGGTATTACACATTATTTACTGCAAATAGTGAATTGGTGGGGTGATATATCTAATAACTTTGGATTATATGTGTTGTAAAAGGTTTTAGACTAGTTATTTTTCATTTTTGGCATTGCTCAATTAATGCTGTTTTCTTCTGTGTTACCTTACCTGCTTTGTCTGGCCAGTGTGTGAGTCTGTTTACCATAGGCCACAGTTTGTCTGTGCTGCCCATGCTATATGTCAGGGGCCATTTTGTTTAATCAGTGTCCATAGGCCTGTATGTGCTCTTTGTTTTCCATGCCTCCTGCCTGATGTTTGACCATGTGGCTGGTGGCCATTTTCTGTAGGCAGTCAGTGTGCTTTTGTGCACTAGGCCTGAATGTGTTAATTGTTGTGGTCATGCCTCCTTGCTGGTTGTTGTTTGACCAAGTGGCTGGTGGCCATTTTGAAAAGGCAATCATGGTGTTTTTGCCATAGGCCTGTATATGTTCTTCGTTGTGGCCATGCCTCCTTGCTGGTTGTTGTTGTTTACCCATGTGCCTGGTGGCCATTTTGTGTAGGCTGCCAGTGTGCTTTTGCCATAGGCCTGCATGTGTTCTTTGTTGTGGCCATGCCTCCTTTTGGGGGTTGTTGTTGTTTGACCATATGGGTGACAGAAATGTTGTCTATTATCAAAAATGGGGTGACCCACAAAGTCGAAAGACCTGGGTTTTCAACAATATTCAAATACAATGGTCTTCAACCAATATTTTCACAAGAGTCGATTAAATCAAAAACATATTACAAAGATCCTTCAATTATGGGATTGTCTCACAGATCAACCCTATACAATCAATGTATTAATTTATACAGAATAAAGAAAAGCAACAGCAATCATTACAAATTCCAGAGCAATTTATTGCTTACATCACTATCTCTATATAAGAGAATATATAGGTTGCCCAAAGCGAGCGTGCATAAGATAAAGAGTGTAAAGTGCTTGGTGAAAGGGATAGAAAATAGAAAAAAGTACAGAAATGTTACAATTTTTTTTTCAAAAATACATCAGTTATCACAATCTGATTTGGTTTGTGTGGCCTGGTCTGTGTAATGAGTTCTATACACAATTCTCATTGAATGGAAACATTGCTTCTAAAGGTTATATTGTACCATAAAATCGTGTGACACAATCCAGGTAAACAGAAAGAGCGTCAACGTTTCAACTCGTCTTAGAGCCTAAAGGTAAGTTGGACCGTGGCTATGCGAGTCTTCATCAGGACTAGAACATTGGGCAACCAAGGGAATAGTGTGAGCCCTGAAAATGAAGTAAATATATACATCAGGCTGTTGCAATGGACTTGCGACCAATAATGATGTCGCAATCTGCTCGGGCAAGAACAAATATGGCTTACCCAATAGAAAAGGAGAACCAAGGAGAATTCTTCACTCGGAGTCCCAAGGTGACTGAGTGATACCTAAAAACATAATGGGGTGGTCACTTCACTCACTCTCTATTAAATCATAATTGATGTTGCTTTAATGAAAACTGGACTAGTCATTACCTTTGTCCATGGGATGTAGAACTATATCATCTTCATGTGGCAGGCTTACAGTCTCTGCATAGGCAATTCTCAATATTTGACAGCTTGTCCTATAATCAAATAGAGGACGCTTTAGTAATGGCGTTTTTTCACCGAATTGTTCAATGGGCATTCGTTACATATCCCATGGGCTAATAAATGAGCCCTGCTTTTTACCTTAATCCAGCGGATGAAGATGTAGGAATTAAGTTATCCTCATGAAGCAGGCTTACTGTCTCTGCATGGACAAATTTCAATATTTACAGCTTGTCCTATAATCAGATAGGGGACATTTTAGTGATGGCACTAATATATCAACTTGTACAAAGAATTGCACAACACATGGTTATTGAATGACCCCTATTTTCATTAAGAACTAGGAACTGAGTCCCAGCAACTGAAATAATATATATACACTCCTTACCCAATTATGTCATGGCGAAGTGGTGATTAGTTCTGCTCAAAAATAATTCTAAGGCGGTAATCGATCCGCTGCTAAAAATAAAATAAACAAAATACACATCAGTCCATGTATCTCCCGGATTGCGGTGCACCCTAATCACAAAGAACCCACAGGACTCACCAAACTGCTTATCTGGAGTCGGCGTTCGGCAGCATCCATAGCTTGCATGCCGCGCCGATGTCCTAGTATGTAGATATAGAAAGCGGACTTGAGTCGGCATTCGGCAGCATCCAACGCTTGCACGCCGCGCCGGTGTCCGTAGAAAGCGGACTCGACTCGGCGGGATAATGATTGAGTGGTTAAAAACTTTACAAGGGCATTCTTTTGGAATTGAAAGGCTCCTACAGATCATAAGTCCATAATGCACAATTATAGGGTATTATCGTTAGGTTTGATCGATTTTTTAACATTTCGCCATGATTGGATAAATCTTAACCTGAATTCACAAATTTATTACTATAATCATGCGCAGTAACTACAATTGAATTAGAGGGCTAGAGCAACAAAATACAAGCCTGTACCTGCAATTATTAAGTTGCAAACTCAAGGGTTCCGCCATCTTTAGTTGGGCACGTACCGATATAAAACACCTCATTTGTTTTGAAACCATTTCTTTTAAGGTTACTTCGCCAAGATTGGGAATAACGTATGTTGCCAGTGATGATGGGTATGTACCATAATTCTTGACAATATGTATCAGGATAAAAAACATTTTTCAACAATTAGAAACAAAAAAGTTAAAACCATTAAAGTGCAGTTATATACACTTCAAGTCTGCGCCATACTAAATCAAGTAGTTCAAACGATGACATAAGATTCAGCAATTCACAAATAATCAATTATACATCATATCTCATATACATTGCCTATTCATTACAGATTCATTAATTGAGTTAGTGTGCCGTATCGAAAAAGTACATTAATTCATGACATTGATTAGTATTACCATTGGCATAACCCATTACATGGAATCAGTTCGAATTCATAGATTCCAAACACAGCTCATTATACAGGATGTGACCTCATTAGGAGTTCATAAATCAATACAGTGCGGCCATCAATTATCCTGCCCAACAGAGGAATGATGGCCTAGATTTTAAGAAGAGCCACCTGCCTATTGATTTCTTCCTGTTCATTCAATCCTTTATTCACTTTGTTAAGGGTGTGTATCCATCTACACTCTCTTAAATTGAGTACATTCCCAAAATCACCTCCTCGTACGTGAATTTCAACTTTTTCAATCACCCACCATCGGAGGCTATTACAGTCGTGGCCAAACGTGGTAAAGTGTTCTACCAATGGTGATCCGGGTGTATTGCAACGGATGCGACTGCAATGTTGTAAGATTCTGCATTTTACTCTTTGTGTGGTTTGTCCTATATAAAGAAAACCACACGGACATAAAATAGCATAGATCACCCCGGCAGTGTTACAATTACTATGTTTTGTCAGGGTGTATGTCTTGTTGTCATAGTTGAAAGAGGTACATTCATTCGTAAGGGGGCACGCCCGACATGTGCCACATTTTGTGTGTCCCTTAATCCGTGGAAGACCCCAAAGGGTAGTCTGACTCATGGTTTGGGTTATTGGCAGAAGGGATCGAACTAAATGGTCCCTAACATTCATCCCCTTGCGGAATGCATGTAGTGGAGGTAGTAAGCCTCCTAGTTCGTCACTAACCAAATGCCAATGGCGATTAATCAATTTCCGTATTGTGTTGCTTTTAGTATTAAATGTAGTGACACATACCAGATGATCTACATTTTCTTTCTTAGGTTTTTGGGGCCAAAAGGTGTTCCCGGTGGTTATGCCAAGCCCTTTTACGAGCTTTTTTCAACAGGCGCTAAGGATAACCCCGTTCATTAAGTCTTACAATGAGCAAGGAAGACTCTTGAAAAAGTCCTCCTTTTTGGTACCTCTTTCAACTATGACAACAAGACATACACCCTGACACAACATAGTAATTGTAACACTGCCGGGGTGATCTATGCTATTTTATGTCCGTGTGGTTTTCTTTATATAGGACAAACCACACAAAGAGTAAAATGCAGAATCTTACAACATTGCAGTCGCATCCGTTGCAATACACCCGGATCACCATTGGTAGAACACTTTACCACCTTTGGCCACGACTGTAATAGCCTCCGATGGTGGGTGATTGAAAAAGTTGAAATTCACGTACGAGGAGGTGATTTTGGAAATGTACTCAATTTAAGAGAGTGTAGATGGATACACACCCTTAACACAGTGAATAAAGGATTCAATGAACAGGAGGAAATCAATAGGCAGGTGGCTCTTCTTAAAATCTAGGCCATCATTCCTCTGTTGGGCAGGATAATTGATGGCCGCACTGTATTGATTTATGAACTCCTAATGAGGTCACATCCTGTATAATGAGCTGTGTTTGGAATCTATGAATTCGAACTGATTCCATGTAATGGGTTATGCCAATGGTAATACTAATCAATGTCATGAATTAATGTACTTTTTCGATACGGCACACTAACTCAATTAATGGATCTGTAATGAATAGGCAATGTATATGAGATATGATGTATAATTGATTATTTGTGAATTGCTGAATCTTATGTCATCGTTTGAACTACTTGATTTAGTATGGCGCAGACTTGAAGTGTATATAACTGCACTATAATGGTTTTAACTTTTTTGTTTCTAATTGTTGAAAAATGTTTTTTATCCTGATACATATTGTCAAGAATTATGGTAGATACCCATCATCACTGGCAATATACGTTATTCCCAATCTTGGCGAAGTAACCTTAAAAGAAATGGTTTCAAAACAAATGAGGTGTTTTATATCGGTACATGCCCAACTAAAGATGGCGGAACCCTTGAGTTTGCAACTTAATAATTGCAGGTACAGGCTTGTATTTTGTTGCTCTAGCCCTTTAATTCAATTGTAGTTACTGCGCACGATTGTAGTAATAAATTTGTGAATTCGGGTTAAGATTTATCCAATCATGGCGAAATGTAAAAAAATCGATCAAACCTAATGATAATACCCTATAATTGTGCATAATGGACTTATGATCTATAGGAGCCTTTCAATTCCAAAAGAATGCCCTAGTAAAGTTTTTAACCACTCAATCATTATCCCGCCGAGTCGAGTCCGCTTTCTACGGACACCGGCGCAGCGTGCAAGCATTGGATGCTGCCGAACGCCGACTCGAGTCCGCTTTCTATATCTACATACTCGGACATCGGCGCGGCATGCAAGCTTTGGATGCTGCCGAACGCCGACTCCAGATAAGCAGTTTGGTGAGTCCTGTGGGTTCTTTGTGATTAGGGGTGCACCGCAGTCCGGGAGATACATGGACTGATGTGTATTTTGTTTATTTTATTTTTAGCAGGGGATCGATTACCGCCTTAGAATTATTTTTGAGCAGAACCAATCACCACTACGCCATGAGATAATTAGGTAAGGAGTGTATATATATTATTTCAGTTGCTGGGACTCAGTTCCCAGTTCCTAATGAAAATAGGGGTCATTTAATAACCATGTGTTGTGCAATTCTTTGTACAAATTGATATATTAGTGCCATCACTAAAATGTCCCCTATCTGATTATAGGACAATCTGTAAATATTGAAATTTGTCCATGCAGAGACATTAAGCCTGCTTCATGAGGATAACATAATTCCTACATCTTCATCCGCTGGATTAAGGTAAAAAGCAGGGGTCATTTATTAGCCCCTGTGATATGTAACGAATGGCCATTGAACAATTGGGTGAAAAAACGCCATTACTAAAGCGTCCTCTATTTGATTATAGGACAAGCTTTCAAATATTGAGAATTGCCTATGCAGAGACTGTAAGCCTGCCATATGAAGATGATATAGTTCTACATCCCCTGGACAAAGGTAATGACTAGTCCAGTTTTCATTAAAGCAACATCAATTATGATTTAATAAAGAGTGAAACAAGTGACCACCCTATTATGTTTTTAGGTATCACTCAGTCACCTTGGGACTCCGAGTGAAGAATACTTCTTGGTTCTCCTTTTCTATTGGGTAAGCCATATTTGTTCTTGCCCGAGCAGATTGCGACATCATTATTGGTCATAAGTCCATTGCAACAGCCTGATGTATATATTTACTTCATTTTCAGGACTCACACTATTCCCTTGGTTGCCCAATGTTCTAGTCCTGATGAAGACTCGCATAGCCACGGTCCAACTTATCTTTAGGCTCTAAGACGAGTCGAAACGTCAACGCTCTTTCTGATTACCTGGATTGTGTCACACGATTTTCTAGTGCAATATACCCTTTGGAAGCAATGTCTCCATTCAATGAGAATTGTGTATAGAACTCATTAAACAGACCAGGCCACACAAACCAAATCAGATTGTGATAACTGATGTATTTTTGAAAAAAAATGTTGTAACATTTCTGTACGTTTTTCTATTTTCTATCCCTTTCACCAAGCACTTTACACTCTTTATCTTATGCACGCTCGCTTTGGGCAACCTATATATTCTCTTATATAGAGATAGTGATGTAAGCAATAAATTGCTCCTGAATTTGTAATGATTGCTGTTGCTTTTCTTTATTCTATATGAATTAATACATTTGTTGTATAGGGTTGATCTGTGAGACATATCCCATAATTCAAGGTTCTTTGTAATATGTTTTTGATTTAATCGACTCTTCTGAAAATATTGGTTGAAGAAATGTTGTCTAGGCAGCCAGTGCGCTTTTCAAGGCCTGGGCGGAATTTGCGAAGTTGCGCGGATCTTTGTGAAGTACCTCAAAAACTCCACCACACTACATGGGGTTTCGCGAGTAGGCAGGGCCACTCCCTGCACCCGTTCGCATGACCTTTTACATTTTCTCAAACATGAAATGGCACCAAAACAGCACCACATGGTTTGCATGGGTGCCGCCTTTTTGTTTTCTGCACTGTTTATGGTTCTGGGCCTACATTTTAAAATATTTCTTTAATCTTTTATTGTTCCCCCTATCTAACTTATCTACCCTCATTTTCAGTTAATATTAGTGCGTGGTTTTTATGTTTTTTTATTGGGGGGTGTGACTTTTAAAATGTTTCTCTTTACTTCCTCTTCTTTTTTCTCCCTTCCTTCCTTCCTTCCTTATCCTGTTGCTATCTTCCTCCCCACCCAGCACCATGGCAATGCATGGGAGGGGAGCGCCAGACCTTTCCCCTTATCACCCACAGCACCAGCCACCCATCTTGCTGTCAGCTGTGCCGTGAAGAGGTAAAACCAACAGTCCATTTGAGGAGTTTTTTAACTTCAAATTGACTTTGTGAGGAGATTTAGCTGCTTCTCAAGGAAAGAATCTTCTCCAGGTTGCAGCTGTGGTCGCTCACACTTGATCGTACTCCCCTACATCACAAAAGAAGATGGAGAAGTCTCTGGCACATCCTAAATCACAAGTGCTGAGTTTATCGGTACCTGTGTATTCTCCATGGAATGCAGAGTTATCGAATTCAGAAAAATCTTTGAGCAAAGCAGAGGTTGATGCCTAGGCCTAGTGCTTTTGCCAAAGGCCAGCATGTGTTCTTTATTTTGGCAATGCCTCCTTGCTGGTTGTTGTTTAACCATGTAGCTGGTGGCCATTTTGTTTAGCCAGCCAATGTGATTTGCCATAGGCCTGCATGTGTTCTTTATTGTGGCCATGCCTTCTTGCTGGTTGTTTGACCATGTGGCAATTTTGTTCAACCATCCCTTTTTAATTTTGAAACATATTTTGTTTGTAGAGGTTTAAGTCGTTTGGGTTGTACTATTTTGTTTTTTCTTTTCCCTGATATCAGTTTAATAATATGCTTAGGCCTAGTGCTCAATGCTCATGCTGAATGTACTGGAAGAACAGTGTTTTATGTTATTATATACCTTTTTTGCATTTTTCATCTGCACCACTCCTTGCCTTCAAATCTCAATGGATTTCTCATGGTAGTCCTCTAGTAAATCATCAATTATATTTTGTAATTTTAATTGTTTTGATAATTTGTACACTTTTGTTTAATCAATGTAATTCTTTTTCTCATTTTTTTGTAATTTTATTTGTAATTTTTTTACATAAAAAAAGAATTGTAATGTTTTCACATTTTCTCAACCTCCATCAATCCCCTGTCTGCCATAGGCACACAGCTGCACAACAGCATTCACTTTCTACGGATTATTTCATTGTCACCTGCACCTCCCTGTTTGCCACATCATAACTTGATACACATAAAGCAAACAGTTACATCTGTATGCTTTTGCTCTTTCTTATCCTTCTTGATTGTAATTGAAAGTTTATGGTTGTAGGGTTTTATGTTTGAATAGATATGCAAATATTGTTGTTAATTATTTATAACGTAAGTAACCACACTACGTGATATTGTTTGTACTACTTATTCAAACTGCAAAGATGCCACTTTTCACTGTTTTTCTTCTTGCCTGTTTGCTTTTAGGTGCACAAGAGAAGAGACATCACCCACATTGCTGCCAGACAGAAGGACTGTGAATGTGATGCATGACAACACAACACAGATCTCTCTTCAGCTTGTGAAGCTAAGTGCCACTGCTAACTGACAGCTTCATGATGGCTCCAAAGAAAGGTACTACCAAGAAAGAGGGCAGTGATAAGAAGGAGGTCACTGCCAATCGTATGTCACCCCAGACCTTTTCAGGCAATGGTGTGTGCCTGCCGCACCGGCCTCAGAGGAGCAAGAGGGGACTAGACCCAAGCCCATGTCTGTCACAGAGGCAGACAGAGTAATCACGGCAATGCTGATGAGCAGTGACATTGAATTGGAGTTATCTCTTTCACAAAGTAATACCCATTTGTTGCTGTGAGCTCAGCTAAAACAACTGCCACAGCCAGCAATAGTATTTCCTCCTGAAGTAGGAGCACTTCAGCATTATGAGCTCCATGCTGAGAAAGTAGAAGAAGCCCCTCTTTCACAAGATCCATTGTCTTATATCTGATATCAAGCAAGAAAAAGGAAGGGTATTCCAGTAGGTCCTTCTCCAATCCCCCTTCTGATGATCATGACTCCACTTGGATCCTGCCTCAATCTGAGACATGCCAGGAGTGGCCAGGAATAAAGAAGGTTCCTGAAAGCCTTAGGGTTACGGATGAAGACTAGGCAGATGAGACAAGCGAGTCATCATGGATGTTTGCCCAGCCCCAGAGGAGACTGATGTTATCCCACCTCAACCTGCTTTGAAGGATGTGGCACAGATACCTCCACTGCCAGCTGAAATATTTGCAGGGCCACTGTGACCTACATCAGCAACCACCTCAGTTGAGGTAGCACTGCGGTGAGACAAAGTTGAAAAACCCACCTATTGACAATTCTTTGGACATGGGCAGTGGCACAAGTCTCAGAAAATGTACCTCCCCAGTTCGTGGCTTCTTTATGGTAAGCAAGCAAGAAGCAAACATTGCCATATGCTCATTTTGCAACACAAGTGTTAGTCGAGGTAACCTTTATACCAACTATGGTACTGTAGGCCAAACAACCCACCTTATCAAAAAAAACTGTAAGTGGTGTTTGTGAATGTGGTGGGAGCAGGGAATCTTCTCCTATCACAGTGGAAGTGTTATGAACCCCAATGTACCCCAATATAGGCATAGGTAGTTTCATGACCTTTTACATACATTTGATCTACCTTGCTCTACATAAAGGTTCTGGCGCCGACCTTTTACCTAATTAGGTGCCAAATAAATGTTGTGTGTTTTTCTCTGAAAACTAGCCTCATTTAATATGCAGGAGGATTGTCAGTATCACATCAGGATTACCATCTTATGCATAATAACTTTGTGTAAGGGTCACCACTATCGCCATCCTTGGCCGACATGCCCACAGTACCATGACACATCTAGGTAGAATCCCTGTGGGTATCTTTTGGATATATAAGTACCACTTCTTCACTGTCCAAACCAGAGGAGAAAGACTTCCATGCTGACAAGAGACACTGAGGTCCCTGCACGCAGGCACTTCAGCACGCAGTGGTCTGACATCCCTTGCAGGATGTCCAACTCGAGACAAAGATGGGGCCCTTCATTCTCTCACATCAGGTAATGGGGTTGGCTCTTTCCAAGGTGGATTCTTGGCTACAAACCAACATACATGCTAGATACACTTAGGCACTTCTAATTAGGGTTTGCGTCATAGGTGTAAGTGTTATTACTGTCATGTATCTATATGCCTGTATATATATTCACAGTTTTAATACTATCGTAGAAGTCTACCTTTTATTTATTCTGTTACTGCTTGTAATTGTATACATCTGTTTCTGTCTCATTGTTTTTGCAGCACATGTATTTTATACTAGAATGACGCTGGTTCAATAAATGCTTATTGAAAATGCACCCACCCGTTTATTCTGTGTATCTCTCTGAGACAAAGTGAGCACGAATGATTGAGCGAAAAGTACTGTACTGTTTAAACGATCCCTGAGTGGTGAGAGTCGTCATGTTCAATGGTTGCCAGAAACTATTCACTACTTGGTAAGGTTGTGGGTTGCACTGTCAGCTAGCTGTGCTACAGTCTAACATATCCTTTGGGGGTATCTGGAATCAGTCTGGACACCAATCCCTCAGTTTATGTTGTCTAAACGTGCAGATCCTATATAGATTTGTAGGAACTACACAACATGGCACCCAATGTGGATTTGGTTCTAATTTAATGGTCAAATCTGAATAGTTCAGCAGTGCTTTCTCAGTTGAGGCTGCAGTAGCATTACATGCAAATACAGCAGAGGACAAAGAGCAGGAAAGTGCAATAAACATTTCAGAAAATGTCAGAAAAGCACTTACTACAAAACTAGCAGATTTTGGAGTCTCAGCATTGGGTAGGACTGTTACAATCGTGATTGAGACATACGAGGCATACAGGACAGAGGTATTCTATTCCTGGGTGAAATTTCCACCTGCTGATGCATATACACATACATTTCATTCTTACATAGCAGATGACATGCCAGAAGAATGCAATCCGTACGAGAACATAGAAGTTCCGCTTACATACCAAGAGCATAGAAACTGGTGTAAATGCGCCCTCCCACATACCAGAGAAAAAGTGAGAGTCGGTCCACTCAGCAGAGACAGAGTGACTTGGCTGGTTCTAGCTGCTTACACACCACATCTAGAAATTGACACATTGCCAATACCAGACTTACGTCCACTACACAAAGAAATAAGAAAACTTTACAGAAATAGTAATGCGAACACTCACACTTCAACCTACAAGGGTTACTCCAGCAGGTCAACTACCAGGGAGCAATACTAAAATCACCCCACAAACACTAAACACAGTTATGGGAAGAATTCCCACAAAACATGAGCAAATGCTATTCTGGATAGCACATAAACTAGCACAGATAGAGGCTGTGTTTCCACACACAGGCCCACAAGAAAAACACAGAATCTTAACGATCAGCTTGCCAATGCGAAAAGCTCTCCACATAGAGGACTCTACCACCTGGGGCACAGTTTTTGCTGCCATGTATATATCAGGGCGCATGGCCCCCTTTCAATAGCAGTGATACCAGAGGTTTCAAGACAAATACAGAATGAGTACAGGGCAGAGCCTGCCTGAATGTAGGGATGAAATTAATAGGCAATATGTAGATATCTACGATTATGTTGGTAAACATAAAAAGGGAGGCAGCAGTGGTGGCTATACACCAATCCCTGAGGGAATGCACTTTTGCACAACAGGAGCGAGAATTGTCTAAAATGATCGAAGACACCAATGCTTCATTGGGTAGAGATAATTTGAAAGCTAGACCTGTGAAACCACACGTAATGGGTGATCATGAAAAGGATAACTCCAGGGAAGCACCTGATTCTTCTAAAAAGAAATAATAATAAACAACAAAAAAATAGACAGAATAGATCACAATCACGGGGAGGGCCTTCTCACCAGGTGCCCTCTGACAGGAGGTATAACCTTAGGAACCGTGATAACATTAAATAACCTGACAGAATCAGGATACTGATACCAGTTCCTCTTGTTCCTTTCAGGGTTCATCAACAAACTCAGAGAGGGAAGGACAGTCAGAACACAGATCAGAAGAGTGAGCTAAGCCAAGAGACACATATCACACTTCATACTACATTATCAAAAAAGAAGATGAACTAAAATCTAAACCTCAATTTAAGAAGAAGAAAGTAGTTGGCCTTAAAATAAGAAATGCTCAGGCTACTGAGGACTCAACTTCTGAATGGGGAATGGGATCCGTCACTTCTAGACAGTGCAGCAGAAGCAACAATAGCTTGCCAGAACCAGATGGAGTTTCTGGTGACAGCAGCGTTGAATGAACATATCACGGTGGAGACACCTAATACTAGAGTAAGTGTCAAGCACCAATTATATGAAATAACACTCCATATGGAAGGGGGCATACCCAGGAAAGTGAGAGATATCTTTTGGGCGAATCTGACATATGGATATGTTATCCTTTTGGCTGAAAAGAATGGATACCTGAGTTCATTATAGATTGGCAAAAGGAGAAACAGTCATTTTAACAGCTTTCTCTGAACTTGTTCCAGAATCACTAAAACATTCATATGTGTAGGAGTGGGCGGTAGCACTAGCTCCTGAGTTATATTGCAGTCATGTATGGCAGGATGCTGAGTGATCTCACCATGTAATCTCGGTAAAAACTACTCCAACTCCACAAAGACAGTACCCAATAAAACGACACAAAAAAGCAAGTCAGGGAGATCTTAGATCAACTTGATTACGAATATGTAATAGAGAATTGCACCTCTTCCATGAATAATCCTATGTTTCCCCCAATGAAACCCGACAATTTATACCATCTAGTTTTAGACTATAGTCGTTTGAACACATGCACAAAAACATTTGCAGTATATAATGCACACAGTGCCGTATTAATGAATAACATTCTGCAGAAGAAATACAAAACAACACTAGATATCTCAAAGGGATATCTAGTGCCATCTATATGCCAAAATATAGCACCTGAGAGCAGATATCTGACAGCATTTTTGACCCTCGGGTCTCAGCGTCCATTTTGTAGATTTCCCCAAGGGTTTAAGAATAGCTCAGGTTGTTCTCTGCAAGAGTATCAGAGTTACTTCAACATTTTGATGAGGAGGCATTGTCCTATGTAGATGATATTTATCTGATGGTCGATGAATTATTGGATCATTTGAACTGGATGAACAACATAATACTGGGATTCACCTCTGAGGGCTATAAATGTAACTTTCAAAAATCAAAAATTGCCCACATCATTGTCCTATTCTTAGGATATGAGCTCTCAAGTGAAGGTAAAAGCCTAGCAGCTAATTGTTTAGAAAAGTGTGCACTGCTCCAACCTCATAAATCTCTGAAAAACTAAAAAGTTAAACCTAAATACTACTTACTTAGACCTGATTTTTCAGCTTGACATTGGACAGAGGAACATACAGAAATTCTCCATTCCCTATAAACTGACAGGATAGCTTCCAAACACTTACACACATGTGCAAACACCACAAATGTTGTGATTCGTGTAGTTACGGATCAATCAGGGTACACATATCTCACCTTCAATGAAGGCAAAACTACCAATAGCATAAATATCACATTTGTACAAGAACGCTGAGATGCGTTTTGCATCCACTGAAGAAATTCTGACAGCAGTGTGAGAGAAAGAGCACTGGCTCAGGGGAAAAAAAAGTGTTGTAACTCCGGTACCTACCTTAGAGGCTGTTACTAAAGCAAGCATTCCTAATGCTGAAGCACTGTATCTGCGATGGATAAAATGGGCTCATTCTCTCACTGCAACAGATTTAGACTACAAATTTGATTCTACCTTAAAAACCCAACCATTTTTGCAGTACAGACAAGAATATCCTTTTCCGAATGAAATAATGCCACTAGATCTGTATGAAAAGATCATTTACACTGACGGTTCAGCTCAGCCAGGCATAGGATGTAAACAGCAATACAGCGCAGCTTGTGCGATTGTAAAGGGATGTATGCAGGATAGTAAGTTCGCAATATGCAAACTTAGGGGGTCATTATGATGGTGTGCAGATCGCCACCACTCGACTGTCTGTGGCAATTCGCACGCCATAACTCCCAGCCATATTACTATGGCGGGGGGTACCGCTGTGGACCGAAAGACCGTCTGACGCTTCTCCGCCAGCCTGTTGGGGGCCTCCAGGAGCGTGGAGGTTAAGTAGCTGCACTGGGGGTACCTATAGTACCCACCTTCATTGCCATATACAAGGTGGCAGGCACTGCGCGGTGCCTGTCAAGTTGTGCATTGCAATGTACAACATGCCCCCTTACGATTGTGGCGGTTGCTGTTTAAAGTACCACCCGCCACAATTTTAAAGGCAAGAATGTGCCTGCCAGTGTGGAGGGTGCATCCTAATTTGCCTCGTGGGACCGCTGCACCTCTGGCAGTCGGTCTAATTTTCCGATACAGTGGTGGGCGGACGTCTGCCCGCCATCGTAATGGGGCCCTTAGTCACTAGGAGATTGCATGGCACAGCTGGCAGAACTAAAAGCTCTGACACTGGTGCTAAAACATACAGATCAAGAATTCCCCACACTAACTATCTGCCATTCATTTTATTGTGTCCAATCTTACAATGAATATATTCACTACTAGGAAGAGAATAAGTCTAAAGATTCAAATGGTTGCACAATAAAGCATAAATTACTTTGGGAACAAGTGCCTCAGCTGAAAAAAGGCTTGCCACGGGCTCACATGATTCATACGCTGAGTCATCAAGGCGTTGGCATGCACGTTGAAGGGAATTCACTGGCTGATGAAGCCGCCAAGGTGACAGTGCAAACTGCTGCGTTGCTGCAATCATTCTTTCTACTATGAAGATGAACAGACCTATAATGTTTGCTGTCATTGCTCCGCATAAAAACAGCTCAGCCTTGCCAAAAGGTTTTCCGGTCAAGTACTCCTACAAGTTAGATACACAAAATATTCTGTATGCTCAAATTCCAAGAGTGTGGGATAGAGTAATACTAAACATGGATCACAGATTATGTTTAATACTAGCTGCACATGAGGGTCTGGATTCCACACATACAGGTATTCCTTCAACAGTTATTGAAGCAACATTATTGGAGGCTAGGTCTTACAAAACAGACCAAGGGCTTGGTCCTTAAGTGCGACATCTGCCAGCAGATGAAGAGTTTCAACGTAGCCCTTCCACCACAGACACCTTTACTGATATCAGACAGACTTCCTGCATGTGTCTATTTGGACCACTATGGCCCCCTACATTCTGCTGGGGCTTGGAAATACATGTTTTGGGCAGTGGATTCAAGCTCTAGATTCCTGTGGGTTTGGCCTCAGAGCTCCGCTGACACTCGAACTGTTGCAAAGGATTTGTGTGTCTTCATAGGGAAATACGCAATTGGCACATTACATTCTGACCGTGGCTCTGCGTTTGGCTCTCAGGCTTACAAAAAAGCAATGGGAAGGGTGGGTGTTGCGGTACTCCTTTCCGTATCATCCAGAAGGAAATTAATTTGTGGAGAGGAAAAACCGGGACTTAAAGCAATCTTTAACAGCAAGGGTATTAGGCTTGGATGGCATTTAGGTCAATCACCTATATGGGGTCCAGAGGGCACTTAACAACATGCCAAGAAGTTCCCTAGGATGCCATATGAGGTCCTGTTTGGGAAGAGAATATGGGTACCCAACCTCAATTGTGGCAGCACCGTTCCGGATGAAAAAGCATTTGACATCAATGATCAGTTGGCTGTTTTACAGGTACTCAATGAAATACGGGCACTTCAAAGTAATGTCCAGTAAAACTCACCGCCACTGGGGAAGTGAAAGCTGTTTTCGGCAAACTCTGCCTAGCTACTAATGATCGGGGACCTGGTATATGTGAATATGTCTCGCAATGAGTCATCTGCAAGTTTAACAAAACTTGCTGCGCTACCAAAGACAGAATGAACAGCATCTGGCGACTTCATTGATTTTGATACCTTCTCACTGGATCTGAGTGTACCTGAGTCACCGTTAGTTTTGGTTTCCCCACAAAGAAAAAATATATAATATTTACCTTTGACTGAAAAAGATTTACTTTGTTACTCCCTGGCTACAGCTCTGGATTGCCAGTAGTCTACTGTTCCTAGACCTCTGGATAGGTGTAGTGACAGTCTTTTTCCTACTTCTGAATGAACATTATATTGCAGAATGCCCCGCAGTACAACATTGAAACTTGATCCTTAAACCACATACATAATCTTATCATAAACGAAGAGACTTGCCCATCACAAATATTGCAGCAGTTCCGATTCCTGAAGGAATAGTTTAGGAAAGGGTTTCATATGATGTATTTGGTCCGACTTAACTTTTGAAAATGCACATGTATTTAGAAGTTCTTTGAATGATATCTTCACCTCTAGTAAATTCTCTGGTGATTGGGACTTTGAAACTGTGAATAGTATGCTGTCTGATTTAGACCAATCCGCTGCAAATTGATAGGGGTTACCTAGATAAGGCTTTGGAAGTGGTCGATAGTGGCATGACCACACAAACATCCAGGATTTATTCACTAGGCTCCTGTAATAGATATAATAGAACAGGACCTGTCCATTCTTCAACGTGGGCAATTACAGTTACGATCCATTCTGTTACTAAGCTTGACGCTACCGTCATTGCGCTCTGGTCACGCGCCCTGGCAACAGTACGTCTCTGTTTCCTGCTTATAATCTAACAGAAAGGCAGACAACAATGGTACAAAGAGATGCAAAGTATACAATCATGCACATTGAAAAATTGGACCAATTACCTTCCACTGTGGTGAGTCACCTTCCACAGAATGGTTAATCCATAGCCATATAACATTGCCAGTGACAACATTCCAATTTCAATATTGTCTACAGTACCACAACGTAGGCAGGAAATAACTGTTGGATAGGGAATACATCCATGAATCTTGCGAATTACCTTACAGATTTAGATGCAGAAATGGGGACACTGAAGCCTTTCTCAGCGGTTCAGACTCTGAGAATTCGTTAAGTGGGTTTCGAATTTGTCAGGATAATAAGCTTCACGGAGCCTGTAATGTTTAGGTTGCAAACCTATTTTGTAACTTTAAAGGATCCCCAGCTGCTGTGTTTCATCCGGTGTTCAAACTACTCTCAATTGTGAGTTATTTGATGTTAAATGATCAAGGTTGTAGTAGGATGATGCCCGGCATTGCATATCTGGTCACAGAAAGTTCCAGGGTTACTTGATTTATGAGGTCAGTACTTTGGTATCATTGATCTGCAGAACTGGGCTAATTGGCTCTGTCAGGGAGGTTTTAAATTGTTTTGGTAATATACCTGCTAACTGGAGATGTTTTAGGGCTATAATTTCAACTTGGGGCCTCCAGCTCATTTTCCTGGCTAATGTGACTCCTAGATAGCTGTATACATCCGTCTGTTCTAGGGGCTCACAGTCAAGGTTAATGATGCCACTAAATGGTTGATGCTGGTTAAATACCATAAATGTAGTTTTAGCAGTGTTAATTTCTAGCCCTCGCATACTACAGAAGTCGTCAAAACGTGGCAATGCACCTTGCAGTCCACACAGACTTTTAGAGATAATAAGTGCGTTGTCTGCAAACATCAAGATGGGAATCTTAGTTCTTGCTAAGACTGGGGCATCTGATGGATTTGTAGCTAAAAAGCCGGACATTTAACAACAACAGATCTGTGGGCCTTCACACTTGAATATGTTGTGCTCATTATTTTTCAGGTGCAGAAATAATTATTGTTTCCAAGTTTTAGGTATCTCCAGATATGGAAAATCATTGAACTGTCTTTTCTCATAATGAATTGTAAAATTTGGCACCATGTAACATGTTGAGAATTTTTTATAGATTAGAGGACATTATGGAATGGGGGTTTTAGTGTAAACAATTTTTTCCAACCAGGGTTTGTAAAGCATGGCTACTCACCCTTGAGGGTCTTAAGGTGCTGAGGGCGAAAAGTGGGAGGGGGGCTGATCCATCTTGGCTCTGGGGTTCAGTCAAAGAGTCAGGTCTTTAGATCCTGCCTGAATTTTGTCAGTGATGGGGCTTTACGCCCGCACTCGGGCCGGAAATTCTGGCCCAGAGGCGGAGTTTCTGGCCCAGAGGCGGAGCTTCCGGCTTGGGGGTGGAGCTTGCGGGCTGGAGGCGGAGCTTCCGGCCCGGAGGCAGAGCTTGCGGCTTGGAGGCCGAGCTTCTGGCTCGGAGGTGGGGATTTAGCCATGGCTGAAATCTCCACCTCTGGGCCGCAAGCTCCACCTCCAGGCCAGAAGCTCCGCCTCTGAGCTGCAAACTCCGCCCCCAAGCCGGAAGCTCCGTCTCCGGGCTGGAATTTCCGGCCTGAGTGGGGACATAAAGTTAGTAGTCTTAAATCTATTCTGTGAATACCGAAAGTAGTAAGTTCATTCTGTGAATCCCGAAAGTAGTTTACCAAATAGTAGTAAGTTTAGGATTTAGTCTTAAATTCATTCTGTGAATTGGGCACTTTGTTTTATTAATAATAATAATTAGTTGTTAACTGATATGAATTAATTGATAAGTAATTATGTTAATTTTGTAAAACAATAAATAGGTGTGGGTTGTGAGGTTTATATGGGTAAAGGTTTGGGAGTAAGTAATTTAAATTAATTAATATGTAGTTGTTAAATACTTGTAATTATTTAATTAACAAATAATTATTTTAATTGTGCAATATATTTTTTATGTTTAATTTTTTGTTGTGGGTTCTGGGGTTCAAAGGGGTAAAGGGTGGGAAGTTAATTAATTTGAAGGCATTCATATTTTGTTTTTTTAATAATATTTGTTTAATTGATAACTACTTTAATTGTGCTCTATTTTTTTTCAAGATTTGAGATGTGGGTTGTGGATTTGTAGGGGTATGGGGTGGGGAGTATATACATTTTTACAATGTTATTGATTAATAAATTGATAATTAATTATGTTAATTGTGTAAATCATTTTTTTTAAACAAAAATTCTTATTTTATCACAGCAACTTATCCAAAAACATAAAGATAATATCCAATATCTGAGACATGCACATACCTCCTAGAACCATATCCATAAACCATAAATCAAAGAGAGAGAAGCAAAGAGAGAATTTACATCTATAACATCAAGCATTATTAGTTCATCATTCAGATACCTAGAAAGGAAAAAAGAAATACAACGAGAACAAAGCAAAAGAAGAAGATGATGCCAGGGCAAACAATAAGAAAAAAAAGGCCCTTCTTTGGAAACACTCATTACTGCTGATTTTCCTTCCATCTATAAATAGGCCCCCAAATACATTTGCCAAGCAATCCTCTCTTTTTCCCCTTTCTCTCATAAACCCCCTACTCAAGATTATAAGTGGAAACACTGGAGCTACTTTATCAAACCAGGCTGTAGCGATACATATGCGAAATTCTGACACAGCCATGAAGAGAAAATGTGGTGATGGATCTTTTCTGTCCTCATTATGTATCCCCAACAGTATTAGAGATGGACTAAGACCAACTTTAATTTCAAGTGTTTATCCAAATATAATTCAATTGCATTCCGCAAAGTTTGCAATTGAGGACAGGACCTGAACATATGTACTATGTCAGCCTCCGAACTATCACACCGTGGACATCTAATTCCGATCTGTCCCCCCCATTGTGCTATCCTTGCCGGGGTATAGTACAAAGAGAAGATTGTTTTATAATGTTGACCTTGAAGTCCTGCAGAGCAAAGTAGGGTTTGGCCTAATTCTAATGCAACTTTGAAACTATCCAAGTCTACACCAAGTTTATCCATCCATTTCTTTTCGTATTTTTCCAAATCGACATGTTTGAATAAAGAGAGTTCAGAATATATCCTCCGAGTATTACAATCTTCCCCCTCTGATAACATCCTTAATATTGTTTTCACTAAATCCGGAGGGCTGTCCCTTTTTCCCACCTATAAAGCTGCGAATTTGAAGATACTTAAAAAAGTTTATTTTACTAATGCCGTAGCTATTCTGTATATCCACGAACTGCCGAATTCCATATGGCCCCATTAAATCCCCCAGTCTCTGCATACCACATGTCTCCCATTCCGCCATTATAGTATCTGAAAAGATTTCCCCAGGAAAGCTGGGGTCCCTAAAGAGCTGGGTATAACCGTTGTTTACCAAGACCAGTTTATTTGCGAAACGCTGCCCAGATCTTATATGCAGCCAACAAGGTCTTAAACCTGGTTCTTTTAAAGTAGCTGGGCTCCGTGAATTTCAAAAAGCAGTATTCAGAATCTTTCCCCATCAAAATTGAATACATTTCAATTGATCCAGACTTAACCCAGGGATCAGACGCATCTCGCCCAATTAGCCCACTCCTATACAGAAATCAGGGATAGCCCATCCTCCTCATTCCTTTGGGAGAGACATAAACCTAAGTGCCCTCCAATTAACCATATATTCCAGTTCAGTAAACCATTTTTTCTCAAATTCCAGTGGAACAGACCTAATAAGGTGCAATATTTTTGGCAAGAAAACCATTTTCACCACATTACATCGCCCGACTAGTGACATATGTAGATTGTGCACTCTGTCAAAATTTATTTTTGCTTTAACAATTATTGGGTCGATATTTCTTTCTACTGTCTTGTCCAGATATGCTGATATATTTATCCCCAAGTAGACAGCTGAGTCAGTTACCCGTATATCATCACACACGGCCTGCTGATTCTTAATTATCTGGATCTTAGATCTATTTAAAGCATTGCCCGATACTGATCCAAATATTTGGGCTTCTATCTCCATTTCTACTAGGGCATCTTCCGGACTTGAAGTGACCAGTGCGATGTCATCAGCATATGCCAAGTTTTTATATTCTAGGTCATGATATCTTATTTGGGGTAATGCCTCCATTTGCCTCCAGCCTCCGAATTAGGGGGTCAATATATATTGCAAAGAGCAATGGTGAGCACGGACAGCCCTGCTGTGTGCCCCGCTCACTTGTTAAGGGTGCCATATATCCTCCATTCACTCTAAGAAGGGCTGTTGGGTTTCTATATAGGGCCTGAATTGCCATGACATAGCCTTCTTCAATGCTGTACAGCTTCACAACTGCCCAGAGATAGCCCTAGGAGACCCGGTTGAATGCCTTTTCAGCATCCATTAACATGACTGCCATAGGATCCCCTGAGACTTCAGCAGCATCAAAGAGAGTTATAATTCTACGTACATGCTGCATTGTTTGTCTCCCTGGAATAAAACCATGGTGCTTAGAGTTGACCATCTTACCAATTATATTGCTTAGGCTGATCGCCATGGTTTTGGAAAAGATTTTAGCATCACAATTCATAAGTGTTATTGGTCTATACGATCCTAGTTCCCTAGGTGGTTTCCCTTTTTCAGGAAGATTACTATATCTGCACCTGCCCACAACTCTGGGACAGAACTACCTGCTTGGGCTTGAAGCACTGTTTGAACTAGGTCGCGTCCAATTACCTCCAGAAAGTTTTTATAAAATTCTATAGGTATTTGATCTGGCCCTGCTGCTTTGCCCGAAGTGAGGCTGCCTAAGGCAGTAAAGACCTCCTCCATAGCCAATGGAGTTTCCAATGCCTCCCTATCTTCATCAGTGAGGGATTGCATAAACATACCATCAAAATACTCTTGGGTTGCAAGTGGATCCTGCACCCACTCTTCATTGTATAGGTTACCATAAAATTGTGTGAATATCTCTCAGATCCCTACTGGATCATCAGTTATATTCCCTGTTCCATATTGTATTTTCCTAATCTCCCCGGCAGCGATTTTCTGTCTAAAGCGGACCGCCAGTGTGTGTCCGACCCATTCACTAAGCTTGTAGCATTGCTCTTTCCTCGCCAGGAAAGTTACTGCTGCCTTGGCAGCTATACTATTCTGAACTTAAGATTCAGCAAGGGTCAATATGAGCTGGATGTCATCTAGCATTGCTCCTGTAGCAGTTGCCACATTCAGCTCCTCTTCTATATCCGTTATTAGCTTGCATAGCCGTTTCTCTATCGGTGTCTCTTGTTTCTGTCTGTGCAAGCTGTAGCTCAACGTTTCCCCGCGCACCCCAGCTTTAAACGTGTCCCAGACTATCCCTGGCATGGTACTTTTCTATTAATATCCCAGGAGCCCACAATCCATCCTTTCATATGTTCTACATATCCTTGATCTTTCAACAACTTTCTCTCGAAAGTCCATACCCGCTCTGGTCTTCCTCCCTTAGCCATCTCAACCGTTAACACTAGGGGGTTATGATCTGAAATAACACGGGGTAGCTTCTCAATCCTACACCTAGATATTATTGAGTTAGACTCCAAAAAATAGTCAAGTCTGATGACCACTTTATGCGGAGCTGAAAAATTGGTACTGCCTGGATCATCATGTTTTAATACAGCCCACACATCAGCCATTGAATTATTATGGTCAAGATTAGTAATTGCAGGAAACACCTTTTTCTTCCGGCCTGAATGTCTATCCCCCTCCTCTGTCCATATTCCACCCAACCCATTTATATTAAGGTCTCCACATATGATGATTGGTGCCGGCCAGGCGGCTAACTCCAAATCAAAAAACTCAAAAATATCAGGGTCATCCTCAGTTGAGCCATGCACAAAACAGATGGTGAACGCCTCCTCCATTATCTTGCACTTCACTAGAACCCATTTACCCCACTTATCTTCTAGTTTCCTCTTGACTTTTATGTCCCTTCATCGAGAAAGTATGGCAAACTCCCTGGTCTTAGTCCCCTGCCTAGTATTTGCTATAATGCACAAACATACTTGTCTATTAAACTACCTCTTGAGCCCTCTATATGAGTCTCTTGGAGACATAAAATATCTAAGCGCATTGTTCTTAGTATCACTGCTACCCGTTGTCTTTGGGCCTGATCATTTAATGTCACAAACATTGACTGTAGCGATTCGTAGTCTCATTAATGAACATCAAGCAACTGTCCAACCCAATTATCCTTTAAGTTTGCCGCCAGCTTCTTGAACTTTATTCCTAAGCTTTCCCTTCCTATATTTCCCATTCCTTCACTACTCATTGTATGTCTCACCATATGTCTCAGATACCGGACTGTGCTAACCTGTGCTCCATCCCTCCCAACCCTGCCCGAACCTTCCCCATCCCTCAACACCCCCCACACAACCCCTCTCCCCCTCACAGGAAAATAGGTCAGTCATGACCTATGTGAGACAGCCAAAGCCCATAGCTGAAGCAGCAGTGCCCCCCATTTACCTCCCCCTTACTCCCCCTAATTTCCCACTGTGCACTAAGTGAAAACCCATTAACAAAACTTATTAAGTCAACCATCCAGCCATCATACATATATAAATCATATATAAATCATCAGTTCACAAAAACCCATTAGAGGGCCCAAGTTCTAAATTACACATAAGATGGATCATATTGTAATCAAGGAAACAATTAAGCTATCAGACCCCTGTATCCTTACTCTTCTTATCTTGCAGCTCAGTCAGAAATGTTTGTGCCTTAATTTCTGAAAAAACATGCAAACTTGGCAACGGAGAATAACTTTGAGCTGGGCAGGGACCAATAGATAGGCCTCGCAGCCTGCCCCTTGAAAATGGGGTATCATCTGTCTGAGCCTCCACCTCCTTTCGACAGTGGCATGACAGAATTCCGGCTGGGCGAAGAACGTATTACCCTCAAATGTTCTTCTAGCATCTGGTCTTTCTTTGTCTATAATGGCCTGTCTGAGGAGAAAGTTCCCTATGTACACTAAAATTGGTCTGGGCCTGTCCCCCTGGCCTGTACCCTGCCCTCTCTTTTGAGTCAGTGGGAACCGATGTGCCCTCTGCACCTCGACTTCCCAGTTCCAACAAGCCAAATCAAGGAAGGCCCCTCTCAAGAGAGTTACTACAAATGCCATTGCGTCACCTCCCTCAATGTTCTCTGCCAGCCCCAAAAGTCTAATGTTATTCCTTCTCAGGCTGTTCTCAAAGTCTTTGAGCTTCCATTGCAAGTCCTCCACTCACTTTTCCTGTGCTTCTGACATGTCCGTATCATCAGTTAGAGAAAAAAAGCAGTCGACTTCTGGGGAGCTTGTAAATATTTTAGTGCGAGTAGACCCCTGTCCTGGCTCTATTGTTTTCTCTAAGATTATTTTATCCATAAGGGGCTCTGAAGTAATCAGCACCTGAGCAATTGTCTTTTCTGCAGTTGCCCCATCACTTTCAATAATGAGACAACCATCACTTACTGGCCCTTCCTTGCCAGTCAGTTCCTGCCACCCTGCTAACTCCTGATCATTCACATCATCTGATCCAGCCTTTCCCTCTTCACTCAAGTCCCTCTGTCTGTTGTCAGACCAAGTGAGAGTCTGCAACATTGTATCCTCACCGCTGATGACTTTTCCAGCGCTGGTCTCTGCCTGATCACAGGATCTGATTCTTGCATTGCCTGCCGGTGCTGCTGCTCCCGATTTTGCTGGGGTAAAGGTCTCCAGCAAAGTAGGTTGGCGAAGAGTGCTCCCTCAGACCTTACTTTTCCCTTCAATGTCATCCTTCCGTTTCTCGCTCTTGCCGCCATCAGCACTGGGCTCCTCTGTTTTTTTTTTCAAGGGCTCGTCGGGGTTGAACCGAGCCTCGTCCGACTGCAGCCAGAGGCATGGAGGGGACTGACTTCTTCTGAGTGTCTTCCAGCTCCTTTAGAAGCTTTCTCTTCTTTGGTGGCATCCTGAGGTCAGCAATGATACAGGGACACAGAAGCAGGGCTGTGCGACCAATCTCCAATGTAAAGACCCTTTCGAGCGCTATCAAGTCTCGACACCATTGCCGTCGCCGTGAACTGGAACCACTCCCACGATTAAACAATCGTTCCAGCAGGTAAAAGCAATGTGGCATTTCACTCTCTCATTTTCTGACCCTCTTTCTGTACCAGGGAGGGGGAGAGATCTTAGCTGCGGCTACTTACTACACCCTATCGGCGGCCATCTTGCCTCTGTGTATTGTGTGAAGTAAATTAACTATAATTAATTAATTATTAACATTTAATTAATGATAATTTGTTTATTGACAAATATTTATATTAGTGTCACTATTTTGCGTTTTGAAGTTATGTTTTATATGCAGGTTGTCAGTTTTGTGATTTTATGGGGTTGAAAGTATCATAATCTTTTTTTTTGTTAATAAATAATTTCTAAATAAAAATATTTACTTGTAGGAAAATAATTTTTATATTTCATTTATTATAATAATTTTAGTTATTTGTCATAGGTATGTCACATTGTAATATGCTTTTATTTTATTATATTTTTTGTTTTTCTCTACATATTTATTTTTCTTTAGTTTTTGAAAAAAAATATTTTGTTGGAGATATTATGTTTTTAATGTTCCTCTGACTAGAATGGGAGTAGAACATTGTACTCCTCCACTAGCCCACACTTTCCCTACTTTTGTACTGACTGGAGTGGGAATAGTACATTTGACCCCTCTGCAATCCAACACTTTCCCTACTGTTGTACTGAGTGCAGGGGAAATGGTACATTTTACCCTTTAGCAATTTAACACTTTTCCTACTGCTCTACTGACTGGAGTGGGAATAGTAGATTTTACCCCTTCAAAATCCAACAATTTCTCTACTGTTGCACTCATTGGAGTGGGAATAGTAAATTTTACCCATCCACACTCCAGCACTTTCCCTATTGTTGTAATGACTGGAGTGGGAATACTAAATGTTATCCCTCCACTATTCAAACTTTCCCTAATGTTGTGCCAACTGGAGTGGGACTAGTACATTTTACCCCTCCTCATTCCGAAACTTTCACTACTGTTGCATTTACTGGAGGGAGATTTGTAAATTGTACCCAGTTTTATTATTTTTTGTGTTGCATGAAGTGGGAGTAGTAAATGTTGTATATATAACTACTGTAACAGTTTGCGTAGTTTTATATAAATTGTAGTGAGAATAGTATATGTATTACATTTTATATTTTTTTTATTTTTTTTATATTGATATATTTTGCATTATTATTCTTTTGTTTATTTAAAATTATAATATTTATAATTATTAATGTTTTTAATGTGTAAAGTATTTGTATAAAATGTTAAGTTGTTTACTGTTTCAACCTAATTAAAATGGTTTGTTTTTTAAAGATTTTGGGGGTCATCACAATGGTGGAGAGACCGCCACTGACAGGCTGTCGGGGGAAGTCTCCCTGCCATTGGAATGCCATTCCACGCCTGCCACATTAAGGTGGCAGGATGTACATTGTAATTTTTACTGTTGGACTGCCACCTTGTAGGCGGGTGGTCCCAAATAGTATACAATGGCGGGCGGACTGAAATCCGTATGTCATCATAATGACCTTCTTTATGTTATTGGTATATTTAGATATGTAAATATATATTTATTTGTTATATATTTAATTAATGATGCATTTTGAAATGATAATATGAATTAAAAATGCTATGAAATGTTTTTAAGCAGATATATGTAAATATATATATTACATTTTATATAGGTGTGTTTAACTTTTTGTAATTAAAGTTGATTTCTTATATTTGTTAAAATATATAACTCTGTGTTTTAAAATTAATAATATTTAATATATATGTAATATTTACTATTGACATTTATAAATATATTTAAAAACGATATTTAATACAACAATATTTATGGCAATTATAAGTATAGGATGACAATATTTTTCGCATCAATATTTTGGTCACAATATTTCAGTAAGGTGCTATTTTGAGGGTCAATATTTTGTCAGTGAACCATTAGAAATGTAGTATAAAATGAAGCATTAGCAGATTAGGAGATTTAAAAATACAAGCTAAATTAACAACCTTAGTGGGAAAATCTATGATTCAGAACAAGGAGTCCAAGAAAGTTATCTAGGCGAGCGGTTTCTGCCAGCAACAAGTACAGGGGCCAGTTTGCCGGAATTTCTCAGTATAGGCATAGGATTGAGTCAGAGTCAGGGCAGGGAAGAAGTAAGGACCAGCAAACCAGAAATGCCAGTGAGCCCACTGACATGAGCCCAGCATCAGCAGAATTAAAGACATCTCTACTCCAAGAGGGAGATCAGTCCACACACAGAAAGAGAATAAGTGTGTCTACGATGGTGATGACAATAATGGTGCTGCCCTCCTCCAAGGTGGATTTTGGTGATATAGTGTAGGAAAGTCCAGCAATGGCATCAACTGTCACACCATTATTGTTTATACCATTTGTGTCCATCATCCACTCACATGGTGCAAAGGTATATATAACTTACACCAGCTTTTCAATATCTATTGGTGCATTACAATGAAAACAATGAAGGATGATTCACATTCATCATAATAGCCTACACAGTTATAAATTAGACTCATGTACATGTAAAATGTGATTGCTGTACATTAATTTCATATTATTTGCATCATGGAAGAAGAATACTTTTTGTAAGCTTTTATTTCAACATGCTTAAACCTCATATGAAAATCAATTGTTAGGCATGTTAGACACACAGTATATGAGTCTGTACTTTTACAACTTTAAGCACTCTTTTACGGTGCGTGTACTATAATTTTTCTAAAAATCATTGTCATTCTCTAAACGTGTGTAAGGTGCACATTTTATTTTCATTTGTGTTCGCTTTGTGTAGCGCAAAACTAGTCAGCTTTTAAGCTGCAACACTATGTACTTTAGTACACTTTATCAGTAATCTTTAGGTATCTGACTACATCACCCCACTCTGATAAATTTCCAATAGCTCACCTTGCTGGTGGCCACTATCTTTAAGACCAGCTGTATCATCAATAAAGCTATCATAATCAGCCAGTCTCTCTCTTTGGCTGGCAAGTTAATCTTTCCCAGTGGCTCGCAGCACACCCACATCCAGGATACGACCAGACTGACAGGGCTGAACTGGCCATAGCAGGCACCGGGCAATCCCCCAGTGCGCCACTCGGGTATGGGACGGTTTTGGGCCCCTCTGAGCCGTTTGGTAGGGAGGGGTGGGGGGGAGCACACCACAAACCAGCTTTTGTGTGTAAAAGGCCGCTTTATTGAAACAGGTGCACATTAACAATTATAAAACCTCAGCAACGCCTTACAAAACTAACCCTCAATAAATAGCACACTTCCTTAACCCTCAATCACCGCCCCCACCCCTAAAACGTCATAGGCCCGCCTCCCACCCATACATTACATCATTACAAAATACAAACAATGCAATCCCTGCATAATCGTTTAAACTTAACAAATCCCACTAACGATTACACAAACTCCCCTGCTTGCCCCTTGACAACTCTTGGTCCCCCAACCTATGGAACCCCCCCAACAACTTAGCCTGCCCAACTCACCCTGACGATGACACAACTACGCAAATGAACAACAACAATCCTGCCAACCCTGGCAAAAACACCACTAACCACAGCACCGCACCTGTTCCAAGCGACAGTATAGCATCCAAACCCATGTCCACCTGTTCCAACAAAAGCAATCCCCAAAAGGGGTAAGAATATATAAAAACCATATCAAAAAACCTAAAGGGAGGGAGGGAGGGGAAAATTCACTAACAAAAAGCCCCGGCCACCAGGTAAACCAAACCTAAAATGGTGGCCGGGGGAAGGAGCCCAAAGCATTTATGCCTGGGCTCCTATTGGGCTATACTAGAAACAAGCTCAAATCCAAAAGCCCGCCAACGGGGTCTGAAACCCCCCTGCCCCTCCCAAACTGCACAGGGGAGCTCCCTGCGGTCGGCTCCCCCCCCCCAAGCCCCCCTTGGGAGGGAGGGGTGGGGGGAAGCAGACCACAAACAAGCTTTTGTGTGTAAAAGGCCGCTTTATTGAAAGAGGTGCACATTAACAATTATAAAACCTCGGCAACGCCTTACAAAACTAAACCTCAATAAATAGCACACTTCCTTAACCCTCAATCACTGCCCCACCCCTAAAACATCATAGGCCCCGCCCCCACCCATACATTACATCATTACAAAATACAAACAATGCAATCACTGCATAATCGTTTAAACTTAACAAATCCCACTAACCATTACACAAACTCCCCTGCTTGCCCCTTAACAACTCTTGGTCCCCCAACCTATGGAACCACCCCAACAACTTAGCCTGCCCAATTCACCCTGACGATGACACAACTACGCAAATGAACCACAACAATCCTGCCAACCCTGGCAAAAACACCACTAACCCCCACCACCCAGAAAGCAGGGGGGGGGGGGAACTACGCACCCCTTTCTGCCCCCCAACTGAGCAAAAGGGAATGGAATCCCACTGCGGATGGCCAAAATTGCAAATTCATGTACTTTCAGACCCCTAGGGGTCCATTATGATGTCGGGCGGATTTCCTCCGCCAGCCTGGCGGAGGAAATCGGCCCGACATCATCAGCCCAATTCCCCTCCACCACATTAGTATGGCGGGAGGGACCGCAGTGGTGACAAACACCGCCCGCATGTTTTCCGCCCCGGTCGCCTTGGGGCCGGGGCGGAAAACCAGTAACATGGTGGCGGTGTCTGTTAGACACCGCCCGCCATATTACAATGGGCTGTGGACAATGCCTTTCCGTGGCGGCAATGCCGCTACGGAAAGGCATGCGGAGACTCCGTGCGGGGGCCCGTTGGGAGTCCGTGGCACCCCCCGCATTTCAAAGTGAAACATGGCAGGCACCACGCGGTGCCTGTCATGTTGCCCTTTGAAAAGCACAACCTGCACTTTTACCATTGCGGCGGGCTGAGAATTCTGCTCCGCCCGCTGCAATGTTAAACATACAGGATGCACCCGCCTGCATGGCGGGCGCATCCTAATGCCTATGTTGGGACCCCTGCACTGCTAGCTTGCGGTCCACTTCTCCGTTAGGGTGGCAGGCGGCCAAAGCCCGCCCGCTATCCTAATGGACCCCTTAGACAGGACTTCTCTCAACTTTAAAAGATACAAGTCCATACCCAGCCCAGACAGGTGTAACCCTTTTACTCCGAAAAAACACCACAGCCTCAAAACGAATATCTATAGGATTCACTCTCCCAAAACCCGGACCTCTACAAGATCTGGAAATTCCTAGGATGATCTTCTTGCGTGCCCTATCAATCGCATTAGGCTTATGAGCACTTCTCCAAATCCTGTGTGTAACCAGCTCCGTCCACAGAACATGGCAACCTGACCCCTGTTCTTTCAAAAGTGTAAGGTCTCTTTTTCAATGCCCTAAACAAAACCACTCCTTTGACCCCACACAAATCCTTATCACCCAAATGGATTAGCAGCCCCTCCAGGCACAAACCCCCGACCAACCACGAGTTAAGAGCAACGATCAACTCCCTCCAAAGCATCCCTCCTTTACCCTTCCACACAACTTTGAACAAACGCTCATTGAAAACCCAGAGAAGACCCACAGTAACTACGGCACGCTTGAACATAAGCCCATTTCATGAAAGAATGCCCAACCATCCAGATGGTCATCTCTGATGAGCGGGGGCCTGCCACAGACCTGAAACGAGAAAAGCAGTATCAAATTTATGGCAAAAAGAGATGACGCAGGCGCCTCCCCAACATCATTTCTAACATAGCGCTGAAAACTGTTTGAAGACCAACGCCCCAAGCGCATATTGACCTGTCTATGTTAACCCTGGTTGCGCGCTTCAGTTGCTGCCCGGATCCTGAAAGAATGAGTACCAAACTGTGCCCCATCCAAACCAATATTCGCAAAGCTCTACCAAGCACTGTGCACAACTGGTATTCCTAAACCAGAGACCCAATTGCATGTTGAAAAACACTGACCTAAATAGCCCCCCCCGGATATCATCCACGAACGCCGGGCCCACCGTAAAGGGCACGTCCCTACTGGGGAAGCCGCCTCTAACAAAACCCCTTTACCCCTACTCTCCTGGTCTGTTTTAGATCTTGGCAACCAAATGTGAACTCCTATGTCAGACAAACGCACGTCCGCCACCCTATGTCCTTAATAAACCTAGAACCCAACCACTCAGAAAATCTGAATGCCCAAAAATTATCCATATCATAAGAGTAGAAAAAAGGGTGCACACTTCAAAATTATCCCTACAAACCAACAGCAAAGCTTCTAACACCCCGGCTAAAGTCTGCCATGACAGAGGGCCCGCACTGACTGCTCCGCTCCTCACTCACTAGCCCTACCTCCCAATATTCTCAGTGTAAACTGAATAACGTCATCATAGCGCCACCAGCCAAGAACTCGCTTATAAGCTACACACCCCAAAAACTCCCTCCAAGACAGCGCATAAGAGGTCCGAGTCGACGCGGACCAAGACCTACCACCAATTGTGTGACCCTAGGTTGCCTGAATACCGCAAGTGATCCGGCGTGGGCGTTGGTGTCTTGTCCGTCTCCTTGGATGTCATATCTGCAGCAACCTAACACAAAGACTTCTGCCCCCACAAAGTCAAGGCTACCAACACTGGAAAGAATTCCAAAAAGGCTGAGATCTTCCCACCCTCACTCCACTGATCTGGCCACTTCTCCGCACACCACTTGACCTGCCAATAAAGGCCGAAACCCTCACTGCCTGCTGCATCTAAGAAAATCCGCACATCCCATACCCAGTCTTCCTCCCTGGCTAAAGGGACTCCACTAAAAAGAATGTAGAAAGACCAACCACATACGTAGATCTTCCTTAACCATTGCCGACAAACGGACACGGTGATGAGGCAAATGATGTCCCGACAATGCCCAACCCAGACGCCCACAGAAAGTCCTCCCCGCCCTGATTACCCTGCACTCAAAGTTAAGATGGCCCAGCAGTATTGTATTTCTTTGACTACCACTTTTCGTTTTGTTATCATTGTCTCTAAGAGTTCCAACATCTTCACTTTCTTGTCAACTGGCAAGCGAGCCTGCATTACCACGGAATCAATCTCAATCCCCAGAAAGGACATGGTCGTGCAAGGACTCATTGTCTTCTCCGGTGCCAGAGCCACCCCAAGTTCGTCCATGAGCTCTTGGAACGTGTCCAGGGCTGCCTGGCACTCCATGGAGCCCAGGGAACTAATGAAAAAGAAATTGCCCAATTAGTGTGTTACTAACTCGTGACCAGTGCGTTGTGTAAAATACCATTGTAAGAAGGTGCTGCAACATTCAAAAAGAGCACAGGACATTGAACAACCCATCGGCAATGCTTTGTCCACGTACCATTTATCAGCAGATACTCCCTGCCCTGTGGAGAAAAAAGGTCAGACTGGTGTGCCTGTCCCTCATGGATTAAAAAAAAACCATTTGTCCTGCCTACCTGAAGCCCTACACCTGACCACGCACCGTTCACCAGTTCCACCTGGCCGTCCCCCTTTCACACTCGCCCCAAGGACGTCAGAGCGAGGGGGGAAAATTCCCCCACCTCCACCTTACTACTCCAATCCAACATAGTCTGAACCACAGAAGCCGCGGGACCCAGGACTTGACTCCCCTTTGACCCCTGCCACCTACATTCGTAAGTTCCTATGCTACCTCAACCCTCCCTGCACCACTGTTCATCTGACTTGGCAAATCAATTGTGCCAACCACACTCGTTTAATGACCGTAAACTGCTCCACCCTCCCCCGCCCCGAAATCTCGCACCCCTCCGCCCAAGATGGAAACATTCTACAACCCCTCCCTAGATACGGCGATGCCCTCTTGCCCACTGTCCCCAACTATTGCCATCACCATCCCCTAAGCACTGCCCATGTTTCCAGAACATTCCCACCAGGGACCCAAGTATGAGAGGGGGATAGAAAGAGCCCTGCATCATGACCTACCCCTGGAGGAGGAGAAGGCACCCACCCATCCACCCACCTGGGTTCCCTGTACCACACCACCTCCTTGTGAAAACACCCCGGATGGAGGAAAAACCTCATCAAATCGCTCCTCCCTTGCCAGTTCCACAAATTACTCTCGCTCGAGCACAGGGGGAATTGCTCCACACTCCCTCTCCCTCCCTCCTCCCAACGCTACCTCCTCAACTGGTGCGGCGGATGCCGAGGCAGAGCGCCTCTTGCCGCCCCGCCTCACTACACGCTTCCGTCGCTGCGCTGGCCGATCCTGTTCTGCCCTGAACCACCGGTGCAGGAAGCCGCTCCGGCGGTTCTACAAATACCGTGCCTGGCGCCAAAAAAGGGGGGGGAGCAACCACCTCCGAGTGCAACACGGGCCCAGCGCCCTCCTACCACCCCACCACCGGACGAGTTGTACCCCTGTGACCGCCTTTTTTATTAAAACACAGGCAGCCCCTATTCCTCACCGCTTGACATCGCTTGGGGATCATGCGAGCAGCGTCGACCGATGCATTTACACCGACGGAGGCTACAAAAATGTCACTAAAAAATTCACTAACAAAAAGCCCCGGCCACCAGGTAAACCAAACCAAAAATGGTGGCCGGGGGAAGGAGCCCAAAGCATTTATGCCTGGGCTCCTATTGGGCTATACTAAAAACAAGCCAAAATCCAAAAGCCCGCCAAAGGGGGCTGAACCCCACCCCCTGCCCCTCCCAAACTGCCCGGGGGGGGGGGGGGGACCTCCCTGCGGTTGGCTGCCCCCCCCCAAGCCTCCCTTTTGTTACAGGGCCGTCTCCAAAATCGGCCGAAAACCAGCCCCGGCAATGAGCTCGACGGCACCTCCAACCCCCCCGAGTGGGGAGGGGGAGGGGGGGGTCAGCTGAGCACTTTGCCGGTTGTGTTTCCCAGTCCGGCCCTGCAAACTGACAATGAAGCAGTGAATAAAAGAAAAACCAAGACAACAGGTCTTCTGCACCAGCTCTATTAGGAGTTTAAATCACAACCCAATATCGAGAAGGACTGCCTCGAGTCTCCTCCAGTTTGATAAAAATCAAAGACACCTCTTTAGTGAAGATTGCCAACCCATGTTAAAAGTGACGCACCGGCCGTGCAAAGGACTTGTAAATAAGCCCCACAGTTCTGTAGCACAATCACATTGCACATTTGTGCTGCATCATCCGAGATATTTAAACAACATTTCAAGCCATTCATTATTCATTAACGGTTGAAAATATTGGCAATTAAGGCCCGGTCTTGTTTTCTCTGCTTTGATGCTAAAATGACATTGATATATGCAAAGTCCTAGTTGGTTAATTTGCTGTTACCTTTAACCCGCAGCCTGGATTATGAAAAAGAAGAACTTGTCGTAAGGTTCATTGAAGGTTTACTGATTTACAATGATTTTTTTTCGTGTCTGATTTAAAGGTGGGAGGGTGATCAAACAAACTGCAAGACCTATTGGTGTTCAGATGCAAGACACTGAGAAAATAGCTGGTGTAACCCACTGAATTTGTTTCCTTTAACTCTCTTCAGGTTGACGTTTCATATAAATAAACCATGAAGGAGCCATAAAATGAGAGCAAAGGATGTGATTAAGAAGAGGGGATTAAACAGTGAATTTCAGTGGCTTCATTTCACCGGAGCAGCTGTAAAGCAGCTTGATAAATGTCATCCTTGATTTGCCTCGGTTGCTTCTGCATGGGAAATGGCGGATACTGAAATTTGAAGGTTGAATATATAGCTGGTAAGGCTTACATAAAATGCCGACCAATATATCCCACAAAGCATAATCCTTAAACTTAATAAAACACCGCAACCGCGTACTTAGGTCTATTTCATGCACCGAAGCAAGATTAGTGTTAAACATTTGTAGTGGTGAATATAAGGCAGTCTTAGATTATACCAGAGGAATTCACAGCATTATGAAAAAAATTAGCATCAAGACCAACGAGCATATAATATCTGCATCTCGTAGATATGCTTCAAAGCTTTTATGTGTGGGTTATAAACTGTTTAAAAAGATTAGCTGAGGATTTTAATATTGAATTGGAATATGCTTGCTCTGAAGTCTTAAAGAGTTTTGCTTCCTGTGAGAGTGTTGTGAACTAATCGAATGGGAAACCTCACAGTACATCATTTATCCACCATTGTGAAGGAATGAGATTATGAGCAACCTTTTATTCAAGCAGTAGAAATGTTTGTTTCTGTTGCTTTGTAAACCTGTAAATTCTCTCATGCATCGCATTGTGATTAGAAGTCATTTAGAGATGTGTGGGGTGGATGTCCGATCTAGAATGTGACTTTCTTTCTTCTTCGTTGCTTTGATTCTATTAAACAGACAATGCGTTTCATGTGGAATTTTTTTGATTAGGCATGTGAGTGAAGGTGGCAAATGTCCTAGAAACTTACAAGCCAGTGCTATAACCGCTAAACCTCAGCCATGGGTGCCAGTGCTTGTGATCTTCTAAGGAATGCTAGGCCTTTTTAAAAACCTTTATTCATCAAATAGCCAACATAAGGGCAACCGTCAGGACAGTAAATGACAGGATATAGCAAATAGCACATCGTTCACATAGTTTATCATTAGGGAACATACACAGGTGGGTCAGCGAGAAGCTAAGTTGTTCGAAGTGAGGTGGAAAACTAGTGTGAGTCATCGTTCCTCATGTTAGAAGTTGTCTCCAGGGGTTCCATATATATAGACTTCCTCTGCAGCAGTTCTCCATAGATGTCCATCTGAGTGTAGCAGGTTACTCGGTTTATTAGTTCAGCCTGCTATAGTACCTACCTCTGCACTAACTCACGGCCACCCGGTGTTTGCCCAGGAATTAATCACCAATTTCCATACAACCTTCAGGACCGTATTGACATAGCAGAGTAGCGCCATTAGGGGGTCTACTGTCAGTGTCAGATATGTCATGGCATTACTGGGCATAATACCAAGGGCAGTATCGCTGCTTTAGCGGCATTGCCGCTAAAGCGGCGATATCTTCATCGCCCTATTTACAAGGTGGTGCTAACATGCATTAGTGCATGTTAGCACCCGTTTTCCCTACGCCTCACTTTGCATCTCTAATGAGATGCAAAGTTGGCGTCACTGGGCGAACCCCTGACGGACTACCTTGTAAAATATTGTTAAATGTACGTTGCGATATTTACAAGATGGCCCATGCATTTTAGCAGACGTTAGCGGTTTTTGCCAAAAAATAAAATCTGCTAAAATGCTGACTTAACTATACTTCCCATGGGGTGGATTGTGCTGATACGACCAGAGGGTCTTATCAGCAAGGTTATGGCCATTTTCAATGGAACATCCCTGAAAAACCAGTGATGTTCCATGGAAAACATCGCTATCACTGGGATGATTATCGCCATTGCGCTTTGCGTTGTTAATACAGCGCTTGCATGGGGATATTTATCAGCAATAGCCGGCGATAAACATTTTCATGCTGAGGGCGGGCAGCAATAATTATCGCTGCCGCTTGGTAATATGCCCCCAAGTTCTCTGAATATTTTGCCCCAATAGACGTTATTCTGGTGGTAAGTTCATGCAAGGTGGAGGAAATCAGCTCCAGGGGCGCTGCAGTGCACACCCCATGCATTATCATGCCTGTGAACAATGCCATGTCAGCTGGTGTCTAGTACTTGCGGTGTAGGAATGTATAATGCACCAACCTATGTGTGCCATTCATTGATACCTCCATAGGGCCTGATTTACAAAGGGAAATTTGCACTTTTGTGTAAGTTTAAAATTGTTTTCTACTCACAATGGGATTTTCACTTAGTTTCGTTATGAGAGCGAAGTCTCCGCATTTAAAAAGAAAGGTTTTTTTATGTGCAGAGACTCTGCAATTACAATGATACTATTCAAAAATCTTTTTGTGAATAGTAAACTTACACAACGTTTCCCCAGCACTCCTTCGTGAGCTCCAACTTTTAGTCCCACGACCACTGTGCCCTGGCCCAGGTTATAATGTAATTCCTCCATCCCTGTATTGTACATTAGTGTAATGAGCCTACTAGGTGTAAGGCCCAAAGCAACTAATGTCAGCAACTACCAAGTTTGTGGTTCTCTGGGGAAAGAGCAGAATCCATACTTCACTGTCTCACGTAATCGGAGATAGAAAAAGTCGTCCGGGGTGACACTCCTCCCCCGGTCGTTTTACATATTCCTCAAGGGAGAAAACAGGTGGTGTTCGTGTACAGATTTCCCAGTGTAAAGAGTACTCTATCCTTCAGCCTCCTACCTACTAGTGGCTCAATAGTGATCCTTTAGATTCTTGGCCAGTGGTATGTGTGGGGACTATATTGTATTTATTGCACAGAAAGTTACCAGTCTATGTCACACCCAAATCGTGACTGTGTGGTGTTTCTCTTTGGCCCTAGATGGGACCTCAAGTATCATTGTGTTCATGTTGCTGTCTAGTGTTAAGGAACCATTGTGTGGCAAATTGAGCCTGCAGTACAAGAGGATTCACTTCGAAATTTGGTGCCGCAAAACCAGCATTGTAAGGACATTGGAGAGTTGACAAGCTGAGCTGTGGCTGCTTGCCAGCCCAGGCAAGCATATTATTAATGAGTGAGGAGTGTTTATAAATGTCCTAGTGAGGGAGATAGGTATGTTCTGGTAGAGGTATAGCAACTGGGGCAATCCAACTATTTTTATGCGACAAATTCTTCCAGCCGTTGTGAGCGGCAGTTAGATCAATATTTCAATATCAGTAGTTATTCTCTCCACTGTTCTGTCATAATTCTCACAATCTATCACTGAGATCTCTTGGGGGAATTGCACTCCCATATACCTCACTGATGTATGCTGCCATTGTAAAGGGTGCACTAGCTGCGGTTGCGTGTTGCTGGGCATGAGCACGGTCATAATCGAGTTTGGCCAGTTAATCGTCAATCCTGATCATTCCCCAAACTTTACTATATCACTATTATTAGTTGGAGGTTAAACTCTGGGTTTCTTACTATTGACGGGACATCATCTCCATTAAGTGAGCTCAATATTCACAGTGCGCCAAATTGGTAGTCTCTGTGGCTATGTGTTTCATGGAGCATGCAGGCCAGGGCATCCACTGCCATAGCAAATATTATTGGTGAGAAGGGGTAGCCCTGTCTGGCACCCCTCTGAATCTCTAAGGGATCTGATGTTCATCCATTCACCTGCACTCTGGCCAATGGGCGTTCATAGAATAATCCCAGCCAATGTAACATTCCTTTACCTAGCCTCAAACTCTTGAGTGTTGCCATCATGAATGACCCCTCAATGGAATCAAATGCCTTGGTGGTATCAAAAACAACAGCTACCACACTATTCATCGACTCTAATTGAGGTGCCATTACCTTAGCACATAATATTAAATTTAGACAGTTGCGTCAAGGTGTGAGAAGTCGACGACAATTCGATCCCTTTACATGAATACAGGGATCATCAGGACAAAATAATAATTGCCTGAGGGGGTTGCCTTAGACTCAAGGGAATTGAGTATGGGGGTCAGGTCCTAGCATCAAGGACCATGGAGGATGGTCATTGAACAATATAGTAGCATAGCATAAAGTCCAAGGAGGGGGCACAAGAAACGACCTGCGGGTAGGTGGGTTGTACAAGGTTAGGCGAGGCAATGTATGCCGCAGTGATATTCTCTGAGGGAATTCTACCAGGATACCACTAGGGAGTAAAAGTTGGACCCCGTGACCATAGTTCAATCTGTTGTCCTGCATTCATGTAAAGGGATCAAAACGTTATGGACTTCTCGCACCTTGACACAACTGTATACATTTAATATTATGTGCTAAGGTGCGCCTGCAGATGTATTGGTGGCCATATTGTTATTATTGTACGCCCGATACTTTTTGTTTGCCTGAATCCTTTTGTATAATTATGTTCCCTCTTCTATGTGTTTCTTTTATTGGTTAAAATAAATGATCATGTCCAATAGGACACAAAAAGTACATATCATAGTATTTCTACTCTCACATACTGTGACTATGTAATCTTCTTGTTAGGGACCAGTGTTCCTTATAACAGGCAATGGTAGGAGTCACGTTTCTGAGGTGGTTTGCCAGGCTTCTGCAGAGTAATAACTATTGCCTCCTTGAGTGTAGGAGGCAAGTGTCCCCTTCTGGATTACCTCACTGTACATGTCTAGAAGGTGGGGAGTGAGCAGATCACTTTATTATTTGTAGAACTGACAGGTCAGCCCTTCGCTACCCAGTACTTTGCCATTCCACAGCTCAGCTATAGCCAATTTAACATCCTCTTCAGTGATTGATGAGCATAACATCTCCCCCTCTGCTACTTCAACCCTCACTATTGTAACCCCCTCTGCAGTAGCAGCGAATGTTTACTGCCTGAACTGTGGACTATATACTATACAGTTTAGTGTAGTAGTCAGTGAATGCGGTGAGAATATCAGATGATCAATAAATGCTAGCTCCTTACCCAGTATCAGGTATAACAAAGTCATCTGCCGCCCAATGGGGTTCTTTTTAATCGTGCCAGTTTGCGCCTTGGCCACCCCCTCCCGACTCTGTAAACACTAGACACCCATATTTGCCCATGGAGTGTACTTCACAGTCAGCCTCCTCTCTGTAATATATTATTGTGTGCTTTATTGCATTTGCACTTCTGGAGTGGGGTTGGAAACTTGGTACTATTCTAACCTCTGGATTTCCCGCTCAAGATCCCATGCTATTTGCATTAAATGCTTCCCAGACCACCTATTGGTCCTGCACTGAGATCTTGTTGGTCTTAAAAGAAGGTCATTTTACCCTACCTGATCTTCAATCTGAATGCAGAATCCTGTAGTATGTGGAGTTGGAACCTCCTGCCCCTGTGTTTCTTTGGAGAATTTGGGATGTCTAGTGATAAAATCAGTGAAGAGTGATCAGAATAGGTACAAAGGAGGTGCTCTATTGCAACAATCCAGCCTATCACATCTCTAGTTCCCAGCCAGTAGTCCAGCAGGGATTATGTGCCATGGACTGCCGAGTGGAAGGTGCTGAGTGGAACGTGCATTATGGGCAGTCCTAAATCGGTCAGTTATTGTATGGTTCCACCTAATCTCCTTAATGTCTACCCTTATCTCCACCTTCTATACAGTACAGACGTTAGTACTGCAAGTGTGCTATTCAATATAAAGTTTGATTGCCCCTCCATTGTATCATGTGGTGGGACACACGCTGTACATGTACAAACAATTCCATGCAAAATTATGGGCCATCATGGTTAGGCCCATAGGTATTCAGTATGGTAACTGGAGTTTGATTCAGTATCCCTCGCATTTGTAAATAGTGCCCCTCAGGATCGGGTGTGGTCACATGTGGTGGTGGGCTAGCTCCCTCCTCAGAAGTATTGCCACCCCTTTTGAGTATCTGAAGTAGGCTGCGAAGTACCTATATACACGCCAGCCTCTAGTCACCCATCCACTCCCATCGGGTGCTAGGTGTTTCTCTTGTACAAAGAGTATATCTAAATTTTGACACCAGGACATATCTGGTCTTCCTAGCATCACTGAAAATCCTCATTCCATGTCATCAATCAAAGGTCACTATTCCTCTCACTACACATTAATTCCTGGTGGCATATTGAGCGTTGCGGTACTAAGTCCTTTCTTGTTTCTAACTGACTGCCTACGTTCAACTCGAAAACACATTTTTTGTTTTTGTTTTGAATCTTACACCCACTAGAGACCCAAATTGCCCAGTCTCCACTAAAACAGTGCCCCATCCCATAACATCCACAAATGCATCCCCTCTCTCCCACCCTGAAGTACAGGCATCCAAGCGGTTATGCATCAGAGATGGCCTGAAACTAAAGTATCAATGCCCAATAACATAAAATGTTGGGACATACACCCCTGTGATATGTCCATCATTCTCCTCAAAACCAACACCTGCACGCTGGCACCCAATTGCACCACTGTAACCTTAGATGTGACCAGCCACCACACCAGCAGCACCCGCTGGGCTACCACATCCAAGCCCCCAGCTACTGAGGTGGGGCAACTCCAGTTTGTGTTATCAGTCTTAGTCTCTCTTCTGAAGTCACATCCTACTCCAGCATAGGGCGGCCAGAAACCCACAATCAGCCAACCACCTGTCCTCATTTTACATCACTGAGATTCTGCATGGGTATCCAGCTCGCTGACCCCCAGCACACGCTTTAGGGTATTTGTTGAGGCCGCTGCTGCTTGGTGATCTAAAAATATATGTGTCTTCCTAGTAAGGGTGAATTTAATTCTTGCAGGGTACAACATGGTGTATCCCAACCTCCACCTCGGGTACACATATCTGTATGGGGACAAATGTTATGCCATACTCCGGCGCTGCCTGCATGTGATCCAGAAACAATGACAGTTGGGATCCCCCATGTGTGGTGTCTGACTTGGTCCTTGCAATTGCTAGAATGGCATCTCGGTCTCTAAAATGTTGTAGCTTGGCAAGGATTGGTCTCATTCGCACCCCAGGAACTGGGCGAAGACCCCGTGTACGGTATGCTATCTCAACCGCAAACAAGGGGATAGGTTATTTCTCCCAAACATATACACAAGTCGGGTTTCTCCAAATGATTCTATTTTCCTTATTGCTATGGACTCAGGGAGCCTCAGCAAATGCAAAAGCATCAAATACAGAGCAGTCCAATAAAATAATAACATGGTTCTAACTGGATGCACAATAATGCACATATTAGCGAAATCCCCCAGAAAACTCTCTCCTTGTATCCTAACCATGAAATCTACAAAACTGGTATTTTGAGGATGATAATGAGAGCTCCTCAAACTTTAGTACACTCAAGACTCTAACGACCTAGTGATCTTCACACTTGAAAACCATAGTCTGAGATCACAAATTCAGGATAATCGGCTCTCAAAAAAACGATATCTTTGAGGAATGCAACTATTTTCTGCAAGCTGGGATCTTCCCCAAATCTCATGTCCGGGCCAATTTATTACTAGCACAGCAAAAGGTTGCTGGAGTGGTAAAACATAGACATTCCCAAATAAATTAATTCCTTCTTTTAACCATGGTCAGAAGGCAAATCAAAAGGTTATAGCGAAGGTGAATTGACTTTAAGTTTTGTCAGAACCTGACAGTTGCACCCACTTCTTTGTCCACGCTTGGTCAGCAATACGTTTTTCAATGGGGATAATTATTAATCACCGGTCTAGTGGTATGTTTCACAATAATATTCTCTACTAACAGTTCTTTAGAAACTTCAGAGTATGCCTGTAAGCCCCCATGTAAATGACCTAAGTGGGACTAGCTTGTACGACAATCTGACAGTCTGGCACTACGAGATGGCCAGCTTGAAAGAACCAGTTTAGGGGCTGTTTTTTTGGTCCTATCACTGGCACCAGGAAAAAAAGATCACACACTGGCACAAATAGTCCACCAGTTCCATTTTCGCTTTTTTTAAAACAACACTCCTTTCCTAGAGCATGTTCAAAACATAGTCCACAATACGGTCATGCTCATCGCGATGAGGAGCAAAAATAAGCACATTGTGCTAGAACATCACCACCACTTAATGTCTTTTAACACAATGTGCTAAAAGATGAGTGCAGCTTAAGACAGTCGAAAAGGCATTTAACAATACTGAAATGTGCCAAATGGAGATACAAAACCTCTTTAGTCTGAAGACTTTCCCTCAGGTTCGAACTGATGGTATTCAGAAAAACTATTGTGCCAGTCCGAAGTGGGCCAACAATTCAGTAATTTTTGGAAGAGGATGTAAGCATACCATTATTTCCTTCTTAAACTTCAGAGGTCGAAGCCGACTCCAAGCTTGCCATTACACTTTTGTGTAACAGTCGACTGTGGAAGGCACAAGGAATGCTCAACAGGCTCAATAATTCCTCCCTTGCACAAGGTGTCAATTTATTTTTCAAAATTCTCCCTTATGCTGAAAGGGATGTTTCTCAGCTAATGATTTACTGAGATGACATACAATGTTTGAACCCACTTGTCTTCCCAAGCCCCATGGAAAAAGAGATACCTGTTCTGTATTTCCCCCAAGAAACACTCTTCTGTAATCAATATTCCTCTGGTCTTTTGCAATCAGGCAAAAGGTGTTAAAACAAAAATCCTATTCAGCAATAGCTCTAGGCACTGAGTGCTGTCCTCTGGGTTATACATAATGTCTATTGAAGTATTCTTAATGTTTATGCTTTGACAATTACCAACAATAAAATGTCAATGGCCACCAAGAATAAGATACTAGTTTACTTTTTGATTGGATAGGAGGACATACTACTACTGTTGCAGAGACTATTCTGCACAAACAGAACTATGGACAAGAAATAGGGCATTGGTGATAATAAGCGCAGTTAGACTTTCCACATACCTCAGTCATAACAGAAGTTGAACTCCCAATCTCCTTATTGACTAACTAGTGTGTCAAAGTCATTATTTAACTCCTGAATGCAGCGATGATCCCCAATTATTATACAACCCAGAACATAAGACTACGGAGTCAGAGTCCCGACCTCTCAGAGTCACGGACTCATGCTTGCAAATTGCAAACCCTTTCGCTCACTCACTCATGACCAAAAACCTCAGAGTCTATGTACGTTTTAAAGCTTTATTAAAAGTAAGTCAATTGTGCATTATATAAAAACATTTATTAAAATCAACTTCATATAAGATAAACGGTGAACTCTTGAAAACTCAACAGTGGCTGATTTTACACATTAATTGTGGAAGAGCCCTCACCTGGTTGGAACTTAAAGTCTTGGTGGTGATGATGACGACTCCGAGTAACATATTGCTCTTGTTCGTAGAAGGGAAGTTTCTGTCTGTTATAAGAAAAATGGTGTGTGCTAAAAAGTAAGCATTCATGAGCTGTGACAAAAAAAGTAGCATGTTATGGCTAAGCATAAAAAAAAATCACCCTCCCCTTACGAAAGGGGAATTTTCAGTTTAGACTAGAGAGTCACAATTAAATTAAATGTGTTTATTTAGTAACATATTTTTTCATTCCTAGACAAAATAGGGAGTGGTGTATATGGCATCTAAAAATATTAAATTTATTTTCTAGGCATAACACCATCGGCACAGCCCACCACTAGTGCCAGGGCCAGCACGGAGGTGGTCACTCCAGGGGCGGATGCAGTGCTAGCAGGAACTGCTGTGGGGCATGCCACGGTAGTGGCGGGCAGTGGTAAGCTTTATATACCTTACTTATTGAGAATGCAGAGTATCCTGGCTGCAGGGCTGTATATGTTGTACAGTACAAGTACACTTTACTGTTAAGAAGACTTACAAATTTAGAACTAAGTTTTTGTCAACCAGGTAGAAGACAGTCACCCTTGACTTCGCATTAGCAATAGCATAAGCAGGGGGAGCTGATGAGTAACCAATGGCTTCCTCTATATTTAACTTCAACTCAGCTGTGAAAGTTTTATCGAGAAGCCAAGTCAGATCAGAGATGAACTTGATGGATGGGATGAATGAAAAGGGAAAGAAGGGTGTAAGGAAGGACAAGCAAGTTAAATGAATGACTGGCAAAGAATGATACGTGTTTTGGAATGCAGGCACAGGTGGCTGGGAATCTGATGCATGGCCGGTTAAGGCTGAAGCAAGGATGGGTGAAAGGAGAAAGAAAAGAGGACTGCCTGGGTGGGTGAAACAGAAACTGTATGTGTGCGCAATATATCCTTTGTTTCAAATTCAAATGCAAGTCAAGCACGGATGCATGGCTGGCGGTTTACAAAATAAAATAAAAAGGGTGTTTTTCGGTGAGAAAAAGTAAGGTTTGTTCAGTTGAGACATTAAGAAGAGTGATTGACATTTACTTTGAATGGATGGATGCCTGGATGGTATCTTCCTCATAGATACTATAGGTGTATGTAGACAGAGTAGATGGTCACAGGATGAAGAGTGTTACTTTGAAGAGCATGTAACACCGCACGTCCGTGCCAGATTAGCAAAGCAGAGGAAAGTAGAAGTTGTAATTTTTCAGACTACTCCCTTGACTAACAGTAGTTTGCAAGCACAGCATATATTGTGTATCTATATTGTAGAGTTCACCTTATCAAGTCAAGTCACAACTCACAAGTGCCTTCCTCTGGCGATTACGGGAACCACTCACTACCTCTGTTAATAACTTTTTTTCAACTGTCATTCATGGGTGGCCTATCGGTGTTCACTCAATCAATAAAAACAAAGCACCCAAAATCATCCCTCATATAAACAAATATCCTGAGAAAGGATAGATGATCATCTTATTTATCTTCTTCATTTTCCTTTTGTAGTAGTCAGGGGCAGGGCGGGGTGAAAGTTAAATTAATTGAGCAGTAGCCCTTGTAACAGAGTATGGCCAGTGCCACCCGTAATAGAAAAGTAAGAGCTTCACCACCTGCATGTACTGGACTGGTAACAGTAACGCAAGTCTGCGTCATCATGGCTTGCGTCTGTTTTTCTTGGGTGCAAGCTGACTGCGCTGGGATTATGCCGGCTTCCAAAAGTTTACGTACTAATTTCGCTAACAAGAGAGAAGAAGAAGACTGGTGTGCTGTCTGAGTCTAATGTAGTGAGTTCATATAGTGCTAGTAGAATTCCTGAAACTCCCACTAATGTTAGAGCAGAGGCCGACGAAGTGGGAGGTTAGATAGATAGATGCCACAAATGTTATGTACTGTGCTTGCAAGTTGCTAGTGCTACTGTGACACAACTTTCTGTTGAATTATTTTGTGTTAATCTTCAAGAGTATTGTTTACAGTATTTCTCCTAACAAGGAAGGAGTTGGCTATCTGGGCCCAGCAACGGAAGCTGGTGGCAATTGTCCCCGAATATCGGCGGCTGGTGGCTCAGGAGGAGGAGGATGATTCGCAGTCGCAGTCAACATCCACGACAGCTGCATCCTCCTCCGCTGCCCCTGGGCCATACAGTCAGCGCAATACTCCAGCAGTACGGAGCCGTGGTCTGGCATCCACCCGCTACCGCCGAGCAGCGAAAACAACAGCTTTCCCCCACAGTACCTGCAAGGCGCATATGCACCGATTGACCCTGCGAGTGGCCTACCTTGAGCAGGAGATGGCGAGGCAGAAAGCCCTGCTCAAGGACCTCCGTAGAGAGCTGCATGACCACCTGGCCACAGGAGGACACCGCCGGCGAAAGTAGGGAGACTGTCCCTTGCCCTTTTTATAAAGACTTTTTCGGGGCTGGGAATTGGGCGTTGGCGTTTTTGGACTTTTGGGGATATTTGATTTCATGGACATTGGTTGGGGTTAGGGAGGGGGGTGGGTTGGGTCTTGCGGGATAGTTTATTTTTGCTAGGGATCAAAATAAATATTTATTTTCTACTGAAACATAGCATACGCGTTTTTACTGCTTTGTGGGGGAGGCGTGGGGAGCGTTAACTGTATGTTTGTTTTCCTGAAACTTAACTGGCTGCTTGATTCAAATTGTCTAAGTAATCGCCCACATTTGTACAAAAGTGCCACTGACAGAGTTAGTGAATTCAATTGTCCTACTACTTTTCTAGTACTACCGTCAGTCTCTCCTCTCCTCCTACTCCATTATTCTTCCTCCCCCAAAATGCTTATCTTACCTGTGATTCGTGTTTGAGGATAGGGCTAGGCTTAGGGCTGGCTGCATGGCAAATGACGATTAAGGTTGGCTAAGGAATCCTGGATGTCATCGTTGTGGTGGTAGTAGTGGTACACACTGGCAGTAGCAGCATATGAAAAAAAAAGGAAATGAAACATTGAGTGGCCTGAGAGGAGCATTAGAACAGTACGATAGATAGTACAATACACAAGAACAGTGCCTTAAATTGTAGCCTAAGCAATGCTAAAGTATTCCATCAAAAGTAAACTACTAGTTGCGTGGAGTATGGCTACTACAAGAAATAATACTGAAGGACACAGCAGCGTAAGCATTCGTCACATGTAGGAGGAGGATGTTGCTGATGATTAATCCACTTGATGGCGCACATGAAATTCTGATCTGATTTGCAAATACTCTTGGGTATGTGTCTAGCAGAATAAGAATATATCCTCTGATTCCTAGACCTGCCTTGAAATTGATCTTCTGTTGCTTTTGACCTTATCCTCCCCAGCAACTGTTTGGAATTATTGTTGTCATTTAGTCACACCTCAATAAAAACCACACAACCCGGGGAAAGAGGGTTAGGGTTTGAAAATTGGATGGGAATGGGAGTTTTTGGGAAAGTTTTGTGGAGAGAGAAAAAAAATCACAACATTGACAAATAACAAGTGAGGAAAAATAAATCTTTGGATATGAAGATATCCATAAATATTTTATGGGACATAAAGGAAGTGCATGCATGAAGTTGTTTGCTAAATGAATGGTTAGGTTACTGAAAAGTAATACGTACCACAACTTACTAACTATGAATAAACAATTTGACAGTACAATGCTACAGTAGTTAATCAATTTTACTTGCCTATCTGTCCACAGAGAAAATAAAAAAACACTTATTAGTACATTAAATTAGTTTTAAAAATAGCAAAGAAACTTATCAAATAGCTGTAAGGATGAATTTGAAGCAGATAGCAAACGCACAGAGTAGCACTCATAGAAGTTCACAACAATAACATTATTTAAAAGATAAGGAGAAGTGAAGAGGATACTGTAACTGTATGTTGTAGTTGTCCTGTTCAATTTGGGAAGTTGCATGCATCCAGCCATTCCTCTTATTCGCGGTACTCTTCCATTCCATCTGACGCTCCGTCGATCAATCTTGGTGACCACAGTCTCTACTGCCTGCCGGGCGGATGCAGAACTACGGATTGCTATGGTAAGCCTGAGTTAATGTTTTTCCCATCGCACAGGGTAAAAGCCGGCCTGTAATTGTCGATGGAAAAACAGGATAATAAAACAGCCCAGAGGAAAAATATAAGGTACGGTGTGTAGTGCAAAAATAACACTTTCACTTTCAGAGGCGACAGTATTACATACAAGCACCATTTCTAAAGTGCGTACTCTGAGTCTCCTTTTCAAGGATAATATTCAGCACACAACAGGCCAGGGCCATGCAGACGGTCAAGGCAGGTACCACTGAGTGAACCAACCTCCATGTAGCATACCTCTTTGACACAGACAGACAAAGCAGATCTAGATTTATACAGCAAGCCACATAGCTGCAATTTTACATGAACTGCTCTCTGGACTCTGGCATAACAACACTACACTGGCTCGACCACTCCATATCACGACTAGACAGACATGTATTTCTGCTGTGGTTGTTGTTGACTTGTTTACCTGTTTGCCATCCATGAAATGGCCATAGTTCTTCCGTAAACAGACGATGATGATCCATCCATCCCAGTGAGTGATTGTAAAGATATTATATGAATTTGACCATCAAGACTCATCATCATCATGGTATTGGCAAACTCAATGTTGTTCATGCAGTCACAGCCTACACACAGTGAGTCCAAGGACATTTCCCATATTAAAAAATGCAACATAGTGGCCCCTGCAGTAGAAGTACAATTTGTATTAAACAAGGAAAAAACAGAGTAGACTTGAGTTTCATTTAGTGTGTAAAAGATTAAATATTAACAGAACACATAGGATTCATTTCATGCACAACAAACAAAGAGCAATTGCTTTAATCAGAGCCAGACAGCCAGTGTTGTTCACTCTGCATGCCATCTCATCATTCATTACCTGTTTCACTTTTTGTCAGCATCCTATTCTTAAGTGAAGGGCCACAGGGTTGCCTCTCGTGACAATTTCAGAAGTAACAGTCCGCATAGCGATAGTTTCTTGAATCTGCGTAATCCAGCCATCTGCTGTGAGGGAAACAAATGGATAGGAGGAGTCTGGAGGAGGAGGATAGAGGAGCATGACTGAGTTGTGAACTTGTAAACTTCAGGAATGCATACATCATCACCTTCAATATGGAAATAAGATGAAGACAGTGCTGCTGATGGATTAGTTGTGATTAGAGTTTTGTTGTGCTAAAAGTTGCAAAACAAAGAAAGACACACAGAAATAAAAGTGAATAAGGATGAAAAAAAAAGTAAGTATTTCAAGCCTAGGTGTCAGGGAAGTAGAGCTCATCCTCAAACTCTGTGAATTATACCTGGAGTAGGTCAGCTAACAGAGAAGAACTTCTGTCACCTAAGTCGGTGTCCTCTTCTTCCTGCGTGGATTCACGTATTGTAATCTGGTGGTTTGAAGTGCTGATTCATCTTGATCAGTGTTAACCTCTCCACATTTATGGGCGAGAGGCGGGTCCTTTTTGAAGTTACAATGGCGCCAGCAGCACTGAAAACACGTTCAGAAGACACACTTGCGAGTGGGCAAGCCAAATAATTTATAGCCAGCTTGGTGATCAGTGGCCATTGAGGCCTTTTCCCATACCAATACACCAATGGTTTCTGATCAAAGAAGACCTCTTTTGGGTCATCCAGATAGGCCTGCACCATCCACTCAAGGTCCTCCATGGGTGCTCCACTTTGCGTACCATCTGTTGCCTTTGCATCAACACTGGAACGAGCAAACCCATGATGAGTTATCCAATCCACTTCCGACAATATTATGGCTCGGCCTGGTGCAGGTGATGATGATGATATGGTTGCTGCTGTCGGTAACGGCTGTGAGGGAAAGTGACTGCCTTCGGCCACAGAAGTGGACCTTGACGCCGGATGGCCTGTTGCTTCAGTAGTACTTGTGGTGGTTCCTTCAATTTCCTGCCGCTCTTTTTCGAACTGAGTGGCTGACAGAGCTAGCCAATGTTTGTACTTGGAAACATCTGCTTCATAAAAAGGAATTAAAGTATTGCTTGCCAGTGCCTTTATGTACCTTGGATCCAGAATAGTGGCGCAAATGTAATGTTGTTCTGAATGTATTGCTTTAAGCCTTTCATTGTCAACTAGGCGGCTTAATAAGCTCTCAGACAACTGATATGCGTATTCTTTTTCAGCATCAACTCGGAATGTTGAAGACACCGCCTTCAGTTGGTGCTCTAGCATGCGCAACAATGGGATAGATTTGCCCAAAGTACAATCCTCCCTGCTGACTTCACGTGTGAACACCTCAAAAGGACGAAGCATGTCTGTCAGGCTTTTAACTAGGTCCCATGCATCCACCTCTAGCCTCATGTCTTTCATAGAAGCAACCTGTGTGTTAAAGACATACTCATTGATTACCAAGTACTGCTCAAACAGATGCTCAAGCATATAGAAGGTTGAGTTCCAACGTGTTGCCACCTCCTGGATGAGTCCTCTGACTGGCACTCTACGGTTACGTTGAATGATCCTCAGCAGCTTCAGGCCTTAAAAGAATGGCTAAAATGTGTGCAGATTCATCTACAGGTGGTCAGTAACTTGCTGACTGTGTGTTTCTTTTTTCAAGAAATCTTGAAAAACAATGTTAATACTGTGCGCCAAACACGGCAGTCTGAAATAGCCACCATCAGACATGGCCTTAACTATATTACTGCCATTATCTGTGGAAACATAACCAATCATGCGCTTTCTTGGCTGCAGCCATTCAAAGACCTTACTGTTAAACTCCTCCAAAATGTTTACTGCAGTATGAGATTTCTCCATGGCAAACATGGCTACTGTTGCATGTTTCCGAGTAGCTTGAAAAATTGTGACACTGTCAACACCTGCAGTGATGCACATGTATTCAATTGCTTGGCAACTGGTCCACATGTCTGTTGTCAGGTGGATGGTGTGAACAGCTCCCCCAATCACCTCCAGCACATCGAGATGTAGTGCTGGAACCGCAACTCTGGCAAAATAGGACCGGCTAGGAACCTTCCATTTAGGGCAGACTGTTGCCACAAATTCTACAAAACCCACCCCTTCCACGAAAGAGAAAGGGAGAAGGTCCAGCGCTAACATTTTAGTCAGTATTGCATTATACAGATATGCGGTTGGGTGGTTGCGTTCAAATGGCGCCTCCGACCAAAACATGCTTTTAATGGAGGTCTGGACCGTTTTCATATGTGATGATGATCCAGACTTCTTCAACCCAGTTAGGCTCATTGATGTACTTTTTCGCATTGTTGTCTCTACCAGACTCTTACTGTGCCTCTTAGATGTTGCAGGGGTAGAGGGTGTGGGCGCTACCACGGCAGTGCTGCTGCCAGGGGTACTGTGTGTACCAGAAAAAATGTCTCTCGCTTATTCACCACCCCCCTGCACGATCAGTTCCTCATCATCAGATGCAATATCAATGGATACATTTGGATTTGTACTTTTGGCTTTCCGGATGTTACTTAGGTGCGCCTCCCACTAGATAATGTGGTGTTTTTAAAGAGTTTACCTCTGGCCTCCAGTACCATTGTTGGTACCAAGCTTACCCAAACTAACTACTTGTTTACAAATCGAACAGATGACTAGGTTTTCTGTCTTTTTGCTAATACTAAAGAAGTCCCAAACTGGGGAGTTGAGATTTCTGGTGGTGGTGGAGGTGCTACTTTCAATGCCAGATGAAGTGGAGGATGGGCGTGGTGGAATTTGACTCTGTTGTGCACTTACAGCACCACTACTTGAGGTAATGGAGGTCGAGCTGAATGGAGGTCCCTGCCGGCCCTTCTGATGAGAAAATATGGAAGCTGTAGGTCGTGTTGGTGCAGTAGTTACCTGCGTTGGTGGTGGTACCAGTGGTTCCATGCCACCCACACCCTGCACAGCAGCATTTCAGTATAGGGTAAAAATGTCTGTCTGCTGCATGCCCGCAGGGGCTGGAGTGATGACTGTGATGACTGGGTCATCATCATTAGATGGTTCCTCAGCAGCAGAATACACCACTTCTTCTATGTCATCACCCATAACAGAAAGCCTTGCGGGAACCTTCCTTTTACCTAGCTTTGTCGGTTCATGGCGTGCCTCCCTCTCAGACTGCATTGGTGTGTGCCAATCAAGATCTAGGTCATCAGAAGGAAGGGGGCTTGAAGAAGAACTTGTAATAGCCCTCCTCCTTGCTGGGGATCTGGAAGACAATGGATCATCAGGAGGAGTGACTTGCTTGGCTGATACCTCGGCATGAATCTCGATTTCCTGTTGTGCCCCTACTTCTGGAGGAACAAGCATTGTGGGCAGTTGTGCCTCTCCATGCACCTCTCCATGTGCCTCTCCATGCACCTCTACTTGCGTCTCTACTTGTGCCTCTACTTGCGCCTCTACTTGCGCCTTTAATTGCGCCTATACTTGCGCCTCTCCATGTGCCTCTCCTTGTGCCTCTCCTTGCGCCTCTTCTTTTGCCACTCCTTGCGCCTCTCCTTGCGCCACTCCTTGCGCCTTCCTTGCGCCTTCCTTGTTGCACCTCTGGTTGTCGTTGCGGCTGTGGTTGAACACTCGTCAGATGAGTTACACCCTGCGTTGATTGGATGCTACTTTGCGATGAGTCAACGTCAACATCACTGGTCGATGGTGAAAGAGCAATTAAAGTGGCTGCCTCTGTGGCACTCATGGGCTTGGGCCTAACTTGGCGTGGTGGCACTGGGACCAATGAAGCAGAGGTTCTACTCCCAGCTTGGTCCCCGGCGGACACCGCTGCTGCAGGCGTAGTTTTTTTCCCCAAAAAAGTGTCTGTCGGCACACCAATCTCCTTGGTAAGTGGCACCACTTGCTTCTTCGGCTCCTTCTTACTGGCAGTGGCACTGGCAACTTTCTTGGTAGAGAAGCTACGGCCACCTTTCTTTGGGCCCATCTTCTTCAGGTGACATAACAGCAGGACGCAGTTGCACGAGTTGCAAAGTTGTCTGTGGCCACACGTGACGTCACGTGACGTTGTGCACACACCGCAGCAGGACTTCTTACTAGCACTACAATAAGTAATGATGATGAGGATGATTCCTGGTTCTTCTCACTCTTTGTGCACCTAAAAGCCAAGGAAGCCAGAGGAACATCAGTTAAATAAATGTTGCATATGTCATGCTTCAATCAACATTTGTAACTAGGCATTTATTATTATTAACACAACACACCCAAAAACAGAAAGACCCAAAATAAAAATTGCAATTTTAATCCAAAATAGATGTTTAAATTAATAGAAGAGAGACCACAAAGAGAGAGTTGTTTCATGCACCACTGAGTACCCCTGGGAATAATGGATGAAAGCAAGGCAGACTGGGTGCAGGCATATGGCACAAAGCACACTCCCTGGCTTCAAAATGGCCCCTAGACCCCCACCCACATGGCCAGACCCTGGACCATTCCTAAAAATGGCCCCCACCTACATGGCCAGGTCCTGGACGGGGCCCCAAAGACACCCAAAAAATCGAAATACAAACAGAAAAACACCCCAATCCAATGACATCCATGCCCTAAAGCATGTTTAAATTCAAGAGACCCCACAGAAAGACTTTGTCCATGCACCACTGAGTACCCTTTGGCATAATGGATGAAAGCAAGGCAGACTGGGTGCAGGCCTATGGCACAAAGCACACTGCCTGGCTTCAAAATGGCCCCTAGACCCCCACCCACATGGCCAGGCCCTGGACCAGGCATCAAAATGGCCCCCACCCACATGACCAGGCCCTGGACCAGGCCCCAACAGTACCCAAAAAATCAAAATACACACAAAAATCACCCCAATCCAATGACATCCATGCCCTAAATGATGTTTAAATTCAAGAGACCCCACAGAAAGACATGGCCCATGCATCACTGAGTACCCCTGGGCATAATGGATAAAAGCAAGGCAGACTGGGTGCAGGCCTATGGCACAAAGCACACTGCCTGGCTTCAAAATGGCCCCTAGACCCCCTCCCACATGGCCAGGCCCTGGACCAGGCCTCAAAATGGCCCCCACCCACATGGCCAGGCCCTGGACCAGGACCCAACAACACCCCGAAATCGAAATACACACAAAAATCACCCCAATCCAATGCCATTCATGCCCTAAATGATGTATAAATTCAAGTGACCCAACAGAAAGACTTGGCCCATGTATCACTGACTACCCCTCGGCCTACTGGCTAGTGTGTCTTTAACATGCACCACAAAATTACAAAAAACTTTCACATAGATATAACAGTGAGCTATTCAATTCCATGCCATCCATGTCGTAAATGATATTTAAGTTCAACAAAACTCACAGAAACAGTTGTATCATGCACCCATGACTAACCCTGGGTCTACTGGATATTGTAGCTACCACAATATATATTTTTTTAAGTTTATAAATTGTAGTTGCAGCAATTGCAATGCCCCAAACAAACAAAACCAACTGACTTGTAAAATCTCGACTCCAAAAGTGATCCAAACAAAAAGTCCTAAAATACAAATATCCAGCAGCAGCCACAAAGAGTAATCCTTCCAGCTCCAGATCCAAATGAAAAGTGACCAAGACATGGACAAAGCACTGGGAGGATCCTGCTGGACAGGAACAGGAAGTTGGAGACTCTGGGGCACTTCTTTCCTCCCAACCCCCAAAAAATGCACTCCTTGCACAAAAAAGTGCGACCAAATGTCAATCTGAGGAAATATTCCGATCCAAAACATCAATTTCAGAAGGTTTATGCTGCCAGAGATAGATTTCTTGTGCAGAATTGCAATTTTTGCGATTATGGGAAAGCAAGATGTTCAAATCTCCCACCGGATATCAGCTTCGTGGCGCATCTACGTGTTCGCAATTGTTAGTCTCGCGATGCGTGATTGCGGGCCCTTATGACTTATTCGCATTCTGAAAGTCTCGCATTGCAAGATGGTGAGACTCCATGACCTACTTGCGTTGAATAGTCTCAAGTGATCAAGCCATGACGTACTCGCGGTCGAAAAGTCTTGCGCGATCACGCAGCAAGATCGAAAATTGCCCAGCGCATGCAAACCAGGAGGTAAACAACTCAGCGAACTCAGAATCACGGTAAGTCAACGCTGCACGCTAGAGATTGTATTTTTGAAGTGCGACCGAGCAAAAAAAATCAACCAACTCGCGAATTGAGAATTCTTTGACAATTTAACACGATTTGCGGACCACGAAATTGCCAAAAATTTGCTCATTTCCTGAGCGGAACAGATTTTCAGCCCATGCTTAGCGCTGATTAAAGAGGAGCTCCTCACGTGTTAGATTCTTACACTCTTTGACCCTTTGAATAAATGTGTAGTTTCGTTTGATACAAGCCTTGATGGTTTGGGAGGTATGATCACACAAGTCAAACATGGCAAAGAACACATGGTGGGGTTCGCTTTGCATGCCCTGTGGCTGAGTGAAAACAATTATTCTGTCATCGAAAGGGACTTATTGGCCTGTTGTTGGACAGTGGAGAGTTTTAAGTGCTTTCACTTTATCACAAGCCTCTCATTCCCATATTGAACGGTCACATTGTGAGTGATCATACCCCTAGGATCAGAAGACTTAGTTCTAAGTTATTACAATCAAATTTTAAGGTGGAGCACTTTTCTTGGGGAAGAACACTAGGGCAGATTTCCTCTCTAGATCACCCCTGCCCTTGGAAAAGCAGGAGGAAAATAAAGATGTTAATGACGAAGAGTGTTTGATTGCTGCAATAGATGCATGCAGTTTTAGTGGGTTTTCTGAGGAGTGGCTAAGGGGCTTTGCAGTCGGACTTAGTGCTCAAAAGGGTAAAGGAGCATATAGTTGAAGGATAGCCCAATGAGAAACATCTTGATTTTGAACTCCAACCATTTGCCAAAATTGTGAATAAGCTGTCTGTATAAGGTGGTGAGATGATGATGTGTGGGGAAAGATTCTTTCCACCTGAGAATCTCAGGGCTCGCATCATTGAGTTCTGTCATGGGGGGCATCTTGGACAGACCAGTACCAAGAGGAGGATTCATGGGGTCTAATGGTTGCCATCTATGGATCACCAGATTGATGATGTGGTCAAGGGTTGTATGATTTGTTGTACTAGTGATAAGGTCATCAAAACTGTCAAGCCTCCTACACAGGTGATTTGATTAACTATGGGGCCTTGGATGAAACTAGTGGTTGATTTTGTGGGGCCTTTTTAATGTCCTTCCATACAAGGATAAATATGTAGTGGTGGTTGCTGATTATTACAGCGAATGGTAGGAGGTTTATTTCATGACAGACCCTAATACCCAAGAAGTGATCAAATTTTTTCAGGGTTTGTTTGCTAGGGAAGGCTTCCCCAAAGAAATTGTGTCAGACAATGGTGTCCAATTCACATCTGAGGGAATTTCGAATTTTTTACATCAATCTTGCATTTAACATCACAGCGTGGTTTTATATCACCCAAAAGCCAATTGCTTCATTGAAAGCAGGAACTGCATGTTTCTGGAGTGCATTCAGTGGGCTGTAAGCAACAGTGTTGGAGTCCAGGAAGCGGTGCAGAACATGTTATGAGTGTATCGCATCACACCTAATCAAGTTTTTGACAAGAGTCCATTTGAACTTTTATGAGGGAGTGTAGCCACTCTTGACAAGTGCCCTGCTTGGATGAAGAGAGGGCTTGCATACAAAACTAAGCGCAATGGGTGCATCTAATTGGAAAACAACTATTGATGCGGATGATAGAGGAGAGAATCCTTGTGGATTTGCTCAGACGAATCTAAAATCAAGTGGTGATTAGGATAGGCTTAAATTACTGCACAGAGTGGCTAAAGGTTTGTCAGTGAGAGTTAATCAGAGGAGCTGGTGGAGTGTACAGGATTCCCAGACAGGTTGATGATCATGTTTCAGTACCAAAAAAACAAAAAAACATAAGAGTGTCAGAGGGTCTACAAAGTCTATGTGTGGTTCATTAAACTAATAGAACAGTGTCAACTCATCTAACAGTGATAGAAAACATTGGTGGATACCAGTGATTACTCTCAGGATATCCATCAGTCACCACTCGGAACCGCCATTCATCATTTGGCATTCCTGTTGTCCACAAGGATTGGCACACCACTGGTTCAGATGGGGGGTCAGTTTGTATAACCTCCTGAGAACCAAGTGATGGCCAATAGTGGTAGAGTGTCACAAACTACCCATCAATTGAATACGTGGGTGACTGATTTGCAGTGCTGTGAAGAAAAAGGGGTGTGATAAGTGAGTGAAAAAAATGTATAAAATTGGGTGAGGGAGCAGAAATAAGAAAACGTTATTCGGTTCTATGCTCGCTCCACCAATATTAAAAGAGCAGCATAAGTAGATTTAACAAATATCTACTCTGATGTAAAAATGGTCAACATGTTTCAGCAATATACTAGGGACTATAGAGTCCATTGCTTTCATCAGGACCGGATTATAATGAAATGCTACTGCAAAAAGTGAGGTGATGGATTAAAACAGTGACAGAGTATTAACATTGCTGCAGCATGAAAAAAGATCACCTGATTCTATAGGTGTATTCTTTTGTTCCCAGAAGATATAATCGTCACATTATAGTTGGAGCAAATGGCCCCACACTGCCTGGCAACGGCTCAGGACACGAGGGAAGCACTGCTCTCTCCGTCGGTACTCCTGCACCACCATCTGAGCCAGTTGGGGAGTTTTTTTTTTTTCATGTTTCAGTACCATCAGAACCACGTCAGATCACTCACACAAATACATGGTTGACTGGAAAGGAAGGATGTGATTATTGTATTGTGCACTTTGAACAGCGATCTGAACCATGCAGGAGTTGAAGGAAGGTCACCCACCTAAGCGCTTGTGTTGGTAATTTTCCTGAAAAAAATAAATATATATATATATATATATATATATATATATATATATTCACTGAAAAAACCATAGGTTATAGACCATATATAGTTAGGAATTCGCATTTACAAAACCTTATTTTACTCACACAAAACCATTGAAATTCCATATATAGTTAGTTGCACTAACTATATATCGCGCACCCGCAATCCACTGCTGATGATGTCACATATTACATCATTCATGACATGGTCAGTGACATCACTGATGACATCACTGATGACATCTCAAATGACATCACTGATGACATCTCAAATGACATCACTGATGACATCACTGATGACATCTCATTTGACATTACTGATCACATCACTGATGATATCATTCATGTGATAATACGATGAACCTCTTCAGACTCTAATATAACCTTAGATACAATCAGTGTAAACAGACACTCACAGACTGTCACTCATCCATGGAGTTACTCACACACCTAGTCAGTCATGCAAAGAATCAATCACACCTCCATTTCCTCAACTATACAGTTATACAAACTTTACTTATTCAAACATATACTAACACATATTTACTCTCTTATACAATCCCTGATACAAGTTCACAATGATCCATACAGCCACTCACACATTCACTGGCTCTTATGCACAGTTATTTATATATGTCAACTCTCACATGTACTGTGTTTTACATATGTACTTACTTTGACATGTAGCACTGAGATATCCATTCACTCACCAATACACTCATGCACACAGTCAACCGCCCATACAGCTGTTTCCACATGCACTTTTGAAACCATACATCTAGTGAATCAACTGCTCACACATCTATGCACAGAGTCATACACCTCCCAGCCACCCACACACACACTCAGTCTCCCATACAAATACTTGGGCAACCAATCAATAACCCATATAGTTACTCATATAGCTACTTATCAACACATGCAACAGTTTACAGAACAACAGACATAATGATGCACAAATTAAGACAGTTTAGTCACTAACCCGTGCACTCAGTGAGACACATTTAATCACTCACTCATACAGTCAGTCATGCACCTACTAAATCCTTCATCCAGACACTTATACATCCACTCATTCTTCAATATGTAAGACATATTTTAACTTTACAGAAACATACAGTCACTGGATGTTGTCATCAGTGATGTCATCAGTGATGTCATTTGAGATGTCATCAGTGATGTCATCAGTGATGTCACTGACCATGTCATGAATGATGTAATATGTGACATCATCAGCAGTGGATTGCGGGTGCGCGATATATAGTTAGTGCAACTGTTAGACCTGGCACCTTGGCGTGAGTCTCCCTTCCACTTTTTGCTGATGTGCCTCCGATGTTTTGCTGGTTTTCCGATACTCAGGGCACTGCGCCACGGCTGATCCGTGCCGCAGTGCAAGTGCTCCCTACTGTAAATTGTACATACGATTGGTATTCCTGATTGGTGCATTGGATTTGCTGTCAGTCCCTAGTAAAGTGCACAGGAGAGTGCCGGGGCTTGTAGATGCCAATACTGCTGGTGGGCCTGCAGCGCTGGTTGCGCCACCCACCGAAGCAGCCGTAAAGATGTGTCTGGGAACTGCGACCGCAGAACCCGCGTGCGGTCTCGTACTGTCACGCTAGCTGGGCAAGTGTCCCCACTTGCCCGCACCGACCCTTCCCTTGACTACATATTAGTCACCCCTATGGTAGGCCTGCGGGCAGGGTGCGTTGTAGGTGTAAGGTAGGACAAGCCCGGATGTGCGTGGCGTGTCCTGGTAGTGACTTACAACGAAGACCGTATTTCACTACCGAAGGCTACCTGCTCCGTTAGGCCAGACTGAGCTGCGAGGATTATTACACCCTATAATCCCCGCAGGCTCAAGGAGCATGGTAGTGAGTCATGTTTAGTATGCCTGAACTCAGGATGAGGAGATATTTCTTGTAGTCAAGTTTATTTCAATATCCCGGGTTTGCAAATGCTACTTTTAGAAAGTTGACATTTGCTTGCCTAACCATTTCAGTTGCCTCTGCTGGTATGTGTATCCGACTGTCTGGGATGTGTGAGTGACAGGGTTGGAGGGATGACAGGTGGTGAATGTGCAGATTACACCTTGGTGGGAGGTAGGAGTGCCTCTTGACTCGAACTGTCACTGTGCTCGACCACCACAATGCTGGCTCCACCCTCCTGGGGAGCGGCGGATGACTCTGCCGGCACCTGGCCCAGGAAGGGCGAAGCCCCCATCAACAAGGTACTCTGGCCACCCTGCCCGGACAATGCTGGCTCCACCTCCTGTGGGGCGTCTGATGCGCCTGCCCCTCACACTGAAAGCAGGAGCCGGAGTACACCCGCCGGGGTACTCCAGAACTGAGAGTGGCTATGCAAAGGCCCCCCTGGCCTGCGAGAACAAAAGAATTGGCCTATAAAAGAAGGAGCCCTGCTCCTTGAAAGTTAGATCCAGTTTGGGCCACAGAAGGACTCTGCCCGACGAGAAGGACCGTGAGAGACAAGGAGGGGTGCTGACTCTTGCCTGTGTCTGGTGCCTTGCTGCTGAAGGAGAGACAAGAGAAAAGACTACGAGAAGACTTTTGCTTTACTTTGTGCCAAACTCTGCTGAAGAGATCTCCAAGGGCTTGCAACTGAACTTGCCCCCTGACCAGCATCCCAGGACCAGTGGACGCTACCCCCTTGGAAGAAAGCGACTGCGGGTGCTGACCATCGCCGCAGTATCGACAAAGAGGAATCTCCTCTAAGGCATCAACGCCATCCCGACCACCGTGACCGGGGCCCACAGCAACAGCGGGAGCAAAGTAAGGACCAGCCGCCGCTGGCCCGAACACCGTGACCGCAACTGCACCGGGAGCCCGAGAGCAAAGGGAAGGAGGACCCGTCCGGTCCAAGCTCTCGAGGAGACTGCACGACGAGCAGTCACTCACCTGCAAGGACGGACAGTTGCCCTACGAGAATCCACACGGTCGGTAGCCTGCCCGACAGCCCAGCTGTGGACCCACAGCTGCACCGACATTTGGCTGGGTACGTCCTGCACTTGGGGACCGTACTGCTACTTGTCACCGCCGCACAGCCGCCGTCTCCAGGGTCGGAGCGGACGACGAGGAGAGGACCGTGCCGCCACAGAACATCGCTGCCCCGGATGACCAGTGACCTGCTCGGCTGAAGAGCCGCAACGATCAGCGACCCCGGGAAGGCAACGCAACGTGGGACAGATCCTCTGGAAGCCGCCGGCTCCACAAGAACTTTGGTTAACACCGGCCTACGGGCCTCAAGAGAACTGCTAAAAGAACTGTGGTAACCTGAATTAGGCAATCTGCAACCGTTTTCATAAAGTATATCGACTGTATTCACAAGCCTGCTTAAAATCTATATAAAGATATATATTTTTACAGAATACAGTCTGGTCTCGTTGTGTGGTGGGTTGGTTGTAAAGGTGTACTGTTGCAAGTGTTTAACCCTATGCGCCCCAAAGATTAGCCTACGACTGCTTAAGCCACACTACCTAGAGGGTAAGCAGAGGTTGTCTGGAAGGTAACCCTCAGCCCTGACGAGGAAGAGAGAGTCCCTGCTTGTCGCTAGTGTTGCACTGCGCCAACTAGAGCCTCCCACTTCCTACATTGGACGCAGCGGTGAGGATTTCGAATTTACACTTGCGATATCTATACCTGAGCTTCTGACCACTACACAAGGATTACGGTCCAGATACTTAGCCACAGACTTTGCTTTTTGAATTTTGCCGAAAGGAGATTCCGAGTGCAGAAACCATGCCGGGCACAAAGAGCCTGGATGGAGCGGAGTCCACGACCTCCGAGGTGTTGGAGGTAGAGTGGGACCCCGCCAAAGTGGATAAATATTCCAAGGACGAACTGAAATTCTTTTGCAAGAAACTCAAAGTTCCGCACGCTGGCTGCAAAAACAAGACGCAGCTCTCCAAGGCCCTGAAAGCCTGGATAGAGTCCCGAAAGACCCCGGAAGAGCAAGACGTCCTCGCCGAGCAGAATGCAACGGAGGAGCAGAATGCGCTTGGGGATCTGATCGATCTCGAGCGGCAGGACAGCGAACACAGCTTTGGAAAAGGCCTTTCGCCAGAGGAGCTGGCAGACAGGAAGGAAACCCGGAATCACGAGAGAAAGTTGGCAGAATTAAAAATCCAGCTGGAGCTGGAAACAAAAAGAATGGCGCTGGAAGAGCGAAAGCACCAGATGGATTATGAGGTGAAAATGAGGGAGATAAGTCTCAAGGAGAGAGACTTGGATCGTCCTCCCTCTGGTGGCAGCACATCGCCAGTGCAGGTAGAGTCAAGAGTGCATATCCCGAAGGACGTAGTCAAGGAGTTCTTTAAGGGGGATGATATAGGACAGTGGTTTAGGGCATACGAGGTAGCCATGTCCTCCCACCGGGTCCCTGACAAGGATTGGGGAGCGGGGTTGTGGGGAAGGTTCCTTAGCGAAGGGAGAGATACCTTGCTAGATTTGCCCGTTGAGAATCAGAGGTCCTATACCCACATGAAAGAAGCTTTGTTGAACAGGTACGGGCTTACCCCTGAAATGTATAGACAGAAGTTTAGGGGATGTACTAAGCGGCCTGGGAATACGTATGTGGAGTATGTGACTTACTTTTGCAGAGCACTGGATGGTTGGGTGAAAGGTAACAAAGTTAATGATTTTCAAGGTCTCTTTGATTTAATTGCATGGGAGCACTTGTCTGATCACTGTTTTCCTGAGTTACGCCAACACCTGATCGATAGCAAGCTGTCCAACCCGAGGAAGCTTGCTGAGGAGGCGGACCGCTGGCTCAGCACCAGGGTCCACAAGGGTCCCGTGGGAGACTCCGCCAAGAGTGGGCAGGGTCCCCAGCAGAAGAGTGGGGGGGACAAAGGGGGAAAACAGAAGGGGTTCCAAAAAGGCCCCCAAAGTAGTTCCCAAGGGAATCCGCAGCAGGGTTCTCAGCCTCCCCCACCCCCGAAGCAGAATGGGGCCCCGACAGGTAAACCTGTTCCAAAGGGGCCCTTCAATTGTTTCAAATGTGGCGAGCCTGGGCACATATCCAGTGACCCCAAGTGTCGCCTATTTGGAAAACCCGCACCCACTGGTGCTCCGCCCCGACAAGTGACTAGCGTTCACCTGGGAGAAGAAATGATGGTCCCGGGGGGTGGAGATCCCGTTCACATGACCCTGGTCTCGTTAGGAGACAGCGAGATGATCCCTACGAACTACCTGCCCTCTAACACTAAAAAATATGGGCAGGTGGTGATCATCAACGGTAAGGAAGCCGAGGCTCTTAGAGACACAGGAGCCAGTGTGACTGCAGTGAGGCAGCACCTGGTGTCTCAAGAGCAGGTTGTACCCCATGCCTACTGTAGGGTTATCAACGCTGATAATTCTGAGAGTCAGTGTCCGATGGCTCAAGTTCCCTTTGAGTGGGGGGGGGTCTCTGGTACTCTGCAGGTCTGTGTGAGAAAAACCATGCCTGTTGACTGTTTGCTAGGGAACGACTTGGAGCACTCCCCTTGGGAAAAGGTGGAGAAAACGACTCACCTGCGGATGGTGGGTCTGCCTGACTGGGCGTGCGTGACCACCCGGTCAATGGCAGCCAGTAGGGGTGATCGAGAGGTCCTGGGGCCTGAAGGAGAGGCCCAGGAACCGGCCTTAGGGAGAAGGCGCAGGGGGCACGGGAAACCGGCCCCGGAAGTTCCTACGGTCCAGGAGGAGGCAGACCTTGAGGGGGATGCCCTGGAGCCTACAGGGGAACAGATCGCTGAACTGGGGGACCTGCCTGAGCTGACCCATTGGCAGCAAGAAGGAGGACCCTCCAGGGAGGAATTCTGCAGGGAGCAGAAAGAATGCCCTTCTCTCATGGGTATGCGGCAGCAGGCTGCAGACCAGGCCAATGGTGTTCAGGCCAAAACACATTACGTGTACTGGGAGAACGACCTCCTGTATTCGGAGCCTAAGGCTGCTGAACCTGGGTCAGCCCGTGTGCTGGTGGTACCCCAGAAGTTCAGAGCCTTCCTACTGGGTCTGGCTCATGATGTGCCTTTAGCAGGACATTTGGGGATGGACAAGACCTATGACAGGCTTGTCACCCACTTTTACTGGCCCCAGATGCATAAGAGTTCAGATGCTTATTGCAGAACCTGTCCGACTTGCCAGGCAAGTGGGAAGACGGGAGGGAAGAACAAGGCTCCCCTCCAACCCTTCCCTGTGGTCGGTACGCCATTCCAGCGAGTGGGTATTGACATCGTTGGGCCTCTGGACCCCAAGACAGCCATGGGCAACAGGTTCATCCTGGTCTTGGTGGACCATGCCACCCGGTACCCTGAAGCCATTCCTCTGAGGACAGTGACGGCTCCCGTGGTGGGGCGTGCACTGATGGGAATTTTCTCACGCGTAGGATTCCCTCTAGAGGTGGTGAGCGACAGGGGGACCAATTTCATATCGAAGTATATGAAGTCCCTTTGGCAAGAGTGTGGCGTAACGTACAAGTTCACCACACCTTACCATCCCCAAGGTAACGGGTTGGTTGAAAGATTCAACCGAACCCTCAAAGGCATGATCATGGGCCTGGAAGGTCCGATGAGGCGTAAGTGGGACGTCCTCTTACCGTGCCTACTGTTTGCATATCGCGAGGTACCACAGAAGTCCCTAGGGTTCAGCCCCTTTGAACTACTGTACGGCCACCCCGTGAGAGGACCGCTGAGTTTGGTAAAGGAAGGCTGGGAGCAATCTCCCAGGAAACCTCCCCAGAATGTATATAGCTACATGCTGGCCTTCAGAAACCAAACCAGGCGCTTCAGACAACTTGCCGAGGCAAATCTGGAAGCGAGCCAGGAGGAAATGAAGCGGTGGTACGATCAGAATGCCACTCTGGTCGAGCTTCAGCCTGGACAGGAGGTGTATGTCCTGGCCCCAGTGGAGCCCTGTGCCCTTCAAGATAAGTGGACAGGACCATTTGAGGTTGTGGAGCGGAAGAGCCCAGTGACATACTTGGTGGACATGAAGACACCCAGGAACCCTTTGCGGGTCCTACATGTCAACCGCCTCAAGCCCCACTTGCGAAGGTCCGAAGTGGGCATGTTGTTGGCAACCGATGACGGAATGGAGGAGGAGTCAGAGCCTCTACCGGACCTCTTGGTGGCCTGTGAGAAGGATGGGTCAGTGGATGGAGTTAACCTCTCACCCTCCCTGACCGCCGAACAACAGGAGGATTGCCGCCAGTTGCTGGGGCAGTTTCCAGACCTGTTCTCCCTGGTTCCGAGTGTCACAGATTGGTGCGTCCATGATGTGGACACTGGCGGCAGCTTACCGGTGAAGCATAAGGGTTACCGGGTAACTGACAGGGTACGGGCCTGCATCAAGGAGGAGGTCTCCAAGATGCTTGCCCTCGGGGTGGTTGAGTCTTCCAGCAGTCCTTGGTCCAGCCCCGTGGTCTTGGTTCCGAAGGCTGCTGCGCCGGGAGCCACACCCGAACTCCGGTTCTGTGTGGACTACAGAGGACTCAATTCAGTCACGAAGACTGACGCGCACCCCATCCCCAGAGCTGACGAGCTCATTGATCGGCTAGGGGCTGCCCGGTTCCTCAGCACGTTTGATTTAACGTCTGGGTACTGGCAGATCGCCTTGACCGATGGGGCAAAGGAGAGGTCGGCATTCTCTACACCAGATGGGCATTTCCAGTTCCGGCTTATGCCGTTTGGGATGAAGAATGCCCCTGCCACCTTTCAGAGATTGGTCAACCAGGTGTTGGCTGGACTGGACGAGTTCAGTGCCGCCTACCTGGATGACATCGCGGTGTTCAGCGGCACCTGGCCCGAACACCTGCGACACCTCTGGGAAGTGTTGATGGCCCTGCGCAGAGCAGGCCTCACAATCAAGGCAAGCAAGTGCCAGATTGGGCAGGGTTCCGTGGTGTACTTGGGACACCAAGTTGGGAGTGGCAAGGTAGCCCCCTTGCAGCCCAAAATCGAAACCATCCTGGCTTGGGAACCCCCCAAGACCCAGACTGCAGTGAGAGCCTTCCTGGGGCTCACTGGGTATTACAGGAGGTTTGTCAAGGGCTATGGCACGATTGTGACCCCCTTGACAGAGCTGACTTCGAAAAAGCAGCCCAGGAATGTGATTTGGACTGACACCTGTCAGAAGGCTTTTGACACCCTGAAGACTGCCATGTGCACGGCGCCCGTGCTCCTGGCTCCTGACTTCTCCAAGGAATTCATAGTGCAAACAGACGCTTCAGAGCATGGTGTAGGGGCTGTTCTTTCACAGATGACTGAGGAGGGCTTTGACCAACCCGTAGCCTTCATAAGTCGGAGGTTACTTCCACGGGAAAGTAGGTGGAGTGCAATAGAGCGAGAAGCGTTTGCTGTGGTCTGGGCGCTGAAGAAGCTAAGACCCTACTTGTTTGGGTCTCACTTCCGAGTTCAGACGGACCACAGGCCCCTCAGATGGTTGATGCAAATGAGGGGTGAGAACCCGAAACTGTTGAGGTGGTCCATTTCTCTACAGAGTATGGACTTTACGGTGGAACACCGCCCTGGCACCGATCACGCCAACGCTGACGGTCTGTCCAGATTTTTCCGCCTTAGTGATGTGGAACTCCCTGGGGAAGGGTAGTTCCCCCCACATTTCAGCTGGAGGGGACACATGTTAGACCTGGCACCTTGGCGTGAGTCTCCCTTCCACTTTTTGCTGATGTGCCTCCGATGTTTTGCTGGTTTTCCGATACTCAGGGCACTGCGCCACGGCTGATCCGTGCCGCAGTGCAAGTGCTCCCTACTGTAAATTGTACATACGATTGGTATTCCTGATTGGTGCATTGGATTTGCTGTCAGTCCCTAGTAAAGTGCACAGGAGAGTGCCGGGGCTTGTAGATGCCAATACTGCTGGTGGGCCTGCAGCGCTGGTTGCGCCACCCACCGAAGCAGCCGTAAAGATGTGTCTGGGAACTGCGACCGCAGAACCCGCGTGCGGTCTCGTACTGTCACGCTAGCTGGGCAAGTGTCCCCACTTGCCCGCACCGACCCTTCCCTTGACTACATATTAGTCACCCCTATGGTAGGCCTGCGGGCAGGGTGCGTTGTAGGTGTAAGGTAGGACAAGCCCGGATGTGCGTGGCGTGTCCTGGTAGTGACTTACAACGAAGACCGTATTTCACTACCGAAGGCTACCTGCTCCGTTAGGCCAGACTGAGCTGCGAGGATTATTACACCCTATAATCCCCGCAGGCTCAAGGAGCATGGTAGTGAGTCATGTTTAGTATGCCTGAACTCAGGATGAGGAGATATTTCTTGTAGTCAAGTTTATTTCAATATCCCGGGTTTGCAAATGCTACTTTTAGAAAGTTGACATTTGCTTGCCTAACCATTTCAGTTGCCTCTGCTGGTATGTGTATCCGACTGTCTGGGATGTGTGAGTGACAGGGTTGGAGGGATGACAGGTGGTGAATGTGCAGATTACACCTTGGTGGGAGGTAGGAGTGCCTCTTGACTCGAACTGTCACTGTGCTCGACCACCACAATGCTGGCTCCACCCTCCTGGGGAGCGGCGGATGACTCTGCCGGCACCTGGCCCAGGAAGGGCGAAGCCCCCATCAACAAGGTACTCTGGCCACCCTGCCCGGACAATGCTGGCTCCACCTCCTGTGGGGCGTCTGATGCGCCTGCCCCTCACACTGAAAGCAGGAGCCGGAGTACACCCGCCGGGGTACTCCAGAACTGAGAGTGGCTATGCAAAGGCCCCCCTGGCCTGCGAGAACAAAAGAATTGGCCTATAAAAGAAGGAGCCCTGCTCCTTGAAAGTTAGATCCAGTTTGGGCCACAGAAGGACTCTGCCCGACGAGAAGGACCGTGAGAGACAAGGAGGGGTGCTGACTCTTGCCTGTGTCTGGTGCCTTGCTGCTGAAGGAGAGACAAGAGAAAAGACTACGAGAAGACTTTTGCTTTACTTTGTGCCAAACTCTGCTGAAGAGATCTCCAAGGGCTTGCAACTGAACTTGCCCCCTGACCAGCGTCCCAGGACCAGTGGACGCTACCCCCTTGGAAGAAAGCGACTGCGGGTGCTGACCATCGCCGCAGTATCGACAAAGAGGAATCTCCTCTAAGGCATCAACGCCATCCCGACCACCGTGACCGGGGCCCACAGCAACAGCGGGAGCAAAGTAAGGACCAGCCGCCGCTGGCCCGAACACCGTGACCGCAACTGCACCGGGAGCCCGAGAGCAAAGGGAAGGAGGACCCGTCCGGTCCGAGCTCTCGAGGAGACTGCACGACGAGCAGTCACTCACCTGCAAGGACGGACAGTTGCCCTACGAGAATCCACACGGTCGGTAGCCTGCCCGACAGCCCAGCTGTGGACCCACAGCTGCACCGACATTTGGCTGGGTACGTCCTGCACTTGGGGACTGTACTGCTACTTGTCACCGCCGCACAGCCGCCGTCTCCAGGGTCGGAGCGGACGACGAGGAGAGGACCGTGCCGCCACAGAACATCGCTGCCCCGGATGACCAGTGACCTGCTCGGCTGAAGAGCCGCAACGATCAGCGACCCCGGGAAGGCAACGCAACGTGGGACAGATCCTCTGGAAGCCGCCGGCTCCAAAAGAACTTTGGTTAACACCGGCCTACGGGCCTCAAGAGAACTGCTAAAAGAACTGTGGTAACCTGAATTAGGCAATCTGCAACCGTTTTCATAAAGTATATCGACTGTATTCACAAGCCTGCTTAAAATCTATATAAAGATATATATTTTTACAGAATACAGTCTGGTCTCGTTGTGTGGTGGGTTGGTTGTAAAGGTGTACTGTTGCAAGTGTTTAACCCTATGCGCCCCAAAGATTAGCCTACGACTGCTTAAGCCACACTACCTAGAGGGTAAGCAGAGGTTGTCTGGAAGGTAACCCTCAGCCCTGACGAGGAAGAGAGAGTCCCTGCTTGTCGCTAGTGTTGCACTGCGCCAACTAGAGCCTCCCACTTCCTACAGCAACTAACTATATATGGAATTTCAATGTTTTTGTGTGAGTAAAATAAGGTTTTGTAAATGCGAATTCCTAACTATATATGGTCTATAACCTATGGTTTTTTCAGTGAATTTTCAAGGTTTTGTAAATGCTAATTCCTAACTATATATGGTCTATAACCTATGGTTTTTTCAGTGAATTTTCAAGGTTTTGTAAATGCTAATTCCTAACTATATATGGCCTATAACCTATGGTTTTTTCAGTGAATATATATATATACATACATATATAAACATATATCATCTGTATATCTATATAAATACAAACATAAATGCATGCATACATATACTTATATGCATACAGATGCATGTTATTTACATGAAAGTTGAAAAAACACTAATAAAAGCAAAGCTAAAAAGCCACCTCATTACAAACAGAATGGCTTTAACTTAAACGAGGGCGAGATCTATTGCATTTTCAATGCTTGTTTACTTTGGTTCCATCAAGAAGGCATTCAGATGTGTCACACATTTGCCATAAATTCTGAATGTTAGCACTCTATTTGCACATTAGATCACTGTAGTAAAGCTACTGCTCACCAGGGACGTCTGCTGCTGGTATTCAAAGTGCATGTTTCAGACTGCATGTCAGAATTTTTTTAATGAAATAGAAGAGGATTTGAGAAGTCACTCAAAATGATCCCTAATTTTTCTTTCTGAAGCACTAATCATACTTTCTATGGCAAAATTAACCCCCTCATGTTGTTCCTTTTTAAATTGAGTGTTTTCAGACTTACCACTTCATTCCAATCAAGATGGCTTCTGGTGTGCCATACTTTTGTCATAAGTAAGACTGTTAGCGCTCTAGTTGTTCTTTAGAACACTCTGGGACATTCTGTCATTGGGCTATACTTGGGGTACATCTGGGTGATATTTGGGCTTCATTTAGGCTCGTTTGTCTCTGGTGGCCATCTTGGGAGACTGTTTGTCAGAATTTTTTGAATGAAATTGAAGAGGGTTTGAGAAGTCACTCAAAATGTGCCCTAATTTTTCTTTCTGCAGCACTAATCATAATTCATATGGCAAAATATACCCCCTCATTTTGTTCCTTTTTAAATTAAATGTTTTAAGAGTTACCACTTTATTCCAATCAAGATGGCTTCAGGTGTGCCATACCTTTGTAATAAGTAGGACTGTTAGCGCTCTAGTTGTTCTTTAGAACACTCTGGGACATTCTGTCATTGGGCTATACTTGGGCTACATCTGGGTGATATTTGGGCTACATTTGGGCTCTTTTGTCTCTGGTGGCCATTTTGGGAGACTGCATGTCAGAATGTTTTAATGAAATAGAAAAGGATTTGAGAAGTCACTCAAAATGTGCCCTAATTTTTCATTCTGCAGCACTAATCATACTTTCTATGGCAAAATATACCCCCTCATGTTGTTTCTTTTTAAATTAAATGTTTTAAGAGTTACCACTTTATTCCAATCAAGATGGCTTCAGGTGTGCCATACCTTTGTAATAAGTAGGACTGTTAGCGCTCTAGTTGTTCTTTAGAACACTCTAGGAGGCTGCAGTAGAACACAAAGGAATCAACTGACAGTCTCTGTCCTTGTTGGATGTACATGTTTTACTGAGAATGTCAGACTTCATTTTCACATGACTGAGAAAGATAATGTGAATTTACAGAAAATATGCTTTCAGTTTAGCTTATAGATCCCCTTCCAAACCACTGTGGGAAAATCATGAGATATTAGTTTTCTTTCAAACAATATTCATGATATCACAGCAGAAGGTTTTTTCACATGGTAAAATCACCTTAGAACCCACCACAATTCCTAAAACGAGTATGGTACCATCAACAAATGATTTATAATGTAACTAAAGTCCTAAAACCCTCTATTAACTACAATGCTTTTTAATGAGGTGCTATCATGTATATTGGTCCCAAGATGGCTGCCAACACTTCTTGGATGAAGTGCTGACAGCCAATCAGATCAGATGTGTGGTTAGGCTCCGCCCAGATATATATCTTTTTTTGAACCTAAATTACTCAAAATCCACTGGAGCACATATATTGAGACCTAGCAAAGGCACATCGGGCTAACAGTCCCTACAATTTTGCCAAGTTTCGTGCAAATCCATTCAGCCGTTCGAGCTAAAAGTGAGGCCAACCGCCCTATGGAAATTAACATGGGAAAAACGAGTTTTGGGACCCCCCTTTTTTCTCGGCCCCCCCTTGATGAAACCCCCCCAAATTGTCAGGGGCTGCTCAGAAACAAAATGTTCCATTTTCCTGAAAATTTCAGCTAATTCCGTCCACAAACGCCAAAGTTATTAGACATAGAATTTTCAAAAATCCCATAGAGAAAAAATCCTAACTATATATACCTACTGGCGACCGCCAGTAGGTAATATATATATATATATATATATATATATATATATATATATATATATATATATATATATAGCCGCATATATATATAGCAGCAACTGAGATAACAAATCTTCTTTGGATTATAATTCACGGAGTCAGCGCCTTTCTTGATAAAGAGTTTGGACTGGTTTTCAATATATATATATATTATTTTATCGAAATCTAAAGCAAATGCATTAACGGAAGAAATGTGTACTCGTACATTACTAGTGATATATATATATATATATATTTTTTTACTGGTTGATTCCCACAACTAAAAACCACTGTTGTTTAAGGACATAATATGGACAGAAGTATTTTTTCACTGTTTATTCGTCACATGATCGCAATGCTTGAAAAAAATGAGTATTTAAAATCAAACTAAACTGCTATGTCGTTATGTGATCAAGGTTACCTGTTACCGATATATATATACATATATACATATATATATATATTTGAAACCTCTGTGTTGGCTATTTTTCAATATGTTGTAATGCTCATTGCTCTTCCTTTTTGCACCTGCAGATTTTCTGTTATATGTTTAATTCTTGATATGTGTCTTTTTCTTTTACTTTCTTTTTCCCCTTACAGCGCTAAGTTCTTTTTATTCCCACAGGAAGGAAGGAGATGTTGTAGTAATTTGCGTCTTATCTCTGTTACTACCCAATGTGATGTATCTCCTTGGTTACAGAATGTTACTGTTCAAATGTTGTGGGTGATCATGTCATTCTCTCTGGAAGCTGTGGAGATAAATGGTCAATAAACATAGTGCTTCTTCGCTTACCTGTTTCGGTGTCATCACTACAATAACATAACATAATATATCATATCATCATGTCCTCCATTCCTTCCTGTAGTTCTTCTATCTCAGCTTTATTGTGGACAATATTACATTTTTTGCAGGATATAGTTTCCCTCTTTCATGTTCACCTGATAACCACCTTGTAACAAACATTGGTCTGTCTAAAGAAAGTGCCTAAAGAAACAGTTTTTACTTTAATCCTTTCAATTCTTTACTACGCTAGCATTGTTTAGAATTGTAGAACAAACATTTTTTTTATCAAGGTGCTCCACAGATTGCAGGGATGTGTTGAACCTCTTTACTGTCTAAATGATCACTCATTAATTTAGGATTGCCCATTGGCAAGAGTTGTTACTGGATATGTTTGCCAGTGCAATGAGAAATATATTGCTCTCTGACCAGTTGTTCCATAAAAATGTTAAAATTGGCAATCCACAACTAATCTACATTGAGCTGTGATGTATGTATCCAAATTATCTCATTGTCTCTCGTTCTCTTGAAGAATGTGTGTCTCAATGCAACTACAATGGGCATAAAATCAAATTGAGTTTTAGTTTCTTTGGTTAATTGGTAATCATCTAGAACTTCCCATAACTTCTGATTCATTTAACACCAGTTCTGTTAGGTGGTTTTTGAATAGCACTACATTCGTACTGCAAGGAATGAAGAAAAAGTCATTTTTTTCTCTTAGGTCTGAATTGCAGACTGCTGTTTTTTTTTTTTTTTTTTTTTTTATATTCTTATTGATTTTTCAACCTGAACATAACCACCTCCTCATACAGGCACATATACATTAGAGGCATCGTACTGGTTACATTGCAAAAAAGTCATTTTCAACAGTGAGACTCGTTTCTATATCAGAATCAGTATCATGTTAGTCTTCCCAGCCCTGTTTCTTTTAACTAGTGCAATCACCACTACATGCCTCCAATACACCCATCATTTTAGTGGGTGCTCCGCTTGAAGCTCCTGCAATCGTTTGCCTCCCTCCTCCCTCCCACTTAACTTCTTTCGCCGGTGTGCTCTGTGTGGTCTGATCCAGGATTTTCAATCCAGTGCAAAATGCAGGATGTGCTAGTATCCTATCATGTTCAGGTTGCTTCCTAATTCTTGGTCTATCTTATCTTGCCGACTTTCCCCTACAGCCTCCTCCAACCTGCCTACGTGTTGGGTGCTTCATCATTTTCCTGAGAGGCCTGTAAAGAGTCAGAGTCCGAGTCCGGCAAAGTTAGCAGCACTACCAAGGCTGGCCAGGCCTGCGCCGTCTCCGTCGCCTTTTCATTACTCGCTCTTCTGGCCAGTAGGAACCTGTCCGTACTCTCACTAGCCGCAAAGGCCCTGAATTCTGCTTTCCATCACTCTATGCTAGGAGCCCGCCTGGACTTCCAATTCCTGGTAAGTTCCAGTTTGGCTAACAGTAACCCCAGATCAATGAATTTGCTTGTTACCTTGGTTTGCGCCTTGTGAGGAAACCAATGTAGTATGCATGCGCCCATGCAGGGTTCTATCTGCCTATCCGTCTTCCCGCATAGGACCTCAACCACCTCCTCCCAGTACGTTCTGTGCTGCGGGCAACTCCACATCATGTGTTAGAAGTCTGCAGCATTCGGCTGACATCTGGGGCAACATGCTGACGCCACATTAAAATATGTATTTATCTGATCCAGAGTTAAGTACGCTCTGTGTATGATGTAGAAGTGAATAAGTTTGAATCTCGCATTTCGGGTACCCTTCAATGCCCGCTCCACTAGCTTAGCCCACGTCAATTCAGGTATATCCTTGCCCAGGTCCACCTCCCATTTTCCTCGCAGCTGAGTCAGCGGCTGAAGCCCCTCCTCCACCAGTCGCTTATATAGGCATGTTACTGCCTTCACTGTCCCTACCACCATCAGTACGTATTGTCATGTCAAGTATGTCTGTGGCTCCAGCAGCCCTTCCCTCCAGTGCTTCTGAATCGCTGTTACCAGTGCATGGTTCTGCAGGAAGTCACCTCTGGGCAAACTGTATCTATCCTGTACAGTTTGGTAAGGCAAGAGGCAAGGCAAGAGAACTCCCTCCTCATATAGGTCACCGACCATCTGCAACCCCAGCTCCTCCCACTCTGCCAATGCTGACCACTGAAACATGGCTCTCTTCTACCTCTGAGTTTGATATTGCTGCTGCCCTCCCGGATGGTTTCCTCATGCAGTGCTTACATAGACAACAGGGGAAAGGAGGGGGTCTTGCTATAGTCTATAAAGACAAATATAACTGCAGAATTGAAGATTGTGAAATATCAGACTCAGAGAGTGTTCGTTTCACTATTCAAATAACACCTAATAAATCTCTTTCAGGTCTTCTTATCTATCGCCCGCCGGGCTGCATAAAACAGTTCATAGGATCCCTACTAGAAACTACGGTAATGGCCGCGGCTCTCTCTTCTAATTTTCTGATTCTAGGAGATTTGAATCTTCAATTTGATGATCCAAATGACAAGGTTTCAACTGATCTCTGCTCATATCTTAAATCACTTAAGCTAAGGCTTGTAAATAAAGAGGCAACACATAATAAGGGTCATCTTTTAGACCCTATTTTCTCAAATTGTAATCAGCTCTTCTCTACTCCCCCCCTTCCTGTACCATGGTCCGACCATTTCCTAGTCCCATTTTCCTGGAAAACAGGTACAGAGGTACAACGGCCAGCGCCGCCTCGTACTCTTGACAGGGCATGGCCCAAACTATCTTTGGAAGAGCTGACTCGAGCACTTGAACAAACTGCCCCTAAAATCGAACCAGACCCATTGGCCGCAGATATTAGTTTCTGTAATTGGTTGAACAATTCCCTGGATCAGGTATTACCGTTGAAAACAGTTACAAAGAAAAGTTGCACTTTTAAGTCTCCATGGTATAATCCAGAGCTCAGAAACCTCAGAAAAACCTGCAAAAAATTAGAACGCAGATGGAGGAAATATTGGGCAATTAACAATAAAGAGGCATATCGCTCTGCTCTGAGATTATATAAAATCTCCCTGAAAAAAGCACAGGTGGCTTTTTTTGAGAATAAAATCAACTCGGCCTCCAACTCTGCGAGAGAAACCTTTAAGATAGTTAAACAACTACTTAAGGTGCCTTCCCCTATTAACGCCCTAGATTGCTCAGAAGAAAGATGCAATCAACTTGCGGACTTTTTTGACTCCAAGATAGTAAACATTCTTGAGAGTCTTCCACAGAATCTCCCTACGCCGGATGATAACTCAGATTTGGCAGCCGTCTCTGGCCCCCGGCTTGACTCTCTGAGCAGTATTACTAGCGAAGATTTTTGTAAAGCCCTATCCTCCATGAGAAGTGGCTCCCCGGCCGATCCTGCGCCTATGTATGTTCTTAAGAAGATTGCAGACACGATTGCCCCAGTGGCAACAGAGCTCCTAAATGCCTCCTTCTCCTGTGGGGTCGTGCCACCCAGCTGGAAACAGGCAAGGATCAAAACCCTTTTAAAAAAAACGGGGCTTGACCCCATGGACCTGGCCAATTTCCGCCCAATTTCACTGCTACCCGGTCTAAGTAAGATCGCTGAAAAAATGGTACATCAGCAGCTTTCCAGATTCCTGGAAAACAATCAGCTGCTGAATAATTCTCAAACCGGCTTTCGTCCGGGGCAAGGGATGGACACAGCCCTTTTAGTGGTAGCAGAAGAGGCAAGGTGCATCTTAGATTCAGGAGGATCCGCTGTTATGATCCTCCTGGATCTAAGCGCTGCATTTGATACGGTGGATCATAAAATTCTAACGCACCGTCTCGCCAAACTGGGCGTTCCAGGAATGGCCCTTAAGTGGCTTACATCCTTTCTGAATAACCGCTCTTTCAGAGTCTGGGAAGGTGGTCTGCTGTCTAAATCCACCCCCCTCCAGTGTGGTGTCCCTCAGGGCTCTTCATTGAGCCCTACTTTGTTCAACGTTTATATGGCCCCACTGGAGGAAGTAGTCGCCCCCTTTGGGATTAAAACAGTCACCTATGCGGACGACACCCAACTAGTCGTCTTGCTAACCAAACAAGAAGGATGTTTCGATAATCTCTCCGCCTGCCTTGTTGAGATATTCTCATGGATGTCCAGTTCGCGGCTTAAACTCAATGGAGCGAAAACAGAGATTATGCTCCTCGGTCATCATCTTACATCTTTCCCTAAAGCCGCCTGGCCCTCTTGCCTAGGTGAGCTGCCCACACCAAAAGACAAAATTAAAAGCCTAGGGGTGTGGCTTGAGCCCGATCTGACTTTTAAGACTCATGCACAGAAAGTTGCAGGGACCTGCTTCGGACTGCTCCGATCAGTGCGGAAAGTTCTCCCTCTCCTGCCTCCCCAGTCCAGGACACTTCTGATTCAGGGGTTAATACTATCGAGGCTTTATTATAGTAACGCCCTGTTTCTGGTAGCCCCTGAAGCCACCCTTAACATTCTCCAACGGGTGCAGAATGCAGCAGCCAGGATGCTTGCAGGCACGTCAAGAAGATCTTCGGCCAGACCGGCCCTGAGAGCACTCCATTGGCTGCCAATACGCGAAAGAGTCATCTTTAAAGCGTTATGCGTCACCCATAGGGCTCTGCAGGGCAAAGGACCTCCGATTCTCAGGAGCCTGATATGCCCTTATAAATCATCCCGGGCTCTCCGGTCGGACCGTGGTAATCTTGCAAGGGTCCCCAGAGTTAGGAAGGCACGCACAGGGGGTCGCCGTTTTTCCTTAAATGCAGCAAAAAATTTGAATTCTCTCCCCAACTGGATCCGCGCAGAACCCTGTCATCTTAAGTTTCGAAAGGCACTTAAAACGATTCTTTTTCCCAAGGACCCCTAATTATTGGTTTCATCCTCAGTTTGCTTTTTGTTCTATTTTCTGTTAGCGCTGGGACGCTTTCGGGCAGCCATGCGCTTTATAAATTTAATTTCATTTAATTTCATTCATTTCATTTCATTTCAGTCCCCTCCATGCGGAAGGGCAGTACACATTCCTAGGGGTATCTCCGGCGCATACGGGTGACCTCCGCTTGTCCTACGCTTGCTTCTATTCCAACATGCTCTTAGTGCCTTTTCCTCATGGGTCAATGAATCAGCCCGCAACCTCTGGCGCAGTATCACAAAGGACAGCACATTTTGCGGTAGCCATCGGTCCTCCAGGCCATCCGGCCCCCTAAACTCTCAAGTAACCGCCTGTGTAAGCCAGTGTAGGCGGGCCGCCAGATAGTATAGTTCAAAGTCTGGGACTGCCCATCCCCCCTCTGCCCTAGGCCTCATCATTGTGGTTAGAACCACCCACCTCCTGCCATTCCCCCATAGAAATCCTCCCACCATTGTTCTGAGCATCCGAAGCACTAGGCCCGGGATCCAAATCGACAGTGTCCTGAAGTAATATAGCAGTCTAGGTAGGGCCACCATCTTTAGAAGCGCCACCCTTCCTGCCACTGAAAGTGGCAAAGTACTCCATAATGTCATGATCCCTTTGACCCCTCGCACTGCTCTGCTTACATTTCCCTCCAAAAGATCTGCTTGCTCTTGGTATATGTTAGTTCCCAGATACGGCAGGCAGCATGGCTCCCATCGTATTCCTTTCAATCCATCAGGGGCTCTCGACGCTCGGCACGCCGGGAACAAGCTGGTCTTCTCCCAGTACACGCACAGCCCCGATGCCACCCCAAATGCCCGGAGCAACGCAGTCGATCCAGTGAGATCCTCGCCAGGGCCCTTTAGAAACATCAGCAGGTCATCCGTATAAAGCGATATGTAATGTATGTCTCCCTGCATCTCCAGCCCAGTATAATATCTCCCTGTTCTAGCTTGCACGGCCAGAAGCTCAATCGCCAGTGTGAACAGCAGCGGAGAAAGCGAGCATCCCTGTTGAGTCCCCAGTCCCACCACGCAGGGGGCTGACACCATCCCGCCCGTATACACCCGGGCCGTTGCTGAATCATATAGTATTTGCATTGATTTCACGAACATCTCCCCAATCCCATCTTTTGCATAACCTGAAAAAGAAATGTCCATTCCAGGCTATCAAATGCATTCTCTATATCCACCGAGAGAATCAAGGCTGACGGCACCCGGTCCCTGTAATGCTCCAGGATCCTCAGCAACCGTGTCACATTTATAGACGTGTTACGTTTGGGTATAAAGCCTGATTGATCTCGATGAATCAACTGTGCCAATCGCAGACTGCTGTTGACACAAAAATAAGTCTCTTTTGATGCTTAAACCAATGCTTCTAAAAAAATTGTAATTCTCCTGGACAATCTAAAAAGCTGGTGGTGGATTAACAGATTGCATGACAAAAAACACACACAAGAGTTGTGGAATAAACTGTTATACACCATCAATAACGAAAAAAATAAAATACAAGTTGCACTCTACACCCTTACAACTACTCATTTAAAAAAAGACATAATATATCAAGTGCTAGATAACCATTCATAACAGTCACACAATGTGGTGTGTGTATTACTGCTGTACAAATTCTTCACTTAATTGCATGTGTTATGTGTATCACCATTGTGATATACACTGATTGATATTTTCCCAAATCCTAATGTGTAGTATGTGTGTAACCAATGTACAAATCTGCCACCTGACTGCATATAGTGTCAGTATCAGCATCGTAACACACTCTGGGGTATATTTACGAGCCCCTATCACCACCGGAGTGTCACTTTTCTTGACGCTTCAGAGGAGTAGCACCATTTTCCACATTTACAAGGAGGCGCTAGACCACTTAGTGTTGCTTACCGCCATCTTGTAAATATGCCCCTTTCCGCCGCAGTCCTCTGTGGCTAAGGGGTATGCAATGGATGTTGCTGTGGGCATTTCACTGCAACACCCATTGCTTTTTGATGCTGACCCAGATTTACAACGAGGTGTAAATCTGTGGCAGTGATAAAAACTAAGGCCATGCAACAACAAACGTTAGAATGGCTTGCATGGAGAAATGTTTTTATTTCTTCTCGTTTTTGCTTTTTCTGTGTGTGGCTCATTTTGCAGCACACATAGAAAGAGCAAAACGCCATAAATGATTGTGTATGTGCAGGAAGCTGTCACTTCCTGCACATAAACAACTATTAAATATTGACGATTTGACGATTTGCTACTTCTGTATGTGTAACAAATAGCTATTATGGATTCTTTACGTGCAGGAAAGGACACCTTTCCTGCACATAAACAATAATTCTCTGCAACGCAGGCACCCTTGCACTATGTTGTAGTAAATAATGCTCATCCCTGCATTTTAAAAATGTCAGAGCTCGGCACTGCCTAATTTGGCGCAGCTCCACACTGTGACATTTTCTAGTGAATATGCCCCACTGTTCGATAATTTCGCCAAACCAGTATGTCTTTTATTCCTTCATGTCAAAAAGTCTACAATGTTACACGTTAATCTAAAATCACAATACAGTAATAATTAAGCCATATATGATTCACTAACAAAACTACAACAGAGTGTCCCACTTCTGTTTCATAGCAACCAAGTATTGTAGCACAGTAAAGTTTGGCAGGTTTAGGAGCAGGCACGGCGGCCCGACATTGTCAGCATCCCCTCACTGCCCCTCCTAACTGCGTACTTGAGGAGGGTGGGGGAATGTTAATTTCCCGAGAACAGAGGCACCTAAGTGATCCAACGCAGGATTTGACCACACTCTGGGCCTTATAGTAATGCTTCCAAGGCGGGGCTATATGATGTCTACCAGTGTAGAACATAAACCAGTCTACAATTTGCACACACGCACACAAACGAAGATGAGATGGCTAGACCGTTTACATTTACTGCTTTGTCAAAATCATTCAAAATAGCCTCTTTTTATGTCGAATTACTGAATATTGACCCCTGTCCCCCCAGAATATTGTGATACAAGAATATTGAAGAAAGAATATGAAGGCACAAAAATATCGAAGGAAATGTGCTGTATAGGGAAGTGTAGATGTACTATTCCTAACTCTACACCTCTGGACCTCAAAGTTATATGTACCACATGGGTACCTATATGTGGATTTAAGTGTGGAAAATTTAGAGGGCCTCATTTATGAGGCCGTGCGCCACTTTTACGCTGCCAGTGGCGTAAAAAATGCACCTAGTTGCGACATATTTACAAAGTGACGCATCTAGGTAGATGCGTCACTTTGTAAACCCTGCGCCACATTATACCTGCGCCAGGTATAATGTATGCAGGGGGGTGTTCTGACACAAGAAAAGGTCATAGAAGTGACGCAGTGAAATCTATAAGATTTCACAGCGCCACTTCTAGGACACAAATGCGTCAATTTCTTCACCTGCCTCACAGCAGGCGTAAGAGTGACGCAGGCAAGGACGCATTGCTGGAGTTGCGTCACTTTTGTGACACACTCCAGCAAGGCGTCACTTTTGCGCCATACAGATAAGTCAGAAATACTGACGTATCTGTAACTCCTTACGCAATGATGCGTCATACTGTAAATATGACGCATCATTGGTGTCGTAAGGAGGTATAATGTATTCAGGGGGGTGTTCTGACACAAGAAAAGGTCATAGAAGTGACGCCACTTCTAGGACACAAATGCGTCAATTTCTTCACCTGCCTCACAGCAGGCGTAAGAGTGACGCAGGCAAGGTCACTTTTGCGCCATACAGATAAGTCAGAAATACTGACGTATCTGTAACTCCTTACGCAATGATGCGTCATACTGTAAATATGACGCATCATTGGTGTCGTAAGGAGGGCGCAATGAAAAGTGACGCATCGCTGTTTTTACGCAGCGATGCGTCACTTTTCATAAATGAGGCCCTAACTTACTTAGCTGTTGGTATTTTATTTTCAATATTTTGTCCTCGGTATTGTGTGTCCCATCGATAATCTGGTGTCGAGATTTAGGATTCTCACCCTCTTTTTAGTTTCAGTAGTTAGTATGAGTGAATGTTTTGCCCTTGTGAGGTCGAGTGTCCTGATGTAAGGAATAAGATGGGCGGGATGGATGGAGATAATGATGGTTAAAAGCGTGTAAGCAGAAATGATTTGCCACTTGAACAAATGCAAAACTTTATTACATACGTTCACTTACTTTACGGCTGAAACACCCGTTATCATTTATCTGAAGAACTTCACCATATCTCAGTGTGTGAAAGGTATTAAAATGTGCACAATGAATATAATACTTATAAATATTCATACGCCTAATAAATTGACTATTTTTGCTTATGAGACCTGGAAATGTGCTAAAGACTTTCTCTGGAAACAGGAAGCAAAATTTGAAAAAAAAGCTTAATGAGCAAGAGATGCACCTGGACATTTCACAACAGGGATTTAGAAGGAACACCGCGATTTCAGCCTCGGAAGGCATTTTTCTCGAAGAAGAGATGCTTTAAAGGCAACAGCTTGATACATCATGGGCTTCACGCTGACAAAATAAGCAGTATAAGGCATAACCAATGGCGCCATTTAGCTGACGGTGTTTCACTATAAAGGCAGGTAATAGTGGTGACATGTCACAAAAAATGCTGAAGAGGCCATAATGTCTACCTTCAGAGGGAGGTAGTGCTTGCAGCTGTCTGCATAAGTCTATGCGCCACTACAGTAATAGCTGGGTCTTTCGTTCTTTATTGTCAAAATATGATTTGTATTTTATGGGAAGACATAGATCATAAAATCTATAAATGTGCTCAGCAATAAAAGGTTGCTAGATCTTTTTTGTTTCCTAATATGTCTCTGCCTGCTGCTGCTTTCACATTTGAAAGCACAGCAAGACAACAATAGACGTGGGGTACTGCAGCTCCTGGGTCTTTCTTCCCTTCCTACATTTCAAGAGTGAGTCAAACAGTGAACAAAGACCAGCTGCTGTATAGAGGTGAAGTTTCTATGCTCTGCAACACAGTGCTTTCGTTCAGAATGAGAATCAGGGCAAATATAAAAGCACAATTCAGAGTTTAGTCTTTCCTGGGTAAATAACAATGTACAGCCATTGCAGGAAATCATATAAGGTTGCATATGTAAACAGAAATGTACTGTTTGTGATCTGTTTTAACCGAAAGAAGTGTGTTAGTGAAATTAAGGTGGAGAGACTTTGTTACCTCAAGTAAATACGTATGTTGTAGACCGGTCAGCATATTGAAACATAAATGAACAGAAAACAAGCCTTGACAAAGGTGAACAGTTTAGCTTTTCTATAATGAAAATCTTCAATAACACATTAAGGAAAAAAGGTGCCATATGGACTGCGGGAGCAATAGGCACCATTTTACATTAAAAAGTGTAGCTAATTTATGTTATACGTACCGGGACCCTTGTGGTTCTGGGGAGGACTCTGAACAGGAACTACATCATATATGGAGAGGTGTTAGGGTGTGGTGAATGCTGACTATGAGATAATGCACAGTGTGTGAGTGTATGCTGAGGAATAAAGAAGTATTTGATGGTAGCTCCCATGTGGCATATTTCATTCCCATGCTCCAGTGCTGGGGAAGACGCTACATTTGGCGACGAGTAGGCAATGCGTGCCCTGAAGAAAACAAGGCAGCTCTCCCTGAGAGTTTTCAACGGAATGGCAGATTGCTTGTGCGTGCCACTGGTGCCTCAAATTGAAGGAAAGCAGTCTGTAACTGGTGCATGTGGAATCACAACCCTGCTCCAGCCTATACATGGCCGAACAAGAATGGGAAGGCCCTACAGACGAGCACATTCAAAATGCCTTCCAAAACCACTGGTGAAGCAGTCGAATATGGAGCAATTTTTCTTACAAAGCAGAAAGATAACAGCAGCGACAACCATGTATGATAAACAGAGAATTTACCTACTGTCAAATGTGAATAAAGCACTCTTTGACCTCTGATCGGGCGTGGTGACCCAATTCTAAGTACAAGGATTGTGCTTCCAGTATTTGCAGGGGCTGCCAGGTACATCAATAGGTGTCTGAACAGCACATGTTCTCAATGGCAGAAAAAGAGAGCGCAAAATACAATGCAACTATGTCCCTGAAGCCACCACTGCCCTTCAACACTTCTAAGAAGCACAACATTGGTGCCAGGTCGGCGGCATGGATTGAAACATTTGATTACGCCATAGCTGCATTAGAAGATTAAGATGAAAACAAGATAATCAAATACTTGAAAACCCTTGCAGGCAATTAACCCCTTCCATGCTGGGCCTTTTCCGCCGCTGTGCGGTAAACAAAAGAACAGGGCGGGCCGTGACGAACCCCAGCCGTCATCAGCATACGAGCGCCGCAAAGCGTGACGGCTGGGGTTCGTCACCAGCATGGAAGGGATTAAGTGAAATGAGTGCTAAAGAAAGTTTCACAGACTGCTGAAAAATCATACCAGAAGGTAAAAGAAGTCATGGAGGCCTATTTTAACCCAATGATGAATGTCGCCTATGAAAGATATATCTTCAACCAAGCATGACAACAGGTGAAATAATAGACACATTTGTTGAAAGACTTGATACACTCATTAAACATTGCAAATTATGTGATTTGATCAATGAAAAGCCATGCACCCCAGAATCATTGATGGCTGCCATTCATGTTGTTCTAAAATACAAATGTTGAGTGAAACCCACAGCTTGGGGAATATGCTGATGGTTGTGAGAGTGGAAGAATGAGCAGACCAACAAGCTCCTGGCATGGAAGCAGGAACAGCCCACAATGAATCAGCCTGGCTGTGAAAAGCAAGCACAAGATACAGCAAGATGCACATAAGTTGATGTTTTCAAAGAAATCAAAGCCAAGTTTCCAATGTGGATTTTCATTTCCCCATCAAAGTCCAGCCATAGGGCAGGTCAGCAGAGGTTGTGGGAAAAAGAATAATTTCATAACTGTGTGCCAAGCTTCAATCAAGTGTGTCACAATGGAAATAAAATGTGTACTCAAGAACATTCCAGAAGCACTCTCACCATGTCCCGAAAACAAAAAATGAAACATCAGCTATGAAAAATGGAAACCAGGCAAAGTCAATCATCATCAAGCTCATCGTACAAACGTTCTTGAAATTCACTATTAAGTACCAGCAAAGAAGATGAGTGTGCACTGATGATGTCTACCAAAGGATAGTGTGTTCATGTGATGCTGGCTGCCTGTAAAGAAGATCACAATTCAAAGAAAATTCCCCAAGCAAAGCGACATCCTTAATTTGAACATTGTCCCAAAATCACTTTGAAAGTGAACAATCACCGAATAAATTTAGCATAAACAGTGGTGTGTGATTATTATCATGCCCATGGGAAAGCTTGATGGCTTGTTCCCTGTGCCTCATCTCACTCTATCAGGCACAAATGTATACACCTGGGCAGTTTCTGAGCCACTGCAAGGGCAAGGATTGAACAGTGGTTGGGAAGAGGAGTTGGCCTAGCAGCTAGGGCGGTCGATCTCGAAATCTGGGGAACCGGACTCCAGTCTCGGCAATGACGCTGAACATCTTGTGACTTTGGGTAAATCACGTAATCTCCCCGTGCCTAAGAAAAAATAACAAAAAACAGAATGTGTCTTCATCTAACGCAACTGCTGCTATGTAACGCGCTCTGATACCCAATTCGGGTCAAGTTTGCGCTATATAAAACTCTGTAAAATAAAAATAAAATAAAAAGTGATGATGTGACACAAAAATAAATTGGTGCAAGCCACCATTCATGTTCTACAAGGGACTTTTTTTGAGTGCCTGTTTGCTCAGTGTTGCTACCGCTGCTGAACTTGATTTAATATCCCTCAACTACCACCTCTCTGCCCAGTCTGAGATCATGAGCCAATTCCCATCATTGTTTTATGGATTTCTGAAAACTCAAGAAAATGAAAGTATTCACCCTGTAGCTCAGCGACACAGTCGAGTTGATTTACATTTACAAGAAGATGTAGAGAAAGAGTTGGAAACGCTTTTAAAGCATGACATGATTGAACATTCCACAGGCCCCACACCATGGTTTTCACCCATAATGGTCGTACCAAAGAATGACAGTAGTGGAGCAGTGCACATCTGAGTTGGATTGGGCAAGACAAACAAAGCCACAGAGAGGGAGAAACACCCTGGTGCACATTTAGCAGACATAATTATGCAATTGAATTGAGCTAAAATGTTTCCCTGTCTTGACCTGAATAAAGGATATTAATAACTCGAGTTGGAGGAGAACTGCAGGTACATTACTACCTTTTCGACTCATGTTGGTCTGTTCAGATTTAAGAGACTGAGTTTTGGAGTATCTTCGGCTACTAAGATATTTCAGGATATTATTCACTGAGTAATGCAACGTGTTACCCATGCTTTCAGTTACTGTGAAGACATGCTGGTTTTCCTAACTTACTTTACTTCTTGCCATCTTATGTCAGACTCCACTACCCCTCCACTCTGCCCCGCACTTCCACCCCACAGCATTACCTCGGAGAGCCGCCACTGCTTTGGACACATCGACATTTTAGGCATATACTGTGACACTTGTTGAGTCCTGAAACCATGCATGAAGAAGCTCTGCCAGAAGGTTTGACTCAAGCAGCTGAACACATGTCACCGTTGTCTGATCAGGGTGGACTTTGATCATCATAGATGACCCGGTCCAGCCGGGAAGTGCAAACATCCTTGCCAACTGATTGAAGAAATTTGATTTTTGTGATGTTCACCACTGTTTATTTAACAAAAGCAGAGATGTAGCATATTGATGTTATACGCACTAGGACCCTCGTAGTTCTGGGGGAGACTCTGAACAGGATCTATGTCATATGCGGGGGGTGCTAGGGTGTGATTATTGTGAGTATGAGATAATGTGCAGTGTGTGAGTGTATTCTGAAGAATAAAGATGTATTTGACTGCTGTTCCCATGTAGTGTATTTTATTTGCATGCCCAGGGCTAGGGAAGACGCTACAGACAGGTAGAGCACAGATATGAGTAGTACATGTTTCCCTTAAAAGCACAGAACAGGTGCACTATGGTGAGGAGTACTGAAAGATTCACACACATACATATGGCAAAGCACGAGCATCAGTGGCGTTAACTACTCTCACATTATTATAAATTGAGCTTGGGCAGTAGAAATACAGAATCATGTGCATTCACAGTTGGACACCTAAAGAGGATGAGCACAACATCAACAACAGAAACACAGGATTCTCTCAAAGGGGTGATGAACCACAAACAGCAAGTGTATGTTTCCTCTGCACTTGTGCATGTCGTCCAAGCTGGGGTTCTTATTTTAAATAAACTCAATGTGGGTAAACAATAGGCCTGGGCAAAAATTCAATCACGCCAGTGTAATACTGATTACTAGTGCTAGAATAATTTAGGAGGAAAATCATACTGGGAGAGTACATTTAGCGAGAGCAAGCAGACGCTTGTGCTCACTATTCCTGTTCTGCTGCATTTAGCACTGTTTTGAGAGCAAAAATGTATCCTTGTGTCCACTTTGGACCAGAGGGTGCATTGAGTGCCACCAAAAAGACCCTAAATGAAGGAAGTAAGTTGGGGAACAATCCGACCCCTAGAGCACATTTAGCAAGTACAAATGCCTATTCACGCTCGCTATTCATGTTCTGTCTCATTGAGCGCAATTTTTTAGGGCACAATGTATCTTCTCGATCATTTTGGATGCAAGGGGGCATCTTTTGTACTAAGAAATATGGCTAAATGCAGAATTACTCTTCTCATGTCATTCCAGGCAATTTCACAGAATTCTTAGGCAATTCCACGTCTTTATGCTACACTGAATTACACAAGTTATGCCCACCCCTCGTAACCAATAAGGTAAGGGCAAGGGGGAGTAAGATAAATGTAAGGAGTAAAATGAGAACTGCAAGTAGCATAGAAGATAGTTTATATAACTGTGTACACATAATTGATAAAAAGTTTATATAACTGTGTACACCGAATTGGTAAGGCCAAATGTTGTTAGTTCTGAGGTCATGGTCTGGTGCGTTAGGTACATTTATGCAGATCCCCTCTGATGTTTTGTGTCCACTTCTGGTTGTCGCCTCCGGCATTCAGTGGCCAGTTGCAAATGCCAACCCTGGTGTAAAGGCTCAGAATTCTTCATTTGAAACAATGTGTCAGAGAAAAGCATTCAATTTAGATTAAAGTGGGACTAGTTTGGTTCCAAGATTACAAATCATGCTGAAGTTAATTGCAAACCAGAGACAATGTAGATACAGCATATACATTCCTAAATGTGCAAATCAGACCTGTAAGAAATTGGGTTGTTGGTTGACTAGGGTGTGAGCGCTGGTTAAGCAGTAATGACAATCCTTATCACGGTGAGGCACAAGCCAACCCTAAATTAACATGTGCTCATGTAGCTTGGTAGAGAGCAGTCAGTCCTAATTCAGAAGCAATGTATCAAGTATTTGTGCAACAATTAAAACAGTAATAAAGTGAGAACATCACACAAAAAAAGGACCCACACTAAGTTAGGAAAATAGAGTTATGTTTAATAAATAAAACAGGACCAACAAAACAATGCAATGTTAAAGATTTCAGTGAAAGTAGCTCCAGAAAGCACAAAGCATGGCTATTTAGTTGCCCCAGACCGGGACAAGTCATAAGTTCAGGCTGTCCACGATGGTTTGCAGGCTGGTTCCAGAGACCCAGTTAGGCCCGCTGAACAAAATACCTTAAATTCTGTTTGACAGGCATTGTGAGGACCCGCGCTGAAGATGTGTTGTGCAGCTAAATTGATGAGTAGGTTCCAAGATGCGGTGCAAGGTCCTGTGTCATTGTCCAGTATCCCATCGAAGAGAGCTTGCAATGCAAAGCACACCTTTGAGGATGCATTGTGCAGACAGAGTGAAGAGTTGCTTCCGAGGAGCTCTGAGGCTGTAATGTAGGTTCCGTTGTCGTTGTCGAGGCTGCCGTCAAAGGGGGATGCCAGGGCCTATGCCCGGGTGCTTCAGGCAGTAGTGTTTCTGATGAGCCAATGGGCTTCGATGCAATGCTCTTCTTTGCGACGGAACTGATCCACACATCAGCAGTGATGTGTCAGTTCTGCTTGAAGTTGCACCGTGCAGCAGAGGAGATGCATCAGTTCTGCTGGATCTGCAGAGCATCTTAGGCCCACTTCTAAGGGTCAAGGACTGGGGTAGCACCACTTGGCTGGTTAGACTCATAGATGACAGAGTCCTAGCAGTGGGGTCAAGGTTGTCTTATGTCCCTGAGGCTCAAGTCAGGAGGCCAGCCAACCAGCTCTTTGAGTCAATCTGGGGTCCTGGGTTCAACAGATGCAGGTGTAGTCCTTCTCACCCTGGCAAGAGGGCAGCAGGCAGCAGGCCAGCACAGCATGGTAGCAGTCCCTTAGCGCAGCAGTCCATGAGAGTGGAATTCATTTCAGCAGCACAGCAGCCCTTCTTTCTGACAGGAAAGCCACAGGTTTAGAAATGCACTGAAGAATTGGTGTTAGAGGTCCAGTATTTCTACTCAGTGCCTTCTTTGAAGTTGGAGAAGCTTCTAGAGATGTCCACCCCCTGAGGTGTCAGGCATCCACTGCCTCTCTGCCCTGGCCCCATCTTTTCTAGGGTCACAATAGACTTGCACAAAGCTTTTTTTATGAGAAAACTCAGGCAGAGCCTTTGTGATGTGCAAGTGAAGTAGATGACAGCTCCTCACTCTCATTAGTTCAGAGTGGCCCACCATCCACCAACACCTAGCTTCCCTTTGTCTCACTGCCTAAGAGCAATACACATAGACCAACAGCCAGCTAATCTAGTCATGTGACCAGTGGTGGATGGTGGGCTTTAGAAGTGGTGAGGCATACCGCAGCAAGTGCCTCAAAGCTAAAAAGCACTGTTTGTTCACAGGGCCATCAACAATGGGGAGCAGACTGGAGGTTGCTGCCTCTTGCTCATGCTTCTCAGTGCTGTATTTCATGTTATGCTTATTTTTCATTGCAAGCACAACTAAGTCAAAAAAATAAAAAACATATGCTACTGTATTAATGTGGCCAAATTTCCGGAATACACTACCTTCTTCGGCCGCTAATACTCCGAGGCAGTGCCACAGAGAACTTGCGCCTGATCCCAAAATTTTTTTGCCAAACTGCATTTGAGCAGCCGCATAGGTATTTCTATTAATTATATACCTAACTATTGTTAAAGTAACAGGACCTATCTTGATTATTACACATACACATATTACATTTTTCTTCAGTTGGTGCATATTTAATGAAGAAATTCCTGTTTTGAGCATATGGTAAGACATTTGGTGCACATACCAAGTATTTCCCAGATGTACAATATTCATAGTACTGATTCCAGGTCCCTCAACACGTAGTGGGGACCAAGATGGACCTGTCTTGTGAAATGTAAAATTATGAACCCCTTTTATTATCACATGCAAGAGAAAGGCCTTTTTTAGCATGTTGGGTTGTCTGGCCAACTGTGTCAAATGTTCCTAGTACTAAAACAGCAACTTTTTAATATAACACTTACCCTGACATGGTGAAACCTCAGAAGTGCATCGTCTTTCCCCTTTTCCTTACATGTTTTGCAGGCTATTCAATCAATAGCATCTAGTACAGCCAACCGGGCACGACATCAATCCCACATACAGGTCCAAGATAAACAGTAATGTGTGTCATAATACCCATGCAGTGTCGAATTCATCTGAAGTTTTATTGAACAAAACATATGCATGACTCACCAGACATTGCAGGTGATGTGTGTGTTTCTCCTGACTTCATCTGGTCACCAGGCTCCACTTTACAGACAGGCCTTCTCCCTGACCTTGCTATCATAAACTGTAGTCAATGCAGGTCAGAGAGAGTGCAAGCCAAGCCTCCCATTCCAAGATGGCCTCTTATTGATGCAGAGATATGGAATGCACCGTAGGACATCATTGCAGAGACTAAACAGATGGCCACTCGAGCACCCAGTCTCGGGCTTCAGCAACCACCAGCGAATACATCTCAGGCAGGCTGGCTTTCTAATTACATGCACACACACACATTAACACCCGGTCAATTATGTAAAGATGCATACACACGCACATACAAAGTCGCACATACACAAAGACAAAAGCATACAAAGATACATACACATGCACGCACAGTCGCACGCACATAAAGACAGTGGCACTGACTCTAGTGCTTACGAGGAGGCCAGTAGTGGGATTTATAACTTCCCTTGTCTCGCGGCCTGGGGTCTGGGATAAGCCAGCACAGTTGACGGGAACAGGCACTGAGGAGGTGTGCGAAGGGCTTACAATGACATTGTTTTCTGTTTACCCAAAATCCATGATAGAGCGCATTCTTCTCCAATGTCTGTCCAGAGACTCCAGACTCACTTTCAGCGTGGGAAGGTGTGACCTGGATTTTGCGCTGTGAGTCATCAAAACTCATGCTGATACACTCCGCAAAATCCAGTGACCATTTTTCTGGCTGCAGTCTCTAACCCCACCCTTCTCCCTCTCGTCACAGAGTGGGGTGTGGCCGTTAACCCCACCTCACTCTGTGACGAGATGGGGGAGGGTGGGAAGCCTAGCTATAGTCCTTGCTTGACGTGAAGCCCCCAGTACTGCAGGGCGTCAGCCTGAAGCACCAGGGGCTAACTTTAATATAATGTCATCAAGAGGTGGAGCTTAGCCGAGGAGGCTCACGCTTTGCTGAGCTGATGACATCACACTCCTTGGGGCTGTGTTATGTTATAACCTCTTGTATAGCGCACGAATCAGGGGGGGGGCATCTCGGCTCTTTTTCTCAGTCACAACTGAAGGAGACAAATAGCAGGACAGCTGCGTTAGTACAGGTGCGCTATCAGATGTTGAAATCCTCAGCTTTGCAATCAGTTGCAGCCCTAGAGAAAAGGCTGTGATAGGCCTTCAGTATTTCATCAGGTGACATCCAGCAGTGCACCAATGCGTTGTAGAGTAAGCAATCATCTTGATTGCTTAAGAGTGATTGGCAACAGACTTTGTATGTGTGCTCCTTTTTTTTAATGGCTTATTGCATTAAAGTTCAAAGCAAAATAATTTGGGGAAGAAAACTAAAGGGGGCATAGCCTCATCGCCCCTATAAAGGAACCCATGCATGTGTCCCACGATCAGGTCGCAGGCACAAAGGGCCCGATGTAGGAGCCTTAATACCGGTCGGAAACGGCCGATTTCGGCCGTTTCCGACCGGTAAATGGCCATTTGGTATGTAGGTGCCCGTTTCCAAGGGCATATGTAGGTAACTGCACATTTACCGAATCGGTAAAATTACCTAATCGGTAAAATACCGATTCGGTAATTCTACCGATTCGGTAAATTCCTAATGTAGGTGGGACTCTTCTGAGTCCCACAGGTGTTACCGAATCGGTATTTTACCATGAAATACAACTTCATGGTAAAATACCGATTCTGGTCTGCATGCACATGTGTGCATGCACACCTATGCCATGTGGCAGGCAGACCTGCCCCTAGGGCATGTATGCCTGCCACATGGCACCCAAGCATGTATTGGGGGTGCTAGGGGGTGTCAAAGTGACACCCCCTGCACCCTTGCAGAAATCGGTAATTCCCGAATCGGTAAATACCGATTCCGTAATGCCCTTTGATTCCTATGGGCTTCAAGGCCCATAGGAATCAATGGGGGATACCGATTCGGTATTTACAGAATCGGTAAATACCGAATCTTACAGATGCGGTATTTACCGATTCTGAAATACCCACATCTCCCCCCCTCCAATTTACCACTTCTCAAATACCGAATCGGTATGATTCGGTATTTAAGAAGTGGTAAATTGGAGTTTACCTACATCGGGCCCAAAATGCTTAGGACAGGAAAATGCCACGATTCTTAAAGCGGTAATTTCATAATTGTGATTAACAATCCGATTTTCCCATTAAAGAGGGCTTTGTATTACAATTCATGACACCACACTTGACCTGTCTACCAGCTCCAAATTGGAAGTTACAGCTTATTAAATGTAATAAAGTAACTACAATGTTGTTCTATAGGAGAGGTAGGCCTTTCAGTAATGAAAAACGACTTAAGGAGTTTTTCACAACCAGGACATGTAAAACCTAAAAGTACATGTCCTACTTTTTAAATTCAGTGCACCCTATCCTCTGGGCTAGCAGGGCCTAACCTATGGGTAACATATGCTTTAATAGGGAAGGTTTAGTCCTGGGGAAAGGTTTATTTTGCCTGGTCGAAAATAGCAATATGCAACTGCCTACACAGGCTGCAATGGCAGACCTGAAACATTTTTAAGCTGCTACTTAAGTGGGTGGCACAATAAGTGTTACAGGCCCACTAGTAGCTTTTAAAATACAGGCCCTGGTCAGAGGAAAAGCTACTTTACTAGAGACTTCTAAGTAAATTAAATATGCCAATTGAGTACAAGTCAATTCTACTATGTATTAAGGATACAGTACAAGTACTTTAGCACTGTTAGCAGGGGTAAAGTGTACAGGGTCTGGAATGCCAATAGGTTAAGAAAGCAGGGTGAAGGTAAACGGTCTGTGTATGACCCTGCAGAATGGGCCAAGTCCAACAAGCCCCAAGCTCATTAATAACAAAAAATAAGAATAGAGTTAAGAGAATGACAAAGGCAGATTTACTTGAACCCTGAAAGATATACGTTACATTATTTCTCAATGTGTTGTTTAAGAAATTCCCACATGCTGGTGAGCAGATTTAGACTTTCCAATGTCTATAAATAGGGCATGAACTGTCTTGTCCTCTTAAAACTTCTTTACATTGTGACACTTCAATTTACGTGTAAGAGTAATACCTACTAGTACATCATTTCTTTGTTCCAAACAAATGTTCCATGGGATAATGGAAATAGAGACTAAATTCAGTCTTAATTAATTAAATGTCATTGTAATAAATCTTTTTGATGATATGACGATATATTTAGAAACTAAACATTTTCAATGGTGTAAATATGTCAGAATTCTGGGATAGCAATTATTCCTATAATTATTTTTTTTTAAAGAAATACTGCCACTAAGGAATAACATAGGCACGGACATATCAACACTGAATGAGCTATTTTACTCTAGCATTCTGACATGGATATTGACATGAGGGCTTGCACAAGTACATTTAGACGTACATTAGGATTCTTTAACCTGAGCACCAACAATGAAATAGGCATCTTAACATAGGGAGAGTGAGACTGAAATGTTGACCTGGGTCACAAACATTGATACTATAACACTGACACAGGGGCACTAACTCTGAAAAGAAGCATGAGCATTCAGACAGTGAAAGCAGCACAAGACCCCTCACACATTAGGACACTGCCAATGGGACACACAGGAACACTATTCAAAATATTTGGAGATTGACTTGGGGACAGCGAAACTGAAATGCTGATAGAAGTCTCAGTCAGTGATGCTGGGACAATGGCATGGGGCAGTGCCAATGAGGAGAGTAATACAGGGACATCTGGATACTGTCACTAAAGTACTGACACAGGCACAACACTATAAGAGCTGCAATACACAGGGACACTAACACAAGGGCTGTGATTGGGCCAGCTCAAAGCCGAGGTACTGACCTGTGTTAACTGACTGGGGGACACTGGCATGCTAACAAATGGATAAAGACATGAAGACAATGACACAGGGACACCAGCATTGATCATGATCATGACACTGGGACAATAATATGGTTACTGGGCACTAAAATGCTGCCTACTCTAATACCACAGTTACCTGTCTGGGTACACACACACTGGCACTGCAACAAGACCAATTGACAAAGAGACACTGAAACCAACACAGGAATATAGACATTGGGATGCTGACAAATGGACAATGAGACAGAGAATCAGGAATACTGACAAGTCAACAAACATTACTTCTGACACACTGATACAAAGGTACTAGTGCTCGGACACTAAAACAAGGATGCCACAAAATATGCATGCTGACACTAACACTAGAAAGTGACAAGAGACAATGGAACCAACATCGAGGCATTGACGCTGTGTCGCTGGCACTATAGCAATAATACAGGGAATCTCTCAAAGGGATACATACACTGAGGCAACAACCCTCAAATATGAATATTGACGGGGTCCCTCACACAAGTGATACTGGAACACTGACAAAAGGGCACTAATGTGGATACCTTGACAGAAGTACACAGGGACACAGAAAATGACACAGGAACACTAGCACAAACAATAGGACACCTAAACAGGGAAACCTACATTTACAATGATTACCTTTAATTTTAATGCCTATAATTCACCACTAAGATATGACCTAAATACCCATAGTGCAAGATGTATGGTACATAAAATGTGGGACATGTATATTTAATGTATATTTTAACTGTGACAAGGCCTGCCTTGCCATAGGAAACAATGGGTTAATTGCAACATTTATAATACTTAATTTCAGTTTGGGTACTGCAAGACTAATTTTAATTTAAAATCCAACTCAAATGTAAAGTCAGATTTTATATTACTATTTCAGAAATAACTCTTATGGAAAGCTGTAATGTTTCAGTGTACAAGCAGTGGACAAGATTCTTGGGTATGGTGACGTGTTTGTGAACATGATGGACTGGGAGTTGTGTAACCACAAAATCCAGACCAAATCTGGGGTGAGGGAACCAGAGGCACGGGGTTCTGGAAGTCAGCAGCCTCCAACATAGACTATATACCACAATGAAGCCGCTCCCAATGGGGTGTCGCTAGTGCTAGTACAGTTTAAGTCTGTGATTGCAGCAAGCTCACAAAAAGTGAAAGACTGGTATCACACACTGCCTGGTGTCATGCTTTATCATAGACCATTCCTCACCCTCTAAAAACGATGTTTGATAGAGGGCTGGCATGCAGCTGACGACAGGGATGCACTTCTAAACTAAGTGGGGGCCCATGGGAAAAGGCAGTGAGTTAAAAGGCCATTAAAGATGTCAGCTTAAATTTAATAGTGCTGGCATCTATATGGTAGTTTAAAACTAGGTGGTCAGTGTAATGGGGATAATATTGTTCCTCCACCGCTATCAGTGAGGTCAATATGTTTCTGACTCAAGGCCCAGTTGGGTCCGCAGCATTCATCAGGACCGTGATGAACAAAAGCAACGGGCTCCACTCTTACCAAGCTATGGTGAGAGGATTTCCACTCAGTGGGGTGATGTGGATCACACTCCACCGTGAAATGGCTACATTCTTAAGCCCTGTAATGAGGACAATTTTGCCCCATAGGAGGGTGAGGGCAGGAGACCCCATAGGTCAGAATGCGGACTCTGTTGCAGCGATCAGCAGCATGGAGCCCTGCTGTTTTTTCTGGAAGTCTACGAGGCTCCGATCCCCCTCTGTGGCATTGGTCAATTGGGGAAGCTCAGTCTTCCTCTGGCCGGTGTGCAGGACTCTCCTCTGTGCATGGGAGCCCTGCCCACACTGAGATGCGAGACGCCTGACTTCTGGCTTTTCCGAAACATAGTCGCAAAGACCGGAAGTCAGGCGTCTCGCATCTTTGTTTTAAACTACCATATAGATGCCAGCACTATTAAATTTAAGCTAACATCTTTAATGGCCTTTTAACTCACAACCTTTTCCCATGGGACCCCACTTAGTTTAGAAGTGCATCCCTGTCATCAGGTGTATACCCACCCTTTATCAACCCAAGTTGTTAGAGGGTGAGGACTGGTCTATGATGAAGCATGACACCAGGCGGTGTGTGAGACCAGTCCTTCACTTTTTGTGAGATACCTGCACTCACAGACTAAAACTGCACTAGCACTAGCGACACCCCACTGGGAGCGGCATCATTGTGGTACATGGCCTGGGAGTTGTGCCAGCACCTTTCTGAGCTTTGAAGGGTGTCTAACCAGTCACTGGCTGATGTGGCTCACTACTAGATCTGCCTGCTTTTGTCTTCGTAGTCACCTTGGCTTCAAACCCAATGGGGGGTAGATTGAGACTTACCAAGAACTGGTTTAGAGTGACCACTAGAGAGAATTTGTCCATTATCATAACCACACCTCTGGGTATGCCACAAACTCTGACCAGGGGAAGTTCTGCTGTCATCACTCACCTGGTCTCAACCGCAGAGATGACACTGGATCCAATGCTGAACCTCCTATGATGCAGATCAAGGAACCGAAACCTGAGAGCTCACACTATCCCCTAGGGGCAAGTGGGGTTGGAAATAGGAAAAGCGAGACTTTCAGTGCGACACTGCGTTACAGGATTTGTCACTTCTGAAACATCTACATTTGTCAGGTGGAGATTCAGTGGAATCTGTGGCTTTGCGATGACACAATGCACTGGAAATAAAAGGACGCTGTTACCATCAGTATTTTAACAAGTCCTTACATACAGTGAACATGCATTAACTTTAGTGAAGCAAATTTACCAGTTTTATCAGCAGCTCGACATGAGAGCAGAAATACCAAAACCACAGATTGGCACTCCAAGGAATAAACTTGAAATACAGATTTGAATTATTGACTCACACAATGACATAGTTGTAGCAAAGGTTGGAGTGACTTACACTCTTAGGGATACACTTGGAGCAAAGGTTGGAGTGACTGGCACTCATAGGGATAAACTTGAAACAATCCAATGGATTTTAGAAAGACTAGAGTGCTTTAGGTTCTGACAGGATTCTTCAGGTGAGTGGGAAGGATGAAGCTTGTTTTGCAGAGAGCGAGGCCAAGCCACGATTCAGGTTTGGGTGAAGCTTATGTACCCTCTCGAAAGCTCAATGGATGCAGCTAGATTACGTTTGGCACGTGGGACACTTTGTCGTCTGGAAGGTTTTTGAACCTAGGGGAAAACTTGTGTTAGTACACTCTCTTTGGCCTCACTGAATGGGCAGGTGTAACTGGTTGATTAGAACCAAATAACAGGAAATGAATGCATTATTTACGCATAAACGTGTTTAAGGGAACACAACACCAGGGCCCCATGAATAGCGAAAGCAAGGCTTGCCATTGTTGCCATTGGATCACGGGATTCTGGGGAAGCTTGCAGACATTTAATGTAAAACCACACCAAGGCCCTTGGAACAGCAAGAGCAGTTAAACCATTGGTTCACTTGATTTGGGGAACGCTTGCAGGGGTTCAAGTGTAATGGAAATTACAGGTGGTGGGGAAGCATCGGCCATGATGGCGCTGGAGGAGCACCAGTCATGAGGGCACTAGAGTAACATCAGTCATGAGGGTTTTTGGAGGTATATCATCTACAAGGGATGCTAAGGGGGCATCACTCATAAGGGAGCTGGAGGAACATTAGTCATGAGGGGTGCTGGGGAAACATCAGTCATAATATTATAGCATGCTGTAGGGCACCATAGTGAAAAAAGCAACATGAGCCCTGTGAGCTAGACCTCTACACTAAGGACTCAAGAGGGGGTTGTGACTGAGAGGGAGCAGGAGGGTGCTGTGGTATCTGTCAAGTTGAATCTGGTAAGAGAAGGGCATTGTGGGATAGTTTTCAGTAAAAAACACAGAAAGTCATGCACAAGTAGTAGGGTCAACTTTGGAAACTTTTACTTCATTGATTAGGGATTGGACAGGAGTATCTCTTATCCACAGACTGGCACTGGGCATAAATGGAGCACTCCTCAGCTCATTTCTGGACCTGAGGAAGAACAGAAGAGTAAAGGACCTGGTGTCTGTGACTGGGGAGAGCCTTGAAGACTGGACTCTCCTCTTGTAATCAGGACAAATAATGCATATCTCAAACATATAAGGACTAAGCGTCTGATTATACTCTTGGCGGATGGGATACTCTGTAACACATGTGATGGATATCCCTTTTGCCATATTACAAGTTCCATGGGATATAATGGAATTGTAATTTGACGGGATATCCATCATGTTTATGATGAAATAATCATGTGCGAAAGATCCTAACTAGGCCCTAAGACTTCCCCCTATGACTTGAAAAACTACACAAACCTTGTCACTATGCTCTCACTTATGGAAGGTGAGTTTTAGTTTTTACATGACTCCTCTAGAAGTGCATGGGTAAAAAATATGTTAATATTCTGTTGTTCCCTATACTTGACAATGTGTATGTGCATACCTTGTGTGTGGCATTCATACATACATGCATAAATAGTCCATTTTAAAATACCTCTGTGTTCCGTCACAGGATAAGTCGAGCAAAATGTACAATCCGTAACTGTACAAGGATTAATTCAAAGTTTGTTTTCATCAACAGCACTACTTTCTAAAAACGTTTGTGTATTCCCAATGTCCATCAATACAAATACATAGGAAGCTATAACTCTATGTAGAGAGGCCCTGACTGAAACAACAGTGAATCGTGATTGTCTAGACAGCGTGGTCCAAGGAGAACGGTTTTTTCTTTATATTTTCAAATGCCATACAATGAAACATGGCACAACAATCTATGCATGGCTGTAATCATATACATGTACAGTCAGTTGAAACAGTACTCAACAACGAAATAAAGTATGGCACCTAGGTACATCTCTCTTGTCAGGTTGTAGGCGATATCTTGAAGTTCAAAAATGCTGTACAGATATTCTGCAGTGTAGATACTTTTAATAAACATTTAAACATCAAAAACTGACAATATGTTGGTGGTTATCTATAGTATTTGTGCAGTTTTAGGCAATCCCATGCCAATTCAGTTGGCATTATTGAAGCATCCACATTGAACATCATCCGTAACTCGCAACAGCAGAAGTTATCACTTCTGTGTTTCCAGATTCGACCCTGGCCATGTAAGTCTAATATGGTCCCCAGATATCCTTGAGGCTGCTTTGGGGCGGAGGCAGCTCACTATATGTGTCGGGTTGCGTGTTGCAGCATGTCATATCAGTATTCCAGTCCTTTAAGGTCAGAAGTGGGCTAAAAGCCCAATGCATAGACACCCATCTCTTTGTTTGCAGCAAGCCCATGGCCACCAGATGCCGAGCCTCCCCATGCAGCTCGCTGTTGTGTCCCAGCAATTCTAACAGGATCAAGGTCTAGAGTCTCTCCAACAATGGCACCCAGCACCCTGAACACCACACAGCAGAATCTATAAACCCTGGGACAGGATCACACAAGATGTACAAACCCGGCCTTCTTCTCCCCGCATCTTTGACAATTCGCATTGTTTCAAAGCCTATATCTATAAAGCCACTCTGGGGTGTAATATGCCCTATTGATGTACTTAAAGTGCACTAGTTGGTGTCCACTGTTCAGAGATATAGTTTTGGTTACGGAGCAACAGTACTCACATTGCACATCAACAAGGACTGCATCCAAATCTCTCTGCCATGAAAAACCTGGCCTCCATCACCACCAGTCTACGATCCTTCTGCGCTAATGCATAAAGGCTTGTTATCTGATGGGATGAGGTATTGGTCTTCAAGAGCAATGTTAGTTCCAGCATCTCGGTGAGTTTTAGAAGGTCCTCCCCAATAACCCCCCAGTGTGCGTCTCACTCTATAATAACAATATTGAGTGATGACTTTGGGTGTGTCCTTCACTCTTAGGCCACCTCCCATTCACACACTGTGACTTCCTTAAATCAATTCACCAAGACGCTGATGTCAATGTCCTGCAACACATGGACTGCTCCTTGCTCAGGACTCATAGGAAACCAGGAACACAAGGCCAACAATACCTGAGGCGAGTACAGTAAGGATCCTGCTTGTCGCTCCAAGAGGACGCGTCATGAGTAAGTCTTGGCATTCAACGAGTCAAAGACTCTGTGTCTGCACAAGGGATCAGAGACTGAATAAGATTTGGGGTAGAGTGTAAGGATCCACAGTGATGCGTTCTGGGTGTAAATGTGGCAGATGTTGGGAACCATGTACCCGAAAATGGGCAAACATGCACTGTGCCACTGTAATAGGTTTCTAGGTCAGGGGCATTAAGTCCTCCAATATCATATGGCAGGGTGAGAGTCGTCCAGCACACCCTTGGCTGCTTTTCAGCCCAGGCCAACCGGATCTTAATGGATCGAAGATTATTGAATACTGCACGATGTAAGATTGAAATATTTTGGACCTCTCCCATATCTGTCATGTGGGGCGCAAGGCAGGGCTTCCCCCTCTCACCCAGCTGTATGCAACCATTTTCATGATGTCCATCCACCAAGTAAGCGATAGCGGCAACTTGGTCCAGCGCTTGATAGATTCTGAGAGTCTCAGTGCTGCTTTACCATAGTTGTCAAGGAGGACCACTTCAGGGTTGGCGTGTACCCATATCTGTGTACCACTGCAGTGGGTAGTCCAATGGGATTGGCAGCATAGCTGGGGTAAGAGGAAATGTGATGAAGTTATCCTGGTTCACTCGAAGACCAGAGTATCGTAATAACCAGGACCAAGTTCCACTCCACGTTGCAAATGTAAAGCAAGGTATTGTTAACATACGCTGAAATGACTATATTATAAATTGGAAAGTGCACGTCCCAGTTCCTATGATACTCCCTGAGAGCGCAGGCCAGTGGCTCCGCCACCAGAGCATACAGCAGGGTGAGAGGGGGAAGCCCTGCCTTGCACCCCACATGACAGATATGGGAACGGTCAAAGCACCATTAACGTGTATCTAAGCAGTCGGTGATGCATGTAAGACTGACACAAGTTGCATAAACATCTCCCCGACCCTAATGCGCCATTTTCTCCTCATCCAGAAACACCACAACTACATGTGTCTCCAGGTCAAAATGCTGAATGGCACTAAACAGTGTTCTAAGATTAAATGTCAAACTACATCCTGGATGGAATAAAGCCTGTCTGCTCTGGTCCCACTACTCCCGGGAGCAGCTGGGCTAATCGATTAGCTAAGATCTTCACATGGAGGTTGGTGTCAACATTTAACAGCGACAGTGGCCTTTAAGAGGAGCAGCTGGTTTGCAGTTTGCCTGGATTCATGAGGGCAACTATTGGAGCTTCACAGATGGAGGCAAGAATGACCCTGGCTTCTACCATTTCTTCATATAACGTAGCCAAATGAGGAATAATTTTCTCCTGGAAGGATTTGTAGAAAGCCACAGTGACCCCATCAGTGCCTGGTACCTTGCCAGATGGCATGTCTTTGAGCCCGTATATCTTCTGGGCATAAAGGCACCCTTAAGTGTTCCCTATCCTCATTAATAAGCCAGGTCATGGCTATGTGCCCCAGGTAGTCCGTTGCTCCTGCATCATCATACACAACTATTGACACGTATAAATCAGTGCCTGTTTATCCTACACCTCTAGTATCACATTCATCTAGAGAAGTGTGGCTCAATGATTAGAGCGGCAGACCCTGATGCAGAGGTCTAACCCGGGACCAGGGTTCAATTCCCCACCTCGGCGGGTCTTGGGCTCAAAATTCCATGGACCTGATGATTCTCGCCTCGGTGCCTATTCCAATCATGGAGTCCCACTCTGCAACTCTGGGCAATAGCTTGCTTAACCCCTTTGATGCTCATGACGAGCTGAGCTCGTCATGATTGCATTGTTTTCTGAGTTCTTCAGCACAGCAGGGGAATTGCTGCAGCAATGATGGTGTTAATCTCCACAACGGCCCCCACAACGCTAAGGATGCCTGGCCTCCAACTTGGGGGTGCCAGGAGTGGACGCCTCACAGAGAAAGCCAGGATGGGTTCCACAGCGTTATTCGTACAAGCGCCTTGAGACCCTTGCGGGTGAGTAGTGCGCTATACAAGTATCAATTTACATTTACATTTACATCTACCAGTAGAGGAGCAGTAACCCAGCCAGTGTCACACCAGGGCGTTCTCCCTCCCCATAAGTATGTTCCATGGCATATTTGCCTAAAAGGTACACCTCACTCTGAGCCGTCTCCTGGAATTCTTCTATCTTGTTTTTAATCTCACTAAGGAGGTGGCTATCGGTTGATTCCAGGTGGCACCTCTCTAGCAATCTCCTTTTCTAGGCAGGCAAGAATGCCGAGCAACAAATAAAGACCCCTGCGTATTTAGACATCATAACCCCATGAACATAAATTTGTCAACCGACCCCACATTGAGATGAAAAAATTATTTGATTTGCGTGCTCCAGTTTGTCACGAAAAATGGCATCAAGAAGGCAGTATGAGGGGGAAGCACCAGGAGAATTCTGTCAGCCTTGGAGCATTCAATACAAGTTCTAGTAGCACCAGTGAGCGGTCTGAGTAATTTCTCAATAACAGTTCAGAAGAATGAACCTGTGGCACCAAACCTTGTGACACTAGCCAATAATGTATGTGAGTGTGTATAATTTATAGTTAAGCATGTATGTAGGTGGGACCTACAATTGGTAACCCAGATGTTTTTCCACATGTTTTTAGGATTCATACCAAACATGGCTTCCTGATGAAGGCTCAAAGCCGAAACACGCGCAGGACACAACTTGTTTCATCCATGACTATTATGAATGTTCTTTTCGACTGAAATAGAGGCCATACCCCAATTGGTGATACTAAATCCTCAACAAATTATAAGGTACCCCATATGAAAAAAGTTCTAAAATATTCCTTGCAATGTCTAGAGGCCACTCGCAATGAATATAATGGACAATCCATGGTTTGCTTAAAGTACCAAAATGCTCAGAATTTCTGTATTATATCTGTATCAAATCTAGATAAGATAGGCAGTGGATGAATGTGGGAGTACGCCGGAAAGGATTTAGTAAGAACCATTATAGAAATATAACAATCAAGTGGTATGTAATGAACTAAATAGGAGCTTTTGTATATGTATGTAATGCATTTGTGTACATTTTTACCAAAGAAAGATAGGAAAAATGTAATATTGTTGAATGAATAAAAATATTTTTGATAACGATTAGGATCTGGTCAATGATATATTGATATTGAAATTTTGAAGGTCCACTTCACATTGAATTTCCTAACGATTTGTGCACACATAGTATGGGGGGGAAGCACCAGAAAAATGCGGTCAGCCTCGGAGCATTCAATACAAGTTCTAGTAGCACCAGTGAGTGGTAATTTCTCTGTAACTGTTCAGAAGAATTAACCTGTGGCAGCAAATCTCGCGACACTAGCCTCATATAAATTAGTAGTAGTGTTTTCCTAAAAACCGAAAAGAACCGCGCAATCAATAGCTTGAAAAGTATCAAAATGAACAGTAATACAGTGTGAATCAATATTGGGTATACATTGTTATTAGTTCTGGGCTGCTTGCTTTCGTTCCAATGCACCTACTACCAGAAGATGCTGTTCACCATAAGTAACCTAATGTGTGTAAAGACTATAGAGAATAGAGCACTGATAAGCACACCCTACAGCAAATAAAGTCACCCAGAGTACCAGATAGGTAAAATTACTTCAGATAGCAAATACCAGAAATGTTTCACTTGACCAGTGATACTAATCAAAGAAATCCCTCAATGTTCTTATTCACATGAAATATACAGAATTCACACTGTTCAAATTCTTCAATATGGCTATTTGTATTCTTCTTGCTGTTACATCCAGCACAAAAAAACTGCCACTATGCCAATACTTGTTTCATCTCTCCTTGGACTTTATCAAGGCGATTGGCGAAAAATGTGTTGTCCAACATGTTCATAAGAGGACCAAAGTTACATGTCACTCCTTGTTATATAAGCATCCAAAGATCTGTATTGTGATTGTTTTTCATCAAAGTATATCACAACCCTCTACTGGAAATGGTGGCGCACCGACGTATGATAAGGCTGGGTGTTAGCGTCCTAAGAAGGAGATAGTCCAAGTACTTCTCATATCGGTCAAAGTAGCCAATAAAATGCCAGTGAGGAACCATGATAAGTTCCATTCCATAGTTCAGTGGAAGAATGTGCTCCACCTTGTTCCCGTTCTCCTAGTAGTTCTCCTGCCTCCTTGCTTGTATAACCAGGAGTGACATGCAACTTTGGTCCTCTTGTGAACACGTTGACAACGAGTTTTTCGTCAATCGCCTTGATAAAGTCTAAGGCGAGACGAAACACGTGTTGGCATAGTTGCAGTTTTTTCGTGCTGGATGTAACAAGAAGAAGAAGAAAAATCGCCAAATTGAAGAATTTGAACAGTGTAGACTCTATATTTAATGCGAATAAGAACATTGAGGGATTTCTTTGATTAGTATCAGTGGTCAAGTGACAAATTTCTGGTATTTGCTATCTGGAGTAATTTTACCTAGCTGGTACTCTGGGTGACTTTAATTGCTGTAGGGTGTGCTTATCAGTACTCTATTTTCTATAATAATTAATGTGAGTATCCATATCATGCACTATAGAGTACTGGATATGAGCTGTACCTGCGGGGAATCTGTGGAGCCAGATGTCAATTAGTTCTTCCTGCACAGCATTATCAAGGAGCGCCCGGGCAGCAGCACAGGGCCTCCTGGAGGGGAGAGGCCTTTAAAGTGATAAAGGGTGGGGTTCAACACACAATTAAAGTTGCCTACCCAGAGGTGAGGTAGAGTATTCCACTGCAGTAAGTGTGCATTGAGGGAATGATAGATATGTGGGTCATCAAAATTGGGGCAATACACCCCAACCCGCAGGACCACCAGATTGCTCTTATTACATTTTATCACCAAGTGCCTTATTACATTTTATCACCAAGTGCCTGCCCTCTGGGTCTATGAATACCTCTCGAAGCCGGACCCCGACCCCCTGCACATCCATACACCTCGCGGTTGTGTGGTAAAGCTAGCAGCACAACACTCACCATGTTTTCTCTGCTGTGTCAGTACTCTCGAACCTAATGGCAAGTGATTTTCTTGTAATATCGCAATATCTGTGCTGTGCCTGTTGAGGTATGCCAGAAACTTTCTTATCTTTCTACAATTATTCAGACCCCTAACATTCCATGTGAGAAAGCCGCACAGCAAGCGGCCCTTAGGATGATCTGCTTTATTTCTCAGGTCATCCCCCATCTAATACCTAATGTCCACAAATGAGTACATGCAGCTATAGGACAGTCAAAATGTGTAGCCCATACCAGTGCCTAACAAAATAACATGTTAAAAATAGCCCACCCGCGCAATGCGCACCCAGAACTTACATGGCAGTACAGTAGCCCTCCCATTCCCACCCTGCTCCTGCCAACTAAAGTTCCAGTTGCAACACGTGGTGCAGACATGAGGATAGAGGTTGCCCCTAGTAACCCATTGCTGCCAGTAGCTGTGCATAAAGTGTAGTATGTGCTTAATACAATGGATAAACAAAGTGAGGAGTAAGTCAGTGTCTCAATGTGATTGCATGGGTGAAATATCAGCACATAAAATACTGTAGTCAGCTCAACTAGAATTAATAAAATTCTCCAGAAGAGTATTTGGAACAACCTTACCAAGTAGCCAGATGGGTGTCCTCAACTGGTGTCCATTGACGGATTGCCTCAGCCAACCCTCCACATCCCACCATCCCTCCACGAGGGGAAGCCAGGCCAGTAATCATGAATAGTCAGGGGAGGTGAAGACGAAGGAGTTCACCCAACATCAACACAGCTGGCAGTCCCAAAAGTCAACAGATCAACTATTCTTAAAGGAGCAGCAGTCTCATTTATCCATTTCCTATTTGTAACAGAGTCCTCCGCCATCGCCCTCGGTGAGATACATCTGACCTTCACCATCTTCCTGCTGTAGTTGCTTAGAATCAGAGAAAAACAGAGCCTTGCCATCCACCATAACTCACAACCTCACTGGTTATAACATACTGTAGTCTAATCTCAACTCACAGAGTTTGTTCTTCCCTTTGAACAAAGAGGCAATGCACCTTATGTACCTGTTGCTTTAAGGCAATTTACAGGGCTACATCAGAATATTCACAACTCAGCCCTTTTAAGTCCTATACTTTACAGAGTGCAGCATCACAATCCCTATAGTTCAGGAGCCTCTTTATATTAGGGTGGGGCCTGGCCCCCAGAATTGGCCACAGGGCAAACAAGTGGTAGGCACGCCCCACAAAGAAAATCTCCAAAAAGGTGTCATGCCCCAGCAGAGCAATGAGGATCTGCTCGATGTAGCACTCCATGTTATCTATGTTGATAGATTCAGTGATATCCACTATTCTCAAATTGTTCCTGTGAGAGTGTGATTCAAAATCTTCAGGCTTCGCCTGCAATCTGAGTAAGTGCTTATCCATCTTTTTATGTGTTGCGGACATCATGGCCTGCTTATCCTCGTGCTCCGAAATGCGGCATTCAACAGTGCCAAGGCACTCCACATGCTCATCTAATCTCTCTGTTTTCCAATCCATCTGAAAATCGAATGCATTAATCTTGCTGTTGATTTTAGCAGCACTGTGTGGAATGGCCATTCGAATTTGTTTCAGATCTGCATTTCTGTTGGTCTCCAGGTCATCAGTGGTAGACCCAGCACCAGCAGTGCCCCCCATCACAGCACTAAGGCGCCCCACAGAGACCGAACTGCATGTAGTCTGGGAGTTGTCTGTCTTGCTTATCGCAGCCAGCCATGAGGGGCGCCCCAACGGCTATTGTAAAGCTTCACAGTGGGAATTTGTGTGGGGCCCCTCTGATGTCACACCTCTCAGTGGTCTCCCAGATCATAGGTACAATGTGTCGGTCCAACAAGGCTTACCTCAGAATGTCCTCCATCAACCTCAGAGGCTTCAGTGAGATCAGGTGCACAATTACCACATCGGGCCTCTCACAACGGAAAATCACAGGTGGGTGCAGTATAGTCTGGTGGAACTTTGACGAGGACACGAACAATCAGCAGAAGAGACCCAGTGCCATGCCGCAGACAGAAATCTCAGTATCCGCTACACTGCAAGCATAGGTGGGGCAGTACCTGCGCCACCCCTAGTGAGGTCCGAAAAGGACAGTAACTCATTACCTGCCAAATGTCCAACAGCTCCCATAGAATGTTATGCTCATATATCCTGGAGAGGTCCCCCTGGCAGGGAGGGATCCATGGAACAGCATTGTTGGCTCAGGGGGAGGGGATCAACAGTCCCCCTTGGGGGCAGGAAGGCGAGGAACAGGAGGGTGTCCCTGTGGTAGAGGCCCTGCGTCCTGGTTCTATCGCCCAAAGCTGGGAAGTCCATCAAAGTAATGAATGGTCTCCCCTGGCTTTTGGCTGGGAGGGGGTTGTGTATGACTTGGCCTTTTTGGTAAAATTTCCCTAACCTTTTGCTTTCCCGCTAGACCGTTTCCCTTACCTAGAGATGCCAATTTAGAGGCTTTGGGTGCCACTGCTGATCAGTGTAAAAGGACTGGAGTTCCCTATGTAAAATGTAATGGTGAATGGTTGGCCATGATTGGTATGTTTTACTTACTAGTAAAAGTCCCTAGTGATGTGCAAGGGCTAGTAATGCAAGGGCGCACAGAGAAGGCAACTCAGGCCTTCAGTGTAGGGCCTGCGCAGAGTGCTAAGTTAGCATGTAGTCCTGACAAGTGCAACCACTTGTCAGGCCAGACCTTTCCTTTAACATACACATGGGGCTCCCCTGTGGTAGGTACCAGGTAACCCCTGGGCAGGGTGCAGTGCAGGTAAAAGGCAGAACATAACGTGAGGTGTGTGTTATGTTCTGACAGTGAAAAACTCTCCATTTTGTTTTTCACTGCTGAAAGGCAATTCTGCCCATCGGACAGAATGGGAGAGGCTGGGTGTTGTGTTTTTTAGCCTAGTTTCCTGTCAGTTTATAATCGAGAGGTGAAGTTTAGTATGTATGAACTCATGGTGTCATAATGCATCTTTCTGTGAAGGTGGTTTTGTCACTATGTGTTTATAATCCACTCTTTTAGAAAGTGGCTGAGTTTTGTGCTCTGAGCATTTCTATGTGTCTCTGAAAAGTGGATTGTCTGTCTGGAACTGAAAGGTGAGTGGAGCTGGAAGAGGTCTTGACCCTGGAAGGGGGTGAGATGGCACCAGGCTGCCCTGCAACTAGGGAGTAGGAGGAGGAGAACCCTGGGAGGTGAAAAGGCCAGGGCTGGTGCTATAAACCAATTGACACATCTCCTGCTGAGTGATTAAGGATCCAGACCCCCCAGTATCAAAGGGAGAGAGGTGACACTGGGAGGGAAACACCCAGAACTGATTTAGGGAGAGGTCAGGGACCCCTGAGCACATACAAACTTCAAAGACATTAAGGGTTTTAACTATGTAATGTTAGTATGAATTTGTAGAGCGCACGTTCACCCCAGGGTTTCTTGGCGCTGTGTGCTGCTGGGGAACCCGTCCTGGCTTTCCCTGTGAGATGGTCACTATTGGGCATCCCCAAGGTGAAGCCAGGCATCCCCGGCAACGAGGGGGCCGTTGTGGAGATTAAGCAAGCTATTGCTCAGAGTTGCAGCGTGGGACCCATGTTTAGAGAGGCACAGAGACAAGATTTATCGAGCCCGCTGACATTGGTTCCGTACCCTGCCACATCGGGATTGAACCCTGGTCCCGGGCCGACCTCTGCTTCTGGGTCTCTGCCGCCTCTAACCAGTGAGTCACACTTCTCCACTATGAGAGTTGAAGAACCTAAACGTTGGAATGAAACAGATATGGATCTATACTGAAAAGGCTTGGACCCATTCTGTGGTCTAGAGGAACACCTGCTAAAGAAGGAACAACTGAAGAGACTGCTGTGGATAGACCAATCCTTGCTTCATGATCTGGGACTAGTCTGCAGTTTACTGTTCCAACTAAGAAAGAGGCTGTTGGGACTGTGCTTGGAGGCGCTTAGTCCCCCTGCTTGAAGAAGACAGTTCTTAGTGCTGTTTCTTGTAACCCCAAGGGCCCGAGGTGAGCTGGCTCCCTGTTTGGAAATACAGGATCATAAACGCTTCTGGAGAAGTCCCAAGCAACGTGGTGTGCACGTGCTTTTTCCGTTTGAAATCCTCAGAAGTTGTGCCTTTTCCGTTTGAAATCCTCAGAAGTTGTGCCTTGTGATTGTGGGCACACAGGAGTAAGCCAAGTCTCCGACACGCAAAGGACATGTTGTGGTGCAGGCCAAGGCATTAGTAAGGAGCATCTGGTCATGGTGTACATGGGGAAACAAGGCGAGGCTCGGACGTGCAAGGGTGCTTGTCATGGTGCAGCCCAGGTGTTGGTGAAGAGTGTCTGGACATCGAGTGCACCACAGGAAGAAGCGAGACTCGGATGTGCAGTGTGCATGTCGTGGTGCAGCCAGGGTGTTGGTGAGGAGAGCCTGGACATTGTGTGCACCAATGGAAGAAGTGAGTATCGGACGCGCTGGGTGCGTGTTGTGGTGCAGCCCAGGTGTTAGTGAAGAGTGCCTGGGCCTCGTGCGCACCAAAGGAAGAGGCGAGACTCGGACGTGCAGTGTACGTGTTGTGGTGCAGCCAGTGCGTTACTGAGTAGCTCCTGGACATCGTGTGCACCAACAGAAGAAGTGAGTCTAGGACACGCTGGGTGCGTGTTGTAGTGCAGCCCGGGGGTTGATGAAGAGCTCCAGGACCTCGTAGGCACCAAAAGAAGAAGTGAGTCTCTGACGTGCAAGAGTGCGTGTCATGGTTCAGCCAGGGTGTTAGGGAAGAGCACCTGGACAGCGTGTGCAGTCACTGATGTCGAGGAGGAGAGTGAGATTGTACCGCCGCAGGTAAGGTGGATAAACACCTGGGGTGGTGTGCGGGTCTGGAGGGACCCTCTCTCTGCCTCACACTTCAGTCAGCTGCGCCAGCCATTGCTTCGGCTCGGATCCTGGCCCGTGCTGACCCAAGACGGGGCAGTACTAGGGAAGCCATACTTTTTGGGTCATCATTTGATCCATAACAGGGGCACTGTTAACGGAGCACGTAAAACTGTCATATTACACTTTGCATTATTGCTGCTAACAAACTATCGAACTGTCGTATGACGCCTGCCCTCATTTGTGCGAGACAAACTTTATGTTTGATGCCTTGCGCACTGCGTTATTTCTCCCTTACATATTATCTGATTGTAATGTGGCACATTGCATTATTTCTTCAGTGCACAGTCTCTGACTATAATATGGCACAGTGTATTATTTCTTCCTTGCACGATACAGGATTGTAGCATGACACATTGCTTTGTTTCTTCCTTGGACAGGGCATACTGGTGGTGATATGCATTGCAATATTCCTTCAGTTGCAAAGTACATAACTGTGGCGCTATGTGTGGCATTGTTTCTCTGTTGCACAGTATAAGAGAATATCTTTACGCATTGCAGTAGTGTTTCCTTTTGCCAGTTAGACCTAATATTCTGTTTAGTGATTTAGTAATTTAGCCACTTCTTCTTGCAGTCAAAACTCGGTATGTTAGACCAACTAATAGACGTTTTTGAGAGCTAATGTCAACTCTGGGCACCTTTACCACTGCTGATCAGTGCTAAAGTGCATATGTTCCCTGAGTAAATTGTATTGTAATTGGATATCCATGATATGCATATTTGTATTACCAGGAAGTCCCTAGTAAAGTGCACTTACTGTGCCAGGGCTGGTGATTTAAATGCTACTAGTGGGCCTGCAGCACTGATCATGCCACCCACATAAGTAGCCCTAAAATGGTGTCTCAGTCCTGCCACCGCAGTGCCTGTGCGCAGTCTGTGGACTGCCCTGTCAACCTGGCCCGTGTCCCCACTGACCAGGCCTAACCCTTCCCTTTCTGTACACATTGGACACCCCTATGGAAGGCCCAATGTACCCCCCTGGGTAGGATGCAGTGTATGTGAAAGGTAGAGCATGTACTAGTGTGGGTTACATGCTCTGGTAGTGAATTACAGCCATTTTCGTTTTTCACTATTGAAAGGCTATCTTGCCCATGGGCTATATTGGGGAATGCTGTGTATAATGTTTACCTGCATATCTTCACATAGGAGCAAGATGGAAAATTGATGTCTGGTATCCCAGAACTAAGAATTTAATAACACATCTTTTAGGAAGGATGTTTTTTAAATCCTTTGTTTGAAAGCGGCACTTTTAGCAAGTGGCTGCTTTCTTGTCTGAAATTTCTGTGTGCCTTTGGCTGTTTGTGAATTGACTGTCTGGTTTGTGAGTGACAGGGCTGAGCGATTCAAGGAAACAGAATGAGTCAGCCCAGTGGTGAATAGAGAAATCATCATCTAGATGGGAGGAAGGAGTTGCAACTGGGACCTGAATAGGACTGTGCCTGCCCACCACAGTGCTGGCTCCACCCGCTGTGATGCGTCTGATGTCTCTGCCTTGCACTGTAAAAGGAGATAAGTAATCATGTCAACAAAGTGCTCCAGGGCTGTGCTTTCTCTCCACAATGCTGGCTCCACCTCCTGTGGGACGTCTGATGTTTCTGCTCTGCACTGTGAAAGGAAAGAAGGAGTCATGTAAACAGAGTGCTCCAGAATTGGTTTGGACCGGGCTCAGAGCCCTCCTGCACAAAGGGAACACAGACATTTTGGAGTATAAGTACAGGACCCCAGACCACTGAACTTTAGATCATCCTGGAATCAAGAAGGAACCTCTGCCAAGGAGAAAGCTGGAAGACTGAAGGGGAAGGAATGTCCTGCTGTGTACATGTGGGCTTACCTGCAGTTGCTTTGCTGCCAAGGAGAGGGGAAGGACTTTGCTTTGTACTGTGTCCCCTTGCTTGAAGAGATCTCCAAGGGCCTGAGTAGAACTGGCTCCCTGTTAAGAAGTCCTAGGAAAAAAAGTTCTTCATCCCCAGCTTCCCCCTGAACTCTACTGAGAGAGTTCTGTCCTTCCTCGAGTGCTTGGTCCGGTTGGGGTGCCTCTGGAAGTTGGACCTGTTGTTTGGGAAGCTGGACAAGGAGAAACTAAGACAATTTGCAAATTTTCACGCATCGCTCTCTCTTGCGGAGCGCATCCCGGACAGTGCGAGGAAATTCCTGCCTCCGCGGAGATCGAGATTGTCGCAGCACCTGTTGCCACTGCAAGAACCGACGCATCCTTCGCTTGCGGAACGCATCGCTCCGGTGAGGGAAGTTTACCATCGCTGCTAGTATCGTCGCAGAGCCTGTCGTCGCTGGGTGAGATCGCTGCACCGCTTGCTTGCGAGTGTTGTCGCAGAGCCATCGCATCGAGGGGCCGCGAGAGGAGACGATCAACGCTGCGCTGCACGTCGCCGCTGCACCTGAAGATCGTCACCGTCCCGAAGATCGTCGCATTGTACCTTTGCGAGACGCTTCCTACAAAACCTGCGCACCGGAATCCATACAAGGTATCGCTTCCCTCCCCATATAGACCGGATTCGTAACAACACGCCCCCTGCGTCCAGCAGGGCTTTCGCATCGCCTCCCCAGGGTCTCAGGAGTGACGCTTTGCTTGTTTTTCAACGCTGCAGCTTCATTTTGGAACTTTGTCACATCTACAGGTACTTTGGGCTAAACGTGACGCAACTGTGGATTATTTTAAGGCAAACCATAGAACTCTTCTAAAATCATATTCTTGAACTGTATGTGTTGGATTTTTGTTGTTTTGGTCTTGTTTAGTTTAGATTAAATACTTCTATTTTTCTAAACTGGTGTGGAGTCCATTTATGGTGTTTTCACTGTGTTACTGTGAGCGTTGGTACAAATCCTTTACACATTGCCTTGGATAAGCCTGTCTGCTCGTGCCAAGCTACCAAGGGGTTGCGCAGGGGTTATCTAAAGAGTGTACCCTCCTTACCTTGACTAGAGGCAAGGGTTCCTAATTGTCACAAGTACCTACCTGTGCCAACTAGAGACCCCCAGATCTAACAGAAGCAGTGGTTGGGATAAGAACCTACCAACCCACAGGAACGAATACTACCCATTCTTATATTTTGATTTTGCATTGTGTGGTTGTATTGTATAATTGCTTATACAAAGATTATACTCATTTTATCAATACTCATGTGGAGTCTATTTGTGATGACATCATGGGGTTACTGTGAGCGTGGTTGCACATACTGAACACTCGTGCCTGGGAGATGAGCCTGTCTGCTTGTGCCAAGCTACTAAGGGGGTGAGTAGGGCTATCTCAGACAGTGTCCTTACTCAGCCTAACGTTGAAGCGAGGGGTCGGGACGCATGCCCCCAGCATTTGGTGGCGGCGGTAAGCGAAAGGGACCTACACTTCGAACATCTTAGAATTAAATTTAAATAGGCTTTAAAATCTTTCAGAATGTGGCTGCATGCATGGTCCTGGGAGTGCCCAAATACTCCACGGTCAGGAAAGGATTGAGATCTCTTTGCTGGCTGCCAGTAAATAAGTGGGTCTCCTTTAAAGTTCTTTTCTTGATGCACAAAGCTCTCCATTCTTAGGGGTCAAGTTCGCTTAGGACAGCCCTGAATTAGTATGTTCCCAGAAGGCCTTGGAGGTCAGCTGGACATTATACTGTAGAGGTACTTCGATATAATTAAGCCAGTTAGGGCAAACGTACTCTCACAGTGGCAACTGCCAGGCTGTGGAGCTCCTTTTCTGAACACATCAGGAGCCTTAGCCCGCACCTGTTATTACCTAAGCAAGTTAAAAAAAAACTTTTTGTGGATTAATCTTGAGTTAAGTATTGTCTTTTACGGATTTTCTGCATTGGGCTGCCATTGTTCACACTGTGCTCTTCCCTTTACAGTGTTTTGATGGCTAATTGTCGAATGTGCTTTAAAATGCAACAAATACTAATACAGATTGCGAATTGCCTTTCCATCGGGGCAGCTGTGGTAGGTACACCTCAAAAGCTCGGGTTGGTGTAAACAACAAAAAAGAGGTAAACACTTACCTTTTCTCGGGGTACCACCACTGATTTCGCCTTCTACGCCATTGTGCAGTTCTTCACTCTGCTGCTGCTACTTGACCACAATGCTCAGCCACCCCGTTGTTGCCGGAATGTGAGGGAGGCTTTTGTGGCTGGTGTGCCTATACAGTCAATGATGTGTGTATGCTAGTGTACAATGCTATATGTTAAAAAAATGGGCATGACACATTTCATACATATACTTATTGAGATTTACACAACATATATGGGTATTGATATGAAAATAAGAAGTACTTACCTGTCTCCATGCCATCAATTCCCCACTTTGCCAAGATTCCGCAGCCAAAACACCGCCAGCACAACGTGAACATCTAACTCAGCTCAGTGCAATCTCACCGGCCTCACGGCAATGGAGTACTGTCAGCCAGCAGAGAAGACCTCCGCTGCAGCGGTCTCCTGTCTATTGCTGAAACATCTACATACAGCGGGCAGTCCGCAGTCAATTCGAAGAAGTACTTGGGACCACCACTGTGGTGGAATAATTACCACCAACGCCTAAATAAGGCCCCCAGTCTGGAATAGAATCTGGCAGCACTGCTGTTGCTGAACTGTATGAGGAGGAAGAACCTGCCTGCGTGTGTTGATTGCTGAACTGAGGCTGCAAGAACTAGTGACATCACAAAAAAAGAACAGAGCCCATCTGTTTCGAAAGACCTCCTTGTCTGACATGAGGTCACACCCAGTCATCTGATCGGGAATTACAGTGCTAAGTCATCTAGTACTAAGTTAAACTCTTCTCCTTCAATCCAATGACAAAGGTTGCTTCGTCAATAATGCTTTTGCTTTTGAAGTGTACTTCCAAAACAACTATAGTATTTGAGTTACATAAGATTGGAGTAAATCTGTAATTTTGGTTGTGCAGTACAGTACAGGACAGTGGAAGTTTACAGGAGTTTCCTAGACCTCCTTGATAGACTGGCGTGGGTGATAGTCCCTTGTATTATCTGTAACGATAGCATTTACAACCAAAGGTTTATATTGGTGTTTGGGGTCAAGTTTCTGTCCAGAAAAGTGGGCTATGATTCCATATTTCTGGTGACATACACACTGCCAACTCTTCCTTTTCCTCCAAGAGTTTGAATTGCAAATACAGAAACACTGATTTCGTGGTAGATGTTCTGCATATTTATGGTCATATTTCCACCTGTCTGTCCTTCGTTTTTGCCAGTCATTGAATTGATACATTTACCAACTGCATTATTATTTATGCCAGTTAGACCTAATCTTCTGTTTAGTGAATTAGTCATTTAGCCACATTCTTTTTACAGTCAAAACTCGGTATATTAGACCAAGTAATAGACTTTTTTTTAGAGCGAATGTCAACATTCCTAAATGAAATATGCTAATCTGTGATACAAAATGCTAGATACCCTTAGAAAGTTAAGTATATTTTTAATTTGTACATAAAATATGAAACATGAATGAACTCAAACTTTGAATCACTGAATAGCTAAAGAGATTCTGAACCTATGGCAGGTGGCTGAATGCAATAGAGATGATCTTTAATAATAAAACATGCATCTCTTGATGAGGACTAATTACGTTACCATGGTGATCATACTAGTTTTAAAGTTGTTGTGTAAACTCCTGTGGTGCGATTTGAAATGTAGCAGGTATTTAGACAGTTCACAGCAAAAAAGAGTTATTCCAATCTAGACTGTGTGCTTCCGTGAATGCTTTTCTTCAAAGGGAGACATTATCGGTTAAAAATATGACAGCTAAACTGCACGTTCATACATTTCGAGATGAATGCCCTGAAGATTAATTATGTTCACACAATTTAACTGTCTGCAAAAATATGCAATGAAATCAGAGTTCATTAGATAAGCATTTATTAAGGGTATTTAGCTTTCATACAAGTCCTATAATGTTTACAAACATATCCGTATGTTTTACTTTTAAAGTGTTGTTGTGATTCTATTTCAATGGGATGTTAAATGAAAATATCACTGTGGGTTGCAGCTAGAGCACATGGTATTTGCCTCTGCAGCATATTTAATATATGTTGTGCTTTAAAAGAGTGTATAACCTTTATTATGTTTCGAGTTTTCTATTTTCAACAGCAAATTATTTTTCATATCATTAATTAGTATATGAAAGAAAAGAAGGCAACCTTACTGAATGTGGAAAATTGAAGCAGGAAAGCATGTAAAATACTAGAAAAGAAAAAAACAAATGAATATGAAGAAAGAAAAGCAAGGAATAGGGTAAGTAACTTTATAAATGTCACACTTTATTTACTAGTATTACTGGCTTTTCCTGTGAACATGCAACAAACTGATGTAAGCCTACTTCTGGCATCTTAACCCCCGCACTGGGCCCACTCCCAAACTACCATATATGTCATACTTAACTTTATTTTCCAATAATGTTTGCCAACATGTGTGTGTCTTGTTTTTTGTGGTATATGTTGGCCACAGTTTATTTTGCATAACATGTACAAATTACTTTTGCGTTACAGTACCGTGGTCATCACCAGCTATGACCAGGCCATGAACCAACGTCACAGGATGTCATAAATCATTTCAACATGCTCATACATTATCGACATGACAGTTCATTAATCACTCCCCTATCAGTCATAAATAATTTTGACAGGCTCGTAAATCATGTGAAAGTTCATAACTAACAGCTGACAGGTCATAAATCAATCTGTCTACCCTACCTATGACACTTCATAGTTTTTTCAGGCCATCGTACATGCCGTTTTATCGAGTCATAACGTTCCCTGTTGGCTTTCAGCATGCTTGAGTGGGGGGTAGCCTCTCCCTAGGGTTAGGCCCCAACTCGCTATCTTGTTTGTCCAATTTGTGCCCTGCTATTCTGCAGGTCTGGGCTGTGAGTGCTGTCTCTGCTTGCTCCCCCCTGCCAATTTGCTCACCCTGCCGTGAGGCATCCCAAGGTGAATGGCTTTCTTCCTGCATACTGCCCTGCCAATGTGCGTCCTTACTAACAAATGTGTCACTTCCCCATCCCCTCGCCTGCCGTCCAGCACTGCAACAATGCTGTTGCTTGGTGGGGGTCTCAAAAGTTATTCAGTGCACCATCCCCAGCTTCCAAAGTAACCTGTGCTGGGATGGCGGTGCGCTTATAGCCCCACATTGTCTCCTCCTTACATGTGGTAATAACGCCCCATTGAAGGGGTTCCTAACATCACCCGGCCTTCTATTGGCCCAGTATTTTTGCGCTACCTTTAGCTCACACTTTTTCCCGGGGTTGGGGGTAGAAACCCCTTTTGTTGTTGGGTGCACTGAAGCAGCCCACACTGGTTTACCCGGGTCCCAGGTGGAAATTATGGCGGCCTCTGCTATAACCTCTGCACTGGGCCCACACCCAAACTACCATGCATGTCATTCTTCACATATATTTTCCAAAACGTTTGCCATCCCGTGTGTGTCTCGTTTCTTGTGGTATATGTTAGTTTTTGCATAACATGAACAAATTACTTGTGCGTTACAGTACCGCAGTCATCACCCGCCATGATCAGGCCATGTACCATCATCGTGGGATGTCATAAATCATTTTGACAAGCTCATAAATCATAGACATGACAGTTCGTAATTACTCCCTTAGCAGTCATAAATCTTTTTGACAGGCTGGTACATCATGTGACAGGTCACAACTCACAATGGCTGACAGGTCATAAATCATTATTGACATACCACAATCACATTCTGCTATCTTTATCCTTTTTAATTTTGACACCTCATAGTTTGTTCAGGCCATCGTATATGCCCTTTTATGGTGTCATAAAGTTCCCTGTTGGTTTTCACACTGGCTGTGTTGGGGGTGGGGCGGGGTGTAGCCTCTCTCTGGATTTAGACCTCAACTTGCTACCTTGTTTGTCCCTTTTGTGCCCTGCCATTAGGCGGGACTGGGCTGCGAGTGCCGTTTCCGCTTGCTCAACCTTCCGGCCTGCTCACCCTTCCATGAGACATCCCAAGGTGAGTGGACTTCCTTCTGCACAACGTCCTGCCAGTGTGCCTAAATACCAACAAGTGTACCCCTTCTTAGCCGCCACGCCACAAGGGAGGCTTAGGTTCCCTGTGGCTTCACCATCCTCTTTGTCGATTCCCCTTTCCTCTTCTTCTTTTTGTGTTTTTTTAAGTGCAGCCTGCCAGTGCCATGACTGCCCATCGGTTGGCCCAGAAACGTTCTTCTCTTCTTCCGTAAGATTCACCCCAACCCTGGGCATAAAGGTCCGGGCCCCCTGGGTTGATCAGGCCTTGCTGGATGCTCTCCCACCCATTTATTTTGCAACATCTGCCGGCTTGCTAAGTTTCCTCCAGGAGCTATCCACTGCGCTATTTGACAGGGAGCCTCACAGCTCACTGGCTCCCGCTTCTAAAGTAACCTGTGCTGTGATGGCGGTAAGCTTATAGCCCCACATTGTCTCTTCCTGGCATGTGGTGGCGTGCCCCCATATAGGCCTAGTATTTTCGCACCACCTTTGGTGCGCACTTTTGCCCAGGGGGGGTTAGAACCCCTTCTTTGTTGTTGGGTGCACTGAAGCAACCCAGACCGGTTTTCTGGGTACCAGGCAGCCATTACGGTGCCAGGCCGTGAGGCCCCATTGAGGGGCTGCCTCTGCTATTCTCGGTTGCACCTCAGCACTAAGGGCATGATTAAGAGTCAGTAATTGTTCCGAACCGTGGGTAAACCCCTCTTTAGACACCGGGCGGATTTATGAGTTGAGCGTTATTGAATGCATCTTATAGTAATTGGGTCAGCTAAGTATCTTATCCTTCCTTACATTTCGGAAGGTCAAACCTGCAGAAGTCAAACAGGGGAAAAAATACTGTAATTACTGTATTACGTGAATTTTGGTGGGTTGTATACCAAAATCCACATATTATCTATCCCCACCAATTAGAAATAGATGCTATTTATCACACCGATACATAACGGAACCAGTGGATTCGTTATTTATCAGGAGCGATAAAGAGCACCTAAACTTGTAATTACAGCATAAGGAGAATGGAAAATAGGAGAGTCCCTGTGATCCCTGCATTTTGTTCTCTTTTTAGGACATTGTCTTGCTATTCCTAGGTTTTGTCCACCCTCTTTTACTTTGATAATATGTAAAAGATGAGCAAAAATTGCAGAACTCTGTCAACTGCCCTTCGAAATTATTTAACCAATAGGAAAACAGGAAGCGAAGAAAAGTATCACTTACTATCTCTTTCATTCAAGTACAGGAGACAGGACGTGAAGAAACCAATCTCCATGTGGAACACCTGTGAAACTCCAGAACCTACCTAAAGATCGTTTGTACGGGTACGTTGAACAGAACCACACTGCCAGTCAGTTGTACAAACCAAATCAAGATTTAAGAATGGCTATATACAATTAATTTAAAAATAACCTCTTTTCAGGAAAACCGCACCAACCGTGGCCCGATTTCAGCACTTTCCAGAATTGCAAAAACCATAGAAAATGTGTTAATTAAAAATGTTTTATGAGAGCTTGAGACAAAAAACCTTTTAAGTGGTTTACATTCAGAGAGGAACAACTGAATACTTGATATTGTCTATGTCTCGATCCCTTTGGGTATCACAGTAACGTCTGGCAGCATCATCTAATAAAACAAAGGGGTGTCAGTAAAACACCCTCCATCATAGTTCATATCTTTCCTGAGAAAGCACACTCAGTAAGTGAAGTTTAGTATTACCTCCCTGACATCGCTACCATCAAAAGAGCGGCCTTTAGCGAGACGATCGTTTTCAAATTAGGCCTTGTCACTTTAGCCTGCATGCTGGAAAACCACCAAATCCGACACCTGGAGGCATAATATAGAAACCCCTCTCCAAACACAGAATTGATGCCCGTTACATCAGGTTATCTATCATCTGGCATCAGCTGCCGCTAACATCCTCTGTTAGGTACGTTACGGCTTAGAATTGTCACAAATTAATTGTATGCCTCGCTAGTGACCCATTTCGTTTGTTGTGGAAGACATCATATCGACACAACACTGAGCATGTAACATAATACACAGAGAGGGCCATTGTGACAGCCCCTCCTCGGCGATTGGCTAGCTGGTTGCTCCATTGCATTTTTGGACTAGCACACTGCATTTCATAACTGTTTCCATATTTTTCCTTTACGTTGGTGGGTGTGGCGAAAAATCAGCGAAGTCACTAATTCGGTCCAGTTTTGTTTCGGTTCTCGGGCCTATTTTCTGTCCCATTCCAACCCTGGATGTTGACAGTGAAGTACAAAAAAGCCACTAGTGGCAGGAGAGTTTCCTAAACTTTTCATAAATAAATGTCGATGCAAACTGTCCCTATATTCCTTAGACTTGCCCTACTTTATGGCAAAATAAATCACAAAAACCATCATGTTTCTGTTTTCAAAGATGTTCATGGAGAAAATAACCTACATGTCCCTCCATGTGCTCCTTAGTACTAACACACAATTTACCCCTGTCAGATTCCATAGATCAAAGTGAAATATGCCTCTTCCAAGTCATCCCTTTATTGGATTGAGGGCCATGGATATCTCTAGGATCCTTTTCTCTTAATCGAGACATCCTAGGGCTGCTCCCCAGTGGCATCAACACAAAATGCAGGTTACTTATTCCTGTGGATGATATAACATAAATGTCTCCCTCCCTGTACCAGAAGGTTCTGAAACTAGTATGCAGATACAAACTATCTTATCCTTTTATCAGTGACATCTGCTGGTGATGTATGAATAAAAACTGAGAGGAGAGCTAATCTCGTGTCGTGTTCTAATCTAGGACCCCGATCAATATTGTGACCTTATGCCCCTATACGGCTATAATCCATCCATACCTCGATAATGGCATAAACGATCAGAGCCATATTTCAGAAACTCGTCTCTGGCATAAACGATCAGAGCCATATTTCAGAACCTCGCCTCTGCAGCTCATTACAGTAGATGACACAGCAGAAGCCACTATCTTAGATTCCTAGATTACACTCCGAGTTCTTCAACAAGATAAAACCCCCAGCAACCTGGGAAAGCCCCACTTGCTTTGTTTTTATTAGTAATAGAACTCTAATGAGCACTGTAAGAACGACCATTTCCGAGTGACATCTTTATTGACGTTTTATGTCCAAAAACTTACGTCAAACAAGGCACCTTTCAGGTATAAATATTACCAACGTTGCCTTAGGCAAATGCGATGGTGTGGTGAATACAGGAGCAGAACAGCTGTCCCTTGCAGAGCCCAGCAGATGCGAGAAGCCCACGGACGCTGCCCCTCCTCCTCCTTGATGCGCTGAGAAAGACGCTGTCTTTTCTCCTGCCGAGAAAATCCAGCTCCGGCGTTTCCAGCCTACCCTTGCGGGTGACTGGAATATCGAGTCCTGAAAGGAGATACCAGCCCTCCAACATTCTGTTCCAGAGGTATGGTGTTGACTAAACCCTTAGAGAGAATTCTTGAAGCAAACCCTTGGCAAAACCAACTTAACTAAACTGCTACTTACTTACTCCCTCCCACGTATTAGGCTTTCGTCAGGTACACTGGGGTAGGCGTAGTTAGAAGCACCAGTTGAGTATGTTAGTCAAATGTATATATGAATGTATATATTTTATTCATTTTAACCATTGTATGGCTAAGAAAACATATCAATGCTTTTACAGTATTATTTCGCAATCCTCCTTTTACTGTACGCACTTTTTATAATAACAAGTCTTGCAATTGTAGCAATTCATTTCTCTTGCATGAGAAGAAAGACTGTTCAATAAATAATACCTTTTATTGAAAACGCCCGTCTCTCTATTCTCTGCATCTTGGTGAAAGTAATCTGCACAACTGACTGAGTGAAATAGCTGTCTATTGTTTCACACGACTCTAGAGATTGACTCTTATTCTAAGGAGCAAAGTTGTCATGTTTATGCGGTTGTTGGAAAACTGAATCCCTTCTTGTCTGTACCAGGGAAGCTGATCACTTCCTATTCAGTAAAGAAAGTTTCCAGTGACCTCTGAGCTAGTTGGTACAAACCCAATTAAGTTTCGCATAGTCAGTAGAGACCTGGAAGACCGCACTTCTACGTCTACACTGCTGTTTATATTATTCCAATGCGCAGGGCCTATAGGGAAAATAGGAACTACACTACACTCGGAACAGCAATTGTACAGGTACATCCTGCATTATAAAGATCAGTCACACCTCCTGCTATCAGTCTAAACTGAAGGGAAGAGTGAAGGAATGTAATTAAAATGCTTTGCAGGTACTACTATTACAAAGGTACACTTGGCACAAAATATATAAAACAGACCTAAAACAAAAAGTAATATAACAATTTCCTTTGTATTTCAAATAAAGTTCTATGTTTGCCATAGGATTTTATTTTCCTTAATGTTAGGACAGAAAAGTCCTTCTCATGATAACGGATATGCACCCCTGCCCTCAGTGCCCCAACTGTACAGATGTCTGGATTCCTAATGATGATTTTTGTTGTCATAGGCAAGACCGGATCATGAATGTGCTCCATGATATATGCTTGTGTCATGGATGTTTGCATTTTTGGAACAGCAAGAGTGTCCAAAGAACTAGTCTCACGCTGGTGAATGGCTACTTCCTTTACCAGGAGTTAAGAAGCACAAGTGTGATGGTAGCAGCATACTGTGTAGCAATCAGTAGCAGTTACCAGGTTCCTTTTTAACTTGTGCCACTGGAAAGAGGCCTACCCACTGCTGTGCACTTAACTCACCCCTTGGTCTACATCGGATTGATGTGAAACGCTGCGTAGAGCATGAGTGGTGGATCTGTAACTCTGTGTATGTATGCCTGGGAAGGGTACAATACAAGGCGAATGCAGTACTGTGTAGTATGTGCATGTTGAGTGCATGTGCTAGATTTATGTGTGCCTGTGGGTGGTACTCTCCTTGAAGGCTATAGTGCAGTGCAGTGTGCACATCCTAAATACATATGCTGGGTGTATGTGTGCCTGTGAGTTGCACAGTACATGAAGGAAGCAGTGATGTGCAATGCGTGCATTTGAGATGCATGTCCTGGGTGTATGTGTGCATGTGAATGGTATAATACATGACAGACTATGTGTACCACTTGGGGAGACCCAGGGCTGCATAATAAAACATGTAGAGGATGTATAGGAATCTCCTTAGGCAGATTTGTGTATTGCTGTATTCTTGTATGTTGGGTGGGGCACACTGGAGAGGGGAAAGCTAGGCATCTCCCCTTACACTTTAAAGGATACTCTTTAATTCAGAGAGAGTTCACAAGGCAAGGGGCTAGGGCACATCTCAGTTAGGAAATGGGGTTGATAACAGAATCATAAAGAGTAGGGCTGAGGCCATAGGTTAATCTTTTGATACAAATATTACTGTGTCTGACATCCAGGTGTGGACGCTAGTCAGTCCTGTCACCTGTGTTGTAGGGCTATCAGCTTTGGATTCGCTGCTGCATTGAAGGGAGTGAAGACCAGTGGAGAGTCCTTTTGAATGGACTCTGTGAGTGAGGAAATGGCTGGCTGCTGCATCGATCAGGTCACTGCACAGGTGCAGGGCAAAGTCGATGACCCCTGCATGCCAGAGGAGGGCTGCTTTGAAGTGAGCAATCGATATTGCTATGTCAATCAGGCCGGGCCCCATCTGCACTGAGGTGTCAGTGCCCTAGTACGCAGAATGAAAAAAACAGCAGCATCAGTCCAAAACAAAATGGAAGTGAATCTCATTCCAAGAATTTCCCATCTCAAATCAAGATATTTTGCATAGGCGAAGAATGGCCACAAGTCCACCCAGAGGTTAATCTTCTGCCCTAGCGAGTAAAACTGGTGCTATCGACTAATCCCTGGAGGAAGGGGGATGGGAGTGAGAGTAAGAGATATAGATCATCTTCAGCTGAGGCCATTCTATAAAAGGTTGAGTGAGTAACTGCATCTGACTCTTTAGAATGTAGTTTCCAGCTTTACAGAAATAGTGTTTACTCTTTGAGTATTTTATCCATCTGCTTAGGTCTTTCCGCTTCTTTTACAAAGTAGTTTCCCTTCAAATCCAAGCAAGGCTTTGTAGCTTGAGAGTGGTATTTAAAAGACCACACACAAGATGGCTGCTGGGTCACATGCTGCTTCCAAAATCGAACAAGATTTTGGAGGCAGTTTGTCTTTGGGAAGGCTTACACCTATAGGCAGCATGAGAGTTTTTGTTTTAAAGCACTCAACAAGTTTCAAGCCCTGTTTTAACAGTGTTATATATATAATAAGGGTCATATCAAGTATGATTTGTGGATAGCATGCAGTGGCCTAAATTATAGTATGACTTGGTGGGAATATTCTCCAGGCTCCAAGGAGGTGGGGCGCCAATATTACTGGCAGACCACATTCTGACATTGACAAACAAAGGGCTCTTCCTCACACTGCTCTAAGAAGCTCTCTCCAATGTCATTGCCCCCACTTTCACTATTCACTAGTATGTTCAGTAAGTCCCTCTCTCTCCTTACTGGCTTTAACTAACACATTTGTGAGAAGCATTATGGCTGAGGACATTGGGGCAGGTTGTTTTGAGGAAAAGATGGTTAATCATTACTTTCCGGTAGTACACAGTAAGTAACAGTGACTGAAAATGCCATCAGACTATGTGGTCCTGCAAAAGGCCACCTTTTAGAAACACCTCTATTTACACCTCAGCAGCCCTGCTACACCCACTCTTTATACTGTGACAGAAGAGCCATTTGACACTTTGGATAGTAATCATATTGGGATTTTTACTGAAGCCTATTGAAATATCAGATAACAGGGAAAGCAAAGTACCTATCAGTTTGGCAGGACTCAAAGTGGTATTAGTGCTGAAAGAGTGATCAGAGCAAACTTTGATGGCTCTCATGAGCATGCTGATTCTGGCTTAGCGTATCTGCAGCATACTTTATTTTCTTTTTAATCCTTGGAAATGTGTCAACCAAAAGTAGGGTTGTTTAGGAATAAGGGGAGCCTCAGATGACTGTGTGCTCATTTCAGTCCTATGAACTGTATGTTTTTCACCAAGATTAAACACTGTGGAATAACATTACTTCTGCCTAAACACTGTTAGCAGTACCTATGCCTCCTATATTTTGTTCCCATGGTGTAAGAAATTGAGTTATTATTTGAGAGGGATGTTAGCCCCATTCAAATAATGAACTCAGGGGCATATTATCAAGGGGGTTTATCTCCGCTTTTTTGGCTTTAAAAGCCAAGAAAGCGGAGATAAAATTATCTCCCTATTACCAAGCTGTCGCTAACACCAGTTAGCGACAGCTAGTAGGAGATAGCGACCATCTTGGGCCCCACTTTGCATGTCAGTGATATTTATCACTAATGAGATGCAAAGTGGGCGTGCCAAGATGTTAGAGACTGAAAACAGTCGCTAACATCGCTATCTCCTATTACCAACTTTTGGAGATATTCGCGCTAAGCGGGAATATCTCCAAAAGCTAACACCTGCCCTGAGCAGTTCTTAGCCATGTTATCCAATGGGAGGTGGATAACATGGCTAAGAGCATTTGCTCGATAATGCATGAATATCGCTGACTTTTCAGCGATATTCATGCATTTCGGCCGTTTTTTATCGCATTTGCGATAAACCTTGTTAATAGCAAGGTTTATCTGCGATAAAAATCGCCGATGTGCGGCGATAATTTTTGTCTCTAAACAAGTTAGAGACAAAAATTATCGCTAGTTGTTGGTAATATGCCCCTTAATCCCTGTCAAATTTTGTAGCTTTTTACAAAAGCATTCAGGCTTAATTTAAAAGGTAATGTGTAAAGTATTTATGATGCACTTAAACAGTAATAAAGTATACACACACAAGAAAAATCCCAAACCAATTTAGAAAAATTGTAAAATTGAAACATGTGACACTCGTGGGTATCTTGTTGTGCACCACTGGGTTAAAGTCACAAGTTCAAGTTTATTGCAATGGAGCGCCGGTCAGATACAGGGAGCAGGTACGTCCCAGTGTAAAGAAGATTTGCTTTTCCAAGTCCAAGTGTGCATGAGTAACCTCAGCCGGAGCTTCATGTTGATGGAGATTATTGTCAGAGCGAGTTGCAGTCAGCAATGGAGTTTCGCACTGTGGAGGATAGGGGCAGTCCCTGTTTAGTGTGGAGAGTAGTTCACTATCAGAACTTCACAATGGCAGAAGACACAGTGACCATTGCTGATGTGAGAAGCCGCCTTTTGATTGAGAAGGGCCGCAAACCTCTGGATATTCACCTGTAGCTTGTTCTTGAGGTGGGAGGAGTGCACTCTAATGGCAGCCGAGGGTCCAGGACCTGGGGGCACCTCTTGGGAATCAGGACTCACTGCAGCAAAGGTCAGCAGCAGGACATAGCCAGGGATAGGTGGCACTGGTCAGCTGGGCAGTTGCAGGGAGGCCTCTAAAAGCTTGGTGTTGTCCTTATATCTCAAACCAGAAGACAGTCAACCTAGCATTGGAATTAATTCTGGGTATCCTGGTTTCAAGGCAACCAGGTCCAGTCTTTCTTCTTCATACAGCATGGCCAGCTGTCTTCTGAAGCTTCCACAGGTCCAGGATTGTGCTGATGAAAGGTTCAGAAGGTGTATGCCTACTGGATACCTAGTGCAAACGTTTGTGTGGGAGTTAATCCCTGGTCTACTCCCAATCTGGTTCTGGAAAATTCTTCTCCTTCCCATATGTTTGGCTTCCAATTGTCTAGGGGAGCAAAGGCAATGTCAGGCCTGGGGTCAGGTTCCTTTGTGTGTGCTCTATCAAGTTCCTATGAAGGGTAATCAGGACAGGACACAGCTCCTCCTCAGCCACCTTGTCATGAAGATCCACTCCCTCTACACCCAGGCCTCTTTTGTCCCCATATCTGAAAGGAACACATGACACACCACAGCAGAGCCATCTACGACCCTGGCACTGGCAGATAGGTGCATTTGGCTTAGGCAGAAACATGCTGACTTTCTAAAAGTGGCATTTTTTTAGAATAGTAACTTAAAGTCTGTTTTTACCATTATATACGAATTTAAATTATAACAAATGAGCTGAGGAAGTATTTCTCTATTTGTTCCTAAACTGAATTATCACTTGTTAAGTGCAATAAGGTGACCCATTGTTAGTCTATGGGACAGAAAGGCCTCACTACAATGAAAAACATAGGGGCTGATTCACAAAAGTAATCTGAGAAAAAATCCTAACTTTAAGACTCTCTGTATTCACAAAGTGCATTTAGGAGTAGTTAGGTTTGGTTTTGTCTAACTTTACTACTCCTAAATGCACTTTGTGAATACCGAAAGACTTAAAGTTAGGATTTTGTCTCAGATTACTTTTGTGAATCAACCCCTACGTTTTTACTGTCAGGACATGTAAACTTTAAATCCACATGTCCTACTTTTTAAATACCTTGCACCCTGTACTATGAGCTTTTAGGTACTCACCTATGGGTAATTTATAAGTATTAGAAAGGAAGGTTTACACCTGGAAAAAGGTTTCTTTTGCCAAATCAAAATGGCAGATTAAAATTGTACACACAGGCTCCAGTGGCAGGCCTGAGGCCTGTTTTCATTGCTGCTTTAGTGGCTGGCACAATGAGATCTGCAGCCTGCTGTACGCACCTAATTCCCATACCCTGGGTGCAGGTAGTACCATTTATTAGGGATTATAAGTAAATTAAAGGTGCCAGTTAGGGGTATAACCATTATACTTTCTTTAAGGATAGAGAACATCAGCATTTTACTACTGGTTAGCCGGGGTAAAATTCACATAGTCCTATAGTCAACAAAAACAAATTCAGTAAAATTAAAGGAGTGAAGGCAACAATCTTGGGGCAATACAACACCAAGAATGTCAGGCCTACCAAATGGATTTTGACAACTTGTGATATAACATGTATTAGATACCTGATAAACATTCTCTGAACAAATTGGGAGGGGGCAGAAGAAGATAATAGAGGATGCATTCATGAACACTAATTTAGAATATAGTCTAAAACCCTATGAAGTTATGATTTAAAGATGTGAATAACATTGGGTATCACAATGCAGGGAGCATAAACCTATTTGGTAGCAATCTATAATTTTCTTTTGCTGTGTTCTCATCTTGTGTATTGGGCTGAAAGGAAAAGAAATGATGAATTTATTTCAATGTTGATTATTGTGTATGATTGTTATTCAAAACACAACTTACAAACACAGCTGTGTCGTTCAAGACCTCCTTCATTGCTGCACCCTCCCTCATTACTTTTCCCCTCATTTGGTTACTTTGAGTGTCATTGTTCACAAAAAACTGGCTTCAAAAAGGTGGCATCATGGGAGTGGGCTGTCACATTGGCACAGAAAGGTCACTCAATTCCTTCCATTCTCTCATTTTTAATGGATTCCATCAACAGAGTAATTTCTCACCTAAAATGAATATAAGTAACTTTGTGCAACACTGCCACTATCCTTTATGCCTCAAACAATACTGAGAAGGGGAGCAAGAAGGCGGTGATGCTGTGAGGTCCGGCGGTACACTGAGTTTCCTTCATTTTCGAATGCCACCAGCAGGATTTTCAGCAGCGCTACTGCTTCCCGTTTGTTTACCCACAATAGATCTCCACCTGTAGGAAGCCTTTTTTACTTCTCCAGTTCTCTCTGTGCTGCATTGGTGATGAGTTCCCTCGCCAATATGTGGGTGACCACCATTTTGTGCAGTGCATCACTCGCCTTTTTTCTCATGTGAAGAAGCAGATTTAAGTGCAATCCTTGCTATCACTACTTTTTTTTGCGCATTTCTTGTGAAGAATCTCTGGATTTTTACTCTCTAACTCTCAGAAATTCCAATGTCCCTACTACAGTTCCCTTCCTAGCTGCCATTAAGAGTCACTCATATTTTCCATCATTGATTCATTTGGCCACTTTTGCCTCTCAAATGTTTCTCATATATCTTTTTCTCTCCTGCTGCAATGCAATTCTGTGCTCTTGTTCTCTTTTTCATGGGAAGAAGTAAATGCGCTCAGAGAATATCCTATAATACAGCAATCCACATTAAAATTGCCAGCGAATCCCTTGTTTAGGCTAAGGCTAAGGCTAACTCCTCTGGTAAAAAGTTCAAGAGGGCCTAAAATGATCCTCCATCACCTATTATTGTGTCTAGTAAGGCAGTTTTGGATACCATTCTTGATTAGGTGAGGGGCTTGCAACCTATTAAGAGTGCCACAAATGAGAAACTGCAACAAATCAAGGATAGATCAATTATTATGGAAGGTAAACTTCACAAATAGCATCCAGAAACAGGAATTGTTGAAATAATGTTGTCTGTATAGTCTACTGGATGTTGTTGAAGGTCCAAACCTTCTTGACTTTCTGAAGAAATTCCAACCGAACTGCCTAGGTTTACCTACCTCCTTTCCTCTTAATTGGAAACTCATTCTTCATAACTTTGTGGCATCATTAATCTATTTCTGGAATTCCCTGATGTCTTTTGTGCTCTGAGGGCAGCTGAAGACAAAAGGTGACTGTGAGGAAGATCATTCCCCACTCCCCGAATATAAGTCATTACCCTCAAGGGATCCCGACCTGACATCCAAATCTACCTCTAACTTACCTCTTTCATCCCAGCATGATGAGCAGCTTCAAAAGCTCCTTCCCTGGAAAACAAAAGAGGAAGAGGTTAAGTCTCTCACTGTGAACTCACTGACAACAGAAGAAGGCGGGCATACGAACATCAGGAGCCAATCAAAAGGTCAGGTCATGCATAAAGAAGGCGCAGCTGGATTGAAGGCGGGGACAGGAGGCTGAACCCGGAAGATGGCGAAGAGAGCAGCGTGGCCACCAGACAGACTCGGGAGAAGGAGAGACACCTTCCAGTGCGACCGACCCGTAGGACGCCAAGGAAGCCAGTGACAGCAGGAGGGGCGAGTGAGAAGGGACATGGAATTGAGGACAGAGGGAAAAGAAGACGAGACTCAAAAGGACTGGAGTGAAGAGTGGTGGTCGCCCCGGGAGGTGTAAACACCCCACTGTTGTGGCTTCTGCAATATGTGTCCGGGAAGGAGGGTAGGGGGAAGAAAGGTCTGGGTTAACGTAAGAGTCAGGGGTTTGCACCGTAAATAACAGTGGGGCAGCAGTGCACTGCAAAGGTCACAATTACTTTTATTTTATTGTGTTTCTCTCTCTTTCTGACGTTTGTTGTTTATTTTGGACTGTAAAGGTTGATTCAAGCCTAATGGTCGGCCTGAGGTAAAGGCCACCTGAATTATGTAGTTTAGGTTCACCCACCAATAGTGAAGACACCTACTTCATGATAAGTTTACCATACACTGAAAACAGAAAGACTCCCAGTGACAGCAGTAGAAAAGGCAAGAGGGAAGTAGATATACTAGCCAACCAGGACAGGATAGGGAGTTGACTAAACATAATTTCACATACCCTTCATTGCGCATCTTTCCCTTCCTAACTCCTAAGTAAGGTGCTCATTAGGATGGCGGGCGGACCTGCGTCCGTCTGCCACCCCAGAGTAGGAGGGACCGTCCGCAGGGGCAGCGGTGGTCCCTCCATGCAGATTAGGATGTGACCGCCACCCTGGTGGTTCATATCCTCAATATTCAACATTGCGGCGGGTGCTGCTTGAAGCAGCACCCGCCGCAAGGTTAATTATGCATGCATCACATTTGCATGCACAAAGCGGCAGGCACTGCGCGGTGCCTGCTGCTTCGTGCACGCAAGGGGCAAAGACATCTCTGAATGCCTTTCCATGGCGGAGAACCCGCTGCGGAAAGGCATCAGTTTTCCCCCTTCCTAATATGGCTGGCGGTGTCTGTTAGACACCGCCTCCATATTAGAGCTTTTCCGCCGCGGTCGTAAGGCGACCGCGGCGGAAAAGCGGCGGACGGTCTTCCTGACCCCCCAGCCATCCTAATCTGGCTGGGGGTCTTTGAAGTGTCTGCAGCAGTTTTTCTGCATCCTCCGGGCCGGCGGACACTTCCGCCGGCCCGGAGGATGCGGAAAAAAGGCAATCCTAATGAGGGCCTAAGTCTCATCACAAGAGCTTCAGGTAAATAAAAACCACCTAAGTCTTCACCTGAACAGGAACCCTGCCTAGCATTCCTGGGTGTAGCAACGGTATCTATCCTAAACAGGAAAGCATTAGTTCATTATACTTACTGTTCTCTCTCACCCTGTCTTGCATAAACAAAAACCTCAAAGCAAGCTACAGAACATCCAAAATGCCACATCAAGACTGGTTCTCAACCTGCCAAGACACTGCCACATCTCCCAGAACCTGCTAACACTCCACTGGCTCCCCATCGAAGCTAGAGTCTCCTTCAAGATGCTAACCCACGCTCAAAGGCCCTGCACGACACCGAAGTAACATACCTGAATAGATGACTCAAATTCCACGCACCCCAAAGGACCCTACGATCAGCCCAGCTCTCCTAGACCGTGGTCCCCCGCACCAGAAAGACCAGTTCGGAAGGCCGCTCCTTCTCCTTCCACATGGCCAGAGCCTGGAACGACCTTCCGCTCCACCTCAGACAGACAACATCGCTCCCCATCTTCGCAAGAAACCTCAAAACCTGGCTCTTCGACAAATCCCCTCCTTGATGGACTGGAACCTGCGACCCACCCCCTAGCGCCTTGAGACCATGATGGGTGAGTAGTCGCGCTTAACAAGAACTTGATTTATTGATTAATTTATTGATTGTCTTTCATGCTATCTTGGTACAAACCACTAAGGAAGCTTGCAACTGAAACACAACAAGGGTAGAAGAAGAAGAACACCAGAGCAGACAAGGATTGAAAGCATATCCTAACACACCAATTGAATTCCATTCTGTTATTTTGGATTTTCTTGTTTAGACTTCTCCCAAATGAACGCCACAATTGAGAAACCAGATTCCTTTTTCACTTTCACTCTGACAGTAACTTATCTGGATCGGTCATACTTTATTCATATTGCAATATATTTCTAATGCAACTAATGTCAGACACAAGGATTTTTCGTCATGAGACCTAAAATTAACATTTAAATATACTTTATGGAATTCTTCACTCCTGCTTAAGCAAGATAACCTATGAGGGAACCACTAAATTGTAAGCTGATCCTGTTATATTGAAATTGTTTCTACAAACTATTACCAGACATGCAATGGAAAATGCTGATTAGTATTCTTAGGATTGTGCTTTTGTCTTTCTTTAAAATGGCTTTAGTTTTTTTTTTCTCTGCTGTCAATCTTTTTATGGTGTTGACAAGCCTCTGGCTTATTTTTGCCAATTTACTCAGATTTGGATGCTTATCCTTTATCTGCTTACTTTTCACTTCTTTTATGTGTTTTTGTTTTTCATTTCTACATTTTGTTCCCTCTCTGTCCATATAAGTGCTTGTTTGATATCTGAATCATCATATCTTCCTTGTGTTTATTCTTTGTTCTGTATAATCAATGTTGTTGTTTATCGTCTCTCCCTTTTTTAATAGCGTTTCATCCCTGTGCCTTTATCTTTATCACTGTGTATCTAATATTTTTAAAGTTGTCTCAAGGAATATTTGTGCACTTGGACACCCAATCAAAAGGCGTAAGATATTCTCTCATTTATCTAAACCTGACTCTAAAATTGACTTTCTACAAGAAACACATTGTAATGCTTCTGAATCTGTTAAATTAAATAGACAATGGGTTGGTAAGGCTTTTTTTTGCCAGCAGTTGACCCTAAATGTTGTGTGACTATTCTGCAATAAGCTTTTTTGAGACTACAAGTTGAATGTGACAGTGATGCAAGATGGGTATAGTTAGTGTTATTCTTGATAACAAATGTCTTACTTTATTTGATACATTGGAATTCTCCTTATTTCCAATACGCATAATGCCATATCCAATTCATTATATTTCAGTTACTGAAACATTACTTCCCACTCTGCAATCTGCTCAAACATGGCTCCATTTTCGTCCCTGTTCATGCACCAATCTTAACTTCCTTCGACATCTCCAATTCTGACTCAAAAATTGGTAGATGGAGATAACTCTCCTTTGTCAGATGATCAGTTTATTTATGATGCTTATCTTTTCACGCAAGATTGTTTTCACTGTAAGACTTGCAATGACACTTCACTTGCCAATAACTATGGTGCATTTAGTGCTTCCTTTCGGGCCTTACTCATTGCTTACTCTGCCAGGAAAAAAAGGTTTAAATGCTCAATACATTCACTGTTGCAATAAATTAAGATGCTTAAACATGCTTATTTTACCTCCAAATATTCATCTATGCTGCATGACTTGATGAAGGGTAAATTAAACCTAACCAAAATTGCTACTGTTGATCCCTGTAATATTTTGCTTAAAATCTAATCTAAATTCCATGGTGATCAGTATAAAGTTTGGTAAAAGGATTGCTAATTCTTTAAAAATGAAAACAGAATAAGGCTATTGAATCCATTATTAATTAATTGCATTATTCTGTATCAGTCTCCAATATCAACATTTCTCATTCATTTCAAACCTTTTTATAAAATGCTATATGCTGAAGATTTTACCCTGCACCGAATGTTCAGAATTTTTTTATGTCATCCTTCGACCACCCCCACTTTCAGATACATTTACTGATTTGGAGGCCAATATTACTCTTCAGGAGTGTAATGCCTAATTTGTTTTGACCCCAAACCTTTTGGCTCCTTTATAGAAGTCCTGATAACCATCATCTCCAAACAAGATAAAGATCCAACTTTTTTTTAAACTATAGGCCCATGCCAGTTATCAACCATGATTGTAAGATCTTTGCAAAGATCGTAGCTTCCTGTTTAGAGTATGTTGTTCCTCTTCTTGGTCAACCTAAACAATCTAGTTTTAAGGGATGTCTTGCTGCTGATAATGCTAGAATGTTCTAAAATATTGTCAATCTAGCAGGCAAATCTAATTCCCCGCGGCCCTCTATGTGGTTCCTGAAAAAGACCCTAAATTCATTTATTTTATACAATTACTGTGCTCTAACCCCCTGCTAGTATTTGTGTTAATGGTTGCTTTTCATCCTAAATGATTTACATAGAGGTACCAGGCAAGGATGTCCCCTCTCCTATTTGTTATTTGTTTTTTGTTTGGATCACTTCCAGGATTGATGAACACAAACATAGCAGCTTTTCTAAATGGTTCTCTGGAAGTTAAATATTCAGTATATGCTGAAGATATCCTAGCATATATATCCAATCCTCTTACTTCTCTGGGTCCATTTTTAAAATGAATGTCTTTATACTCTAGTATCTTGGTCTATAAACTTAACCTTAATAAAAGTGAGAATTTCCCTTTTGTTAGGAATCATGGTGCATGTTTAATTGATTTCACACCGCTTTGGGTTTATACTGTTTCATCTCTATTTTCCCTTCTGAATAAATTCTTGCCCCAGTTACCTTTAAACATCTGCCATGCTCCTTGGCACTACGTATGATAACAGGATGGTGGTCTGGGGACTTTATTGCCCTTCTTCTGTCCAGGTGGGGTTCCTGTACGAGGAGCCAATCGGCAGCAAGATCTAACGCAGCTATGAGGGACGGGAAGCAGTGGTGGCCATTTTGGGGGCATTCCATATATAAACCTCATCCCAATCTATAACCGCTGCTTGCCTTACTGATTCATGAGGAGTAACAGCTAGGTCTCCGCCCTATATGTTCTGATAGTCAATGTGCTCTTGTTAGTCACCCTCCCCATTGTTTCATGGTTCCATGTTCCTTTCCCCTATGTTCTGATCACTTCGAGCTTCCTGATCCTGCCCGCAGTATTTTCCCATAATTCTCCCACGCTGCTGTCTCTTAATCCCGATTCCCCCAGAGGTTCTATTTCTTGCCCACAGCGTGGTTTCCACAAGCCTTCCCCTTCAGAAGTTTGTTGTCGACATGTCTTGGAGCATCATCCATTTCCACCTTAGTGACTCTTCTTATCACCTGTGTATTGACATCACTCGTAGCAGTAACTAAAGAAACGTTCACTGAAGAACTGGATGTCAACTGCTCATATCAGATAAAATACCTTTGTATGCAAACTCCAACCTGTTCAGTGCTCTGAGTCTTACAGACTTTCATTATTTGTTTTTCCTTGTTTTGGACATTTTGGCATTTGAAGAAATTTGCAGCATTCTTTATTCATTTTGGAAGCAAAGTGCTATTACTGCCAAATTATCAGGAATTCCACTTGACATCTAAGTAAGAGGATTTGATTTATGTTTATTGTTAGTGCAAAGAAAGTACAACACACTGCTCTTTCTAACTGATTTCAATTTTTGAAGCAGAGAAATCAACAGAAGTGTTAAGAAGGAGGAGAAAAAAATGGCTGACACGTTATGAGAACACTACGGAGTGTGAGTCAATTGCATGTATTCTATTTTAACCCTGTCACACTTTGAGTGTAGTCACATTACGTTCCAGATTGTTAAGGAAGTCCTGTGAGGTGCTGCACTAGATGCTGACCATTTGCAGAACATATTTGCCAATGCCTGATGGCAGGAGACTCTCTTGTTTATCTCTCTCTTACAGCCCACATTCCTTTGGACTGTGAACCGGTTAGCACTAGTAATTCATTTGCTGTTGGTGGTGCGCTGCCTTGGGTGTGGATGGATAATCTTTGCTCCTGCATCACCTGGTGAGTGAATCGTGACACCCTTGAACTCTATTTGATATCAACAATGCATGCTAATACCTACTTAACAAGGTGTCTCTCAAAGATCAAATACTTCGGTGTATAATTTTCTTATGTTAAAATCAAGAATACAAGCATTATTCTCGACTTGGTCTCTGTTGTATTTATCATGCTGAGGAAGGCTTGATATTATTAAAATGATGATTGTACCACACATTCTCTTGAATATTTACGTTTTCCCTTTAAAAATCAGTAATTACTATCACAACCAACTTGACTCAATTTGTATAATTTGCATATGTAACACTAAAATGCTAAACAACAATATCTCCAAGGTCAAACACCCAGAACGTAAAGGTGGTGTTAGATTCCCAGATAGTAAATGGTATCATTGCTCTTTTTTGGTCAGACAATTTTGAGCTATGATTTATGACTTTTAAGATCAACCTATACCCCGTGGATTATTTTTAAACATTCTTTACTGAATGAGTTTTCCTTAAATGTTATTTTTTATTTGCCAAACTGCACATTAACCTCCCGAAATCAAATTTTTAAAAATGCTCACTTTTCATTAAATATCATTTTCTTTAGCAAGTTTACTTTCCAGCAATGATTCTTGCATTCCTCCATTTGGCACAATAAATGTCTTAAGATATACAATAGATTACCTTGTTTCAAACTTTGAAAATTAAAAGGTATTACTTGTGTACAGCAATCTGTGAATAGTAATTGTATTGCAACTTCTGATTATTTGCAAATGAAATATCAGGTTACATGAGTGCTTTTTAGATTACTAGAATTTAAATTCTTTCTCTATTCAATTTTCTTCTACTAGTCCCACATGTGTCATGAATCATTACCATTGCTACCAACTACACCTCTTGCTAACATTTTACATGGATCTATTCCCAAAGCTGTCCACATTTATAAGATCTTTAGATCTCCAAGTACCCCTTGAATTAAAAGAATTTTGGAAAATATTATGGAAAGATGATTTAACTATATCCTTCTCTCCCCAAATGTGGGGTAAATATGGCTTAACCTATTCACAAAAAACAATTTGATGGACAGAATGTAGATCAATGTCTTACATTCACCCCAGTACAAGGATCTGGGCCTAAATCCATCGTTTTTTGCACTCCACACCACCCTGGGTCAGATAATGGCTTTATGCAAATCAGCTCTGACCCTGTGCCCCATGGGAACAGTCCAGTCCGAACTACAACAGCCATATCTTTCCCAGACCGGAATCAAGCATCCGAGGACCGGACCGGTTTCGAGGTAACACCTCTCATCAGCCCGGCTAGCTTGACTCCAGTGGCGTGGAGGCTCTGGGACCCACGTCTGAGCTACCCCAGTACACTCAGGGAGAAAATTACAAAAAACAATTTGATGGACAGAATGTAGATCAATGTCTTACATTCACCCCAGTACAAGGATCTGGGCCTAAATCCATCGTTTTTGCACTCCACACCACCCTGGGTCAGATAATGGCTTCATGCAAATCAGCTCTGACCCTGTGCCCCATGGGAACAGTCCAGTCCGAACTACAACAGCCATATCTTTCCCAGACCGGAATCAAGCATCCGAGGACCGGACCGGTTTCGAGGTAACACCTCTCATCAGCCCGGCTAGCTTGACTCCAGTGGTGTGGAGGCTCTGGGACCCACGTCTGAGCTACCCCAGTACACTCAGGGAGAAAATTACAAAAAACAATTTGATGGACAGAATGTAGATCAATGTCTTACATTCACCCCAGTACAAGGATCTGGGCCTAAATCCATCGTTTTTTGCACTCCACACCACCCTGGGTCAGATAATGGCTTTATGCAAATCAACTCTGACCCTGTGCCCCATGGGAACAGTCCAGTCCGAACTACAACAGCCATATCTTTCCCAGACCCGAATCAAGCATCCGAGGACCGGACCGGTTTCGAGGTAACACCTCTCATCAGCCCGGCTAGCTTGACTCCAGTGGTGTGGAGGCTCTGGGACCCACGTCTGAGCTACCCCAGTACACTCAGGGAGAAAATTACAAAAAACGATTTGATGGACAGAATGTAGATCAATGTCTTACATTCTCCCCAGTACAAGGTTCTGGGCCTAAATCCATCGTTTTTTGCACTCCACACCACCCTGGGTCAGATAATGGCTTTATGCAAATCAGCTCTGACCCTGTGCCCCATGGGAACAGTCCAGTCCGAACTACAACAGCCATATCTTTCCCAGACCGGAATCAAGCATCCGAGGACCGGACCGGTTTCGAGGTAACACCTCTCATCAGCCCGGCTAGCTTGACTCCAGTGGTGTGGAGGCTCTGGGACCCACGTCTGAGCTACCCCAGTACACTCAGGGAGAAAATTACAAAAAACAATTTGATGGACAGAATGTAGATCAATGTCTTACATTCACCCCAGTACAAGGATCTGGGCCTAAATCCATCGTTTTTTGCACTCCACACCACCCTGGGTCAGATAATGGCTTTATGCAAATCAGCTCTGACCCTGTGCCCCATGGGAACAGTCCAGTCCGAACTACAACAGCCATATCTTTCCCAGACCGGAATCAAGCATCCAAAGACCGGACCGGTTTCGAGGTAACACCTCTCATCAGCCCGGCTAGCTTGACTCCAGTGGTGTGGAGGCTCTGGGACCCACGTCTGAGCTACCCCAGTACACTCAGGGAGAAAATTACAAAAAACAATTTGATGGACAGAATGTAGATCAATGTCTTACATTCACCCCAGTACAAGGATCTGGGCCTAAATCCATCGTTTTTTGCACTCCACACCACCCTGGGTCAGATAATGGCTTTATGCAAATCAGCTCTGACCCTGTGCCCCATGGGAACAGTCCAGTCCGAACTACAACAGCCATATCTTTCCCAGACCGGAATCAAGCATCCAAAGACCGGACCGGTTTCGAGGTAACACCTCTCATCAGCCCGGCTAGCTTGACTCCAGTGGTGTGGAGGCTCTGGGACCCACGTCTGAGCTACCCCAGTACACTCAGGGAGAAAATTACAAAAAACAATTTGATGGACAGAATGTAGATCAATGTCTTACATTCACCCCAGTACAAGGATCTGGGCCTAAATCCATCGTTTTTTGCTCTCCACACCACCCTGGGTCAGATAATGGCTTTATGCAAATCAGCTCTGACCCTGTGCCCCATGGGAACAGTCCAGTCCGAACTACAACAGCCATATCTTTCCCAGACCGGAATCAAGCATCCGAGGACCGGACCGGTTTCGAGGTAACACCTCTCATCAGCCCGGCTAGCTTGACTCCAGAGGTGTGGAGGCTCTGGGACCCACGTCTGAGCTACCCCAGTACACTCAGGGAGAAAATTACAAAAAACAATTTGATGGACAGAATGTAGATCAATGTCTTACATTCACCCCAGTACAAGGATCTGGGCCTAAATCCATCATTTTTTGCACTCCACACCACCCTGGGTCAGATAATGGCTTTATGCAAATCAGCTCTGACCCTGTGCCCCATGGGAACAGTCCAGTCCGAACTACAACAGCCATATCTTTCCCAGACCGGAATCAAGCATCCGAGGACCGGACCGGTTTCGAGGTAACACCTCTCATCAGCCCGGCTAGCTTGACTCCAGTGGTGTGGAGGCTCTGGGACCCACGTCTGAGCTACCACAGTACACTCAGGGAGAAAATTACAAAAAACGATTTGATGGACAGAATGTAGATCAATGTCTTACATTCACCCCAGTACAAGGTTCTGGGCCTAAATCCATCGTTTTTTGCACTCCACACCACCCTGGGTCAGATAATGTCTTTATGCAAATCAGCTCTGACCCTGTGCCCCATGGGAACAGTCCAGTCCGAACTACAACAGCCATATCTTTCCCAGACCGGAATCAAGCATCCGAGGACCGGACCGGTTTCGAGGTAACACCTCTCATCAGCCCGGCTAGCTTGACTCCAGTGGTGTGGAGGCTCTGGGACCCACGTCTGAGCTACCCCAGTACACTCAGGGAGAAAATTACAAAAAACAATTTGATGGACAGAATGTAGATCAATGTCTTACATTCACCCCAGTACAAGGATCTGGGCCTAAATCCATCGTTTTTTGCACTCCACACCACCCTGGGTCAGATAATGGCTTTATGCAAATCAGCTCTGACCCTGTGCCCCATGGGAACAGTCCAGTCCGAACTACAACAGCCATATCTTTCCCAGACCGGAATCAAGCATCCGAGGACCGGACCAGTTTCGAGGTAACACCTCTCATCAGCCCGGCTAGCTTGACTCCAGTGGTGTGGAGGCTCTGGGACCCACGTCTGAGCTACCCCAGTACACTCAGGGAGAAAATTACAAAAAACAATTTGATGGACAGAATGTAGATCAATGTCTTACATTCACCCCAGTACAAGGATCTGGGCCTAAATCCATCGTTTTTTGCACTCCACACCACCCTGGGTCAGATAATGGCTTTATGCAAATCAGCGCTGACCCTGTGCCCCATGGGAACAGTCCAGTCCGAACTACAACAGCCATATCTTTCCCAGACCGGAATCAAGCATCCGAGGACCGGACCGGACCGGTTTCGAGGTAACACCTCTCATCAGCCCGGCTAGCTTGACTCCAGTGGTGTGGAGGCTCTGGGACCCACGTCTGAGCTACCCCAGTACACTCAGGGAGAAAATTACAAAAAACAATTTGATGGACAGAATGTAGATCAATGTCTTACATTCACCCCAGTACAAGGATCTGGGCCTAAATCTATCGTTTTTGCACTCCACATCACCCTGGGTCAGATAATGGCTTTATGCAAATCAGCTCTGACCCTGTGCCCCATGGGAACAGTCCAGTCCGAACTACAACAGCCATATCTTTCCCAGACTGGAATCAAGCATCCGAGGACCGGACCGGTTTCGAGGTAACACCTCTCATCAGCCCGGCTAGCTTGACTCCAGTGGTGTGGGGGCTTTGGGACCCACGTCTGAGCTACCCCAGTACACTCAGGGAGAAAATTACAAAAAACAATTTGATGGACAGAATGTAGATCAATGTCTTACATTCACCCCAGTACAAGGATCTGGGCCTAAATCCATCGTTGTTTGCACTCCACCTATTCACAACAGCTCCTTATACGCTGTAACACTGTTTTTTACTTGCAATAGAGCTATTTTTACCCCTGAACATATTACTAAATGTGATTCTTCTACTTCTCCCTTATTTTGGTCTTGTTCTAAAGATAATGGCTCTTTAGTTCCCTTGTTATACAATTGGTGTCATGTTAATGCTTTTTTAACTTTAGTTTTCTCGAAATGCTTACAATCTTCTCAATGTAATAATACTCTTACATTACAGAACGCTTTCTTATGATCTTCATCAATTGCCTACTAGACTTTTGCTGTTAGATATTTTTATTGCACTTCCTTTCTGAAGCAAAACGTTCATGTTGGAAAGACTTCTCTAAATTAGCTAATCCTACTTGGTAGAATTTTACATGAAATTATCATATAATACCTAATGTATCATCTAATAATATATGCCAGAAGGTGACATCTGACTTATACTGGTTACCATTCCCTAATTGTCTCTCCTTGAACTCATCTCTTTCTTAGTCTCATGTCCTCCCCTTTCTAATCCTCTCTATTTTTTACAATTACTCTATTATTTCTTTTCCTCTCTTTCTTGGTTCTCGTTCTGTATATATCTTATTTCTGTATATATTTAATTCCTGTATTTTGTATCCCATATGTGCCATCCTTTTTAATATGTATCAATGTATAAGATATTAACTCTGGTTCATGATTGCCTTATGAACTTAACAATAAAAACTATTTAACAAAAATAAATAAACAAAATTGAGAAAAATAAATATACCAGAAATTCTCTCCCAACTGATATGACATTGTCAAAAACCCTGATCTTTATAGTGAGATTGGCATGATGCCTTCATTGTCATGCTAGTTATGTAGGGCTCCCTGCTAAGCTAGGACTAAAATGCAGCAAACACAAGATGAACATATAGCGTGCCTACCCTTCAGCCTGCAGAGATCTGACCACCTCTGCACCTCAGCAAAGGTTGCAACTTCTGAAATGTTCTCATCATCCCGGTTCGATATACAATAAAAGTTCAGTACAATCAGTGCAGCCCTAAACTCTTCAAACTCAAGTGCTGTAAGAGGTACATAGTTCAGTCCAGTCAAAGCATAGGTCAAAACATTGTTTGTTAGGATGAGGAAGTGATGTCAGACACTTAAGTAAGAAAGGTTAAAAAAATTAAAGGAAGTCAAACAATCAAAATGTTATTCCATTATAATCAAAAAACACATGCAAAAACAGATACAATATAAACATATTAATTAACAGAAACACATCTATAATAATGTAACACAGAAAAATAAGAATTAAAAAAACGTATTGAGTTGTCCTGTCGTGCAGGATTTTTTAAGAAGCACTCCACGGTATGGCAGACCACTGGCTTACACAGCATTTGCCAGAAATAACATGCAGGTTTATATTTATAAAATACATGTGCCTTAAAAACAGGAAGAAGATATCCTCTTAATAGATTTGTAGTATTCACAGAAAAAAAACACATGAATTATTATCTGTGGGGAGGTTTCATCGCAGGGGCAGATAAAAAAAGATGCTGAAGCAAATTGAACAAGCAGGGAACAAAGGAGCTTCCTTGTTGTGTCCAGGTGAATGTTAGTCCGTAGAGACCTTTCCCAAATGTTTTTTACCGGTAAAGAGATTTTATTAGAGAACAATAAAAATGATAATATAACATTGCCATAAAATATAGGAAATCAATAGAACTGTAAACAATATTAAGAATTACGTGAATTGAAAATGGAAGAGTGAGAATAAACAAAGGCAATGGCAGTAGAAAAAAGAATTTTTGAGATAAAAAAGAAAAGAAAGGAAAGAAAAGAAAAGAAAAAAGATATAGGGGAGAAAGAAGAATAAATACAATTAATCAAATTGTAATGCAAAAAAAGTGACCAATTTTTCAAATGCAAAAAAGCGGCACACTTTTAGCATTCAAAACAATAAGAGGATACAATTAGTTGGACTGAGAAGGAGCAACTGGTATGGTAATGTGAGCCAAGTACATAGTAAGTGGCAGCTATAATCGATTATGCTTAACTGACAACTATAAGGAGCTGAGATTGTGTGTGATTAGCCTATGGTGACAACATCCTACGTTTCACCAGCACTGAAGTATCATATTGTTGAAATATTTTCAGTTAGAGGAAAGAATCTGAATGGTTTGAGAAAAATAGAAAGGTCTACAAATTTCCCAAGCATTCGGTTTGAAGACCAAATAACAGGCAGGACTCCCAGAAACTAGGCTATGTGTACAAAGGGCATTTGAACCTGAGTGATATCATTAATTTGTTTCCAAATTGACGTCCAGAAAGTAGATAAAGACAGGAAAAAAGCATGTGAAACTATTTTCCTGGGTAGGTATTACAACATTTTCAAGTGTCTTGCAGCGTAATGTTTACTAAATTTGTCTTCACCCTTATATCAATCTTATTTTACTAGGCCCATTTAATCTTCAACCCACAGTCGCACAATAATCTTAATAATTTCTTAGAATTCTACAAACGATGGTCCTCCAATGGATCTTTTTGTTGAGCTGACAGGGACTAGAATACTAGGAAATGGGAACAATTATTCCACGAGGACCTGGAATAAAATAATGAAATCTTACCCAAAACAGGTTTCAGCTACAGATACATACGTCTTGAGACAAGAAGTATGACCAAAAGAAGGAGACAGAATCTATAAAGATAGTTAATGGAAAACCTTTATCTAACGCCTCGTACTGCATTGACAAGTCAAGAAAATACATTTCAAATCAGATTTAATGGCAATGCATTATTACAAGTAGCCTCACAACACAAAACAGAGCATTAGTAAACAGCTGGAAAATCCCCCGTGGAGAGAAAACAGGGTACATTTGAGGTTCAGTCATTTATCATACAAACCAAAGCAAAGCTTGATCGCTTAAAGTTTGTCCTCAGTTAGATCTGGTCAAGTCTGTTCTGCCGCACCATGTGCCACAGTTGAAGTCAGATAACCTTTCAGCCGAAAGGTTATTTCCCTGCACACTTTAACAGAAGGCAAAGTATTGGATTCGAGGTCACAATTAGATACTGTTCAGTTCGTTAAATTCTATTCCACCCAGTGTGGGTGGAAAAGGGACATGGAAAAGACAATAGGAATCAAAGGTCTGTTTGAGAGCATGCAAGGTAGGGAAGGAAACTGACAGCTAGCCCCAAACTCCTCCTCTGATGGTGCAATTATACCTCTAAATGTTCCAGTTTACACCCCTTAACGTATCAATTCCATCAGTCCAAGGGGTTTTCATTGGTCCCCCATAGTGGGCTTTTGGGGGGTGATCAGTGAATCACACAAATCTGAAAGAATTAAGCAATCCTTTTACAAATTTCATTATGATTCATTGAGTTCAATTGTCATTTCTGCGGAAGTGGGTGTAACTTCACTTTGCTCACAGTCCCTCCATTCCCAGGTCCTTTTCCCTGGATTTGCAACAACACTGTTACATTTCTATCGAATATGCTTCTTAGCGAGAAGTGAGTCCATTGTTAGAAAATACAGAAATCAAACTTCACAGAAAGTTCTCATAGGGCTTAGGTGACTGTTTCACATGGTTTTACATTAACGGAGGTAAAGAGAAGCATTTGAGACCTACATGAAAATTAGCTTAATCACTACTTAATTAGGATTTTTTCCTAAATTAGGATTTTGTCCTAAGTTAGGATTTTGTCTTACGTTAGGATTTTGTCTTAAGTTAGGATTTTGTATTAAGTTAAACTTAAGTTTAACTTAAGTTTGTCTTAAGTTTAACTTAAGACAAAATCCTAATTTAAGACAAAATCCTAACCTAAGACAAAATCCTAACTTAAGACAAAATCCTAACTTAGGACACAATCCTAATTAAAGACAAAATCCTAATTTAGGACAACATCCTAATTTAGGACAAAATCCTAAATTAGGAAAAATCATAACTTAAGACAAAATCCTAACTTAAGACTACTAAATGCCTTCTGTGAATACCAAAAGTAGTAAGTTTAGGATGTTGTCGTAAGTTAGTTCAGTGAATCAGCCCAACATGTAGGTCGACAAAGGGCATGATCCAGAATGAATAATGAACCAATCTCTGAATTAACTAGATGTTGTATTAAGCTTCTACTCAGCAATATATCATCAATACAAGATTGAGAATGAATTGTAGTTGAGTAAAAAGAGTATTCTAAGAGTTGGACAATGAGTGTTGTGAAATTGTATTTTTAAAGGCTTTATGAGAAGAATGGGGAACAAACCTTGATTTAGACTTCCTGCCTATGAATGATTCCAGAATTTGATTACAATTACCTCCCACCAGTAGATTGTCTGTGGCCTGAACAGAAATTGTGTAAGAGAGAATTTGCCAGAAAGTTGGGTCAGGGTGAGTTGGACCATAGATATTCATTATAGTGAGAGTGAAATCATCTATGTTGAGTGTGACTAGCTGTCAGCAAACACCTGAATCCTGATGTTGAGAAAGCATAGAAATATTGAGAGATTTATGGCAGAGAATACTCACACCATTCTTATGGCAGGCAGAAGGAGAGCAGACGATTTCTCTGACCCACTGTTTTTTAAGTTTGGTAAGTTCTGAATTGATAAGATGTGTTTCCTGTAATAGAGTAGTGTGACATTTCTTTTTTGATAAACACATTTTTATTGATTTGACAGAAAGCACCAGCAATCATCATGACACCATGATAACACAAGAATATAGTCAATGGTCTGTTTAACCCATTTAACAAGGAAATACAGATTCAAAGTGATTTACATTTGAACATTTCCGGTGACACTAAACCATTCCCCCCAACCACTTCCCCCAGACCCTTCGTATTTCTTGGGCCACCCATGCGCCTCATACATGGTTGTTTCATGCATGGCGCACCAGTCGACCTTGGTTCGCCACCTCCAAACATTAGGGGGAGTCAAGGCACACCCAGGAGGCCGCTAAATCCCTTTTAGCCACCACCATTTTCTTAGTAAAAAACAATTTTTCATTTCTAGATCCATCCAGTCCGTATTTGATGCCTAGAATCGTGTGTTTTGGTTCATGTGGGATTTCCCACCCCAGTATTTCGGTGAGTTCCTCCTAAATGTCCCCCCAGAACTGCGCCAAGCGTGGACAGGCCCATACCATATGGAAGAAGTCAGCTGGTTCGTGTCCGCACCTAGTGCAGACAGGGGTCTGGCAAAGTCATGCTCGATGAAGGTGTGCAGAGGTCAGGTAGGCAGCATGTAAATAATATAGCAGTACCATGCGCATTTTGGCAGAGGCAGTGACTGTCCTGGGGGCCATAAGGGTGTCACACCAGTCTTCCTCCTCCAGGGTGCCCACCCAGTCCTCCTATTGAACACTTAGCTGATCTAAAGATGTTGGGGTGTTGTTGATCAGTGTCCGGTAGATGCAAGAGATGACCCCCTTCCCCAGGTCCCCCAAAATAATTTGTGCCTCAGGGGGGCTATGGTCAGGAAGCCAGGCACCTGTTGTGAGGTGTGCTTGTAGAGCATGGCTCAGCTGTAGGTACCTGTGAAACTGTGACTGGTGCAGGGAGTGTCTAGTTTGAAGGTCTTGGAAGGAGCACATGTAATCGCCCACCCACACATCTCCCAATTGTGAAATTCCTATAAAGTCCCAGGATCAGAAACCCTGTAGCCCATTGACCTCCCTGAGCCAGGTACCCTGCCACAGGAGCGTGCACTGGGTCAGTGTGTGTGTCCACTTAGTGTGTCGCAATGCGGCTCGCCAGGCCAGCAGCACGAAACACATCAATCGGGACAGAATAGGTTCCCCATAAGCATCGACTGAACTCTGGTCCATCCCAGCTCACTTAGCTCATGCATGTATGCCGGATCACACCAGCCCCCATTAAACCAGTCGTGCAGAGATAGCAGACGCGTGGCCAAATAGTATAAATATAAGTGGGCCAGGCCCCAATTGAAGGAAGGTATCCTGCAGACGCTCAGAGACAGGCGGGCCCTCCCTTTCCCCCAGAGGAACTTAGAGGCCATGCTATCAAGGTCTCAGAACCAGGCCTTCGGGAAGTTGAGGGGGGTGTTTTGAAGCATGTAAAGGAACCTGGGGAGAATCATCATTTTAAAGAGTGCGACCCCCATGGGGATCGGGGGCAGTGCTTGCCACTTCTGGAGGTCGCCCTAACCTTCTTCACTAGGGGAGTAACATCAAGGGCCCAGCTGAGTTCAGGTAGTAGAGTCAACCATATCCCCAGATATTTGAACAATTGGAGGCAGAGCGGTATGTTGGACTGCCAATCAAAACATTGTCTAGACATGTAGAGAGAGACCGGGACCGACTTGTCGGGTGGAGCCAGAGGCTAGAGGCCAGTTCAAATGAATGGAGGATATGAAGGCAGTGAGGGCATGTCCGCACGGAGTCCGCTAAATAAATGAGGACATCGTCCGCATAAAGGGCGATTTTGTCTGGCTCTGTATTGGGCCATTTCCAACCCTGCACCGGTCCGCTTGAGGGTATTAGGGCCGCCAAGAGCTCCATCACCAGAGCAAAGAGCAGTTGGGAAGCGAACATCCCTGCCTCATTCCGCTGCAGACCAAGTAGGGTTCCGATAGTACCCCATTTACCAGGACACGCGCCCTCCAACGGGCATATAGCATGCATACTAGACCCCGAAAGCAGGGCCTGAAGCCCATCTCGGCAAGGACATCCTCCAGAAACCCCCAGTCCACAGAGTCGAAGGCTTTATCAAAGTCTACAAGGTGGAGCACTAGGTAGGGGGTGATCAAGTGACGGTGGGCCAGGACGAAATGCAGCAGCCGGGGACAGTTTTGAGTACCACGCAAGGGCATGAACCCAGATTGGTCTGAGTGGACAAATGCAGAGAAGTGGGGTTTGAGTCGCTGTGCGAGGACCGTGGCAAACAACTTCAGTTCCGTGTTGATAAGGGAGATGGGACGGTAGTCATGCACCAGGGCGAGGGTGGCTGGGATTTGGGAAGGACTACTATGGTGGCCATATCCATCTCAGAAGGGAAGGAACCATTTTCAGTAGCCTCCCGGAATAGACTAGCAAGGTATTGAACGTGGGTTTCACAATATAGAGCGTAGTATTCCTTGGGAAGGCCACCTGGTCCCGGCGTCTTGCCGGAGGAGATAAGGGTGATCGCATCCCCAATTTCTTCTTGGGTGATGGGGCGGTCCAGCCCCCAACAAGCCTGAGAGAGAGATGGTTGGAGTTTTGGCTGACTATATTTGGCAATAGTATGAGGCGCGGGCCATCTCGGCCCGGAAGCGGCACATTGATCCTTCTTGAGGTATGATTTCGGGGATTATGCAGTTCTCCCTAGGGTAGGTGGCTAATCTGTGGAGAAGTGAGCCATTTTGTTGCACCAGTGGTACACCCTGGCAACAGATGAGCTCCAGAGGATCTTAGCCTTGTCTAGTGAAAGCTGTTGAATCTCCGTGCGCATATGAGCACAAAGCCTCACTTGGGGGACCTCTGGATTCTGAGCGGTGGATTGTCGAAGGCGTAGAGCCTGAGCCTCTCACAAGGTAATTTGTTCCAATTGCTCCTGCCGCTGGAGCTTGAGCTGGCCCTTGGTAACTCCTCTAATCGTGACATTGCTACCCTCCCACAGGGTGCCTGGTGAAGATACCGATCCCTCATTAGTCTGAAAATAATGTTTGAATTCCTGTCACACCACCTTCAGGAATTCCCTGTGCTGAAGGAAACACGTGTTTAACTTCCACATCTGACGCATTGAGGCTGGAGGGGAGCCCTTATTGAGTATCACTGGGGAGTGATCGGATATATCTCGAGGAAGGATGGAAAGATATTGGATCATGATGCAATCATTCGTGGGAACGAAAATCGCATCGATACACTCCTGTGTGTGATGGACTGCTGAGGTATGTGTGAATTGCTTGGAGCGTGGATGCCAGGTGCGCCATGCTTCGCAAAGACCTAGTGATTCAGACCAATTCGTCAGTTGTCTCGCATGCGCAAGTCTACTATGGGACGTGAGCCCTGCCGTGTCCAAGCCAGGGAAGGGGATCCAATTGAAGGTAGGTAGGTAGAGCCCAAGGACAAAGAGGCCAGGAGTGCGGCGGAGATAGCTAGGGTCGCTGTCAACATCGATGGGGGAGAATAGAGTGATACCAGGTTGAGAGGGTCACCATTCAGAGTGCCAGAAAGGGCCACAAAGGTGCCCTGGGCATCATGAGTGACTCCTGCTGCCACAAAAGTAAGGGAACGTTTCACTTGGATCACCACCCCATGGGAACTCTGGGTGAAGCCCGAATGCCTGACCCTGTTGTACCCGTATCGCACTAGAAAGGGGCATTGATTACCCGTTAAGTCTGTCTCCTGTAACAGTAGGACCTCCACTCCAAGGCGTTGTGCACATCCCAGTACAGCCATGTGTTTGAAGCAGTCCAAGGTGGTCATTGACATTCCAGGACAAAATGCGCAGGGAAGAGCATAGGCGCAGTGCATCCGACATAGCAGCAAACGGTCTCAGTGGTGGGGTAAAGTCTCACAGGAAAGCCCAGCAAGGAGCAGGGACGCCAGGAGGCATGGTTGGGTGTCCAGAGAGGAATCATTGTGTCCAACAGGGAGTGGAACAGGACATCATGTGAGTGCTGGTGCGGCAAAACAAAAAAGTAACAAACAACAAAAAATAGAACTCGGGGCAACTGTCCCCCAACCCTAACCCAACCCCCACCCCAACCCTATACTTCAGGAACAGAAGCATCTGTCGCCCTAACAAAGGAAGAATGAACAACAGACCAAACTACAACGCTTGGGAATAGGGATGTGTGGAGTCCCCCTCCACATGGCAGGATGTACGTACTCAAGTCTATTAGGAGTAAAAAAAAACGATGAGCCAATACGCCGCCTCCGGCTGCGGAGCCAGGCCTGGCAGGCAGAGACAAGTTCAAGCTGGGACCCTAAGAAGCGTCGGGCTACGTGAAAGATCGGTGTCTGGGAAATCAAGCAATGAAGGGCGAGGCGCCCCCCTGGCTCACAGGATCTACTTGTGGCAGCGCAGGCTGCCACAAGAGACCCAACGGGGAGTCAGAGCGGGCTTGCCTCTGGCCATGGCACCTACATGAGCGGTTGCACTCGGGCCGGGGAGCAGGAGTCTCTAGGCGGGCGGGTGCGCCATCCGCACCACCTGGCGATGAGTTCTGGTTGTTAGTCAAAAGGGAACGTTCCTCCGTAGCCCAAGTCCAAGCCTCCTCAGTAGAGTCAAAGAATAGGGTCTTGGTGGAGAACACCACTTGCAGGAGTGTCGGAAAAAGGAGCTTATATTGAATGTTGAGGGCATGTAGCTTTTGCTTGACCTTGCTAAACGAGCGGCGCTGACCCTGGACCTCACAAGTGTAGTCCCAAAAAATTATGATTGTGTGATTTTCATATCTGAGTCGCTGCTGGTTGCGGGCTTGAGCCAGGATAGAGTCGTAGTCCTTATAGTTGAGAATCCGCATTATGACCGGTCAGGGTGCCGCTCCCGTTGGTGGTCTCGGAGGAATGGAGCAGTGGGGCCATTCAATTGTGAACCACGGGGAGAGGGAGCCTTCAGGGATCCATGATCTCAACCACTTCTCTACGAAATCCGCGTTGCGGCCCTGTTCTGCCCCCTCCAGAAACCCTACCAGGCGATGGTTGTTGTGGCAGGATCTGTTTCTGCATCTTCGGCCTGCCTGTGCAGTTCCTGGGTGTGCAATTGGAGATGCATGACATGCATGACATGCCCCTGAAATTGTTAGAAGTCATCCTCCACAGTGGAAATGCGGGAATCTGTCTCTATGATCCGGTCCGTATGAGGGTCATATCTACCCGGACCTCCGCGATCTTGCTCTCCACGGAGGATTGCGAGGTGTGGATAGCTTGAAGGTTGGTAGACAGATCAGCTGCCGACGGTGCATTCCTGTCCACAGTTCCCCCTGTCGTCCCAGTTTCAGTAGTGGTGAAGCGATCCATTTTGGTCTGGGTGGCTGGGGTCTTGGCTGGTCTGTCTCAGCCCATAGTGCCTCTCAGTAGGGCAGGGGACCCCGAGAGGTGTCTCGAAAGATTATCACAGCAGGTGGGCCGGTGGATGACCCCGGAAGGCAGAAGAGCCGGGAGACAGCTGAGGGAGGAGGAGGAGGCCCCCCCGAGGCCCTCCGCCACTCGATATGTGCAGCTGGTTCCACCCAGTGCCCAGATGTCAATGACACAAAGATCCGGTCCCAAGGCAGCAGCAGGGCCTCTGCGATGTGCCCAAAGACCACACCATGTGCCGCATGAGCAGGGCAGAAGCCGGGGGGCTGATAAAGTAGGCCTCCCTCTAGGCCTTTTGCCACTCTGTGTTTGCGGTAGGCTTCACCTCCTCAGGGCCATCTCACAACCAGAGGCGGTGCAGTGGGAGGCTGACCTGAGATCCATAGCAGGCTTCCAAATGAGAGGGACCACCATTCCCAGCACATGCCACAAATTCAGGCCAGGGGGGCTGTGAGGGAGACCACCATGCAGTTCATCATGCCGTCCGATGGAAACGGCCGATCACCCCCTTCCCCGTACCATAGCCTCTGAAGGTGGAGCAGTCGGGCCGCACCTTCAAGGCCAGTCTGGGGGATTGCCACCCTAGTAGACCCCGGGACCGCTCGGAGCAAGGCCAAGGTGGATTGGGGGGGCTGGAGGCGGCAGAGGGGTCCTCACTAGGGTCCTCCTGCCACTCATTGGACGAAGCTGACACCACCCCTCCAGGTCCCCTGCAACCCAGAATCAAGAGTCCTCTCCAGCACACCAACCACAAGCAGATCCAGGTACCAGGGAGCCGGAAAGAGGGCCGCATGGCATAGTGGATGAGGAGAAATGGCATGCAGATGTCAAGCAGAACCACCCGGGGCCAGGCCCCACACAACAGCAGGCTGCCCATGCAGGCAGGGGAGCCCCCACAGCTGACCCTGGACCCCCTCCGCCACCGGAACCTACCAGTTGCTGGGTCAGACGATCGCCGGGCCTTCGGTCACACAGGCCACTCCACAACAAGCCGAAGCCATCCGCCGTCAGTCCCCAGCCGTCCGCTGCCCAAGGTGGTGGCCGGAAATGAGGCAGCGCCGCCGGAGCCCTAGGAAGGGGCAATGAGAGTCACCAGTAGAAGTAGGCAGAGGGGGCAGCTCCACGCCGTGTGTGTCATCCCCAGCACCGGCGGCCAGGAGAAGGTCTCTGCAATCATCTGCGCCTGGTCACAGCTGGCGATGCAGGGAGGAGGACACGGGCAGCACCCTGGTCCTGGCGGCCCACTTCCAGAAACCCCAGGGGGGGCCCCCTCATTCCTGCAGATGCCTGGACAGAATCTGATTGCTTCAGTCCCCGGCCCCCACCACCCAAAGTGGTGGTCGATATTGTGGCAATGCCGCCGGGGCACCGGGGAGAGGCAGTGGGTGTCCACAGTAAGTGCAGGCAGGGGGGCAACTCTGTGCCAGGTACGTCGCTCACAGCACCAGCAGGCAGTATAAGACCTCTGCGGCCCCCCGTACCGGATCACAGCTGGTGCTGCAGGGAGGGGGACAGGGGCGGCAACCCAGAATCAGCGGCCCACCTCCAGTCGCTTTGACCCCGGGGGGGGGGCCCTCCGTTACCCAGACAGGAGACCAGGCAGCAGAGTCCGGAGGCAGCAGGCGATGCAGGTTAGACCAGAGAGGCAGCCATTTTAGGCGCAGGCTCCGGCCTGCCGAGTGCATCTTGACTGTGGCCCACAGGTTTCTTCACAGCTGGGGACACAGCTAGGGGTGCAGTGATGGACTGGAGACAAGCCTCAGGGCTGGATGGCCATCTGGATGGGCGGATTACGGGCGGATGGTAGAGGGGTCCAGGAGCACTCTCAAGGTGCGTCCACCATCTTGGCTTGCCAAGCCACGCCCCCAGTAGTGTGACATTTCATGGGAGCTAGATGAGACAATACTCACTGATGTTTTTTTGGGCTTTTCAAATGCTTAATATTCCGCAGTACAGTTCTAAGTTGCATAGTAAGTAACAATAATTTGCATCCAATGACTATTAGTAAATGCATGCAAAATCTTGAGAGGGGAGGGAAAGGGTCGAGTGAGAAGGGAAAGAAAAGGAAAAAAGAAAAAAGAAAAAAAGGAGGAAAAAACCCTCCAATAATTATACATGGTTATTTGAGACATCACAAGGAACAAGGTCCACTGGTGGTGAAAGAACCAGAAGAGAAAAATGGCACCTTAAGGAGTGATGGGACATCAGTGCAAGTTGGAGGCATCACAACTCCGATGATGTTAACGGAAAGAACAAGACAATAACTCACAATGAAACAAAACCAAGAGGAGAAACATATGAGTAGAAATGACTGTCTAATGAGCGAATACAAAAATAACAAAAGCAAATAAATCTCATGGGGCATACAACAATAAAAGACTTACCACTGACTACAAGGATGGGATACATTGATGATGTTGAACATTATGTGTTAGAAGGGGACAAGATGAGAAATCCACTTAAGGTCCAAATCTATGTTAAATGGGAAAGAAGGGAGAAGAAATTCTGCTAATAAATAATAAAGCAATCTTCAATAATCCAGACACCTAAGATATAAAAAAAAGCATTTGTGTTAGAACTGAGAGTCCTAGTTGGTTGAGGTATGCACTCAGGCCAGACAGGATCCCCCATTCAAGTCAGGGTAAACTAAGTACACACACTAAAAGATAGCCTGTGTTCATCTTCTGGTAGCTTAGCACAGAGCAGTCAGGCTTCACTAAATAGATAATGTGTAAAATATGTGTGCAGCACACACATACAGTAACACAATGAATACACCACAAAAATACTCCAAACAGATTTAAAAAAATAGATTATTATATTCTGATCAACACAAAACCGAAACAACAACACTCCATTGTATAGACGTTGGGATATTAATTGTAAAAGAATAAGTGAAAATAGCACTTAAAAGCAAATAGTGCTGTAGGGGTTACTTGAGGTTGTACTAGACCAGGGCAAAGTCAAAGTTCAGGTCAACTGTAATGGAGCACTGACCAGCTGTAGGACCTACGCAGGCCCCGGTGAGCAAAGTACCTTTCCTCGTCCCAACTGTAGGATGCATTGGGGCATATGCCGATTTTGATCCCGCAGGTCAAGGATGCCTTGTTTTTTCTCCATGAAGTGATGGGGATGCACCAGTTCTGAAGGTGAGATACTGGGCTTTGATGTATTGGTTCCATAGAGTGAAGCGCCGGGTTTCTCCACTAAGTTGAGGGATGCACCAGTCTCTCCAAGCTGCTGCGGTGGCAACGCCTGGCTCTGATGCATCGGGGCCTCGAGGCACTGTGTTAGTTCAGAGAGCTAAATGCCAACGTTACTCCTGCAACTGGGTGAATCCGCTGGTTCTGAAACACGCAGACAGTAGATGTCCGAGTTGCATGTATTTGGGTCCACTTGCCATGCACCAGGCACAGGAGCAGGGGTAGAGACTATGATATCCATGAGTCTCAAGCAGCAGGAGGCAAGCGAGTAGAGCACACCTTCCAGCTTTCCTTCAGCAAAGTCAGAGAGAAGCAGGCAGCAGGACAATAAACAGAAAAGCAGGCCTTCCAGATCATCAATCCAGCTAAGTCCTTTAAGCAGCACAGCAGTTCTTCTGGCAGAGCTTCAAGACAAGTCCAATAGTGTCTGATTTTAAGGGATCTGATCCCCAATATTTAGACCCAAAAGTGCCTTTGACGTGGGGGTGACTTCAAAGAGTAGTCTTTGAAGTGCACAAGTATCCCTTACATCTAGCCCTGTCTGCCAAGCTATCTATGGGAGGTACACCAGCCCTTTGTGTGGGGACATTACACTACCTATTCAGTGAAGTGTTAACCCCTCCCTTCCATCCTTCCCAGGCAGGGCCATCAGAATAAAGAGGTATGTAGAAGGGTACTCAGACACTACTAGCCTTCCTTTTTTGTGGCTTTCTAGAGGGAATGCAAACAGAGCAGCTGACACTCATCCCATATGTGTATTGGAGACAGGCTGCCAGGCACCCAAAGCAGTAAGTGCATTTCTAAAACAGTAATGTTAAATCCAACTACCTCAGTAAGAAGGGTTCATCATTACCATTCCAAAGATATCAGAGATGAATTGGCTACTCCTCTCTGACTCCTCTCTGATCAAGAAACACAGCTTAAAGTATATTAAGAAATTCCCAATGTTGAACTTTGAGAGGGGTTGACCTCACAGTAGTGGAAAATGAATTTAACAGTTTGCCACTACCAGGACATGCAAAACAATAAAGTACATGCCCTACCTTTTAGTTACACAGCATCCTACCCTTAGGGCTATATAGGGCCTACCTTAGGGTTAAATTATGTATAAGAAAAGGGAGTTTAATGCTTAGCAAGTAGTTTTATACACCAAGTTGAAGTGGCAGAAAACTGCACACACAGGCACGGCAATGGCAGCCCTGGGACAGTTTTGAAAGGCTACTTCTGTGGGAGTTACATGCCTACTTGTCGAATTTAACTTACAGGCCCTGGGTATATGGTATACCACTTTCCAAGGGCCTCTCAGGTAAATTAAATATGCCAATCATGTATAGACTAATTACATACATGTTTAGGAAAAAAGTGCATGCACTTTAGCACTGGTCAGTATTGGTAAAGTGCTCAAAGTCCGAAAGCCAACAAAAAAAGGAAATAAAAAGAGGAGGAAGGAAGGCAAAAAGTTTGGGATGACCCTTCAGAGAGGGGCATTTTCCAACAAATAGGTAATGATATAGCCCAATGTAATCAGCCAAGTTGTACACGGAGGTCCGAGTTCCATGACCTCAGCTCTGTGCTGATTAATGAAGATTTGCAGGTCAGCTGGATCTTCAAATGGGTAAGATTTGTCCTTGAATGTGATTATAAATAGACAAGGGTGAAGGGATCTATATCTAATGCTCTTAAAGTTCTCAATTGAGAACACAGAGCCAGGAATTGTTCCCAGCTGTAGTAGGGGAGACATCCTGTGTGAAGAAAAATGTATGATCAGACCACTGGAGATTGCTGACTTTTTTTTGCTGGTGAACAAACGTGCATAAGCTTGGTAAAATACATTTAAAAAAATGATTCTTCTAGAATGGGAGATGTACAATTGTAGGGATTACTGATTGAATGAAGGTAATCATGTTGGAGCCTTCTGAAACTTTTGGGATTCCATAAAGTGTGAGTTTGTTCCTTCTGTTCCTATTTTCCAAATTTTCAGTCAGAAGTTTAAGTTGGTCAATGTCTTTAACAATTTCGGACCGATCAGGAGTGGAATACTCTATATTGCTCACTCAGTATTCAAGCATAGTGATCCTTTGATCAATAGAGGACCATTTATCCTCAATTCTTTGCATGAAAGCATTAGTGTCAACTATAAACAGTTTTAAGGCTCTCATGTCTTCCATAACATCCTCCAAAGTCAAAGAAGGAGGTAAAGGAGGTAATTGATAAGGAAAGTCTATATCTTTTTTTGGCCACTTAAAAGAGAGAGAATCAGAGGGTTTCTTGGAAATGGCGCCAGGAGCCTGAGGAGAAGGAAGACGAAGGCAGACAGTCCCTCCTAATATCCAAGGGGTCCTACATGATTTCAGGGGAGTCAGTGGTAGTAGAGACTGATGGAAGCATTTACTATTTGCAAAGTTAAGAAGGGAGAAAGACTGTGCTGCCGCACGATTTGCAATGTCTCACCAGGCAAGACTCAAAATAAATATGGTGTTATAAATTGATAATCAGCAGCATATCCCTTACTAGCAAAGATATCTGTGCATCAAACTAGTATAGAAGAAAAGCATGGTAGCCCACTGAACAGCAGCAGCTGTTGTGAAATATGATAAAGCATATATTGGTGAGTATAACTGTAGTGAACAACTGACAGATGTACTAATGTATTGTGCAGGTGAACAGAAGGCTGAAGAGAATGAAGTGAGGTACCATTACTGAAAATTCCCAATGTGAGGAAAGTAGCCTAGAGTCTCATGTTAATGCCCTGCAGCATTACAAAGTTACCTCATGTGAAAAAAATAGCCCTTGAAGAAATGCAGCTCTACAGGAAACACATAGCTGTGGTTGAGGGTAGGATTCTGATTTCCCCATAAAGAAATCCAGAGGAATAGTGGGGTCATTTTAATATGGTCCTTTATGTAAATAAGACACTGTTCCTCAATGAGAAAGAAATGGGAGCTTGACAGGATTGACCTAGAAGGTATCTACAGAAATGATTCTTCTACTGCTTTAGCTTGGAGCAGTCACAATGACTCTATATAACAGCTCCATAAGTCAGGACTAGCAAACATTTGGGTTTATGAATTTCAAGGATTGACAAAAATGTTTTACTTTAAATATTCATTGAGAAATCAAACAGGACCCCAACAGAATGGTTTAATCAAAGAGATCTGCTTGGGATGCAAAGTAGTCAAAGGCAACTCCCAGATACGGGAAATCAATAATCTTTAAGGTGTTCTTTCATTTGATGGAGATGTCTAATTTCAAGGGTTTGTAGACCACAAGCCATATAGCAAGTTTTGGAGATAAGGATCTAGAGATAGAAATTGTCCATGAAAATGATAAAATTGTCAATTAGTTAACCACCTAGGTCATTCGGCTTATGTAAGACCAAAACTGCATCATCTGCATAGAACACGGCTGGCACAAGGGGTAGATCCAATCTTTGGAAGGTCTTTACCATTTCAGAACAGAAATGTATTCAAGTTGCTGATATTTAAAAGAAACATAATTGGAGCAAGGACACAGCCTTGATAAACCCCACGGGCCAAGTCAAATGGCTTGGTGTTTTCTCCCTCAGTCCCATACCTAACAGACTCTAAAACCACGCAATGCATAGCCTGTAAAAAACCCATGGAGGGCTCTGGAATGCCTTTCTAAGGGAGGATGCACCCAATCAGTTAATTCAATCAAAGGCACTACTGAGGTCCATAAATGACATATAAATTAAGCTATTGTATAGTTGTTAAACAACTCGTGTAAATCTTCAAATTTATCTTGTGGGCCAAGCCTTCTCTGAACCCACATTCACCCTCGCTTATAGTGTTTGTGTTTGCTGCAAAATCCTCCATCTTATGCAGGATTATATAACTCACAACTTTTACTACTGAATCTAGCAATGATATACGCCTACAGCAGCAGGCATCTTGTCAGTTTTCATTTTTGTATGCACGTTCAATCCCTGTTGTCTGCCATGAGGTAGGTAGATACCTGAAAAATAGCTAGAGCATTTGATATATTTGTGCATGTTGGGGCTGAAAGGTAAATATTCTCCTTATTTAAATCCACGGGAACTCCACATTGTCCTGGAGCCGTTTGCCTGAGGATAAATTAATTAAATATTTTTAAAAGTTTGAGTTAGTTTAATTTGAAAAATATGTACAATGATTATAGTGTCTAATCTAGATTACTATAGTTTATATTGATAAAATGAATTCCGTGAGTATGATCAGCAACTGCAAGAACAACAAAAAGAGATCAACCTTTCAAATTCCCCAGTAAATATGACTCGCTCACTGCATGGAACAGAACTAAGTTTGTTTTTTCTGATAGGGCAATGCTTTAAAATAATTGATTGGAAGAAGCATGTGTTGCCTGCTCTCTTTGATCTGTGATACACTACTGTTGGAAAGTGCCCTTTTTGACATGGTCACCCCCCACTTTTTGCCTGGCAATTGGTTTGAAATCTACTGCAAACGCATTGAGTTCATGCTAAAAAAAGGCCCCAGTGGCAGATCTCCTTCCCAAAACAGAGCAATTCTTTCCCTAATTGGCAATAGCTCAATAGCCACTAAGCTCATGCAAACTGCTGCTGCAGGCTGCGTGTCTTGGTGCAGACAAAAATTAAATCACATGTTACACATCCTTTGTATACACAAACAATAGAGAGAGCGAGGGTTTTTAGGGGCCTGTCCAGTCCCCGAGTATAGTATGGAAAAATCAATGTGGACTGGGCCACTGTAAGCTTAGGGTGTGTACTATTGTTCTAGGTCACTTGTAATAATGGCCTTGAGGCTGGACCCAATTGGTCTTGTTTATAAACCCCTCACACACCAACCTGGTTGGTGTCATGCTTCATCATCGGGGTCCAACCAGGCAGCCGAATGCCGCCTGGTTGTGCTTCCACGCCTGACTACAGCGGAGCAGGTGTTGTGCAATTTGTGTGATGTGGATGAAGGTGAGTATTAAAATATACCTCTGGGGATCCTTACCTATTATTTTATTCTTAACGGCCCGGGGTATCAGTTAAAATTATGATAGTATAAATATTTCTCTGAGTTGGCTTATGTGATGCGGTCTACAAGTTTCAGTCCCGAAAAACAATTGGGCAAAAGTGGTGCCACAGGTGATAGTCTCCAACACATGCGCTAAGGTGTTTGGAAAGGTGAAAAATAAACGGATGGTCTCTATTTACTTACAGACACTTTCTGCTTAGGCGAAAAATCCTGTAGGGAAAGAAAATAAACACACAACATACATGGTTTGAGTATCATGCATAGAAATGGAGCCCACTGCAGGATTGTCTCTGTCATGCGTCATGCACAATGGTACCTAGCGGCGGGTACAGGTGACTAATGCTCACAGGAGCGTGTAGTTTGATGTCGGGTATATAGATCGACTATTGGCGTGCCCAAGGGGTGGTGAGCTACGTAGCGATCTTATGCAAGGCTCTCCCTGTGATGTATGAGGGGGCCCTGGTGAGGCTTTTATGAAAGGCTGATTAATAAAAACGCTGTGGCTACCAGGGTAGCTGTATAGTAGTGAGACAATACAAACATGTAAAAATTACGTAATTCTTTTAAAAGGTGCATCTGCACAAGCCAAGATACATCGTGAGACAAACATACATATAGAAATTACGTAAAGTAAAGATTGCACCAGTAATTTCTTCACTATAGCATTCTGCTCCAGGTATTCAGGGCGCGGAGGAGAGGAATTCCCAGTACCTATCTGTGGGGGGTAGGGAAAAAGAAGGTGAGGGTCCGTTTGAGGACGAAAAAAATCGGGCGAGCCAGCGTATCGCTGGTCGGGAGACAAGACCTTACTTGGATAGGAATGGTCCTCTGCGGATAACCTAGTTCAGGTCCCTCGGCGTCCCGGCTGGTGAGAAGCCGTCGGAGGCATCTGGTATATATGGGGACTCTGATTGCTGTGTTTCTGGGTATCGGCAATAGCCTGAGCACGAGTATGAGCATGTGCGGCGTGAGAATGGAGGCCATGGCGCAATGGGCAGTTGAAATGACCTCGTATCAACAGGATTGGTTAGTGTGTCCATGAGTAACGTTCAGCTCGTGGGTGCGCGTTCAGCATTTATGGAAAAACACTGTTTTTAGAAAAACACGGGGACCGTAGTGGCGGCCGTGTAGTGGGGGGCCCTATCCCTAGTTTGCGCATGCGCAGGGCGGTATGTGAAAAAGAAGAAGTGGAGCGGGCATGTTTGAAAGGGTACAGGCTGTCAGAGAATAATGAATAAAAGTTGAATGAAAATTAAATGAAATTAAGCAAAAAGCTTGAGGCTACGGGGGGGTTATTCGTATGGCTGTAAAGGGATAGTTAGTGTCAATCCAAGGTTGAGGATGACACTCAATGAATCTGAAGAGATGGTACGAGTGCTAGTGTCACTAGTAAACAGTTTAAATCACAGGTGGTGGCTGTTTTTTTGAGTTCTGGAACAGTGCAGAGCCAGTATTTCTGACTGATTTGTATGACAGATTATTACTGAGCAAGTGGAATTAGTGGTTGCTCAAACTGTTCCACGGTATGTTGTCGTTCAGGCCAGTCTTATGACTTGACAACCTGTATACCCATCTCTGTTCTTTGTTTAGAAGTTTCTCTTGACTGTTGGGCACGTTGGGGTTGATGCTCTCAATCACTACCCACCGCATATCATTTGTTATTTGTGCCATCTCGAGGAAGTGGTTGGTCAACTTGGTAGTGTTCTTTTTGAACCGGATGGTGCTGCGATGTGCCATGCCTTCCAACACTGCATGCAGAATAATTAAGTCACCTCTACGGCAGTCATTGCAACTCGAAGGCGGGGTGCTCTATACTACATGTGAGGGGTGGGCATCCCCGCATGAGAATGTATGCCCCTGTGCTGGTCAATACAAATTTCTGCCAAGCACAAGTGAACAGGAAATCCATTTTAAAAGCATATGCTGGGCACCGGTGAAAACGATTCCCCCAGCTACATGACGGCTTTACTGAAAATAGGAATGTTTGGTATCAAATATCTCACAGCAATAAACCCATCCTGATGCCAGTGGTGGATTTATTAATAAATGCACACAGAGGGCACCTTAGAGGTGCCCCCTGAAAACCTACCAGCCACTGGTGTGCTGAACGACTGTTTTTTTAGTAGCCTGCCACCGATTGACTATAGATGATACTGCCAACAGGCTTTTTATTTGGTCTCTACCTATCCTTGATTACCTACCCTTGATACAGAACTTGGTTACCCTTCCGGGTTGGAATTATCACCGGAATTGGGTCTTTCTGACTTTGGATCCAGCCACTGAGCCCTGAGGAGTTGAAGAAATGTGTTTTGTCTACAACGAATCACGTCTCGGCTGGCTGTGTATTACCTCTACCTGGTGACCTATTAAAAATAAGGGAGAAAATCAACTCCAGAACTGACGTGGGATGTTTTTCTTCATCCTGAAGTTCCTCAAGGGGTCCCATAGTGTCTCAAACCCACTCCAAGGGTCTAGAATCTCCAAGATGGTGCCTCACCCAGTCTGCTTTAGACTTCCACTCAAGGAGCTTGCCTGTACCTTTCCCATACTCGAAGTGGGCAATTTTACTTGCCTCCCATTTTCGAGTAAGCCTAGAGTGCAAGATGTTCTCTAACTGGCCCTTTTGACACCCCAACTTAGCCTTACATTCTTGCTGGATTTCAGGGGAGGCTTGACAAGTTAGGTCGGCCTCAGCAACCTTCAGCTTTCCTTCAATGGATAAAATCTCTTCTTTTTATCTTTTATTTCTGTAGCAAGACCTGCTGGTGATTTGGCCTCGCAGAAGAGCTTTTAGAGAATCCCAAACATTTTTAATAGGAGTCGACCCTAAGTTTGTTTTCAGAAACCATTTGGTTTCTTGTAGTAAAAAAGAGATCTCCTCTTCCTCCAGAAGTAACGAGCAGTCGAACAACCATATCCTAGTAGGACTAGGTAGAGAACATTCTAGACCCAAAAAATACCTGATTGGTCTGAAAGATGGTTAGCCAGGTATACGATTTTTTTTGACTGTGCCCCTTAACAAATTACTTATCAGCACATAATCTATCCTAGATTTGGGCCGATATTTGTTACTTTGAAATGAGACGCCTGGCTGCTGACCTGATCTTTCCCCCCAAAAATCTGAGAAAGCAAATTGCTTCATTGCCTCCAAAAAGAAGTCCCGAGATTTTGAAGGGACCATGGCTTTATTGTTTGGAGTCTTATCCAATACGGGGTTCAAGATGATGTTGAAGTCCCCAGCTAGAATTATCGGTTTAGGGAAGTCCAACAAATGAGAGAAGATAGTCTTGAGACAGGAGGGGTCGTCTTGATTGGGTCCATAATATCCAACCAAGGTAAACAAAGTCCCCATTATCGTAACTTTAATAATAGCCTATCTGCTACCTGGGTCGACTAGCTGCTGTAAAATATGCACCTTAGCTGATTTCTTAAATAGATTTAGAACCCCTCTGATATTTGCTGACTGACTAGTGCAGAAATACGAGCCTAACCAACCTTTATTTTTAAAGAGAGAGACTATCTCTTCTTTGAGGAGATGCGTTTCCTGAAGAATAATGACCTGAGCTGGTGAATCCTGGAGATACTGTATGATCTTATCTCTTCTCGGTCTGGTACCCAAGCCATTGACGTTCCAGGACAAGATCTTTGTAAGACTCATGGTAGATAAACCCAGAAACCTAACGTTAAAAATGGAGTTGGAAACATCCAGCACCAGTACTTGAACCAATCCAGTTCCGAAGCCATTACTATAAAAATGAGATAGGTACAATCAAAAAAGGGAGAATGAGGATTTTTTTTTTTAACTCTGCTGCATCACTTTTAAGAAGGCCGGAAATTTTTGTTGGGTTTCTGCACCTAGTTTTTTCTAAATCCTCCAACCTCCTATCCAGCTCTCACTGCCTATCCAAAGTAGACCTCAAGAGGTCATACCGGATCTCAAACGAGAACTCTTTTGCCCTAACTGTTTTCAATTTTAATGCTGCGTTAAGGATTTTCTCTTTTAGAGCAATGGTAAGAAAATTGATAAGAATTTTCCTAGGTTTGGATCTATTGAGGTTTCTTCGAAAGGGACCTCTGTGCACTCTCTCTATATCTTGACTTAGTGTTTCTTCTGAGTCCTCGAGCTGTAGAGAGGCCTTAAGTAAGGAAACAATATAAGGTCTGATGTCGGATCCTTCACTGCCTTCTGGAACATTCAGCAAGTGTAAGTTATTCCTAAGTGCATTGTTTTCTAACCTTTCCATTCTGTCGCTGAGATCTATGCATTCTGTCTTATGCAGTTGAATGTCCGGCTTTGCTCACCCAAGGTCCTCTTTTAATTTGCCAACGCTATTCTCGAGAGTTACAGTACTAGAATTCAAGAGGTCCACCTTTTTTTCCAAGGATTCACACAAATTTCGGATTTCTCCTTGAATGACTGCAGATACTGCAAAGCCATTTTTATATCTTCAGATAATGTAGAGAAAAGAGCTTCCAAGCATGAGGGTGAAGATGATGGTAGAGATAATGAGCCCTCCTCTTGTCCCCCCTAGAATCACCGTTGGGGACTGCTAGTAGCTATGGTATTTGCTGTGGCTGTAGCTGAGTCCGGACCAGAGAGCAAGGTAAGGAGTCGATGTTCATGCCACTCTTAGACTCCAAAGGCATCCCTGAGTCACCCTGGTGAAAGACCAGATCTAATGCTGGCTCCATATTGCTATCAGATACCTTTGTTATTGGTGATGCCGATGTTATGGAGGTATTTAAGCTTGCTATGCTCTGCCTGAGAAATCCGGCTCATGCAGTAATGTCCAGAATCTCTGGTTGGACCCTGAAATAGGAACGCAGCTATGGAGTGACCGTAACTAAAGTATTTGTGGAATTACTTTTTTGCCTCTTTGGTTTTATGGATCTTCCCTTAAACAGATATATCTGAAGAGCAGAGTTGCTACTTGGAGCCAAAACGGAAATGGTAGAAGGGGACTCTGGCCCCCCGGGATCGACCTTGCCAGTACTCAGATCCTGGGATAGCTCAGAATCTTTCCTAGAGTTATCTGTGCTGACAGAACTGACAGAATTGATTTTTATAGTTGCCTTAGACCGTTCACAGCTTTCTGCAGCACCTTTCCTCTGCTTCTTATATCCCCTTCTAGTAGTAGTAGCTAATTGCGATGTTATCTTAATAGGAAAAGATGCCTCCTGCGTAGATTTAAGAGTCTGGCGGGTTTGACCCTCAGGGGCCAAAACCTCCTGCAAATACTGCTGAAAATGCTGTGGAGATTGATGAGCTGAGCCTCCAATCACTATCTCTGCCCTAGCACCTGGCTCCGGTGTAGTCGCAGAGTCTTCAGAAATCTTACTGCACCTTTCCCACTGAGTCCTCTGTTCAGCCGCTTGAAAAAAGCAGTTGATACTGGCTCTGCCGTCGTTCCCCCGGAGATGGCCTCGTGCGGCCGCCTTGTGTCCCCTGCGGAGCTCCAGGGAGGCTTCCAACCAGCGGGCGGTGCAGATAGATGTCGACCCACCTCATCTCTGCACATGTCACGCCACCCAAGGTCGGCAAAGCTGACAACGCCGACAATGCCACGCCATGGAAAAGGAACAAGACAGCCTCAACAAAAGACGTGAAAGAGACGGCAAAAGAAAGGCAGGGAAAGCGGAAAGGCACCCGCGGAAAAGGTAATGCTGGTTTCCGGTTCAGTTAATTCATTGTCTCGATACGTTCAGTGGCTGGAACGGGAGCTTGGGGGTGCAAGCGACTACTGATGTGCAGTTGGCATGTTCTCCCTTCAGTCGAAAATTACAAAAAACAAAATGATATTGTTGGATTTATTAATACCATTCTGGGAAGTCTTTGAACGGCAGCATTTCTGGCCCTCTCCTATCATGAGTTATTAATCAATAACTTCCTACCATGTTAACCTATGAAAAAGGAGATTTGCAATGGGTAAAATGACTTGGGCCATTTTTCCAGCACCAGGACTTATAAAAACATATTTTATAAGTACTTGTCTTAAATCTACAGGAATCTCACCCCTGTGCAAATAGGGAATACTTTAGGGGTTCTGAATATGTAGAAATATTGCAGATTCTCCCTCCGCAATGCTCCTAGCATCAAAGTCAAATTTGAGCAGCACTTTACCACAATGTGGGGGAGTGAAATGTGAAATTTCACTTTACCCAGGCATATACAAACTCATTTTATAAGGGTGTACCTTATAAACACCTGACCCCCACCCCTGGGTTACCGGTGCCACAAATACCAAAGTCGAGTTTGGGCACAATTTACTTTTTAAAAGCAGTCCTGGCACCCCGGGCTGATTTAAAACTGACCTCAGGCTTCAGCAGTGCACACATGCAAGTGCAAAAAGAGCTGCTGGCCTCTAAACTGCCATGCCCTAGGGTACTAGTGATTTCCAGGTAGTTTCAATCCCCCTGCCCTATAATATACTAGGGGTCTATAGGGTAGGTCATGCCAATCACAGGGGTACCCTACCATACCATTGTGTACCCTAGTGTATGTAGGTGTTTTAACTGTATTGTAATGTGTCTCTTTCAGCATAACACAGGTCCTGGGCCTGGTTAGGCAGAGCCCAGGGTTAGTCAGAGTCAGTTACAACCAGTATCAGTCAGCAAAAAGTTGGCGGGTGCCCAGCGCACAGGATGACTTTCTATTGAGCCAACAACAGAAAATATACCTTTTATCACAACATATCTGGCTCATTCAAGAACACAAATGAGACACATGATATCTATTTTTCGTACACAAATTATGATTATAACAATATGCACAATAGTACAGCATGTATTCTTTCCAAGAAGATTGTGGGACTACAATCTTTGAAAGACTCATTCAAAGCTAAAGTTACTTTTACATACTTGCCCACCAAGCAACATATGTACCATGTGATGCCAAGGCACACACAAACAGGAGTACGAAACAGAAGCATTTAATCAATAAATGTGCCACATTTACAGAACAGCACAGATTCATGAAGATAGTTCTCATTATTCTGCTACACTCAACTACCTGTTCCATCACTCCTGCCTGGGGGGAGGCAGCCACTTTGCTCTTTGTGCTGCTGGTCACCATTAAAATCCACAAAGGACTCCCACAGCTCAGAATGCATTATTCTGGTGCACTTACCTGCGGTTAGGGGCCCATACTATATGCTCCATACCTCTCGGCTGGGCAGGAGCAGGCCACTTTGCTCTTCATGCCGGTTGGTGCTATAAAGGTAATAAAGGACTCCTACAGCCCCAAACACAGCCCCAGACACATAATTCTGCCACACTTACCAGCTGTTGGGGGCCCATACTACATACCCCAGATGTCCCAGCTGTGTGGGAGGCTGCCACTTTTCTCTTCACATCAGTGTGCACCACCAAAGCAACAAAGGACTCCTGCAGCGTGGGACGCATCACTCTGTCACACTTACTTGCTGTTGGGGACCCGGATTACATGCCCCAGAACTCCTGGCTGGCTGGGGCACTTTGCTCGTTACACTGGCATGTGTCGTAGAAGCAAATTAGGACTACCACAGCATGGGATGCGCATGAGTCACACCCAGGCATGTGCTAAGGTGAAGACCAGGCCAAGAGCGGACCCATCAGCGGCCAGAAAAGGGTGGGCTTGTCCATCTGACTGAGACCTCGATCTCCAGTACCAAGTCTGTATTTTATAACTATTCACATCTTTTTTAGGTGTTAGGATACACAACCATGGCCAAACAAATCTACATCTAATAATAAGGTCGACCAATAGACAGGCTTTATAGTGTCCTATCTGGCCAATGGCATGGGGGCAATTGAACAAGAAATTGGTTCTGTTGAAGAACACTTGAGTTCTGTCATGAAATCATGAACTGGGAGTGGTCGCTGCAAAGAGTCCAGACCTACAATGTCAGCAACCCAGAAGTCGAATCCCCCTTTACAGTTGGTTGGCAATGGAAATAAAAGAAAATAATTTATGTGTCACATACTCCCTCAATACAATAGCTCCTTTGGAGGTTGCCCAACAGCATCCAATTCATTTTGTTCCCCATCACCTGCTATAAAGAATCCCTCTCAGTGCAGGAAGGGGAAACGTGCACAGGATATTAAAGTAACATATAGTATATAAGAAGGTGTTGTATCACTTGGAGCAGAAAGTCTTCTTACAGAGAATTAATTGATTAATACATTTACCAACTTAAAAAAATGTTTCTGACGTTATAAAAAACATTTTTGGCAGGCTTGAGGTACTTTATAACTTGTCAGAGGACTTAGGGGCATATTACCAAGCAATAGCGATAATTATCGCTATTGCTTGGTTAGAGACAAAAGTTTACCGCTGAGCTGCAGCGATTTTTATCGCAAATAAATCTTGGTATTTCCAAGGTTTATCGCAAATGCGATAACAATCGGCCGCAATGCATGAATATCGCTGAAAAGTCAGCGATATTCATGCATTACGGAGCTAATGCTCTTAGCCATGTTATCCACCTCCCATTGGATAACATGGCAAAGAACTGTTCAGGGCATGTGTTAGCTTTTGGAGATATTCGCGCTTAGCGCGAATATATCCAAAAGTTGGTAATAGGAGATAGCGATGTTAGCGACTGTTTCCAGTCGCTAACATCTTGGCATGCCCACTTTGCATGTCATTAGTGATAAATATCACTGACATGCAAAGTGGGGCCCAAGATGGTCGCTATCTCCTACTAGCTGTCGCTAACTGGTGTTAGCGACAGCTAGGTAATAGGGAGGTAATTTTATCTCTGCTTTCTTGGCTTTTAAAGCCAAAAAAGCGGGGATAAACCCCCTTGATAATATGCCCCTAAGTACCCATGTACAGCCTTTCAGGCGGTTGACAACCGATGCTTCTAAGACAATCCCAATGGACTGGGGAGCAAAAAAGTAAGTAGGAGCACTCCCACTTTGACTCAATTTAATTCAGGAGCACAGCCTCTTCATTGATCTTAAGAACTCCCTCATTCTCCCTGAAACTATCAAAGGGCCAATGAAGGAACTAGATGTGGTACTGGGGGATAATACTGTATTTACACATCTGAGGAGTCAGGGGCAAATTCAAAGAGACTATCCTATGGAGTCATGGATATTAAAGTTGCCCCCAGAAGGCACGCCTTACGTGATAGTTCTCAAAGGTGTCACCCCATTGAGACTGAGTTCATCTAAGAGTCATTATCAGCTAGTAAACAAAGTGCTGAACTGGATCGATGGCAGGGTAGATGGCTCAGAGTAATTACATAATCAAGTAAATCTTGTGTGAACAGTTTCATAAATAGAAAATGCCCAAACCTGATAGTAATGTTTGTATTGTAAATTTCAAGAGCAGGTCAGTTGTGCGGGACATTCTGGCCAGGCACAATCGTTCTGTGCACATTTTGGGCTTTATTTTCATAGGACAGCAACCTGTCCGATTTTGATGCCACCTCAGATGCCCCACCCTATCTCTGTCATAAACAGAGTCTTGCCCCTTTCATAATTAGACCAGCTGGAGTTACTACAACTGGAGATACTTACTTTGGATCATTCTTCTGTGGGAAGTCAGATTCATGGCCTCCCATCTGTTTTATTAAATCCAGTTTCTTCTATGTTGAGCTCTCCATGGGACATCACTTTTAGGGAATGTTCCCATAGTCAAATAGAAAACAATCTATAGGATTTGCTTAATGGAATGTTTTTTTTTTCTTTTCTTTTATCCTCATTTTGCGATTGTATGGATAAGGAGGTTTCGGGAGTCTGATGATCTTTTGTGTTACCTTTGCCTTCACAGCCCCATCAATTTCTGATGTTGTTTTTTGGGGAGTATCCCTTTTGCTATTATGATCTATCAGTTTTTCTCCATTTACCCTTTATCGTTTCCAATAATACCTTAGTTAGTGGGGGAGCTAGCCAATTTGACTACTTGGCAGAAATCATTTCTGCCTGGTATTATGGATTATCGCTTTAATCATTGGATTTATTTGCCCATAGCCCATTAAAAGTTTTTAATTTATTTGAAAATGCTGTTCCCAAATTTCCCAAAAGTTTATTCTCTTCGAATATTTTCCGTTTCTATCAAGATTATTGATTTTTATTGTGTAATTTAGCCAGTTTGTGTGACTTAGAGAGACTGGTTTAACCTAGTTAATGCATATTTCTCTCCGTGCTAACAGCATTTAAAAAAAGAGTAAGCTTTCCTGTTTTTTGTTTAATTTATTTCTGTCAGCACCTGTATTATTGTGTATCCCAAAAATTATAAGAGAGGTACTTACAGTTATGTTGGTTCCCAATACCATGTTCAGTGTCTTACCAATCTCCTCCCAATAGTTGGTTATTGCGGGGCATTTTTGGAACATGTGGATGTCATCCGCTCTAGTTTCTCCACACGTATGGCAGGACTTAATGTTGGTTCCTTTGAATTTAGACAGCCTTTTTGGGGTCCAATAAGCACGATGGATTGTGAACAGGTGATTCCTCCTTAATGATGCTGATTTTATACAAGACCAACATTTTTCCATAGAGTTTTGCCATACCAGTCGTAGATCTATCTCCTGATCTAGTATGTCTTTCCTCCAATTTTTTTCCGGGACAAGAAATTCTTCCTCTCCGGCTTCAATAAGTGCCAAGTACCACTTTGATATTTCTTTTCTTATTGAAGTGGTTTTTATCATTTCGCTTTCGAATTTCTCATTTCCAATATTTTTATCTTGTTGAGATTTAGCCCAATTCGATAGCTGGTAATATTTAAATTTTGATATCTTACCATCTGTAAGCTCATATAGCGAATTCCATGGAATTATCTTGTTTCCTTTTAGTATTTGCCCCCATGTTTCTATTCCTGCTGTTTTAAGTGGTACCGCTAAAGAGTCTTTTAAGCATTCCGGTAACCCTGGGGAATCCCATATTGGTGCTTTTGTGCTGTAATACGATATATTTACAGTGCTTCTGATGTGGAACCAAATTCTGGCCGCATTATGTAAAATCTTCAATTTTATTTTTTTGAAAAATTTTGGATGTCCAAATTTAAAAAGGAAATAGTCTGTTTTTTCCGGCATATTTTGCAGGAAACTTGGGTAATATTGGTACTTCCTCAGTAATGGTCTAAAGTTCTTAAATTGGAAAGACCTTTAATATTCAAATAACTCAGCACTAGCTATTCCACCTTGATCTTTTCTCCTCCTGAGCTTGCTCCAGGCTATTCTTGTTCCTTTTGATGCCCAGATAAAGCTTGCAATTTCGCCTTGAATCTTTTTTAAGGGTTCTTTTTTAAAATCCAATGGTATAGTATTAAAAAGGTATGTGAATTTTGGAATAATGGACATTTTTATTACATTGGATCTTCCCAGAAAGGTAAGTGGCAAGCCTGTCCATGTTTTAAGGAGTCTTCTCATTTCTTTAGCGATTATCGTTAAATTTATTTGCAGGACTTTTTCTATTTCTTTTAGCAAGGTGATTCTTAGATATTTTATTTTATCCCTACTATATGGTGTGGTTGGATTGCAATTCCAGCTCATTGCTTCAGATTTTCCTCTGTTTGTCAGGTAGCCTGAGACTTTACCAAAATCTTTCATCGTATCTTCCAATGCTTGGTAGGCATTTGCATAGTTTGTAGTAAATACCATTAAATCGTCCGCATATAGTGCTACTTTCTTTGACCAATTTTGATGTTTAAAAGAATGGATTAGTGGATGGTCCTTAATCAGAGTGGCCAGTGGTTCTATGTGAAGATTAAAAAGACAATGGAAAACCTTGCCTTGTACCACGTTGTATTTCGATGTTATTAGTCAATCTTCCATTGACTATTATTTTAGCCCTTGGATTCTTGTATATTTCCTTTATCATATGGGCAACACTTTCCCCCAAATTATACTTTCCTATGATTTCGTTTAGAAAGGCCCAGTTTGCCCTATCGAACGCTTTAGCAGTGTCTTAGGTAATTATAGTAAGCGGGAGTTTTTCTGTGGTGGCAATGTCTAATGCTGCAAATAATTCATGGATGATCTCATTAATTTGCCACCCTTTTATAAATCCCTTCTGGTCTAAGTTAATCAGTCCTGGCATTAACTTAGCAAGTCTTTTTGCTACAACCTGCATGAAGATTTTATAGTCACAGTTAAGTAACGATATTGGTCTGTATGACTCACACAATTTTGGGTTTTTTCCAGGTTTTAAGATAATGCTAATTGTTGCATCATTCCAGGTATCTGGGATGTTTTCGTGATCTAGGTATATATTATTCATTAATTCTGTTAGTTTATCCACTAGGGGTTCTTTTAGCGTTATGTAAAATTCATTTGGGAGAGCATCAGGCCCAGCAGCTTTTCCTCTTTTTAGGTTGCTTATAGCTGCTCTAACTTCCTCAGGCTTAATCTTTTGATTTAATTCAATCATTCCTTCTTTTGTTAATTTTGGAAGGGAGATAGCCTCTAGATATTTATTAATTTGTTCTTTAGTTGGGTTTATGTCTTCTTTATATATGCCCGAGTAAAATTTTGAGAACTCCTGTCTTATTACATTATCTTCAGATGTTTGTGATAATTGTTCTGAGGTCAGGATGCACGGTATATTATTCCAAGATTGTTCCGTTTTTATTTTCCATGCTAGTAGTTTTCCGCATCCTTCCCCATATTCATAGTTTGCTATTTTACTGTTTTCCCATTTTTCTCTCACAATGTTTTCCAGATAGTTTGTTAGCTTTTCTTTTAGACATCTATGTTTTTTCTCTACTTCTTCCTTTGTTTCTGGGGAGGTTTCATTCTCTAGTTGTATCTCGGCATTTTTAATGTCTAATTCCATCTTTTTAATTTCTAGTTTCTTTGTTTTTATTTTGTGTGCCCCTAGACTGAGTAGTTTACCCCTTATCATGGCTTTATAAGCGTCCCAAGTTGTTTGTTTCAAAGTACCAGTTGCATTATCTTCAAAATAGTGTGTTGAGGCAATTTGTAGCTGGTTAACATATTGTTGGTTGTTAAATAAGGATCGATCTACTGTCCATCTAGTAGGAGTTACATCTTTAGGTAGGATTAGAGTTAACTTTACCGCCGAGTGGTCAGATAAATGTGCAGGGAGGTGTTCAATGCGGTTAACTTTACTTTGTAAAGATCTATTTAAAAGAAAAAAGTCTATTCTTGATTTGTGTCCTAATTTCTTATTATGGAAAGTAAAAGGATACGTTTTTTCTCCTTTTTGTGGCCACATATTTTCTAGATCTAAGTCTTTTCTATAGATGCTTAGCCATTCCCTCATCTTGGGTAGGTTGAGTTGATTATTAGGAGGTGATCTATCTTCTTTCGGGTCTAGTATTATATTATAATCTCCTCCTATTATTATGGGGTCAGATGTCGATAAAAGTTCCGAGTATAGATTTTGGAGAGGTGTAGAGTCATCTAGGTTTGGGCCATATTATCCTACTATGTTGAGTATGTTTTCTTCTATTCTTATTTTTGCTACGGCCCATTTTTGCTTGGGTAATATTGGTACTTCCTCAGTAATGGTCTAAAGTTCTTAAATTGGAAAGACCTATAATATTCAAATAACTCAGCACTAGCTATTCCACCTTGATCTTTTCTCCTCCTGAGCTTGCTCCAGGCTATTCTTGTTCCTTTTGATGCCCAGATAAAGCTTGCAATTTCGCCTTGAATCTTTTTTAAGGGTTCTTTTTTAAAATCCAATGGTATAGTATTAAAAAGGTATGTGAATTTTGGAATAATGGACATTTTTATTACATTGGATCTTCCCAGAAAGGTAAGTGGCAAGCCTGTCCATGTTTTAAGGAGTCTTCTCATTTCTTTAGCGATTATCGTTAAATTTATTTGCAGGACTTTTTCTATTTCTTTTAGCAAGGTGATTCTTAGATATTTTATTTTATCCCTACTATATGGTGTGGTTGGATTGCAATTCCAGCTCATTGCTTCAGATTTTCCTCTGTTTGTCAGGTAGCCTGAGACTTTACCAAAATCTTTCATCGTATCTTCCAATGCTTGGTAGGCATTTGCATAGTTTGTAGTAAATACCATTAAATCGTCCGCATATAGTGCTACTTTCTTTGACCAATTTTGATGTTTTAAAGAATGGATTAGTGGATGGTCCCTAATCAGAGTGGCCAGTGGTTCTATGTGAAGATTAAAAAGACAATGGAAAACCTTGCCTTGTACCACGTTGTATTTCGATGTTATTAGTCAATCTTCCATTGACTATTATTTTAGCCCTTGGATTCTTGTATATTTCCTTTATCATATGGGCAACACTTTCCCCCAAATTATACTTTCCTATGATTTCGTTTAGAAAGGCCCAGTTTGCCCTATCGAACGCTTTAGCAGCGTCTTAGGTAATTATAGTAAGGGGGAGTTTTTCTGTGGTGGCAATGTCTAATGCTGCAAATAACTCATGGATGATCTCATTAATTTGCCGCCCTTTTATAAATCCCTTCTGGTCTAAGTTAATCAGTCCTGGCATTAACTTAGCAAGTCTTTTTGCTACAACCTGCATGAAGATTTTATAGTCACAGTTAAGTAACGATATTGGTCTGTATGACTCACACAATTTTGGGTTTTTTCCAGGTTTTAAGATAATGCTAATTGTTGCATCGTTCCAGGTATCTGGGATGTTTTCGTGATCTAGGTATATATTATTCATTAATTCTGTTAGTTTATCCACTAGGTGTTCTTTTAGCGTTATGTAAAATTCATTTGGGAGAGCATCAGGCCCAGCAGCTTTTCCGCTTTTTAGGTTGCTTATAGCTGCTCTAACTTCCTCAGGCTTAATCTTTTGATTTAATTCAATCATTCCTTCTTTTGTTAATTTTGGAAGGGAGATAGCCTCTAGATATTTATTAATTTGTTCTTTAGTTGGGTTTATGTCTTCTTTATATATGCCCGAGTAAAATTTTGAGAACTCCTGTCTTATTACATTATCTTCAGATGTTTGTGATAATTGTTCTGAGGTCAGGATGCACGGTATATTATTCCAAGATTGTTCCGTTTTTATTTTCCATGCTAGTAGTTTTCCGCATCCTTCCCCATATTCATAGTTTGCTATTTTACTGTTTTCCCATTTTTCTCTCACAATGTTTTCCAGATAGTTTGTTAGCTTTTCTTTTAGACATCTATGTTTTTTCTCTACTTCTTCCTTTGTTTCTGGGGAGGTTTCATTCTCTAGTTGTATCTCGGCATTTTTAATGTCTAATTCCATCTTTTTAATTTCTAGTTTCTTTGTTTTTATTTTGTGTGCCCCTAGACTGAGTAGTTTACCCCTTATCATGGCTTTATAAGCGTCCCAAGTTGTTTGTTTCAAAGTACCAGTTGCATTATCTTCAAAATAGTGTGTTGAGGCAATTTGTAGCTGGTTAACATATTGTTGGTTGTTAAATAAGGATCGATCTACTGTCCATCTAGTAGGAGTTACATCTTTAGGTAGGATTAGAGTTAACTTTACCGCCGAGTGGTCAGATAAATGTGCAGGGAGGTGTTCAATGCGGTTAACTTTACTTTGTAAAGATCTATTTAAAAGAAAAAAGTCTATTCTTGATTTGTGTCCTAATTTCTTATTATGGAAAGTAAAAGGATACGTTTTTTCTCCTTTTTGTGGCCACATATCTTCTAGATCTAAGTCTTTTCTATAGATGCTTAGCCATTCCCTCATCTTGGGTAGGTTGAGTTGATTATTAGGAGGTGATCTATCTTCTTTCGGGTCTAGTATTATATTATAATCTCCTCCTATTATTATGGGGTCAGATGTCGATAAAAGTTCCGAGTATAGATTTTGGAGAGGTGTAGAGTCATCTAGGTTTGGGCCATATTATCCTACTATGTTGAGTATGTTTTCTTCTATTCTTATTTTTGCTACGGCCCATCTTTCTTTATTGTCTACTGCCTTACTTTCGACTTTTGCCTTTAAGGATTTTTTAAGATAATTGCTACCCCCTTCACATTACAGTCTTGGGTAGTATATATACAGGTGTCCACCCAATTTATTTTTTTTATTATCTGATCCCACTCAGCTTTTACAAGGTGAGTTTCTTGAAGTATGATAATCTCACTCTCCATCTCCTTTATGTATTCCAAGATTTTTCTTCTTCTTTTGGGAGTTCTTAGTCCGTTCACGTTCCATGAGAGGACATTTACTATTTTTTCTTTCGTCATTTCTTTTTAAAGAGTTTTAGAGTTTGGACTGTGTTAAGGCATTTTTTATGCATTTTATTAGACACCCTTTTATCTCCATTATTTTTTGTTTTAAGAGGATATTTTTTTCTGAATTTTTTCCCTAGTTTGCTCCCCACCCGTGTTTTTACATTTTTTACATTATAGTTTGTTTGTGAGGATTGTTTTTCCCTCCCTGAGGAAGCCTCCCTTCTTCTTTTGGATGGAATTTTCCACCCGATTCGAACTCCGGTTCACCAGTTTTTTTTAACTTACTTATTTTGTTTAGAAGTTTTCTTTCCTTCTTTAGTTAGGAGTAGACTTTTGGAATTTCTGAAAATATTTCTTCTCTGGTTAAACTAATTAGACTTCTCCCTTTGAATCTGGTCTTTTATCTGGTTTATAAGAGTTTCTACCTCCTGGGGCTCCCTTATATTGTGCATTTTATTGCGCCACATGATTCTTAGCGCTGCTGGGAATTTCATCTGAACGTTTGCCCCAAGTGTTTTCAGCTCTTGCATATGTTGCCCCAGTTCCCACTGTCTGTCTAGTGTGGCTTTACATATGTCCGAGCGAATTTTGAAAGACCAGTTATCTTTGTTTTGTATTCCATTTTTTAAGCCCTCACTCAATATTTTTTCTTTAAGGGTGTAGGTCATAAAGTTAACCAAAATTTTCCTTGGGGTTTTCCTTTCCTTACTTTTTCTGAAAGGATCCCTATGAACCCTCTGAATGTCCTCCATCAGATTGCAGCTTTTTGTCCACAGGAAGTATTCCTCAAGGAGAGAGACGTTAAACAAATTTATATCTGAGCCCTCCAAAATTTCCGGTACATTTAAAATTCTAAGGTCGTTTTTTCTTCCTTGATTTTCAAAAGATTCCAATTTCTCTTAAATCATTCGTTCGCTGTCTTTTAGATTCCTGATTTCTTTTTGATTTATGCTCACCTTTTTGCTGAGGGTTTCAACTGCTGCTTCTGCTGCAGTAACTCTCTCCCCCAAGTCATTTAGTTTTTGGTCCAAGCCTTCACAGACCTAACGTATCTTGTTTTGATTCCCCTCAGAGACTGAGAATTTTTCTGTCATTACTGCCATTATTTTTCCTGCAAACATCTCCATGGCTTTTTCAGTTGGATGTGTTATTTGGGGGTTGTTTGTTTCTTGTTCTGTTCTTGTTTCTTGTTCTATAGCTCTCTCTGGAGTTATAGATTGTGGGTATATTTGTTCATCTTCATTTGGCTCCATTAAAGGTGCAGTGTTCGAGGCTATATTAGGCAGGGTAGTAGATTCCGTTGACATTTTGTTTCTAGTTGTCTTCGATGTCCCCCTGCTTTTTAGGTTTCCTAAATTCTCTTTAGGCGTGGGTGTTTCGCTAGAGCGGGCGCCGTCACTTGAGGGTGGTTCAATGGACTCGTTTTGAATGGAGAAATGGCCTCCTCTTACTTGTACTGATTGTTGAACCTTAAAATAAGACCATAAAGATGGAGTAACTTTAATTTTTTGGTTTGTAGTGAGCTTTGGTTTCGTAGATCTCAATTTAACATTTTCAGATAGTTCTGCTAGTTTGGGGGACCCTCTCTGTTATCTTTTAGTGATTCTTGGAGTCACACACTTTTTTAACGGCTCGAATTGTTGCACTAACTTACGGTTTCTTAGGCAGTAAGAGGATTTTCCTCCACCTTCCAGCTCTCTGTCCTTTTCTGCCTCTGTTGGTGTGCTCGTTTCGGGTTCTCTATCAAATTTCCTGGATCTTGTGTTGTATATAGACACTTCTGTTTGTGCTTGAGTGTGATGCTCCTCTTTTTTCCCCCAGCTGCCTTTTGTTCAATACAGCTTGTAATTAAGTCTGGCGCTGTCTTTTCCAGACCACCTGCTTCTCTATTTGAAAATCCTTTTGTTTCAGTTAGAGTTTCCAATTTTTAAAATATTTTAGAACACCTCTGCTCACTGTTTGTCAGTAGATTTGAGGGCAACACTTTTCCCTCAATTCCCTCTTTGTTCAGTGGTGGAGTTTCCCTCTCCTTGTTCATTAATCGAGGAAGCTTTACTTTATCAGTTTTCAATATATTGCCTGATTTTTGCCTCTCGGTTTCTATCTGCAATTCTCTTGCTGTTCAACTCAAAAACCGCCCGCTTGATACACCCTCCAAACTGATGCTCAAACCTTGGTTCCAATGCAGCTGTACAGAAACATCCTGAGCGTCTCATTGTTCTGATCCCGTTCCGCTGACCCTGCCGCTCGTGCCCCGTAACTGGAACGTAACCCTCTGGAACGCCCTCCGGCAGCTCCACGTTGCTCTCTGCGCGATATTTCAGGTTCCGTTGCACGGAGAAAGCTGCCACTGGCATCCGAGAGCCAACGGTACGTTTGAATTCTGCCTCTGAGACTGCAGGCTCTCATTTACCATGATGCGCCATCCCGTACCGTTAGTGCAAGGGAAAAAATCTTCTGTGCTCTTAGTCTTTTGTGGCATTAGGGCTCCCGGATTCCCGGATCCTTCGTTCTGTCTCCCTGTGTTTTATGCTTTGTTTTCTCAGGCTGTCTCAGGTTGCCTCAGGTTGCCTCGTTGAAAGGAGTAAAGAAACGTTCGTAGAAAACGCTGCAGAAAGTTTAACTTCTTATTTCATTTTAGCTGGTGAGTCGGAGCTCCCGACCGAGCGCCATCTTCCTCTTGTGACGAGTCAATGACGCACACACAGCTCTTCGAGCTGTCCTTCTGACGCTTAATGGAATGTTGCAGGTTTGTCTGTCGAGCTGTAAAAAGCATTTTGGTTAAGCGTTATTAAGCATCACAAAGTACTTTGTATCTAAGGAACCTGGGGGCATATGTATCAACCGAATTTTTAGTCGCAAACGCTGCGAATCGCAAAAAACAGAGTATGTGATTAAAAATTCGCAATTTCAGATGTATGAGGCACGATCGCATCGCAAAGTAAGAAATCGCTACAATAGTGATTTCTTACGGTGCGAAAAAATTTACTCTGGGAATATCCTTGCGATTTCCTATTTGCGATTTTCTCAGTTTGCGAAAGTCGCAAAAAGGAAATCGCAATTTAAGAAATCGCAAGGAAATGTAAAAAAAAATCGCAAATTGTGATTGGGTTAAAATCGCAAATTAAGATATTGCAATAACCACCAAGTGCATGCAGGTGGTAACCAGGTGCAAGGTATTTAAAGCAGCCCACAATGCAACTGAAACTTCCACAATGGCAGCACTATATGTGATAGCCAGTAGGGTGCATATTCGGTCTCTTGCACCGAGGAGAATGTGACAGGAATGTATCTTAAGGCTGCGCATCACTCTGTCCCAGCAGACTGAAGAGCACATCCATGACAAGTACAGGCTGCACCCATAGACCATCTTGGACCTGATTGAGGAGCTGACGCCCTTTTTGGAACACCCAACATGCAGGATCCAAACAATTCCCACCCATGTGCAGGTCCTGTGCTCACTGCACCTCCTGGCCTCTGGGAGTTTTCAAGGAGTCATAGCAGAGGTAGGCGGGGTGTTACAGAGTGCCCTGTCACGCTTCTTCCATGCCTTTCTAGATGCAATGCTACAGAGGCTATCACATCGAATATACTTCCCCAGCACCCAACAGGCATTACAGCAAACCAAACTTGACCTTTACCAGATTGCACATTTCCCCCATGTCATTGGCTGCATTGATGGGACCCTTGTGGCCCTCACACCCCCAGCAGCAACTGAATATGTCTACAGAAACCGTAAATGGTACCATTCCCTGAATGTACAGATTGTGTGCAATGCTAAGTATATCATCAATGACATTGTACCAAAATACCCTGGCAGCACACACAACTCTTTCATATTTAGACATAGTGGGATACACAGACGTCTGAGTGCTGGAGAGTTTGGAGAGAGATACCTGCTAGGTAAATGAATGGCACACACACATTCATCCATCCACTACATCTCTTGGGGGGGAAACATTGACTTACCTATTATTTCTATCCCTTCAGGTGACAGTGCCTATGCAGTGCGGGACTTCATCCTGACCCCGTACCTGGATACAGCCAATGCAAGGGAGAGGAGATACAACAGGGCACACAGATCTACGCGCTGCGTCATAGAGCGTACGTTTGGAACCCTAAAGAGCCAGTTCAGGTGCCTGCGTAAAAGTGGAGGAGCACTGCAATACAGCCCTGAGACATGCTGTAAAATCGTGGCAAGCTGCGCAATGCTCCATAACATGGCTGTGAGGAAAGGTACCACAATTGATGTGACCGACACAGACACATCGGATGACGATTGCCCACCTTCCCCTGGCAGGGCAGCAGCAGGAGTTGGGGCAGCTGCCAGATCTCAGAGACGGAGTGAGATCACACAAAAATACTTCGAGGTAAGAAATGATGATAATGAGCCAAAATGATGTTTGAAACCTGTGATGTGTTTATTCACACTTCACAAATATTAACTGTTGCTGTACCCAGCACATGTTATGCACACAGTGCAGGTACTCCCCAAAAAAGTGTACAATCTGTATTGTTGGGTTGCATTACCCATTGCCACAAATGTATGAATGTGCCGCTCACCTCCTACGGTGATGGATTGATACTGGTCGGTCCCCAGCCTGCGTGCTCTCTGTTGGGTGCCTAGGTACTGCACCTTGTCTGCCACTGCGACGTTGTGCTTCAGGCAATGTAGGTGTGTTGCTACTCCTACTTGAGGTCTCTTCACTCTCCCCAGAGACCATGAGTGTACTGCCACCTGAGTTGGCGGTTTGCATTTGCTCCGCTGGACTGGTGACCTGTCCAGCCCTCTTGCAATGTCCTGGCAGCAGTGTGACATTTGCAGCTGCGTTGTAATGCTGCGTCGGGTGAAGTTGCTGGTGGTGGTGCAGAGGCAGTTCACCGACTTTGTGTAGTTGTGAAGTCGCACGTTGGCACATTGGGCAGCCCTGTTCCTGGCTTCTTGGTTTTGTTTCAGTATGTCACAGAGGTCACCTATGGCACCTGCCATGGTCATGAGGCCCTCCCCCATGTAGGGTTGATTCCTGTTGAGGGTGCTCAGCTGCCGAGTAATGGAGCTCAACGCTTTCTGTTGCAGGGGCTGTACTTCAAGAATGTTGTTTTCCAGACCTGCAAATACTGTATGCTCCTCATCTGTGGTTGTGCTGCTCCTGGGCCTTTGACCTCCATGTTTCAATTGTTGCCACACTGATTTGTGGTGTTTCCTGTCTACGGATTTGTGACACACCCTGCCTTGCCTCTCTGTCCTCACTCGCCTCCCCTGTGGCGTCTAAGTCATCCTCCACTGGAGGCAGTGAGGGCACATGTGTGCGCTCCCTGCGCATGATGGTTGTGTGCTGTGACTCTTCACTGGAGTTCCCATCATCAGACTGGTCCAAAGGAATTTGTAAATCATCTCCCTCTGCACTGTCATCAGGTGCCCTGGATTGTGCTGTGGAGGTAAAGGGGGATACATGAGTTTCTGTTATTGTCTGCAATTTGGACTCAATAAAGTTTCTAAGTTTTGTGTTGTCTGAATTCTAACACTGTCTTATACCCTTATCACTAACCCATATTTTGCAAAAGATTTCTTATGTGTCATGGACACACTTGTGTTATATCCAGCTCTTCCTCTCTCTTTGTCCCTCCTTAGTGTTAGTGTCTGCTTGTCTATGTCATGTCTCTGTGATGTCATCCATGATTCTACCTGTTGCTATTCAAGGGATTTATCAGTTACCTGGAGGCTGAGCAGGAAGTTATCTGCTCCCGGTGGGGTTTCTTACCATATTACATTCCTATCTGAATGCTGTACCTTCTATCTAATCTCAAGAATAAAAATACTACATGAACATTACAACAAGGACCCTTCATCTTATTTTATTGAATTTAACACTGGCGACGAGGGTGGGAGCAGTACTGCGTGTTCTTCTGGTGTGTACTTTTGTCAATTTCTCTGACATTACACTACGTTTGGATCTGTAATCCGGGTGAGAGATCGCTCCCCGTTGTTTGCTGTTTCATGATTTATTTATTTATTTATTTATTTCCCTTGAAAAAAATTGTGTTCTCCAACCAGGTACTGTTTGATTTTCTTTACATTTTCCCATGGACATTTCTACAGAGCTGTTTGTGTCTCCCTTCATTCAAATGACAACGGTGACTACTTTTATTATTTTGATTTGTTAGGTTTAAGATGTTGTGAACAATTTTGCATATTTCCTAATTCATGCAATGTGTAGTTTGCACTGTAATTTACCCTTGAGTGCATTTCTTCTAAGTACTGTGGTGTGCTAAATATCGATTTATATGCTCAATGCTTAGAATTCTGTTTCTAGGTTATGTATGTATGCTGTTACATGTTCTTTTCTGTGTGGATTTGCAAGTGATGCATTTTGAAATAATTTATTCTATTATTGCCTACTTTACTGGAGCCACGTTAGTGCTCAACCTTTGTTGAGGTGCTCATTTGCTTTCATTCTGGTGATGATTTGTAGGCGTTATGCTTATTGGGGTCATTTATGTGCTCAACTATGTTGAGTTGCTCCAGTTTGTTTTCATTCTTAGTGATGATGAGATAGAGTGATGCTCAATATTGATGTTTATTTCTGTTATGAACCACTTTATAGTGCTCTATTAGAGGTGTTCATGTGCTTGCTATTAGAAACCAAAGGGGCTAAATTGTATTGTCATTTCAGATGAACCACTTATAGTGCTCTATGGTTAGAGGAGTTCATCTATTTACTGTCAGGAGCCGCAGGGCTCAGTTTTATTGCTGATTTTCTGTTACTTACTGTGAGGAGCTGCATGTTCTCAGTTTTATTCTATTGATAGAGAAGTTGCACATTTTCTGTGAAGAGCCGTTTTGTCATGAACCACTTTGACTGTGCTCTATGTTTAGAGGAGTTCATGTGTTTACTTTGAGGAGTTGGGCTCATTTTTATTGTGCTTTATTTTAGAGGAATGGAAAATATTTGAATTTGAGGAGTTGATATTTCATTTTCCCTCTACGGTACTGAGCCATACTGTACCTTTGCTCATTTGTATTGAGATGTTCAGTTTTCATTTAATTTAAGCTTACATTCTTTTGTTAGCTTACGGTGCTTGTACAACCTTTGTACCTGCGCCCCTTTGATACTCTTATTTGCATCATGTTGAAGAGGGTGTTTATTTCTGGTGCATTTATGTTCTTTATTTCTTCTGCCTTTCTGCTTCTGTCTTCTTCGGTTTCATCATATTCATTTTTTCAATTAAAGGAGGGAGGTGTGTTATATCCAGCTCTTCCTCTCTCTTTGTCCCTCCTTAGTGTTAGTGTCAGCTTGTCTATGTCATGTCTCTGTGATGTCATCCATGATTCTACCTGTTGCTATTCAAGGGATTTATCAGTTACCTGGAGGCTGAGCAGGAAGTTATCTGCTCCCGGTGGGGTTTCTTACCATATTACATTCCTATCTGAATGCTGTACCTTCTATCTAATCTCAAGAATAAAAATACTACATGAACATTACAACAAGGACCCTTCATCTTATTTTATTGAATTTAACAACTAGCCTACATCCAACTACAACTCCCATGATGCATTTCTGTGTGTGCTGTAAGGAGTAGACCCGAGTGACATGTGTTGTTTCTATTTTACGCACTCCAGGCAATGTGCATGGTATGGGGATGTGTGCAGAAATATTTGCCATGCATCTTACCTTGACTGCTGGATGCAGGGTCGGAGCTGTTGATGTCAGCCACACCACTTACACTCTCAGGCAGGAGAGTGGACTCCACAAGCTCTTCATGGGGTGTTGGCTGTGGGGCTATGGATGTTCCTTCCCCGGTCTTGTTTGACTCCTTAAGTATGGCTGCCACCCTCTCCTTAGACCTTTGCTGCATATCGTACCACCTCTTACGTAGTTCTTCAACAGTACAATGAGTCACACCCACAGCATTTACTTTCTGTTGTATTTCCAACCAAATTTTCCTTTTCCTTGCTTCTGAGACTTTCAAAGCTTTTTTGCCAAAGACGAGCTCATGGCTGGAGACCATCTCCTCTATCAGTACCTCGTGCTCTTTGTCACAGAATTTATGCTTTCTCTTCCTCTTTTCACCCTCCTTGCCCTCATACGGCCTCTGGGAATCCATTGGGGTTCTTTCTGTGCTTTATTGCCGCCTCACACTCTCGAAACTGCTTCTAACTGTGGCTCAGGCAAACAGGTGCAGCAAATCACTCCCACTTCCTGGTTGTGATGTCATCAAGCTGCACCTGTATTGCAAATTCCTGATTGTGCGATTTCTTAATTTGCGAATTTCGCAATTAAGGAATCGCAAATCATTATTCTGAGAATTTTTTGCAAAGTTTAAGAAATCGCTAAACAGTAGCGATTTTTTAAATACATCCTCTTTTGCTAATCTGAAACTGCAAATCGCAAAAATCTCGCAATTTGAGATTTGCAAAACGGAATATTGATACATATGCCCCCTGATTTACAGAAAGTGTTTTCATAGATTGTTTTGTTTCCTACTTTATTCCTGCCATATTGAGGATCATGGGAAGGGCTAAGGAGGCATCATCACATTTGTTTCCCTTACATTTCCGGGAAGGGTAATATGGACTAATCTTGACACCCCCCCCCCCACTACCAACTCATTCTGATTAGCTGTCAGGCATACCATTTAATATTAATAATTTTTTATAACAATGTTTTTGATGCAAGTAATCTTTTCATGGTTAAATCACTGCATGGGGACCGAGAATGGAGATTGAACAGAATTAATGGCAATTACTTTATCCAATAGAATGGATGATTTTAGCACACAACATTGTCACATGTCTTGCATTGGTTTTTATGTTTTGTCAGCACAGATGAGGACAAATTTCAGCATAGTACTTACAGAGAGGAATAGAACCTACTTTGTATGAAATATAACTTATTATTTGTTTTTGCTTCTTGGACAGTGAACCCCGTTAGGAGCCCGGCCTTTATTGGGAGGGGGTGCTCTAGCTAAATGGATTTTATTTTGTTTTCACAAATCTTAAGGAGGAGCTGGATACATTAATTTGTATTATTTGACTCTGTTCTTAGTGACCATAAATTGAGAGCTATTTCACGAAATAGCTGATTTTTTATTAAAATAAAGGTGGAGAGGAATCCACTATCATTGGCCTTCTCAAGTAGCAAAGAGGTGACCATGAGCTGATCCAAAATTAATAAGGCTCAATTCCCATCTGTTCTAGTGGGTACAATGTATTCAGATGTTTTTGTGTGCCTAAATGGGAATAATGATGGCGGCCAAAAAAACTAACAGCTTTTGGAACATTTGCAAAAAAGCATGCAAAATGTTCAATGCTACCCGAGATACATGAGTAAAATGGTTTGACACTAATTGATCAAAAGCTCACAGCCAGTTATTGACAGAACTTAAAGAAGTACCTAGAAACCTTGACTGGGTGCGTAACTAGAGAACGGTGTAAAAAAATTTGCTATTGGCCCAGAAAACACTCTACTAATGGCCAGCACTCTTACAGAGACTAAACTTTTTGGGCAAATTGTCAATCATAATTATTTTGAAAACTCTCATGATACTGGTCTTGATACAGTGATTTCAAAGTAAGACTGGGCAGGATATTGCCCTTAGATTTTCTAAGGCTCCACCTCCATTGAGGGTCCCTTGCCCATGGAGACACATGCTAATTCTTCTACAGTACCTTCAACCCCTCTATTGCCTTCTTCTTGACTAGAGATAGAGAATAATGATGTCAAAAATACTATTAACTGATGCCCAGGAGGGGAAGCCCCAGCTTTGGATGGGATAGCTGTAGACCTCTTAAAGGCAAATATGCCTTTGTGGACCCTTTTTCTGACAAATGTTTTGAGGGCTGTATTAAGTATGGGCCCCCATAAAGGCTGGTTGCACACAATCATTGGACCCATATATTTAAGAAAGGATGTAAAGGGAACCCACAATGCTTCGTTAATTAACTCTACTGCAAAAATAATGAGTAGAATCTTTTGAGAGCAATTGCAAACTTGGTCTAATGAGTAAAACAACCTCTCAGAGTTGTAGTTTGGCTTGCGCACTGGTCTCAGGACAATTCAGCAATACCTCAGCTATATCTCTTGATAAATTAATAAACAGTGACTAAGGAAGGCAAGATATATTTAGTTTTCAAGGACCTGAGTTCGGCTTTCGACTCTGTCAACAGATCAAAACTTCAGCCATAAGAACTGAACTTGATGTTTAGACAAGTATCATCAACTTTCTGAGGGAAGTGCATTCAGGAGTGACAACCAGTGTGAGGTTAGGCCCTGGTGGGGAGACAGCAGAAGCCTTTATGCTCCACAGAGACGTACGTCGGGTTGTGTTCTCTCTGGCCCCTTTTCTTTTTCTTTATATATTAATGGTCTTGAGAAACATTTGTTAGATATCAGTGTTGACTGCTCACAGTGGGTGACCACAGTGTATGGTATCGATTTATGCTGATGAGACAGTTCTCTTAGCTGGAACTGCAATTGGCTTACAGAGGCTGCAAGATCAGTTCTGCATTTTTATGGCCAACGGACCTTAGGATTAAACACGCAAAAACACATGTAATGGTCTATAGTTCCTAGGGCCGGACTGGCCACACTGAGCATAGGGTGCTTCCCTGGGAGGCTGGAAGGGTGGGGGCTGGTTTTGTGGCAGTGAGGGCCGATTTTGTTACTGGGGCTGGTTTTGTAGCTGTGTTGCTATATCAGCCCCCAGTAACAAAAGCAGCAAGCGTTTCCAGCCGCCCGGGACCAGGCAGTGCTTCCGCAGGAGCTGGTCAGAGAAACTTTCCAGAGCTGTTTTGGGTTCCCAGTCTAGCCCTGATGGTTCCCAGAAAAAAAGCTACCGCTTTTATTGTTAACAATACAAAACTTTGTACTGTTTCCTCATATTCATACTTTGGGAAAAAGTATTAGGGTTCCTTTGAAAACAACTGGAGCTGCAGCCTCAGCAAGAAGCACAGAGGTGGAAATGTGTCCAGACAGGGTAGCAAACTCCTCAGAGAACTTATGACAATTTGTAAGGCAAAACGCAGCCCAGACACAACTTACAGGGCATGCCTATAGGGAGTTAGTGATCATCCCGGATTACTGAGGGTTGAGACCAACTTCATTAACACACTGCTGGATCTACCGAAAATGACTAGAATGTATATCTTCCATTCAGAAATGGGGATATGCTATATGAACAATCTTGTTAAGTTACAACCGCTTTTGTTATGGCTAAAGCTATAGACCAAGAATGAGAACTCTTTCAATCAGACAGTTTTAGCTGACTGCCTAAACTTCAGCGAAGACTAAAAATCCCTTGGGTATCGCAAATTCAAACTACTGGTAATAGACTCTATTTACTTGATCTCTTTGAAAACCCGACAATTAATTCTGCTAGCTTTTGCAAAACATTAAGAGAAATGTTTCCGACTAAATGTACAAATGAAAAACTGCATACATATAGTCTATGAGAAGCCCACTGTTGTAAGCCAGGTTTTTTTTATCTAAAATAGTTCTGATATCGAGCCCTACTTTTTTTGGGTCTCTAAATTGCACCATAGATTCTTGCTGACTAGATTGAGGAGGAATATTGTACATTTCCTTATGGACTACCCTGTGAAGTGTGCATATTTTAAAAATGCAACTGCTTGCCTATTCTATCCCTATTCTGCACAAAGCACGTTGCACTTCATGCTAATCTGCAAGTTGTATTCTAAAATGAGGAAACTGCCCATTTGACCTTTTTAAAACAAGCTAATAGTAGGCAATGCAGGGATTCTGTGGTGCTTTTGCAATCGCTATCAACACAGAGGGGCATATTACCAAGGGGGGCGATAGGCAATTATCGCAGATTTAGCGGCCGTTTTCGGCCGCTAAGCGGCAATAATTCTAGTGTGGCACCACTGTTTTACACTACCTCTAACTTGACAAGTAGTCAGTAACTTAGTAGAGCGCAAGCAGTCCCTGTCGATACAAAACCCATTGCCGTTAAAACTAATAATTCTATTGCCCTATTAGCAAGCCTTCGCTAACTGATGTTAGCGACAGCTTTTAGGCGATAGCGAGCGGTTTGGGGCCCACTTTGCATGTCAGCGATGTTTATCGCTAATGACATGCAAAGTGGGCGTACCCAACCAGTTAGCAACTGAAAGCAGTCGCTAACTTTGCTATCGCCTATTAGCAAGGCAGGTGTAGCGTTGAAAATATTAGCGCTAAGCACGAATATCTCCAAATACTAACACCTGCCCAGACCAGTAATTAGCCATGTTATCCAATGGGAGTTGGATTACATGGCTAAGAGCATTTTGTCGCTAATGCGTGAATATCGCTGTATTCTCAGCGATATTCACACATTTCGCAGCTATCGCTGGATATTTTAGCACAATGGAAAAAAACTTTGCTAATAGCATGTTTTCTCCGCTAACATATCCAGCGATAGGCAGCGATAAAAAAATCGTCGCTAAGCCTATTTAGCGATAAATATCGCTACTTGTTGGTAATATGCCCCAGAGTTTGTTTTTTTTGTTGTCACTTTTAAACAACGTGCTATACGCTTGTGACCAGATATTGTATTATGAATTCTGAATTATGTTCTTCCTTTGGATTTTGTGTTGAAAACATGTTTTTTATCCTCATTTTTATCCTTAATTTTTAACTATGTTTGCTTATGCTTCAATGTCATAATATGTAAGATTGTTTTTTATTGTATCCTTTATGGTCACTCGATAGAATAAAGAATTTGGACCGGATCTGACCTGAAGAAGGTAATAGCAGCCCTGTGGACATGGGCAATGTGTTTAAAGCCTATGGACATGTGCTATCAAAACGTCATATTTTTGAAAGGTTTGATCATCAACCTACTTGTACTGAGGAAATGCTTTTGCATCAAACATTAGTGGCCTGATTTACAAAGGTAGACATAGACCTGAAGTATAAATTCAGATCTAAAGTCCAAGCGACAGATTCACAAATGTAAATTTAGACTTCAATTCTTACGTTACCTTTGTGAATCGATCACTTGAGTGATAAACTCATGTTTACAAATAGTGCACACAACGTGCATTATTTATTCAAATATTTGCAAGCTAAATGTGAGTACTCTTTTACAATCGATCAACAAGAACACTATTTGTAGTGCAAATGAGCACAAGCATATGCTTGAATATGTTTTCGCAGGTCGACTATATTGGAAGACAAGTATTTCTTCTTCTCTCTTTACTGTCACCAGGCCATACCGGGGCCTCGCTGACACCAGATATTAAATTTCAGCCTCTTAAAGGCAAGGTCCAATGTCATATTTGTTCACATTTTTTGCTTTTTTATAAAGTGCGAACTTTGCCTAGGGCATTAGAGCACTTTATCTGAGAACCACTAGTTATGCATTTTTTTGGGGCACGAGGAGGTAAAGTGTTTGGCCAAGAATATAGAACCGAGGCTAAGATTTTAACCTGGGGCTACATGTACCAAGACTTTTTGTGATAGCAAAGGGTCCTATTCACAAAATTGGTCCATTTCCAACCGCAAAAAATGGCATTTTGGTATGTAACACACCCAAATTGTGATTCAGTAACACATTACTAAATCGCGATTTAGGTTTGCACCTAAATACAGAATCGTTTTTTTTGAAGGGGCCTGTTTAGGTCGTGCCTTCCAAATACAAATTTGAAATGGGTTGTGTTAATATTTTGCAACTGAAATCCAAGTGCACTATATTAATATTTCACTGACTACTCAAAGGTATTATTAAACCATTCACAAATGGGAAGGGGCCCTCAAGGGATCACTTCTCATTTGCCAATGTTACAAAACATTTTTGTAAGACTGCGTACTTTAAAAAAATATGTGTGTAACTGTTCATTTTTGTTAATGCATCCCGTTTTCCTTTAGGAAAATTGGATGCATTGCCGACAACAAAAGATTGCTTTATTTATAAGTAATCACAGCCATGATAGTCTGCTGACCCCAGCAGGTCACCACCACTGCCATGCGGATCCTAGTGGGTCGTAATTTGCCACCTACCTGATTATTATTCAAGATCTAGGTTAAATTGCGGTCCACTGCAATTTGGCATTTTGTCAACCAACTTTTTAGTACATAGGTCAGTTTTCAAAATACAGCACTAGTTGTATAAATACTGGCCAGACATTGTGACCAGTGTTTTGCAACCAGTGCTTAGTACATCAGGCCTTTAGTTCCCTGGCTCCATCATTGACAGCTTTGAGAAAAGAAACAGGGCACCGGTTTACTTGGAAAGCACATGTTAAAAGAGTTTAATCGAAATCCCTTATCCGTAAAAATGTGTTTTTTGAGTTGATTTAAGTTTTGCATAACTTTTTCATGAACCATTATGAAATGCATCACGACTCAATGGTTTCTCAAACTGACAGTTGATGGTGAAGCTTTTGAAGCAGAAGAAAAATCTATAAAGAGGACAGTAAGCTATAGAAGAAGATGAATCTGAACTGAGACACCGTGGTTAAACCTGGAACACGCAGGTCCCCTGTGTGCCATGCCCAGGGCCATGCGTTATGTAGCAGGCACTTGATAATCCACAGAGCAGCATGGCCTATAGCAAGAAGCCCTGTGGGATTGTAGGAAGCCCTACTATTGGACTTAGTACTATATCTTTCAAAACACTCGAGGGGCTAATTATCTGAAAAAGTGAAATGATTGATATAGCATGGCACAAAGGCTTCTGAAAGAACAGTTCCCAGTCAAGGGCAGCTGACACACGGTACCGGTAGAAGCTCTGCTATGGAAACAGCACCATCTGAGGTTTTACCATACCTCTCAAAAATTCACAGAGAAAGTTTAGCATTACTAATTTTAAATATTTCTGAAAAATAAATATGCATTCAAACTTGAAGTTAAGATATGTTTACCGCATTACGAACTGGGAGAATACTGATTCGGTAAAAGCTCAAGCAAAGTTGCAAAACCTTCGTGATCATCATTCTTTTAGCACTCCTTTGAAGTGGGTAAGGCATTGTAGGAGTCATGCACAAGGGCATCTTTACTCAGGTTTGACTGCTTTGCATCCTAAAAATATGTAGTTTATGGTCTGTTCTCCTGCATTGGCAGGCATGCAGCTGTCACTGACTGAGTTAATTTCGAACTTTCTTGTTCTTCAGTGTCTTAACATTTCATCTTTACACTGGGCATACCTTTTTGTATTCCTTGTACAGTACGAAATCTCTCAAAATAACTTTAGTAAGTGGTAAAGGGATTTAAGGAAGAGTCAGACCTGGCACGCATCATGAAGTGTTTAGCTAGCAAAACATAGAGCCAAACCTCTGTTTTAAGCACCTGTAGTGCATAAAATTATAAATTTAAGCCAACATCGCTCTAAGGGGCCGATTAGGATTGTGGTGATTCCGCATCCTCCGGGCCGGCGGAAGCCACCGCCAGCCCGGAGGATGCGAAATCACCGCAGCGGTGCCTTCAGAGACCCCCTGCCAGATTAGGATGGCTGGGGGGTCATTGGCGGACGGGAACACTGTCTGCCACTTTAGGATGACCTAAACTGAGGACTTGGTGTGCAGACAGACTCTGGACAGCCCCACAGGATGAGTCAGACATTAGACCAGCTAGCTCCTCAGTGTCACTACCACCCCCCTGTATTCTACAGTAGTGTATGTAGTTTCTGGCAACCAGTGAACATGACAACCCTGATTTCTCAGGCATCGCGGAAACAATACAGTATATTTCACTCAGGCACTCATGCTTGCTCTTCTCAGAATACATGGAATGACGATTGGAACTGTTTCAATAAGCATTTATTGGTTATGCGTCAGTCTAGAATGAAACATGTTAGCTGTGACGATCAGAAGACAAGTGCAGACAAATGTAATCACTTGTGCCAATATTGTAAAAAGTAGATACATTTCTACTACGTGCTAATAAGATGAATAAAAACATATTATGTAAAACAATAGCATTGGCATACTCCTACGATGCATAGCCTACCTAAAATGTACCTAGCCTAGGTATGTGGGTGAAGCCTGTGTACGTAACTGTCAGGATAGATCCTAAATAAAGCCTAATCGAGCCAAGAATTCCCCAAGGAACTAGTAACCACTCACCTGATGGTTCTGAATGAAGAACCCCGTCTCTGCGTCAAGGATGGCACCCCACAAGGGATGTCAGGTCTCTGCTCATCTAAGGATCAGACTGCAGAGTCTTGGTCAAGCCTGGAAGAAATTATCCTCTCCTCTCTGTAAGGGGGAGTGAGGGTCTTTATGCTAAAGTGGTCACTCTGGGTTTTTTCTAGAATCAATATATTTTGAAAACATTCGCTAATCCCCTGCTAATCCTTTTCTAAACAAACATGATCATGCACAGCTGGCTGTTGGCCATGGATGAAAATAAGTGGTTACCCTTATACAGAATAAAACTACCATGCCTGGGGTCATGTTTATGTATGTCAGGTACAGGAATTAAGATATAGTACAAGAGCTTGTTGTCAAAGAGACAGACATAAGCTACTAGGTAAAAGTTGACCTGTGTAAGACCGTTATGTCGTGTGGATGGGACACAATATATGTAATCGGTATGTACATGATGGGACTAACCTAAAGGACATGACCCCATACTCATACTGTATTTGTTTCAATACTTCAGGAATAACTGATATGGTTGGGGGGCCATGTATTCTAATATATACTGCAGCAAAGATTGTTCCCCATGTGGTACAGTCCTCAATTGAGGGAACCGTTCCCATTGGCAAGCACATTGTTAACAGTCTCTGTTTTCCTGCGGACCAATATGGGGAAATAGTGCTTCCAAATATGCTATTTTTTGGGCAATCCAGAATGATATTTGATCCTTTTTTGATGGGAACGCACCCATTATTACTTTTAGTGTTTGTGGACAAATTATTGGTGTGTGATAGGACTGGAATGCACCACGTGGAGCAACTCTCCCAGGTTGTAATGTGAGTGTTCGTATGATGTACTGGACAATATGTCAGTATAGCCTGACTACTTCTTTATAAAGTGTACACACTTCCCCTACTGGTTAGTGTGTCTATCTCAAGATGTGGAGTGTAAGCCGCTAAGACCGGCCACATCGCTCCTCCTATGCTGAGCAGACCTAGTCTTACGACTGAAGTTCTGTGTTTTACGGTGCCTTTAAACCAATTTTTATGTTGCTGGTAAGTTAATTGTACTTCAATGTCCTCGTAGGGGATGTATTTTCCTGGTGAATCCACTTCAATGTATTCATGGAATATGTGTGACTGTGAATCTGTAGGTGGGATTTTCACCCAGGAGTAGAATACCTCTGATCCAAACACCTTGTGTGCCTCAATCACAAAGGTAACAAGGCCACTTGTTGCAGGTAATCCATGTTCTAACAATTTCAAAGTTACTGCCTGTCAGCAGTTTTTAGTAATGTTAAGGGCATTAGCAAATTCATCTCCTTCTGAACTTCCACTGCAAGTCACAGATTCTGTCATTGTGAAAGGAGAAGAAGGTAAAGGTTTTTAGAGGTAGGGTTTTAGCACAATATGGGAACTTTTAGTCCTTACAAGCTTGTTTAAAACCTTCAGTCAATGCACAGGGTGTGCCTGCTCAGATGAGATGGATTAACATTCCAACTTCATATGTCTCTGGAACATGTGAGTAGGATTGTCTGAGAAAGCACAACTGAACTACTTAGATTTTACTGTTAATATAAGAACCGAACCAACGTTGGTGGCGCCATGTCATGTAGTTCTGGGACACCCCAGGACCTGCGTGTTTTTGATTACCTAAACTGAGGGCTTGGTGTGTAGACAGACTCTAGACACCCCCACAGGATGAGTCAGCTGTTAGATCTACTAGCTCTACAGTGCCACTATCACACCCCTGTATTCTACAGTGGTGTCAGTAGTTTCGTGCAACCACTGAACACGACAACTCTGATTCCTCAGGTATCATGGAAATAATATGGTATTGTTCGTTCAGTCACTCGTGCTTTTCTCAGAATACATAGAATTACGATTGGAACGGTTTCAATAATTAATTATTGGCCAAGCGTCAGTCTAGTATGAAACATATTAGCTGGGACAATCAAAAGACAGGGGCAGACAAATGTAATTGCTAGTACTAATATTGTAAAACGTAGATACATTTCTACCATAGTGCTAATAAGATGAATAAAGGTATAATACATAAAACAATAGCGTTGGCGTACTCCTAAGATGCGTAGCCTACCTAATTGTGCCTAGCCTAGATGCGTAGGTGAGGCATGTATGTGTAAGTGCTAAGATATGCCCTAATGGAACCTAATGGAACCAAGAATCCCTTGGGGAAGTGCTAATCACTCACCTGATGGTTCTGAATGAAGGACTCCCCCTCTGAGTTGAGGATGGCATCCCGCAAGGAATGTCAGATCTCTGCTTGTCGAAGGATTAGCTGGCAGAGCCTCGTCCCAGCTTGGAAGGAATTATCCTCTGTCTTGTGAATGGGAGTGAGGATCTTTTATAATAAAGTGAACACTCTGGCGGTTTTCTAGAATTGGTATGTTTTGAAAACATTCGCTAATCCCCTGCTAATCCTTTTCTAAACAAATATGATCATGCACAGCTGGCTGTTGGCCATGAATGAAAAAAAGTGGTGACCTTTAAACAGAATAAATCTACCATGTCAGGTACAGGGATTACGATATGGTACCAAGAGCCTGATGTCGGAGACAGAAGTAAGCTACTAGGTAAAAGGTCACCTGTGTAAGACCGTTATGTAGTGTGGATGGGACAAAATGTATGTAATCGGTATGTACACAATAGGACTAAAATAAAAGACATGGCACTACTTATGTGGTGAAAAGGCCACAATCTAAGATGAGTACAGTATTGGTCTCCATGCAGCAGCAGGAACTGAGGCCAGACTGGCAGTCATACTAAAAATGGTTAGCACTGATGTGATCTTGGAATTAAACATAGACTGCTTTTTATAATTAATTGTGCAGATGAATGGTATGTGAGTGATGGGCTGGTAGTTGGCAAGGTCATTAGGATCTAATAGACGTTTCCTTATAAATGGGAGGGCCAGGCTTTCATCGAGAGCTTCTGGGAAGATGCCTAAAGTAAGATAGGCATTGACAATGATAGGTAGGGGTAAAAGAGGATCACCGGAGAGAGCTTTGCTGAAGGATGAGGATAAGACATCATCCTCATAAGAAGTGGCTTTAAGGGATTTCAGTATGTCAGCAACATCTGGGAGAGATTGGGCTTTGAAGGTTGAGCATTGCATGATTCTACAGGAAGAAGAGGGTAATTAAGCAGATTTGGTGTTGTTGATGTTCTGTCAGATCATCTGTACTTTTACATTGAAGAATAGGTTGAAGGAATTGCTCTTTTCTATGGAATGAGGAATATGTAGGTTCGGTTGATAAAGTGCTTTATTGTCTTGAACAACATTTTGCTTCGATTGGTAGATTCATTGATGCTGCTGATATAGAACTTTGTTTTGGCAAATGTGATAATTTCTCTTCATGCTGTGTATATGGACTTCAGTCCTCTGGAGTTCAGTTTATTTTCTATTTATCTTCCTGTCTGTAAACTGATTTTTTGCTGTCATCAAGTAATTTAGAGCACCACAATGTTGAAGGCTTCGGTTTGCAATTGCATGTTGTAGTTAGCTTGTACATGTTTACATAGTTTTCCAAAACATTGTTGAAGTTGTTATAAGTGTGCTGCCATTGGATGTAGAGCTGGTAGGGTGAGAGATGAGTTCTAGCATTTGGTTATCTAGAGTGACGTTTTTGAAGGATCTGAAGGTTTGGTCTTCTCTTTTAGGTTTACCTTGGTTGTTGGTAGTGTTTGAGAAACCCCATTCTTATTATTTCCATATTTTGTGCCCTAGTAGGTTAGCAGTGTGTGGCTAAATGACATCTCATGTGTATTTACATTATGCAACCCACTGAGTTAGCCCTGTAATGCACAAGTCTTAGTTAGCTTGAGTGACTCTATTTTGTATTTTGCAATCCCCATTAGGCTGTGTTCGAACTAGGCCCTGTTTTTAATTTTGCTTGCCTCAGTCGAAGACTGTACTTAGTTATTATTTTCTCCTCAGTTCAAGGTTGCCTTCTGACTTACTAATGAATAGCCCATTCTGCCCTTGCATACCTATCCATGTGTGTAGCTCTGCTCCCACATTAGGAGACACAGAGACCTGGCAAGGCAACCTTGAAAGTATGATAGCATGTACCCATCTAGCAGATGGTAGCTCATCCGTCTGTGCCTCCTTTGTTCACGTTGGCCTAAGCCGGTAACTTTCCACTGTGTGTGTGTGTGGGGGTTCCTGGAGTTATGGTTAAGGGTTGCAGGCTGTTGGGTGGCCAGTCCCTCAGCAGACATCTTAGGGTGCAGGCCAGATTGTACTCCTCTGCAGAGTATTGCTAATACACACCTGTTTGTATTCTCTACTATCTGACCAACTCTTAATTTCTTGGGAAGGCATATTAGGTGGTTCTCAGTAACCCGGGTGGCCCCTAAGGGCCACTTCCTTCAGTTGGACACCCAGACGGGAGATAGGAATGGCAAAGTGGTCAGTCTAGTCCTGGGGTCTGGGCAGTTTGCTTTGTATTAGTGTTGATGTTAAGAAAGCAAGGTTGAGGAAGTGGACTTTGGAGTGTGTTGATTGTGTGTGAAATAGTATACCTCAATGACTGTATCGGTGAGGTTGGAGAGGGTCTCTCTTGCGTGTGTGCTGTCTGGGAGGTTGAAGTCACCCAAGAGGGATATGTGGCAACTCAGATGGATGAGGTGGTGAAAATAAGAGTAGCTAAATGTTGCTGGGCTAAATATGTACAATTCCTGTATGCAGAATATGATCATAGGCAAAGAAAAAAATGGATCTATGGGACAAACATTAGCTGTTGTGAAATTAAAGAGAAAAATTTAAATAAATCATGTGATTTTTTAAATCCCCTCAACAATGTACCTTAATACATTTGAACATTGTGTTACTTGACACTTGAAATATCAAATAATAGAAGGTTAACTTAGATGGCATAAATATGTCCTTCAATTTGGAACACTTACATTTTGGTGATCTCACTGAATGTATTCCTGAATCTGTTTTTTCTCAAAAGGCATTGCCAAAGAGCACATATTCATGTCCTGCATGGTATAGCTGGATGCTTTATTCAACCTCAAAAGACTTCCTGGTTATATGTACATTCAAAAGGGTCAAAGAGGAGGCAAACCATTTGCAATCTTAAGAGCAAACATCTGTAATTATCTACCACTTGGAAATTGTTCAGCTTATAACATCCTAGGTTTTAGGTATGAGTGTATTAAACTGTGTAATATGGTGTTGTGTACATATGTAAAATGGTAGTAAAATTATGTTATCTGTAAAATCTGTCATTTAGTGCTATGTTTTAGTGAGAAATGCATTCTTGCATTAATTTTTTGATTCAAGAACATATTACATGCTAAATATAAGCCTGGGCGTAGTTCTCGAAGTAGCAATACACATAGCTATGCGAAGTGCACTTCGTACTACACCAGCTACGCCTAGCCCTACGTGAACTGTGTAGTGTGCTGTTCGCGATGATTGCACAGTGCCAGATGCTTGTCCGCATTGTGCAATCATTGAAATCATTGAAAACGGCATCTTGCACAGTGCGGGCTGTCTTTTACTGCCGCTCGAGTAGATTTTTACTCAAGTGGCAGCTTTTTCAATGCGAACTGGTAGTTTCTCATTTTGAGTGGTCACGAGCATTCATGACCACTCGCAATGAGAAACTTGACCTCCCCGCGTTAAGACTCTCGCAGGGAGGTTTATTTTCTATGCCCGCGATCGGCAACTTGATGTTGCTGATCGCGAAAGAGGAAAAAGTCGGGATGTAATTTTGCTTGCTCGCGGTCGCCAAGTTTACGTTGAGGACCACGAGCAAGCAAAAAATGACCACTGCACTACGCTACGCATGCTTGCACTGTGCTACGTGCAATTCGCATGGTGCGAAGTAGCGCAAACTTCGCAAACTATGCGAGCGTAGCGTAGTGCTTTGCCCAGGGTTAGCTAAATAAAAGTGCAGAAAAAACACCACAAACAATTGCTGCTCATGTTCTGTTGTGCTTGCCCATTTGCCACACGCCGTTACCATAACGTTTTCTGCTAAAGGCTCACAATTACATAAAGTGGCATATTTTTGGGAATTTTGCATTACACGTGTAGTGCTAAATTCCTGAAATTCCATGAATTACATCAGTTTAATTTAATGTTTACCAAGGTCTAGTTTTAGGAAGGAGTCAAATATGTGCATGTTTATGTAATTACTTATAGTATTTCCTGTGTTTTCACTTCAAAAGTGTAACAATACTTGGGTGACCGGTCAGGGTTTAGCACAATTTAAATTTAACACTAAAACTCTAGTAGGGCACTGCTTAAAGACTTATATCTGGTCTCCTCGTATTCATCCTTCCTTGACCTCTCCTACAGCAGCAAGTGCTCACCTCTCTCCCATGTTAACTCATCTAAGGAGGTCTTGCTTTGAACAATTTATTTTGTAGGACAGCACTTCATATCTCTGTAGAGCCCAAAAGCACTTTCTCGATTATGAGATAAATAGCTTCCCAATTTGGTATACAAAGTTGATCAAGTGTTAGATTATTGAGCAGCCAGTGCCGGAAGTCTTGTGTGTGTGAGGTTCGGAGGTCTGTTTGTAACACCACATAGCCTGAACTTTACTCTGAGAGGAGTAGAAGCTACTACAGGAAGGTTGGTGGATTTTGAATCAGCCAAATATTTACCAATTTCTGGGATTCAGAGTTTCTTAGTATCCTTCTTCTTTCTGGCAGACAATTCAAGAGCACATAAGTATGTAAAGAGAATTAATTCTCACCAGAACACATTTGTGTGAATAAAATGAAGGTCAGGAGTTAAGTCTGTCTGCAATAGAGAATCCTTGTTTGTCAGTAAGTTCAGAGATTGTTTTGAAAGGACCTCATCCATGTGCCATGAAATGCTTTGGACGAGATACAGAGGGCCTTGATTGAGTTCATCGTGCAACCCATAGCCAGTATAATGTTCGAAGTGTGGGAGTGATGTGGTCACATGTTTATAGGTGTAGCAGTAGCCCAGCAGTGTCCTTTTGGGTTTGCCGTACCCTGTGAAATAAACTGATCCTATGATCAATATAATTATTATTGCAATAGTGCATATGAATGTGAAAGACCTTATGTAGAGGTTGAACATGTGAAATGTGCTTTTGTCACTTAAGTAACAAGATGTACAAGATTGAATTTGGCACCCATGACCACTCCCATGTTCCTTACTCTACTTAATTGATTCCCCAGTGACAGGATGGAGTTATGATGAGAGAATGACTAAGTCATGGAAATTAGCATCTTCGTTATCACTGAATGCATGATGAGATCAGACAGAGGAATAGGATAAGCTGTGGGAATGCTAGCAATAGAGATAAAAAATGCAGAGGAAGAAGGTGAGTGAGCGATACTGTGGGATCCATCAAACACCTCTAAAAATGTCCAGTTCGTGGCTGCATATTACATTCTAGTTTTGCTAAGTCATTTTAATAATGTTTGGGAAGTTACAGTGTCAAATATGGAAGAGTGTTGTAGTAGGTACACTGCAGTAACTCAGCTTGAGTCAATTAAACTCTCAGGATCATTAATGGGAAGCAAGTTAGATTTGGTGTCTCTTTCAGCCTGGAATCGTATTTGGGGGGCAGACATATGTTTACTATATGTCAGTGAGGCAGATATCAGGATGCAAGATCTTCTTACTAAAAGCACATAAGTCAAAAGTTTGTACAACAATCTGGTTTCATTTTTATGAAGGGACAAACCGGGGAACTCAGTGGCTATGAAGTAAAGAAAGGATATTTTTGAGATTTTTTTTTTGATAGGTTCAGGCAATAACACTAAACCAATGCCAGATACACACATATATTTGCATGGTGGTTTGGACGGGGAAGTTATGCAGTAGGCACATCAAGGGGCTGGCCATTTTGAGGGGCATTGAGTGCCTTGGTGTAGGGTGGGTGTAGTCTAGGTAAGAATATATCTTTCTGAGGAACTTCATGGTCATCCTAGAAGGTTGTAAAATATTGCACCTACTCTCATAAAACCAAGTCCACATCCCTGTGAGGAGAGGGGAGTGCTCCGAAGTTCAGGCACTCACTAGTGTGCAGCTTGTTTTAGTTTTAGTAACAGCGGGGCATATTATCAAGGATGTTTATCTCCGCTTTTTTGGCTTTAAAAGCCAAGAAAGCGGAGATAAAATTATCTCCCTATTACCTAGCTGTCGCTAACACCAGTTAGCGACAGCTAGTAGGAGTTAGCGACCATCCTGGGCCCAACTTTGCATGTCAGTGATATTTATCACTAATGATATGCAAAGTGGGCGTGCCAAGATGTTAGCGACTGAAAACAGTCGCTAACAATGCTATCTCCTATTACCAACTTTTGGAGATATTCGCGCTAAGCGCGAATATCTCCAAAAGCTAACACCTGCCCTGAGCAGTTCTTAGCCATGTTATCAAATGGGAGGTGGATAACATGGCTAAGAGCATTAGCTCGATAATGCATGAATATCGCTGACTTTTCAGCGATATTCATGCATTGCGGTGATTTTTATCGCATTTGCGATAAACCTTGGTAATACCAAGGTTTATTTGCGGTAAAAATCGCCGCAGCTCAGCTGTAAATTTTTGTCTCTAACCAAGCAATAGCGATAATTATCGCTATTGCTTGGTAATATGCCCAATAGAGATTTGGTCCATTGCACAAAATCTGCATCCCCAGATGTGGTTTAAGGTTTTTTATGAGATTTATGGTGCAACCAAGCGCTTTTGAAGTGTAAACCGCATAGGGTAATAGGCCATAGTTGAAAGTTTAATAATCTAGTGATCTGAACATTTTAAAAAATAGAAAGTCTAAAGTACCTCCACTGTAAAAGATACATCATGTCTTAGATGTTCTAGTAGTAAATTGGAGAAGGTATTGCGTATAAATGTATCGCACTTTAAAACAAAGGGGCATATTACCAAGCAATAGCGATAATTATCGCTATTGCTTGGTTAGAGACAAAAATTTACTGCTGAGCTGCGGCGATTTTTACCGCAAATAAACCTTGGTATTACCAAGATTTATCGCAAATGCGATAAAAATCGCCGCAATGCATGAATATCGCTGAAAAGTCAGCGATATTCATGCATTACCGAGCTAATGCTCTTAGCCATGTTATCCACCTCCCATTGAATAACATGGCTAAGAACTGCTCAGGGCAGGTGTTAGGTTTTGGAGATATTCGCGCTTAGCGCAAATATCTCCAAAAGTTGGTAATAGGAGATAGCGATGTTAGCGACTGTTTTCAGTGGCTAACATCTTGACACGCCCACTTTGCATGTCATTAGTGATAAATATCACTGACATGCAAAGTGGGGCCCAAGATGGTCGCTATCTCCTACTAGCTGTCGCTAACTGGTGTTAGGGACAGCTAGGTAATAGGGAGATAATTTTATCTCCGCTTTCTTGGCTTTTAAAGCCAAAAAAGCGGAGATAAACCCCCTTGATAATAATGCCCAATATCTCTCACAGCACATACTATTTACTGCGTTATTTCAAACACGTGTTACATATCACTTCTATCAACAGTGACATTTTCAGGAGTGGAGAGCACATTAATTCTCAGAGAAAGCATTTATCAAACATGTGCGCGATGTTAAGCAGAAGAGGACAGGTAAGGGACTCATTAAAACTAACCTACTGTGGAACTCTTCTCCAACAGCCAATTTTACCACATTGTAATGCGGCACAGATACACGGCTTCCTAACCCTTATACGCCCGTGATAGTGAGCTGTTTGCTTGAGGCGTAAATTATCATACAGCATTTCACAATTCTCTGTGGACATGGTTTGTGGAGGCTCATTTGCACTGCCTTCATTCAGCATATGTACGTACATTTTAAACCCCCCAGAGATACTTTCTTACTGTTCAAAATACCAAAATATGTGTTTGCCTTGACATGAATAAAACAAAGTATGTATGTGAAAACGTGTGAAGGATTTATAATACCCTTGCAGCATTTTCAAAACAAAGTTTGCCACTCCAATAAATATACAGAGAGATGTGCAAGTAAACCACTTCATATATTAAAAAGATCAACAATGAATTAATCAGGATTGCATGAAAAGTTACTTATTTAAACTACTTGTGATCTAGAAACTTTCAAACTGGCTACAGCTATGTATTTCCCTTTTAGCGGTGGTATGTATATGGTTTTACAAAATTAATATAAAGGGTTAATAGGAAATAGACTTTGAGGCAGATTTACAAGGCCCTTGCACCACTTTTGCGTCATTTTTATCATGGGAAAAGTGACGCAAAAGTGGTGCAAGGGGATTGTAAATAAGCGCCTTGGTATTCATCGAGCGTTAATTGGTGGATCATTGGCGGAAATGTATCCTAGAATTCTTAGAGCATAACAAATGTGAAAGTTAAACCTATCCCACTGTAAGAGGGAAAAAAAATTCTTGATCCAATGTGAAACTTATGCTTTCTCGGAAAATCCTGACATTCTGATTGGCTGGCTGCAACTGAAAATCTCTTTTACAGTGGCCATTGAAGGAAGTCAGACATTGAAAAGTCTGTGTACTGACAAAAGTGATAGTAGGGTCAAAAGAGGGCTGGGCGAACACATCCTCTGACCCAAGGGTGTGAGGGATGCTCCAAGACTGACACATTTTGCCCTAGAAGTAAAAAATAGTGAAAGTGGAGCATGGAGGATTCCCTAATACAAATTTGGGACAGCAGATCTATATATTAATGTGCCAACCTGTGAATATCATGAACAATTTGCTAACTTTTTTCGTATGATCAGAAAAAAATGAAAACAACAAAGGTGCATATTCTCAAGGACTTATCGCCAAGTTATCAGCACTTTATTGCAGCCAAATTTGCGATAAATGTATTACCCCATTCACAAGCCGGTGCTAATAGCCCATATCACCAGTTTACCTGCGATAGCAGCCGCAAAAACATTCCCACAGATGACCCCGGCAACTAACGCTAATGAGATGCAGAGTAGGCATTCCCGTGCAAAAAGTAGCAAACACACTTCACAACATTCTTAACAACCAGCAAGATCACAAAACAGGTTATAAGGCGCGTTAGCAGCAGGAATTTTGCACCTGCTCTGACCTGGTGTAAAGTCGCACAACAAGCTGCACCATTAAAGGGAGCGCAGCCCAGAGCCACACCAGAAGAACAACAGATGCCATGGAGCCAACGATCGTGCAGCTCGGACACCCAGGAGGGCCACAACACCCCCCCCCCCCCACCCCCAGGCCAGCAACCCCCCTCGAATCCCCCGACAAATATATGTGACATCAACTTTATGAAATCAAAAACAAAACAATTTGCCTGATGTCTCACAAGTACAACACTCAACATGCAGGTGAGGTCAGAAAAAGGATAATCACTCAGTCATCTTTGAATTACCATACAAAACAATTTATTCAAATTAAACTCAAAGCAACTATGTGGAAGAGCCATGGCGGGTCATCTCTGGATAATCTGTAAGTCGCAACCTGCAAGACAAAATTCAAGAAGTGTCATGCGCTCATCAAAGGACACAGAGAGAGAGAAAGAGAGAGAAAGAGAGAGAAAGAGAAAGAGAGGGAAAGAGAGGGAGAGAGAAAGAGAGAGGACGAGGGTGAGAGAGAAAGAGAGAGAGAGAGAGAGAATGAAAGAGAGGGAAAGTGAGAGAGTACGAGAGAGAAAGAGTGAGAAAGAGAGAGAAAGAGAGAGACTGAGAGAGGAAGAGTGGGATAGGGAGAGAGAGTGCCGACACTGTGGACCCAGGCCTCACTGCTCACCTGCTGCCACTGGTGTGTTTTCACCCATGTGCTAGTACACACTGCAGTCCACCAGGGCCCTTATCTGAAACAGAGTCCAGATTTAGGAATTGCAGAGTACATACAATTGCCCACGCTATTATCTCATTCCCGCCCCTATGCACACAGGATGCTGCACTCCAGCCCCTCCTGTCTCCCAGTTGTGACTGCCCGCCCCTGGGCACCCAGGCCTCACTGCTCACCTTCTGCAAACTGGCGTGTCTCCAAGAGGGCCCACCATATACTGGTGCAAGCTCCAAGCCCGGGGCCCAAGATCTTGGCAGCTCCCACATCATGCAGCCCCACACCGTGGGCCACCAGTTCACACACTTGATTCTGGGTCTTGATACCGCAATGGCTGAGAACATATCAGTGCACAGGGCATCATTGCAGGCTGCAGACCTGCTCAGCCATTTAGGTGCCACTAACTCTGTGATCCGCAAGGCAACACCATGTGGCGGCAGACGCGTGCTGCCCGCTGGCTCAGGCCCACACTGTGGTCCAGCAGGGAACACAAATCCTTAGCAGTTCGGACCGCCAGGATGGGGCATTATCTCAAGCTGCACACCCGCACAGCTCTTAAGGTGCCCCTACCTCAGCGCACCGAAAGTCACCGTCCCGTGGCTGTGTGCCTGTGCCTGCCGCAGTGTGTCCGTTGCCACCAAATCTTTGAACCGCAAGTCATGATCCCTCTATGGTTCGGTATCGAGGTGCGGACGGCATCATGTAACCTCCGGCCCTGGGGAATGTGCTGTGGTAGGGCTCTAGGCCCTCATGCATACATAATAAGCACACAGGCACACCCAGATAGATAGTTGAAATGGCATCCAGCACGTGCACCTGGGCCTTTTCATTGGCAGGGTCACATGTCCTGTGACACGTGTGCTGGATGGGTGTGGTGTGGGTGTAAACCAGCTGTGAGGGAGTGGCTGTGGCATGCTAGCAACTAGACCTGTGATCAGCGGATCACTAAAAGGAAGACCTGGGACATGTAGCGTAGTCGTCCCCCTGTGAGCGTAAGCTGAGTGAGCTGGCCTGGATGATGCCAGTCCTGCATAATTGTGGGAACAATGACCCCGGGGCTCTGGGCATGGTTCCGTATTGGGCTGGACAACGAAGAAACCGATGCGTGTGTCCTTGTTGTGGTACCGGCACCACCTGTACCTTAATCGGCAATGTGTCACCCTGTGACCGAAGTCCCACAACATGAGCAACATGGACATAAGGGGCAGTCACTGACCCTACATTCATCCATACTTCCACACTTTGAAGATCATAGTCATGACACATCTGTGTGAATATGAATGTTTAATGCACATACAGTGGAGTGTTGTAGCTGGAGCTGTACAGGGCCATGCAAACTCCACTTTACATTGTTGCCCCGTTGAGGGCCAGACAGATTCCGTTAGGGAATGACAAGTTCCAACGGAAGGGGAAGAGCTCAGTCCGCAGTCTGAATGCTGTGTCATTGGTGACCAATCAGAATATGGCAATCAATGTCGAGGTCAAAGGTGATTGTCACAGAGTGTATCGGAAGACAGTGGAAGGGGATGATGCTGAGGGCAGAACCAAGCAGAAACAGGCCATATGGCAGAGATGAATGCTACTGCGTCTTTCTTACCATGAAGGCAGATTAATCTGCATCTTTGTCCTCTGCTGTTTCATGTGCCTAACAAGTGGGCAGTGATGTTCTGTCTCCAGCACTCTGTGGTAGTCAAACCTCAGGGGCCGGAGGTGGAATGTCTGCTGTACTGTGTGGCACTGACACATCAAGGGCGGAGATGTGGATGTAGTGGTAGCAGCAGCATTCATCAACACCAGCAGCAATGCCATGAGGAGGGACTTTAGGTCATTGAGGAACCCAGCTACCACTCGGTGGTGTGCAGCTGTGGCAGCCGCTCTTTCCACCTGCGGCCACTCTATGGTCTCCATTAACCTACGCATGTGTCCCAACTTCCAGTGACATAGCTGGAGACACTCCGACTAGAAAGTTGTTCTTATCTCAGAGTCAGGACTCCAGTTATGTCAGCCATGGTTTGTTGGAGGGCATGGAGTAGACTGTGGGTGACTGTTAGGGACTGTGAGTGGTCCTTGGTGGATTTTAGACACCCACGTATGGCATCTAGTTGGGCTGCCATGCGATCGAACCCCACCCGCACCTGTTCAGCCAGCTGCTCCCTACAACCCAACACACGGCATTGGAAGGCCATGTGGTGTTCGTGGGGGTCCTGGGAGGCAGCAGTGGTGGTGGGTGCTGCCTGCTGTGTGGTCTGTGCAGGGGTTTGGGTCTCCTCGTAGCAGCTGGGCGGCCCTGCTCCTGGAGGTGGGCTGCGGAGGATGTCCACAAGCTGCTGGAGGGTATTGGGTCGAAGGTGTGGTGGTCCTCTTCATCATCAGAGAAGAGAGGTTCGAACTGCTCTGCAGGAGTCATTGTATTTCCCTCTGCAATGTGAAGGGGAGATGCATTTTAACATTGTGTTTACAAGTAAGATGCCGCATTGTACATGTTTACATTCAGACTGCATGACAGTGTACATTGTGACTGTTTGGGAGGAGCTGACTTTTTTATGCAGGACAGTGGACATTTCGACACCATCACAGATGTGTGTTTGTACTTGTACATCATTATCTCACATTTCCCTGCAATGCCAAATGTGATTGGCCAGTTTCTACACACAAGCAGCACCTGTTGTGTCCTCTCTTCTATTGTGTGCGTGTTGCAGTTTGTACCACATTGTTGTCAGTGTTGATATTCTCTGCTAGTTATGCGTTTGTGTGCAGCATTTTGGGGGAGTCGCCCCTGCAGCTCTGATTTTGCTGCCCCTTCTCCCTTTCATGCGGTGTGCCTTTGACATCTGTGCTTTTACAGTGCTGTGATGTTGCAGTCTTGGGTACATTGATCTCTAGGTGGGAGTTGAGGGTCTGGGGCATGATTTGTCAGCAGATGTGCTCTACTTAATTGTGCATGGGTGCTAATGTTCCCATCTCCCTCCGTCCCCCCAGTCCCTGGTCATTACTCACCCTGGTGCTGTTGTGTTGGTCATGTCGAGCAGTGTCTGGTCCCCCGACTCCTGCCACCTTCTCCCCACTGATGACTGCGAACACCATTTCCTTCATCTCATCCAGGTCCTCCTATGGCGCTTGACTCCCACCTCCAGTCTGCATTGCTGCCTTCCGGTTGTTGGCAAGTTTGTGCTTGGTTTTGGGCTTGACATCATTCCAGTGCCTCTTGACCTATTCCATTGTCCTCTTCAGCACTCCAACTGCATTCACCTTGTCGACGATGGACTGCCATATTCAATTGTTTGTTGTTAAAGACACAGTGGAGGTGACAAACAGTTTGTGATGGCGTTCAACCACCTCCGTTATCAGTATCCTGTTTTCCAGTGGAATGAACCGCTTCTTCCTACTCTTCTAGTCCTTGCCTTTCCCGGGCCCGAGGTCCCAGGCTGGTCCTCTGGGGGGCTTGTGGGTTTCTGGTTGTCCTCTGTACTTGCTCCAGATACCTCCATTGTGCTTTGCTGTTTTTTGGCTTTTTTTTTTTACTTTTATAGTGATTTTTCCTGCTTGACGTGTGTGAATTGCAGACCTCGGGAAGATTGTCGCTGATTTTTTTATTGAGGTTGGGCCCATCTCAACTTTTTTTGCACAGGTGTTCGCATTTTTTTTGCCATCTAGGTGACTTTATCATGGACATTTGACGTTTTATCGTGAGACTATCGCGTGGTACCGTCGTGTTGGGAATACAACATTAACACAGCATTATTATCCCGCAATAGAATGTGATGTGAAGAGTTGCGTTAAGCTTATTTTGCAAAGATTATCACACATTCTTGAGAATATCCCCCTAAGAATTTTACAGCGCAACTATACATTTCAAAGACCATGTCTAGTGAGTAGGGCGGACACTGGGGCTAAAAACACGTGCGTAATTTGGTTTAAGTTATTTGCCTACAAAGGGCTGTATGGAGGGCTTGAGACCAACTACTGCTGCAGACTGGCAAGAGCCTTCACAGCAGGGTTTTTTTCCACACAGGCATGGGATTAGGGCTTTTCCAAAGCCTAGTCCCAGCTAACAACCCCAGCTACATACAATCAAGAACCTAGTGCAGCAGGCTTGATCACTCATATTGGGAGGGTTACAAGGCTTTGCCATATAAGGTGGGTGCTGTATAACAGCAATAGAACCCCATATTATTTAGCAGTTCTTGTGACATCATAAACCACAAATCTGTTAGGATTTTTTTATTGTTCATATTTATTTGTGGGTAATTAACTTTAGGCATGAGCGGGAAATCCGTTACGCTCGCGGATTTTGCGGATTTTTGGGAAATCCGCAATCCGCGAATTTTGCGGATTTCCCGCAAAATCCGCAAAAAAAATCCGCGAGCGTTACGGGTTCAAAAGTTGAACCCCCACTAATGCAACTATTTTACAATGGCGCCAGCAAGCTGCCAGCGCCGTTGTAAAATAGTTACAAAGTTAGCTTGCACAGGAACCACTAGATAAAACGAAGCAGGTGCTTCCTGTGCAAGCTAACTTTGTAACTATTTTACAACGGCGCTGGCAGCTTGCTGGCGCCATTGTAAAATAGTTACAGCCTTACACAGGTCACTCAAGGGACCCCTGCGCCCTTCAGGGCGATTGCATAGTAACACACACATGGTCACTCGAACTAGTTGATGCTCAAATTCAGTGACTCATTCATTAGCCCAAAAACAATCATGAGCGTCTTCGAGGCTGGACAGGTGTGCCTCTTCCCAAATCTACTGTGGAAATTCAGCTGTGATGCTGGGTAGAGGCCTTTGCATCCTTGACTTTCATGAGCGCAATCCCTGTGCTGTTCCTTTGACCAGGAGCTTCTTTCTCTTCATATAATTGTGTTCGCACGGGTTGCTGCAAGTTCGCACGCGTTTGTACAATTTCGCAATTTGCGAAATTGTACAAAACCCTCGCGAACTTGCAGAAACCCGTGCGAACATAAAAAAAAAAATCCGCGCGGATTCGCGGATTTTGCGGATTTTGGCAATCCGCAAATTCGCAAATCCGCAAATTCGCGGATTGCCAATCCGCAAAATCCGCTCATGCCTAATTAACTTGAAAAACCTCTTACATTTTTTGCCACTTCTCTCTACCCTACTCCACTCTACTCCGGTCACTCTATTCCACTCCACTCTATGCCACTTCACTCTATGCCTCTCCACTTTAGGGTATTTCACTCTGGTCTATGCCTCTTTACTGCACCTCACTCCATTGTACGCCACTGCGCTCTACATTACTCCAATCTACACTATTAAACTGTAGCACACTCAATTCTACACAATGAAATGCTACTGCACTCTACGCCATTACATTGTATGCCACTTCAAGCTATGCGACTCTGCTCTAAGCCACTCTAAACTACGCAATTCCAGTATACGTGAGTCCACTCTACGGCACTCTGCTCTATGCCAATCCACTGTATGCCACTTCACTCTACTCCTTTTGACACAACTTTGTTCTACGGCTTGCGATCCAAGAGAACTGCCAGCCCCACGTACATCTGGTGGAAGGGACGCCCCCACTCTTATGTGTCCCATGCTATCTGTAGCGCGGTGATCTGACGGTGAGCCCACTATGATAATCCTGGTAAATGTCACGCCCCACAGTTTCCCGATTGATACTGGAACAATGATGTACTGTATAAAGAAAGAGATCTTACCCCTGTCCAGGGACTACATGGACAAACAGTGATTTTTGTTTGTGGTTCTGAGGGTCCCATTCACAAAACACAAAGGGCCATTTGTCCCAAGGCGAATTGGGATGGCAAATGCTAATATTTGTAGAATTTCAGCGTTTGCAATCGCAATTTGGCCTAGTGCTATTTATGAAAGCACAACTGTCTCACAAATTAAGAAATCACAAAATTTGCGATTCCTTATTTTGCGAATGCATTTAAGGAATCACAAATTGCGATTCATTAAATGGAATGTATGAAGCACCCAAGTTGTGCGAATATGGCATAAGGAATCGTAAATTACCACCAACTACAGGTTGGTGGTAATTTGCGATTTCTTTTAAAAATGCACATTATTGCATTTTTCAAAGTGGCATGTGGCGCACACACATGCCCTTAGGGCATGTATTATGCGCCACATGTGCACCCATGCTCATTTCAGGGGTGCAACAGGGTGTCCTTTTGACAACCTGGCACACTTGAAATTGCATTCTGGCGATTCTCTAATTGGAAATCGCAAATTGAGAATGTCTTCCCATTCATTCCTATGGCCCTCTAAGCTCATAGGAATGAATGGGGAGGTATTCCTTAATTGCGAATCGCAATTTGCGATTCGCAATTATGGAATATGTAGGATTCGCAAAATTTATTGCAAATCCTACATACATAGCGTTTTGCGATTCTCAAATAACGATTCTCAAAAATTTGCTATTTGAGAATCGCAAAAACATAACATTGATACATATGACTCCTAGAGTTAGAAGTGGGAGGGAGCAGGGTAAGGCGCCAGCTACTGTATCACACCTCATCACCTATTAATCTCCTGGGCGGAGACTTGATGGCCAAAGTAAACATGACCATCTACTTCTCAAAGGATGGGACAATGACATGCTCAACCACGACCAGACTCTTGTCCCAACAGGGCATGACCCGGCAGGCAAGAGCAAAACCCACCAATTTGCGGGCCTTTACCAATGCCGTTCTCATCTTGATGGCTAACACACCGGGTTGTTGGGACAGAAGCTGCAATTGCTGCATGTGTTCATATTCTGCCGAGAGAGCCACAATGATGCGGAACCCCCACAGGAAGACCGGCTCTGCTTGGAGGCCATCGAGCTATGCCCCAAGTATCGTGTACTGCTGGCAACAGAACAGGCAGGCGCAATGTGGGCATGTGTCAGTTTCACTGTGACTGGCATCAACATATGGGAGATTATTGATGAACAGCTATTGGATGAATACCCAGGGGCATCAGAGATCATTTTTGCTAACCCCATCCATCTTAGGGGAAAAGTACAGAAGGAGGCCTTGTTGCGCCTGGCAGTGCTCACTACGTGGCAGGAGCAGGACTTGACCACTGTACAATAACAACTGTGAAACAAGGGGCCCAATGATGTAGGGCTCATCAACACTCCAGACCCACTGAGAAAAACATCGAGGGAAGGGACCCTCGTGCCCCGTGTGCACCTGTTCCCACTCTTCAAAAGGCAGGTGAGGGTATAGTCTCCGTGATCCAGGCACTAGGAGACCAGGGGATTCTCCATGTAGGGTTTTCCCCATGCAATATCCCAATCTTCTAGGTTAAAAAGAGCTAGGTAGGAACTTGCCACCTGATTCAGGACCTGCACCCCCTCAATGATATTGGGGTCCCAGAATTCTCAGTGGTACTGGACCCCTCTGTCATACTGACTAGCATACCAACAGACGCCCACTATTCCTCAGTAATAGGTATAAAGAATGTGTTCTTCAGCATCCTACTGCAACCTGACAGCCAGTACCTTACTGCATTCACCTTCCAATGGATCCCTCTGCTATACCAGAGACTACCATAAGGGTACTGCGATTCCTCCAGTATTTTCAACAGAATACAAAAAAAGGATCTTGCAAACTTTCAGTCGAACAGCACCTTCATACAGTATGCTGATGACACCTTGGTACGCAGTTCCTCCAAGGATCTATGACGCCAAGGGACGATAGCCCTCCTAACAGCACTTGCCAGAAGCGGATACAAAATAGAAAATTGGAAAGTGCAATATGTGCAACCGGAAGTTAGCTATCTAGGTCAGCTCATCTCATCAACTGGCCGGCTGATCACACCTTAATGAACAGATTCTATCCAGGCCCTGCCACCTCCTAGAATGAAAAAAGATATGCAAAGGTTTTTAGGCCTATGTTCGACAATGGGTCTTTAATTGGAGGTCACTCATTGCCCCCTTGCTTGAAGCAAGGAAGAAGGCCAAAACAGCCAGTGAGGACCTGATCTGCACATGCGAGATGCAGGAAACCTTTGACAAACTAAAAACGGAAATATCACACTTCTCTATGTTAGATACTCCCAATTATAGGAAAGAGTTCTTCCTATTCAGCCACAGTGATGGTCAAGCCATGACAGCCACCCTAACCCAAATGTACCCCCTGGGACACAAGCCACTTGCGTACTTATGTGGGCTCTTGGATTCATTCATGCAAGGCCATTTCCCATGTGAACAGTCCTTGTCCACCTCAACCTTTGCAGTTGACAAAAGAATCTCCATCATGATGGGGGCACCAATGACACTGTATGCAGAAAATTTGGTGTTTGAAGTCATACAAAAAGGGAAGAGCAACAGCCGCGGTCTGTGCAGGTAACAGCGGTGGGGTGGTAGGGCCATGTAAGGGCGGATTCTGAGGGATGATGCAGAGGGAAAATAAAATAAATTATTGATTTTTCCTCAGCATTGTCCCTTGGAATCCCCCCTTACACGGCCCTACCGCCCCACCGTCATTACCTGCACGGACCACGGCTGAAGAGCACAATGACCATCCAACGACTGTTGGGGTAGGAACTTATGCTGTCTAGACCATCCCTAAAAATGGTCCGGGCCATCTGGTAAATCCTACCACTTTCCTAGCGCATGAGTTCAGGGAGGGTTAGGAGACACACAACTGTGTGACTTGCACCACAACGGGATCAGCCAGGCTGAGGTAGATCCTATTCCCAAAAACGAAGTGCTTTTCATTGATGGTTCCTCCACAAAATACCAAAAGACGGGGGCGAGGCATACGGGGACAGCTGTGGTGATGACCCCCAGACATAAAGCTTCAGACAACTCACGGACCACCGCACAGCTGACTCTCCTCCTCCACCTCTCAGTGCAGGCAGCAGAGCTAACAGCATTGATCAAAGCCCTCACCCAGAGCCCAGGGAGGATAGTGACTGTCTACTCAGACTCTTCGTATGTCACCACCAACGTGTACTTGAGCATAGGAAGATAGAGGAGACAAGGGTTCCTAAAATCAGACTGCACCCTCGCTGCACACCAAGGCCTTTTGGAGTTGGCAATAGATGTGCTCACTTTACCTAAGCGCATAGCCATGGTGAAGTGTGCAGCCCATACTGGGGGCATATACTTTGTGACCCATGGAAACACATTAGCAGACCTGAAGGTGAAGAGAGGAGCATAGGGGAGAGTTTGCAAGGCTCACATGCTGCCCTTGCAGCAGAATAATGAGATCAGACTATCACATGACAAACCATACACAGAGACGGCAAGTTTTTTTCTAGGGGGAAATGCAGGAGCCTGCCCGTATGGAAAAAACAAAACAGTGGCTGACCAGGGGATGCACACAGACAGCACACAACCTCATATATCGACACACATCCTCCTGGAAACCTTTAATGCTCCTCTTCCTAGTCAACATATGTTTACCTCAACTGCACCTACCTACGCACATAGTCAAAGATAACATGGTAGCAGAGCTTCAAAATGACTGGTTCATCCCCAACATTGGCGAGATAATAACCATGTAACTCAATGAATGCACTGTTTGTCATCTGTATTCTCCCAAACCCACACTGAAGGTCATCTCATTGGCCATTCCTTGACCCACAGGGCCATTCAAAACTTACATATTGAATTAATCGACAAGATAGACCGATGTGCTAACTATCGATACCTGATAGTTGTGTTCTGCCCTTACTCCAGGTGTATCAAAGCCACCCTTTGCGTACACTGTGACCCCAAGGCAAGGGCCATGTTCCACATCAGGTGAAACCAAGATGAGGAGTGCGTAACGTCATCTGATAAGATAACGGTAGGCAGTTTGTCAGCTCAATGTTTGAACAAATTTTCACCCTCCCATGTAAAAGTCATTAATTGGTCTCAGTGTATCACCCTCAAAGCAATGACATTGTAGAGAGACTCAACGGCCTTCTCAAGCACAAAATTATTAAAATCTTTTTCAGTCTTAGAAAAAAGTGGCTCCACTGCCTCCTCCTACCCCTATTTGCATGAAGAAATGCACTCAGCAGCAAGATTGTGACAGGCAGACTAATCGGGACACCTATCCCAATGACCCAGAGGGTGAGGTGTGTGTCAAGATTGTGTTTCAGAAGCAAAAGAACCATATCCTTGGGAATAAATGAAAACTGTGGCGTGATCCTGTACATATTGGACCTACAATGGGGCACCTCTACGTTGATGTATATCTACTGGCAATACCTTGACCTTTCCTGCATCCAGCCTGGCATGGATGGCGGGGCCTTTGCACCTTTGTGACCATATACACTCTGGTCATCCCTGGAGAAGATCTGTCTGATTTGTCTCAACATCTGTTTAGAAGAAAACAACTCGGTTGCATCAGGCTCGAAGGAGAAGAACTGATGTATATTATGGCTGGGCTCAGAACAAAAACATTCCAGAACAAGTTAGACTGTTCACAGAGACTCAAGTAAACAGCGGAGGGTCCATGCCCTTCTTCACATTGCAGCCAAATGAAAATGCCTGCTTGTTGTAAATAATCAGCTGGGAGTTGATGAAGATGATCAATAATACTGAGCTCGGCATAAACGCAATCAAGGAAGAACTGCGAGCCATCCACCTTATGATGATGCAACATCGGTTTTTGTTGGACTTGATGACTGTGACGGAGGGTGGGGTGTGTGACAAGATTGGTGTTTCCTGCTGTACTTTTAGTCTTGGGAATGATATGGACAATTGGACATTACATCGTGCCATCCAAGAACTGCAATATCTGCAAGCCGGCATGAAGAAGGCGGGGGTGCCCCAGAGCAGGACTGGTTGCATAATATCTTTTCTTGGATCCTCCAAAGGGTGACCAAACTATTCACATCACTAACACCAGTTTTCGTTGTTGTACTTCTGTTGTGTTGTTTCCTATAAGTGGGGGTTCCCTGCTAAAAAAAACACAGTCCTCAAATTAGGTAGTATGCATATAGCTATGAAAAAGACACACACACACTTTGAATAATATAATTGTCGTGACATGAGGAGGATAGAGTAGTTAAAAAATCAAATGGGGGGAATGTTATACTGGGAGAATATGATGTCAATGAATCCCATTATATAGGCAGGCCTGACAACGGCAATACCAAAAAAACAATGTCAACGTGTGCCATAATCTGTGCCCACATAATGATGTCAATACCCATAAATGCAATGTCAATGTATGCCATAATTCATGCCCGCACAACAGTGTTGATACCGCCAGTAACAATGTCAATGTTTGTCACGATCCATGCATGCATAGAAATGTTGTTTCCAGTAGAAACAATGTTGTTGTGTGCCATGATCTAGGTATGCATAAATATGTCAACATCAGTAAAGACAATGTTGATGTATATTATGACAACTGTATCCACAATGTTGAGAATGTAGATAAAATTGATATCCGTGACTGCCATATAATTTTAAGGAGTTCCAATAAACTCACATCATTGCTGTCAGATTTACCCAAGAGGACCTCCCCATCAACCCCAAAGCAGAGATATGTGACCCACAGCCCTATGACCCACACACACGCCTATCGAATGACAAGTCAAAGGTTAGGTCTCTCTTAGCCCAAAGGCAAATGCACACCCAGAGAAAACCCTGATCAATCCCACAGATAGATGGTTGCACCCCATTCAGGTCTGGGGCAATTGGCACCAATAAAACACATTTGGCCAAAGGCTTGCGCTCCCCAGAAATAGCAAAGACAAAGCTAGATATCACATGTAGATAGAATACTCAGCCAATCAGACACAACATGCACACCACATGGAGTGATTATGCCCTCCCCACACCAGACATCTGGACAAATACACACTGACCTGCACTAGCTCTCCCCGAGGTCGAGAGACATCCGTGTGCTTATCAGATGCCCAAACATATTAATTTACGACTGTGAAGCTTTTTCAAGAATGCAGAAATTGCTTTATTGTACCTCCGAGATGTATATAATGTCATCTGAAACTTTGCACTCCAAGAGACTTTCTTAAGACACATTCTGTTGAGACTCCTGGTCTGTGCATTTAATTAAACTAACTTGTTCCTTTTTTCCTAAAGGCCTCTTGTTTTTCCATTTCTTAAGGTAAATTCATACCCGAACCACAAATGAGGTAAGTCAGAGACAAACTGCTGAACTTATTATCGTAGGTTTATGTTCCACAGTGGTCATAACTAAATATGTATCTCAGTGATCGCCTTGAACATTTTTCCCCAGTGGGCATTTCCATTTACCTCAAGTATATTCTGATCAAACAATTGCCAGAGAAAATTCTGAATACATCTTTTCATCCTGTGTTTAGCTTCATTTTTTAACATGTAAAGTCATCTTCGCCAGACATGACTTATCACAGGGGACATAACCAATGAGCACACATAGTGCTAATATGAAGGGGGATGGTAGAAATGAATGAATGAAAATTGCACTTGTATAGCGCTAAACTACCCGGAGGCCTCGTAGCGCTTGTGACTGAATTTGCTTAACGCGGGCTCAGGGCAGATCAGCAGAATTTGGCGTACAAGTGTGTTTTCAAGGCTTTCCTGAAGGACAGGTGGTTACTGTTGCCTCGAAGGGATAGAGGGAGGGTGTTCAGAGCTTGGCCGCAATATGGGAGAAAGAGCGGCCTCCCCATCGAGCTTTCCTGACTCTGGCGGAAGTAGCCAGCCGGAGGGTGCAGGAGCGGAGGGAACGGGATGGGACGTAGGGAGTAGCCAAGGGGTGCAGAATGGCGGGACCTGTGCGATGAAAGGCTTTGTGTAGAATACACATAGCCTTAAATTGTACTCTTGCCACTATAGGGAGCCAGTGAAGCTCCCTTAGGGCATTCCTCGCTGACTGCCAGCGAGGGAGGTTATAGAGTAGGCGGGCCGCACTATTTTGTGTGACTTGGAGCTTCTGGGTGGCAAAGGTCGGAGCTCCCATGTAGAGGGCATTCCCGTAATCCAGGCGGGAGAGTATAAGGGCCTGGACCAGGATCCTCCTTGCCTGGAATGGGAGCAGAGGGAGCACCTTCCGGAACATCCTCATGAGCCCAAAGCAGGTGGCGGCGGTCTTTGTGGCTTGGACTGAAAAGTCCAAAGCTTTATCGAACCAGATCCCGAGGCTTTTTATTTGGGACTTGGGGACGGGGGGCAGGCCCAAACATGGTGGCCAGATGGATGCAAGAACAGAGGGAGAAGGATTGCCCAATAGGATGACGTCTGTCTTCTCCCCGTTAAGTTTTAGGCAGGAAGATTGCATCCATCTGGCAACAGCCTCCAGACAGGGGCCTAAGGTGTGGGACGATCCCTCAGAGTGGTCTAAGGAGACCACCAATTGGGTATCGTCCGCGTAGGTGACGATACGCACACCGAAGGGATGGACTATCCTGTCTAGGGGTTCCATGTAGGCATTAAACAGGGTAGGGCTCAGGGAGGAGCCCTGGGGGACCCCACACCTGAGTGGGTGTTTAGGAGACACCGCCTCGCCCTCAAAGACCTGGAAGAAACGGTCGGCCAGGAAGGATGTCAGCCATTCCAGGGCCGCGCCCGACACGCCCATGTCCGCCAGTCGTTGTAATAGCGTGACATGGTTCACCGTGTCGAACGCGGCGCTGAGATCTAAAAGGATGATGGCGACTTTTCCACCCCGGTCCAACACAGCTCTTGCCTCTTCCGTCACCGCTAAGAGAGCGGTTTCAGTCCCATGCAGAGGACGGAACCCTGTCTGAGAGGCCCGCAGAAGACTATTAGACTCCAGATAGTTCATCAAGGTGTTATTTACGTGCCTCTCTAGCAGTTTGCTCAGCCAGGGGAGTAAGGAAATAGGACGGTAGTTCGCCAAGTTGTTCTGGTCGAGATTGGGCTTCTTCAACAGAGCCCTCACCATCGCGCACTTCCATGAAGGTGGTACAGATTTAGAGGTGATGGATGCGTTGAGAACGTCCAATATGACCGGGCGAATAATGTCCGTGACCTTAGTGAGAGTCTGAGGGGGTGCTGGATCGTTGGGAGAACCAGAGGTGATTTTGGGGATGAGTTTATCCAAGGCAGGAATGTCCAAAAGTGGGATTGTATCAAGCGTACAAAGGACAGAGGAGTCGGAAGTTGTAGATACGAGGGGTTCCGTATCATTGTTAGCGTCCCTGAAAGAGGAGTATATGGCCTGGATTTTTTGGGAAAAGAAAACGGCCAAATCTTTACAACGATTTTGGGCGCCCTCGGCAGAGGGACACTCAGCAGGGGGTGAAATAAGGGATTTGACAATTTTAAAAATTTCCCTTGGGGCATTAGCGGCTGCATTAATTTTGCCACCGTAAAAAGAAGCTTGTGCCACCTTTATCTCCTGTTTGTAGAGCTTAATGGCAGCTCTATATTCAGTTTTCTTGAGTTGGGAGTAGTCCTGTCTCCAGGCTCTCTCGATTTTCCGGCAAGCTAATTTCATGGTCTTAAGGGCAGGTGTGTACCATGGGGCTGCTTTGGGTCTTTTTATGGAGTTACTAGATTGTACGGGGAGGACCAGATCGAGTGTGCTAGAGATCCAGCCATCGAAATTGTTGAGTACTGCTATATATCTCTAAAAACTTCTTATTAAGCTTGTGTGTTTGAGGTGAACTCAGCCCTTCAAATTTCTTTAATCATGGGGATGGTAATTGGAAATAACATTTACCACCAACCTTTCCTTTTTAAACAGTGCTTTTGCTGCCTAGCTGACTCAACTCTACCATGTCAGGCAGACAGGCAGTTTACAGAGGCACATGCACTAGTGTGTGTGCCAGTAGTATGTTTTTTTTTATCTAAACCACCTAAGGCCTGACTTTAAGCAAGCCCTGGCCTGCAATACCTGGAGATCCTCAGGGACCAACAACTAATGTCACACAGCAGCATCACATATTAAAACAGCCCCGGGTGCATAGGGCATTAGGTCTGTACTTCCCAGGGCTGCATTTCCATCACTTCAGCTTTCGAGGGCAAAGCTTCCTCATCACCCCACCCTGTGCCAAGTCATCCCAGAGTGGGGTGGGTCAACAAGCATTACTGACCTCACCCTGTAAAATGTTGATAAAAGGGTGGAGGTACTGGAGTACCCCTGTCTAAGAAAGAAGGCCAATCTGTCAGCATGTAACCTGACATGAGTGACTCCACAAAGTCAGGACAACTCTCAACTCAAGTATCTGACATGTAGGGTCACATGCAGCATGCGGCAGACAGATACACTGCCCATGATTTTGCTGTGCCTTGAGTATTTGTTTACAGGCTTTTAGCATTTAGAAAGCTGCAAAGTAGGAGTTGAGCAAATCCTTCATCGGAGATAGTTACAGTGAGCTGAGTGGTTCTGCGTGATACACTGCTGACTTCCATGCAGCCTGACAGCTCAGTTCAGTCGGAAGGTTATAGTTAAAATGGTTGTGGCCTGCTCAAGGTCCAGTCCCAATTATACAGCAGAGTGTGTGTGTCCATTAGTGCTCCCCCATGCCATGTGCAAACTAAAACCTGCTCACACTGTGGAAGAGCAGGCCATTTCAGCTGCACCAAGGACCTGCTTAGGCCTTTACATTAGAGGCAACAATGTACCGAGCCCCAGAGTGCATGTTGCACCTCACATCGCCAGGCAAGGACTCCAGCTATCCCGAGCTCCACCTGTGCTGCTGCCGCCTTTAATCCTTGGTGCTCAGCTAACATGACGGGGGAAATACCAGCAGCGCCTCCCTCGGGGAAAGGAGTCCTACTGAGGCCATTAGGACCTGCGCTTCTGAGCCACCTAGCAGTGACAGTTGTTCACCATACCCTGCTCCTCAAGCTGCCTGAACTGTTGGCCTTTCTGGCAACTGCATCACCTAGTGGGGAACACCTGCCACTGCACCGCTCCACACATGCTTACCAACTGCAGCTCAGTCCCTCGCTGCCCATTCAGTGAGGTGAGAAGGCTACCAGTGCGGCTTACAAGGGAAATTATTGCCTCTACACTGCTTGGGATACACCTTTTCTAAACAGCACTGTACAGAGGGGAATTCTACATATCTGAAACCTGCACCTGGTGCCACACTCACGACTTGCGCAGCACTATGGCAAAGATACCAAGGGGCAGATTTACAAGCCCTTTGCAGCACTTTTGCATCACTTTTAACATGGGAAAATTGACGCAAAACTGACCTAAGGGGCTTGTAAATCTCCCCCTAAGGCTCTAAGTCATTCCTTCACATCACTCCGCAGAGAGATCATCATGGCTATGACACTAACTACACTCCTGGAGGGGTAAATGCCTTTTAACCACCTACCCTACCTGCCATTGCAACAGGTAAGCACAACTCACTAGCTCACTATCTGCCCTTCAACCATACAGTGAAATGACTAAGGTGGAGACTGCTGCTACTAGATGGAAGACGTGGGTGGGGCGATTAAACAACTATTTTAGGGCTACCCAAGAAACCAATGGCACTATCAATAGATGGCTATTACTCTATGTGAGCAATTGGGTTGTTGTTGAGGGGGCTGTGAGCCATTCTCAAGCAACTGCCATATTCCTTGTCAGGGTGAACCACAAGCGTCACTAAATTAACCTGTGCTTAGCCCTCTAGTAGCTTGGCATGAACGTAGTAAGGCTTAACTTAAAGGCAATGTGTACAGTATTCTGCAGCACTTAAACCACAGCTTTCCAAACTGTGTGGCGCGACACATTACTGTGTCGTGTCCCAGCCTTAGGTGTGTCGCGGGATGAGATGACTTCTGCCGGCAATCGGCAGAGTCGAGCTGCAGGGGCTCTTAGAAGGGGTGAAACAACAACAAAGCCCCATTAATATGCACAAGGTCTTTAACGACCTGTGAAGTGCTCGGGTGCAGCTGTGAGCGGGCTCGGGATGCCACACACGAGGGGTGAGGGGGGGAGGGGGGGCGGGGAGAGGGGGGAGCGTGAAGGATAAATAAAGGTTGCACTGAGCCAAAAAACATATTACAGTTGTAAACCATTATGATATATTAAAACAGCAGGCTACTTTACAAACCAAAAAGCCTGTTTTCCATAAACACTAGAGGCATTTCATTACAACCCCAGAACTCTGCTTACCAAATAAGTGAAGACATTTCCAACGCGCATCACTCCCAGGCTGATAACCAGCTCTCTTGCAGTGTGAACATTCAAGCTTTTGTTTTATAGCAAGCCGAGGTAGTCATGCGCTGTGTTCACTTCATGCTCGCCGCGTGTTTAAGAGGAGATGGGTTTGATTATTTTTGGAAGCTGACGAGGTTTTGGTCTTCCCTGTTCTGAATGCCCTTTCCATCTTTACAGGTGAAAGTTAGCAGCAGGGTCCTGGGTGGACCGCCAGGCTCTTAGTACTCAGTGTGATAGTTGTGTTTAGCGTTGTGAAGCTACATTTGTGGCCATACTTGCCCTGTGTTTTGTGATCGGAACTTCTTGCCATACTCCTCAGAGGCAGCAGAGTAAAAATTGATTGAAGAAGCGGCATTTCGTCTTCTGTACACTCTTTATGCCCTCTCATCTTCCATCATTTTTTTGCTGATAACTCATTTTTCACAGCATCAATCATCCAAGCGGCATGGTCTTTCAGGAGCAACAGCAAAGTCTAATGCCGGGACAGCAGAATACACCTTAACCACAGTATTTCTTCTGCCATTACTGCTCCTACTCCTTGTCCTCCTTTCCCCTGCATTAGCTGCATAAGCATCACAATACAAAACACTATAACACAACAATCCATAACATACCATACCAAAGTTCTACAACTTCAAAAAATCAACTGCAAAACACCATCCAACAACTCAACAAACAAACAGAGCAACAAATTAAGAAAACAATCGTATAACAGTACCATTGTTATATTTTGGTGTGGTTTTGCAGGGTACTGTGGTGTATGTTGTTACATTCTTGTATTGTTGAATTATGTAGTCTCTTTTCTAGACTTCAGCAGCAGTTACATTTCCAGTGAAAGATGCATAATCCATTATCGTGCCAGTGCAATATAAACAATTAGCACTGCAAGCACTTGCTTAAATATCACCCCCTCAGCTCTGCATCTGTGCATGATCACAGGCAGCAATTCTGTCCTCCTCAGTGCCAGAAATATTCTTCCTTAGGAGTGGATCAAACGTTTGTATGGTGACCAGTGACCCGCTAATGATGATGCCTATTCAATTTGATTTAATATTCCCAGGCATCTCACTCCTACCTTTTAAGTGGTGTGTGGGGTGGGAGGTGTGGGGTGTGTGTGAGGTTGTGTGTGTGGGGTGGTGTGTCTGTGGGGTGGTGTGTGTTGGGTTGTGTGTGGGGTGTGTGTGGGGGGTTGTGTGGGGTGTGTGTGGGTGGGGGGTGGGGAGTGTGTGTGGGGTTGTGTGTGGGTGTGGGTGGGGGGTGTGTGTTGGGTTGTGTGTGGGGTGTGTGTGGGGGGTGTGTGGGGTGTGTGTGGGTGGGGTGTGTAGGTGTGTGTGGGTGTGTGTGTGTGTGTGGGGGGGTGTGGGGTGTGTGGGGGGGTGGGGTGTGTGTGGGGTTGTGTGTGTGTGGTTGTGTGTGTGGGGTGGTGTGTCTATGGGGTGGTGTGTGTTGGGTTGTGTGTGAGGGGGTTGTGTGGGGTGTGTGTGGGTGGGGTGTTGGGGCGTGGGTGTGTGCGTGGGGTGTGTGTGTGGGGTGTGTGTGGGTGGGTGTGTCTGTGGGGGGGTGTGGGGTGGGGTATGTTTGTTTGGGGTGTGGGGCCTTGCTTAAATATCACCCCCTCAGCTCTGCATCTGTGCATGATCACAGGCAGCAATTCTGTCCTCCTCAGTGCTATAAATATTCTTCCTTAGGAGTGGATCAAACTTTTTTTATGGTGACCAGTGACCCGCTAATGATGATGCCTATTCAATTTGATTTAATATTCCCAGGCATCTCACTCCTACCTTTTAAGTGGTGTGAGTGTGGGGGGGAGGTGTGGGGTGTGTGTGAGGTTGTGTGTGCGGGGTGGTGTGTCTGTGGGGTGGTGTGTGTTGAGTTGTGTGTGGGGGTTCTGTGGGGTGTGTATGGGTGGGGGGTGAGGGGTGTGTGTGGGGTTGTGGGTGGGTGTGGGTGTGTGTGGGTGGGGGGTGTGGGGTGTGTGTTGGGTTGTGTGTGGGGTGTGTGTGGGGGGGGTGTGGGGTGTGTGTGGGTGGGGTGTGGGGGTGTGTGTGGGTGTGTGTGTGTGGGGGGGTGTGGGGTGTGAGGGGTGTGTGTGGGGTTGTGTGTGTGTGGTTGTGTGTGTGTGGGGTGGTGTGTCTGTGGGGTGGTGTGTGTTGGGTTGTATGTGGGGGGGTTGTGTGGGGTGTGTGTGGGTGGGGTGTGGGGGTGTGTGTGGGGTGTGTGTGTGGGTGGGTGTGTCTGTGGGGGGGGGGTGTGGGGTGGGGTATGTTTGTGTGGGGTGTGGGGCCTTGCTTAAATATCACCCCCTCAGCTCTGCATCTGTGCATGATCACAGGCAGCAATTCTGTCCTCCTCAGTGCCAGAAATATTCTTCCTTAGGAGTGGATAAAACTTTTTTTATGGTGACCAGTGACCCGCTAATGATGATGCCTATTCAATTTGGTTTAATATTCCCAGGCATCTCACTCCTAACTTTTAAGTGGTGTGGGGGGGGGGGTGTGGGGGGGGGGTGTGTGTGTGAGGTGGTTCGTCTGTGGGGTGGTGTGTGTTGGGTTGTGTGTGGGGTGTGTGTGGGGGTGTGTGTGTGGGGTGTGTGTGGGGTGTGGGGTGTGTGTGGGGTTGTGTGCGTGTGTGTGTGTGTGTGGGGTGGTGCGTCTGTGGGGTGGGGTGTGTTGGGTTGTGTGTGGGGTGTGTGTGGGGGGTTGTGTGGGGTGCATGTGGGTGGGGTTTGGGGATGTGTGTGGGTGTGTGGGGTGTGTGTGTGGGGTGGGTGTGTGTGTGTGGGGTGTGTGTGGGGGGGTGTGTGGGGTGTGTGTGGGGTTGTGTGTGTGTGGGGATGTGTGTCTGGGGTGGTGTGTCTGGGGTGGTGTGAGTTGGGTTGGGGGTGTGGGGGGGGCGTGGTGTGTGTGTGTGTGGAGTGTGTGTGTGTGGGGTGTGTGTGGGTGGGTGTGTGTGTGTGGGTGTGTGTGTGTATGGGGTGTGTGTGGGGAGGTGTGGGGTGTGTGTGTGTGGTTGTGTGTGTGTGTGGGGGGTGTGTGTGTAGGGGGGTGTTGGGTGTGTGTCTGTGGGGTGGTGTGTGTTGGGTTGTGTGTGGGGTGTGTGTTGGGGGGTTGTGTGGGGTGTGTGTGGGTGGGGGTGTGGGTGTGTGTGTGGGGTGTGTGTGGGTGTGTGTGTGTGGGGGGTGTGGGGTGTGTGTGGGGTTGTGTGTGTGGGGTTGTGTGTGTGTGGTTGTGTGTCTGTGGGGTGGGGTGTGTTGGGTTGTGTGTGGGTTGTGTGTGGGTGGGTGTGTGTGTGTGGGTGTGTGTGTGTATTGGGTGTGTGTGGGGGAGGTGTGGGGTGTGTGTGTGTGGTTGTGTGTGTGTGTGGGGTGTGTGTGTGTAGGGGGGGTGTTGGGTGTGTGTCTGTGGGGTGGTGTGTGTTGGGTTGTGTGGGGGGGTGTGTGTTGGGGGTTGTGTGGGGTGTGTGTGGGTGGGGTGTGGGTGTGTGTGTGGGGTGTGTGTGAGTGTGTGTTTGGGGGGCTTTGGGGGGTGTGTGGGGTTGTGTGTGTGTGGTTGTGTGTCTGTGGGGTGGGGTGTGTTGGGTTGTGTGTGGGTTTTGTGTGGGGTGTGTGTGGGGGGGGGTTGTGTGGGGGGGTGTGGGTGGGGTGTGGGGGTGTTTGTGGGTGTGTGGGGTGTGTGTTTGGGGTGTGTGTGTGGGGGTGTGTGGGGTGTGTGTGGAGGGTGTGTGGGGGTGTGTGGGGTTGTGTGTGTGTGGGGATGTGTGTCTGGGGTGGTGTGTCTGGGGTGGTGTGTGTTGGGTTGGGGGTGTGGGGTGTGTGTGGGTGGGGTGTGTGTGTGTGGGGTGTGTGTGGGTGTGTGTGTGTGGGTGTGTGTGGGTGTGTGTGTGTGTGGGGTGTGTGTGGGGGAGGTGTGGGGTGTGTGGTTGTGTGTGTGGGGGGGTGTTGGGTGTGTGTCTGTGGGGTGGTGCATGTTGGGTTGTGTGTGAGGTGTGTGTGGAGTGGTTGTGTGGGGTGGGGTGTGGGGGGGGTGTGTGGGGTGTGTGTGGGTGTGTGTGTAGGGGGGGTGTGAGGTGTGTGTGGGGTTGTGCGTGGGGTTGTGTGTGTGTGTGGTTGTGTGTGTGGGGTGGTGTGTCTGTGGGGTGATGTGTGTTGGGTTGTGTGTGGGGGGGTTGTGTGGGGTGTGTGTGTGTGGGTGGGGTGTGGGGTGTGTGTGGGGTGTGTGGGTGGGTTTGTCTGTGGGGGGTTGTGTGTGGGGTGGGGTATGTTTATGTGGGGTGTGGGGCCCGAACCCACCATAGGTGGTTCGGGCTCACTCGCTGTGCTTCCTCACATTACCGTGTCCCTGAATTTTTTTTCACAAAAAGGTGTGTCACCATCATGAAAAGTTTGGAAAGCTGTGACTTAAACAGTCAAAAAAAGAAAACACAAGAAAAATCCCACACCAATTTAGAACAAAAAAATAATAATAAATGATTTGACACAGAAACAACAAAACGCCAATCAGTTCATCCAGAGTTATGATTTTTCAAAGTGTTTAGTTCAATCTAAATTCTAAAAGATCAAAGCACCAATTGTGGACATCTAGTTGGACAAGACCGGGGCAAACCCAAAAGTTATGGCCGACCGTGATGGAGTGCAATTTGGATACAAGAAGTGGATTGGTCCTGGTTTTGGCTTACCTTTGAACTAACTAGAAATTTCAGAGAAAAATGCCTTAGAAGGTAACGTTTAGCGGGGCAAGGCAGGTAGAGGTGTCTGAGGAGAAGGAGTTGTCACCACAGAGCCGCTGGATGAAGTCACAGTGAAGATTTCTTCATTCAGATGTAGTTTTTTTTTATTGAGATCTCCAGTGGGACAAAGCTGCAGGCTGTATCAGACAAAGGATTTACGAGACAGGATGCATTTCCAGACAGGAGCTTCTGAACAGGACAGGATTTGCTGTTGTGAAGAAAAATGTAGCAGGAGCTACAGTGAAACCAGGGTGACTGGAGATGCACTGTTGGGAGATCAGGAGCAGGTAGATCCCTGTCTCCTCTCAGTTCAGGAAGCACTTTTTGGTAGACATTTTTCAAAGCCCCAAGATTTGGAATTTGGCTGGTTCGACACCTTTAGCATGACTTTCAAGGATGCAGGACTGGGGGCACCACTTGGAGCGTCAGGGCTCACTTCAGCCTAGATCAAGGTGCACATTGGAAGTTCGAGCTTTTTGTGTCCCTGTATCTCTGAACAGGAGGCCAGAAAACTAGCCCATGGAGGCACTTTGATGTTCCTGGGTTCAAGCAGAGAAACAGGTCTCAGGCAGCAGGACAATCCTCTGAGGGCACAGGGAGGTTTCAGGCAGCACAGTAGACTTCTTGGAGAAACAGGGCAGGATGCTGAAGTACACAGCAGGCATTAGGGTGGTCCTCTGAGAGTGCGTCGCAGGTCCAGAAGTGAACTGGAGGATGAGTCTGAGGGTCATATTTTTATATCTGATACCAGCTTTGAAGTGGAAGAATCTTCTGGAGTTTTACCTCCCAGAGATGGCTCTTGAATTTTCCTCCTCCTTGAACTAGTCTCACACCACACCCATCCAGCACAAGCGTCACAGAACATGTGACCCTGCCACTAAAAATGGCCAGGCGCACATGCTCGATGCATTTCCACTCTCTATATCGGTGTATCCGTGTGGTGTTCATGTGGGCATGAGGGCCTAGGGCCCTGCAACTTCACATTCCCCCGGCCTGGAGGTGACATGCTGTCATCCGCACCACAATACTTAATCATACAGGTCCATGACTTGCGGGGCAAAGACTTAGTGGCATCGGATACACACCGACTTTTGGTGTACTGAGGTAGGGGCACCTTAAGTGCAGAGCGGGTGTGCACCCTGCGAGATGCCCCATCCTGGCGGTCCACACTGCTCAGGATTTGTGTGCCCTGTTGGACCACAGTGTAGGCCAGAGAAAGCGGGCAGGGGGGTCTACCGTCACGTGACATCGCCTCAATGGATCACAGAGTTAGTGGGCTGAGGGGGTGTGCAGCCTGTGATGATGCCAGATGCACTGGTATGTCCTCTGTCATGGCGAAATCAAGACCCATAATCAAATATGGGACCTGGTGGTCAGCAGAGCATGGCTGCATGATGTGGAGGGTGCCATGTTCGCAGGACCCGGGCTTAGGGCTTGCACCGGCACGTGGTGGGCCCTCATTGCGACTAAGCATGGGTGAAATTTGCGAATTCGCAATCCACGAATTGGTGCAAATTGAGAACTCGCAATACACAAAATTTGCGAATTCGTGCGAATTTGCGAATTTTCTGTTTTTGCCAGTTTGCGAGGGTTTTGTACAAGTTCGGGAACGCGAACTTACTTGTGTGGTCGCAACGGTCGCGACCATGTTTTTTCTATGTGTCCAGCCTGTTTGCGACCCTGTGGTTCATCGCGGCCACCCTCCGGTTCATCACTGCCACCCTCTGGTTCACCAATGCCACCCTCTGGATCATCACTGTCTCCCTTTGGTTTATCACAGCACTCTCGGGTTCATCACTGCCACCCTCTGGTTGATCACTGCCATCCTCTGGTTCATCCCTGCCATCCTCTGGTTCATCCCTGCCACCCTCTGGTTCATCACTGCCACCCTCTGGTTTGCCACTGCCACCCTCTGGATCATCACTGTCTCCCTCTGGTTTATCACAGCACCCTCTGTTTCATCACTGCCACCCTCTGGTTGATCACTGCCATCCTCTGGTTCATCCCTGCCACCCTCTGGTTCATCACTGCCACCTTCTCGTTTGCCACTGCCACCCTCTGGATCATCACTGTCCCCCTCTGGTTTATCACAGCACCCTCTGGTTCACCACTGCCACCCTCTGGTTCATCTCTGCCACCCTCTGGTTCATCCCTGCCACCTTCTGGATCATCACTGCCACCCCCTGCTTCACCAGTGCCACCCTCTGGTTCATCACTGCCACCCTCTGGTTCAAGGTTGTGGATTGGGGCAGGGAGGGCTGAATGCAACTAGACACTGCCTTGGGCACACAAGGTGTCCCATGCAAAGTCCAGTTCAAACCGGTGCTGGGGCTCTCCAGCCCCAGCTCTGGCTCGAAACTGGACAAAGGGAAAGGGGTGTAACCACCCCCATCCTGGGTCCCACCCATAGGAGGGACCTAGCAGGAGATCCAGCCCCTAGGTTTGGAATAAAGGTAGGAGCTGTGCCAATGCAAACCAGATCATCCTGACTGAAACTTTGAAATGAAACTCTGGACCCTTCGACATCCCACTCGACGTGGAAGACAGAAGAATCTCCTTTGTGGTCAAGGAGTGACCACCCTGTGCAAGCAGGCACCATCAGCGCATCAAGGCTTTCTTTGCCATTGCTCCCACCGGAGCTCGAACAACAGAGATCAACAAGACCCAGACTCCCAGACATCCAACAGCCCGATCCACAGTCCTGGCAAAGCTGAGACTTGTGGAGGCGACGAGAGACGTGGGACTGGCCATCTTGAAGAGTCAACAAAGTGCTTCCTGTGCAGCTCCCGAGGCACCCTTGATGCTGTGCATTGGGGTTTGAGAAGTCCCAGCCCCAAGCAGCCTGTGCTCCAAAGATGACCCCTCCACACTCACCGAGTGCTGCGTGGAGCCCTTTTGCACTTTTCCTGCTTGCCGCATTGTCCGGTCGCTTGCCCGTTGGCTAGTGGCCTCGGTGACAACGATCCATCAAAAATACACTTCTGGTATGGTTGCTCCAGACTGGCCCTAGCTATCCTGAAAAGGAGCCATCGATCTGACCTTCCCGGTCCGATCCAGAAGACATCTTTGAGTCTTGCTTGGGTTGCATTTGCCAAGGTTTGGTGACTCCAATTCGAGAACCGACACCGCCGACAGCAAGAGCCTTTGTGGGACAGCTTGTGTCCATCAGCTGAAAAACGATGGATTTGGGCCCAGATCTTTGGACTGGGATGAGTGTGTGACATTGATCCACATTCGGTCCATCACCTGTTGTGTTTGCATATTCCGCCCTAGTGCGCTGGGGATGCCCAGACGTGGGTCCCAGGCACTCCACACCACTGGAGTCAAGCTAGCCGGGCTGGTGAGAGGTGTTACCTCGAAACCGGTCCGGTCCTCGGATGCTTGATTCCGTTCTGGGAAGGACATGGCTTTTGTAGTTCGGACTGGACTGTTCCCATGGGGCACAGGGTCAGAGCTGATTTGCATATCGCCATTGTCTAACCCGGGGTGGTGTGGAGTGCAAAAAACGATGGATTTGGGCCCAGATCTTTGGACTGGGATGAGTGTGTGACATTGATCCACATTCGGTCCATCACCTGTTGTGTTTGCATGTGTCCATCAGCTGGTCATCTTCGATCCTTCCTGGTCCACGGGGTAGCAGAGAGAAACTACTCAACAGCACCTGATCGCAACCCGACACTGCCTGGTTCCGTCCTGGTTCCATCCTGGTCACTGACTAGTGACCTAGACTTTGTCCCCTCTGCTTTCAGGTACTCTACATCTTCGATCCACCCTTGGATCCAGCCGGACTCTTCTCTCCTGGCCGCCTGCAGCATCTTTACCTCCAGGCTCCATAGAACTCCATGATGAAACCCGACGCACTTTGGCACCTATGCACCCGCTTCCTGTGGGTGAGGTAACAAGATTACACCGGTGCTCCTATAGTGGTTTACACCTCTAGTGTCCTATTGGTTAGTGGCTAAGTTCTAGTCAAGTCAGAAGACTCCTAAACCTATAACTTTCTGATTTTTACGCATCATTGACTTGTATAGTAAACGCGGTTGCCTATAGACACTGCACCCGCATCCTGTGGGCCTCCTATGTCCTAACCTTTGTTAGTCCAGTGTAGGCCCAGCGATTCCCTAGGCCCTAGGCCTGTTCATTGTTCGTGATGTGGTACTTATACCACTTTCTTAATATATGGTTTGAGTGGCCACCCTGCCTATCCATAATTGTGCATCTTATTGTATGTTATACTGTGTTCTTTGTTTAACTCTTGTGCTCCTGTGCTCATAAAGAGTCAAGGGGATTATTCTAGAAATAAATACATATATTTTATAATATATAATTTGTGTGGTGTCCTTTCATTTGGTATTTAAAGGATTGCATATGGTAAAACTGCTGGCTTCACGTGCTCTCTTGAGTTTATCCTAAGACTGCTTTTGGCCATGCTACCACTAGGATAGCTGATGTATAAAGTTGACTTACAACCAATCACCATAAGGGTCGTTTGGACTGCTGCAAGGTGCTCACTAGAATAGTGATCATCATATACCAGGCCAACTTCTTACACACAGCACCCTCTGGTTTGCCACGGCCCCCCTCTGGATCATCACTGCCACCCTCTGGTTCATCACTGCCACCCTCGGGTTTGCCACTGCCACCCTCAGGTTTGCCACTGCCACCCTCTGGATCATCACTGTCCCCCTCTGGTTTATCACAGCACCCTCTGGTTCATCACTGCCACCCTCTGGTTCATTAATGCCACCCTCTGGTTCGCCACTGCCACCCTCTGGATCATCACTGCCATCCTCTGGTTCATCCCTGCCACCCTCTGGTTCATCACTGCCACCTTCTGGTTTGCCACTGCCACCCTCTGGATCATCACTGTCCCCCTCTGGTTTATCACAGCTCCCTCTGGTTCATCACTGCCACCCTCTGGTTCATCACTGCCATCCTCTGGTTCATCCCTGCCACCCTCTGGTTGATCACTGACACCCTCTGGTTGATCACTGCCATCCTCTGGTTCATCCCTGCCACCCTCTGGTTCATCACTGCCACCCTCTAGTTTGCCACTGCCACCCTCTGGATCCTCACTGTCCCCCTCTGGTTTATCACAGCACCCTCTGGTTCACTACTACCACCCTCTTGTTCACCACTGTAGATTATGGGTGGAAAGCAAAGCACACCTTCCCAGCCTCAACTGAGATGAATTAATTTGGGGCTGGTTAATATGTCACTGAATTTGTGCTTCATGTCTGGCACCTGCTTCCTTAGCTGTAAGACCTTCCTGTTGCAGTTATTTTTTTTACAGGAGCATTGTGCCATACTTGTAACTATTCTCTGACCCTGCTTTGAGGGTCAGAGCAGTGTCAGAGAATAGTTGAAAGTAGGCAAGTGAACTCTGGAGGGGCCCCTCAGGAAGCACTACAGGGAATCGTTACAAATTAGCTTGAACTTTTGCACCTGCTAAGTGCTTTCAGTTTTCCAAAATTTGTTTTTCTGCCATTCCGCGAGATTCGCGGGACGCGAAATCGTGCGAAATCGATCTTGCAATTTTTTTTTTGCGTGTTCGGGCGTTTTTTTGCTTATTCGCGGACCGCTTGCAGCGCACCGACCCCGAGGTTGCCCATGCGGTCCTGTACGGGCGCGGCCAACTTGTTTGCGTGACGTGTTTCTGTTTCTGGGTGTTCGTTGCATGCTCTCGACGTATGCGGCGCGCGATTACGTATTCGTGGGCGTTTTTGCGTGCTCGGGGGGAAATATCGCGCACATTTACCCACGCGGTCCTCTATGGGCGCAGCCATCTTGTTTTTCATTCACTGCTATGGTTTTGGGCATGCTTTTTTGGTTTTTTTTTTTGCTTATTATCTCTCTCTTCAATTTCCTACATCTATATTTTGTGTTTTTTTTTTACTTTTTGTTACTTTATTACCTACTTTATTTCTTTCGCTCTCTCTCTTATTTTTTTCACACATATTCTTCTTTCCTTCTTCTTGTGCCCAGGACCATGGCTAAGGGAGGCGACAAGGGCAAGGGGAAGGGCCCAGCACCACGTACCCGGCTCCCTTGCGGGCGTTGGAGGGGGAAAGAAGTGCAGCCCAGGGAGATCTTCTAAGCGGTGGAGGTGGCCGCCTTGATGGTTTTTGTGCAAGTCCACCTGCCTAATACCGTGGCAGCAGGTGGGCGGATTGCTTCCGGTTACATCCTCCGGGAGCGTCGCCAGCTATGGGAGAAGGTGTGCCGGCGCATGTATAAGGAGTCTGGGGTCCGGCGCACCTACCACCAAGTGACACACCGTGGAGTGACATCTTGGACCGGGAGCATGACATGATCGACCTGCTCGGTGTGGAGATCCCTGGCCTTGGTAAGTAGCTATTTAATAACTCATTTTTTTCCTTCTGCTCTGTTATATTGCTAATCAATTTTTTTCTTGAAGAGTACGAATGCTGTTGATTAGATTACATTGCAGGAAATTAATGTTTAAATAGCTTCTGCCATTGCAGATGCTTGCCTGGTTATTGGCGTTGCTACTATGCTTACTTGTTTGCAACTTTTTAGTCATTTGAGAGCATAACTATGTAATGCTAGAGACAGTTGACTCAAGTCTAGTCCTTCTTTGTACTCCTGCTGCTGCCACTTTGAAGAGATAGTGGTGGATTGATACGTTGAGTATATAATTTATTACTTGTTATAGGACATTTGTTAGTGGTCTGCAATCATGACGACAGACTGTGTCTGTCACACGACATCTTGTGCTGCTGAGTGATGGCAGTCGTAGTTGAACCTTTTTATTGTTGATGTAGTTAGTGAATTACATAACTTTCCTATTAGACGGTCTGCGAATCCTGCAATACTGTACTACTATCCTCCTAGTTGACCAGATCAGATGCAATTGATGTTAATTTGTTTCCCCAACATAATTTTAGATTGAGTACAAAGAAATCAAATATTTCCCAAAAAACAATCATCCATGTTGTGTTTCCTTATTTCATGATCACCAGAAACTCCCAGGGGCAAGGCGCCGGCGGCGACAGAGACTCCGGTGGCAGAAGTTGGACAGGAGCAGTCCCTTGCAGGCTCTTCTGCTGGCCCCAGTAAGTTGTTTTATTGTTATATTAATACTTATACTTCCCTAACTTTTACAGCTCCTATTCATTATAAACTGGTTCCTAATAATTCTATGTTTTACAAAATAGTCTTTGATCTTCTTCTAATGTAGACTAATTTCTACATTCTTATCCTGGCTCTACCATCACTCTCTGTGCTACTACTATTTACAATTATGAGTCTGTCTGTGTAGGTAGCTAAGCTTGCCATTCGGCAAAAGGTGTGAAACAAAACTGATACAGCAATAGCTCTAGGCACTGAGTGCAGTCCTCTGGCTTGCCCTTGCTGTCTATTCCAGCCTTCTTAATGTAAGTGCTTGGACAATTTCCAACAACAAAATGTCATTGTTTACACCAAGTAAAAGGTAGCAGTTGCCTTTTTGATTTGAGAGGAGCACATCCCATACCGCTAGTGTTTCAGGGACTATTCTGCACACAAAGAAGTATAGACAAGATAAATAGGACATTGTTGATGATAGGTGCAGTCCGACTTTCAACATACCTCAGTCCGAACAGAAGTTGAACCCCCAATTCCCTGACCGACTATCTAGAATGTCTGACCAATGATTTTACGACCCAGAAGAACAGAAGAAGACTACCTCCGAGTCCCGGCCTATCTGAGTCACTGAAACATGACTGCCAAGTGCAGTAGTTCAAACCTTTCCGCTCACTCACTCGTAAACAAAAACCACACAGTGTTTGTTAGTTTTAAAGTTTTATTTTCAATTAAGAAATGAAAACACTATTTCTTTATTTTTAACAGCGTAGTATTCTGATGGATGAAGATGACGTTAAATGTGAAACAACATTCCCATGAATGAAATTAGTTTGACTCTAACTTAATAATAGTTAAGAGACACATGAAATTATTAGAATAACTGTGCGGGAGCCCCCACCTTCTTTAAAGTACTTAAAGTACTGATGGTGATGACTTAGTAGTAGTTGGTGAATTGTCTGGCAGCAGGGCAATGGAATCTTCTTTCTGTAATGAGAAAAATGGTGCCCGTTAAGCAAGCATTCATCAGTTGTCAAAAGAAGAAGTGTAGCATATAGTGGAATAAGCATATAAAAGGTTAACACCCTCCCCCAATACTGTTACTTTTTTTCAATCCCAGTAATACAAAAATGTGTTATGTAACATTTTCTTCCATTACAAGACAAAATAGGGGGTTGTGTATGGCATCTGAAAATATGAGATGTTTTTCCTAGATGTCACAACATCTGACGCGGCACAGATGACCACCAGTGCCGGGGCCAGCAGTGTGGAGGGGTCCACTCAGGATGCGGCGGCGCCAACAGGAGGAGCTGGGGGGGAAGACTCAGCGGCGGCAGACAGTGGTAAGTTATTATACTCCTTACTTATTGAAATTTTTTGAGTAGGCTCGCAAAGGAGTGGATGATGTACTGCACAGTAGCACACAGTACACTAGTATAAGTACACTGTACTGTCAAGAACATTTACTAATTTATAACTACTTTTTGGGCTATCCCGGAGAAGACAGTCAACCTTGACTTTTAATAGCATTAGCGGCGGTACTTCTCTGGTAGCCAATGGCCCCCTCTATTTCACTTCAACTCAGCTGGCAAATTTTTATTGTGAAGCCAAGTCATATCAGATGAAGTTTAGGGATGTGAAGAATGAAAAGTTAAAGAAGGGTGAAACGAAGGACGAGCCAGTCTTAATATTTATGACTGTAAAGAATGGTTTTGTTGAATGCAATTCAACATAAGAAGACAGCGGTTTCCAAAATATAATGAAAAGGTTGTTAGTTGGTTTTTGCCAAAAAGTTTTTTGGGTACATTTGAGACATTAAGAAGAATCATAGACGTACTTTCGAAGCCTGGATGTTATTTTCTTTATCCTCCTCGTCGATAGCAGAGGTGTATGATGCAGTAGAGCAGACGCTGAGTGGAAGAAGTATGTCCAGTGGCAGTGCCACCCCTATTGAAAAGTAAGACATTCTGATCCACACTTGCATGTACTGCTTAAAGTACTGCGAGTCTGCATCATCATGGCCTGTGTCTGTATTTCTTAGGTGAAAGCTGAGTGAGCTGCCATTATGGTTCACGTACCAGTGATTTCCTTTGCAACCCAAGAGAAAAAAAGTAAAAAAAGGCCTTTTTTTAGGACTCTCTGACTATGTATGTAGTAGTGAGTCCACTCATAGTGCGGCTAGTGGAATTCCTGAAACTCCCGGTGAGGTCACTGTGTTAAAAAGACGGCGGGAAAGATACATGCCAAAATGTTATACTGTTACAACAGGTATCTGTGCACACGTTGCCTTTTACAGAGTAAATGCTGTAGGTAATCAAACAACACACCCAATAGATAACCAATGTGGAAGTAGTCTTGATAGAAGTTTTTCTTCAATTCAGATTTTATCCACCACGCCCAGCCAACACTTGTTTTGTCAGGGCTAGTAGCCCACGACTTCATCAGGGCTCCCGCGGGCAGCTGTTCCAAAGCTATTGCCACAATGGCTATGTGCTCTCAGCCGGTTCTAATTCTGACCCGGCTACCGGGTACTGTCGGGGTTCTTGCTGATTCGTCTCAGCCGTCCGTGTGATGGTTAATACCAAAGATGTGACACACCATAGGAGTATCTGTGTGAGCGGCAGGTTAAGCCGTACTGCTTTCCAGCGTCTCCGCGTGTAAATGCGGAAGTCATTTACAGTTTACACGCGGAGACGCTGGAATGCTGAGATGGCTGAGACAAATCAGCGAGAACCCCTACAGTACCCAGTAGCCGGGTCGGAATTAGAAGCGGCTGAGAGCACATAGCCATTGTGGCAATAGCTTTGGAACCGCTGCCCGCGGGAGCCCTGATGAAGTCGTGGGGTACTAGCCCTGACGAAACACGTGTTGGCTGGGCGTGGTGGATAAAATCTGAATTGAAGAAAAACTTCTATCAAGACTACTTCCACATTGTTTGTCTATTGGTTGTGTTGTTTGATTACCTACAGCATTTACTCTGTGAAAGGCGACATGTGCACAGATACCTGTTGTATCAATTATGTTTGGATCTTGGTCCTAATTGGAGGTTTAGGTTCTTCCTCCTATCTGGGGCACCCTCAAAATAGTGGTTAGAAATTATAAATAACGTCACATACTGGAGGCGCCAGTTGTGGATCGACAATCAAAAAAAACCTGGTTCGTTATCTTCAAAATGTTATACTGTGTTTGCTACTTGCTGGTATTACTGATGCTGGTGTTACTGAGTGTCAACTTTCTGTTGAAATATTTTGACTTTATGTTAAAGACTATTGGCTACAGTATTTTTCTTTCTTTTTTCATAGATGCTACTCCAAAAAAGCTCACCCGTAAGGAGATGGCTGTCCGGGCCAGGGCCCGTAAGCTGGAGGCTATTTGTCTAGAGTATCGACGGTTGTGAGCTCGGGAGCATGGGGAGGACACTACAACAACCACCAGTACATCCTCCTCCACTGCCCCCGGGTCCACCAGCCACAAGCCTCCAGCCAAACGGAGCCGTGGCCCGACAGCAAAAACAACAGCTGCCCCCCCCCCCAGAGCCTGGATGGCACGTGTGCGCCGCCTCTGAAAGCGAGTGGACTACCTGGAGCGGTTGTGTGAAAAACACCAGCGCCAGCTCCGGGACCTCCGCAAAGAGCAGCGGGACATGCAGCAACAGCTTGCCAAACTACGCCACCGGAGGAAGTGACTGTCCCTTGCCCCTCTTTTAAAGACTGTTTGGGGGGGTGGGAATTGGGTTTGTGGGAAAGGGGACTTTTTGATTTTTGGACGTTGGTTTGGTTAGGGTGGGGGGGTGCGTTGGGGTAATTTATTTTATTTTTGTGACAACAACATCCATAATTTATATTTTTTAATAATTATATTTTTCATTCCAAAACAAAGTATGCGCGCTCATATGTTTTTGTGTGGGGGTTGGCGGTGGTTACTGGACATTTGGTTTTTCAAACTTACCAGCATGAATGAAACATCTTGTCCTGAAATTTACCAAAATGCAACTAACCGAGTTAATCAATTCAGTAGCCCTACTACTGTACTTTACTAGTAGTACTGTCAGTCTCTGCTCTCCTCCCAACTTAGTCCTAGCCCATTATTCTACTACCTCTCCAATATGCTTACCTTAACTGTGATTTGTGAATCACGGTTGGTGAATAGGGTTGGTTGTTGACTTGAATCCTCGACGGATGCAATATCATTGTTGTGCTGGTAGCAGTAGTGGTACACACTGGCAGCATCACCATATAAAAAAAAGAGGAAATTAAACATTGAGTGGCCTGAGCGTAGCATTAGAAACAGTACAGTAGATAGTACGGTACAAACCACTGCCCTAAATTGTAGCCTAAGCAGTGCCAACGTAAGGTAAGTATTAAGCATTTTATTGTTCATGTCGTGTAGGAGGAGGATGTTCTTATCAATCCACGATGGCGCACATGAACTTCTGGTTGCTTTGACCTTATCCTCCCCAGCAAGTGTGTGGAATTTATTGTTGTTGTCAGTCACACCTCAATGAAATACCACACAGCCCGGGGGAAGAGCGTTAGGGTTTGAAAATTGGATGGCAATGGGGGTTTTTGGGAAAGTTTGGTAGAGAGGAAAAAAAACACAGCATGGACAGTCAAACAACAAATGAAGAGAAACAAATCTTTGGATTAGAAGATATTGATAAATCTTGAAAGGGACATAAAGGAAGTGCACTACTGCATGCCAGAAGTACTAAATGGATGGTTAGGTTACTGAAAAGTAGTACTACTACTTACTGCAACTTACTAGTAACTACGAAGAAGCAAGTTGACAGTAGAGGGCTGCAGTCATTACGCAATTTAACTTGCCTCTCTGCCCTCAGAGAGAATAAACACTTACAGCCTGATTCATCATTGTTAAATCCGGTCGCAAAGGGCCAGATTCTGAGAATCTGGCCCTTTGCGAGCGGTATTTTTGCATTTGGGATTCATCATCCCAAATGCAAAAATCGCTATTTAAGAATTCACATATTTGCGAGGAATAGCATTTAAGGAATCTCTATTAGAGATTCCTTAAATGCTATTCTTGAAACATTTTTAAATTGCGAATTCGCAAAAATTTCCCGCTATTTACCGCGAGGTCAAACCTCGTGGTAAATAGCGGAAACTTAGAAAAATGCATTTAAATGCATTTTTCTAAGTTTCGTGTTACACACACACATGTCCTTGGGACATGTGTGTGCGCAACACCAATGTAGCATACATTTCAGGGGTGCTACAGGGTGTCCTTTGGACACCCCTGCACCCTTGAAATCGCAATTTCAATATGCGAATCGCTAATTGCGATTCGCACATTGAAATGTCTTCCCATTCATTCCTATGGGCCTTTGGGCCCATAGGAATGAATGGGGAGATATTCCTTAATTGCGATTAGCAATTTGCTAATCGCAATTAAGGAATAATTAGAAATCGCAATTTATTTAGCGATTTCTTGGTGAATAGCATTTTGCTATTCCTTAATAGCAATTCCTTAATAATCGCTATTAAGGAATAGCAAATACTCACCTTGATGAATCAGGCTGTTAGAACATTAAATTAGTGTTAAACATAGCAAAGACGTATCAAATAGCTGAAGGGATGAATTTGAAGCAGAGATCAAACAAACGCACAGAGTCACACTCGTAGAAGTAAGTTCAAGTTCACAACAATATCATTTAAAAGATAAGGAGAATTTTGGATACTGTTACTGTTTTTTGTAGTTGTCCCGTTGAATTTGTGAAGTTGATGCATCCAACCATTCCTCTTATTCACGGTACTCCTTTATTCCATCAGATTCTCCGTCGATCAATGTTGGTGACCAGACACACTGCCCACTGCCTGCCTGATGCGGATTTGCGGATCGCTAAATGTAAGGCTGAGTAGTACATCGATGGCACAGGGTAAAAGCCTGCCTGTAATTGATGATGGAAAAACACAACAGTAAGTGTTAAAGACACCTCAGAGAAAAAAATATGTAAGGCACGCTGTGTAGTGCAAAAATTATACTATCACTTTCAGAGATGACAATCCCCAAAATCTAGAACACCCCACATTACCCTCCCAAAAACGTGCAGAAAACCGCTGCTACCTCACAGAGGCCTAATTTCAAATCGTGTCAAAACGCACTCAGAAAGTATGGCCAAAACCCCCCTCTCTCACCATGGATTATCTTCAAACGACTTGCAATTAAAATTAGACATTACAACAAGTTTTCCAGGACCCCACCCAGTCGTAAAAATCTATAACCCCCACCCAAACACATGCAATACAATACTGCTAACCCTAACGAGCCCTAGTTAAGAATAGTGGCAAACACTTTCTTTAACTAGGCCAAATCCCCCCTTTGCCACCATGGATTTTCTTCAAACCACTTGCAACCAAAATTACACATTCCCACAAGTGCTCTAAGATCCCAGAACCCAGTTGCAAAAATCTAGAACACCCCCAACCACATGCAATACTGCTGCTAGTGCTAACCCTAACGAACCCTGAGTTACAAAAAAGTGCCAAAACGCTTTTCAGCATGGATTTTCTCCAAACCACTTTTATCCGGTATTAGACCTTCCCAGCAATGCCCTAAGACCCGCCAATCCACCCGCAAAAAAGCACAACACCCCCAAACAGGAAAAAAGCAAAAATGGAAAATCTCATACTTAGAATATTTTCGGCCTTTTTTCAATTCTGTCCAAACGCGCTGTGCAGCTGGGTCATAACTCCACTTTTCCACCATGGATGTCCTGAAAAACACAAATGCAATCAACATTAGACTGTGCCAGCAGTGCTCCTAGACCCAAAAAACCCACCCCAAACACCAGGAACCCCCCAAAACAGCACCTCAAAGACAAGCAAGTGAGCAACAACGCAAAAACTTTTTTACCTCTGATTTTCTCCAAACCACTTTTATCCGGTATTAGACCTTCCCAGCAATGCCCCCAGAGCCATCAACCCAGGCTAAAACAAGTAGAAGACCCCCAAAATGCCAAAAAGCAAAAGTACAAAAATGGGCACAGAAATTTGCAGGCAAATTTCCAAAATCACTCCACGAGCGCTCTGCAGCTGGGCCCTAACTACCCTTTGCCACCATGGATTTTCTTCAAACTACTTGCAATCAAAACTACCCAGACGCAACATTGCTCCAAGACCCCAAAACCCACCCACAACACCTGGAAGCCCCCCAAACAGGCCACCAAAAAACGCTAAATTGAGCGAAATGTCTGAAAATGCAAAAACTTTTTCCTCATGGATTTTCTCCAAAACACTTTTTTTCCGGTATTAGACCTTCCCAGCAATGGCCCCAGAGCCGTCAACCCAGGCGAAAACAAGTAGAAGACCCCCAAACTGCCAAAAAGCAAAACTACAAAAATGGTGACTTCCAAAATCACTCCACGCTCGCTCTGCAGCTAGGCCCTAACTCCCCTTTGCCACCATGGATTTGCTTCAAACCTCTTGCAATCAAAAGTATCCATACCCAGCAATGCTCCCAGACCCCAAACCCACCCACAAACACCCGGAACCCCCCCAAACAGCACCTCAAAACAAGCAAGTCAGCAAAAACGCGAACAAAATTTCACCTCCGATTTTGTCCAAACCACTTTTATCCGGTTTTAGACATTCCCAGCATTGGCCCCATACCCCTGCAGTAGTCACCCGCAAAAAAGCAGAACACCCCCAAACAGGCAAAAAGCAAAGATGGGCCTACTACCTTCAATTCAGTCCAAATACGCTGTGCAGCTAGGCCCTAACTCCCCTTTTCCACCATGGATTTCCTGAAAAACAAATGCAATCAACATTAGACTGTGCCAGCAGTGGTCCCAGACCCCAAAACCCACCCCCAACAACCTAAAAGCCCACCAGACAGCACCCCAAAGACAGGCAAGTGATCAAAAGCGCAAAATCTTTTTCTGCTCCGATTTTCTCCAAACCACTTTTATCCGGTATTAGACCTTCACAGCAATGCCCCAGACCCGTCAACTCACCCGCAAAAAAGTAGAAAACCCCCACAAATGCAGACTAGTCTTTCTTCATTGGACGTAATCCAGCCATCTGCTTTGAGGGAAATAGGAGTTTGGAGGAGGAGGAAAGAGGAGCATGTTCTTGTGAACTTGAGAACCTGAGGAATGCAGACTGCGGCACCTTCAAATCAATAAGCAAATAAGTGAAGACAGTTCTGCTGATATGCTTGTTTTTGTGATTAGGTGATTAAAGTTTTTTATATAGATTTTGCAAAACAAAGAAAGACAGACACACAGGAATAAAAGTGAATAAGGACGAAAAAGAAAGTTAGTGATTCATTGACTCATTTTCAGGGATCGGTGTCAGGGAAGAAGAGCTCGTCCTCAAACTCTGCGAATTCAGACGGGAGCAGGTTACGTAACAGAGAAGAACTTCCCTCATCTAAGTTGGAGTCCTCCTCGTCTTCTTCCTGCGTGCATTCTCGTATTTTGTAATCTGGTGGTATGAGGTGCTGATTCATCTTGATCATTGTTAACCTCTCCACATTTTTAGGCGAGAGGCGGGTCCTTTTGAAAGTTACAATGCCACCAGCAGCACTGAAAACACGTTCAGAAGACACGCTTGCGAGTGGGCAAGACAAGTAATTTATAGCCAGGTTGGTGATCTCTGGCCACAATTCTCTTTTCCCATGCCAATACTCCAATGGGTCATCATGAACATAGACCTCTGTTGAGTCATTCAGATAGTCCTGCACCATTGACTCAAGGTTCTCCAGGGTTCCTCCACTTTGCTTACTTTTTGCTGGGACCTTTTGAGAAGCAAAACCAAGCGGAGTTAGCCAATCCTCTTCTTCACACAATGTTACTGTTGTGTCTGGTGCAGATGATACGGTTGCTGGTGTCTTTAACGGCTGAGAGGGAAAATCACTCACTTCTGCCACAGATGCAGAAGTGGATTTTTTTTTACTCCGGATGGCCTGCTGATGCTGATGTACTACCTTTTCCTTCAATTTCCTGCCGTTCTCTTTCAAACCGACTGGCTGACACAGCTAGCCAATGTTTGTACTTTGTAACATCTGCGTCATCAAAAGGAAAGAATACTCTGCCTGCCACTGCCTTTTTGTACCGTGGATCCAGAATAGTAGCACAAATGTAATGCTGTTCTGGGTGGATCTTTTGAAGATGTTCATCGCAAAGTAGGCGCTGTAATAACTTCTCCGCCAAATCAAATGCGTCTTGCTTTCCATCTTTTTGAAACGTAGAAGACCCCGCCTTCAGTTGGTGCTCTAGCATGCGCAACAATGGGATAGCTGTTCCCAAATTACAGTCCTCCCTGCTGACTGCACGTGTGAAGACCTCAAAAGGACGAAGCATGTCGGTCAGGCTTTTAACTAGCTTCCATTGCTTCACCTGTATCCTCAGGTCCATCATAGGTGTACCCAGTGTAAAGAAATACTGATCGACTACCGCATACCGCTCATACAGACGCTCAAGCATGTAGAAGGTTGAGTTCCAATGTGTTACCACCTCCTGGATGAGTGCTTTCACTTGCAGTTTACGTTCATTTTGCAGGCACCTCAGTTGCTTCCGGGCCTTAAAAGAATGGTTGAAATGTGTGCACATTCTTCGGCAGGTGGTCAGTAACTCGCACACTGGACTTTCTTCACTCAAGAATTTTTTAACAACCAGGTTTATACAGTGCGCCAAACACGGCACTCTGAAATAATTACCCTTATCCATGGCCTTAACTACATTCGCGCCAATATCCGTGGAAACATAACCAATCATGCGTTTTCTTGGGGACAGCCATTGAAAGACCTTTGTGTTAAACTCATGCAAAATGTTTTCTCCTTTATGATTTTTCTCCATGGCAAACATGGCTAGTGTTGCATGTTTCCGAGCAGCTTTACAAACTTTGTCCGGGTCAACACCTGCGGTTACCTTTGCTTTAACCCCTGAAAAAGAGACCCAGTGTGCAGTAATGCACATGTAATCAACGGCTTGGCAACTGGTCCACATGTCTGTTGTCAGATGTATAGTGTGAACAGCACTCTTCTGCAAAGCTGCCCCAATCACCTCCAGCACATGTAGTGCTGGAAACGCAACTCTGGCAAAATAGAACTGGCTAGGAACCTTCCATTTAGGGCGGAGCGTTGCCTTTAATTCAAGAAAACCCACCCCTGCCACAAAAGAAAAAGGGAGAATGTCCAGCGCTAGCATTTTAGCCAGCTTAGTGTTATACAGACACGTCATTGGGTGGTTGCGTTCAAATGGCCCATCTGAACACAACATGCTTCTAATGGTGGGCTGGACCATTTTACGGGATGATGATGACTTCTTCGACCCAGTTACGCTCAGTGATGATGAACTTTTTCGCATTGGTGTCTCCCTCTCTCCCACACTCTTAGTGTGGCTCATATATCTTGCAGAGGGTGTGCTGCTGACAGGGGTACTGGGTGTAAGTGAAGAAATGTTTGACGCTTCTTCCTCCTCTTCATCATCAAATGAAACATCAATGGATACAATTTGTTGACTTGCAATTCGGGCTGCCTTGATCTCCTTTAGGTGCGCATGCCATTTGACAGTGTGCTGTCTCTCAAGATGACCTCTCTGGCCTCCGGTGCCATAGTTGGTACCAAGCTTACCACGACTAACTCGAAGCTTACAAATGGTAAAAATGGCTGTTTTCCCTTGTTGGGCTAACACTAAAGAAGTCCCAAACTGCGGACTTCAAATGTCTGTGGGGGGCGGAGGAGGCGACACTGGGAAGGCTAATGCCAGATGAAGTGGAGGATGTGTGTTGCCGAAATTTACTACGTTGTGCACTTATAGCACCACTAATTGAGGAAATGGAGGTCGAGGTGGATGGAGGTCCCTTCTAGCGAGAAAATATGGAAGCGGTTGGTGGTGGTGTACTAGTTAACTGCATTGGTGGCGGTCCCATTGCCATGTCGCCAACATCACGCTCAGCAGCATTTCAAGTTAGGGTAAAAATGTCTGTTTGCTGCATGCCCGCTGAGGCTGCTGTGACGTCTATGATGAATGCCTCGTCGTCGTGAGAGTCTTCATCAGCAGGAGTATACGCCACTTCTTGTTCAGCGTCATCATCACACTCCATAACTATGAGACTTTCGGGGACCTTCCTTTTACGCTTAGCTACCTTTGTCAGATCATGGTGTGCCTCACTCTCAGACGGCCGTGGTGGGTCCCAATTTTCATCCATATCCTCAGAAGGAAGGGGGCTTGAAGAAGATGTAGACACCATCCTTGATCTTTTCCTTGCTAGGGATCTGGTAGACAATGAACAATCAGGAGGAGTGGCTTCCTCAAATGATACCTCGGCTTGAATGTCGATTTCCTGATGTGCCCCTACTTCGGGAGGGACAACTTTTGTGGGCACTTGTGCCGCTCCATGCACCTCTGTTTGCGCATCTCCTTGCGCCGCCTCTCCTTCCACATGTACTTGGGCTTGTACTTGCACATGTGGTTGTTGTTGCGACTGTGGTTGTTGAACACTCGTCAGATGAGTTACAACAACCTGTGTTGATTGAGGGATGCTGCTACTTTCTTGCGATGAGACAACATCACTGGTCGATAGTGATTGAACAATTATACGGGCTGCCTCTGCAGCACTCAAGGGCTTGGACTTAAGTTGGCGTGGTGGTGGTGGCACTGAGCCCAATGGAGTGGGGGTGCTGCTCCCAGCTTGGTCCCCAGCAGAACCCGCTGCTGCTGCAGGCCTACTTTTTTTCCCCAAAAAATGCGGCGGTCGGCACACCAGTCTCCTTGGTAAGTGGCGCCATTTGCTTCTTCTGCTCCTTACTGGCAACTTTCTTGCTAGAGGAGCTACAGGCAACTTTTTATGGGGTCATCTTCTTCAGATGTCAGAACAGCAGGCCGCAGTTGCACAAGTTGTAGAGTTGTCTGTGGCCACATGTGAAGTTGTGCTGCACACACCGCAGCAGGACTTGTTCCTGGCACTGATGAGGAACGATGAGGCTGATGATTAATCTTTCTGCACCTAAAAGCAAACGAAGCCAGAGGAACATCAGTTAAATAAATGTTGCATATGTAGCGCTTCAATTAATAGTTTGCAAGAAAGCATTTTTATCATACCCATCCCCCAAAATGGAAAGACCAATAAAATGCACCACTGAAAGAGTACCCCTGGGCATAATGGATGAAAGCATGGCAGACTGGGTGTAGGCCTGTGGCATAACAAAGCACACTGCCTGGCTTCAAAATGGCCCCTAGACCCCCAGCCACATGGCCAGGCCCTGCCTGGACCAGGCCTCAAATGGCCCCCACCCACATGGACAGGCCCCAACACCACCCCCAAAAATCAAAAAACACACAAAAATCGCCACAATCCAATGCCATCCATGCCCTCAATCATGTTCAAATTCAAGACACCCCACAGAAAGACTAGGCCCATGCACCACTGAGTAACCCTGGGCATAATGGATGAAAGCAAGGCACATTGGATGCAGGCCTATGGCACAAAGCACACTGCCTGGCTTCAAAATGGCCCATAGACCCCAACCACATGGCCAGGCCCTGCCTGGACCAGGCCTCAAATGGCCCCCACCCACATGGACAGGCCCCAACACCACCCCCAAAAATCGAAAAACAAACAAAAATCGCCACAATCCAATGCCATCCATGCCCTCAATCATGTTCAAATTCAAGACACCCCACACAAAGACTAGGCCCATGCACCACTGAGTACCCCTGGGCATAATGGATGAAAGCATGGCAGACTGGGTGCAGGCCTATGGCACAACAAAGCACACTGCGTGGCTTCAAAATGGCCCCTAGCCCCCCACCACATGGCCAGGCCCTGCCTGTACCAGTCCTCAAAATGGCCCCCACCCACATGGACATGCCCCATCAACACCCCAAAAAATCAAAAAACACACAAAAATCACCACAATCCAATGCCATCCATGCCCTCCATGATGTTTACATTAAAGAGACCCCACAGAAAGACTCAGTCCATGCACCACTGAGTACCCCTGGGCAAAAGGCCCCAACAACAGCCCAAAAATCGAAAAACACACAAAAATCACCACAATTTAATGCCATCCATGCCCTCCATGATGTTTACATTAAAGAGACCCCACAGAAAGACTCAGTCCATGCACAGCTGAGTACCCGTGGGCAAAAGGCCCCAACACCACCCCCAAAAATCGACAAACACACAAAAAATCACCACAATCCAATGCCATCCATGCCCAGAATCATGTTCAAATTCAAGACACCCCACAGAAAGACTAGGCCCATGCACCACTGAGTACCCCTGGGCATAATGGATGAAAGCATGGCAGACTGGGTGCAGGCCTATGGCACAACAAAGCACACTGCGTGGCTTCAAAATGGCCCCTAGGCCCCCACCACATGGCCAGGCCCTGCCTGTACCAGTCCTGAAAATGGCCCCCACCCACATGGACAGGCCCCATCTACACCCCAAAAAATCGAAAAACACACAAAAATCACCACAATCCAATGCCATCCATGCCCTCCATGATGTTTACATTAAAGAAACCCCACATAAAGACTTGGCCCATGCACCACTGAGTACCCCTGGGCATAATGGATGGAAGCAAGCATGGCAGACTGGATGCAGGCCTATGGCACAACAAAGCACACTGCCTGGCTTCAAAATGCCCCCAAGACCCCCACCACATGGCCAGGCCCTGCCTGTATCAGTCCTCAAAATGGCCCCCACCCACATAGACAGGCCCCATCAACACCCCAACATCTATGCCCTCCATGTTGTTTACATTAAAGAGACCCCACAGAAATACTCAGTCCATGCACCACTGAGTACCTCTGGGCAAAAGGCCCCAACAACAGCCCAAAAATCGAAAAACACACACAAATCACCACAATCCAATGCCATCCATGCCCTCCATGATGTTTACATTAAAGAGACCCCACAGAAAGACTCAGTCCATGCACCACTGAGTACCCCTGGGCAAAAGGCCCCAACACCACCCCCAAAAATCGAAAAAAACACAAAAAACCCCACAATCCAATGCCATCCATGCCCTCAATCATGTTCAAATTCAAGACACCCCACAGAAAGACTAGGCCCATGCACCACTGAGTACCCCTGGGCATAATGGATGAAAGCATGTTAGACTGGGTGCAGGCCTATGGCACAACAAAGCACACTGCCTGGCTTCAAAATGTCCCCTAGACCCCCACCACATAGCCAGGCCCTGCCTGTACCAGTCCTCACAATGGCCCCCACCCACATGGACAGGCCCCATCAACACCCCAAAAAATCGAAAATCACCACAATCCAATGCCATCCATGCCCTCCATGATGTTTACATTAAAGAGATCCCACAGAAAGACTCAGTCCAAGCACCACTGAGTACCCCTGGGCAAAAGGCCCCAACAACAGCCAAAAAATCGAAAAACACACAAAAATCACCCCAATCCAATGCCATCCATGCCCTAAAGGATGTTGAAATTCAACAAAACAGTTGTATCATGCACCCATAACTAACCCTGTTCCTACTGGATACTGTGGCTACCCACAATATATTTTATTTATTGTTCTGAAAAAGTTCCAAAATTGTAGTTGCAGCAACTGTAATGCCCTAAACAAACAACATCAACTTACTTGTGAAATTTCTCATCCAAAAGTGATCCAAAGAAAGTCGAGATTCAAAAAGCTTTATTCGAAGTGTAAAAACAATTCATAAAAGCATACAGTACAATCACGATCATTAAAATTCATTATGGTTACATTTATATATTCAAACACTAAAAACCAATTTTAAAATCCATTTAAGCAATATTTTAAAACAAATAACCATGAGCAGTCAAAAAGGCCTCATACCCAAATATCCAGCAGCATCCACAAAAAGTAATCCTTCCTGGTCAAGATCCAAATCAAAGTGACCAGGACATGAACAAAGCACTGGGAGGAGCCTGCTGGACAGGAACAGGAAGTTGGAGACTGTGGCGCAGTTCTTTCCTCCCACCCCCCCCAAAATGGACTCCTTGCAAAAAAAAGTGCAGGCAAATGTCAACCTGAGGAGTTATTCTGATAAAAATCATCATTTTCAGAAGGTTTATGCTGCCTGCTGGTGGATTTCTTGTGCAGAATTGCAAATTTTGCAATTTTGCGAGTGCGAGATTGTTGCTGCCCGCCGCATCTACGTGTTCGCAATTGTTTACTCCTGTGATGCGTGATCACGAGCCTTTATGACGTACTCACGTTGACAAACTCTCGCTGTGCAAGGTGGCGGGCGCGATGACGTAATCGCGGTCGACAAACTCCCGGGAGATCACGCAGCAAGATCCAAAATGGCGCAGCACACGCAAACATGGAGAAAAACAACTCTTCAAATGCTGAATCACGGTAAGTGCATGCTGCGCGCCGCAATATTGTATTTGTCAAGCGAGACCAAGCAAAAAAATCTGTTGCGTGCAAATGTGCAAATTTTCGGCAAATTCGCGAGAATTCGCAGATCGCGGATCGGAATTCGCGGATCGCGAATTTGACAGCCTCGCCTCGCATCGCTAACGAGATGCAAAGAAGGCATGGCTGTGAAAACAACACATGAAAATATTGCGAAGGCAGCTTTGCGATATTAACAAGGAGGTGCAGCAATAAAAAAAATTGCGCTACCTCAGCCTTAATGCTGGAATTTAACATCTGTTAAATTCCAGACTAAGGCATACTAATAATTGTAGGTGGATTATGCTGATACGACCACAGGGTTGTATCAGCAAAGTTATCACTGTTTTACATGGAACATCGCTGGAAAACGAGCGAAGTTCCATGGTAAACACCACTATCGCTAAAATATTATCGCCATAGCGCTATGTATTGTAAATATAGCGTTATCATGGCGATAATTTTCAGCGATAGCAGGCGATAATATTTCTATCGCTATGTGGGGCCAGCAATAATTATCGCTGGCCCTTGTTAATATGCCCCACAGAGCGTTAATGTGCCTGCTGCAAAGTGTGACGTATAACATGCAAGACACGCAGTTGTAGTTTGTGTAGATTGCTCAGTTCAGCTGATGCTTTTGTCACAGAAATCCTATTGTTATGGCACAGTACATGCATGACAGATGGGAACAAAATTACAAATGTGCAGCTTTGTGGATGTTTATGAGACTATGTTATGTGTTTTATATCGTAAAACGGGAGAGCCCAAGGGGCATATTATCAAGAACGGCGTTAAACAATATTGCCGGTTTAGCGGCAGAAAACTGCCGCTAAAGCAGTGATAATGGGCTTGATAATATGCCCTTGAGAATTCCTATAGAAGTCCATGTTCTGGTGTGAACATGGGCTTCTACTGGAATTCTCCAGGGTATATTATCAAGCCCATTATCGCCGATCTAGCGGCAGTTTTCTGCCGCTAAAGAAGCGATAATTTTAACTCCGCTCTTGATATGGCCCCAAGTTGTTTTTCCTGGTAACAACACCACTGGGGAAGTCATTCTCTCTCTGCAAATTAAAAAAATAATGCATTCTCATCAGCCAAGAGGGTTATTTTACCTGTCAGACCTTTCCATCCCGCAGAAACGATATAGGTCCTGCTGGACCTCAGGGATTTTATTGGCTGGCCACAACATGAAGAAAAATATTGCAACCACCAAGTTAGGACTCACAAATTGGATCCTTGTGTCCAATGTTTACAAAAAATCACATACAAGGGAGCAGGTTAGGGGCACCCTGACCCACTTGTCCTTGTGGGTTTCCCAGAAAATTTGAAAGGGAGCCAAAATGAGAAGAAAAAAAACATTTGTTTTGTGCTGCACTCCCTGTGGTACTCTTGTGGAACCCTGTGAGGTCTCCCCATGAGCTTAGATGGCACTCTTGAGGGACCCGGCTCTGCCCTCCTCCAGGGTTTGGCGTGAGTACCCTGAGGTGCCGTGGAACAGTTAAAAAAACACAGTTGATGGACAGAATGTAGAACAATGTTATACATTCACCCCAGTACAAGGATCTGGGCCTAAATCCATCGTTTTTTTGCACTCCACACCACCCTGGGTTAGACACTGGCTATATGCAAATCAGCTCTGACCCTGTGCCTCATGGGAACAGTCCAGTCCGAACTACCAAGCCATGTCTTTCCCAGACCGGAATCAAGCATCCAAGGACCGGTTTCTGGCTATCAGCCTTCATCAGCCTGGATAGCTTGACTCCAGTGGTGTGGAGAGCCTGGGACTCACGTCTGAGTGTACCCAGCACACCCGGGGTGAAAATTGCAAAAAACACAGTTGATGGACAGAATGTAGAACGATGTCATACATTCACCCCAGTACAAGGATCTGGGCCTAAATCCATCGTTTTTTTGCACTCCACACCACCCTGAGTTAGGCACTGGCTATATGCAAATCAGCTCTGACCCTGTGCCTCATGGGAACAGCCCAGTCCGAACTACCAAGCCATGTCTTTCCCAGACCGGAATCAAGCATCCAAGGACTTGTTTCTGGCTATCAGCCTTCATCAGCCTGGATAGCTTGACTCCAGTGGTGTGGAGAGCCTGGGACTCACGTCTGAGTATACCCAGCACACTCGGGGTGAAAATTGCAAAAAACCCAGTTGATGGACAGAATGTAGAACAATGTCATACATTCACCCCAGTACAAGGATCTGGGCCTAAATCCATCGTTTTTTTTCACTCCACACCACCCTGGGTTAGATACTGGCTATATGCAAATCAGCTCTGACCCTGTGCCTCATAGGAACAGTCCAGTCCGAACTACCAAGCCATGTCTTTCCCAGACCGGAATCAAGCATCCAAGGACCGGTTTCTGGCTATCAGCCTTCATCAGCCTGGATAGCTTGACTCCAGTGGTGTGGAGAGCCTGGAACTCACTTCTGAGTATACCCAGCACACTCGGGGTGAAAATTGCAAAAAACACAGTTGATGGACAGAATGTAGAACAATGTCATACATTCACCCCAATACAAGGATCTGGGCCTAAATCCATCGTTATTTTGCACTCCACACCACCCTGGGTTAGACACTGGCTATATGCAAATCAGCTCTGACCCTGTGCCTCATGGGAACAGTCCAGTCCGAACTACCAAGCCATGTCTTTCCCAGACCGGAATCAAGCATCCAAGGACCGGTTTCTGGCTATCAGCCTTCATCAGCCTGGATAGCTTGACTCCAGTGGTGTGGAGAGCCTGGGACTCACGTCTGAGTATACCCAGCACACTCGGGGTGAAAATTGCAAAAAACACAGTTGATGGACAGAATGTAGAACAATGTCAAACATTCACCCCAGTACAAGGATCTGGGCCTAAATCCATCGTTTTTTTGCACTCCACACCACCCTGGGTTAGACACTGGCTATATGCAAATCAGCTCTGACCCTGTGCCTCATGGGAACAGTCCAGTCCGAACTACCAAGCCATGTCTTTCCCAGACCGGAATCAAGCATCCAAGGACCGATTTCTGGCTATCAGCCTTCATCAACCTGGATAGCTTGACTCCAGTGGTGTGGAGAGCCTGGGACTCACGTCTGAGTATACCCAGCACACTCGGGGTGAAAATTGCAAAAAAAACAGTTGATGGACAGAATGTAGAACATTGTCATACATTCACCCCAGTACAAGGATCTGGGCCTAAATCCATTGTTTTTTTGCACTCCACACCACCCTGGGTTAGACACTGGCTATATGCAAATCAGCTCTGACCCTGTGCCTCATGGGAACAGTCCAGTCCGAACTACCAAGCCATGTCTTTCCCAGACCGGAATCAAGCATCCAAGGACCGATTTCTGGCTATGAGCCTTCATCAGCCTGGATAGCTTGACTCCAGTGGTGTGGAGAGCCTGGGACTCATGTCTGAGTATACCCAGCACACTCGGGGTGAAAATTGCAAAAAACACAGTTGATGGACAGAATGTAGAACAATGTCATACATTCACCCCAGTACAAGGATCTGGGCCTAAATCCATAGTTTTTTTGCACTCCACACCACGGCTTGGTAGTTCGGACTGGACTGTTCCCATGGGGCACAGGGTCAGAGCTGATTTGCATATAGCCAGTGTCTAACCCAGGGTGGTGTGGAGTGCAAAAAAACGATGGATTTAGGCCCAGATCCTTGTACTGGGGTGAATGTATGACATTGTTCTACATTCTGTCCATCAACTGTGTTTTTTGTGGAACAGTTCAAGCATTAAAAATTGAAGCTTGCATGATCCCTTTCTCCCTTTGAGTGCTGCTCGTCTGATGGTATTCTGGGAATGTTGTGGCAAATTGAAAAAAAATGGGAAAGACAAGCGAGGGTCCTTGGGGGATTGTCTGGCCATAAGGGATTGGCCAGCAACAAGAGGCCCGGCAGTCAACCCCATAAATCCCCCAGCTGAAGGCCCTGCACAGCGGGGGCTTGATCATTTGCAGAGGGTCCTTTTAATGGTGTGGTGCGTTTATTTCCAACAAATAATTTTAGACAGAACTATAAAACATCAATACTCCAATATGCTGTTGTCTTGCACTCCACCATTAAATTACATTCTTACAGCCTGATTCATGAACGGGCCGTTTTGCGAGGCTCAAATAGCGAATCATAAGGAATCGCTATTTGAGACTCGCAAAGCGGTAATCATGTAGGAATCGCAATATTAATTGCGATTCCCACTGATTCCTTATTTGCGATTAGCTAATTGCTAATCGCAAATAAGGAATAACTCCCCATGCATTCCTATGGGCCAATTAGCAATTAGCTAATCGCAAATGAGATTGCGAGTACAAGGGTGCCAGGGGTGTCCAAAGGACACCCTGTAGCACCCCTGCAATGGAAATTAACACAGGTGTTGCACACACACATGTCCAAAGGACATGTGTGTGTGTAACGTGCAACTCAGAAAAATGCATTTAAATGCATTTTTCTGAGTTTTCGCAATTTACCACGAGGTTTGACCTCGCGGTAAATTGCGGCCTGAAATTGCGATTTCGCAATTGTAAAATGGATGATGAATTACATTTAAGGAATCTCAAATAGAGATTCCTTAAATGTAAATCCTCGCAAATATGCAAATTAGCAAATAGCGATATTTGCATTTGGGATGTTGAATCCCAAATGCAAAAATCGCACTCGCAAAGGGCCAGATTCTCAGAATCTGGCCCTTTGCGAGCCGTTTTGGCCTTGATGAATAAGGCTGTTAGTAACCATAGAAAAAGCGACTCTGTAAAAAACACGAAAGATATAAATAATACTTATAGTAAAAGATGCTGCCCTAACAATCTGACATTCCAACATAGACCCAGTCCTTCGAGGTGCTGAGTTGGCTGCTTCAGGTTCTATCAAGGGAATAGTAAACAGAGCATGCTCCCACTGTGTCATGGTTCAAGCATAGGGGTTCCCTTGCAGCGGGCATTTTCTTAAGTTTCTTCCTTTTTGGGTATACAATTACAAGTCCAGTAAAAAAATGCACACCATTTAAAAGCTGACCTCATCACTGGTGTACCTTTGTGACTCCCAAGCTTCATGTTCACCAAAATAACTATCTGGAGAATGTTGAGCTTAAAAGAAGCTAACCTAGAGGACATTTATCATACAAACACCTTATCGAACTGGGTTTAACATATGATAAGCAGGGTTCAAATCCAAGGAAAGACTTTATGTTCAAAAGAATGAGCACTGCTTACAGCCACAGTAATGTAATCGGCCTATTACAGCAGGATGCTCTATCATCTTTCTTTACCCTTTCCACATCCTCTTTTGACCTTAAAATGGGATTATCTGACACTTGTCACATTATATAGCCTCACATTTTCCCTGACGTATCTGGCACAGCCTCAATCAAAACATTAATGATGTAATCGATGATTGCTCCTCGAGTGCTTTGAGCAGCCAATCCACCATCATAGCTAGAAGCGAGCTCTCCAAGGTAACCTTGTGTCAGCCTCATAAGGATGAGTTCTCCACCACTATTGCCAACTTGGGTTCTCATTAACCCCATAAGCTTGCTGTAGTTTAAAGAGATTCAACCACTGCTCAGGATTGATGTTCTTCGTGGACCTCCTTCACTGCCACCCCCATTCTTTGTTCTAAGCGACACTACCTCCCACATTTGCAAATGAATGGAGTTCACCTATGGGACACATATCAAATTGACAATAACAGCGTCAAACCTTTTTCACAAGTATCTTAAATAACTTACAGTATCTGTATGAGACACTCAGACAAACTCCACGAAAGTATTGCACAAACCTAAGTCAAAGCTAAGTAGACACTTCCTGTTGACTGCCTCCCCACCACACAGGGACACAGCTTCAGGGGGGTGTTTGGGGTGTTACACCCCCTAATAAATGTAGTTTTCAGTAAATCATTGGGAATGGTTGCTTTCAGTTGGGTAAAGTGAGGTGTAAATCAGATTTCACCACTAATATTTTACATACACAGAGACAAAAACACACACACACTCTCTCTCTTTCTCTGTTTTGAAAGCCTTATAAAATATTGGTAAGCGTGGTATCTAGGATGCCTGTAAGTTCTGCAATGGGGCGAAGGGTGGTGGAATGGAGGAGTGGCAGTTGGAAGTCAACTCCATGGTGTGTAGATTCTTCCTGCCTGTTCCCCTAATTAACCAAGTACTCACCTTCAGCAGCATGTGATCCTCCTTACAAGTTGGTGATGAGCTGGGATCAGGAGTTCCTCTGTGTCTAGGAACGCAGGGAACATGGTTTGGGAAATAGGTGAATGGGCTGACCTTGAATAGTGTGGATTTGTGCAGCCGGGAATCTGATACAGCACTTGGATGGGAAGAACCTGTGGAAGCATTCAAAAGAGGTGCAGTGAGATGCACGCACTAAGACTTGATTTTTTTGGCTGGTTTTCTGTTGTTGCTCCGTTTGATTGGTGTGAGTGTGCTATAGGGTATTGTCGGCGGTTACTTTGACTTGCATGGCCAGCACAGACACAGTGCCACTGCACATGTGCAGCCAGTGAGAAGACAGTCAAGCGCTGAGATCTACCGTGTTTTCAGCAGCGCTGCAATGATACGTGTGTGCCGCCATCTTGGAGGCAGGTTGTGCTAGCATATCTGTAATACATACACCAACCTCAATGTACAAGAAAGCTGCTTTGCAGCAATGTGGCATGTTGCCATCTTGGTAGCAGACTTGCCAGCATATTGGTGATATGCAAACCAGTTGTTGCCACTTTACAGTGCTCACTACAATTATCGTGCATCGCAGTAGCTGGTTTTGCCAGCGTATTGGTGATACCAAGCATTTGCCAAGTGCCAATTTGTTTTATTCCCTCAAAATAAATTATATTGAAAAAAGGACTCCTTGCCTTCTGGTGTGCATGTCACTGACACACAAATGTTACTGAAATGCTCAGGATGCCGAATTTTGAGCGAGCGCTACCGACTCTGCGTTCCAAGTTGTCGCTGTACAGATTCATTTGTCTTTGAGCAGTTTACATATGGAAGGTCTTCAGTTGAAGCAACACTAAACGTTGCTTGCTGGATAAGTTGTAGCCATTTATGCCACTACCGATTGGTCTGGGTTCTAATACCAATAATTACTTTCAGTATTGTTGAAGGGTCATTCATCTGTGTTTTTTAAAAAGTCCTGAAGATGGTCTAGTGGATGCAAACAGTTGTAGACTGAAACGTCGACAATCACACCAATTTCATGGATCATTGTGTCAAAGGCAAAGTTGTTTGCAGAATTCAGTTACACTGCCTTGGATTTATTTGAAAACGGTCATCACAATTATAACAAAGAAGGATATATATCATTGTAAATTCTGGTTGCTTCGTGTTTTGTCCCATTTTTTAATAATTAAAATTTGAATAATATAAAATTCAACTCTTTGAATATATACACCTGTGTGATAATTCTTTCATTGATAATTTGATTATATGTAAATAATTTGAATTTGGTTTTGAAATTGTGAATTGCAAACTACTTTGACAGAGTTTGTTATCATTGATTGCAGTAATTATACACATCTCTAATCCAACAAATCCCTTGTAAGCTCATTTACCCGTTAATATTTGTTTTCCCAAGCTGTCAAGGGTTAATTGGGTTTCCCATTTATTTTTAAGAATCAGATGATAGACCGCCTGTGTGCTGCAGGTGTGGAAATTAGGGTCACATAGCTAGAAATAAAAACTGCCCAGCTAATGAGTATAGATGTTCATTTTGCGGAATCCTCAGGCATGCTGCTAAAGTTTGTAGGAGGAAGAAAGGCAAGAGGAATTCAGTCTAGAATGTAATGGAGAATGAGGAGGATGATGAAGAGCACTTGACGGAAAGTGAGCCACAGAGTGATGATGGATTCTTAAGTATAGAAGATGCAATATTAGATGAAATGGGGCTGCTTAGCGGACGCCTGTTTGTAACATGACAATTGAGGGAATTGACTTATAAATAGTAGCGTATTTGGGTTCTCCTTACACCATTGTTCAGCGATCAGTGTGGGAGGAAAAGTTTTTACGGCTCTAGGCAAAGAGTTGCACCGCACAGATGTGCGTCCGGTCTTTCCTATGGTTGGGGATAAACAAGTTACGTTCAAGTTCAAAGGAAGGGAAGGAGGCTCCAGGGAAGTTATAAGTGGCTGAAAAAGGTCCCTCTGTTTTGGGGTGACTCAATCAAGGTAACTTAGGCATCACACTTGATCTCAATGGTAGTGGCCAAGTGATGTGTTTGGGGGAACAGGTAGTCACCGTGGAAAAGGAACAAGTTGAGAGTTTTCCCAGTGTTTTTTCAGGCAAGGTGAGGGAGTTGAATGGATTTACTCACAAGATCATATTGAGTGAAGGATTTGTTCCAGTTAGGCATAAGGTCAGGAATATTCTTTTAAGCATTAAGGATGGTGTCATGGAACATCTGGATGATTTGGAAAGCAAGGGAATAATTGAAAAAGTGGAGAGTGCAGAATGGTTATCCTCATAGGTGGTAGCATGCAAACCGAATTGCAACATCAGGTTATGCATTGACTTGAGAGACCCGAACAAGAGTAGAGTTGTTGATAGTTTTCCCCTTCCCAGAATTTATGAGCTCCTTTCTCTGCCCAAAGACTGTAAATGGTTCTCTATCATAGACCTGACCTCAGCCTGTCACCAGGTGATGCTACATGCCTCCAGTAGGAAATTAACATCATTTATCACTCCTTCCGATTGCTATAGGTTTTTTTGCATGCCTTTTGGTTTGGCATCACCGCTGCCGTTTTGCAGCGGCTTATGCATAAGTTGTTCAGAGGTATTGATGAAGTGACATAGTTTCAAGATGACATACTGGTGATGGGCTGAGCTAGACAAGAACATGATTCCAGATTGGAGATGGTGTTAAAGAGTTTGAATGAGAAAGGACTCACTGTAGAGATAAAGAATTATAGATTTGCTTTAAGGTCTGTATCATACTTAGGACATGAAGTAGGAGGAGATGGCCTTTCACCCAAACAAGTATTCTGCTGGCCATTAGTAATGCTTCCACTCTGACATCCAAAGTAGAAGTCAGATCTTTCTTAGGTCTCGCTGAATTTTATTCTAAGTCTGTTAAAGATTTTGCCATGACAACACATGGGCTTCGTCAATTCCTCAAAACCAAACAGGAGTATACTTGGAATAAAGCATTGCAAATGGATTTTGAAAATATCAAAAATAACTTGTGTATGGCTGTTCCTTTACAAGGGTATGAAATTGGTACCTAACCTGTGGGAACCACTGATGCAAGTGGCAAAAGGGTTGGGAGCGGTCTTGACTCCAATTTCCAAGGTAAGGAATGAAAACACAGTTGGGTATGCTTTTACGTCTCCTTCTCCAGTGGAGGAAAGGTTTTTAGTAATCGAGAAAGAAATGCTAGCAGCAGTATGGTCTTTAAAAAAAAATACCGACAATATTTGTGGGGAACCATATTTAAATCACACACCAACTACAATCCTCAGGTGAAGGTCCTGACATCAAAAGGAATGGCCAAGGCAACACCAGATATAGTAAGGATGATACTTAGATTGTTTGATTATGTTTATGATGTGGAGTATTTTTCAGGCAGTAAGAATAAAATGGCTGTTTTTTTGAGTTGCTCTCCTTTACCTTTAAATGAGCACATTGAAAACACTTGGAATGAGTACAGTGTAGCAGTAATCAGTGAAGGGGACATTACTATATTCAAGGAAGAGGGAGACACAGGATACTTGGAGGATGAAGAATTGAGTGCAGCCAAAAGGTACATCACTAATGGGTGGTCAGCTTAAAACAAGTTGCAAGAGGAGTGTAAAAAGTTATAGGAAATCAGATATGAATTATCACTTAGTGAAATGTGGCATAGCCTAAGAGGAGAAAAGGTTTTGCCTACAAAGAACTTGAGACAGAACATTTTGGAAATTAGTCATGAAGGACACCTGGGTATTGTTAAACTCAAGAAAAAAGTAAAATCCTTGTATTTGTGGCCAGGAATTGTGGACCACTTCAACAGGGTGTTAGTAGGCAGCGTGCAAGCAGCTATCAGTGCTGGGAAGGACTGGGAGAAAGAGTTAGGAAAAACTGTGACAGGATATAGCCCTTTCGGAATCCTAGGAGGAAGAGAACCCTTCACAAAAACAGAGTCGGGATAAATTAAAGTTGTGCAGTAGATCATGCCCTACTGGTGTAAAAAACAAATCTAATGAAAATGCAAAAGTTATATAAGGAATATTATAACAAGAAACTTAGGGCAAAGGAAGTGTACTTGGAACCTGGTGGCTGGGCAAAGGTGAAAATGGGTTGCAAGGTGGAAATGGAATAGCACATTTTCTGAACCCTTGCAAGTAAAAGAAGTACATTCTAGATAAGCACAGTTGAGTGATGGGAAGGTATGGCACTTACGCAGGATGTCAAGGTGCAACAAGGTCCTAAGTTGGAGCCAGAACGAAAGGTGAACTCTACTGAATCTTATGAATGGTTGTAGGGAAAATGTGCAGCTAATCCAGGTGTAGTTGATTATAATGATGCACTTATGGGAAGAGGTGAGATAATTCAAGTTTCAGACATGAATGCCCTTGGACCCAGTTGTGGAAACAGGTCTACCTGCATGGTGGTACTACATGCAAAGTTTAAGGATTTTGTAATCTGTTGGAACCTACCTCCTTGTGACTCATTTTACAATGTGTTGAATTGTCGTATTGACTCAGATTTTTTAGAAAAAAGAAGTGGTATGTATATGTATAGGTTTCTTTTTAATAATATAATTATGTATAGGTTTCAGTTCATTACATTTTTGTGTATTGTGTAAGATTATTTAACCTATATATTTATGTATAGGTTTTGGTTCAAAAAAATTCTTGTGTATCACCTAGGGTTATGCACCCTTGTCACCATTGCATGTTTAAGCTAATGGGAATTTTTTATTATTCTAAATGTCACTATGTTGTAGTTGTTAATACACTGTTATGGATTGTAGCAACATTCAAATATTTATTAAAGGAGGGAGATGTGGTATCTAGGATACCTGTAAGTTATGGAATGGGGAGATGGGTGGTGTAACGGAGGAGTGACTGTTGGAAGTCACCGCCATGGTGTGTAGATGCTTCCTGCCTGTTTCCCTAATAAACCACATACTCACCTTCAGCAGTGTGTGATCATCCTTACAGTAAGTTTACCAAATAATGTTTTCACCTCACTTAGTACCCCCTACTAATCTGCATTCTTAACCGTTTCGAGTGCCCATTAAGCTCCCTCTCATGCATCCTTTCTCCATATAATGTATTTTTACATTATACGCCCCCCCCCCCAAGTCCAGCAAATACTCTTTGTGGGAGTTAGGTGAGATAATCTCATTAGTGCTGATTTGTTGCCATATTCTGGTTTGCCTAATAATTATTTTTCCTTACAATGTCAAGGCTATATATAAACTGCATTTCAATTTCATCCATTTCCTTCACTACTGAATTTTTGTACTGAAAAGAAAAAGCCTTTCCATCAGCAGTTGACGGGTTGACTCAAGGGCTTATCATTAGACAATCATTAGACTCTGTTATCATTTATTAGTAAGCTATCAGTTGCTAGCAAGTCATCTTCTATGATCAGCAACTATACCAACGTATTAGACAGAACAGAACAAGAGGATAATAGTTGGTTATAGGCTTGCGCTCAGTTGTAATTAGTGGTTTCAAAACATAAATAAGGCTGCTCCCAGGGATAAGGGTGATGTCTATCATATTGCCACCATTAGATGTAGACAACATCCACATCAATGAATTTGCATACGTTGTATCCCGAGCAAGAAAGAATCACAAATTATTTCAAAGCAATTTTTGAGTCCAAAAAAGAGTTCTAGTCCACATGTATATTTTGTCTTATTCTTTTATTATTTTCACAGAAGCATCCTTGTGGATCCTAGCCAACACGTGTTTCGTCTTAAAAGCGGTATATGCACAAAGACTTCCTCAGGGCAACTCCATTAAGGTAAATATTCATGCGGCAAGTAAGTTCCAATCAAAAATCGCGAAGTTAAATTTAAAAGATTATATTCCAGCAAATAATTCCACGTACGATAAAACGTTCCAGTATTAGCAAAAGTCAAACCCCACGTCAGGGGTAAATCAAGTTGTGCGATCATATACGTTGCAAGGAAATATCAACACGAGGATTTTTGCGTCTAGACGTGGAATTATTTGCTGGAATATAATCGTTTAAATTTAACTACGCGATTTTTGATTGGAACTTACTTACGTATACCGCTTTTAAGACGAAACACGTGTTGGCTAGGATCCTCAAGGATGCTTCTGTGAAAATAATAAAAGAGGAAGACAAAATATACATGTGGACTAGAACTCTTTTTTGGACTCGAAAATTGCTTTGAAATAATTTGTGATTCTTTCTTACTCGGGCTACAACGTATGCATACCAACGTATTGCATGGTACACTGAATTGCTAGATGTTGGCAGAGGAGTAAGCGAGGAGGTAGTGATGTGCCATTCCAAGAAAGAATATATTTACTAAAGTTTAGCGTAGGAGCTTGTGTGCGTCCTAAGAACCCATGAATACATAGACAACATTGAATGGCGCTTATATTCATTTCTTTGACTTGTTCCTGCCAACCAGGGTCTATGGACCATATGTACTATTTATTGCTTGCAAAATAATGGTTGCGTTTTGCGAGTACTATTTTTGCCACCAGCAAAGATTTTTCCATATTGACCTATGTCCAAATAAGTAAGTTCCTAAAATTCAGATTCGGAATGGGTCGCAATCTGACTTACCTCATTAATGTTCATTAGGTACATTCGCAACTCTTTTCGAATGGTGGCCACCAATGAGATGGTGGCCTCCTGGAGTCAGCAGACATTTGTCTGTGATTGCTGTCAATAAAGTAAACTTTTTAAACTATTGAAATGCTTCGTCCATCTGGCCCCAGATCACTTAAATTGCACAGGTGCCAGGTAGTTGTGTACCTATGAAGGAAAATGTAGCTGCTTTATTGCTCCAATATTTACAACAAATCAGTGGTACAAAATGTTTTTCACTGCTCAGTCCAAGCACATGTTTTTATACAGGACGCCAGTGAAAATGTCACTACAAAATTGCAAGTCACTGATGCAGCATGGGCAAAAATCAGGCCAGAATTGTCTGACATTGGTGAAAGTTAAACGTTTTGCCCCCAAACGTCATTATATCCTCATTTGCATATAAACTGTTGTCTTCTTTGGGCTAAATTTACTTTTCACTTGAATTAGTTCACAATTTCATGTAAATTCAGCTTCAAAATGTACAGCAGAACTGTATAAGTCATATAAATGCTGAGAATGTAAACCACGCTATTGCATTAAATAAGCTTAGAATAGCTTAGGAGAGATTTATTTTCTCGCAGCACTTTGCAGAATTAGTCTGGGAACAGCAGTGGTATATTTGCATTCGCAGCACAGGAGCCCCTCGGGAAGCTAATGAGGAAAGAGCTTGATCTCAGAGGTCGAGGCTGGAAATGTAAGGTAATGCAGCTGAAAAGCCTTGGCCCCAGGCAAAGAGAGGTTGACGAGTGGAGTAACTGGACATACTTGAAGTTCAGTGTAATCACAAATGATTTTAAAGCTGACACAGCTGGGTCTTAAAAGTACTCACCTTTTGCCCATAAGGGAATAGGAATCAACACAGCCGCCGCGGCTGAGCTTTAAATTGTGCTTACGGAGCTCAACAGGAATAGTTAACTCAAAGTTTTCATTGCATCGGTTGTAACATGCTTAAAGTGACAGCCTTCTCATCTAGAAGCAGGCATTACACAAAATTACATGACAACAATCAGCTGCCACTTCTCCGCTAAGGCAAAGGTGTGTCGCACCACTGCTTTTCGGCAGTGCAAAAAAGGAAAAATAAAATGATAATAACTCAATGTTATTATCATTTTAATTTTTAGTGTGAGCCAGGTTAGTTCAGGGCAGGCGGGGCTGTCAGAGCAGGGGGAATAGAAAATATGTGCAATTAAGAGCGCATGTCAGTGTGGTCGGCCATCTTGGGCCAGCCAAACAGTCATGCATACTCAGCATTTTCTCCATCTGGCTGTATTACACAGCCTAGGTGGAGAACATGCACAGACTCCCACTCCCTGTCTGAGGGGCAAACCAGGCCCCTCAGTCCAATCAAGACGCTGAGGTCGTACTGGTGACAGGAGTGTCGTGATCAGCTCAGGTGAGCCTGTGTGCTTACTGCTTCTGGGTGTCAGGAAGGGAAGCGGAGTAGAGCTGACTGAGGAGAGATGGCGGCCATGTAGATGCATTATATATTTTATTTCACCCCCCTGCCCCACCACTCCTGTTCTGTACCAGCTGCCATTGCGAATCCTAACTTTACTACTCCCAATGCCTTTTGTGAATACTGAAAGTCATAAAGTTAGGATTTTTCTCATTTAAGGAGTAGTAAAATTAGGAATCCTAACTTTACTACTCGTAAATGCCATTTGTGAATACCGAAAGTTGCAAAGTTAAGATTTTTCTCAGTTTTGGAGTAGTTAACTTAGGAATCCTAACATTACCACTCCTAAATGCCTTTTGTGAATATCGAAAGTCGTAAAGTTAGGATTTTGTCTCAGTTTAGGAGTAGTAAAGTTAGGAACCCTAATTTTACTACTCCTAAATGCCTTTTGTGAATACCGAACATCGTAAAGTTAGGATTTTGTCTCAGTTTAGAAGTAGTAAGGTTAGAAATCCTGGGCCCGATTCACAAAAGGAATCTGAGACGAAATCCTACCTTTACGACTTTCGATATTCACAAAGTGCATTTAGGAGTAGTAAAGTTAGCAATCCTAACTTTACTACTCCTAAATGCACTTTGTGAATACCGAAAGTGATAAAGTTAGGATTTCGTCTCAGATAACTTTTGTGAATCGGACCCTATGTATTCTGTGGTTGAGAAAGAGGAGGCAAAAAATACTGTAATGATGCTTGGAGAGTGGGGCAGATGGGTATATGTTTTCTAAATACTGAGGCTCAGCTGACTCCTCATGTTGAAGGTGAAGTTAGAAGGTGAAATTGGCTTGCTACTCCACCCAACTGTCATCGTTCTTTGGGAGAGACGAGTCATCTGCACAGTTAGTAATGATTTAAAAGTGGCTTCCTGGTATGTAGCAGGATTTTCCTGTGACCAAAACAAAACTAGCGTTTTTGATAATCTTGGAGGCTGGTATTATTTGTATCCTGGAAACCTGGAAAAACACATACTTCGATATGGACAGGTATTATGCACTTCACTGTCATTCTAACCCCTCTAAGTGAGGGCATGTTGGGGGTAAGTAGAAATTTTCTTAAGCACCAAATGCAGCTGGTTCTACAGCAGTTTCACACACACTACTAAGCTAATTCAAGTGGAAAATGTTAGCAGGAATTACTTTCAATTTACAAGTGACATGATACTTCTAGTGAAAGTATATACCACCACAATGCTTATAACACTCTGATGAAAAAAGCATTATTGCTGTTAATTTCTAAGATAATGAGAAAGGAGACATGTTTTAAGATGGAATTGGTAGGGGATTTTAATTTTAATATAGCTAATCACGCTTTAAGGGCATTTGCGGACTAGGGCAGGGAAGAGTCCTTAAAAATCCCCCCTGCCATATTCCCCGAAAACATTAAACCAGATAAAAGAGGGCTTATTTTACTGGATGATCTAAAAATGAAGAATGTTTGTGAATGGCAGAATTAATGATGACCCCCTCTAAATTTACACATTTGGCAAAAAGGGGTAGCCCTATAATAGACTGTTATCTATAACTCTAGTATAAAATGTTAACAATAATTATATTATTGATTGACTCTTACAAAGTCCTCTCTTTCTGGTAGGATTTTCCTATAATAGGTATGGAATCGTGGAGCTGTGAAGAGGACATATTAAGGTTTAACAAGTCCAATGGGAGAACGCACTTGAAGCCTAATAAAATAAATTCATTGAGAGAGACATTGTTAGAAGTCACTGGGGATAGTTCTAGAGTACATTCAGATAGCCTACAAAAATGTGATCTACATATGAGACATGGGAGAACGCACTTGAAGGCAAATAAAATAAATACATTGAGAGAGACAATGTTAGAAGTCACTGGAGATAGTTCTAGAGTACATACAGATAGCCTACAAAAATGTGATCTACATATGAGACAATTTGCGGCCAAAGCTAATTCACCTGCTAGGACCCCCCAATGCAGGTCAGGTCAATACTCAGTTCTTATTTTCAATAGGGAGATGAATAGGGTAACTAAAAAGCAGTTTTTGTCTTTTTCATCTGAAAAAGAAAATGTAATTGGTCTATTGAAAAGTAGAAGAAATGGATTAAAATCCAGTATTAAAAAACAAGAGAATGATTGCAAACGGAAACTCTAAGAGAAGTTGCTTGTGGCAGAGATTCCCAGAGATTTTGAGAGATTATCTCAAAGTGTTGTAGGAATAAAGTTAGACTGCTTCCAAATTCAGTTAAGGATGTTCCGTGGGTTAATTGCATCTCTGACCTCTATGAAACTAACCGTATTGACGAGAACATTTTTTGGGTATATGGTTACATCTTCAGATTTACAATTAAAATATGGCCCTCCCACAAAGGTAAAAAAAGAAAGCTTCATTCAGGAAAGAAAACCATCTGGAGCTATGGGCCCTGAAGAGATCCCCTATCTGGGATGCACGACTATGGTCAATTCTCTTAACTGCAGTATTTGACTAATGTTACTAACATTGTTTAATTTTCTCATCTTGAACCAAGAGTGTCTTAGTTTTGCTTCATAAGAAAGGATCATAATATTGTTCTACCTAATCATATATGATTTACCTCAGCATTCTAATGGCAATAGGGGAGTTCCCCGGAGATTCGGAGGTCATCATCTGTTGCGTTTACTTTATGCAGAATATATTGTTATCTTAGATTTAACTCCTATGGGCATTCATAACCACTTCTTTATTCCATTAATTTGTCAGTTACGCTTTTTTGAAAGTTAATGTTTCCAAGAGTAAAGTCATAATTTTAAAGGAAAATAAACTCTGGAAACATGACAGTTATGACTGGTACCTTGGTAAAGAGACACTGGAAGTGGTGAAATCAAACTCTTTTCTTAGAAAAAAAATATGGTACCCTGATTTAGAGTAAGCACATATCAATTAGCTCTTCTGAAGCTACATCATACACCAGTGGGTTTAATGCTTTTAATAATGCCATTGGCTGTAGGCAAAGGCACACTCTGCTGTGTGCTATAGAATGAATAGATGTCTCTAAATGGGATTTTTAAAATAAAAGTTGATGGTCAACTAGTTTGCAAATATGTGGATAAGCCTGCTTCAGTAGAAACAATTAGTTTACAATTTAAGTTGATTAGTGCTTATGTGCAAGGCTTGGCAGCGGTTGTATGATGTGGACACTGGATGCTGATGAGCAAAGAGAGCACACTGAGATATCTTACACATGCATACATTGTTCACATGAAGAAAGAAAAGTGTGCATAAAATAAGAATTTCAGATATGCACTGAATGTGTTGGAGTTAAATCAGAAAACTGTTGTCTCATGATCAATTTATCCGTTAAAACGTTTTTTAAAGTTGTCCTCGGGTACCCTGAATCTAAGTTAAATTCTCAATTTTGTATAATTAAGGGAAATTTTGATGTTACAATTTCATCTTTAATTGTGAAGTAGAATCAAATATACCTGACCTGAAACCTTGATCTTGGAATCCAATCTTTTCTTATATTGTTACGTATCTATATACTTCCTTTAAAAACCATGAATGCTAACTGGTCTAGGATGAATGTAAAGTATGGCAGCGGCCGTTTACCAGGTATGGTAGCAGCTATTTACCTTGACAGCAGGTAAACAGTGAATTTTCTCTGCTATTGACTTGGCCACAGGCTAAATAGTAGAAATTATTTTCTATTTATGACCTCAGACCTTGAAAACAGCAGAGAAATATTACTATGTGCCAGGCCACGGGGTAAGTAATAGATATTCAATACTGTTTAGCTGGAAATCATGCAAATAGCAGTAAAACTTCACTATTTACCCGACTGCGAGCTAAACAGTAGAGAATCTGCACTGTTTTGCTTTTGGCTGTGCCAATAGCAGGAAAACATAACTATTTACCTACCTGCTGGCTAAATAGTAGAGGCTGTGCGCTGTTCAGCTGGCAACCGTAAAAATAGCAGAAAAACTTCACTATATACCTATCTGCTGACTAAATAGTAGAGATTCTGCACTATTTGGCCATCAGCCATAACAATAGCAGAAAATCTACACTATTTACCCAGTTGATCACTGAACAGTAGAGATGCAGCACTTTTGAACTGGCGGCAATGCAAACTGCAGAAAAAAGTCACTGTTTACTCTGTCTCTGGCTAAAAAGTAGAGATTCTGCACTGTGTGGCTGGCAGCCATCATGCAAATAACAAGGACATTTCACTGTTTACTAGGCTTCTGACCAAATAGCATAGGGTTTGTACTGTTTGGCCTGCAGTTAAGCAAAAAATCTTCAATCACTAGCCAGCTACTTGCAAAACAGCAAACGTGCAATTAGACCAGCAACCATGCAAACCAAAAATGTATGTAATTATTTATGTGGCTTCTGGGCAAATACCAGGAGTTATATATTATTTTTTTCAGTTGGCTGGCACTTAGCAATGATATTTCATATTTACCCAGAAGATAGTACGTAGTAGAAATGATGTACTGCATTGCCCATGGCTTTACATATAACTTGTAAAGAAAGTTTGTCTTTCACCTGGTGGTTGGCTAAATAGTGCACATTATGCACAACCTGGACAGCAGCTGTACAAATATCAGAGGAACTTCACTATATACCTGGCTGCTGTCTAAACAGCCTAAATGTCATTTTTGTTATCCCTCATGCAGATTTCTGCAGGTACGTACACAAGGTAGAACTGAAAACAAGGAGTCAACACAATTATCACCCATGTCCTTATGGACATTAGGGTCCTGATGTATTATTAGTTTGCATGCAAAAAGTAGTCAAACATTCTTGATCTTGCAAATTGACCTCTGTACTATTGAGTCTGTTCACAAAATACTGAAACACAGTGGGTTGCACAATGACCTGCCTAATTATTAATTATTAGGCAATGTACAATTTGCTACCCTCTGTGATTAGCTGGAATCACAGGAATGGTGGCCTGCAAGAAACATCACACCATCCACAACTGCAATCCAAAAAAGAAACTTTTTTTTCCTTGAAGGAACAAGTGCTAGTTTAAAAAAAGACATTGGTTTTGGAAAACCCCTCCCCCCTGAGGCAGCCAACATGGTTTCCAAACGGAAAGTGGTCCTAAGGGGACATCTTCCCCTTTTTAAATTAGTTACCACCCCAACTTATGGGCCATTTGCTCATCAATGGTTTGCAACAGAAATTACAGTCGCAAACTATCAATAAATTCCTTTATGAATTTGAAAGGGGTGGAGGAAACCCATTTCATGAACCCTCCTATTTGCACTTTGGAAATGATCACAAACATACTTTTAGTAGTCAAAAGCACTTTTAACTCATGAAAAGGGTTTTGTACATAATTTTGACTAATTTTGTGGTCACAGCCCCTGTGATTTTGAGACATGAGGTCCTTAGTGATAAACCTGGCTTAGATGCAGTCACTAACTTATAGGTCTAAAGGTCTGAAATGTTTGAATGTTTTCAAGTAGTTTTGACAGACATGGCATTCTATTACACCATGGGTAAAGAAAGACATAGCAACTTGTGAGACCATTCATGTGGCTGTCTTGTGCTGCACAAATGCTACTACTCTTTTACATTTACCTGCAGAGGTGACTAAAGATAAAGATATTTAGAACCTTTCAAGACTCGTTAAAGCTGTTTCTTCTTTTAAAGCTATGAAAATACAAAACCAGATATAGGATTAAACACAAAAGCTCAATGTCATGAAAACATCTCTTTTTCTGCCAGAAATCAGTGCATTCTATTGTTATTTATTTTGATTCATTTCAATTGAAAAAATTTGACTAAAACACTTCAAAACAATGATTTATTAAGCAAAAACCAGAGATGAGAATGTTGTATCCAAGTGACATAGTCATCCAATATTTAGGGTGATTTTATTAAAATAAAAAACAATTGCTGTGGGAACCTTATGAAGTGACCACCACAAAATAATTGAGAGGCTTCATTCCAATCTCATGACAGAGGAAAGAAAATCTAAAGGTTTGATTTAGAGGTTTGAGGATGGAGTTAACTCCTTCAGTATGGCACAGGACAATACCTCTGCTATCCCGAGGGACCTCGCCTGCCAACTTTACAGTTGTCCGCTATACCTTTAGACAACTGTGAACGGCTGTCATGGGGGTTCCTCCCTATGTATAAACAAGCACAGCACAGACAGGCATAATGGTCGGCCAGCAGACCTTTAAAAATGTTTCTGTTTTTCCAAAATAAACCCACAAAACAGGAGTTTGTTTTTGAAAAACTAAGAATCTAATGGTCCAATATGCTTGGAGCTTTCTCCAACGGTGACGGGTCAGAGGTGTTTTCCAGTCACTTACAGTCTGATTTTACTCTAAATAGGGTGAATGATATGAAGTCCTTACTTTGACTGCCCCTACTCTGTCGGGCCATCAGAGGGAGTATTCTGCGAAGGAGCTGCAAGTAAGGAATGGGACTATAATTAGTTGAACTGACTGTCATTGGAATATGAATACATTTTCCCTGTAAACAGTGAAAGACATATAGTAATTAAAGATACAGAACAAAAGAACATCAAAGAAATGTTTATTCATTGACTTCATTGCAATTTTTGTAAGAAATAGGGCACCGAATAAACAGAGGCATTTTGCTACCTTAATTATTGTGACCTACTAATTGATCATTTCTCAGTTCTACTTTAATTCTCATTTTCCAGACAGGGCATGTTAATTGACTATTGAGGTTTCAGAACTGGTTTGGGGTGTTTCTCTTGCACATATCATTTTCTGGCTGTAGCTCAAACACAGCCTTTGTGCTAGGTGAGGGTTCTCACAGTAGTAGCAATAGTGCAGTCTCCAAGCAGAAGTATCCAGACTAAGTACAAAATGAGGCTTGAGATCTCAGCACCTGGCTGTTGTCAGCCTTTCTGGGCAGTCATCAGGCACAGACAAAAGGGCAGCCCTACTTAAAAACCTTGACACCTTTAACAAGAGAAACCTATGACCTACTCTTTACTCCTACCATATACCCTATATCATCATTCTGGAAGAACTAATCAGCAATATTTTGCTTTAAAGGACCTTGCAGAATGTTTTAATTGAGCCTTTTCTCTATTCTACCTCACTTCAGCTATTTGTCTCCACCTTCTTTCCACAGGGATGCAGCCAATACACATCCACTGTGCAGAGAACTTGTATCTACTCTACAATCACGTCATGCAAAATGCCTCCTACTGGTCCATACACTTAGACTTTCATCAAACAAGGAGTCTACTACTAAGCACTTGCTCTATACCTACCTCACATACACACACACATGGAATGTCAGAACAAAGATATCGGGTCACACAAATTCCCTTTTTAGGCCATATGAGACAAATCTGGAGCCTCCATCACCCTTCTTCTGATCACCAGACACTTCTTATGATCCTGAGCTTCCATTCGCTGACTGACATATGCCTTTGACCCTTTAGTTAGCTATTAAACATTTTTCCTGACATTAGCCTTCTGAGTTTCTGAAATCCTTTTTGTCATCCTTCGAAACCACAATCGTTCTCATCAATCCACCCTTAAACTCCTCTGCCAAGTCACTATGCTGTCATATGCACCCTCAGACTATTGTGCCCATATTAGACTGCGTCTTCTATACTCAGAGGTAGGAGTGTAACAGTCCTAGTTTTGTATTAACTTTGCATGTTCTTCTATTTCAACAAATACTTACCAGTTTCTTACGTGTGTTGAAGTTTCTAGGGGTTGGAAACATACAATGGAAATTCGAATAAATGTGGCCATAAATCACATAGTTGTCCTCCTACTCCTAATCTTCTTTCAACCCAGAACAGGACTCCTCTGAGTCCTGTTCTGGGTTGTTATGGACCTCCTGATCCTCATCCTGGCCCTGGTCTAACTGGTTCTGGTCATCCTGGTACTCGTTTTTGTGATCTGGTGGTCCTGATTGTAGTCCTTTCTGACCCTGATCTTTCTGGTCCTGCTCCTGGTGCATCCTTGTATTAGAATTTCCTGGGCCTCCTAATCCTGGTACTACTGATCCTCACCCGGATCCTGCTGGGCTGCTGGTTTCTTATCCGCCTAGACCCGTTGATCCAGTTCTCCTAGGGCTGGCACTCCTGGTCTTCCTTGTTTGGGTCATCCTGATTCTCTTTGCCTTGGTCTTTGTCTTTGTAGTCCAACAGGTAATGCCTCCACTAGTCCTGGTCTTCCATAATACATCATCTTGGTCTGGTCATTTTGGTCCAGGCCTGGTCCCTGGGTCCTAAATTCCCAGGTTGTCCTGGTTACCCTGATAGTCGCCTGTCTGGTCCTAATGACCAAGTTCCTAGTCCTCCTGTTCCACTTGTAAATTCAGGTCCTGATCCCTTGGTTCTTACCTCTCTGGTACTCCTAGCCATGTTCTTGATCCTACCTAATCTGATCCCTCTAGTCCACCTAATCACCCTCCATCTGGTCCCTAGTCTTAATGGCCCCAGTCCACCTAATACTAGCTTCATTAGTTCTCCAGGTCTTCCTGCAACATGTGCTCTTCCGGCACTTTGTGAAACCACTTTGTGTGTATGTGTGAATGTTATGCTTGAGAAATGTTGATTCTATGTCACTTTGAACAGATTTGCGTTGGGGGATTGGGAATCACTTGTGGCCCTTTAAGAGCCCCATTGAATTATTGCTCATTTCACACTATCTAGTTTAGAATTTCTGGGCAATTTTTTTAAGGCCTGGTGGGAAAGGGTTAATATTTCTAATTAATTCAATTAGATAGAGCCAAGCTTAACTACTCAATACGTCATACTAAATTAGCAGCTTTAATACTGTGCTGAAAAATGTTTTTTCCCAAAACAAGTGGTTTCACACTGCTGTTTTTATTTTTCTTGCTGGTTGGACACTTTCACAGTTACTGTTGTGCTTCAGAAATCCCCTCATTAACTCATTAATTTGCCCTATCTCAAGAACAAGGCACCCCATGTGTGCTTCCTGCTAGGGCAGCTTGTGAAGCCTGCTCCTGTGCAGCCCGGCCTGCTACCAGTGTCCTCTGCCTGGACTCCTGATGCTTGCTCCTGCTGGGGGGGCATCTTCCATAGCACCTCAACAGCCAACAAGCAGAACATCCTCCATGCCACACTGCCAGGTGCCAGAGCCTCCTAGCTGATGTAATGGCTCCTGTATGTCAGCAAAGTCAGGAGCCAGTCCACCAAAGTACCAAGTGAACCCGCTGGAGTCCTCCTGTGGGTCCAATTCCTTTAGGGGACATAAGGGGCCCACACCATTGGCCCTGGGAAAACATCCCCCATCTCTGGTTGCCAGTTGGAGTCAAAGGTCTTCAGTCTTTTCTTGAACCTGCATTAGGTGGCTTCATTAAATAAATTGGGCTTTTTCCTCAGGGTGAAGTCACAACCAACCCTAAATTAAACTGTGCTCAACCTCGGTAGCTTGACAATGAGCAGTCAGGCTGAACTCAGATGCAATGTGTAAAGTATTTGTGCCAAAAAGTGCCAAGTGTTCCCTACAATGGTCGGGAGCACAGAGTGTTTTTAAAATACCCCTCACACACCAAAAGGACCCTTGGTGTCATGCTTCATCATTGGGGTCTTCGCACCCCTCTAAGGGATGCAGCGTGCTACTACCTACAGCTGCGCGGGAGCTCTTATCCAATGACTATGCGTGGTGCGTGTGAGGGTTGAATGTGAGTGGGTGGTGGGGTTATAAGTGAGTGATTAAAAAAGTACCTGGCTTGTGGGGTAAACTCCCAAAAAATGTTAATAGGCCCCCGGACTGATACTGTTAAAAAGGTGAAATTTGAGGTGTTTATGTAACGTTATGTACATCAACTCTTGGGTGCGTCGACATGTTTCGGAGATCAACTCCTTCTTCAGGACAGGGTGCACAAATCCCCACCTTACTCAGGTTTCTCTATGTAAAAAATATGGTTTTATTTACAGAAAAGTGAAAATGTATGCAGGCTAAAACGTACCTCCAGCAAAAATATCAAAGGTTTCTGCTATTTGAGCTAATCGATTCCTCTATTCTATAAGCCTCATGAGCCTCTTAACGTTAGGGGTTTCTCGTGCCAGTCTGCTACGAGTGCTAGTAGAGGATTTCTCTTTGTTCCCCCCCACGCGGCCCCGCTGCATTCCCAGAGAGGATGTCCGAGAACAGACGAGAACAGGAGGTCAAAGGTTGGGCGGCAGTAGGCACCAAAGGGCCAAGGAGCCAGAAGCGCCTCTAGAGGAAACAAGAGGCAGGAGCCGCAGCAACACACCAACTTGCCCGGAAGGCCACAGAAGACCATGGTCAAGAGACCCAAGAAAGGACAGAGACCCCTGACGGGCCCGAAACATAGAGAGCAACTCAGACCCAAAACCGGCCTCGGAACCAAGCGCCACCAGGCGGAGGACCCAGGAGCCGGAGAAGGCGAGAGAACCAAACCGGCCACCCACTTTGAGAGAGGCAGGATGTGGCAGAGGCATCTGGAAGGGCAGCACCAGAAGGCAGAAGCTGGGAGACGGCAGAGAAGGGGAGACACAACCACAACCCCACCCCTGAAAGGGCTGGAAGGAACCCTGCCCAAGACGGGGGATGAACGCAAGAGCCAGCGACACCAGATGCACAAGATGAACCAATGAGTAAAAATTCCTTGGACCCAAGGGTCCGTCAAAGACAACATGTCTACCTATAAAACGTTCGTACCACCCAAGGATCTCAAGACGCTTAACAACAGATGTATAATGTCACCCAACTCAATGTAACACATTGCATCGACCTCAGAAGGAAGAAAGGCTGAGTCGACCCGCCAGGATGAGAACCTGTGACCAAGAGGACGAACACAGGCCCCTACAGTGGATGCAATAGGCCACAGTGCTACCACATACAGCCTAATCCGTGGACCAAAACTCAGGACAAAGCAATGAAGCCAGCACCACTGAACACAAAACCAAGGGGAAGAGTCAGAGAAGGCCAGGGTGACGCAACGAGGCGAAGCCTGCCATGAAACATGCGACGTAAAGCACTGCAAGCCATGGCACACCTTGAATAGCTTTGAAAATGAATGCACAATCCGAAATTGAAGCACTGTAGGAGATGTTGGGTATCACAAGAAAAACAGAGTACAAGGAGTGCAAAGACACCCCGTCCGGAGAACGCACGCAGCACAAAGTCACCAGCAAGGTATAATCTGCGGTGAATAGTAATACCATCACGGGGAGTGTAAGAGACCTGCCCAAAATCACAGGAGGACATTGCGGAGACTCGAACCCGGCCCACCAGGGGGAGGACAAATGCCCAGCCGGTAGGCAGAATTTTCAAGATTTCCTTTGGAGCAATAGCTCCCTGGCACCCCCTACCGACAGGAAGCAATCCTTACCCCGCGAGAAACCTTCACCACAATGGGAAAGCAGAATTGGAGCAAAACCGGCAAAGACTCGCCACGTAAGGATGCAGCATTAAGCGAAAGCACTGCTGAGATCTAAACACAGGATCTTCTCTTTTCTAGACTGGTGCATTAACTAGTAAATCCACAGCACCCTCTTTAGATACAGAGGCAAGCCACTGTGCATGCAGGGCTCAGGATGTAGCCTGTTACCCGACAGATCGGGGTCCCGAAGAGGGAACAGAACCCGGGAGGTGCCGCCATCACCCCACGAACACCATCGGGGAAGTGGGGCAGCGGCGAGACAAGACAGAGTCAGCGAAAGAGAAGGGCAAGTGGGAGGGCATGCCTGCTCACCACAATCCCCGAGGAGCAGTGCCCAGCCCCTACCAAGCATTACAGCCACCCGTGGGCCCACTGAAATGTATCAGCCTCCAATAGGCAAGAAAATAAAAATGCACCCAATCACTCAAGCGCAGGAGCGGGAAAATCACTGCATGGAAGCGGAAAACGCCACCAACCCAGCACCGCTGTAACCCAGACGCTCAGCACAGGAGCAGCGGAGCAAAGGCATGTAAAGATGCTGGGCAAAGTAGACAGGCAGCCGCCCCCATCGCTCATCGCGGGAGCAACGTGCAAACAAAACCGCCGCCCCCTCCAAACACCTAAAAACGAAATTTAAAAGGAGGAGGGGAGCAGCAGCTGCAATAGAAAGGGGGGCGCTAGAGCAGACCCCGGAAAACATAAAGTAAGAATGCATCACCAAGGCTGGACAAACGAACCGCCTCGGACACTGTACATGGGTGTTCTGCAGGAACACAGAGAAAAAAATAGGATGTTTCCTGTGTTGGTCCCACCCTTATAGGCCAGGTGACTGGTACTTCCTGTCAGGTGGCCATATTGGGTGAGGACCTTTTTAATTTATGGGTAAATGCTGTGTCTGGAACACGGGGTGCTCCTTTGTGACTGTGACTAGGAAGACGGACGAAGATGGAAATGATTTGCATAAAAAAAGTGAATCAACGTTCATCGCTTCAGAACAGGGATAAAGAAGGGCACTTTACTTTGTACAGCATATGCTGTAAGGCATGTTGTATACTGTATGTTGATTTTATGTGGTAGGATGTGTTGTGTTGTGTTATGTTGTGTTATTGCATAATATGTTAAGTAATGTTATGTTTTGTTATTTTATGTTATGTTATGTATGGCGTAATATGTTAAGTAATGTTACTTGCTGTTATATTATGTTACATTTAGTGTGTGGTGTGTGCATATGTACATGCATATTTTTATGTATATATCTTTTTTCATCATGGGAAAAGAAACTGAATTCTTCCAATTGAAAGCTTCTCATTTTCATGAAAAACTATATTTTTATTGTGCACTCTAGTAGCTTCAGGAGAAAGGTGTTTGGAACCAACCATGTGTTTGCCATTTTCACGAGGTATCCACAGGTTCTACTGTCACACAAGGATGGGTTCTGCAATTCATTCAAATGTTTTTACATCTATTGCAATGGTGGCCCATAATATTGCAAGATTTACTACCAATGGGGCTTGCCCAGAATTAAAGATATATATGATCATGCTATAAGTGCCCACTATATGGCACCTTTCCTAGATTTGTAAAGAAACGTAACACAGCTGCTTGTGCTGCCTTGTATTACAATTTGTTCTGGGTAGTATTTCATGGGTGGAGCATGGTGGCCGGGACCAGCTGCGACCACCTGCATTGAGTAAATTTGACCGGGAGGTGTTCTAACACCCGAAAATCATGCTAGGGGATGTAAATTCTCACTTGCGCTCGCCAACTGAATGTTGGCGAGCCACACATTTGAAAACGTGCTCTTGGCTGTGTTTTGCCAGTACTCAGTGATATTCCTGTAGCACAGAGTTGGCAAAACTCAGCAAACTCTGCCTACCCCTACTAATAGACTGCAGATCACTGGGCCTGTTGGACTCTCTCACTCAGCCTTGTTTAGATTGGGACAGAGGTCGTGGTGCTGAGGTCTCCAGAGCCTCAACTTTCAGATGTTGTTTTTCGCATGTAGTTTTATGAGGCAAAGGCCTCAAATATTCTGAGCAGGGGCCCTGGGGCACTTCTGGACAGTGCAGGATTTTCTCCTTTTTATAGGGCATCTCAAGTTTGGTAGCCTATCTTTCTAAAGAGCAGTGCAGGATCCTCCGCTTGTTACCTGCCTTCCTGGGGCACCTCAGGTTTGGTCGTTTTTACTACTAGGGACTAGTGTGGAATTCACAGATTGGATTGGCAGTGCCACTGTCACACTGTCCTGGTTCTCAGGCACACACACAGTGGGCACCATGACCAGGTACTTACCCAGCTTCAATAAGTCCTGCCAGTTGGACACATGGCTCCTGATACTGTAGAGGTTACAAGGGGGGTAGTATGAAAAGACTGCGTGACACATGTGGCAGTGGTAAACTCATTTGATGAAGCTGCAAAGACAGATTGGTGCCCCTGAGCTCATCAGTTCTATTTATATGGCAAGACTCTGTTAGATAAACCCCGACATTAGAGTCAATTACTGAAACGAGTCAGTCAGTAGCTCTGACTTTGATATGGTTGGCATATACAAAGTAAGGGTGGGCGTAGTTTGCGAAGTAGCGCTACGCGTAGCTACGCGAAGTGGACTTCGCACTACACGATCTTTACGTAGCACTACGTGAGCTGCGTAGTAGCATGTTCGCACTGTGCAAGATGCGTTTTCAATGATTGCACAGTGCGGACAAACATCCGGCACTGTGCAATCATTGAAAACGGCATCTTGCACAGTGCAAGCTGTAGTTTTCTGCTGCTCGAGTAGATTTTTACTCGAGCGGCAGCTTTCTCAACGCGAACTGGTAGTTTCTCATCGCAGGCAGTCGGGAGCATGCGCAACCACTCGCAATGAGAAACCTGACCTCCCCGCATTGAGAATCTCACCGGGATGTCGTTTTGCTTGCTCGCGGTCGTGAACATGATGTTGAGGACCGCGAACAAGCAAAAAATGACTGCTGCACTACGCTACCCTGCACTACGCGTGTTCGCACTGTGCTACATGCAGCTCGCGTAGTGCGAAGTTGCGCAAACTTCGCAAACTACGCGAGTGTAGCGTAGTGCTTCGCCCAGAGTTAATACAAAGGATGCCTATATTGAATTAATTTGAGTCAGTTTCTCTTTCAGGTGCCCCGGCCTACATATCGTCCTAACCCAGACTTTACTGATCCTGCCTGACCATATGATGTTGTTCACAGCAGGTCATCCTTCCGAAGGGGCACCCACAACACAGGTGCAAAAGAGGTGTCAGAATGCTGCACCCTGGAATCAATAAGGAAGCAACGGGCAGCTCCCCTTCAAAAGAAACCTTCATTTATGACATAGAATACAGCCATTCTCATCCTTCACCCTATGCCATTCCCCAAATGGCAGTTACAGAAAATCAAATTAAGAGCCCTTTATATCCAAAAGGACATACACAACTTCTAAGGGAAACATGTCTCCTCTTTTCACACTTTAGTGTCTGGTTTTTCCTATCCCACTAAGGAATGTCAGCAATATACTTTTGCCATCTTGGGAAAGCAGCCTCATCTCGATCTTGTAAACCAGCCCAGTCTAGAGAGATCCAAAATAGAACCTACCAACCTATATCACTTTGGCTCATTCAGACTCACATGTACTACATATTAGCACATGTAATGCTCAGTGATTGTGATATTAGTGACAGGTTCCTAGGTTCACTATGAGCAGTTGAACTTTTGTGGAAGATTTGCATTCACACAACAAAGGTAAAAAAACCTGGTCACTATAATCATTTACAAAACAAGTTGTGCTGCAACCACTGCACTGTACTTTTGAAACCTGTCACATGGACAATTGTTCTTCTGTCACAAGGAGAACTCGCTTTGTGAACCCCTACAGGTTTAGGACAGGCCCAGAGCTTTTTACAGTCAAGGCCAAGCCTAGGCCTTTGCACACACACACACTAGATTAGTGCGTGGTGAGGCCAAAAACCAAAAACAAGTATAAAAAATTCTTGCAGCTTGGGCACACAGGACAGGGACACAACTGTACAATTTGCAGGAGGAATGACTACCCCAACAATCAAGTCCCCGTATCAAGATCAATTGGAGTACATACCGCAATGGCAAATCAACTTCTCCACGCATGCACAAAACAGGTTAACTCTGTATATGAGTACATACCAATGGTACCATACATTGAAGAGATTTCACATCAATAACAACTCTCAAATTAGCTTATGGTGGAGGGGTCAAGGATATTAGTATGCTCATATATGTGGTGTTGTCATGGCATGTCCTGGTATTGAGAAGTCACATGATTGCAGCTGTTGCCATTCCTACAAGTCATACTACTAGTGAGTCCTTCCGTAGCCCTTTCAATTTCAAATTTCAAGTTTTTTATAAAATATATTTTGGGGCAAAACCTTTTATGTCCCAAGATACAAAGCTACAAACATCACAAACAGCCCTCCCCAGTACTTATGGGGGTCCCCCAAGAATCCGCCCTTTCTCCTATCCTCTTCAACCTTTTCTTGGAACCTCTTGCTAACTTACCTAACTCTATGAACATTCTCTTCCACATGTATGCCGACGACACAATTCTATTTGGAAAATTCATCCCTGGATAACATCATCTCACTAAATTCCATCCTCACGGCGACTTAAAATTGGTTAACGGAGAATCATCTCCTGCTCAACACTTCCAAAACGGAGTTCTTGTCATCTCCCTGCCGAACCACACCCCCAAGATCGATCTCTCGATGTCTCACCTCACTGCTCTCAACTGCACTCCGATTATCATAGACTCAGGCAAATTGCTCGGAGTCACAGTGGACAAGCACCTGAGTATGAAGACTCATATCAGCAATGTTTGTACGGGAGCGAACCACTTGATGAGGATACTCAGATATATAAAACCCTTCCTGCCACAAAAGGATTTCTAGCAGGTGGTACAAGCGCTTGTCTCACCAAGGTTAGACTATGGCAGTGCAACTCTCTGTGGCCTTCCTAAATACGCATTGGCTCCACTTAGGGCCTCCCTGAACTCTGCAGCAAGACTGACTACAGGCTCCAAATGAAATGAGCACATATCCCCAGTCCTTAAATCTCTCATGCACGAATCCAGCTAAAGATTGCAATCCTGGGGCACAAAGCCCTTCACTACAATACTCTCACGTATCTGGCGCAAAAACTTGAATTATCCTGTGGGGAGAGGGCATCTAGAAGCGCCTCTACTTTCCTCCTGAAACAGATCATCCTTATCAAAAAGAGAACTTGTCACCGAGCCTTCTCTGGTGCTGCCCCTAAAATATGGAACTCTCTTCCTCTGGATGTACGCAGACTCTCCTCGACCACGGCTTTCAAACTGGAAGCAAATTCTTACCATAAGGGGTGGAGGCACTCATAAGGCGGTTGTTTCTTGGTTTCTATCACCATGGCACAACTAACAGTCTTTTCTGCGTAATGTTATACCCTAAACGTGTACCATTATTTACTCTTTAGCATTTAATTATTTATTTATTTATTTATTCACAATTGTTATGTACATTTCATTTTCCTCTCTTCCAACTTACTTTAAAGCACTCTGATATCCCTCGGGATCTTGTTTGCGCTATATAAAACTTTATAAATTAAAAAAGAAAAGAAAGCATTCCTATCAAAAGTAGTATAACGCATTAAAATTCAAAATACTTGTATACCTCAATGTTCATTATGAACATGGAGATGGGTGTGAGTACATTTTAATAGAAGTTCAAATAAAAGCAAAAAAGCTGGGCGGGTGACTACAACTACTGCTAACACAGAGTCTCAAGCCTTGTGAGATATGGAACATGAGCTTCGCATGCAAGGCTACAGCTCACAAACAAGGGACCATTGAGCTAACAGAGAACTCCTGTGTAGGGCCTTTTGAACTTAGACCATGCCCTGTGGTCACAGGATCACTAAAGCTGCTATGCATCTTCCTGTAAAAAGCCAATGACCTTAAAGCACATACTCTAGTCAAAGGCATTTCTAATTTTCATGGTTACTTTGTTGTTAAGGTTTTCCCTCTTTATGTACCATCTAGGGGAGCTCTTAGCTTCCACATTTCCTGCAGACAACTGCTTTTCTCGTGACCTCCATCTTTTGGTTCCACACCAGCAAAAATACGTTATCTGCAGCACTTCTAATATCTGAGTCTTTCATTAATTGACTATTTTCCTTCTGTCCCGAATGTGACAATTAAAGAAGCACAACAATAAAGTTAGTCAAAGACTCATTCATTTGTAGCCTACGTGTACATAGCTGCTTCTCTTGTTTCCCATCTTTGTACGATCACCAAAGGTAAGATTTACATTCTGGCTGCCTTTCATTAACGTCTTTCATCCGTACAAGTCAGTTTTGTGAGGTGGGAATGATCTGGCCAATCAAATGAATACAGAACCTTCAACATAATTCATTTTGTATGCCTCTAGAAATGTACTGTGATTTTCATGGGGTTACGGATTTCCAGAATGTCACACCTGCTTGAAATAAACAGCAACTCCCTTTACCAATCAAACTTAAAGTTACTATTTTTGAATTCTTATTAGTAGTGGCCAATAATTGTTTTTTTTTCAAAACACGCCTTTTACTGGTAAAAATCAAAGGTGTTCTTTGTATTTTTACCGGAAGTAAAGTCACTCCACCTCCAATGCAGCATTTGGATCTCCCTTCACAGCATAAAGGAATTACCACTAATGTGTTATCTCTGAATGGCTATAAGCTCAAATACATCTTCCATTGGCCAGATTTTCACTTAATAGAAAAGGACCCTAATTTTTGCTTTCATAGCTTTGTCTAAGACTTTTAGGGGCATATTATCAAGCCCAATTTCGCTGCTTTAGCAGCTGTTTTCAGACGAAAAGTGGCTATTTAAATATCGCTCTATTATCAAGGACAAGCTAACATGTGGTTCCTTGAGTTAGCAGCAGTCTTTTTTCCACTTTGCATGCCAGCATTATTATCGCTAATGACATGCAAAGTGAGCGTTCCTCACAGAACAACATGGGTAAACATCTCTAAAACTGCATCACAATATTCATAAGGAAGCCCCAGACCCGCAAATTGATGATTAAAGTCACACTAAGGCCCCTTTATCGCAGGATTGTAATTCCTGCTATTAATCTGACTTTGTCCTCTGTTATATGGGAGGTGGATCTCAGGGCTAAGTCCACACCTGCCTATTATCATGGTTTACATTATCGCAGGTCGTTTTTCGCTGCTTTTCTCACGCTAATGCATGTTATCACCCTCTATCGCTGGATTTCACATTGCCTGGGAGAAAAGCGTTAATAATACGTTGCTAACCCGGTGTTGAAATCCAGCGATAGACGGCGATATTGAAAATCGTGCTATGCGAGATTTACGTTAATTATCGCATGTGCTTGATGATATGCCCCATAGAGTATTGCAAACTAGATTTCTCACAAACGCCCTTAATCCTTTTGCTGCTGCTTGTACTTTCCTTATTGACAGCTCCAGATTTTGAGCCTGGTGCAACTTTATATTAAAACTAGGTAGGAAAGTATCTTTACTACTTACAATTGTCAGCTATTGCTTTTATAAGTTATGACTGTTATCTTATGTTATGTAGTTTTATATATCGTACTTATCACCTGAGGGATATCCAGGCGTTGGGTGGGTGATTAGGCCTTGTGGGCTTCTAGTTGATAGCTCCAGTTTCTTGTGCAATTTGAGAAAGGATGCGGAGGTCCTGATGTGCCATGGGAAGTCATTCCAGGATTTGAGGGGAATGTAGGAAAAGGAGCAACGTCCTGACCGGTTCCTTTGGATGCCGGGAAATGTGTGCAAGGTGGATAGATGCTAAGTGCAGATGCCTGGTGGTTGATGGAAGTTGAGGTGGTGGTTGAGGTAGACTGGTCCGGCGTTCCTTCCCAGTTCTTACAAAGGAGAGCCCATATTTATCCACTCTGTCCAGTGTCTGCACCTGCTAAATGATTCCTGCTCATTCAGTTCATTAAGGTAACCTGCGTTTTGGCACGTGAAGCAGCACGGCATGGGCTTGCCTGCTCTGTCAATTTTATGAAAGAATTACAGAGAGGTTAGGGATCGCGGAGGCGACCTGTTTTATATTCCAGATAACTTCCACGCAACATTGACTAATAATAGGGAGTTGCGGTTCACAGCACCTGGTCTCTAGGTGGCAATGGTTTGCACCTTTGGCCAAGTAGGCACCCTTCTTCCTAGTTAGAGTAAGAGGGATACACTTCTAAAATAACCCCTGACCACCTCCTTGGTAGCATGGCACGAGCAGACAGGTGTATCTCAGAGGCAGTGAAGAAAGCATTTGTGCATGCATGCAGTAACACAGTGAAAACACTACAAATTGACACCACACCAGCTTAGAAAAATAAACAATACTTTATCTAAACGAACAAGATCAAAAACGACAAAAATCCACAATACGGTTCTTAAAAATATATTTTTAGAGAGTCAGGGTCAGAGCTTTTAAACTTCCCAGCACCAGTCGTCACTACTAAGTATGCCTATTTAGTTGGATCCTACCTCGGTGCATTGGGTTTGAGTTGTGACCCACATACATGCCACTTTGGCGGTCAAGAACCACCGTTACCAAACTCTAAACTGACCCTGCACCAGAGAAATGTGTGTTCTTATTTATATAACTGGTATAGTCCAAATTGTATTAGACGATAAAAGCGAATATCACAAATAGGAAAGACTTCCCCGCCTACGCATTTCATCCCTCTTGGGACTTCTTCAGGGCTAGAGGCAATTACAAAAACACTATTTACAATATGTACACGTTTAAAACATTGAATTAGTTACAAATATACAGTTAAATAATCCCATGTAACTAAACAATATTCAATAACTGCATATCAAGTGTTAGACATCATAATTATCTTATTCTGTGGTTGATGCACCGGGAAGCCATTGGCACAGTACATATTATTTTCATTGCAAATTTTATAAACAAGGGAGGGAACTATTTTTTGTATGTTTTATATATTGAGGTTCAAAAACGTCCTTAGTTTATCAGCATAGAAGGGATACCTCTCACGCCGACGTTATGGCTAGAAGAAATACTGTCTTGAGGGTAAGGAGTAAGAGAGAACAACCATGGAGAGGCTCAAAATGTGTGCACATGAGGAATGTGAGGACCACATTTACATCCCATTGGGGCAAAACAAATAGAGAAGGGGAAGCGTGTTGTAAACATTTGAGGAAATAAGTCACAATTGTTGATTTGAATAATAAGGGCTTGTCAGACAACAGTAAAAAGGCTGAATGAGGCAAAAGGTACCCTTTGACCGCGTCCAAGGCAAAACCCTGCCAGCCAGGTACAACACAAACAACAAAACCTCAGACAGTGTGGCCAGTAGTAGGTCAATCTTTTGGGAAGCACACCGACTACTAACATATCTCAATGGCATGTGCATAGAGATTGCATTGAGTAACACTGTGTTGCCAAGATAACATGAACAACTTTGGGATGAAGGAAGAAGGCACTCAACTGTCGCCTCCCAATCTCCAAGCATGGAAGTGTAAGTTGTGCAGGTTGGAATGCAGTATTCTGCCCTTTTTCTGCGTTGGGAGATCCTCCAAAATGGGCAGCCTGATCGGAGAATGGATGCTCCTGTCTAGGAGTTTGGGATTCCATACTCTTCTTGGCAAGTTCAGGGCTACTAGGATGACTTGGACTCAGTCGGTCCTGATCTTCTTCAAAACCTGGGGCAGGAGAGGTCTCAGTGGTAAAGCATACTGAGTTCCCTGGTTCCACTAGACCAGGAATGGACCTCTGAACTACAGATGCTTTAGAAACTCCAACGTGCAAAAGCGCTGACATTGCATGCTCTGGGCAGAGGGAAAGAGATTGAGCCAAGGTTCTACCCATTCACAGAAAAGACCCTACACTGCCTCTGCATGTAATTGCCATTCATGATCTCCAATGCATCAATGGCTCAGTTTTCTGCTCTGGCAGTTACGGACCCCACCCGGTGGTGAGTCACCAAAATAATTCCTTGGTCCTTGGTGGTCTAGCCACGTCCAGAGACACAGGGCCTCCAGGCACAGGGTCAACAACCCCAACACGCCTTGCTTGTTGCAGTGCCAGATGGCAGTGATGCTGTCTTTTAGCAGTACAAGCTTTCCTTTGATGGAGGGGTGCAAAGCTTTAAAAACCAAGTGGATGACTCTCAGCTTCAGCAGCTTGCTATGGAGTTGGGCCTCCAACAGAGATCTGACTCCTTTGATCTCCACATCCTCCAGATGGCCTCCCCAACCCAGAAGTGATGCATCATTAACCACTGTGAGTTTAGATGAGGTAAGGAGAGTGGTCTGCCACTGACCCAGTCTCTGTTCTGCAGGCACCAGTGCAGTTCATTTGCACCCTCCTTAGAAATATGGACAAGATCTGAAAAATCCTCCTGGTGCTGTACCCACTGAGACATCTGATTCCACTGCAGAGCCCATTGAGATGCAATACAGAGGTTGAAACATACGTATCATGGCCCAAATGTCCCCTACTCTGCGCTCCAGGTGGATAGACATGAACCTGCATCATTTCCAAAATTCCTCTGATGAAGGAGAGTGCCTGTGAAGCAGTCAGGTGTGACCATCGTGTTAATATAGAAACCCAAAGATGCCAGGAGGTTCACTGTAGTCTTGAGGTGGGTGATGACTGCCTGAGTCTTGCCCTCCAGACAGTCATCAAGGTAGCGGGAAGCCTGGGACCCCTGACCTCCAGTGATGTGCTATGAACACCATCATCACTTTTATGAAGACTCAAGAGTCACTGGGAAAGCCAAAAGGCAGCACAGCAAGCTGAAACTGATCATGGCATACTGCGAACTGCAGGTAATGCCTGTGGGTCTGCTGGACAGGAATGTGGAAATAAGCGTCCTGCAGCTACAACACTACCATCCAGTCTCAAATGTCAAGGGAAGATGAGACCTGGGCCTGCGTAGGCTTCATGAATGCCAAGGTCTAATATGGGCCAGAGTCCATCCATCCTTTTTCGACACCAGGAAGTAGCAGTAATAACAACTGTGACCTACATATGGTGCCAAGACCCTCACTATGGCTCCTTTGGCCAAAAAGAGCCTACACTACCTGGTCTAAGAGAGACAGATGTACCTCTTTCAGACATTCTAAAATTGATGAAAGGTGCTGCAGGGTTTAGAGAAATGGTTAGGCATATAACCAATGAAAAATTTGCAGGACCCACTTGTTCAAAGTTTTTTTCTGCCACCCAAACAGAAAATACTGCCTCCAACAGGATGACTGTGTGCCAGCAAGGGCATGTTAAGAGGTTTCTGGGGTGCAGACGCTGGATGGATGGAAGACTGAGCTGCATGCTTGCCATGTTGCCCTTTCTTGTGGGCACCGCGGCCATGAAAGAGCTGGAGCATTTGTTGCCCTGATGACTCGAACATCAAATGGCATATCCATAACATTGGCTTGCACGTCTCCCGAAAAAACAGTGGACCATATCTGGGCATGCCTGCAAAGGGCCACACTAGTGCTTACAGCTTTCCCACAGAATCAGTGGTTTTGAGCCAACATCGAATAGTAAATTGGGCCACATCATGACCTTTCTGCATGACCAGAGAAAGGATGGCTCAGGCTTCTTCTAGGACCATTGTCAATACATGGGCCACTGAATTCTACAAGAGATGAGAGTAAAGGCCTAGAACCAGAAGGCATTCACAGAGCCAACTGCCTAGCTTGTTTCGAAGAACATTGTTTCACCAAAGGTTTCTATCCTCATTGTTGCCCTGTCACGGGGAGTAATAGGAAACAACAGATTTACCTTACTGCCCAAATCCTGTATTGCAAGGCTCTTGGACGTAGGGAACTGAGTAGGAAAATCTGGGTCCCCAGAGTAAAATGTTGGTGCCTGGTGATCTATCAATTAACAAGTAGTCCTGAGCAGAAGTTGGCCCAGGTCCCAACCAGGGTGTGGGTTGTTGCATCATTAAACAGAAGAAGAGGCTAATAACTTGTTTGGCCAAGCTGAATACCTCATTCAAGGAAGGTTAAGAAAACAAGGTTACCCCATTAAGCAAACCTGGGGTTGTAATATATATACAGGAGACAGTGGTTCAAGGGTGGCTTACTTAGGTCCAAAGTTATAAGAAAACATTATTTTTAGAGCATAAATTAATTAGGGAGCACAGTAAATAGGGCAACATGTGTACTTTTAATCAGTACAAATACAAGTTAGCTTATCAAAGGTTGGTTCAGGTGCTCACATGAGTGAAAAAGGTGCGTAACGTGACTTAAGTGAAAGTGAAGATACACAAAATATCACACAAAAATAACAACAAGAAATCCACTCTAAAAATAATGTTTTATTGTAACTTTCGACCTAAATAGGCCACCCTTGAACCACTGTCTCCTGTATATAGAATACCTCAGTCAAGACGTTGGTCTTAACTTCCTGAGTAGGAAGCTGAAGGTCGGGAACCTCCTCTGCTCTTCGCACAACCATGGCAAAGAAGACACTGTATTTGCTCACAGGGCATGGGGGAGAAACTAGTCCAGTGCCTGTGTAGGTATCCAGACAACTGTCATCCTGGAGGCCTTTGTAATAGTTATCTTATCCTCTTAGTATGGCTGGGCAATCTCATCCTAAGCATCACAGCCCTTATTATCAGAGTCTGTGTCAAATAATTCAATGAGAACAGCCCTACTAGAACGTAGAGGCACAGTGTCAAAATCAGAAGGGTGGCTAAATGGTTGCTATTCATAAAAAACAGTGCATGGCCCAGTCCAGGTTGGAGCAGCACCGTATCGTTTAGTAGCACTATGGGCCAGCAATCATCAATCAGAGTCAATGGTGCCAGCATCAGCGTTGGTGGATTGCATTCCAGCGTGGGTTGTGGGGTCAGGGAGGGGACCAGTACCAAATTTGGTGTGGTGCCCGGGGTGAATCCGGTGTACCAGCTGGCACCAAGGGTGGACCCACTGGTGGTAGTTTAGTTGGGTAGCCTCTTGGCTCCTTGGGGAGTGCAGGTGCACCAGAGGGAGCCCTTAATGGGTCAAAATGCTGCATCATGGCTTCATCTACGGCCAAGGAAATCCAGTTGCCAGGGATCAAGGGTCGGAACTGATCCTGAAGTAGCGCAACTTCAGGAGTGGTACCTGGAGGCATGATAATGATGTTACATTTTCTTGGGATGTTAAGAGTGATAGATGGGCTGAACCCCACTTTGACTTCTTATACTTGTTCTTGGATTTTCCTGAGGATTTAGATTGCGAAAACAATCTGTCACAAGAGTGACCTTAGGAAAGGGACTGAGACCTACATTCAGACCTCAATTGATCATGGTATGGGTTCTTGCAGTGCTTCTCCTCAAAGAGCTTCGCTTCCTAGATCAAGTGGCCCTGGGGAGCAACAAGGCACAATCATAGCAGGACTTGGAGTCGTGGTCCGACTCTAGAATCCACAGGCAAAGGACATTTGTTTTCACTTTTTCACTTTGCAGAGTTTCATTTCGAGCTACATCAGAAAACGTGCCCTCTCTCTGTCAGCAAAGCAGTAGGAGTGCTTCAGAGGGAGAAACATTTGTACTACCTCCTGATAGTTACAGCGAAAATGCAGCACCATCAAATGTGTTCATAAGTTATGAGCACAAGACAGGGAAGCCATTTGTGAAAATATTTTTCTGTTCTTTTCGTTTACTCGGACGTGTGTTTTTAATTCATTTGCTGGATTATATTCTCAAAGCTACCACAATAATGATATAGCTAATTTAAGACAGAGGAGCTGGTGGCCCACATTTCCATATCCAGGGGACATTTTGTTCTTTCAACAAAACCCACAGGTGTCATGCAATATAAAAGGGTGAATTGCTGAAGCTGTGGTGCTGACTGCTTGTTTGGTGAATTAAGGGATAACCACTGGTGTGCAGTAATTTGCTGCTTTTCTGCACAATAAAGGCAGGTGGGTTTGGACAAGACCCAAGCACAGCACCGGCTTTTGTTCGATCTCCTCCAATTAGTTTCAGCACACTAATACACACCAACGGTTAGCCCTGTTATTTATCAACAATGAAAACAAATAATGATGTTTTCCCTTGCAATAGTGAGTTTTTTACTCCAGGTGATGGCGTATAAATTGGTTAAATGGATAATTGCACAGTCTTAACAAATCCACATTATAAATGAATTTTACAAGCAACAAAAAACCTGAAATGTGGGTTTTCAGTGAACGCTGTATTTGATCTGGACATTTTAAATAACTATTGAAAACGTAGAAGTACATCTATCTACATGAAACTCTTGAACAGGACGGCACATAGAAATATCTTTTGGTTGCCAAAATTCATTAGAAGCATGATGTGTGTGTATTTATTTGATATACATAGTTAATAATATTTGTCATTTTCCAAGACTTTATTACGCAAGATACAGTTCTAGGTAATATTATTTCTGACAGTATAAAGGTAGATGTCTGGAATAAATGTTTCAGAATAAATATAACAGCTGTCATCAGTGAGGTCATCGTTGATCTCAAGTGAGATATCTTGGGGTTATGTACAAGAACTGCCGCTAACTAACGCTAACCTTAGTTAGCAGCAATTTTCTTACCACTGTGTACAGCCAAAAACTATAAGCATGGTACCGACGTACTTACAATACATCGCTACATGGCAATAGTTTCTCGTCGTGGCGGGAATTGTCCATGTTAATACATGCATAATGGCGAAAATAATCTTGCCACCAACGTGAAAAAAATGACAGCCGGCCAGTCAGCGTTCGTAAAACACACGCTAATCAGCGTGAAGCCACTTTTTTCACGTTTCGCAGAAAACATACCACAAAAAGCCTGCTAAGTGCCCCAAACACAAATTTCCCCCCAAAAACGCCAGAACAAACATAGAGGAAGCTTGACCCAGTAATGCAGGAGAGAACAACCCCTCTAACACCTCAAAAAGCCAGGAGTACCCGCTAAAGACCCTGGGGAAGAGGAAAACCAGGTTCAGCCAGCAGGACAATTAGAATCTGATTGTGGAGGTGACAGACAAACAACACCAGCTGTTTATCAGCTCCACTGTGTCATTGGGGACCAAAAATGCAATATGACAGTCCATTGTAGACAAGATAAATGCAGTAGCATAAGTGAAGAGGACAGTGACCAACTGCAAGAAGCACTGGCATGATGCTAAGAGCAATAGCAAGCAGAAACTGTCCAACAATCACCAGGCAGCGCTGCAGACTGGAGGTGGGAGACCAGCGCTACAGGAAGAGCTGGATGCCTTGGAGGGACAGGTGTCTGTAGTCATCTGCAAGGAGTCAGTGGTTGGAGTCCAGAAACAGGATAGTGCTGAAAATGACCAGATACATCAGCAACAGGGTGAGTAACAACCAGGGACTGGGAAGAGTGGGGTGTGGGCACTAATGTCACTTATGTCCAACTAAATATCCCTCAGTGTGCAGTAAGACTGTCTGCAGATCGATTTCCAGACACTTTGGTCACGGGGGGGGGATTGACATGTCACCTTACTCATTGAATACATATAAAGACACATAATGGTGGTGTCACTGACCTGGAAATCTGCATAAAAAATATTCTAAGATAGAGCCCAAATAATATGCTTCAGTCTACAAAATAAGGGCACATTGAACAAGCAAGGGGGCATATTGGCTGGAGAGGTTGCAGAGTGTCGCTTTGGTCTCCTAGGCTCAAAACCACACTCAGACAAATTGTCAACACAGGGCTGCATCTCATTGACAACAATGAGATGCAACCCTGTGAAATTCCTATCTCTGGGGCATAAGTTCACAGGCCAACACCGATGCCAGCACACATGCACTATTGTGCACGGGTGTCTGAGTAAAGTTGAAGATTGTACATGTGCACGAAGGGGGACCTTACTGCACATACATAATCTTCCACACAACACAGGCACCCCTGCACAATAGTGCATGTGTGCCGGCATCGGTGATAGCCTGTGAACTTATGCCCCAGAGATAGGAAGTTCACAGGGCTGCATCTCATTGTTGTTGGAGCGTGCCATTGGTATCCTTGGCTTAACGCTACACCCTGCAACTTCAAGAAAGCTGGTTTGCACCATACCTGCAATAGTATTGGTCAGACCTGTGTCTGCCCCCGCACTGCATTGCGGTGGAACTTGAGCATGTGCTAGAGAGTGCCCAATCCTGCACATAACTATTCTTTAAATGATGTCCGGTCAAATCTATGTGTTCTGCTTCAGGCAGCACTTATTGAAGTCAAATGATGACATTTTCATCACTGATTGTTCATGTGATGTAAGGCGCACCTTCATGCACTTGAAGAATCAATGGTGTCTTGTTGTTTCCGTGTGTACCACACAACACAGCACACATTGGAACAGTGTGGCATCTTGGTGATTTCATAACTGGAATCTGGAACACGGGATGTCCCAGATTCCAGTACGGGATGTCCCAGATTCCAGTAGAGACAGTTAAGACCCAGGCTTTCATATATAGACATCTTAAAGGCCTTTCCCAAATAAAGCTATTTAATTAATCATATTTACTGTAGGACCTTACTTTATTTCACTGGCGACGATTGGAGAAAACGGAGCGTCAAAGCCTGGAGTCCTGCGGAGTGCAGATCGTGGAATCCATTCCTCTGAAGCATCATCTCGTGGTGAGGGATAATTCGGAGTGTAGGTAGTTTTTCCTAAACACTCCTCGTGAAAACCCTGTGTTCAGGACTAAGACGGTGAGAGACTTTAGCAATTTTGAAGTTTTTCCCAATTATCGGCGTTTTCGACATTCAGTGCGCATGCGCGAGGACGCATGACGTCATCACGCTAATACGCGGCGGCCATTTTGTATTGGGAAGAAAGAATGTCCCAAAATTGAAACGTGGTGGTCATTTTGAATTGGGAAAAAGGTGACGCAACGTCGCAGCCATTTTGGATTTTAAAAACAAATGGGAATGGCAAAAACTTGTGAAAATCTTGGCAAATTGTTCTTTTTGCGCAACAATCACTATTTATAGTGGAAATTTAACAAAATGTGGCAAATTATTTCTTTTTGATAGAACTTAAAAAACAACTTGGCAAGTTTACTTTGCTTGATATTTTATAAAAAAAATGTCGACCACCAACATTCACAACAAAAGCTTAGTAGATTTTAACTCTTTTGCATAAATCAATGTCGAGCATTGGTTTTAAACGGTATTTTGTGAACTAAATATACTTCTCATGCCAAGTTCATTTTATTTACTCTATATTATTTGCTAGTTTTACTCACCATTCAAACCTGTGATCAAATATTCCTGCGAACAGTTGTGTATATTATTCAAACACAAATATGGAGAGTCTAACTGCGCCTGCAGCTTTTCTGTCTTCTCCTGGGGAACCAATATTGGAATGGAAACGTTGGAAGGAAGGATTCTTTGCTTATGTGGAAGCTATTGGTGGTGATGACTATACAGACAAACGTAAGCTTGCTATTTTGAAACATTGTCTGGGTGCAGAAGGAAGAGACATTTTGAAGCACCTTCCACCAATTAGTAATCAAACAGATGATGAGCTGGATGTGTTTCTAGAAGCTATTAAACAAATGGACAAATGTTACATAAAATTTTTTTATGAAGTTGTGTTACGTCACACATTTCTCAGTAGGGGTCAACTCGTCAACGAGTCTATTGATTCATTCATGAACGACTTGAGAATTCTAGCATCAAAATGTAACTATTCTACATTTCACGATCAAATGCTTCGGGATCAAATGGTGCATAAAGTGGCTGATGTCAAACTTCAAGCTAAATTACTGGATGCAGATGATTTGACTCTCGACAAAGCTTTGGATATTGCTCATAAATTTTAAGACATGAAGTTGGGTTTGAAAGAATTAGCTGAACAAAAAGTGTCTGAAGTTAATGCAATAAAAAAAAGTAATTCTGATGAATCTAATGCTAGTAAAGCAAAGTACAAAAGTCAGTTCACTCATGATAAAAAAGATTATATATGTTTCAAATGTGGGATTCCAGGTCATTTATCTAATGACAAAAAATATCCTGCTATAGGTCAAGTATATAGATACTGTAGATTGAAAGGACATTACACCAGAATGTGCAGAAACAAGAACAGATTTAAGAATAAGAATTTTGATCGGAGAAGTGAGAACGATGAAAGCATAAGAGAAGTCAATTGTGATGATGAAGAATATCTTTTGACTGTGTATGAAATTAATACTGATCCTAAGGATGCACCTTATTGTACTGTGAGAATTGGTGGCATTGATGTAAAGATAATGGCTGACTCTGGAGCTAGGCATACTCTAATTGGGGAAGAGTGGTTAAAAGAGTTTTCTAGCATTTCTTTATCACCTCCCCATATTAGATTAGTTGGCTATGGAAAAAACCCATTGATGTTTTAGGATTTTTTGTTACTACTTTGAATTTTAAGGGCAAAACAATTAAATCTAAAGTGTATGTAGCGAAGGATGGTTCATGTCTTTTAGGTTAGCCTCAACAAAGAGAGTTAATGATTAAGTTGGATCCTAATCATCCAGACCAAGTGTTAGGGTATTCTGATCTACTTTTACACATAGAGAGTGATCCAGCCGCGGAATGGGAAAAAAGGTTTCCTAGTGTATTTTCGTCATCTAAACTGGGTTTACTAAAAAATGTTGTACATAAAATCATTCTCAAGCAAAATGTAATTCCCAAAGTTCATAAAGTGAGAAATGTTCCTTTACATCTAAGAGAAGCTGTTAAGTCTGAACTTCAAAGACTGTGTGACCTAGATATCATAGAGGAGATAGAATCTTCAGAATGGCTATCTCCAGTTGTAGTCGCACACAAACCAAATGGCAAAGTTAGGTTATGTGTCGATTTGAGGGATCTGAACAACTGTGTGTGGGTCGATAGACATCCATTACCCAACATTAATGAGATGTTTACCAAATTAAAAGGCTCATCCATTTTTTCGACCCTTGACTTATCTAATGCCTACCATCAAATTGCGTTGCATCAAGAAAGTAAACATCTCACTTCTTTTATTACGTCCGAAGGTGTTTTTAGATAAAAAAGAATGCCCTTCGGCTTAATATCTGCATCATCTGTTTTTCAAAGAGTCATGCACAATTTATTCAAAAATGTAAAAAAAAATTCTATATTTTCAAGATGACATTTTAATCTCTGCTGCAAATACATCTGAGCACACAGATATTTTACACAAGGTTCTTGGTATTTTACAAGACAATGGATTAATGCTTACCAAAGAGAAATGTAAATTTGGGGTTTCGTCAGTTGATTATTTGGGGCATTCAATTGACAAAAATGGCATTTCTCCGAAGCAAAATTTAATTAGGGCCATTGAATCTGCTCCTGATCCCGAGAACAAGGATCCGCTTAGATCCTTTTTAGGACTTGCAGAATATTATGCGAAATTTATACCTTTGTTTTCTGACAAGACAGTACATATGAGAAATCTCATGAAAAGAAACTCATCATTTTTGTGGGATGATAACTGTATAAAAGAATTTGGTGAACTGAAAACGTGTATTTCTGCTGCTCCTGCATTAGCTACATTTAACACTGCGTATAGTTCAATAATTGTATCGGATGCTAGTAATGTAGGCATAGGGGCGGTGTTGATGCAAGATCAAAAAGGTCATTTGGTTACCATTGGTTTTGCATCCAGACCAATAAGGGGAGCAGAATTTAAATACTCAACATTGGAAAAGGAAACACTTGCATGCTGGTGGGTAATTGAGTATTTCCGAAAATATGTTTATGGTACCATTTTCAAGGTAAGATCAGATCATCGCCCTCTGGTTGATCTATTCACGACAAAGGGGTGTGGTAAAGCTACATCTAGGATTGCACGATGACAATATAAATTGCAAGATTTTCATTTTAAAATTGAATATCTTCCAGGGATAAAAAATATTTTGGCAGATTGTTTATCGAGATTACCAGTCCCTGACGACAATGTGGTTGAAGAAGATGACGATTTGGATAATATGATTTAAATATGTGAAATGTCTAAGGGTTGTATTCAGGAAAAAGAATGGAGATTGTCTTGTGATAATGACTTAATCTTGAAGAAAGTGATTGAATATGTAAAATCATCTGGTCTAGGAAGGCTGATTTGACAGAAGATATTCTTCCTTTCTTTCGGGTTGCACATGAATTGTCTCTGAAAAATGAACTATTGGTTAGGGGGTTACAATTAATAGTACCATGTAATTTCCAACAGGACATTTTAGAAATGGCTCATGAAGGGCATCCAGGAATGACAAGTATGAAAAGGAAAATTAGGAGTGATTTTTGGTGGCCAGCCATGGTAAAGCAATAGAACGTAAAGTCAGAGATTGCATGGAGTGTTGCCTTAGTGATAAATACCAGAAAACTGTTACTTATGAGCATCCACCAGTGTCAAGGCCTTATCGTGCATGGCAATCCATTGCATTGGATATTGCAGGTCCTTTGTGTTTAAACAAGAACTCAGTCTATGCCATCATTCTTGTTGATCAGATGTCTCAGTGGCCTGTAGTAAAAATTGTGTCTAACGTGACTTCCAAGGTAGTTATACAATTTTTAAACAAAACTTTTGAAAAAGAAGGCTTTCCTGAATCCATCACAACTGATAATGGGGTACAATTTGTTTCATTGGAAATGAAAGAATTTTTACAACGTCATGGGATTATTCACAAACATGCATCAGTTTATTACCCACAAAGTAACGGTATTGTGGAAATGTGGATTAGAGTATTTAAAGAAGGTCTACAATTGGCAATGTCTCATGGGAAGGATTGTAAACAAACTTTGAGTGAAATGTTGTGGTACTACAGAAATACTCCTAGAAGTATGAATGATCTAACCGCTTTTGAAAAAATGAGAGGTAGGAAATGTATATCCAACATGTATCAATCTTGGATGAAAGACCTGTTTCTTGAAGAAAAAGATAAGAGGGGTAGAGTTGTTCAGAGTGGAAATGTGAAAACGAATGAAAAGACTACTCTTATCCATGTCAATGACTGGGTTAGAGTAAAAAAAGGTAGGTTTGTTAAATCTGGTGAATCTAAATTTTCAGATCCATTGAAAGTTCTACGAGTTGGACGTCAGGTTGTGGAATTATCTGATGGTAATGTGTGGAATATGTCCAAAATTGTCAAAAAATTCCACAATGGTTATGGCCCGATATAAAATCTGATGATTCTGTTTCTCACAAGTTCGCCAGATCTGCCAATAACAGTAGTAAATGGAGAAAGTTCACCAATACATGTGATGGTTCTTCATCTGATCAACATGTGCAAAGATATCGTCAACGTCCTGCATGGTACAAGGATTACTACGTGGATTATTGATCTCCATTAGTTTATTATCGGTGTCGTGTAATTTATTTTTCTGTATACTTCATGTATTCTGTTAGTTTATGTTTGGTTATTCTGTTCACTTATTTTGTTAACATTGTTAAAATGCTACCAAGGGGGATGTGTGGTATCTTGGTGATGTCATAACTGGAATCTGGAACACGGGGTGTCCCAGATTACAGTAGAGACAGTTAAGACCCAGGCTTTCATATATAGACATCTTAAAGGCCTTTCCCAAATAAAGCTATTTAATTAATCATAGTTACTGGAGGACCTTACTTTATTTCAAACAGCATGGTTGGGAACCAATTCAACCATTCTCACTACTCTGCATATTCATATACAATTTGGCAAGGGTATCACACATTACGCACTCCAACACATTTCAAGCTGGCCTTGGAGAGAATGTCCAGACATTTAAAATGTTGTTTGTGCATGTATTCATCTCCCAAAATTGGCACACAAGATTTGATGTGAAAAGGTGGTTTTGAGCCCTATCGGGCTTCATTCTCAGGCAGCCAGCTAAACGCAGGATCGTGACTCAGGCTAAGGCAATCGTGCTACCACAATGTTGTACAATGTAATGTTGATGAGCAAATGGTGTGCTTGTATATACACCAACATGTCAAAGATATGACACATCAGGGGAAAGACACTAACTATTCTCAGTAATCCAAGGTTGTGACCTAAGTATCCATTTCAGTGATGTTGACACATCCAAAGGAGGTGTGTCTCTGGATCCTGCAGCAATGAATATTTAATCACGTACACCAGCTTTCATATTGTGGATGTGACTGACTCCTTGTACTGGTGCCTGTGAATGACACCTGGTGCAACAAAGAATTGATCATCATTGACACTCATCTCAGTCAAGAATGTACATGAATTCCATGTCTGGTCATAGTCATCACCAACATCTCTCCTACCTGTACACTGCATAATCCACATGCATCGGCTGGAATGACATAACCCTTTGATATTTCTGGCCTGGGCTTCACTGACTGGAGATGTGCAAAGTTACAACAGGAAGACATATACATTGCTCAACATAACTTACTTTTTGATCCATCATCACACTGGAGGCAAGGTACATGTGATACACACCCAGACTGCATACAACGACATTCAGGATTTTACCCAAACATTCTTCCCATCTCACAATGGCAATATTGTCATATAGATATACTTTGCCTATATGCTGTGTTAAGTTAGCATGAGCTTATTAGGAGATTAAATGCCATTTTACCTTTCTGCTGCTTCTGCACACGACACATATCTGTTGCTTTAGATTTGAGCAGCCTTGCTTGGTGAGCTGTTTCTGTACAGTGAGTGCTGAAACATTCAAGGATATCTCAACACAAAGGTTGTTGTGAGGTCTGATCTTCGCACGTTCCTAGACATAACATACATGCAGCTGCGGCCAAATTCTGGCTTTAGGCGCGTTTTATATTGCTTTGCACAAGAGCATACAAACACACTTGATAGTGCTCGCATGCAGAGAGCTGGTGGAAGATGATGTGATTTGTACCTTTTCCTTTTTGTGTCGCTATGTCCGTGGTGGACATTCCGCAGCATAGTCGCATTGCGATACGCAATCATTTGCAAAATTATAATGTTCCTGTGGATGACATGGCAGTGATAATGGTGGTGAGTGCAGAGGTGGCTTACCTGTACGAACTTTTTTACTCCTGGGTGACCTTCCCGGCTGTGAACGCAAATACTAATGTGTTCGACACGTACACTACCACGGCTGTGCCACAGGAATACGCTCCATATAGGGCACAGGAAATTCCTATAGATACTTGGCAGCACCACGTTTGGTTTGATGGCGCCCTACCCCATTCTTTGGAAGCTCCTTTGTCCATGGCTGGATTAACACCATATCCTCAACACGGGGCATGTACCGTGGTTGAGTTAAGAGGACTACATGTAGTCGCAATTAGCGCGATTAGGTTGTTAGTGAAATACATAACCCGAAATCTCCCGGGCGGGGCCCCGGGTGGTGCTGCGCTTCCTGCAGGACAGGGCGGAATGAAACTCAGTCCCGTTATGGTCAATGCTGTGATGGGCAATCGCCCCCAGGAGAATGATGATTTTCCTTTCTGGCTTGCCGAGAAGTTTGACCAGCTGAAGCAGTGTTTCCTAACACAACTCCTGGTGAAAAACACAGGATTCTGACAATTAGCTTACTGAAAGACTTGACCCCTGAAATTGGTGACTGTGAGACCTGGGGTAAAACATTTGCGGCGGTCTATACGAGGTGTTACGGCACTCCGTCTATGACTGTCCTGCCGACGGTCCTTAAACGTGTTCAGGATGGGCACAGACCTGAGGCTGCGGTTGAATTGGGTATCTGCCTCTGTGGCTCTTTTGATGTGGTTTCCGATCTTATATTTGCTAATGTCAAGGGGGATGCAGTGAACTTTCAGGTTGCCAATGCTTTGCAGGCGATTTCCGATGCCGAAAAACCCAGACAGTTGGCGAGGATTATTGTGGCGGCTTATAAAATCGTGGGCCGCAATAGTAGGGGTCTCAAGCCTTTTTCCACTAAAGAGAAAAAACAACCCCAAGGGCAGAAGTCAAAAACTGATGAACAGCCCAAGACCAAAAAACAAAATTGGCCAAAAAAACAAAAACAGGGGAAGCAACAACAACAGAAACAGGGGTCTTGTCCTGCGTCTACATTGCCTGCGCCCCCAGAACGTGTTAATGACTTGCGCGATCGCACGATGATAAAATCACCTGATCGATTTCAGGTTTCTGATCAACGCTTTCCTTGTTCTTTTCAGGAACCATCGGCCTTTTTGACCGGAGGTGGAGGAGGTGGCAGGGGTCGGGGTGGCCAGCAAGGACGCGACCAGCCCCGCCCGAAAGACAGTAAAGGCCGAAGAGACCCCAGTTTAAGAAAAAGAAAGTCGCCGCTTTATCAGCGAGATATGTCACAGATAGTGAGAACGCAGCTTCGGAATCTGACATTGGCTCTGACCTTGCTGGACAGCGCGGCAGAGATTACCATAGTGTGAGAGGCCCTGCGTCCACTACTGAAGGTGACAGCGACTGACCGCTATGTTGTTGTACTAGAGTAGCTCCCCCTGACAGACTTTATGAAATAGTCCTGTTCATTGAAGGTGACATACAACGTACCATAAAAGGGGTATTTTGGGAGAATCTTACGACTACCTATGACATTTTGTTAGCGGAGGCTGACTGGCCCCCACCTTTTGTTCTCGCTGCTCCAAGAGGGGAGGAGGTGATCCTCCCTAGTTTCGCGCACACTGTCTCGAAGGAGCATGTGCTGAATTTTGCAGAAGAGTGGGCTAAAGCCCTTGCGCCGGCTCTGTACCGTACACACTGTGGTTGGGATACATTTTCCCCACACCATGAGATTCCTTTGCGGTCTATGCCACAGCCTCAACCTCAATATCCCATAAGACGCAAAGCTAAGGCTTCCGTTGCGGAAATCCTTGAACAATTGGAATATCAGGGAGTGATTGAAACTTGTGTGTCACCAATGAATAACCCTCTTTTTACTGTGACCAAGCCTGACGGTTCATATCGTTTGGTATTGGATTACCGGCATTTAAAATTGCATTGCCGTACTTGTGCAGTACGGAATACTCACGGCTCTTGTGCGTAAGCGGTTTAAAACCACGCTTGACATTTCCAACAGTTTTTATGCCCACCATTTGGATGGTCTAAGTTCCCAATGGACTAGCTTTACTTGCGGCGGTGTCCAAAAAGATTTCAAACGTTTACCGTTGGGCTATAAGAATAGTCCTGGGGTGTTTGTTACCCGCATAGTCTCTCTCTTGGAGAGAGTTGACCCGGATGCTTGTTCGTATGTGAATGACATTTATCTCACGGATGACGAATTTTGGGAGCATCTGTGTCGAGTTGACCGCTTGATTTGTAGCTTTGCAGACTTCGGTTACAAATTCAACTTTGCAAAATCCCACATTGCGGAGTACACAGTGTTGTTTCTGGGCTAAGAGCTCAACAATGAAGGTCGAGGATTAGCTCCTCACTTCTTGGAGAAATGCGCACAACTGCACGCTCCGACAACTCTGAAAAAATTACAGTCTTTGCTGGGATTTTTGAATTTCGAGAGGACATATATTCCTGAATATGCCCAGCGTATCAAGTCCTTGTATGCTTTGATACAACCAACTTTTACCAAATCAAACTGGCTGCCGGAGCACTCAGCTATACTGCAATCTTTGCAGGCTGATTTGCTCGCTTCCAAATACTTGTTGACTCGTGACAACCACACCAACCTGGTGATAAGAATTATCCCTGGGATGGTGGGTTTCACATACCTTACTTTTAACAAAGGAGACACAGTACCTATTGCCTACAAGTCACACTTGTACACTTCGTCTGAAATGCGACTTTACACTGTGGAGAAAGTTTTAATGGCTGTACAGATGGCGATTCTTAAGGAACGTGCTCTGTCACAGGGAAAACGCATGTTGGTGGTTACCCCGTGTCCTGCTTTGGAGGCAGTTACAAAAGCCAGTGTACCTAATTCTAAAGCTTTGCACCCTCGGTGGATACAATGGGCAGCATCATTGACGTCTCCGGATGTCACGTTTATTTTTGATGCCTCCTTACAGTTGCAGGAGTTTTTGCAATATGAATTTGTTCATCCTGCACCTTTGGTTATGCAGCCTTTGGCGGATTCCATTGCATCATATACACTGATGGTTCGGAGCAGGTTGCGCATGGTTCTAAACACGCCTACGTTTCCGCATGCGCCATTGTGGTAGGTGCCATGGTGAACGATGAGTTCAAGTCCAGAGTCGTGCACACGCAGACTCTAGGGGACTGCGCCGCACAATTGACAGAGCTTCGTGCTGTGATGCTTGCATTGGTGTACGCAGATCCTAGTGTGACGACACTTATTGTAAGTGATTCTTACTACTGTGTCCAGTCTTACAATGAAAACTTGTTCTTTTGGATTCAGAATGATTTTCGTGATTCCAAGGGCAGCACAACAAAACATAAAATGATCTGGGTCCGAGTGGCTGAGCTTGAAGAGCAGTTGCCACTCGTGTTTGTAATTCATACTCTTGGTCATCAGCGCGTTGGAGTCGACGCTGTTGGCAACTCGCTGCCTGACGAAGCAGCGAAATCTGCGGTATCGACATATTCAGTTGCAGCAGTCACACGGTCCAAAAGTAAGATTGATGATGATATCTTGGCGGCTGTTGCTGCCACCGAGAAGGGAGGTAAACATCCTACGGGATTTCCTTCAAAGTACACATACCACTTAAGTCCCGATAAGGTTCCTTATGTGAAAATTCCTGAAGTTGGGGAGAGATTGATTCCCAACTCGGATACCAGAAATACATTGATCACAGCGGCCCATGAAGGAGTTGCGTCTGCGCATGTGGGCGTTTCTGCCACTCTCAATTACAACAACGTTTTTGGTGGCTGGGACTGTACAAACAGACGTGTGATTATGTCCTTCAATGTGACATTTGCCAGCAGATTAAGCCTTCAACTGCTGCGCGTCCGTCCCAAACACAGTTGGTCATTTCTAATAAACCACTGGGTTGTGTTTATTTAGATCACTGCGGTCCTTTTTTTTCTGAAACTGCATATAAGTACATCTTAGTCGCAGTTGATTCATGCACACGCTTTGTATAGGTGTGGCCTCACCGCAGCGCTGATTCACGGACTGTCATAAGGGATTTGCGTGTCTTTGTAGTGATTTTTGCCTGTGGTACCTTCCATTCGGATCAGGATCCTGCTTTCGCCTCTAAGGCGTATAAGGATGCCATGGCTTCGATGGGGGTCCAAGTCAAGTTTACATCTCCATACAGACCTGAGGGTAATAGTGTAGTGGAACGAAGAACGGTGACTTAAATCAATCATTGACAGCTCGAGTTATAGGCACTGTCAGAAACTGGCTGGCCCATCTCAATGGCGTGCAGCGTGCTCTTAATAATCTCCCTAGAAGGTCTCTGGGTGGGCGGGCCCCATACGAAATGCTCTTTGGTATCAAGATGTATATACCAGACCTTGACGGTCTCGACTCGGTGGCTGTTGCTTCCTCCTTTGACGTAGATGAACATTGCAATGTTTTACAGACTCTACAAAAGACAAGAGACAGTCTTGCAAAGGAACATTTGCCCTCCACTTCGGATGATGCGTTGCAGATCTCGGTAGTTGGCTAGCTACTCCAAGTTGGAGAATTGGTTCGGGAGAAGATCAATAACAAGAAAGAATTTGGTCCCTCAAACCGTGCTCCAGTTCCTGTACTTGGTTTGAAGGGCACAAGAACAGTCATTTTACCGCCATTTCCAGGTAGTAAAGAAAACAGGTATATCTTCATTGACATTGTTAAGATACACAGAGTGGACGATTCTTCTTAGTATGACACCGACAGTCTCATGTCCTTCGATGGTGAGAAATTCTGTATTGGCCACAGCTTCGAATCGTGAGCCAAGGTGGCCCTCGAGATGCCTGCAATTTCAAATCCTTTATTGAGTGCATTGCCTGGTTTTCAACTTGATGACACTGACTACACTTACCCAACTGACTTATCGATGCCTGATTTACAAACTCGTTTGGCCACAGAATCCAAATTTTCATTTGATACTGTTTCACACACTTCAGGGAAGCCCACAAGGATTAGAGGCTATGCAACACTGTTTAAAAAACATTTTTTGATTCTCCCTTGGACTTATATTTGGCTGGGGCTTTTTTCACTTTACCTTTTTATGTCAATTGGTTTTGTGTGTTATTTTTTCTGATTCATTAATGGACACTATGTCGAGGAGAGAACATGCATTCGACATATGAATGGAACATTGGCACCTCATTCCTCGTCTCATTCTGCCCACAGATTGAAGAGAGACTTGGCCTTTGTTAACATCACTGCTTGGCCTGTCCTGGATGGGATAGTCTGGGATGCTGTTAAATTTCAAATCCATGGGCCCACTGAAGTTATAAATGTCCCTAATGTGCTTAGAGTTAACATGGGGGATGTTGTTAAACAAAACATACGTTCTGATGATTGGGATGTTCAGGCCGTAGAGGCTTTGTTTGCTGATTTAAAATATTATGCTGCCTTTGATGCTGAAGATTTATATTTAGAACCTGATAATTACGGTGATCTGTTTTGCTTCCAACATTTGGCAATCATTACCTACATAAAACTAATTCCAGGAGGAGTACTGTCAATTATACACAGTGGGAACATTGCCCTGCTCCTTTGAGAGGCAGCTCAAGTACATTTTTGAAAAATGACACTTATTTTACTGATTTCAATCAGTAAAATCCAGATCCATTTTATTTTAGAATGACAGAAAAATCCATGTCCAAAGTTAGACTTAGCGATACTAAGTTATTGTACTCGAAGTCCTTTCTAGACCAGCTAGCTGTTTGAGGCAATGAGTTGTGGAAGGAAACAATTGACCTTAAATCTGTTTGGGGTTCTAAAAGTTGGCAGGTACAAGGTACTGAGGCTTTGCACCGTGCATGTCTCATCCCAAATCATATGTTGTTTTTGAATTCTACCATCTCACAGACAACATGCTTTGGATTGGCTACTTCTAAAAAATTAAATACTCCTTCCTTCCCTGATTTGGAAGAATATTTAGGTGGGGATAATTCTACACAATTTTCGATTAGAGAGTTACAACTCTATTGCAAAATTTGTCCTTTAACATATCCAGTTTTGATCCCAAGGGTTGGTTGATGTGGCACAGAAGTGCTGATTCGTGCCTGCATTGTTTTCTGGGTCTGGCTGATGGCTTTACACAGATCAGGGTCGATCCCCGTTTTCAGAGTGACCATTCTGTTACCACGTATTCAGTAGGCAAGTTATGTCAGAATTGGCTCAAACATTCTACATTGGCGTCAGTCAAACTGCATTTGTCTAAACTGACTGACAATGTTGATTTGAATGATTTCATAAAAGGCCCGGCTAGAGGTAGATCTAGAAGATGGATTTATGCCGTTTATAATGAACTCTGGAAAACATCACATATTGAAGTGGCTACCCGCCTTAGGGCTATTGATCAAGCTAATTTAGAGAAAGTGCTTGCAGTAGTGGATAACAGCATTAACACGCACTCCTTCCGCATCTACACATTGGATAATATTGTGTCATCTGTTGTTGATATTGTGCAAGATGATGTGTCTGTATTGTACCATGGTCAAAATCAATTGCGTTGTTCTATTATGCAGTTTGCGTGGACCCTGCAGACACTAAAGGCCGGGAAGGTGCCTTGGAGTTACATGAATGTGTTGTCTCTTTTTGCCCCGTTTAATTTGACTGATAAGCAACGTTTGCTTTCAATGAGAGATGCATCTTTTTCCATGCTACACATTGAACGATTAGAGTCTTTACCTTTCTCAGTGGCAGAGGCCACTACTGCAACGTGGCTTATCCACAGGGTAATAACTTTACCGTTTGCTCTTTTCCAATTTACACATTGTATGAAATATTTTGCTATTGGTCGATACGAGCCTCTTGGTAGCTCCTACTTACATGAAGCCTGGTCACTTCCTTTAACTTACAGATGCCTTAAGGAAAGGAGGTTTATCTGAAAGGTGAAGATTGCACCGAAACACCAGATCACTCATTAATGTGTAGACATATTCAATTGCACGGCTCTTGTAATCAGAATAGGCCTAATTTAGCATGTGTTTTAAAAGGTACACCCGTGCCCGCTATCGTCCCCACATTCACTTTACTGGCAAACGGTAGTTATGTACTTTTAAATAATGAAGATTGCTGTGGGTTATTAAAAGGTATAGCTTATGTAGTAACAGTCAGTGAACGTGTGGTTTGCTGTAAAAATGTGTTGTATCCACCCACGCATGGGAACTTGGATGTTTCCATCTGTCCAAGGATTCCGACCTTGAAAGCAGAGTTCAATAAGATGAGTCGAATAAGAGCCCTATTGTCACAAAAAGAAGTTGCCCTGAGATCTGCTCGTGAAACATTTGCCCTTCACGTAGCTAACACCCGCACAGAAGTGCATGCTTTATTAAATACTGACCTACCATTGCATTTCGGTGAGCTGATTCATACAATCTTTAACGCATCCTCCAAATCGGGGCTGTCGCACTTTTTTAAAGTAGTGAGCAGTGATCTTGTGACTTCTTTCCAAAAGATATTTGGAGTCATTCTTGCTTTCTTCCATTCGATCTTTTCCAGCCTATTTGGTGGATTTCCCGTTTTGCTGGCACTGGCTGCAGGCTTTCTAGTGCTATTTTGTTTTGTTAAAAATGGATGCACGTCCTGTGTTCCAAGACGAGCTGTCGCGGTTAGCACTGTTTCGCAACAGGATGCTTGAATTCTATGGAACGCTGCCACTCGCCACCTTAAGTGCAGCATATGGATTACCATTTCGATTTTCCTATTTCACTTGTGTCCAGCCTGTCTTTCATTGCCTGAGCTGCGATTTCGACTGGGCCCTGGATTTGTGTCTCTGAAATATGGTTTCTCCTGAAGTGGATTTTAATCGGCTCATGAGCCCCTTAGTTGCTCATGAATTGCTTTGTTCTGACGGAGGGTTTATGGCCTTTGCAGCGTTGCATGGAATACTGGGTCGTTGGAATATATTCGCTGCGGCGCAAGAATCCTTGGCACACAGCTTCATTGAGAACCCGCCGAGTTGTCCTCTGATGTTACTAGAGGCTCCGGTAATTGAAGAGTATGTATGCTCTTTCTCACTATTAAATTGGATGGCTGAGTTATTTTCGGATGATAACAGTGACTTCCTTTTGGAAGCTGTTGCTGCTTATTTTGCATACTCAGTATTAGGCTGAGTCCTATTGAGGCCTTTGATATCATGGAACTTTTTTCGATATATTTTTTTTGTTGAAAATTATGATGGACATTTTAAGTCTCAGACCTATTGACTTTAATTACAGTGCACACTAAATTGTCATGCTGGATTTTGTTTTTTTGGCTGACAAAAATATTTTTTCCTCGCCTTCTCAAATTTGAACTGTTTTTTTTTAACTCTGCCTTTCAAAAACGAGTCCTTTATCTTAAATTATCTTATCCGTGCTCGGATCATGGGAGGGTGTCATATAGATATACTTTGCCTATATGCTGTGTTAAGTTAGCATGAGCTTATTAGGAGATTAAACACCATTTTACCTTTCTGCTGCTTCTGCACACGACACATATCTGTTGCTTTAGCTTTGAGCCTTGTAGGGTGTTTTGATTTACGCAAGAATAATATGTTGTTATTCTGATATCAGCCTTGCTTGGTGTGCTGTGTCAGTGAGTGCTGAAACCTTCAAGGATATCTCAACACAGTGGTTGTTGTGAGGTCTTATCTTCGTACTTTCCTAGACATAACATACATGCAGCTGCGGCCAAATTCTGGCTTTAGGCGCGTTTTATATTGCTTTGCACAAGAGCATACAAACACACTTGATAGTGCTTCGCATGAAGAGAGCTGGTGGAAGATGATGTGATCCCTTACCACTAGGATCTTGAGGTATGGGGCCGCCCTGCTAAAAACCCAAAGAGACCTTCTTAGATATAATATAATATACTAGCTAAAAAGGTGAGAATTAGGTGCTACTGAACCCTATTAGTTTTAAGCATTTTACCATGCTTTCACCTTTTGTATTCTATGGACTAGTGACTATGCTGATTACTTTGTTTCTATGTTTGCTTGTATTAGCTAAGATACTGCGTTTGAGAACACTGCATTAGTGAATAAACATTTCAAATATGCACGCGTCCTCATTTACTCCTTGTTCTGGATTGAAATGATTGTATAACAAAAGAGTGTTCATGTGTTCCACGTTACCTGAGGTGTACTAAGTCCATATTCTGGTTTGTCTAAGAATTGGGAGTTTGTGATAACCAATGAGACACTGTAGCTAGTCTGGTAGGGGATTTTGGGTACTAAGGTGAGTTTTGGCACACCCTTATTCACTGAGGTTCCAAGTCTCTATACACAGTTCAGTATGAGAACGGAATCCCTGCGACAATATTTAATGAAGGAACTTACCAGTAGTGAGTGGGTCCATGAAGACGTTAATGTCCCTCTGAGTAATCAGTGGTCTGCCTTCTGTGAGACATGAAAAGAAACGTTGGTAGGTATCTGACATAAATTCTCAAATGAATCCTATTCATCCTCAGATTCACATACATCAAAAACAATGCCCTGTAACAGTACTGTCTCTGTTCAGGTTGCATACACGATTGTATCTGCTTTGCCTGTCATTCCCACAAGACATGACCAATGCTGAGTTGTGCAACACAAGACAATCCTGCTAGCAAATGTGCTTATGTTGCACACACGACTTGCGTGACACATTAACAAGGCTGCGTTTCTCCCAACAACATCATGTTCTCCATGGTCTGTAAACTTAGGGCCAGATGTAGGTAGCCAAATAACCGGTCGGTAACGGCCGAAAATACCAATTTTCGGCCGTTACCGACCGGTATTTGCATTTCGAGGTGTATGGGCTCAAAAAACTACAGAATCGTTAAATTTACCGATTCGGTAAAATTACCGACTCTGTAAATTTACCGACTTGGAAAATTTACCGAATCGGAAAATTTACCAAGTCGGTAAATTTACCGAATCGGTAAATACGAAATGGTAAAAAAGCATTTTGAGATGTAGGTAACCTCTAAAATACTGATTCCGCATGAAAATCGGTATTTAAGAGTCTGTATTTACCATGGATTGAAAGCAGGTGGTAACCAGGTGCAGTCTATAAAAAAGGGCTCAAAATGCAACAGTTTGACCAGAATGGCGTAATTCTGCGTGATTGCGAGGTGGCTACGGCTACAGGCAGAGGAGAGAGGGTCTGGAGAAGGGAGGAGCAGGTCCACAGACAGAGGATCACCCTTTTCCAACTCACTGATGCAGAGATCCAACAAAGGTACAGGCTACATCCCCAAACCATCCTGGACTTGATCAGGGACCTGCAATCACTTTTGGAGCATCCAACCCCAAGGGCACACACCATCCCACCCCATGTGCAGGTGCTGTGTAGCCTACACCTGCTTGCCTCTGGCAGTTACCAGAGTGTCATTGCTGCGGGAAGTGGGGTGTCCCAGAGATGCCTGTCCTGCTTCTTAAGGAAGTTCCTAGAGGCCATGATACTGTGAATGCATCACTACATCACCTTTCCTGAAACGCATGCAGAACTGCTCAGGACAAAGACAGTGTTCTATCAAATAGCGCACTTCCCCAACATCATCGGTTGCATTGATGGCACCCACATTCCAATTTGCCCACCTGCTGCAACAGAGTACATCTACAGAAACCGAAAATCAACCCACACCATAATTGTACAAGTAATTTGCGATGCCAACTACATCATCACGGATATAGTGACCAAGTTTCCAGGCAGTACCCACGACTCCTAAATCTTCCAGAATAGTGGGATCTACGCATGCCTGACAGCGGGGGAATTTGGCGAAGGCTACTTGCTAGGTAAAACAGTGTGTGACACTCCCTTGATACATGTTTCAGATGTATGTGAATGTGTGCATGTGAGTAACGTTTCTTCTCATTTTTAAATAGGGGATAGCGCATATGCCGTCCGGTCCTTCATCCTCACATCCTACCTCAACGCTTCAACCCTCAGCCAGAGGTGATACAACAGGGCACACAAATCTACCCAGAACATTGTGGAGCGCACATTTGGCCTGTGGAAAAGCAGGTTCCACTGCCTCCACAAAAGTGGAGGGGCACGCCAGTACACACCAGTGACCTGCTGCAAGATTATTGCAACCTGTGCAATGCTGCACAACCTTGCCATGAAGACGGGCACCGAGGTTGAACTATCAGATTATGAGGACCATGATGACGACGATGCACTGCCTGAACCCAACACTACAGGAGTTGCAATACCAACAGATGGCAGACACAGACAGGAAGAGATCACACGCAACTACTTTTAAATAAGTAAAGAGACACAGACAGGTGGAGTATGCACCCAACGTAGTTTAATTTTTTCACTACGCAGGTTCCCAAAGCACAATCGTGCAACTCAAATTATATACATTCAATGATGCTAGTCCTGGGTCACTTCCCCATTAGCTGAATTACTCATTTTCGTCCACGCCTAACAGTGCCAGATGTTTGTGGCTGGCTTTGCATTTGGGCTGCTGCCTCACCCTGGCGCCTGCTGCTCCTCCGTGTCTCTGCGACAAGGGGGCTTGCCATGCTGCTCCTACTTGTGCTCCCTTCACTCTCTGGCACATCCAGAGCAGCAGTTTGTGCTGTTTGTGCATTTATCAGCACCTCAACTGCTCTGGTCAGACTAGCAATGCCCCTAGTAACCTCATTGCTATTTTGCGTGAGTCCCTCCTGCATGTTTATGCATCTCCTGCATAGCAGGGAAGTGGCTGTGGCCAGGCGGTTGATGGCTTTATTTTGTTGCTGCGCACGCTGCTTCTCCTTACGCCTTGATGCAATTTCCTTATCTAGTTTGGTGCACAGAAGCTGCACTCATTGTGACATGTCATGTATCCCTGCTGCAATGTCCTTGTTGATATCAACTAGTTCTCTCATGCCCTTCCCTATGTCTTCCATATTGTTATTTAGGGTCCTCGTTTGGCGTTGGACAGACATGATGGCCTTTCCCTGCATCCTTTGGATCTTCACCATGCTCCCCTCCAGACCACGGAACACACTGGGACCCTCCACACGTGCAGCTACACTGCTTTCTCGAAGCCTGCTGCGTCTGGAAACAGTACTGGACAACTCTGCACTGGACTGCAGTGCGGCAGTGCTACCTTCACCAGGCAAGGTGTGTGTGTCTTCCCCTTCCATGTCACCTGCTGATGACTCCATTTCCAATAGTGGGGCAACAACATGCCTCTGGCTCTGTTGTGAGGCAGGTGTTGTCACAGGCAGTGATGCTGGCATTTCTAGGGATGACAGTAACAGAGGGGATTGTGTACCTTCTGGGGACGCCTGCTACTCTGGAGCCATTCCTGTGTCTTGGGATGGTGGCTGTGTACTTGGTGCACCTGTGTCCTCTGATACATTCTGTGCACTTGGACTGACTCCTGATTCCCATCCCTCTCTGGTGCCGTGCCTTCAGTCTCCCGGGAACGCCTGCGAGATGTCTCACCTGTGGACATATGAGCGTACATTAGCTAAGTGCTACTGCCTCACAGCCACTACAATTAAATCATTTTCACTAGAACAATGTACATGTTGCCTGCGCTTCTTTCTGTCTGGAATCATTTCCCTAACTTGCTTGTTGCTATGCTGTATTCCCTTGTCTTTCATTTCCTGACTACATGTCCCATAATGCATTGCTCCTGTATAGTGCTAGCTGTACTGGACTGGGGTTCACTTAGCCACATAGGGTACAGGGAAGAATGATGGTGTGGGGGGATTGCTGTGCATGCATCTTACCTTTTCTGCTTCTCCCAGTCCGCAGACGCTTTCAGGTTCTATGGTTGAGCTCACCATCTCCTCCAGGTCAGTTAGGGGGGTGCTGGGTTCTTTCCTCCACCAGTTTTGCTTGCCTGCTTGTGGTGTTCACCAATTTATTTTTTGGTCAGGCTCCTGAGGTCGTACCACCTCTTTTTAAGGGCCACTATATCTCTAGGAGTCACTCCAACTGCATTCACTTTATCTTGAATGTGCAGCCAAATATTCCTTTTGGCAGATTCAGCCACAGTGAGGGACTGCCTGCCAAACAGTTTTCTGTACTTCTTCACCACCTCCTTAACAAGGACCTGCAGGTCCAAGCTGCTGAATTTTAGTTTCCTCTTCCTCTCTGGCTGATCTTTGTCTGTGCTGCTTGCCATTTTACAGATTTAAAAGTGCACAAAACTCTTTCTTCTGCTCAGGGACTCAGCTCAGCTCCAACTGCCTCTCCAGAAGCTTCTAATTAGTTGCAGCTGCCTGTGTAGCCACTTCCAGGTAGGGAGGGGGAGGGTGGTGGCACCTGATTGGCTGCCTGAGTCACTTGAACTTTTCTTTGCTTTCGGATTCGGTATTTACCGATTCGGTATTTACCGAATCGGTATTACTCATTCATTCCTAAGGCCCATTGGAATGAATGGGAAATACCGATTCGGTAAATTCCGATTCGGTAAATACCGAATGACCGATTCAGATTTTTACCGATTCGGTAAAAAATACCGATTTTTTACCTACATTGCATTTACAGACTCTTAAATACCGAATCAGTAAAATTCGGTATTTAAGAATTGGTAAAATGCAATTACCTACATCTGGCCCAATATTATCTCTGCAGATCTCACAAGGGTGTGTAAGACAATTGATTTTGTCTGATCGCACCTTGTAAATGTGGCAGACTAACACTCCAGAGAAGGCATATTTATTCAAATGCAAATTTTCAAAACTCATCGTATGTTACCCAAAATCAGCCACGTGATAGTGCAATTGTGATTGTGAGACAGCGTAGCCGTCATGTGGCACTTTACATACATTGTGAGGTATCAACATGTGATTAGACCCTTGCACTGTGGTACCAGACATGTTTGTACATGAAGCAGTGGTGTTTGTCATATATCCTGCATTGTGCAGCTCATATGGCTACCTTATTCACATTAAGGGTCCACACACAATTCTCCTCATACACTATCTTTATAGAATGCACTGCACAGCACACCTTGAACCTTGACATAACACTTTGTTTTATTTGTGCAGGAGTTTACACATTCCTGAATATGGTCATACCTCATCATGAACACTGTCTCACTTGCACAATGGTACAAGTGTGATTGTGTAGAAGCTGGCATCTTTATTCTTCATAACTGACTGACATCATCCTATAGAGTTTCTCACATTGTGTTCCTGGCCACATTTTGGATTTTGGAAAGAAAAAGACGATGTATGAATTTTGTGGTTGTACACACCCTCGTGAAGACCAATGATGACTCCCAGGTGGTCCAACATGTCACTCTCATGGCCCACGCAATCCTGCTATTGGGGCTTTCATTGTCAAACAGTCCTGTCCACCCCGAAAATCCTCAGCATTTGACTGCGGACATGCTACTTCCTCACCTTACGTACACGTATGGCAAATCCCTGCAAGATCCTCCCCACACTCTCAACCATCAACGGCGGGTAGAATTTCACAAGCCAGAGTAAGCCCTCCAATGCCCCCACTGACATCCTGTCCTCCCTACCCACACCCAACATGTTCCAAAACACCCCATAGCCCACTATGAATAAAGTAAAGCCCAACAATATACTCAGCAACTATTAATATTGTTAAAGTACCCCTTGAACACACACCCAACAAGATTTAGTACAAGACGCAAAAAAAACATAAGGACAAGTACACAAGACTTCACATAGACACTAGGGACAGTTCACCGGACACAACAACACTCTCTACTCCAAACAAACCATCACACAACTCTAAACAACTCCAACACTCTCCACAGTCACTAAAAGTGTGCTTAAAAGTGAAAGTGAAAAGTTACTGTACTCCTCCATTACACAAGATGCATGCTGACATCACTTCCTGTATGTTTGCGGCCCGTTTTTTGACTATGCGATAATATTTTGCACGCTAATTGGCTTTTGCAGTATTTTTTGTGCTGTAACATGTATATTGCGATTATTTTCTTCTGCTGTTATGAAAAAGTATCACTTTTGTTTTTAAGCGCCAAAATCTTGGACGTAAAGTGCAATTTGTTCATCTGATGAACAGGATTTCATGAAATTGCATTACTCCTGACACCATTTGTTTGTGTGATGTGATCTGTGTTGTGTATGTTAATTCACTTAATCTGAAATGTCAAGATTACAGTTCTACCTAGCTGTCTTCATGCCTTTGAATCACACATTTTAGCCTATTCACATTGATTCATGTGTGATTAGACAGGCCTGCATCAGTGATCGTCATTATGTTTGGCATAGTTAGTATGTGCGACAACATAAGTGACTGTAAATTTAATAATTCCTGTGATGTCTGCTACTTTTTGACAAGCTTGCAACACACATGTAAATGAACATCAGGGATCCGGTACTTGCAAAACATAATTTGGATGATTCAAACAATGTGTATGCTTGACCACAGATTACTACGTGGTATTCTTCAGCCTAGATTAGCAGATGTGCACAATTTATACGTGCAGCTGCAAGGTCAGTCTTGTGAATGAATCAAGGTGGTTATGAGACACGATAAGGATCTACAGTGGGGGGCAATCTATGCCCACCCACACACTTCGCGAAGACCTACTACGCGCCGCCCGCCTCTCTCCCGCCCTCTTCTAAAACACGCATGCGCATTTATCAGGAAGAAGTCGGCGAGAAACTAGGAAGAGGAAGCCCCAGGACGCTGCATCTCAGGTAAGTCGTTTTAATTAGTTTTATATTGTTTTAAATGTTGTTGGGCATTTTAGAAGAGGGCGGGAGGGAGGCGGGTGGCATGCAACTTCGCTCCCCCATGGTGTGTGCGTAGTGTTGCCTACTACACCTACTTTGCGAATCGCGAAGTAGGCAACACTAAGCACGCTACGCCCACCCCTAATATCTACTACATATGTGCAATACATTCTTACATCTCATACCGAACAGTTTGTGTCCAGCACAATTTTACATCAGTCTAGTGCAGAGTTCTTCAATCTGTGGGGTGCGCCCCCCTGGGGGGGCGCAACACCATCCCAGGGGGGGTGCACACTCCACTCCAATCTTACCTTTGTTTGGAGAACTCTGGTATGGCTGGAGGGGGGTGCTAGGGGAAATCGATGGGGCACTACATGCCCGTTCTTTTGTCTGGGTAACTCTCCCAGGAGGGGGTTAATTCACAGAGTTGACAGCTTCAGCTGCAGTGCGAGGAAAGGAGTCTCCTCTGCTAAAAACGAATGGAAACAAACAGACATGCTTTTGGTTTTAGCAGAAGAGACCCCTTGCCTCCCACTGCAGCTGAAGCTGTCAACTCTGTGAATTAACCCCCTCCTGGGAGAATTAGCTCTTCCCAGAAAGGAGACAATGTTTCCAGAGAATTTTTAAGGGATGGGCAAAGTGGGCTCTGGCCCAGGTCCCCAGCCTTTCAAAGGGGGTGGGAGTGAAGGGGGGGGGGAGATGAAAGAGCCAGCTCTGTTCTACAGAATTTTGCCCTCATGACCTTGAGTAATTTTTAAACAAATGTTGTAAATAGCGTTTTTTTATCATTCATATTTAATGTGTAAGAGTCTATTACAGACATTTTGCAGAAAAAATGTGTTATACAAGGAAGCCATAGTTGCTGCTTTTTCATTTTATGCAACTATCATCCGTTGACAAAGCCTATTTTAATGGATTGTTGTAGGTCTAATGTTACTGGATGCAATGATAGAAACAGCAAAATACCAGTCGCTGCACATTATGCTCAGTACATATTTTTAGCTTCAGTGTTTAATGACATCAGACAGGCCCCTTGGAGAGACCCCCCGTTTTTTCATCCCACTTAAAGCCTTGGAAACAACACCATGTCACAGTCACCTGAGGTCCTGGCACTGTGCATCATGCATGACTCATGACTTCAAAGTTTTCAGATTGCCAATGTACAGGGGCATACTGAACTCTCCCCCCACCTCACCCCACCCCTTGCTTTAGGAAATACAGCAGGGGCTAAGTTCTTGATGGGCCTCTTCTGTCTGCAACTTTACCGACAAAGGCTTAGCTCATAATTTATTTGAAAAAAGGGAGGTGAGTGAATAAGTGAAGGAATGGGTGAATATAGCTGGATGGATTAGTGAAAGTATGAATGGATGAGTGAAGGGGTGAATGGAAGGATGAGGAAAAGGATGGATAGATGAGTGAATGAGTGGAAGGATGGATGAGAGAAAGGGTAAATAAATAGATGTATGGGTGGAATGGTGGATGTATGGGTGGAATGGGGGGTGGAATCGTGGATGTGTGAGTGAAATGGTGGATGTATGGGTAAAAGGGTGGGTGGATGGATGAGTGAAAGGGTGAATGGATAATGAGAGGAAGGATGGATGGATGCATGAGTGGAAGGATGGATGAGAGTAAATAGATGTATGTATGGGTGGAAGGGTAGATGGATGGGTAAAAGGGTGGAAAGATTAGTGAAATGGTGGATGGATCAATGAAAGGGTGGATGATGGACGAGTCAATGGGTGGATGGATGAGGGAAATGATTTATGGATTGATGTATTGATAAGTGAAAGGGTGAATGAATGAATAGATAGATAGATGGATTAGTAAAAGGGTGGATGTAAGGATGGATGAGTGAGTGAGGAGGGTAGATGAACAAAAGGATGGATAGAAGAGTGAAAGAGTGGATGAGTGGTCAAGGGATGGATTCATGAGTGGATGAGTAAACGGATGAGCGGGTGGATGGGTGAAAGGTGGATAGAAGGATGGGTGGCTAAGTGAAAGGGGAATGGAGAGAGAAAGGGAGGATGGATAGATGGATGAGTGATAACATGGATTAATGATTGGCAGAATGGATGGGCAAATGTGTGCATGGATGATTGAAAAGAAGAACATAAAGATGGATGAGTCAAAGAATGCATACATGAGTGAAAGGTAGGGTGGAGAGCAGGAAGAAAGGATGGATGGATGGATGAGTGAAAGGTTGAATGAGTGGACAGATGAGTGACTCGGTGGATGATGGATGAGTAGGTGAAAGGATGGCTGGATGGGTGAAAGGGTAAATGGTTGGATGGATGAATGAATGGATGGATGGGTGGAAGAGTGGATGGATGAGTGAAAGGATAGCTTGGGTGAAAGGGTAAATGGTTGGATGGATGAGTGAATGGATGGATGGGTGAAAGAGTGGATGGATGAGTGAAAGGATAGCTTGGGTGAAAGGGTAAATGGTTGGATGGATGAGTGAATGGATGGATGGGTGGAAGAGTGGATGGATTAGTGAAAGGATGGATTGGGTGAAAGGATGGATGGATGATGGATGGATGAGTGAAAGGGTGGATGGAGGGATGGATGAGTATAATGATGGATGGAAGGATAGATGATGGATAGGTTTGCAAACGGTTGAAAAGGTTTGGTTATGGATGGGACACAGATGGAAGGACAGAATGAATGGTGAAAGAATTAATAGATGGCAAAATTACGTGATAAATGGGGAGTGTTGTGAGGACTTACTTTGCTTTCTTGGTGCCATAAGAGCTGTAGTTCAGAGTGGGAGGTATTAAATTGTCTGGCTACTCCCTTGCCTATGTGTTACTATTCTGTATTCTATGTGTGCTCATGTGTGGGATCTATACATCATGCATATAACATTTTGCGTGACATCCAACTGCTACTTGAATGGAAAGCCCCCATAAGCAAAGTCAGGTTCCATATTTTAAGTTCCACTTAATGAAACACCATAATGTGTTTCCTATAGTGGGTTCATCACAGCAATCCTCCCTTTAGTTCACTTATGCATGGTACTTTACATCTTACAATTTATTTATTTATTTATTAAGGAGTTTGTGAGATTGGGTTCTCAGCACTTGCGGTATTAAAGACTAAGTACCGTTCAAGACTGGATGTGGAGCACAACCTGAGGATGGCAGAAGTAAAAATCCACTCACAGATTGATAGTCTAAATGTGGCTAAACACCGGCACACCCGTCACATTCATGGTGGTGGTGTTATTATTAATCTATGTCCTGTGTAAAACAAAGCAATAAAATCATGTTACATAGGGCCAGATGTAGGTAAATCTTTTTTACCACTTCTTAAATACCGATTCATACCGAATCGGTATTTAAGAAGTGGTAAAAAAGAGGAGGGCAGATGTAGGTAATTAATTACCGAATCGGAAGGAATCGGTATTTACCGATTCGGTAAATACCGAATCGGTAATGCCCATTGATTCCTATGGGCATTGAAGCCCATAGGAATCAATGGGCATTACCGAATCGGTATTTACCAAATCGGTAAATACCGAATTTTGCAAGGGTGCAGGGGGTGTCACTTTGACACCCTCTGGCACCCCAATTACAGGCATGTGTGCCATGTGGCACACATACATGCCCTAAGGGCATGTCTGTGTGTCACATGGCACAGGTGTGCATGCACAGATGTGCATGCACACCTGGATTCGGTATTTTACCACCCAATTGGATTGGGTGGTAAAATACCGACTCCTAAAGGCCTGTGGCACTGTTTTCAGTGCCACCTACATGTGGAATTTACCGATTCGGTAAAAATACCGATTCGGTATTTTACGGAATCGGTAAATTTACCGAATCGGTAAAATTACCGATTCTTAAATAAAACGTCCCCTACATCTCAAAAGCCTAATACCGGTCGGAAACGGCCGAAATCGGCCGTTTCCGACCGGTATTGAGGCTCCTACATCGGGCCCATAGTACCATGCAAACTATTCCTTCTAAGAGCCCACGTCCACCTCCAGAATTTGGCCATAGCAATAACTATGACTTCACTAGTGTCAGTTTTTAAGATACGCAAAGCCACTTGACATGATCTTGTTCCTATTTTAACACAAACCGGCTTGAGCCATTTACGAGGAGGACCCTTGTATGCAACGCACACAAACAGAACATGTGGTAAGGTCTCTTCCTCACATGGGCAAGTATGACATTTTGTATCTTGGTCAATTCCCCAGTTTTATGTGAAAGATTTTAGGGGGAGAGTACCCACTCTAAATTGGTGATAGAGTTTCCTGTCACCAGGGCTCATAATGGTGTCCCAATAGGCCTACAGCCTATATTCAATTTTGTGATCCAAAAAAAGACCAGTTAGGGAAACACTATTTACCAGAGAAAGAGACTTCTGACAGACCGTTTCCCTATAGAAGGCTTTAAAATCTGTTTTTGAGGGGAACGTATTCCCTCCTGGGTCCTCACACAAATGGTTGAGGCCCATATCCGATAAAGAAGCATTAATCCTTAGTAACCATATGATTATATTGGATTTGTCAGCTTCTCTAATATACTTAACAGCTTGCGCGTATGGGGCTAACTCCGGGGTAGTCCAAAGTCTGCGACAGTGAGAAAGACGTCTAAAACCTGCAGCCTCCTCAAAAGAAATACAATCCAGATCTGAGAGTAGAGGTCTAAGTGATGTCGATTGAGGAAGGCCAGTCAATGCCCTCAGAAACTTGTTCTGAGCTTGGACCAAGGAAACTAGATTTTCGAAGCCCCAAAGATCAGCTCCATAAATTATTGAAGCTCTAACCTTCCCTTGGTATATAGTTAGAACCGGAGCAACAGGTTTAGTTTGTGATATCTGGTGTTCTTTTAGAAGGGCCCCTGCAAGTTGATTATGCCTTAGGACTAACAGATCCATCTGTGGATTCTAATTCATCCCTTTGCCCAGATATGTAAAGGAGTTAGTTTGTTCCAGGGACGCATTATTCATTTCTACTCTGGCTTTCACTATTTAATATTTAGGTAAGACCATGAACTTTGTCTCGTCAACATTGACTACAAGATCATGGTCTTTACAAAAAAGACTAAATCTATCAAGGGCTCTTTGCAGACCAGCTTGTGTTTTAGACAAGATTAAAGTGTTGTCTGCAAACATTAAAAGAGGAACCCTCGATCCAGCAACAGTAGGGGAGTCCGTAGGGTATTAGCTGTAATATGAGATACCATTATTTATGAACAACGACAAAAGGGTAGGGGCAAGAACACACCATTGCCGAACTCCCTTGTTCACAGGAAAACGTTCTGTTACCTCACCCTGTTGACCCCCTCAGACTTGGGCATAAGTAGACTCATGTAGTTTTATGATGAATGACAAGATCTCCAAGGGCATCTCTACTTCCTTAAGACTGTCCCACAGCTTATTGCGGGGCACTAGATCAAATGCAGATTTAAGATCTATAAATGCTGCATAGATGGTCCCCCCTGCTAAGATCACTGTATTCCAGTATATCAACATGAATCTGAAAACTTGGTTGATAGTACTAACATGGGAACTAAATCCTGCTTGATAGGTGGATAAGATTTCGTTATCATCAATCCACCTGTTTAATCCTGCTTAGCACTAATCTGGCCACCAGCTTTTGCATGGTGTCTATGAGGCTTATAGGTCAATAATTAGTTGGGCTGGCGCGATCCCCCTTTTTGTATATCGGGATAATTTCAGCCCCACGCCAGGATTCCGGGATGGGGGCACCTCTGGCCAAACCATTCGCAAAAAAAAAGATATATTTAAGCCATTTCTCCCGGTCAGATTTAAATATATCCGCCGGGATGCAATCCGGGCCCGGGCCCTATCTGCATCTACCCCATCAAGAGCACAATCTATTTCCACTAGTGTAAATGTTAGGACTGACTCTGGAACTACACATTGGTACTGCCCAGAACTATTTGCAAGTGATGAAAATTGGGTCTGATAATTTGCAATCCAGGATTCTGGGGCGACATTGTTGACTGGTGCCAGACCGGCATTATCACTACCCCACTTAATTCGCTGCCAGAATCAACACCAGTTTTTCACATTACTCGCGTCTAACAGGTCCCTCCATCTATTTTCATCAAAGGCCTTCTTTGCCCGTTGTTGGGTTGCCTTATATTCCGACCTTAATTTCCTTACCTCATGCAATAAACCTGCCCTTATTGCTTTAGACAAATCCCTGTAGGCTATCCTACATGCCCCATCGTACCATTGTGCTGATTTATGGATAGGATACCTATTGGTTCTTTTTTTAGGAGTTGAAAAAAAAATGTTTTCTCAGCTTAGCAAACAGGGCCTTGTGAGCTGTTGTAAGGGGTGGGAGAGTGGCCTCATTAAGGTCAAGTTGCGAGAGGGCTGTAAGTGAATTTGCCAGTGTTGACTTAATCTGGGTCATAGTGCCCTTATCCTCGAAGACCTGTACCCATTTTAGCCTAAGGCAGTCGTGAGACATAAATACGTCTGCTGTTACAATATTCACACTACCCCTAGGAAGTGTACACCGCTTTACCTCTAATATCAGTGTCAGGGGCTCATGATCACTCTCTGATCTTTTCAAAACCTCCATGTCTCTCACCCTTTGTCAAAATTCTAAATTAATAAGGAAGTAATCTATCCTACTGCTTCTTAGACCGTTATTATAAGTGGGATTGCCTTTACTGTCTGATTTAGATCTTCTGTTAGCAGCCCGAAACCCCCTCTCCAATGTTAGACTTTTTAACTGTAGGACAGCTTCTGTCAATTTCTTAATTGGGACGAGCATTAAAGACGGAACACCCCAAAATGTATCCTCAACACTAGTGAGGCTCACGTCTTCTAAGCCAAGTGGCTCGAACGTGCAATAAAAATCCCCCGCAATAACCCGATTACATGACCCTTTTAATGATTTAATATATGCGTCCAGACTGGAGATGGTCGGTGAGGCCTTTCCACCCACCAGCCCTCTAGCATAGACATTTATCAATATAAACATGGGTTCATACTCAGGGTTTATTTTAATGACCTGAATATCCGGATTATCAATCCCTAGTTCTTCTACGTGATAACCCGCCTGTTGTCTGACCCAAGTGATTAATCCACCTGAGGGTCGCCCTTTAATGCTCGCAATTGCTGGCTTACCAAATGCCAAGTATCCTGGCTAAAAGATCGTACTCAGAGACCAAGTCTCCTGAAAGACAATAACATCATAGGACTCTATGAAGTTAGACCAATCAGAGGAGTTAGTCTTCGATAGCAAGCCAGCAATGTTCCAAGATAAAATACTTAGTGTGCTGGGATTTGATCCTTCACCTTGACCTATCTGTACCAATTCCTCAGTAAACTGTGACCCACTAGTTATTACTAACTGAAGGCTTGAATCTATCACATGGGGAGTAACAAATTGATTAAGGGTGTTCTCTGTTCCTGATGGGTCTACAGGTAACAGTCAATCACAGGCATCTAAGCCAGACAAAGGAGCAAATCTATTGTCAAGGTTAAGGTCAAAGGGGCGGCCTAAGGCTTTATGGTGGGCCCTGCGACCCCCCCCCACCCAGCGGGGAATAATAACGAGATCTGTAGAAAAACCCTGGGGGCAGGAGAGATATTTTTCCAGGACAGTATCTTCATTTCTACTCTCTAATCACTCCAATAGGAGTCTAACTACATGCTCATTATTGAAATTGGCAAACACACAGACACCCCCCCATCCTAATTGGAATATTCAACCCAAGATGAACGTCTGGCCATTATCAATTGATTACAAATATCCCAGCCCGATACCCCTGCTTTCTTCAGATGTACAGTAAGCCAGTGCATTGTTTTAGCCATTAACTGGTCAGTGGCTTCAGTCTGCCCAGCTTGTACGGTCGGTACATTCCTCAGAACCATCACCAGTGGAGCGGTGGCAGGTGGAAGATGTAAAACCTTATGATCGCTTCCGGACACGCTATTGGCTAATCCATAATACGCTGCTAAGGATTCGTGACCAGAACATCCAGGGACAGTAGTTGATTGGTCATCTAGACCACAAATAGGGTTGTTTGGTAGGATGTTACTTACTGTCCTAGCACAAGGTCGGCCTCCCTCCACCCTCGGAGTACCCGGGATAAACTGAGCAAATTCACTAGATGTATTCCCTATCTCACCTACACAGCCTCCCTGAGCCACTACACCAACATAAGAAGCAATACCCGCCCGCCATTCCAACTAGATAATAAAAGCATTGAATTAGATGTTAAAGGGATGGCTGAAGGGCGATTGGAATTTACGGGGTTACACAACACATTTGGTATCGTTTCAGAGGGCCGATTATTTCCCCCCAGTGATGCCTTAATAGAACCAAGATTAGACACAACAAACAGTTCAAGATTAGTAAATTATTTCTCAATTAGTGTCATTATCTCAAGAATTGGGGATAAAGAGAATAGGGCCCCCATTCCGGCCCATAAACTCTTATCAGCTGCAAGCGAGGGAACACCAACTGAGTCCAGATTTGAAGCGCCCAATATGGGAGTGGTAGACTGAGGCTCGATTATCGTTGACGTTGATAGAGTCACAGCCGCACCATTCCATTGGCATCTTTGCATTATTTTGCCTTTGGAGGCCCCCTCCCCGCTTCCTCTTTGTGGCCGGCTCCGGAAGTGGTTCCATGACTTAAGATTTAGATTTGGGCACAGACCTTGTAGTAACACATGGAAATGTGCTGCATGCTGTATCCTCTTGCACCAACCCAACAGGCGTAGGGCTAGTTGGAGACTCCATTATTGCAGAAATGTTCGGTGGTGCAGATGGAGACTGGCTAATACCTCCTCCTGAGTCGAGAGGATCCTATGACCACACAACGTTCGGGTGAGCGTGCAGACATTAAACCGCCCAGTAATGATCGTTTTAATTGCAAGGGATCTAGAGATAAGCGATGCTTAGTGAGGGCAATTTTGTGAGCTAAGACTGAGGTGGCCCTAATTATAAATTGGTCCAGGGTCCCAGCCACACTTCTGCCCATTTGAGCGTTCCTCCCCCTTCCCCGTGGATATTCATGATAGACTATGCACGATATCAACAAATTGCCGGAAAGTCAATACCCACAGCGGGGCAACAATGAACAAGAATGGACTAACCTTGGAGAGCTACAGGATTTAGAGGGGGGGCCCAGCCCGGCGTCCTCCGGTCTCTAACGGGCTCAAACGGGCCTGCCCTTGGCCCTGGCTTCGCCCGGCGTGTGCCCGCTCTTGTCCTGCGAAGCGGGTGCCGCAAATTGCCAAGTAGCGTCCAGCGTCCAAGACAGGCAAACACAGGTGCAGGCTGTTGCTGCGAAGGTCCCTGGGACCTGCAGTCCCAACAAGAATGCAGGCGTTCTCTTCCTTGGCTCTCAAACCGCCCAGTAATGATCGTTTTAATTGCAAGGGATCTAGAGATAAGCGATGCTTAGTGAGGGCAATTTTGTGAGCTAAGACTGCAGGCGTTCTCTTCCTTGGCTCTCAAAGTGGCTCCTGATGTAATTGTCCAGCAAAGGCAAGCACAGGTGTGGGCAGTTGCTGCGAAGGTCCCTGGGACTTGCAGTCCCAACAAGAATGCAGGCGTTCTCCTCCTTGGCTCTAGAAGCGGCACCTGATGTAATTGTTAGTATGTTGCTGGAAAACTTTCACTCTAATCATTTGTTTTTCTGTAGCACTTCACTCATGTGTTTGTCTGTTCTCTGTTCACTGAGGGACCATACACATTACTCAGGTAATAGGCCCAATCCGTTTTTCCATCCCCTATTTTCGTTTGATGAATGTTATGTCCACTGGTATATGTGAGAGCCGTGTGAATCTGTTTTTGTTTACCTTTCACTTGTCAGAAATATGAATTTCTGCAGAGATTGACCATGAACACAAGAATTTTACATATTGATATTTTATTTCACAAGCTAGGATTATGTTTTTTTTTTTAAATGAAAACCATGTGATGGCATCTTTGTTTATTGTGATTATCTGAAAACATTTCTGATGATTTAAGCCCTCCTTACTGTTCCAGCAGCATAAACTGTGGTGTGTCTAGCCTCTGCCTCATCGTCCTGGCCATCCTCTGGATTGTCCTGCTCCTCCTGGTCTTCATCTAAGGTTGTGCGTGGAAAGATGGCGTGCGTACACAAATATTGTGCAGAGTGCAACATGCAATTATAATTTTGCATGCAAGTTCTGGACTGTACAGGAGTCTGCCACCCGATATATATATAGGCACCGGAACCTGGAATTGAGGACTCCAAATATCCATTCAACAGTGGACTTGTGCGTCCCAGTGCAATATTGTTATCTCTCTGTTCCTGAGTATTTTTCACTTTCATGGGTGTCATCAGCCATGACAAGAGTGCATATCCTTGATCACCTGAAACAATTAATGGAGAGATGTGTCCATTAGTAGTTGTGCCTGCCGTGTTTGCAGAGTATCTATTTTGGTCTGTGTGTATTGTGCTACTTTGGACATTCCGGTTTGTCATGTGTAGCTTCAGACAAGTGACCAGCACCACTGGAAATTACATTGCCTATACTTGACAGCCTACATATCGCCATGTTGGTAATGTCTGGATCCTGTGTATTACCTCCATGTTGTGACTGTCAGGATGTATGTTTCACTAGAAAAGAAATTACAGTTTCTTTACAGGCCCATTGTACATACTGATCATCTCCTGTGCACATATTTTATGTTGTGCACCATTGGCGCATGTGCCTGCTGAAACATCCACCTTAAGTTTTTGACGATTACTATATTGGAACATCATGTAGATACCTCATTGTGAGTGATTGTGCTGTGGGTAGCTGGGAGAGAGATTTCCTGTCTGCTAAATGTTGAACTAATTGTGGGATAGAGACATCCACCTTGCCCTAAAGTGGGTCAGTGTTTAAGTGACAGTGGAACTGATACCTGGTGCTATCAACTTATTGAAACATGTGAGGACAAAGTATATATGCATTGATGTCCTTGTGCATGAGTTGACCTTGACTCTGCATGTATGCATGTATGCATGTTTGAGTAATACCTATCAATATTTCAATGTGTGTCAGTTCACAATCGACACACATTGTAATTTCAGATTTTATGCATCATATTGCTACACCTCACCAGGGTAGTCATAAGCATGCACAACATGTAGTGAGATTGTGATTTGGATCCTTTGCAAGCTCTTTCAAAGCATGCTCCATTCTGCAATGTCATAGAGTGATGTTTAATATACTTTGGAGAATATTTGTGTGCAGTTGGTGCTCTACTCAGGTAGCACTACTTGCAATCCCATGATGCAGGAACACATGCTGCGTGGTGCATGGTTGATTATGTCTTTGCATGTCAGCTAATTGTGCACTATCACATGTGAGTGCAGGGGATCTATCATCTTCTTGTACATATGGCACATGTATTTATTTCAACATTTATGTAGCACAGCAGAAACATATGTTCTGTGTCATGTGCTGGATTTATTTATTTTGAATTTTATCTGATGAGTTCAGCAAAATCTATATTCCATGGGTGCCAAACTGGTTTGTGGGAAATTTTGTAAGCTATTTCCATGTTATGCTGTCTGACATATGTCTTGATTATTTTGTATTGTGTGCTTGTGTATATTGTTTGGACCAGTTCCAAGGTATGTCATGTTACATTGGCTACATGTGCATTCTCACATATTTGGGCTACATGCTTGTGTACTTGAGGTGTGTGGTGTGTTCATTTTCTACTTAACAACAAGCAGTCCATTTCCATATGCCCCATTCTCAACTCACTGGTTGATGAACTATTGACGAAAGATTTAGGAGTCATGCACACTCCAAGAAAACTTATCGACAACATTGATGAACAGGCCAGGTGGTACACATGTGCCTGCACATTCATTTAGTGTGTTTGCTTCCTGTTCCTGCATATATGTGCAGTGTAGCAGGAGGCACAAGTAGAACATGGGTGCAGTTAATTGCCCCCAACACATGCGGAAACCCAGCAATGTCATAGAAGCTTTGCTTGTTGTCAAGTTGCTCCTGCCTAGTGTTGGGGAAGCGTAGGTGCTGCAGCTTCAGGCTGAAGATGGCATCCATGAAAGTTGGGAGGAACCTTGTGAAGGCTGACTGTGAGACTCCACCCACTCTGGCAGTGGTTGGCAGGAATGTACCAGAGGCCAACATTTGCTGCACTGCAAGTAGCTTTGTCTGCGGAGGGATGTTTGTGTAGGGCTGTGATGGTGCCTGCAGCCTGGGGGCTATCTGGGTAAGTATGTGCAGGATAGAGGTCTTTTTCAGCCTGTAGTGGGCTATCACATCCTCGGGCCGGAGGTCCATCAGTATGATGCGGTGGCGGTAGACATACTCTCTTCTTTGGTGCTGCCTCTGTAATGTTACTGGTGGCGGGGGCCGTGGTGGTAGTTATGGTCTTCTTAGAGCTCCAAGCTGCAAGACTAGTACGTCCATGGCGTCATTAGGTAAGTAAATGGGGGTCTGGGTTAGTCTTCCTTATGTACAGGTTTTTTTGCTTCATTTATTAGACCAGCTTTTTGTGGTCTTACAATCCAGCCACAGCAGTTTTTGGGAAGTATCGCTGGACCGGTAAATCATTGAAAATATCGCAAAGTTGTATTAGTGGCAATTTTTTCACGGGAATGCCCACCTTACATCTCATTTTTGTTAACTTTTGCTAACAGAAGTGGTGATCTTAAAAATTCATGTTTTCGCTAGAAAACTGCCGCTAACTGAGGTTAGCAACAAGTTGTAAATAAGGCAATTAAAATAAGCCGCCGTAACGTCAAAGAATTGACACTACGGTGGCGTTAATTTCCTTGTACATGTGCCCCCTTGTGTGTTATGAAAGTGGTCAATAGCAGTGTGCTGGGGAAGTTCTGGATGCATATCTTAATTAAAGTGGTGATTATAGGGAGTTTGGGACTATATCACATATGCCTGAACCTTCAGTCCTGTCAGTTGAATATAGCTTATGGAATTAACAGAGGATGTTACTTTTTACTTGATTTTGACAATTATTATCCATCGCCTAATTTCTTTCAATTATGTTTCTAGGCTTTGCAGTGATTTTCTGAATCAAGTGAGATGTTCATAGGTTTCAGCAGCAAAAGGAAGCATTTGCAGAAGACAATTCTAAGTGTCCTTCTGGAGTGAGTGATGCAAGGTTGCAATAAAGCAAGCTGTCATAAGAAGTATTTATGCACTCAGCGCCTCTAGGTTGCAACATATCAAACAATCACAGAATGATGTATTGGGTATGCATTTTATGGCGAATGTTAGCATAAGCAAGTGTGACTGTGTGTTTGAGAAGCCTATATGGTTTGAAAACTTTACCATTCTTTGTCTTTCTTCTGGAGTCCAATGTGCTTCGTGTTACTTAAGGTACTAATTGGACGGCGAATAATGTAAATGATCAGATAGAGCTTTATGGGCCCATTAGCTGCATGAAAAAAGTGCTAACTCAATCACAAAAGATTAATTCACACTTGTAGAAAGAATCACTACACATACATTTTCGAGTAAAAAGCTCATCTAAATGTTGTCGGTTGCGTCACCAAAATTCTTTGGTAGAGGAAGTCCAGCTTCCACTTGGTTGGTGGCATTCTACCTGCCAACCATACAATTCCCCACTATGGGCCCCATTACCATTGAGATTGGGTTTGGCTCCAACTCTTGATAAGAGCCATCGTAACCGTATCGCAATTACTGATTTGATTTCCTTTCCAACCGACCCATTACCATGGAGTCGGTAGGAAGGGAAACCGAATCGGTTTTCCGGATGGCTTCCGGTGGGCTCGGAGAGCCTGTCCGCCAACCGGAAGGCCCACAGTAATCCCCTGGCCGGCTCTTTCCAGACGAGAGATTACAATAGCAGTTTCCCACTGCCTTATTGGGCTGGCCTTTCTGGCACAAAAAGGCATTAGGAAACTGCTTTGGGTACCTCCAGCAGGGTCATGGTGTTCGGTCTGTCTTTATAGCAGGGGAGGGAAGGTCCTGAAGTTCCAACTCTCCATCCCACTGTTTTGTGATTAGTCACGGACAATTAGCCGATCTATTTCTACCCTTGAAGTGATCAAAAATGTACTCCTTTCAAGGGCAGGAATATCCCCTCTCCAGAGTGAGAGATTGAAAAGACACCCAGTTCAGTTCATGAAGCTTTATTCGGTACATGAAAAAATGACCACAAAAGCATAGCACACAAGCAACAGAATTAAAATACAGACATGATTAAAAACTCATACTTTTCCTAAAAGCCAAAGATTTACATATAAAACTGGCAGTATAAAAACATACGTCGGGGTGGTCCAAGTTATATAACAGACACATAGCACCCTCCACATTTAAAACTCCATACTTGAGAAAGAATGGTTTTAAAAAGGAAATCCTAACATTCTGAAATAGGGGACAAAAAAGCATAAAGTGCATAGTGCTTTGGCTTGAATGTCCATCACATGGGCAAGGGCCCACAGGGGGCTTTTTAGGGTGAGGGAAGGCCACTAATACATGAGCAATGCCAACTCTTAGTCTGGTTAGTACAAACCTATGCGTTGGCCTAGTTACAACATTCAAATAACATTGAAATCCCTCAGCAACAACATATCTATTGTAAATTTTAACAGTAGCGAGGGAATTAGTTATTATTGAACGATTTTGGGCTTTATGTGACATAAAGATATTTTTAAATTCCTGTTTCACAAGGCCTCTAGGGGTACAGTTTTCTGACAACAAATTGATATCAAAGATACTTTTATAACAATCTACAACATATTTGAGCCACGGTATCTGCATACAGTTGTCTAGTGCAAGGCAATCCCTGATTATACGTTGATTGAACTCAGTTTCTTCCTTAAGCCAAATTGCACGGTAAAGCAATAGAGGCATAAGTGAGGCGAGCTCAGTCAGGGGAAAAACCCCCGCCTCCCTATGGATCAGCTCTGTTGGAGCGTACTTAGGGAGGCACAATAATTTCTTCAGAAAATTATTTTCTTCAACCTGTAGACAGTCAGTTTTGCAGTAACCCCAAAGCCCCGCCCCATAAAGGGCAATGGATACACTGCGTGCCTTGTAGATTTCCAGCATATCCTTGATACGTCTGTCCCCCAGCTTAGATGCAAATTTAAAAATACCATAAGAGCTTTTGCTCATCTTAGTTCGGACATTCATTAATTCATACCCCCACCTGCCATCGCTAGTAAAAGTTACCCCCAGGTAACAAAAACGATTCACGTTCTGCACTTTAACCCCTTCTATAAAGAAGGAGTAATTTCTGCCCACCTTATTTCCACATATCATCGTATGAGTTTTGTTCTTGTTGATCACCAGTCTCCTGCTCACGATGAATTCAGTAAATTTGTCCATTAGGCGTTGCAGGCCGACGGGTGTCCGTGACAGGAGCACCGCGTCGTCTGCATATAGCAGAACCGGTACACTATCCCCTGCAACTTGTGGGCATCGGCTTTGACAGTTTTCAGGGCGGCTTCAACCCCATTGATAAAAAGAGTGAATAAAAGGGGCGCAAGAACACAACCCTTCCTAATTCCCCGTTTCACATTAAAATTTCTAGTGCATTCACCACTGGCACCATATCAGACACAAGTTTTCAACTTGCTATAGAGTCTGGCAAGAAAGAAGATAATTTCTTTCGGGGCACCCATGTCAAGCAAAACTGACCAAAGAAGTGAGTGATTAACTAAATCAAAAGCACTGCTAAGGTCAGCAAAACAGAGATAGATGTTACCATGTTTGGCTCTGGTGTACTTGCCTATCAGCAGCTTTAAATTCAGGCATTGATCAAGGGTCCCTCTTCCCTTCCTAAATCCATATTGGGAATTTGCAAGAATTACATTCTCATCAGCCCACTCCTCTAGTCTGAAAAGCAGAACTCTGCTCATAATTTTGACAGACGAGTCAAGCAGACTGATGGGCCGGTAATTACTTGCCAGGGCTTTATCCCCTTTTTTATAGATTGGGACTATGATGGAGTTGCCCCATGTTGGTGGAATCATGGTGGTTACAGCAGCGTTGAGTACCAAGGTGAGTATTGGTCCCCAAATCTGCGGGTGGGCCCTGTAAACATCTATCGGGACACCATCTGTCCCCTGGGCCTTACCGCCCTTACTATTTTTGATTCCATTCTCCACCTCTCTCAATGAAATGTCCAAAGGCACTACAGGCCACATCCTATTTTCAGTGGGCGTCACGTTATTATTATCTGCGAAGATTGCGGAGAAGTGATTCACCCAGTCTTCGCTCCCAACATTAGATGAAAGATGTGGGGTTTTATCGTCCTGAAGGAAAGGGGAGTTAACAGTGGACCAGAACAAACGACTGTCAGCAGTTTCTGCTGCCTGGGTAAGATGCTCCCAGGCCTCCTGCTGTAGTTCCCTCTTTCTTTTAGACTGTGCCTGTTTATATTCAAATCTTAACAGTTTGACTCTATCCTTATCCCTTGGGGTAATGGCCAAAGCTTGTTTAAGTTGGGAGAGCAGGGACGTACAGGCATGGTCAAACCATCCAATCCCTTTCCCTCCTTTGTCTACCTTTTTCCCCGTAAAGATGTTATTGATGGTATTGTTAATTTGAAGGAAGTGAGTCATAACCTGGTAAGACGTACATCCTAAAGATAGAATAATATCAATGTCCATCTTACACTTATTTATGATTAAAGGTACCACTGTGTCCGATTTTTAACCTTTCCATCTTAGCCTAACCCCATTAGGCCTGTGTGGCTCTATATTTGCCAATACTCTAGTTGGTGGCTCAGCTCTGATCATCCATGTGGTTATTTGCAAACTAATACAATTATGGTCGCTCAGGGAAGATGTATCTCTCACTTTAATTGTGCAGTGGGGTACCAAGTTAGATGAGACCATAATATGATCAATGATGGAGCTCACATTCCTTCCAGTGAAGGTGGGGATTGAACCCTCTCCTTCTTCCTGGACAGTACTCAGTAGCTCTAAATCATACGAGACCATGGTGTTATTGATGGCCTCTCCGTAGGCATTATGCGGGAAGTGATACATATTCTCCCCATTGTTCATTAGGATTCCACAGACCCTAGTGGAAGTAAACTACATAGTTGTAAATTAAAATCCCCCACCCAAACGAAAGTAAAATTGCATGTTGCTTTGCTTACCAGCTTCATTAAGGCACTGGATAATTCATCTATCGCTTTGTGCCGGGAATTAGTAAAATTATTATTATAAAAATTAATTAGGAGCACATTCGTACCATCCGGTAAACGTAGCCACAGAATTTGTGAATGAGGTTCCACTAACAGCTGTTTGGTAATAGTCAACTTAATAGCTACTGAGATAAGGATAAGAAGACCTCCCTTGGCCCTTCCATGGCTAGATTCAGATGCATCTAAACTATAGCATGTATACCCTTCCATGCTAGGTTTGTCTACACACCACGTATCTTGCAGGCATAGAATATCATATGTCCTTACAGTATCCTCCCATTCTAATTTAAGTGCCTTGGATGCCCATCCGGCAATGTTCCAGCTTGCCAGATAAATCCCCACAGAGTGATAGTTGTTGGCAATATCAACAGTATTGTTGGAACAGTTACTCATCTTACTTTGTTTGGATATCGGTCCATCTATGTAAGTACCTATGTCACTCCCAATAACATTCACAATATCCTCGGTAATCTCATTAGCACGTTGAACTGCTGACCCACTTTCGGGATTGACTATAATGACAGAGGTTTGATCCTCTTTTGCCTCACTTGTGATTTGCTTGTTAGTACTCAATATAACATCCCTTCCAGGCCCAGGTCCCATCTGATGTCAGTCGTTTTGGTCCATGAAACTCAGGGGCTGGTACCTGTTCTGAACTGGGACTTGATAGACCATCCCATTAACAGGCGGAAAAATGCTATCACAAGTGGGTACAAAATTGGGGGTGTGTGTTACAAAATTATTCCCACCAGGGGCATGGTTCAGCATAGGCATAGGCAAGATGGGTCTGCCACCGGTAAGACCAGGGCTAAAGTTGGGCAACAGAGGTCTATTTCCAATAGATAAAAAGTTAGAATTGAAAGCCCCCTCCCTACAGTTAGCGGAAGGCAAACTGTTAAGATGGTTATAAAAATAGCCCAATGGTCTTGCGACGACGTCAGTCTCTGACTGCGTTAATGGAGCGGCTCTAAGCAAGACCGCCGCAACATGTTGCGGGTGTTTGAAATTAATAATCACACAATCACCCCTGCAGGTCTTGCCAATCCAGTTAACCCTTCTGATAGATATAATTTGATCAGAGTAGCCAACTGGATAACCGCAATGGCGGTTTAACCATGAGACCATTTTGTTTTTTAAAGAATCTCCGGACTCCTGGGTATATGGGGCCTGGGTTAGGGCCGGGACGTTAGTTAAGACCACAACATAGGGTACACACTCAGGGGGAAGGTCTACTGGTCGTCTACTTATCCTTACAGGTACCCCATCGGAGCCCCCTATGGCAGCTGGCGTAGCTGGCACAGCTGGCGCCGGTATAATCCTGCCTCTATTTGGTGCTGATAGTGTTCTTGCATCAGAATTTACACCTGCTGGCACAACCACTGGTACCTGCGTGAGTCGACCCGTATCACGAACTAATGGAGGTTTCGAGCAGGTTGATACAGGTGTCGCCTGTGGTGGTTGTTTTCCTACAATAGTGCCAGAGGGTGCATAATTAACGTGGCGAAGCCTTCCCTTATCTTGTTTAGGTGCAGGTTGAGGGCATGTAGCATCTTTTACAGTTAGTAAGGATTTATCCAATGTAGCTACATGCTGATCCACCACAGCTCCCAGTCTCATTACTTCAACCGACAGTTCTTCAATTTTAGCTAACAGGGGTTCCACAACCGACTTCAATTTGTCATCGATAGTGCTCACTGACAAATCAAATTGGTTACTAATGATGAATACACAGTTATCCTTAGATGGGGCCCCTTTATCACCAATATTCTCCTTGTGTGTGGTGTCCTTTTTTTTCCTGGCCGAATGACTTCCCCGTTTAAGAGCAGGATTCCTACATGCTCTCATAAATCTTGTGGCCCTAGAGGATTGTTGAGGGGTGCCTTCAAGAGTCTCTGGTGAGTTCGGTATATCTTCCACTACAGTAAGATCATCAGGGACCTCGGCATCAGTGGATATAACATTAATACAGGTGCTGTCAGTCTCAGCTGTCATATTAGTGTTATTGGTGTTATTAATATCTTCATTATTGGGGTCCAGAGGTGATGCCAAAGGGATGTCAGGTAAATTACCCTTACCTAGCGATTTCCTTCTATCGCTATTAATTTTAATCACTACTTTCAATAGATAGTTATCCGGTAGGGTAGATTGAATAGACATGTTGGGGGTATCTCAGAGGCCACAGACAATTAAGATGTCACAAACAATAGTTAAAGCAAACTGCAACTGGCCCGCGCAGATATGGACTGGTACTCACAATAGAAGCCAAGGGGGGTGGCCCGTCCCGTCCCTGGTCGTCCCCGGACGGCCACAGACGGCCCGCCCTCTGCCCGGGCTCAGCCCGGCGTTGCCCGCGCGCGTCCCGCGACGCGGAGGTGGAGGTGGGGCTTTGTGCGCCTCCGGGCGCGAATAGCTGTGCGCGGCTTCCGCTGCCGCCCCTGAGGGTTGTGGGGGGTGTAGTCCCCTCCTCCACACTGCGGCCGCAAAGGTCTTGGCTGCGGCGGCGGGAGGGGGGAAGGCAAACACCCGTGAGTTTCCTGCTGCCTCCGTGGATAAACAGCGTCCTCCGCTGTGCCGGTAACACCCCAGGTAGCTTTCCAGTACTCCGCCCGCTCTGCCGAGGTGGAGGTGGGGCTTTATGCGCCTCCGGGCGCCGATGGCTGTGCGCGGCTTCCGCTGCCGCCGCTGAGGGTTGTGGGGGGTGTAGTCCCCTCCTCCGCACTGTGGCCGCAAAGGTCTTGGCTGCAGCGGCGGGAGGGGGAAGGCAAACACACGTGAGTTTCCTGCTGCCTCCGTGGATAAACAGCGTCCTCCGCTGTGCCGGTAACACCCCAGGTAGCTTTCCAGTACTCCGCCCGCTCTGCCGAGGTGGAGGTGGGGCTTTATTCGCCTCCGGGCACCGATGGCTGAGCGCGGCTTCCGCTGCCGCCGCTGAGGGTTGTGGGGGGTGTAGTCCCCTCCTCCGCACTGGGGCCGCAAAGGTCTTGGCTGCGGCGGCGGGAGGGGGGAAGGCAAACACCCGTGAGTTTCCTGCTGCCTCCGTGGATAAACAGCCTCCTCCGCTGTGTCGGTAACACCCCAGGTAGCTTTCCAGTACTCCGGTAGGAAGGGAAACCGAATCGGTTTTCCGGATGGCTTCCGGTGGGCTCGGAGAGCCTGTCCGCCAACCGGAAGGCCCACAGGATTCCCATGGCCGGCTCTTTCCAGATGAGAGATTACAATAGCAGTTTCCCACTGCCTTTTTGGGCTGGCCTTTCTGGCACAAAAAGGCATTAGGAAACTGCTTTGGGTACCTCCAGCAGGGTCATGGTGTTCGGTCTGTCTTTATAGCAGGGGAGGGAAGGTCCTGAAGTTCCAACTCTCCATCCCACTGTTTTGTGATTAGTCACGGACATTTAGCCGATCTATTTCTACCCTTGGAGTGATCAAAAATGTACTCCTTTCAAGGGCAGGAATATCCCCCTCTCCAGAGTGAGAGATTGAAAAGACACCCGACAATTGGTGGTGTTACAGAGGAAGGGTTTTTTTTTCAAATGGAAAAAAAATCACCTACGGGGAAAAAGGTGGAGGTTTTATGATTTACAACAAAGGATGTGAAAATGCTTTCAGGAATACTCGGGGAAATCTGTGACAATCACAGCTTCACTGAAGTACTCGTGGACATCTTTCCCAAAAATCGTTAATCTACTCGAAATGTAGGCTTAACCCACAGCAGCAGATTTATGATTTTCTCAGGGAATCAGTACCGTAGAGTATTCCATAAATGGTCAAATCAGAGATAGGCAGCACAAGGACATTGTACTAATCATTGTCAAATATATAGCCTAAATTGTATATATTTATTTGCTATTAAAGCTGTTATTTGTCACCCCTATTTTATTCTACCGCATGCAATTATTTTCCTTATGTTAATATAATTGCATACATGGAAAGGGCTATGACTTTTTCCATTACTCTGAAACTTATCTTCAAATGTTGAAACCCCTTTTTATTTACAACACTATGAATTGTGGGAGTTTTCACATCAGAGTTAGCATTTTAAACTGTGAATACGTGCAGATTATTTAATTTTGGGAAAAACAGGCTCTTTCTTTAATTGTTAAAATGTTGCCATCAATTTGTTATAATGTCACATTTGGATTGTGTTTATAACTGACTAGTTTGTATTGAATCATTTAGGGTTTCACAGAGAGTTTGAAGGCATGAAGGAATCGCTGTAAATCGACAGTCACATGGCTGAGTCTCTGCCACACTGGTAGGCTTGAATGCCGCCAACCAAAATCATATTGACCCCTTAGTTTTGCAATATTCAAGGATTGGGGATAATTTAAATTGCTCATAAAAACACAATTTTAGAAAAAAGAAATTCCTAGTTGTGTTGGCAAAATATGTTTAACGAGTCCAAAAAATTATGCTACATGGTTGCATTTCCTAGTTTCATGTTATGCCTTGTGATGTTGTTATTGGTATTAATAGGTCTACCATTAGTATGCTGACTTAGAAATGTAGATTGTTCAGACTGTGTTGCCCCATGGATCTGGGCTGGCTTGACTGTGCATTGAGAAACATTTGTGGGATGTCTGAGTTGGGCACTGCTGCATGGCTGTAGGAATCACAAAATCCTTGGGCCTAGGTTATGAGAAATCTTTTTGCCTCGATATGTGTACAATGTGCATGAGTGCATGCCAACCCATGCAATGTTCATAAATAGGAACAATAGTGTACCAAGCGCGCTGTGGACTCTAGTGCAAGTAAGGAAACGTGCTACTTTGACCCTGGATGGGCACTGAAGACTTCATAAAAGGCTGTTATTAGAGTGCTGAGTAAGCTGGATGTGCACTGTGCAGTGTTTGTATGCTAAACATCTCATGTGTGGAAGACAGATCTTTGTGATTCAACAAAGGCCGTGGGTTCAGAGGGTGGCTATGGAAATGTTAAGCTGCTTGTGCCTTTGTGTACACTGATGTTATCAGGTGGATTGCTCAGTTCTTGAAAGTATGTTGTAAAGTATGGGCTTGTAGTCTAGGGGCCTCATTTATGAAAAGTGACGCATCGCAGCGTGAAAACAGCGATGTGTCACTTTTTACTGCGCTCTCCTTGCGACACCAATGATGCGTCATATTTACAGCATGACGCATCATGGCGCAAGGAGTTACAGATACGTCAGTATTTCTGACGTATATGTATGGCGCAAAAGTGACGCATTGCTAGAGTGTGTCACAAAAGTGACACAGCTCCAGCAATGTGTCCTTTCACATGGGGCAAGCCCCATGTGAAAAGGCCTGCGTCAGTCTTACGCCTGCTGTGAGGCAGGCGTAAGAAATTGACGCATTTGTGTCTTAGAAGTGGCGCAGTGAAATCTTATAGATTTCATTGCGTCACTTCTATGACCCTTTCTTGCGTCAGAACGCCCCCCTGCATATATTATACCTGGCGTAGGTATAATGTAGCGCAGGGGTTTACAAAGTGACGCATCTACCTAGATGTCTCACTTTTGTAAATATGGTGCAACAAGGCGCATTTTTTACGATGCTGGTGCGTCACAAAAAGTGACACACCGGTGGCGTAAAAGTGACACACGGCCTCATTGATGAGGCCCTAGGTGTTGTGGCGCAGTATTGTATTATAGGCATGTAGGTGTGTTTTCTCATGATCAACTGAGGGCAGTGATGGTTGGATTCAGCCAAAGACAGTTTTTGGCAATTGTGGAGCCTTCTGATGGTTTATTCCGAAATAAAAAGTGTCACATACAAGGCCATGACAGGTGGAGAGTAAGGTAGATGCAAGAATACAGATGGAGGTCCCTTCTTTCTCTGGCAGGTTTACAGCAGGCGGCACAGTGGGGATTTAAGATATTTCCTTCTTGTGTTGGGGCTTTTTGTGACAAGATAAAAGTATCTTTTGGGAGAAGTCTATTGACATTTGGGTGCTCATGTATTTTCGGGGCTAGATTATGTTACTGGTATGTTATGGGTGCAGCAGGTTGTTTTTGATGGTTTGAACGTTTGGAGGAGTTTCTAATCTTAGTTTGAAACCAGGAAGAAAGGGTATGGGTGAGTGGGTTTTACAAGGTTGCTCTGTATTAGTTCTAGGCGTTTCAGATGTGGACAAGATAAGTTAAAACAGGAGTCCCTAATTTCGAAATAATGGTCTTCAACTGCTGTGTAGATGTTATCTGCGTGTCCTCTGAGATCGTTTGTATTTTCTGCAAGTGAGTCTTTTAAGTCTGATTAGTTGCTGGGGCGTCGTTCTTTGGCACTTTCATTCCTAAACAGTGATTTACTCTTTTTTAACATCCAACAACGCATCCCATCTGACACAATCCTCAGGTTGGAAAGCTGGTATTACCAACTTAAATATGCCTCTAATGTATACCTGTTCATATTAATGATGCTGTCTTCTAAAAATCTATTTTGGCTCCTGACATTTCATTTCATTTCCATTAAATTATGGATTAACCAAAGCTCCGGGCTGCATTAATTAAACCGATAATTGACACATTGCCTCAGTCATTATGACATTTTGTATTGCTTCGTTTAACTTTCTGCACAAGACTCTTGCCCGACGGCACAATAGATGTCTTCACTGACGAATTCAAAGCATAAAAATACTCATACAAGCCAGTTGCAAATCCGAAAATTAATTAATTATTCTTATGGGTTCTTCATGAAATGCCCGATCAAACGCACAGAAAAAACTTCAATGGCAATGTTTCGTGCGAAATTAGCAAATCTTGTTTTACTTCAGAAACATCGTCACACCTCTGCATATGTATAGCAGACATAACAGTGTAAATCAACTGCGTCGAAAGCATTTAGCTTGGGAACAGTACTGAAAATGTGGCCTTGAAGCAGGGACAAGGTCACACTGATTGAATGGTGCTAGGCAGCGCTCCTTCCATGTATACAAAATGGATGCAGAATGTCGGCTTCTATTGAGTGTGAGCCTTGGATTTCGTTGTCATGTGTAACAAGCACACTGGCTGGTTGTGAAATACCTTTGGATGCAACAGAGGACATTTTGTTAAAGAAAGAAACATGCTTCTTCCGGCTCACAAAGCCATTGAGCATACGTGCCTGACTTCTTCGTGCAAACGGCTAAATTTCCAAAAGAAAATTATTCACAAAAGGAGATCAAGCATGTGTAAATGATTTTAATCAACGATAATACTCTCAAACGATTGTATATTACATGGCACTAATTCTCACAGGTCTCGACTCTGGTGTCTCCCTGAAAGTTCTGACAGAACCAACTGGCTCAAGTGTTTAGGGGGCTGATTCGCTACCATTTCTCCAACGCAGCAAGGCAATTTGCTGTGCTGCCTTGCATGAAAGGAATACATCAGAAATGTACCACATTTACAAAGATATGGCGTATTTCTTCTGCCTCCTTGAGCTTGTGCACTGCGTGCTGTCTAGCGCCAACACAGGTCCCCTTGCACCTTCCTACACAAAATAACTCTTTAAGGCATTTTCCTTTATCTATGTGTGATGTGCATCACACAAAGAAAAAGAGAGCAACAAGGAGAAATAAAGATATTTTTCCTCGTTATGCCTGTGTCTGGAAGTAGTACCCTTCTGATGCATTCCCAGGTTTGCTACTCTTTGTAAATCTGGGAACGCATAAAAATCCATGAGTAAATGCATGATAACTACCACCCTCCACCCATGGAACTCCTCCCTGCTGCTATGTAACGCAAGGCAGTGAAATGTGTTGTCTTGCTTTACCTGGGATTTACTAAATCATGCAGAGCAATGCAAGGTGGCTTTGCATGGCTTAGTAAATCCTAGTTAAGGACTTGTGTGGCCTTGCAAGGACAACACAAGCCCTTAGTAAATCTGGAACTGGGTGTATTCTGAAGCTCATCTCTGTCCCATTCCCATCCTGGCAATGGTCAAAGGCGTATTGTTGCCAATGACAACCCAAAAACGGATGTGCTCTGCAGTTTCTCGATGGGAACAAATCTTTTTCTAGAGTAGAAAAAAATTTCCATTTCATAAAAGTGATAGCATGTCAGCTGGCTTAATTGTACAACACATACAATCACCTCAATAGACATGCCAATCCGAAGGCATGTAAAACAGTTCACAAGAAAGTCTCACATAGGTTTGTAAATCCATCCCTGGATGTTATCATGTAAAAAATGTAATGAAATGCACAGGTAAAAATTAGCAAATGTTATTCTTCGCAAGTCACCAAAGATACGAATGGAGAAATACAAGCAGCATGTGAGATGGGACCCTCTCAAAGAGATTAAGTTGTGGCCACGGAACAGAGGGGAAGGCTAACAATTTGTTGTAGGAGGATTGTTCCAACAATGGCCCTAATTATCCAAAAGTGATGTACATCCTATTACTTCTAGGTAGCTAACAGCTGCTGCACTGGTCAATACGATATTAGATGAAGAAATGGTAGTTTCTGTAGGAGGGGTTGTTTACCTCATGCGGATTATTTGTCAATATCAGTTAATTCCCGGGGGAGTGAAGTTGAATGCTGAGACAGCTCGATAATTCCATCCGGCCATCAACGTAACTTAAGTCCGCATCATTCACTCCCCTCTGTCTCCAGTTCTCGTGGTTACCACCACGGAGACGGAGGGGAGTGAATGACGCGGACTTAAGTTACGTTGATGGCCGGATGGAATTATCGAGCTGTCTCAGCATTCAATTTCACTCCCCCGGGAATTAACTGATATTGACAAATAATCCGCATGAGGTAAACAACCCCTCTACAGAAACTACCATTTCTTCATCTAATATCGTATTGACCAGTGCAGCAGCTGTTAGCTACCTAGAAGTACCCGCATGAGGCAAATCATCCTTTCTACAGAAACTATTGTTTCCTTCACCTTACTTTACATCATCCAGTAAGACAGCTGTTAGCTGCCCAGCAGTCAGTCAGATATACAGAAGATCGTAAGTATACCACTAAAAAACATTTCTGCATCTTCCTGTATCAACTATGGGGATCTTATAATTGGTGCTTCATATATACCCCGTCTCTCCGAATTATCGATCCTTGATGATAATAGGATTTTAGAGATACGAATTAAGAAACACCTATTTTTTTAACGTCCCCTGATATCTTGAAGGAATTTGTAAGAAGAATGTCCTGAGGAAGGTGGCCTGGAGCCGCCGAAACGCGCATCGACCTGGTGCAGGGGTCTCTGAATTCCCTTTGAGACCTTAATATTGGCGTGGAGATCGTGCCACCCCAGAATCAATTCTTCCCTTTTTCCTTTATTGGTGCGGTATGAATGAAGCTTGAATGTGTGAGTGTGTGGATTATGAGTGGGTGTATCTGATATCAGGTGGTGTTTTTTTCAATTTTTGAGCCATGTGTATTGATAATTCTTTTGTGATATTTGTATATATTTGTTAAAAACTATGTCCTCTAGGAAAATATATTTATATAAAAAATGCATTTGAGATAACATGTTTTATATCGAATAAAAGAAAAGAAAAAATATAATAAAAATATAAAAAATATGATAAATATAATAAATGCGAATAAAATAGAAATAAAATGAAAATATGTTGTTGACATTTCTGTCACTTGTTTTACAGTAATAGGATGTACATCACTTTTGGATAATTAGGGCCATTGTTGGAACAATCCTCCTACAACGAATGGAGAAATATACACAACTGATAATCAAAACATGTTTGTGTTCCAAAGAATCATGAGCTGAACCACAGGTTATGTGACCTATTAGGCAACCAATTGCCTCTGTATATTATAAGGATAACTAATCAACAACGTTTTTAGTTGACAAGACTTATTTTGAACTCGTATGGAAGAAAGGGAGTCCATGCATACTGGGAGAAAGTCATCCTTTTGCCCTTAACTACTCTCATTTTCTGATCTGTACCAATAGTAACTGACTCTGATTTTGCCCTGGGCTCTGCTTACCAGACACAGACCCAGGGCCAGTGCTCGGCTTTAAAGTTATATGGTGGTTAGGTATAATTACTATTAACAATGACAGACCTCCGTAAGTCCCTAGTATGTAGCCGGGCAAGGGGTATTCAAACTTCCTCTAAGTCTCTAGTTTATAGTAGGGCAGGGAGGTTTAGAGGCCCAATAGATTTCTTGCACTGGAGTGTGCACTACTGTGCATAATGTGAATAATGTGAATGTGACTAATGAGCATGGATCAAGAATTCAAATAATACACCTCACATCACTATATGCACTATTTCAATTTATTAAATATTCATTTAAGTGTGAATGAATATTTAATAAATTGAAGTAGTGCATATAGTGATGTGAGCTGTATCATTTGAATTCTTGATTCATGCTCATTATTCAAATCTCTAGTTTATAAGCAAGATATTTCTGCTTTACAGAATTAGGAGCTGGTGGCAATTCCACTACTTTTAGGGTGGTTATTTGGTTTCATGATTTTCCCGGGCCTCTTGCCTACATCCAGAGCAGAACCCTCTTCTTCATAAGTAGTAACATCGATATAAAACAGGCCTGAAGAGGAGCCTTGCTCAACATCCAGAGAAAAGCCCCAGAAAAAAGACTAAGTGTGAAGGTCAAATTTTGACCGAGGCCTCCCGCTTCATGTATCCAGCCAGGGCTCCATCGCACTTGGGCTCAAACTTTGACTTTGTCCCGGTCAAGCGCGACCAGATGCCCCAATTTTGCGCTATTTGACTTTAAGCGCTAAAATGTACTTATTTAAAAAAAGAATCATAGCTCCAGTTCCCATCATTGGATTTTTGTCATTGTGATGTCAATTTGTTCATAAATATATAATGTATTTTTATCAGATGGTTTGGGTTTTCTATTGTGTGTTGTGTCCTGAATATGTACTTTTTTGGTGTTTTTAAATGCTTTACACACCTGTTTCCTAAGTTATGCCTGCCTGCTCGTTGCCAGCTACCAAGGGTTCAGCAAGGGAATAATTTATTGAGACCTTGAAGGACCTTGACGGACCCTTTTATTGTGTTTATGGCCTTATTACTAGTGGTAAGTCACTACTAATAATCCACTTCAGAGCACATATCATATACTTTATAATCATCACACAGCACTCTGGTCAATCACATAGAATCTCAAAATGTTTCCCATACAAGACACATTGCAGTACAACACTCTTGCAACCATGCCCTGCCATAGAGAGTGGTACAAAAGGGGGTGGTGATGGACGGAGCATCTGAATCAATCAAACACCCACACCCAGTCAAAAGATCTGGGTTTAATCCATCACCGTTCTTTAGCCCACTCTGCCACCCCAGTTCAGCCATGGCTATATGCAAATCAGTCTGACCTTGTGCCTCATGGGAACAGTTCAGCCCGAACTGCCAAGCCATGTCTTCCCTGGACCGGAAACAAGCTTCCGAGGACCGGTTTCTGGCATTCCAGCCGTCTTCAGCCGGCTTACTTGAATCCAGTGGCAAAGTGAGCAAGGGACTCATGTCTGAGCATACCCTGCCACACTTATGGCGGCCAAAAGCGGTACAAAAGGGGGTGGTGATTGTCCCTTGCTCACTGCACCATCAGGATTCAAGTGAGCCGGGCCGAAGACGGCTGTAATGCCAGAAACCGGTCCCCGGAAGCTTGTTTCCTTTCCAGTATAAGAATTGGCTTGGTAGTTTGGTCTGCCCTGTTCCCATGATGCACTGGGCCAGGGACAGACTAATTTGCATGTAGCCAGGTTCTGAGCTGGGATGGTGCAGTGAGCTAAAAAACAGCGATGGATCAAGCCCAGATCTTTGGACTGGGTAGGAGGGTTCTGTTTAATTCAGATACTCTGTCCATCACCACCCCCTTTTCTGAATCATTTTGTCCACCATAAGCGTGGAAGGGTATACTCAGATGTGAGTCCCTTGCTCACTGAACCATCAGGATTCAAGCAAGCCGGGCCGAAGACGGCTGTAATGCCAGAAACCGGTCCCCAGAAGCTTGTTTCCTTTCCAGTATAAGAATTGGCTTGGTAGTTTGGTCTGCCCTGTTCCCATGATGCACTGGGCCAGGGACAGACTAATTTGCATGTAGCCAGGTTCTGAGCTGGGATGGTGCAGTGAGCTAAAAAACGGTGATGGATCAAGCCCTGATCTTTGGACTGGGTAGGAGGGTTCTGTTTAATTCAGATACTCTGTCCATCACCACCCCCTTTTCTGAATCGTTTTGTCCACCATAAGCGTGGAAGGGTATACTCAGATGTGAGTCCCTTGCTCACTGCACCATCAGGATTCAAGCAAGCCGGGCCGAAGACGGCTGTAATGCCAGAAACCGGTCCCCGGAAGCTTGTTTCCTTTCCAGTATAAGAATTGGCTTGGTAGTTTGGTCTGCCCTGTTCCCATGATGCACTGGGCCAGGGACAGACTAATTTGCATGTAGCCAGGTTCTGAGCTGGGATGGTGCAGTGAGCTAAAAAACGGTGATGGATCAAGCCCTGATCTTTGGACTGGGTAGGAGGGTTCTGTTTAATTCAGATACTCTGTCCATCACCACCCCCTTTTCTGATTCGTTTTGTCCACCATAAGCGTGGAAGGGTATACTCAGATGTGAGTCCCTTGCTCACTGCACCATCAGGATTCAAGCAAGCCGGGCCGAACACGGCTGTAATGCCAGAAACCGGTCCCCAGAAGCTTGTTTCCTTTCCAGTATAAGAATTGACTTGGTAGTTTGGTCTGCCCTGTTCCCATGATGCACTGGGCCAGGGACAGACTAATTTGCAAGTAGCCAGGTTCTGAGCTGGGATGGTGCAGTGAGCTAAAAAACGGTGATGGATCAAGCCCTGATCTTTGGACTGGGTAGGAGTGTTCTGTTTAATTCAGATACTCTGTCCATCACCACCCCCTTTTCTGAATCATTTTGTCCACCATAAGCGTGGAAGGGTATACTCAGATGTGAGTCCCTTGCTCACTGCACCATCAGGATTCAAGCAAGCCGGGCCGAAGACGGCTGTAATGCCAGAAACGGGTCCCCGGAAGCTTGTTTCCTTTCCAGTATAAGAATTGGCTTGGTAGTTTGGTCTGCCCTGTTCCCATGATGCACTGGGCCAGGGACAGACTAATTTGCATGTAGCCAGGATCTGAGCTGGGATGGTGCAGTGAGCTAAAAAACGGTGATGGATCAAGCCCTGATCTTTGGACTGGGTAGGAGTGTTCTGTTTAATTCAGATACTCTGTCCATCACCACCCCCCTTTTCTGAATCGCTTTGTAACGCAAGGCAGTGAAATGTGTTGTCTTGCTTTACCTTGGATTTACTAAATCATGCAGAGCAATGCAAGGTGGCTTTGCGTGGCTTAGCAAATCCTAGTTAAGGACTTGTGTGGCCTTGCAAGGACAACACAAGCCCTTAGTAAATCTGGAACTGGGTGTATTCTGAAGCTCATCTCTGTCCCATTCCCATCCTGGCAATGGTCAAAGGCGTATTGTTGCCAATGACAACCGAAAAACCGATGTGCTCTGCAGTTTCTCGATGGGAACAAATCTTTTTCTAGAGTATAAAAAATGTTCCATTTCATAAAACTGATAGCATGCCAGCTGGCTTAATTGTACAACACATACAATCACCTCAATAGACATGCCAATCCGAAGGCATGTAAAACAGTTCACAAGAAAGTCTCACATAGGTTTGTAAATCCATCCCTGGATGTTATCATGTGAAAAATGTACTTAAATGCACAGGTAAAAATTAGCAAATGTTATTCTTCGCAAGTCACCAAAGATACGAATGGAGAAATATACACAACTAATAATCAAAACATGTTTGTGTTCCAAAGAATCATGAGCTGAACCACAGGTTATGTGACCTATTAGGCAACCAATTGCCTTTGTATATTATAAGAATAACTATTCGACAACGTTTTTAGTTGACAAGACTTATTTTGAACTCGTATGGAAGAAAGGGAGTTCATGCCTACTGGGAGAAAGTCATCCTTTTGCCCTTAACTACTCTAATTTTCTGATCTGTACCGGTAGTAACTGACTCTGATTTTGCCCTGGGCTCTGCTTACCAGGCACAGACCCAGGGCCAGTGCTCTGCTTTAAAGTTATATGGTGGTTAGGTATAATTACTATTGACAATGACAGACCTCCGAAGTCCCTAGTATGTAGCCGGGCAAGGGGTATTCAAACTTCCTCTAAGTCTCTAGTTTATAGTAGGGCAGGAAGGTTTAGAGGCCCAAAAGATTTCCTGCACTGGAGTGTGCACTACTGTGCATAATGTGAATAATGTGAATGTGACTAATGAGCATGGATCAAGAATTCAAATAATACACCTCACATCACTATATGCACTATTTCAATTTATTAAATATTCATTTAAGTGTGAATGAATATTTAATAAATTGAAGTAGTGCATATAGTGATGTGAGCTGTATCATTTGAATTCTCGATTCATGCTCATTATTCAAATCTCTAGTTTATAAGCAAGATATTTCTGCTTTACAGAATTAGGAGCTGGTGGCAATTCCACTACTTTTAGGGTGGTTATATGGTTTCATGATTTTCCCGGGCCTCCTGCCTACATCCAGAGCGGAACCCTCTTCTTCATAAGTAGTAAAATCAATGTAAAACAGGCCTGAAGAGGAGCCTTGCTCAACATCCAGAGAAAAGCCCCAGAAAAAAGACTAAGTGTGAAGGTCAAATTTTGACCGAGGCCTCCCGCTTCATGTATCCAGCCAGGGCTCCATCGCGGTTGGGCTCAAACTTTGACTTTGTCCCGGTCAAGCGCGACCAGATGCCCCAATTTTGCTCTATTTGACTTTAAGCACTAAAAAGTACTTATTTAAAAAAAGAATCATAGCTCCAGTTCCCATCATTGGATTTTTGTCATTGTGATGTCAATTTGTTCATACATATATAATGTATTTTTATCAGATGGTTTGGGTTTTCTATTGTGTGTTGTGTCCTGAATATGTACTTTTTTGGTGTTTTTAAATTCTTTACACACCTGTTTCCTAAGTTATGCCTGCCTGCTCGTTGCCAGCTACCAAGGGTTCAGCAAGGGAATAATTTATTGAGACCTTGACGGACCCTTTTATTGTGTTTATGGCCTTATTACTAGTGGTAAGTCACTACTAATAATCCACTTCAGAGCACATATCATATACTTTATAATCATTACACAGCACTCTGGTCAATCACATAGAATCTCAAAATGTTTCCCATACAAGACACATTGCAGTACAACACTCTTGCAACTATGCCCTGCCATAGAGAGTGGTACAAAAGGGGGTGGTGATGGACAGAGCATCTGAATCAATCAAACACTCACACCCAGTCAAAAGATCTGGGTTTAATCCATCACCGTTCTTTAGCCCACTCTGCCACCCCAGTTCAGACATGGCTATATGCAAATCAGTCTGACCTTGTGCCTCATGGGAACAGTTCAGCCCGAACTGACAAGCCATGTCTTCCCTGGACCGGAAACAAGCTTCCGAGGACCGGTTTCTGGCATTCCAGCCGTCTTCAGCCCGGCTTGCTTGAATCCAGTGGCAAAGTGAGCAAGGGACTCACGTCTGAGCATACCCTGCCACACTTATGGCGGCCAAAAGCGGTACAAAAGGGGGTGGTGATGGACGGAGCATCTGAATCAATCAAACACTCACACCCAGTCAAAAGATCTGGGTTAAATCCATCACCGACATGGCTTGGCAGTTCGGGCTGAACTGTATGAGAGAAGGTGATGTCAATAGTCAGACATTGGGTCAAGTTATATGCAATCCAGCAAGTGATATTGGCAATGAACCGTATGTACCTCCTATGTGTACCATTGCGGTTGATGGTAAGAATGTTGAAGTTATGGCAGACTCTCGCTCCACATATACCATAATATCAGATTCCTTTTTCAATAAGTGTTGGAAGGATAACATTTTAGAACCAAATGATATTCATGTTTATGGCTTTGGGATAAGGAAATCGAAATGTTGGGGTAGTTTGTGACCAACATTTCTTTTAAACACAAAACCATTTTTGGGAAAGTGTATGTTGTAGTTGATGGACTGCAAGTTCTTGGGTGGAAAAATCAAGGAAAATGTGTTCAAATTCTAAGATAAAAGTATGTATGGTGGAATAGCTGTCTTTAATACATAATAGTCAACAATACATTAAGAAAGAAGTATAGGATATATTAAACAAACACAAGAATGTGTTCAAGAAGGAGTTGGGGAGAGTTAAATGATTTACTCATAAAATAGTTTTTTTTAAATTGCCATTCCTTTTAAACATGAATTACAGAATGTACCCCTGTCTGTGAGAAATGAATTGGCAGTGATGTTAAAAGAATTGTTTATTGATGACATTATCGAACCTGTTAATGCCTCAGAATGGGTATCTCCAATTGTTTTAGTAAAAAAATGGAATGGAGAACCTTGAATGTGTATTGATTTGAGGTCAGTAACCAAATAAATTGTGATGAAATGTCATCCTTTACTAAAAGTACAAGGCTTGTTAGCTAAGTTGGAAGGAGCTAAGTTTTTTAGTACTATTGATTTAAATTCAGTGTATCATCAGATTGAATTAACAGAAAATTCAAGAGATATCACCACATTTATAATGCCAGAGGGGACGTTCAGGTATGTTAGAATGCTTTTTGGTTTGTCATCGGCCACATCAGTGTTTCAGTGACTGATGAATTGTCTGTTTGGAAACACTGATGGGGTTGTGGCATTCCAGGATGATATTCCTATATTTTCTGGTAGCTCTGATATACATTGTGAAACAGCAGAGAAAGTTTTATCGATACTAGAAGATAAAGGGATGACCATTCATTTAGAATAATGTATGTTTTTTAAATCTGAGGTGGAGTATCTAGGTCATCAAATCAATTGTGATTACATTTTTCCAAAGAGAGATATTCTTAATTCTATAAAAAATATGAAAGAACGTCAGGTTAAAGAACAACTCAAGTCCTTTTTGAGATTATGTTAAGATTATTCTAGATTTGTCGCACATTTTGCTGATATGCTGCTCCCTTAAAGACTGTATCTTAAGAAAAGAAGTACATTTGTTTGCACCATAGATCATTAGAAGGCAGTTAGTGCTTTAAAGTATGCAATTATTGGATGCAGACCTTTGTTTTCTTTTTTATTATCTGCGACAAATATTGTTACTGTTTATGCCAGTGCTACTAGTTTTGGTGCAGTGTTCAGTCAAGTTAAAGGTGGTGATGAGGTCACGATTGCATTTGCATCTAGACCACTTACTGGGACTGAAGCAAAGTATTCTACCAGTGAAAGAGAAGCTCTGGGTTGCTCTTGAGCAGTTGAACATTTTAAAACATATTTGTAGGGTAAATGTTTTAGACCTAAAATCTAATCATGAACTGTTAATTACACTATTATCAAACTATGGTGTGGGAAAAGCATCATCCGGATTGCTTTGTATTTTAGCCAAGTTGTATGAATACAATTTTGAAGTGATTTACATCCCAGCCTCTCAAAATATGATAGCTGATTGTTTATCCAGATTGTCATCTGATCCTCAACCTATATACCAAAGTTTTTCTCAAGAAGCATGTGTAGTGGCATCCATTGCGGATATGGTACTGTCAGTTTATCAAGTTGTTTGTGAATATGAATGGGTAAAAGTCATGTCTGAAGATAAAGATTTTGAAATCTTACAAAAATATATTATTGAAGTCTAGCCATCAGAATAGAGTTTACCCAACAAGTTTGCTGTGTTCTGGAAATTCAGTGATGAAATGTCAGTCAATGATGGTCTTATTTTGAAAGGTGACTCATTTGTACCCCCAGAAACGTATGGCTATTGCTCATTTAGGGCATTTAGGACAATCTAGTACATTAAACAAAGCTAGGGATTTGTTTTGGTACCTTATATGGACATTTAAATTGTTGATTTTGTTAAACATTGTTCGCTATGTGCATTCTCATAACGTTTTAAAATTACAACACGCACATTCTGTACAAATTCAGGTACCTCACAAACCATGGGGAAAAATTGCTATTGATAGTCAAGGTCCTTATGAAGGTTTCTCAATGGAAAAACTGTATTTTTTAGTTGCCATTGATCATTTTTCAAAGTGGGTTGCCGTTAAATGGGTTACTAAAACTGATTCCACCACTGTTATTGAATTTCTGCAAGTAATTTTCAGTAAAGAAGGTTTACCCACAACTATTGTATCTGATAACGGGTCTCAATTTCCTTCTCGAGTGTTTAGTACATTTGTTAAAAGTGCCAATATAAGTCTCATACGGACTGCTCATTACTCACCAATTATAAATGGACTAGTGGAATGGTTTAACAAAACCCTAGTTAAAGGTATTCAGTTAGCTCCTAAAGCTACCATTGATGTTAAAGCACGTGTAGCAGAATTGATTGGTCATATCTTTCCACTCCACATTTCACTGCTAAATTCTCACCTTTTGTTCTACTCAAAAGTAGAAAATCTAGACGACAATTATCCCAGGCTTGGTCATAATCTACTGAAACTAGTTTGGATATGAAAAAAATCATTGGTATAGCCAGACAAAATTGTGACAATTTCAGGAATGCTGTATCTACTACACAACCTTTGGTGAAAGTGGGTGACAAAGTTGCATGCATGTTAAAAAAGGTCAATCTAAGTTTTCTGATTCTTACATTATTCAAAAATTAGCAAAACATCTGTTCTTTTAAATAATGGGTCCTGGTGGAGTATTTCTAAAATTGCCAAAGTTAATGTGTCCAATGGTGAAGCATCTTTTTGTTCATCCAATCCAGATTTTACTAGTGACTTGGTGAAATTGAAAAGAGGAATGGGGATAGAATCTTCTTTAATGTTGATGTAGTTACTACTCATTCCAGCTCAGGTGCTCCTATTCCAGTTAACCCTACTTGCATGAAGAGACAGAAAATAATACTCAAGAGACATTAGGATTTTGTGTTTTAATTTTTCATATTTTTACATTATTTATTTCATGATAAGGAAGGAAGATATGTGGTGATAGAATGTATGTAACATTCTTCATTCTATTGCTATGCTAGCATGCTTATGGTTTTCATTCTAATAGTGCTTGTATTCTTTTGGGTATGTGGTTGTGATTCCACATTCAGGAAGCAGTGATAGTTCAGTTGTACTGTTGCTTTCCAGAGGCTGGATGCTCTATTAAACGGCATCTCAACTTACTTGTTTGTAGAGTCTTCTTTGCTACAAGAAATTACATGTTGATTCACCTCATGTACTCTCAGTTGTATGAGTCATTTTAGAGCAGTAAAAGGTGACTTATATTTACAGCCAATAATTATAGTTAATCCAATAATGACAGAGGTGATATTGCACACACCATCATTCCCTCATGACAGACATCTTGTGGAGGCAAATAGCATTCATTTCTTCAGGTAGCACTCATATGCTTTGTGCAGGTGTCATGTGTTTGTTATACAAGACAATGTCCGTTGAAAATGTGTATAAACGAGTCCATGTAGAGCAGTGGTCCTTAATTTGTGGTATGGGAACTCATGCAGGTAGAACATGAAATAACATTAACAGATTATAAAAGTGTATATAACGAAGGAAGCAAGATATAAAACTGTTTTTATTAATCTGTAAATGTGAAGAGTTTGAAACTTCAGGCTAGAAATTAAGTTGGTATCCTCAGATTGATTTGGGGGAGCAGTGCTGATGAATCAAACAGCATGTAGTATGAATGATGGGTGGATTCTACCATTCCTATTAAAATAAAAATTTTTATTTCAAACATTTCTTTAAATATGTGAATTAAGTAAAATATTTTCTCATTTATCTATTTGTTTGATGAGTGTTTCCTTATTTTTGTGTACTGTTTTGTGATTAAAATCATCAAAATTGCTTAAGCCATTCCCTGGATTCAAATTATAATTGAGTGAGGGTCCACGGTTTCCAGTAATGATAAAACGGGACCACAGACGTCAAAAGGTTAAGAACCACTGATGTAGAGCAAACCTATGACTAAACCTTATCCCTTATCAGTACTCATATATTATCCCCAAATAATGAAAACTAAGGGCCATATGTATTGTGGATTGTACCAGTTGAAAACGGCCTGTTTTGCATAATCTGACCATTTGCGACTGGTAAAATCCATTTTGGTATGTATGAAATCCAATTTGCGATTCGGTAACATGCTACCAAATCGCAATTTAGAATTGCCAATATGTACCGATTCATTATTAGGAATAGGCATGTTCGTTATTAGGAATAGTCGTGTCTCCAACCACATGCTGGTATGTAGTGCAGTTCACCAGGTCCCACATCTGAGACAGACCAGTCATCTGAAACAGAGTCCAGATACCTGAATGGCAAAGTAAATACAATTGCACGCAACATCATCGCCTGTCCGCCCCAGTGCACCCAGGCAGCTGCACCCCAGGCCATCCTGCTGCCCAGCGGTAATTGCCTGCCCATGTGCACCCAGGCAGCGGAACCCCAGCCCCTCCTGCAGCCCAGCCTTGCATGCCCCACACTGCGCACCCAGGCCTCACTGCTCACCTTCCACCACCCGCATGTAGAAATGAGGGCCCACCACATGCAGGTGCCATCCCCAACCCCCGCCGACATGGCACCCTCCATATCATGCAGCTCTGCGTGCCCCGAGGTCTCACATTTGGTGCTGGGTCTTGATTTCTCCATGAAAGAGGACATACCGGTGCACCCAGCATCATTGTAGGCTGCACACAAGCTCAGCCTCATAGGTGCCACTAACTCTGTGATCCAGGAGGCGATGCCATGTGGTGGTAGGTCAGCGCTGCCCGCTGGCTCAGTCCTGTATTGCGGTCCAGCAGGGCACACAAAACCTGAGCCATCTGGCCTGCCGGGACTGGGCATCATAGCAGGCTGCACACCCACTAAGCACTTAAGGTGCCCACTACCTCAGTGCACCGAAAGTCACGGTCCCGTGGCTGCAGTGTATCGGGTGCCACTAAGTCCGTGCCCCACTAGTCATGGACACTCTATGATTGGGGTTTATGGTGCGGACGCCATCATGTCACCTCCGGCTCTGCGGAATGTGATGTCGCAGGCCCCTGGGCCCCCATCCCCATGCCTAAATGCACACCACACTGATACACCCCGAAAGAGGTTGGAAATGGTGTCGTGCACGTGTAAACAACCCTTTTTACTGGCAGGGTCACATGTGCTGTGACGCATGTGCTGGATGGGTGTGGTGTGGGTGTAAACCAGCCGTGAGGGAGTGGGCATGACATGCTGACAACTAGACCTGTGAGCAGCAGATCACTACAGGGAAGTCTTGGCACATCTTGCGTTGCATAAGCGTAGTGGGTTGGCCTGGTGTATGCCAGTCCAGCGTAAGGGTTTGAACAATGACCCTGGGGCTCTGGGCGTGGTTCGTATGGGGCTGGACAAGGAAGGAACAAATGCGTGTGTCGCTGTTGTTGTGTCAGCGCCACCCGGACAATATTCGGCAATGGGTCACCCTGTGACCCAAGTCCAAGGACATGAGCCACATGTACATAGGGGGAATTCACTGACCCTACATTCATCAATACTCCCACACATGAAAGACCATAGACACAATACCTCTGTGCGAGTTGGAATATTTAATGCAAATTCAGTGGAGTGTTGCATCTGGAGCAGTACAGGGCCATGCAAACCCAAATTTACAATGTTGGCCCGTGGAGGGCCAGCCAGAGTCCTTCAGTGAATGACAAGTCCAAAGGAAGAGGACGAGTTCAGTTCGCAGTCTGATTGCTGTGTCAGTGGCGATCAAACAGAATATGGCAGTCCATTGCGAGGTCCAAGGTGAGTGTCGTAGAGTGTATCGGGGGACAGTGATAGGTGATGATGCAGAGGGCAGAACCAAGCTGAAACCGGCTATATGGCGGAGATAAATGCTACTGCGTCCTTCTTATCACGATGGTGCTTTCCTCCGCCTCTTCGACCTCTGCTGTCCCATGTGCCTCACATGTGGGTGGTGCTGGCCTTTCTCCAGCACTGTGTGGCAGTGACAACTCAGGGGCCGGAGGTGGAATGTTTGCCGCACTGTGTGGCACTGACACTTCAGGGGCGGATATGTGGATGTAGTGGTAGCAGCAGCATGCCTCAGCGCTGGGCATTGTGACAGCAATGCCATGAGGATGATTATAAGGTAATTGAGGAACCCAGCTACCACTCGCTGGTGTGCAGCTGTGGCAGACGCTCTTTACGCGTTGACCCGCTCCATGGTCTCCATGAGCCTCTGCATGTTTCCCACCTCCCGGGCGAGCTCGATGGAGCCACTCTGACTAGTCAGTTGTTCTTATCGCTGAGTCAGGAATCTGGCGATGTCAGCCATGGTTAGTTGGAGAGCATGGAGCAAACTGTGGATGTCCGTTAGGGACTATGAGTGGTCCCTGATAGGACTTAGACACCCACGTATGGCATCTAGTTTGTCTGCCATGCGGTCGAAGCCTACCGCACCTGTTCAGCCAGCTGCTCCTGGCATCACAACACACGGCAATGGAAGGCCATGTGTTCTTCGTGGGGTCCTGGGAGGCAGCCTTGGTAATGGGTGCTGCCTGCTGTGTGGTCTGTGCAGGGGGTGGGGTCTCCTTGCAGCAGCTGAGCTGCCCTGCTCCTGTAAGTGGGCTGCAGAGGCTCTTCACAAGCTGTTGGAGGGCATCGGAGTTGAAGCTGTGGTGGTCCTCTTTGTCATCAGAGAATAGAGGTTCGGGCTGCTCTGCAGGAGGTGTTGATTGTCCTTCTGCAATGTGAAGGCAAAATACAGTTTAAAAATGTGTTCACATGTGTGTTGTCGCATTGTACATGTTTACATACAGATTACATGACTGTGTACATTGTGGCTGTTTGGGAGGAGCTGCCTATTTGATGGGGGACAGTGGACATTTCAGCAACAGACGTGTGTGTGTTTGTGCTTGTACATTGTCATCTCACATTTCCCTGCAATGCCACTGGTGATTGGCCAGTGTCTACACCCAGTCAGCACCAATTGTGTCCTTTTGTGGACGTGTTGCAGTTTGTGCCACATATTTGTCAGTGTTGCTGTGGTCTCCACGTTATGTGTGTGTGCTGCATTTCGGGGGTATGACTCGTGCTGCTCTGTTTTGCTGCCCCTTATCCCTTCTCTGCGATGTGCCTTTTCCTTCTGTGCTTACACAGTGATGAGATGTTGCATACTTTGGTACATTGGTCTCTTGGTGGGAGTTGGGGTCTGGGGCATGGTTTGTCTGCAGATGTGCTCAGCTAAATTGTGCATGTGTGCCATTGTGGCCATCTGCCCCCGTCCCCCCAGTTCCTGGTCATTACTCACCCTGTTGCTGTTGTGTCCAGTCATATTGAGCAGTGTCCAGTCCCCCAACTCCAGTCACTGTCTCCCCACTGATGACTGTGGACACCATTTCCTCCATATTGTCCAGCTCCACCTGTGTCGCAGGACTCCCACCTCCAGTTTGCATTGCTGCCTTCCGGTTGTTGGTGAGTTTCAGCTTGGTTTTGCACTTGACGTCATTCCAACGCTGCTTGACCTATTCCATTGTCCTCTTCAGCACTCCCAATGCATTCACTTTGTCCACGATGGACTGCCATAGTCCATTTTTGGTTGCCAGTGACACAGTGGTGGCGACGAACAGTTGTTGATGGTGTTCGACCACCTCCGTTATATGGATCCTGTTTTCCTGCAGACTGAAGCACTTCTTCCTACTCTTCTTCTCCTTGGCCTTCCCTGACCTCGTGGTCCCAGGCAGGTCCTCCGGGGGGCTTGTGGAGTTCTGGTTCTCCTCTGTGGTTGCCAGTGACACAGTGGAGGTGACGAACAGTTGTTGATGGTGTTCGACCACCTCCGTTATATGGATCCTGTTTTCCTGCAGACTGAAGCACTTCTTCCTACTCTTCTTCTCCTTGGCCTTCCCTGACCTCGTGGTCCCAGGCAGGTCCTCCGGGGGGCTTGTGGAGTTCTGGTTCTCCTCCGTACTTGCTCCGGCAACATCCATTGTGCTTTGCTGTTTTTTGGCATTTATTTGTACGCTTTTTTCTACTTTTATGGTGATTTTTCTCGCCTAACGCATGTGAATTGCAGGCCTGTATCTGATTTTCTCTGATTTTAGTATTGCGATTGGCCTCATCGCAGCTTTTTTTGCGTTCGCATTTTTGTGGCGTAGCATTGATTTTAATGTGGTCAGTTGACCTGTTATCTGGAGACTATCGCATGGTACAGCCGTGTTGAGAATGCTTGGTTAACACGGCCTAATTTTCCCGCAATATACTGCGATGTTGGAAGTTGAATTAAGTTACTTTTGCGATGGTTATCACATGTTCTTGAGAATATGCCTGTTTATTTTTCAAAATGTTGCTGCAAAAACATGATGGAGCCACAAACCTATGGCAACATCCTTTAAAAAACAAGCACGGGCTCCATCGGTTGTTTTGAATACAGCCCTCGGGTCAGTCAGGTCCTTCCCTCCAGAGACTCATTGAGCCCCAGAGATCCCCACCTCCTCAAGGCTTTATTGGGCTAAAAGGAGGAGCTTTATAGGGCCATAGGGCCCTTCTTCATGGGCTCTCTAAACATCAGGGACAACCACCTGCTGGGGCTAACAAAACATTGATTGGGGCCAAAAAATGTATAAAAAAAGAAGAGAGGCTGCACGTACCCCCTCCTGGGCCACATGGATAACCAGGGACCACCATCTTCAAGGGGTGGGCCCTCAAAAGTAAAGGAAGAGGGACCACGCAGCCCCCCTCCTGGATCCATGCATGGCCCTGTGAACTGCCATCTCCAAGGGGTGGCTCCTTCTATGTCCTGGAGTGCCCAACCCCGGGACGTAGCTGTTTGCTTTTGCTTGATGGGGCTGTTATTACAGATACAGGGTGCGGGAGCTGTCATAGTGCTAGAAGCAGAAGTTTCATCCCTTTCCCTGCCTGCTGAAATCCGGGCAGGAAATGAGATGAAAGCATTGTTTGCGCACACAGGGAGTTTCATTTTTAGCAGCTCCTTGCATGCGCAAACAAAATTGACTCCCACAGGAGGTGGGGAGCCATCTGGGACCACTGGAGCTATGAGGCTCTCCCCTCAGTCATGGGGAAAGGAAAAGCAGAAAGAGGCAGAATAAAGGTCAGAAATGAGCAGAAAGAGGTAGAATAAAGGGCAGAAATGGGCAGAAAGAAGTAGAATAAAGGTGAAAAACTTACAGAAAGAGGCAGAATAAAGATGAGAAATGAGGAAAAAGATGCAAAATAAAGGTGAGAAACTAGCAGAACGAGGCAAACTAGAAGTCGGAAAACAGCAGCAAGATGCAAAATAAAGGTCAGCAATGACATGAAAGAGGCAAAATAAAGGTAAGAAACGAGCAGCAAAATGCAGAGGAGAGATCAGAAATGAGCAGGAAGAGGCATAAAAGAGGTCAGAAATGAACAGCAAAAGGTAAAATAAAGGTCGGTAAACACACAGAAAGAAGCAGAATAGAGGTCGGAAATGAGCAGCAAGAGGCAAAAGAGAGGTCAGAAATGAGCATAAAGAGGCAAAATAAAGGTCAGAAACAAGCAGAAAAAGGCAAAATTTAGGTCAGAAGGTAACAGAAAGAGGCAGAATAAAGGTCCGAAATCAGCGCAAAGAGCCAAATAGAGGCCAGAAACTGGCAGCAAGAGGCAAAATAAAGATGAGAAATTAACAGAAAAAAGTAAAATAAAGATTAGCAATGAGCAAAAAGAGGCAACATAAAGGTGCAACATGAAGACAAAGAGGCAACATGAAGGTCAACAACGAGCAGAAAGATGGAGAATAAAGATCAGAAACAAGCAGAAAGAGGCAGGATAGAAGTTAGAAGCGTGCAGAAAGAGGCAAAATAATGGGAAGAATGAGCAGAACCACTGAGAGACTCAAAGACCCACTCACAGACCCACTCAGACACGCATGTTCTTACTCACATATCCACTCAGACACTCATGTTCCCATTCACAGACCCACTCCAACTTAAGTACTCACAGATCCACTCAAAGACTCGTGAACCCACTCCCAGACCCACTGAGACATTTATGGGCCCACTCTGAGACACACAGTGCCACTCACAGACCCACTCAGTCGTTTACATACCCACTCATTCACCCACTCAGAGACTCACACACCCACTAACCTACCTATACAGCCACTCACACACCCACTCTCAAAAGTTAGAGGTTGCAGTTAGCAAATAATTTTTTTTAAAAACATCAAAATTTACTGGAAAAAACAAAGGTTACACAGGTATTATAGTTGGGGATTCGAATTTTAAAAAACAGAAATTCATAGAAAAAAATAAAGGTTACAGGGACATTATAGGTAGAAAATAGAATTTTAAAACCTTCGAAATTCACTGGAAAACCATAGGTTACAGGGAAATTATAGCTAGGTTCACAATTCAATCACACAAAACAAGAGAAATACAGCAGTTGTAGTTACCTGAGCTAACTATAACTTATGCCCCTGCAATGCACTGTTATGCCCTCACATAGTACAGTGAAACCACTGAAGACATCACCGATGACCTCTCAAATGACATCACTGATGGTATCAGTGATGACATCACCCACACAACCACTCACAAACCCATTCCTACCCCTATACAACCTCTCACACTCCCACTTATACACCCACAGAACCAGTCACATACATATTTACAGACCCATATAAGTACTCACAAAACCACTCACTCAACAATCGAGCCACTCACACACCCACTCACTCACCTATACAGCCACTCACAACCATTCACTCACCAATACAACTACTCATACAACCAGTCACTCACCTATACAACCACTCACGTACCAAATCACTCATCCGTAAAAGAACTCAGATCCACTCACTCATACATCCACATAACGATTTACATACTCATTGACACATCCATAAAAGCACTCCCTCATCCGCTCACTCACACATACAGCCATTCACACAGGCACTTACTCGTCAACGCAGTCACTCAGACATCAACTCACTAAACCAAACTCCCACTCAAGCAGCCACTCATTCGATTCGATAAGTCTTTATTTCGATTCACATAATTCATGAAAGACATTTACATTTTAAATATTAAACATTCCATTCCCATAGTAGTAAAAAGCTGACACAATAGAAAGGTAAATCCACAGGTTATTCCATCCCTATATACAAATATTATACATAAATAAATCTAAGACATAATAAAAGACTGTCAATAAAATCCCAAGCCAAATACAGTGGATACCACAGGCTGATAGTGACTAAGTTAAAAATGCAAAAGACCGGGTAATACCAATAAAAAGACAGTTTAACTCAGGCTCACTCATTCATTTATACAGCCACCTACAAACCCAGTCAATCACTCATACATATATTCAAACACCCACTCCCTCATCCATACAGTCACTCACATAACCACTCACCCTCCCATACAGCCACTCACTCACCCATATAGCTACCAGCACACCCACTCACTTACCAATACAGCCCCTCAAAATGCCACTCACTCACCCACACAACAACTTACTTACCCACTTATACACATATACAGCACTCAACACGCACTCACAGACCTATACAGCCACTCAAACACCCACTCACATAAGGATGTACACAGTCACAAAGCCACTCACATAATATATGCTAGAAGAAATAGTATCATTAATTAGTCGTACACCTAGTATATCAATTTTACTCTTGTAGTAGCTCATTATATATGTTTAACAATTATAATCTCTTAGAAAAAATTTACACTTACTGGATGATGTCAACAGTGATATCACTGACCATGTCATGAGTGATGTAATATGTGAGGTCATAAGCAGAGCTTTGAGGGGGTGCAATTTATAATTAGCTCAGGTAACTATAACTGCTGAATTTCTCTAGTTGTGTACGAGTGAAATATGAGCCTAAGTATAATGTCCCTGTAATCTTTGTTGTTTTCAGTGAATTTGTAATGTTCTTAATTCTATTTCCTAACTACAATGCCCCTGTAACCTTCTTTTTTTCCAGTGAATTCCTACAGTTTTATTAATTCCTAACTTCACAGTATGAAAAATGTAAAATTATACATTTTTAAATGTTATGTAACTGTGAAGGCATTTGAAATTGCAGGGTAAAAATTGAATTGGTGTCAAATGTGTGGGAGCAAACCAAGTGAATCTAACAGAATATAGTCTGAACAATGGGTGGTTTCCAACTTTCTGTTAAAATATATGTTTTTTATATCCTTTAGATTTTTTCATATTTGTGAGTTAAGCATGTCCTAATTTCTGTTTTTGTTTGATGAATGCCAATTTCCATTTTGTTGTGTATTGTTTAGAAGTTCAAATCATTGAAATTGCTTAGTTGATGGTCCAAGTTTTCCTATAATGACTGAGTGGGGTATCCTGGATTCCAGTAATGATTGAGTGGGAGTCCACAGAAGTGAAAAAGTTAAGAACCACAGCTCTACTTCTACCTCGCACAATATGTTCTAAACATATTTAGGCACAATATGGCTGACAATGTTTCTGTGTACAATGTTTTGACGTTCAACATCTGAGAGGCACTTTTGGTTTGGATGCTGTATTTTGGGAGACCATGGAAAACTTTTTCTGGTTGGCATTTGTTACCTTGAATAGAACAAAGATAGCCATGATACTTTTCTATCATAAGGGTGGAAATATATCTCTGTAAAGGGGTGTCACTAAGTACTGTCTGATTATTCTGTGTTTCCTTCCATGTACTTTGGTACACTGTCTACCTTCTGACAGTCTTAAGGTATAATCACACAATTGTTATGAAAGTAAGGGGATAAGTAAAGCACACCAAACAAATAACATATTTAATACGTATTATTTGTATATCATTTGAATGCATAATGGTATATATGGCTGTAGCACAGTTAAATCACAGGACAGTAGACACAAGACTGATATAACGTGGAGTGTGACAATATTTGGTATATTTTCACAGAAACTAACAAATATATATAGACATATCAAGACAAAGCATATTTTTGAAGAATCTGTCCCATTACAATATGTTTAGTTCAGCTTGCACCCTGTTTTATCCTTGACAATCATTTATAAGGTGAAGTGACTTCAGGACGAGCACTTATCCTTTTACTTTCATAACAATTGTGTGATTGATATTGACGTTTTGCCATTGAAACTAAGCAATTGATTGACCTGACAGAACACATTGTAGCAGCTATCAACTATACCCAGGTTCTGAGGGACACAGGATTGCCCATTACATTTAATGCCTTAAGATATAGCCAGCTTTTGAGAGGACTTTGATTGGATTAGTATGGCCACCCACAGGGCTTGTCTGGTTGTCCAAATCTGTGTAGGGCAAAAATACTCCTATAATTCCCACAAAAAGCAAAGTATGTAGCTGTAATTCCATCAGTACGTAATGGCTTCTTGAAAAGTGGGTGTAGTGAACATGGGCATGTTTCAGAGAGAAAAATCAGCGAAGGAGGACTTGTTTCTGATATTATCAACATCGCCACAGAGGGTGTTATGTTTGTGGGTGAACACGTTAATTGACACTAGGAAGGATGTCATCTCCCTCTCACCTCTGATGACTGGATGACTTGGCTATCATGACATGTTATGATGTTGACAAATGAATTATGGCCATGAGGTCTGAATAGTATTCATGAGGCCTAAGAGGGACCCAAATGGGGGTACGAGGACATTATTCTGAGAGTTTAGCAATAACAGGTTTATGGGGAGATTCCCAGGAGCATACAATAGTTCAGTGCTAATACAGGACTTATGAAGTTTGATTTAATGTCATTTGTGACGCTGTTGTTGTTAGATGTTTTAATATCATGATTTTCTTTACTATTTAAGCAACTATCTATGACGTCTGATGTATTTTTTCTTTTTGTTATTGTATGCATGAAATCTGTACATGCATGTAGTTTGTCCACTAATGTTCTGAGGTGGATGAGGGTTCTTTAGCCCTAATACTGTATCTATTTTCAACTTCCAATATTTTGAAATATGTCATCCTGCCACAATTTTATAAGAAGTGGCAGAGGTTAGCCAGAAGCCATTTTAAGGTTTAGTTTCTTCTCTTGTCTGAATGCTTCAAGCTGCATGGATGTCCCCCTTTGAATTCAGCAGTATTATTCCTCCTCCGTTTTGGGGTTTTGTTTAGGCTCGATTCATTAAGTTGTTGTGTAGTTCCTTGTAATACATAGGATTTGTGCAATTAGACAACATAAACAAAGGGATTGGTATCCCGACTGATGCCAGTCACCACCAAAGGATATATTAGCCTTTAGACTAGCTCGCTCACAGTGCAACCTTAAGCTCCCTAACTTTACCAAGGAAGGAACTATTGAACATGACAACCCTTGATTCTTCAGGGATCGTGGAAACAGTACAGCACTTCTCCCTCAGTCAAACATGATCACTTAGTCTCAGAGAGATACACAGAATAAATGATGGGGATGTTTTCAATAAGCATTTATTGAACCAGCATCATTCTACTATAAAATGTGTTGGCTGCGACAATCATTAGACAAAAAAATAAATATATATAAGGTTGTATGCACAGACAGAATGAATAAAAGGCAGAATTCTACCAGTATATATATGTAGGCATATCGATACATGGCAGTAATCGAGCACACTCCTATGATGCAAACCCTGTTTAAGTAAGTGGACCTAAGCGTACCTAGCATATATGTAGGTGTGAAGCTAAGAATTCCCCTAGGAAAGAGCCAATCCCATTACCTGATGGGAGAGAATGGTCTTGAGTTGGACATACTGCAAGGGATGTCAGACCACTGCATGCAGGAGTTTCTGCTTGCAGGTACTTCAGCATCTTGTGTCCGTGTGGAAGCTTCTCCTTGAGTTTCCCAGGGAAGATGTTGTTCATTTATACCCAAAAAGTACCCTCAGGAGTTCTACCTAGATGTGTAATGCTGCTGTGGATCTGTTGTTCAAGTATGACGATAGCGGGGACTTTTGTACAGAGTTTTTATAGAGATGGTAATCCTGCTGTGCATGTCCTAGGCAGGGGATTAAGATATGATACTAAGAAGCCTCATGCATAATAAATTAGGCTAGTTTTCAAAGAAACCCATATGACATTTATTCAGCACATAACTGGGTAAAAAAACAGCACCAGAACTGTTATATGGGCACTGTGGGACAAATGTAGGTAAAAGGTTTTGCACCTACCTATGCTTATATTGGGGTACATTGGGGCTCATAAAAATGTAATATACATTACCACCTAGGCACATCTGACTAGAAGTTATCACACATTTTATCATATGAATGCTGATGATATGCAGACATAGTTAATTTGGGGGGGGGGGGGGGGGGGGGGGTGACCCTAATGTGCTTTCAAGAAAAATAATATCTACTTGCCTGAATCAATAACATGCAAAGTGCCATTTTTCAAATGAAGTCTGCTCTATTAGTTTCTTTGAAAACAGTAGAAAAGTTGTTACTACTTCTCCTAAGCAACATAGCTATTTCAGTGTTGATAGAAAGTCCTTTTTCTCCCAATCACCCCCATTGTTTGACTGATATTGGTTCTTACTGACTCTGATTGTGCCCTGAGCCCTGATAACCAGGGCCAGTGCTCTGTGTAAAAGGTGTATGGTAAAAAGGTGTAATTACAATTGGTATGACAACCTACCTGTTAGCCCCTAGTTTGTGGTAGGGCATGTCGTTTTAGAGGCCCAGTAGATTTAATGCACTTAAGTGAGCACTGCTGTGTTGCCTACTGTCATTTTAAAATTCAGCCCTGCCTTTCAGGCTGCTTTTAAAATGAAACTATGTCCAAATTCGAATTTGGAATTAAAGGTACTTCCAAAGTCTTCAACGACCTTATATGTCCTTATAATTCACCCCTAAGGTCTATCAAGGTGCCCCAAGGTTAGGGTTTCATGTTAAAATAAGCTGGGACATTATAAAAGATGTTTTATATGCCGCGGTGAGGGAAACACTACCCATTTAGTTTTTCCCCGTTGTAGTACATTAGCTCCATAGGCTAACATAGGAAAGCATTATTTACCATTAATAAAGTCTAACTGTTGACAGGAGTGAGCAGAAATAATAATTCAAAGTGTCAAAATAATAATGAGAACAAATCCAGCAAGTTGCCAAGGTTGGCTTCAATATGACTATGACAGAAAAGATGTTAAAGAACTTGTTTTTCTGATTTGCCTAACCCCAGCTCTGGAGCAGCTTCTCCTCATTGGCCAGCCATCGACAGGCTGAGAGAAACTGCTCTAATGAGGTGTGAAGTGGTCTGAAAAGAAACAAAGTTTGGTGTGAGCCGATCCACAGCTGCAGAGCAAAAGGCAGGAATGCGGCTGGCTAGAGTCAAAGGAAGAAATACTGTAAGTACAAGAACCAGACCCACCCCCATTACCAGCATAAACATCCACACGGGAGCCCTTGTAACTGACTTAGCAGAGGGGCTCAAAGGGGAATGTTAAGGAACGTTAGCCACGTCTGTAGTTTGGGTTAGACAGACCTGAAGCTCCAGGAGAGATTTTTTTTATTTTGTGTTTTGTGGAACAGTGCTTTCTGGGACAAGAACATGCCACTCTTCAGGGGAAGTGGTCATCACAGATGGTGGCACTCTGCACCCCACTGGTCAGGGTACCCCCCCCCTTCTTGCCAGCTCTGAAACCTGGATAAATATGGAGGAGCTGCCCAGCGACTCAGACCCCTGCCTGGCAGAAACAAGAAGAAAAAGAACTGCTCTGCTGAACACCTGATCTGCACCAAGAAGATGGCACTCTTGAGAAGTGCACCTCCTGCAAACTTTGGGCTTAACAAAAAGAAGGACTTTGCCTTGCTCTAAAAGTTTAAGGAGTGAATTCCATGAAAGCAACATGTTAAAAGAGCTCCAGCTGCACCATCACAACCAAGAAAATCCCAGCTAACATGTTTTATCTGGACTTTGAAGGATTTGACCTTGTGCATTGTGGGTCTTGTAGTCCCGACATCCAAAGGAGCAACTCAGAGTTTCTGGAATCTTGTATTGGTGTTGTGAACATTTTGAGACCCCAAAAGGACCTTCTGGAAGAAGATCCAGAAGTTTGAGACCATTTGCAGAAAGCTCCATAAATTGACCGAACCGTCTTCAAGAGTTCAGTCAGTCAGTCAAAAGTACTTTATTCAGTTCATATCAAAAACCATAAAAGTATGCTAAACATCAAAAGTCAAGGCCACAATTAAATACAAAGGAAAATTGTGCAAATTAGCAATCCATACAGTACAGTATCATATATAAAAACATACACTAACGATGTCGGTAAGAGAAATTATCTGTAGATATCATATAAAAAAGACCATTAAAACACGAGGAACAATTTTAAAAAAGAAGACAAAGCGCTTGATAGCAATTCACAAGTTCATCGCTATGTACAATAGGTCTACTTAATTTTCCTCTTTAGTCTCATAGCTATTGTCAAGAAATTCGCTATGTTAAAAATCTCCCAGGTATTAGACAACAGCTGTAGGTACAAAAGGGCAGGCTTAACTTGTCTAAAGCCCTTATCTATAATAAGAGGAATAATGAACCTTTTGCGAATGGGATGAGATGTTCACAAAAGAAGATAAAGTGCACAGTGTCCATAATGGAAAATCTGTCACATGCACAAATCTCCAGATCTATCTCCTTAGTCCAACCTGGGCGTTCTGTAAGAAGAAGATGGAATTTGTTCAATCTGAACTTTGTCAATAGGAATCGATGATTAGTATTATTAACGATTCTTAAATAGGGTTCTATTTCGCTTGAGGTTATTAACAGCTGGTGAGCCCTTACTGTTGGTTTACCCAGTTCCTTATCTTCTCTAGTCAGACATGCCATCAGTTTGTATGTGTCTTTCACCCATTTCACATCCCCCTTCATTAATTTGTTCGGCTGATCAAACAATTCTGGGCGACCCAGTTTAACTGTTAGTTTTTTAACATTGTTCAGCCAGGGGATGGAGTTACCATGTTCAAGGGCTAGACAATCCCTGAGAATCTCATGGTTCAACTCCAATTCGGGGTTCAGCCAGATTAAGATCCATTTTAATAGCGGGGCTATGGCTATACGATCTTCTAGGTATTCTACCCCACACTCTTGATGAGCGATGTAGCCGGAGGTTGACTGGGGGATGGATAAGATGGATTTCAAAAACATATCCTCTGCCATCTGTATGGCCTTTCCATTTTTAAACCCCCACAAATCAGCTCCGTACATAGCTAATGAAACACATTTGGCATCGTATATCTTCAACACAGCTTGCAACGGCTTCACCCCCAATTTACGGGCAAAACCCAAGACAGCCAAGATGGACTTAGCAAAGGCATTACGCTTTGCTACCAGCTGGGGCAACCATGTAGACTTGTCATCAAAAATAACCCCTAAATATGGGAATCTTGAAACCCTAGACAGAACAAAGTCTTAATTCTTTTGGGTTTACTGCCCAAAATCATTACATGCGATTTCAAAAAATTCACACTGAGATCCAGCGCTTTCATAAAATCAGCAAATGAATTTAAAAGACATTGCAGCCCTACTGCTGTGCGTGCTATAAGAGCGGCATCATCCACATAAAGTAATGCCGGAATGGAATGCTTGCCTGCCCTCGGTATATCCTTGCACACCTCAGTTAAAACAGTACCTAGGTCGTTGATGTAGAGGGTGAGGAGTTGGGGGGCTAAAATACAGCCCTGCCTAACCCCATTAGTGATCCCAATCTTACCCGTACAATTGCCCAGACGGTCATATCTGACTGTGGCCGAGAGGTCCCTATGCAGATCAGCCAGGACGTACACAATATTTTTATCAATGCCAAGCTTAAGAATCAACCCCCATAGTTTGGACCTATTCACACGGTCAAAGGCCGAGGAAAGGTCCATGAAGGCTAAATATAGCGTGCCCCTATTGGTAATTGTGTATTTCCCAATTAATAGTTGAAGGTTAAGGCTTTGATCTATAGTGCCTCGTCCCTTCCTAAACCCAAATTGTAGGCCAGAGAGGGTGTTTGTTTCAGCCAACCAATCTGTAAGTTTACCCAAGACTACCCGACCTAGAACTTTCACGGCAGAGTCAATCAGAGAGATCAGGCGATAACAACTAGGTTCCCCTCTGTTTCCTTTCTTGAAAATGAGTACAATAACGGATTCAGACCAGGAGCCCGGGATCCCTGATTTACATACCCCATTAAAAACATTGGTTAAAACTCTAGACCAGGTCTTGACATCTGATTTAAAGAGGTCGGCCTGAACGCCAATCAGGGCCCGGAGCCTTGTTACTTGTCATCTTCGTGATGGCGTCTGCCACCTCTATCTCAGTAACCACTAAAGTGTAGGGGTCCGCAATAGGGGTCAGTAAAATCACCTCCCTTGAGTTTTCCCCTTCAAGAGTTAAACCGGTGACATTGAGCCAGAGATTCAGGTTTTCCCTGCTGAAGCTCCAGAGGATTTCACAACCAACGAGACCTCCAGGAGTTCACCGAGGTCCTACTGTGAAAAAGACACAGTTGTCAAATTGCTACTCAGCCTGATAAGGAGCCTTACTCGATGTCAAGAGATAATGCTCCAAATGAATTGACTAAGTCAGAAGGTAAAAACTTGGCCGGGTCCTATTGCTCATCATACCTGACCCACGCTCCATCATGGTCGGGTGAAACTTTGACTTAGTCCTTGTCATGAGCGACCAGATGTCCCAAGTTGGCTCATTTTTCTTTTCAGAACTAGAAAGCTTTTAATCTTAAAAAAGTCATATCTCCGGTTCCCTACTTTGTATTTTGTCTTTTAGTGTCATTTTAATCTTAAAAATACTTCCTAATTTTATTAATTGTTGTGTCTTACTTATTTACTGTAATAGTTTTTTAAATGCTCACCACACCTCTCTCCTAAGTTAAACCTGACTGCTCATGAGCCAAGCTATCAAGGGTTAGCAAGGATTAATTAATTGAGCGCTGTTATTGCTATTTGTAAGTACCTAGCTGTACCTACCAATACACTTGCTTCAAACACGTGTTCTTTATTGCAAATTCCACATAAGTAGCAAGTAACATACTCAGTTCTTCCATCTGATGCTTCACTGTGTGCCCTACAAAGGTTTGTATTGATTTCAATCCTGCTTGTTGAAGATGGTGATACAACCTTTTCAGCCCTGTTGATTGTTATGGACAGCTCTAATAAAATGATACTCATTCGATGGTAAGTACAAATGGATGCTGAATGAAAAGAATGAATTGAAATACAATTTGAATATTCTGGTATGAGACCATCAGCTCAGGAATTCTACCTTATGCACAACAATGGGTGAGCAAATTTAGAAGAAAATGCCTTTCAAGGCATATTAATCTAAGGCCAAAGGGTGAGGAAATAGTTGCCAGACATGAGTGGCTTTAGCAAAAGGAGCCACTTTGCCCTAATCCAGTTTTTCAAAAAAGGAGGCAGGCACATATTCATCAATGAAGATCCAAAGGCTTACCTTTTAGTATTTGGCCACACACTTGAATTGACTCATCCTATGGTATTGCAAAGCAGATAACAGGATTAAGCTATAGTAAAGAAAAGGTTGTGGTAGATACAAAAATAGTACCAAATATATCACTACAACAAGTAAAACATTGCAAAGGAAAAGTGGAGAAAAGCAAATAAAGATACTTTTAAGAACATGGTTAATGTTTACAGGACCCAGATGGAAATCAGAGTAATTATGTCCCGTAAAGGTCATTAAGAGGATATAAAAATAAAAAATAAATCGTCTAAGTATCTCTAACATCTTTTTAAATGATCTGTTGGTGGGCAAAGTAGCAAATTGACCAAGCAGAAAGTATTGCCCTTTGATAAGTCACTTTTGGACTTTAAACATTCTGGCACTCAGTTCAGCCCAGTTAAGACAATTAACGGGCAATATTTTCCTCTCCTTTCTTGTATGTTGTAAAGCCTATCATAGCCACACTGACAGTAATGCAAAGGCAAAATCATAATCCAATGTAATTACAGTGTAATGAAAGATGGGTGATAGGACACACAATAAGGTAAGAGCTGTGACGTATGAAACAGTGGGTTAATTATATTCTAGGTACTATAAAACTGCTAATGTGATCAGTGTAGGAATGTATTTACTGAGTTCTTTATAGTGGGTTGTTATGGGAAATACTATCAAAATATGGAGTTCCCACTTGATCCACTCTTAGTTTATCTGCCTTATTTAATGATTCTGAGCTTCCTAATTTATAAAGGAACAACTTCAGCTGACTTTGTTGTTGAAAATCCTTTTCTGATGGCTCATCCGCCATAGTTCTGATTGGTTTGAGAACAATGAGAGGACGATCCAATTTAGGAATACTGTTGTTCACGTTTGTGACCAGTGTGATAGGCACAGCCATCATGAACAGGAAAATAACAACACTGACCACCACATGCTGGGAGAGATGAACCACTGATCAGGACAACTCCTACCTTGTTTTACATTAGGAAACCCTAAACTGCGTGGATTTAGAGGCTGAGAATACAGTTTTCTTGAAATGCTCCAACTGTATCAGTTGGAATGACCGATAAGCTGCTGGGATGGTGGAGGTGCTGATTCCACACTGTCACCTGATGTCAGCTGCAATATTTAAACAGCTTGACATGGTGAATTTAAGATACTTACCATATAATGGAACTTGCTAAATGCTCAAGTTGACCAAATCATTGCATCAGGTTGAATGGTAGATGTAACAAACATAATTATATACCAGTTCTAATAGCTGAAGTCTCCACCACCGGTGATGTACTAGAGGATCTTGACTCAGGTCACCATGCTTCCCACTCACTCTTTAAGTCCTGAAGATATGGATATTCCATACTGCTATCTCTCTTCTGAGCCCCATAAATAACTTGACTTTTAATTGCTGTGGGCAGCCGAATGTGAACCTCAAAAGGGATTTTGAACAGATTAATATTGAATGTAACCAAATATTTTCTAGCCTCAGTCTCAGAGGCTCAGATTATTTTTGTGCTCCTAACAGAAGACCATTGTTCTAGCAGCAAAATACCAACTGGTGCTTTACCTTCTTCTTGGGTTGCTGCCTGACCTTCAAGGGCTTCGGGTCTTGTTATGGTTTGACAACGTCTCCCCGTGTAGAACCTCCTGCTGTCAACAAATCAGCCTGTCCTTGCAGTCCTATAGGTTAAAAGTTAGAGCTTCTATATCCATTTTGAATTCTTCCACCATGTGAGTAGGTAAAACTGAAACCATCCTCCTGCAGTTAACACTATTCTCTTTAATTACTACATGGTCTTTTCCATTCTTCTCAGTCTTAAGATTTGCTATCGTAGGAACAAATCCTACAGTCACTACAAAAAAGCTATATGTTTCAAACGTTTTTATAGGTGTGCTTATAGGAGACTTCAAACATACCTTAACGGTGCTAGACAGGAGTGCCATTAAGGGTAAACATGTTATTGTTGGGGGGAACAAAGTTGTGTTGCAGTTCAAAAAAAAATTAAACATCTTCTGCTGCACTGATAGAGTTAAAGTAAATCCCTCTGATGGCACTGCAACAAGAAAAAAACAAGTCTTCCGCCACACACCCACTGCCTCTTAGAGCTAGAATCTCAAAAGAGGAAGCTGCCTGCAGCAGCTATTAGAAGGCATACAGGTACAGACACACAACACGGCATAGCTTTAGAACACCACCGTAGGACAACAGCATGTATAAATCTAGAATCTGACAGGGTTTTCAAGGAAGGAGGAGCCATACAAGTCTGCTTCCAGATAAACCCGGTGTCAGAGGCGTTGCTTCTTTCCTCTCTTTTCCCATCAAGGCAATCACATGAATTTCATTGACCCAGCAAATTGAGGTAGAAAGAAGTGCTGAATGTCCCTTGGTGCCTACAGAGTGGAGCAGTTATTTTTTTACCCCTTGTATTCCTATTGTTGTGCTGCTAGCAAACACCCAAAAATGACACTCTTTCTTCTACACCATCATGCTAAGGTACTATCCATAGCCTTAAGAAACACTCAGTGATCTGTCAATGTGGTGTCTATCCTGTGCTTATGCAAATAATCAGAAGAATTGCTCAAAATATAACAAATATAATCAAGTGCACTATTTCAATATGTGTGATAAGCATTAATACTAATTTATGAAGGGCTAATTTTATCAGCATTGAGCTCTGTGTCTGCTTAACTGCTTTAACCCAACACAAAGTGGTGATTTTGAGATTAAAGAATGGCAAATGAGCATGTTGCACAATTTTGTGCTACATTGTGTCAAAGGGGCATAATGTGAGTGTTATATGGGCATTCCCATGCAACCACCCATGTTTTTAATACAAATACGTAACTGCTAAAAAAGGTAAACAATGATTTGCATCAAGAATTACTTCTCCTTCAGGCAGGCGTAATATGTTAGAAAAGTTTTCTTTTCTTAAAGAGTTTTCATGTGTGCTGTACAGTAAAGCACATATACAACCTAAGAATTTTTTTTACCTCTGTCATACAATGGAATTTTATACTGGAAGGCTAACCTTCTACTACAAAACCTATGCTTGACATCAAACACACACATAGCCACACACACACACACACATACGCATGTCACCATCCTTGTGGGAACTATGTGTAGACACCCTCCTTATGGGGACAAACCTCTCCCAATTATGTTTAAAATATAATGATAACAGAAAAATGTTACGAAAAAAACATGCTACAAGATCCTGTTTCAAATTTGGAAATACATTGTTATTTAATTGTACGTGATCCAGCGTATTACTAACCACCGAAACTCTATTACCATATATTCATCTGGGCCCATATAAACACTCACTCATATAGACTGGTTATCGCCTTTAGGGGTCGATTTTTGTAAATACTTTAATTAGGATCAGTTATCTATCTCATCTCTCTCATCTTCTCACTGATCATAAAGCCTTTTCCGTTCAGTCAATGGACCTATTTAGTTGGAATTAGTTGATGGTGATATGCCATAGGTTCATTTATCTTCTATTTTATTAAATAACCACAGACTCAGGAAAGTTTAAATGTTTTATCTAGTTAAAATCAAATGAGCCAAACAAATCACAGTACCAGCTCCATCCCTCAGAGGAAGTACATCAGTTTACCCAATTTAGTATTCTATTTCAGTGAGATTTTCACAACAACATTTCCATCTGGAAAGAGGATAGAGAGAGAGCAATACACAGAAATATATTTACCTAGGATGGTGTGGAAACCAGACCACTCTGGCCAAGAGATTAATGGGTCCCCTGGAAAGAACAGGTGACAGGGACTTCAGCACAAGATTCAGGATAGGATAGATGACCTCTTCTGGATTAGACGCCTGCGTCTCACCCCTCTCTGACACTAACTTCCTCCTCGATTCTTCCACGATTTTCTTCTAATTAGATTACCTCCTTGATTTTTTGCGATCTTCTAATTATTTGGCTTTACAATTCTACCTCTGCTTCTTCAAATATTTGATCAGCATTCGGACAGCATCCCGGTCTCTCACTGTTTGTCTTGCTGTGACTGCACACTGTTCTCACTAACTACCTCAATTATAACCTTCTAATGGTATGTACCATCCCTAAATGTTTCGCCTTTATTAAACTCCAACTTCTGATTGGACAAGCAAAAGGGGATGATCATCACACCATGCTAAGTTTTAATAATTTTCTTTAGTTCTTTGTTTTATGTTCCCATCCATCAATTGTGTTTCCCAAGCTTTATGTCTCACCTGTATTCATAATTTTTATCAACAACAATGTATTAATTTTACAGTTGGCCATTGAGTTTTCAGGATGTCCAGCTGGTTCCCAGGACATGTACAGAGAATGGCCTTGTATGGATTTCAAGATTTGACATCACTGCTTCTGGCTTGGCATCATTGCGCCTGCGTGAGGAGTCATGTGCAGTGTAGACTTTAGCATCGTTTGAAGGCCCAAATACAAACTAATAGAGAGGTCAAAAGACAAAGTATTAATTTCAAAATAAAATGATTTCACTGTATACCACCCACCTATACTCTAATTCTGTTTGCTTATAAAGACTCTCCCAACATTAGCATTTAGTAAATAACGTATTTTAATTTCATCGAAACAGATGCTTAGCATGTAAGTTTCCAAGCGGCCGTTTTAGATGTAATTGTGCAGTTGACGCATGCGCAGTACAGTTTCCCGCATTAGCAGCCATTTTAAGTTCCACTCGGGTTACTTGTTAGTAAAACACATATGCAAACTTCATCTAGCTAAGAATATATGTAATGTAGTGCATATTAGTATCACAATACATTATTAATACTATGTTAAGGGATTATATGAGAGGATTGCGACTGAGCAAGTTTCTTTTATATGAGTCCTTGCTCCATCAACCCCTTCACTGATGGCATTTATGCCATCATACACTTCCCATACCCAACCAGATGCCAACTTTAAAATATCTCAATTCCCTTCCCTGTAATTCATTTTCCACTTCATCTTTATCTTTCACATTTTTTTTATTTTCTTGTACAATTCTCCTCTCATTTCTTCACATTTTCTTTTCTTTCCCTGTTTATTTACTTACTATCGGTAGTATTATTTGGGTTATGACTCCTTCACCTTTATTAGCAAACCAAGACTCTATCGATGTTATGCTATTTGTTAATTTCTTCCATACATTATCAACTTCCAGTGGTTTCAAATCTTCCTCCAAATTTGTGATATTTTTAATGTACCCTCCAATTTCTACACTTTTATCCTGAATATAAGTGCAACAATGTTGCGCTTTCAGCATTTTACAGACACCACCCTCTTTTGCCAATAATCGATCAGGGGCAAATCAATTTTGTATAAACATTGATCTAATCGCAACAATTTCTGAATTGATCATTAGAAAACCTCCAGCAGTATCAGTTGATAACCGATCAACTACTGCAGATAATTGAAAAATCCTACGTGAATTCAGAATTACTCCCACTGAAGGTATCAATGCACTAAATACATCACCTACTATTTCAGTAAAACTAGCTCTTTTATTATGGATTAGTTCTTTAATGTTTTCATTGCTTCCTGTGATTCTTCTCACATGATAAACTTTAGGGAATACTATTCCAAAATAGCAACTCACATACCATCTGCAGGTAGCTTAAAATAAGCCTTATTCCCACATACATAATAAATTCCAGGAAATAATTTACCTTTTCCCCTTTTAGTCCCCAACCTCCAAGAATCAAAAAGTTAAGTTCACATTCACTGGAACCAATAGATGCATTGTTATAGTCAGTTTTTAATCTATGGAGACAGATCTACCCTTTCTTTTCAAAATCTAGAGACATCGCAGCATGAGTCTTGCCAGGTGTATAAATTCCTTCCTTCTCAGCCCATGGTGGAATATGGTTTTTCTGTTCAATGGCTTTCTTCTGAAAATCCTGTCTCCTTCCTTTTACTAAATCCCAAAAATATATTTCCTTCTTCTTTTAACCCCTTGGGTGCGGCCGCGATTCTGCTCCTGTGCAGCACATTCCAATAGCGGGAGCGGCCGGGAGCCGTCATGGCACACAGTGCTCGTGTGCTGATGACGGCTCCCGGCCGTCATCAGCATGGAAGGGGTTAAGGAGCAAGTTAAATTATTCATATGGGCTTTTGCTATATCTATTGCCTTGTGCATCAAGAAAAATTGTAAACTTGTACACTTGTAAACTTGGGGATTTATAGAGCGCAGTTGTTGCCCGAAGGCGTCCAAGCGCTAGGATAACCGTGACCTACAGAGAACAAGGAAGGGGAAAAAGACAACGGTTTTAGCAAGCGGATGTGAATAGGTGAGTCTTCAGTTGCTTGCGAAACATAGTAAGGTTCTGAGTGGCTCTAAGATGAAATGGTAGAGTATTCCAAGCCTTGGCTGCGTTGTACATGAACGTCCTTCCGCCGGTTCTAGATCTTTTTATTCTTGGGACTACTGCTAAGAGAGTCGGGCTGGAACGAAGACTGCGATTTGGGATGTAATGAGTGAAATTCACCCATGAACTGTGTAGCTTGATTAGTAAATTGTACTAAATGCTCGGGATTTTGTATAGAGGATTAAGACCCTCTGCATAAATTAACGGTAGTCTGTTGGACAGCGTTCTATTTATAGATGGTGCTAACAGGAAAGGGGTGACCCTACTAACCCCTTAGATATGATTGTGAGCATACCACATGAAACCATTGCAAAAGGTCCTGTGCACACATACACTAGATAATAAACAAAGTACATTTGTTATCCAAACATCAAAACAGATCTTGTGTTGCTTTTTCTTTTTTTGTTCCTTTAATATTGCGTTGGTACAGAGAACAGCCAGCCGACACGTATTTCGTCTAAGAGAAAATGATCTCTGACTCTTCAGGTCTCGAGTCGCAATGGACAGTACCGTGTCGTCCCAAAGCCGGTGATAATTCCAAACCGGTTAGGTTCAAAGCGAATTAGGAGAAAGGCAAAATCAATCTTTGTGTATCAGTCGTGGTGCTTCACACAATAATGTGAAGATCGGGAAGCCGGTATGGGGTCAGTCAGAAAGGTTGAATTCACGTAGAATAATATTGGGGGGCGAACAAAATTAAGTCTACATGATGCAGACACGTGTGAGTGTCTTCTCAGAATCAACAATTTGCAGATACTGGACCCCGCATCTCGGCAAATTCGTACGAATAGTGCAGTTTTTGTTTAATTTTAAATGCTTCACAGAATAACCTAATTATTTCATTATTAAAGTGAGATCCTTTGTCTGATTCCACAGTTACTGGAAAACCAAAAAATGTGAAATTAATTCTCTTAATAGTAGTTTGGCAACTGTTATGCTGTCATTTCTTTTAGTAGGATATGTTAGAACAAAAAACTATGACAAGAATGTACCTCAATCCTTTACATGGTGGTAACGGAATAAAATCAATCTGCAACCTTACAAATGGTCCTTCTGCCTGCCCAATTCTTCACCAACTGACCACTGTTTTCCTGCCTGGGTTAATCTGTTGACAAATTAAACATGTCTGGCAAAGATTCTCTGTGAGAGCTCTAAATCTCTGATTGTACCAATTTTGTCTAAAGAGTCTGATCATTGCATCTCTTCCTATGTGTGTATCTGCATGGTACATTCTGGCCATTTGTGAGAGCAAACAATCTGGCATGACGGGTCTACCATCTGGATAAATCCATACGTCATCTTCTGCTCTCCTTTGACTCCCTGTTTTTATCCAACTATCCTTTTCACTCTTTTCCACCTCATACTACAAATGTCTTACTTCATCCCATGTTTCTAATGCTGAGAGTAGCATAAGTTGGCATTTGTTTCCACTTGTTTCAATTGTTCTGTTTACTGCCATTTTGTTTTTGGCACAGTACTGGGCAACTTGGTCTGCGTATCAATTACCAGCTACCACATAGTCATCTCCTGACTGATGTGCAGCACACTTGACCACTGCCACCTCTTTTGGCAACTGTATTGCTTCTAAAAGCTCTCTCACAAATTTTAAATTTTTAATGGGGGTTCCTGAAGAAGTCATGAAATCCCTTTGCATCCAGAGTTGGCCAAAGTCATGCACAACCCTGTAACCATACTGGCTATCAGTGTACATGGTTGTGACGGAGTCCCGGCGTCCCCCCCTCCAGGATTCTTTCCCCCTGTGCCATTACCTCCTCCCGGGGACGTCCACACGAACTCTGGCCGGCCAATCCCTCGGGTCCGCCCCCGAGCCGGAAAAATAACGTTGACCCACAGTTCCCCGCCTCTCTCTTCAATACAGGAGCCAATTACGGACCTGCAAGCACCGGAAGCACTACGCCGTGAACCCGGAAGTCCCGCCTCGGAGATGGCGTCGGAACCGGTGAAAAGCAACCCGAACAGTGGAAGCAGGGTCGGAGAATCGTGGCAGGATACTCAGGCTGGAGCTGGAGACAGAGGAGAGGAGCCAACCGAAGCAGACGAGTGGTCGGAGGAGTGGTGGAACCCTTAAGGAGGAAGCTGAAGAGCGGCCGTAGCTCACCTGGAGAGCTACGGCAGACCGCGTGAGTACCTTTAACTGCCCCTGGAGCGCGCTAGGTGCTCTCTGTACATAGTGTAAATAATCTCTATCCTTGTAGGCACTAATCACCTAGAGTAAGCACTGTACCTTATTGTAAAGCATTATCACCGTGCACGGCCCGACCCCCCCCCATCACGTCCTGAAGACCCTTGCTGCTTCACTATCTTTATCCTTGCCTATCGTCCCTCTTCCCCGTTCCCTCCTTCCCTCACCAGCTTCAGCTCCGTCCTTTCACCTCCCGGTGTTGGTAGTGGCATACTTGCCAAATCGCGGTTCGGACTAACGGTCCCTTTCTCTCTTCTTGCCCTCCGAGGTCTCTCCACACCCCACGACGACCTACTACCCGGCAAGGACCATCCGAGGAGAGCTACATCCCAGAGACGCCGGATCCGAACATCAGGAGTCCCCTGTATTCACCTTGCATGACTGTTGTACTGCGAATAAACTACCTTAACTATAGCACACTATCTCCGGCCTCCTTGCCTGATTTACCGGCCCGCGGACACCCCACGACCACATCTGGTGTCAGAAGTGGGATCAGCCGGTAGCATGGAGGCCGTGATGAAAAGGATGGCTGAATCCCAGGAGCAGCTGGGTAAGCTCATGGAACAATTCTTGAAAACTGCCGAAGACGACAGGAGTCAGCTCCATGACGTCCTGAAAGGACATGGAACAGTGCAGGAACAAGCATTGGGAAAATTGACTGATGTCCTGGGACAACCCAGACCCATGACCTCTCTCCCTTCCGTGGTGTTACAGAAATATGTCCCCGGTGAAGACCCCGATTATTTTTTTACCAATTTTGAGAGACTGTCCCAAGCAGCGAACTGGCCTGTGGATCGATGGGGCCAGTACCTGGGTCCCCTGCTTACAGGAGACCTACAGGCCGCATACCAGCAGGCCAACATCCAAGGCACCACCCCGTACCCTGACATAAAGAAGTGCATCCTTGAACGTCTGGGCGTAGACGATGATACGTATAGGATGAAGCTCAGGCAGACCAAGGAAGGACCCCAAGAAAATCCTCGAGCTCTGTCCTTCCGGATCAGAGATCTTGTCAACCGGTGGCTCAAACCGGAGGCTTCCACAAAAGAGGACATCATCGAAAAGATCTGTCTTGAACAGTTCCTAAACTCCCTTCATCCCGCCACGCAGAGATGGGTACGGCAACATACCCGGCTCACCCTGGAGACAGCTGTGGAAATCGCCTGTGCGTATGGACGGGCTCAAGATCTACAACGTGGTAAGGATGAAACCACCCACAGGCCACACCCCTCCAACACCAACCGATTCCCCAGGCCTTCTCAACCCCGAAGACAGGAACCGGCTCCTCTCTTGCCCTCCCCGATCCTATACCGTCCTCCCAACCCTGGACCACAATGCTATCATTGTGGGAACTACGGACACATAGCCCGCATGTGTCCCCAAAAGGAGGTACCAATGGAAATCGGAATGGTACGGAATTACGTCTGCAACAACCCCGGGGCTGCTCCCCCTCCGTTTCATTGTCCCGTGGACATAGACGGACAAGAGGTTCTGGCCCTCGCAGACTCTGGGTGCCGACAAAGCGTCCTCCGTCCACAGGACTTTGGTCTCCGCCAGAAAACCCCAACAGGAGCAGTGGGCATCCAGTGCGTGCACGGCGACACGAAACGTTACCCCACCACGCGGGTTCAGGTGCAGCATCCCGGTGATACAGGAACCGACCTCACGGTTGGACTCATACCAGCTTTACCGGAACAGGCAATCCTGGGGAGCGATTACCCTGGTCTACCGACGTTACTCCAGGACACAACGGACTCCCTGGCCCAGTGGTGGAAGGAGGCCCCATACCCTCAGACACCGACCGGAACCCCTGCAGAACCGAAACCCCACAAAAGCAAGAGACAGAAAAGACAGGAGAAGATGTCATACGCCTCTGCGAATCCAGTTGAGGTGGAGGAACACCCATGGCAGACGGACCAGGAGTTCCGCGGGGCTCAACAGGAGGATCCGCTCCTACAGGAAGCTTGGGGAAGGGCCCTAGAAAACGAAGACCCTACACAAGTAGGTCCATATTTCTTTAAGAAAAGGGGTTTGCTGTATAGGAAGGGGGGCCCACAACAACCTCCTCAATTGTTGATTCCTAGTCCCTTCAGAGACAAAGTCCTTTTCCTGGCCCACAGTCACCTATTGGGTGGACATTTCGGGGATGAAAAGACTAGCCAAACGGTCCTTGACCGTTTTTACTGGCCGGGGATTCATCAGCACATAAAAACCTATTGCCGTGAGTGCGCTATTTGTCAAAAGAACAGTCGGTACAGACCTCCTAGGGTACCCCTGTGTCCCTTGCCTCTCATCGACATACCGTTCAGCCGGGTGGGAATGGACATTATAGGGCCCCTCTTGCCCTCCCGAAGCGGTTGCCGATATGCTCTTGTCATCGTGGACTATGCCACGCGCTTCCCGGAAGCCTTTCCGCTACGCCAGCCCACAGCCCAAAACATCGCCAAAGCGCTTATCACTCTATTTTCCCATGTAGGCTTCCCCCGTGAGATCCTTACGGATCAAGGCACCCCCTTCGTTTCCGCCCTGATGAAGCAGGTCTGCTCCAGGCTAGGGATCAAACAGATCAGGACCTCAGCCTACCACCCCCAAACGGATGGCTTAGTCGAACGCTACAATGCCACCTTAAAGCAGACCCTAAAGAAGATGTTGGGGCTGGAGGCTAAGCGGTGGGAGGAGCTCCTCCCGCTAGCCCTTTTTGCCATCCGGTGTAAACCCCAGAGCAGTACTGGCTACTCCCCATACGAGTTGCTGTATGGAAGACCCCCTCGTACCCTGCTGGAGATGGCACAGGAAGCCTGGGAGGCTGACCCGGACCGCACACGCCCTTTACCTGAGTATGTCAACAACTTAAAAACCCATCTAGCCCAGATCCAAGACATAGTCAAACAAAACATGGAAAAAGCCCAAGACAATCAGAAAAGGCAGTACGATAAGGGCACCAGGAATAGGACATTTTCCGTTGGAGATCTGGTCCTCCTAATGATGCCCTCTTCCGATCACAAACTCTTGGGACAGTGGCAAGGACCCTACACCGTCCTGCAGCAGGTGACCCCGGTCACTTATAAGATCGAGCTCGACCCCACTAAAGACACGGCCCAGATCTACCACGTGAACCATCTGAAGAAATGGGAGGGACCCCGTCCTGTCCTGGTGGGACACAGTCTCCCGGTTCCCTTTTCCTTTGCTCCCTGTCTAGACCCTGCCCTGACCCCGGGACAAATCCCTGCACTCCACAAAGCCCTGTCCCCCGTACAGAATGTGTTCTCTTCATACCCCGGAAGAACCACCGTCACCAAACACGCAATAGACACTGAACCAGGGAAAGTGGTACGGTTGCGTCCTTACCGTGTCCCTGAAGCACGAAGGGCTGTCATAAGAAGAGAAATCGAGGACATGTTAAAAATGGGAATCATCGAACCATCGATCAGTGAGTGGAACTCCCCGATAGTTCTAGTGCCGAAACCTGACGGGTCTGTCAGGTTCTGCATAGACTTCCGCGAAGTGAACAAAGTATCCAGATTCGACACATACCCCTTGCCGAGAGTCGACGAAATGGTCGAACGGATAGGGAAAGCCAAATTTATCTCCACCCTCGACCTCTGCAAGGGTTATTGGCAGATTCCCCTCCGAGACCAAGATAAGAAAAAGACAGCCTTCTCCACCCCGGAGGGGCTGTTCCAATTCATTGTCATGCCTTTTGGACTCCACGGGGCCCCAGCCACCTTCCAGCGTGCGATGAACCAGGTCCTGCGGCCACACACGGAGTATGCAGGAGCCTATCTCGATGACATCGTCATATACAGCGACAGCTGGGAACAACACCTGGTCCACTTACATGACGTTGTCTCTTCCTTGGGCTCCTTTGGCTTTTCCATTAACCCCGCCAAAACCACCCTGGCTGCCCAAACCGTCCAGTACCTGGGGTTCCTGTTGGGCGAAGGTATGATTAGACCCCAGAAATCCAAAACCGAAGCCATAGAGAACCTTCCCTTTCCGAGAACGAAAAAGGATCTCCGTGCATTTCTCGGGCTCCTCGGCTATTACAGGAGGTTCGTGCCCAACTTCTCTCAGAGAGCTGCCCCTCTTACAGATCTTCTTAAAAAGGCTACCCACACCGAGCACGTCCTGAAACATCCTAACCCCCTCTTGTGGCAGGCGTTCTCTGACATAAAGGGAGCCCTAACCTCCAGGCCTGTTCTGGTGAGCCCTGACTACACCCGGCCCTTCATTCTCCAGACAGACGCCTCCGACCAAGGATTAGGGGCTGTTCTGTCACAAAAGGACGAGCACGGGAATGAGAAACCCATTCTTTATCTTAGCCGAAAACTGTTCCCCAGGGAACTTAACTATGCAGTAGTTGAGAAAGAGGCCCTTGCCATCAAGTGGGCTATCGAAACCTTAAGATACTACCTGGAGGGTCGTGACTTCACGATTTATACCGACCATGCCCCCTTAGAGTGGATGGCCCGGAACAAAGGACACAACGACCGGGTCCTCCGCTGGCTCCTTTCTCTCCAGCCCTTTCACTTCCGTACCCAACATCGAAAAGGGTCCGAGCAAGGCAAGGCTGATTTTTTATCCCGGTACCCCCTCTCGCCCTCTCCTGCCCGTACAAGAAGGACAGCTAGGGGAAGGGGATGTGACGGAGTCCCGGCGTCCCCCCCTCCAGGATTCTTTCCCCCTGTGCCATTACCTCCTCCCGGGGACGTCCACACGAACTCTGGCCGGCCAATCCCTCGGGTCCGCCCCCGAGCCGGAAAAATAACGTTGACCCACAGTTCCCCGCCTCTCTCTTCAATACAGGAGCCAATTACGGACCTGCAAGCACCGGAAGCACTACGCCGTGAACCCGGAAGTCCCGCCTCGGAGATGGCGTCGGAACCGGTGAAAAGCAACCCGAACAGTGGAAGCAGGGTCGGAGAATCGTGGCAGGATACTCAGGCTGGAGCTGGAGACAGAGGAGAGGAGCCAACCGAAGCAGACGAGTGGTCGGAGGAGTGGTGGAACCCTTAAGGAGGAAGCTGAAGAGCGGCCGTAGCTCACCTGGAGAGCTACGGCAGACCGCGTGAGTACCTTTAACCGCCCCTGGAGCGCGCTAGGTGCTCTCTGTACATAGTGTAAATAATCTCTATCCTTGTAGGCACTAATCACCTAGAGTAAGCACTGTACCTTATTGTAAAGCATTATCACCGTGCACGGCCCGACCCCCCCCATCACGTCCTGAACACCCTTGCTGCTTCACTATCTTTATCCTTGCCTATCGTCCCTCTTCCCCGTTCCCTCCTTCCCTCACCAGCTTCAGCTCCGTCCTTTCACCTCCCGGTGTTGGTAGTGGCATACTTGCCAAATCGCGATTCGGACTAACGGTCCCTTTCTCTCTTCTTGCCCTCCGAGGTCTCTCCACACCCCACGACGACCTACTACCCGGCAAGGACCATCCGAGGAGAGCTACATCCCAGAGACGCCGGATCCGAACATCAGGAGTCCCCTGTATTCACCTTGCATGACTGTTGTACTGCGAATAAACTACCTTAACTATAGCATACTATCTCCGGCCTCCTTGCCTGATTTACCGGCCCGCGGACACCCCACGACCACAATGGTTATTCTCCAATTCTTCTCAATTATACGTGCTTTAATTAAAGCTATCAATTCAGCTATTTGTGCAAACTTGAGTCCTGGTAAATAGGATGATTATACTATTGCAGTCAATGTGCAGACAGCATTAGCAGCACTTAATCCTCCTTCCTCATGCCTCATGCATGAGCCATCTACAAATAGCTCATATTCACATTCTTGTAGAGGCTCTTCCTGTATGTCTGGATGAGATTTGGTACAATATTCAGTAAAGTCTAGACAATCATGCTCAACTTCATCTTTCACTTCTTCCCCATGTATATTAGGAAATAGCATAGCCAGGTTTAGAATAGTACACTTGATTACTGTCACATTTTCTGCTCCTGAAATAATTCTTTCATATTTAGTCATTCGACTTGGAGTAAGGTACTGAGTTTGTATTCTGGTTAAAAGAATTTCCACCGAATGTGGGACATAAACATTTACGGGGTGTCCCATCACAATGGACTCACTTTGTTCAAGACTCATGCAGGTGGCAGCCACTGCTTTTAAGCAGCCAGTTTATGCTGACGCTACAGGGTCCAAGGTAGCAAAAAAATATTCTACCGGACGTCGCATCAAACCATGTCACTGAGTTAATACTGATAAGGCACAATTTTCTCTTTCACAACTAAATAATGAACATTCTTTTGTATAGTCTGGCATACCTAGGGCAGGAGCTTCACATAAACAATTGTGTAATTTCACAAAAGCCTCCATGCTTTTATCATCCCAAATTATTGGGTCTTTTGCTCGTTTCCGTGTCATTTGTATTAGTGGTTTGGCCAGTAGAGAAAAACCTGCAATCCATTGTCTTCAATACCCTACCACACCAAGAAACATTCTGATTTCTCGCTGGGTTTGTGGTAACTGTTTTATTATCTTTATTCTTTCAGGGGTCACTCTTCTCACTCCTCTCTCTAATTGATGTTCAAAATATTTAACTCTAGTTTGACAGAATTGTAATTTCTCTGGAGACACCTTGTGCCCTCCATCAGCCAAATGATTTAACAAAGCAATGGAATCAGCAACACATTCATCTTGTGACTTTGATGCGAAATCATCAATATATTGGAGTAAAACTGAATTGCTGGGCATTACTAGCATTTCTAAACACTTTATCAAAATCTGATAAATTATTGAAGGGCTTTCTGTATACCCTTGAGGAACCCGATTTCACACAAAAATACGAACTTCAAATTTGAATGACAAAAGAACATGGCTGTCTGGGTGTAATGGAATTGAGAAAAATGCTTGACATAAAACAATTACAGTAAAACATCCTGCATTTCATGTTATTTGATACAGGATTACTGCTGAATTTGGCACCACAGGACAACAAGGCACCACAATTTTATTAATTTTCCTTAAATCTTGCACTATCCGATATTTTCCGCTAGGCTTCTTAATGCCAATCTTAGTTGTATTACCGGGACTGCACATTATTTCTTTTAAGATGCCTTGGTCAATCTTTCGTTCTTTTTCTGCTATGACTCCTGCTTAAATTTCAGGGCTCATTTTGTATTGCCTTGCATTTGGGTAGATAGCACCCTCCTTTACAGTCACTTTCATTGGATCTACATCTGCCATTAATCCTACTTCTTTTCCAGTAAAATCCCACACCTCTGGATTTATTGTTAATTTTATTTCATCAGGTAAATAATCTTTTGTCATCATTGAATACATTTCGTCAACTTCTGTACCTTGTTTTGCCAGTATTATCTTGTAAATACCACCTTTATCAGGGGTCTGAATCGCAACACCATCCGGTGTGCAATAAATGGTGCAATTCATCTTGCACAAGAAGTCTCTTCCTAGCAAGTTTTACTGGACTAGAGTTGCACACTACAACTTTGTGCATTTCCCTAAAATTGCCAATGCGTACCTCCATGGGTTCTGTGATTGGAGTTTTAATCTGTTTATTTGAAATACCTACTACTTGGATGGCTTCTCCAGAGAGGGGTGTGTTTGGGATATCTGCTGTTCTCACAGTAGAGCAGGTAGCACCAGTGTCCAACAAAAAATGAATGGCCTTTCCTTCTACCTTCCCATAAATATATGGACCTGATTGATCTACCGGTAAGGATGCGCCAAGTACGCACTCCTCTTCCTCCACCCTCAAGCACCGTCATTGATCATCTTTAAAAGAACATCTGTTCTGCAAAAGAAATTGTGAAGTTACAGAATTTATCTTACCACTCTCTCCTGAAAATCCGGTGTCTGCACTGTACTTTGCTCTGTTCATAAAATTTGGCATGGGGCAAGTTGTAACTGACTCTGTTGTTTAACAACCTGCTGAGGTGAATCATTATCACCTCATTCTGCATCTGTGAATTTAAGTTTTGATTTCGGCCATTATTATTTTGAATATTTTTACACTTGTTTTTCCAATGTCCTAATTTTCCACACCCATGACAAGGACATTTCTTCTTTGCTTCCTCTCTACACATTTTCCCTTTTGGTTTCCCCCCACTATTTTCATTCTGTCCATGTCCTTTTGCTTGATCATTAATCTGACTATTTAATTTAAGCTCTTGTTGTTCTGCCAATTTTACTTGTGCCCACATTACTTTTTCTTCCAACTTTTTGTGTCTAATCCCAATGTCATCTCCACAATACTTGGCATATTTAAGTATATATCTATTGGCTTTCTCTGCCAACACAACATATGCTGCTAAATCATCTGTGAAATTTCTGGTCTTAGTGCAAAAGCAAAACAATACACAAAATGTCCCATTTCTTTATCTCGTACATTCTCAAATCCACTACACTGCTTGAATACCTGCAACAGGTGTGCATAATAAGCATGCACAGTCTAATTTATTTCTTGAGTTGTTCTATCCATTTTTATCCGATCTATTTCTTTTGGGGGGTTTTCCCTTTCAAGAAAGTGATCACCTGGTGATATTTCTTCATTACCTCCTCTGAAGGTGCTCCTGTTTTCTCATCACTTGGGTACTCATCACTAGGTCAATCAACTCTAATTTTACATTCAGCTAATCACGGTGCAGGTGGGGCGGAGTTTAGGATGCCAGCGGCTATTTCCTTGCCGACTTCAGCGCGGAACCGCTACTTTGTTTTTATGACTCCTCAGCTTGCGTGCTAAATCTTTGTTGTACTCTTTTTAAAATTGATTCAGAAAAGGGGGTGGTGATGAACAGAGTGTCTGAATTAAGCAGACCACTCTTACCCAGTCCAAAGATCAGGGCTTGATCCATCACCGTTATTTATCTCACTGCCCCATCCCAGCTCAGAACCTGGCTATATGCAAATCAGTCTGTCCCTGGCCCAGTGCATCATGGGAACAGGGCAGACTAAACTACCAAGCCAATTCTTCACCAGAAAGGAGACAAGCTACCGGGGACCGATTTCTGGCATTTCAGCCGTCTTCGGCCCGGCTTGCTTGAATCCTGATGGAGCAGTGAGAAAGGGACTCATGTCTGAGTATACCCTGCCACACCTATAGTGGCCAAAAACGATTCAGAAAAGGGGGTGGTGATGAACAGAGTGTCTGAATTAAGCAGACCACTCTTACCCAGTCCAAAGATCAGGGCTTGATCCATCACCGTTATTTATCTCACTGCCCCATCCCAGCTCAGAACCTGGCTAAATGCAAATCAGTCTGTCCCTGGCCCAGTGCATCATGGGAACAGGGCAGACTAAACTACCAAGCCAATTCTTCACCAGAAAGGAGACAAGCTACCGGGGACCGGTTTCTGGCATTTCAGCCGTCTTCGGCCCGGCTTGCTTGAATCCTGATGGAGCAGTGAGAAAGGGACTCATGTCTGAGTATACCCTGCCACACCTATAGTGGCCAAAAACGATTCAGAAAAGGGGGTGGTGATGAACAGAGTGTCTGAATTAAGCAGACCACTCTTACCCAGTCCAAAGATCAGGGCTTGATCCATCACCGTTATTTATCTCACTGCCCCATCCCAGCTCAGAACCTGGCTATATGCAAATCAGTCTGTCCCTGGCCCAGTGCATCATGGGAACAGGGCAGACTAAACTACCAAGCCAATTCTTCACCAGAAAGGAGACAAGCTACCGGGGACCGGTTTCTGGCATTTCAGCCGTCTTTTAAAATTGTGCAACCCTGAAATAATTGTTGCTGGGAACTATTCCTCCGGGAATTTTTTCAGACGGGGCTGGGACAGTATGGTCTAGTTGCGGTATTAATGCCCTTGGAGATCTCTATGGTTCTGATGGACTATTAGGGTTTACTTCGCTTAAACTAATATACAATCTAAGTGATAGGATGTATTTTAAATATGTGCAACTCCAAGACTTCTTTGTTCGTAAGATGAATGTCAAAGAAATAAGACACTCAGACATTTTACAATGTTTGTATTCAGATCGGAATAAATCACTGATTAGTGAAAGTTACAGACTTCTGAATCAGGCAAAGGGAGACGATTGTGAAAAATTAGCACTCAAGTGGACGGCCAGGCTCGGATTAAATATAACTTCTAAGCAAATATCCGCTTCTCTTCATCAGATTAACCAAGTCGTACAGTCTTCTAGTATTAGATTGCAGTTTTATATGACTATCTGCCAATTATATTATACCCCTGAGAGAATTTCTAGCTGGGCATCAGATAATTATAAAAATGAACGCACAAACTGTCCTAAATGTAAACTGGAGGCTGCTGATATTGTCCATATGCTCTACTCATGCCCGGCATTATCAGAGTTCTGGAAAGGCGTAGTAGATGTATTAGAAAGGAAACATATTGTGTTTCCGCCTCTCTCAGCTCACTTGATTCTAATAGATCTTCAAGAATTGAATTGTCCAAACAAAGATCTGAATTCTATTTTATTTGCTTGTGCAAGATTAACTATAGCCAGAACATGGATAGCGCCAGATCCGCCACACGTTATGGAATGGTGGGCTTTGGTGAATGAAATACACACCATGGAGATTGCTTTAGCTAGACTGAGAGGGCCTAATTCTCTGAGGAAAAAAGAAAGGGGTTGGGACATTATATTTGGATCAGAATAACTTTCCAAAAGTAGATTTAATGGTTGAGACCACACTGTAGTTTCTGATAAGTTTTATGGTTATTTTTCTCCTCTGTAATGCTCACGTATTCTTTTTTGAAAATGGTTACTGTATAACTATGTCATGATTTGTAAATGTATTCATTTTACGTGCCTCTTGCAATATGAATGAAAATGTTTAAAAAAAATAAAATAAAGGGAACTATTCCTCCTTGGGGTAAAATCTCCTGTAACTCGCTGAATCACGAGCGAGGCAGGACCTGCTACTGCCAGCTGATTCCTTCAGCCAATCACGGTGCAGGCGGGCCCGAGTTTAGGCTGCCAGCGGCTATTTCATTCCAATCACTTTTACTAAGCGCAGCGGACGCGCGCAGCAGGCGCGCCGAAGGCGTGCCAAAGGCAAGCCCGTCTGCGCCCGTCCGCGCCTGTACGGAGCCTGGGGCCTGTCACCATGCCCAAAACTCTCCACTACAGCATTAAGCAACTTTTGGCACTGCACACACTTCCCGCTGCCCTTGATACCCTGACATACTCTGCTTTAAAATCCAAGGGTATCTTACAGTTTAGAACCTCATTCCCTGAATTAGTAACTTTTCAATCAGCAACCCCCTCCCAAACTCTGGTGCCGAATGGCGCTCAAACTCTCTGTCATATACCTTAACACCCGCTCCCTGGTCAAGCACCAATTAGTGGAGAATTATGGCTTAGAGCGGCAGTCCCTGGTGCAGAGGTCTGGTCTGGGACCAGGGTTCAATTACCTCCTCGGCTGATGTCGGTGGTTCTTTGGCTCATAATTCCTCGGACCTGATTTCTCGCCTCGGTGCCTACTCTGAACATGAGTCCCACGCTGCAACTCTGGGCAATAGCTTGCTTAGTCTCCACAACGGCCCCCAACAGCGCTGGGGATGCCTGGCTGCACCCCGGGGATGCCCAGGAGTGGACATTTCACGGGGAAAAGCCAGGACGGGTTCCCTAGCGGTATGAGTACAGTGCTAGGATACACTGGTTTCCGGCGTAACAGAGCGCTTTACAAATACATTTACATTTACATTAGACATCTTCTTGTTGCTCAAATCTGAGCAACCAGACTTTCTATTGCTCACTGAAACATGATTATCTCAGGAATCTATCCCTGACATTTTAGCTGCTCTCCCCTCTGACTATCTCATTATTTAAGCCAATTGCCCTCAGGATAAAGTGGGCGGAGGAGTAGCCATTATCACCCGCCATGACAGTAAATATTCCAAGCTCCCCTCTCTAGCTTTGCCCTCTGTGGACAATCTAATGCTCAAACTCGAATGCGAACCAATTAGGACACCTCTGGTCTGTGTCCTGCTTTATAGACCCCCTCAAAGCATGCCCCTGTTCCCTCACTCCTTGGGTGAACAGGTTGCACACCTAGCCACCACTCACGGGAAGGTTATGCTGATTGGCGACTTTAACTATTGGGCCAATGATCCATCGGGTGGCCCCCAATCGATTGAACTCAGTGAGTTACTTTCTGGACTCAACCTGGTTCAACATGTTACTGTGGCCACTCACATCAAGGGGCACACACTTGACCATATCTGGACTGTTAATATAACCATGACTCACTTGTCTGTACTCCCTTGCACTTGGTCAGACCACTATATTATCAAATTCTCCATTTCTGACAATTTCTCTGTCAGATCTTCCTGTCAAGGAGGAGGCACTTACAGAAATTGGAAACTAAGTGATAAAACCTCTTTCCTTAACTCAACCCATCTGTCAACCATACTGACGAACAGCTTACTGACTGGTTGTTGGCCACTAGTAATAAATATGCGCCCCTTAAGAAAGCACATGCCCCTCTGTAGTGTAGTTCCTATTTTCCCAATAGGCTCTGCGCATTGGAATAACATAAACAGCAGTGAAGACGTAGGACTGAGGTCTTCTAGGTCTCTACTGACTATGTTAGACTTAATTTAGGTTTGCGCCAGCTAGCTCAGAGGTCACTGGAAACTTTCTTGAATGAATAGGGAGAGATCAGCTTACCTGGCTCAGACAAGAAGGGATTCAGCTTCCGACAACCATGTAACATGACAACTTTGCTCCCTCAGAATAAGAGTAAATCTCTAGAGTCGTGTGAAAACAATAGACAGCTATTTCACTCAGTCAGATGTGCGTTCTTAGTTTCACCAGAGTGCAGAGAATAGAGAGACGGGCGTTTTCAATAAAAGGTAGTATTTATTGAGCAGTCTTCCTTCTCATGCAAGAGAAATGAATTGCCACAATTGCAATACTTAATATAAAGTAAAGTACGTACAGTAAAAGGAGTATTATGAAATAATACTGTAAAAGCATTGATATGGTTTTTTAGCCATAAGATACTTTAAAATGGATAAAATGGATAAAATATATACATACATATATACATTGGCTAACGTGCTCAACTGGTGCTTCTAAAATACGCCTGACCTAAGTCTAATACGTGGGAAGGAGTAAGTAAGTAGCAGTTTAACTTAAGTTGGTTTTGCCAAGAATCTGATTCAAGAATTCTCTCTAAGGGTTTAGTCAGCCCTGTACCTTGGGAATAGAATGTAGGAGATCTGGTATCTCTCTCTCAGGACTCGATATCCCAGTCACCCGCAAGGGAAGGCTGGAAACGCCAGAGCTGGATTTTCTCGGCAGGAGAATAGACAGCGTCTTTCTCAGCGCGTCAAAGAGGAGGGGCAGCGTCCGTGGTCTTCTCCCATCAGCTGGGCTTTCGGCAAGTAGATAGCTGCTCTGCTCCAAAACCACCACTGTGTGTTTGCTTAAGGCAACGTTGGTATATTTATACCTGAAAGGTGCCGAGTTTGACGTAAGGTTTGGATATAAGACGTCAATAAAGATGTCACTAAGAACTGGCCGTTCTTACAGTGTTTGCAGCAGTTCTATTACAAATCAAAACAAAGCAAGCGGGGATTTCCCAGGTTGCTGGAGGTTTGGTGTGTTGAAAGAACTCGTTGTGCTTTCTAGGAATCTAAGGAAGTAGCTTTTGCCGTGCCTTGGACTGCAAGGGCGATTTACTGAAATATGGATCTGATTCTTATGCCATTATATGGATATTATTGATTATAGCCGTACAAGGGCATAAAATGGTAATATTGATTCAGGGTCCTAGATAAAAACACAATACCTTGTCGGCATGATGCTCATAAGTGGTTCTCTGACGAGTTAAAAACTCAGAAATTAGGCTTGAGGCAATTAGAAAGAACTTGGAGATGCAAGTACCTTCCGAAAGACAAATGCCTGTATATCAACTCGTTGAAGATTTATAAAAAATCCATCTTGACTGCTAAAGCTACTTATTTTTCTTCTAAAATTTTGTCCACCTCCAATCGCACTAAAGAGATTTTTCTATAGTAAATGAGGTATCTAATCCTGACAGACTTTCTATCAAACCTGCCCCTTCGCAAGAGTTCTGTAACTCCTTGAACTCCTTCTTTATCAAAAAAATTGCACTGATAAAGGCTAGCATCCCGTCATGCAATGTTGTCCAAAATCACAGTACCTTTGCGCAATTTCCAAATATCACCGAGCTTGCCTTTTTGGACAAACTCTCTAAAGTCAAAGAGGCTATCCCACTGACTGTTGCCCCCCGCATTTTGAAAGAAATCTTCACTATCCTTCCCAGTCCTGCACTCCACCTTCTGAATCAATCACTTTCCCAGGGTATTGTCCCCGCCACCTTCAAGGAGGCTATTGTCATTCCCCTCCTAAAGAAGTCTGGGGCCGACCCCCAACTGTTAACAAACTCTTGCCCTATTTCCCTCCTACCCTACCTTGCCAAGGTTCTGGAAAGTTATGTTACTAGATGCCTTACTGAGTTTCTAGAAGATTCCGAATTTTTTGACTCCAACCAAGCAGGGTTTCGCCCGGCTCATTCTACTGATGCTGTGATTCTCACAGTCTTAGACTCCCTTCGTGAGAAGGTCAACTCTGGTTCTCCGCAGGCCCTTGTCCTGCTCGACCTCTCCGCGGCCTTTGACACGGCCGACCACACTTTTTTGGTCGATCTTGTCAGAGACGCGGGAATCACGGGACCTGCCCTTGGCTGGATTACTTCCTTTTTGGAGAATCGATCTCAGGCAGTCAGCACAGCACCATTTATTGCTCCCAGAGTGAGTGTCTCCTGCGGAGTCCCGCAGGAGTCCTCGCTCTCCTCCCTGTCATTTAATTTGTACCTTCTCCCCCTCATCCAAGCTCTGAAAGAACGTAATGTCCGCATCTTCAATATGCAGACAACTTTCAACTAATCTTTCCCATTAGTAACTCTCCGGAGTCTGCCGTCACTTTTCAGTCTACTATACTGTTCATCAGTCACTGGATGAAAAGTAATCATCTTAAGCTCAATCCGGATAAGACAGAGCTAGTTCTCACTGGAGGTATCATCAAGAACCCATGGGGCCCTCATTTCTGGCCCAGGGAACTTGGCCAAGCTCCCTCTCCATCATCCTCGGCCAAGAGCTTAGGGGTCATCATCAGCTAGGACCTCACGATGAAGGCTCAGATCATCTCAGTGATCTCCACCTGCTTTTTCCAACTTAGGAAAATAAAAAAGATCTGCAGGTTTCTCACATATGAAGCTCGAATCCAGGTGATCCTTGCTATGGTTATGTCCCATGTTGACTATGTCAATTCTCTTTATTATGGCATCTCCCTCTGTCTCTCCAAACGTTTACAAATGGTTCAGAACCAGGCGGCTCGTTTGATTACTCATCAACCCAGACATCTCCATATCACCCCCCTCTTGAAACAACTTCATTGGTTACACGTAATCCAGCGCTGCGCCTTTAAGGTTGGGTGCCTCATTTACAAGCCCCTCAATGGGAAAAGTCCTAAATTTGTGAATGATCTGATCCACAAGCATGCTTCCTTCCGTAACCTTCGTTCAGCTCACAAGCTAATGCTGTCTTCACCCTCTTACAGACTAAAGCACACTGGTGGTGCCAGGTTTGCCGTCCTCGCACCCATGTTCTGGAACTCTCTTCCTTCCGACATACGATTCTGCCACACTCTTCTTAATTTCAGAAGCTGTCTTAAAACTTGGCTATTTTGCCAGGCTTTCTAACCATGCATTTGAACTCGGGTTCTGAAGACATTGTAGCGCCAAGAAACCTCCTCGGTGTATGTGCGCTTTATACATTTTATTTAACATAACATAACATAACATAAATCCGTAGGCACTACTATGTCAAATAGACCACTAAATCCTTCACCAAAACGTTAGCAACTTTCACAAACCTTTCAATCTGTCTATGCCATTCAACTGGCTTTTCTCTTAATTTCGGGAAATCATTAGTAAATGACAAAATATCTTGTTGAGTCCATGGAACATGTACATATCCAACTCCAGGAACCTCTCTCATCGGACACAATCTTTCTGTCTTTCTAGATTCTCTCAGTAATATTCAGATCTGGTTCGTTTGCATGTGCCTCCTCCTTTTTCTTTGCCCATCTAGTCTTCCACCTGTCCAAATCTCCCCATTTTTGCAAAATTTTCATTAATTCTTTAATCTGCAATTTCCTTCACAACATATTCATATTTTCCAAATCTTTATCAGTAACATCTGCTCTATATGGTTTCTGTAACTCTTTTGATCTCCTTATTTCAATTCCCATTTCAGACGCAAGCTCCGTCAATTTTTCAGGAAATATCTTAGCATTTCTAGTTATGCTTCTACATATGAACAACAATTCTTCTTCACTGTAAGTGTTTAGCCTGTCTACTCCCACATTTCCAGCTGTCATTTCTTCCAATTCTACATTTAGTTTAAAGATGTCTAAAATCTTTGGCTGTTGGATCAGTTTGTCTATTCCCTGTGCTCATCTTTCTAATTCTCCTGGAGATACTATAGTGGCACTTTTAGTTCCTGTAGTTGTTTCTAATCGTATTTCTTTTGAACAACTAGGGGTAACTCTTTTCAGGGTTTCATTTATCCTTTCTCTTATCAGCAAATCCATTAAAGAAATTACATATTCACATTCACTGACTTGATCCTCAATTATTATGTTTCCTTTTCTAGGTTCCATTATAGGAGTGGTCATATATGGTGGTTTTAGACAATTTGCCTCATCCCTATACAATGGAACAACAGGACCTAAAGTCACTGGTATGGTCAAGGCTTCAGGGTGTGTACTCAATTGGGTTATTTTCTGTATTAGTTCTTCACTATTTTCATTTATTGCTTCCCTTTCCTTTTCCTGGAGTACCCTTCCATTTATTGAGTCATGGATAACCTGAAGAACGAATGGTGTTTCTAAAGCAGGGATGCTTGGAGTAGTTCTCCTAGGTCCCTCCTGATATGGTGGAGGGTTCTTTGTTAGGATATCTGGGACTGGGCTCTAACTCATTCATCCGCATCCTTAAATGTTGAAGATTTCTCCCATTGAACAAACCATTTTCAAGAAAAGCTAATATTCCATCATTTTTAGTATATTTGATCCAATTTTCTAACCACACACAGGTATGATAGCCTCTTTCCCTCATCATAAATGAGGCAGGAGTCTTAGGTGGTGGGATAATAATTCCCTCTCTAGTCTTAATGGGTTTATCTTTTTTGAAGTAATTTTTGATTTTCTGCATTAGCGGCATTTTTCTTTTTTCTCCGTACATTTTTGGAGAAGATCCTTTTATATATTCTTCTCTTACAAAACCTAAATACGTCCTATCTAGGCGATTCCCTATGAATGTTGGATTGTATTTCCACATACAAACTCCACTGGCTAATACTATTACTGCTTCTATTTTGTTAACCAATTAATTCCTTTGTTTACATTCAGGTTTCACCTATTCAGGTGCGGCTTTTATTCTTTCATCCAATCAAACACAAGCTTTCTCAATTCGCTTAGCCAATACTAGCGCAGCTTTATTGTGATGTCAGTATCACTCCTTACTACTGACCCCTCCTTTGCAAACCTCCGTCAATTAAACGCCCTCTGTCTCAACCAATCCCAGTGTGGTACTCTGTGACGTCAGCGCAACTCCAGCAGCTGACCCTCCCTTCACAAGGTAATACAAGAACTTATTTTCTTTTAGCTTTTCACCAAAAATTGTCATTAATAACAACATAAAACATTCGCTACTCTGACTCCTTCATTAAAGTAAAGAATTATTGATTTATTTTGCTACAAGTAAAACCTTCCGCTTACTCTTCACATACTATGAGTAAAATCCTTCTGCTTACACTTCATTCAAGCTCAGAAGAACCTGCTACTCCTTTAGTGTTACCCTTTCTAGGTGATATTACACCAGAGTTTCACAAGCAAACTCTTTGCTATCAATCGCTCTCACTTATTCACGAAAATTAATTACTATTTCCAAATAGATGAGTAACCTTACTGCAGTATGGCTTTCATTTACCACCTACTATACATTTCCCGGGAATTTTCCAGACAACATAAAACAGTCTACAAACGGGTTTGTTAAAACATAAATCGATAACCAATAATCACCAAACTAATCAATAAACCATAAATCAACTACCAGCAAACTGATCCAGCGTGTTACCAACCTCTGAAACTCTATAACCATATATTCATCTGGGCCCAGATACACACTCACTCATATAGGCTGGTTTTCGCCGCTGGGGGTCAATTTTTGTAAATGCTTCAATTAGGATCAGTTATCTATCACATCTCTCTCCTCTTCTTACTGATCATAAAGCCTTTTTCTTTAAGTCAATGGACCTATTTCATTGGAATTAGTTGATGGTGATATGATGTAGGTTCATTTATTTCCTATTTTATTAAATAACCACAGATTCAGGAAAGTTTAAATGTTTTATTTAGTTAAAATCATATGAGCCTAAACAAATCACAGTACAAACTCCATCTCTCCGAGGTAGTAAATCAGTTTACCCAACTTTAGTATTCAATTTCAGTGAGATTGTCACAACAACAGTACCTCAGGAAAGAGGATAGAGAGAGAGCAGTACATTGACACAATACACAGAAATGTATTTACCTAGGATGGTGTGGAAATCAAACCTCTCTGGTCAAGAGATTAATGGGTCACCTTGAAAGAACAGGTGACAGGGACTTCTGGACAAGATTCAGGACAAGAGAGATGAGCTCTTCTGGATTCAATGCCTGTGGCTCACCCCTCTCTTACACTAACTTCCTCCTCGATTCTTCGGCGATCTTCTTCTAATTAGATTACCTCCTCGATTCTTCTGTTATCTTCTAATTATTTGGCTTTAAAATTCTAAGTCTGCTTCTTCAAATATTCGATCAGCATTCGGCCAGCTTCCCGGTCTCTCAACGTTTGTCTTGCTGCGACTGCACACTGTTCTAACTAGCTACCTCAATTATACCCTTCTAATGGCATTTACCACCCCTGAATGTTTCAACTTTATGAAACTCCCACTTCTGATTGGACAAGCTAAAGGGGATATTCATCACACCATGCTAAGTTTGAATAATCTTCTTTAGTTCTTTGTTTTATGTTCCCACCCATCAATTTGGTTTCCTAAGCTTTATTTCCCATCGTATTCACAATTTCTATCAACAACAATGAATACATTTTACAGTTGACCATTGATTTTTCAGGATGTCCAGCTATTTCCCAGGACATATACCGAGAACGGCCTTGGACGGGTTTCAAGATTTGACATCACTGCTTCTAGCTTGTTATCATTGCGCCTGCATGAGGAGTCACGTGCAGTGTAGACTTTAGCATCATTCAGAGGCCAAAATACAAACTAATAGAGAGATCAAAAGAAAAGTATTAATCTCAAAATAAAATGATTTCACTGTATACCACCTATCTCTACTCTAATCCTGTTTGCTTATTAAGACTCCCCCGGTATTAGCATTTAGTAAATAACTCATTTTAATTGCAGCAAAGCAGATGCTTAGCATGTGAGTTTTGATGGGGCCATTTTAGATGCAATTGTGCAAAGCAGAATTTTCCCTCCAAGCGTCACTCTGCGTAGATGCGGTTGACACATGCTCAGTACAGTTTCCAGGGTTAGCAGTTATTTTAAGTTCCACTCGGGTTACTTGTTAGTAAAACACATATAGAAGCTTCATCTAGCTAAGAATATATGTAATGTAGTACATATTAGTATCACAATACATCATTAATGCTACGTTACAGGATTATATAAGAGGATTGCGTCTGAGCAAGTCTCTTTTATACGAGTCCTTACTCCATCATGTGCACATCATACACAACAATATATACAAATAACATCAGAATCTAGTCATATATACATTTTTTAACGAAGTGCCCAAAAGTATTGAGGACACACTCCACTTTGAATAAAACCTTCTGGTTCTTTATTGGAGACACAAATCAGCATTTGCATACCAGGCATTTCATTTGCCTGACGCGTTTCGAGGCACCAGCCTCTTACTCATAGGCTTTTAAGGAACCTTCACGGGAGAGCGAATTACACCACCGTCTGCATGCTGATGATTGATGCTGGCTCCCAGTGGGCCTCTCAGGTGAGTACAAGTATTAAATGCATGCTGGGACTTGTAGTATATCTTATACAAATTGTTACCCTCCAGTGGGTTCCGTTCTGTTTTCATCAATTTCAAAATTATCTATCACCCTCAGTGGGTCCCAGGAGGCAAGTCCGGTTTATCTTGTCTTTTTTTGCTGTGCTGTTTGGGGGATTTTGGCAAAGTTCCAGGGCCCACAGTCCCTCATTCTATTCTCAAGGTGGTGCAGTCCTCCATGGCAGAGATACCGCATTAGTCATATTTTCAACAAAGTGCAAAAACCATTGAGGACAACCTCGACTTTAAATAAAACCTTGTAGTTCTTTATTGGAGACACAAACCAGCATTTGCATACCAGGCATTATATTTGCCTGACGCGTTTTGAGGCACCAGCCTCTTACTCAAAAGGTTTTAAGGAACCTTCATGGCAGCACTAATTACACCACCGTCTGCATGCTGATGATTGACGTTGGCCCCCAGTGGGCCTCTCAGTTGAGTTCAACCATTAAATGCATGCTGGGACTTTTAGTATATCTTAGGCAAACTGTTACCCTTATCTTTTGCATAACGTTTAATTATAACACAGTGCTTCTGTATTGTACTTTTCGGCTCAGGTTTACTTACTTTTGTTATAAAGTCTGCAGTATCAGATCTCTTCCGATTTTTTGGGACTTTTTAGGGTTTACAATCTAGCTTTTTGCGTGTCCCAGGTGCTACGTTTTACAGCCGATTTTCCTTACGGTTCATCTACCTACAACAGGGTGTAGGTCTTGTTCTCGAGTAGCAATGTGATGTTAGTGTTATGCATTAGCAACGCCCACTAAGGAAATAGAGCAATATTTGAAGGAGAGTGGGAGATGCTTTCAGCCTCGGCACTCCGAAATACGGACGGTACGAACGGGTAAACGTGATTCAGGATGCAGAATTGTTAGAATGTAGCTATTAGATGTCTTTCCTTTGTCTTGGGATCTCGGGGCAATAGGGTTTTAAATAATGGGTTGAGCGCCTTTGGTGCTAGCTCGAGCGGGTTTTTAAATGCTGACTGCGTGTTGTTTCTTAGACGGGGAATCCCTTAATATATCAGTGAATCTCTGAACCTACGGGCCACTTATAGTTTGAATTTTCTAATTGTAGAAGTAAGAAACAACTAGGGTTTTACAGTGGACTTTCGTATGAGTACAGTTTTAACTAGTAAAGCATATTTGCTTTGCTAAGAAACTTGTTGTTTTTTCCTTCTTAACGTTTCGCATACATGCCTACCAAATTAATAATATGCAATGACATTTGTTACGGAGTTTAGAGTATATTTATCAGGGACCGTGAGGACACTAAGGATTGTTTAATGTTGACTCTTGACCTCTCTGGATAACAGCACAGGATTAGATTTTTTAATTTCTGGTGCGTTCACATCCGTTAATGGCGCTTGCCCCCCCCTTTTTCTTTTCCTTATTACAAGGCTCATCACAGCCTTGGGAACTCATCCCCTTACAATATTCCAGATTGCTGCCTGGAACCCTGACCAAACTTAGTGGCTCTACATTTTAAAAGCTTTTGGTAAGAATGTACATGTTGAAGTTTTATACCTGTTATTATTTGTTATCTCTCACTAACTATGCGACAAGCGTTGACGACTATGACTGACCACGGGTGCTTTTTAAATTCTTCTTAGAAACTTGAAATTGTGCTGACTAGCGAGAATAAGTGGCGTGTACTCAATACTATTTGAATATCTATTTGGACTGCGATCTGGTGCAGGTCAGTAACCTGTTGTTGATGGTTCTCTTTTTCGATGTTTAGGATAGACAGCAAGCGTGCAGTGTATTAAATCTGAATTTTGTTTTTGTTCTACAGACATTAGGGATTTACCTAGGATCCACTTTCACGTCTTAAAGTCCACGACGTCCCTTGTTGCGATCCTCTTTGAAGCGCGATACTATTAGCAGATACAGATGACACTAGTTGGTTTACTTTAATTATCCACCAATGTCACAGATAGCCTTGCATTTCTTTAGAGTTCACTCTGGTCCCCATGATTAGTTATCTTATTTAATATTCTTTGTTACTTTTGTAATATTTGAATATTCTCTTTACTGGTTATGTATTTGTGTTGTTGTCTATTATTATAGACAATGCTTCTGGGATACATGACACTGTATAGAATTGAGAGATCCAAATACCTTTAGGCCTTCAAACGATCGGTGATATTCCATTTTAAGGTAAGACCACATTCCTGTCTTCTAAACAGTTAACCTAAGATTTGTTTAAAGTATATGGGGTCTCATTTGCACTAATACCTATTCTTGTGTATTTTTCTTTTCCTTTTTTCTCATTTCCTTATTTAGGATTTGATATGAGTGCCATGATGATTAATCCTTTATTCAGTCTTTTTTATTCACCATTTATATATAATTTTTCCTTATCTCCCCTCCCTTACCCTCAATGTCACTCGAATTTGTGATTTATGGCGTGATTAACTTTACATATGAAATACTATACAGTAATTTAATGAATAGTTTGGGAAACCCAATGGACCCCTGTAGGCTTGGGCAATAAACAATTAATAAACAGGGAGACATCATTAACTTCACTGTTTGATCCTGTTCTGATTTAGAAGAGATAAAGGGATCAAGGGCTAAATGAGCACGTACGTGATGGACGGTACATATACATTTTGTATAGAGACCCAGCATGAATGGCAGAATACTCTTCGATGAGTTGTAATTCAAAATTCTGCAAAAGCAACATTTATGTTCTATGTAAGGACATCTGTCGAAGGCAGCGTCCAAGCACATAATGCATGGATCGTGAAACCTTCGTTTTAAAGGTAATGACCCAGAAGTATTTACACAGAGTCAGCCAATTGCTGACTCGGTGCAAATACTTCCGGGTCATTACCTTTAAAACTATTTGTGGTCTGATAACTTGTAATTTTTATATTCTGCTGCCCTATTTAATCTCTCATAGGGCTATGATACAGATATCACAGCCAGCATATCATTAAGCTGTGCTGGTATTTCATGTATATACATGATGACTAAATATACCTCACCATTATGATAACCATGGGTACCCATATAGCTCAATCTCCCTGGGTATATGATTTTCGATATTTACAGAAATCAGTATATAATCTGGTGGAATAGATGTCCTTACATAGCCCATAAATGTTGCTTTTGCAGAATTTCAAATTACAACGCATCAAAGTGTATTCTGCCATTCATGCTGGGTCTCTATATGAAATTTATATGTACCGTCCATCAGGTACGTGCTCAATTGGCCCTTGATCCCTTTATCTCTTCTTAATCAGAACAGGATCAAACAGTGGATTTACTGATGTCTCCCTGTTTATTTTTCCATTTATTTGCTTCTAACAGTGACTCCATCACGGTCCTGATCGTAATCTTTTATATTTGGGCCACATTTTATGTGTAGGCCTTACCCAGGCTTTATCCAACACAGAAGTAAGCTTCCCCCTATTTTTTTTGCTAAGGTATAAGGTTGACTGTGGTGACAGACTATCAGCTTGTTTTCACCTGGGAAGTGCACAAATGTGATCTTTGACACAAAAATGTTATAATTTTGAAACATTGCACATGATTGTTTATTGTACATGGGATTCCTCTTTTCTTCCTTTTAATTATTGTAATTCATTGATAGTACAATCATGTTTACAAGTGTTGTAACACATTGTATTATATTTGTTTAGGGGTATTTTCCTTGCAAAAAACATTTGTCCTGATGGTCTAACGGACTGACTCCATAAAGACCGAAACGTCGACCTTTCCATCAACTTCAAAGAAATGTATTGTCTTTTGACTGACATTTACTCTCTAGTGGAGATCTGTTACTTTATGATTATGTTGGGAGTTGATATTTGTTATGAACTGTGTGAATAATTTGATTCTACATCTTTTCATGACATTTTTGCCGATGTCTTCTTTATGTATGTACTCCTTTTAATTTTCATATATAAAAATATAGATATTTCTATATAATTAGGATTTCCCTTGTGCTTTGTATCATCAATTCTCATTCAGTGTTGTTGTCTTTGGACACCTTGGAGTTTGTTCGTTTATGACTTACTTATCAAATAGATTCTAATAATTACAAATGTTTCATAAACAAAATCCCTTGCAGACAGCCTTTACCTTTAATAATGTAATACAGTAATTTAAGCATGACTATTTAGTATGCAATTTTTTAAATAGGATATTTCATGTTTCATTTTTTCTTTTTTATATTCTGCTAAGATTGTGTTTATGTTTGTATATGTGTTTTTTCCAATGTTTCCATATGTGTGAAGTGGAAGATTAGCATCTATGTATTATTAGATGTTATCTTAATGTTTTGTGATATCTCCTCCTGCAATATGAACCATCCAAAGACCACTTAGCAATGCTCTCCCACAACTTTGCTACAATATGTGGTTATATAGTGTTGATACCGAAAAAATGTGCCCATGGGGATTTTTAACTGTCATGTTGTTATATCTTTGAAATATAGATATCCCTTCTTTCCCTTTTCACATGATGATGAACAAATCTATGTCAGTATGTATCTTTTTATACATTGTGGTTGTCTCTTGGGAATCTTTTAATGGAATTTTGTTTTTTGTAGTTGTCTCTATACATTTATATATATTTATCTATTCATGTGTCGATATCAATGTTGTTCTATGACCAGTAATTTTGTTTCCTCTCTTTATTCATGTTAACATGTCCTTTTTTATACTAATTGTGGTCTCTGTATTCTTTCAGCCCTGATGAAGTTCTCCAATGGAGAATCAAATGTGTTTGCTGGAATCTAAAGCTTATTTTGATACTGAATAAAAAATAAAGGAACTTGAGTAAAAATGACTTTCTATCTTTTGGACTTTTTGTTGTTCCGCACACGCCCAACAAATTGTAATCTAAGGATCTGGGGCACAGTGGCACCAATAGACGGTTGATGCCAGGGCTTGTTGTGGGGGACCCACTTGGATACTAGAACTGGCATCAGGTGCAGAAATGTTATAGTCAACCGCCTTTTCTCTTTGTAGCTATATTTCCCTCCAGTGGGTTCCGTTGTGTTTCAAGTTTGTTGTTCTAGTGATGTTTGTTATTCTAGTGATCATGTCTCCACAGAGAAATTGTGTGGTTAGAGAGATGTTCAATTCCACATTATTATATGCATGGCACTTTTCAGTATAAAGATTTATAAAGTATTCAACAACCCTATTCAACTATGATGTGTTAGGAGCACATACATTTTGATAACACTTACACCCATTAGCTGGACACAGGCTTTACAAAATTAGGTAGAGATATATTATGGTAATTACCTGCTCCTTTGTCAACTATAAAACAAACAAAAACACTTGTTGAATGATGTCATCAGTGATGCCATCACTGATGTCATAATTTCTTTTTTGTTTATAACATTTACAGGAAGACGGTCATTTTTCATTTACAGTAGGGACAACATACATGTTTCATGTAGCCACCATAGTACCTTTTCTCCTCTTTATTTGGCAGGAAATGAAAATTAGATGGTATCCGTGGGCAACGTGAGGAGCAGATCATTTCAACTGTGACATATGAATGTGCATCATAAAGTTGTTACATTTCCTATTTTCAGAGATGTCATAAATATTTTCATAGAACATGTCATGAGTGATGTAATATGTCCTATGCAGTGCATGGTGGGGGCGCAAGTTATAGTTAACCCTGCTAACTATAACCAGTGAATTTCTGTGTTTTGTTTTAGCTCAAATCGTTAATGTTGTCACTGACACATTAATGTTGTCACTGACATGTACACCTAACTATAACATTATTATTAAGCATGGGCGGAAAATCCATTCCGCTCGCAGATTTTGCGGATTTTCGGTAAATTCGCGATCCGCGAACACTCGCGAATTTACCGAAAATCCGCAAATTTGCACGCAGCGGATTTATTTTTCTTGGTGATACAATTTTGCGGCGTGTGGCGTAAGTTCGCAATTGCGAACAAGTAGGTGCGGCGGGCAGCAACAATCTCGCAATCGCGAAATTACAAAATTTGCAATTCTGCACAAGAAATCCACTAGCAAGCAGCATAGACCATCTAAAAATGATGATTTTTATCAGAATAACTCCTCAGGTTGACATTTGCCTGCCCTTTTTTGGATTTGAGGCCTTTTGACTTTCTTTGGATCACTTTTGGATTAGAAATCAACTTTCACAAGTAAGTTTGTTTGGGGCATTACATTTGCTGTTCTGCAGAAAAACGAGTTTTGCTAAACTGAAAGCACTCAGCAGGTCCAAAAGTTCAAATTCATCATTAGTAACCATTCCCTGTAGTGCTTCCTGACTGGGGCCCCTCCAGAGTTCAGTTGCTAGTTGCAACAATTGTATGACCCTTCTCTGACCCTCACAGCCGGATCATAGAATAGCTACAAGTAGGCCACAAAGGTCCTGGAAAAAAAAATTGCACTGCAACAGAAAGCAAATGACAGATAAGGAAGCAGGTGCCAGACTGGAATTTTAAAACAGTGACACATTAATAAATCAACCCCAAATTAATTCATGTCAGTTGAAGCAGGGCAGGTGTGCTTGCTTTTTCCCCCCATAATCTACAGTGATGATGATGAACTAGAGAGTGGAATTGATGTACCAGAGGGTGGCATGGGTGAAACAGAGGGTGGCAGTGTTGAAACAGAGGGTGCTGTGAACCTGTGATGATGAACCAGACGTAGAAACAACATAGTCGCGACCGTTGCGTGCCGACAAGTAAGTTCGCAATTGCGAACTGGTACAAAATCCTCGCGAACTGGCAGAAACCCTTGTGAACACTATAAAAACAAAAAAATCCGCAAATTCGCGAGAATTCGCGGATTTTGCTGATTGCTAGTTCGCAAATACTCAAATTCGCGAACGCCAGATTCGCAAACTTCGCCCATGCTTAATTATTATATTTTAATTAAACAAAACAGATCCATTTATCAGACCAAGCTATAACATTACTTTAACTTTTTTTTTTTTTTCAGTGAATATATATTGCACTGCTTATGACCTCACAAATTACATTACTCATACCATGGTCAGGGAAATCGCTCATGACACGTGGAGAAGTGTGGCTCAGGGGCTCAGGGGTTAGAGGCGGCAGACCCGGAAGCTGAGATCGGCCCTGGACCAGGGTTCAATTCCCCGCCTCGGCGGGTCTTGGGCTCAAAAAAAAAATTCCACGGACTCGATAATTCTCGCTCCGGTGCCTTCTCGACTCACGGGTTCACACTCTGCGACTCTGGGCAATAGCTTGCTTAATCTCCACAACGGCCCCTCGCGGCGGGATGCCTGGCTTTCACCTTGTGGATACCCTGCCGGGGTTATCTCACAGGGGAATACCAGGACGGGTTCCCTAAGCAAGCGCCGGGAAACCCTTTGTGGGTAGCTGTGCGCTATATAAGCTCAAATACATTTACATTTACATTTTGACACCACTGATGACATCTGAAATGACAATACTGATGACATCTCAAATGACATCACTGATTACATAATCCAGTGATTTTGAGTATGTTCTAAACATAACTGAGTAGTAAACATATATACTGAGGTGGGTGGCTGTGGGAGTGCCTGCATGGGTGAGTGAGTGAGTGAGTGTGTAAGTTGTGTATAGAAGAGTGAGTTGGTATGTGAGAGACTGCATACATGAGTGAGTGGCTGTGTGAGTTTTTGCATTGGTGAGCGAGTGGGCGTGTCATTGGCTCTAAATGTTCAATGAGAGGGTGCATGAGTAGCTCGATGGGTGACTGAGCAGGTACATAAGTGTCAGTATAGGTCAGTAACAATATATATGAGGGACTGTATGGGTGTACGAATGGGTGTATGTGGCTCTATGAATGAGTGAGTGGATGTGTGATTGGCTGTATGGGCGAGTGGATGGGAATGTGACAAACTGTATGGGTGAGTAAGTGAGTGCAAGAGAGGTTGCACGGGAGAGTATGTGCTTGTCTAAGTGACTGTATAGGTGAGTGAGTACATGTGTTAGTATATCTATGAGTAAGTGAGTGGGTGTGTGTGTAACTGAATGGATGTGTGAGTGGATGTGTGAGTGACTGTATGGGTGACAGATTCAGTATGAGAATGGCTGTATGGGCATATGAGTGGGCGTAAGTGTCCATATGTCTGTATGAGTGGATGTGTGAGTAGCTGTATTGGTCACTGAGTAGCTGCATGAGTGGCTATATATATGAGTTAGTGGTTATATTAGTGGCTGCATGGGGGGTTGATGTGTTAGTGGCTCAGTGGATCAGCGAGTGTGTCACTGTTTATATAGGTCTGTAAATGGGAATGTCAGTTGTTTTGTGGTAGTGGGTTTATGAGATGTTGTATGGGGTGTAACTGGGTATGCGACTGGTTCTATGCAAGATAGATGTCATCAGTCATGTCATTTAAAATGTCATCACTGATGTAATGAGTGATGTCATTGACCATGCCATGAATGATGTAATATGTGAGGTCATAAGCACAGCATTGTGGGGAGGTAAGTTATAGTTAGCTCAGCAAGTAGGAGGAGCATTTGCAGAGTGATGGAGAAAGCAGGACAGCTACCGAAACATCCTAGCAATCCAACTGTGTGGGACTTACTAGAGATAATAGGATGGGTAGCTGGCCCCCAAGGACCCTCGAGAGCCAAGGGATGTCACTGACCATGTCAGGAGTGATGTAATATGTGAGGTCATAAGCACTGCATTGTGGGGATGTATGTTATAGTTAGCTCAGCAAGCTCAGCAAGGGGACTTCATCTCCCAACTAGCAGTGCACCAGGTTGTGTGTTTGAGAAATGGAGTGTGGCCTCTGATAACCTCTTAGCAAACCCGCTGTGTGGGACTTACTGAAAGTAACAGGAGGGGTTGTTTGCCCCCGAGGAACACTTTGGAGACAAGAGGGAGTCATCCCCAACCAGCACAGTGCCAGGAGGGATGCTTGAAGCATGGTGAAGAAAGGGGGCGGGACCTCTGACAAGTTTTTTTCTAATTAATTGTATTCTATTTTTAGGTAAGGGGGCTATGCAGTCCCCCTTCCCTGGGCCTATTTTGGCATCGGGGACCCTATCCACGAGGCAAGGCATTTTTAGAATGGGCAGGGGGGTACATGGACCCCCCTTCCATTCCAGGGCCAATTTTGGCACTGGGGACCTCATCCCCTGGAGCCCAGCCTTTCTTTTTTTCATCGAAAGTCGTGTTTTTAATTAAAAGGAGGGGGCCACGCAGCCTCCTTCCTGGGCCAATGTTGGCCTCGAGGACTCCATCCCCTGGGGCCTGCCTGCTATATTGGATGCCCTGGTCCTACTCTTTTTTATTGAGCCCCCGTGGTCCCTATCAGCCCCCTGCATTTTGCAGGAGATGGCATTGCTTTTGGATGGAGTGAGCTGGTGAACATGCAGCTCCCTCTGTCCAAAAGCAAATCTGCTCCACTTTCAGCAAGCAAGAGGTTTTTCAATGCTCTCACTTGCTGAAAGTGGAGCAGTGTTTGCTATAGCTTGACAGGAGTGGTAATGCTCGCTCCAACCAATCAATTGCAGCAAAATGTCCCTGGGGTGGGTAATCCTGGACAATGCTGGAACTGGCCTTGGGGGAGGTAGCAGTCCCAAGGACCATCTACGGCTCCACGAGGGGGCCTCCCCAGCATTCTTTTCAAAATAATGTATGTGCTATCAGGATGTGGCGGTCCTTGGAGTAGCGGGGGAGCCATGAAGCTCCCCAACATATTATTTCTGCCCCGGGAGGTGGCAGTCCCATGGGCTGCAGGGGAGGTCATTAAGCCTTCCCCACAATCCTTTAAAAAAATCTGTGTGCCCTCAGGAGGTGGTGGTTCCTTGAGCAGTGGGGGAGCTGCACTGCTCCTCCTCCAGTACTTTGCATATACTTCCCCAGGGAGGTGGCAGTCCCTGGAGCTTAGAATAGCTCTAGGAAAGTGGCCCTGTGTGCCCTCATCCTGCATTTACATAATGCCCCTAGGACCTGGCCCACCGAAGGGAATAATTAATGAAGAAGAGCACTTCTTTAAAAAAAATCTTTCGCCGGGTTTCGCGGATCGAGCATGACTTCCACCAAAAATGTAAAATAAAACAGCTTTTTGGCCTCCTGGGGCTCTGTAGGACCCCCCCCCCCCGAAGCCTAGGGGTTCAGGGTATTTCTTCCCTGCCCCCTTTACTTTTTTCAATGTTTTTTCTGTGACTCGGTACATCACAAGATGGTTGGCAACACTTCCTGGTTTGAAGTGTTAGCAGCTAATCAGATATCAGGACGAGAACAGGAGGGGACACTGATCCTCCGCATTCCTATATATAAAACTTGAAATTTCTCTAAATAACTCCACAGCTACTGAACAGTTTTACACCATTTAACAAAAAGGTTGCTTTCTGGACCAACAGCTTCCTTTCTTTAAAATTTGGTGTAGTTCCGTTCAGATGTTCAGGTCCCTGCTTGACAGATCATCCCGAATCTTTCGAGGCAGCAACTGAAGGGAGCGTTGAACTAGTTTTCAAATTGCACGAAGATCTGTCAAACGTTTTCGGAAAAACAAAAAACTTAGCCAGTAGAATAATATATATATATATATATATATATATATATATATATATATATATATATATATATATATATATATATATATATATATATATATATATATATATATCCAGACAAAAGTTACCCGTAAAAGAGTCAGCCCACGATGGTACATAGATTTGCCGCTTTAATTTGATGTGGAAAGACACTGCAGAAGCAAACAGAGAGGTGCCATGCTGAAATTTAGAAGTCTCTTTTCCGACGCGTTTCGTGCTCAACAGCACTTCTTCATGGGATGTAGGCTTCACACTAACACTCCGTCACAGCGATTTAAAATAGCACCTGGTGAAAAGTCCTCCCATCCTGCCCAGGTGGGCGTGGCCACTCCCGTGGCATGCTGGGGATGGTAGTGCCTTAATTAATTACTACAGTGAGTTGCCGTTTTTGGATAGTCTTTGTGCACATATAGAAACCCCAGTGGGTAGCAGGAAACAAACTGTAGCATCTGGGTGATGGCTTAACTTCCCACTCTGGCATACCATTTCTAAATCTGACACGTCGTTTGGCGCGCCAGTAGAACTGCACAGCGTGCAGCTGGGCTTAACTCGCGGCTCAGGCCGGCCGCTTCACATCCAGACAAAATTTACCCGTAAAAGAGTCAGCCCACGATGGTACATAGATTTGCCGCTTTAATTTGATGTGGAAAGACACTGCAGAAGCAAACAGAGAGGTGCCATGCTGAAATTTAGAAGTCTCTTTTCCGACGCGTTTCGTGCTCAACAGCACTTCTTCATGGGATGTAGGCTTCACACTAACACTCCGTCACGGCGATTTAAAATAGCACCTGGTGAAAAGTCCTCCCATCCTGCCCAGGTGGGCGTGGCCACTCCCGTGGCATGCTGGGGATGGTAGTGCCTTAATTAATTACTACAGTGAGTTGCCGTTTTTGGATAGTCTTTGTGCACATATAGAAACCCCAGTGGGTAGCAGGAAACAAACTGTAGCATCTGGGTGATGGCTTAACTTCCCACTCTGGCATACCATTTCTAAATCTGACACGTCGTTTGGCGCGCCAGTAGAACTGCACAGCGTGCAGCTGGGCTTAACTCGCGGCTCAGGCCGGCCGCTTCACATCCAGACAAAAGTTACCCGTAAAAGAGTCAGCCCACGATGGTACATAGATTTGCCGCTTTAATTTGATGTGGAAAGACACTGCAGAAGCAAACAGAGAGGTGCCATGCTGAAATTTAGAAGTCTCTTTTCCGACGCGTTTCGTGCTCAACAGCACTTCTTCATGGGATGTAGGCTTCACACTAACACTCCGTCACGGCGATTTAAAATAGCACCTGGTGAAAAGTCCTCCCATCCTGCCCAGGTGGGCGTGGCCACTCCCGTGGCATGCTGGGGATGGTAGTGCCTTAATTAATTACTACAGTGAGTTGCCGTTTTTGGATAGTCTTTGTGCACATATAGAAACCCCAGTGGGTAGCAGGAAACAAACTGTAGCATCTGGGTGATGGCTTAACTTCCCACTCTGGCATACCATTTCTAAATCTGACACGTCGTTTGGCGCGCCAGTAGAACTGCACAGCGTGCAGCTGGGCTTAACTCGCGGCTCAGGCCGACCGCTTCACATCCAGACAAAAGTTACCCGTAAAAGAGTCAGCCCACGATGGTACATAGATTTGCCGCTTTAATTTGATGCGGAAAGACACTGCAGAAGCAAACAGAGAGGTGCCATGCTGAAATTTAGAAGTCTCTTTTCCGACGCGTTTCGTGCTCAACAGCACTTCTTCATGGGATGTAGGCTTCACACTAACACTCCGTCACGGCGATTTAAAATAGCACCTGGTGAAAAGTCCTCCCATCCTGCCCAGGTGGGCGTGGCCACTCCCGTGGCATGCTGGGGATGGTAGTGCCTTAATTCATTACTATAGTGAGTTGCCGTTTTTGGATAGTCTTTGTGTACATATAGAAACCCCAGTGGGTAGCAGGAAACAAACTGTAGCATCTGGGTGATGGCTTAACTTCCCACTCTGGCATACCATTTCTAAATCTGACACGTCGTTTGGCGCGCCAGTAGAACTGCACAGCGTGCAGCTGGGCTTAACTCGCGGCTCAGGCCGGCCGCTTCACATCCAGACAAAAGTTACCCGTAAAAGAGTCAGCCCACGATGGTACATAGATTTGCCGCTTTAATTTGATGTGGAAAGACACTGCAGAAGCAAACAGAGAGGTGCCATGCTGAAATTTAGAAGTCTCTTTTCTGACGCGTTTCGTGCTCAACAGCACTTCTTCATGGGATGTAGGCTTCACACTAACACTCCGTCACGGCGATTTAAAATAGCACCTGGTGAAAAGTCCTCCCATCCTGCCCAGGTGGGCGTGGCCACTCCCGTGGCATGCTGGGGATGGTAGTGCCTTAATTAATTACTACAGTGAGTTGCCGTTTTTGGATAGTCTTTGTGCACATATAGAAACCCCAGTGGGTAGCAGGAAACAAACTGTAGCATCTGGGTGATGGCTTAACTTCCCCCTCTGGCATACCATTTCTAAATCTGACACGTCGTTTGGCGCGCCAGTAGAACTGCACAGCGTGCAGCTGGGCTTAACTCGCGGCTCAGGCCGGCCGCTTCACATCCAGACAAAAGTTACCCGTAAAAGAGTCAGCCCACGATGGTACATAGATTTGCCGCTTTAATTTGATGTGGAAAGACACTGCAGAAGCAAACAGAGAGGTGCCATGCTGAAATTTAGAAGTCTCTTTTCCGACGCGTTTCGTGCTCAACAGCACTTCTTCATGGGATGTAGGCTTCACACTAACACTCCGTCACAGCGATTTAAAATAGCACCTGGTGAAAAGTCCTCCCATCCTGCCCAGGTGGGCGTGGCCACTCCCGTGGCATGCTGGGGATGGTAGTGCCTTAATTAATTACTACAGTGAGTTGCCGTTTTTGGATAGTCTTTGTGCACATATAGAAACCCCAGTGGGTAGCAGGAAACAAACTGTAGCATCTGGGTGATGGCTTAACTTCCCACTCTGGCATACCATTTCTAAATCTGACACGTCGTTTGGCGCGCCAGTAGAACTGCACAGCGTGCAGCTGGGCTTAACTCGCGGCTCAGGCCGGCCGCTTCACATCCAGACAAAATTTACCCGTAAAAGAGTCAGCCCACGATGGTACATAGATTTGCCGCTTTAATTTGATGTGGAAAGACACTGCAGAAGCAAACAGAGAGGTGCCATGCTGAAATTTAGAAGTCTCTTTTCCGACGCGTTTCGTGCTCAACAGCACTTCTTCATGGGATGTAGGCTTCACACTAACACTCCGTCACGGCGATTTAAAATAGCACCTGGTGAAAAGTCCTCCCATCCTGCCCAGGTGGGCGTGGCCACTCCCGTGGCATGCTGGGGATGGTAGTGCCTTAATTAATTACTACAGTGAGTTGCCGTTTTTGGATAGTCTTTGTGCACATATAGAAACCCCAGTGGGTAGCAGGAAACAAACTGTAGCATCTGGGTGATGGCTTAACTTCCCACTCTGGCATACCATTTCTAAATCTGGCACGTCGTTTGGCGCGCCAGTAGAACTGCACAGCGTGCAGCTGGGCTTAACTCGCGGCTCAGGCCGGCCGCTTCACATCCAGACAAAAGTTACCCGTAAAAGAGTCAGCCCACGATGGTACATAGATTTGCCGCTTTAATTTGATGTGGAAAGACACTGCAGAAGCAAACAGAGAGGTGCCATGCTGAAATTTAGAAGTCTCTTTTCCGACGCGTTTCGTGCTCAACAGCACTTCTTCATGGGATGTAGGCTTCACACTAACACTCCGTCACGGCAATTTAAAATAGCACCTGGTGAAAAGTCCTCCCATCCTGCCCAGGTGGGCGTGGCCACTCCCGTGGCATGCTGGGGATGGTAGTGCCTTAATTAATTACTACAGTGAGTTGCCGTTTTTGGATAGTCTTTGTGCACATATAGAAACCCCAGTGGGTAGCAGGAAACAAACTGTAGCATCTGGGTGATGGCTTAACTTCCCACTCTGGCATACCATTTCTAAATCTGACACGTCGTTTGGCGCGCCAGTAGAACTGCACAGCGTGCAGCTGGGCTTAACTCGCGGCTCAGGCCGACCGCTTCACATCCAGACAAAAGTTACCCGTAAAAGAGTCAGCCCACGATGGTACATAGATTTGCCGCTTTAATTTGATGCGGAAAGACACTGCAGAAGCAAACAGAGAGGTGCCATGCTGAAATTTAGAAGTCTCTTTTCCGACGCGTTTCGTGCTCAACAGCACTTCTTCATGGGATGTAGGCTTCACACTAACACTCCGTCACGGCGATTTAAAATAGCACCTGGTGAAATGTCCTCCCATCCTGCCCAGGTGGGCGTGGCCACTCCCGTGGCATGCTGGGGATGGTAGTGCCTTAATTCATTACTATAGTGAGTTGCCGTTTTTGGATAGTCTTTGTGTACATATAGAAACCCCAGTGGGTAGCAGGAAACAAACTGTAGCATCTGGGTGATGGCTTAACTTCCCACTCTGGCATACCATTTCTAAATCTGACACGTCGTTTGGCGCGCCAGTAGAACTGCACAGCGTGCAGCTGGGCTTAACTCGCGGCTCAGGCCGGCCGCTTCACATCCAGACAAAAGTTACCCGTAAAAGAGTCAGCCAACGATGGTACATAGATTTGCCGCTTTAATTTGATGTGGAAAGACACTGCAGAAGCAAACAGAGAGGTGCCATGCTGAAATTTAGAAGTCTCTTTTCTGACGCGTTTCGTGCTCAACAGCACTTCTTCATGGGATGTAGGCTTCACACTAACACTCCGTCACGGCGATTTAAAATAGCACCTGGTGAAAAGTCCTCCCATCCTGCCCAGGTGGGTGTGGCCACTCCCGTGGCATGCTGGGGATGGTAGTGCCTTAATTAATTACTACAGTGAGTTGCCGTTTTTGGATAGTCTTTGTGCACATATAGAAACCCCAGTGGGTAGCAGGAAACAAACTGTAGCATCTGGGTGATGGCTTAACTTCCCACTCTGGCATACCATTTCTAAATCTGACACGTCGTTTGGCGCGCCAGTAGAACTGCACAGCGTGCAGCTGGGCTTAACTCGCGGCTCAGGCCGGCCGCTTCACATCCAGACAAAAGTTACCCGTAAAAGAGTCAGCCCACGATGGTACATAGATTTGCCGCTTTAATTTGATGTGGAAAGACACTGCAGAAGCAAACAGAGAGGTGCCATGCTGAAATTTAGAAGTCTCTTTTCCGACGCGTTTCGTGCTCAACAGCACTTCTTCATGGGATGTAGGCTTCACACTAACACTCCGTCACGGCGATTTAAAATAGCACCTGGTGAAAAGTCCTCCCATCCTGCCCAGGTGGGCGTGGCCACTCCCGTGGCATGCTGGGGATGGTAGTGCCTTAATTAATTACTACAGTGAGTTGCCGTTTTTGGATAGTCTTTGTGCACATATAGAAACCCCAGTGGGTAGCAGGAAACAAACTGTAGCATCTGGGTGATGGCTTAACTTCCCACTCTGGCATACCATTTCTAAATCTGACACGTCGTTTGGCGCGCCAGTAGAACTGCACAGCGTGCAGCTGGGCTTAACTCGCGGCTCAGGCCGGCCGCTTCACATCCAGACAAAAGTTACCCGTAAAAGAGTCAGCCCACGATGGTACATAGATTTGCCGCTTTAATTTGATGTGGAAAGACACTGCAGAAGCAAACAGAGAGGTGCCATGCTGAAATTTAGAAGTCTCTTTTCCGACGCGTTTCGTGCTCAACAGCACTTCTTCATGGGATGTAGGCTTCACACTAACACTCCGTCACGGCGATTTAAAATAGCACCTGGTAAAAAGTCCTCCCATCCTGCCCAGGTGGGCGTGGCCACTCCCGTGGCATGCTGGGGATGGTAGTGCCTTAATTAATTACTACAGTGAGTTGCCGTTTTTGGATAGTCTTTGTGCACATATAGAAACCCCAGAGGGTAGCAGGAAACAAACTGTAGCATCTGGGTGATGGCTTAACTTCCCACTCTGGCATACCATTTCTAAATCTGACACGTCGTTTGGCGCGCCAGTAGAACTGCACAGCGTGCAGCTGGGCTTAACTCGCGGCTCAGGCCGGCCGCTTCACATCCAAACAAAAGTTACCCGTAAAAGAGTCAGCCCACGATGGTACATAGATTTGCCGCTTTAATTTGATGTGGAAAGACACTGCAGAAGCAAACAGAAAGGTGCCATGCTGAAATTTAGAAGTCTCTTTTCCGACGCGTTTCGTGCTCAACAGCACTTCTTCATGGGATGTAGGCTTCACACTAACACTCCGTAACGGCGATTTAAAATAGCACCTGGTGAAAAGTCCTCCCATCCTGCCCAGGTGGGCGTGGCCACTCCCGTGGCATGCTGGGGATGGTAGTGCCTTAATTAATTACTACAGTGAGTTGCCGTTTTTGGATAGTCTTTGTGCACATTTAGAAACCCCAGTGGGTAGCAGGAAACAAACTGTAGCATCTGGGTAATGGCTTAACTTCCCACTCTGGCATACCATTTCTAAATCTGACACGTCGTTTGGCGCACCAGTAGAACTGCACAGCGTGCAGCTGGGCTTAACTCGCGGCTCAGGCCGGCCGCTTCACAACCAAACAGTTTGTTTCCTGCTACCCACTGGGGTTTCTATATGTGCACAAAGACTATCCAAAAACGGCAACTCACTGTAGTAATTAATTAAGGCACTACCATCCCCAGCATGCCACGGGAGTGGCCACGCCCACCTGGGCAGGATGGGAGGACTTTTCACCATGTGCTATTTTAAATCGCCGTGACGGAGTGTTAGTGTGAAGCCTACATCCCATGAAGAAGTGCTGTTTAGCACGAAACGCGTCGGAAAAGAGACTTCTAAATTTCAGCATGGCACCTCTCTGTTTGCTTCTGCAGTGTCTTTCCACATCAAATTAAAGCGGCAAATCTATGTACCATCGTGGGCTGACTCATTTACGGGTAACTTTTGTCTGGATGTGAAGCGGCCGGCCTGAGCCGCGAGTTAAGCCCAGCTGCACGCTGTGCAGTTCTACTGGCGCGCCAAACGACGTGTCAGATTTAGAAATGGTATGCCAGAGTGGGAAGTTAAGCCATCACCCAGATGCTACAGTTTGTTTCCTGCTACCCACTGGGGTTTCTATATGTGCACAAACACTATCAAAAAACGGCAACTCACTGTAGAAATTAATTAAGGCACTACCATCCCCAGCATGCCACGGGAGTGGCCACGCCCACCTGGGCAGGATGGGAGGACTTTTCACCAGGTGATATTTTAAATCGCCGTGACGGAGTGTTAGTGTGAAGCCTACATCCCATGAAGAAGTGCTGTTGAGCACGAAACGCGTCGGAAAAGAGACTTCTAAATTTCAGCATGGCACCTCTCTGTTTGCTTCTGCAGTGTCTTTCCACATCAAATTAAAGCGGCAAATCTATGTATCATCGTGGGCTGACTCTTTTACGGGTAACTTTTGTCTGGATGTGAAGCGGCCGGCCTGAGCCGCGAGTTGAGCCCAGCTGCACGCTGTGCAGTTCTACTGGTGCGCCAAACGACGTGTCAGATTTAGAAATGGTATGCCAGAGTGGGAAGTTAAGCCATCACCCAGATGCTACAGTTTGTTTCCTGCTACCCACTGGGGTTTCTATATGTGCACAAAGACTATCCAAAAACGGCAACTTACTGTAGTAATTAATTAAGGCACTACCATCCCCAGCATGCCACGGGAGTGGCCACGCCCACCTGGGCAGGATGGGAGGACTTTTCACCAGGTGCTATTTTAAATCGCCGTGACGGAGTGTTAGTGTGAAGCCTACATCCCATGAAGAAGTGCTGTTGAGCACGAAACGCGTCGGAAAAGAGACTTCTAAATTTCAGCATGGCACCTCTCTGTTTGCTTCTGCAGTGTCTTTCCACATCAAATTAAAGCGGCAAATCTATGTACCATCGTGGGCTGACTCTTTTACGGGTAACTTTTGTCTGGATGTGAAGCGGCCAGCCTGAGCCGCGAGTTAAGCCCAGCTGCACGCTGTGCAGTTCTACTGGCGCGCCAAACGACGTGTCAGATTTAGAAATGGTATGCCAGAGTGGGAAGTTAAGCCATCACCCAGATGCTACAGTTTGTTTCCTGCTACCCACTGGGGTTTCTATATGTGCACAAAGACTATCCAAAAACGGCAACTCACTGTAGTAATTAATTAAGGCACTACCATCCCCAGCATGCCACGGGAGTGGCCAAGCCCACCTGGGCAGGATGGGAGGACTTTTCACCAGGTGCTATTTTAAATCGCCGTGACGGAGTGTTAGTGTGAAGCCTACATCCCATGAAGAAGTGCTGTTGAGCACGAAACGCGTCGGAAAAGAGACTTCTAAATTTCAGCATGGCACCTCTCTGTTTGCTTCTGCAGTGTCTTTCCACATCAAATTAAAGCGGCAAATCTATGTACCATCGTGGGCTGACTCTTTTACGGGTAACTTTTATCTGGATGTGAAGCGGCCGGCCTGAGCCGCGAGTTAAGCCCAGCTGCACGCTGTGCAGTTCTACTGGCGCGCCAAACGACGTGTCAGATTTAGAAATGGTATGCCAGAGTGGGAAGTTAAGCCATCACCCAGATGCTACAGTTTGTTTCCTGCTACCCACTGGGGTTCCTATATGTGCACACAGACTATCCCAAAACGGCAACTCACTGTAGTAATTAATTACGGCACTACCATCCCCAGCATGCCACAGGAGTGGCCACGCCCACCTGGGCAGGATGGGAGGACTTTTCACCAGGTGCTATTTTAAATCGCCATGAGGGAGTGTTAGTGTGAAGCCTACATCCCATAAAGAAGTGCTGTTGAGCACGAAACGCGTCGGAAAAGAGACTTCTAAATTTCAGCATGGCACCTTTCTGTTTGCTTCTGCAGTGTCTTTCCACATCAAATTAAAGCGGCAAATCTATGTACCATCGTGGGCTGACTCTTTTACGGGTAAACTTTTGTTTGGATGTGAAGCGGCCGGCCTGAGCCGCGAGTTAAGCCCAGCTGCACGCTGTGCAGTTCTACTGGCGCGCCAAACGACGTGTCAGATTTAGAAATGGTATGCCAGAGTGGGAAGTTAAGCCATCACCCAGATGCTACAGTTTGTTTCCTGCTACCCACTGGGGTTTCTATATGTGCACAAAGACTATCCAAAAACGGCAACTCACTGTAGTAATTAATTAAGGCACTACCATCCCTAGCATGCCACGGGAGTGGCCACGCCCACCTGGGCAGGATGGGAGGACTTTTCACCAGGTGCTATTTTAAATCGCCGTGACGGAGTGTTAGTGTGAAGCCTACATCCCATGAAGAAGTGCTGTTGAGCACGAAACGCGTCGGAAAAGAGACTTCTAAATTTCAGCATGGCACCTTTCTGTTTGCTATTGCAGTGTCTTTCCACATCAAATTAAAGCGGCAAATCTATGTACCATCGTGGGCTGACTCTTTTACGGGTAACTTTTGTTTGGATGTGAAGCGGCCGGCCTGAGCCGCGAGTTAAGCCCAGCTGCACGCTGTGCAGTTCTACTGGCGCGCCAAGCGACGTGTCAGATTTAGAAATGGTATGCCAGAGTGGGAAGTTAAGCCATCACCCAGATGCTACAGTTTGTTTCCTGCTACCCACTGGTGTTTCTATATGTGCACAAAGACTATCCGAAAACGGCAACTCACTGTAGTAATTAATTAAGGCACTACCATCCCCAGCATGCCACGGGAGTGGCCACGCCCACCTGGGCAGGATGGGAGGACTTTTCACCAGGTGCTATTTTAAATCGCCGTGACGGAGTGTTAGTGTGAAGCCTACATCCCATGAAGAAGTGCTGTTGAGCACGAAACGCGTCGGAAAAGAGACTTCTAAATTTCAGCATGGCACCTTTCTGTTTGCTTCTGCAGTGTCTTTCCACATCAAATTAAAGCGGCAAATCTATGTACCATCGTGGGCTGACTCTTTTACGGGTAACTTTTGTTTGGATGTAAAGCGGCCGGCCTGAGCCGCGAGTTAAGCCCAGCTGCACGCTGTGCAGTTCTACTGGCGCGCCAAACGACGTGTCTGATTTGGAAATGGTATGCCAGAGTGGGAAGTTAAGCCATCACCCAGATGCTACAGTTTGTTTCCTGCTACCCACTGGGGTTTCTATATGTGCACAAAGACTATCCAAAAACGGCAACTCACTGTAGTAATTAATTAAGGCACTATCATCCCCAGCATGCCACGGGAGTGGCCACGCCCACCTGGGCAGGATGGGAGGACTTTTCACCAGGTGCTATTTTAAATCGCCGTGACGGAGTGTTAGTGTGAAGCCTACATCCCATGAAGAAGTGCTGTTGAGCACGAAACGCATCGGAAAAGAGACTTCTAAATTTCAGCATGGCACCTTTCTGTTTGCTTCTGCAGTGTCTTTCCACATCAAATTAAAGCGGCAAATCTATGTACCATCGTGGGCTGACTCTTTTACGGGTAACTTTTGTTTGGATGTAAAGCGGCCGGCCTGAGCCGCGAGTTAAGCCCAGCTGCACGCTGTGCAGTTCTACTGGCGCGCCAAACGACGTGTCAGATTTAGAAATGGTATGCCAGAGTGGGAAGTTAAGCCATCACCCAGATGCTACAGTTTGTTTCCTGCTACCCACTGGGGTTTCTATATGTGCACAAAGACTATCCAAAAACGGCAACTCACTGTAGTAATTAATTAAGGCACTACCATCCCCAGCATGCCACGGGAGTGGCCACGCCCACCTGGGCAGGATGGGAGGACTTTTCACCAGGTGCTATTTTAAATCGCCATGACGGAGTGTTAGTGTGAAGCCTACATCCCATGAAGAAGTGCTGTTGAGCACGAAACGCGTCGGAAAAGAGACTTCTAAATTTCAGCATGGCACCTTTCTGTTTGCTTCTGCAGTGTCTTTCCACATCAAATTAAAGCGGCAAATCTATGTACCATCGTGGGCTGACTCTTTTACGGGTAACTTTTGTTTGGATGTGAAGCGGCCGGCCTGAGCCGCGAGTTAAGCCCAGCTGCACGCTGTGCAGTTCTACTGGCGCGCCAAACGACGTGTCAGATTTAGAAATGGTATGCCAGAGTGGGAAGTTAAGCCATCACCCAGATGCTACAGTTTGTTTCCTGCTACCCACTGGGGTTTCTATATGTGCACAAAGACTATCCAAAAACGGCAACTCACTGTAGTAATTAATTAAGGCACTACCATCCCCAGCATGCCACAGGACTGGCCACGCCCACCTGGGCAGGATGGGAGGACTTTTCACCAGGTGCTATTTTAAATCGCCATGAGGGAGTGTTAGTGTGAAGCCTACATCCCATGAAGAAGTGCTGTTGAGCACGAAATGCGTTGGAAAAGAGACTTCTAAATTTCAGCATGGCACCTTTCTGTTTGCTTCTGCAGTGTCTTTCCACATCAAATTAAAGCGGCAAATCTATGTACCATCGTGGGCTGACTCTTTTACGGGTAACTTTTGTTTGGATGTGAAGCGGCCGGCCTGAGCCGCGAGTTAAGCCCAGCTGCACGCTGTGCAGTTCTACTGGCGCGCCAAACAACGTGTCAGATTTAGAAATGGTATGCCAGAGTGGGAAGTTAAGCCATCACCCAGATGCTACAGTTTGTTTCCTGCTACCCACTGGGGTTTCTATATGTGCACAAAGACTATCCAAAAACGGCAACTCACTGTAGTAATTAATTAAGGCACTACCATCCCCAGCATGCCACGGGAGTGGCCACGCCCACCTGGGCAGGATGGGAGGACTTTTCACCAGGTGCTATTTTAAATCGCCGTGACGGAGTGTTAGTGTGAAGCCTACATCCCATGAATAAGTGCTGTTGAGCACGAAACGCGTCGGAAAAGAGACTTCTAAATTTCAGCATGGCACCTTTCTGTTTGCTTCTGCAGTGTCTTTCCACATCAAATTAAAGCGGCAAATCTATGTACCATCGTGGGCTGACTCTTTTACGGGTAACTTTTGTTTGGATATATATATATATATGTATATATTACCTACTGGCGGTCGCCAGTAGGTAGTTATAGTTAAGACCTATTTTCCATAGGAAATCTGCAACATTCTATTTGGAATAACTTTGGCGACGGTTAACAAATCTATGCCAAATTTCCAAAACTAGTGGGGTGCTCTGGTCCGCTCCTATCCTGAAAGTCTTGGGGTGATTCGTGAAGCAGGGGCTGAGAAAAAAGGGGGGTCCCAAAACATGTTGTCCCCATGCAATTTTCCATAGGAACTGTTCATCGCGGCTACAGCCCAAACTGCTGAAAGGAATTACACCAAATTTGGCAAAGAGGTAGTCCTTGGTACAGACTCGTGCCTTTTGCTTAAATGGTGTAAATCTGTTCAGTAGTTCCTGAGAAAATCACAATTAAATGTACATATATATCTATGGCTGCGGTGGATCCGCGTATTCTGAGCGCACCCTTAGCGCACCTACCCGATCACGCGCTGACTGCTAATTGGCTGTCAAGTGGTTATCAACATTTGAAACCAAATGGCAGCCATTTTGTGCCTCAGTAGAAGCGAGGGTCTAGAAATCAGTGGAATAAGTGTTCAAAATGTATAAAGGGGGCAGGTTAATAATATCTTGACCCTCTAGACCTGCTTAGGACCCCTCAGGCCCCCAAAAATATTTTTCTTTGTGGAAAAAATTGAGAAATGTGCGCAGGGTGCATGGATCCACCGTAAAAAAAAATAAAAACAAAGCGCAGGCTCCTGTGCTTGTTTAAAAATTAGCAAAATGGGGGGTCCAAATCCCGGGGTCAAAAATAATAAATTTGATGGGGGTCTAGAGGGGCCCTGTAGCCCGGAGACCGCCATCCCTCGGTGCTACAAAATAAATGGGTGGGGGGGCACAAAGGTACTCCCCATGTAAAATACTTGAGTAGGGGGGCTAAAAGGCCCTCTCCAGTCCCAGGGACCGCTACTCTTTGGGGCTTTCAAAAAAATGGGTGGAGGGGCTCAAAGGTCCCTCTAAGCTCAGGGGATTACCACGGTCCGGCGATAATGGGCTTGCTAATATGCGTTATAGAATTTGAATAGAAGCCCAGGTTAGATGTCCTGCACATCTAACCTGGGCTTCTATTGGAATTATATAACGCATATAAGTAAGGCCATTATCACCATTTTAGCTCCAGTCTCCTACCGCTAAAACTGTGATAATTTTAACTAGGTTCTTGCTAATATGCCCCCAAGTTTGCTATGGCAGGGCAGGAGCTTCGGCTGACACCCTGCCATAGCAAACAGCATTGTAGAAAGAATATTCCAGTAAGACAACAAAGGATTTTCAAGTCCATTATCTCCATTTTAGCGGCAGTTTGCTGCAGCTAAAGCGGCAATAATTTTAACGCGTCCTTCTAAATATGCCCCTAAGTTTGGAATGTCGACAATCCCGTCTCCCATTTTAGTAGCCACATAGTATTTTGTGAAGTGCACACTGTGAAACAAGAAGGAGCAGTGTCTGATTGGGATTGATAAAGAATTGCGCATTGTTGAGTACAGAGTAGGCAAGTTGTGCATTGGGTTTTGCAACACCCACTCTTGAGGTTAATTCGAAGAGTTGTGTACTTCTTTTGCTCCTAATGTACACAGGGTTCTGTTGTCTCTCTTTGCTTTCTCCTCTGTCATGTAGAGGACTTTGGGTAAATATGAAGGTTTCTGTACAGCCAGCACCTTTGAACCCTACCCCCAAGTGCTTACTGCCTGTTACCCTAGTAACAGTTCATGGAACACTTAATTGAGCACACAGGTCACAAGTTCAGTACACAATGTTGCTAATCCAAACAGCAAGTGTGCTTGACTTTTAAAATGTTTCCATAGGAACCGTTAATCGCCGCTACAGCCTCTGGTAAAGAGCTGGAAAAGAGTTAGCCCCGGTATTACACTTCTAGTTATAAACATCATTCTTTTCTTAGTAAAACTTTGAGCCCCATCAGTTATTCTTTTACAAATTAAGGGGTATAATTATATTGGCTTCCTTGTAAATATGCTCCCAAGTACTGTGTTAATGTCACATGTGAATTGGGCGCGGAAGGGTACAGAGATGATTTGTAGTCTAGGAGATGGCCACCTTCCCCAGAATTATTTAAGTCCGGGAATTGACATACTCAGGATCTTTATTTTTTTATGCAGGGTGTGCCTCGGCAGTCTCAGAAGCCTCAGTGGTGCTAGGCAGTGCCTTATTTGTTTTGTAATCACACGGACAGTACTTATGGTATTATAAAGTGATACACTCATAGAACTCTTGTAGTTGTATAATTACTCAGGATTTATGTGCCTAAGAGTTACTTACATTATTTTTTGTAGGTGCATTGTAATGTTAAAATGTTTTGATTTTAAAATCCTCTCTAAGCAGATTATTATCACACTAAATAATAGTCAATTGTTGTCAGAAAAAGAAGACGTATACACTCATTTATTTATTATCCATTTTTTAAAACAGAAATAAATAAATAGAAACGTAACTTTAATAGAATAGTATAATAAACAAAATGTGAGATGGACTCCAGTGGTAGCTGCGTAGGTAACCTACAAAACAAAAATGAAACATAAGTTTGTGTGCTATGTCGAAGAGGTAAAGAAAGCTAGTTAGAATTAAAGGATCATAGTGAAAATGGAAGGGAGGGTAGTGGGTGGAATAAGAAGGGAAGGGAGAGTTAAAAGTAGAGAGGCAGGAGGAGATAGAGCATTGGCTTATTGCGCTCAGTCTTTAGTGTTTACTGTTAGTCATTTGTTTGTCTAGGACACAAGGATCTGCGAAATAGAGTGTTGTTTAAGAAGTCCTTAAAATTAAATACATGAAGCCAGAGATCGCCGTTGTTTGATTATATGCTCCTACATTATTACTTACTGGAAAATCGCTTGTATGCACCTGTGCACCCAGAGTGCTGCACTCCAGTCTCTACCCCTCAATGTGCTCAATTGTAGGTCTTGCACACTGAGGCTTCACTGTTCACCTGCCACCACTGGTGTGTCCCACGACGTGTTGCTGCAAGCTCCGAGACATTTGTATGGAAAAGCAGGTTTCCACAATGGAACGGTGTCTTAATACTGCAGTGGAAGGTGTTAGAATGCTCAGGGCATCATTGCAGGAGAGAGTTCCCGCTCAGCCCCTTTCAGCGAATCAATTAATCTCTGTAAAGAGAGAAGTAATTTAATGGTGGAAACCTTTGCAGGTGAATGAATGTTTATGTTATGCTTGGTAGAAAATAGAAGTTGAGTACAACCTTCATTTTTGAAGTACGATTAATAGTTAGTGATAATCGTGGTTCAAAGAGGAGTTGGAATGCACGAGAAAACACAAGGTTAAATTATAATATATCATGCTAATGACAATATACTTAGCAATAGAGCGTATGCTAGAAGCTTAATGTTCGTGTGTAATGCAGTGGCGGGAGCCTGTGTGCATGTACACACAGTAAGGAAGTAACTAAAGTGTCCTAAAAGCTAACGTCATGTGTCTGTAGAGCAGCGTTTGTTGCTGGCTGAGGTCTATAGTACGGTCCAGTAGGTCTTTCAAATTAGATCAATGTGATGGAATGAGGTGAGAGATTACATCATTACGGAAGGCAAGATCGCTATTTCTCACATGCACACTCAGGGTAGTGCAGCCCACCCCTCCCGCAGAATCACCCTCAACAGGAGTCTGTAGGGCAGCTCTGCTCCTAGGCTTAGGCCTATCTTATGGTGTAGATGGTATTTAAAATGAGACAGAGATGTGACTGAATGAGGTCAAAGACCGCAAGTTAACATAACACTTGGCAAAATGTCTTATTCGCACGTATGCTGTGTGCCTGATGCATCCCACCCCTCTCGTAGGTCCGCGTTGAATAGGTGTCTGTAGGGAACTGCCCGCTGGCTCAGATCTACAGTATGGTCCAGTAGGTCTTTAAAATGATTCAGAGATAAGACAGAATGAGGTGAGAGATCACATCATTATGCAAGACAATATCGTTTGTTCGCACCGCGTTTAATTGGTGGCCTTGCGCACCTAGGCCGCTCTGCTTACCTTTTGCAAACACTATCTAGCAGAGGTTACAACTTGAATTCTGCTTTGGATCTATACTGCAGACAGTATTAAATTCAGCCTTGATTTATTTATCTGCAGTGTGGACAGCAGGGTTCATAACTTGAAAAGAGAAAGAGAAACAGTGTGAAAGAGAGGAAGAGAGTGAAAGAAACACATTGAAAGTGTGAGAGAGAGAAAGTAATGGATGGAGCAGGAGAAGTACTGTTGATACTGGAGAAAATCTTTGCATCTCACCTTTTTGCCATCGGTGTGTGTCCAACTGCATGCCGGATTATTGTGCACCCTCAAGTTTAGTGATCTCAAAGATAGTATACAATTAGTAATGGCAGAGTACATACAACTGCACACGTACACCCAGGTTACTGTATTGCATCAACTCCCACTGCAAGGCGGTGTCTGTGCGCTCTTTTCCTCCCAGGGTGCTATACCCCTTGAACTCGCACTGCATAGCGGTGAGTTTTCATTACTGTGCACACAGACTGCTGCACCCCATCCACTCCCAGTGTCCGGAGGTGATTGCCCATTCCTGCGCACCCAGACTGTTGCAACCTATCCACTCCCACTGCCCGGAGGTGAATGTCCATTCCAATGCACTCAAGTTGCTGCACAGTATTCACTCTCCCCTCCCACAGGTGACTTCTCGTCCCTTCGAAAACAAGCTTCTCTGCGCACCTTGTGCCACCGGCATGTTTCAAAGAGGATTCACCACGTGTCCAAGCAACCTTCTTAGGCATTGTTAAGATGGCCACGCATCATCGCAGATTCCTCAAACATTGAGATTTTCAGGTGTTGCCAATTTGTGAAACACAACCTGTTAGATAAAAAAGAAGATAAGATTGTGTGTCATTTGTTCATCATAGCAGAGAGGAGAGAGAGAGTGAGAGAGTGACTCTGAAAAGAATATTCACAGCTCACCTTTCTGTCGCCGGTGTGTCTTACACCACGTGCCGGGCATAGTTCACCTTGAGCTCCACATCTAAAGGATAGTAAAAGAAAGATGTTATGATTGGTAATTGCCACTATATTAATGTGGAGTAGAATAACATCCTTCAACACAAGTAAGGGGAGAGGGTCAACCGTATCTACAACTCTACCACCCCAATCCCCCTGAATCACAATTATACACACATAGAGGGGTGGAGAGACTCAAAGGAAACCCCAAAACAACCAACAAAACAGAGCAAATGTAATTGTTTTGAAAATGCTGCCCTCACTCACACACCGAAGTGTGTGACATGCTTCATCATCGGGTCTGCTTACAATATGCCCAGGTGTAGCCACACTCTGGACGGAGCATAGGGGAGGGGTTGAAACATAAAAGACCACAGGACCAAATACAAAACCAAACAACATATATACATTAACATAAATGTGATCAGTGAATGTCACCCTGTGACTGGAGTTGGTGTGCAACACGTGCAGTTAATCGGGAAATGTTTAAAACTGGTTTGGGGATACCAAACAGAACTTTATTAACAGGTTCCACAACCAGGATTAAAAGAAAAGAAAGGATGGGTAGTGTTTCCAAGAGAAAAATAAAGTTCTCAAAACAACCCTCCTAATACCGCTATTGTCAACATGTTTCGACCGACTGTAGAATAACATCCCCAATTAAAAATACAACCATGTGTATGGTTCCAACTTGTTTAATGGGATTCGATTTATGAACAATTAGTAGAGTAATAATGTTTTCCACCTGGTTATAGTAAACAAGTGGTGCGCAGTCATGCATGTGGTTTCAATCATAACGCCCATGTCTGGGCACGATAATTAAAAGCTCATGTGTTATTGGAGTCTATTGCACGTAGCAAACGTGTAACAGATACCAATAGGCCATGGACGGAGCAATGCATCCGCCTCTGGCCAATTGCGTGCAGTCTTTTAGAATAAGTCACACGCAAAGGCCAATGGTTTAGCACAGAAGGAAACAACAGGCATGAGCATGTGTGAATTGAAGGTTAGGTTCATATCCCCGTTTTTTCACATAGAAAATATCTCGCGCTGCGTAAGCAGTGCTGTGCACTCCAATGAAAGCATGAGCTGTACTGCGCACAGCAACGGAGGCTCGAGTCCTAAATGAATTGAGAAAGGAAAGGTTGTCAAAATAAAATGGTAAAGTTAGGTGTAAACTGTATAAAAAAATAAATGCTCATCTACTTCGCTACGCAAGTGGGAGCGATGGACATTAGATCGATAATAAAAACTTTCCTGCTACTGGAAAAAAAATACAAATGCAATAAGATAGGGAATGTAGGACTGCGTACGCCTAAATCGCTGCATCAACGTTTTGTATCCATTCTGCTGTATCACATCTACTCCCTCCGGTGTGCACCCAGTCCTCACTGCTCACCTTTTTGTGAACAGAGCACCTTCTACATCATGCAATCCTGCTCTGCCACCAAAAAGTCTCACATTTGCTGCTGAGTCTTGATATCACTATGGCAAAGGACATACTCGTGCACCCATCATCATTGCAGGTTCCTCACCCGCTCAGTCCTTCCGGTACCACTAACTCAGTCCCCCTGTTTGGTAGTTTGGGCCTACATGAGGCTTTCGAACCACCAGGATGGGCAATCACAGTGCTTGAGATGGGAGCAACTCTAAAATGGCGTAGAGCACGAGTGCCCGGTCTTTTTTATTACGATTTAGAAAAGGGGGTGGTGATGAACAGAGTGTCTGAGTTAAACAGACCACTCTTACCCAGTCCAAAGATCAGGGCTTGATCCATCACCGTTATTTATCTCACTGCCCCATCCCAGCTCAGAACCTGGCTATATGCAAATCAGTCTGTCCCTGGCCCAGTGCATCATGGGAACAGGGCAGACTAAACTACCAAGTCAATTCTTCACCAGAAAGGAGACAAGCTACCGGGGACCGGTTTCTGGCATTTCAGCCTTCTTCGGCCCGGCTTGCTTGAATCCTGATGGAGCAGTGAGAAAGGGACTAATGTCTGAGTGTACCCTGCCACACCTATAGTGGCCAAAAACGATTTAGAAAAGGGGGTGGTGATGAACAGAGTGTCTGAGTTAAACAGACCACTCTTACCCAGTCCAAAGATCAGGGCTTGATCCATCACCGTTATTTATCTCACTGCCCCATCCCAGCTCAGAACCTGGCTATATGCAAATCAGTCTGTCCCTGGCCCAGTGCATCATGGGAACAGGGCAGACTAAACTACCAAGTCAATTCTTCACCAGAAAGGAGACAAGCTACCGGGGACCGGTTTCTGGCATTTCAGCCTTCTTCGGCCCGGCTTGCTTGAATCCTGATGGAGCAGTGAGAAAGGGACTCATGTCTGAGTATACCCTGCCACACCTATAGTGGCCAAAAACGATTTAGAAAAGGGGGTGGTGATGAACAGAGTGTCTGAGTTAAACAGACCACTCTTACCCAGTCCAAAGATCAGGGCTTGATCCATCACCGTTATTTATCTCACTGCCCCATCCCAGCTCAGAACCTGGCTATATGCAAATCAGTCTGTCCCTGGCCCAGTGCATCATGGGAACAGGGCAGACTAAACTACCAAGTCAATTCTTCACCAGAAAGGAGACAAGCTACCGGGGACCGGTTTCTGGCATTTCAGCCTTCTTCGGCCCGGCTTGCTTGAATCCTGATGGAGCAGTGAGAAAGGGACTCATGTCTGATTATACCCTGCCACACCTATAGTGGCCAAAAACGATTTAGAAAAGGGGGTGGTGATGAACAGAGTGTCTGAGTTAAACAGACCACTCTTACCCAGTCCAAAGATCAGGGCTTGATCCATCACCGTTATTTATCTCACTGCCCCATCCCAGCTCAGAACCTGGCTATATGCAAATCAGTCTGTCCCTGGCCCAGTGCATCATGGGAACAGGGCAGACTAAACTACCAAGTCAATTCTTCACCAGAAAGGAGACAAGCTACCGGGGACCGGTTTCTGGCATTTCAGCCTTCTTCGGCCCGGCTTGCTTGAATCCTGATGGAGCAGTGAGAAAGGGACTCATGTCTGAGTATACTCTGCCACACCTGTAGTGTCCAAAAACGATTTAGAAAAGGGGGTGGTGATGAACAGAGTGTCTGAGTTAAACAGACCACTCTTACCCAGTCCAAAGATCAGGGCTTGATCCATCACCGTTATTTATCTCACTGCCCCATCCCAGCTCAGAACCTGGCTATATGCAAATCAGTCTGTCCCTGGCCCAGTGCATCATGGGAACAGGGCAGACTAAACTACCAAGTCAATTCTTCACCAGAAAGGAGACAAGCTACCGGGGACCGGTTTCTGGCATTTCAGCCTTCTTCGGCCCGGCTTGCTTGAATCCTGATGGAGCAGTGAGAAAGGGACTCATGTCTGAGTATACCCTGCCACACCTATAGTGGCCAAAAACGATTTAGAAAAGGGGGTGGTGATGAACAGAGTGTCTGAGTTAAACAGACCACTCTTACCACCCCTTGTAAATATTTTTGTCCACCCTAAGCGTGGTAGGGTATACTCAGATGTGAGTCCCTTGCTCATTGCACCATCAGGATTCAAGCAAGCCGGGCCGAAGACGGCTGAAATGCCAGAAACCGGTCCCCGGTAGCTTGTTTCCTTCCCAGTGTAAGAATTGGCTTTTGTAGTTTGGTTTGCCCTGTTCCCATCATGCACTGGGACAGGAACAGACTAATTTGCATACAGCCAGGTTCTGAAACTGGGATGGTGCAGTGAGCTAAAAAACGGTGTTGGATCTAGCCCTGATCTCTTGACTGGGTGAGAGTATTCTGTTTAATTCAGAGACTCTGTCCCTCACCACCCCTTGTAAATATTTTTGTCCACCCTAAGCGTGGTAGGGTATACTCAGATGTGAGTCCCTTGCTCATTGCACCATCAGGATTCAAGCAAGCCGGGCCGAAGACGGCTGAAATGCCAGAAACCGGTCCCCGGTAGCTTGTTTCCTTCCCAGTGTAAGAATTGGCTTTTGTAGTTTGGTTTGCCCTGTCTCCATCATGCACTGGGACAGGAACAGACTAATTTGCATACAGCCAGGTTCTGAAACTGGGATGGTGCAGTGAGCTAAAAAACGGTGTTGGATCTAGCCCTGATCTCTTGACTGGGTGAGAGTATTCTGTTTAATTCAGAGACTCTGTCCCTCACCACCCCTTGTAAATATTTTTGTCCACCCTAAGCGTGGTAGGGTATACTCAGATGTGAGTCCCTTGCTCATTGCACCATCAGGATTCAAGCAAGCCGGGCCGAAGACGGCTGAAATGCCAGAAACCGGTCCCCGGTAGCTTGTTTCCTTCCCAGTGTAAGAATTGGCTTTTGTAGTTTGGTTTGCCCTGTTCCCATCATGCACTAGGACAGGAACAGACTAATTTGCATACAGCCAGGTTCTGAAACTGGGATGGTGCAGTGAGCTAAAAACGGTGTTGGATCTAGCCCTGATCTCTTGACTGGGTGAGAGTATTCTGTTTAATTCAGAGACTCTGTCCCTCACCACCCCTTGTAAATATTTTTGTCCACCCTAAGCGTGGTAGGGTATACTCAGATGTGAGTCCCTTGCTCATTGCACCATCAGGATTCAAGCAAGCCGGGCCGAAGATGGCTGAAATGCCAGAAACCGGTCCCCGGTAGCTTGTTTCCTTCCCAGTGTAAGAATTGGCTTTTGTAGTTTGGTTTGCCCTGTTCCCATCATGCACTGGGACAGGAACAGACTAATTTGCATACAGCCAGGTTCTGAAACTGGGATGGTGCAGTGAGCTAAAAAACGGTGTTGGATCTAGCCCTGATCTCTTGACTGGGTGAGAGTATTCTGTTTAATTCAGAGACTCTGTCCCTCACCACCCCTTGTAAATATTTTTGTCCACCCTAAGCGTGGTAGGGTATACTCAGATGTGAGTCCCTTGCTCATTGCACCATCAGGATTCAAGCAAGCCGGGCCGAAGACGGCTGAAAAGCCAGAAACCGGTCCCCGGTAGCTTGTTTCCTTCCCAGTGTAAGACTTGGCTTTTGTAGTTTGGTTTGCCCTGTTCCCATCATGCACTGGGACAGGAACAGACTAATTTGCATACAGCCAGGTTCTGAAACTGGGATGGTGCAGTGAGCTAAAAAACGGTGTTGGATCTAGCCCTGATTTCTTGAATGGGTGAGAGTATTCTGTTTAATTCAGAGACTCTGTCCCTCACCACCCCTTGTAAATATTTTTGTCCACCCTAAGCGTGGTAGGGTATACTTAGATGTGAGTCCCTTGCTCATTGCACCATCAGGATTCAAGCAAGCCGGGCCGAAGACGGCTGAAATGCCAGAAACCGGTCCCCGGTAGCTTGTTTCCTTCCCAGTGTAAGAATTGACTTTTGTAGTTTGGTTTGCCCTGTTACCATCATGCACTGGGACAGGAACAGACTAATTTGCATACAGCCAGGTTCTGAAACTGGGATGGTGCAGTGAGCTAAAAAACGGTGTTGGATCTAGCCCTGATCTCTTGACTGGGTGAGAGTATTCTGTTTAATTCAGAGACTCTGTCCCTCACCACCCCTTGTAAATATTTTTGTCCACCCTAAGCGTGGTAGGGTATACTCAGATGTGAGTCCCTTGCTCATTGCACCATCAGGATTCAAGCAAGCCGGGCCGAAGACGGCTGAAATGCCAGAAACCGGTCCCCGGTAGCTTGTTTCCTTCCCAGTGTAAGAATTGGCTTTTGTAGTTTGGTTTGCCCTGTTCCCATCATGCACTGGGACAGGAACAGACTAATTTGCATACAGCCAGGTTCTGAAACTGGGATGGTGCAGTGAGCTAAAAAACGGTGTTGGATCTAGCCCTGATCTCTTGACTGGGTGAGAGTATTCTGTTTAATTCAGAGACTCTGTCCCTCACCACCCCTTGTAAATATTTCGGTCTTTTTTATTGGTAGGGTCACGTGTGCTGTGATGCCTGTGCTGGATGGGTGTGGTGTGGGGGTACAGTATACCAGCCATGAGGGAGTGTGTGTGTGTCATTCCGACAACTGGACCATCTTCACGTGGCCTTAGTACAGCAGAATTCACAAGGCAAAAAACATTGCTACCAGTGCAGCCTGCCTGGACCACGCATCATCGCAGACTCCACAGAACCTTGCTTCAAGTGCCACTAACTCAGTTTTATCATCGCTGGCTGCACACACGCTAACTTACCAATACTGTGCAGCTCTACTCAACGCCACGTGGCCGTGGGCTCTTGCTAACTGCTGCCTCCTGCCTACACTGTGGTCATCAGAACTCACAATTGAATTGACTATTGATTCATTATTAGCAGAGTACAATACCAAACTAAGTATAAGACCCATCAAACCTATACAATATCCCTAACATGCTTCCTTCAAAAACTTCTTTTATATCAGTTATAGATTTAGTTGAATACTAAAATTCATGCTGCAGGTGCAAAGGCACACTTAATGGCAATCCACACTGCTGACAGCGCAGATCACAATTTGAACCTCACTTTTACTTCATTGGAAACCTGAATTTCTTTTTTGGAGACATAAAATAGCTACACCACTGGAAGAATCATCTGATTCTCATCATTTTGTTGCTGAAGAATTCATACCCATCAATGGTACTTTTTATTCTCCCTCAAAGTACATGCAGTCAAGTATGCAACAGTCAATGCGTTGAGTGCAGCCCGTTCAGACCACGCATCATCGCAGGGTGAGCACACGCTAAACACCAGACGTACCACTAACTCAGTACACCATAAATAATCACCACAAGGCTTTATTAAGGCAAAATTCAGTAGTCAAAAAACATTACCCCCAGTGCGGCCTGGCCAGACCACGCATCATCGCAGGTTACGTACACGCTCAGTCCCAAAGGTACTACTAACTCAGTGCACCATAATTCATCGCCATGTGGCCGTGTTCAGGCAGAATTCAACTTTTTCATCCATTATTTACTGAGTGCAGAATCAAACAAAGTAAAACGTCTATCAAACCCTATACAATATCCCTTTAGTAGCCTTCCTTCAAAACTTCTTTTATATCAGTCCTAGGTTTAGTTGAAAAACAAAATTCACACTGCAAGTGCAAAGACACACTCAATGGTAGTCTACACTGCGGACACCACAGGTTACGACTTGAACTATAATGTCCCTGAAACATACATATTTCGACAATTACAAATGACAAATGATGCAGTCCAGTAGACAACACGCTGAGCACCATACGTACCACTAACTCAGTGCAACATAAATAATCACCATGTGGCCTTATTAAGGCAAAATTCTGTTGCCAAAAGACATTCTTACCAGTGTGCTCTGCCTGAACCAAGCATCATCACAGGCTCCGCACAAGCTGACCCTATCTTATTGCACCACAACTCATGAAAAGTTTACGATAGAATCTTCTGTGTATAATTTCACATACAGTGCTCCTACCTTTGTACAGCAGAAGTCATAACCGTTTATGATTGAATATCTGTGTATGATATCATGATTACTATTCTACTTGTTACCAACAGCAACGAAATGGAGTTGAGCACACGTGCCCGTACCCACTTCAACTATCTATCTGTGTCTGTTTAGGTATTATGTTTGTAAAATGCTGCTCCTTCACCCTACCACATTATATTGTGCCGGAAACAGCGTATGCAACCATCTTACCTCTGCTAATAACAAAAACTTTGATTCTATAACTTTCTGTCGCTCATTCTACAAATACGAAAATGCAAAATGGATCATTACAATACCCGAAAGAAACTGTACAGTCAATTTATAAATTTGTACTATTTCTTCTTTTTTTTTAGCATATCTATATAGCACGAAGTAGACCTAAAACTATATCAACAATTTACATGAGCACCGTATTTACAGAAAATTTTCAGGCACGCATTGATTACACCATTACAATAACAGGGTGTGGATGCGACTCCGTGCCTCGAACACTGATTTCCAGCACCAAGTTCGACAGTATACTCGAATGCCCACATATGTATATATATTATCTGTCCTTCACGTGCTAAAAACTGAAACCTAAACCTTTGACAGCCCTGTATTACTACAGCTACAACACTCCACTGAATGTAAAACAAACATTCATAATCGCAGAAATGCGTCATGTCCACCATCTTTTATGTGTACATCTATGGATGATTGTAGGGTCAGTGATACCCTGTACCTTCCATGTTAGCCATATTGTGGGACTTTACAGACATAATGACAATTTTGCGTGTCCCGTGTGACGGCAGCACTACAACACGGACTCTCAAATCAGTAGATATTTCATAGAGCTCATGATGGAACTACGCCCATAGCTCCGGAGTCATCGTTCACAGCTTCTTGCAGCACTGGCATACGTCAGTCGAGCCCACTCCGCTTATGCTTCCAGGAAAACACAACAGCGCTACATTGGCCAGCTTTCCATTGTTGTGATTTCTTACTTCCAGGTCTAGTTGTCAGAACGGCACACACACTCCCTCATGGCTGGTATACATCCACACCACACCCATCCAGCACATATGTCACTACACACGTGACCCTACCAATAAAAAAGACTGGGAGCACATGCTCTATGCCATTTTAGAGTTGCTCCCATTGCAAGCGCTGTGATGGCCCATACTAGTGGTGCAAATGCCTAAAATAGTCCTGAACTACTGAACAGGGGGCCCACTTTCACATGCGTGGCCTCTTTGGCCACTGAGTTAGTGGTATGGCAAGGACTGAGCGGGTGAAGAACCTGCAATGAAGATAGGTGCACAAGTATGTCCTTTTCCATAGTGATATCAAGACTCAGTGCCAAATCTGAGACTTGATGTTGGCACAGCACGACTGCATGATGTAGAACGGACCCTGTCCGCAAAAAGGTGAGCAGTGAGGTCTGGGCGCGCAGTGGAGGGAGTAGATGGGGTGCAGCAGACTGGATAAAAAAAGGTGACGCAATGATTTAGGCGTATGCAGTCGTATATACTGTTTCTTATTGCATTTGTATTTTTTTCCAATAGCAGGAAAGTTTTTATAATCAGTCAAATGTCCGTCGTTTGTGATGATCGAAACCACGTGTATCACTGTGCACCACTTGCTTTCGCAACCTGATAAAAAAATTACTACTATAGTAAATGTACAAAAATCGAAGCCTAATAAACAAGTTGGAACTGTACAAATAGTTGTATTTTAAATGCGGAAGGGAAGATGTGTGAAAGGGCGATGTAATTCTACTCCACATTAAGATAGTAACAATTACCAATCATAACCTCTTTCTTTTACTATCTTTTAGATGTAAAGCTTGAGGATGAATTATGTCCCGGCACGTGGTGAGAGACATACCGCTCACAGAAAGGTGAGCTGCGAATATTCTTTCCAGTCACTCTTTCACTTCCTCTCTCCTTTGATAAAAAATGACTCACAATGTTAACTTCCTTTTTTTCTTACAGGTTGTGTTTCACAAATCGACGTCCCCTCCAACACCTCCAAAGCTCAATGTTCGAGGATTCTGCAATGATGCGTGGTCATCATAACAACGTCTGAGAAGGCTGCTTCGACACGTGGTGCACCCTCTTTGAATCACGCCAATGGCACAAGGTGAGCAAAGAAACATGTTTCCGAAGCAACAAAAAGTCACCTGTGGGCGGAGAGAGTGGGTAGTGTGCAGCAGCTTCACTGCGTAGGAACGTACAATTACCTCCGAGCAGTGAGAATAGAAAGGTTGTATCAGTCTGAGGGGCAGATTTACAAGCCCCTTGTGCAAGAAAAGGTACTCACCTCCGGACTCTGGGAGTCAATGGGGTGCAACAGTATGAGTACGCATTAATGAGAACTCACTGTTATGCAATGGGAGTGCATGGGGTATAGTACATTGGAAGAAAAACAGCACACAGATACCTCCTTGCAGTGGAAGTTGATGAAATACAGTATCCTGAGTGTGCAAAGACATAAAGCAGAAATATACTTGTGCAGTTGTATGTACTCTGCTATTACTAACTCTATATTATCTTTCAGATCACTAAACTTGAGGGTGCACTATGAACTGGCACTTGCTTGGACACACACCGGAGGCAAAAAGGTGAGCTACGAAGATTTTCTCCATTATTAACACTACCCCCCTGCTCCACCTATTACTTTCTCTCTCTCAAACTTTAATTTTGTTTTTTCTCTCTCACTCTCTCTCACATTGTTTCTCTTTCTCTTTCAAAGTTATGGACGCTGCTGTCCACTCTGCCGATAAAAAAATCAAGGCTGCAGTGTAGAACCAAAGCAAAGTTCAAGTTTTGAACTCTTTTGGCCGTAGTGTTTACACAAGGTAAGCAGAGCGGCCTAGATACACAATGCCTCTGATTAAATGCATTCGAAATAAAGAATATTGGCCTGTATAATGACGTGATCTCTCACCTAATTCTGTCTCATTACTGAATCATTTTAAAGACCTGTTGGTCCATACTATAAATCTGACGCAGTAGGTGCTTCCGTACAGACACCTCTTCAACGCGAGCCTATAAGAGAGGTGCAATGTATCCGGCCCACTGCAGACGTACAAATTAACAAATATTGCCAAGTGTTACCTTAATTTGTGATCTTTAACCTCCTTCAGTCACACCGATCTAATTTTAAACATATGTTTTCATTTTTGTTTTGCAGGTTACCTACCCTCCTTCTATTGGAGTCCATATCACATTTTGTTTATTATATTGTTATGTTAAAGTTATGTTCCTAGTTATTTATTATATTGTTATCTTAAAGTTACGTTTCTAGTTATTTATTGTTGGTTTAATAAAAGTTAATAAAAAAGTATATATGTCTTCTTTTTCTGACAACATTTCACTATTATTTAGTGTGATAATCATATACTTAGAAAACAATAAACAATAAAAAGTACAAATGATGTTTAAAACTATAAGTATAATTCTGAGGCTAACTCTTTACCAGCTCTTTACTAGAGTCGAGAGCTGCGATTAACGGTTCCTATGGAAAGTTTTAAAAACTCCAGCAAAGTAACTGTTTGGATTAGTAACATTGTGTGGTGAACTTGTAACCTGTGCGCTCACTTAAGTGTTCCATGAACTGTTACTATGGTAACAGGCAGTAAGCAGTTTGGGGGTAGGGTTGAAAGGTACTGGCTGTACAGAAACCATTATATTTACCCAGGATCCTCTACATGACAGAAAGGAAAGCAAACTAAGACAGAACACTGTGTAGCAGATTTACAAGCCCCTTGCACCACTTTTGCGTCACTTTTCCCATATTAAAAGTAATGCAATATTGACGCACATTTCGAGCAAAAGAAGTACACAATTCTTTGAATTCTTTATTGATAACAATTAGACAGTGTTGCTTTACGATTCATAATGCACTGCACTAAATACTACGTGCCTATTTAAATGGGAGACGGGATTGTCGACATTACAAAACGTAGGGACATATTTACAAGGACTGCATTAAACTTGTTGCCACTTTAACTGCAGCAAACTACAACTAAAATGGCGATAATGTAATTCAAAATCTCTTGCTATCTTACCAGAAGATTTTTTCACCATTGCTCTTTGCTATGCAAGAGTGAGAGCGAGGCTCTCACCCTGCCAAAGCAAACTTGGGGGCATATTATCAAGGACAGCGTTCACATGTTCTGGTGTAAACCTGGGCTTCTAATGGAATTCTCACGAATTCTCAAAAGCCTATTATTAGGCCATTATGGCCACTTTAACAACACTTTCCTAATGCTAAAGTGACGATAATTTTAACGCTGTCCTTGTAAATATGCCACCAATATCACAAGAAATACAACTATAATTTATGTTCACAAGTGAAAAGCTTATTAATATAAGACTGTGGACTCAACATATCAATCCACCTCGCATATTAAACATGCTTAAGTCTACTTCAGAACAGATTTTAGGATCCGACATAAACCACAATTAGCGAGAGTTTTCCTATCTGTCCTCAAATCCAGGGCTGCCTAGTAAATACAACGCTATTGTCATACCTCCCTCTACCTTTTTATATTCTCATCGAAACACCTACCTTGCCACTAACAACACCTACATAGCAACTTATTGGAGAAATGAGGCAAGCTCTTAGCAAACCGGCTGCTAACATGCATTAATGCATCTTAGTGTCAACTAGTAAATAGGGCAATATTATTTTCACTGCATTTTTGGCTATTTTTTAAAAATTGAGGCGAAATGGCCCTTGTTAATATGCCCTCAAGTTTGCTATGACAGAGCAGGAACCTCGACTCCCGCCCTGCCATAGCAAACAGCAGTGTCCCTGGGGTAGACACACCAAGACACAGCAGGAGCCGCTCCTGGGGTGGTGTTCCACAAGGCTTTCAACAGTTCCAGAATGGAGACCATGTGGCCCCCCTGTCAAAATATAAAAAGCCCCGGAGGGTGGTAATCCCCAGGCCTTAGACGGACCTTTGTGCTCCCTCACCCATTTATTTTTAGCACCGAAAAATGGTGGTCCCCGGGCTACATTGCCCCTCTGGACCCCCATCATATGTAATATTTTAGACCCCGGGATTTGTCCTCCCAGGTAGCTAATTTTTAAACAAGGACAGGAGCCCCTGCTTCGTTTTTATATCAATTAAGGCGGATCAAAGCACCCAATGCAAATTTCTCAGTTTTTTCCACAAATAACATTATTTTTTTTGGGGAGCCTAAGGATCCTTGTGGGACCCCCTAAGCAGGTCTAGAGGGTCAAAATATTTCTTACCTGCCCCCTTTATACGTTGTAAACACTTGTTCCACTAATTTCTAAATCCTCGCTTCTACCGAGGCACAAAATGGCTGCCAACATTTCCTGGTTTCGAATGTTGACAACCACTTGACAGCCAATCAGCATTCAGCGTGTGATCGGGAGTGTGCGCTTATAATCCGCGCAAGATGCGCGGAGCCACCGAGGCCATAGATATATTTGTACTTTTAATTGCAATTTTCTCTGGAACTACTGAACAGATTTACACCATATAGGGAAAAGGGACATGAAAGGAATACACTGCACTCTTCTTGGATTATTTAACTTGAAATGTATTGACCTGCACCTTCTCACCACCTACATATTTCGAACTATGACAGTTCCTGATCACGGTAGTAACAATAGTCCTATGTTTATTGCACCCTTTTATACCATAACAACCACTTTTACCGCAATGAGGCATTGCGGGCTTGGACCTTTTAAACTCCATTGTGCACATATTTTGTGCTTGCTAATCCCTTCTTTGTGCTGCCCCATGACACTGGTATTCTACACTGGTAAATTATGTAAACCTGAATGGTTGACAGATTTGAAAGATCCCATAATGAGTGAAATCTAATTCTCTCTCTTTTGCACGCAACGCCTAATAGTTAAAAGCACGCGTATTGGTCTCATAGTTTTGCATTTGCTCTCAGTTAAATCTAAGTGATATTGTTACAGGGGCCTATAATATATTATATTTTCCAATCGAACTTGCGCCCAAGAAAAGATACAACTCACAACATTGAATTTTGCCAAGTTTACTCCAGCCGGCTGCAGCACTCTGAAAACAAACCCTCACAGTGAAAGGTTGCGCCGTACAGCCATACGCGTTTTGGGGACCATTCCCCTTGTTCTCCGGCTTGGCTCTGGGGAAAAGAAAACAGAAATGCGCCTGACTTTTTCAGGTGCTAAGAGTTCTTAAGACGGCCCACCTGGGCGTGTCATTGTCAGGCGGGGCATTGTGGTTTTCATAGTTCAGGTAAGTAGTACCAGACGCTGCTGTGCCTCAAACTCCGATATTGTAATTTCCAATGGGTCACTGCCCCGGACTTGGCCAGCCTGCTGATTTGCTTAAGCCACTGAAATGGGCACGTTGTTCCTCTGTGTGTTTTGCCAATTTTGGAAACACACGGACCCACTCTGTTGGCAGTGGGGTATCTTCGTGGCCAGAGCAGGCCATTTAATCTAATTCTCTCTCTTTTGCACGCAACGCCTAATAGTTAAAAGCACGCGTATTGGTCTCATAGTTTCGCATTTGATCTCAGTTAAATCTAAGTGATATTGTTACAGGGGCCTATAATATATTATATTTCCAATCGAACTTGCTCCCAAGAAAAGATACCACTCACAACGTTGAATTTTGCCACATTTATTCCAGCCGGCTGCAGCACTCTGAAAACAAGCCCTCACAGTGAAAGGTTGCTCCATACAGACATACGCGTTTCGGGGACCATTCCCCTTGTTTGCCGGCTTGGCTCTGGGGAAAAGGAAACAGCAATGTGTTAGTCTTTTTCAGGTGTTTAGAGTTCTTAAGACTGCCCACCTGGGTGCGTCATTGTCATGCAGGGCATTGTGGTTTTCATAGTTCAGGTAAGTAGTACCAGATGCTGCTGTGCCTAAAACTCCAATATTGTAATTTCCATCGGGTCACATCCCCGGACTTTGCCAGCCTGCTGCTTTGCTTACGCCGCTGAAATGGGCACGTTGTTTCTGTGTGTGTTTCGACAATTTTGGAAAAACACGGACCCACTCTGTTGGCAGTGGGGTATCTCTTTGGCCAGAGCAGGCCATTTAGTATTCCAATCGAACTTGCTCCCAAGAAAAGATACCATTCACAGTGTTGAATTTTGCCACGTTTATTCCACCTGGCCGCAGCACTCTGAAAACAAGCCCTCAAAGTGAAAGGTTGCGCCATACAGCCATACGCGTTTCGGGGACCATTAACCTTGTTCTCCGGCTTGGCTCTGGGGAAAAGGAAACAGCAATGCGCCCGACTTTTCCAGGTGTTGAGAGTTCTAAAGACCGCCCACCTGGGCATGTCTTTGTCAGGGGGGGCATTGTGGTTTTCATAGTTCAGGTAAGTAGTACCAGACGCTGCTGTGCCTCAAACTCCAATATTGTAATTTCCAACGGGTCACTGCCCCGGACTTGGCCAGCCTGCTGCTTTGCTTAAGCCACTGAAATGGGCATGTTGTTCCTCTGTGTGTTTCGCCAATTTTAGAAACACACGGACCCACTCTGTTGGCAGTGGGGTATCTTCGTGGCCAGAGCAGGCCATTTAATATTCCAATCAAACTTGCTCCCAAGAAAAGATACCACTCACAATGTTGAATTTTGCCACATTTATTCCAGCCGGCTGCAGCCCTCTGAAAACAAGCCCTCACAGTGAAAGGTTGCTCCATACAGGCATACGCGTTTCGGGGACCATTCCCCTTGTTTGCCGGCTTGGATCTGGGGAAAAGGAAACAGCAATGCGCTCAACTTTTTCAGGTGTTGAGAGTTCTTAAGACCGCCCACCTGGGTGCGTCATTGTCATGCAGGGCATTGTGGTTTTCATAGTTCAGGTAAGTGGTACCAGACGCTGCTGTGCCTCAAACTCCGATATTGTAATTTCCATCGGGTCAAATCCCCGGACTTGGCCAGCCTGCTGCTTTGCTTACGCCGCTGAAATGGGCACGTTGTTTCTGTGTGTGTTTCGCCAATTTTGGAAAAACGCGGACCCACTCTGTTGGCAGTGGGGTATCTCTGTGGCCAGACAAGGCCATTTAGTATTCCAATCAAACTTGCTCCCAAGAAAAGATACCACTCACAGTGTTGAATTTTGCCACATTTATTTCACCTGGCTGCAGCACTCTGAAAACAAGCCCTCAAAGTGAAAGGTTGCGCCATACAGCCATACGCGTTTCGGGGACCATTAACCTTGTTCTCCGGCTTGGCTCTGGGGAAGAGGAAACAGCAATGCGCTCAACTTTTTCAGGTGTTGAGAGTTCTTAAGACGGCCCACCTGGGCGTGTCATTGTCATGCGGGGCATTGTGGTTTTCATAGTTCAGGTAAATAGTACCAGACGCTGCTGTGCCTCAAATTCCGAGGGGGGTTGAGCGATATCTACCAGACAAAATCCATGTTGAAGAACCACCATGACCAGAACGCAATGAATGAATACGCCCACTGAGGCGGGACTATAAATAATTGCTGCAAGGGTGGCAAGAACATGGCCGCGATTCTCCCTGTAAAGATACCATTGAGCAAGCCTGAATACCCGAAACGCGTTTGGTGAATGTCACCGTGAGGGAAGGGTGACGCTGTATGCCACGTTAACCTGCTGTATAAAAGCAAGAAATCACGTTGCGTATGGCATCTCAACTGTTGGAGCGTAGCAATTGGATGTATAGCGGCCAGGCTCTTGGTCATGAGGCGCCCCACAGCAGATGCAGTGCATCCCGAGCACCCATCACTACAGGGTGCCAGTAGAGTAATGTGACCATTTTGGTGAGGTGTTACGAATGGTGCTGCAACCTTACCTGTTTCCAGCAAAGAATTCAACAAGATTAGACACTTGGGGGTTGAGCGATATCTACCTGACGAAATCCATGTTGAAGGACCACCATGACCAGAAAGCAGTGAATGGATACGCCCACTGAGGCGGGACTATAAATAATTGCTGCAAGGGCGGCTAGAACATGGCTGCAATTCCCCTGTGAAGATACCAGTGAGCAAGGGCTGAATGCCCGAAACGCGTTATGTGAATGTCACTGTGAGGGAAGGGTGACGCTGTATGTCCTGTTAACCTACTGAATAAAAGGAAGAAATCACGTTGAGTGTGGCGTCTCAACTGTTGGAGCGTAGCAATTGCATATATATATATATATATATATATATATATATATATATATATATATATATATATATATATGTATATATATTTATATATATCCTTTAACTCGATGCTCTTTGCGCAGTCCAGGCACTGCTTCCTGCCCTGCGTGACCCCGCGGTTGAGCAAACCGCCAAAATATCTAAAATCCTTTTCTCAGCAGAAAGAATTGGGGCGCACTCCGTGAATGATTTTGCAAAAGTTCAAAGTAATTTATTTCATAAGTTTCCCAAACATCCAAACTACCAACGCGTTTTGATCTCCCACCAAGATCTTGTTCACGGTATCGCCCACCTGGGTACAACTTCATTTAAAGGACACATGTTTGGTGATGTCATTTCCTATATCCTTAGAACAGGGCATCATGGTACATGTAGAACTGTGTGTGCTGAAATTAATAAAAAAAAATGTTTTTTAAAAAACGTCCTGCTTTTTCATTACTTCATGAATATGTAAAAGAAAATTATTAAAACTTTTCTCCATATAATCCAGCATATGGCAAGTTAACAAATCCAACCAATTTTGACTTATTCAATAACTTCATTCAATAAATTCAGTGTATGGCCTCTGGTGGCCAAATCTCAAATAGTGTTAGAATAATGCATCCTATATTTTAGCCATTACCTCTAAATGGACAATTATTTCTTTTGGATTTACTGGCTATGCTGTATCAAATACAGTATTTTATAACTATGTGTAGTAACTGACAAATTACTACCTAAAACACAAAATTTAAACTGAAACATAAAAATTAAAACCACATGATTGTATTGCGATGCATTGAGGCAAACCAACAATCACAAATGTTTCTAATTCATTTGCTACTACAGACTATGTGATTGTATATTCTGATTTCCATCTCCACTACATGAACTCTTTACAAGTGTATATACATTTCTTCGCTCTGATTGAGTCCATGCGGGGTCATAGAACGTAGACTGAGAATGTATCTTGATTCTTTTATTCTCAAGGACTTCTCTCTGTCCCCTCCTCTTGCCTGTTTTTTCACTGTGTCGATATCTTAGAATGTCAAACTCTTCCAATTGCTTTCGTGGTGCATTTTCATGTGCTTGGCGACCGCATTGCTTCGGTCCTGGTGACGGTTGCTCTTACATGTTCCAAAATTCTCGTTTTTAGTTCGCATTTATATATATATACATATATATATATATATTCACTGAAAAAAACATAGGTTTTACCCACGTTATAGTTAGGAATTAGCATTTAAAAAACCTTAGAAATTCACTTAAAAAAACAGGTTTCAGCCACGTTATAGTTAGGAATTGGCATTTAAAAAACCTTAGAAATTCACTGAAAAACACATAGGTTTCACACATATTACAGTTAGCTGGACATGTCACTCATACAAAACCATTGAAATTCCCCCATTATAGTTAGTTCAGCTGACTATAACTCGCGCGCCCGCAATCCACTGCTGATGATGGCCAGTGACATCATTCATGACATCACTGATGACATCTCAAATTACATCACTAATGAGATCACTGATGACATCCAGTGAATGTGTGTCTTTCTGAAAAATAAATCATTTTTATGTATGTATATCTAAAGGTAAATGGAAGACTAAATGGGTAAATAAGTGTCTAAATGGATGTTGTTTTTTAGAAAATTGAATGTATAGCTGACTTATTAAGTGTATCTTAGTGAATACTTGTATTAGCGAATAATGTTTAAATATTTAAATATCTGTATCTGTGTCTCACTTTGTGTATAACTGGCTGCATGGGTTGGTCAGTAGCTACATGAGTGTGTATATGAGTTATTAGTTGGTTTTTACAGTATCAGTAGGAGTGTCTGTATGTTTCGGTGTGGGATATTACTTAGAATATAGATGCATGAATGAGTGACTCACTGTTTGTATGTTTTTTGAAGACAGCATGTGTGCAGGACTGTATAGGTGGATGAGTTTGTGTATGGATTGGTCAGTGAGTGAATGAGTGTCTCAATAGTGTCTTTATGAGTAAGTACATATGTTTTAAACTAGTATATGTGACTATTGATGTATATAAGTGAGTATATATGAGAGTGAGAGATTGTAAGACTTCCTGTATAAATAAGTATGTGTTTCTATAAGTGATTGTTTAAGAGAGTAAGGATCTGTACGTTTCTGTAGAAGTGTAGTGGTGTGTGTATAGCTGTATATGCAAGTAAATGGATGTTTGAAAGTGTATTTGCATGTGGAGTATGTGTGTGAGTAACTCTTTGTATGAGTGTAGGTGTGTAATAGGATGTATAGGTGTATGTGTACATATGATGAGTGAGTACATGTATGAGTGACTATATAGAACTGTTGGTGAATGAGTGGATGCGTATGTAGATGTTGGAATTACTGAATAGTTTGTTCTAACTAGTATTGGTATCTCCATTGTTTTGAAAACTGTAGTTTCTTTTTTTCAGTGTGTATCATAGGGTATATTAGGGTGAGAGGAGGTCTGCCACTCTTTCACAAGGATGCTGTCATCAGTGATGTCATTTGAGATGTCATCAGTGATGTCATGATTGATGTAATATGTGACGTCATCAGCAGTGTATTGCAGGCACGCGAGTTATAGTTAGCAGAACTAACTATAACGGGGGAATTTCAATGGTTTTGTATGAGTGAAATGTCCAGCTATCTATAACATGTGTGAAACGTATGATTTTTTCAGTGAATTTCTTAGGTTTTTTAAATGTTAATTCCTAACTATAACGTGGCTGAAACCTATGGCTTTTTCAGTGATTTTCTAAGGTTTTATAAATGCTAATTCCTAACTATACACTGTGTGAAACCTATGTTTTTTTCAGTGAATTTGCAAGGTTTTTTAAATGCTAATTCCTAACTATAATGTGCCTAAAACCTATGGTTTTTTCAGTGAATTTCATAGGTTTTATAAATGCCAATGTTTATATCTATTAATTGTTATATTTTTTATACAAATTTAGTACATTTTTTATAATAATTATTTTTAGCTATTTTATTTTTAAATTACATTACATATTTTTAATGTAAAATAATAAAAAAACAAATAGCACTAAAGCGGGCTTAATAGTGCAACAGCAGTGACAGAGTGTTTGGTGGAAGTGGAAGGATACAGACTGGGGAATTAAAGGTATAAAAGACAAGTGTGCAGGTAGATAGAAGACTGCATGCATAGTGTATAAGGGTTTGAAGCAGTCCATGTGTAAAGGCCTACTTCGCTGCATAAGTACTGGCTACTGACTGAATCAATAGAAATCTGTAAAGAGAGTGTCTGAGTAAATCTATAAGTGCTTGAGTTTTTGTACAGTGAATGGATAAGTACATAGTGCTCAATGCTTTATTATTATTAAACAATAAAATTATCTTCAGACATCTCATATTTTAACACAGCTCCTAAAAGGAGTTCATCTGGTACTTCTTTGAGATCATAATGCTGGTTTGCCATTTCAGAGTTTATAGCTTCCAGTAACTCTACATGATCCAGTGCTTCCAAAAAATCAGCATCATTGCTTTCACTTTCAAAATCACAGGTGATATCTGCTGTACTGATGTCCTCTAATTCAGTCTTGCTGCCTGTTATAGGTAGATTTTGTACTTCAATTAAACTGTTTTCAATGTGTCTTCGGTCATATTCTCTTCTTTATCCATAACAAATCTGTTATGTTCTAGGTCCTTGCACAAAAACATAAACACTTCACTTTAACAGTTTCTTAGTACATAATACAAAAGTAGGTTTATCAACTATTTTAGCCCAGAAAAATAATATGTAAATACCATTGTCTAATAACATTCCAACAGTAGAGTTTTAGTACTTCATAAGGTTATATAAGTATAATTCCTTATAAACATATCCTGTAATTAAGTTTTTGTAAAATTCGAAACCAGTCACTGCTTATGACTATGGAAAATGATTCACACTCTTATACTAAAATGCAGTACTAAAAAATGTAGAATATGTCTATTCACCTTACCTCTTCCAAACTAGTAAATGTGTTTTAGTAAAATGCAGAGGATACTGTTGCTTGTCTAGAATAACACTGTGAATCTGTGTGCATTTAGGTTCCATTCGCACAGTAGTTTTTGAATACTTCATGTGTTTTCACACACATCAATCCTTAAAGACCTATCCAGTACTCACCTTTTAACATAATTTGAAATTAGTCATTACTTATATAAGTCGAAAATACTCACAGCAACAGCTATAGAACACCCCTTCAACACAAAGTATTGTGTATAATGAGGACATATTTACATTGAGAAGAAAAGCTACACACAGTAAATTATCCTGTCCTTCTAAATATGAAAGAGTATTTGAAACCACACTCTGTGACGTATTTTATGCTGAGCAATTTGGTATCTTTTAATCCTGAAAGTCCCTGGTCTTTACAAGCCTAGCATGTCTTTCTATTCAATACCATACAGGTGCTTTGCAAAGACCTGTTCTCAAGCCATGTCCGATTTTATACACTATGACATCTGAGCCTACCACTATCTCACTGTAAGTAATACCTTGCTTAATCTTCCCAACGCCCCAAGTGCCAGCACACATTTTTTTTATTTAAGAAGCATAGTAATAACAAATATGAATCCGTTTTTTTTCTTCTATTGTAAACAATATTTATTTTGTCTTCTATTTAGATGTTTTTAATCATTAGAATACAAAAAACACAGTTTACTGAGTAACACTTTTTAAACTCTCCAACGTATGTAGATAATAATGACCTTATACGTGTTACTATGGAAATCGAAACCTTTAAAGCTTCACAGTTTGTAACTTTTCCCAACACGTGCAGAAGTAAAACAGTTAAAAATTAAGCACGTATAAACTGTAAAATGTGACATCTACATAGGCGGAGCAAATCTTCCTTCCATAGACTATTAAAGAACCAAAAGCTATATAAACCACACCTAGGGGCCCATTAGGAGGACGGGCGGACTTTGTCTGCCCGTCATCCTACCGGTGAAAGGGACCTCCCACCATAAGGGCAGGGGTCCCGTGGCCAGCATTAGGATGCGCCCACCATAGTGGCGGGCGCATCCAACATTCCTAACATTGTTGGCGGGCGGTGCACTCAGCACCTTCTGCCACAATGGCAGGAAGGCATGCTGTGCACTTCCATGCACTGCATGGCAGGCACCGTGCAGTAACTGCCATGTTGTGCATGGAACTGCTGGGGGGTACTACAGGTACCCCCCATGTGCACCCCCATGCCCCAGGAGTCCATGTGGGCCCGCATCGGGCCCCCAAAGCAGACTCTGCATGCCTTTCCGTGGCGGCATTGCTGCCACGGAAAGGCATCTGTCAAAGCCCATTGTAATATGGCTGGTGGTGTCTGATAGACACCGCTACCATATGAACCCTTTTCTGCCCCGGTCACAAGGCGACCAGGGCGGGAAAGTGGCAGACGGTCTTTCCGTCCGCTGCGGACCCCCCAGCCATGCTAATATTGCGGGCCGGCGGTGGCTACCGCCGGCCTTGTGGGAGCGATCTGCCCGCCATCCTAAGGGGCCCACTACTGTGCAAATTGGTTTCGTTTTTGTGAGTTATTTCTGAGTCGCCAATCTGTGATGCAGGTTCCCTTTTATAGCATCGGATTCTTCTTTTGCGTCAACAAACATATTCCGGAGATGTAAATTGTTTCAATATGGCATAGGCATAGTACTTAGTTATAATTTGTGGCTATTTGTCAATATTTTAACATTTATATCTAAAAAAAAATCTTATTGCATGTTTTTCGCTTTTTCTCTGTAACGTCAGCAGCTTGTTTTCAAAAACAGATAGATTACAACAAACATTGCTCCTTTTCTGGCTCCTTTTAGCTTATATATTGTGACTTTCTATATTAAAATGTTGACACTGTACTTCGCTTGAGAGGTGTTGGTGACCCGTCAAAGCAAACCCTAAACATTTACAATCAGCGTCACCATCATCCAGTTGTTACTGTGTTTTCCCCTAGAGATCATATACTGTTAATATGTATATTATAACATTAACAGTTATGCTGATCTCAGTGGAGTTCATGATACGTCGGCACAAAGAGTAAAGATATATAAGCAACGTCACCAGCTTTTGGTTTTTAGTCTGTTCCCCCCTCGTGATCATGTACTGTGAAAATATATATATATATATATATATATTATAATTCTCACAGTCATGATCTCAGAGGAGTTTATGACCCGTTGCCACGAAGATCAAACTTTTTAACCTCCCGGAGAAAAGAAGTTCAGTAAATATTTACAGCTCGAAAGTATTTCATAATGGATGTTCTGATAAATAGATAACTTTATTTTCCTTTTATTTTTACTGCAACAATGGTATCGATCGTTATATTGTAATAGATTGTCCTATTGTTACAGAAGAGGAATAGGAGATTTTTCAGCGCCATCTGTAATATATATCTGTATATATTTTTTTTCAAGAAACATATTTTACAAAATTGCACAATAAAAAATATTGCTATCATGCATACTTTGTTACTTTAAATATTTGATAAACCCTACATTTCTGAATATTATTTTATAATATCTATTCTTACTTGCGGTTCCTATTCACCTTCTCCCTAAAGAATATATAGGACCAATGCAGTATATTATAAGAGTACCACACTATATATTCTTAAGTGAGCATGTGATTTGTTAGCGGAACAGTGTGCAACCTCTAAGCACTACAGCAGAACGTTCCTGAATTCTACAGAATACAAATTTGAAAAATAATAATGCATACATTTCTATGTAATATGAAGTCACTTGTATTTAACTGTTTTTTACTTGTTCTCTTGACCTCAGATAATGTAGCACTTCTATTCTATTTTATCTGAAAGTAACTGATACCCTCTTACATTATCAACAGCATGGGGCAACACTATTACAAACTGTAGCAGAAAAAAGGAGGGTGTGGTAACGCTTAACTGATATTTTATGAAATTCCATTTTTAATTCTCACCCCTTTCATATATACAGTGACAGTTTCTGAAGAAAGTTTAGTTGTATTTGCTTAATAAAAACTGTTTCAAACCTACATTGAATTTTTTGCTGCGCAACCACACCTCCCCATCCGAAATGTAAACACCACATTATAAGTAAATAGTACTCCTAAGAAGTGTCACCCGCAAACTTGATTTAAAAAAACAGCGCAACACATTGTCATTTTTCCGCCGTGATTTATACACGACACAGCAATTATATAAATGACCCTTGAAACATATAAAAACTCTTTTTTCCCTCATAATCCCTCTCCACCACCTTATGAGCACTGTACTGAGTAAATAGTGTTTCTAACCTGTCCTCTACTACTTTCTTTTCCCATACTCCTTTGGAAGTGTGTCTCAAAACCACTGACAACCGTCAACCGTTTCCACCCAATAAGGAGCAAACTTGTGCTCGGAACAATTTAGCCAATAAAATGTCCATGTTTTTCCGAAGAGAATTGACTGCCAAAACCTCTACTTTTAATACTTCAGAGCCAATGAACATTAAGCTTCGAAAGGTCCCGCTTGGAACACGTTACCCTAATACTCCGCGAACAACAGTTTACAGCCAAATAACATTAAGATTAGAAAAGTCCTCCTTAAAACACATCAGCCAATCAGATGTCCCTCCTACTTCGCAGAACGGAAATGAATGGCTGACAACACTTCTACTTTCAATAGTTCGCAACCAACCAACAGAAAGCTCAGGAAAGTCCTCCATACAACATGAAAGCCAATTACATGTCCTTGCAACTATCCGGAGCACAAGTGAATTACAGAAAATACTTCTACTTACAATAGTTCACACCCAAATGAACATTAAGATTGTTGTTAGAACACGTTAGCCAATTAAATGTTTAATTTGTATCACACACACATACAGTACACGCCGTCCTACATATTAATAAATTGGCTGTAACAAAGTGACTGTATCTGTACCAAAAGTGAACACTGCCTAATAACTAAACATTATTCCACATTATATTAAAGAAAAGAAGCAATAAGCCGCATTGTTGTTTTCCCGATATAGGGGGTCATTAGGATTGCGGATTTTCCGCATCCTCTGGGCCGGCGGAAGCCACCGCCGGCCCGGAGGATGCGGAAAATCCGCAGCGGACCCACCAAAGACCCACCGCCACATTAGGATGGCTGGTGGGTCCTGGTTTCCGTCCGCAGCTTTTCCTCCACGATTGGCTTACAACCGCGGCGGAAAAGCACTAATCTGGTGACGGTGTCTCTCAGACACCGTCAGCCAGATTAGGATGTGCCTGGAAACATGCTTTTCCACAGCGGCTTTTCCGCCGTGGAAAAGCATGTGTAAATTCACTGCGGGGGCCCATTGCGGGCCCCCTAGGTGAAGGGGGGCTGGGGGGTGCACATGGGGGGTACCTATGGCACCCCCCTGCATTTGTATGCAGAAAGCGGGAGGCACCGCGTGATGCCTGCCTCTTTCTGCATACAAATGCAACACCTGCATTTTTAACGTTGCTGCGGGTGCAGCTTGAAGCCGCACCCGCCGCAATGTTAAAAATAGAGGATGTGACCGCCAGGGTGGCGGTCACATCCTAATTGCACAGGAGGGAACTCCGCATGCCATGCGGAGGTTCCCTCCTGCTCTGGGGTCGCGGACAGACGCAAGTCCGTCCGCGATCCTAATGAGGCCCATAATTTCCACAGCCTACTGCACCCCCCTTCCAACATGAGTGAAGCCCCGGGACTGTGAGGGTCCCAGAGAACCCCTGCTATTATTTTTATTATATTTTCCACTGACTTCTACGACTAATGGTTCCTATGGAAAAAATTTAAAACTCCACAAAGTAACTATTTCGATTAGCAACATAGTGTGGTGAACTTCTAACCTCTGTGCTCACTAAACTGTTCCATGAACTGTTACTATGGTAACAGGCAGAAAGGTTTTTGGTGGTAGAGTAGAAAGGTACTAAATATAACGGTATATTTACCCTGGATCCTCTACAAGACAGAAAGGAAAGCAAAGTAAAACAAAACACTGTGTTCCAGATTTACAACCCCCTTGGCCACTTTCGCGTCCAAGCCCCCCCCCTACAAAATACTTTAATAATAAAAACTAATCTAAATAAAGCATTTTAGAAATTATACGAAAGTTAAAAAGTATGGAAAGAGGCACGTTTACATTAACACGTGACGCACTAAAATAGTGAAAATGAGAACACCTGTCAACTGAAAAACGTGACTTAAAAGTGGGAGGAGTGAGGGAGTGTTTCTCGTAGCACTTCTATTTTACTTTATTTGAAAGCAAAAAAAGCCCAAACATTTAAAAAAAATGATGGGGCAACACTTATATAATGTAAACTTAAGAAATGACTGCTTATGATAAAATAAAAGAAATGTGGTCCAACGTGTGATACCAATGAATGAAAAATAAAAATGTGCATTTCACCCATATGAGTATAAAAGGCTCGAATGAAATATTTTGAAAACTTGTGCATATTTTCAAATACCTTTACAGTCAACAAACTCGTAAGCAGACTACACACTTTAAGTTAAAAACACCCTACCACAACTAGTTTTTTAAACGCATTGTAAAATAAAGTGCGTCACAAAATAGGCTACATACCTGGTAAGTGTATCGTAACGTCACGTAGAAAAAAAAACAATCAAAATTACCATGAGGAAGGTACACGTAACCACACAACAGCCAATCAAATGTTTTTCAAAATCTGCGAAAGGAAAGTGATTGGTCGCTAATACATCTTCTTAAAATGCTTCACACCCAATCAAAAAGAGGTGTTGAAAGTATCTTTTTTAACATACGAGCAAATCAGATAACCTTGCAAGTACACACAGCGAGAGGCAATTATTAAAGATGACTTGCTTTCGCAAGACCCCGAAAGACTTCTTCCAGAATATCTACGCACTTCACTGCCAGATCCCATTTAATGATTATCCAGGCTCTCAAGCCTAAACACGTCACAAATCATCTCTCATCACTTTCTCTTCTTTTTTAGTGTATTGTGTGAGGCAGACTGCCTGTCCCTATGCTAGAGCCCTCGAAAGCCCTGGAGACTGCCATGCACCAAGGCCAGCTCCTGAAGTTTCCTGGAGCAGCGAGGCCCCCCTCCCAACATTTAAAAGCCCCAGGGGGTGCTGGTAAATTAATCGAGGCTGAATACGTTAGTACAGCCCACTCCGCTTATGCTACCAGCAAAACACAACAACACTACATGGCCCAGATTTTCATTGTAGTGATTTCTTAGTTCCAGGTCTAGTTGTCAGATTGGCACACACGCACACTCCCTCATGGCTGGTATACACCCACACCACACCCATTCAGCACATACGTCACTACACACGTGACCCTACCTATAAAAAAGACGGGGCGCACGTGCTGTACGCCATTTTAGAGTTGCTCCCATCGCAAGCGCTGTGATGGCCCGTCCTGATGGTTCGGACACCTCATGTAGGCCCAAACTACCGAACAAAGGGGTCCACTACAACATGCCTGGACTCTTTAGTCACTGAGTTAGTGGTACCCGAAGCACTGAGCGGGTGAAGAGCCTGCGATTATGATGATGGGAGCACGAGTATGTCATTAGCCATGGAGATATCAAGATTCTGCACTATATGTGAGACTTCTTAGTGGCAGAGCGGGACAGCATGATGTAGAAGGTGTCCTATCCACGAAAAGGTGAGCAGTGAGACCTGGGTGCGCATCAGAGGGAGTCAAAGGGCTGTAGCACACTGGATACAAAAAAGCGGAGCAGCGATTTAGAAAAACGCAGTCCTATATAGTGTATCAAATTACATGTATATATATTTTTTCCAGTAGCAGGAATGTTTTTATAATCGCTCAAACGTCCGGAATATAAACTATACAATTAGTTCTTATAAATGTGAGAAGGAATGTGTGTGAAAGGGTGATGTTATCCAACTCCACATTAAGATAGTAACAATTACCAATCATACCATCTTTCTTTTACTATCTTTTAGATGTAGAGCTTCAGGGCGCATTATGTCCCAGCACGTGGTGAAAAACACACTGGTGACAGAAAGTTGAGCTGCCAATATTCTTTGCAGTCACACTGTCACTTCCTCTCTCCGTTGATAAAAAAATGACACTCAATGTTAACTTCCTTTTTATCTTACAGGTTGTGTTTCACAAATTGGCGTCCCCCCCAACAGTTCTAGAACTGAATGCTCGAGGATTCTGCGATGATGCGTGGCCATCGTAACAACTTCTGAGAAAGCTCCTTCTACACGTAGTGCACCCTCTTTGAATTAGGCCAATGGCACAAGGTGAGCAAAGAAGCTCGTTTCCGAAACAACGACAAGTCATCAGTCAAAAGGAGAAAGTGGACTATACTATTACTACCTCTTTATTCCATCTTTCAGAACACTAAATTGGAGGGTGCCCTATGAACTACCATGTGCTTGGACACAACGGAGGCAAAAGGTGAGCTCTGAATATTTTCTCCAGTATTAACTGTTCCATATATAACTTTCTCTCTCCCATGTTTTAATGTCGTTTTTTCTCTCTTTCTCTTTCTCACTTTCTCTCACATCGTTCCTCTTTCTCTTTTAAAGTTATGGTCGCTGCTGTACACTCTACAGTGCAGAACCTTACCTAAGTATAAGTAGTGAACTCTGTCGGCCACAGTGAAGCCTGCTTTGACACGTAGTGATCCCTCATTGAATCACGCCAATGGCACTAGGTGAGAAAAGAAGCTTGTTTCCAAAACAATAACAAGTTTTCTGTGAAAGGAGTGAGTGGGTAGTGTCCAGCACATTCACTACTTAGAAATATACAATTACCTCAGAGCAGTGAGAATAGATAGGTTACAACAGTCTGACGAACAGGTCTACAAGCTTCTTGCGCCACTTTTGTGTCACTTTTAACATGCAAAAAGTAGCGCAAGGAGCTTGTAAATCTGCCTCTGACCTCTCAAGAAAAACCCTCACCTCCAGACTCTGCGAGTCAATGATATGCAACAGTCTAGGTACGCAGCGGCAGGTCTACAAGAAAATACCGCAGCATGGCACCGTAAGCCCTTTGGCTGCAACACCCTACGGCACTTTCAGAGCGTACGAATGCGACATATTTACAAGAATATGTCGCGTTCCTGTGCTCTCCCCTCCGCTGGCACACAAACAGTTGCCATGCGCCGGCGCAGGCACCCTTGCACCATGGTGCAAGGATGCCTGCGCCGAGGGGAGATTGTTTTTGTGCAGGAAGAGGCACCTTCCTGCACAGAAATAATCACTATAGGCATTTTTTCTCTTTCAATGCATGAGTAGAATGCAGCACGCATTGAAAGAGGAAAAAAACATGGAGAAATTAAAACATTTGCCCTCGTTGCGCCTTACTACGTCACCTCTAGCATTCAGATGCATCTCCAGATTTACGATTTCTCGTAAATCTGTACAATGTGTCTTGTTCCATGGGTGTTGCGTGGGAACACCCACAGCAACACCCATGAAAAGCCCCTTCACAGCAAAGTGCTGCGTGTGAAGGGGCCATATTTACAAGGAGAGGGTGGCGTTTCCTCTCGTAAATATAAAGGAGTCCCCTGAGCCACCAGTACGTCACAAAAAGTGACGTACTGGTGTTTCAGGGAGCTTGTAAATCTGCCCTGCAATATCGAGAACTCACCGCTATGCAGTGGGAATGTATGTAATATACTACTTTGGAAGAAAAACAGCGCACAAACACCTTCTTACAGTGGAAGTTAAAAAAATACATTATCCTGAGTATACAAATAAATAAAGCGGAAAATACACGTGTGCAGTTGTATGTACTATGGTATTACAAAGTCTATATTCTATCTTTCAGATCACTAAACTGGAGGGTGCATTATGAACCAGCACGTGCTTAGACACACAACAGAGGCAAAAGGTGAGCTACGAATATTTTCTCCAGTATTAACAGCTCCATTTATAACTTTCTCTCACCCACGTTTTAATGTCTTTTTTTCTCTCATTCTCTTTCACATCCGTTCTCTTCCTCTTTTAAACTTATGGACGCTGCTGTCTACTCTGAAGTTGTGAATTCTGCTGGCCACAGTTGTTACACAAGGTAAGCAGAGCGGCCTAGATATACAATACCTCAGATTAAATGCATTACAAATAAAAGAGCTTATTTACAATCCCCTTGCGCCACTTTTGCGTCACTTTCAACATGAAAAAAGTAACACAAAAGTGGTGCAAGACTCTTGTAAATAAGCCTTAAAGAATATTGTCCTGCATAATGACTTGATCTCCCACCTAATACTGTCTCATCTCTGAATCATTTTCAAGACCTGTGAATCTGTAATTTAAATCTGACGCAGTAGGCACTTACATACAGACACCGCTTCAATGCGGCCCTATAACACAAGTGAAATGTACCAGGCACACTGCACACGTAAAATCCTAGTGTTACCCTGACTTGTATTTTTCTAATCGATCTAACTTACACACTAAATTTCTTTTTTTTTTGCAGATTACCTACCATACGTCTATTGGAGTCCACATCTTATTTTGTTTATTATATTATTTTATTAAAGTTATGTTTCTAGTTCTTTATTGTATTGTTATCTTTAATTACGTTTCCAGTTATTTATTGTTGTTTTAATAAAAGTTAATAAAAAAAAATACATATGTCTTTTTGGGGGGTGGAGGGGGTAGTGGTCCCCAATAGAAATTATATTTATAATTTGAAGTATAATTCTGAGACTAAGGGCCATATGTATCATCATGCCAATTTGCGATTTCTAAATAGCGACTTTTAAGGAAACGCTATTTAGAAATCGCAAAATGGTATGTATGTAGGAAATTGCTTCTTTTTAGCGATTGCTTAACATTCCTAAATTGCGATTAGCAAATTGCTAATCGCAATTTTCCCATTGATTTCTATGGGCCAGGAGGCCCATAGGAATGAAGGGGAAAATTGCGATTAGCAATTTGCTAATCGCAATTTAGGAATATTTTCAAGGGTGCAGGGGTGTCACAAGAACACCCTGCTGCACCCCTGAAAATGACATGTGTGGGCATACGGCGCACATACATGCCCTAAGGGCACGTATGAGCGTCATATGCCACCTTTGGATTTTAAATAAATTGCTAGTTCAAAAGAATTCGCAACTTACCACCAACTAGAAGTTGGTGGTAATTTGCGATTCCTTAATGGCATTTTTTGCATTTTTTTTCTTTGATACATTGCAATTAAGGAATCGCAAAATTTGCGATTCCTTAAGTGCAATCGCAAAATAAGGAATAGCAATTTTTGCGATTCCTTATTTTGATGCAAAAATGTTTCATACATACCATTTAGTTATTTAGCATTCGCAAAGGCCGAAATTCGCAGAATTTTGGCCTTTGCGAATGCTAAATAGCTTGATGCATATGGCCCTAACTCTTTACCAGATCTGTACCAGAGTGTATAGCTACAACTAACGGTACCAATCCAAAACTTTACAAGTACAATTCCATTAGCAGCATAGTGTGGTGAACTTCTAACCTCTGTGCTCACGTATGTGTTCCAAGAACTGTTACGATGGTAACAGGCAGAAAGCCGTTTGGGGGTAGGGTTGAAAGGTACTGGCTGTACAAAAACCATTATATTTACCCTAGATCCTCTACAAGACAGAAAGGAAAGCACAGTAAAACAAAACACTATACTAGATTTACAACCCCCTTGCGCCACTTTCGCGTCCAAGGCACACCGCCCCCTACAAAATTAAAATTGTGTGGGCCTCAATGGCGCCCCTCAAACCCCGGGAACAACCACCCCCCAGAGATTTCTGTATTGTGTGAGGGGGGCTGCATGGCCCTCCGCCTGGTGCCCTCGAGAGCCCTGGAGACCGCCAAACCCAGAGCCGGTTCCTTCAGTATCCCTGGGTACCTACCCCTGGGACACTGCTGTTTGCTATGAGAGGGCGGAAGTCTCCTGGCTCCCATAACAAACTTAGTTTGAATTTTGAAAGACAGAGCAGTGAAATCTGTTCCCACTTTCAAAATCCAAACAACTAACATGCTGCTCCCCCTGAGAAAAAGCAATCTGCTTTCCTATTTGGAAGAGAGAGCTCTCTCTTCCTAATAGGAAAGCAGTTTCCAATGACAGGGTGGGAGCCTGACATTGCAAACGGCAGTGTCCTGGGGCTGTGCACCCTGGGACATTGCAGAAGCCGCCCCTGGGGGTGGCGGTCCCCAGGTCCATCTTAGGCTCCAAAAGGGGGGCCACGTGGCCCCCCTAGATCACTCACAAGAAGCCACAGGAGTGGTGTCCCCCGGAGCTGGGGGGGCCTCAGAGCCCCCCTCAATTAATATTTTAAAGCCCCAGGGCTGTCGCTCCCCGGGAACTGGGGGGGCCTCAGACCCCCCTTCAATTAATATTTTAAAGCCCCAGAAGGTGGCGCTCCCCGGGGCTGAAGGTACCTGAGAGCCTCCCCTCAATTCATGTTTTTAAAGCCCCGGGGAGTGGAGGTCCCTGGGGCTGGGGGGACCTAACAGCCCCCCCCACACATATACATTTAAACTTACTGTGGGGGGCCATGAGCCCCATTCGCACATATATTTTTAAAAAAGCCCTGGGTGGTATAATAAACTACATTGCCCCCGGGACTTGGCCCCCCCGGGGGCTAATTAGCACTAAAGCGGGCTTCAGGTTTTCTTTTTTTTTCACGCCATTCGCGTATCCTACGTGCATGCCGTGATTTCTGTTTAGGCCTTGGGGTTCCTTGTGGGACCCCCTGAGCAGGCCTAGGGGGTCAGGGTGTGTCTACCCTGCCCCCTTTGTGTTTTTTGCGCACTTCTTTTTCTGTTTTCTTGTGCCTCGGTTCTACTGAGACACAAGCTGGCTGCCAACACTTCCTGGTTTGGTGTGTTGACAAACAGTTGACAGCCAATTAGCATGCAGCTTGTGCTCCTAGTGGTATTCTTACAATCCTCGGACGATATATCTATGATTTCAATTTTGATTTTCTCAGCATCTACTGCACGGATTTACACCATTTCGCAAAAAGCGGCTGGGGACCTAAGAGCCCCCACACAATATACATTTACATTTACTGCGGGGGCCATGAGCCCACGCCGCACATATATTTAAAACAAAAAATGGGGGTAGCGGACCCTGGGGGCTTCGGGGCCCCTCTGGGCCCCCCATTATAATAAACTACATTGCCCCTTGGACTTGGCCCCCCGGGGGCTAATTAGCAGTAAAGCGGGCTTCAGGTTTTCTTTTTTTTCATGCCATACGCGTATCCTACGCACATGCCGCGATTTTTAAAAAAAATAATATTTTTTTTAGGCCTTGGGGATGCTTGTGGGACCCCCTGAACAGGCCTAGGGGGTCAGGGTGCGTCTACCCTGTCCCCCTTCCATCTTTTGCCCACTTCTTTTTGCCAATTGCTGTCTGCTGATATCCGATGTTGCAGACTACTGTGCCCAGCATTCACTATTCCGGTAAGTACTGCTGGTGGGGCCAGATTGTGTTCGTAGTGAGCGCTGTTGTGCCTAAAACCGGAGGAGGCTCAATGTCCGCTAAGTGGCCCCGTAATTAAAGTTTTTAGAGCTCCTCGAGTCCCCAGACGCCCCTGCCCCAATTACAGAGTAGACTCGGACTCAAAACAGCGATGACGTCATCCTGCTTTCGCGTGTAGTCTCGGACTGGCAGCTTGCGGAAGCCACATAACTGCAATGATCTTAAGGCGGGCCAGTGAAATCCAATCCCTTGGAAACAAGTTTTGCCACACTGCCAGCAGTAATCACAGGCCACTTTGCAGGGCGGGTCCTCTTTCACACGCCACTGGCATGAGCGTGAAAATATCACCAGCATAACCACTCCAATCCTTTTTTTAATTTTTTTATTTTATTGACAGCACAAGCAGGCATTCATTACAAAAATAAAGCATTTTCAAAGAATAAAAAAATTATAGTACGTACAATTCCTTGATGACTTAATCAAATAGCAAATAGGCAAAAGGGTTTACAGTATATCGAAGAGAAATACGTCAGTTTCGTCTTGAGGCGTATCTAATAGGCTCGCAACCAGCTTTTAAACCAAAATGTAATCAATTAAGTAACGATTCCCTAATATTAATAGCCGGGTTTACTAGACATCATAGTCAGATTAGTGCTATACATTTAAAATCCTGCGAGGAAAGGCAGTAAATCCAGGTCCTTAAATAATAAAGTGAAGGAAGTAGGAGCTATTCACAGATCTAATACATCAAAGAAAAAGTAGTTCATTCGTAAGTAGGGAACAAGATACCCCATATTTTATCAACTTTCTTCAAGGAACCTATCCCTCGAATTTTTGCAGATGAAAATTCCATATCGTATATCTCATTTATCAAAAGCCACCATTCTGTTACCAGTGGCGGTTTGTCTGAAATCCAAGCCCTGGCAATTATCAATCTGGCACAGGAAGTTAGTATAAACATTAGGTCCTTATAGATAGCAGTATTTGGTTGTATTCCCAGAAGTATCATCTCGGCAGAAAGTTTACAGAAGATCATTTTATTCAGTTTCAACACTTTTTCTATTTCGTCCCAGAATGTTTGCAGAGAAAATTATATGTACTAAATCAGCTGCTAGTAGGTCCGTTTTTGGGCATTTTGTCCCTTCGGGTAATGTATTGTTCCATGACCACTTAAAAAAGTGAAGCGGCGTGTAGTATAGCTGGCATACGGTCTTGTAAGATTGAAGTTTTAAGCTAGAAGAGTGAGTTAAAGAGTTGCTGTTATGGAGAAAAGTGGAGATGTTATGCGGGGAGATGGGCATTCCTAAATTAGTGGTCCATTTTTGTGCAATTTTAATGCAGTCATCAGGTTTAGATTGACAGAGACATTTGTACCCCAAGCTTATTATATCATTGTTTGTTTCCCCGTAAATACAAGTCCATATTTCTAAGTCTAAAATATCCTTTAGTTTCATTTTATTCACGAAGAAGTCACGTATCTGTGTGTACTTGAATAGCGCATTTACCAGTAGTTTATAAAGTATTCTTAAAGTATCAAATGTTAGAAAGCCTGATGGTCCGTATAAATCAGAAAGTTGGTTTATACCAAGATTAGCCCATGTTCTAACTATTGGATCACTAAAAATCTCGGGTAAGCCCGGGTTATTCCACATGCTTAGCTTAGGGTGGAAGAGCGTATTTTTATTGATAGCCAGGATGGTTTTCCATATATGCATCTTTAGCGGTCTTAAACTTCACTCGTTGGAAGTAGTTTGGGTCGTTGCTTCTAGCTAGAAATTGTACAGAATTTGCTCCAAGCATAAATTGGTGAAAGAAATAAGGGTAGCTAGAGGAAAAAAGGCTACGTATCCGACCCAGGAAAGAAGCGTAAAAATAAAATTTAAAATCGGGGAATTCAAGGCCGCCCTTAATAGCTGTTAGTTTGAGAAGAGAAAGAGCTCTGCGATTTTTCTTATAGCCCCAGATATAGCTGCCTAGAATACCATCCAGTTTTTTAAAGAATAAGTTGTTAACAAAGAGAGGGATGGACCTAAACAAATACAAAAATTTAGGCAGGATGTTCATTTTTATGAGGTTGATTCGTCCAAGTAAATTTAAGGGAAGCTTATGCCATTTTTTGAGAATCCCTGTTGTCTCCTTCAATAAAGTATCATAGTTCAGAGCCATAATTTCTATTAAGTTAGATGTTATTTTAATACCCAGGTAGTTCGCTGTATGACAGACCCCCAAAACTGGGGCCGGCAGCTTATAGGTAACGATTTGAGTTTTGTTCAGATTTAGTTTGTATCCCGAAACCGAGCCAAATTCATCAGCTTCCTTAATGATCCCAGCTATGGCTTACGGTACATCAGTTGTATAAATTGCCAGATCGTCTGCGTAAGCAGTAATTTTGAGGGAGTTATAGTCATGAATAAATGGTATAATACATTCTTGAGTCATTATCGAGTTAATAAAAGGCTCCATTGAAAGAGCAAATAGAAGGAGTGACAAGGGGCACCCTTGACATGTGCCTCTTAAAACCGGGAAACTATTAGAGGTTAAATTAGCATATCCTATTTTTGCGTTGGGTGAGTCATACAGTACTTGAATCCTTGTTAGAAACTGTTTCCCAAAGCCCATCCTCCTTAAGATAGCCGAAGGTAATCCCACCCCACTCGGTCGAAAGCTTTTTCTGCATCTAATAACACCATACCGAGTGGGGAGGAATTAGTATTGGCAACGTCAAATGCAGTAATAGCAGTGTTAACATGTGCTGTCGTGTCTCTGCCCATCACAAATCCGTGTTGGTGTTGACTAACTAATTTAGGCATTAGCGGGGCTAGTCTCACGGCTAGTAACTTGGAATAAACCTTAGCATCGGCGTTTATCAAGGAGATGGGCCTGTAAGACCCACACTCCACAGGTGGTTTGTCTTTTTTTTTTAAAAAGATCATTTTGGCAGTTTTCCAGGAGTTAGGGGCTTTGCCTGTGTTTCCAATTTGATTAATCACTGAGCAGAGTGTAGGTAACAGTTCCTCGCTACAGCATTTATAAATTTCCATTGGAAGTGTATCATCACCAGCGGGTTTCCCCTATGGGAGAGAGGAAATAGCCATTTGTATTTCGGATAGGGAAAAATGTCTTTCAAGTGGTTCCATGAAGTGAAGTTCCCTATCTAATGACCAGTTCTTGGTTATATATCTTTGCATATTCTCTTCAGTAGGGGTAGATTCAGGTGTGTAAAGGTTGCCATATTATGTTACAAATTGTTGTAGTATCTGTTCTGGTTGGTTATAGCTTATCCCATCCGCCCCTTTAATATTTTTAATCATAGAATTGGCCCTATCTTCAGCAACTTTGTATGCAAGAATTTTGCCAACTCTGTCACCGCTTTCATATTGCGACTGTTTGTATTTGTGTAGTTTCAAACTAACTTTTTCTCTGAAAAATGTTTTAGTTTTAGACCAGAGGGTACTCAGTTTTAGTTCCAGTAGAGGTTTGTTTTTTGAGATACGTCCCCCTAAGTTCTCTTGTATAATAGCCTCAGCCAGATGTTCTTCCAGTGACCGTATTCTAGAGGTAATTTCCAAGATCTCATATTTTCGTTCTTTATTTTGTCTCATAATGAACTGCTGTGCAAACCCTCTGATGCTCGCTTTGCATGCATCCCATACATAAATGAGGTGTGCTGAGTCCAAGTGAAATTCCAAGAATTCTTTAATATGTTTCTTCAATTGAGAAACAAAAAAATTATCTGTTAACAGATATCTTGGAAAATAAAATAACCTGGCAGCCGGTTTAGTAGATAAAATATTAAACCGTAGTATGATGGGATTGTGGTCCGAAGTTACTTTTGGACAGATCTCCATTTTACAACCCTCTAAAACACTATCAGTCGTCCATGCCATGTCAATGCAGGAGCACATTTGGTGGGGGGCAGAGTAATATGTATATCCTGCAAGTGTTGGGTATAGGTTCCTCCAAGCGTCTTTTAAGTTATGAATGCGCGATAGCTCTAAAATAGCTGCCCTAGTTTTACGCATACGCTGTGAAGGACTCATCTTGGTCGTGTCCCTGGTGTAGTTCATAACGCAGTTGAAGTCCCCCATCATTATTATGTCCCCTTCCCAGTCCAAGAGTTCAATATTGAGACGATCAAAACCTCCACATCGTCAATATTTGATACGTACAAGGCACATAGTACATATTGTGAATTTGTTAGGTTAAGTTGTGCTAATGCCCATTTACCGGCTTTGTCTGCAGCAGTTCTAAGTACCTCCAACTTAAAATGTTTCTTCTTAAGTATGGCAACCCCCCTGATTGGTGCATTCAAAGAGGTACAAATAATCAATTCATATCCCCCTTGTTCCATCATTTTACGATCCTGAAAGCGTATATGGGTCTCATTTAAAAGGGCAAAGTGAGGGTTATGCATTTTCTGTTCTTCGAAAACTAGTTGTCTTTTAATTCTATTGTTGAGACCGGATAAGTTCCATGCTAGACAATTTATTTGATACATTTATTCGATTTTAACCTCTGTAAGCAGTGCCCATTGCGTTTATTCTTTAAATCATTATTCAGGTCTGTACATGTGCCTGTGCTGTCTCTTTCCCCCTTATTTCCCCTAACCCTTCCCCCCTCAGCCCTCTCCCCTTGAGCTGCTCCCCCTGCTCTAGAGGTCGCACCCCAAGTACCTACCCAGAAGCCTCCCACTATCTTCTGCTGCCGCTGAAAGGGAAGCTGACCAGAGAGGTCTCCCCATGATCTCCCACTTCATATTAAACTCATATACGGGATCTCAACCCATCCCAACCCAAAGAAAAATGTGCTTTTTTATTTAGTAAAAATAAAGAGCAAAGGGGTTATTCGTAACTTTCAGATTCTAGGTTTCTGTAGGGCTAACTACTTAGGTTTAAGTGTCCATTTTCGCCAAAAGTTGCTCTGCTTCAATAACATAATTAAAAAAATAAGTGTGCCCTGCGTTTATAACTTTAAGACGCGCGGGTTCTTGAAGATATACTGTGGCCCCTCTAGACTTGAAAGAGTCTATCAGTTTCCGCAGCCCCCATCTTTTGTCCATAGTAGCCTTACTGAGGTCTGATTTAGCAAAGAAAGTTATATTATCACAAGTCACCGGTGTATTCGGTCAAGCTTTAATTGAAATTGCCTGTCTTAGCAGATAATTGCCGAAATAAGCCAGAATTGGTTGAGGGTATTTGCTCTCTTTGTTTTTAGAAATGATCGGTAGTCTATGTACCCGTTGGAGTTGGCAATCCCAATCCCAGTCCCCAAGGTCCAGGAATGCCTTTTGGAATAATCGGACCAGGTAGGCCTTTGCGTCGAAGCCTTCAGACCCTTTGGGTATTCCAAAAATTCTTAAATTCTGGCGCCTCTGTCGGTTTTCAAGATCCTCAACTTTGTTCTTCAAGGTCTCAATGTCTTCTTTGTGTTCTCCTGTGGAGGCCACAGTAGTGGCCAGTGTTTCCTCGACGTCACCTACCCTCTGCTGTAGTTCTTCAATATCTTTAGTGACTCCACTTAACTTATTAGTGACTTCCTGTAGACAGTTATGTATCTTGCCGTTATCTTCCTTTAGTTGGCGAAAGTGTTGTTGAGACTTTTAATGATGGACCATTAATGTTTTCAAGATTAGATCCAAAGATGAAGAAGAAGTCTCAGTTTGAGGAGGAGTAGGAGAGAAAATGAGAGATGTAACAGGAGATGTAACAGGTGTAGCCATTGTAGCTGATATACCCGGTAGTGCTGTTACCTCATTGCATGGGGTGGTATATATGAAAGAATTATCTCTCAGGTTAGATATTGCACCCCCAGTTGGTGTGTGAAGCCTTACAGGTGTGACGTCCGTGGAGGCCATAGTGATGGGAGCCAAATTGGATATTGAGTTTGGAGCTAGGTCTAAACTTGGTAAGTCCCCTTTGCTAAAAGAGGTCTTAAGAGTATAATCTTGTGAGTTGTCAGCTTCCATGGAGTGGTTTCCTGGTGGTACAATAGACAGCTTTTGAGGGCCCCCTTTAACCTGCATCCACTTAAGTAAGGGGCTTTGATCTTTGACTATGTTCCCTCCTATAGCTACTGTAGCTGTTGATAGTAGAGTTGTAAGCAGTGTTGCTGTATCTTTGGTCATCCTTTTCTTAGCTCTTACTTTTCCTTTCCCCTTTCTTTTAATAGCAGAGGATTTTTCCCTTCTTGTTTGAGCTCGGGTATTCTCAGATCCTCTGCCTACCCCTTCTTCCAATCCTTCCTCCACTCCGTTTGTTCCTTCCACAAATTCCTCATACTCGTCATTAGAGTTGATTTCTTCAGTATTCCCCCTGTCAATATCGATATTGGAGCGTTTCTCTTCCAGAGTTGTATTCGATGGTGACACCAGTATCTGTGCTTGTAGTTGTAGATGTGTGGGTTGAGGAATTAGTGAAGTGACTATGGGAGCCGTATCGGTTTGTAAAAGTACATTGATATCAGGTTCATCAGTGTCGATGTCAGAATTTATCTCTGATTCAGCCCCCACATTAGAAGCCCCAGAGGCCTCCAGAGGCCCGGTTATAGTATTCAGCGTTGATTGAGCAAGTGCCCCCTTGTTTAGGTTACCCTCCGCCAGTGAATTACAGTCTGGCTCTCCCCCTGATGGTACGTCATTATTTAGTCCCCCTTGTTGAGTAGCCTTGCTACTAATGTTCTTGGTCTTATTAGTAGCCTTATCAGCAGAAAGATCATCCTCTTTTGTTTTAGTTTTTAATTTAGACACAGTCACTTTTTCATTACATTCAGAGTAGTAAGGGGGAGGTTAGGCTGTGGCTTACCAGCTTGGGGCTCCGGTTGACTGAAGCGAGGCGTGCGTGCAACCACTGCAGGTGAAATAGGTCTGAGCGGCTGTGCTCTCCCTTCATCCGTTCCTCTCCTCTGTTCTTCTGATCCTTCCTTCAGGGGAGTACCTTTCAGCAGAGCCTTATTCTGCCTTGTATTTTTGGGAGCCATAAGGGTAGTCCTTCGTACCAGTTCCTCTTGTCTGGCCAGGTCCTAGTTGTACCGATAGTAGTATTCTGTCGTCAGCCTAAGCCTCACCAATACATTTTGTCAGTGCAGGATGGAGCAGTTTGGTGCTCCTCGAATCTCCTCGAATCTCGGAGCCAAATGCCCCCTGGTAATGCACTAATGAGTAGCTCTCACTCGGGGGAGACAGCGCTGTTCAGAAATAGACTTGGTGAGGAGTTGCCTAGAAATCGCAGAAACAGCACAACAGCACAACAGCAGCCCCGGCGGCAGCTCCGCTCTCCGTTCCTTGCTTTCACCTCGCCTGGTCTCGGTGCCTCGGTGCCTCAGTTCTGCCCTCGCTGTAGCCGCAAACCGCAAACCGCAGCCACAGTCCCAGTCAGCAGTCCGCCCAGCCGAGCCCAGCTGAGTCGAGCGGTAAGTAGCAGACGCAAAATCACCAAGCACCAAACAATCCCGGTCAGCAATACAATCAAAACAACCAAAGTAGTCTCCGTCGCTCGGTCACCCGCTATCCATTAGCGGTCAGTTGTTCTCTGTTCTCGGTTTCTCGTTTCTCGTTTCTCGGTTCTTCCTAGTCGATCAGTTGGGTTGGCGTGCCATTAACCTCTTGGGAGGGAGATCTCTAAGGGAGGACCTCGCTGCAGCGACTTCAATCCGCCATCTTGCTTCTGTCACTCCAATCCTGAACAATTAAAAGGACACAACGTGGAGTTTCAAGGAGCCTGTTTATTCACAGCTTTTGGCATGATGCCTTTCGACGAACATTTGAGATGTCATGAGTGATGTCATGAGTGATATCACTGACCATGACATGAGTGATGTAATATGTAACGTCATCAGCAGTGCATTGCGGGTGTGCGAGTTATAGTTTGCTGAACTAACTATAACGGGCGAATTTCAATGGTTTTATATGAGTGAAATGTCCAGCTAACTATAACATGTGTGAAACCCATAGTTTTTTTTGTGAATTTCTAAGGTTTTTTAAATGCTAATTCCTAACTATAACTTGTGTGAAACCTATAGTTTTTTTCAGTGAATTTCTAAGGTTTTTTAAATGCTAATTCCTAGCTATAACGTGGCTGAAACCTATGGTTTTTTCAGTGAATTTCAAACGTTTTGTAAATGATAATTTTTAAATCTATTATTTGTTATATTTTTTTATATTGATTTATTACATTTTTTTAAGTTATGTTTTTTAAGATATTTTATTTTGTAAATTACATTACATATTTTTAATATAAATTGAAAAAAGTTTTTAAAAATATTGAAATTTTAATTTTTTTTTTATTAATATATATTTTATATATCAGGAATGATATCCTATGGAAGGAAATTAAAGTTACTGGTAAGTACAGTTAAATGTACTTTTCAGGAATAGTAGTGAGCTAGATTGGGGAATTAATTCCTCTTCAATCCTGAGGTCCCCTGTGAGCCAACTAGCCCACCAGGTGCTTCCAGTATGTGCCTGGCAGCTATAATGCAGAGAGGTGTTCAAAGTGCACACCCCCTTTTTACAACACTCTGCAACACAGCTCTGGAGATACCTGTTGGAGATACCTGTTGGACTAGTTGCCCCCTAGGTACCCTCTGGATTGAACAGGAATGAATTCCACAACTTAAAACGCACCTCAGGGCATGTTTGCACTCACATCACCTCAAGCCCCGCCTCCTACCTTCACCACTGTGCAAACGCACCCTGTAGAGTGTTCTAAGTTGGAGGATTAAGTCCCCTTGCATACTGGGGGTCCCTGGAGGCCAACTAGCCCACCTGGAACCTCCAGTATGCGCCAGAAGGCTGCGTTGCAGAGAGATGTAATGAGGCCACGCCCCTTTTTACACCTCTCGGCAACGCAGCCCCCGGGCGCATTTGCAGAGGCCGGACTAATTCCCGTTGCATTCTGGGGGGTCCCTGGGGACCAACTAGCCCACCATGAATCTCCAGTATTCGCCAGGGGGCTGCATTGTAGAGAGGTGTAATGAGACCACGCCCCTTTTTACACCTCTCTGCAATGCAGCCCCTGGGCACATTTGCAGAGTAGGAACTAATTTCCCTTGCAAACTGGGGGTCCATTGAGGGCAACTAGCCCACCAGGAACCTCCAGTATGCACCAGGGGGCTGCATTGCAGAGAGGTGTAATGAGGCCACGCCCCTTTTCACACCTCTGCAATGCAGCCCCCTGGCATGTTTGCAGAGGGGAAACTAATTCCCCTTGCATACTGGGGATCCATGGGGGCCAACTAGCCCACCTGGAACCTCCAGTATGCGCCAGGGGGCTGCATTGCAGAGAGGTGTAATGAGGCCACACCCCTTTTTACACCTCTCTGCAACGCAGCCCTCGGGTGCGTTTGCAGAGTGGGAACTAATTCCCCTTGCATACTGGGGGTCCATGGAGGCCAACTAGCCCACCAGGAACCTCCAGTATGCGCCAGGGGGCTGCATTGCTGAGAGGTGTAATGAGGCCACGCCCCTTTTCAGACCTCTGTAACGCAGCCCCCTGGCACGTTTGCAGAGGGGGAACTCCTTCCCCTTGCATACTGGGGGTCCCTGGGGGCCAACTAGCTCACCAGGAACCTCCAGTATGCGCCAGGGGGCTGCGTTGCTTTGCCCCAGGGGTGGTGGTCCCCCGGGCAGTGTGGGGGGGATTGGGGCCCCCCCACACTTTTTTCACTATGCCCCCAAGATTTGGTCCACCCGGGGGTAATTTGAAACAAAAGCAGACCGGGTTAAAAAAAAAAATGTGGGCCTTGGGGGTTCATTGTGGGACCACCTGAGCGGGTATAGGAGGTGAGGGTGTTTCTACCCTGCCCCTTTTTGCGTTTTACACATTTGTTTTTCTGCTTTTTTGTGCCTCGGTCTACCGAGCACAAGATGGCTGCCAACACTTCCTGGTTTGGAGTGTTCGCAGCCAATCAGCATGCAGCTCGTGGTTGGGAAGATTCGCGTACGTACGCGCACGTATGGGATTTTTCCCAATTTGTTTTTTTGGGCCCTTGCGGGTCCTTGTGGGACCCCCTGGGCAGGCCTAGGTGTGTCAGGGTGTTTCTACCCTGCCCCCATTGCATGTTTTGCGCACTTGTTTCACTGCTTTCTTGTGCCTCAGTCTACCGAGAGACAAGATGGCTGCCATCACTTTCTGGTTTGGAGTGTTGACAGGCAGTTGCCAGCCAATTAGCATGCAGCTCGTGCTCGGGAAGGTCCGCGTACGTACCCATACCTACAAGGCCTGGTACGCGGACCCGTAAGCGGTGCGCGCCTATAGATATATTTATGACTTTACTTATGATTTTCTCGGGGACTACTTAACTGATTTACACACAAAAAGTGTGATCTATGAACCGAACTCTACCTTTTTGTCAAATTTGGTATCATTCCGTTCAGCCGTTCGGGCTGTAGCCCTGGCTAAAAGTCCTATGGAAAATTGCATAGGGAAAACACGTTTTGGGACCCCCCTTTTTTCTCGGCCCCTGCTTCACGAATCACCCCCAAACTTTCAGGGAAGAAGCGGAGCAGGCCATTTTCTTGGAGAAATTCGGGAACATTCGTCCACCGGCGCCAACATTATTATAAATAGAATGTTGCAGATTTCCTTTGGAAACTAGGTCCTAACTATACCTACCTACTGGCGACCACCAGTAGGTACCAGTAGGTAATATATACATATATATATATGTATAAATCTGCCCTGACGACCGATTGGATGTATAAGTGTCTGAATGGAGGATTTAGTAGCAATGTGATTGAATTTAAAGTGTCTTACTAAATATATGGGATAATAAATAACTGTATGAATACCTGTATCACTCTATCTCTTGTTGTGTAAACTACTACATAAGTTGGTTACTAGCTATGTGAAAGTCTATATTATTTATTAATTAGTTAAGTGTGTATTTGTATGGGATAGTGAATGAATTTGTGTGTGGTTGGGTGGGAGGTGTGTGACTGTTCTAAGATGTGTGAATAGTTGATTTAGTAGGTATATGAGATTAACACTGTATGTGAAAACAGTTGTTTGGGTGAGTGAATCTCTTTATTGGTGTGGTGATGAGTACATATATTTCTCAATGATACATGTCCAACAAACTAGAAATATAAAAGGCAGTGTATGTGACACTTATTGTATATAAATAAGTATACATAATACTCAGTGATTGTATGATTGATGTATGGATAACTGTATACTTGTAATACTAATTTTATAACACACTAAGTATGAGTTACTATCTATATGAATAAATAAAGTGGTGTTTGTGTCAGTGAGTAGCTTAGTAAATATAAGTATGATCAATTGTTTGCATAAGTGAGTAGGATTTCTACGTAAAGGAATAGGATATGTGCTGGTGTGTAATGTTGATATAGGTGTATAAGTTTATTTAATAGTGTTCTATTGATCTTTGTTAGCATGTATAAGTGAATCTATAGGTAAGTGTTTAGATGTGTGTAGATGTAGGAATTACTGAGTGGATTTTTAGAAACTTGTACTGGTTTTTTAATAGTTTCAAATAGGGTACTTCATATTTTATAATGAGTGTTGAAAGGTTATGCTACTGTATGATGAGGTGTATTCGTTTGTCACATGGATGATGTCATCAGTGTTGTCATCAGTAATGTCATTTGAGATGTCATCAGTGATGTCACTGACCATGTCATGAATGATGTAATATGTGACATCATCAGTGAATTTCTAAGGTTTTTTAAATGCTAATTTCTAACTATAACTTGTCTGAAATCTATAGTTTTTTTCAGGGAATTTCAAAGGTTTTTTAAATGCTAATTCCTAACTATACCATGTCTGAAACCTATGTTTTTTCAGTGAATTTCAAAGGTTTTGTAAATGCTAATTTGTAACTATAACATATAAAAAACATGTTTTTTAGTGAATTTCAAAGATTTTTAAATCATAATTTTTAAATATATTTATTGTTTTTTTTTATATTTTCTAACAATATTTTTTTAATAATTTTATTTGTAGATGTTATTTTTTAAATTACATTGCACATTTTTGTAGCAATTTTTTTTACATAAAAATATATATTTTTTCAATATTATATATAGTTCATAATATACTTAAGTTATTTTTAGTTTTATATTTTTATGGAGTTGCGTACCGTAAGAACACCCTGCTCGTTTACTGCGCAAAACGTGTCCACTATTTTACGTTCGTTGTGTAGGATCCGAGTAGGGTGTGCGACGGGTACGACTTTTCCAACGCGGTTGCTATGCAACCTGTGCGCGATGCCTGGCGCATACGCGACATGTATGTATAAGGTGACGTGACAGATGCACGGTAGCGCGTGATGTCATATGCATATCGGACGCGATGGGTGTGCTGCTTCCATGATTTTTTTAAGGTTGGAAAACTTATTTCTATATATTTAACATAAATATTAATAGAAGAGATTTTCTGAGGTTATTATAAAAATAATAATCCCTAACTTTCATAAAAAGTACATAACTTTTTAATGCAATTTTGCGAACTCACGCTAGACGCGAGCACGATGCAAGCAGGTTGCCTATTGACTGTCCACATCCTAAGCCCCCCCAATGTGACTTTAAAAACAGAGATTTGATAGGTTCATAACACGTCCTATTGAAACTATTATAGGACCCCACCCATTTCAATCACTCTTATTACAACTTTTCTGAGGGGAAGACCTCCTGTGAAAATCTGCTGCTCTTTCTTTTTTGAAGACGAGATTCATTTAAAGATACTATGGCTGCTAATCCACCATCATCCTCTGATTCAGAGAACTCATCACAGCAAGAATAAGTTTCTGAACATCCACTAAAGCAAAAATATACCAGCATTGTCTGGAAACTTTTCAGCTTTCCACCAGGCTTAAAAAAGGGGACTGCAACAAAAGTTACTTGCCGAATATGCAATGAAGGGTTTTCAAGGGGAGACCCCAACAAAAAGTACTCATGCGGAACTGCAAGAATGCGAAGCACTTGCAATCCAAGCATCCGGTCAACTTTGCAAAGGAGGAGTTAAGGAGATTGAGAGAGGCTCTTCCTGCTTCATCAGACGGCCCGATTACGAGTGGACCAACACCATCAACCTCTACCGCACTCCCTGATATTTGTCCTCAATTTGGGAAACTTAGAATGACCTGTTTAAAATGTGGACGGCTGATAGGTTATGGAGAGCAGTTGGTGTATCTGGTGTGTCGAGCTGTTGACCACCACCATTGTTAGATTTATTTTCTCCTCTCCTCCCAGTTTTTAGTTCTCTTTTCCCAGTTCTCATGTTTTCCCCTGTTTTAAAAAACAAAATACAAAATCGTTCAAAAAATCACCCCCCCCCCCAAAAAAAAAGTTATTTTCAGAACTAACTACTCTGGTTAAAGAAATATCTAAACTAGTATGCTAGTGTGTGAAAGTTGAGATGAATGTATGTGTAGTGCATAATTGACCGTAAAAAAACGTTCTGATGTGTGGTGAATGCATAAGTGCAGAATCATTAGGAAGTGCTGCAGCATGATACTGTAAACTGTTTAACTACAGCGAGCTGACGTACTTTCGAAGCACAAGGATGTAACATTTGTACATAAATATGTTGCAACTCTGTGATTCTCTCTGCACAGCTGCAGAACCTGCAGGCATGTGGTGACACAGGCACTCTTGCACCATGGAGCAAAGATGTCTGTGTCATGTGGAGATTATTTTTGTGCAAGAAGGGACACTTTCCTGCACAAAAACAATCAGTAAAGGCATTTTTCTCCTTCAATATATGCTGTGCATTCCAGCATATATTGAAAGTGAAAAAATTAGAAGTGAGAACAATTTTCCTCGTAGTGCTTTGCTATAACCATAGAAGGATGGTGTAGCATTCACAAACATGTCCAGATTTATGATTTCTAATAAATCTGGAAATGTGTCTTCTTTTATAAGTGCTCTGTGCAAACACGCACAACAAAACATATAGAACACCTTTTCAATGCAAAGTACTGTATATAATGAGATTATATTTACATAGAAAAGAAAAGGAATACAGAATGCCTTTTCCTCACCTTATCAATAAGAAAGAGAGTTAATGGCTAGGCCATTTGTTATTATAGGAGTAGATTTTGGTACTGATAACAAAGAACAAGATACATTTACATTTTAGGGAACTAATAGGACATGTTTATATATTACTGAAGGGAAGAGATGCGACCTAATATGACATTTGCAAAAACACTGACTGATTTGGTTTAAATAAAACAGTTTAATTTCTTTTAATTCTAAATTATCAAGACCTGCAAAAGACCATATTAGTCTATTCTGTAGTATACCATATATCTTGCAGACAGGTGTTCTGAAGCTGTCCTCTATTTTATACCTTTTTGCATTCCAATTTTCTGACAGAAATCTAGTCCATCCATGTTCCTTTTTTTCCCACTGTGTGGAAACACAGTTCATTCTCCATTTTAAGACTTACTAAAACTTACCTCAACATTAATACACGTAAAAAACAGTACACATTTTATTCACTTGTTTTTTTTAATCTAAATGGTGGTAAATATGATAAGATCTGTAAAAAAAGAAAGCATAGTTATAACATATAATACTACATTTTTAACAGCACAGCATAATTTGAACATTTTACAAAGTAATTTCTTTGTCTTTTTTGCTGTTCTCAGAATATATTAAATATCACTAGAAACAGTGATTTCAATTGTACTCATCACATAACAGCGGGCAAAAAAAATAATCAATTAGATAGTTGAAAAAAAATCTATAGTAAAATACTAGATAATACAAATCACACGTATATAAAATGATTACTGCTAAGAAAATGTTATAATTTAAATTTATAAACACTATAAATAATGCCATTTAAAATTATACATCGAGACAATGTGCAACAAAAAGTCTATAATTCAAATAAATACATTTCCTTGAGGCCAAATTGTATTTTTGCGGTAATTTGTATGTAAAGTGTCCAATGATAATCCTATAAAATGATAACAATAAATTCCTCAGAGGCTGATTTATCTTCTCAAAACTTATTAGATAGGAATTTGACAATTCGAAAGGCAAACATTGTTTGAAAACCAACTCAGCATCATTACAAAGACTCCAGCCTTTCTCACTTTTGAAATATGCAGTGTAATGTCCTGATGTTATTGAAGGACCATTGTGGAAAATTATTGCTACTGCTACAAATGTCCTTCCAGATATTTATAGTTGTGCAGCAACAAAATGTTTTATTAAAGTGTTTATTTTTCTTCCATCAGCTGTACAACGTTGCATCATTAAAATTATATATTTTCCATATCTTTGGATAAATAATGTTGATAACATTCCTGATTTGCATTGCCTACACTCCATGTTTTGGTTTGCTGCTTTAACTAATTTACTGAAAGACACTGATTCACAGTCGGTAATGTCAAATATAAAAATATTTCAGAGTCTACATTAGTGCTACAGGTATACGTACAATGTTCACATTGATGTTCCCATTTATAACAAAGGCCAAAAATATTCTCTATGTCTATACCTTCATTTTCCAATTCTGTAAGCATATACATTAAACTCCTGAGCATCTTGTTGGATATTTTGTGTAAATTGTGTAGAACCAGAACATACATCCAAAAGATTTCGAACAGCAGAAACGCTTTGTATTTTACTTTTATCTGTTCTCAATTTTTCATAAAGAGAATGTAACAAAGAACAAAATCTTTTTTCCCGATTCTCCCTAATTTGCCTTTGCAAATCTTCAAGAAAAAAAATAACATTGACCACTACATTAGCATTGTAGTTGGCACCAGAACTGTTTTCCAACTGAAAACCGACAATCTCTTCAACAGTGTCCTTTTATCTTTTTGCTTGCAATCACAACATTTTCGTGTTTTTTTTCCTTCTCTACACCTTCAGTACAGATATTCTCATACCTTCTTTTTCGAGCAACCACACGCTTTTCAAATACAGGATATTGACCTAAATTAGGAGCATATGTTCTACTTAACCTATTGTATTCTTTCAATCAATCAATCAATCAGGACATTTGTTAAGTGCACTGGGGGGAGGGGTGCAACAACTGGTTGAAGAGCCAGGTCTTGAGAAGTTACCTGAAGGCCAGGAGGTCTTGGGTCTGCCGTAGGTTGGTGGGGAGGGTGTTCCAGGTCTTGACAGCGAGGTGGGTGAAGGATCTGCTGCCGGCGTTTGTTCTTCGGATGCGTGGCACTGTGGCGAGGACGAGGCTGGCGGAGCAGAGCTTGCGGGTAGGGACGTAGAAGCTGAGTCATTTCTTGAGGTACGCTGGGCCGGCATTGTGGAGGGCCTTGTGTGCGCTGATGAGGAGCTTGAAGGTTATCCTCTTGTTGACGGGGAGCCAGTGTAGGTCTCTCAGGTGTGGTGTGATGTGGCTGCGGCAGGGGATGTCAAGGATTAGTCTTGCCGAGACGTTCTGGATACATTGCCGCCATCTCAGGAGTATGTCTGATGTTCCTGCATAGAGGGCATTTCCGTGGTCCAGTCTGCTGGAGACTAGGGCCTGGGTTACTGTTCTTCTCGTTTCGGTGGGGATCCACTTGAAGATCCTGCGGAGCATTCATAGGGTGTTGAAGCAGGATGAGGAGAAGGCGTTGACCTGTTTGGTCATGGAGAGGGTGGAGTCGAGGATGACCCCCAGGTTGCGTATGTGGTCAGTGGGTGTCGGGGCTGTTGGCCACCAGGAGTCGTCCCAGGCTGAAGAGGTGGAGCCCAGGGTGAGGACCTCCATCTTGTCCGAGTTCAGCTTCAGTCAGATGTTCCTCATCATCGGTGGCGGCAATTAGGGTGGTTTCGGTGCTGTGATTGCGGCAGAAACCAGACTGGGATGAGTCCAGGATGTTGTTGTCCTCGAGGTAGCGGGTCAGTTGCTCGTTGACAATTTTCTCAGTGACCTTTGCCGGGAATGGGAGCAGGGCGTTGGGAGGGAAGTTCTTGAGGTCCTTGGTGGTCCGCCTTGAGTTTCTTGAGTAAGGCGTTGATCTCGGCGTGCTTCCAGCTCTCGGGGAAGGTTGCTGTCTCGAAGGATGTGTTGATGACTTTCTGGAGATGGGGTGCGATGATTGTGCTGGCTTAGTTGAAGACATGGTGTCGGCATGGGTCAGACGGGGATTCAGAGTGGACAGAGTTCTTGACTTTGATGGTGTCATCGTTGTTGACGTTGGATCATGCGATCAAGCAGCAGGTGGTCGCGGCAGTGGGGGTCTAAGTGATTGGCGGGGCAGTCGTGTCGTTGAAGCTGTCATGGATGTCTCCGATCTTGCGGTGGAAGTAGGTGGCCAGTGAGTCGCACAGGTCCTGCAAAGGGGGGGTGTCGTTGGTGTGGGTGCTGCGGTTGGAGTGTTCCTTCACGATGCTGGAGAGCTCTTTGCCATTGTGTGCGTTGTTATCCAGGCGGTCCTTGAATGCAGTCCTCTTGGTGGTTCTGATGAGTTGATGGTGTCTGCGGGTGACGTTCTTGAGGGCCGTGTAGTTGTCTGCTGATCATTCACAGAGCCAGTTCTTCTTTGACACAGTTGGCATCTGCAGTAATCTTGGTATCATCAAAATCAATAAATACAAAACAGATAATGTTCTGACTCTGGACAAAGCAACATATGCCATACCCTCTTTAAACACAGTACTTCCAATGTTCACCAAAGCACTGTCAGCACTTAAACCTATAAATCTTTAACAAAGCAAAAAATGAACAGAACAACAACCAATTTGTTTCACTTCTTCAATCTGATCACATTTAATCTTTAAGAATTCAATACCATCTTTATTTTGATAATTAACAAAATCCACAACTTTGCCCGTTGCTCCATTAGCTAAACATTTTTCTACATCCAAATTACGCCTCAAAAAGATCCGACAGTTCCTACATGCATAAAGATTTGTTTCTAAACCAGAAGTTTTAGATATTGATTTTTCTAAAGAATCCAATTTTGCCTTCAATTTTTCGTTCAAAATAATTGTGATTCCTTCATTTTCTATTTTATCCATGGCTTCCAATTTTATTTTTTCTTCATTTTCCAGTTTCAAAAGTTGTTCGTTGAATATAGAACACTCACGCAGTGTTAGCATTAGGCAGATTACAGATTTCTTATCTGCAATTTCCATGTATATTTTCTCAGGAACTATATTTTCATTTGGAAACAAATTGGAAAGTAATCGGGTCTGTAAAGCTTGTTTGCCATGTTCTGTCAGTAGTCCAATTCTTATATCTTGTAGAATAGTTCCATAATCAACATCATTTGCCTGTCGCATATTTGTAATGAGTTCTTTGTATTCAAAATATGACCAAATGTTCACGTTTCCAACACTACCCAGAGACTTTTTGGAGTCTTCATGCGCAAGTGTTTTAAAAACTGGTTGTCCTTTTACAGGAGTCAGTTGCAGTAGATCTCCAAAAACTATGACGTGTTTTTCTCCAAATAATACGTCATACTCTGTTTTAAGAATTTGCTGCATTCTTAAATGCACAAAGGCAAGCATTAAGTTTGAGACCATGCTTACCTCATCAATAATGAGAAGTTTCATTTTCTTCAAGACTCTTGAAACTTCACAGCAAGCTTCTCCAGATAGCTTGTGATATTCCAATTTGTTTTCATGCTCTACTGGTAGCATTAGTAAACAATGTAAAGTAATTCCTTTAATGTTGTGTGCTGCCAACCCATTTGGAGCAGTGACAACACCAGACAAATGCGACTCAGTTGTTTTCTGTAGATAACTTGTAATTACTTTCATTAAAAACACTTTTTCCTGTTTCAGCTTGTCCACGCACATACATTCGGATAGGTTGAAATGACGTACATGAGCACTCTTTCTTTTCATGAAGTAATCCATGGTCAATCTGTTGTCTCACTTGCTGATATATTTCTTTCTGCTCAACATTTAGCTGTTCTTTCAAATTTCCTAAGTTTGTCTTCTTGAGCTTGATAAATTGCTGTTTCCACCTCATTCATGGCAATTGCTGCTTAGTTTTCAACAATTGGTTGTCCTAGTGGATCTTGACTCTGCGCAGCAGAACTTTGACTGTCTTGAGAACTGTCTCTAGCAATCTCAGCTGCAATTGGAGCTTCTTGATCAATTTCATCGTTCAACATTTTCACATAATTTGCAAAACACTGCATTATATGCTATCTTTACAAGCATTAAGGGAATATTCATAGTTCTGGAAATATCCAAGTAATTCCAGTTCTGAACGCCATGGTTTGAATAGTTGTAAAAGAGCTAAATAGCAAAATTCCCTTTTATCAGCAGTGTCACAACTCAGCTTCCTGTGATAAAGTTCCTTTTGTTTGTTTCACCAAACATCCTTCGGAACCAATGACTCCATATTTTCCATCATTGATGTTCTCTGTAGTATTCCGTTTAAAAGTGTAGCACTTCATAGAGACACATGTTCTCAAGATGATGACTTCTGTTTGGGTAATATGTGTCCAACATATTTGTTTTCAAAATATCTGTACTTTCTGGATCTTTTTCAGCTAAATATTCAATTTCTTGAACAGATTTCAGTACCCGATTTTTCCTTGCTGCAAGACCTAGACTCACATGAAGGATTCTTCTAGATTTGGAGTATAGACTTGCCGATGATAACGGATCTGAGCATTCATATGCTCCGGTTTCTCAATGAGATAACATCTTCAAACTGAAACTGTTTAATTTCTTACTTAGAGTCTTCTCGTGAGAAATCTCTTCCCACATTTCTTTCAATTCTGTCTTTTCTGATTTTGTAATATAAGATGTTACATATTGAGCAACAGCAATGGAATTGTCCGCAACATATTGAATATCCATGTTAGCATTCCAAATGGACAAAATGACTAGTTTGTAGTCATTTATGTATTTTGACGCTTCATTTCTTCTTAAGTTGTAGGTATTTTTGAGAGATTTCCTTGTGATAGTATGTCACAAAGATGACATAAAACTATTCACTCTTCCTTTCGATATTACAGGACGTGGAAATCCAAAACGACATTTGGTGTAGAACTTGTCCTTAGATTTGTACTTTCGCCTACAGTATTTTCCACATCGTTTGCTTTGGAATCGTAACACCTGCGCTCTTAAGTTGTTTTCTTCTGTGCTTTTGGGCACAGCACATGTTGCATATTCTTCAATAAAACTCAAAACAGTATCATCCGCATCTGTTCCTAATTTGGGAGAGTCCTTAATCCATAACAGCATATGTATATGAGGAGCACCCCTTGCTTGATACTCTTTTCTTCAAAAGAAATCCACAACTTCTCCAAGAGGAGGATTTCTTTTATTGCAGATAAAAGACATCATAGCCTCAATTCTATGATTGAAATACCTGCATACATTAACAGGATCCAAAGAGCACAATTCTCCAGGTGTCTTGTAATCAATATTTTTTATATTCGATTTGCCTCTCGAAGAAATTCTAGCGAATCATCCCAGCTTGGGGTAAGGAACCATGTTGGAGTTCCTACGTTCCGTAGCATACATTTCAGTTCTCCATGACGACTGTACCAATTTTCATTAGTCCCAAGCTGAAATGCCATCTGATTATTGAGCTGAGATTCTAGATGATCATCTCTCTGGTGCACTTTATCCTTAAAATCTTGTGCAGATACATTGTGCAGATGTATTCCAGATTTTAGAATATGGTTGACTGCATATGAAAGTCCAGACAAGTCACTTTCAAACAAAAGATGAAATATATAAGGGATACATTCTCGAAATCTTGCATCTTCTGCATATAATCTTGTTGTCCGATATTCAGATGAAGGAATCTGCACAGGACGTTCATCATATCGTCCTCCTTTTCCAGTTGGGAACAACTGTGGAAAACAACGAGCTTCCAAGCTCTCTTCCCATACTCTCATGGGACTTCCTTTTGCCTTTTTCATTTGGAACAAATCAAGTGTGTTTCCCATCACTTCTTTTAAATGAAGTGGATGCACACTATAATGTTCATAGATTTCTTCCCATCTTAACATGTCCACTTTTTCAATTTGTACACTTGAGGTGGAGAAGTGTGGCTCAATGGTTAGAGCGGCAGACCTTGATGCAGAGGTCTGGCCCGGGACCAGGGTTCAATTCCCGCCTCGGCGGGTCTTGGGCTCAATTTCCTTGGACCTGATAATTCTCGCCTCGGTGCCTATTCTAATCATGGGTCCCACTCTGCAACTCTGGGCAATAGCTTGCCTAATCTCCACAACGGCCCCAACAGCGCTGGGATGCCTGGCTTCACCTTGGGGGTCCCCAGGAGTAGACATTTCACAGGGAAAAGCCAGGAAGGGTTCCTAAGCGGTATACGGAAAGCGCCGGGACACTTCCGTTGGAGGTAGCTGTGCGCTACAAATACTGGCATTTACATTTTATTTACGTTTCAGTATCTTCTTCTAAAAGTATTTCTTCTTCTCCTATATAAAGTCACATTCATTAACACATTAATACAAAACCAAACACAAATTTTCTATTGGTTAGACATTTCAATCCTTTCCAAATCACATACATTTGAACCCTAACTTCATTCTGCCTTCTGCCTGAAACACTTCACTGAGCACACAGGTCAAAAGTTCATCAATATACTATCTTATGAAATGTTCTTTTCTATCAATTTTTGTTAACCAATAAGAATCAGGCTTTCAAAAAACCAGAAACCTGCACCCTAGTTTTCAATGTAGAATATCGTCAAACAACCAATCATTTCTCTTCTAATTTTCTCAACTGCATCTTATCCACCATTTTACAAAAATATTACTTTTCAAACTGGCAGGTCCTAACTACAACTATCTACTGGTGACCGCCACTAGATTATATATATATATATATATATATATATATATATATATATATATATATATATATATATATATATATATATATATATATATATATATATATATATATATATATATATATATATATATATATATATATATATATATTATCTACTGGCGACCGCCAGTAGATAATATTACCTACTGGCGGTCGCCAGTAGGTATATATAGTTAGGATTTTTTCTCTATGGGATTCTTGAAAATTCTATGTCTAATAACTTTGGCGTTTGTGGACGGAATTGGCTGAAATTTTCAGGAAAATGGAACATTTTGTTTCTGAGCAGCCCCTGACAATTTGGGGGGGTTTCATCAAGGGGGGGCCGAGAAAGAAGGGGGTCCCAAAACGCGTTTTTCCCATGTTAATTTCCATAGGGCGGTTGGCCTCACTTTTAGCTCGAACGACTGAATGGATTTGCACGAAACTTGGCAAAATTGTAGGGACTGTTAGCCCGATGTGCCTTTGCTAGGTCTTAATATATGTGCTCCAGTGGATTTTGAGTAATTTAGGTTCAAAAAAAGATATATATCTGGGCGGAGCCTAACCACACATCTGATCTGATTGGCTGTCAGCACTTCATCCAAGAAGTGTTGGCAGCCATCTTGGGACCAATATACATGATAGCACCTCATTAAAAAGCATTGTAGTTAATAGAGGGTTTTAGGACTTTAGTTACATTATAAATCATTTGTTGATGGTACCATACTCGTTTTAGGAATTGTGGTGGGTTCTAAGGTGTTTTTACCATGTGAAAAAACCTTCTGCTGTGAAATCATGAATATTGTTTGAAAGAAAACTAATATCTCATGATTTTCCCACAGTGGTTTGGAAGGGGATCTATAAGCTAAACTGAAAGCATATTTTCTGTAAATTCACATTATCTTTCTCAGTCATGTGAAAATGAAGTCTGACATTCTCAGTAAAACATGTACATCCAACAAGGACAGAGACTGTCAGTTGATTCCTTTGTGTTCTACTGCAGCCTCCTAGAGTGTTCTAAAGAACAACTAGAGCGCTAACAGTCCTACTTATTACAAAGGTATGGCACACCTGAAGCCATCTTGATTGGAATAAAGTGGTAACTCTTAAAACATTTAATTTAAAAAGAAACAACATGAGGGGGTATATTTTGCCATAGAAAGTATGATTAGTGCTGCAGAATGAAAAATTAGGGCACATTTTGAGTGACTTCTCAAATCCTTTTCTATTTCATTAAAACATTCTGACATACAGTCTCCCAAAATGGCCACCAGAGACAAAAGAGCCCAAATGTAGCCCAAATATCACCCAGATGTAGCCCAAGTATAGCCCAATGACAGAATGTCCCAGAGTGTTCTAAAGAACAACTAGAGCGCTAACAGTCCTACTTATTACAAAGGTATGGCACACCTGAAGCCATCTTGATTGGAATAAAGTGGTAACTCTTAAAACATTTAATTTAAAAAGAAACAACATGAGGGGGTATATTTTGCCATAGAAAGTATGATTAGTGCTGCAGAATGAAAAATTAGGGCACATTTTGAGTGACTTCTCAAATCCTTTTCTATTTCATTAAAACATTCTGACATGCAGTCTCCCAAAATGGCCACCAGAGACAAAAGAGCCCAAATGTAGCCCAAATATCACCCAGATGTAGCCCAAGTATAGCCCAATGACAGAATGTCCCAGAGTGTTCTAAAGAACAACTAGAGCGCTAACAGTCCTACTTATTACAAAGGTATAGCACACCTGGAGCCATCGTGATGGGAATAAAGTGGTAACTCTTAAAACATTTAATTTAAAAAGGAACAAAATGAGGGGGTATATTATGCAATAGAAGGTATTATTAGTGCTGCAGAAAGAAAAATTAGGGCACATTTTGAGTGACTTTTCAAATCCTCTTCTATTTCATTAAAAAATTCTGACATGCAGTCTCCCAAAATGGCCACCAGAGACAAAAGAGCCCAAATGTAGCCCAAATATCACCCAGATGTAGCCCAAGTATAGCCCAATGACAGAATGTCCCAGAGTGTTCTAAAGAACAACTAGAGCGCTAACAGTCCTACTTATTACAAAGGTATGGCACACCTGAAGCCATCTTGATTGGAATAAAGTGGTAACTCTTAAAACATTTAATTTAAAAAGGAACAAAATGAGGGGGTATATTTTGCCATATGAATTATGATTAGTGCTGCTAGGGCACATTTTGAGTGACTTCTCAAACCCTCTTCAATTTCATTATAAAATTCTGACATACAGTCTCCCAAGATGGCCACCAGAGACAAAAGAGCCTAAATGTAGCCCAAATATCACCCAGATGTACCCCAAGTATAGCCCAATGACAGAATGTTCCAGAGTGTTCTAAAGAACAACTAGAGCGCTAACAGTCTTACTTATGACAAAAGTATGGCACACCAGAAGCCATCTTGATTGGAATGAAGTGGTAAGTCTGAAAACACTCAATTTAAAAAGGAACAACATGAGGGGGTTAATTTTGCCATAGAAAGTATGATTAGTGCTTCAGAAAGAAAAATTAGGGATCATTTTGAGTGACTTCTCAAATCTTCTTCTATTTCATTAAAAAAATTCTGACATGCAGACTGAAACATGCACTTTGAATACCAGCAGCAGACGTCCCTGGTGAGCAGTAGCTTTACTACAGTGATCTAATGTGCAACTAGAGTGCTAACATTCAGAATTTATGGCAAATGTGTGACACATCTGAATGCCTTCTTGATGGAACCAAAGTAAACAAGCATTGAAAATGCAATAGATCTCGCCCTCGTTTAAGTTAAAGCCATTCTGTTTGTAATGAGGTGGCTTTTTAGCTTTGCTTTTATTAGTGTTTTTTCAACTTTCATGTAAATAACATGCATCTGTATGCATATAAGTATATGTATGCATGCATTTATGTTTGTATTTATATAGATATACAGATAATATATGTTTATATATGTATGTATATATATATTCACTGAAAAAACCATAGGCTATAGACCATATATAGTTAGGAATTAGCATTTACAAAACCTTGAAAATTCACTGAAAAAACCATAGGTTATAGACCATATATAGTTAGGAATTCGCATTTACAAAACCTTATTTTACTCACACAAAACCATTGAAATTCCATATATAGTTAGTTGCACTAACTATATATCGCGCACCCGCAATCCACTGCTGATGATGTCACATATTACATCATTCATGACATGGTCAGTGACATCACTGATGACATCACTGATGACATCTCAAATGTCATCACTGATGACAACATCCAGTGACTGTATGTTTCTGTAAAGTTAAAATATGTCTTACATATTGAAGAATGAGTGGATGTATAAGTGTCTGGATGAAGGATTTAGTAGGTGCATGACTGACTGTATGAGTGAGTGATTAAATGTGTCTCACTGAGTGCATGGGTTAGTGACTAAACTGTCTTAATTTGTGCATCATTATGTCTGTTGTTCTGTAAACTGTTGCATGTGTTGATAAGTAGCTATATGTGTAACTATATGGGTTATTGATTAGTTGCCCAAGTATTTGTATGGGAGACTGAGTGTGTGTGTGGGTGGCTGGGAGGTGTATGACTCTGTGCATAGATGTGTGAGCAGTTGATTCACTAGATGTATGGTTTCAAAAGTGCATGTGGAAACAGCTGTATGGGCGGTTGACTGTGTGCATGAGTGTATTGGTGAGTGAATGGATATCTCAGTGCTACATGTCAAAGTAAGTACATATGTAAAACACAGTACATGTGAGAGTTGACATATATAAATAACTGTGCATAAGAGCCAGTGAATGTGTGAGTGGCTGTATGGATCATTGTGAACTTGTATCAGGGATTGTATAAGAGAGTAAATATGTGTTAGTATATGTTTGAATAAGTAAAGTTTGTATAACTGTATAGTTGAGGAAATGGAGGTGTGATTGATTCTTTGCATGACTGACTAGGTGTGTGAGTAACTCCATGGATGAGTGACAGTCTGTGAGTGTCTGTTTACACTGATTGTATCTAAGGTTATATTAGAGTCTGAAGAGGTTCATCGTATTATCACATGAATGATATCATCAGTGATGTGATCAGTAATGTCAAATGAGATGTCATTAGTGATGTCATCAATGATGTCATTTGAGATGTCATCAGTGATGTCATTTGAGATGTCATCAGTGATGTCATCAGTGATGTCACTGACCATGTCATGAATGATGTAATATGTGACATCATCAGCAGTGGATTTCGGGTGCGCGATATATAGTTAGTGCAACTAACTATATATGGAATTTCAATGGTTTTGTGTGAGTAAAATAAGGTTTTGTAAATGCGAATTCCTAACTATATATGGTCTATAACCTATGGTTTTTTCAGTGAATATATATATATATATATGTTCCCATAGTTGCTCAGAAATTGAAGCTGCACTCCGCTAGAGGTAAGTTAACAAACTTTATTTTTCAGGCACTTTGTATCCCCTCTGGCACATTAATCCTTTGACCTGATGCATTTCAATGCTATTTTTAATCTCTTCAGAGGCCAGCATGAGGAAAGGCTTCTTTGCCGCTCACAACCCCTTTCTGCAACGTTTTCTTGAAATACTGCATGCTGGGGGATGTGGTTTATTTAGGCATTTTCAACCCTCTAGTTGGTCCAGTCCCCATGCCACAATCCAGGATAAGTTTATACGGCCCTCCAGTGGACCCCAGAACGGGATGCAATTTACCTCATTTCATAAATTTTCAGCGCAGTAGCAAGGGGCTACAAATAAGTTAACAAACTTTATTTTCCAGGCACTTTGTATTCCCTCTGGCACATGAGGTAAATTGCATCCCATTCTGGGGTTCAGTGGAGGGCCATATAAACTCATCATGGATTGTGGCATGGGGACTGGACCCAATGGAGGGTTGAAAATGCCTAAATATTTCAATTTCTGAGCAACTATGGGAACATGTTTCACACGGCGGCTCTGGCCGTGGAAGCGACGCACCACCTACAAAAGCAAAGAAAGGACCGGCCGGGGGTGAACGTGCCCCCTGCTATGGCGCTGAAAGTTTATGAAATGAGGTAAATTGCCTTCCGTTCTGGGGTCCACTGGAGAGCCATATAAACTCATCCTGGATTGTAGCATATATGGTGTCAATCTGTTCAGTAGTTTCTTTGAAAATTATGGTTAAAGTCATTTATATATCTATGGGCACAGAGGATCTGTGGATTGTGCGAGGATTGGCCTCGTAGGATAAGCGCACCGTTCCGTTCAAGCACTGAATTGTAATTGGCTGTCAAGCGGTTGTAAACATTTAAAACCAGGAACTTTTGGCAGCCATTTTGTGCCTCGGTAGAAGCAAGGGTGAAAAAGTCTGTGAAATATGTTGGCAAAACATGAACAGGGGCAGGTTAGACACACCCTGACCCCCTAGGCCTGCTCAGGGGGTGACATAGGGACCCCTAAGGTTAAAAAGGTAAGAACATTTTTTTACAAAAAAGTCACGAGATGTGCGTAGGATCTGCGCATTTGGTCTCTGAAAAAAACAAAGCATGTACTTTTGAGATATATATCAAGCTTATGTGTATAGATGTTGGGTGGTTCTACAATGAACCCTAGTGTTTATTGAGAGATTTTAGTAATTACAAGTAAGTACCGATGCAGAGTCTAAAGTTCATGAGAAAGACTCGGTTTCCTTCATATGTAAAATGTAAACAATCTCTTTAATAGATGCCATGCATATTGAAATGCAGATTGTTGTGGTATATGGACTGTAGTGTAGTTCCTATATTCTCAATAGGCTCTGCGCATTGGAATAACATAAACAGCAGTGTAGACGTAGGACTGAAATCATCTAGGTCTCTACTGACTATGTTAGACTTAATTCGTTTTTGCCAGCTAGCTCAGAGGTCACTAGAAACTTTCTCGAATGAATAGGGAGGGGTTAACTTCCCTGATTTAGAGAGGAAGGGATTAGCTTCTGACAACCATATAACATGACAACTTTGCTCCCCCCGGATAAGGAGTGTATCTCCAGAGTTGTGTGAAAACAATAGACAGCTATTTCACTCAGTCAATCGTGCATGCTTAATTTCACCAGGGTGCGGAGAAATAGAGAGACGGGCATTTTCAATAAAAGGTGTTATTTCATTGAGCAGTCTTCTTTCTCATGCAAGAGAAGTGAATTGCCACAATTGCAATACTTATCATGAAGTAAAGTGCGTACAGTAAAAGGAGTATTATAAAATAATCCTGTAAAAGCATTGATATGGTTTCTTAGCCATATGATACTTTAAAACTGATAAAATATTTACATACATAAAAACATTGACTAACGAACTCAACTGGTGCTTCTAAGATACACCTACCCCAGTGTACCTGACCTAAGCCTAATACGTGGGAAGGAGTAAGTAAGTTGCAGTTTTAAGTTAAGTTAGGTTTTTTTGCCAGGAATCTGAATCAAGAATTCTCTCTAAGGTTTGAATTAGCTCCGTACCTTGGTTATAGAATGAAGGAGGTCTTGTATCTGGTTTCTCAGGACTCGATCTCCCAGTAACCCGCAAGGGTGACTGGAAAACACCGGAGCTGGATTTCTAAGCGTGAGAAAAGGCAGCTTCTCCAGTGTGTCAAAGGGGAGGGGTGGCTTCCTACGGCTCTCGCATCAGCTGGGCTTCAGATAAGTAGATAGTCGCTCTGCTCCACACCACTGTGTGTTTGCTTAAGGCAAGTGTTGGTATATTTATACCTGGAAGGTGCTGTGTTTGACGTAAGGTTGGACATAAGACGTCAATAAAAGATGTCACTAAGAACTGACTGTTCCTTTAGTGCTCGCAGGAGTTCAATGACAAATCAAAACAAAGACATGGGGAATTCCCAGGTTGCTGAAGGTTTGGTGTGTCGAAAGAACTCATTGTGCTCTCTAGGAATCTAAGGAAGTAGCCTTGCAGTATTTGGGCTGCGTGGGCTATTACTGAATAGGGGCAATATTCGTATGTCTTCATTAGGACATGATTTATCATAACCGCATGAAGGCATGAATCAGGAATATTTAATTAGGGTCCTAGATACATTCACAACAGGACAATATTCTATAGTCTCGTAGAAAAGTAGAAAGATTTATTCACATGTTTATTCACTTATCTGCGCAGATCAGGTCATCCAGTCTTCCCCTATCTCGACGACTGGTTGTTGAAGGCGGGCTCACCCCAGACAGTCCTCTCCCACCTCCAGACTATGATCGACCTCTTGCACCTGCCCCTCTCAGAAGCTCCTTTTCATCGGAGCGGTTCTGGACTCGGCGCAGTTTTGGGTTTTTCACTCCAAACAGCGGGTTCGGGATATTTATGCTCTGATTCTGATCTTTCAGCTTTTATCCCCGGTCTCGGTCAGGTTGATGCTGCGGCTCCTGGGGCTGAAGGCCTCCTGCATCCTAGTGGTGCATCACGCAAGGTGGCATGTGAATAAATATAAACATTGGCCACGCAGTTTGCCTCCCGTAATACACAAATTTCAGGGGGTGGCGGTCCCCGGGGCTTGAGGGGGGTATTTGAAGCCCACATACTTGTAATGTTGTAGTGGGGGTTGGATGTGAAAGTGGTGCAAGGGGGTTGTAAATCTGGTACACAGTGTTTTGTTTTACTTTGCTTTCCTTTCCGTGATGTAGAAGATCCTGGGTAAATATAACGGTTTTTGTACAGCCAGTAACTTTTAACCCTACCCCCAAATGGCTTTCTGCCTCTTACCATAGTAACAGTTCATGGAACACTTACGTGAGCACAGAGGTTAAAAGTTCACCACACTATGTTGCTAATGAGTTAGCCTCAGAATTATACTTCAAATTATAAATATCATTTCTATGGATGGCTGCTACTCCCACAAAAAACAGACGTATGTACTTTTTTAATTAACTTTTATTAAAACAATAACTGGAAGTATAACTAAAAGATAACAATACAATAAATAACTAGAACTATAACTAACAAAACAATATAATAAAAAATATATAATATGGACTCCAACAGAAGTATTGTAGTTAATCTGCAAAACAAAAAAGAAAATTAGTGTTTAAAATTAGATTGATGTGACTAAATAAGGTCAAACATTACAAGTCAAAGTAACACTTGATGATATTTATATTTTTAGGTCGAAGCCTCCATTGCAGGGCATGGCCCTGCTGGAGGCAAAGACCTATTGTGAACAGGAGAATTTCAGTACTGCGTGAAACCACGCCCCCTTTTTCCATTGGCAGGCCTTGCGAAACGGAGGCCTGCCATTGGAAAAAGCTCCTGTTTAGCAGATTTGTCTGCTCTGGATCCCGCCTCTCGAGGACTCCATGACCTGCCTTACGGTAGCACGACAATATTTTCAGAAATATTGCCTTGGCAACCATGAGGCAGGCCAGGGAGTCCTGGAGGGGCGGGATTCAGTATCCTGTTTCCTCGGCGGTGGAGCAGGTAGGGGAGAGGCGGTGCTTGTTAAAACAGAACTCTGTGTTTTGTTTTTTTAAGTCGCAGCAGCCTCTACAATGAGAGCCCGAGCCTGTAACTTCGTAGTAAGATTAATTACTTTCAGACCTACCTCGTTGTTCCAGTTTCTGTTCCAGCTCTGGTGGCCTTTGCCCCGTCCCATTTCACCAGCCGATGCCTGATTCAAAAGGGATGACTCCATTCTTGGTCACTGGGAGGGTGAAGGGGCATCGTGGTTTCCTCCGCACGCACACAGCAGTCGGTGGGGCCGGAGGTGCAGGTGAAAGAGGGCTTCTCTTGCTCACAGGAAATAATGAACCATTCTGAACCTGGCGGAAGTCATTCATGGCTGCGCGTTTCCCCACCGGCGTAGCTAGGGGGGGCGAGGGGGGCGGCCTGCCCCGGGCGGCATCATTTTTAAGGCGGCCGCGGCCCGGCACTGGAGGCCCGTTGCAGCCGCGGCGGCAGTCCTGTCAAGTAGGCGTGACACGAATGCATTTCAGTGTGGTAATCTGCATTACCGCACTAAAATGCATTGTCACGTATAACTACTGTGACTCTGAAAGCACAAACTGTTGTGGACTGCGTGCACTGTGACAATGGCTGCCTCACCTCACTCAGCTTCACTAGGGCTTCAAAAGTATCACAATTTATTATTGGGAACATTCACCCGCGGCACGACTCTAACGCCTGACGTCATGAACCAAAGACTAGAATGGCGGTCCCAGTCAGGTTGTGCTTGTAGCGCGGAGTTTGAGGAAGGTGCCACCCCTCCCTGCTGGCTGTTTTGCTGGTGCCGCCGCAAATTGAATCATGGGGCCGTTCACAATACTGCTGCAGGCACCTCACACTGACCCGGGCTGTCGCCTTGCCTGTTGCTCAGTTGTTAATTTACTCCCCGCTGAATTATTGCAGCCGCCCTTACTATTTCTAAACTATAAACTAAATACGGCCTCATTCAGACAAGCTACTGGAGCGTTGAGGACCTGGTATCGCTGACCCTGCAGCTACCTGCAGTTTTCCTTCACCTCTCAAACTACGTGAGTACATAATTTACATTTTTCAGTGTTCCCCAACGTTCTGTGCCACCCGGGTTTTTCACGAGACAAATAGTGTGAAGGAGGTTTCAGGCAGGGTAGGGCCTTATTTAGTCCACTATTCAGCCAGGGTTCCACACATACTCTAAAGTTTGTCCCAGGGAGTGCTTTCTTTTGCAGTTTTTTTTTATATGGTGCGAAGGTGACCCGATGGTATAATTGAAGGGTTATTCTTGCACCACAGTTTCATTACAAGGTCAAGTTCATTAGCTGTTTGGCACGTGGAAATTAAATTATTTTCCCAGAATCACAATATTTTGGGCCGGTTAGTCGAGATTGGAACCTGGCTCCCAGTGCCAAAGTCAGCAGCCATTGATCATTTTTTCATGACCAACGGTTTCCCGGACACTCATTGGGGTCCACTCGAGTTGGTCCATTCCAGAGCTAATTGCCGTCTTTGTGTCAGGGTGCCTCTGCCTTTCCACCATGTAAAGCCTCTAGGTTTTGTCCAGGCCCTCCACGCGTTGCTTCTAGATTCCCCCTCTTGCTTTCACGAGTCTGACTTCCTGTGCCTTTCAGTGCTCCGTTTTTTCAAGTCCATCTCCCACCAGTAACAGGCGGGAGTCGTTCTTGTTGAATAAGCAGCAGTCAAGGATGGGTGGGGGGGGGGGGCGGGAGAGACTACAGATGAAAACTCCATGCAAACCCTGTAGAAATATCTCACATGGACAACGACGGTGCCCCCAAAAGACCAAAAGAGCTGGGAGTGGCGAAAAAAATGAAGGTTTAGCCGTGTATATGAATGAGACTTCCCGAGCTCTGCCAACATCATCAGGGTCCTAGTGTGACATGCATGACTTTTGTATCAGATGTTTCAACCTTTGAGAGGCAGGGCCCTTCCATACAGGACACTCCACCAGTGGCACGGGCCACCGATTTTAATGTCTCTCCATCCACGCAGGTGATCTTTCAGATTGCTATTTCACAGGTGCGCATATACCAGAAGGTTCTCGACCCCTGAAAGAACCGTCAAGTGCAGTTATCCCCGCAGAAAGTGAGGAGTGTTCCGATCTTCCACTTTAAAGACTGAAATACTTGGTATTCTCAAAGAACAGGGCAGGGACATTACATTTATGTTACCTTTCTCATATTTAAATGGATAGTACTCTTACAATGGGTGCTTATGGCTTTGTGGGGCCAGCTTTAAAACATTATAAGCAGAGATCTCTTAGGTTCAAGTCTGTTCCTGGCTGGATTTGGGCAATAGAGAGCATAGGCAGCTGTCAATTCACTTGTCTAAGGTCTCCTCTCCCTCTGTGATGACATTTTTACCTGTTGCATTTTTAATTGTTTACATTATTTTTTTTTGCCTCTCATGTCTGTTAGTTGTTACTATAATTTGGTTAGCTTGATTCCATGTTTGTGGCAGCCATGCAAATTGTTAGCATTCCCTTATCTGTTACTAATATATAGGTTACAGTAATTGAATTTGCTTATGTCACGTCTTATTTTCGTCACGTCCTCGGAAGGCTGAAGATGGGAGGGAGCCAAAGTTTTTGGTGTGATTTCTGGTCTCTTCATTTGCAAGTCAGCTCAGCTGGTTGAGGCCGCCTGCAGAGATCTGGGTGAAGCTTATGGGTCACAGCTTATATTATTATCAGGGAGACTTTCACCACCATAAGGCTCAAGCTGATGTTGTGAATGCTGTGGGTGAGGCAGCCTGTTAGTAATAGGTGCGCAGAAGAAGTTTTCATTACTGCTGCATTGTACCTTGTTCTAATTATGTTCTTTGATTCAGTGGTTTGCCTTCAGGACTATTAAACTGTTAAGGAATGTGGCCATTGACAGAAGATGCCATACAGATTCATCTCAGTCATAATAGCAGTAGTCACGTGTTCCTGTATAGTCCATTTCATATGAAGCAGCCATACTACTCATGCTCCCTCCCAGAAAAAAAAATGAGATCGAGGCTTGCTTTGATCTCTCTCCCCCATATCAACCGCTAGTGAAAGTCAGTGTTTTTGTAATTAATCATGGCATCATAATAACTACATGAGCCCAATGTCTTCTTGCCACAACTATATAATCAGACTGATAAGACTGGTAATGATTCTTGATGCCTTTTTTTGGGGAAAAAATGTGATCATCCTCAGCCTTTCTTTGTAATACTTTGGATTTGATGTTACCGTTTAAATCGCTTTATTGGCATTTTCATATGAAGATGGCAACAGGTAAAGGGCAGCACTGCTGAGTCCCGGCCTCTGTCTCATCTCGGACCCCGACCATCGCCGGAGACTCGACCTCCGGCGCACTCACCCGCCTGTCACCTCTGAGTCAGAGCGCACTCTGCTGTCACCATCCCTGCACTCTCGTCTCAGTGTCAGACCTCTCTCACTCTCGTCTCAGTGTGTGTCAGACCTTCCCCCTTACTCTCCGGTCTCATCTCAGTGTCAGATCTCTCTTCCCTCTCACTCTCCACTCTCTCTCCCCTCTCACTCTGCGCTCACTCTCCCCTCTCGCTCTCCACTCTCTCTCCCCTCACACTCTCTGCTCTTTCTTCCCTCTCACTCTCCACTCTCTCTCCCCTCTCACTCTCTGCTCTCTCTTTCCTCTCACTCTCCGCTCTCTCTCCGCTCTCTCTCCCCTCTCACTCTCCCCTCTCACTCTCCACTCTCTCTCCCCTCTCACTCTCCACTCTCTCTCCCCTCTCACTCTCCACTCTCTCTCCCCTCTCACTCTCCACTCTCTCCTCCCCTCTCTCTCCCCTCTCTCTTCCCTCTCACTCTCCGCTCTCTCTTCCCTCTCACTCTCACTCTCCGCTCTGTCTACCCTCTCACTCTCCGCTCTGTCTCCCCTCTCACTCTCCACTCTCTCTTCCCTCTCACTCTCCGCTCTCTCTCCGCTCTCTCTCCCCTCTCACTCTCCACTCTCTCTCCCCTCTCACTCTCCACTCTCTCTCCCCTCTCACTCTCCACTCTCTCTCCCCTCTCACTCTCCACTCTCTCTCCCCTCTCACTCTCCACTCTCTCTCCCCTCTCACTCTCTACTCTCTCCTCCCCTCTCACTCCCCTCTCACTCTCCACTCTCTCTCCCCTCTCACTCTCCACTCTCTCTCCCCTCTCACTCTCCACTCTCTCTCCCCTCTCACTCTCCACTCTCTCTCCCCTCTCACTCTCCACTCTCTCTCCCCTCTCACTCTCTACTCTCTCCTCCCCTCTCACTCCCCTCTCACTCCCCTCTCACTCTCCGCTCTCTCTCCGCTCTCTCTCCCCTCTCACTCTCCACTCTCTCTCCCCTCTCACTCTCCACTCTCTCTCCCCTCTCACTCTCCACTCTCTCTCCCCTCTCACTCTCTACTCTCTCCTCCCCTCTCACTCTCCGCTCTCTCTCCCCTCTCACTCTCCGCTCTCTCTCCCCTCTCTCTCCCCTCTCACTCTCCCCTCTCTCCCCTCTCACTCTCCCCTCTCTCTCCCCTCTCACTCTCTGCTCTCTCTCCCCTCTCACTCTCCGATCTCTCTCCCCTCTCACTCTCCGCTCTCTCTCCCCTCCCACTCTCCACTCTCACTCTCCACTCTCTCTCCCCTCTCTCTCTCCACTCTCTCTTCCCTCTCACTCTCCGCTCTCTCTTCCCTCTCTCTGCTCTCTCTCTCCTGTCTAGGCTGCTCTCTGACTGTCTCTAGTGTCCTCTGTCTGTCTCTGGTCACCCCTCCTCACCATCACACACGCTCACATCCACTCACCCTCACACCCTCACCCTCACACACCCTCACACCCTCACCCACCCTCACACACCCTCACCCTCACACCCGCACCCTCGCACCCTCACTCACCCTCACCCCCTCATCCTCACACACCCTCACTCACCCTCACACCCTCACCCCCCTCACAACCCTCTCACCCTCACTCACCCTCACACCCCCTCACCCTCACCCCCTCACCCTCACAAACCCTTACCCTCACCCTGACACACCCTGTCACCCGCTCACTCACCCTCACACCCCCTCACTCAACCTCACACCCCCTCACACACCCTCACACACCCTCACTCACCCTCACACCCCCTCACTCACCCTCTAACCCCTCACCAACCCTCACACACCTTCACACACCCACTCACCCTCACACACCCTTACCCTCACCCCCTCACCCACCCTCAGTCACCCTCATACCCTCACCCTCACACCCCCTAACCCCCTCACACACCCTCACACACCCTCACCCTCACACACCCTCACCCTCACACCCCCTCACACACCAACTCATCGTCACCCCCTCACCCTCACACCCCTCACCCTCGCCCACCCTCACCCTCACACCTCACCATCACATCCTCTCACCCTCACACACCCTCACTCACCCTCACACACCCTCACTCACCCTCACCCACCCTCACACCCTCACCCACCCTCACACACCCTCACCTTCACACACCCTCACCCTCACACCCCCTCAACCCCAAACCCCCTCACCCCGCACACCCTCACACACCCCCACACCCTCACACCCCCCAAAACCCTTGCACCCCTCACACCCTCACGCCCCCTCACACCCCCTCACCCTCACACACCCTCACACACCCTCACCCTCACTCATCCCCACAACCCACACCCCCTCACCCTCACGCCCCCTCACCCTCACACCCCCTCACCCCCTCACCCTCACACCCACTCACCCTCACGCCCCCTCACTCTCACACCCCCTCATCCTCCCTCACACCCTTATACCCCCTCACCCCCCTCACCCACCCCCTCACCCTCACTCACCCTCTCACCCATGCTCACCCACCCTTTCACCCTCACCCTCACTCACCCTCACACGTCTCACCCACCCCTTCACCCACCCCTTCACCCTCACACACACCCTCACTCTTACACACACCCTCACTCTCACACACACCCTTACCCTCACACCCCCTCACCCTCTCACACTCCCTCACCCTCACACACCCTCACCCTCTCACACCACCTCACCCTCACCCTCTCACACCCCCTCACCCACTCACATCCCCTCACCCTTGCACGCCCTCACTCACACACTCGCACTCTCACACACTCGCACTCACACACCCTCGCTCTCACACACCCTCGCTCTCGCACACCCTCGCTCTCACACACCCTCGCTCTCACACACCCTCGCTCTCACACACCCTCACTCTCACACACCCTCACTCTCACACACCCTCGCTCTCACACACCCTCGCTCTCACACACCCTCGCTCTCACACACCCTCACCCTCACTCTCACACACCCTCACTCTCACACACCCTCACCCTCTCACATACCTCTACCAATCTACCGCCCTCACTCTACCACTCTACCGCCCTCACTCTACCACTCTACCGCCCTCACTCTACCACCCTCACTCTACCACTCTACAGCCCTCACTCAACCGCCCTCACTCTACTACTCTACCGCCCTCACTCTACCACTCTACAGCCCTCACTCACTCAACTGCCCTCACTCACTCAACCGCCCTCACTCACTCAACCACCCTCACTCACTCAACCGCCCTCACTCACTCTACTGCCCTCACTCACTCTACCGCCCTCACTCACTCTACCGCCCTCACTCACTCTACCGCCCTCACTCACTCTACTGCCCTCACTCACTCTACCTATCTATCGCCCTCCCTCACTCGATCTATCAATCTATCGCCCTCCCTCGCTCTCACATACCCTCGCTCTCACACACCCTCGCTCTCACACACCCTCGCTCTCACACACCCTCGCTCTCACACACCCTCACTCTCACACACCCTCACCCTCTCACACACCCTCACCCTCTCACACACCCTCACCCTCTCACATACCTCTACCACTCTACCACCCTCACTCTACCACTCTACAGCCCTCACTCAACCGCCCTTACTCACTCAACCGCCCTCACTCACTCTACCGCCCTCACTCACTCTACCGCCCTCACTCACTCTAACGCCCTCACTCACTCTACCGCCCTCACTCACTCTACCGCCCTCACTCACTCTACCTATCTATCGCCCTCACTCACTCGATCTATCAATCTGTCGCCCTCCCTCGCTCTATCTATCTATCGCCCTCCCTCTCTCTATCTATCTATCTATCCATCTATCTATCTATCTATCTATCTATCTATCTATCTATCTATCTATCTATCTATCTATCTATCTATCTATCTATCTATCTATCTATCTATCTATCTATCTATCTATCTATCTATCTATCTATCTATCTATCTATCTATCTATCTATCTATCTATCTATCTATCTATCTATCTATCTATCTATCTATCTATCTATCGCCCTCCCTCACTCGATCTATCTATTGCCCTCCCTCTATATCGATAGCCCTCACTCCCTCTATCTATCGCCCTCACTCACTCTATCTATCGCCCTCACTCACTCTATCTAGCGCACTACCACAGCATCATTCAGGGGTACCACAGCATCACTCAGCACTACCACAGCATCACTTAGGGGCACCACAGCATCCCTCAGGGGCACCACAACATCAATATTCGCTACCACAGCATCACTGAACGCCACAGCATCACTCGTCGCCACCACAGTATCAATCTGTGCAACCATTCAACATCAACTGGTTCAAATATGTTCTCTCAATGTTTCAAGCTTTATTACAAATGTCACAAAGATGTTAATATTGCCATTATAAATTACAATAACTTTTATTTAAGTATTATGTATTTAAAAAAATTAAAAGCCATTGTTATTTGTAATATCAATACATTTAAGTCACGTAAATACAAAACATGTTGCATTACAAATGCTATAGGTGTCACATTTGCAAAAGATAAAAGTATTGGCATTGTAAATGACAAAGCTATTAATTTCGCTATTTTCAAAACCACACATAAGTAAAAAATTTGTCATTTACAAGACCAATAGCTCAAACTTTCATAATGCGAGACCTATTGCATTGCAAATGCTTGTTTTAAATGTTTGCAGTGTGGCTGAAACACTTCCACTGGCATTGTACTTGCAGACTTTGGGCCACCCTTTTTATCAATTTTTGCAGTTTGAGATATAACGTCCTACCTCTGTTATTGATCTCCTACTTTCTCCTTTCACATTCTCTTGTAAAGACCTTAACAACAATTAAAGGGAACATTTTCAGCATATTTTTAATAAAGCATTTGACACAATGCATAGTGACGCCATATCTGTTGAATGTTTTGAAAATAATTTTCTTAAAAAATGTGAATGCAAGAAAAGTTACTTGCTGCATATGCAAGACTGCTTTCAAGAGGAGACCCCAATAAAGAGGACCGGTGTGGAACTGCAGGTATGCCGAAGCACTTGCAGACTAAGAATCCGGTCAACTTTGCAAGGGAAGTATTAAGGAGATTGAGAGAGGCTCCTCCTGCTTCATGAGGAGGCCCAAGTACCAGTGGAGCAACACCGTCAACCTGTACTGCAGATAACATATGGAGAGCAGTCAGTGGATCTGGTGTGTCGAGTTGTTCACCACCACGTGGTATAGTGTATGGGCAGGACAGCTTGTGCTACCAGTACGGCTCATGGTTGGGATATCTATATAAGGAGATAGAACAGGGGGCAAATGAAGTTTAAGGTTATTAAAAAACATGGAGAGTGTGCTTAAATACAACATTGACCAATCAATTACATGTGCAGTGCATGGGGAGGAATCAGCACGTGACGCAATTATTTGCAGCAGGATTAAGTGATTTGCCCAGAAACATTGCCTACCAAGGCAAAATATTTAAGTTATAAGAGCTGGATACCGTGCTAAAATACACTTTTGCTGAAAACATTACTTTTGCAATGCATGGGGCACGTGACACACTACTTACACGAGAAAAACTACATCGCATTCACTTGAACAGCACGTAGCACACTGCTGTAGGAGCGGCCACGTGGCGCTTGGCAAATTAAACAAACGCACCAGGATTAAGTGATTTGCACAAAACAAAAGTCACAAAGTCAACTTTAACAATATAAAAAAGCAGGAAAGCGTGCTTAAAAACAGCATTGCCAAATCGAACATAAATTTGCATTGTTCATATTAAATAATGTAATTGCTCTTTAAAAAGATGTTCACCTACGAAGAAGTGGATACAAACACTCTCAATGGCAGTGACTGCAGAATAGGAAAAGTTCAAGAAGGTTGGCAGTTTATAAATGCTTTGCAGAAGGATTATTGGTTGAGCATGATGTCACTGGGTGTGAGAGCTGTGATTGGGCATGTTGTAATTGAGCATGCGCAAACTAAATGAAATACGTTAGGGGTACATAGCCAGACTGTGGGATGTATTGTGTGCATGTGTAACATTAACACGCATGCGCTACCACAAACACGTACTGCAATTGCGTCGCAGTCTGGTCATTTCACCGTATGGGATAGCCCCAATTTGGGAAATGGGGTGGGCACTGCTGGCATGTAAGACTGAGTTACAGGAGGTGCTCTTCCTAAATAGTTTGCGACGCAATTGCAGTACGGATGACATTTTTGCGGCAGAAATTGAGATCCTTAAGACAAGATTTTTGATAAGAGGATATGACAGTCAACTTCTGAATAAGGCACAGGAAAAGGTACATAAAATCTCTAGAGAGTCCACTCTCAAAAGAAAACCTAAGGGGCCCAGGCATGTCACGGACAATAAGCTTGCTATTATAACACAATACAGTGCCAATAGCTCCAAAATCTTTAATGTGTTCAGGAAGCACTGGCATTTACTACAATTAGACAAAGATCTGGAGAAACATATTGGGAACAAACCCCGCATTGTTTACAAGAAGGGTAAAACACTCAGGAACTGGCTTAGTCCATCTATCATCAGGAACCCTGCATCTAATAATCATGTTCTGACTAGCACTAACAAATGGATGCCCATCAAACCCTGTGGCTTCTATAAATGCACCATGTGTAATATATGTCAATTTGCCCTAGACAAAAAAAAGACTTTCTCTTATAACACCAAGCAAACCCACCACATCAGGCAATTTATCAACTGCAATTCGAAGTTGGTAGTTTATTGCATCATTTGTCATTGTGGGTTGATTTATGTGGGAAGTACCATCCGTCCCCTAAAAGAGAGACTTCAAGAACACATTAGAGCCATTCGTAACAACGATGCCAAATACCCACTAGCAGCACACTACAACAAGGAACATTTGGAATTGGAGGTACTGGGCATCCGCTTTCATGGCATTGATATGATTAAACCGGATCCGAGAGGAGGAAATAACACTCTGGCCCTCCGTAAACTAGAAGCCCAATGGCTAATCAAACTCCGTGCAGTGGACTTAGGTCTTAACACAGATAGAGATCTACATGTCTTTCTCAAAGATTAGCTTGATTGTCTGCATTTTCTGTGTATAACGAGACTCCACTGTATTTCTGTGTCATTTTTTCTATGACTGTATTGTTACTCTGCTAAATGACTACATGTTTCAGATGACACTCTGTTAAGATGTATAAGGACAAGTGGATCCTGTGCCCTCAATACACAGCTATATTCTCTTCTGTATGACATTGAGCCACCACGGATCGCTTCATCAATAAGAATTCAGATACCTTATGTAAGACAGAACATATTCTGTCTTTCATGCCTTACTTCCCCCATACACAGGCATTCTGAGTATTCTCTGCTTTAGATAATTTTTGTTTTAAGATTAAGATACAGTCTTTTTCTGCATACACTGTCTAGTCAAACAATGGCAAACATGCCCGGATATTGAACACATGCACGTCACAAATCTAGTCTACTAGTCTATTGGGGGTAACCAGTTGTTTCTTTTACTATTAGAACGTTCTTCTACTTTTGAGTATATTAAATACACAAATTAGGACACACGGCCATCAGATATGTGTTATTGTCTCCGCCATGGCAGTGTTTTTATTCAAAAAGCGGACCCAAAAAGGTTTTTTCCTTTTACTTTGAAAAGGGCTGTTCTTAATTATATTCACACTATAAACCTGGGTTAGATTTATTTTACGCCTTCCAAATCCACCCGGTTTTACTATTTTTGCGCATCATTCAAACGCTACATTGTGAAGGCTCTTATTACAATGCGCTCCATACTATTCCAAGATGGCCGCCGCAGTGGTCTTACATCAGCCGTCTCTGATAGGGTCACGGCTTTTTGTCATCTTCTCCCGCGCTAATTATCTCCCGGCGTCTATTTAAAACAGAACGCGGGATTTCCAAAATGTCAGTGCCCAGCAGTTGAGACTCGGCGCCGATGAGAACGAACGGAAGGTAAGATTGGGAGCCCAGACATGTGGGATCCACATTTGGCGCTTACTAGTTTTCCTGGGGGATATTAATGCTACTTGCAGTTGCCGTTTTTTACTTCTATACATATTTCCTTTTTTTATGTAGCACGTTATGGGCATGTACTTGGTGCCTTTAATGTATCTGAACTGTGGTGGTGCACTTTGCACTAATCATGCTACTTGCAGTTGTCGTTTGTTTACTCATATACAAAATTCATTTTTATGTAGCACGTTATGGGCATGTACTTGGTGCCTTTAATATATCTGAACCTTGGTGGTGCACTTTGCACTAATTATGGATTAACATGGGCTTTGAATGAGGGAAAGCTCTAGTTTAATGTTCTTATGGACTTATCCGATCCTAAGAAACTGTACCCTGACTTGAGGGTCATGTCAGCAAATACTTTTCACGACATGTATAATAATGCTGATCAATTCAGCACAATGTGTCCACAGGTTTGTCATTGTATGGTTACACTTTGTACTAACTATAGGACTGTATGGAATACATTATTTCCCTTAAACTAATTATATGTTGAGAGTGCTGATTTGGCACCCCACTTACAAGGTCATTCTTTAGCTTTTTTCTGACAATTTGCATACTACATGAAGTCATACATGTAGACTTATCGAATTTAAGGTGCACTAGTTCTACCTACTCTGTTTTTCAGACTTATCAAGGTCTTCAAGAACCTTTACCTTAGTAAGAAAAGATTCATCTCCACGCAGCGAGTCGTACTACCCTACCAAGTGAGTCATTAGTCAACTTTTCTAATTCCTTTGGCATTACATGGTATTGCAAGCGTGAAAATCCATGGCCTTTCTGTTGGTGGTCTACCCCTTAGCTTCAGTCTTTTAATTTGAGCTTGCGCAAGCCTATTACATCCATTGGGAATGTGTCTTGATATATGCCCCAACACATTTATATGTCTGCTTATGTGTTTTACGATTATACCCAAGGACCATGACTATTATGCCCGCGTTTTTTCCAACCTACAGGGCATATCTCCACGACTGTCCTTATGTCTTATAATACTCTACGTGGGGCCTAATATCCTGAAGTCACAAAGGTGGAACCCATATCTGGAAAAGCTCGCTGTGATCACTACACCTAATAGGTAGGGGTAGTTTTCTGGAATTGGGCTGAACTTTTCTTCTTTTTTCTTTTGACTGCTTGTTTTGAATAGCTTTATAATATATATTCTATTTCTATCTCATTAGAATTTTTAATATCGATGCTTCATACTTGTATCCTTTTGAATCATAGACCTCTCCGACGCCAGACCAGTATAGACTAACTAAGTTAGGTAGGTCTTTGCATTATTACAAGTGAACTCTGTTTCTGCAATCATAGATTTGAGGTTACGATTCTGAAGACTGTGTTATGAAACTGTGAACAAGGTTAGGTTACTAATTAATGGAATCTTTATACTACTCCTACAGTTGACAATCTCAGGATACTTGAATCATGAAACACTGATCATGTTGAATCCGTTTGTTTATTGTCATGAGATTATACTTTCATATTTTACAATTTTATGGACTGTCTGGCTCTTTTCAATGTATTTACAATGAACTCATGTATAGTATAAAATGTCCGTGTTCTTAGTGGTTTTTCTTAGGACGAACTATTCAATGTTAGTGTAAATATTGTATATATGAGACCATACAAATAGTTCGACTGTACATATTTAGGGACACTGTATATATTTAGTGTATATATATTATTAGATGTACTTATTGTAATTTTTATGTTTCCAGCCTTGAAAAAGCCCTGGTGAGGGCGAAACACGTGTCGGCAGTGTAAAGCTGGAAAACTTTTAATATGTTTGACTAATAAAGAACTTGAAGCACAACATTTGTTTTTGGATCCATACTTTGAAGCTCCTATTGAATCTATGGTTTATGTTGGTGGAACAACCTTGAAAAAATACTATTATCCTACAGAAAGGTTCTCTGATAACTGACTTTGTGGAGGGTGCTTGTGCAACTTGGTTGTCTCTTGATATATAAATACGTTTTTCAACATTGAAAAAATTGCGGAAGGCGCACACACTGCGTCTGATATGTATATGTCACACGCTACCGCGCGTCCGTCACGTCGCGTTATACGTACATCTCACGTATGCGCAAGGTGTCGCATAGCAACCGCGTGGAAAAAGTTGTACCCGTCGCACACCCTTCGCGGATCCTAGACAGTGACCCAAAAATGGCGGACACGTTTTGCTCAGTAAATGAGTAGTGTGTTCGTAGGGTGCACAACTGCAAAAAAAAGAAAAAAATAATATATATAATTTAAGTATATTATAAACAATATAAAATAATGAAAAAAAATATTTTTATGGAAAAAAATATTTAAAAAGTGTCATTTAATTTAAAAAATAACATCTAAAAATAAAAAGATTAATAAATGTAGTTAGAAAATATAAAAAAAACAATAAAAATATTTACAAATTAGCATTGAAAAAATCTTTGAAATTCACTGAAAAATCATAGGTTTCAGACATATTATAGTTAGGAATTAACATTTAAAAAACCTTTGAAATTCACTGAAAGAACCATAGGTTTCAGACATGTTATAGTTAGGAATTAGCATTTACAATCCTTTGAAAGTCACTGAAAAAACCATAGGTTTCAGATAAGTTATAGTTAGAAATTAGCATTTAAAAAACCTTAGAATTCACTGAAAAAAACATAGGTTTTAGGGGTGTTATAGTTAACTACACATTTCACTCGTATAAAACCATTGAAATTCCCCTGTTATAGTTAGTTGTACTAACTATAACTTGCGCGCCCGCAATCCACTGCTGATGATGTCACATATTACATCATTCATGACATGGTTAGTGACATCACTGATGACATCACTGGTGACATCTCAAATGAGCTTAGGAGATAAGGAAGCATAGAGCTCTCAGCCAGGTCAGTGGGGATTCTGACTGTGCTGTTGTGACACCTTGGAGATCCATCCTGTCTGTGCAATGTTAGGACTGCCTGCAAGCATACAAACTCACAAAGCAGCCTGCAGTCTCCTGATTGGCAATTATCTGCACGAACAGTGCCAGCTGAGGTGTGCAGCCTACTCGCAGAGGGAATTGAGAGGCTAGTGAGCAACATTCTTGTAGCCCAAAAAGTACTAAACATAGCCATTGGCTGAATCCTAATTAGGAGTGGGCAAAAAGGAGTAACTCTGCCCGCTAGCGGAACTCCACAGAGTTTTTATTCAACTCTGCAGAATTATGGGTAGTGCTACCGTGAGCTCCACCCACCCTTAGTCCAAACTAAGGCAGCCACCACTGTGTAGTTATACGTAATTTATATTTTCCATGGTAAGAGTAGTTTTTTTGTTTCGCTAATAACCTTTTGCCCCACATGACAAATCTTTATAACAAAGAATCAGCCACCTCACCTTCCTGAAAAGTTTTGGTGTGATCAGTCAAGCGAGGGGGGCCGAGAAAAAGTGAGTCCCAAAATGCTTTCTCCTCAAGCAATTTCTCTAGGGGAAATATGAAAAAAATACCACAAAACAGATCAACAGAATTACACCACATTTGGCAGAAAGTTAAATAATTACCCAGAAAGCATGCTTTTTGTGATTTGGTAATAAATTTGTTCAAGCTTTTTCGAGCAATTAAGGGTAAATAATTGAGCTCTATGGACATTGGTGCAGCTGGAGTGCCAAAGGTGTCCTGCAGGACCACAAATTAAAACATTACAGCATTCTCATTGGTCGGGAGGTAATTTTTTTGTACCGGTCTACTTGGTACTGCAGAACCCAGTAGTCCTCCAGTACTGAGGAATCTGACCGGCTGACTGCGACATGAAGAAATATGTTGCTGCCACTACAGTTTGCATCTTGAACAATAAAAGACAGTATAAGGGGGCAGGCCAGTGGTACCCTGACACGCTGATATTTGTAGAAGGTGGTCTTAGAGGCACACCCTGCCTGGTCTCAAAATTAAAAAAAACAGTTTGCCTGCCCAGTGGTACACTCACAGGAGTATTTGATGGCTCCCATGGAGTGTATCCCACATGTCATCCTTATGGTGCCAGCACAGACTCCTTGTACTCCTGCAAGATTCCAGTGGGACCGTAAAAAATATTTAAAAAAGGAAAATGTGTGGTAGGCATCTGCGGCCTCTTGGACACTTGTTGGGTGTTGGTTGCCCGTGGATGTTGGGTGTGGAGCCTTTCTGCAGGCCAAACCCATGCTGCACACATCCAAAGGTCAAAGGCCCTGCACCCAACTCCCAGTTGCACATGACCCAAAGACCATGCTCCGCGGGGGGAGTTCCCACCAGACATAGCTGTATGACTTCTCAAGGTCTGTATGCCACAGGTACAAAGCCACATAAAGACCGATTTTCTAAAAACATGGTAGCTCAAGGCAGCTATGATGCACTGCTTATGACCTCACATATCACATTACTGATGACATCTGAAATCTATGGCAGTGCAAGTTATACTTATGTCATTTACGTATAACATGTGACTTTCAGTGTTTTTTGGATTTAAAGCATGGTTTTTCATCAGTCCAAACCTACATATAACTCCACTTCATCCGTAGCTGTTTTCAGTTTTTTTTAAACAAGGATTAAAGGGATGTTATAGTTAAGTGTTTAACGTGTTCAACTTTTCACCTCCCAGCATTTACCATTGGGAGCTTCCCGATATCCCTTTGACATGAGACATTCATTTTGTTCAAAAACTACCTGATGATATGATCCTGAGCATCCTAAAGAATCTGGAACATGTAAGATCCCTGAAGCCAGAACTTGAGCTGTACTTAGTTCATCAATACTTATCAGGTCATTCTGTCTCAGGTGCCATTCCTCAATATATAGTAAGCACATTTTCCCCCATTGGAGGGTGATCACCTGTCTAGCTATACATAGTGCCTGCTGAGAGTGAACTGGGTATGTCTGTCTACTGGTAGCCCAGTGTAGCATATATGCCAGGAATCTGGGAATGTTCGCTTAGAACATGCATCCAGCTTGTTCTACCAGAACCAGTGGAGTTTAGGGCACCTTCACATAGAGTGCAGTAATGTGCCCTCATCTTCACACTCTCTACAGCATGTATAGGGATGTCTTAGGCACCATATGTAGAAGGAATATTATTGAAGCAGAGTGATAACTTACTAATAGCAGCTCTTGCTTCAATGCTTTCTAACAACTTCTGTGACCTAATATAGCCACTCCTTCTCTGAAAGCCTAAGACCTAATTCCAGTCAATGTAGGTTTAAGGAAATTATTTTGTCTCTGTCCTTGCTGAAGAGCTATCTTTAAAAGTGTGTGAGCAGGAGCCAACGTCTAATCTGATGCAATATAAACTGTTCAATTTTTGGCAGATGAAATTCCATCTTCAGTATCTCAAACAATCTGATTTCGATTTCATTCTCGTCAAACAATTCTCCTACACTGTGATAACTAACCTTTTCCCTTTCAACAATCCTTCTTTCATTGATTGGATGAAAGAAAAGTTGCCTACTATCAGGAGAAGTGGGAAAGGGAAAGTAGTTAGTGCTCCTCCCCCACGCAGATAATCCTACACCATCTGGTTGGCCCAAGTATCTGGAGAATAAAATTCTTAGCTATGGTGCTATTAGGTTAGGCGTGACATTTTCCATAACTGAGTACTTGCCATGGTCAGGTAAACAAAGACCCTTGGTTCTTGGACCTCCTTCAAACACAGTAAACTATGAACCAAAGTTGGGATGATTGCTATCATCAGGTAGTGCTGTGTGGATTCAGCCCTCTTCTTTCTGTTTGAGATGCACCTTGCTTTTCTGGGCGTATATGCCGCCCATATGAAATTATGAATAGCCTTCTGGAGGAGCTCAAGCATGTTTGGTAGAGGGCAATCATGGGGACTGTCTAAAATCTTGAATTCGGCGACATGACTAAATAGTGAGGACTCTCCCTCATACCATGTCTGGATTTCTTTGAATGTTGTCGCCAACAGTGGTTAGCAATTGGATGTGCCATTTGAGCCAATGAGAACATGATATGTGAGACGATCCAGGCTTCTGATAAGCTAACTAAAACAATGCTAGGAATAATTTGAGGTAAATCGTTTGGGTCTTAAAAATCCAAATATTTCTTAGTTTAATGATGAAGTGAGCGATGCCTAAAATGCCTGTACAAGGGAATTCTGCACTTGGTGTGTGTAAGAACTTTGGTTACTGGCTGAGGGGGTTGAAACCCTCCTCCTCCTTATGAGGATGAAGTCACAAGCAAACTCCAAATTAACTTGTGTACAACCCTCAGGCAGCTGGGTGTAGAGAATTCAGGCTTAGCGTTGAGACAATATTTATAGTATGTATGGAGCACCTTAAACAGTAATAAAGTGAAAACAACATGGGGAAAATCTCACCCCAATTTAGAAAAAGAGTACACTGGAGATATGCAATTTTAAAGATTGAAGTTAAATATTGCCAATCATTTCAGACCGAGCCCAGTGAAGAGTGGGCCGGATACAGTGACCAGGTTTGTCCCATCAAAAGAGTTATCTTCAAAGTCGAGCTCAAAAAATTTCATTCAGGGTCTGCAAGGAGCTGAAAGAGCCTTGTTAATCGTGGGCGGTGTAGCATGAAGAGCAAGCTGGGCATCGCAAATGGTTGTCGCTGTATCGCAAAGTTCCTGTCAGAGTCACGGACGATCTTTGCTGGACCTTCACGTTGGTGGTCATCCCAAGCTGCGATGCTGTGGTGCAACACGTAGACCTTGCGGTACCTGGCTTGGTTGGCGGTCGTTTTAGCATGAAGAGTCATGTTCCTCTGCACTTCTCATTCGCAGGCGGCACAGGCAGCAAGATCTTAGCATAAATGAGCCTTTTCATGTTCACGTAGAGCCCATAAACATTGGGTGAGTTCAACTGAGTCAACACCAATAGTCCAGGACCTGGGGGGACACCACTTAGGCATGAGGAAATCACTCCAGTAGACGCTACCAAGGACATGGAGCAAGTTACCTAGGCCGTTGCAGGGAGCCTCTGGAGCTTGTTATGTCGATGTAGCTTAAAACAGAAGGTCAACTGGCTGACCCTTTGTGTCACTTTATCCTAGGATGAAGAGTGCAGGTACAATCTTTCTTCCCAGCAAGCAGGGCAGAAGGTAGCAGAGTAGCAGGGCAGCAGAGTGCCAGTCCTTCTGGCATCAAAGCAGCACAGCAGTCATTATTTTGTAGTATCTACAAGTCTAAAGGTCCCTTATTTATACTTGGTACCTTCTTTGAAGTGAAGGAAACTTCTAGAGTATTCCCATTGAAATGCTGAGGTTTAGGGGTTCCCCCGTACTGGTTACATATGAATGAAAGGGGGTATGCAATCTTTTTGTGGTAAAGATGTAAGTGGTGCTGTGCCTTACTCCACCCACCCATCCTGCCAGTGATGGCCCATCCAGACTCACCTAAGCTTTCTATTTTGTGTGGCTATCTAGCAGGAATACACACAGACCAACTGCCAACTACACCGATTCATGTGACCCAGAGACAGGCTATGGCAGGAAAATACCAACTTTTTAAATGTGGTGTTTTCAAAATTGGAATAAAAATCTGACATCACCATTAAAGAGGATTTTTCATTACAACCCCAAAGACACAAAAACATGATCTGTTTACGTCTTCCCATTTGGAAGTTAGTGCTTATTAAATGTATAAGGTAACTTCAATGTTATCCTAAAGGAGGAGCAAGACTTGCAATAGTGAAGAATGAAGGCAAGAATTGATCGTTACCAGGATATGTAACACTTCTATATGTCTTACTTTGTAAATACATTGCACCCTGCCATATGGGATGTTTAGGGCCTACCCTAGGATGGCATAAATAAATTGAAAAGGCATGTTTGAACTTGGCAAAAGGTTTATTTTGGGGGGTTGCAAATGTCAGTTTAAAACTGCAGACAAAGGCTGCAATGGCACGTGTGAGACATGTTTCAAAATCTACGTAAGTGGGTAGCACAGTAAGTGCTGCAGGCACACTAGTCCTACAGTCTTGAAGTGGCAGGCCTGAGGCAGAAGACATATTCATGCACTTCATCTTTGCGAAAGTTAACCACAGAATCCTTCTTGGAGCTCCGAGGTTTTAGATGATTAGCAACCCTCCTTTTGGGCCTAATCAGTGTAGCACCTTGCAGATTGGACTTAAAACCGTTCAAAGAAACCCTAACCTGCATGATGCTATTTAAGTGGATCCTTTTTAGGATTCTTCTTGATCCTGGATATGATTGATCATTTGCACACTACGTGGAGGGGTGCTTCTTCGAATCGAACATCAAGCAACATGATGTTTCTATTATGACCAGACTGTATTTACACATTTCTAGTCCTGAGAAAGACCATTGTGATGTTTTTCATGAACAGACATTGGGGTTGATTACGACGCCAGTCAGAAAGCATTCCAACCGGATCGTATCCGGGGAACCCAACGGAACAATTAAGATGCTTCCGGATACGATTCAGTCAGACTCATATTGACTTCAATGGGAACTAGTGTTCCGACCTACAACACAGGCTCCCAATGAAGAAAGGAGTGGGTGGGGAAAATAGTGCACCGTGTGCCACACTGTGCATGGTTGGAAAGGGGTGACCCATGGGTAGCCTCACAGGCCCCATTTGGAAGGCCCTGGGTGAAGGGGGGCCTGCAACAGGCCCCCAAAGTCGGACTCCAACAGCGAATCTGAGTCAAAACAACCGATTCGGATAGGCTGTCCGAATCTGACCTCGTAATCGCTCGGAAACATGGTCCGCTGACCTGTAAGTATTGCTTCCAAACAACTTGGTTCCTCTGAATGCCATCCAGAACCCACTTGGAAAGTTCAATCACTTTACGAACATCTCAATAGGTCGTTCAGAAACTTTTGCGAATTAGTCAGTAAGACAGGTTCCGAATCAGATTCAGAAGACCCAAATCCGATTCGGAGCCTTTCCAAATGGCATCGTAATCAACCCCATTGTAGAGTGGGTCAAAACATTGAGTATACGAATAGTTGTCCTATACCAATACCTCACATATCTACCATCAAGTATTGCGGACATATATTTAGGCATGCTAAAGAGTTCGAAAAGGACACCCCGTAGAGAGATTTTGTTTTCTGAATATTTTCAACTGTTTGTTCAGCTGTATCACGTTTAATGTGACCACATTTGTTCGTATAGCACTAAGTTGTTTTCTTGTTTATGATGCATAGCAATCCTGTGTCTGTGATATGTAGCACTTGTGTTTTTCTCTGATATATGAACATAAATAACCTAGCTTTAAAGAAACAGTATGTTTCTATACAGAACCACTTGTTGTTATATTCCCGGCCCACTATTAGCATTCAATTTTTAGGTCCTGGGTACATGTAGTACCACTTTATTAGGGTCTTGTAAGTTAATTAAAAATGCCTATTGGGGATAAGCCAATGTTACCTTGTTTTAAGGAGTGAGCACACACACTATAGCACTGGTTATCAGTGGTGAACTGCACAGAGTCCTGAGGCCAACAGAAACAAGTTCAGAAAAGTGTAGAGGACTAAAGCAAAATGTTTGAGGGAAGACTACCCTAAGGCTGATGGTCTAACAGTGTGGGACCAGAATGCTATAGTCAAATTATTGTCTAACATTAAAATTGTGCCCTAGGTTTTTTAGAAAAATATCACAACTTTGGAGGTCATAACAGAAAATCTACACCAAAAAGGACTAGATATTTGTAAACAATGTTTAGGACACAATATTTAAATAAGATGATATTTCTGTAAATGAAATTCTGAAGTACAATCTTTGCTTAAGAGAAAGACAAGTATGACTTTCATCACATTGGAGCACATAGAATTAGGAAGTTTAAACAGAGAATTAAGAAGCTAAGTATACACAGGAATCAAATGGCATTTGAAAGGATCTGGTATAGAATACTTCTTATAATTAAGAACCACACAGACAAGCTGTTCTGAAAATGGTGGCAAATGATTCAACTGCACACTAAGCTGAATGCCCAGCTGCTGGCACATTATTAATTCAGGTTCATAAAAGGAATGTGACACTCCATATTAATTGTCATATTCCATAGATGTTATGTCACTCACTAAATATTCTTTCAAAGTTCTTAGGGCTCTGGTTCAATCTCTGCAAACCTTTGAAATCCCTGGTAGTATTTCTTGGCATATGTTGCTCAACCTTGCAATATGAAGGTGACCATGCATGGCACAATGCTAAAACTAGCTTATTTACTGGTAATTCTTGCAATATGGGTCCATTAATGACATTACTGTGCCCATCCTGACATATATGTGGTAAATATTGGCATATGGGAGCATTTTTGTTTGGCTTGATGATTCCCACCTCAGTAGAAACTAGGTCTTACAACATAGCATTTGGATGTCATAAATAACATGGCTGTGCCCACAGCAGTTGAAATACTGGCATTGGTAGATTGCTGGCAATTCATAGCATGTGGTGATGTTCAGTAAATGATGCTGTTCATTCCATCAATGAAATGAGGCTATCAACCCCTGGCAAGAGGAATACCCAGTTTGGACCACTGAAGAGTATATTCATAATGAGCCTTTCAACATATTAGCTCCATTCTGGTTGCTATCAGGTTGGGGACTCAGTCTCACGTCATACCGCTTATCTGTATATAAATGTGAGGCATATTTGAAAGAATTACCCAGTTTTCAAGCTCTTACACTGCAATTTTTTCATTGCTGCCGATTGCCAAATCCTAATGCTATGTTTGCGATGTTTTACAATACGTCACTACATGGCATTAGGTTGAGCTAACAGGCACAAAAAATTACTCCAACGCTAGCGTCAAGGCGATAAAAAATTCACGTTTGTGTGAAAAAGTGACGGCCGTCAAAATAGTCAGTTTTCAGCGTCTAGGGGCATAAAGAGCTTACAAATATACAGCTAAGGAAAAAAATAAATGAATAAATTACCTGAATGCAGAATGGAGCAGCTAGGGTGAAGTTTAGCACAGGACAACAACCTCCCCAATAGCCAGGAAGACCAGCCAGAGTCCCAGGGGAAGAGGAAGAGGATGAGAAAACACAGATTCATTCAGGAGGAGAATCAAATCCTGATTGCGGAGGTAAAGGAGCATTAACAACAGGACTCCGTCACCTCCAAGGTGTCATTCGCAGTCCATTTTCAACACGGTGAACTCCAACGCAGAAGTCACGAGGACAGTGACGGACTGCAAGTAGAGCTGGCATGATGCCAAATGCAAAACTAAGCAGAAACTGGCGCGCAATCGACAGGCAGCATTGCAGACACAAGGTGGCATTCCAGTGAAGTTTGTTTGAATTTTTGTGCCGCAAACAGTTAAGAGTTGAATGTCCATCGACGGCTCATATACTTTATGATTTTTTTATTTTGGCTATGAAAACTTCATGCTAAAGTGTAATGTGGTTAATAAATTAATTCTCAGTGTTATTTGCACTGTATTTATACCATTTTATTTAGCTGTTCCATCCCTGACAACAGTCTATGGCTATGGCATGTGACGTATTTTGTGTATGTGGCTTTCATTCATCAGATGACTTTGGTTCAAACTGTGTCTGGACTCTCAACATGCAAACCTTCACAGATGCATGCTGTGCTATACTTCACAATGTTTGATTGACAATGCATGCAATGGTACAAGTTACACTGTTTTCCATATGTTGTATGTGTGACTACATATGTGGCAAGTACTTATCCTATTCCAGTAAGGTGTCTACCACTGTCACAGGGTTGAAACACACACATATGTGTCACCAATCAAGTACTACTTGTGTCAAAGATTTTGGGGGTTTGCATACAAGGCACAAACACCTATTAGACATCCATTTTGTTTATGTTCTTCTGGTGTTAAAAACATCCCCATATTTACAGTGTTGTATAAAGCCAGTTAACCCTGATTTACACCACCTTGTTCATATTTGCCTTATCACAGCAGTCCGATACAGCAAAGGAGTGGGCAATTGGTGTTGGGTTGTATGTTCCACCACAACATTTATAGCTTTTGATGCAGCTCCAGATGCACAGATCTGGTGCTGTGTCAAATATGACAGCTCTGAAAATGCGATGTTAGACAGGCAAGACTAGTAGACATGTGTTTAGTTCTTGTGCGTTTCAGCATGCAGCACACAGATGAGGCAAATCCCCTTTCTGGAATATTTTTAATCTGTATGGTGTCCCTTCATGCACATAATAAATAATCAAGCAGTGCAGTCACCCTTGTCTCAAGGCACAAGTGTGCTGGCACTCCCCAGATTTGTTGGCACCAGCGCAAGGGCACACATATGAATGCACAATAAATAGGTTACATATGCCTCATCCCTGTGTGTTGAGATTAGACAAGGCACTGTTCTACCAATTTTTACACAACACCAGCCTCAGACTATTCATCATAGATTACCCCAACAACTATGATTGGGAATTTGATGTTTCAGTGTGTGAGGCATGGACATGAAAATTGATGTATGTGACCTTTTGAGATGTCTTATGACACATGGTAGTGCACAGGGTGCACTGTAAGGACACTATAAAGTGTTAGTAGATGTGTTGTGAGGTTGCACAGAACCATCGAAGAAGTATCCTGCACACACTGCAATGCAAGACACCTTGGGGCCAGTGTGGCCATAGCTTTGACAGTATTTGGAATTCATTCATTGTGTGTCTGCACTGGCAACAGCAGTGCAGATTTGCTGCATGACACTCACGATCTGCCCTTGGAGACATCATTGTTAGATGTCAGGCGTAAGTTGGCATCCAGGACAGTGGGGAAGAACCTGGAAAAGGATGCCTGTAATACTCCTGCCACTCTGGCGGTGATATGTTGAAAAGTTCCTGATACCAGCATGTGGAGGAGAGCGAGGAGCTTGGTTTGTGGAGGTATGTTGGTACAGTGCTGGGATGTGGACTGCAGGCCAGGGGCTAACTGGGTCAGGAGGTGGACAATGGACACCTTCTTAAGCATGTGATGGGCTAAGACCTCCTCTTGCCAGGGGTGAATAAGGGTGATCCTCTTGCAGTAGATCCGCTCCCTTCTATGGCACTGCCATGGTGGTGGTTGTCATGACCCTGCTTCCCGCTGTTCTTGCACATTATGTGCACTCGCTCTTGTCCAACCTGGAGTGTAAATAGTGCTAGTTTTATCGAACTGTTCCGCATGTTAGTAGTTTACCTGTCTCAATGTATCATGTGTGCAACTGATCTGAGTAATCCCTGGCGGGGATGTATGTCGTTACAACGCATACTTTTACTCCGCGTACCATTAGAACGCGGTATTTACAACGCATACCGCTACAACGCATAGCGCTTTGGGGTGCTGGATAGTGGTAAGTATAATTTACTATTCTAACTCCAGTCCCCGTGGACCCTAGGGAAGGTGTTGGATAGTAAATTAAACTTACCTCTTATCCTAGAGCGCCCCCCAGCGCAATGCGTTGTAACGGTATGCGTTGTAATGCCCGCGTTGTAGTGGTAGTGCGGAGTAAAAGATGCGTTGTAACGGGTGAATACCCCCTGGCGGCAGTGGCTGTTCCATCAATGACATGTGCACGCTGGATATGTCCAACATTGATTGTATACATGAGGAACATTAGGTACGCGAAAGACATTAAACACGCTGCATTCACAAACATGGCACATGTCCACACAACCGTAGACATTCACACTTGGTCGAATTGATGGTGACACATTGTCAGTAAACCTCCTTGTGCAGCAGCTTGATCGCTAGACTATAAAAGATGTTCATACTATCTGCACTTGTGCTTGCCCTTGCTACCTTCCCTGTGCGCCTCCTGTCTTCAGCAACAATCTTCTTGGCTCAGAGTCTCTGCTTCCCCAACCATTTCTGGTTGTGCATCTCTCTTTCTTATACGGTTCCCGGCAGCTCCGGAGAGTCTCTGTCGTTCCGCAGTTCCCTGTCTCCAGCTTTCTATTGCTGGCGTTCCAGTGGCGCAATGTGCCACAGCATATTTGCAAGGCCACGTAAAGCCACTTAACGTGGCTTTTCACTGCCTTGTAAATATGTGCCCCTTTCATGCAGAACACTGTGTGGAAGGGGTGTACCATTGCTGTTGCTGTGCATGTTCCCACGCAACACCCATGGAATATGAAGCATTCCCAGATTTACGAGAAATCGTAAACCTGGGAATGTGTCAGAATCTAACGCCACCATATGGGTGGTGTTAGAGGCGCATCAAGGAGAAATGTTTTAATTTATCCTCGTTTTTACCTTTTTCTATGTGTGCTGCATTCTGCAGCACACATACAAAGAGGAAATTGCTTCTTGTGATTTTGTGCAAAATCAACCAGCCCCACAACACAGGCCCCCTTGCACTATAGTGCAAGTGGGCCTGCGTTGGTGCATGGCAGCCCGTGGTTCACCAGCACTGGGGAACAGGGGAGGAGTGCACTGTATCTAATAGATACAGCACATTCCTACCCTTTTCTTTTGACGTATTGCAGCGCAGCAAGATTCCTTACAGCGCTTCCCTACTCTGAAACCTCATAATTGAGGCCCCTATTATACAAGTGTCTTAGCGTCAGTTTTAAGACCAGGTAATTCCTAGTGCTAAGAAACTTCTGCTAATGTGGCTTAGCTGCAGTTTTTCTTTTTAAAGGGCTGTTCGAGCAAATCCTTGTAAATATCACTTTGTGTTTATGTTTATGTTTATGTTTTGGCAATTTTTATAGCGCGCAAATACCCAGGGGTGTCTCGGCGCTTAACTGATCAGATGATGACAATAACAGATCTTAATGTGGGAACAGCCAGGTTTTTAATTTCTTCCTAAAGCTAAGGAGAGTGGGGGAAGTTTTGATAGTAAGAGGAAGTGAATTCCATAGTCTGGCTGTGGAGATCACAAAGCATCTGTCACCCCAGTTAGCTTTCCTTGTGCGTTGGACGTTGAGCAGATGAGCCGAGGATGAGCGAAGGGTCCTGGGTTTTCAAGAGGACGGAGATCATCTTCGAGAAACTGCGGGCCAGAGTTGTTGATGGCTTTGTAAGCAATGCACAGTGCCTTACATTTTGTACGGCTCTTGACAGGAAGCCAGTGAAGCTGTTGAATGTATGGAGTGATGGAGGTGAACTTGGGTATGCCCAGTAAGATTCTGTCTGAGGTGTTCTGCACTAGATGAAGCCTATTGAGAACTTTTTCCTGTGCATTGAGAAGGAGGGCATTACAGTAGTCCGTTCTGGCGAAAACGAGGGTGCTGATCAGAGTTTTACCAGCTGAAGTGGGAAAGCAGGGGAGAAGCTTCTTGATCTTCTTTAGAGTAAAGAAGGAGGTGGAGACTACAGAGTTGACGTGGTGGTGGAAGAGCAGTCTGTCGTCAAACATGACTCCAAGGTTACGAACCTTAGTGACGGGTTCTGGTGGAGGTCCCATCTCATTGGGCCACCAAAGGGGGGACCAGGCAGGTTCAAGTTTCCCAAATATTGTTTCCTCTGTCTATTCAGAGTTTAATTTTAGACAGTTGGAAGACATCCAGGAGCTGATAGCAAGCATTCCCACTTGAAAATTTGCTGCAACTGAAATTCCATTATGATGTACAGATAGAACCAGCTGGGTGTCGTCGGCATAGGTTGTGAGACTAATGCCGTAGGACTTGATCACCCTCGCTAAGTCGGAAACATAGATATTAAACAGGGTCGGACTTAGCGAAGGGAGAACGTGTGGGAGAAGAAAGGGCCTAGTTTTACAGCTTGTGAGCAATTGGCCAGAAAAGAAGCGAGAAGGTCTTTGGCTTTGTTCTGGATGCCGATTGCTGACACACGGTCGATCAGAGTGGCATGATCGACCGCGTCGAAGGCCGCAGATAGATCGAGCAGTATTAATACTGCCACCCGCCTTTATCTAACGTCATTCTTATTTCGTCAGCTGCTTTTATTAGGGCTGTCTTGGTTCCGTGCCCTTGCCTAAATCCAAATTGAGTGTCATCTAGCAGGTTATTTACATCAATGAATTTGGAAAGCTGTATGTTCATTAATTTTTCAAATATTTTTGCTGGGAAAGGAAGACAGGCAATGGGTCTGTATCTGGATGGGGAAGAGGGTGGGTTTTTTCAAAAGTGGCTTGATGATGGCCTTTTTCCAAACTGTGGGATATGAGCCAGTAGCGAACATGGTATTACAAATATTGGTCAAAGCAAGAGAGATGGCATCAGGGATGAGGTTGAGGATGGAAGGAGGACATGGGTCCAGGGGTGATCCTGACTTGGTGGTGGAGATTAGACGAGAGACCTGTTCCTCAGAGACTGATTTGAACTTAGAGAAAGAGGGAGAGGTGATGACTGGAGACTGGTTAACTGTGTTGTGGGTTGAAGAAGGTTCGTGCAGAAAAGCAGAAAAAATAGAAGTGACTTTGTCCATGAAGAAATCTGCAAGCGAGTTGCAGAGGGGTTGAGACGTGTCGGAAGTGGGAATGGGGGGATTTGAGAGATGGTTAACCACCTGAAACAATTTCCTTGCGGAGTTATGAGCCTGATTGATTTGGGAAGTATAGTAAGTCGTCTTTTCTAAGGCAATGAGGTCTTTGTATTTGGACAGGGTGCTTTTATACAACACTTTGTCAATAGGGTTGTAGTGCCTGCGCCAGTGTCTTTCCAGATTTCTGCAGTGTTGTCTTTGTAAACGAAGGGATTCAGAGAACCATGGGGCGGAAGGGGATTTTCTATTGCGGTGAGAGGTTTTGGGTGGTGCCAGTTTGGAACATGCCGTGTCCAAGATGTTGAGATAGTTACTAGAAGCTAGTGACGGATCCGGTTCCATCGCATTGATGCCGGCGGTCAGCATAGAGGCAAGATGAGAGATATCAATGTTTTTCCAGTCTTGTGTTGAAATTGGGGAAGATGATCCGATTTGAGATGGAGGGGACTTGGCTTTAATAGAAAAGCAGACTGCTAGTGATCTATCCAAATAAGGAGAATAGCAGGGGAAATCAAAATATCAGGGTTGTTGGTGAATATCCCATCAACGGTATGTCCTGCCTTGTGAGTAGGCTGGGTGACAATTTGATGAAGTCCTACAGCTGAAAGATCACTGATGAGGGCAATGGTATCGTTGTCGGTGAGGGATTCTAAATGAAAATTGAAGTCTCCTAATATGGTGTAGTGAGGAGCTCCAGCTGTAATTTCGACTAAGTTGCTAAGACTAACAAGGAAATTAGATCTAGGGCCAGGAGGGCGGTGTGTGCTTTACATAAGTTTTTACAGGGGAACACCTACCTTGCATTTCATTTTCGGTAAGTCACGCTAACCGAAATGGTGCTGTAAGAAATTGCCGCTAAATCTGTAAAACTGTCAATGAAGGGGTTTTGTGGCCAACTTGTAAATATGGCGATAAAACAAAAGCAACTGTAGCTTCAAAATAGTTACAGTAATATTTACGGTGGAGTTATATCCTTGTAAATATGCCCCTGATGTCTTAATAGGACTGGTCTTTTGTCATTCTAATGTAATTTTTGTTTTTCGGGAACTTGCATTTATACCTTTGGACAGAGTCTGCACAGGAGTGGTTGTCCACAAGCTATTGATGGCGCCTATGTCATAATGTTACCCATCCATAGCATTGTTAGCTATAGAATGATAGTGGTAATGCATCCTTGGTAAGATAAGCATCCTTGCCTGCTACCTACCCTCCGTATAAGGCTTGCCCTGGCAAATAATCTTGATAATTCCTGGCCGTTTGTTGACGTCAATGGCATGTAGATACCCTCTCTAGGAACGTGTTTTTCCCCAACATAATAGAGTAAGTAGTTTAGATTTTATAGTGGGCAAGGGAAATCTCTGCATAAAATAATGCAATAACCTCAGAGTTGCTGGCATATTACTAATACTTGGACTATTGTAAGCATTCAGGGCAACTGATTGTGATGTAGTCATAAGCACGGAGCGTGGCTGTCACGAGTGTGACATTCAGTCACAGCTCATAACTGCCTCGTTCCTAGGAGCTTGTATCTTTTAAATGTGATGGAAGGTTGGGAGGTGGGAATTTCTGACAGTTGATCGAATGTGAATATCAAGCCCCCCCCCCCTGTAAATTTGAGATACAATTCATAGGACAGGGCAAATATCCAATTGAAAATAAAATTCCTAGGCAATATACAGTCTACCACAGTGGAACAGATGCAATACAAGAAAAGAGTTCAGCGAAGCTATCATGTGTAGTGTAATTAATTATCAATACAATGAATATTTGTTTAAACAGTGGAATATTTATTTTGTATTTTAAAGAACAATGACAGTAGTTATGACACAACATACATCAGAATCATGACTTCAGAGCCAATGCTAGACAAATAACCAAAAAACTATGAGCAATGCCGGAACTCGGTATTAACTTGACAAAATCAGTTAGCTGGCAGCAAGTGTAATGAAAAAGCAACAGTATTCACCCAATCCAGTTGGTTAGTGGCATCCACAGCTTCTTGCCCATATCCTGTCTCCTACCGCCTTTAAACCTATACACTACTAACTCAATACTATATATAGCAAGTAACCTAGCCCTCCAATTAATAAACGTAGGGGAATCAGGACTAATCCATTGTGATGTAATATTCGCTCTTAAAATGGCCATTGCAATGAAAACTAGTCCTATTTCCGATCTGGACCATCCCATCATGTTCTGAGTCTGATCTATCCCCAGGATCACTAAGCCGGCAGTTATTAATATCGTCTTGCCCAAGGCCTGGCCCAAGAAGAACTTGATGTCTTGCAGGTATTCAGCAAGCTTGGGGCACCCAAAAAACATATGAATCGTATCCACGGCCAGTGTCCCACACCTATTACATGAATTCCCACGTGACCCATACCACTTAGCAATTTTTCCTGCAGTATGGTATAAATCAAAAGCGGACATGTAATGTTGAGCTCTTAAACTGCTGGTTATTAGGATCTGATTTGCCAATTCCAAGGAGGTCTCCAGGTCCGTGCCCTCCTGTGCGAGCTTTCTATCCCATCTGACATTCTGAGAAGCTAGATCATCAAGGAGAATAGATTGCAAAGTCTGATCAATTTCCCTATCCGGGACCTAGTCGCTATAATGCCAACCAGCGGTATCTTGCCAAAGCTGCCCCTCCCCTGTGCAATGGTTTTAACCAAAAAGCTTCTAATTTGTAAAAACTTTAAAAAATGTCTTGTAGGGAGCCCGTATTTTGCTTGTAATTCAGAAAATGAAATAATTTGATCCTCACAGAAAAAATCAGCCAAAGCATTAATTCCGAGAGCCCCCAATTCGCAGTAATCTGATCCTGAAAGATTGGCGGTAACAGCCCATATGAAAACAAAGGGGTATAAACATTTATATTCGGAATCCCAAGTCGGTGCCGCATTTTTTTCCAGATCGAGAACGCAGATTGAATGATTTTAACCTTATTTTTCTCATACTAGCTAGGTTCAATGACTCTAGTTAGGCAATGTTGAGCATCCTCCCCTAATAGAACTTCATAAATAGTAGGTCTTACCGGTTCAGGGACTAACGACTTGCTCCCAACCAAAAATATCCCCATTTGCTGTAATAATGTTACTCAGTGGTACAGCCTTAAGGAAGGTAGACCCCCTCCCCCTTAATCTCGGAAGGATTAGCCACTTAGCTGCCCTCCTGGCTTTATGATAACCCCATAAGAATCTAATACAAACTCCTTCTGCTCTAACAATGCAAGAAGCTGGAAATTCTAAGGGTAATGTCCTAAACAAATATAAACATTTGGGGAAAATAAGCATTTTATTAACGTTGCACCGTCCGTGAAGTGATAAATGAAAATGATCTAGTCTTGCAAGTGTATGATCAACGCTTTATATCAGCGGAACAATGTCAATTTCAGGTATCTGCTTCACTGCGGCAGGAATTTTTATACCCAGATATGTTGCTGTGGATATGGTTGAGATATCCTGCGGCCTTAAATTGTCCGAGTGTATGATCTGGGTTTTATCGGCGTTTAATTTGTAGCCAGAAACTGAGCCAAATTGTTTCACAAGGTCATACACTGAGGGAAGAGCAGATCTTTTGCAGATAGTTGTAAGAACGGCGACGTCATCACCATAAGCTACTGTTTTGTACAAGATTCCATTTACCGCTGCCGCTACAATCTGTGGATTGGCGTCTAACTTACTAAGCAAAGGATCGATATAAATTGAAAATAGTAACGGCGAGCAGGTACACCCTTGTCGGGGTCCTCTACTAATAGACAGTGAATTGGATTCTTACCCAGAGATCCAAACACGAGCCTCAGGTATGATGTTCAAGGCCTATATAGCTTTGATAAATTCCTGCGGGAACCCTTTGGTCTTCAGCATCAGCCAGAGAAACCCAGAGGAGAACCTGTTGAATTCTTTCTCTGCATCCAACAGGAACATCTCCAGGGGTGACTTAGAGACCTGAGCCCAGTCAAACAGGGCTATTGCCCGCCTGACATGGTCAGATGTATCACAACCAGGGATGGAACAATGTTGGCGGATAGACACTAGGGGAGCAATAACCTTCCAACCCTCAATGCTACTATTTTGGAGTAAATATTGCTGTCCGCACAGATTAAAGAGCTAGGATGATACAATGAAGGACTAAGTTCTGGCTTATCTTTTTTTTTTAAAGACTACAATAGTTGTTTTGTGCCATGAATCAGGAGTCTGGCGCTTCTGCACTCTTCAAAATAAAGATTTAAGTTCGCCATAAAGAATTTGTCTAGATGTGTGAAAAAATTCCAGAAGTATTGCATCGGGCCTGCAGCCTTACCAGTCGCCAATGAAGTTATAGCCAATTCAATTTCCTCTATTGAGATTTGGGTCGGAAAGCATATCCCTCTGTTCTACAGTAATCTGAAAGGTTACATAGTCACAAAGAAAGTTCTCTCCTGATATTGGTGGACCATCCTTCTCAGTGAAATACAGCTCCTGAAAAAATTCCTGAAAAACTTCCAGGACCTTAACCGGGAGATCCTGAATCTGTCCCCTTTGATCTTTTATTCGACAGATTCTGTTCAAGACCACTCTTTGCTGTATGCGCATAGCTAACAATCTGCTGGTATCAGCCCGATGTTGTTGGAATGTAATAACTAAGTCCTCGCCATAATATTGGTGTATTTTAGTTCTTGCAGCTGTAATCTTTCTTTGACATTCCTTTCTGTTCTGCAGATCCCCAATTACCTGTATGAACTCTTCCTCTGCCTCACGAAGCTGGTGTACCCAGTTATTAATCTTCCCTTTCATTTTCCTTTGTTGATGTAGAGAAAAACTAAGGGTCTTCCCCCTCACTGCAGCCTTAAAGGCATCCCAGACTATTAACTCGGATGCGGTACCATTATTCTTCCCGAAAAACTCCACAATCCAAGTGCAGTCTACCGGATCAAGTAATACCTTCCTATCAAATGTCCAGGTTGCCGCTGCTTGAGACGAGTTTCCAGTTGGAAATTGGATTACTAGCAGGTTTTGATCTGATATCAGTCTAGGGAAGAGCTTGCAGTTAATCATTCCTGTCATTAAATTGGACAAAAAAAATAATCTAAACGTACCAAATTTTTGTGGGGAGCAGAGAGTGTCATATATTCTGACACAACCTGACACTGACTTTGCCAAATATCAATCAGCCCATGTTTCTGAAATAGCCCCTGTAAAGCCTTGAAAGTCTTAACCCTCCTACCAAAGTAAGGAGCATTACTGTGGAGATTGAAGTTGGCATTTAAATGAATATTAAAATCCCCACAGAAAACTATCAAGGGAGGCCACAGAGCAAGCTTGATGTTTAAAAGGCCGAGACTAGTGGGATCATCTCAATTTGACCAATAAAGAGAACATATAGTATATGATTTCCCCCTAATGGCTGCTTCTAAGATTACCCATCTCCCTAGTTTGTCTTCCTTGACGCAATTACAAGTTAAAATACCATGCCTTGCCATTATTGCTACTCCTCGGGTATTAGTAGCTTGCCGGGTACATGCCAGGAGATCGAGACCCAAATCTTTTAGCCATCTTTGATTATTCCAACAGATGTGAGTTTCCTGAAGGCATAATACATAAGCATAGGCGAATTTTGCGAATCTGGCGTTCGCGAATTTGCATATTTGCGAACTCGCAATCCGCAAAATCCGCGAATTCTCGCAAATTTGCGGATTTTTTTTTTGTGTGTTCGCAAGGGTTTCTGCCAGTTCGCGAGGGTTTTGTACCAGTTCGCAATTGCGAACTTACTTGCCGGCTCGCAACGGTTGCGACTATGTTGTTTCTACGTCTGGTTCATCATCACAGGTTCCCAGCACCCTCTGTTTCACCACTGCCACCCTCTGTTTCACCCATGCCACCCTCTGGTACATCAATGCCACCCTCTGGTTCATCATCACTGTAGATTATGGGGGGGAAAAGCAAGCACACCTGCCCTGCTTTAACTGACATGAATTAATTTGGGGTTGATTTATTAATGTGTCACTGTTTTAAAATTCCAGTCTGGCACCTGCTTCCTTATCTGTAATTTGCTTTCTGTTGCAGTGCAATTTTTTTTTCTAGGACCTTTGTGGCCTACTTGTAGCTATTCTATGAGCCTGCTGTGAGGGTCAGAGCAGGGTCATACAATTGTTGCAACTAGCAACTGAACTCTGGAGGGGCCCCAGTCAGGAAGCACTACAGGGAATGGTTACTAATGATGAGTTTGAACTTTTGCACCTGCTGAGTGCTTTCAGTTTTGCAAAACTCGTTTTTCTGCAATTTCGCGGGATTCGCGGGGGGCGAACTTGCGCGAGATCGAATTCGGAAGCCGCAAATTCGTGCGAATATGCGATTTGTTTTTTTGCGGCGTGTTAGTTCGCAAGGTTTTGTGCGTTTTAGCGAGCCGCTTATAGCGCAACGGCGCAAAGTTACCCTCACGGTCGTTCACGGGCGCGGCCATCTTGTTTGCATGACGTATTTCCGTTTCCGGGCGCGATGTGTAATCTCGCAAAGTGTGCGGCTCGCTAGTACAATTTTGCGTGTGTTTGCGAGGAAAATCTTGCGCGAACTTACCCACGCGGTCGTGAACGGGCGCGGCCATCTTGTTTCTCATTCATTGCTATGGTTCTGGGTATGCTTTTTCTATCCTCTCTGAATCTCTGCCATCCTTTGCTTGTTTAAAGTTTTTTTTATCTATTTTACTTATTATCTATCCCTCTATTTTTCTAGCTCTATATTTTTGTGTTTTCTGCTACTTTTGGTTAATTTTCAACTACTTTTTTAAACTCTTTTCTTTTCTTCTTCCCTATTCTATTTTCTTTATTATTTAGCTTCCTTTCTGCCCAGACCATGGTAAAGGGAGCCGGGAAGCATCCCGAGAAGGGGAAGGGTCCGCACCCCGTGCCCGGCTCCCGTGCGGGCGTTTGAGGGGGGAGCAGGTCGCACCCCGGGAGATCTTCAGCCTGGAGGAGGTGGCTGCACTAGTTTATTATGTTCAGCGCCGCCTCCCCAGGACCATCATGGCAGGCGGCAAGATCGCTCATGGGTACAGGATCCAGGAGCGCCGGAAGCGGTGGGAGAAGGTGTGCCGGGCCATGTACCAACACTCTCGGGTCCGGCGCACCTACAACCAGGCCACCCACCGTTGGACGGATCTCCTGGACCGGGAACACGATCTGCTCGACCTGCTCGGCCTTGAGATCCCCGGGCTTGGTGAGTAGTAGTAGCTATTTCTTTACTACTCTGTTTTCTCCTGCTCTGTGTGTTATTATATTGCAAATTTTTGTTTTTTTCCAAGAGCATTAATGCTGCTGATTACATTGTAGGTAAATTATATTTCAAAATGTTCTGTGCATTTCAGGTGCATTTCAGGTGCACTGCTCTCCTTCTCAGTAGCGTTGCTACTATGCCTATTTGTTTTCGATTTTGTGTTCATTTCATTGGCCTGTGAAATTATGTATGAGTGTGATGCGTAATGCTAGACACTAAGGGAATTAGAATTTTAATTACCGGCGCATCCCTGCAAAGTAGCAGGGATGCGCCAGTAATTGTGCGCCACGCCACCACCACCCATGGTGCGCGGTATTTACAATGCGGCGCACCATGGGCCCAAAACGTCACCAATGCATTACGCATCTGTGCCATAAAGGCGGCGCATTGCTGGAGTTGCGTCGCAATGATGGCGCAGCTCCAGCAATGCTCTGGGGTGCCCTATCTCCCCAATGCTGCGTCAAGCCATACGTCTGCTTCAAGCAGGCGCAGGGTTTGAGTCACACATCATTGTCCTCAAAGTGACTGATTGAAATCTTGTATATTTCCCTCAGCCACTTTTAGGATGCGTTCCTGCGCAGGAACGCCCTCCCTTGCGCCGGAAAACCCCCTGATGGCGCAGGGCTTTACAACGTGATGCATCTCCCATATGCGTCACGTTGTTAATATACGCTGCACCATGGCGCCTCTTTTGTTCAGCCGCCGCGTCACAAAAGTCACGCAACAATGGAGCAAAAGAGCTGCAAGGGGCTTCTAAATCAGCCCCTACAGACTCAAGTCCATTCCTTCCTTTGTACACATGGCGATAAGAAGAAATAGTGGTGGTGGATTGATAGTTTGAGTATTTTAATGACTGGTTAATGTAGTAGGAAACTTTTTAGTGTTGTCGCTGATCTGCAATCATGATGGACTTTGTCTGTCACTTCGCGTGCTGCGGACTGCTGCCTGCCAGTCCAAGGCGAACCTTTTTAGTATTTTGTTTAGTGAGTTACATAAGAACTTTCCAAGTCGACGGTCCGCAAATCAAGCAATACTAATAACGTAGTAGACCACATGAGATCGGTCAATATATCCAGTGGAATAGTTGTCTATTTGCTATTTCGCCAAAATATTTTGATATTGTTCTTTTGAAATGTTTGATTTGGTTGACAAATATCATCCATGTTTTCTGGTCTTTCTTTCTTTCATGTTGTACATCAGCTCCCCCAGGGGCAAGAGGACACAGGAGGAGGAGGCTGCTGTTCGCCAGGATGCAGGCCAGGATCGGGCAGGCGAGGGCTCCTTTGCTGGCCCCGGTAAGTTTTAATTTTAATATAGAGTACCTATTATTTCCTAGCGTTCCTCATTCGATTTTTTCTAAATCGTCTTTGATCTTCTTGTAGACTGTATCTAAATTCCTATCCTGCCTCGACTATGACTCCCTGTGGTATTACTAGATTATTCTTATTAGTCTGTCTGTGTAGCTAACTAAGATTGCACATTTGGCAATTCCATTGGACTCCCATTCTAGTCAGCAATAGCTCTATGCACTGAGTGCAGTCCTCTGGGATTGTCCATAATGTCTTTTCAAGTCTCCTAAATGTTTATGCTTTGACAATTGGCAACAATAAAAAGGTGAATGACCATCAAGAAAGAATAGGATACTACTTTACTTTTAGTTTGGATAGGAGGACAATCCATTCTACTAGGACAAATCTGCACAAACAGAACTATGGACACTAGATAATGCATTGCTTAGCTTATCAATTATAATATGCGCTGTTAGACTTTCCACATACCTCAGTGATAACAGACTTTGTAGTTGAACCCCGAATCTCCTTACTGACTAGATAGTGTGGCAGAGTCATTTAGCTCCCAAAGTCACCGATAATTGATCCCCAATGATGATTATCCAACGCAGGACAAGAGTACGGAGTCAGACTCAAGAAGTGTCAGAGGCACGGACTCATGCTTGCAAAAATTGCAAAACCTTTAGCTCAGCCACTCTAGTCTGGAGGACCAAAAACCACAGAGTCTATTTAAGTTTAAAAGCTTTATTAAAAGTAAACACATTTATTAAAATCAAGTTTGTCATAAAACTAAACGTTTAACTGAAAATGGAAAAGTGCTTAGTGCTGACGATTAATTGAACACATTTCTTGTGGTCGAGCCGAGCTCTCACCTGGTTTGAACTTGATCTTGCTCGTGTTCTTAGAAGTCAAGCTTCTGTCTGTTAGGAGAAAAAGTGGTGCGTGTTAAAAATAAAAAGCAAGCATTCATCAGTTGTGCCAAAATGTGCAGCAAGACAACAGCCTTCCCTGGAAAAAGGGACATTTTTACTTTAGAGTAGAGAGCCACAAATTATTACATTGTTTGCTGTTTTTTTAACATTTCTTTATTCCTAGAGCAAATATTATATAGTAGTGAGTGGTGTATTCTAACATTCTTAAATGTACTTTGTAGGTGGAACATCTGGTGGCGGGGCCAGCGCGGAGGTGGTGGTGGTGGATGAGGGAACACTTCTGGGGAGGATGCGGTGCAAGTGCCGGACGACACCAATGTGCCTGTGAGGGTTCACACAGTGGTGGCGGGCAGAGGTAAGCTATATATTCCTTACTTATTGAGATTGAAGACTGCAGAGTGTGCTATCTGGGGCTCCGGGAGGGAGAGGGGGAGGGGCCGCACCAGCAAGTGCAAGGAGCCTGCGCCCACTATCTGCACGGGTGTATTATAAATCAACCAGATAGTAGCCTCCTCTAAATGTACTTCGACTTAGCTGTGAAGTTTTTGGTGAGAAGAATCCCAATCAGATCTGAGATGAACTTGATGGATGGGATGAACGAAAAGCGAAAGAAGGGTGTAAGTAAGTGTGGAAGGACGAGAAATTTAATGATGACTGGCAAAGAAGAATGATATGTGTTTGCTTGGTCCCCGAGGTGGCTGGGAAGGAAAGAATATGTTATGGTGCATGGCTGGGTGAATGATGAAGCAAGGTTGGGTGGAAGGAGAACAGCCTGGGTGGGTGAAACAGAAACTGTATGTGTGCATATACTTTGAATGGATGGATGCCTGGATCATGGTACTATCTGACTCTTAGATAGCATATGTGTATCTAGAGAGAGTAGACGGTCACTGGATGAACTAAGTGTTACTTTAAAGAGCATGTAACAGCGCACCCGCACGTCCGTTCCAGTGTAGGAAAGGCAAGGAAAAGAAGTTGTAATTTTGTCCAAATACTACCATGAATAGTAGCAGTAGTTTGTATTGCAACTGCAAGCACAGCATATATCCGGTTATTACGGTGGACACTCCCTACCTCTCTTAATAAGTTTAGTTTAGTAGTAGTACGTCATTCATGTGTGGGTATATCACTGTTCACTCAATAAAAAGCAAAGCACCTGAAGTCAACCCATATGTAATCAAATACATCCCATGTGAAGTGATAGATAATCATATTATTTAGCTTCTTCATTTTCCTTTTCTAGTACTCATTTGCACTGTAGGGTGAAAGTTAAATTAATTAAGCAGTAGCCCTTTTAACAGAGTATTCTCAGTGCCACCCGTAATAGAAAAGTAAGAGCTTCACCACCTGCATGTACTGGACCGGTACAGTAACGCAAGTCTGTCTCACTCATCATGGTGTGCGTCTGTTTTTCTCGGGTGCAAGTTCACTGCGCTGGAATTATGCCGGCTTGCATAAGATAACGTACCAATTTTCCTAAACAAGAGAGAAGAAGAAGAATAAGACTGGTGTACTGTCATAGTCGACTGTAATGGAAGTCCATAGTGCTCGTAGAATTTGTTCCTTAAACTCCCACTAATGTTAGAGCAAGGATGAAGAAGTGGGAGGTTAGATAGATACTGGCCTCAATAGTTATGTACTGTGCTTTCAAGTTGCTAGTTGTACTGTGACACAACTTTCTGCTCAATCATTTTGTGTTAATCTTAAGGAGCATTGGTTACAGACTATGTCTTTCTTTCTTCATATAGTTGCTCCTTCCAAATCAACAACACCAACAAGGAAGGAGCGGGCTCGAATGGCACGGCAACGGAGGCTGGATGCCGCTGTCGCCGAATATCGGCGGCTGGTGGCCCTGGAGGAGGAGGACACGCAGTCAACTGGTACAACATCCACTGGGACAGCTGCATCCTCCTCCGGGACCCCCACGGGCTGCCAGCCAGCGCAGTGCTCCAGCAGTATGGAGCCGGGCTGCCAAAGCCAACCGCCACCGCCGAGCAGCAAAGACAGCAGCTGCCCCCCACAGGAGTTGCAAGGCACGCCAGCACCGCTTATGCCTCAGAGTGTCCTACCTGGAGCAGGAGGTCCTAACTAATAAGACCTTGGTGGAGGGCCTCTGCTTCGACCATGCCACCCTCCGCAAGGAATATGATGCCCTGGCCTCTAAAGTGAACAACAGCCTGCCGTAGTGTCCCTTGCCCCTTTTTTAGAGACTTTTGGGGGGTGGGAATTGGGAGTTGGGTTGTTTTTGGGACTTTTGAAGGACAATCGATGGGGTTAGGGAGGGTCTTGTGGGAGATTATTTTGTTAGGGCTACACAAATATACTTTTTGAAACTTTATCTGAGCATACCTGTTTTTTACTGCTTTTGAGTCTGGTGGGTGGGGGTTTAACAGTAAGTTTGTTTTCCTGAAACTTAAGTCTGTGTCATTTTCTTCCTTTAAGTGTAAATGGCTAAATGTTTTCAACACTAAGTGCCTCTCACAGAGTAAGTGAATTCAAGAGTCCTAGGACTTTAGTAGTACTACCGTCAATCTCTTGTCTTTCCTAATACTCCATTATACTACCTCCCACCAAACGCTTATCTTACCTGTAATTTGTGTTTGAAAGTAGGGCTAGGCCCAGGGCTGGCTCCACGGGAAATGGCGGGCGATTAAGGTTGGCAATCCTGGGTGGATGAAATGTCCCCATTGCGGTGGTACTAGTGGTGTGACACAGTGGCGGTTGCATGCCTATGGAAAAAAAGAAAATGAAACATGGTTTGTCTCTTTACTGGAGCATTACAACGATACAATACAGAATATAGCAGGTGACAGTACAATAGAACAGTGCCACAATGTAGCCTAACAAATGGTAAAGTATTGAAAGTATAACTAGAACTTGCGTTGAATTTCTTTGACATTGGCTACTACTACAAGAAATAGTACTGAAGCTGAGTAAGTCTAGAATATATCCTCGGATTCCTTCACCAGCCTGTTGCTATGACCTTATCCTCCCCAGCAAATGTGTGGAATTATTGATGTCATTTAGTCACACATCAATCAAAACCACACAGCCCGGGGGAGGAGGGTTAGGGTTTGGAAAATGGATGGGAATGGGGGTTTCTTTTTGGGTAGGTTTTGTTGAGAGAAGAAAAAAAAAGCACAGCATGGACAAACAATAATTGAAGATAAAGAAATCTTTGGGTACAAAGCTAACCATAAATCTTTTAAGTGACATAAAGGAAGTGCATGCACTACTGCATGCATTGTTACTGAAAAGTAAGTAGTACTTTCGACAACCGTGAATGACAGAATGCGACAGTACAGGGCTTTAGTCATATTGACTTAATGTTGGTTTTAATAATCATTGAGGAGGTATTGCCAGGAAGGGGTAAATACCTTCTTCAAAACTATATGTGTTATTATACATTGTCAGAGCTTTTTAAGGTTGTGAAATAATTTTAGTGATATTTTTTTTATAATGCCAATTTATTGTTTTATTTAGGGAGTTCTTTTCAGCATTTGAACAATATATATATCTCCCCAAAAATGTTCTTGTAGTAAAGACTTCATTTGAAATATAACCTTTTTTGCTCTGTTTTTCTTTCAACCTTCCATCAATTCATTTACAATTGTTGAAAAAGACTGTTATCCCGTGGATACTACGGAGTGTGTTACTTTGATACAACTCAACAAATCGTAGAAAATAACTTAAAAATAAGTCCCTTGTAGCACCCTGTGTCTTGAAGTACAGGGCTGCAGCGCTTTCACTTGCCTATCTCTGCACTCAGAGAAACACTTCTTACATTAAATTAGGTTTAAAAAATAGCCGAAGTAAAACCTATAGAATGGCTGTAGGGATCAATTTAGAAGCAGAGAGAGATCCAAGAAATGCAGAGTCACACTCATAGAAGTTCACAGCAATAACATTACTTAATGAAACATTACAAAATAATGGATACTGTATCTGTATGTTGTTGTAGTTGTCCTGTTGAATTTGGTAAGTAAGTTGCACGCATCAAACCATTCCTCTTATTACCGGCACTCTTCCATTCCAGCTGACGCTCCGTCCATCAATGTTGGTGACCAGAAGACACCCTGTCCACTGCCTGCCTGGCGGATGCTGAATTGCGGCTCGCTAATGTGAAGCCTGACTTCATCCTTTTTTTCCCATTGCACAGACTGAAACCCGGCCTGTAATTATTGATGGAAAAACAGGAAGTGATATTAGAACACCACTGACAAATAAATATAAGGTATGTACGCTGTATAGTGCAAACAGTCACACTTAGAGTTTCCTAATAGACAGTACAATATTTTTGAAAGTGCGTACTCTGTCTGAGTCTCCTTTTGAAGGATATAAAAGTATGGGCAAATTAATTTAGCGGATCTTTCCCCTCAAGCTAGGTGTACTGTAAACTGTGTTTTAAAACAAAATTAGACCTTCCCAGCAGTGCTCCCACACAGACCCTTACTAAAGCCAGTCGCGAAAATGTAGAAGACCCCCAATCAGATCTCAATGAACGAGGCCTAGTAGAAAACTGTTGAGAAAACGTACTTTGAAAGTAAAAGTAGGCCCAAATACCCCCTTACCCACCGTGGATTGTATTCAAACCACTTGCAAGCAAGCAAAAGTAACCATACCCAGCATCGCTCCAAGACTCGCAAACCCCCCCACAAACAGCCCCCCACCCAAACACATGCAATACAAATACTGCTAACCCGAACGAGCCCTAAGTTAAGAATAGTGGAAAACGCTTTCTTTAACTATGCCAAATTCCCCCTTTCCCACCATGGATTTTCTTCAAATCACTTGCAACCAAAATTACACATTCCCACGAGTGCTCTAAGAAGACCCCAGAACTCAGTTGCAAAAATCTAGAACACCCCGAAACACATGCAATCCTGCTGCTAGGGCTAACCCTAACGAACCCTAAGTTACAAAAAGTGCCAAAAGGCTTTTCGGCAAGGATTTTGTCCAAACCACTTCTATCTGGTATTAGACCTTCCCAGCAATGCCCCAAGACCCGCCAACCCACCCGCAAAAAAGCACAACACCCCCAAACAGCCAAAAGGGGAAATATCATACTTACAATATTTATCGGCCTTCGGTCCAAACGCGCTGTGCAGCTAGGTCATAACTCCCATTTTCCACCACGGATTTCCTGAAAAGCAAATGCAATCAAAATTAGACTGTCCCAGCAGTGCTCCCAGACCCCAAAACTCACCCACAAACACCCGGAACCCCCCCAAAGAGCACCTCAAAGGCAAGCAGGTCAGCAAAAACGCAAAAAATAATTTGCCTCCGATTTGGTCCAAACCACTTTTATCTGGTATAAAAGCTTCCCAGCAATGGCCCCAGAGCCGTCAACCCAGGCAAAAACTAGTAGAAGACCCCCAAACAGCCAAAAAGCAAATGTACAAAAATGGGGACTTAGTCATTTTCCTGGCAATTTCTAAAATCTCCCCGCGCGCTCTCTGCAGCTAGGCCCTAACTCCCCTCTGCCATCATGGATTTGCTTCAAACCTCTTGCAATCAAAAGTATCCATACCCAGCAGTGCTCCCAGACCCCGAAACCCACCCACAAACACCAGGAAGCCCCCCAAACAGGACCCCGAAAACGCTACATTGAGCAAAATGTCAGAAATAGCAAAAAAAATGTCAGCATGGATTTTGTCCAAACCACTTCTATCCGGTATTAGACCTTCCCAGCAATGCCCCAAGACCCGCCAACCCACCTGCAAAAAAGCACAACACCCCCAAACAGCCAAATAGGGAAAAATACTTACAATATTTATCGGCCTTCGGTCCAAACGCGCTGTGCAGCTAGGTCATAACTCCCGTTTTCCACCACGGATTTCCTGAAAAGCAAATGCAATCAAAATTAGACTGTCCCAGCAGTGCTCCCAGACCCCAAAACTCACCCACAAACACCTGGAACGCCCTCAAAGAGCCCCTCAAAGGCAAGCAAGTCAGCAAAAACGCAAAAACAATTTCACCTCCGATTTGGTCCAAACCACTTTTATCCGGTATTAGAGCTTCCCAGAAATGGCCCCAGAGCCGTCAACCCAGGCGAAAACTAGTAGAAGACCCCCAAACAGCCAAAAAGCAAAAGTACAAAAATGGGGACTTAGTCATTTTCCGGGCAATTTCCAAAATCACTCCGCGCGCGCTCTGCAGCTAGGCCCTAACTCCCCTATGCCACCATGGATTTGCTTCAAACCTCTTGCAATCAAAACTATCCATACCCAGCAGTGCTCCCAGACCCCGAAACCCACCCACAAACACCAGGAAGCCCCCCAAACAGGCCCCCGAAAACGCTACATTGAGCAAAATGTCAGAAATAGCAAAACAAATTTCAGCATGGATTTTGTCCAAACCACTTCTATCCGGTATTAGACCTTCCCAGCAATGCCCCAAGACCCGCCAACCCACCCGCAAAAAAGCACAACACCCCCAAACAGCCAAAAAGGGAAATATCATACTTACAATATTTATCGGCCTTCGGTCCAAATGCGCTGTGCAGCTAGGTCATAACTCCCGTTTTCCACCACGGATTTCCTGAAAAGCAAATGCATTCAAAATTAGACTGTCCCAGCAGTGCTCCCAGACCCCAAAACTCACCCACAAACACCCGGAACACGCCCAAAGAGCACCTCAAAGGCAAGCAAGTCAGCAAAAACGCAAACTTTTTTTGCCTCCAATTTGGTCCAAACCACTTTTATCCGGTATTAGAGCTTCCCAGCAATGGCCCCAAGACCCGCCAACTCACCCGCAAAGAAGTAGAACACCCCCACAAGTGCAGAGTCTTTCTTCATTGGGCGTAATCCAGCCCGCTGCTTTGAGGGAAATAGGAGTCTGGAGGAGGAGGATAGAGGAGCATGTTCTTGTGAACTTGTGAACCTGAGGAATGCAGACTGCAGCACCTTCAAATCAATAAGCAAACAAGTGAAGACAGTTCTGCTGATGGGCTTGTTTTTGTGATTAGGTGATTAAAGTTTTAATTATATTAACTGTGCAAAACAAAGAAAGACAGACACACAGGAATAAAAGTGAAAAAGGACGAAAAAGAAAGTTATTGATTCATTGGCTCATTTTCAGGGCTCGGTGTCAGGGAATAAGAATAAGAATTCGTCCTCATACTCTGTGAATTTAGGCAGGAGTAGGTCAGTGTCACCTAACAGAGAACAAATTCCCTCATCTAAGTTGCTGTCCTCCTCGTCTTCATCCGGCGTTTGTTCTCATACGTTGTAATCTGGTGGTGTGAGGTGCTGATTCATCTTGATCATTGTTAACCTCTCCACATTTTTGGGCGAGAGGCGGGCCAGTTTGGAAGTTACAATGCCACCAGCAGCCCTGAAAACACGTTCAGAAGACACACTTGCTAGTGGGCAAGATAAGTAGTTTATAGCCAGGTTGGAGATCTGTGCCCACAATTCTTTTTTCCCATGCCAATACGCCAATGGGTCAGCATTAACATAGACCTCTGTTGAGTCATTCAGATAGTCCTGAACCATCGACTCAAGGTCCTCCAAGGTTCCTCCACTTTGCTTACTTTTTGCTGTGACCTTTTGAGAACCAAACCCAAGCCGAGTTAGCCAATCCTCTTCTGCATCCAATTTTACTGTTGTGTCTGGTGCAGATGATCCGGTTGCCGGTGTCTTTAACGGCTGAGAGGTCACTTGTGCCACAGCCACAGGTGCAGAAGTGGATTCTTTTGACTGGGGTTGGCCTGCTGATGCTGATGTACTGCCTTTTCCTTCAATTTGCTGCCGTTCTCTTTCAAACCTCTTGGCTGACAAGGCTAGCTAACGTTTGTACTTTGTAACATCTTCATCACCAAAAGGAAAGAATGCTCTGCCTGCCAGCGCCTTTTTGTAGCGTGGATCCAGAATAGTAGCACAAATGTAATGCTGTTCTGAGTGGATCATTTTTAGACGTTCATCACCAAGTAGGCGCTCTAATAATTTCTCCCCCAAAACAAAAGCGTCTTGCTTTTTTGCATCTTTTTGAAACATAAAAGACACCGCCTTCAGTTGGTGCTCCAGCATGCGCAACAATGGGATAGCTTTTCCCAAATTACAGTCCTCCTTGCTGACTGCACGCGTGAAGACCTCAAAAGGACAAAGCATGTCTGTCAGGCTTTTAACTAGGTTCCATTGCGCCACATCTAGCCACAGGTCCTTCTGAGCTGTACCCAGTGTTAAGAAATTGTGATCGAGTACCGTATACTGCTCATACAGACGCTCAAGCATGTAGAAGGATGAGTTCCAACGTGTTGCCACCTCCTGGATGAGTGCTTTCACTGGCATTCGACGTTCATGTAGCAGGCTCCTCAGATGCTTCCGGGCCTTAAAAGAATGGCTGAAATGGTTGCACTTTCTTCGGCAGGTGGTCACTAACTTGCATGCTGGACTGTCTTCATCACTCAAGAATTTTTTAACAACCAGGTTTATACAGTGCGACAAACACGGCACTCTGAAATATTGACCCAGCTCCATGGCCTTAACTACATTGGCACCATTATCCGTGGAAACATAACCAATCTGGTGTTTTTTTGGGGACAGCCAGTGAAAGACCTTTGTGTTAAACTCATTCAAAATGTTTTCTGCTGTATGATGTTTCTCCAAGCCAAACATGGCTAGTGTTGCTTGTTTCCAAGCAGCTTTAAAAACTTGGTCCGGGTCAACACCTGTGTTTAGCTTTGCTTTAACCCCTGAAAAAGAGACCCAGTGTGCAGTGATGCACATGTAATCAGCGCCTGCGCCACTGGTCCACATGTCTGTTGGCAGATGCATAGTGTGAACAGCACTCTTCTGCAAAGCTGCCCCAATCACCTCCAGCACATCTTCATGTAGTGCTGGAACCGCAACTCTGGCAAAATAGAACCGGCTAGGAACCTTCCATTCAGGTCAGAGCGCTGCCGCTAATTCTAGAAAACCAACCCCTTCTACAAAAGAAAAAGGGAGAAGGTCCAGAGCTAGCATTTTAGCCAGCTTAGTGTTAAACAGACGCGTCAGTGGGTGGTTGCGATCATATGGCGCGTCTGAAAACAACATGGTTCTAATGTTGCCCTGGACCAAGCATTTACGGGATGATGATGATGATGACTTCTTCGACCCAGTTAGGCTTGCTGATGAACTTTTTCGCATTGGTGTCTCACTCTCTCCCACACTCTTAGTGTGGCTCACATGGGCTGTGCTGCTGACAGGGGTACTGGGTGTAAGTGAAGTGTTTGAAACGTCTTCTTCCTCCTCGTCATCATCAGATGAAACATCAACGTTTTCTTGACTTGCAATTCGGGCTTCCTCGATCTCCTTTAGGTGCGCAAACCATTGGACAGCGTGCTGTCTCTTAAGATGACCTCTCTGGCCTCCGGTACGATAGTTGGTACCAAGCTTACCACGACTAACTGCAAGCTTACAAATGCTACAAATGGCGAAGTTTTCCTTTTTTGGGCAAACACTAAAAAAGTCCCAAACTGCGGACTTGAAATGTCTGTGGGGGCCGGAGGAGGCGGCGGTCATGCTTCTAATGCCAGATGCAGTGGAGGATGTGGATAGCCGAACTTTACTATTTTGTGCATTTTCACCACCACTAATTGAGGTCGAGGTGGATGGAGGTCCCTTCTGGCGAAGAAGAAATATGGAAGCGGTAGGTGTTGGTGTACTAGTTAACTCCAATGATTGTGGTATTTCCATTGCCTCCTCGTCGACAACATCATCACGCTCAGCAGCTTCTCGGGCTAGGGTCAAAATGTCTGTTTGCTGCATGCCCGCTGGGGCTGCAGTGACCTTTATGATGACTGGGTCGTCGTCGTGAAAGTCTTCATCAGCAGCAGTATCCGCCACTTCTTGTTGAGCCTCATCACACTCCATAACTATGAGACTTTGGACGAGCTTCCTTTTACGCTTAACTACCTTTGTCAGATCATGGTGTGCTTCACTCTCAGACGTCAGTGGTGCTGGTTCCCAATTTTGATCCGTATCATCAGAAGGAGGTGTACTTGAAGAAGATGTAGATACCACCCTTGATCTCTTCCTTGCTAGGGATGTGGAAGACAAGAAATGATCATCAGGAGGAGTGGCTTCCTCAAATGATACCTCGCCTTGATTGTCGATTTCCTGATGTGCCCCTACTTCGAGAGGAACAACTATTGTGGGCACTTGTGACCCTCCATGCACCTCTGCTTGCGCATCTCCTTGCGCTGCCTCTCCTTCCACTTGTACTTGGGCTTGTACTTGCACATGTGGTTGTTGTTGCGGCTGTGGTTGTTCAACACTCGTCAGATGAGTTACAACAACCTGTGTTGATTGAGGGACATTGCTGCTACTTTCTTGCGATGATCCAACATCACTGGTCGATGGTGATTGAACAACTAGACTAAGTGCCTCTGCAGCACTCAAGGGCTTGGACTTAAGTTGGCGTGGTGGTGGTGGTGGCACTGAGCCCAATAGAGCGGGGGTGCTGCTCCCAGCTTGGTCCCCAGCAGATCCCGCTGCTGCTGCAGGCGTACTTTTTTTTTTACTCCCAAAAAATGTGGCGGGCGGCACACCAGTCTCCTTGGTAACTTGCTTCTTCTGCTCCTTACTGGCAACTTTCTTGCTACAGGAGCTACGGAGATTTTTTTTGGGGGCCATCTTCTTCAGAGGTCAGAAAAGCAGGCCGCAGTTGCACGAGTTGCAGAGTTGTCTGTGGCCAGACGTGACGGCGCGTGACGTTATGCTGCACACACACACCGCTGCAGGACTTCTTCCTAGCACTGGTGGTTCTTTTGAGTCTTGTGCACCTAAAAGCAATGGAAGACAGAGGAACATCAGTTCAGTTATACACCCCAAAAAATCGAAAAACACAGAAAAATCAGCACAATCCCATGCCATCCATGCCCTCCATGATGTTTAAATTCAAGACACCCCACAGAAAGAATAGGCCCATGCACCACTCACTACCCCTGGTGAAAAGGCCACAACAACAGCCCAAAAAAACGAAAAACACAGAAAAATCAGCACAATCCCATGCCATCCATGATGTTTAAATTCAAGACACCCCACAGAAAGACTAGGGCCATGCACCACTCACTACCCCTGGCCATAATGGATGAAACCTAGGCAAAATGGTTGCAGACCTAAGAACACTGCCTGCATTCAAAATGGCCCCCTGCCTCCCAGCACATGGCCTGCCTGTACCAGCACTCAAAATGGCCCCCACCCACATGGCCTGTCCCCATGAACAGCCCAAAAAATCGAAATACACAGAAAAATCAGCACAATCCCATGCCATCCATGCCCTCCATGATGTTTAAATTCAAGACACCCCACAGAAAGACTAGGCCCATGCACCACTCACTACCCCTGGTAGAAAGGCCACAACAACAGCCCAAAAAAACGAAAAACACAGAAAAATCAGCACAATCCCATGGGATCCATAATGTTTAAATTCAAGACACCCCACAGAAAGACTAGGGCCATGCACCACTCACTACCCCTGGCCATAATGGTTGAAACCTAGGCAAAATGGTTGCAGACCTAAGAACACTGCCTGCATTCAAAATGGCCCCCTGCCTCCCAGCACATGGCCTGCCTGTACCAGCACTCAAAATGGCCCACACCCACATGGCCTGTCCCCATGAACACCCAAAAAAATCGAAAAACACAGAAAAATCAGCACAATCCCATGCCATCCATGCCCTCCATGATGTTTAAATTCAAGACACCCCACAGAAAGACTAGGCCCATGCACCACTCACTACCCCTGGTGAAAAGGCCACAACAACAGCCCAAAAAAAACGAAAAACACAGAAAAATCAGCACAATCCCATGCCATCCATGATGTTTAAATTCAAGACACCTCACAGAAAGACTAGGGCCATGCACCACTCACTACCCCTGGCCATAATGGTTGAAACCTAGGCAAAATGGTTGCAGACCTAAGAACCATGCCTGCATTCAAAATGGTCCCCTGCCGCCCAGCACATGGCCTGCCTGTACCAGCACTCAAAATGGCCCCCACCCACATGGCCTGTTGCCATGAACACCCCAAAAAATCGAAAAACACAGAAAAATCAGCACAATCCCATGCCATCCATGCCCTCCATGATGTTTAAATTCAAGACACCCCACAGAAAGACGAGGCCCATGCACCACTCACTAACCCTGGAGAAAAGGCCACAACAACAGCCCAAAAAAACGAAAAACACAGAAAAATCAGCACAATCCCATGCCATCCATGATGTTTAAATTCAAGACACCCCACAGAAAGACTAGGGCCATGCACCACTCACCACCCCTGGCCATAATGGTTGAAACCTAGACAAAATGTTTGCAGACCTAAGAACACTGCCTGCCTTCAAAATGCCCCCCTGCTTCCCAGCACATGGCCTGCCTGTACCAGCACTCAAAATAGCCCCCACCCACATGGCCTGTCCCCATGAACACCCCAAAAAATCGAAAAACACAGAAAAATCAGCACAATCCCATGCCATCCATGCCCTCCATGATGTTTAAATTCAAGACACCCCACAGAAAGACTAGGCCCATGCACCACTCACTACCCATGGTGAAAAGGCCACAACAACAGCCCAAAAAAACGAAAAACACAGAAAAATCAGCACAATCCCATGCCATCCATGATGTTTAAATTCAAGACACCCCACAGAAAGACTAGGGCCATGCACCACTCACTACCCCTGGCCATAATGGTTGAAACCTAGGCAAAATGGTTGCAGACCTAAGAACACTTCCTGCATTCAAAATGGCCCCCTGCCTCCCAGCACATGGCCTGCCTGTACCAGCACTCAAAATGGCCCCCACTTACATGGCCTGTCCCCATGAACACCCCAAAAAATCGAAAAACACAGAAAAATCAGCACAATTCCATGCCATCCATGCCCTCCATGATGTTTAAATTCAAGACACCCCACAGAAAGACTAGGCCCATGCACCACTCACTACCCCTGGTGAAAAGGCCACAACAACAGCCCAAAAAAATGAAAAACACAGAAAAATCAGCACAATCCCATGCCATCCATGATGTTTAAATTCAAGACACCTAACAGAAAGACTAGGGCCATGCACCACTCACTACCCCTGGCCATAATGGTTGAAACCTAGGCAAAATGGTTGCAGACCTAAGAACACTGCCTGCATTCAAAATGGCCCCCTGCCTCCCAGCACATGGCCTGCCTGTACCAGCACTCAAAATGGCCCCCACCCACATGGCCTGTCCCCATGAACACCCCAAAAAATCGAAAAACACAGAAAAATCAGCACAATCCCATGCCATCCATGCCCTCCATGATGTTTAAATTTAAGACACCCCACAGAAAGACTAGGCCCATGCACCACTCACTACCCCTGGTGAAAAGGCCACCACAACAGCCCAAAAAAACGAAAAACACAGAAAAATCAGCACAATCCCATGCCATCCATGATGTTTAAATTCAAGAGACCCCACAGAAAGTCTAGGGCCATGCACCACTCACCACCCCTGGCCATAATGGTTGAAACCTAGGCAAAATGTTTGCAGACCTAAGAACACTGCCTGCATTCAAAATGGCCCCCTGCCTCCCAGCACATGGCCTGCCTGTACCAGCACTCAAAATGGCCCCCACCCACATGGCCTGTCCCCATGAACACCCCAAAAAATCGAAAAACACAGAAAAATCAGCACAATCCCATGCCATCCATGCCCTCCATGATGTTTAAATTCAAGACACCCCACAGAAAGACTAGGCCCATGCACCACTCACTACCCCTGGTGAAAAGGCCACAACAACAGCCCAGAAAAACGAAAAACACAGAAAAATCAGCACAATTCCCATGCCATCCATGATGTTTAAATTCAAGACACCCCACAGAAAGACTAGGGCCATGCACCACTCACTACCCCTGGCCATAATGGTTGAAACCTAGGCAAAATGGTTGCAGACCTAAGAACACTGCCTGAATTCAAAATGGCCCCCTGCCTCCTAGCACATGGCCTGCCTGTACCAGCACTCAAAATGGCCCCCACCCACATGGCCTGTCCCCATGAACACCCCAGAAAATCGAAAAACACAGAAAAATCAGCACAATCCCATGCCATCCATACCCTCCATGATGTTTAAATTCAAGACACCCCACAGAAAGACTAGGCCCATGCACCACTCACTACCCCTGGTGAAAAGGCCACAACAACAGCCCAAAAAAACGAAAAACACAGAAAAATCAGCACAATTCCCATGCCATCCATGATGTTTAAATTCAAGACACCCCACAGAAACACTAGGCCCATGCACCACTCACTACCCCTGGTCAAAAGGCCACAACAACAGCCCAAAAATCGAAAATTCCAAAATTGTAGTTGCAGCAACTGTAATGCCTCAAACAAACTTACTTGTGAAATTTCTAATCCAAAAGTGATCCAAAGAAAGTCAAAAAGGCCTCAAATCCAAATATCCAGCAGCATCCACAAAAAGTATCCTTCCAGGTCAAGAATCCGAATGAAAGTGACCACCACATGAGGAAAGCACTGGGAGGAGCCTGCTGGACAGGAACAGGAAGTTGGAGACTGTGGGGCACTTCCTTCCTCCCACCCCCCCCCCCCAAAAATGGACTCCTTGCAAAAAAAAGTGCAGGCAAATGTCAACCTGAGGAGGTATTCTGATAAAAATCATCATTTTCAGAAGGTTTATGCTGCTTGCTGGTGGATTTCTTGTGCAGAATTTCAAATTTTGTAATTTCGCGCGTGCAAGATTGTTGCTGCTCGCCGCATCTACATGTTCGCAATTGCGAACTCCCGCGATACGTGATCACGGCGTACTCGCGTTGACAAACTCTCGCTGTGCAAGGTGGCAAGCCGCGATGTCGTAATCGCGGTAACCAAACTCCCGCGGGATCCCGCAGCAAGATGCAAAATGGCACAGCACTCGCAAAATATCGAGAAAAACAACTCGGCAAACGCTGAATGACGGTAAGTGAACGCCGCACGCCGCAAAATTGTATCACCAAGAAAAAAAAATCCGCTGCTTGCGAATTTGTGGATTTTTGGTAAATTCCCGAGCGTTCGCGGATTGCGAATTTACCGAAAATCCGCAAAGTCCGCGAGCAGAACGGATTTTCCGCCCATGCTTAATAATACATCATTTCGCATATATCTAATAAGTTTTGCAAGTATACCTCTCTTTTTCCTATCATTCAGGCACCAGCAATTTAGTGAACAGATTCCAATATATTTATTCCTATCCGCCATATCAACAGATTCCTACTAACAGCCCCAAATGACATGAGGACTTTGCTGCCAGCATCCCCAAAAGAATCGCAAAAAGAAAAAGCTTTACCCCCCACTAACGAGGCTTGGGGACGAACTGTCCCTGGTGATGCTGAGCTAGCACACCCACCCCTCCACTTTTCTAGCCCACTGTCCATAAACTTTGTATACTACATAAATGCAAAAAAAAAGCAATTATGAACAACCAAAAAGTAGAATAGACCATAGGAAAATAAGTGACACGGTCCTGACATGAGAAGTCTGTAGAGTCTTTAAAGATTGGGGCTCAGGAAGGCCAATTGTCAACTGGGCAAAAAACAACAATGCTCTAACGAAGAGCTTTTAAGACGGATTCAGTAACATTAAAAATTCTTTGGCCTGGATTTCTGATTGAAAGCACTGCGTGCGACACTGAGAGACCCCTTTCAGGTTCGCAGGATTTATGAGAAAGGCCTGAGCCCTTTTTGCCTGGAATTCTGGAATTTGTTGACGAAGAAGCCACCGCTTTTCAACTGTCTTTTGACAGAAGTCGGGCCGGACAAAAAAATCTCAGCCCTTCCTTGCCCTTTTCCGGTCTGGTCTGGCAAGGTCATATAGAGATTACCTGTCCCAAAAAATTGTTCAGAAAGATCAGTATAGCGTGTGGGCGATTGTCTGATTGCCCACCTGCTCTCCGCTGATTAAAAGGGAAGCGATGGGCCAGTTGAATCTGAGTCTTCCAATCTCATTGGGGCAAGTCAGGGAAGGCTTCTCCGAAGAGGTCGATCACAAACTGACGAACATCAGACCCTTCCTCTCCCTTAGAAATGCCGAAGATTCACAAGTTTTTTATATGGTGCGATTTTAGAGATCGGTCAGTTTCAGAAGAGTATCATCTCTTAAGGATTGCATTGTTTCGATCTTCTTCTTCTGCGCGCTTAGCTCATCTTCAAGTTGGGAGATCCTGGCTTCCGCCTCTCTGATTCCAGTTGCAAAGTCAACACAGGTCTTAGCGATTCTGCAGATGAAATTTTGCAATTTTCTACATGCGCCTTGTGTCTGAGAGCTCTCCGCCCTTGTTTCCTCTCAATGAGTCATAATCACTTGGTAAATCATAGAAAGTTTAATTTCTTCAGTGCAATTGGGCATGGTGCCAGGCTCTACCAATGACTCTCCCTTTTCATTATTTGCTACCTCTCCCAAATTTGGCGAGTAAGAGTAATCCCTGATCATGCTGCCGGTGGCCCCCTCGGCCTTATTAGCTGGAGAAGGGAGGGCGGGGAGTTTTTTAACCGTTCCAAGATTAAAAAAAGACTTGTCACTCTCTTCCTCCCAATGTAGACTACTCGTGTCACTCCCTTCTGCTGCCCAGTCTTTGTCCTGGCAATCATCTTGGGAAGAATTAGAATGATCAGATAGAGAGAAGAACTTATCAGTGAAGTCCTCCTCTCTACAGATAGATTTGTTGCCTTCACTCTGGACAGCCATAGTAATGTGTTGAGCTGTATTCACAACCCTAGTTTCAAGGTCATCAAGTGGGTGGACTCCATTTCCCACAATGCATTGGGATTGCTGTGTTAGGATTGAGCAGTCTGTTATTGGTAACGGGAAAGGCCTCTCAATGACATCAGTCTCAGCAAAATTAACTGCAACAGTATCTAGAGTAGCAGTGATCACAGATGTAGCTTTGGGAAGACCTTCTGCCTCCAACCCTGCCCTCACCTGGATCGGGACATCTCCAGCTACCCCCACTCCGTCAGCCCTAGCATCCTGAATCCTAGCGCCTGCACATCCATTTCCCCCTGCACAGAAAGATCAAGGGATTTTGTTTTCCCCATGGGAGATGACTCAATGCTGCCAGAGGGATTGCCAGTCACTTTACTCCTTCCAGACTGAACCTTGAACATCTCGGGTACAGGCTGCTTAACGCGTATGATGGCTCTGATCTTGGTTCCTTTCTGCTGTTCACCTGAGCCCAGCGCCTCCATTCCGGACCAACGGCTCATGGCCACAGAGCCTCCTCCACCCACGGGGCAGGTAGGAGCTGTTTTCCCAGCGTTGTCCAGGCCGGCCTGCATTCCGCACCCCCTGATTCCCTTGCTGCCTGCCTTCGGCGGCATAGCTACAGCTGCCTCCATGAGTTTAAACAAAGAAGGCAAAGCAGCCGCTGGCCAAAAAAGAACTCTAGATGCCAATCGACAGAGGAGCGGGACCCCCCCACAGCCAAAACCCCGACCTTCAGAGCATCCAAACAGTCCGGATATGGGCCCAGCACAAGATGCAGAGCGTAAGTGATATTTAAGCACAGTCTATTCAATCAATCTGGTTCCTTTGTCAAAATGCATTGTCCAGAATCGCTATCTGAGCAGGTCTTAGCAGGAGAGAGTTGGTGGTCAGCTCACTCGACCGGCTGACCAGCCGCCATCTTACCTCCCTTCTAGTCCTAGTGGAATATTTCCTGTGCACTTCAAAGCCTAAGTATTTTTAGCAAATGTAGATTAGAATTGTTTTTGGAAAATGCACCCTTCGAGCCTTTTTCTTTAATATGGGCTTACTCTGTTTGTTAACTCATTGGAATTCGAGGCACATTTTATGCCCCATGACATGCGCAACTGAGTTGTCCTTGAAATGATTATGAATTGCATATCCACATTAGACTAAAAAAATGTGCATTCTTGTTTACATGAAACTATCCTAAGCAAACGTGCAAAAGAACTGGCTAACCTTTACCTCCATTTGAACCTCTTTTTCCCTTTATTAACATCTTTTTTATGGTGGATTGGCTTAATGCTGCAGGCTTTTCTTTGGAGGGATTGGGGTTTAGCCAGTGTTCAAGACCAAGGGCCTCATTTCAATGTCAGGAGGAATTGCTTCCGCCTAACTCCGACTCGGTCCTGGGACTGACCAACACTGGGTCAGTGGTCCCAAATGGCCCATTACAGTGCGATCGAACACTGTTGGGTCGCATTGCGCTTTTCTCAATGGTAGCTCGTATTACTGCTGGAAACTGGCAGTAACACAAGGTCCCGTTGAAATTAAGGGAGGTGAAGTTCATCCCTGCACCCATTGCCAGGCCTCTCAAGGTGCAGGCCATGGGGTGCAGGATAAACAGGGGGCACCATAGGTGCCCCCTCAGCCTCTGACAGGAAGCCGTGCACCCAAGCTGGCCCTGCTGGGGCACCCCAAAGTCGAGTTCTGACAGCCTTTCCCTGTCGGAAGGGCCAGCACAGAAAGGCTACAAAACCCGTTATTGTAATCTCAAGGGCAGAAATTGAGATTACAGGCCGGATTCCTGAGGTGGATTAGGCTTAGTTGGCACACCAAAAATGTAGCGGAATATTTCATATGTGCTTCGAAACCTAAGTATTTTTAGCAAATTTAGGTTAGAATTGTGTTGGAAAATGCACCCCCTGGCAATTTTTCATTAAGAAAGGTTTACTCAGTTGGTTAACTCATTGGAATTTGAGAAAGATCTTATGCCCCATGATAGCTGCAACTTCATAGTCCTTGAAATGTTAAGAATTCCATTTCCGCATTAGACTATAAAAATGTGTATGCTGGTTGACATGAAATCATCATCAGCAAAACGTGCAAAAGAATTGGCTAACCTTTTACTCCTGTTGAAAATCTTTTTCCCTTTATCACATTTTTTTATGGTGGATTTGCTTGAGGCTTTTCTTTGATAGGATTGGGGTTTAGCCAGTGTCCAAGACCAAGGGAGTCATTTTAATGTCAGGAGGAACTGCTTCCACCCGACACCTACTTGGTCCTGGGACCGACTGACACCCGGTCGGTGGTCCCGAACTGCCCATTAAAATGTGGCCGAACACAGTTCGGTCTCATTGCACTTTTCTCAATGAGAGCTTGTGGTACGGCTGTAAGCCGTCTGTAACACAAGCTTCCAGTGAAAAAAGGGAGGTGCAGTTCATCCCTGCACCCCGTGGCTATCACCTCAAGGTGCCTGCCACAGGCTATAGAGATCAACAGGGAAGCACCTTAGGTGCCCCCATGGCCTCCAAGCAGAGGCCATACACCCAAGGGGGCCCTGCTGGGGTCCCCAAAAGTAGAGATCCAACAGCCTTTCCCTGTCAGAAAGGCCGGCACAGAAAGGCTGCTGAAACCCGTCATTGTACTCTCAAGGGCGAAAATGCCAGCCTTTGAGATTAGAGGCCGGATTCTCACTGGCCGATGGGTTCTCCAAGCCCATTGGAAGTCAGCTGGAATGACCGGCAGGTTTAATTTTTGATCATTGTAATGAGGGGGTTGTAAAGTAAACCAACCGGCCGATTACAATGTGGCTGTAAAGGCTCCAACCCAGGGCAGGAGCCTTTTACAGCTGCATTGTGATTGGCCCTCAAGTGTTACTGGTCTACACTCAATAAGGGAATGGAGAGGGTAGATTTACTTTCTTCTCATCAAATATTTCACATGCTTCTTGTTAATGAGTGGTTGTTCAGGAAATATTTTGGCAGTACACAAAAGCCAACTATAGGATTTGGACACATAGCCACAGATGTGCTTACTGTATTGGAGGCTGCGTCCTCCTGATACATTTTTCTCGACTCTGGTGGTATGCCATAATTAGAGATACAATTAAACCCATGGGATAGTATGGCAAACTGACAGCAGAAACTCAGTTATGGGTTTGGTGTAAGTGCCTGGCCAGTGGGGATTCAAATGATGTGAAAGACTTGGGATCATAAATCTAGTGTGTCAAAGGGGGCCCAATTTACAAAGGTATTTAGGAGTACCTGAACTAGTACTCCCTAATAGTAAAAGTACAAAGGGGCACAGTCCATTTGTACTAATTGTATATGAACATTCCCATTTTAGATATTTGGGGTCAATTTGCCAAGGTATTTTAAATTATGATGTATCACTACAGAAGGACTCTACTTCTCATACGCAAAAATGCCTTTGTTAATTGGCCTCTGTGTGTTCATTCTAAGCCCTTCATCAAGGCTTTGACCTACTATTTAGACCATTGTATCATAATTTGCAATGGCGTCATGGCATCATAACTTACAAAGACATCATAACTTGCAATGGCATCATGGCATCATAACTTGCAATGGCATTGTGCTCTAATGCCATACATTAAAGATCTCAATAATGTACCCTATGAGTGCCTCCAAGAATCAGAGCTCACAGTTGAAGAACTTGAGGAAATAAAATTGCGAGAATCTGTATTGCTATGATCATCCATACCCCGATGATTTTCTTAAATTGAAGATGATAACAGAGGTGAACTATTGTAAAGAGTATGAGAGGCAGAGTACCAGGCCAGAAGAATACAGTGGTCTGACAAATACAAATACAAATTGCATTTCAAAGTCATTTCAAAATATTACATGATCATATATACCAGCAGGTTGAATCTTTGTAGTTCAAAAGGCTTAGAGACCACAGACTCCTCTATGCTATGCTCGTCATAGGTAAAATAACAAGAAAGTGAAACAAACCTACTACTGCTTTGCTGCAACCTCCAACTGAGTTTCAGATTATATATAAATGTTAGTGTAGAAAATTCAGCAGCTAGCAGATGTTTAACAAAGGAGCTGTCTTATACCTGTGCCTGCCAAAGCGCTTTTTAAATTTTGCAGGTGATTTTGTGCAGACGAGGCCTGACTCCAAAATGGCAGCAATCAGCGCGTGACTGAGAGCGCTTCACCCTTCTCCTATGGGGCTGCGGTGCAGAAGATGACCAATATGGGCTAATGCTGGTCTTAGTACCGCAAAATATTAGGAGCGCTAACTTGCATAATGATGTGCTCATTACGGTGACTTTCTTCGCGTGGGGCCCAACCTTAAGATGGCGTCCGAGTTAACTAACTGCAGCAATGGTGTGCCCAGTCAATCGATTTTAATTACACCACATGGAGGACCCTCACCCTATAGGATCATCCTCCCATACGTGTGCCAAGCAATGTGCCAGTGCCCATTATCATTTTAAATGTGCTCAGTTCATAGGGAGATGTTTTTTTTATGCTGACTTTGGTCCCTTGGCAGCGTCCCCTGAGACCAGACCTTTATCGGGGTCGGAGCCTGCGGCTTGAGGTATTTATTCTTTATCAGTGTCTGTGCACCGTCCCTCCACATGCAATTCACCCCTCTGAGTGAAATGATTCTCTAAGTTCCACTGGGGTGATTTCGCCACATTGTGCAATTTCGTTTACTCGCGCTACTAATAAGGGACGGATGTGGCTGGAGAGTGAGGGGCACCTGAGCCTGACCATGCAATGTCCCCCGAGACCGGACCTTGATCAGGGTCGGAGCCCGCGACTGGAGGTATGTAGTCATTGTCAATGGCTGCACACCGTCCCTCCACATGCAATTCACCCCTCGGAGCATGATGATTCCTTAACCCCCACTGCTAGGAAACCTTCTTTCCCTTTTATCGCCACCAGGGTTTTCTCTCTATGACCTAGCAACACTATTTGACCTTTGAGATTGCTGTAGATGGAACTCTGACGATGCCGCATGGGCGGAAACCAAAACTGTTTGTACTTACCGCGGAACCCGAGTGCCCTTGGCCGTTGCCCGGTGGAGCTGTCCAATCACCACGAGGAGCTCTGAACCTGGAGTCTGTCCCTTCCTCACCTCTCCTCTCTCCACCCATGTCCCAGTGGTCAGCTGGAGATTGTTGCAAAAGGCTCTCCCCAGTAACACCACGACTTCTGTCTCTCCTGACCTTATTTCCATCCTCTCCCCCCTCCCCCTCTTGAGTCCTGACTTTGGATCACCTCCTGGTCCTCTCTCTATTATGGTGGAACCCTAAACGCATACATGGCCGATTCAAGGTGGAGCTGCACCGACAGATTGGCTCCAGCACACTACCAAGACCGTCACCTACCCAGCCAGACTTCTGACATTTGTCTTGTTTCTTCCCTGCCACTGCCTTTGCTCTTTAATTGTTTTCCCTTTGAGACCTAGCTGTTTGGCTGATGCTCGGTGGAGCTACCTGATAGCTAAGGAGAAGATGGACTGTGGACTTCCCCCTTGGTTATCACCTACCCAGCCGGACGTTGGGCAGACCCTACTTCGTCTCTCCATTCTATCTAACTCCTAACCCTTTACCCCAACCCCTTACCCTTCTAAACTCCATTTATTTCGTCCTCAGCACTCTTGAAATGTTTCTCTAGTAACTGATGTAAAGTGTAACTGAAGTAATTTTATAATTTCTGTGGAACTTTATGTAAAGCGCTCTGATACCTTCGGGTCTAGCCAGCGCGATATAAAACTTTTTAAATGAATAAAATACATAAATACTACCCACACTCAGATGATACATCTAGTCTTCTCATATAATAGTTAAAAAGCAAATTACATTGCAGCCCATGCAGAAGTCACATCACTTTCTGGTCTCATTCCATCCCTGCAACATAACTAAATCGAGGTCTGCTCAATTGAAGGCAAAATTAAGAAAAGAAAACAACATCTTTTGCTATAAAACAGACAGTCAATCTCATAAGGAATGAGTGGATCACAAGAGACCATATAGGTCTGCTAGATACTACCCACTGTAACATACTGAGGACTTTAACCATTGCTCTTCTCAGACATCAATCATTGCTCTTCTCAAATAAGAAGTTCACAAAGATTTATGGGTGCCTAAGCTCAGAGTGGGAGAGCAAAATGAAAGATGTGCAGGCATAATTCTCAAATTTTGATTAATATTGCAGGTTTATATGCTGGCAAATTCTCATTAGCACAGCAGAAATGCTGCAGGTTTAGTGGCACTTCCACAGAGTTATCTATTAGAGTGGGAACAGGGGTGCACTTAAGCATGTGGTTGGTAGTAGACATTGGTAGTAGCTTTGGGCCAGATGTATCAATACAGGATTTTGGGATTCCATAATAGTGAATTTTACCGATTCACTATTATGGAATCGCAAAATGCAATGTATGTAGGTTTCGCAATAATAATTGTGATTCCTACATATTCTTTATTTGTGACTCGTAAATTGGAAGTCACAAATAAGGAATGGCTTCCCATTCATTCCTATGGGCCTAGAGGCCCAAATGCATAAATGGGAATTGTATGCGCAACTTGCGAGTACCCAATAGGTTCTCGCAAATTGTGCAAGCAATTTCAAGGGTGCCAAATGGACACCCAGTTGCACCCCTGAAATAGGCATGTGTGCACATGTGGCGCACATACATGCCCTGTACTCCACATGGCACGTAGAAAAATGAAAAAAAGTGCTTTTTTCATGGAATTTGAATATTACCAGCAACTTGAAGTTGGCGGTAATTTGCAATTCCTTAAAGCCAGGTTGCAATTTTTTATTGCTGCCTGCATTGTATTCAAGGAATCGCAAATTGCAATTCTTTAAATACATTTGCAAAATAGGTAATTGCAAGAATTGCGATTCCCTATTTTGCCTGTACCTTTTGGGATGATACATCTCAAAAGGCTTTTTCCGGTTCGCATACAGGCCGATTCACATGATACATCTGGCCCTTTGTGTGTATGCCTTACTTTTATTGTGTCTGCCTCTGTTGATTCATATACGTTATGTTGGTCTGAAAGACAACAAAAAAATGAAAACGTTTCTCTAACTAAAAAAGATAGAGAGGTGGAGAAGAAACATGAATTTACACTTTAAAAGTACTCAAAAAACAGAGGAGTTAACAGTGAAACAAATTCACTGGTTTAAGTTTGAGTGCACGGATACAAATCTACAATGAATTACATTTATGTGCAAACCCACTGAGTATCTTTCCAAATTTATGGGTATAGAATTGTTTAAGTCTATAATTGTAAAAATCCAGTATAACCAAGAGTCTCGTTATTTGATTGGAAATGCAGGATTTGAGGAAAAAAAACATCAAAATAGTTTTCAGCTTGTTAAATGCTTTAAGAGACTTAGGGTCTGATTACCAGTTTGAAGGTGTGGGAGCGGGCTGCCACGCCAGCGCCCTGCTCCCACACCACCAAATTTGACAGCTAACCGCCTGCCATATTAGGAATTTTCTCCTAGTCTGGCGGGGGGTGTTTTGGCAGTCCCTTAGAAAGGTGCCGCAATTACAACACTGAAGCCTGTTCCTGCATGGTATGGACTGGTGCAGTCCATGTCAGGCAGGACCTAGGGTGCATACACACAAGGGAGGGACACTATGGGCCCTGTAGGTTCCCCTTTAGTTTCCTCACTGCCACAGTTTTCATTGCAGGCTCAACACCATCAAAACTACATTTGTGAGAACATTCATAATATGCTTTGCATTGCCGCACCGCATCCTCAGCATATTGTGGGCCTTGAGAACGCTACAAGACCACCAGGAATTGCAACGTAACATCGATTAAAGCATTTAGAACACTGAGCACATATTCTTCTCTCAATTATTTATTTACTCTTATTTAAAGTGTAAAACTGCTCTGGCAGGGAAGATTTGTTGGACATTTCCTGGCTGCTGTCAGGTTGTCTGATCTCAGCCTGCTTCTCTTTTGAAAGGTATGTTCTTAGCAGATGGGCCCATCCCCCAATCTGAGAGAGCAACCCAGCTTCGAGTGTTCAAAGGGTGCTGCTTTCTTGTCATTCTAACTCGCCTTTTGATGTGTGTGAACATGCATTTACATATTGCAGCCTATCTTCCCCAAGTCCTGCCTAGAGCCACCTGGAAAATGGGGGCAGCTCCTCCGCAATGGTGGAGGAGCATCACCCCACTGCCCAGAGCCAGCAGCTGATAAATGAAATGACAATATTACAATGTTATTATCTTTTTATTTATCACTGTCTGAGCCGGGCAATAAGTATAGGGCAGGGTGTGGCCGAGCATGGCAAGGAGGAGGAGTAGTGTGCACTTATAAGTGAGCATGTCAGTTTGGCTGGCCGTCTTAGGCCAGCCAAGCAGACATGCACACTCATGTTTCTCCAACCCACCTGTGTTGCATAGCCAGGTTGGAGAAACGCCACAGGCTCCCAGGCACTGTTTGAGCAGCAAATGGTGCCATTCAGACCATCTCATGCCAGACATCAGTGTCTGGATTGGGTGGGGAGCTTGTGCTTTGAGGCATATCCAATCAATCAATCAATCAATCAATCAATCAATCAATCAATCAATCAGAGTACTTGTAAAGCGTGCTACTTACCCGTGTGGGTCTCAAGGCGCTTTGGGGAGAGGGGGTGCTGCTACTGCTCGAACAGCCAGGTCTTGAGGAGTCTTCTGAAGGCGAGTAGGTCTTGGGTCTGCCGTATGTGGGTAGGGGGGTGTTCCAGGTCTTGGCGGCGAGGTAGGAGAAGGATCTGCCGCCGGAGGTCGTTCGTTGGATGCGGGGGACAGCGGCGAGGGCGAGGCTGGCGGAGGGGAGCTGGCAGGTGGGGGGGGTAGAAGCTGAGTCTGCTGTTCAGGTAGGCAGGTCCGGCGTTGTGGAGTGCTTTGTGTGCGTGGGTGCCACTTCTGGGCACGACAAGAGTAGCAACAAGGCAGCCGGCAGTGTCAGTGGGTGCAGAGCGGCAGGTACGTTTTTTAAATTTTATTGTATTCTCCAACCACCACCACCCCGCCCTGGCCCCCTGTCCATCCCCACCGGGCACCCTACCACTTTAGATAGGCGGCCGCCGCCACTTCTGGAAAGGCAGATATTGGCATTGTCAATCAGGCGACTGTGAAAAAGGCTTATATCAAAAGAAGGTAACAAAACTTCAAATACATACAGAAGATGAAAACAGGGTGAAATAATTTATTTTTGTTTAAAAATTATTTTGTTCCTTTTTCTTGAAAATGCATGTTAACATCACGTGCACTCTTGGCTGGAGTTAATTCTCAAACCGTATTTTCAAAGCGTCCCTTATTTCAGGTTCAATGTTCTTTAGTTCTGATTTCTTGAATTTTAAAGACCGCTTTAGTGAGCAAATAATACTCTATAGCGGACTGTTCTGTTGGTAAAATTTAGAGCATCTTGAGGCCCTTTTGTATGAATAGAAGCAAATTCTGTAGTGAAAGCAAGTAAAAAATTGTACTTGGGATGTAAAGAATAAAAGAGGCACGGCATATAATACATTTCTTAACACGTCAGTTTTATGCTAGATGAAACATATGTTATACACAAGCAGTTTTACTCAGGTAAAAATGACAGTGTTAATAAAATGTTGCTCATGATGTCTTTCATATGCGACATAAAATAAAAGATGTTAGAGAATAACACTCACCAGGATGGCTCAGTGAGCTAAACTCATACAGCTGTAATATCTAATGTGGCCTTAGAATTGGTGAAGGTGCGGCATGAAGCACTACATAAAAAAGTTAATATTAGTGTGAATAGGATTTGCTTTACAAGTGTAGTTTTCTTTCTTCTTGAGAAACCTGCATTTTTTTCTGGAGCACTGGAACACTTTTATGTCAATGTGTATTAAAATCTCAAAGTAACTAGGGGCCCGATTCACAGAATGAACTTAAGACTCAATCCTAAACTTACTACTATTTTAGTATTCACAGAATGCACTTACTCATTTCGGTATTCACAGAATGCACTTACTCATTTTGGTATTCACAGAAGTTAGTAGTCCTAACTTTAGGACTCCTAAATGCCTTCTGTGAATACCAAAAGTCTTAAAATTAGGAGTCCTAACTTTACTACTACTAAATTGAGAAAAATCCTAATTTTAAGACTTTCGGTATTCTCAGAAGGCATTTAGTAGTCCTAAAGTTAGGACTACTAACTTTACTACTACTAAATTGAGAAAAATCCTAATTTTAAGACTTTCAGTATTCACAGAAGGCATTTAGGAGTCCTAAAGTTAGGACTACTAACTTCTGTGAATACCGAAATGAGTAAGTGCCTTCTGTGAATACCAAAATGAGTAAGTGCATTCTGTGACTACCGAAATGAGTAAGTGCATTCTGTGAATACTAAAATAGTAGTAAGTTTAGGATTGAGTATTAAGTTCATTCTGAGAATCGGGCCCTAGGTGATTATGTGGCATAAAAGGTTACTTTAATTGCATAGCATGCCACATATTTTAGTCTTTTCTCGCATCAAAATTGAATTTTTTCTTATTATGATATGTAGTTGCTGTTGCTGTTGCTGAATGTAAATAATGTTTGGAAGTTAACTCATTACAAAGTTGCCACAAGTTTCTTAAATGTTCTGAAATTAATGTGTTTTCCAAGAATTCCTTGAGACAATTCCACCTTTTGTGATATCGTGGACACTCCTGGGTACATCAAGCTTGAAAACTCTGTAGCGGTGTACTCGGTGTGTTACCAATGAGGAGAGGATGTAGCCTTACGACTAGAGCAGTCGATCTCGAAGCTGTGGAAGGTTCAAGTCTCGGTAACAACGCTCAACATCCTCTCGATAAGGAAGCTCAACGTCCTGTGATTCTGGGCAAATCACGTAGGTAAATCTCATTTACCGACTCTAGAATACCAAATTTTACCGATTCGGTATTCTAGATTCGGTAAATGAGATGTAGGTAATAATTTGATAATTTTTACCGAATCGGTATGATTCGGTAATTACCGAATCGGTATTTACCCATTCGGTAATTGCCATTGATTCCTATGGGCCTTGAGGCCCATAGGAATCAATGTCAATTACCGAATCAGTAAATACCGATTCAGGAAAATTACCGAATTGTCAAGGGGGACAGGGTGTCACTTTGACACCCTGTTGCACCCCTGATTCTGGCTTGTGTGCCATGCGACACACATACATGCCCTTAGGGCATGTCTGTGTGCCACACGGCACAGGTGTACATCCACAGATGTACACTGGAATTCGTTATTTACCACGAAATATTATTTTGTGGTAAATAACAAATTCTTAAGGGCCTGTGGCACTGTTTTCAGTGCCACCTACATCTAGATTTACCAATTCGGTAAATTTACTGATTCGGTAATTTACTGAATCAGTAAATGTACCGAATCGGTAAAATTTAAGGCCCCTACATCTCAATCACCAAATACCGGTCGGTAACGGCCGAAATCGGCCGTTACCGACCGGTATTTGGCGACCTACATCTGGACCTTAGTCTCAACCATGCCAAACAAAAATGAATGTGTCCTTCTGTAACAAAACTGATGCTCATGTAAAGTGCTCTGATACCGATGTCTCGGGTCTAGTTCGCGCTATACAAAGTTCAAATAACATTTTTTTTTTAAAGGATGAGTTATATGGAGCAGAAAAGTCAAACTACTTCCGAACGAGGCGGGCAAAAGCATGATTTTGTTTACACGTGTAAAATATATGAACTTTGGCAAAAATGATGCCAATATTACTCAAATTACTCTGTAGTGATGAAGTCCACTCAGTTCAGGTGATTTAAAGAGGTTTAACACAAGATGGGACAAGATCACAGGAAGATTAGTTCAAGACCAGATTAAGACCAGAGCAAGACCCCACTAGGAGCAGCCAGCAGGTAGCTCAGCCCAGTCAACTGTTACTCATTTGACTGACAACATTCTAAACCATGTCATCACTGTAGGATTCTACAGGCAGGGGATGCATAACTATGAAGTCAAGATATAACATACTCATGAGCAGCCATCTATAAAAAGAAATGAGGTCTGTGGTATGCCTGCATGTACAGTAGTTATACCTTTCAATTAGAAAATAAAGCAGCACACATAGGGTGACCAACTGGCATGCGTGCAAATGCAGGACAGTGAGTGTAAAAATTCAGGTAAAACCGTCAAAATTCAGGAAAAAAATTCAGGGCGGGGGTCGAAATTCAGGACAAAACTTCGGGACACAAGGTAAGTTTTACAGACACATCAGAGGAGGTCGCGCAATAGTATATAAGTAAGCCCATCCATATCCAAACATATTCAACATTTGCAAACCTATCCATCATGTATCCTCCTTCCATCCATCATTTCCCTCATCCATTCCTCCATCCACCTTTTCACTTTTCCATCCATTATCCATCCACACTTTCATCCTATCCATCCATACACTCTTCCACCCATCCATCCATTCATTCATTTATGCTGCAGCCATTTACTCTTTCACCCATACAGCCATCCTTTCACTTATTCATCATACACTCAGTCACTCATCCTTTCACCCATTCACCCTTTCAGTCATTCATCCATCCTCCCTTTCTCTCTCCATTGACCCGTTCACTTAGCCATCCTTCCATCTATCCACCCACCCTTTCATCTACTCATCCACATATGAATCCATCCCCTGACCCTATCACTATCCATCCTTTCACTTATCCATCCATCCTTTCTCTCATCCATCCTTTCACTCAATCACTCATCTTTCCATCGTTTTGTCAATCTACCCTCCCTTTCACTCACTCATCCATTCTTACATCCACCCTTTCAGACATCTGTCCATCCATTCACCGTTTCACTTATCAATTCATCAATCCATCCATTATTTCAGTCATCCATCCACCCATTCACTCGCCCATCATCCACCCTTTCACTCATCCATCCATCCTTTTACTTATCCATCCACCCTTTTACCCATCCACCTACCCATCCACCTATACATCCATCTATTTACCTTTTCTCTCATCCATCCTTCCACTCACTCATCCATCCATCCATCCATCCATCCATTCTCTCTTTATCCATCCATTCATCCAGTCAACCTTTCAGTAATCCATCCAGCCATCCATCGAGCCATCCCTTCCCTTACTCACTCACCCACCTTTTAATGTTAATTATGAGCTGAGTCTTTGTCTGCAGAGTTGCAGACAGAAGGGGCCCATCAAGAATTTCACCCCTGCTGTAGTTCCTAAAGCAACTGGTGGAGTGGGGTAGGTCTTACTATGCCCCTGCACATAGGCAATCTGAAAAAGTGGAAGGCATGAGTCGTGTATGATGCACAGTGCCAGGTCATGAGGTGACTGTGACATGGTGTTGTTTCCAGGCCTTTAAGCGGGTTGAAAAAACTGGGGGGGTATCTCCAAAGGGGGTGTCCGATGTAAATAAGGGGTGGCTTAAAACAACTAAGCTAAAAATGTGTGCTTAGTATATTGTACCGCTCGATTGGTATTTTGTCCCTTCTGTCATAGAATCCAGATATGTGACACAACAAGTAACATTACACCTACAACAGTCCAGAACTAATGGATTTGTCAGTGTCTGTTAGTTGCATAAAATAAAAAAGCAGCAACCATGGCTTAGTTGAATATAATATTGAAAACGCATCTGTTCTAAAATGATGAGACTGTGAAAGAACTCTTGCCCTTCATGAATTGGATTCCGTAGCAGCATTGGCGTGTTTGCACATTTCTTCCATCTGACAGCATTCCCTACCCTAGACAGAGGCTGGAGGAGGTCAACCCAAGCTGTAACAGCCCTGACTGGCCTATTGTCATTCTGTATGTGGCAATCATCAGCCGCATACAGAATGACAAAGGGCTGGGTGGGGCTGTTATTGTGCTCAAAGGAAGAGTGCAAGGCGGTCCCATCAGGGAGCTGAGGCTTCTTGCAGGAAAAAGTGCTGTTCACTGGAATGCCCAAAATTATGGACAAAAGGCATTCGCAAAAGGAATCATCGCTGACAACATCGCTGACAACAGACGTAAGATCCAAATTACGGACGGTCCGTGAAATTTTCAGATGGTATAGGCATGTGTCCAATTTAATGGTTAAGACAAGAAAGATTCTGCTGAAACAATTTTCCCATGGGAGAAAAGTTTGTGAACAAGCATAAGCAAAAGAAAATCATAAGTCATCTGAAATTTGTGAAACACAATTGGGATTTAGTGAAATTCCACTTGCATAAAAAATGTCCCCTGACCTACATCAGGCAAATAATGACAGTTTCAGGTGGACACTGTCCCTCAAAGGGGTTTCTAGAACGGGCTGATGCTCTGACAAACTGGTCACCCCACGCACCGCGCACACTCTCTGCGAGTGAGCCCAGGCTGCACCCGACGCACGATGAACTCCATCCACTCCGGATCCCTAACCGACCTCTGCCCTCACCACGTCTTCAACAAGGCCGACGCTGTCATCGCACCCCACCTGCGGGACATCATCAACACCTCCTTCGACACCGCTACCTTCCCGGAGAGCTGGAAGCACGCCGAACTTAGCGCTCTACTGAAGAAACCATCAGCTGACCCCACCGAACTAAAAAACTACCGCCCCATCTCGCTCCTCCCGTTTCCCGCCAAAGTCATCGAGAAGACCGTCAACAAGCAGCTGGCCGCCTTCCTCGAGACGAACGGATCCCTCGACCTCTCGCAGTCTGGCTTCCGGGCCAACCACAGCACCGAGACCGCCCTCATCGCAGCCAGCGATGACATCCGAGCCCTGCTCGACAACGGGGAAACTGCGGCCCTCATCCTCCTGGACCTCTCCGCGGCATTCAACACTGTCTGCCACCGCACCCTAGTGCAGCGCCTCAGCAACGTCAGAATCCAAGGGAAGGCACTAGAATGGATCATCTCCTTCCTCGCCTGAAGGACACAGAGAGTCCGCCTCCCCCTTTCAGATCCGAGGCCACCAAAGTCATCTGTGGCGTACCACAAGGATCATCCCTCAGCCCCACCCTCTTCAACGTCTACATGAGCCCCCTCGCGGCCATCGCACGCCAACACAACCTCAACATCATCTCTTACGCCGACGACACCCAGATGATCCTCTCCCTCACCAACGACCCAGCCACCGCCAGAGCCAACCTACACGAAGGGATGACAGACGTAGCCGAGTGGATGAAGAACAGCCGCCTGAAACTGAACTCAGACAAGACGGAAGTCCTCATCCTTGGCTCGTCACCCTCCACCTGGGACAACTCCTGGTGGCCCACCGCCCTGGGCAGCGCACCCAAACCTACAGACCACGCACGCAACCTGGGCTTCATCCTGGACTCCTACCTCTCCATGACCAGACAAGTAAACGCCGTCTCCTCGTCGTGCTTCAACATCCTGCGCATGCTACGTAAGATTTTCCGGTGGATCCCCACTGAGACCAGGAAGACGGTCACCCAGGCCCTCGTCACAAGCCGACTGGACTACGGCAACTCCCTCTACGCCGGAACCACTGCCAAACTCCAGAAGAGACTCCAGCGGATCCAGAACACTTCAGCAAGACTCATCCTCGACATCCTCCGACACAGCCACATTTCCGGACACCTGAGAGACCTGCACTGGCTCCCGGTCAACAAGAGAATCACCTTCCGTCTCCTCACCCACGCTCACAAAGCCCTACACAACCAAGGCCCAAGATACCTCAACAACCGTCTCAACTTCTACACTCCCACATGCCAGCTTCGATCGACCAGCCACGCCCTCGCCGCCGTTCCCCGCATCCGAAGAGCCACCACGGGAGGAAGGTCCTTCTCCTACCTGGCCGCCAAGACCTGGAACTCCCTCCCGACCCACCTCCGCCTGACCCAAGACCACCTTGCCTTCAGGAAGCAGCTCAAGACCTGGCTGTTCGAGCAGTAGCGGACCCCCCCTCCCCAAGCGCCTTGAGACCCTCCGGGTGAGTAGTGCGCTATATAAATGCATTGATTGATTGATTGATTGTAGTAAGAGTTTATGAAAAAGATGGAAGGTTTTAATGGGTTGAGGGACTTGGAAAATCAAGATCATTGGTCACTGGCTCATTGTCCAAGAACTTGCAGTGAGTGCTACTCTGAAGGAAGAACCCATTTGGATCTGAGCAGGGACCTAGTGAAAATTTATTAAAGAGTTGTGTCACTTTTGCACCATGCAACGACACAACTTTTAAGTGCGATTGATCAAGCCATGCAAGGCAACTTTGTGTGTCCCTGAACGGCTTAAGAAATCCAGAGTAATGCAGCGCAGTGCAAATTGCGGTGCTGCATTACTCTGCCCCAGGAAGGTGTTCCATGGTGATACAAGGGTTTTCCCACACAAAACTCATAGATTTTGATGCATTCCCAGATTTACCATAAGAGGCAGACCTGGGGGTTCACCAAAACTGCTATGTCTCCCCAAGTGAGGCGTAACGTTTCCTCTTTCTATGTGCGCTGTATTCTGCAGATATAGAAAGAGGGAAATTCCTCAGGGGATTGTTCATGTGCAGGAAGGTGCCATTTCCTGCACAAAACAATCCTGCCTACAATTTAGGCACCCTTGCACCATGGTGCAAAAGGGCATGCGTTAGCACTAGGCAGCACATTGTGCGGCGCCAGCACTGGGAACAGGGAGGAATGTGCCGGATTATGTGGAATAAGGTGCATTTCCCTATCCTGCATCGCAGCAAGGTGGCTTGCAGCATTGCTCACATATTGATAAATATGCACCTCATTCTGCAAAGTTGGAGTTACAAGTGAGTGGAGGCGAACAGCAATTCTAGAATTCCTTGCAAAGCTCGATCTACTAAAGTACCTTTATCAAACTATGTGAAATCGTCGGATCAAGAGGAATTAGGAGCAAAGTGATATTTCAATGCTCTCTGCAAAATCATGTATCTTATATGGGTTACCTCTGTGCGCTTCCATGCACAAACAAATATGTACTGGATGGGATGTCTTCAGTAACAAACTCATGCAAGACTCTACTCGCTTGTCTTTCTGCCCTGACTCAACATTTAGCATCATGTTGAATTAGCAGTTTTTGCACAAATTAAGTAAATGACATCCTCGATGTGCACTTCTTAGTGTCGTGAGCACTGTTCAATTTATTCCAATTTGCTTAAAAGTCAGTCTTGTTTTTTTTCCTCGCATCTCTGCACTGATTTTTGGGAAACTACAGAAATAATGTGCAAAACAATCACTTAGTTTGCCCTAAAATAATTTTTTATTAGTAAGAGAATATTTCATAACATTGAAAAGCCGAAAAATTAGTTAGATGTAGCCAGTGACAGATATGCTACCGTCCCATTGCAATAACCAAAGGATCAGATTTTCTGAAGTGGTTTTAGGTTCCTTGGTGTGTTTAAGCTTGCAGTACCACCTCCTGCTTACAGAGCTGAGCAAAGAAAGAAACACACTTCATAACTCAGAGGTCCCCACAAGGTCATTAAAAACAATGGACACAGATGTTTCTGAAGTAATTTTCCTAACATTTAAGAGACATTACCTTGTGTGGACTTGGGTTCAGGTTCCCATAGGGATATTACCCCCCCCCCCCCCCCCAACACACACACACACGCACACACACACCCATGGGCACTATGGGCACATGTGTGGAAATAATTCCGAATGTGCAGATGTTTAACCATAATAAAACAGAAAAATGAAGATGCTGCTGGTATATTTACCTGTAATATCAGATACATATTTTAATTATGTGCAAGAGACTTTACTTTTGCACCCCTGCTGAGTGCACTAAATTGATTTTGTAATTTATTCATGGCTTGATGGTGTATCCAGCAGGCAGGCTATTAGGTTTGCACTACATTTTTCAAAATCAAACATTATTTATTCAGGCCATTTTATGTGTAGCTTTCAGGATTACAGGCTCGGAGATGAATATGACAGTCTGCTTCTCTGCATAAAGCGAATTTGTGCAGGTAAACAGAACATCAAGGCCAGTATATTTTACTGATTTGATTTCTGATAAGAGGGTGCTGTCAGATCAGCATTTTCATTTGTTCATAAAATTGTCTGTGAATCAATTGACCACGAGCATAATTGCTCTTTTTCATCCATGCATGGATTTTTATATTTAACTACATTTAAGACATTAGAGTAAAAGTATATACCTCATATATTTCCTGTTCCATATAATGTTTTCATTATTCATTGTGTATAATGTATCATGAATGCTATAGATTAAAAGATGAATAGAAAAGGTGCTTAGAAAGCACCCCTCTACGAATGGCATGCTCTAATATAGAATTCAAAGAAGAAACATGCTGTTTTTTCCTGGAGGATAATAAAGCAAGCGTCAGACTTCCTGGAAAATATGCAGGCCACGGCCTTCTATCAGTCGGCGAGAATCCCAGCAGAGAGCTACCCACTTGCTAGATACTGTGTTCGAGAATAAAACTGAAACCCGAGCATGTCAGTGCAAGAGCAGTCTTGATAACACGATTAGATTACATCCTTTCATCTCCAAACCAGCTTTACCACGCTATCCCCAAAGCTGAATGTCAAAACCCACCTTTTTCAGATTCTGCAAATGGAGGTGTTGAGGAGTTTGTGGAAACCAACCGGGCAGGAAGGTGTCCCTTCCTGCACAGAAACAATCCTAAAATGCCATTCTGTCACTTTCATGTGTGCTGCTTCATGCAACACACATGAAAGTGACAAAATGGCATTTTTTGAAAGGTTTGTTTTTGTACAGGCAGTGACACCTTTTTGTATATAAACAAACCATGGCATTTTGCTTTTTCCATGTGTGCTGCACAAGGTAGCGCACATGTAAAAAAGCATAAACAAGGAGAAATAATGCATTTCTCCACGTTTTGCCAACTTAGGACCAGTTTTTCACTGTTTTTAATGTTGGTGCTTCCTCCTATGTACGTCACCCTTGTATATAGGGGGCAGCGTCAAAATGAATGGGGGTTGTGGTCGAAAGCCCACCACAACACCCACTGCCCACCCCTTCCATGCTAACCATAGTGTGAAAGGGGGCCTTATTTACAAGGCAGCTTAAGCCACGTTAAGTGGCTTAACGCTGCCTAGTTATAAGGCGCAGCCCCTATCGCCACCACAAAGTCAATATAAGAGACGCTGTGGTGGCGATAGGGGCTTGTACATATGTCCCCATGTATTTGCCATATAGAATACTCACATACACAAATTCATAAATAAAACACCCTTCCATTGGATTGTTATTTATTACAGAGTTTGACAGGCACCTAGACGTTCCTATCTAATTTCACACAACTGTACTGTTTCTTTTACAACATGCATCAACTGAACAAGTCTTAGTCTATCCTTAATTCCAAGGGATGGCTGGAGACACAATGTACACATAGTGCACCCAAAATTGCAGAAAAAAACGGATATGTGGACATCTAACTAAATGTGTTTCCTCTTGTCTGGGATCATTATTATGAATGGAAGGGACTCCTATGAATGACCATCTACTCATGCACTAAAACATTAATAGCTTATTTCAAATGTTCCTCTCAAAACAATGCACATTTACATCTACGAATCCTGTAGCTTGAGTGAAGCCCTCATTAGATATAGCATCAGTTATTTGAATGACCAGTGGCGTAGCCATCATTGGTGCAGCATGTGCTGCTGGAATGGGGTGCAAGACCGAGAGGGTCCCTCCTACTCCCATTTATGGTAACATTTTAGAATCTAACTTGGTTGTAAAGAAAGGCCATTTTCTTTGCTTGAATAGGGCTGTAGGGCCCCATTGTCACGCTTAGGCAACAACACATTTCCGGGACTAGTTTTCTTGTATACTCAAAAAATAGAAGTGGCACATTATAAGCCACAGTACGATTTAGTATAAATTGCTTTGTCCCAATTTCTAAAAGTAGGGAATCTTGTACAGACATATTTGATGCATAGTATGTACCGGATGCAACAATTGCCCAAAAGTTAGTCATGGAAGATAGTTGGTAGAGAGTATCCAAAATAGAATAGCCATGCAGTGAACTAAGGAGAGGACTCATAATGTAGGCACTTTATAACCCTATGGAAGAGAATTCCTGTTTTTTTAATACTCTGCTGTATGAAAACTAATAATGTAAAAGTCAAGCAAGCTATACTAACAAACAGCATACATTTATGACTAGTTGCTATCTAACAACTGTAATTTTCCAGAGGTGGGATCTAATCAGATTATACTAACGCAAAGGGTCAGTTGGGATTGTTCCCCTCATGAAAAAGTTCGAGGGGGACTGTATAATTATAAATTTCCGATCCCCCCATTGGGCAAAGAGCACCCTCGCCAATGCCCCACCTCCATCAGCCTCGGAGTTTAACATGACCCTCCTCCGTTCAGGATATTTTCATAGACATTTACTGGACCCTAAACATCATACCAGTAATAATCTTATTACCAGTAGAACAACGGCACTATCTATACCTCGTTCCTGCTACACAATTCCAACATTTAATAGATTCCAGGCATTTGATTCTTTAGAGGACAATGATTGACATACATCGTCCAAAGGCATAATACAAGCAAAATCTCCAATATGGTTACAACAGAAAGATCTAGACGAATTAGGCAATGAGCCTTTGGCTAACCACCTACAGCTAGACACAGTAGCATCTGAATTGTACAGATCCACTGACCATACTAAGAATAAGGATGAGCTGTCCATCAAACCAAAGAAGGCACTAATCACCTTAACACAAACAAATTCAGAAGTGCCTATAACCCCTTTGGTAGGAGCATCTGCTCTACCCCAAGGTGATCTAGTAATTGCTAATTCAGGCCCAGAACCGGGATATAGCCTAGTTACCTGGAATATAGCAGGCCTCTAAAGAAAGCTGGATACACCATTCTGGAGAGACTTTATTACTGCAGGTTATGACATCATTTGTCTCCAGGAGACATGGTGTAAGGAGCCCATTTTTATAGAGGGTTATACTTCACACTGGTTAAATGCGGTTAATTCTGCAACTGGAAGAGCAAAAGGTGGTCTCCTTCTGCTAATATCTAATAAACTAGTTACCTGTAAAATTAGAAGCTATACCACAGTAGACACAAATAGCCAGGTGCTACGACTAAAATTCAGCAAAGGTAAAGATTTAATATTGATTAATTATTCTAAAAATATTTTTGATATCAATAGTGGAAAAATTCTTTATCCACTAGAGAATGAAATTAATAAGGCTCTTGCAGTGTCTCGAAAACAGGCCATTATCCTCTGGGTAGGTGACGTTAACATCAAACCCTGCTCACTGGCCATGAGCAAATAATGTGGCCTTAGGAATGAGACTGGTAATGGGGATGTCGGTGACGACATACATTTTCCACACTGCAAATATGGTATGGCCTTAAATAAATTATAAGCCAAGTTCAACCTGGACAAGTTGAGCTGCACTAAGAATAAGGACAATATTAATTGCCCTACCTTTACAGGCAGGAATGCAAACACTAACACTAGTCATTTCTTGCTCTCTAGCAACACTGAATACTCCAACCTTTGGGTTATGGAGCAGCCTCTAAGCGACCATATTAGCATATCCATATCATTATTGTGCTGGGGAAATAAACAACCTAATGATAACAACTGTATTAACAATGTTGTAGCCTCCAGACCAAATGGCATGAGGATCAAATGGGCCGGCATGGACCCTCAAAAAAAGCATATAGAGAAATATATATATATATATATATATATATATATATATATATATATATATATATATATATATATATATATATATATATATATATATATATATATATATATATATATAGTGAAGAAATGTCGCATAGAGATAGACTATTGCCTTAGGGACAAAGTCAATTCTACCATTCTGTTTGATAGCTTTGTAAAGATAAATGAAATCATAGAAGGCCTTTTCACTAAAAGAACTAGTGGGAAAAGGGCAGCGAACTTGGTTTGACAAAAGTTATACCCAGGCTTTACAAGAATTAAAACAAGCGTTGAGTACCAAACTCGTAATAATTATAAAGTAACCATTTTTAATAGGAAAAGAGATTTACAAGATGAGGCTTGGACTAATCTTAACTTAGCGGCAGATACAAATAATAGTAAACTTTATTGGGAGACTATAAACAGTCCTTTCCTAAAGAATGATAACGCCCCTGAAATAACTTCTTATGTAGAATGTAACGCATGGATTGAACATTTCATGAAGATTTTCAACCCAGATAGGTCTAATTTAGATTCAACTACTTGTAATGCTTCCATTTGGCATCCATTACCACTATCAATAAGTTTAGATGAGGTATATGAGGGCTTAACGAATAGTAAAGGAGGCAAAGCACCGGGCCCGGATGGGGTCCCTGTAGATCTATATAAAACGGAAATGGACCTCTGGCCCCCATTTTAGTAAGGTTTTTTAATGTGGCAGTGGAGGGCCAATTACCGATATCGTGGGGTCAATCGCTAATTATTCCCCTTTTTAAGAAAGGGTCTAAATCTAAGGCGTGTTATTATAGCCCCATTTCTCTGCTAGACGCCTCTATCAAAATAATGAGCAGAATTATGTTAAAGAGGCTGGAAACATGGGCAGAAGAGAATGATATTTTATCTAAAGCACAATATGGTTTCCTAAAAGGTTTAGGAACCTTAGAAGGGTGTGTTAATCTCGATCTTTTGATTAATAAATACACTGTTGCTAAGGAAGGAAATGTGTTCCTCTGCTTTGCGGACTTGGGCAGCGACTTTGATCTCGTAGATCACACCATATTATAGCAAATTTTACTTGACCTTGGTGCTCCCAAGGAAATAGTACATTTTTTAGCGAGGCTCTATGAGAGGTTATCTTGTAAAGTACGCTATGGCTCATCTGGTGAATGTACCCCATTTTTCAAGGTTACAAGAGGCATACGCCAGGGTTGCGTCTTGGTGCCGCTTTTATTTTCATTATTTATTAACCAAATAGTCTCAACCCTAGGTCAGATTTCAGCAGATGTCCCGCTTATAGATGGTGAAGCAGTCCCAATCTTATTATATGCGGACAACGCTGTTTTAATATTGCGCACCCAAATTGGTCTACAGCGTCCCATAGATAACTTTACAATATTCATAAAGATCAGGAAACTTAAAATTAACAAAACTAAGACCGTTGTCATGACATGCGGGAAGAAAGCCAAGCCAGTTAGTTCATTTTTTATTGAAAAGGAAAAGATGCAATCAGTTAAAACTTTTTGTTATCTTGGGATAACATTTGCTGGTGAATGGGAAATGAATAAATGAGCATGATAATATAAGCCTGAAAATGAGCAGGAATACTAATAGCATATTCAGTTTTTCTAGCAAATTGGGGGCCAGAAGAATTAAAGACATGATAACCATTTACAACGCTAGATGTGTGTCATCTGCATTATATGGGGCAGGAATATGGGGCCATCAATGTGGGAAATCGCTACAACATGACGAAAACAAGTTCCTTAAGAAATTGTTGTGCGTCCCTCCCTCAGCATCAACTGAACTTGTGCATGAGGAAGTAGGTATAAATTACCTCTCGGATTTAGCGGCATTACGCCCTTTGACACTCTGGCGATCTATATGGTCGAAAACTGAAACGCTATTTACACAAAAAATTATTAGAGATTGCTTGAGGCTCGATCACTTTTCCCATATTGAGTGGCTTAAATATATTTATTACTGGTACAACCTCCTATTCAATTGTAATATCCTTTCTGCACCGGAGTTTGCAGCTTCAATCACTAAGTAGGAACTAAAAGAAAGGTTAGAAAAAGGAGGTTAGAGAAAAGCAGTCCAGGAAGCTACCCACTGTTGTTTTTTATTTGGGGCTAAATTTAAACAAAGGGTTCCAGGCTTACCTATCCATAGTCACACGCAATTCTCATCGGTTTGTTTTAACTCGTCTCAGGCTAGGAATTGTGCATCATTTGGTGGCATTTCCGCACATGAAGGCTAGTACAAACTCTGTATGCCCTCGCGATTACACCTCAAGACAAAGCTGCTGTCACTTTTTACTGTTTTGTAAATGTTATCGTTTTTAAGGAAATTTTACCTAAAACCTATCTTTTTAAAACATAATGTTCATTCCACAAAATCAGCTATGAAATTAATGTCATCCTTAGAAAGCCCAGACATTTGCTTCTTTGTTGCAACGTACATAATGAAATGTATAGCCGCAAGGAAATCTATAATTCTTTGTTGTAACCATCTGGTTAATTACGCAAAGTTATAAGTTGAGACCTATTTCATCTTGTCTGTACATGTACAAATACTGGAGAACTAAGCACTTTTTATACTGTTGCACTTTAATTAATTCTCGTAGAATTTGCAAAGCCTTTTTCTAACCATTAATTTATTGCAAAATGTGCACATAATTCATCTGTAACCTGTATTTTAGGTGGAAATTTCGTGTTGCAAGTGATTTGTTTTAAATATTGTGCCATCCAAATTTTCTGGCGACCAAGGAAGCACATTGCACTTTTACTGATGTATCTTTGCACTGAAGCAAAATTTGCACAAACTATTCAGGGTCTACACCTGTTACTTTATTGCATAAATATACATATTATGATAAATGAAATCTATCATAGTAAACCATTAAAAAAAAAAGGGGCATGGTATGGTAAATATGTATAGTATCAAGGAGGGATGTATAGCATATTAATGATAACTATTCTTTGGTACCTAGTGTTGTTTTCTATCATGAAGTGAAATTGAGAATTTGTAACTCTGATGTTTTTTAACTCTATATTAATGTTTTTTATGGATGTATGTTTTACTGTTCTGCTTATATGGTTGTGTTTTGACGAACCAAATAAAAGCATTTTGAACTGAACTGACTAGTTAATCCTTTGTGAAATTGACTTACAGATAACCTTTTCCGTTTACTCCAAGCTTTGTAGATATCAGTGTACTTGACGGTTGATGAATATGCAATACCATTTTATATATTTCGAAATCAAACTGTATTTACATACTTATATGAATTCTCAAATAACTCCTTCGACGCTCATGACGAGCTCAGCTCGTCATGGTGTACACCTCCATACACTCATGACGAGCTGAGCTCGTCATGAACAATGGGAATCAACATATCTCAGCACACTAGGAAAATAACACTAGCATCTTAAGAAACACAGCGTACTGCAATTCATCATTTAATGCAGGTCACATTGGTTGTGAAAGGTCCGCATTGAAATGTTTTGTGGGAGAAGGGCAGTTAGGTTTTAAGGACAAAGGGTCATATTTACAATATTTTGGCATCGGGCAGCACAGCAAGCCTTCTAACTGCACGTCCCTATGTCAAAAGAAAAGGGCAGTAATGTGCCATATCCACAAAATACTGTGCACTCCTGTCCTTTCTACCAGCCCCGGTGCACAGACTGCAGCTGAGCAACAATGCAGACAACCTTGCACTGAAGTGTTGTTGGCATGAAAAACAATCAAATGAGGTGTTTTCCTCATTCTATGTGTGCTGCAGAATGCAGCACATGAGGAAAGAGGAAAAGAAGATGAGAAGTGCAAACATTTCTCCTCAATGTACCTGCTTTGAGAAAACGCTGTGGTTGTGTAAAAAAAACACAGGTGGAACGACCACAGCACCACCCATGGAATGCCCGTTCCGTTCGGAGTAAGGCATTGTCTTACTTCATATTTTCAAGGCCATGGGTGGCTTGCCTTGGACTTGTAAATAGGAGCCCACACACCAAGCCACTGGAGCATCACACATTTGATCCTCCTGTGGCATAAAAGTGCCGCGGGGCATTGTAAATTTACTCTATAGTTTATATTGGTAGATCTCCCCACATGTAGCTCTACTGCAACACTGTAAGAAATAGCATATTACTTGGGGAGAATGTGAGTCATTTCTAAGTAATATGTTCAACATCTTGTCAGGTGCAGCAAACAAGTTCAATAAATAAACCCAAACTCAAACACTGATAGATATGGAGAAATGTTTAAAGTATTTAATAGAGCCAAAACAAATAAAACGTCAAGACACAACACAATAAAAATCCCCAGACCAAATCATAAAAATATAGAACATTTATATAGAAAATGTTTGCAACGATGGATAAAACACAATAAGGGGTACCGTAGATAGGAGTTTCTGAAGTTTTATGGCAAAAAGAGCTTACAAAAAAAGTAAATCACCAAACAGAAGTCGCTGTTCACAGTTAAACCAAGGCCTAGGGTCAATTTTAATGCTAACCATGATTGAGCACCGTTCGGATAGACATACAGAGATGCCTTGGTCAAAGATTTCACCTTCCGACTCTCTGAAATGGAAGTCTAAATCCTCCAGTGGGGCAAGGTTGAAGGCAGTATCCAGCAAAGTATTCTTGAAGTTGGATAACTTTTGAATGAGGTCCCGCTAAAGTCATTAGTTTGGAAGGAAAATCTCCAACCTGGAAAAATCTAATTTTTTGACTGCCAAAGTTCACTCATTGAGCAGAAATTTTTCATGCCTTCGCTCAGTCAAGATTTCTAACTTCAGACATAGGGGGTCATTAGGATGGCGGGCTGCTCTATAGGGAAATGGGACTGCCCGCCATAAGGCCGGGGGTCCGTGGGGGCCATTAGGATACGCCCACCACAGTGCCGGGCTTATCCTGTATACCTGACATTGTGGGGGGCGGTGCACTCAGCACCGCCCGCCACAATGCCAGGAAGGCATGTCGTGGACTTCCATGCACAACATGACAGGCACCACGCGGTGCCTGCCATGTTGTGCATGGAACTGCAGGGGGGTACAAGAGGTACCCCCCATGTGCACCCCCATTCCCCAGAGTCCCTGGGGACCTGCAACGGGCCACCACAAGCAATTCCCGCATGCCTTTTCATGGCAGCAATGCCGCCACGGAAAGGCATGTTTCCGCCCAATGATAATATGGCTGGCGGTGTCTAACAGACACCGCCACCATATTAAACTCTTATCCGCCTGGTCGACTTGTTGACCAGGCGGAAAAGCGGAGCGGGCGGGGACGGTTCTCGGGCGGATTGCCACTGCCATGCAGGCAGTGGCGATCCGTCTGAGATCCTAATGGGCCCCTTAGAGTCTTTTTTGGAGCTCAAAATCCTCTAGTAGGACACGCCTGACATGGTACCTGATGAAGTCCTCTAAACTCTGAGATCTGTGCTGTGAGATCCCAAAGAAGTTCCGGAGGTCTTTGACGTGCAAAACATTTCTGAGTCCCAATTTTCAGACTTTCTACAGCAGTTCTATTTGGTCTCATCTAAAGCTTACAGAACCTTTCAGACAGGATTTCACTTCAGCAGAGGCCACTAGCTGATCACTCAAGGAAAAAAGGTCCCCTTTCAGCATGATGTGGCCCTGCAACCACACAGAGGCCCAGCCAACTGACTGGTGGAGACCATTTCTCAGTCTTGCATACAAATGAGAGCAGGTTCATACCTGCAGCTCAACCACAGATCAAAGATAGTAAATGTAGTGCTCTTCTACAGGTCAAGAAAGTGTTTTGATGAGCTGGGGTGAGGTTCCACTTTTGAGTATTCCCTAGCCAATGGATGGAGATGAGCCACATACACTCATAACCACAAAGAAAAAAATATTACCAAGAGCAAACCTTTCCACATTTGTAGGGCATCATTTTGTATCTTACTGCAAAGTAACCTATAGAGTAAAGTCAAACTGACTTATATAGGTTTCTATTTATCTGTAGTGCGATTGGTCTTAGATAAAACTAGCTGATGTAACTGGGTTAGATCAAATTATGCCAAAAGCAAATTTATACAATGTTGCACCTCGCACAAGTTACTCACAGGCATATTACCAAGGACGGCGTTAAAATTATTGCTGGTTTAGTGGCAGAAAACTGCAGCTAAAGCAGTAATAAAGGGGTTGATAATATGCCCTGGAGAATTCCAATAGATGCCCATGTTCTGCCGCTAAACGGGTGATAATTTTTAGCGCCGTCCTTGATAATATGCCCCCAAAAGTGCAAAAACAGTACATATCAATCCTCGCTAGACGAAGTACCGCCATGGCAATCTTAACGCGCTGATGGCGGGATAGGCAAAAGTAGACGTCAAAGGGAGGACAGCCAGTTCCCTGCTGGGCCAATCACAATGAGCCTTCCCCTCCAATAAGACTGGTGGTAAAAATACCACACCTGAAGCTCACCTTTTCTCACTTTCACACTTCCTGTTCTGCCATGGATCCAATCTTCCAAGTCCTGCCACTGCTGCTGCTTTTTGATGATGAACAAAACCAACACAGTTGTGAATGCGATTGACAGTAAGCTCCACTAGTACCTGTTACCTATTGATTTGTCTATTAAAATTTGCACAGGACTCATGCATTTATAAATCCCTCTTATAAGCAATAGCATTCCAACGTACAATGCATATGTCTGTAATGTTGCCATTTTAGAAATTTAAAGAAACACACCTGTATGATCACATTGTATGTATAAATGTGGTGCAGCTGCCTTCAAAAAATTGTAATTTGCACAAGAAAGGATCTCCAAATATAAATCAAAAAATCACTATGCAGGTGTGTTTACAGAAACTTTGAACATTCTCACATTAAAAACATATGCAACACACATCATAGGGGTACATGCAATGTAAAAAGATATATTGAAATTGCACTAGGCAAGGTTTAACCTTTACCTTAGAAATTAGAACTATTTAACATATACATCCGTGCAACATTAACATTTCCCCTTCTCTAGTGCAAGTCATGTACTGTATCCAATTTCAATATCACAAAATCTTTCATACTGAACAGTTCTCAAGGTGAAACAAACACCTGTAGAAAGACATCCAAAATACATTTGTAACATAAATTAGTTGGTGCAAGTGGCCATTACTATGATGACTGCCTGCAACTAAATTTAAATGACCATCATATATCATGTGAACTAGTGTATGCACTTAACAAAGTAGACATTAAAAAAAACAATTGTATTGCTTGCCATCATGGTAAAGGAAAATAAGTACTTCATATTTTACTTAGAAATATTGTTAGGAATCAAATAATTGCTAAGGACTATTTTGGAGAAAACAAAAGTATGGACATTTTCACCACAAAATGAGATAAGGCTCTCAAGTGGAGTGGTGTGGCTCACTGGTTAGAGGCGGCAGACCCGGAAGCAGAGAACGGCCCGGGACCAGGGTTCAATTCCCGACGCGGCAGGGTCGTGGACCAGGGTCAACGGACTCGATAATTCTCGCCTCGGTGCCTACTCTAACCAGAGATCACACTCGGCAACTCTGGGCATTAAGCTTGCCTCATCTCTACAACGGCCCCACACAGATGCCGGGGATGCCTGGTTTCACCTTGGAGATACCCAGAAGGGACCATCTCACAGGGAAAGCCAGGACGGGTTCTCCAGTGGTCTTCAGCGCCAGGACACCCCAAGATGGGGTAACAGTGCGCTTTACAAGTATCATCATCATCATTACAAGTATCATCATCAAAATAATATTCAAGGCAAGTGGCAGTCCATGAAGTACAACATTCTGCACTGGTGTGCAGTGAGTGACACAAAGTGTGACTCCTAATTCACTGCTAAAGGGAACCTTCTCAGGAAGGGGCATATAGTGGGCAGAGCAGAAACATGGATGGGTTTGGGTTTGGGAGGGATGCTCTTGTGTTTCATAGGGATGGTTTAGGATGTGGAAGGAGGAGGCCGCGATGCAGAAGGGGTATATTTGTGGTTGCTAGGGGTGGGTTGGGATGTAGAAGGGGTGGGTGGGTTTGGGTGTGAAAGGGGTAGACTTGCATTTGGTTGGGGTGGGTTGGGGCTTGGAAGTGGTTGGGCAAGGGTAAAAAGGACGCTTAAATGGGAAAATGGATAGGGTGTTCAGCAGGGAGTTAGGTTTAGAAGGTAGAGGGAACGGCAGTGTCTGATGTGCATGTGTAAGTTGAGGGTGCAGGTGCCTGGGGGTCTTGTGTATGTCATGCACTTTTGGATGTGTCTTGTGTAATGGGTGTCTGTTTTTTGGATGAGTGTGAGTGTCTGAGTTGTGAGGGTGTGACTTCTAATGTGTGTGGATGGGTATGGTGTGGTGGTGCTGGGTGTGGTTGTTGTGCATGTGGTTGTGGTGCTGACTGCTGTGGTGGTGAAAGTGCTGGATGTGGTTATGGGTAATGTGTGTCTTGTGCCGGTGGTGGTGTCTGTGGGAGTGCTGGTGGTGGGGGTATTGCATGTGTGTGTGGTGAGGGCTGCAGTGGCTGTGATTGTGCTGATGGTGGGGGGTGCATTTGGCTGTCATGGTAGATCTAGTGGCTGTGGTTGTGCTGCTGGTGGGGGTGGTGCATATGGGTGTGATGGTTGATGCAGATCTGTGGTTGTGCTAGTGGTGCATGCGTGTTTGGTGGTGGCTGTGATGGCTGGATGTTTGGTAGTGTGCCTGTCTTTTTGTGGTCTTTGTGTTTCTGTGTGGGTGTGCAGCTTGTGTCTGTTTGAGTGGGAGCATGCAAAAGTGTGAGTGTGCTTGAGACAAGCCTGGGAATAGGGAATTTGGATGGTGAAGGAGCAGGAGATGGGTCACAAAGTTGGGAAGGTTGGGAGGCTGTGGTTAATGAGGAGGCTATACATGAGGCACTGTGAATGCCTCCTAGATAGGTTATCATGTGTTGTGATTGGCAGCCAAGCCACTGGATGGCTTTCAGTATTGTAGTCTGGTCTATAGAAATGTTCCAGAGGAGGTGAATAGCCTCCTCACTCGGCACTGCCTGGGAAAGGGGGAGAGCATGAGGTGCCTGAAGCAAGGGAGATGTCAACTTATTTAGGGGGGCAGGTTTTGCCAATGGGGGTAGCAAGAGGGAGGGTGGAGATGGTACTCTGGGTGGCAGAAAAGTATGCAGTTCGTACAGTTCATATCAGATCCACCACCACTAGGAAGACTCGCTGGAGGAGTCCTCTGAAGAGGATCTTGTGGAGCTGAAGTCCTCTGTTGTACTCCCTTTACCCTCCATGCCCCTGGGTCCCATGGTTTCTATGGTGTTCGCACCCAAACCACAGTGGCCAGCTGCTTCCCCGCCTACATTGGCAACTTCCCCTTTGCCTGCTCCAGATGAAGCTGAAATGACATATACAATAGTTTTATTGAATCTGTGTAAGCAGAACTGATCATAATCTTTGATTAAAAAACATTTACCAGGTTTTCAGATTTCACCTGCTTCAAGGCTTTCAAACTTCGGTTCTACATCAGCAGAAGCTCATGCTTTTAAGCAATATGTTCAGAAAACATTTGGTTACAGTATGTCATTTCCCATGATAGCTCCGGTATTATGTATGATTTTGTCTCTTATCCAATATTATGTCTGTCCCAGAACTGTTTCACTCCTCTGAATGATGGGCTTTTGTAATTTAGAATAGTGAACTGATGTCACCAAAAAGGATAGCAACCAATAATAGCTTTGTACAGTGTGTTCACAAGGCCCTAACATCTAAATTGTTGTCATTCTCAATAAGGAAAATATGAATACATGTGTTAACAAATACTTCAGTGTTGTACCAATATTAGGATAAACTGAAAGCAGTTTGCATTTGTCTGGGCATTTTAAAACATTAAGGTTACTTCAAGTCACTAAAGTATATGTTAAATGTCAAACAATATAACTGAATTCTGTACATAAGCAGCTTAGCAATGTATCACATACAATGAAAATACCTATGCTGTTGAAAACAGTAAGAAATACATATTTGGGTAGAATTACAAATAGCTTCTACGGCATAAGTTAATACATAGTTCTTGGAACATATCTGATAGACTTCAGTACACAGCGAAACCATTTCTACATTTGGCTCCTAAATATTTATAGTTATTTGAAGTTTGTTGTATTATTGTGAAATTGTTTCACTAAATGTGCTAGCTTTCACTGTAGTCAAAAATGTGTAGACTATCACAGCAATCATTACATACACTGAATCATGTATTCTAATTACTTGAAAGATTAAAATGTAAGTCACAATATTCAACATATTACACCTTGATGCATTTCAACATTTGCCTAATGAGTCATGAGTTTGGCCTGATTCTGAGCTTTCCTGATGGATACTCCTACATATATGTGAAGGAACATTCCATATTACAAAATACCTTTACATTTCCCATTTTTCTCTATCATTGATTTAGCATCTGGACATGACAAAGGACATGACACATTGTTTTGGGTATGTGTTTCTCTGTCACTAGTGTGCACACATTCCTGTCTATGTTTCAACAAAAATTGTATGTCTGTCACAATTATTTGTCCAAAAACCGAATGGCTTACACAAACATTTGTGAAGGAGTAATACATCATGCATATCTGTCATTCCAAAATGTAACCATTAATTCAGATGTCTCAAATCATTTTCATGCTCATTCTTGTTTGTGTAGAATCACAACTTACCAATGTGACGTTTAGTGCATCTACTGTATCATAAGGAGCATTACACCTGACAAACTAAGGACTATTGGCCTGTTTGGTACAACTGACCCCCATGACATTAAAGAACCTGATGTATATGCGATGCTTAGGCAGCCAAGTGTCTGCTCAAAACAGTCCTTTGGTTGTGAACAGTAATCAAGTGTGATCCTGTCCAATAAATTAATTGGCAAAGCTCAAATATTCTTCAAAACGTACACCTTGAAGAACTCTTCTTGTCCATTGGACATGGGTCACCCTAATGTTGATGGGAAAAGTCCTGTATGTAGTGAAAAATGTGTCATATAGCATGTGAAACTCTAATAAGAACTTAGCCCCTTGTCTCTGTTCCTGTTGGGCCCTCTATTGCCCATCTACTCTGTATAGGTCACTGCAAGAATGAGGGCCATTACAGGGATCAGGATATGGTGCAAGCACGTCCCACATTGGGAGAACTACCCGCGCTGGACTTCGGCTGACTTTTGGGTCCAGCAGTCATAGGTCATCCCACCTCATGCGGCAGTTGACGCTGCACCGCTTGTAGACTCCCAGGGTCCGCACCTTCCTGGCAATGGCCTTCTGAATGTCCTGCTTCTGATAGACATTGACCTGTATGGATACAAGAAATGAAAGAAATAACAATGCTTTTGTGACTTTTTGTTTGTGTGCATTGATTAAACAAAATATTTCTACATCAATCACAAGCATGACTCTTAAGCTAGCATACAACATGTATTTTCACATGCAGACAAAATAAATATCTAAATTCACACTTTTGTAGTGAACTGTTAACTACCCTGTTGACTACCCTCATCCCATGTCATGGCCTAAACTCACTAATCCAGGCCTGTGACATCATCTAGCGCAAAGGCTCCTACATATTCTGTGATGTCACCTAGTTCTGATCAGTGCAAAATATTGTGAACTACTGAAGGCTAAACATAAATACTGATTGCACAGTAAATATTGGCCACTTTGAGTAAGGTATTTGCAGTTTGGACATGACACATTTCGAAATCTGAGAAAAATTAAATGGAGCGTTAGCTCAAGAAGTTAGGTAACTCTCCCTTTCAAATGCTGTCCATTTGAAATCATTCAACGGCATAGTTTTTAAGCACACCTAAAAATGTGCCCTGTCAAGACACAGACTTTGGGTGTACAAGGCAACCTGCACTGTGATTGAATGGAAGATTTTTAGATTACATTGGACTTGTACTCTGGCATGTGTTGGCACAAAGTCAATAGTGTGCCATCATTTGCTCAAACCATATGTGGTAGTGAGGCCAAATCATGCTAATCTCTTCTTACATTGGCAAAATCCTCCTTGCGTGTAAAGTATATGTAGCTGGTGATGTGTCTCATCATTGTAGGACATACTTCTTGTGGCACACCATTGAAACACCTCACCAGATGCTGGAACAGTGGATTGAAATGATAATGAGTCTACAAACATTTAGAACTACCATTTTTTTGTCTATTGGTGTTATTGATGTGGAATTCTTTATGTGAGCCAGAAGATCTGGTTCCAGATGACTACATTATTCAATGACAATTTGCCTATTCATTCTGTGTTGGCAAGGTCTGGAACTGGAAATGTGTAAAATGTTTTTTAACACTTCATTTATCATTTTCTGCAACAAAGTGACCAAGGTTATTGAGAACCGCAAGATGACAAGCGTTGTTACATCAGCTTGAAACAGAAGAGACTGCAGCATTCGCAAAAGTCATTATTGCACACAGAAACAACATGCACCTCAGAGAGGGTAAAAGCAGGCTCAAACTAGGCTACTTAGCTGAGCTCCAGTCTATGAAACAGTGCCCTGGCCAGTAGGATATTAAGAGTGTAGTGTGAATCAGATTCTTGGCTTTGGGCATCTGGTTTCAGAGAAAGCAGATAGTCGCAGAAAGGTTGCCAAATATCTTTTGGTGCTGCAGTGGGATGTTGTAACGTGGCATTTGTGGATTGTAATGTTAGTGACAATGTTGGCAGACAATTATTGATCAAATGGAATAAACATAGTAGTATATGATTTAATGCTATTTTTATTTGGGAGTCATGGTTGGTAACTGATAAAAACATTACCTATTTGCAAATTGTTCTATGTTTACATAACAATTAGATTTTTGTCTTTGTAAAGTAATGATGGTAGGAAACAAATACATTGATAGAGTCGAGATATACAGCAACAGTCTATGAGTTTTTGAGTTGTGAAAAAGTCATCAGAGTGAATGGTAGTCACACACTGAAGGATATCAGGGTCAGGGTTTCTTGCTGGTGGTGGCAGAGGTCTTACCATTCTCACCTCTTGATAATATGGGTAGACGTCCCCTCCTGCAAGTGAGGGAGGTCCAAAATTGAAAAATCCTTGGGTTGGTGCATGAGGTTCTTTCGAAGGCAGGGCCTTCCTTGCTATAGCTGTGGCATATGTAGGTGGGCCAGATATTGTACTACAGGAAGGGGTAGATGGTGCTGGAATGCCTCGCACATTTGGGTGTAACTGTTCTGCAGCATCCCGATCAGAGAGTTGCTACTGTTCATCTGATATTTGAGCTCCCTCTACAACAGCTTAATCTCCCAGAGCTCGGTGATTAGCTGACCCATCATGGCTTGGGACTGATGATAGGCTCCCAAGACGTGATTGATGGTAGTCTAACTGAGAGTGACCCCAGTGGCCTCATTATGTTCGCCCACAGAAACCCTCCCGCTACCCAAAACCCCTCTATGCTGTACCCTTGGCCCAGTGTACCCCATCCGACTGGGTGCTGTGTGGGCTGGAGCTGGTGGTGCTGTGGTCTCAACATTGCCCGTCACTGGAAAACACCCTTGTCTCTGACAAGGAAACCCCTCTAAACCAAAGTTATCTTTCTTTCAGCTGTCCATCAGGGGCACAGTGTGCTCGGCTCCCTACCCTGATGGGCCCCTGGGGCCACTGGTGCCTGCTGACTTGTGAAGAATGCACCTGTGGACTCCCCTGACTAGCATCAACGAGCCATATCTATCCCAGCGCTCACAAGGCTAGCCCACTAGAGAATTGTGACCCAGTTGCTGTGCGGTGGAGTGGGCATCGATGGAGATTGTTGGTAACTGCTCCAGAGGGTGCTACATGATGTGAGATCTATATGATGGGAATCTACAAAGACCCACTACCGTTCTAAGAGCACAGAGGACTTTTTGGCAGACATTGCCACTGTCAGTGGTGGAGCGCATAGTGCTCCTCAAGATGGTCACCCTCCCCTGCCTCCTCTACTATTTTTCCAATCTCTGCCTATATATTCTTATCCATTCTTTTGCTCCCTGGAAAAGGAGGACTTGCGGTGCCTAATTTTGAGCACTATTTTCTTATCTGGCCTACAGTTTGCAGACATGGCGACGACTGCACTGGGCCTAAGTCTGTGGGATGACTTACACATGTGCCACCCCTGCATGTGAACACCAGTACCAGACTCCGTGTTGTTGGGGGTGGCATCACCGCTTCCATCAAATTCTCCATCTAGCAATTGCAGTAACCCCCTATGCCCAGGCGATACCCCTACTTGGTATGCCCTGAAGGTACACCATCACATCATCGCCAGAGCTGACCATCTGGCACGCAGCGGGCATCTACACAAAAGGTGTCTTGCATGAAAATATTAGCCTCCTGCCCTTGAGTCTATAATGGAAGACGATGGCCTCCCACTGGGCATCTTCCTTCCATACAATTCACTGGTGACTGCCATGGGTAGGAGATAGGGTGACTTGGCACTGGAACACCAAGCACACCTCACCACAATATCTGCATGAAATGGGACAAGGCAGACACCAGACCCATTGGTTTGCAGACTCCCTATTCTCTCAGGATGGGCTGCAGCTCACGCCCCTCTGGCTCAAGTTGGAGGAAGCCTGGCTCGCCCTTGCTCCGACAAAGGAATGGGAGACACTGCTGAAGGATCCGGTCCATATCCCACTCAACGCTAGTTTTTGCATTATACAATACTACATCATACCACAGAACAGATGCTGCCTGCCTCCCCAATTGCCAAGTAGGTGTGGACCTTCTCCATATGCTTTGGGGGGATCTCCACCTGCATTGCTACTGGCAGGAAGCCACCGCTCAACTGCCGACCTGTACAGGGCAATTTGAACTGCATTCCTGGGAGATATGCATACTAGGCTTATATTGCAGGACAAAGACATATAAGGTCACATCTCGCTTCCTGAACCTAAGGCTAATAATGGCCTCATCACCTGACAATGGAAGGTGTAGGAGACCCCAGTGCTTGCTAGTTGATCACAGTCTCTCACGACTTGGGCCCAGGTAGAAAGCTTCACCTTGCCCAGAGATAATACTTTAGGATTATGCAAATACCCCATAGCGACCAACTGGGATGCTATCCAGGCTGATTTACAAGTAGCCACCCAGACACCTGCAGGAGCCTGTCACCACAACAAACCCAGAGGATAGCCTACTCATTTGTCAGGTGGACACTAGATCTACTTGGGGGATGCACTACCTGATGTACACTGGGCTGCAGGATATCATTTGGTTGCCACACCCCTGTGCATGCATGTGTTAATTGTCTAACACATGAAATGAAGCTACTTTTGGGGAGGGCTGGGAAGGGTGGAGGGAATTTTGTTACAGATTGTATTGTTGATTAGTTCATCTGTTCATTGCTTGGGCACACACATGGCCTCAATCCTGGGACCTCTTGGTTATGGCACAGCAATTACCCGACAATGTAACATGTCATCTTTACACAAGCTATTACTTGTACATCTCATTTGATGCTGCCAACATCTGTTAAGAGTACTTCACAATGCACCATTTATCAGACTCTTGTAAATAACACAATAATGGCTGCTATAGAAGTCTTTCTGTCAGGTGTGCAAACTGCATATACTTGTTGTAAAATAAACAAAATTATATAAACAGATTCAAACAAAAAGAAACAAGTAGGGATTGATCACAACATGACACTTTACCATATGTGGAAATCTGTTAATGGTTAGACAAGAGAGAATGAGCAATTTGACATAGCAGTATTCTTTAGACAAAATAGAAACAGGGCTTTGTGGTAGTTATAGTCATTTCCACATCAACTTTCCAACACTTGCAAAATGGTGAGTGGAATATACCTGTAGAAAATATGCAGTGAAATTGGGAAAGACATATGGTTAATGGGTTATTTGGTGTTGCAACACTTACAGGCACCATAACATCATGTGCCATGTAATGGAGATTGATACCTGTAATTGTAAATGCAAGACAATGCATTCACACAAACAATCCAAATTATCTGCTACTGATATGTTGAGGTTTATAACGTGCAGAACAAATCTATGGATTGATTAAAGAGACAAGAGCCTTCAGCCCACAATTGAACACGGCGAATCAATTATTAAAACAACTTGAATATATGAGTAAACGTGAAATCAGCAAACGGCTACATGCTACAACATTAATACACTATCATCGTAATAAACGCATACCAAGAGGTTTAAGAATTGCATTAAAACCGATGTTATGCAGAAATAACAAATCCTTTCTCAATAAGTGGTATCACATACTCAATAAATGCAGTTTAGATCTGATCTTGCTGATAGTGGAGGAATTATCCAAGGAATTGAAAGAAGTGGAGGAAGAACTTGAAGGGATTAAAAGGGAGCTAAATAAACATGACGATTTAACAACATTACTTGAAGATATCAATAAAAAACTGGACAGATATGCTAAAGAAATAGAAGATAGAAAAGTAAAAAAATACAAAAGAGATACTGTGGACTATAAATTGGAGGAGGTGTATAGTTGGGCAGAAGTCTACAATCAGAGAAAATGGCAAAAACCAACCACCAATATCAGTTCCTCCCAGGAGAGCGTTGTATCAGAGTCAGATACAACTCAAAACAGAAGACCAATAGAGAAGAGTGCACAAGCAGGACAGAAAACTCAAACGGACAAGGCTTTTTTAGACATAAGCCCAGCAGCCAACAGTATACCAACAACATCTGCAACCACAGAACCTGTAAAACCAGGAGGGGAAAAAGAAAAAGCAAAGGAGTCAGAAGCGGAACGAGAGCTGCGTTCGAAGAAAAAGAAACAGAACTTACCATAAACATCTCTGACACCACACTGTCTAAAGCTCAATTGAACTTATTGAACAAAGGAATCACATTTGTCCCAGTGTACAAATCTAACCCCAAAGAGACTGAAATAGCGTTGTTTAAATTCTTCCGCACCTTGAGATTAAAGAATTTCTTTAACACCCTTCCACCCACAGAGAAAGAGGAGAGTTCTATGAAAGAATTCAAAGTAAAAAGCACATTCTGTGCTCCTATATCACACAAGACAATTGATGCTTATGAAAGAGTAGTCAATACAGAGATCAAGAACATCAATTACAAGAGTGGTACTAAAAGTAATTTCTCCAAGAAAGAATGGAACACTTTAAAGACCTTGAAAGAAAAAACTGAAATAACTATTCAGAAAGCTGACAAGGGGGGAGCCCTGGTAGTAATGAACTCGTCCTTCTATAAGGAAAGTGTCAACCAACACTTACAAGACACAAATATTTACTATAAACTTGAAAAAGACCCTACTGAAGTTTTTGCTGCTACACTAAAAGAGATACTCGATAAAGCACTTGAGATGAAATGGATCACCAACAAAACTTACCAATTTTTGAATATAAAACATCCCAGAAGGCCACAGTTTTATATGTTGCCAAAGGGGCATAAACACCCTACACGACCACCATTTAGGCCTATTGTTTCAGCTTGCGGGTCTTTATCTGAACCGATTGGACAATATTTGGACTGGTTTTTACAACCACTAGTCCAAAACTGGTGCACCCACATAAAAGACACTACAGCGTTTTTGAACATACTACAGGATGTTAAAATTTCAGAGAATGAAGAAATCTGGTTAAGCTCAATTGACGTCACCGCACTATATACTTCGATCCCTCATGACGAGGGACTCGAAGCAATGGAATGGTGCTTATTAAGAAATGAGATTGAAGGATCAGAAAAAATCTTTTTGATGGAAATTTTACATTTTGCACTGTTTCACAGTTACCTTGAATGGGAAAAAGAGTATTATGCGCAATGCAGTGGGACCAGCATGGGCTTTGCTGGGGCACCGTCGTATGCGAACATTTTTATGTCCACATTTGAGAATGATTACATTTTAGATAATCCAGACTGGAAAAAAGGATTGTTAGTCTATAAACGTTTTATAGATGACATATTTATCATGTGGAAAGGCAACAAAGAAGAATTGGAAGGAAACATCAGAAGGTTGAATTTGATACATGAGAGAATCAAGTTCACACATGAAATTGATCAACATCAATTATCTTTTTTGGATGTGAAAGTATCGATCAAACAGGGTCAAATTTGCACTAATGTACATGTGAAAGAAACGGATCGCAATAGTGGGTTACATTATTCAAGCTTCCACCATCAGGCTTTAAAGCAACATTTACCAACATCTCAATTCATTCGTTATAAAAGGATCACATCGGATCCCATGGATGTTTCAGACATTATCGACAAACAGATCAAAAAGTATGAGACAAGAGGATACCCAAAAAAACTATTACAGGAATCTAAAACCAAAGTCATGGCCATGACACGAGAGTCTTTATTAACTAAAAAAGATAAAACGGATCAGAAACTCACAGTGTGTGTTCTAAAATATTCAATGCAGGCTTCACAAATAACCAACATTATGAGGAAACATTGGGCTATTATAACTCAAGAACCTGATTTAAAACCTTTGTTTGCGGAACGGATAACATTTGCCTATAACAGACCGAAGAACCGAAAAGAATTGTTAAAGCGGGAAGAAAAAGAATCCAACAAGACAATGCATAAAGGAATGCGTAAATGTGAGAACTGTACACATTGTAATAATGTAATACCAGGACCATCCTTTACACATCCTAGAACTGGACAAATAATTCATCTAAAGCATTCAAGCACTTGTGACACTAAAGGAGTGATTTACGGCATCAAATGCCCTTGTGGTAAGTTATACGTAGGACAAACGGAAAGTTAAGGTGAGAATAACAGAACACAAAAGCAGTATAAGGCAAAAGAACATGAAATCCACAGTGGCAGCACATTGGACAGAAACAGGACATAACTTCTCCCAATTAAGGTTTACCATATTGGAAGTGGTGGAAACACGTCCAGGCTTGGACACACACAAAATGAGACTCAGATCGGAATATTTTTGGATAAGAAAGATGGGGAGCCTCCAGCCGGATGGGCTCAATGACAGATTGGAACTGGCATGTTTTTTATAATTAATGAGATATGAATTTGTTTTGCTCTGTTATAACTTCAGTTATCATTATTCATCCTTGATTACACTTAATGTTTGACTTAATGTTTGACACATAACCTCTTTCACAATGTAATGGTTAATGTACGCTGGTTATAACAACGTGTTGACAGGGAGAATCCACTAAGCCATGATCACATGAGTATGTATTAAGCTCTCCGAGCGCATTCTAGCTTAAATATGGCCGACGCATTATTGATGGGACACGAGGAAACTGGGAAATATAGGTGTTCCCTTACCATGGTTTTTTACACAGTATGATTTTTGTTTGGCCATTTTATTATTTTTTCATTCAGTGAAATTTACACGGAATTTATTGAATGTACCATTTGATTATTGAGTTGGAAATTCGGCATAGTAGAGTAACGCATGTATTTCAGGAGAAGTGCACACGCTATATTTTTGTCATCATACACGTTTATTATTGTTGGCGATGTTATGCCGATAATATGTTTTTGTGAAGTCAGGCCGTTTTTTGAATCAGTAGCGATCATGTGACCATGTTACAAACCAATGAGAATAGTTATTTGACCACAGCGTAGTGTGTGATCATAACCAGACAGCCATTGGAGGAGAGGACGTATGACGTTGTTAGACAGCATTTCAGTGAGTAACTGACACGGAACGCTGGTCGCTCCGATTGATAATTAACAATGCAGTACATGAATGTATGTTTACTTGTTGCGCAAAGGTTATGGTGACATTAGTAATATCGTGAATGTAATCAAGTTAGCACTTTTGGCAAATTACGTTTATTACTATATTTGACACAGTTTGAAGTACACATGAAGATGTTTGTTTTATGCGTTCTGTGACACAGTGTCAATGTAGTATGTGTATGTAAACACAGCTTTGGGCTCAAAATTGTTCTTTATTCTTCCCCATAGATACCCCCGACGAAGGGTCCATTTGTACCCGAAATGCATTGGGTTATATGTGAAATGCGTTAAGAATGAAAACTGCCAATATTTGGAAATAATTTGATGAGAAACAATCATTAAAAAGTAAAGAAAGAAGATGGCATAAATGTATATGGATCGTTATTGATTGAAACAAAGATGATTTAAAACATTAGGACCCATTGTGGTCCACAGAAAAGAGTGCATTCCTCGAAGTTGCGAGCAGTACCTCTGCTCTCATCCATGCTGAATACTAAGGACTGCCGCCATGTAGACCAATGGTAATACCGTCAGGATTCAAGTTGGGCTCTAAGTTTGAACTTAAAGATCTTCAATGCACTATCAACCAAAGGCACTATGACAATGACACTACTTCCTCTGACACATCCTGCAGCCTTCCCCAGGTGAACTTTATCTTGTCGGCACATTTTTCTCTGTAATATTCTAAATCTGAAGGCAAGCGCTGACCGAGCCCAATCCGCACAACACGCTCCTTCCCGGTCATCCATATTTTTTTACTTTGACACGGTCTCACTTGACTAGATGTTGCTAGTTGACACGTTGAACTTTTAGTCACTAGTTTGTACAAAAACTTAAAAAATACATAACCTGGGTTATACTGATTGGATTTTTGTCATTTTGAAATCATTTATTAAAAGGTACTTAAATTTTTTTTAATTGCTTAGGAATTTTTATTGTGCTGGTTTTCACCCTATTACTGTTTGCGTGCTTCATAAGTGCTTTACACATTGCCTTTAGTTAAGCTGCACTGCTGGAGTGCCAGGTTACCTAGGTTTAAGCACAGGTTAATTTTGTGATGATTTATGGGTCATCCTGCAAGGGATTGGGGCTGTTTCTTGACCAAGGCTCACACATGTCAACCAGCAACCCAATTTCTCACAATAGGTGAATGGTCAGAACAATATTTTAAATATGGAATTGTTTTCATTTCAACAAATTCCAAAATTCTATCTTTTAAACCAATATGAATCAACAGTCTTCGAGCCTCATTTGCAGATTATAGTATTATCAGTATGTGCAATTTACTTTTGTGTCCTTCCTGGCTTAGCCATGTAGGAGTACCCACAGTTTTCTCCTGGGATTAAGGAATGCTACAAGTGCCAAATTGTCATGGCTTGCTACATGCTCCACAACATCACCCTGTGACACAACATCCAATACATCACAGAGGATGGAGAACAAAGGCAAACCTCTGGGAGATGACCATGGAATACCAAATGAAGGTGATAGAGGTGAAGAAGTAGGTAAGGACCTGTGTCAGTATCTCATCAACAAATTCTCCTGAGTGTAAGTATTACTTGACTTTACATTGCTGTGACTGTTACAAAACCTTTTGTTGTAATGATGATATAAGTATTTTAAGCTAAAATGGAAGGAAGGGCACGCTTGGGGAACTATTTTTAAAACAAGGTTTTGACACATGGGATTTAGTTTCAGTAGCATTGTTTATTTCAAATGTTTGGCCAAAACTGTGTTCTCCAGATACGGACTTTGTGAATAATTGTATACATATGGTTTGTAATATACTCTTTATGTGATGTTCTGTTGTAATATATATTGCCCATATTAAGCCGGGTTCCCTTTAGTACTTCCCACTTCCTGAGTGGTGCTAAACCCACTCTATACTGTAGATTTCTGTTCCTTAATTGATGCACTATGTATTTGCCTCAAAACTGACAATAACCTTTTTTCCGACAGCCCTCTGCCATCGTTCCCCTCACTCAACAAGGTGCCCACAGGCAACAAGCATAGCTGTGTCGATCTGACTCTCATAGTGCCCCGCCCCTCGTGACAAGATGTCCCTTCGGGACCCACACACATCTCGTGCTTATTGCAGGTATTTATGCTAGTCAACCGGCCTCCTCTCTACTCGTCTGATCTGGCGGAATGTGGGGTAGGTTACGGGCAAGATAGCCACTGCTGAACAATGTGTACTTTCTTACCACTATTTAATTTGGTCGACGCTCAGTACCTTTGTGGCTTGCATCCACTCTGGTCAGTTCCTACTTACATAGAGTGGTTACCTGTAACCTCTGCCTTCCTTTCTCTTATTGTTCCACTATTACCAGTATTTTAATAGTATTAACCCCTTAATTGCTGCCGTCGACCTGCCCAGCCGCGCACGGAAACGCCCGCACCGCAGCGGAATTACCACCGCGGTTAACAGGTTAACGTAACCTCCGCCTGTGTTTTGAAGGAGCTAGGTAATCGCCCTAATTGAGGTGAGTGTTATTGCTATATACATATCATGATGGTTGTTTTACCACCACACTCAGCTCTGTCTTTGCATGTGATTCACATGTGCCACTCTGTCTCCTTCTTCTTTCACGTAAAGTACCACTTGTGAGTTCTTCTTACCTATCTGAGCATGAAATTATGAAGAGGCTATTTTATAATTGCAGTTTTGCCAATTACCATTCATACTGTTGTAAATCATGTGTTTTTTCATTTTCTTTAGGTCGGCCTACTTATAAGGTACCTCATTGCTAGGTGATTTGAAGTGCTTGGTTCACAGGTGATACTCAGATTGAACCAACCACTGTGCGGATGGTATACATATATTGGTCTTGAGAATTGCCACGTGATCTGCCAGACAAACTAGGCAAGAAACATGTTGACCACCACTTCATAGCCACTACTGGACATTATCTCAGCGGGGCTCACCTTTGCTGTTTTTAATTGGGACCAGTGTGCTCACTGATTGAATTGGATTTGGAGCACCACTGAGCCCTATTTTAGCCTTCCCCAAATTATTCCTGCACACTTGTAACTCACATCTACACCACAAGGCCCTATACCCACACAACACCCGATGGCCTGGGAATAAAAGATTTCAGACAAACAGCCCCTCATAGGGTGCCCGTCAGGTGCTGCAGCCTGCCTGACAAGGAGCATGCCTTATGATGAGGAACTGCATGCCGTTTCTGCTTGCATCATCAGAGTTGTAAAAATATCACAAGTACCATTAAATGTATGAATGCATAGATGGCTACTTACACCCAGTATGCAATATCTTGTGGTATGCCACAATCAATGTTATGTGGAGTACAAGGAGTAGTCCTTTCTTCTTTGATGAGATACATTAACAGATACATCCAGTTCCCCAGACCTGAGGATTTGGCACATGTGAAGGCAGAGTTTTATGGATTTGCGTGCATGTGAATAGATCCATTGATAGTACCCCTGTAGATTTGATACCTCCAGACAGTTGGGAACAAACTTACCGTAACAGAAAGCACTTCCATTCAATCAACTTGCAAGTTGTCTGCCTAGTGGATTTGTACATCTCAGATGTCTGTGCCTGGTTCCCAGATTTGTTCCATGATTCTTTTGTACTACAGAACAGAACCATACCCCAGCTGATGCCAACAATTCTAATATTGAGGGCCTGGCTTGTTGGTAAGTATGAACTGTCCTAACTCTGTATGGATAATGTCAAGTAATATTGCCTCAAAATGTGTGACTCATTGTTGCACTTATGTGGGACTTCCATCTACGTGACTCTGTGTATCTCAATGGACCATGGTTGTTGACACCGCTGAGGAATCCAACAACGCCATTTGAAGTCTGCTTAAATGAGGCCCATGGAAGAACACAGCGGCCAGTGGAATGGGCTTATGGGCTCCTGAAGACCAGATATAGATGTCTGGACAGGACAGGTGAAGTCCTCCACTACTCAACCAGGAAGGTATGCCAAATTGCCATGGCTTGCTGCATGCTCCACAATCGCCTTGTGACAGAACATCCGCTACATCACAGAGGATAGAGAACAAAGGCAAACCACTGGGAGATGACCATGGAATGCCAAATGAAGGTGATAGAGGTGAAGAAGGAAAGGACTTGTGTCAGTATCTCATCATCAAATTCTCCTGAGTGTCAGTATTACTTGACTTTACATTGCTGTGACTGTTACAAAACCTTTTGTTGTAATGATGAGATAAGTATTTTAACCTACAATGGAAGGGAGGGCATGCTTGGGAAACTATTTCAGGGTGTATTTAAAACAAGGTTTTGACACATGGGATTTAGTTTCTGTAGCATTTTTTATTTCAAATGTTTGGTCAAAACTGTGTTCTCCAGATACAGCCTTTGTGAATAAATGTATACATATGGTTTGTAATATACTCTTTATGTTATGTTCTGTTGTAGGTAAATACACCTTTTCAACGTCATTGGGTTTTTCAGAGTAACCCCGGGCGGAGATCTCTGCTCCTCTCGTGGAGTGTGCAGAGATTTGACTCCTTCGTGTTCAGCGAAGAAGGCAAATCTCTGCACACTCTACAGTTGGCCAGCTCCCGCCTCCAGCCCCCCTATATTAATAAGTAAATCTACATTACACATAGTAAATTAAAACCACTTACCTGGCATGAAGCATCCCCGGGCTGCCCCCCTCCTCTTCCTCGCCGTCTGGTAATTCTTTGAGAAAACTGCGGATGCACGTGCACCCGGGAATGTGTATTTCTCGCAAGGAATGCGGGGGCACATGCGCATGGGCAGTTTTCCGAAAGAATTATCCAGATGATGAGGAAGAGGAGGAGGGCAGCACGGGGATGCCACATGCCAGGTAAGTGGTTTCAATTTAATTTTAAGTAATGTAGAATTAATTGTCAATATGGGTGGTGGAGGGGGTGGTGCAGCGTAGTTTCAAGGAGTTCCGTGGACCTTTGCGTAGCCCCGATACACCCAATATGCCCAGGGTTATTTCAGAGTTGTGGCATCTGAGGGCGTATGTTGCTGTGTGGGCATACAATGGTGACATGCCTTGTTCCTGGGACAGACGCACAAAGAGTTTGGTTGTACAAATGATGTACCAAGATAGCTTGCAAAGGGATCGGAGGGGAGTTCTGAGGAATCTGTTATGCCCTGCATAGTCCACTTATATCTTGTAGTTTATCATTCTTCCTGCTGCTCAGCCAGTGTGTGTTTACAGTAGAATGTTGGGAATGCAGTGATGCATGGATTGTTGGGTGTCTTTGTGAGTGAGGAATGACAGAGATGGGCTGAGCAGAAGGCAGGCTTCTCCTGGTGGGGTTTGCTGTCACCTGGAACTAAAGGCTTGTCTACTGGCTACCTAATCTACATCACCTGGTTTACTTGGACTACCTGTCAGATGTTCCTATATACCTATCTGATGTACTTGAACCAGCTACAGATTAAAGGTACTCTTGAACTTTACTTGGCTATCAGTGTCTGCTTGTGTATCAAGGCACAACATATTTTGGCGACTAGCGAGAATTGGAGACCTACCCACTTGCCTACTGATCTCCACTATTGGTCAAGGATGCAGAAGATGACATCTTTAATGAGTCCAGAAGGTGAGAAGGAGCCACAAGTATTACTAGCGCAGGCAACTTAGAAATAACGTTACATCAAGCTTACAGGAGGCAACACTACAAGCATCAAAAAAGGATTCATTGCAACAAAATAAGTTGGTACAGCATACTCAGCAACCCGACCAGTGTCTTGTACAACAGACAGCCCCAACGAAAGCATGCTGTACCTTGTGTTTGCCACAGAATCTGTGCAACTAAGGGAAGAGTGTTCCTTGGTAATGACTTTAAACTGTTTAAACTGTGCTTGTATGCAGCACATGTCAAGATTTTGGTGAAGTGTTTAATTTTGTACAAACGATGCTTGGATACAGTTCATGTCATGTTCTTACATAGGCATCCTAATCTGCGAAAAATCTAATTTCTTCTGGATGTGGGCGCAACTTTGGAGGTGCCTAAATAGTGCTTTAAAGTCCTACATTCATCTAAATTGGAGAAGCGATCCCTACGGTCAGACGTGGACGACCTCAATGCTGCTGATACGTCACACGAAGGTGAGCTGTGTACTTCACACAATGGAGAACTGTAGTTTCTCTGAGTATCTCCCTGGCAGCGGCGGGTGATGGCACACTGCCACACAGTTTTTTTTTTTAGCCTGTGGTGAGAGTCAGGTGAGACTTGATTTTTTTTGTCTTTGGTTGTTGCTCTGCAATGAAAGCTGATGTCTACGGTGAATTTTTCAACCGCTGCTTTCAAATTTAAAATTAGACACGCACGAACCATGCAATGCATGCGCCTCTCTTTGTCTTGGTTAACCGTTGATTCCATTTTCTTCAGAGTCCCCACGTCACGTCCATCTCGGATCCTTCATGCTTCTACTGTGTCGTTTTGGTGTGCGCTAATACCGGGAGCCACCCAGCGCAGCCTGAAAAAGGGTGCCGCCATCTTGGGGCTGGCATTCACCCTTGTTAATTGTTGGTTTTCAGCCTGTCTGCCAGTCTGTTAATTTGCCAACCACGTTTTTTTTTAAGTGTTTGTCGTCTTCATTAAAGGTATGTGCAGCATGAAGACTGACAATAATGTTGCGTTTTGGGGACTGACAATAATGTTGCGTTTTGGGGAATGAGCATGCTGCAGCTTCTTGTTTTACTGCAGTGCTAAGTCCTGTTGATCGGTCAAATATCTAAAAGAGGATTGAGGATGCTATTGTATACACGTGCGGTGAAGTTTCTTTTTAATAAACTACAACCCGGTGACAGGATCTCTCTGTTGTCCACCATTTGGTGACATGATCCATTTCTCTTGTTCTTGTTTCACACATGGACATTAAGAATGAGTAATATGAATTATTAACCATATTGGAGATTGGAAAATCTCGATTGAGAAACTTTTGGCAGCAGTGGTGTCTTTAAAACAAGAACAGTGACTTGTTTTTTCTTTATAGAGGTACTCTTCTTTTTCGTTTGCTCACAGGCGCACATTATTGGACTATCTTGTATTATGGATACGTCTTCCATGGGCTTTCTCAGACTAGACTAATTTTTGTAGGGTGCTGTGCACAAGTTGGGAGTGTACACACAGCTCGGGTGAGAGATCGCTCACCGGCGTAGTCTTTGGTTTTACTTTTTTCCTACAGAAATGTTTTTGCTTTGTATGTAAAATGTGTATGTATTATTCAGTAACCATGTCTGAGGGATTTAGGTTTACACTTTACATCAGCCAGCGTCTACAGTTTGGGTTTTCTTTCCCAAAGGACGTCCTGATCTAGTTTGTTTTAGTGGGTAGCTGCACTACAATCTCCTTTTCATGAGGGATGGCATGGATTTGGGAACTAGTTCCTTTCATACTAAGCTATACATGCGGCCCCTATGCAGGGGTGGATAAAATTAGTTTTCTCTCATTAAGCGTTACACTCAGTCTCTACACAGTGATGAGTTCATGGGTATGTTTCCCATTTACAGTTTTTTTGTTTTGTTCTATTTGGCAACCCTTAAATGGGGTATGTTTATTGGGTCTCCACCGATTAACATAACATGTATCCCTTACACTGGGATGGTTTTGGTTCATGGGTACGATTCCCATTAACCCTTTCGCTGCGGCCGCGATTTTACCGCTGTGCGGTAAACAAAAGAACAGGGCGGGGCCGTGACAAACCCCAGTCGTCATCAACACACGCCCACCGCGGGGCGTGATGACTGGGGTTCGTCACCAGCATGGGAGGGGTTAATAGTTTTTTGTTTGGTAACCCTTACACAGGGTATGTTTATGGGGTTTTCTCCATTTAACATAGCATGTAACCCTTTCACTGGGTTGGTTTTGGTTTATGGGTACGGTTCCCATACACAGGGTTTATCTTCAGGGTTTATGGTCCAATTTACATGGTTGAAGTCTCATACCCTTACAGGTGGGTGAACTTTATGGGTCACAATCCCAAGTGTTTATACCTCAAATGAGGTGTGAATAAATTGGTTTTTATTCCATCTTCACAACGTTAGTAAGTTTTCCTTATGTGAGGATTCTTGCTCATTCACTTGTTCCCTTGTAGTAGGAATTGAATTTGCAGGGTGTGTTTTTGCCTTTTGCAATTCTCAACTATGTTTTTTCATTATATTTATTGGGAGAGGATGAATTATTTTACTCAATTTATTCGTTGTAAGCTATCCTTTTTTCCGTTTTAAATGGCTCTGTTCTTTTTGTGATGTTTACTTAATTGCACATCCATGGGTTTGAACTGTTTATTCCATTTGTAATTTTACTTGTGTATATTTTTCTCTTAATTTTTTACCTGTATTTGCAACTTTCTTTTTTTTCATTTTGAAAGGAGGGGAATGTGTTATGCTCAGCATAGTCTACTTAGATCTTGTAGTTTGCCATTCTTCCTACTGATAGCCAGTGTGTGTGTGTTTACGGTAGAATGTTGGTAATGCAGTGATGCATGGAATGTTGGGTGCTTGTGTGAGTGAGGAATGAAAGTTCGTAATGGGCTGAGCAGCAGGCAGGCTGCTCCTGGTGGGGTTTGCTGTCACCTGGAACTAAGGGCTTGTCTACTGGCTACCTACAACAACATCACCTGGGTTTACTTGGACTACATGTCAGATGTTCCTATATTCCTATGTGATGTACTTGGACCAGCTACATATTAAAGGTACTCTTTAACTTTACTTGGCTACCAGTGTCTACTTGTGTATCAGGGCACAACAGAATCCATTGGACTTGTTCCTGGTCATGTTTTGGACTTAATGTAATATGTGCGTCATCCTAAACTACCACATGTAGTAGTGGAGCCTATTCATGCAAAGCTCCCTTCAAATTGCCTAAATTCATCTTGTGGGTATCTTGTATGTAACTGTTGACGTGTCTCATCATTGTGGGACATACCTTAGTGGCACACCATTGACATTTGTTGATGACATTCCATGAGAGAGTGGAACAGTGTATTGGAATGATGGTTTTATATCAAAAGTGTAATACTGCCTTGTATTTGTCCATTGATGTAATTGATGTGGGATTCCTTCTGTGAGGTAAGTTATACTGCTCCAGCTGATGACATTGATCAATGCTATATTGCTTAATCAATTGAATTTGTCCATGTAGGTGTGGTCTGGGACTTTAAATGAGATCTCTGGCACAGACTATTGGGGTAATGTTTGATATGGTTTGTAACTGACATTATGACAGCCCAATGTGTTAGAGATGGATTAAAGATGGTATTTGACAACACATTTATTTGTATGTTTTGTTGAAACATGGTTGTGAACCCGAGCTAAACATTGTGTACATGCAAAATATCCTTTCTTACACAAGCAGAAATTGCGAATTTGTTTAATTCAGATGGGAGTACGTATATGGTGTCCTAGATTTGAAACATACTGCAGTCAATGAGTTCCAGACTAGTGCATTTATTTAAGTGAAAAAGGAGAAATAATAATTGTGCAAAAATAAAATGGGGAAACCAAAAAGTGGAGGAGTAAGTCATGGGGGATGAAACCTAAGTTGTAGATGCCAAATAGTTTGGAGTCCAATGTCCAAAATACTGTTGTCATCGGAAAGGTCAATGGGTCCAGAACTAGTCCACAAAGTGATCGTATGTCACACACTGGGGGAAATTAGGTCTGACGTTTCCTGCTGGTGGTGGTATTGGTCTTGCCATCTGAACAGACTGGAAATCTGCATGGACGTTCAGTCTTGCCAGTGTGGGGGCATCCACAGGTGGCAGTACTGTGTTGTCTACTGTTGGTTCTACTTCTGTCAGGGCTTCCTCTCCAGTGACTGCAGTAGATGTTGAGGAGTCCGATGGTGCAGCATCACAGGAAGAGGCGGAATGTGATGGAAAAGCCCTAGCCAGAGTAGTGTTAATTTCCAGCAGCACCCCAATGAGGGAGTCCAAGTTGGTGTTGCGTGCTGCCAACTGCTTGTGTATGTCCATCTGCACCTGCTTCATCTCCCAGATTTCGGTGAGTATCTGGTCCATCTTGTCTTGGGACAGATGGTATGCTCTCAAGACGTGGTTAATGTTAGAGCAGGTGTGAGCGGTCCCAAAGGCCTCACTCTGCTGGCCCACAGATACTCTCCCACAAGCCCTACCCCCATGGACCTATGCACTTTGTACAGGTTGCAACACCTCATAGAATCCTGGCTCTTCTGTTGCAGGGGTGGTGACAGTGACATCAGTAACCTGGACTGGGGTGTAAATGATGGGAGACACTGTGATAGGTACACAGGTTAGAGGAACTACTTGTGTCTGAATCATTGAAGCTGGGGGTGAGGTGTTCTGGGCCTCGTGGCACTCAATGTTGTTGTGCCTCCAGCCTGAGCAGATGAACCAGCACCGTCATCCACATGAAGATGTCCAGGACTGTCCTCATCACTGTTGGCTTGCACCTCAGTTAACATGTGGGTCTGTTCGGTGACAGAGCTTTGGTCAATTGCTCTGGCCGATAAACCCGTTGGGAAATGGAGAACATGGTTATAGTTGGAAGTATGATATCTACCACCAAGTTTTGTGATACATTCAATAAAACCTAGAGGGAGAAAAGTAATAGGTAGAGATTAATGTTTCGATAAATTTCACTTTTTAATGCACATGTTAAGCAGACATTTTCAGATTCCATAGACATGTATTTCTCATATGCAGTTCATACCATGTCCTGAGTTTTAGCCATTTAGATTAGTAAGTATACATGACATCTATAAATCATTCTATCCAACACAGTGGAGATGTAACATGTGAATGTAACCATTCCAAGGCCCAGCTGAGTACAGAACAATAGATGAGACAATGTGGTTATAACTTCGCCATTAGTGATCATGTGAACAGTGCAGAGTCAAAGGGTCACGTGCCACTCAAAAAATGTTGATGTGGGTTCATGACTTTCTATATTGGGCAAACACTATTTTTGTGGGGTCACCCATGCCCTCAATTGTTTCAGTTGTTGAGACCATAGCTACATTCAGGACTGTATAATGACATATCTCTGTGGAAAGCATTGGATGGAGATTGCTCACTCTATGAGAATTGAAGATCAGTTGTTATTTGTGAGACACGTCCTGGATCCATGCAGGGGATCTGACTTATTATACGTAGAGCACTTTCTGTCCTTGGATTCCAAGTGAAAGGGGGGTCCAACCTTCTTAGATCATTATCACAAGTTACAGATGTCAAGTAGGGCAGCTTCAGTCTGCCTAGTATCCTTTTACAATTCAAGCTGCGTTCGGATGAAGACTTAGTGAGGGTACAACTCTTGAGTCTGTTGGAGTGGGACAGAGTTCAACACTCCTGGTCCCTCTTTGTCGAGGGAATAAATGCTCCCAGTTCTTTCCTTACCTACTACCTGTTTGCCATGCTGCCATACTACAAAGAGTCCAAAAATGCAAACTTTTAGGGCAAATTTAAAAGGGACGAAGTCTTTATCCACACTGACTTTGGGATCTGAGAGCTAGGGGTATACTGAGGAGTGTAATATGGAAATAACTAGTGTCTTCTCACATTTAATACTAAAATCCAGTTTAAAACACACCCTGAAACCACAACATAAAATGAGATATCAGTCTTGTAAGGCTGTAGTCCTTTGGTAGCCATTGAGGGAATATACAAGAATTATGACCTGGGTCTATTTGACCCCTTTGAAGGGTGTTAATGTTGTACATGTACCTCACGCAGGCCTATCATGTAGGATTTGACACAGTTGTCAAATCCTAGGGGATTGCAGACCGCACTCTGAATATTCTGCTGAGCTCAGATGGGTCATATATTTGACTATTCATGTTAACCTGTCTATCATAGAATCTGTTGTGGGTCTCCGGGAAGAAATTTCACATCTCACACGCATACAAATGGGCAGACAAGGTCCGTAGCTGCAGGCTAAGGGAAATTACCCTATAGCTGCTCAGGGACTTTTGTAAAAGTTATATTTCCTAAGCAGGAAAAATCTTACTTTGCCAATAAATTTCATTTTCAAAAATAGGTGGAAAAAATGTGAACTTTTTCTGTAGCTGTTTCCTGTGAATATTAGCTATTACCACGTGTCTTTACATTGTGTCATCTCATAACACTGTCTTGACCATGGACTCCTTCATTAGTAATGTATTTTCTTTACCTACACTATATCATGCATGAATACACCATGCATTATCTTTAACACGTTCTTTGAACCTATTTTAACAAATAATACTAATGTAATAAATGGAAAATTCATTACAAAGTAAAAAGACAATGTTTTTAAATATCTTAGAAATGTAAATACAAATATCTGCAACCAACATAGTGATGTTTTAGACAAAAAGAAGAAGGTCAAACTATACTACAGATTAACTTTGACTAAAACTATTTTTTTATTTATACAAATAAACTAATTTGTGCAGATTTTAAAATACTGTTTTAACTAAAACAACTTTACTCACTTCATTCATTATAAATATAAATCATGTATAAATTAGTACCATCTTGACGAAATGTAACAATGCCAAATAGGAGACAAACACCTTATTTAATTATTTAATTATATATTTATTTAATATTTTATTTATTTATTTAATACTATCGAATTTACTGTTGGATTCAATATATTTCTCAGACAAATATGACCGGTAGAAGAAATGCTCATCGTATACTAGCCACACAAAAAAATATCCGCCTGATGAAAAACTCTAAAGAATCCTGGTTTTAAAAATAAACCAAACAAATTAAAAATAAAACGTCTTTGAAATGAAAAACTCTCCATGTAAAAAATGTTACATTTTCCACTGAACATGCTGACCAGTAACATGTATAGGAGTATGCAGTACTAAACAAATATGTGCAAAAATATATGTACCCTATTGCAACACACCTCCCTTAAACTCTACCCTACAAATTGCATCTGTGGTGGTTGGCAGGAGCTTGAGAGCTTGTAACTAGAGAACACGCTCCGACCAAAGGAGAGCAGCCACATTTAAGAGGGGTGTCACCACTAGTGTGATTAATTATGTTTTTCTGGAGGTCAGTCTCTAGCCACTTCTTCATGATATGGAGATTTTGTTGCACACATAGGTGAAGGGCCTTGCAAGATCCTTATCTAAATACAGTACTCTGGTCGCAGAACCACTTGTGGCTAACAACTATAGAAGAGTCTCTTGGCTTTTAGTGGGCCTGTTACTGAATGGAGTTGAAAATTCAGTCTTGTTAACACCATGTTTGCATGCTTTACAAACTGCACATTTGATAAAGCCTTTAGTGCTCTGTATCCAAGATGTAGTATGGACCACCTCCGGGATACTGCTAACTAGCGTATTGCGTCAGTCTTGAGGCCTCAATATGCTTGGCGGGACCACTGCAGTCCTACCAAGCATATTCCTTTCTGCCACAGTTTTCAAGGAGGTTCCTCCTCCATGTAAACCATAGTGGACAGGAAACAATGGAGGCCCTACAGGGCCCCTTTGTGCCCCAAGGACATGGGGTGAATGCAGGGGGGGCACAACATGTGCCCCCCTTTGTGCCTTCACCTCATTTCCTCCACGGCACAGGAACTGTTTTTGGTATTCACATTGCGGTCCCCATTTCCTGAGGCACTGCTGTGGAAACATAAAAAGAAAGTCCACCAGACATGAGAAACACTCGTAATCTGGTGAGCAGCCTGACAATGGGTTTGGCAGTGCGGCAGAGGGGTGGACCCGGTGCCACACTGCCAAACTCATAATCAGGCCCACAGTGTGTAAATCACTCCTCCACTCTTAAAAGGGCTAAAACACCTATACTTTTGTTTGCAGATGGTTTATTATTAGTTTCTAAGTCCCCTAAGAGGTTACAGAATCTGCCACGAAAATATTTGGGATTCTGTGGCCACAGAGGTTTTAAATTAAATGCTGCAAACACCAAATTCTTGTTCTTTGCTAAGAATGTTAGCTGGAGCAGTTCAGTTATGGTGGGGAATGGCCATTTGGAAACGGTTTTTAGCTTCCATTATTTGGAGTGACCCTGCTAGTCAATTTTAGGTGGGTCTACCAAAAAAATTAAGGAGCACTCACATTATCACATAGATCTAAGGCCTTCGTACAATTTCAGAAAACACAAATTAACGTTCTATCTCCCCTTCCTTGGAAGCTTATCAAGCAAAGGCCCAATGCACCACAATTTATAGCGCTGATGTTTGAGGTTACACTAATACCACAAGGCTCGCAGTGATGGAGAACTCATTTGTCAGAGCATTGCTCTTTGTCCCCCCAAGTACCCACTTGGTCCCCCACTATTTTGGTTTGGGGATGAAAAGAGTATCTGATCAGGTGCCCTTAAAATCACCTCTGTCTGGATTAGTATCTGGACTATTCCTCAATTAAGCGAATATAGAGATTCCTTGAGTGACGTAAAGAATTTCGATTGTGCCATAAAGATCACTTGGTTAAGGTTTGTAGGTGACTGCTGCAAAACATTGTGTTTGATCAGAATGTGGGAATCGCCTGAATTACTTTGTAGGGTGGATAAGCAGATTCCAAAATCGACCTATTATTCCCTAGTCTGGGAAGAGATAACTAGGGACTCTCTGGGCTACCTTACAGGGAAGATTTTGGCATTTAAACAAATTCCAGCTTTGAAAACAATATGGATATTATTATACCACTGCTTGCCTGAAGGTTGTTTATCAGATTTAGAATAGGTTGTTTGCCCCATCGTTCGTTCAGCAAAAATTGGAATAATAACTCCTGCTCTCATTCATGGGCAGCTTGTGGCATGAATTCTAGGACCCTTGATCATGTTATGCTTGTATGACCTGAATATCATGGTGCGTTAAAAAAATGGTTGCGCCTGAAATGTATGTCCTTGGGGATAGTACATTTTAGCGAGGTGAAAAGATTATTAATGACTGATACATCTGATTCGGTTGTTTTTTCTGTGAACCGGTTCTTGTTTAACGTCTGGATTAGGCGGGAGACATTTTTTAAAGTATTTTAAATTCTAGTATTCTTAGTGCATTGGCTGTTCTGAGGAATCAATTTTAAGTACTTATGCGTCATTGATACATGCTTTAATAGTTAATATTTATTGGCTATTTCTCTCCAAAAATACTTTTCTGAACTTTGCACCTTTAAAATGACAACATAATGATTTTTATCTATTAGGAACTGGGGAGAATTAAAAAATGAATTCAGAGATAATATTATCGCTTAAGGGATTATTTTGATAGTTTGAGAGCAACATCAGTATTGAAATTGTATTGTGTGAGGTTACTGGGGCCACGTTTTATGATTGAATTTTATTCTTTCATTTGTTATCTTTATGTACCACGTTACTGAATAAAGTGAAATATGTTATATGCATACTATGGATCTTTTGTACCTTTGATAGTTTGAAACCAAATAAAGAATTTTGGTTTATTGAATGGGAAAACGAAGGAAAAAGTGTTCATGTATTGTTTTCAAATTTCGTCTGTTGCCCGGGGGACATATCCTATTCCCATAGGAATGCATCTTTATTCAAGTTCAATTACACTCTAGCTCAGACAGTGATCCCTGGACACAACTTTAAAACCTCATTCTCAACGTGGTAGTGCGCTCTTTCTCATCCTTTTTTTTCAAATTTTGCAAGACTTCTAAAATTATTTGAAACATAATCTAATAAATAAAATGTTCAATAATTCTTTGTAATTACTAATACTAATAAAAAGTAATCATTTTCTAATAAATATTTTAAAAATATGTTTAATAATTTAAATATATGTGAGTTCTGTTAATTTCATTGTTACATGTATAAATATATAAAAATCATATATAACCAACATTTATGTATATTGTTCCTGCTAAATTATGGTTTTAAATGTGTATACATGTTGTGAGAACAACAATAAAAAAACATTAAATAATAAACAGCTGAAAATCAATACCAAGATCCCTTAAAAAAAATAGGCCAACCATAAATTGAAATAATACCCAATCTCAAACCCTAAAACACCCACAGTCTGCTTTTTTTCAGAAAATGCTCTTTAAAAAATGTTATTAATTTACTAATTAAATAGTTACACCCCAAAATAAACCAGCCCACAAAAGCAAGAAATAAGTACTCATGAATTAAAACACACTTAAACTACTAAACCCTATAAACCTGTCAAGTAGTTTGTTAAGAAAACAAATCTTATTATTATTATTTTTTCTTTGATTAAACATTCTTTTTCTTAAACATGCTCAATAGTCAACATTTCAGTCTCATATTTTTGGATAATCTTTGCAAGTTACATACTTTCCAATTTAGAACATTGGTTAGGCATTTTACAATGTAGGTTGTTCATTACCCCCCTTTAGATTTACTTTCTTCACTTACCCACTACATGTCTCTATATACTCCCCAGTTCCCAGATTTTTTTCCCACTTCTTCGGGCACCCTCTGCTTAAATAAATTGTGTGCGTCTCTTGCTGACACCAATCCAGGTTGGAGACCCATTTTGTCTCTCTAGTAGGGGCTACGGCTCCCCACTGCCTAGTGATGTTGCGTTTGGCGACCACTGCTGCCACCTTAAGTCATTGTGTCATGTATTTAGGCCAGGACTGTTCACTCAGTATCAGCAATAGGAATCACTTTGGCTCGGTCGGGATATCCATCCCCACCACCTCTGCCATTTTCTTTCCAATCCCATGCCAAAATATTTGTATCTCTGGGCATTCCCATAGCAAGTGAAAGAAGGAACCCTCTTGACTGCATCATCTGTTGCACTGTCCGGTTTCAATGTGCCCCATCCTGTGCAATGTGTTTTAGGGGTAATATACCCTGTGTAGGATCTTTAATCAAATTAGTCAATACCTGCCTTGAATTGCAACCTCCATTGACCCCTGTATTGCTTTTACCTATTCTTCATCGTCTAGTTTTCCCAAGTCGTTTTCCCAGTGGGCTCTCAGTCCTCCTAGTGAGTCCGGCGAGTTATTAAGGATTCTCTTGTATATGACTGAGGTGGCTTTGGAGGTCATCGGGTCTTTTATCAGTCTGTCCTCTAACGGGGATGCTTACGGAAGGGAAGTCCTATCTCAAATGTAACTCTTGAGAGCATGGCCCAGTTGAAGGTACCTCAGCCATTCTCCGGTTCCCAGTTCATACTCTTTATGCAGAGTTGCAAATGTCATAGAGGCTTGGCCTCTCCATACGTCTCAGAGTTTCTCATATCCCAGTAGCCCCCACTTGCTTAGATTGTGTAATGCGTCCACCCTATGAAGTTGTTTGCTGTTCCACAATGGGATCATCTCAGTTAGCTTCCAATTATTGTTAATAATAGTACTATTAACATTATTATTTAACACTAAAAAGCATTTTAATTTTTGCATTTTTTTTCTGTATTTTTGTAGAAATTAGTCACTTCCTCAATATAGGACCCCACTTTAAAACCACTACTTATAACTCATAACTCTAATTCCCTCCAAATCTATAAATACATAAATAATTATACCTTTTTGTCTTGCTTTAGGGGTATAGCGCTTAACACCCATGTTAACCCACTCACCTAAACTATATTTATCTCTTTTTAACCTTTTCATCTGGGGTAAACGCCCCCTTTAAAATAGAAAATAATAAAATAGATATTCCACACAATAAATAGAATTACATTGTTTTATTAATCTACATATTAAATACCCACACCTCAAAACTAAATACCCACATCCCAAAATAACTTACAATTTTTTAACCATGTCCACCATTATCTCCCGTAACCTATAATGTCTATCATAAATAAACAATATATAGATATGGGAAGGCAGCGTTTTTTTAAAATAAAGCCGCCTTAACACTTCAAAAACATCCTAGTGAGTGCATCTTTACTTAACAATTAATGCTGTCTTGGCACCAGGAGTGTGAGTTGCTAAAATAAAAAAAAATAAAAAATAAATGATCACATGACACGCTACCAGGCATTTTCCACCATTTTAAAGTGACAGTGCAGCATTTTTGTGGTTGACATGGAAAACATACTACATAATTGTCTTTTTATGAAGACCATCACAACAATAGATACATGTATGCTTTGAAGTTGAGAAAAGTGCCATAAATACATGGTATTAAATATATAAATAAATAATAATACCTTATGTGCAAAACCTGCCAAACAATATCCCACAGGGTCGACTTCGATTTATAATCAAGTCTAACCCACATATAACAAACATTATTATATTGCTTATGTTTGATAAAAGTGATTTAGAAATACAATGCCCATCTTTATAAATAATCATATAAAGATAAAAAGTTAAGAACATTGATTATGTTTTTAAAACCCTCAATTTAAAACACATATCCAAGCTATAAAGATTAAAACCAATAAAAGAATTTCATATCATTGGTATCATCATAGCAGCAGGTAAGCATTATATTGCACATAATTATCAGTACCATAGCACCAATTGTTTAGCACAAGAATAAAGCCCAAGTGGGCAATCAGTTGAATCACCATGTCCATAATCAAAAGTGCTTGAGTGTGTCTAAAAAGAGTCATTAACCCTATTGAAAATGCCTAAAAGAAATCCCTAAATAAGTGCAAAATTGTGAATAAAATACATCAATATTTACAGCAGCAGCAAGTAAATGGAATCAACACAAGGAAATGGATACTGTCACATACTATACACAGTTACAAACAGATATTATAAATATGTATAAATGTCTTCGCTGGAATTTAGCCCATTTGGGGTCTTAGTATCCATTTCTAAAATATACTCAGGGGGTCCGCAGGGGCTGCGGCGTTCCCTCCGTGCAGATTAGGATGTGACCGCCAGGGTGGCGGTCACATCCTTTATCTTTAACATTACGGCGGGTGCAGCTTCAAGGTGCACCCGCCGCAATGTTAAAAATGCATGCATCTCATTTGCGTGCACAAAGCGGCAGGCACCGTGCGGTGCATGCTGCTTTGTGCACGCAATTGCAGGAGGGTACCATAGGTACCCCCCATGTGCACCCCCCACCCCCCTTCACCCAGGGGGCCCGCAACAGGCCCCTGAAGTGAATGTCTGTATGCTTTTCCACGGCAGAAAAGCCACTGTGGAAAAGCATGTATTCACCACCATCCTAATATGGCGGACGGTGTCTGATAGACACCGCCAGTCATGTTATAGCTTTTCCGCCACGGTCGGAAGGCGACCGCGGCGGAAAAGCTGTGGACGGAATCCTAGACCCACCGCCATCCTAATATGGCGGTGGGTCTTTTGAGGCTCTGCAGAGGATTCTCCGCATCCTCCGGGCCGGCGGTGGCTTCCGCCGACCCGGTGGATGCCGGGAATCCTCCATCGTAATCGGACCCTTAGTTTCCAGTTTTCTTAACATACTGTCACGGTTACCGCCTCTTCTCAATGGGGGATCATTGAGGCCGCAGATATTAATGGTTAATATTTTTAATTTAGCCATTCCTGCAAGTAGATTCTGCCTTGACTAATTTTAAAACTTCGCTCAATCTAGTAGACCCTCCTTTTTTAAAGTCCCATCTGTTACAAGGTTAAATTCCGTAATATTGGTCTTGGTTATAGCCCTGACTAAGGCTCCTGTCCTGATTCCGTGCCTGTGTCCCATCTCCCTCCCCCCTCACCTGTCCACCCCCTACTAGACCCTGCACCCCCTTCCCTACAACCCACCCACCACCCTCTACCACCCATTGAGGCTTCCTGGTTCAGAAGAACCAGGGTGTGGCCGTCTGGGTAATCAGCACGCCGCTAGCGGCTCCGTGACCCCATCCCTGTATCCACTACAAGGAAAGGGAGAGGGGTGGAGGGGGGTGTATCTTTCTAGAGTATTCTTTGACTTAGGTTTTCAAATAAACTTTGCATATATACATATATACAGTAGTGTTACATTACTTTTCAGTCTTCTCGTTCCCCCCCTCCTCTTCCCCTCCCCTTTCTTGCTCTTCTGATCTTATCGCTGGAGATTTGGATAAAATGTTGTGGTTATGTTTTCTATTTACTCTGTTCATTTTTTAGATTTGTCTCTTCCTGAATCTGCAATTTCCCTTAAATATGCTTGTGCATGAATTTCACTAGTAAAGCTTCAAGTTACTCCGTTAAAAATGATCTTTAGTCGTGCCGGGTTCTGTAGATATACAGTAGCGCCAATTTACTCAAAGGGAGTAAAAAGTTGTCTCATCCTCCACCTTCATTCCACTGTAGCATGAGCGTAATCGGGTCTGCTGAAGAACATGAAACCTTTATGCTCCCTTTTACTTGTGGGCAGTGCAAGATCGAAAATAGCTTGGCGCAAAAGAAAGTTTCCAAAATATACCAGCATTGCTCTTGGATATTGTGCTGGTGATTGAGGTCATTTTGGGAGAGTTAAAGGAAAGCAGAGAACACACTGTGCTTCTCTGTCCCATTCCCAAGATTGTTGTTCTGGAAATGATTCTTTAGGAAGAGATGTCATGTAGCCCCTTGGGTCATTCCCCTCTACTCCCTCGGGATTCCAAGAAAGTGTAAATTATTACGCCTAGCTCTGTTTTCTTGGTCTTTGACCTCAGCATCAAGTCTTTTACAATTCCCTCCTGTTCTTTTCCCTGTGCTTGGAGAGCAGGGACGTCTTTCTCAAGGCTCTCAGTACGTAGTTCTACCAAAGCCATTCTGTCCGATATCTCCAAACAAGTGTGTCCCACTTTTTTAATTGCTCCTTGAAGTTTCTGAATGGCGAGGTGGTTCTTCTTGTTGTCCAATTTGACGTCTTCTTGGAAATTCTTAATTGAATTTAGGACATCGGCCAGAGAAGGTTCTGCTTGCTTTCCAGTACAACCATCGTTATCAGATTGCTTATATTCGATCACTTTGGAATCTCCCGATAGACATAGATTATGGTCCGACTGGGTCCGGAGTTGTGAAGATGGGTTCCTCAATCTATGATCGATCTGATCTGTATTACTCCCCTGGTCAGTAGTATCTTCAAAGCGAAACAAAAGGGGATGATGGACGGAGCGTTTGAGCAAATCATACACTCACCCCCAGTCAACTGATCTGGGTTTAATCTATCACCATTCTTTAGCTCACTCAGCCACCCCAGTTCAGACATGGCCATATTCAAATCAGTCTGACCCTGTGCCTCATGGGAACAGTCCAGCCCGAACTGCCAAGCCATGTCTTCCCTGGACCGGAAAAAAGCATCCTGGGACCGGTTTCGGATTCATAATCCTCATCAGCCAGGCTATCTTGAATCCAGTGGCCAAGTGAGCAAGGGACTCACATCTGAGCATTCTGTCCATCAACTGTGGTTTTTGCATTTGCCACCCGAGCGGGATGGGTATGCTCAGACGTGAGTCCCATGCCCTCCACACCACTGGATTCAAGCAAGCCGGGCTAAAGACGACTGGAATGCCAGAAACCGGTCCTCGGAAGCTTGTTTCCGGTCCAGGGAAGGCATGGCTTGGCAGTTCGGGCTGGACTTCCCATGAGACACAGGGTCAGACTGATTTGCATATGGCCATGTCTGAACTGGGGTGGTGTGGAGTGCAAAAAAACGATGGATTTAGGCCAAGATCTCTGTACTGGGGTGAATGTATGACATTGTTCTACATTCTGTCCATCAACTGTGGTTTTTGCATTTGTCACCCCGAGCGGGATGGGTATGCTCAGACGTGAGTCCCATGCCCTCCACACCACTGGATTCAAGCAAGCCGGGCTGAAGACGGATGGAATGCCAGAAACCGGTCCTCGGAAGCTTGTTTCCGGTCCAGGGAAGGCATGGCTTGGCAGTTCGGGCTGGACTGTTCCAATGAGGCACAGGGTCAGACTGATTTGCATATGGCCATGTCTGAACTGGGGTGGTGTGGAGTGCCAAAAAAACGATGAATTTAGGCCCAGATCTCTGTACTGGGGTGAATGTATGACATTGTTCTGCATTCTGTCCATCAACTGTGGTTTTTGCAGTAGTATCTTCATACATTAGTTTATTTTGTCTTATTTGTCTTCTTTTCCTTTTTCCCTGCTTCTTTCTTGTGATGTTATCTTTCATATCTTTAATAGACTCAATCATAGATTTGGAGAGTCTGGAGAGTCTGAAAATTCAGTGCTTGTTTGATCTAGTCTCTGTACCTCACTTGAGGTAGATGCACCGGTTTCGTATATTTCAGAATCTGACTCGTCAGAGGTAGCTTGGGGTTGGAGTTGGAATTGGTTTTGGGAGTGGTCGAAGGCAAGATGGCGGACACGGCTGTGTCCGAGTGAGCAGGGCTGAGGTGCTCTCTCTCGAACCCCCTCTCTGACCTGCCTTGCCTTAGGAGGTGTATCTAAAGTAACAAAATGTTAGCGCTACTGCATTCGTGATATTTATTGAGCCTCTGAATTGAACGGGCGGTGGAAGCGGTCAACAAATTCAGTGGCTGTTCGCGGCGGACTGGCGTGCCCATTTAGTGATAGCGGCCATTCCTTACAGCAATACAAAGGATTTCAGTATTATCGGTACTACCTGCACAGTCTGGCATGCTAACTTTGTTAAAGTTTCTTTGAGGGTCCCGCCAGAAACGCCGACTGCATTGCCTACCGTCTGCGGAGAACTGGTGCTTGTGTCCGCAAGTTGCATGGGCCGGCAGCTTCAACCTCGGCGGAGTCGGGCGGAGTTTCGTGGAGCCGGCAGAGCAACGCTGCGGAAGTTCAGCGGTTGGATTACAAAGGTGGAAGCAGGGCAGCAGTATCGAAGAGGAGCAGGACCAGGAGACGGTAGAGGTAGAGGCGGAGGCTTTTTCTCCCAGGCAGCAGCTGGAGTGCTGCTCTCAAAACCCGGAGTGGAACATCAATCTTTTCAGGATGGGCCCTAATAATCCTAGCATTAATACGACGCCTAAGGGAGCAACCACAAGGGCAGTGGCTGCTGCTAACACTCCTGCTCCATCTGATAACGCCTCACAGGAGCAAACGGATTGCACCGGTGTGGATAAGGGGGCCAAGTTTCAAAGCGTGAAGAACGTTGGCAAGCTTAGTAAGGAGAGTAACAGTGTGGGTTTGACAATGGGTCCTAATGCTGCCATACAAGGTCCTAAAGTAGTAATTCCTCCAATATTTAATAGGAAAAGAGCCCCTAAGGCTATAAACGACCAGGCCTTGATCCCTTCTGATTCAAATTTAATAACTAAGACTAAGACTGTTGGTGCAGAGTCAACTAGCAACGCTCCAAGTTTACCAGCTGAGAACAACCAGATTGTATCGGTCAGTGTTGTGGCCGACCTTTCAGGGTCAGAACAGGTTTATTGTGGCCCTGTACAAGACTTGAAGAACCCCTTGTTTGAAAAATAAAGAGTGAATGACTTGGATTCATGCAGCTCAGGGGGGAAATTTTACTCCATGTCAGATGTCTCAGTGGTATCAGAGGAGGATGACAGCGCGGATCTTGATTGTGTAGATGACAGAAGTCTAGCCAGCTCTGTAAATATTGAGGAATAGGAACATTTCTCTCCAGCTTCAGAGGGTAATAATACGGTATTAAAGCCACAAGGGATGTTGAATGCAAGGCCTTCGCATCTACCTAATAATGATGGTTCTCCCTTACTGGTTTCTAGGCCAGTAACAATGGTAACAGATAAAGAGACTCAAGGGCCTCCCCCTTGCGAGGAATCCAATACTAATATCAGCTTATCTACAATATATCAGGCTATTATGCTTCATCTGGAAGAGACAAAGGCTGAGAGTTTACCCATTCATGGGGCTGTGCACAAATTACAGAACACTGTGCGCCGCGTAGCAAAAACATGTTCTGAACTTACAGCAAGAGTGGGGGAGGCTGAAGGGAGGATCTCTGATATAGAAGATGACTTTTCCGCGTGTAAGGCCGATGTTGTTGCCCTACACTCAGTCAGGGAGGATGTGAACTGGAAGCTGATTGACATGGAAAATAGGGCGAGGAAAAAATAATCTCTGCATACTGGGGGTTCCTGAAGGTTTGGAAGGGAAAGATATCCGTCAATTTGTGATTGACTTGTGTTTAGAAGCATTCCTTGAGCTAGGTGAATGGAGCTGGGAGCGTGAGCTCCAAAGGGTACATAGATTCCCCTTCCAAGCCAGGAGTGTCCCTAAGGGTATGGAGGTTAAACCAAGGGCAATACTCATCTGCCTTAATAAATTCCTATTACGTGAAAAGCTTTATGACTTGGCTCGTCCTGACCGTAAACAAAAGGCTAAGGGTTGCACATTTTTCGTACACCCTGACTATTGTCAAGCTACTGTCCAAGCTAGATGGCATCTGCACCAACTTATTTCACCATTTCAAGGGAAAGGAGCACAAGCTTTTTTATTAAATCCTTCAAAGCTTAAAGTCATTTTCAAGGGTAAAACTTTGGGGCACATTACCAAGCAATAGCGATAATTATCGCTATTCCTTGGTTAGAGACAAAAAATTACAGCTGAGCGGCGGCAATTTTTACCGCAGATAAACCTTGGTATTACCAAGGTTTATCGTAAATGCGATAAAAATCGTCTGAATGAATATTGCTGAAAATTCAGCGATATTCATGCATTACCGAGCTAATGCTCTCAGCCATGTTATCCACCTCCCATTGTATAACATGGCTAAGAACTGCTCAGGGCAGGTGTTAGCTTTTGGAGATATTCCCGCTTAGCGCGAATATCTACAAAAGTTGGTAATAGGAGATAGCGATGTTAGCAACTATTTCCAGTCGCTAACATCTTGGCACGCCCACTTTGCATGTCATTAGTGATAAATAAGCATGGGGGAATTTTGCGAATTCGCGATCCACGAATTTGCGGATTTGCGAATTTGCGATCCGCAAAATTCGTGAATTTGTGCGAATTTGCAGATTTTTGTTTTTTGCGTGTTCGTGGGTTTTTTGCGTGTTCGCGGGTTTTTTGCGTGTTCGCAGGGATTTTTGCGTCTTCGCGAGCCGCTTGCATAGCGAATTTACCCATGCAGTCGTTTATGGGAGAGGGAGAGAGAGATAGATAGATAGATAGATAGATAGATAGATAGATAGATAGATAGATAGATAGATAGATAGATAGATAGATAGATAGATAGATAGATAGAGAAAGAGAGGGAAAGAGAGAGGGAGATAGAGAACGAGAGAAAGAAAGAGAGGCCGGATCTCTGAAGGGCCAGATTCCTGAGTTGCCCCTACAGAACATACAGCTTTTTATTTTTAGCAAAATGCATATGAAAATTGTGCTGTAAAGGTCTCTTTTAGTTTAACCCCTCCTGGCAACTCAAAATGGGTGTATTTGCCATCCTCTCCCTTCTGGCTGTTTTTATATCTGTAAGTGCTTCCTGATGAGGTTTAATTCCTTGGACAGGTGCCTCGTTGCCTACTTGTAACTATTCTCTGACCCTGCTTCAAGGGTCAGAGCAGGGTCAGAGAATAGTTGCAAGTAGGCAACGAGGCGCCAGGAAGCAATTAGCAGCAGGTGTCCAAGTTGAAGTTAATTTGTTTGTAACCCTTTTGTAAAAGGTTACAAAGAAATTAGGTTCAGCTTTTGCACCTGCTGCTGTAACCCTTGCTTGGCTGAAAATTCGTCCCCGCTGATTAGAGGATTTTACCGCAATTTCGCGAGATTCGCGGATCGCGAAATCGTGGAAAACCCGCAAATTCGCCCGCGAAACGGATTTTACGCCCACCCTTAGTGATAAATATCACTGACATACAAAGTGTGGCCCAAGATGGTCGCTATCTCCTACTAGCTGTCGCTAACTGGTGTTAGCGACAGCTAGGTAATAGGGAGATAATTTTATCTCCGCTTTCTTGGCTTTTAAAGCCAAATAAGCGGAGGTAAACCCCCTTGATAATATGCCCCTTTATTTTTCTCTTCCGAAATAAAGGCTAAGGAGTTCTTCGAGACTCTTTAAGGAGTAATATTTCAGCTGGTCTAGCTGTTCTGTCTCCTCTGCCTGACTTGGTCTTCTCCCCAATTTTTGTTAAACCTTGTACGGTGTACTTCCCCTTTTTTTTAGCTTTTTGCCTGATTTTTTGAGGAAAATCTATTTTTTCGGCAAGGGAGGGTGGGAGAGGTTGGGAGGGCACTTATTCCTTCCTCGCCATCACACATAGGGACTCTTCAGTCCCTTTGCCTCACTTGGGTGGGTTGGGGTGTTCTTTGGGGGGTGGGGGGTGGGACCCTGTGTCTGAACAGGGTGGGGGGTAGTGGGTGGGTTTTGGGGGCAAGGAACAAAAAAAGTAAACTTGAGAAAATGAATCAGGAGTATTCAAGTCAATCATGGATCACTATTAAATATTTTGAAAAGCTTGGAATTTGGGACTATAAAGCTCAGCATAATTTTGTAATGTGTGCTCGGAATTTTTTATTTGCCTTGTTCTGTTTGTTGATACTTTTATCATTTAAAGATGGGTGAATTTGCTATTTGTTCTTGGAACGTCTGTGGGTTAAACAACAAGAAAAAAAGGGGGATCATGGCGCAAATTCTTAAAACTATGCGGGTAGAGTTACTGTGTATCCGAGAGACACAAATTGTTTGGAATAATAGGGCCTGGTTAAGAGATTTGGGTTACGAAATTGTATCTTGTACGCAACAGGGATCTACAACTGGAGGGGTTGCTATTCTAAAGAAATATGGATGGGTGAGTGTAAACGTATGAAAGCTGATCAGCAGGGGCGGTGGGTAATCATTGTGCTCAAGATCGAAAGTTTTTTCTGCATGATATGTTCATTATATGGTTCTAATGTGGACGATCCTGATATGCTCAACGATATTAGTATCGAGCTCGCCTCTTGGCCACCGCCCCTTATTCTTTGTAGAGATTTTAATTTTCATTTACGAGGAGACTTTGATATTCGTACTAATACCTGCCATGAAGGTAAAAAAAATAAGGTTTTTAAAACAACCAAAGGTATTATTAATGACTTTGGGTTAGTGGATGTCTGGTGGCTTTAGAACCGGGAAGATCCCGGGTACACATAATATTCCCCCCTCATCAGAAACATGTTCGAATTGATTATTTCTTCGCTCCTATCGAGCTATTAACGAGTGCTAAAATTGAAATATTACCTAAAATAATATCGGACCACAACCCTATTATCTTGGAATTTAAAATAGAAACCCAGATTCAACGCAATAGGAACCCATGGACATTTGAGCGCCAGCTCCTGGTAGATAAGGCGTATATAGAACACATGGTTAAATGGATCCCCGAGTTTTTTTATTTTAATTCTGGATCTGCCTCAGTCAGTACAGTTTGGGATACGTTCAAAGCAGGTGTCTGCGGAGAGACACTTAGCTTTTCCATTAACAAGCAACGTAGACTACGGGTAGAACAAGACAAGGAGCTGAGTAAATTACGGCTTTAGAGATTGGGCTGATGAAAACTTGCAGCTCCAGTCAGGAATTTGAACAGAAGGGAGCAGCTCTTGCCATCCAAAATTTGAAGGTATATCAAAGCTTCGCTAATAAATTAGCTGCTCAGGTTGCGGTGCTTTGCGCTGATCTGTATGAGGTGGGGGAAAACTCAGTACAATTATTAGCTAAAAGGTTACGGCAGCGGGAAACGCCAGGAGGGTGGAAGCTATACAAGACTTTCAGGGATTAATACACACAGATCCTGCTAAAATTTTGGAAACCTTTAATGAATTCTATAGGCATCTCTACTCAAACGATGAGGATTCAGACATAGCTGAGAACCTTAAAGAGTTCTTGGGGGATCAAGAATTCTCCTAGTTTACATTTACCCAGAGAGAAGAACTAGAGGCCGATTTTACCTTAGAAGAACTTGAGGCAGCAGTCCTATCATTGGCAACGGGAAAGACAGTTGGTCCAGACGGGATTCCGCTGGAATTTTTCCGTACCTTTTGCTCAAGACTGAAGGAACAGTTCTTGAAGCTGTGCCTGACTGCACAGAGGGAATCACCCCCGGTCTCTTGGCAAAATTCAATAATAACGGTGTTTTTAAAAAAAGACAAACCTCCCCTCTTGCCTTCTTCATATAGGCCAATCTCACTAATAAATGCCGACAGCAAGGTTTATTCTAAAATTATAGCTACTCGCCTATCTCAGATCATCGATACCTTGGTATCTCCATTACAACACAGTTTTATACCTGGCCGTGACACGACTGACCATGTGCGTCGTGTTATTGCCTTATTGGACTGGGCTGAGGCTACTAAGACTCCCATAGGCATCACCCTGTTGGATGCCGAGAAGGCATTTGACAGAGTGGCTTGGCCCTATTTATGGCAGACCTTATCCCTGAAGGGATTTGGACCAAGGATCCTTCATGCTATAAAAACTAAGCATGGGCTGAAAATTCGTTACGCTCGCGGAATTTGCGGATTTTCCGCGACTTCGCAATCCGCGAACCTCGCGAAATCGCGGTAAAATCCGTGAATCAGCGGGGACGAATTTTCAGCCAAGCATTTACAGGGTTACAGCAGCAGGTGAAAAAGTTGAAGCTAATTTTGAGTAACCTTTTACAAAAGGGTTACAAAGAAATTAACTTCAACTTGGGCACCTGCTGCTGTAAGCCTGTAAGTGCTTCCTGGCGCCTCGTTGCCTACTTGCAACTATTCTCTGACCCTGCTCTGACCCTTGAAGCAGGGTCAGAGAATACTTACAAGTAGGCAATGAGGCGCCTGTCGCAAAAATTAAACCTCAACAGGAAGCACTGACAGATATAAAAACAAGCATTTGCAATGCAATAAGTCTTGCATTAGAAAAGTTTGAGCTTTTGGTCTTGTAAATGACATTTTTTTTATTTATGTGTTGGTTTTGAAAATAGCTAAATTAATAGCTTTGTCATTTACAATTCCAATAGTTATAACTTTCTCAAATGTGACACCTATAGCATTTGTAATGCAACATGTTTTGTATTTACGTGACTTAGCTGTATTGATATTACAAATTACAATGGCTTTTAATTTTTTTAAATAATTAATACTTAAATAAAATGATTTCAATTTATAATGGCAATAGCTTAAACTTTTGTAAATAACTTTTGTGAAGATTATGTTCAGTGTATTTTATTGTGACGAAAATCCAAGAACAGAAGTGAAATATTAACATCTTTTTGTGACATTTGTAATAAAGTTTGAAACATTGAGAGAATATATTTGAACCAGTTGTTGTTGAATGGTTGCACAGATTGATGTTGGGGTGGCGCTTAGTGGTGCTGTGGTGGTGCTGAGTGATGCTGTGGTGGTGCTGAGTGGTGCTGTGGTGGTGCTGAGTGATAATGTGGTGGTGCTGAGTGATGCTGTGGTGGTGCTGAGTGATGCTGTGGTGGCGCTGAGTGATGCTGTGGTGGTGCTGCTTGGTGCTGTGGTGGTGCTGAGTGATGCTGTGGTGGTGCTGAGTGATAATGTGGTGGCGCTAAGTGATGCTATGGTGGCGCTGAGTGATGCTGTGGTGGCGCTGAGTGGTGCTGTGGTGGTGCTGAGTGATAATGTGGTGGTGCTGAGTGATAACGTGGTGGTGCTGAGTGATGCTGGGGTAGCGCTGAGTGATGATGTGGTGATGCAGAGGGCAGAAAGGCACAAAAAGCAGTCTAACAAAGGTCAGAAGGGCAGAAAAACAAGGGAAAAACGAGTCTAACAGAGGGCAGAAGGGCACACAAAACCAGTCTAACAGAGGACAGAAGGGCAGAAAAACAAGGGAAAAACGAGTCTAACAGAGGGCAGAAGGGCACAAAAAACTAGTCTAACGGGGCAGAAAGGCACAAAAATGAGTCTAACAGAGGGCAGAAGGGCACAAAAACAAGGGAATAACAGAGGGCAGAAGGGCACAAAAAACGAGTCTAATAGAGGGCAGAAGGGCAGAAAAACAAGGGAAAAATGAGTCTAACAGAGGGCACAAGGGCACAAAAAAAAGAGTCTAACAGGGGGCAGAAGGGCAGAAAAACAAGGGAAAAACGAGTCTAACAGAGGGCAGAAGGGCAGAAAAACAAGGGAAAAACTAATCTAACAGAGGGCAGAAGGGCACAAAAAAGAGTCTAACAGGGGGCAGAATGAATCCCGCCCTGCGTGTTTGTCCACGAAGATGCCACCTTTTTGTGCAATACCTCTACTCAACTGGAGTACTTTCTGCTGTCTAATCAGTAAGTGCTCCCTCGTTGGCTAAATGTATAGGGGCAGATTTACAATAACTGGCGCATCCCCGGGGATGCGCCAGTTATTGTGCGCCGCAGCTCCGCCACCCATGGTACGCCGCATTTACAATGCGGCGCACCATGTGGCAAAAACGGCACAGATGCATAACGCATCTGTGCCGTATAAGCAGCGCATTGCTGAAGCTGCGTCGAGCTTGCGACGCAGCTCCAGCAATGCTCTGAGGGGCCCTATCTCCCAGATGCTGCATCAAGCCTTGCGCCTGCTCCAAGCAGGTGCAGGGTTTTGACGCAGGATTGGCCTAAAATTGACTGAGTGAATTCTTGTAGATTTCACTCAGCTACTTTTAGGAGGCGTTCCTGCGCAGAAACGCCCTCCCCTGTGCCGGAACGCCTCCTGATGGCGCAGGGCTTTACAATGTGACGCATCTCTCAGATGCGTCACGTTGTTAATACCCAGCACCATGGCGCATCTTTTGTGCTGCCACTGCGTCACAAAAGGTCTTGGTAGAGGGTTGGAGTGGTGAACCAGAGGGTGGCAGTGATGAACCAAAGGGTGACAGTGATGAACCAGAGGGTGGCAGGGGTGAACCAGAGGGTGACAGTGCTGAACCAGAGGGTGGCAGTGCTGAACCGGAGGGTGGCAGGGGTGAACCAGAGGGTGGCAGTGATGAACCAGATGGCGGCAGGGGTGAACCAGAGGGTGGCAGTGGTAAACCAGAGGGTGACAGTGCTGTACCAGAGGGTGGCAGGGGTGAACCAGAGGGTGCTGTGATGAACCAGAGTGTGGCAGTGGTGAACCAGAGGGTGGCAGGGGTGAACCAGAGGGTGGCAGTGGTGAACCAGAGGGTGGCAGTGCTGAACCAGAGGGTGACAGTGGTTAACCAGAGGGTGGCAGTGGTGAACCAGAGGTGCTGTGATGAACTAGAGGGTGGCAGTCGTGAACCAGAGGGTGACCGTGCTGTACCAGAGGGTGGCAGGGGTGAACCAGAGGGTGCTGTGATGAACCAGAGGGTGGCAGTGGTAAACCAGAGGGTGGCAGGGGTGAACCAGAGGGTGGCAGTGCTGAACCAGAGGGTGACAGTGGTTAACCGGAGGGTGGCAGTGGTGAACCAGTGGTGCTGTGATGAACCAGAGGGTGGCAGTCGTGAACTAGACGGTGGCAGTGGTGAACCAGAGGGTGACAGTACTGAACCAGAAGGTAGCAGGGGTGAACCAGAGAGTGGCAGTGCTGAACCAGAGGGTGGCAGTGGTGAACCTGAGGGTGTCAGGGCTGAATCAGAGGGTGGAAGGGGTGAACCAGAGGGTGGCAGTGGTGAACCAGAGGGTGGCAGTGATGAACCAGAGGGTGGCAGTGGTGAACGAGAGGGTGCTGTGCCCATACACGACCGCATGGGTAACTTCGCCATTCAAGAGGCCCACGAACACGCAAAAAGCCACTTTTAGGAGGCGTTCCTGCGCAGGAACGCCCTCCCCTGTGCCGGAATGCCTCCTGATGGCGCAGGGCTTTACAATGTGACGCATCTCTCAGATGCGTCACGTTGTTAATACCCAGCACCATGGCGCATATTTTGTGCTGCCGCTGCGTCACAAAAGGTCTTGGTAGAGGGTGGGAGTGGTGAACCAGAGGGTGGCAGTGATGAACCAGAGGGTGACAGTGATGAACCAAAGGGTGGCAGGGGTGAACCAGAGGGTGACAGTGCTGAACCAGAGGGTGGCAGTGCTGAACCAGAGGGTGGCAGGGGTGAACCAGAGGGTGGCAGTGATGAACCAGATGGTGGCAGGGGTGAACCAGAGGGTGGCAGTGGTAAACCAGAGGGTGGCATGGGTGAAACAGAGGGTGGCAGTGGTGAACCAGAGAGTCGCAGTGCTGAACCAGAGGGTGGCAGTGCTGAACCAGAGGGTGACAGTGGTTAACCAGAGGGTGGCAGTGGTGAACCAGAGGTGCTGTGATGAACCAGAGGGTGGCAGTCGTGAACCAGAAGGTGGTAGTGGTGAACCAGAGGGTGACAGTGCTGTACCAGAGGGTGGCAGGGGTGAACCAGAGGGTGCTGTGATGAACCTGAGGGGGGCAGTGGTGAACCAGAGGGTGGCAGGGGTGAACTAGAGGGTGGCAGTGGTGAACCAAAGGGTGGCAGTGCTGAACCAGAGGGTGACAGTGGTTAACCAGAGGGTGGCAGTGGTGAACCAGAGGTGCTGTGATGAACCAGAGGGTGGCAGTCGTGAACCAGAGGGTGGCAGTGGTAAACCAGAGGGTGACAGTGCTGTACCAGAGGGTGGCAAGGTGAACAAGAGGTGCTGTGATGAACCAGAGGGTGGCAGTCGTGAACCAGAGGGTGGCAGTGGTGAACCAGAGGGTGACAGTGCTGTACCAGAGGGTGGCAGGTGTGAACCAGAGGGTGCTAAGATGAACCAGAGGGTGGCAGTGGTGAAACAGAGGGTGGCACGGGTGAACCAGAGGGTGGCAGTGCTGAACCAGAGGGTGACAGTCGTTAACCAGAGGGTGGCAGTGGTGAACCATAGGTGCTGTGATGAACCAGAGGGTGGCAGTCGTGAACTAGAGGGTGGCAGTGGTGAACCAGAGGGTGACAGTGCTGAACCAGAAGGTAGCAGGGGTGAACCAGAGAGTGGCAGTTCTGAACCAGAGGGTGGCAGTGGTGAACCAGAGTGTGGCAGGGGTGAACAAGATGGTGGCAGGGGTGAACCAGAGGGTGGCAGTGGTGAACCAGAAGGTGGCAGTGATGAACCAGAGGGTGGCAGTGGTGAACCAGAGGGTGCTGTGCCCATACAGGACCGCATGGGTAACTTCGCCATGCAAGCGGCCCGCGAACATGCAAAAAGCCCCTCGAACATGCAAAAAACCCCGCAACCACATAAAAAACCCAGCGAACACGCAAAAAAACTAAAATCCTCAAATTCGCACGAATTTGCGGATTTTGCGGATTGCGAATTCGATTTCACGCGAATTCGCAGAACGCGAATTCGCAAATTTCGTCCATACTTAATAAAAACTTTATATAATTCTCCAACAGCATCAATACGTTTAGGGGGTAGAAAGTCTAAACCTTTTCTAATCTTACGTAGAACCAGACAAGGGTGTCCCAGTTCACCATTATTATTTGCTTTATATATCGACTTTTTCTTAGCTAAACTTAATCAAGCTGTAAACATTAAGCCGGTGAGTGTTTGTAATGTTGAATATAGGGCCCTAGCTTATGCAGATGATATTGTGGTCTTAACAACTGACCTACCTCCTGCTTTTCTAACATTTGAAGACATAGCATCACAATTTGGTTCCTTCTCTGGCTACAAGCTTAACATAACAAAGACCCAGATTACTTATGTAGGGGGTAATCCCCCGAGTAATATTACTACAGTATCAGAGGCAACTTATTGGGGGATTAAAATCACTTCACCGGTTATTAAGATCCCTGAAATTAATATCATCCCAGTCATTGATAAAGTTAACGCTACCCTAGAGCGACTCAATCATCTTCACTTGTCACTTCACGGAAGATCAAATGTGTTAAAGATGCTGGTGCTCCCTAAATTTCTTTATATATTCAGAACTATTCCATTGGAGTTTCCATTAATTTGTTTTAAGCAGCTGGAAGATATCTCCTCGAGATTTTTATGGGGCTATAAACGGCACAGGAGGGCTTATAAAAAAATGGTTCTTCCTAGAGACAGAGGTGGGTGGGGTGTTCCATATTTTTTATTGTATTATTGGGCTGCAGCATTGCAATTTATCTCTCCCCTAGTAGTTGGGGAGAAAGCTAGGCTATTAACATGTCACAACCCCTCAATGCTGCTGCGTGTGCCCCCAGTGCCTGCCTCTGCATCAGCGCCGTCCTCGCTGCTGCCCTGAGCGCTCCCCTTTGGTTTTTGGCCGTTTTGTCTATAATTTGTGCTTGTTTTTCCTGGTGTGTCCGAGATCGTGTTTCCACTGTTTTGCCCCGTTTTGTCCTGCATTAGTGCCTGCTTTCTCTGTGACGTTTCTCTTCGTTTTTTTGGCCGTTTTGTCTGTAATTGGTGCTTGTTTTTCCTTGTGTGCCCGAGATCGTGTTTCCACTGTTTTTGCCCCGTTTTGCCCTGTATTAGTGCCTGCTTTCTCTGTGACGTTTTCTCTTCGTTTTGCCTGCCTCCTTCCTCCTTGCCCGCCTACCTCGCCGCTCTCCCTCCCCGCTCCCGCTTCCCGCCACTGCCATTAGCCCCGCCCCTTTTTCTGCTGTACCCTCCCCGCTCCCGCCTCCCAGCTGCTCCGCCCACCCGCGCACTTCGCCTTAAATGGCGACCGTGCGAACGCGCAGCGGTCACGCGCAGCGGGCGCGCCGTTTGTGCGCCGAAGGCGCGCCAAAGGTAAGCCCGTCTGCGCCCGTCCGCGACCGGATCGCGACCAGCGCCAGGACCCCTGGTCCACGAAGACCCCGCCCGACCCGCCTGACGTACTCCGCCGCCACCCTCATCGCTCTCAACTCCGGCCGACTCCCTGAATGCCATCAAGCCACACCACGACACACCCACGGACCTTTCAGCTGCCACGCCTGCAAGTTCTCCTGCATCCGGACCAGCCCCGCACCAGCACCCGCCAAGTCGAACTCCAGCAGCACCCACCTCAAGTGCATCCTGCTCAACACCCGCTCCGTCCACAGACACGCCATCGAACTCTGGAACCTCCTGGATGCCACCGCCCCTGACGTTGCCTTCCTCACGGAGACCTGGATGAACGCCTCTTCGGCTCCCGACATCGCCATCGCCATCCCAGAGGGCTACAAGATCGTCCGGAGGGACCGAAACGCCAACCAGATGGGAGGAGGCATCGCCATCATCCACAGGAACACCATCCGGCTCACGACCTGCACCGACAACACCCTGTTCAGCGCCGAACACCTGCATTTCCAGATCCACACCAACCCGAACACCACCCTCAGAGGCACCCTGATCTACCGACCCCCTGGACCACGCACGCAATTCAGCGAGGACATCGCCGACTTCGTCAGCCCGCATGCCCTCCCCTCCGCTGACTACATCCTCCTGGGGGACCTGAACTTCCATCTGGAGAACAACAACGACCACAACACCAGCACCCTGCTCGACAACCTCGCCAACCTGGGACTCAAGCAACTGGTGTCCACCCCCACCCACCTCGCCGGACACACACTCGACGCCGTCTTCTCATCCAGCACAGACATCAACTTCAGCCACACCACAGAGCTTCAATGGACGGACCACAGCTGCGTCCACTTCACCTTCAAGAGAACGACGACCCACCAACACCAGCAACAGGCCGCCCGCAGAAGCTGGAACAAGATCACAGCAGACCAGCTAGCCACCTCCCTGAGCCAACACCCTCCTGCCAGCTCAGCGAACCCCAGCCAGGCCGCCGACAACATCACGAAGTGGATCAGCAACTGCGCGGACGAACTCGCCCCGCTGAGGACCCCGCCCAGCAGACCCGGCAGCAAGAAGGCCCCATGGTTCACCGACGAACTCAAGAGCTCCAAGAAGAACTGCCGAGCCCTCGAGAAAGTCTGGAAAAGGGACCCGACACCGGACAACAGGACCTCCTACAAACTGGCCACCCGGAAACACCACCAGCTGATCCGCGCCGCCAAGAGAACAGCATTCAAGGACCGGCTGGACAACAACGCACACAACAGCAAGGAACTCTTCAACATCGTGAAAGAGCTTTCCAACCCCAGCGCAGGAAACAACGACATCACCCCATCGCAAGACCTCTGCAACTCCCTCGCCTCATACTTCCACAACAAGATCACGGACATACACAGCAGTTTCAACAACCAACCAACGCACACCACGACCGACCTGCCACCCCCCCCCACCACCACCCTCCACGCCTGGACCCCGATCAGCACAGAAGACACCATCCGCACGATGAACTCCATCCACTCCGGATCACCAACCGACCCCTGCCCTCACCACGTCTTCAACAAGGCCGACGCTGTCATCGCACCCCACCTGCGAGACATCATCAACACATCCTTCGACACCGCCATCTTCCCCGAAAGCTGGAAACACGCCGAACTCAGCGCTCTACTCAAGAAACCAACAGCGGACCCCACCGACCTCAAGAACTACCGCCCCATCTCGCTTCTCCCGTTTCCAGCCAAAGTCATCGAGAAGACCGTCAACAAGCAGATGGCCGCCTTCCTCGAGACGAACGGATCCCTCGACCCCTCACAGTCCGGCTTCCGAGCCAAACACAGCACCGAGACCGCCCTCATCGCCGCCACCGATGACATCCGAGCCCTGATGGACAATGGAGAAACAGCGGCCCTCATCCTCCTAGACCTCTCCGCGGCATTCGACACGGTCTGCCACCGCACCCTAATACGGCGCCTCAGCAACATCGGAATCCGGGACAAGGCGCTGGAATGGATCATCTCCTTCCTCGACGGAAGAACACAGCGAGTCCGCCTACCACCGTACAAGTCAGAGGCCTCCGAAGTCATCTGCGGCGTCCCCCAAGGATCATCACTGAGCCCCACCCTCTTCAACGTCTACATGAGCCCCCTCGCGGCCATCGTACGCAAACACCACCTCAGCATCATCTCCTACGCCGACGACACCCAGCTGATCCTCTCCCTGACCAACAACCCCGCCGCCGCCAGAGCCAACCTGCACGAAGGGATGAAAGAGGTAGCCGAGTGGATGACGACCAGCCGCCTGAAACTGAACTCGGACAAGACGGAGGTCCTCATCCTGGGCTCTTCACCCTCCGCCTGGGACGACTCCTGGTGGCCTCCCGCCCTGGGCACCGCACCCAAACCGACAGACCATGCACGAAACCTGGGCTTCATCCTGGACTCCTCCCTCTCCATGACCAGGCAAGTCAACAGCGTCTCCTCGGCGTGCTTCAACATCCTACGCATGCTACGGAAGATCTTCTGGTGGATCCCCTCAGAGACCAGGAAGACCGTCACCCAGGCCCTCGTCACCAGCCGACTGGACTACGGCAACGCCCTCTACGCCGGGACCACCGCCAAGCTCCAGAAGAGACTCCAGCGGATCCAAAACGCCTCAGCCAGACTCATCCTCGACATCCCACGATCCAGCCACATCTCCGGACATCTGAGAGACCTTCACTGGCTCCCCATCAACAAGAGAATCACCTTCCGCCTCCTCACCCACGCACACAAAGCCCTACACGACCAAGGCCCGAGCTACCTCAACAGCCGAGTCAACTTCTACGCTCCCAAACGCCACCTCCGATCAGCCAACCACGCCCTCGCCGCCGTCCCCCGCATCCGAAGAGCGACTACAGGAGGAAGGTCCTTCTCCTACCTGGCCGCCAAGACCTGGAACTCCCTCCCGTCCGACCTGCGCCTAACCCAAGACCACCTCTCCTTCAGGAAGAAGCTGAAGACCTGGCTGTTCGAGCAGTAGCGGCACCCCCCCTCCCCAGCGCCTTGAGACCCTACGGGTATGTAGCGCGCTTTATAAGTGTCACTGATTGATTGATTGAGAAGAGGTCAATAGTTGCTTTTTGAAAATTGTTGAGCCAAGCTATTATAAAAAAAACAAGTTTAAAATTCTAAAAGCAGCATATTCTATTTGGAGGTGGGTAAAGCGACACTTAGGACTAACCAACAAAATGGCTATACCCCTTTTGAAGCGTCCGGCGTCCTACCTATCATTTTTCGGGACCGAATTACTATGCTTTGGCGCCAGAAAGGAATTAGCTGTTTAGGCAATCTAATGTCGGACTCACAATTTCTCTCTTTTACAGAATTACAATTCAAATTTGGTGTACCCAGGCAGGATTTCTTTAAGTATCTGCAAATCCGCAGTTTTTATACTATGTTAGGTCGAAAGAATATACAGTTTAGGAAACTTCCATTAATTGAGGGTCTGGGAAAAGCATTTCCGATTGGCTCGCATTACTCTAATTTAATAAAGTTATTGTTAGATGATCTAGAGCATTTTCAAGATAAATGGCGTTGTAATCTAAACATAGAGTGAATCAACCTGAATGCTTCTATTTTGTTGGCTAACGATGTTTTGATTTCAGGCAGGATAAGGGCACAACATTATATGGCTCTGTATGACCTATATTATTCTCAGAGAAAAATTTCTAAATGGAGTACGGGAGTTGGGGCAAAATGCAGCAGATGTGGCCTGTTTGCAGCAGATGCGTTACACATGTTCTACTCCTGTCCTAAACTAACAGAGCTGTTAACATCAATTCAACGTTTTCTGGCAGAGATAATGGGCTTACCGATATGCATTACAGGGGAGATGGCAGTGTTAGGAGTTGAATCAAACATTCAAAATAGACCCAAACCATTGGCCTCTTTCCTCTTCATTTGTATGGCCATCTTTCGTGCCTGTATTACCAAGGATTGGATATCTCCAGATCCTCATTCATTTTCTTCTTGGAGGGCCCAGCTCCTCGCTACATATAACATAGAGGTTGTGACAAGACTAAGAATAGCAGAAAGAGAACAAGAGGGCTAAAAATATGGGCTCCTATTGCAGAGTGGATATAATAGGATCATAAATGTTTTCCTTGTCTGTATCTTGTTTATTTCTTTTGTCCAAAAACATTTCATGTCTGTAATATGTTTGGTTTACTGAGCCTAGTGGTATCTTTTGAATATTGTTACATTTTTTTTCTAGGTGCCTCTTGTTTAATTTGGTGTATGTTCTTGACTCTGACTTCATTTTATTTATATTGATGGTGTATGTAAACCATTCCTGTTTTGTATTCGTTTCTTTGTTCCTTGTATAAAAAATAGTAATTTTAAAAAAAAAGAGTTGGAATCTCTTACTGTGAGAGAGAGGGTTTGATAATAGAGTTTGATTTGGATTCATAATTTCCCCCGGGCCTTCTTGTGACATATTGTTGTCCGAGATTATCTCCGATATTAGCTCTACAATGCCTTGGTCATGATCTGAAGAATGGGGGAGTCAGGTCCTGGGACGTGGGGCTAGCTGGACCATTAATATAACTAAGTACACAGATTGCCAGCCACACACTTAATTAAATCCTCTATTTTTGAGGGAACAAACCATAAGAGACTTCCTGGTTCGTACGGGTATATCACTCCAACCCTTTTATTATTTATTTATTTTTTGTCTTTTTTAGTATCGATGTATGAAAGGGACACCTTATCGTTTTGTACACCTTATATACAATTATTTACAATTCGCGATTATTTACAACACAAACACATACACATAACTAGTTGTATTATACAAAGTGAATTGCTCTGATATATGTACACTCAAATATTCATACTACGAAGAAAAAATCATCCGTAATTCCATAAAGACCAGAGTCAAAAGTATAAACTTGATGACAATCACAAATCAATGAACTACAGTTAAATGTAGGCAGTTCAAAAAAGGAAAAATAGACTTCAAATTAATTCATTCAGTCCATTCGACCAATAAATGGCTAATCTTTTTACGCTTGCTGATATGTCTTTCTGAACCCTCTGTCTCCCAGTTTTGGCAGAGATGTTTATTCCTTGCCCCCAAGATATTTTAGTCTTACTGCTTAACTTTTTGACGGACCCCCCATCCCCTTCCAGGTCACATCCTTCTCTGATCATTGGGCTGAAGATATTAGAAATCCATGGTTGAGCATCAGTTAATTGTCCGCTATTTTTTACGGACTGTAACCTTTTGACCACATAAGGTATCCATGCCAAATTTGTGTCCTTTTCTTCCAACATCATGGGGATTTTAAAGGTAACCAGGGTTTGTGGATTTCCCTGGAGGAGACCCAGAAATTAGCCAAAATACAGCTAAATGTTGTTTTTTTTAAAAACAATAAGAAAATAGGGCTACAGATGAAAGCGTCTGTTTTTTCTCTACAAAGGTATTGACAAAGGGTTTGTGATGCTCCAGTCACCATCTTCCCAGCTTTCAGGGACAATAAGACTTTTGTCAGAAAAACAAACTTTTTACACAGTTTTCACATTTTACTGGGACATAGCCTATTTTTGCTATTTTTTTGTGCGTTCAACCTCCTTCCAGTTAATGGTAAAAACTGGTCTGCAAAGTAGACACAATCTTGAATTTAGCAAGGGGTCGTTTGTGTAGATCCCTCAAGGTTTTATTATAGAACCTAACATTTGAAAATAGGAAAAACTGAAAATGAGTTACAAAAAACACCCATTTGTGCCAACGTTTTCACTGGTAACGTCTTTTAAGTATTACAGAGTTTTTAAACCAATATACGGTTACATCTGCTGGACCCTTTTGGTTGTGCGGATATATAGAACTCATAGGTTCACTAAGAACCAGAGGCACTCAGAGCCAATAACTGAGCACCGCAATAGACCCAGGGAATAAACAGAAATAGAATAACATAAGACAATACGATCTCTATCTAGTCCCTGAGCCACTCCTCCAAGGAAACCCAGATCTTCTGACCCAGCTCCCGCCTCCTTTTCCCCCACCTCTAAAAAACGGCTGACTCTAGGTTATAGAGGGCCAGGATCCTCGCTCTCCATTTTACAACAGTAGGGGCGTCAGGACTGATCCATTCTGAGGTAATAGACAGCCGCACTAGGGACACAGCGATAAACAGAAGGGTGGAAGCATGTCTTGTTCTCTCCAATGAACAATTACTCTCACATCCAAATAAAACAAGCTGTGATGATAGAACAACTGGAATATTGAGCCTAGAGTTGATGAATAGCTCTACATCTTGGAGAAACATTCCAAGTTTGGGGCAGCCAAAGAACATATGTACATCGTTGGCAGCTGCCAGACCGCATCTCGGACAGCAATGACCCCCTCTAGCCCCCCATTTAGAAATTTTGGCCGGGGTATAATAAAGATCAAATAAAGCCATATAGCTTTGAGAGCGCAAGCTGCCTGATAGTAACACACTACTCAATAATTCTAGGGCCTGGGAGATATCCAACCCTGTCTTACCCAGCTTTGCCTCCCACTTAGCATTCTGAAAAGGGAGATCATCTGGGAGACCAGAGAGCAAATTCTGATATACTACCCCAATTCTTGACCTCCTCAAAATCAGTTCCATAAGTGTAATTCTATAAAACAAAATGTATCTTGATCCTTCATTTTATCTAAATAACTTTGAATCTGCAAGCATTTGAAAAACTCAAGCGTATTGGGACAAAACTTATCCTTTCAAAATGAGAAGGAGACCATTTTCCCTTCACACCCTAGATCACCCAAAGACCTTAAACCCTGTGACATCCACCTAAATGTAGTCAGATCTTGAAAGATGGAAGGTAAGAGTCTAGCCATTGTGAGAAGTGTATATTAGTTAATATTAGGAATCAACCATTTGCGCCAAATCTTGCGCCAAACTGAAAACATTGCTGTGGTGACCTTAAACTTGGTCTTCTTATGATAACTGGGTTCAAGAACCCGCAATAATATCCCATTAGCATCTTCCCCTAGTCCTATTTCAAAAATAGAGGGTCTACAGAACGGGGGCAGCACCGCCCTGTCCCCAAACAGTGGTAAAGCAAAATGCTGAAGGAGAGCGGACCAGCAATAAAGCACCAGGTTCGGCACAGACCAGCCCCCCTGGGCCCGCGGAAGGTGCATCCTATTGGCTGCCCTTCGAGGTTGATGATACCCACAAAGAAATCTATTGCAACTCCTTTCAGCACGAACAAGACTTTATTGTGTAAATTGGAGTGGGATAGTTCTGAATAAATATAGAAACTTTGGTAAGACCAGCATTTTAAGAACATTACCCCTACCATACAGAGAGAGACGTAAGTTGTCCAATCTTACTAGAGCAGAATTGACTGAATCGATAATAGGCAAGATGTTCAAGTCTGGAATATTGTCAACTACGGCAGTGATTTTGACACCTAGGTATGACTCAATTTGAACAACTGGGGCTCCAGAGGGGCCCATGGCAGCTGATTGGACAGCCTGGGTTTTGGTGACATTAAGTTTATAGCCAGAGAACTGGCCATACTGTTCTGCTAGGTTCCTAATAGCCGGAAAAGCTGATGCTACATCACTAGTCAAAACTATAATGTCATCAGCGTATGCCAACACCTTATACTCTGATACATTGACCCTAACTGAAAGTATATTTAAAGAACCCTAAATTTTCCTTAAAAAGGGGTCAATATAGAGGGCAAACAGCAGGGGCGAGCAGGGACAGCCCTGCCTGGTGCCCCTGCTAATGCTGAAAGATCTTGACACCGAGCCTGAGACAGAAAGGGTAGCCTCTGGAGCAATGTAAAGTGCTTGCGCCGCTTGAATAAACTCCTTCCACCGAAGGACTGCCCATAAAAACCTCCAGGTGACCCTGTCGAACGCCTTTTTGGCGTCCAACAGGATCGCTGCGAGGGAAGATTCCGTGACTTGGGCCCAGTCAGAAGTGCGATGACCTGGCGGACATGATCAGCCGTGTCCCTACCTGGAATAAAGCCATGCTGGCGTAGTGAAACTAGTGGGGAGATCACCAAGGCCAATCTGGTAAGTAGGATTTTAGAGTATATTTTACTATCTGTATTAATTAAAGATATTTGGCCAAATGATGAGGGGTCTAACTTGTCTTTGTTTTTAAAAAGAATGATGGTAGTTTGGCGCCATTAGTCCGGTATGCACCCGAGCTGTGCCCATCTAAGAATTGTTAAAAGATCCACCCGAATCTCTGATCGAAACAGACTATAAAATTAAAGGGGAAAAGAGCTGGGAACTGCAGCTTTGCCATTAGCTAGTGAATTAATTGCTAACTCGACCTCCTCCCATTCTATGGGGGCAGAAAGAGTTTCATTCTGCTGAGCAGTAGCATGGAGGGTGTTAAGATCCTGTAAAAAAGCCCCAGCCTCAGAGTCTATATTTAGATCACTGACTTCCTCTGTGTACAGTGAGCAATAACACTGCAGAAAGACCGCCATGACTCCCTCCGATGTATCCTGAATATGACCTTGGGAATACGATTGCTCAAACCTTTCTGCTGATGAGCAGTGTCTTGCAATACATTTTTATTGTGTACATGGTATAAAGCAATTAATTTGGGAAAATATAAACAGAAAAAAATGGTATGAAAGACATATTTGTATTTATGAAATGGGAAAAATTATAGAGTTTAGAAACAGTAGCTATTTGCACCTCTCCGAAATTGTGGGTACCCATACCAGCATGAGAATTTTTGGACATTTTTCAAAGTGACTTCTTTTTTACAAATTGTCTTACATTTGGAAGTCAGAAATGCATTGAAAGTCAATAGGAAATAACAGTTGCTCTACAATTCTGTATTTCCCGAAGCCCCCCAATAAAAATGGTACCTCATTTGTGTGGGTAGGTGTAGTGCCCGCGCCAGGAGACCACCCAAAACGCATGTGGACACACCACAATTTCACAGTGAAAACTGACCCTTTTTTTGCAAAGTGCCTTACCGTAGATTTTTAACCCTAGCGCTGCCAACACCTAGCAAACCTAAAAACTAAACACAGAGAAATCCAGAATGGGGTGACTTGTCTGGCTCTCATCGGGTTCTGTTTCCCAGAATCCCTTTCAAATCTCAAACTTTGTAAAAAATTAGACATTTTCCTCACATTTCTGTGGTGGATAGTTCTGGAATCTGCGTGGACCCACAACATTCCACCCACCCCGCTTTCCTTAAAGTCTTTTGAGAAAAATGGTACCTCACTTGTGTGGGAAGGCCTGATACCCGCGACAGGAAATAGCTCAAAAGGCAACGTGGGCACACCACATTTTCACAGTGAAAACTGACTCTTTTTTTGCTGTAGATTTTGAACCCAGCTCTGCCGGCACCTAGGGAAACCTACCAAACCTATACATTTTTGAAAACTAGACTCCCAGGGAAATCCTGAATGGGGTGACTTGCCTGGCTCTCACTAGGTTCTGTTACCCAGAAACCCTTGCACACCACAAACTTTGTCAAAAAAAAACATTTCTTCACATGTCTGTGATGAAAAGTTCTGGAATCTGCATGAATCCACAAAATTCTACCCAGCCCACATTCCCCAAAGTCTTTTGAAAAAAATAGTACCTCACTTGTGTGGGTAAGCCTAGTGCCAGTGCCAGGAAATGGCTCAAAACGCAACCGTCTCTGGAGCATTGGTGTAACCCAAACCGCCTTACTATGGCTTCAATCTTTTTTAGAAGACAGACTCGTCCAGGATTTTGAAGGCGACACCTGCTCAAAACCCATCCCCCTTCAGTGTGGAGTCCCCCAGTGCTCATCCCTGAGCCCTACTCTTTTTAATCTCTATATGTCTCCATTGGTGGATATTACCTCCCCCTTTGGGATTCATATATTAACATATGCTGACAACACACAGCTGATTGTCGCACTGAACCAGATCGACCAGACACCCACTGATTTCCATTCCTGCCTTGACATATGGCCAAATGGATGAGTTTATCCCATCTAAAACTTAATGGTGATAAAACTGAATTGTTGCTTCTCAGCAACCATCTAAGCTTCAAATTTTACACTGTGTGGCCAACCTGTAAAGGGCCGGCACCATCCCCAAAAACAGCGATCAAAAGTCTAGGTATCTGGTTAGACCAAGACCTCTCATTCAAAACCCAAGCCAGGAAGACAGCAGCATTTTCTTATGGGCTATTACGAATGATATGTAAAGTGCTTCCTCTCCTTCCCAATCAAGTCAAAAAACTGCTGGTCCAAGCTCTTATTTTGTCTCGGATAGATTATGGCAATGCCCGCTACTTGGGTGCCCCAAGCTCAGCTGTCACGAAACTGCAGATCATGCAGAATTCTGCTGCAAGGCTTCTTATGGGGACCCACAAGCGGTGCTACGCAAAGCCTTCTCTGCGCTTTCTCCACTGGCTCCCGGTGCAAGAAAGAATTATTTTGAAGGCCCTGTGCATTGCCCATAAGTCTCTGGTGGGAGTGGGCCACCTATTATCAAAAATGTGTTCCGCCTTTACAAGGCCAACAGAAGGGTACACTCAGATGATGTCCACTTAGCAGTAATACCCAAGATTAAGCAGGCCAGAAGTGAAGGACATCTCTTTTCATACAATGAATCCAAACTCTGGAACGCCCTCCCGCTGGACCTCCGTAAAGAACCCAACCACCTCACATTCTGAACACATCTAAAGACCTAGCTCTTTCCGTAGTGGCTCACTCCAACTCTAATTACCGTCACAGCGCTGGGATGCCTCTGGGTAGCCATGAGCTTTATAAATACTATTTTCATTTATTTTCCCCTGAGGAGAAACTCACCTCCTGTCTAAAGGACCCGCTGGAAGCAAATGGCTTCCAGGGGTCCGGTTTCATGCAATGACCTCAGGGCGCGTGGCGTGCTGACCTCATTAGATGAAGGGGCGGGGAGGCAGGAGAAGGGCTTCCCCTGCTTCCCCGGTGGGGGCAACATAATGGGCAGGCCAAAGGGAAGCGCCAGCCCTTCCCCCATGGTTGGGTGCTAGGATGGGTGGGAGCCGTCTGACACATACGCCCACCGTGACGTCGGACGGCTCCCTACCGTCCATCGCAACAAAGGGGTTCCTAGCGAGAGGAGAGAAAGGGGGAGAAGAGAAGTTTGAGAACAACCACAAGCACTCAAGTATGTCGAACAGACAAACTTGCTTGAGAACACCCAATCTGCGCCATGCCATCATGGGTTGATTTTGCACGTGAGTTGTGAATACCTTGCACACATAAATCAAGAAACATGCAAGTGTAAGTCAGACGCAAATTGTCCTGTCAATCAGGACACTTAGGGGCAGATTTATGAAGGGCTTGCGCCACGTTTACGCCGCCGTTGCGTGACGCAACGGCACGGAAACGTGGCGCATCCCTGCGCCCTATTTACAACGTGACGCATCTAGGAGATGCGTCACGTTGTACAGCACTGCGCCATGAAGAGGCGTTCCTGTGCATGGGGGGCGTTCCTGCGCAGGAACGCCTCCTGGAAGTGGCTGAGTGAAATCTATGAGATTTCACTCAGTCACTTTCAGGGCAATGCTGCGTCAAAACCATGCGCCTGCTTGAAGCAGGCGTAAGGCTTGAGGCAGCATTGAAAGAATAGGCCCCCCCAGAGCATTGCTGGAGCTGCGTCGCGCTTGCGACGCAACTCTAGCAATGCGCCACATTTCCGGCACAGATGCGTCACGCATCTGTGCCGTTTTTGCCCCATGGTGCGCCGCATCATAAATGCGGCGCACCATGGGTGGCGTAGCTGTGGCGCACTGTGGCGCATGTTAACTGGCGCATCCCTCGGGATGCGCCAGTTAACATAAATCTGCCCCAAAATATACTGCAGTTATGTGCCATTTGAAACTAGTAAAGAGACCTAAACATTGCATGTAGCACACTACAAGGACACGTATTTCACCAATTAAAAGCATTCAATGTAAGAATGAATGCTTTCTAAATGCACCCCTTCACTTCGCAAACCGATAACTTTAAACATTTAAAACCAGAGGTGCATTAGTAGACAGTTCTTTTTAAGCAATCTTTTAACTTTAACGTTTTAATATGTGCTAATTTATAAGCCCAAATCTCATTCTTTGTTCAAATTGTGAAGTAAATTTAAATCAAAGAACTCCCCATAAATCCAGCTTTCAAGTGTTTCTTGTTTACTCTTTTTCTTTCCTGAGTGATTATGGAGATTTATGCAAGTTAACAGGCGGAAATCATCCAGCTAGCCACAAATCCAAGGGCCTTGAGCGTAATTAGGAAGGTGTTTGCAGCAAAGTAGGGTAATCGAAATCTTGTTCACTAATGCATGCCATTATCAGCCACAACTCTGTGTCCAATATATTTCTGTTAGGGTAGGCAATAGAACACAGAAAACAGCTTCACATAAATCACCGAAAACAAAAATGAATCCATTAAACACTCGGTAAAGTTGTTTGCCACGAGTTGAATCATTTTAATGAAAAAAGGCAAGGAACGTGGAAATAACAACAGAAATTCATTCGGAACGCCAGTGAAGTACAACATTTCCTAACAGTTTTCCCTTTCAATATTTGCTGCCATCTTTATTTGTTTCTAAATAAATGTATCTCGAATGTTCCCAGGAACGCATAGCTGTATATATATTTTGTTATCAAAATGGAAATTATTTCAATGCATTCTTTTCCATCCTTTCAACTTTGCTACTTAAGATGCAATAATGATGAACACTGCACTATAAAGAAGAAGACAGAATCTAGGATATATATATATATATATATATATATACACATATATATATATATATATATATATATATATATATATATATATATATATATATATATATATATATATATATATATATATATATATATATATATATATATATATATATATATATATATATATATATATATATATATGGGAAAAGTGTAAATATAGCACTTGCATTGGGAATTGAAAGTATGCAAAATAACGAATGCCCTGTTGACGTACCAATAAGATGTATACACAGAAATAATTTTGTAATAAATGGGTCAGAACTGTAACCATCATATTATTGTATATCCCTGAGACCTCAGACCCATAGAGTATATGCATTTTTGGACTTCAGTATGGTGTTTCAAATTATATAAATAGGCAAAGATACTATACGCCATTATTTACTACACAGGTCATTTTGTATTTCTAGAGTACACAGGGCCAAGAGCTCGTCATTCTGGATCACCAGCAGCTGAAATCCTCAATGTCCTTCCCGCTCCGCCGATCCCCGGCTTCCCATCACCACTTGTCCATACAAGCATGAACACTCGAGGGAAACTCATTAGAGCTCATCTTAGCCCTCTTTATTCTCTTACTCTAACACCACAATATAAAAAATATAAACGAAGAAACACTGGTTTATTCCACATTAAACGTCTTTTTTAAAAAGACAACGGCACAATTCTTTAAAGAAAAACTCATCACGGTCAGCAATACTTTATTTATCCTCTCTCGTCTACATCTGGGTACCTGCTTTCATGTAGAAATTAAAGAATCAGTAATTCTACGTCTTTATATCGTCCGAATTGCAGAAGCAAAACTGATCACTAAAGTAAGAAAGAGGAAATACTAATGCCCAGCCCTGGACTAAATATCCCAGCAATCCACAAAGACACACACACCATTCAGGGCCTTATTTATGCGAAGTGTTGCATCGCTGCGTCAAAGCAGCGATGCAACACTTCTCAGTGCTCCCTCCTTGCGACACCATTAATGCTTCATATTTACTGTATGATGCATCATGTGCCAAAGGACTCAAGCTACACCTCACAGATGTGACCAAAGCTGGCCAAAACCAGTCTGGGGTTGTTTGTTTTCCCATCTAGAAGGAACTGGTCTGGCAGTTCTGGCTAGACTGTTCCTATTGAATGTCTGACATAATATCGACAGACAGAATATCGAACTACAAAAATATCGGAACAAAAATATCGACATCATAAATATCGGAATCATATCTTCATAAAGGTAAGTACAAAAATATTGAAAAAATAATATCGTAGTACAAAAATATCGGAATTAAAAATATCGTTTTTTTAAATGTATTAATAATAATGTAAAAATAATTTTAAAATACATATAATTTTACAAATATTAAATAAAAATATTAAAACAAAATTAAAACTAATACATATACATTTAAAATAAATAAAACACTTAATAATTTAATGTAATTTTATTTTTTTATGTTATTTAATTGATTTAATGTAATTTTTTTTTGTTTTTACCCTGTACGCCTGTACCCCAAAAACCCAAAACTGACCCTGAACCCTAAAAATATCCCTGTACCCCAAAAATCCAAAACTGACCCAGAACCCTAAAAATACCCCTTTACCCAAAAACTGAAAACTGACCCTGAACCCTAAAAATACCCCTTTACCCAAAAACTGAAAACTGACCCTGAACCCTAAAAATACCCCTTTACCCAAGAACTGAAAACTGACCCTTATCCCTAAAAATACCCCTTTACCCAAAAACTGAAAACTGACCCTGAACCCTAAAAATACCCCTTTACCCAAAAACTGAAAACTGACCCTGAACCCTAAAAATACCCCTTTACCCAAAAACTGAAAACTGACCCTGAACCCTAAAAATACCCCTTTATCCAAAAACTGAAAACTGACCCTGAACCCTAAAAATACCCCTTTACCCAAGAACTGAAAAGTGACCCTGAACCCTAAAAATATCCCTGTACCCCAAAAATCCAAAACTGACCCAGAACCCTAAAAATACCCCTTTACCCAAAAACTGAAAACTGACCCTTATCCCTAAAAATACCCCTTTACCCAAGAACTGAAAACTGACCCTGAACCCTAAAAATACCCCTTTACCCAAAAACTGAAAACTGACCCTGAACCCTAAAAATACCCCTTTACCCAAAAACTGAAAACTGACCCTGAACCCTAAAAATACCCCTTTATCCAAAAACTGAAAACTGACCCTGAACCCTAAAAATACCCCTTTACCCAAGAACTGAAAAGTGACCCTGAACCCTAAAAATACCCCTTTACCCAAAAACTGAAAACTGACCCTGAACCCTAAAAATACCCCTTTACCCAAAAACTGAAAACTGACCCAGAACAAAATACCCCTTTACCCAAAAACTGAAAACTGACCCTGAACCCTAAAAATACTCCTTTACCCAAAATTAATTAATACTATTTAATTACCAATTAATTATTAATTAACAATAACAATAAAGAAAATATATTAGCACATTAGCTGTAATTAATTTAATAAAATAATTAATATTATTTTTCCTAATTAATTAATTAAGAATAACAAAAAATTACTATAATTAATGTAATTAACTAATTAATATTAATTAATTACCAACTAATTAATAAATAGAAATATGTACAAAATTATATTAATTGATTAACTAATTAATATAAATTAATTACCAAATAATTATTAATTAAAATATGTACAAACTAATAATAATTAATTAATTATTATTAAATTACTTCCCACCCTATTCCCCTATAAACCCATAGCCCGCTACAGAACATATTTATCAATTAATCAATTAATTAAAAATTAATTCTCAATTAATTAATTAATAATTCCTACTAATTAATAATTAATTTAACATAATTAAATTACTTCCCACCCTATTCCCCTATAAACCCACAACCCGCTACAGTAGTAAAAGACAATATTTAATTAAATTACATTAAAAATAAATAATAAAACATAATAAATACAATATAATATACACTAAATTTATTTAAAAATTGATATTAGTAACATCGAAGTTATTTATTTCGATATTATTGACATCGATATTTAAAACTTCGATATTACTGATATCATACTAATATCGATATTAAGACTGTCGATATTACTTACCTTCGATATTTTGTCCCATCGATATTTAAACTTCGATATTATTGTATATCGATATTTAAAACTCGATATTTTGTCTGTGTACCGTTCCTATTGGAGTACGACCAAGACTGATACGCATAAAGTGGGTCTCTGTCAGGCCAAGGCAAGTTCATTGTTTCATCTTAACAATAAAGCCATACAATAGCAAAAACATAAAATGCACAATGCAAAATACCGATATAGTCATTGTAACAGTATGCCCAAAATAATATTAAAAACATTGCTGTCCACATGTTCCCTTTTGGTAACATGCATTCTGCCTGTATTTTCATGGAAACAGGATGCTATCTGCCTAAGTTAAAACACCTTGAAGGACTAACAATTATTCCTCATGGCTTCCCTCAATGACATAGCTGTGTCCTCTGTCCTTCACTACAGAGCAAACAAGGTATAGTTAAGCTATATAGGGAGGCACAACGGATAAAATCATGAATGTGTCAAAACAAGGATTCAACTTCAGTGCAGGAGGTACTGGGACAGGAAACGTCATATCTAAATGTAATAAAACACTAAAGCTATTGTATAAAAGAAGAGTAGTGTTGTAAACTATACATCAAGCAAATAAGGAAGCTATAAACAGTTATTAACTTTGCCAACCAATGGCTTGAAAGCATTAAGTCTCAAAAGCTTGTCTGAGCAAAGACCGTGAAAAGTGCAACTGTGCAGTTTTAAAGGATATTGTATATCTTTGCAAAAAGCACATTAAGGGCCTTATTATGAGTTTGGTTGTCTGTCAACTGCCGTACTGGCGGTGGTGGTCCTACTGCGGCACGCTCTGCAGTCCAACCGACGTATTAAGAGATGGGTGGAATGCATTTCCAAAGACTGCAACTGAACCACCAATACCTCTAGCACACCGCCGACCACTGGGGTCGTGGTCAGGGAAAGGCAGCTGCTATAGGGCAAGTACTGAGGAGCTCTACTGCCATCCATATTTCAATTTGACTTTCCGATAAACTGACCACCAGGTTTGAGTTTGCAGTAACAAAGGCTTTGGAGCACATACTCACGCCTCTCCTGTTCTTCCAGGCATAGCTTGCTATGGATCCCTTTCTTTAGGTCCCCCTTCACAGCAGCATTTTCACCCTGAAGAATAAAACCCTGTTCGCGGGCGGTCTACAGGTGAGTCCTTTTTGTACCATATACCCATTGCTATATTGGCCACACATGGGCCGCACTCTGGCAATGGTTAGAAGATATTTTTCAACTTGTATCAACACATGTGCCGTCGAAATGTACACACATGCATCGATAGATACAGAAAACCATTGCCCACAGCCACACAGTGGGCCCCATGGTCAACTCATAATACAGCATTCTAAAACCGCCAGTGCTGTGGGCTACTGCTGGCTGTGGAAGCACTTTTCAGGCGGTTGGACCACCAACTCGGAATCAGGCCTTAAGTGCTGTTCGCAGATGGTTAATGACTTTAGACTAAGCATGGTTATCCTCTGATATGGTTCATTTTAAAACGTTAAATGCTTTCATGCAGAACTTCTAAGGTGCATCAATACTGGGCAAATCCTTTAAAAAATGTTTATCAATACCAGAGAAAGACCTATACAAGGTTGAGCCACCTTATAAGGCCACAGTAAGTTCCCCTCTGCTGCCCACTTGTGAGGAAGAAACTGTAGGGCCAAATTATCACTGCAATCCAACTGTCATAAGAAAATGTAAGTGCGATTTAGATCAGTAACAACCGTTAGCAACCATTTGCTAAAACACATCAATCTGGTCGTCCTACATGAATAACATATAACAATAAGCTCAATTGGGTCTCTAACTTGCTAAGATTGCTGCTTTTCTTTCCCTGTGGTGTAATCAATAACCTTCCCTTCTAGACAATGAATATATATGAAGCTGCAGCTAGATAGATCTCCGACTGATCAATTCAATAGCACAGTGAAAGGGCACCCTTACAACCCTGTTTACAGTATTTTAAATACAAAGGGCAGAGGTAGTGCCTTGGACGCTCTAAAGACTTAACTCAGAGAAACATAAAATGCTTCAATATTTTTGGGCCACCAAGAGAACAGTCACACATACCAGCTCTCATGCCGTAGCTCTTCGGCCAGGATTTGGTATAGAAATGGACCTGTAATGTGCCTTGCCTGAAACTAAGATAAAAGGCCCTCGAGTCAAGATAAGACTGCCAGCGGTGCAGGGCTGTTATGTCCAGATATTTGGATAATAGGGCACTGTTTGTAGAATTGTGCATTTTCCACAGAAAAAATCCCAAAGTTTCCTTTTCACCAATGGTAAAGTGGCTTCAGTTATATTTTCTGGATAGAGCCAAAAGTCTAGTCATTCAATTGAATTTAGGGTGTACTCTCTATATCTGAATCATGGCAAGCTTTTGAAGAATTCTAGCATCTTAGAATGTCCCTCAGACTCTTTTGATACTCTACAAGAACTGTTGTAGTCCAGAGACGTGCCCAGTAACTTACTGGGTGAAAAACAAAGTAATCTGCCTCAGAAGTTATTAATAATTTGGTTTTGAGCATTACCATTGGTGTCTCTGGGCCTAAGAATAGCAGTCGTCTCAGGAAGGATTTTTACACTTTCAGTAGGACCTGCTAGTTTTCGTGTCCCTTACTTTCAGTGTCACAGAAGCTTGCAGCTATTGCTTTGGTTTTTTATGCAGTCAGAGCAGACTTTATCAAGCGGTTATAAACTTACTTGCAAATCTCCATTATGACCCGGTTTGTTGGGGCAGGACCGCTTTAGACTTGGTTACTAGGCCACCCCAATGAAGCTCATAGTCAATTGGATACGCAATTAATAAAAGGTTTTAATCTATTTGGTTACAATAGATCCTGAAGGTTGATTTTTCTTGTGCCTTTGATTTCATTACCATGAACTTTCTGTTCTGCACGTTGATTGTTACTTTCACAGATTTACAGAAAAGTTCAAAACCTTCCAGTATCCAGTGCAATGACAGTTCTGCGCAAGTTAGAATGCCCTCATCGTCAGTGAACATAAGGATCGGAATTTCGTCATTCTCCAGCTTGAGTGTATCCTTGGCGAGATCGATACGCAACTTCCCTATGTCACTCATGCAGGCGTAAAATAGAGCTGGAGCAAGCATGCACCCCTGCCTAGCCCGTTTGTATAGCAAATGTGGTTTTGCCCTCGCCTTTATGGCTCTATTTTAAGGATGCTGTATTTCAGGGATAAATGCTAATTAGCGGATTTAGAAGATATTTTGTCACAGTGTGATCCTCCAAGAGAGCCATAATTTATTCTGGTCCATACTATCAAAAGCGATCTTTAGGTGTAGGAAAGCCAGAAAGAGTGGTGATTTCTGAAGCTCAATGTACTTCAAACAGATCATGTATAGTTCCAGGACGTCATCAATTGTGCTCTGGCCCATGTGGAAGCCGGCTTGAAGGTGAGACGCTATGCAGTTGTCATCCATCAAAGTTTCCAGGTGTGCAAGCAACAGATTACTAAAGATTTTGCCCTCACCGTTCAGTAAAGAGATTGGGCGGTAGTTAGAGGGATCGTCCCTCGGCCCATTTTTGTGGATGGGACTATTATGGGTGACTACCAGAAATCTGGGATAATGCCTTCTGATAGGATTGCATAAAAGGCAGCTGTCAAAGGGCCAAACCACATGTATAGGTTCCTTTTAAACACATCGGTGGGCACCTGGTCTGGGCCTGAGGCTTTTCCCAACTTTTGATGTTAAATGGTCTAGACTAGTTCCATTTTATGAACTGAGATGTCTTCATGAAAGTAATTATGCAGGATGGCCACAGGTGTGTTAGATCTATCTAAACCACAAATATCAACCTACAGAAATATTGAGTCCTAAATATTGATGTTAAAAGTATTGTCTTCCTATACTTATAAAGATAAGTAGAATAAAATCAAGAAAAAAATACTTTATACACTAATATAGAATAAATATATACAAAAATATTTATTTTTGAATATATATATATATACATATATAGAAACAAAATCCTGCAATGCGTCTCCTCACATCGCCATGGAACAGATCTCAAAAACACCAAGGTAAGTTTCTCAAGAGTGTGGCTTTATTCTTCCCTCACCATCGGCATGACGCGTTTCGGCCATCACAAAACGGCCTTGATCACATGGCCTCAAAATACCAATGGGGGTGTTTAAATACTGTGTCAAACATAGAGGTAGAAACAATAACAACGTATATGGGAGGTAAAGGACATGGAAAAAATACTTCGTTCGCACATATGTACAAAATACAAACTCAAAGAGACATTCGATATTTAGATACGTCTATGAGATGACTAAAGTGCTAGTGCAATATCATACTAAATAATCATACAAAATTTGATTACAAGATATGTACAAAAATTGCCTCATGAGTTAATTAATATTAAATCTTCATGCTATGCGAATCAAAACATATGTGCAAAATTAATGTAACATGTCCACAAAATATGAAACAAGACCCCCATCGATATTATCAGAAAAACAGTGCTCAAGTGCAAAAAAGTGCATATAATAATCGCAGTTAGTACATGTATGTTATGATAGAAAACAAATCATACCAAAAGATGTCATGTAACTCAATGTACCTGCGCTAGTGTAATAAGACCCATCACAGTTTAAAAACAATCAGGCATAGCTGCTGATGCTAAGCGATATACATATATATATATATTACCTACTGGCGGTCGCCAGTAGGTATATATAGTTAGGATTTTTTCTCTATGGGATTTTTGAAAATTTTATGTCTAATAACTTTGGCGTTTGTGGACGGAATTGGCTGAAATTTTCAGGAAAATGGCACATTTTGTTTCTGAGCAGCCCCTGAAAATTTGGGGGGTGTTCGTCAAGGGGGGGGCAGAGAAAAAAGGGGGGTCCCAAAACGCGTTTTTCCCATGTTAATTTCCATAAGGCGGTTGGCCTCACTTTTAGCTCGAACGGCTGAATGGATTTGCATGAAACTTGGCAAAATTGGAGGGACTGTTAGCCCGATGTGCCTTTGCTAGGTCTCAATATATGTGCTCCAGTGGATTTTGATAAATTAACGTTCAAAAAAATATATATATCTGTGACAGAGCTCCGGGTAGCGCTCCGGTTCGAGTACTTTTCGCGTAACGGAACTTTGCGAAGCGAAGCTGATTGGCTCTCCGGTGTCTGTCAACATTCTAAACAGTCCGGAGCGGCCGCCATCTTGTCTCTTGGTAGGATCGAGAAACAAGAGGAGGCCAAAACGAAGGGGGAAATGACCATAAGGGGGCATAGTAGATCCTCCCTGACCCCCTAGGTTTGATGTGAAGGCTTTAAAAGAGCCCCTCGGGGCAAAAAAAAAAAAACATCGTTTTTTTTGCGTAGGGAGCGCCCGGTACGCTTTTGTGCAATGGGCGGTGGTAATCTAAATGATGAGGAGGGGGGGGCAGCGTTCAAAGCACATCAGCGTGCATAAACACAAAAATGTTTTTATCTACCACGTACTTGACTTATCTCTCTGAGATGCATTCCCTTGTGTTTCGGCAATGGTAGTCTGTTCATTACATAGATCGCCCGAGGGCGGTAGTACAGACCGCGCGTAGGAAAGGGTCAAAAGCCAGGGGTATAGGAGTATGTAACAAGCAAGCCATTTAATTGAAAAAACTAAACGGGCCAAACCGTTTGCAGGATCAGTGAAGGTTGATTTTATAATTGAAAGTATAACAGGATCAGTTACAATAAAATCGAACATACGCACACCATGGGCGAGTATCATGGGTAACATTATTTCGAAGCTTTATTAATACAATAATCAATAATGAAAAATCAACATCAATAGGGTTGTCTGTATTCCCAGTCAGTACCCTTCCCCGCCCGCCATGTGCATAAAGACTGCATACATTCCCCATAACGTCAAGGCTAAGTAACTAGAACGTCATAAGGAGTTGCAAGTCGCTCCCATACTGGCGCCATTTTGGTCGAGGCTAGGCAGGTTCAGAGTATAGTTCAATGTCTCCAATAAGTAGCGGCAGGACCAGAATCCCTTTCGGCAGTTCTGGCTTCGCCATTACGAGCACTAGAAAACAAGACATTCTGGGCAATACCACCCTTGACGCAGCTCTTTATTCCTCAAGATGGTGTCTTTCAAAAGCCAGGGGTATAGGAGTATGTAACAAGCGAGCCATTTACTTGAAAAAACTAAACGTGACAAACGGTTGTAGGATCAGTGAAGGTTTATTTTTTAATTGAAAGTATAACGGGATCAGTTACAATAAAATCGTCCATACGCACACCATGGGCGAGTATCATGGGTTAAATTACTTTGAAGCTTTATTAATACAATAATCAATAATGAAAAATCGACATCAATAGAGTTGTCCGTATTCCCAGTCAGTACCCTTCCCCGCCCGCCATGTGCACAAAGACCGCATACATCCCCCATAACGTCAAGGCTAAGTAACTAGAACGTCATAAGGAGATGCAAGTTGCTCCCATACTGGCGCCATTTTGGTCGAGGCCAGGCAGGTCCAGAGTATAGTTTAATGTCTCCAATAAGTAGCGGCAGGACCAGAATCCCTTTCGGCAGTTCTGGCTTCGTTATTACGAGCACTAGAAAACAAGGCATTCTGGGCAATACCACCCTTGACGCAGCCCTTTATTCTACAAGATGGTGTCTTTCAAAAGCCAGGGGTATAGGAGTATTTAACAAGCGAGTTATTTAATTGAAAAAACTAAACGTGACAAACGGTTGCAGGATCAGGGAATGTTGTTTTTTTAATTGAAAGTATAACAGGATCAGTTACAATAAAATCGTCCATACGCACACCATGGGCGAGTATCATGGGTAACATTACTTCGAAGCTTTATGAATACAATAATTAATAATGAAAAATCGACATCAATAGGGTTGTCCGTATTCCCAGTCAGTACCCTTCCCCGCCTGCCATGTGCACAAAGACCGCATACATCCCCCATAACGTCAAGGCTAAGTAACTAGAACGTCATAAGGAGTTGCAAGTCGCTCCCATACTGGAGCCATTTTGGTCGAGGCTAGGCAGGTCCAGAGTATAGTTCAATGTCTCCAATAAGTAGCGGCAGGACCAGAATGCCTTTCGGCAGTTCTGGCTTCGTCATTACGAGCACTAGAAAACAAGACATTCTGGGCAATACCACCCTTGACGCAGCCTTTTATGCTACAAGATGGTGTCTTCCATTCAGAAAATATTGTTGGCAGCATTTTGAAAGTAAAGATAAACGGCCGTTCTCCTCGTGAGTCTCACATTGTTCACAGATCCAGAATGGGAGGTAACTCCTTCCGTTTCTTGGCTAGCAAACACTGGAATAGCCTCCCCTTGAATCTTCGGATGGAGCCCTCCGAAACAAGATTCAGACAAAATCTAAAAACTCTTCTCTTTCCCAAGTAAATAGCTTTCTGATACAATCTAGGATTTTAGTGTAACTTGGTTTTAGCTTCATCTGGGAGCAGTAGTTTTTCAGCGCGGGGACACACCGTCATAGGTGTAACCAGGCGCTTAAGAAATGGTCTTATTATTATTATTATTATTATTGTTACATTTATGAAGAATGTTGAAGAGTAGTATGTTGAAAATCTGAAGCCATCGTTCTACAAACTCTCAACCAGCCTTGGATGGAAAAATCCTGAAGAATGTACAAACTGAAAACCAGTTTTTGTTTGCATAGCATCAGCAGCAACACTTGAGTCAGCTTTGTGTGAAGCCGCCATCTTGATCCAATCAATACCGTCCCCTTACACACATTCAGGGACCAGGCCGCAGGACGTGTCTTCAGGTCAAACGGATTGTGGGACAAGGTGCAGGATGGAAGAGTCACCAAAAGGCAAAAAGTTTCGCCGGACCCCGGGAGCATCTCAGGGACCAAGCAACATACCATATCCAGAGTCCTTCCTACAGCCTCTGCCTTCCTTCTTACCTAGTTATGGTTCTTTCAGTCCCACTCCAGGCTTTTAGTCTGTGGATGGAAAACCATGAACCTACACTCACCTATGAAAATCTTACTATTGATGCTTGACTGAGGCCAAGGAGATCAGAGTGCATGTCTGTGTAAGGTGATGTACCTCTGGGGAGACAAGGTCCAGAATGGAAGAGTCGCTATATCTAAAGAGTGGGTGAAATTTAGCCGCATGGCGGGTGAGACGCTGTAATAGCAAGAGCAGGCGCAACTCAGCTGGCCGAGAGAGACTTGGGGAGGGGGCAGGAGCCAAGCGCCCCCTCCCAGTCTGCGCCACCACACCGCCCCTTGGGGGCCTCCGTCAGGCGGTTCAGGGAGGCACCGCAGGTAGCTGTTCTTCAGATCAGTGGCGCTCACTGGCAAGGCTCCCCTCCTTTAGCGGCGATCGTTGGCGCTGTGGTTGCGGCCGGAGGCCCCGCCTAGTCAACGCCCCGGCCTCTCCATGTCGTAGGCCGCAAGAGTGGGCGCAACTCTGCTGGCCGAGCGAGAAATACCGTCCCCCTGCACACATTCAGGGACCAGGCCGCATTGCGAGGGCACCGCAGGACGTGTCTTCAGGTCAAACGGATTGTGGGACAAGGTCCAGAATGGAAGGGTCGCTGTATCGCAAGAGTGGGTGAAATTTAGCCGGATGGCGGGTGAGACGCTGTAATAGCAAGAGCAGGCGCAACTCAGCTGGCCGAGAGACACTTGGGGAGGGGGTAGGAGCTAAGCGCCCCCTCCCAGTCCGCGCCACCACACCGCCCCTGGGGGGCCTCCATCAAGCGGTTCAGGGAGGAACCGCAGGCAGCCATTCTTCAGATCAGCGGCTCTCACCGGCAAGGCTCCCCTCCGTCAGCAGCAATCGTTGGCGCTGTGGTTGTGGCCGGAGGCCCCGCCTAGTCAACGCCCCGGCCTCTCCATGTTGTAGGCCGCAAGAGTAATCGCAACTCAGCTGGCCGAGAGAGACTTGGGGAGGAGGCAGGAGCTAAGCGCCCCCTCCCAGTCCGCGCCACCACACCGCCCCTGGGGGGCCTCCGTCAAGCGGTTCAGGGAGGCACCGCAGGCAGCCGTTCTTCAGATCAGTGGCTCTCACCGGCAAGGCTCCCCTCCGTCAGCAGCAATCGTTGGCGCTGTGGTTGCGGCTGGAGGCCCCGCCTAGTCAACGCCCCGGCCTCTCCATGTCGTAGGCTGCAAGAGTGGTTGCACCTCAGCTGGCCGAGCGAGACTTGGGGAGGGGGCAGGAGCCAAGTGCCCCCTCCCAGTCCACGGCACTACACCGCCCCTCGGGGGCCTCCGTCAAGCGGCTCAGTGAGGCACCGCAGGCAGCGGTTCTTCAGATCACAACAGAGTCTCATGCTCGATTGATTGAGCTGGCCGAATCAGGCAACAAGAAGGTGTGGGGGGGGCACCTCTTGCTCAACCACCACATGAGGAGGTGGTACTCTCTTCCTAGGAGGTGGTGGTGGTGGTGGGGATGCACCAGCTGAAGCTACAACACTTGCTATTGCTAAGTGATGAAAAAAGGTCTTCCTCTCACAAAGATGAAAGTCAGAGTGAGGAAACAAGGAGGGGTTTTCATCATTTGGGACAAAAAATAGTTCTCAACCAATGAAAAGTGTTATTTTTAGGTCACATGACCTAGCCTTACATCATTAGGAACCCAAAAGTGAAATGAACCAATGAAAAGTTTTATTAACAAGTCACATGACCTGTTATGCTTACGTTACGCGCTCCGCGCCGCACCCCGGATCGCTTCCGGGTAGCTGCTTTTCGCGCCTCGCGCACCGGAGCACTTCCGGGTGCGCTAACGCGGCGCGTCATATGACAGAAGGGACAGGCAACAAGAACCATCACTCAAAGAGGGGAGGGCAAGTTCTTCTCTACAGGGTCACGTTGGGGCTCCACCGGAACTGATCGAATTGGTAGTCTACAGTGTTTCTGGATGTTTCAGACTGAAGCTGGCGTCAGCATGAGAGCATTCCGTGGCTACGTCGTGGCCATTCCGCAAGCAATCATGGCAGTCGCTCCCCACCGGAAGTCTGCGGGAGTCGGGGGCCCCGGTGACTCTTGTAGAAACTTCAAGGCTGAGGGGACGCTTTTGGGAATGGGGCCCATGCCCTAGCAGTCAAGCGTCCGAGTTCCAGGGTTGCCCAGAGCCATCCTTGCAGGCCAGGCCCAAGTCTGTGGAGCCGACCGCCATTTCCTGAGCTCCGTGGCAGCCGCCTCTCGCTGTACTGCAAGAGTGGGTGCAATTCATCCGGATGGCGGGTGAGACGCTGTAATAACAAGAGCAGGCGCAATTCAGCTGGCCGAGCGAGGCCCTGTGCCGCAGGAGCGGGCGCAACTCAGGTGGCTAAGTGAAACGCTGGGGTGTAGCTGAGAAACCTCCACCTGGGGAGGTGGGGGAGGCTCGTTCGCGCCACCTCTCCCTTCCAGTGCACCCCACGCCGTCAAGCGTCCGAGTTCCAGGGTTGCCCTGAGCCATCCTTGCAGGCCAGGCCCAAGTCTGTGGAGCCGACCGCCATTTCCTGAGCTCCGTGGCAGCCGCCTGTCGCTGTACTGCATGAGTGGGTGCAATTCATCCGGATGGCGGGTGAGACACTGTAATAACAAGAGCAGGCGCAATTCAGCTGGCAGAGCGAGGCCCTGTGCCACAGGAGCGGGCGCAACTCAGGTGGCCGAGTGAAGTGCTGGGGTGTAGCTGAGAAACCTCCACCTGGGGAGGTGGGGGAGGCTCGTTCGCGCCGCCTCTCCCTTCCAGTGCACCCCACGCCGTCAAGCGTCCGAGTTCCAGGGTTGCCCTGAGCCATCCTTGCAGGCCAGGCCCAAGTCTGTGGAGCCGACCGCCATTTCCTGAGCTCCGTGGCAGCCGCCTGTCGCTGTACTGCATGAGTGGGTGCAATTCATCCGGATGGCGGGTGAGACGCTGTAATAACAAGAGCAGGCGCAATTCAGCTGGCAGAGCGAGGCCCTGTGCCACAGGAGCGGGCGCAACTCAGGTGGCCGAGTGAAGCTCTGGGGTGTAGCTGAGAAACCTCCACCTGGGGAGGTGGGGGAGGCTCGTTCGCGCCGCCTCTCCCTTCCAGTGCATCCCACGCCGTCTCCTGGCGCAGGTATATGTGATGGTTGGACCAGGGCACCGCAGAACGTGTCTTCAGGTAAAACGGATTGTGGGACAAGGTCCAGAATGGAAGAGTCACCAAAAGGCAACAAGTTCTGCCTGACCCCGGGAGCCGACCGCCTATGTCGGGGCGATCTCAGGCCACACCAGGGCAACAAGACTTGGGGAGGGGGCAGGAGTCAAGCGCCCCCTCCGAATCCGCGCCACCACACCACCCCTCGGGTCCTCCGTCAAGCGGCTCAGGGAGGCACCGCAGGCAGCGGTTCTTCAGATCAGTGGCTGTCAGCAGCGATCGTTGGCGCTGTGGTTGCGGCCGGAGGCCCCGCCTAGTCAACGCCCCGGCCTCTCCATCTCATAGGCCGCAGAGTAGTCGGGGAGAAATCCCGGGAACGGCGGCATGCATTTGGATCGATGTTGCAGCAGGCTGCCATGTAAATAGTTATTTAATAAAACGTTTTACCCTCTTACTTTGCTGGTGTGTTGTATATATTTATAATATTTGCATAGGGTTTGTCGTTGTTTTGGGCGGGGTGGGCGGCGGAGCCGAGCTGTCTTGCAGCCATCATGGCGTCGAGCTCAGTTCCTCTCACTAGTTTCATATTTCTCATGAGGGGTTGTTCCTAATGTTTCTATTTTAGCGAGGTCAAAAAGAGATCCCATTAGTGGCCGACTGATTTTGCTTGATTCCTTTTGTTGTTTCTAACGATTTTTCACTATCTGCAAAGACTAAACAGAGTATTGCGACTCTGTGCTTGTTTGTAAATAGAGAATGAACCAAAGAGAACCATTTCTAAAACAGTAAATGCTTGGATAACAATCAATCAAATGGAGAGGGAAGCAGGCACGACGGATTACAACGGGGGCAAAGGCCTGCGTTACCTACCCTTCACTATCTGCAAAGAGAGAATACTCCTAAAAGAAAAGAGGGGGGGATAGGGGGGGCAGCGTTCAAAGCACATCAGCGTGCATAGACACGAAAATGTTTTTACCTACCACGTACTTGACATTTTAAAGCTTTTGATATTTGCTATTAAAAAACCATTGAAATTCACTGAAAAAACCATAGGTTATAGACCATATATAGTTAGGAATTAGCATTTACAAAACCTTGAAAATTCACTGAAAAAACCATGGGTTATAGACCATATATAGTTACGAATTAGCATTTACAAAACCTTATTTTACTCACACAAAACCATTGAAATTCCATATATAGTTAGTTGCACTAACTATATATCGCGCGCCCGCAATCCACTGCTGATGATGTTACATATTGCATCATTCATGACATTATCAGTGACATCACTGATGACATCACTGATGACATCTCAAATGACATCACTGATGACATCACTGATGACATCTCAAATGACATCACTGATGATATCTCAAATGACATAATGATGACATCTCAAATGACATAACTGATGACATCTTAAATGACATCACTGATGACATCACTGATGATATCATTCATGTGACAATACAATGCATCTCCTCACACTTTAATATAACATCTGTTACATCCAGTGTAAAATACAGAATATAATTTTTTAAACCATTGACACACCAATACTAGTTACTACATACGCACTCACGATTTCTATGTCTACACACAGATTCACTCATTCATACAATCATTCATACATACAATCACTCATCTTTACAACACTATCATATGAACTCATACACCAATATAGACACTCACACTCTGCCACTCATCCATGGAGTTACTCACACACCTAGTCAGTCCTGTAAAGAATCAATCACACTTCCATTTTCTAATCAATACAGTTAAACATAGAGTACCTTACATTTTCAAACATATACTAACACATACTTACTCTCTTATACAATCATTGATACAAGAACACATTGATCTGCACAGAGTCACACATCTCCCAGCCAGCCACACACACACTCAGTCTCCCATACAAATACTTTGTCAATCAATCAATAACCCATATAGTTACTCATATAGCTACTGATTAACACATGCAGCAGTTTACAGAACAACAGATATAAGGATGCACAAATTAAGACAGTTTAGTCACTTACCCATGCACTCAGTGAGACACATTCAATCACTCACTCATACAGTCAGTCATGCACCTCCTAAATCCTTCATCCAGACACTTATTCATCCACTCATTCTTCAATATGTAAGACATATTTTAACCTTACAGAAACATACAGTCACTGGATGTTGTCATCAGTGATGTCATCAGTGATGTCATTTGAGATGCCATCCGTGATGTCATCAGTGATGTCACTGACCATGTCATGAATGATGTAATATGTGACATCATCAGCAGTGGATTGCGGGTGCGCGATATATAGTTAGTGCAACTAACTATATATGGAATTTCAATGGTTTTATGTGAGTAAAATAAGGTTTTGTAAATGCTAATTCCTAACTATATATGGTCTATAACCCATGGTTTTTTCAGTGAATATATATATATAACATATATATATATGTATATATATATATATATATATATATATATATATATATATATATATATATATTACCTACTGGCGGTCGCCAGTAGGTATATATAGTTAGGATTTTTTTCCTATGGGATTTTTGAAAATTCTATGTCTAATAACTTTAGCGTTTGTGGACGGAATTGGCAGAAATTTTCAGGAAAATGGCACATTTTGTTTCGGAGCAGCCCCTGAAAATTTGGGGGGGTTTCGTCAAGGGGGGGCCGAGAAAAAAGGGGGGTCCCAAAACACGTTTTTAACATTGAGTTTTCCATAGGGCGGTTGGCCTCACTTTTAGCTCAAACGGCTGAATGGATTTGCACGAAACTTGGCAAAATTGTAGGGACTGTTAGCCCGATGTGCCTTTGCTAGGTCTAAATATATGTGCTCCAGTGGATTTTGAGAAATTAATGTTTTAAAAAACAGATATATCTGTGACAGCGTCCCGGGTAGCGCTCCGGTTCGCGTACTTTTCGAGTAACGGAACTTTGCGAAGCGAAGCTGATTGGCTCTCCGGTGTCTGTCAACATTCTAAACAGTCCGGATCGGCCGCCATCTTGTCTCTCGGTAGGATTGAGAGACAAGAGGAGGAGAAAAACGAAGGGGGAATTTAATGAAAGGGGGCAAGGTAGACCCCTCTTGACCCCCTAGGAATGATGTTGGGGTTATTAAAGGGTCCCGTGGGGCAAATAAAAAAAATTAGATTTTTCGCGGTAGAAGCGCTTCCCGGTACGCGAACCGGGTCGCAAACCTGTAGCGTAACGGGAATTCGCCATTTTGTGTTTCGTTTTAATTAAATTACAAGATGGAGGCAAAACAATGTGGGAAATGGGTATAAGGGGGCACAGGAGACGTATCCTGACCCCATATGTTTTCTGAGGGTGGCTGAGGATGCTCATATATGTTGATACATGTCTTCCAGCGGCTGCACGTGAGCGGAATTTTTTTTGTTGCTGCGTGACGTCTGTTAACGTTCGATTCGAAGGAAATCAGGAAGTGTTGCCCGCCATTTTGTCACTGCGAGTAAATATATTGTTCATTTCAAAGCATTGGAACATGGAAAAGGGAGAAGGTAGAGATTGTCTTGCTGCGTAGTTTTTCTCAGGGTGTGCAGTAAGGCCCCGCTTGTGCTTATACTCACGGTGGGGTCTTTGAACACTTTAGCAAATGATGATCCAAGCTGAGGCAAAGGAGGGTGTCAGTCGGGGGGGGAGCAATGGTGCAGTTTTCACTTTCATGTCTAAGTGTTAAAATCTGGTTTGCGATGTCAACATAATCGGCGCCACCTTGTCCCCACTGAGGCACGTACGCTCTAGCAAGCAGCAGCCATTTTGAAATCGCTATGGCCCCTCTGCCCCTCGCCGGTCCCCAGCGCGTCTCCCTGGCGCTACGAACACCCCCCCTCTCTGACCTCCCCCGTTCTCTCTGTGGAAAATTAATCCGTATTGATAAACATTGTCTGCGCCATCTTGCTTTTTTTCCAATGCCACACTTTTGTCGTGCACGGCAGCCATTTTAGATGCCTTGACCAGACCCACTCTCTGCACGCCGCCGATCCTCAGCACGGCTCCCTACCCTCACAAGCATCTCCCCCAAGCACTGGTCACCCCTGCTCTCTTTCTCATGCATGGGCAATAAACCTCCCCCCATCTGCGCTGCTCTTCCCTGAGAATCACACCCCGTGCCCGCCTGACACATCCCTTTCACCCTATTCACTACCGCACCCTCTGACACTCCTCTTCCTCTGTGTCTGATTGTCCAGGCCGGTCCCAGGCTATTACTTAGCCCTGCGGAAGTAGTTTATGGCCCCATCTGTAAAGATTCACCTCTCTTCAAAGGAGTTACAGTAGATCAAGGCCCCCACCCCATGAGATCCATCACACCACACGCATTCCGGGAATCAGCGGAATGTCCTGCTGTTCCTACTATCTGATAATGATCCTGTATTGTGATTGGGGAGGGAATTCTCACTGTAAGGGTGTGTTGGACCGAGCCTGAAGCGGAAGATTTCAGGGATGCCTTTCTGTACATCAAAGTCTTCACAAGAATGTGTCACATTACAAATATATAGCACTCCAACAAAGTAGTAGGATTATAACACTTTAATAACTTATAAATATATACAACGCTCCAACAAAGTAAACACGTTAAAAAAAAACATTTTAAACAACTATTTACATGGCAGCCTGCTGCAACATCCATCTCAAAGCATTCACCATCCATTTGACACTGTCCTTGCTCCTCCCTCCCCGGAGTAGCAACAATGGGCTGCTTTGGCCTGTCTTTTAGTCGGCTTTGGGTTATAAAAAGCCTACAAAATCCGTCGGCCTGTGAGGCGGCGCCAGTAGCGGACCGTTGTGCGAATAGGCCGAAGGAAGCACAACGCGCCGAGATCCAGACGGCACCGAGGTGGTGTCCAGCAAGTTGCCGCACTGGTCTGGCCATCCTACAATGCTGCGCCGAAAAATGGCGTGGGGCGCCCCGGGGGGGGGAGGTGGAGCAAACGGGCCTCCCCCGCCTCCCCAGGTGGAGGCTCCTCAGCTGCAGTGGGGCGCCCCTTGGCATTTCAGTCGCCATCCAGTTGAGTTGCGCCCGCTCTTACGGCACAGTGCCTCACCCGCCATCCAGCTGAGTTGCGCCCGCTCTTGCGGCTACAGCGTCTCGCCCACCATCCAGTTGAATTGCGCCCACTTTTGCGGTGCAGCGATAGGCGGCTGCCACAGGACTCTCAAAATGGCGGCCGGCTCTTCGGATTTGGGCCTGGTCCACTAAAATGGCCCTGGGACACCTTGGAACTCGGACGTTTGCCTGCTAGGGTTTGGGCCCCATTCCCGAAAGCGTCCCCTCAGCCTTGAAGATTCTACAAAAGTCACCGGGGCCCCCGACTCCCGCAGGCTTCCGGTGGGGAGCGGCTGCCATGATTGCTTGCGGAATGGTCACGACGGAGCCACGAGATGGTGGTGCTCTCATGCTGACGCCAGCTTCAGTCTGAAACATATAGAAACACTGTAGACTACCAATTCAATCAGTTCCGGTGGAGCCCGAACGTGACCCGGTAGGGAAGAACTTGCCCTCCCCTCTTTTGACTGATGGTTCTTGTTGCCTATCTCTTCTGTTGTCATTTAACGGAACCTTTTTTGACTGCCGAAAGGGGTTCTGGTCCGACCGCTGGTTGGTGGAGACATTTTGACTATATCCTGGACCTGCCCGGCCTCGCCCAAAATGGCGCCGGTATAAATGGGACTCGCAACTCCTTGTTGTGTACTGGTTGCCCAGCCTTGATATCACGAGATACGTATGCAGTTTTGAAGCACATGGCGGGCGGGGACGGGTACTGAATGAACATTTGGACATCCCTATTGATATTAAGTTCTGATGTGTTATTGATTACTGTACTATTGAAAGTTCGAATTAACGTCACCCATGGTACTTGCCCGCAAATGTATATCTAGATAATTTTATTGTAACTGGCCCTGTCCTACTTTAATTATAAAATTTACGTCCACCGATTCCGCAACTGTTAGACACCTTAGTTCTTCCAACCTAATGGCCCGCCCGTTACGTTCTTCTACAGTGTAAATGTCCCCTCATCATATACGATTCCAGTTTGCTCCGTGGCCGGCCCACGTGGTTATAGGCCCGTATTTGTATACTGACATTTTCACAATAAAGGTTTTTAAAACAAAACATGGTAGTAGTACCTAGATTGGTAAAGTTTTGAATAATAGTCACTGTTTTCGAATCAGTAAAAGGCAAGTGATATAAAGCAGCCCGATTACATGACGGTTAAAAGGTATAATACGCAGGAATGCTGTAAAGATAAATGGTCAAGGGCTGTTGTGTTTTCCACTCCTGCAACATAAAGTGATCGATAAGAATCCGATATTCAGGCCTATCAGCGACTAAGACAGCAGGCCGAGCCTCTTTTGCTTAACGGCTCCCTCATTGGACGAAGAAACGCCCTTTATCTCGAAATAGGAATATTTTACTTGCAGCACAGTTGTAAATTTCCAGGGAAAATACATTAGCCTGGAACATTGTTAGTGATAAACTGTAAATGTATCTGAGTCCTTTGCTTTACAAGTCAGAGTGAGAAAAAAAAAGGTGGGGCTTTCATCATTTGGGAAAAAAAAATGTTCTAAACCAATGAAAAGTGTTATTTTTAGGTCATATGACCAAGCCTTCCATCATTAGGAAACCAAAAGTAAAATGAACCAATGAAAAGTTTTATAAACAAGTCACATGACCTGTTATGCGGCTTTGGGCTATAAAAAGCCTACAAAATCCATTGGCCTGTGAGGCGGCGTCAGTAGTGGACCGATGTGCGAATAGGCCGAAGGCAGCACAACGCGCCGAGATCCGGATGGCACCGAGGTGGTGTCCAGCAAGTTGCCGCACTGGTGTGGCCATCCTACAATGCTGCGGCGAAAGACGGCGTGGGGCGCCCCGGGGGGGGGAGGCGACGCGAACGGGCCTCTCCCGCCTCCCCAGGTGGAGGCTCCTCAGCTGCAGTGGGGCGCCCCTTGGCGTTTCACTCGCTATCTAGCTGAGTTGTGTCCGCTCTTGCGGCACAGTGCTTCACCCGCCATCCAGCTGAGTTTCGCCCGCTCTTGCGGCACAGTGCCTCACCCGCCATCCAGCTGAGTTCCGCCCGCTCTTGTGGCACAGTGCCTCACCCGCCATCCAGCTGAGTTCCGCCCGCTCTTGCGGCACAGCGTCTCGCCCTCCATCCAGCTGAATTGCGCCCACTCTTGCGGTGCAGCGATAGGCGGCTGCAACAGGACTCTCAAAATGGCGGCCGGCTCTTTGGATTTGGGCCTGGTCCACTGAAATGGCCCTGGGACACCTTGGAACTCGGACGCGTGCCTGCTAGGGCATGGGCCCCATTCCCGAAAGCGTCCCCTCAGCCGTGAAGATTCTACAAAAGTCACCGGGGCCCCCGACTCCCGCAGGCTTCCGATGGGGAGCGGCTGCCATGATTGCTTGCGGAAGTGTCCTCTACTTAAGGAGCCCCTAGGAGGCAGGCGCGAGATTCCAGCACTTTGCCAATACTTTGTTTGTGCTCAGATCACGCTAGGAGCTATTTAGAGCCACTGCGTGGAACGTGTTCGATTTTTAAAAATACACCGAATTTTAAATCCTAAATTGTTGAATTTCCATACTGCTTGCACCCAGCACACCTGGCACTCAGTAGGCACTATTTTCGCCTGTCCTGACGATCACAGCCGTTTTTAGGGCTGGAGATCGAGGTGCAGTATTAACATATTGTCCGGCGGCCATATTGAGTGAGGGGGCGAGAGCGGTGAGAGCGCTCCAGTGTCCTCTACTTAAGGAAACGGTTGTTCTCCGCGCTAGCGGTCGCGTTTGTGGACGCGCCTTCTCAGCGCCGGAGTCACGCCAGAGTCAGCCCGTCCGCGCCTCGGACGTGCTTCAGGGCGATGGCATCATCACCTAGCTCGGACCCTGACCTAGCACAGGTATCTCCTTCTGCTAAAATTGTGATAAACCCCTTAGTAGTCCCACATATTAAATATACGTCAGCCCATTTGAAGGCACTACAACCGGCTATTAAATCTTCCTGCAGACTGTTACACTTAGGGGGGGGAAAGGATTCCTGTCAAACATGCCACCTACATATTGACCCAGTAGGGACCAAATCTACGCAGAATGATTCCATCAAAACTCAGTCAAATTCAAAAATATTTTCCTTCATTAGTCTCAACTGTCGCTCCTTACCAAAACATAAAACAGAAATTTTTAATTTGCTCTTAGATGAAACACCGGATGCACTGTTTGTTACAGAAACATGGCTCAAAGATAGCTCAGGACCTGATATAGTCATGGCACTTCCTGATTCCTATGCCATTACCAGACTGGACAGGGATAAGAAACCTGGTGGAGGAATTGCTGTAATTTTTAAAAAATCATTTCACTGCGATTTCAAGCCGCTTTTATGCGGTGGTTCTGAAGCGGCGATTTTTAAACTTACATTAGCCCCTAATTTCACCCTATCCGGAATCCTTGTATATCGTCCTCCCGAGGCGGCAGCATCCAAATGGGTCACAAATATGTCTGAACTCATCGGTCCTCTGGCCATGAGAACTGCCAACTTTACTATTCTAGGTGATATAAACCTGCACTTAGAGGATGAGAATTGCTCCTTGGCCAAAGTTCTAATAAATGACTTAGCAGCTATTAATTTAACCTTAAAGAATTCCGGTCCTACACACCGTGCAGGGCATCTGTTGGATCCCATCTTTTCCAACCTCAACAACATTGAGACGCAGTCTGCCAAGCCTTTGCCTTGGTCCGATCACTTCCTGATTAAATTTAATCTTCAGGTTGACCTATCAAACAACGACAACACACCTTTACCCACTCAGCTCATAAGGAAATGGAAACAACTTGATATTGACAGTCTCAATGCCCTACTGGAAAAACATCGCCCTTGCACTAAGACTACTGTTCAACAGCTCTCCTCTACAGTACAAAAATGGCTTCTTTCAGCCATTGATTCCATTCTGCCTAAAACAAAGTTAAAACAAAACACCCATCGTTCTCCTGCACCATGGTTCGATGATATTTTACAAAATGAAAAAACTAAATGTAAGAATCTCGAACGTCAATGGAGGAGGTTTTACTTACCTGCAGATAAGGAAAAATATAAAATTCAGCTAACAGCTTACCAAAAACAGTGTAACAAAGTCAAAGCAGAATTCATCTGCACAAAAATCACAAATGCTTTAGACCACTCTAAAACACTTTTCAAGTTAGTTAAAGAGCTGGCGGGATCCAATACATCCCAACCTCCACCTCAGCTAAACAAAACTCAGTGTGACCTGTTAGCCAACTTTTTTATTCATAAAGTTGATAAAATCCACCAAGACATCGACTACGCTGCCAATGAACACAACTTCACTCCTGAAGCGACCTCCATTTGTTCATCACATACGTCAGGTAATACCATAGGTATTACTGATTGCCCTTCCTTGGCTGATACATCTTTTGCCACACTAGATAGTTGGCCCCTGCTGAATCCTGACATGGTTCAAGGGCTGCTAAAAACCATCAAATCGGGCTCTCCTAGAGACCCACTGCCATGTTCAATCTTAAAACAACTTAGCAGTAACGTTCTAACTACAATTACTGATCTCCTTAATACGTCGTTACTTGAACAAACCGTACCCAGTGAATGGAAGCATGCAATGATTCATCCACTCTTAAAGAAACTGGCGCAGACCCCAACCTGCCAGCTAACTTCCGCCCAAGATCATTGCTACCCACCTTTGCTAAGTTATTAGAGAAGCATGTTCATCGTTGCCTTACAGATTTCATCACCATTCATGATCTGTTACCATCTCACCAGTCGGGATTTCGTGCAGGTTTTTCCACTGAGTCTACATTGCTAGGGGTGACTGAAAACATCCGTCGCATGGTGGATAAGGGCGAAACAGTAGCACTTGTGCTACTCGACCTCAGCGCGGCATTCGACACCGTGTCGCATGCGGTCCTTGCCCAGACTCTCCACTCCCTAGGCATTCGCGGGGCAGCTCTTAATTGGATCAGATCACTATTAGAAAATCGAACGTTTCAGGTATTTTCGCAAACTGCCTGTTCTGATACAATGACATTTAAACACGGAGTACCTCAGGGCTCCATTCTTAGCCCGTTGCTTTTTAATGTTTATATGAGTCCCCTGTCCAAGATTGTGGAAGACACTGGGCTGTTAATGTTTTCTTACGCTGATGACTCTCAGCTGCTTTTTTCGCTATCAGCAGCAGACGCGGACAATTCATCCTCCCTACAACTCAGACTTAGAAAAATCGCTGGTTGGATGCAGAAAAACTTCCTAAAACTTAACGGCGAGAAAACCGAGTTAATCGTGCTGGGTAAAAACAAAGATCTTTGGGGACCCCAACACTGGCCATCTGAAATGGGTACCCCCCCAACCCCTGTCGCGCATGCCCGCAACCTGGGAGTCATTATTGACGACTCACTTAGTCTACACCAGCAAGCAGTAAAAACTTCATCTACCTGCTTCGCCATATTGAAATGGCTCAAAAAGATCTGCTGGATGTTACCTGAAAACACCAAGAAAAGAGTTGTCAACGCCCTAATCACATCCAGATTAGACTATGGCAATGCTCTGTACCTGGGGGCAAATAAAGCTACTGTCCGCAGGTTACAGTCAGTACAGAATGCAGCAGCCAGACTACTCTGGAAAATTCCCATCACTACTCCTACTACCAAATACATTAGGAAACTACACTGGTTAAAAATTGAAAATCGGATCAAATTCAAATCCCTATGTTTCATGCACAGGATTTCCACCAATACCGCCCCAAAATACCTACAAAGCCTGATGCGCCCCTACCGTCCCTCCAGATCTCTTCGGTCCTCTACGGCAAATAATTTTGAAATCCCAAAGATCAAGCTGTCACGCATGGGTGGCAAGTCCTTTTCTTTTCTAGGACCCACACTTTGGAATTCAATGCCACACACATTGCGGTCTGAACCAAGCTACATCAAATTCAGGAAAGCCCTAAAAACATGGCTATTCAACATCTAATTCCTGTAACCGCATTGACACTGGGATCTGTCGCGCCGGGAAACCCTTTGTTAGGTAGCTGTGCGCCATATAAATCCAAACATATAAAAAAATAAAAAATGGCCATGGTGGAGCCACGAGATGGTGGTGTTCTCATGCTGACGCCAGCTTCAGTCTGAAACATCCAGAAACACTGTAGACTACCAATTTGATCAGTTCCGATGGAGCCCCAACGTGACCCGGTAGGGAAGAACTTGCCCTCCCCTCTTTTGACTGATGGTTCTTGTTAGCTATCTCTTCTGTTGTCATTTAACGGAACCTTTTTTGACTGCCGAAAGGTGTTCTGGTCCGACCGCTGGTTGGTGGAGAAATTTTGACTATATCCTGGACCTGCCCGGCCTCGTCCAAAATGGCGCCGGTATAAATGGGACTCGTAACTCCTTCTTGTGTACTGGTTGCCCAGCCTTGATATCACGAGATACGTATGCAGTTTTGAAGCACATGGCGGGCGGGAACGAGTACTGATTGAACATTTGGACATCCCTATTGATATTAAGTTCTGATGTGTTATTGATTACTGTACTATTGAAAGTTCGAATTAATGTCACCCATGGTACTTGCCCGCAAATGTATATCTAGATAATTTTATTGTAACTGGCCCTGTCGTACTTTAATTATAAAATGTACGTCCACAGATTCCGCAACTGTTAGACACCTTAGTTCTTGCAACCTAATAGCCCGCCCGTTACGTTCTTCTGCAGTGTAAATGTCCCCTCATCATATACGATTACAGTTTGCTCCGTTGCCGGCCCATGTGGTTATAGGCCCGTATTTGTATACTGACATTTTCACAATAAAGGTTTTTAAAACAAAACATGGTAGTAGTACCTAGATTGGTAAAGTTTTGAATAATAGCCACTGTTTTCGAATCAGTAAAAGGCAAGTGAAATAAAGCAGCCCGATTACATGACGGTTAAAAGGTATAATACGCAGGTAAGCAGTAAAGATAAATGGTCAAGGGCTGTTGTGTTTTCCACTCCTGCAACATAAAGTGATCGATAAGAATCCGATATTCAGGCCTATCAGCGACTAAGACAGCAGGCCGAGCCTCTTTTGCTCAACGGCTCCCTCATGGGACGAAGAAACGGCCTTTTTCTCGAAATAGGAATATTTTACTTGCAGGACTGTTGTAAATTTCCCGGGAAAATACATTAGCCTGGAACATTGTTAGTGATAAACTGTAAATGCATCAGGGTCTTTGCTTTACAAGTCAGAGTGAGAAAAAAAAAGGTGGGGCTTTCATCATTTGGGAAAAAAAAAATGTTCTAAACCAATGAAAAGTGTTATTTTTAGGTCATATGACCAAGCCTTCCATCATTAGGAAACCAAATGTAAAATGAACCAATGAAAAGTTTTATTAACAAGTCACGTGACCTGTTATGCTTACGTTACGCGCTCCGCGCCGCGCTTCCGGGAAGCTGCGCTTCGCGCCTCGCGCACCGGAGCACTTCCGGGTGCGCTAACGCGGCGCGTCATATGACGCATTATGCGACAATGCAGGTCCAGAATATAGTCAAAATGTCTCCACCAACCAGCGTTCGGAACAGAACCCCTTTCAGCAGTCCAAAAGGTTCTGTTAAATGACAACAGAAGGGACAGGCAACATGAACCATCAGTCAAAGAGGGGAGGGCTAGTTCTTCTCTACTGGGTCACGTTGGGGCTCCACCGGAACTGATCAAATTGGTAGTCTACAGTGTTTCTGGATGTTTCAGACTGAAGCTGGCGTCAGCATGAGAACACCACCATCTCGTGGCTCCGTCGTGGCCATTCCGCGAGCAATCATGGCAGTCGCTCCCCACCGGAAGTCTGCGGGAGTCGGGGGCCCCGGTGACTCTTGTAGAATCGTCAAGGCTGAGGGGACGCTTTTGGGAATGGGGCCCATGCCCTAGCAGTCAAGCGTCCGAGTTCCAGGGTTGCCCTGAGCCATCCTTGCAGGCCAGGCCCAAGTCTGTGGAGCCGACCGCCATTTTGTGAGCTCCGTGGCAGCCGCCTGTCGCTGTACCGCAAGATTGGGTGCAATTCCGTTGGATGGCGAATGAGACGCTGTAATAGCAAGAGCAGGCGCAATTCAGCTGGCCGAGCGAGGCACTGTGTCGCAAGAGCGGGCGCAAGTCAGCTGGTCGAGTGAAGCGCTGGGGTGTAGCTGAGAAACCTCCACCTGGGGAGGTGGGGGAGGCTCGTTCGCGCCGCCTCTCCCTTCTAGTGCACCCCACGCCGTCTCCTGGCGCAGGTATATGTGATGGTCGGATCAGGGCACCGCAGGACGTGTCTTCAGGTCAAACGGATTGTGGGACAAGGTGTGGAGCAGGCGCAGTTCAGCTGGCTGAGCGAGGCACTGTGCCGCAAGAGCGGGCGCAAGTCAGCTGGCCGAGTGAAGCGCTGGGGTGTAGCTGAGAAACCTCCACCTGGGGAGGTGGGGGAGGCTCGTTCGCGCCGCCTCTCCCTTCTAGTGCACCCTACGCCGTCTCCTGGCGCAGGTATATGTGATGGTCGGACTAGGGCACCGCAGGACGTGTCTTCAGGTCAAACGGATTGTGGGACAAGGTCCAGAATGGAAGAGTCACCAAAAGGCAAAAATTTCCGCCTGACCCCGGGAGCCGGCCGCCTATGTCGGGGGCGATCTCAGGCCACACCAGGGCAACAAGACTTGGGGAGGGGGCAGGAGCCAAGCGCCCCCTCCGAGTCCGCGCCACCACACCGCCCCTTGGGGGCCTCCGTCAAGCGGTTCAGGGAGGCACTGCATCACATTGCTTTCCAATGCAGTCAGGTCATCAAACAGCCCCCACTTACTTTGAGAATAGTGAAGCTGCAGCAGGTGCAAATGAGCTTCAGACAGTGTTACAAGCGCTGCTCGGAACACTCAACTATGGCACCCAACATCCAGGACTTATGCCATTTGTGCAAGGCAGTGACATCAAAGCATCTCAGGGACCAAGCAACATACCATATCCAGAGTCCTTCCTACAGCCTCTGCCTTCCTTCTTACCTAGTTATGGTTCTTTCAGTCCCACTCCAGGCTTTTAGTCTGTGGATGGAAAACCATGAACCTACACTCACCTATGAAAATCTTACTATTGATGTTTGACTGAGGCCAAGGAGATCAGAGTGCATGTCTGTGTAAGGTGATGAACCTCTGGGGAGATGATGTTATGTTTAAACGTAGCCCCTGAGTGCTTAGTTCGCTTCTGTTCTCTGTCACTGTTGTTGATTTTGAGCCCCAAATACAAAGGCTTTTTGTTGCTTGTGAATCCCCAAGTGTATATTTGCCCATACTGATCCATCTCGTAGGCCACAGAGTAGTCGGGGAGAAATCCCAGGAATGGCGGCATGCATTTGGATCGATGTTGCAGCAGGCTGCCATGTAAATAGTTATTTAATAAAACGTTTTACCCTGTTACTTTGCTGGTGTGTTGTATATATTTATAATATTTGCATAGGGTTTGTCGTTATTTTGGGCGGGGTGGGCGGCGGAGCCGAGCTGTCTTGCAGCCATCATGGTGTCAAGCTGAGTTCCTCTCACTAGTTTCGTATTTCTCATGAGGGGTTGTTCCTAATGTTTCTATTTTAGCGAGGTCAAAAAGAGATCCCATTAGTGGCCTACTGATTTTGCTTGATTCCTTTTGTTTTTTTAACGATTTTTCACTATCTGCAAAGACTAAACAGAGTATTGCGACTCTGTGCTTGTTTGTAAATAGAGAATGAACCAAAGAGAACCAATTCTAAAACAGTAAATGCTTGGATAACAATCAATCAAATGGAGAGGGAAGCAGGCACGGCGCATTACAACGGGGGCAAAGGCCTGCGTTTCCTACCCTTCACTATCTGCAAAGAGAGAATACTCCTAAAAGAAAAGAGGGGGGGCAGCGTTCAAAGCACATCAGCGTGCATAAACACGAAAATGTTTTTACCTACCATGTACTTCACATTTTAAAGCTTTTGATATTTGCTATTAAAAAAACATTGAAATTCACTGAAAAAACCATAGGTTATAGACCATATATAGTTAGGAATTAGCATTTACAAAGCCTTGAAAATTCACTGAAAAAACCATGGGTTATAGACCATATATAGTTAGGAATTAGCATTTACAAAACCTTATTTTACTCACACAAAACCATTGAAATTTCATATATAGTTAGTTGCACTTACTATATATCGCGCACCCGCAATCCACTGCTGATGATGTCACATATTACATCATTCATGACATGGTCAGTGACATCACTGATGACATCACTGATGACATCTCAAATGACATCACTGATGACATCACTGATGACATCTCAAATGACATCACTGATGACATCTCAAATGACATCACTGATGACATAACAAATGACATCACTGATGACATCTCATTTGATATCAATGGTCACATCACTGATGATATCATTCATGTGACAATACAATGCATGTCCTCACACTTTAATATAACCTCTGTTACATCCAGTGTAAAATACAGAATATAATTTTTTAAACCATTGACACACCAATACTAGTTACTACATACGCACTCACTGATTTCTATGTCTACACACAGACATTCACTCATTCACCCATACAATCATTCATACATACAATCACTCATCTTTACAACACTATCATATGCACTCATACACCTATACAGACACTCACACTCTGCCACTCATCCATGGAGTTACTCACACACCTAGTCAGTCCTGTAAAGAATCAATCACACTTCCATTTTCTAACCAATACAGTTAAACATAGAGTACCTTACATTTTCAAACATATACTAACACATACTTACTCTCTTATACAATCATTGATACAAGAACACATTGATCTGCACAGAGTCACACATCTCCCAGCCAGCCACACACACACTCAGTCTCCCATACAAATACTTGGACAATCAATCAATAACCCATATAGTTACTCATATAACTACTGATCAACACATGCAGCAGTTTACAGAACAACAGACATAATGATGCACAAATTAAGACAGTTTAGTCACTAACCCATGCACTCAGTGAAACACATTTAATCACTCACTCACTCATACAGTCAGTCATGCACCTACTAAATCCTTCATCCAGACACTTATACATCCACTCATTCTTCAATATGTAAGACATATTTTAACTTTACAGAAACAGACAGTCACTGGATGTTGTCATCAGTGATGTCATCAGTGATGTCATTTGAGATGTCATCAGTGATGTCATCAGTGATGTCACTGACCATGTCATGAATGATGTAATATGTGACATCATCAGCAGTGGATTGCGGATGCGCGATATATAGTTAGTGCAACTAACTATATATGAAATTTCAATGGTTTTGTGTGAGTAAAATAAGGTTTTGTAAATGCTAATTCCTAACTATATATGGTCTATAACCCATGGTTTTTTCAGTGAATTTTCATGGTTTTGTGAATGCTAATTCCTAACTATATATGGTCTATAACCTATGGTTTTTTCAGTGAATATATATATATGTATCACTCGTTCCGCTTCCTGATGCGCTCTGTAGTCTCGCCAGCCGGCAAGAAGACACGGACATGGACCAGTTAGATGCTGAGATTTTATTGCAGAGAATAGTCAAAGACGTTTCGGCTCAACGGAGCTTTGTTCACATGACAATGTTTCTTTGAACGGACAGCCCTTTTAAAGTGCACGTGTTAAACAAAATTGACACCACCTGTGTGTTTTAGGTATGGACATAGAAAACATACTACGTTCGTTTTGTAGTTGAACTACAGTAACCAAATTGAGTTACTCCATTCTAATATCGGTATAATACCCTATTAAATACATTTGTTAATATAATCAAACAAGATGTAAAACTTTGTGGATTGCTAAAAATAGAAATCACAGTAAAATACTTTTTTTTACTAACTGTTATGTTTCAGGTATTTATATTTTACATGACTTTAAAAAGACAGTATTTATCTGACACTTTAATGCATTGCATGAATTATATAGTTGTATGGACTCATGGTCAGGGAATAAAATAAAGTGCAAATGCTTAACCAAAGATGTGCAAATATTGCTTTCAGTGCTCACTTTTTGTGCAAATATCGCAAACTGTGCAAAATATGGCAAGTTGGGCATAATATCCCTCATCTTTATGTGCAAAATACGCTACTATCTCCAATCCCAAACCTGAGTCCAAATTCATGCATAATGTTACTTCATTAACCAGTGAATCCAAGATAAGATATACGCCTGGTATAGTCAGTTCATAAAACTTATCGGATTTGTATCATATATACAACCTGTTAATTCTCTATCATTTGTACAATTCAACAACCCACATAATTCTCAATCTTAAAATAACCAAAAGCATAATTCCTGGTCCATACATTGTGATACCACTAAATAATCCCTAAAATTAAATCACAGAGGACTGATTGGATATAAGGGTCCACACAGTCCCTATCTGTAAAAAGTGCCCATAAGTGGTGAATTTAATCAAATTTCATATCAGTATAAGTAGCAGCATAGTTCAGTTACTGTTCTCAAATATATGTCAAGTCGCAGCCTCCCCATGGTGCACATATGGAATCACCCAGCCGGGTGATTTCTACACGTGCATCCCACAGGGAGGAGACCTATGACAAAAGAAATATTTTTATTGAGATTTTAAGGCAAGCATGTATATAAATCTTCTGTAACATTAAGGCCTGCTGGAGTCTTTGTGTTGAGAAAGAGGATATATTTGGTTTCGAGCCTTCTAAGTTTTGCGTCCCTGTCCCCTCCTCTTCTGCTGTTCATAACTGCGTCAATCACCCAATATTTCAGGCTGGTATTGTCACTCTGGTGGCACTCCCTAAAGTGGCGCGCCACTGGGTAGGTATTGTCACCATTTGTGATTGCACGCAGGTGTTGGAGGATGCGTTTGTGGACAGCATGTTTGGTGCTGCCCACATATCTGAGCTGACAGGGGCACTGTAAAACGTAGACTGCAAATTCCGTTTTGCAGGTGAGGACCTGTGTGATCTGATGTTGAATATCTGAGAAACCATTTTTGTAGGTTTTGGTGTTTTCTCCATGGAGGCAGGCTTTGCAGGTTTTGCATCTGTAAAAGCCTTTGTTTTCCTGCCACCATGAAGATTTTACAAAGGGTTCAGGGTTTGTCACTACTATGTGATCACATAGGGAGGGGGCTTTGCTGAAGGTGAGGGATACTTTATTGGGGATATTTCTACCTATAATATTGTCCTTCATCACCAACGGCCAGTGTCTGTCAATGATCCTGCGCACTTGCCGGTGCTGTTTGTTGTATCCTGTTATTATTTGGAAACAACTAGCTCCATTTTTCCCTGCATTATTTGTATCACTAACAGATATTATCTGTCGGTCAGATTTCTTCACCAGAAGATATACATATATATATATATGCAAATCAGCTTCTCCTTACTTGCGGCAAAAAGAAAGCAAAGGACACTTCGGGATTTGGTAGAGGCTTGCTTTATTCAGGGTACAGCACTACCGGTTTCGGCGTAAGCCTTCATCAGATGCTCCCAGAATTGCGTGCTTCTCAGGTCTTCAATGGGCTCCGCTTAAGATGACTTTCAGAGGCCCCACCTGCTTCCGTTTCCGCCCACTTGTGCCTATAACGGGGACTACCAGTCTCACAATGCTGCATGTTGGCAGTCCGGTATTGGGGGAAGCCGCTGTGTTGATATTGCTTTCTCTGCCTTTACTCCCATTCTCTCTTGCCTTAAACCTGCCTCGCGCACCAATTGGAGACACCAAAGAGTCTTCAGCGTCTCACCTATATATATATATATATAGGCATCACACACTGACGAAGGCAGACCGCCGAAACGCGTCTGTGTGCACCCCTCCGCTGAATAAAACCTAGCGCGTTTGTATCCCTCAACCTCGAGTGCTGTTATTCTTTCCAGGGAGGATTGGGAAGGATTTTGGAGCGTCAATATATATATATATATATATATATATATATATATATATATATATATATATATAAATTTAAAAAGTAATATATCAACTCCTTAGTTTTCTTTTTGTAAAAAAACAATGCCGAGCCCAATTCCTTTCAGCGTGGATCAATTCATTTTAAACAGCGAAAAACACTTGACCGTTTCCAGGCAGCTGCTCCATGGTCACTGGTCAAACAACATTCGTACCACCATTAACATATAATGCACATGATTTCAAACATAAAGGTAGGACTACTATACCGGTCACAATACTGTGCAAATTGCTTCAATTTTGAAAGGGTTATTTCACCTTATAGAGTGTTATTAATTACATTTGTTGTTGATGCCACTCATTAGGAGAATTAAATACCTTACTTACATATAAGTGAACATAATTAGACATAATCACACTCTCCAGAACATTAATTCATGCCGTTTCAAATTATTTTCTATGTTGTTAAATTCAACCAAAATAATAATTCAGTCCATCTATTTCACTTCTGCCCCAGTGGGCAAATAAGTTTCTCAGCAAAATTTTCCTATCTGAATTGAATTTTGCCCAAGTGGGCATATCTTGTGTTAATGCCATCACACCTCTACTTATCAACCTCTTAAGTTCATCAATGACCCCAATATTGTAGCCTTTTTGCATTTGTCTTCCTCATATGATGCTGGCCATGTCTCCTACAAAAATAAAAATATAGTGCATGATCATTTATGATCAACCTATTTCCATTAAAATCAACAAACTTGTCATCAAAAGAGATGCAAAGAGATTACGTAGTAGTAGCATTTTTCTGAAAATACCCCTCAGCCCAAGTGAACTGCCAATTCCTCATCCTTGTTCAAACCTTTTGGATGCATGGTCTCATATTTTAAGATCATTTTTGATTCCGGGCGTTGTAGTTCAAGAACCCTGCTTTCCCCTCTCTCAGAGATCAGCACTCTATCAATGGCACAGTATTTTAAAAAGCTCGCATCTTTGTTGTGGCTTTCATTTAATTGCTCGGTTGTGCTCCAAATTACGTTTTTTTTACATTATGGAATGTACTCCCTATGTAGTCCAATGAGCAAGGACATGTCAAAGTATAAACAGAAAAATCGGTATTACATGTTAAATGTTTCTTAACATAAAATAGATTCCGGTGTTGAGACAGCTCTATTTGTTTGCAATTGGTACTGTATTCACACGCTTTCCACCCCCACATATGTAGAAGTCTTCAATTTGATGAGAATTCATTGCTGACTGTACCGTGCTAGTGCATAACATATCCTTCAATGATGTGCAATTTCTAAAAGTGATCTTTGGACTATTCCCAACATTTTTACTCAGTGTATCCTCAGTACGCAAGACATGCCAGGACTTTTTAAAGTATCTTTTTACCTCACATGCCTGATTACTAAAAGATGCAATGAATCTGATTGGTTCATCCTCTGTATCACGTTTGATTTTTACATTCAGTAAATCATCTCTTTTCACTATTTTTACTTTATCACTGGCGTGTTCTATCACTTTTCTGGAATAGCCTCTTTCTCTGAATCTCGCTTTCATTACTGTCATTTCATCTTTGGATGCTTCCTCAGAGCTACAATTTCTCCTAGCCCTGAGAAGTTTCCCCATATGGTATGCTGTTAATTAAGTTATTGGGGTGGCAGCTGTTAGCATGCAATACAATATTTTTGCTGAAAAAAACACAGGTTTCAGGGACATTATAGTTAGTAATTAGCATTTTAAAAATCTTAGAAATTCATGGAAAAAACAAACGTTAGATGTTATAGTAAGCCTGACAACTCCCTCGTACAAAATCAGAGAAATTCAGCTGTTATAATGAGCAGAGCTAGTTAAAATTGTGCCCCCCGAAATTCACTGCTCATGACGTCACATATTACATCACTCATGACATGATCAATGACATCACTGATGACATCATGGATGACATCTCAAATGATACAAGATATTGAAGTTATAATTAATTAACAATTTTAAATTTAGTATTAGTTATTTTATGTATTACTTACTATGTTAATTGTGTTATATTTTTTTATTTTAATGATATTTTAAATGTGGGCAGTTAAGTATGTCGGAGTATAGTGTGTCAAGTTAATAGAAAAATCAATTAATAGCATTTGTTGTTTTATAATACTTATTTAAAATATATATATTCATGTAAATTGTTTAATAGTTTTTTGTAATGCATAGACATTTATGTATAGGATTTCTATATTAAGGGTTTTATAGTTTTGTTAGTTAATACGTTTATTAAAATATAGTATGAAGTGAAATACTTTGCCTTCCGCTGCCCCTCCTGGGTCCAAAACTTTCCCTACTATTGCACTGACTGGAGTGGGAATAGTAAATTTTACTCTGCTGCAGTCCAACGCTTTCCCCACTGATGAGCGCATTTTTGGTGCATTCATTACCATACCAGTAATTATAGGTATCTTGCCCTATCATGTTCCCTCTTTATTTATGAACTATTATCTAGTAGTGCTTTCTTGGTGGCTTTGAGATGTAGATTGAACGATTCTATCATCACAAGGTCAGGATCCTTGACCTCCATGCTCAACATTGTTTGAAGTCCATTCCACTGCAGATTGGCTGAGAGATGAAATGTTTCTCCTTTAATGAGTGCAGTGAATTTTTTCCTGTTTCCATTTGTGCTAAATTTGCACACGTAAGGACATTCAGTCTAGGGCCAGTTCTCAAATTGGGAGTCTCCAAGAACAAGGACAAGATGGAGTGGATCATAATCATGCTCTTTTCTTTCTTTGACCCACATATTGATTACCTGGTTCTAGGTATCCAGGTTAATCATGATAAAATCAATCATCAATCCCATTGGCACACTTCCTCACATGGAAGTTTGGTCTGGAGGGGTTTATCGGAGGTGGTGTGGCTGTTTAGAGGTCTCATGCCCACATTTAGGATAATCGTAGTTACCTGTTCCACCTTTTTTGATGGCCTGTACTCTTTACAAGAGGGATGTGTGCACCCTCAGGCATAGTCCTCATCTATTATTTCTTTATCTCTTAGGACTGGATGGAGACTGATGTTCAGGTTCCTACATAGTATTATCATTCTTGCCTGGTTATTGGGGGGATGGTGAAGACTGTACTTTCATGCCTTAATGTTGAGAGTAGTGAGTCCAATAATTTTTGGAGCATTGAGTTTTCAATCTTCCCACATGGTGGTAAATATATGTTGATTACGTCTATTGCTCCTTTTTCTAGCTTCAGTTCTTGGATGTTGTTACCTATAGGGAAAAATTATAATTTGGTGTTGTGGGTGCAAGAGGCTTTGACCCACATGTGGAGACCACCTTAGCCCTTCCTCCAGGCTGACTTATGTCATGTATATTAAAGGAAACTCCTCTAAATCCATGCTCTCAATGCCCAGGTTTCTTGCAGGCAGCATAAATCCTGCAACTTCATATATGCAACTCAATCCTTGTCTTCCAACTTCTTGATTGAGTGGGACTCTGTCTAGAAGGGAACTGTGGGTGAAAACACTGGAATACAGCCCTGCGCAATTACCAGTGATCGAAATTTATTCAAGAATTACTTCCATCACCTTTCTGTTTTTCCAGTAGATGCTCTAAGTTCAGTGGGTATTGCCAGACATGGGTCCTATGCTCACAGGGCCATTGGACTCAAACTATACCTCACTTGAGAGATCGAGGTAGGTCAAACCCTGTCTGAGTTTGTTTGTGTGCTCATGCTGATGGGTTCTGGTTTGGTAGTTTAAGCTGGACTGTTCCTATAGGAGTAGGATAATGATTGATTTGTTTAAGATTGGTCTCTGCCTCAAATGGCGTGAAAAATGATGGTATGGAATGCAGCCCAGAGTGATTGCCCGTGTCTGACATTAATTCATGTACAAAGGACAGGAGTGAAAAACCCTTCAACCTTGTTGGGATTGCGGTAGAGATATATACAGAAAACAATATCCCAACTGGTATTATTTTCGGACAAGTATAAAGGATATCTATACAGTATTATCCATCAAAGAGCAAGGAAACTCTTATTGATTTTTTTATGTGCCTGAGGCATCATTTTATAAGCATTTAAACCGCAAGTTTTTGGGGCAATTGTGGTTACAGTTGATATCAGCCCTGTAATTAATAAATAACAAGTGACAGCCCAAAGGTGTACAAGGTGCCCGATTGCAAAAAGTGAGTGACACTACGGTGACACAAGTGACAGTGAGAACAGTGTGAGCGGCGCAAGGTATATAGTGAACAATATGTACAGTGATTAAAAAGTGGTTCATTAAACAGTTCAATTTTGTTTTACAGTTTAGACTATTTTTTCACTAAGTACGGTGCGTCTAATGTCTTGCTGGAGAGTCTTTGATGGATAATACTGTATAGATATCCTTTATACTTGTCCGAAAATAATACCAGTTGGGATATTGTTTTCTGTATATATGACATTAATTCAAGCATTCCTTTCATCACCTTTTTGTTTTCAGTCTTAGGATAGAAGACACCCTGACAACTAAAAGAACATATCCTGGTGAACCTAAGGAAGGTCTATCAGGTGCTTGGACAATCCATGGGACTGTAGAAAATAAAGGTCAACTCAATTTTACCTCAATGAAATGAATTTACAGGTAATAAACAGAAAGGGATCCAAAAATGATTTTTTTCTAAACAATTTAACTAATATGCACATGATAAGCCATTTATGTAGATACCATGTATCTTCATCGCATAAGAATTGCATTCATTTGGAAATCTGTGATTTCTCGAACCCTAAAGTTGATGAGAAACTAGGGGCATATTATCAAGGGGGTTTATCTCTGCTTTTTTGGCTTTAAAAGCCAAGAAAGCGGAGATAAAATTATCTCCCTATTACCTAGCTGTCGCTAACACCAGTTAGCGACAGCTAGTAGGAGATAGCGACCATCTTGGGCCCCACTTTGCATGTCATTGAAAACAATGGGGTAAACCCAATAAATCAATAGGACCTGGGTAATTGTATATATATAGAAAAAGTGGTCCTAGACACAATTTTTTAAACAATGCAAATGATATGAGTATTAATTATTCACAATCCACGAAAAGTCAGACTTAATCTGAACAAACAAACACATGGAGATGTATGATTAGCTAATTCAGCTATAAATGCAATGAACCCAACACAACAGTATCAAGACAAGTTATACTGCAGTTTATTTACATATTCATAAAATTTGAACGAAAGGAAAAGAGGAAAGTTGGTGCTCAGGTGATGAGAAGAAAAAGCTGTAAGCAAAGATTTAGGATGGTTCAGTGCAACAAAGAAAATATTTTTACATTGCATATATAAAGCCTACCCATACAGTACATATACACTATTATACAGGGGGACAGGGAGGGACTGGTATAGGCTTTAGGAAATTAAAAAATGGGGGATCGTCGACGTTTCGACCCTGGCGCAATACGGGAAAATCACGACCTCTGCTGCGGGTCTTCTTCAGGACAGTTGGGGGACAGGGGACGGGGAAGCACCACAAAAAACTGTGAAGGTGTAGCAAGGCCAGATCAGTTGGGCGGTACACCTCTAACTCAGAAGTTCAGTTGAGAAGCGGTTGGTACAAAACGAGCAGGCGATATCAATCGTGCCTAGTCCGGTAAAGCAGTGAACATTTAACTGGTTACTGAAGGCGAGGAAGAAGTGGGTATAGTTCAGGAGGACCTTAAATTAGTTCGTAGGTCCTGTGTTTCGTGATGGAAAGTCGTAAGTTTAAGATTGGTAACTATTGATTCAGCCCGGCACAACCCGACTCTCACATCCGGGAGAAACCACGTTGCATGTCAGCGATATTTATCACTAATGACATGCAAAGTGGGCGTGCCAAGATGTTAGCGACTGGAAACAGTCGCTAACATCGCTATCTCCTATTACCAACTTATGGAGATATTCGCGCTAAGCGCGAATATCTCCAAAAGCTAACACCTGTCCTGAGCAGTTCTTATCCATGTTATCCAATGGGAAGTGGATAACATGGCTAAGAGCATTAGCTCGGTAATGCATGAATATCGCGGACTTTTTAGCGATATTCATGCATTGCGGCCGATTTTTATCGCATTTGCGATAAACCTTGGTAATACCAAGATTTATCTGCGATAAAAATCGCCGCAGCTCAGCGGTAATTTATTGTCTCTAACCAAACAATAGCAATAATTATCGCTATTGCTTGGTAATATGCCCCCTAGTTTTTTGTGTCTTCTGCATAACTCGGCACTTTTGAGTTAGTCATGTTAAAGATATCAATTCCCTGAGAAATCGTTCACCTCAAAGTGTGTGTTAAAATGGCTTACGATGTACACAAGAAATCCCTTGCAGCTAAATCGCTGCTATGACTACAGTACACAGTAAATGGTGCCTCGATATTCCCTCTAGGACAGTGATTCTTAACATACTGATTTCTATGGACTCCCACTTAATCATTACTGGAAGATGGAGACCCCCACTGAAACATTATTGGAATTCAGACAGCAATTGAGAATGATTTTTGGAATGTATTTCAATTCAATTTTACAAACCGGCTGGGAGCTTGAGATCAACAGCACCAGTTGCAGTTCTTGGGGCATATTACCAAGCAATAGCGAATATCTCCAAAAGTTGGTAATAGGAGATAGCGATGTTAGCGACTGTTTCCAGTCGCTAACATCTTGGCACGCCCACTTTGCATGTCATTAGTGATAAATATCACTGACATGCAAAGTGGGGCCCAAGATGGTCGCTATCTCCTACTAACTGGTGTTAGCGACAGCTAGGTAATAGGGAGATAATTTTATCTCCGCTTTCTTGGCTTTTAAAGCCAAAAAAGCGGAGATAAACCCCCTTGATAATATGCCCCCTTGTTTTTAAAAGGCAATTGCACTAAGAGATGTAGGGACAACACTTGTTTTACTTTTCAGGTTGTGGGTACTCTCATGGGTCGAAGATTACCTCTGGCTCCTCAAAAGAAAAGAAGCGTGCTCCCTATTGATTACAGTATCACATCATGAAGAGGAAAAATCTATTTTGCAGAAAAGACGTGCAGAGGGTTTTAGAGAATTATTCTCTGCATTGCAGTAGTTTAAATTTGGAAGGACATGACCTTTGCTTTCCTGTACTTCAAAATGATGTTGGGAAATAACATGGAGCCCTATCCAGTTCTTCCCTGTGTACTGTACATAGATCTCTTCTCAAGTCAAAGGGAGATTAGATGTTCTGGTTTCTCAAAGGCAGTCACAAGTTACTAAGTCAGGTCCAAGTTTGCAATTAGCAGTCATGTGTTATACTTGAAAATTTGAATGAAGCCAAACAAATTCAAAGGTATCTTCCATTTCTTGAGGTTTAGTCTCATAGTGACAAGGCATTGCATAATTTTCATAGTGTCTCAAAGCAAGGGGAGGAGCAGGGACACGCAGGAAGAAAACAAAGAGGCAAAAACTATTAGGTTCCACAACTCATGTGGCTGCTCCTTCCAAACATATCAAGCTGAAGTCAGTGATATCACACAAGGTGAGACAGGAGAATAGTGGTTTGAGACATCAACAAAATTCCTACATTTTACAAAAGAGTGCCTATGAACAGCCTCATGAAAAAGGTCACAGGAAAAAGGTCCCGGCCTTTTGATCACCTGGTCCACATCTCTAGTTGCATAATGGCCTTCAAATGGAAAAGGTAGTCTCCCACATTCTACCATTCTTATAGGGAGCAAGAGGACACTTATCAAGATAGAATTAATATGAGTGAACTACAGGCAAAATAACATCTTACCTGCTTGAGCACTCTTCTCATAGTGGAAAACAGACTTGTGACCACGTTGCCAGTAATTCAGATTCAACACTAGTATTAGGAGGAATGTTAGGAGGTATGGCTTACTGCATTTGCCTTGGCAAACTGAGGCAATATACTCCAATCTACACCTTGCACCTGAACCTGCTTCTGAGAACGAAAGACTAATGCTCCTTACACAGAGTTGCATTGTTAGTTGTTAGGCTTTGAGGTCTGTAGAATACACTACACTACAGCACACTGATGATAAAGTGTGTTTTCCAGTGCTTCCTAAACTCTCAATTTGGTTGGAGATGTTGGCCCCTATCATGGATTATCAGGTATAACTTTCCTTCTGTTTCATAGTTCTTGATAGGCAATCAAGCTGTAATCTGCCTGGAGCCAGGACTGTGCTAATTACATTTATGATTTACTTTCACAAAGAATATTTACTTCATTGAGAATTTGTTGGAGGGAGTTTGTGATTACAGAGAAAATTGTGAAAGTCAAGTCATGCTGAAAAAATGAGCTTGCAGAATTTGGCTTTGAGCATTGTTAAAACAATGTAATATTTGTTTCATTTAACCATGGGGATCCAGTTATCGAACATAAAGATTTCTCATGAAAAGATATTGAAACACATTATATTTATTTATAACTATATGTAATGTAAATAGAGTTCTACAGCAAGTGATATATAACCCGTCAATAATGTGGACCACAGATTAATAACATCTGTTAATCACTTTTGAAGTGGCACAAAGAGTCACGTTGGAACTAACCTTATATGTAGCACATAGTGCATACTTACGAAAATTGGAGATTTCCTACGAAAAGGGGAGAAATGTTGATGAGTTGTACAAAGATATTAATCTCTTGATATGCTTCAGATTAATAGCAAATTTAATATCAGAACAGAGAGTTAAATTGTGATATAGCCAGAGTTATGGTTAGATGCAAGACTCTCGTGATAGGTTACTAAGATAGCTCCGATTGTCTTTATAGTCCCACTTTGACCTCCAGTTATCAGTGTCCTACAGGAATGACACATCAGGGTGGGAGTGTTTGGTGTCTCTGTTATTCCCCATTTCTACTACTGGCTCTCATATTCTTGTTTATGTGGCCACTGCTTTAAGTGCTGAGTGATAAAATAGTGCCCTGCCCCCCTGACCCAAAGTAGGCTGCTGATAACTAAGCGGGAGATGACAACTGCTGCCTTACCTCAGATTATAGGAGCACTGGATCTTACGCATGAACACATATGAGGTCAGTCTGAAGTGATGATATACTGATCCAAATAGCACAGGGATAGAATGCAAGGGACAACCATAAAGTTGTTAAGTTTGTTTGATACTAGCATTGTCATTATTCCCATTTCTGCTGGAACGGCCCATAGAAATGAAGAAACGTTTTGAATTTTTATTTTACAGCCAGTACCTTATCATGAATTCTTTTCTATGACATCCCAGTGTGGCTCCATGATGACGCATCAACCTGACTGCGAGTTCCGATTATGACACAACGCCGATCCACAGACACCACTACGAGGCTCGACTCCGATGTATCTACTCAACGGCTTGAATCAGAAATGATGCACCGAGTCACAGACATTGATGCTTGCTCCCTATGAAGGTACTTTTTCAGAGGGCCCTGTCATTGGTCTGCCCTCTATTGTGGTTGGCCTGAACTTTGGAGTTACCCCAGTCTAGTGCGACCTCAAATAACCTTTTAGCGCTACTGACTTCTGAGCACTGTTTTTAGGATTTAATCTTAAAAAAATCATATTTTGACTTTTCCTGATTGGATTATTGTCTTTTTGGTCTTGTTTTACTGAGATAAATATTCCATATTCTTCTGGTATGGAGCCTTTTTTGGTGTCTTCAATGTGTTAATGTAATTCAAATCTAGACAAATACTTTTCACATTGCCTCTTAAGTTAAGCCTGACTGCCATGTGCCAAAGTACAAGAGGGTGAACACAGGTTAATTTAGGTAGTTGATCAGACGCACCCTGTCAAGGATTGAGGCTCCTGCTTGGACAGGGTGTATACTCTGCCAACCAGAAACCTCAAATCCTAGCAGAGACCATTCGGGAAGATTTGATTTGGTTCCTTTCATGCATACACTGGTGAGCTTCTCGTATAGTCAAGAGCTAACCATATTTGGTCTTCTGTAGCACAAAGTCCTGGTTCACCTATCAGTCATCATTTGCAGCTCTTTAGTCTCTTTTGGCATTACATGAAAAAAAAAAACATTGTTAGGCACTTCATATGAAATTGCTTTATTACAGTTAAACCGTGTAGATGTTTACCTGTGCACACCCTAATTAGTACTAAGTACACGTAGCTCAAATTGATTAAACAAAGTGTTGCGTGCTGTTAGGTGGAATGGCAGCCAGCCTAATTCAATGAACAACAGTTAGTGGTGAAACCACTAGTATACCCAGTGCACTGCAAAAATCATTTACAAGAAATAGCAATGAAGTCACATGAAACTTTGCTTATTAATTACTAGTCAACCAGTCAAATTTAAATCATACGCAAATCAACTTTTTATATTCATTTTCTTTTTCATGAATTGCACATACAACATATAATTATAAACTGCAGAACTTGACTCTGTACCGCAGAGTAAATTGTTTACATTGTTGCTATTAACAAGACAATATTAAAAATGTCTCTTAGTATTGCAAATCCTAATAATTATAGGGTCATTGTTCAAGTTGCACAACTGAAAAACAAATTTGTTGAAGCCAAATGCATTTCGGGTGAAACCCTTCCTCAGGTGCACTGGAAAGAATGACAAACGAAAGCAAAGAAAAAAAGGGAGAAAATGACAATGAACGTACTGTCAACAATTCTTATATACATACAGATTCAAAATAATCGAGAAGGTGCAGGTAACATCAATGTCCAAGAGCTATGACAACTATACTACACAGAAAAGAGTTTATGTGCTAACTCTAGGTTATAGCTAAAAGAAATAGTAAAGAAACCAACCACCAAGGACATCCACATGCTGAAAAGTGCTCAAAGACTGTGTTCCTGTGTTCAACTAAAACTCTAACGTGTGACATGCCAGTGAAATGTGACTACATAACCGCGTCCAACCTAGTAATATCAAACTCACTGCGTGTTTTCAGTTGTGTTAAACACGTCTGAACTGGAAGCCTTAACGAGTTAATGGATCACCTCATACTGGGTAAACACCAAACAAGAAAGATATACATTACACTGTGGAAAATGACAATGTTAATGTACATAAGCGGCGTTCATTTGCTTTCACCAAACCCCTCACTGTAAGTAGAACGAATACCACTGCCTCTCTGCCCGTTCGTTAAAATCCCCTGCTCCCGTCCCGCGCGCATTGAACACCCCCACTCTCACATGTATAGACCATAAAACCCTCTCCCTCTGCGCGACCCTGCTCTGGGAGTAACACTCCTGCTTGGCCCACGCACCCCCCCATTTCCTCTCAAGGAACACCCTTCCCCTCTGCCGACGAACTCCCCAGCTGCGCCTGATCTCTCGACCCGGTCCCAAGTCATAAGACCTAGCCTTGTGTATTTACACCCCCCCCCAACCAATCTTTTCGCCTGCCGAACCTTTTGTTCGGATCACTCCCTCTTGCCCTCGTGTCCTGTTGGAATGTCCAGCTGATAGGTCACGATCTCTTGTTACATACGGGAGGGGGGATGACATCTGAGCGACTGATGTGGGAATAGGCCTGAAGCTGGGAATCCAAACATGCCTTTCTGTACTTCAAAGTGTCTTTATTGCAATGAGGAATGTTTGTGCACCATAAACCTGTGTATAAAAGACGAAGTCTGAGAGAAACCCGGCAGAGCACCTCCTGAAGACACTGTGTTTCGTGTCCGAAATGACAGGCTCTCCTCATGAGAAATAAACCTCTGTTCTTGTGTCCCTGCCTCCAGCGCCCGTCTCTTTATTTGGTAACTGTTCAAGATGGGAACTAAGAGGCGCCTTGCGCCAGCAGCCTGGGCATCGGTTGTATTTTGGGCTGATTTTTTTTTTTTCCCTCAATTGGCGTCCCAACGCGGGGCCCATCAGTGACGTAGGGTCCAGAGAGAGAGGTCCAGACGATGGGGTGAACATCTAAAACGATTGGAGTATACCTGCCTTGAGAGGGCCCTCGCCCGGCTGCCGATTGAACGAACTTCACCGATTCCGAACGGACCTCTCTCAAGCGACCTACTGTCCTGACTGGAACCCCACAGGAATGCTACGGTAAATATAATGGAGTAAGAGAACGACCGGGCGCTGGAAGGAGGAAGGCGAAGAACTGTCCACACGGTCCGGTCCGGGTAAGGTTAAGTAAGGGCGTCTTTTACGTCCGATTGGTAGGATGGCTTTATCCATCTGATTGATTGATTGATTGTTTGTATTGGAATCGGTATTTAAATACTGATATTGTTCATTGATTGGTTCATTTAGCTTTGGTTGCTACTTGAAGTATTGGTTCTCTTTGAGACATTCTCTGTTTGCAAACAGCGACGAATAGGAACTTTTCTCTCTCTTTGCAAATAGTGAAGGATAGGTAATGCAGACTTTTGTCCCCGTTGTAATCCGTCATGCCTATCTTTCTCCCCACTGATTGTTTGTTATCGATTTTTATCGATTATTGTTCTCTTTGAGATATTCCCTGTCGACAAATAGAGAGGAATAGGAATATTCTGTCTCCCTTTGCAGATAGCGAAGGATAGGTAATGCAGACTTTTGTCCCCGTTGTAATCCGTCATGCCTGTTTTTCTCCCCACTGATTGATTGATTGTCTGGACACTAACTGTTCAAGGGATAGTTTGTTTGAGGTATTCTCTATTTGCAAATAACGTAGAATAGAAATATTCTGTCTAGTCCTTGCAAGTAGTGAAGGGTAGGCAATGCGGACCTTTGTCCCCCGTTGTAACCTGTCATGCCTATCTACTCCCCACTGATTGATTAACTAGTTCCACCCGGACCATTTATTAGAGGTGGATCGTCTGGCTTAACCGGAGGACACCCACCCTAGTAAAAAGGACACATGTAAAATATGAAGTAAACATCATATCCTGTTAACAGAAACTTTAGCATGAAACACACTAGAAAAGAAAGGAAAAAGAAATCGTGCAAAATCAGTAGGCCACTGATGAGCTTTCGACTTCGCTAAAAATAAGAAACGTTAGAAATAACCCGCAATAAGAAACATAAAAATGGCGAGGGAAGCCAAGCTTGACACCAAGGCAGACACGAGGTAGTTAGGCTTAGCCGCCCCTCACTGCTCCAAACATGTCTGTCCCACCGCCCGCCACGCCCAATAACGGTAAAATGAAATAGATACAAATCAGCAGATACCTACCCCCATTCCGGAAGCTCCTGAAGTGCAACAGGTCCACGGTCACGCCCATCCGGAAGGCGAGGCCCTGATGCTTGTAGAGCAGGGCCCGGCTGGCCGCCATCGGACGGAGAGGCCGTGGGGCGGATGGCCCGAAAATATACTGGTCTCCCCAGTCCCTTCTTCTGCCGCCCTGCAGGCCACGGGGGGGGCTGTCTTGCCTCTGCCTCCGACCCCCCCCTCTCTATCGCCTGGTCTGGCCATCATCAAATACCGGAGCCGAGGCCGACGGGGTCCCTTGATGACAGCACTTCTTTACAATAATAATGGCTGCGACAACACTCCTTTTTTTTCCATAATGGCTGCGACAACACTCCTTTTTTTTCCATAATGGCTGCGACAACTCTTCTTTCTTCAATGACGGCTGCGACAGTGGAGGGGGGGGATGTCTTGCACATGCCACCGACCCCCCCCTCCCCTCGTATCGCCTGGACCGGCCGTTATGAAAAGTCTCCTGAAACAGCGCCCTGCAGGCCACGGGGGGGGGGGGAGGGATGTCTTGCCTCTGCCTCCGACCCCCCCCCTCTCTATCACCTGGTCCGGCCGTTGTGAATATCCGGAACCGAGAAAACGATGTGGGGTGTGCTGGGGGGGGGGAGGCGGCGCGAACGAGCCTCCCCCACCTCCCCAGGTGGAGGCTTCCAGCGACACCCCCAACGCTCCATTCAAAAGGGTTCCTATCGTAAAGCGGCATTTTGCCCCGGACCGGCGCACGTCCTGTGCTCTTCTCCTCGACCTTGAAGATTCTATGAGAGCCGGGGGGCCCGACCCCTCCACGCGGGCGCCCCCGTCCCCCGATGGAACCACGAGACGTCGGCGCACTCATGCCGGCACTAGCCTCGGTCTTGAAATGCCCAAAAAGCCTGCAAGACTACCAACGTGATCAGTTCCGGTGGGACACCAGTATGACCCGGTAGGAAAGATTGTGCCTCCCCCCCACTTTGACTGATGGTTCATATCGCCAGTCCCTTCTGTTACCCCTTTTACGAAACTGTTTGGACTTCCGAAAGAGGTTCTGGTCCGACCACGAGTCGATGGAGACATCTTGACCATACTCGGATATGCCTGACCTCACACAAAATGGCGCCGGTACAACTGAAACTTTCAGCTCCTTGTTGTACCCCGATTGCTCAGCCTTGATGTTATAAGATGTGTATGTAGTCTTTAGCGCATGAATTGATATAAGATGGGTAGTGATTATGTGTTTTTAACAATGAATTGATATACGATGGGTACTGATTGAACATTCGGATAATGAAGTGATGTTAAGTTTTGACGCCCCGTGGTTATTGAAAGTTTGAATTTTCGACACTTGTGATACTTGCTCACAATGAATTTTCGATATGATTTTATTGCACTTGCCGCACTTTCCATTATGAGATCAATGACCACAGACCCCGTTCCCCTCATGCACAGTTCCAGTCTGCTCCGTGGCCGGCCCACGGGGTTGTAGGCCCGTATTTGTGCACCAACATTTTTAATTAAAGGTTTTTTTGAAGAAACTAGTATAATTGTAGTGTTTGGAATGATAAGCTTCGAATGTATGGCTACTGTCCCCGATATAAGAGAAATATAGGTGAAATAAAGCAGCTCGATTAAGGTTGAAGGTTAAAAAGCATAGTGCGCAGAAGCAGCGAATATGAATGTTCCAGGTTTTGATATATGTATTTTTCCTTCTTTGTGCAGCATAAAGCGATCAATAAAGGCCCTGGTATTTAGCTTCTACTTTAAGTGCCGCATGTATCAAGGAAGTTGTTTTAAAATGTCCTAAACCACTCCGAAGGAAATGCCACCTAGCCCCTTTAGTTTCCGTGCCTGACAGACAAAAACAACCTTATACCACTGTAGACCATCCCTCTTCCTTAAGTCCATCAATAATTATCTCTCCCACGCAACCGGTCCCTCTGGGCTTAAACGCCGAGATGGTAGAGACTGCATCCCGTGGAGATAGGCCGAGTATGTGGTAGGTAAAAACATTCTCGGGTTTATGCGCGCTGATGTGTTTTAAAACGCTACCCCCACCCCTTTCTTTTTCCCTTCTTTCTGCAGGTCATGTCGGTACGTTGACTAAAGTATGGAGAAGAGCTAAGCAACACGCCATGGTCCCGCGCGGAAGTCAGGCTGGCACTGTGAAAAATCATGATTGTCTAAAGGGGGCAGCCCCTGAGAATGTGACGATTTTTGTGTGATGTGAATACATGTGTACATGCCCTGATGTGTACAGCTCGACTGAATATACGTTGCACACATTTGGATGGATGAGAGAAATATTTTGTGTATGATTTAAGTGATGATCGAACGACCGATGGAGTGGGGAAAAAGGGAACTGGACATGGTACCTATACGCGACGGATAAACGAAGATATAGCTTTCCCTTACTTACAAATGCTCTCTCTGAATCCAGCAACTGGAGGGGTGGTCCGAAGTAGAAACTTGACGGGGTATTACAGTATGGCAAAATATGACTTCGCTTGATCCCCCAAATAATGCAACCAAGAAGGATGCGCACCAATGAATAAATTCATGAGTTTAACTAAATAGGGAAAGGTTGAGGACTATTATGGGGTGAGGTTTGCCTGAGCACCACCCGCCTGGAAGACTGGGAATGTTGTCAATGTTTAAGATTTACCACCTCCTTCTTGCACCCTCAAAGACTTGAAATTCAAAGCTGCCCCATTGCTCTACCGGCTGATGCCCCCGTCGCTTCAGCCTGGAAAGTCATTTGCTTTAAGAAAAATGATTCAAAGACCCCACTGTAAGTATTAGCCCGACCAGGTTAATTCCCGACCAATTGGCAGAGGTGTAAAGAAGGGAAAAGGTGAAAAGCTCAGCCCGCAGATGAATTAAGTAGGATACTTAGAATGCGCAGCATGCAGGAAGAAATATTTTTGGCCAGAAAACTGTTCTATGTTTTGTCTTGGATCATTTGTGTGTAAATACATGTACTGTCTCCTCCGCCTAAATTTGTGTGTACGTAGCGTATGGATCTATGTCGCCCTTCTGCCTGTGTTTATACTAAATGGCCTATTGTGGTATACGCCTCTCTCTCTTTCTCTCTCTCTCTCTCTCTCTCTCTCTCTCTCTCTCTCTCTCTCTCCCTCCCTCTCTCTCTCTCTCTCTCGTGCCGTGTGTGTACCTAATAGTTCGTTTAGAATGCGGACGACTCTCACTCTCTATGAGAGTCCCCCTGCTCCCTCTTCCTCTGTGTGGTAACATTGTGCCCCGCCGGCACCAGTCTAATTGGGTCTCTTTTTGAACACAAAGGTGTTCGGCAAAATTGACAGGAACTAAAACGATTGTAACTCGCCATATTACTACCTCTCCTTTCCGCAAAATGAAGGAACTTGAATTGGCTAAAAAGGAAAGGACAGGTAAGACGACCGATGTCCCCTAATCTGGCCTTTTATAGGGGGAACTATACGTCAATGGCCTTCCGTTTTCAGTCCGTTAGAAAAACAATCCCAAAATGCCCAAATTGTCCCACGCCCCTGCACCCAAGCGCGGATGTCCAAAGCGTCCTCGCCTCTCCCGATTGACCCCAGCCACATAACTGCTGCCCCCGAACTGTAACTGATGACCCTGATTAACCGTTGCTCTCCGAGAAAAGAATGCTTAGCCTCTGTCCCTTTCTCATGATGTTAGATGTTAGTACACCCCCGTTTGCAAGAATTAGCCGATTCTGGAGGGAAATGTAAGACTGCTAGGACTTGGGTTAGCAAACGAGTCTTTTCCGAAGGATCCGATTTCGAGTTTGATAAGAATACACAGTCGATAGGAGCCTGACTTCTCCCCATATACGTCATAAATGAACACCAAATAGACTTACGAACACAGTAGAATTGCCCTCTTACATACTACATAGTGATGACTCCTGACCGTGACCGATGAACAAGTCCCCAGCCATTTAGGATTGAGGACAGAATTGAAATGTATAAATATCTTCTGTTGACCGGTTCTCTAAAAGCCTGTTTTGTACCCATTCAAGGATACACAATCACCGGAGGAGAGGGGCCGGACGTGACGTTCAGCCTGGCCACAGATCATGAAGCACGTGTGACCTGGACCAAGGGTGGAGCCGCAGAGCAACGAGACGCGGGACGAGGCACCACTTTCAAACACGGAAAATGAAAGAATGAAGGGCTGCCCTGAAGCCCCAGTTTGCTGACCAGCCGGTGCCAGAAGTCCCCCGCCCCTCTGAGCCCGACCAATGGGCCTGCCTGCTCGTTATCATTTGCTCCCTGGGTCTGCTTCAGAGAATCTGACTCCACTCCGCCCTCTCTTCCCTCGATTACCCAAAGACACCCCATTCTAACCCCTGGATTTTTGACTCAGAAAAAGGAACGATATATAGGAAGAATAGGGTTTTGACACGGAAGGAAAAGGAAATGCAGGTGCCGAGCATGAGGCACCCCTAAAAGGATTAGTTAGAGAACAGGACTGTGATCTAACAGCAGAGGACAGATTGCTCCCTGCAACGCGTAAGGTTGGATCTGAGCTGGACTATAGCTCCACCGCCGGTGCTCAACAGCACCAACGAAAGAAGACGGACTACTAGAGCCTACCAGTGATGGCTCATTACTAAAAAGACACTGTGACGAAGATACCCCCCCCATTTTACTGATTGCTTGTATTGAACTGAATTCCTCCCTCAGCCACTTTGTATTGCTTTCAAAATGTTTATTGGTCACTTTTGTTTTGTACATTGATACCACCGGAGAGAAAGTCAGGACATCTATAATATGTAGTATGCTGAACCCTAGGCTTGTATAATTAACCCAACAAATGTAAATTCATCTGTACTGCATTTCGCCAATTGCATCAACTGCACATGGTCATACGCAATATGCTAATATTGCCAATCGCTATCTCGTTGGCCACACATGGCTATATGTACACCCCATCAGTTAGGATGAACGTGGAAATGAACTAACTTATGTTAAAAAGCGGCGACTGTGGAAAATGACAATGTTAATGTACATAAGCGGCGTTCATTTGCTTTCACCATACCCCTCACTGTAAGCAGAACGAATACCACTGCCTCTCTGCCCGTTCGTTAAAATCCCCGGCTCCCCTCCCGCGCGCATTGAACACCCCCACTCTCACATGTATAGACCATAAAACCCTCTCCGTCTGCGCGACCCTGCTCTGGGAGTAACACTCCTGCTTGGCCCACGCACCCCCCCATTTCCTCTCAAGGAACACCCTTCCCCTCTGTCGACGAACTCCCCAGCTGCGCCTGATCTCTCGACCCGGTCCCAAGTCATAAGACCTAGCCTCGTGTATTTACACCCCCCCCCCCAACCAATCTTTTCGCCTGCCCAACCTTTTGTTCGGATCACTCCCTCTTGCCCTCGTGTCCTGTTGGAATGTCCAGCTGATAGGTCACGATCTCTTGTTACATACGGGAGGGGGGATGACATCTGAGCGACTGATGTGGGAATAGGAAGCTGGGATTCCAAACATGCCTTTCTGTACTTCAAAGTGTCTTTATTGCAATGAGGAATGTTTGTGCACCATAAACCTGTGTATAAAAGACGAAGTCTGAGAGAAACCCGGCAGAGCACCTCCTGAAGACACTGTGTTTCGTGTCCGAAATGACAGGCTCTCCTCATGAGAAATAAACCTCTGTTCTTGTGTCCCTGCCTCCAGCGCCCGTCTCTTTATTTGGTAACTGTTCAAGATGGGAACTAAGAGGCGCCTTGCGCCAGCAGCCTGGGCATCGGTTGTATTTTGGGCTGATTTTTATTTTTTCCTCAATACTCAGGTAAATCAACGAAGCGCCAAACATTAAGCCTCTTCTAATGAAGGACCTTCAAAACAACACTTACTGCAATGTATAATGCGTAGGCAATCTTCTCTCTTAAGCACTAAATGGAACAACTCTCCTGGGGTGCGGGGTTGAATCAGAATCAGTTATTACAGTTAAGCCATATATTGAGACGTTTCAAGCAGTTTCCAGCCTAGCCTCTAATGCATGCTTTTCACTTTAAGTTCTTGTTCAAACGTTTCTATCATAGTACTTGAGGTGAGACAGTATTCTATCTCACTGATACACTTTGTACTTTTGTGTTCAGATCATTTCTGCAGCTTTCAAGCAAACATTGTGTCAGCATGTTATGCAATTGACCTGAAATCAGAATCACAATACAGTACCTCTTAACAGATTGACTAATGTAATAATGTAAGAAAGGGAGTTATCATTTTGGAAGGATGTGAGTTCTTTTCACAATATGAGTCTAAAGACTTCCATCTACTGGGAGCCAAATACCCCATTGCAGAACTTAACTCTCTCATGGCATCGAGGCATAGTAGTCCAAGGGCTACTCGGAGGAGACAGTGTGAGCTAGTGCTTCTGTCTGCAAGTACAGAATGGACAAAAAAATAATAAATCATATTCAGCCAGTGCTCTTATCTATACAAATGAAACGTATTTAATTATACACAGCTTTAATTCTATGTGTTGAGATACAAATATGTACAAGTAGGCAGGTAGAAATACCTATGGTGACCCCCTTATGGCAGTCCACACTCCTATTAAGCCCTGAAGACCATGATACCCCTATATATTATAAACCCAACATTAGTAGGGGAGTTATCAAAAGGCAGGCCTAAAGACTTTGTCAGGATATTGCCACATAAAAGTTGAAACATATTATACCAGTCCAATACAACCCCATTAGAAACTGCTATGGATGGTACACTCATTACAATATATAATGGTATACTGTTAATTTGGTGCTAATTAGTAAAACATTTCCAAAACCTTCATGTAAACACATAAAGTATCATTACCAATAAAACATGTAGGAGATTTCTATTTTTTATGTGCAGAGACTCCATACAAACTACTCATAAAATATATTTGTGAATAACAAACATTCATAACATTTTTTAAAAATGTACGCTTACCTTTGTGAATCAGGTGCTACAAGTTAAATCAAATATGAACATGAGTATTTCTTTTATCTTCAACATGCTGCAAGCACAGCCTTGAAACCTACTAACAGGGAGCCACAACATCATTTATAAAAAGCCAAAACTCTAGAAGTATTTACAACTGTATAAAAACTCTCCTGGGGTGACCAATTTTACCACCTAGGAAATGTAAGGCAACTTTTAGGAAAACATTATTGGGGGCTCCTGTGGAGACTGCCATACTCCTGGCTGCCCAACAAACATTTAGGAACGTGTTTAGAATGCCCTTGCTCCCTTTAGGGCACCCCAACCAGCATAGGCACAATTAAAAATACCTTTTCAACAGCTGATTGGGTACTCTAGGCTCCAGTTAATCAGAGCCGGTGGCAAACCTTTATTATTATTATTATGTTTCTTATATAGCGCCAGAATCGACCCCCGAAGGGGTATCTCCGCGCTTGCCTTGGGAACCCGTCCTGGCTTTTCCCTGTGAGATAGCCCCTACAGGGCATCCCCAAGGTGAAAGCCAGGCATCCCGCCGCGGGGGGGGGGGCCGTTGTGGAGATTAAGCAAGCTTAATGCCCAGAGTTGCAGAGTGTGAACCCATGATTAGGTCAGGCACCGAAGCGAGAATTATCGAGTCCATGGACATTTGAGCTCAAGACCCTGCCGCGTCGGGAATTGAACCCTGGTCCCGGGTCTGACCTCTGCTTCAGGGTCTGCCTGCTCTAACCAGTGAGCCACACTTCTCCATGTGGCTGCCTCAGAAAACGGACTTTTCTTTTTTTCTCCAACGGGTGTTGTGGTCCCACTAGGAGCACCTACAACATGTACTTTCTTTGGGGGCCATACGGTAAGCCCCTGCAGCATCTGCCATCCCTCGCATACTTGTCACAGTTCCTCTGTGCCTCATGCAAGCTGTATCCACCTTCTGCTCCCCATGAAAGTGAAACAGCCTTTCTTCCAGCCAATGTCAAAAATATCGATATCTTTTCTATTCTATAATTAAAATAATTAAAATATTTATTCTTTTTTAAAAGTACATTTTACACTTCATTGACTGCAACAGTAGGGAAAGTGTTGGATAGCGTAGGGGAAAAAATTATTAGTCCTACTCCAGCGAGTGCAAGAGTAGGGAAAGTGTGGGATAGTGGAGGGGAATAATTTACTAATCCCACTTCAGCGAGTGCAACAGTAGGGAAAGTGTTGGATAGCGGAGTGGTAAAAATTACTATTCCCACAAAAAAATTCTAATTTAAAAACAAACAAAATATCTACTACAGTACAAAATTATATAAAAAACCCAAAAACAAAACATATAGAAAAATATCAAAATTTTCAAAACTTAGAAACATAATATAATGTAGCAAAATGTTTTAATTTACATAAAAGTATTATTTTTTTCATAAACAAATACAAACAAATAATTATCTTGTAATAAAAATAATTTTAATTAAAAAAAGTATAAATTACATAGAAGTAATATTTTTTTCCTACCCTTTAACACCACACAATTTATAACACACATCTACATTTTTAAGAAAGTGTCCTCTATAATTAACACAATTAATTAACAATTATACAAATATTAATAATTAAAAACACATATAAAAAGGTAAACATTAATGTACTAACAAAACAGTACAGCTATAGAACAGAAATACCCAAACAAAATAAAAACTAAACAAATAACAAAAATATTTATCAATTAATAAATTAAAATTGAAGATCAATTAATTATTAATTAATTTAAACTAAATTAATTTCCACCCTCTACCCCAATAAACACCAATACACACACCTAAAGCATATTTTCAAAATTTACATAAATAACTTTACATTAATAAATGAATATCAATTAATAACAAATAATTCATTCATTTAACATTTACTTCCCACCATTTACCACAACTCACACATCAAAATTATTACACAATTGACAAAATTAAAATGTAATTAATTAAATAGTAACAATTCACAAATAATTAATTAATTAATTATAAATTACCTCCCACCATATTCCCCCTATAAATGCCAACACCAATTACATAAAAAATCACACAATTAACATAATAAATAACAATGTATTAATTAGGTAATTTAAATTAACAATCAAAATATAAATATGTAGTAATAAATGAATTCACATAATAATTAACACTATATAATATTAATTAATAAATATTATATAAAAAATATAAATACATGTATTAACATTAAATACTTCCCATCCTACTCCCCTATCATCCCACAACATGCTCTTATTAAAAAATGACACATTTAATACAATTACTAATTAATTAATAATAATTATTAACATAATAATACATTATTAATAATAAATTATTCCTACAGTTAATATTATATTACTAATATTAAATAAATACATATTAATTATGTTTTTTTATTATCATTGAATTATTTCCCACCCTATTCCCCTATAAACCCACAACCCACTCCTATCAAAATGGCACAATTGACATATATACCAATTCATTAATTAATAAAAATTAACAGCTAATTATTAATGAATTAAAAATACATTAATTATCATAATTACCACTATAAAATTAAGATTAGATAAAAACTAATAAATAAAAGTGTATATTCAATGTATTATAATTACATTTATTCCACCCTATTCCCCTATAAACCTGCTAAGGAACTAAAATGCAAAATCTAATTAAAATAAAATTAATATTCAATTTATTATAATTAAATTACTTCCCACCCTATTCCCCTATAAACTCTTAACCCACTACAGAACGAAAACGCTAAATTTAATTAAAATAAAATGAATAACTTCTAAAAATGTAACACATTCTTTAAAAAAACAATGCAATACATAGATAGAAAATATAGCGCATACTTTTAAAATACACACTAAAATACATAGCACTAAATAAAACACAATATCTTTAACAACTTTATTTTTGCAAATGATATTAATGACTTTGATATTTTGGAAAACAATATTTCTTACCTTAAACTCGATATTCTTGACCACGATATTCTGGCAGTCGATATTTCTGTATCACGATACTTTGCACTCGATATTAGTGCAAGTCGACATTTCCTACTAGATATTCTGACTGCTTACTGCTCATTTTATCTTCTGTTGTGTGGGACCTAGGGAAGAAGGTCCCCCCAGGACTGAACTAACCCATGGGAAAGGAGCTCAGAGCACCCCCCATTCCAGCTTTCATTTTTCTATTCTGCAAAAACCTTAAAGACAAGTGGCCCTCCCAATGTTCAAGAAGCTTACAGAATGGAGGGCAGCTAGCACTTAGTCATGACAGTTCTCCTGGGTGACCAAACTTCTTTCTCCATTTTATCAGCTCCTGGTGGGCCATTGTGGACACATTTGGTGTCCTATTGTACCCTTTGGCCAACTTGAGCCACCAGGTGGGGTCTCTTGAGGCATTCGGGACAGCTCACAGGACTCTGTGGGTCAGAGTTTACCAACTCTTTCCCCTTATGTGGCCGTTCACTTTTTTTCAGGAGTCCTGTAATAGCTGGCACAACATATTCTCCAGGTTGTAGCCAGCCAATCAGGATCCACCCATTCACTTCGGATCGGCAAGTCTGCCCATAACTCTAACATTTTACCAGTGATAACCCCTTTATTCCCACCTAACGCTTCTTAAATGTAAATTTCTCAAAAAATGGCTAAACAGATTAACACCACATAAAAAAAATCCTATGTTCTAAGTAAAGTTCTAGATTTTTGCCAAGCTTGTGCTAATTCTACTTTTTCTGTAACATAAAATTGTGACGGTTTTGAGAGAATGCTGACCAGCTCCATTTCTACTCAGTCTCCTGAATATGTAGCACATATCTATCAGCAACGCCCTCCACTCTCAAGCAAAAGGCTTAAAATGCTTCAGGTGATGTTTATGATCATCCAATATTGTTCATTCACTACCTTAAGGATGACTTATAAGTACCAAAAAGAAAGGTTTTAGGCCTGCAAAAGCTTTATTTTAACTGGTTGAAATGGCTGTTTAAAAGTGCACACTCAGGGTACAGTGGCAGGCCTGGAGACGTGTTAAACAGGGCTTCTCTAGTAAGTGGCACAATACGAGCTGAATTGTACTAGTTGCATTTCATTTACCGGTCCTGGATACTGGCACTACCATATACAAGGGACTTAAAAGTAAATTAATTGTGCCAATTGGGTGCGTGCCAATTCAGTCTTGGTTGACAAGAAGAACACTTCACCTCTGATAAGCCTCTGCATAGCTGGAGTAAAGTGCATAGAGTTCTATGGCCATCAAAAAGAAAAGACAAAAAGCTGGGGAATACAACACAAATGATAGCCCATTCCAACACTATGGGGCCGATTCGGATTCGGTAAAATCCCTTACAAATAGCCGTACGGAGCATATTTCCCGTACGAATCATACCCTTAAACGTCCCCGTACGTACGATAAAATACGATTCGGACCCAAAGCAGATCTCTGTACGAATCGTACGAAAGACCATACGACTTAAAAAAACATACGAATTGCATTCGGAACACACAGTATGTGACGTCCGTACGGATCAAAGCAGCATTTTCCGGCCCAGCAAGTATGATTCATCGCGTCAACACTCTTTTTTCTACGGGAGCTCAAAACGTCCGGAAAAGCAGATTCCGACTCCAACCGCATATGAAATTGACCCTCCCGGGTACGGTGCGTATACCCGATGATTGCAGGGGTAAGGTGCGTAGGGGTACGGTGCATACACCCCATGATTGCAGGGGTATGGTGCGTAGCGGTACAGTGCGTACACCCCATGATTGCAGGGGTACGTGCGTAAACCCCATGATTGCAGGGGTACGGTGCTTATGTGATTGTGTGGCTCTCCATACGAATCGCTCATACGCAACGTTTTCGGTACGAATCACGTTCTCATTCCCCAGTCCAGATCGTACTTGTCGGGTCGTACAGCATGTTTACGATTCGTACAGTTCACTGTGAGGGTCCGTGTCGTACGGATTTTCCCTTGCTTTTCATACGGTACGCAACAATTCAGTCGTATATTTTTCAAACTAATCATACTACGTGATTCGGACCGAATTGTCTGAGTCGTACGGAAAGGGCTACGGATTTGATTCGGTCGTACGATTGGTTTACCAAATCAGAATCGCCCCCTATACAATAGTGTGGCATTTCAATTCACTGGGGGCAAATGTACTGTGTCACAAGTGGATAATCTGGAAATCTGGCTGTGATTCAGTTATCCTGAAACTACGTTAGATAAACCTGTGCCAGATTGTACAGTGAATTCTCTTTTTTCATTCTGTAAGACAAGATGCACCTTACTCCTAATGTATGTATTTAGGTCATACATAAGGTTCATGCTACAAGCAAAATAGTCTTAACAAGGCATAAATATAGCACAGAAATACACGTCTATTCTACTAAATTGATGGAACAATAAAACTATTGTCCGGAAAAGATATTATTTCAAAAGCAACTATTTTTTAATAAGAATGTTCTCTGTGATTTCTTGAAGGGCCTCAGATTTGTTTTTCCTTAATATATAAAGGTAGTGTGCTCTAATACTAGAGCCAAGGAACTCACAACTACCTTCTCATTTCTTGTGAAGTTGGGATCTAAGGATCCTTACATGCTTAAGCTTAAGGATCTAGGATTTCATGACAGCACATATTTGCTATTTTTTCCAACAGCTGTGCTAGAGTTTGTTCCTCAAGTCATTGTACAACTCGCATGCCTTTTTAAAAGAAAATAGGTTTACAAACTGGTAACCAATGAAGAGAGTTCAATCCTTCTGAAATACTGTAATTAATTTTATATATTGAGAGCCAATCTTGCAACCAGATGTTTCATGCATGCAGATTGGCAATTTAACATTGAATGAGAGCAGTTAGAGCCATGTTTGCATAATGCAAAGTGGAATTTATAAGGTCTCCTTCAATATGTTTATGATATGTTTTATTTAATGAATGAGCAAGTTTCAATGGTGATAGACAAAAGAATTGTCAAGCAAACCACTGAGGAACGGTGTGCTCCGAAGTTGGTTTCTGCATTCCAGATTAGCCTTATGTTTCAATTTTTTTTTTTCTGATCAATGGATGTGGTAAAACTCAGTGACACATAGAAGCATCCCAAAGTTTCTTGCTGAACCCCATGGGGCATACATTTATCTTAACCCCATTCAACTTCAAACTGCTGTTGTTTATCCATGAGCATACATCTCCCTTACCCTGTGTGAGGACTTGCAAATAAATTCCCATGTGTTGAGTATAACTTAGACAACCTTAGGCCCATTTCTCTTCTGCCATTCTGTGCCAAAGTGGTAGAAAAACTGGTTACTAATCAGTTGGTTAAATATGTGGAAGACAACAAACTCCTTCACCCCTCCCAATCTGGCTTTAGGGCAAGGTATTCAACGGAAACTGCCCTTCTTTTTTCCACAGAACAGAAACTGCTATGGACAGACGGCTGCCTTGATATTGCTAGACTTAAGTGCAGCATTTGATACCGTGTCGCACCCTAAATTGCTAGCCCGGCTGAGTGAAATCGGAGTTGCCGGCCCGGCCCTGGAATGGATGACCTCCTTCCTGGCGGACAGACAATTCCAAATACACTGTCCCCCCTTCAAATCCTCACCGCGAATTCTAAATCATGGGGTCCCGCAGGGTTCCATTTTAAGTCCTGTATTGTTTAATCTTTACATGGAACCCCTGGCCAGGATGGTGGAATCGTATGGGGTGGATATCGTATCATACGCAGATGATACACAACTGGTGGTTACTTTATCTTATAACCCGGTTGAGACGGCTAGTAATTTTACGGAGTGCCTGACGACAATGGCGAACTGGATGAAGTGCAATTGTCTTCGCCTTAACGGCAATAAGACAGAATTACTTGTGATCGGCCCCTCATCCTCTATTTGGTCATCTGCTTGGTGGCCCACCGACCTGGGTCCTACTGCATACCCTCTGACACCGTGAAGAACTTGGGGGTTCTCTTGGACTCCAAGCTCACCTATTCTCAACACATAGGTAAGATGGCGGGGAGATGCTACGGCATTCTGAAGGTCCTGCGGAAGATCCTGGATCTTCTACCTATGAAAGATAGGAAAACCTTGGTCCACGCACTGGTCACGTCCCATCTTGATTATGGGAACGTCTTGCTCTGTGGCCTCAGTAAAAAGGGTCTGACCCAGTTACAGTGCGTCCAAAATGCGGTGGCCAGGCTTGTGTTGAAGTTGCCAAGGAGATCGTCTGGCAAATGCGCACTGCAACGCCTGCACTGGCTCCCCATGAGGGAACGCATTAGATTCAAGACCATGTGCTTTAGTCACCGTATTGCACATGGCAAGGGTCCGACATATCTTCACAAGCTGTTAACGATTCATCGTCCTAGACGACTCCTAAGATCCACGGGCAGTATGCAACTTGTGATACCTCGTATTCACAAAGCACGGATGGGAGGGCGCTCTTTCAGACTACTAGCCAGCCAACAATGGAATGATCTTCCTGTTGAATTGCGGATGGAGCCATCGGAAACCAGGTTCCGGCAGAAACTGAAGACCCATCTATTTCCGAAAGATTAGGTTTTTTTTGGATGGTCTTCTTCTTCTCCTTCCTCTCTTCTCCATGGTCTGCTTTTGATTTCTAGTGTTGGAACGCATCCTAGCGCGGAGACGCACTGTCCTAGTGTATTCAGGCGCTTAACAAATGTTTTTATTATTATTATTATGATTATTGAATATGCAGATAAATATGTATGTCTGCTTAAGAAGGATACTGAAAGCCACTTGTCTTACAATTGAACCCAGTCACTTTTAAAGCTAGTAATGAGGGAGGCCTTGAGGTTCCCCACTATCAACCCTAGTGTCTAATAATTTAAAATGTCAAAGGTGGGTTTTGTAAATGCAAAGGAAGATAGTAGCTCAGACTAAATCAGAGCTTCATTTTGCACAGAGTCCAGAATCCTAAACAGATTAAGCAGGAGTTTGATGATCACAGTCTGTAAAGTAGCCTATGGAGTACATTGTTGTATCTTTGTTCGACCTCTTGAATGTGGCTGATGGAGTATTATTCATGTACCATGTTAAGGCCCAAAAACTAATAGATAACCATTCAGCAGTTAGTGCATGCGTAAGAAAGCCTGCAGCTGAAAAGCACCAGTTCTCTCCAGAAACATGGCCAAACATGGATGCTCAGCTGTCAGTCGAGAGTTCTGTTTAAGACATTTACTTAGACAAAGGGATTAATATTACTGTTTTCAGTCCTGATGGTATCAATTGATTAACTCACCATATTTGTAACACATGTGGCAATAATCAGGGCCCCATTGTTGACAAATTATCCTGTTAACGTATCTATTCATGACAAGTAGGATTGAGAAGTATTTCAACTTCTGAAATACTTTAGTAGACATTTTTGTTCTTCTTTTACCTTTGCTGTTACTTCCTTCCCAATATGACATATTGTCCTTCCTGAAGGATGGGGGCGATGTTTTGTCATAAAGATTGAGCTATAGATCATCTGATGTCCAGATTAATAGAATTAACTGGAAGCTTCTGCTTTTTCTCGAAAATATTTGGACCAGGAAAGCAGGCAGTCAGGCTCAATAACGAACTGGATGATTTAGGACAATTAGGACCATTATTTAGAATAATTTTTTTGGCTGGCACACTTTTATTGTTAGGATATATTTTCCCGTAGATAAAAAACCTTTTCGAAATTGTGTGGCTGCTGTTTTAACTCATCATCGAATAATCTTTATTCGGTCAAAAAGATCATAAAAACGCAGGATAAAACAAGTTACAACTAAATCATGCACAGTAAAATCACAGACAATATTACCGGGTTGCACATCATCGGTTATCTTTCCATCATGTCGTAACTGAGTCACACTGCACACTTTTTCCTTAAACCCCCTCGCCTGTTTAATAAAATGTAATACTGCGAAACACTGTAGAAGACTTACAGCATTGTAAAAACAGTAAAAAAAAATGTTTTAAAGACATCACTGTTTTATTATTGCAGTGGTTTTGAATAATCACGGAAATAAATACATTTGCCAACCAACCTATAAAGGATTAAAGGCCAAATTTAAAGTTTGTAGTGTATTCCTTTATTAATATTTATGTCTTTTTTAATATAATAACCCCTCCCCACAACCAGATAAATTCCATAAATCAACTGACCTCCATAAGTTAAAAACTCAAATCGCTGCCTTATATAGCGCTGAAATGTGTGGCTCTTCGAAAACCGAGTCCCTTGCTAACAGAAAGAATAAGTTCGTACTTTCTCTTTTACGCTTCCCTAAAAGTACCCCTCTTATTCCCGTGTTCCTTGATGTAGCATTTACAAAAGTAAAGCATGTATCTGTGTTAAGGGCTCTCATTTGCGGGTGAGGAATTGGACTCTAGAGGAGCTCATGCCATATAGGAGGGTTGAAATTGCACTCCTGGAACTAGATAAGAGAATTTTCTTTCCATGGTTTAGGCACGTTAAATCTTGGTTTTCAAAATTAGGCCTTAGGTGCTTTTAGTCTGATTCATGCTCCTTAACACCGACTTCCTCAATGCAATTGAAATCCTTCTTCTGGAATTGTATTATTATTAGCCCCCAATAAAGCCCCACTCTGGGGAGACTGTCAGGCCAATTTTTGAAATATAGGTCAAGACACTATTTTGAGGAGTTCTTGAAAACTCCTCGACCCCGACTGGTTAAGACTTTATACATAAAGTTTTGTTATGCAAAGCTTGAAATTGGGTCTTTCACTTCACAATGGAAAATAGGCAGAGCTGCTGTTATCAAGGGAATCTGCCCTATGTGCCAAAATAATCTAAAATAAAATGTCGCACATGTACTGTTTTTCTGCCAAGTCTATGCAAGGCCATGAAGCAAATGGTTACGCCCAATATGTATTTGCCTAGGCTTCATACGACATCTTGAAGTATTAAGGGTATTGAAAGGCGATACCATCCCTTGAATTATGATTACTATGAGTAGCTATTTATTCACTGTGCAGCTTATGCTCTTTTAAAGTTGCATTTACATTGCATGTGGGGCTATAAATCGTGTACAAACCTATGCTGTACCCTCACAAGTGTAACAGACATTTGATAAAATAAACAACGAAGTGCAAATGTCAAGAGGTAAATGAGTACAGTATTTTTACTGCCCCATGTTCACTTAGTTGTCTTCAAGGCTAAATGATTCATATGATTGTACATCCTATATTTTAATTGTTTAATTTGCACTTTAATCTTAACATCATCGATTGCACGTTTGCTGTAGCCTTCTGTTACTCCAAGATAATTATACCAAACAGTGGGGGATATTCACAAAGAAGTGAGGGAGTGAGGCGTTAGCTGTCATGATTAACGCCTCACTCCGCCACTTCAGAAAAGTAAGGGGTGCACCGCACCATATTTACAAGGATATGGTGCAGCCTTGTGTTCCCCACTGCGCTGGCACTACTCTTAGCAGTGTAGCGTCAATGCAGGCACCCTTGCATCATAGTGCAAGGGTGTCTGCGTGGAGGGAAAGATTGTTTATGTGTAGGAAGGTGTCCCTTCCTGCACATAAACAATCTTTAAATGTTGTTTTGTCACTTATATGTGTGCTGCTTAATGCAGAACGCATGGAACTTACTAAATGTAATTTTTTTAAGGAGTGTTTATGTGCAGGAAGGGTCACCTTCCTACATTTAAATAATCCAACGCTTTTTACTTTTTCTATATGTGCTACAAAAAGCAAAAATGAGGTGAAATAAAGCATGTCTCCTCCTTTCGCCAAGTTAAGACCAGGTTTTCCATGGTCTTAAAATTGGCGCTGCCTCTTATTTACTCTGCCCTTGTGAATAGGGGGCAGCATCAAAATCAATGGATATTGCGGTGGAACGCCCACCACCACACGCACTGACCACCCCTTTAACGGTAAGCATAGCGTGAAAGGGGGCCTTATATACACATTAAGTGTCTTAACGCTGCCTTGTAAATAAGACAAAGCCCCTATCACCACAGATACATCACAAAAAGTGACTTTCCAGTGGTGATAGAGGCTTGTACATATGCCCCAGTGTTCCTTGTAATGTAAAAACACATCTATGTGACCGTCGTTTTTTATCCATGTTATCCTTCTGATTATGACTAATATTATAATATGTTGTCTGGAGAAAATGTTTTTAACTGTACATTTTCAAGGAATGCTAATTTCCAAATAAACAATTTTGAACTCAAAATGGTCCACTTTGAGTTTACTCTTTTATCATGTGGTCAGACTTGATATGTGGTATTCTGTAATGTAGGGCTAAACGAAGGAGGGGTACCTTTCTTTTTATTGCATGGGGGTATTATTATTGCACTGATCTAACACTGTTACAAAGAACTTGTCCAATATGTTGACTGTGCGATCACAGCAGATTAGCTGTATATCATCTGCAATTTTAGTTTGCATTATATCAGAAACCAACATTTACTTTTTGCGATATTTTTGAAGGGACCGACTATTTAGAATGATCTTTAGATAGTTCGATCGTATGATTAAGCGTACATTGGTCTGGAAACCAAATAGGAAGATGACACTTTTGTTAAACTTGCAAATCCCTAAACCAAATAAGGTCTAAGCTGTATTCCTTTGGGTATATTTTTTCACTTATTAGTATCTATGATGCGCTCAAGTTTTTTCATTTTAGGTTGCAAAGAAGATTTCATCCAAATATCAAAGTTACACACAATCACAATTTTAAAGGCATTCAACAATTAAAAGCAGATTGAAAGGTTCCCATAGTTGACTCAGGTGAATTTATGGCTTAATGTAAAAGAAAATGTGTGTCTGTATCCATTTAAATGAAAAAATATACATCTCACGATTGAGGCTGTCATTCAGTAGAAAAACCTAACCTGAAAGGGAAATTGGAAATGTCCACTGCACGCTGCACAAGTGTACCTAAAATTACCTATAATTCGTCTTAAATAGCCAATGGTTTAACACGTCATAAATCCTGACAAATGTGATTTGGCATGTCAAAGGCCACATTGTTCATTTCCTCCCAAATACAAAGTGGTTCAAAATGTTTTCTTTTTCAGCGGATCTCAAGGGTGTACTCTGCTCTAACTATGTTACTTTAAAGGTCACACATGAGTCAGGGAAAGGGAGGAAATCACCCCCACAGAGCAAAGCCACCGCTCTCATTTAGCTCCTTTAAGAAAAATACTCTTACAATAATGACTAATCAGAAGTTTCGGGGGGGGGGGGGTGATTGGCTGGTCAGCACCTCAACACTGTCCCATGTACGTTAAATAGGACACAGATTGCCCTTTACAAAACTAATCTTCATCATTCCTGGCTGACTGAGCAATACCAACAATGTAAAACTTTTGACAATTCAGAAACAAGATCATTCCCGATTCATAAATTCAGTGTAACGTTGTAAATAACTTAGAATTTTAGTAATGTTTGTCTGACACCAGGGAGATGCGAAAGTGGAATTGTAGTCTATGGCCCACATGCATCAATATCGGCATTTGCAATTCTTATTTGCGAAAAATTGCGAATCGCAAATAAGAATTCGCAAAAGCCTATGCATCATTTTTTTCGCAAATTTTATGCGAATCGGTAAAAATCGCAATTTTTACCGATTCGCATGAAATTTGCGATTTTTCAATTGCGAATTCGCAATTCCCATTCATTCCTATGGGCTAAAAGGCCCATAGGAATCAATGGGAATTGCAAATTCGCAATTGAAAAATCGCAATTCATGAATGCATTTCAAGGGTGGAGAGGGGGGTCCAATGACCCCCCCCCTTCACCCATGAAATGGACTTTTCAGTACAAGTTACATACACACATGTCCTTAGGACATGTGTGTCTGTAATTGCACTGTTTAAAAAAAGCAATTTGAAGCATATTTAAACAATTTCGCAAATTACCACGAGGTTCAACCTCGTGGTAATTTGCACTTCCAGTTTCGAATATCGCAATTTTTAAAAAAATGATGCATTGCTTTTAAGGAATCGCAAATTTGCGATTCCTTAAGAGCAATCGCATTTTTGGAATTCGCTAAAAATAGCGAGTTTCCAAAAATGCATGATGCATACTAAAATGGTATTTAGGATTCGCAAACGGCCGATTTTACCGAATCGCACCGTTTGCGATTCCTAAATAGCTTGATGCATGTGCCCCCATATGTTTAGCTTTAGGATTCCCACTTGCTGGAAGTGTCCTCAAAATGGTAGAAATAAGCATATAGAAAAAAATTAACATGTATCTTTAAGCCCAAGTTAAATGCAGAGTTCTGCTTTGCAGGAGCACCTTTTCACACAAACAGGAACGCTTTCAAGTGAGACCCCCAAGTTCAGTATAACACTCCTGTCAGTCTGTTATACTCCGAATGTTACCAGTGCGCCTCTGTGATGAGGAAATTTGTGTACTTCTACATAAGCTGAAGAAGATTACTCAGTAATACAGGCCTTAGTGATGGTTCCTCAGTAAAAATCCAAGTCAAGGGTCTTGAAAAGAAAATAAGTTTGTGGGATATTTGTACCTGCTTTATTGATTGTTTTGTTTACCCGACAAACAGATGTGCACTTCTAAAACTATATCAAAATTGAACAAAGCAGTCTTAAGTTGGCACATACCAACATCCATTCATATGGAACCATGGGGCATATTAGCAAGAACCTCGTTAAAATTATCGCCGTTTTAGCGGCATGCCGCTAAAACAGCGATAATGGGCTTGCTAATATGCGTTATAAAATTCCAATAGAAGCCCAGGTTAGATGTGCAGGACATCTGACCTGGACTTCTTTTGGGATTCTATAATGCACATTAGCAAGCCCATTATCGCCGGCGATAATTTTAACCAGGTTCTTGCTAATATGCCGCCATTTCTCCTCAGAGAAATAGGGAACGTAGCTGGTACAAGTAGTAGTTCACAGAAGACTAGGAGAATATAAAGAAGAGCAGTCAGGAATAACCAGAACCACAGGTTAGCAATTCTCCAGGGATAGAATGGTCCACTGAGAGAAAATGTTATCGTTCGCAGTGGCAGTAATGTGGTTGACGGACACTTTCAGCACCAGCCTGGCTTACCTCTGTGGTGCGGCATAATTGTGTTGTTGCAGATCTCTGCTTCTTAATGCTAGCTGTTTAGTAGAGATGTAGATAATGTGGTGCAAACTTCTTGTGGCATCAGTGACCTCTTGCCAGTAGTAGTGGTGTGGTGGGTCAGGTTCTAGGATTATGCAGGTATGTCATGTATTCAGCAACGTGGAGACATATTTACATGCCACATCCTGCAACATCCACTGAGTATTTCTTTTCACCAATGAATCGATTTCAATAATACTGCATGTTCATTGTGGATTGTTAAGGAAGACCAATATAAAATGTGTGCTACATTTCCTGACTGGCACTACCACTTCTTGCTTTCTGTTCTTCCCTTGGAAAGGAACTGAGATCACTCTGTCACTGTGTCACGATGCAGTATTTTGGGCAAGTGTTTTGCTCCCTTCTTCAACCTTTGTCACTTTATGTATCTCTTAGTGGATTGCACGTGCAAGAAAATATGTAGTAGCTTTTTAGCCTTGTGCTTGTCCCTCATTGTTGTTCTGTGCCTGCTGTAACCTCTGCCTCTTTTACACACCTGAACTACATTCTGGAAATTTTCTCCATCCTCTGTGGGATTTTTCTGCCTGTTGTGTTTTTCCTTCAATCAGTGGCTGTTCTTTGCAGATACCTGCTCTTCACGTGTATATTATACTTATGTGAGAGCACAGTGGGTACTGGTGTCACATTTGGAGTCGTTCTTACCGGTCTTAAAATGTTGGGATGGTTCCCGGCTTTGTTTCTTGGAAGTCCTGGTTTGTCCGAGATATGGGCAACCCCTTCCGGCTGACGACAGTGAGAAGCCTAAGCAGCCAGTGGTTTCCAGAAAGAGTCCCAAGAGGAAAAAAAACCCTGCAGGGAAAACCCTATGATAATGAGGAAATTCCAGAAATGAAGGAGAAGAAAAGGAGCGAGGAAATACAGAAAAAACAGAAGTCTAAGATGGAGCAGGAGGATTACAGGAAATCAAACTGGAGCAGGAGGCGCCAAAGGAACAAGAGAACCAACGGATTGTAAGGAGCACCAAAAACTGGAGCAGGTAACTAACAGGATCGAGGACACGCCAACAGGAACAAGGAGTGTTGCAACGCAAGGAAGGAACATGTTCTGCCCCCTTTTATACTCAAGAACGGGAAGTAACAAACAGGAAGTGACAAAACAGGAACAGGACATTACAAAACAGGAAAAAGACTGTTGCCATCATGGATAGGGAAAGGAGTGAAGAGCAAAAAAGGGAAGGACAACATGTTAGAAAGGTAGAACAACTTTTCCCCAAGCCCTCTGTGAGCACAACTATGAAGGACAGATGAAAGACAGGTAACAAGATGGCCTCAAAGGAGATGACCAACAGGATGCTACCAAGCCGAAGGTATGTGCAAATGCCCCTAAATAATTAGCATAGGAAGCCGCAGTCTTCACCTGGGAACTTCGATATTCCTGAGATATTATATGGAACATCCAATGGGCAAGTCTGTGGTGTGCCCGATGAAAAGAGGCAGCAGGCATCGCAGGGCGCACCCGCAATGCCAAAAAGGTTATAGCGGGCCACCGTGCTGTTCCTCGACACATTCAAAAAGGAGAGAGAGATGTCTTGGGTTGCACTGTGGCCTGTGAAGAGGAAACGGGCAGCATCGCGGGTCACGGTTTGGCCCGTGGCTAAACAATAGGTCCCCCTCCTGAACCCCAGGTTTGCTAGGAAAAAAAGGCCATACAAAACGGTGGGCAAGAACAGGAGCGTGGACTGATTCTGCATCCTCCCAAGAGTTCTCCCTGGGAGGACAGCCTTTCCAATGGATAAGGAACTGCAATCATTTCCTAAAGAATCGAGAGTCACATATTGACTGAGCCTCGTATTCAGGAACATTGTTAACCAAAACAGGAGGTGGACAGGAAAAAACCCTGTTATAGGATCTGAAACTTAGGGTTTCAGCTGGGATGTAAGAAGAACTGGATGTTTTTTCCAAGTACGTGGTAGTTGAGGGCAAAAAAACACTGGATTTCCCATTTGGATGATTTTGAAAGGACCATAAAAGCGTGGCTTGAACTTACTGCATGATATTTGATGAGGTAAATACTTATAGGACAGTCAAACTTTAGTATTAATCTGGTATGCTAGAGACTGAGAGCGAAGGACATCAACAGTCAATCAATCAATCATGACATTTACAAAGCGCACTACTCACCGGAGGGGTCGCAAGGCGCTGGGGGAGAGGGGTTCTTTACTGTTCGAAAAGCCAGGTCTTGAGTTTCTTCCTGAAGGAGAGATGGTCCTGGGTTAGCCGGAGGTGGATGGGGAGGGAGTTCCATGTCTTGGCTGCCAGGTAGGAGAAGGATCTTCCTCCGGTGGTGGCTCTGCGGATGCGTGGAACGGCGGCGAGGGCGAGGCTAGTTGATCATAGCTGGCGGGTGGGAGTGTAGAAGGTCAGGCGGTTGTTGAGGTACTTGGGGTCCAGGTCGTGGAGGGCCTTGTGTGCGTGGGGGAGGAGTCTGAACGTGATCCTCTTGCTCATTTAGCTCCTTTAAGAAAAGTACTCTTACAATAATTACTAATTAGAAGTTTCAGGGGGGGTGATGAACAGTGTCTTTCATCTTCTTTTTGGCTTCTTGGAGGTTGGCATGTACCTTTAGTCTTATAGCTCGGAGAGGGCGAAGAAAGGAGGCTGCTGCTGGAACAGAAACGGTATCTTTAAGAACTGACAGACAGGTCCTAGAATGGAAACCATATAAACAAAAGAATGGGGTAGTCTTGGATGCACTATGGACAGTGTTATTATAGGACTTTTCTGCTAATGGTAGATAGGAAGACCAATCGCTTTGGGTTTCATTGCAATAACAGCAGAGGTATTGCTCTAGTCCTTGATTTAGGCATTCGATTTGACCATTGGTCTGAGGATGAAATCTGGAGGACAAGGCAACTTCAATGCAAAGGGATTTGCAGAAATGTTTCCAGAACTGAGATATATACTGAGGGCCTCAGTCTGATTCAATTACCTGTGGGAGACCATGAAGGCGATATATCTCCTGTATGAAGATTCTTCCAAGTTCCTTTTCAGGAGGTATTTTCTTAAGAGCAGTAAAATGTGTCCTGTGACATCTTGGTGAAGGAGTCTACTGTCACCTGCGGATGGAGGAAATGAAATTAGTGGATATGGTATGCCATGGAACAGGTGGAACGGGTAGGGGCTGAAATAGTCCCATGGGTTTAGTGTGAAGTGTCTCGGCCTGGACACAGACAGGATGATATGTAGACTTCAGTATCTTTTCTTATTGACGGCCACCAAAAAGAGCAAATCAACAGCTCTAGGGTAGTTTTGAAACTACGATGACCGGAGATGGGAGAATCATGATCCTGGTATATATGAAGTGACAAAGTCATACACAGGGACACTCTTGTTGAGAAGCTGGGTGCTCTATAAATGACTTAATTCATTCATACTGGCTAAAGAAGTAAGCCCACCGGGCTTGATGACTATTTTGGAACTGAATATTACAAAGACATTGGAGGTTTCTATGGTCTGTTCTGATTTCGAAAGGTTCCTTGGTACACATCAGAAACTGCCTCCATTCACGACAGGCCAACATAATGGTCAATAGTGCTCGTCCAAGAACAGGCTAGTGTCTTTCAGAGTCTAATAGAACATGTCATAGGTAAAAAAACAGGATGTTCCAGTCCATCGTCTTGTTGTTGTTGTAGGAGGACAAACCATCAGCTCTGTCTGACGCGTCTGTTTCCACAAAAAATTATTCTGTTGTATCAGGATGACTTAAAATAGGTGCTTGTGTGAACACCTTTTTTATTGACTGGAAGACCCATTCAGCAATTTCGGTCCACTTGAACACTTGTCGGAGATTCTCCTTCTTCCACATTTGAGATAAATAGCTTGTGTGTTGAGCAAAACTATCAATGAATTGACAATAAACGTTTGTCAAGCCTAAGAAACATTGAGTTTCTTTAATAGTCAAAGGTGATGGGCAATCTAAAATAGCTTTAACCTTTTCAGAATCCATGGCTATCCCAGTCTTGTTAATTCCGTAACCCAAATATTACACCTCGGTTTTGTCAAACTCACATTTTCAGGTTTACAAAAAAGACTATTTTGACATAGTCTTTACAGGACTTGCAAGGCGTGCGAATGATGCAACTCAGGGCGGGGCTGCTGAGTAGACCAAATATCATCCAAGTATATTACCACAATCTGGTTAACAAGATCCCAAGAATACATTGTCCATAAATCTTTGAAAGATTGAAGAAGCATTGATCAGCCAAAAGGGCATAACTCAGTACTCAAAATGCCCCAATGGAGTTCGAAATGTGGTTTTCCATGCATACCCTTCCTTGATTCAAAGGAGATGGTATGCGCCCATGAGATCCAACTTGGTGAACATCTGTGCCCCTCCTACTGACTCCAAGCAATGCTTAATCAAGGGCAACGGATAGCGGTCTTTAATGGGGACCTTATTCAATCCTCTGATGTCTATACAGGGCTGAAGATCTTTGGTCTTCTTGGGTACGAAGAAGGGGGGTGCCCCTGCAGGTGATGAGGATTGAGTGATAAGACCATTCCGAATATTTTCTTTGAGATATTGTTTGAGGGTTTCTTTGTCAGGTTCAGTGAGAGAATATATATTCTTCTGAGGGGTACTGTTGTTCCTGTTTCCAACGGCATGGCACAGTCAAACTCATTATGAGGAGGTAGTGTTGCATTCTTTGACTTCTGAAAGCTGTCAGCATATGCTTGGCAGTGACCAGGTACTCCCTGGACGGAGTTAAAAGCTTCATTTTTCATCATAGGCATTACTTTCCGAGACAAGTATTCATCAGAAGACTAACAGAACTGTTGCCAGAAATGTGAAGACAGGGAGGTGGTCCTTGTATCCCAATTGATATACGGATTATGTCTGATCAGCCACGGTATCCATAAAATCATGACATGACTGGGCATGGCGATCAGGTAAAAAGACAAGTGTTCTTGGTGTTTTCCAAATGTTAACTGTTATACCCGTGTCATGCCTTTGACTGGTTCAGAAGTGAGGGGGGTTCCATCCACAGTATGTACCTGTGAAGGAATTTTCTTAGGAACGCAACATATTTGTCTCTCCATAGCCCATCCTTCATCCTGTGTAGTCTACATTCCAATAGCACCACAATCTAGCAATGCTAGTACGTTTTTTCCCACACCATTAGGTAGCTGTAAGAGACTAGGCAAAAGAAAGAGAGAAGTGTACGTTTCTTTCGAGGTACAAATCGAAGGGATTCCAGACCATCCTGTCCTCTCACTTCTCCAAGAGGATGGGATTTGTTGTTTTCCGACTGCCTGGAAGGACGGGTAGGACAAGTGCGAAACATGTGCCCTGAAGCACCACAATACAGACACAGTTCTGTTTTCTTCTATATTCTGGTTCAGCCTCGGACAGGTGTCCCTCAGCAAGACCTATCTGCATTGGTTCTATTCATGTGGAAGGCAGTAAGTCGGATATGAGAGTTTCTGTTTTACAAGTACAAGGTCGAGTTAATCCTGAATACTTTCGTTTCTCCTGTCGACATTCATTTAGGCGATGTTCAACTGATAATGGTAAATCCATTAACTCAGTCATAGTCTCTGCACAAGGTGAATGTACTAATTCAGCTTTAATGTCTTCTCATAACACTCTGCGGAAAAGAGTGACTAATGTTTGTTCCACCCAAGTGGTCTCTGCGGCTAGTTGCCTGAAGCGTATGTGGTACTGCAAACATCCTGACTCACCTGCTGAATGTCACACAAGGGTTCTTCTGCTAAGGTCAGGGATCGTCTGTGGCCACCAAGGGTGTTGCCTAAATAGGACACTTTAGTCCGCAGGCGCTTACATTGCGTGCCATTACCCCACATTTTTTACTCCGCAAATCTTTTACAACACACGGCTTTACAATACAGTCCATTAGAACACTTTCCCTATTACGCAATTTACTATTCTAAGTCAACCGGGGTATTGCTTTGGGAAATGCATTGTAATGGTTTTTGGTGTAAAGCCCTGCATTGTAAAAATATTTTGTGGAGTAAAAAATGCAGGGTAATGGCATCGTTGTAACGCATTCGTGGTACAGGATGTTGTTACTTTGTTACCCATGCTAATCCAGGACCAGACAATGAGCTAATGAGATACTTCACTTTAGTTCTATCCAAAGGAAATGAAGTAGGACAAAAGGCAAAAAACACAGTTAATGAATCTGAAAATTCCTTCTGTTTGTTCAGATCACAAAAATACAGAAGAGTGGAGGTAGAGACCATGGGCACATCAGACGTCTTAGCAGCCAATATGTGGCATAGGGCTATATTTTCCTCTCATAGTTGTAGTTCTTGAGCTTGTTGTTAAACTGTCTGTACTAATGCCTGTGCCGTTTCCACTGATCCTTCAGAAGGAGATGGCTGCCAAAGATCCATGGCACCAGGATCAACGCGGATTTATGGGTGTTGCAAACAGTCAGGTTTGGAGACTTTCTTACCAGTCTTGAGATGTTGTCATGGTTCTCTGCTTCGGTTCTTGTAAGTCTGGTTTGTCTGAGATATGGGGGACCCCTTCCGGTAGCCACAATCCCGCCGACAATGAGAAGCTTAAGCAGCTAGTGCCTTCCAGAAGGAGTCCAAAGAGGGAAAAAAACATAGGGAAAAACCTCTGATGACAAGGAGACTCGAAAAGGCATTAAGTAGTAGTAAAGTTAGGAATGCTAACTTTTCTACTATTAAACGCCTTTTGTGAACAGCGAAAGTCGCATAGTAAGGATTTTGTCAGATTACTTTCGTGAATTGGGCCCAATGAGATTATGTAAAGGAGGCTTTCAATGAAGGAGGTAAGGAATGGCCAGTGTATCAATGAAGTTCCCCCCTCTGCGGACTCTGAGTTGATCTTGGAGGCTGAGATGAAGAGGGCTCCCAATGACTGTCCCTCTAATAACTGTTTCCCTTTACCCGCAGTGCTACCAGAGAGTTCAGGCGGCCCTTCAGTAAAGAGGAAAAGAAGTAGATCTAAGAGCAAAGTACTGTACCCAAATCTAAGAAAACAAAGAAGATGGCAGACTACGATCATAATTTACAATTACCTTCTACTGTGAACATGGAAGAGGTTTGTTGCAGACTAGAGACCATTTTTAACATACATTTACAACCCATATTGAATAGAGTGGATGTAATAGAGCAGTGTTTATTTAAGTTTCACAATAATAATGGGCCTCCTCAGAATGAATTAGTTGGAAACACTGTTGCTCTAATGAACCCACTAGCCAATCCCTTTGTGCTAACTCAAGGTCGGTGTAATGCAACTAGGAGAGTGAATAAAGCTGTGCAATCCCAGCTAGACAACTTGGGACACCCTAGTAATTTAACTTCTAAGGAAGGAGAAGGGAGCTCTCAAATACAGCTAGGTAGTGATAACATAATCTCATCCTCGTCAATACTTCAATCTAGAGAAGGCCAACCCTTAACCCAATTTAGTCCTACCCAGTACAGTTAGAGTCACGCTCCAAGCTACGGATGGAAGAAAAAGTCCCTGGGATGTTAGAGCCACAAAGGGAGCGGGATAGGGGAGCAGAGAAGGGAACAGTTTTTAGATTTACCCCTGGAGATCTGGCTAATATGCCAGAATTTACACCAAAGCAGGCTGAGACTACAGATAAACTAATGGGAAAGGAGTTACTTTGGCTTTCAAAGTTTACAAGAGAAGCTTTTCAATTGCACAGGCACATTCTCATGGCTAGAACAGTAATGTGAGTACAAGCATCCCCGAAAAACATATTATGGGATTGTGTTGTGGTGAATTTTTTCTGCCCTAGACTAGCGAACAATATTCTTTATCAAATCCCAATTGCACAATCTGAGAAATCAAAGATATTTGCTCTGCACTTAGCCCACTTTTCTAACCAAGTTCTGCAAAGAAAGTTGCACATGGTTTGATGAATTCCATGGGCTATTTTGACCAGCATTGGAACTCTTTGAAGAATAGCAAATTGATCTTGCTGGAGAATAGGTATGCTCCACTGTCAAATTTGGAGGACTGTGATTGACTGACCATTTATGGCAAAAAAGATAATGAAGCTGGGGGAAACTAGGTTAGCTCCCCGAGGGATAAGTCGTAAGTGGGCAGTCCTTCAGATCTCATAAGGATGGCAACCTGTAACATAGCAGGTTTTAAAAACAAAAAGGTTAATCTGGGCTGGATAAGGGAGTTAGGAAAATATGATATAATTTGCCTCCAAGAAACATGGGAGGTAGGCCCGGCCTTTGTTGATGGCTTTTGCTCCTTTCAATCACCAGCCATACCTGACAGTGTGGGACAGGATAAAGGGGGAATTCTTACATTAATTGCTAATACACTCGAGATTAAAGCAGTAAAATTCTTAACGCCATCCCCATATTTTCACTTGTTGATATGTGAGGGGACTGGGGATAGTGATATGGTTCTTGCAAATTTTTATTATGATTCTAAGGGGGGTAAAGCCCAAGTGGTGGTACCACTGGTAAAGGCAGTGAGTGACTCCAGATGGTTGGTGACCTGTTCAAAGAGTCACTTCCATGTACCATGGAAGAACTCCTTGCACACAGAGACGCTCCATATATGGACACATTCCTTCTCTAAAGGGTCCATGGATCCTTGAATGGAGCGATCCAGGACGCTCCGTCAGTACTGGTGAACTCTCCCCCCTCATGCTCGTTTTAGCCTCACCAGATGGAATTCAAACCTGTACCATCTCTCATTATCTCCTTGCCCCACGGTTGGTGGCAAGGCACGGGCTGCCTGGAAATGGGACCTGGGTGTATCAATAACTGACGACATATGGCATTATTGCTGTGCACAAATGCGTTATATTTTAAATAAACATTGCCACAAATGATTAGATATTGAATATATACATCGAGCTTATATATAAACCCGAGATTATTGGCCAAGTTAGATCCTAACACCTCACATGAGTGCGCTCGGTGCTTGGCTCCGGATCTTGATTTTTCACACCTGGCATGGTACTGCGAGTCAGTTCAGGCATATTGGGGAGGGATCTTCTGCCATTCATCTCTTAAGGTGGAGCAAACTATACAACCTACACCATTGACAGCATTGATTGCATATGTTCAACCTTTAAAGAAGGGCATTAGAAGATTCACGGCAATAGCTTTACTCATCATGAAGTGGCAGATCTCTTTACACTGGGGCAGAATGCAAACACCGTCTATTAGGGCCTGGCTTCGCGAAATGCTTCATTCCAACCCTATGAGTGATATATAACCTCCCCTGCTTCCACCGACTTCACGTCCGTAGGATATTTGGCAACCATTGAAGAACTACTTATCAACATATCCCCTGGATGGAGACTAAAATGTCCAAGTAGTTATAGATAACCGTAGTGGGATAACTGGAGATTACAACAGGCTGCGACTTATTACTTGATACTGAGGAATGTATAACATGGACAGTCCTTGATTAACTGTACAAACTATGCAAGGAATTGTATTTGATGTAGTCTACTTCGCAAGTGATTGTCATCCTTTTCATTAAATGCTCCTGTACCTTGTTCATTGCTGGGGTTTCGCTCCTTGTTGTTACTGAATAGTTTTCATCGATTTGAGATGCCATAAATTGTCATGCACTATCAATGTGTCTGTACCTTGCTGATCTCAATAAAGTACATTTATATAAAAAAACAAAAGAAAAAAATGAAAAGGCATAGAGTGACATAATTTCTAACCATTACAAGGGTTTAGATATATTGTGTAATGGTAATTTTAATGTTGGAACCTGTTTAAAAAAAGATAGACAGGTGTGTGGGATAACAGATCCTGCAGGAGAAAACATGATCTACTATGACATAGTTTATATGGGAATGCTTTAAATGGTGTATTAATAAAATATAATTTGGTGATTTTAGATTCTATCAATGCTATAACTGATACCATGGATGCAACATTCCGTAGTTCAGACAAGGGTTCACTAATTGATAATGTAATTGATAATGTAATTTTGGGTTCATACCATCCTGGACAGAAGCCATAGTCGTTCCAATCTTTAAAAAAGGAGATCGGAACGACCCTACCTGCTACTGTCCTATTTCACTTCTTGATGCGCTTATGAAGGTAGCAGGTCATATAATTTTAAAGAGGATCCAGATATGGGCAAAAGAGGGAAACATTATTTCTAATTTACAATATGGTTTCAGACAGGGCAAGGGGACAGTCGAGCAGGGTCTCAACCTAGCTCTTATAATCTCCAAGTACACCCAGGCCAAAAGGGGTCATCTATTCATTACCTTTGTTGACCTGATCTCTGCCTTCGATTGTGTGGACCATAATACATTGTGGTCCACACTTTCCGAAATGGGCATAGATGAAATAATTCTGGTATTCATCAGGGAGCTATATAGAGGAGCGGGGGCCAGAGTTCACTATGGCAGATTGGGGAGTGTTCAGGGAGATTCCCCATTAGGAGGGGAGTGAAACAGGGGTGCATTCTAGCACCCCATCTCTTTACCCTTTATATAAACTCTATTGGAAAGCATCTTGGGGAGTTTCAGTTCGACTATACTAGGATCACCAGCGCCAATTCTTTTATACGCAGATGACGCTGCCATAATGTCCCGAACAAGGATCGGCCTACAAAGGGCGGTCCAGAAATTCACGGATTTCATGAGTGATAGGGGCCTAAAGGTCAACACTACAAAAACTTATACGATGGCTTGTGGGCCTGGGACGAAGAGGGCTCCTTGTCCAATTTTCCTCGATGGGAAGAGGATCGTAACTACCAATCAGTTCTCCTATCTGGGAATAAATTTCGATAGGAAAGGTAACTGGCATACAGCTGTGAGGGCCAGAAACCTAGCCTTCTCTCGGGCAATAGGCACCCTTAACAACTTTGCAGCTAAACTGGAGGGCAGACCGGTGAAAGAACTGACCCTTATTTATAAGGCCAAATGTATTTCAACTGCCATTTACGGGGCTGGACTTTGGGGTATTGAAACCGCTCAATCAATCCAACAGAGTGAGAATCAGTATCTTCGATATCTCCTAGGCGCCCCTAAATCAACTACTACATTCATTTTGCACATCGAATTAGGCTTACCATATATTGCAGATACAATAAAAATTGCGCCCTTAATGCTATGGCACAAGGTGTGGGTTACCCCGAGACATCGCTTAACAGAGATTTAATCTCTGTTTGCTTCCCCCTTGATGGTGTCAGTAATATTAAGTGGTTAGCCTACGTAAGAAACATGCTGACCGAGATGGGCCATCCAGAGTATTTCACAAGGCCATCTAGTATGGAACTGGTTCCCAGGAAAACGCTGAAAAAAATGGCCTCTGACCATCTAACTAACAAGAGATGGGAACTGGAAAAAGTCAAACTGTCAGTCCTGGAGTACCAGCAAATTACCATTAACGAAGGTACTCAAAGGTATCTCTTAAGTCAAGCGAGTTGTTATACACGCATGCTACTGACCTGTTATGGTTTGGCATATTTTTTCGGTTGACAACTTTCCCAGTATGTAATAACTGGTCAAGGGAGAAGCTCATTTGCCCATGCGATGATACCTCTGTGCAATCAAACATCCATTGTATCCTATTTTGTAAATTTTATTCTGCACCCAGGGGGGATTATCTGAAACCCATTTTGAGGGCGTGGGGGCACCGCACATGTAGAACGGCTTTTGTTAGGTTACAACAGCTCGAAAATGACGATGTTACTCATGCAGTGTCTAGTTTTTTTAAATTAGTGATCAAGTTTAGAAACTCTATGTAAATAATCATGATTTTAAATTGACTGTGTTTTAATTGGAACAGAAGATTCTTTTACAATGAAATGCTATCTTGATTTAATTAGATAACTTGTTGTAGTAGGTATTTTAAAATGTTTGCTTTTATGAATTCATTTGAATATCGAATAAAGCTCTTTGAATTTGAATTTGAATTTGATAATGTAATCGCTTTAGAAGTACTTAATGTGCAAGTAATGAAAACCCAGGCTTCATTTTTAGGGTTTAGAGATCAGGCCATCCTTGAGTTCACTAAGAGAGGGGAAGGCACTTGAGGAAGAGCAAGGACCAATGTAACGAAACCAATGTTAGCAAAGACAAATGGGTTCGTTTTAAAATGGACCAAAGTGGAAAAAAGAAATTCTCCTCGCTGAGGTGATGCAAAGGAAAAAGGAGGAAGTCTATGCATGTGTAGATCCTTATGGGAACCCTAGTCCTATTAGACAAGTGTTTGAAAATGCCTTAATAGAAATTAAATCCTAAATGGTAAGACCACACCCTAACAAAAGTCAACCTTTAGTTCTGTGGTTTGACACATCGAGAGATGTCTCCATGGTCCGATCCTTAAGGGCTAATTACAAACAGATTAGAGAGAGCATTCCAGAGGTTTCTGGAAGGTTGTGAATTCCCCATTTTAAAATGAGGTGGCTGACCCCTCACATGAGACCCATATTGAGAAAGAAGGAAGGGTCTCTTGTTCCACGAAAGAAACTAGTGTTACTAGGGATGGACGTACCCAAAAATATCTTAAATATTTTAATCCGATTGAACTCAGATAATTCTGCACAGGTTAGATGGGGTGTCAATAGTCAAGTCACTGAAACTTTTCCAGTTAAGTGAGGATTGAGACAAGGGTGTATGCTCGCTCCAACACTTTTTACCATATTTATTAATGGAGTGGTCGAGTTTTTAGATAAAGATGGCTGTGACGCCCCAAAAATAGGGTTAGGTAGAGTCCCGGCATTGCTATTTGCCGACAACACTCTTTTAATTCAAAATCACCCGAAGGATTGCAGCAACTTTTAAATTATTTTTAAAGTTTTGCAAAGAAAGAGGCCTCAGTCTAAATGAGTCCAAGACCAAATTTATGATCTTCGACAAAGGTAAAAATGTAGCAAAGACCAGACCAATGTGGGCGGGTAGAACTAAACTGGAGAAGGTTGAAGCTTTTGACTACTTGGGGATTCGACGTACCTCTTCATTTAGCTGGACCCCACAGGTAGAAAAAGCAGAACTCCAACTAATTCAACAATGTATCCACATAAGTAAGTTACACAGGTGGACAGTGTCCAGGCAAGTAGCCCCCGCTCTTCACATTTACAATACTAAGGTTTTGGGCGGGGTACTTTATGGGCGGAACTTTGGGGTGTTAGTTCTCTGGCCTCTTTGTCCACAGTTGAAAATTGATTCCTAAGATTGCTTGTAGATCTCCCTGCCAGTTCCCCTTTGATTCCTTTTTACTTTGATATTGCTCATAAACAACTAAAGCATAAAGTAAACTACATAATAATATCATTCTGGTATAGCCTATGGACAACAGACAAGCTGGATCCTTATCGGGATGCCCTAAGGGATCTCTTAATATTTCCTCAGGCTGCATCTATAAGGTGGTTTTCCCACTTGCGTGATCTACTAGGGAAACTGGGGATGGACAGCTTTTGGTCTAGCCCAGGAACCATGAGCAGTATCTAGAGAGACAAGCTGAAAAAGATGTACTGGGAAAAAATAGTACAATTGGAACTAACAGAACATGCCTCAGGCCTAACTAAAGCTTTTTTAACTTATAAACATGTTCCATGTTTTGAAACGCCATTAGATAAAATTACTCCTCCGTTAGCCCGCAAGCTCTTTTTGCAGTTTAGATACAAGGCCCTTCCAACTAACTCTTTCTGTGCGAGATGGTGCATGTATCCTCCTGTAGTTGATTTATGTCCTGCGTGTAAATCCTCGACAGAATCTATTGTTCATTTACTTTTTTTCTGTCCCCATTATGTATTACTGAGAAACAATTTGATAATACCACTATGTAGAGCTGTTGTTCCGGGCCACTATCTTGAAATCCTGAGGCTGCTGTCTACGGATACCCGTAGATTGATAGTCTTCGGTATTTCCCGTTTTCTGTGTGCTATGTGGGTCAGGTGGAGGAAGTTATTACTCTGATTCTTGTCTTTTTATCCATGAATTTATACTTATTGTATAATACGTTGCTGCAATGTCTACTGATAACCTTTTCTTAATGATTTTAATATATGGTTTTATTGTTTTTTAAAAGGAACCTGTGCTGTGATGTACTTTTTTAAATCTCTGAGACTGTAATAAAGTGTATATGATGATGTTGAATTATAAGGAAGGGGACAGGGTTTAGGAACATGTAGCTCTTACTATATATTTATCCCTAAGTCATCAGATAGACAAATGGTTCTAAACAATGCCATATAGGATTATCCACTGCCCTCTCTTATTTGGTTTTACTGATTTGGAACTTGAGTGTTTTACAAGATGCAATATTTTAATGAATTTTATATCAATTTTGAATGTATTATTATGGGAAATTTTGGGGTATTTTAATTTTGAGTATGTTTTTAACTATGCCACTTTTAAAAATGTTTTAAGAATGTGGGAATTATTGTATTTCTTCACGCTATGGTGATATAAGCATCTTTTAAATTACGGTAATATATATACTTTTATGCGACTTATATTTTGCGAATAAAGTTTATATTGATTGATTGACTACAGTATTGAGTAGCATTAATTCTCTCATTTAAGTTTCTAGAGTGGCGACAGCCATTTCATTAGACTGCTGTTTAACCTTTCCATCCAAGGCATCTGAGAAAGGGGGCTGTTCTTGTGCTGTTTGTTACGGCATTTTTGGATGGGTTACAAGCAGAGTGTACTCTATTCTTGTGCCAAATGATTCATAAGAAAAGTCAACTCATGTTTAACCTTCTGTTTCCATTAACTTTATTTCATAGGGCCGGGAATGAAGTGAACACAGAAGCACCCCACTAGGACTGCTGTCATCAACTATATAAACATTATCTTCAAGGACAAATAACACTGAGTCTCCTCATACGCTATAATTGCAGTTTCAGATGTTAGGGCTTTTGGAAAAGCAACAGATTTGCTTACTTTTTTGAATTGCTACAATTTCAGGTCAGAAAGCAATGACTTCAAACTGGCAGGCTTGCCAGCATCAACTTCAGCCACTGATGTGTTCATAGTTCAAAATGATACCAAGTTCTTAGGAGATCTGAATTTTTCATATTTAATCTGAGAGCAAACAATTAACCCGCTTTCTTGTTAGGACAAGGGTGAAACATTTCATGAATATTTTGAGGCACATCAGGATTTAACAGCAACATTTATTGCTTTTTTTGTGAGATACATTAACGATGTGTCCTGGAACTTCAAAGTGATTTCGATTTTTCTGGTTGTAGCCCAAAGACAAGCTCTCAGAAACGAGGCAAATGAAGCAGATTATAGTGTGTGCCTTGTAAAATAACTGTGTGCTATAATAACTGGAATACCCATTTATCGGTCTGCCAAAGCCTTCCAAGTGCGATATAGAAAAAAAAACGTTTCTCTCACTGGGTGAAGTGAAAATATGATTGCCACAGAAGAAACTGTGGCGTGAAATTGTTTTTAACGTGCCGAGTTATTAAGTGTTTGGTTTATCTTGCCATTTAAACTAATGCACAGCGCGGCTAAAATTGTTCAGATGAAAAACATTGGGTCTTATTTACAAAAAAGTGAGGTGGTGCAAGGTGCTTGTAAATATGCCCCATTGTTTCTTTCCAAATGAAAACTTCGAAGCTTTTTGTCACATGTTGCTTTAATTCGCATGAGCGTGTGGCCTGACCCATAGATCAGTGGGAATGCCACAAAAGTAAAGAGGTGGAATCAGCTTGCTCACTTTATGAAATACAAAATAAAGCAAACTTTTGTTCTAATAGAAATAAATCAATATGCCTGGAATATAAATGTTAATCCCCCAAGCAGATGCTGATGTACAGTGCAATTTGGGTAAAAGACAAAAGCACTGGCTTAATGTAGGTGGGATGGTGGTGAGAGATGTATGAATTTTGTTCTCAGGAATAACCTAGTGCAGATACCATTTTTCCTAGAACTTCACTAAAATTGATTACTCAGTAACCTACCTCATACCTGACAAGTCCGAATAGAGAAACCGCCTCATATGTATTGTTAAGAATGTGGTGCCTGTAGTGATTGTCTGATCAGCATTCTAGTGTTTCAGCGTGTTGTAACATACACTGAACACCCACCCAACACAGGCGTCACCAGTCAGGTGACCCTGACAATAAAAGGGGCCGAGCGCACGTGCTCTGGTCCAGTTATCCACCCCAACTATATGTGTCCGTATAGTCCTTCAATAGAGCATGTGGGCCTAGGGCCCGCAAACTCTACATTAGCGACGAGGGGGCTGTGCCTGTGCATGCAGCAGCCCAGCAGATGGAAGAAAAGGGGGAGAGAGCTGCCTTGTGGAAAAGGCACCACCTGTGAGGAGGCGCGCCACCACCTAAATGGATGCGAGGCGTGTGAAGAGCCCCAGGACTGCATGACGAAGAAGGTAACCGGAATCCCACGCCTCATGTGCCTATTGTAAATTGGCCCCATGCGGGGAGGCGCACCGCACTTCTAAGGGCCCGCGGGGCATGTGAAGAGCCCTGGGCCTAACGTGAGTTGGAGAAGGTGATCGGGAGGGTAAACAGACATAATATCGAATCCAAAATATAGACTGGACATAATATCGAGGAAAAAATATAGACTAGACAAAATATCGACCAGACATAATATAGACATCAAAAATATCGAGTTATATCGATATTAATAGCCAAAATATCGAATCAAAAATATAGACTAGACATAATATCGACTAGATAGAATATAGACAAAAGAAAATGGAAAATAAGGTAAGTTTTTACTAATTTTTAATAATTGTGTAATATAAATCTGTAGCGGGTAGTGGGTTTATAGGGGAATAGGGTGGGAAGTAATTTAAATATAATGAATTTATTATGTAATTATTAATAATAATTGTAAAATAATTAATAATTGGTAATTAAATAAAAAATAATTGGTAATTAATAATAATTGATGAATTGATAAATATTTAATTTATAGTAAATTAGTTTCAGTAGCGGGTAGTGGGTTTATAGGGGAATAGGGTGGGAAGTAATTTAAATATAATTATTAATTATGTAAAATATTATTAATTGTAAAATAATTAATAATAGGTAATTAAAAAAAATGGTAATTAATAATAATTGATTAATTGATAAATAATTAATTTATAGTAAATTAGTTTCAGTAGCGGGTTGTGGGTTTATAGGGGAATAGGGTGAGAAGTAAATCAATAATTAATTAATTTAGTTAATTAATTAAATTGTTTAATTAATTAATAATTGTCCATGAAATTAAAATTAATTGGTAAATAAAAGTTATTGGTATAGGAAATTAAATTTACTTGGTACTAATCTTTCTATAGATTATAATTAATTATGAAGTTTTGCCTTTTTATACTGTTGCACTCACTGGCGTGGAAATAGTAATTTTAACCCCTACGCTATCCAACGCTTTCCCTACTGTTGCACCCACTGGAGTGGGAATAGTAATTTTAACCCCTACGCTATCCAACGCTTTCCCTACTGTATCACCCACTGGAGTGGGAATAGTAATTTTAACCCCTACGCTATCCAACGCTTTCCCTACTGTTGCACCCACTGGAGTGGGAATAGTAATCTTTACCCCTACGCTATCCAGCGCTTTCCCTACTGTTGCACCCACTGGAGTGGGAATAGTAATTTTAACCCCTACGCTATCCAACGCTTACCCTACTGTTGCACCCACTGGAGTGGGAATAGTAATTTTAACCCCTACGCTATCCAACGCTTTCCCTACTGTTGCACCCACTGGAGTGGGAATAGTAATTTTAACCCCTACGCTATCCAACGCTTTCCCTACTGTTGCACCCACTGGAGTGGGAATAGTAATCTTTACCTCTACGCTATCCAGCGCTTTCCCTACTGTTGCACCCACTGGAGTGGGAATAGTAATTTTAACCCCTACGCTATCCAACGCTTTCCCTACTGTAGCACCCACTGGAGTGGGAATAGTAATTTTAACCCCTACGCTATCCAACGCTTTCTCTACTGTAGCACCCACTGGAGTGGGAATAGTATTTTTTACCCCTACGCTATCCAACGCTTTCCCTACTGTTGCACCCACTGGAGTGGGAATAGTAATTTTTACCCCTACGCTATCCAGCGCTTTCCCTACTGTTGCACCCACTGGAGTGGGAATAGTAAATTTTACCCCTACGCTATCCAACGCTTTCCCTACTGTTGCACCCACTGGAGTGGGAATAGCAAATTTTACCCCTACGCTATCCAACGCTTTAGCTATTGTAGAATTCACTACAGTTGTTACAATAAATTTTAACTATTTTGCTATGCTACGTTAAAATTATTATATATGTTTATTTAATAAAAAAAAATATATAAATATATATGTATTATTTTTTTATATATTTTTTAATTTACAATAAATATTTATTAATATAACATTAATTTAATAATTTTAAGTACGTTTATAATAAATATATTTATTACTACATTAGTTTTAACTTAATTTAAAGACATTAAAAAAAAACGATATTTTTACAGTCTATATTTTAGTAACTCGATATTTTAGAGTCGATATTTTAGTACTTACCTGTTTAAAGATAGCCATTCGATATTTTGTCCATCGATATTTTAGCAGCGATATTATGGCAACTCGATATTTTTGAGGTCGATATAATTTCAGTGATCCGATCGGGAGACCACCCCGCACCGATGTGAAAACCCGCGGGGGAGTGTGAAGTGCCCTGAATGAAGAGCCAGCCGATCGGAGCCCACCCGCATCGGTCAGGAAGCCCCGCTGAGCAGGAGGTGAGCCCACAGAAAGGGGAAAGGTGTTGTGGGGCCGTGAAGTGTAAGAGAAGTGACCCCGGAAGATATGAGGCCAGCGGGAGCCCACCCCAGAACTTGCAGCAAAAGGTGAACTGTTGTAAGGCTATGCAGTGCCCAGGCTGTAGCTCTGACCCCCTCCCCACGCAAAGGGGGAACTGAATGAAGGTGCTGCGGGTAAGAGAGGGTGCAGAAAGAAGAAAGCGTGCCACCCATGGACGATGGGAGCGGCACCACCACCCCCCTGCGCAGCCCGTGGTGAAAAGAGGACTGCAGTGGTGAGAGAAGTGAGAGAAGCATCCCATCTACCGAGCAAGAGTAAGCACAATGTGCATGGCTCACACAAGCACTGAGGATCTGCGCCAGTCTGCCTGCTTCACCCTCCCACCCTGGACCGACTGAACTACACAAAAAGAAAAGAAAGAAAACTTACCGAGAGCTGGGAAGATATGCTGCTTTTGGAGAGTGGGCCTCCTGAGCTGTGTTGTGGGCAGCTGGTGGAACTGCTGGAAAAGTAACCAGGCCACGTCCGCATGTTGAGAGATCCCCAGGTGAAGACTATCAGTAAACAGCCAAGTCATGGCTGCTGTTCCACTGAAAATGTGAATGTATCCCAGGCAGAATTCACCAGAGAACGGAAGTGTCTGCAGCTAGAGGGCATCGGTTTTGCAAAGGAGACAGCACCTGCCACGATTTGCCTTCCATTCCTCTGCCACTGTAGCAGGGATTCTGCTCCTACACAGAACTGTGCATAGAGACTTAGGACCTCAGTGAATTAGGGTGTGCCAAAACCTACCTTAGTACCCAAACCCCCTACCAGACTAGCAATAATGATTAGTCAACCCAGAACATCCGATTTAGGTTACCTTAGATAAGGTGGCTGACAAGAGCACTCTTTCGTTACAGTCTTATACCAGTCCAAAACAAGGAGTAAATAGAGACACGTGCAAGTTTGAAATGTTTATTCCTAACGCCGTGTTCTCATGCGCAGTACCTTAGATAATACAAGCAAACATATTATCAGAAACAAGGTTGTCAGCATTGTTACTATTCCATAAAATACAAAGGGAGAAAGCATCTTATAATGCTAACGGGAAACATGTTTAAAATATACCTATATTTCACCCTCCCTAGCTAGTGAATTAGTTTATAACTAAAGAAGGTCTCATAGTATTACATGGGCCGCCCGTGCCTCTGAAACTCAGCAGTAGTGGATCACATTGAGTTCTGCACAAGCTGTCAGGATACGAACGTTCTCCAAGTGTGTATGATAATGCCTGCACAGTGTATTATTAAATGGGCCAGTATCAGAGGTGGTCACAGCTGCTTATGTGTTATGACTTTTTTTTGTAGAAAGAGTTACCGTACCGGAATGAGGCTCTGTGAATCATGAGTTGAATCAATAGAGATCGTTATCATATTACAGTCCTGATTAGTCACGTGACATTTGGGTTGGAAAGAACCCCCACAGAGGTTATTTTGATGAAGAAAAATCGATAGAGATCGATTAACGAACTGTAGCCTCGAAATACAAGTAAGCAACTAATGTGGCGGTTGTCTTGAATAAGACTTGGATCGTACGGAGTGGGACTAGTCCCTGCTTGGAATTATTTATGGAATATAGACACTGACTCTGATTATTTCTACATATAATCTTGTTCCAACATCGATATGGAAAATAAGCGACAAACATAAGGTATATTAGAAAGGCCATAATTTGACAAATTACAGAAGCATCCATTTTTTTCCTTAGTTGGGTTCGCAACCAGCTCCATATACAAACATAATTAAACTTGAACAGTTAAACCACTGGTATGAAGTATATGCCCTGAGGAAGGCTTCTGCCGAAACGCGTTGGTCTTTTACAACTGCAACCAGTGCTTTCAAGATTATACATAGATGTTTTCATACATGTGTGACGGGTCAACTTAATCCTTTAGGGGTATATTGTTCCAGGTTTTTGTTTCCCCTCACTTGTTTTTCTCCTTATCATAGGGTGGGGACACATCACATTTTATCTATTAGTGTTTTAGAAAGGTTGATTGTGAGATATATGTACTAATGAAATAATATTTTTCTTATACATTTTATGTATCAATGAATTATCTCTTTCGAATGTATACGTTCCTTTGATAATTATTTATGTAAGTAATTTTTGTGATTTTGGATAAAATATGTTGCTGATGAAGTAACAAATGAAGTAAAAAAATAATAAAAAGATAAATATTTTTTCTATATATATTTGTTTATTGAATATATTTATGTGTTGTGGTCCAAATATATGAGTGCCTTATGTGTTTTGATTGTGCACTGATCCCCGTGCAAACTTTTTTTCCAATTAGGATACGAAAGTTCTCCAAGTGTGTATGATCATCCTGCACACTGCATTATTAAACCCGCCTGTATCAGAAGTGGCCACAGCTGCATATGTGTTATGACTAGAACGTGCGAAGATCATTCCGACTAACAGACACAGTGTCCAAGATAACCTTGACGGTCTCAGCTCTCCATGTACAAACTAAACCAGCGAGGCAGTTTAGAAATGTAGCAGTACAAGCTATTCTCATGTGAACCAAAATACTCAGTCTTCTCTAAACAATATCGTAAGTGCGTGTCATGTACAAAGCAGAGCAGGAAAGCAAAAATGGCATTTAAGCTTCTAATAAACCCTTGCTAACTTAACACTGTGTGACTGTAGGGCACGTCCCCACTACACCCTCCCTTGATCGAAGCACGTGATATAAACGTGGACGAATTAGGAACGCAGAGTCCAAGCCTGAAAAGCAGAGTCAAGTTCAAACATGCCAAGCAAAAATTAATTGCTGTTTGTTAGAAAGCAGTAACTAAAAAATAGCGAACAGGCATCAAAACAGAGAGTTTCATTCCAACAGCGTATAAGCACAGTATGTTGCAACAGCCTCCAATAGGAAGTATGTGTTCTCATCTGAAAACATTTCAGCCATCCAATCCAACAGTGGGAATGAACATACATGTTCCTCAACGATCTGAGCCTCAAGTACTATCAGAGGAAGACTCGGGTCATCTTCAATATTACTGCATGCCAAGAAGTCATGCACCGCCGCGAAAACATTCCAACGTCCCATTATTCCATGTATCGCTGCTAAGGCCATAATCCCGCCGCCAGAACAGATCAAGTCATGAACCAATAAGGAGCTCATCAGCTGGTCATAATCCGCGTTGGGAGACACCATACTGCAGAAACACAAATCCAGGGCCCAGTCGAAATCGCAGCTCAGGCAACGAAAGACAGGCTGGATGCATGTGAAAAAGGAGAATCAAAATGATAATCCATAAGCTGCACTCAATGTTGCAGAGGCAGAGCTCCATAGTAACTAAGCATAAGGTTGCAGAGCAGCAACAGTCGGGACATATTGTCGGGTGCTGCAGGATGGGCATCCATTTTTAAACAAACAAATCAAGAGCAAAACACCAGCAACTAATGCGAGCATTAAAGGAAATACACCAAAGAGGCTCGAAAAAATTGAATGAAAAAATGCGGGAACACACCAAAAATAATTTGAAAAGAAGTCACAAGGCCACTGCTTACGACTTTAAAAAAGTGTGCCAACCCCATAGTCAAGGATGCATTAAAGATAGTGTGAATTAACTCCCCAAAATGCAAGGGCAGGTCTGTATTTAACAACGCATGCACTTCAGTGCGGATATTTGCCAAGTGAAGGACAAATGTTTCTCTAGCAGATGTAAGAGCAACTTCTTTTTGAGACAATAGCGCTCTTATACGACTCATTTGGATGAACTCTGCTTTCAAGGTCGGAATCAACGGCCAGATGGAAACATCCAGCTTCCCATGCGGAGGAGGAAACAGAACATTTTTACAGCAAATTATACGCTCAGTGACCGTAACCACATAAGCGATACCGGCCATCATCCCACAACAATCTGCATTATTTAACAGTAAATAACTCCTGTTTGCCAGTAAAGCGAATGTGGGTATGATAGCAGGTGTTGGAGTGCCTTTCAAAATACAATCCATATTAGGGGCCTCCTGATTACAAGAACCATGCAATTGTATATGTCTACAAATTAAAGAGTGGTCTGGCGCTGTTGTGCAATCCTCACCATTTAAATAAACTTCTTTAACCTCCCTTAGACACCTGTAGGTAAACGGTAGAGATCAGCCGGTCCCGATTAAAATGAGGAATGCTGTCCATTAATTTAATTCTCTAAACCGAAACACTTTGGTAAGATTTTTTATAACATATGAAGCGCTCACGTTCTTTTACGGAGCGCGATGTCGTTTTTCGAACGTATTTTGAATATTGGTAGCGCTACCAGATGCGTTCTTTACATCTCATGTGAAAACGCGAAGGTGTATAATCGACGGTTTTTCGTCTTTTGATTTTGTCCCGACAGATTCTTCTAAAAAGAATTCATTTCACCAAATGTTTTATGGATACATGAGTAAACTTAGGAGTAAAATTAAGAGGCATGGCCGTTCAAGGACTTTCACGAGTGTTTATTTTCTTTCACACTTAGTCTCACTTGACTCAAAAAGCATGCAAAATGAAAATGTTTGAACCTGGTATCTTGAATTATAGTTTATTGGTTGCATTTTATGTCTATTTCCTTTTAGAATACACTCCCTGATGAAGAGCAGTTTTTTTGCTCGAAATGCATTGGAGAATTGATCATGAATTCATAAAGTTACATGGAATATATTCATTTCTTTTGGAGTGAAGTGAAAAATTGCATTTACTTGAAATAATAAGCGGATAAAAAAACGTAATTGAACATTGATTTTCATGAAATTATTGAATGAATAAAATTCAATTTGTGAATGAACTTGAAGCTTTTTTGATCACTAAAGGAGTGCCCCATTGGGATTTGTAACCAAGCCTTTTGGAAACACACAATCTTGCATTATTTTGACGTTTATAGGACGGAAAACGTACCCCTGGGAGCAACCTAAAATTGATAAACTTCCTTATGAATAAATGTTTCAAAACAAAAACTTTACAGTGAAAACAGGGTGGTGCACTTGCCTACAAGTTGTTTATATTGAAAGGTAACATTATCATTCCGTGGATAAGCCACACAGCAGAATTTGTTTCAGCCACAGAAAATGGCAAGGGTTCAAGTTTTTCAATATGCAACATAGAAAATGTGGCATCTTTCATTGACATGAACTGCTGTTTGTCAGTCAAATTAAAAGGTGCAAATAACGATGACGTATTCATGTAATCCAAGGAACTCGTCCTGATTGTAATGTTTGTAAGGTCCAAGCAAACTGCATTACAGAACGCAATTGATTTTGACCTTGAAACAACACAGAAACATCCTCTTGCACTATATCTACAACAGACAATACAATATTATCTAAAGTGTAAATGTGGGAGGAAAGCTTATTAATGCTGTTATCCACAACAGCAAGCACTTTTTGTAAATTAGTTTGATCTGTAGCTCTCAACCTTGAGGCAGCCTCAATTTGGGACAGTTTCCAAATCTCGTTGTAAATAGCATATACCCATCTTTTGTATCTGCCAGTTGCAGGGACTTTAATAAAGTCATTCAGGTCAACATCGTCAGTCAGTTTAGACATGTGAAGCTTAACTGACGCTAAAGTTTAGTGTTTGAGCTAAGTCTGACATAGCTTGCCTACAGAATAGGCTGTGACAGAATGGTAACTCACAAAACGGGGATCCACCCTAACCTGCGTGTAGCCATGGGCCAAACCCAGAAACCAATGCTGGCAGGAATCAGCACTTTTGCGCCACAACAACCAACCCTCAGGATCCAAACTAGAGATGTTAAAGGAAGAATTCAGCATTAACGTCTGCAATTCTCCAATGGAGATGTTAGAGTAATTATCCCAGCCAGGATATTCTCCTAACTCTGAAAAAGAAGGTGCATTTAATTTTTTAGGAGTAGCCAATCCAAAGCAGGAGGTTTGTGAAATGGTCGAATTCAAAAACAACATATGGTTCGGGATGAGACGTGCATGATGTAAAGCCTCAAAGCCTTGCACTTGCCAGCTTTTAGTACTCCAAACAGATTTAAGATCAATGGCATCTTTCCACAGTTCATAGCCCCTAGAGACAACTGGCCAAGAAAGGACTTAGAATATAATAATTTGGTATGGGTCAGTCTCACTTTGGAAGAGGACTTTTTGGTCATCTTAAAATAAAACGCATTAGGATTCGTTTGAATAAAATCAGTAAAATATGTGAATCTCTTCAAGGGGGATTAAGAGCACCCTTCTATAGAAGCAGGGCAGTGTTCCCATTTGGTAAAATTCACCATATTCCTTCTTGTGTTCGCCCTGTGCAGATAGTGATTACCAAAGTGTTGGTAACAATACAAATCACAATAGTTAGCAGAATTCAAATATAAATCTTCAGCATCAAAGGCAGCATAATATTTTAAATCTGAAAACAAAGCCTCAACGGCCTGAGCATCCCAATCATCAGCATGTATATTCTGCTTAATTACATCCCCCATGGAAATCCTCAGTACATTTGGAACATTTATGACTTCAGTCGGACCATGTATCTGGAACTTCACTGCATCCCAAACAATTCCATCCAAAACTGGCCAAGCAGTGATGTTAACATGCTCCAAGTCTCTCTTGATGCGGTGGGACAAGAAGTATGGTGCCAAAGTTCCATTAATTGGTCGAATAACTAATCGTTTCTCAAAGTAGTGGCCATTCACCAAACGAAATAAAAAAATTGCAAATCCAATTGACATAAACAAAAAAATTGAAAAAAAGTACCAACCAAATGAAATTCCGAGGAGGAATTAAAAAAATGTTTTCTGAACCATGTTGCAAAAATTGATGTCTTTGAAGGAGACTTAGATGTGGAAGAGTTAGTGTCAAAGGAAAATCTGGACTAATTTGCCAACCTAGTTTCTAAATCAGGTAACGACAAGTCAGTGGGGTATGTATACTCAGTCTCATGAAGAGGATCTTGAGGTGGAATATTTAATAAAGGACTTGATACAGCAGGCATCTCTAAGACAAGGTCAACAGGTCAGTTTCCAAGAGCAGGCACCAAAACATAATTTCTCAGCATAGCCGGGCAGTAGACCGCAGGTGTCATACTAAGAAGAATCAGCCACTCTGTGTATTTTGACATTGTCTATGGAGATGTACCTATTTTCTTTATGACCTGGAAGTGGTGGTAAAATGACTGTTCTTGTGCCCTGCACTCCAAGTACAGGAACTGGTGCTCGATACGAGGGGCCAAATTCTTTCTTGTTCTCGATCTTCTCACGGACCAGTTTTCCAACTCTGGGTAGCCAGCCAACTAATTTGATCTGCAACACAGCATCAGAAGTGGAGGGCAAGTGTTCCTTTGTAATACTGTCTCTTGTCTTTTGTAGAGTCTGTAAAACATTACATTGTTCATCTACGTCAAAGGGTGCAGCAGACACCGCAGAGTCTAGACCTTCAAGGTCCGGGACATACATTTTGATGCCAAAGCGCATTTCCAATGGGGTCCGCCCTCCCAGAGACCTTGTAGGGAGATTATTAAGAGCACAGTGTACGCCATTGAGATGGGTTAGCCAGTTCCTTCCAGTACCTATAACTCGAGCTGTCAAAGACTGCTTTAAATCACGGTTCATTCATTCCACAACACTGTTGCACTCAGGCCTGTATGGAGACTAAAATTTGACTTGGACCCCCAAAGACCCAATGGGATCCTTGTACGCCTTAGATGTGAACGCTGGACCCTGGTCAGAATGGAAGGTGCCACAGGCAAAAATTCCCACAAAGATACGCAAGTATCGGGGAGAGGTGTGGCGTCGCGGCTAGGGCGACTGACTCCGTAATCTGGGGATCACGATTTGATCCCGGGCACCGGCGGCAGATTAGCCCAGCACCATGTGACTCTGGGCAATAGCTTGCTTAATCTTCCAGACGTCCTTTAGCGCCTAGAGACCCTTACGGGTGATTGTGCGCTTTACAAATGTGGATTAATAATAAGTCTCTTATGACAGTTCGTGAATCAGCAATTCGGTGCGGCCATAACCAAACAAAGCGGTTGCAAGAGTCAACTGCAACTAAGATGTACTTATACGCAGTATCAGAAGAAAAAGGACCACAGTGATCTAAATAAACACAACCAAGTGGTTTATTAGAAATGTACAACTGTGTCTGAGGCGGACGCGCAGCTGAAGAAGGCTTGATTTGCTGACATGCACATTGAAGGACATAATCTCGCGTCCGTTTGTACAGTCCCTGCCACCAGTAACGTAGTTGAAGCTGAGATACAGTAGCTGAAACGCCCGCATGAGCGGACGCAACACCTTCATGGGCAGCCGTAATCAGCGTGGGCCTGCGGTCTGCATTGGGAATCAATCTGTCACCATTGTTGGGTATCTTCATATAAGGAAGTTTATCGGACTTAAGTGATAAGAATACTTCGAAGGGAACCCCTTAGGATATTTAATTCCCATCTCAGTTGCGGCTACAGCCGCCAATATTTGATCATCAATCTTACTTTTGGAACGTGTAACTGCTGCAACCAAATATGTAGATACTGCTGATTTAGCCCCCTCATCAGCCAAAGAATTGTCAACAGCGTGAACTTCCACGCGCTGATGACCGAGAGTGTGAATTACATACACGAGAGGCAACTGCTCTTTAAGCTCAGCCACTCGGATCCAGATCATTTTATGTTTTATTGTGCTACCTTTGGAGTCAGGAAAATCATTCTGAATCCGAAAGAACAGGTTCTCATTGTAAGACTGGATACAGTAGTAAGAATTACTCACAATAAGAGTCGTCACACTCTAATGCAAGCATCAGAGCACGGAGCTCTGCCAATTGTGTGATACAGTCCCCTAAAGTCTGTGCGTGCACGACTTTGGACTTGAATTCATCATTCACCATGGTACCTACCACAATGGTGTAAGCTGAGACAAATGCAGGATTAGACCCATGCGCAACTTGCGCTGAACCATCAGTGAATATGATACAATGGAAATCAACCAAAGGTCGCATAGCCAATGGCGCAGGATGAACAAATTCATATTGCAAAAACTCCTGCGACTGTAAGGAGGCATCAAAAATAAACATGAATTACGAGACGTCAAAGATGTTGCCCATTGTTTCCACCTTGGGTGCAAAGCTTTAGAATTAGGTACACTAGCTTTCGTCACTGCCTCTAGTGTAAGATACAGGGTAACAACCAACATGCGTTTTCCCTGCGGCAGTGCGCCTTCTTTGAGAATCGCCATTCGCACTGCCGTCAAAACTTTTTCCACAGTGGAAAATCGCATTTCTGCCGAAGTGTACAAGTGTGACTTGTAAACAATAGGTAGTGTCTTCTTCATTAAAAGTAAGGTAAGTGAAACCCACCGCCCCAGGGATGATTCTTATCACCAGGTTGGTGTGGTTATCAAGAGTCAGTAAGAATTTAGATTCTAGAAGATCAGCCTGCAAAGATTGCAAAATGGCTGAATGTTCAGGCAGCCAGCACGATTTGGTGAAAGTAGGTTGTATCAAAGCATACAAAGGCTTGATTCGCTGGGCATATTCAGGAATGTAAGTACGCCCAAAATTAAAAAATCCCAGCAAGGACTGTAATTTTATCAGAGTTGTAGGAGCGCGCAGCTGTGCACATTTCTCCAAGAAGTGAGGAGCTAATCCACGACCTTCATTGTTGAGCTCGTAGCCCAGGAACAACACTGTGTACTCTGCAATGTGAGACTTTGTAAAGTTGAATTTGTAACCGAAGTCCGCAAAGTTAGAAATTATGCGGTCAACACGACACAGATGCACCCAAATCTTGTCGTCTGTGAGATAGATGTCATCCACATACGAACACGCATCTGGGTCAACTCTCTCCAAGAGAGAGACTAAACGGGCCGCAAACACACCTGGACTATTTTATAGCCCATCGCCAGGCGTTTAAATTGGCTTTGTTTGCTGCCACAAGTAGAACTGGTCCATTGCAAGCATAGACCATCCAAATTGTGGGCAAAAAAAACTTTGGATATGTCAAGCGTGGTTTTAAACCATTTTTGCACAAGACCATCCACTAGAGCAGAGTTGTGGGTATTCTGTACTGCACAGGTACGGCAATACGAGTTCAAATGCTGGTAATCCAATACCAAATGGTACGAACCGTCTGGCTTGGTCACAGTAAAAAGTAGGCTATTCATCGGTGACACGCAAGTTTCAATTACACCTTGATATTCCAACTGTTCAAGAATTTCCGCAACGGAAGCCTTAGCTTCACGTCGGATGGGATAGTGAGGTTGAGGCTGTGGCATAGACCGTAAGGTGGTGTGAGTCGACCCAGATGCGTGTTCGTATGTGGATAACATCTATCTCGCAGACGAAGAGATTTGGGCGCATCTGTGTCGCGTTGACCAAATAATTTGTAACTTTGCGGACTTCGGTTACAAATTTAACTTTGCAAAGTCTCACATTGCTGCCTCTTGTCCGTGCTCATCTTGAACACGTTTAATGACCGAGGGAAGGACAGTCATTGACGGAGTGCCGAACTACCTCGTATACACCGATGCAAAAATCTTACCCCATGACTCACAGTCACCAGCCTCCGGTATCAAGTCTTTAGGCAAACTAATTGTAAGAATCCTGTGTTTTGCAACAGGAGTCGTGTGAAGAAATATTGGCTTCAGCTGGTCAAATTTCTCGGCAAGCCAGAAAGGCATATCATCCTTATCCTGGGGACGCTTGCCCATTACTGCATTAACCATTACAGGACTAAGTTTCATTTCGCTTGGTCCGGCTGGAAGCACTGCAACACCTGGGGCCCCGCCCGGGAGATTGCGGGTAATGTATTCTACTAGAGCCCTAATAACTGCAATTGCGGTGTTATGTAGGGGCCGTAGATTGGCAACGGCAACTGCCCCCGCCCGAGGATGCGGGGTAAATCCAGCCAAAACAGGCCGAGTAGCGCCTGGAATGGACAAAGGACCTAAGCTACTCGCCGTCAAAGAGTGGGGAAGGGCGCCATTAAACCAAACACGGTGCTGCCAAGCAGAAATTGGAATTTCCTGTGTCCTATACGGAACATATTCTGCGGGCATGGCTGTATGAGTATACGTGGGAAACACACCAGTATTTGCGTTCACAGCAGGGAAGGTAACCCACGAGTGAAAAATCTCAAAAGGGTAAGCCACTTCCGCACTCACAACCATGATAACTGCCATGCCCCCCAAGGTGACGTTATAAGTCTGCAAATGATTGTGGACCACAATGCGACTATGCTGCGGTATATCAACGTCACCCATAACGACACAGAAAGAAAGTGGTACAATGCAAAACTATGTAGCACAACTGGGTAGTAATTAAAAAAAGAAACCATTTCTTTAGACTCAAGCTTGAAAAGACCTATGTAATTATAGGTAGGTTTATCCGTCACCACTGTTATCCGGAAACAATAGTGAGGGGGTTAAGGACTATTATAAGCACTACTCAAGCGCCTTGTAAATATGACCAAACCACGTTGGGCGCCATGTAGCAGGGATTCTGCTCCTACACAGAACTGTGCATAGAGACTTAAGACCTCAGTGAATTAGGGTGTACCAAAAGCCACCTTAGTACCCAAACCCCCTACCAGACTAGCAATCGGTGACTCATTGGTTCTTCGTCCTATAGCAAAAACACCAATGATTAGTCAACCCAGAACATGCGACTTAGGTTGCCTCAGATAAGGTGGCTAACAGGAGCACTCTTTCGTTACAGTCTTATACCAGTCCAAAACAAGGAGTAAATAGAGACACGTGCAAGTTTGAAATGTTTATTTCTAACGCCGTGTTCTCATGCGGAGTACCTTAGATAATACAAGTATAGATATTATCAGAAACAAGGTTGTCAGCATTGTTACTATTCCATAAAATACAAAGGGAGAAAGCATCTTCTAATGCCAACGGGAAACATGTTTAAAATATACCTATATTTCACCCTCCCTAGCTAGTGAATTAGTTTATAACTAAAGAAGGTCTCATAGGATTACATGGGCGGCCCGGTGCCTCCGATACTCAGCAGTAGTGGATCACATGGAGTTCTGCACAAGCTGTCAGGATACGAAAGTTCTCCAAGTGTGTATGATCATGCCTGCAGAGTGTATTATTAAATGCTCCAGTATCAGAGGTGGCCACAGCTGCATATGTGTTATGACTAGAACATGCGAAGATCATTCCGAATAACAGACACAGTGTCCAAGATAACCTTGATGGTCTTGGCTCTACATGTACAGACTAAACCAGCGTGGCAGTTTAGAAATGTAGCATAACAAGCTATTCTCATGTGAAGCAAAATACTCAGCCTTCTCTAAACAATATTGTAAGTTTGTGTTGTGTGCAAAGCAGAACAGGAAAGCAAAAATGGCGTTTAAGGTTCTAATAAACCCATGCTAACTTAACACTGTGTGAATGTAGGGCACGTCCCCACTGCACCACAAGGCCTTCCTAGGGCAAAATACAAGGACAAGTACCATGGAACTGAGCGAGGTTCCAGAAGCAAAGAAAACGACCATGGTCTGCATCAGTAAATGCTTCAGTGCCATCTAGGGGCCATTTTGTGCTACTGCAGGTCGCTGAAGAGACAGTATAGGGGGAAGCACACCTCTGTAACAAAGAGACAAGTGCTGAAACCTGCCTGAGCCTAGTGCCAGCTGGCTAGGAAAAGCAGCCAAGTCTTATCCAGAAGTAGAACAGAATGACTGTTAGTAGGTTGAGGCAGATCTAAGCTGCTGAAGTGAAGGAAAACTAAGGAAGGTAACGGTGCCAGATGCAAGGCACAGCAGCTTTTAGAAAAACCAGGGCACAGTAAAGCAAAGTGGACAAACTGGGCAACTGCCTACACTGAGGTGGGAGACACCACAAGTGCGCCTGTAAGGATATCGCAGGAAAAACCCACTGCCAAGGTTGCGCAAGACGTCGCGACACCTACTGGCCAGAGTTGGTTAGTGCAGCAGTAAGGATGGCAATGGAGCACCGCACATGGACCATGGGCAGAGGCCGAGACAACAGCCCAAAGCAGCAAGTCTCAAAAGGGACTGAAGGGCGCAGTCAGAAGCGCGCCGAAGCAATACGACCACAGAGAATAAGAAGTGGTTGCGCAGACCACCAGAAGCACGAAGACCCGCAAGGAAGAAGCCGACCTGTCAGATGAAGCCGACATGCCAGATGGTGGAAAGGAGGAAGAAGCCGATCAGCAAGATGTTCGCAAGGAGAAGAAGCCGGCCAGCCAGATGGTCGCAAGGAGGAAGAAGCAGACCAGCCAGATGGTCGCAAGGAGTAAGAAGCCGGCCAGCCAGATGGTCGTAAGGAGGAAGAGGAACTGAACAAGCGGGAGCTCACGTCTAGATGTGCCGTCGTCTCTAATATGGGATTTGATCACTGGACCTTTGGGGCACAGACAATACTACGTGGCCTACACTCAAAGAGGCACCACGAAAAGAAACGCTTGATAGCAATACAAGGAAACCTTAAACAGAGCATCAAGCATTTTAAAGGCTGTTAAAGAGTGTAGATATAGCCCACTCACAGCGCTGAATTATAGGTGACAATTCAGGGTCCAGTCACGTAAGTTTGCTTAAAGAGGGTTCAGACATCAGAAACTTTCCACAAAAGCAGTAGGGGCGGCCAGCAAAGTTGACTTTTCTCAGCATGTTACCGTGAGAACCATTGTCTCCGTAAATTAGCTATTACACATTGGACAAAAGAGCCACTCAGGGTAGCAAAAATTGCTAATTATATTGGGACAGCTAAATCATGTGTATGTCTTGAAAAAGATGGTACAGAATTGATATAACCATCGAAACGTGTCGACGCTTAAGGAGAGCACAATTGAAAAAGAAAGTCAAAGAAGGGTGCAAATATAAATCAAGAGTATTGGCCTTAGGCTTTCGAAATCAATGTGCACTAGAATTAGACAATTTTGAAATCTTTTGTGTCATTTGTCTCGATTATGCAGGTCATAATTGATGTATAAGGACTATGTACATGTTGACCAATGATTAGGGAAGCTATACATTTTTTAATATTTGTGACAAGTGTGGATGTAATTGTGTTTGTGAAAGACTTAGTATATATGTGTTGTTTTTAAACATTTCTGAAATTGCCCATGACATACAAATAAAGACAAATGTTTTTTTAGAAAAGATTATAGTTTGTGTTATGATATTGGATATTTGCTGAGTGTAGTTTAAAACAGGGTGTTATACAGTCATTGTACGTTTTATTTAATTTTGCGATCAAGGAAACTCTTCTCTTTTCTCGCAAGGAGTAAGAAGCCAACCAGCCAGATGGTCGCAAGGAGGAAGAAGCCGACCAGCCAGATGGTCAAAATCAGTAGGAAGACGGCCTGTCAGATGGTCGCAAGGAGGAAGAAGCCGACACATAAGATGGTCGGAAGGAGGAAGAAGCCGACCAGCAAGATGGTTACAAGGAGAAGAAGCCGGACAGCCAGATGGTCGCAAGGATGACACCGACCTACAAGAGGTCAGAGAGCGAAGTGATCGGACAAGAGGTCCAACAAGAAGAATGGAGAAGAGGTCCGTGAAGATAACGACCAAGGAGATGTCCATGAAGAGGACCAAGGAGAGGTCCGCGAAGAGGATCAGAAAGAAACGGAAGAAAAGTCCTACAACATTAACTAGAAGTCAGAAGTAATGGAATGAAAGAAGGTCATGATGACAGGTCGGGTCACAGAGCGAAGTGAAGACAGTGTCCTAGTGCTTGGAAAAGACCAGGGGGAAACCTGTGGAGTGCACACTACACAGAGAAGCCTGGTGAGAGCGAACAGGCATGAGAGAAGACCAGACCACGTCACGAGAGAAAGAAAGCTAATACAGAATTTGAGTGGCAAAACGCGATGGCGAAAGATAAAAAAGAGAGGAGAAGATTAAAGAGGTGTGCATGACAGATCAACTCACACACCAGAAGGGGAACACCAGAAGAAATAAAGTGCAGAGGTGCAAGAACATCAGAACGCAGTGCCTAAAAAACATCAGTATCCCTGGAAGCCCACATCTACTTTGGAACCCCAAGATCACCCAGTGACAACAGAGGCGAGCAAGATGGTCCATTGGTAACAACCACCTCTGGGATGGAACGGACACAGGACTGCAGAAATCCAAAGGGCAGAGGCCTCTGGGACACCGGTGGCAGCGGGTCCCAACACGAGAGATGGACCGTTGAAGCTCGCTCTGGAAATCCTGGGAGAACAAAGGTAGAATGCAAAGGAACAAGTGCCAACAACACCCTTTTTCAGGTGGAGCTTCGGACACGGAGAGAGGACCCGTAGCGATTCCTTCAACGCGGTTGGAGCTTCAAGGCGGCAGTCCATCGGTCCAGTGGCAGTCTAGCAGCAAAGGGCCTCGTGGTCGTCCGGTGAGAGGGGACACCCACGAGAGAGGGGCATCCGTGAGAGGGACGTCCTGCAACTGTGAATCCCTTTGGGAGAAGAGAATCACCAGATGGAGGAAGTACTTCACCCAGGACTGTACAGTGGAAATAACATATAACTGATCCACCATCATTCCATCTGCACTTTCACTGAATGTGGAGCAGGAAGAGAGAGACTGTAGATCCCACTCCCAGGTTGCAAGCCAGAGAAAGACTCCATCCACAAGACAGCATGACATTGTGCCAAGGAGAACTAGTGGTCCCGGCTGCAAGGATACCCTTGTAGGCGGAGCGGAGAAGACTACCTGGAAGTCGTTATTATTATGTTGCTTTTGTTTCCAAATCATATTCTCTCCCACAGGTTTGGACTTTATTGTTTTGACCTTTATTAAAGTTTGGAAGGGATGTAGTGATCATCCGATCAGCATTCTAGTGTTTTAGCATGTTATAACATACACTGAGCACCCACCCACCACAGGCGTCACCAGTCAGGTGACCCTGACAATAAAAGGGGCCGAGCGCATGGACTCTGGGCCAGTAATCCAACCATACTATTAGTGTCTATGTGATCATTCTAGGAGTATGTGGGCCTAGCGCCCGCCAACTCTATGGTGGAGAAGTGTGGCTCACTGGTTAAAGCAGGCAGACCCTGAAGCAGAGGTCAGACCCGGGACCAGGGTTCAATTCCCGACGCGGCAGGGTCTTGAGCTCAAATGTCCACGGACTCGATAATTCTCGCTTCGGTGCCTGACCTAATCATGGGTTCACACTCTGCAACTCTGGGCATTAAGCTTGCTTAATCTCCACAACGGCCCCCCCGCGGCGGGATGCCTGGCTTTCACCTTGGGGATGCCCGTTAGGGGCTATCTCACAGGGAAAAGCCAGGACGGGTTCCCAAGGCAAGCGCCGAGATGCTTCCGGGTGATTCGAGCGCTATATAAGAACATACAAAAAAAAAAAAAAAAGTGCCTTAACCAAATATTTTAGAAAAGGGTATATTTTATTTGATTTATTTCTGAATTTAAATGTGCATGTCCTCTTTTGGAGAAAAGTTGTTTAAAATTGATGCTTAGTTTAAGTCCAGAGCTAGTCCTTGATCCCTTTGTGCCACTGCCAGAGCTTCATAACAAGATCTTTCGAATTTAACACACACATAGACCTTAACTGTAGATAACACAATTGTTGCATTCATCATGTAGAAATAGGTTTATAAAGAAATACAGTCAGGGTATGCGTACAGGGCGCAATTTCATGATGCTTACTTTGAAAATGTGCTTCACTGATTTCCCTGAACTTTGCTCCAAAGAAGTTGGGAAAAATTACTAAAACTATAAGGCTCGAAGGAGAAAACCACAAATATCTAATTCATGTTGTTGCTTTGTTACACCATGTAGAATTCCTGTTAAAATAAATTCAAATCCAGCCGCACATTCAGCACCTGGGACCCTTTATAAGTGATTAGGCAAAATAAGATAGGCAGGCCTGACAGTATCTACTTGGGACGTATGCATTGTGACGTTAAAAAAGAAAGACAAGTATGTTGTGCATATTCAATACATCACCCTGCATGGAGTGCTGTGTAATGAAGCATAATAAAAGTGTATGTCAACATCACACTGTGGGTTTGTATGTGAGAATTAAGGGCATGATTTGGAGTTTTGCAGACAGGGCACTTCATCACAAACATGAAAAAGTATTATCTCCACCAATCCTTCCGTATGTCTGCTCTATTCTGAGTCAGGCTGACTGTCAGTTTTCTGACTGCAGTACCTCTATGCTATTGGAATCTTGCTCCTACAGCCCTGCATAGTAAGGGCCTAAATAAATGTGGTTATTAGATGAGTCCCACTCACCTAACAACCACAATCCTTATTAAGGTGAACCACACAAGTCACTACATTAACCTCTGGTAACTTGTCACAAAAGCAGTTAAGCTTAATTTAAGGCAATGTGTAAAGTGTTTATGTAGCACACAAAAAGTAATAAAGTAAAAATAAAACATATGAAAAATGGAAAACTACTTTAGAAAAGCAGGGTACATTTTAGTAAATAAAAACCAGAAAAATATAAATGCAATCAGTTGAACCTGAGATATTGATGTTAAAATTTTCAGTGAAAATTGCATCAAGAAGCAGAAAGTGCCACTCGCAGTTATCTAGTCATGCTAGACCATTGGAAAGGCACAAGTTTAGGCTGAACGTGATGGAGACTAAGGGGCCCATAAGGATTGCAGGCGGATCTCCCACGCCAGGCCGGTAGGAGCGATCCACCCGCCATCCGTGCCGGAATGACCCCCCGCCATATTAGTATGGCTGGGGGGTCCGCAGCGGACGGAAACACTGTCTGCTGCTTTTTTGCCCTGGTAGCCTTGCGACCGGGGCGAAAAAGGGTTTATATGGTGGCGGTGTCTATCAGACCTTGCCAGCCATATTAGGATGGGCAATTTGCAATGCCTTTCCGTGGCGGCAATGCTGCCACAGAAAGGCATGCCGAGTCTGCTTTGAGGGCCCCCTGCGGGCCCCCAAGGAATCTGGGGGATTGGGGGGTGCACATGGGGGGTACCTATTGTACACCCCAGCAGTTCCATGGACAACATGGCAGGCACCGCGCGGTGACTGCCATGTTGTGCATGGAAGTGCACAGCATGCCTTCCTGCCATTGTGGCGGGCGGTGCTGAGTGCAACGCCCACCACAATGGTAGGAATGCTGGTTGCGCTGACAACCGTGGCGGGCGCAACCTAATGCCACCAACGGGACCCCAGCCCTATGGTGGGCAGTCCCTTTTTGCGAAGGGATGGCGGGCGGACAAAGTCCGCTCGTCATCCTAATGGGGGCCTAAGTTAGGCCTGCTGAAGAGTTACCTTCTCAAGTCTGGCACAAAGAGTTCCAGTTGCGCTGAAGGAGGATGCAAGGAGGAAGCTATTGGCACAAAGAGAAGGTTGACTATTGCAGATGGCCATCACTGTAGCGCGAAGATCTGGGCACCCCTGAGCATTTTCAGTGGTGGATCATCACGGGCAGTCACTATCGGTGCAGTGCAGATGTCAAGTTACTGGTTGTCAAGGATGTTTTATGTTGGGGCGAAGAAAAGGTCTTGCTGGAACTTTATTATGGTGGTAAAGGTATGGAGTATCCTGATGGTATGGATTGCCTCTCCCATGTTTCCCTGTCCCTGGCTGCTTGGCCTGTATGAGTGTCCTGAATGGAATGTTTTGTCTGTGGACTATGAGTGGAATGCTTGGGGGACTGAATGAGGTATGACATTTGATGGATGGGGCTGAGCAGCTAGCAGGCCTATCCCGGTGGGGCTGCTGTGGCATTATACCTGGATTTGTTCTATATGTTTACCTGCTTGGTCCCTCTTTACTACACTTATTTTTGGCGATGAGTTGAGGATGTCCCCACGCTCTACAGTGGTACAAGTGGACATAAAAAACTTCAAGATGCCTGCTACATCATGCTGGGAAGGAGCCAGGTATTGGCAGTGGCTGGAAGAACTATGTAAGGTACCAAGACATGTTTGGGGCCAAACAGCTGTGGTGTCAACAAACCACAACCTATGCTCTTAAGTATGTATGATGCACTGATAAAGGGGTTACCATGAGGAACATCTCTATGTGATCACAATTAGATTTTTAACAACTGTGATAATTGATTCTGGTGATGTATATTTTTTTACGGTCTCTTATTGTTTTTTTCATTTTTCATCCCTCTTAACTAGCGCAGTTAAATGGCTGTTTTTATCTTTTAAAAATGGAGGAGTGTGACACAAGCAGCACGCGCTCTTACCTGCTCGTGGATCTTCTCCTCTATGATGTTCCTTTATGATCCAGCCATACAGTACAGCAATGTTGGGCGAATGTACATGCAGTGAGCCACTTGGCAAGGTGTGCCCTAACGTGGCGCCATTTTTATGTTGTACAAAAAGGGGTGGTGATGGACGGAGCATCTGAATCAATCAAACACTCACACCCAGTCAAAAGATCTAGGTTTAATCCATCACCATTCTTTAGCCCACTCTGCCACCCCAGTTCAGACATGGCTATATGCAAATCAGTCTGACCCTGTGCCTCATGGGAACAGTCCAGCCCGAACTGCCAAGCCATGTCTTCCCTGGACCGGACACAAGCTTCCGAGGACCGGTTTCTGGCATTCCAGCCGTCTTCAGCCCGGCTTGCTTGAATCCAGTGGCAAAGTGAGAAAGGGACTCATGTCTGAGCATACCCTGCCACACTTATGGCGGCCAAAAGCGGTACAAAAGGGGGTGGTGATGGACGGAGCATCTGAATCAATCAAACATCACACCCAGTCAAAAGATCTGGGTTAAATCCATCACCGGTCTTTAGCCCACTCTCCCACCCCAGTTCAGACATGGCTATATGCAAATCAGTCTGACCCTGTGCCGGTGATGGATTAAGCCCAGATTTTTTGACTGGGTGCAAGTGTTTGATTGATTCAGATGCTCCGTCCATCACCACCCCATTTTGTACCGCTTTTGGCCACCATAAATGTGGCAGGGTATGCTCAGACGTGAGTCCCTTGCTCACTTTGCCACTGGATTCAAGCAAGCCGTGCTGAAGACAGCTGGAATGCCAGAAACCAGTCCTCAGAAGCTTGTTTCCGGTCCAGGGAAGACATGGCTTGGCAGTTCGGGCTGGACTGTTCCCATGACGCACAGGGTCAGACTGATTTGCATATAGCCATGTCTGAACTGGGGTGGCAGAGTGGGCTAAAGAACGGTGATGGATTAAACCCAGATCTTTTGACTGGGTGTGAGTGTTTGATTGATTCAGATGCTCCATCCATCACCACCCCCTTTTGTACCGCTTTTGGCCGCCATAAGTGTGGCAGGGTATGCTCAGAGGTGAGTCCCTTGCTCACTTTACCACTGGATTCAAGCAAGCCGGGCTGAAGACGTCTGGAATTCTAGAAACCGTTCCTCGGAAGCTTGTTTCCGGTGCAGGGAAGACATGGCTTGGCAGTTTGGGCTGGACTGTTCCCATGAGGCACAGGGTCAGACTGATTTGCATATAGCCATGTCTGAACTGGGGTGGCAGAGTGGGCTAAAGAACGGTGATGGATTAAACCCAGATCTTTTGACTGGGTGTGAGTGTTTGATTGATTCAGATGCTCCGTCCATCACCACCCCCTTTTGTACCGCTTTTGGCCGCCATAAGTGTGGCAGGGTATGCTCAGACGTGAGTCCCTTGCTCACTTTGCCACTGGATTCAAGCAAGCCGGGCTGAAGACTGCTGGAATGCCAGAAACCGGTCCTCGGAAGCTTGCTTCCGGTCCAGGGAAGACATGGCTTGGCAGTTCGGGCTGGACTGTTCCCATGAGGCACAGGGTCTGACTGATTTGCATATATCGCCATGTCTGAACTGGGGTGGCGGAGTGGGCTAAAGAACGGTGATGGATTAAACCCAGATCTTTTGACTGGGTGTGAGTGTTTGATTGATTCAGATGCTCCACCCATCACCACCCCCTTTTGTACCGCTTTTGGCCGCCATAAGTGTGGCAGGGTATGCTCAGACGTGAGTCCCTTGCTCACTTTGCCACTGGATTCAAGCAAGCCGGGCTGAAGACGGCTGGAATTCCAGAAACCGTTCCTCGGAAGCTTGTTTCCGGTGCAGGGAAGACATGGCTTGGCAGTTTGGGCTGGACTGTTCCCATGAGGCACAGGGTCAGACTGATTTGCATATAGCCATGTCTGAACTGGGGTGGCAGAGTAGGCTAAAGAACAGTGATGGATTAAACCCAGATCTTTTGACTAGATGTGAGTGTTTGATTGATTCAGATGCTCCGTCCATCACTGCCCCCTTTTGTACCACTTTTGGCGGCCATAAGTGTGGCAGGGTATGCTCAGACGTGAGTCCCTTGCTCACTTTGCCACTGGATTCAAGCAAGCCTGGCTGAAGACTGCTGGAATGCCAGAAACCGGTCCTCGGAAGCTTGTTTCCGGTCCTGGGAAGACATGGCTTGGCAGTTCGGGCTGGACTGTTCCCATGAGGCACAGGGTCTGACTGATTTGCATACAGCCATGTCTGAACTGGGGTGGCAGAGTGGGCTAAAGAACGGTGATGGATTAAACCCAGATCTTTTGACTGGGTGTGAGTGTTTGATTGATTCAGATGCTCCATCCATCACCACCCGCTTTTGTACCGCTTTTGGCCGCCATAAGTGTGGCAGGGTATGCTCAGAGGTGAGTCCCTTGCTCACTTTGCCACTGGATTCAAGCAAGCCGGGCTGAAGACGGCTGGAATTCCAGAAACCGTTCCTCTGAAGCTTGTTTCCGGTGCAGGGAAGACATGGCTTGGCAGTTTGGGCTGGACTGTTCCCATGAGGCACAGGGTCAGACTGATTTGCATATAGCCATGTCTGAACTGGGGTGGCAGAGTGGGCTAAAGAAGGGTGATGGATTAAACCCAGATCTTTTGACTGGGTGTGAGTGTTTGATTGATTCAGATGCTCAGTCCATCACCACCCCCTTTTGTACTGCTTTTGGCCGCCATAAGTGTGGCAGGGTATGCTCAGACGTGAGTCCCTTGCTCACTTTGCCACTGGATTCAAGCAAGCCGGCTGAAGACTGCTGGAATGCCAGAAACCGGTCATCGGAAGCTTGTTTCGGTCCAGGGAAGACATGGCTTGGCAGTTCGGGCTGGACTGTTCCCATGAGGCACAGGGTCAGACTGATTTGCATATAGCCATGTCTGAACTGGGGTGGCAGAGTGGGCTAAAGAACGGTGATGGATTAAACCCAGATCTTTTGACCGGTTGTGAGTGTTTGATTGATTCAGATGCTTCGTCCATCACCACCCCCTTTTGTACCGCTTTTGGCCGCCATAAGTGTGGCAGTGTATGCTCAGACGTGAGTCCCTTGCTCACTTTGCCACTGGATTCAAGCAAGCCGGGCTGAAGACGGCTGGAATGCCAGAAACCGGTCCTCGGAAGCTTGTTTCCGGTGCAGGGAAGACATGGCTTGGCAGTACGGGGTGGAATTTTCCCATGAGGCACAGGGTAAGACTGATTTGCATATAGCCATGTCTGAACTGGGGTGGCAGAGTGGGCTAAAGAACGGTGATGGATTAAACCCAGATCTTTTGACTGGGTGTGAGTGTTTGATTGATTCAGATGCTCCGTCCATCACCACCCCCTTTTGTACCGCTTTTGGCCGCCATAAGTGTGGCAGGGTATGCTCAGACGTGAGTCCCTTGCTCACTTTCCACTCGATTCAAGCAAGCCGGGCTGAAGACAGCTGGAATGCCAGAAACCGGTCCTCGGAAGCTTGTTCCCGGTCCAGGGAAGACATGGCTTGGCAGTTCGGGCTGGACTGTTCCCATGAGGCACAGGGTCTGACTGATTTGCATATAGCCATGTCTGAACTGGGGTGGCAGAGTGGGCTAAAGAACGTGTGATGGATTAAACCCAGATCTTTTGACTGGGTATGAGTGTTTGATTGATTCAGATGCTCCGTCCATCACCACCCCCTTTTGTACTGCTTTTGGCCGCCATAAGTGTGGCAGGGTATGCTTAGACGTGAGTCCCTTGCTCACTTTGCCACTGGATTCAAGCAAGCCGGCCTGAAGACGGCTGGAATGCCAGAAACCGGTCCTCGGAAGCTTGTTTCCGGTCCACGGAAGACATGGCTTGGCAGTTCGGGCTGGACTGTTCCCATGAGGCACAGGGTCAGACTGATTTGCATATTGCCATGTCTGAACTTGGGTGGCAGAGTGGGCTAAAGAACGGTGATGGATTAAACCCAGATCTTTTGACTGGGTGTGAGTGTTTGATTGATTCAGATGCTCGGTCCATCACCACCCCCTTTTGTACCACCATTTTTATGTTGGCAGGGTTTGCTCATTTCAAATCAACATTCTCTCAAATAAAGTTACTTGTTCACAGACGACCATCAGGTACTTCAAGTCAAGGAAAGAAGACTTTGAGGATATTGCTCAATTTATTTATTTGCAGCGACAATGGTTCCAGTTGTCTCATCATCACATGACTATCAGGTTCTGTTCTTTCTTGTGTTTTGTGCACATTGGAGCACCTGTGCTGTGAGGTGTTTCTTCATACTTCATGTCGGAACGTTTGCACTTTTGTGAGGCAACTATTTACTTTTCCTAGACATTGCCCCGGAGAATTATTTTGCTGTTTTCGCTTGCTGTAGGTTCGCAGTGTTGTGTGGCGTTTAGAGCTCCGAGTGAATTTTCCCGATTCATGCCCTTATATAGGCATAGAAATCAATCCCTTTTTTAGGCATAGAACATGCGACCCAAATACAGGCATGGCTACTTCCACCCGTACCAAATATCACAACAAATTCTTGAAAAATCGGCTTAAGCAGTTAGGGAACGTCCCCTTGTTTGAACATTGATTTGTCCAAGAACTCATGTACTTTGCAAAGCACAACTATTCCCTAGGGGTTCTTTCCTGACGTTCATTTGCCCGACTTTATGTCAAACAATGGCATTCATAAATACCTTCAAGGTATAAATATACCTTTACTTGCTATGGCAAACTACGGTGGATCTGAGCAGTTCGACTATCTCCTTGCCCAACACAGCTCGCTACAGCAAGTGCTGAAGGAAGGCTACTCTCCAGCTGACGCACTGATCAGGAGGCTGCCCCTCTCTTGCCAAGAATCCAGCTCCAGTGTTTCCAAGCTCTCCTTGCTGGGTGCTGGGAAATCGAATCTCGAGATAGAGATACCAGATCTCCTTCATTCTAAACTAATGTATGGAGCTGATTAGAACCTAGAGAAACCTTGGGTAGATTCTTGGCAAAAAAAACGAAACCTATGCTACACAATACTTACTTCTTCCCGTGTACTAGACTTAGGTTAGGTACATTGGGGTAGGCGTATTTAGAAGCACCAGTTGAGTATTTTTAGTCAATGTTATTTAAGTGTGTATTTTTATATGGCTTAGAAACCACACAATGCTTTTACAGTATTATTTTATAATACTATTCTCACTGTACACTTATACTTTGCAGTCTGCTTAACGATTGTAGCAGTTCACTTCTCTTGTATGAGAAAAGACTGTTCAATAAACTTTTTTATTGAAAACGCCAGTCTCTCTATTTCTCTACAACTCTGTTGAAACTAAGCATGCACGATTGACTGAGTGAAATACTTACCTATTGTTTCTACGACTCTGAGACATATATTTCTTATTCTTGGGAAACAAAGTTGTCATGTTTATGCAGTTGTCAGAAACTATTCCCTTCTTGTGAATTCGAGAAAGTTTCTAGTGACCTCTGAGCTAGCAGGCACTCACTATCAAGTTTAGTATATTCGATAGAGACCTAGTTGACCTCAGTCCTACGTCTAATCTATAGGATATATTATTCCAATACGCAGAGCCTATTGGGAATAAAGGAACTACACTACAGCAGCACTACTCACATTGTTATTTGAGCTGATGAAATTTGAACACTGCTTCTTCATCTTATTTGCTTCTTGATCATATGTGTGTGATGTCCATTACATCATCACTCAACATTTCGGATGAGAGGTTCGCTCACCGGCATGTTTAATTGCTTTGTTGTTTCTCTCATCTACAGAGGCCATTTCTTTATGCTGATTTCTGTTACTGAACATTGATATTAGTGTCATCTTTTACTTCTTGTGCCTAAACTATTGCATTTTTTGGGGTGGGTGAAATATGTCGATTACGGGAGGAATGTTCTAAGTTACAGTCATTTCTCAGTACCTCTACACAGGGGTAACTTTTACGTAGTTTTTTGCGTTATACATCGTTTTGTACCTCTTTTGAAGGTTTGTGTTTTTAGTCCCATTGGACACCATTTTACATTTTACCCTTATGTGAGGGTGACCTCGTGAAGGCTGTTTTTTTTTCTCTGTAACTTGTTGCAGGGGTGGGTCCCTGCATGCATAAGATGCCTTGCGCTGCATGGGTTTTTGTTGCAGGGGTGGGTCCCAGCGTGCATAAGACTCCTTGCGCTGCACAGGGTTTTGAACATTTTCTAACTTACTGGTTGTCCCTATTGGTAGGCGGAGGCAGGACATTGGGTATTTGTCCCTATGGTCCTCATTCATGTACACATTGTCCTTTGCTCAGGGTAAGGGCAGGATGTTGGGTTCTAGTCCCTTCTGTCTTGCCTTTAATCCTTACATGGAGATGTTACATTTGTATGTTTTCTCATTTTTTTCTTCATAAGAGGGAGGGATGGGTAGGATTGTTTATCCGTCTTTCTCTAGTCTTCTGTTCCTTTCCCTCTAGTGATGCGTGTTTCTCGCCATCCCTGGGTCTGGGCTCTAGATTCATCTTGTTTAGTTATATTCCACTTCCAATGTTGTTTTTCCGTATTTACTGTTGCTTAATTTTATGTTTATAGCTATCTGCTGTTTTTTATCTTTTATACTTTGTTTACGTTAGATCATTCTTCTGTTCATTAGGGAAGAGGTATGTAGTATCCTGATGTTAAGGATTGCGTCTCCCATGTTTCCCTTTACCTGGCTGCTCAGCCTGTGTGAGTGTTCTGAATGGAATTTTTTTGGTGTGTGGGCTATGAGTGGAATACTTGGGTGACTGAATGAGGGATGACAGTTGGTGGATGGGGCTGAGCAGCTAGCAGGCTGCTCCCGGTGGGGCTGCTGTGGCAATATACCAGGATTTGTTCTACCTGATTACCTGCCTACCTGCTACCTGAATAAACCTCTGTTTACTTAATATCTCCAGCGCGGTCCCTCTTTACTACAAGGAGGTCTTATTGATTTTATCCAAGGGTCTAGGATCTGGGGGCAACTCAAGTGGATCAGGACACATTCCAGCAGAGGCCAGCATCAGGGCTCAGGCAAGTCCAAGCAGGGTCACTTGGTGCTGCTCAGTTGGGCAGTTTTAGGAAGGCCTCTGGAAGCTTTTTGTTGTCTGTGTAGTGTACAGAAGAGGCCAGCCAGCTAACCCTTGTAGTTACTCCGGGGCCAGTGTTCAAGGGAGCAGGCCCAGAATTCCTACCTCAAATGGCAGGGCAGCCAGGCAGCCCTTGTAACAGCATGGCAGCCAGCAGGATAGTAGCCCTTCTTCTGAATCTACCATGGGCCCAGTAATGATCTAATGAGAGAACTGAGAGTGCTACCTTTATCCCTAGTGTCAGCTTTTGAAGGGGCAACCTCTAGCTTTTCCAAAACTAGTTCTGTCCAGTTTCACTGATTTTTGGGGGATTTTCTTCTATCTGTCTAATGTGACAAAAGGCAGAGCAGGGCCTAGTACCAGCTTCCCTTGTGTGTGACCTAGGCAAAGCTGGCAGGGACTCTGTCAAGGGCTGGTGGCAGGGAAGACAAAGTAGCTATAATACAGGGTACAGAGCTGCCCAAAGATCACACAGAGAGTCAGACGAGAAATGGTATTCAAAGGCAAAGCTCTGGACAAGGGAACACGAGATTTAATGCTCAGAAAGGACAGGCATTCAAGAGGCAATTTGGCATTCAGACTAGCTAACACCCAGGACGGACGTGCAAGACGGATATTACAACATTAACAATAAAGGGAATGTCGGGTAATTTACTGGTAAGCTCCACATGGCAAGACTGAAACTCAGCAAGTTCCTCACCCAAAATTGCTGTTACAGATAATGACTACAAATGCCTACATATAGGATATACATGCAGACTCAGAGTCTGTGGAGCTGATACCTTTGGTGATGTAATGAAAGTACCTCAAAGACAATACTCACAGTGGACAATAAGCACCACCTAGATTGTCAGCCTTGCCTACTGATTCTGGTGATCAAATAGGAACACGCAAGGCAGTAACAGCAAGGGTGTAGAACTAAATACACAGCCACAATAGACAGGGAGAAAAAAAGAGGAGTGCTTAACAGGAAAGAAGGGGGAACAAAGGGCAGACTTGTCAGAAAGCAAGTAACAATAACACAACAACACAAGGACACTATAAGCTAAGACAGAAGGAATAGGAAAGTAGCAAACTAGAGACTGAAATGAAGGGAAAGGGAAAGAAAGCAGGCACAGGAGAAACAGGTAAATACATTCAGGACAGAGAGTTCAAGGGTGCGTTAAAAAAGTGCTAGCTCAAAATTCAATTGGGCACTGTAGGTCGTCTTACCTCAGGAGCAAGGATTAGCAACAGCTCAAGAATCAAGGAAGAATTGTAGGCAGTGCCAGTTCAGCAAACAAACAAATATCTGCAGTTCAGGAATAGGAAGAAGCAATTACTTTAGCTCAGGAACTTTGGCTCCAAGGTTATCAGAAGCTCAGGAAACAACGGGTCAGCCAAACACGAACACTGCTACAATGACAAACGCTGGACTAAAGGGAGATGGGGCTTAAAAGAGCTCACAATGATCACATGCATGAGCAAGTTTGCAGCTGACAGCCACAGGAGTGGTGAATTCCTCCACCTACATCCTTGTCCTGTAGGCGTGGAGATGAAGCAGTAAGCAGGGAATTATAGGAAATTGAGTTTTTAGCATGAGCAGACTGGCTTCCCCAAAACCCAGAATGGACGTAACTGGATGGGTATTTCTGAATAGTGTCCAGGAGTCTAGAAATCAGTATAGGCATACAGTGGAAGGTCTAGAATCTGATTAGAACACTGGAGAGTCCCACAATTAGGGCCCTTAATGGTGGTCATGAGAGCATAGGGAGCAAATCGTGGCAAAAGCTCATTGAAGTGTAAGTGAGGCTGGGCACATCCCCTTCCCCAGTCATCCTGTCAAGATGGTCCATTCTGTGCACACCAAAACCACCTTTGACCCCATGCCTGGAAGGAATCGACAAACCATCACAGAAAAAACAGCCATGTGACCCTGTTTATTGACAGAAAGGCACAGTTGGTTTAAGCACACAAATGGCAACTTTCTGAAAGTGCCAATTGTGAATTGTGACCTAAAATCTGACTTTACCATTAAAGAGAAGATGAATTGTCAAATATAGTTCATTTGAGCATAAACATCGTTTTTCTATCTCCTCCCTGTCGAAATTTAGCACTTATTAAAATCTAATAAGTCAACCCAGTGAATTCAACCCAGTGTTATCTGTTTGGAAGAGATAGCCTTACAATAGTGAAAAAATACTTTAGAAGTTTTTCACTGCCCGGACATGTAAAACTAAAACCCACATTTCCAATTTTTTTAATACCATGCATCCTGCCCTACAAACTTTCAGAGCCTACCTCAGGGGTGACTTAAAGTGTTAAAAAGGAAGGTTTGGGTCTGGCAAAAGATTTGTTTTGCTAAGCCAAAATGGCAGTTTGAAACTTCATTAGATGCTTCTGTGTCAAATCTGAAATGTTTTAAAAGGCTACTTAAGTGGGTCTGTAATGAGTGCTATTTTCCAATAGTAGAATTTAATTTATAAGCCCTCAGTGCATGTTGTACCATTTGCTAGCGACTTACAAGTAAGTTAAATGTATCAATCAGGTATAAACCAATTTTACCATGTTTGAAGTGGAGAGCACAAGCACTTTAGCACTGGTTGGCAATGGTTAGCGATGGTAATGTGCACGAGCCAAAAAAACAAACATTCAGCAAACAGGAGGGTTGAAGACAAATATTTAAGGGGCTACCACCCAAGGATGACAGGCCTAACGGCCGTTACAGCAAAATAATCTGATTGCTTGCATACTTATAGCGAATTGTCTGATTTTTTTTTTTCTGTCCACCTTGCCTGGAAAAACCTATCAGTCATGGACATAAAAAACAAGATACAAAAAGAAAATAATGACCCTCTTACCCTGTTAGAAGATTCTCAGGGCGTGATGGTCATTGGATTTTTTTTTAGAAACAAAATCCTGCTTTGGGAGTTTGTTAGTAAAAAAATATATTGGTGTGCAGCCACCTAAAACTTTCAGTACCTTCACAGGGGTCAAAATTCGGCCCCAAACCAAAGTTTTCCTTAGGTATAAATCATTAGGAAAATACAGTTGTATGACTATTTATCTCTCAGACTTTGTTACAAAAGAAAGACATATAGGGCCTCATTACAATGTCGGTCAGAAAGCTTCTGGCGGTCAGAGACTGTCCGACCGACATTGTAGGTTTAAACTCTGACTGCCATATTATGATAATGGTGGTCGGGGTTTGAGCTTATTAGGCAGACGGAAATATCTCATAATCCTCTGAGGATGGTGTCTCCGCCGTTGGGATTTCGATGGCGATTTCCAACAGTCAATTCATGTTGACCTTTTCGACATGCATTGATTGTCTGAAACTGACTTTGGGGGCTCCCTCCGGCCCTCTGCTTTTGGCCCTGGGGGCAGCTATGGTGCCCCCCCCTAAACATCCCTGCACCATGTGGCAGGCACTGTGAGGTGTCTGCCACATGGTGCAGGGATGTTTGAAAAGTTACATTTTTCAATGGGAGATTATGATGCGTGCAGTTTCAACCCATCGCAAATGCTCCAGTTAAAAAAATTACGGGGCATATTACCAAGGAATAGCGATAATTATCGCTATTGCTTGGTTAGAGACAAAAATTTACCGCTGAGCTGCGGCGATTTTTACCGCAAATAAACCTTGGTATTACCAAGGTTTAACGCAAATGCGATAAAAATCGCCGCAAAGCATGAAAATTGCTGAAAAGTCAGCGATATTCATGCATTACCGCGCTAATGCTCTTAGCCATGTTATCCACCTCCCATTGGATAACATGGCTAAGAACTGCTCAGGGCAGGTGTTAGCTTTTGGAGATATTCGCGCTTAGCGCGAATATCTCCAAAAGTTGGTAATAGGAGATAGCGATGTTAGCGACTGTTTTCAGTCGCTAACATCGTGGCACGCCCACTTTGCATGTCATTAGTGATAAATATCACTGACATGCAAAGTGTGGCCCAAGATGGTCGCTATCTCCTACTAGCTGTCGCTAACTGGTGTTAGCGACAGCTAGGTAATAGGGAGATAATTTTATCTCTGCTTTCTTGGCTTTTATAGCCAAAAAAGCGGAGATAAACCCCCTTGATAATATGCCCCCACGTTTTCTACCTCACCATGTGTGGTCACATCCAAATAATGCAGTTGGAACCGCCAACATGAGGTCGGTTGGTTCCCAATCCGCTACAGTGTCAACTCCAACCGTCATCGTAATGAGGGACATAATGTCTTTAAGGGACTTTAAAAAAGTTTCCTAAATTGTGTTTGTGAGCCAGAAACCAAAACAGAGGTGCATACCCATGCAGACTAAAAGAAACGCAAAATATTTCTCCTGCTGATTTCTAAAAGTATGTGAAATCTATTATGCACACTGTTTTCCACTCTCTCCTATGCATATTCTAATCCGACACATAATTTTTCTGTAGTTCTGGTAGCTTCGATTCTTATATCCTGTGAGCCATTAGAGACAAATGAAAAATGTGAAAGTCCTTATTCCAACATTTTTTTAATTAGCTTTCATGCATAATTTCCCTGCATATTGTTTTCTTCTATCTCTGTTCCGTAGGCAGTGTGGCCAAGCTTGCTCCTTGAGCTGTAATTATTTAAAATGTGGCTTTATTAGACATTGGCTTTGCATTTTTAATACTGTTTCATTAATGTCATTTATAGTCTATTCTTTAATGAAGTGCTGGGGAACAATTCCCTCAAGTTTGCTTACATGCTGTGTACCAAAAAGTAGACACAATCATGGTCTTTAACTTTGCAGCCAAGCGTGTATCATCCTTTCATTATGTATTTCAAGCTTGAAGAAGAATCATGCCGCTTTGAACATGAGACTGCTGCAAGTTGCAATATGTTGGCGAAATGAAAATCTCAAAGTTGCAATAACTTACACAGCAGTGACATTATAAAATAAGTAAGCAGTCATTAATCCAGTGGCCCACCTAGACCTTATGCCCCTCAGGGTGGCTCCTGCGTTTGCCGCCCACGGTGGCAGACTGTAAGAGTGGGGGTTTCTTGTGGTTGTGCAGCACCGCCGACGCCCACAGGTAAGAATCGAGAGGGATGCCACCGCCTCCAAAACTTGTGACCCCCCCCCCCCCTTGCTACTCCACTGCATTGATGGTCCTTCCTACAGGACAACTAAACGAACTTTTTCTGAAAGTACATTGTGATGGTGGCTAGCTTTCTCAGGTTTTTTTTTCTTTCTATAGTTCATATAATTAAATACTTTGCAGCAACATTTTTGTCAGTGCAATCATTTTCTGCCCTGGTCCATTGTGTAAACAGGATTGACTCTTCAGAATATTCTGAAGAGCCCATCAAAAGAAATCATTTTCTGGACTGGTTATAGTATAAAACTTTAATGATGCAAATGCGTCTGACAGGAGAACTGTGAGCAATTGACCTGAAGAGTGATAAAATAAGAACAGGCACAAAAATAAATTTGATCAAGGTGTGGACTGAAAAAAATAAAAATATCAAAAATTTCCCCCATGACCTGCCCAGCGATGGGAGATGAAATGATGGTGGTTCTTAAGGCAGTGAAAACACTCCATACCCTCACACAGATACAGTGCGGAAGGTGGGTGGGTGTCAAAGATAGACGCACCTAGACCAAAGGCATGGAACGACCTACCTCAACACATCAGAGCCTCCCCCACACATCTTAAGTTCCGCAAGAAGCTTAAGACCTGGCTCTTCATACAAGCACCTTGAAGACTACAAGTGCAGGGATACCTTCTCAGGTGATTAATGTGCTACACAAATCAATATAACGGAGCCTAGTGCCAGGATGTCTTACCTTCCACTCTGCTTCTTTTTTTAAGAAAATGTTTAATCCATGGATTCCATCGTCCATTTTTGTAAAGATCAGTGTACTATTTTTTATAATCTTTTCTCCAAGGAGGCTGAAAAGAACAAGGTTGGTTGGGTTTAGAGAGCTACCCCTGTGCCTGGAGGTCCAATTTCCCTCTTTGTTGCTTTTCCTTCTCTTAAAAAAGAATTATTCCAGAGATCCACTAGCATTCTCTGCCACGAGAGATTCTCTGCCAGCAGAGAAGACATGGCCTTTGTGCCAGACGGTATAGCCTCATATTCCATTGATCCTCCAGGAATTAAAATGCAGATGCTGATGTTAAGGAGAACCAACCCTTGATTTAGGAGTCATGGCTCCCATGTATATTTATTGATCAGTTTTGATGAATGGGTAGATATAATCTGTGTTGGTCATTGAGTCAGATGGGGAAACGGAGCTGTGCCCCATACTATATTGAAAAATTCTTCTTCTTGTCCAGAGCATTTCACCCAGTGCTGTAGGCATTTCAGGGGGGGAAACTCTAGGGCAGAATTACAAATATTTTTCACTGGGCTAGTGTTGGACGTGGCCCTGCCTACAGGGTTATTCCAAGACTTTTTGCCTTCACCCCCTTATTTTCTGAACCCCTTTTTGTTGGCTTTTAGGACTCTGCACACTTTAGCTCTGCTAACCAGAGATAGAGTGTTTGTTGTCTCTCCTTAATACATGATGAAATTAGCTTACATACAATTGGCACATTTAATTTACTTTTAAGTCCCTAGTAAAGTAGGACAACATGTACACAGGGCCTGTAGAGTAAATGAAATGCTACTAGTAGGTCTGAAGCACTGATTGTGCCACCTACCTAAGTATCTCTTTAAACATGTCTCAGGCCTGCCATTGTAGCCTGGGTGTGCAGTTTTAAACTGCCATTTCAGCCTGGCAAAGGAAACCTTTCACCAGGCCAAACCTTCCTTTTTAATACATATAAGTCACCCCTGTTGCAGGCGCTAGACAGCCCAGAGGGCAGGGTGCGGTGTATTTAAACATGTCTTGGTAGTCAAAAACTCAAATTTGTTGTTCACTATTGCAAGGCCTGCCTCTCTCATAGGATGGCATTACAGTTACCGTGTAACTTTAATACACTAACTTCCAATGGGAACCAGCAAATAGTTCATGTTTGGTGGTATGTTGAGAATTCTAATGAAAAGTCCTTTTTTATGGTAAAGTCAGATTTTAAATTACAATTTTGAAAATGACACTTTTAGAAAGTTGTCATTTTCCTACCTTAGCCATTTAGTGCCTGTCTCTGGGTCACATGACTGAGTATAGTTGGCTGTCGGGCTTTGTGCATTCCTCCCAGAAAGCCACACACAACAGAGAGCTAAAGTGTTTCTGGTTGGGCCATGACTGGCAGGATGAGAGGGCAGAGCTGGGCATGGCCCTACCTACAATTGAATAGCCTGTTTCCTGCCTGCTTACAAAGGGCTGCATAAACCCTGTTGTTAGTCTGGAGTCAGAGCAGGGAAGGCAGGAACCTGTGCACTTAAACAGGAAACCTCTAGAAGCTTCTCCCATTTCAAAGGAGGCACTTAGTATAAATATAATACCTCAGCCACCAACTCTTCAATACACTACTGGACCTGTGGACACTCTGTCAGATAGAAAGATTGCTGTGCTGCTGGAAGGACTGCCACACTGTTGGATTGCTGACCTTCTGGACGACCGCCTTGCTGGACTGCTGCCTTGCTGGATTGGTGCCCTGCTGTTCTTCAGCCTGAGTCAGAGCGATTGGACTGTACCTGAACCTAGGACTTCCAGAGTGACTCCAGGGATAGTCTGCTGGCCTCTTGTTCAGAGACATTACAGGCTCACAACCACCTGCATCAGCTCCCAGATTCTTCTGGAGCAAGCCCCTGATCCCAAGTAGTGCCCCTCAGTTCCTGGACCTTTAGTGTGGCCTCAGAGACATTAAATTGATGTTTTTGCACAGCCTGCCAACGCAATGTAGTGTCAACCTGACTTTTCGCGATATAGCATCACTCGCTACTGGAGAGCAGAACTGTGAAGCTATGGCATCTTGCTCACAATAAAAAATAGAATCTTTGTGCTACAGCAGCGACCATCTGTGATGCAGGGCCTGTGCATCGCTGTACATCGACGATCGCCTGTAGGGCTCCTCTGCTGCCCCCTCCACTGCAAATGGGACACTTTGCACCGAACTGAGGGTCTGATTTACAAACGTTAACCTAGTCGTTTTGTCTAAATTCAGACCAAATGTCTAAGTTCATGACTTTGGGAATTCACAAAGGGCATTTACGATTATCATCTTTATGTCTGCACTCGAACCGGATCTCTACCCTGAGTGCAGCCATAAAGATAGTACTAAAAAATGCACTTTGTGAATTCCCAAAGTTGTAAACGTAGACAATTGGTCTAAGTTTAGACCAAAAGTCTTAGCTTAACTTTGTGAATCGGGCCCTTAAAAAGTTAACTTTTCAGCAGGATTAACCTGGTCCCTGTATCTGACCTACGCTCCATCGAGGTCAGATTGAACCTGTCACTTTCTCCCGGTCTCACAAGACCACATAGCTGTTAGTGTTGCTTTACGCTGTTTGTATTTTTACTTAAATCTTTAGAACTTCATGTCTCCCGATCTACTGATTTGATTTTTGTCATTTTGGTCTTGATGCATTTTTTACATTCTGCTCTATTTTATTGAATTACGGTAGGATTTTTTTGTGTTGGGTTTTCCCTTTATTATTGTTTGACTGCATAAGCACTTTACACATTGCCTCTAATTTAATCATGACTGCCTTGTGCCAAGGTTCTAGAGGGTAGAGCACAGGTTAATTTGGGGTTTGCTGGTTCCTCACCCTGTCAGGGATTGTGGTTGCTCCTTCAGTAGAGTTTCGTCCCTCTCAACCAGCAACCCAATTTCTCACAGCTTGCATCACAACAAACATTACGCAAACAGGCACAAACCTTTTGAATTTGCATTATAACTCAACCACCCATGGTTTTTGGTCCAAAACCCTATCTACTAACAATAGTAGAAAGGGAATCGCACCAACATAATGCCACTTTGAGGAAAATGTTCAAGTGAGAAATGCTTTTTTTTCTTCAATCATTTCTAACTTTGCATTTGTGCTGCACTGTACCACCTACATTTAAAGTGGTAAAAGATTTCAATTTTATCTAGGCATACTGTTGGAAAGAATACGTTTCTAGTGCAGAACCTATGCTAGATATGTGTGTATGAGTGGCGCTCAGCAGCATAATTGGCTGCCAGCGCTAGAGAGAGCAGGACAGTGCCAAATCTTACTCGTTGTGACCCTTTCCTACTCTCTCCCCCCAACAAAATGCAGCACACCAACTTTGGGTGTTGCCAGGCATTCCGTTACATGTTTCTAAATCTGGGCTTCTATATCTGCTCATTGGTGTTAGATGGGCCAATTCTCTATTTATTTACTTTTTAACGTCGCTTGTTTCCTGGCATCACTTGGTTACCTCAGTATTTCAGATCAGGGATACAACTCTTGATCTGCCTAATAAGGGAAACAGAAATGCAAACTGAGCTTTGAAGTGAAAAAAAAACAAATACCCCACTCACAAACCTGTTTCTATTCTGGTTGAAATAATCATTGTGGGTATGATGGCGGATTTCAGGTTTCAGTTGGGTCATACCACATAGCAGATTTCAAGGTGTTGTTTCCCAGCGTGAAGAAAGGCTGATAGGAGTGTTGGTTCTGAGGGTGCCATCAATTGAGCCTATCACGTGTGGCATCCTCCCCAGTCCACAAAAGGCATCCTTAATCTCTGCGAGTTCACCCAGTCTAGGAAACTTGATGTAGGAGTCTAGGTGAATCAACATCCCCTCCAAGACATCTCGAAGCACACGGCTGAACATAGTTTGTGAAATACCACCAACACAAGCCACAGTGTGTTGAAAGGTACCAGTGGCAAAGAAGTACAGGGCTGCCATCACCTTCACCTTTGGTGTCAGTGCTGTCAGGTATGTGCGGCCAGGTAGCAGATGTGGCGCCAACTGCTCCACCAACTCATCGATCAGACTCCTGTTGAAGCGGTAACGTCGGATGCTGTCGCGTTCCACCATGGTCTCGAGGTCAGGGAACGGTCTATTGACTGCTGGCGCACTGCAGTACAGAGATGGGTAAAGTAACATTATAAATTCACCTACCCATGTGGCACTCACCTTGCAAAAACATCACATGATACATCATAGCAATACACAAGTAACTGAGGCGTGTGCTGTTGCTTATGGACACATATGTCACCTTCATGTAAATTATCTCACATATCAATGATACATGTGTACATGAGTTCCTTGGGGTGCAATGGCAAATCATTGGGCTGTGGCACCGTACATATGGACTGCTGTCATGTTCAAAACACACAACACAGTGACAAGTGAGGACTGATGTTTCACAGGCATCACAACTCCATGTCAGGGAGATAGTCATGGTCCCTGTATTGCCACATGTGCACTGGAATGACATGTTGTATCATGGACATCCCACAAACAATCATGGGTCACACAGTTATTGGCTCCTGTGGTCCCTGCAGGCCATACATGGAGGTCCCTGAGACACACACACATAGCATAAATGTGGATGCACAAGGCGCATGGTGGACCCTGTCTCACATTGGGCACATGGAACCACAAACATAAGAGACACAACATGCACAAAGACTGTGTGGGTACATCATGATTGTGGCCATGGGTCTGGCTGTGAAATACATGACATGCAACCCTGTACTCATGGTGTATGTGACAGGTCATACACATTTCCAAACTGGTACTGTGTCCATGACACATGCCCATAAGCCAATACTTGGACATTACATTTGTGAAGTGGAGCACACCAAAATTAATAGGTCTCCATGAACCCCTGCCCAGCTTGGGAATGGCTTGACCTAAGTGCCACTCAAGAATAGAAATGTTGCCCCCCATGCACACACAGGTGATGCAGCCTTACATGCCATGTGATGCAGTGTGGGACATGCTGCGGTGTTGAAGGTGTGGCCATGGCAATGAAATCTGTGTGTAAACCCTCTGCAAGTCACACCAATGTGATCCGACGCGGGTGACTTCTACAGTGACGCGTTGTGCAGTTCTGGACCGAGCCGTGCGCATGGCTAAGCCATTGATTGCAATCTGAACAGATGCGGGTCACTTGTAGGCAGAAGCGTCATACACGCATGGACTGAGACATGCGCACGCATAGCCCATAGAATCGTATCCAGACGGATGCATTTGGTTAAAAAAATATGCGTCGTATAGTCAGTTTACCGAGCCATGCGCACTCATTGGCAATGGGCTGTCATGGAGACGGACACAAATTCAAAAATCGTTCGAGTTGTGTGCTGGAAATTCAGTTGGATGCCTACAACAATGTTGCAATCCTAGGGTGTCCAGAAGTTGAGCGTTTTGAACGATGAGGAAGACGTCTAATCTTACATATCCATGGATTGGACAGATTCATAGAATGCAACCGTGTCACAGAATGTGCCTCTGCAGCACTGATTTAAGTCTGGCAGGCGCCCAGGGAGCTCACTTGCCTGCACTACATGCTATAGGACAACTTTATTGAATCCACTGATGCTGCTGTCTATGCTTCCTATGGATCCTGCAATGGCACGTACTCTGGAGAGGGCCCCAGCATTCACAAAGGAGGAGAACCAGGCCCTGCTGGATGGAGTCCTCCCACAGTAGAGCAAGCTGTATGGGAAACCAGGGGAGCAGGTGAGTGTGAAGTCCACTGCCTATCATTTTCGGCAAGTTGTCTGTCTAAAAGTAATAGAAGTGTGCACAGCAGTGTGAGGCATATGCATTGAGTACTTTCAGCTACCTATTTATGTGGGTACATGTGATGAACAGGTGTCCTGCTGCAGTAGTGCAGTAGTGCTAGCCTTAAATTCCTAGCCAATGTTACCATGTCAGACCTGCAGCATGAATGCACATTTATATGAGTGCACTACCTGTGCACCTCTTTTAGCTTTGTGATGACTACATGCATTTTCAACTGTATGCAGCACAATTAGGTGGCATGTGTGGTAATGTCCTCTTCACTTTGTCACGCTCACAGGTTGATGCCAACCAGAAGCAAGAAATCTTGCTGACCATCGCCCGGGCAGTGAGATCAGCGGGGGTCTACAAGTGCCAGATCCGCAACTGCCAGAAGAGGTGGCAGGACCTACGTGGCAGGACCAAGAGGATCGCGAGGGTCCAACTGAAGCTGTCACCTTCTCGCCGCAGGGGCGGACACCGGACCCTGACCCCCCACATGCTCAGGATTCTGGCGGTGGTCTTACCTGACCTGGATGGACAACTGAAGGCCAGACAGCAGCAAGGAGGGGGTAAGTCCATGCCTGATCTGTGACCATGTCTGACATGCTATTTGCAGTCTTTTGGCCTGGTCATACTCCCACATTACATTGGTCTTGGAGTGCAGGACTCAAGTCCCTCAATTGTGTAAGTCACACTCCTCATCTGATCCACAGTTGTGGCCCCTACAGCCTCTGACTTTTTTCACTTGGGCACTGTGTCCCTTCAATCAGCTATGCTGATGGTCCTGCACAGCATATGTTACTGGGACTCTGATGTGTGCATTGTGGGTGCGTCTATTCTTTGCACTACGCCTGGTCTCTGACATGTGTTCTGTGTGTGTCTTTCATATGTGTTCTAATTGCTGATCTGGGTCACAACATATGTGTGGGTTTCTTGAAACATACCCATGCAGTAGGTGAGTCGGTGTAGTGTCCTCAGGGCTATTTATAGGTAGTATGTCATACTAGCCCAGACACCTGCATACTGTCCAGGCCAATACACTGTTTTAGGTTTACCTGGTCATTCATGCCCACTCCACGGCATTGGGAGATTCTGTACTCACACTCACGTGTATGGACCTACTGATTGTGCTTCCTGAAATGTGCCATCAGGTGTCTGACACAATATCATTGTAGTGTGGCTTCCTTTTTGTGACAACTGGTGTGTTGAGGATTTTAGTGTCAGAAGGACATCTGAGTTGTGACAATGGGGATGATACATGTGCAACAAATAGGGGTCTGGTCATTTGAATGTGCACAATGGTGTATGCAACAGTGACTTTCACGCAACTGTGTGTCATTAGCAGCAGACTATGAGGTGATCATGTTCAGGTAGTTGTGTTTGCAGTCACTCATATGTCAGATATGAGTGATTTAGGTTCATCATAGTCCAAGAAGAGTGTGTGGCAGGGGACAGACTGGTGCACTTGTCAGCTGCAGAGTTTTGTATGGGCATGACCTATGAATGTGACGCCGTGCAGACTGATGTTGTCCGGATGCATTGCCCCATGTTAGATTTGGGGGTCTCTGGTTGGCACAGGTAGGTACTTGTGACAAGCAGGGACTCTCTCCTCTAGTCAGGGCAAGGGACTTACTCTTTAAAATAACCCCTACTCACCCTCTAGGTTGCGTGGCATGAGCAGACAAGGCTAAACTTCAGAGCGTTATGGGTTAATCATTTGTAAGTGCATACAGTAATTCAATGATAACACCACAAAAGGGATACCACACAAGGTGGTTTTGTATCAAAAATAAGTTGTCTTTATATAAAAGGCTTAGCACAAGATCCAAATAACGTTTAAAAATGATGCCACAATACTGTTTTAGGAAAGGGTATGATTACTTCAAAGAAATGCGTATCTTTCGGGTCCCTGCACGTCGCGCTGACTGTGCTGTTCTTTTCGGAACCGTTCATATCACAAAAAGGGTTAAATCAACGTTGTAGACTCTCTAGTCCGGTGCGCACAAGTCGGAGTACGACTTTCACAGTACCTTGTTATTTGTGGAGTCCGGTCCGGACAATGCGGGAAAAAGTGAAGTGGGCTAGGAGCGTTGTCGGCCCCTCTGTGATGCGAGCCCCGGCTCGTACTGGTGTCTCCTGCGAGGCGTAGAGCGGGGACACGGGAAGTGAGGCGGACTGTCTTGGTCAGAGCGTTAACGTACCAAGTAGCATTCGAGCCGTACCTTCCGTAGCGGGGGCTGCTTTCTGGAGGCTGACAGCGCGGCATGAGGCAGCCGGTACGAGGCATAAGGGCCGGGCTTCTTGGCGTGCGGGGAGGTCTCTGGGATCGGGAGCACGGTGCGAGGCGGCTGGTACGCTTCGAGCGTACAGGCCATATTCTGCCTTGCGGTGCGCTCCGATCCTACTTCCAGAAGTGGAGGCGGCGAGGCGTACAGTGTGGCTCAAAGGGGAAAAGGAGGCAGAGTGTGAGCAGCCCAGGCAGGACGGTGGGGACACGGCTCAGGTCCGAGCGGAGTCACACGGTGCGGGGCAGTCAGGCACAAGCTGCACAACAGACGGGGAGGGGAGGCGCACTTGATATCGCAGCTCCAGTGGCACAGAAGATCAGGCTGAAGTCCAACAGCTCATTAGGGAAGGTAGGGGAGAGTCCAATATTCCTTGGACTCTGTTCAGGAGGCAAGGTCACCCACAAGCCCTTGGAGATTGTTGAAGCACAACTTTGCAAAGTTTCTTTAGTCTTTTCCTCTCCTTTCACAGCAAGGCACCCACTGCAGGCCAATACCCAGGTTAGGGACAGTACTCCTCCTTCAGCTTTTCCAGGTCCTTCTTGTCGGGCAGAGGTTCTTCGTGGTTCAAGCAGGATCTGATTTCTTAGGAGCAGGGCTCCTATATTTATACTGCATTTCTTTTGTTCTTTCAGGCCAGGGGGCCTTTGCCTTGTTCAGTCCAGTTCTTGAGCACTTTGTTGACATGAGGCTTCTGCTTTCAGTGTGTATGGCACAGACATCAGATGCTCCACAGGAGGTGGAGCCAGCATTGTGGTGGCAGAGCACAGCCCTATTCAGAGTCAAGGGGCACTCCTCCCACCCATCCTGGTGTAATCTTTCTATTCACCACCAGTTCAGGCATACTAACCTCGAATTTCTACCATGTTCCCTGAGTCTGTTAGGAATGTAGAATGTAACAATTCCAGCAGCCCATTCTGGCCTATGAGAACAGGTAGCCTTACAATAGTGAAAAACGAAAATGGCTGTAATTCACTATTAGGACATGCCACACACATCAGGGCTTGTCCTTCCTTATGCTTACAATGCACCCTGCACGTGGGCCTACCATAGGGGTGACTAATATGAAGTTAAGGGAAGGTTTATGGATGAATGAAATGAAATTTGATTTGTAGAGCGCATGGCTGCCCGAAAGCGTTTCAGCGCTTGCTCAGGGAACCCATCCTGGTATTCCCCTGCGAGATAACCCATTAAGGGCATCCACAAGGTGAAAGCCAGGCATCCCGCTGCGAGGGGCCATTGTGGAGATTAAGCAAGCTATTGCCCAGAGTTACAGAGTGGGACTCCATGATTGGAATAGGCACCGAGGCGAGAATTGTCAGGTCCGGGGAAATTTGAGCCCAAGACCCGCCGAGGTAGGGAATTGAACCCTGGTCCGGGCCAGACCTCTGCATCAGGGTCTGCCGCTCCAACCACTTGAGCCACACTTCTCCACTAGGGACTGGCAAGTGGGTGCACTTACCCAGTCAGCATGACAGTACCAGACTGCACGCAGGTTCTGCAATGGCAGACCTTAGACATAATTTATAGGACTGCTTCTGTGGGCGGCACAACCAGTGCTGCAGGGCCACTAGCAGCATTTAGATTTACAAGCCCTGTGCACTCCTGGTGCACTTTACTGGTGTCTGACAGTAAACCAAATAATCCAATCATGTAAACCAATCAACATATACATTTTTATATAGGGAGCACTTGCACTGTGGCACTGTTTGGCAGTGGCACAGTGCTCTGAGCAGCTTACACCAGCAAAACACATGAGGCAACAGTAACAAAAATGGAAGGGAGACCCACGCCAATGGTGTCAGGTCTAACACCCCATGACATGTGACAGTGAAGACTCACTTACCATGCATGTCTGTGCCAGGGCATTGACTTGAGAAGCGGGATCCTGCATTGGAGTCAGAGGTGTTCCATGCACCCCATTGTGTCGTTAACTTTCAGGATGTAAGGACATCATTGTGTGTTTTGCTGCTAGGCATCACAAGATTGTGAAATGTGAGTGTGGGGATACACTCATCCAGACACCTGTACTGAGTGATTGGCATGTGATGTGATGTATGTCAATAGTTATGTATTTCTACATGGTCATTTGCATGTACAACAACTGTGTATGTAGTGCATGTGTGCATTTTGGGGTATTGTCAAACAGCATGCAACAGACATATGGGGACAGGTCCAGGAGGGATATGGGTGCCATCGTTGATGTTCAGACTGGCTATTGCCCTATGTACACCTGTGTGTGCATTTTGAGCAAATATTAGCTAAGGATGCCAGTGCATGACCTGTAATGTGGTGTATTGACAGTGTTGTGTGCAGTCAGTGGAGGCGACTAACGTTGTCCCTTTTTTCATGCTTATATGCAGATACATCCACGGGCACAGGAGACAGTGCCAAGGAAAATGAAGAGCCGCAGAGCCAGCCTAGGCCAGCAACTGAGGAGTCGGAGGGACCCAGTGGCACGGAGGGTGAGGGGAGCCACACCGAGGAGTCTAACTTGGGTAAGGGTGAGGTTAGGTGAGGGAAAAATTCTAACCAATACAATCCCAACATCAAGTGGTTTGAAACAAGGGTGCATTCTGGCCCCCTTACTTTTTAATTTATTCTTAGCTGATCTCTCTACAGAGCAAAACGAAATCGATGCACACCCTCCAAGGTTAGCTCACAAACTGGTATCAAACCTATTATATGCAGACGACGTTGTACTTTTAAGTCAAACTAATGTTGGCATGCAACGATTAATTGATGGAGTTTTTAGGTATTCACAGGAAAATGGCATGCGAATAAATGAAGCTAAGACCAAAGTAATGGTCATCTCAAAAAATGTGCATCTTAGATTCAAACATAAATGGTTTTTGGACGGTAAAACATTGGAACAAGTAACTGAGTATAAATACTTGGGAGTTACTTTTAATGACAACTGCAACTTTCAGACACAAAAATCAGATATTACAAGGAAAGCAAACTCCCTTGTAGGGGCATTTAAAATCATTCAGAATTCAACAGGAGATTTGTCTTATCACCCTTTATTAAAAATAATTGCTGCAAAATTATTGCCTATCTTAACTTACGGTAGGGAGGCACTCAATGGTAAAGATGCTGAGATTATTAATATCGCCATGGCCAAAACGTATAGATGTTTATTCTCTCTCCCGAAGAATGCCTCACAAGCCCAGGTGAGATTGGAGTTTGGGCTAAACAATCAATACTATGCAAGGAAAGGACACATACTAAAAGTATGGAACAGAATAAAAAACGATCAGGACAATGAAATGTCCCGTTTATTGTGGCAAGAAGTAAATAATAAAACGAATACAATTGTCAGCTCCTACCTAAATAGCTCAATTGCAGAATTTGGTATAGCACCCATCTGGAAAGCCACAATTACTTTGGAGAGCTTCAAAAAAACAATAAACAAACTCACTAGTTACCTCTCATTGATTAAGGACAAAGATAATTTGGTTAAACGCAGCCATGCATGGTCAATTGTCTCTGGAGTTAAGAATAAAAAGGTTCAACCTTACCTGGAAACACCATGGTCTAAGAAGAATAAACACATTTTTATTAATGCTAGATTTGGCTCCTTTCCAGGCACAAGTCGCGTAGCTCCATGGAAAATATTACAAGAAATAACTTATGCAGGCTGTGTAAACTAGGGGAAGAAAATATTTTACATCTATTGTGTCTTTGTCCGGAACTGGAAATCGAAAGAAAAACTATGCTTAAAAGAATGTTTAACATGCGTGGTGTAAGGACATGTAGACAGGCATTGATTGCAAGTCTAAATCCAAACGATCTGCCAATGAGTTCTGCACTTGTCAAATTCCTTTGTGCTGTACAGAAAAAACTGGACTCTTCCATTTGACCAAACAACAGTCTATGTGAATATGGTTTTTATAACACAGTTTTAGAAACAATCTTAAAGGACAGACTTATTAGATAATTAAATGTGTATGATATATAATTTTATTCCTTGGAAACTAATTGAAAAAACTGATTATAATTTTAAAAATTGGTGGAGTTTTAGCTACTTTTTTGTAAGATTTTAATAATCAAACAAAGAAAAATAAACTTGAAACACACCGAGGAGCCCTCAGCACCATCCGCCTCAGCTGCTCGGAGGATTACTCCTTTGTGGGGGCGAGTGTCAGCAGCCAGCAAAGCACAGATAGTGAGGCTGTTCCTGCCACCACCACCACCCTCCCCTCGGCTTCCACTTGGCCTTCCACTGACACCACCACCATTCTGTCTGTTACTGCAACTACTGTTGGGACCGTGGCCCTGCCATCTGTCCTGCCAACCTTACCTGCACCCCTTTACACTCCCATGGGGTTAGGTACTGCATTGGAGTCCACGACCACCGAGTCTGACATGGGCACTGCAGTGGGGACAATGCCCACTACACGTGACCTGCCCACTGCAGTGGTTCCAGCACTTACCCCATCAGAGTTGTGCCCCACAGTTGTGACGGCACAAACCATGTCAGACACCTCCACTGCAGTAGCCAGTTACTCTCCTGTACCCACCACCACTTCACAGCCTCCTTCTGATGAGCCCTGATCTTGTTCCTGCAGTGCCACGGGTGACAAGTGTCACTCAAACCTTCATTGGACTTTGTATTTTTGGAAGGATATTGGACTAAATTTCATTTTGGATTTTCCCTTTCAGATGTCAAATTGCTGATTAAAGCATTTTTTGTTATCCTTGTGCATTTGATTCAGCTGTACATATTGTTGATACTGTTTACCCTGACCTTGATGTGGTGATGCAGGATTTACAAATGTCTGTTACTGAGGTGCTGATGTGGTGCACTCCCTGGTGACCATGAGATATGTTTCCTGTTCAGGTTGGTATCCATGTCATTATTTGCAGCTGACTGGGTGTGTCATTATTAACTAATTTAACACAGGGATTGTAACATTTCATTGGCATGGCCACATCAGTGGCTTGCACCCATGCACATATAATGTGCTTCACAATGTACAATTTGACACTTTCCCTGACTTTTATCCCACCTCCACTGTATGTGCAGGTCTGGGCATTATTGGACATTATTGGTGTAAAGTCAACTGTGTCCTCTGTGCAACTTGGTAGACATATGTATTGTCTATGTGCAGGTGACTTGAGGGGCAGTACCGTACCCAGGCGTATGTCACCAGTGCCTACATTGGGTGGTAAATGATGGTTGACTGAACAAGTGTTGTGCTGACATGTCCAGGAATCATACATACTGTTTGGCATGTGCTGCTATTTCCATGATATAGAAACAAGAAAGTGCACCTAAACCTCAAATTTCTTTAGTGAGCATAACTACTTTGGCTCAAAAAAAAAAACAATTTTATGTTTTATCTCAGTATTTTATTTTACTGTTTCTTTTTCTTTGTTTTTATGGAATTAATTTTGTATTTTTACACGGATAATAAACATCATAAAGTCATAATCCAAACTTTTCAAAAAACATTTTAAAATTTGAAGTTTAGGTGCACTTTCTTGTTTCTATATGGTTAAAACGGCCTGACTCCTTGTTTGTTTTGAACGCTATTTCCATTATGACACTTACCTTGAGGTCACTGTGGGGGGATTTTCACCCTTTGCCACAATGCTCGCTTTTAGCTGCAGTTTGTGTCCACACATTTTACATTGGATGTACACACTGATGGGGGGGGGGAGGTTTAACACATTGGCCCAGTGCTATTTCAAAGCTTGACTTGTGTAGCCCACACTCTGGTGTTGATCACACATGTGATAGTAGTTACATTGTGTGTCATAAATCAAATTCACTGTTGGGGCTATTTGTCAGGCACTACACACTGTTGGCATGATGTTGTGGTGAAATGTATTTGGCTGACATACCTGTGGTTGATGTTTGATGGATGTATGGCGCATCATTCTCCCTATGGGTGGGGGTGTCAATATTGTCTGCCACACTGACCCCTATGGGTGGGTGAGGCAGTAGTGATGGGCAACATGCCCCTATGGGTGGGGTGGCATCAGTGATAGGTAACATTCCCCTATAGGTGGGGTGGCATCAGTGATAGGCAACATGACACATATGGGTAGGGTGGCATCAGTGATAGGTAACGTGCCCCTATGGGTGGGGTGGCAGTGGTGGTGGGCAAGATGACACATATGGGTGGGGTAGCATCAGTGATAGGTAATGTGCCCCTATGTGTGGGGTGGCAGTTGTGGTGGGCAACATGACACATATGGGTGGGGTGGCATCAGAGATAGGCAACATGCCCCTATGGGTGGGGTGGCATCAGTGATAGGCAACATGACACATATGGGTGGGGTGGGATCAGTGAGAGGTAACAGGCCCCTATGGGTGGGGTGGCAGTGGTGATGGGAAACATGACACATATGCGTGAGGTGGCATCAGTGGTAGTTAACATGCCCCTATGGGCGGGGTGGCAGTAGTGGTGGACTTGGGTTCCCTAAGGAGGCAAGGTACTGGTGGACAGGGTGTTGACCCCATGGGTTTGTTTGTAGGGTGGGTGTCAGACTTACCGTCTGCGCCATCCACGTCTGTTCCTGATCCGGTCATATATGTACAGGACTGGTATGACCTGCGCGATTGGCGTGAATCGGAGTTGATATGCAGCTCTTTTGGGTGCTGTGACGTGCTATACGTGGCGACCCGTCCGGAACGTAGGAACTGCGCATCGTACTTGACCGTCCAGAAGTCACAATATTTATGGTGCCGTGCGGCGCGAATTAAGTGTTTCCGGGTCAGGCTCAGACTTAAATTGTGCATGGAGTCAGAGCATACGCGTCGGTCGGGAATTTGACACTTGTCCGCATCTTACTTCCTCGCCAGGACGGTCTCTCTCCAGGTACGGTTCTGCCGTAAGGTAAGGCTACTGACACGTCTCGGAGGGCTGACCGACCGAGATCGGAATCGGGCCCTGAGTGTTGATTTTTGTAAATGTCTCCATAGACATTGGTTGAAGTGGAAGTGACATCCTTGTATAGATGTGTGAGGATATATTTTGAGGATGGAGTTTATCATGGTTTGTTCAAAGTCGATCACTATTTTTTGGGGAAAGAAGTCCGTTGTTTCTTCCTTTATTTTATGCAACACTAGCTTACCCGTCGCGCTTTGCTGCGATCTCAGAAGAAAGGAAATGTCAGGAAACTTGTTATGAAACATTCAATTTACATTGTGTCATATTTTTTTAAACTTATTCATTTTAATATGGAAAACATTTTAAAGTGTTGTTTTAATTCTGTTTATTTATTCGAGTGCTTGTGGATACACAGTATTTTTTGTTTTTCCGTCTGGTGCGTACACGAATAACGCGTGAGCTGGCCACATACAGTTGTCCATGTGAGAAGCACGGATTCTCCAAATGTAGTCCACACACTTGCAGCGATTGTCCTTGTGCTTTGTTGATGGTCATTGCAAAAGCGAGTCGCACCGTAAACTGTAAACATTCAGTATTGGAAAGGTTATGAGGGCCCTGGGAGGCCGGGGGGCCGATATTTAACACATTTTTCTTTTTTTTTTGCCAGAAACCTTCGCGGGAGTGTACTCAACAACTTTTAACAATTTTTAAATTTTTTTATTATTATTATTTCTTTTTTTTTGCCAGTAACCTTCGTGGGAGTGTACTCAACAACTTCCCAAAGTTTCATGGCGATCGGATGAATGGTGTAGTAATGCATAAAGGACAAACAGACATACTTTCGTTTTTATATATATAGATTTCTGTGTATGTTTAAGTTTGTTTGTTTGGTAACAAACAATATATAAATGGAATGCAAGTGTAATGGTATTGCCCATGAATAGTATATAGTTGATAGAATGGCTTAGGGCATATGCTAAAAGTGCCATCCATCATCAATGTTTGGCTTTTATTTAGTTTCTTTATATTGTTTGCTGTAGCAAACATAATTATCCTTTTATCTTTATTGTTATTGTCATAGAAGATGAAAGGTTCATCATTATGTGTTATAGTAAGTTCAGGGGGAATTATAACCTCTTGAAAAGTTTTAGGTGTAGGTATTGTTGGTCTTGTAAATTTTGTGTTCTAGCTATTGTTCTTTTGATAGAAGATCTTGTTGGTAATTGCCCTCTTGCTTCTCTAGGTACTCTAGGTAATAGTTCTTTAAGTATTACACTTGTTGGTAGTTCTGAGGTGCTACTGAATTCTTTAATGTTTTCTAGAGTTGATCTAATCTCTATTTCTGAGATATTTGGTAGATGGTTGTGCTCACTTGTATGTATTACACTTGTTTCCCTGGTTGTTGCACGCCCATAATATTTGTTTGAGTAATACTTAGAACATTTCCAGTTTACTTTAAGACATGTTTATTTTTCCTGGGTATAAACGTACCCCATATAGCACAATACAAATTTCCCTTTCTGAGATGTAATGTAGATTTATCCTTGTTTGGGGAATGCTGTTCTGTTTTTTAGTGGTCTGTGAAAATAAAGTAAAGTATATTTTAGTCTATGTTTTTAATTTATATGTGGTGTTGGCGTTTTGTAGGATACAGTATTTTTTTGATTATTGTTTTACTTTTTTTATAAACATTTTCTAAAAGTAATAACAAATGTTGGAAAACTCTGTAAAAAAGTTTATCTTAAACAATGTTATACAGTATGCATGAATAATAGCAAATGGACATATATTATATACTTAATTGTTGTTGAATGTAGATGTTTTCTTCTTTTGTTGCTGCTGTTCTTTTTTAAGTGGTCTGTGGAAAGAAAGTAAAGTATATTTAATGCTATGTTTTTCATTTATATGTGGTGGTGGCGTTTTTTAGGACGAAGGTCACATTCTCTATGTTTTAGATATATTTTCTAATTTTTTTAATAAGATTTAAAAGTGTGAATGAAGTTGTTATGATGGTTAGGACATTTTAGGTGTTTAGTTCTGATTTAGTTACATTAAATTAAAAACATGTAAAGTATACTTACTTTTGCAGTTAGCTGTTTTTGCAAGTTGAAAATGTCCTTTATGTTTTTATAGTTATATCTGTTGTGGAAATATAAAGAGATAAAGCATATCATTTAGTATTTTTAGTAAGTAATCAAAATGTAGGCTGCATTTAAATTAAGAGTTTATTTAGAAATGTTTATTTACTTACTTTTTTTTATTTGTAGTTGGCTTTATTTTAGAAGAGTCTTTGAGGGTGTAGAAAATCCAGCAGGCTTCTCCTTCCTGATTTTTTGGTTGAAGGTGTAATAGTTTTCAGTTTAGTTCTTCATATAGTGAGTATTTAATTAGTCTTTGTATGTTATTGGTCGAATGTATTTATTTGTGTTTCTATTGGTTCATTTGATTTTATTTTACTTTGGTAATTATTTCAGTTGTATGTAAATTGGCAAAGTTGAGAATTTGTATTTTTAATTTTTGATGAAGGACATAATGAATTTATTTTGTGTTAAAAAAGGTATTATATTTATTTTCACTATTGAAGATGTTGAGTGCATTTGTTTAAATGTTTTCGTTTGTCTAGTAGCTTTTATTTTTTTTATGTTGTATAAATTGTGTTAGTTATGTTTCTTCTATAACTTTAATGTGATATGAGTATATCTGTTATTTATTTGAATTATAGTGTTGCAAATACTACTTTTCATGCATTTTAGAGTTATCAATATGTTGTTATTGACGATAATATTGATGTCAATATTTTTGTTTTTGATATTTTGGATATGTACTATGTTTATTTATAACCTTCGATATTTTGTATTACGATATTTGAGTTTGCGATTTTTGTGTAGTCGATATATTTGCATTGCGATATTGTGGTATCGATATTTTTGTATTTTTACAAATAAGTATAGAACGTCGATATTTTAGTTATCGATATTTAGAACTCCATATTTGTGTATGTCGATTTTTTGATTTTTGATAATATGTCAGTGATTTATCTGAGTGTAACGCGATGGAGAAAAATGCATGACACAAATCAATTACTGTAAACCATCCTGCATTCCATGATATTTGAAAAATAATTACTGCTGGGTTCGGCACTGCAGGACAACAGGAACCACAATTTTATTTATTTTCCGCAGATCCTGAACTACCCGATATTTCCCGTTATGTTTCTTAATGCCAATTATAGGTGAATTACAGGGACTGCTCATTATTTCTTTGAAAATGCCTTGTTGAATCATTTGTTCTATTTCTGCTATGACACCTGCTTTGATTTCTGGGCTCATTTCATATTATCTTGTATTTGGGTAGACAACCCCTTCTTTTACAGTCACATTTACTGGATCTACATTTGCCATTAAACCTACTTCTTTTCCAGTGAAATCCCACACTTCTGGATTTACTGTTAATTTTAATTCATCAGGTAGATCATCTTTTGTCATCGTTGAATACATCTCATCTACCTCTGTACCTTGTTATTTTGGCATTATTTTGTAAATACCATCTTCATCAGCGGTCTAAATTGCAACACCATCCAGTGTGCAATAAATTGTACAGTTCAACTTGCATAGTAAATCCCTTCCTAACAAATTTACAGGACTGGAATCGCACACTACAAATGTGTGCATCTCTCTAAAATTGCCAATGCATACTTTCATGGGTTCTTTGATTGGAGTTCTGATCTGCTTATTTGAAACACCTACTACTTGGATTTCTTCACCCGAGAGGGGTAGGTTTGGGATGTCTGCTGTTCTCACAGAAGAACGTGTAGCACCAGTTTCCAACAAAAAGGTAATATCTTTTCCTTCTACCTTTCCATCAATATATGGACCTGACTGATCTACCGGGAAGGATGCGCCAAGTACGTACTCCTCTTCCTCCCCCGCAGGCACCGTCATTGTTCATATTCAAAAGAACAACTGATCTGCAATAGAATTTGTGAAGTTATAGAATTTATCTTACCACTTTCTCCTGGAAATCCGGTGTCCACACTGTATTTTGCTCTGTTCAAAAAATTTGGCAAAGGGGCAGGTGGTAACTGACTCTGTTGATTAACTACTGGTTGCTGTTGACTCAATACCACCTCATTCTGCGTCTGTAGATTTAAATTTTGATTTAGGCCATTATTATTCTGAATATTTTTACACTTGTTTTTCCCATGCCCCAATTTTCCATACCCATGACAAGGAAATGTCTTCTTTGCTTCCTCACTGTTCATTTTGCCTTTTGGTTTTCCTCCACTATTTTCATTCTGACCAGGTCCTCTAGTTTGATCATTATTCTGATTATTTAATTTAAGCTCTTGCTTTTTCTTCTAACTTTTTGTGTCTATTTTTGATCTCATCTCCGCAGTATTTGGCATACTTTAAAACTTAACCTATTGGCTTTCCTTGCTAGCACAACATATGGTTTGAATCATATGACAAATCTCAGGCCTTAGTCCAGATACAATCCGATACACAAAATGTCCCATACCTTTATCAACAATAGTCACAAATCCACTATACTTTTTGAACACCTGTAACATACGTTCATAATAAACATGTACAGTCTCATTTATTTCTTGAGTTGTTCTGTCTATTTTTATCCAATCTGTTTCCTTTGGAGAAATGTTCCCTTTTAAGAAAGTGATCACATAGCGATATTTCCTCATTACCTCCTCTGAAGGTGCTCCTGTTTTCTCATCTCTTGGGTACTCATCACTAGGCTAATCAACTGTGATTTTACATTCAGTCCATAAATCTACAGGTACTGCTATGTCAAATAGACCATCCAAATCCTTCAACAAAACTGTAGATTCGTTCACAAACCTTTCAACCTGTCTATACCATTCAACTGGCTTCTCTCGTAATTTTGGAAAATCATTAGTAAATGACAAAATATCTTGTTGGGTCCATGGAACATGTACATATCCTCCTCCTGGTACCTGTCTCATGGGACACAATCTTTCTGTCTTTTTAGGTTCTCTTAATAAATATTCTAATGCGGTCTTGTTTGCCTGTGCTTCCTCCTTTTTCTTTGTCCACCTTGTTTTCCACCTGTCTAATTCTCACCATTTTTGTAATATTGTCATTAGTGCCTTAATCTGTAATTTTCTTCCTGAGACATTCATATTTTCTAAGTCTTTATCAGTAAAGTCTGCTCTGTAAGATTTATGCAATACTTTCGATTTCCCTTTTTTAATTCCCATCTCAGACGCAAGTTCTGTCAGTTTTTCATGCAATATTTCTAGTAATGCTTCAACATATGAACAATTCTTCTTCAGTGTACGTATTCAACCTGTCTATTCCCACAGTTCCAGCTATAATTTCTTCCATTTCTACTTTTAATTTAAAAATGTCCAAAATCTTTAGCTGTGGATTTGGTTTGTCTAGTCCCTGTGCCCACCTTTCTAATTCTTCTGGCAACACTATTGTAGTGCTTTTGGTTCCTGTGGAGGTTTCTAATCGTTTTTCCTTTGAACAACTAGGTGTTACTCTTCTTGGGGTTTCATTTATCTGTTCTCTTATTGGCAAATCCATTAGTGATATTACTGATTCACATTCACTAGCTTGATCTTCAATTATTATGTTCTCTTTTCTAGGTTCTATTATAGGTGTGGACATGACTGGTGGTTTTGGACAATTTTCTTTATCCCCATACAATTGGACAACAGGACCTACAGTTACTGGTATAGTGAAAGCTTCAGGGTGTGCTCTCAATTGTGTTATTTTCTGTATTAATTCTTCTCTATTTTTATTTATGCTTTCCTTTCTTTTATCTGAAGTATTCTTTTGTTTAATGAGTCATGCATAATTTGAGGAACTAATGGTGTTCATAAAGCAGGCGCACTGGGAGTAGTTCTACTAGGTCCCTCCTGATATGGCAGAGGATTCTTAGTTAGGATGTCTTCCATAAACTCATCTTCCGATTCCCCACAACCTGTCATTGTTAAATGTTTAGTTTTTCTTGTACATTCGTCTACCGACTGTTCCTCTAACATTAATATAGGATGCAGTCCTTCCGTAACCATTACCTGTCTCCATTGTTTCATCTGATCTTCACTGGATTCACGCACTCTTTTAGGGTGAAATCCTCTATAACTCCTAGTACTTCTAGACCTGTCTCATTCAAATGCCTCTGTTTCCCACTCTTCTAAAGCTTCATACTGCGTTAGTCTTGGTCTTGGCTGTAATTCATTCATCCTCATCCTAAAATTCTGAAGAATTCTCCCATTGAATGCACCATTTTTTGGGAAAGCTAGTATTCTGTCACCTTTTGTGTACTCAATTTAATTTTCTAACCATACACAGGTATGATAACCTCTTTCCATCATCTTAAATGAGGCAGGAGTCTTTACTGGAGGGATAACAATTCCTTCCCTGGTCTTAATGGGCTTATCTTTTCTTTAAATAAGTCTTAATTCTCTGCATAAGTGACATTTTTCTTTTCTCTCCGTACAATTTAAGAGTAGGTCCTATTATGTATTCTTGTCTTGCAAAACCTACATATCTCCTATCTGGGTGTTTCCCTATTAATATTGGATTGTATTTCCACAAACAAACTCCACTGTCTATTACTACTACAGCTTCTATTTGTCAACCAATTAGTCCTTCTGTTTACACTCTGGTTTCTCCAATCCAATGGCAGCTTTTACTCTTTTATCCAATCACGCTCGGATATACAAAATCCGTTAAACCAAGTCAAAACTACTGACCCTTCCTTTACGAAGCCTTTGAAAATCACACACCTGCTGTTTCAACTAATCCCAGCGCAGCACTCTGTGACGTCAGTGTGACACTGATCCCTCCTTTCCCTTTTCCTGTTTGTCACACACACCTGCTGTTTCAACCAATCCCAGCGCTACACTCTGTGACGTCAACTTAACTCCAACAGCTGACCCTCCCTTCACAAGGTAATACAAAAACTTAATTTTCCTTTAACCAGGAGTTTTTGTGCGAGAAATGTAGGGGAATTCGAGTATAGAGCATTGTGAGTAATGCAGGCTAGTTTAAATTGTATTCTGGCCTCTAGGGGAAGCCAGTTCAGAGCTTTGAGGTGGGGAGAGATGTGGTCAAATTTTCTTGAGCCCGTTAGGAATCTGGCGGCGGTGTTGAGGCAGGGTTTCAATGGGGCCAGAGAGTTCTTGGGTAGCCCTGCAAGAGTAGAGCATCCATATTCAAGTCGGGAAATGACTAGGGCCTTGATTGCCGTTTTAAGGTCAGAGGCATTGAGGAAGGGTTTTAGGTTTCTTAGGTAGCGCAGGTGGAATCTACCCCTTTTGGCCATAGAGTTTATATGACCATGCAAATTCAGGCTGCCGTTAAGGGTTATACCAAGGGATTTTGCTGAGTCCACAATGGTAGGAGGGCAGTTTAGTGCTGTGATGGTCTTGATCCATTCCTGGATGTCTGGATTGGGTTTGGGAGGGGAGATCAGAAGAAATTCGGTTTTATTTGCGTTGAGTTTCAGCTGGTTGGTAGTGAGCCAATTGACTGTCAGTTTCAGGGCCTTGTTAAGGGAGAGAATGTCCTCAGGGGAAGCAGATTTTTATATAGACCTGAGTATCGTTGGCGTACATAAGGTAGGAGATGTTGGCGGCACGAAGCACCTCGGTGAGAGGTTCAAGGTAAAGGTTGAAGAGGGTGTGGGAGAGGGTTGATCCTTGGGGGACTCCAACAGAAACCGGAGAGGGGTCGGATAGATCACCGTTGATGAGGACTCTCTGTGAGTGGTTTTGGAGGAAGGATCTAAACCATTTAAGGACGGTGCCATTCAATCCCATTTTGAGTTTGAGGCGTTCTAGGAGAATTTCGTGGTTCACTGTATCAAAGGCAGAGGAGAAATCAAGAATGATTAGGAGACAGGTTTTGCCTAGGTCTAGGGCTTGGAGGGCGTCATCCATAATGTGGTGGAGGGTGGTTTTCGCGCTATTTCCAGGTCTGGAGCCAGATTGGAAGTCATCTAGCAGGTGAAAGTTGTTGATGTGTAGGCTTAGCTGCTGTTGCACACATTTTATCAGAACTTTGGCAAGGAGTGGGTTGTTGGATATGGGTCTGTAGTTCTCAGCGGAGGCAGGGTCCAGCGTGGTTTTTTTAGGATGGGGACCTCTTGGCCAGTCTTAAACGAATCAGGAATTGAGCCCTGTAGGAGGGAGGCATTGATTATTGCGTTCCAGGAAGGGATGATAGCCTGAGAGGTGGCAGCCAGGCAGTTAGGGGGAGAGGATCGTTAAAGTGATTGTTCCGTTTTAATGAGGCAAGAATTCTCGAGATAGCGTGGTTGTCATAGGTTTTAAAGTTGGACCAGTGCGCTAGGTTTTTGGGTGAGGTTAGGGAGGACAATGTGGAGGGAAGAGGTGGAGCTGGTTGATTTTGATTTTGGTGGAGGGTTGCGTATTTAGGTTCATTTCCTAGGGCAGAGATTTTGTCACAGAAAAAAGAGGAGAATTCCTTGCTTGATATTAGGGGTTTAGATGATTCTTTGGCAGTTTTAGCTAGTTTTTTGGATTGGTGTTTGACCAAGTCAAACAGTTTGTGAGGTTGATTTTTTGGCGTTCTCCAGCTCGGTTATGAGAAATTATTTTTCAGTGCTAAGGATTTTCTTACTGTAGGCATTTCTGGCCTGTCGAAGAAGTTTTAGATGTGCTGCAGATGGGTGTCGTTTTCAGATTTGTTCTGTCAGTCGAAGGGATCTCCTCTCCTTGTTGAGGGAATTCTGTCCTTGATCTGGTTTCTTTTTATTTTTAGAGGTGCCAGGTCATCGAGAATGTCGGATAATGTGGCGGAGTAATGGTCCGCTAGGTTGGTGACCGATGTGCACTGTGGGAAGGGGGTCAGACTCACAACCCGCTGCCAGTTTCTTGTGGTCGAGGTTCTTGGTGTCCCTAACCCATCGTTTGGGAATCACAGGTTGAGGTGTCCATGATTTGTGGGTGCTGGGTAAGAGGAAGATGATGGCGTGGTGATCAGACCAATCACACGATAAATGGAGACAAGTGTGACAGCTGATTCCTTGGCAATGATCCAGTCAAGGGAGGCACCTTTCGAATGAGTGGGGAAGGGAGCAGGCTTGGGTAAGGGCTTGATCAGCCATGAAGTCTCTGATGGCATTGACCTGAGGGTCCTTAGGATAGTTCAAATGCAAGTTGAAGGAAAATGTTGTTAGAGTTTGGGGACACCTTGGCTGTTATGATTTCCATGAGGAGGTCCTTTAAGGTGTCGTTCTTGCCAGGGGGTTGGTAAAAAATTTGAAGTTTGCACAGCTGTGAGGTACTGTTGGAGATGGCGACTGCAAGGTATTCACAGGAGTCTGTGGGGTCTACCGGCAGTTCTGTAACAAGGAGGTTGGAACCGGGAGATACAAGCAATGCCACCCCCTTTTTTCTTTGAGGGCCAGTCCAACCTTACGATGTTATATTCGGGGGGACTAAGAGGCCAAGGTAGGGAGATGAGGAATCTTTGAGCCACGATTCAGTCAAGATCGCTAGGTCCGATTTATGACTCAGGATGAGATTGGCGATATCAGATGCATGCTTTACAGCTGACCGGCAGTTTATAAGGAGGCCGGCTAGGGAGGGGTTGGAGTGGGTGTCAAAGTTGGAAGCAGAGGTGGGAACTTTAGCTAAGGTGCTATTGACCACGCCTCTGATGCGGAATGTTGCAGATCTGTTAGGTTCTCCCCTCAGGTCTAAGGGGCAAGGGCGTGTCAGGGCCAAGTCGTAGCTACTGAGGAGGTCAGCCACTTCTTTCTCCGTGAGGTCTGAGGGATTAGAGGTGCCAGGGGTAGGTTTGTAGGAGTGGAGGGGGACATGAATATCATCCTCCGAGAGGTTGCAGGGTTGCTTAGCAGGGCGCAAGTGTCTCAGGGATATTGACAGAGGCTGGACGAGGGGCATCGTGAGGGGGATGTTGGTCACATTCTGTGAGATCCATAAATTAGAGAAGGAGAGTTTGGTGATGTGAAGGAGGTGCTTAAGGTCCAGAATCGATTTGTGGATGCTCAATGTTAACTCGGAGGATCTTCAGAGGAGAATATCAATCTCTCTAAGAAAGGTATGTTCTGGTAGGCTGGGGTCCAGGTGCCAAGGAGAGGTTCTGATGGTATGTGCAGGTAGCCTAGAGGTGGGTTCAGGCGGGCTGGGGGCTGGTACGAGGCGAGCTATTGGGATGGAGTGATGGGGGCTAGGTCGATCCGCATCCCTATGGGAGGGGCTAGCTAGACCAGAGTTCAGGGTCAAATAAGGCGATTCCATATCAATGTTGTGAGTCCTAGCGGGTGTTACAGAAGGCCCGAAGCAGGAGGTTAAGCGTTTAGCAAGCTTCTGGTGGCATATGCTGGAATCATGATGGCGGGGCTTGGGGAGTTTCGGAGTTCAGTGGAGCAGGGATCCCTAGGAGGTCTAGGTTCTGTGGTAAGGGCGTGCTATGGATGGAGTGCTTGGGTGACAAGGTGACAGGGCAGGGTCGCCCAATGACGAGGTCACTGGCAGGAGTGGTTGGTCACTGGCAGGAGTGGTTGGTGAGGGGCCATGTATACTTCGCAGAGTGGGGGAGTCCCTACTCTGTCTGTTTCATAAAACTAAAAGAATGGTTGATTTCTTTTGCTGCGAGTAAAACCTTCTGCTTACTTTTCATACATTACTAGTAAAACCTTCCGTTTACTCTTCACCCAAGCTTAGAAGAACCTGTTGCTCCTTTTGTGTTACCCTTTCCAGGTAAAATAACTCCAAAGTTTCACTAGCAAACTCTTTGCTAACAATCATGCTCACTTATTCACAAAATTCAATTACTAAATAGACTAGTAACCTTACTGCAGTGTGGCTTCCATTCACCATCCGCCATACACTTCCCTGGAATTTCCAGACAACAAGAAACAGTATACGAATGGGTTTGTTAGAACATTTATCGATAACTAATAATCAACAAACTAATCAATAAAAACCATTCCTCTGCTACTAGCAAACTGATCCAGCGGGCTACCAACCTGCAGACATATATCACTATATATTCATCTGGGCCCATAAACACACTCACTCATATTTGCCGGTGAACACCGCTGGGGATCAAGTTTATGGGCTAAAATTGTAAGTTCAGTTGCTTATAAATTCTCTAATCTATTACTGAACCGAAGCCCTTTCTATAACTAATGGATCTATTTTAGTTGATTAGGATTTAATGAGTATAACATAAGTTCATTTAACTGATTATCTCATTGAAGAACCATAGACTTGGGTATGGTTTAAATATTTATCAAATAATATTATGAGCAAAACAAATTACAGTGTTAACTCCATCTTTCAGAGGAAGTAGATCAGTCTATCCAAATTAAAATATGATTTCACAGCAATTAGTACCATTGGAAAAAGAGGATAGAGAAAGCACATTGACACAATACGCAGAATTATATTGACCTGGGATGGTGCGAAAATCAGAACCCTCTGGCCAAGAGTCCATTGGGCCCCTTAGAAAGTTCAAGTGACAGGTACTTTAAGACAGGACCGATGACCTCTTCTGGATTAGCTGCCTGTGTCTCACCCCTCTCTGATCTTAACTTCCGCCTCGATTCTTCCGCGATCTTCTTCTAATTCTATTACCTTCATGATTCTTCCGCGCTCTTCTTCTAGTTCTAATTTTGCTTATGGAAATTCTAAGTCTGCATTTGGACAGCATCTCTGTCTCCCAGCGTTCTGGCTGTGACTGCTCTGTCTAATCTATCTAACTACCCTAATTATATTTTCTAATGGCATGTACCACCCCTAAATGTTTCAACCTTCTGAAACTCCTATTTCTGATTGGACGATCTGAGTGGATGATCATCACACCATGCTAAGTTTTAATACTTTTCTTAAGTTCAATTGTTTTAAGTTCCCTCCCATTAATTTGTTCTCCCAAGCTTTATTTCCTGCCCATATTCACACATTTTATTAATAACAATGTATACATTTGACGGTTGACCATTGATTCTTCAGGATGTTCAGCTGGTTCCCAGGACATGTGTGGAGAATGTCCATGGACGAGTACTAAGACTTGAGCTCACTGCTCCTGAGTTGCCCCTTCTACGCATACAGGCAAACCCACGTGGGTGTCAGACTTTAGCATCGTTCAGAGGCCCAACTACGATCTAATAGAAAGTTCTAATTACATTCAATATAAAATTGTTTCAATATATACCACCTATCTCTACTCTAATTCCATATACTTATAAAAAACTATGTATGCATTACACCTTAGTATATAACTAGGTTTAGTTTCAGCAAATCAGATGCTTAGCACATGCATTTCCAAACGGCCCTATTAGATGCTATTGGGCAGAAGCAGAATTTTCCCTCCAAGCGTTAAGAGGTCATGCAGCTGACGCAAGTGCAGTTAATTTTCCCGCATTAGCAGCCATCTTTGAATATACTCGGGTTACTTGTTAGTAAAACATATAGGCAAGCATCCCCTTTTCTAGAAATATATGGAATGTTGTGCAAATTAGTATTACAGACATAATTAATACTTCGTTACGGGGTTATATGAGAAGATGGCGTCCAAGCAAGTCTCTTTTATACATGAGTCCTTGCTCCATCATGGACAATCAGGTTTATCTTTTGTTGAGATGTGATTTACAGGGACAAAAGATGTTGTGAATCAGCCTCTTAATTTTTTTGTCATTCTGAAACAGGATAACTTTCTCATGGAAACATTATACACTGGACAGTTTCCAACACAGAAAACCTTTTTCTACCTTTTAATGCTCTTACCAAATTATAGTTTTCCAAATGTGCTTTTGTTTGCCAGATATGCCATTAGGTCTAAAAACAGTAAGTAATTTAATATTATCCGTGTGCTCTTACTGTGGTTTTGCACTAGAATGAGACATTTTTTCCTGTAAAACAGAGCAAAACAGTTCCTGCTTTTTGCACATCGCATTGTCTACTGTTCTCTCACCAGATCATAGCTGGGAGCCGGGGCCCTGTCATGAACATCATGGTGGTCAAAGAGTGTGACGCTCAATCTGAAGGTTTTCTTTCTCCTCTGTCTTCTACTGATGACAACTGCAAGAAGGTGCTGCCTGTGTTGCAAAATAACTATCCCATATTTGCTTTTCTAACCAAGGGACATATTATCAAGAACGGCGTTAAAATTATCGCCGCTTTAGCGTCAGGAGACTGCCACTAAAGTAGCGATAATGGGCTTGATAATATGCCCTGGAGAATTCCGATAGAAGCCCATGTTCACACCAGAAAATGGGCTTCTAAGGGAATTCACAAGGGCATATTATCAAGCCCATTATTGCCGCTTTAGGGTCAGTTTCCTGCCGCTAAAGCAGCGATAATTTTAACGCTGATTCTTAATAATATGCCCCTAAGTAACTGTTGAGCTTGTTAATTTTTGGAGTATTTGTGAACTTGCTCAGACTTTTTCATCTCCTTTAAGTAGCATACGCTATTTCGTAAACTTTGTGGTCTAGATTTACAAATACGTCATACACCTCAGGATGGCAACCTAAGTTGCTGCTCTGCATTGCTTGAGAGAGTTTTATGACACTGTCCTGTTATCTCCCTAGAACTAGTGCACAATCAGGCTGCCTAACGCCATGCACGTATCTTTGTACCATAGAGCAAAGGTGTCTGCATCATGTCTAGCATCAGTTTAGTACTGGTAGGATACCCTTCCAGATCAAAATACTTTGCCTAGACAAACTTGAAAACATTTCCCTCTATCAAATGTGTGCTGTGCAGTTCAGAACACATACAGTCCGAAACGTTTTGATGAATAAAAGCATTTTTTTAGCTAATGCCAATGTCAAAACGGTATTAATTTGTGGTGCAAAACCCCTGTCTACAATTTTTAGCAGAAAGGGGTTTGCATCCAAAATGAGGAGTGGTTGTGTGGCAACGCCCATGTACCATCCGCGGGATTCCTCTTTTATGCAAAGTAACACAAAGCAGCACAAAGCGCTACTTTTCGTTACTTTTAGGCTACTTTCCAGCGCAAAAATAATTATTTTGCACTGGTATGCATCACTTTCGAGATTAAAACCTGCCAAAAAATGTTAGTAAATCTTCTCCATAGTGTCAGTGGGACTTTGCGTGACTCGGGGTCACGTTAGTACATTAATTTTGAAAGCGCATGCCACTGGTTCGACCTCAAACACGCACCCCTACCTCCCAAATATATTAACACCAGGGGCGTAGCTAGAGCTTGTGGCGCCCGGGGCTAGCCCTCAGATTGCCGCCCCTTGGGGGGGGGGGGCAGGGGGGGTTGCTGGGGAAAAAGGACGGTGGGCACTTGAAATAAATCCCACCGCACAGCCCAATAGCCCGTTAACTGTCAAAAGCAAAACCTTTTATTCACATCTTTTTTGTAGAATCAATCAAATGATTTGCATCAGCTTTTAGCTTGTTTACTGCTGCAACAAGTTTGTAAATAAATCTCATAATCACCCCCACCTGTCTCAGCTGCTTAATAGCCCTTCTTCAGCCTCTGTGGTGGTATTTCTACCTCAGAATGTATTCCTTTTTGCAGTTTTCTCAACGTTGCCTTTAGACAGTGGCATCATTTCTAACTGACAATCGATTAAATAGATAATTATGATGAATGGGAAAACTTAATAAATGCATGTAAGTTTATTGATATGTATACACTGGCGAGTCCTAGCTTCCTTGGATCACTTGTCTAGGATTATGGAGCAGGTCAGGCCTCAAGCACTAGTATGCCACAGTTGTCGACAGTCAATAGAACACAGTTATGAAAAAAGTCAGTGAACAAGATTGTACAGCCAGAGACATTCTTTGTAAAGGAAATAGCTTTTTAAACGAGTGTCAAGCCTAAAATGCGCAGGCAATAAATGGATTGAAGAAAACGCAGCATTTCAAGCTCTGAATGCATCTCCTGAAACAGGTGAAATAAAGCTGAGAGCCTGCAATACAGGAAATAATGAGAATGGTGTCATTCTCTGTGTGCAATGCTCTCCAATGGCAGTTTTCGCAGAGGGAACAGTGAATGGGGTGTTCTGATTGTTACAGTGCTGGGCAGGACAGCACCAAGGTGTGCACTGACAATATGCATTCTTAGAGGAAGCAACTTTGGTAATTAAGACTGCAACCGAGAGCTCCCTAAACAGCGCAGAAAAGACCTTGAAGCACTTTAAGGCAACCCCACACAGCTGTGGGCTGCACATGGACAGCGTCGAGAACCCCCGCACACTGGTTCCAGCACCCTGCATTAAAAGCATAACAACATCACCTGGGGGTGAACATACAGGGGCCTCACAACCCTTGAGTGGGGTCCCTATTCAACCCAAGGCCAATGAACGAATGTCTGTGAGCTACTGGAGAATATGGGTCCCTCCTGACAGTCTGCATGGGGTGGTCAGCTGCGTCACACCGCCGCTCCTATTTTTATTTATGGATGCATTTTTATGTAGCGCAGACTTTACCCGAAGGCGTCAGAGCGCTTCACAATAGGAACAGTAATGACACATGAGGAGAAAATTGCAAGTGAACAAATTACAAAAGCAGACGTTAAGTCACATGAGGCAAAAGTGACCATTGTGAGCAAACAAAATACAAATGGTAGAAAACGGTGCATTACAGGAGGAAAAAGTGACAAGTGTGCAGGTTACAAGAGAAAACAAAGTACAATTAGAGGTATAATACTGCAATGTATGGCAGACACTCAGGCACAAGAACAAACGTTACGTAGGCAATGGTGGCACTTGTGCAAGTATCAAAAGACAACAAAATGTGAGAGGTAGCAAACGGTGTGTTACAAGAGAAAAGTGGCCTGTGCATGTTACAAAAGAGTCTTTTCAAGCAGGTATAATGACACTAATAGGAACTGAGAAAATCTACCAAGCTCCAGTTCCCTCACTGCCCACATTGTATTCCACTGTCCTGCCACTCACAGCTTGTTTAATGCTAGGCAGACATTGTCCAAAGCAGGAGGCCCTCTCAAGGCTAGGCGCCGCTCCACATCTATTACCCAACAGTATCAGGATGTACAGTCCTTGTTCCCCCATCACTTATTCATATCTGCCCTCTTTAAGACGTCTTTGCCAGGGTGCCCAATGAAGGCCGGAGGAAAAACTGCACATTCCCTGTTTACTCCTGTTGAGACTGGACAAGGGAGCTAGTTATTCTACATAATATGTTTTATTCCAAAATGGTATAGTGCCTCGGACGTTATGAGTGCTTTACCAGATACTTCAATCATGCTATATGAGGGCTCCAATTCAAAGTCTCGACAAACCACAGTATGTACCATGCTATTTATTTTTGAGTGTGCTGCCTGTTCTAAGCTAACAACCTGCTCATTTGCTACACACTCCGATAACCTACCTACAATACCATTACTTAGTATTACATAATGCTTTCAAAATTGTGTTATTACCAATATTATTAATTCTCCAGATAAACCTTGAATACCTAACACTGAACACCTATTTGAACATTCTCTCCATCCACTGGCGCATGATCTCCCTCTACCTCGCTTATTCTCTACTTTAAATTGCCTCTTGCACATTAGACACAATTCTCTCCTCTTCTGCAACCTGCACCTCACATAGTTCTATCCACTCCCCATCTCTTCAAACAGAAATCCTGGTGTATTTTATAAACCCTTTGATGCACGTGGAATGATTTATTACTTTAAGCACAAAAGCAGTACGCTACCACGTAATGAACATTAGAAAAATGCACTCATGTCTCCTAATTTTATTGCACTAAATCAATAATTCAGTGGTACTTAATAAAATGCGCTAATGAAACAGCCGGATTTTGAGCCACCCCAGCATCTCTTCTACCCACAGAACAATGTGTTTAACGTTGCTACCAGACACTTGTTCAACTTGTCTAGACATACTACCCCCCTTTTCTCCCATGGTTGTTCTTTTTAAACTTAATTTCTCATTTTATAGGTCTATTATACGTAGGCAATGGTGGCACTTGTGCAAGTATCAAAAGACAACAAAATGTGAAAGGTAACAAACAGTGTGTTACAAGAGAAAAGTGACGTGTGCATGTTACAAAAGAGTACCAAACACAGGTACAAGGATAATTCTGCAATAAATAAATGGCAAACACTCTAACCATAAGAATACACTGGGAAGGCACTTCCATAGTCATGGAGTCCGACGAAGGTTGCCACATACTTGGTTGGGCGCCGTCAAGCGGCCCCTGGCAGCGCCCACTGGGGGCTCTGGACGTACAATTCAGCCTCACCTTGTACTGGATGTCCGGCACCGGGATGGCCGCTGCAGCCGAGAACTGAATGATTGACGCCCCTCTGGAGGACTCTGTGCCTGCCCGAGGCCACCCGGTGGCCATCAGGAGGGCGGGCCCTTAGTCGAAGAGGGCTGCCCCCCTGTCCCTTTCAGTGGTCAGCCACTCCTCCCCTGGGCAGGCGACGCCCAGTTGGAGGTGGGCGGGACAGTGACGCGCGTCCGGGGCGGCAGGCAGGCAGAGGGGCTATATCTCTCCCCCTCGCCATTGTTAGGCCTCTTTGCAGCTCCGGACGTCGCCCGCATTACTTCGGGGACACTCTTTTCCTCACCTCTGGTCGCCGTCCAGAGGTCCGGTCTTGCGTCGCGATGAGGGGTTTTCTGATGTCGACGGTTTGCTTCTCCTGCGGTGAGTGAGGTGATTCAAGGGGTCACGTTCACACGGAGAAGCGTTTGTGGGCAGGTTCCTTTGTCCGTGGGCACTTGGGGCCACTTGTGCAGGCTCGGGTGGGTAGACCCCCTCCTCCTCATCTGTCCCCTTCCTTGTCCCTCGGTGTCTCTGTTGACGTCTCCCTCTAGGGGTACTGTTATTCAGCATCTCGTATTTCTGTTCGTACATTCGAGGTGCTTGTTTATTCCCGAACGCGCGTGCGGACTGTTGGGGTAGCGCTGCTGTTGTGGGACAAAGACTCATTGTGTGTTTCTTTCTCTGTGTTATTGTAAAGAGATGGTTATGATTGAGGCACACTGAGTTCGATTTTCCTGGCGCGTCCTTGCCTCGGAACAGGGCTTCGAGTGCGATTGTTTTGGGTTATGATGAATTGTTCACCAGGCAGGACCTTCACTGTCAGGCTTTGTTCACCAGCGTCTCCTTGATCTGGCCATGAATCATGGCGCCCGTCCCCAGGCCTCTCGGAGCAAAGATGTGTTTGATCGTGTGAGTGCTAGGTTTTAATTGTGCTTTCATTCCACCCTTAAGGGTCAGATGTCTTAACATTGTTTGCTATGGTTGGAAGCTCTATTGGGGGAGAGCCTGTGGCCTGGCGGCGGTAGCGCTCGACCAGGGAGCTGGAGACCCGGGTTCTTGTCTCGGCAACAACGCTTTGCATCATGTGATTCTGGGTAAATCGCGTTTCTTGTTCAGCCGATTATTTGTGCTCGTGTGTGGAAGGACCTATGTTTGCCCTCGGTGGCCTTAGAGCCCGCATATTGTTGCCACTGATTGATTGTGTAGAGTGTCTGTCGGCATTCACGTGGGGTGTTCTTCCGGCGTTGGCACGCTGTGCTGTAATATTGGTCAAATCGCTTGGTGTCCCTCTTCCTACTAGAAAGAACGTGTTGGTGTAGAGTTGCAATTGCTCACATGGCGCTGGCCGCCACGCTTTCCCGTTTATTGTGCGGGTGTTCCCTGCGGTGCGAGCCCCCGCGTGCCGTCCTTCAGCCCGCGGTGTTCAAGTTTTCCCGGGCACGCCTTGGGCCTATAATTGTTACCCCCGCCCCTGCGACTCTCCTCTCTGGCGGCGTGCCCACTGGGCCGGGTTTCTCTTGGGGCAACAGCCTTGGCTCCTCAATCCTGGCTCTTCCATCCTTGAGGGTCTACCGCATCATTATCATTAGGCTCCGTCTACGGTGGCCGCTCCTGCGGGCCCCGTGGGGGGCTCGGCTCGTATCTGAGTGTTTTGTTAGCCCCCCCCTCTTAACATATGCTATGTACAGTGCGCACTGCCCCATGCTCTCGGTGGTAGGTACGTAGCGGGGTCTGGCCTCAATTTTGGGGCCCAGTGGCTTAGGCGTGCATGGGGACCGTAGGGTAATGGCCGACCCGCCCCCATCATCTAATAATTTCAGGCTGGGGGTTATTTATGAGTGGGCTACCCCTTGGTCTAGGCCCGTTCCCTTGTTCTCCCCCTAAACAACGGGATTGCTCCGTGTGCGTCATCTCGGCGGCATGGATGCTAGGGCATACTTTCGGTGGCGTTATGTGCTTTAGTCAGGGGTTTCCTTCGGGCGAGTCCGGCTTCTTAGGGGGTCGCGCGTGGCGCGTATGCGATGTGGTGCTCTACGGCGGGGTACCTTGTGTACGTCGGGGCTGATGTAGCGCTGTTCAAGAATCATAGTCGCTAATGTATTCCTTTGTGGTACCGCAGGGTGGGTAAGAGACAGACATCCTGTCGCGCGCAGTGTCTCAGAGCACTCGCAAGGGCCAGACTAATGCTTTCTGTGAGCGAATTGCTATGTGGGCGGCCATATTGGTGAGTGGGGCCGCCATGTTTGGGTTGTCACAGGCCGTGTAGCGGCGAGTAATTTATTTTGAGCGCCATGCTGGCAGGCCCCAAAGGCCCTTTGTGTTGCAGGTCGCCCTCATGGCCCCCCCCCTGTGTACCGAACAATCATCGAGTGGACGCGGTATCCGCCGCTCCGTTTTCCCGGGTGGTTGGGGGCGGCTGCGTGTCGCAGCAACAGCGTTAATTGTGAGTCGCACAAGGGGCAATGAGTGGCCATCTTGCGTTATAGGGGTGAGGTGCTCTCGATTTTGTTTGTAGCAACTGTTTGAGTCGTAATGTATAGTTTGCGGCGCTATTCCTTTCTGCTATACATCTGCGTGGTGGCGTAAGGCATAAGATAGATGGTCCTTTGTACCTCTGTTGTTGCAGGTTTGTTTCTGCAGTTTGTGAAATGGTTGCGAAATATTTAGTGTGGCGCCGCGGCTAAGGCGACTGACTCCGAAATCACGGTTTGAGCCCCAGATCCGGCGGCAGATTAGCCCAGCACTATGTAGCTCTGGGCAATAGCTTGCTCAATCTTCCCGACAGCGCCTAGAGACCCTTACGGGTGCGTTTTCGTCTAGGACCGTCCTTCGCATTTGTCTCACGCATCCTTTTCTTTCAGGTCGGGTTACGCCGCATTGTATCATTATTACTTTTGGGGCCCGACCCTGTGTTCAACCCCCTTTCCCGTGACAGCTTGTACCCAGCGCTGGGCACTTTTGCTCACCTAACGTCAGCCTTCCGGTGACACTACGAGCGCGTTGGCAACTTGTAATACTGAAGTCTTACGACTGTTGGCACTGTGAGTTGCTAGTGGGGGCGGAAGCATTTCTACGGTGGCCAAGACTGCTAAACACGTTTTTGGGCTCGAAGTCTCGTCCGGTGTCCCAATTATCGCTAGGACGACACGGAGTGAAGTACAAATATACATTCGCATTTGTTTAGGTTTGCTAGCTCAGACAAGATAGAGTGCCAAGGATGTTACGAATTTTAAATTATGTTCTGCGTCGTATTTATGTTGGTTTTTGTACTGCCCGGGTTCAAAGCGGCTCTGATCCACACAGTGCTTTGTTTCATATCTCCTTGCGACACGCATTTAATGGGGTGCCGATATCCATGAAAATCTGCTCTTACCACGCCACTCCTGCTATTCAGATGTTTCAATTAGCCCAGATCAGTATCGAATACATGCCACTTACAAACTTTTCTCCCAGCGAACTTAGTGTTGTTGCGAACTCCCGCCACAGTAACTAACCTGTATTGGCCCGATTGCCTTACATTTCATAGTTTACAGTACACGTGTCACGTTCAGGCTCACGAGGTGGCTAGAGCTCGATCTCCCGATCGTTTATATTCATCTAGGGAGCGTTAATGGCCATGTCGTGAAGGTAGTATCATCTCAGGCATTGTTGGTTTTGACCTGTAATTCGCTCACCTGCTCGTGGTAAGTCCACCGTGGATCTCCTGGGCAGTGCGCGGCATCCACAGCCCCACAGACTAGGGACCATATCCCTGATCTCACCGAGGAGTTTTACCCGTGCCTCCATGTGTCCCACGAGGTGGACCAGGGCTGCACATTCTTAGGTGTTTTTCAGCGCAACTCGGCATTGTTCATGTGCGGCCGTCCCCGCCCGGGCGTGCCTATGGTGGCCGGGGGCTAGACCGCGCTGTTTTTGCCTTGTAGCTTTTAGTGCTCGCCCCTCCCTTTTAGGCAGGGCCATACAGCCTCCTCTCCGCGGCACTAGTGGCCCGCTATGCCCTTGAATCTCCCTGCATTCCGGAGCAGTAGCTCAACGGCATGGGCTTCGGCCTGTAAGAAACTTACAAGTGTACAGATTACAAGCTGTCTTCAAGAAAAGAGTGGCGTGTGTATGTCACACAATCGTATCAAGCTCTGGAGCGAACATTGCTCCAGGTGTCAGAGCGCCGCTTAGAGGAACCATTTTCAAGTAATACAAGCCATGGTTTAGACTTCCATCATGCTGCGGGGCAGGAGCTGTAGCTTTGTCTTTATAAGTGTTTTATATAGCGCGGCCTTTGCCCATAGGTGTCAGGGCGCATTACAGAGAATCAGTTTCACTACAGGGCCACTGAGATAATAATTCGATTAAGACAGAATCGTCTACAGTTGCTTAGGAAGTGTTCAATTTACACAAGCTATATTCTGCCATATGGATTGTGTACACCTGTATTGGAAGTGCTTCAGTGTGTGTGAGGCAACCGGGCTAGCAGCAAGCCGACACTGCATGGTATGTGGTGACTAATGTGTACATGTAACTGTGTGCCCATATTATAGAATTGTTACTCCAGACATGTGTTACTCCAGACATACAGTAAGCCAACCATGCATGAGGTGATCGGTATTGCAGGTGATCGTGTATCCAGTTCTAAGATTTATGCGATACACCAGCCAAGCAAATGCTACTGCATAGTGTGACAATATGTACACACAACCGTTTGCTAGTGTACAGGAGATGGGCAGTGTTTCAGGCCACCAGCGCACAGATACAGTATGTGGTGGCTTAAATATTAATGAGATTGGGTGCCCATCTTTAGGGGGCCTTTACTAGAGCAAGCCATCCTCTACATGATATATGTTCAGGTGTCTGAGGCATGTTTGTCGGAGATGTGCGACGCACCAAAACCTGCATGCGGTGGCCGGAGGGCATGTAAATGAGAGGCATGTAAATGAGTGGCCATGCAGAGGAGTTGCATGGAACAGACATGGTGTGAAGGGTGCGCAGCGTACATGTGAATGAGCGCCTGTCACCCGCAGGAGTGATACCGAGCAATGGGTCATGTGTGCACAGCTGTCTTATGAATGACTGCTCGGTCCAGGAGAGGCGCCTAGTTGTGCGCTCAGTGGATATGGATGGGAATGTACGCCTGCTCTTGCGCATTTGTGAGGCCATTTTAGCGTTTTTTGGATCCCATCTATCATTTTCTCAAAACAAGATAGTGCGACTGTCTGAACAGTTGTACGTAGAACACAACAGTGTGGAATCAGTGTGCCATAGGTGTTAATTTTCAGTCACGTTTTATGTATTTGGCGTCTTTTGGGTCTGTTCTAATACAGTAGAGAAGGCACCCCATAGAATTGCACGTCTATGTGTGCTAGGGGGAGCCCCGAGCCGCGTTGTGACTCTTTAATGGCTGTGTGAAAATTTTCATTGGCTCCTGAATATCATACATATTGCAGATTCGCTGTTGTGCTTACTCCTGTGGCCCGCAATTGGGAGGGGTCCTCACTTTTGGGTATTATCTTACTGTACTGTCATGGCTAGGTATGACTGAAGGAAGTCCATCTAGGATGTGCCAAATAAGGATATTTAGCTAATTCTAGGTCTAGACCTAAGCTAATAGGTTCATATTAACCCATTGCGCATAGCAATCACCGGGGGCCCTAACCAAGAGGTATAGTTAGTATTGTCCTTGAACAATCCTGGGACCTGCACTGTTTTTAACTTAACCATGAGAAGTAAAGGTCTCATGACAATAGTCAATTTGTTCCATAATACTGCTGTTGTCTGTCTGTCTTCCAAGGCTCTGGAATATGGAAGGCAGCCTATATGCAGAGCCATCAGTTCGGGAGCACCTGCTGCCTATCAGTAGTATGTAGGGTCTACAGCCGCCAGTGTTACACTCATTTCACATACTAGTGGAGTATCTGTGCAACCACTGCCTGAGCCTGGACTGACAATAATACCTAAAGAAGTATGCCCCTAGTAGACTCTCAATATAGAATTGCTCCAGAAGTGAAGTAAAAGCTGTTTTGCAAACTCAGAATATCTCCCGTTTTCCAACACCCCTCTTGCTCATTTTCTCTATTATGGGTGGTGGCTTGGCACGATGGGCTCCTATCAGGAATTGGACACACTAGGTCTCGTTCTCGGTTAGGTGGTTGGGCTCCCCTGGCTTGCGTTGGAACAGCCTCGTGTTTAACCGGAGTATCCTTCGATTCCTTCGGGCTCCTCTCAAGGTGAGAAGTTGGCTTGAGGTTTCATTTGCCATTATTGGGAGCACCTGTGTGCAGCCTAAATCCCTTATGGCGGGGGTCGTAAGTCAACCTTTTAGACAAGCTATCTTTAGGTAGCTTGGTCTAAGCAGCCTCCAGGCAGGGGGGCATGTGTTACCAGCTGTTTACCTGTGCAATCCTGTATATCAAATACAAGTTCACCACGCAAGTGATACTAAATTATGCATTGCGCACTGAAATATCCCTCTGTACTTTGCCGAAGTATAGTTGCGCAAGCGTACATAAAGCACAGTTTTCAGTTGAATTTTGTTAACTGCGCTTCAGCAGAAGTTTTACAAGTTTGGGTGTAGCTGCTGAGGTTTTGTGGGAAGGTGTGTGGTGGATTTCAGTGGCATGCGCTGGTTCTCCCATTCTATAGATTAGAGAGCGATAGCAGCAGGGGAGGCCGCCGCATCACACGGTCTCTTTCCAGGGGTATGACCTAACGAACCTGGGATAGTCTACACTATTGCTGTAGAGGGTTTTGTTCCCGGGGGTATATGCTGATTAGTGCCTAAGGGGCTTTAGTTTCAGCGGGCGTGTCATGATGCAGGTCGGGATCTTTAGGGGGCACTTGGTTTCAGTCCCAGCAATCCCTTTGTGGTGGTCGTAAGTCATCCTCACAGATAAGCTATCGTAGAGGTAGCATGGCCAAAGCGTCATGTTGCAGGTCGGGATCTTGAGGGGGCTCTTGGTTTCAGTCCCAGCAATCCCTTGTTGGTGGTCCTATGTTATCCTCTCTGACAAGCTATCTTAGAGGTAGCTTGGCCTAAGCTGCCTCCAGTCTACAACCGAGAGGGCAGGTGTGGCCTGCTGTTATTACCTGTCAATCCTGTATTGGCATATGTAAGACATCGCCCAAGTTATACTATAATATGTACTGATCCCTTCATTGTCCCTGTGCTCTCTTGAGTTTAGCAGCACAAGCGTTCTTCGTAAGTACTCTTTCCCCATGTTATGCGGAGAACGGCGTTATACCAGTAGTGGTAACTTAGCTGGGTATGCCTGTTGACGCTTGTGGTGAAGGGTTGGGTTGAGTTCAGGGCATGTGCTGTAACGCCATTGTTCGATACGAAGCGCCTTCAGCTGTAGGGGCCCCCGCTCTTCACTTTGTCATGTCCTGTAGTATGACTTCACGAGCCGGGGATGGTTACACTAAGGTTGTAAAGGCATAAAAGACCCGGGGGTATCTGCAGTTTAGTGGCAGGGGGGCCGGGGTTCCTCCAGGCATGTAATGTTCATGCCAGGATCAGGTTACGGCGAGGTGGAAAGGGTCCACCTCTCACCTGTAGTCTTGGTCTTGTTCCTTTGGACTGACAAGATGCTCTGCAGAGCAAGGGTTGCAGGTTTCCCTAGGAGGCAAGGTGGTGGGGGGCCCGGACGGCGACGGTGGCCGCCGGCCGGGCTGTGGCGGAGTTACTGGGCGATCCGGAAGCAGAGAGGTGCAACACTGTACTTCAGACGGCACATAGGGGTGCCAGAGCCTAACCTAGAACCTCATGGGAGGTCTAGGAACGCGTGTCGGCGCCCCAGTAGTCCTTCGGGCGGTTGTGGGCCTGAGCAACCGGGGGTTTGCCTAGATACGCCCCGCAAGGGGCGTGAGTAGTGTGATTACCATAATGGTGCAGCAGTTGGGTGGTTCGCCACTGTGCTGATTGGCTCATCAGGCGGGCAGGTGGCGAGAATGCGGCCTGCCCTTGGATCGCCCGTAAGATAACCCACCGTGATTACATAATGTTGTATGTAATAATAAACCTGCAGCAATTTTTCCCAACCTTAACACTTGTGTCTGTGTGTTATTTGCGGGATGTTGTGTATGTTGGGGCGGGGGGTTCCGGTTGCCCTGATGTGACTATGTGCCTGCCCGAGGCCACCCGGTGGGCATCAGGAGGGCGGGCCCTTAGTCGAAGAGGGCTGCCCCCCTGTCCCTTTCAGTGGTCAGCCACTCCTCCCCAGGGCAGGCGACGCCCAGTTGGAGGTGGGCGGGTCAGTGACGCGCATCCGGGGCGGCAGGCAGAGGGGCTATATCTCTCCCCTTCGCCATTGTTAGGCCTCTTTGCCGCTCCGGACGTCGACCGCATTACTTCGGAGACACTCTTTTCCCTCCCTACCCCTAACCCAGAGTGTCAGCTAGGTGGGGGGATCCTTGAGAGTTTTTAATGTGTTCCTTTTTTGTTGCAGGCGGAGTTACTGGGCGATCCGGAAGCAGAGAGGTGCAACACTGTACTTCAGACGGCACATAGGGGTGCCAGAGCCTAACCTAGAACCTCATGGGTGGTCTAGGAACGCGTGTCGGCACCCCAGTAGTCCTTCGGGCGGTTGTGGGCCTGAGCAACCGGGGGTTTGCCTAGATACGCCCCGCAAGGGGCGTGAGTAGTGTGATTACCATAATGGTGCAGCAGTTGGGTGGTTCGCCACTGTGCTGATTGGCTCATCAGGCGGGCAGGTGGCGAGAATGCGGCCTGCACTTGGATCGCCCGTAAGATAACCCACCGTGATTACATAATGTTGTATGTAATAATAAACCTGTAGCAATTTTTCCCAATCTTAACACTTGTGTCTGTGTGTTATTTGCGGGATGTTGTGTATGTTGGGGCGGGGGGTTCCAGTTGCCCTGATGTGACTATGAGTGAGGCTGGGCAGCTGGGCGGGAGGGGAGGGGGGCAACAACCACAACGGTCGGAGCCGGAGGACTGACGAGGACGTCACTAACGTGGGGCGGGACTTAGGCCGCGCCCGCGCTGCAGCCTGCACACCCCTGACCTGCTTGTAAGTTTTTTTTAACACTGCAGCTGCAGGCACAGTGCAAATGCGGGCAGCGGCCGCGGCACCGGAGGCCCATTGCGGCCGCCTTAATAAGTTATGCGGGACACTGTGCTCCCCCAAGAATCCCAAATAAATTATAAAGGCGGCCGCAACGGGCCTCCAGTGCCGCGCGACCGCGGCCGCCTCAGAAATGGTGCCGCCTGGGGCGGACCGCCCCCCCTAGCTACGCGGGTGATTAACACGCTTCTGGCACAGACCATTGCTACGCTTTTTTGCACGCGTTCAGGTTCAGACCATTGCTTAGCTTTTTTGCACCGTTCAAATTTCGATTAAAAAAACTACTCTGCATTGCAAAATCGATGGTTGCACTTGCACCCAACTGCTTTGATTCACGTTGTGCGAGCACTCGTCCTAACATTTTGGAATACGACCAAACAAACTTTTCTTGTGGTATTCAAACTGCACACAGCTCTAAGTGACTGTCGTAGACGCTCTAAAGTTCAACTTCATTTATCTCAATAATTTCATGTCAGCGCCAATCTTCACGCATTGTGTACCCTCTGACATGCAGGAATGCGTGAGAAAGAATAAAGTGACTCCTTGAAATAGAGGAATGCATGTGAGGAAGAACGTTAGCAAATAAATGTTGCAATATTCTAAAGCTAATATAGTTCCAGAAGGCTCATTTTAAAAATGATAACTTCTGAGTGTATAGAGAGGCTCTGATTCTCTGCTTGACACGTGGATGATGGGTTAGTCGCAGAAGCAGAAAGCTGCCTCATTGCCCTTCAGAGTTGCCACGCTGCAAGGCCCGTGTTTCCTTCGGGACAATACAGTAAGTGAGACAAATGTTCGTCATTAATTGGCAAAAGAAGACTCAGACTTCTAAAAGCTTTCGAATTTCCCTAGTGAGCACAAGCGAGGTCAGTGCTATATCGGTAGACACAAGGTAGATTTCCTTTAAAAAGTTGAGCATGTGCTGCACGTTCATAGCAGCAGTTCTTTACCAAACAACAGCAATGCAGTTGGTGAGCAAAAAGACTAAAGTACGTTGCTGGAGGCAGATGTAAGCATGTGAAATATTAAAATAAATGTACATAGTTTGTAAATCGTATGTCAAAACAAAAAAGCATGGGGTACTGAACTTGACATATACATTGTTAATTTGCTACTAAAGAGGAACCTAAAAAGTTAATGTTTGTTGTCATGTACAATATGGGTTTTTCTCAATAAACAAAAAACTCAAAAGTAGTGAGAAATGAATTAGTTAAATCCAAAAAGCATAATATACATGTTTAGATTTTTCAGCATTTTTACAATGTTTAGGGGAGGAAAATTACCCTGTGTAAAAGATGAGCATTGTTATTGTGTTATACTGTATCCTGCAAGATTATAGTGGATACATTGACAGCAGGAGACAGTTTCCAAAGCCGAGGGCCCTATTCACAAAGATACATTAACACGTATAGATTGACTCTTGTATAGATTTATTCTTACACCTTGAAGTAACTTTACAACTTTTGGCAGTTCACCATTTCCGAATATAAAGTTACTCCAAAGTGTACACTTATATATCCCCACCCCTTGAAACCAAGGAATGGAGACATATGTCCAAGTGTATATTTATTACTAGTAACTTTTCACATGTACGCAGAGTGCTCTGCCACCTGGGAGGAGATCTCTTTATGGTAAAGTATAGGGAAATGTAAAAAAAAATATTATACCTAAAAACAAGTAGTATAATATTTTAATGTTAAATATTAATGTAAAATAATGTAATATATTTCTTAAAACGTATACTAAACCCATCCACCCAACTCTCTCAACTGATCTGGGGGAAGACTATGCAGCCTTTGGTAAGCAATAACCGGTGGTCAGTCAAGTGGCCCGTCATAATGGACCAAATTTAGCCCCTCACCAATATATATAATGTTTTTATGAACTTTTAACTTCCTATGTGGAGTCAGGCCCAGAAAATATACAGATAACACAAATGCATCTGAGATTGGTAGAGAACATAAAACTCTATGTAACTAAACCCCAGATAGGAACAGGAATCATAGGGTCATAACACAGCCGTCGAATCCTTGGTTTGATAAATATTGTGCATTTGCCAAGCAACAGATTATCAGGGGTCTAAAGGCCAAAAATATAAATGAGGTCAAACATGAAAGAACAGAATGTAGAAAAAACCCAGAAGGCAGTCTTTAGAATCTGGGAATATGCTAGTTGGGAAGATCTTATAATAGCTTCAAGACCGGCGAACAATTCATGTTTTGGAGAATAATTGCCCATGGCTGTAAGCTAAACAAGACGGCTTCTGACAATTTATTAGACCCTGGCACATTGCAGAGACACTTTGCTAACCTCTATGCAACCCCAAAGGAGCCAGATACAGATCCTTTAAATGCTAGTGTGGGGCCACCGATATTAGCACAAACAGCGCCCTTACAGTTTAGTATTGAAGACACCACACTTGCTATAAGTGCTACTAAGATATCAAAGGCGGCCGTACCTAATAAGATACCTTGGGACTTATTAAAACATGCCCTGGAAGTGTGGGTGTCATACCTAAATTTAGTATGTAATGCAGTAGTCAGGGGACAGCCAATTCCAGAATCCTTGAAGGGCGCAGAGACAGTTCCCATTTATAACAAAGGCAGTAGGGATGATCAGTGGCATAACTTAACTTGAGGGTCCCCCCTGCAAGTTACATGGAGGGGCCCCCATGCTGCAGACCACAGTGCCAGAGGGGGGCATCTGGAGCTCACGGGACCCCCTGGCACTGCAGAGACTGCGGAGGCTATTGTTATGCTACTTTCCCTTAGGGGATCTGTATCTGGGTGTGATAATCTGATGTGACACACCTCAAATCAAACCAGCTTCCCCAGTAGAATGGGTATGTAAGAGTAGAAGACACATATTAAAGAAAGGTCCTAGAACTGCAAAAAACGCAAAATGCAGGATGTTTCTTTGAATGCCAACCTATGACAGTACCTACAAACTTTCTCAGAATTTCACAAAAGGGTAAAATTACTAGTTGATCCCCTGTCACAAAGCACACGATGCAAGTGTAGTGTATTCAGGTCATTGTTTTCAGTGTCAATTGATGTGATAAAAGAAAATGCTAGGAATTGCTTAGGTTGGTAAATCAAACATTAAAGGTGGAAAACTGCATTCCTATTGACATGGAGTGACCTTACAAAAATGTATCGAAGGCCTGAGCCATCTTTAAACAAGCAGTGTGCAAAGCCGGCTCTGAGAGCACTAGAGGACTTAACCAGGCTCAGGGGCACAGCTATCATTGGTGCAGTGAACTAGTGCCCAGAAGCGAGATGGGCCCACTGCACTGTACTATGGCTGCATTTGACTACTCAACCTGTAAGCAGTAGGATGGTTTTCCTTACGTGCATTAGGGCCGTATTGACCCTTGCTACGCAATGACCACCTGTGTCATTTATGCAGCAGCTTGAATGAAATCTCCTGGCAGTTGCTTATCTATTTTCTTAATTGAGTCAAGTCTTGGTATGCAGGACATTCAAAGATCCCCAATTCGGCAGCTGATGAACATCATGTTTTAACAAGACTGATTAATCATACCTATCTTTTAAAATGAAAGCTAGACAAATACATCTGAGGTGTATAACTGTTCATTTTAAAGGCATTTAATTAGAGACGCGTTTTACAAACAAAAAGCATAAAACAACTGGCCCTACAGAGCGTGCTTGTTAGCACTTAATCTTCAAACTAACACAAACCAGCATCACCTGTCACGTGGGCTACCTGTCTGCGTACTTATTTCTGGAAACTGACACAATCCATTCATCAACAGAGCCTGATATGTAAATCACTGTCTTCGTTGATGGCCCAAGCTGAACGGTTAGCGAACATGCAACAGTATTTAATTTGTAAAATATTAAGTCCAGGTGCTCAAATATTTTTAGAAGGCCACACCCTTTTCTCCCAGCTCCATCCACTTCCTCTACTTGCTCCACCCACTCACTCCACTGGCTCTACCCACATCCTCAACTGGCAGTACTGAAAGCCAGATGTAATACCTGATCTGAATTTCATCAAGGGAGATTTCTAACTTTCTAACCTGCACCATGCTGTTTTCATCTAGCGCTTTGATGGCAGTTCATAGCTCACTATGCTAGATCATGACTGTATCTTGTTAATTGCACAGTAACAAAAGGGTCTCCGTGACATAAGCAGCATTCTACTGAGTTATCTTGGCACATTTATTGTTGCCTGAAAACTGTTGGATATACAATGAACTCTGCAGTGCTTTTAAAACTACTGCACTGCTATAAAAGTGAACCCCCAGCCTTCCAGCCTCCTGGTATGGCTTGACGGGCCTTGGTGTAGATCATGTATTAAGGACAGATGGAGGTCTGTGCTAAAGGGACACAGCAGTCTTTACATTAAGGGTTTCGGACTAGTAATCTATTTAAGAATTGATAAGCAAATGGATATACAATTTTAGCCCTAAAATTGATCCCCAGCGATTTTTACTGGCCTATATGAGTGAGTGAGATTATGGGCCCAGATGAGCATTTAGTGATAGATGTCCGCAGGTTGGTAACCCGCTGGATCACACTTGACACCATCTCTGCATTTGAGGAAGGTGGGTGGCTTTTGTGTTAAGGGCAGGCAGCACATGTCCCTTTCCAAGGGCTCCTCTTATAACCCTCAATGTTCCACGATATCTCACACGCCATCGTCCTCTGTTACTACAAGGTCCTCGGGACCCTCGCTCGTCCAGACCCAGACTTCCCTAATAACCTGCACCCCCACTCCATGACAATGCAGCCCCAGAGACCCTGTTACTTTGATGTGCCCCTTTACAGCCAGTCGTGTGTCCGCCATACCGACTGCAGCCTTGGCCCATTAAGTTCCAATGTTCACAGGCACTTTGGAAACGTAATACAAGTACTGCATAGTCAAATCAATTGACACGGTTATACAGATATTGTTTACTTACAAGTTGTAAAACAGTAAGTGCCAAGGCTCAAAGTTTGACTTAGGAGAGAATGGCTGGTGCTACTGAATGTCAGCGTGCTGAATGCCAAGTCTACCAGGGCCGGACTAGCCTACAGGGCAAGTAGGTAGTAACCGATGGGCTGGTCAGACAGGTCAGTGTGTGGCCCATTTATTTTGAATGTTTGCGGAGTGTTTTGTGGTCTACTGGGCTGGATTTTTCCGATTGATTTCACTGGTATTGAAACAAACATTATCTGTAGCAAGCTCAAATCCATGCCAAATTACATAGCTTGAATAGTACTTATATAACTTTTTTTTAGCAAGTTCAAAGTCTGAATATGAAGACTGCATACTCTTGAATCCACCGTGTGCCTTTTTAATCCACCCCCAAATCTCTCTCTGCCACTTTTTCTCACTCTTGCAGGTTCCTTCTAATCCCTGCTGTTTTTCCCCTTGTCACAGTTTTTCTGTCTTGTGCCATTTTTGATCTATCACAAAATCTTTCGATGTGCATGCAGGGCAGTCCACCTTAGGAAAAATAACATTTTAAAGTGCAACACATTTGATAGACTATTACCTGAGGCCTTAAGTGATCTATATGTATTAATGTGCAGTCAGTGCTCCTCAATCAAGTTTGACAGCCCGAGGTCCGTAAAATCTGCACTTCTTACACTAGGTTTGCAAACAAAATGTGTTTAGTTTGTATCATATCATACTTGCAGCATGAGGGTGTACACTAGATTAATATATAGGTAGTGACCAGACACTCTACGTTAAAATTATATATGATAATGACCAAATGAATAGTGATCCTAACAAAAGTTCCATCCCTTATATTATCAGCGGCAGGAAAATCCCCGCCAGGGCATGAACGCCAAAATGGAAACACAAGCCAATTGAAAAGCTCGTGACAGTACTAAGTTGCCAGTTATTAAAGTCTGGGTAAGTACAAACAATTAGAATCTCATAGGACATTTGATAATCACTCCTTTAATTACAATATGGTAACAGAGGTATATTTATCTACAGCATCTTTGTAAACCAATATCGGTGGCTCCTACTACCAGAGCGTGAATCCTCCCAATACAAATACTAGGTAGTTACGTGCTATATTGACTAGTAACACCAAAGACAAATAAGAGCACATAAATGATTGATCCATATTTTATTATCACCTACAGAGATCAATACTGTGTATGCTACATCAAAAGCATTGCGAATTCACAACAGTTACTGTCCGGATTTTACAACCGGCCGCTGGCACTCCAGGATATATCTGGAAGCCATTATTAAATACAGGTAACTTTGTTGTCTGTTGGACATGATGAATAGGATGTCTTTGCTATAAAGGTTCCCCATAAATAGACTCTGGGATTCACTTAATGATGACCCTACCAATAGGTTAGTTGTTTTTACAATACCAATAATTTTTTTTAAAAATCACCAGCTTTTGACTAGTGCCAACCACCTAAAAGTTTAGCCAACTAGAAATGTTTTTTTGGAAATATGCTGTGTCTGTGAAAAACTGTATACGCAAAAAAGTAATTGTTTGTTTTCTTTTAGAACTTGGTCCTGAAGAAGGTTGTTTATTGTTAGCCCTTAACCGAAACGCTGCGTCGACCCCTGTTCTTACGAACTTTTAAACCAACGTTTGTTTTGTTTATTTTTGCGAGTTTTTATGCTTTTAATGAAATGTATAATATACTCAATGTATTTTTTAAATGATTCGTTATGATTGTGATATATTGTGAATACTTGAATAAATACACAAATGATATATATTTTTCCAAAAAACAATTTTCTGGCTTTCTTTTCCTAATCCTGACTTGAATTTAAGTGTTATGTGTGCTATATTGGTTTATTTGCCGGTTGTTAAATGACTATAATGGTTGGCCTATGTCCAGTAATGTGATTTCCTGTCCCATTTATATCTGTGTGATTGGTATTGCTAAACAACAACAACAAACCTGGTACCATTAGTCCACTTCTTACCAACTTAGTGGCAAATGTGTGGGACATTTTTGTTTTTCAATTTAGTTTGTATCAGCCATGACTTTATACACAGATCTGTTGTTGCTGCGTTTCACATATCTGCGCAGCCTGAGTCAGGCTGCATGACATGTGGCTTTATTCAGCCACAGGAAGACTTGTGGTTCCGTGGCCAAGCTTGTCTGTTCTCCTCACTTGTCCCATCTGGGCTTGAGGCAGTGAAAGTTGGCCTTTGCTTTCTGTATAATGAGGCTTTCAATTGAGGTGACACGAAGCCCTTGTAGCTTAGCGGGAAAAAGAACATTTTAGCTAGGCAGTAACAATAGGGCTCTGTAACTAATATTTGAGGTTAATTTTATTTTTGAAAGTTTTATAAAGCGCAAACAAGATCCTAGCGGATATCAGAGCGCTATACAAACCGTAAATGTTGATTATACAGGCCATAAGAGTAGATTCAAACAAATGTGCAAAGAATATACTAAAAAACAATAAGATCCTAGTGGATGTCAGAGCGCTATACAAACAGTAAATGTTACTTATGGGCCATAGGAGTAGATACAAACAAATGTGCAAAGGATATTCTATATATGATTCTGGAGACCATACTCATGTGGATTTGGCCATGAGGATGGATTTAACTTCCTTTTTAAAAACATAAATGTATGGGTTAAGCCTGATTTCTGGGGGTAAGGCATTCCAGATTCTGAGTGCCATCCCATAGAAGGATCTGTTATAGGTTATTTTCTTATGGCATTTTTGTGGTTTCAGCAGTAGTTTTTCCGCATTTCTTGAGGATCTGGAACCGCCAGAGAGCGTTAGTTTCTGTGCCAGGTAACAGGGTGTCTTTTGATGTAAGGCTCTGTGCGTCATGCACGCAATTTTCAGCTGGATTTTCGCATCTACGGGTAGCCAGTTCAGGGATTGAAGGTCCGGGGAGATGTGGGAGCTACGTTTAGATCCAATTATGAGTGTTGCTGCGGCGTTAATTGAAGCTCTAAGAGGTGCAGTTGAGGTTTTGGGTAGTCCACAAAGGGAGACACTACCGTATCGTATCAGTATTGAGTTTTGTGACCACAGATGTAATACCAGACTGACTCCTTCCCAGATCTTCTAGCCTTTCAGAGGCTTGTTGCCTCTAGATGACAGAGGGGAAAGCAGACAGAAAAGAGGGTGCGTGGAGAACATTAGCAACAAAATAAGCGCAAGTCTCTTCAATTCAACCTCAAGAGAGGGGGTGAGCAGCTAGTGCCCACAGCTGGCGCCTGCTAGAGGACAATGTTGTGTTATCGTTCCAGTGCAGTGGTGGTGTGCGAGAAGAGACTTAAAACAGAGGGAGGGCCAAATAAATAATACACACAATGTGCAAAAGAACTTGGGGTTCTCTGTGACTGTCCTGGAAATGTCCAAGCAAATATATGGTGAGTCCGCACATACTGCATTATGATGCAACATGCAACATAGTGTATATTTGACATTCCATACTCGCTTCACCTTCACAGTTCACAATACTTCTAGCATCATGTTACAAAATCGCTACTTACTGGGACTGCCTTTTAGTTTTATTTATTCTGAGGCTTGCTGCGCAACACATTGCTTTCTTCATGTCATCGGTTGAAAGGAGTTGCGGCTGGGCAGTAGGCTTCGGCGGGCGTGGTGAAAAAACTGATCCCATTGGTCCGACTCAGGACACACACTTGCTGATTTGCCAAGTGGGGACGGAGCGGGCTAATAATATAGCTTGTAAGCGGCAGAGACCCTGGCAGTTTCTGAGTGTGTGCCTCCTAAGGCTGGCTGCTTTAGCGTCCAAGTTGTAATATTTTACACACAATCACATGCGAGATCAGCTCTTCACCGATGAGACTAGAGTGAATTTAATGAGCAGCCAATATCACCTGTAGCCCTGGCCCTGAAAGTGCTGGTGCTGCTTAGCACCGGAAACCACAGGCACAAACAAAGCACTGACACACACGCAGGAACTCTGAGCAGCCACATACTACTGTGCTGAGGGGGCATGCAGCAGCTTGGGTCCCCCACACTGCGGGGGCTGCGGGGGCCTGTGGTATGCCCATGAGGATGATCCTATAAACTACAGGCCTATAAGCCTGATAGACATCATGCAAAAAGTGTATGCTAAACAAGTTATAGCTACGATAAATGACTGGATAACAGAAAGAGATGTACTTTCACCTTGCCAAGCTGGTTTTAGAAGAAAAACAAGCACAATTGATCTAGTTTTAAGACTTGTAACTCTAGCCTGGAAGTACACAAAGTTAAGAGCTGGTCATTTATATGTTGCTTTTATTGACTTAAAAGGCAGCATTTGATTTGATTCCTAGGGACCTGTTAATGAAAAACTTTGCACCAGCAGGGGGTACCAGAGGAGATCTTAATCCAACTCAAAAGGCACAGGAGGGCAATTTTGCCAAGGTACGCTGGGGAAAAGAGGGGAGCTCACAGATGAGATTCCAGTTAGAAGGAGTGTGCGCCAGGGCTGTGTCCTGGCGCCAACCTTGTTTCTTTTATAAATGGCATTTACCGATTCGTAAATACCGAATTTTACCGATTCGGTAATTACAAATTGGTAAATGCTATGTAGGTATTTTTACCGAAATACTTACCGAATCGGTAACATTCGGTAATTATCAAACCGGTATTTACCGATTCGGTAATTGCCATTGATTCCTATGGGCCTTCAGGCCCATAGGAACCAATGGCAATTACCGAATCGATAAATACCGATTCGGTAAAATTACCGATTTTACAAGGGGGACAGGGTGTCACTTTGACAACTGTTGCACCCCAGATTCAGGCTTGTGTGCCATGTGGCACACATACATGCCCTAAGGGCATGTATGTGTGTCACATGGCACAGGAGTACATGCACAGATGTGCATGTACACAGGAATTCGTTATTTACCATCAAATAGAATTTGGTGGTAAATAACGAATTATTTAGGGCTTGTGGCACTGTTTTCAGTGCCACCTACATCCCATATTACCGAATCTGTAGATTTACCGAATCGGTAATTTACAGAATCGGTAAATTTAACGATTCGGTAAATTTACAGATTCTGAAAATATTATGGCCCTCTACATCTGAAAATACAAATACCGGTCGGTAACGGCCGAAATCGGCAGTTACCGACCGGTATTTGGCCTCCTACATATGGCCCTTGGTGCAGTATTTGTAAAAATCTACCCATGATTTCCCTGAGCTCTGAGGGACCCACATCTGCGCTTTAACATTTGCGGATGGCACAATTCTGTTGTCGCAAACTCCAAGGGGTCTTCAAAACCTACTCGATAGTCTTAACAACTACTGCAAATCTAAAGGTTTAGAAATAAACCCAATCAAACTAAATACATGACTAGGGAACCACATAAATGTTTTAAAACAAAATATCTTTGAATGGGGTGACCTTGGAGTGCGTACCAAACTTTGTATACCTGGGGGCTACCCTTAAATCTAAACTTTCATGGAACCCTCAAGGAGAGAAATCTAAGACCATTTTAATGCAAAATTCTATTCCTATTGTAAAGAAACAATATTAAATGGTGTCAAAAGCTATTACACCTGCCTTGGAAGTATATAAATTTAGAGTTCAAACCGCTGCCCTGTATGTCTCAGAGCTATGGGGGGGGGTGAAACTCCTAACCCTTTAATTGTTGGGGAAAATAAAATCTTGAGAATGTTTACGGCCCTTCCCCAACACACCCCATTGATTCCTCTAACATATGATATGGGTATAACATGACTGGAACACCCAGCTATCTGGAGAACACTGTCATATTGGGTTAGAATTTGGATAACAGTGGAATTAGAAACCGATAGACAAACCCTTAGTGAGCTATTGGAATTGGATGCCCATGTCACTTTTCCCTGGTTGGCCCAGATTCGAAAATGGCTCCTTTATTTAGGTCTGAGTAGATTCAGGAAAAACCAGAGGCTGCTGACGCTCGAATCAAAGTGTGAGATGAAGCATATTTTGGGGGATTTTATCTGGCACAAGGTCACTTTAAACAGTACATCAGGAAGATTCATTACATAATTTCTATTGTTCAAAATGACTCCCTGCTTTGAGCCATTTTTGGATGAAAGAAATCCCCAATTAGCAAAGACATTATACCTGAAATATAGATATGAAATACTTCAGATAAATGCCTTTACATCCAAATGGGCCATGCTACAATCTAAGGATAGGGATTCTGACTGCAATTATGCCAATTGGGAGTAAGAGAGGATATTGCACACGTTTTATTTTTTAGCACAGCGTATGCAATGGCTAGAATAAAATTTATAAAACCACTAGGTAGAAGTCTGAATGTTAGGAAATACAATGAGATGTTGCAAATATTAAAACAGATAATTCACAACTCATTGTATTCGGTATCAGCAGATTTTTACTGGACATTAGTTATATAAGGAAAAAGAGAGGGCAAAAACTTTAATTTTAAATATGGATTTAGGTCTGATTCCTGTATTTTTGTACTGTTGTCTTTTAATATATATCATGAGTGGTTTGTTTTAATTCAGATCAAGTAGAGTAGTTTTATAAAGAATGTACTATACTGACATCAATGAATTATCTTAGTACAATTTTGAACAAACATGTATTCTCTGTAAGTATTTAATAACATACATTAAAAACCTCAATATTTATAATTATGCTGCATTTTTACACATTGATGAGGTTAGTTCTTAATGTACATACCTGTGGAAATGACGTGTTGTGTTGTAAATATTTTAAGAAATGCTCTGATAATTCTCTGAATCAAATAAAGATTTTTTGAATAACAAATTTAAAAAACTACAGCAGTGTTAACATTAAAAGTCTGTCAAAAACGTAATTAATGAAAATGTATCTAATTAAAACATAGTTTTTAATTCAAGGATTTACTTTAAAAATCATACCTACATTAAAATTTTAATTTCATTTAACATTTATTAAAATTGACCCACATTAATGTGTAGCATGAATTTGTATTACTTATATTTTTTACAAACATTACAATTTACATTTAGTTTTACATTTTATAAAAATTATAAAAAAATATGATTCTTTTTAAATATATATACTTTTATAATATTCATTCAAATATGTGTATTTTTTAGGCATATATATATTGTTTTAATTTCTCTTTATTTCACGTGGGAATTTGTTTTGAGTCCTTGCCTCCATTATGTTCTCTGAAAGCGTGTTGCAGCTCCAGTTGTTGGCCATGTGTGGTTCTAGGCTTAGTTCAAGGTTGAGTTGCAGGACAATTAGTAGTGTTACAAGTCCTTTTGGAAGTAGTAGCTTTCAATCCATCAGAGAATTGCAAGCAGGCTGCTCACCCGTGAGGGTATCAAGGCGCTGAGGAGGGGGAGTCAGTTTAGCCAAAGAGCCAGGTCTTGAGGGTGTTCCTGAAAGTTAGAGAAGGATATGCTCTGTGGATGCGCAGGGTTTTGGCCAGTGCAAGGTTGGAAGATAGAAGGTTTCTTTTGAGTACGTGGAAGTTGCTTCTGTCGTTGAGGTATTTGGGTCTGTTGTTGTGTAGGCATTTATAGGCGTGAGTGAGGATTTGGAAAGTGACTCTTTTCTCCACAGGGAGCCAGTGGAGACTTTGTGGGTGTTGCCTGATGTGTTCTTGTCGGGAGATGCCGAGGAGGAGTCTGGCGGCGGTGTTCTGTATTGTCTGGAGTTTGCGGAGTAGGGATCCACATGAAGGTCGTGCGAAGGATGCGGAGGGTGTTGAAGCAGCTGGAGGTGACGGGGTTGAACGGTCGGTTCATGGTGAGTCATGAGTCAAATACAATGTTGAGGTTCTAGGTGTGGTCTGAGGGAGTAGGTGGGTTTCCAAGGGCGTTTGACCACCAGGTGCTGTCCCATGCAGAAGGGATGGTACTGAGGACGAGGACTTCTGTCTTCTTGGCGTTGAGCTTCAGGCAGCTGTTGGCCATCGAGACTGCGATGTGTTGCATTCTTTTCTGGAAGTTGAGTTTAGCAGTGGTGGGGTCTTTGGTGAGGGAGAGGATGAGCTGTGTGTCGTCGGCATAGGATATGATGTTGAGGCTGTGTTGTCGGACGATGGATGCATGGGGGGCCATGTAGATGTTGAACAGGGTGGGGCTGAGGGATGAACTCTGTGGGACTCCACAGGTGATTTTCGTGAGGTCGGGAAGGAAGGGTGGGAGTATGATCATTTGGCTTCTTCCAATGAGGAATGATCGGATCCATTTCAAGGCTGTTCCTTGTGTACCTGCGTTGTGTAGTCTGGAAACTAGTGTGTGGTGGAAGACGTGTCAAAGGCCACTGATAGGTCAAGTAGGATCGGGCTGCACAGTGGCCTTGGTCCAGGAGGATGCGGATGTTGTCTGTGGCAGCGAGTAGAATCGGCCCCTGTGTGAGCTCCAGTATGGTGCTATTTCAAATTTCATGGAAATCATCAGGTTCCCTAGAAATCATGTAGACTCCAATACAATATTAATAATGCTTTCTGACAAGTCTATTCATTAAAACCTAATTATCATTTTGTTGTTTATATGGAGCTGAATTTTCTGTCCTAAAAATGTATGCATTTTAATAATGTGTTGTCCAGTCTCACAATCAATAAATATATGTTACCAGATTGGATAAAACAACCTTTTTGATGAAAAATAGGGTGAATTGAAAAGATTTTTGGTCACTTTTTTTTTTAACCCGATATCAGATGCTCTAGCAAGCATCACAGAATTCTCCACCATTGACCTCACTATATTATATGCAATTGATATCCAATTGGCATTACGATCATCAAAGAGGACAAGGGATAACCTTCAATTGCCTCTTCTGATACCACAATTTCTGATCAGATATATGGGTGCTGAGTGAAAAGGATGTGATCAGCATTGCTCCTAGTCCCCTCACTTTCTCCAAACATCCCCATCTTAAATGTTGGAAAATGCGACGTAAAAGGGTAAGCAGAAACGTTAGATGTGCTTCCCAAATACTCATTTGTGCTCCAGATAAAACAATGAGGGCTAGGAGGTGTGGGCTGCATGAGGATAGATTTGGACTACCCACATCCCATCAAGAACCAGCTCCCACCTTCAGGATCTTTTTTCTTGCCTAAGGTGCAATAAACCAAATTAATGAATACAGGAATAAACCTGACTAGAACAGAATGATATAAAAATGAGAATATGTGGTAAGTATTGTTGAGATGTACATGGTTTATAGTTTTTGAAGAGGCTCAAAACACAGTGTTATAGCTATAATAGGCCTCTGTAGTACCAGCACCATATTGTAGGGATAGGCAATTCATTTATGTTAAGCTCTGTCTAATTCCATTTGTCTTATTACTGATTGGTCCTATAGCAGAAAAAAAACAAGAGACGACAGACAGAAACATTATCCAATATAAGAAACGCTTACCCTCTGTGGTCCTCCCAAATTCCCTTTCCCCATCCAAACCCCTAACGACTTGTGTATCTGATTGGGCTGGCAGTAGGCCTAAAGGCCAAGTGGCATAACACTGATGTTGCTTCTCCAAGCAAATCTAAGATGAGTCATTCTGTTATAGATCTGATTCTCAGCTGTCATTGCTCATTTACTACTAAATTATTGTCAAAATAGTCATCTTGGTAGATACGGGTTATCTTGACAAATCATATTCAGCTCATTATGCCTTTCAATTGCATTGAAAGATGGGCATTGATGCAGAATAAGAGACCAGGCGCACAATGAGGTGAATTAAAGTTTGGAGCACAGGGTACTCCATTTCAGTGTGACAAACGCTTGGTCTGCCAAACGCTTGGTCTGCCCACCTAATTTAGGCCCAGAATTGATAACATTTTGCGTTGCAATTGGACCAGGTTTTGGCTGCAGCCATATAGCAAAAAGTTGGCAATTTACTAGGCCATGCTAGGGGTGCCTTGTGTCACCTTGCGTAACTTGGTAAAGAAAATGTTCTGCAATGTAGCATTGCAATACACTGTATCAGAGAGTCATTCAATTGGGTTCCTACCGGCGTTGCCATGCATTCACCCATTGATTTTAGCACATACCCAGATTTAGTAAAGCTAGAAAAAATGGGAAATGCATCAAAATGCCACACCTTCCCCAATGAGGCGTATCAAGGTGAAATATATTTAATTCTCGTTATTACTTCCTCTTTCTAAGTGTGATGCATTTTGCATCACACAAAGAAAGAAGTCATTGCTTAACAAGATTGGTATCCCTTCCTGCACAAAAAAAGTCTAGCATTATCCAACATAGATACTGCTTACAGGTGTACAGCAACTTCTCATCGGGTACAGAACCATCACATCACCAGCGGGATAGAATAAACCTGTTGCTAATTGCTAGGGCCTAGGATATCAGGATCAACAAGCAGCAGGATGCCCTCCTATTCAGACACCGTCATCCTCACAAGGAGATGGAAAAAATGCTAAGTTAATGGAAAACCAGAAATAAAAGACGGCCTTGCAGAGATAATGGGAGATGAAGGTGGAAGGAACAGCAACGCAGAGCTGTTAACATCTAATCAATTTCAGGACAGTGAGTGGCACTGAAAAAACACCAACAGGGGCCCAGATACCTTTGACCACAGTGCAAGTGCAAGCAAAGATTCAGGAACTCCGCTCACGCTCAACTTGATGAAATTCTTACCTGGCCCAGTGTTCAGGCAGAAGTGGTTGCTGATTTACCCAATGCACAACTTTAGATGAGTATGATTAGAAAGAGACCGGTAGGGAAGAGTGTTGGTAGTTCGTGGCACTAGGGAGCACTGTTGAAGACAGGTAGCGCCAGAGAGTAGTCTCTCAAACTTGGGACACAACCAGGGTGCAGATTTTGGTTTTCACTCTTTAACTTTCGTGTGCAATGCTTTTAGGTCTGTCGGTGCTTTTCACTGACGAGTCATCTCACTCCCTTTCACCGTTCACTTTTTTATTGACAAACTGGCTAGTCTATATGCTTAACAATTACTTTCATTGCTGATGAATGAATGCTCGCCATCTCTATTTTGGCCATAATCAATGGAGTCCCAGACAAAAAAATCCCAGAACAAGACTTCTTATTTCTATTGTTGTTTGGTTTGATTTATTTTGACAGACTTAAAAAAGTCCGGGCGGATATATCACTATACTGGAGTATCTCATTTTCTTGACTCCTGTAGCTTCATTTCCTCTATTAACTATATTTGGAGGTTTAAGACATGGCTAATATCCATTATAGCATTATAGACAAAATGATGAATAAATACCAGCAGGAAAATAAAAACAAAAAAAGATAAAAACTGTTCAGAGATTATAAAGATTACACATTTGGTGGAATTTAATCATGTGCCCAAAAAATATGATGAGCTGAAATGCTCCCCGGAAGGGACGAGCACTATAGAATTCAGACCAGACTTCAGTGGGAGTGATTTTAAAAAATGAACAAACAAGCTTAAAAAAAATCTTATTTTTAGAAGAGGTAAAATGCATGAAAATAGTATGGATGTGTCCCATTTTTCATACTTCGGAAATAGAAAGGAACAATCAAAGATCAAGACATGGACGAAAGGTGGCAAAAGAAAAAGAGGCAGAGCATTTTCAATTGACAATAAAACAAAAGAGGAGAAAAGGGATGTCTGGACATTGTCATGAATCTATTCGAAAGTAAATTGAACAAAACAACAATGAAACAAATAATTGAGTAAAGGTTTATGAGTTTTCCCTGGGTAAACTTGTTAATGTGTTGGACCTAACACTGATTTGTAAGAAATCAAAGCTAGGTGCGGGCGTAATAAGAGTAATTTGCTCAAGCCTAATTAGGCGGAATTAATGCAAAATATAGGCAGGTGGCACTCTACACACCCCTAACATTGATTCCCATTTTAGGATGTTGGACACAAATAGATGAATGAATATTATACTTGAACTGAATTAACTTTTATCCCATTTATTAGCTTTTCATTTTGCATGCTTCTATATGTATTTTTTCGTCTCTAATTTTTGCAGAACTTATTGATATTATGTGCTGTGTATTAGCTTAAAAATGGATGGATGCTTATTGTGAGAAATTACATTATTATTTGGAGTGGGTGAGCGCTTACCTCCGGAATAATCACAACCCTCATTAGGGAGAACCCGTAAAGCCCTTAGATTATCCTGAGCTCAACCCCTGGTACTTACTGCAAAGAGCAGACAGGATTAATGTAGGTCAATGTGAAAGAGTAGTTAAGGAGTATCAAAACAGTACTAAATTCAAAACACCATTAAAAAAACAATTCAGTAAAAATTGAATAATATACAACAGTAGTAACAGGAACGTAAAGACAAAATAATGGAGGATATCAGAGCCATTGTGTAGAGACTGCACCTGGCTACGGCTGCTGCACTGATCCATGGAGCTGTGCCACCTGGGGCTCTCACTGCCGCTGATAAGGACAAGTGGCGGCGGAGAGAACATGTTGTGCAGCAGGTTGGAGCAGCTGATGGTGCTGAGCAGTGTCCCTCCTGGCGGTCCTAGCTCGACAGTGGAGCCTGGTAAAGGCAGTTATTGAATGAAGTGCCTGTGCTCCTTGGGGTCCAGATGGAACTCTCCTCCGCATCTGTTGCTCTGAGGAGTTGGGCCCGAATGAGGTCTTTCACCAGGAGGAGTGCTGTGTCACCCACCAGGTAGATGGTGCTGGCCTCAACAAACTCTGAAATGGGGGGCAACGAGTGGAGCATCATGGTGCTGTGAGGGCTCACACATCTTCACCCCCGAGTCGGATTGAATACTTTGGTTGTTGGAGCTGGCAGTGAAGAGTGGTGGAAACCGCCCGGGTCCCCCTTGCGCCAACCCCAATTGACTGTGGTTACAGTGGGCAAAAAAAGACTGGTTAAGCCTCACACTGCTACTTTGCCTGGGATGCAAGGGTGTGGGCTGCATGGGTGTTGGCTCCATCGGGGAACTCCATAATTGGGCATGTGAAGGCCACTGTGTTATCACACACCTTCAAATTTGACTCTATCCTGCATGCCATTTAGGATGATAAATTGACACTTGAAACAAAAATAGATGTTGTGGCCCTGGACATCAATATACTGTGCACTGACCACTGAAAATTAGTAGACAGGGTAAATGAAGCAGAATCTAATCCCACCACATTACGGCCCAGGGTGTGTGAACTGCAGGATAAGATAAAGGGGCTGTTGGCTGAGATCACAACACTCAAACTTCATTCAGAGAATGCGGAGGGGCGCTGAAGGTGCAACAACGTAAACATTGTTTGGGTGTCAGAGCATGAAGATGGCCCTAGCACCGAACTGTTTCTGATTATTGGCTGACAACCGTTGACTACAGGCAAGAAATAAACGTTTTTTCCACCGAGTAGGCCCACAGTGTGCCGGTTGGTCTCCTCCTCCAGGGGCCCCAAAGTGGCCTGTCTTTCCAACTTTAGAGATAAGGTCTTGCAAATCACTCACAATAAAGGGCCCTGGAAGATCAGTGGCCAAGATGTGAATGTATAACCACACTGCGCAGGGGCCGTACAGTGCCACCACATCACTTATACCAAAGTCAAGAAGCACCTAAAGGTGCTGGACATATAGTATTTACTGGTGTACCTGGTCAAACTGAGGATAGTGGATCAGGCTAAGATCTGTGACGATGCATGTAACTGGCTGCAAGTAAAGGCATCAGCGCACCAGCTGTGGGAGAACTCGAGCTAGGGCATAGTCAAACGCACCATGCCAAGCAGATGAAGGGTCGTCCAACACAGAGGGAAGCAGCCGAGGCCAGGGCCCAGGTGATTGAGGACGTACGGTGTCAGAACTCTAGCCGGCCAATTCACTGAGTTCAGGCAGTCCAGTCTCAGGGAGCACCTCTGATCATGATCAGAACAGACTGGAGGTTGACGGGATTCAGGGGCCCATTATAGATAATGGGGTAACCCAGTTAAATGTCATAGGACCTGGGTATCGGTCGTAAAGACAGCAGTTGGTCTTTGCCACATTCAGGGGCAGGCACTGACACCTCGGTTGGCAGATGACCTCCTTTGATTGGGTAGGTGTGGCTGATTGCCCTACTTCACATAGTTTGACTGGCAAAATGCAGAGCTTTTACAAACATACTGGGACCTTGCCACCAGACTATGAGTGGCACATTGCAGTGACTGCTGCTCCTCCAGGTTACCATCCACTGGATGGATATTCGCAAGAAGAGCTGTTTGTGTTTGAGTTTCACCATGGGTTTTATTGGAGGTGGCCAGTTCAGGCTTGCCTCCTGAGGAGAGAAGTTATGTTACTTGTTTCTTGTTGATTTGGCCCTGTACAGTGCTGACAATCCAGCCTTGACATGACAGCCTGGCTCTTGCAGGATCCCTAGAGTCAAAGGGATTAAGCCCCCCCGCCCATCAGAGGTGAGAGCAAACCCCCTTTAATCCTTGGATGGGTAGATGGAGACACAATATTCTTTGCAGGCCTGGAGGGTCCAGGGAATAGCTGTGCCATGGAAGCATCATGGGGTATATGCAAATGAAAAATGCAGGCTTATTCACTTCACCAGTCTACAGCCGACCTACCTTACGGGAGTGGAACTCCCAAAGGTAGTACGTAGATGGGGCAAGCAGACCTATGGGACCACATATTCTGCATACACAAGGGGGGGTGGAGATATGGGTGGCACCATATGTGATGCAGTGGACATAGATAGACTCAATTTGCAGATGTTTTGCTTGAGGGGTTCTTAAATTGCCAACCATTGTCCATTATAGCAGTTTATGCCCCGAACGTGCAGCAATTTGAGTATTTTAGCCACTTGTCCCTAGATCTGTTGCACGACTCACAGGTTCACCAGCTCTGGGGGAGACTTTAACTGTGTGAAGGATGTTCCTGCAGACTGCACCACTCTTCCTCTACCAGGAACAACCATACAGAGGGTTGCTCGCCTGTTTCAGGATTGTCAGGAAGACATGTGCGTCAAGGGTGCCAAGAGAAATGGTCACCCTATAGAGAGAATACTCTTTTTACTCCCTGATACACCACTTACACTTCAGGCCAGATTATTGACTTTGCTTAGGAGACCTCTGCCCAAAATTGTTAAACAGGGACTATTTGAGGTGCACCATATCGGACCATAATCCACTTAAGTTTGGAGCACTTTGGGGGCATCAGGCCAGGGTTCCCATCTGGATAGTTAGGGCTGAGGCACTGAAGGATGCTTGCTTCCATGAACAGATACACAAGCACATAACACACTAGTTTGCTGATAATGATGGTACGTCCACACATATGTCTTTAGAATGGGGCACAATCAAAGTGGTTGTAAGGGGACACTGTATAAAGAGCACATGGGGGGCACAACACATGTTACATAGGGAAATGCATGACTTGGAAGGGGCTCTCAGACGTGCGGCGTGGCATGAGGTGCCAGCCCCGGATGCAGGAGTGGAACTGGCGGCACTGTGCAGAGGAGGCACTCGTATGGGCAGCCTGTCTTACATGGCCTTCATGGTCAATCATCCTGCAGAAGGGGATAGGATAGGCAGGGCACTGGCCTGACTGCTATGGTCCGAGATCCCTGGGATACAGATAGGAGCTATTAGAGATCAGGATAGATCATTGTGAATACACAGGAAGTAATCTGTGACAAGTTTCATGACTAATACTCTGAACTTCACATGCCACGAGATGGTTCACCACCCGGGTAGCTATGCCAATATGTTCTTTCAGTGCCTATTTCACTGCTGTATCCCCTTTAGCAAAAAACACAGTTGATGGACAGAATGTAGAACAATGTCATACATTCACCCCAGTACAAGGATCTGGGCCTAAATCCATCGTTTTTTGGCACTCCACACCACCCTGGGTTAGACACTGGCTATATGCAAATCAGCTCTGACCCTGTGCCTCATGGGAACAGTCCAGTCCGAACTACCAAGCCATGTCTTTCCAAGACCGGAATCAAGCATCCAAGGACCGGTTTCTGGCTATCAGCCTTCATCAGCATGGATAGCTTGACTCCAGTGGTGTGGAGAGCCTGGGACTCACGTCTGAGTATACCCAGCACACTCAGGGTGAAAATTGCAAAAAACACACTTGATGGACAGAATGTAGAACAATGTCATACATTCACCCCAGTACAAGGATCTGGGCCTAAATCCGTAGTTTTTTTGCACTCCACACCACCCTGGGTTAGACAATGGCTGTATGCAAATCAGCTCTGACCCTGTGCGTCATGGAAACAGTCCAGTCCGAATTACCAAGCCATGTCTTTCCCAGACCGGAATCAAGCATCCAAGGACCGGTTTCTGGCTATCAGCCTTCATCAGCCTGGATAGCCTGACTCCAGTGGTGTGGAGAGCCTGGGACTCACGTCTGAGTATACCCAGCACACTTGGGGTGAAAATTGCAAAAAACACAGTTGATGGACAGAATGTAGAACAATGTCATACATTCACCCCAGTACAAGGATCTGGGCCTAAAACCATCGTTTTTTTGCACTCCACACCACCCTGGGTTAGACACTGGCTATATGCAAATCAGCTCTGACCCTGTGCCTCATGGGAACAGTCCAGTCCGAACTAACAAGCCATGTCTTTCCCAGACCGGAATCAAGCATCCAAGGACCGGTTTCTGGCTATCAGCCTTCATCAGCCTGGATAGCTTGACTCCAGTGGTGTGGAGAGCCTGGGACTCACGTCTGAGTATACCCAGCACACTCGGGGTGAAAATTGCAAAAAAACACAGTTGATGGACAGAATGTAGAACAATGTCATACATTCACCCCAGTACAAGGATCTGGGCCTAAATCCATCTTTTTTTTGCACTCCACTCCACCCTGTGTTAGACACTGGCTATATGCAAAGCAGCTCTGACCCTGTGCCTCATGGGAACAGTCCAGTCGGAACTACCAAGCCATGTCTTTCCCAGACCGGAATCAAGCATCCAAGGACCGGTTTCTGGCTATCAGCCTTCATCAGCCTGGATAGCTTGATTCCAGTGGTGTGGAGAGCCTGGGACTCACGTCTGAGTATACCCAGCACACTCGGGGTGAAAATTGCAAAAAACACAGTTGATGGACAGAATGTAGAACAATGTCATACATTCACCCCAGTACAAGGATCTGGGCCTAAATCCATCGTTTTTTTGCACTCCACACCACCCTGGGTTAGACACTGGCTATATGCAAATCAGCTCTGACCCTGTGCTTCATGGGAACAGTCCAGTCCAAACTACCAAGCCATGTCTTTCCCAGACCGGAATCAAGCATCCAAGGACCGGTTTCTGGCTATCAGCCTTCATCAGCCTGGATAGCTTGATTCCAGTGGTGTGGAGAGCCTGGGACTCACGTCTGAGTATACCCAGCACACTCGGGGTGAAAATTGCAAAAAACACAGCTGATGGACAGAATGTAGAACAATGTCATACATTCACCCCAGTACAAGGATCTGGGCCTAAATCCATCGTTTGTTTGCACTCCACACCACCCTGGGTTAGACACTGGCTATATGCAAATCAGCTCTGACCCTGTGCCTCATGGGACCAGTCCAGTCCGAACTACCAAGCCATGTCTTTCCCAGACCGGAATCAAGCATCCAAGAACCGGTTTCTGGCTATCAGCCTTCATCAGCCTGGATAGCCTGACTCCGGTGGTGTGGAGAGCCTGGGACTCACGTCTGAGTATACCCAGCACACTTGGGGTGAAAATTGCAAAAAACACAGTTGATGGACAGAATGTAGAACAATGTCATACATTCACCCCAGTACAAGGATCTGGGCCTAAATCCGTCGTTTTTTTGCACTCCACACCACCCTGGGTTAGACACTGGCTATATGCAAATCAACTCTGACCCTGTGCCTCATGGGAACAGTCCAGTCTGAACTACCAAGCCATGTCTTTCCCAGACCGGAATCAAGCATCCAAGGACCGGTTTCTGGCTATCAGCCTTCATCAGCCTGGATAGCTTGACTCCAGTGGTGTGGAGAGCCTGGGACTCACGTCTGAGTATACCCAGCACACTCGGGGTGAAAATTGCAAAAAACACAGTTGATGGACAGATTGTAGAACAATTTCATACATTCATCCCAGTACAAGGATCTGGGCCTAAATCCATCGTTTTTTTGCACTTCACACCACCCTGGGTTAGACACTGGCTATATGCAAAGGAGCTCTGACCCTGTGCCTCATGGGAACAGTCCAGTCCGAACTACCAAGCCATGTCTTTCCCAGACCGGAATCAAGCATCCTAGGACCGGTTTCTGGCTATCAGCCTTCATCAGCCTCGATAGCTTGACTCCAGTGGTGTGGAGAGCCTGGGACTCACGTCTGAGTATACCCAGCACACTCGGGATGAAAATTGCAAAAAACACAGTTGATGGACAGAATGTAGAACAATGTCATACATTCACCCCAGTACAAGGATCTGGGCCTAAATCCATCGTTGATTTGCACTCCACACCACCCTGGGTTAGACAATGGCTATATGCAAATCAGCTCTGACCCTGTGCCTCATGGGAACAGTGGATTAGGCCCAGTGCTGGGAGTCAAGCTATCCAGGCTGATGAAGGGGAAACCAGTCCTTGGATGCTTGATTCATGTCTGGGAAAGACATGGCTTGGTAGTTCGGACTGGACTGTTCCCATGAGGCACAGGGTCAGAGCTGATATGCATATAGCCAGTGTCTAACCCAGGGTGGTGTGGAGTGTAAAAAACGATGGATTTAGGCAAAGATCCTTGTACTGGGGTGAATGCATGACATTGTTCTACATTCTGTCCATCAACTGTGTTTTTTGCAATTTTCGCCCCGAGTATGCTGGGTATACTCAGACGTGAGTCCCAGGCTCTCCACACCACTGGAGTCAAGCTATCCAGGCAGATGAAGGCTGATAGCCAGAAACCGGTCCTTGGATGCTTGATTCCGGTCTGGCAAAGACATGGCTTGGTAGTTCGGTCTGGACTGTTCCCATGAGGCACAGGGTCAGAGCTGATTTGCATATAGCCAGTGTCTAACCCAGGGTGGTGTGGAGTGCAAATCAACGATGGATTTAGGCCCAGATCCTGAACTGGACCTAGAAGTGGCTCAAAAGTCCTCTATGATTCCATCTGCCCTTTTATTATCGGATAGACGATCTTTAGAGGATCAGTTTGTTGCTTTCCTGCCGGCCTCGGAATCGGACATATGGCAAATCCTGGCAGCGTTAAAGTCTGGATCTCCTTCAGACCCCTGCCCTGCCAGGGTTTTGGGAGGGATAGTGGATATTATTAATCAAGAGGTGACTCAAATCATTAACCTCTCCCTTTCCACGGCCTTGATTCCGAGAAGTTGGAAGGAGGCAAAACTGCTCCCTCTGTTAAAAAAGGCTGGTCTAGACCCAGCAATGCCATCGAGCTATTGGCCCATCTCACTGTTGCCAGCTCTGGTGAAGGTGTGTGAGAAGGTGGCTTTTAAACAGCTGGATAGCTTCATTGAGTCCTCCCACGCCCTACACCCTGCTCAGTCAGGGTTCAGAGCGGCTTACAGCACCGAGACAGCACTAGTTGAGGTCTCGGAGGCAGTTCGAGAGTGCTTGGACGGGGGTGGCAGAGCGGTCCTGATTCTATTGGACCTCTCTGCCGCCTTCGATACGGTGCCCCATGCCTTGCTTATTGCAAGACTACGAGCCGTTGGCATTTCAGGGTTGGCCCTTGACTGGTTGTCATCGTTTTTGAGCGATAGAACTCAGCAGGTCTGGATGCCTCCCTACTCTTCGGCCCCGAAGAGACTGACAACTGGAGTTCCGCAGGGTTCTACGTTAAGCCCTTTATTGTTTAAAGTCTATATGACCCCTCTACTCTATCTGGCGGAACCGCTGGGAGCCAAGATAATAGCCTACGCAGATGACACACAGTTGTTATTCACCTGGCCTAAGGGTGTGTCTGATCCATCAGCAGTCCAGTATTGTCTGTCGGAAGTATTTCGGTGGCTTGCACAAGTCCAACTTAAGTGCAACGAAGACAAGTCCGAGGTCCTGTTCTTTGGCTCTTTTCCTGACAACTTCAAGGATCAGATTTGGCCCCCGGACCTGCCCTGCCCTAGTGTGATGGGAGGCCCAGCTAAGAATTTGGGGGTCTGGTTCGGTCAGGATCTGAAGTTCTCGGATCATATAAAAAAATTGACCGGCATCTGCTTTGGTACCTTGCGAGCCTTGAGAAGATTTTCCCTCTTCTTCCCAGGGCAGCCAAGGAGACTGTTCTTCGAGCCCTGATTTTATCTCGGCTCGACTATGCTAATGCCTTATTTAGTGGCCTACCTGCGTACATGGTTCATCGCCTTCAGGTGATACAAAACGCTGCAGTACGTCTGCTTTTCTCTCTCCCCAGGAGGTCGAGCGTGCGGAGCCACTTACGAAGTCTGCATTGGCTCCCAGTGCCACACCGAATCTTGTTTAAAATGTTTGTGTTGGCATTCAGAGCAGCTCATGGCCAGGGACCGACATATTTGCAGAAACGGTTTTCATTCTATACTCCCAATCGTGCCCTACGATCGGCCAATCAATGTCAATTGGCCATTCCTAAATACAAATATGCCCGATTGGGAGGCCAATCAATTTCAGTTAAGGCAGCTTCTGCTTGGAATGCCCTCCCCTTGTTCCTTAGAGCCTCGCCAACCATTACTGTTTTTAAGAAGGAACTTAAGACTCATCTGTTTAATGCTCCACTCTAACAGATCGTTCTGGTTTGATCCATCACTCCTGCTGTCAAATCACTCACCGCGCCAGGATACCCCGTGGTAATAGAGCGCGCTATAAAAGTTTTAATAAACATAATAAACTGGAGTCAAGCTATCCAGGCTGATGAAGGCTGATAGCCAGAAACCGGTCCTTGGATGCTTGATTCCAGTCTGGGAAAGACATGGCTTGGTAGTTCTAGCTGGACTGTTCCCATGAGGCACAGGGTCAGAGCTGATTTGCATATAGCCAGTGTCTAACCCAGGGTGGTGTGGAGTGCAAACAAACGATGGATTTAGGGCCAGATCCTTGTACTGGGGTGAATGTATGACATTGTTCTACATTCTGTCCATCAACTGTGTTTTTTGCAATCTTCACCCCGAGTGTGCTGGGTATACTCAGACGTGAGTCCCAGGCTCTCCACACCACTGGAGTCAAGCTATCCAGGCTGATGAAGGCTGATAGCCAGAAACCGGTCCTTGGATGCTTGATTCCGGTCTGGGAAAGACATGGCTTGGTAGTTCAGACTGGACTGTTCCCATGAGGCACAGGGTCAGAGCTGATTTGCATATAGCCAGTGTCTAACCCAGGGTGGTGTGGAGTGCAAAAAAATGATGGATTTAGGCCCAGATCCTTGTACTGGGGTGAATGTATGACATTGTTCTACATTCTGTCCATCAACTGTGTTTTTTGCAATTTTCACCCCGAGTGTGCTGGGTATACTCAGACGTGAGTCCCAGGCTCTCCACACCACTGGAGTCAAGCTATCCAGGTTGATGAAGGCTGATAGCCAGAAACCGGTCCTTGGATGCTTGATTCCGGTCTGGGAAAGACATGGCTTGGTAGTTCAGACTGGACTGTTCCCATGAGGCACAGGGTCAGAGCTGATTTGCATATAGCCAGTGTCTAACCCAGGGTGGTGTGGAGTGCAAAAAAACGATGGATTTAGGCCCAGATCCTTTTACTGGGGTGAATGTATGACATTGTTCTACATTCTGTCCATCAACTGTGTTTTTTGCAATTTTCACCCCAAGTGTGCTGGGTATACTCAGACATGAGTCCCAGGCTCTCCACACCACTGGAGTCAAGCTATCCAGGCTGATGAAGGCTGATAGCCAGAAACCGGTCCTTGGATGCTTGATTCCGGTCTGGGAAAGACATGGCTTGGTAGTTCAGACTGGACTGTTCCCATGAGGCACTGGGTCAGAGCTGATTTGCATATAGCCAGTGTCTAACCCAGGGTGGTGTGGAGTGCAAAAAAACGATGGATTTAGGCCCAGATCCTTTTACTGGGGTGAATGTATGACATTGTTCTACATTCTGTCCATCAACTGTGTTTTTTGCAATTTTCACCCCAAGTGTGCTGGGTATACTCAGACATGAGTCCCAGGCTCTCCACACCACTGGAGTCAAGCTATCCAGGCTGATGAAGGCTGATAGCCAGAAACCGGTCCTTGGATGCTTGATTCCGGTCTGGGAAAGACATGGCTTGGTAGTTCAGACTGGACTGTTCCCATGAGGCACTGGGTCAGAGCTGATTTGCATATAGCCAGTGTCTAACCCAGGGTGGTGTGGAGTGCAAAAAAACGATGGCTGTAGGCCCAGATCCTTGTACTGGGGTGAATGTATGACATTGTTCTACATTCTGTCCATCAACTGTGTTTTTTGCAGTTTTGTATCCCCTTTAGCAGCAGGAGTTAGAAAACTGTTGCTTATGGATGAAGTGTGCACAACAACTCTTTGGATGGTATGCAACAGGGAGCCAGGCATTAATTGGCTCCCTGAAAAGTTTTATGCTATGTACAAGACCCCTTTAGCTGACAAGCTACTGGCAGTATATAAAACATCCTTTAATGGGGGCGAACTACCTAGATCAATCAGAGCAGCCCTGGTCGTTTACTCATGAAGAAAGAGAGAAACCCTGTAGATGTTTGCTCCTGCCGTCTCCTTTCCCTTCCCAACCAAGACTATAAGATCTTGAGTTCCATCTTGGAAAATCGACTGCTGTCATGCTTAATATCGCTCTTCCACACAGATCAGAATGGGTTCATCCCAACACGCAGCACATTGTTGAATGTGAACCAACTGTTCACCATGATGTACGTGTGAGATCAGTGGCAAGAACGAGGTGGCAGTGTCTTTGGACATCTAGAAGGCCTTCCTATAATGGGGCAAGATGGGCCTTCTGATATTGAACCCACAGAGTATACCTGTAGAGCCCTAAATAAAACCGATTTGCCGCTTTTAAAGAGGGCCCTTGTTACATCTGTACCTAAATTGACAGACAATTCATCTAAGGATGCTGATGCTATTGAAGGGTGGCTCCGGACCAACATAGATACAGTTGCACTGCTAATAGTACGTAAGGTGAGAAGGTCTCGGCAATCAGCTCCCTAGTTCAACAAATTTTTGAGAATTAGTAGAAGTAACTGTAAAAGGCTGGAGAGAGAGAAAGTGGCATAATCTCTACCTTGAGGAAGATAGGGCAGTCGACAAGGCAGCCCAAAAAGCTCATTATAGATGAGTGAGAGAAGGAAAGAGGAATTACTGGCAAGAAAAAAATGATTCAGCAACACATAGGAGCAAGGAGATCTTCAGGATAGTAAAGTCATTAATGGTGCTAAAGGCAACCAATAGAGTGGTTCCTGTCTCGGAGGAATAGACTTGGTTGCTGGCCAACTCGTTCCAGGCAAAAATAGAAACAATCCAAAAGTCCTTCTCCATGCCAGTCAAGGAAAAGAAGGCGGTGGAGGGGATAGACGTGGCCACCTTAGGGGGGCATGCATATAGACCTCCCATACAAAGCCAACAGCTGCTGAATTTTTCAGCTATTTCAGTAGATGAATCCTTGTCTTATCTGCGGAGCCTGAAGTTGGGCTCACCGGTGAAGTTACTTCCAGCTCTGGCTTCAACCATAAATCTGTTTAATAATATGGTTTTTAACTCCTCTTTGGCGGGGGGAGTAGAGGCATCTCTTTGGATAAAAGTGAAGATTCTGCCTCTTCTGAAAAAGCAGAGTGTAGATCACCTTATACCCACAAACTATAGGCCTTTATCCCTCCTTCCAGTCCTGTCTAAAGTGCTCAAGAAACATGTTATCAAAACAATAATGGAGTTTGCGGAACACAATCATCTGCTGCACCTCAGTCAGTCGGATTTCAGGGCAGAGTACATTACAGAAACGGCACTGCTGGAGGTGACAGAAGATATAAAGGAAGTTCCGGATCGAGGAGGCCGTGCAATTTTGATTTTGTTGGACCTGTCAGCAGCGTTCAACACAGTGCCACACAGGAGACTCCTGGATAGGTTGGAAGATATGGGTTTTGGTGGAACAACCTTAGCCTGGCTAACCTCCTACTTGGGTGAAAGAAAGCAACTGATCAAGACACCCCCATTTTCATTTGCTGTGCCCAGCCTTCAATTCGGGGTGCCACAGGGCTCGTCTCTTAGTCTGATGTGGTTTAATCTTTATCTGTCTTCATTGGCAACTCAGGTAGAAGCACAGGGGTACAGATTATTTTACATGCAGATGACACAAAGTTGATTTTGGGATACTATCAGATCCTGCTTTGTGGATGTTTACTACTGGCTAGAGGAAAACCAGCAAAAGTGCAACTCCAACAAATCTGAAATTGTCTTCTTGGGACAACCTACAGTCCAGGACGGGGGCCGCTGGTGGCCGGCTGAATTTTCACCCCCAGCGTTGCTCAATTTACAGTGAGAAACGTAGGAATCAAAATGGATGATGCTCTTTCTCTAAGACCCCAAGTTCAGACTGGTGGGGACCTGCATGGACCTACTCCGGATGGCAAGAAGTTCCTTCCTCTCTTGCCGGTAGAATGTAGGAAGACTGTGGTCCCGGTGCTGATTACATTGAGACTGGACAACGGCAATGTCCTCTATTTAGGTCTACAAGAAGGCCTTTTAAGACGCTTGCAGGTGGTACAAATGCCGCAGCCAGGGCGATCCTTCGCTTAAAACCAAGGGTCCACATGGTACCGCATCTAAAATACCTCCACTGGCTCCCTATGCGAGAGAGAGGATCCTGTTTCAGGCACTAGTAAAAAGTGTTAAGGCCCTCCATGGCAGGGGTCCCATCTACTTTAGAGGACGAGTCGACTGGTATGTTACTAAAAGCGCTTAAGATCAACTTTGGGGGCCTATGTATGTGTCCCCAAGGTGCAGTTAGCATGCAGGGGTGGCAAGTCTTTCAGCCGGCACAGGCTTGGAACAAGCTGCTGTGCCTCTCAGACTTGCCCAGGACCTTTTAAGTTTGAAGAAGATGTTAAAAACGTAGCTTTTGGCAACCTATAATCTTCTATTATCTCTGCTCAGTAGTATGGGAATCTGTAGCGCGGGACACTGCTTCGGGAGTTGCTGCGTGCTTTATAAATGTTGTCATTCATTCATTCATTCATTCATTCAACACGCTCAGTTGGCCATAGTTGGAAATGGGGCTGGAGGACATGGGCATTGACGCGGTGTTCTGGACATGGGTGAAATTATTATAGGAAAGGCCATTGGCTAGAGTGCGGGCATGACACATCATATTGAGTGAGTTCTCTACAGCACCCAGCAGTAATGTCCATTGTCTCCAATATTATATGCTCTGTCCATGAAGCCATTGGCCTGTATACTGCGGCAGAGAGGCCTTGAATGGGGTATTCCCCAAAGCGGTGAACATCACTGGATATTGCTGCGTGCGGATGATCCTCTGGTGTATTTACACAAGTGTAGGCAGGCATTGCCTGGTCTGATGGCAGTTTTGGAAGATTTCAGACTACATTCTATCCCTCAGGTAAACCTGGCTATTTTCTGCATTTCCCCCCTTAGGAAGCAGTTAACCTGATATGAGTCCATGCCCATGTTGTGAGATTGACATGGGTGACTAATACACTTATGTATCAAGTGGTTCAAGTGTACCATGACAATGACGACTTGGTGGAGTTCAATTTGGACAGAATCCTGGCAACTGCCAGGCACCTCCTCCGTTTTGTTGTGCACTACCTTTGTCACCAGTGGGCTGCCTAATGATTGCCAAAATTCTTATCCTGTCTTGGCTGCTAAATGTGTTCTCGCCTGTTACGCTTCTGTTGGTGCACACCTTCTTTTTGGATCTGCACAAAACTCCCACTTTTTTGGGGGGGGAAGTGGGAACGTTAAAAAGTTTAGCTGCACTATAATCGGCACTTTCTGGGTAGCCATTTTGTTGGAGCCATCTATGCAGAGCGGTTAGCATGCTAGATCGTTGGGGCTTTTCTCACCTGCTCCCGGCAAGCCCATCTGCGCCCATCTGCAACCAGAGAGGGGCCGGAAAGTCTGGCTTTTTTGCCAAGACAGGTTAGTGTATTAAACTTTGCGTTTACTTGCTCTTTGTCCCATAACTTCAGATGTCTGCTTTTTTTTCCTTCTATTAACTTGGATGCTAACAGTGCTAGATGCGCACATTGTGATTTCAGAATTGCTTATCCCTGCACAACTCCTAAACACCGTTGTAAGCTGGTTTACACTACTGTGGGCCCTATCCCATTATGACCACTGCAAATGGATATATACAGAAGCCTAAGTCGGTTCATTATCAATTCTTCAGCATTAACTGTCATTCCTTAGTTAAACACCGAGTGGAAATTTTAACTTTTCAGTTGATTATAATTCGGATACTCTTTTTCTTACTGAAACGTGGCTTAACGATTTTTCAGTACGGGATATAATTGCTGCCCTGCCCACAACTTTTTGCATTGTTAGACTTGATCACCAGGACTGAATGGGGGGGGATTGCAATCATTTATAAAACACACTATCAATGCAAAATAGTGAGTCTGGAGATCCCTGACTGTGACTCTCTTCTGTTCTCCCTGACATTATTTAACAATTTTGCTCTGTCTGGGACCCTACTTTATCGCCGTCCCCCCCAAAACTGGCAGGTAACTGGAACACCCATGTATCAGGGATCCTCCCTCTGTGTGTCCTACAATATGCTAATTTGACAGTGCTAGGTGCCCTTAACATTCACTTTGATCTTCAGGACTGGAAATTAGCCTCCACCATGATAGAAGATCTCACAGCCTTAGATATCCACCGTATTAAATACGTCCCTACACGTAGGGCTGGATATCTGCTAAACCTCCTATTTACGAATTTGAAGGGCATAAAAACCGATTCTCCGATTCCCCTTTTATGGTCGGACCACTATGCAGTCCCTTTCTCTTTTTACATTTCATCAATGCCTACCACTAGGATCATGGCTCAACCTCGCAGGAACTCGTCTAAACCTGACCTTTCTGCCTTGAACTAAATGCTGGAGACTAGCTGCCCAGCTCTGAGTCACGCAATTGAGGCTGACTCTACTATTATCGATAACCGGCTCCGATGATCAATTGACGCTGTGCTACTATTGACCCAACTCATGCATCACAGAACACATCCTTCGGCACTTTGGTTCAATGAGGAGCTGCATGAAAATAAAAATAAGTATAAACGTGGAAAGAATCTGGCACAAATCCTACTCTGAAACTGATAAAGCAATAGATAAACAAGCTTTAATGGTCTATCATAACAATTGTTGTATCTCCATATCTTCCTTCTTTTCAGAAAAAAATCCCTAAGGCTCAAATTGCCCCAAAACGCTTTTTCACTATCAAAATGCAATGAATTAGTCCGTGTTTTGTGGGAAAAATGGCTGACATTCATGCCTACTTTATTTCCCCAACCATCCTAGACAGTTCTCCGAATGATACAAGAGCAATTACTGCCTGGAATATATCAGTAAACAATTGGATGCAGACTAGAGAAGTCCCCCTTATGAGCCCTGCCCTGTTTGCTGAATACTTTTGCACCTTTGGACCTCTTGACTTTCACGGAGTTCCTCAATGCTATTAAGTCAAACTTTCCTTTAAACCCACAAGTGCCCTCATTTCTGGGTAAAATGGGCCCACAAGTTTTAGAATGTCTAGCACAGCATCTGGATGTTTCTCCATTGGAAGGATATGTTCCCAAGGTGTGGAAACATGATGTGGTCAGGCTGTTGCTAAAAATGTCTAACTTAGACACCTCCAACTGGTCAAATTACATGCCTATTACTCTTTTCCCAATATCGACTAAGATCCTGGAAAAACATGTAAATAAGCAGCTAAAACGTTAATTGACTCAAATGACCTCCTCACCTGTCCCAATCGGGCTTTAGAGCTGGCCACAGTACAGAGGCAGCCTTACTTGGTGTCACAGATAATCTTAATTTTCATTTAGACAAAGGCGGGATCGCTGCTCTGATTTTGTTAGACCTGTGTGCCACCTTTGATATGGTTAATCACAACCCACAACCTCAATTTGCAAAGACTTTGAAGAAATAGGTGTGCATGGCATCTATTTGCAACGGTTTAAGTCTTTTCTGCCAGATCCCTCCTTTCAAGTACTTACAAAACTGAATTGTTCACAGATCTATCCACTTTCATGTGGCGTATTGCAAGGTTCCACCCTAAGCCCAACTCTGGTCAATATCTATGTACGTCCTCTGACTGATATTGTGGAGAACTGAGTTTCTACACTTTTCTCATACGCTTATGATACCCCAATCATTGGCTCTCTGTCAGCTCAGGAAAGCCGGAATGCATATGCTTTAAACAACTGCCTATCAAAAGTATTGGCCTGGATGAACATAAGCCATCTCAAATTGAATGGTCATAAGACCGAAATTTTGTTGGAGGGTAACCAGCCCCATCTCCGGGGGTCTCATTTGTGGACTAAAATTCTTGGGACATGTTGTACTCCAGTGCGGGCTGTTAAGAATCTGGGCATCTGGCTAGATAACAAGTTTTCAATGAACCCCAAGATCACTAAGGTAGCTGCTACCTGCTTTAGATTGCTCTGATAGTACAGAAAGATTCTTAGTCGCCTACCGACTTCAGCGCAAAGAACAGTGAAACAGGCCTTGATCCTCTCAAGATTTGACTATGGCAACACTCTCTATCTGGGTGTTTCAAAGGGTGCACTTAAGCAACTACAGTTAGTCCAAAATGCTACTGCCAGGCTTCTTCTAAAGCTGCCTGGAATTATCTCCACATACAAGAGCAACTGGGTATGTATTGAGAATTAATTTGAATAAACCATTCTGTTATATGTACAAACTATGCCAAATATGGGTCCTGAGTATCTCAGATCCTTATTTATCACCTTATAAACCACATCTGAAAAGGTACTTTCAGGGGCGTATCTCTGGAAAACCATTGCTGGTAGTCATGCGCTCTATAAAACCCTAGACACAACTCCCACTCTTGGAGGAAGAACTGGGGAGCTCTACTATGAATGGCATCATGCCAATGCGCCGTTGTTGTGGCCACTTCTCTGGTATTAAGCTACTACCAGCCCAGACCAGACCACACTGGAATGAGAGTTTTTAATGTGGCAGGTTAATGGATTGGCTCTGCACATGCAGGCTCCTTGGGACACAACTGCCCAGAATCTATACAGTTGCACAGGCCTGCTCTGCTGGTGTAGGTTTATACATACTACAGGGGGGCCCAGTACCATACTCACCACTGCTCCCTTTGAGGAAGCTACCAAGCATAGGATGCTGATAAGCATGCTAACAACCCACTGTGTTGATGCTATTCATTTCGTCGGGGGTAATCGGCTGCTCTGAGGAACTTCACCTCCCATATAAACTACCATCAGGAGGCACCCATGCAACCCTCCTGCCTCCAACCTGGGGCACTGTTAAGCTTGCTAACAACTCGCTTCAGGTGATGCTGTTAATTTTACTTGGGGTACTGGGCTGCTCTGAGGGAATTCATCTCCCATATCAACTTCCAGCAGGAAGCACCCATGCCGCCCTTCTGCCTCAAGCGCTGATAAGCACGTTAACAACCCACTGCGTTGGGATGCTGTTCATTTTGCTGGTGGGACTGGGATGCTTTGAGGGACTTCATCTACCATATCAACTAGCACCAGGAGGCTCTCACACAGCCCTCCTGCCTGAAGCACTGATAGGCATCCTAACAACCCACTACATGGGACACATGCAGGCCATGCCTGGGGAAAGCCGTGGCCAAGGGCAGGGCCGTCCTGCACCCATCAGTGCCAGCAAGAGGCAGGGCAGGGCCAGCCCCTCCCCCCCAGGCCCAATGCTGGAATACCTGCGTAAGTGGTAAGAGCATACAACATTATTGAGGGGTCATTGACCAGCAATATACTGAACTTTCTGCTGCAGATTGTTTGCAAGTCAAGTTTGTTAGGCTTGAATGCTGGTTTCTCTTGAGGTGGAGGCGCCCTGATAAACCTTTTGTTTGCTACTGACATTATGCCTTTGAACCTCTCAGATAAACTGGGATTTTGGTAGCAGTGTTCAAGCTAGTTATTTCACCTATTGCGTTAATGTAAACTCCTGCTGCTGTTTGTGTATAGTGATTTTAACTGTGTTGCTTGGACTGTGTAATAGTAACTGTACTGGTGGTGACATATATTTACTCCACTGTTTTGATCCCAAAACCTGTCTGAGGTCCTTTTTCAGTTGTACATGCTTTGTAGGCTACTGACTCTGTTTTATATCAAGGGTGAAATGGGCAAACAAAAAGCTACAGATAATGCGGGGGAGTCTGGGAAGGCCAAGAAGCAGGCAAAGCATTCTGCATCCAAATACAGCTCAGAAGAAACTGAGTGGTTAATTGAGGAAGTAGAAGGCTTTTTGAGTGAGGAAGATAAAGGGGGTGAACTCGCAAAAAATAAATCAAAGATTAAAGGCATAACGTCTTTAATTAAGAATGGTTCAGTGCAGAACAAGACTGTGCCAGTAGCTAACCCAATTTCCATCACCAATAGCAACACACTGCCGAGCCCCCTGAAAGATGACACAGCTGTAGCCCCCAGGCAGGAAGCAAGCTGCACAGCCCCCTTCATGGTTAATGTTGAGTGCTCCAACAGGTACATGGTGCTTCAACCAAGAGAGGAGGTACAACCTGTGAATTATGTAGCTCTCTTAACTAGGGATCCTAGAGTAAGTTCCATCATTGAGGGCAGTGATATTGTTTATTTGTCAATTGCAAGGGTGGAAACAGGTGAATTAAGGAGAGCACTGATTGAGCTCCTTAAATGTAAATCAGGCTCCCCTAACGACCCTTGGCCAGCCAAGGAATACAAAAAACTGGCACCCCTACTTAACCCCTATTTAAATCACATCTGGAATGACTCACTCCGTACAGGATGCTTCCCTACCAAATGGAAGCATGCCTCCCTAGTCCCCATTCTGAAGAAACCCAATTTAGATCCTGACCTCCCCTGTAATTACAGGCCCATTTCCCTCCTGCCTGCCCCAGCCAAGGTCTTGGAAAAGCTGGTTCATTCCCAATTGGCTAGTTTCATCGAATCCAATGGGCTCCTTCATGCCTCCCAGCATGGCTTCAGGTCGGGCCATAGCACGGAGTCGGCCCTCATTGAAATGGCCGACTCTGTGAGATGGACGCTTGACCGAGGGTCGAGGGCGGTGTTAGTGCTGCTGGATCTTTCAGCAGCATTTGACACCGTCTCTCATAAGATCTTGCTGAGAAGGCTGGAGGACTTAGGGCTAGGCGGCTCTGTTCTGAAGTGGCTGTCATCGTACCTGTCTAATCGCACCCAGCAAGTCTTTACCCCTCCCTTCACTTCCTCTGCCAGGCCACTTAAATGGGGAGACTTTGCCAAAGAAACTGTTTCAATTAGGAAAGGGTTTACTTCTCTTCGTCCTCAACTGCGAAGTCTAGGTTACAAATATGGCCTCTTTGATCTGTCGACGATGCGCATTTGGAAGGACAATTTGTCAAGATCTTTTCAACGTCCTGAGGATTTGAAACATTTCTTGGACCATCAGTCACAACTCTCTATGGATACAAATGACTCTAATACATGACTTTCATATGATATGTATACTCTGAATCAATACTGAAATTCCTTTATCTAGGGGCTCCAGCGGTTATGGTCATGCTTGTTGAGCGTGTGTGCGTTTCACACTTCATATTTATGTCTCTTGTCTGTCGTCTTTTTATTTATGTTTTTCCCCTTTCCTTTTCCTTCCTCTTTATCTGGAGCTACTTTATTCTCATTCTCTTGATTTTTCTCTATCCTCCTCTTCTCTATTTTCCTTCTCCTTTTTTTTATTATGGCTAACACTCAACATATTAATGTTGTTTCACTAAATGTTAAAGGCTTGCGTCATCCAGTTAAGCGTACAAAAATACTTGATTATTTTAAAAGTTACAAACCAGATGTTTGTTTTATACAAGAAACTCACATAGATGATAAAGTTTTAGACTATATGAAGAAAAAATGGGTTGATGTTATTGTTTCATCACCTGCTAATGGTAAAATAAACGGTGTGGCTATCTTATTTGCAAAGAAACTTCGTTGTCAAATTTTGAGTAAAACGTCTGATAAGGATGGTAGATTTATACTTGTTAAGATTAAAGTTCATGACTCATTTCTATTTTTATTGAACATTTATGGGCCTACAGCGGACAATCCAGTGTTCTGGTCTAATCTTACAATGGAGATTCTTAAAATTGGTAATGTCCCTTTAATTGTTGGAGGTGATTGTAATGTTATTTCCGACCCATTACTTGATAGATTGTCTCTTACTAAGTTTCATCCTTCTAAAGTTTATTTTGCATTCAAATCATTTCTTCAAGCCCCTAAATTGGTAGATGTTTGGAGACATGCGGTCCCTTCCACATACAATCACTTGAACGGTAACTGGTCAGGGCTGTCACCTTGGCCATATCAGACATAGATTGACTCCTTGAGTCATTGGATCAGAATATCCACACCGACTCTGATCCAATACGTCAACCGATAGAGCATGCATCCATGATATGTCATGGGTTCATGTTGAATGTAAACACGAGTGATTTTACCAATGGTCAAGCTAAATAGGACTTTCCTCCCTGTGTGGTTATTCCAGTCCCAGCCTCGTCTTCAACTGTAGTCACAAACATGCGATCTCTAACAAGCCCAGTCAGACTTATGCCCTGAGTGTTGCTGGTCTGCAAGCTAAACTATGTGACCCTGAATGGGAAGAATTTATAGCCGACCATCAAATCATTTTATAGAGCCAGTCCACAGGCCTGTATATCTTACCTTTTACTTCAGTGCTACTCCAGCCAAATCAGGTCGGGCCTAAGGGGGTATAATTATTTGGTTAAAACATTCTTATGACTATAGGGTCAAAGAGATAGAAACAAGCTCAAATAATATATTAGATGTCAGTATTGTTAACAATAGACCTTGTCTGATCAAACATATAGTGGTGGTGAACATTTATGTATGTTCTGTTCATGATAGTGCAAAATCACGGACTATACACATATTACGCCTATTGACCGAGAATATTTCACTTCACCCTTGGCCTGTGGTTATAGTAGGTGACAGTAGGTGACTGTAATTCACATTTTGAACCACTTGGCCGATTTTCAGCCTTAATAGCTGAGGAAGATACTTAGTGAGGCATCTCTTAGCTTCAGACCAAATCGGCCATGAAGTGGCCAAAAGTACCAATTCAAGTTTTTCATCTGTAATTTGACTATGGCCTAACAGCCGCGATGGGCATACCAAGTCTGAAATTTGCCCTCATCCTACTTTTAAATGAGTGTTGTATACTAGCTATATAGAATATATACTTTTAGGGGGACGCGCGATCGCGCAAAAGAAAATGGTCGCCGCATAATCGAGCTCCACCGCATTTTTGCCCGTTTTGGCAAGTATCGACGATTTTGGGTCAGTTTTCGCCGCATTAAGAGGTCGCTGTATTGGGGAGCAGTTTGCCTACCTGGTGGCCGTTTTCGTGGTGTTTTTCTGTGCTGCAAGTGGTATTTTCCCCTCCATGGTACCTGCTCCCTCCTCTGCCTCAAGGTACTGCCTGGAATATTAGTCAGGGGGGTGGAGTAATCTTTAGGAAAGGGCCTGGCTTGGGCCTAGCCACTCCCCCAGACTGGTTTAGCTGCTGCACCAGCCTTTTTTGCCTGCTTTCACTGCTTTTGCCTTACATTCCATTCTTGACTTAAATACATTATATTTCTGCCTCATTTTCTTTCAAAATGGAAAATAAAAGTGCATTTAATAATAAAAGAAGGCAGCAAGTCTCTCCACCTCCTGCTAAATCTAAAGTGGTGGAATCTTCTGAGCCCTCATTATCTTTAATACTGGAGGAAATACAGCACTTCGTGTTAACACCGATACTATTGCCTCTGAAATTAAAACTGTACGCCGAGAAATGGCTAATCTATCAATGAAAATATCTGATAATTCTATCAAAATACAGGATAATAAAGCTAAACTTGATGCTTTTACCCCACTTATGGGTAATATTTCACCTGTCTGCACTGCATTACTGGATTTGGAAAATCGTAATAGACAGTATGATTCACGCATCTTTAATTTACCGGAAGATGTTATAATTGTAGACTATATTTAGAGGGTCTATTGCCTAACTTTTTACAACTTAAATTTCAAGAGAAGTTTGAAATTGATAAGGCTCAGAGGATTCCCTCCCACAGGAACCCTCTACAGACAAAGCTCTGACAAATGATTTTTAAAGTCCTTCGTCATCACCACTTGCTATCAATCCGAAAAGCAGCCATGGAAATACCTTCACTGATGGTTAATGGAAACAAAATATTTATCCATCAAGACTTTGCCAAAGAAACTGTTTCAATTAGGAAAGGGTTTACTTCTCTTCGTCCTCAACTGCGAAGTCTAGGTTACAAATATGGCCTTTTTGATCTGTCGACGATGCGCATTTGGAAGGACAATTTTTCAAGTTCTTTTCAACGTCCTGAGGATTTGAAACATTTCTTGGACCATCAGTCACAACTCTCTATGGATACAAATGACTCTAATACGTGACTTTTATATGCTATGTATACTCTGACTCAATACTGAAATTCCTTTATTTAGGGGCTCCAGCGGTTATGGTCATGTTTGTTGAGCGTGTGTGCGTTTCACAATTCTTATTTATGTCTCTTGCCTGTCGTCTTTTTATTTATGTTTTTCCCCTTTCCTTTTTCTTCCTCTTTATCTGGAGCTACTTTTTTCTCCTTCTCTTGATTTTTCTCTATCCTCCTCTTTTCTATTTTCCTTCTCCTTTCTTTTATTATGGCTAACACTCAACATATTAATGTAGTTTCACTAAATGTTAAAGGCTTGCGTCATCCAGTTAAGCGTACATAAATACTTGATTATTTTAAAAGTTACCCAAGCAGATGTTTGTTTTATACAAGAAACTCACATAGATGATAAAGTTTTAGACTATATGAAGAAAAAATGGGTTGATGTTATTGTTTCATCACCTGCTAATGGTAGAAAAAACGGTGTGGCTATCTTATTTGCAAAGAAACTTTGTTTTCAAATTTTTAGTAAAACATCTGATAAGGATGGTAGATTTATACTTGTTAAGATTAGAGTTCACGACTCATTTCTTTTTTTATTGAGCATTTATGGGCCTCCAGCGGACGATCCAGTTTTCTGGTCTAATCTTACAATGGAGATTCTTAAGATTGGTAATGTCCCTTTAATTGTTGGAGGTGATTTTATTGTTATTTTCGACCCATTACTTGATAGATTGTCTCTTACTAAGTTTCATCCCTCTAAAGTTTATTTTGCATTCAAATCATTTCTTCAAGCCACTAAACTGGTAGGTGTTTGGAGATTACATTTTCCTACAGATAAATGTTTCACCTTCTTTTCTAACTCTCAAATTTCGTATTCTAGACATGTACTTATTTCAATATCCAATCCTATGATTTGTAACATTGACATCTCAGATCATGCTATGATTTCTTTAGTTTTGAATTTAGAAACAGCGTTTGCTCCACAGTCTAGATGGCGAATGAATACTGGTATAATTTTAAATGAGTATAACAAGCATAAACTTTTAACTGCCATTCAAGAATATTTTATATTTACTCCTGAAGGTTCTACATTAATGACTAATAGATGGGATGCTTTCAAAGCTTATATTAGAGGTGTTTCCATATCTATTATGGCTCATGAAAATAAAACCTCCCATACTAGTACTAAAAACCTTCAAAAGCAGATTGCAAAATTTGAATGTCTTTTTATTAAATCCAACGATCCACAATAAAAATGTAAATTACAAAAATTGCGTTATGAATTTAACTCGCTTCTTAGTAAGAGAGCGGGTGTTGAACTTTCTAATGCTAAAGCTAGATTCAGTTTAAATGCCAATAGATCTGGAAGGTTATTAGCTAACTGCCTTTGAATGAAAAATTCATCACAATGATATTGTTGATGAATTTTTAAGTTTCTATTCCAAACTTTATAACAAACCTATATTTCTAGATGTGTCCCTGATAGATTCCTTTTTAAATTCCTGTGAGTTACCTGGGATTTCACTATCTGATAGAAATGATCCTGACACACCTATCACTAGAAATGAAATTTTAGCAGCCATAAAATCTCTTAAAAAGAATACATCTCCAGACCCTGATGGGATCCCAGCGGAATTTTATAAGGAGTTTCAATCACAATGATTACCTTTTTTACACCAACATTTTACATTTTTTAGTTCTACGGGAACTACATCTGGATCTTTTATGGAAGCTTTAATTATAGTACTTCAGAAACCAGATAAAGACCCTACTCGAGTTTCTAATTATCGTCCCATTTCCCTAATTAATCAAGATTGTAAGATATATGCTAAGATCCTTGCAAATAGGTTAGGGCCCATACTAGACTCTATTATACATCCAGACAAATCTGGTTTTATGAAGAATAGACATTCTGCTAATAATACCAGAACTTTACTTCACATTATTGAACAAAGCCATACTCTAACATTACCTTCTGAAATTCTATCCTTAGATGCTGAGAAGGCATTTGAGAAAATTCATTGGCAATTTTTATTTCATACACTATCCTCATTTAATTTTGGAGATATTTTTATACACATGATATCAGCTCTTTATTATGCCCCTACTGCTCGTTTGTTTATTAATGGCCAAATCTCACATCAATTCTCACTTTTTAGAGGTACGAGACAAGGCTGCCCTCTTTCTCCTCTTTTATTTTTAATTGGCATTGAACCTTTCCTGGCCTCTATTAGAAACTGTGAAACTTTTAAAGGAATCACTATTAAGGATGTTATTCTAAAAATCCTTGCCTATGCTGATGATGTGCTCTTATTTGTTGGTGACCCTTTATCTTCTTTCCCATCACTTTTGGATATCATTACTAAATATTCTAACATTTCTGGATATACTTTAAATACCAATAAAACAGAGTATTTCCCTTCAAATATTTATTGCACTTCTGATATGCTTCCTATGCGGGAAATTATCTGGCAAAAAAATAAACTAAATTACCTTGGAATTTTATTTTCTGATACCATAAAATCTACACTCAATTTAAATTGTGATTTTTTTCTCAACTATATCAAAACTAAAACGGCTAAATGTGCCTCCTTTCATCTTTCTTGGTGGGGCAGAATGGACACCATTAAAATGACGATTGCTCCCAAATTTTTCTACACTCTTTCCATGATTCCTACACAACTCCCACTAACATTTTATAGAGATGTTGATAAACTTTTGTCTACATTTTTGTGGAACAACAAATCTCCTCGTATTAGTTACAATAAGTTGAAAATATCTAAACGTAATGCTGGGTTTGGTATACCTGACTTTTTTCTTTATCATAAAGCCTTTATTTTACAACAAAGTTTGTTGTGGTTTAACAAATCATCTTTACATAATCCACCTGCATGGTTCTGTATTGAGAAATCCTTAGTTTCTCCATTTCCGCTAACTACTTTGTTGACTATGCGTAATACTAATAACATTTTCCAAAATTCAGTTATTATCAAATCTTCTAAAATATTATTTCATGATCTTGATCAAATTTTTCTATGTCCTATGAATAATACAGCAGCATTTTCATTATGGTACAGTAGTCTTATAAAATTAAGCAGAAATATGAGTTTCTGGTCTTCATGGATTAAAGCTGGTATTTTTTATCTGAAAGATGTATACTCCAATAATACATTTATTCCTTTTGATCACATTCAAGCTAAATTTGGTTTACGCCATTCTGACTCTCTTAAATATCAACTTTTATGCAATTCTATCTTAGACTCTTTTCCAAATACTATTCCTTCTAATGTCACTGCTGATTTGTCAATGTATATTCAAACAATCTCCACTGCATCTCATGGGGTTTCCATACTGTATAAAAAGCTGTCTGATACTTTAGGTAATAATTTAGAAATGATTTCAAATTTTTGGAATACTGAGCTTTCACTTACTTTATCCATAGACGCATGGAAAGATATTTGGCTTAGTAATATATCTGGTTGGTTTCCTGTTTCAATTTATCAAACCAATTCCTATATATTATTTAATCGTTTATGGACTGCATTACGTTTGTATAAAACTAAACTTCTTCCATCTGCAGATTCTTGGCATTGTAAATCTCAACCTGGTACCTTACAACATATGCCGTTTAACTGTGCCTTAATTTTTTAATTTTGGATCGAACTATGGGTGATCATTAAAAAGATTTTTAATATTCATACAGATATTTCTAATCCATTAATAATATGTAAATCTGCGCTTCTTTCATCAAATTTGTGTGTTTTAGAATGAAAACGTTTACATTTTTTAATTTCAGCAGCACTTAAATCTATCATTGACTGTTGGAAAGACCTTTCTATATTATCTGTTCATGCATGGTGGTCTTGGGTTATTTTTACTAAAAGAGGTGCACAATTATCTATGAATGGGATTAACCATTATTCCCTTGCTTATCATTCTATTTGGATTCCTATTGATGTGTACTTATCCTCTTAATGGTATAGTTATAACTTTAATTCTCAGTTTGCATATATAGTCTATTTTGTATTATATTATAGTAGCTATGTATAGTTATTTTACGATCTGATTGATCTATTTGTTTCCCCTCTCCTTATTCTCCTCCCCTTCCCATATTTCCCTTGATGAAGCCTGTTGTAATGCCAATTGTAATTTTTTAGTAGATGCTTGTAAATTAATGCTGTTTTTGTTTGGTATTAATTGCTTAAGAGTAATATTTTTTGTATTGTCAATATTATTTGTCTTTATACAATAATTCAATAAACTATTTTGAACACAAGAATATATACTTTTAGATCTAAGGCACTGGTCATATATGGCCAACATGATAGTTGCTTACAGGGTACACAGCCATCATAATGCCCTTGTTGTTGAGTTTAACCCAGATCCTTTTGGCAAGGCCCTTGAAGACATCACTGGTCCGTTTGCAATCCCACCGAAGCTTATAAACAATCAGAGGAACATAAAATGGGCTACCATAGGTGAAAATTAACACATTAGGGCCAATATCTACAAAACAAACTAGAAAGTTGCAAGTCAGATCTATAATCCACCCTCAGTTTTCGTCTGCCTGCGGGTTTGCTTAGGGAAACTTGATAAAAGCTAGCAAGGAGGGCTCCAAAAGGGAAATTATCTCAGCAAGGAGGTTGTACAAATCCTGATTGTCTAAGGCAAAACAAGTCTGGGAAGAGTCTAAATGGATACAGATGCTAAAAGCCCAGTGGAAACATGATTACAGAACCTTTTGGAAGATGGATGCGGTGGGCAATTGCTTTGGTAACTCTACCCCAGAAGTGTTTGTCCCAGCAGAATGCTAGGTCAAACACTTTAAAACACTATACAGCAAGTTTGAAAAGGGTTTCACATGTACTTCCTAAAACAAAGGTTCTATGTTGCCCTCTTGTTTTGGCGCCAGGTTATTCAAATCCTATTGAGGATCGCTCTTTAGTATTTACCATGGACAAAACTAGAACTGACCTCCTTCATATGAAAAGCGAGAAATTACCTGACCCGGACAGAATCCCAGACAGAATTCCCATTGACTTATTCCACTTGGAGCCTGACATTTGGGTCCACTATCTGAACATGTTAAGAAATTCTGTTTCTAATTGGGATTTATTCACAGAAACATGGCAAGGTGCAATAGTTGTTCTAATCCATCCAAAGGGAGCCAAAGACATCCCTGCAAATTATAGGCCAATCAGCCTAATACATAGCACCCAGAAGATTTTTTGTTGCCAAGTTTTAATTTGGATCTAGGAGTGGATGACCGATCATAATGTTCCATCACATTTACAGGTGGGTTTTGGGGAGATGATGGGGGAGAGAGGACCAGATATTCTGCTTTATGAATCTGTGCTGGAAATAAATCACTATTGGGAAGAGCATCTGCACCCAGCCTTTATGGATAGTAGAGCTGCATTCATTCTACTACCAAGATATACACTCTGGGAGGTTCTGCCCCATGACCTTTTGCATCTTCTAACTTGGCGATGGGTGAGGTGGAATGACCTGGGAGGCTTAACCGGGCAGATCCCTATTAAGCGGGGTGTACACCAGAGATGTGTGCTGGCTCCCACCCTCTTTTCTTTGTTTATGAATGGAGTGGTGGATGATTTGTCCAACTACTAGCATGATGCCCCAAAGGTAGCAGGTGTACGTGTTTCAGTATTGCTTTTTGCGGATGATACCCTGTTACTCTCACGCACACATATAGGTTTGCAACATTTGCTTAATCATTTTGTAGAATTTTGTAAATGTAGAGGCCTTGAGATTAATGCATAATGCATCTTATGCATTAATGCATAAGATAACTGATCGTATTAAATCCCCATCACTCATTTAGAAATAATTTTACTGTTGATGCATCCCCTATTGGACAAGTAAAGAGTTTTGACTATTTGGGAGTTAGGCTCCCGGAGAAACTAACTTTGGATCTACAGTTACAAAAATGTAATTCTCTGTTGTCCCACAGCTCAGCACTGAAATATAGAACAACACTTAATAGAGCATTTTCCCCAGCTGTTTAAGTGTATTGAGCAGTACGGTAGCTATAGGTGGAGCATTTTATGGTCAAGAAATATGGAGTTTAGATGACATTTCAAGACATAACATCACAGAAAATAGGTTTATAATTGCAGGAGCTAATTACTTTAGACAAGAACTGTATTACACCTTGGCTGAGTGCTGTAATATATTTATGTAACAATCTAAATCTAATGAGCATGTGGAAAGACACCACTACAAAGGATAAGATCTCAGCCAAATGAATAAAAGGACTTGCCCGGGAACATTTCCTACAAAGAACATAATGCAAAAAGAGGTCTGAAGTACACATGTTTGAGCGACAAATCCTCTCTACACTTTGAACCATTCCTGTATAGGATTACCCAAGCTGAGGCTAAATCCCTGCACACTTGTTTTCAAATTGCCACATTGCCACTAAGGTCTGTTACTGCAAAGGGGGAACTTCATGGGTCAGTCCTTGAGGCTATCCTTTTTGCTTTAATATTTCTAAAACCGAGGTACACTTCTTATTGCTCTGTTAAACGTATAAAGCCGATAGAGTTAGATGGATTCTCCATCTCTGTCGGAATTTGGGAATTATACAATGTGCAGGAGCGTTACGCAAACTGAAAATTGATGCAACTGAACTTATCGTATTTTTTTCCTATCAAGATATCTAAAGTGGACCTGGCCCCTTCGCACAGCTGCACTGAAGGCTGGGAGCTGAGGCGATTTGGCTAAATGTTAAATCTTATGAGTTATTGCTTACATCTGACCAGTAGTTACTTTCTGACAAAAGAGAATACATACTCTGCCCAATGGATTAAGAAATGGTCTATGTTAAGAGTATGCACTTTAGTTTGTCTGGCTATGTCCTAGCTCCCAGCCTTTTAAACTGTAATCTTTTTATGCTTAAGATTTTATGTGCAGCCTTTTGTATTTTGTATTTTTATCCTATCTTTCTAAAGAATCAGTACTTGTTGATTTATTTTTACATAAGATGATTGCATGTGTGCTTGATGTTGATGTTTACACTTTTATTGTCTTATTGCTCAAAGAAAGCAAATGATGATGAGGTGCACCTTAGTGTTACATGTGGCTCAACATACTTGTCAGGCAAAATCTGGCACTGTGGCATCAATAGAAAGACAATAGATTTAACCCTGAAGATTCTGTTGAGCTCATAGGAATTACCCCTGTCCAATCAGGCTAAACTCTTATGTAACTCCTGAGTGAAATTTTATCCTCATACACACCTCATTAAGGGGTGTGCACAGTCTGGGATTTGGCAGAGGCTAATGCTAGTTAGTTCAGGCAAGTAAGGGGTGACCTTCTAAAAGTTACTTTTCCTTAATATATATTAAAAACTAGTTTCACTATTCAGTTTACTTATTGTTATAGCTGGTATTTTCCTGAGTTAACAGTATTCATATTTTAATCAGCACTGGGGTTTTCTACATGGGAAATTTTATTTTGACAAACAGATTTTATTGAAATTTTGCACACAGAATTAACCCAGGTAGCATGTCAAAAAAGATTATACAGCATTTGATCATGGTATAGGCATGACACAGTAGCACAAAACAGCAACACCTCATCCCCAAGTGGAACCCTAGGCTTGTTGGCAGAGCCATTTCCCCCAGACTCTTCCATGTTAAAGGGGACAATCTCGGGCCTTGTAGAATAATTTTTACTGCTGAGATCGCAAGTCCACCCCCTGGTGCCTTTGTGATAGAGTAGGAGGGGTTGGAGCTTTCCAGCGAATGGCAATGTTGCGCTTGGCAACCATGAAGGCCATGCCCGAGAATGTCCGGTCAGCCCTCATACCCCTGGAGCCATCGAGGACACCTAGCAAATGCACCAAGGGGGAAAGGGTGACCTTCCACCCCAACTCTTCGGTTAGCTCTCCTACCAATGTGGACCAAAACTCTTGAAACTTAGGGCATAGACAGGCCACATGATAGAAATCGGTGAGAGCATCACCACAGCGGGGAAAAGTGGGTTCAGGGAGAAGGCCTACTCATGCAGTCTAGCTGGGGAAAGGTAAGCTCCATATAGATAGTACGTTGGGATCAAGTGCAGGTGAAAAGAAATGGTGATAATCCTAGGCGCCATTAGTGCGTCCCTCCAATCATCATCTTTGAGGAGACCTATCCAGTTCTCCTATTGGGTTCAAAGGTAGTCTAAAGTGCCCGAGGTGTTAATGTTAGTGTGCAGTAAAATTTGGATAACCCACCTTTGACTTGTGCATCCATGAGGAGTTTAGCTTCCTGCGGGCTGGTCTGAGAGACATGAAATTGAAGAGCGGTTCTCAATTTAAAATATTTGTAGATTTATGTGCTGGTAAGGGCATAAGTGGTTTGGAGTTCTTGGGAGGGCTGCATGTGTGTCCATGACCACACATTGCCTTTTTGCGAAATACCAATAATGTCCCATCTTCCAAAGCCCCACAATATCACCGCCTCCCTCAGCCAGGTACTGTGTCAGAGGGGTGTTTGTTGCATAAGTGTTGTATCCCAGTGAGTGTTCCGTAGGGCAGCTCCCCAAGCCAGAAGAACCATTTTTGTCACTGGGGGTGTGTTGTGGGGGATCAGGGAACTGTAGAGCATGGCTAGCATTTGGGAGAATCCTAAGAGAGATAGTTTGAACCTGTAGGTGAGATAAGACCAGCCCCTGTTAAAGCAATCATGTAGGTGAGAGGCTAGGTAATAGAGGTAGAGGTTGGCCATTCCCAAGCCACCATCATATGGGGCACATTGCCAGTGAGTAAGACCAAGGCAGGGCCTGGCCCCATGCCAGAGAAAGGAGATTGCGATCATGTCCTGGGCCCTTAACCATAACCGTGGGATGAGGAGTGGCAGACTCTGCAAGATGTATAAAGACCTCTCAAAGTATTGAAGGAGGCAAGAACAATGAGGGCTGCTCAATGCTGGGTCCACTAGATCATAGGCAGAGGAGGTGAACAAATCAACAAAATCCAGCAGGACTCAGGCTGCAAAGTACAGATTTCATCAGATGCAGATAGCGGTGGCATGCCAGAAAGAGTTGTGTAGCTGACAGAAATTCCGGACTCCATGCAGAAGGCAAAGATGATGCTGGATGAAATTGTGTCCCGGGGTCTCAGCGGGGGCCTACCTGGTCAGTTCCATGATAACTCCAATAGTCAGAATGGCGCAGTGAGGAAATATTAATTCCTGCAGGCAAAGCTGGACTCATCTTCAGCAAGGGGTGAGAGACCATCAAGCAGCTTCAGGAACGAGCTGGAGTGAAAATTATTTTAATTCAAGATGGTTGCCAGGGTCAGAATGTTGATAAACCCCTTCGAATTGTTGGCGATCCCTATAAAGTACAGCAAGCCAGTGAGATGGTAATGGAAATGCTGTGGGAGCGTGACTAAGGTGGCTTTGGTTACCGAAATGAATATGGTTCAAGGGGAGGAGGCGGCGGCGGAGGTGGTGGAGGAATAGATGTCCCGGTGCCTAGGTATTCAGTTGGTGTGGTTATTGGCCGTAGTTGTGAAATGATTGAGAAAATACAGAACAATGCAGGAGTGCGGATACAGTTCCAACAAGATGATGGTACTGGCCCTGAGAAGATAGCACACATAATGGGTCCGTCAGATAGGCGTGATCATGCCGCACGCATCATTAATGACCTTTTACAGAGCCTTCGGACTGGGCCACCTGGTCCCCAAGGTCCAGAGATGCCCCCTGGTGGTTGAGGTAGAGGACGAGGCCAAGGTAGCTGGGGGCCCCCTGGAGGGAAGATGACTTTCCCCATTCCTATGCACAAGTGTGACCTAGTCATTGGGAGAGGTGGAGAGAATGCTAAAGCTATAAATCAGCAAACGGGGGTGTTTGCGGAGATCTCCCGGCAGCCCCCACCCAATGGTGACCCCAACTTTGAGCTTTTCATCATCCGAGGGGCACCCCAACAAATTGACCACGCTAAGCAGCTTATTGAGGAGAATATTGAGGCACCCCTCTGACCTCTTAAACCTGGGCATGGAGTACCTGGAGGTCCTGGTCCAGCAGGTCCTATGGGCCCCTTTAACCCAGCCCCTACAATCCAGGGCTGCCTGGGCCTTCTCCGCCGGCCTCGCATGCCGCTGTAAGGCCGCCTCAGGACGCAGCAATGGTTTACAACCCTGGGCCACTGCCACCACACCAATATTCTCCTCACGGCTGGGGAAGCACATATCCACAATGGGGACAGCCTCCAGCTGCTCATGACCCAGGCAAACCAACGGATCCCAATGCAGCTTGGGCAGCGTACTACACCCACTATTACCCACAGCCTCCAGCACCATTGCCAGGCCAGCCACCTGCTGTTGTGGCAGCAACACCTGCTCAGGGAGAACCCCCACAGCAGTTGCGAACTGGACAATCTGATTACACCAAAGCTTGGGATGAATTCTACAAGAAAAAAGGACAGCAGCAGGGTCAGCCAGCTCCTTAGCCCACAGGCCAGCAGGACTACACAAAAGCGTGAGAGGAATACTATAAGAAACAAGCGGCAGCTCAAGCAGCAGAAGTGGTCCCTGCTCCAGCAGCAGCAGCAGCACTGGCACCAGCAGAGGTGCCACCAGGTGCTCAGCCAGACCACAGTGCGGCATGGGCAGAATACTGTTGCCAACAAGCGACCTACTGTTGACAAGCACCGGGTGCCCCTGTTGAGCAGCCCCCTCCCACACAAAAGGGACAAAAGGCTCAGTGACTTGAATATGACTCCCCATCTGTGACAGTCATGAGGATTTGGAGAGCACGGTCGCTGCTGTAGAGAAGTCCCGGGGAGGGATGGGAGCAGTCCGAAAAGGTGATATCTAGAGATTTTTTTTTTTACATTTTAGGTACCCTGGTTGCTCCTTTGACGTCTAAAATCTGGAGCCCCCCCTTCATGTTGAACCAGTTGTAGAAGATATAAAGACCCTCACAAAACATCAAAAGTCAGCTCTTTTCTGAAACTTGTACAGTTTCAGGTTAACACTGAATTGTTTTTTTCTTTTTGTTTTTAAAATAAACTTTAAACAAGCTCTGCTTTTAGTTAGAGTTGGAACATTCCTTGGACAAGGTATCTGGAAAGAAAAAACTCTCTTGATGCCCTTACCCCATCCCACAATACCATTTTCCACCGCTTGGACTGGTCTTGTCTGTCTTGTATAAAGGTCTGTTGAAGGGAGGAATAAAGACAGAAAAAATTGTATGCTCAAATCTTTACTTTTTACCGCTCGTTTTTATCTTCACAATAAACAATAACAAAATATTTCCCCTTGGTGTTTTCCTGGCTGGTGTCTTTGTATTGGCACCCCAGGGTGGGAAGGGCAATTGCTGGCTTGCATCCCTCTGCCCTGGTGCTCTGGAGGGGCTGTTGCCAACTGATATGTTCCTGGTATTTCTAAGGACCATTGTAAATGGTCATGTCATGGAGGCCATTGTGGCACAGCTTCTTTGTCTTTTTTTTTAATTAGTTGTCGATAAAAGGCATTTTTTTTGTTAAAATAAATGCTGCTTTTGTTTAAAAAAAAAGAAAAAGAAGGACTTTTTCTGAGTATAAGGCTATGCGATCTTCGTGACCCTCACTCCATCTCCATCCGCGTAGCTGAGCTTATTTACAGATGAGCTGCGCTAGTGGTTCAAATGGCAGTAAGAAGAGGAGTGGAGGCAGCCGTGTCTAGGGCCTCATCTGATGCAGAAGGCATGGTAGAGAACACTGATGATCTAGGCTTGTGCCGTGGAATTGGAGTAAAGGATCTGAACCTTTCCACAACAGCGGGGTCCGACTCTGGCATGTATCAGCACCAACCGTAGGTACCCCTTATTAAACACCATTTAAAACTCGATAAGAAACAAGGCTAAGTCAGGAGGCAGGAGACAGTGGTGGGACAGTGCCACAGGAAGGCGCTGAAGGCAATGTATTTTGCTATGGGCGGGCATAAAGCCACATTGGTCTTGATGTATCAGTAAGTTGTGGACCTGTTTTTAGACGGCTGGCCAGCAGTGTGACATAGATCTTAAATTCCCCATTGATGAAGGATATTGGAAGGTAATCAGCACATGATGTAGAGGGAGGATGTGTTTTTGTGATCACCATGATCATTGCAATTCTGGAGGAAAGTAACCTTTCTGTCCTACCTCCTTATACAGGCCAGGAGTTGAGGGGTCAGGATATCACAAAATGTTGCACAGTACTCTGAGGGGAAGCAGTCGGGGCAGGAAGGTGTATGGGAGTCACCTCAGACAAGGCAGAGCTGATCTCCTCAGCTGTGAAAGGCTTGTCCAGAATTCAGGCTATAGGTCTGGGACAGTCGAGAGAGAGGTATATTGTTAAAGAACGGGAGGGGGAGTCTGTGTCTCCTCTGGGGGGAAGCTGTGTATAAGCAGTCATAATAGAGGGGGAATGCTTGTGTTATCTCAGTGAGGGCATGGAAAACATTGCCCTTTTCATCAGTGATTTCAGGCACAATTCTGGTTGTCTGTAGAGGGGAGGCAAGCCAGTACACGAGCTCCCTGTTTTCATCCCCCCACATGTAGACTCTGGCCGCTGTGGCAAGCCAAAGATGTTTAGTAGTTTCCAGGGACTGAAGACGTATTTCTTCATACAAGAAACCCAGTTGTTGCGTGGTGTCACCACACGGGTCTGTCGCAAGCCTTCTCTCCAAGAAGAGGGCATGGGCCTCTAGCTGAGTGATGTGAAGGACGCAGGTGCATTCCTGCACACAAATGTGCCCACTAGCAAACGCCCTCATGGTCGCCTTACTGGTGACCCAGACAGTGCCAACTGCGGCAACAGAGCCTTCATACTGTGGAAGTATGCTTGGAGTTCAGGGCCAAGTGCCTGAACTAAGGATTTGTCGTCATGATACCATGCATTGAGTCACCACATGGGCATACACCATTCCTGGGGTGCTGATGTTGAGGACGAGAGGGGCATGGTCAGATATACTCAGGGAGAGAATCTGAGCTTGGGAGATGGCTCAACAATCAAGAGAGAGCATAAAGACAAGGTCTATAAGTGAGTGGGTGTTATGTGTGGCTGAGATGTGTGTGAATTGATGGCACTGTGGGTTCCATATCCTCAATGCGTCACAGAGGCCAAGGGTGGGTGCCCAATCCGAGAGATGACGAGCCACTGAGTGTCTAGATACAGTGGGCGGCCCAGTGTTGTCAGCCTCCGGGTAGAGAACCGCATTGAAGTCACCACCTATTAAGGTTACATCTTGTGGGAGGTTCTTGAAAAAATCATGTGGAAAGATGCTGAGGGCCACTGGGGGAGCATAAACACGCAGCAGGTATTAAGGTTACATCTTGTGGGAGGATCTTGAAAAGATTATGTAGAAAGATGCTGAGGGCCACTGGGGGAGCATAGACACACACCAATGGTCAAGCCTTCAATTATTCTAGTGAGTGCAAGGAAGCTGCCCTGTGAGTCTCTAACATCGTGGGAGAGTGACAGGGGGAAGGTGCACCACAGCAGGATAGCCACCAGTAACCTGAGTGAAAGAAGCTGTCACAGTCTTTGTGCATCAAAAATGGGGCAGTGGTTACATATGAAGTGATTCTCTTGGAGTAGTAGGACCTCAGTGAGGTGTGGGTGAGCAAAGTTGAGGACAGTGGTAGTTTCACCGGATCTGGAGATCATTAACATTCCAGGACAACATTTGAAGGGTGCCATAGAGGGTGTAGAGGTGTTTGTAAGCAGTCAGGACGAGGGAGAGTAAGTCTCCCCATAGCACCTGGGGGTTGAAGTGTGCACCTTTAGTGCATGGTAGGGAGCCATGCCTCAGTTAGTGCTGCATGAGGTACATTGTATATGTGGGTTTGAGTCAAGTTAACACAAAAAACAAACAAATCAGAACTAACAACAAAATGAGCATTGACTTTGTACTGAATCCCCAATCTGCAACACCCTCCATGCCCCCTTACTTCCACTCAGGAAGCATCAGTTGCCCTGAAAAAGAAAACTGAGATTCAAAACAATATATAAGAAGGAAATGGAGTGGTGGACCCCTCCTTAGTCAAAGAAAAGGGACAGCCATTGGAGTATGTTTGATGAGGTTCAGGTATGGATGCATTTGTGCCCCACAAACAGTGAATAGTACAATAGGTATAAAGCAGGACTCATAATGAGGTCTGTGTTTGTGTGAATATCAGTAGGTAGTGGTGATGCTATGTCCAGAGGGTTCTCTCGATCCAGTTAGTGTTCCCCTGCATCGGAGGTGTGGGGAAGTTGTAATAAAGAAGGAAATCGGCCCCGTGCCTGGGGAGACTGTGAGGAGAATTTAAATCAGTTGTTGTGGTGCCTTTTCTATGAAAAAGTACAATATCTTTGAGGTTTGGGCGCCGGTGTGTTCCCAGCTGTCCTGGTGGTTCTGGACCCCGCATGGAGTTCTCTGCAAGATCAAGAAGTGGGCGTTCTTCTGTAAACCAATGCCAGACAGACACTGGGTATCAAAGAAGTTGGATTTGTTAGCGTGGATTACACAAAGCCTGACAGGAACTAGGAGGCAATATTGGAGGCCCAGCACCCTGAGTTTCTGTTTGAGCTCCAGAATAAAAAGGCTTTGTTGTAAAGCTTTCCGGGTATCTATACTACTATTATAAAGAGAGAACTTGCACCTTTTGGCCAGGTAAACTCGGTAACCACAGCGCCAATCTACATACCCGATACATCTATGAAAATGTCAGGGTGTGTAGATGGACATAGGCTATATACATTTTTAAAAAAAAGGAAATTAAAAAAAATTACGTTTGTAAACAAAGTAGTCCCCTGAAAGTAGCGCCGGCCGGGTCCTAGCGCTGGCCGCTACGCAACGTGCGTGATGACGAAGGAGGAGGGCGGTGCAGTGACGAGCGGCTGCGCAGTGAGGAGCGGCGGCACAGGTAAGGAAAGGGAAAGTGAGACTGTGTGATGCAGGGGGAGGCAAGAAGGAGGCAGCTGTAAATGAAAATGTCGGAGCGCGAGTGAGTCGGGCGGGAGGGAGGCGCGAGTTAGTCAGGGCGGGAGGGGGCGCGAGTGAGTCGGGGAGGGAGGGGGGCGCGAGTGAGTTGGGGCGGGAGGGAGTCGGTGCAGGAGGGGGTCGGGCGGGATGGGGTGTACTGCCTCCAGCCCCTTTCTGCCCCAGGCAACGCTGGGGCGGGCTACTAGTAATAAGGGTAAAGAAGAACCTTGGCGTCCCGCTGCAGAGCTTCGACCGGGAGTGGGTTTCCATAAGGATGGCGTCTCTGTCTCTGAAGTTAATGATATGAACAATCTCCATTCTGGGAAATGCACCTGGGGTCAGAGTTCTGTGGGCCCTTTCTTTTTTTAAAAAACATTTTTTATTGAAAGTTTTTCCCCCATTTATGTGCACAGGGCACAGCAATACAGCCATCAAATAGAGAAAAAAACAGATAAAAAGAAACAATATATATTACACTGCAATTGCACGTGTGATTTTACATGGGTAATACTGATACAAATTATAACATACAAACGGAACATCTTAAATTAGCATCTAAACATTATTTTTTTCTTCCTTCCATCTACGTATAGGTTCCCATATTTTTAGTCCCAGTTTCCTTCCATTCTTTCCTTTTTTGTATATATTGCCTTCTCTAAGTTATAGATTGTCATTAACCTAGCTAGCCACTGATGGTATGTCGGTGGTAATGGGTCAAGCCATGCTGTAGCAATACATAACCTTAGTACTGCCATTGCTACAAAGATAAAATATCGACCTTCCATCTGTCTATCATCATCCGTTACTCCCAGTAATATTATTGAAGGCAGTAGAGTAATATGTATTTCTAGCGAATTTCGAAGGAACATCTCAATGTCTCTTAATGTTGTACAAAGGTGTGTACATGTTGCAAATATATGCACAATATTTGCCTCCGGACTTCCACATCTTGGACAATTAAATCCCGTTGAGCCCCCCCCATTGTGCAATTCTTGCCGGCGTATAATACAGCCTGTACAATGTTTTATAGTATTGCGCCTGGAGGGCTGCCGAACACAAGACGTTCTGTCCTAGTTCTAATGATCAATTAAAGCAGTCTTTTCCCACCTCTAACTTCTGTGCCCACTTATCCCCCCACTTCTCCAAGTCATCCTCCTTACTCTTTATTATTTCAGAATAGAATCTCTTAATCGTGCAATCTACCCTGCCCTGGACAACCTCCAGGATTGAATTATTTTCAAAACCCGCCGGCCCCCCTGTTTTATTTACTATAAAACTTCTCACTTGTATATATTTGAAAAATTGTCTTGGATCTACTCCATATTTCAACTGAATCTCCGAGAATTGCATAATTCCTTGTGTGCCCATGAGATCCACAATCTTTATATCTTGAGGGAATGTAGGATTATTGATCATTCTCGTGAATACATTATATTTCCCTAGGCCAAACCTCTTCCTAAACGCCTTCCAGATATTATGCGCTGCCATAATCGTCTTGAATCGGGTTCACTTAAAATAACTTGAATCAAACTGCTTAAGAAGCACATTTTCTGCCTCGTCCCCCAACAGTAAAGCATATATTGCTATGGTCCCCAACTCATCCCCCCTTCTGCCTCTGCTCCCCCTAACAATCCTGCCATGTACTGGAGGGCTGCTGCCCAATAGTATAGGTTTAAGTCTGGCAGTGCCCAGCCTCCCCTTTCCCTTGGAAGTGCCATATACCTTAGTGCCCTTCTAGTCTTTCCCTTGGACCACACAAATCTGTTAATCATATTCTCTATAGTCTTAAACCATTTGGTTTCAAAAAACAGCGGGACTGCCCTAAAAATATACAAAAACTTTGGCAATATCAACCTTTTAACAATATCAGTGCGGCCAACTATAGATAAGTGTAAGTTGTGCAGCCTATATAAGTCCTTTCTCACTTTAGCAATTATAGGGGTTATATGTCCTTCCACCAAGTTGTCTAAATCTGATGTGATCGTGATCCCTAAATATATACCTGACTGCACCACCCGCTGATCGAGGCATACCACTTTTTGGTTCTTTATTATTTGCGTTTTGGAGGTGTTTAACGAACAGCCTGACACCTTACCAAAGTTAAGAGCCTCTAACTTCACATGTGCTATAGCCTCCATGGGGTTTGGTGTAAGGACCGCCACGTCATCGGCGTATGCTAATATCTTGCATTGTCCCCTATGTGTGGATAATGGGGGATGTTCTCGTTCATTTCCATTCTACGAATCAGTGCATCTAGGTACATAGAGAACAGCAGCGGGGAACACGAGCACCCCTGCCTTGTTCCTCTCTTAATTTGTAGTGGCAAGGTTGATCCTGCATTCACCCTAATACAGGCTGTAGGGGCTCTATATAATGCTCGTATTGCTCTAATAAAACCATCCCCAAACCCAGCTCTCCCTAAAATGTACCACAGATAGTCCCAGGAGACCCGATCAAACGCCTTCTCTGCATCTAACAACATTACCGCCATCGGGTCCCCTGCGACTTCTTTGGCATCAAACATGGTGATCACTTTCCGAGTGTGGTGGGTAGAGCCTCTCCCTGGGATGAAGCCATGCTGGTTACCACTTACTAGTGTGTCTATTATACTTGCGAACCTTATTGCCAATGCCTTGGAGTAGACCTTTGTATCAGCGTTCATCAAGGTGATCGGCCTATATGAACCAGGGTCGTTTGATGGCTTCCCCTTCTTTAAAATAATGACAATGTCAGCCCCTGCCCAGGAGCCTGGAATGGATACCCCTGTCTGTGCTTGCTGTATTGTATTTATCATGTCCTGGCCCAGCACATTCCAAAATACCTTAAAAAATTCCAATGGAATTTGATCTGGGCCCGACGCCTTCCCAGATGGAAGGCTCATCATAGCTGCTTTTATCTCCTCTGGATCTAAAGGAGCATCTAATCTCACACAGTCTTGTTCCCCTAAAATTGCCAGCGGTATATCTTGTAGGTATACTCCTATTTCCTCAGGATCCTTTCCCTGCCCCTCATCATATAATTTTAAGTAGAATTGCCTAAATACCTCCTGAACCCCTTGCAGATCTGTAATTAGTTTACCTAAGCTATCCTTGATTTCCCTTACTTCTCCTGTCGCCTCCTTTTGCCTCGCCCCTACCGCTATGGTACGACCCACTGTTTCACTGAGCTCATGACATCTTTCCCTATTCGCCATATATATCTTAGCAGCCTTACTTGCTACATCCTCTTCTGCCTCCATTTTGGCCTTTGCCACCTTAATGAGGGCCTGTTCAAGCGGGATACCTGCCAAGACACATTTAGTTATTTCATCCTCAGCCTCCAATAATGCATTATTTAAACTCAGATTTCTCAACTGATCTTGCTTTCGTATGTAAGTGTTAAAACTTAAGGTCTCCCCCCGGACTCCCACCTTAAAGCCGTCCCAGACAATTCCCGTTGCCATGCTACCCCTATTTATCTCGAGAAATGCTTCAATCCAATGCGTCATATGCTGCACATAGCTGTCATCGCTCAGCAACCCTCTCTCAAAGGTCCATACCCTCTCTGTTCTACACACCGTAGCCAGGGCTAAATTAGAAATCAGGGGATTGTGGTCCGAGAGTATACGAGGTAACCTCTCAATTCTTGACACAGAAAGAAGGTCATTTGAGATAAAGAAGTAGTCTAATCGTACACAAACCCTATGTGGAGCCGAATAAAATGTGAACCCTTTCTACCCCGGCCTTAGACCATCCCATACATCTACCAATGCATTGTTTCTTGCCAGACTGAGAACTGCTTGGCAAACCCTCCTCTTTCTGCCTTGGTATTTCCCCTGAGATCCTAGCCCTAACCTGTCTGCCCCATTGATATTAAAGTCTCCAGCAAGAACAATACGGGGGGCTGAGGTTGCTAATTCCATATCTAAAAAATCTAAAATATCTGGGTCATCTTCAGTTGACCCGTAAATTGAACCAAGGGTGGGCCATTCCCCACTAATAAAGCACTACACCAGAGCCCATCTCCCCCGTTTTTCTTCAAGTTTCTTCTAGTTTCAATATCTCTCCGCCTGGATAGAATAGCCACACCTCTATTTCTGGAGCCCTGTCTTGAACATGCCAATACATGAAACCCCAGCTGTTCCAGAAGATGCCCTTGCGTCCCCATAATATGCGTTTCCTATAAAAGCAAAAAATCCACCCTCATACTTTTTACCAACATAGAAACCTTTTGCCTCTTGTGTCACTCATTCAACCCGCATACATTCCAATTCACAATTCGGGCACCCATTAAAATAAATCTGGTGATTGTCCTAACCACAAAACCCTACAATATTTAAGCATTTTTCCCCCTTTATTAGTTTTTTTGCTCAGTTCTCTTCTTTGTAACTCATTGCAATTTGTATTCAGCCATCTTACATCACCTCCCAAAAACCCCATGTGTTGTATCCATGTGCCGTGCCCTGTGCCCAGACCCTTCCCCTCCCTCCCCTGGTAGCCCTCCCAGCGTACCCTCCCCCCTTACTGGCAAATAGGTCAATTCTGACCTATGTGTGACATCTGTGGCCCCAGGTTGTCGCTCCCCGCGCCCCCTCCTTCCTCCTCATTTCATTCTTTGTTTAAACCCTACTACCGTGCCACCCCTTCTCAACATGCTGCTGTTTCCAACCAGGGTGCCCATTGGGCTTTCTCCCTGCTCCTATTGTTGGGATTTGCGGTTATTTTGCCTCACAAGATCTGTCGCACTGCTCTGGCCCCTGTTTCCCTTAATCCCCGTGAGGTACTCTTGGGGCTTCACTTCTGAATAAAATATCTTGAACTGCCTATTTCTCCCTACCTTGAGGCGGCTAGGAAACAACAGATAAGCCTCACACCCTAAGTTCTGGAATGGTGTTATTAGTTAGCTCAACCGCCAATGTCTTTCCACAGTGGTGTGGCAGAAGTCAGGCCTAGCTAAAAGCGTTGTATCCTTATAGATGCGCTTGGCCTCAGGCCTAGCTTTGCTCATGATTTCCTCCCTTAACAAATAGTTACCTATGAAAACCAGAATCGCCCTTGGCTTGTCTATAGCATTCCCCCTTCTCTGAATTAGAGGAAACCTATGAGCCCTCTGCACTTCATTTTCCCAAACTCATGCAGTTATTTCAGGGAGTGCACCTCTAAGTAACTCAATTACATAGGCCCGAACATCCTGCCCTTCCTTCCCCTCTGCCACACCCAGTAGTCTTATGCTATTTCTTCGTTGTCGATTTTCAAAATCCTCGAGCTTCCATAAAATATCTGATGATGTCTTCTCCTGCTCCTGTCTGTGTTCCTGACATTTTACAATTTCGTCCTCCAGTTTACCAGTTCTTTCTTCAACCTCCATAACCCTACCTGCTAGGTCCAAGTGTAGTTTATTAATTTTTCGTAGTGACCCCTGTATTCTCATGTTTGCCTGTCTCGCTCTACGGCTCTCTGACCTGGCTTCCCCTTGCATTTGCTTCAGCGTTGTACACACAAGGTCAAGACTGGAGGTCTGCGGTTGACTTTGAGGCTGGGGCTGTGGAGGGATATTTCCTGCCCCTTCCTGATACAACTGGGAAGTAGCCGAGTAATCCCAGTCTAATTTCTTTGAAACTTCTGGGTGTGAAGAGCTTAGTGTGTTCTTTGCTCTGCTCCGTATTCTATTTTTGCTAGTCTTGGTTTTCCGATGAGAGCACGCCTTATGTACTGTGTCTCCCTCTACCTCTGAAGTATCTGTCTCTACTTCTGAAGCCTCTGTACAGCTCCCTGACCCTGTTGAAAGTGAGTCTGTCAGCGATTCATCCTCCTCCACCTCCTCCTTTTCACCTTCCTCATCATTGAGGGAGAAAAAACACTCATCGCTGGGTGACCTTATGATTAGGGAAGTAGTACTTAGTCCCTCTATAATATGGCCAGTGTTTGCAGGCAGTTTGTTTAGCCTCTCTACTGTTGAATGCCCCGTGGGGCTTAATAACTGCTCCTCTATGCCCTGATCATTCCTTCTTCCATTTTCTTTTAAATATGGATTCTGGCCACCACTTTTACCATGCTCTTCGTGTCTATTATTATTGTCAATCAGAAGTGGCGGAAGCTGCCAATCTGAGCCTCCAGCATTGTTTTCCCCTACCTGCCGGTCCTCAGGAAGGCCTGGAAGCAATGAAGCCTGTACTAGTGGGCGCTCTCGTCCGTGAGGAGCTGCAGTTAGCTCCTCGTGTTGTTCTGATGTCTGCTGCTGTGTAGTGTCCTGGCCCTGGAATCCGGGCTCTGTCTCCGTCTCAGATGCAATCCGATACTCGGCCGCTCCCTCAGTGGCCTGGGTCTCCATCTCACCTCGCCGCTGCTCACCGCTGCTAGACCAATGCTGAGTTTGCAAGTCTCCGAGTGATGCATCAATGGGAAGCTGTGGATTTGGCGATCGTACTGCTATCGTTGGGACAAAGGATTCAATCAAGGTAGGCTGCGGGAATGTGGCTTCTTTCATCCCCAGCTCCTCATTGTTCCTCGGTGCCTTATTTCCTTTTTTACCACTATTGCCCTTTTCCTTCGCCTTCTTTTCTGTTACGACTGCATCCCTAATCTTAGGATCATCCACATTCTTTTCAATGGGTCTCCGTTGCTGTGATTGTGTCTTCGTTTTTGTCCGCAGGTTAGCCTCTGGCACCCCCGGATCGCTGAAGACAGCTTTCTCCTTATATTTGTCCTTCATTTCCTTTTGCTCCCTCGGCACCTTTTGGGGCTTCGGCGCCATGGTGTGTCTTGCGGTCGCCTTGTCAGAGCGCCTCGCTCCCCCACGGATCAGTTCAAGGATACGCCGCTGTAATTGCCTTGCTTTGCTCGTGGCGAGGGAGCACACCGACCACAAAGTCCAGTTAGATATCCATAGCATAGTTAGTGATATCTTCATATAGGTGAGGTCAGCGTAGTTGAGCACCATACACTAATCCCAATTGTTCCATTACCAGCAGCCAGCGGTAGTCAGCAACTTTCAGGAGAGAGGTGAGGATGCGACTGCTCCCTACGGCCTGTCAGCGGCCATCTTGCCTCTTAAAAACAGGAACCTCTGTGGGCCCTTTCTATTGTGAACCAGGATGACAATTGGTCCGGAGGCATCCAGGATTTGATCCAAGTGTCATTGTAGTCAGCGACTTTTTGCATAGGAAATTTGCCAACCAAAGTGAAATTAGCTTTTTGGTCCTTGTCCCTGTAGGGATATGTTAATTTTAATTTTCTCTGTCCCAATTTTGAATATCAAGCACACTGCATTGCTGGCAGCAAGGCATACATAAGAGTGATACACTAGTATTTAAAAGGGAGGTCTTTACCTGTCAGGGGGTTCGTTTTGACAGGCGACACTGCTGCAGCCAGGCTACACAGGGTAGGCCTGAAACCATGTTTGCACTCTCACTGTAATAGATGGCACAATAGATGATAAAGCCTAAAAGTGGTATTTGACCCCTAGGCCCTGGTAACACCTTATACACCATATATCAGGGATATATGGTCAAGTTAAAGGTGCCAATAGAGAATACGCCACTTTAAGCATGTTTTGTACCGCTTTTGGCCGCCATAAGTGTGGCAGGGTATGCTCAGATGTGAGTCCCTTGCTCACTTTGCCACTGGATTCAAGCAAGTCGAGCTGAAAACGGCTGGAATGCCAGAAACCGGTCCTCGGAAGCTTGTTTCCGGTCCATGGAAGACATGGCTTGGCAGTTCGGGCTGGCCTGTTCCCATGAGGCACAGGGTCAGACTGATTTGCATATGGCCATGTCTGCACTGGGGTGGCAGAGTGGGCTAAAGAACGGTGATGGATTAAACCCAGATCTTTTGATTGGGGGTGAGTGTTTGATTGATTCAGATGCTCCGTCCATCACCACCCCCTTTTGTACTGCTTTTGGCCACCATAAGTGTGGCAGGGTATGCTCAGACGTGAGTGCCTTTCTCACTTTGCCACTGGATTCAAGCAAGCCGGGCTGAAGACGGCTGGAATGCCAGAAACCGGTCCTCGGAAGCTTGTTTCCGGTCCAGGGAAGACATGGCTTGGCAGTTCGGGCTGGACTGTTCCCATGAGGCACAGGGTCAGACTGATTTGCATATAGCCATGTCTGAACTGGGGTGGCAGAGTGGGCTAAAGAACGGTGATGGATTAAACCCAGATGTTTTGATTGGGGGTGAGTGTTTGATTGATTCAGATGCTCCTTCCATCACCACCCCCTTTTGTACCGCTTTTGGCCGCCATAAGTGTGGCAGGGTATGCTCAGACGTGAGTCCCTTGCACACTTTGCCACTGGATTCAAGCAAGCCGGTCTGAAGACGGCTGGAATGCCAGAAACCGGTCCTCGGAAGCTTGTTTCCGGTCCAGGGAAGACATGGCTTGGCAGTTCGGGCTGGACTGTTCCCATGAGGCACAGGGTCAGACTGATTTGCATATAGCCATGTCTGAGCTGGGGTGGCAGAGTGGGCTAAAGAACGGTGATGGATTAAACCCAGATCTTTTGACTGGGTGTGAGTGCTTGATTGATTCAGATGCTCTGTCCATCACCACCCCCTTTTGTACCGCTTTTGGCCGCCATAAGTGTGGCAAGGTATGCTCAGACGTGAGTCCCTTGCTCACTTTGCCACTGGATTCAAGCAAGCCGGGCTGAAGACGGCAGGAATGCCAGAAACCGGTCCTCGGAAGCTTGTTTCCGGTCCAGGGAAGACATGGCTTGGCAGTTCGGGCTGGACTGTTCCCATGAGGCACAGGGTCAGACTGATTTGCATATAGCCATGTCTGAAGTGGGGTGGCAGAGTGGGCTAAAGAACGGTTATGGATTAAACCCAGATCTTTTGACTGGGTGTGAGTGCTTGATTGATTCAGATGCTCCGTCCATCACCACCCCCTTTTGTACCGCTTTTGGCCGCCATAAGTGTGGCAGGGTATGCTCAGACGTGAGTCCCTTGCTCACTTTGCCACTGGATTCAAACAAGCCGGGCTGAAGACGGCTGAAATGCCAGAAACCGGTCCTCGGAAGCTTGTTTCCGGTCCAGGGAAGACATGGCTTGGCAGTTCGGGCTGGACTGTTCCCACGAGGCACAGGGTCAGACTGATTTGCATATAGCCATGTCTGAACTGATGTGGCAGAGTAGGCTAAAGAACGCTGATGGTTTAAAACCAGATCTTTTGACTGGATGTTTGTGTTTGATTGATTCAGATGCTCTGTCCATCACCACCCTCTTTTGTACCGCTTTTGGCCGCCATAAGTGTGGCAGGGTATGCTCAGACGTGAGTCCCTTGCTCACTTTGCCACTGGATTCAAGCAAGCTGGGCTGAAGACGGCTGGAATGCCAGAAACCGGTCCTCTGAAGCTTGTTTCCGGTCAATGGAAGACCTGGCTTGGCAGTTCGGGCTGGCCTGTTCCCATGAGGCACAGGGTCAGACTGATTTCATATAGCCATGTCTGAACTGGGGTGGCAGAGTGGGCTAGAGAACGGTGATGGATTAAACCCAGATCTTTTGACTTGGTGTGAGTGTTTGATTGATTCAGATGCTCCGTCCATCACCACCCCCTTTTGTACCGCTTTTGGCCACCATAAGTGTGGCAGGGTATGCGCAGACGTGAGTCCCTTGCTCACTTTGCCACTGGATTCAAGCAAGCCGGGCTGAAGACGGCTGGAATGCCAGAAACCGGTCCTCTGAAGCTTGTTTCCGGTCCAGGGAAGACATGGCTTTGCAGTTCGGGCTGGACTGTTCCCATGAGGCACAGGGTCAGACTGATTTGCAGATAGCCATGTCTGAACTGGGGTGGAACAGTGGGCTAGAGAAAGGTGATGGATTAAACCCAGATCTTTTGACTGGGTGTGAGTGTTTGATTGATTCAGATGCTCCATCCATCACCACCTCCTTTTGTACCACTTTTGGCAGCCATAAATGTGGCAGGGTATGCTCAGACGTGAGTTCCTTGCTTACTTTGCCACTGGATTCAAGCAAGCCGGGCTGAAGACGTCTGGAATGCCAGAAACCGGTCCTCGGAAGCTCGTTTCCGGTCCAGGGAAGACATGGCTTGGCAGTTCGGGCTGTACTGTTCCCATGAGGCACAGGGTCAGACTGATTTGCATATAGCCATGTCTGAACTGGGGTGGTAGAGTGGGCTAAAGAACGGTGATGGATTAAACCCAGATCTTTTGACTGGGTGTGAGTGTTTGATTGATTCAGATGCTCCGTCCATCACCACCCCCTTTTGTACCGCTTTTGGCCGCCATAAGTGTGGCAGGGTATGCTCAGACGTGAGTCCCTTGCTCACTTTGCCACTGGATTCAAGCAAGCCGGGCTGAAGATGGCTGGAATGCCAGAAACCGGTCCTCGGAAGCTTGTTTCCGGTCCAGGGAAGACATGGCTTGGCAGTTCGGGCTGGACTGTTCCCATGAGACACAGGGTCAGACTGATTTGCATATAGCCATGTCTGAACTGGGGTGGCAGAGTGGGCTAAAGAATGGTGATGGATTAAACCCAGATCTTTTGACTGGGTGTGAGTGTTTGATTGATTCAGATGCTCCGTCCATCACCACCCCCTTTTGTACAGCTTTTGGCCACCATAAGTGTGGCAGGGTATGCTCAGACATGCGTCCCTTGCTCACTTTGCCACTGGATTCAAGCAAGCCGGCCTGAAGACGGCTGGAATGCAGAAACCGGTCCTCGGAAGCTTGCTTCCGGTCCAGGGAAGACATGGCTTGGCAGTTCGGGCTGGACTGTTCCCAAGAGGCACAGGGTCAGACTGATTTGCATATAGCCATGTCTGAACTGGGGTGGCAGAGTGGGCTAAAGAACGGTGATGATTAACCCCAGATCTTTTGACTGGGTGTGAGTGTTTGATTAATTCAGATGCTCCGTCCATCACCACCCCCTTTTGTACAGCTAAAGGGAGAGCACCAGCACTTTAATCCTGGTTACAAGTTGTAAAGTGCAAATAGTTCTAAAACCAGTACAAATAGAGTCCAGAGAAAAGAGAAAAGTCTGAGGTGACCATGCAGGAAAGGTGAAATTCCTACACTTAACATGCAGCTTATAAAATACACATTTGACTTTTAAAAAATCCAATTAGGGTAACCCATAATTTTTATTATAGCACACACTTCTATTTGAAGTCATTTTAAGATTTTTACTAGGAATGATAATATTATTTGAAATAAGTTTGATTAAACCACCATAGATACCATCAGATACCATAGAGTTTGATAAAAAAAATGCCAAAAACATGTGTCAAATTTCATTTTGTTACTTCTCATAAAAAAGGGGTCAACAGTTTACTTAACATTTAGGAGTGTAGCAAGGATCTGGAGGGATACCAACCTCAATGTTTCTAGTAGGGACACTGTAGCCATGTAAAACAGGGTACAACATGAAATTCTATGGGCCTCATTTATGAGGTTGTGCGTCACTTTTACGCCACCGGTGCGTCACTTTTTCTGATGCACCAGTGGTGTAAAAAATGCGCCTTGTTGCGCCATATTTACAAAGTGACGCATCTAGGTAGATGCAACACTTTGTAAACCCCAGCGCCACAGTATACCTGCGCCAGGTATAATGTAGGCAAGGGGGGCGTATTAACGCAAGAAAGGGTCGTAGAAGTGATGCAATGAAATCTATAAGATTTCACTGCGCTACTTCCATAATGAATATAAAACAGAGATTCCCTTGAACAAGGTCATGTACATAAGCACCATAAGTGGAAAAAACCAATAACTATAACAAGTAAATCTAGAGTAAAAAAGTGACAAAATTTATTGTATACAGTAAAATTAAAAAAGCAGAAAACATAGTAAGCTGCTTGACATAGGTTAAAATAATTATAATAATAAAATAACAATCCCACATTCAATATTGACCAGCAATATTGCTAAGAACAGACAGAAAAATAGTAAGACATCAATTTGTGCAATACAAGGTGTGTGTTCTAATATTCTTTTTAAGGCACCGGTGTTATGCACTTTAAGATTGTACTGTGTCAACAACAGTGTCTGAGCCTCGAATCACACTGTACTAGGGCGTCGACGCGTTTCAGTGGTTTGTTGAAATTCTATCCACCTTTATCAAGACAAAGAATCAGTTTCTGTCGTAGTGTACATATGTTCCTCTTAGGTGCGAAGGACCAATCTATAGTGATAGTGCAGACGTCCTCTGTAATGACGTTATTACTCAAACCGCAGATGTTCATTAACAATTTTCTTGGTACACGGCGCTTTACTTTCAATCGCGTTGTGTCATTCAATTACGACCGGAGAAGCGCGCAGCCGACAGTAGACGTAGAGGAAACGAATACTCACGTCTCTGGGGCATGACTTAGGCGCCTCTGGTCCCACACAACGCGATTGAAAGTAAAGCGCCGTGTACCAAGAAAATTGTTAATGAACATCCGCGGTTTGAGTAATAACGTCATTACAGAGGACGTCTGCACTATCACTATAGATTGGTCCTTCGCACCTAAGAGGAACATATGTACACTACGACAGAAGCTGATTCTTTGTCTTGATAAAGGTGGATAGAATTTCAACAAACCACCGAAACGCGTCGACGCCCTAGTACAGTGTGATTCAAGGCTCAGACACTGTTGTTGACACAGTACAATCTTAAAGTGCATAACACCGGTGCCTTAAAAAGAATATCAGAACACACACCTTGTATTGCACAAATTGTATGTCTTACTATTTTTCTGTCTGTTATTAGCAATATTGCTGGTCAATATTGAATGTGGGATTGTTATTTTATTATTATAATTATTTTAACCTATGTCAAGCAGCTTACTATGTTTTCTGCTTTTTTAATTTTACTGTATACAATAAATTTTGTCAGTTTTTTACTCTAGATTTACTTGTTATAGTTATTGGTTTTTTCCACTTATGGTGCTTATGTACATGACCTTGTTCAAGGGAATCTCTGTTTTATATTGGTTGGTGAACCCCATTTCCCTTGACTTCAGTTAAGGGGTACCTCTCCTTTTTCACCTACTTCCATAATGCAAATGCATCAATATTGTACGCCTGCCTCACAGCAGGCGTAAGACTGACGCAGGCCCTTGGACACATTGCTGGAGTTGCGTCACTTTTGTGACACACACCAGCAATGCGTCACTTTTGTGCCATACAGATACGTCAGAAATACTGACGTATCTGTAACTCCCTGCGCAATGATGCGTCATACTGTAAATAGGACGCATCATTGGTGTCGCAAGCAGGGCGCAATAAAAAGTGACGCATCGCTGTTTTCACGCAGCGATGCATCACTTTTCATAAATGAGGCCCTTTATCATTACTAGATACTGGTTACAGTTGCACCAGGTAAAATGAGAAAAGGATACATCCTTTATATAGATACTGAAAGCATGTCAAGTTGTAGTAAAATAAACTGTATACCATCTTACCAATTACTTAAGTGAATACACAAATTTCACTTAGCATGGATACAATGCAAGTGGTCTTGCAAATAATTATTAACCCAACTAATCAAAGGTAATAATGACAGTTTAGTCAAATGAATTCTTCTATGAAGAATATAACTGGAACAATTGAGGTAATATTCATCACTTAACTCCAAGTCTTTTGAAACAATAATTAAAGCTTAAATAAGGAAAAGACAAAATAGGAAGATAGCTGCCTAAATTACTAGCTGAACCCCTGCCTACAATGCATTCCCTGGGACTGCTGAAAACAGTCCACTGCACAGATTGCCAAAAACATGTTCTCCAGTCTAGCCAGCCCCTTGACAGTGTTGTAATGCAAATATATCACATCCTTCTGGAAAAAACCCTTTATAAGGACAATCTGGTCTGCCGCACACAGCAGCTTTTCGCTCCTTCGGACCTCTTTGAAGCTTTGTATTTCTCTATTAATTCGATTCCTACGAAAAGTTTCTCTAGTGTTCCCGGGGGCCAGGACGACCTTTGGCCATAAATTTAGCAGTCTTGTGGAACCTTTTCTAGATAGATTGAATTTTACTTTTCTTGGTGGTTTTAATTTTCATTTAGATAATTCTCTTTGTATTGACACTCAATCTCTTGTTGAAATCTTTAATGGCTGGGGTTGCCCTCAACTGGTCAGGAGTCCCACGCATGTGGCAGGTCACACCCTGGATGGGATCTTTTCTAATGACCCTCGAGTTAGTGTGGGAGACCCTGTTCCTTTGACATGGTCGGATCATTTTGCGGTGGTAAACAGACAAAATATTGATTACAAAATATCAAATGGACATAATATCGAATACAAAATATAGGCTGGACAGAATATTGAATGGACAGAATATAGACATCAAAAATATCGTTTTGAAGGTAAGTAATGTAATATCGAATTTTAAAATATAGATAGTCAAAATATCGAAGTAGATAATATAGGTTAAGGAAAATATTGAACTTTTATTAATATCACATTTTTTTATAGTGTATTTTATGTGTTGAAAGTGTTTATTTATGTTATAATGTAATTTGATTAATAAATTTAATGTTATTTAAATTTTGCGTAATTTAATTCTGTAGCGGGTTGTGGGTTTATAGGGGAATAGGGTGGGAAGTAATTTAGTTATCATTAATTAAATATGTAGATTTATTTATTGGTATTTGTTTATAATGAATTGTTAATTAATTTTTATTTAGTAATTAATTACATTTTAATTGCCAATTCTTGTAATTTAATTGATTAATTGATAATTATGTTAATTTAGCTAATTTAACTTCTGTAGCGGGTTGTGGGTTTATAGGGGAGTAGGGTGGGAAGTAATTTAATTATAATTAATTAAATATGTTAATTTATGTAGTGTAATTTAATTATAATTAATTAAATATGTAAATTTATTTATTGGTATTTGTTTATAATAATTTGTTAATTAATTTTTATTTAGTAATTAATTGCATTTTAATTGCCAATTACTTTTATTTAATTGATTAATTGATAATTATGTTAATTTAAGTAATTTAATTTCTGTAGCGGGTTGTGGGTTCATAGGGGAATAGGGTGGGAAGTAATTTAATTATAACTAATCAAATATGTTAATTTTTTTGTGTATTTGTTAGATTTTAATTGTTAAGTAACTGTTTAATTACTAATTAATTAATTGTTAATTTGTAATTAATTAGTGTTAATAGATAATTAATTGTAATGAATAAATTAAATTTGTATTTGTAATTAATTCATATTATATTATATTAAAGTGGTAATTACTTTTAATTACATTTTTTATAGATATTAATAATATATCTTTTGAAATATTATATGAAGTATCTACTTTCTCTACTGTTGCACTCACTGGAGTGGGAATAGTAAGTTTTACCCCTACGCTATCCAACGCTTTCCTTACTGTTGCACTCTATGGAATAGGAATAGTAATTTTTACCCCTACGCTATCCAATGCTTTCCCTACTGTTGCACTCTCTGGAGTGGGAATAGTAAGTTTTACCCCTACGCTATCCAACCCTTTCCCTACTGTTGCACTCTCTGGAGTGGGAATAGTAATTTTGACCCCTACGCTATCCAACGCTTTCCCTACTGTTGCACTCTCTGGAGTGGGAATAGTAATTTTTACCCCTACGCTATCCAACGCTTTCCCTACTGATGCATTCTCTGGAGTGGGAATAGTAATTTTTACCCTTAAGATATCCAACGCTTTCCTTACTATTGCACTCTCTGGAGTGGGAATAGTAATTTTTACCCCTACGCTATCCAACCCTTTCCCTACTGTTGCACTCTCTGGAGTGGGAATAGTAATTTTTACCCCTACGCTATCCAACCCTTTCCCTACAGTTGCACTCTCTGGAGTGGGAATAGTAATTTTTACCCCTATGCTATCCAACGCTTTCCATACTGTTGCACTCTCTGGAGTGGGAATAGTAATTTTTACCCCTACGCTATCCAACGCTTTCCCTACTGTTGCACTCTCTGGAGTGGGAATAGTAAGTTTTACCCCTACGCTATCCAACCCTTTCCCTACTGTTGCACTCTCTGGAGTGGGAATAGTATTTTTTACCCCTACTCTGTCCAACGCCTTATCTCCTGTTGCACTCTCTGGAGTGGGAATAGTAATTTTATACTTCCGCTATCTTACGGTAATAATATTGGATATATTTTAATTATATTATGTTACTATATATATATGTTTCAACAAATATGATTGTAAAAAAAAAATTTTATAACTTCAATTAATTATTTAATTATTATAAGGTAATTTAAGTATTTTAAGTATATTTTAGTAAATAATTTTTAATATTAATTTAATGTAACATTGTTTTTAATAAAGTCGATATTTTTACAAACTATATTTTTGTAAACAATATTTTTTACTCAATATTTTTGTACTTACCTGTTTGTAGATGCAAAGTCGATATTCTGTCTGTCGATATTTTGTCGTCGATATTTTTGGTACTCGATATTATGTCCCTCGATATTATGTCAGCGATCCTTTTGCGGTACCTTTTTCCTTACGCAATGGTTCATCCAGTAAAACTATCTCAGAACACAATCATTGGGTGGAAAGAAGAGACCTTAGCCGGATAACAAATGAGGCCCTTACTAGGTTGTTAGACAATTACCCTCCCCGTAGGCACCATGATGTTGATCAGTCTGCTATGGAGCTGTCGCAAAAATTGTCAGATGCTTTGGATAATCTGGCTCCAGTTAAGAAGCACTACTCTGCTAGACTAAAACCCTCTGCTCCTTGGTTCTCTGAGAAACTCAGAATACTGAGAGTAATCTGCCGTAGACATAAAGATCGTGGCTTTCAAAGTTAGATCCTGCTGACAGGGAATTTCATAAGATCTCTTTAAAACATTACAAGGAAGTTATTATGGAAGAAAAAAAGTTCTATTATTCAAAGATGATGGACTCGTCTAAGTCCCCGAGGGAACTGTTTAAGGTTACTAACTCCCTTATTGTCCTGACTGACAACATCTCGTACCGTGGACGTATCACAGGCTTTCTGTGATAAAATCTCAGATTTCTTTATTGGCAAGATAAGAGATATCTATGTGGCTCTTGAAGTTGCCAATATAGGACAGTCCACATCTTCGTCTTCACTTACTGTTATGGAGGAACGGGCGTCCCCTGAGATTTTACCAGCGTTCCTAACCATCCCATTATTATCGCTTGAAGACACGGACAGACTACTGGAAGGTGTTAAGTCGGGCTCTCCTTTGGACTCATGCCCTCTCAAAATTTTAAAACGGTGTCGAGATGTTATTATACCACATTTTACCCGTTCTGAATCTGGCTATCTCTGATGGACAGTTTCCTTTGTCCTGGAAGACAGCAGTGGTCAAGACATTGTTGAAGAAACCCTCTCTCGATCCGGTGAAGCTCAAGAATTATCGTCCGATATCATTGCTCCCGGCCCCGGCTAAGATCCTTGAAAGGCATCTTAATGTTCACCTCTCTTCCTATCTAAGTGACCATCAACTGCTGGATTATTCACAACACTGCTTTAGAACCCTGCATAGTACTGAAACAGCCATTACGGTGGTGTTCAATGATATCTGTATGCAGGTGGATGCAGGCCACACTACTTTACTTATCCTTCTCGACCTCACAGCAGCCTTTGATACCCTGTCCCCGGTGTGGCTAGTAGAGCGCCTCAGGGAGATAGGGATCGGGGGCTCAGCGCTGGGGCTTCTTGCTTCCTTTCTGAATGATCGGACCCAGATGGTGATTCTTGGGCCTACGGGGTGTGGCGTCCCTCAGTTCTCCTCCCTGAGTCCGACGCTTTTCAACATTTATGTGGCCCCGCTCGCCAAAGTTGTCAGATCGTATGGCTTGGAGGTTTTATCCTATGCAGACGATATGCAAATTTTGTTATCTATTACCCATAATATCAGAGATGAGTCCTCCAACTTTAGGCTCTGCATGGAAGCAGTTGCATCTTGGATGAGCTCAAACTTCCTCAAATTGAATGGGGAGAAGACTGAGGTGTTAATTTTTGGCAGTAGTCTGGATATCTGGTCCAGCGATTGGTGGCCTGATTCGCTGGGCGGCTGTCCCTGCCCTGTCTCACTTGGAAAAAATCGTGGTATTTTGGTGGATAACTCTCTCACCGTGAGTAGGCAGGTGAGCAGGACAGTTTCCACCTGCTTCTGGATCATTAGAACTGTCACCCTATCTCTCATTGAATTCCCGTAAGCAGGCTGTGGCCGCCCTTGTGACATCCAGACTTGATTACTGTAATGCCCTTCATTTGGGCATTAACAGAGGTCTCATTCAGCGGCTGCAACTGGTACAGAACGCTGGGGCCAGGTTTGTGATGAACCTACCCAAATTTCATTCCATCTCCCCTTCTCTTAGGGCGTTACACTGGCTTCCCATTGATCGTAGGATCCTTTTTAAAACCTTATGTCTAGATCACAAGGCCCTTTTTGGCACTAGTCCAGAGGGTATTAAAGCACTCTTACTTCGCTATAATCCCTCTAGAAATCTCAGGTCGGCGGATAAGAACATGCTTATAGTGCCAAGGTTTAGCAAGGTTAGATGGGGAGGTCGTGCCTTTTTTCCAGTCGCTGCCAAACTCTGGAACTCCCTTCCTCATGATCTTTCCAGCCTTTCTTCTCATGTATTGTTTCGTAAGGCCCTGAAGAGTTGGTTCTTCACTCAGTCTGTAGCCTAACTCTCTCTGCCTCCATCACTTATAGTCTGCTCTAGCGCCTTGACGCCCTTGGGCTAAGTTCGCGCTTTATAAGATCCAATTTCATTCATTCATTCATACCCACCTCCCCCGTGGATTAGGGTGATGGGCTCTCTGAGTCTCCCATACTTTACCAATATTTGTAGCCTTGGGCTGAAAAGAGGACTCACCTATGGCCGTGGGCCGTTGTGCACCACAGTGGTTGAAAGGGCCTGCATTACACTCCTACCCTTTGAGTGTGAATCTGCTTGAAGATGAAAGAACGATCCTTGATTAGAATCAACTTGCTGCAAATTACATTAAATCTTGGAAGCGCAGAGAAAGGCAGGGACATATTATCAAGGAACGGCGTTACAATTATCGCAGCTTCAGCGGCAGAAAACTGACTCTAAAGCGGCGATAATGGGCTTGATAATAGGCCCTTGAGAATACCAATACAAGCCCATGTTCTGCTGTGAACATGGGCTGATGCTCACCATGTGTCAGCACTGCTACCTACAGTTGCAGACACTCAGTAATGAACAGCCTATGGCCCCACACAATGCCATTCTCTTGGGTGGCGCTGAGCGTGTGCCATATCCTCCGTAGCAGGTGAGATGTTTCTTTACAGGCTGCTCCAGCTGTTAGCGTCCTGTCGAAAATCATGCCATTATCCTCTCTGCAGTGTCCCCAGAAAACTCAGGAGCTCTGGATCACCAGCAGTCTCTTCTTCTATTTATGGCAGGCTCAATGCCTTCAGGCAGGCTCCTTGCAACATCAGTCGGACGTACACCTCCCCACAATCAGCTTCTTTTTCTATTCCATTCTTTTGGGGTGGATGGTGTGACAGGACAGGAAATTCACTGGACTTTTTGACCCTTGTCTGTAGACAACTTCGAACTGGTAGTGCTACATTGTTCGATATGAGCAGTGTATAGGGCGCCATGCCCCTAAACAATGGCAGCAAAATCTGATGATCCCTGATCACCCTGAACGATTACCCACTTAGATACAAATGAAAATGCCTGCATGCCAATATGATGGCAAGGGCTTCCATTTCAATTTGCACATACCTTGCTTCTGTTGGTGTGAGCACCTTGCTTACAAATGACTGAGGTGCCCCTCTTCCTGACTCCACTTTCTGCATAAGCACCGCCCGAGGCCCAGGAGGCTTGCGTCAACCACAAGCTACATTCTTTTCTTCACGTAAAAGCATGGCATTGTTGCCTTGTTGAAAAGTGCTGATTCTGCTTTCTGAAAAGCCTCTTCTACACCAGGCCCCATATCCAAAAAGCATCCACTTTTATCAGTGCACTTAGAAGTTTCACTGTGGTCACCAATTTGGGAATGAATTGCCACAATAATTGACCTTTCCTAAGAAACTACGCAACTCAGAGACATTGTTTGGTGCCTGCTTGATGGCATGCAATTTTCGGGGGTCTACCCGCACCTCTTCCTGTGTTTAGACATATCTAAATATTTCGATGGTGGTCTGGAAGAAAGAGCACTTCTCCCTATTGAGGGTGATGCCTTCCTTACTTAGGCACTTCAAGGAAGCCTACAGCTGTTGGTGATATTCCTCTGCTTTTTTTGAGTAAATTAAAATGTTATCATTGATATTCTTGACACCCTGAAATCCGGACAGTTCCTCCCTTATAGCATTCTTGAATACCTCTGCTGCAGATGATATGCTGAAGCTTAGCAACTTGCATCTCCTCAGACACAGGAGTGTGGAGAACACAGTTGTGTTTCAGCTCTCTTCCAATAGCTGGAGTTGAGGTATTGAGCATTAAGGTCCAATTTGGAAAACCAACTAGCCCCGTTCAAGTGAGCTATGATGTCAACTATCATGGAGTGATGTGCCTCTCCCATTCGATGGCCTTGTTTGGAAGGTTCATATTGATGCACAACTGCATCCTACCATGATGCCTGGGCTTCTCTGCGATCACCGTTGGGGATGGCCAGAGCGTCGGACCATACACCTTCTCAATCACCCATTAAACTCTCCAGATTGTCCACCTGATATGCTTGAACGTTCCTGGTAAAAAAAAAAAAATACACTAGGCTCAGGTCTTCTGCTGTATGACTGCTTCTTTGTCAATCATGTGAACAGCTGCCATGATCTCCAGGTCATTGGACCGGACACATACCCTCATGAGTCCTTTGAGCGGCAATGTAGTGTGTCCTCTGTACATATAGATTTTTGTGTTGGACAATGACAACGCTGACCTTTGATGGATGCATCATTATTGTAGGATGGCCATTACATTCCCTGGTGTCAATGAGGGCCTTGGCATCTGATCCAGCAATCTCTATCACCCATGTGGGGTCTTCTGTGCCACTTCAGGTATTTCGTGAACGAGATGAGGAATACTTCCTCCTGCTCATCTAAAGGTTAGTCTTCCAGGCTGTGTCAATTCTATAGAGCATGCTTGACCACTCCATGGCGCTCCGGGTCCTCCTAGGACAGTTGCTGAATGGCTTTCATCAGTGGCTCCATCCTGCAGGCCCCTTGACCCCTCTGACCATTTCTGCACACCTTTGTGTAATGGTTGAGCTTCCCAGAGCTTGAGTACATGCATCCCTGCTCCAGGAAGTTCTCCAGGGGGTGGTCCTCTCAGCCACAGTTTCTGCATTGAGCCAGAGTGGATATAAACACCATGGTTTGGTTAGTTGTCACTCTTGTGGACACAGCATCTGTGTGCTCCACTTTCACATTGAGAGACTTAAATGACACTTGTGTTATATCCATGTCTATCTGTGTGCCCCCTTGCAGCCGACAGAATGTGTGATCTCTCCATGATGATGATATCATCGAGGGGGATGTTTAGCGGACACATTATTAAACATCGCAGGGGTTAGTTTCAGCACGCTTGGATGGTTTTTGCCCTGATCTGCTTTGGTTGATCATCTGCCGTACACGTGCTCGCCAGCTCGTGGAGGCATGTATGAAAAGCATCAATGGACTCACCCTCTCATTGGTGGGCCTGGTGGTGCTTGAATCTTTCTAAATCCAAATGTAGCTGTTGGTCAAAATGCATGATGAGAGACCTCACCACTGCATTGTAGTGATCCGCTGCTCCAGTGTTAGGGAGATGTTCAATTCATTTATAGATCTCCTCTCCAGCTTAGGGTAGCTGCAGGCAGTGCTGTACTGCACCATCATCTTCCTGGGTGGCGATGAAATAGTTGTTGAGCCACCCCACCTGTGTCTTCCAACTAGGCACAGCCTAGCCGAGACAACAAGTTCACTAAACGGCTGAAGCATCATTTTATTTAATTATTTGAAGAGTTTTAAATAGCGCGGGCTAGACCTGGAGGTATCAGAGCACTTTACATGAGTTTACATATTGCTACAAAGTTACATCAGTTACAAGTTACATCTGTTACTAGAACATTAAATAGCATAGAAAATTAGACTAATGGAGCATAGAGGGTGAGGGGAATATAGAAAAAGGGGTAGCAAATGCAGATCAAGTCATAGCAGACCGGCCACCAAAAGTCAGAGTCAAACAAACAGGTAGGGATCCCGTAATCAGCACATCTAGAGACATCTTTCCTCACAGCAACAGGTCACAATTAAGGAAGGGAAGGGTCCGAGGGAGGGGGCAAAAAGGGTGCCCCACCATGATCTTGCAATAAGAGAGGGGTGAGGGAGACTCCAGTGGGGTTGATTAAGGGTGATAGTCAATAAGGTGGAACAGGCGCTGATCAGCTACATGATTCAGTCTGGGGGTGTGGCGAGACCGTAAAATGGAGGATTCAGATTCAAGGACTCCATGATTGGCAGGCAAACACAAATCTGGTAAAAAAAAAGCCCAAAAAGGAACACCTACCCCAAGAGCAGGGCTGAATGGGGGACAGTCACCAGATGTGGAATGGAGGAGGCGGGTGGTCGTTGATCACTCACGAGTCATCATAATCCAGTGAAAGTCATAAAGATGCAGGAGTTCAGGCAGCAGCCTCGGACGAGGAAGGCAGCTAAGGGGTCAGGAGGGCGCGTAAAGGGGAAAAGAGAAACAAACTCGGTGATCAGGGCAGTCGCGTTGTGGCACTCTTGAGACTGCTTTTTCTGGGGAAAACATGACCCTTACATTTCCGTCGTAGCCCTGGAAAGGTGCCAGCACGACGCCAGGCAGCTATGGCACAGGACCAGCATGTAGGCGAAGGTAAGGTCTCCTTGCTGCATTTTCGTTGATTTTCGTTACTGAGCAGCGGGATGATAGGCATCTAGGGTCCAGAAGGAAGGCGAGCAGCCGGAGGAGAGATCCCCCGCCATCTCACCAGCAGAAACCCAGGAAGAAAGACATTTTAACGACCATTGATTCTGCTAAATCATCAGATTTTTCATCAGGAAGGTTGGGGCGAGGGAGACACAGCAGAGAGACGAGGAGAACAGTGTCTGACATCCGACTGGGTAGGTGACGGCCGAGGCAGTGGAACCGGAGCAGGGCTGGCTTGGCTACCGGGTGTTTTGGCATGCTGCCAAGCTGGGGGCTGATTTAGTTGATCGGGACCTGCTTGTGCTGACTGAAATTCGTTTTGCTTTGTTTATTTCTTAGCACACGCAGGTCTCCATCAACAAAATTAGCACCCACTGCAGTGACATCAGCCCCCAGCTGAGCAGCATGCCAGAACGCCCAGTAGCCAGTCTGTACCTGAACTGGAGCCAATCTCCCGAATAGCTGTATATGCAGCTCCACCAGGCACTGGCCATGATTGCTCGGGCTCCGCAGTCAGATGATCGATCACGCTTTCAACCGTGGATCTCGAGCCCAAATGCAGGAGATTGAAGAGATGAGGACCGCAGTTCAAACGTGACCCCAGGGGAGTGAATGGGTCCAAGGAAGAGGTAGATATCAGGGGAATAAGGGCCAAAAAGGCAACCCCTGGCCGGGAGCTGCTGGCTACAGCTCCTCACCTGTCGTCCATCTTGCACTGGCACCTCTACCAGATGTGCTGCTATTGGAATTGCCATTGCTATGGCCCCGGAAATGGTACAGCATTGCTTTCATCTGCCATTTCCCTCATACAGTTGTCTTTCTGTAATGATGCACTGTTTTGGCGGACTCACTGTTCTTGCAGCTGGTTTTTGGGCCCCTGGAGGGTATTTGCCACTGGTTTGAAAGATTGTGGCTGGGTGCAATAGTGTTATTGTTCTTTCGATCTTTGCCTCCCTTTTGTTTGCTTTTTTCCCCATTTCGCTTCTTCCAGGCCTCTCCCAGCACGAGTCATACCTCCAGGCCTGCAAGCAGGGGCCTGATTAATCCCTGCAGCTGTGAAGAGGGGGATTGGCTGTCACCACTGCGGGTCGCTCCATGCCTTTCTTCCCGGCTGCCAGCAGGGGTGCTCACTTTTTATGCGGCTAACCATAGTGCAACCTCCGGTCACCAGCAGCATGGCGCTGAGAGCTGACATCACTGCAGCCTCAATGGCAGCAGCACACGCTCGGCTAGTACAGCCCTCACTCCCCAGTGGCAGGCGGAGGCACAGAACCAGCAACCGATTTCTGTAGATCAAAGTCCAATCCTCTTGGAATACAGCCACGGCTTAGGCAGCAGGTAACTGCCCTCATTGTCAAATGTTCAGGTGTAGCCTAACCACATGCACTAAATGGTCACCGCTACAATCACACTCTGACCTCCAGTAAACCAAACAAAGTGCTTCAGTATGGGTAAAGACCACATGCGGTCTGAAGCCCCTTCATTTATAGCCTTCAGCAGTGATTGCCCTTGACTCCAAAAAGGCTTTTGATAAGGTCTCTTGGCCATTTTTACAAGCAGGGCTTCAGTCTTACAACCTAGGAGATTCTTTTATCAATATAGTAATGTCCTTGTATGCACATCCTAAAGCTAATATTAGAATTAATGGGGCTACATCTTCTTTTTTTAATCTCTGTCAGCACACTAGGCAAGGATGTCCGTTATCACCTCTTCTTTTTCTATTGTCTATAGATCCACTCCTTCGGTTACTCAACTTGAATCAGGCTATCAAAGGTTTTCAATTTGGTTCACAGAAAATTAAAACGGACTCTTATGCGGATGACGTTCCTATTTTTTCTGAGGATATCGCTACTGCTATTTCTGCCATTTCCAATACTATTGAAGAATTCTCGCTAGTCTAAGGGTATACTATGAATAAGGATAAGACAGAAATGTTCCCTCTTAATACGTTGTGTTTCCCTTCTCACATGAGTAATGCATGTTTCAAATGGCAATCCACTCATATTAACTATCTAGGAATTTGGTTTTGTAAAAACCTTTCAAATACTATCTCTTATAAGGAATCTCAGATAATAGCTAAGGTTAATGATCTGCTGACGCATGGTCTCCTGAATATATCGCCTGGTGGGGATGATTTCAAACTCTTAAAATGATGATAACTCCGATTGTTAATTTCTTGTCCTCTATGCTGCCTATAAAGTTTTCTTTAGCCTTTTTCCATGAGATTGAGGTACTCATTTCAAAAATTTTGTGGAGTGATAAGCGTGCTAGAATCACATATAAACATCTCAGAAAGCCCTATGTTCTGGGAGGGTTGTAATCTTCCGAAATGGATCTTGTATCAGATCGCCTTTTAGCTGTCTCCAGGTGCTCTTTGGTTTGTTTTGGATTCCCTTCATACAACACCGTGGATCTATATCTAACATGAGTTGTGCTTTCCTCTATCTACCTCTTCTTTCTTAACCACTTCTAATCTGGTTCTACCATATTCAAACCGTATTATTTCAGACAAAATTAATGCATTAAAATATATAGACAAAAAGGTTTCCAAACCCATTATTAAATCCAGATGGTCCTCATTATGGTATAATCCTAAAATTGTGACTGATATCGATCCGGTTACCAGGTCTTCCTGGGCTAATAAAGGTATTACGTTGGTCAAAGACCTCTATGATTGCAATAATGATCCTATTCCCTTTTCCTCTTTAGCTAGACAATATAATCTTAATAGTATGGATTGTTATTCCTTTCTGAAATTAAAGGTTGCCCTTTCTAAAATACCCCTTTGTCCAGACTCAACTACTATTTCTCTCCTTTCTATGTTGTATCGGTCAGGTAATACTGCCTCCAGGATATATATACGTTTTTATCCGCTCCGTAACCTTTGCTTTCTACGATCACACAGGATAAATGGTCTCAAAATTTTGAACAAGACATTTTTAAACATATTTCACAAGAGACCCAGCTGTTGATTGGGAAATTTTCTCTAAGGAAGAAGATTTCTCCTTCTCTTATTCAATCCAAATTTTTTACATTGAATCTTCTACATTGGACCCCTGCTCGTTTGCATAAACTGAAGCTTAGAGATAATTATCTTTGTTGGAATTGCAATTTGGTCTCTGGCACTCATCAACACATGTTTTTGCTCACTGCTACATCCCTTTTGGGAGTTGGTTCAGAAACACTTATCACTAATCTTTGGTATTGAAATTGAGATCTCATTACTTATATTCTTATGGGGTCAATGGGCTGCACCAACTTTTTTACCCCTTGACAACACGGATATGCAGCTGTTGGATCTCCTTAAATCAATTGCTATTAAAGTTATATTAACAGAGTGGAAATTCTTAAATTCATTATCATATCATACTTGGTGGGCATGGGTATCATATCTACGTGGGGCTCATACTTTTGCTGAGGAGAAGCACTATACGCCTTCCATTTCTAACACTGTTTGGAGGTCATTGGATAAATATATTAGCTTGGCTTCGCAAGGGTTAGTGGCTTAGTATCCTTTTGTGTCTACCTCTTAACTTGTCTCCCTCAATGAAGCAGTTGTCCCCATCTATTGCTTGTCCTCTCTTCTCTTTCTTTCTTTTCTCTTTCTTCCTGCTTCTTATTCTCTACTTTTTATTCTCTTTCTTTCTTCTTTTATTGGGTTGTCTTACTTTTCTAAGCAATGTAACTAGTTTTATCCAGATTTGATGATCTTTTAAATATAATATTTATTTACATATATTACATTTGTTTTTATGAAATGATCAGCTATTTATGGTTCACAATGCTAAGTTGTATTGCATTTTATTATAAGTGAATTAACTTGTGTTTCTTAAAATAATAAAGATATTGGAACACAAAAAAGACCACATGCGATCTAAAACCCCTTCATTTATAGCCTCTGAACTAGGCCTGGGCGGTAAATTCCAGTCATTATCAGACTTCCACAAGCATCATTTTTGAAAGATGTTATCTTTGTATATTGATTAGCATCGCGTGACAGTTGTTCCATTGTTTGTTATATGTACAGTTTTCGAACTGAAATGTTCTCTCCACCACCGATTTTTAGATTGTTTTATGCCAATGTGATCATAGATTTTAAACTTTGTAGTGTAACCTGGAGTATGCATTTTCGTTTTACTGTGTTCTTCTTTTGTTTTATTGCATTTAGAATCTCGTTCAGAATTTCCTTTCTGTTCAAAGTAGGCTAGCGAAATTGAGTCAAGGGAGTTTTGGAAAAAACTAGTTTAAATTTGTAGGTCCTTCTTTTTGACCAGTGAGGGGGCTTCACAAATGATTGCTTCAAAGGAAGAACTGGGGACGCAAGCACTCTGAAAATCATTCATTGATTTTCTGTTGCTTGATAATAAACTTCTTTATTTAAGTTTCTAAAATGCATTGCAAATTCAACCTTGCGTACACGCTTACATCAAAATTATTCACTGGTTATGACATAAAAAGAAACTAAAGTGAACTAAAAAAAAAAAATGTTTGGTTTGCTGCCATGACCAGCAGATCACCTCTGCGTCCTGCCTCTGAATTAGGTTTTTTTTTAAAGTCTATTCAATTCGCTGTCAGGTGATTCACAGAGGGAAAATTCCAATCAATGACTCAATGTTTAAAGTTAGTCTGCAGAACTAATGTTTAAGCAATCGACCTAGGGGGTCAATTTTACAAATAATAAGTAAATGCACAGTTAATTTTATTTCGATTGGATGTCAAAAGTGCAAATGTCTTGTTATTTTGTTTCCTGTTCGTAAACTGTAAATAGTAGTTTTGTATAGTGAAGCCTCCCATTGGACATCTAGGTTTGGGGTCTATTGGTAAGAGAGTGGAGAAGACGAGGCCCACATTGAAATCCGGCTGAACTCCTGTTTGGTTGATAGAGGTGTTGTGAAATAAATTAAAAAAAAGTTTGTCTGGTTAGTGCCTCTGATTGGGTATTATATATGGGGTAGACAGGTAGAGTATGTCAGTGTGAGGCTTCCCTCTGAAAACTGCCACATGTCAGGATTGTCTGCTCTCAATAAGTAGCTTGACGCAGAAACATTTGCAGGTCTGTTTTAACCCCTTCGCTGCTAGGCCTTTTCCCCTCCTGTGCTAAGCCTTTTTTGGGGTATTTGGGGTAGTGCACGCTTAGGCCCCTGTAACTTTTTGACCACATAAATTATCCACGCCAATTTTGTATCCTTTTCTTCCAACATCATGAAGATTCTAAAGGCACCCATGGTTTGTGGATTCCCTTAGAGGGGTCCCAGAAATTTGCCAAAATACAGTAAAATGTTTGTTTTTTTCAGAAAAATTGGAAAAACGGGCTACTAATGAAAGCGTCCGGGTTTTTCCCTACAAATGTTATCAAAAAAGGGTTTGTGAGGCTGAAATCATCATTTCCCAGCTTTTAGGGAATGACAGTCTTTAGTCAGAGAACCAACATTTTTTGCACAGTTTTGGCATTTTTCTGAGAAATAGCCTATTTTTGCTATTTTTAGTGCTTTTAACCTCCTTCCAGTTAATGGTAAAAATGAGTATGAAAGCAATAATGGATCCTGGAAAGTTATACATTTTAAAAAAGTAGACACAATTCTGAATTCAGAAAGGGGTAATTTGTGTAGATACACCAAGGTGTTTTATAGAAACTAACAGTTAAATATTGGAAACATTGAAAATTTGTTGAAAAAAACAGCCTTTTGTGTGAACGTTTTCACCTGTAACTTCTTGTAATTATGACAGCTCTTTGAAAGCAATATACCGTTACATCTGCTGGACCTTCCTTGTTGTGGGGATATATAGGACTTGTAGGTTCACCAAGAACCAGAAGAACCTCAGTGTTTCTGAAATGGGTACAAATTATAGAGTTTGGAAACAGTACATATTTGCACATTTTAAAAATTGGGAATACTCATACTAGCATGAGAATTATTAGTCATTTTTCAAAATGGCTTCTTTTTTACACAATGTCTTTCATTTGGAAGGCAGAAATGCATCAAAACTCAATATGTAATAACAGTTACTTTACAAATCTGTATTACCCTAAGTCTCCCGATAAAAATGATACCTCACTTGTGTGGGTAGGCATAATGTCCACGACCGGAAAGGGCTCAAAACCCAACGTGAACACACCACATTTTCACAATGAAAATTTACCCTTTTTTTGCGAAGTGTGTAGCTGTTGTTTTTGAACCCTAGCTCTGCCAGCACCTAGGGAAACCTAGCAAACCCATACATTTTTAAAAACTAGACAGACAGGGAAATCAAGGATGGGGTGATTTGACAACCTGCCACCAGGTTTTGTTTCCATGAATCCCTTTCAAACCTAAACAATTGTCAAAAAAGCGAAATTTTCACCACATTTATGTGGTGGAAAGTTTTGGAATCTGCAAGGATCCACACATTTCTACCCACTCTGTGTTCCCCAAAGTCTTACAAGAAAAATGGTACCTCACTTGTGTGGGTCGGCCTAGTGCCCGCGACAGGAAACGGCGCAAAACGCAACGTGGTCACACCTCAATCTTGCAGTAAAAATGACCCTTTTTTGGCAAAGTGCCTAGCTGCAGTTTATGTACCCTAGCTCTGCCGGCAGCTAGGGAAACCTAGCAAATATATACATTTTTGAAAACTAGACAGCCAGGGAAATATAGGTTTGGGTGTCTTTACTGCCTCCCACCAGGTTCTGTTACCCAGAATCCCTTGCAAACCTAAAACATCATCAAAAAAATACATTTCTCCTATATTTCTGTGGTGGATAGTACAGGAATCTGCAGGGATCAACAAATTTCCTTCCACCCCGCGTTCCCCGAAGTCTTTCGAGAAAAATGGTACCTCACTTGTGTGGGTCGGCCTAGTGCCCGCGACAGGAAACTGCGCAAAACGCAACATGGTCACACCTCAATTTTGCAGTGAAAAATGACCCTTTTTTGGCAAAGTGCATAGCTGTAGTTTTTTAACCCTAGCTCTGCCAGCACCTAGGGAAACCTAGCAAACCCATACATTTTTGAAAACTAGACACCCAGGGAAATCAAGGATGGGGTGATTTGACAACCTGCCACCAGGTTCTGTTTCCATGAATCCCTTTCAAACCTAAACAATTGTCAAAAAAGCGAAATTTTCACCACATTTATGTGGTGGAAAGTTTTGGAAACTGCGAGGATCCACACATTGCTACCCACTCTGCGTTCCCTAAAGTCTTACAAGAAAAATGGTACCTCACTTGTGTGGGTCGGCCTAGTGCCCGCGGCAGGAAACGGCGCAAAACGCAACATGGTCACACCTCAATCTTGCAGTAAAAATGACCCTTTTTTGGCAAAGTGCCTAGCTGCAGTTTATGTACCCTAGCTCTGCCGGCAGCTAGGGAAACCTAGCAAATATATACATTTTTGAAAACTAGACAGCCAGGGAAATATAGGTTTGGGTGTCTTTACTGCCTCCCACCAGGTTCTGTTACCCAGAATCCCTTGCAAACCTAAAACATCATCAAAAAAATACATTTCTCCTATATTTCTGTGGTGGATAGTACAGGAATCTGCAGGGATCAACAAATTTCCTTCAACCCCGCGTTCCCCGAAGTCTTTCGAGAAAAATGGTACCTCACTTGTGTGGGTCGGCCTAGTGCCCGCGACAGGAAACTGCGCAAAACGCAACATGGTCACACCTCAATTTTGCAGTGAAAAATGACCCTTTTTTGGCAAAGTGCATAGCTGTAGTTTTTTAACCCTAGCCCTGGTGGCACTAAGGGAAAGCTAGGAAACCTATACATTTTTGGAAACTAGACACCCAGGGAAATCCAGGATGGGATGACTTGACTGCCTCCCACCAGGTTCTGTCACCCAGAATCCCTTGCAAACCTAAAATATCGTCCAAAAAACACATTTTCCCCACATTTCTGTGGTGGATAGTACTGGAATCTGCGTGTATCCACAAATTTCCTTCCACCCTGCCTTCCCCAAAGTCGTCTGAGAACAATGTTACCTCACTTGTGTGGGTCGGCCAAGTGCCCCTGACAGGAAACGGTCCAAAACGCAACGTGGTCATACCTCAATTTCACAGTGAAAAATTACCCTTTTCTGGCAAAGTGCCTAGCTGTAGTTTGTGAACCCTAGCTCTGCCGGCACCTAGGGAAACCTACCAAACCCACACATTTCTGGAAAGTAGACACCCAGGGGCTTCCAAGGAGGTATGGCTTGCGTGGATATCCCAAAGTTCCCTTACCCAGATTCCCTTGCAAAAGTGACATCAAAATTGCCTATCTCAAAACCACCTGCTTTTGCAAGGGGGTCACCTGGGTTTTTGGCCCGTGCTCAACGGTCATCTGGGAAAACCCACCAAACCCACATATTTCTGAAAAGTAGACACCCTGGAGCTTCCAAGGAGGTATGGGACCCCCCCTTGCAAAAGCAGGTGGTTTTGAGATAGGCAATTTTGATGTCCCCTCACTACGTTTGGGGCCCTTACCTGTCACGAGTACTTGCGCCTCAAACACAAGTGAGGCACCAGCCCACCCACACCACCATCCAAGCACCAGTCCATGCACACCACCAGCCTAGCGCCAATCGATGCACTCCGCCAGCCAAGCATCAGTCCACGCACACCCCCATTCAAGTGCCAATCCACGCACACCGCCATCCAAGCACCAGTCCACGCACACCGCCAGCCATGTGCCAATCCACACACACCACCAGCCAAGCACCAATCCACGCACACCGCCAGCCGAGCACAAATTGACGCACGCCGCCAGCCAAGCGACAATCTACGTACACCACCAGCCAAGCAACAGTCCACGCACACCGCCAGCCAAGCACCAGTCCACGCACACCACTAGCCAAGCGCCAGTCCACCCACATGGCCAGCCAGGCACAAATCCACACACACCGTCAGCCAAGCACCAATCCACGCACACGACCAGCCAAGCACCAATCCACGAACACCACCAGCCAAGTGCCAATACACGCACACCGCCAGCCAAGCGACAATCCCGCACAACGCCAGCCAAGCGCCAGTCCACACACATCGCCAGCCAAGTGCCAGTCCGCGCACACCGCCAGCCAAGCGCCAGTCCACGCACATGGCCAGCCAAGCGTCAGTCCATGCACACCACCAGCCAAGCCCCAATCCACCCACACCACCAGTCAAGCCCCAGTCCACTCACACCGACATTCAAGCGCCAGCCTACACACACCGCCATCATAATTTAAAAAAATTGTGAACAAAAAAATAACACAGAAAAATTGCAAATACATACAATTCTGCTAACACAAAATCTTTGTACATTGCACTAATGCCAATCTTGAAACAGAATGAAAAATATTAAACAATACAGGCCAGGCAGTTCACTTTACCACTCATGGATACTCCCAAGAATTCTTATGAGAGTGGTACGATTTAAAACAAGCTGACATACACAATCCAGGCTTAGAAGGACAGTCGGGGTAGTACATATCAGTCTCCCTCCGCACGCCTCTTCGCCAACAGACTCTACATCTCCTAGTGGGAAAGTCTTTTGAGTTTGTTGGAGGAATGTATTCAGGAAAGTGGCGATCTTTCAGTCTAGCTACATCCTCCACCACTCCAACTCTAGGAACACTTGCCTGTTCCACTAGAACAAGGCTGCCTATTATAGACTCCTGAAACTTAACAAAAGTCATCTTTGACTCAGGACAAGAATTCTGGAACACAACAAAAGCCTTAAAGGTTGCCAAGTGGAAAAGATGAATAGCCAACTTCTTATACCAAATGTGAGGCTTATGGAGAGCAGCATGAGGTTCCAAACTCTGGCCTACTCTGTCAAACCACCCATGTGCCTATTATAGTCTAAAATACACACAGGTTTGCTCACTTCAGCAGCCTGACCCCAAACAGGCACAGGTACAGTGCTTTCATTATGGATGGTAGTCAGATTGTACACATCTCTCCTTACTGAAAACTTCACAGCTAGAAGCTCCTCACATCACAACGCACTGCACTGTCCCCGCACAAGATTTTGGCACACAAGTTCTTTTGGGAAACCTTTACGGTTACAGCACATTGTGCCACAAGCGACAGTGCCCACTTTGGCCAATTCCTTGAACAACCGCCCACCAGTGTAGAAGTTATCTACTTATAAATGGTGGCCTTTGTTAAATAATCCTCTACCTAGTTCCCACACAATTTTCTCATTCACTCCAAAAGTGGACGGACAACCGGGGGGGGGGGTTAATGCTGGACTCCTTACCGGTGTACACCCTGTAATTAGGGACATATCCAGTCGCAATGCAACACAGCACATTCAGCTTAATTCCATAGCGTGCCCTCTTGCTAGGAATGTATTGCCTAAAGCCAAGCGGCCCATGAACAACACCAAAGACTCATCCACTGCTATTTCTTTTCCTGGAGCAAAGATCTCAGAAAAACGATCAACAAAGTGGTCAAGGACAGGCCGAATCTTAAAAAGACGGTCACAATCAGGATGATCTCGTGGCAACGCTAAACCATTATCAGCAAAATGCATCATCCGAAGCAGAAGCAAATACCTATCATGACTCATGACTGCCGGAAATATAGCCGTTACCATCAAGGGACTAGTGGACCAATATGAAGACATTGATGGCTTCCTTAGCAAGCTCATCAAAAAAGTAAATCCCAAGATCTTCTTCATCTCTTCAAGATTTGTAGGAGTCAACTGGGTAGCTCTAGAATGGGGCTTAAGGCTGGCACTGTTGTCCCTCAAAAACTGTTTAGCATACAAATTAGTCTGCTCAACAATCTCTGCCAAAAACACATCGTCCATAAACAACTGAAGAATGTATCGGTAAAAAGTTCTCAGTATTCACTCTACACCCTGGAACACCAGTAAAGTCTGGCAATGCCGGCTGCACCATACCAGGGGCAACCCAGAGGACAACACTATCAATGGGAAGTGCTGCAGCCCCTGCCTGCAGCCCAGATGCTTCTTGGCGCACTACACCAATGTGAAGCCTAGCAGCCCCAGATGCTTCCTGCCGCACTACACCAACGGAAACCTAGCATCCCCAGATGCCTCTTGCCGCACTACACCGACAGGAAGCCTAGCAGCCCCAGATGCCTCTTGCCACATTACACCAACGGGAATCCTAGAAGCCCCAGATGCCTCTTGCTGCACCACAGCAATGTGAAGCCTCATAGCCCCAGCCTGCAGCCCAGATGCCCCTTGCCGACCTATACCAATGGGAAACCTTGCAACCCTAGGCTGCAGCCCAGATGCCTCTTGGCGCACTACCGGCACATTAATGTCCTCCTCTAACACAGGCACTTCATCAGCACTAGAAGAAGCTTCATCATCTGATGATTCCATGTGAAGAGAAAACTCACTGCCAGAATCTTCCCCTCCTACCTCTGCCTCAGAATCAGAGCCAGTCTCTGAACCAAGGTCAGAGGAAAACTCAAAAAGCATACCAACAACCTGCTGAGCAGTAATCCTGCGGCTAGCCATTATCCTTACTAAGAAAGGAGACTGCACAAACAAGTCAACAACAACCAACACTGCAAAGTAAGTAGTGAACAAAGTGAGGCTTTAGCACAAAGATCTATACACTCCAAAACAATATAACTCTTACCAAAGATAGCTACACTCACCAGCACCTACTCTGCAGAGACACAGCAAAAAGCAACGATATCGCACTAGAAAGAAAAAAAAATCAATTACACATAAGACAACAAAGTACACATCAAGTACTAATGCAAAAAAGATTTTGACACTCAAAACACAGAAGCCAAACAAACTGCTGTTACTACACCATTTACAAAAACACTTTAATGTATTCAAATTAAATTAATTTAGAGTAAATAGTACAAAATAAATTCACTTACCAAGCACATGCAACTACACAAGCTGCAAAACCAGCAGTAACAATACCGCAACCTACAACAATCCAAACAGCAAAAGCCTTGAACTAGAATAAAATAGAGAAATAAAAAAATTACTATTACATTTTCACAAACAATATTACAATTAAAACTATAACACACAATGTTGCTACCCAAATGGACACTCGGCCTGATGGGCCTTCAATAGGGCTGAGACCAACGGGGATTAGGTGAGGTTTTCCACCAAGCCACTGGTAATATTTGTGGATGTTTTTTTACTGCCCGCCCCCCTGGGTGGCAGTCGGTCTTTTTTTTGTCCTTACTGTATCCCCCACCCGGGGGCAGTAAGGACAAAAAAAAGATCGACTGGCACCAAAGGGGGCGTGCAGAAAAAAACATCAAAAATATAACCACCTTTGGAAGCGGACCTTGCCCAAGGGCTCACTTCCACACACTACAAAACAAAACAAACAGCTCTGGGGCACACAAACATCAACAAGAAATGCTCCCCATTGGAGGCGACCCTTGCCCAAGGGATCGCTTCCATCCAAATTTAAATGCCCCCAAGTAAGTCCCTGGTGCCTAGTGGTGTTTTCTGAACCCCCCTGGGGGCAAAACAACCAAAAAACTGACAGATTTGCCCCCGGGGGGGGGGGTAGAAAAACATTCCTTAAAATATACTCCCTCTAAGAAGCGACCCTTGCCTAAGGGGGCGCTTACATCCAATTTTAAATGCCCAAACTACAGTCCCTGGTGCCTAGTGGCATTTTCTGAAACAAATGAAAAATGAGCCGATTTACTCCCGGGGGGCAGTAAAACCTTCCTTAGAATATGCCCCCTCTAGGAAGTGACCCTTGCCCAAGGGGTCGCTTCCATCCTAATAAAATTGACCCCAAATAGGTCCTGGTGCCTAGTGGTGTTTTTATGCCCACCCCGGGGGCAGGGGGGCAGAAAAACATTCCTAAAAAATGCCCCTTCTAGGAAGTGACCCTTGCCCCAAGGATCGCTTCCATTACAATGATAATGCCCCAAACCAATCCCTGGTGCTAGTGGCATTTTCTGCCCCCCAGGGGCAAAACGGCTGAAAAATGGGCCGATTTGCCCCCAGGGGGGGCAGAAAATCATTATAAATATTGGCCCTGGCCTGGAAGGGACCCTTGCCCAAGGGGTCGCTTCCATCCTAATGAAATTGACCCCAAATAAATCCCTAGTGCCTAGTGGCGTTTTTCTGCCCTGCCTGGGGCCAAAACAACCGAAAACACAGGCCAATTTTCCCCCAGGGGGGCAGAAAAACATTCCTAAAAAATGCCCCCTCTAGGAAACCGACCCTTGCCCAAGGGGTCACTTCTTTTACAATAATAATGCCCCTAAAACAATCCCTGGTGCCTAGTGGCATTTTCTGCCCCCCCCTGGTGGTAAAAAGGCTGAAAAAAACAGGCTGATTTGCCCCTGGGGGGCAGAAAATCAATAAACATGATGGCCCCCACCTGAAAGCGACCCTTGCCTAAGGGGTCGCTTCCAAAGCTCCAAATTTAAATCCCTGGTGCTAGTGGGGGCGTTTCCGCCGCACGATCGCGAAGCTGTGTGCGATCGTGAGGCAGAAATGCCCTGCAAAGAGACATCAGGGGAGAGGAAAATCTCATTCCTCTCTTCCGATGCCTCGATGCATGCCCTAAACCGACCCGGGACCGAGGAAACTCACCTGGTTCCTCCGACGCTCAGGAAGCAAATGACTTCCCGAGCGTCGGGGACTTCCTGATGACGTTAGCGAGCGATGTGCGTGCTGACGTCATGGGATTCCCATGGGGGGGTCGGGGTGGCAGCGGACCCTCTTCCGCTGCCATCCCCCTTTGTGGGGGGGAAAACGAACACTCTTGGGGGAGCGCCAGAGCTTCCTCCCTGTGAGGGGCCCATGACAAGCTTGACTCGTCATCAGCACACATTCACTGTGTGCCATGACGAGTCTAGCTCGTCATCAGCAGGGAAGGGGTTAATTATAAAAGGCCACATGTATGGCTCTGACTGTCTGCTACAGTATGAACAGAGATGTTCACATAAGATTTTTGGCTGAAGTGCTGACAGAACAGGAGGGCAAGTGCCCGGTACAGACACATTTGCCATTACACACAAAAGCCAGGGAACATCTGAGCCTAGGTTTTGCATGCTGGCTAGCGCCAAACTACACCTGAAGATAGCCGCATCAATCAGAGTGTGCATTTTATAGTTACAAATGAGAAATATACAGACTTTAAAATTATATTCCTAATCCACTTTAATTCCTTCTGTTGACATCATTTGAGAGGAAGAAATACTCACAAGTGCCTCTAGGGCAAAGGAGGCTGTCTTTATAACCTAAAGATTTCCAGAAAAAGAGCATGTAAAGAGGAGAGTAATTCCTAAGTCGTGGACATTTTCATGCAGACATATTGCTTACACCTACATCACTGAGTGTGCATTCCCCAGTAATCTACGAAAGATGACGTGGATCACAGGTAGGCCTGGGCGATGAACTTCGCTCTGTTCATGGAGTTTGCAGAGTTTTTCGCACTCTGTGGAGCTCGCCGAGTTCTTTTCAGTTCAAATAGTTTTAGTGATAAGAAAACAAGGTGACCAGACAGGGTAAACATTATAAATCATGTAACATCACATTCCAATCTTGCTTTTGAAAAGAAAAAGAAGTCATAAAGAGGAACAATATACATTAAATGAATTAAATGAAACACATATGCGATTTAGAACATTTGAAAGAAAATAAACATTAGAACTACTAGGAAAGTCAGGGTGGTTTGGAAACTTTTTCTTGAGACAGTTTGAGTGAAAAATACTTCTTGGCACTACCATCAATAAATGTTGTAACAGAAGGCAACAGGTAAATGTGTTTTTTAGCCATTTGTGGTGGATATTCAAAGGCAGTATCTAGTCTATGATTGTGGCAAACAGTGTACCACCAGGCTCTTTATGAGATCTTTGAAAAATCTTTCCAGTTGGCAGTAGTTTGTTGAAAATCAATCGCTAATAACAGGTCAACAATCTTAACTTTAAGTGAAACCTCATTCCAGATAGAGGAAAGACTGCCCAAAAAGATATGAGTAATAGAAAAGGGGAATGTAGTATTATATATCAAATTACCTTGTAACAAAACTTGATTCCAGAAAGTATAAACTATTACATATTTAGGTCTGCACTTTACTCCCTCAATTTCAGAAATGGTTACATTATATACAAATAAATGCCTTCAAAAGATCAAGGATATGACCTCTAAGTGGCATCCCCTTTATTTGTCCTGGTGGGGTCGCTTGGATACCATAAAGATGATGTTGTCACCCTTAGTATTATACACTATTTCGAATATCCCAATTCCCATTACTTCCAAATTAATTAAAAAAATTAACTCAAATCTCTCCTCTTTTTTATGGAACAACAAGAAATCTCGTATGTCAGAGGGTGGAGTCAATTTTCCAGATTTCCTGGCTTATCACAAGGCGTTCTTATTGTGCCAAGCCTCCTTGTAGTTGTTTGACTCAGCAGATGACTGTCCCCTCTGGACCTCAATTGAAAGCCGGTTTATGTCCCCTTACTCATTTTGTGAATACCTCTCTTTCTCGCGAAAGCCGCAGTCCATTTCCACTCCTATCCTGAAACATACTTCTAAACTACATAACTTACCTTCTTGATCCACTCTTGACTCTGTGGATTCCTTTCTGAACTCCACGATCTATTGTGAATACCTCTCTTTCTCGCGAAAGCCGCAGTCCATTTCCACTCCTATCCTGAAACATACTTCTAAACTACATAACTTACCTTCTTGATCCAATCTTGACTCTGTGGATTCCTTTCTGAACTCCACGATCTGGCATAATAGAGACTTATTGATTCATAATAAACCTTTTTATTGGAGGACTTGGAGAGAAAGGGGTCTGATTTGTGTCCATCAATTATTCTCAAATTCCGAATTTTTGCCTTTTACCTCACTTATGCAGGCATTCAATCTATTGAATTCCTTTATTCATAAATACAATAATCTTAAACAAGTTGTATTGGAAGCTTATTCCCATCTACTTGGCACATCAGTTATCTCTAACACTTCAGATCCCTCTTCACAACTACATGTCTTGTTATTGACCAAACCCAAAGCCTCTACTATTTACAAACATCTACAAGGCATTGACACTGATAGACAGAAAACAAAAATTGAAGAGGCATGGGATAAAGATTTATCTGTATGTTGGCCAATTTTATTTTGGAAAGACATCTGGTCCACACTATGTAAGACCTCTAGAGCAGCAAATACCACGCAAACATTATTTTTTGTTTATAATAGACTTTATTTACTCCAGCCATTTTAGGTAATCGTTTTTCGACCACTCCGGACACTTGTTGGACCTGCTCTTCCCCAAATGCTGACATGTTTTACATGTTGTTTATATGTCCACTAGTACAAACTTTCTGGAATCAAGTTTAGCTCGCTGAGTTCTGAAAACGTAAGTAGTCAAACGCGACCGAGGAAAATCCAGTGTTAGACCACTTCCCAGTGAGAGTTCTAAATGCGGGCGGTCGTGGATGGTCGCTACCGCTCGAGAGAGTTGAGAAACCTTCCGTAGAACTTCTACGAAAGTGGCAGAAATAAGCAATGCACTTTTGCACTGTTCATGATGGCATTCACGTTGTAGAATTTTAAAGCACTGAACAAACACCAGGTGGTAAAAATCAGTGCGTACAGCATGAGGTAATGCACTCTGCCGCTCGCAGAACTCAACATAGCTTTGAGGTGATTTTTCGTTGCATAGCAGATTTCCACATAGCGGAACTTCCCAAACTCTGTCCAGGCCTAATCACAGGCATCAAATTCTCAAACAGAACTTGCAAGGAAACAAAAATGAATGCAAAAGAATGAGACAATGAAGCCATTAGTGACCAAGGTAAATACATGAAGTATGCAGGGCGGAAAGGCAATGCCGGAATAAAGCAGACAAACTGTTTAATTAATCATCAAATCTGCTTCCAAAATCAAATGGAAAAAAAAGATACATAATATTTAGCAGTGTGAAAAATTGGCAGAGCAAGCGATTGCAATCCTTGAATAAAGTAAGAAATGACACACAAACTATGTTTGAGGAAAATATTATAGCCCAGTAAGATACGGGCAGTCTGTTGTTGGTCTTCAGCACCACAAATCACAAAATAAACAGCATCCTTTCCCACTCTACTCACCCAGCACATTCAAAGTACGAGATCCATCCGCCATTCAGGGGTGCAGGTGTGGTTGTGGGTCTATGCTCAGTCTTCAGTGTGAAGGATAAGCAGTCCACTGTGAACTCTCCGCCTGAATTCAATCTTGCCTCTGGCTGCTTCTGCAGAGGGCTTCGTTTTTTAATTATTTTTGTTTGTGCAAGGGGGTTCTGCTTACATATTACCCAGTGTTATTCCTGGCTGGTGGCTAATGTTTCTTGTTAGTCTGCACTGGTGCTCAGGGACAAGTAAAGCTATATACAGTGGTATCCTGTTGCTCCTGTGCTCAGCCTTACCAGTCAGTTCGTTGAGGGGACAAGCGTCACAGGGTTGAGAAAAACAGATGGGGAAAGCTGTGGGAAATGTTCTGCATGGGGAATCCAATCACCTCTCCAACTTGCCTTACAGAAAACTCAATGCTCACTCCTACATGAAATGAACTGGATGCCCGACCCCAAAGAAGTTTCATCAGCATGTTATGCCTGGACCTTCTTAATAAAAATAAACAAGTCCTATAGCAGATTCCTTAACAGCTCTCAGTAAAACATTCTAACAAATTAATATAGTTCTCCCAGTTAGCAGCAGTGGTGTAGCAAGTTTTTTGTGGCTCAAGTACAAATATAGATGACTTCATCTGATTGTTTGATGGGTAGCATATTATGGCAATAAACAGGCTTCAATGCCTCCTAGACCACAGGGCCACTGTGTCACTGTACTTGCGGCGCAATTTACATCTACCCACGGGGTTAGCAGGTCACTGTAAGAGCCCATACTTAAAATCATGCTTGACTATGAGTAGTCAATTTCAAAATACAGCACTTCTGTACTACCGCCAAATTACTCCCAGCCTATGTTAGACATAAGTACGACAAGGACCAGCAGGATGTGAAATCCAGACAAGCTGTCAGAGAAAGGATTATGGATAATCAAGGACATTCCTTTCACCTGAAAGAATTAATCTTGATATACTTGCAAAGTTTTTATTTTAGCAGAATAATAAGGACAGCAACATCTTCCTTCGAAAATATCATAGCCTAAATATTGAAAACTAAAAGATTGCTAAAGCAAGTATATATAGGTAAGTATAGATTTACTATTCTTGAATCTACGTCTAAGAGCACTGAATATGTATAAAAATGTGTTTCAAGGGTTACTTTACAGTGAAAGTAGGTCAGTCTCTCTGTCACAAGGATGGTGTCATCAGTGATGTCATGAGTGATGTCACTGACCATGTCGTGAGTGATGTAATATGTGATGTCATCAGCAGTGCATTATACGCGCAAGTTATAGTGAGTCCAACTAACTATAACGTGGGAATTTCAATGGTTTTATGTCAGTAAAAATTTCCAGGTAACAATAACTGGTGTGAAACCTATGGTTTTTTCAGTGAATTTGATAGGTTTTTTAAATGCTAATTCCTAACTATAACTGGTGTGAAACCTATGGTTTTTTCAGTGAATTTCAAAGGTTTTTTAACTGCTAATTCCTAACTATAACTGGTGTGAAACCTATGTTTTTTTCAGTGAATTTCAAAGGTTTTTTAAATGCGAATTCTTTTCTATATTGAGTTTCTAACCTATGTTTTTTTTTTACAATTTGCTGTTTTGTGTAAGTATTAATTTTTAAGTTTTTATTTTTTTTTAATCATTTTTTCCCGGGGCGCTCTGGGTGCACGCTCCGGTAAGCTCTTCGGAAAGCGCACCCAGAGCGCTACTTTCGTTCGTGAAAAAATATAAATGAAAAGTTAATAATAACGCAAAACATTTCGTACCATACAAATAAAAGCAGTTTTTTTATAAGGAAATGAAAATGATTTTGCATTTCCGTAAAACTATGAAGACGTCACTTCGGCGCGCAACGTAAGCGCCCCCGGAAGCGCCTACGTTTGCGCCGCGTATGCGCCCCGGAAGCGCCTACGATCGCGCCGCGTATGCGCCCCGGAAGCGCATACGTTCGCGCCGCGTGTGCGCCCCCGGAAGCGCCTACGTTCGCGCCGCGTATGCGTCCCCCTAAAGCGCTCCAGTGCGCGCAGCTTCAGCGCGTCAAGTCATGTGACCTTAAAATAACACTTTTCATTGGTTGCTAACAGTTTTTTTTACAAAGAATGAAATCCCCACCAATTTCCTTCACTTCTTCTATCACATTTGTGACTGAAAGACCTGTTTTTTGCTCCTGGATCTTTCTTGGTTTACCATGGCTGCCAGAGAATCCAGCAGTGATGAAGAACCTGATTTCATCAATGAAGAGCCTCTTACCCCAAAGGTGAAGGAACATTTTATTCGGAAATTTTTTAAAATACCACCTAACCAAAAAAAGGTGAATGCTCCAAAAGTGGAGTGCAGGATCTGCAAACAAGTCCTGTCACGGGGTGACCCCAAAAAAAAATACTCATTTGGAAACTTCACGATGATCCGGCATGTGGGGAGGAGGCACCCCCAGAATTTTGCCCGGGAAAGTGTCAGGGCTCTGGCACAAGAGGTTCCCAGTGAAGGGGCCTCTACATCCACCGGAGGAGCAACTACTTCTGGGAGGGGGCAATCGCAGGAGCTGGTGCCAAACATTCAACCTGCTTTTAACCATGGTGTCCTGAGATGCAGATACTGCAATCAACTCCTCACCTATGGGGAGCAAAGTGTCCAGCTCATGGTTCGAGCATTGGAGAACCATCACTGCCCTTCCCACCCTAATTTTTTTTGTTTTTTTTGCTCCTGTTGAGCAGTTTCCATTCCCTGTTTTTGTTCCTGTTTAGAAAAAAGAAGAAAACAAAAAGTTCTTTTCAGAACTACCTCCAATTCTCATCAAAGAGCTATATTCTTAAAAAAATGAAAAAGAGTAAGTGAAATGGAGTGCATTGATAATGGAAAGGAAAATGAGTAAGAAAGAACAGAAAGGTATGAGAGGAGAAAGAAAGTGAAGTAGGGGGACTGAAAGAAGGTGAGTGTTGGGAAGGAAAGTAAGGAGAAGAAGAGTGAATATGGGGAATGTTGATATTCAAAGAAAATGTTGAAAAGGAACGGGGGTGTGGAAGGGTAAGAAAAGATGCATTTCTGGAGTTGAAGGCTGAAGGCCTCATTTATGAAGCCATGCGTCACTTTAACGGCACCAAAGCGTCACTTTTTGTGACGCATCAGTCCAATAAAAAATGCACCTTATTTATTCATATTTACAAAGTGGCGCATCTAGGTAGATGCGTCACTTTGTAAGCCCCTGCGCCACATTATTCCTAAGTCAGGTGTAATGTATGCAAAAGGGACGTATTGACGCAAGAAAGGGTCGTAGAGGTGACGCAGTAAAATCTATGAGATATCACTGCGTCACTTTTATGACGCTGTTGCGTCCAAATCTTACGCCTGTTTCACAGCAAGCGTGCAGGCCCTTTCACATGGGGCTTGGCCCCATGTAAAAGGATACATTGCTGGAGTTGCTTCATTTTGAGACACACTCCAGCAATGCATCACTTTTGCGCTAACAGATACGTCTAAAATACTGACGTATCTGAAGGAACTTCCAATATAATACGTCATAAAATTAATATGACGCATGAGTAGAAGACTGAAGGACTCATTTATGAGGCCTTGCGTCACTTTAACACCACCAGGGCGTCACTTTTTGTGACGCACCAGTGCTGTAAAAAATGCACCTTATTCAGTCATATTTACAAAGTGACGCATCTAGGTAGTTGCGTCACTTTGTAAGCCCCTGCACCACATTATTCCTAGATCAGGTGTAATGTATGCAAAAGGGACGTATTGACGCAAGAAAGGGTCGGAGAAGTGACGCAGTGAAATCTATGACATATCACCGCGTCACTTTTATGACGCTGTTGCTTCCAAATATTACGCCTGTTTCACAGCAGGCGTGCAGGCCCTTTCACATGGGGCTTGGCCCCATGTGAAAGGATGCATTGCTGGAGTAGCTTCATTTTTGTGACACACTCCAGCAATACTTCACTTTTGCGCTTACAGATACGTCTGAAATACTAACGTATCTAAAAGAACTTCCAACATAATACGTCATAAATTTAATATGACGCATGAGTAGAAGACTGAAGGACTCATTTATGAGGCCATGCGTCACTTTAACGCCACCGGAACGTCACTTTTTGTGACGCACCAGTACTGTAAAAAATGCACCTTATTCAGTCATATTTACAAAGTGACGCATCTAGGTAGTTGCGTCACTTTGTAAGCCCCTGGGCCACATTATTCCTACGTCAGGTGTAATGTATGCAAAAGGGACGTATTGACGCAAGAAAGGGTCGGAGAAGTGACGCAGTGAAATCTATGACATATCACCGCATCACTTTTATGACGCTGTTGCTTCCAAATATTACGCCTGTTTCACAGCAGGCGTGCAGGCCCTTTCACATGGGGCTTGGCCCCATGTGAAAGGATGCATTCCTGGAGTAGCTTCATTTTTGTGACACACTCCAGCAATACTTTACTTTTGCGCTTACAGATATGTCTGAAATACTAACGTATCTAAAAGAACTTCCAACATAATACGTCATAAATTTAATATGACGCATGAGTAGAAGACTGAAGGACTCATTTATGAGGCCATGCGTCACTTTAACGCCACCGGAACGTCACTTTTTGTGACGCACCAGTGCTGTAAAAAATGCACCTTATTCAGTCATATTTACAAAGTGACGCATCTAGGTAGTTACGTCACTTTGTAAGCCCCTGCGCCACATTATTCCTACGTCAGGTGTAATGTATGCAAAAGGGACGTATTGACGCAAGAAAGGGTCGTAGAGGTGACACAGTGAATAAACTAGGGGCCTCTTCTGAAAAGTGACACATCGCTGCGTGAAAACAGCGATGCGTCACTTTTCTGTGCGCACTCCTTACGACATTCCTGATGTGTCATATTTTATGTATGACGAATCATGTCGCAAGGAGTTACAGATACATCAGTATTTATGACGTATCTGTAAGCGCAAAAGTGACGCATTGCTGGAGTGTGTCACAAAAGTGACGCAACTCCAGTAATGCGTCCTTTAACATGGGGAAAGCCCCATGTGAAAGGTCTTGCGTCAGTCTTACGCCTGCTGTGAGGCAGGCGCAAGATTTTGACGCAACAGCGTCCTAAAAGTGACGCAGTGAAATCTCATAGATTACACTGCGTCACTATTACGAGGCTTTTTGCGGGGGAACGCCCCCTCTGCATACATTATACCTGACGCAGGTATAATGTGGCGCAGGGTTTTAAAAAGTAACCCATCTACCTAGATGCATCACTTTTTAAATATAGCGCAACGAGGCGCATTTTTTACGCCGCTGGTGCGTCACAAAAAGTGACGCACAGGCGGCGCAAAACTGTTGCAAGTCCTTCATAAATAAGGCCCTGGATTTTCCCCATGCTTCGCTCCCCGGTGCGCGTACCGGGCGCTCCCCCCGCGCAAATCGATTTTTTTTTTTTTAAATTCCCTGCGGGACCCTACTTTAGCCCCCACATCAAACCTCGGGGGTCAAGGGGGGTCTACCCTGCCCCCTTATAGTCATTTCTCCCTTTTTGTATGTCACCTCTTGTGTCTCGATCCTACCAAGACACAAGATGGCGGCCGCACCGGACTGTTTCGAATGTTTACAGACACCCGTGAGCCAATCAGCTTTCCGTGTGCAAGTCGCGTAGCACGCCCGGTGCGCGCCCTGGTGCGCATACCGGGGCGCGCCTATAGATATATATATTTTTTTTAACCTAAATTTCTCAAAATCCACTGGAGCACATATCTTGAGACATAGCAAAGGCACATCGGGCTACCAGTCCCTACAATTTTGCCAAGTTTGGTGCAAATCCATCCAGCCGTTCGGGCTAAAAGTGAGGTCGACCGCCCTATGGAAATTAACATGGGGAAAACGCGTTTTGGGACCCCCCTTTTATCTCGGCCCCCGCTTGACGCATCCCCCCCAAACTTTCAGGGAAGGACCGGAGCTCGACGAGGCCATTTTGAGGAAATGTTCAGGCAGATTCGTCAACCGGCGCCAAAGTTATTCCAAATAGAATTTTGAGATTTAACATTGAAAAAAATCCTAACTATAACTACCTACTGGCGACCGCCAGTAGGTAAAATATATATATATATATATATATATATATATATATATATATATATATATATATATATTTATTACCTACTGGCGGTCGCCAGTAGGTATATATAGTTAGGACCTAGTTTCCATAGGAAATCCGCAACATTCTATTGGGATTAACTTTGGCGCCGGTTGATGAATCTCCGCGAATTTCTCAAAGGAGATGGACCGCTCGGCTCCGCTGCTTCCCTGAAAGTTTGGGGGGGATTCGTCAAGTGGGGGGTGAGAAAAAAGGGGGTCCCAAAACGTGTTTTTCCCATGTTGATTTCCATAGGACGTTTAGTCACGGCTACAGCCCGAACCGCTGAACGGAATTACACCAAACTTGGCAAAATGGTAGGGACTGGTAGGCAGTAGAGCCTTTTGTTTAAATGTTGTAAATCCCTCCAGTAGTTCCTGAGAAAATCAAAAGAGGAAAAATGTACATATCTATAGCAGCTTACTGTAAGATTACTGTAAGCTTACTGTACTCTGTACCTTTCCGAGCACGAGCTGAATGCTAATTGGGTGTCAACTGTCTGTCAACACTCCAAACCAGAAAGTGTTGGCAGCCATCTTGTGCCTCGGTAGACTGAGGCACAGGAAAGCAGAAAAACAAACGTGTAGAACTCAAAAAGGGGGCAGGGTAGAAGCACCCTGACACCCTAGGCCTGCTCAGGGGGTCCTACAAGGACTAAAAAGGCCCACATTTTTTATTAAAAAAACCTGGTCTGTTTTTAAAACAATTACCACATCGCGGGGGCATAGTTAAAAAGAAGTGTGGGGGGTCCACAATCCCCCCCACACTTCCCCGGGGACCGCCGCCCCCAGGGCAAACCAAAGCAGCCCCTTGGCTCATACTGGAGGCTCCTGGTGGGCTAGTTGGCCTCAGGGGCCCCCAGTATGCAAGGGGAATTAGTTCCTACTCTGCAAACACGCCAGGGGTTGCGCTGCAGAGAGGTGTAAAAAAGTTTGTAGCCTTATTACACCTCTCTGCACTGCAGCCCCCTGGCTTATACTGGAGGCTCCTGGTAGGCTAGTTGCCCCCCAGGGACCCCCAGTATGCAAGGGGAATTAGTTCCTCCTCTGCAAACGCACCAGGGGTTGCGCTGCAGAGTGTTGTAAAAGGGGACGTGCCCTCTGAACACCTGCCTGCAAAAATGTAGTAAATCAGTATAAAAAAAAATGTATACATTTAAAAATTGTCATTTAAAAAAACGTCGAAATTCAATGAAAAACCCATAGGTTTCAGGCCTTATATAGTTAGGAATTAGCATTTAAAAACAAACCTTGCAAATTCAAATAAAAAACAATAGGTTTCAGGCCTTATATAGTTAGGAATTAGCATTTAAAAACAAACCTTGCAAATTCAAATAAAAAACAATAGGTTTCAGGCCTTATATAGTTAGGAATTAGCATTTAAAAACAAACCTTGCAAATTCAAATAAAAAACAATAGGTTTCAGGCCTTATATAGTTAGGAATTAGCATTTAAAAACAAACCTTGCAAATTCAAATAAAAAACAATAGGTTTCAGGCCTTATATAGTTAGGAATTAGCATTTAAAAAACCTTGCAAATTCACTGAAAAAAACATAGGTTACACGCCTTATATAGTTAGGAATTCGCTTTAGTTGTACTAACTATATTTCGCGCACCCGCAATCCACTGCTGATGATGTCACATATTAGATCATTCATGACATGGTCAGTGACATCACTGATGACATCTCAAATAACATCACTGATGACATCATCCACGTGACTATCACATACACCTTTTTATACACTAGTAAAATCTTTCGTCACTCTTGTAAAATACAGAGTATCATATTTGAATCCATTGTCACAGCAATACAAGTATCTAAAAACCCACTCAGTGATTCATAGATGTATACACACATCTAATCACTTACCTGTAGATTCACTCATACATGCTTTCAATGAACAATAGAACACTATCAAAAATACTTATACACCCATATTGACATTACACACCAGCACACATCGAATTCACATATGAAGTCATCCTACTCACTTATGCAAACAATGGATCATACTTACATATTTACTTAGCTACACACTTATACAAACACCACTTCATCTATTCATTTAGATAGTAAGTCATACTTAGTGAATTATAAAATCATTATTACAAGTTATCCATACAGTCACTCACACAATAATTGAGTCTTATGTATACTTATTTTTATACAAAAATTGACACATACACTGCCTTTTATTTTTCTAGTTTCTTAGACATGTACCATTGAGAAATATATTTGCATATCACCACACCCATAAAGAGATTCACTCACCCAAACAACTGTTAGAACATGTAGTTTTAACTTCATATATCTACTGAATCAACTATTCAGAGATCTTTGGACAGTCACACACCGCCCACCGAACCACACAAACTTTCACTCTCCCATACAAATACTCAGTTAACTAATCAATACCTAATATAGACTTTCACATAGCTAGTAACCAACTGTAGAACCAGTTTACACAAAAATTGACAAAGTGATACAGATATTCACACAGTTTAGTCACTATCCACTATATTTAGTGAGACACTATAAATTGGTCAAGTAAACAGTCAATTACACTGCTACTAAATCCTCCATCCAAATATTTATTTATATATATCCACTCATTCTTCAATGCAAATTGCTATATATACAATGCATATTTAAATAACAAAGCAAACCACATTCACTGGATGATGTCATCAGTGATGTCATCAGTGATGTCATTTCAGATGTCATCAGTGATGTCACTGACCATGTCATGAATGATCTAATATGTGACTTCATCAGCAGTGTATTGCGGGTGCGCGAAATATAGTTAGTACAACTAACTATATAGGAGCAATTTCAATGGTTTTGTATGAGTGAAATGTCCAGCTAACTATAACTCCCTTAAAACCTATAGTTTTTTGAGTGAATTTCAAAGGTTTTTCAAAAGCTAATTCCTAACTATATAAGGCATATAACCTATGTTTTTTTCAGTGAATATATATATATATATATATATCTTAGGCCTGGGCGGTCAATTCCGTTCTGCTCTCAGAATTTGTGGAATTTGGGTAATTTCGCTTTCCGCGGAGAACGCCAAATTGGCAAAAATTCCAAGCTTCTCGGAATTTTTTGCTTGTTCGCGTTTTCAAAATGCGTGTTCGCGAGATATTTCTCCCCGAGCATGCAAACAGCGTACGCAAACAGTAAAAAAGCATGCAAATGGGTGGAACAAGCAATTCCGCGTGTTTGCAGAACTTTCGCTTGCTCGCTGAGATTTTTTACTGTTTCGCAGAGCTTTGCGTAGGGCGACTACGGAAATTACGCCCACCCCTAATATATATATATATATATATATATATATATATATATATATATATATATATATATATATATATATATATATATATATATATATATATATATATATATATATATATATATATATATATATATATATTCAATCAATTCAGTTCCGCAAGCGCTGAAACGCCGCCTTGACACGACCTCTTTCGATGTGGGCTCGTGCTGGGTGGCGAGCCCTGCAATTCCTTCGTGATTCCACACGCTCCTCTCCGTATGAAAAAACACGAGCCCAAGTGCATCCAGAAGTGTTTATTTTAGCAAAAAGACAACAGAAAACTCAACGCGTTTCGGGATAGTCTCCCTTGCTCACGAGTCAAGTTGTGTGAATTTGATTCGAGAATTATAAACACCATGTGACATATAAACATAAACAAAAGACTGCCGCGATTTTTGTAAACAAAGCGGTAGCTGGGGAATGTTTTCTTCTAAATACAATTCAATATCTAGACATTGGTGAATTAATGGTATTTCACTGTGAATAAACTAATTGTAATTAAATTCAAAACAAGGTTGCAACTTTGTAAAAACAATCAGATGATAAATGCTGCGCTAATTTCTAAACATGGCTCATATTTCTAACTCATTACTATGAGCAAGTCAATATATATGGCGCCTCCTTGGCAGTCCTGTTATTCACATGAGCTTATTTTATGTTATATGTTAATACAACGCGCGCAGCACTATCCACTAAGAATACAGCCCCTGTGGGCAAACACAAGATGTCTATTGACCTTGTTTCAACCTTCAATACTAATCAATGTCACCTGTCCTGGCAAGCATTCCAACATGATTTATGCTCATGCTTTAAATCTCAGTGACTACCAAGATGCTAGAATTGAGCATACGGAGAGGAGCATGTGGAATCACGAAGGAATATATATATATATATATATATATATATATATATATATATATATATATATATATATATATATATTACCCACTGGCAGTCGCCAGTAGGTATATATAGTTAGGATTTTTTTGAATAGGGATATCTGAAAATTCTATGTTGAATAACTTTGGCGTTGATGGACGGAATTGGCTGAAATTCTCAGGAAAATGGCACATTTTGTTTCTGAGCGTCCCCTGAAAGTTTGGGGGGGTTTCGTCAAGCGGGGGCCGAGAAAAAAGGGGGGTCCCAAAACGTGTTTTTAACATTGAGTTTTCCATAGGGCGGTTGGACTCACTTTTAGCTCGAACGGCTGAATGGATTTCTATGAAACTTGGCAAAATTGTAGAGACTGTTTGCCCGATGTGCCTTTGCTAGGTCTCAAGATATGTGCTCCAGTGGATTTTGAGAAATTAACGTTCAAAAAAATATATATATCTGTGACAGCGTCCCGGTTAGCGCCCCGGTTCGCGTACCAGACGCGTAACGGAACTTCGCGAGGAGAAGCGGATTGGCTCTCCGGTGACTCTCAACATTCTAAACAGTCCGGAGCGGCCTCCATCTTGTCTCTCGGTAGGATCGAGAGACAAGAGGTGGAAATAAACGAAGGGGGAAATGAATGAAAGGGGCAAGGTAGACCCCTCCTGACCCCCTAGGATTGATGTGGGGGCTATTAAAGGGCCCCGCGCGGCAAAAAAATAAAATAATATTTTTTTCGATTTTTCGCAGTGGAAGCGCTACCCGGTACGCGAACCGGGTAGCTCACCGGTAGCGTAACGGGAGTCCGGCATCTTGTGTTTTGGACGAATTTATCTCACAAGATAGAGGATAAACAATGTTGGGAATGGGTATAAGGGGGCACGGGAGACATATCCTGACCCCCTAGGTTTTCTGAGGGTGGCTGAGGAGGCCCATATATGTAAAAAAAAAAAACAAGGGAAATAGTAAAATAATATTTTAGAGTGCTTTGAGGTAGGGTAGCTCTGAATAGAGCTGTTGTGTTGTGTGGGTGATGTAAGTCCCAACATGTAGGTACCAATGAAGAGTCTAAAATTCAATGTACACCGTCTCCTCTGTAGATATTTTGTATGTTCTAATATGGGTTATTTAAATGTAAATGTGTGGAAAAGCACTTCATGCTTTAAAGCAATTGTATTTTTGAACTGATTGTTCTTTCCTCTTAGTCCTCCTCTTTGTTTTTTTTCCCAACACTCTTCTTCAGCATGATAGTTGATAAATTCGTTCCCTCAAAAAATTTATATACATAAAAAAATTATATTAAATACATATAAAATATATTTTTCCTTTAAAAGAAGAATACATTTTACAGCTTTTGATATTTGCTATTAAAAAACCATTGAAATTCACTGAAAAAACCATAGGTAATAGACCATCTATAGTTAGGAATTAGCATTTACAAAACCTTGAAAATTCACTGAAAAAACCATAGGTTATAGACCATATATAGTTAGGAATTAGCATTTACAAAACCTTATTTTACTCACACAAAACCATTGAAATTTGCATATATAGTTAGTTGCACTAACTATATATCGCGCACCCGCAATCCACTGCTGATCATGTCACATATTACATCATTCATGACATGGCCAGTGACATCACTGATGACATCACTGATGACATCTCAAATGACATCACTGATGACAACATCCAGTGACTGTATGTTTCTGTAAAGTTAAAATATGTCTTACATATTGAAGAATGAGTGGATGTATAAGTGTCTGGATGAAGGATTTAGTAGGTGCATGACTGACTGTATGAGTGAGTGATTAAATGTGTCTCACTGAGTGCATGGGTTAGTGACTAAACTGTCTTAATTTGTACATCATTATGTCTGTTGTTCTGTAAACTGCTGCATGTGTTGATCAGTAGCTATATGAGTAACTACATGGGTTATTGATTGGTTGCCCAAGTATTTGTATGGGAGACTGAGTGTGTGTGTGGGTGGCTGGGAGGTGTATGGCTCTGTGCATAGATGTGTGAGCAGTTGATTCACTAGATGTATGGGTTCAAAAGTGCATGTGGAAACAGCTGTATGGGCGGTTGACTGTGTGCATGAGTGTATTGGTGAGTGAATGGATATCTCAGTGCTACATGTCAAAGTAAGTACATATGTAAAACACAGTACATGTGAGAGTTGACATATATAAATAACTGTGCATAAGAGCCAGTGAATGTGTGAGTGGCTGTATGGATCATTGTGAACTTGTATCAGGGATTGTATAAGAGAGTAAATATGTGTTAGTATATGTTTGAATAAGTAAGGTGTGTATAACTGTATAGTTGAGGAAATGGAGGTGTGATTGATTCTTTGCATGAATGACTAGGTGTGTGAGTAACTCCATGGATGAGTGACAGTCTGTGAGTGTCTGTTTACACTGAGTATATCTAAGGTTATATTAAAGTCTGAAGAGGTTCATCGTATTATCACATGAATGATGTCATCAGTGATGTGATCAGTAATGTCAAATGAGATGTCATCAGTGATGTCATCAGTGATGTCATTTGAGATGTCATCAGTGATGTCATTTGAGATGTCATCAGTGATGTCATCAGTGATGTCACTGACCATGTCATGAATGATGTAATATGTGACATGATCAGCAGTGGATTGCGGGTGTGCGATATATAGTTAGTGCAACTAACTATATATGCGAATTTCAATGGTTTTGTGTGAGTAAAATGAGGTTTTGTAAATGCTAATTCCTAACTATATATGGTCTATAACCTATGGTTTTTTCAGTGAATATATATATATATATATATATATATATATATATATATATATACATATATATATATATATATATGTGTGTGTATGTGTGGGTGTGTGTGTGTGTGTGTGTGTGTGTTTATATATATATATATTCACTGAAAAATCAAGGTTAAAGTGATGCTATAGTTAGAAAATATAAAAACATCTTACTTTACATTATAAACTCATGCCCCTGCTATGCACAGTGTTTCATTAATGATGTCATTTCAGTTATTTCAGTCATGATATCAGTGATATTACAGAACATGTCAAGAGTGATATATTATGGGAAGTAATTAGCAGCTCTTGGAGAGGGCGCAAGTTATAGTTACTTTAGAGTACAAGTTACAGTTACTTGAGATGAGACTAACTGGTGAATTTCACCAGTTAGCCTCATCTTAAGATCTTTTTTGTTCTTTAAAATTGTATCTTTTAACTGACAGTTGCGCCTAACTACAACATTCTTTTATCTTCTGCTTTTTTTTGAGAATTTCTCAGTTTTCTTTTAACGGAAAGTAAGATGTCCATCACTGTCTGCGGCCTGGGTTTTGGGGCAGGGCCTATCTCCATGGTGCACAGCCTTCAGCCATGCATGGTGTGGGGTTAGGCACAGCGCTACGCCCGACCACCATCTAACACTCACCCCCGTGTGGGCGGATTACCCTCTCTGCGCCCAGCCTTTGGCTGTGCGCAGCTTGGGCATGTGGCCAGGCCTTGCACCCTGCATCCCGCCATGGCCCAATCCCCTGTGGCGTGAGGCCATGCCTTGTGCCAAACTACTTATAGGGGCTCAAGGCTGACTCTCCTACTCAGATGACACTCAGATAATCTTTTGTTTGTTGTCTGACCAGGAATACAACTATGGGGATCTAAACACCAGCCTTGGACTTGTCGCCACTTGGATGAACACAAGCTCTCCTAAATTAAACAATAAGACCAAGGTGATGGTACATGGTAAGAATCAATGGCTCTGGGGACCTCAGCATTAGCTTGCAACTTTAGGGACTCTACTTGAACCACCTCATACAGTGATGAACCTAGACTTCTGGTTGGACTCAACCCTGTCAATGAAACCGCAACTGGACAAGGTAGCCTCAACATGCTTTGCTATCAAGAAATGGCTTAAAAGGTCATTTTGGTTGCTCCTTTTCTCAACTGTATGGACAGTTATTCAGGTCATGATCCTTTCAAGGCTGGATTATGGCAACACATTGCATCTGTCACAAGATAAGGGTGTTATAAGACACCTCCAAATGGTCTAGAATTCTGCCCCCAGTCTTCTTTTCCAACCCCCAAAACAAGTCTATGTGTCTGGCCTTCTTCATGACCTTCATTGGCTCGTGGTGGACAAACGAATCCAGTTTAAGGCACTATGCTTGATGCACAAAATCAACTCACACACATGTTCATGGTACCTGTGGGAGTTGCTGGTCCCCTACTAGCCCTCCCCAGCATGGAACTCTAGCAATCAATCCCTAATCACCATTACCAGGATTGCATGCACTCAGGTGGGTGGCCGATCCATCTCCTATCTGGGCCCCAAGCTATGGAATACTCTTCCAGAACCCCTGAGAAGTTGTATATCTCTTACCACCTTTGTTAAGTACTGGAAAGCCTGGTTATTATTGTAATCTGGCCTCTCCAAAGCTGCCCTATCTGCCGCCTAAGAACTGGGAAACCCTTTTTGCGTAGCCATGCATTGTACAAGCTCGTAATAATAATAATTTTGTGATATCACAATATAAAGGGTGTCATTTTAAGTAAGGGAGACCTACTGACTTTGTCAAAAGATCAGAACACCAACATATTAAAAGCTGGCCTATTGGCTTTATCAAGGAATCAGTACATAAACATGTATAAAGAAGACATATTGGCTTTTGTCAAAAAATCACCAATAACTTCCGGTCAATTATATATTTAATGAATTCACACATTGCAATGTTTAATAAAACTGTTTTACATAAAATTGTTTTAATAAAATCTTACTAAAAAAACATCAACATCCCTTTAAATCTTTTTTAACATTTTCAGGACACATAATTCAACCAGCAAACCAACCACAAGGTGTCTCCACACTCCAGTTGAAAAGCATACAGCTCAAGCTCAGAATGCATTAGAAAATATGGCAAGCTCACATTTGGTAATGGAGTTGATGACCCACAAGAGTTACTATGTGTATTTTCATGTTTATGGGGGGCTGCGGCACTCCCTGCAGCCCCCCCAACATTAAAATAAATGGTTGGTGGTGCCTCTGCCCCTTCTAGCAGCACCAGGAAGAAGAAGAATAAATATCATTTGAAAAAGATCTGGAGCAGTGAATAATAAATGAGCAGCTCCGGCCACTCATTTATTATTCTTTCTTTTTTTTAAAGTCGCTGCCCCTCTTCCCACCTGGAGCACCAACATCATGTCCTAATGTTGAAGTTTGCAGTGGGAGCCCCAAGCCAGCACCCATCCAAGATGCGTATGGAGCAGGCTTCATTTCTTTGATCCTGCCTGGGTGGGAGCAGATATTTCTGTGCTTCCACCCGGGCAGAAGCAAAATTGTGTTACCTGTCCGGGAGATTACAGGAAGTGTTTAAAGCTTACATTCCCTGCCCACATTCTCCAGGCCAGAGAACACAGCAGCCCCCTCCCATAAACAAATCAATCGGCCCAAAATGATGGGGTCCACAGGACCTCAGGGAGTGGACTCTACCCCCACTACCCTTCAGTTAAAACCGGCCCCATGGGAAGGGGTCCCCAGGGGCTTCCTAAGGCTCATGGAGGGAGACCACATTCCCCGGTGCACATAACAAATTTTAAATGAGCAGCAGGCCATGATTTTCTTTTTTTCAAACATGTTTTAAAAAATAGTTATTTTACCCAAGGTGGGGTCCCACTTGGGCCAGGCCCAGGGGCAGGTTATCCCTACATTGCCCCGATATGTTTTTTCAATTTTATTCAGGGCAGGGGACAGAGCCCAAAAGTTCTAAAATGGCTGATGCCACATCTTATCTGTAAATCTGCCAGATCTGCGGATTCTCTTTGGTGTGAAATCTGCAATTGTTTTAACCTCAGTTTGTCTAAAACTACTACACAGATTTACACTAAATCACAAAAATCACACTTTCTGGGCCAAGATCTAGCTTTCTGGCAAATTTGGTGAAATTCCGTTCAGCCATTTTGCGGCATGGCTGCTCAGTTTTCCATGGAAAAATGCATGAGGAACAGGCGTTTTGGGCCCCCCTTTTTTCTCTGCCCTCATTTGACGGATCACCCTGAAACTTTACAGGAAGAACCTGAGGTGGATAAATTGTTCTTTGGCAAATTTTTGGAAGATTCGTCAGACAGTGCCAAAGTTATTAGCAAACCAAAACATGTGGAGACTATACATATATATCATTACTGTAGATATTTGTGGATTTCAGTATAGTAAACGTCTGCTTACCCGTGTATACTTAACTTCACAATATTTTGGTAGTTGATTTTTTAGCCACAAGATTTTTTAAGAACAATATTTAATACGCCTAATATAGATATTAAATATGTGTTTATTTTGATAAAAATGTTTATGAGTTAACAGCAATTTTATTTTAAGAGAAATAAGCTATAATTGAGCCAATATTTAACTACAAATATTTATACATTGAAACAATAACGTAAATATATGTGACCTATCCCAGTCCATATGAAAGAAGAACCATGGAGGAGCATCAAGAGTTGTAAAAGCTGTACTTTTTAAAGGACGCTCATTTTGGTGCAAACCTTCTTTTTGAAACTGAACCCTACAGAGAGGTACAAATTTCACGTCAAACAATTTCAAAGGCAGCCCTCTTTAAAACTTATGTTTGTCTGCCTTGAACATTTCCCTTTGTTCAATTAACTTAAAGTTGTAAAAATCTTTTCATGATCCAAATATCAGGTGCTGTTTTTTCAGAAAACGTCACATCTAATACTGCTGCACATTTGCGTGATCCAAATAATATCAAAGGAGAGAGACAAGGAGCAAGATTTATTAACATTTTGAGTGGTGGTTGCATCACAAAAGTGGGACAGCCAGAACGAGAAATACTTGTAGATATTTACAGAGCCACAAAATGGATTATTTGCGCTTCCTTTTGTGGCTTTCTAAAGAAATGTAACACAATATATAGGCTTGCACAGTTTATTACATTATTTTTAGTTTTGGGAGGCATTAATGGGTGGGGCATGGGCTTTCCTGTGCATCTACTCATGGATTTCATGCAATCCTAGATTTACAAATGCTTGTGTAAGTTCGCTATGCCTCCCAGAGAATGACGTAACAAGGAGACAAATCAGTTTTTCTCTTTATTTCCTCTTTGTATGTGCACTGCATTCTGCATCACACATGGAAAGAGGAAAATGTATAGAGGGATTGTTTCCCTGCACAAAGACAATTCTCTTTGCAAGCTGGCAGCCTTGCATTGTGGTACAAGGGTGCCTGCATCGGCACTAGGCTGCCTGAAGTGCCTCAGCACTATGAGAGACCAGAAGTGCGCGGTATCTTAGTAGCCATGGAGCAGTCCTGGTCTCTCCCTTCCACGCAAGCTGTGCAGCAAGTTACCTTGGTGCACTACGTTACATAAAAGATTAATAAATCAGGCCCAAAGAATGTATGACTCTTTTATAGTTACACTGACGTATATTCCACTCCACTGTTCTCTCCTAGAGAGAATGCAAATAACCTGGGGCTGATTCCATGTTTCCCTCCTCATTCTCTTGGGAAGACTCTGCATGCAGCAGCTCCACCTTATTCTCTGGGAAAGAGGCTGCATGCAGTGACAAAGTCAAGACCCAACCCCATCCCACAGGGGGAGTATGGCACACCCCGAGCCACACGAGAACCTTCCCTGGCCACCAGACCTCACCTTGACCCTCGACTTCTGGTCGGCAACATACATTGCCAGCACCGCTTTCATTTAATACCTAACCTTCTCAGTCCAGATGGTAAGTGGAAGCAGAAAGTCTCCTCATTCAGTGATATCTACGAGGAAAAGGAGCCATTTTTTTCCTGGCTCAAATGGTTATTCACCATTCGGGGGACTACCACTTGTAATTGTACCCAATTGCAGGGTAGAAATTGTAGGCCAATATTAGTAATTCTGATTCAATCATTTCAACCCTCCCACTCCCTGCACCTGGCAACTCCATATTGTATTGAAATAAACACAGTGGCAACCCATGTTTTAACTGACGAAGATGCATGTCAAAGTTAGCACCCAGGCTTCTTAAACAATAATGAAAAATGTGCATTGCAACCAATACTATTGCTTTCAATTTGAAATCTTGGAGAGTTTTTAGAAAGTGCAATATGTACAAAGAATTGGTTTGAAGTCTGTGCTGGTGGAGTTTACTCTGCTGAAAGTTTTAATACACTTCAAGGTCGTGATGCTCTTCAAAGGAGCTAATATTGTAATTACCCGCAAGAGAAATACCACTCTATATTTTGTTCCAATGTTCAATTAGATTCTCACTTTGACATTTTGAGCCTACATATTACCAAGTTTAGAGGGTACCCGTTGATCGTGCATTGATAGTGGTTTAAAAGTCGCATGTGTCTAATAAGTAAAAAGTCTACGGTTTTCTGCTTCTAAATAGTAGTGGACATTTTCAAATAATAAGGATTAGTATTTTGCATCTCAGAGGCTACAAAGTGAAAAATGTATGTCTTTACTTAGAAAATTCTGCTTAAGTATTGATGTGTGTAACACAAATATGGTAGCCCCACATCAGATATGAGAAATATTTGTAGAGAGTCGATACATGTTTATTGCATGTGTGCGAAGCAATATTCTTTCTGCTGCAATATTCCAAAATGAATTCACTGAAAATCATTCATTTAAATAGAACTTGTTGTCTGGATCATTGAATTCAAAATATAGTAATTTGAAAGAGTGATTCTGGTGCATATAATTGGTTTAGCTACTTTCATTCCTGGAGAATGAATCTAAAGGGGAGAAATTGAATGTCAAAAACCTCAATCTATGATTTTAGGCACTTAATTAAACGTTTTAGAAATAGTTGTTCTAAACAGTTGTTTTTTAATATTACATATAAATATACATATAAATAATAACCCCTAACCAGTATCCTTTTCTTCATGAATTCACATGGACGGCAGGGAATGCAGAGCCTTTGAAGAAACCTTTATAAGATGCACATATTGTTTCACTTTCTCTTACCTTTATTCTTTGTATTTTCTTGACTTTTCATCTTTCTTAACCCTTTCCTCTAATTCTTATCCCTGTTACTAATTTGTGTCATCTTGGTTCTTTATCTCTATCTGTGAGTCTAGTTAATTTTTATTTTCTCTACTTTTGCTTCCTTTCTTCTGATCTCCTTCTTTCGTATATTTTCAATTTGATTTCATTTATTTTACTTTTGCTCACTTGTTTAGGGTTTTGTTCTTGAAACCTTGAAACCTAGAAATGACATATGATAGTTATAGAGCATCTTGTGTCTTGCCTCGGTTCTTTCAATTATGCACTTGCCAGAAAACCTTGCATTCATAACTCAGTATACCTCAAACATGCTATCTGAAACACCCTGAGGAACTCAATTATACCATGACTTCAGAATGAACACATGATAAATGGTGAAAATGGCCATAATCAACATGATTGAACAAACATAATGCACAAGAGAATTAGCCTCTCCTTATAGATATTAGTTGGGTAGTTTATGGCCCACAGTTTCCCCGTTTCTCATCTCCCAAATCCTCCTGTCAGTGAGATAAAATTACTTAGAAATTATTTTTTACCAAGTGAAATTATTTTTTACCTGGTGAATTTTCATCTGTGGCTATTTAATATTTTTCCAGCAAAAGCTTGGTGGCTAATTGGTGGATAAGAATCGTACACCAAATTATTAATACGACATTCATGAGCATGATAAGCCACAATGCAATGAAGAGAGGTAACATACACAAAGGATTTTTATCACTGCCAGTGTGAGGCAGATCACAGAATTCTTAAGTACTTTTACAAGAAAAGCCTTCATCCCCCCCCTCCAAAAAAAAAAAGATACAAATATGAATTTCCTGGAATTTCTTTCCTTTTTCTCAAATGTTCGTATATATGTAATTCTTTTATCATTTTCCAGCAAATGTCTCTTGGCTATATGCTGACTAAAAACAATCTTCAAAAGCTTTATATGACTTTCATAATCACAGTTTGACATATCAAAATACAACCTGGTAAAATAAATACGTTATCAGTTGATTGATAATAACTAATGTATGATGATGTAATCAAGGACCAGATTTAGAGGGAAGTACACATGTTAACCCTTTGGGTGCTAAGGACATGCTGGAGCCGTCTTCAGCACTGGTGCGCAGGTGCCAAGTACGGCAGTCTCCCAGAAACCCCCCACCACGTGCCACCTCTGGAGGAAAGATCCCTCTGATAGCAGTACGATGATATTAGAAGCAACTTATCCATTGGGAGTGCTGTCAGACCAGATTGTGTAACATTAGAGGAACCTGCTCTCTTCAATTGGGGGGGGTCTCACCCTGTTGAGCCGAGCTAGCTTGAGCTTGTCAGAGGTAGGAGCAGAGTTACCCGGTGACACCCCTGCGTGACTGAGCCTATTGAGTTCAAGGGGGATGAATTTGGTCAGCAGGATATTTAATGAGGTATTGTCTATGTTAACCGAGGCGATGATGGCCTTCCTGCACTAACTGACACTCAGATAGTTCTACGCTCGCCCTAGCCTTGATTTACACATGTCTAACAGTGCTGGGCAGAGGCACACAATGTATTCAAGGGATTTCTCACACTGGCCACAGCCCCTGCTGATTGTTCCTTCCAAGGGTCACCGCCATCTGGCGAGAAGGTTCAGAAATGGCTCCTTCCCTGGCCAAACCAGAAATCTTGCCTTCAGGTGGTTAGAGTATGTGCATGCAAGATAGGTTGAAGGGGATGCTGAATGCTAGGGGTTAATAACCACCCAGGCGGGCTTACGTTTGGCTGTGAAGGCCCTGTCAGAGTGAAATGATGAGAGGCGGACTATAATACCCAGTTGAAAGATGTGTTGGCTCAAGTTGAAGACCCAGAACTCCTTTACATCCAGAAGGAGCTGACAGTCTGCAAGATGCTGGTGATGCACTTGACCTGGACCCCAGGTGTTGATTTTGGCCCAAAACAATGCCTCTAATCAGCCACCCCTGTCCACCTGTAGTTTGTGGTCCAATTTGAGACAGGCTCTGGCACTGACTGCCCTCTGGTCGGAGAGGCCTACTTCCAGCCTAATCTGAGCAGCAGATGAAAACCTTGGCAAGAGGAGGACACTTTTATATATCCTTGTGGTAAGTTTATTTAGTAAGCTGCTGTTTTTGCCCACTGATATTTCACTGCCGTAGGACAGGCTGGGTGAGATTTTAGCAGTCATAACTTCCAGCCTGGGAGAGCGGCTTGGCCCCAGCAGGGATTTTGATAAGTGTGATAGGGTCTCCTGGAGAGCAAGAGTATTTGCTCCAACTTCCTCCAGTTGTCTTACGAAGAAACCTCTATCATCAATGAGTATTCCCAGGTACTTTTATGATAGGTCCACTGAAATGCTGTTTCTGTTGTAAAACCAGCCTCTCCTGATACTTTTTACTGCCGAATGTTACTACATTTGTTTTATTCAGGTTGACCTCCAGGCTAAAGTCCTACTCTTGTGAAGCTAAATAAAGTGAGGTAATCGGCATATAATAAACTATTGATGGAATCAAGGATTTTGACAAATCTGCAATGAACAAGTTAAAAAGTAGGGAGACTAGAAAGCACCCCTGCTTTACACCTCACTTGGTGAGGATTTTCCAGGATACCTAGGTATCATCATCTAGTTTGATGCAGATCCAGATGCTGGAGTGCAGCTGTATTTAGGACTCCAAGAGTTTAGAAGGAATTCCTCATCTTGAACGTTTGGACCAGAGTGCCCTCCTTGGTACACAATCAAACACAGCTTTAAAATCAACAAAACAACAGTACAGAAAGAAATGTGAAGAGATTGCTTTGTCCACCAGAATGATATTACAATCAAGTCGGATACTGTACCATATTTAACCATGAAATATGTTTGATTAATTGGAATAAGTCCCTTCCCCCATCTCTACAAGTTCTTCAGGACCAAATTAGCCTAGAATTTGGCGTCATTGTCAAGAAGCACAAATAGTCTATGATTGCTGGGATAAGATCTGGAGCTCACTTTGTAAATTAAATGTAATTATGGCCCAGACCATGACTCAGGTATTGTTGCACTCCTCAAGCGGTAGTTGAAGAGTGAAGAAAGCCTACCTGCCCAAAACATGATGTCCTGTGTGAAGAGAGCCTGGGGGAGCCTGGTGGACCCAGGGGCCCCATCAGTCATTGTCTTTGATACTACATGGTCCAGACAGTTTATCAGGAGAGGCATATTCATGGCAGAGCAGGGCAGACATTCCTGATCTTGAGGTGGTCTTGGCTGACTTTTGCACTTAAGCATTGGAGGCCCCCTTTATCTCTATCTGTGATTCTAGTTAATTTTTATTTTCTCTACTTTTGCTTCCTTTCTTCTGATCTCCTTTTTGAGTATATTTTCAATTTGATTTCATTTATTTTACTTTGCTCACTTGTTTAGGGTTTTGTTCTTGAAACCTTGAAACCTAGAAATGACATATGATAGTTATAGAGCATCTTGTGTCTTGCCTCGGTTCTTTCAATTATGCACTTGCCAGAAAACCTTGCATTCATAACTCAGTATACCTCAAACATGCTATCTGAAACACCCTGAGGAACTCAATTATACCATGACTTCAGAATGAACACATGATAAATGGTAAAAATGGCCATAATCAACATGATTGAACAAACATAATGCACAAGAGAATTAGCCTCTCCTTGTAGATATTAGTTGGGTAGTTTATGGCCCACAGTTTCCCCGTTTCTCATCTCCCAAATTCTCCTGTCAGTGAGATAGAATTACTTAGAAATTATTTTTTACCAATTGAAATAATTTTTTATCAGGTGAATTTGCATCTGTGGCTATTTAATATTTTTCCAGCAAGAGCTTGGTGGCTAATTGGTGAATAAGATCTGTACGCCAAATTATTATTACGACATTCATGAGCAATGGAATGAAGGATTTTGACAAATCTGCAATGAACAAGTTAAAAAGTAGGGAGACTAGACAGCACCCCTGCTTTACACCTCACTTAGTGGGGATTTTCCAGGATACCTGGATGTCATCACCTAGTTTGATGCAGATCCAGATGTTGGAGTGCAGCTGAATTTTGGACTCTGTGGGCCCGATTCACAGAATGAACTTAAGACTCAATCCTAAACTTACTACTGTTTTGGTATTCACAGATTGCACTTACTACTTTTGATATTCACAGAATGAACTTACTACTTTTGGCATTCACAGAATGCACTTACTACTTTTGGTATTCACAGAATGAACTTACTCATTTTGGTATTCATAGAAGTTAGGAGTCCTAACTTTAGGACTCCTAAATGCCTTCTGTGAATACCGAAAGTCTTAAAATTAGGATTTTTCTCAATTTAGTAGTAGTAAAGTTTACTTTACTACTACTAAATTGAGAAAAATCCTAATTTTAAGACTTTCGGTATTCACAGAAGGCATTTAGGAGTCCTAAAGTTAGTAGTCCTAACTTTACTACTACTAAATTGAGAAAAATCGTAACTTTAGCTTGGCTGACTTTTGCACTTAAGCATTGGAGGCCCCCATCCAGTATATGGTCTGCAACCTCATTTTCCAGGAGAGGAGGGATGCCTGTTCACATTCAGTGATGTTCGCACAACTGGGCCTAGTGACTCCATTCATTAGCCTGTTCACCAAGTCCCAAAAGGTCTTGGATTGTATTTCGTACTTTCACATAGGATAATCGACCAGAAGTGGTTTGATCTTCTTTGTTTCTCTGCATACATTTCCTGCCTGAAGTTTTTCTGCTCCAGCTTGAATATGTCAATTTGCTCCTTTGATCCAGGGCTATTTCAAACGCCCCTCAAGCCCTTGTTGTGGACTTTCTTTAATCACTGAATTGTTGCTGAGAAAATAGCTGGCTTAGCAAGACCATGCGGTTTGGCTGCTCATGTACATTTAGCAAGGAGCCAGGTGATAAGGCTTGCCCATTCAGTGATCAGTGACACTGTTATTGGGCCCACCTGCATGGGTTTTGTGCATTCAACCTTAATGTTGGACTGATGTTGTCATTCCATTTGAGACTCTTAAGGTTCTCGGTGTATATACCTTTGCACATGATATTGGCAGCAGAATGATAAAACAGGTTGGAGTTTGTTATAGTGATATGAGGACAGTGTTTGCTCTCAGTACGGGAACTGATGCTTTAGCTTTCTACTAAGGGTAGCATTTCCATGTCACATATTTTGTAATCAAGAAGGGAGCAGTTTTTTTACATTGGTTTTTAACCAGTTGTGTAGTGTGTCTTGTGAAATATGACCATTCAATATTTTGAAGCCCACACTATTGACATGCAAAACCAGGATTTCGCCTAGTGGGCAACATAGGCAGCGCCTCGGCCTGGATTGTTCCGAAATGATCTGGGGCTTGCTAGGGGGATCTCTTCAGAGTCCTCATGGAAATCTTCAAAGAGACTAGGTTTGAAGACCCCCATATATCCTAATGTCTTCTGAGGATGACCCCTAATTAAGTCAGGTTACGAAAGAGGGTAAACCCGGAATCACTGGGACCTAATTAAGTAACACACAATCAATATAAAACGGTTGAGTTGTCACCTCTTCTCACTTGTATTTGGATTAATGTAGACAATGATCAACAGAAGGGGGTGCAGTGATCTCCAGTTGCTAATTTTGATTCCTTACCTTTGAATGTTAATGGATTCATGTTCCCTTCGCAATTTTACAGAGGTATATATAGACACACCACCCTTTGATCCACCATACTTATACTCTCTGAGGGGCAGCTTCCTATACTCAATAAAGCCTTTTATTGGGCACCTCTGCTCAGTACATGTTTCCTGTAGCCTGTAGGGCTATGTTATAATAGCCATTTAGGAAAGCTATTAGGTCGGGGGACTGCAATTTCTGATGGAGACCATTGTTTTCCAGGAGCAAACATATAGCTGGAGTGGCTTGGGGCACAAAGTCACCATGCGATCTAACCAGTCGGGGCATCTACAGGACAGGGCTGAGGGCAACCTGTTCCAGTTGTTTCTTGAGGGATCTGTAGTTGCCACTCTTACTTCACTGCTGGTTGGAATGGTACGACCTTGTGAATTTTTTATAATTGAGTAGGGCTCCTTCCTTGGTGTCTCTGTGGGTGCCTGGGGTTTTGCCATGATAACAGGGTAAGCAGTCACTTTGAGGGGACTGATGTTGATGCCCTTTGGGTTGAATGCCTCCGATCTGAAAAGAATTGACTGGACAAGAGTAGGTGAGGCAAAGGTTGCAAGAGTGACTTCTGGAGGTTGAGAACCAAAGGAGGGAAAAATTAAATTGACAAATGTCACTCGACTCCAAGCTACTCGGAATGGGGATGGCCTTCAGTAACCCTAGAATATTACCTTTTAATTTAAATGTCATGAAGGCCTCTTGAGTGGTATTCTGGAATAAACAGAAATTTGGTTTTTGAGACTTGTAAGGGCGCTTGCTGTTTTAAGCTGTGTGTCCTGGGCTGATCAAGGGCCTGCCTGGGGATCCCCCTCCTATATGCCAGAAAGGGAAAGCTCAGTGATAAGTGCTGGTCCTAACTGGTGGATCAAGGGTCAGTGGGTCCTTGTGATCATCACCCACCGGGTGCCCTCTCTAACCTGGACTGGGTCTCTATTAACCGGGTCTAAGCGCTTTGACTGGTCAGGTCAAAAGCCTTGGTTTTTCGACAGCTCGTGTACGCTCACACCCACATGGGGGCCCTTGTTATTGCAGCATAAACACATGCGCCAGGTTGTGTGGGCAATTAACTGTGCCCATTGCCGGAGGGGGCTGAAGTGTTGTAAAATCAGAAGGCACCTGGCCTTCAGTGTGAGTTGGGAGCAGGACGTTGTGCTGAGAGTGATGGGAGTCACTTTTTTCACTATGGTGAGGAATAGGCCGTGTTATTCTACTTGCAAACAACGGGAATAGATTACAAGTGGCTGAAGAAGCATTGCCACTCATCTGATTTTGCTGTTTCTGGAGACTTTTCCACTCCCTCTTACTGAGGGGGCATGATGGCTGGGATCCATCTGGAACTCAGTATCCGGAAACTCTCTGAATATCTATGGTAGAGGCCAATGTTGGTTGTGTTGGGGACAAGACCCCTGCCAATTCAACTCTTGAGCATGATGGTTCTGAATGTGTGTTTATTGGTTGACAATAAGGGCTTTCACAGGCCAGCGTACTAACATCATTGGAGGACTCAGGGGGACTGGTCGAAGGCCAAGAATCTTTATGGACTGAAATGTCGCTGATGGGCACAATAGGTTCGTCTGTAATGTGGATGTTTCAGGCTGCAGCAGCTTGCTGAGGAGTTGTGCATGTGGCTAGTTGGCATTGCTCAAATACATCTGTGAGGAAAGTTGGAAGTGAGGACAGACTATTTATAATGGGAAGCAGTAGCAAATGGATTGCATGAACTATGAGGTGGCTTGTGTTCTGGATATCAATTTAATTAGATAGTTGCGCTTGCTTTATATCCCTGCCATAAAGACAGCTAGCGAGTTCAAGAGGTCAACTTGAATATCTAATAGTTAGAGTGGTAGCTAAGGGCAGAAACAGCCTATTTGCAGGAGCTGTGGCCATATTGTAATGCAAGGAGCCGTGGTCGATTTTGAGGCGGATCTACCCGGCGGGTCAGACTGCTGGTGGGCTCTGTAAGAAAAAGAGACAGCTCCAGAAGAGATGCATAATTTAAATCCAAGCCACCAGGTCTTTGATCCATGTTTCCTGTAACTTCTGAATAAAGTGCTTTAGTTGGAGAGAGCAGTATTACGTTACCATTGGGTCCTGGATTCATTGGCCGCTGGTAGGCTAAAGGGACAGTTCGCATATGTATCCGGTGTTGTATTGGGCCAGAACAAGGCTCCCATGTGAGGGTGGACTCTGATTTGGGGGTCTTGCACGTCCTTTGGGTTATGACATGGTTATTTCTTGTGACTGCTCATTGATGGAAGGAACAGCTTCAGAAAGTTCAAGGGAGAAGTCACTTGGTGCAACAAGAGGTGTACGATTATGTGGGAATTTGACTATCTGAGGGGGAGACTGGTTATCAGAGGGAAACAGCGTTTACAACGCTGTCTCCACAACACATGCCATAACAACGCAGTCTTTACAAAGACCACATTGTTAATAAGCAAGCCATTACATCTCAAGTCACCACAACAACTTGCTGTAGGGGTGCACTGGTATTGGATTTAAAATCCAACACCTTCCCTGCTGTTGCACAAACTGGAGTAGGATTAGTAAATAATAGTATTTCTAAGTCCAGCACGCCCCCTACAGCAGGTCATTGTAATGACTTGCGAGGCAATGGTGTGCATACTAACAACGGGGTCATTGTTAAGACCGCATTGTAATGGCATGCAATCTAATGGCATGTGTTGTAAACAGCCATATTCGTTATCACAGAGCTGGATTGGAGCTGTCGGAACTGCTAGAACTAACTTCTTGGGCTCTGCCATCGCAACTTCGGCCCCTTGACCGCTGTGCCGCTGGTAGCTCCACTGTGATCTTGAGTGGCCTGTGTGGGCGGGGCTGGGTGCAATATGGCCTGAATTTTAAGTTGCGGAGGACCTTCCCATGTTTGTTCTAGACTAATGCGATAGGGGGTGGACCACCACTAACTGTGTGGGCGTCTGCACTATCTGCCAAAGCCAGTCTGAAAAATAAATCCAAATGGGTTGCCGCATGAGGGCCTGAAGGGCCACCCATTCTTCTGTAGCCCAGAGAGGCAGCCAAATTGGGGTCGGGAGCAGTGTTTGATTTTAGACACTTAATGCTCTTAAAGCCAGGGTCCAATGCAAAAACTTGGGGGAGTGTGCGTGGTTGTGAGTGTTGCAGGCAGGTCTCCAAGACTGTGGAGGGGGGAGTTCCATCCTAAATTTAGTTGCCAACTGCTGTGGCCTTGGAAGCAGGCTTTTTATTATAGTCTAGCCAGCAAAGCACACTTGAGTAGGCGCTGAGCAGAAAAGATTTGGCGATGTCCACCTACCGCGTGCAAGCTGCACACACTTAAGGCTGGCCACTTCTGCACTGCTGGAGGTAATGCCTGCAACCTAGCATGTCGAGCACCAACCTCATCCCAGGACAGGCTGCTATTGGCTATTGCCAAACTGAGGAATTTGGGGGAGAAGGCCTTGTTCCTCACCCACCTTACTGAGTCCTGGTCCTTATCCTGGTCTGGTTCATTGGCCGGTGCATGGTGCCACAATTGGGGGCATGTAGCAAACAGGAGGATGAAGCCAGCTGGCAGCAGTCTGGCAGCAAGAACAGCAGGAGCAGCAGAGGTAATGGGAATAGCGATGGGAGCAGGTTTTGCACAGATGGGCTCCCAGTTTGCAAGTACAAATGCTTGGAGTTCCTTGGGGCAGGGCTCCTTAGTGCGTCCCAGCATGCTAACATGCTGACGTACCAACATGTGTGGGACAGCACTGCTCAACACAGCTCAAGGTCTCCACAGCTCGCTGCTCAACTCAGCTTTCCCGCTGTCAATTGGCCCCAGTCGAGCTACGGGGCAACCAGCCAACCCAGGCTGGGAGTTGCAGAGCAGTGGCCGTGCTCCTCTCTCCTCCTCCTCGACAGCACAACGAAGCATGGTGAGTTACGTCAGCACATACTTCCTATTTAGGTAATCAGGGAATGTCCCTTGGGCTCACTCCCTAAAAATGTTTTGCCAGTTTTACATCTCCCTGGGTGCAGATCAGCCTTTTTTGCCTCTCTGCCCCCAAGGGAGAGGTGGAAAATCACCATACACCTGGGATTTGTTTTATTTATGAAGGTTTGGGAGTAGCCCCTTGGGCAAGGGTCACTTCCCAAAGTTACTGGGACATGCTCTGGTCATTCCCCCCCATTTCTGGGGGCGGAGTGGCAACTTATTAGGCCAATCTGCCTTTAAGGGGGATGGAAAACCACTAGACCAGGGATTTTGTATTTATGCATTCTGAGAAGTGGCCCCTCGGGCAAGGGTCACTTCCAAAAATGATTGGGACATCTTTTAGCTATTACGCCTTCCCAGGGGTAAATGGCTCATTTTTCTGTCCGATCTTGCCCCAAGAGGAACTGAAAAGAAAGAGACATCGGGGAATTTGCATTTATAGATGTTGGGGAAGCAGTACCGTCGGCAAGAGCCACTTCCCAGTATTTCCAACACAATCCTTTTGTTTTTGGCTCCCAGCTTACAGTATATCAGATTTGTTTTGTGGCTTATCTGCCCACAGGGGTGGTGGAAAAACAGTAAGCACCAGGCCACTTTTTTTTTGAGTGGTGAACTGGCATTTGGTTGGTGACATGAGTGGACAGGTGTGAGCCTTGATAGCATTTGGTTTGTGGTATTTCTGACCTGGTTTTTGACTTGCATTTGGCTGGTGTTAGAACTGCGGGTCTCTAGTTGGCAGAGGTAGGTACCTTTGTCCAAGTATGGGCCCTTTCTTATAGTCAGTGTAAGGGGGATACACACTTTCGATAACCCCTGCCCACCCCCTTGGTAGCTTGGCATGAGCAGAAAGGCATATCCCAATGGCAATTTGTACAGTTTTTGTACTCAAATCACACTGTAATACAGTGATAACACAACAAATGGACACACTAGGCTAGAAAAAGAAAGTATATTTATCTAAACTCAACAAGACCAAAACGAGAAAGTTCCAAAATGCATGAGTAAAATAGCACTCAGAAACAGTTATTTCCAAAATAAAGCTTGTGGAAAACAAATAGCTCCGCTCTCGGCTATTACGATCTTATGACAGCAATAAATCAAAAGTATGGCACCAACCGCTAGTCGCACGGACCCCCCAAACAAACAGTACCGTTGGATAAAGAAGTCTATGATGATGCATAGCAGCATGGAGGAGAGGCGTTGGTGCCAAGGTCGAGGCTGATTCCCTGGCTGCCACGGGGAGTGGGGGGCCAGAACAAGGCATCGTGTATGCGACAAGGTGATGTGTCAAATCCAGGACAGGGAAAGTTGGTCGCTTTGGGGGTGAGGCATCAATTCCAGTGAGGTGCTGCGTAATGTCGGCGAGTTTGTGGAGTCACTCTCGCCAGGTATCGCTGCCACGATAACTGGATCCAGGTGCTGGCTGTGACAGAGACAGTAGGAGTGCTGGCCTTGGGAATGTTGATAACTGCAGGCATCGCCAGGCGTTGAAGGGCGTCAGAGCTGCGGTGCATGCTATGCAATGCGTTGTGCATTTCACAAGGGGTGCCCCTTGCCTCAGTGCAGGTCATGGCGGCATTGTTGATGGCATTGAAGATTGCTTTTCTTGCTTCTCTTAGGTTTCTTCCAGCTCCCAACAGCAGGAACAACCTCCAGAGTCCTGGACTGGAACAGGCACCTCCTGGCAGGTCAGAACTCTCAGCAGTAGACTTTAGGGAGCTGGGGTGAAATTTGTGTGTCCCTGAGAATTCAGAACAGGAGGCAGCTTACACAGGACCTTGAAGATTCTTCCTCAAGCAGGCTACTCAGCAAAGTTCCAGTCTTTGTCCTTTACTGGTCGGAAACAGCAACTATAGGCCAACCCAAACAGCACACAGAAAAGGGGAAGTACTCCTCCTCACAGCTCTCCAGCCCTTCTCCTTGGAAAAGGTTCCTCTTGAGTCCAGAAGTGATCTAAAGTTCTGGGGTTTAAGGTCCACTACTTATACCCCATTTTGTCTTTGTTCTTCTTTGTGCAAGGGTCTCTGAGCCCAGTCCAAATCAGTTCTGGTCCCACTGGTGCAGTATGATCACAGGGGGTAGAGACAGCATTGTGCAAGGGAGACAGGCCCAATTCAGGAGCAAGGAAAACTCCTCCCACTACTCTAAATGCAGCCAAGGTCTATTCAGCTCAGCTCTGAGTCGTCCAGGAAGGGCCAGTCACACCTCAACCCCCCCAGCAGCTGTCTAAAGTGAATGCAAATTCACAGCCCCTGTCACTCCCAAATCAGACAGGCAATCCAAATCCAGGCAGAGGCACATAGAATGATTTAACAAGAAAAGGCCTACTTTTCAAAGTGGAATTTTCAAAACACACAATTTAAAAACGATCTTTATTAAAACATGTGCTATTAAATTCTGGGTTCAGAGAGCCCAAACTTGGGGGCATATTACCAAGCAATAGCGATAATTATCGCTATTGCTTGGTTAGAGACAAAAATTTACCGCTGCGCTGCGGCGATTTTTATCGCAGATAAACCTTGGTATTACCAAGGTTTATCGCAAATGCGATAAAAATCGGCTGCAATACATGAATATCGCTGAAAAGTCAGCGATATTCATGCATTACCGAGCTAATGCTCTTAGCCATGTTATCCACCTCCCATTGGATAACATGGCTAAGAACTGCTCAGGGCAGGTGTTAGCTTTTGGAGATATTCACGCTTAGCGGGAATATCTCCAAAAGTTGGTAATAGGAGATACCGATGTTAGCAACTGTTTCCAGTCGCTAACATCTTGGCACGCCCACTTTGCATGTCATTAGTGATAAATATCACTGACATGCAAAGTGGGGCCCAAGATGGTCGCTATCTCCTACTAGCTGTCGCTAGTTGGTGTTAGCGACAGCTAGGTAATAGGGAGATCATTTTATCTCCGCTTTCTTGGCTTTTAAAGCCAAAAAGCGGAGATAAACCCCCTTGATAATATGTCCCCTTATTCCTCCATCTTGTCCCCATGGGAAGTTATACGTGTAAGATATTACAAAGTATCTCCCATGCTATTCTATGAGAGAGATCGCCTTTCAATAGTGAAAAGCAAAATTGGCAGTATTTCACTATCAGGACATGTCTCCCACACACACCAGTACCTACCTTTCTCATATATTGCAGACTGCCCATAGGAGTACCTTGGGCCTACCTGAGGGGTATCTTACAAGTAGGAACAGGGAAGGTTAGGGCCTGGCAAGTGGATGCACTTGCCAGGTCGACATGGCAGTTTAAAACTGTGCGCAGACACAGCAGTGGCAGGTCTGAGATACATTTTCAGGGCTACTCATGTGTGTAGCACAATCAGTGCTGCAGAGCCAAGTACTAGTATTGGATTTACAGGCCCTAGTACACTCAATGCACTTTACTAGGTACTTACCAGTAAATCAAATATGCCAATCAGGTAGATCCAATTTTACTAACAATTTACACAGGGACACTTGCACTTTAAAACACACAAGATGATGGACTGAATGTTGCACAATGGCAAAACATTCACCCCCATCACAGATCTGGGTTTAATCCATCGTTATTTTGCTCGCCAGGCCACCCCAGTTCAGACATGGCCATATGCAAATCAGCCTTGACCCTGTGCCTCATGGGAACAGTCCAACCCGAACTGCCAAGCCATGTCTTTCCTGGACCGGAATCAAGCATCCTAGGACCATTTCTGGCTATCAGCCGTCTTCAGCCAGGATAGCTTTACTCCAGTGGCATAGTGAGCACAGGACCCACATCTGGGCAAACCCTTCCCACATAGGGTGAACAGCAAAACACACAAGCACTTGCACTTTGACACTGATCAGCAGTGGCAAAGTACCTAAAGCATCTCAGTCAGCAAACACTAAATTCAGCACAGCATCAACATTTCAGAAGGTAGAGGCAAAATTCAGGGGAACCCACATGAAAGATGCCAAGTCTACCAGCTGGCAGCTGGCGAGAGGACCATTCCCCTCTGGGGGGCAGATCGGACAGTTGTGACTCTGATCCGCCCCCATGGAGCAGATGTTATTGTATTTTATAATGTTAACAGTTTATTTCTGGTCATAATTTGTATTTCTAGAACCAAATATTTTATTACTTCTTTTTTCTTATAGTTCAAAGCTTTTGATTTCCTTGGTGGCGACTCCTACTTGCCGTTTCAGCCTTGATAGATCTGCAGTTTGTGTAGCTGCATGTTAAGCGGTTCTGTACTCTTTACTTCACATGATAATAATTGCCCTGATCAATCTAAGGTCAATGGAATTCCTTGAAAAGGGACACTCATTGACCTTCATTTGATCTGTTCCTTTCATGGGAACTAAGTCCAGCCACACAAGTTGGGAAACATTTTCATTGGGATAAGTGGGGGAACACTGGATGGTAGGAATTTTGTGGATACCTGCTGATTCTGGAAGGTTACATCAAAGAACTTCAAATAAAGTGCACAATATTAGGCAAAGTTTGAGGGTTGCAGGGCATTGTAAAAATAAATGTGTGGGACTGTAGGAAAGTAACCTTTTTGTATGGTCAGCCCCCACTTTTTGCTCCAAGTGGATATGACTCTGAATGTGCACTGCAGTTTTCTGCACAAACCCCAATGCCTGTTGTCTCTCCTAAATCTGTTATGTTTGAGCTGGTAATCCCAAATTGGCAAAGACTTTACCCCCTTATAAGTCCCTGATATATGGTACCAGAGTATCCAGGGCATAGGTGGTAAAGGGGTCCCCAAGACTGCATCCATTCCAAATATGGGTAACCTGAAATTAAGTTGTGTGTGGACTATAGAAATTTAAATGCAGTTACCAAAACTGATGCTCACTCCATCCCAAGAGTAGATTAACTGATTAACAAGCTGAAATACAGAAAGGTTTTGAGTACCTTTGACTTAACATCAAGGTGCTGGCAGATTGGACTCATCAAGGAAGCAAATGGGAGGTCTACCCCAGAAGACCACTACCAACTCAGAGTGATTGCTTTTGGATTAAAAAATGCACCTGACACCTTCTAGAGGTTGGTGAATAGAATCCTTTTAGACCTCGATGATCTAAGTGCAGCATACCTAGATGATATAGCTATCTTTAGCTCCACTTGGGAGGATCACCTTGTCCACCTCAAGGAAGTGTTAAAGGGCCTGCATCAGACATGACCAACTATCAAGGCCAGTAAGTGCAATACAGGACAGAGCTCTGCTGTCACTTGAGCCACCTTGTAGGTGGAGGCCATGTCCATGCTCTTCAGCCCAAGATTCAGACTATTGTAGACTAGGAGGCTTCCAAAACCCAGACTCAAGTCAGGGCCTTCCTTTGCTTGACTTGGTGCTACATGAGGTTTGTGAAAGGTTATAGGACCATTGTGGCCCCACTCACTTAACCTACCTGGAAGAAACAGCCCAAAAAGGCCATCTTGACCAAAGGATGACTAAAGGCCTTTGAGACCCTGAAAGAGTCTATCTGCTTAGCACCTGTACTGAAGGCACCTGGTTATGGACATGAGATCCTTGTCCAAACAGTTGCTTTTGAACATGGAACGGGGGCTGTGTTGACACAAACAAATGATGAGGGCCAGGATCAAACAGTTGCCTATATCAACAGAGGACTCCTCCCTAGGGACCAGTGTTGGAGTGCCATTAAGAGGAAACCTTTGCTGTCATTTGGCCCCTGAAAAGGGTGAGACCCTACATATCTGGGACTCACTGCAAGGTGCAAACTGACCACAGACCTCTCAAATGGCTAATGCAGAGGAGAGGGGATAACCCCAAACTGCTAAGGTGATCCATGTCCCTAAAGGGTATGGACTTTACAGGGGATCACAGACCAGGGACTGACCATGCCAATGCAGATGGCCTTTCCAGGCTTTTCTACTTAGCTGATGAGAACTACCAGGGTATAGGTTAGATGCTCATCACCTTTCATCTGAGGAGGATCATGTCGTAAAGGGCCCTTTTTGTATGGTCACCCTCCCCCACACACTTTTTGCTCTAAATGCTGATAGATAGTGCACTTGACTCTGCTGCCCAGACAACAGTGTCTGTGCTTTCTCCCAAAACTTTTATGTTTGACTTAGGAAATCCACATTGACAAAGGTTTTACCCCCATATAAGTCCCTAGTAGGTGTTGCCAGAGGTCTCGAGAACATAGGACTTAAAGCGGTCCCCAGGGCTGCAGCATGGTTTTGTGCCACCCTGAGTGACCCAGGTAAACTAGTGACAGCAGGCCTACAATTGCAGACTGCAGGAACAGTGCAAACTACTCGAACACAAATGTACCCTCACTATGTGTGATTCTGTCAATACACTGTTTTTAATATATGCCAGCAACCTCTAAGGACGCCCTCCTGAGCCAAGCAGGAGGAACAGTGCAGTACATTAAAGGTGAAAACAAATAAGTGCAAGCCTATATGGCCTTTTAGTGGCTTTCCCCATTGGAAACTACTATAACTGTTAGTGGTCCATGAGATAGCATGGGCTCAAACACGGGCATTCTCGAGGTTGGCAGTTCCATTATGGTACCACCAAAATATGTCATGTTTGCTGTCAAATGACATGCCTTCTCAACCCTGACATGAATCCTGTGCCCAAGTTGATGTAGCAGACACTCAGATGGCTACTTTAGAGGTTGCCCACCTGGTTACCCCATTTTCTCCAAGCTCTGACTGACCAGCCAGAACTTCCTGCATTTGCAACCACCAAACAGGATTCTGATCTTCTAGCAGGCAGTGTGATTGCCCTCAGGAGTCAGGAACAAAGGCTTGGGCAGGAAGGAGGTCACATCTCTCTCCTCTCACCACCTTGATGTGCCACTAGACTAGCCAAGCAGGCTTGTCTAGTGGCACATCAAAGTGGTGAGCTACAAAGGCTGCACTGCCTCTGATATGCATCAGGGCTGACTGCAAGTGGAAGACACAGGCCTCCCTTGGTCCCAGGCACATTTGCACTCAAGCAGGTAGAAAATTAGTTATGCAAGGAGGTGTACACCCCAAAAAGGCTGGCCACACCTTCAGGGTGGGTGGCCTGGACTGTACACTAAAATTTGATTCCTACAATCTTTAGAAGTGGTAGAATAGAGCGGTTTTGGGTAGAAAAGGTGACCCACACCTCCGGATGTGACTAACTTGAGGCAGACTAGATGCAGGGACCAGCTGCCCAATGGCTACTATCTCCCATACCCCAAACTCCCCTCAATCTAGTATTTAAGGGTTCCCCTGACACCTGTGGAAACGCTCTTTGGACTGTCTGTTTGACACTTGTCCTAGTCTGTCTGTTGGTGCCCCAGACAGAAGGACCTTTGTGGAAGCATGAAGCACCCTAACAGCCAGATTCATCATTGTTCCGTTTTGCGAGTCCTTAATAGCGATTATTAAGGAATCGCTACTAGGCACTTGCAAAACGGGATTCATGTAGGAATCGCTAAATAAATTGCGATTCCTACACATTCCTTATTTGCGATTAGCAAATTGCTAATCCCAAAAAAGGAATAACTCCCCATTCATTCCTATGGGCCTAAAGGCCTATAGGAATGAATGGGGAGTGATTCCTTATTTGCGATTAGCAATTTGCTAATCGCAAATAAGGATGCGATTTCAAGGGTGCCAGGGGTGTCCAAAGGACACCCTGTAGCACCCCATAAATGAAAATGTAGACTTATGTTGCGCACACACATGTCCAAAGGACATGTGTGTGTGTAACATACAACTGAGAAAAATGCACAAAAGTTTTCGCTATTTAGCAGGAAGTCAGATTTTGCGGTAAATAGCGGCAAAAAATACAGAAATCGCTATTTTTTAATGGTACATGAATAGCATTTAAGGAATCTCAAATTGAGATTCCTTAAATGCGACTGCAATTTGAAAAATCGCAATTTTTTGCAATTTTTCAAATTGCAAATTTATGACCCATTGATGAATTCCAAATGCCATTTTTGCGGGCGCAAACACCCGAATTCAGCGATTCGCACCATTTGCGCCCGCAAAAATGCTTGATGAATCTAGCTGTAAGACTCTTCTGGACTAGTGGCACTAGTACCATGCAAACTGCGGGTAAAACAATGCATTGAATCCAAAGAATTGCTGGCCATTGGACCCTTTGAGGGATTGCCCAAATCCAGATGGTCTAGTGAATTGTGGACACTGTAGTCCTGTCTTGCACAAAGTTACCAGCAGCTACTGCGTTCCTCTGGGCCACTGGATTTTGAAGTTACTTGCTGCACTGCTTACTGCTGACAAGGCTAGTTGGTACTCGACATTGCCTCAAGAGGGAAATCCATCCGACCTTTGACCAACATCAGCAACCACAGATTAACTCTCTTTTTACATCTTTATTCCCTGCGGCACTGTCTCAGTGGTAAAAGCAGCTATCCCATGGCTCCCATTTAGCACCAAGGACAGCCAGGACAACTCTGCACCCGGGATCTATGGGCCAGGTAAAATGGCTGTTGTGGCTTGGTCCTGGGACCCACATCACCTTTGCGAGGGGACAATACAACTCGACCTGCTAATAACTCATTAACACTAGTGTTTTTTTCCATTGATGCACAATTTTAAATTGTCACTGATTTATTTTGTATTGATTTTCTATTACTTCTATAATCTATAACTCTGCTTGTATGCATGCAGTTCCGTTCATTTTGATGTCTAAATTAAGATAAAAATGCACTTTATTTTTATAAGATGGTATTGGATTTCTCTTGAGACGTATCAATTACTTACCGTCCATGTTGGTACTCTGACTTGCTTAACATGTGCTCCTCTAGTGAAGCCTGACTTCTCTTTGCAACACTACCAGGGCTGAGCTAAGGATTTAATAGTATGAATGTATTATGATAGTATTACATGATGAGGTCTAACACCAACATCACATGATACTCTACTTTCCTACAGGGACCCAAACGAGGCACACCATCCTGGACTCCTCTGGATGATTGTTTAGTTTTCAGAAATGTCTGGGTTTGGTAGGTTTCCCTGGGTGGCTGTTGTTCCTCGACCAAAAAGCTGCTACTACTTCCATTGCCAAATCAAATCATTTATGTGACAAGAAATGTTGATGTCTCCACATTGTATTTTTGAGCCTTTTTTTATTGTGAACACTAGGCCTCCCCATACAAATGAGGTATCAATTTAATCTAAAGACTTGGGAGAATGGATTGGTTGGAGGTAGGAAATGTGCGTCTTTCAGCAGGTTCCACAACTTTTCATCACAGAAATGTGAATAGAATGTGTGTTTTTAGTCAAAGTGTTAGGTTTGCAAAGGCTAGTGAGTGCCACACCAGTCATTCCACCCTGGAGAACCCTAGGTGTCTAATTTTCATAAATGTAAAGGTTTGCTAGGTTTCTCTATCTGGCCGCTGAGCTAGGGCGCATATTCCACAGCTACCCACATTGAAAAAAGGGTCAGTTATCAGTGAAAAAATGTGATGTGTCCATATTGTGTCCATATTAAGTGGAGAAGTGTGGCTCACTGGTTAGAGCAGGCAGACCCAGAAGCAGAGGTCAGACCCGGGACCAGGGTTCGATTCCCGACGCGGCAGGGTGTTGAGCTCAAATGTCCACGGACTCGATAATTCTCGCTTCGGTGCCTGACCTAATCATGGGTTCACACTATGCAACTCTGGGCATTAAGCTTGCTTAATCTCCACAACGGCCCCCCCGCGGCGGGATGCCTGGCTTTCACCTTGGGGATGCCCTGTAGGGGCTATCTCACAGGGAAAAACCAGGACGGGTTCCCAAGGCAAGCGCGGAGATACCCCTTCGGGGGTCGATTCTGGCGCTATATAAGAAATGCAATAATAATAATAATAATTGTGTTTGGGCCCTTTCCTGTCACAGGCACTAGGCCTACCTACACATGTATGATACTATTCTTACCAGGAGACATGTAAGAGTACAGGATTGTAGAACATTTGTTTTACCAATTGTATTTCCATATGTAAACCAGTGTGTAAGAATGTTGCAGATGTTTGTGCAGCCCCTTCTGTAATACCGATAGCGCTAGTGCACTTAAAGCGCCAGTGCCATCTTCAGGGGGTGTTCTCTCATTTGCTTGGGGGCGTGCCCCATGCATAGGATGGAATCCCTTTGCCTCCTGTGCTGTATTTCAGATGTGGGCACAGTTGGAAAGAAGCCTTCAGGAGGTGCACTGACAGTGTGCCACATGAAATGTGGTGCACAATCAGCTCGAACCCATGAGCCCTCTAGAAGGAGAAAGGGGGTCCTATGGGCCCCCGAGACACCCCCTTGCAGTGAGTTGGAGTCACTGACAGCACTCACCTGCAAGGGGATCTCTAAAACCCCTTCAAAGTGCAGTTAGGTTGCCGCCTGCGCAATGAAAACAAGGAGAGGCTTTAAAGCATCCCCTCCATTTTTCACAGGAATGCACTGGTTTGCAGCTGCCCTGGGATCAGCACATTCATCGTAATACGGCACATTTTCATTGTTTGCCCAGGGCACACCTTTTAAAAGGTTTGCCCTGTGTAAACAATGAAAATGTGCCTGTAGCGTAACACAGTCCCCGGTGTCTCTTTCAGAAATACATAGGCTTCCTTGATACCCTTTTATTGTGTTAATTTTTTACCATATGATTTGCTCTATACCCTGCACACAACGGTATGTTATTCTGCTATGTTATGTTATGTTATGTTAGTAAGCTTTTAAAGCGCACTTCTACCCAAGGGAGTCCTCGCACTGAGCATGCTTAACTGGAGTCCGGGAATGGAAATGACCTATTCAGAAAACACAATATATCTAAATCTATATCTTTCCTTGATGTACAAATCACACTATCCAATAACCAATTTGTGACTTCAATACACACCAAAGCTACCGACCGGAACAACTACCTGCATTATAAGAGTCTCCACCAACCCAGCCTGAAACGACATCTGCCATACTCGCAACTCTTGCGGGCCAAAAGGATTGCATCCACACCAGAGAACTATGATCATAACAGTACTACAATCATCACAAATTTCAGACAAAGGGGCTACCCGGATGATCTCACAGAATCAGCTAAAACCAGAGTTTTGAATAAATCTAGACAAGAACTACTAAAACCCAGAGAAAAGCCCACAGAATCAGACACCCGTGTTGTATTTGTCTCCAAATATTCGACACAATCTACAAAAATAAAACAATCTATTCGCAGGCACTGGCAAATGCTACAATTTGAAACGGACTTCAACAAAATATTTGACCAACCACCGATCTTTGCACACCAACGCTCTAAAAATATTGCGTCCATGCTAAAACAATCTTCCACCAAAGAACAAATGACCTACAAAGGTACCATACCATGCTATAATTGTGGTCACTGTAGTAGCATCATACCAGGAAATTGTGTATCACACCCCACTCAAGGGACGCCCATACGACTTCGAGTCAATGCCACCTGTGACTCCACTAACGTGGTGTATATGTTGAAATGCCCGTGTGGCCTTCCATACGTTGGTAAAACTGAACGAAAAATCAAAGTAAGACTAACGGAGCACCGTAGTAATATACGCACTAAAAATCTTAAATCCTGCGTAGCAGCTCACTTCATCCAACATGGCCACAACCCCAGTCAAATTCGCTTCCTCATCTTGGAAGTAGTGGAGAAATATCCACACACAGACAACAACAAAAACCTGTTACGTCGTGAACTGTACTGGATACACCGCCTTCTGGCCATGCACCCGAAAGGACTAAATGATAGATTGGAATACAGTTGTTACCTTTAGGGATTGGCTGAACATCCAGATTATTCCACCTGTACCTTGCATTGCTAATTTGATTGATTCCCTATATGTGTGTTAACCTTGTTCTTTATATGTCTCAGAATTCACATCTTTGACCACTGTCTCATCCACTGTTACCCGTTATTATTTCTTCCGCTGTCATATACCTCACCCTCCCATTGTACTTTTTCATCCTATTGTGCGTATCCTTTTCTGTGTTTGATACATGTTGTTCTCTATCTCTCTGATATCCCCTTATCTTGTTTAAATTTCACGACTTCTCTACTTTTTTATTTTTTATTTTTCATTCCACTTTTTTATTTTTCATTTTATTTTTCATTCCATTTTATTTATTATTTATTATTTTACCCTCTATATCTTCAATCCTCACTTTCTTTATTATTTACTCTTTTTTCAAACTTTCAGCCATACTTCCACCTTTTTGCCTCACACGCTTTCTTCACTGTCCCCGCAGCCCAGTCTGCCCTCACTCTCTATGCTCATCGCGTTCTTAGCAGGCTCTAACGCGCATGCCCGGCGTCTTCCGGGTTCACGAACACTTTCACGGAGGTTCCCTGGACTATAATGTAGAATGCCGGTTCTTCTTCGTATACTTGGTAAGATTGCACATCTTTCCGTAATGCTTTTCACAACGCTTTCCTTAACGTTTCTGCCGATCACATGCCATTATCCACTTTCGAGCACCGCCGTTTCTCTTCATTTCCATACATACACGTCGGGTTGGATCTTCAGGATTTCTTCATCTTCTCTCCGTGCACTCCCACTCTTCTAAATCACGTTTCACTTTTTATTGCTCGTGTTTCTCCTCACAGACCGGTAATGACCCCACACCCCTATAGCACTGCTATGTTAACCTTAGTATCACTCTCCCCTTTTTTTCACTTACTCCCCATTAGTGCATGGTGTGTATGTAGTACTCCTGTATTAGCGCCCTACATATTGTTTCCTCTTACCTTTTAGATTCCCCCTGAAGAAGTGCATCCTTGCACGAAATGCATCGGGGACGATTTTGAATGCATAATTCAACAAGAACATTGAAACTTTGATTTTGGATCATATGACTAGAATATGATGATGGAAATATTGAACTATGACTAACTAACTACTATCATGATGAATACCTGTTGAAATAAATCAAACAATAGTTTTGTCCAACATCGGATTCAGATCTTTATTGAATATATTTACGCACCAAGGTGCCTACTAGAGTGCCCAGGATTTGTCCTTACCCCCTGTAAGGCTCCCATCGCTTTCTATTCAGAAAACAGCCATGTTTTCAGTCCCTTCCTGAAGGAGAAAAGTTCAGTGCCATTCCTGAGATGAGCTGGTAGGCTGTTCCAGGCCTTAGCAGCATAAGCGATAAAACTACTGCCAACCCAATTGGCTCTTTTCACTTGGCGGACTGCCACTTGCTTTTCTTCAGAAGAACGCAGCGCTCTTCCGGAGACATACCATTGAAGACATTTCTCAGATAGTCAGGGCCACTGCCAGTCAAGGACTTAAAAACAGTGCAAAGCGCTTTGAATTGTGCACATTGTTTTATAGGAAGCCAGTGGAGATGGCAAAGTCCCTTTCCAACTGAGACAAACCTAGGTGTGCCCGTTAACAACCTGGGGCTGCCGCATTTTGCACCAGCTGGAGTCTTATGAATATTCAAATACAGACTGTTGAAAAAATCCAGCCAGGACAGAATGAGCCCTGTGTCAGTCGTCCTAAAGCTATCCTCGGGTAGGAGGAATTTTTATTTTCCGCAATACTCTGTGAAGATAAAAGCTCGTCTAAACAGCTCCTCTAACCTGATCGCCAAAAGGTAAGTTCTTGGCTGTCCTAGGAGCTATTGGGGGCATTCCCATTTCTTCTGGCGATGAGTCCGTAGTCCAGAGATTTGGAGTGTTGCCGAAAATTATGACCTCCGTTTTGCCTGTGTTTAATTTCAGGCAGTTTGAGGACATCCAGCCGGCAATGACTTTCATGCAGTCATGGCATCTTAGGCCAGCTTCCACTTCTTTGCCAAATTGTAAGGACAACACAATTTGTCCGCATAGGATGATAAATGGAGCCCAAACGATCTTATCAGGGCTGCCAGTGGGCCAACATAGATATTAAGGAGCGTGGGGCTAAGGGACGATCCCTGTGGGACCCCACAGGGAAGGGAGAATGACTTGGATCCATTCCTACCCAAATGCACCGTCAGAGTTCTGTCAGCCAGGAAAGATTTAAAAAAATTCCAGGCTTTGCCCCAAACCCCAACAGCCCCATCATGATGGACAGTATCGAAGGCTGCCGACAGATGCAGCATAATCAGGATCGCCGTAGCCCCCTGGTCCACCACCTCTCGCACCTCCTCTGTGGCTTTGATCAGGGCTAGCTCTGCGCTGTGTTCTGCATGAAAGCCAGATTGATGAGAGGCTTACAGATTATAGATCTGAATGAATTTGCTAATTTTTGCGTTGATAGCCCTCTCAATCATTTTGGAAGGCAGTGGGAAGCAAGAGATATGCCTGTAGTTGTTAGGATCACAGGAATCCAGATTTGGCTTTTTATCAGTGGAAGAATTGAGGCTGATTTCCAGGAGTTGAAAAACTGGCCAAAGTTGAGGGTGGTATTGAACAAAGGGGTAAGGATAGAGGCTAGGACTTCAGGGATGGCTTTGATTAAGGACACTGGACAGGAGTCCAGAGGAGATCCAGAACTGGTTGCCCATAGAAGGTTCATTACATCTTGCGTCTCAAATGGTATAAAATCCTCTATTAAAGGTGCAGAAGGTGTGGCAACGAGCAGTGGCCTAACTAAGACCTCCACCTCAGTTGACTACTGGTGAGTAAATGAGGAGAAGATGGCATCCACCTTATTCCTAAAGAAGGAGGCTAACGACTCGCAGGCTGCTGTGTGTTATGGTATGTTATGTTATCTTTATTAATAAAGCGGAACAATTACCCGAAGGTTTCCTGGTGCTTAACCACTAATTCTCTGAGATCCAGGAGAGCTATCTGGGATCAGTGAGTGAACAGCCAGGTTTTAAGGCCTCTCCGGAAAGTGAGTAAGTCCATGGTGTCTCTTAAAAATGGGGGAAGCTCGTTCCAGGCCTTGGCTGCACACAAAAAGAAACTTTTCCCTCCCCATGTACATTTTTTAATAAATGGCACAGTCACCAGCTTGGCTCCTCAGGAGCGCAGGCTTCTGCCCGGTGTATACCATTGTAATTTCCGTTTTAGGAAATCAGGTACTGTCCCTTGTAGTGCCTTAAACATCATGTACAGAGATTTCAAACGTACTCGATGCTTAACTGGCAGCCAATTAAGTTTCTTTTAAATCATTAAAAATGGTATACAACCTTTAGCACGCATCTTTTAGCACGCACTACCATTACCACGCATCTGTTACAACGCATACCATTACAACGCATAGAGCTTTGAGGCGATCTGACTTAGGGAATGGCTAGTGAATAGGTTAATTTACTATCTAATAACCATCCCTAGTGTCCACGGGGACTGGTGTTGGAATAGTAAATTAAACTATTCACTATCCAGCACCCAAAGCACTATGCGTTGTAAAGGTATCGCGTTGTAAAAAATGCGTGGTAATGGTATGCGTGGTAAAAGTGTGCGTGCTAACATCATACATCCATTAAAAATAGATGCAAATTTGGCCGTGCCTGTGATCAGCCTTGCGGCTGCGTTCTGTAGCATCTGAAGTTTATTTGCAAAGCGTTCCTTAATATTTAAATATAGGCCATTACAGTAGTCAAGTCTGGACAAGACAAGGGCTATGACTACTGTTCGCTGACAGGATGTAGGCAAAAAGGGTAGCATTTTCCTAATCATTTTAATAAAAAAATGGATGGAAGTAGCCATAGCATTGATTTGGTCCCCAAAACTAAGTTTCTCATCGATATTGACTCCTAAATTTTTCAATTTCCTTACAGGAGCAGGAGGTGATCCCATGTCTTTAGGCCACCATCTAGAGGTCGAAAAAGTAGGGCCATTACCAAACAAGATAACCTCAGTCTTCTCAGAATTCAAGTTTAGACAGTTCTGTGACATCCATTACCCAATTGCTGCCATGCAATCGTGAAACCTGTCTTCAATTCCTGAAGTCTGACCTGGCCGTAGAGCTACCACTATTTGCGTATCATCTGCGTATGAGGTCAAACTAAAGCCAAATGATCTGATCAGAATAGCTAATGAAATAACATAAACATTAAAAATAATATGACTAAAGGAGGACCCTTGGGGTACTCCACAGGGCAGTGAAAAGGACTTAGAACTAAAATTACCCAATGCCACCGTCGGTGATCTGTTTGATAAAAAAGATCTAAGGAGGTCATAGGCTTTGCCTTGGATACCACATTCAGCCAGACGGTCCATCAGAACATCATGATGGACCGTATCAAAGGCTACGGACAGGTGCAGCAAAATCAAGGCAGCTTTGCCTCCCCTGTCCACAGCTTTTCTGATTTCCTCCGTAGATTTTATCAGTGCAGATTCAGTACTATGCCCTTTTCTGAACCCAAACTGAGTTGTATCCAGAGCGCTTTTCCTTTTTAAAAAAGTATTGAGCTGAGAATTCATATTTTTCTCAACCAATTTTGCTGGTAACAGAAGACGGGAAATGGGTCGGAAATTATTTGGCTCATTTGGGTCAAGGTTGGGTTTTTTCAGTAGTGGCAATATCGCATCCGATTTCCAGGGGCCAGGGAAGAGTCCGACTTCAAATATTGCAATAAACAATGGCGTAAGGACTAGCGCTACAGGCACATGTGCCTGTTTAATTATTGAGACTGGGCAGGGATCATAGGGGGAGCCTGATCAGGCGTTTAGCAGGCTTCGTCAGCTTAGTGATAGTTTAAAAAAATTCTCTGGAGGAGGATTTGGCCTCATTATTCTGCTCAGCAAAATATGCTTTCTTAGATTCAGCAAGTTATTTTTTGTAGTTTGCAAGGCTAGCTTTGTACGCCTCTTTGTTATCACTGTTATACCCTTTTCTCCATGCCTGTTCCAACGTTTTCAGTCTGATTTGAGCTGTTGTAAGTTGCTGGAGAACCAAGGGGCTGAAGGAAGGGCTCGCTTGGAGGTATGCAATTTAACCGGTACTAATTTATTACATGCAGCCTCAATCCGACCCATATATGCAGCCGTGGCCTCTTCCACGTTGGCAGGGAGGCTCGGGCTGTTGTTTACAGTAGATTCCCTAATTTAGGGGGGCCACATGAAAAACCATTGTAAGTTACAGTGCAGTTGCTGACTCTGAGTATCTTGGGTTCTTTGAAACCAACAAAAACTCTATAGCCCCTCAACCAATAGGGTCTAGCTGACATAATGGTATATTGCTTTTGTAAATTGGCCATTTTTACAAGAATTTACCAATAAAACCTGGGGACTTTGCATGAAATACCTTGCAGAGTAATTTAGAGAATTGACAGGCCCAGCCTACTTGCATGCATGCGCCTTTTACCAACAGACCACTCCACTGATTGATAGGTCCTACAACCATGACACTTACCCCCACACATTGCCATGTAAGACTATGTATAACGATCACTATATATGACCTTAATGATTAGATGTATTGTATGTACTGCTTTCCTCAAGCACCCTGGATCTCTACCCTCTGCTCTCATTTCATGTTCCTCTCTCTAATATTTTTCCTACTTATTCTTGGTCCTGACTGGCCAATGGATGTGGGTGAGATGGTCTGTAATCTCTATAGTTTTCTTGTTCCAAGAAAATTAATATAATACGATTTAAACCTAAAAAGTATGAAGTAGACATTTTATTTCATATTAAAAAAACAGCAAGGGAGAAAATGGGAATGAGAGACAGGAAAAATAAAAAAAGAAAGGAGAAAAAGGAAATAGGAAGCAAAAAGAGAAAGAGAAAAAGAGAGGAAAAGGGATAAAATCTTTGTAACAGGTATGTAGTTATAGATATGTAGTAAAGGGTAACCAGTGCAAATCAGATGTAATCTTTTGATGAACAGATAATTAAGAAACATTGACCATTCTATGTTCATGACAGATCAAATTCCACCATGTTGATACAGATAACTTAAAATCATCTTTTCAAGAGGTAAGTATAACCTTAAAAGCAATTGAAATTCAAAGATTATCATTATTATTATTATTATTATTATTATTATTATTATTATTATTATTATTAAGCAGTTATAAAGCGCATACCTACCCTCAGGCATCCCAGCCACATAGGTTTTGTTGAAAGTTGGTCAAAGTCAGGTGCAATGGATCCAAGGAAAACATTCTGAATTGATAATTGAATATTATATTGAAGAACCTTTGAACATTTTGACCAAATAGCTTTCCAGAAATTAAACACATGAGAACAATAGTAGAGCAAATGAGTTAAAATACCAATAGAAGGATAACAAGACCAAAATGATAGAGAGGTAGTTGGAGCAAATTTTGAGATTGATTCAGGGGTAAGAACTGCTCTATTGCAATTAAAAAATAGAGGTTGTGAGATATGTGCAGCTTTAGAGGTTCTAGATATTTTAAGTCATATCGTGTCCAGAGGCAAACAGGAATTAATATAGAGAGGTCAGTTACCCTTAATAATTCAGTAGGAGTTTTCAATCTTAGAATAGTAGGGGGGACAAAAAATATTTCGTAAAATATATTGAATGTGTAATTGGATAACAGGTATAATGGAGTTCTGTTTTACAAATTGATGAACAAACATAATCCCTTCTCCTTCCAATGTCTGAAATAAAACACTTTATGTTGAAATGTAATAACTTATTAAAAGAGGCTAAATAACATTGATAAAAATCAAAACCTGCTGAAAATATTGTGTGTAACAGATACTGTTTTAGAATTGGGATCTTAGAAATAAAAATGCAATTAGACATATAAACTACATTAGTAAATAAAAACCCCTTTAGTAACAAGCACTGAATTACAATCCAAAGTGGTATGGGTAAATATTGAAAACCATTAGTTAAAGCATAAAATTGTCCAATTAAAAAAGCACAGTAATATAACTTAAACTCAGGAAAATGAACACCTTTTTCAGTCTTCGGACATTTCAGTTTAGACAAGGCAATATGAGAGTGTTTATTATTCCAGAGGAATTTGGTACAAATAAGTAGGTATTTTAAAAGATAGAATAGGCAATATAAAAAGAACATGTGGTACAATCATCCTTTTGATCATACATTGTCTGACCTATCATGATAGCTGAAGGGGAGACCATGATAAGCGCCAGTGGTGGCAACCTTATTAAAGGTAGGCTTGGCCTTAATCAATAAATGTAAGACAGAAGAAGATTTAGGCATAAAATGAGTATGTTCCAATATTTTAATTTGTTGTAATAATGTATTATATTGGGAGTTTGCTGCCTAAATAAGCTATAGTAAAGGTTCGGAACAAGGCTTTGAAAGCATCCCAGGGATAAATCACATGAGTCTAAAACAGGGGAATGGTCTGAAATAAAAATAGAGCCAATTTCTGTGGATTGAATGGAGGGAAGTAAGGATTTAGTAACTAAAATATACCTAATTCTTGACATAGTATGATGAAAACTAGAAAAAAAGTAAATTCACAAACATCAGGATTACAACTTTTCCAGACGTCAACGAATGTACGATTAGCATCGGCCTATTGAAATGTTTTAGAAGATCTATGAGGGTTGTATTTACATTTAGATTTCCTATCTGTAAATAGATCTAACCAATGAATACAAATTCCCGCTAAAATAATATTTGGATTCTCAATTGAGGAAAACTTTAGTTTAACATTATTCCAACTATCAGGATCAGATTTAACAGGGCCATACATATTAAATAAAGATAGCAGTTTGTTCTGAATTAATACAGTAGCCAGTACCCAGTACCTATCATCCATCCAAGTCACATTGGGTATCTGAACATTAGCAATTTATGACAAAGGATGGCAACACCACCTTTACGACTACAGAATAAACAACCAGGCCAACCCATTGCTTTTTAAAGTTAAGAGATTCAACATCATTACAATGATTTTCCTGTAAAAAAAGCAACATGTGAATTTGATTTTGGCAAAAGAAAAAGAGTGTTTTGTCTTTTAACAGGATGGCCCAGATCACAAACGTTCCACAAGACAATATTAAAGATGATGGGAGTCGGGAGTGGGGATACAGACACAGAGATGATAAGCGGCAAAACCATGAAGGAAAACAAAAAGACACCATTTAATAACACCAACTTAATATATGAACAGTACATACATGATAACAATAAAGAACAGACAACACTCACAGAAAAGAGGAAGAGAATAGAAAGACGGGATAGCACAGGGGCAATAGAATAAAAAGACAGATCAAGGCAAGAGATCCAGATCGGCTTAAAAAAAACAAGTGTGTCTTCACTTAAACAAGAGTGACGGCAAAGGGAGAAGAAGAGTAGAATTGATAAAAAATAGTCAAATAGATTAAACATAGCAATAGAGAAAATTTTGAAAACATAAACATGACACATTAATTAATAGCATTGAACAGTAGTATCCATAGAATATGATGAGATACTTTGAATAAACAATTTTTTTATTTAGCAGGATCATCAAACTATCTTAAGGGGCCTTCATATATAATTTCACACAAACAGGATGCAGAATGCCATAGAAAATGTTCCAGTGCCGCATTTGAGGCTAAAGAGCAAGGAATCGCTTTTTTTAGCAATAGTGGAATTGGAGACTCCCTGAGAAATGAAGATATTGTGCCCAGACCTGGCAAGATGACGTTTTTCTTTAGGTGCCCTCAAGTATGTAAATTCCAGGCAGAGCATTATAATGCCTCTGGGTCTAGTAGAATGAGGCTTTGGTCATTCAAGACCGGTTGCGTGTTGACTATTTAAGGACATGGTACTTTGAGGATCCAGAAGTACAGGCATTTTCTTGAAGAGGGCAAGAAGATCAGGGCCCTCAAGATTTTCTGAGAGTCCATATAAATGAAGATTATTACATTTATTTCTGTTTTCCCTTATCCTCAGAATGTAGTTTTAATTTTTTTATTTCTTGCTCCAATAAAGGAATCTTAACAGCAACATCTTAGAGATCACTTATACATTGCTCCATGTTAAACAACATACTCTCCATAGCGATCCACCAATCCACAATTTGTTGAGGTTTTTCATTGGTGGCACTCATAAAAGGTTTTAGGCCTCTCACCCCATCAAGTATAGTATACTATAGTCTTCAAAACAGGATTATGAGAAGACATAATGGGTGAGTACAGGTCATAAAAAATTCCACTGGGAATGGAAAATGAGTGTGGCAACCTTTGAAATATAAAGGTGTGATGACTGCAAATGATTTAGTTTGTTAGCATAGTCCAAGGACCAGAAAAGGTACCTGGTAATGTTCATTCAAACATAGCAGTATAAGAGCTAACATATGTAAGTGATGCAATAATGAAAGGCAGAAAAAAGAAAAATGCAGCCAAAGAAAGTCACTTTAAAATAATATATATTTATAAGAGTGCTACTAGGTATGCAGAGTTGCAGGTAACATGTCTAAAAATAGCATGGCACATGAAAAATGACATTATGAAGAGAGATTGGTGAGCACTGATGTGTGGTTTACAAAAATACATATTTGAAGGCATATACAGACAAGCAAGTGAAGTGCCATTTATATACTCATTAGTCCGAGCAGCAGGGTCATAGAATGGCGGCTACTCGCGTCTCACAAGAAACTCACCACCATGGTTCCAAAATGAAGAAAGAGCTCCTGCAGGTTAAAACCTTTTCAGGATGCCACATGAGTATTGACAAGCATCTGGCGATGTTGCAGCATTGATGGCTAAGACCGAAAGCGTTTATTATTTTAAAGAAAATCTCTGCACTGTTATGTAGCTCACTGAAATGCTACAATCTTGTTCAGCACGTAAAACCACATCCCCTTCATTGTAATTTATGCCTATTAAGGTTGAGTCCTTTCACAATATTCCATAAGAAAAAAACAATAAACTGAGTTCCACATTCCCAAATTGTGTCAAAGACCGTGTGCACTGTAAAATATCTGGATAGGGGATTGAGCTAATGACATGGTAATAATTCTGTCCTGAATTAAAATTAGTTTGCTCTCTACCCTTGTAATTCCAGATCAGTGAAGGCTATCCCTAAACAGGGGTACCTATATAAGTGTCTAAAGGGGAAAAAAACATTCAAAAACTAAAACAAAAATTATACCATAGAAATATAAAATTTTATTTTTGAGAAAAGAACAAAACTTTCACTGGCAGAGTTTACTTTAGCAGCGATATAAACTAGTAGGCATTAAGGTAAGTAAGAGAGAAATTACTTGCAAACTTACTTGCGAAATATTGTATAATACCTGTGCATATTGTGTGACCTTGAAAAAAATCTATTTGTACTTGCTTTTAACAGCATCTAAGTATTGGAACTAAACCCCTACCGAGTGTGAAAGTAAAATCAAAACACTTCATAAAAAAAGAGAGGTTGTCATTTATCACAGCTCAATCGCCACTCCTGGAGATGTTGTGATCTGTTCCCTGCTTGCAATACAGCACAATGACTGGACTAATTGCTTAGTGTGGAAAATGAATGTCCAGAATATAAGAGTGGTATTTTAGATGTCACATATCACAGTATTTATTTGTATACTAAATGTTGTCCCCAGAGAGGAGACTGTGAATTTACGGAAGTGAAAGATACTGAACAATCAGTTTTGTATTGACTTAATTATAAGGAACAACTTGTAAGGTAGCCTACAGCTGAGCTGAGACAGCAATCCGCGAGGTTGCCATTTTTTGAAAAATAGCTGTTGGAATAAAAAATAGTTGAATTTCTATTCAGCTTAAACTCATACTTTGCAGGAAGGGAACAATTTTAAGAAAGCCATCAAACACACAATAATGTCAATGATGACGTTTATGACCAGTTTTACGAAGCAGTTTCTCACATTTTTAAGTGAAAACAATCAAAACATGCAGTGGTAAAAGGGCAATCAAATTTAGTTTTAAAAATCCTGGGGGCCTCATTTATGACTTTTTGCCGTAAGGAAGCGCAGCAGGCCTTCCTGCTGCGCTTCCCTACGGCAAAAGAAAAGGGCAGAAATGCGCCGTATCTATAAGATACGGCGCATTCCTGTCCTTTTCCCCTGCGCCAGCGCACAATGGGCTGCCTGCGCCGCAGGCAGCCTTGCACAATGGTGCAAGGGTGCCTGCGTTGCGGGGAAGATTATTTTTGTACAGGAAGGGAAACCTTTCTGTACAAAAATAATCACAAGAGGCTTTTCCTCTTTCTATGTGTGCTGCAGAATGCAGCACACATAGAAAAAGGAAATACGAGGAGAAATAAAGACATTTCTCCCTGTTGCGCCTCCCGTACGCCTCCCCTGGGGAGGCGTAAGCTTTTGGCACTGCTTCAGAGTTACGATTTCTCGTAAATCTGGGGCAGTGTCAAAAGGCCATGGATGTTGCTGGGAACGCCCCCAGCAACACCCATTGCACGCCCCTTTAACGCAGAACACTGCGTTAAAGGGACTGATATTTATCAGGCAGCAGTACGCCACAAAAACTGGCGTACTGCTGCCTGATAAATACCACGCAGGCTTCTGCGCCAAGGAACTTCATGAAAAGTGAAGTTCCGATGGCGCAAGGGGCCTCATAAATGAGGCCCAGGGTCTATTCACTAATGTATTTCCGGTATGTGGGTGGCTAAAAATGCATCCAGTTATACCGTGAGGAATTTGAGAAAGGATTCCGTGCACTTTTTAAATTATTTATTTGCCGGGGCTTTCTCAGCCAAAATTTCAGAAAAATTCACAGCAGAAATCCCATTCACAAGGTAGGGCGTGAGAGTCGTTAGATGAGGTTAAACTTGTAATATTGTACTTCCATGTTTTTGGGCAATTACTAACCGAACCCATAGATGTGCCAACTAAAAGCTCAGTAACTCATGCTCCAGGTAGGGAAGGGAAATGAAAAATCTCTGGATTAACTGGGGATTTCAAAGAAGAAATTCCTTCACAAACTAAAATGGTTTCTCTGTAGAGAAAAAGAAAAGGAAAACATGTGTGCTTATTTGGAGGAGTTCAATTCTCCTTGTGCCTAAATGTATGCAGTGTAGATTTCCACAAGGGAGGAATAGGAGCCAGTTGAAGATATTGCCTGACACTCTCAGTACAATGCCTTGAAATATGCTGTTGGTGCAGTTTTCCAGACATACTACTGGGTATGTTTATGATTTCCCAAAAGTAGTAGATTTGCACCATATGCACACATACCTTAGAGCAGGGGTCTTCAAACTGTGGGGCGCGACCCCCAGGGGGGCCGTGGAGCGATGCAAAGGGGGTCGCGCCTTCACAGTGTCACTTCTGCCCTGGCCTCAAGGGCTTCAGCCCCCCTCCTCCCCCATCCTGTGTCTCAGCCCGGGCTGCTGCAGTGCAGCTCGCGCTCCTGGGGCCTCGGCTGGGCAGTGTCTGGAGTCTTATCTCCAGCCCAAGTTTTTCACAGGTCATTAAAGACCATTAGCATATTTACATGCCTTTGTTAACTAATTACCAAAGCTTAGTTTTTTTATGGTTCCCGTACCCCCTGGGCCTCCACTCTGCCTATTCCTTACATTTATATTTTTACACTTACTGCTGTAGTGTGAGAATGCATTTAATGAAAAGAAATATAAAGTTGTGTTGCCAAAAGAAACATGCCTGCTATGTGTTGTTTAAAGATCCTGCAGAGACCTGCTCTTGACACTAAATTGAGTTATAAATAAAAAAAGTATTTATTTAGTCCTGTGACTTTTCTGTCTTTATTCTCTTTAATTATTAGTCATGGATCATTGAGGCATCCCTAGAACACAATTAAAAGTGCTTTCTATTTATATTTGCTGTTCTAAGTATTCACAGAGAAGTGCAAAAAATACAGCTGTAGTTGACTGCTTATTTCTGGGCCATCAAAATAATGAGCTGGTAACCCTAATCATTAGACTGGAAGTTTGTTGCAGGATCAGCACATTATTTATTTCCTCCACCCTCGAACCCTGATTAATGCCATTATAGCAATAGTTTAACTTATATCTGAAACCCTACGCTTCAAGTTTCTGGGAATGCACCCTGCTTTCAGACTATTATGTCCAAATTGGTGGTTTGATATAGGCTAACTGGCGCCACCTAGACAGTCTCACAGTTTTATTTTAAGTATAGATGTTTATCTCTCACGGTGCTATAAGGTAGAAGGAACCACCTAATCCTTCCAATAATGAGCCAGCGCTTCAAAACAGAAACAAACTCCTTAGCACACGTATATCAAAGTATAATAGTATATAGGTGTTGCCATCAGTTGAACACAATTGCAATACGTAGTCCTTGATAATACAGGTATTCAATTTATTCTTGAATGTTGCAAGTTCTCCACACAGCCGACACGTGTTTCGTCGTGACCGGGAGTATAACCCAATGACTTTTTCAAGGCTATTTTCAATTCCGTTTTCTTTTTAATTAATATGCGGTGATAATTCCAACCCGCAAAGGGGTTCTACGGGGGTCTTCTGTTTTGATATCCACTATAATATGTTCATTGAAATCCACTTCACAGTCTTGTCCCCGGGAAATGTCAGAGCGAACACGCTGAGCCTGAACGGGGGAACTGACGGACGGAATTGACTAAGGCGAAAGCCAGAAACTGGTAACTGGACAAAATATCGACTACATAATATCGAATGGACAAAATATAGACGGAAAAATATCGACATTAACTAAATATCGACTATAGGAATATCGTTGGACAAAATATCGACTGTAAAAATGACGCAAAAATATCGAATACAAAAATATCGACTCAAAAATATCGACCAGACAAAATATCGAAATATAGTGAAAGTAAAAAATATCGAGAAAATGTTGAAAAAAAATGATAAAAAAATATATATATATATAATATATAAATAAATAGTACTTAATGTTTAGGAGCGGGTTGTGGGTTTATAGGGGAATAGGGTGGGAAGTAATTTAATAATAATTAATTATTTAATATATGTTTGGTAATTGTTTTAATTAGATTTTAATTGGTAATTAATTATTGTTAATTAGTTAATTGTTTAATTAAGTATTTTGCATATAATTTAATTGATTAATTGATTAATTAATTATTATTAATTATTGTTTTTATAAATTGATTTGTATATTATTTTAATTGATACATTGGTTATTAATTATTAATAATTAGTGATGTATTTTATTAAGAATTAGCATATTATTTACATTTATAAATTGCTAACACATTAATTATAATTAGTTAATGATCTAATTAATATATTGCATATTATTTAAAATTATTAATTGGTAATTAATTTATAATAATGACTTAATGACATTAATTGGATACATTTAAATGTAATGTTTAAATTTATGTTGATGTTAATTAATTAATTGGAATTAAACAATATTAATTAATCAATTTCATTATTATAGCTAATGTTATAATATATTTTATTTTTGTTTTTGTAAAATATTTTTTTTTTGTTAATTATATATTAATCTTTAATGTTGTGGTCATTATTATTTATATTGTTCAGGCTCAGTTTAATAGTTTTTGGTATAGGTTAATTTTTTAGGGTTCAGGGTCATTTTTCTGTTCGTGAGTAAAGGTGTATTTAGTGGGATTTGGGACATTTTTAAGTTTGTGGGTAAATGGGTTTTGAAAGCGTTAAGGGTCAGTTTTCAGTTTGTGCATTAAGGGGTGTTTTTTAAGAATCAGTGTCAGTTTTAAGTTCAGGGGTAAAGGTGTATTTTTTGGGGTCTTGGTCAGTTTTTAGTTTGTGGGTAAAGGGGTATTTATAGTGTTTAAGGTCACTTTTTAGGTGTTGGGTAAAGAGTTTTTTTGGTTGAGGGTCAGTTTTAAGTTTGTGGGTAAAGGGGTATTTGTAGGGTTCAGGGTCAGTTTTCAGTTTGTGGGTAAAGGAGTTTTTTTGAGGTTTAGGGTCAGTTTTCAGTTCTTGTGTAAAGGGGTATTTGTAGGGTTCAGGGTCAGTTTTCAGTTTGTGGGTAAAGGGGTATTTGTAGGGTTCAGGGTCAGTTTTCAGTTTGTGGGTAAAGGGGTATTTGTAGGGTTCAGGGTCAGTTTTCAGTTTGTGGGTAAAGGGGTATTTGTAGGGTTCAGGGTCAGTTTTCAGTTTGTGGGTAAAGGGGTATTTGTAGGGTTCAGGGTCAGTTTTCAGTTTGTGGGTAAAGGAGTATTTGTAGGGTTCAGGGTCAGTTTTCAGTTTGTGGGTAAAGGGGTATTTGTAGGGTTCAGGGTCAGTTTTCAGTTTGTGGGTAAAGGGGTATTTGTAGGGTTCAGGGTCAGTTTTCAGTTTGTGGGTAAAGGGGTATTTGTAGGGTTCAGGGTCAGTTTTCAGTTTGTGTGTTAAGGGGTATTTGTAGGGTTCAGGGTCAGTTTTCAGTTTGTGGGTAAAGGGGTATTTGTAGGGTTCAGGGTCAGTTTTCAGTTTGTGGGTAAAGGGGTATTTGTAGGGTTCAGGGTCAGTTTTCAGTTTGTGGGTAAAGGGGTATTTGTAGGGTTCAGGGTCAGTTTTCAGTTTGTGGGTAAAGGGGTATTTGTAGGGTTCAGGGTCAGTTTTCAGTTTGTGGGTAAAGGGGTATTTGTAGGGTTCAGGGTCAGTTTTCAGTTTGTGGGTAAAGGGGTATTTGTAGGGTTCAGGGTCAGTTTTCAGTTTGTGGGTAAAGGGGTATTGGTAGGGTTTAGGGTCAGTTTTCAGTTTGTGGGTAAGGGGTATTTGTAGGGTTCTGGGTCAGTTTTAAGTTTGTTGATAAAGGGGTATTTGTAGGGTTCTGGGTCAGTTTTAAGTTTGTTGATAAAGGGGTATTTGTAGGGTTCTGGGTCAGTTTTGGCCTTTAGGGTGAAGGGGTATTTTTAGTGTTTTGGGACAGTTTTGGGTATTTTAGAGTGCTGATGTATAGTGTAACATAAAACACTGATACATTAAGTCTATTACACGAAAATAGACAATATTATAACTTTACATTAGTACGTTTTATTTTGATCAAAACAATATATGTATTAGCATGTTTCTAGACAGTAGCTAGAGTGGAGTTGGAATTCTAATTATTAATTGGTTGGTGTCCAGCACCATCAGTAATATTACCTACACTGGAGTTGGATTAATAAATAAACATTGGTCAGTCTCCACCACATTTTATGATATTAGCTTGAGTGTAGTAGGAATAGTAAATAATTTTTTGCTAGTGTCCTGCAGCTTCTATGATATTAGATTGACTGGAGTAGTAATAATACATATAAAATTGGTCAGTGTGCAGCACATTTGTATACATTTGTTCATTACTGTATTTTAATATTAAAAAATAATGCAACATGGATGTTTTCAAATAACTTTATTAAACAATTTTTTGATTTTTTATTGTGTACTACAATACAATCACAAACAAATATAACATCACATTTTTTTGACTTTTAGTATTCACAGAATAACATCTTTACATTTATATACATGTTGTCAATGTAAAAAAAAAATTTGTTTACAACATTCTTTCAGTAAATTTTACATAGTCCCATCAGTCACTTACAGTTTAAAGTAGTTATATAGAAATACATAAAACAATGATTTGTTATAAATTTTTACATTAATATGTAATAATGTTAATATTAAATATTAATATAATAAAATATATATAATACATTTTTAATTTTAACAAGTAACATGACTATTATTACATTTGTTAGGATAAATTGAAATACAAAAAAAAAATTTCTTGGTGTATATTTCAAAAAATGTTGTTTTTACATTAAACATAAAAATCGATTTGGTTGTAAAGTTTATAATTGTATAGAGAAACAATATGTTGAATTATAATATCTGGTATGGACCAAATATTAGTAAAGCAATTATATACTTTTGTTATAGTTAGAAATTATTATAAAACTTTTTATAATAATTAATAACAATAATAATTATTTTATTAATTATTATTATTATTAATTAATAAACATAAACATTCATTTATTATTTACAAAAATATATACATTCACAGATAAAATAGATACTTATTTTCAGGCCATTCTTTATATAGTAAATGGTTCTAATTGTTATATTAATAACAATAAATAAGTTATATTATTTATCATTATTAATTATTACCATAAACATTTATAATGTTTAATTAAAATTAAACACAAAATTATTCATATAAATATACACAATAACAAAATATTTACATCTTTTATTCAAAGTCTTACATAATTATTTAATATTATTAATATATAATAAATAATATATATTAATTTATATTAAATATATTTATTTTTCTTAATAAAGGAAAATTGTCATGAGTATAGTGTATTAATTTGTTACATTATACATGTGTATGTATTATATATTTTACCTATTACATTGTTTATTCTATTATCCTTTTACACAAATGGGTTAAGGGGACTACTTTTTTACCGCGTAAGGTTATTGCGCTCCATTCAGGACTGGAGAAGCTCGCGGTTGGGAGTTGCTTCGCGTGGAGAGAGGTAAGGTTATTTTTAACTACAAATTATAAGTAAGTCGTCATGTTTGAGGGTATAATCGAACTTTGTAGTGTTTTTTGGTGTATGTATTAATAGTTTAAGTAGCGTTTGGGTGAAAAGTCTCCGTGATAGATGTGTCGTGCTTTTTTTCCTTCAAGTTTTATTTGAAGTGTTCGGAAATGTCTTCTTACATGGTTAATGTTCATTGTTAGTATATTTACAAATGTGAAGGAGGTATTTGTGGGTGGGTTTCGTTATGTATGTTCTTTTACAGGTTTCTGTTCCTCGCATGAAAACTACATGGAAGGAAGCGTGTTTTTTAACGGAGAAACAAATGTTTAAGTTATTATGCTTATATTTTGACATTTATCTCCTATTTTTCGTGTTTGCCAGGAGCGGTTTTAACACTTTTTAAACCTTTTTCGGGTTTTTTTGAGGGTTTCGATTCGGATTGATACATTGATATGCGTGACCGTTTTTTTTAAATTGTGTGTATATAACTTTAAATCCTAAAGTGTCCACACTACTGTTTTCGGGATTTCCTGGAGCGTTTTTTTACGTTTTACATTTTATTTCCGGGTTTTTGAGGGTTTCCTATATTGGAATAGGAAGATATTGGATTGGATTGTATGGATTGCTTTTTCCTTGATTGCGTCTCTCATGTCCAAAAATTGTAAGTATTTATTTTACAATTTTGACTGGGTGGGAAATGTCGATTTTTAATGTTATGTGTATGTGTTAAAAAATTATAAACATTGCATATTTGTTACGATTTTTTTTACATAAATTTCATAAGTTTGTCAAACAAATATGTTTTATTTATAATTCATTATATATGTTTATGACATGTAATTTTTACTATTATTGTAAGAAGACATTCGTATATTTAGTTTACATTTTTATAGTAGACTTTTTGCTATTATTGCCAGGTATTCTAATCCTCTAGTTGTAGGGTATAGTGTGACTTGACTTTGAAGTAGTCGGAACATTTGTTTGGTTTGTTTAGTGAGTTTTGGACCTATTTGTGACACTGATTGTTCCATTCTTAGTTCCTGATAGCTTTGTTCTTTTTTCAAAGCTTCTAGAAGGTTATGGAATGTGGGTTTGCCTCTGTTTGTAGTTGCTTGGAAAGCATTATGCCACCCTTCCACACTGTTGTTGGTTTTAGCCTCTTGGTTTAAAGTACTAAGATAGACATTCCACCAAGGGATTTGGAATTTGGGCTGGCGTCGATGTCCAGATCTGTGCAGCCTTCCCACCCAAGTGTCTTCAAAATAGTCTAGCAATGGTGTTAGTTTATCCTCATTCCTCTTGTAATATGCGCTGTCAATTAATAAATTGTAATGTTCAGCAACATCTGTAACAGGGACGTAGGCCAGGGCTATTAACTTTTTAACTTGATAGGCAAAGGTGCTATCTGTAGAGTATAGTATACTTAAAGTAGATTTTTGGAGATGCCTCCATATACTCTGATTAAAATGATAATAGCAACCCTGGATTGCTGTGTGGGGAAATGTTCTCAAAATGCTATTAATCATAGCTAATTCAAAATCGATAATTATTTTTTCGGGAAAATAATTATTGATTTCCGTTTTGAGAACATTTAAAATTTCGGTGTAAGTTGTTTGCTGTTTGTCGGGTAGCAAACAGTAAATGAAAGGTATGTTAGAATGATGGTATAAACCGTGGATGGAATACAGTTGATAAAAAGGTTTTGGGCAGGGTTTAAATGTTCCATCCATCATCCATTGGGGACACTGTTGGATTTTTCGTAAATTACTTGCAGTTGCAAACATAATTATTCTGTTTGTACTGCTTTCATTATCAAAAAGAATACATTTTTCTTTATTGTGTGTGATGGCCATTTCGGGTGAAATAATAATTTCCTCAAAACAAGTTGGGTTGGGTTGGGTTGTGCTAGTGAGTCGTTTAGTGCGTGCAATTGTGCGTTTCAGGGAGTCAATAGAGGGTAGTTGACCTGAAGCATGGGCTGGGATTTTTACTAGTTCTTCTTTAAGGATTTGTGTGGTTGGTTTGTCACTTTGTGTGCTAGCACTTTTAATACTTTCTAAAGCATCTCTAATTTCAATTTCTGTGACATTTGGGGGATGATTATGTTCTCTAGTAAATAGCACATTAGTTTCCTCAGTAGTGGCCCTCCCATAACATTTGTTGGAGTAATATTTGGTACACTTCCAAAAAACCTTTCTACCACTTTGTCTCTCCTGATTATACACATAACCCATGTAGCATAATAGTAATTTATTTTTCTGAGACATGACAAATTCTGCACCTTCAGTCATTTTGATTTACTTGTTCTAGGAAAGAGTAGAAAGAAACAAAATCAGAACACATTTTTTTACTTTTGTGGTGCTAACATCATTATTGATGCATTTATACTTACAGTTAATCAAAGTCGTAGTCACAGAAGCAGAAATGTCTTTTAAATGATGTTCTTGTATGTATGTCTTTATTTGCTGTTGGTATGAAAATATAGAAAAGCAACGTTAATGTTTACACATAACAAACGTATTTCCTACTCAAAAGCAGTTGTCATTTTTGCTTACTAGTGCATTTGATGTAAACATTACATATACTTACTTGTTTAAATAGTAGAATAGTAGTAATTGCTGGAGTACATCAAGTTAGTACAGGTCTGATCTGTAGAGTAGATAGAAGAAATAAAAGCAAAATATTATAATTTTAATATTGAACCGTTTGGAAATGTAACAGATTTAAACGTATACTAACTTCTAAATATGTCGTTTTCTTTGTTGTAGGTAGAATAGCTGTATGATGTATTCAGAATATCTGTAGAGGAAATATAAAATAGATAACATTTTGTTAAGAACATAGTCTGTGTTATTTTCGGCAATTTTGTGAAATGACAAGTATACTTACATTTTTTACAAGGCTATTCTTGTATATTGGTATATTTTGTGTAGGATGTTTTCATATGATATGTAGAATAGATGTATGATGTTTTCTGAATATCTGTAGAGGCAATTCAAAATATATAACATGGTGTTAAGAATATAGTTAGCGTTTTTTGTGCCCACTTTTTGCCACATTACAATTATACTTACATTTTTAAGAAGGGTACTCTTGTGTTTTGGTATAGTTGATGTTGGATCTTTCAAATGATCTATAGGGAAGATGTAAAAAGCAAGATATGTTGTTTCGAAATGTGCATTAATGAAATTGGCAGTTTTATAACAAACACATCTATACTTACATGTGTAATTAGTGTAGTTTTATCTTTTTTGCTGTAGAAATAGCACAATTTCAGTATATCTGTAAAGATAATGTTTTTTAAAATTAAATACTCTTGTAAATTAGTGTTTAAAAACAGCAGTTGGTGTATAACAGAGAATTATTATATACTTACTATCTGATTTTGCACGTGAAGAAATATGACCATGTAATAGGAATTGTGTTGGAGTAGTTTCTATCAGAAAAGTAGGAAGAGATGAAAATAAAATAAGTGTAAGACTTAGGAGATGTAAGGAAAATAGTGCACTTCTAATTTTGTTTTCTACAAAAATGCTGTGTTACTTACTTGATTAATTAGCTAGTGAGCTGGATCTTTAAAGATGTTTATTCTGCAACAAAATCTTCAGAGTGTTGGCATCTACTTTCCAGAGAGGTAGCAGCAACAAATGGTAGAATGCATGTATCCCTTTTATAGTATATGTGTTATGTGTGCTTTGATTTGATTGGTTGTAGGATGTAAGGAAGCATAGTATAGGCTAGTTTGAATTTTTTTTAGTTAATTGGAGTGTTTGTTGATGTGAGAATGGTGGTATGTAGTTATTCCCGCATTAAAGCAGGTTTGTGTTTAAATGAAATATATTTATATGTGAAAATAAGTAATGAAAATGTTAGTTAAATACAAAGAATATGTAGAAAATGATAAAATGCATGTAATAGAATGTATAGCAAATGTGGATTAATAGTAATTTTATGTAAGTAACAGGTATTATATGTGAAATGTATTTTTTATTGAGAAATGACTTTTATTGATGATAAAGATGGTATTTTAGAAATAAAAGTGTACAAACATGAACTCGATATTTTTTTTTTTACGATATTTTGGTAGTCTATATTTTTGTAGTCGATATTTTTGTAGTGTTAGGGCTAATTTCATGTCCAACGATATATTTGTAGTCGATATTTATTTAAGCGATATTTATGTATTCGATATAGTTAGTACTCGATATTTTGTACTCGATATTTTTGTAGTTTGTGTAATAAGTATAGAAAGTCGATATTTTTGTCGTCGATAATTTTTCTACGATATTTTGGTAAGTCGATAATGTGTCCGTCGATAATATTTCAGTGATCCCCAGAAACTAAAACAAGACTGTGAAGTGGATTTCAATGAACATATTATAGTGGATATCAAAACAGAAGACCCCCGTAGAACCCCTATGCGGGTTGGAATTATCACCACATATTAATTAAAAAGAAAACGGAATTGAAAATAGCCTTGAAAAAGTCGTTGGGTTATACTCTCGGTCACGACGAAACACGTGTCGGCTGTGTGGAGAACTTGCAACATTCAAGAATAAATTGAATACCTGTATTATCAAGGACTACGTATTGCAATTGTGTTCAACTGATGGCAACACCTATATACTATTATACTTTGATATACGTGTGCTAAGGAGTTTGTTTCTGCTTTCAGACTACTCACTTCTCATTCTTGCCTTCACTTTCACGTTCACCCTGCGCTCCCAGCGATCACAATGCACTCACACTGATCACCATGCACTCACACTGATCACCATGCACTCACACTGATCACCATGCACTCACACTGATCACCATGCAATCACACTGATCACAATGCACTCACATCATTCACCCGCTCACCCTGCTGTCACAGTGATCACTCTGCACTAAAAACTTGGTTGCATTGTTCACTCTGTACCTCACCCTTCAGTCACACGAGCACACTTCTCACCCTGCACTCATGTGACACTCCACTCACCTGTCCCCCCCTTACTGCTCAATCTGTAGCTCACTCAAACAAGGCCATCACTAACCATGCACTAATTCGTCCCACTCTGCACTTACAGCCAAACCCAAATTCATATGGTCACCTCACTCACCCTGCAGTCACTCCTTTTACCCTACTCTCACACTGTTGCATTTCTCACCGTGCAGTCACATGGGCACTCTTGTCACCCACACAGTGCAGAAGGTTAAAGTGCCTGGTACAAAGAAGATGTACCATGCACATCACAGAACTGAGTGTGAGTAAACTATGAGTAACGCTATAAAAAAATGAAATGTTTGTCAGACAGGTACCTTAGAGAGATGAGGTGTATTGTTGGTGAGTGGTAGTGAGGGAATTCATGGAGAAAGTGGAAAGACTTTTGCACCGTGTGCGACCAGTGCTTGGACAAGCCCTGGCTGGGAGTGTTAACGCCCCCCCCGATGTTCGGGTCTAGTGGACCCCCTGCTTCTGCCTATTTACATTTGTAGTGCGCTACTGTTACCAAAAGGTGTCCTGGGGCTAATAACCATCTGCCTGCAATGTGAGAGAGGGATCCGGGGTTGAGAGAGGAGAGAAGAGAGGGATGGAAGGAAGGGGGTGAGAGGAAAGGGGCATGGGTAAACTGTTTAACTCTGCACAAGGCCGCCACGGTTTGAATGCACACTTGGTGCTCCCGGCCAGGGCCAGGTGAGCTTCTAATGTGGCAGCGCGTATTCCTGCGGATTGGGAGGCCCTTCACAGAGGTTGACTAGACATCTTTCTGATGTTAATTGCTGTATTTTGGTTATAAACTGGTACTGATGGGGTGAAATCTTTCCTCAGTATTACTGTGTTTAAAAAAATTCTAAATAAAAAAGCAATGCTACCCCAAAATACGCAGCATCACAGAACATTATTTACATTTTCTACTCGCACAATTAAGGCAAGCCTGTCGCATAATTTGGTCCTCACCTTCCTCATAACATAGAGATTTAGACATTTTTGTCAGGAGGGGTCCTTACGTTTGAACATGTTGACAGGGGGGTCTCGGCATCCAAAAGTTTGAAGACCTCTGCCTTAGAGGGTTGAACTGCGGAGGGCAGGTAGCCAGCTTGCTTTACGGGAGGATAATTTAAGACCATCTGCTTTTCTCACCTTACTGGTGCTTCCTCTTCTCTCTTACACTAACTCCGCGACCACACCGTGGTAACCTTTACGCTATGTCCGTTTTCAGTTTACCTCTTTAAAATTGCGTTCCTAGCTGAAGAAGCCTTACCTGACAAAATGTGGGGTATGGTTATTTTTATGTTTGTATGTCTGTTTGTTGAATATTGAGTTTATGTGATATCAATATCATGTGTCACCCTGAGCCGATACCGGCCCACTTTCACTGCGCATGCCTCTTTTACGAATCTTGACCACTGACTCATTCACCACACCCGGGCATGCTTCCTGTGTGTGATAGCATGCTAATATTTACATGCTTGACTGCTTTGCAAACTCAAGGATATGATGGACGGAGCGCTGACATTTTTCAAAAACTCAGCCCCAGTCACAGATCTGGGTTGAATCCATCATCATTCTTTAGCTCACTTCGCTACTAAACTGTAATGGCATGGTGAGCAAAGAAACGGATTTAGGCCCAGATCTCAGTACTGAGCTGAATGTATGGCATTATTCTACATTCTGTTGATCAATTGTTCTTTTTGCATGCTTGACTGCTTGCTATAAGCTACGATGGCAGGGATAAGCGTCAGACCGGTTCACTTCACTACCGGCAGACTGTTTTTTTAAAACGCGTGAATACTTGCCACACCAATGATGGCAGGGATGAGCTACAGACAGGTTCACTTCACAACCAGTTCTGGGCATGTGTACCATGTATACCTTTTTCAACTTTATACTACAACCACCTTCACACTGAGATGGTCTACTCAGCTAAGTTTTGGACTCTCCTTTACACAAACGTTATATGATCTGAATGATGCATGATCTATATTCCGCTTCTGATGGACAAGTGTTGTCGCTGTCTTTTGTCTCCCTTCTTCCCCTGTAGGTTGGATTTCTAAATTTAAGTGTTCATATCCAATTGGGTGAAGTACCACCCGACCACACCTGAATCTAGGTATCATTATTGGGCTACTGGGTGTCACCGTCCCAATCCCTTTTTCGTACTTTTATTTGCTTGCCGCACGGTCCTGAAGAAATGCCACTCGATCCACTAGGGCCCACAAGAGCCGGGAAACATGGCGACCTAACACCACCATTTTTTATCACCACTAGCACTATAATACGCAGAAGGAGAATACTCCCCACTCTGTCCACCAAGTCAAGAGTACCACTCCTGACTCCAGCTGTTAAACCAAATTTAATGGACCCCATAATAAAGTCTCTCCAGGGTACCTGTGTAATATGTTTAACCCACCTAGCACAAAAACCCCTCACACACCCGACTCACCACTGTGTCATTCCTCAAAAAGATCTCTGAGAAAAAGCCCTCTCATGTGACCTGTAGGGGACTGCAGCGCCACCCCCCACGAAGAGCAACGCCCGATGATAAAGCATGACACCCGCATAGGTGTGTGAGGGCACTTTATTAACAAGGAGGAATTCACCCCTCCGAGTATTTTCCAACCTACACTCCTAGACAAAACTCCTGTCACCAGTCCCACCTGCGACCTGACTGGCTCTCTCTTCTTTTAGGAACAGCTACTCTCAAGTGATTGAGACTCTCAGTACAATGCCTTGAAATATGTTGCTGGTGTAAATTTCCAGGCATACTACTGAGAATGTTTATGAGTTCCCAAAAGTAGTAGATTTGCACTATATGCACACATACCTCAGAGAGTTGTAGATATACTTATTTTTTCATAAATACTGCCCACAATGTTTAGGCACTTATGTGATGATCCCATTTGCCACCTGCTTGAAAAAGCAAATTAGGACATGTGAAATGGTAATCTATTGTTTTAATTGTGTACCCATTTAGGTAATATGTGATCCAATGAAACGTATGCATTTTGTATAGGCAGTGCAATTGCATAACATCAAATTTTAACATTGAAAAATCAAAGTTAAACATATCAATATAGTTGGATGAAGAGAAAGAGACAGTGAAAGCCCAATCAGATAGAAGAGTGTAAATGTCAATATTCTTCTGCTGTATCTGCTGATTATTCAATAGCTCAGGTAAAATTCAGGCTTGAGTTGAATGGCTTTCAAGCTTCTCCTGTACTGTAAGTAGTTGGTCTCAGACCTTAAGGTGGGATTCATAGCTTTCCTCTGGCTGGGGCCCTGCACTTTGGACAATCTGACTTTCTGTTTCATCCTCTTGAATGATCACTGATGGATTAGGTAGGTGGACCATGATCTGAGGTCACTGTCTGGAGTTGTAGTGGTGCCAATTTCTGCAAATACTGATCATAGCACTTTTTGTTCCCTGACACCAGGTGCATTTTCTTAGAGTCACATGAAGGGAGCTGCAAATATGTATACTATCATTTTATTGTCATTGATTTCCTTGAAGGTTTTTTGCCAGACTTTACTTATTATGGAACACATGAGAAATGTTTCCAAAATTTGCCGTTTGTTAGCTTTCCCTTCAAATAACTAGAGTGATGTAGCTTTGAGTTTTCTTTCCTGTGGATGGTTTTTAAAACTGTAACACCTCATACCTAATAAAACATAATGGATAATAGTAGGCACTTCTGTCACATTCTTTGGTCACCTTGGACTCCTTTCACAGAGGTAAATTCACATGTGAGTAAACTTACTACTGTGAGTTTACTCTTAGACTTTGTAGTAAATAGACTACCTTGGCTATACACCATTTAAGTGTAAATGTACCACAAGGTGTAGACTTACTTGCCTCCACCGCCTGAGTTCTGGGGCTGGAGCCATATTTATGAGTGTAAAGTTACTACTACAAACATTTCATAAATATGGGAAAGTATAGGGAAAAGAAAAAAGGTTTATCAAATTATTAAAAATAATTTCATGTTCAATTTTAATTTAAAATAGAAAAGGCTACTGCACTATTAACTAAACTTTGAAATAAATAAAGAATGTAATTAAATATATTCAATTAAATTAAAAATATATTTTTAAATCTGTCTCAAAAAATAATTCCTACCTAAAGTAAAATATTAATATTTATTTATTATGTATTAGAAATTATTGCAAGATATGTAGCAAAATTATTTCAATTAATGTAATTATTTAACAAATAAATATTCATGTAGGGTCTCACTATGATGTCAGGTGGAAAGCCTCCGCCCGACATTCAGAAGCTTTCCGACCTTGTCGGAGCCCTTCAGACTGACTCGGTCGGTTTACAGGTTGACCACCGAATTACGATATTAGCGGTCCGACCCACTCGCAGAGCCTTACTGACGGTCAGAACTATACCGTAACCCCCTATGGATTGCGTTTCTGCCACCTGGATTACAATGCCGGTTTGCAACAGCCTTTCTGTGCCGGCCTTCATAACAAAGAGAGGCTGTTGGTTGGTCACCAAGGGGTTACCTAGGGAATCCCCATGTAAAGCTTTGCACTGTGTGGCAGGCATGATGGGGTGCCTGCGACAGGTTGCATGGTTTTAACCACACACCCCATTTCCCCATAGGAGCCTGTGTTACTGCTGTTTTTTGGCCGTAAAGACAAGCTCCCATAGGAAACAATGGGAATCCAACTGAACAGTGTTGCATCGTAATTCGGCGTTCCGAACTGCTGACCTCAAGTAGGTCGATCCAGAGTCCGAGACAGTGTCGGTGGAGGCATTCCACCTGACATCGTAATGAGCTCCTAACTGTACATTAAAATTAGGGATCCCAGTTATCTGTTTTTACTGATTTTTGCATATATATACAAACAGAAAGCCATCTATTTCCCTGTCTGCATTTATTTTTTAGATATGCAGGAATAAGGAAAATAAGCTTTCTTTTAGATGATACTCAGTACTGTCAATCATAAGTGTGAGGTCAATAGCTGTGCAGATTGATAGGTAGAGGAGTTTAAATTTGTTTTAAAGCTGTTCAACAATGAAAATGTTTTGAGATTGCTGTATTGTTCTTTAAATTGCTTAAATGTATCATATATCTGAACATGAGAATGTATGTGATTCATTTTTTACACAGAGCACAAAACACATATGGATACATACTTAACGCATGAGCAAAAAAGAAAATATGGATAAATACTGAAAGGACAATAAATTGAAAAGCTGCAGTGGGTGGCAACAGAACTTTCAATGATCAGCTCCACCCATACAACCACATGAGCTTAAAGTTTTACAAATGAGCCTGATGAGTCCCAAGGCTGTTTAGGTGATTGTATTACATGGTAAGGCAACCCAGGCATACCATGTAATACACCCAAATCCTCACATTGGAGATCAGCTCTCTCTCCAGCAGAGGCCAGCAGCAGTATTCAGGCCGGTCAAGTTGGTGCTGGCAAGCTGGGCATTTGCAGGGAGGCATCTAGAAGCTTGCTGTGTCCCTGTAGCTTAAGAAGGTCAGACAACTTACCATTGGAGTCACATCCTGGGAGCCTGAGTTCAAGGCAAGCAGGTCTTAACATCTTTCTGCAAACAGAGTGTTCTGATGAGAGGCTCTAAAGGTGCTCCTTGTATACCTGGTTCCAGTCTTTGTGTGTGACATTCCCTGGACTAACCCCAGAACTGGTTTTACCTAGTTCTTCATCTTCCTTGGGTTCTGGCTTTAAACTGTTTAAAGTGATAAATGCAAAGGAAGGAGTCGGTTTAGGTACTTTGTGCATGAGCAGGCAGGGCTATTTATAGTGCAATCAAGGCCGGGTACAGCTCCTCCCCAAACACCCTGTCACAAAGTCTGACTTCCATCACACCTAGTCCTCCTTTATTTCCTTGTGTGGAAAGAATAGACAAGTCACAATAGGACAGCTATTCACAACCATGGATAGAAAGGCACAGTTGGTTTAGGCAGAAAAATGCCAACTTTCTAAAAAGTAGTATAGTAACCTAAAACCTGACTTTACCATTAAAGAGGATTTTAAATTACAATTCATTTTAAGTGGAACACTCATTAATGTATCTGGTCCCTAACTAAGGTTATGACTTATATGTGTAGTAAGATAACTCAGTGCTAGTCTATGGAAAAGATACCCTTACAGCATTAAAAAATGACTTTCAGATTTAAGAACAAAGGGAGTGGTGCACTACCCCAGTGGTTTGTTTCCGTAACAATAAATGGAGGAGGGAGAGAGGGCTCTGAGCAGGTGTCTGCGCAGAGGCATCTCTGGGACTCTTATAAAGGAGGCCATGGAAGTGCCAGCACACGTTTGACTCCGCCCACACTTGGATACGGTCCATTCCCGCAAGGAGACCATCTTATTTCGGATTTCCACTCAACCCTTTGACACGATAGATACGCCCTGACGAAGGTTAATCCCTTTGAACGAAACGCGTTGGCTGAGACCTGTTGCACATATTTGTTGGATTATGAAATAAAGAATGATTTTCACATAAAAAAGAGAAAATCAACCATTTATTGTTATGGAAAAAAACCACTGGGGTAGTGCACCACTCCATTTGTTCTCAACGTTTACATATCTGCCTGGCAGTTTGCATCTGCCAACGGCAGGTGCAGGAGCAGTTTGTGCACACCAATTGTGACTTCATTAAGAAACACCAACAATGGGAACGTAACTAAGAGGTGTGGCCATTGGAGTCCGCTATTGACCCTTGCCTTCCACCATGACTTTCAGAGTAGTTCCCTACTAGGAATTGTAAAACGTATGTATGCAAGTCCTGCTTTTCAAATACCATGTCTCCTGCCTTATGAGCCTACCTTACAGGTGACTTATAATTATTGAAAAGGAAGTTTTACACCTGGTAAAAGGTCTATTTTGCCTAGGCCAAAGGACAGTTTAAAACTACATGCCCAGGTGCAGGGGCAGGACTGGGGACATATTTTATAGTTCTACTTTAGTGGGTGGCACAACAGGTGCTGCAGCCCACTTACCACTCACTAGTAGTATCTAATTTACAGGCCTAGGATACATGTAGTACCATATACTAGGGACTTATACGTATGTTAAATGTACCAATTAAGAATATGTGGATTAATCATATTTGAATGCATTGTTTGCCATGTCTGGATAGTACTTTACCACTGGTTAGCGAAGTAAAGTGCACAGAGGCCTGTGGGCTACTATAAAAGTTCCAGCGCAAGGCAAAACTCAGGAGGGATACTGAGTACAAGATTATCATTTCCATTAACATAACATACCAGCATACCAGGGGCGTGGCTTATGTGGCAAAGATGGCTGCCGCATTTTAACAAGCCTTCATGCCAAACACCACGGCATCCTCCATTCATCCTGCTCTCTGGCAACATCTGACAGAAACATGGCAGTGATTTAATGGACCGCACTGCTGCAATCCCAGTGAGCCATTCACCTGCCGCAGCCGAGTGATTTGGAGCAGATTCGAAGGACTGGAGCCCTTAAGCGCTGACTCATATTGCGATGAGGCCCAGCAGCCAGATGCCGCAGGGTCTGCCCTTCTCTTGAGGTTGTAGCGGCCTGCCCTGGGCATTGCCTACACAAGGTGAGGTGCCACTCATTATTAGCCCCCCTCTGTTGCAGTTTGCTGGGCCCTATGCAGTCGGACGCTATGCACTCATGGGATTCCCTCGGGGGTCCCTGTGCCTGGTGCTGCTGACCGTCCTACCTATGTGGCCATACCCTGAGGGGATTCCCTCAAGGATCCTTTTGCCTGGTGCTGCTTACCGACCTACCTACGCTGTCAGCTGAAACCCCTGACAGTCCAGGAGGGGCCCAAATATGTTCACATGCACTGTCTGATTTCTCATCATGAGCCCGGCCTCCTGCCACGCTGGCCCCGGGCAGTGATGACATTTTGCCTCTCTTCTCTCTCCCTCCTGCTTGGAGGTGCAGTCAAATAGATCTGGCTGTTGCAGGCCTCCCAGGATTACCATTCGGCTGTCTCCCCACCACGGTGCATCCCGCGACCCTAGTTTTCCAGAGAACACGAGCCAGCAGTAAATTGCTCTTAAGCGGGGTAGGCCTGGATGCCTTAAGGAACGTGCTGCAACGCACCACCTTGCACGATATGAGGCCCAGACCCAAGGGTGGATGCAGGCAGGCCACAGCACATAGACCAACTTGTATCTTATGTTAGATGACATCCCTCCTAATGGGGCTAGAGAATAATCCTCTGGCCCTGGAATCCAGCAGGCCTGACTTCGTTGTAACCCTACCACAAATACACTATGCCCTGGTGCACTGGTGGCCTGTGGTCTGTCCGTTGGCCTGGGCTTTGAACACATATGGCCCTCTGCAGTGCCTGATAATAAATAAGTATTTGACGTGGTCAGCCTCCTTATGCCCCTGATGTTTTCTACCACTATTCACAAACTTTCTAGAATGCTGCATGAAACCTGGCATACTGCCACATCGCTAATCTACTGGGCTCATTGAGTTATTATGTGTTGCCCTCAGATTAAGCCCATAGGGATGCTCTTACCGCACACCCCTTGTGAAATGGAAGTGCAAGCCGGCCCCAGTGATTGTTGATGCCTCTTCCTTCCCAAGCAGGGCACACTCCCACTAGCGCCCACCCTGGACTGAGGACATGTCACCTCACATTCTGCCGCCGCTCACTGAAGCTACAGACTGAGCTGCTTGTGCTGCCTCGGTCTGCTACATCTGTCTGGCACATGTTAATGGGTCCAATACCCTTGTGGGGTCGGGATCTGCATGGCGGCCTGAACAACTTTCTCCCTGCCATGGGCGACCTGCACTCTGGCACCCACATTACTCCTGCACCTTCCTAAAGGGCCTCCTTGGTGTCCCTTATGGGCACCTCTCCACCGGATCGTTCGCTGGTCCAGCGTCCATAGACAGCAAGCTAAATGCTGTAACTCATTAGAACAAGGGATAGGCATGGTAGACACAATAGCCACAGACCTAACCTTACTACATGCAGATCATTGTAATCTGGCTGACAAAGTCCAAAAAACTGAGCAAACCATCTCAACAATACAACCTCAGGCACTGGAGGCTGAGAAAGGACTGCAGACCTGCGGTAACAGGTACGCCTATTGGAGGAAAGTGCTGAAGATGCTGAAGGGCGGTCACGTAGGAACAACATTAGTGCTGTTAGCCTGCCTGAAAACCTGCATGGCCAGACCCAGTCACATATGCAGAGACTGGCTATGCAGCATTCTTTCCCCAACTCCATTGTCTCCCTTTTCACAATTGAGCAGTCCCAGAGGGTCCCCATGCATCAGCCACCCTCTAGAGTAAATCCTTGCCACATGCTGATTCACCTGCTGCACTATCTCAACCGTGGCATGATCCTGCCAGAGGCCTATTGGAAGTGGCTGTAGAAAATGCAAGCACAATGATATTTCCTGGCTATACTCTGACAGTGCAGCAACATCGGAATTCCTTCCTTGCAGTTAAGAGGCGCCTGAGAACACAGGAGGCCAGATATTCACTTCTATTCCCAGCAAGACTTCTTGTGGTACACAATGATCAGACGTCATTCTTCATGTACCTGGGACTGGATTGAAAACTCTGATCTTGTCCCGTCTTGCTCTGCTATGTGCAACACTGTCCCCGTGGCCATCCATGTTGAGGAAGGTAGCTGATGCCGGGGCCACCATCACAGCTGCTGCCCACAATCACAGAACACAAAGTATGACCCTCCAGGCTGCCATCATGATCCGGTACCCAATGCCCTTATCAGACCTGGTTGAAGTATTGTCCAAGTCCTCCAGTGATGACTACTTCTTATCGACCTGGTCATCCAAGCTAGACTCTGTCACACCTTTCAGGGTGACACCCCAAACTGCAGAAGACCTTGGCTGAACCGTGACTTGCAGTGTATGATACATTTTCTACGATTTTGCTATGATGTGTAGCCAGTGGCCATGCTCTAATGGGTTTGGCAGAAGTAAATAACCATGCACTTCCTCCCCACCTACTTTCCTCTACCCATCCCTTTCCCTCCCATTGTTTGTGTTTTGTCCGGTGCTCACCAGAGGATGCAGTTCTTGCCCGCATGGAGACTGGGAGATGCTGCCACAAGTACACTGTCCTGCATCACTGTTTATTCTTCAATGTGTATGGTGCATTGCAGGTTGCATTATGATTGCCGAAACAAGAGGTTTCTTCAACCTCCATCTCTTTCCTACAATGCACAGCTCCCTTTGACAGTTGATCATCACAGAAAGATTTTGTGCTTCCCAAGAGCACGCCGGTGCTGGCGTGCAGCTACCATGTTTATATCAGGAATAAGAAGACCTGAGAAGAGGAATTCCATACCCCATGCACAGAATATCTACCTGTTACAAAAATGTCGCCACCCTTGAACGAAGTGGCCAATCACAGGCATCAATTTGCAGGAAGGGGCCTGTAAGTAAATTTGCCCCGTCTCTTCTTTATTGAACAAAAGTACGTGAGGAGGTGCTCTATTCATTTACAGCACACGCAACAAATATATGAGAAAGACAGAATACCCCATATTCCCTCGTCAGAATTTATGATACATTGTGTGGTCCTGAGGAAGGTGTTTTTTTATTCTTGACACCACCGAAACGTACGTTGGGAAATCCCAGCTCTCAACAAAAAACACTCCTGGATTTAATCTAAGATGTATGTGAGATTAGTTTGGGGAATGAGTGTGAGACTGTAGTGTGAATGTGTTTGTGTGGTATGAAGTAGAGAGTGAGTGTATACATGGTGTAATATATGGTAAAACTAGGTGCTGAAAAATGTGTATATTGTATTGTATAATATATTGCGTTTCTGTCAACTATATATATATGTGAATTCTTTTTTGATACAATTGTAAACTATTTATTGATATTTGTTTGGACCCCTCAAATACGTTTGAAAATAAGTTGAGAAAAAAATCTAAATTATAATAAAAATATTTAATTCTATAAAAACTTTATATTATGTGGCATCAGTTGGTGGTCGTGATGTCAGGCACTAAGCCATTTTATCGGTTAAGTGGGAATCTCTTCATATTTATTTTTGTTTTTTCCAAGATCTTTAATGAATTTTTAGGGGGTACCTTTTTTCCTTTCCAGTTAATCACCACTGATACGCACACTTACAAAGTTTGGGTGGATACATATTGTTCTTCTGACCAACGGTATTATTTGTTTGCTCTTTAATCATGCCAATGTTTTTAACCCTAGTTACCCTCACTATCCATGCCTACTACTGTCCGGCACCACAGAGAGGACAATACGTTCCCCTTGTAGCAGCATCTCACTCCTCACATGCAACACCAAGTGTCATGGTTAACATAAACATCCTTAGATGGAACATCATTGGAATGCACGCTCCCTCACAAAGGTCTGCAGTTTATTCATATTGATGGTGAAGCTCTATACCCATTGCGCTGCTGTAAGAATCCCACCTGACACTAACTTAAGCTGAGAGACTGCAGCAACTTTGGCGAGGGCAGAACTACTCCCCATACACCCTAGAGGCGCCCCAGTTTGGATTGAAGCTAGCGTCCCCTTCACTGTGCACACATTGACTGTAGACACTGAAGGCCATTATGTACTGATGGACGGGCATCTTGAGGTCCATTGTGTACTTCTTGATTCAATCTACAAACCCAATTCTGACCAATACGGATTCCTCCCCAAATTAACAGGAGTGCTTTCATGCTGGAATGGGATACCATGTATCCTTGGCAGTGACTTATACAGCCTATTGGACGTTGACATAGACAGCTCCTTTCCCCCCTCCCCCACACAATTGCCACGTCTAATGCCCAGGCACTGCCCACCTGGCTCGAACACTTGAGGCGGTCTGACATACGGAGACTACGCAATCCATATGTTCGAATAGATCATCTAGTGCGTATACCAGACTTGCCTCCCCAAATAACACACATCGAATATCGTGGCCGAACCCACTCAGATCACAACCTCCAGCACTTATGCCTGAATTTGGATCTTGTACTTCTCCAATCCCTACATTACGGCTGCAGCTGGCAGCGCTAGAAAACCCTAATTTCCAGTCCTCACTAGAGACAGCTATGGAGGACCATTTCAAGATTAATGCTAATTAATGCTAATTGTATATAACGCCTTGAAAAAGTTGTCAATATGACGAAACACGTGTCAGCTCTGTGCTTCATCTGTGACCTACATGTCAACAAACCTTGAATGGTATTGCTCTGTAATCATGGACTTGTGTACAATTAACTTTAGAATTTTGTATTTTCTAAAAATTAAACCGGTTCTGCAACATTGGCGGACCTAAAATTATGATACTGTTGTGTTGCTCTGGAATATCAAAACACTTTGTATATATGCAACATTTTTCTCATCTATGAATATACACTACTATGGTGGCATAGTGTTTTTCCATTTGAGCAAACCATACTAATTGTTACTGTGAACTATCCTAAGACTTGGCAGATGTGCTGGTAGCCTGTGATTACCACTGCCATCTTGCTCTACTTTTTCCTTAGATTTATTAACCTGGTGAAACTTCTCTAAACACACCCTCTGCCGAGTGAAAAAAATCAGAGCCTTTATCTTCTACCCCATTGCAATCGAAAAGGGAACCCCAAAAGGGATTCCCATTTCCCCCCAACTTTTTTCTCTGGTCATTGAAGAGCTAACAGCAGCCCTATGTACTCAGGGACAGGCCTGAGGAATACTACTGAGAGTCTGAGAGTCCGGTTGCACTCAGTTTCACTCTACGCCAACGACCTACTCCTATAACGACTAGACCAGGTGTCGCCAACCAGTCGATCGCGAGCTACCGGTAGCTCGCCAATGCCCCTTAGGTAGCTCGCGCTGATAGCGTCGCAATTTAGTTGCCCGTTGACGTTGTTGGAACACTTCGGCCTTTTTCCATTGTAGATGTAGACGTTGTCTGCCCTAGCCAAACAAGCAGCTCCGATTGGCTAAACTGAAGAGGGGTGGGCCAAAGAGTATTACGTCGATCCTCCAGTAGCCTCTGCGCCGCCGCCCCCTTCCTTTCAAACCCTGGCACCGCACTTTTCATCCTGCGCGTTGAGTGCCAGTACAGAGTAGCAGGCATGGAGGAGCAGAGCGACCGGTGCGAGGAAAGCGTGCAGGTGGCGCATGCAGTATTAAACTGCTACCGGTACCTTTGCCATCTGCTTTGTACAGCCTGCCTCCAGTTTGACCGGAGCGGCAGGTAAGCTTAAGGAGCCCTGCGCAGGCCTCATCAGCTCCACACCCGTAGCGAGGCCCTAATCTGGCCTGATAGTTGAATAGGTGCGCAGCTCATTGCAGTCCAGGGCACATGAAACTGAGAGAGCGCAAACTGAACGAATTGTATAAGTGCACCAAACTTACACGTAGTATGCACAATCATGAGAGAAATGCCATGAGTGCCGAGAATATATTCATCTATACTTCGAAATGTGTAGTTAATCTAGAGATTTTATATAGAAGTGGAACTAATGCAGAAATGTGTGAAAATGTATAACCTTATTAGACGTGATTAATCCTGATCCATGTCGTGTAGCTGCTAAAATGTAAGAACGACATGCTGTAAGCACAGAACGAAGTAGGCCTCAGGGCCAGAGCTGAAAGGGTTGGGAAAGGTACTCATTTGCACGACGTGGATTGCACTAAATGATATTTAGTAATTCTGTGTTCAATAGGTTTATATTTTATAGATGTGTTTACATAATCATAAAGTAGAGTATTAACATGATATATTGATTAATGAAAGGATTTGAAGAATATAATCACTATGAGAAATGTTGTAGGCCTGAAATGTTTAACCATGCTTGATTTACACGTATTAGTATGAGCCAAGTTGCGCCGAGACATAATGTTGCAAACTTCTGTTAGAAGTTTATGAGAAGTGGGATCCTAGCTGAGGATGTCTGTCTGCGGGTGTGAGGAGGGATCCAATTAAATATTGGATGAATAGGATTCTGTTCAGGAGAATGAAACAGACATGGAGGAGGGTTTAGGAATGTTTGAGGGGTATCGGCGGGCCGGAGAAGAGTCTGAGAAGCAAGGTCAACTCTAACGCACGAGGCCCCAATGAGGATCATTATGGAAAAAGCCAGAAGCAACGCCACGTGAGGGGCGTCTCACGAGGGGCGTCTCAAGGAGATCGTGTTTTTGTATTAGGGACAGCACCCCTGGGTGGAGTTAGAGCAGATGCCTGAGGACCCTTTAGAGAGCGGATGGGTAGGCAGAGAGGGGTCATGACTGGAGATCATAGGTTTTCATTTAGAGACTAAGAGTGTGTGATCTTCCTAGGAAGTCATTCACCACTGACACCTTTGTTAGGTTGGGATTCTGTTAAGTAGGGATACCATCCAGAACAGGGTAGGGACAGCCTAACCTGAATCTTTCTCCTGCTGTAAATGACGGAGAGATCACAATACGTGTCTATGCTTGCAGCCCTCCTAATTTTAGAACTGGTATTGGTAGTTTTCTTTGCTCGTCTGAGGGCATTCAGAGAGCATATGTATGTAGTTGTACCTGTATATCTTTTGAATCTCATCCTGAGATGCCTGTATTTGCAGTTAACCTTAACCTTATAATAAATCTTTAAAAGCTAGAAGTAGTTTGTGGTTTTTCTAAGTCGAGTTCAACATTAGCAAAGTTAACCTGGTATAAGATGCACTTTCTTTCCTCAATGGCAGGCAATAAAAATTCAGTCGACCAGAACGAGGTTTAGATCCCAAGTGATAAGATAGAGATCTGAAATCTCGCCCCAGCAGTTGGTAGCTATAGAGGATGGTTGCCTTCTTGAGGAAGGTGATCTAGGCCAGGTTAGATTACCCCGAGTTCCCCTAGAGATCGATGATCGGTAGAACCGCCCGCTGAAGAAGGTCCGGATGACGTGAGACAGAAAAGCAGCAGTATCGGTCGAGAGTGAGTATAAAGGGTCATGCGTGTTAGATTGTGGTGTTTTTGTGTTGTATCTATGTTGTAATGTCTGGCGGAGTTGAATGCCTGTAGAGTGACTGTGGAACAGGTTGTGAGCGCGCGCAACCGGTGAAAATCTTAAGTTCAAGGAGAGCTTAAGTGGTTCGGGTGTATCGGACATCCAGAGTAATTGTCAACCAGAGTGAAGGGGGTCATGAGGTACCATTGATCGCCCGCAGAACCGAGATAGGGGGAACGTAAGAGTGAGTGTGTGAGTAACGGACGCTGGTCGGAAGTTACTGTGTGTAAGCAACCTATCAGAGAGACGGAGGACGTTTCGTCAATTGTTGTGACAATTACAGATAGACTGTGGACGTACAGTCAAGAGAAGTGACGGCTTGGTCGGGAGTAGTCATTTTTCGGTGTATGAATGGGACGCATGCATGACCGGGAGACGAGCTGAGAAAGGAGGGGTGCTGCTGCGAAGCGCAGACGAGTGACGTCAGAAAGTGCCGCGCTGGGATTGGCCGGCCGGAGCAAGACCGCGCTGTGATAGGCCAGCTAGCAAAGCCGCGCTAGGATTGGTGGATTGTCATCAGGAAGTAAACAGAATAGTGAGGCTGGAAATTGTGCGTATAATCATGAAGTGTTTTAAATGGTTAAGAGCGGCGTTTAAAAGAGAGAGGCGGAGATCTTATGAAGGGGAAGAAGCCCCGCCGGAGGGTACGCCGGCTTATTATATGGCGGCAAATGTTGGGCTCCACACTATAATGTGGATCTCAGAGTGGAGTAAAATTACAGAAGGAAATGAGGAATTAACGTTACCAAAGTATGGGACGTTCAGACTAGAGGTGCTACATAGATTGAAAGCAGTCATGACCTCAATGAGACCTATGCCTAGACCGACCCAATTTGAAGCTCTCAATGCCTGGATTAGGGCAGCGCATGAGAAGAACCTGAATAGACGACAAGAAAGGGTGAAACGATCGGTAAGAGCAGTGCAGGAGGCTAAATGGGATGCGGATGCTAAAAGATGGAGAGTGCATAACATTGAAGTAAACAAACTGTACCCAGTATTAGAAGTGCCAGGAAACAAAAGCCCATTAGAAGAAGATGATGAGAGTGAGACAGAGGACAGCCTGATAAATAGGTTACTGACAGATAGGCCACCCCCGTATAACAATGAGACAGGAAATGGTGAGACTAGTAGAGAGGGGGGGCCCAGCATAGGGGAGAATAGACCGCTTCCCATTACCGATTGGGATCCCACTGCAAAAAAGGAATTGTCCCAACCTAGTCCGGTGCAGCAGGTGGTCGGAAGGTTTGTGGTACAACGGGTGCTGGAAACGGAGTGTCCCACATCTTACGCACTACCAGACGCCCTGCAAGTACCTGTTACTATAGGCCCTATAGTATCGATTTATGACCCAGAAAGAGAGAGAGGGGAGGAACAGGTACGGAGGGACAGGGAAAGAGCAGAGATGGCAAGGAGGAATGACATGATCAATTCTCCAAGTCAGTTGCCAAGGCCAAGGGATTGGAGCACCCCGGTACACACAGCAGAAGATCAAACAGGAGGTCCGGGGGGCCCTAGATGGCCGGTGGATATGAGGGGATCAGGACGGAAATCCTTTCAGGAGCTAAGCGAGTACATGAAGAAATGGGACGAGGCAGTAGAAGCTCACAAGAGCATCATAGCAGCAGAAGCTGGAAGGGAAAGCCAAGATAGCAGGACCCGGACTCACTGCGGGGCTGATGAAAGCAGTCCGGAGTGGGACGGGAGGGGTCAGGACAGTAGGGGAGACACCCATCATTCCAGGGGTGGAGGTAGACCAGACCTGGAAAATAGGAGCCCTGAGTGTGGGGGGGTGTCCCGCCCAATACACAGTGAAGGAGACAGGAGAACTCAAGAGTATAGAAACAGTTTCAAGTGCACCCACTATGTGTCTGGGAATAGCGGACAGAACGGGAGTTGCGGGAGGCCTCGCCATGACCCCTGTGATTACGGAAATGAACACAGTCCGGGGGAGATGGGGGGCCGAGAAGGGTCTTACCAGATACTGAGTGACACTAGACTATGAGAGAATAAGGACAGGGTAGAGAACCACAGAGAACCTTGCCATGAAATGAGGGGAGCCGGAGAGAATGGACAAAAAGGGATAGGGGGAAACAGGCCCGTGTTTCATCACCTCCCCAGGCAGGATGGCCGAGCATGGGATTTAGAGAGATGGGAGGAAGGGAGGACTCTCCTTAACTCTCCTGAGCGCAAGCGTAGGGCTCAGAGTTGGGAAGGTAGAGAGACCAGTGAACCCCCGTCGAAAGAGATACTGCGAGCCGAGATAAAAGCCAAGAGACTCGATGTTGCCAGCTTAAAGTCAGATCTGGATGACATGGTGGATGGTACCCTACCTCTAGAAAGAATGGAAATGTATGAGCAGGATGAAATACTGTTCATGGCAAAGGACATCACCCGAAAGGCGAGAACAATCCATGAGAAATTAGTTGAACTAGCAGGCAAATATATGGTGGACCTGTCAAGGACCAAAGCATTACAGGGTAACCACAGGCTACATTATTCAGATCGAGACCTAGATGAGAGAAGGACAATAGGATTGAAAACACACATAAGGGAACTGATCACTGGAATAAGGACGTGGAGGGCACTGGATAAATGGGAAGAAAGGTGGTCCAAGAAAGGGACCGTAAGGAGAAGCACGCTTGGTATGACACCAGGAGGACTACAGAGAATAGAGGCATACCCTTTGCGTGAGGTTGCAAATGGGAACTATGTACATGTGCCATGGAGCAGGGGGGACTTGGCAGCCTTTACCAACTCCTTCCCAAAATTGAGGGAGAACCCAGTCGAGTGGTATAAGCAAGTGGAGAGGTTTGTAAAAATCTCGAAAGTCCTATGGATAGATCTAAACACCCTGTTTGACATTGTGGTACCGGGAGACTTGTGGACAGCATGTAAGGTTAGCGCTGAGTGGCCCACAACAGAGCCAGAGAGAGATGCAAGGACTAATGGGCCGTCTGAGACGGTAATGGTAAAATACGAGAGAGTGATGACTTGGCTGAAAGACAAGGTGCCAATGCAGGACATAGATTGGGTCAAAATAGATCGAACTAGACAGGAACCCAAAGAGACCGTTCATGAATATTACGAGAGATTGCTGAAAGCGTTTAAACAATATAGCGGGTTGGATGTAATGGACCCGAAAGACATAGGGCAGTTCGTGTCTAAGTTTGTCTTGGGTTTAAGACCAGATATTAGTTTAATGATTCAGCAACACTTGATTTGCTGGCAAAATAAACCTTTAGATGAAATTCTGAGATATGCCAGGTACTGCTGTGATGAGATAGACTCCAAGGCAAAGAAGCTAAAAGAGAAACTGATGGTGGTGCAGATGCAGTCAGCTGGTAAGGGTGGACAGCAGCAACAGCAACAGGGAACAGGAACTGGGGGTAAGAAACAGTATAGCCAGAACAAGGGCAATGAGGAGAACTCCACCTTTAGACCAAGGGTGGATATAGCCGCATTGAAGAAAACGACTCGATGCCACCAGTGTAACGAGGTGGGGCATTGGAAACGCGAGTGTCCCTACAATGTTGAAATTGGAGAACAGGAGGTAGAGGAGGAAGAGGTTCAGAGTACTCCGGCGAGAGGGGTAACACCCTACCAAGGAAAGGTGCTCAAAGGGGGGACCCCACCCCCACGAGCCCAGTTCCCCCAGCCACCCAGAGTAGGGACCATGGGTAAGACATATAGACAGATGCCTCTGTTTGTAGGAGGGGAAGAATGCTATTACGTTGATCCATTAACAGGACAGAGAGTGGAAAGAGAAGACTGTACCCTCGGGGCAGCCTTAGATGTGGACCAAAGGGGACCCTACGTTGAGGCCGAAGTGGCAGGGTGCCCCACGACATTCCTAGTGGACACAGGAGCCACTCGATCCACGATAAGATCAGCCGCAGTTCCAGGTCTGCCCATGTCTGGAGAGACCATACAAGTGGTGGGGGTCGCAAACAGGAGAATGACTAGCTCATTGACAGAACCAGTGCAGGTGAAAATAGGGAAATACAGCGATGAGCATCAGTTTGTGGTTTGGGATTCTAGTCCTGTATGTCTGTTAGGAAGAGACCTTTTGTGCAAGTTAAATTGTACAATATATTGCACACCATAAGGAGTGGAGGTATTGACCAATGATGACGATGCTGACTTCAAGGTCGCAAATTCGAGAATATGTGTGGAGCTGTATCCCACTTTGACAGTGGATGAGCTCCCATGGGATCTGAGAGAGACTGTGGCACCAGAAGTGTGGGATTTCACTGGGGAAGAGATCGGACTGGTCAAGGGAGTAGACCCAGTGAAAATTGTAGTGAAACCGCATGCCGAGTTTCCAAGAACACCCCAATATAAATTGACTCCAGAAACGATTGCAGGCATAAAGCCTGTGATCGAGTCCATGATTAAGCAGGGAATATTGAAGGAAATCGTGGGTAGTCCATGCAACTCTCCGATTATGGGTTTGCAGAAACCAAATGGGAAATTCAGGATAGTGCAAGACCTCCGAAAGATTAATAACATAGTTGTCTCATGTTGTCCAGTGGTACCGAATCCATCAGTGATACTGTTTCAGATACCGTTTCAAGCCGAATGGTTCACTGTGATAGATCTTTGCCAGGCTTTCTTTTCGATCCCATTGGACGAGGATAGCCATTTCCTTTTCGCTTTTAAGCTGGAAAATCGCGTATTAACATGGTGTCGTATCCCCCAGGGGTATACAGAGAGCCCATCGATCTTTAACCAGCTATTGAAGAAAAATCTTGAAAGTCTAGTGCTGCCCCAGAAGTCAGTTCTGGTCCAGTACATAGACGACCTACTTGTGGCGTCAGAAACTGAAGAAGCTTGCAGGGAGGACTCCATTGCTTTGCTAAATCACCTAGCTGTAAATGGGCATAAGGTGTCCCCGGGAAAATTGCAGTACTGCCTGACAGAAGTGCAGTACTTGGGGCACAGAATTGAGAAAGGCAAGCGAAAAGTGTCACCAGACAGAATAGAGGCGATCATGAAGATGAATGCGCCTAAAACGCAGAGAGAGGTCAGGATGTTCCTAGGGATGGTGGGGTATTGCCGACAGTGGATAGCCAACTTTTCACTGAAAGCAAAACCCTTGCAAAAACTGACGCACAAGGAGGTGAGTGATCCGGTACCATGGGACAAGGACTGTTTGATGGCGTTCCTGCAGCTGAGAGAGGACCTATGTCGTGCTCCTGCTCTGGGAATGCCTGATTACGATAAAACATTCTTGCTTTACTGTTGTGAAAGAGAGGGTTGTGCTTTGTCTGTGTTGGTCCAAATTCATGGGAATGCCCGTAGACCAGTTGCCTATTTCTCGGCTACCTTAGATCCAATAGCCGCAGCGTTGCCCGGATGTCTCAAATCCGTTGCTGCAACAGGTGTCAGTATCGAGCGTTGTGAGAATATTGTGATGGGGCACCCGTTAGAGGTGTATGTGCCCCATTCGGTTGAACTGTTAATGACCAGGAACAAAACACAGCATCTGACCAATAGCAGGCTCACGCGCTATGAGCAAGTCATTCTTGCTGCAGAGAACGTGACCCTCAAGAGATGCTCTGTTTTGAACCCTGCTACCTTGATGCCACTCCCAAGTGATATGGATGATGATGAATGTACAGACCATGATTGCCTTGATGTAACTGAACTATGCACCAAACCGAGACCCGACATCGTGGATGAGCCACTGACTGACCCAGATGAAGTTTTCTTTGTCGATGGCTCATGTGTAAGAGACGAAGTTGGGCAGTTGAGAGCAGCCTATGCTGTTTGTACAATTACTGGAGTTGTAGAAGCCGGATGCCTGGAAGGAGTACACTCCGCTCAGGTAGCCGAAATTATTGCATTAACGCGTGCCTGCCTGGCAAGCAACCAAATTCGAGTCACCATATACACCGACAGCCAATACGGTTACGGGGTAGTTCATGATTACGGGCAGTTGTGGTCTCAAAGAGGTTACATGACGTCTTCAGGCTCTCCCATTCGAAATGGAGAGTTTGTGCGTCTACTGTTAGAAGCTTTGCAATGTCCAGCAGGGATTGCAGTTGTAAAATGTACCGCTCATACTCGAAATATGGACTTCGTGTCACAAGGCAATAGGTATGCCGACGAAGTTGCGAGATACTGCGCAGAACAAGGGTACTCCTTCACTGAGGTGGAGGTGGGCGGAATAAATGTAAGAACTGAATTAGCCATGATATTGGAAACTGTCGACACTTGGGATGAGCTGAAAGGCATGCAAGAAAACGCACCAGACTTTGAAAAGCAAACATGGGAAAAGGCAGGGTGTGTGATGGGCGAGGCTCATTTCTGGGTTTCCGCAGATGGAAGGGCAGTGTTACCCAATGAGATGGTGAGCCCCATGGCTACTGTTAATCAAAAGGGGGAAGGGGGGATCACTTGTCCTGTATAACCTGGGTACAGTTCTTACTAGAATGACCCTTGTTAAAAGACCCTCATACACGTGTAGTCATGGTGGTATGGGCGGTATATCTTGATTCTCCGCCTTCGTTTACACGTCTGTGCAGAATCACGGGGTCAGTTGGTATGCACCCTCCACCTGGAGGAGAACACCCTAGGGTAAAACAGTAGTGATCAGTGATTATTGGTGAAGTGAGAGTGAATTTCTTAAAAACAATCCAATCATGCCGGGGAAGAAATAATTTTATTGACCGGGATTGAATTGATGATAGAGGATATGGTTGAATACGTTAGGGAAATTATTAGGATTCACACATATTCAATCCTCCTGTGTGCAAAAAATGGTCGACATGTTTCAGCCTTATTGCCCAAGGGGTCGGTGCGGCTTTCTTCAGGACCAGGTGAGTTCGGTGAAGAGAGTGACTAAGGTCTACTCTCTAATGAAGGTCAAAGTTGGACCTATAAGTGAAAAAAGAAATAGTATTGCTAGGGTGTGGGTCATAAGGATTAGTGCAAAACTTAAATTTAAAAATAAAACTTTGCTATCAGACTCCCTATCTTTAGGGGACATAAACCACATACTCAGTACTGGGAAACAAGTCATGGCTGGGAACCTCCAAAGGTGTATGGCAGGAGGTAAAGGTAACTCTAGAGTTCATGCATCTCCCTAGGGTTCCTCAAAACACTTTTTGTTCAGTAAGATACGTAAAGGTCTGGTTTCAAAAGGAATCTTAGTAAGGTAGAAAGCTATTTAATCACCAACATAAGTTTGGGGTATTGAAAGGTGTTGTTACTACAAGCAACAGTATCAGGAGGCTGTTGCGATTTAACCCCAGATACCGAAAATATACTCAAAACACATACCTTCCATTAGTTACTTTTTAACATTTCACGGGTACCCAGAGGCTTGAAGGAGGGGCTCCTACAGAAACAGGAGTAAGATTAAGTTAAAGGAGCTGATGGATACTTATCTCCGTTCAGTGACTCGGTCGTTTGGTCTATCCGCGCCATACCTCGTTGCTCCGCTCGCGAACATGCAGCTTGTGCTGTCTCTGCCTCTCGCGGTCCCGGATACGGCAGTAGCCTACGTTGCCGGGTTAAATGGTCATTTTCCGTGTGGAAATGGAGAAAAGACTCCTCGGGATTAGTAGAGTGTTCGCTAGTAAAGCGAAATATCGGCAAAAAATAGATGCGATATTAGTCACGAAGTATAGATTATACCTAATTGGTAAAATAGTGGTGGATTTATACAGATTGGTGGTAGTTGTTATAGGGAGAATTAATGTCACCAGTAGAAGAAAGACTCCCGTATTGATGTCAATTATCAAATGGACGGGTATTGTTATTGAGGTATTGGGGGTAGTATTATGATTGGTAAAATAAACCATATATAGTGGTATTATGAATATACTTGTTAGATCTTATTCACAGCTGCTAGCAAGATTCTCAGGGGGACAGTTCATCTGTAGAGGCTCAGCCATGGGACACTATCATTCAATCCCCATTGGTCTGTCTTCAGACGATGAACCCATCTTTGTTCCTTTTCGAACAAGATGCGCTCCGCATTGTGATCTTTATTGCTCAATGTCTCTAAGATGACCCATTTTAGGTCTTCCACAGTATGTCCCTTCTCCAAATAATGGTTGGCCATTTTTGTTGTTGCTTTCTTGCACTTGACATTACTTCTGTGTTCACAGATTCTTTGCCGTATCTTCCTGCATGTCATTCCAATATACTGCATATTGCAGGGACACGTGATCATATAGATCACGTGGCTGGAATTGCAATTAGTATGAGTTCTAATATACCATTTCAGATCTGGTAATAATTGAATCATTTTCGTGGGGGTTGTGAGGGGGCATACCGAACAACTCCCACAAGGGAAGTGACCTTGGACAGGTGGAAGGTCCCAAAGTTGTGTTTGTTTTGCTCTCTGCTCCAATTGCAGTCTAGTGTGTACTAGAATGTCCTTGAGGTTCTGGGTCCTTTTATTGGAGAATCTCGGTTTAGGCCATGATAGATTCGCCGAGGTAAGGATTCGCCAGTGTTTATTGATTATTTTCTTGATATGATTGGAAGCTGGACTGTATGTCGTGACACAGGTCATGAGGTCTTGTTCTTGAATTCTTGGGTTGGTCTCTAGGAGGCTCTCACGGTTTTGGTTCCTAGCTCTTTTTTTGCAGTTCTTAATCACTCTCTTTGGGTAATCTCTAGCTGAGAGTTTAGCACACAGATCGTTGGCTTGGAGTTGATACTCATCGATTTTGCTGCAGTTCCTCCGTAAGCGTAGAAACTGGCTGAATGGGAGGTTTTCCCTCAGAGGTCGTGGGTGGTGGCTGTTGAATGACAACAAGCTGTTTTTGGCCGTGGGTTTAAAAAAGGTTTTCGTGTGTAATATGCCCTCTTCCACGTAGATGGTGATGTCCAGAAAGTCTAGACTCTCTGCCGTATCCGGGACCGCGAGAGGCAGAGACAGCACAAGCTGCATGTTCGCGAGCGGAGCAACGAGGTATGGCGCGGATAGACCAAACGACCGAGTCACTGAACGGAGATAAGTATCCATCCGCTCCTTTAACTTAATCTTACTCCTGTTTCTGTAGGAGCCCCTCCTTCAAGCCTCTGGGTACCCGTGAAATGTTAAAAAGTAACTAATGGAAGGTATGTGTTTTGAGTATATTTTCGGTATCTGGGGTTAAATCACAACAGCCTCCTGATACTGTTGCTTGTAGTAACAACACCTTTCAATACCCCAAACTTATGTTGGTGATGAAATAGCTTTCTACCTTACTAAGATTCCTTTTGAAACCAGACCTTTACGTATCTTACTGAACAAAAAGTGTTTTGAGGAACCCTAGGGAGATGCATGAACTCTAGAGTTACCTTTACCTCCTGCCATACACCTTTGGAGGTTCCCAGCCATGACTTGTTTCCCAGTACTGAGTATGTGGTTTATGTCCCCTAAAGATAGGGAGTCTGATAGCGTAGTTTTATTTTTAAATTTAAGTTTTGCACTAATCCTTATGACCCACACCCTAGCAATACTATTTCTTTTTTCACTTATAGGTCCAACTTTGACCTTCATTAGAGAGTAGACCTTAGTCACTCTCTTCACCGAACTCACCTGGTCCTGAAGAAAGCCGCACCGACCCCTTGGGCAATAAGGCTGAAACATGTCGACCATTTTTTGCACACAGGAGGATTGAATATGTGTGAATCCTAATAATTTCCCTAACGTATTCAACCATATCCTCTATCATCAATTCAATCCCGGTCAATAAAATTATTTCTTCCCCGGCATGATTGGATTGTTTTTAAGAAATTCACTCTCACTTCACCAATAATCACTGATCACTACTGTTTTAACCTAGGGTGTTCTCCTCCAGGTGGAGGGTGCATACCAACTGACCCCGTGATTCTGCACAGACGTGTAAACGAAGGCGGAGAATCAAGATATACCGCCCATACCACCATGACTACACGTGTATGAGGGTCTTTTAACAAGGGTCATTCTAGTAAGAACTGTACCCAGGTTATACAGGACAAGTGATCCCCCCTTCCCCCTTTTGATTAACAGTATTTAAAGCCAAGGAACTTGGTGGGATCACTAATTTTCCGTCTCCCCATTCTTGATTACTACGAGCCCCATGGCTAGGCAAATCCATGGTCCAGTACACTTAGGAAGAGATGCTATGCTGAGAGTATTCAGACAAACCTGGTACAATCCTAAGTTCAGAGTAGCAGCTGAAGCAGTGTGCCAGCGTTGTGTGACCTGTCAGCAGTTAAACGTAGGAAAGAGAACACCAGTTGCGTTGAGTCACATAGGGAGGTCTGGAGGTCCGTTCAATAGAATGCAGTTAGACTTCATTGAAATGCCAAGGTGCAACCGCCTCCGTTATGTCTTGGTGGTTGTCTGTGTATTTTCCAGATGGGTCGAGGCATACCCTACACGTAGGTGTGACACCCTCACAGTAGCCAAGTTACTGCTTAGGGAACTCATCCCAAGATTCGGGGTGCCGGCCTCTTTGGAATCAGATAGGGGAACGCATTTCAACAGCGAGCTTATGAAGATGATTTGTGCGGCCCTGAACATAGATCAGAAATTGCATTGTAGTTATCGACCAGAAGCTTCGGGAATTGTAGAGCAGATAAATGGCACTATCAAGTCCCGAATTGCAAAAATGTGTTCATCAACGTCTCTGAGTTGGCCCGATGCTCTGCCATTGGTCCTTATGAGCATCCGTAGTACCCCAGACAGAAGAACGGGACTATCACCGCACGAGGTGTTAATGGGGAGAGCAATGAGATTGCCGTCTGTACCAACTGCTGCATTGTTAAACATCACAGATGATATGATCCTGGACTATTGTAAGGGGCTGTCTGACGCCATTCATTCTGTGTCCCTTCAGGTGCAGGCTGCCGAGGTTCCGTCGTGCCAGGACTCGTGCCATGACCTGTGCCCTGGTGACTGGGTGCTTGTGTGAAAGCACGTAAGAAGAAGCTGCCTGGATGTTCGTTGGCGTGGGCCCTACCAGATCATCCTGATCACGAACACTGCAGTGAAGGTGGGAGGCCTGCCCAATTGGATCCACGCGTCGCATACGCGGAGGGTTCCAGCACCTCTGGAAGAAACAGCTCCTCTCTCGGATAGAAGTCCAGCTGCGGACCGAGAAGCCATAGAGGGGGCTAGCCAAGCTGTAGAGGTGCCAGAAGAAGCAGGGAACGAGTCTGATCAGCCTGAGGACGGCCAGTACAACAGCGAAACAGACGACGCTACGGAAGGAGAAAGTAGCTGGGAGTACGAATCAGATACTGACCAGGCTGAAAGAGAGCGAGAACGAAGCAGAAGGACAAGGAGCAGGAGGGTAAGATGTGGAGAAGCCAGCTGGCCTCAAAGAAGGAGTTCAAGCCTGAGGTCAACTCCAGAGAGAACCCTCCCTCCAATATCCGAAGATTCAGACCAAGAAGAAGGTGCTCATGGCTCTGAAGCACCAGATCTAAGATCAAGAAGAGTACGTGTGCCTTGCAGAAGATACGCCACCCCTGAGTGGACATATCTGGCGACAAATGTCTTTGGAGCGGGAGACAGGGAGGATACGAGCGGTGGTGGTGTCCAGCTCTGAGCCCATCATCACAGTGGAAGTACAGCTGTTAGTACCCGGAGTCGAAGCAGAAGGGTCACTAACGTTCACACTCCCCAACCCTCCCCGCTTAAGCAAGTTAAAGCACATGTTTTTCACCGAATTGCAATTCCCCGACTTTGGAACAAAGATAACCAGCCATGAAGAGCACACTCTTCGCCTGGAAATATTGAACTATGCTATTCAAGCCGCAGGCTTGAAGCTTATTGTGGATGCTTAAAGACTTTTGTAAATAAGCAAGAAAAGGAAGATTACCTAGCGCCTAGGAAGCAGAGAATCTTAGGGACTTTCCTATTAGTTGACGGAGAAGGGCTAGGGTTGTCTGTGTTGAAGCTTTAAAAGACTTTTGCAAAGGAGTTGCCAGCTTCCAGTTGTGGGGTTCTAAAGACTGAAGGAACAGAAGAGACTGTAAAGGGACGAGAAGAAAAGAACTTTGCGTTGGAATAAGGAAGAGAATCCTACTGTCTGACGAAATGGAAGCCGGCACCCCGAATCGTAGAGCCAAATGTATAATAGGCACGCTAATAGTAGGAGTGATACTTCTAATAGCTTTAGTAGTTACAGTTTCATATGTAGTGGGACATGAGAGGGAGGCAAGGGTATCAGACGAGAAGTCTGTAGTGACACCAAAACCCACTGTTGCTGGTAAGAAAGGAGAAAACATACAGGAGAAAGCGTTATTAGCAGCAGAAGCCCGTAGGTTACATATGGATGAGTCCCAAGGTGACTTTAGGTCAAATGCGTATGCCAAACTTTTGTATGAATACGTGGATGCCATGGAGGTTAAGGACTGTTATGTCTGCATGCATTTGCCGGCGTCTGTAGATGAAGGCATTAGATATCATCACCTCCCGTTGACTTATGGCATTACATGTAGCTTATTGCTTAGCATATTTTATGGGAAAGATAGTTTTGAATACTATTTCTCCAATTATGATTCAGTGTTACCAGAAGTCCCAAATTATAAACAGATGAATAAATGGGACTACTGGAAGAGTGAAGACAGATTGGCCAAGTTCTTCATTCCTTGGATTACCTTAGATACTTCACATGCCCGCAGAAATAACTTGACATGCAAGGTGTCAGAAGTCGAGAAGAAGTTTATAGGGAAGGTGGATGATCGATACAGAAGGCAAAAGATTTTGAAAAAATCAGGACAATGGAAAACAGATTGGACCGAGGAAGAGAAGGCACACAAGAGAAAGGGTAGTAGTGGTCCAATAGCTTTGGATAAAACGCAGAGAGGAAAGTTATGTCTCCACAGAGCTAAAACGTATTACGAAAATGTATACGTAGGAGAAGTCAGTTGTGAACATGCTTTCAATTTAGAATATTACACAAAAGATTTCCTGAAAGGAATGCAAGTGATTCCAAATGTATATTTTGTGTGTGGAAGAAATGCCTATGTGAGACTGCCTGACAACTGGTATGGATCATGTTACTTGGCAATTATCTTCCCCAAAATATACCATGCCCAAGACTTAGAGATCATCGAGGGCAAGGCTTCAGCGAGGGGGAGAAGAGACCTAGGAGATGCAGAAATGGTTGGAGATGTATTTGGAGCTGTATTTCCTCTTTTAGGACTGATCCTCAATGATGTCAAAATTAGACGACTGGCAACCGTCGTAGACAGATTGTCTGCCAGCACCGTTAGGTCCTTGATGCTGGTGGAAGGAGAGATGCAATCGATAAGGGCCATGGTGCTTCAGAACCGTCTTGCATTAGACGTCCTGCTAGCAAAAGAGGGCGGAGTCTGTAAGGCTTTAAAGGTCCAGGAATGTTGCACTTACATTCCAGACAATTCAAAGCCTCTGGAGAAGGTTATCATGAACATAACTAATATCCACAAAGAGATCGAAGACCTGAGTAGAGAAAATGTTTGGGAAAAAGTGGGCCATGGAATGGGTGAAGTTGGAGGTTGGTTCGCCAACTTGGGAAAGAGCTTCGTATGGTATGTGCTGAAACCTATCATCATAATATTGATCTGTGTGATCATGTTGTGGGGATTGGTAAGGGCATACAGATGGTATAGATCAAAGAGATTGGAGAGAGCCCGGAGAGAACAGTTACAGAGACTAGCTGCAATACAAGACAATCAGTATAGGAGCCTGAGGGCTCTAGAAACACAGAAGCGAGGAACACTAGCAATTAGTTCAGTTTAAATGTTGGTGATGACCCCTAGAGGTCATCAAAGGGGGGAACTGGGCGAGCGCAAACTGAACGAATTGTATAAGTGCACCAAACTTACACGTAGTATGCACAATCATGAGAGAAATGCCATGAGTGCCGAGAATATATTCATCTATACTTCGAAATGTGTAGTTAATCTAGAGATTTTATATAGAAGTGGAACTAATGCAGAAATGTGTGAAAATGTATAACCTTATTAGACGTGATTAATCCTGATCCATGTTGTGTAGCTGCTAAAATGTAAGAACGACATGCTGTAAGTAGGTGTGGGCGGAAAATCCGTTTCGCTCGCGGATTTTGCGGATTTTCGGGAAATTCACAATCCGCGAGATTCGCGAATCTCCCGTAAAATCCGCAAATCCGCGAGCAGCGGATTTTGCTCGCACTGCTCGCACTGTTCGCGTGAGTTCGCGGCTTCCCAGTACAACTTCGCGCCCCGCGAATAAGTGCAAAATTGCAGAAATACGATCTAATCAAAACTGAAACTACTTACCAGGTTCAAAAGTTCAGGCTCATCATTAGTAGCCATTTCCTGTAGTGCTTGCTGAGGGGCCCCTCCAGAGTTCAGTTGCCAGTTGCAACTATTATGTGACCCTGCTCTGAACCTCAGAATAGTTACACATATGCCACAAAGGTCCTGAATTACAGCTAAGGGAGACAAGCAGGAGCCAGGCTGGCAGTTCAAATCCATTAATCAGCCCCTAATTCATTATTGTCAGTTGGGGCAGGGCAGGTGTTGTAACTAATTTTGCAACAATGAAAGCACTTAGCAAGTGCAAAAGTTCACTAATCAGGAAGCACTAAGGAAGCAGGTGCCAGCTAAAAAAATATTCTGTGACACATTAATCAGCCCCAAATTAATTCAGGTCACTTGAGGCAGGGAAGGTGTGCTTGCGTTGCCACAATAATGTACACTGACTGGACAACCAGAGGGTGCTGTGATGAAACAGAGGGTGGCATGGGTGGGCCAGAGGGTGGCATGAGTAGTCAGAGAGTGGCAGTGGTGACAGAGAGTGGCAGTGATGAAGAAGAGTGTCCCAAACAGGCTGGACACGTAGAAACAACAAGTTCGCGAAACTTGCGACCCGACAGGTAAGTTCGCAATTTGCGACATTGTACAAAACCCTCGCGAACTGGCAGAAACCCGCGCAAACACAAAAAAAAAAAATCCGCAAATTCGCGAGAATTCGCGGATTTTGCGGATTGCGAGTTCGCAAATCCGCAAAATTCGCGAACGCGAGATTCGCAAAATTCGCCCATGCTTAGCTGTAAGCACAGAACGAAGTAGGCCTCAGGGCCAGAGCTGAAAGGGTTGGGAAAGGTACTCATTTGCACGACGTGGATTGCACTAAATGATATTTAGTAATTCTGTGTTCAATAGGTTTATATTTTATAGATGTGTTTACATAATCATAAAGTAGAGTATTAACATGATATATTGATTAATGAAAGGATTTGAAGAATATAATCACTATGAGAAATGTTGTAGGCCTGAAATGTTTAACCATGCTTGATTTACACGTATTAGTATGAGCCAAGTTGCGCCGAGACATAATGTTGCAAACTTCTGTTAGAAGTTTATGAGAAGTGGGATCCTAGCTGCGGATGTCTGTCTGCGGGTGTGAGGAGGGATCCAATTAAATATTGGATGAATAGGATTCTGTTCAGGAGAATGAAACAGACATGGAGGAGGGTTTAGGAATGTTTGAGGGGTATCGGCGGGCCGGAGAAGAGTCTGAGAAGCAAGGTCAACTCTAACGCACGAGGCCCCAATGAGGATCATTATGGAAAAAGCCAGAAGCAACGCCACGTGAGGGGCGTCTCACGAGGGGCGTCTCAAGGAGATCGTGTTTTTGTATTAGGGACAGCACCCCTGGGTGGAGTTAGAGCAGATGCCTGAGGACCCTTTAGAGAGCGGATGGGTAGGCAGAGAGGGGTCATGACTGGAGATCATAGGTTTTCATTTAGAGACTAAGAGTGTGTGATCTTCCTAGGAAGTCATTCACCACTGACACCTTTGTTAGGTTGGGATTCTGTTAAGTAGGGATACCATCCAGAACAGGGTAGGGACAGCCTAACCTGAATCTTTCTCCTGCTGTAAATGACGGAGAGATCACAATACGTGTCTATGCTTGCAGCCCTCCTAATTTTAGAACTGGTATTGGTAGTTTTCTTTGCTCGTCTGAGGGCATTCAGAGAGCATATGTATGTAGTTGTACCTGTATATCTTTTGAATCTCATCCTGAGATGCCTGTATTTGCAGTTAACCTTAACCTTATAATAAATCTTTAAAAGCTAGAAGTAGTTTGTGGTTTTTCTAAGTCGAGTTCAACATTAGCAAAGTTAACCTGGTATAAGATGCACTTTCTTTCCTCAATGGCAGGCAATAAAGATTCAGTCGACCAGAACGAGGTTTAGATCCCAAGTGATAAGATAGAGATCTGAAATCTCGCCCCAGCAAAACCAAACAAAATAAAAACAGATGAGAACGCTGCCATGAAATATATCGTGTTTATGACATTCATGATCTCTGGTGTTTCAATTATCAAGTAATTTGTATTTCAACTTCAAGAGGGTATCAATGTTCAATGCAAACCATTGACTAAAATCATACATATAGAATTCTTAATTTGTAGAGAAACACTTCAATTGCATAAAAGATAATACGTGCTAAAATACCCAGGTTTAGCTGAAATGTTAAAAACAGTGTTTCCAATAGTGTCACTTTTCAAAAACTAAGGCTCACTTAAATAAAAGCCCCAAGGTGCACTTTGACCCACTATCATATTACACATAAAACATCTTGAATCAGCAAATAAATAGTGTTCTCGCTGTCACAACGCATGACTGTCAAGGTGGGTTAAACGTGGTGGTAGTTCATCCGGTCAAGTTCACAAAAACTCGCCCATTCTCTGCAGTGAGGGTAGCTTTCGAAGTGTGTGAATGCACAAATCACAAAATGCAGTTTTGAAGAGGGATACTTTTTATAAATTCTGGGAGTTTTGAATCAAAAATGTTGTAATTTAAGTAACACACTAACTAATACAAAGGAAGGCTTGAAGAGCAAGGTGTTAATGTGTCTTTATAAAAATATATGTCCATTTTCAATTTCCACGTTGCATTGTGGGCCTTGTGTATGTGCTTTTAGTATTGCAATTTTGGGCTCTAAATGTCGCCATGCAAAATTTAATCTAAAAGTCTGAAGTGGACTGTCTGAAAGTGTTACAACCCATATGAAGTCACTTGGCTTGCCAGGATATTATTAAATTCATTTCAGTAAAAAAATAACCTGTTTGCCCTCATCAATACACTAACTGCACTCAGTGGTTGTGCAGCCAACAGTAGTTCAAACATTGTAGTTCCCTTACAGGTGGGCGTGGGGGGTCTCTCAGAAAAATGCGCGAGTTGCTTGGCCTTTAGTAGCTCACGATGAACTTGACGGACCAGAAGTAGCTCTCGCTACAGAAAAGGTTGGAGAGAGACCCCTGGACTAGACATACAGGTGATTCCCCGAGACATAGCACCCATATTTAACAGGTTTGCCATGATTTTTTAACTCAAAGTTAACTGGGCAAAATCATGCCTTTTCTCCCTTACTGCTACTGTCTCAAATCCTACTTACCTTCTTGGAGACTCCGACTTGACCTGGCACCTGTGACATTCCGATATTATGTATCCACATTACCACAACAACGTTGACCTGTTCGATGGTGACCTTACCCTCATGGTCTCCTTGATACAGGCACAATCATCATTTTGGATATCACTCCGACTCTTTGTCGCAGGGCGGGTAGCAGTAGCGGCTCCTGGTGAGAATGCTACCGGGCGAAGACGTGGGGTGGGGCGGGGCAGGGTGGGGTTAGTAAACACTGGAATAAAGATGAATGCAGGTAAGTTGAGAATTAAATCAATAAAACAAATTCCATTGCGCGTGTTGCATCGGCAAATGCAATGCAGCGCGCACAACAATTTTTTTTTATTGATTTAATTGTCAACTTACCTGCAGTCATCCATATTCCAGTATTTACTAGCCCCCCTGTCCCTCCCCTGCCCCACTTCACCGCCCGGTAGCACTCCAACCAGGAGCCACCACTGGCGGGTAGCCCTTGTCAAAATGGTCATGCTACTCCACCTACGGTTCTATTTTTTCAACCTTCTCCTGTACGTTCCTTAATCCTTATTCTGTACGCTCGACAAACTCATAAGGGACCTCCTTTGGCACAATACGTGATGTAGAGTGGCAATCCACAAACATCATTTGCCGACCATTGAAGGGGGGACTAGTGGTTCCCATCTTTAAACACTACTGCTTGGACTCACAGCTACAATGGGTGGCCAAGTGCCTGGCAGTACTTCAACTACCGGACACTGCCATGACAACTCCAGCCTGGATCCAATACCATATTTTACATTTATTCCACTCCTGTACCAGGTGGTTGTCCCTGTCCCCTGCACTGATACTCATAGCACTTTGGTGTTTTAAATGGAGTCTTCTAATCACCAAAGATACCCAGACATATGCCCCATAACTTCAATCAATCAGGCGTTTGTTAAGCGCGACTATTCACCCGTAAGGGTCTCAAGGCGCTGGGGGGGGTAGCAGGTTCTAGTCCGTCAAGCAGGGTCTGTCAAAGAGCCAGGTTTTGACGTTTCTTGCGCAGATGGGGAGCAATGTTTTCTGTCTGAGGTGGAGCGGCAGGGCGTTCCAGGCTCGGGCCGCGAGGAAGGAGAAGGAGCGTCCTCCCATTCATTGTCTTTCTGGTTCGGGGGACCACAGCATAGGGGAGCTGGGCAGATCATAGGGTCCTCTGGGGTGCGTGGAATTTGAGTCGGCTGTTCAGGTATGCTGGTCCGGTGTCGTGGAGGGTCTTGTGGGCGTGGGTGAGCATCTTGAAGGTGACTCTCGCTCCGATGGGGAGCCAGTGGAGTGTGCGCAGGTGCTGGGAGATGTGGCAGTGACTTGGCAGGTTGAGGACCAGCCTTGCGGCGGCGTTCTGGATGTTCTGTAGCTTGCAGTGATGTTTTTGTTAATTCCGTCGTGAAGTGCATTGCCGTAGTTGAGTCTGCTGGTGACTAGGGCGTGATTGACGGTCTTTCTGTGTTCGAAGGAGATCCATTTGAAGGTCTTACTTAGGAGGCGGAGGATGTGGAAGCAGGAGGACGAGATGGAGTTGATCTGGCGGTCCATTTCGAGTTTGGAGTCCAGGATGATTCCCAGGTTGCATGTGTGGTCCGTGGGGGTGGACGGGCTTCGAGGGCGGGGGGCCACCAGGAGTCGTTCCATGCGTATGGGTTCGGGCCCATGATGAGTAGTTCGATTTTCTTGGTGTTTAGTTGTAGGCAGCTGTTTATCATCCATTTGGTGACGGCTTCCATGCCTACTCGAAAATTGTGTCTGGCGGAATGGGTTTGTTGGATAGGGAGAGTATGAGTTGGCTGTTGTCTGCGTATGACACAATGTTGAGCCTGTAGGTTCTGAAGATGGAGGCAAGAGGAGGCATGTAGATGTTGAAGAGTGTAGGGCTGAGGGAGGACCCCAGGGGACTCTGCAGGTGGTAGGTGTAGGGTCGGAGAGGAAAGGGGGGAGTCTGACCCGTGCGTTCTGCCAGAGAGGAAGGAGCAGATCCAGTTGAGGGCCTTGTCTTAAATCCCTGAGTCGTGGAGTCTGCATATTGGCGTGCGGTGAGAGACTGTCTCGAACGCCGCTGAGAGGTCGAGGAGGATGAGGGCTGCTGTTTCTCCTTTGTACCAGTAGGGTGCGTATGTCATCTGTTGCAGCGAGGAGGGCAGTTTCCGTACTGTTTTTTTCTGAAGCCGGATTTGGAGAAGTCGAGGATGTTGTGCTGTTCGATGAATGTGGCGTGTTGGCTTTTGATGGCTTTCTCGATGACTTTTGCTGGGAACGGGAGCAGGGAGATGGGTTTGTAGTTTTTGAGGTCGGTGGGGTCCGCCAAGGGTTTCTTCCGGAGGGCATTGACCTCTGCGGGTTTCCAGTCGTCGTGGAACGTGGCGTTTGCTAGGGAGAGGTGATGGTGTAGCAGAACATGTGTGTGATGATGTGGCAGAGCATAGGTGTGATGGTGTTGGTGGCTCTGTTGAAATGTGGTGGGGGCAGGGGTCATTGGGGGCCCTGGAGTAGATTGACTTCATCGTCTTCAGTACGTCTTCGGTGGTGAGGGATGTCCAGTTGTCGATCGCTGGCTTCAGGATGTCGGGGTGGTTGGTGAGGGTTCAGTGTGTTGGTTGTCTTCATCGAAGTTGTCGTAAATGCTCTTGATTTTGTGGTGGAAAAAGGTGCTGAGTTTGTCACAGAGGTTTTGTGAGGAAGGGCTGTCGGTGGACTCGCTGGTGGGTTGGGCGAACTCCCTGATGATGTTGAATAGTTCTTTGCTGTTGTGTGCGTGAGTGGAGATTCTGTCCTTAATCGCTTTCTTCCTTGTTTTTCTGATGAGTTGTTGGTGGGTGTTGGTGGTGGCTCTGAAGTTGTTGTAGACTTCTGTGGATTTGGTGTTCCTCGAGGCCTTTTTGAGGCAGCGGTAAGTGCGTCTGGACCCTCGAAGTTCGGTGTTAAGCCATCTGGCTTTCTTGGCGTGGGTGTTGTTGTTTTTCTTGAGGGGGGCTATGGTGTTGATACTGTCGGAAACCCTTCTGTGCAGGGTTCGGGCCGGGGTGTTGGGGTCGTTGTTTTCTGCAATGGCAGGGGGGAGTTGCTGAGTGATGAGGTTAGCTGGTCGTCAGTGATTCTGATCCAGTTTCTTCGTGGGAGCAGGTGCAGGTGTCTGTGGATTATGGGTGTTCTGGGTGAAGTGAACACATAAATGGTCAGTCCAATGGAGTTCGGTGGTGTGGCTGAAGGTGATGGGGTTACCTGTTGAGAAGAGGGAGTCGAGGGTGTGTCCTGCTGAGTGCATTGGTCCGGTCATGATCTGGCGGAGTCCAATGTTGGGGAGGTTGTCCAGGAGGGATGTGGTGCTGGGGTCCAGTTGGTTGTCGAGGTGGAAGTTGAGGTCTCCCAGTAGGGTCAGGTTGATGGATGCGACTTCCACTAATGGGCACCCCTAGGGAAGACGGGATCACCTCAGTGAGGGAACTTTCCACCTGGCACGAGATAGGCTTGCACACACTGGGGGACCTTTACCGTAATGGCGCCCTCATACCATTCAAAACCCTAATAACTGATGAGGGACTCCAACCCAAACCGCTTCCTCCTGCACAGCTCCATAACTGGTGCACGTGACGCATGTTGGGGTGGCATGCTGCAGGAATGCCCAATGCACCTCACTGTCCAATACCTTCACGCCATGGGCACAGGGTGTCATCTGACAAGGTGGTTTGCTGAGTCGGTGCGTACACACAATGCAATTCCGTTGACCCTGCTATGTTGCCACTGGAAAACACACCTGGGCCCCTCCTGCACAGATAAAGAGTGGAGGGCCATAGCTGAATATCCCAAGCTTGTTCGCACAACACACAAATCCAACTTATCCAACACTTTATACTCCACAGGCTCTACCTTTCTCCTGAAAAGATAAACGGATAGTATTACCGCATTAAGGTTGCCTGCCCTTGCTGCTCCCTTCCTGATACTGGCCTGGTACACATGAGCTCGGACTGTACCTTCCTTCACCAACACTGGTTAGGCATGATCTCTCAATTAGTGGACTGCATGGAGAGATCTGTGCTTGACATTTTGGAGGTCTGCACCCTGGGCCTCATTTGCAGAGAAAAGAAATATAGGGCCAACACAATGTTCATAGACCTGGGACTGCTTCGTGCAAAGCGTTTAATCACCCATGGGTGGAGATAATCAATGCCCCCCGCATTCACTGCTTGGGGGCTCTCCATACTGGCCAGGGCCCTCGCAGTAGCTCGTTGCTCTGTGCAGGGAGAACACATGAGGCCTGCGAAAGTGCCCGCTAGAAGCTAACTGACATTCCATCCTGATCGATTTCCAAGCTGTCTTACTACCTGCTGATAACCACCTGAGGCACCCCAGTCACTGATCTTTTGCCTGGTGAGCCTGTCACTACCCCATAATGTGTCCCACTCACAATACAGTAACTGCTGTTGATTTTCTTATTCATACTGTTTTTCTGTAATGGTGCATTTCGGTCCTCCCAAGCTGTTAAAAATTGTGCAGACCCCACTGTTGATGTTCCCTGCATGGGGAAAATACTTTTTTTCTAAGTTTGTATTTCATAAAATACTTACTGAGTCTTTTGTTTATTAGACTGCTGATCTTCGCTGTTACAGCTGTGGATTAAATGTGTCACGCATCTGTTGCATAGGCTTCTAATATGTAATGATTGTACAAAAAAATGCAGTAAAAAAGATTAAAAGCAAAAATAACATACCATAACATATTCTAAAATATTATTGCTAGTTACTTAAAACCATTACAATATACATATAATAAAGTGTGTTCATGGGAATGTTTACTATATTTACTTTATTATTTTTATACAGTGCTTAAACGTATTATTGTCACCATTAAGCTATTGAGTTTATAGTTCTAACTGTTATTTTCAGCCCGGAAGTAGTGGTATTAAACCGTGAATCATGTGTTGGCTGTATTGCGGGAAAGACAGTTATACATTAGAAGGGTAACAGCTTGGAAATACGGAGTTCATAACACAATTTATCATCTGTTGTAAGAGAATTATGATGTTGATGTGAAAGAATGCAATAATTAATTAATTGGAGGAGTTACATTAGTGATAATTAGTTTTTATAGCCTGATGCCTAATGATATCAGATGAATGAATACAATATAAATACATCATAAACCATGAAATTGTTTGTACAATTGTTGCTCCCCACATTTAATTGTTGTGCATTGATTTAATTGTAAGCCGCAGGGGGGTACTGTCTAAGTGGGGTAGCAGTGCACAGCTTTTCTGTTCAGCTTACCCACAAACCTGAAACAGGTGAAAGTGTAGTTTATATAGACTTTAGGATCTTCCAGTTCCCCTGTAGATACTCAAGTCAAGTCAAGTCAAATATATGTTTATTATGACCATAGTCTTTAAACAAAGCAACGAGCATAATACAGGAAGGAGTTTGCACAGTGAATTCATAACACCTTTTTTAAAAAGATAATCCGTTAAAAAGAATCTACACACCATTTTCAAAATTCTAAAATACCATTAAAACTTACATTTCTTAAAACCTATATTTACATATAAAAGCCTATTCGTTTTCATTACCCTACAAGCAATTTCATTTGGCCTAGATTTTCCTGTAGTACTACAATTTATTCCTGGCTTCTCTATAAACTCAGGGCCTCCTTTATGAATTTCCCCAGGGCAATTGCAATATCAATGGAATGGATTTCAAATAAAAGGCTAGCTGCCTGCATCCTTATTTTTATATCATACTTTAAAAACACAGGACGCAGCCACAGTTTTCTCTGCTCTAAGAGTAACAAACAGTCTAGCAAGATATGTGGCAGGTCTCCATTGGTTCCCAGCCCACACCTACAGAGGCCTTGCTGGTCTAACATTTTTGTTTTAAGGTCTCTGTTTACTAACCATGGGTTAATCCCGATCCGTAGCCTCAGGATCTCTTGCCTGAGCCCACGGTTAGGTAAAATGTCTAGGTAGGGGAACCAATCTTCATTAGACCAAGCCTTTAACATATGCGCTACTGATTTTTTCTTTGCTAAGTATTCTAAATCATACCGGTTGGAAACTTCTTTCCCCCTTTGCTTCAGCTCACCTTTGGTACTTAGGACTTGGTATGATTCCTGGTCTACCTCAATCTTCAACACTTTACAAATTCCCATCAATTTTTCTCTACTGGCCTTTGCCCATTTTAGCTCACTTTTCAGAATTTCTTTTCGACACCAGTGTGCTACTTTTTGGCTTTCAGGATCTTCCAGTCTCTTCCAAAATCTGATTACAGCCAACTGCGTATGAATCATCCAGTACATTGTGCCTATTTCTATTCTTATGGCTTGTATCATAGAAGATTGAGGAAGTGATAGGAGCCTTTTTATGCATTTCCCCTCTATCCCGTCCCAAGATCCCCTACCGCTCAAATAGAGGACCTCGGCTCCATACAGGACTTGGGAGGGGATCATTGCCTCAAAGGCTCTAAGCATCGGTCGATGTGACATCTCTCCATAATCCCCATTAAACCTTTTTAGACCACATATGGAAGAGACTGCCTTTGCTTTTTGTGTTTCCAGATGGGTATTCCAATTTAACGCCCTATCGAACCATATGCCGAGGTATCGATACTCATTTACTGTCTCCAGTTTGAGATCCCCTATGTACCAGCTAAACCTACTTATCTTTTTCCCGAAGCATAAGGTTTTGGTTTTATCTAGGTTGATAGTTAAAAATTTACTAGCACAGTATGTGTTAAAGGCATTAAGCTTCCTTTGGAGGCCCCTCTCGGTCTGATCAACTATTACCAGATCGTCCGCATACAATAGGCAGGCTACTTTGTTCCCATCCATTTTAGGGCTAGCACTACCCTCTACCTCAAGGTATGCCGGGAGATCTGACAGAAAGATAGAAAAAAGCTGGGGAACCAACACACAGCCCTGTCTTAATCCATTTGCAATGGGTATTTTTGGGGTCAACGAACCCACAGTATCCTTGATAACTTGCCCCCAATTTTCTCTATGTAATTCCTTTATTATTATGAGGAGATCTTTGGGAATTTTTAACCTCATTAGTGTATCCCACAGGCATGCCCGATCTACTGAGTCAAAGGCTGCTCTGAAGTCGACGAAACAACAGCATAACTTGCCGTTTTGTTCCGTCGACTTCCTAGCCATAGCCCATAGAGCAAATCCATGATCAATTGTTGAGTGGCCTGCTCTAAATCCACCCTGCTCTGTGGGTACTATTTGGAACTCCTCCACCCATTCGTTCAATTGTTTGAGTACAATTTTAGAGAATACTTTCTCTCCTATATCTAGGAGGTTAATCAGCCGGTAATTTTTTGGCTCCTCTTTGCTCCCTTTCTTGCGGATTGGCCTAATTATGGCACCCTTCCAGGTAGGTGGCATTACGCCTTTTTTTAAAACTACATGTCAAGTCAAGTCAAGTCAGAGAATTTATATAGCGCACTACATACCCAGAGGGTCTCAAGGCGCTTAGAGAGGGGAGGAGGATTACTTGTCAAATATCCACGTTTTAAGTTGCTTTCTGAATGCTAGGTGGTTCTGGGTAAGGCGAAGGTAAGCGGGGAGTGAGTTCCATGTTTTAGCAGCCAGGTATGAGAAGGATCTGCCTCCCATGGTGGTCTTGTTGATGCGAGGTACAGTGGCGAGGGCTTGGCTGGAAGAACGTAGTTGGCGGGAGGGGGTGTAGAAGGACAGTCGTGAGTTGAGGCATTCTGGTCCGATGTCGTAGAGTGACTTGTGTGCGTGGGTTAGCAGTCGGAAAGTGATTCTCTTATTGACGGGTAGCCAGTGGAGGTCTTTCAGGTGACCAGAGATGTGTTCGTTGCGCGGGAGGTCCAATATGATCCTGGCTGAGGCGTTTTGGATTCGTTGGAGTTTTTTCTGGAGTTTAGCGGTAGTACCTGCGTAGAGGGTGTTTCCGTAGTCCAGTCCGCTCGTGACCAGAGCATGGGTGACTGTTTTCCTTGTTTCGGTGGGGATCCAGCGAAATGTTTTTTTGAGCATGCGAAGAATGTTGAAGCAGGATGAGGATACGGCGCTGACTTGTCTGTTCATTGAGAGTGAAGAATCCAGGATGACGCCTAGGTTCCGTGCGTGGTCTGTCGGGATGGGTGCATTTCCAAGGGCTTCCGGCCACCAAGAGTCGTCCCATGCAGAGGGGGATGTACCTAGGATGAGGACTTCTGTTTTGTCTGAGTTCAGTTTCAGACGGCTTTCTTTCATCCATTCGGCAACTTCTTTCATTCCTTCGTGTAGGTTATTTTTGGCGGTACTGGGGTCATTGGTGAGAGAAAGGATTAGTTGAGTGTCATCTGCGTAAGAGATGATGTTGAGGTTGTGTTGGCGGGCGATGGCCGCGAGGGGGCTCATGTATACGTTGAAGAGGGTGGGGCTGAGTGAGGATCCTTGTGGTACACCACAGATGACTTCAGTAGCCTCGGACTTGAATGGTGGAAGGCGGACTCTCTGGGTTCTTCCGGTGAGGAACGAGGTGATCCATTCAAGTGCTTTTCCTTGTATTCCGGTGTTGTTGAGGCGTTGTAGAAGGGTGCTGTGGCAGACTGTGTCGAATGCTGCGAGAAATCTTGCCCACCACTTAACCTCCGACTTTAGTATTATTGCTGGGAGATTGTCTGGACCTGCTGCACGGGTTAGCTTAAGATCTTTTATTGTGAGCTCAACTTGATCTTCGTTAAATTTGGCTATTAGGTCTTCTGATATTTCTTGCCATATTTTGGCCTCCACCACCTCTCTGGGAGATCTTGCCCCGTACAGTTCCCTTATGTACTCTTCCCATGCGGCCTCGCTCACCACGCAATTTAATTCCCCATCTGCTGTTCCGGCTACTGCCTTTACTAGTTTCCAAAATTGCCTTAGATTTTTGTCCTCTATGGCTACTAACAGATCTGACCAGCATTTCTCTTTGTATATCCTTTTAGCGTTATTTACCATTACTTTGAATTCTTTTTTCAGCTTAATTAGCTGATCCTGTCGCTCTTTTGTGAAGTTCTTTTTTTGCCTTCTTTGTGCTGCTCGTATCTCCTATTTCTTAGATTGACACGCCACTGAAAACCCTTTACTTCGGTTTATTTGTTTTAATCTTATGGATTTCTCCCTATTTAAATGTATTCTTAGGCAGTGGACCACTTCTTCTAGTTTCCCTATAAACCATTCTAGGTTTTTGTTCTCAAAATTTTCAGGAGCCGTTTTTATTTGCATGGCCTTCAGTTTTTCCATATATTCGTCAGTTAGGCGTGTCATCACCCGTTTGGGATACTCAACCTCCTGACTAATCACGATATCCCTCTGCATTTTCCTACCCCCTGCTATTGCTAGGTGGAGAAGTTTGTGATCACTCACCTCTTTTTGTTCTAACCTAAAATCTCTAATCTGGGAGAAGTTCCAAGCCTGCAAGAATATATAGTCAATAGGACAGTTCTGTTCCCCTAGATTAAACGTCTTTCCTGCGGGGGAATCTGTCTCTATTCTCCCATTTACACAATGAAAGCCCCTACCTCCTAGTGCATGAACTAGATCTGAGTCCTGTTTCGAGATGTCCCCCCCTGGAAACCTAGCCGGGTTTATTCCGTACACCTCTAATTGCTCCCTGTTCCACAGGTCTGCCTTTTTGGGATTCAATTTATGGTTGAAATCCCCCACTAATATTGTTATATCTGCAGGATATTTTTCTAAGATACTGTCTACGTCCTCTTTAAAATATCTCATCTCTCTTTCGTACTCCTCCCCATTCTCCCACTGCATATATACATTCATTAAAATCAACATTTTATGATTCAGTTCCACCGTCAGGAGTTCTATTCTACTTAATTGAACCCATTTACATTTTGTTTTCAGCAGTTTAACTTCTCTCATTACTTTTGTTGATATCAGTGTCAACAGGCCCCCCGAGGGCCGCCCATATTTTTTCTTAGTAGCGGGATGATGCATCTGTAAGTATCCTTCAAAGGTTGGGGTTTCGTCGCATAGCCAGGTCTCTTGAAGGCAGGCAATGTCCACTTTATTTATAATTTCCTTAATATATTCCCGTTTTTCCTCATTGCCTAGCCCATTCACATTCCATGTTAAGAGACCTAGTTCTTGCGAACCCCCCCATCCTATTCTACGTCACTTAACCCATCATCTTCTTCCGTGTCCAGCGTATTACTGTCATTGGAATCACCCAAGGGATTACTTTGTTGAGACCAATTGTCCCATGAGGATTCATTCCTTGTGTTTTCTATCATAACATTCAGACACCCCCGATCATCTTCTGTTTCTCTGTAGAGAATCACTTGTCTCTTCTGTAGCCCTGCATGCTGTTTCAAGAAGGTATTGACTCTAGGGGTTTTTATGTCATACTCCGGAATAATCCTTATTCCCTGTTGGTGTATCTCGTTTGAGGCTTTCTGGATTGCCCTTTTTACCAGGTCCGAGTAAAGGGTGATTTTTGTTATTTCCTTTCCATTCCAGTTCTCTACGAAACCTACATGCTGAAGGTCGTTTGTACCGAGCCCCCTCAGACTACCGCATTTTGCAAATGCTCTCAAGATCAGTGCCCTATTCAGGGGGCTTGTTTTTCTTATCGATTTTTGCTTCTTCTCGGCTGGTACCAGGTCCAGGAATAACCATTTGTTGTTGTCTCTCTCATGTGGATTCATCTTTATTTCATGCACCTGTTGGCTGGCAGTTGTTCTCCCTGCCTGCCGTCCTTTCTTTCCCATGCCGGGTAGTTCTTGTATTTGGAGGCTTACTGATCTTTGTTCACTGGTCTGTTCCGCCATTGACCGAACTTTCTGCTTCATAGTACGTGACGGGGGGGATTTCTCAGTTGCCTCCCTACATGTCTGCTTTTTCCTTGATGTCTGCTTTTTCCTTGAATCTTTCGGGGTCTTTGGTGGTTTTGCCTCTACAAACATGTGACTACGTGTTATGACAGTTGGGGCTACGGTATTTGATTCTGCCTGTTCCCCCCACTCCATTATCATCTTCTCTTTCCCCTTTCCTGCAGGTTTCGGTTGCCTGCGTTTTCCTACCCTATTCCTGGCCCCAAGAGCTACATACCCCCCACGCCTTTTTATCAGCATGGGTCTTTTTGAAATATAAACATTGCCTGCAATCTCAGCGTCATCCTTTGCCGTTTGCTCTAATGCGTGGGGAGGTCTTTCCAGGGTTGCCCTGCTTTCTTCTTCCAGTTCTATCAAGGCGCTTTCCTCGATAGGTGGGATAATGACGGTTGGCCTTAACCTACTTGGCATTTGGCTCTTTATCTCCCCTAATTCTTATTCTATTTTCTTTAAATGCTGTTTCTGTGCTTTCAACACTCCGTTGTTCGGGAGTGTTACTTCCAGGATTCCTTGCAGTGCCTTCTGAAGCAACAAAATTAAGTCCATCAAAGAAGATGAGGGGGTTTCAGAGATCACCGAATCCTGTACGGTGTTTCTGACTGAGTTTGTATAATGGCCATTTCTTATACTCTCTTGAGGTTGTGGTGATTTTTGCGTTATGCATTGCTGCTGGAATTGGTCGGGCGCGCCTCCCCAAACATAACTCTGGTTCTGACCTTCATTTCCCCTATAACCTTCATTCCCTGATGACACCAGTGAGAACATTTTAGGCGAGGATGATAGTCTGGGCGCCGGAATCTGATGGTTTTGACTCTGCAGTGTCAAGTTTATAGCTATTGGGTTCTCCCCTTCTTCTATTTCCAAGTTTACTTCTTCCCGGGGTCCTCCCTTATCTGACCGTCTTTGATTTACTACTGTCGTGCCTGAGTTTTCATCAAACTCTTCAACAATTTCCACTATTTCTCCGTCTGGGTCCGATGTTATCGCTGGGTTTGATGATTTATAATGTTTCCCCACAAACTCCTTTATGGATTTTGACGCTACCATGGACTCTTTCTGTTTCATCGTTGTTTGGTTACAGCCTCTTTTTGCCTTCTGGGCGTTCTTCGTTGCCCTTTTGACTTTTCTTTTCTTGCGTTTCCCTTTACTATTATCCATAGAGGATACATGACTTTCCTGGGTCTCTTCCAAGGATTTTGAGCCCTCCAATGATTTGCTCCCCCCTGGATCTTCCTCTGTACGTGGTTTCAGCCCTTTTTTAAGGGCCATTTCTGGTTTTTTAGCCCAAAAGAGCTGATAATCTGCTTAAGGTGGAGTCTCTTATTAATTACTGTAATTTTGACTCTTAATTAAAGAATTTTCCACTTACCTCTGTTCCGCCTATTGCCTTCAGCCTTCTTGCCTTGCCTCTCTTATGAATCTCTGTCTTGTTAGTTCACCAGCTTTTTCCGTGGTACTTCGACTTCTTATGCAGGCAAATTAAATGCCCTTCTTCTTTCTTCTTTGCCCCTTGCTTCTTCAAGGGCCTCCAAGTTTTATGCTACTCTTTTCTAAACGTCCAAGACCACAATATCCGGGCAGCCCCCTTAGGGGCGATGTCCTCGGGGGTTCCCCTGGTGTTACGGCAGATAGTTCCTGTGTTTTTATTCCTGCGAGGGACTCAATGTGGGGCTGCCCCGGGCTGCCGGTCTCTAGCGTATCTCACAAGACTGCGGGCTTAGCCTGTCTGTTCGGCCTGCGCCCGACTTGTGTCAGAGCTTCCCCCTGCCTTCCGACTCTTGGCAAGCCCCGCAACCCTCGTCCCTCTGGCCCACGCTGCACTCCGCTCACCTCGTTTCAGCGTGCGGGCTCCGCGTGGTCCCGAGGCCGTATGGGTATTTTGTCTGCCGCACTTCTCCACGTCTGTATATCCCCAGACCTCGGTTCTCGAACGTGGGCTTAATGCCTGTCGCGTTCACTCTCTCGTTTGCGCTCCGCTCCTGTTCCCACTCGTCACTCGTTGGGCTTGGTCTGGCTTGGACTGGCGAGGCGTGGCTTAGGCTTAGGCACTGCTGGACAAGGCAAAGCTAGGCGGACACAGAGTCAGCTCATTGACTATCAGTCAGCAATGGACAATCGACAGGGCTCCACACTGCAAATCCCACAATGCACAGCAAAGACCGCAAGGGAGCTTGTCTTTGGGCGGCTCCTGCCGCGTTCGTTTTACAAGCGGCAACGGCCGCTCTGATGTTTTACCGTTGGCGGCTCCTGCCGCGCTTGATTTTCGGCGTCTCCTGCCGCGTTCGTTCTACAGGCGGTAACGGCCGCCTTGGAGTTTAGGCAATGGCGGCTCCTGCCGCATTCGTATTACAAGCGGCAACAGCCGCTTTGATGTTTTATCGTTGGCGGCTCCCGCCGCGTTTCGATTTTCGGCGGCTCCTGCAGCAGCTTGCTTGCCACGACCGCTTTGGATTTTTCTATAAAGTCAAAGAAGGTGGCACGTGGCATTGCCTAGAGGTCGCACTCAGGCCAGGTTCTGAAAGGGCAGGATACTGTAGATACTCGAATTCTGGGAGCCTCAACATCCTGTGGTAAATCCTCAAATCCTAGGACTCTCAAATTCTACAGTGCATACTTCAGTGGATTTTCAAATCCCACTGTTGCTTGCCATTCAGATGGGGCATAGTTTCATGGCTTTGGTGTGCCGGAATGGGGACAAGATTTGTTGTGCTAGTGATGGGGAGTCACAAATGGGCAAATAAAATTTGGCAGCCACAATATTAGACGGAATAACTCCTATAAGGCCAGCACAGACACTGTCCTATGAGGCAATTACCTCAAAAAGCAGCAGAATGGGAGGCTAATAATTCCTAGGATGAGGCAGTAGCGGCTTCTATCGGACTCGACGGAGAGGGTGGGATGGTAGGTGGGGTAAATTTAAAAGATAATATAAAAAAAACACTTAGCTCGCTTCAGCCTGTGTTGCCGCTGACTCGCCTCCGATCCTCTTCATCTTCTTGTCTTCTTCCTGTCTGGAGTCTGGCAGGAAGCACCTGGGTTTCCAAGTTCCCCTGACCAATTAATTGTGATTGGTCTGAGTGCCATAGTTTGGCGCTCAGACCAAGCTTGAGAGCCAGGGGCATGTTCTCCACCCAGGCTGTAATGCAGCCTGGATGGTGAACATGGCAAGTGCGCTTGACTGTTTTGGGCGACCCGAGAGGACCTGTCAAAATGTTAAGCACACTTGGATTGCCACCACTCCTTCCCCTGCAGATCTCTGGCGTCAGGGGGCCCAGCCCCACCCCCAGGAAACAACGAAGCCACTAGAGTAGGAAAAAGAATATTATAATAACATTACTTTATTATCATTTTTTTTCTTTTTCCATTGCGCGGAGAGCTGTGACGAGACGCTTCTTCACCTTAGCGGATGAGCCGCCACTAGGATGAGGAATGGATGGAAGTATGATGAGGCCGCATGCCAAGGCATGACAGTGGGAAGTCAATGTGGTCTATGCATGGTCTAATTTATGGCCTATTTCTGCCTCTTGCAATGGGCCCCACCTATGCATGTGGTGTACCATTTTTTATTAGGAGAGGCATGGGAACAGTGAATGCCCTACTGCTTTGAGTTGCTTTGAAATGTTTTCTAAATGCAATGTACTAAGTTTATCGCAATTGAGAACCCCAAACTCATGGAAAACGAGATTGGAGGTAATTACCATATTTTAGAAAAAAATTTAAACACATCTGATAACTGTCTTTTCAGCATGTTCTCCCAGACAGCCAGTGGAGGTGAGGTAAGTCTGGCACCCAGAGGTTTCAATTGTAGGATATGTAGATGCTGAAAATATATGCTTGTGATGTGTTTCCTGTTGGACCTGGCATCCTTGGTGTAGCTTCCCCCCAACTTTTTGCCTACCAGCCTCCTGTTTTGCTGACTTCATTTTTTCTGGCTTTTGGACTCTCCTCACTTTGCCAATGGCAACCAGTGCTTAAGAACTTGCTCTCTCTCCTTTAATGATGGTGACATTGACTTACACCCAATGAGCATACTTAATTTACCTGTCAATCCCAAGTAACATGATATGACATGAACCTAGGGCTTGTAAATTAAATGCTACTAGTGGGCCTGCAGCACTCTTTGTGCCTACCACTTAAGTTACCCTTTAAACATGTCTTAAGCCTGCCATTGGAGCCTGTGTGTGTAGTTTTAAACTGCCATTTCGACTTGACAAGACAAACCACTTGCCAGGCCCAAACGTCCCTTTTTAATACATATACATCACCCCTAGAGTAGACCCTAAGCAGCTCAGAGGGCAGGGTGCAGTGTATTTAAACATTAAAACATGTACTTTTAATTTATACATGTCCTCTTAGTGAAAAACTTCTAAATGTGTTTTTTCACTACTATGATGCCTCCTTCTCCCATTGGATAACATTTGGTCCCCTTATCACATTTAGTAAATAGTTACTTTCAATTGGGAGCTGATAGCAATATTGAGTTTGATGTCTAAAGGTTTGTAATTAAGAATCCTCTTTAATAGTAAAGTCGGATTTTAAGTCATAATTCTGAAAATGCCACCTGTTGAAAGTTTGAAAAAAGCTGCAAAGGTTGTAGAATGCACTCCAAAATCTTCGATGTTTGAACATTTTTTTATTTTTTCTTGTCTTGCGGTGTGTTCCATCCTTACACACTAGAAATCTCAATGGAACAGGAATCTCGTCATATGCCAAAGCAGGGTGCACTGCCAAAGAACGCTTCTTGTGCAGAAGAATTGGAAAGTTGTTATATATTATTTTACTCCCAATCAATTTTCAAGTTCAATACAAAGTCATTACTTCCCAAAGGGTCATACAAACTCCTGTTCCAAATTCAACAAATGCCAATCCAGGGCTTTCGTGAACAGGACTTGGGGGTTCACCCATCCGCATTCTATGGCATTTAAGTGGATTAAAAAAACAATGCATTTCGGGCCAACAATGCCCTTTGTTGGGGGTAACTGTAGTAAAACAGATGATGAAAACTTTACCAGTACAACACCCTCATGCTCATGAAATACATCCAAATAGTTAAATTAGAGAGTTATGCCCAACATTCCTGTTGGACTTGGCCCTTTTTTCAGGGTAATCCCTGAACTTTTTGCCTTCCTCCTTTATTTTGTCTGACCTGTTTTTGACTCTGGGCACTTTACCACTGCTGATCAGTGCTAATGTGCATATGCTCTCCCTATTGTAAATTGATGCATTGATTAGTGACTCCATAATTGGCTGATTTGGTTTACTTGTCAGACCCTAGTACAGTGCACTGATTGTGCCCAGGGCATGTAAACCAAATGCTGCTAGTGGGCTTGCAGCACTGGTTGTGCCACCCACCGAAGCAGCCTGTAAAAGTATGTCTAAGGCCTGCCATTGCAGAGCCTGTGTGCAGTCGTGTACTGCCATGCTGACTGGGCAAGTACACCCACTTGCCAGTCCCTACACCTTCCCTTTTCTTCATATCAGTCACCCCTATGGTAGGCCCAAGGGCAGGGTGCATTGTATGTATAAGGTAGGATATGCCCTATTGTGTGAGTGGCACGTCCTAATAGTGAATTACAGCCATTTTCGTATTTCACTATTGCAAGGCTACCTGTTCTCCATAAGTCAGAATGGGCAGTTAGATTATTACATTTTATATTCCTAATTGACTCAGGGAACAAGGTAGAAATTCGAGTTTAGTATGCCTGAACTCAGAATGATGAAATACATCTTTCAGTGAAGTTGATTTTAACATTATGTGTTTGAAAATACCACTTTTAGAAAGTAGGTATTTTCTTGTCTAACCATTCAAGCCTGCCTCTGCTAGGTTGTGAATTCCTTGTCTGGAGTTTGAGTGACAGGGCTGGGGGATTCCAGGAGACAGGATGAGTCCGCCCAGTGGTAAATAGAGAGTTCTGCATCTAGATGGGAGGTAGGAGTTGCACCTGGGACCTGAATAGGGCTGTTCCTTCCCTCCACAATGCTGGCTCCACCTCCTGTGGTGCGTCTGATGTCTCTGCCCTGCACTGTGAAAGGAGAGAAGGAGTCATGTCAACAGAGTGATCCAGGGCTGTGTCTTCCCACCACAATGCTGGCTCCACCTCCTGGGGGCTGTCTGATGTTTCTGCCCTGTACTGTGAAAAAAAGAAGGAGTCCTATAAACAGGGTGCTCCAGAACTGACCAGAACTGGTTTGAATTAGGCAAAGGCCCCTCTCCCCTCAGAGGACAAAGGATTTGGGGGTATAAATATTGGGACCCTGATCCCAAGAATTTAGATCACTTTTGGACAAACAAGAAGAAACCTTTGCTGAGGAGAGGAACCTGAAGAAACTGAGGAGAGTTTATCCCTAAACTGAAGTGCTGCTTGGGGGATATGCCTGCAGTGGTTGCCTCTCTGCCAAAGAAAGAAGAAAGGACGTTGTGTGCACTTGATTCAACTTGTGAAGGATCTCCAAGGGCTTGAGAAAAGAGCTTGCCTCCTGCTGAAGTCAATCAATCAATTGAGCTTTATTTCGATTTAGGATATAAATCATAAAAAGCGAACGACAATCATATTACAATACATTTGGTTTGCAGTAAATTCAATATATACAAATAAAAAGAAACATACCAAATCTCACAGGTATGAGGCTCAGTTAAAAACAGAATTGTTATACTTTATCACTTATAGAATAAAAATAAGAGGCTGTGCCTATAACTTCTCGCTTTTGAATTTGTTAAAACTTAATTAATACTTTTAAAAGTTCGCTAAAAGTTAATAAGATGACTCGTTATTGAAAGACAAGTAGTTTACTTAAAAACGCTCTATGTCTAACCGTACATTTAAGAACATTCACAACAAGATAGGTTATCCTCTCTCCCTCCAACTGCTGAACAAATAGAAAGGCTAGGCGGCATTGTCTATATCCAGTTTGCTGTAGCAATGGGACAAGCTACTTTTTCCTAAAATCATGGAAACATTTGCAAAAAAGGATGGTGTGCATGGTCGATTGTGAAGAAGTGTCATCGCAAGGACACGGCGGAAGGTCTTTGGCCCAGTTATTTCTGGTGGGGAATGTGACCAAACGATAAAAAAAAGTTCAGCCTGAACCTTACCAGGAGATACCTCTCATAGCTTGTATTGTTAAATGTGAGGTATGGCTGAATAGAGGCAGTCGTTTGTATTTGAAGGGTAAGTGCTACTTAAGATTTTGTTGCCTCTTTCGTTAGTCTCAATTCCTCTAAATGGGCTAAACATTTCGTTTTTAGTGCCTTTCTTGAAACTTCGGACATTGAGGAGGGATCATTATAATACCTCACTCATCCCAGATCTTGCAGGAACTTCTTGATGTAGCACAGCCACCTAGAATTGTGGGCATCGTCCAATGCTAGACAGTCGGTGAGGATAGACTGGGTGAGAGTAGCTTTATCGGATCTCCAAATTCTATGCCATAATAATATTGGTTCAGCCTTTGCTAAGTCAGTAACGTGTGGCAAACCCAGCTCCATGTGGCAGGCCATGGTGCCTGTGCTCCTTGGAACCGCCAGAAGGTACCTCAGGAAGGAATTTTCCACTTTCTGAATTTCAGATATAGGCACGAACCTCCAGAGCCCTGCTCCGTAGAGAGCCACTGATAAACATTTGGCATTGTAAATCTTGACTAGTTCACGGGGGGGTCACTTGCCTAACTTTCTAGAGAAGTTAACAAGAGCTGCTGTGGTTCTTAAGAAGAGTAGTTTTCTAGTTTCTACAGCAGTGTTCCAGGCTAGTTTGCTGTCTATTGCTACGCCCAAATACGAATAATTTTGCGTGGTCTCTAGTTTTTGGCCATATAAGTGGGTATCCCTCATTTTTCGTTTGTGTCCTGTGCCTGCCCTCATAACGAAGGTTTTGCTTGTATTAACTTTCAGGTCAAGACCTGCCATAAAAGCCGAGTATCTGTCCACGCTCTTTTGGAGTTCTAGGGGGGTACGGGCTAAGATGACAGCGTCATCAGCATAAAGGAGTGCAGGTATTGGTCGGCCATTCACCATGGGAAGGTCCTGGGATCCCCTGATCATCGCATCCTCCAGACCGTTAGTATAGAGGGTGAAGAGGAGGGGAGCCAGGACACAACCTTGCCTAACTCCTTTTTCTACCGCGAATTCCCTTGTTAGTTCCCCCTGCACCCCATAGTGAACTCTGGCTGTGGCATTAGAATAAAGTTCCCTCAAAATCTTGAGCAAGTTTTGTGGAACACCCATGTCACTCAATAGAGTCCAGAGTTTCGAGTGGGACACGCAGTCGAACGCGGACGATATGTCCACGTAGACCATGTACATGTTGCCCCTTTTAACATAGATATATTTATCTATTAATAGTGTCAGATTCAGAGCCTGCTCTATGGTCCCCAACCCTTGGCGGAATCCATACTGGAGGTCCGAGATAATCCTGCCATCGTCCACCCAGTCCTGTAGTCGCTCAAGTATTAGCCGACCTGCCACCTTTCCCAGCGAATCCAGGAGTGAGATAGGACGGTAACAGGTTACCGATCCCCTATCTCCTTTTTTGAAAATTGGGACGAGTATGGATTTAGACCATGAAGCCAGGAGACCTATAGAACATGTTGCGTTGAGTACTCTGGTTAAAAGCGGGATCCAGATGTCCGTCTGGGCTCTAAAAAGGTCGATAGGGACGCCGGCTGGACCCGGTGCCTTGTCGCTTTTACTTGCACGTAGGGCCAGCTCGACTTGTTTCAATGAAAACTGGAGGTCAATCAGGAAAGGATTTTCAGGTTTATTGGTATATGAAATGTTTTGGATGGAATAATCATGGGGCATGGGATCATCTGGGTTGTTCTTAAATATCTTGGAAAAATGCTGAACCCACTCCTTTTCGTCTATTACAACGTCTATTTTAGGGTGGTCTGTGTTATTTGCTAAAAAATTGGAGTTAATGACTTGCCAGAAAGAAGCAGAGTTTTTAAGGGCACAACTTTCGTGCAGTTGAACATAAAGAAGGGACTTTAGCTCTTTTTTCCTGTTCTTTAGAGCTATATTATATTTATTCCTGAGGTTTCTTATTTCCAGTGGATTTCTCACCGCTTTCCTTAATGCAAATTTTAGATCTTGGTACGTAGCCGTACATTCGTGGTTGAACCAGCCCTTTTTCGGCTTGGATTTGTGTTTGAGTTCTATCCATAAAGCATTGTTTATGGTTTTAATAATCCTTCCAAAATTAAAGATGATTTCCTCATCTGTAGTATCTGGATCAAAGCATTTCAAAATAGAAGGAAGAGCCCCTGTAATCACTTGAGTAGTTATTTCCTTTGGGTCTACTTTCCCCCATTACAGGGCATAGCCATTTAGTCTGTTCAGCGTCAGGTTATTTTGGTCTAAGATGGAACCAGGATTAATTTTGGGGTTACAGGCTAACGGGCATGAGATGCTTAATGGATAATGGTCACTAAGGGCACTGGAATGTCTTGTGAATAATGTATCCCCTGTCCTCTCCCCGTTTGAGACCAGAATGTAGTCTATTGTTGATTGATGACCCTGACCGTGAAAAGTGGGGGCCAATGTTGCCTTATCATTATGAACATTATTTGCTTGGACAAGATTTAGCTCAAACATGGTTTCGTTAAGTTGACTTCCAAGAGTACTATGTCTAAAATGAGATATAGGGTTATCCCTTTCGTCAAGAATGCCGCATGTGCTATCATTGCCAGCTGGACAAGGGCCCAAATTAAAGTCCCCCCCCCCAAATTATCACTTTTTCCATGTTAGACTTCTCTGTGTGGGTTTGAAGGGTAGAGCGGATCGAGGATACCAGGTTTGTTGCCTCTTTCTCTGGGAGATTGTTGTAGTAATTCACTATAAGGAACTTATCCCTATTATTTAAAGTTAGAGCTTGGTGTATGGGGTTTAGCAGATTTGCCGAAATCGGTGTGGCTAATTTTTTTCCTCTGTGTTTCGTTCCCTTTCTTTCTACGTTTCCTTGGCGGTGAGCCTTGTACTCTGGGGTGTTTAAAATTTTTCAGGCTTTTGCGCGTAACCTTTACTACAGGTAAGGGCGTGTCAGGGATAAGTTCCATCTCTGGTGGTGAGTTAGAATGAGATGTTAAGACTGGACTGTGTGGTATACTAACTATGTCAGGGGTGGAAGTTACGTCTCGTAAGAGGATAGGGATACTATTAATAGTTGTATCTGGGTCCTCATTTTCAGCAAGGCCACTATTATGTAATATGGTTTCTGTCTGTGGCGCACGGGAGAGACACGCTTGTTTTTAATCAGTTCGATTGAGCGACGTCGCTCAGCTCGCCGTTCTGCAAGTGTACTCTCCATGTCAGTATCTGAGGAGATCCTGAACACAAAATTGTCCAAAGTCCCTTTATTAAGACCACTAGAGTCTTTTGTGTTGGCTAGTGCCATGATGCGAGGCTGCAATTATCTGGGACGAGGTCGAGCAAGGCAAGACCCCGAGGTGCTAGGAGCTCAATCAGATGGAGCTAGCAAGCTAACGGGGCAAAAGGCATAGCGAGGAAAGAAAATGTAAGGACTTGGTACCTTGAGATGCAGGAGTTTGTAAGAGGGATGTCAGTGGGTAGGCCCAGCCCGGCCTCCTTTGGCTCTTGAGGGCTACAGAGGGCCCGCACTTTGCCCGGGCTTTGCCCGGCGTCCCGCGAGGCGGGGCTGGCACAGTTTATATGCGCCTCCTGGCACGTTTCCCGGTGTCATTGCCCGGATGGGCTGCTGGGAAATGTAGTTCCCGCTCTCCACTCGGCGGCACCACTCGTCAGCTGGAAATAGCGAGTGGGCGGCGGGAGGCAGGCAGGATGATCCAGCGGCTGTGTTACACCCAGGCAGCAACTTCCTTTGTCTGTATGGCAACTCGGCGTCTCAGTGTCCTTGGTTTAGCAAAAGGTCTCCCCCCTCAGCAGGGGCTGGCGCAGTTTATATGCGCCTCCTGGCGCGTTTCCCGGTGTCACTGCCCGCATGGGCTGCTGGGAAATGTAGTTCCCGCTCTCCACTTGGCGGCACCACTCCTCAGCTGGAAATAGCGAGTGGGCGGCGAGAGGCAGGCAGGATGCTGCTGTTGTCGGAGCTGCTTTCGTCGGATCACGGAACAAGGGTGTCACCGCTGCAGTTGTCGCGTTGCGCGGAAGCGTCTCGCAATGTCGGAGAGGAGTGTCAGCGCCAAAGCTGACGGATCGAGTCGAGACTTCTCGCATCATCGGAGAAGCATGCTGCAACAACAAGAAGACAACGTCTTTATTTCTTAGCACCAAAAGTTCAACGCATCACCATATTTGCAACACTTTTTGTTACCCTGCGTGTCACATCTTAAGGTACATTGACTCAAAGTGTCGCATTTTAAGATCTAAAGAGAACTTACCTGGGTCTGGTGGCTCAATGGACAAATGCATCCACTGTAGGGGCCTGTGTTTGACCTCATTGTCACAGGTTCTAATCCCAGTGGGTCCACTCAGCCTTTAATCCATCTGAGGTCTGAGGTCGATAAAATGAGTACCATTGAGTTGGGTAACAATATACATCTGTTATTCAGCGCCTTGAGACTTTCAGGTGATATGTGCGCTATACAAAAGTACATGTTATGTTAAGCTAAACCTACCATTTTAAGTACAGTATTGTGGATTTTTGTTGTTTGTGGTCTTGTGTTAAATCTATTAAAAGAATACTTATTTTTAATATACAACTGTGTGGTGTCCATCTGTAGTGTTGTCACTGGATTACTGTATGGGGTCACAAATGCTTTACATACTGCCTCTGAGATAAGCCTCTCTGCTCGTGCCAAGCTACCAAGGGGGTGCGTAGGGGTTATTTTAGGAGTGTAATCCTTTACCCTGACTAGAGGCAAGGGTCCCTTTTTGTCACAAGTACCTACCTGTGCCAACTAGAGACCCCCAAATTTACCAGTTCCCCTATGGCCCAGCAGTAAATAAAAAGCATAAATTTCATGCAATGTGCCTAAGTCAATTGTAATTAAAGGTAAACTTAAAGATAAACCTAACTCAACCCCGATCAAAGCCTCCCCCATCCTCAGCCATAAAAACTGTCCATCCTGAAACTACCCAGCCGTGCCCGCCCCTGCCCTTAGGCCTAAACCTGCCCCCAGCCTTTAAAACTGTCCCTTTTCACAAGCCCTAAGCCACAAAAACTGTCCCCATGCCATAAAAACGACCTCAACCACATCCCCTCTACCCTCAGCCCTAAAACCTATCCCCTACACCTGTAAAGTACCCCTACCCGGCCCTCCAAGCCCTCAGCCCTAAAATTGCTTAATGCCCTATAAACACCCCGACCCCCTCCTGAGCCCTAAAAACTACCCCATCCTGAAAAACTACCCCCAAGACCCTGCTCCAGTCCCACTTACCTCACTGCATCCTCTCAGTATCCTTCCTTTTCCTGTCTTCCTGTGCCAGACCCTCTGCTCTGCAACTAGACCGCGTATTACCTGGACCATGCACATGCAGTATTAATATCAGCACTGGTACATACTGAGGCCGCATACCAGTCATCATCATTTTTTAACACCATACCACCTCAGTTTAGACCCAGCCCTATGCAAATTCGTCTTGAGCCTGCTCCAGTGGGAACAACGCAGCCTGAACTGGCAGGCTTGGTCCTCCCTGAACCGGAACACAACCAACCCGTCCAGGACCAGTTTCACGTGTTTTGCACATGGTAGAACTTTGAGATATCACAGCAACCCAGAGCAATTTTGTCCTAGATTTCCACAATGTAAAATAATGTTAATTTTGAGGTAAAGCCCTCTAGCACATGGGCAAAAAGTGTACACAGGTCTTACAGAAAGAGTCACATCCCATGCAGTTCCAGATGTAGTGCATGATAAAAAACAGTGGGCCTCATTTACAAGGCTATTGCGCCACAGCTGTGTCACTTTGTTGGACGTACCAGCGGCAATGTGTGCCTGCCCATATTTGCAAAGCCAGGTAGTCACACTGCGTGACTTTTCATGGTCTTGTACATAGGAGCCCCTTTCACGTATTAGTTTGTATGAAAGGTACGTTCCATGAGTGTTGCTGCGGGTATTCCCAAGCAACATCCATGGAACCTGGAACATTGCGAGATTTTTAAAGTTTTGTAACCCTGGGAATGAGTCAGAATTGTAGGCCTTCCCAGTGGAGACCAGAGAGTGGCGCAACACGGAGAAATACTCTTATTTCTCCTTGTTTTTTCCATTTTCTATGTGTGCTGCATCCTGAAGCACACATAGAAAGAGAAAAATGCCATCAATTATTGCTTTTGTGCAGGAAAGTGTCCCATCCTGAACAAAAACAATCATCCCTGCAACGCAGGCACCCTTGCAACATGACGCAAGGGTGCCTGCACTGAAGCATGGCAGCCAATTGTGCTTTTGTAAATGAGGCCCAGTACATATAGCAAAGTCACATCATGAGATATGTGCCATTGTACTGATACAACACACAGGGGCATATTATAAAGGGGGTTTATCTCCGCTTTTTTGGCTTTAAAAGCCAAGAAAGCGGAGATAAAATTATCTCCCTATTACCTAGTTGTCGCTAACACCAGTTAGCGTAAGCTAGTAGGAGATAGCGACCATCTTGGGCCCCGCTTTGCATGTCAGTGATATTTATCACTAATGACATGCAAAGTGGGCGTGCCAAGATATTAGCGACTGGAAACAGTCGCTAACATCGCTATCTCCTATTACCAACTTTTGGAGATATTAGCGCTAAGCGCGAATATCTCCAAAAGCTAAAACCTGCCCCTGAGCAGTTCTTAGCCATGTTATCCAATAGTAGGTGGACAACATGGCCAAGAGCATTAGCTCGGTAATGCATGAATATCGCTGACTTTTCAGCGATATTCATGCATTTCGGCAAATTTTTATCGCTTAGGACATATACCTTGATAATAGCAAGGTTCCTAAGCGATAAAAATCGCCGCAGCTCGGCAATAAAAATATCGCCGCTAATATGCCCCAAGATTTTAACAGATATTGCCTACACTCACGCCTGTGCCCATTTTGATGGAAAATAGCCCTAGGATCTAGAATAAGAAAGACATGGCTGGCATTGGGCCTACACATTGGACAACGTACTTTCAAACTGCACGTGGCCACACACGCCCCTCTCACTGGGACTGTGCTTGGTGGTTCCCCTAGGACTTCAGTCTGCTATAGCACTTAACTGCTGGACTACCAACAGGGCTGTATCCATGTTGTTTGCTGTGTGTCAATGATAAAGAGGTATTGTGTCAAAACTCAGCAGCTCATAAATAAATAAACATTGAAAGCAACATTTATTCCTGAATCCTAAGTGACCAGTTAATGACAACTCGTGCTGTTACCTCTGTGATTTACAGTGTTCAATTTGGCCCTTGCCAGGCATTTGTTGCTTTTGCCGTTCTGGTCTGTACAGTATATTTTGCTACCTGGATTTCAGGGTCTAACATCTTTAAGAAAGGCCTACCGTTGTCAAGATGGAAAGTAATACCTGGAGGCCATAGGTTATTGATGGCTGACATGGCCCAAATACTCATCCGTTGATTTATACATGTACCACGTCCTCAAACAGAAAATCCACCTAACTGTCTTATTTTTGCTTAATTATTAACATAAACAAACTGGCTATCTCGGATGTGAATGCGTCACCTGCCATGTAAGCCATTCAAACTTTCCCAGGAATTGCTGACTGGCATTATATTGAATAGACTTAACCCCCCGCAAACATAAGTGTGCACTCTGCTTGGAGTTTCGTACAAGTGTGCATGCAAAGGTGGACCCATGTATGCAAATCTAGTAGGAATGCCTTTCTGTAAATGCGTTGAAAGGAGTTCCATGGAGCTGTAGTCCGAAGAAGTAATCTCCAAACATTCTCGCAGAGTGTTGTGGACATGACTATCTTGGTGCCAATTCACATAAATAATCTGAGCTAAAATCCTACACCTACTACATTTAGTAGTAGTAAAGTTATGACTCCTAACTTTACTACTACTAAACTAAGACAAAATCCTAACTTTACGACTTTCGGTATTCACAAAAGGCATTTAGGAGTAGTAAAGTTAGGAGTCCTAACTTTACTACTACTAAATGCCTTCTGTGAATACCAAAACTAGTAAGATTAGGATTTGCATCTCAGTTTAGTAGTAGTAAAGTTAGGAGTCCTAACTTTACTAATACTAAATGCCTTCTGTAAATACCAAAAGAAGTAAATGTAGGATTTTATCTCAGATTAGTTATGTGAATCGGCCCCCTTGTCACCAGCCATAGCAGGAGTCAGGTGGTCTTCAGAACAACAGAAAAGGGATGGAAGTTTATTAGGCTATATGGATGAATCAGCAATAGAGGGGTTTTGTTTCCAACTATTGAATTTCCAGATATGTGGTATAACAGAATTCTGTCAAAGGACATTCCACTCAGGGATACTTTGGAAAATGGAAACAAATGCCTGAGTTTCTCCCACACAAAGTTCTTTCTGGGTGAAAAGGATACAACAGTGTTGTAAATTTCAAATAATATTAAACCTGGCCTGTGTGGGTGGTAGAAAGATTAGCCAAGGGTTCTCTTTTACAAATGCTCCCCGTTCAACACTGTTTATTGCATAGTCATGTGTAGCATATTTTTCAATTGAAAATCTACATGACAAAAATTCCGTCCGGACGTTTTGCTAGGTAATCTCTGAAAACAGAATTGTAAGAATTGCAACTCGGAAAAGACTACATTTCACCACACCTCAACGTACATTATGTGAGCTGGGGTGTAATGGGTGTGGATATGTCATGTTATACTCCTCTAGTCACTCATTGCATTTTGCACTGCACCACAATGCATTCTGGATGTAGTAGTTTGGCAAAGCTCATCAATACTGTCTACTAGAAAATAATAATTCCGTAAAATGGGACAACTGACTATAGTTTTATTCCGTGGAATGCAGGCTGTTGGCCACCTAAGTCATATACAAAATATAGAACTATAAGGTGCGCAATTCTATGGGAGATCAGAAAGACAGGCGGGGTTGTTAAAGTCAAGTCATCTACCTGAAAGTTCTTAGAGTAGGTTTGACGGTGTGCTACCACATAATAGGCTCTCCTTGCTAAGAAAGCTTTCGATAACATAAGCCCGCATTTTTGGCAGCTTGCATTCAAATCAATACATTTAGGTGACTGATATATCCAGTGCATTTAGAGATTTGTAAAACATAATATGCCAAAGTTTTAGTTATTGTTTTAAGATCACAACAGTTTAGATTAGAAAGAGTGGCTAAACAGGGATACCTGCTTTCCTCAGTGCTATTGAGCTTGGCATTAGAAATTCTCACACAGACACTAATACTTAATTCTTCAGGTACGGGTAAATGAATAAGTCTGTGGGCCGTATGTGCAAAGTCCCAAACCGTGAGATTCGTAAAATTACAGGACCTCATTTATGAAAAGTGACGCATCGCTGTGTGTAAACAGCGATGGGGCACTTTTCACCACGCTCTCCCTGCGACACTAACGGTGCGTCATATTTACAGTATGACACATCATGTCGCAAGGAGTTACAGATACGTCAGTATTTCTGACGTATCTGTAGGCCCAAAAGTGACGCATTGCTGGAGTGTCTCACAAAAGTGACGCAACTCAAGCAATGTGTACTTTCACATGGACAAGTCCCATGTTGTTAGAGCCTGCGTCAGTCTTACGCCTGCCATGAGGTAGGCATATGATTTTGACGCATTAGCGGCCAAGAAATGGCGCAGTGAAATCTTATAGATTTTACTGCGTCACTTCTATGACTCTTTCTTGCGTCAAAACGCCCCCCTTGCATACATTATACCTGGCACAGGTATAATGTGGCGCAGGGGTTTACAAAGGGACGCATCTGCCTAGATGCGTCACTTTGTAAATATGGCACAACAAGGTGCATTTTTTACGTCATTTGTGCGTCACAAAAAGTGACGCACCAGTGGCCTAAAAGTGACGCACAGCCTAATAAATGAGGCCCACAGAGTTTTTGACCTCAAAATTGGGTTTTCATATGCACTAAGCCCATTTGTTATGATGGAAAAGCCTATCCAACTCCCAAAATTGGTTTTGCATTCTAATTTGAATTGCAATTAGGAGGGGATATGAAAGACGTGCTCCCTCCTAATTGCCAGTCGCAATGTTACAAATACATGGTTTGCAGCGATAGTTGAGGTTGCAAATCATTGATCAGTGACCAACGTGAAGATGTCACTTTGGGATACCTTCCCCTTTGTGAATAGCTTTGGCAACCTCAAAGAGAAGAGGGAGTGGTCCAGGGGACCTCTGTTCGCGCCTCCCAATATTGTTCCTGAGGAAAACTTTTTCTTTAAAAAAGCAGTACATCTTCCTTTAAGGAACACAGGGGCATATTATCAAGGGGGTTTATCTCCGCTTTTTTGGCTTTAAAAGCCAAGAAAGCGGAGATAAAATTATCTCCCTATTACCAAGCTGTCGCTAACACCAGTTAGCGACAGCTAATAGGAGATAGCGACCATCTTGGGCCCCGCTTTGCATGTCAGTGATATTTATCACTAATGACATGCAAAGTGGGCGTGCCAAGATGTTAGCGACTGGAAACAGTCGCTAACATCGCTATCTCCTATTACCAACTTTTGGAGATATTCGCGCTAAGCGCGACTATCTCCTAAAGCTAACACCTGCCCTGAGCAGTTCTTAGCCATGTTATCCAATGGGAGGTGGATAACATGGCTAAGAGCATTTGCTCGATAATGCATGAATATCGCTGACTTTTCAGCGATATTCATGCATTGCGGCCGTTTATTATCGCATTTGCGATAAACCTTGCTAATAGCAAGGTTTATCTGCGATAAAAATCGCCGATGTGCGGCGATAATTTTTGTCTCTAAACAAGTTAGAGACAAAAATTATCGCTAGTTGTTGGTAATATGCCCCACAAACTTCTTCTAATAAAGAGTTTTCTATTTGGAAATGCAAAAATAGTGAAGGTGGTCTGCTGTTCTTTGCAAGCCACCATTCCTGTTTGTGCAGCTAATCACATGAGGTAGCAAATGGCCAACTGTTATTTTTCACTAAGCAAGTTGTTCTGACACCCCTCGACAAGATTTTTTGTGATGCAACCTAATAATATATAGGTTGCTTTGCAAAATTTAAACAATAGTCACAAAAAGCTGGCACACAATTTGCAACCACTTTTTGCAACCTTTCTTTAGATACATCTGACCGCATACTATTTGCTGCTGGCATGCAAATGTTCATGACGGTCTCTGAGATGTTCTTGCACAGTATGGCTGCATTTAGCGTCTTCTGGCATTATACGATTATCTTTCAGAAATCTGCATTACTGTCTCAATAAGCTTGTGATAACCAATATGTCTTTCCAAGCAACATAAGAAAACAGTTGAATAAAGTCCACATGGTCGTACCAATATAGTTTGACATGACTTGATGGGCCATTTTGAAACTGGGACAGTAGTCAAGAAATTAACACAACAAATGTGAGATCACTGAAATAACAGGACTGGATGTATCTGGGACTATGGAATGTGCCTATGAAAATAGAAAAAGAGTATTCTAAAAATGAATAAAACTCCCTGGTTCGAATTCCATGCAACTACTTGTAAACTATGGAACTACCTTATACTGACAAGGTGACGAAATAATAATTAGCTCTTGTCATAGAAAGAGGGCTTTTGAGTAATGAAGTGTTTGAGAACATGCTTTGAAGGAACATGATAAATATGAAATCTCCACCAGACAATGTGAAAATCAATGATATAGAGTTGAGGTGAGTGAAGACTTCGGAGTAAATATCTGCAACCCCAGGAGTGAGACTGCCATTTGATATAACATCTGTGCCCGTCCACGCCGCAACATCGTCAGGAGCCAGGAACTCTTCTCCACCTTTGACCCAAAGACAAGTATATTCACATGAAGCTCTGGTAACTATGCAAGGTGAGGCAGCATGTGGGGACCACAGTTGGGCCCCGGAGGTCTGCCCAACTCATTGCAGTCAATGCACCTTTGGGAGTAGCCGTCACTTGCGCTCCATAGACGCTGATCCTAATGCCATGACTTATGCTATTCTCAGACTAAACTGCCGCTCTCTGACTAAACATCACACGGAGGTGTTTGAACTCCTTCATGAACGGTCCCCTGAGGTCTTATTTCTACCAGAGACCTGACTCTCTGAGGATTCCGTGACAATACCTGCCCTGGCCCTCCCCGCTGGATATGTAATGAGCTGCCTAAATAGAGTGACAGGGAGAGGGGGAGGTATTGAAATTATACATAAAGCAGTCTATACTTGTAGCCTCATTCCCAAAGACAACCCTGACTTTGAAAGCGCACTCTTTATAATCATGCTGACGGCAAGTTTTACTCTTTTATTCGATGTTAACTCATTATCTGGAAGCAAACTCAATACTAGACACTTCTCAAAATGGGTTCCAGCCTCTGCATACTACCAAGTCTACTCTGCTGGCGGTCATAGAACAGCTACGAACCTCCTTGGATACAGGAAGAACTGCAGCATTAATTCTACTGGATCTGAGCGCCTTTGGCACGGTCTCCCATGAGATCCTGCTCCAACGTCTGGAGGAGATCGATGTCAATGGCAAAGCACTCTCCTGGTTTGCATCCTTCCTTGATGGTCAGACTTTTCAAGTTACTGCCCCTCCCTTCCTCTCTTGCACTCACCCATTTCTCTGCAGGGTGCCCTACTTTATTCAACATCTATGTGAGACCGTTGGCTCTGCTGGCCAAAGCCCGGGCATCTGGTGATCGCCTTCTCCAACAATCCCAGCTAGGACACCGCTAAATTCAATTAGGACTTAACAGCCATCTTGGAGTAGATGACGCTAATTATTTGCAGCTACATCCACCCAAATCTGAGATCCTTCTGGTAGGCAGGGATTCCCATCTCTGGGGTAATGAGTGGTGGCCTCCTGTTCTTGGAGTGCTCCCCATACCCAAACCTGTGGCAAAGAACTTAGGAATAATGATGGACAAGGATCTCACCTTTGAGGCCCATGCCAAACCTTTAGCAGGGAAATGTTTTGGACTGTTGTGTGCCTTAAAGCCAATACTAGGTCTCTTTGACTCTCAAACTCGGCAGCTGATCACCCAATCATAAATCCTGGCAGATTGGACGATTGAAATGTGTTACTTCTGAGTGCAAACAAATCAGTGATCAAAAGGCTGCAGCACGTTTAGAATGCTGCTGCTCGCGCCATCTTCGCTCTTCCCAAACACTGTCATGTCTTCAATCTCCTATGCCACCTACATTGCCTTCCCCTAGAACAGAGAGTGCGCTTTAAAACATTATTTATCACCCATAAGATCCTTTTGGGCATCGGCCCAAGAATCTTGAGTAAACGTGGTTCTTACTACACACCCACACGAGCCCTGCACTTGGCAGTCTGCTTCTGGCCAGATTCCCTTGGATACGGAGCTGCTGGCTCCCGCCCTTTGGAACTCCCTCCCTCTTAACATCCACAGCTGCCCTGATCACCTGACCTTCAGAAGGCTGGTGAAGACCTGGCTTTTCTCCACCTGTTAATCTTTTATCTCTTGTCTTCTTACTCTGTGTTCAACTTAGCGCTGGGATGCCCCAATGCTGGGGCAGCAATTCCCTTTACAAATACTCTAACATAACATAACATACATCCCCTCATCAACATGCAGTATAAGTTAGTGTAGGAAAGTGCCCTTTTGGTTAAGGTCACCCCCACTTTTTGTCTGGCATTTGATGTGATGTCTACTGGAAGTGCACTGGGTTCCTGCTAAGCAGACCCCCAGTGCCAGATCTCTTCCCCAAAACTGTGCAATTTCATATCTAATTGGTCACAACTTTAGTACCCTCTGAAAGTCCCTAGTAAATGTCTTTGCTGGTACCTAGGGCATGATTTACCAGAGAGGGTCCCCAGAGGGATGCAGCACAAATCGTGCCACCCTATGGAACCCCACACCAAGCTCATGCAAAGGCTGCTTGTCTTAGTGCAGACAAATGTGAAAACATGACATGGGACACAGCCAGTGTGCTATGCCTGCCAACACCGCATGCAGGATAAGTAGGTCACCCCTACAGCAAGCCTCACTGCTCTAAGGCAGGGTGCACTATGCTTCATGTGATGGCATAATTGTGTGAGCGGATATGCCCAGATGCTGGTCAATCCCTGCCAGCACAAGTGATCAGGGACGCTATTTTAAAGCATGTGTTGGACACTGGTGAAAATGAGTTCCCCTGCTATGTGATGGCTTCATTGAAAATTAGGATGTTTGGTTTCAAACATCTTATATTAAAAAACCCACACTGATGCCAGTGTCGGATGTAATACTACATGTTCACAGAGGACACCTTAGAGGGGCACCCTGAAATCCTACCAGCTACTGGTATGTTGACCCACTGATTTTAGCCAGCCTGCATCCAGAAAACAGTTTATGATCCCCACAGGTGAGGGCCCATGCTCTCGGGGTACCATAAACCAAGCCTTAAAGGACAGAGGGTATGTTACACCCACTTCCACAGGGTAGTTTGCAGATTAGCATTCCAAGGCAAGGGAGTTTCAACAGACCACCACCTTTGGTATACAAATCTGGTTTCTCTCACAGGAGAGGAAGCCAACCCCATTTGTCCAGAGCACTTTGGCAGTTGGAGAGGCAGGAAAATTAGCTTTTCAGATAGGTGTTTTGACCCTTAGGGTATTCCACCCCTAAGGTGGGCTACCTGAAGTGGTGGCGACTTTTCAGAGTTAAGCTTCTTGGTGATGGCAAACTCATGAATTCTGGGACAGGGTTATGTCCACTTTCCCCAGGAAGTGGTCATATAGTGACCCCAAGGGTAGGGAGCGCATTGGCTATGCCCCTACGCTCCCCTAATGCCTCTAAATTGAGTATTTAGGGTAGTCCCTGGCCTCGAAGAAAGAGATCCTGTAGACCAAAAGAAGAAGATAGGCTGAAGAGCTGCGAAAGCAAGAACTGCAATAGAAGAAACTGACTTGGCACCAGTCCTGCTGGTCTGTTCGCCTATTCTTGACAAGTGCACCAAAGCAGTCTCACCCTGCAAGCTGCTGATCCTCCAAAGCCTGTGAGGACTGTCAGCACTTCTCCAAAGACACAGGAACTCCTTTGGAACAGTGGAGCTGTTCCCCTGCATCCTGCAGGTACCAAAGACTGAACTGTGAGGCTCCGGAACCTCCAAAACTCGCCACCGCCAAGCACCACTCACAGAGCCCCCTAGCCGAAGTCGAAGTGGCCCAATGATGTCAGAGTGTTCCCCAGCCCTCAAGACACAGAGTCCACCTTGGTTTCACCTCTCGTGAACTCGCTGAAGCCGCCTGCAGCCTCTGCGTGCAAGCCCCCCTCAACTGCGAGTGCTCCTAGACGAGAATACACAACACCTCAAAGTCCCTCTGCAACTGGCAGACCTGGCCCAGGGAGAATTGGGCCATCAGTGTCCCCATGTCCCCAAGGATTGCAAGGCTTGAACCCTCTTGTTGGTTCAGCCAGACTGGCCTACCAGTCCCACCCTGCAGCCTCTGTTTACAGAGACCGATCCCCCATAGACTTACATTGGGCATCCAACATTGTTTGAACCACTGAACCCAGCTGCCCTTGTGCCACTGGAGGTGACCTGGTGGTGCTGCCTTGGACCTTGCCCCATACTCACCTTAAGTCCCGGAGGTTGGTCTGGTAAGTTGCTGCAAAGAACTCATATGCCATATTCTATTTTTCCTCCCATAGGATAACATTGCTGCCTCTGACAAATGCACTGTTGTCTGTTTAAATGCAAAAGTATTTTTTCTTGAAAAACATACTAACCTGATCATATTGATTCTGGTGCTGCCAAATACATAAAGATATGTATTATTTTTTATAAATTGAAGTGGATCACTTTATTGGGTTGCATGCATAATTTATTGACTATTGGGTGAATTTGCAGATGTCTAACACTCCTCTCTGATAAGTCTAAGGTTGCTCAACCACAATACCCACTAAAAAGCACATTGGGATTGCTAGAGCAAGTCCCTGTCCACTCGTAAGGGAATACCAGGACTCTTTGCATAGTATATCTTGTTTTGATATACAACATAAAAAGCCGGCTTTTTACAGTTAGTGAACAAAAATATGCCTCTGATTACACTACTATATAGAATAAAAGTGAAAACTGTCTGTGGATTTCATATATATGGCGGGGATTCAATTAAAAAAAGGGTGCACACATGCATATGATAGTAACCTCCACAAGTCAAGAAACTCCTGGTGATGTACTACAAAGAATAGGCCTCTCTCAGCGTCTGGCATCCAAGAAAGATCATTAGGGACTGATCATGAAGCTCTGTGCCTGTTTTTATGTGATTGTATTTTCTGAAGCTCATATTATTACTTTTAAATTTCTGTGATTTCGTGCAGACAACACAGCTTGGCACCATGAACACTTGTTGCCCTTCTCTATTTCTAACCATTTCTGTTCCTGCACTAACTCAGAGAAATTAAATGTAAGTGCCATGGAAAGGTCAATTGCAAAAAAAAAAAAAACATAGGCCCACACCTGCATGATACAGCCCAAGATTGTTATTTTGAATGACCTGTCTATGCTGTTTCACTGTTCCACACTCACAGGACTACAGATTAAAAGGCTTCCTACTTCTGTAAAGCATAAAGTTCTTGTAAGAAAGCACCAAGAAAAATGTGGATTGTGCCCCTTTGTCGGAACATAGGTTCCAGATCCCATAAAGAGGCTGGAAGAATCCTAAAAACTTACACTACTCAGGTTATAGTTTTTGGTATCAGTAGATTCCTCCAGGCTGTTAACTTTATAAGAATGAAATTGGGTCTGAAACTTTGAAACTACAGAATCTATCTCTAAGTACAATCTTCTTAGTCATACTGTTGCACATCAGGCAGAATATTTAAATATCAATATATGTCTCATTAATTGTGTTACTGTTGGACACGCAGATCTTAATCATGGTTTTACATGCATGCCTTTTTAGCTTTTTTGCTTTTTTAATTATTTAAATAGTTTAACGTGATTTTTTTCTTTCATCCGGAATTGTTGTCCAGGATTTAAATAAACTTCTTACAAATCATAATATTTCATGCCATGTGACCTTGTGACTTATTTAATGTATATTGGGCAATTGTAAAGTAATTATAATGTATTTTATGTATCTTTTATGCCACTTTATGTACGGAAATAAAGATTTAGAATGTATGTTGTAAGAAATTGGGTTACTGGTTGAGAATGGTTGCTGGTTGAGGGCAGTGGAAGCCCCACTCAGGCAATGACCACAATCCCTGTCAGGGCAAACCGCAAAAGTAATTAAATTAACCTGTGCTTAACCCTCTCGTAGCTCGGCAGTCAGGCTTGACTTAGGGGCAATGTGTAAAGTATTTATGCTACATACAAACAGTGACAAAGAGTAAACCCATCACAAGAAAACACTTAATACCATGTTAGTCAAATAGAGTAAAATGAAATAAATAAAATGATACCAGAATAATAAAATTCTGATCAGTAGAACCAGAGATATTCACTTTTAACGTTTTAGTGAGAATAGTGCCTAAAAGCATGAAACACCAGTCATGCTAGACCAGAAGAAATTCACAAGTTCAGGCCAACTGCAATGGTACACATATCAGATACAGAAACCAGGATAGTCTTGCTGAAAATTTATCTTCTCAAGTCTGGTGCAGAGAGTTCCATTCATATTGGAGGAGGCTGAGTGTCGTTCAACCCGAAAAAGAATACAACCGGGTTTCACTGGAACCTGGCAGGTGCACCTATGGAAGTCGTGTCAGAATACAAACACCTTGGGGTTATACTTGATGAGAAAGGTACCTTCAAGCCACAAAAAAAAGCCATAAAACAGAGAGGAAATTCCATAGCGGTAGCTCTAAATCTCTGGAAATAAAACTGCCGGGCCAAGCTTTTACCCCTTACTACAAGCACTACAAGTTAATTCCAGCTATTACATACAGAAACTGCGATAACTGCTCTCTGAATTTCCATCTATGGAAAGAGATAAACTCAAGCAGAGGTTGCTCCCAAAAGGATTACCGGACCGCATCCATAAACCGCCACGGCCTGAGGGAACTCTGGGCAACTATGGGAATGCAGAACAGCTTTAAGTCTTTGGTAAATAAGACAGTAAGAAATCTATCAGAACTTGAAGGCAAAGAATCACTCAGGAGAAGATCCCGTGGGTAGTGCATGCTGCAGAGCTATACAACTCCTGGCCCTCAAGACTACCTGCGTGCGGGCTTCAGCAGGAGGCTAAAAGAGAAATACCTCTGGTTTCAATTGGGAATTCTTCCTGTCCTCCCACATTTACCACCATGGAAGCGAACCGCAGAAAGAACTGAGTGCCGCCTCTTCGTGGAAGCTGAAGAGAGCATCATGCATCTACTATGCATTTGCCACGGTCTGGACCTAGAACGACGCTTGTTCCTGAAATTTATCTTTAACACCAAGAGGATAAGAACCTGTAGGCAAGCAGTGAAGGCTTGTTTTGGTGGAGGAGACATACAGCTGGCATGCCGGTTTGTACAATTTATGGTGGCGCCAGAGGAGAAAATGAAGAGACCTGGCACACCATAAAACAGCTCTAAAATAGGGGCTTACCCTATATGGTCCCGAGATCGGCCTCTTTTTTTTTTTAAACGGGGCAACGCCTAACATAATAAAGTTCTCCTTTGTCGCCTTGAAAACTACGGGGCTTTGGAAAGGCCCATGGTGAAGAAGGGCCAGTAGTATCTATATCATAAAATTGAAACAATACTGATAAATGCAACTATTAATTCTGTGACTTTTAAATATAAATGTAATTCTTAAACTCTTTTAATCTAGGTTTTTATATCTCAACTTTTGGACTAAGGATTGACTAAAGCACAATTGTTGATACAGACATTCTGTTGGAGTAAGGCTCATCCAAGCTGAAAAGGAAAACTTGGCTAGGCCATTTCCTTCCATATCTCTTTCTATCTTTATCGTTTGTGCAAAAATGATTAACGTTTAGTGTACTATTTTTATGAATTTGTTTTTACTTGAGCAAACTCTTTTTTGTAAAGGTTTTTATTTTAACTTGTACAATAAATATTTACTTACTAGTGTCTCTGGAGGTCCAACATTTTTGCCTGGTGTCAGCTAATGTTTAGTGGGACTACCTATCTTGCACCCACAACTGGGTCTGCAATGTTCTTCCACTTCCACTGGTCAAGGCTCAAAAAATGTCTCGGAGTGACAAAAGGTAGAGCAGGCCTGGTGTCCGTTTCCTTTGTGTGTGCTGAAGGCAAGGACTTTTGAAGTGCAAGTGAGGTTGGGTACCACTCCTCCACAGTCAACGTGTAAAGATGGTCCATTTTCTCCATCCCTATGCCCCTTTTTGTCACTGTCTTGAAGTGATACAAAAATCCCAACAGCAAAACCATTCACAGTCTGACAGCACACTGGCAGAAGGCACAGTCGGTTGGAACAAGAAACTGGCAACTTTCTAAAAGTGGCATTTTCAAAATTTCGACTTAAAATCTAACTTCACTATTAAAGAGGATTTTAAATTGCAATTTATTTGACTGTAAACATCATATCTCTATCTGCTCCCAATCTAAAGTAAGCAAGTATCAAATGTAATTGGGTAACATTGTGTTATTCAGTGGGAGAGATAGGCCTTACAACAAAGAAAAACAGCTTTAGAAGATTTTCACTGCCAGGACATATAAAACACACATGTCCTATTTTTTAAAAACTAGGCACCCTGCGCTATGAGCCTTTAAGGCCTACCTTAGGGTGACTTATAAGTATTAAAAAGGAAGGTTTAGGCCTGGCAAAGGTCTATTTTGCAAGGTCGAAATGGCAGTTTAAAACTGCACTAACGGCTGCAGTGGCAGGCCTGCCACATGTTCTTAAAGTGCTACTTTAGTGGGTGGCACAATGAGTGCAGCAGCCCCGCCAATATAATTCAATTTAGAGGACCTGTGTACTAGTAGTACTATTTACTAGAGTCTTACAGGTAAAATAAATGTGCCAATTAGGTGTAGGCCAATTGCACTATGTTTGAAGGAGAGAGCACAAACACTTTAGCACCGGGTAGCAGTGGTAAAGTGCACACAGTCCTAATTCTCACAAAAATTAATTCAGCAAAAAGAAAGGGTGAAGGCAAAAAGTTTGGGGAATACCACACCAAGGATCGAAATTATTCAGAAAGCATAAAATTCAACAATAGAGAGAAGAGATCTCAAAGTTAGTTACAATGGGTCGAGATACAGTAAATGCTAAGTAAAGAAATTAAATTATGAATTCTCGCTAAGTAGCGGGAAAATAAATCACCACGACTCCCAATATTAGATGTTGGGTGCATGATTTGCAAAAGTGGGTTAGAGCAGAAACAGATGTTAGCACACTGGCACATCAAAAGGGTAGAAGAGGTCCAGTCGGGACACTATGGGATGTGATTATTACAAAACTTGAAGCGAAAAAGTATGTCAGACCACCTTGAACACTTCATCAAGAGAACCTGCTCGAAAACCTGCTCGAAAACCAAGGTAGAGTGAATAGGCAATAGGCCAACCCAGAAACACATTAGATATGAATTCATGTACAAAGAAACTTCTTGTTTGTCACATTGCCTTCTGTACCCCTCGCTGTTTGTTTCCCGTTCCCGCCACTGCTCCCATGCGGCCCGCCCCCTTTTTTTTGCCTTCTGTATCACACTCCCAACGCCCATTCGCCACCCCGCCTCCCAGCTGCCCCAACCTCCCACTCACCTTAAATGGTGGCTGCTGGGCAGCCACGCAGCAGACTCGCGCAGTAGGCGTGCAGCTGGTGCGCCAGAAGCAAACCCGTCTGCGCCCGTCCACGCCTGGACCGCGCACAGCACCAGAACCCCTGGATCCTGCAACCGCCACAACGCCAGACTCCGCTACGACGCCAGCACTCTCAACGCACTCAACACCGGCCGAAACCACAGCTGCTTCCAGTCCGCCCCGAAACGCACCTATGGACCCTTCTCCTGCCGCACATGCAGCTTCACCTGCATCAGAACCTCCAAACCTCCTAGTACCAATTCCAACCAGCTCCGCTGCTTACTCCTGAACACCCGCTCCGCACGCAAACATGCCGTCAAGCTCTGGGACCTGCTCGACACCTCCGCGCCAGACGTTGCCTTCCTGACCGAGACCTGGTGGAACGACCTCTCAGCGCCCGACATCGCCATAGCCATCCCGGACGGCTACAAGATCACCTGCAGGGACCGCACCAACGGAATCGGAGGAGGAATAGCCATCATCCACTGTATCCACCCACTCAGACGACACCCCCAATGCCGCCGAACACCTGCACTTCCAGATCCACACCAACCCCAACACCACCCTCAGAGGAACACTCATCTACAGACCCCCTGGACCCCGGGCACAGTTCAGCGATGTCATCCCCAACCTTGCCAGCAGCCAAGCACCCGCCTCCATGGACTACATCCTCCTCGGGGACCTGAACTTCCACCTCTAGAACAAAAACAACACCAACTCCGCAACCCTGATCGACAACCTCACCAACCTCGGCCTGAGACAACTCGTCACAGCACCCACCCAGCCGCCGGCCACAAGCTTGACCCCATCTTCTCCACAAGCACCCACGTCTCCTTCGACCACACCGCAGAACTCCACTGGACCGACCACCACTGCGCCCACTTCACCTTCAAGAAACCCACCACGCACAACCGCACCCGACAGCTGCCCCACCGCTGCTGGAGCAAAGTCACCGAAGATCAGCTGACCACCACCCTCACCCAGAACCCTCCCACCGACCCCACAGACCCAGACACCCCCACCCACAACCTCAAACAGTGGATCAACGACTGCGCCAACACCGTCGCCCCACTTAAAAAACACTCCAACAGTCGCACCAGCAAGAAAGCCACCGGGTTCACCGAAGAGCTCCAGACCTCCAAACGAGCATGCCGGAAACTGGATAAGAAATGGCTCCACAAACAAACACCGGACAGCCACACAGCACAAAAGAACGCCACCCAAAGACATCACCACGTCATCAGACTAGCCAAGAGATCTTCCTTCAAAACCTGCCTGGAGAACAATGCACACGACAGCAAGGAGCTCTTCAGCATCGTGAAGGAACTCTCCAAACCCAGCGCCAACACCAACGACATCACTCCCTCACAAGAACTGTGCGACTCGCAGGCCACCTTCTTCCACCGCAAGATCATTGACATCCACGGCAGCTTCAATACCTCGACCACCCCGACAACGCCAGTCCCTACCCGCCCGACGAACACCACCCGCATCAACGGCCTGAACTCCTGGACCAATGTCAATGACGACGAGACACGCAAGGTCATGAACCCCATCTACTCAGGATCGCCATCAGACCCCTGCCCACGTCACGTATTCAAAAAAGCTGACGCAGCCATCGCACCCCAACCACGGAAGGTCATCAACATCTCCTTCGAGACAGCCACCTTCCCGGAAAGCTGGAAGCATGCCAAAATCAACGCCCTTCTCAAGAAGCCCAAGGCGACCCCAACGACCTCAAGACCTTCCGGCCCATCTCCCTGCTCCTATTCCCGGCGAAGAACATCAAGAAAATAGTCAACATGCAACTGACCCCCCACCTCTAGGACAACAACATCTTAGACCCGTCCCAGTCCAGATTCAGAAGAAACCACAGCACCGAGACAGCCCTCATCACCGCCACAGACGACATCAGGCGCCAACTAGACAACGGCGGTACATCAGCCCTCATCCTCCTGAACCTATCAGCCACCTTCAACAGGCTCTGCCACCGCACTCTAGATACATGCCTCCAAGAAGCCAGAATCCAAGAGAAGGCCCTTGCCTGGACCACGTCCTTCCTCCACGGCAGAACCCAGGGCGTCCGCCTCCCACCCTTCCGATCCGAAGCCACCGACATCATATGCGGCGTACCCCAGGGCTCATCCCTCAGCCTGACGCTGTTCCACATCTACATGGCCCACCTCGCAACAAGTGGCCCGCCAGCACGACCTCAACATCATCTCCTATGCTGACAACACCCAGCTCATCCTCTCCCTCACCAAGGACCGGCACACCACCAAAACCAACCTCCACGAGGGAATGAAGGCCGTCACCGAATGTATGAGGAGCAGTCGACTGAATCTGAACTCCAACAAGACGGAGGTCACCATCCTCGGACTGACCCCCTCAGCCTGGGATGGCTCCTGGTGGCCAACCACGCTGGGAACATCACCAACACCCACTGACCACGCACGCAACCTCGGAATCATCCTCGCCTCCTCCCTCTCCATGTCAAAGCAGGTCAACGCCGTCTCCTCATCCTGCTACAACACCCTCCGCATGCTCCGCAGGATCTACAAATGGATCCCTACCAAAACTAGAAGAACGGTAACACAGGCTCTCGTCAGTAGGATGGACTACGGCAACACACTCTACGCAGGAATCCCGGCAAAACACCTTCGACGATTACAAGGCATCCAAAATGCCTCCGCCCGACTGATCCTCAATGTCCCTCACTGCAGCCACATCACTCCCCACCTGAGAGACTTACACTGGCTCCCCGTAGTCAAGAAGATCACCTTCAAGCTCCTCACCCATGCACACAAGGCACTCCATAACACCGGACCAGCCTTCCTGAACAGTAGACTCAACTTCTACACCCCTACCTGCCAGGTCCGATCTGCAAGCCTCGTCCTCGCCACTGTCCCCCACATCCTACGAACGACCTCCGGTGGCAGATCCTTCTCCTTCCTCGCCGCCAAGACCTGGAACACCCTCCCCACCCACCTCCAGCAGACACAAGACCTGCTTACCTTCAAAAGACTCCTCAAGGTCTGGTTTGAACACAGTAACTTACTTTCTTTGGATCAATTCCTTTTCCTTCTTTTCTTTTTCTTTAATTTTTTTTGTGGTGATAATGAATTGAAACATACTCTCTAACTATGTGTTGTCACAGCACATGCATTTATCACAATGACCTAACATCTGGATCTATGATGATTGACATATTGTTTTGAGTGCACTGTACTGAACGTTTGTGGTGAAAGCTGTAGACTAGACTTCATGAATATCCTGTTTGAGCAAGATAGCTAAGGCTGGGTTTTAATTGTGGAGCTCAAGTATTAAAAAACATCTGCTAAAAACATCAGCAAATCCATCCATTCCCCACGGTGTGCCCCATCTATTTACAGTGTGGTGGAAGGCTGATGAATTTGATAGTGGAATCTCTCCTAGCTCCACAGAATATGGTTGCAGGCTGTCTATTCAGTTTATGATGACCTAGTGTGTTTCCGACTCTACATGTTTTAACAATGTTGGATCATACCTTTGTGCTGTCTGCCACATTCTGCAGTAAAACATTAATATACAATAGCCCCCTCCCCGATCAAGGAATAAAGTAAGGATATATTTCCAACACCTCACATCCGTTTTATATCTATAGTACAGATGAGATAAGTGACTGAGATTGAGTATGTGAGTGCATGAAAGAGTGAATGAAATGAGACAATCCTGTCTGTCAATGAGTCAACCATCATGGAAGATTCTTTGAACTGAAACACACTTGACGCCTGGAGGAATGTAGTGCTCACAAATAATGCTGGACTAAGGGCATTCAAGACCATTGCCCATCTCTGGAGCATACACTTCTACACACTGCTCATTCTCCTTTTGACCTTAGTATAGACAGTGACTCCACCTGTTTGCACTGTCATTACCAAGCGCCTTTCTTTTTTTTGAGAGAGAGTTTTATATAGCGCGAACTATACCCGATACATCAGGTATCAGAGCGCTTTAAATGAGCACCTGTTTCGTTACAGAAGGACACATTCATTTTTTGTTACACAGGGGAGATTAAGTGATTTGCCCAGAATCACAGGATGTTGAGCGTCGTTGCTGAGACTCGAACCGAGGTCGACCGCTCTAGCAGTCAAGCTACATCCTCTACCCAGAGGAGAATAAGGCACATGGCATTAAAAGTTTGTCCTCGCTAATCTTTTAGCCAAAATCAAGACAACTGCCTCACATTAGTGTGTCATATGGGGATGACCAGGGTTGGACTTCCATGTAGGAATCTGGCAGGCCATAAGGAAAATCTTTCAATTTACGTTAAAAAATGTTAACTAGCCCTATAGTTATGGTCCAATAAATGTAATAATAGAGTATCAGTCTAGCCTCTTTAATCAATTTTCATATGCAGCGAGAACTATTTAAGTAATTTCCATCACTCATTCAGAACATCCAAAATTAAAATGCAGGCCATTAAAGCTCTTCACTAGGCGTCCACAGATATAATTGACCTTTTTTTCAATAATAAATGATATAGCGGCAACGAAAAGCATTGAAACCTTTTTCAAAATATATTTTTACTTGAGTCATTGTCCAGAATATTGAGATTACTGACAAACACAAATGGGCTTTATTTTCTTTCTGGTGATGGGAGAAGTGGTGGAGATAGTGTACAAGATATTTTTTTTAAAGGAAAAAATACGTGAAGTAGTACCTTTTGCCCCTTGTTTACAAGTGAAGCAAAAAGAGGTGAACAACGAGTGGTCCAACAGCAAGAGGGACCCTTGTGGGATGACACTGCCATAGTGCTGAACAATTATCTTGACAAAGATTCTTTTAACTGACGATGTGAACTTATTATTATGTTGTCATATATAATTATATGGCATTTTGAAATATTGTATAACATTTATATGAAATATATTCACAAATACTATGAATAACATTATATGAGAAAATGATTCTTAAAAAGACTATACTTGTTTTTTTATTATTATTTTCTTCCTATATTTTTGTAATGCTAAACTCGTCCTACCAATTTGTTGTATCATGTAAGGGGACAATATGCATGTGCTTACTAAACTCAGCAGCGGAGGAGGGGGTACCACCTCAATACCAGCATAATATTTCAACACTTTACGGTATATTTCTTCGTCATTCAAAAACGAAGAAATATACCGTAAAGTGTTGAAATATTATGCTTTGTAAATGTTTGTTGAATGTGATTTTTGATATAATTTTTTGTTTAATAAGTGTAGGTAATGTTTTTTGTAAATATAAATGTTTGTAATGCACTGTGATCAAGCAATGGAACTATAAGTGTGTTATGTATGTTGTGTCTTTTTCTCTCTCTGCCTATGAAATTTGATTTCAGATGAGAGTTTTTCTACATTAATAATAAGTGAAAGGTAAAATAAATACACCTGACCAGATTCAAATAACTTTTTATTTTGGTCTCTATAAAATCATAAACATGAAATAATATATGAAGGGAAGCATCCTATGTATGTTTGAACTTCTAAAAGTGGCACTTCTCCACTAGCCACAATCAATCTGCGCACACCATTGAGCAGCGTTTATTCTCACGAGTTTGCACATACCAAATTCGCCCCTGCACTCCTCTCCCATCAGGAACTACCAGAGGAACACATATCCCCCATGCATTCCTATTGGAGGGCAGGCCAGTCTCACCACACATACACAGAGAGTGCACGCACTTTACACTGGACCACAGTGAAAAAGTGCGCAGAGGCCTAAAATCACCAACACCAGGTTACGGAAATGGCTAGGAGAATGCAAAAAGTTTCAGGGTAAACCTGCCAAAAGGGCCAAGTCTAACACACACCAACAAGCCTTGGCAACTGCAACCCATGCTGTCAGAGGACAGATGCTTTGGAGAGGACCAGCAAGGTCCTGGGGACTCTCCATGCAATGGAGAGTCTGGGAACATCTGGAGCAACCAGGTAAACCCACTGAAAGTTAAAGTTATCTTCAGAGGTTCCCACAGGCCAACGCATCAGGGATCGCGAAGGGACCATGAGAAGAATCACAAAATACCAGCCCACGGAACACTCATGGAGTGTAGGCCGGTCATCTTCAGTGGAAACACTGCTCGGGTCATGGACTATAAGTAGCCCAAAGCAAGCCTCAGGGATCGCCGAAAAGCATGTGCTGCTTCAAATAGCCATGGTGTCCAGGGGTTTGCGTTGTATTGTCCCCACGAGGGCTGCGGGTCTCAGGATTGCTGAGAGCACTCGTCTACTTTGGGAACCCTTGGAAACTCACCTCATGTGTTGCAGAAATCTTTGAAGTCCTCAGGAGCTTCGGAGATGCAAACCGGTCAGATGCGTCTTTGATGCCTGCTTAGCAGGGGAGTAACTCCTTTACTCCAAGGGAGATTCTTCAGTCATCCAACATAGTAGAAGTACTTGGTTTCTGTAGCAGAGTGACATACCGGTAAATCCAAAGTCCTGTAGTCAGGGGTTCCTACTTTATACCCAAGGAAGGGGTGGGACAAACTCTGGGGACCCACCTATGGGAGGGTCAGGACAGAGGGGTGGCTACATCATGTCCTTTGTCCAGTTTCGTGCCAGAGCAAGAGCAAATGGCTCCTGCAAACAGTTTGAGCTGGACTATGCACAGGGACGCCAAATGTAGCCCAGTGCAGACATCAAAGCACTCTTAGAGTGCATCCACCCAGCCCCAATACACATAAAGCCTGTCTGGGAGGTGATTACACCTCCCTGTAACAGGATGCCTATTGTCATGCCTTCCCCTGCTCGAGCTCGGCTCAGCAGCAGGAGGGCAGACTCATGTCTGTGGCTGGCAGCACCCATCTTGTGATGCCAGGGTCAAGAAAGCTGGTACCCGGTGTACCGGTGTTGTCATATTACTCCCTATAGGAGGGTGAAATCATACTTCCCATGCCAGTTACTGGTGTGGAGGTATGAGTCCAAGGTTTTTGACACCAAACACGACAGGTTTCCTATCAGCCGTTTTAAAGTTAGCATTTACCGCGAGGTTATGATGCACTTATAAGAGGATATGGTTGGCTGCCTCACAAACAACCCCCAAATCTAGGTTCTGAAGGATGAAGAGGGGCTCTGCTCATGCAGAAGCACCCTCTCACATAAAACCCGGGAATCCTGCCTTCAGCATTAATACGTGCTGCTAAAGGGGGGACTGATAGGTTTATATGTACAGTGATATAGGATAGATATAGTGAACCAATATCTAAGTAAGGGATGCATGCACCACCTTTCACAGCCTGCAGTAGCAGACCTGTTGTGTCTGTTTGAGTGGTCTTTCAGGGTTGGCACAATACATGCTGCAGCCCCTGGGAGGCCTATGGGGCACTTATGCCCTGGGTACCTAGTATACCATATACTAGGGACTTATAAGGGTACCCCACAATCCAATCTGGAGTGTACCTAAAGTACATGGAATCAATTTAGGGATAAAACAGATAAACTGGGGTCCTGATTAGCAGGATCCCAGTCAGACTAGTCAGAATCCAGTCACAGATCTGAGTTGAATCCATCATCATTCTTTAGTTCACTTCACCACCTCAGCTCAGCCAGGTCTTCCCTGAACCAGAAACAAACATCCTGGAACCGGTTTCTGGGTAACATCCTTCATCAGCCAGGCTAGCTTGAATCCAGTGGCAAAGTGAGCAAGGGATACACGTCTGGGCATACCCTGTCAACTTAGGGCAACCAAAGCAAATAATAGAGCTAATAGATGGAGCGCTGGAACTTTTCAGACACTCATCCCCGGTCACAGATCTGGGTTGGATCCATCATCATTCTTCAGCTCACTTCACCACCTCAGTTCAGACACAGCTATATGAGTATGCATTGTTCGCCCTAAGTTAGCAGGGTATACCCAGACATGGGTCCCTTGCTCAGTTAGCCACTGGATTCAAGCTAGCCTAACTGATCTAGTGTATTACCCAGAATCCGGTCCCAGGATGCTTGTTTCCGGTTCAGGGAAGACCTGGCTTGGCAGTTCGGGCTGGACTGTTCCCATGAGGCACAGAGTCAAGACTGATTTGCATATAGCTGGCTCTCAACTGAGGTGGAAAAGTGAACTAAAGAATGATGATGGATTCAAGCCAGATCTGTGACTGGAGGTGAGTGCCTAAAACGTTTTAGGACTCCGTCCATTATCTCCTTATGTTTGCTTTGTTCGCCCTAAGTTGGCAGGGTATACTCATACTTGTTTCCCTTGTTCAGATTGCCACTAGATTCAAGCTAGCCTGGCTGATGAAGGGTGTTACCCAGAAACTGGTCCCAGGATGCTTGTTTCCGGTTCAGGGAAGACCTGGCTTAGCAGTTCGGGCTGGACTCTACCCATGAGGCACAGGGTCAAGACTAATTTGCATATAGCTTGCTCTCAACTGAGGTGGCGAAGTGAGCTAAAGAAAGATGATGGATTCAACCCAGATCTGTGACTGGGGGTGAGTGCCTGAAAAGTTTCAGCACTCCGTCCATTATCTCCTTGTGTTTGCTTTGTTCGGCCTAAGTTGGCAGGGTATACCCAGACTTTGGTCCCTTGCTCTCTTTGCCACTGGATTCAAGCTAGCCTGGCCATTGAAGGGTGCCCAGAAACTGGCCCCAGGATGCTTGTTTCTGGTTCAGGGAAGACCTGGCTTGGCAGTCAGGCTGGACTGTTCCCATGAGGCACAGGGTCACAACTGATTTGCATATAGCTGGGTCTAAACTGAGGTGGCGAAGTGAGCTAAAGAATGATGATGGATTCAATCCAGATATGTGACTGGGGGTGAGTGCCTGAAAAGTTTTAGCAATCCGTCCATTATCTCCTTGTGTTTGCTTTGTTCGCCCTCTGTTAGCAGGGTATACCCAGACATGGGTCCCTTGCTCACTTTGCCACTGGATTCAAGCTAGCCTGGCTGATGACAGCTAGTTTGCCAGAAACCGGTCCCAGGTTGCTTGCATCCGGTCCAGGGAAGACATGGCTTGGCAGTTCGGGCTGGACTATTCCCATGAGGCACAAGGCCAGACTAATTTGCATATCGCCATGTCTTAACTGGGGTGGCGGAGTGAGCTAAAGAATGATGATGGATTAAACCCAGATCAGTTGACTGGGGGTGAATACTTGCAATGTTCAACACTCCGTCCATCATCTCCTTTGGTTACGCTTTTTTCGCCCTAAGGTGGCAGGGTATGCTCAGACGTGGGTCCCTTGCTCACTTTGCCACTGGATTCAAGCCTGGCTGATGACGGATAAAAAGCCAGAAACTGGCCCCAGGATGCTTGTTTCCGGTCCAGGGAAGACATGGCTTGGCAGTTCGGGCTGGAGTGTTCCCATGAGGCACAGGGTCAGACTGATTTGCATATAGCTGGCTCTCAACTGAGGTGGTGAAGTGAGCTAAAAAATGATGATGGATTCAATCAAGATCTGTGACTGTGGTTGAGTGCGTAAAACATTTCAGCACTCCATCCATTATCTCCTTGTGTTTGCTTTGCTCACCCTAAGTTGGCAGGGTATACCCAGACTTGGTTCCCCTGTTCACTTTGCCACTGGATTCAAGCTAGCCTGGCTGATGAAGGGTGTTACCCAGAACCCGGTCCCAGGATGCTTATTTCTGGTTCAGGGTAGACCTGGCTTGGCAGTTCGGGCTGAACTGTTCCCATGAGGCACAGGGTCAATACTGATTTGCATATAGCTTGCTCTCAACTGAGATGGCGAAGTGAGCTAAAGAATAATGATGGATTCAACCCAGATCTGTGACTGGGGGTGAGTGCCTGAAATGTTTCAGCACTCTGTCCATTATCTCCATGTGTTTGCTTTGTTCGCCCTAAGTTAGCAGGGTATACCCAGACATGGGTCCATTGCTCACTTTGCCACTGGATTCGAGCTAGCCTGGCTGATCAATGGTGTTACCCAGAACCTGGTCCCAGGATACTTGTTTCCGGTTCAGGGAAGACCTGGTCTTGGCAGTTCAGGTGGAACTGTTCCCATGAGGCACACGGTCAAGACTGATTTGCATATAGCTGGCTCTCAACTGAGGTGGCGAAGTGAGCTAAAGAATGATGATGGTTTCAACCAAGATCTGTGACTGAGGGTGAGTGCCTAAAACGTTCAGCACTCGATCCATTATCTCCTTGTGTTTGCTTTGCTTGCCCTAGGTTTGCAGGGTATACCCAGACTTGGGTCCCTTGTTCACTTTGCCACTGGATTCAAGCTAGCCTGGCTGATGAAGGGTGTTATCCAGAAACCGGTCCCAGGATGCTTGTTTCCAGTTCAAGGAAGACCTGGCTTGGCAGTTCAGACTGGACTGTTCCCATGAGGCACAGGCTCAAGTCTGATTTGCATATAGCTGGGTCTGAATTGAGGTGGCGAACTGAGCTAAAGAATTATGATGGATTCAACCCAGATCTGTGACTGGGGGTGAGTGGCTGAAAAGTTTCAGTACTCCGTCTATTATCTCCTTGTGTTTGCTTTGTTAGCCCTAAGTTAGCAGGGTATACCAAGACGTGGATCCCTGGCTCACTTTGCCACTGGATTCAAGCTAGCCTGGCTGATGAAGGCTGTTACCCAGAAACCGGTCCCAGGATGCATGTTTCGGTTCACGGAAGACCTGGCTTGTCAGTTTGGGCTGGACTGTTCCCATGCGGCACAGGGTCAAGACTGATTTGCATATAGCTGGGTCTGAACTGAGGTGGCGAAGTAAGCTAAAGAATTATGATGGATTCTACCCAGATTTTTGACTGGGAGTGATGCCCAAAAAGTTTTAGCACTCCGTCCATTATCTCCTTGTGTTTGCTCAGTATATAAGCTGTACCAACCCAGCATTCTGTCTGAAACACCAAGCCACCAACCAGAAGGCCGGCCTTCTGTGAGGGAGGGGCATAAGGAATGGGACGAGGACAACAGGAGTAATGAAGATTACCGGTTAAGTTATAGGGCATTACCTCCCGGTCCCTCCAGTCCTCGTCCCATTGCTTAACAAAGTGGAGAATTATTGCTTAACAAAGTGGATAATACCAAAGCAAACAACCCAGTTTTCCGAACTCTCACCAACAGTAGGAACACCACACCGAAAGCAGAGCCCCAAAGAAGCAAATTGGAGAACCACAAGAAGACACAACTGCAGGGACACACAACCCGAAAAGCTCCCAACCAAACAAAACGGAGCCGAATCCCCAAAACAAGCAGGGGATGACCAGAAAAACCCCCCAAAAAGGAGCCAAACCAAGGAGCTGCCACCCAAAGGGTAGACAACGGACTCCAGGATCCTCCAAACCAACCACTGAGGAGGAAAACAAAACTAGAAAAGAACAGAGACTGACCCCTACAGAAGGACAGCGACGAGACCACCACAGAAGAAGACCCAGAACAGCCGCATACAGAAAGGAGCCAGGGACAAATACGAGAACATCTGTATGCAGGGCAGTAGGCCGCAGGACACCAAGAGGAAAACAAGACCCTAGTCAAGGCCAGAAAGGAGGACAAGGACCCAGAGCCAAATCCCAAGGGAGTCAGCAGAAGGGCTGAATGAACAAGCCACCCCTCCAGAGAAATCAGCAGAAGGTGGCCCCGAAAAAGCAGAAACACCAACAGGACACTACAAAAAACAGGAAGGGCACTCGACCAGCGCGAAAACAGCCAAGGACCGGAGCACCACCCAGCAGCCGGAATCCTGCAAAAAAAACAACAGAGAGCGACCCCATCAGACAAGAGAAGTATGCCACACAGAGCTGAAAGAACACACAACAACCACAACAAAAAGCTGAAGGGAAGGAATAAGAGACCAAACAGGCCCCACTCAAAGCAGGAGACAAAGGAATGACACAACCAGCCACCAGACCAACCACAAAATACCAGTAGAAGCTCCCAGCAGAGCAGCAGAGACAAAAGAGGACATTGCCAGACGAAAGAAGCAAGGCACCGACCCAGAAGACCAACCAAGGGCAGACCCAAACCGAGCAAACCAGGAAGGGAGGGAGCAGCGACCACGAGCAAGCCCCCCCCCCCCGACCCGACACACTGGCAACAGTGAGCCCAGAGGAACCAGGCACAAAAAAACTCAGAGGTGGGCCAGGCCACGGGGCAGGAATAACCAGCAGCCAACACCGCCGCAGAAAGGACCCCCAAACCCAGAGAAAAACCCGAGGCACAGGGACAGGCCAACAGGCCAGGACCGAGGCAACCACCCCGAAAGCAGGAGACACCGGGACACAAACCCAGCACCCACCCCGCCAAAAGAAGGCAAGGGGGAGGCCAGCTGAGCAACTCCCCCACAAAACAAGGCCTGCAACAGGACACCGCCCAAAGAAAACCCAGCAGGTACGGAGCCCAGCAGAACCAGAATCAGACAAGGCACAACCCAAAGAAAGTGGAGAGGCTAAAGAACAAACAGGGACAACCGGGGGGAAGACACTACAAACAACCCCCAGCAAGGGTGACACCTCCAACCAAAAAGCAGCAGGCCAACCACAGGGGGGAAATGCAGGACCGGGTGAAGACAAAGCCACCGGACACCCAACAAGAACCCGTAACAGGGAAGGGGAAAATCCCTAACTGAACCAGCAGCCGCAGATGGGCAAAATAAGGGAGAAAACCAGGGAGGTTCAATGCCCAACCCTGCAAACACTCTAAAAAAAAAACAAGAAGCCAGCAGACTGAACAAAAGACATGTCAGCAAACAGGAGGCCACCAACACAGCACCCCCAAGGGCCCGGAAGTAGTGGCACAGGGGCAACCGCCCCAACTCCGAAACCCCAAACCACCAGGGGCATCAGGGAAAGACACAGGACCCAGCCAAAGCCAGGCCAGCCAGGGCACCCAAAGAGACAGGAAGACAGGGAGGGACCCAAGCAGCCCACACAAGCCAGCCAACGCCAAGGCCCAGCCTCACAATGGAGGCACAGAGAAGAGCACAGAGCAAAATAACTGAAGGTCCGGTCGGGCCCCAGCAACACCAGGCACTGGACTGCCGGCCATCAAGGAGCCAAAAGACCCACACCTAAAAAAGCGATGCACCAGAAGACAGGGAGGGCAATGAGCCAATTACCCAACCCCTGACCGGCACCCCTGCAACCCCAGGGCAGAGAACACGCAGGGGGGACAGGAGACAACACATGGGCGCTGGCGGCTCCAGCTGCCAAACCGGAAGGGAGAGGCAGGCCAAGCCCAATGTGAGCAGAAGGCAGACACCCAAGGGAAAAGGCCCCCACCACCAGAGCTGGACAAAACCAAGCGCCAAGGGGAGAGGGACCGGGAGAGGCCAAGGAAGAAACCGAACCACAGCTGACCCAGCAACCACAGAGCCAACAAAAGCACAGGGACCAGAGACACAACAGGCCCAAAATGAGCCCCGACACTAGAGAGCCAAAAGACCAGGCCCAAACAACCAGCCCCAAGCGGAAAGAGACAGGACCAAACCAACCCATTCCCACCCCACAAAAGTGGGATGATGGCTACAAGGCCCACCAGGGCAGAGGCAAAACTAGGCCAGGATAGGCATACACCAGACCACACTGGCCACCCACCAGCACCCGCAAAAGAGAGGCAGAACAACAGGGGGGAAAACCAAGAAGCTAAGAGGCGAAGCAAAGGACGGCAAAGGAACTGGCAGCAGAGGGACAGAGGACCCCCACAGGTGGGCCAAGCCCCCTGCAAAGGAACCCAAGAGGGGAGAAGGAAACCACAACATGGCACCCAGCCCCCATCATCCAGCCCAGGGACAAACCACTCCCCAGCAACAGCCAAAAGACAAAAACCAAGAACAAGGCACACCAGGGGCACCAGCAGCGCAGTCCCTGTAACCAACCAGCTGACCAAGTGCAGCCGCAGGAGACCAGCGAGAGGCAGAAGAAGCAGAACCCACTAGCCAACCCCAACACCAAGGGCCAAGTCAGGCCATAGAGAGGGCACAACACCAAACCCCCCAGGCTAGACCAAGGACCCAGCACCAGACTTGAAAAGTAACTGAACCCCCAGGGAAGAATGCAGAGATGGGCACCTGGATTAAAAGAAAACACACCCCAGCACCCGGGTGGCCAGAGACCCCAACAGAAAGGGTCAGAGAGCCGGAACAGGAGACAAACTGGCATGTGGCACCCAGCCCCGGGGCAAACAGACAGCAGAACACACTGCATGCCCCCACCAGCCAGGCCAGGGAACCCGCAACCAGCGCTGCACCGGACCGAAGGCCAACTGGAAACACCCCCACAAGAAATAGAGAAAAACGGAGGACCTAAACACTGACTAATCAACAGGTAGCCGGGAACACAAAAGGCCAACAGGCAACCACACCAGGGGAAACCCAGGTCAACACCCCCCCAGAAACTAACCAGATCTGACCACACCCAACGCCAGAGCAAACCAGAACAGGCGAGGGAGCAGAAATGCCATTCAGCAAGACAGGCACCCCCCCGTGGCCAACCAGGTAAGGCAAGAACCAGGCCCCACAAAAGCAGACTTTGAAAGCAGGACCTGGCATACGTCCAATCAATTAGGCACTAACCAAGCCTGACTCCACTCAACAACAAAAATCAGGCGAGAGCAGTTGTTTCCAGGGAGGTAGGGTCGGAGGCTCAGGAGATGAACACAGAACCTGTAGAAGAAAAGCCTGCAACCAGAACCACCAGGCCACAGTGACACATGGTAAAACAGGAGAGGCAAAGGAACTGCTACGCGGTACTCACCACAGGGGCAGGGAGGCAGCACCACACACCCACTGCTCCCTCCAGCCAGCCCAGGCGCCCTTTAGCAAACCAACACTGGGAAAAAGGGCAAAGACTGCAGCCACCGGCATTCCGAGGCCATAGCCAGGCCCGCCCCCGCTCCACAACGATCATCAGCAGGGGCGCCAGGGAAGAAAAGGACACCAGCAGGATCCCACCAGCCATCCAGGAAGCCCAGGGGCACCACCAGGACCTGCCCTGGGGCACACAAAATCAGCCGCAGCTGCACGTCTTCCAGAACGGCCAAGCCACAGGAAGATGTGCCCACCAACCCAGAAGAGACCGGGAGGAACGCGCCACAACGGCAAAGGCCTGTCCGCCAACCAACATGGTTACCAGCAAGCCCGGTAGTCCAGGAGACCGTGCAGAAAGACGTCAAGGATAGCCCAGCAGCCTGAAGAAAACATCTAATGAAGACTGCAAACAGGTAAGAACCAGCACAACTCCAAGAACCATTCTGTGGGAAGACAGAAAAAACGAACAGGCAGAATGCTGGGTTGGTACAGCTTATGTACTCCCAGTGGGAGGGGGTGAGGTTAGGTGTTTCAGCATTCTCCTGTTTTTTTTTCTGTCGTGGAGATGGTCATCTCCACTTTGTTATGGGATGGGACAAGGACTGGAGGGACCGGGAGGTAAGGGCTATCCTTTCATATTTCCTATCTCTTCACTTTTCACTTCCATCTATGAGCACTCCCTCTCTCTAATTTGCCCTTTTCCTCTATTCTCCCCTTCCCATGTCTCTTTTCTCCTTTTGTCGCTCTCTTCATTTCACTCCCCCTCTTTTTGTCCTGCCCTCCCATACTCTTCACCTCTCTCCAGCCTGCCTCCTTCCTATTTACTACTACCCCTTCTTCTCTCATCTCACCTTTCTTGTCATACTCGATCTTTCACTTCCGTCACACGTTTCTCTCTCCTCGTCTCTCATCCATTTTCTCTATCCTTTCTTTTCACCTCTATCTCCTCTGTCCATGTGTCTCTTTCTCTCCCTCACATCCATCCCTTTGGCCCTCTTCTTCCCTCTCACCCTTCTGCTTCCCCTTTCTCTTCCCCTCTCTCGCCCCTTCCTTCTGGACAGATAAAATAACAATAAACTTGTTTTGGCCAGAGTGGTTTCTCTGATTTGTGACATTTGTTTACAAATCTGGACAAAAAAATAATACAGGTGATACAAAAGCTATAAATTAGACAAAACAATGGCCTGTTTGATATTCTTTTTTCCATAAGGGGGAAGACTAATAAAATACCTTGGTTGAAAAGTTACTCTTGAAAGGTACAAATGCTGTTACAACACTTTCTACAGTGAGCTATATGCATTTGTGGTATTGAAAAAGTGAGTTAAATATTTCCTGCAGTCTTAAAAGCCTGGTAGGGAAAGCAGTTGTTGGTCTGCGATCCAATTTTCAATGTATTAATTACAAAAGATACATTTAGCACTCAGAACGTGCAGAAATATTTTGAGTATAAAGGAAACAGGTGGAAGTATGTAGGTCAGTCTTCCCACATGGACAAAACAGTCCGGCAGATGCACATAATTAAAGGAGAGCTGGGAGAGAAAGGCAGCTATGGCCTTGCTCGCTCACCTGTTAAAGACAACTTCTTTCAAACAGTGCTGCTGGAGCAATTTTCACAGTGGGGGATTCTACCATCAATGTTATGTCACTGAACTCATAGGGATTGTAAAAAAATCCAAGCATCACACAAAGAACAAGAATAGCAAAAGTGCCATGTCTATTCAGCAAGAGAGCGGTAACAGTCTGGCATGTAGCTGGTGGTGTCTTTTGGAGCTACTGGTGTTATATGGAACACACAGCAAAAAAATATATTATTAAAGCATAGTGTGATAGCACACTGTCAGTACATGCTCTATCGAAATTATCACTTAGCCGTGCAGACTGTTAACTCACAAAACTACATGGCACACAAATGATGTGTGGAAATCTTGAAACTGCAAATATCAGAGAGGAGGGGAGCTAGATTTGTTTGTAAAATCCTAGGGGTCACCTCATGGTTTCTAGTGCCCAGGTACTTGCAAATAGGAGCAAACCATTTTGACCTGGGTTTGCAATAACAAGGGCAAGAAAAAAGGGGCACTGTTTCATTACCGTGCCCACAGCTAGGGCAGCTCTTGTCTTTGGGGTTATCTGCTCCTGACCAGCTTGGTATAAATGCACATAGAGGCAAAGTTCCAAACCTAAATTGTACATACAATTTTTTTGCCATCCTGGGTTCAACAATATCCAAGAATGATTCTAGAAAATAATGACCTTTGTGTTGTAAAGAAAAGGCAGGATAAAGTGCCATGTGCACTGGAGACTACAAGATTAGACAGCTTGCAGTACCTGTATTTATTTTTCAGGTCCTGTAAACTTATGCAAGGGTATGAACTCCCTGGATCACTTGATTAATCCAGGAAAACCATCCTCTTGAAATGTTCTCTTATATGCTTAATCCAGGGGAATCTAGCAGAGCACGGGTTCTTAAATAATTCTACTAGACCACTCGAATAAAGCAACAGCTCTTGGGTAGCCCAGAGCCTTCTCCAGAATAATAATGGTCTTAATTCTATTTGATCTGAAATTGGCCTCAGCCCACTGTTATATCTTCAAGGTGTTAATTGGGTACTTATTGGGAGATTTGTTATTGACCTCACAAAGTGATTTTCCTCCAACTCAAGCTCTTTAGTCTTGGTATGTCCCCTTATCTCCACCCTCATAAAGAGCTACCCCCAGTCCTTGCTGGTATATATCTGTATTACTGGGGAGATACATTTGCTGAAAGACCCTTATTGTAGCTTCAATAATCCCCCTATCTGGTGGCCTAATTTTAGTTTTCATCTAGTGACATGACGTCCCCAATTCATTCTCTCATCAAGAGTCATTTCTAAATAATCAAAAAGATGCCCCCTTTCGAAAGGGATACGATTAAATATGGGATTTTGTGTGACACACTGCAAGGATTAAATATCATACATTTGGTTTTATTGATATTAATTTCCATTCCTCTTTTGGCGCAAAATCTGCTAAACTCATTAAGGGGCTTTTGTATGACCATTGGAGATTTTGCCAAAAGTAGTGTATCGTCTGCAAACCTGAGGGCTGAAACCCTTGTGTTTGCCAATTTAGGGCCTTCATTATCAATTACATTTAAGTGCTCAACCAAGTGATTTATAAACAATGTAAACAAAGTGTGAGCCAATACACATCCCTGTCTGACACCCTTTCCCACTAGAAATTGGGACGTCATCTCTTCTAACTTTCCACGACGTACCTGTGCAAATTGTTTTTTTTGTAACCTCTCGATGATATTATATAAATATTTGGGAACTCCCATGTTTCTAATCACCAGCCACAACTTTTGTCTTGGGACCATTTTGAATGTCGTGCTGTGGCCTATAAAAAATGCATAAAGCCTTCCCTTCTCAATTAGAATTATCTTACTGTAGATCAACTGGAGTCTAAAAAGTTAATCAACCGTCGAAGTATTTGTCCTGAAGCCCGCTTGTCGCGAGCTCAGGATTGCCTTTTCTTCCAGCCATTGCTGCAACCTTGTAAGTTTTACCCTGCTAAAGAGTTTTTGGGTAGTGTCAAAAAGGTTAATTGGTCAGTAATTAGCAGGGTCTAAAAGTGAACCCTTTTAAAAAATAGGTATATTTTAGCCTCTGCCTATGATTCGAGAATACTCATTCCATTTAGGATAGCTAAAAAACTGTTAGATACAGGCTCCAGACGTCTATCCTGGATATAAACAAATCACTTGGGACTTTGTCAATTCCTGGGGCTTTGTGAGGTAGAGTCTTTCTAATCGCTGCTTCGATCCCTTTAGTATTAATAGGGAATAAAAACGCTCAGCTCTTTGTATTGTTGGCTAAGCTAACGGCCCCAAGACTAATAGAATTCAGGTCTTGCCCTGGTTCTAATAAATATAAATGAGAAAAATGATCTATCCATACATCAACTGCTATGCCATAGAGCCCTTTGCATGCCCAGTAGCAACCGAGTTCCAGAATAGTGTTTGATTTTTATCTTAAGAAGCTTCAAGCAGTTGATCCAACCTCCTGTTGTCTCAGTCCTTTTTAGCCTTGCTTATTACCTTCTTATAGTTAGCTCAATTATTAAGGATTTTTCCCTTGTTCTTAGTTTTGATGGCCTTCAACAGGGCTGTTTTGGTTTCCTACACTGACTACTATACCATGACATACCGGTCTTCTTTTGTCCCTGGGTCTTAGATACCTTGAAAGAAAATTTAGGTTCTCAAATAGGGAATAATGTTTCTCCCCTATTTTTAGCTGCACATGATTGAGGGTAAAAAAACTGATTTATATTACATATTTTCACAAGTGACTGCTCAACATGGGTATAGGTGGACCTCATTGCTTGATATGATTGTACCACTGTGAACCAGTGGGTTCTCCGTTTGTTATGAGTTAAGCAGCATCTCTCATCCATAGGGCTAATGGAGGTTCCATATATGGATTCCATAGGCAAATAAGGCACAAACTCCAGAGGATTGTTGTAATCACTGTCATATCTGAATCGCACACTCATTTCCTTCGCATTCTGACATCTACTAAGAGGTAATCAATCAAACTTGAACAATTTGGACCAGAAAATTGTGCATGCCTACTCTATCAGACCTAGTCATTCTGTTGCAAGCTCGCAGGTTATGGTTTAAAACCAGCACATTTATTTGGATTGCCAAAGGGGACCATTTCTTGATCGCATTTATTTTCTAGTCTGGGATAGACTAAATTCTATCTACTTTCAGGGAATTCTCTGTATAGGTGTAGTCTTATGGTTCAAATTGGCAATTTAGCCCCCCCCACTATTTTTAATACCCTTGGATTAAGATTATTCAGATGGGAAATTAGCCTACTGACTGCTGCTGATTCTTTATATTCCCTATTGGTCTGGAGTACATATTATAAATGCAAATAGTGGTTTCTGTGGGTAATCTCATGGAATCACAGATAACATTGTTCGAAATAACCTAACACCCCCACCTTGCAATTTAGATTTGTACCTACCCAGATCATCAAACCTCCCGAACGCCTTCACTGTGACTCAAGAAGTAAAGACACCCTTTACATAGAAGGGAAATTTCTCAGTAAATTAAATGGGTGACCACAGGGTTCAGGACATATTCGTCTTTCCAGGATTTGAAAATAGTGAGGATTTGCTGTTTGGAGCTATCCAGTATCAGTTTTCAAGGCATAGAAACAAGCCCTGAAGAAACCCGTGTTGGGCAAAACACGCAGGCTGTGGATTGTATGAAACCCTAATAAAAGCTTATGAACACTACGCCATCTGTCTTGAAAATCCAACGATTGCAGCGAAAGTGTGCGCTTATCGCTGAAAAGCCAGCGATAACATGAAGGTGAAAATGAAAACCTTGTTGACAGTGAAGGGCAGACTCATCCCTACAATCCACCTCCCATTGGAAGACATGGGTAAGTCACTTCTGAAGCAGGAGTTAAACAAACCTGCGATAAGCGCGCTTAGCGATATTATTATCGGCGCTATGCAGGTTTACGCCCTGCTTGCTGATAGGAGTCGCTCGTGTTAGCGACATTTCTACGGTTATTTCACTGCAGAACGTCCACTATGCATCTCATTAGCGGTGAGATGCTGGGCGTTGGGGAAAGAGGTGCTTAGGCAAGGATTCACGCGATAGTGTGATCTTGCTGATCATGCGATAAAATTATCAGCGCTTTTCACCCGAAAACAGACGCAAAAGCGGCGATAATTTTTATTGTGCCTCCTTGATGATATGCCCCTCAATAAGTGGGATGGGGATGTGGTTTAATGGCCAGAGCTGCTGACTTTGGAGGTAGGGAACCAGGTTCGAGTCTCAGCGTTGGTTCAACCTCCTGTGATTCTGTGTAAATCACTTAATTTCCCTCTGTCCACCAAACATGAATGTGTCAACTGGTGTTCAAGCTCTGGTGTTAATGATTAAGTGCCTGTGCTTAGCACCGGAAACCATCTGGTCAAATTAAGCACTGGGGTCCAATAGCACCCTCCCAGACTTACTCAAGCTACTGGAGTGGGGGTTCATGATGCTACTGATCATTGACGCTATGAAAATCTTCTATAATGGTACAAAATGTGGCTGCTTTTCATTAAGAGATCATTTTATTTTATTAGCCATTTGCCCCTTTCATTGGCTCCTATAATGGAACAGGATTTTATTGAAATCTTCCTCTCTCTATAAATTCTTTATTAGAAACTATCCCTTTTATTTAATGTCACCCAATGCAGTGATATATTAGGATATGCTAAAGTGAAAAACTTCCCAATGTTAAGGAAATACACTTTGTAACATTTTAAAGCCTTTATCATATCTCTGTTTGATGTTTGCTGTGTAAATTACATATAAAATACTTTGATAACTCAATTTGTGTGATTGGCTTTTAGGGCAAGCCATGTCGCTGCTTGGCTCTGGCTTGGCTTTCATGGATAATTTTCTAACTTGCCCCCTGCATGACTACTGTGGAAATTGAGCAATTGTTGGATTGCTGTTACTTTTCAATGGCCGTGCATCGTTTTTCTTTTTTTCTGCACTCAAACATCTCTATCTTGCCCTTCTCTCTTTTAGTGTAGGAATGTAGCAGGTGTAGTATTAGAGTTACTGTAAAATTTAATGTCAGAGAAAACTCATAAAATTACATCTTTGTGAGCATTCACAACATTAGCATTACGCCCCTGGTCCCTCCAGTCCTCGTCCCATTCCTTACTAATTGGAGATGACCATCTCCACATCGGAAAAAAAGAACATGGGAAAGCTGGGACACCTAACCCCACACCCTCCCACTGGGAGAACATAAGCAGTACCTACCAAGCATTCCGCCGGTTCTTTTTTAGTGTCTCCCGACAGAATGGGATGTGGTTGCTGGTTGTATTTACCTGCTGCTTATTCATGATGCAGTCTTCTCTGGATCCCGTTGGGCTGCTGGTCTGTCCTCGACGGGCTGCTGCATGGTCTACCAACCTGCCGGGCTTGCTAGTAGCCACGATTATTGCACACAGCCCTTTGTGGCTCGGGTGCTGGTCCTACCAGTCTGTTCCGGGTTGAAAGGTGTGTCTTCCTATGGCTGGGTCGGTCTAGAAGACACTCTTCTACTGATGTGGGATAACTGGCACTGGTCTGGTGGAGGGAGCCTGGGCGGACTGGTGGGGGAAGGCGGTGTGTGGTGGTGTCTACCTGCCCCAGGGGTGAATACTGCATAGCGCTTTTTTTTGTACTGACTCTGCCTACAGCCATGCCACCCTTAAATTCAACTGTTCCGCTGATCTTAGTAGTTATGCTGATTTGGGCCATGTTGGTACCTTCCCTGGGAGACCTCCCTGTTGCTTGAACTGTGCTTGGGTCTCTGTTGTCTCTCTTTCAGGGGGTGTTTCTGGATGGTCTTCTGCCTGGAGCTGAGTTGGTTGTTGTTTCTTAGGCTGGTTGGTGGGAACAGGTGGTGTGTTATGGTATCTGCCTGTCCCAGGGGTAAGTACCGCATAGCCGTTTTGCTCCTGATCTGGCTCTCTGGCTTTGGCTTTTGGAGTCTCCAACCTCCTGATGCTTCGGGTATTCTTTCTGTCTCCCCAATCTTGGTGGGTCTCTGTTTCAGCGGGTTTTCTGGTCTGCCTGTTGCCCGGCGCTGCATTGCTGAACTGTACCTGGGCTGGCTAGTGGGGGTTGATGGTGTTCTGTGGCGTCTGCCTCCCCAGTTTGAGTCTCTCTGGGCAGTTTTCGTTCATGCTTTATTTGCTCTTCTGTATATTTGTTGGGTTTCTAGTGACCTGCTTTGGGCCCTTGAGGTTCCCCATCTCCCTACTTCATGGTTTCTGTTCTCGCCTGGGGGGGCATGGTGTTGTGCCCTCTCTTTGGCCTTGTGTGGCCCTTGGCACTGGTGTTCTCTGGTGCGCTGTGCCTCTGCTGTCTCTTGCTGGTTTCCTTTGGCTGTCCTTGGTTGGCTGATGGCTCGGGGCAGCGTAGGGATTTTCATAATCGCATTACACAAATCTCCGCGAACAGGTAAAAAATCTCTGCCAACACGCGGAATTGCTTGTTCTCTATGCTTTTTTACTGTTTGTAATAGCAGTTTGTGTGCTCGGGGGAAAATATCTTGCGAACACGCATTTGAGAACGTGAACAAGCAAAAAAATTCGCAAAGTTGCGGAATGCAGAATTTTGGGTAATTTCACGTTCTCCACGGAACGCGAAATTACCCAAATTCTGCAATTCCACAAACGGAACGAAATTTACCGCCCAGGCCTAGTTGCCAGTGTTGGTGTTTTGCACTGTCCCTCTTCAAGTCCTTTTCCCCTACTTGGGTTGTGCACCTCTGGGTTCTATGGACTCATTCTTCCTTGGGTTGTGGTGTTGCCATGAGTCTTCTGGTATGGTGGTGGAGCCATGGCTTTGCCTCTGTCTGATTTTACCTGTGTGGGAAGGTTTGGTGGTGCCTTTTCTGCCATTAGGGTGTGAATCTTTCAGCCCCTAGGTGGTTGGCGTTCCTGTGCCTGGTGTTGATGGGGTCCAGGCCGGCCTTCTTGCCCTTTCCTCTGGCCTCTCCTCTGTGCCTGCCTTCCTCTGGTGCAGACTGGGCCATGGTGTTGGCATGCCAGTGTTAGCTGCTTGGCTTCATCCCTGTCTTCCTGCCACTTTGGGTTCCCTGTGTGGCCTGGATGTGGCTGGTTTGTGTGCCTTTTTCTGTGCCTTCTGTGGTTGGTGGTTTCAGGTTTGTGGCGGTTGGCCCTGTGCCGCTCCTTCCGGGCCAGAGGGGGTGCCATGTTGGTCGCCTTGCTGGCGTGTCTGTTGCTCAGTCTGCTGGCTTCTTGAGTGTCTGTGGGGACATTTGGGGGATAGGCTGTGGGCCACCCTGTTTGTCTCTCCTGTTTTTGCCCTTTTGGGACTCGTTTGGGGTGGTTCCTTGGTGTCATCCTTTGTCCTCCGGGCCGGTTGGGCGGCTGTTGGTTGGTTGGGGCTTTCCTCTCTTCCATGCTCTGGGTTCTTCTTCAGTGGCCTCTGGCTTGGTCTTACCAGTTCTGTATTTCGAAACCTGTGGTCAGCCCCGGGTTTGTGGTTGTAGGTGTCACCCTTGGTGTGGGTTGTTTGGCAGCGGCATCTCCAATGCTGGCCTTGTTTGGTCTATGGTTCACCTGGTCTCGGTGGCCTTGGGGGTTTTACCTCTCCCAGCTCTTGGTGCTGTGCCCTGGGGTTCACCTCTTGCTTTTTCTTGGGTGGTGTCCTGTTGTTGGCCTGTATTTGGTGGGGGTGGGCTTCTGGTCCCACCCTTGCCTTTGTTGGACAGTGTGCTGGGTTTGTGTCCCAGTGCCCCCTGCGATTAGGGTGGTTATGTTATGTTATGTTATGTTATACTTTATTCATAGAGCGCACGTACACCAGATTGATTTCATGGCGCTACTCTAGAGGTGCTGGTCTGAGATGTTACTCATATGTCTGTTTAAATACCCAAGTTTTTAGGAGTCTACGAAAATTCATGAGGTCTGTGCAGGATCTAATTTCTAGAGGCAGGGAGTTCCAGTATCTGGGCCCTGTTATGGTGAACCTTTATTTTCTGTCTGCCAACAGAATGGGATGTGGTTGCTGGTTGTATTTGTATTTACCTTCTGCTTATTCATGATACAGTCAACTCTGGATCTCGTTGGGCTGCTGGGCTGTCCTCAACGGGCTGCTGCACGGTCTCCCGGCCTGCCGGGCTTACCAGGAGTCACGATTATTGCACACAGTACTTGGTGGCTGGGGTGCTGGTCCTACCGGTCTGTTCCGGTTTGAAAGGCGTGTCTTCCTATGGCTGGGCCGGTCTAGAAGACATTCTTCTGCTGATGTTGGATGACTCAGGCCGGTCTTGGTGGTGCCCCTTGTGTTCCTGGGAGGACTCAGGCCGGTCTTGGTGGTGCCCCTTGTGTTGCTGACTGGCTGGTATGGTTGTTTCCTGCACATGCCTGGCACTGGTCTGGTGGAGGGAGCTTGGGCGGACTGATGGGGGCAGCAGGTGAGTGGTGGTGTCTGCCTGCCCCAGGGGTGAGTACCGCATAGCGCGTTTTTTTGTACTGATTCTGCCTACAGCTTTGCCACCCTGAAATGCAACTGTTCTGCTGATCTTAGTAGTTATACTGATTTGGGCCAGGTTGGTACCTTCCCTGGGAAACCTCCCTGTTGCTTGGACTGTGCTTGGGTCTCTGATGTCTCTCTTTCAGGGGGTGTTTCCAGATGATCTTCTGCTTGAGCTGAGTTGATGTTGTTTCCTAGGCTGGTTGGTGGGGCAGGTGGTGTGTTATGGTGTCTGCCTGTCCCAGGGGTAAGTACTGCATAGTGGTTTTGCTCCTGTTCTGGCTCTCTGGCTTTTGCCTTTGGAGTCCCCGGCCTCCTGATGCTTGGTGTATGTTTTCGGTCTCCCCAATCTTGATGGGTATCTGTTTCAGTGGGTTTTCTGGTCTGCCTGTTCCCCGGAGCCACGATTATGGAGCACGGCCCTTTGTGGCTGGGGTGTTGGTCCTACCGGTCTGTTACGGGTTGAAAGGTGTCTCTTCCTATGGCTGGGCCTGTCTAGGAGACACTCTTCTACTGATGTGAGATAACTCAGGCTGGTCTTGGTGGTGCCCCTTGTGTTCCTGACTGTTTTGGGCCTTCTTCCCTTGTTTGCTGGTTGCCTCAGTCCTGGCCTGCTGGTCTGTCCCTGTGACCTGGATCCTTCTCTGGGCTTGGATGGTTTGTGCTGTTGTCCGGTGTCTACGCTGGTGTTTAGTGCTGGACGTTCCTGCCCTAGGGCCTGGCCCTCCTCTGGGGTTTTCTGTGGAGGTGTCATCTGGGCTCTCTGGTGGCCGGGTCTGTCGTGTCGGGGGGGTGATTGTTCTTGTTCTTGGCCTCTGCTCCCTCTCTCCCTGGTTTGCTCTGTGTGGGCGTGCCCTTGGTTGGTCTGCTTGGTTGGTGCCTTGGCTCTTTTAGCTGTGCTTATCTTCTTTCCTCTGGGCTGGTCTGGTGTGGGCCTTCCCAGGTGTACTTGTTTTGGTCCTGTGGTTGGTTATGTCACACTTTTGTCTCCTGCTTGGGTGGTGCCTGTTGGGTCTCACCTTGCTTCCCCTAGCCTTTCTGGTGGGTTTGCTGTGGTTTATTTGGGTGGTTTTGGGCATTCTTCCCTTGTTTGCTGGGGGTCACTCTCTGTTGTTTCTGCTGCAGGCTCTCTGGCACTGTGTGGGGTTCCTAGCCTTCGGGGCTTTCTCGTGGGGTGGGTGCCCCTCGGGGCTTTTTGTGCCCTGGGAATGCATACTCTTCTTCTGGGCCCCCTTTTGCTGGTTGTGTTGGGGGGCCTTGTTGCTTTGTCCCCTTTGGGGGTTCCCTTTGGGCTTGGGTCTCTGTGGTTTGCCTCCTTTTTTTGGCCTTGGCTGTGGGTCTTGTGTCCCTGTTCGTGTGGCCCTGGCTTCTTGGTGTGTCTGGTCACCTTGGGTCTACTTCTGTGTGTGGCCTCACCTCTGTTCTTCTGGTGGGGGCAGTCTCTGTTCCTTTCTTGTCGGGTTCTCCTCCTCTGTGGTTGGTTCGGGGGTGTTCTCTGTGTGGGTTTTCTGCCCTTTAGGTGGTGGCTCTGTGGTTTGGCTCCTTGTTTTGCTCTTCTTGGTCATCTCCTACTTGTTTTGGTGGGTTCAGCCCTGCTGTTTGGTTGGGGGCATTGCAGGTTTTGTACTCCTGCCTGTGTTTTTTCCTTGGGATGCTGCTTTTCGCTGTGGTGTCCTTGGTGTTCTGGGGCATTTGGTTGGCCGGGTTTTTGGCTTTGCTATGCTCAAATTAATAAGGAATGGGACGAGGACTGGAGGGACCAGGGGGTAATGCCCTATTACTTACCGTTAATCTTCATTACTTCTGGTCCCATTGTCCTGGTCCCATTCCTTACACCCCTCCCTTCCTCCCGGATGGCCGGCCCTTCTGTTGGTGGCTTGGTAGATCAGGCAGAATGCTGGGTAGGTACTGCTTATGTACTCCCAATGGGAGGTGTTGAGGTTAGGTGTCCCAGCATTCCCCTGTTCTTTTTTTATGTTGTGGAGATTGTCATCTTCAATTAGCAAGGAATGGGACGAGTACTATTGGACCAGGAGTAATGAAGATTAATAGGGCATTAACCACTCTACTGACACTCGTCTATGGCCTTTTCTGTGGAATGGATAAAAATTGCCTGGCTTTCACAGACGCGCAAATTGCAGCGATTCTAGCAGGTCCTTCCCTCTTTAGCGATAACCCACTAAAAGGGACTAATAAAGTAAGGGAGGAATGGGAGAAACTCAGTAATCTAAAAAAGAAACATATAAGGATTGCTTTACATGGAGCCCTTATGTCAGAGTACTACCAGGCAGGTGCTTCCCCCGCTAGCCTAATAGTCAGAATTGAGCCTCGCATCTTTTTGGATGATAAAAAATTCCGTTGTGATTGGAGTTACATCGCCAACAAGTGCACAAGGGATTGGTTAATCCTCATAATTAGTACAGCTCAGCGACTAAGTGAGGAGGTATTAAAAGAAATTGCTGAACTAGAGGAAACCATTAATCGGGACAATAGTTTTACTGATGCCAAGGAACATCTAGAGAAGATCAACACAGAGTTGGATGAGTATAAGGAATATATGGTAACGCAGAAAACAAGAGGTTTACAACGTAACCTCCAACGTTACACACACGAGTGGGCATTCCCCTATACCAACGATACATACTATCAATCCAATCAAGAACAACAGCCACAGATTAGTGGTAACAGAAGCGGTAAGACAGCCCGTTTTCAGCAACGCAAAAGAACACCTGCCAACTGGTCATTTGCTAATACGTCAAGCGAAGAAGACCCGGAACCAGGCCCTAGCACTAGTAGAGTCAGATTCAATCAACCTGAACCAACTAACACTGACTTAAGCACCTTATTGAGGAATTTTTTAGAACAGGGCCAAGCATCCAACAAAGGCCCGGGCTTCCCACAACAACAAGGAAGAGGGAGAGGGCGCGGGAACCGCCAACAACCACAATGGCAAACCTCGTCACCACGACTGACGCGGAGCAAGGGGAAGAAACCGGTGTAAATAGCATTGTAATAAATCTTTCCAACCATCAACTGACTGCTGAAGAAGAGAAGGTGTTAAATAAAGGCCTTGGCTTTGTGCCTACACCAAACCATGATGCTTTCAGATGTCGAACTGAGTTCCATGAAACAATGCGCAAAATAAAACTCAAAAAGTTTTTTGTGAAACAAATATCAGAAGAAAGTAAGGGTTACAATTCAAACTTAAGAAAACCCTCATCATTTTGCCCTCCAACTGCATCTATTGGCCCGGAAACAGCAGTATTTGAAGCAAAAGTTCTGGAAGAGATCACAGCCATAGAGGATAAAAACAAGTCTATGGGCTTCAAAAATATGACGAGAGAAGACTGGGAATCCATCAAGTCCCTTCAGAACAACGAGAAAATATTCATTAAAAGCGCCGACAAGGGCGGCGCGATTGTAATCCTAAATACGGATGATTATGAAGCCGAAGAACGAAGACTGTTGGATGTGAGAGCTAACTACCAACCTCTTGCCAGAGATCCAACACCCGAATTAAGAGATACCATCACTCAACTAGTCGCCAACGCGAAGGAAAAGAAATGGATAAGCGCTAAAGAGGCTGAGTTTCTCATTAACACCAACCCAAGGACCCCTGCTTTTTACATTCTTCCCAAGATACATAAGCCTGCCAGGCCTCCTCCTGGCAGGCCTATTGTGTCAGGCATCCAATCCATATTGGAACCTTTGTCCCAATTTGCAGACTATTACCTCCGTGAATCAGTCATAACTCAAAATTCATATGTAAAGGACACGACCGACATCTTGAATACCCTGGACCCCATGTCATTCAATCCAACCACTGAATACATCGTGACCATAGACATTGAGTCTTTATACTCATGCATCCCTCAAGAAGCAGCCCTGGTGGCAGTAGCGAAAGCATTGAACAAACAAGAATGGTTCTACGACGCGCCACAGAGTTTCGTTTTGCCATGCGTCGAGCTGGCGCTCACACGGAACTTCTTCTGTTATAAAAACGATCTCTTTCTGCAAGTGACGGGAACATCTATGGGCGCGACGATGGCGCCCAGTGTAGCGTGTATCTACGTGGGTCAGTTTGAGGAGCACGTCATTGAATCAGATAACAACCCTTTCAAAGACCATCTACGTTTATGGAAACGTTATATTGATGACGTGCTCCTCATCTGGTCTGGTGAAGAAGACTCACTTGTCGAGTTTCTCAATTGGCTGAACACTCAGGATAGGACCCTCAGGTTTACATGGAAGTACCATCATACAAGTGCAGTCTATCTCGATCTAGACATTGAAGCCAAGGATGGAAAACTTACCACCAGCGTACATCAAAAAACCCACCGACAGGAATTCGCTACTAGCCTACCATTCATACCATCCAAGGGCCTTGAGGGACAACCTTCCAGTGGGCCAGTTTATGCGATACAGAAGAAACTGTTCATCCACGGACGTATACAAAGAACAAGCCAAAGACCTAAGCAGTAGACTAAAAGCACGAAATTATCCAAACAAAGTTATCCAACAAGCAAATAAGAGAGCCCTGAACACACCACGTACAGCCCTTTTGGAATCACAAACAAAAGAAAAATCAGAATGTCTACCCGTGGTCATGACCTTTGACCCGTTGGCCTCTAAAATCCGGCAAGCCATTAGAAAACACTGGCATATTCTGTCCACACAAGAGCATAAAATGCCACCACCTCGGTTTGCGTTCCGTAGAGCCCAGAATCTCAAGGACAAATTAGTCCATACAAGAATGGTAGAGAGAACACCAACTGAAAGAACCACTGTACCGAGCGGCCACTACCCTTGTGGGGGTTGCTCTGTTTGCCATCTTACCGAAAAATGCACCACAGTTACACTAAAATCTGGGAAGATATGGTCATTAAACCATTTTAGTAACTGTAACACTGTAAATGTTGTGTACAGATTGAGCTGTGAATGCGGCCTTGAATACATTGGACTAACAACACGCAAGATCAAGCTCCGTATTCAGGAACATCTAAGCACCATACGACAAGGAAAATTGACTACTAAACTAGTGCAGCATTGCCATCGTAACAAACATGCTTTTTCCTGGGTGGTTTTGGAAAGAGTGGTAGGTGAAACGCAAACCATGGAAAGACGCCTGTTGACAAAAGAGGCACGCTGGATATATCAAGAGCGGAGTGAACAGCAGGGGTTAAATGAATTGTTGGAATGGAACAAGCTGCGTTGAGCTGGACTCCTGATACACAGATATAGTTGTTCCTTGGCACAGTACTCTATGGTCAAACATTTGGACAGAATGAAATTACCTTGTAAGTTAGATTCACTAATCTCCTTGCATGGGGGTTGAGCTGTTGTAAACAAAATCTCTTCTCTGTTGATAGTATCTGTCACCCACCACGAAAATATGAATAAGAGAAATATATGTATCATCTTACTAAGGGCTATGACCATTGGTCTTTATTAATTTTCATTAATTGCATATATGTCTTTGTATTACACGAGATATAATAATTTGAATTGAGCAGCTCCACTGAGCACTTACCCTACAAGGGCTATGACCATTGGTCTTTATTAATTTTCATTAATTGCATATATGTCTTTGTATTACATGAGATATAATAATTTGAATTGAGCAGCTCCACTGAGCACTTGCCCTACAACACCCGGCGCGCCCCCTTTAAATCACATTATTTAAAACAATATCACGTTCGTATTTACTTTTACAAATGAATCCCCACGTAGTACTGCCTATCGAACCCTTTGACGGCAAGTGCCAATCGGAATCGAGATACCACGGCAAGCAAGCTCCAGACCAATCAGGTGCGCGTTCTAGATTTAGCCGGGTGAGAGTCATTACACGTGACACTGAGAGCCAATGAGAAACGTGAAACTGAAAATAAATATCACACGCCCCAAACACTCGGCGATCCGGTGCTGAGGAGACGCCGATGAATCCTTCTCCAGTGGTATTTATTTTATTTTGCAGCACACGAAGCGCTTGGAAACGGAGCTCCCGGTGAGATTAGATTAGCTTTTCCTAATGTCCGCCCGCGCGGGGCTGTTTCCTTTTGTCTTGAATAGATAAACTTTCACGGGAGGATAGACTGCACTTACCGAGTGGGAGTGGGTCCCTGACTTCACAAAATAGATGAATGTAATGGTATGAAAGTCGAAGCTGGAAGCCAGGTAATTTACATTTCCGCAGTGTGGCTGGTTGGCAATGATATACAGCACACAGTGCAAACACAGATAGCTCCTCACACGTGCTTTCTTTTTTTGATTTACAGCACCCCAAACGCAGTACTTTGCTGGCAGTGGCTTTTTTAAAAAAACATCTTTGCCCTGAAGAAATTGCCTGAATATTGACCATGGCAATGAAACATGTCGGCAGCGAGTTGTAAGCGAATCGATAGGAAGTATTCGCTTCTCTCTTTGTTTTATATATGTGTTTACTGTTAGCGGACAGGAGAATACAAATAAAAAGGTCCTTATTCTTGTGCGCTCAGTATTTGTTTTGTTATATGTTGAACGTTGTTAGTCCTTGTCACATATAAGTTTGTGTACACTGCACCATTCACTGTCTTTTCCTTTTGGGAGTCGGTCACGTTTACGTTAAGCTAGTTGATACCAATGATGAGAACAGGGCCACCCTGGTGAGTACCAACCAGGGGCCCCAATGGTGGTGCGCCCGTGAGGTGTCTTCTAGCTACTCACACATTTTTTCATGTGTCGTCTCTCTTTTGAATGTATGTCCTGTGTTGTCTAAAGTTGGATATATCAGAGATTGGCTACTTTTATGACTTACTGGCAAGTATCTGGAGTAAGACACCTATTGTTAAATTCAAAGGTGTGTTGGAATGATCTTTAGACATATCCACGTATACCCACAGATATACATAAAACGATTGCCTTGCGGACTAGGTCACGGTGTTTTTTTGTTTTGTTTACTCGTCTATGGCCACCAACTTCCCCACCCTCTAAGGGATTAGTACTAGAAAAACAAAGTGTTTTTCATCTACACAAAATAACTCAACCTAAATTCTAACAAAATGAAACCTTGGACTTCTATTTTTGTTAATACTGTGAACGAAAGGCACATGCTTCTCTTTCTACATGCAAAATAACCCAGCACAGAATCTACATCTCAGACTTGCCTCCTTTCTCCAGATCAAGGATATACTGTAGTTGAACAAACAATGCACCGCAGAGGGCACTGTTACTGATGTACTTTTAAGCACAGTTTAGAATTTAGGACATATATTCCACATACCTCGGAGTCAGACCCTAAGCTTGTTACTCCAAAATCAAATTGTGTGAGATCTAGAGGTTGCTCCATCAAAGCTGCAAACGCAAAATTTTGGAACGCTTTATTGTCTTACTTTAAATCAACAAAATATTGAATTCCTTAAGGATATTATCTGATGATTACATATTGAGTTTGTGTAAGGAAGCTGTTTGCTCTCAGTTTCTGTAAGAGGACTGCCTGTCCTTTTGAATGTGATCATGCTTTTTTATTAGATTTTAAGTTACTACAGGTGTTTGGTGGTTGTGTACACATGTATTTTATTGACCTGCTCCATTAGTTTTATTATTTTTAGGTGGTTTATCTTTGATTTACAAACAAAATGCTGTTCAAAATCGACTAAAGTGTTCTGTGGTGTAGATGTTTACTCAATATATTGTCCATCCAGAGTTTTAATGTACATGTTCCAATCGTTTTATTATTGTAAAGTGTTGATTTACAAACAATATTGTAAACAAGCATGTTAAACAAAATCGGCCAAAGTTTTCTGTGATATAGGTGTTTACACAAGATGCTGTCAATCCAGATACTTAAAGTACCCGTTCCATTAGTTTTAATATTGTTAGGTAGTTTAGCTTAAATTTACAAACAAAATTGTAAACAAGTATGCTATACAAAATCGACAAACGTTTTCTGTGATGTAGGGGTTTATGCAATATGTTGTCAATCCAGAAACTTAACGTACAGTAGAACAAAAGTTTTAGTACAATATTGAGGCCATTGCAACACCACTATGTGCATAGGCTAATACACTGAATGAGAATCTGGAGAACTTAATTGCCTGCCATCATTCAGTAGGAAAGGTCAGCAATTAGTATAGCAATTTCTGGGGCCTCTTTCAAGACACTTGCCTAATGAGCTTAATCCTCCCCCACCACAGTCACACGCTAAATCCTTTAGTCTCCTGAGCATATTTGTAAATTATGTCTCCATAATCCACAATGTGCGTCCTGTTTTTATCCAGGAGACTGCCAGCTGGTCGTATTAAAATGGTGAAAATGATTTAAAAGGAATTATCTGCACTGCTTTTTTTTCTTGGCATGAATCTCATTCACTTGCAAGCAGCAAGGTACTACTGCGGATTTGCATGTTTCAAAACTGAAATAATAAGTAAAAAATAACGAAGGATTTCAAATTAAAATGCCAGTGTTGTGTACGTTGAATTAGAAACTGGGCCTCTACTAACCAAAAAACGAAAGAGCTTATTTCCGAGAGCCCTGCGCCACTTTTGCAGCATGGAAAGTGGCACATGAGTGATGCAGGGCTCTCATTTCGATTAATGATTCGACACAAAGCCACCCTGTATGGCTTCGAGTGGCCTTATAAATCATGAATAAGGCGACACAGCGCAAATCGCTGTGCTCCCTTACTCTGTGCCCGTAAGGCTTTCCTTGGGCATTGCAGTGGGGTTCCCTATGCAACACCCATGGAATTTGACACAGCCCCAGATTTACAAAGTCATGTAAATATGGGAAACCACCAAATCCGTACTCCTTTCGAGGTGATGCGTAACAAGGCCAAATATTTCTCTTCATGTTTTCCTGCAGCAGACATGGAAAGAGGAAAACACCTCAATGGATTGTTTTTGTGCAGGAAGGTGCTGCACAAAGACAATCCTGCATGCAATGGAGGCAACCTGGCACTATGGTGCAAGGGTGCCTACGATGGCCCTAAGCTGGCGAAATGGCACCAGTGCAGTTGGAAAGGACAGGTATACACAGCATTGCCTAAATGCACTGCATTCCTGCCCATTCACTTTGGCGTAGGGCGGCGCAGCAGGGTACCTTGCTGTGCTGTCCTATGCCAAAATCCCATAAATCAGGCCCTACATTTTGATAGCTCCGCTACGGGCGAAAGCAAAAATCTATAGTGATCCCTGAGCAAAGAACGAGAGAACAGTCAGATATAATAATCTGCCCCAAATCCTGCCACTAAAGTACAACATTTCTAACATTAAGGGTTGAGTAAGGTGTGTAAGCCTCAGCCTGAAAAGTTTTAGCTTTTATGCAATCTCTAAAAAGGTCTATGGAAGTCTCTGCAACTTTGTGAAGGTTTAAAGTTTAAATCTTTGCAGTATTTGCCTGAAAATCGTGACTTTTGTGACAATTTATGTTCCAAAAGTGACAGATGGAAAGAAAAATTCTACACACATTTTCAATTCGGCCTACAAAAACTCGACAAAACGGTAAGTTTTCCATCATGGCTGAGCGGCAAACATCCTTTACAACGCAACTTTTACCACGCAGTGCTTTTACATCGCAACTTTTACAACACAAACCATTACAACGCATTGCGCTGGGGGGCGCTCTAGGGTAGGGAATAGATTTAATTTACTATCCAACACCTTCCCTACTATCCATGGGGACTGGAGTTGGAATAGTAAATTAAACTATTCACTATCCAGCACCCCTCAACACTATGCGTTGTAAAGGCATGCGTTGTAAAAGTTGCGATGTAAAAGCATGCGTGGTAAAAGCATGCGTTGTAATGTCATACATCCTGGCTGAGCATCAGTAGAGGAAACAATGTAATTACATCTATGTGGCAGTGCGCAGAAAAAGTTTGCCCAAGCATTTTACCCATAAACCTACTTAAATTTTGCTATAGACGTAAGTTAAAAATGTCACAAGAGAAAAAAAAACTTTGCACACCTGTATTCTGTAGCGAGTCAAAGTTGATCCAATGAGATCTTTGCTAGAAAACCTGCTAATTCCAGAGTCAGTATATGCACCAACTCCCAGAGTAAAATCGACTGGATTAAATCCCTACTTAAAGCTAATGTGAGCCTAAAGGGCGGCTCTGTGTCTTGACTTAAGTTCATGCTACAAATGCAAGGGATGTGAATACAAAAAAACTTCGGGTCCAACCAGACAGGCAAGCCTGGACCTCAATTAATTGTAGAACAGAAAACAATGGCCAGCCTGGGTATTTTGATTGTGAATTAAGACTCACACAGCCCGAAAAGTACTGCGTGACCACGCCATTTACTTAGCAACACATTTATTTAAATTCTTAAAACAGGTTTAAAGCTCATATAAGCATGACATCAAAAGAAAGCCACTGTCAACAGCAATCGGATCACAAACAAAAACAGACAGTTGTGTGCACAATCAATACACTATATACAAACATGAATACTAGATATTCAGAACAGTCACATGACACCAAATACATTTTAGAATGTGATACATACAGCCTAAATTAATTCCATTCAAAAGACATATATATACAACATAAATGAAAAAAGGGAAACAAGTCCTTAAACTAAGATACCAGGGGACAGGCGGAATCAGAGATGGAGAACAATTGCCTGCCTGTCACACGAAACCTGTGACTAAATGTTCAATCTGGTTGCACGACAGGGCCCACAATCAATCAATCAATCCCTGGCTGCACTCTTCTTTGTTGTCACAGGCTGGGAGTCAACGCGTTACGAACCTGAAGCAATTATAGGTTCTCCTCAGGACGGGGACTGGGTACAGTCTTGACTGCACTGCGGGCAACAGGAATTGCGAGAGTGGAGGTAGACTGCAAAGCAGGACAGTTTATTCTGGTGGAATAAGTGGTGGTGTCACTTCACACGGATCTGACTTACAAACAAAAATATATACTACAAATGCAATCCTCTAAAGTCATTTAGACACAGAGTAAACGAATAAGCATTAAAGACAGTGTGACAGCAGTAATTCAAATCTTTAAAAAATATATATATATTTTTTTCTCATAAATTAAGTCTTAGAGGTTTTAGAGGACTAACAAAAACAGTCACGGGAGGTAATATTGTTCCTATCTACATGAGACATGGAGACATTGGAAACACCGTATATACGGGATGCTCGTCTTAAGCGCGAATCTCATTTCCTCCCTTATATTTATTTCTTGAGTTCATATACCATTGCTCGCCGCAGTTTTACATCACATCCTCTTCCACTTGATTAATAAGCACCAACAGGACCTTTCGACTGAAAGTCGCCCTCCTGGGCATTTTATTCTTGTGCTGGAGTCACTGCCTCTGGTTCATTAGAGCTTGCAAACATCCCTGGGCCGCTTCCTAGATTTCCAAGTCTGTTGTTACTTTTTCATTCTTCCTTGACCGTGTTTTGTGTTTTTCCTCAGCCAGTGCCCACTCAAGTACATCCTTTTCCACAGGAGTATACTAGAGCTCCATGTACTCGCCCGCCCTATCGCGATGCTACTCCGCTCCAAAATCATTGCAATTATACACATTTTATAATGCATTGTTTTATCTTTTACTCTAGAAATAATTCCCAGCAATCCCTGCCGTGGAGCGAGCTCCAGGTACATTCCCATGATCGCCAATAACTTAGCAACTACTGCCACAGAGAAAGCAGCTATTGGAGAACATAACCATGACAACTGTAGCACGGAGACTCTAGCCATGACCACACCTATTGTTCTGGGTAAATTTTGCTCAGTCTTATCGTTGTCAGGTAGGTGGGACGTGGAAAGTAAAATTGTAGGAGTTTATATCTCACATTTTCCGAGCTGAGACCTTCCTCACCTGAACACAGGCCACAACCCAATCCCCGTAAGGTACATCATATCTTTATGCTGGGGGACAAGGTTAAAATTAAGAAGGAAAAAAGTAATGCAATCAGCTAAACAGTCATAGGGGCTTATTCACGGGAAACCAATGCACTGCCGCAAGTTATTTTGCTGTGCTAATTTCGAGGCAGAGGGATGTGACATATTTTAAGCAACATATTTAAAGCAACATCTCTGGGCCTTTCCCTGCGCTGGTGCACAAACTGCTGCCATGCACCGGTGCAGGTACCCTTGCATTGTGCTCAGGCGTGCGCGAGGGGAGGTGCGGCCGAGAGCAGGGAGCGTTTCCCTTGCGGGAGCGTGCGACCAAATGAAACTGCACATTCCCGTAAGGAAATCACCAAAACATGCACGCGCTGCATTGAAAGCAATGCAATACGTACAAGTTTTTGTCTGGATACCTGCATCGATCTCAAGAGGTCTCTTTCCAATGCAGCGCATGTGCGCTGCATAGGCGAGACCTAAAAACAAGAAGAAATTAA